>NC_059072.1:147475182-157475182 GCF_020497125.1 Mauremys mutica
TACATTCCATATCTAACACAACGTTGCAACAACTTCACACAGTTCTTTCCCATTCGCCTCACTTCTACAAATCTTGTGTTAGTAGGGTTACAGCTGTCTGTTACAGCTGTCCTCCTGCTGCACTTTTTTTTCTCCCTCTCCTTTCTGCTTGTTCTGTGTGGCCACCCCTCCCGGCCATGGGCTAACAAAAGTCACAGCCTGGCCCTGCTCATTGAAATGGCGTGTGCAGACTAACTGGAGCCATTGCTCTGCCTGGGGGGGGGGGGGCTTTTGCTCCTTTGTCTAGCTTCTTTGTTTAGACCTGGGCTCGGTGTAGGGTGCTCTGCCCAGGTATGCAAGACCTAATATGGCCAAATAGCTGAGCATATGAGTCATGCCTGTGGCTTAGAACTTGCCCGGACACGTCTGTGCTCACCTGAAGTCTTCTCTCCTCCCCTGTAACAAGGGGAACCAATCAAAGTTACTGGTGGGAAACTGCCTAAGTTTGCCTTTATAACCAGACATTTTCTGATCAGACCTTGGAAAAGTTCCTGCATTGCTGCCTAGTCTGATCAGCCAGGGGTTCTGGGGGGTCCTTTCTCCGCTCTCGTTTTATTTTTGAGCGTACCCCCGTTTTTTAACTCCCCTCCCATGAACAACAAATTTTGCCTGGAGATCTCCTGATTATTGTGAGCGAATCGAGTCCTCTCTGCGTCCTCTGATGCTGAAACTGCTCTTCCTGCTGCTGCTGCTTTGGGGATTGGTAAGAACTCCCTCTTGCAGACTCCCCCTGTCCTGGCTGCTGGCTCTGTTTCCCCAGCAGACAGACCTAAGCTAACTCCATGGTCTGTGCTGCTAAAACTAAGCCTGCTTGCAGCCGCCCCACTGCTGCAGTCACCACTCCCTGAACTCTATCCTGGGCACACACCACTCTGCTCTCTGGAAGTACCCCTAGTATAAGGTGCACCCATTAGGTTAGGTTTAGCCTTTAGTCTAGATAAATTGTAATTTCATTTTGCATAGCTGTGGTTAAGTTAGGTTTAGCATTGTACTCTGTAAGTTAGGCTTAGAGAATTGTTGCATTGTGTTTTGTTACTTGCTAACTTGTGTAGTCTTCGTTAAGTTAGATCATAGATAAGATTTTGCTGGGTTCTGTATAATTGTGATTAGGTCTATCTTTTCACTGCCCTCCACCCCCGGGCTTTCTCTGTGTCTCTCTGATTTGTTACAGTCTCTTTGCTGCTCCACCACGTGCTTTTCTTCCTCCATCCCAATCTAGCATAAAACCCCATTGGTTACCCCTTTTCTCTCTGATACACCTCACATTCTACATTTACACCACTGTGACACATTTTTACCTAAAATTGTTTGCTATTTAACATACTTTATCCATAACTGTTAGTTGGTTATATGCTGCTGTGACACACCCTTTACATAGAAATTGTTAGCTACCTGTCACATTTATACTTCAGTGTTAATTGGTTACCAACTGTATTGTACCCCACTATTGAAACCTCCTATACTGTTCACCAAAAGAAACCCCTCCCCAATTGTCTACCTTAACAAACCCCACACCCCTCACTATTGAATTTTCCCTGTTTTTGCATTTTCTTAATAAAGTTTATTTTGCACCCCACCAGTGCAGTAATTGTCCCCCAAGATCCCCTACCTGCTGGCAGGGACATGGCGTCACGAACAGGATCTTGGGGTAACAATTGCTGCCTCCCCTGTCCCTGGAAAGAGGCCAAAACCTCTGGGACAGATGAGGACCAAACTAACCACCTGCAGTACCACTTGCTGCAGAGTAAGCAGCAGCCTGAAGCCCCAGAGTGGGTCTGCACGATTGGCAAAGGCCAGAGCTCCAGGGTGTACACTACCCACCTGGGGCTCACTGATGTGGGGTGCCTTTTAACTTGTCACCCCACATTCAGGGCCAGCTCCGCTGATTCCAGCCTCCAGCTAACCTGCACTAAGGCAGGAGAGCCAGCTGCAGATTCAGATCCTACCCACCTCTGGAGGGAGCTGGGGAGGGTCATGAAAGCCTGCGGGGGGACCCCATCTAAACTCACCCCTGAACCCTGAATTTTGCAGGGGTCCCCCGCCCACCAAATACTAAAGGACCTGGTACAAAAATTAGAAGGGGTTCGGAAGCCCAAGAAACTGTGGCTTGATGTATACAAACCCCAAAAGGTGGCCACAGTTGCCTATGAAATACTGGCCCAGGCCCTTGATAAGGTAACCATTTTACATGGGGCCCTAACGGCCTCAGCCAAGGAGGCCGTTAGCCAGCCCAGCCAGGAAGGGCCGCCGCCACCTACCACTAGCCAGCCCAGTCCCAATAAAACCCCCGAACACCCACCCCCATATGTTCACCCAGAGGCCCCACTCCCCCTGGAAAAAAAACCCGCTATACCCCACCCTACCCTCAGCCCCACCAAATGCCCAAGCCCATACACCCCCACCCACTGTGACCTCCAGTGAAGCCCTGCCTATATCCATCAGCCGAATAAAGGTTGATGGTCAGGGCAACGCCACACAGGTCACAGAATTCCAGCCCCGCTTCAAAGCAGAGATGAAGGAGTTCATCTCAGACACCGCTAGGGGAGCCAATGAGCCGCCATTACTGTGGCTAGGCCGGTTGGCCCTGGAACATGGACAGGAGCTAGTGGATAGGGAAGAGGGCATAGTACTAGCCAGGACCAGTAGCTGGTCTCGGGGTCTCTCTGGGAGCCCGGTAATATCTAACACCGCATGGCCCCTGACTGCCCCAGCCCTGGCCTTCCTCCATTTACAGCAATCCCTTCAAGGGATCCAGGTCCCCAAAGGAAGTGTCAAGGACCTCTCTTCCCTAAGATGTGCCATCGCAGGGGGGTCCATCATGCTATGGTCCCCTGCCCAACACCCTCTCGGACTAACTCAGGCCAGCACCCGGCCAGGGCTCTCTTTTATGTTGTCGGAGAAAAACTCAGTTCTCGCTTTTTCTTTGGGTGCAGCAAAATCAAATACTTTATTATTTCTTCAGTAATTACAATGGAGGGAGAGAGTGTCCTAGGACACAGGGTCGCCCCAGTCCCGGACAGGTCTCTCAACTGGTAAACAATTACAGCAAGCATTTATACCTTTGTTACAGACAATAGCTAGCAAGAATACAGACGATAATGAGCAACAACTGCATTTTGTTTATACATAAGCTATCCTGCTATCTTATTTTTCTCACTCCTAGAAGACACCAGTCTGCATATTTGGTTATCAGTTACAAGGTCATAATAACTTTTTACACAGTTCTTTCCCTCTCGCCTCACACCATCCTCGCTTCTAGAAGTCTCACGTCATTAGGGTTACAGCTGGCCTAACTCTTGCTAACTGACTGACATGCATTAAGATCCCCTTCAAATCCTTATTAATTCTTTCCTTGCTTCCACACTCCCCCCTTTTGTACTTCTAGTACAACAGATATTTTCAAATCTCTATTTGCACCAAACCACGGACCCCAGACTCCACACCAGATGCCTCAACCCCAGGGGCCCCCACTGGATGCAATGACAATGCGCGACCAGCACGGACACAAAAGGCACCACCCCCAGCACATCCCCCACAACAACAACACAACTCCAAGCCAACCAACATCAACAAAAGCAACAACACCTCCACAGCAACAATACAATGGGGCTGCCACACAACCCTGGTCACAAAGCACAACACACCACACCCAGCACACAAGTGGCGGTTCCAACATACACACAGCTATCATTAACTTGAAAAAGGAAGTGTCCTGTCAGGATAGTTCCTTGTCCTCTACCCTTCCAGCAAACGTTATCATGAACAGTGACAACTTCCCCTGGCTTCAGTTTATAGATACACTGAGCTGTGGTGGTTCTAACGGCCAAAATGTCCATTGACTCCCTATTCTTATCCAAAATGTCAGGTGTTATTCTAGGGACACTGACTATAAATCAGTTAGGTATATCAGGTGGTCTAATTTCCCAAATGTCTCGGTAAATAATTCAGTCCCACATTCATCCTCTCCATGGACCTGTCCGGATTCGGTATGTGGGAGCCCACACCCCCCTAACCGGTCCATATGCTTGTGAATGTCCACACTTCCATCCAGAAAGTCTCTAAGTATGTCTCCATGGCCACAGATCAGATGGTTTTCCTGATGCGTCTGTAAGGGCAGTGGGCCAAGTCTGGTCTAGATCCCACTGCAATGCCTTCCCAGCCTCAGTGATATTCAATACCATCTCTGTTAGTAACTTCTGGGTCATAGAACTAAGGGTGGAAATGACATCTAACTCACCAATTCCAGCCTGTACTTGGGTTAGTTGAGCTCCAGAAATAAGGCTAGTGGCCTTTTCTGGTTGGCCCAATTTCTCATCATGTTCTTGGCTTTTAAGAATACTCCAAATGGCTGCTGCACTATTGGCCCTAGCCCACAGGGTTCTGGTTAATTCTCTCTTTTTCCAGAGGAAATAACCCAGGCTCTCTGTTGTGCTAATTTAATGGCAGCCCCTTGTGAGCAATCTGGGTATGTAAAAGTGATCTGAAAACTGGATAAGGGCAATGTAATTTAAAATCCAATTAGGGAGGGCAATACATACTGAAGGATTTATCCAAAACACAGGGCACAGCTTGTAGAATAAACCCCAAAATCCAATCAATACCACATTCCCAAGCATGGGTCCCACAAATTTTTCCTGCCAGTGTATAATTCTTTGTTTCTTCACCAGGGTCAGTTCTTAATGTCCTTTTTTTGGTCAGGAATTCCTGGACTTTGGCAATGTCAGTGGAGTTAGTGTTTCTTCTTCTTTCCCAAAACAGTTGTGGTTCAGCATTCTACAGGGGAGAGGTTGCCAGCACATCACCCTGTAATGGTTTTGCTTTTTTCTAGAAAAGTTTAAAGGCACAGTAGATCTGTCAGTGGACAAGGGAGAGGTTAACGAGCACTTCACCTTGTCCTTTTTTCCCTGCTGTCCAGAAGGCACAGTGGAGCTAGAAGAAGGAATAGGCTAATCATCAGTAGGAGAATTTTCCCAAGGTGGAGGGGTCTTTTTGTAGTAAGAATCATGGTTCCAGGCAGGTAGTCCTTGACATTTCACAGCAGTGTTGGTGGTTAACAGGACTTGGAAAGGGCCTTTCCAGTGTGGAGCCAAGACAGTCTTTCATTGATGGATCTTTATGTAGACCCAGTCTCCTGGTTCCAACGAGTGGCAAGGTTGCACAGGATCCTTCGGTAGTGCTTCCTTCACCTGTGTATAAAAAGACAACACATTTCATTAGTGCCCGATAATACTTAAGCATTATGTTATCCATCAAATGAATGTCCATCTAAGCTAGGGTTAGTGGGGGTGCAGTTGGTAGTCGCACTGGGCGTCCTGTCAAAATTTCATGAGGGCTGAGTCCAGTCTTTCAATTGGGAATGGCTCTCATACTCATCAGTGCCAAAGGAAGGGCATTTGGCCACTTTAAGTTTGTCTCAGCACAAATCTTGTCCAGTTTATTTTTTAAAATCCCGTTCTGGCGTTCCACTGTCCCAGCAGACTATGGGTGGTGAGGGCAGTGAAGGTTGTGCTGGATCTGCAAAGCTGCACATAACTCCTTTACAATCTGTCCAGTAAAATCAGTTCCACGATCACTGTTGATACTCACAGGTGTCGGAGAAAAACTCAGTTCTCGCTTTTTCTTTGGGTGCAGCAAAATCAAATACTTTATTATTTCTCCAGTAATTACAATGGAGGGAGGGAGTGCCTTAGGACACAGGGTCGCCCCAGTCCCGGACAGGTCTCTCAACTGGTAAACAATTACAGTAAGCCTTTATACCTTTGTTACAGACAATTACTAGCAATAATACAGACGGTAAAAAGCAACAAATACATTTTGTTTATACATAAGCCTTTCTGCTATCTTATTTGTCTCACTCCTAAAAGACGCAAGCCTGCATATTTGGTTATCAAGTTGCAAGGTCGTAATAACTTTTTACACAGTTCTTTCCCTCTGCCTCACACTATCCTTGCTTCTACGAGTCTCACGTCATTAGGGTTACAGCTAGCCTAACTCTTGCTAACTGACTGACATGCATTAAAATCCCCTTCAAATCCTTGTTAATTCTTTCCCTGCTTCCACACTCCCCCCTTTTGTACTTCTAGTACAACAGATATTTTCAAATCTCTATTTGCATTAAACCATGGATTTCAGATTCTACAGCAGATATGTCAACCTTAGGGGTTTTCATTGGATGTAATGACAATGCATGATTAGCATGAACATGAAAGGTATTACTATCATTACCTTTTTTTTTTTACAACAACAAACACAATAATATAATCCTAAGCTAACTAACAATACTACAAACAATAACAATCCCATAGGAATAATATAATGGGGTTGATGTACAGTTTTGGTTACAAAGCACAATACATCATACTTAGTACATAAAGTAGACACTCTATAAGCTGTATGAAAGGCATTCTTTTCAGCTTGATATATATTCTGAAGCATGTGAATTTGCCCTTGCAATTCAGAGATTCTTTGAACCTCTGGTAACAATGAAAGCAAATTTTGAAACCGATCAGGCACTACTCTAGTCCAATTAAAATATACCTGAAATCTAAGAGCTACTTGCAACATTCTATCTGCAGGCCAGTAAATGATTTGATTGCCTGCAGCAGTGGTAAGATTAATATGTATATCTTGCAATGTGGTGGCTTTAACGTACACACAGCTATCATTAGCTTGAAAAAGTGGGTGTCCTGTCAGGGTAGTTCCTTGACCTCTACCCTCGCAGCAAATATTGTCATAAACAGTGACAACTTCCCCTGGCTTCAGTTTCCGTACACACTGAAGCTGTGGTGGTTCTAATGGCCAAAATGTCCATTGATTTCCCAACCCCATCCAAATATCAGCTGTAATCCCAGGAGCACTAACTAAAAATTGATTAGGAGAATCAGGCGGTCTCACTTCCCAGATATCTCGGTGAATCACCCAATCCCATATGCATCCTCCCCATGGACCCGGTAGGATTCGGTATGTGGGAGCCCACACCCCCTTAACCGGTCCATATGCTTGGAAGGAGCACTGTGAACGTCCACACTTCCACCCAGAAAGTCTCCAAGTATGTCTCCATGGCCACAGATTAGATGGTACTCCTGATGTGTCTGTAAGGGCAGTGGGCCAAGCTTGGTGCTCAAGATCATTCCGAATGGCCATCAGCTGGTCATTCAGGAAATCCTGAATTTCCGAACATGCTAGATCCCATGCAATGCCTTCCCAGCCTCAGTGATATTCAATACCATCTCTCTCAATAACTTCTGGGTCATAGAACTAAGGGCGGAAATGACATGTAACTCACCCACTCCAGTTTGCACTTGGGTTAGGTGTGCCCCAGAAATTAGGCTGGTGGCCTTCTCTAGTTGGCCCAATTTCTCATCATGTTCCTGGTTCTTAAAAATATTCCAAACTGCCGCTGCACTATTGGCCCCATCCCATAAGGATCCGGTCAGGTCCCTCTTCTTTCTAGAGGAAATAACCCAGGCCCTCTGTTGCGCTAATCTAATGGCAGCCCCTTGTGAACAATTGGGATATGTAGAGGTGATCTGAAAACTAGATAAAGGCAATGTAAACTTCAGTCCCTAGTGTAGTGTTAATTACAGTCCATCGATATTCTGCTACATCTCTCCTTAGTGTGGGTCTATACCACATCTGTTGGTTGTATACCTTTATATATTTCCGAGAGGCATTAATATCAATAGCATAAGAGGGAGTGTATTGCAATAAAGTACAGGTTACATTATCAGTCACTGGAATGGTTTCAATACAGGTAAAATTTCCAGTAGCAGAACAAACTCTTTGGGTATTCGTTTGATTATTCACTAATTGGGTAACCAAATAACAATAAGGGCCTCTTTTAGGTAACATAGCACAAATTCCAGGAATAATCATCATATCTACTTCACTATGGAACCCATCAATTTCATTCATAATTTTTTTGGGCTTATTTGCAGTAATATTATGGATCTCTATTTTCACTGATCCATTTGTTTTCCACTCAATTGTTCGCTCATATGAATTCGTTTGAACTTTAAAAAATAGTCTGAGCAATATTTTAATAAATCACTAAGATGGGAAGGTCGTGGCCAATGAATTTCATTAGAATATACAATTTTGTTTGTATCTGGATAAATTACAGAGGTGATGGCCAGGGTTGAGGGGCTAGTGGGGGCGATGTTGTTTTTCCACAATTTCTGCCTGTGCACGTCGGTGGAAGCATTCAATGTATAGCATTCAATGTATAGCAACTGCACACCGCACCATAGTAACTCTAGCTCAGGAACCAATCCATGCAACAAACCTCGATGCCAACTCTGCCCACATATCTACACCAGCAACACCATCACAGGACCAAACCAGATGAGCCACAACATCACCGGTTCATTCACCTGCACTTCCACCAATGTAATATATGCCATCATATGCCAGCAATGCCCCTCTGCTATGTACATCGGCCAAACTGGACAGTCTCTAAGGAAAAGGATAAATGGACACAAATCAGACATTAGGAATGGCAATATACAAAAACCTGTAGGAGAACACTTCAACCTCCCTGGCCACACAATAGCAGATCTTAAGGTGGCCATCCTACAGCAAAAAAACTTTAGGACCAGACTTCAAAGAGAAACTGCTGAGCTCCAGTTCATCTGCAAATTTGACACCATCAGCTCAGGACTAAACAAAGACTGTGAATGGCTTGCCAATTACAGAACCAGTTTCTCCTCCCTTGGTTTTCACACTTCAACTGCTAGAACAGGGCCTCATCCTACCTGATTGATCTAACCTCGTTATCTCTAGCTTGCTTCTTGCTTGCTTATATATACCTGCCCCAGGAAATTTCCACCACTTGCATCCGAAGAAGTGGGTATTCACCCACGAAAGCTCATGCTGCAAAACGTCTGTTAGTCTATAAGGTGCCGAAGGTTAGTTAAATCAAGGAGGATGGGGCCTCTTCTAGCAGTTGAGGTGTGAACACTGAGAGAGGAGAAACTGCTTTTGTAGTTGGCTAGCCATTCACAGTGTTGTACCAATATAATAAAAACCAGCAGGATCTTATTAAGAGGGATAAGGCAAAGATGCCACATTTATTGTAAATACCATAACAAAACAAAAGACAATGTTTTCCTACTTATTTCTATTACTACTTATTCCTTATACACACACACACATATTCATTCACACAATCATTCATTCAGGTTCTGTATAGATGTTATAGTTACCAGCCTAGATGTTGCTCATGCCAAGTTACTGGCCAGGTATCTTGGTCATGAGGATGGAGCCGAGTCTGTGTCAGATGCATCTGATGCTCCTGGAGGTTGGTATCAGAACCATAGACTCAAAGTCCTCAGTCTTTAGAGTCCAGTTTTATAGGGATTTTTCCCTATGTTAGTTCATAGGAGTTGCTTCATTTTGCTTTGCTAAATCAATCAGCAGATGGCTGGCTCCATGTTATTAGATGTTTTGTTTTTCCTTCCTTTGAGGTGTGGTGGGTGGATTCCAGTTTGCCCTCCGGGGGTCATCTGGTTGATCCCACTTGACACCTTTTTCAGCCGACACTGAATTCTTCAGGCTGGTGACTCCCTAACCATTCAGTCACATACATTCTTTATCTTAATCACATCTATTTCACTGTCTCTTTACTTTTTGGGGTGTTACCAATTTATGTGAGACTCCCTGTCTTTTAACAATCAAAGATAAAGTGAGATGAAAACTTACAGAGGGTGGGGGGTCTCTATCTATACACTATAACAGCTACTGTTTTGGCTTACTTAGAGTTAATTAAAATGTTTAACAAGTTTTATGCAAAGTATTTCTTTGAGCTTAACAAGTTTTATACCAAGTATCTCTTTGATCAGGCTTTACACAGACACAGCTGGTGGCTTGCAGGTTAGAAGCTAAATGTTGGGAATCACAAATTTACTTCTAACATAAACCTTAAGTTATAAAGTATTAATTAACAATAAATCAATAAATCATTTCTCATATAAACCATGTTTAATATAAACCTTCTTTAATATCCCTACAACAGTCCTTGTTTAATCCTGAGCTGATGGTGTCCAATTTGCAAATGAACTGAAGCTCAGCAGTTTCTTTGAAGTCTGGTCCTAAAGTTTTTTTGCTGCAGGATGGCTACCTTAAGATCTGGTATTGTGTGTCCAGTGAGGTTGAAGTGTTCTCCTACAGGTTTTTTGTATAATGCCATTCCTAATATCTGATTTGTGTCCATTTATCCTTTTCCGTAGGGACTGTCCAGTTTGGCCAATGTACATAGCAGAGGGGAATTGCTGGCACATGATGCTGTATATTATATTGGTGGACGTGCAGGTGAATGAACTGGTGATGTTGTGGCTGATCTGGTTAGGTCCTGTGATGGTGTCGCTGGTGTAGATATGTGGGCAGAGTTGGCATCGAGGTTTGTTGGATGGATTGGTTCCTGAGTTTGAGTTACTATGGTGCGGTGTGTGGTTGCTGATGAGAATATGCTTAAGGTTGGCGGGTTGTTTGTAGGCGAGGACTGACCTACCTTCCAAGGTCTCTGAAAGTGAGGGATTGTTGTCCAGGATGGGTTGTAGATCACTGATGATGCATTGGAGAGGTTTTAGCTGGGGACTGTAGGTGATGGCCAGTGGAGTTCTGTTGGTTTCTTTCTTGGGCTTGTCTCACAGCAGGAGGCTTCTGGGTACACGTCTGGCTCTGTTGATTTGTTTCCTTATTTCCTCGTGTGGGTACTGTAGTTCTGAGAATGCTTGGTGAAGATCTTGTAGGTGTTGGTCTCTGTCTGAGGGGTTGGAGTAGATGCGGTTGTACCTCAGCGCTTGGCTATAGACGATGGATCGTGTGGTGTGTCCAGGATGGAAGTTGGAGGCATGAAGGTAGGCATAGCGGTCAGTAGGTTTTTGGTATAGGGTGGTGGGAATGTGACCGTCACTTATTTGTACTGTGGTGTCTAGGAAGTGGACCTCCCGTGTAGATTGGTCCAGGCTGAGGTTGATGGTGGGGTGGAAGCTGTTGAAATCGTGGTGGAATTATTTCAGAGTCTCCTTCCCATGGGTCCAGATGATGATGTCACCAATGTAGTGTAGGTAGAGGAGGGGCATGAGTGGACGAGAGCTGAGGAAGCATTGTTTCAGATCAGCCATAAAAATGTTGGCATATTGTGGGGCCATGCGGGTGCCCATAGCAGTGCCACTGGTCTGGAGATATTGTCACCAAATTTGAACTAATTGTGCGTGAGGATAAAGTCACAGAGCCTAGTAGCCAGTTGTGCTGTGGCATCATCAGGGATACTGTTCCTGAAAGCTTGTATTCCATCTGTGTGTTGGATATTTGTATAGAGAGCCTCTACATCCATGGTGGCTAAGATACTGTTTTCTGGAAGATCACCAATGCATTGTAGTTTTCTCAGGAAATCAATGGTGTTAAAGAGATAGCTGGGAGTGCTAGTGGTGTAAGGTCTGAGTAGAGAGTCCACATATCCGGAAAGTCCTTCAGTGAGAGTGCCAATGCCAGAAATGAGGGGGCGTCCAGGATTTCCAGGTTTGTGGATTTTGGGTAATATATACCCTTAGAGCCTTGACCAGGGCTATTCTATGTTGATTTGTTCCTGCGTTAGTGTAGGGAGTGTCCTGAGTAGATGGTGCAGTTTCTTTGTGTATTCCTCAGTGGGAGCTGAGGAAAGTGGCCTGTAGAATTTGGTATTGGAGAGTTGTCTGGCAGACTCCTTTTGGTAGTCAGACCTGTTAATGATGACAACAGCACCTCCTTTATCAGCCTCTTTGATTATAATGTCAGGGTTGTGTCTGATGGTGAGCGATCAGCTGTTGTGACCTGCACAGGATGTGCCATGTTTGTCTTTCTTCCACAGGTCAGAAGTGACTTTGTCTGTACAAAGTGCAAGCTGGTCTCCATATTGGAAGAGAAGGTTCAAGGTCTGGAGAAACAAGTATCGACCCTGCGTTGCATAAGAGAAAATGAAGATTTCCTGGACAGACATCAGGATATGCTTCTACAGGCACAACATTCTGAAGAATATTAGAATCATAGAATATCAGGGTTGGAAGGGACCTCAGGAGGTCATCTACTCCAACCCCCTGCTCAAAGCAGGACCAATTCCCCCACTAAATCATCCCAGCCAAGGCTTTGTCAAGCCTGACCTTAAAAACCTCTAAGGAAGGAGATTCCACCACCTCCCTAGGTAACCCATTCCAGTGCTTCACCACTCTCTGAGTGAAAAAGTTTTTCCTAATATCCAACTTAAACTTCCGTGTAACGGGTTGGGACTCACCCCTGCAGCGCCTCCTGCTGGTGACTCTGGGAATTAGCTCATTCCAGTGGAGCGCCTCCTCCTGGTGGTGTCCCGTCTGTCGTTCTGTCCTCTGTTATCTCTGGACCCGCGTTGCTGCGTGCTCGGCGGCGTCCTCTTCAAGGCCACTGCCCTCCGGCAGTGCCCCTTAGTCCATCTGCGCCCCCTTCCAGGGGGGTCGGTGCTCAGCAGTCCCACACCTCAGTCACTATGTTCCACCGCCCTCTGAGTCTAATCCCTCTTGTCAGGGATCTGGCGTAGCAATATGGCCGCTCCCTATTGCCAATGGCTGGGTGCACTGCAAGGGGTGAAGCGGGGGACCCAGGCCCGCCCTCTACTCTGGGTCCCAGCCCAGGGACCCTCTGGCATCAGCCTCGCTGTCCTTCTCTCCCCTTCCGCTGTCTGTTTCCCTGGGCCGCTTCCCCTACTGCCCCTTGCACCCGCTAGGCCCTTCCCTTCAGGGCCTGCAGCCTGGCAGGCTACGGGTTCAAGCTCCCTAGCCTCCCCGAGCCTGGCCAGCACTGCGCTGTCCGCGGTGCTAGTCTCCTCTCTTAGAGACTGACCTTCCCCTGTCGAAGGCCTGGGACAGACTGACTGTTCCTGCCCTGGGCAGCCTTTATATATGCCTGAGCCTGGCCCTGATTGGCTGTCTCCAAACTGGGCCCTGATTGGCTCACAATAAGCCCCTCTCTGATTGGCTCACTGTCTGCGCAGGCGCCCTGGCCTGCCACAGCCCACTCTCACAGGGAGTGGGGCAATCCACCCCACTACACTCCCCCACTGCAACTTGAGACTATTACTCCTTGTTCTCTCATCAGGTACCACTGAGAACAGTCTAGATCCATCCTCTTTGGAACCCCCATTCGGGTAGTTGAAAGCAGCTATCAAATCCCCCCTCATTCTTCTCTTCTGCAGACTAAACAATCCCAGTTCCCTCAGCCTCTCCTCATAAGTCATGTGCTCCAGCCCCCTAATCATTTTTGTTGTCCTCCGATGGACTCTTCCCAATTTTTCCACATCCTTGTTGTAGTGTGGGGCCCAAAAACTGGACACAGTACTCCAGATGAGGCCTCACCAATGTCAAATAGAGGGGAATGATCACATCCCTTGATCTGCTGGCAATGCCCCTACTTATACAGCCTGAAATGCCATTAGCCTTCTTGGCAACAAGGACACACTGTTGACTCATATCCAGCTTCTCGTCCACTGTAACACCTAGGCCCTTTTCTGCAGAACTGCTTCCTAGCCATTCGGTCCCTAGTCTGTAACAGTGAATGGGATTCTTCCGTCCTAGGTGCAGAGCAGGCTGCACAACGGGGACAGGACGGTGAAGAAATTTGGCAGCATGTGACCTCCAGAAGAAGAGGAGAGTCCATGTATCAGGAATGGAGACACAGGTAAGCAACCATTTTCATGTTCTCTTCACAGGTACTGATGCAGAGAGTGGATTGGATGATACATCTGAGGGAAGGAGCAGAAGGAGACTCCACCAATTGGAAAGCATGAGATACATTGCCCTAGGGATGGGGGTTCCACGACCACTGCTCCCAAGAGAAGGACGCGGGTGGTGGTGGTCGGGGACTCCCTCCTCAGGAGGACTGAGTCATCTATCTGCTGTACCGACTGAGAAAACCGAGAAGTCTGCTGCTTGCCAAGATCTAGGATTCACGATGTGACAGAGAGACTGACGAGACTCATCAAGCCCTCGGATCACTACCCCTTCCTGCTTCTCCATGTGGGCACCAATGATACTGCCAAGAATGACCTTGATTGGATCACTGCAGACTACGTGGCTCTGGAAAGAAGAATAAAGGCGTTTGAGGCGCAAGTGGTGTTCTTGTCCATCCTCCCTGGGTAGAGACCACTGAATCGTGGAAGTCAATGAATGGCTATGCAGGTGGTGTCGGAGAGAAGGCTTTGGATTCTTGGACCATGGGATGGTGTTCAAAGGAGGATTGCTAGGCAGAGACGGGCTCCACTTAACGAAGAGAGAGAAGTGCATCTTCGCAAGCAGGCTGGCTAACCTAGTGAGGAGGGCTTTAAACTAGGTTCACCGGGGGAAGGAGACCAAAGCCCTGAGGTAAGTGGGGAAGTGGGATACCAGGAGGAAGCATGAGCAGGAAAGTGCAAGAGGGGAGGACTCCTGTCTCAGACTGAGAAAGCAGGACAATAAGCGAGTTATCTTAAGTGCCTATACACAAACACAAGAAGCCTGGGAAACAAGCAGGGAGAACTGGAAGTCCTGGCACAGTCAAGGAACTATGATGTGATTGGAATAACAGAGACTTGGTGGGATAACTCACATGACTGGAGTACTGTCATGGATGGAAATAAACTCTTCAGGAAGGACAGGCAGGGCAGGTAAGATAGGGGGAGTTGCGTTGTATGTAAGAGAGCAGTATGACTGCTCAGAGCTCCAGTATGAAACTGCAGAAAAACCTGAGAGTCTCTGGATTAAGTTTAAAAGTGTAATCAACAAGGATGATGTCGTGGTGGGAGTCTGCTATAGACCACCAGATGAGGCTTTCTTCCAGCAACTAACAGAAGTTACTAGATCACAGGCCCTGGTTCTCATGGGAGACTTCAATCACCCTGATATCTGCTGTGAGAGCAATACAGCGGTGCACAGACAATCCAGGCAGTTTTTGGAAAGTGTAGGGGACAATTTCCTGGTGCAAGTGTTAGAGGAACGAACTAGGGGCAGAGCTCTTCTTGACCTGTTGCTCACAAACTGGGAAGAATTACTAAGGGAAGCAAAAGTGGATGGAAACCTGGGAGGCAGTGACCATGAGATGGTCGAGTTCAGGATCCTGACACAAGGGAGAAAGGAGAGCAGCAGAATACGGACCCTGGACTTCAGAAAAGCAGATTTTGACTTCCTCAGGGAATTGATGGGCAGGATCCCCTGGGAGAATAACATGAGGGGGAAAGGAGTCCAGGAGAGCTGGCTGCATTTTAAAGAATTCTTATTGAGGTTGCAGGAAAAAAGCATCCCAATGTGTAGAAAGAATAGTAAATATGGCAGGTGACCATCTTGGCTTAATAGTGAAATCCTTGCTGATCTTAAACCCACAAAAAAGAAGCTTACAAGATCGCCCCCTCCTTGTTCTCCTGCCCCCCCTGGTTTCCAGCCCCAGGGCTGCCTGAGCCTAAAGCCAGGGGGGTTCACATGCCAGGTGCTCTGGGAAATGCAGAGCCAGGAGACACGGTGGGGCATGGTCATATCTGTCCCTGCACCAGCCTCTGTGGGTGAGTCAGAGACAAACCCTCAAGTGACACAAAACTCTTCTCCAGCCACGGGAGGGCTCCAATAGCCCCATACGAGCCAGGCAGAGCCGCAGTGCCCAGCACGCGTTCACGGTCTGGCTCCTCCTCCCCCATCCAACATCATTTCTGCTCTCAGAAGAGTCAGGAACTACATCTCCCAGCCTGTGCCGGGGGGGGCACTTCTGCCCTCGCCAGCTCAGGTAAGGGAGGGTTTTGGGGGTCAGCCTGCCCCCCCGCCTCTCATCCCCTCCCCCCACAGAGACTCCCCGGCCCTGCACCCCTCCCCCAGCCGGCACCTTTCAGACCTGTCCCCCCGAGCAGCGGCCCTGCCTGGAGCCTCCTGGCGCCTTCCCACTTCTAACGTGAACTCTCGTGCCCCAGGGTGCCAAGGACCATGGGCAGGGGCTGCTCACTGGACAGGGGAAGCCTCAGCCCTGGGGTCTCTGGCCCTACTGCTCCCAGGGGGCTCGGCAGCACCCCTAGGAATGCCCCCCACTCTCCAGGTCCGACCGGTCCCCCCGCCCTGTGTCCTGCATCCTCCCGGCCAGTGCCAGGGGCTCCAAAGGGAGCAACTGGCCCCAGCAGCCAGGAAGACCCCCACCCTGCTGCTGGATATGGGAGGGGGGCACACATAGTCTCCTGGCAAAGGGGTGAGTCAAGGGGCAGGTGTCAGGCAGAGTGTCACGTGCGCTCCCGAGTTTCTGATCTAGAAACACCAGCGTGTCCCAGCGCCCTGTGACTGAGGTTGGCTTGTGAGTATCTTCTTTGTACCAGAGAATTACAAAATAAATCCAAGGAAATGTAAACACTGCAGGCACCTTTCAGTGCATGGTGTATAGAGCAGTGAGTACAAGTCAGTGCCTGTATGGAAATTTAGTTTGGACTGACGTTGCTAGTGCTTTTTCTGTAGCTTGTTGTAAAACTAGGGAAATATCTAGACTAGCTGATAGACCCCCCCGGAATACCTCTGTGTACCCCTGGTTGTGAACCACTGATGTAGGGGAACCCAGGCCCACCTGTTGTACCGGCGTCCAACCCCATACTGGGTCTGGCTGGGAGGCTGGTCTGGCTTTGCTCACCTCGCATCAGCCTCAAGTCAGCTTCACTGGGTCACCACCTCCTACCATGGCCCCGTGGGGAGGAGTCAGAGACAGGAAGTCTCCTCTCAGGTGTAAAAGCAGCAACACCTCCATGAAGGGTTGGTGCTGATGGAGCAATCATTGACACTTTCTCTAGTCTCCTTTTCAGATTTTGCCCCATTTTCTCTCTAATTCTCCAATGTTCATTTAACAATCTCCCCCCAACGGCCAGTCACCTGTGTGGAAGCAGGGAAATAATTAACAAGGATTTGAAGGGATCTTAATGCATGTCAGTTAGTTAGCATGAGTTAGGCTAGCTGTGACCCTAATGACGTGAGATTTGTAGAAGCAAGATAACGTGAGACAGACGAACGAACTGTGTAAAAAGTTATTATGACCTTGCAATGATAACCAAATATGCAGGCTTGCTTTTTCTAGTAGTGAGACAAATAAGATAGCAGAAAGGCTTATGTATAAACAAATGCAATTGTTTCTTTTTTACTGTCTCCATTATTGCTAGCTATTGTCTGTAACAAAGGTATAAATGCTTGTTGTAATTGTTTACCAATTGAGAGAGACCTGTCCGGGACAAGGGGCAAACCCTGTTTCCTAGGACACTACCTCCCTCTATTGTAATTACTAGAGAAAGAATAAAGTATTTGATTTTGCTGCACCCAAACAAAAAGCGAGAACTGAGTTTTTCTCCGACACCTGCCTGCCCCTGCTGCTGCCTCCTCCCCACTGAGTGAAGCTTTTCCCGCACTCACTGTATTCACAGGGTCGCTCTCCTGTCTGGATGCTCTGATGAGAGATAAGGGTTAATCTCTGAGTGAAGCTTTTCACGCACTTACAGCATTCATAGGCTTGCTCTCCCATGTGGATCCTCAGATGCTTAGTAAGGTTTGAGCTGCGAGTGAAGCTTTTCCTGCACTCACTGCATTCATAGGGTCTCTCTCCTGTGTGTATTCGCTAATGTCTAATAAGGGCTGACATACGATTGAAGCTTTTCCCACACTCACAGCATTCGTAGGGTCTCTCTTTCATGTGGATTATCTCATGTTGAATAAGGGCTGAGCAGCAACTGAAGTTTTTCCCCACACTTACTGCATGTATTCTCTCTCTTTTCCCTGAGGATTTTCTCCTGGGATGTAGTTTCCTTGAGGTCCCTGTGAGTTCCCTGACAATTAATGGGTTCATTCACTCTCTCCTCCGAGTGGTTTCCCTGCTCTCTCTCTGGTCTGTGGTAACTTTCACCAGCTTTTCCCTGCTCACGGGGGCTGGACACATTCCCTTTGGATCTTCGCAGTAATGCCCCATGCGCTTCGGCTAACTCAGCATCTTCCTGGTGAGGATTCTGCTCCTCGCGCTCCCTCACCACCCCATCACCTGCTAGAAGAGAGGAGAAATCTCAGAATTGGGGATGGAAAGGCAGAGAACAAACCCAAGTAAGTGCTGGAGAGACAGAAAATAAAAATCGGGGACTGAATTCCCCCAAACTCTTCCCCATAGGAGACAGTGGAAGGGATCAATTCTGCTCCCTACCCAGGACCGGCCCTTAGGGTGGGCCGTACGGGTTCCCCACCCAAGGGGGTGCCAGGCGCAGGGTTTGGATTCCCACCTGACCTGCTGCTGAGAGGCTTGCTGGGCTGATGAAAGCGGCATGGGAAGCAGATAAGCAGCTGCGTGGGGGAGTGGGAGACCCCCAAGCTGCAGGGGGCAATTGGACAACCAGCGTCAGAGCCAGGTGACTGCTCCGGAGCAGAAGGGCCCCTCCTCCGCCCTGCTCTACATGTGCAGCTGCTGCTGTTCCTGTTCCCCCACTCTCCGTTCATCCCCGGAGTCGCCCCTGTCCACTCCTGGGGTGCATCCTCCTGACTGCTCTGCGGGGGGGGAGGTGCTGATTGATGGCAGGGTGTCCCCTTTCCCACCACCTGGGTACCCAATTTCCACTGAGCTGGGGTGACGGGACAGGGGGAATCTGCGTGTGCTGCTGCCTCTCTGGGGCTGGAGCTGCTGGTGTCTGAACAAGCCTAGTTCAGGCTCCTGACCCTGAGAGCTTTCTTAAAGAGACAGCGCACTCACTCACTCAGGCACACACACACACTCCTTCATATCCTCCCCTCAACACACACACACACACACGCTCCCTGCATCCATGTCACTTCCCCACCTGGGCTGTGCTGAGGCATCAGGAGCTGCTGCTCTCCTGCCCGCCCCTTATGCAGCCTGCAGGGAAAGTGACCTGGGTGCAGGAAGCCCTGACGTTGCTCCTTGCTCCCCTCTCCCAGCCCCCTAGGGCTGCATGGGGTGGAGGAGCAGCACTCCAGTGGGAGAGTGAGCAGCAACGCCAGCTGCTTTGTGCATCCAGGTCAGGTTCCCCACTTGGGTGCAGGAGGATGCAAGGGTTAGGGGCAAAGGGAGCACAGTGCAGGGGTTGGGGATCAGGAAGGGGCAGGTGTTGCGGTGGAGGGGTTGGGGTGAAGGGGGTATACAGCATGCAGGGGTTCATGGTACAGGAGGGAGGTGCAGGGGGTATGAGTGAAGGGCTTAGGGGCCCAGGAGAGGCCAGGTGTTGGGAGGGGCAGAAGGGGAGGGGCAGGAGAGGGCAGAAGTTAGGAGTGAAGGGGTGCAGGAGGGAAACAGGTGTTTGGAGCGAAGGGGGCACAGTGCAGGGATTTAGGGCTCATGAAGGGGCAGGGGTTGAGGTGTGGGGGGCAGGGGTTGGGGTGAAGGGGGTATGCAACATGCAGGGGTTCAGGGTGCAGGAGGGAGGGGAAAGGGGTTGGGGTGAAGGGGGCACAGTGCAGGGGCTGGGGGGGAGGGTGGGGAGCCAATGAGGGACAGAGGGAAAGGGGGGTTGCCATGCCCATGGGAGCCAGGGGCACCAAAATGCAAGTTTGTCCAGGGTGCCATTTCCCTAAGGCCAGCCCTGTCCACATCCCATCCAAACCCTCAGTAGGAAGGGAGGGAGCTCCTGCCGAGGTGTCAATCACCATCTGTAGGAAGCCAGGAGTGAGATCTGCTGGGGACTATCCTGGGCTCACAAAGTCTGTGTGGGGAATCCCAGCTGGTTCTCTCAGGCACTTACAGTTTCTGGGTTGATTTGATGTTTCCTCACCTGTGCAGGGACTTCTCAGGATCTCGCTTTCCTCTGAACCAGGGCGCTCCAGGACCCATGGCTCTTCCTCTCCTTCCAGCTGGGTGATCACAGATGGTTTGGAAACTGGAAACCCTGCTCAAGGGAAAGAAAACAAGGGAGATCAGGGGAATTCATAGGCTGTTGGAAATATTTGCTAGCTTGGCAGTTGGTAGTGTGGGAAGCTAAGATGTTTAGGTTTTTAGGAGGTAGTGTGGGAAGCCTGAGATGTTTAGGTTTTCAGGTTGGGTTAATTAGGTTGTGAGTTTTGTTATGAGAAGTTGGCCTTGGCTAACTTCTCTCTAGCAGGCATAATAGGATAATAAATTTAGAAGGCTGTCTAGGATGATGTTACCCTATGAAGTTATAGCAGTGCTTGTGTGTATTTTGTTAACCAATTAGCAATTGCTTGCTTGCCTGCTTCAAGTGCCTCTCCAGCATAAAGATGTATGCTGGAGAGAAATAAATGGACTTTTGCTATCCAATCATACTGACTGTTGAGCATATGTCCAGGTCCGTCTGCGATGCGACAAATGGTGACCCCGACGTGATTCGAATCGAATGCTGATAGTGTCGGTGGCCTGACCCAGGCGGACGAGCCGCGGCGGGGAGTGCTGGAGAAGGGCCGGCCCCCGGGCGTCCAAAGGAGAGGCGCATCTGAGCTCAGAGGTGAGCGGCTAACATGGGGTCCGCTGCATCAGCGGAAGAAAAAACGGTGCATGAATATTTGATACGCATCGCGGAACGGCAGGGAGAAAAGCTCCCCTCTGACACGTTATCCCGCCTGCTACGGTGGGGACAGAAAAGGGGACTTTTCGTTAAGCCGAGTACAATCTTTGATACAACTGTTTGGGAGCGGCTAGGCTCCGAGCTTTGGAAGTCGGTGGCTCAGGGCGATAAGGAAGCCTTCTCCCTGAGCCCAGTATGGGACAAAACGAAGAAGATAGTGGAAACTCTCGCGGCCGAAGCAGGAGTGCAGGCGGCTGTTTCTGAGATTTTCCACCCACCGCCCGAAGTGCCTTCTGTGTTGCCGGTTGGAGCCCGGGAGTTTTTCGGCGGCGAGCCCACGGTGATACCTTTGGCTCCCGACCTGGATGATTTTGCCCCTGCTATGGACCCACTACCCTCCAATGTGGCCCTTGGCCCCGATGTGATTGATCCTGCTACGGTTCCGTTACCCCCCGATACGCCCGAGCCTATGGAGATAGCTTCGCCGTCTGCACCCCCCCCAAAGCCATGCCGTGTCCACGGGGTCTGGGGGTGTCACGATTGCGGGGAAGCAGAGGAGGCTTGGACGGAACATGTGCCATTACAGACATTGCAGAGATACCCTGATTTGACTACGTTTACCCAATTTACTCAGTCTGACGCCTTTTATAAGGAGATGGAGCGCCAGGGCCAACAGCTACAAGACATTTATAATAAGTTGGATCAAATGCAAGGTTTTCCACCTGGATCATCGCGTTCGCATCTTCATGAGTGTTTTCACCCGACTAACCCTTCCGCCCCGCCTGGCCCTGGGGACCCTTCAACTGGGGACCCTCCGGATCCGGTGCGGCGCTGGCATGGAGTTTTAAAAGAAGCCATCCTTGAAGGTTTGACACCTGAGGCTTTTCCAGTGCTCACACCAGACCCTCAACATCCTAATCGTCGGCAGTGGGCTCCTTTGGATTGGAAGTTGATTCGTGAGGCGCAGAAATCGATTATGGCTTATGGACTAGATAATCCGTATGTACAATCTATAATTGAACAGGTGTTTACCGCACAGGCAATGTGTCCATATGATGCGATTAAGCTAGCTGATATGCTTCTTACACCTACCCAGAGACTTTTGTGGAAAGATGATTGGGCTAAAAGAATTGATTTGGCCCTTGTTCGCAATTTGGATTTACCGGACGATGATGTTCGGCGTGTAGCCACCGTTGATATGTATTTGGGGACCGGCCGATTCGTTGACCCGCATCTGCAAGCCCGCCTTGACCCCCGAATCCTGCAGCAATCACAGGAATTGGCTTTGGCTGCCCTTAAAGCGGTGCCCCAGATGGGGAAGCCGGCCCCTCCATATGCTAAAATTACACAAGGCCCGTTGGAACCTTATGCCACCTTTTTGGATCGCCTCCGAGAGGCTATTGATAGATCCCCCAATCTGACGCCAGAGGCCAGAACCGCAGTTGGACTTGATCTGGCCACCCAGAATGCAAACTCCACTTGCCGCCGCATACTAGCCACCTTGCCAAAAACTGCGACCCTGATGGAAATGATTGAGGCGTGTAACAGGGCTACTATGTTTGAAGAAACGGATAAGGCTACAATTCATGCTAAGGCACATGCCACTGCACTGGCCGTTGCATTACAACCTCTGATCGGGCGGAAGCGAGGGGCCAGAAGGCCGGCCCGGTCAAGCGGCCTCTGTTTTGGTTGTGGAAAGCCCGGACATATCCGGCGGAACTGCCCTGTGCAAAGTGGGCAGCGACCCCCTGATGTGTCGCCGAAAGCCGCTACCGGCGTTTGTGTACGATGTGATAAGTTTGGCCATCGCGCCTTTGAGTGTTGGTCGCGCCGCAGAAAGGATGGAACACTGCTGCCGGGAAACGGACCGCAGAGCGCCCCTCGGAGGAGCGCGACGACACAAATGCCTCCAGCCACCAATCCGGCTGCCTGGAACGCCTCACCGGAGCAACCCGTGGCAGTGCCGGAGTGGATGTGGCCACAGCGACAGACACAGTCATAGAGGATGACAAAGTCCATGTTCTTTCTTCTAATACTGACGGCCCACTAGGATTTGGACTGAGTGCCCTTTTGATCGGCCGCTCGTCAACATCAAAACAAGGTATTTTCGTTTTGCCTGGCCTTATTGATGCTGACTATACGGGGAATATTGGAATTATGGTACGTGCCCTTTGTCCCCCTATAACCATTACTGCTGGCACACGTTTGGCTCAGTTGATACCTTTTAAGGGATGTGTGCCCAGGACGACCCAGATTGACCGTGGGTCTCGGGGGTTTGGATCTACCGGACCTCCCCAAATTGCCTTTGCCATGGAAGTCACTCCGCGTAAGCCCATTCGAACTGTTCGGCTCCAGGGGTCCGATGGGCGACAGATTGTTCATGAAGCCCTCTTGGACACGGGGGCCGATGTGACTATAATCCCCTCTCGATTTTGGCCGGAGTCTTGGCCTTTGCGGGATGCCGCCACGCCTGTGAGCGGGATTGGCGGGACTCAGTTGACTCGCATTAGTGTGGATTTTATTACCATTGTTGATGTGGAAGATCCGGCCACGAGCGCGAAGGTTCGTCCTTATGTGATGCAGGCTCCGATCTGGCTATTAGGTCGCGATTGTTTAAGTCAGTGGGGCGTTGTGCTGCAGAATTCACCTTTTGCCTAGCGGCCATTGAGGGGCGGCCGATCCTACAGCTGGAATGGACAACCACCACACCGGTCTGGGTCGCTCAGTGGCCGCTGCACAAAGACAAGCTCGCCCGAGTACATGAACTTGTGCAGGAACAACTGGCTAAGGGTCATCTTGAACCTTCCCTTAGCCCCTGGAATACTCCTATTTTTACCATACCCAAAAAATCTGGGCGCTGGCGTTTGTTGCAAGATCTACGAGCTGTTAATGCTGTGATGAAGGACATGGGCACCCTCCAACCTGGGCTGCCCACACCTACTATGCTCCCGCATGGATGGCCCTTGCTTGTTATTGATCTCAAGGATTGCTTTTTTACCATTGCTTTGCATCCTGCGGACCGAGAGAAGTTTGCCTTTTCCGTGCCTTCTGTCAATAAGGCGGAACCTGTTAAACGGTATCAATGGACTGTTCTGCCACAAGGTATGAAAAATTCTCCTACCATTTGTCAGTTGTATGTTGCTTGGGCCATAGCGCCCCTGCGAGCGGCACATCCTGACTGGATTATTTATCATTACATGGATGATCTGTTGTTTACCAGTGCCCACCTTCCCATGGAAGCAGCCATTGCTGAGATTGACTCTGTGTTACAAAAGGCTGGTTTGGTCATTGCCCCAGAAAAGATTCAACAGCAAGCCCCGTATCGGTATCTTGGTATGGAGATAACCGATTCGATTGTGCGGCCACAGAACTTAACCATTCAATTGGATATTTGTAATTTACATGATGTGCAACGTTTTGTGGGTGACCTGCAGTGGATTCGCGGTCTCTGTGGTATTACAAATGAGGATCTTGCACCCTTCATTTCATTGCTCAAGGGTGGTCGTGCCCCGGATGAGCCTCGCTCTCTTCAAGCTGAACATCATGTTGCCCTGCAAACCATTGCAAATAAGTTAGCCACACGGTACTCCGGACGCATTTATCCGGATTTACCTGTTTGTTTGGCCATTTTTTCTACGGATATTTCCCTGACGGCCCTACTTTTTCAGTGGCATGAAGCCCTTTTAGATCCACTTGTGGGCATTGAGTGGGTTTTTCCGCCTTCGCATTATGCTACAACTGTGACCACGCGACTTGATGCAGTGGCTCATCTCATTCGAGTGGCCCGACAGCGTTTGTTAGCCATTGCGGGCATGGATCCGTATGTGATTTACCTGCCCTTTGATGATGCTACCGTGACTCAGTTGCTTGTTACTCACCTTTCCTTTGTACTTGCCACCATGGACTATGCCGGTCAGTTTAGTAGCCATTTTCCCCCACATCGGTTTTTTGCCACTATGCTGCCCTTGGAGAAAGCTTTGATGTTACGATCCAGTCCTGTTGCTGGCCTTACCGTTTTTACAGACGCCAGCAGTAGTGCTCAGCGTGCGGGACTTCTTTGGTTTGCTGACAACCGCTGGCACCACGAGTTTGTTCTTGCTGATGGCTCCTTGCAGGTTTTGGAGCTTCGTGCTATTGTTCGAACCTTTGAAAAGTGGCCCGATACTCCACTGAACATTGTTAGTGACTCCCTGTATGCTGTGGGTGTGCTTCGTCGTTTGGAACGGTCCCTGTTGGGCCGAGTCACGAATTCCGTTTTGTGGACTGCTCTTTTTCAGCTTTGGCATTTGCTGAATGCTCGCCGGTGTCCTTATTTTGTTATGCATATCAGGAGTCATTCGGGATTGCAGGATGGTCTTGCCGAAGGCAATGCTCTGATTGACCATTTGGTTGGCGCTGCCCAAGTTCCAAACTCCTTTGCTCAGGCACGGGTTTCTCATGAATTTTTTCACCAGTCTGCTCGTGCTTTGGCACGCCAGTTTGCGATTTCTATTACCGATGCTCGCGCTATTGTGGCCTCCTGCCCTGACTGTCAACAACATGTGTTGCCCCTTGTCTCTGGTGTTAATCCCCGTGGCCTTTTGTCCCTTCAAATTTGGCAGTCTGATGTTACCACGTTTGCTGAGTTTGGCACCTTGCGCAATCTTCATGTTACCATTGATACCTTTTCTGGCTTTATTTGGGCAACAGCATTAACCTCTACCAGCTCCCGCGATGTGATTAAGCATTGGCAAGCCTGTTTTGCTGTTATGGGAGTTCCTGCGCTCATTAAGACTGATAATGGCGGAGGTTACGTTTCGCATCGCACTGCCCAGTTTCTTTCACAATGGGGTGTGCAGCATTCTACCGGTGTTCCTGGCAATTCTACTGGACAAGCTATTATTGAGCGTGCCCACGCATCCTTAAAGGCGCTTCTTTTGAGACAGAAGGGGGGCATTCGAAGTGAAAGGGCAGACGCTTTGGACAAGACGCCTGCCGCTCGTTTGCTGAAAGCTCTTTATGTGCTCAATTGGCTACAGCCTGGGAAAGACAGCCAAGTACCCCCCGTGATTAAACATGTTGGTGGGATAACCGGGGACGAGCAGGGTACAAGCCCACGACCCTCGGTCAAATGGTTTGATTATCAGCAGCAAGTTTGGAAAGGACCAGTTGACTTGCTAACGTGGGGGAGGGGTTATGCTTGTGTTGCCACTGACGCAGGTCCTAGGTGGATACCGGCGAAATGGGTCCGACCTTGGCTGCAACCCCGGGCGCAACAACAGACAGATTCGGAAGAGCCACACGGGACGCGCCCAGGTGCCGAGGAGCCAGAGCCCCTGGAGAATAATTGCTCGCTGGCCGCGCCAGGATTTTTGCCCGCCCTTTTTGATTCTGTGTGATTGCATATTAATTGTTGTGTACCCTTTTGTTGCCCATAGGTTTGGAGACGTGCGCTCCGGGCAGTGCAGCATGGCCCGTCTGTTAATGCGTCCCACAAGCCTTCGTGATCCTGGCCTGGGCTCCTATTCTGCTGGATGCGGAGAGTCAGCCTTGCCTGGTTTTGCTCTGTTGTTTGTTTTGGCGCTCCTTGTGAGGGGAGGCGCCACGTATGATCTTATACCCCCAGTGAATGCCTGGCTGACTTTGGCGCAGAGTGCCATAAATACAACGGCCTTCTGCCTGCCCCATGTTTCTGCAGTGGGAGCCCTTATGGAAACCTGCTTTGTGGGTGTGTGTACTGAATTGGAGGTGCTGCAGCAGCACACTTGGTTGTTTCGTATCCCCAGGGATATACCTTATGCAGAGTTGTATGCTTTGGGCCCTGGAGCCACTTTAGATAAGTTAGATGCCAGCATGTATTCGTTTCGTTTGGCTAATGTGACAGCTGCTATTACGTGTATGAATTTTGTTAATGCTAAGCATGTAGCTGTTAATCATGATAATGTGGAGCTTGTTTGTCGCCATAAGAGGGAGGTATCCTTTGCCTATGGACATATGAAGCTGCCCCTGGGATGGTTTTTGTTATGCGGCCGCACAGCCTTTACTTATGTTCCAGCTAATAGTTCAGGTGGCCCCTGTGCTATCGGCCGTGTGGCCCCTTTGTTGTTTCCCCATCCCATAGTGAAAGGGCCTCGCCAACGGCGGGAGAGTATCCCCTTGAGCCCTACCTGTAAGGCAGACGTTACATTGTTTTCAGAACGAGAGGCAGCAGCCCTTACTTTTACCCTGGTGGGCCTCCCTGGTTTGGTGGTGCATAATTACCATGCCGTTGCACACCTTGCCTGTACTGTGGCGAAGGCTTTGAATTTGACCTCCACTGTTCTTGCCTTGTTAACCCAAGAGATGGGAGAAGTTCGCCGAGGAGTTTTGCAAAATCGCTTAGCCATTGATTATTTATTGCTGCGACACGGTCATCCCTGTTCTGATTTTGTGGGTATGTGCTGCTTCAATATTACAGATGCAAGTGCGGCCATCGAAGCAGATTTGGATCGTTTGCGCCATCTAGCGGAGGGCATCCGCCAGCACCAGGGAGATTTCTGGTTGTGGTCATGGCTGTCGTCGCTACGTGGCTGGGCTGCACATTTGTTACAGGGGTTAATGTTAGGCATGCTTTGTATTTTTGTTGCCTGCCTTTTATATTTTTGCTATGGGTGTGCCCGTCGCTGTTGCTGTGTGGCACGCACCTTGGCAGGACCCTCCTGGCCCCTTGGGCCACTTGCATTATCTGGAGGGAGAATGTGATAGGTGAGAGCAGGGCACTGCGGAAGATTTTGTTACGGTTTAGTTAGACAGCTGGTGTTTTTTAATTTGTTCTTTGCTTTGGCTTGTGTAGCTTGTAGTTTGATATTATGAGCTGGATTTGTTTTGCTAATTTTTTTTTGCTTTGATTTTGAGTTAAACGGGGGAGGTGTTGGAAATATTTGCTAGCTTGGCAGTTGGTAGTGTGGGAAGCTAAGATGTTTAGGTTTTTAGGAGGTAGTGTGGGAAGCCTGAGATGTTTAGGTTTTCAGGTTGGGTTAATTAGGTTGTGAGTTTTGTTATGAGAAGTTGGCCTTGGCTAACTTCTCTCTAGCAGGCATAATAGGATAATAAATTTAGAAGGCTGTCTAGGATGATGTTACCCTATGAAGTTATAGCAGTGCTTGTGTGTATTTTGTTAACCAATTAGCAATTGCTTGCTTGCCTGCTTCAAGTGTATAAAGATGTATGCTGGAGAGAAATAAATGGACTTTTGCTATCCAATCATACTGACTGTTGAGCATATGTCCAGGTCCGTCTGCGATGCGACAATAGGCCATTTGTCATAAAAATATTCTATTAGTTTAAGCCCAGTCCATTTAAAACCAATAAAATCACAGGGGCAGTTCCCCAGGTGCTCAGAGGTGCAGAACACTCTGCTTATGAGGGATTTAACTATTCCCATCTTTGCTGGGAACACACACAGCCAGACACTCATTATCAAAGAGGCTCCTAAAACACAAAGAATGGAACTGCATGTCCCAGAAACTGAAGACTCCAGACAGAGGGCAAGTCTCCCTGGCACTGCTTCTTGCTGACAGAGAGGTCCAGAGACAATGGGAGAGTCCTGGGGAAGCTGGGAACAGTAACCATGGGCTGGTGGGGTTCAGCGGAGTAAGGACCAGGAAGGGAAGGGATATCACTGAAGTCAGGATCCCAGCAGCATTAGAGGTCAGGAAAGCACATCCTGTGGCATTAGGGAACCTAGTGAGTCAGGTGTAAAGGGAGAGAGTATAAAAAACTGTGTGTGGAGAAAGCTGGCAAATTAGATGGTGTAGTTCAAGAGCCACAGACTAATTCTTCTGCCAAAGGAGAATGTGAAGAATAAGAATCAGGCCGTGTGACTTCATGGGGGACAGATTCAAAGATCCAAAGAACATGCAGGGAAGAGACGGCGGCTCTTGGAGGAGGGGATGGAAAAGGAAGAGTCTCTGTGGTTCATGGAGCCAATTAGTTCATTTTATCATTCATTGATCATTGTTATAGTCATCCGGTATATTATTTCAAATGTAATCATTGTGTACTAAATAGATTTAAGTTGTAGGTATAGACAGAAGTAAGATAGGTAGAGCCCTGAATGGATATAAAATTTATATCCACATCCAATCAAATGGTCCATGGATATCTGCAGATTTGCAGGGCTCTAGGTACAAAATTTGTACTCGCAGTCGATCCGCAAAAATGGTCTGAATTCTCCACCAGGAGATGTGATCAAAGCAAAGGGCTAAGGCAATGAATCGTAAAATCTTCTAATATAGGGTTGGAAGGGACCATACTCCATTCCCATAGCCCTGCGGCAGGATCAGGTGTAAGTATGGCATAAGTTTGTCTGACCTGTTCTTAAAACCCTCCTGGGACAATGATTCCACAACCTCTCTTTGTAATCTATTCCAGTACTTCCCTATCCTTATAGCGGTTAAGTTTTTTGTATTACCCACCCTCAACCTCCCTTGCAGCAGATCAAGCCAATTACTTCTCCTCCTACTTTCAGTGGACGTGATGAACAATTAATCACCATCCTCTTATAACAACCCTTGACATATTTGAAGACTGTTCTCAGGTCCCCCCTCACTCTTTTCTCAAAACTAAACATGCCCAGTTCTTTCAACCTTCCCTCCTAGGTCATGTTCGGGGACCAGGAGGGAGCTTTTTCCTTCCGAATGGAGATGCATAAGGTGAGGTCAGAGAAAAGGATGTTGGAGGTGGGATGACCAAGAGCTCTAGCTGCGCGGATGGATAGGAAAGGCCAGATGTTAGGGAAGTTATGCTAAAAGAAAATGCAAGGTGTAGGCACAGTCTGGATCGGAGGCCCCAGAGGGAGCTCCGTGACAAAGGTATTGCCCAGTTATGGGCCTGAGTGACTGTTTGCGGCGGTAGAGAAAGAAGGTGGGGGAGGGTTTGGGGGAAATATTAAGAGCTTTGCTTCAGCTGTTGATCTTTAGCTGATAGCTGGACATCAATGAGGAGATGAGAGAGAGAGAGAGAGAGAGAGAGAGAGAGAGGGAGGCTGAGACTGCAGTTGGGACAGAAGGAGACAGGTCAGGAGAAGAGATGTAGAACTGTGAGTTAAGAGCACAGAGATGGTAGTTGAATGTGTGTGTGTGTGTGGATGAGTTTACCCAGAAATAAGGTGCAGAGGAAGAAAAGAAGGGGAACAAGGACAGAGTCCCGTGGAACCCAAACAGAAGGTTGGAACCGGGGTGAGCCGGATCATCCTAAGGACACTCTAATGCAGCGACTGGAGAAGGAGGACGATGTGACTCATCATGGACCTCTTGATGCCACCTGGCAGAGGGCACAGGGTGCGTAATGTTTTACTGGGATCCCACAGACCAGGTACACGCATATTAGTTCACCTAAAGGTGGCATGTCAGGTGTCTGTCGAGGAACTAGGTAGGTAGGTAGGTCTTAGGTAGCTCTTAAAAGCATTGCCAGCGCTGTTGTTTAAGGCTGTGAAAAAGTGCACACACGCATGCGTACACAAGCACACCATCCAACATAGCTCTGCTGGCAAAAGCTCAATTATAGACACAGCTATAGTGGCAAAAACATCCATTTTTTAAAAACAGGAAACTAAATGCTCATAAGCTACATTAATGCAGTTAAGATTGCCCAGTGCTATCTCCTGCCTTGCACCATATGGACAGTGACTAAACTTAAACCTCTGCAAACCAAGAAATAAAAAGTTAATGTAAACGCCACCCCTCCAATGCAACCTTAACTTTGCCCTCAACCCTTAACCCTGCAGCTGGCAAGAACCACTGATATTGGTTCTGTGTGGGCCGTGCAAATGTTAAACTGCCACAGGAACTCAGGTATTCAGCTCAATGCAGCAGTAACGGGATGAAATTCTATGGTCTGTGTTATAAAGGACGTCAGAGTACATGACCTAATAGTCACATCTGGCCTTCAAAGCTATGAACCTATAATTGATACGAGGAAAGACTACATCCCATTGTCTGTGTTGTGTTCACAGATGGGAATCCCAGCATCTATCCGCATGCCCTCCAGCTGTGTGCACTGGGCCAGCTGTAGCTGTAACTGGCTGACGGACGGAGGGATTGGTTGGAGCAGCTGGGCAGACCTGTGCTATGCAGAGAGGTGCATGTGAAACTTGGGGGGACAATTCTGCCTCATGCTGAGTGTTGTAGGCTTTGTCAGCAAAGGTGCTCACGAGTGTGTTCTTGCCATGGGGATTGTCAGTACTCTGGTGGCGTATGTTCGAGTGATCTGTGAGGCTTAGTGAGGGGTAAGTGAAGGCAGTGACTCAAAAGGAAAACTCAGGTTGAGGGCAAAGGGGTGGTAACACTGTGCAAGTCTCAGATGGTCTGTGTGCAGGAGGTTCAGTACTGGAGAGCAGGCCAGGGGGAAAAAGCTTCTCTTTGCTATGGCGGAGGTGAACCCAAATATTATCTTAGCAAAGAGAAATTGTGAGACTTTCTGCTGTACTGCTCTGTTCCCAGCACGCTCTGTAACAGGGGAGGGGAGAGGGCTAGTACATGTGTCACTGGCATGTTGGGGTGATGCTGAAACAGGGCAGAGTAGAGGTGACATTGTGGGGGTGGCATGAACCTTAACTCTGCATTTCCCCTTCTAAGAACCGAGGGGACAGGAATCCTTACCCAGCGAGGTCACATTTTCACAGGTCTCCTGCATGACGTCTCTGTAAAGGGCTCACTAAGAGGGGTCCAGCAGAGCCCCCTCTTCCCTGGTGAAATACACAGTCACCTCCTCGAAGGTCACCATCCCCTGGAAGAGCAGGATTCCAACTCTCAGGACCTGCTGCCCCACTCACAACCGCACTATTCATGGGGGAGAGGAGCCAGTCAAATGGAAACTCTGAGAGAGAAACAGTCAGCAGAGTCCTATCCCCACACTGCTGAGAGCAGCCAGGAGGCATCTGGGTGAGAGAACAAAGAGAGACCCCTTGTCTCTGCCAGCAGATGCATCACACACCTACTAGCCAGAGGCTGATACAACCCCATGGTAGAGAACCCAACACCCTCTCCACTGCCAGCAGCTGGATGTGAGGGGCCGGGACATCTTCCCTAAACCTCCCTGATTGGTGCCCCCTTTCCACGCTAGCAGGCTGAGGGTTCAGCACTGGAAGTTTGGTCAGTTTTCCCAGCCCTGCCCAAGGGGTTGGTTTGTCTATTTCCCGTTTCACAAAATTAGGGAGTTTTCTCCCCCAACACCCAAGCGTTTGTTCTGAGGATCTAGGCCCACGTTAAACAAGTCCCAGCAGGTCTGTCACACTCTGTCCCCCTCCCTTTCCTCACCCAGGGTATTCCCTGCCCCCTCCAGACCTAACTCCCCAGAAGTTGCCGCCTCTTCAGTATTTACTGCCCCTCCCCCTCCAGCAGGAACCCACCAGCAACCCCCCAATAACCCCTACCTGAGCTGGCTCCACTACAGCCGGAGAAGCCACCCCCGGCCAGGCCTGGAGGGGTTAATGCCGGGCTCCCCCCCGCACAGACCCCGCTGGGGAAGCAGCAGCTGCTCAGCTCCCGATGGAGGCAGCAGCGTCTGGTCTCTCCGGAGCTGCCCGGGGCTGATGCTCCTGGTTCTTTGTTCTTCCAGCTCCTGCTTCCTTCCTCTCGCCCCCAGCAGCTCCAGCCACTTCCTGCACCCCCACACCCCCCGGGCTGCAGCGCTCGCCGGGGCTGGCTGCAGCGGCTGGGACTCGCCCCCTGGGACAGCCCTGGGCTCTGCTGAGCCGGGCCCCCCAGGGGCTGGGGCGGGAGGGGGGAGCTGAGCTGCTGGTAACCCTTTCCGGTGCCTTACGCTGTTAGAAGCAGCTACACCGGCGGGGCTGGGCCCGGGGAGGAGCCGCCCCTTCCTGCCCCCCAGCCCGGCCCAGCCCGGTCCCCGCCCCTTTGTGCCGGTGTAAGGATGCAAACAGCTCCCGCTCCGATTCGCTACTTTGGCTGCACTGAGCTCACCCGAACTGCGCATGCGCAGTGACCTTCGCTGTCGCCGCTGCCCTCTCTCTGCCCTCCCTTCTACTGACGATTTGCCGCCTCCTCTTTGGGGGGGGCAGGGCCGTCCTTAGGCATAGGCAGAATAGGCAGCCGCCTAGGGCACCACTAGGTCTGGGGGCACCACTCTGCCGGGAGCCCGGACAGATGGGAAGCAGTGGAGCATGTAAGAGCAGGGCTGCTGGGTCCTAGAGAGAGCCGAATGCAGCACAGGCTGAGGGAGGGGATTGGCTGCTGGGGTCTCTGGGAAGGGGAGGTGGTAGGGGTTGGGGAAGGAGCTCACCTGTGAGTGTGACTCCCCCTCCGCTGAGGTGAGGTGAGGCAGGCTCTGCGGCTCTGGAACCAGTATCCTTTGTTGTCCCCCATAACATCCATTCTTCTCCCCCCTTCCCCATGGAGCACCCCCTCCTTTCTCCCTCCTCCCCAGGAGCATCCCTCTCTCTCTCCTCCCTCCCCTCAGTCAGGGCTGGGTTGGGTGAGGTGCTGGGGGGTAGGTGGGGGGAGGAGGCTGGCTGCCTGCCTGCTGAGGAATGAAAGTGAAAGTAACTCACTTCCTCGGCCAGGATTGGAATGTCACACAGGGCTGGGCTGGGGTTAGCCAGATGTGTGAAAAATCAGGACAGGGGGTTGGGGTAGGGTGAGCAGATATCCCTATTTTATAGGGCCAGTCCCAATTTTGGGGTCTTTTTCTTATATAGGCTCCTTTTACCCCCACACTTTCTGTCTGGTCACTCTAGGTGGGGGTAATTGGTGCCTATATAAGACAAAGCCCCAAATATCGGGACTGGCCCTATAAAATCAGGACATCTGGATCTGGGCACCCTAGCTGGGGAGCGCCTCTCCCCCGGGCTGGCAGCTGCCAGCGATCCACCTCATCCGGGGGGAGCTACACAGGGCAGGATGAGCTGCTGTGGCTCCATGGGTGACCTGTCCCTGAGCTCAGATGCTGTGCTAACTTCACCATGGTGTAAGGTTGGTGGTGGTGCCCATTGGCGTGTGATTGGACCTGAGGGTTTGCTGCTGCTGTTGCCACTCTGCACCCCAAGAGGTGGATTTTGAGGTCTACTGCAGCTGTTGGACCAGCAGGCTGGGGGGTGAGCCAAGCATGAAAGCAGTACTGTGTTGCCATTTAGATTGTCATTTAACAACTTTGTTTGCCAAAAATTCTTGCTAACAATCCTGAATCCAATTTCACGATTTTTTTAAAAAAATCAATATCTTAGCCAAAAACAGAAAATTAAGTTGTTGACAATTATTAGTGACAGGTTTGGTTTGAGGCAGGGAGTGGGCCAGTTTTCATCAGAGAAACAAAAAATGTTGACTGACTTTCCTATAGCCTGTTACTCCTGATAAGAGCCCTCCAACAACTGTAATATGCTCATCTCCTTACTAGTGTATAAAGCAGGGGTCGGCAACCTATGGCACACGCGCCAAAGGTGGCAGGTGAGCTGATTTTTGATGGTATGCAGCGGCAGGCTGAGCGGCTCAGCCCATCACTGCTCTGGGGTTCCGGCTGCTGCCCTATTGCCAGCTGGGATACCGGCCGTCGGCCCCACTCAGCACCTGCTGCTGGCCTGGGCACCCCCAAGGAACCCCAGGCTGGCAGGGGGCTGAAGAGGCCGGCTGAACCACTCAACCTGCTATCAGCCTGGGGTTACATTCACTTAGCCGGCAGCGGGCTGAGCAGGGCTGGTGGGGGGTTGAGTGGCTCAGTCTGCTGCCAGTCTGGGGTGCCGGCAGCACTCAGCCTACTGCTACTCCGGGGTTCTGGCTGCCGGCCCCTTGCCAGTCAGGAGCCCAGCTGCTGGCCCCACTCTGCCTCCAGCCAGCCTGGGTGAGCAGAATCCCAGGCTGGTAGCGGGCTGAGGGGGGTTGGCGGCCGGGATCCTGGCTGGCAGGAGTTGGTGGTCAGAACCCCAGACCAGCAGCAGGCTGAGCAGGGTCTGGGATCCTTGTCTAGGGTTCCAGCCACCAGTCCCGCTCAGCCTGCTGCCGGTCTGGAGTTTCATTTACTCAGCTGGCAGTGGCCTGAGCAGGATCGGTGGCCAGGACCTCAGATAATAACAATAGTTTATTTATATAATATAGACATAGAGAGATACCTTCTACAAACGTTAAAATGTATTACTGGCAAGAGAAACCTTAAATTACAGTGAACTTGGCACACCACTTCTGAAAGGTTGCCGACCCCTGGTATAGACTGACCATATGTTGTACTAAGATTCTCCTGCATTTTTTTTTCCTGTGAGTCAGTATAGCTTTTGCCAGCCGAGAAGTTGGGCAGCCAATGTTTTACGTTTTCACAATGTTTTCTCCAACTTTCATAGTTAATATGAGTTAAAAAGGCCAGGGACACTTCCTTGTGAAGAATCTGTACAGCAGATCATGCTAGAGCTGTGAAAATGTCAGTTTTTGATGGAACTTTAGAGGCAGTGATTTATCTTGTATTTTATCATGTGAATGTGCTGCTATTGCTAATGTCTTTCCAAACAAAAATAAGGTACAATAGGACTTCTGTAACATTTCTGTGCTACCTTAATCTAGATGAGATGATTCTGTGCTGACTTCATTTTGGTCACTTTGTGCTTTACCTAGCAGTAAAACTAGGGTTATATTTTCCCACTGTTTGGAAACCCAGCTTGTTAAACTGATTTTGCAGCCAAAAAAGCCAGAAAGATTGCTTTTAATTAAAAACAAATCTTTGTTTCGTTACCTCTTCATATAAATTTCCAATAAAATTTTGACAAATTAAAAAAATTATATTATTTGCATCATTCTGTCAAATCAGAATTTTTTCTATAGTGCTACTTCTTTAGTGCTAGTGCATCAGCATTACAGTGTGCTTAATTAAGTTAAACTGGTTTTAATAACGTGAATGTGGCAAGTTTTCCAATACTGTATGCTTATATTTGTGTTGCTAAGAGCAGATCAGGCACAGGGGCACCAGTTCAATAATCTCGCCTAGGGCACCAGAAATCCTAAGGACGGCCCTGGGGGTGGGGTTTAAAAGCACCAAAGGGGGCAAATCGCAGCGGGGGGGGCTGCCAGGGTCTGAGCTGGGGGCAGAAATTTACTGGCCAGGTGGGGTTAAGCTGCTGTAGGTAGCGGCAGGAGAGGGGCTGAAGGGGAAAAATCGGGGGTGGGAGCCAGGGTTAAGCCGGGGGGTGGGAGGCTCTGCCAGACCCTGTGCGGGGACAAACCCCCGTTTAGGGAGGGGGTGGGGAGGAACAGTGGCCCCTCGGGATGAGCCACCTGCTGTGCTCGCAGATCTGGGGGTGTCGGGGTTGTCGGGGGTGCAGAGGCTGTTTTCGTTCTGCTCCCAGGACGCCGCGTGTCAGCCCCGGAGCAGGGGGCGGGTTCCTGGGGCTGGGTCTTAAAGGCTCCAGCAGCCCAATTCCAAGACTGTCAAAGCTTAGGGCAGGTCTACACTAAGGGCGGGGGTCAAACTAGGGTACGCAAGTTCAGCTACGTGAATAGCGTAGCTGAACTCGAAGTACCCTAGTTCGAACTACTTACCCGTCCAGACACCGCGGGATCGAAGTCCGCAGCTCCAAGGTCGACTCCACCACCGCCGTTTGCAGTGGTGGAGTACTGAAGTCGACCGGAGCGCGTGGGGAGTTCGAACTATCGCATCCAGATTAGACGCGATAGTTCGAACTCCGAGAAGTCGAACTCACCGTGTCGACCCGGCAGGTAAGTGTAGACTAGCCCTTAGACACCGCAGCTCCTCTCTATCTATACACGTGCTGCGGGGCTGTTACTGCTCCAGCCAGGAGACTGAATGTGGTGAAATATTGTACGGATGCCCCCTCCCTCCCTCAAACTCTGCCTCTCACATTTTGACTATGTAAAAGAGTCTTCTATCAGTTTCTATGTCTATATGAAATCACTGCAGCTCCTTTCTCTTATATAGCGTGCTGAGTTGCTAACTCCCTCCCAGAACCCGCATGTCCGCACCCGCTCCTGTACCCCAATCCCCTGCCCCAGGTCAGAGCCTGTACCCCTCACTCAAACTCCCCATAGCTTGCAACCCTCCCGCCCCCCAACTCCATCCCTGAGCCTGCACCCCAAAAAGGGCCAGATTAACCTTTTGTGGGTCCGGTGCTAAACATATTTGTGGGCCCCCATTGGGGAAATGTGGACATGGGGCAGGGGGGCAGAGTCCTCAGAGCGAGGGGCTGGCTGGGGGCAATGGGAGATGAGTCATGGTACGGCAGGGACAGCCCCACTCCACCCAGCCCAGTACAAGGGCACCGTTTACAAACCGGGAGCTGCCAGACCCACGCTGTCCAGCCCAGCCCTGCACTGCCATTGTGCTTCTTCCCCTTGGGGGTGGGCCCATGCTGAACCATGCTACCCCCTGCCCAACACCCCTCTGACTCCCTACGCCCAGTGCCACACCACCAGAGACCCCCACAACCCCCCTGCCCAGCACTCCTCCGACTCCCTATGCCCAGTGCCACACTACCCAGAGACCCCCACAAACCCCCTGCTCAGCACCCCTCTGACTCCCTATGCCCAGTGACACACCACCCAGAGACCCCCACAACCCCCCTGCCCAGTGACCTCCCAGACCACTCCCCCACCCACTCAGAACCCCCCCAGATCCTCCCACTGCCCAGTCACCCCCTAGTTGAAGACCCCCATAGCCCTCCCACAACTGCACAGTGCCCTGCACCTCCCCACCCAGAGTCCCCCCATAGATCCCCTCACTGCCCAGTGCCCCCCACTGCCACAACTGCACAGCGCCCCATGTAGACCCCCACACTTCCCAGTGCCCCCCCACAGATCTCCCCCACTGCACAGCCCCCCAGCACACACAGATCTCCCCACCCCTCACTGCTCAGCACCCCCCCAGACCCACTAGAGACCTACTCTCCCACACCCTAACCCCCAGCCACAATAGCCGGCCCTGATGGGAGGTGACTGTGTCTGCCAGGCTGAGCTGGCAGGGCAACCAGAGCTGGTCCTGGGGCAGGATAACTCCGGCCCCTTGGGAGTGGTGCAATCAGCCAGGCTGGAGCACAGCCTACCGGGGCCAGGCTCCCTCAGGATCCAGCTGAGGCTCCCCCCCGCCCCACTGTCCCCTGTGACTGGCTGAGACTGGCCCAGCCTCTGCACCAGTCCCAGGTGGCTCTCCCACCGGGGAGGCAGGTGGGGCCCCACAGGTCTCAGGCAGTGGAGACAGCTCAGAGCTGGAGCAGTGCTGGGGAGCGGGGCAGATCCCTGAGACGTGACTCCTGAGATCCCACCCAGCCAACCCACACCCATTGGCCCTGTGGCTAGCAGCCCTGCTGAGTCCGCATGGTGGCCCCCAGCTGCTGGGTGATGAGCCCTCTACAGTAGTGGCATAGCCAGGTTCTAACATCAGGGGAGCAAACACATAAAAGGAGGCACCACCCAACATATCAAATTACTAATTACATACTTTTAAATTTGTTATACATATTTATTTTGTACTTAAAATAAAAACACAAGAATGATCCAGCCACAGAAGGATTTGCACAGCCGGCGTTTTGCAGGAGAACTTTAGATTATACTTAGATATACTTTTGATTCTAGAAAGTAAATGACAGAATACAGTAGCTTATAATTGTCACAGGTTTAAAAAAAATACTGGCCATTTTTTCCAGTTACTAATTTCATTTTAAAATCAATCAATGAAATGCACTTTATTTATAATAGATCATAATACTAAAGTCACCAAAAAGGCATAACAAATACAAGTTTTATGAGAATTGGTGAGCAAAGATCTCATAGCTCTTCAGGGTTGGACAAAGCAGTAATTTCCCTTAAAGTAGCTTTATTCATGGGTTTTTTTTAAAAACAGAAGACATCTCTACGACACAGGTTGGCAGTCTAACATTTTTGAAATACTGAGTACTGAAAGTTAGACTATTTAACCAATTTAAGTTGTACACCCCCCCCATCTCTTTTCCTGCTTTCCTATCACCAGTTCTGTTACTACAGGAATGAAATCTAGACATCCTTTAAAAAGGACAGTTACCTGTTCCGTAACTGGTGTTCTTTGAGGTGTGTTGCTCCGGTCTATTCCACAGTAGGTGTGCGTGCTCGCCACGTGCACCGGTGCCGGAAATTTTTGGAGCACTGCTGCGACCCCTGGAGTGGCGCCTCTATAGCGCTATAAGGGGAGCTGCACACTCCCCCCACCCTCAGTTCCTTCTTGCCAGACAACTCCGACAGAGGGGAAGGAGGCTGGGATGTGGACTAGACAAGAGCAACACATCTCGAAGAACGCCAGTTATGGAACAGGTAACTGTCCTTTCTTCTTCGAGTGACTGCTCCTGTGTATTCCACAGTAGGTGACTCCAAGCTATATCTGATGGAGGTGGGTAGGAGTTAAAGGGTTATCAGGACGGAGTACCACCCTACCAAACCCGGCATCATCCTGTGCTTGGGAGACGATCGCATAGTGCGAGGAAAAAGTGTGGACAGATGACCACGTGGCAGCCCTACATATGTCCTGGATAGGGATGTGGGTGACATAGGTGGCCGACGAGGCTTGCGCTCTCGTAGAATGCGCCTTCACTATAGGCAGTGGGGTAACCCTGCCAAGTCGTAACACGTGTGTATGCACAAGGTGATCCAGCAGGAAATGCGCTGGATGGAAACTGGTTGCCCCCTAATCCACTTGGCTGATGCAATGAATAGTTGCAAGGACTTCCTGAACAGCCTGGTTCGGTACAGGTAGAAGGCCATCACTCTACGTACGTCTAGTGTGTGTAGGCAGCATTCCTCGTTGGAGGAATGGGGCTTAGGACAGAGTACCGGTAGGAAAATGTCCCGATCCATATGGAAGGCGGAGACCACCTTCGGGAGAAAAGCGGGGTGTGGGCGAAGCTGGACCTTATCTTTGTGGAAAATCATACACGGGGGTTCCGAGGTCAAGGCCCTAAGCTCCGAGACCTGACGGGCTGAGGTGATAACCACCAAGAATGCCACTTTCCAGGATAGGTGGGACCAGCAACACGTGGCCAAGGGTTCAAAGGGAGGACCCGGGAGGCAGGATAACACTAGGTTCAGATCCCATTGTGGGACCGGGGCCCTGGCGTACGGGAATGCACAATCTAGGCCCTTTAAAAAACAGGAGGTCATCTGGTGGGAGAACACTGATTGACCTTGCACCGGAGGGTGGAAGGCTGAAAGGGCCACTAAATGAACCCTGATAGAGGCAGGAGCTAGCCCTTGGGTTCTAAGGGAGAGGAGGTAATCGAGAATAAGCTGTAGGGATGCGGATGACGGGGAGGTGCCCTGCTCCCCTGCCCGCCTGGAGAACCTAGACCATTTAGCAAGGAACATCAGCCTTGTGGATGGCTTTCTGCTCTCCAGCAGGATTCATCATACATCCTCCGAACACCTTCCCTCCTCCTGGTTTAACCATGGAAAAGCCATGCTGTCAGGTGGAGCGTGGCCAGGTTGGGATGGAGAAGGCATCCCCTGTCCTGGGAGAGGAGGGCCAGACGAAGTGGCAGCCTTCGCGGGGGGGGGGGAGCACTAAAAGCTGCAGAAGGGTCCCTTATCAATGTTGATGGGCCCAATCCGAGGCTATGAGGATAACCCTCGACCTGTCTGCCCTTACTTTCTGCAGAGCCTTGCCTATCCGGGGGAAGGGTGGAAAGGCATAGAACAGTTGTCCTGACCACCGGAGGGGGGAATGCGTCCGAGATCACCTCCCTTTCTGCCCCTGCCCTGGAGAGAACTGGGGGCAGCGCCTGTTCTGGGCAGTAGCGAAGAGGTCGACCTGGGGAGCTCCCCACTCTTGGAAGAGCAGATGGGCGACTTCCCAGTGGAGTGACCACTCGTACTGGTGGAAAAACACCCTGCTGAGGTGATCAGCTTGCACATTGCGTGTGCCGGGTAGGTGGAAGGCCCGTAGGGAAATATCGTGGGCTATACAAAACTCCCAGAGGTCCAGGGCTTCATGGCACAGGGCCGAGGAGCACATGTCCCACTGCCTGTTGATGTAATACATTGTAGACATGTTGTCTGTGAGGACTCTGACCGCCTTCCCACGAAGGTGCAAACTGAACACTATGCACACCAGGCTTACTGCTCTGAGCTCCCTGACATTTATGTGCAGAGACAATTCCAAGGTCTACAACCTGCCTTGGGTTTGAATGTCCCCTATATGGGCTCCCCAGCCCAGGTCCGAGGCATCTAACACCGTGTCTTGTGAAGGAGGGGTGTCCTGGAAGGGGATCCCATTTAGCATATTGCTCGGGAGGGACCACCATTGCAGCGTGGCCACCACATTGGGTGGCATCGTGACTACCTTGTCCAGGCTGTCCCTGGACTGGGAATACTGGGAGGCCAACCAGAGTTGGAGGGGCCTCATTCTGAGTCTGGCATGTTGCACCACGGACGTGCATGCTGCCATGTGACCCAGGAGTTGAAGGCACACCCTTGCCGTCGTCACGGGGAAGATCGTGACTGAGGCTACGAGACTTTTGAGTATCAGAGGGGTAGCTGTGTTAGTCTGGATCTGTAAAAGCAGCAAAGAATCCTGTGGCACCTTATAGACTAACAGACGTTTTGCAGCATGAGCTTTTGTGGGTGAATACCCACTTCGTTGGATGCAAGACTTTTGAGTGTCTTGAATCTGTCCCGGAGAAGAGAGGCTGTGGCCTCTACAGAGTCTAGCAGAGTCTCTATGAAGTGTATGCACTGGGCTGGTAGCAACGTGGACTTGGCCTCGTTCACCACAAGGCCCAGACCCACACACGCGGAAAGCAGGAATTGCATCTGGGCCTGCACCTGGGACTGAGAGCTGCCCTTGAGGAGCCAATAGACCAGATAAGGGAAAATTTGCAGCCCGTTCCTCCGGAGGTGGGCTGCCACCACTGCCATGCATTTGGTAAAAATCCTGGGGGCTGTGGAAAGGCCGAAGGGGAGGACTGCAATCTGGTAATGGTCCCACCCTACCAGGAAGCGGAGGAAGCACCTGTGACCCTTAAAAATATGGATGTGGAAATATGCATCCTGGAGGTCCAGGGACGCAAACCAATCCCCCAGGTCTAAGGAGGGAATGATGGAGGTCAGGGATACCATGCGGAACTTGTAGCGGACCATAAACCTGTTGAGGTTCCGCAGGTCGAGGATGGGCCAGAGCCCGCCTTTTACCTTTGGGATCAGGAAGTATCGGGACTAAAATCCCTTGCCCTGAAATTCCGCTGGTACCCTCTCCACCGCACCCAGGTTAAGAAGGTGTGCCACCTCTTGGTTTAGGAGGGCGGCATGTTCTTCTTCGAGTGCTTGCTCATATCGATTCCAATTAGGTGTGCGCACGCTGCGTGCACGATTGTTGGAAGATTTTTACCCTAGCAACACTCGGTGGGTCGGCTGGGTCGCCCCCTGGAGTGGCGCCGCTATGGCGCCGGATATATACCCCTGCCGACCCAACGGCACCTCAGTTCCTTCTTACCGCCCGTGACGATCGTTGGAACAGTGGAGCGTGGCTTAGCTGATATCCATTTCCCTGGCTTACTCGTAATTCTTTATTGATAGTTGTGTGTGTAGTTCGAGTTTTTACAGTTGTAGTTAGTTTTAGTCGTTTGTATATATAGTTAGTGTATATAGTTGCAGGGGGATTAGCCCTTTCCCTCCACCCCGGTACTGGGGCCCATGCCCAGGTCACCGGGACTCAAACCGTGCTCGATGTGCCAAAAGCCGATGCCAATAGGGGATCCCCACGACTCCTGCCTTAAGTGCCTCGGGGAAAACGCACCTTCCCGACAAGTGCCACATTTGTAAGGCATTCAAGCCGAGGACGAAGAAGGAGCGGGACTTTCATCTCAAGCAGCTCCTGATGGAGGCAGCTCTTAGTCCAGCACCCTCGGCACCGAGCGCTGAACAATCCACATCCGTAAGAAGCGCTCCTTCAGCTCCGGACCGCTCCGGTACCGCGAAGGTGCCCCGGCACCGACCCTCGCCGGCACCGATGTCGGCTCGGCACCACTCCCTGTCCCCACGGCCCAGGAAGCAACTGCTTCTTCGGCACCGTTCGCACCGCAGATGGACCACCTACCTAAGATGGATCGCCCGGCACCGAGACCCGCCAAGGCACCATCAATTCCAGTCCCGCAAGGGCCGTCGAGTCCCAGCTCATGCTGTGGTCGAGCTCGCTATTCCATCGACCCCGTAGACCTTCTCCACAACGAGGGAATTGATCACGATGACGGAGACCGTGCTGCCTCAGCCCCCGACACCGCCGGTGTGGGTCATTCATTCCATTGGCAAGCCTGCCCTGCTGAGGCCGCCCTCCATGGGAACCGCTGAGACACGCCAATCAAGATCTCGGTCCTGCCGGCGTTCTTGGTCCCGTCGCCAATCCCGGTCCCGACGCCGCTCGCAGTCCCGGCATCACTCTCCATCGTGATACTGGTCGCACTCGCGGCACCACTCAGCCTCCCATTCGCCTGCCCGGTACACCCGGTACCGATCAGGATCCCTGCACCGTTCACGGCACCGCTCATCTCGCAGCCATTCTAGGAGAAGGGGATCGAGATCCTGGTCGACCTCCCGACACCGATATGGTCGTAGGTCCCGGTCTCGTTCGCGGTACCATAATAGCTCCCGGTACCGCTCCCCGGTGCCGACCTGAGAAAGACCAACCCGAGACGTGGCTCCTTCTCAAAGTGTCTCAGCACTCCCTTGGCCGTCGAGACACACCTCGGTGTCATCTCATGCTGGTAGCGCTTCCTATGCACAGGACCGTGACTCGGACATGCCCAACCATGTGTTCCCGGAGAGCCAAGGCCACGAGGAAGGCCCCGATCTGTGGTCTTTCTGGACACCTTTGGCATACCACCAAGCCCAAGGTGCTCCCCCAGATGCACCACAGTCTGCCCCATCGGAACACCGGGTGCCAGAGGCAACCATAAGCCACCCCCCACCCATGGGTACGGATGAGGCTTCGGTTCCACCGGCAGACACCCAGGCCCCACCTGAGCTTGACGCTGCCCCTCAAGAACTGGAGCCCCCACAGGACCCTCTTGTCCCTAGCCTCTCCTCTTCCTCCTCACCAGATGAGGCGGTGGTGGGGACATCCTCCTCCGGCCCTCCTCCAATTGATCTGAGGGCTCATCAAGACCTTCTGAGACGGGTGGCTCAGAATATGAATCTACAGGTGGAGGAGATCCCTGAAATAGAGCATCCAGTGGTGGACATCTTATCGGCAGACACCCCTACAAGAGTGGCCCTGCCTTTTATTCACCTATACAGGCGAATGCTGATACCATCTGGCAATCCCCAGCCTCTATCCCCCCTTCAGCCAGGGGAGTAGAACGGAAGTACATGGTGCCCTCTAAAGGGTACAAATATTTGTATGTGCACCCTCCTCCTTGCTCCCTAGTAGTGCAATCGGTCAACGAGAGGGAACGCCATGGCCAGTAAGTTCCTGCTCCCAAGTCCAAAGAGGCTAGGCACATGGACTTGTTGGGCCGCAAAATATATTCTGCTGGGGGCCTCCAACTTAGGGTGGCAAACCAGCAAGCTCTACTCAGTCGCTACAATTACAATACCTGGGCGTCTATGGGGAAATTCACGGAACTGGTTCCCCAGGACTCCTGCCATGAGTTTACAGCCCTATTGGAAGAGGGAAAGAAGGTAGCGAGAACCTCCCTCCAAGCTTCATTGGACGTAGCTGTCTCTGCAGCCAGGACTCTGGCTTCAGGAGTGGCGATGAGATGAATTTCCTGGCTTCAGGTGTCAGGCCTTCCACCTGAATTACAGCAAACTATACAAGATTTGCCTTTTGAAGGCCAGGGGCTATTTTCGGAAAAGACTGACCCTAGGGGACTTCAACAGCTGAGTCAAGGGAGAGAATTATTTCAGGAGTGGGTGGGTCAGCTTTTGTGGCCTGCATTTTGTGGGAGGTCAGACTAGATGATCATAATGGTCCCTTCTGATCTTAAGTTCTATGATTCTAGGCTGCAAAGCCTAAAGGACAGCAGAATAATCATGCGTTCGCTGGGGATGCACACCCCGGTGACCCAGCACAGGTCCTTCCGCCCTCAGCCTCACCGCACTTACCCCCCACCTAGGCCACGACAGGACTTCGGCAGAAGACGTGGCTGGGGGAATCGCAGAAGGCAGTGTGGGCCCCAAGGGGGTCAAAATCAGGGCCCCCCTAAACCACCGGTGGGGCCCAAACAGAACTTTTGAAGGGACATCCGAGGACGGCGCACCAGTTGTTTCCCTGGATCCTTCCCCACCCTTCTACAACCGCCTCTCTCATTTCCTCCCTGTGTGGTCCCAGCTAACATCGGATTGTTGGGTCCTGCTCACGGTGGAATTGGGATACCACCTTCAGTTTGTTTCGCCCCCACCTTCCCACCCCCCCTCCTCGTCCCTCTTCAGGGACCCCTCTCACGAGCAATTCCTCTTACAAGGGTGTACGGTCCTCGGAGCGTGGGCTGTCTCTTGTCGGGGAGGGCTGCTGTGCTTCCAACAGTGGCTTCCCTCAGGACCGGGGATCCATCTCTGGTGGCGCACCCGGCACTGGGAGGGAAAGGGTGTCACACGCGACCTGTGCAGCCTCCAGCATCAACAGCATTCTCACCGCGGTAGAGGCACGTGCAGACGGGAACAGACTACTCTGCTCGGTGCGAGTTGGAGGTCTGGGTCCTGGGGGGGATCGTGGGCTGCCCAACTTGGGTCCGGCCTCACCCCTGTCCTTTTGTCGGTGCCGCTGAGTCTTCCCTTGCGTCTTAGCAGGTGAGCAGTGCCGACTGGTGGAGGGCGCCTTGCTCTGCACCGAGGATGAGGCACCCGGTGCCGAGTCCAATCGGCATGCCGGTGCCGGGGCCAACGCAGATTCCATCAGCAGGGCCTGGAGCTGGATATCTCTCTCACATTTCATTCGAGGCTTGAACGACTGACAGATCTTACAGCGATCAGTTACATGAGTCTCACGCAAGGAGCGAAGACACTGAGTGTGCGGGTCGCTTCTTGGCATAAACTGCGACAGGAGTCGCATGACTTGAAGCCTGGGACATGGGGCATGCTCCGCACCAGACAACAAACTAAAGAAGTTATCCAACTAAGGAGAAGATGAGTACTACTAAGGCTACTAGAAGGCCTACAGCAAGGCTGGAGCACAAAGTTCCGACCACTTTCACTGGCGGCAGGAAGGAAGTGAGGGTGGGGGGAGTGCTCAGCTCCCCTTATAGTGCGCTATAGTGGCGCCACTCCAGGGGTCGCAGCGGTGCTCCCCCGCTATGGGTACTGCTAATGGAAAAACTTCTGGCACCGGTGCACGTGGCGAGCACACACACCTACTGTGGAATACACAGGAGCAATCACTCAAAGAAGAATAGCTAGTTCCACATTGTTCTTCAAACCTCAGATCATTGAAAGGAAGCTGTGCATTTGAGATACTATATGACTGTAGTGCATTTTGCACTGCCTGCATCTAACATCAGGACAGGAGAAGAGGACAAGACTGTCCCTAGCTTATATGAATAAAAAAAAAAGGCGAGACACACCCAGCCACTATCAATGCAACAAGAAGGGAGAACAGTAGCTGGGGCCAAGAGAGAAGATGCAATGAAACCCTTCTGTACCCAAACACGTATTCACACACAAAAAAGTGAAAGTGCGCGCCTCAATCATTCAGTAGATCAATTTGGCACATTAGCCAGGAGGAAGCAGATCGTAGTGTTTTCGACCACAAACCCCATCCCTCCTGATTTGCAACCATCCCTGGACCAGTGACAGGTGCACAACCATCCCTGGACCAGTGACACATGCATAACCATCCCTGGACCAGTGACAGGTGCATAGGCAGCCAAGTCACTGGAAATAAGCAAGGAGAAAGCCAGTGGAAAAAATGAAAGGGGCCACTCTGGTATCACCTTGGGTTCAGGGGTGTGCTCTGTACCCCCAAACCTTACCTCCCTTTTCACATATTCACACACAAACAAGTGAAAGCGCGCGCCTCAATCATCCAATAGGTCAATTTGGCACATTAGCTAGGAGGAAGCAGATTGTGAGTGTTTTCGACCACAAACCCCATCCCTCCTGATTTGCAACCATCCCTGGACCAGTGACAGGTGCACAACCATCCCCGGACCAGTGACAGGTGCATAGGCAGCCAAGTCATTGGAAATAAGAAAGGAGGAAGCCAGTGGAAAAAATGAATGGGGCCACTCTGGTTATCACCTTGGGGTCAGGGGTGTGCTCTGTACCCCCAAATCTTACCTCCCTTTTCATGTATTCACACACAAAAAAGTGAAAGAGCGCGCCTCAATCATCCAAAAGATCAGGGTTCGGCAACTTTCAGAAGTGCTGTGCCGAGTTTTCATTTAGTCTCTCTGATTTAAGGTTTCGCATGCCAGTAATACATTTTAATATTTTTAGAAGGTTATAAGTCTATAATATATAACTAAACTATTGTTGTATGTAAAGTAAATAAGGTTTTAAAAATGCTTAAGAAGTTTCATTTAAAATTAAATTAAAATGCAGAACCCCCCAGACCCCTGCAACAGGTCAATTTGGCACATTAGCCAGGAGAAAGCAGAATGTGAGTGTTTTTGACCACAAACCCCATCCCTCCTGATTCGCAACCCCATGGACCAGACAGCAGCAAGTCCTGAGCAGGAGCTCAGATGGTTACGTTGTGCAGCAGAAACTGCACCTAGTTGCAAAACGGGAGGATTGCTCAACGTGTCGTCACACCTGCTGACACGGAGGCAGCAGCAGCTTTGTTTTCCCGCCCCCACCGGGGCTCGCACGGAGCATGCGCAATTTTCCCTGCTGAAACCCTCCCTTACCTGGACTGGAGAGGGCGGAAGTGGCCCCGGGGCAGGCTGGGAGATGTAGTTCGGGTTGCGTTTCCCGGCTCTGGGCATGCGCAGATCGGGGGAGGGGGCGGAGTGTGATCAGCTGCTCCATTGTGACCTGGGAGCCCGGGCGGAGCAGGAGGATCTGTGCCGGGGAGACCCATTAACCCCCCCGTGCCCGGCCCGGGCCCTGCTCCCGCTGCGGAGCTGCAGCCTCCAGGTACCGGAGCGAGCCCCGGGGCCGGGCGGCGACTCTGCCCCAGTGTCTGTGGGGGGGGACCCGGCATCTCGCAGCGCCGGGATCTGCTCCCTGGGGTGGGGGGTGGGGGGGGGCAGCGCCCGCGGGGGGCTCGGAGCTGCTGTCCCCGCAGGAGCCTAGCGACCCCCGGATCTGGCCATGCTTTGCCCTGGGGCCCCTCGGGAGGTCCCGGGGGGAGGGGGACCGGCCCCATGGGGGTCCCTGCGTGGGACCGGGCAGGGGCTGCCGGGATGGGGGGCGGGTGGAAAATGTCTGTGCAGCCGGGACATGGCCGGGGGAGAAGAAGAGCCGGTGACCCTCGAGGAGCTTGGATTTACCGCTAACCCCTCCCGTGGGGACCCCCCCATCCTCTCCCGTCCTGCCCCCTTTCTCTCTAGAGAGCAAGGAGCAACACCCGGGGTGACCCCCCCTTCCCTCAAATACCTGAGAAGTTCCCTGTTCTCCCCCGATTGTGCCCCATTTTCTCTCCACTTCGCCAATGTCCAGTTCAAATCTCAGGTTTGGGGTGTTTCCCCCCATTTTTACCTCCAGTGATTTGTCCTTGTTTAGGTGGGAAATCGTTCCCCTCAGTGATTCCTGAACTGGGCAGAGGGTTAATGGGCAGAGGCTGGGGGAGCCCTGAGACAGGGATACGCCCAGATGGGGTGGGAGTGCTGGAGGCATGAGCCAGGAGCACAGCCCCACAGGACTGGACACTAAATTCTCCTGACCCAGGACACACACCCCAGCTGTGTGCCGGGACTGCAGCTGAGCTGCCCTGCCAAGACAGCCTGTGCATCCATTGACAAACCACCTCTTCCTGCAGCCTAATACAGTGAGGTCTGGGGACCTTTCCAAGCTGCGCGTGACAGGGCTCTGGCATTACTGGGGTCTGTTCCTGGCTCTGTCAGTGACCTGCTTGGTGGCCTCGGGGAAGTCACAGCCTCTCTCTGTTTTCCTCCTACCTATTATCTATTTGGATTGTGATCTCTTTGGGACAAGGACTGTCTCTCTCTGTCTGTGCAGTGCCCATCACAATGGGGGTGCTCATCTCAGTCAGGGTCTCTGCCATGCGCAGCACAATGGGGCCCTGATCTCCATCAGTGTCTGTGCAACGCAAGGCACAGTTTATAGACTCACAGACTTTAAGGCCAGACGGTAGAGGTGTATTTCAGATGAGGTCTCATCAGTGCCTTGTATAACAGTACTGACCCTTTCATGTGTCTGCTGGAAATACCTCGCCTGATGTATCCTAGTGTTGCCGGCCCAAAAGGCCTGAGGCAGCAAACAGTGATTCGTTGCCCGGAGTGCCTCGCTCCAATTAGACACACCAGGGTGGAGAAGCAAAAAAAGTTTATTTGAGATCTCAAAGCGCAGGATGCTTGGAGGAACACACCTCAGATCAAGCACACCCCAGACAAACAGCTCTCTGTCTTTATACATGATCTTAGCTAAGCATGTCTATTACCCCCAATGCCCAGCTCCCCGCTCCCCCCCCTCTTCTCCCTCCTTTTCAGTTCCCATACAGCAAATACATTATGAAGCAGCAATTACTCTAAACAGGTTAGATCATACTTGGCAAAAAAAATATTATCTCGTTAGTAACTTTTCTTGACCGGTCATTCTGTTTCACTCCCTTTAGCCAGGTGCAAGCAGGCTGTATAATTGCCTCCTGGTACTGATAACTAGTTGCCACACATTCCATTCTTTCCATCTAGCCTGTGGAGTTAATTAAAGTCTAAACATGGACGCGGTTCGGACAAGCAGAGGCCTAATACAGGGAGCCTTCATTGGCACTGTCATTTTCCACCCCTCTGTCAACACTGGGTCATGCCTGGTGCCACCAACAATTCCCTCCTTTGAGAATACTCAACAAACCTTTGGCTGAGTGTTCTCATATACTGTGGACAAAACATAATTGAGTTCTATGGAGCTGGGGCTGTCAATGAGAGGGTACATAGGGACCTTCGGGGCACGGGGGGTACAAAGTTTACGGAGGAGCAGTTTAAAACAAGCAAGCAGGAGGAGGGTGACCAGGCATAGTATCACACCTGTGAGGAGGAGACGCACAAGGCCACTTCCCAGTCCTCCTAGGTTGGGCAACCAACTCCAAAGGGAATCAAAAATTGTGGGTTCCCTTTCCTGGGCCTTCCACTCCTCGAAAGCCTGTTCGGCTGACAGGATGTGTTTGTTAATGTCCTGTGAGTTTTCTGGGACATAAGTACAACATTCGTTCCCAATAAGGGCACATACCCCGCCCTGAGAGGCTAAAACATAATCTAGGGCCTGTCTGTTCTGCAAGGCCAGCAACCGGAGCTGATAAAGCTCTGAGTTAAGACTTTTTTCTATGGCCAGGGTCTCATTAGCAAACTTGGTGAGAAACGTAGAGAGCTTACGGTAAATTTGAGACAGCCGGCCCACCCCATAGGATGGGAGGAGGATCATGCCAAGTCTGTCTCCCTCCCTAATGGGCTCTGGGGTGGCATACAAGGACCTATGCTGCCTGGGGCGACCAGGGGGCAGCTTAGGGAGCACTCGAAGGGGAGGGGCAAGATATCCTACATAACAGCTTCCATACCACCGATTCGGGAGCCACTTATAGGCAGAGGTACCACAAACGTAAAAGGAGTGGCCATTTCCTACCAACCCATTATTCCCACTTCTCCATTGTCTTGCTTTGGCACCACTGAGAGTTCCAAACCGGGCGATGGAGTTGGATTTGCCATTAACATAGACTGGGAGAGAATCATTATCATCAGGGGAGACATAATACTGACAGGTGCTATTTCCAGCAGACCAAGTGTGATTGTCGGACTGGAACTGTCGATAGCATACTAACCCGGGGTCCACTGACCGTAGCCTAATAGGGGTAGGAATACGTGTCGAGTTGGCCTACGGTTCCCAGGGGTCGTCCCTCAATGCATACTGGGATTCAATAGTACAGTTCTGTGACAAGAGGGTACCCGAGGTGTTCTTTCCCCTACTGAACCATCCCCAACAGAGATCTGACCAATTTTGGGGAACCACCCTCCAGGGCAACCCAGCTGCATGGTGCAGGATTTGGGAGCATATCCAGCAGTTAGAGAGATTAAACTCTTGGGCAAAGCAAATCTTCAGGTTCTCATACGTATTTGACTCTAATTTGTTAGGGGTTCCCCTCCATCCCGCATGTGCCTGGGGAGAAACGGGAGTCAACGAGAGGAGTGTTCCCATAGCAAAGAGTAACATTGTGGCAAACCCTAGGCCTGGATCCATACTGGGCCAGTGATCCTAAGGCCTAACAATTACAATTCCCCAAATACCCACAAAATTACTACTACTAATAACAAGCAGATTAAAAACAAAAGGGACCAGGCCCACAGGTTAGGCTGGCCCTGTGAAAATAAACACAGCCAACGCTCAGAGTGTTCACGGGGAGTGCGCTGTAACTGTCCAAAGGGGTCACAGGGCATTCCCAGCAGGCCTTACTGTCGCCTGAATAACAGCTTAAGTCCCAGATCGTCGTTGGCAGTCTTCTCCGCAGGTTGGACGGTCCACCGTTCAGGAGCTGGCACTGCTTTCAGACGGGAGTAGTGGATCCAGTTCTTGTATCCCTCGACCTTTGCTGCTGTGTGGGTGATCAGCAGGACGGTGTGAGGTCCCTTCCACTTCTCTTGGAGAGGCTCGTCCTTCCAGGTACGAACGAGAACGGAGTCACCAGGCTGCAGGGAGTGGACAGGGGCATCCAGCGGGAGAGGCTGCAAATCTTTGGTATACCTGTGGAGAGAACAGAGAACAGCAGACAGAGAGCACATGTACTGAGATAAGAAACCGCAGCCTACCTCCCACTCCCCTAACAGAACCGGTGTACCATTCATAGGCCATGCCCTCCCAAACATAATCTCGAAGGGACTAAGCCCTAACCTGCCCTTTGGGAGAGCACGAACTCGGAGCAAAACAAGGGGTAAGGCATCAGGCCACCGAAGAGAAGCCTCTTGGCAGACCTTTGAGAGATGCCGCTTGAGTGTCTGATTAGTACGTTCCACTACTCCACTGGCCTGTGGTCGCCATGGAGTGTGGAGCTTCCAGGTGATTTGTAGAACATCCGAAATCCCCTGAATGACTTGCGATGTGAAGTGTGTTCCATTGTCAGATTCCATCCACTGGGGGAGTCCAAAGCGAGGAATGATCTCCTTGACAAACTTGAGAGCCACTGTTCTGGCAGTGTTGTTTCGGCATGGGAAGGCTTCAGGCCATCCGCTGAATCGATCCACCATGACAAGGAGGTACCTGAACCCTTGGGTTCGGGGGAACTCAGTGAAGTCTACTTGCCACACCAATCCTGGCCCTGGGGTAGGTTCCAGAGTGGCTGGTGGCACTGACACTCCTGGTCGAGGGTTGTTCTTTTGACAGACTAAACACTCAGCCTGTACCTGGGAAGCCAGGGGTCTTAATCCAGAGGTTAGAAAATACTTATTCATAAGCTGGGTGAGAGCCTCCCTTCCAGCGTGAGTGGTCTGATGTAGTTTCTGTAGTACTGGCCGTATTAGGCTTTTAGGTAGGAGGATTTTTCCTTCTGTGGAGTGGAGCCATCCCTCCTTTTCCTGGAGCCCAAGGGAGTCGGCCAGATTCCTTTCTTCACGAGAGTACTGAGGGGCTGGGAGCTCACCCACTGATGGGATGAGGGCATGCACATGGGCCTCCTCAGCTTCCAATGGTTCCAGGGTGGCAGCCCGCTTGGCTTCCCTGTCGGCCCTGGCGTTGCCCTTGGCTACGTCCTGGTCTTCTCGTTGATGAGCTTTGCAGTGCACCACTGCTACCTCTGAAGGGAGCTGCACCGCTTCCAGAAGCCGGAGAATCTGTGTCCCATGCTTGACCGGGGACCCCTGAGCTGTAAGCATTCCCCTTTGTTTCCACAGACCAGCGTGAGCATGCAATACCCCAAAAGCATATTTCGAGTCAGTAAAAATATTAACCCGTTTGTCTTTTGCCAGTTCAAGTGCACGGGTTAATGCTACAAGTTCAGCAAGTTGGGCAGATGTTCCAGCAGGTAAACTCTCTGCTTCCACTGTATCGTAGAGGGTCACAACAGCATAGCCAGCTCTCCTTTGCCCATCTATGACAGCACTGCTCCCATCAGTATACCACTCACAGTCTGCATTTGAGAGCGGTTGATCTTTTAAATCTGGACGGCTGGAGTACTGGGCATCTATGATTTCTAAACAGTCATGTTCCTGCTCCTCTGTTTCTGGTAACATAGTGGCTGGGTTGAGGGAGGGGCAGGTCTGCACGGTAACTTCAGGATTTTCTAGGAGTTTAGCCTGGTACCGAGCTACCCGAGCCTGCGTGAGCCAGAGACCACCCTTAGTGTCCAGCAGGGCTTGAACCATATGAGGGGTATACACCTGCACAGTCCCCCCCAAAGTCAGTTTCTCTGCTTCACCAAGCACTAGGGCAGTTGCCGCGACAGCTCGCAGGCAAGCTGGCCACCCCTTGGCAACTTGATCCAGTTGTTTAGAGAAATATGCCACAGGACGTTTCCAAGTGCCTAATAATTGAGTAAGCACTCCCAGGGCTACTCCTTTTCTTTCATGCACATACAGTTGAAACGGCTTAGAAAGGTCAGGCAGGCCGAGTGCCGGGGCTTCCATTAGCTTTCTCTTTAATACTTTAAATGCCTTGTCAGCTTCTGAGGACCAGTGAAAGGGGTCGTGATCCATTCCCTTAACACATTCATACAAGGGCTTAGCCCACAGTCCGAACTCTGGGATCCATATTCTGCAAAAGCCTGCCATGCCCAGAAAAGCCCTGAGCTGTTTACGATTGCTTGGGACAGGAATTTGACAGATTGCTTCCTTCCTCTCATTTGAAAGCTGTCTCTCCCCCTGTCTTATGTGAAATCCTAAGTACTGTACTTCTGAGAGGGCAATTTGAGCCTTGCTCTGAGCTACCCGGTATCCTCTGAGTCCAACGAAGTTCAGGAGGCTCACAGTGGCGTGGAGGCAAGGGGTTAATCCCACCGCCCCAATTAACAGGTCGTCCACATACTGCAGGAGGAGAATCCCGTCCGGAGTATTCCACTCCTCCAGGTCTTTGGCCAGAGCCTGGCCGAACAGCGTGGGGGAGTTCTTAAATCCCTGGGCTAACACAGTTCAGCAAAGCTGCCTTTTAACCCTTCGGTCGTCTTCCCACTCGAAGGAGAAAATCTCCTGAGATTGTGTGTCGACCGGAATTGTGAAGAAAGCATCTTTCAGGTCTAGGACTGAAAAGTGGGTGTACTGCCCTCCTATAGATGCCAACAGTGTATATGGGTTTGGAACAAGGGGGTGCAGAGTCTTAACCCGTTCATTAACTGCCCTCAGGTCCTGGACCAGCCGATAGGTGCCATTGGGCTTTCGAACAGGCAGGATGGGGGTGTTCCAGGCTGACTGGCATTCTCGCAGTACCCTGTACTTCAGAAACTGATTTATAGTTTCCTGCAGCCCTTCTCTGGCCTCCCTCTTTATCGGATACTGCTTGATCCGCACCGGACTTTTTCCTGGCAGGAGCTGAACTTTAATGGGGGTGTGATGTGCTGCCTTTCCTGGGACCCCCGATGCCCATACTAGAGGAAAAACCTGGTCCTCCCACTGGCTCCACTCTGGGGCTTGCATGGCTGAGGGCTCAACTGCAAGAGTCATTATCCAGGCATTCTCTGGGGGCAAGGTGAGGGTGATTTCATCTTGGGTGAAGTGCAGGGTGGCACCTAAGCGACAAAGCAGATCCCGTCCCAGTAGAGGCGTTGGGCAGTCGGGGAGGTAAACCAGCTTGTGGGAGAGAGTTCTGTCTCCCAAAGCACATTCTGCTGGGGCATACACTGGACATTTGATTCCTTTTCCTGTAGCGCCGACCACAGTGAGGGAATCTGCCACAGGCAGCTGGAGGGGTTGATTTACAGCGGTTCGAGCTGCTCCAGAGTCTACTAAAAAGTCTATTTCAGAATTTCCCACCCGCATTTTTACTCGGGGTTCCGGGGGCAGGATAGTCCGTCTCCCCTGACACCCCTAGTCTTGATTCTCCGCTGCCATCATAGGGGTATCTTCCCTCTCGGGGCACTCATTTTTCCAGTGTCCCTCCTTCCGGCATATGGCACACTGATTGCGACCCAAACGCCTTTCCTGTGAGCCAGGGCGCCCACGTCCACGACCTCTCATCCCCCGGCCCCTTCCACCTCCTTCCTGAAACTTCCTTTTGTCACTGGCCTGTACTGGTGCAACCATCATCTTCACTTGCCTTTTTTCCTTTTCTCCCTCTCTAAGGCTGTAAACCTTGTTTGCAGTTTCCAAAATCTGTGCCACAGACATGCCCATCAAATCCTCCTTTTTCTGCAATTTCCTTTTAATGTCAGGGGCAGCACGGCTGGTAAAGATACCTTTTATAATTGCCTCAGTTGCTGCATTATCAGGGTCTGCGTTAGTGTTTTGCCGAATGGTATCCCGGATGCGCTGCAGAAAAGCGACCGGACTTTCCTTAGGCTCCTGTATGAGCTCATAAGGCTTGGCCCAATTGTTATGGCGAACAGCTGAGCGTCGGAGTCCTAGCAAGAGCAGCTCCTTGTACACAGTGAGGCGGGTCTGACCATTAGGCTCATTAGGATTCCACCTAGGATCTGCTAGGGGGACCATATTGGCAGGAGTGGCAACATTAGCTGGATCCCGATCATGCCTTAGTTGTGCTTCTTCTCTTGCCTTAGCTATAACCTGATTCCTCTCCACTTCAGACAACAGGGTCCTCATAAGGATATTACAGTCATCCCAGTCAGGCTTGTGACTGGCAAAACATCCCTCAAAAACCGAAATAAACTTGCTGGGATTCGTGGAGAATTCCCCTGCCTGTGCCTTAAAGGCTGCTAAGTCCACTGGGTTAAAAGGCACATGTGAGTAAACTAGCATAGTAGTGGCCCGGCGCCCCTCTGCTCCCGGGCGAGCCACCACAGTCTCAGTAATCAACGGATAAAGTCCCACTGAAGGAGCAATCTCTGAAACCTGAGGCACCTGGTCTTTATACGGTGGGGGTGTAGGAGCCGAAGGGGACACCGACTCTGCCATTACAACCGGGGAGGGGTTCGGGGAACTAACAGTGACTGCCGAGCCTGTCGGAGTCAGATTACACTCTTGCAACAGATCTGACCTATCTCTCAACAACATAAACAACTGTGCATACATAAATTCATTCCACTTATTCATTCGCTGACAAAACAAAGCTAATTGAAGGATCGTGTTGTAATTAAGTGATCCCTCCGGTGGCCACCTTTCCTGGCCCTCTAGCTGATACTGAGGCCAGTTTACTGTACAGAATCTTTTCAGTTTACTTTTAGTCAATGGATCTTTTTCAAACACTTTCCAGTTCATCAGAATGCATTCTAAGGGTGTACACCGTACCCTGCCTGTACTCTGTCCCTGCCCCATACCTATGGGAAGACACTGGGCGTCCCCAGGTCTTAACAGGCAAACAAAAGGTTAACAGCACTGGACTGTTCCTACCTTATTCACGAGACCGGTTCCCCACCGTCGCCCGTAGCTGCTTCTCCACTATCTGAGCGCGTTGCACCGTAGTGCCCTCTGGGGTCGACCACACCGCGTCTCCGCCGAGGCCCCCGATGAAGTCACCGGTGCGCGCTAGGCATCGGTCGTCGCCGCAATCCGTCGACCTCCAGGAGGGGTCCGGGCAAGGCTAAATTTAGCCTCAAGCCCACCCAGGGACGCCAAAACTGTTGCCGGCCCAAAAGGCCTGAGGCAGCAAACAGTGATTCGTTGCCCGGAGTGCCTCGCTCCAATTAGACACACCAGGGTGGAGAAGCAAAAAAAGTTTATTTGAGATCTCAAAGCGCAGGATGCTTGGAGGAACACACCTCAGATCAAGCACACCCCAGACAAACAGCTCTCTGTCTTTATACATGATCTTAGCTAAGCATGTCTATTACCCCCAATGCCCAGCTCCCCGCTCCCCCCCCTCTTCTCCCTCCTTTTCAGTTCCCATACAGCAAATACATTATGAAGCAGCAATTACTCTAAACAGGTTAGATCATACTTGGCAAAAAAAATATTATCTCGTTAGTAACTTTTCTTGACCGGTCATTCTGTTTCACTCCCTTTAGCCAGGTGCAAGCAGGCTGTATAATTGCCTCCTGGTACTGATAACTAGTTGCCACACATTCCATTCTTTCCATCTAGCCTGTGGAGTTAATTAAAGTCTAAACATGGACGCGGTTCGGACAAGCAGAGGCCTAATACAGGGAGCCTTCATTGGCACTGTCATTTTCCACCCCTCTGTCAACACTGGGTCATGCCTGGTGCCACCAACACTAGGACTGCATTAACCTATTTCACGGCTGCATCACATTGGCAACTCATAATTAATCTGTGATCAACCAATACATATAGGTCTTTCTCCTCCTCTGTCACTTCCAATTGATAAATCCCCAGCTTATTGCAAAATTATGCATTTGGGGACTAACAACTAGAATTTGTTCACTATTAATTTTCATCTCATTTCTATTGCTCCAGCTTTCAAGGACGTGCAGATTTTCTTGTATGATTTTCCTGTCGTCCTTCATATTGGCAATCCCTCCCAGCTTTGTGTCACACTCCCACTTCTTGTGCCAAGATCACTAATGAAGGTGTTGAGTAAGATTGGTCCCAAGACTGATCTGAGGAACTCCACCAGTAACCTCCCTCCAGCCTGACAACTCAGCATTCAATATGACCCCCTTGTAGACTCCTCTTTAACCAATTATTTATTGACCTTTCAGTTCTCATATTAATCCCCATCTTCTCCAATTTAACAAATAGTTTCCCATGTGGAACTGTATCAAAAACCTTACTGACGTCCAGATCAGGTTTCTTTGGCACAAGCTACCTTTTGTAACACCATATTTTATTTATTTATAGTGCTGAAGGCTGAGAGGAACTGTTAGCAATGGGCTGAGAATGGCCATGTGGAGGTGGGGGAGGGGATGGCAGACAGTGGGGAGGTGGGGGAGGAGATGGGATGTTGGAGGTGTATCTGGGATTGTGTTTTGTAGGAGTCCATGTCTCTGCTCCCTGTGGCTGTGGTGCATTCCGTACCAAAGCAGCATGTCAGCAGAGCAGACGCACACAGCATAGTTCCATCTGGAACACGCAGCATTCGCAGCCAGACGAGATGGGTGATTTTTCAGGGGCCCAGCTTGATATGCCTGGCTGGGGTGGATTCACTTGGACAGTGGTCTGGGGGTCTTATAGTTTGCGATGTTGCTTTTTGCATAGTCAGTTCTTTCCATTTATTGTTTTACCCCCGCCTAAGCCCGATGTCACTCTCGTCTTAACTTGCTTTGGTTATTTCACTTCCAGCTTTTAAATGGGATCTAAGAATTGCAAAGCTGAATGAAAGATAAACAAACAGAACCATTTGAATTTTGGCCCATAGCTGGTAGAACGATACCTAGTGAAGGTCTGCTGTAATTCCCTGGTTCCCTATAGCATTTTTTGGTGGAGCAGATAAAGCAATGTCAAAGAGCCAGGGCGAAAGGGCTCGTCAGATGTTTGCTCTCTAAGGAGCATGTCACCTTCCAGAGTTTGCAGTCTTTCAGGAGTGGTGCGCTGGGTTGTATTTAGGAATCTCAAAATAAAAGGTTGAGACGACTGGTTCACAATATCCAGTGAAATCTTGCAAACAATTATAGAAATGGACCCTACTGTTATTAAAACAACATGGTATTAATACTGATTCAAAACTGAAATTAAAATTATGAGATAAACACATGAGAAATGAACTGACACCTACTTACCATGTCTTAATGCCTAAAATTTTGACACTCCCTCACACCATCTTTTTTTTTAAAGTGATGCACAGCACACAGTCAAGTTAATTAATGAAAGCACACCGATTATTGACTGCTTTGTGGTGCATGAGCATCTGATTAAGCGCCCATTTAAAACTGTACCACTGTAAGTGAAAATGCATCATCCCAGCTTAGCTCCAATGTGTTTAAATGTGAATGAAAAGTTTCTAAATTAAATACATGGCAGGATAGTCAATGGGAAAATACACAGAAGTGCCTCTACCCAGTCCAGTTGACTTCTTCTCCCAACTCCCCCATGAGTTCTGGCCTCTTGGTCAACTCCGCTCCCAATCCCACATCAGCTGTGCCCTCTCCCAGCCTAACCTGTTTCTACTGCAGTTCTTCATCCCCCTCATCCAGGCAGGGGGTTGGTGCTGCAGCACCCAAGGCACCTGCGTTAATCACTGTCCCACATACTGGGGCTATTTAAATTTCAGGGAATGATTTATCAGAATCACTCACGGTGGGAGAGAGGAGAGGCTGAGAGGGAGTTTGCTTTGCACTCTCTATAGGGCTATGTTCAACCCTGGTAGCCTCCATGTTACCTCATCCTCCACCCTCCCCCATGTGTCTCTGCTCATGTGTCAGAGTGTCACCTTCTGATCAGATGCCACTGGCCTCAGCAAAGCTCCTAGACAGGAGAAAGAACAGGAGTACTTGTGGCACCTTAGAGACTAACAAATTTATTTGAGCATAAGCTTTCGTGGGCTACAGCCCACTTCTTCGGATGCATGGAATGGAACATATATTGAGGAGATATATACACCTGGTTGATTGGGGAAAGGATGTGACAAACCTGCTGAGACTTGTGTACTCTAGGGTGTGATGGGTTGTCACCCCGGGGTGCAGTCTGGGGGGCTTCTGGGAACTGCTGTGCCCTCTAACCCTCAAGCTGGGCTGGCCCTTCTCACATTGCTTTGCTGGAGATTCAGCCAGCCTCTTCAGTCCCTGTTATCAGCCAACACGACAGCAGGTGGCGCCATACACCCAACTAAGCTACCTGATGGCTTTACCTAAGCCACTCAAGGACAGATAGAAGACAAAAGCCAATTTCCCAGCGAAAAGTGATAGCAAACAGATCAAAGCAGATTACTTAACAAATAACCAAAACCTCAAACTAAGCCTAATGTACTATCTAGGTAGAATTTTAATTAGCAATTTCTCACCCTGACTGATGATACAAGCAGTCCACCAAGTTTCCATACACAAGCTAGAAATCCCTTTACCCTGGGACCAGCACTTCCCCCAGTTCAGTCTTTGTTCCTGAGGTGTTTCCATGAGTTTTCTTGTGTGCGGAATGAGGGCAAGAAATGGTCACACACACCCCGATGTAGCTTTTCCATATGGTAGGAACCCTTTGTTCCAAACTCAGTTCCCAGTCCAGTTTGTTGAAAAATACAGGTACCAAAATGGAGTTTATTGTCATGTGGTCTGGTCACATGCCCTAGCATGCCCTGCTGCGTCATAGTATCCATGACTAATAGGCTGGCTGAAACATTCAGAGGAAGGCTAAGCTCTTCCATGGTCCATTGTCTTTGTTGATGAGCAGTCAACACTGTCTGGCTTCTTTGTTGTACCTGAAAGGCTCGTTGTGGGTGTTACCCAGAGTAAGCACTTTTGAAATACAGATACATAGTCGATATCCATAACTTCAGATACGAACATGATACATGCACACAAATAGGACAGTCATATTCGGCCAATCATAACTTTTCCAATGACACTGAACATGACGTCTTGCACAAAATGCATCTTACTTATGTCCTAATCATTTGATAATCATACCACTGTGCTGAATGTGGGGTGTAGTGTCAGGGCCTAATTTCAAGGCACAGGAGTTGGGAATGGAACTTCCCCTCTTTGTGGAACAGGTAATAACCCTCCAGCCAGGGCTGGGAAAACTTCCCAGACTCCCAGTGCTGAAACCTGAACCTACTGACACTTCATTAGTTACCACCAATCCCAATCTTTGTGGCAACTGCAAACTTTATCACTGATTGTCACGGAGTGTGGGGGAGTCCGGCCCTGCACCCCTCTTCCTGGGACTCACAGTGACTCTCAGCCAGCCAGTAAAACAGAAGGTTTATTGGACAACAGGAACACAGAATACAGCAGAGCTCGTGGCCAGAGTCAGGACCTCTCAATCTGTCCCTTCTGGGGTTCAGGGGGCTTGGATCCCAGCCTAGGATCCCCTGAACTCCTATCACCCAGCCCCAAACCGAAACTGACCCAACCCTCTCCACTCCGCTCTCTGCCTTTGTCTAGCTTTCCGGGCAAAGGTGTTGACCTCCCCTCCCCCCTGCTTAGCTCAGGTTACAGGCTGAATACCTGTCTCTCACCTAAAGTCCTCCCCGGCTCTCCCAACCCCCACACAGACAGCCCCTACTCCATCACATCTCTCCCCCCTTCGAGACTGAACTGAGCAGGGTCACTCTGCCCAGTGCCCCGGGGAAGTTCAGGGCCCCCTCTCCGGGACAGCGCATCCGCTATCCGGTTGGCACTTCCCTTCACATGGACCACATCCATGTCATAGTCCTGCAGGAGCAGGCTCCACCTCAGGAGCTTGGCGTTGGCTCCTTTCATCTGGTGCAGCCAGGTCAGGGGAGAGTGGTCAGTGTACACGGTGAAGTGTTGCCCAAAGAGATATGGCTCCAGTTTCTTAAGGGCCCACACCATGGCCAGGCATTCCTTCTCGATGGCCGCGTAGTTCTGCTCCCGGGGTAGCAACTTTTTGCTCAGGTACACGATGGGGTGTGTCTCCCCCTTTTCATCCTCCTGCATCAACACCGCCCCCGCCCCGTGTCTGAGGCGTCGGTGAACACCATAAAGGGCTTGTCAAAATCTGGGTTTGCCAGAACTGGGCCACTAACCAGAGCCTCCTTCAGCGCCCGGAGAGCCTGCTGGCACTGCTCGGTCCAGACCACCTTGTCTGGCTTCCCCTTCTTGCATAACTCAGTGATGGGGGCGGCTATGGCGCTAAAGTGGGGCACGAACCTTCGCTAGTACCCCGCCATCCCAATAAAGGCCTGGATCTGCTTTTTGGTTTGTGGAGCGGGCCAGTCTCTGATCACCTCCACTTTGGCTGGTTCTCGATTTAGGCAGCCGCTCCCCACCCGATGGCCCAGGTAAGATACTTCTGCCATCCCCACCTTGCACTTCTCGGCCTTTATGGTTAACCCAGCCTCTCGGAGTTGGTCCAGCACTTGTTTAACCTGGGACACGTGGTCCTCCCAGGTCTGGCTGAAGATGCAGATGTCGTCAATATACGCCACGGCAAAACTCTCCATCCCCCTCAGTAGCTGATCCACCAGACGCTGGAAGGTGGCCGGCGCTCCCTTGAGGCCGAAGGGCAGGGTCAGAAACTCGTAAAGCCCCAGAGGGGTGATAAAGGCCGATTTCAGCCTGGCATCTGCGTCCAGTGGCACTTGCCAGTAGCCCTTTGTAAGATCCATGGTGTTGAGGTACCGAGCGCCTCCCAGCTTGTCCAGGAGCTTGTCAGGCCTGGGCATGGGGTAGGCATCAGATAAGGTGATGGCATTGAGCTTTCGATAGCCCACACAGAACCGGATCGATCCGTCCTTCTTGGGGACCAGCACCACTGGTGAGGCCCAAGGGCTGGCGGACGGCTGGATCACCCCCAAAGCCAGCATGTCCCTGACCTCTCTTTCTAGGTCCTGGGCAGTTTTCCCGGTGACCCGAAAAGGGGAGCATCTTATAGGGGTGTGTGACCTGGTCTCCACCCGGTGGACAGTCAAATTAGTGCGCCCAGGCTGGTTGGAAAACAGCTGTCGATACGGATGCAGCACCGCTCTGATCTCAGCCTGCTGGGCCAGGGTCAGCTGATCAGAGAGGGGAATCGCCTCCAGGGGGAAACCAGCTTTTGTCCCTGGGAATAGATCCACTAAAGGGTCATCTCCCGGCTCCTCCCAATGTCCACACACGGCCAACACCATATTCCCCCTGTCATAGTATGGCTTCATCATATTCACATGGTACACCTGGCGGTGATGAGCCCGGTTCGACAGCTCCACCACATAGTTTACCTCATTTAGTTGCTTGACAACCTTGAAGGGCCCTTACCAGGCAGCCTGGAGTTTGTTTTTCCTCACGGGGATGAGAACCATCACTTGATCGTCGGTGGCGAAGGCGCGGGCCCGCGCCGTGCGGTTGTACCAGACCTTCTGCTTCCTCTGGGCTTGGCCCAGATTCCCCCTGGCCAGGCCCATGAGCTCGGTTCGTCTTTCCCGGAAGGTCAGGACATACTCCACCACCGACTCTCCATTGGGAGCGGCCTTCCCCTCCCATTCGTCTCTCATCAGGTCCAGGGTCCCCCTTACCCGCCTTCCATATAACAGTTCGAAAGGCGAAAACCCAGTAGATTCCTGGGGTACCTCCCGGTACACGAACAGCAGGTGAGGTAAGTACTTGTCCCAGTCCTGTGGGTGCTGGTGCATAAATGTTTTTAGCATCATCTTTAGCGTCCCATTGAACCTTTCCACCAGCCCGTTGGTCTGGGGGTGATACGCTGAAGCCCAGTTGTGCCGGACCCCACATTTCTCCCACAGGGACTGGAGCAGGTTCGACATGAAATTGGACCCCATGTCCGTTAAGACTTCCTTGGGGAACCCCACGCGGCTGAAAATGGTCAGCAGCACATCTGCCACGGTGTCTGCTTCGATAGAGGACAAGGCCACCGCCTCGGGGTAGCGAGTGGCGAAATCTACCACCACCAGAATGTATTTCTTCCCTGACCGGGTCGCCTTGCTGAGAGGTCCCATTATGTCCATGGCCACCTTCTGGAAAGGTTCTTCTATGATGGGCAAAGGCCTCAAAGCTGCTTTCCCCTTGTCCCGGGCCTTCCCCACCCGCTGGCAGGGGTCACAGGATTGGCAATACTGTCGGACATGGGTAAAGACCCAAGGCCAGTAAAAGTTCTGTAGCAGCCTCTGCCTGGTGCGCCGGATTCCCTGGTGCCCTGCGAGAGGGATGTCATGGGCCAGGTACAGTAGCTTGTGGCGAAACTTCTGGGGAACCACCAGCTGCCTCCTGATCCCCCATGACTCTACTTCCCCTGGGGGAGCCCATTCTCGGTACAGGAACCCCTTCTCCCACAGGAACCTCTCCTTGCAACCTCTCCTCATGGTCTGTACCGCACTGAGGTCAGCCCGCTCCCTGGACTTACGCAAGGAGGGATCTTTCTGCAACTCGGCCTGGAACTCAGCAGCTGGGACAGGGATGGGGACCTGCTCTCTCTCACCAGCTGGGACTGAGGCCGCAGCCTCTCTGAGCCATGTCCCTGGGCGTTCCCTCCCCACCCGGTTAGGTTCCTGTGCCTCGGGCAGAGTACCTTCCCCGTTGTCAGAGCGCAGTGCCCTGCGTCGACTCTGACTACGGGTCACGACCAGGGCACCCCGGGCGTTGCTTGGCCAGTCGTCGAGGTCCCCCCCCCCATTAACACCTCTGTGGGCAAATGGGGGTGTACCCCCACGTCCTTGGGGCTCTCCTTGGCCCCCCATTTCAGGTGTACCCTCGCCACGGGCACCTTGAATGGGGTCCCGCTCACAGCCCTCAGGGTCAGGTAGGTGTTGGGCACGATCCGATCTGGGGCCACCACACCGGGCCGGGCCAGCGTCACCTCTGCGCCCGTGTCCCAGTACCCAGTGACCTTCCTCCCATCTACCTCCAGGGGAACAAGGCACTCTTTCTGGAGGGGTAGCTCCGTGCCCACCCTGTAAACCCAAAACTCGGAGCCTGGAGCATCCAGCCCCTCAGAGGAGCTGACCTGGGGCCCCCCTCCCTCCTTTGCAGGTGGTACGCAGCCAGCCCGCCTTTCCTGCGAACGCTGCCCCTCATCCGGCTGGGTCTCTACCAAGTTAACCCGGTGTGGGGTCGGTCTGCTCAGTCTGTCCTTGAGCCTGGGGCACTGGGACCGTATGTAGCCCCTCTGGCCACAGTGATAGCAGCTCATGTCCCGTTGGTCCCCTCGAACCGGTAGGTTGTCCCTGGCGCTGGCTGTTCTCCTTGGGAGGGGGTTCTCCCTATTCCCCCTTTGGGAGGTCCCAGGATGACTCTCTCTCTGCATCGCGGCAGGCCTATTCCTTTGGGGCTCCTCCCTGCCACCCCCCGACTGGCTCTTCACAAAGTCATCAGCCAGCCACCCTGCATGTCGTGGGTTCTCTGGCTTTTGGTCCCTCAACCACAGCCTCAGGTCAGACGGGCACCGCTCATACAGTTGCTCCAGTACCAGCAGTTTAACCAGGTCCCCCTTCGTCTGGGCCCCATCTGCCCACTTGCTGGCGTATCCCTCCATGCGGACGGCTAGTTGCAGATATGAGACCTCAGGGGTTTTATACTGACTCCGGAACCTCTCCCGGTACATCTCAGGAGTCAGCCCAAACTCGCGCAGCAGGGCCTGCTTGAATAGTTTGTAGTTCCCTTTCTCCTCCTTTCCCAGCTGGTGGTACAATGCCACGGCTTTGGGGTCCAGTAAGGGGGTGAGAACCCGGAGCCTGTCTGCAGGATCTACCTGGTGCAGCTCGCAGGCCGTCTCAAAGGCATCCAGGAAGTCATCCATGTCCTCCCCCTCTTTATGCGGGGCCAGGATGCACTTTTCAAAGCTCCGCGCAGTCCTGGGCCCCCCCCCACGCACTGCAGCCAGGGGCCTGCTGCCCCCCAGCCTCGCCAGGTCCAGCTCATGTTGACGCTGTCGCTCTTTCTCCTCCAGTTCCCGCTGTCTTTGTCTCTCCTCATGTTCCCTCTGTCGCTCTTTCTCCTTCCAGTCATGTTCCCTCTGTCGCTCTTTCTCCTCCCGGTCATGTTCTCTCTGTTTCTCACGATCCTTCAGCTCTCTCAGTTTTAGCTCTCTCTCCCATTCCAGCCGCTTGCGCTCCACGGAGGCCGAGCGTCGCCGGGACGATCCCCTGCTGGGGGTGAGCTTCGCCGGGAGGATCCCTGCTGGCCGGGGGGGTCACGGTGCCCTCCTCATCCTCCCCCTAGGCATAGGAGTGGGGGGTCTGGGCTGACCACTCCCAGTGGGGACAGACACTGGTACCTGCGCTGCACCTGCCAAGCGGCTTCCCTCAGAGACAGGGATCAGTTCATTCAAGCGATCTCCGTCCTCCAGCTGGGCAATCAGCTGGTCTTTGGTGAGCTTCCCACTGCGCAGCCCCCTCTGCTTGCACAGCTCCACCAGGTCGCACTTGCGCCACTTGGCATACATCTTCCTGCTGGCCACTCGCAGGCCGGGGTGCTCACCGCTCCCCACGGTTTCCAGGGGGCCCCTAGTGTGCCAGTCCTTCCTGAGGTCACCACCTCTCTGCCAGGGTCGAGCTGCACACTCCTCCGCCCCTGGGACCGCTCGCTGCAATCCCCCGGTTGACTCTGTTACTGCACAGTCCTTCTCACTGGGCACACACTCCCAGGGGTTAATCACCCCTACAATCGTCCCTTCGTTTTACTGCTCCCCAGTCACTTACTGCAGGAAGCGCCGTCCAGGGGTGCAGTAGATCCCACCGCTCCACCAGTTGTCACGGAGTGTGGGGGAGTCCGGCCCTGCACCCCTCTTCCTGGGACTCACAGTGACTCTCAGCCAGCCAGTAAAACAGAAGGTTTATTGGACAACAGGAACACAGGATACAACAGAGCTCGTGGCCAGAGTCAGGACCTCTCAATCTGGCCCTTCTGGGGTTCAGGGGGCTTGGATCCCAGCCTAGGATCCCCTGAACTCCCACCACCCAGCCCCAAACCGAAACTGACCCAACCCTCTCCACTCCGCTCTCTGCCTTTGTCTAGCTTTCCGGGCAAAGGTGTTGACCTCCCCTGCCTAGCTCAGGTTACAGGCTGAATACCTGTCCCTCACCTAAAGTCCTCCCCGGCTCTCCCAACCCCCACACAGACAGCCCCTACTCCATTACACTGATAATTTTATATTCTCTTCCAGGTCAACATTTGATAAGAATGTTAAATAGCACAGGGCCAAGAACCCCCTAGAAAGAAATCTACTCACGCATGGTTTTTAATCTATTTAATGTATGCTGTGTTTATTTTGTATCTTTCTAGTTTTCTAGTCAAAATGTGTTGAGCCAAGTCATATACCTTACAGAAGTCTAGGTATATTACATCAATACTATTAGTTGCAACCAAACTTTTTATCTCATCCAATAAGGATATCCAGTTAGTTTGATTGGATCTGTTGTCTCTGAACCTTTGTTAATTGGTACTAATAATATTACCCTCCTTTAATTCTTTATTAATTAAATCCATATTCGCTGCTCCATTATCTTGGCCAGTATCGATGTCAGACTAACACTCTTGTAATTAGCTGGGTCATCTCTTTTACATGTTTTAAATATTGGCACAGCATTAGCTTTATTCCAGTCTTCTGGAATTTCCCCAGTGTTCCAAGTCCTAATTAAAATCAACATTAACAGTCCTCCATACTCCTCCAGCAGGTCTTTCAAAACTCTTGGATACAAGTTATCTGGACCTGCTTCTTTAAACCTGTCTAACTGTAATACCTGCTGTTTAACATCCTCGTGAGTTATTGTTGGGATGGAAAGACTGTCGTCATCAACATCTTATGATATGAGTACATCACCTGTTTTTCTCCAAATCCAGGAGAGAAATATTTATTGAACACTTTTACCTCTTCTGCATTATTTTGATAATTCTGCCATTTCCATCTAGTAATTTACTACTATCGTTGTTAGGATTAATTTTGTACTTAATATACTTTTTAAAAACTTCCTTCTTATTTTCATTGATTGGTCATTGATTTCTGATAGCTTCCCTTACCAATTTTCTACAATTCTGACTTTCTAACTTATATTCTAACTTGACTTCCCCTTTCTTCCATATATTTTATTTGGAGAGTGTTGGGATTCCTACCAGGGAGCCACCATCAGGGTCCAGAGCCAGCCCCAGCGCCTATATCAAGCCCTGGCTAGTAGGTATATGATAAATGTGAAGACCCTGCCTCCGTCTATCAGCTGGGAGACACAAAGGTTCTCTCTTTTCATCCTCTGATGCCTCCTGGCTGCTGTAAGCAAGGTGGTGTGGGACTCTGTTAACATGTGCCTCCCGGAGCGTCCATTTACCTGGCACTGCTGTTCAGTGAATAGTGGGGTTGTGAGTTGGGCAGCAGGTACTGAGTGTTGGACCCTTTCTCTTTCAGGGGCTGGTGACCTTCGAGGAGGTGGCTGTGTATTTCACCAGGGAAGAGTGGGCTCTGCTGGACCCCGCTCAGAGAGCCCTCTACAGGAATGTCATGCAGGAGAACTATGAGACAGTGGTCTTGCTGGGTAAGGAGTCCTGTACACTAGGTTATTAGAAGCTGTGGGGTCTCTAAAGAACCTGAGTAGTAATAATTTTATACATTTATTCAGCATACATGTTTTGACAAATTTCCTTGCCTTCCTTTTTTTGCCTTATCTCCCACCCACTAGTATCATTTTTGGACATGTGCCTTTTTGGTGCCATCAGTCATTTTAAAATTGCATTTAATGTATCCTTATTGGCTACATTAATAACTATATTACTAACTGTAGCTTTCATGCCTTTTCCTCATTTTAAGAGGAAAATAGGCTGCCTGTAGAATTCTAAATTGAGTAAATAGGTGTATGACTCATGCATGGCTTGTGTGACAGTTAGATGAGCTCCTCTTTTGACAGGAGAGCATATAATGTTTCCATTCAGGACCCCACCAGTGCAGGGAGAACGGAGATGTGGGAGGGGAGGAGAAGGGGGGGAGTAGATAATTTGGGGGTGCCCAGATATGGGGAGGGTGTGTGCAGGGTTAGAGCTAAGAAGCAGCAGGGAGGGAGGAGGGAGTGAGAGATGAAGAGGGAACACAAAAAGCTCCCAGGGTGCCGGGAGGTGGTGCTGGCTGAGAGTAATGGGAAGAAGTGGAGAGGAGTGTGGAGGAAGGGCACTAAGGAAGTGGCTCAGTCTCAGGTGTTGAAGCTACATGGCCTATCCTTGTGAAAGAGTGGGACCCCTTGGGGGTCTGGCACACTCAAGGGGCACCTTCCAAAGACTGTTTAAAAGCCAGGACATTGCACAGATCCTATGGATCCATGACAGTGTGTCAGAGGTTAAGCCTTCTGGGGAAAAGCTATAAAACAACAAAAGAGTCTAAAAGTGTATTTACCATCAGTCCTCATGGGAATCCTTGATCAGTTCCAAAGTATATTAAAACCTTCCTCTAAGGCTTACCTCTTGCTTATCATGCCATGTCAGTTTTGTTAGAGGGCTTTCCCTTCACCCTCCCACTTCCCTGGTTCTTGTCACGCAGACAGCAAGCAGCAAAAGACCAGAAGTCCGAAGCACAGATAATGCGATGTTTATTGGGTCTATTTCCAAGCAAGCATATTCCACTACCCTAATTAACTTACACCTAGAAAAATTAATTATACAGCAGACAGAAACAATTAGAGAACCAGACTGATTAACAAGGTAAAAGTGGTGGCCATAAAGATAAAACAATACAGAAATGAGGGTTTCAGAACCACAACCACTGATAAGTGATTTATTGCCAGACAGGCTGCTATCAAACTAAGTTTTCTTTAACCATCTTAAGATCTTTTTCTTTATCTGGTGGGGATGGGCACTATTCAGACAGGATTGTCTTCCTAACAGCCCAATAGCACCTTATGTCAGTGTGACTGGTTTGGGATGTGAGGATGTGACCCTTCGCTTCCCGGCTTATGGCTGCCCCTGTTGCTTAGCCTAAGAACAAGGCCTCAGACGATCCTAGTGAGAGAAAGCCCATACACAGGCAGACCGTGATTTTGATTCTTAGCTAGTTACAGGGGTATAAAGAGAAAGTGATAAAAATACACCTAAGTTCTTAAAGTATAGGCTTTACAGGCAGGCCTGAATGTCTCTATTCTAACAGTGGGTTCTACCCCTTCCCCCATTCTTTGTCTGTCTTGTCTATTTAGATTGTAAATGCTTCACGGCATGGGCCATCTACTATTCTTTGTACTTTGCCTAGCACAATGGGGACCTACTGTTAGTTGGTCCTTAGACACTAAGGTAATGAATATGATTTATTATAATAACAACTCTCCTGCCACTTTGAGCCAAGGAAGATGGCCTTGGGATGCGTAGCCTTATTTGGGGTGTGTTAGTAATGTTGATTTGATTTACCAACTTAATTTAATTTGTTTTGTAATTAATTTTAATTAATAATAATACTTAATCATTTATATTAATTAATGTGGGTTTAGGCTCGCCAGTTTGTTTGAGCAGAAGATAAAAGTTCGTGTTTCAAATCAGGTTCCACAGAATTTATAAAGGCACCTTCGGGGGTATGACAGGAAGCTCACACTGAGACAGATATAGTCATAAAGACTTTTTATTAAAATCAATGAAATACTAAGTAAATTGTAAAACAGTTAGAGTTAGAGAGTTACAATTGTATTACTGTTATTCAAGAGATACATATGATAATACAATATTATGTGTTGCAAACTTTGGTTAATATTCACACCCTGTTTTGATAAATTGGTGTTGGCCTCGCCTCCAGCGGTTCCGGTTTCACAGCTCTTGCAGAGGAAACTAATGCGAAGAGCTGTCAAAGCTACTTTAGAATTTACTTTTTAGTTCAACTAAATAATCTAATACACAAACTAAAATAAAGTTTAGAGAGACCAAGCTTAGCCGAGTCCCTTTTGAACTTAAAGTTTGTGTGGAAGCAGGGAAAGAATTAACAAGGATTTGAAGGGAATTTTAATGCATGTCAGTCAGTTAGCAAGAGTTAGGCTAGCTGTGACCCTAATGACGTGAGACTTATAGAAGCAAGGATAGTGTGAGGCAGAGGGAAAGAACTGTGTAAAAAGTTATTACGACCTTGCAACTTGATAACCAAATATGCAGGCTGGTGTCTTCTAGGAGTGAGAAAATAAGATAGCAGAAAGGCTTATGTATAAACAAAATGTATTTGTTGCTTTTTACCGTCTGTATTATTGCTAGAAATTGTCTGTAACAAAAGTATAAAGGCTTGCTGTAATTGTTTACCAGTTGAGAGACCTGTCCGGGACTGGGGCGACCGTGTGTCCTATGGCACTCTCTCCCTCCATTGTAATTACTGGAGAAATAATAAAGTATTTGATTTTGCTGCACCCAAACGAAAAAGCGAGAACTGAGTTTTTCTCCGACATTTGAAAAGAAAGTAAGTGCGGCCTGTTACTGGTTAATAGCTGTCGTAGATGGACAACATCAATACGTAGTTGAAGATGGTGAAGTGTAGTGAAGAAGGAGGAGGTCGAGGTTGGGGTGGGGGAACCATAGTGAGGTAGGTTATAGAAATAAATGCCAGAAATCCTTCCTCTTATGCCCAAATTTCACTCTTTCCCCCATAGAAATGTTAGGGTACGCTTTCTCCATAGGCTAATATGTATGTGCGTATGGATGACAGGTATCTGCGCACTTGTGGTGTACTTGTTAAGTCTGTGGGTACAACTTTGAAAAATCCCCTATGCCATTCTTCATTGTCTATTGGTCTAGGTAAAGGGTCTTAGACCTAAGCGTAGGCACTTTATTTGGGTATAGGAAAAACAAGTTAAAAAGATCATCTTTGCTTTTCTGGGTAAAAGAGCACAGGATATAGATATGCTAACTTTGCTTTAGCTTAAAATGCAGGTTTTTGGCCTGTAGGTTTCTTGCATTACAGCCAAACTTAGGTTTATTAATTCATATTAAAAGTATCACAATACAGTACTTATACAAAAAGATATATTTATGCAGGCAAGCAGATTAACCCTGAGGGCTACAGATGTTACTGCTTCAAAATGAGATGGGGTTAAAACCATGGAATATTCTTTGTGACATGTATCCCACAAATTCCACTGACCTCCCTTGTTTTCTTTGCCTGCAGTAGGGTTTCCAATTTCCAAACCTGATGTGATCTCGCAGCTGGAACGAGGGGAAGAGCCATGGGTCACAGACCTCCAGGGCTCTGAAAAAGAAGTGCTCCTGAGAGCAGCCTTCACAGGTGAGGAATTGGTTAAACAACTCAACAACTGTTTAGGAATGCAGGAAACATTTGGTATGCCCTACAAAGACCCTGTGAGCTCTTCAAGTTCAAGATTGTTCCCTGCAGATGTGGAGTCATTATGGCAGATGTCACTCATGGCTTCCCTCCTATTCTGATTGACAACTGTCAGCAGGTCCCTCCCCAATTTCGCTTTCTGGTGCAATGAGGGCCCAGAACTGATCCCTTCCTCTCTTCTCTGTGGAAGGATTTGGGGAAAATCAGCTCCTGATAAGTTTGATCTCTCCCACATATGTTTTGGTTTGTTCATCCCTTTTTCCATTCCTCTCTCTGAGATTTCCTTTCTTTCTGGTGCAGAGAGTGACGTATGTCTGGATTCTCTCTGTCTCCCATCCGGTGATGGGATGGTGAGTGTGAACGAGGAGGAGAAACCCCAGCAGGAAGACGCTGTGCAAGTAGAACCACATTGGATGTTATCAGGAAGATTCAAAGGGAATGTTTCCAGGAGTTGTGCACTCCCAGAAAACACAAAATCCTGTGAGACTCAGCAGAGGCCAGAGGAAAACTACAGTAGCTACTCAGACCGAATCAACTTGGAAGAGACACGCTATACCTGCCTTGAGTGTGGGAAAAGCTTCAGGTGGAGCTCACACCTTATCAGACATCAGAGAATCCACACTGGGGAGCTGCCCTTCACATGCGCTGAGTGCGGGAAAAGCTTCAATCAGAGCTCTGCCCTGAGCACACACAGGAGAATCCACACAGATGAGAAACCATATGGATGTGCTGAGTGTGGGAAAAGCTTCAATCAGAGCTCAAGCCTTATTGCACATAGGAGAATCCACACCTGTGAGAAACTGTACGGATGCTCTGAGTGTGGGAAAAGCTTCAATCAGAGCTCAGATCTTATCAGACATCAGAGAATCCATACAGGGGAGACGCCCTACACATGCTCTGAGTGTGGGAAAAGCTTCAGTCGGAGCTCTGCCCTGAGTACACATAGGAGAATCCACACAGGTGAGAAACCGTATGGATGCTCTGAGTGCGGGAAAAGCTTTATGCAGAGCTCTGCCCTGAGTACACATAGGAGAATCCACACAGGTGAGAAACTGTATGGATGCTCTGAGTGTGGGAAAAGCTTCAATCACAGCTCTGCCCTGATCACACATCAGAAAATCCACACAGGGGAGAAGCCCTACACGTGCTCTGAGTGCGGGAAAAGCTTCAGTCAGAGCTCTGCCCTGAGAACACATAGGAGAATCCACACAGGAGAGAGACTCTACACATGCTCTGATTGCGGGAAAAGCTTCAATCAGAGCTCAATCCTTATTAGACATCACAAAATCCACATGAGTGAACTGTTATAAATCCTTTGACTATAGCTGGCCAAAGTTTTTTTTTGTTGTTTTTTTTTTTAAATCACATTTGCTAATTCCCACATAGTGATTTTTACACCATCTTCACCGTGGTGTCTCAGTTCCCCGAGATGAGTTGCCTGCTTCTGCCTTTTGCAGCTCACCCTTTTTCTATCAACTCCTTTCCTTTTGAGTCGTAGGAGTGTGTGTCCCTCCAGCCAGGAATGTTCATCAGCTCCAGGTGGGGGGAAAGAGGTTTAATCCCAACAAGCTACACTGAGGCAAAAACTACCTGTGCCTTCCATCCACTAGGACTGTACATGGCGTTGGCTGCTCAAGATCTTGGGGTAAAAAGACAATTATAGTTGTAGTGCAGATGCAGCCCAGGTGCAGTGGTTGGCATTAGCTTTCCCCTTGACCTGACCTAAACTCCATCCCTTTCTCTAGTCTTAACAAACCCTGAGCATCACGGTTATACTGTTCCCCCATTTCAAAGCCATTGTTAGTCATCAGGTTCCCCTTTCAGGAACAAATTGTTTCTTTCCCAGTTGCTCTGATGTTTCTTGAGGTTGTACTGAATTTTTACTACAATTTTCTTCACTTAAAATATATTGAACTATAAGAGAGAGCAGGAACAGGGCAGGGATAGGAAAAAATGTCATTTCACCTGCTGTAACAACAGAAGAAGATGGGGTAAGTCAGAGGGATTCCCTTATTCCCCATCACCATCCCAATCCACCTGTTGTTCAATTGGTTAGGTCAATCTTTTTTTCTAAAGGGCTGGGAACAGGATTCCCTAGTAAATGACTTGGAACTAAGTAAAATACCCATGCATTTGGCTCCTAAACCAATTCTGGCCCAGACCCTGCAAGAGGTCGCTCCTGAAGATAGCTCCTTCCTAATCAGATGCATGTTGCCTATTATTTGGGAAATGCAATCCCTTTCTAGGTAGAGATGGGAAAAATGGAAGTGACGTTTCTGTTCAGCTCATGCCTGGGAGATGCTGCAAATGTGTAGAAAATGAAATCCATGTTGAATGTGATATAGCTGCAGAAAGATACCTATTTTTAATAGACACCTGCCTTTTGGTGTCTTACGGGGATTCTAAGCCATACCTGAATTTAGTTCCTATTTTAAATCTGTGCCACCAGATTAAAGAAATAAAAGGGCATAAAAGGGGGAGTTGTACCTCACTATCACTACTGATCTGTTGTGCAGTTGGTGAAGAATTCTACGCCAGAGAAGTGTAAAATTACTCCAAGTAAGCTCAAAGATTTGACAAGAACTCAGGTAGAAATTGCAGGTAGTGGTGGTTGATTTTCACCCCAGAGATGGAAGCTACGGTGACCTGTGGCCCAGGTAAACTATTTTTAGAATGCTGCTCCCTAGTTAAGTGGCATTGATCACACTCCTAAAGGGTGCCATGATTAAATTGGGAACAACTGTCTTTTACTGTTTGGATCCAACGTTAGATGAAGCACAGAGAGAAACAGCTGATTCCTTCAGAGCCATTCCATGCCTATAGGTCCCAGTCTGGGTGCCTTGTTGGACAAGAAGCTGGGCAAATGATGGTAGCCAATGACGGAATGTATCAGATTCCAAGTTCAGACTTCAGGATACAGGAATGCTGAGTCCAGAGTCTGTGGTTTGGTCTCTTAGGGCAGGTCTACGCTACCCACCGGATCAGCGGGTAGTGATCGATCTATCGGGGGTCGATTTATCGCATCTAGTCTAGATGTTATAAATCAATCCCTGAGCTCTCTCCCGTTGACTCTGGTACTCCAGCACCACAAGAGGCGCAAGCGGAGTTGACAGGGGAGCAGCAGCAGTCGACTCAGCACCGTGAAGATGCCGAGATAAGTCAACCTAAATACGTCATCTTCAGCTATGCTATTCCCGTAGCTGAAGTTGCGTATCTTAGATCGATCCCCCCTCCTAGTGCAGACCTGTCCTTAGTTTTGCTCTTGAGTCTAATGCATTTGTATCACTTCTCTGCCTCCTGCTTCTTTGAAAGATTAGAAAGTGTGAAAATAGAGCACAGGTGGTTCTACTTGCTCAGCATCTTCCTGCTGGGGTTTCCCCTCCTCTTTCTCACTCACCATCCCAACACCTGATGGGAGCCAGAGAGAATGAGACATAGGTCACTCCCTGCGCCTGAGAGAAAGGAAATCTATGCCATTACCTGGTTCCTAAACTGCAGCTACAGTTCCTACTCTAGGTGAATCCAAAGCCCGAGAGGTGCAGAGATCCAACCCCTTATTATCTTAGAAACACTTTATTCCTTTTTCTATTTTTTGTCTGTTTCTTTTTATGAACTTGGAGACCTCCCAGCCTTTCTATTAGATTGGCGTGTAACAGTGTGACTCGGTGAGGGTGTGAACACCTCTGAAATCTACAATGGGAAGATGTTAGGAAGAATAGTTCCCCAAATCTTAATAGCCTTAAAACCCTGCCCTATGAAATGACTGAATGCATGATCCTCACCTATGGAAGCATTGCAAGGAATTGAGTGGTCAGATATGTATTGTTCAGCAAGACCAGTTTGAACTTCTTTTACTAATGTCTCTCTAAGGTCTGTATGTGTTCTGGGGTGAGAGGGCGAGGAGAAGTATTAGCTTCACAATAGTGAAATCTAAGGAGAAAACTGTAATTGGCTTTGAGGTTGTGGGCTAAATGTAAGCAATAATTTGATTTCGGCATTGAAATATTCAGCTGGGTAAATCTGGGTTGCACTGCCTGGGTAAAAAACTCTGATTGGGGTTTCGGCATCACTAAATGTGCACCTGCCTTCTTGGGTTGCTCTTTTAGGATTTATAGAGGTTGATTTTCTGCTGCATTAATCTGATGGTTGGACTAAATAGATGACTTGATTCCAACGCAATATCCTTGTTAACTCATTGATTTACTGATTTGACCTGAACTTTATCACTGTATTGTTTAACCCTTAGCTGAGTGGTGTCTATAGTCATTTAGCTTAGTGACGTGCTCTTGGATTTATTTGTTCATGTTAATAAACATTTAACTGGGATACGGAGTCATTTCTTTCAATAAGCAACAGGGGCTGGAACTTTTCTCTGTATATTTAATTCAATCTCCATTTTCTTCATTTCATACTGTTCTAAGTTAAGGAATGTGCACAACAAAAACTGACACAAACCTGTTGCTTGCCCCATTCTGTGCCCATCCAGCAGGAGTGGAGAACAAACCCCTCCCGGAGCAGGGATTGTCACATTGGACTGTAAATACAGACGCATGTTCCCAAGGTTTGCTGTCTTTCTCCAATCCTGGCATAAGGGTGACACCTACAGCTGCTTGTAATCACGTCTGGCAGGAAGGAGACCCCTATGTGCATTCCCTGGGGAGGCAGGGGGATCTGGGAGACCCTGGACACTGGGGGCTATTTACCCAGAGCTCAGGAGCAATCTACTCAGGGGTGATGCAGTAGAAAAGAGCTGGGTCCTGCTTTCCCCACTTATTTCTTCTTATCCCCTTTCAATCTCTCCTCTTTGCCTTTCTTCCCCCTCCCTCCATCCTCTGGCAGGGAGACTTGGTCACTTCCCTGCTCCCAGGGGCGCTCACTCTCCCGTAGCTGGATTGGCCCCTGTGACTACTAATAGGAGCGAGAGCCTGGGTGTGGGTCAGTCCCTGCAGTGGTTCTGGGACATACACAGGCAGCAGGAGGAGCAGAGATGGGGCTAGTTCCCACCTCAGAAAGTCCCTGGCCCGGTGAGTGCAGCAGCTGCAGCCCGGGTTGGGCTTGAAGGGGCTGGGGCAGCAGGGATTGGTAGGAAGGAAGGCAGGAAAAGAGCCGTGGGGCAGCTTCTGGTGGCCGGGCTCTGTAAGGTATAAGACACTGCTGATGCTGGTGCTGCTGCCTCCAGGTTGAGCTGGGAGCCCAGGCTGAGCTCCGGGCTGCTGCTGCGGCCCCAGAGGGGCTGGGCCAGGGACAGACTTTCACAGAGGCACTTTCTGTGCCCATCCGAGGTGGAGACTTTCTCCAGCTGGACCCAGTCCCAGGCTCTGCTGCCCTTGGCCCGGAGCTGCAGGCCCCAGGGGCCAGAGAGACCCCAGGGCCAGCGCTGGGTGGGCAGGCAGAGACTCTGCCCAAAGGCTCCGGGAGCAGCTGGTCTCGCAGTCCCTGGGGATCTGCTCCTGGGTGGGGAACGTTCCTAGGCAGGGCCTGGACAGCAGTGGAGCCACTGTCCTCATGCTGCCTCAGGTGTGGTGTGAGAAACTGCTATCTGTAGGAATTTCCTACTCAGGGTGCACTGAGCAGGCTCAGTAACATCTGCTGAAGCCACTTCCCCCTACCCTGCCCTTACTTGGAATCAGATTCTGTGGACTCCTATTTACAGGGGTTAAAAGGGGGCAAATCAGAGGAGGGGCTGGAAATTGACTGGTCGGGGGGTCAAGCAGCTGGAGGCAGGGTTAAGAGAGGGGTCGAAGGGTAAAATCAGGGCTGCGGGGCGGGAGGAGCTGGGGTTAAGCCCAGGGGGAAGGCACTGCCAGACGGTGTCAGAGAGCAAAACCCTTGCACAGGCAGGGGCAGAGGGGGTAACAGTTACCTCGGTGGACTGAGACCCCAGTGTTTGCAAAATAGGGTCTGGGGGCAGAAGGGCTTTTTTATTTCCCCTTCCACAGACAGCACCTCTCAGCATGGGCTTCCTAGGGCTGGGTTCTTAAAGGCACAGGCATCCCAATGCCTAGTCACGGCAGCTCCTCTCTGTCTGATGTCACCTACTGAGGTGCTGTAGGAGACTTAATCCAGTGAAATACTTTGCAGAACCAAAGAATCCCGTATCCGTGTATCTGATGCCCCAAGTCTCAGAGCAGGTCACAGATTTGTTTTATCTGCTGCTGGGACTCCCTGAATTCCTTGTATCACTGCATCATTTAGCTTTGTTACTGTGCAGATGCATGTCCCTGTGCTATTCAATTTCTATGTTACTGGGATACAGCAGCCCAGGGAGCAGAGGGACAATGGTCTTGTTGAGCGCCGGGACGTGGGCAGGCGCTAGCACTGCCCACTGCTAATAGCCCCTCCCCCAGCCTAGGGAGGAGCTACTAAACCCAGAACCCAACCAAGTTCGGGGGACAATAAAGACTGTAACGGGAACAAGTGTGGGGGTCAAAGGCCCATAACTAGGGAACCAGAAGGGACACAAAGCAGAGAACCCCGGACAGCGCTCGTTGCTCCTCGAAGGCATCCAGAGAGCCGCCGGACGCTGCCTAGAGGAACTCTGCCCAGGTAGGTGAATGGATAAAGGAACGAAAAACAGCCCCCCGGTTGCAGGACCCTCCCCCCCGCACCAACCTCCTCTCCCTGGTGTTACCAATGCCACCATGGCCAGGAGGAGGTTGACGAGGTCCCGTGACTTCATGAGGCCTCAGATCGGGTGTGCATAAATAAACAAGTGTGGGGAAAAGTACAGCCAGAACCTCAATAAGCGGGTTGGGGGCTCAGGGCTGCAGAGTGTGGGAGGGGACTCAGGGCAGGGGGTTGGGGTGCAGGAGGGTAGAGCAGGGGGCTCAAGGCAGGGGTTAGGGGGCTCAGAGCAGGGGGCTGGTGTGGAGGGTGCAGGAGGGGTTTGGGAGATGGGCTCTGGCCCAGCACCACATACCTCAAGTGGCTCCGAGGCGGCAGCAGTGTGTAGCGGGGGTAAGGCGGACTTCCTGCCTGCCCCGGCCCCGTGTCATTCCCAGAACCAGCTAGCATGTCTGGCAGTGGCTTCTTGGGGTGGGGTAGGCGGCTCTGCCATGCGCTGCCCTCGCCTGTGGGTACCATCCCCAAAGCTTCCATTGGCTGCAGTTCCCCATTCCCAGCCAATGGGAGCTCTGGGGGGCGGCTCCTGCAGGCGAGGCCAGCGCATGGAGCCCTCTGTCCTCGTCTCCCCCTGTCACCGCATGCCCTGGAGCTGGCAATCCCTTGGGCCACATTGAAAGCCCTGATGGGTCTGGCCCAGAGTTTGCCCTCCCCTGATCTATACACACCCCTGAGACACTGTCAACTCACTCCCCAACCCAAGTAAATCCCCTTCTGCTCCTTTCATGTAGATGCCAGGGATACTCCCTCACACTGTGTCCCTGCGGCCTCAGGCAAACTCTCAGCTCCTGAAGCCTCTGCCACTCACCTAGCGCCCCAAGGGTCAGTCCTACCCTGGCTGCTGGAGCTGAGACAGTGCAGGAGCCTTCCCTGGGGTCACAGACCTGCGGCTTTAGGAGACAGAGATTATCTGAGACATCCAAATGTTGGAAACCATGTGGCCGCCCTTTAAATCAGGGACCTGATCCAGCCCTGAAACTGAGCTGCCAGGATCCCTCGCACAGAGCCGGGTGCCCCAGATTACAGCCTGAAAATAGGCATGTGAAACTAATTCCTGTTCTCCCTGCATCACAACTGGGGGTGGAAACACCCCCTCCATTGCCATAGGGTGTGTGGGTCTCATGCACCATGCAGCCATTCATGGAATGAGCCCTTCTACCAGCAGCCCTGTGCCAGGCACAACAGCCCCAAAGGGGCCATGCTGGGCTATTTACACCATCCCTGCAGATAGAACAGGAGTACTTCTGGCACCTTAGAGACTAACAAATTTATTTGAGCATAAGCTTTCGTGGGCTACAGCCCACTTCTTCGGATGCATGGAATGGAACATATATTGAAGAATGGAAAATATATATATACACATACAGAGAGCATGAAAAGGTGGGAGTTGTCTTACCAACTCTGAGAGGCCAATTAAGTAAGGAAAAAAAACTTTTGAAGTGATAATCCAGATAACCCAATACAGACAGTTTGATAAGAAGTGTGAGAATACTTACAAGGGGAGATGTATTCAATGTTTGTAATGGCTCAGCCTTTCCCAGTCCCTAATCAAACCTAAGGTGATTGTATCTAGTTTGCATATCAATTCCAGCTCAGCAGTTTCTCGTTGGAGTCTGTTTTTGAACCTTTTCTGTGGCAAAATTGCCACCCGCAGGTTTGTCATTGAATGACCAGACAGGTTAAAGTGTTCTCCTACTGGTTTTTGAGTGTTATGATTCCTGATGTCAGACTTGTGTCCATTAATTCTTTTGCGTAGAGACTGTCCGGTTTGGCCAATGTACATGGCAGAGGGGCATTGGTGGCACATGATGGCATATATCACATTGGTAGATGTGCAGGTTAATGAGCCCCTGATGGTATGGCTGATGTGATTAGGTCCTATGATGATGTCACTTGAATAGATATGTGGACAGAGTTGGCATCGGGCTTTGTTGCAAGGGTAGGTTCCTGGGTTAGTGTTTTTGTTCTGTGGTGTGTGGTTGCTGGTGAGTATTTGCTTCAGGTTGGGGGGCTGTCTGTAAGTGAGGACAGGTCTGTCCCCCAAGATCTATGAGAGTGAGGGATCATCTTTTAGGATAGGTTGTAGATCTTTGATGATGCTCTGGAGAGGTTTTAGTTGGGGGCTGAAGGTGACAGCTAGTGGTGTTCTGTTATTTTCTTTGTTGGGCCTGTCTTGTAGGAGGTGACTTCTGTGTACTCGTCTGGCTCCGTCAATCTGTTTTTTCACTTCAGCAGGTGGATATTGTAGTTTTAAGAATGCTTGATAGAGATCTTTTAGGTGCTTGTCTCTGACTGAGGGGTTGGAGCAAATGTGGTTGTATCTTAGAGCTTGGCTGTAGACAATGGATCGTGTGGTGTGTCCTGGATGGAAGCTGGAGGCATGCAGATAAGTATAGCGGTCAGTAGGTTTCCGGTATAGGGTGGTATTTATGTGACCATCTCTTATTAGCACAGTAGTGTCAAGGAAATGGACCGCTTGTGTGGATTGATCTAGGCTGAGGTTGATGGTGGGATGGAAATTATTCAAATGCAGGTGTGCAGTATGTCCGATTGCAGCTGGGAAGCCAGGCTTTGCTACCAGGGAAGTCAGGGCCTGGCTCCATTCTCTATCCAGCGCGTACTGCTATTTATACCAAGAAATGCTGCATTGGTGGACAAATGAAATAAATCCCAAAGCTCCCTTTCATCAGCCCCAGAAATTCATTTAAACTTAGGTTTGGCAGCAGAGAATGAAACAAACGTGTCTGTGAACAGAGGGGAGTCGAGCTCAATCCCTTTTCACCATAAATGTGCAAACCAGGAGCCTGCTGCTTTGCGTTCCTGATGTTCTGGCTGCATCGTGTGGCCATTCGGTGTTAGTCCTTTTAACTAAACAATGTTTTTTTTCATAGAAACCATATTTTCCTCACAGACACACATGAGCAGATTGATGTACAAAGGGAAGGTGATTGTGAGGCAATTCTGGAGGGAGAAGGGAACATTTGCAGCATTACTTTATTATTGTGTTGCACCTCACACACACACAATGAAAATAAGCTTCCTTCTTTGAGCTACCCACAGACTTCACAGGAATGAAATAAACAACTTTACGTTCAAGGAATTTGGTGCATTAAATAATATTAAAAATATGTTCTGGGCAAAGCATGGAAAACTTATTGCATTGAACAACCCACTTGCTATAGGTAATGTACCACATGATATTTAAAGGCGTTAAGAAAGATGTGCTTATAAATTAATGTGTTGTGCCATTTACACATACACAAGACACAGAAGAAACTGAATTATTTGAGCTAACATTTCCACTTTCCCACAGCATGTTAGTTCTGAAGGTTGTTTTAATTTCCTTATTTTCTTGGAACCAGAAATGAGGAAAGAGAACACTGGAGTCAGTGGAATTACAGCAGGAAGGGATAAGTCTCATGATTCGTCTCTAACCAAAGGCTTTGTAAACAGAGCGATAATGTTACTGAATGGTCTGGCTAACCCTGCAGTTAGTTAGATGCAGAAACAACCAGCTCTATCTATGGGTGGTAAATTTACAGAGGCTATGCTGCACACCGCCCTAGTGTGGGTGCCAGGGCCTCCAGGATCCTAATATCCCAGCGCTTTACACACCTTCCTGGAGCCTCCCAAACCACCTGGGCTGTCGGGACTGCGACCCCAACCCTACTGATGAGAAACAGACGTGGGGAGGGGAAGCTACTGACTCAGGGTCACACCAAGTGTCAGAAGTATGGATGGGACCCAGCAGTCCTTCTTTCCAGGCCCCTTCGCTAACCACTGCTGCACACTCCCTCCCACAGCTGGCAATTACAAGCAGGCCCTCATGGCCACTCCCCCTGCCTTTGAGAGGGAGTGTGCTCCGTTGGAGTGACCAGACCAGGGGATTGGGAGTCAGGACTCCTGAGTTTCATTGCTGGGTTTCCTATTGGTTCCACTGCTGGTTGTTTTCCTTTTCCTGTGGGACTTTGGGCAAGTTGTTCCCCGCTCTAGGGCTCTGTCCCCAGCAGTCAAATGGGGATTTAATACTTTCCCGCTATTGGAAAGTGCTGGGAGAATCCCCCAGCAAAAGCTGCTCTGACAGTGCTAAGCAGCATCTGACCATTCAAGGTTGGAGCACACTGCCCAGGAGGAGTGTTTGCCTCAGGGGTTTCACTTCAGCCCAGTCTAGAGAGAGGGGCCCAGCCATGGAGTTTTGCTCAAGAAGACCAATTCTCCAATTTGTTAAGGGCGTTTTGAATTCCAGTCCTGTGCTCCAAAGTGCTTGGTGTCATTTGCAAATTTTAGAAGCATGTTCTCCACTCCATTTTCCAAATCATTAATGAAAATATTGAATAATACCGGACCCCAGACTGATCCTGCTGGAGCCACTAGATGCACCCTCTCTGTTGGACAGCCAAACATGGAGAAGGGCTCTTGGAGTCTGGGCTTTCAACCAGCTCTGCACCCACATTACACTGATTGCATCTAGACCGCATTTCCCCCATTTGCTTGTGAGAATGTCCTACGGGACTGTGTCAAAAGCCTTAGTAACACCAAGATAGATCCCATCTACTGTTTACCCACCTCCACTAGGCCTGGAACCCTGCCAGAGAAGGAAAGAGGATTGGTTTGGAATGATTTGTTCTTGACAAATCCATGCTCACTCGTCTTAAGAACCAAATTATCCTGTAGGTGCTGCTGACAAACTGATTGTTTAAGAATGTATTCCAGTATCTCTCCAGCGCTGGAAGTGAGGCTAGCTAGTCTGTAAGTCCCAGGGTTCTCTTTGTTCCCCTTTGAAAGATAGGTCCTGTCTTGTTCATGGATGGGAAGATGTTCTTTTTCAGGGATCTCAGACGAGAATTGGGGAATAGCACTGGGTTTGTTAAGGCCACAAAAATGGAGGCAGGATCCTCTTCTCTCCTGCTGGCAAAGAACCCCAGGTACCTAAAAGACAGGGACTCACATCCCTGAATGGGATTTCAAAAAGGCAGTGGTTAAAAAGTTTGGCCTCGACCATTTCTTGTTTCCGCAGACTAGACATTTTAGCAAACTTTAGAATTCCTTGGTGCTAAACACTGAGAAATTCCACTTTCTGCTTCAAAGAGGGTTTTAACGCCCCTTATCTCACTCAGGCTCACGACTGCCCAGAGTTCAAGAATTGTCCCTGTTTGCATTGGACAGATGAGAAGGAGCCTGAGATCTAGAGAAGGGAAGTGACCTACCCAAGGGCATACACAGCAAGGGGGTGGCAGAGCCAGAAAGAGAAGCCACCAGTCCTGACTCCTGTTCTAACTGATAAAAAAAAACCAACAACCCAGAGGCAGAGATAAAGCCCAGGAATCAAGATGGTGGGAAAATTTAATTGAAACCATTTCTGTCAGAAAATCCTACTCAGACTAAACCAGTTTGTTTCTCAAAATCATAACAAGTGGGATGAAAGTTCTTTGCAAAAATATTTTGTTGCAAAACAAAAGCATCTCCTGTTTGTCACAGTGTGTTAAATTGTCTCGTCGCACACAAAGATGAGACACTTAGATCTCAAAAATTAGATAAGATGCTTCAGTCTGAGCTAAGTAGTTGCTGCTCTTAACAATTTCAAACTAAAAAAAATACAAATAAAATAGAATATTTCAGCTATTCTATTATGTCATAATCTGCTCTGAGTAAACCTCATCTTATGCACTACTCCTAGTGACACTCTCCAATGGATGCCCATCCTCCACCCACTGTGAGGTAGGTAGGAGCGAATCATTATTATCCCTACTTGAAAGAGGGAGAAGCTAAGGCTGAGAAAGGAGAATTGATTTGTCTTAGGTCACACAGCCAGTCAGTGGCAGAGTTGGCAATAGAACCCAAGAGCCCTGATTTTCAAACTAACCATCAGGTCTTGAATTTCACACATTGAATGACCTAAATAAAGTGCTCTCAGATGAGCTCCAGACCAACAACTATGCACAGTAATTATTCTGCAAGTATTTTAGGAGAACTGCAATGTTAGAGAGAATCATGAACTGCTCAGAAACAATTAATGCAGAGAAACAGCAAAATTCATCAAACATGTAAGGGGTTATGACTTATTTACTTGGTCTTAAAAGAGAACAACAAGGACCTGAGACTCCTCCCTGTCAATAACCCCCTGCTCAGCCAATCAGGGTAGAGACTGAGGATGGGCGGCTGAGGGTTCTCACCAGAGAGCCCAAAGGATGGTCCAGGTCACTGGTGGGGATCACCGCCCGAGCACTATTTCTGCCCCACATTTTTGGGTGGACTTTCCACAGTGGGAGCTGCCGAGCACTCCACTGCAACACACACACACACACACACACACACACACACACACACCCCTCCTGGTATTGGGAGGGGAACAGGAGAAAGGACAAAAGAAGCAAGAGAAGAAGAGAAAGAAGGGAGGGACGGATGGAGGAAAAGGTGAAACAAAAAGGACAAACTCTAATGTCCCCAGTGACTCTAAGGGACAAAATCCCAGGTGCGGAATACAATTCTGCCTCCTTAAGCTTATGTTTTCCATGCCTAGAATTCAACTCTCACCAGCTGGATCAGACTGAATAGGTTTCAAACCTTGAGGAGGCTCTTACCTACTAAACAGGGATGGCTGTTTTCTAGTAAAATCACTAAAAGGGAAGGAGAAAACTCGAAACGTACGTAAACCCAAATACTCTCTCAGTCCTCAAAGAGAGACCTGGAGAAGGAGACTTGCTGAAGCAAAGCCACAGGGGTCTCTGATGTTTCCCTGGCCCCTCGCCCCTGTCCTGCCTGGCTGATGTCAGCATCTCTCTGTGAGATCACCACCACCTTTGACCAATAGTCTGAGGTCCTGCAAAAGGCCTTTGTGATGTCACTGCCACACCCCTCCCTTGCTGGGCTAATGTCCTGCCCACTTTGGAGGTTTGAGCTACTCCCTGTGGATCACCCCATTCAAGGAGCGTTCGTTCTAGGAAGCAAGCCGGCTAGACAGGAAAACATCAGACGCTGCTCCCAATGCTACACTCAGTTTTTCAGAAATTAGCTGACTTTATGGCCAGAAGAGACCATTAGAGCATCTAATCTGACCTCCTGCATCTCACAGGTCTCCTGTATGACACAATCGCTACTTTTGGGGCAAACCCATTCCAGAAAGGCATCTAGTCTTCATTAAATGACATCAAGAGATGGTGAATCCTCCACTTTCCTTGGTAGCTTGTTCCTGTGGTGAATCATCCTCGCTGTTGACTATTTGTGCCTTATTTGTAACATGAATTTGTCTCTTTTCACCTTCCAACATTGGGTGTTGTTATGCCTTTCTCTGCTAGATTAAAGAGCCCTTTAATGCCCAATCTTTTCTCTCCATTAAGGCACTTCAACACTTCAGTGAAGTCACCTTTCAATCTTCTTTTGATAAGCTGAACAGGTTGAGCTCTTTCAATAGCTCACTAGAAGGCATTTTTCTCCAGCCCTCAGAACATTTGGTGGCTCTTTGCTGCCCCAGCTCCATTTTCATAGAATCATAGAATATCAGGGTTGAAAGGGACCTCAGGAGGTCATCTAGTTCAACCCCTTGCTCAAAGCAGGACCAATTCCCAACTAAATCATCCCAGCCAGGGCTTTGTCAAGCCTGACCTTAAAAACCTCTAAGGAAGGAGATTCCACCGCCTCCCTAGGTAACCCATTCCAGTGCTTCACCACTCTCCGAGTGAAAAAGTTTTTCCTAATATCCAACCTAAACCTCCCCCACTGCAACTTGAGACCATTACTCCTTGGTCTGTCATCTGCTACCACAGAGAACAGTCTAGATCCATCCTCTTTAGAATCCCCCTTTGGGTAGTTGAAAGCAGCTATCAAATCCCCCCTCATTCTTCTCTTCTGCAAACTAAACAATCCCAATTCCCTCAGCCTCTCCTCATAAGTCATGTGCTCCAGCCCCCTAATCATTTTTGTTGCCCTCCACTGGACTCTTTCCAATTTTACCACATCTTTCGTGTAGTGTGGGGCCCAAAACTGGACACAGTACTCCAGATGAGGCCTCACCAATGTCAAATAGAGGGGAATGATCACGTCCCTCAATCTGCTGGCAATGCCCCTACTTATACAGCCCAAAATGCCGTTAGCCTTCTTGGCAAATTCTGCACTTGTCCTTGTTGAACCTCATCAGGTTTCTTTTGGCCCAGTCCTCTAATTTGTCTAGGTCCCTCTGTATCCTATCCCTACCCTCCAGCGTATATACTACTTCTCCCAGTTTAGTGTCATCTGTAAGCTGGCAGATAGTGCAGTCCACGCCATCCTCCAGATCATTAATGAAGATATTGAACAAAACCGGCCCCAGGACCGACCCTTGGGGCACTCTGCTTGATACCGGCTGCCAACTAGACATCTTTTTCGAATGAGGGCACCAAAACTGGAGGCAGTATTCCAATATCAGTCTCACTGATGCCGTGTCACCTGTGACGCTATTGACATAATCTGTAACTGTATAGATCACCGTTGCTACCACTGTTCTATATTTGCAGCCAATATTGTAGAAAGGTTGTCGTGTAAGGGGTCTATGGAGAAGTTCTGATTGGCTGATTATAATTATGCTATCTCTAGATGTGTATCATTTTTTTAGTTGACATTATGAATATTCGCTCTATGCCGCTTGTAGTTCAAACTTGTGCTATGCTTCCGGGGAACAGCCCAGACAAGTTGCTGTTAGTTCTGCCAAGCCTGTTTGATGGCCCATTAAGGACCATCAGCTATATGATCGACCCACTGAGAGAAGGCAGATATGCCTTGTGACTCAGCAAGGTATGCAGGGACCTGCCTATGGACAGAACTCTAAGGTTTTTCTATGCCACATGCTGGATAGAGTGTCCTTGGGACAAAGAAAGCAAAGACCACATGGCAAGAGACTATAAAAGGCTGATGCTTCACCTCCATCTTGTCTTCAATCCTGCTTCATACCTCTGGCGGGACTTTGCTACAAACTGAAGCTCTATACAAAGGACTGAATGACCCATCCCAGCTGTGGATAGACTCCAAAGACTTGATTTGAACCTGCAGTTTATTCCATCACTGCTACAAGCCTGAACCAAGAACTTTGCCATTACTGGATGTGAAGGGTTAAAATCCATGTGCATTTTATATAACCACCTGGTATATGGATTGTGCCAGACCCAAAGTCCAGAGTATGGTCAAGGGACCGGGGGCCTAGCAAATAATGATCAGCTAAGAGAAAGCTGGGGTAAACAGAAAGCCTTGCTTGCTAAGATAGGCCCGGTCAGCAAATTGCCAGGTGTTGGAGCTAAGAACTAAATAACTGTGTCTTATTCAGAGTTGCAGACTGAACAAAGAATCCCTGTTTCTATTGTGTTTGTTTATTCTGTAGGGAGACGTTCTTCCCACAGATCCAACCTTGAGTTTATGAAAAGTTGGCACATGTCAGTATAAGATATGGCATCCTTCCACCTCCTTTCCAAGGGACCAATGCCTGCCTTTAGACGCACAGAAAACAATATTCATTACCATATACTTTCACTGTTTCTTTGCTTTAACCCCTAGGAATGTACCTGTTCGACAATTAAAGGAGTTGCTCCAGTCCTATGGACCCCCAAATCAGAATTCAACCTATATATTTTATACTAACAACATTTTATCAAAGTATTAATTAAATGTTAACTTGCTAACTTAAGACCATGGGCGGAAATTTTATGTAACCTGTTAACCATTGGCTCATGTGCTATCTTGTCTTGCTTCAAAACCTATCCTGGGGTGTGGAACAACTTTATAGTTGTAAGTCATTAAAAACCTTTCTGGAGGAATAATTAGTTGTTTAGTTTCTCTTTTGCGGACACTATTCAACATCATTACATTTGTTTTGGGTGGTGGGAAGTAGCTGTAGTCAAAGACTCAATCACTGAGCTTTACTCCCATGACAACAGGAGCATGGAATCGTGATCTCCAGGACTTTGAAGGACAGACCCTGCTTCATCGAGCTCATTTGCGATTCCCAGATCACAGATGGTTTTAAAAATGGGGTTTGATTAACCTTCTTAAATGTGGTAAATACCACAGCTTGCACACCCACCAATATAGCTTGTCCCACTGACATAGCTGCCATCTCCGGGGGAAGTGGATTAACTACACCCACAGGAAAACTCTCCCATCAGCACAGAGCAGTGGTTCTCAAACTGTGGCTCAGGACCCCAAAGTGGGTCATGACCCTGTTCTAATGGGGTCGCCAGGGCTGGCGTTAGACTTGTTGGGCTGAAGCCAAAAGTCTGAGCCCCACCACTCTGGGCTGAATTCCTCACACTTTGGTTTTGCCCTTCCCACACTGGGGCAGAGCTCAGGCTTTGGCTCCTCCCGCCCAGTGTGGAGAGTCTTGGTGTTTGGTCTCTCTTTCCAGGGCCATGCAGTAAGTGTTTTTGGCAGAAGGGGGTTGCAGTGAAAGGAAGTTTGAGAAACCCTGGCATAGAGCATCTCCATTACTGAGCTGCAGCAGCATAGACTCAATGTTTGAAATGTTGACTTGCCCTTAGCCTGAGAATACATCTAGACTTGGCTCCCTGTGGCACTGTGGGTGATCAGACACTGAAAGTACAGCCATGGAGACACCACACACCAGCCTTGCCTAGGTGGCAAAAATCAAACCTCCACAGAAAGACTCCTATGGTGTCATAGCCCAGATCCCTAAGCCTTCAGCCATAACCACTTAACACAGGGGCCTTCTACACTATGGTTCTATTCTCACAGAGTCATTGCCAATTGTTTGCTCAGACCAGCTTCCCCAGCACACTCACTGCTGTGCAGCTCTGTACCTGTGGCCATGACTGAACAGCAAGAATTTCTGCCCATTTCCCTATAGGCTGGAGCATGATTAGAGTGTGTTTCTGGTTAATGACATTGCTGTAGATTGTTCATTCCCTGCCTGGACAATTCAGACAGTCTCTTTTCCCATCATATCTCCAGCACATCAGTGATTCCAATAGCAGGGGCAGGTTTTCTCTGGGCACTGAGATTTTTCAGCAAGTTGGTGGCTCCTTTCTTTCCTCACCCTAGAGTAAACTCAGCTTTTTATTCTAGCCTTGATGACTCATGGAATAACAATAGCAGCATGAAGAGGAGAGGGAATATCTCACTGTCAGGGGGGAAGGTGGACACATCCCCTCTGTCTGACCATTGCCATTGCAGGAGAGAAGGTTTCAATGGAATTGGATGCCCTGGCTCAGACAAGAGACACAGGGAGGTTTTGCTATTCATGGATCTGTGCAAAGGAAATTGTTTCTCTGTGTGAAAATGAGGAGGGATATGAAATGCCCACATGGTGGTGCCTAAGGCAGAAGGGACCCCTATAGGATTAGAATAGGATAAGTTCTCAAGCAGCATGTTTCTTACTTTGCCCATCTGTCAATTTTGATTATTAGTGATGGAAATATTTTGCCATTGGGTTGTGTGTTTACACAGAAATTGACATTTACCAACAAATATGTAATTCTTCCAAGCCTGCCTAGTCTGCAGTTGGTGAGTTTAGAGGGACACATTCACTCTTCCCACTTCCCATGCCAGGTCTGTGCTTTCCAGAGTGTCAACTTCCTCCACAGCTGGGATCCTTCCCTGATCTCCCCTCAGACCTCTGCCCCACCGCCACTTCTGGGATACCCTCCAAATACTGTCCAACTCCCCTGTTGGCAGGATCCCTTCCCATTTCTTTCACTTCCTGCTTCCCCTCCGAGCAAACGCTCTAGACTGTTTCCACACTGGAAATTGAACCTAGGCCACCTGGGGGAAAACCAGGAATCCTGCCCACTAGACCATATGGGACTCACACAGCCAAAAGCCATTTACACCTTCACTAACAGATTTACACATTCACATTCAATAACATATAAAACTAACCATTCAAAGTAGCCATTCAAAAAAACTTCAAAAACAGACTTCAAAGAGAAATTGCAGAGTTATAATTTATTTGCAAAATTAACACCATTAATTTGAGCTTGAATAGGGACTGGGAGTGGCTGGCTCCACTACAAAAGCAATTTTCCCTCTCTTGGTATTGACACCTCCCCATCAATTATTGGGAGTGGACCACATCCAACCTGACTGAATTAGCCTTCAACACTGGTTCTCCCCTTGTAAGGTAACTCCCATCACATCATGTTCCAATATGTATTTATGCCTGTATCTGCAATTTTCACTCCATGCATCTGAAGAAGTGGGCTTTTTACCCACGAACGCTTATGCCCAAATAAATCTGTTAGTCCTTAAGGTGCTACCAGACTCCTCGTTGTTTTTGTGAAATAAAAGCAAAACGCATTCTAAGCTGATCTTAACACTTTCAGTGCCCTTACAAACTTAGATGCTTCTCACCACAGGCTGGCTGGTTGCTTTTCAGCCAGGCTCTCCCCTTTGATCAGCATTTCAGTTGCTTGGTGTGGTGGTGTCTGTAGATGTAGGTGGCAGAGAGAGCTAAAACATGGCAAATGTCTCTCCTTTTATTATGTCCCCAGGAGGGGTTTTGCTGTTTGTTACTCCTGCAGCATTGTAAGACACAGCGCAGGCTGGAGAGATAAGAGGACAGAGCAGTCCCACAGTTTGGGATTGTACCCCATGGATCCCACCACACAGAGACCCTCCTGTGACCAGCCGTGGTAATATTGTGCTTAGTGCCTTGTAGCTTCAACAGCTGCAGATGCAAGATGAGTTACAATGACCTTGACCTTGTTTCCATGTTTAGCCGATGCCTCCTTTCGACACTTGTCAGCAAAAAGACCTGTTTCTTTTGCAAGCATTTGTATGGGTAGCCAGAGTTGGGCTTCTCCGTTAACAAAAAAGATTGACCAAAAGGTGACAAGAGGAGGCACGTTCAGCAAGGCAGCACTGGATGCTGTATCCTGAATCTGCTCTTTATCCAGCAGGTCTCTTGGCAAGCTCTGCCACAGTGCCACTCTCTGGGACTTCTCCTGTAACTGCTTCATGTTTCATCAACATGAAAGGACAGTAATTCTCCATTTCCTGCAAGCCCTGCAGAGAACCCTCTAGAAGGGTGTCTGTGCATAGCTATCCCCAGTGACAGAACAAGGAGTAATGGTCTCAAGTTGCAGAGGGGGAGGTTTAGGTTGGATATTAGGAAAAACTTTTTCACTAGTAGGGTGGTGAAGAACTGGAATGGGTTACCTAGGGAGGTAGTGGAATCTCCTTCCTTAGAGGCTTTTAAGGTCAGGCTTGACAAAGCCCTGGCTGGGATGATTTAGTTGGGTTTGGTCCTGCTTTGAGCAGGGGGTTGGACTAGATGACCTCCTGAGGTCCCTTCCAACCCTGAGATTCTATGATTCTATGAATCACATGGGTGCACAACATAGGCTCTCCTGTGACAGGAAATTGCAGCCAGAGCAACCTCCTTGCCAATGACCTTTTCATCAACTCCACACTGAGGATTTGATTCTCTCCAACGCTCTGTTGGAAAGAAGCCTTATTCCTTCGCAAGCAATTACTTGGGTTGCCAAGGGAGGTCTCCTCTCTTTCCTAGGAGGACAATGTGAGCAGAGGGGACAGAAGCTGTACAACAAGGCACCACTGGGAGTTGAACCCAGGATCTCCTGTTTAACTAGGGAGGTGCTTTAGCCAGCTAAGCCACCGTGCCTTCCTCAATTGTCTCTTTGCAACTGTTCCACTTGATGATCCAAGACAACATCTTCAAATTCCAAAGTTCAGACGTTCATCACAGAGGAGAAAGCACTCCTTCATTTCATATTTATTGCTACTGATCCCCTGCCAAACCCACAACCAGGGTCCCGCAGCAGTGGCTGTGCTAGGGGAGGCAGTGACTCTCAGCCAGCATTGTAAAACAGAAGGTTTGTTAGTGGTCTGGAATAAAGCCTGGGAAAGTTCTGTGTTAGCACAGGAAGCAGGAAGATTCAGCAACGTCCATCTTGGGGAGCCCCAGAACTCAGAGCCTGGACTCTCCCCTCGAGTCCCAAACCCAGCAGACTCCTTGCTTCTAACAGCCCAACTCAGCCAGGCCCTTTTGCCCCTCTTCTGTCCTTTGTTCTGTTTCCCTGGAAACCTGGTCACCTGGCCTCCAGCTCTTTCCTTGTTCTCCAACTCCTCCCAGCCAGCTGGCTCCTTGCAGCAGGTGCGCCCTGGCCATCAGTTGCTAGGATACAGAATTTGTGGCCATTGTCTGGGCCCAAGCAGCTAGACAGCAGCCACACCTGCCCTTTAGGGGGTCTCTGCCAAGATTTAACACCCTTGTCCCACCACCAAGATCAGTGGTCCCAAAACTTTTGAGGGTCACGCCTGCTCTTACCTTTTTCCATGTTCCCCATGAGCAACGGCTGGGAAGGGCCACCGCTACAGGCGAAGGGATGCAGATAGGAGTCAGGGGGCTGAGGCAGGGGCCAGAGCTGGGGGTGGGGCGTGAGACCGGCAGTGAAGCCCCAGGAGAAGGGCTGGGAGTGGAGCCCTGGGAGCAGTGCCTGCAGCCAGGGCCAACAGCTGGGGCTGGGGCCAGGCAGGGCTGCCCGGGATTGGCAGGGAGGGCAAGTAGGGCAATTTGTCCCAGGAGCCACTCCAGATTTTTGGTGGAACTTCGGTAGCGAGTCCTTCTCTCTGCGAGAGACCTGCCGCCAAACACCCGGCCCTGCCCCAGGCCCCGTGAATCCTGTGGGTGGCCCTGGGGCCATGAGCAGAGCTGGGTGGCTCTCCCTCCCCACACCCTGTGGGGTGCTGGCCTGGGCCCCAGTTGCATTCCCCTGAATGTTACTCCACCCCCCTGGCGGGATGCACCCCACATTTTGGACCTATGACTTAGATAATTGTGCAACAAATAGGGGAAACTGAGGCATACACAACATGCATACAAAATGTCCAGAAAATTCCCACTTCATCACAGGTGTTAGTGGGGTCCGAGCTGGGCAGCAGCACAGGGAAAGTGGGGAGGTTTCCCTTTGGAAAAATTAAACTTCAAAATATCCCCTGTGTTCCCGCAAAAGCCTCTCATTTATCCCTTAACTCCCTCCCCATGAAAATCTCCACCCCTGCCCTGGCACACACAGACTCCCTCACTCCAACGCAGATTTTTAACTTTTCTTACTTTTCCTTGGCCTTCCACAAACATTGTACCCAGCAAAATGATCCAGGGCTTTTAAAATGAGAATAAGAGAACAAGTTAATTAAAACCAAAGAAACGGCTATCGACCTCCCCACCACACACAGTTTGGGTCTGAATTTTTCTACTGAAATGTTGAGACAATAAAACCCTCACTGCTATTGTCCGGAAACAAACCTAAACCTCCCATGCAGTACCTAGCACATCTATTACTGAACCACCAAGGTTTCAGCTCCTTCAGTGAATTTCCAGCTGCTCAATCCTGCTGCTGTTCCAGGGGAGCAATTCTTGACTCCAGTCAGCATTTGTCTCAGCCCCGTTCTGTGCATCACAGGTTTCTCTAGGAAAGGGCAGTGAATGGTTCTAGGGTCCAGTGATCCTCATTCAAATCAAGCTAGAACCTGAGAATCCTTCCCCTTTCCCAGGCTGTGGGAGGGGAGGCATTTCAAAGAGCTCTTGGAGCTATAGCACGTGGCTAAGGAAAGAAAAAAAAGCCTCATATCCCCTCTGCTCTGGGTGCTGGGTTTCCTCCTGAAGCCTCTGCCCCCCACCTAGTGCCCTATGGCTCATCCCTGACCCTTGCTGCTGGTCCTTGCTATAGACTGTGAAAGGAGCAGAGACTGCGCAAGAGCCTTCTGGGGGCACAGATCTGAGGCTTTGGGAGAGACACATTGTCTGAGACATCAGAGCACTGCAAACCCTGCAGCCACCCCCTCAATCAGGGGCCTGTTCCAGCCCTGAGTCTGGGCTATCGCAATCCCTCCCACAGAGCAGGGTGCCCACAGATTACAGCCTGAAAATAGGCATGTGAGACTAACTCCTGCTTTCCCTAACAGGGCTTCCCCTAGACCAAATGGCATCCCACACAAGAAGTGTCTTCGGTGCCCCCCCTCCAGCCCCACTCCATATGTTAAACCATTGAATACTTTATTTTTTATTGTATTTGTAGCACATTTCATGATTTTGATTCACAATTTGGATGCATGATTTTCTGTGTCATATAAGACAATACATTTTCAAGCTAGGATGTGTAAATCTGTATTTATTCATGCCATATATAAGCAAATGAAAATCATTTCCTTTAAGCATATAGAAACTTAATTTTAACAGTAACTGAAATATACTAGTTACAGTAAGAGACAGCATTAGGATGTTAACCCTAGTGCATTTGTTCAGAGATTGCTTCTCTCGCCTTTCCCCCATGAACTGAAGCACAGCATTTGAGAGATCCAAAGACTAGTTAATGACATTTCCAAGTGCTAAGATAGCAAGCGATGTCTGTCTTGCATTGGCCATTGTTGACTGGAGAGATGGTTTATTGAGAATAAGCTTCAAGATGAGAAGCAGCAGCCCAGAAAGGACCCCTCCAGGTGCTGAACTAGCTCAGCTGGGAGAGCGTTAGGCCTGGTCTACACTAGGCGTTTAAACCGGTTTTAGGAGCGTAAAACTGATTTAATGCCACACCCGTCCACACTAAGAGGCCCTTTATATCGGTATAAAGGGCTCTTTAAACCAGTTTCTGTACTCCTCCCTAACGAGAGGAGTAGCGCTAATATCGGTATTACCATATCGGATTGGGGTTAGTGTGGCCGCAGATCGACGGTATTGGCCTCCAGGCGGTATCCCACAGTGCACCACTGACCGCTCTGGACAGCAATCTGAACTCGGATGCAGTGGCCAGATAGACAGGAAAAGCCCCGCGAACTTTTGAATATTTCCTGTTTGCCCAGCGTGGAGCTCCGATCAGCACCGTGTGGTGATGCAGTTAAAAATCAAAATAAAGAAAGAGCTCCCACATGGACGATGCGGACGTGATCGCTGTAAGGGCAGGCAAATCTGTTCTATCAGCGCTCCATTACAGAAGACGAAATTCAAAATCATTTTTAAAAAATCTCCAGACAGATGCCATAGCAGGGACTCAGCGCACTGCTGCATGACAAGCGTAACGGAAAGCCAAAGAATCAAATGGACGCTCATGGACTGGAGGACTCAAGCTATCCCACAGTTCCTGCAGTCTCTGAAAAGCATTTGCATTCTTGGCTGAGCTCCAAATGCTTCTAGGGTCAAAAACAGTGTCCGCGGTGGGTCAGGGCATAGCTAGGCAATTTACGCACCCCCCCACCCACACCCAGAAGTGAAAGGGAAAACAATCCTCTCTTGACTCTTTTACATGTCACCCTATCTTTACTGAATGCTGCAGATAGACGCGATGGTGCAGCACTCAACACCAACATCCTTGCTCCCCCCACGCTATGGATGGCTGATGGTACAATATGGCTGGTATCCGTCCTCATCATCAGCCTATTGGCACATGGGGCAGTGCAAAAGGACTGGTAACCATGCTGACTAGCATCCGTCAGGTCAATCAAGGGCGCCTGGCCCTAATTTTTCCTGGTAGATGGTACAGTATGGCTGATAACCATCGTCATCATAGCAACAGGGGGCTGAGCTCCATCAGCCCCCACCCTTCATGTGTAAAGAAAAGATTCAATTGCCCCTGGACTAGCAGAGGGATGCTGGGCTCCTCTCCTACACACTCCTTACTGTCCTGTCTGGACTATCATAGCAGCTGGAGGCTGCCTTCCACTCATATCTCACTAACAAGTCACTGTGTCTTATTCCTGCATTCTTTATTACTTCATCACACAAGTGGGGGGACAATGCTACGGTAGCCCAGGAAGGCTGAGGGAAGAACGGAATCAACAGGAGGGGTTGTTGCAGGAGCACCCCCTGTGAATAGCATACAGCTCATAATTTCTGCAGGATCTGACACAGAGCAGCTGTGCTCTCTGGTTCTATGATACAGTGGTTCTCTAGTACACTTGCCCATATTCTAGGCAGGACTGATTCTATTTTTAGATACCAAAAAGGAGGGATTGACTCAGGGAGTCATTCCCAATTTTGGCTTTTGCGCCCCTGGCTAAGAGCAGCCAGGGGCACTTATGACAGCAACAGATGGTGCAGTGCAAAAGGACTGGTAGCCACAATCATCTTATTACCAATTTATGGCATGGTAGATGGTACAATATGGCTGGTAACCATCTCTGCTATCATGCAAAAGCAAAAGCATGCTGCTGTGTAGCGTGCTGAATCACCTCTGTGAGCGGCATCTAGTACACATACGGTGACAGTCACAAAAGGCTAAACAGGCTCCATGATTGCCATGCTATGGCATCTGCCAGGGCAATCCAGGGAAAAAAGGCACGAAATGCTTGTCTGCCGTTGCTTTCCCAGCGGAAGGAGTGACTGATGACATTTACCCAGAACCAACCGCGACAATGATTTTTGCCGCATCAGGCACTGGGATCTCAACCCGGAAATTCCAAGGGGCGGGGGAGGCTGCGGGAACTATGGGATAGCTACGGAATAGCTACCCACAGTGCAATGCTCCAGAAATCGACGCTAGCCTCGGACCGTGGATGCACACCACCGATTTAATGTGTTTAGTGTGGCCGCACACACTCGATTTTATACAATCTGTTTTGTTAAACCGGTTTATGTAAATTCGGAATAATCCCGTAGTGTAGACGTACCCTTAGACTGAAGTTTTAAAGGTCTCTGGTTCAATCCCAGGCTTCATCAGGCTCTTTCATCCCTCTTTCTGCAGGGGTGGGCTGTTTCCTGGAAACACAGCAGTCCCTTTACCTGATGCAAGTCCCTCATTTCAGGCTTTGCTGCAGGAAAAGGCACCATTGGCTTCTGCACCCAGTTGGCCCACCTGACCTTTCTTTGTTCTCTTGCTCTTTCTCAGCAAGGGGAAGAAAAAGAAGCCCTCCCTCTAGCTGGAGTCACAAGGGTGACGCAAGAATGACTTCCTGAGCCCCAGCTACAGTCCTCTACTCTTCCAGCTGACCCATCGAAGAGCTGCCGCCAGTTTCTCCAGGTTCGCCCCTCGGTGTGCGCCAGGGTGAGCACCACCAAAGTGCATGGAATTTGAGGGCAGGGCAGGGCAGCACACTGTGATGGAGTTTCTGTAGTGTAGTGGTTCTCATGTTTGTCTAAGATGCAAAAGGGCCTCAGCCCAAAACCGGGCAGAAACATAGAGGCTTCCTTTTCCCAGCTCCCCTTGCTGTCCAGCAAGGCGCTCCTCCTCTTGCCACTGGCCTGTCCCTGGAGTAACCCCAACCCCTGCACGATAGAGGGTGGTGACATCAGTGGACAAAGTACTTTGGTGTCAGCCTGGGGAAGCTAGAGGAATTAGGCCAGTCACCCTTTGAATGCTTGTGGCTTGGCCTCCTCCACCCTTGGAGGTTGGCCTGTGGAGGCCGGCTCTTCCTGCTGGCCTCCTTTGCGTGACTTGCCAAAGGAGGAAGTGAGGCAGGAATAGGGCAAAAGAGGGGGCAGCAGGTGGGACCAGGGAGGACACTCTCAAGGGCCTAAAGTTGCTTTGCACAATGATAAATCTTGGAACAGGATAGAAATGGCGGCAGAACCTAAGGAATTAAAAGCCTCTGGATTCTTGTGTGTGCACTGACTCCAAACAGAAACTGTAATTTGACTTGCTTTGTGTCTGTGGCTGGTAAAGTATCAAGGCAAAGTCATTCCAGTGATTGTGACACTGGGTTTGAGGAGGCTTTGGTCTTATTAAAATGGAATTAGCATGTTACACTTGTGTTTTTAAAGGTGGCTTCTCCAAGCAATCCCAAGTTGTTCTTCCCACAGCTGGGTGATGGGGGGCAGCAGGGGATCTCCCCAATCTGGAGGAATCTCTCTGGGCCCCACTGTTAGTTCTCCATCCTTTCTCCCCCTAACCACGCACACCCCTCCCCTCCCCATTATCAATGTTTTAGAGTGACCCCCCCTCCCTTTATGGGATACAGACTCTGTGACAGAGATTGACTAGGGCTCCTCTCTGCATGGCCCCAGTGGGGAAGGAAAGAGACAGGGCGGGGGGGAGAAGATGGGCAGAAGGTGTCAAATGAGGCTAAACCAGAATAGAGGAAATTTTCTTCCTGTTAAAAGGTACTGGAGTCTCATCACTGGAAAGCCACATCTTGAGTTAGGTTTGAGGCATCAGCCTTTCAATTACCAGGCAAAGGTGTGACCCACAGAGACTGATAACTGCCTGCTTCCCAGCTTTGTCTATGAAGCACCTGCAGTTGTGCAACTAATTAGTGCAAAGAGCCATACTGCTGGAGTTATGAGTTCAAGACTTACCTGGAGCACTGGTTTCTGTTACCCATGTAGTTTCCCCAACTTAGAATCATAGAATCATAGAATTCAAGATCAGAAGGGACCATTATGATCATCTAGTCTGACCTCCTGCAAGATGCAGGCCACATAAGCCGATCCACCCACTCCTTAAGCAAGCGACCCCTGCCCCATGCTTCGGAGGAAGGCGAAAAACCTCCAGGGCCACTGCCAATCTACCCTGGAGGAAAATTCCTTCCCGACCCCAAATATGGTGGTCAGCTGAACCCCGAGCATGCGGGCAAGACTCTCCAGCTATACCCTCTGGAAAAAGGCTAACAATATCCTATCATTGACCCATTGTACTAATTACCAGTGTGGCACTTAATTGACCTATTGACTAAGCCCGTTATCCTGTGTAGTTTGCTTTGCCTAATTCACATGGAAAGTGCCATACTAGGAAAAGGAGAGTAAGTTCTAAAATATGGAGGTGGGTGCACAGTTTGGAAACATCCACCCTGTGCTGTCATTGGTTTCAGTAGATTGTTCACCAGCAAAGGAAAATTGATTTCTTTGCTGCTGCGAAAGCTGCCAGGACAGGTGTGTGGGCACTAGATGTCCCTGCTTCTTCCAGCACACCCCTGACTCCTGCCCTTCCCCAGTCACTGCTGTAGGAAGGTCCTACATGCACTGAGCCTAAAGCTTTTCCAAGCCTTCTTAGTGCAGCTGGCAGCACATCAGTCTCATAATCTGAAGGTCCTGAGGTCAAGCCTCAGAAAAGGCAATGGTTTTTGCTCCCTGCTTCAGATTTTCTAAAGGAAATCAGAGAAAAGAAACTAGAGGAGACTAGTTGCTAGACACCCTCCCACCCATTTAACACACACACACAGAGACTTTTCTAAGGCATTAACTTTTCCTTCTCTGTGGAGTTTGTATTCTCCATAGAGCAAAATAAAACAAAACCATGCAAGTTTAAGCCTAATACAGTATGAAACTCAATAGAGATAAAATTTCACCCTCAGAGATCTTCCAATAAGCTTCTTTCACAGACTAGACTTATTTCTAGTCTGGGCCCAATCTTTTCACCTGGTATAGTCCTTGTTCCAGCTCAGGTGGTAGCTAGATGATCTCTCATGACTGCAGCCACCTTTGTTCTGTTCCACCCCCTTATGCAGCTTTGGTACAAGGCAGGAATCTTTTGTCTCTCTCCTGGGAAAAAGCCCCAGGTTTAAGATGGATTCCTGTACCAGGTAACATGGTCACATGTCCTGTGAAACCCCAAGCCTTCATTCTTCCTGGCCTGACTCACAGATGGTGCAGAACAGAGCCATCTACAGTCAATTGTCCTGGTTAATGGGAGCCATCAAGAGTCCAAACCATTATTAATGGCCCCCGCTTTGCATAATTACAACAGGACCTCAGAGTTATATTTCATATTTCTAGTTTCAGATACAAGAATGATCAATTCATACAAATAGGATGAACACACACAATAGATAATAAGCAATACGGTATAAGAGACCTTTTGCATGAAGCAGGTTCCAGTTACATTATATTCACACTCATTAGCATATTTTCATAAAATCATCAACATCACAGCAGGGAAAGGGTTTTACTGCGGCACCTGGGAACAGTTGAGTTTCATGTACAGGCTGTGGTATGAGTTCCTCCAAGTTTCTCATAAGCACATGGCCCAGATACGATAAAGTGGTGGGGATTGCATTTCCCTTTTTTATTTCTGTATTTCCAATGACATTTCTGTTTGTGATTTCATTTTGCTTCGTATAACTGTGTTTTCTCCTGAATTTGATATTTAACAGGCTAACTCTAACAGCTAATAATGCGAGACTTCCAAGCAGGGCCTGGGCGAGTGGAAAAGAACTGTAAGAGATCCTGTTTTTTGACCTTGTGTTAGATAAGAATAGCATGCAGACTGTAGCAGAAATTGCTGAGAGAAGTAAGATATTGGAAAGGAATATGTATAAACAAAATGCAGTTGTTGCTCATTACTGTACGTCACAAAAGGTATAAATGCTTGCCTTAATTGTTATCTAACCGAGACCTACCTCGGTAGGGGAAACTCTGCCCGTGTGTACTCTCCCGACTAACTGCAGTTGCTCAAAATAAACTGCATAAATAAACTGCATAACATTTAACATCACTGTGGTGGGAAGAACATCTCAACAACCCAACACTGTGGCATTTAATTTAAAAAAGGGGAACTATGCAAAAATGAGGGGGTTAGTTAAACAGAAATTAAAAGATACAGTGACTAAAGTGAAATCCCTGCACGCTGCATGGACGCTTTTTAAAGACACCATAATAGAGGCCCAACTTAAATGTATATCCCAGTTTAAGAAACAGAGTAAAAGAACTAAAAAAGAGCCACTGGGGCTTAACAGCCATGTAAAAGAAGCGGTGAGAGATAAAAAGACTTCCTTTAAAAAGTGGAAGTCAAATGCTAGTGAGGCAAATAGAAAGGAGCATAAACACTGCAAAATTAAGTGTAAACATGTAATAAGAAAAGCCAAAGAGGAGTTTGAAGAATGGCTAGCCAAAAACTCCAAAGGTAATAACAAAATGTTTTTTTAAGTACATCAAAAGTAAAAACTAAACAACCAGTGGGGCCCCTGGATGATCGAGATACAAAAGGAGCGCTTAAAGACGGTAAAGTCATTGCGGAAAACCTAAATGGATTCTTTGCATCAGTCTTCACAGCTGAGGATGTTAGGGAGATTCCCAAACCTGAGCCAGCTTTTGTAGGTGACAAATGTGAGGAACTGTCACAGACTGAAGTGTCACTAGAGGTTTTGGAATTAATTGATAAACGTAACATTAACAAATCACTGGGACCAGATGGCATTCACCCAAGAGTTTTGAAAGAACTCATATGTGAAGTTGCAGAATTATTAACTGTGGTTTTTAACCTGTCCTTTAAATTGGCTTCTGTACCCAATGACTGGAAGATTGCTAATGTAACGCCAATATTTAAAAAGGGCTCTAGAGGTGATCCAGGCAATTACAGACCAATAAGTCTAATGTCAATACCAGGCAAATTAGTTGAAACAATAGTAAAGAATAAAATTGTCAGACACATAGAAGAACATAAATTATTGGGCAAAAGTCAACATGGTTCTGTAAAGGGAAATCATGTCTTTCTGATCTATTAGCGTTCTTTGAAGGTGTCAACAAATATGTGGGCAAGGGAGATCCAGTGAACATAGTGTACTTAGATTTCCAGAAAGCCTTTGACAAGGTCCCTCCCCAAAGGCTCTTATGTAAATTAAATTGTCATGGGATAAAAGGAAAGGTCCTTTAATGGATTGAGAACTGGTTAAAAGACAGGGAAGAAAGGGTAGGAATAAATGGTAAATTCTCAGAATGGAGAGGGGTAACTAGTGGTGTTCCCCAAGGGTCAGTCCCTAAGACCATTTCTATTCAACTTATTCATAAATGATCTAGAGAAAGGGGTAAGCAGTGAGGTGGCAAAGTTTGCAGATGATACTAAACTGCTCAAGATAGTTAAGACCAATGCAGATTGTGAAGAACTTCAAAAAGATCTCACAAAACTAAGTGATTGGGCAACAAAATGGCAAATGAAATTTAATGTGGATAAATGTAAAGTAATGCACATTGGAAAAAATAACCCCAACTATACATACAATATGATGGGGGCTAATTTAGCTACAATGAATCAGGAAAAAGATCTTGAAGTCATCATGGATAGTTCTCTGAAGATGTCCACGCAGTGTTCAGAGGCGGTTAGAAAAGCAAACAGGATGTTAGGAATCATTAAAAAGGGGATAGAGAATAAGACTGAGAATATATTATTGCCCTTATACAAATCCATGGTACGCCCACATCTTGAATACTGCATACAGATGTGGTCTCCTCATCTAAAAAAAGATATACTGGCACTAGAAAAGATTCAGAGCAGGGCAACTAAAATGATTAGGAGTTTGGATTAGGGGTCCCATATAAGGAGAGATTAAAGAGGCTAGCACTTTTCAGCTTGGAAAAGAGGAAACTAAGGGGGGATATGATAGAGGTATATAAAATCATGAGTGATGTGGAGAAAGTAGAAAAGGAAAAGTTATTTACTTATTCCCATAATACAAGAACTACGGGTCACCAATTGAAATTAATAGTCAGGCATACAACAGTCTGCAATTCTGGGAAATAAAAGGAAGTTCTTCACGCAGCACACAGTCAACTTGTGGAACTCCTTACCTGATGAGGTTGTGAAGGCTAGGACTATAACAGCGTTTAAAAGAGAACTGGATAAATTCATGGTAGTGAAGTCCATAAATGGCTATTAGCCAGGATGGGTAAGGAATGGTGTCTCTAGCCTCTGTTTGTCAGAGGGTGGAGATGGATGGCAGGAGAGAGATCACTTGATTATTGCCTGTTAGGTTCACTCCCTCTGGGGCACCTGGCATTGGCCACTGTTGGTAGACAGACACTGGGCTAGATGGACCTTTGGTCTGACCCGGTACGGCTGTTCTTATGTTCTTATGAGCAGGGTCACTCTGACCAGTGACCTGGGGAAGTTCAGTACCACCTCTCCAGGACAACACATCCACTATCATGTTGGCACTCCCCTTCCTATGGACCACGTCCATATCATAATCTTGCAGGAGCAGGCTCCACCTCAGGAGTTCGACATTGGCTCCTTTCATCTGGTGTAGCCCAGTCAGGAGAGAGTGGTCTGTGTACACGGTGAAGTGTCGCCCAAATAGATATGGCTCTAGTTTCTTAAAGGCCCACACCACAGCCAGGCATTCCTTCTCCATGGCCACGTAGTTTTGCTCCCAGGGTAGCAACTTCTTGTTCAGGTACACAGTGGGGTGCATCTCCCCCTTTTCATCATCCTGCATTAACACTGCCCCCAGTCCCCTGTCTGAGGCATCGGTGAACACCATAAAGGGCTTGTCAAAATCTGGGTTTGCCAGAACGGGGCCACTGACCAGAGTTTCCTTCAGCGCACAGAGAGCCATCTGGCACTCCTTGGTGCAGACCACTTTGTCTGGCTTCCCCTTCTTGCATAGCTCAGTGATGGAGGTGGCTATGGCTGCTGGGGTCACGGTGCCCTCGGTATTTGCTGGGCTTCTCCCAGGCCTTTCCCTAGGAATAGGTAGGAGGGGTCCTGGGATGCCCTCGGCAGCTCTCTGACCACTCTCATATGGAACACATACTGGTGCCTGCCCTTCATCTGCTGGGCTGCTTCCCTCAGAGACAGGGACGGGCTCCTCCGACTGAAACCTCCTCCAGCTAGGCAATCAGCTGTTCTTTGGTGAGCCTCCCAATGTGCAGCCACCTTTGCCTGCACAGCTCGACTGGGTCGCTCTTAAGGCGCTTCTTATACATCTTCCTGCTGGCCACTCACAGGCCTGTGTACTCTCAGCTCCCCACGGTTTCCAGGAGGAACCCCTAGTGTGCCAGACCTTTTCCTGATCACCACCTCTCTCCCAGGGTCAAGCTGCAGAAGACTCTGCCCCGAGCCTGCTCACCACAGTCCCCAGGGTGACCCCATTACTGCAGTCCTTCTCGCTGGTCACACACTCCCAGGGGTTAAGCTCCTCCATCCCCCAAAACCGCTCCTCTCTGAATCTTCAGCACACCTGGTCCCCATCAATCCCCCTTCGTTTTACTGCTCACCAGTCACTTACTGCAGGAAGTGCCATCCACGGGGTGCAGTACGTCCCACCACTGCCACCAGTTGTCACGGAGTGTGGGGGAGTCAGAACCCTGCACCCTCACTTCCTTTCATTCACTGTGACTCTCAGCCAGCCAGTAAACCAGAAGGTTTATTAGATGACAGGAACACAGTCCCAAACAGAGCTTGTAGATACAGCCGGGACCCCTCAGTCAGGTCCCTTGGGGGGGGGCAGGGAGTTTAGACCCCAGCCTTGGGGTTCTCTCCGCTTCCTCAGACTGCTCCAAACTGAAAACCCCCTCCAGTAGTCTCACCCAGCCTTCCTCCAGCTCCTCCTCCAGCCTTCGTCCAGTTTCCCAGGCAAAGGTGTCACCTGGCCCCAACCCCCCTCCTGGCTCAGGTTACAGGCTCAGGTATCATCCCTCAAATGAAGTCGTCCCCTGCTATCCCATCCCTAATGCAGACAGTCCCAGTAAATCTCTCCTGCGACATTCCCACGTCAATCTGCCCCGCTCCCTTCTGCGTCACAGCCTGTGTACTGAGAACTCCAAGGCTTTTCCATGCCATGTGCTGTGAAGCTTGTGTTTGGGACACAGGAAGTAGAAGCTACAAGGCCAAAGGAATATAAAGGGCAGCTGCATCATCTCCATTTTCTCTTCAAACCCTCTAGAGCAACTTTTCTACAAACTGAAGTCTTGAACAAAGGACTGAATGAACCAGCCAAACTGTGGATGTGTTACAGATGGACTTTCATGCCAGCAACTTACCAATACTGCTAAGAACCTGATATATAGATTTTGGAATGAATCCTTCTCCTTTCCAATTTAACAACTCCCTTCTTTTTTCTTTCTTTTGTAATAAACTTTAGTTTAGATGCTAAAGGATTGGCTGGCAACATGGTATTTTGTGTAAGATCCAAACCTATACTGACCAGGTGATGTGGCTGACCCTTTGGGGTCAGAAGAACAGTTTGTCTATGTGAGCAGAGTTTTTAAATAACCTCTCACTGTACTGGACCTAGGTGCTGATTGGGAGTCAGAGAACTGGAATGCAATAAAGGGGGCCATGTGATTTCTTTTTTCAGCTTCTCAATAACCAGTGTGGGTGACCAGAAGTACAGTTTGTGACTGGTTGGTGAGTTTAACTTCAGTGTTAACTACCAGTTTTAGGAGCATCTGCCCTCCCTTTTTCAGCCTGCCCCGATCTTGGCATTTTCAGTGAGGGCTGCCCCAGGCACACCAGCTCACACTAAGTACTGAATTTAAATTAATAGATTTTTTTTTATGACAAAGTCTTATGAAATCAAGTGAACTCCTTTATTTTCTTTCATCTGAGCAGGGTTTCCAGTTTCCAAATCTGATGTGATCTCCCAGCTGGAACAAGGGGAAGAGTCATGGGTCTCAGACCTCCAGGGTTCAGAGGAAAGAGAGATCCTGAGAGCTCCCTGCGCAGTTGAGGAAACATTCAACCAACTCAGAATCTGTAAGTGCCTGAAGGAAACATCTGGGATCCCCTACAAAGCCTGTCGGTTCATTATTGTCCCTAGCAGGGGTCATATCCTCACAGTAAATTAGCTCATGGTTTCCTGTAGTTCCTAGTAGACACCAGGCAGTAGCTTCTTCCCTTCTCCCTGTGAATTTGGATGGGATGTGAAGGCCAAATTGATTCCCTCCTCTCCTATTTGTGTTATGCTTATAATAAGCACACAGGATCTTTTTTAGGGGAAAAGGCAATACACTGCGTTATTGAAGATATAACAATTAGCATATGCATTCAGTCCCACCACATATATACACTGTCCTGCCAGTCGATGTTACAGTTACCAGTCCAGAGTCCAGCTCAATCTGGTGGCCAGACAGGTTGATCACTCGTAGGAGGAGCTGGGTTCTGTTGGTTGCAACATGATTCTCTGGGGAAGTCTTGGCAGGATGGACCCAAAGTTTCATGGCAAGGCACCCTGTTTATATAGTGATTTTCCTTCATAGAATCATAGAATCATAGAATCTCAGGGTTGGAAGGGACCTCAGGAGGTCATCTAGTCCAACCCCCTGCTCAAAGCAGGACCAAACCCAACTAAATCATCCCAGCCAGGGCTTTGTCAAGCCTGACCTTAAAAACCTCTAAGGAAGGAGATTCCACCACCTCCCTAGGTAACCCATTCCAGTTCTTCACCACCCTACTAGTGAAAAAGTTTTTCCTAATATCCAACCTAAACCTCCCCCTCTGCAACTTGAGACCATTACTCCTTGTTCTGTCATCTTCTACCACTGAGAACAGTCTAGATCCATCCTCTTTGGAACCCCTTTTCAGGTAGTTGAAAGCAGCTATTAAATCCCCCCTCATTCTTCTCTTCTGCAGACTAAACAATCCCAGTTCCATCAGCCTCTCCTCATAAGTCATGTGCTCTAGCCCCCTAATCATTTTTGTTGCCCTCTGCTGGACTCTCTCCAATTTATCCACATCCTTCTTGTAGTGTGGGGCCCAAAACTGGACACAGTACTCCAAATGAGGCCTCACCAGTGCTGAGTAGAGGGGAATGATCACATCCCTCGATCTGCTGGAAATGCCCCTACTTATACAACCCAAAATGCCATTAGCCTTCTTGGCAACAAGGGCACACTGTTGACTCATATTCAGCTTTTCGTCCACCGTAACCCCTAGGTCCTTTTCTGCAGAACTGCTGCCCAGCCATTCGGTCCCTAGTCTGTAGCAGTGCATGGGATTCTTCCGTCCTAAGTGCAGGACTCTGCACTTGTCCTTGTTGAACCTCATCATATTTCTTTTGGCCCAATCCTCTAATTTGTCTAGGTCCCTCTGTATCCTATCCCTACCCTCCAGCGTATCAACCACTCCTCCCAGTTTAGTGTCATCTGCAAACTTGCTAAGGGTGCAGTCCACACCATCCTCCAGATCGTTAATGAAGATATTGAATAAAACCGGCCCCAGCACCGACCCTTGGGGCACTCCACTTGATACCGGCTGCCAACTAGACATGGAACCATTGATCGCTACCCGTTGAGCCCGACCATCTAGCCAGTTTTCTATCCACCTTACCGTCCATTCATCCAGCCCAAACTTATTTAACTTGCTGGCAAGAATACTGTGGGAAACTGTATCAAAAGTTTTGCTAAAGTCCAGAAATAGCACATCCACTGCTTTCCCCTCATCCACAGAGCCGGTTATCTCATCATAGAAGACAATTAGATTAGTCAGGCATGACTTGCCCTTGGTGAATCCATGCTGACTGTTCCTGATCACTTTCCCCTCCTTTAAGTGGTTCAGAATTGATTCCTTGAGGACCTGTTCCATGATTTTTCCAGGGACTGAGGTGAGACTGACTGGCCTGTAGTTCCCTGGATATTCCTTCTTCCCTTTTTTAAAGATGGGCACTACATTAGCCTTTTTCCAGTCATCCGGGACCTCCCCCGATCACCATGATTTTTCTAAGATAATGGCCAATGTCTCTGCAATCTCATTGGCCAACTCCTTTAGCACCCTCGGATGCAGCGCATCCGGCCCCATGGACTTGTGCTCGTCCAGCTTTTCTAAATAGTCCTGAACTACTTCTTTCCCCACAGAGAGCTGGTCACCTCCTCCCCATACCGTGCTGCAGAGTGCAGCTGTCTGGGAGCTGACCTTGTCTGTGAAGACAGAGGCAAAAAAAGCATTGAGTACACTAGCTTTCTCCACATCCTCTGTCACTAGGTTCCCTCCCTCATTCAGCAAGGGGCCCACATTTTCCTTGACTTTCTTCTTGTTGCTAACATACCTGAAGAAATCCTTCTTGTTACTCCTAACATCTCCGGCTAGCTGCAACTCCAAGTGTGATTTGGCCTTCCTAATTTCACTCCTGCATGCCTGAGCAATACTTTTATACTCCTCCCTGGTTATTTGTCCAAACTTCCACTTCTTATAAGCTGTTTTTTTGTGTTTAAGATGAGCAAGGATTTCACTGTTGAGCCAAGCTGGTCGCCTGCCATATTTACTTTTCTTCCTACACATCAGGATGGTTTGTTCCTGCAACCTCAATAAGGTTTCTTTAAAATACAGCCAGCTTTCCTCGACTCCTTTCCCCGTCATGTTATTCTCCCAGGGGACCTTGCCCATCAGTTCCCTGAAGGAGTCGAAGTCTGCTTTTCTGAAGTCCAGGGTCTCTGTTCTACTGCTCTCCTTTCTCCCTTGTGTCAGGATCCTGAACTCGACCATCTCATGGTCACTGCCTCCCAGGTTCCCATCCACGATTGCTTCCTCTACTATTTCTTTCCTGTTTGTGAGCAGCAGGTCAAGAAGAGCTTTTCCCCTAGTTGGTTCCTCCAGCACTTGCACCAGGAAATTGTCCCCTAAACTTTCCAGAAACTTCCTGGATTGTCTGTGCACTGCTGTATTGCTCTCCCAGCAGATATCGGGGTGATTAAAGTCACCCATGAGAACCAGGGCCTGTGATCTAGCAACTTCTGTTAGTTGCTGGAAGAAAGCCTTGTCCACCTCATCCCCCTGGACTGGTGGTCTGTAGCAGACTCCCACCACGACATTACCCTTGTTCTTCATACTTCTAAATTTAATCCAGAGACTCTCAGGTTTTTCTGCAGTTTCATACTGGAGCTCTGAGCAGTCATACTGCTCTCTTACATACAACGCAACTCCCCCACCTTTTCTGCCCTGCCTATCCATCCTAAACAGTTTATATCCATCCATGACAGTACTCCAATCATGTGAGTTATCCCACCAAGTCTCTGTTATTCCAATAACATCATAATTCCTTGACTGTGCCAGGACTTCTAGTTCTCCCTGCTTGTTCCCCAGGCTTCTTGCATTTGTGTATAGGCACTTAAGATAACTCGCTGATTGTCCCGCTTTCTCAGTCTGAGACAGGAGTCCTCCCCTCTTGCAGTCTCCTGCTTGTGCTTCCTCCCGGAATCCCACTTCCCCACTTACCTCGGGGCTTTGGTCTCCTTCCCCCGGTGAACCTAGTTTAAAGCCCTCCTCACTAGGTTAGCCAGCCTGCTTGCAAAGATGCTCTTCCCGCTCTTCGTGAGGTGGAGCCCGTCTCTGCCTAGCAATCCTTCTTCTTGGAAGACCATCCCATGGTCAAAGAATCCAAACCCTTCTCTCCGACACCAGCTGCGTAGCCATTCGTTGATTTCCATGATTCAACGGTCTCTACCCTGGCCTTTTCCTGCCACAGGGAGGATAGATGAGAACACCACTTGCGCCTCAAACTCCTTTATCTTTCTTCCCAGAGCCACGTAGTCTGCAGTGATACGCTCAAGGTCATTCTTGGCAGTATCATTGGTGCCCACGTGGAGAAGCAGGAAGGGGTAGCGATCCGAGGGCTTGATGAGTCTCAGCAGTCTCTCCGTCACATTGTGAATCCTAGCCCCTGGCAAGCAGCACACCTCTCGGTTTTCCCGGTCAGGGCGGCAGATAGATGACTCAGTCCCCCTGAGGAGAGAATCCCCGACCACCACCACCCTCCTCCTCCTCCTTTTGGGAGTGGTGGTTTGCGACCAATGAGTTTTGCACTGTCATGCTGTAATCAATTGTTGTTTGACGAGTGCTTGTTTTCTTAAATTGTCCTTCTCATCCTTTATCTTTTTCTTTCATCAAGTTCCTCAGTGAATTATCCCATGCTGGTTTTGATCAGAGCTGTCTTCTCCCCATTGATAGGTGCCTGTCTCATCTTTAGAGTTGTCAATCTGCCTCCTTTGACATTTCAGTAGGGGTGTGTTGCAGCCTCCTGATGCCCTTGCATCTGTCTTTGGTTCCTCCCTTGTACATTTGGTTCAGCAATGGCCTTCACGCTTATCTCTTAATACCTACATTTCTCATTCACACACAAAACAGAATTAATTTACACACAACATTTGGAACGGGAATATCAAATTGCAGTGCAAAATAAAACAATCATGGCATTCTTTTACTTATTTTAAAATGCTAAACCTGCAACAAATTGGTGACCCTCAAAGATCTGTTACTGCCTTGAAATCAGTCCAGACACAGATTCTGGCTAATATATCTCTACCCATTGGCCCATTCCTTTCTGTTATTCAAAAAGGGCGGCTGGTAGAATATGATCAAATCCTAAACCAATACATTTAATACATGCTACATTCTTATTCTTTATCCTTCATTCTAAATTACATAAAATACAAACATAAAATCCTACTACTACATTTGGGGGAAGAATTTGGAGGAGTTCAGGTCCTGATTTTTATTTGACCTCTTCAGCACTTGTTTTGGTTTGGCCTTCCCCTTTCCATGCCTGTTTGAGGTTTCTGTCTCTATCACAGCAGGTGATGCAATGGCATGTGACAAAGAGGAGCAGAATTCTCAGCAGGAAAATGTTGGGCAAGTGGATAAACACAGAGAATTATTGCAAAGATCAAAAAGCAATGTAACCAGGAGTCATGAGCAGGGACAATCCTGTGAAATTCAGCACAAATCAGAAAGAGAGCACGGAAACCAGCCAGGAGAGAAAGTGGGTAAATTTATTTCCTGTTGGAGAACTCAGAAGACCATCAAGGAAACCACAACCCAGCAGGAAATCCTCATGGGAAAGAGAAAAAATACATGCACTAAGTGTGGGAAAAACTTACATGACTACTCAGCCATTTTAAAGCATCAGAGAATCCACACAGGGGAGAGGCCTTATGAATGCAGTGAGTGTGGGAAAACCTTCAAGTACAGCTCAGCCCTTTGTGAACATCAGAAAATCCACACTGGGGAGAGGCCCTATGAATGCAGTGAGTGTGGAAAAAAATTCATGCAGAGAGCAGGCCTTTTTCTCCATCAAATAAGTCACAGAGGGGAGCGGCCCTATGAATGCTGTGAGTGTGGGAAAACTTTCAATTGCAGTTCACACCTTATTAGGCATCAGAGAATCCATAAGGGGGAGAGGCCTTATGAAAGCAATGAGTGTGGGGAAAGCTTCACTAACAGCTCAGCCCTTTCCGAACATCAGAGAATCCACACAGGGGAGAGGCCCTATGAATGCAGTGAGTGTGGGAAAAGTTTCACTCACAGATCAGGCCTTTCTGAACATCAGAGAATTCACACAGGAGAGAGGCCCTATGAATGCAGTGAGTGTGGGAAAACTTTCAATCGCAGCTCACACCTTATTAGGCATCAGAGAATCCATACAGGGGCGAGACACTATGAATGCAATGAGTGTGGGGAAAGCTTCACTAGCAGCTCAGCCCTTTCTGAACATCAGAGAATCCAGACAGGGGAGAGCCCTTTGAATGCCATGAGTGTGGGAAAACCTTCTCTTGGCACTCAGCCCATGTTAGGCATCGGAGAATCTGCAAGAGAGATCAACATCATAAAAACCTCTAGGGCTATCAATACCTTTTTTTCTTTAATAATTTTCCTGATTCCCACATAGTAACTTTAAAGCTGTTTGAACTGTTTGCAGCACCATTATCCCTCAGCTTGTTCAGATGAGTGGCCCATTTTTGCCTTTTGCAGTTTACCCTGTTTTGATATGGACAAATTTGTCCTTTCTATCAACTCCATTGTCTCATGAGTAATTTGAGTGTGCCCTTCCTGTCAGGAGCCAGGGAGCATCACATTTATACTATTCCTCCTATTGCAAAGTTATTGTTAGAGTCACCAATTATATAGATTGTATCATTGCCAATTGTTCTCATGTTGCTCTGGGTTGTGCTGAAGAGCAGATATATTGGGAACTTTTCAAATTATATTTGAATGAAGAGGAGCAGGGGCAGAGAAAAAGTGTCATTTCAGCTTCCATGACACTGGAAAGAAATGTAGTGACTCAGACATTACCTCCTTCCCCATCACTGCAGAACTGTTAGCTTTGTGGTGGAAAATTGGCTCAGGCCTAAAACTTTGTTCAGGCCTGAACAATAGTCAAGATAACCATAAAAGGGGTGGGGGGTTATTGGAGACAGGGTGAAGGAAAAGTACAAAAGCAGAACTTTCTGTAATCACTAGGCTTGCAAAACATAACTGCCCACAGCTTAAAGGAAGTTTATATCGCAAAGGGCAAACTGTGAATAACAGGAAAACTGGCTGGTGCTGTCTTCCTTTTATGGAAAGTGTATTCCAATTATGGCAAAAATGTTAACAAGGAAGTATGTATTACTAACTGTGGTTTTTTGCTATATAAGCTGTTGAAAAATCTGTATTCAGGGGGACTGCCAGTTTGCTGGTAACCCCTCCCCCCCTTGCATGCTTGAAAATAAAGGGGCCTCAGGCGATTCTGATCCAAACACAATGCGTGGTCGTTTTTCCATGACAATCTTGGTGCCATGACTCGGATCCACAGACTGTCCACCGGTCCAGGAAACCATTCCCCACCAAACCCAGACAGCATCTGACAGATGAGAGACCTTTTAAATCTCTATTTGGGTTTTCGGTGGAGGACTGCCCATAGGCCCTGGGTTGGGGTGAGTAGCAAGCTGGATTCAGACCTTTGCTGCCAGATACGCCTGACATCCTTTTGGTTTCCCCGGGAAGAGCCACCGGTAAGTGGCTAGGTGTGAGTTGGAGTCCCCACCAAAGTAGGCCTCGGTTGTAAGCCTTGCCTCAGCGGTTGTGTGCAAATGTGAATAATTGGCGTGAGTGACCTGAGCGACAGTATTCCAGAAAGCTGAGGATTGTGGGAACTGGGGATTGTGGGTTCGGATCACGCAGTCAGGAATTTAGGGAATGTGAGATTGGATCACACAGTCGGTAACCTAGGGATAGCGAGCTCGAATCCCACAGTCAGGAAGACTCCAGGGAAATGGGAGTCGGTGAGTCCAAAAGAACTGCCGTCCCACCAAAAGGCACACCAGTGTTTTATATGTACACAAATTGTAGCACTTTTACTTGCAAGTTTCTGGAAAAAGTGGAATTGGTATTCCAGGGATGATTCAAAATTATGGTCTCCCCTAAAGGGAAAGTTTTGACCTTGACAAGATTGTGCACCTCAGAGGCACACTTCTGGCCAAGGTTTGATGCATATTTTGATTGGTATGGAGAAACAGAAATATGTCGCTGTGACTCTCAAAGGAGGATCAAGGACTCCCAGGAGAAACTTAAAAACAAAGGAGACAAAGGAGAAATTGGGTTTTTTACAAGCCCCTGCTGGCCAGCAGATATCTCTCTACCCTTTAAATCATCACTTCGCTTATTCCCTTGAATCATGCTGGGCCATATGTAACCTGTATTTTTGATGGCAAGCCCACTACTTGTCTGCTAGATACTGGCACATCATGATCTAGTCTCCGTGCCAGTGACTTCCATTATTTCCCTTTAACTTCTGAGATAGTAAATGCAGTAGGGGTGGGAAATACTCCTATTCCCCACCCCATCTCTTCACCTCTGACCATTTCTTTTGGTCCTCTGTCCTTGTTCATTGTTTAACCTTTTGGGAAGAGACTTGCTATGTAAATTAAATTGTACATGGACGCTCCAAAGGAGGAGACCGACCCCAGCCCTTCCTCGTTGCAACAGGAGCTGCTGACTAAGGTCTCTCCCTGTGAGCCTTGTGAGCCTGTCATGCCAACCAGATTGGGTCTGCCCAACCCGTTAAGATTCGCCTAAACCCAGCAAGACCCCTTCCCAAGGTGCAGCAGTACCCTCTATCAAAACAGGCCAAGAAAAAACCCAACCTGTTGTTATCTCCTGCATTCAGCAAGGAGTCATTATTCCTATGGTCAGTGAGTGTAAACCCCCCCCCCTTTATAGTGCTGTTAATGTGGCTCTTTTTCCTATCTGTCCTGTTGTTCCTAGCTCTGCTATTATCCTTTCTTATAATGCACCGGTGCTGAGGGGTTGTTACTGCCTCAAGGAAAGATTGTATTAAGTCTGGACATAAAGAATTAAGGGTATTATTAAATAAGATGCATCTAAATGTAATGTGTGTATGTAAATAGGTGTGTATAAGTAATTAAAAGGGGGTTAGTCAAAAACCCACCCTCCTTGTTAAATTGGTAGTGAAACAATGCCTGTGCCCATGGAAAGAAATAATAAGAAAAAAAAAGGATCAGGCCCAAACAAGCAGGCGACCACATTTTGAGGAAGTTGAAAGAAAGAAAGTGAGAAGTTAACTCTGTAGTTACTGGAGGGAATTAAGCAGTAAAACTATGTACAAATGTTTTTTTAAAAAAGTGTTATGAAAGAAAATTCTTGGTTTCTTTGCAGCCATTCCTTTGGCAATGTCTGTAAATAATCCAGGCAAGAGGTTATTTAAGTGAAATCATTTGACTATATAAACAAGTTAGTCAAATGTGCTAAAGCACACTCCTGGTGTGTACAATCTTTGTTTTATAAGTTTTTAAAATAAATTGGTGGTGTTTTAGGGTTGTAACACTGAGAAATACTTTTGCCAAACAAAAGAAACTAGTGTCGTTTAATTTTGGTATTTAGCATTTAATCCTTAAGGTAACTTAATGCTTTACAAGATTTAAATTGTTGTTTTTTAATAAAAACCAAAGTTGTGGCTGCAGCAAGGCAGCGAAGGCCAGGAAAACGGTAAAAGATTTTAAATCCATTTTGGTAACAAATAGCAGATAGAAGTTGTAGCGAGTTCCCCCACACTATGCCTTAAGGTGGCTCCGTGTAGATCAATGGTCACTTTGCCAGAGGGGAGCCAAAATGAATTGTGTTTTCCTCTTCCAATCAAGGTGTGTTTAAAAGCAGAAGTTAAGTTAATTGTGTCCTTTTAAGACAGAATCCCTAAATGGCTGATAACTTTAAATCCGAAGGCAAGCCAAAAATGTCTGTGTTAATACCTAAATAATAAAGATAAAAGCCATTAAAACCTGACTTGCCTATAAAACAAATACAAAAAATATGGGGAGTAATTTTAGTAATTCCTTAGTTTTGCCTGCTATCAGCAAGGGTATTTGTAAAGAAAGAAATATTTTAAGCTATAATCTGGGGGTAGAGATATGCTCTATCTCTATCTTTCAGAAAAAAAAATTAGGAAAAGCTTTTACCAACTGAAATGTCGCAAATTGTTCTTGAAGTGTTGCTGGGTATGCTTTACACCCAGATCACCTTTGGCGCTCCCCGGACGCCGCCTCAGGTGCTCTGGCCCTATTTGCTCACATGCATCACCGGATGGCACTTGTGAGCAAAGTGGGGAAATGATTGCTGTAGTTAAATAAAACTGGTTTGTACCGGGTTTTTTTTTCCTGTGGCCCAGCAATACTGACAGTGCCAACAGTGTGTTATCTGTCAGCAATATAATGTTGGTAAAGCTATCAAGGTTAGGCAGGCAGCACTTTCCCCTCTCTGGGAACCTTTTGGAAATATTCAGATTGATTTTATTTAAATGTTTAAATGTTGTAATTGTAAGTATGTGTCAGTTTTAGTAATGTATTTCCTTGTAAAAAGGCAGATGCCCAAACTGTTGTAAAACTTTTATTTAAGGATTTTGTATCACAGTCTGGCATATTTGGACAAATTATAAAAAAGTTATGTGCAACTTCACCAATAAGGCTAAATGCCCTTTGAAGGCCACTCCCAATCAAAAGACCGAACTCAGCCCTCATGAAATTCTAACAGGGCATCCAATGCAACTACCGGCTGAGCCCCACTGGTCCTGCACCTTAGATTCTCGGGGGAAAAGATACACCTACAGTGTGTCATGAGGACATCTGCCCTTACCCCACAGCCTGCGTGAGGATCGAGATTGGCCCAGGGGAGGAAGTCCTCCATCTGGGTGTGGCCCCCAGATTGGCCTGCCCCATAGTGTTGGGGTGAGACTGGCCAGTATTTAGGGATGTCCTCCAGCAATGTCAACCACCCACTCCACAAATGGAAGGGGCTACGTCTCCAGGAGGGGGACTCCCTGGACACACACTGGAGGCAGATCCCGGGGAAGGGATGTCTACAGTGGGGAAGGTGCCTGTCAACTCCCGACGTCCATTCGTGGAAGACATGCAGATAGTACTGGAGTGGGATATTGACTTTGTGAGGGAGCAGAGAATGGACCCAACCCTGAGTAAGGCCTGGGAGCAGGCCACTGTCCCCAGCCCTGGAAAGAACACATCCCCGAGACCTCAGCAGGGGCCCCGGTTTGAGCTCCAGTGGGACCGCTTATATCGGGTGGTACAGGAACCACGGACACTTGAGCCACTCCGCTAACTGTTGGTTTCCCGGAGGTTGCAATGAGGCTTCCTACAGCTAGCGCATGCAAACCCTTGGGCAGAACACCTGGGGCGGGAAAAGACCCTTCAGAGGTCTTTTTGCCCGGCATTCACCAAGAGGTCTGGGAGTATTGTGCGTCTTGCCCAGAATGCCAACGGGCTGGACCGAAGGGTGTACCCTGAGCCCCATTAATACCCCTGCCCGTGGTCAGCATACCCTTTGAACGCATCAGAATGGACTTGGTTTGGCCCTTAGAAAGAAGCAAGACAGGGAATAGATTTATTTTAGTGATCATGGGCTATGCGGCCCGTTACCCTGAGGCTGTTCCCCTCTGAGCAGCCACAGCGCTGGTGATAGCTGCCAAACTCATGAAGGTCTTCGCTAGGATCAGGATATCCGCAGAGATCCTGGCAGACCAGGGTACTAATGTATCCTCAAAACTGATAGCAGAGCTGTGCCACCTCCTGAATATATGGACACTCTGAACATTGGATTACCATCCCCAAACAGATGGTCTAGTGGAGCATTTTAATGGTACCCTGAAGTCCATGTTGTGGAAGTTCATGGAGGAAGATCCCAGCCTTTGGGATACACTATTGCCAGCTCTGCTGTTCACCATAAGGGAGGTACCCCAAGCGTCGACCAGGTTCTTGCCCTTCAAACTGTTGTATGGCAGGCAGCCCCGAGGGATCCTGGATCTCCTGAGGGAAGACTGGGAGGCACAGGAGACACGAGTACTCAGGACCACCTATCTTCGAGAATGGCTCCAAGCCTGCGGGCTTTCGCCCGGGAGAATCTGCTGCAGGCCCAAGAGACACAGGATCGGATATATAACGGAGGGGCTAAGGTACAGAGTTTTGACCCTGGGGACTGTGTGTTGCTCTTGTTGCCCTCGGCTGAATCAAAGCTCCTGGCCAAGTGGCAGGGGCCTTACGAGGTGATCCGATGGGTCAAGCCTGTAGATTATTGTTGTGTATTTGGTTGTCATGGTTTTGTTGCTATGGCAACTGAGTTAGATTATTATGGGTTAGCTCAACCGGTTTCAACTGGTTGAGGAGCTCTCTGTATATATGTAAATAAAATGGAGGTTTTGGTTAGCTGCCTGCTCTCTGGCCTCAAGTGATTGCTTCCTACACCGGCTGCCCCAAGGATATAACACTGGCGACGAGGGTGAGACTCCGGTGCTGCTCCAGTAACAGAAGGAAGTAGAAGTCAAGGTAAAGACCAAACAAAGGAAAAAAGCTGCTTCTTTGCACTGACTGTGAAAGTGAAACTAAAAATCATGGCTACTCTGACCAGGCCCCTGGAGCCTTTTGATGAGAATACAGAGCAGTGGCATGTGTATACTGAGCGTTTTGAGCTTTTTGGTATTGCAAATGACATTACAGAAGCGAAGAAGGTGCCAATATTCTTAACTGTTGTAGGGGCTAAAGCCTACTCTCTGCTACGCACCTTACTACACCCTGTTAAGCCTGAGACTAAATCTTACAGTGACATTGTGGAAATCCTGGGGTCTCATTTCTCCCCAAAACCACTGGTAATTGCTGAAAGATATAGGTTCCACAAAAGAGACCAAAAGGAAGATGAAACAGTTGTACAATTTGTAGCCATTTTAAAAAAGCTAGCAGAACACTGTGAATTTAAAGAAATGTTACATGATGCCCTGCGTGACAGGTTAGTGTGTGGCCTGTACAGTGAAGCTATACGGAAGCGCCTACTGACAGAGGCTCAGCTTACCTTACAGAAGGCTGTTGATATTGCTGTCTCCATGGAACTGGCTACAAGGGAGGCGCAATACATCGGTGCACCCCCTAGGGTGCAAAAAGTGTCACAAGAACCGACCCACAAAACTGTGCAGAGTCAAGAATGTTACCGCTGTGGTAAGCCGGGTCACCAGGCATCAGAATGCTGGTGTAAGGACCTGGTGTGTCGACACTGTGGCAAAAAGGGACACATTGAGTGTGCCTGTAAACAAAAGAAAAAGAGGCCTGTGGTCTGGCCGACAAAAAGAGGAACCCTGCATACCCTAGAGCAGACCCAGGATGATCAAGGTGACACCTCATCGCAAGAGGAAGTGCCACTGCATGTTTTGTCTTTGGCAATGGGCTCACATGAATACTGGGTAACCCCGTTATTGGATGGCAAACGTATACGCATGGAACTGGACACCGGTGCAGCCGTCTCACTGATCTCCGAGACTGTGTATAAAGAAAAGCTACAGCATCTTCCGCTTAAGGCAACAAAAACTGTTCTGAAGACGTATACGGGAGAAGCTGTGCCTATGCTGGGCACTATTGATGTTAAGGTGGAGCTCAATGGACAGGTGGCTAAATTGCCACTGTTTGTGGTGAGAGGTAACTACCCAGCCTTAATGGGTAGGTCTTGGCTTGGGAAGATTCAACTGAACTGGGCAGAAGTGCACCGGATGACTAAAGAAGAAACCAGTCTAACCCCTATACTAAGGAAACATGCTGCTGTTTTTGGAGATGATTTGGGAAGTATGAAGGGAATCACTGTGACATTGAACATTAAACCTGGCAGTCCACCAAAATATCTGAAAGCCCGAACTGTGCCATATGCCATCAGGCCAAAAGTTGAAGCAGACCTGGAGCGCCTGGTCACCAATGGAGTCCTAATACCAGTTACCCATAGCTCATGGGCCACTCCTATCGTTCCAATCGTGAAGAAAGATGGCTCTCTCCGGATTTGCGGTGATTTTAAAGTCACTGTCAACCCAGTGTTGTGTGCAGAGCAATACCCACTTCCCCGCATCGATGACCTCTTTGCAGGCCTGGCTGGGGGACAAAAGTTCAGTAAGATTGATCTGAGTCAAGCATATTTACAGATGCACGTCGATGAAAAGTCCCAAGAGCTGTTGACTATTGTGACTCATAAGGGGCTTTATCGATACTGTCGTCTACCCTTCGGAATAACATCTGCTCCCGCCCTGTTCCAGAGGGCTATGGACCAGATCTTGTGTGGCTTGTCAGGAGTTCAGTGCTATCTGGATGATATCCTGGTCACTGGAAGAAATGAAGAGGATCACTTAAAGAATTTAGAGGCTACCCTACAAAGACTGGAAGAGTATGGCCTACGAGTTCCCAAAGACAAGTGTGAATTCTTCAAGCCCTCTGTTGAATATTTGGGACACATCATTGATTCTGCAGGTCTTCATAAGGCCCCTGCAAAAGTTAAAGCTATTGTGGAGGCTCCCCCACCTCGAAATGTAAGCCAGGTGCGCTCATTTCTAGGACTCCTGAACTATTATGGAAAGTTCATCTCACAGTTAGCCACACTGCTAAAACCACTTCATGAGCTCCTTGGGCAGAACAAGGCCTGGAAGTGGACTGAAGCCTGTGATGTTGCGTTTAACAAAGCTAAGGATGCATTGCTAAATTCTGAAGTTCTAACGCACTTTGATCCATCCTTACCACTGCAATTGGCCTGCGATGCCTCCCCTTATGGAGTGGGAGCAGTCGTGTCACATATTATGCCTTCAGGAGAAGAGAGACCTATTGCTTTTGCTTCACGCACTCTAAGCAAAGCAGAAACTAACTACGCCCAAATCGAACGTGAGGCATTAGGAATTGTTTTTGGAATTCGGAAGTTTCATCAGTACCTGTTTGGGCGAAAATTTACTCTTCTCACAGACCATCGACCTCTGACATCAATTTTTGGACCTTACACAGGCATTCCCCCATTAGCTGCTAGTCGTATGCAACGTTGGGCATTGTTACTTTCAGCACACACATATGAAATCAAATATCGGAAATCCACTCTACACGGCAATGCAGATGGCCTCTCAAGGTTGCCTTTGCCGGTCAAACACCACGATAGTGCCCACAAGGAAATCTTCTAATTTGAACAGGTAGAGAATACACCCATCACTGCTACTCAGATAAAGAAGGCAACTCGCGTTGACCCAGTATTGTCCCACGTTATGGACCTGGTGATGCATGGAACATCTCGACAAACCTCTCCGGTCTCATCCGACCTTGTTCCCTACATGTCCAAGCGGACGGAGTTATCGGTCCAATCTGGTTGTTTGTTGTGGGGGAGACGTGTCATTATTCCACCACCACTGAGATCACAGATGTTAGAACAGCTACATTCCGGTCACTGTGGAATAGTGCGCATGAAGGAAATTGCACGAAGCTATTTTTGGTGGCCTGGACTGGACAGCGCTATTGAAGAGAAGGCAAAAGCTTGTATGTCATGTCAGGGTGTGAGGAATGCACCCCAGTGGGCACCCCTACACCCATGGGACTGGCCTGAAAACCCGTGGCAACGTATTCACGTTGACTTTGCTGGCCCCCTTGAAGGAAGCATGTTCTTGGTGGCAATAGATGCCCATTCTAAATGGCCAGAAGTCTCTATAATGCAGTCCACTTCTGCAGAGAGTACTATCCAAAAACTACGAGGACTCTTTAGTCGTTTTGGTCTGCCAGAACAACTTGTGAGCGACAACGGACCGCAGTTCGTTTCTCAGGAGTTTCAAAATTTTATGAAAGCAAATGGGATACACCACATCACGTCAGCACCATATCATCCGTCCACCAACGGATTAGCTGAAAGATTTGTGCAGACAATGAAAAACGCTTTGAAATCAGCAAGGGGACAACACTCCATTCAAAAGTGTCTGGATACCTTTTTACTTTCCTACAGAAACACACCTCATGCTACGACCCACGCATCTCCGGCCTTTCTAATGATGGGACGACAGCTGCGCACTTGCTTTGATCTGCTGAAACCTTCTGAACCCCGACAAATTGTGCAACATCAGCAGCAATATCAAGTCATCAGACGGGCACCCAGAGCAAAAGACCGAACCTTTAGCCCGGGACAGCCAGTTTTGGCTCGGAATTATACTTCCAGAGCTAAATGGGTTCCGGCCACAGTCATCACTCAAACAGGACCTGTTTCCTACACAGTCCGGACTGCAGAGAATCTTACCTGGCGGCGACATGTAGATCAGCTGTTGCCAGGTCATGCCAGTCCTCAGGACCCATCTGCAGTTGAGGGGTCTGACTTCACCTCTTCTGGTGAGGGATCGAATCACGAGTCACCTGTTTCTGACTGTTCTCCTCCATTACTGCCGGCGGCTGAGATACCCCTTTGCCCAGCACGAGCTGATACCACCTCCTCACCTGTTCGTGCTGCGGACCCTGAGCCCCTAGTGCTTTCGGGTGCAACACCAGTAGTTCGCCGTAATCCACCTAGAGACAGAAGGCCTCCTCATCGGCTGGATCTTTAGCTAGGGCGAACCCACGGTTATGGGGCAAAATAATCCCCAGGGTTTAGCCGGGAATGGAGGCAGTCTACCCTCCTTCTCTAGTCTAGTGTGTGTTTTCTTTAGGGGATGTTCTTATTAGGGGGGGAGGACTATGTTGTGTATTTGGTTGTCATGGTTTTGTTGCTATGGCAACTGAGTTAGATTATTATGGGTTAGCTCAACCGGTTTCAACTGGTTGAGGAGCTCTCTGTATATATGTAAATAAAATGGAGGTTTTGGTTAGCTGCCTGCTCTCTGGCCTCAAGTGATTGCTTCCTACACCGGCTGCCCCAAGGATATAACAATTATGAAGCCCAGTTACCCGGACGACGGAGGGACACCCAGACATACCACGTGAATCTTTTGAAGGCATGGAAGGCCAGGGAGGCCTTATTCATCACCCTATTGCCCCCGGACTCAGAACTGGGACCACTAGCTGGGGAACCCCTAGACCCAAGACCAGCTGCATGAACGGATGTCAGAAACGTTTTCTCTAGCTGCTACCCGTTGGGCCAGCTGTGGAGCCACCAGGAGTGGTGCCGATATGGTGCTCTATATATGACCCTGCCGGCCTGACCCCACTTCAGTTCCTTCTTACCGCCTGTGATGGTTGTTGGTACAGTGGTCTCTTGTTCTCAAGTGCTCCTAATATAGTTACCCAGTGTTAGTTAATTGTTATCTTTAGTTGTTAAGTATAGTCTTTAGCACTTGAAGGGGTTTTCCCTTCAATGAGTGCCCCACGGGGCTCTGGGGCATGCCGTTCCAGGGCTTCAAGCCTTGTAGCTCCTGTGGCAAGCCTATGCCCACGGGCGATCCCCACTACTCCTGTCTTTGGTGTCTGGGAGAAGCCCATCAGGCAGGTAAGTGCAGGATTTGCAGGGCGTTCAAACCTCACACTAGAAAGGAGAGGGACATTAAACTAATACAGCTCCTCATGGAGTCTGCTCTCCATCTGCCACAAGACTCGGCCCCAAGCACCTCAGTGCAGATCACTTCTCCAGCGGTGCCATCTACAGCACCGAAAAGACTTGGCACACCCTTGTAGGGCCCGGTGGTCTCCCGGGGCCCAAAAGCGCTTTCCTCGGCACCATAATCTGGGGCACCCTGCTCTGTGTGTGTGTGTGGGGGGGGGGGGGGTTCCTGGCAGCTTAGACTCAGGGCTGGAACAGACCCCTGATTTAGGCAGTGGCCGCATGGTTTCCAACATTCTGATGTCTGTTCTCTCAAAGCCTCACGACCCAGGGAAGGCTCCTGCACTGCCTCAGCTCCTTTCACACTCTCCAGAGAGGAGCAGCATCCAGGGTTTGGGTTAAGTTGTGGGGCGCTAGGTGAGTGGCAGAGGCTTTGGGAGCTGAGAATTTGCCTGAGACCTCGGGGCACAGTGTAAGGCAGGATCCCAAGCATCAATATGAAAGTAGCAGAACAGAGTTTACTTGCGATGGGAAGTGAATTGAAAATGTCTCTGGGGTGTGTATAGATGTATTGCTCTGGTTAGAAACTGTGGCTAAAAGGCAGTTCATACGAGCGCAGGATTGAAACCTGAGCAGGAGAATCCCATGGGATTTTTATTCTAAAACCTTAAACACTCGGCCATCACAACTGTGACCCCCTTGAAGCTGCAGTACGACAGAAACCGGTAGATAATCACAATGCCAGGGCTTGAAATCATCTGAAAAACAGAATTCAAACAGCAAACCTGCCTCCCAAAGCACAGAGGGATTTTGGGGTCTGTGCTCCAGTGCTGTAACAAGGGTGAGGCGAGTGAGGCACTTGCCTCGGGCACCCAAAGCTGAGGGGCATGGAAAGGCCCCAGAGTGTCCTTGCCAGAATGAAAGCTGCTGCTGCCTTGGCAACAGGATGCCAGCAGGCAGCTGGCTGAGGCAGCTGCAGCATGTCAGGAGGGGGAAGAGGGAGGCACACACCTTCCCTCCCCTCCCCCGGCACTCACCTGGAGGAGACGCCGAGGGGCCTTCCAGTGGGATACAGACAGGATCATCTGCAGCCAGCGGATCTCACTCACCTGAGCAGCTGCTGGGGCTTCGGTGAGTGTTTGACCCTGTGATCCACCCCCTCACCCCCCTTCCCAGCCACCACTCCTGCAAACTGGGCAAGGGGCAGCCCCATCCCCCCCGCCCCCACACAAGTGAGGCTATGGCAAGGGGAAGCAGGGGAGGAAGGAAGCCACATGTAATGGCAGTCCCCTCCCCCCCCAGCAGCCACCACCCCCTCCCAGAGACCACACCGCCCCTCCAGCCCCCAAACTTTGTCCCAGAGCCTGCACCCAGGCCCTCCACACTCCCTCCCAGAGCCTGCACCCCTCCACCTGTCCTGCACTCCCCCCTGTGCCCCAGCCCAGAGCCTGCACCCAGCACCCAAACTCCATCCCAGAGCCTGCACCCCAGACTCCATCCCAGAGCCCAACCTCTCAACCATCCTACACCCCAATTCCCTGCCCCAACCCAGGGCCTGCATCCCAGACCTCATCCCGCAACCCAAACTCCCTCGCAGAGCCTTAGGCAGGTGTGGGGCAGAGTTTGGGGGGTGGGGGTGAGCAGCGAGTCGGTGGATGGAGGGAGGCCCCCATTTTCTGTATTTTAATTGTTGGTACTGCATTGATTGACTACTGTGTGCATTAATATAGTGACCTCTTGCCTCTTTGAATGAGTCTTTATACTTGTGGGTGGGGGTGGGGTGAGGAGATGAGCGGCGAGTCGGTGGCTGGAGAGGAGCAAATCTCCCAGATTCAAAATCTGGGACTGTCTCTATTGGTCCTTTTTGCTGCTTTTCTCTGGGCTGGGGGTTGTCCCAATGCTGCAAAGAGAGTGTTCCCAAAGGAAAGTGCTTGCTTCTAACCCCCGAGGCCATCAGTATGTCTGCTCTTCTCCAGTCAGCCCACTTGACAAGCTTGATTGTCCTTGGTCTGGCTCCCAGCCCCTCTCCAAGGGTTGCAGCTGTCTGGAGGTGCTGCCTTCCACGCTTCCTCATTCACACCTTGTTCATTCAACAGGGCAATTGATTACAAAGTGGGGGGAAGATGTTACTCTACTTCTAGCAAAAAGACATTTTTCTTTTATCTTAATTATATTACTTTAGGGGCCCCCTATAACATATTACCAAGGTTCAATACAAAAGCATATACAAGTTATACAAAAATGCATAATGCAGAGATTTATCTACAACTGCATTGATTGACTGCTGTGTGCAGTAATATAGTGACCCCTGGGTCTTTGAATGAGGCTTTATGCTTCGGGGGGTGAGTGGTGAGTCGGGGGCGAGCGGGTGGGCAAGTGGCAGGTTGGCAAAGAGGCGAGCAGTGAGCTAGCAGAGATTCTAGGGGCGGGCATGGGGGTTTCTGGCGGGGAGGGAGAAGGTGAAAGGAGGCGAGTGGTGGGTGGGGGACTGACTAGGAGGGATGCAGCAAGTCAGCGGGGAGCTAGGGGGTGAAGAGGGGTGTGATGGTGGGGCTGAGTGGGGAGGGCGTGGGTCTTAATTTACTGCTGTGATCTGGTCACCCTATGCATGCCATTTCTCCCCCCCACACACACACTCACCTTCCTTTTTAGCCCACAGCTGTTTCGGCTGGGCAGCGCTGGGGAAGGAGGGTTTGTTTCCATAGGGCGGGCAGTGCTGGGGGTAGGTGTTGTTTCCACAGAGCTGGGCGGTGCTGGGGGTTTGAGTCTCTTTCGGGGGGGCTGGGTGGCGCTGGGGGGGCGTGTGGGTACAAGTGTTGGCAAACCACGCTGTCCCTGCATTGAACCTTGGTATTGTTCCCCTCATAGTACGGTACAGTAGGTACACTCTGTTGTGCTAGGACAATGGCCCATTGAGGAAAGCCAGCCTTAACCAATTAGTAGGAAATAAACAAGTATATCAATCATGTAGTAGTGAGTAACCTGTCTGTAAGAAAAGAGAATAAAAGAAGAGGTCCGGGGCTTTTCCTAGGACGTCTCTCTGCAGCATCGTCTCTGTTTCCCGTTACTACATCTGGTGACCCCGACGTGATCCAGACACAAGACCCTCGACTCATCGGCTGGCTTAGCCTTGGTGCACCACAGCGCAACGCGCTCCCTCGTGAGTATGGGGGGGGGACTTATCCATTGAGCAAAAAGATCATGCAAAAGAGTTATTGAAACTTATCAGACAGGACGGGTGTACTGCAGTATCGTTACGACACTTAGAGGAATTGCTCCGAGCAATTGAGTACAAGTGCCCATGGTACTCGAACCGAGGCTCCCTAGACCACTCCGATTGGATAAAGATCGGGGAGGCATTATTTCGGGAACCTCGAGCCGAGATCCAACATATTCTGTTATGGCAGCACTGTTCAGCTGCGGTGGGGAGATTACGAAAAGAGGCGTCCCCCTCCGCACCTCCCTTGCTCTCGGTGGAGGCACCTCCAGCATATCCCCGAGTGCTCCCACTGGCCCCTTCCTTAGCACCAAAAACTTCTACACCAGTGGTGGACACCCTGGGGCAGAAGTCTCTTCATCAGGGCGCTGTTTGCGCCACCCTTGCGGCGGCGCGAGCAAGCGGACAAGACCCCTTATTGGAACAATGGGAGGGAGAAGTCCCTTTGGTGTTTCCTCTGTCTTATGACCCTCCCAATGAGGCAGGTGAGGTGGTAGCTCGGCACTCCACCCTCCCGTACTCAATTCTTTGGGAGCTTAACAAAGCGGTACGTGAGTCAGGGCTGCGTTCCACTTATGTGCAGGGTATGATAGAAGGGATCGCCAATAGTTATACTATGATCCCGGAGGACTGGAAACATCTATTTCGTATGATCCTTTCCCCTGCACAATACGTGGTATGGGATAATGAGTTTAAATTGGCAGCCCTAGCACTCGGTAACGCGCAGAATACTGCTGAGCAAATATATGGGACAGGAGCTTTTGCCACCTTAGAACAACAATCTATATTGCCCATGGAATCTTTTCACTGCACGGCAATGTGCATTCAGAGAGCCTTTCGGCGGGTTCCGGCCTCTGGTAAGCCCCTTCGATCATTCACAAATGTTAAACAACAAGCTACGGAACCTTATCATCATTTCGTTGATCGCCTCAAAGAGGCTGTTCAACGCCAAATTGACAATCCGGACGCTCAGGTGGAACTCCTTATACGCTTAGCAGTCCAATGCTGATTGTCGGAAAATTCTCCAAACTATCATTCACCGCCCTAATTACACACTCGCTGATATGTTGCAGGCATGTGCCGAAGTAGGCACTCAGACCCACGCTATGGCACTGTTGGCGGGAGCAATCCGTCAAGGTAACAAACCTACGGGTAACTGCTTTAACTGTCAGCGACCCGGACACTTTAAAAAGGAGTGCCGAGCCCCAGGAGGTGGTGCTTATAAGGGCAGAGCCAACACAACCGGGGGCCGTCCTACTAAAAAGTGCCCAAAGTGTAACAAAGGATATCATTGGGCCAATCAATGTCGCTCCTCGACTTCAGCTAATTCGGGAAACTTTCAACCGGGCCCCCCTTCAGCCCCGGTTTAAAGGAGGGAGCCCTGCCTGCCATGGCCGCTCAACCGGCCACAAAAGGCAGTGCTGGTTTGGATCTTATCAATGCAGTAGATATGCAATCCCCTCTTCCTGGTGACGTACTCCTCATGCCTACGCAGCTTTCTGGTCCGCTTCCCCCGGATACATTTGGGTTGATTTTGCCTCGCTCATCTGCTAGTAGTCAGTCTATTATGATTGTGCCCGGAGTTATCGATTCTGATTACACCGGCATTATCTATGTTCAAATTTGGAGTCACCTTCCCCTCAAATTAAAGGCGGGGGATTCTTGGGCTCAACTGCTAATCTTACCTTACACAGCGCCGGCCGGACCCGGCCAGGCGAGTCGTGCCGGCGGATTTGGTTCTACTCGCGTTAATCTGGAGCAAGGTCCCCTTTTTCATCCACAGATTGCTGCGGTCTTACAACACATTCGAACCCACAAGCCGACCCGTAAGTATACCATCAATGGTAAGGAGCTCTATGGGTTGCTAGACACTGGAGCGGATGTTTCAGTAATTGCACAAAAGCATTGGGACCCTTCTGGCCTTCTGAAATCTCCCCCTCAGTTTGGGGAGTGGGAGGCCCGCAATCTTCTCGACAGAGCACCAATTGGCTCTCAGTATGGGATAGTGAGGAAGGGCGAGAGGTTGCAAAAATTCGTCCGTGCATTTTGCCAATTGATCTTAATCTCTGGGGACGAGACCTATTATCTCAACTGGGAGCCTCCCTAGTTGTGCCATGACACATCTATGCTCTTCACACACTGCCCTTCCCCTGGAATGGAAAACCCACGTCCCAGTGTGGGTTGAACAATGGCCACTCCCTCAGGAAAAATTAATAGCCCTTAAAGAATTAGTTCAGGAACAGTTAACCGAGGGACATATTGAACCTACTACTAGCCCATATAATACTCCGGTCTTTGTTATTAAGAAAAAATCTGGCCGCTGGCGATTATTACATGATCTCCGAGCTATAAACAAAATTTTGGAACCTATGGGAGCCCTTCAATGTGGGACCCCGAACCCGAATGTTATACCACACGATTATCAGTTAGCAATAATCGATCTTAAGGATTGTTTTTTCTCTATCCCTCTCCTCCCCCAAGATCGAAAGTACTTTGCCTTTACTATCCCTGTTTTGAATAATAGTCAGCCAACAGAACGCTACCATTGGAAAGTTCTTCCCCAAGGTATGCTGAACAGTCCCACCCTCTGTCAATATTACGTGAATCAGTCTCTATCACCTTTTCGCAAACGGTACCCTACGCTTAAGGTTTACCATTATATGGATGATATCCTCATAGCAGGACCAGAGCTCCCTCCCTCGTGGAAAACTGACCTGCAAAAGATGCTTCAGAATACGGCCTTCAGATAGCCCCAGAAATGGTACAATATTTAGAACCCTTTTTTTATCTAGGACATAAAATGATGGCCGCCTACTCCATTCCAATTATCCCGCAAATTGCTTTGGAAACCAACATTAATTACGTCACCCTTCAGCAAATATTGGGCATTATAAATTGGGTACGCCCCTATTATCGCCTGGATACCAACATGTTAAGTCCTCTATTTGAAGCTCTTCGGCAGGGGCGTCACCCCTCCGATATCATTTCTCTCACAAAAACACAATTAGATGCCATTGCGCAGGTGAATCAATCTCTCGCAAAGGTTTGGGTGGATCGTGCCGTGGATAACGAGCCTCCGCGTCTCGCTTGTCTTCAAGGGGTGACCCAGCCTTGTGCCGCCCTCTTTCAAGCACCCGAGGCTGGGACGGTACGAATCCTTGAATGGCTTTATCTCGCCCACACCCCAGCAAATACCCTTACTCCCCTTCCCTCCATGCTTGCTTCCCTAATTACAAAAGGGCGCCAACGTGCATTAGTGCTTTTTGCTATTGATCCAGCAGAAATAGTTCTTCCAATTCCCCTACATTTATGGCAAGCCCTTTGTGAAACAACTCCTGAGGTTCAATGTGCGTGTGCAGGTTATACAGGAACCTTTACCTTTCATACCTTAAAGGACCCCCGTTTTGGCATGACACAGCGATTACCCCTTAGTTTTCGCTATTTACTCTCACCAACCCCGCTGCCAGATGTGCTTACAGTATTTACGGATGGAAGTCCACACCGTGGGGTTCTCTCTTGGCGTGACCCACTTACCACCCGCTGGTGTTCCTTGTTTACCCTACCCCAAAGCTCCGCCAAGCGTGCTGAGCTGGCTGCAGTAATTTTGGCCTTTAATCGTTTTTCAATGCAGCCGTTTAATATTATTACTGATAGTTTATATGTAGCCAATGTTGTTTCAAATATTAGTGGCAGTTATGTATCACCGGCACTAGATAAAAATTTGCTAGCTTTGTTTTTAGCATTGCAACATCTCATTCATTCCCGTACCGATCAGTTTTTTATTGCTCATATCCGAAGCCACCAACCCTTCCCTGGCATGTTGACGGAAGGCAATGCCCAGGCGGATACCCAACTCCGGGCATTCCCTTGTACTCCTATAGAAAGTCATGCCCTACATCATCAAAATGCCAAGGCATTGGCTAAACAATTTCAGATCCCTCTTTCTGATGCTCGAGGTATTGTTCAACAATGTCCTCAATGCACCCTTAACCCACAGGGTCCTCCCATAGGGGTAAATCCCCGTGGTCTCGGAGCCAATCAACTTTGGCAGATGGATGTTACCCTTTTTCCCCCCTTCTCCCCTTGGAAATACCTGCACGTTGTCATCGACACATTTTCAGGCTACACTTGGGTAACAGCCCAAAAAGGGGAGGCTACCAAACATGTTTGCAATCACTTGATTCGCAGTTTTGCGGTAATGGGCAGCCCCGCTGAGTTGAAAACCGACAATGGCCCTGCTTACTGTTCCTCCGCCATGGCCGCATTTTGTGCCCGGTGGGGCATTCTCCACAAATTCGGCATTCCTTATAATTCCCGGGGTCAGGCCATTGTTGAAAGGGCTAACCGCACCCTAAAGGAGGCCCTTACTAAACAAAAACAAAAAGGAGGAGTACCCCTATCCTTGCCAGATAAGGAAGAATGGCTGGCTCGTGTCTTGTTTACACTGAATCATTTAAATTTAACCTTGTTTAATAATCAGTTTTTATCTAGAGCCCAGCGCCATTATCGACAGACCGAGCCCCTTCCAGCGCCGAAGGTGATATATCGCAAGCTGCCAGGACCAGAGTGGAGCCTGCCCGTGCCGCTCATTACCTGGGGCCGGGGCTACGCAGCGGTGTCAACTGAAACCGGCCCTGTGTGGGTTCCCGCTCGCTTTGTGAAGCTGTGGAAAGATGGCCTGGCATCAGGGGCTAAAGAATCCCATTCCGGATTTCAGTCTGACCCTGACGGATAGGATGGACAAGATCGACAAGGCCCGAAAGCGTGGCACACCCAACGCTGCCATAACTTGGGGACAGGTCAAAGCTTTATCGCGGCAGGCTGAACGTGTATTAGAACAAACTAAGGCGGATAAGACTACAGAAAATTATTTTCTTGCGCTAGTAGCCAGCTTAAATGCTAATTCTCTTTGTTGGATTATGTACATTTGTGTGACCGTTCTGTGTTTGCCGCAAGGTGTTGCAACCCCTCTCCCTTCCACCAATGTGTGGGAGACATTTATTCACACTTTAAATCAGACATCCTTTTGTCTCTCCCAGCAAGTCACGGTGGGAGACATTTTAGGTACCTGTCTGATTCCTGTATGCCATAATCCTAATGATGTTGAAAATGCTACTTGGTTTTATTCCAATCTGGAGCCCAATTCCACCATTCATGGTTTGGGCTATGCTGGCTATCATAATTGGGGACCTCAAACACCTCGCAGACCAAGGAATGCGCTCGCCCTTCGCACCCCCTATGCTGCCACACATAACATAACCTGTGCCCGCATGACCAATTGTACTATGAGTAATTGTAAGCAGTTTCCTGCTCCAGCCTTGAATTGTTCTGCTGTGACAAATATCTCTTATATATACAAGCATGTACAGCTGCCAAATGGGTGGTTTTGGACATGCTCAGGATATACTTTTAATTATATGCCCGCCAATCTTAGTGATGGCACTTGTTGTTGCCTAAGCCGATATGCGCTTATATTAACAACCAAAAGGCAGCTGTTAAATACTTCGCGAGTTAGTCGCAGCCTTCCTTTGGATGCTTCCTGTGATAGCCGTGTACATTTACTTTAAAAAACCGAGACTGTCGCTTTGGCTGTTTCTCTTGTCGGGGTCCCCGGGTTGGCCTCGGGAAACAGTATGCGAATTAATGGTTTGGCTTGCGCGGCCACTAAGGCTTTGAATGCGACATCTACCACTATAGCCCCCCTTAGTGATGAGCAGGAAGACATCCGTCATGGGGTGTTGCAAAATCGAGCGGCTATAGATTATTTACTTATGCTGCATCATTATGGGTGTGAAAAGGTTAATGATATGTGTTGCTTTAATATTTCTGATCACCATCATTCAGTTGAAAATCAACTCAAGATTATTAAAAATTTAACAGATCAAATCAGATACAATCCAGACCTCCTCGTGGGATGGTGGGATTGGCTTTCCTCATGGCTTCCTAACATTGGGTGGTTGCATCGGCTTGTCACCTTTGGAGGACTCACTGTACTTTTGCTCGTGCTATTTTGCTGCGGCATTCAGTGTGTCCCCTCCCTTGTTTCTCTCTTTATCAAGGGCTGTCCGTGGACCTACCCAGGGCCCCCTCGAAAGTATTAGTCATTTTAACAAAACAAAAAGGGGGAGATGTGGGTACAAGTGTTGGCAAACCACGCTGTCCCTGCATTGAACCTTGGTATTGTTCCCCTCATAGTACGGTACAGTAGGTACACTCTGTTGTGCTAGGACAATGGCCCATTGAGGAAAGCCAGCCTTAACCAATTAGTAGGAAATAAACAAGTATATCAATCATGTAGTAGTGAGTAACCTGTCTGTAAGAAAAGAGAATAAAAGAAGAGGTCCGGGGCTTTTCCTAGGACGTCTCTCTGCAGCATCGTCTCTGTTTCCCGTTACTACAGGGGCGTAATTTTATATTCTTGCCTCAGACACAAAAATAGGTAGTTACGGCTCTGCCTGCCCCCAGAGCACTGCTCGAGGGCCTGGGCCCAGGGTGTTCACAGCCTCCTCCTCACCCCTCCCTGAGCCCAGCCTGGCTCCTCACCTGGAACAAAGCAGAAGCGTCCGTCGGCCACGTTGCTGTCTGAGTCCCAAGCGCTGCTGCTGTCCCATGGGGAGCGGGCCAAGCTGCTGGGGCTGGGAGAGAGATCCTCCACCTCCTGCCCTGAGAAGGCTGGCAGGTCCCCACTGACCGGGCAGGGCGATGCCTCCTGCTGGAAATCGGGGCTGGGCTCCTGGGGCTGCTGCTGCTCACACAACAAGCCTTGGAGCCACCCTGCCTGGCTCCCCTCCTGGGCTGGGTCCTGCCTGCCCAGCCACATCCTGGCCCACCTCTATTTTGGCCTGGCCGGTCACTCTCCCACCTCGGTGCCTGCACCGGGAGCAGGTTTCCTCTTCCAGAAGGCTGAGCACTTCCACCTCCTGGCCTGGCCAGGAGCTCCTTCCCCGCCAGCGGGGACCGAGGGGCTGCTCTGCTCCTGGGGAAGATGGCAGCTGCGTCCCTCAGGCTCTGGAGCCACCTGCAGAGCCTTCTTCCTGAACATCCTCAGGAGCCAGGCCATCCTGGAACCGAGCGAGGAGCAGATGTGAGTCTGGGGTCAAGGCAGCCTCTCAATAACCAGCCTGTTTGCTCCCTCTCCATCCCTGCCCCAGCCAGAGCAGCTCCTCCTCCCCCGCTCCCTAGGGGTGCAGGGAGTGCAAGCTACACACACTGGCAGGAGTTCATTGCATAATTTGCTCCCCCTCAACGTTCCCCCTTGTCCTCCCTGGGGCTTCAAGAACCGGGGAGTCTCATCCTTTTCGAGCACTGGGGTCAGTCACAAAGATCATCGGTCACTTTGGACAAGCAGCTCCCTCCTGCCAGCCCAGGACACACTCACAGTCTCCACCCCCAACCCTCCGCTCAGGCTAGAGAAGGAACAGACCCCAGGAGTCTGGACTTCTCCTGGGAAACCATTCCCCATTTCGGAGTCCCTCGGAGGCATAGCAAGGCCACGGCCCCCTCGGTTTCCATGCTCAGCAGCTTACCGGGTCTGGCCCAGCTCAGAGACTCTCAGCCTGGGGAACAGTATTTCACAAGGGAAGGGCTGGGAGCCCCATTCCTGGGACCTTGTCAAACACACTGGAGACGCCTCTCCCTGGTCTGAGAGCGAGGGGCTCTTGGGGTAATAGGTAATAATTGGAGATATATCAATCTCCTAGAACTGGAAGGGACCTTGAAAGGTCATTGAGTCCAGCCCCCTGCCTTCACTAGCAGGACCAATTTTTGCCCCAGATTCCTAAGTGGCCTCTCAAGGATCGAACTCGCAACCCTGGGTTTAGCAGGCCAATGCTCAAACCACTGAGCCTCTTGGGGCTGTTTGCAGAGCCAATCTCCTTTGGGAGAGATTCTCTCCCCCAATTTCTGCCTCTCCCCAGACAGACAGGGGACGCCACCGAGGAACCCTAATGCCACTCACTTACGCCGCCCTATTGCTGGGGTGACAGGGCCTCCAGGATCCTGACATCCCAGCACTTTACACACCTTCCTGGAGCCTCCCAACCCCTGGGCTGTCGGGACTGCGACCCCAACCCTACTGATGAGAATCAGACCTGGGGAGGGGAAGCTACTGGCTCAGGGTCACACCAAGTGTCAGAAGTATGGATGGGACCCAGCAGTCCTTCTTTCCCGGCCTCTTTGCTAACCACTGCTGCACACTCCCTCCCACAGCTGGCAATTACAAGCAGGCCCTCATGGCCGCTCCCCCTGCCCTTGAGAGGGAGTGTGCTGCGCTGGAGTGACTGGGTCAGGGGATTGGGAGTCAGGACTCCTGAGTTCCATTGCTGGGTTTCCTATTGGTTCCACTGCTGGTTGTTTTCCTTTTCCTGTGGGACTTTGGTCAAGTTGCTCCCCCCTCTAGGGCTCTGTCCCCAGCAGTCAAATGGGGATTTAATACTTTCCTGCTATTAGAAAGTGCTGGGAGAATCATCCAGCCAAAGCTGCTCTGACAGTGCTAAGCAGCATCTGACCATTCAAGGTCAGAGCGCACTGCCCAGGAGGAGGAGTGTTTGGCTCTGGGGTTTCACTTTAGCCCAGTCTATAGAGAGTGGCCCAGTCATGGAGTTTGGCTCAAGAAGACCAATTCTCCAATTTGTTAAGGGCATTTTGAATTCCAACCCTGTGCTCCAAAGTGCTTGGTGTCAGTTGCAAATTTTAGAAGCATGCTCTCCACTCCATTTTCCAAAGCAGTAATGAAAATATTGAACAGTACCGGACCCCGGACTGATCCCTGCCGGACCCACTAGGTGAACCCTCTCCGTTTGACAGCCAGACATGGAGAAGGGCTCTTGGAGTCTGGGCTTTCAACCAGCTCTGCACCCACATTACACTGATTGCAGCTAGACCGCATTTCCCTCGTTTGCTTGTGAGAATGTCCTACGGGACTGTATCAAAAGCCTTAGTAACACCGAGATAGATCCCATCTACTGTTTACCCACCTCCACTAGGCCCAGAACCTGCCAAAGAAGGAAAGAGGATTGGTTTGGAATGATTTGTTCTTGACAAATCCATGCTCACTAGTCCTAAGAACTAAATTATCCTGTAGGTGCTGCTGACAAACTGATTGTTTAAGAATGTATTCCAGTATCTCTCCAGCGCTGGAAGTGAGGCTAGCTAGTCTGTAAGTCCCAGGGTTCTCTTTGTTCCCCTTTGAAAGATAGGTCTTGTTCATGGATGGGAAGATGTTCTTTTTCAGGGATCTCAGACGAGAACTGGGGAATAGCACTGGGTTTGTTAAGGCCACAAAAATGGAGGCAGGATCCTCTTCTCTCCTGCTGGCAAAGAACCCCAGGTACCTAAAAGACAGAGACTCATATCCCTGAATGGGCTTTAAAAAAGGCAGTGGTTAAAAAGTTTGGCCCCGACCATTTCTTCTTTCCGCAGAATAGACATTTTAGCAAACTTTAGAATTCCTTGGTACTAAACACCGTGAAACTCCCCTTTCTCCTTCACAGTGGGCTTTAACGCCCCTTATCTCACTCAGACTCACAACTGCCCAGAGTTCGAGAACTGTCCCTGTTTGCATTGGACAGATGGGGAGGAGCTGAGGTAGAGAGAAGGGAAGGGCCTACACAGCCGGGTGGTGGCAGAGCCAGAAAGAGAAGCCACCAGTCCTGACTCCTGTTCTAACTGACAACAAACCCCCCAGAGGCAGGGATAGAGCCCAGGAATCGAGATGGTGGGGACATTTCATTGAAACCGTTTGTCAGAAAATCTCATTCAGACTAAATCAGTTTGTTTCTCCAAATCATAACAAGTGGGATGAAAGTTCTTTGCAAAAATATTTTGTTGCAAAACAAAAGCATCTCCTGTTTGTCACAGTGTGTTAAATTGTCTCGTCGCACAGAAAGTGGAGACACGTAGATCTCAAAAATTAGATAAGATGCTTCAGTCTGAGCTAGATAGTTGCTGCTCTTAACAATTGCAAAATAAAAAATACAGATCAAATAGACTATTTCAGCTATTCTATTATGTCATAATCTGCTCTGAGTAAACGTGATAGGACACCTCATATTATGCACTACTCCTAGTGACACTCTCCAATGGATCCCCATCCTCCACCTACCATGAGGTAGGTAGGAGTGGATCATTATTATCCCTACTTGAAAGAGGGAGAAACTAAGGCTGAGAAAGGAGAATTGACTTGTCTTGGGTCACACAGCCAGCCAGTGGCAGAGTTGGGAATAGGACCCAAGAGCCCTGATTTTCAAACTAACCATCGGATCTTGAATTTCATACATTGAATGACCTGAATAAAGTGCTCTCACATGAGCTCCAGACTAACAACAGTGCACAGTAATTATTCAGCAAGTATTTTAGAAGAACTGGAATGTTACAGAGAATCATGAACTGCTCAGAGACATTAATGCAGAGAAGCAGCAAAATTAATCAAACATGTAAGAGGTTATGACTTATTTACTTGGTCTTAAAAGAGAACAACAAGGACCTGAGTCTCCTCCCTGTCAATAACCCCCTGATCAGACAATCAGGATAGAGAATGAGGCTGAGGGTTCACACCAGAGATCCCAAAGGATGGCCAAGGTCATTCGTGGGGATCACTGTCCGAGCACTATTTCAGCCCCACATTTTTGGGTGGACCTCCCACAGTGGGAGCTGCAGAGCACTCCCCCGCAACACACACACACCTCCTGGTGTTGGGAGGGGAACAGGAGAAAGGACAAAAAAAGCAAGAAAAGAAGAGAAAGGAGGAAGGGATGGATGGAGGGAACTGTGAAACAAAAAGGACAAACCCTAATGTCCACAGTGATTCTAAGGGACAAAATCCCAGGTGCGGAATAAAATTCTGCCTCCTTCAGCTTGTGTTTTCCATGCCTAGAATTCAACTGTCACCAGATGGATCAGACTGAACAGGTTTCAAACCTCGAGGAGGCTCTTACTTTCTAAACAGGGACGGCTGTTTTCTAGTAAAATCACTAAAAGGGAAGGAGAAAACTCGAAAGAGATTCCTCCTGGTGCTCACGTACGTGAACCCGAATACTCTCTCAGTCCTCAAAGAGAGACCTGGAGAAGGAGACTTGTTGAAGCAAAGCCACAGGGGTCTCTGAGGTTTCCCTGGCCCCTCGCCCCTGTCCTGCCTGGTTGAAGTCAGCATCTCTCTGTGAAGTCACCACCTCCCCACCACCTTTGACCAATAATCTGAGGTCCTGCAAAAGGCCTTTGTGGTGTCACTGCCACATCCCTCCCTTACTGGGCTAATATCCTGCCTCTGGCCAGGCACTTTGGAGGTTTGAGCTACTCCCTGTGGATCACTCCACTCAAGGAGCGTTCGTTCTAGGAAGCAAGCTGGCTAGACAGGAAAACATCAGACACTGCTCCCAACGCTACACTCAGTTTTTCAGAAATTAGTCAACTTTATGTCCAGAAGAGAGCATTAGAGCATCTAATCTGACTTTCTGCATCTCACAGGCCTCCTGTATGACATGATAGCTACTTTTGAGGCAAAACCATTCCAGAAAGGCATCTAGTCTTCATTAAATGACATAAGGAGATGGAGAATCCACCACTTTCCTTGGTGAATCACCCTCGCTGTTGAATATTTGTGCCTTAGTTGTAATATGAATTTGTCTCTTTTCACCTTCCAGCCATTGGGTCTTGTTATGCCTTTCTCTGCTAGATTCAAGAGCCCTTTAATACCTAATATTTTCTCTCCATTAAGGCACTTCAACACTTCAGTGAAGTCACCTTTCAATCTTCTTTTGATAAGCCAAACAGGTTCAGCTCTTTCAATAGCTCACTAGAAGGCATTTTTCGCCAGCCCTCAGAACATTTGGTGTCTCTTTGCTGCCCCAGCTCCAATTTCACAACATCTTTTTCAAATGAGGACACCAAAACTGGAGGCCGTATTCCAGTATCAGTCTCACTGATGCTGTGTCACCTCCTGTGATGTTATTGACATAATCTGTAACTGTATAGATCACTGTTGTGACCACTGTTCTATATTTGCAGCCAATATTGTAGAAAGGTTGTCGTGTAAGGGGTCTATGGAGAGGTTCTGATTGGCTGATTATAATTATGCTATCTGTAGATGTGTATCAATTTTGTAGTTGACGTTATGAATATTGGCTCTATGCTGCCCCGTATTTTAAACTTGTACTCTGTTTCCGGGAAACACGCCAGACAACTTGGTGTCAGCTTTGCCTAGCCTGCTTGATGGCCCATTAAGGACCATCAGCTATACAATCGACCCATTGAGAGAAGGCAGATCCATCTTGTGACTCAGCAAGGTATGCAGGGACCTGCCTATGGACAGAACTCTAAGGTTTTTCTATGCCACATGCTGGATAGACTGTCCTTGGGACAAAGAAAGCAAAGACTACATGGCAAGAGATTATAAAAGGCTGATGCCTCATCTCCATTTTGTCTTCAACCCTGCTTCATACCTCTGGAGGGACTTTGCTACAAACTGAAGCTCTGTACAAAGGATTGAATAACCCATCCCAGCTATGGATGTACTCCAGAAACTTGATTTCAACCTGCAGTTTATTCCATCACTGCTACAAGCCTGAACCAAGAACTTTGCCATTACTGGATGTGAAGAGTTAAAATCCATGTGCATTTTGTATAACAACCTTATTTATGGATTATGCCAGCTCTTTTCCAGACCCGAAGTCCAGAGTATGGTCAAGGGACCAGAGGCCTAGCAAATAGTGATCAGCTAAGAGAAAGCTGCGGTAAACAGAAAGCCCTGCTTGCTAAGATAGACCTGGTGAGCAAATTGCCATGTGTTGGAGCTAAGAACTAAATAATTGTGTCTTATTCAGAGTTGCAGACTGAACAAAGAATCCCTGTTTCTATTGTGTTTGTTTCTTCTGTAGGGAGACGTTCTTCCCACAGATCCAACCTTGAGTTTATGAGAAGTTGGCACATGTCAGTATAAGATATGGCATCCTTCCACCTCCCTTCCCAGGGACCAATGCCTGCCTTAAGACACACAGAGAACAATCTTTATTGCCATATACTTTCACTGGTTCTTTGCTTTAACCCCTAGGAATGTACCTGTTGGACAATCAGAGGAGTTGCTCCATTCCTATGGACCCCAAATCAGAATTCAACATATATATTTTATACTACTAACATTTTAACAGAGTATTGATTAAATGTTAACTTGCTAACTTAAGACCATGGGCGGAGACATTATTTAACCTGTTAACCACTGGCTAATGTGCTTATCTTGTCTTCTTGCAAAACCTGTCCCGGGGTGTGGAACTGCCTACCCCGTCACTTTCCCCTGCTCATGGAAAATCTATATATTCTATTGTAATCAATTGATTGATAGTGTCTCTGAGCCTAATAAGCAAGGTGACACTCCACCAGCGCTCTGTGTAATAAACTGCTATGTTTGACCTCTACATGCTGTCAATTTATGTCCTTCACTGGTGAAGCTAGTCGTTTATAAACCATAATAGCTTTACAAGACGCTGTGCCTGTCTTCAGGATAAGTTACCATCAAGATTATCATAAAAGTAAATCAAAGTTTATAAATTGTTATATAAGGTTATAAGTAGGTTATGGTTAGTAAAATATAGTGAATCAATGTATTTGTATTTGTTGGGGGTGGTTACAGTACATGTAAAGTTGCTGGGCAATCAGTAATCGTAGCATTGCACGTGCTTGTGACTATTTTCAATATTATTTACCTCTTATATGTGCACTTATAGGAACAGGCAATTAATGCATAATATTACATGTACTTGTGCTTGTCTCTAGTATAACTTGCCATTTGTATTAATCCTCACTCAGTGCTGGTCTTTAATTCTGTTTTTCTCATTCTGTCTGTGTTGCCTTTATAGTTGTAAGTCATTAAAAACCATTCTTGAGGAATAATTAGTTGTTTAGTTTCTCTTTTGTGGACACTACTCAACCTCATTACATCTGTGTTTGGTGGTGGGAAGCAGCGATCACCCAGAGCCCCACTAGGGCCCTGATGGGAGCCTCCCATGTCCCTCCTCCTTCCATTAATATCCACAACCACAATCTAGACATGGGTATGGTGACCTCCCTGGTGATCTTGACAGCTTTAGCCAGCTTCTTGGTGGCTATTTTCCTGCTCACAGCCACTATCTTCTTCTCATGCCTTGTCCTGGGGGCCCAGCTGCTGGTTGAATATGAAGGAGACAAAGTGCTGGTGACTTTAGCCTGCACCAAGTTGCCTTTGCTCATCAGACTCCTGAACTGCAACTGGATGTGGTTCTTGTTCTTCTGCACAACACAGCCCCTGGAGAAGAGGGATCTGCAAATGTACATTCATATGATACCTTAGTTTAATCAATGAAAACATAAACTAGACACTTAGAGGATTGGAACTGATTTCAGCTGATGGACAGCTTTGGTAGGTTTTTATGCATTTGGACAGCGAAATGTTGAGTGTTTACATTCATTTCAAGCATTTCCTGAACATAATGGAGAATGGAAATGAAAATGTGTTCCTTTTTTTTTTTTTAAAAGGAAGGTTATAAGAGAACACTGGGGTTTGAACCAAGGACCACTTGAGCTGTATTCAAACACTCTCCCACTGAGCGATACCCCCATTACCACAAGAATGTGGAATTGTGATCTCCGGGACTTTGAAGGACAGACCCTGCTTCATTGAGCTACTTTGCCATTCCCAGATCACAGGTGGTTTTAAAAATGGGGTTTGATTAAACTTCTTAAATGTGGTAAACACCACAGCTTGCACACCCACCGATATAGCTTCTCCCCCTGACATAGCTGCCACCTCTTGGGAAGTGGATTAACTACACCCACAGGAAAACTCTCTCCCATCAGCATAGAGCAGTGGTTCTCAAACTGTGAGTCAGGACCCCCAAGTGGGTCGTGACCCTGTTTAATGGGGTCACCAGGGCTGGCGTTAGACTTGCTGGGGCCTGAGGCTGAGGCCAGAATTCTGAGCTCCACCACCCAGGGCTGAATCCCTCAAGCTTTGGTTTTGCCCTTCCCACACTGGGGCAGAACTCAGGCTTTGGCTCCCCCCAGTGTGGAGGGGCTTGGTGCTTGGTCCCTTTTTCCAGGGTCATGTAGTAAGTTTTTTTGGCAGAAGGGGGTTGCAGTGAAAGGAAGTTTGAGAAACCCTGGCATAGAGCATCTCCATTACTGAGCTGCAGCAGCATAGACTCAATGTTTGAGATGTTGACTTGTCCTTAGCCTCTGAATACATCTAGACTTGGCTCCCTGTGGCACCGTGGGTGATCAGACACTGAAAGTACAGCCATGGAGACACCACACACCAGCCTTGCCTAGCTGGCAAGAATCAAACTTCCAAAGAAAGACACCCATGGTTTTCTAGCCCAGCTCCCTAAGCACTCAGCCATAACCACTTAACACAGGGGCCTTCTACACTATGGTTCTGTTCTCACTGAAGGGTCATTTCCAATTGTTTGCTCAGACCAGCTTCCCCAGCACACTCACTGCTGTGCAGCTCTGTAGGTGTGGCTATGGCTGAACAGAAGAATTCCTGCCCATTTCCCTACTGGCTGGAGCACGGTTAGAGTGTGTTTGTGGTTAATGATGTTGCTGTAGATTGTTCATTCCCTGCCTTGGCAATTCAGACAGTCCCTTTTCCCGTCGTATCGCCAGCACCTCTGTGATTCCAATAGCGGGACAGATTTTCTCTGGCCACTGAGATTTTTCAAGGAATTGGTGGCTCCTTTCTTTCCTCACCCTGGAGTAAACTCAGCTTTTTATTCTAGCCTTGATGACTCATGGAATAACAACAGCAGCATGAAGAGGAGAGGGAATATCTCACTGCCGGGGATGGGGGAGAAGGTGGACACATCCCCTCTGTTTGACCATTGCCATTGCAGGAGAGAAGGTTTCAATGGAATCGAATGCCCTGGCTCAGACAAGAGAGACAGGGAAGTTTTACTGTTCATGGATCCATGCAAAGGAAATTGTGTCTGTGTGAAAATGAGGAGGGAAATGAAACACCCACATGGTGGTGCCTAAGGCAGAAGGGACCCCTATAGGATTAGAATAGGATAAGTTCTCAAGCAGCATGTTTCTAACTTTGCCCATCTGTCAATTTTGATTATTATTGATGGAAATATTTTGCCATTGGGTTGTGTGTTTACACAGAAATTGACATTTACCAACAAATACGTAATTCTTCGAAGCCTGCCTAGTCTACAGTTGGTGACTTTAGAAGGACAGAATCACTCTTCCCATTCCCTATGCTAGGCCTGGGCTCTCCATGCTGCCCACTTCCCACAATACTGGGATCCTTCCCTCATCTCCCCTCAGACATCTACCCCCCACTCCCATATCTGGGATCCCCTCCCAACACTGTTCAAATGCCCTGCTTCCAGAATCCTGCCCCATTCCCTTCCTCCCCTCTGAGCAAAAGCTCTGCATTATTCCCACAACACGAATCAAACCCAGGCCACCAGGGTGAAAGCCAAGAATCCTGACCACTAGTCCATATGGGACTAGGATTGCTGTGTTTGTCTACTAAGACAACCCCTCATAAGAGCAGCAGTGCCACCCAGCAGGGATTACACACAGGGCTGCATCAACCCTTCAGGTGCTGAGTTTTTCCTCTATCCATTCCCAGTGCCTGTGATCAGGAAACAGACATCAGGGCTCCCAGGTGCAGCACAGACCATGACTGAGATCAGGACCCCATATTGTGCAAGGTGCTGTACAATCCCTGGCCAACACTGGGACACACATGGGGTTCCCTCAATTTCTCTGAGCCTCTGCTGCCCAACTTCTTCTGACTCCATCTGGATCACACAAACCCCTTGCAAAAAACCCCACCTTTCCAAACAGTCCTTCTTTCCCTGCCCCCTAATTTTGCTTGCACACCCTGGGACCATCTCCTCTCTTCATCCCTCCCCCGAGCCAGGTGAAGCTGAGATGGATGCAACTTCATCCACTGGAGACAGCCCCAGCGAGCACTGCAGCCTGCCCGGGGGCGGGGTGTTTGCAGACACAGGAAGGGAGTAGCTGGGAGCGATGGGTGCTGGGAAGAAGGAGGCAGGAGCTGGGAGAACAAAACCCAGAGACTGGGTTGGGGACAGCTCCTGGGGGTGGGGCTCTGGCCGAGACCGGGGGCGGGGCAGCTCTTGGAGGCGGGGCTCTGGCCCAGACCGGGGGTGGGGTAGCTCCTGGGGGCGGGGTTCTGGTCCAGACCAGGGGTGGGGCAGCTCCTGGGGGCGGAGCTTGGCACAGACCGGACTCTGCTGCTGCCTCTGTGTGACCCAGAGCCGGGGCTGAGTAGCTGCTGCTCCCCCGGGTCTGTGCGGGGGAGATCCCGGCATTAAAGCTCCTTCCCTGCCAGGGATCCAGCCTGAGAGCTGAGAACCAACAGGGGGCTCTGGGAGCTGTAGTTCCTTGGTTAGCTCCCTGCCTATAGAGCCAGCCCCAGAGCAGGGAAATAACTACATTTCCCAGCATTCCCTTGGCCACTACCAACGGGAAAGGAAAGAGGGGGACCTCATGCGGCAGCATGCTGTCAGTGCAGTGAATGGTAGGGAGACCATATTTTAACATTCAAAATACAGGACACTCCAGGGGGAGGGAAGCCCCACCCTGCCACCATCCACTCCCTCTGACTGCCCCCCACAGAAACCCCAACCCATCCAACCCCCCTCCCCCCGCTCCCTGTCCCCTGATCACCCCCTCCCAGGACCCCTGCCCCTAACTGCCTCCCAGGACCCCACCCCCTATCTAAGCCTCCCTTCTCCTTGTCCCCAACTGCCCCCTTCTGAGAGCCCCCCAACTTCCCCCCTAGGATCCCACCCCCTACCTGTCCCCTGACAAACCCCTAGGACTCCCATGCCTATCCAATTGCTGCCTGTCCCCTGACTGCCCCCCCGAACCCCTGACCCATCTAACCCCCCCTTCTCCCTGCCCCTGACTGCCCCCCGAACCTCCACCCCATCCAACACCCCCCGGCTCCCTGTCCCTTGACTGCCCCCCCCAGAACCTCCTAGCCTTTCTCCAGCCCCCTTACCATGCCACTCAGACCAGCATGTCTGTCTCCATGCAGCGCCAGACACGCTGCTGCATACATGCTGCTGTGCTCCCCCGCGGAGCCCACAGGCCCCCGTCCCCACACACACACCCTGCACCTGCCTTCCAGATTTGAACACCTCAAAATTCAGGAGTGCTCAAGCTCAGTTTGGGCAGCTGGTACTTCATTTCTCCCAAATCAAATACACTGATCCATTGTAACTTGCTGTAGAAAAAGTAGGGTAAAATTGAGCAAGAAATGTTTCCCAGTGGTTATTAGGACTGGAATTGCTATTTTCAACAGCCATTGCCTTTTTTGTTTGTTTGTTTGTTTAAAAGGAAGACAGTGATATTCCATTGGCAAATTCCCCATAGAAAGAAAGAGTGGAACAAAAGAAGAATAAAGGCACCTCAACTTTTCCTCATTTATGGAGGACAGTCTTACAATATGCATCCAGATATCCTCCAATCACGCAAGCTGAAAATTGTTCCACTTTACTGCAGCTCTGTAACCATATGGGAACCAATCCTGTCTGTGTTTTGTGCACAACCAAAATTACTGCTGAATGACCCGCCCTGGGAATGCGTTACCAGTGACCCAGGGCTGCGGCGGAAGGAGGGTGCAGGTGGAGGGGGGGGGGGGGAGAGCCCAGGGCTGGGGCATCAGGAGGTGTGTGAGGGGGCACTGGTGGGGGAGAAGGGGGGAGCCCAGGGCTGGGGCGGCAGGGGGGTGGAGGGAGGGCACTAATGGGGGGAAAAGGGGGAATCCCAGCGCTGGGGCGGCAGGGGGTGTGGGGGGCGGGGGAGAGCCCAGGGCTGGGGCAGCAGGAGGGTGCGTGGGGGAGCCCAGGGCTGGGCTGGGATAGGGGGCAGCCACATTTTTTTTTGCTTGGGGCGGCAAAAAACCTAGAGCCGGCCCTGGCTGGAGCCAAAGCCGCTGTTCTCAGCTGCAGCCAGAATCTGCCCCAGGCCCCGCTGGGATCCAGGTGGGGACAGAGACTGGGGCCCGGGGGGTCCCCTTTGTGTGGCTGGCAGGATGGGAGTGGAGGGGAGAAGCCGGAGCTGCAGGTGGGGGAAGGGCAGTGGGACAGGTGTGGGGTTGAACGGTCTCTGTGCAGCCATGAAAGTCCAGGGGGAGAGTGTGTGAGCTGGGGGGGTGACACTTTTCCTGTTTGTGCCACTTCCGTCTGCAACACTGAAACAATTCTCTCTAGTTCTCCCCCTTTTCTCCCCTCACCACATATGGCTAGAAAATCTAAGGCGATTTCCTCATTTTTCCTAAAATTATTGACTCTCTAGTCTCTTATTTTGCCCTATTTTCTCTGTAATTCTCAAATTGCCATTTCAATTCTGCTCAGATTTGGGATGTTAACCCAGCCCGTTTTATATGAAGCAATTTGTCCTTGGTTAGGTGGGAATTTGCTGTCCTGTGCATTCCCCCAACATGGGTGGTGGTTAGTAGGTGCTGGTTGAGGGAGCCCGCAGACATGGCTGCCTCTGGGGTGGAGATGGGGTGGCCGTTCCCTGCCAGAAACAGGACATGGCAGGGAAAGGGAGGAGCCAGTGTCTCTATGGAGCCTGCCCAGCTCCTTTGGTTCTGCTCCTTTCTAGCATTTTGTTCAGAGACTTTATTACTGGGGAGGCTGAAAAATCTTTCTGTGGGCTTAGCCTGGCAGGAGGGGCCAGGTCTCCCATGTAATAAAGAGATTGAGCATGTTCCCAGCATGGCAGAATCTAGACTGTCTCTCTGCAGGGAAAGATCCTGGGGGAATCGTGATGTGAAATGAACTAAAGCCTGTTCTGAAACCTCCACAGTTGCCCTTCTCACCCTGCCAGGCTGCAGAATGTCGTCCATGTTTCGCTCCATCTCATCCCATCCTCTCATGGAAAAGGAAAGGAAAATGGCTGCAGTGGAGCCAGTTCAGGTAGGGATTATGGGAGGGTGGGGGGGAGTTGCTGGTGGGTTCCTGCTAGAGGGAGATGGACACCAAATACACCGGAGGTGGGAGGTTTGGGCAATCTGGTTTGGAGGTTGGAGTATGCCAAAAAATTCATAGGGTGGGGAATGGGAGAAGGCCAGGGTGTGGCAAACCTGTTGGGACTTGTTTAATATGTGGCTTCCATTCTAGGGACAGACCCATGAGGTTAGAAGGTGGAAATGCTCTCATTTGTGGGACAGGAAACAACCCACCTAGGTGGGGCTAGGAAAATGGACCAGAATCCCAGTGCTGGAGCCTGACCTGATTAACCAGTGGCTACTATGAGATGTAGAGGGGGCACCCACCAGTGAGGCTTAGGGTGGTGTTCTTAACCTTTTTCTTTCTAAGGCCTCCAACGTGCTATAAAAACTCCACGGCCCTGCATATGCCTGGTTCTCTGCATATAAAAGCCAGGGCTGGCATTACGGGGTGGCAACCAGGGCAATTGCCTGGGGCCCCATGTGACAGGCCCCCCCCCGCAAAGCTAATTGTTCAAGCTTTGGCCTCAGCCCCTGGTGGCAGGGCTCAAGGTCCCAGGCTTCAGCCCCAGGCAGTGAGGTTTGGGCTTTCTGCTCTGGGCCTAAGCGAGTCTAACACTGGCCCTGCTTGGAGGACCCCATGAAACCTGCTTGTAGCCCCGCAGAGGTCCAGGGACCCCTGCTTGAGAACCACTGCCTTAGGGGATATGCCCCTCCCCTATACCCAGCTCCAGGGCTGGCCTTAGAGAAAATGGGTGAACTTGTATTTTGGTGCCCCCCATCACCCCTGGTCCCCATGGGCTCCCCACCATCATGTCCAGACCCCAGTGCCTCCCTCTAGTGCTTAATTTGTATTGAAAGAGGTGCCAGAGCTCAGCCCTAGCACAAATTCAGCAGCGGCAGGGTGGCCTTGTAGCAGTGGGTGCTGGCCCAGCACCCAGCTCTGAAGGCAATGCCACCACCAGCAGCAGTGCAGAAGTAAGGGTGGCCTGGTGTGTGGTGTATTGTGCAGCCTTTTATTTTATGTAAAGTGCAGTTTGTAATGTGGCATTACACCGCCGCGGGGTCGGCTCTGGTGGTGACAGTTTCAAGCTTAACAGAGTGAAAGTCACCTCTGCAACTTGCTTCAAATGTACAGTCTTTAGGAACACACAAAGACCAAGGGAAGTGACCACACAGACATTCACAAGTACAAGGTCTAGTCGGTTTTACAAGTTTTATTAAAGTTACAGTTAAGGTTATGACGACCCAAGCATATAGACATTCTATAACGACCTGTGCAAAAGTTACAACTCTAGTTCTACTCAGATCCTGAACAATAGTATTAGGGTCTGATGAGTCTCTCATGGATTGATCATCAGTAGAGGGATGGTTCCTGCTGGAATTTCCCATAGGGAGCTCAATTTTCCTGCTCTGGGCACCCCCTTTTTGTAATGTGATTCTGATGATCCCTCATTAGTATTGACGCACAACCTGTATCCTGTGGTTAAGGCACATTTGGAAACAGAGGTGCCTTTCCAGAATTTTTTTTATTTAAAATTAATCTTCCGGCTAATTTTTCACCCTGTTACCACCTGGTACCTCTTTTCCCATAATCTTAAGGCATCGGGTTATTCCTCTGTCATTTACTGATGTCAGAATTTCTTAGTTCCAAGGCCTAAAATAGCTAAGCTAAAATCTTGTAGGTCTCAGCCTACAGGCCTTGCGTTTCAACCCTATTTACTTAGATACCTAATATATGATTAATTTTGCTACATACCGATCAATCGATTCTCTATTTAGCATACAGTGATTCTATATGACATAACGTGTTAGTTATTTATTACACCACACAATAAATGAACAGAAAACTAAAATCATTGGCTACCATTCCCACCCTTACGTCTACACTGCTGCTGTGGCTTGTGGTGCCCGGCGCTCTGCCTGCAGCTCAAGACGGGCTTTGCGCTCTCTGTGACGTTATTGATATAAACTGGGACCATATAGAACATGGGTTGCAACCAAGGTCCTGTAGTGGCACCAAATCTTAGGTAAAGGGGGTCATATAAGGTGTCTAAGACCAGGTTATGGGTTGCTGGTTATGATTATGCTGTCTGTATGTCTGTGTATCATTTTGTAGTTGAAATTATAAGTATTGGCTCTGTACTGTCTGTATTTTGTATTGTGCTCTGCTTCTGGGTGACACCGCAGACAAGTTGGTGTTAGCCCTGCCTAGCCTGCTTGATGGCCCATTAAGGACCATCAGCTACACAATTAACCCATGGAGAGAAGGCAGACACGCCTTGTGACTCAGCAAAGTATGCAGGGACTGGCCCATGTGACTCCAGACTCCATTTTGCTGTAATTATCCACAGTAAGGACAAAGAGGTTCTTACACCTGGAAGAGCCTATATAAGGCTGATGCCTCATCTCCATCTGGTCTTCAATCCTGCTTCTTACCTCTGGAGGGACTTTGCTACAAACTGAAGCTCTGCACAAAGGACTGACTGACCCATCCCAGTGGGGGATGTACTCCAGAGACTTGATTTGAACCTGCAGTTTACTCCATCACTGCTACAAGCCTGAACTAAGAACTTTGCCATTACTGTATGTAATTGATTCCATTTAACCAATTCTAGCTCTCATCTCTACCTTTTTCCCTTTATGAATAAACCTTTAGATTTTAGATTCTAAAGGATTGGCAACAGCGTGATTTGTGGGTAAGAGCTGATGTGTATATTGACCTGGGTCTGGGGCTTGGTCCTTTGGGATCGAGAGAACCTTTTTCTTTTATTGGGGTGTTGGTTTTTATAACCATTCATCCCCAGGACGGGTGGCACTGGTGGTGATACTGGGAGACTGGAGTGTCTAAGGAAATTGCTTGTGTGACTTATGGTTAGCCAGTGGGATGAAACCAAAGTCCTTTTTGTCTGGCTGGTTTGGTTTGCCTTAGAGGTGGAAAAACCCAAGCCTAGGGCTGTGACTGCCCTGTTTGAGCAATTGGTCCTGAATTGGCACTCTCAGTTGGGTCCCGCCAGAACCGCCTCGTCACACAGGCTTTGCGCTGTCATGCGGGGGCTGCATCTTGCTGGAGCCCCAGATATCCTGCAGCCCAGTGGCCACTCCTGGCTCACCAGAGGTGCCATTTCAGATTTTGGGGAGGGGGACAACTTTAACTGTGATTCCAGGGGCTACTGAGGCACCTGAAAACTGTAGGTTTTTCTGCAGAAAATAATTTACAAATGCTTCTGTCAGCAAATGTTTATCTAATTGTTATATAAAGAAGGATAAATATATACTGACTCCAATTACAGCCATGTATTAAATTGAAAAGTAAATTTAGAACAATCAGGAGATAATACAGCAAAATATTCCCTATCCCAAGCCTTGAGGGATCCGTTCTGGAGCTTTAACGCAGGTATCAGAAATGCAAGGTTGATACATTTTACCCCATCTGCTTACTTTCTCTAACAGACGCACTCTGTGTTACTGCCATTATCGCCTCTATTTTAGTCAATTGTTTTTCACTCCACTGAAAACATATTTACTTAATTTACATACGTGATTAAGGTTTTTTCTCTTTTTTACGAACAGGAATTTATTTCTCTAGTTTTTTGGCATTTATGTTTACTGATCATGTCAAGGTTTCCTCCCCCACTCTGAACTTTAGGGTACAGATGTGGGGACCTGCATGGACCCTTCTAAGCTTAATTCCTAGCTTAGATCTGGTAACACTGCCACCATCCAGAAGTTAGTGTCTGGCACACTCCCTGTCCCCCCAAAACCTTCCCTGGGGAACACAGATCCAAACCTCTTAGATCTTAACACAAGGAGAAATTAACCATTCCCTCCTCCTTTCCCCCACCAACTCCTGGTGAGTGCAGACCCAATTCCCTGGATCTTCAAACAAAGAAAAATCAATCAGGTTCTTAAAAAAGAAAGCTTTTAATTAAAGGAAGAAAAGGTAAAAATTATCTCTGTAAAATCAGGATGGAAAATGCTTTACAAGGTACTTAGATACAGATAGCCCAGAGGAAACCCCCTCTAGCCTCAGGTTCAAAGTTACAGCAAACAGAGGTAAAAATCCTTCCAGCAAAAAGCAGCATTTACAAGTTAAGAAAACCAAAAATAAACTAATCTACCTTGCCTGGCTACTTACAAGTTTGAAACATGAAAGACTGATTCAGAAAGATTTGGATTGATGTCCCGTCCCTCTCTGTCCCAAGAGCGAACAAACAACAAAACAAAGAGCACAAATAAAGACTTCCCTCCACCAAGATTTGAAAGTATCTTGTCCCCTCATTGGTCCTCTGGTCAGGTGTCAGCCAGGTTTACTGAGCTTCTTAACCCTTTACAGGTAAAAGAGACATTAACCCTTAACTATCTGTTTATGACAGATCACAATCCTGTATGTGACTCACTAACATTTGACTCCATCATTGCTATTAGTGTCATACTTGGAACTGCATTTATATTCATAGAAATTTTAAGTTACTTTACAGACAGATTTAAAAATACAATCTGAAGATAAATGATCTTCATCTGCAGTGTCTAAAGTTTTGAGTTTAGCTAATTGTTTTTAAACGAGCCCTGCTAAGGTAAGTACATGCAAAATTTAGAATCTATTATTTGCTAGTACCATTTTAAATAGTGAATGACAAAGCACAATACAGCAATAACAGTAATAATGATAATTACTCCAGCCAGGACAGGTGAGGTATTTTAGAACTCATTACTCAAAGAATTGAATTTAAGCATAATACAGAAATAAAATGATGAAATGCACAGACCAGTTAAAAAGCTAAAATAACAGCACTGTAATCCTGACCAAATGTGAACGAATAAAATTACAGAGATTATATGTACGTTGCGCATTTTGATGGGAAGTAAAAAGAAGTAATAACAGTAATTGAAGTGTCTGTTGTGGTGTGCATGTGTGTGTGTTGGGGGAGTGTGAGACACAGCCTGCTGTCACTTCAAGCACGGCAGCACTTACTAGTCCGAAGGCTCGTTCACACAGCAGCAGGGGCCAGCAGCTCCCACTACTGACCCAGAGGCAGCAGCACAGAATCTTGTCCCCCCACCTCAGCTCAGCAGAGACTGGGCACAGAGGCAGGAGGGTGGGGCCACCCCGACATCAGCAACCCCCCCACCCCGCACAGCACACAGGTGGCTCCTAGGAGCAGGTTGGCCAGGGGCAGCTCCAAGTAGGGGGAAGGGGCAGGGCTGCAGGAACAGTTGCAGGGGCAGGCAGCTGAAGAGAAGTGGGGAGAGGAGAGACAGGACACCCCTGCTAGAGGGACCCCCTCAGCAAGGCCCCCCCTGGACCGTCATGTAGTCTGCCCCCCACTAAGTCTGGCCCTGTCCAGCTCTTCACAATGAGAACAGCATTGGGCTCTCTACCAGCGAGCTCTCCCTGCACCCTGCTAGGGCCTCCATCTCCTGTATCCGTCTGTGGCTAGTAGGGGGGTGATGGATCAGCTGGGAGAGACAAGAGGCTCTCGCTTTGTCCCCTCACCCTGGTGTTTCCTGGATGCTCTGAGCGGGGTGGGGGTGGGAATGGGACTCTGGACTGTGAGCCACCCAGAGCTTCCATTTGATTGGCTCCTTTCCCTCATGAATGGTGGGACTGTGAGTGGGGCAGCAGGTACTGAGTGTTGGACTCTTGCTCTTTCAGGGGCCGGTGACCTTCGAGGAGGTGGCTGTGTATTTCACCAGGGAAGAGGGGGCTCTGCTGGACCCCACTCAGAGCGCCTTCTACAGGGATATCATGCAGGAGAACTATGAGACGGTGACCTTGCTGGGTAAGGAGTCCTGTCCCCTCAGTTATTAGAAGCTGTGGGGTCTCTAAAGGACCTGAGTAGTAATAACTTTATACCTTCATTCGTCATAAAAGTTTTGAAAAGATTCCTTCCCCCTTTTTTTTTTGCCCTATCTCCCACCCACTAGAAAATTTTTTGTTGCTGTCAGTAATTTTAAAATTGCATTTAATGTATCCTTATAGGATACATTCATAACTACATTAATAACTGTAGCTTTCATGCCTTTTCCTCATTTTAAGAGGAAAATATGCTGCCTGTAGAATTCTAAATTGAGTAAATAGGTGTATGACTCATGCATGGCTTGTGTGACAGTCAGATGAGCTCTTCTTTTAATAGGAGAGTGTATAAAGTTGCCATTCAGGAGCCCACGGGTGGAGGGAGAACAGAGCCGTGGGATGGGAGGAGATTGGGGGAGTAGCTAATTCTGGGGTGCGAGGACATGGGGAGGGGGTGTGCAGGATTAGAGGTAAGAAGCAGCAGGGAGAGAGGAGGTAGTGAGAGACAAGATGGGAACACAAGAAGCTACCAAGGTGCTGGGAGGTGACGGCTGAGAGTAATGTGAAGGGGAGGGGAGTGTGGAGGAAGGGCACCCAGGAAGTGGTCTGGGTGGGTCAGTGGAAGGGAGGAGAGGTTTACAGCTGTGGGGGATCCCAGATCTTTAACCCTGAATCCCTATCTAAGCCTTGTTGCTTTAGAGCCCACGCTCCAGTTTTCTTTCTATTCAGTTTCACTTCATTATACATTTTTTCCCCAAATATTATTTTAACTCTTGACCTCCCTCTCCCACTCATTACCCCCCTCCCCATATAACCTCCCCACCTCTATGCACAGCGACCCTGGCCACCAATGCTGAGTCCTTGCTGCATTCCTCCCTCCCATAGCAGGGCCGCTACCCAGGCAGAAATGGGCACTTTGTTGATGATGTCACAGGGTGATAGTGTAGCCTGTACAATTTTTACACCTATAAGATTACATATTGGGGTATAACTTGCCCTTGTACATGGCTACTCAAAGTTAATTGAGAAGATGGAATTTGGTGAAACACACAGAAACTTGATTTAATACAGACAGTTATAATTGAAATCATAGGCAAGGATCAATCCACATAACGTACCCGCCACCGAATTGCAGCCAAATCCGCAGGATTGGTGGACCTCCCACAGGCAAGCTGCCAAAGGCTGCCTCACTGCTACCCTCGCAGGGACCGCCAGGGCGCCCTGTGGCTTTCTGCCCCAGGCACACACTTGGATAGGGACCCACATGCCTCTCCTTTTTTGACCAGAGTTTGAGGATTGCAGCTTGTCCTCCATTGTGTTCGCTGGACTAACATCCAGTTCCTGTGCTTTGCTTTCTCTCCAAGGGCTGTAAGCAGTATGTGTGTGATAGAGGTGGGAATTTTGGTGATACTTCTATGATGCCAATATGCACCTCAGTTTCCCTCTGTGATTGGTATTGCTATGATCATAACGAGCAAGAGACATGAGGTGTTTTGTCATGTAGCTGTCATGGGGTGATATGAATGGGTCATTAAGGACTGGCTGGGGCCAACCTACATCAATGGAATACCCGACAGAGAGAAAGGAATAACTGTCACCTGTCCATGGGAAGATCTCAGCTTTGCTGAATGAAGCATACATAGATTCATTATGTTTTTGGGAGCAGGAAGAACTGGGCTTGCAGATGCAGGGAGCTCTACCGGAGTGAAGACAAATGGACAGGCACAGTGAAAGGAAACCAAACTGTTTCTGAGCACCACATTTCTGAAAAGATGGGGACAAATTGGAGAAAGTCCAGAAAAGAGCAACAAAAAATGATTAAAGTCTAGAAAACATGACCTATGGGGGAAGATGGAAAGAATTGGGTTTGTTTAGTCTGGAGAAGAGAAGACAGAGGGGACATGATAGCAGTTTTCAAGTACCTACAAGGTTGTTACAAGGATGAGGGAGAAAACATTTTCTCCTTATCCTCTGATGATAGGAAAAGAAGCAATGGGCTTAAATTGTAGCAAGGGAGGTTTAGGTTGGATATTAGGAAAAACTTCCTGTCAGGATGGTTCAGCACTGGAATAAATTGCCTAGGGAGGTTGTGGAATCTCCATCATTGGGGATTTTTAAGAGCAGGTTAGACAAACACCTGTCAGAGATGATCTATATAGTACTTAGTCTTGCCTTGAGTGCAGGCGACTGGACTCGATGACCTCTTGAGGTCCATTCCAGTCCTATGATTCTATAATGATCCAAAGGTCTCTTCTCGCCTTAACGTCTACAAACCTCTGCAAAACTAAGTTTGGCACATTGAGCAGCCTCTGATGTTTTCATGTGTCGCCTGCTTGATCTCCAGAATTAATACTGAGTGAGGGGTGTGACACAGCAGGAGCAGCTCAAACATGCAAAGGGGCTGGCCAGGGCAGTGACATCACAGTAGCTTTTGCATGACCTCAGTTGATTGGTCAAAGAAGGTTGGGAGGCGATGACCTCACAGAAAGTCTATGACAAGGGGCAGGTAAAGAGGCTGCAGGGTGGGGAAAATGACTTTGCTGCAGGGAGTCTCCTTCTCAAGGTCTCCCCTTGAGGACTGAGAGAGAATACAGGGTCATGCCTGTGAACGCGAGGAGGAGCCTCTTTGGAGTTTTCCTTGTTCCCACTGCTAATTTAGTGAGAAGACAGACGTCCCTGTGGAGCAGGTAAGAGCCCCAGAGAGGTTTGGTACCATTGGAGAAAAACTTAGTTCTCACTTTTTGATTGGGTACAGCAAAGTCAGATACTTTATTTTCTCTTTACAATTGTATAGAGAGAGGGAGTGCCCTAGGACACACGGTTGCCCCAGTCCCAGGCAGGTCTCACCACAGGTAAACAATTACAGCAGCATTTATACTTTTTGTTACATACAATAATAAGCAACAGCTGCGTTTTGTTTATAATAGGCCATCTTGATATCTTATTTTTCTCACTTCTATTTAGACGCCAGTCTACGTTCCTCATTATCGACACAAGGTCGCAACAACTTCTCCCATAGTTTTTTCCCACTCGCCTCACGCAATCCTCGCTTCTACAAATCTCGCATTAGTAGGGTTACAGCGAGCCTGACTCTTGCTAACGGAGACTGTCATGCATTAAGATCCCCTACAAATCCCTGTCAGTTCTTTCTCTACTTCCACACTCCGCCCCCTCCCCCCTTTTGTACTTCTAGTACCACAAATATTCTCAAACCTCTGTTTGCATTAAGCCATGGATTTCAGATTCTACATCAGATATTTCAACCTTAGGGGTTTTGATTGGATGTAACGACAATGCATGATTAGCCTGGACATGAAAGGTATTACTATTAGTACGTCCTTTACTACAACAACATAATCCTAAACTAACTAATAGCAATACAAGCAATAACATTCCCATAGCAATAATATGATGGGGTTGTTGTACAGTTTTCGTCACAAAGCACAATACCTCATACTTAGTACATAAAGTAGACACTCTATAAGCTGTATGAAAGGCATTCTTTTCAACTTGATATACATATTTTGAAGCATATGAATTTGCCCTTGTATTTCAGAGATTCTTTGAACCTCTGGTAACACTGAAAGCAAATTTTGAAATCGATCAGGTACTAAGCTGGTCCAATTAAAGGGTGTCTGGAACCTAGGGCTATTTGCAAAATTCTATCTGCAGGCCAGTAAACAAGATGATTGCCTGCAGTGGTAATGAGATTAAAATGTATATCTTGCAATGTGTTGGTTTTAACATACACACAGCTATCATTAGCTTGAAAAAATAAGTGTCCTGTAAGGATCATTCCTTGTTCCATACCCTCCCAGCAAATGTTGTCGTGAACAATGACAACTTCTCCTGGCTTCAGTTTACGGATACATTGAAGCTGTGGGGGTTCTAACGGCCAAAATGTCCATTGACTCATTAACCCCAACCAAATGTCAGATGTAATCTCAGGAGCACTGAGTAAAAATCGATTGGGCATACCAGGTAGTCTAATCTCCCAGATGTCATGATGAATCATCCAGTCCCACATGCATCCTCCCCATGGACCTGGCAGGATTCGGTATTTGGGAGCATACATTCCCCTAACCTTTCCAAATGCTTGGAACGAGCACTGTGAATGTCCACACTTCTACCCAGAAAGTCTCCAAGTATGTCTCCATGGCCACAGATTAGATGGTACTCCTGATGTATCTGTAAGGGCAGTGGGCCAAGCCTGGTGCTCAAGCTCACTCCAAATGGCCATTAGCTGGTCATTCAGGAAATCCTGAATTTCTGAACATGCTAGATCTCACTGCAATGCCTTCCCAGCCTCAGTGATATTCAATACCATCTCTGTCAGTAACTCCTGGGTCATAGAACTAAGGACGGAAACGACATGTAACTCACCAACTCCAACCTGTACTTTGGGTTAGCTGGTGGCCTTTTCCAGTTGGCCCAATTTCTCATCATGTTCTTGGTTCTTAAAATAGTCTGAACTGCTGCTGCACTGTTGGCTCCATCCCATAGGGATCTGGTCAAGTTCCTCTTCTTCCAGAGGAAATAACCCAGGCCCTCTGTTGTGCTAAACTAATGGCAGCCTCTTGTGGGCAATTTGGGTATGTAGAGGTGATCTGGAAATTGGATAAGGGCAATGTAACCTTAATAGTCCCTAGTGTAGTATTAATCACAGTCCATTGATATTCTAATACATCTCTCTTTGGTGTAGTACTATACCACATCTGTTATTTAACTATCCTCAGGTACTTTCAAGAGGCATTAACATTAATAGCATAGGACGTGGTGTATTGCAATAAGGTACAGGTTACAATATAAGTCACTGGAATAATTTCTATATAGGTAAAATATCCTGTGGCAGAACAAACTCTTTGGGTATTCATTTGATTATTCACTAATTGGGTGACCAAATAATGATACATGAAAGAGGCCCTTAACACAGTGCAAATTCCAGGAACAGCCATCATAGCTACTTCACTATAGAACCCATCAATTTCAATTACAGATTCTTGGGGTTCATTTGTAGTGATATCATAGATTTCTATTTCCACTGATCCATTTATTCTCCACTCAATTGTTCGCTTATATGGAATATCCTGAACTTTAAAAATATTTTTTTCCAAACAATCTTTAAATAAATCACTCAAGTGTGAAGGCCTTGGCCATTGTCTGTATTTGGATGTATTACAGGGGTAATAGTGTAATGGAGGAGATTGCAAGGGCAGTGGCAACAAGGTGCCTTTGATACTTGTCATTTAAAATACAATTAGGGAGGGCAATACATGCTGAAGGATTTATCTAAAACACAGGGCACAGCCTGTAGAATAAACCCCAACATCCAATCAATACCACATTCCCAAGCATGGGTCCCACAAATTTCTTCCTGCCAGTGTATAATTCTTTGTTTCTTCACTAGGGTCAGTTCTTAATGTCCTTTCTAGTCAGGAATTCCTGGACTTTGGCAATTTCAGTGGAGCGAGTGTTCCTTCTTCTTTCCTGAAGGAAAGTGTTCCTTCTTCTTTCATGGTTCAGCATCCTATAGGGGAGAAGTTACCAGCACATCACCCTGTGATGGTTTTGCTTCTTCTACAAAAATCCAAAGGCACAGTAGGTCTGTCAGTGGACAAGGGAGAGGTTACTAGCACTTCACCTTGTCCTTTTTCCCTGCTGTCCAGAAGGCACAGCAGACCTAGAAGGAGAAATAGGCCAATCGTCAGTAGGAGAATCCTCCCAAGGTGGAGGGGTCTTTTTGCAGTGAGAAGCATGGGTCCAGGCAGTCAGTCCTTGGCACTTCATGACAGTGTTGGTGGATAACAGGACTTGGAAAGGGCCCTTCCAGTGTGGAGCCAGAGCAGTCTTTCACTGATGGACCTTTACATAGATCCAGTCTCCTGGTTCCAAGGAGTGCTGCTAGGGTCTTTGGGTAGCGCTTCTCTACCTGTGAGAAAAGAAACCTAACACATTTCATTAATGCGTGGCAGTGTTCTGCAGATCTCATAGCTGCTTGGGCACATTCAAGCCCCCTCTTTTCTTGGTTGTCAGCCAAGTCTTAGCTGTGAGCAGTGTCCTTGATTGGGGCTAGTGTCTTAGACTGAGCATGCTAGCTATTTTTCCCCCAGTTAATTCGTACAACATTTCTTTAATCCATTCTTATTTTTACAATATAATTCATTCTATTTTCACAATCCCTCCTTTTGGTCAAGCTTTCGCCATGACCAACATTTTACTGGGTTCCACATATTAATCGTTCTTTATCTCTTTGTTCATCAGTGATATTTAAAATCATCATATTAGCACTCTGTTCTGGGGCAGTCACCTGCGTGGCATGCCTTACACAATTTTGGATACAACAGGAGACTGACTGAAAACATACAAAAATTATTAGGATTCCAAACAGGATAGTCAGGGCTCCCTGAAACAACCAGTTTCCTATGCCAGAGAAATTGAACAGGTTTCTTAGCCATTTCCATAAAGAACTCAGCTCTTTATGGGGAAGATATGTGATTTGTTCTAAGTGGCTAGCGCGATCTGTTACCTCATTGGTGTTGTTTTCCAATGAGAGCACAGTACCCTCCTTTGGCCACCAGCACTATGTTCAATGCCTGACGGTTTTGGAGGGCCATTTGTCAGATCGCCCCTGTTTCTTTGGTCAGGGCTTCTAAAAACTTTCTCCAATTTTATTTGCCATTATTTTAACTACTGCTTGTAACCTCAGGAGCCTTTTTGCCTGGTGTATTACTCCCCTAAGTGGGATAAAGGAACAGCCAATAGTCTCTTCCCAGGTGTCATTGCTGTTCCATATTGTGTTAAACGGACGAGGTCCTCCAGTGAGGTCTGAGGAATTGAGTGGGATAGCCAGGACAGGAACACCAGTTTGAGAGTGGGCTGGGATGTGGCTGCAGATCCAGCATTTAGAAATATTAGGGGTCTGAGCTTGCTGCTGGATAAAAGAATTGTCATTGTGGATTTCCCAGACCTTAAGACACCAGCAACTGAGGAACAGGCACCACCGGAGGCGCATGTTGGAGGCAGGGCCCTTCTGGTTCTGACAACCTCAACTGAGGGAACCGCAGTCGCGGGCTTTATGTCCACCAGGCAGCAGGCACTAGGCTCACTACTGCTTTTTCTTGGGCCTTGCTTTAGACTGTCGTCTGCTTCTGGCAACCCTTATGAGAGTGTAGATTGTAAGGTATTGCAGGCTGTTCCTCTACGTCTTCTTCTGGAGTCAAAATTGACTCTGCGTGGTCCTGAGGTGATGATTGGTTCACTGGGGGTGGTGCATTCTTACACTGCGAAGCATGTATTCACTCTGCTGCAATGCCAGACAGTTTAACAGTCGTCTGACTAGTAAGCAGTACCTGATGATTCTTTGATGTTTTTTTTTTAAGTCTCTTTGCTTCTTTCCTTGACTCTGGCTATAACAATGGCCTTCACACCTTATCTTTTCCTGATGCATACATTTCTCATTCACACAAACAGATTGAGAATACAAACAGTAGTATTTTATATCAAGCAAAAAGGCATTGCAAATGAAACCTTACTAAGTTTTACAATTAATAACCAAGACAATTTACATTGAGACCCAGGCCTTCAATGTTTCTTTAATTTACTTAACATAGACACAATACAGAATCCTGTCTCTTACTAACTAAATCTTAAAACAAAGAAATGTATATTTAACTAGAGTGCCTAATTTGTAATACATATAGGAAACCATAGTAGACATTATAACACATTCTAAAACAAAAGGGTGGCCGGCCATAATCACTTATAAGGATTGTTCTGGTCTGTTATTCCTTTCTGCTATTCAAAAAGGGTGGCTGACAGGATGAAATCAAATCATACATTAATTCTCATAGTACATTATAAAATGCAGCTCATACATATCCTCCTTTTGACACTAAGATTATTAATCGCCAGTGTCACTTCTTATTTAGTTTGCATAACAGAAAATACTGGGAGGTGATTTGGGCCTGTGGCTCTAGCTTTGCAAACATTTGTTTTATCCAACAGCACATTTCAAACATTTCTATTAAACACATGCAATTTAAAACCAAAAACAATTAGGGGTAGTATCATTAATATGCCAGTAGTTGTGAGAGACTATTCAGAAAATATGTTATATCAATGGTAAGCTGTTATGTTTCTGCAGTGGCAATTCTTAACATGTCCCCATTTGTGTATATAAAATGAATGGTTCCGTTTCCCACTTTTTTTTTTTTAAAGGAAATATGTTCCTTTTTACCTTTAACAGATGATTGGTAACTGTTTGCCATTTAATGCCAAGATTGATAAGAGAACTCAGCTAAATCAGTGCTTACAGTAAGCTGAGACTTTTTGTTGTTGTTGTGGCAAATAGTAAATGTTATTACTGGTAAACACAGTACTTACATTACATTTACATTTGTCTTCTGGTGGGTTGCTAACACTTTTATCCTTTTAAAACACTTTTCTCCAAGAATTAACACATACACATAGCCCATTATACAGTACTTCGGTCTCATAATTCATTTTATCCCACATACAGGATTCTAGTGAAATGTCTTTACTACAGGGCTTTGGAGCAACAGGCATCGATAAGCATACCCACTTTTGAGGAGTCCACTTGGTACAACCTCTAGTGTCCAATAGTTTCCCTTCCTCCCCAGCCCACTGGCTTGAGGTCTGGGGTAGCCAGAAGGATCCCAGGTGCAATCTGGGGAGTGGGCCAACTTTCCGTATCTTTGCTTCCAGAGCCTGTTGGTGTGTGATTTTAACAACAATTTCTTCACTTAACAAATTTTGTCTTACCGTACTGGAGACATACTGCATCCATTTATATTGATTGTTTAATACCTATTATCTTTTTCTTTGCTTTAACAGATGTATCAAAACCTTAATATTCTGATATTACCCAAAACATCTTATGTTCTAAATGCCTTTCAGTACATTCCATAGCTATCGCAGTATGTTTTTTTTTTAACCTTCATTTGTTTTTGTAATAGGTTGTTCTGTAGCTGGTATTAGCTTTTTCTGATTTTCTGAAAGACAAAAAAAACATTTTTTCTACCCCTTTTGGGGTGGCATTGATTATTGCTTAAAGATTCCGTTCTTTTACAAATACCCTTGCTGATTGCAGGCAAAACAAAGGAATTAGCCCCATATTTTCCTGTGTTTTTTATTCTATAGGCAGGCCAGGTTTTAATGGCTTCTACTTTTTAAGGGTTATGGGGAAATTATCCCACTGTTTAGTCATTAAATCCATGAGGTGGTGTACCTTAGTTTTTCCTCTTATATAGCAGATCAAGTTTGTAATATATAGTCCTCAGACAAAGAACGTATCAGATACTAAACTGATAAGAACAGATAATATTTTTACCTCAAGGTCCCAGAGACACAAGACAAGGTTTTCATCCCGAGGCCAAAAGACCAACAACATCAAGACATTTGATAATGTTTTTCCTGCTGTGTTAAGCTTTAAGTTTATGCACAGGTAATAGCTGAGAAGCATCAGGTATGTTTCTTATTTGCATCTTCTTTTGTGCTGGCAGTTCTCACCTTTCTTTATCAGTTAGGTAATTTGCATTAACACAGGCTTGGCTTTTTGGATTCAAAGCCATCAGCAGAGCTCAGAGACTCTGTCTTAACAAACAGAGATCTGAAAAAGAAAAGACAGCCTATTGCGGCTCTTTTTGGAGCCCTAATAGAATTTTAATTCAGCAACATGTTTCATTTGCATTTCTATTACCCCTTTCTACAATATACACTGCATATGTCCTAGGGAAAATGCACATTCCTTCTATACTATAACTTTTTAAAAAAAAACATTAGCCATATTAATTTTTACATAAGGTGTAACTGTTTCTTTTGTTCTTACAGAGTTTTCCATGTAACCTTATCAAAGTGACAGTCTGATTACACAGAGCCATTTTAAGGCTCAGTGTTTTAAACATAGCTTCTTTTTGTTTTGTGCACCTCAGTTCTGCTGTTGCTTCAGAGGGTCACTGTTAATTTTTTATTCTTTCACTACAGCTCTTATCTGCTATTGTTACAAAAAAACAACCAACCAAACAAAAAGACTCCATAATCTTTCCCTATTCTCTTGATTTTGACTGCCCTATTGCAGCCATGACTTGGTTTTTATTTAAAAACATTTTAAATTTTATAAAGAATCAAGTTACCCCTTAAGGGTTAAATGCTAAATCCCAAAGCCAAACAACACTAATTACCTGTGTCTTGCAAAAAGGTCTGTCAGTTTTGCAACTTTGAATTAAAGAGTCAAATGAATTTTTAGTGGCATTAAAAACAAAAACAAAACCAATTTACGTTACACCTACAAAACCGGAATTTTACAAACCAGATGTGCTGGTTTAGATTCTTAGAACTTTACATATTTTCACAGACAAATAGATACATACACATTTTCTTTTCCTTGACATTCCTTTACACTGCTTTGTTTTTACATAGCTGTACATATATTTGGATTATTTACAGGCACTCTTTTGGAAAAGGGCCCATTTTTCCTTCAGAATGGCTGCAAAGAAACCAAGAATTCTCTCTAACATGGTCCTTTTTAACATTTTCACAAAGTTTAACTGCTTAATTCTCTCCATCCCCTGTAGAGTTAACTTTTCACTCTTCCCTTAAATCACTTGTTTATCTCCCAAAATGACACCTTTATCACCTCAGATTTCACCATTTTAAGCATTGCTCCAGGGGTTCATTCCTGCACTTACTGCTTTTCTTACTCCTGACGCTATGCCCTTAGGGCTTCCAACCCGTTTTTCAGTTTCTTTATCTGTTGCTTGCCTGGGCCCGATCCTGCTTTTTCCAATGAACCGTTTGTGAGTGATATTGTGGTCATTTCACAATTTTGAAAGAAATGTTTAAAGAAAGGGACCAGGAAGGGTGGGGGCTAATTGAGGAGCCCACTCTCTTTGCTGAATTGGTAGTGGAACACTAAAGAATCAGTTTTTGAGGCAGACAACAAAGGGGAACAGAACAAGGGGCTTTTTGTCCTTTTTACAATGAGATGGGAGTATTAAGGGGGTTGGATCGATCCAGGGTGGTTGGGTTTTTTTGAGAACGGGGTAAAGGGGAGCGCTCGGTCTGAAGGTGGGAGAGGAGGCTTTTAATAAAGCTTTTAACTTATTATTTGAATATTTGAGAGAGGCGAGTTTTGATTTTGTCCACCTATGATTTGCCTCTTCCCACCACTGCATGAAACAATTAACCTCTCCTTTAGTCAGTTTAGTTTTAGGTTGGCTGATTTTGTCCTTTACGACGTCCACTCAGTCTTTGTTCCAAGATTTTAACAGTGACCACTGAGTTTTGGGATCCCCCTGAGTTAGCCTAGATCATTTTTCCAGAAATTTACAGGAGTCTGGACCCATCCTAAATACATAAAATGAGCTGGCGTTCGTTTAGGGAACTGTCCCGACTTAGACGTCTGGTTACCCATACAGGAGGACTTCACACACCAATTACACAAGAAGGAAATTCGGGTTCGTCAGAGCGATGCCCGGTGCAACACACAAAAGGAGCCCACAGGTTACTGCCTCAGTCACCCTTGCTTTCACACCAAGGGTTTTATCCAAAGTGTGGTGCAGCTGTGATTGTGCAGATTCCATTCACTCAGACCGCGGGGACAGGAACCCCTTGGTCGGCCGATCCCTGGATGGAGACGGCACCCAGACTCAAACATTCCACAGGAGGACGGATAGACACAGAGACAGGACAGTCCTCAGTCCAGACAAAACACAGAAATAATTACCTGACCAGATTCCTGATGTCAGATCCCGGGATCCCTACCAGAACAGAGTGGGAACCAACAGGTTCGATGGTGTAGACTTCACTGTGGTCGTGCGCCTTTCCGTTCTTGTGGAGGACCACTCGGGCCAAATGCCCAGGTGCTGGCTGCCATGGTCGTCCTACAAAAATGGTCAGGAATCACACGGCCCCAGTGAAGACGGTTGCCATCTCGGTGGAACCTCCAAATTGTCAAAGTTAGACTCAGGACTCACAGTTTGTCAGACCACTCTGTTTTATTAGCACAATGCTCTGCTAATAACACCCAGATAATGTGAGCATCATGCAAGACACAAACTATCTTATTTATACAGATAAAAGGGTGAGCACTTAACAAGATGATAAAGGAAGCAGAATCTGATAAGTTTACCTGGGCTAGGCATGCATATCTTATTTCCTTACTAACTATTACCAATCTTCTGTTAATGTTTTGCCATTAGCACCATCGTTTATGCCTAATGTTTCTTTTTCTGACACCTGTATTTTAACATTTCTTATTTCTGCTTAAAGGTAGATACAACATTCTTTAATCCATTCTTATTTTACAATATAATTCATTCTACTTTCACAAGAGCAAAAGGGGAGAACCTGTGATGTGCTCTGACCAAGAAGGGTTATGAGAAAGGGGAACAGGGATGCTGGTGCCTCTCCGCAAGGAAACCTCAGACAAGGCAGCTCCTCCTGGACAGGAGCAGCAACCTTCACGCTAGCAGTTACAGCCAACTTTAGGTACATAAATTCATAGTTTCAAAGGTTCTAAGGCCAGCCCTGATCATCTAGTCTGACCTCCTGCATAACACAGGCCCTAGAACTTCCCCAGAATTCCTGTTGCACCATGGTCCCATGTGTCTTTGCCTTCAGCTGGGGGTAGAGCTCAGGGGTAGAGTGTTTAATTACAGATCAAGTGGTCCTTGGTTTACATCCTAGTGCACCCTTTGATGTCTTTGTTAATAAGCAGCAGGTTACACAAAAACAAAAGGAAGCATTTTTTCACACAACGCACAGTTAACCTGTTGAACTCTTTGCCAGAGGATGTTGTGAAGTCCAAGACTTTAACAGAGTTAAAAAATGAACTAGATAAATTCATGCAGGAGATAAATAAATGAACTAGATAAATTCATTAATGGCTCTTAGCCAGGATGGGCAGGGATGGTGTCACTAGCCTCGGTTTGCCAGGAGCCAGGAATGAGCGACAGGAATGGATCACTTGATCATTATTTGTTCATTCCCTCTAGGGCACTCGGCACTGGCTACTGTTGGAAGACACGATAGTGGGCTAGATGGACCTTTTGTTTGACCCAGGATGGGAGGTCTTGTGTGGCTTATGTTCTTGGTTGTATGAACCAGTCCTGGCTATTAGAGGAGCAGATGGCTTCAAAAGACCAGTCTCTTGGATCTGGGAATCCTGGGCAAACTAATTCCCTTCCTTTAGAGAATGACAGAAAAACCCATTTCCTCCTCCTTTCTATTCCAGGCTTCGTTCTTTTTTCCAAAGATTCGCCTCTAGGGAGCAGGGAAAGATCCACGTGCAAAAAGTGTTTGTCCAACCTGCAGAAAGGGAGGCATGCTCTGACTTCAGCCAGCAAGAACAGGCCTTGCGAGAGAAGCCCCAGAGAAGCAAATGCTCATGGTCCATCCTATCAGGCATGAAAAGACTCTGTGTCTGTAGCCAATCTGACACCTCAATGGCAGATGGCGACGAGGAGAGAACAGTTTCCTCTCCAAGAAGGTTGATGCGCTTGTCCCTGAAGAAGAAAGCAGCTGAGAACCAGGTGGAGTCAGAGGAGGTGAAGCTGCAGGAGGATACTGGAAAAGTCAAATTGGATCTTACAGGTGAGGATTCAATCCACATTGTTAGCAAGGAGCATGTGAGGAATACTGACATCAGTCACTCTACAAGCCTTATACATCAGGACCTTCTCATGGGACAGTGATGGGTACCTCAGACTCTGGAATCCATTTAATGCCAGATCCTCTTGGGGAGGGTGGCCGAGGTCCATTGCTGAGGTGGGGAGAGCTGGTACTGTGGGGTGGGGAGTACTAACATTTATCCAGGCTGTAAGGAGAACAGAGAGGCTGGATGTTGTAGGAAATCATTTCTTTTCTCCTGGATCGGGTCCGTTTCATCAGTAAAATGCTCCAGAGGTCTCAGCAGGTCACAGCTGGGAACCATACTAGAGCTGAGCCATTACTTCTTGGGGGGTTAAATGCAAATCAGGCCCATTGCCCATCACTGACAGGAAAAGTTTGCAAGGGGAGGGGACAAGATGAGTAGAATACACCATGGAAAAGAAACTGGCCCCTAGGTCCGAAGAAGCCTCATGTGGTAAAAGCCCCCAGGTAAGAGTCATGAGATCCGAGTTCTCTGCTTAGCTCTGCCAACAACCTTCAGTCTGACCCTGGGCAAGTCGCTTCAGGGCTCTTAGCCCAACTTCCATCCTCTGTAAACCAGGGATAATACATGGAAAAGCAAAATGTTATGAATGTTTCTTTCTGCTCCAGGGACAAAGAAGGAGGTGTCTGAGTCGAAGGGGAAGTGGGAAAAGGGGAGCCCAGAAGAGCAGGAAGAAGAGCGCACTCCCACCCCCTCATTAGCAAGCAGCTCCTATATGACGATGATAATGACGCTTTGTGACTGTGCTAATGGAAAGTATCCCCTGCTGTGTGTATTAATATGTCCTGGAGCTGGGATCTCTGACAGGAGACCTACCTGCCTCTTGCTCAGGGAGCTGAAAAGAAACACTCTTCAAGTGTGATCGACTCCAGCCAGTCTTTATAAGTTTCGCTGGGTTGCTTGAAGGAGGTCCAGATTGACAAAGGGGTTTAGGCACCTCAAGAAGTACAGAGGTGCCTAGTGGGATTTGCAGAAGTGCCTGACTCACCTGCCTGATTCTGATGCACTCTCCATGGGACTCAGGCACTGCTGAAAATAGTACCAGCCCCTCCCTGCACTTCTAGGGGTAACCCACACACCTGCTGGGTATGGTGTCCTGGCCATCTAGTGGCACCAGGACCACTTAGAGACAGAGATAAATTGAGTCTGCGCTAGAGCCTTAGCTAATAGCCGGTTGGGTTTTAGCTCATGTGGTAGAGGCTTCTGCACTAAGCTCCCGAGGTCCCAAGTTGGATCTCACCTGCCAACATCTGCCAGGCATCTAGATGCCTTCATAACTCTTATGATTACTGAGAGAGCACCCTGCAGCACATACAACAGTCTGCAATTCTGGGAGCTTGTTACCCGCCAGGGGGCTGGAGTATCTATGCGAGTGTGTCACTCTGGTGTGCTCTACTGCATCCTCAGCTGCTGGCATCCAGGACAGACAGTGCTAATCCAGCCACACAGGCCAGCTGCAGTAACACTCAGGAGGTGCCTGAGTCACCAGGGCAAAGACTTCCAGCACCCCAGGCCCTGGGTTTAGGTGACCCTGGAACCAGGCCCCCTGCAACCAGGCCCCCTGCAGTAACATTGTGCCCAGTGAGTTCTGACCCACGGGGGTCTGGCTCCAGAGGCCCACGGTTTGGGATCCTCCTCAACCAGGCAGACTTGCTCCTTCAGTCGAAGCTACTTTCTGTCCTGCCGGCGATTCCTGCCTGTTTTGTGGCAGCACCACACGCTGCGGGGTGGGGAAGGAAGAGGCATTTCCGTTTGGGCCCTGTTCTCAGTCCTTTCCTCGCAGACACTATGGGCTGCTAGAGTTGCTGAGCCAATCTGCTCAGGGTGGGATGGGACATGGGGCAGGTTCTCCAGTGACCCCTCAGCTGCACTCCACAAGCAACTTGAATGGGCTTTGCAGGCCACTGAGGCTTTCTCAGCAAAAACTGGGCTTCCTGGGAGGAGGGGCTAGAGAGGGAGGAAATGGGGTGGCCTTGGGGTCCCAGCACTGGCTGAGAGGCTCCCATCTCTTCTCAGGCAGAGGGGGAGGGGGAAGTGTATGAATGACTGAGGAAACCTCGGCACCTGTTGAGGTTTGTTAAGAAAAGGGCTCAGCTGGAGTCTTCACGCTCACTGGGCGCTGCCAGCCTCCCGCGGGGACAGACTGTTCCAGGGCAGCTGAGCAATGGAAATACTCAGTCTCAACAGGCTTTGTCCCTCTTCATTGCAGATCCCCGGGGAGCAGCTTTCCTCAGCCCAGCTCCAAGCTGGTGAGAGCTGTGAAGGCTCTGACAACACCCACCCTGGAGCGATTTCAAGCTGAAGAGGAAGAGCTGAGGACCATCGTATCTCTACATGGAGACCAGATGGAGAGAGTAAGAGACTCCCGCCGTGGGGCAGGGGGATGCTGCGCAGAGAGGGGGAGGGGAGAATTTCCTCTACTAGGAAACCGTTCCTGGGGTACACTGACATGGTGCTTTGAAGGTTGGCTCAGCCCCTTTCCCTTCATCGCTTGGCTGCGGGGACAGCCCAGCTACACTGAAGGGGCGCGATAGCCCCAGCCCTGGCAGTGCAGCACTTACCTAGTCTGCCCATGGGCCTCCACATTAGACTCCAGGACCAGACATGGTTTCCTCAGACATGCTGCAGGGCCTTGTTTTTCCAGCTGAAGGATCAGGAGGAATTTGGTTTTGCACTTTTCTCTCTGTCTCTCCCTAGCTCTGATCCTGTTGCCCATCCCCACAGGATCTGAGTGCCTCCCCCGTCAATTAGACTGGCCAAGGGAGGTTTCTGGCAGACTTCATATTTATATCCCCTGGGTAGGAGGCTCTCAGCATCATTTCCTCCCACTGATTAATGAAGCTCCACCGCCCTCCTGGGAAGTAGGAATTCAACCCATTCGACACCTGGGGAAACTGAAGCCCAGAGAGCTCCTTGACTTGCCCAAGCCTGCGCAGGCGGGGTTATCGAGAAAGGAATCAGGGTTCACGTTCCCTACAGTCCTTTAAACGTTGCCTTCAATCGCTCTGCCTGGAAATAGGTGACATTCCTGCCCTTCTCCAGATAACGCCTGCCCATGACATATTAGTGCAGACCTATTCCCCTCGTGGGCTTTGGCTTCCTCCCCAAACCTGCCTGTTCCTAGGGTTTCCTGCAGGTCATCCCTGTCTCTGGCCGAGTTCCCTGTTTCCAGCAGGTCCCAGTGGGAAGTTAACAAATGGCCCCTCAATCAGCAGATTGATTTGTGCAGGGCTCTAACTCCTGCCTAGCAGAACAGGGCAACAGAATCCAGTCACCCAGGTTGTACCTCCTGCTCCTTGTTCGAGAGAGGAAAGAGCAATGACCAATTCCTCATGGAAGAGCCCGAGGGGGCGGCTTGTCCCTTTCAGGTCTATCTACCCTGTGCTGCAAACTCTGCAGCAGGAGCCGTAAAGCCTGGCCCTACAGACTTGGGCTCCCAGGGCTGGCACTGTGGGGCCAAATGTCAATGCAGCCTCTTCTGGGCTTGGGCTGGAACTTGAGCTCTGAAGCCTGGGGAGTAGGGGGCTTCAGAGTCTGGGCTCCAGCCCAAGTCACCATGTCTGCACTGCTGTTCCCAGTGCCATAGCCTGAGCCTGAGGTTAGAGACCCGGCTTTGAGATTTGTTACGGCAGGTTTTAAAATCCCGCAGTGTAGAGGTTCTCCTTAGGGCTGGGGCCTGGAACTGGCTAGCCCCGTCCAACTAGCCCTGCCTGCCATCTCTGGGATGGGCTCTGGGGTACATCAGTAGAACCAGCTGGGTCTGGAGCAGTGCTTCTCTACCTGGGACATCCTCAGGGCCAAACAGGTGGTATTGGATGTGCCCCACACAACATATATGTGGCCCACAATGGAAACTAGGTTGAGAAGCACTGGCCTGGAGGAACTGATTGTGCTAGAAAGAGCAAGAGGAAGTTGCAGAGATGGAGGAAAGGCTCCTGCAGGGAAGCCCTTGAGAGCAGGGCTGAGAGCAGTTTGCTGAGGCAGGGAAGGCCCTGGGACATCAGGGGAGTTTGGGCTGTGCCCACGGTAAGGTTTTGGGGAAGGCTTTTGTGTGTGTTTCTGAGCTTTAAGGTGCTAAACCAGACCTCAGGAAGACTGGGGTTCCTGGACTTGTCAAAGCCTCTTTCTTGAGATTATGGACAAGCCAAGATGGGCAACCGAGGTGAGAGGCGGCTTGCAGGGCTGCCAGGAGGGGTTACCCGGGACGACGCCACTTATTGATAAATCCATCCCTCAACTTTCTGGCATTCTTCCAGGTTGGAAACATCATGGGACATATCTTCATCTGGCTGGACAACGTCTGTGATCCCAGAGCCAGAAAAGCAGCGCTGAGGGCCACGGCCTTGCTGGCTCGTTCCCACCCCCAGGACGTGGTTCTGAGCTGTGTGGCACACACACTGTCATCAGACAGGTAGGGAGCTGGTCTGTTATCACCTCAGGCCATTATTTCTCTTCTGCTTCTACTGACAGGCCACAGTCTGGGAAGGGTCCGTCGGGCTCACACAGTTGGGGGGTGTTACCTGCTGTGCAGAGAGCTGTCCATGCTCACTAAGAGGAGATGCCCAGGCCAAACCACTGAGGAGCCCACCCTTCTCCTGCACTCCCCAGGATGGAGACGTGCCAGTTTTCTGTAGAATTCCAGCATTGTCCTGATTTCTATGGGTCACCCCACTTCCTCTCCCATCAGGCCAATAAATGACTTTGGGGCTCACTCCACATCCCTGGATCATGAGGTCTGGCTGCTCCCTATTGCGTGAGAGAAGGCAAAGATGGAAGAGGTCCATGAGGTCCATCTGTCTGTCCCCTGGGGACCAGTGGAGGATTGTTACCTGTACTCAGATCCCTAGTTCTTCCATGGCTGAGGAAGTGGTGAAAAAACGCACTCATCCTTATGGAGCTGCGCAGCAGAGGTAAATCTCTTAAGACAGAAAATTCCAGACCTTATTGTTGGGGGATGGGGGTGGGGAGAGGGGGAAACACAACACCACCACATCCACACATGACCAGAGCATAAATGCTGTGCAGCCTGCCTGAGTCTGCAGACAGCCGGCAATAACAGCTCTGAGAGGGGTGAGTGCCTCTTTTCATCTCAATATGCTGTGAATTCTGTCCTGCTGGTTATTGCCGATCACTTTGCAGAGTCATCCAGCTCAGGTGTTTATAACACAACCCCCATATGCCTAGGGGCCGTGAAACCCAACTGGAGCCTAGCCAGAGGTCAAAACTCCGGCTTTCCTTGGCATCTTCTGCAATGCAGTTCTTCACTGACCATAAACAAATGTGTGTCACGTGGGAGAGCAAATTGAAGAGCAGCATGAAAGACATTGAATTTCTTACCCAGTTCAGTTACCAGAGGAATACAGTGTTGGTTTTCATATTGAGTGTTTGATTTGTAAACCTTCCAGGTTTGAATTCCTTGAAGCAGCCACAGTGCTTTCCAGGGTCTGTGCTCAGAAACTATAGAAACTCGGCAGCGTTGGCACAGAATTTCAGTCAAGCTTCCTGAAGACCTTAAATCCAGGCCATTTGCTCTTGGTTTGTCCAACCTAGTTCTCAGTGTCCCCAGGGCTTGACCACCATGTTTGACCTTCCTCACCAAACTTGGAAGTCAAATGACTGGAAGCCTTTTGGATCCATCTGCAGGCTTCCTCTGCAGATGCCTGGGGGGACCAGCAGTGCTTAGACCAGCAAGAATGGAGAGAGGAGAGGTGGGGGATTTCAGTACTAATTTCCTTCCATCTCTGTCACATTGGGCAGTACAATTTCCCTTTCTAAGCTCCTGAATCCTCTCCTATCAGAGCATGTTCTGATTCAGTGTCTGACCCTGTCCACCACACTGCAATAAGATTGACCTGCTAAGAGACGCTTGGTCAAACACTGGGTCTCAGTTACACCCCCAAACCAAAGAGGTGTAAATAAAGTTTCCCCCAGGTAAAAGTTACGGATCTGAAGTGGTTTATCCACTGGTACCCTGGCTCAGTTGTCTTCTACTCTAGGTGGCCCTTTAGTGAACAGGTTCAGTTCCGGTGTCTCTTGGAAGTATCTAGGTTTCTGGCTCTGTAAATTGTGACTAAGAATCTTCCCAGCATGCGATCATGAGATGTCCGGTACTTTTGACTGGGCCAGAAACACTGGGGATATGAGAACGGATCTCCTCAGGTTGGTTTCAGCCTGTCCAGTCACGACTGGAAAGCCAAAGCACAGGGTCTGCACCACTAAGAGAAATAATGGGGAATAACGTCATCCAGATTCTTCTGATCTTTCCATAGGGATCCATCCTGCTTCCGTTCCAGGAATGGGTGAAGGTTCAGGAGCCAACATATGTCTCCTCCCCTCTCAGGAGCCAATCCTGTTTTGTAATACACTGGAGAGGAAATTAGACATGACAAAAGGACAATAGCAAATGACAGTGGGGCCAGGTAGCAGATTGGTATAGTTGAGTGAAATTCTTTCCTCCCTCCAGGCAATAAGGACCATTTACGAGGTCCTTTTCCTGTGGGGATACCAAGAAACCATCCTGGAAATGTGTCCCCAGATGCTCATCCTCTGCCTCCCGCAAGTGCAGTATGTGATGGATCTGCGCTTGCCAGGGATCCACATGCCAGCGAGACATCCAGCCCCGAGGAAGGATCCAACTCCTCAGCCCCCTAAGGTAATGACTGAAAGGAAAAGGAAGAACAGATTTGTTCTGTTAAACACGTGGTCTGTTCATGGCCATCATTTGTTCAGGTGCTGTAGTTAGCCCAGGATCAGTTCGGTCTAGGTCTCTCTTGAGGGAAAAAGGTTGAGAGCTGTGTGTTCTTGTAAATCACACTTGCTCATCTGACTCCGTCCAAAGGCCAGCTGCTTTCACTACACAGTCAGGCAGCGGTCATGTTTGTGCAGCCATCCACATGTGCCACCTGCCAAAAAAAGCGTCAGTACTTTTATCTCGGCCTGCTGCACAAATCTGTGGGCCTCTGTCCCAGAACGCGGACAGAGCCACACCAGAAGCACATGGGGCCAGGCACCGCAGGATGTCAGTGTCACAGGTAGACAGGAGGAAGAGGGACCAGTTCAACTGGTTCTGTGGGCACAGTTGGGGCCTCTATCTACATGCCAGAAGATACTGCAGCTGGTATAAACTGACACAGCTTTGCTCGCTTACACCAACTAAGGATCTGGCCCCACATGCCGGCTTCACTCCTGTTACCTGCCACAGTAAAGAATCAAGAATTCAACCGTATTGAGTGATGACATCAACCATCTTAAGAAGCTACAGTGTCACTAACTGGTTACAAACTCAATGAAACTGCAGTGTCGACAGGGCCCACTGTGCAGGGAAGCACCATGATATTACACTGGATCTATCCTCGAGGAGGCTAGCTACTGCTGACCATGCTGTGAGCGGCAGGGCTTGTTCAGATTTGCCATGCTTGGGGCTGATCTCCTGGCCTAACACTGGTATTTTTTGTCTTTAGCACATCAGTGGAGGCTGTGAAGACTCTCTTTTCCATGCCCCGATACTGGAAGGAATTTGCCAGCATCCATTTTTGGCAGGGTTGGGACATGATATCCTCCCGAAATTACTACTCGCAGTGCGTTGGCCTGATTGCAAGGTAGGAGGCCCAAAGTTTCCATGTGAAATATTCCTCTGTTCCAGGCTGACATCTCAGCCCAGCAACTAGAGAGGAACTCTCTCTCCCCCTTGATAACCATAAGGGACTTTCTGCTCCATGTTCCAGAGCCATGATCGAGTTTGAGAACCCTCAGCTCCCTGCAGTTTTCAGAGAGGCCATCACCATTGTCCAAAGTGAGAAGGAGGAGGAGGAGCAGAGAAATATCGCCATGACATTCTGCACTGAGGTGAGATTCATTAGTTGACAGGCACAAGTGGGCTTTTTGGAGAGCAGCTCAGGCCAGTAAGCCCTGGGCACATTGTCAGCAGCTCAGCAGCCTACAGCCAGCTAGCTCCTCTGGATGGTCATGGGGCATGGCAAAGAGAGGGAGGGAGAGACAGGGTGAGATCGCTCCTGGCTGGATGTGCCTAGATGGGATCATGTGGCAAGAGGAGATGTTTCTCTGGTGCCCCAAGGCCATGCTTCTCTCCTCACCTTTTCCTGGGGTTCTGCTTTTCTTCTGCCCCAGGGGTCGCTCCATGGCACTCAATGGGGCCTGGAGATTCCCCTTTCCCTGGGGGTTTATTTGTGACTTGTGCATTAGTCTAAGTTCTGGGAATCAACCAACTGAAAGAGCAGCACCTGGCTCCCTACACACCAGAGACTTTGTATGGGAGTAAGTGGCCATTTGGTAAAGATGAGTGTCCAGGGAACAGACCCCCACAGGAAGACCTCTGCTCCTCAACCTGATGTTGATTTGGCTCTTTCCAGTTTCTCCAGAGTCCTTCCATTGAGACGATATTGACAAAATCAGAGCTCCAGGCGCAGCTCATGGAATGGACCCAAGACAAAAATCCCATTGTACGTAGGCTCAGTCTGCGAGGCCTTGGAAGTATTGTGCTCCAGACAGAAAAGGTGAGAACCGTGGATTGCCCGGGGGACCGAGGAAGCTCATGTCTATCGAATAGCTCAGAAATGATCCCCACACAAGCCTTGTTGTTTAACACACAGCACGCAAATGTTGGAGGTGCTTTACTGAGCAAATCAAGGCACAATGTGGTCCCTGCTCCCGTGAGCTGACCCGATTGCAGATGTGATGCGGTGGGGGAGGGGGAAATTGGGATGAGCAAAGACAAAGGTTACAGTGATCAGCTGGCACAGGTGCTCAGTTTTAGCAACTGTCCATCTCAATGGCTCCATTCCATATAACTGGGAATTGTTTTGAATGGGGTGAATTAACTCACTGCTTGCAGGCGCCCTGCAGAGGTGGGGTTATAGGAGGAGACAATGTTAGATGAGGATGGAGAAGACGTTCCATGCATAGGGACCGGCGTGGACAAGTCAGAGCTGGGAGTGGGAATGGAACAAAGATGACAAGGCCAGTCTGGATGGTTGAGTGGAGCTGGAAGGGCCAAAGTGTCAGGAGACAAAGTCCAAGGTGTAGGATGGGCAGGGGGCTGCAGGGCCTGAAAGGAGGAGAAAGGGACTGAAGTTGTTGCTCAGGGCAATGGGGAGACGGTGGAGGCAGGGAGACAAGCCCAGGCTTAGCAAGAGCAGAAGAGTCAGCATGGATCAGAGGTCAGTTTGTGGGGCCTGGAGCTGCTCCAAGCAGGTGTCAGTGAAGCCTCAGGTCAAGGAGTGCAAAACTCCTGCAAGAGTGACAGGAGAATAACTTTCTCTCCCCCATTGTGGGGCTGTGCCAGCCGTGGTTTCTCATAGGTGGGAGTGGGATGGTGCAGCATATACCCTAGGCTGTCGCCCAGCATAGTAATGAGCTGCCTTCTTCATTCCTGCAGGTGCAATGGTTACGGGCCCAGCTACCAGCGATCAAGGACATGTTGTGTGACAGGGATGGAGGGCGTGTCATGGGGGCAATGCATAAAGCTGCAGACATCATCTACCTCCTCAACAGGGAGGGGCTTGGCTCCATCTCCGAGAACATTGCTGTCAGCCTTCGCCCCTTCATTGACGATGTAAGGCTTGGAACCGCAGGATAAGCCCATTCACCCTCTCCGCCTGTCTCTGATGCCCTTGTCTCTCTTTCCCCATCCCCATCCCCTTGCCTCCTGCCCCTCAGCCCTACCATGGAGCCTCCTCAGTGCCATGCTTCCAGCCCCTGCTGGAGCCTGGCCTGGGGGAGAGGGGGCCTGGCACTGGACAGATGATCAGCTGTCTGGAGAACACAGGCCCCAAAGAGGTGGAGATTCCCAGCAGGAAAGAGGTGGGTTGGGAATGGCCCAGTTCTCAGGGGCACCGAAGAACAAAAGTAATGCAGTGTTTTGTAGCAGCACCTCCCTGCAAGGCTCCAGCAGCTGCTCCTCCCCTTCCCCAGACCGGTCTCCAGCAGCCTTCCCTCTCTCTCCCCTAATCTTCTAGGGGTCTAGGATTCTGTGCTCTCCAGACAGACATTGCGTCTAGGACACCATGGGGCTGCACTGCCCTGCACAGCATCTCAGGCCCTGTTCTGCACAAGATGTCTATGGCGCTGGCCTGGTGGCCTCACTGCTCCTGCGAGCCAAGTCAGTTAACACGGGGGGAACCGGAGCAGCATGCAGATTATGACTGTCATGTTATGCTCTGATACTGCCTGGCTTTAACCGGGCTTCCCCATTCCCTGTCCGTCACTGCCAGGAGAGGGCAGTGTGCCTCCGCTGCCATTTTACTGCTTGTCAACATGGTGAGCAGCGTGAAGGACAGACAGCTGCAAGGGAGGGGTAGGAATCAGTCCCAGAGGGTTAAAAGGCCCTCCTCCTCATCAACTGGGAGGCGACTACAGGTCAATCAGGTTCAGCTGAGAAAGGGTTACCAAGGTAGCAAATTAGAATCAGCTGAGGGGGAGCTACCTGAGGTTAATTAGGATCAGCTGATTCCAACTTGGGGCTGCCTGAGGCCTTTTTAAACCCTTCCCTGGGAGGAAGGAAGGGGGGAGAGTGGAGAGAGAAGGAGCCCTGCTGCCAGGAGTGTTGGAGCAGGAAGACAGCGAGCCTCCCCAGGGGGAGAGGCAGTGCTCTCTCCCACAAGGGAGTAAAAATACTCTAAACAGGACTGGTGGAGAGACGGGGAGCAGACTTCCCCTGTGTCCCAAGGGGGACCGCATTACCCAAGCCGGTCTCACCAGGGCTAAAAGCAGCAGAGGCTGGGGAGACTGAGAAGGTGTCTTGCCACACATGGTGTCAGGAGTGGGATGTGAGTGAGACTTCATGGCAAACCGTCTCGGGGCAGGGTAAAACACCCCCTTAAAAAAAAAAGGAAAATGTAGTGAAGGCATTGGTGCAAGCCACTGCGGCCCAACAAGAAGCTACCAGGGTGCAGATAGCTGCCCAGCAGGAGGCAGTGCGAATACAGCAGGAGACAAATCAACTCCTGATGAGCCAGGTGGCTCAGGATCGAGCCACCCTGCATGAGGTTGTGAACCAGCTAAAGGCCCTGACCACCCTAACGCACGGCCCCCATGGGACTTGGCCCCTGCGTGCAAGCCACTACTTACAGAAGATGACGATGGATGATGATGTGGAGGCATATCTCTTTGCGTTTGAGAGAACGGCCCGGCAGGAGGCCTGGCCCCAAGACCAGTGGGCCAGTATCCCGGCTCCTTTTCTGTGTGGGGAGGCACAGAAAGCATATTTTGATATGACAACCGAAGCAGCTTCAGATTACTCCCAGCTAAAGGGGGAGATCCTGGCGAGGTCTGGCGTGACGACAGCTATAAGGGCACAGTGGTTCCATGAGTGGAAATACCGAGTCAAAGCCCCGAGGTTCCAGCTGTTTGATCTGATCCATCTAGCCAGGAAGTGGCTGCGCCCCGAGACCCACCGGCCGGAGGAAGTCGTGGAAACCATAGTTGTGGACAGGTACATGAGAGGGCTACCGCCGGACATACGAGGATGGGTCAGTCAAAATGATCCCTTCTCCTATGATGAGCTAGTTGCCCTCGTAGAGAGACATCTAGCAGCGCAGGAACTCTCTCGGACCACCGGGGAAGGGAGGCGCCAGAATCGGAGGCAAGTCTATGTACTAAGGGCCCGAGTTGCCATAGCTCTGGGCCGAACTATGGAGGGGAAGGAGGCCGAAGAGCGGCCAGAGTACTTGGAGGGACTTGGGGACTGGGAGAGAAAGACTCGGGGGGTAAGGCCTCACAGCCCGAAAAATAAGGGGCTGCCCCGAGCAGGGTACCGATGTTATGCATGTGGAGGGATAGGGCATATAGCTGCCCAATGCCCAAACCTAGAGGAGCCCATGCAATGCAACCTGGGAAATCTAGAAGAGCCATGTGACCTGATAAATCTAGTAGGGGTAGCGATGGTCCCTCAGATATACTAGGCGAGTTAAAATGAATGGTATAAAGACCACCGCGTTAATAGACTCAGGAAGTGCAGTCACGCTGTCTCGGGAAAGCTGATCGGGTATGATCAACTATCCCGGGCCAAGCGCACAGGAATATCCTATGTCCATGGGGATGTCAATTACTACCCGACCATCCCAGTAAAAATAGAGGTCCTGGGAAACCCCACTAAGGTGACGGTGGGGGTGATCCCGAAACTCCCCTACCCCGTCCTCATAGGATGAGACTTCCCAGGGTTTGGCAGTCTACTTCCTGGAGAGGAGTCAGAAGAAGATATCCCAGAGAGCAATGGGATGGCCACGATAGTTAGCAGCCCCCCGGCCTTCCAAGAATTTGCCCAGGATTTATTCTCACCCCCTGGGAAGACCAGGAAGACTCGGCGAGAAAGGAGGGCAGACAAGAGGAGGGGAACGAGAATCTTGACCCAGAACCAGAAGCCTATACTTGTAGGGGAAAGAGTTGGCCCGACTGACAAGGGGACTAGGCAGGAGGTCGGTGAGCCAGCAGCCGGGCCCAGTTCCCCAGGGACCTCCCTCAAGGGGGAGGGGGAAATAGAACCCCCTGAGTTTGGGCAAATTGGACCTTCACTAGAGAATTTTGGACAGGATCAGGCCAATGATCCAGTATACAATAATATTCGCAAAGAAGTAGTTGAGGTGAATGGGGTCCCTGTGGAAGGAAGAGCCAAGGGCCCAGGGCCGTATTATATGGTCAAGAAGGATCTGCTATACAGAGTAGTCCGTATCCAAGAGCAAGTCATGGAACAGCTCCTAGTACCACAGAAACATCAGAGGGGCGTGATGGAGCTAGCCCACAGCCATCTGTTCGGGGGACATCTAGGGGTAGATAAAACCCTGGATCGAATTCTGCAGAGGTTTTTTTGGCCTGGAATATATGCGGCGGTCCAACGATATTGTGCCTCCTGTCCGGAATGCCAATTACCGTATTGTCCCGAGTATAGGCCGCACTTTTTTCCCCTAATGTAAGTCTTTAAACTAGGGGTGCGGCCTACAATCGGGATGTTGCAAAAAAAACAATAAAAATACTGGTATATGTGAACAATGGTAAGTACCTGTCGGGGTTGGGTGGGAGTGCTGTTCCTGTTAGAGGGAGGGGTTCGGGCACACACCGGGATTTCTTGAGACCCCACCGGCCACCGCCGACAACCGAAGCCCCTGCAGGGATGATGACCGCGACCCCACACTCAAAAAACACCAACTGGAGCAGCGAGTTCAACCGGGAGATCTGAGACACAGCCGGACAGGAGCCACCACGCCAACACACCACTGCTGGAGAAGCCCACAAGTTACCGGTATGACGTCCCTGTGAGGCATCCGTAGCTCCCCATGCTGACTTTGGAGCATTACGTCCCTGTGAGACATCCGTAGCTCCCCATGCTGACTTGGGAGCATTACGTCCCTGTGAGGTATCCATAGCTCTGCACGCTGACTTGGGAGCCGAGGGCATTTGTTTATTTTTACTGGTATTATCTCAGGAGGATACGGTATATGGTATACAGGTACCGGTATTTTCAGCGGTCGATATTAGATCAGATGATTCTATGAGTCTTTGGTTTTTATGATTCTTGTATTTACGGTACTGGTATTTACCATACTTGTGAGCAGTTCACTGTGGGGGTGAATAAAGGGAGTGGGAGGGGCTTAAGTTGAGAGCGGGTTATCGGCTGTGACACAACGTGAGATAAGTGGTGAGGAGGGGGTTGTGTGATGAAGAAGGGGGCTGAGGGGAGGTTGTTAATAGGGTGAGTAGTGGGCACTGTGTGAGGGAGAGGGAGAGGTAGGCTGAGAGAATAAGGAGGTGGCTAAGAGGGTAAGGAAGGGCCGTGTAAAGGAGAGGGGGCTAAGAGGGTGAGGGGGCTGAGAGTTGAGGATGAGGTTGGTTTTTTTTTTGTACAGGGGCTAACTTAAAATACCAATATGGCTGATCATGTGGAGATTCAAAATTCAACCAGCCAAGGGAAAAGGCGAAGTTACGATTCAAACTTTTATCTTAAAGTCTTAAAATATGCTGAACAAACAAGCAATAGGGAAGCTGTCAGAAAATATGACGTAGATGAGAAAAATGTACGTAGATGGAAGCTGATGCAGAAGAAACTAGAAAACTCGGCTTCTACGAGGAAATCGTTCAGAGGGCCTAAGAAAGGCAGGTATTGTGAAGTTGATGCAGCAGTGCTTCCCTTCATTCAAGAGCAAAGAAAAAATGGAATGCCTGTCACCCGAAAAATCATACAATTGAAGGCATTAGAAATTGCCAGTGAATTAAAAATTCCCAGCCATGAATTTAAAGCAAGCCTTGGATGGTGCCGTAGATTTATGCTCAGAAATGGCCTCTCTCTAAGACGCAGGACAACACTTGCACAAAGACTACCTGTTGACTTCAATGAAAAGCTGCTTGCATTCCAACAGTATGTCATAGAGCTCAGGAAAAAGCACAACTATCCATTGAGCCAAATTGGAAATGCCGATGAAACTCTCGTTTTCTTTGATATGCCAAGTAATACAACCATGGATCAAAAAGGAGCAAAATCCATTCTTATGAGAACCACAGGCAATGAAAAATTACGTATCACAGCAATGTTAGCTGTTACAGCTGATGGTCATAAGCTGACACCTTATGTGATACTTAAAAGGAAAACTATGCCGAAGGAAAGTCTTCCAAGAGGCTTAATTGTCAGATGTCATGAAAAGGGATGGATGAGCAAGGAGCTGATGAATGATTGGCTATCAGTTGTTTGGAAGAGTAGGCCTGGTGCTCTTCTTGCAAAAAAAAGCAATGCTGGTATTGGATGCATTTAAAGGACATGTAACACCTGATGTAAAAAGTAAGATTGCATCCTTGAAATCAGATCTGGTAGTAATACCAGGGGGTATGACATCCCAACTCCAAGTGCTTGATGTTGTTGTCAACAAGCCATTTAAAGTCCATCTACGGCAGCAGTATTCTGAATGGCTTGTGGCTGGAGATCATGCCCTCACACCAAGCGGCAAAATTAAGAAACCATCAGTGGCTTTGCTGTGTCAGTGGATTATTTCTGCGTGGGCAATGATATCTTCAGAATCAATCATCAAATGATTCAAAAAATGTTGCCTGTCAAATGCATTGGATGGTAGTGAAGATGATTTATTGTGAGAAGATCAGAAAGAAGTGGATCAGGAGAATGATGAAGAAAACAGTGGGAGTGATGTAGAAAGCATTGGAAGTAGTGATGAAAACCTGAGCAGATACCGGTATTGATGGAGAGACAGGCAGTGAAAGTGACTAAAATTTCTCAGAGGGATGACTTAAGAACATTTGCTAATGTTGTTGATTGTTGTGCAGGGGAAAGGGTGAGAACTGTTCCCATCAGTCTCCTTGTTGTCCATTCCTTTTCCCTTCTTCATTTACAGTATAACTACAAAATAGTTTTCAATATTTCTGAGTATATAACATATGCCGTCAAAAGCAGGACTACCAAAAGTGTTAAAAGTGTTAAAAATACTGGTACATGTCTTCCTATTCATTAAATAAAATACTGTTTTACTGTTCTACTAATGTGTATATTTTCTTTAAGTTAAAAAAAGTTAAAAATTTATTTTTTTAAAAATAGCACCAAACTTTAAGGGTGCGGCTTATAATCAGGAGCGGCCTATACTCGGAACAATACGGTACATGGGCCCCGACCACGCTTAAGGGCACCTTTGGTACCTCTGCCGATTATTGAAGTCCCCTTTGAGCGAATAGCTATGGACCTAGTAGGCTGCTAGAGAAATCAGCCCGAGGCCATCAGCACATACTGGTGGTGCTAGATTATGCCACCCGATACCCCAAGGCCATTCCCCTACGGAACACTACGTCCAAGACCATAGCTAAAGAATTAATTCAAATTTTTGCTAGAGTGGGAATACCCAAAGAGATCCTGACGGATCAAGGAACCCCCTTTATGTCTAAATTAATGAAGGATCTATGTGCAATGCTCCACATACGGACCCTAAGGACATCAGTCTATCATCCGCAGACCGATGGCCTCGTCGAGCGTTTTAATAGAACATTGAAGAACATGATACGAAAGGTGGTGAGCCGGGATGGGAAGAACTGGGACACCCTACTACCATACCTAATGTTTGCGATCAGGAAGGTGCCCCAGACTTCAACTGGGTTTTCCCCATTGAACTGTTATATGGTCGCCACCCCCATGGCATACTGGACATTGCCAAAGAAAGTTGGGAAGAACAGCCGAACCCAGGGAGAAACCTCATCGAGCATGTGTTGCAGATGAAAGACAGGATAGCCCAAGTCACCCCCATAGTGCGGGAACACATGGAGAGGGCACAAGGGGCCCAACAAACATACTACAATCGCCAAGCGACGATCCGAAAATTCCAGGTGGGAGATCGGGTAACGGTACTCGTACCCACAGCAGAGAGCAAGCTCCTGGCCAGATGGCAGGGGCCATACGAGATAATAGAAGCCATTGGAGAGGTCGATTACAAAGTCCGACAGCCTGGACGCCGGAAGCTGAAACAAATCTATCATATAAACCTGTTGAAACCTTGGCAAGACAGAGAAGCTCATGTGGTCACTCTAGGGTCACCTCCTCCCAAGAGCAACTCGCCTGGCCAAGTGGGAATATCCCCAGAATTGACCCTGACCAATGAACTGAGGTGATCAACATGATCAAACGCAACAAGGACGTGTTCTCAGAAAAGCCAGGCAGGACTACTGAGGTTCACCATCACATCCTCACAGAGCCTGGAGTGAAGGTGAATGTCAAGCCATACCGGATTCCGGAGGCAAAAAGAGAAGAGATCAAGACAGAAGTCAGAAAATGTTGAAGTTAGGGGTCATTGAAGAGTCTCATAGCCAATGGTCAAGCCCAGTGGTCCTAGTACCTAAACCAGATGGCAGTATGAGGTTTTGCAATGACTTCCGGAAACTGAATGAGGTGTCCCAATTTGATGCGTACCCTATACCCTGGATAGATGAGTTAATTAACCGACTGGGGAAAGCACGATTTTTGTCCACCCTTGACCTGACTAAGGGTTATTGGCAAATTCCCTTGGCCAAGGCCAACAAAGAGAAGATGGCCTTTTCAACACCAGAGGGACTGTATCAATACACTGTCCTCCCTTTTGGTTTACATGGGGCTCCTGCAACCTTCCAACAGCTCATGGACAAACTGTTGCGTCCACATGGCAGGTATGCAGCTGCCTATCTTGATGACGTCATTATACATAGTCCAGATTGGGAGACGCACTTGGGGAAGGTGGAAGCAGTCCTGGACACCCTGAGGAAGGCGGGGCTGACTGCAAATCCCTCCAAATGCGCAATTGGGCTAGCAGAAGCCAAATACCTTGGGTATATAGTGGGGAGAGGCGTGGTGAAGCCCCAACTCAACAAGTTAGAGGCAATACAGAATTGGCCCCGACCAGTCCGGAAGAAACAGATCAGAGCATTCCTGGGGCTGGTTGGGTACTTCAGGCGGTTCATCCCCCACTTTTGCCACCAGGGCATGCCCGTTAACAGACCTAACGAAAGCCCGTGGCCCAGACATAGTGAGATGGTCTAGCGTGGCTGAGGAGGCTTTTGCAGATCTGCAGACCGCCCTCTGCACCGACCCAGTGCTGGTAGCTCCAGACTGGGAGAAAGTTTATCTTGCAAATGGATGCCTGTGAGGTTGGGTTGGGAGCGGTTCTTTCACAAATGGTTGGAACGGAAGAACACCCAGTCCTGTTCCTCAGTAGGAAACTCCTGCCCAGGGAACGTAAATATACCGTAGTAGAGAAGGCATGCCTGGCCTTAAAGTGGGCCATAGAAAGTCTTCGCTACTACCTACTCGGATGGAGGTTTACCCTTGTCACGGACCATGCTCCTCTGAAGTGGATGCACCAAAACAAAGAGAAAAATGCGAGAGTGACAAGGTGGTTCCTGTCGCTACAACCCTTCCACTTCAGAGTACGACATAGGTCCAGAATCAAGCATGGCAACGCGGATGGCCTTTCAAGGGTACACTGTTTGCCGACCCAAATAGCCCAACCCTGTAGTGTTGAGCGGGGGGGGGGGGAATATGTGATAAACTCAGGACAGACAGCTGCAAGGGAGGGGTAGGAATCAGTCCCAGAGGGTTAAAAGGCCCTCTTCCTTATCAACTGGGAGGCGACTACAGGTCAATCAGGTTCAGCTGAGAAAGGGTTACCAAGGTAGCAAATTAGAATCAGCTGATTCCAACTTGGGGCTGCCTGAGACCTTTTTAAACCCTTCCCTGGGAGGAAGGAAGGGAGGAGAGCGGAGAGAGAAGGAGCCCTGCTGCCAGGAGTGTTGGAGCAGGAAGACAGCAAGCCTCCCCAGGGGGAGAGGCAGTGCTCTCTCCCACAAGGGAGTAAAAATACTCTAAACAGGACTGGTGGAGAGACGGGGAGCAGACTTCCCCTGTGTCCCAAGGGGGACCGCATTACCCAAGCCGGTCTCACCAGGGCTAAAAGCAGCAGAGGCTGGGGAGACTGAGAAGGTGCCTTGCCACACCGGACAAACCCATTGTGCAGCAGGAAATGATCCTCTGCTTGCTCCCGCTGCTGCTGCATCTTGAAGACCAGGATGAGAGTGTGTCACTGGTAAGTGCCACGGTCATTATTTCCTTAAGAGCAAAGAGCCAGAATCCCCTGGGGCCCCCACTCCATTAATGGCCAGAGCCCCTTGCCCAAGCAGAGTCTTCTCCCTGCTTCACTCCATGCTGGAGCCTAGTGCCTCATCCATTCGCACAGCACACAGCACAATTTGGAAGAAAAGCCTTCTTCTGGGAAAGAGTCCTGACCCTCTATTGCAAAGACAGGCCTCAGGTTTACAACAACAAGAGGCAGCAAAAGAAAAGGGAGCATAAATCTGTAAGTGCCCCTTCGGTTCAGGGAGCTGATATCTGCCTACAGCCTTCTGGAAAATGGGTGCAGCTGCCCTGACTTCTTCCCTGGGGCTCCTGAGAGAACTTCTCCAGGTCCTAGCTTCCCAACATTCACTAGACATTGATTTCTTTTGTTGGGCCAATTGGGATGTGGAGGGAAGTCTGATCTGGGGGCCCCTTTGGTCCGACTCTTTGGGATCCCAAAGCTGACTCACGCTCTCATGCAGTCTCTTTGCACAGAAGGACTGAGCTGTGGAGATCTCTTATGGCTCCCTCCAATCAATTCTCAGTTCCCTCTCCTGAGCACAGTCCTGTGTACAACAAATTACAGGAATCTCCACTAGCAGGAAAAGAAGAACAAGGGACGGGGAAGGTCCGATGTCCCCCAGACTATCGCTCCCTCAATGAGAACTCTCTTGGTCTCACCTTCTCTTGCAGAGATGTAAACTGACCCTCTTCCGCTGCACAGTGTTTCTCAGGTGGGCTCATTTGAAGATGCTGTTCCGCAGCATGGCCTGGGATGGCTCCTCTCAGCTCCTGAAGTGTGCCTGGAAGTGCTTGGTAGGTGAATTCCTTGTGCCTTGAGAGTGGTGAATGGGGACTTGAGGGAGACCTTTCTAACCGCACACCCTGAGTACCAAGGGTAATTTCTGCTTCCCACTCATTAGCCCGTGAAATTAGAAGCAATCCCTTCCAGAGGCTTTCTGGCTTTTTTTTTTTTTGAGTTGTTTTCCAATCTGACCCTTTCCCCTTCCCTAAACCTCCCTCAGTGCTGCCCAGTGATAAGCTGCCAAAATCTTAACAACGGGTTTCCTATAAAAAGTTCTGATTTAACAACGGGTTCCCTATAAAAAGTTCTGATTTAAGGGATGTGCGACAGCATGCATTTTTTGTACCAATAGGGTTACCATACGTCCATATTTTCCCAGGAGGTGATTAAGAACCGAAAAGCCTGACATGTACAATGGGTCAATGATATGATATTCTTAACCTTTTTCCAGAGGGTATGGCTGGAGAGTCTTGCCCGCATGCTCGGAGTTCAGCTGACCGCCATATTTGGGGTCAGGAAGGAATTTTCCTCCAGGGTAGATTGGCAGTGGCCCTGGAGGTTTTTCGCCTTCCTCCGAAGCATGGGGCAGGGGTCGCTTGCTAAAGGAGTAGGTGGATCGGCTTATGTGGCCTGCATCTTGCAGGAGGTCAGACTAGATGATAATAATGGTCCCTTCTGATCTTGAATTCTATGATTCTATGAAAATACAGATGTATTTTAACCCTACCTAAATTCTTTTTTAAAAAGATGGGGCTGAACTAGAAATGAGCTCCGTTTCACATGTGTGGGTGGTGATCAGGGAAAGTCTCAATTTTTGGGTCTTTTTCTTATATAGGCTCCTATTATCCCTCACCCCCGTCCTGATTTTTCACACTTGCTGTCTGGTCACTCTAGGGTGTGCAGATGTGTGGGTCCCAGCTGCTCCCTGCCCCCCCCTCATTAAAGCAGGTGTGCAGGGTTACTGCCCTGGGAACTGCAGGGCACCAGTGGATGTGGGGCTGGCTGCAGATAGGGGCGTGGGGCAGGGCTAGCTGGAGGCAGGGAGTGACACGGGCTGGCTGTGGGCAGGTGATGCAGATGGGCGGGCTGCGGGTGGCTGTGGGCAGGGGGTGGCTGCGGGCGGCTGTGGGCAGAGGCTGGCTGCAGGCAGGGGGTGGCTGTGGCAGGGGCTGCAGGCAGAGGGCGGCTGTGGGCAGAGGGCGGCTGTGGGCAGGGGCTGGCTGCGGGCGGCTGTGGGCAGGGGGTGGGGCAGAGGGCGGCTGTGGGCAGGGGGTGGGGCAGAGGGCGGCTGTGGGCAGGGGGTGGGGCAGAGGGCGGCTGTGGGCAGGGGGTGGGGCCGAGGGCGGCTGTGGGCAGGGGGTGGCTGGGGGCAGGGGCTGGCTGCGGGCAGGGGCGGCTGTGGGCAGGGGCTGGCTGCGGGTGGCTGTGGGCAGGGGCTGGCTGCGGGTGGCTGTGGGCAGGGGGTGGGGCAGGGGGCGGCTGTGGGCAGGGGCTGGCTGCAGGCAGGGGGCTGGCAGGGGGCAGGGGGCTGGCTGCGGGTGGCTGGGGGCAGGGGCTGGCTGCGGGCAGAGGGCGGCTGTGGGCAGGGGCTGGCTGCAGGTGGCTGTGGGCAGGGGCTGGCTGCAGGTGGCTGTGGGCGGGCAGGGGGTGGGGCAGGGGGGCGGCTGCAGGCAGGGGGGCAGCTGTGGCTGGCTGGGGGCAGGGGCTGGCTGGGGGCAGGGGCTGGCTGGGGGCGGCTGTGGGCAGGGGCTGGCTGCGGGAAGGGGCTGGCTGTGGGCAGGGGGTGGGGCTGGGGCTGGCTGTGGGTGGCTGTGGGTGGCAGGGGCGGGCTGTGGGTGGCTGTGGGCAGTGAGTGGGGCAGGGGGCGGCTGTGGGCAGGGACTGGCTGCAGGCAGGGGGGTGGCTGTGGGCAGGGGCTGGCTGGGGGCAGGGGCTGGCTGGGGGTGGCTGGGGGCGGCTGCGGGTGGCTGGGGGCTGGGGGCAGGGGGTGGCTGGGGGTGGCTGGGGGCAGGGGGTGGGGCAGAGGGTGGCTGTGGCAGGGGCTGGCTGTGGGTGGCAGGGGGGTGGCTGGGGGCAGGGAAGGCGGGGGAGGGGCGCAGACACACACGGGGGGGGGGCTGGGAGCAGCAGGAGGCAGCCAGGGACTCACGGGGCAGCAGCCGGAGCCCCAGGGCCAGAGGTCCAAAGAGCAGGAGCAGCAACAGGGCCAGGAGGCAGCTCACATGGCTCTCGCAGCACAGCGCAGCGCCCCCCGGCGGCCGGGAGGAGGAATTACAGGCTTCCCAGGCAGAGCCCATCAAAGCTTCCCTCGCAGGGAAGCTAGTTAACAAGCGGTTCTAAAACCGCTTCTAAATTTAACAACGGGTTCGTGCGAACCCGTGCGAACCGGCTCCAGCTCACCCCTGGTGCTGCCTCTATGTTTTGCCTGTGGGGACTCTGCTCCGTGTGCCTGTGGGGTCAGTACATTGGCTTTGTACCCTGCTCCTGCTGTCTGTGGCCCCTGCTGCACTGCAGGCGCTGTGGCGTTAGAAACGCTGTGACTCCTGCGCCTCCTCTGCAACTGGCCCTGACCCTGAGAGGGTCCAGTTGTTTCCTCACCTGGACCTGACCCAGTAGTCAGGTCCCATCCGCTTCGGTTGGGTGGCAGGACTCTATTCCAGGCTCTCTGCTGGTTCATTTCTGCAGGAATTACAATCCCTTCAGATTTTTGAATTTTTTCTCCACAACTGTCAGACCGGCAAACTTTTTTCTGTTAAAATGAAAGCTGAGGTTATGGAGAACACAATAGTAACTCCAGAGAGGTGCTGCTATGGCGTATGGGCTCATGCTGGTTGTTGCCATGCCCTGGCTCTACGCTTTGGTTTTCCTGGACTAGTCGCTGTGGGGAGAACATGTCGTTTGTATATTGTGCATTTCTTCTCTCTTTCTTCCTAGATGCAGAACAACGAGAGCTGCATCCCCAAATTCCTGTTCCAGGCCTTAGAGTACCTGGAAAGCTCATTGTAGGGAGCCAGGGTGGCTTCCCTCCGAACCTGAGGGTAAAGAGCTGCTCTCTCAGCCTGAGGAGATGGGCCAGACCAAGCTTACTCCACCTCCCAGAAGTGGAGCCATGGAACAGGAAGTACAAAGGGTGGGGCCCTTAGCCCAGTCAGGGCACCACCAGGGAGAGAGGCAGATGCAGATCGCTGGCTGTTCCCTTCAGACCCTGCTGCTGGGCCAGGGGAGGCCCTGGACCAGGAGAAACCTGACCTGGAGGAAGGACAAGGGCTGCCAGAGCTGCCTGCCACCGAGTACCCAGAGGAACTGGAGGAGCCTGAGGCGCAGGGAGAGCTGGAGCTGCCAGCAGCTGAGTACCCGGAGGAGCTGGAGGAGCCAGATGCGGAGGGGGAGCTGGAGCTGCCAGCAGCCGAGTACCTGGAGGAGCTGGAGCTGCCAGCAGCCAAGTACCTGGAGGAGCCAGAGGCGGAGTGGGAGACAACAATAAGACATTCTGCAGCCCTGTCCATTGGTAAGCAGAGCAACTTCACTTGATCTTTTTTAAAATGCTTCCTTCAAAGCCCTTTTCTAGACTGCTGCTCTGTTCCCTCTGACAGCGCTATAATCCTAACAGTGTGTGTGTGTGTGTGAGCGTGTGTGCGAAGGGAGCAACTTAGCTTTATTGACCGCACTAACGTCCCCTGTCCACAACTTCTCTTTGACTGCGCGTAGGGGAAACCAGCATGATGTGAATTCAATCTCCTTTGGAAATGAGTCTCTCAGTGACTTCTAGGCTTCTGATGCTTTATCTAATGTGCTTTGTGAACAGATGTAAGGAATGTATTTAATTTCCCAAGGGCTGTCTTGGGGGAATGGCTGCATCTTTAGCAGTTTTCAGCAAAGGATTTGAAAAGTAATGAGATTCATTGTCTATCTAGGAAATACTATCCACCATTACTGCAACTTGTTGTCTGAAACGGTGAATGAAGATGGCATCTCCCACCTGTATGAAGGTAAGGAAATACCTCTGTGTGTTTGTGCCTCTGTGGGAAGTACAGGGGTGCAAGCACAGGGCCTGAACACAGGTTTGAATGTGTCCCTCTGTCTAAGGACAGTGTTTAAGGAACAAGGATGGTCACTTTCACCGAGGTGCCACAATATGTGTATGGGAGCAGGGAAATTCCATCCCTAGCTCCTAGAATAGACGTAGCCTTAGAGCTGTGTGGGGAGACTGTCTTCATAGAGGTCTGAAGGTCTCTAAAGGAAGGCCTGACAGAATTGAAAAGGGCTGTTATTATTAAGGGTGGTGGCGGCGGCGGCGATGGCGATGATGATGACGACGACGACGACAATTACCCTCTGTAGTAAATGATTCATTTCCTGACCTCCCTGAAATGGAGTGATGGCCAGGGAACTTCACTCAGAGATTAGTTATCAGCTCATAGGAAATCCCATGAGTGCAGATGGGAAACACTTTTCCCTGTGACCTCTTAAAGAATGAAGGCACAGGGCCACAAAGGATTTCAGTAGATGTTAGGAGCCTAAATCCCTTTGTGGATTTCGGCCTAAATGTTTGATGGTTTAACGCCTCTGCTGCTGTCACGTTCCTGTTCGATCCAAAGAACAAGTGTCCCCAACTGTCTGTGTGTACATGTGTCTGTCCATGTGTATGCCGGCGGAGGGGAAAGTTACGCACAGAATGGGGTCTCCTCTCTGTTCAGGGCTATTTTGGGAGTAGCTGAGTTGTTGTTTCTGTGCCCCGACTCTTGGGTAGCTAATAGCATGTGGCAAAGAACATCTGAAGGGGAGGTTTCCTAGACACCCGTCACATCAGCACCATGGGGCTTTCAACCCGTTTCCTCTTTGTTTCAGCTTTTCAGGAAGTGCCTTTGACATCTGACAGGACCACATGGTACATCCTCAATAGACATTACAAATGGTTGCAGAAGCTTGGCAATCTCGTTTCGGGTTCTGCATTTGACTAGGGAACTGGAACTGACACAGAAGACCTCTTTGTCCTGCTATGGTACGTACAACAGACGCTTATCAACTTTTTGGTGTCCCTAGCCTCTGTTTGCCAGAAGCTGGGAATGAGTGACAGGGGATTGATCACTAGATTACCTGTCTGTTCATTCCCTCTGGGGCACCTGGCATTGGCTGCTGTCGGAAGACAGGATATTGGTCTAGATGGACCTTTGGTCTGACCCGGTATGGACTTTATGTTTGGAACCGGGCGGCTGAACGAGGAGTTGGATATTGGCAGATGACACAATATTATGTAGGTTAGTCAGGCGTAGAGAAGACTTTGAAGAAGTTCAAAAGCATCTAATAAAGCCATGTGACTGGGCAGCACAATGGCAGATAAAAACCAGTGCTGGCTGGATTATCGATTCTCGGCCAATGGGAGCTGCAAGGGGGCAGAGCCGACAGGTAAGAACAGCACCCAGGACAGAGGTTCCCAGTGCAGTGCTCGTCATGGCAATGTGGGTGTGCGGGAGAGGAACGGCAGCGCATGGCGCTGCCTCACCCCCACCCCAGCCAGGCAGAGCCGCCCCGGCTGGAATGCAGCACACAAGGGCTTTAGTGGCTGCAGCATGAGGACCCCCTGAGCCCTACTTCTTTCATGAGTGAATCACTGCCCCACTTCTGCCCCATCCCCACACACTGTTATAGGGCAGAACCCTGTGGATGATCTCTGAAATCTCTCACTGTAAGATTAAGTCCATTAATGGCTATTAGCCACGATGGGTAAGGAATGGTGTCCCTAGACTGTTTGTTTGTCAGAAGGTGGAGATGAATGGCAGGAGAGAGATCACTTGATCATTACCTGTTATTACCTGGCATTAGCCACTGTCTGTAAGCAGGATACTGGGCTAGATGGACCTTTGGTCTGACCCAGTACAACCGTTCTTATGTAATTAAGTTACTGCAGAGTCAGGACAACAGCACCTTTGGGCTCCATGTCTGACATCTCACCCCACTGCATAGAACCCAACATTCACAGAGCTTCTTGCATGTGATTCTCTCAGACATCAGAGCCAGGTGGAGAGAGGGGAAATTCTCCCAGACTCCCTTTATCCATTGCCAGCCCACAGGGTAGAGTTGCAGGTGGTTGGCTGCTCTCTTTAAGCAATGCCAGTTCTCAGGAAAATTGCAAAGGAGCATTAGCTGAGGCCCACTTCAATTAGTAGAGGACAGAGGGAGGAGTTCTCAGAGGAGATATACAGCACCCTTCTGGATGGGTCACCCTACCGCGGAACGTTCCCTGATTAGTCAAATCCAGTCTTTGGGTGTGTAAAACGCTGGTTGCCCCTGCCAAATGTTAGTAAAAGAAGGGAAGAAAATCCAAAATGTCCATGCCTATCTATAGGGTGCCATCTTGGACTTGGGACAAGAATGTGGTGACCTTTTGTCATGTGCTCTATGATTTTGGGATGGGAAGCACACTCCCACGCACGGATTGAATCCGCGTAGATAGGATCTAACATCCAGACAGAGACGACTCAAAGAGGGATAGGGAGGGTTTTTAGTTAGGTCTACTCACCCGTTCCTGTGTCCAGCATCGAAGTCCGTCCCTGACGTCCAACGTCAAGAGAGCAGCAGCCGTCCATCGCTGCCCCTGCAAGAGAACATAAGAAGAACATAAGAACATAAGAAAGGCCGTACCGGGTCAGACCAAAGGTCCATCTAGCCCAGTATCTGTCTACCGACAGTGGCCAATGCCAGGTGCCCCTGAGGGAGTGAACCTAACAGGCAATGATCAAGTGATCTCTCTCCTGCCATCCATCTCCATCCTCTGACAAACAGAGGCTAGGGACACCATTCTTACCCATCCTGGCTAATAGCCATTTATGGACTTAGCCACCATGAATTTATCCAGTCCCCTTTTAAACATTGTTATAGTCCTAGCCTTCACAACCTCCTCAGGTAAGGAATTCCACAAGTTGACTGTGCGCTGCGTGAAGAAGAACTTCCTTTTATTTGTTTTAAACCTGCTGCCTATTAATTTAATTTGGTAACCCCTAGTTCTTGTATTATGGGAATAAGTAAATAACTTTTCCTTATCCACTTTCTCAACATCACTCATGATTTTATATACCTCTATCATGTCCCCCCTTAGTCTCCTCTTTTCCAAACTGAAGAGTCCTAGCCTCTTTAATCTTTCCTCATATGGGACCCTCTCTAAACCCCTAATCATTTTAGTTGCTCTTTTCTGAACCTTTTCTAGTGCTAGAATATCTTTTTTGAGGTGAGGAGACCACATCTGTACACAGTATTCGAGATGTGGGCGTACCATGGATTTATATAAGGGCAATAATATATTCTCAGTCTTATTCTCTATCCCCTTTTTAATGATTCCTAACATCCTGTTTGCTTTTTTGACCGCCTCTGCACACTGCGTGGACATCTTCAGAGAACTATCCACGATGACTCCAAGATCTTTTTCCTGACTCGTTGTAGCTAAATTAGCCCCCATCATGTTGTATGTATAGTTGGGGTTATTTTTTCCAATGTGCATTACTTTACATTTATCCACATTAAATTTCATTTGCCATTTTGTTGCCCAATCACCTAGTTTTGTGAGATCTTTTTGAAGTTCTTCACAATCTGCTTTGGTCTTAACTATCTTGAGTAGTTTAGTATCATCTGCAAACTTTGCCACCTCACTGTTTACCCCTTTCTCCAGATCATTTATGAATAAATTGAATAGGATTGGTCCTAGGACTGACCCTTGGGGAACACCACTAGTTACCCCTCTCCATTCTGAGAATTTACCATTAATTCCTACCCTTTGTTCCCTGTCCTTTAACCAGTTCTCAATCCATGAAAGGACCTTCCCTTTTATCCCATGACAGCTTAATTTACGTAAGAGCCTTTGGTGAGGGACCTTGTCAAAGGCTTTCTGGAAATCTAAGTACACTATGTCCACCGGATCCCCCTTGTCCACATGTTTGTTGACCCCTTCAAAGAACTCTAATAGATTAGTAAGACACGATTTCCCTTTACAGAAACCATGTTGACTATTGCTCAACAGTTTATGTTTTTCTATGTGTCTGACAATTTTATTCTTTACTATTGTTTCAACTAATTTGCCCGGTACCGACGTTAGACTTACCGGTCTGTAATTGCCGGGATCACCCCTAGAGCCCTTTTTAAATAATAGCGTTACATTAGCTAACTTCCAGTCATTGGGTACCGAAGCCGATTTAAAGGACAGGTTACAAACCTTGGTTAATAGTTCCGCAACTTCACATTTGAGTTCTTTCAGAACTCTTGGGTGAATGCCATCTGGTCCCGGTGACTTGTTAATGTTGAGTTTATCAATTAATTCCAAAACCTCCTCTAGTGACACTTCAATCTGTGACAGTTCCTCAGATTTGTCACCTACAAAAGCCAGCTCAGGTTTGGGAATCTCCCTAACATCCTCAGCCGTGAAGACTGAAGCAAAGAATCCATTTAGTTTCTCCGCAATGACTTTATCATCTTTAAGTGCTCCTTTTGTATTTTCATCGTCAAGGGGCCCCACTGGTTGTTTAGCTGGCTTCCTGCTTCTGATATACTTAAAAAACATTTTGTTATTACCTTTGGAGTTTTTGGCTAGCCGTTCTTCAAACTCCTCTTTGGCTTTTCTTATTACACTCTTCCACTTAAGTTGGCAGTGTTTGTGCTCCTTTCTATTTGCCTCACTGGGATTTGACTTCCACTTTTTAAAGGAAGTCTTTTTATCTCTCACTGCTTCTTTTACATGGTTGTTAAGCCACGGTGGCTCTTTTTTAGTTCTTTTACTGTTTTTCTTAATTTGGGGTATACGTTGAAGTTGGGCCTCTATTATGGTGTCTTTAAAAAGGGCCCACGCAACTTGCAGGGATTTCGCTTTAGTCACTGTACCTTTTAACTTTTGTCTAACTAACCCCCTCATTTTTGTATAGTTCCCCCTTTTGAAATTAAAGGCCACAGTGTTGGGCAGTTGAGATGTTCTTCCCACCACAGGGATGTTGAATGCTATTGTATTATGGTCACTATTTCCAAGCGGTCCCGCTATAGTTACCTCTTGGACCAGCTCCTGCGCTCCACTCAGGATTAAATCTAGAGTCGCCTCTCCCCTTGTGGGTTCCCGTACCAGCTGCTCCATGAAGCAGTCATTTAAAGTATCGAGAAATTTTATCTCTGCATTTCGTCCTGAAGTGAAATGTTCCCAGTCAATATGGGGATAATTGAAATCCCCCACTATTATTGGGTTCTTAATTTTGATAGCCTCTCTAATTTCCCTTAGCATTTCATCATCACTATTACTGTCCTGGTCAGGTGGTCGATAATAGATCCCTACTGTTATATTTTTACTAGAGCATGAAATTTCTATCCATAGAGACTCTATGGAACCTGTGGATTCGCTTAAGATTTTTACTTCATTTGAATCTATACTTTCTTTAACATATAGTGCCACTCCTCCCCCTGCACGGCCTGTTCTGTCCTTCCGATATATTTTGTACCCCGGAATGATTGTGTCCCATTGATTGGTCTCAGTCCACCAGGTTTCTGTGATGCCTATTATATCTATATCCTCCTTTATCACAAGGCACTCTAGTTCACCCATCTTATTATTTAGACTTCTGGCATTTGTGTACAAGCACTTTAAAAACTTGTCCCTGTTTATTAACCTGCCTTTTTCTGATGTGCCAGATTCTTTTTTATGTGACTGTTTATCATCTGATCCGGCCCTTACATTATACTTCTCATTCCTCTGCTCCTGACTATAACCTGGAGATTCTCTATCATCAGACTCTCCCCTAAGAGAAGTCTGTGTCCGATCCACACGCTCCTCTGCAGCAGTCAGCTTTCCCCCATCTCCTAGTTTAAAAACTGCTCTACAACCTTTTTAATGTTTAGCGCCAGCAGTCTGGTTCCACTTTGGTTTAGGTGGAGCCCATCTCTCCTGTATAGGCTCCTCCCATCCCAGAAGTTTCCCCAGTTCCTAATGAACGCGAACCCCTCCTCTCTACACCATCGTCTCATCCACGCATTGAGACTCTGAAGCTCTGCCTGCCTACCTGGCCCTGCGCGTGGAACTGGGAGCATTTCTGAAAATGCCACCATAGAGGTCCTGGATTTCAGTCTCTTCCCTAGCAGCCTAAATTTGGCTTCCAGGACATCTCTCCTACCCTTCCCTATGTCATTGGTACCTACATATACCACGACCACCGGCTCCTCCCCAGCACTACACATAAGTCTATCTAGATGCCTCGAGAGATCCGCAACCTTCGCACCAGGCAGGCAAGTCACCATACGATTCTCCCGGTCATCACAGACCCAGCTATCTACATTTCTAATAATCGAATCTCCCATTACTAACACCTGCCTTCTCCTAGAAACTGGAGTTCCCTCCCCCGGAGAGGCAACCTCGGTGCGAGAGGCAACCCCAGCACCATCTGGAAGGAGGGTCCCAACTACGGGAAGGTTTCCCTCTGCTCCCATTGACTGCTCTACTTCCCTGGGCCCTTCTTCCTCCTCAACAGCACAGGAGCTGTCTAAGCGGAGGTGGGACAATTCTACAGTGTCCCGGAAAGCCTCATCAACATACCTCTCTGCCTCTCTCAGCTCCTCCAGTTCCGCCACCCTGGCCTCCAAAGTCCGTACATGGTCTCTGAGGGCCAGGAGCTCCTTGCACCGACTGCACACATACGCCACCCGCCCACAGGGCAGGTAATCATACATGCGACAGTCAGTGCAATAAACTGGATAGCCCCCACTCTGCTGCTGGGCTTCTGCCTGCATTGTCTCCTAGTTAGTGAAAGGGTGGTTTACGGAAAGTAGTTTTGGACTGTGGTTCGGTTTATAGGTTTTAGGGGGGGGGCACGGGGAAGGGGTTAGGGCTGGCGAGGGACTCCCACTCCCTTCCCACTCCCCTTCTAAACTCCCTTGCGAACCTCCCTGTTAGCAGCCCCTGTTCGCAAAGCTCCCTGGTTGCTTGTGCGCGGCTTTATAAAGCCCTGGCCTGAGTGAATGCCCCGCCCACTGATTAAGGCTCAGCCAATTACCAGAGGCTTTGAGCTTTCAAACCTGCCTCCAACTGCCAGCCAGAGCACACGGTCCCTCAAACAACCAAACAAACAAACAGACTGACAAACACAAGCTCAGCACACAGCAAGTAACCCCCAAACACAAACAAACACACACTACAGACAGTCACTTACCCCACAGATGCTGTATTAGCTCCTCCTTCGCCTGGAGAACTCCCTTGCGAAACTCCCTGTTAGCAGCCCCTGTTCGCAAAGAAGAGAGAGAACATCAACATTACCTCATGGGTGTAATTGTTTGTGAGAGTGGAGCATTTCCAGAGTTAAAATTTTGTTAATCTGCCCCTTCTCTAGCCTATCCTAGCCCTTTTCCTCGTAGTAAATAAAGCCTTGTTTGTGTGGTTACCACTGTGTGGCCTTATTTTCTTGTGCTAAGGCAAGCTCCGATAGACGGGCTTTACAAAGGCCTGCTCCACCCTACGAGTTTTATCTCGAATTTAGCAGTGTTAAACCCAATTAACCCTGCACCCGTCCACACAATGAAGCCCTTTATTTCGATATAAAAGGCTCTTAATATCGATATCTGTACTCTTCCCTGACGAGGGGAGTAGTGCTGAAATCGGTATTGCCATTGCGAATTTGGGTTAGTGTGGCTGCAATTCGATGGTATTGGTCTCCGGGAGCTATCCCACAGTGCACCATTGTGACCACTCTGGACAGCCATCTGAATTCAGATGCACTGGCCAGGTAGACAAGAAAAGCGCCGCGAACTTTTGAATTTCATTTTCTGTTTGCTCAGCATGGAGAGTTGATCAGCACAAGTGACCAGGCAGTCCCAGAATAAAAAAAGAGCTCCAGCATGGACCGTACGGGAGACACTGAAACTGATCTCTGTATGAGGAGATGAATCTCTTCTATCAGAACTCCGTTCCAATAGACAAAATGCCAAAACATTTGAAAAAATCTCCAAGGCTATGATGGACAGAGGCCACAAAAGGGACTCAACACAGTGCTGCGTGAAACTTAAGGAGCTGAGACAAGCGTACCAGAAAGCCAAAGAATCAAATGGATGCTCACGGAAGGAGGGGCGACTGACGACTGTAGCTATCCCACAGTTCCCGCACTCTCCAAAAACCATTTGAATTCTTGGCTGAGCTCCCAAAGCCTAAAGGGTCAAAAACATTGTCGCGGGTGGTTCAGGGTATATGTCGTCAGCCCTCCTCCCCCTCTCCATCCCCCCCCGCCCCATGAATGCAAAGGGAAAAAATCCTCTCTCGCCTTTTTTCAATGTCACCGTATGTCTACTGGATGCCGCTGGCAGATGTGGTGCTGCAGCGCTACACAGCAGCATCCCCTTCCCTTCCCTTGCGGATGGCAGACAGTACAGTATGACTGGTATCCGTCATCATCATCCCGTGGGTGCCCCTGGCTCGCCTCGGTGAGGTCAGCCAGGGGCGCCTGGGCAAAAATGGGAATGACTCCCAGGTCATTCTCTTCTTTAAGTTTTGTCTAAAGGAGATTCACTCCTGCCTGGAATATCATGGCAGCTTTGAGCTTTAAAGAATCCTGTGGCACCTTATAGACTAACAGACGTTTTGCAGCATGAGCTTTTGTGGGTGAATACCCACTTCTTCAGATGCATTCACCCACGAAAGCTCATGCTGCAAAACGTCTGTTAGTCTATAAGGTGCCACAGGATTCTTTGCTGCTTCTACAGAACCAGACTAACACGGCTACCCCTCTGATGCTTTGAGCTTTGTTTGCAGAGGCAATAAAGTCAGTGTTGTTTCTTATTCATGCATTCTCTATTACTTCATCACACAAATGGGGGGATAACTGCCACGGTAGCCCAGGAGGGGTGGGGGAAGAGGGAAGCAATGAGTGGCGTTGTTGCAGGGGCACCCCCTAGAATGGCATGCAGCTCATCATTTCTGCAGGATGTCTGGGGCTCTGACTCGGAGTGGCCGTTTGCCTCTCTGGTACTTTAGTAAGCTTGCCTGATAGTCTAGACAGGACTGACTCTCCATTAGACAAAACTTAAAGAAGAGAATGACCTGGGGAGTCATTCCCATTTTTATCCATCCACCCCCGGCCGACCTCACCGAGGCCGGCCAGGAGCACCCATTACAGCAGCAGACAGTACAGTATAACTGGTAACTGTCATTGTCAACTTGCAAAGCAGCAGATGGTACAGTAGGGCTGGTAACTCTTTGCTAACTTGCAAAGGCCAGGGGATGCTGCTGTGTAGCACTGCAGTACCACGTCTGTTAGCAACATCCAGTAGACATACAGTGACAGTGAAAAAAGGCTGAACGGGCTCCATGGTTGCTGTGCTATGGAGTCTGCCTGGGCAATCCAGGGAAAAGGGCGCTGTTGTGGAAAATTGACCACATGGTTGATTTTGGATCAGACAGCCTGAGGCTCCTTTATTTTATACAAGCATATATGCAAGGAGAGTCAACATGGCCACATGCAGATGGCAAGCTGCTCTACCCTCCTTAAATTTTAGCTATCTTATAAAGATTAAAACCACAGACAAATTACACATGCTTCTGTATTAATGACCTTATTTGGAATACATTGCAAAATTAATATAGGACAAAAGCAAAAACAAGCGTCTCGCCCACTAACCCCCCACCCCCACCCGTTACTCGCTGTCTGTTCTTTTGCGGTCAGTGACCTTTCTAACACAACTATTGTGGTTATATATTTCATATAGACCGTCGAATCGTGGAAATCAACGAATGGCTACGCAGATGGTGTCGGAGAGAAGGGTTTGGATTCTTTGACAATGGGATGGTCTTCCAAGAAGAAGGATTGCTAGGCAGAGACGGGCTCCACCTCACAAAGAGAGGGAAGAGCATCTTTGCAAGCAGGCTGGCTAACCTAGTGAGGAGGGCTTTAAACTAGGTTCACCGGGGGAAGGAGACCAAAGCCCCGAGGTAAGTGGGGATGTGGGATACCGGGAGGAAGCACAAGCAGGAGATTACAAGAGGGGAGGACTCCTGTCTCAGACCAAGAAAGCGGGACAATCAGCGGGTTATCTTAAATGCCTATACACTAATGCAAGAAGCCTGGGGAACAAGCAGGGAGAACTAGAAGTCCTGGCACAGTAAGGGAATTATGATGTAATTGGAATAACAGAGACTTGGTGGGATAACTCACATGACTGGAGCACTGTCATGGATGGATATAAACTGTTCAGGACGCACAGGCAGGGCAGAAAAGGTGGGGGAGTTGCGTTGTACGTAAGAGAGCAGTATGACTGCTCAGAGCTCCAGTATGAAACTGCAGAAAAACCTGAGTGTCTCTGGATTAAATTTAGAAGTATGAACAACAAGGGTAATGTCGTGGTGGGAGTCTGCTACAGACCACCGGACCAGGGGGATGAGGTGGACGAGGCTTTCTTCCAGCAACTAACAGATGTTGCTAGATCACAGGCCCTGGTTCTCATGGGTGACTTTAATCACCCCGATATCTGCTGGGAGAGCAATACAGCGGTGCACAGACAATCTAGGAAGTTTCTGGAAAGTGTAGGGGACAATTTCCTGGTGCAAGTGCTGGAGGAACCAACTAGGGGAAAAGCTCTTCTTGACCTGCTGCTCACAAACAGGGAAGAAATAGTAGAGGAAGCAATAGTGGATGGGAACCTGGGGGGCAGTGACCATGAGATGGTCGAGTTCAGGATCCTGACACAAGGAAAAAGGGAAAGCAGTAGAACAGAGACCCTGGACTTCAGAAAAGCAGACTTTGACTCCCTCAGGGAACTGATGGGCAAGGTCCCCTGGGAGAATAACATGACGGGGAAAGGAGTCGAGGAAAGCTGGCTGTATTTCAAAGAAACCTTATTGAGGTTGCAGGAACAAACCATCCCGATGTGTAGGAAGAGAAGTAAATATGGCAGGCGACCAGCTTGGCTTAACAGTGAAATCCTTGCTCGTCTTAAACACAAAAGAACAGCTTACAAGAAGTGGAAGATTGGACAAATAACCAGGGAGGAGTATAAAAGTATTGTTCAGGCATGCAGGTGTGAAATCAGGAAGGCCAAATCACACTTGGAGTTGCAGCTAGCCGGAGATGTTAGGAGTAACAAGAAGGGTTTCTTTAGGTATGTTAGCAACAGGAAGAAAGTCAAGGAAAGTGTGGGCCCCTTGCTGAATGAGGGAGGGAACCTAGTGACAGAGGATGTGGAGAAAGCTAGTGTACTCAATGCTTTTTTTGCCTCTGTCTTCACAGACAAGGTCAGCTCCCAGACAGCTGCACTCTGCAGCACGGTATGGGGAGGAGGTGACCAGCTCTCTGTGGAGAAAGAAGTAGTTCGGGGCTATTTAGGAAAGCTGGACGAGCACAAGTCCATGGGGCCGGATGCGCTGCATCCGAGGGTGCTAAAGGAGTTGGCCGATGAGATTGCAGAGCCATTGGCCATTATCTTTGAAAAATCATGGCGATCGGGGGAGGTCCCGGATGACTGGAAAAAAGCTAATGTAGTGCCCATCTTTAAAAAAGGGAAGAAGGAAGATCCAGGGAACTACAGGCCAGTCAGTCTCACCTCAGTCCCTGGAAAAAACATGGAACAGGTCCTCAAGGAATCAATCCTGAACCACTTAAAGGAGGGGAAAGTGATCAGGAACAGTCAGCATGGATTCACCAAGGGCAAGTCATGCCTGACTAACCTAATTGCCTTCTATGACGAGATAACCGGCTCTGTGGATGAGGGGAAAGCAGTGGATGTACTATTTCTGGATTTTAGCAAAGCTTTTGATACAGTCTCCCACAGTATTCTTGCCAGCAAGTTAAAGAAGTCTGGGCTGGATGAATGGACGGTAAGGTGGATAGAAAACTGGCTAGATGGTCGGGCTCAACGGGTAGTGATCAATGGTTCCATGTCTAGATGGCAGCCGGTATCAAGTGGAGTGCCCCAAGGGTCGGTGCTGGGGCCGGTTTTGTTCAATATCTTCATTAACGATCTGGAGGATGGTGTGGACTGCACCCTTAGCAAGTTTGCAGATGACACTAAACTGGGAGGAGTGGTTGATACGCTGGAGGGTAGGGATAGGATACAGAGGGACCTAGACAAATTAGAGGATTGGGCCAAAAGAAATATGATGAGGTTCAACAAGGACAAGTGCAGAGTCCTGCACTTAGGACGGAAGAATCCCATGCACTGCTACAGACTAGGGACCGAATGGCTGGGTAGCAGTTCTGCAGAAAAGGACCTAGGGGTTATGGTGGACGAAAAGCTGAATATGAGTCAACAGTGTGCCCTTGTTGCCAAGAAGGCTAATGGCATTTTGGGTTGTATAAGTAGGGGCATTTCCAGCAGATCAAGGGATGTGATCATCCCCCTCTACTCAGCACTGGTGAGGCCTCATTTGGAGTACTGTGTCCAGTTTTGGGCCCCACACTACAAGAAGGATGTGGATAAATTGGAGGGAGTCCAGCGGAGGGCAACAAAAATGATTAGGGGGCTGGAGCACATGACTTATGAGGAGAGGCTGAGGGAACTGGGATTGTTTAGCCTGCAGAAGAGAAGAATGAGGGGGGATTTGATAGCTGCTTTCAACTACCTGAAAGGGGGTTCCAAAGAGGATGGATCTAGACTGTTCTCAGTGGTAGAAGATGACAGAACAAGGAGTAATGGTCTCAAGTTGCAGAGGGGGAGGTTTAGGTTGGATATTAGGAAAAACTTTTTCACTAGTAGGGTGGTGAAGAACTGGAATGGGTTACCTAGGGAGGTAGTGGAATCTCCTTCCTTAGAGGTTTTTAAGGTCAGGCTTGACAAAGCCCTGGCTGGGATGATTTAGTTGGGTTTGGTCCTGCTTTGAGCAGGGGGTTGGACTAGATGACCTCCTGAGGTCCCTTCCAACCCTGAGATTCTATGATTCTATGATTCTATGATAAGCCTGGCCATTGCAAATTATGCTACTTGGGGACTTTATCATTCTGCCCCCTCATGCCCTTTATACACACAAAGCCATAGATCCGTTTCGGGAACTTTCCACTGTGACTTCTTTTACCTCTTGACACACAGAAGCAACTTTCCATCACTCTTTCATCACTCTGTCCCCCTCCTCTCTTCCCCTTATACACAGAGACAAGCTGAACCAAAGTTCAACAAAGCCTAGAAACAAGCTTATCCAAAGTTTAGGCCTAAAAGCCTGGCCAAAGTTGTAAGCCCACCATATTTTCCCTCACAGCGTGAAATGATTGTCTGCCGTTGCTTTCACAGAGGGAGGATTGACTGATGACATTTACCCATAACTACCCACAACAAATGTTTGGCCCCATCAGGCATTGGGATCTCAACCCAGAATTCCAATGGGTGGGGGAGATTGTGGAAACTATGGGAAAGCTATGGAATAGCTACCCACAGTGCAACGCTCCCGAAGTCGACGCTAGCCTCGGTACATGAACGCACACCGCCGAATTAATGTGCTTAGCGTGGCCACGTGCACTCAACTTTATACAATCTGTTTCCAAAAATCAGTTTCTGTAAAATTGGAATAATCCCATAGTGTAGACATACCCAAAGGTGACCATGTGGGAAGAGTTTACTGTAAGATTCCCTATGGGGTTAGGGTTCTGAATGGGGTTAGGGTTCTGCCCTCTTTAAAGGAAGGAAAAATCCTTACAGGTGATCCTACGGGCTGAAACTCACTGTGATTACAGATTAACCTGTGCTATTCACCACGATGTTTGTGACCCTGTGTATTATAGGGAAGTAACCCATGGGGCATTATGAATCTTCCAATTTAAAATGGACACTTGTGGTGTACAGACGAAGAACAACAACTTTTCAAATCCAACGTGCGCCGAGATTGTATTGACACTGAACGAGTACAATACTTTTATCTTTAATCTGTTCATTAAACAAAGCCAAAGGAGCAGGGTTGAGAGGCTAGGCACTGACTTCCCCAGGATCATTCCTCTCCTAGTAATTCCCATGACAAATCTCCTCTCAAGAAAGTGTTCCTGGGAGGGTTTAAAAGTGTCTTGTGAGTTTAGTCCCGGGAGAGGGGTCAGTTCTGTATTGTAATAACATACCTGAAGGTTTTCCCAGCCTGGCAGAATCTAGAGTGTCTGTCTGCAGGGACAGAGCCTGGGGGGAATTGTGGTGTGAAATGGACTAATGCTAATTCAGAAATGTCCCAGACTGCCCTTCTTGTCCTGACAGGCTGCAAAATAACAGCCACATTGCATCATCCTAAGGCAGAGTTCTCAACCTTTTTCTTTCTGAGGACCCCCAACATGCTATAAGAACTCCACGGCCCACTTGTGCCACAATTAGGGTTGCCACAAGGGGGTTTGGGGTGTGGGCTCCGGGATAAAGTTTGGGTGCGGGAGGAGTGCGGGCTCTGGGCCAGAGTTTGGGTGCTGGGTGCAGGCTCTAGGCTGGGATGGGGGCTGGGGTGCAGGATGGGGTTTGGGGTGCTGGGTGCAGGCTCTGGGCTGGGATGGGGTTGCAGTGCAGGAAGGAGTGTGGGAGGGGGTTTGGGTGCAGGCTGTGGGCTGGGACGGGGTTGGGGTGCAGGAGGGGGTTTGGGGGGCTCAGTGTGAGAGGGGGTTTGGGTGCTGGGTGCAGGCTCTGGGCTGGGACAGGGTGTTGGGGTGCAGGTGGGAGTGCAGGGTGCGGGGCTGGGCCAGGGATGAGGAGTTTGGGGTGCAGCAGGCCCTCTGGGCTGCGGTGGGGGGCCAGAGGGGAGGATTCCCCCCAGGGACAAGATACTCACCCAAGCCCCACCAGGCTGCTGCTCAGGAGGTCCAGGCAGGATAAGCCCCCCCCCCCCCCAGATTCAACTCAGAATCACCTACAGGCAGGGCTGGGGGATGTTCTGGGGGAGGCGCGCGGGGGTGGCAGGTAGGGCTGGGGGAGAAACCCTACCCTGAACATTAGTGGAGCCGGGCCCCCGGGGCCCTGAATTTGCTGGAGTCTGGGTACCATATAACTCGCCATATCTGGCAAGGTTCATCTAGTCTAACACCTGCCAAGATACAGGACTTTGTGTGTCTAACCCACCCAGCTTCTCTCTTCCGGCTGGGGTCCCTTGACTGCAGCAGCTCCTCCGATGTCCTCGCTCTCCTCTTTCCCTTACCTCCTTCACTTCTCTGGCCAGTGGTTTGCTGCATCTCTGATCCTCTTCTCTATATGCCCTGCCCCAGCAGCTAGTTACCCAGGCTACACTCCCATTGCCATCTGTGGGGGCAGCCTGGGCTGCAGGTTTTGGTCCCTGGTCAATGCAGCCACTATGGCTGCTGCACACCTACGTGGTGACTCGCAGCCCATCGCCAAACTGCGAGGACATATTCTGCAGGGTGGCCTCAACAGAGGTCAGAGCAGGAAAATGGCCCCAACAGAACACTCTGTCAATGGCTCCCAGAGATGTCCCTGTGACACCTGACTGTGCAGCCCGGGGGTTCTCCCCCAGGAGTTCTCCTGCTCCTTCATTGTCACCACGGGCAAGAGTCTGGCAGTGGAAATGGAGAGGGGGGTGTCTGCAGGCAGAGCCTTCCATGGCTTCCTGAATGAGAGCCTGGCAGGGCTTGTGCCTGTGGTGGTGAAGGGCCTAGATTCAATCCCCACCCGTGGCCATGGTGTCTCTGTGTGGCCATGGGTTCCCTTACCCATCACCGCAGGCTGTTCAGGAGGTGGAGGATAACCTGGCCATGGAGGAGGCAGCATCTCTGGGTCTGAGCAGCACCGGAGCTGGGTGAGCTGGGTGGGAGCTTCTGGTACGGGAGGTTTCACGTGCGGTCCATGGAGCTGGAGAGGACAGAGCTGAGCCCAGAGTCCTGCGGCAGCTCCTCAGTTAGTTCCTGTAAGACTCAAAGGAGAATGTCAGATTCAGGTCCCACTGACCCCTGGGTACTTCCCAGAGAGGCTTCCCAGACACAGCCAGCAGGATCCTCTGGCAACACAGCTGGGCCCTGTCATCCCGATTCCTTCCTTCCCTTCCAACTTGGCCCACGCCCAGCCTCTCGCAGCTGCCCCCTACCTTTCTACCCCCAGCCTCGCCTTACCCTCCAGTCCCACAATTCCCCACCTGCTCCCAGTGCTTACACCCAGAATTTCCTCTTGGCTGCTGCCCAGTCCTCAGCCTCAGGAATCCCTGCTCTCTACTGTCCCCTTCAATGCCACTGATCTGCTTCCCTGCCCAAGGGAGACCCCTCCTTCTCCGAGGTCTCCTGCCCTCCCACCAGGTCCCCACAACCATCTCTCACTCACTGCTGTCTTCTCCACCAGGGCCACTTTGGAGCAGGGCCATTCCAGGCTGCCTGGCCACCCTTCTGTGCAGTGAAACACATCGGGGGGGGGGCGGAGGGAAGGAGACGATGCTTCATGGAGTGTCATAGAGCTTAATGCCAGAAGGCACCGTTGGATCATCTTATCTGATCTCCTGAATGTTCCAGGCCATTAAATTTCACCCACCTACAGTCTGAGTCTCTCACTGTAGGTCATTTTCTCCAGCTCTCAGATCATTTGTGTGACTCTTCTGCACACTCTCCAATTTAACACCATCCTTTTAAAACACGGACACCAGAACTGGCTGTCACCATTCCATTATCGCTCTCACCAATGCTAGAGAGAGAGAGGTAAGATCCCCTCCCTGCTCCTCCTCATTACTGCCCTATTTATGCATTTGGGCCAGGGGGACCTGGCCATGGAGGTGGAGGAGGACTTGGCTTTGCCCTCCTCCTCCTCCTCCTCATCCAAGTCGTCCTCGTCCGCTTTCTTCTCCATGACCATGTGCTCCATTTACATGGCCAGGTCCTTCCCCTCCTCCACTTCCTCCTCTATGGCCAGGTCCTCTTGCTCCTCCTCCTCCATGGCGAGATCCACCTCCTCCTCTTCTTCCCCCTGCATCAGCACATCCTCATCCTCCTCCATTCCTGGGTCCTTCTAGTCTATAGCCATGTCCTCTACCTCCTCTTCCGCCTCTTCTTCCCCCTGCATGGACAGATCTTCTTCCTCCTCCTCCTCCTCTGTGACCAGGTCCTCTTCCTCCTGCTCCTTCTCTGTCGCCAGGTTCTCCTCCTCCTCCTCCTCCTCCTCCTTCTTGTCCTCCTCTCTGGTCAGGTTCTCCTCCTCCTCCATGGCCAGGTTCTCCTCCTCCTTTTCCTCCTTCTCATCTTCCTCTCTGGCCAGGTTCTCTTGCTCCTCCTCCATGGCCAGGTCCATCTCCTTCTCTTCTTCTTCCCCCTGCATGGCCACATTCTCCTCCTTTACCTCTGTGGCTGGGTCCTCTTCCTTCTACTCCTTCTCTGTGGCCAAGTCCTAATCCTCCTCCACTTCCTTTTCCTCCATAGCCAGTATCTCCTCTTCCTTCTCCTGCATGGCCACATCCTCGTCCTCCTCCATTGCCAGGTCCTCTTCCTTCTCCTCCTCCTGATCCAGGTCCTCCTTGTCCTTCTCTGTGGAATGGTCCTTCTCCATGGCCAGGTCCTCCTCTTCCTCCTCTGGAGCCAGGTCGTCCTCCTCTTCCACTTGCTCCATGGTCAGGTGCTCCACTCCGGTGGCCAGGTCCTCTTCCTCTTCCTCCTCCATGGCCAGGTCCTTCTCTTCTTCCTTTTGCTTCATGATCAGGTGTTCCTCCATCAGGGCCATGTCCTTCTCTTCCTCAACCTTCTTCTTCCTTCTCTGTGGTCAGTCCTCTTCCTCTTCTATGGAGAGGTGCTCCTCCTCCTCCTCTTGTGCTGACAAGTTCTCCTCCTCTTCTTCTTCCTCTTGTGCTGACAAGTTCTCCTCCTCTTCTTCTTCCTCTTCTGCAGACAGGCTCTCCTCCTTCTCCCTCCTCTTCTGCAGACAGGCTCTCCGCTTCCTCCTTCCTCTTCTGCAGACAGGCTCTCCGCTTCCTCCTTCCTCTTCTGCAGACAGGCTCTCCGCTTCCTCCTTCCTCTTCTGCAGACAGGCTCTCCTCCTCCTCCTTTTCTTCTTCTACAGATATGTCCTCCTTCTCCTTCTCCTCTATGGTCATGTCCTCCTCCTTTTTTGTGGCTAGCTCCTCCACCTCCTCCTCTTTTTCTGTGATCAGGACTTGCTCTTCCTACTTCTTCTTCTCTGTCTCTAGGTCTTCCTCTCCTTCTGTGTCTGGGTCTTCATCCTCCTCTGCCTTCTCCTCAGAGGCAAGGTCCTTCTTCTCTGACTGGTCCGTGGGGGTCTCTGCGTCAAAGAGACAAGGGCAGAGCGTGACTCCTGCTGGGGGTAGGGAGAAGAGGAAGGACAGGGGTTTGAAGGGATGGAGAGAGCAGATTTAATGTTTCCCCCTCCCATGTAAGCATCCAAAGGCAGAGAGATCCCCACACTGCTCCTCCTACAGACCCCTCAGCCCCAGGATTTCCCCTCTCCTCCTCGGAGCAGGCCTAGGATAACCAGATAGCAAATTTGAAAAATCGGGATGGGGGTGGAGGTAATAAGAGCCTATATAATAAAAAGACCCCAAAATCAGGACTGTCCCTATAAAATTGGGACATCTGATTACCCTAGGCTCTATAGGGTTTGCAGGTGGGGTGCTCCCCTAGGGTTGGGATCAGGCTCAGGGTCCAGGGGAGGTTTGGCAGGTCAAGGGACCTGGGGGGGGTGTTGCCTGGGGGGTTTGGAGAACAGCAGTGAAGGGGAAGTTGGACACTTGCCAGAATACTGGGGAGACAAAGCAGGTGAGGGGATACCCGTTATTGGACCAGCTTTTCAGCCACACAGGGCTCTTCTTCATGTCAGGGAAAGGTGCTCAGAGTGTCACACGTACATACAAGGTGCAGCGTTCTGCCCCGAGTCCCAGACACTCCCGTTCTTCCTGGAATAGTGGGGGCCTGTCCCCACTGGCCTGTAAACAGCCCCACTGTGTAACCCAGACACAGGTGCACACAGCCCACTGCCCCACGTGGCTACCAGAGGCCACAGACTGGGCACTGGTTGGAGAGGATACATGCAGGGCACTGCCTCACCTGGCCACCGGGATCACTGCTGCAATGGTAGTGGTGGTAGGGGAATGAAACAGGCCACTACCAGAATGGTGTGTTGGGGCGGGGGGAGGAGATACCAGTAGGGCACTACCCCAACTTGGCCACCAGTGCACGTCCCTAGTGGGGGAGTGATGCACATCAGGAACAGGGCTCACTGCCATAAAGGGGTTGGAAGATACCCAGGGGCACTGCCTGACACCCAAGGCCACCCAGGCACCCTGCCACCTTAGGGGAGGTGAAGAACACACCTAGGGCACTGACGCCTCTGGCTACCAGTGGTCACTGCCCCAGTGCAGGGGCTGGGGTGAGTAAATACACACAGAGGACTGCCCCACCTGGACAACATGAGTCACCAAGATGAGAGTGGGATACACAGAGGGCATTGCCCCAGCAGCTGATACACATGCAGGACCCTGCCTCACCCAGCCATCAACCGTCACAGGTGCAATGGTAGTGGTGAGGTCACATAGGCAACTGCCATCAGTGGCCACTAGGGATCGCCGCATTAATAATGGGGGGATATATGCAAGGCATTGCCGCACCTGGCCACCAGGAGTCACTGCTCCAACAAGAAGGCACTACAGGGCACCCCTGTGCCTGGCCAGCAGAGGTCACTATCACAGTGCTGGGGGGGAGATACACATAGGGCTCTGCCACACCTGGCCTCCAGATAATACACATAGGGCACTGCCCCACCTGGACAACAGGAGGCACTGCACCCGGACACCTACCCACACATACCCCGATGAGCAGGAGTGTGCCTGCGTGTTATTCTGCACTTTAAGAAATGAGGCAAAGGCTAATTTTACTACAATTTCTGCTGAAGAAAGTTCTAACTTACAACCCTACCTTGGCAAGCACCTGTCCAGAGCCAGAGCAGTGTCCCTGCTGACAGCAGAGACCCCAGAACACACAGACCCAAAAGGGAAGCAGCTTTTAGGTGAAGCAGTGACAGACTCTGGGGAGGGGCTATGGGGAAGCAGAGAAAGAGCAACTAACTGCAGTGGGGAAAATCATAATCTACCGCAGAGAAAGAACGGACTCCGCTAGGATCTCACACCAACTCCAGCCAGGCTGGGACACCAGCAATTCGGGGCTGGAGCAGCTCCAGCTAGAGGCTGGGCAGGGGCAGGTGACCTCAGTCTCTGTGCTGAGCAGGCTTCTTTGGCTGCGAGGAGGGACAAGGAACCCACCGGCCAGAGTCTTGCTGCCCAAGGGGGGTGAGATCTGGGGCAATCTCTGGAGTAGCTGGTTCAGCAGCCGAGAGCACGCACACTTGTCCGTGCCCGAGCTCTCCAGGAGCACATTACGCACAGGTGTGCACTGGATGTAGGCACCAATGTAACGCCACAGAGCCAGACTCCGCTGAGCGTTGCCTGCAAGAGACAGGGGCAGAGTCCGACGGGCAGATGAAGGCAGCAGTTGACAGGGCCAGCAGCCATGAGCGGCTCCCATCACACTTCTGGCCTGTGATGTCCCCATCCGTCCCTGCAGCTCTCCGTCTGTCCCGCTGTCTATCCAACCCTCCAGCCCCCATCCATCCCCACTGTATGCCACACACACCCTGCACCCATCTGCATGACTTACACACTCATCTATCTCCACATCACCCCGCTGTCCCTCTGACTGTCCATGCAGAGCCCAGCACAAGGAGGTGTAGACAGGGCAGGATCAACCTTTTGTAGGCCCGGCGACAAAACAGATTTGTGGGCTTCCATGGGACAATGGGGAATGGCACGAGGGGGGGTTGACTCCAGAGCAAGGGGCTGGCCAAGGGCAAGGCGGGAGGGAGGGGGGGCTGTTGGCACAGCCATGGTCCGCACAGCCCCACACAAGGCCACTGTTTACAAACCCGCAGCCGCCAGAGGTGAAAGTAAGCCGGTACGGGCAGGTACAGAGGACCAGTAAGAAAAGGAGACTGTCTGAGGGAGGGAGAAGCCTGCCCCCTGCATAAGAATAATTTAAACTCAGCTGTTCCCTGAGTGGTTCAGGCCCCTGCGGGTTAGGAGTGGTTTCTGGCATCCTTGTTAATTTCACTCACAGTACCGGGGGGAGGGTGTGTTTGACCATGGCAGAGGCAGTCCTTTTCTGCTCCCGGGATGAGGGGATCTCTCCAATACTAATATACACAACAATACAAGCATTTGGCTGCACAGCTTAAATCCAGAGCTAATAAAAGCAGGTGGAAGGGGAAAACTCACTGTCACATTGGTTTCTCGTCTCCTCCCTCCCCCTCCTCCAGCCAGGCTGCAGACAAGGCTCTGCATTCCTCCCATCCCCCACCCCCAGCAGGGGTTCTCCTCTAGGCTCTAGCTTGCAGTAGGAAGACTGGCTGAAATGCCTGCTGCTCCTGCCTGCATAAGAACAGTTTAAACTCAGCTGTTCCCTGCGCAGTTCAATCCCCAGGGTTAGGAGCCATTTCTTGCATCCTTGTTAATTTCATTCCCAGTTGTTGTTCCAGGGACGGGGTGTGTGACCATGGCAGGGGCAGTTCTTTTCTGCCCCCGGGATGAGGGGGATCTCCTATATACAAAAAACACAATCAAAATCAGGAACCATTTCCAAATTCAAATCTATCCCATTCCCTCCCCAGCAGAGGATCATGGTTGTGATGTCCAAACTGCTTGCAGATCCTCCTTGAAATGTTACTGAACTGCGCAGGGAACAGCTGAGTTTAAACTGTTCTTATGCAGGAGGCAGGCTTCTCCCTCCCTTAGCCAATCTCCCTGCTGCAAGCTAGAGGGAAGCCCCTGCAGCTGCTGAGTGCCAGGCAGGGAGAAAGCTAGGAGCCTAGTGTCAGCAGCCTGGCTGGAGGAGGAGGGAAGACACGGAGAAAAATGTGACTTTTCAGGCTTTTCACTTTTTCAGGCTTATTCCAATAGTAAAGTTTCATTACAGACAGTACTGGTAGTAGTAATAGTAGCTTTATTTTCTCTACCTATGTCATGCAATGGGAGGGATCCATGAAGTACATAGGAGAGGTGGATTGCTTGCAATTGGACCATATGGGTAAGAAATGTAAATTACTTTAGTCCCTGCCCAAACCTCAGGGCTCCCAGCCGCCTCTGCAGCTGGTAGCTCTGGGAGTGATTTAAAGGGCCCGGCTCCTAGCTTCAGCCGAATCCCCGAGCCCTTTAAATCCTGATTTAAAAGCCCCAGGATTTAAAGGCCCCACCTCTTCAGATAAAGGTCACGCCTCTTCTGGTTGAGGCTCCTCCCCTTCCACAGGACTCTGGAGTACCGGTAAATCCTTTAAAACTACTTTCACCCCTGACCCAGCCCTGCGCTGCCAGCGTGCTCTGCCATACTACCCCCTGCCCATTACCCCCATCCCCTTATGCCTGGCAGCTCCCATGCCCAGTGCCCCTCTGGCCACAGAGCCCTATAACCAGCACCCCCCACTGCCTAGTACCCCTCTCACAGCCCCCCCACAACTGTCCAACGCTCCATATTTGAGGGAATTCATCACCAAAACATTCAACATTCTGTGCACTATTTTAAAATTCTGCAAATTTTATTTGCCAATAAACAAAAATGGAAGCTCCAGCCTGCAGTGGGAGTACAGGCCATTGGCTGCACGGAGGTGGGAGATCACCCTGCAGCCCCCCCCCCCCCCCAGCCCTCCAGGTCAGGGCTGCACCCGACCCTGACACAGTGTAAGGAATGAGCCTGCCCCAGAAACACCTTTGAGCACTGCACCTCTGAGCCAGGTGCACCAGGTGTGGGAGGGAACTCAGCCTGGCAGGATCCAAGTGTGGAGGGGCTTGGAGGGGGGATCCAGGTGGGGCTAGCAGGGTTCTGGGTGGAGCAGTCAGAGAGCAGGTGGCTCAGTGGAGGATCTCGATGCACAGAGGCTTGTTGGGGCTGATGGGGCAGTGGGACTCTGAAGAGGGGTCCAGGTGAAGGTGCTTGGGGCTCAGCAGGGGGTGTCTAGGTGTGGGGAGCTCAGCACAAGGGGGGCTGGGTGCAGGGGAGATAGGGCTCATTGGGGTGGGGGGCCAAGTGCAGCTGGCTGGGGCTCTGTGAGGTGGGTGTCTGGGGGCTCATTGGGGTGGTACAGATGCAGGGGAGGTGGGGCTAGTCAGGGGGACGGTTCGATGGGGCTGCTTAATGGGCGAGCCTCAGCTGCTGCCAAGGGGATGCTGCATGCTGGGGCCCCGCTTCTCCCCTGCCCTCGCTTCTTCTATCCCCTTCTCTTCCCCATCCCATGCTCCTTCCCCACTGCCCCATCTCCTCCCCATCCCACCCCCTTCCTCCCCTACTGCTTATTTCCCCCAGCCCCCCTTGCCCCACCCCAGCACATGCACTCCCTGCTGTACAGAACAGGATGGCCCCTCCCAGCATATAGAAGAGGGGCACGACCAGCACTAGGACCCAAAAGGCTGCATCCAGCTGCAAAGTCAGCAGAACTGAACAGCCCCCTCTTTCAGCCGGGACTCCCCAGACACAGCTCCTACAGCCAATTCATCAGCACTGAACAAACACTGCAAGACTAATCTCTTACAGGCCAGATTTTAGCAAAGAGCCTTTAAGCCTCACTGCGGGGAGCTCCCCCCCCCCAGCCCTGAACAGAGTATTGCTGCCAGCCTCCAGCTCAGGGTTGATCCTTCACTTCCTCCCATGCAGCTCTTGGAGAAAGAGCTCCCTAGGCAACCTGAAGGGGAAAATCCACAAACAAATCTTCCCTTTGCTCTCACTCCTCGGGGCACAGGCTCCTGCCGCTCCCTCTTGAGAAACACTGACCTTGCGCTGCACTGGGGGGCTCTGGGGTCTGTCCCATTTTGCAAGCACGTACTTCCTGTTTCTGGGAAGGAAGAACTACTGTCCTTGCGTTAACTCCCTGCTGCACTGTGCTTGCATCGCACTGCCAGAGCCACGCCGGGCAGGAGACTCCTTCGTCAGTCGCCCTGGTGACAGGGGCAGGCTCATTTCCACAAGACACAGTTCAGAGAGACTGGGCAGCAGAAGGAGCCCCATGTCCTGAGCTAGGAGAGCTAGTGCCCGATAAAGGAGCCTTTTACCCTTATAGCTTTCACCACCCGCAGTGGAGAGGAGCGAGCAGTGGGTGGGGGGCAGGAGGCGGAGAGGAGCCCTGGGCCTGGCCGGCCGAGAGGAGCGAGCAGTGGCAGTGGGTGGGGGGCACTTATCTCACAGCCAGTGACAGCTGCTCCGCTCCCAGCTGGACAGGTCTTGCCTGGCATCAACAACACTTGTGCTCTCATTCATTTTCCATCTCACCACCGGGATAGACTCTTTCCCCCCTTCCTCTCCCCCCACACACACTTCTTTCCCCCCTTGGTGCCAAACACAACACAAGAAGAAAAAACAAAAGTTATCATCACAATCTGCCGTGATGGCTAGGCTCTCCTTCTTGCCTCGCCCACGCCCCCAGGGCTGTACCCTGAACCCCCTTTGCATGATGTTGTCACAGCTACAATTAGAAAGCACCGCACTGCACCTGCATCCAACATAGTCACTCTGCACAGGAGACTCCTTGTCCCTTCCACTGGTCTTAGCCCCGGGCCCAGCTAAGATGCACCTTATTTTTCTTTAGTACTGGGGCTCTCGTCCTCTCCTTCCTATCCCTCTTGGACTCCATCTGTGAGAGAGGACAGGGAAGTGTTACAGAGACCCTCCCCCAGCTCTCTCTGCACCCTGGGCTCACACCTGGTTATCTCCCCAAACCTTGGTGCTATCCAGCATGTCTCCCTCCACATAAGTTACCTGGTCTCCTCTTAGACTCCATCTTCATATTGCTCTTCTCCTTCCCAGAACTTCTGCTCTGCTCCTCAGACCTGTCTTTCCTCGGCTCTGCAGGCAGAACGGAAGGGGCATCATGGGAACACACACGCCCCATTCCAGACACCACATGGCATCCACAGGGCTACCAAACCATGTCACCTTTGGCCAAAAACTACACCCCACCCCAAGGGAGCAAAACCCCTTTGTGAGCCCAGCACAAACCCACACCAAGCCCAGCCAAACTGGGACCTTGCCCCCACTTCCCTGGGCTCACGGATGGAGAAGTTTGGTGGGCAGTGGGGCCCCAAGGGACTGGCTCAGTGTGTGAATGAGTGACTGGGATATATGTGGGGGTCCGGCCTGTGAGGTTGGGGTGTCCAGGAGGACCCAAGGTAAGGGACTAGGGAGATTGGGGAGAGGAGGGTAGGGTTACCAAGGTGCACTGTGGGAACGGGGATTTAGAGACCCCAGAGAGGATGGGTGGGGTGGGTTGGAGGGCCCCACGGGGGCTGAAAAGGGGAACCAGGCAGGTTGGGGGGAGCAGAGAGTGGAAATGAGGGACTCACACACTGGGCTGGGAGGGGGCCGTGGGGTGACAGGGACACGGGGCCCAGCCCTGGAGAAATGGGTTGGAGTCGATGGGGGCGGGGTGGGAGTATGACGCTGGGGGAGGCAGCACATTGGCAGGGCAAAGGGAAAAGCCACGGAGAGAGGACAGGGTGGGGGAGGGGGGAGCTGGGGATGAGGGGGAGGCTGGGGACTGAACTAGGGGGAGTTGGGGAGCAGGACTGAGGGGTCCCCACGGGTGCAGGGCGGGGCCGGGGGGTGGATGGGGGGTTGAGGGGTCCCCACGGGCGGGGCCGGGGGGGGCTGAGGGGGATGTCAGGTCCCTACGTAGCAGGTGGGGGAGGGGATGGGGGCTGAGGGGGGGACCCAGCTGCTTGCGGCGCGAAGCCGCGAGAGCGACACGTGACTGAGAACGGCAGAGACCCGCTGGGAGGAAGAGGAATCCCACAATGCACCGCTGCTGTAAGAAGCCGCGCGCAACACTGCCGACTCCCCCACCCCTCCCCGCGTCCGGCGCATCTGATCTGCTCCTAATGGCGTCCTGAGCGCCGCACTCACTTCCGTTTCTCATAGCTTCCGCTTCCGGCTTCGCCCTGGGTAGAGGCGTTTCAGGGTGGGGCGCTGGGGAGGGGAAAGGGGATGGTGGGGGACGGGGCACGTGGGGCGGCGCTCAGGGGCGGGAGGTGGCAGGGGGTGGGGCTCAGGGAGAGGGGGTTGAGGGGGCGGGGCTCAGTGGCGGGGGGCCGGAGGGCTCAGGGGCGGAGGGGCAGAGGGGGCGGAGCTCGGGGATGGTGGGAGCTGAGGGATCGGGGCTCGGGTGGGAGGTGGCAGGGGGTGGGGCTCAGGGGCGGAGGGGCAGAAGGGGCGGGGCTCAGGGAAGAGGGGCTGAGGCCAGACCCTGGGTTGGGTCCCGCGGGCGGGGTGGGGTGGGGCGCGTGGCTCCCCTGGAGCTTGGCAGGGCCCCGCCGCACCGCATGGCTCTGGGCGTCTCACATGCGGTGTCCGGTCACTGCTGAGATTTAAAGGGCTCTGGGCTCCCTGCCGCAGCGGGCAGCCCAGAGCCCTCTGACTCCCGGCCGCGGCTGAGATTTAAAGGGCTCCGGGCTCCCCGCGGCTGCGGACAGCCCAGATCCCTCTGACTCCCAGCCGCGGCTGGGATTTAAAGGGCTCTGGGCTCCCCGCGGCTCCAAATATTGGTGGAGCAGAGCCCCTGACTTTGAATATTCCTGGGGCTTTAGCCCCAGGAGCCCATATACCGTATTTTTCCGTGTATAAGACTATACTTTTTCCTAAAATCCTTAGACTAAAAATTGAGGGTAGTCTTATACACGGAAGTAAGCCCCCTGTTCCCTGCCCTCTGACCCCCCCAACCCCTCTCCACCCCCCCACCCCGGAACTCCCCTGCCCTCTCTCCAACACCCCCTCCCTGCCCCCTTACCGCGCTGCCTGCACGTGGGTGGCGGCGCTACAGTCCATCCGCGGCTGGAGCTGGGAGCGTGGGGCCAGGACAGGAGTTGCGGGCGGGAGCCGGGCGGCCGGAGCCACGGGGCCAGGCAGTGTCCGGAGCTGGGCATCTGGGTAGGTGGGGTCGCAGCCGCCGCAGTGCCCAGACCGCACTACCAGAGCCAGGCAGCCGGGGACGCGGGGTGCCGGGCTGCCGGGGACGCGGGGTGCCGGGCGGCTCCCCGGCTCCCCAGCCGCCCGCTCCCCGGCTCCGGTAGTGCGGTCCGGGCACTGCGGCGGCCGGGGACGCGGGGTGCCGGGCGGCTGGGGACCGGGAGAGCCGGGGACGCGGGGTGCCGGGCGGCTGGGGAGCCGGGGTGCCGGGCGGCTGGGGAGCCGGGGTGCTGGGCGGCTGGGGAGCCAGGCGGCTCCCCGGTTCCCCAGCTGCCCGCTCCCCAGCTCCGGTAGTGCGGTCCGGGCACTGCGGCGGCTGTGGATGCGGGGAGCCGGGGAGCCGGGCGGCTGGGGACCGGGGAAGCTGGGGAGCCGGGCGGCAGGAGTCGAGCGGCCGGGGAGGGACGCGGCAGGAGCCGGGCAGGGCCGCCGCCGGAGACCAGCTGGGCGCACGGCCCTCCTCCTTCCCTCTACCCCTACCAATCAAACAAAAAAACCTGCAGCGCAGCTGGAGCAGCGGGGGGGAGGGACCTGCAGCGTGGCCGGAGGGGCTAAGCAGGGAAACAAAACAAAACAAAAAAAACCTGGGGCATGGCTGGAGCGGCAAAGCAGGGGGGAAAAAAAACAAAAAACCTGAATTTGGGGTTAGAAAAGTGGGGGCGTCTTATACATGGGGGCGTCTTATACACGGAAAAATACGGGTAAGTTGGCGCCCATGTCCTGGGGTGTGCACAGAGGGATCAATCTCTGTGGTCCCTCAAATGCAGTGACTATGCTGGCCATTTGGCAGGGCTTCATTGGGGAAAGGTTTTGTGCCTCCACCAGCATCCCTCCACAAGGGCAAGTTGCAATCTGGTCTTAAGCAAAGCTGTTAATTGGACAAACTTGTGTTTAGTTACTGGCAATAGTTGAAGGCCTGATCATGCAAACGCACATGTGAGTAACTTTACTCCTGTGAGTAGTCCCACTGAAAGTCAGTGGACCCACTCACGGTACTAAGCACTCTGCCCCTAGGCTTTAGTCATTATAATGTCCTAAGTGGGCCATAAGCCTAAGCCTTCCAGAAAGTCACTTTAGACTTGGTGCGGAGTGAAACCCTTGTCAAAATGAATTTCAGGATGAGTTGCAAGGACTTCTACAGCTTTGTGATTGCCCAGAAGCAAGTTATGGCTATGGCAAAGTCAGCCAAAAAGTACTAGAGTTCTGGCATATCTGAGAGATATGCAAATTGGGAAGTTGATTTATTGACTAAATAAAAAACCCGGCCCTTTACCCGTTTGTTTAGTGTACAAATAAATCTGTATGTTTAAATATGTATTACGACTAAGTCTATAATTTAGACTCACTGATTCCAGACCTCTGTGATGTAGTTTGCTTCAGCTGTCAGTGGCTGAAGCTGGGGCTGAAGGCAGGACTGGGGACCTCCCTTCTGTGACTGTGGCTGGAGCCAGAGCTAGAACCGGACCCTTCACTTCCCTGCCCTGCAACTGGATCTGACTTTGCAACCACAATCCTGTGCCCCTGTCCTGCAGCTTCAGCTGGGGGCTGGAGCCGGAGCCCTGTGCCCCTGGCCCTGTGGCTTCTACTGAGGGTTGGAGCCGGGGCCATGAGTCCTTGCCCTGTGGCTTGTGGTGCAGGCTGCAGCAGGGGCCATACAACCCCTCTCGCAGCTTCCTAGGGCCCCCTCTCATGGCTCTGTGCACCTGTATCGTCATTGTCGTCATCTCCCCCGCCCCCGCTCGCCCAATGATCACTCTTGCGATCTGGTCACCGTACCCACTGCTCACCTTCCGTCCTGCACTGCCGCCTGTCCCCGGCCCTGCACTGTGGGCGGATCCCAGCTCCGGCTCTGGCTCCGGCTCATGAGTCGCTAGCCTCGCCTCGCTCCATGGCGCTGCTGGGCCGGGCCAGGCTGGGCTGCCGCAGGAGGTGGCTGTGGTGATGTTGGGGCCGCGCTGAGCGTGGGGCGCGATGACCGAGGAGGTGGCCCCCTCACTCTTCTGTCCGTGCCTGCCGCCCTCCCCCCCCATTGGCTCCTCTAGCCATGCTGCCCCCAGCGCCGGCCTGGCAGGCGCTGCTTTTGGAAAACATGCTGAGGGGAAGTGGCTGTTTCCCCTGCACCCCACTAGCTATGCTACTGGGGTGGGGATGGGGGGACACCATGACAATGTCGATTTATGACTAAATATAATCTGGACACGGAATGTGCTGCTTTGTTTGTTTGCTAACCAGGAGGATACGTCCTTCCTTGGATACTAAATCCTTTCACCAGCACCAGCCAGAAAACAAGTAGGAAAACATTTGAGAGAACAGATAGAGAAACCTCACTGACAGACACCCGCATGGATGCTGTCTACATGCATGTGTGAACCAGCAGGGAGCTCTTACTGAAAAGTTCCCTCTGGCTGGGCATCTCGGGGGAATGGTGACTATTTTCTGCTTCTGCTCCGCGATTAGATTCAAAACGGATGCCTAGGTTACAAAGAAGAGAAGAGCATTTCAGTCATTAAAAACAGTGAACAGAAAACCTGACCCTGCCGGGGAGAGTAACCCACACATTCAACTGGGATCTTGCTGTCAGGGCACTGCAGAATGGAATTGCCGAGGAGAATAATGCAGTCCCCAGAGTCTGTCCTTGTCCAACCGTGAAAACACCTTTTAGTCTTACCTCACCAGAGCCAGACCACAGGAAAGGGCCAGTTCATGCAGTCTCATGGTGCCAGAGGTATCCAGAATGTACAGCCAATCAGATCTGCAGTGCAATCCACAGCTAAAGACATTCTGTGTCCAGGCCTATGTAAGCAGGGGAATGGTCCCGCTATCGTGGGGAACTTTCCTGGCTTGTACACTACCCCCCGTGGAATTGGCTAGTGAAAGGATCTGAGTCCTCGCTCCCATTCCCTTAACCCAGCGGCCCGCCTGACTCAGGACACTGTTCTACTCTCGTGTTGCAGAGTCCTCTTAACCCTGACAAAGCTGGGCCCAGGATTCCTGGGGCTCGACCCCCAGTCTGGTTGTTGTACTTAGGACAGGGCTCAGGTGTCCTCACTCTGGGGTACTCTTTCTGCTCCAGACGCTTCCCTGACCCACTGATCATCGCATATAGTTCAAAGCAAAGACAGTTTATGAAACAGCAAGTTATTAAACACAAGGAGAAACTGGGAAAGGTGAAAGGAAAAGAAGGAAAAGCCATCACCCCGCTCTGCGGCCCGGGGGAACCCCAAACAGCTGTGGCTGGAAAGTCAGGACAGTTCGCAGTCTGTTCCTCACACATCCCAGGCCCCTGCCCAGGCCCTGGCTGTGCTGCAGGGATACCGCGGGTCGGACATTCACTCTGGTGGTGGCCACTCACCCTCAGGCTCTAGTTGAAGGGCCCTTCCCCTCAGTGTCGCCCCCGCCATGGTGGTTACAATCCCCCTCCCAGTGCGGCCTGCAAGGCCTCTTGACTGTCCTACTTGCCCCAAGACAGGGTGACAAGATTAAGACATCTCCATTAGCATACAGAATGAAGAACAGAGAACTGTTCACTCATCTGCATGAAAGATGGGACAGGAAAACATCTCAATTTACATACAGAAACCAAATCTGCCATTTGTGGTGTCCCGTTAAAGTGTCTCTTTGCACACAAGGAGGAGACACTTTGATTTAGAAACGAGATAAGATGCTTCAGTCAGTGTAAGTAGTTGCTCCCCTTAATGATTTAAAGATAATAAAATACCAGTAAAATTGACTCTTTCAGCCATTAAACAGCAGAACCCCACTGGGGATCTGCTGGGGATCAGGCAGGTGACACATGGAAACCTCAGAGGCTCTCAATGTGCCACACTCAGTTTTGCAGAGATTTGGAGACTAAGGCCAGAAGAGATGGTTAGATCATCTCATCTGACCCCTCTGCACATCACAGGCCTCCTGTATGGTGCAGTAGCGAGTTTTGGACCAAAGCAGACTCCAGAAAGGCACCTTATCAAGGGATGGAGAAAGCACTACTTCCCTTGGTAGTCTGGAGGAAATTGGTGCTGTGGGGGGCAGGGAATTAACCCCAAGGCCACACTTGTGAGTCTGTATCATAACACACACGCACAACAGCACTGCACAAAATTAGTACACGTCACCTTAACTCTGATGGTTCCTAACGTTTAAAGGCCTGGTCTCCATGGTGTTCTTTGTGCTTCTAGAACTAGTTTGGGGAGAGATGCACTAATTTATTTGTTATAGTGAGGGGGCCCCCGGGGTGCAACCTGGGGCTGGGGTACCGCTGAGCCCTCTGTCTCCCCAGCCTGGGCTCCCTGTAGCGGGGTGGTTACCCGCTCCTGCCCTTTTGGGGCTTTAAAACAGCCCCGGGAAGCAGCCTTTAGGCTGGGCTGATTGGGGAAGTGGCTGCAGCGGGGGCCATGCCCCAACCTGAGCCACAGGGCCTTATAAGAAGGCCAGGGAAGCCAGAAGCCGAGACAGTCTCTCTCTGCATTCAGAGGGAGATGGGCCTGGCTGCAGGGAGCTAGACTGGGTACTTGAGTGGAGCAGGGCTGGGGACAGGCTGAGGAGCTGGGGAGCTCCAGCCTGGAAAGCCCCAGGCTGCTGCCTAGCAGAGGACTAACAGGTACTGGGGGTTGCAGAGGCAGCCCAGGGGTAGGCCAAAGGCAGCAGGTCCAAACCCTCCTTGCCAGTGATGAATAGGCTGATACTGCGGTCTGGCCCAGGACGTGGAGCTAGACAATGACTGGCAGTAGCTATACACTGAGGCAAGGTGGGGATAGAGGGTGGGGATTCCCTGGGGAAGGGACACCCTGAGAGAAAGGGGTTACTGCCAGGGGGGCAGCACCCCATGAAAAAGGGCACCGGGGTCCAGGGAGGGACTTGGGGCCAGGGAACAGGCGGATCACTGGCTTGCAGAGGGCGCTCCGGGCTGGAAACTGAGCTAATTCCCCAGAGTCACCAGCAGGAGGCGCCGCAGGGGTGAGTCCGACCCGTTACACTCCCTCTCACACTGCTGCTGGGAGAAGATGCAGATCGCTCCCGGCCCTGCACTCACACAAACCTTTACGGAGGAAGGGACACACCCAGCTGCAAGTACTCCCTAGGTACCTACCGCTGCACCATCTTGTCCTGGCCAAAAGCCTGATGGTATCAGTTTATTCCCCAGTCTGCCCCTCCCTCCAAGTGGAGAGGACCATGCACCAGTCTCTGGTCCTGAGCAGGTGCCCCAAGCACATCTAGCAAAACACAGGGTTTTAGGGGGAAATATAACAAACATTTATTAACTACACAAAGATAGGCTTGAAGTGATTGTAAGCAATGAGCGTACAGCTCAAAGCAGATTACCCAAGAACTGACCCAAAAGAATGCTCTGCTTTGGCCCCAGCGGCAGATCTGGCCCAGAGCTGAGGGCAGGTGCCTCCCTGGGGCTGTGAGAGCTGAAGCTTCACACTCACTTTCCTGCCCAGCACCAGCCCTTTCCCCTGGGTGTCTCCGCTCACCGACAGGCTCTGGCTCAGGGGCTGGATCCAGCCACCGCAAAAAGTCTGAACCCTCCCCGCCCCCCACGGCTGGGCACAAGGGGGGGCTAATGCAGATCTCTCCGCAGTACAGACCCGGCTGGGGGCAGCAGCAGCCCAGACACCCATCATCCCCCCCAGCAGCTGGTTTGTGCAGCAGCCCCCGGACTCCAAATGCCCTGCACCGGACACATCCACCCGGCTCACAGCTCCTCCCCACCCTCCCAAGGTGTGATGGGCTCATGCAGGAGTCTGACTCCTGCCAGCTCAGTTCAACTCTCCGTGGGACCACCTGGTACCCTGTTGGCTTGTGGCCAAGCCCTGGAATCTCTGCTTTCTTCTATGAAGTTGTGCAAGAGCAAGTCTTTCCCCTCCTGCCGGTGACTAGCGCCCACTGGAGCCAGGTCCTCGGTCTGGCCGGCTTGACGGAATGGCCACAATGGACCGGGCCCTAGAACTTGACACCCTGGCTAGAGACGCTGCAGTCCTGTGGGTTGACCCGACGGCTGCAATTTTCGCAGCTTCACCAGGTGCAAACAAGTTTGGCCCTTGCACTTGCTGCCGCGCTTTGGGTCTTGGTCACATGGCGCATAAAGAAAGGAGGGCCAGGCCCAGGCTTGATAGTCAGGGACAGGCAGGAGGGAGGAAGAGCCCCAGGCTGGAGCCCAGCACAACTTCCTCCTCTGGGCCCCTAGAGCAGAGGCTGCACTTCAGAGCAACCGAGGGTGTGGCAAGAGGAAGGGAGGATCATGCCTCCACGTGGGCTGCAGACAGCCACAAAGACACCAGCCAGCCTGCTCCTTGGTGCACCAGACACCCACTGAAAGGCACCCGCAGACCAGCATGGGGGGCAGCTGCTGATGCTCTGTGGCCAATATCAGAAGATGGTAGGAAAGCAGGGCCTGCCTCGCTGCTGGAGCCTCTTACTGTACCTGCTCCAAGGTTGCTCATTTTGGCAGTAGGGCAGGAGATTTTACCCCAAGAGGCTTTTCCCCAGCTGTCGAGAAGCAGAGAAACACACAAGCTCCAAAGGTGCTATTTAGCAAGCCCCCTCAAGCGGAGGCACAGGCGCACACTTGGAAGAGGAAAACTGCTCTGCACACTAGCCTGGGCATCTGCCCATTTTCTTTGGCACGTCAGGAATGGCAAAGGCTAACCTGGAAGCAACTAAGGCTCATGCTCTAGCCTTTGGGATGCCCTATGTCCCAGTTCCATCCTGGGGCTCTAGCTGAAACCAGAGCATGGGCCTGAGCGGCCAAGAAGAGTTTCCAGTCCTGAAGAAAGCAGGAATTTCTGCACAAAGGGAAAACTAAGCAAGCACAACCATGAAGGGCCTTGACCCCTCAAGTGCCAAGTCCTTTGGAATCAGGAGAGAGGAGCAGGCCCAGAAAGCCCCGTCTCCAGCTGACCACAAGCACTGTGGGGCCAGGTGCTGAGAAAGCCAAGGGGAGCAGAGACAGCAGAGGAGAGAGGGAGAAGCAAAGAGTCCAAGTGTAAAGGGGGGCATGGTCCCAATCTTGTGGCACATTTTCCTGGCGTATACACACCCTCAGTGGAATAGGATGTGAGCCCTCACTCCCATTCCCTTTACCCAGAAGCCTCCCTGACCTCGAGGACTCTCCTTCTACTCTTGTGTGTGGCAAAGTCCTCATAACCCTGGTAAGGCTGGGTCCAGGGTGTCTGGGGGGGTTCAACCTCCAATCTTGCTGTGGTCACTTAGAACAGGGGCTAGGGTGTCCCCACTCCAGGGTTCTCTCTCTGCTCTGGCTGCTCCCCTAACCAGTGGAGCTGCTGCATTTGCACCTGGAACCAACCTTCTAACCAGGATCCTAGAAGATTTCAGTTATTGACTGGCTGCAATAGGAATCGAGACAGCACAGCTAAAGGTGAGGGCCTAAGAGCATCTCCAGACAGCTCTCTGCATTTCACAGGCAGGGCCAGATTAAGGTCAAGAGGGGCTAAGACTAACGGGAGGGAAGGGCCTAAGTATGAATTATATAGCAGGAAAAATTGTGATGTCACCAAACGTACTGAGGTTTAGTTGAGGATGAGTCCCTCCGTCAGGCTATGCCAAGCACAGTTCTGCTGCTCTTGAGTCATACAACCAGGATAACAACCCTTTAGTGCCCTGCCCCCAATAACAAAGTGACTTGTGATCCAGCACCAGCCAAAAATGACCATTTGGGCAAAGCAGCCCCCTCGTGCTGAGCACCGAGGCAGGGTGGGTGTGTCCGTGCAGAGAAGGTCAGCTCCTGAAGTCCTGTTTCTAGCTCACCACTGGGTCTCAGGGGAGAGCTCACTCAGACCCTGCTTGCATTGAGATTGTCCTAGTTCAATTGATAGTTTCAATAGCACCTGGGAGGTGAGTCCCAGCTCGGGTCAGGCCCGCCGACGGGGGTAGGGGGGGAGCAAAGGGGCAATTGCCCAGGGGCCTGGGCGATGTCACAGGGCCCGGCGGGGTCCTGCCGCACAGGAGAGATTCACATGCCTCCTAGCTGCAGAGGCAGGAGGTGCCCCCCCACCTCTCATCGTTGCTCCGTCCCGCTGCTCCTGGCTGGGACTCTCCCGCTAGGTGTGCAGAGCAGGGGGTGGGGCACCAGACAGCAAGTGTGAAAAATCAGGACGGGGTGGGGGTAATAGGCATCTATATAATGTGACAAAGTTCCTCCTCTACCTTGGTGGGTCCTGCACTTATTGGCAGATTTGCTCACCTCAGTGATCTTCCCCACAGTTTGGGTCAACTCCTCCTTTTGTTTGATCAGGAGTTGGGAGGTTTGGGGGGAACCCAGGCCTGCCCTCTACTCCGGGTTCCAGCCCCGGGCCCTGTGGATTGCAGCTGTCTATAGTGCCTCCTGTACCAGCTGCATGACAGTTACAACTCCCTGGGCTACTTCCCCATGGCCTCCTCCAAACACCTTCTTTATCCTCACCACAGGACCTTCCTCCTAGTGTCTGATAACACTTGTACTCCTCTGTCCTCCAGCAGCACACCCTCACCCTCACCCTCTCACTCTCAGCTCCTTGCACCTTTTGCTCCCAGCGCCTCACATGCACTTCCTCTCCTCTGGCTCCCTCCAGCCTGATTGGAGTGAGCTCCTTTTTAAACCCAGGTGCCCTGATTAGCCTGCCTTGATTGGCTGCAGGTGTTCTAATCAGCCTGTCTGCCTTAATTGGTTGTAGCAGGTTCCTGATTACTCTAGTGCAGCCCCTGCTCTGGTCACTCAGGGAACAGAAAACTACTCATCCAGTGACCAGTATATTTGCTCTCTACCAGACTCCTGTACTCCACTGGTTTGGGTCTGTCACAAGACGTATTGAAGCATGAGCTTTTGTGGGTGAATACCCACTTCGTCGGATACAATCTCGGTTCACGTTGGATTTGAAAAGTTGTCCTTCTTTGTCTGTACACCACAAGTGTCCATTTTAAATCAGAGGATTCATAATGGCCGATGGGCTACTTCCCTGTGATACACAGGGTCACAAACATCGTGGTGAATAGGACAGATTACTAAGTAATCACAGTAGGTTTCAACCCTGTGGGATCACCTGTAAGGATTTTTCCTTCCTTTAAAGAGGGCAGAACCCAAACCCCATTCAGAAGATGCAGGGAATCTTACAGTAAATTCTTCCCACGTGGTCCCCTTTGTAAAGCCCGTCTATCGGAGCTTGCCTTAGCACATGTGGAAGTACAGAAAGAACTGACAGGGATCTTAATGCATGACAGTCTTTGTTAGCAAGTTAGGCTAACTGTAACCCTAATAACGCGAGATTTGTAATAGCAAGGATTGTGTGAGGCGAGTGGAAAAGAACTGTGTGAGAAGTTGTTGCGACCTTGCACTGATAAAATATGTAGACTGGCGTCTTTTTAGAAGTGAGAAAAACAAGATATCAGGATGACCTATGTATAAACAAAATGCAGCTGTTGCTTATTATTGTCTGTAACAAAAGTATAAATGCTGGCTGTAATTGTTTACCTGTTGAGAGACCTGTCTAGGAAGGGGAGACCCTATGTCCTAGTGCACTGTCTCCCTGTTGTAGCTGCTAAACAGAATAAAGTATCTGACTCTGCTGCACCCAAACAAAAAAGCGAGAACTGAGTTTTTCTCGGACACACAAGAAAATAAGGCCACACAGTGGTAACCACACAAACGAGACTTTATTTACTATGGGGAAAAGGGATAGGATAGGATAGAGAAGGAGCAGATTAACAAAATTTTAACTCTGGAAATGCTCCACTCTCACAAACAATCAGGGCCAGCTCCAGGGGTTTTGCAACCCCAAGTAGCCAAAAAAAAAAAGAAAAAAAAGAGCCGCGATCACAATCTGTGGCAATTCAGCGGGAGGTCCTTTGCTCTGAGCGGGAGTGAGGGACCCGCCGCCGAATACTTGAAAGTGCCGCCCCCCTCCAGAGTTGCCGCCCCAAGCACCTGCTTTATAAGCTGGTGCCTGGAGCCGGCCCTGCAAACAATTACACCCATGAGGTAATATTGATGTTCTCTCTGCCTTCTCATGCAGGGGCAGCGATGGACGGCTGCTGCTCTCTTGACATTGGACATCAGGGATGGACTTCAATGCTGGACACAGGAACGGGTGAGTAGACCTAACTAAAAACCTTCCCTATCCCTCTTTGCGTCGTCTCTGCCTGGATGTTAGATCATATCTACGCGGATTCAATCCATGCGTGGGAGTGTGCTTCCGATCCCAAAATAATAAAGCAAATGGCAAAAAGGTCACCGCATTCTTTTCCCAAGTCCAAGATGGCCCCCTACAGATAACCCAAAACATCCATGCCTTTCTTCCCTTCTTTTACTAAAATTTGGCAGGGGCAACCAGCATTTTACAACCTGGAGACTGGATTTGACCAATCGGGGGATGTTCTGTGACAGTGTGACCCATCCAGAAGGGGATTGTATATCTCCTCTGAGAACTCCTCCCTCTGTCCTCTACCAATTGAAGTGGGCGTCAGCCCTGTAGGACCACCACGAGAGGGGATGTGACCAAACAAGGAAGTGCTGTAGCGGAGTGACCTGCCCACAACAGGATCCCGTGGTCCCTCTAAAAAGTCCGCACATCACCCTCTACCCTTGGTGAGGGTTTCACTCCCACCTTAGGCCATCACAGAAGGGAAACATGTACCAATCAGAAAAGATATAGCCTGAAGGTGTAGGCTGTGATTTCCACAAAACACATCCTTGGAACGAGTTGGCCTCTTCCCCGCAGTGTTGGGTTGCGACTTCCAGGACGATGCTGCCAGCCACGCAAACATGGAGCTCCGGAGATCAGCGTCTTCTGGCCTAGGCCTTCAGGCACTATTTATTCTGATCGGTACATTTCCCTTCTGGGACGACCTAAGGGGTGAGTGCGAAACCCTGACCGATTAGCAGAGGACGGTGGGGGATTTCATGGAGAGGTGATGGGCCCCTCTTACGGACTGGTCACCACACCACAGCACTCACCCTATCCGGTGAAATCCCCTCTCTGGTTGGTCCTAAGGGGATGAGGCCCACCCCAACTGGGGGAAGGTCTCGGAGGGGTTGTTGCCGGCACAAAGGGCCCGAGGAGGGGCAACAGCGGGGTTCATTGCCCGGTGTGCGTCGCACTAATTAACACACCACGGTGGAGAAGCAAACCAAGTTTATTTGAGCCCAAATAAGGTGCAAGGGAGAAAAAGCCATCTCAAATCCTGCACACCCGCACGCAGGCGGGGTCCCAGCATTTATACCCCCCTTGTTTTTCCCCTTCCTCCCTCCCCCTTGCAACAGTTACACTTAACACTATAATGTAGCTTGTTAGAACTGTTCTCATTCGCATGTTTATCTATGGCCTTCACAGCACAGACGCATGCAGACTTTCCTCCCCCTTTTCCCTTGTCTTACAGCCGCTTTTTGCTGTTTCGAGCTACTGCAGCTGCAAGCTAAGAAAGCTGACAGTTACACATTTTGCTTGCTGTTTATTAGCATCTTAGGTTGGTTAAAGTTTACAGCATGGAAGAACTTTGGTTCACTCAGGCCTAGAGTCACAACTTTGGTTCACTTAGGCCTAGGGACACCAACAGGGTCACATGACCCACTTCCAGATGAGTCACTCTGCCCCAGAACTTTCCCCTATTGCTCAAATCCTGAGGCAGATTGATGGCAATAAAACACCCCCAGATTGGTAGAGGAGTGGGAGGAGCTCTTAGAGGGGTCACGTGCCACTCCTTGCTTCAGCTCATGTTTGCATCTTGACCCTGAAAGTCTCATGTCATGGGATCACTCTCATGGTGACAGATGAGCGATGCCTTAGAGGTGAAGGGGCGAGGTCCCATGGCTGAAACCAAATGCCCTTAGCCTCAGGGTGGTTTTGCATAATGGCCAGAGTCAAAATGGCTGCCCTCCCCCTCAGGGCTGTGTGGCCCAACAACCAGAGTCCGTGCGCCCCCCCCTCTCTGTCGGGGCTGTGTGGCCAAACAACCAGAGTCCGTGCGGCCCCCACTCTCCGTCGGGGCTGTGTGGCCCAATGACCAAAGTCCGTGTGGACGCCCTCTCCATCGGGGCTGTGTGATCCAGAGACCAGTGTCCATGCCGCTATCCTGCCTCTCACGCCTGTGTGGCTCGATGGCTCCAGATAATATGGCTGCTCTCTCCCTCAGTGCTGTGTGGCCAATGACCAGAGTCAATATCGCTGCCCTTCAGCGCAGGGCTGTTTGGCTGAGAGTTCAGAGACAAGATGGCTGCCCCTCCTCTTGGGGCTGTGCAGTCTAGTGGCACATTAGGGAGGTGGGCTGCCACCCAAGGATGGATGGCGGCCAGGACGGGGGGAACCGGGCCTTCGTTACTCCCCCGGGTCCTAGCCCAGGGCCTTGTCCATGGCCAATGTCTTTGGCATTGAGTCAGTGGGGATCCAACCAGAACATCTGACATCACTCAGCATGACAATGGCTAGTTCTCCCCAGTTACTTCCTACGAGATGTCTCTAGGCCATGGGCTGGGGGTTTCTGGGCTCCTGGCGTGGGAAACTCCCAGAGACTCTGAGCTCTCTTGCACGTCTGCAGGCACCCAGGGACGGGGTTGGGTCTGGGTCTCGGTACCTCGGGGATCTGCAGTCAGGGGCTTCAGCTGCTTCTGGACTAGAGCCTACAATGTGCATCCTCCATTTTTGGCATCTGCCTAGACTGAGCTGAGCTGCTCCCTTTCACACTGGTGCTCCAGTTGTAGTATGTTCGGCAGGGCTGAGGAGGGGCTTGGCTTCCTCTGCCTAGACTGTGGGGTTATGTGTGGCTGGTGCACCCCGGCACATCCTGCTCTGCCTCTTCTGTCTCCTCCTTCCCATGCAACAGCTGCTTTGCCATCTCCCAAGAGATGTGATGAGTGGTGGGCTTAGTTGTCTCCTGTTAGCCTCTAGATGTCTGTAAGAGGGAGAAAGGGCAGGAACACAAATCAGAAGAACAAAACCTTCAAGCAGGGTAGTTTTCCATGGCACAAAACCACCCCACTTTGGTAATGCTCACTTACAACTTCCCTGAGAGCTGGCATTGCTTAAAGAGAGCACCCAATCCCCCGCAACCTCCGCTACCCTGTGGGCTGGCAATGGATAAAGAGAGTCTGGGAGAATTTCTCCTCTCTCTGCCTGGATCTGATGACTGAGGGAATCGCATGCAAGAAGCTCTGTGAATGTTGGGCTCTGTGCAGTGGGGAGAGATGTCAGACATGGAGCCCAAAGGTGGGGTTGTCCTGACTGCAGTAACTTAATTGCAGTGAGAGAGATTTCAGAGCTCAGCTACAGGGTTCTGCCCTGTAACCGTGTATGGGGATGGGGCAGAAGTGGGGCAGTGATGCACTCATGAAAGGAGTAGTGCTAAGGGGGGGCCCATGCTGCAGCTACTAAAGCCCCTGTGTGCTGCGTTCCAGCCGGGCCGGCTCTGCCAGGCTGGGGTGGGGCGAGGCGGCTCCACTCACTGCCGTTCCTCTCCCCCACAGCTGCGTTGCCGCGACGAGCACCGCACCAGGAACCTCTGTCCCAGGAGCTGCTCTTGCCTGTAGGCTCCACCCCCCCACAGCTCCCATTGGCCGGGAATCGTTAATCCCACCCTGGCCCTACTCCTCGCCTGTTCCAATCCTGCTCTTCACTCCTGACTCTGGCTCCAACCCTTGGCTCCCCTCGGCTCAACCTCCACCACCCTGACCACTAGGCCCCACCACTGCTGCTCCAGCCACTGGGCTCCACCATCCGTGCTTTGGTGTCCGACACCAGCAATATGTAGGAGTCGTTCACCTCACTGCTTTCTATGCGTATGGCCCTGCATTTGTCAGCTCTGGTTTTCATCTGCCATTGTGGTGCCCAGTCACATGGCTTTATTAGATCCCTTTCAACTTCTTCAAAGTCTTCTCTACGCCTCACTGACCTACATAATTTTCTATCATCTGCCAATATCCACCTCGTTGTTCAGTCCCTGTTCCAAAGACGCTGTTGTACATACCATAGCAGGACAAAGGGGTCTTCTGTGTCGGTCCCGGTTCCCTAGTCGAATGCAGAACCCAACACAAGATTTCCAAGCTTCTGCAGCCATTTGTAATATCTATTGAGGATGTACCATGTGGTCCTGTCAGATGTCAAAGGCACTTCCTGAAAAGCTGAAACAAAGAGGAAACAGGTTGAAAGCCCCATGGTGCTGATGTGACTGGTGCCTAGGAAACCTCCCCTTCAGCTGGCCATTGCCACATGCTATTAGCTACCCAAGAGTCTGGGGGCACAGAAACAACAACTCAGCTACTCCCAAAATAGCCCTGGACACAGAGGAGACCCCATTCCGTGCGTAACTTCCCCCTCTCACAGCATACACACGTCCACACACACGTCCACACACTAAAACACCGGCAGGTGGCAGCAACTGTTCTTGGGATGTAACAGAAAAGTGACAAGAGCAGAGGTGTTAAATCATCCAACATTTACGCACAGATCTGCAAAGGGATTTAGACTCCTAACATCCACTGAAATCCTTTGTGGCCCTGTGCCTTCCTTCCTTAAGAGGTCACAGGGAAAGATGTTTCCAATGTGCACTCAGGGGTTTTCCTATGAGCTGATAACCAGTTCTGAGTGATTCCCTGGCCTGAAATCTCTCCATTATAGGGAGGGCAAGTGATGAATCTTTCCCTACAGAGAGTAATTGTCATCATCATCACCCTTAATAATAACAACAGCCCTTTTCAATTCTGTCAGGCCTTCCTTTAGAGACCTTCAGACCTCTATGAAGACAGTCTCCCCACACAGCTCTAAGGCTACGTCTATTCTAGGAGCTAGGGATGGAATTTCCCTGCTCCCATACACATATTGTGGCACCTCAGTGAAAGTGACCATCCTTCTTCCTTAAACACTGTCCTTAGACAGAGGGACACATTCAAACCTGTGTTCAGGCCCTGTGCTGCACCCCTGTACTTCCCACAGAGGCACAAACACACAGAGGTATTTCCTTACTTTCATAGAGGCCGGAGATGCCATCTTCATTCACTGTTTCAGACAACAAGTCGCAATAATGGTGGATAGTATTTCCTAGACAGACAATGAATCTCATTTCTTTTCAAATCCTTTGCTGAAAACTGCCAAAGATGCAGCCATTCCCCCAAGACAGCCCTTGAGAAATTAAATACATTCCTTACATCTGTTCACAAAGCACATTAGATAAAGCATCAGAAGCCTAGAAGTCACTGAGAGACTCATTTCCAAAGGAGATTGAATTCACATCATGCTGGTTTCCCCTAGGCGCAGCCAAAGAGGAGTTGTGGACAGGGGAAGTTGGTGCGGTCGATACAGCTAAGTTGCTCCCTTCATCTTGGAAGACATCTTAATTCTCTCTCTCTCTCTCTCTCTCTCTCTCTCTCTCTCTCTCACACACACACACACACACACACACACACACAGAGTTTTAGGATTCTGGTGCTGTCTGAGGGAACAGAGCAGCTGTCTAGAAAAGGGCTTTGAAGGAAGCAGTTCAAAAAAGATCAAGTGAAGTTGCTCTGCTTACCAATGAATAGGGCTGCAGAATGTCTTATTGTTGTCTGTGAGCTTTCCAGGTACTCCTATGCTGAGGAAAGCCGGAGTTTTGACCTCTGGCTAGGCTCCTGTTGGATTTCACGGCCCCTAAGCACATGGGGATTGTGTTATAAACACCTCAGCTGGATGACTCTGCAAAGTGTTTGGCAATAACCAGCAGGACTCAGCATTCACAACATATTGAGATGAAAAGAGGCACTCAGCCCTCTCAGAGCTTTTATTGCCGGCTGTCTGCAGACTCAGGCAGGCTGCACTGCATTTATGCTCTTGTCATGTGAGGATTATTTATTTATTTATTTGTTTTGTGACAATTAGGGCTGGAACTTTCTGTCTTAAGAGATTTACCTCTGTTGCGCAGCTCCATAAGGATGAGTGTGTTTTTTTCACCACTTCCTCAGCCATGGAATAACTAGGGATCTGACTACAGGTAACAAGCCTGCACTGGTCCCCAGGGGACAGACAGATGGACCTCATGGACCTCTTCCATCTCTATCTTCTCTCACGCAATAGGGAGCAGCCAGACCTCATGACCCAGGGATGTGGAGTGAGCCCCAAAGTCATTTATTGGCCTGATGGGAGAGGAAGTGGAGTGACCCATAGAAATCAGGACAATGCTGGAATTCTCCAGAAAACTGGCACTTCTCCATCCCGGGGAATGCAGGAGGAGGGTTGGCTCCTCAGTGGTTGGGCCTAGGCATCTCCTCTTAGTGAGCATGGACAGCTCTCTGCACAGTAGGAAACTCCCTCCAACTGTGTGAGCCTGACGGACCCTTCCTGGACTGTTGCCTGTCTGTAGGAGCAGGAAGAGAAATAATGGCCTGAGGTGATAACAGCCCAGCTCCCTACCTGTCCGATGACAGCGTGTGTGCCACACAAATCAGAACCACGTCCTGGGGGTAGGAGTGAGCCAGCAAGGCCGTGGCCCTCAGCGCTGCTTTTCTGGCTCTGGGATCACAGACGTTGTCCAGCCAGATGAAGATACATCCCATGATGTCTCCAACCTGGAAGAATGCCAGAAAGTTGAGGGATGGATTTATCAATGAATGGTGTCCTCCCAGGTAACCCCTCCTGGCAGCCCTGCAAGCCGCCTCTCACCTCGGTTGCCCATCTTGGCTCCTCCATAATCTCAAGAAAGAGGCTTTGACAAGTCCAGGAACCCCAGTCTTCCTGAGGTCTGGTTTAGCACCTTAAAGCTCAGAAACACACACAAAAGCCTTCCCCAAAACCTTACCGTGGGCACAGCCCAAACTCCCCTGATGTCCCAGGGCCTTCCCTGCCTCAGCAAACTGCTCTCAGCCCTGCTCTCAAGGGCTTCCCTGCAGGAGCCTTTCCTCCATCTCTGCAACTTCCTCTTGCTCTTTCTAGCACAATCAGTTCCTCCAGGCCAGTGCTTCTCAACCTAGTTTCCATTGTGGGCCACATATATGTTGTGTGGGGCACATCCAATACCACCTGTTTGGCCCTGAGGATGTCCCAGGTAGAGAAGCACTGCTCCAGACCCAGCTGGTTCTACTGATGTACCCCAGAGCCCATCCCAGAGATGGCAGGCAGGGCTAGTTGGACGGGGCTAGCCAGTTCCAGGCCCCAGCCCTAAGGAGAACCTCTACACTGCTAGCAGGAGTTAGAGCCCTGCACAAATCAATTTGCTGATTCAGGGACCATTTGTTAACTTCCCGCTGGGACCTGCTGGAAACAGGGAACTTGGTCAGAGACAGGGACGACCTGCAGGAAACCCTAGGAACAGGCAGGTTTGGGGAGGAAGCCAAAGCCCAGGAAGGGAATAAGTCTGCACTTACACGCCAGGGGCAGGCAGTATCTGGAGAAGGACAGGAATGTCACCTATTTCCAGGCAAAGCGATTAAAGGCAACATTTAAAGGGCTGTAGGGAACATGTACCCTGATTCCTTTCTCGATAACCCCACCTGCGCAGGCTTGGGCAAGTCAAGGAGCTCTCTGGGCTTCAGTTTCCCCAGGTGTCGAATGATTTGAATTCCTACCTCCCTGGAGGGCGGTGGAGCTTCATTAATCAGTGGGAATAAATGACTCTGAGAGCCTCCTACCCAGGGGATGTAGAAATGAAGTCTGCCAGAAACCTCCCTAGGCCAGTCTAATTCACGGGGGAGGCACTCAGATCCTGTGGGGATGGGCAACAGAATCAGAGCTAGGGAGAGACAGAGAGAAAAGTGCAAAGCCAAATTCCTCCTGATCCTTCAGCTGGAAAAACAAGGCCCTGCAGCATGTCTGAGGAAACCATGTCTGCTCCTGGAGCCTAATGTGGAGGCCCATGGGCAGACGAGGTAAGTGCTGCGCTACCAGAGCTGGGGCTATCGCGCCCCTTCAGTGGGGCTGGGCTGTCCTCAGGGCCGTGTCAGAGCTCCAGCGGGCAGAGAACACGTTAAACACCTGACGCTGCAGATCCCCGCAGCCAAGCGATGAAGGGAAAGGGGCTGAGCCAACCTTCAAAGCACCATGCCTGTGTGTCCCAGGAATAGTTTCCTAGGAGAGGAAATTCTCCCCTCCCGCTCTCTGCGCAGCATCCCCCTGCCCCATGGCGGGAGTCTCTTACTCTCTCCATCTGGTCTCCATGTAGAGAAACGATGGTCGTCAGCTCTTCTTTTGCAGCTTGAATTCGCTCCAGGATGGGTGTTGTCAGACCCTTCACGGCTCTCACCAGCAGGGCTTGGAGCTGGGCTGAGGAAAGCTGCTCCCCGGGGGTCTGCAATGAAGAGGGACAAAGCTGTTGGGACTGAGTATTTCCATTGCTCAGCTGCCCTGGAACAGTCTGTCCCCGCGGGAGGCTGGCAGCGCCCAGTGAGCGTGGAGACTCCAGCTGAGCCCTTTTCTTAACAAACCTCAACAGGTGCCAAGGTTTCCTCAGTCATTCATACACTTCCCCCTCCCCCTCTGCCTGAGAAGAGATGGGAGCCTCTCAGCCAGTGCTGGGACCCCAAGGCCACCCCATTTCCTCCCTCTCTAGCCCCTCCTCCCAGGAAGCCCAGTTTTTGCTGAGAAAGCCTCAGTGGCCTGCAAAGCCCATTCAAGTTGCTTGTAGAGTGCAGCCGAGGGGTCACTGGAGAACCTGCCCCATGTCCCATCCCACCCTGAGCGCCTGAGCAGATTGGCTCAGCAACTCTAGCAGCCCACAGTGTCTGCGAGGAAAGGACTGAAAACAGGGCCCAAACGGAAATGCCTTTTCCTTCCCCACCCCGCAGCGTGTGGTGCTGCCACAAAACAGGCAGGAATCATCGGCAGGACAGAAAGTAGCTTTGACTGAAGGAGCAAGTCTGCCTGGTTGAGGAGGATCCCAAACCGTGGGCCTCTGGGGCCAGACCCCCGTGGGTCAGAACTCACTGGGCACAATGTTACTGCAGGGGGCCTGGTTGCAGGGGGCCTGGTTCCAGGGTCACCTAAACCCAGGGCCTGGGGTGCTGGAATTCTTTATCCTGGTGACTCAGGCACCTCCTGAGTGTTACTGCAGCTGGCCTGTGTGGCTGGATTAGCACCATCTGTCCTGGATGCCAGCAGCTGAGGATGCAGTAGAGCTCACCAGAGTGACACACTCGCATAGATACTCCAGTTCCTTGGTGTGTAACAAGCTCCCAGAATTGCAGACTGTTGTATGTGCTGCAGGGTGCTCTCTCAGTAATCATAAGAGTTATGAAGGCATCTAGATGCCTGGCAGATGTTGGCAGGCGAGATCCAACTTGGGACCTCGGGAACTTAGTGCAGAAGCCTCTACCGCATGAGCTAAAACCCAACTGGCTGTTAGCTAAGGCTCTAGCGCAGACTCAATTTATCTCTGTCTCTAAGCCCTGGTCTACACTAGGCGTTTAAATCGGTTTTAGGAGCCTAAAACCGATTTAACGCCACAACCGTCCACACTAGGAGGCACCTTATATCGATTTTAATGGCTCTTTAAACCGGTTTCTGTACTCCTCCCTAACGAGAGGAGTAGCGCTAGTATCAGTATTACCATATCGGATTAGGGTTAGTGTGGCCGCTGATCGACGGTATTGGCCTCCGGGCGGTATCCCACAGTGCACCACTGACCGCTCTGGACAGCAATCTGAACTCGGATGCAGTGGCCAGGTAGACAGGAAAAGCCCCGCGAAGTTTTGAATATTTCCTGTTTGCCCAGCATGGAGCTCCGATCAGCACGTGTGGCGATACAATTAAAAATCAAAATAAAGAAAGAGCTCCCGCATGGACCATGCGGACGTGATCGCTGTAAGGGCAGGCAAATCTGTTCTATCAGCGCTCCGTTACAGAAGACGAAATTCAAAATCATTCTTTTAAAATCTCCAGACAGACGCCATAGCAGGGGCTCAGCGCACTGCTGCGTGACAAGCGTAACGGAAAGCCAAAGAATCAAATGGACGCTCATGGACTGGAGGACTCAAGCTATCCCACAGTTCCTGCAGTCTCTGAAAAGCATTTGCATTCTTGGCTGAGCTCCAAATGCTTCTAGGGTTAAAAACAGTGTCCGCGGTGGGTCAGGGCATAGCTAGGCAATTTACGCACACCCCCACCCACCCCCAGAAGTGAAAGGGAAAACAATCCTCTCTTGACTCTTTTACATGTCACCCTATCTTTACTGAATGCTGCAGATAGACGCGATGGTGCAGCACTCAACACCAACATCCTTGCTCCCCCCACGCTATGGATGGCTGATGGTACAAAACGACTGGTATCCGTCCTCATCATCAGCCTATTGGCACATGGGGCAGTGCAAAAGGACTGGTAACCATGCTGACTAGCATCTGTTAGGTCGATCAATGGCGCCTGGCCCTAATTTTTCCTGGTAGATGGTACAATATGGCTGATAACCATCGTCATCATAGCAACAGGGGGCTGAGCTCCATCAGCCCCCACCCTTCATGTGTAAAGAAAAGATTCAATTGCCCCTGGACTAGCAGAGGGATGCTGGGCTCCTCTCCTACACACTCCTTACTGTCCTGTCTGGACTATCATAGCAGCTGGAGGCTGCCTTCCACTCATATCTCACTAACAAGTCACTGTGTCTTATTCCTGCATTCTTTATTACTTCATCACACAAGTGAGGGGACAATGCTATGGTAGCCCAGGAAGGCTGAGGGAAGAACGGAATCAACAGGTGGGGTTGTTGCAGGAGCACCCCCTGTGAATAGAATACAGCTCATAATTTCTGCAGGATCTGACACAGAGCAGCTGTGCTCTCTGGTTCTCTGATACAGTGGTTCTCTAGTACACTTGCCCATATTCTAGGCAGGACTGATTCTATTTTTAGATACCAAAAAGGAGGGATTGACTCAGGGAGTCATTCCCAATTTTGGCTTTTGCGCCCCTGGCTAAGAGCAGCCAGGGGCACTTATGACAGCAGCAAATGGCACAGTGCAAAAGGACTGGTAGCCACAATCATCTTATTACCAATTTATGGTATGGTAGATGGTACAATATGGCTGATAACCATCTCTGCTATTATGCAAAAGCAAAAGCATGCTGCTGTGTAGCGCTGCTGAATCGCCTCTGTGAGCGGCATCTAGTACACATACGGTGACAGTCACAAAAGGCGAAACAGGCTCCATGATTGCCATGCTATGGCATCTTCCAGGGCAATCCAGGGAAAAAAGGCATGAAATGCTTGTCTGCCGTTGCTTTCCCAGCGGAAGGAGTGACTGACGACATTTACCCAGAACCACCCGCGACAATGATTTTTGCCACATCAGGCACTGGGATCTCAACCCGGAAATTCCAAGGGGCGGGGGAGGCTGCGGGAACTATGGGATAGCTACGGAATAGCTACCCACAGTGCAATGCTCCAGAAATCGACGCTAGCCTCGGACCGTGGACGCACACCACCGATTTAATGTGTTTAGTGTGGCCGCGCACACTCGATTTTATACAATCTGTTTTGTTAAACCGGTTTATGTAAATTCGGAATAATCCCGTAGTGTAGACGTACCCTAAGTGGTCCTGGTGCCACTAGATGGCCAGGACACCATACCCAGCAGGTGTGTGGGTTACCCCTAGAAGTGCAGGGAGGGGCCTGGTACGATTTTCAGCAGTGCCTGAGTCCCATGGAGAGTGCATCAGAATCAGGCAGGTGAGTCAGGCACTTCTGCAAATCCCACTAGGCACCTCTGTACTTCTTGAGGTGCCTAAACCCCTTTGTCAATCTGGACCTCGTTCAAGCAACCCAGCGAAACTTGTAAAGACTGGCTGGAGTCGATCACACTTGAAGAGTGTTTCTTTTCAGCTCCCTGAGCAAGAGGCAGGTAGGTCTCCTGTCAGAGATCCCAGCTCCAGGAGATATTAATACACACAGCAGGGGATGCTTTCCATTAGCACAGTCACAAAGCATCATTATCATCGTCATATAGGAGCTGCTTGGTAATGGGGTGGGGGGGTGAGAATGCGCTCTTCTTCCTGCTCTTCTGGGCTCCCTTTCTCCCACTTCCCCTGCGACTCGGGCACCTCCATCTTCATCCCTGGAGCAGAAAGAAACAATTGTAACATTTCCCTTTTCCATGTATTATCCCTGGTTTACAGAGGATGGAAGTTGGGCCCAGAGCCCAGAAGCAACTTGCCCAGGGTCAGACTGAAGCTTGTTGGCAGAGCTAAGCAGAGAACCACACGAGGCTTCCTCGGATCTAGGGGCCAGTTTCTTTTCCATGGTGTATTCTACTCGTACCCTCCCCTTGCACACCGTTCCTGTCACTGATGGGCAACAGGCCTGATTTGCCTTTAACCCCCCAAGAAGTAATGGCTCAGCTCTGGTATGGTTCCCAGCTGTGACCTGCTGAGACCTCTGGAGCATTTTATTGATGAAACGGACCCGATCCAGGAGAAAAGAAATGATTTCCTACAACGTCCAGCCTCTCTGTTCTCCTTACAGCCTGGATCAATGTTAGTACTCCACACCCCACAGTGCCAGACCCCCAGAGGGGGGTGACCTGACACTGTCAGCTCTCCTCACCTCAGCGATGGACCTTGGCCACCCTCGCCAAGAGGATCTGGCACTAAATGGATTCCAGACTCTGTGGTACCCATCACTGTCCCATGATAAGGCCCTGATGTATAAGGCTTGTAGGGTGACTGTTGTGAGTAATCCTCACATGCTCCTCGCTAACCATGTGGATTGAATCCTCACCTGTGGGATCCAGTTCAACTTTTCCTGTATCCTCCTGCAGCTTCACATCCTCTGACTCCATCTGGTTCTCAGCTGCTTTCTTCTTCAGGGACAAGTGCGTCCATCTTCTTTGTGAGGAAATTGTTCTCTCCCCATCCCTATCTGCCATGGAGGTGTCAGATTGGCTACAGACACAGAGTCTTTTCATGCCTGATAGGATGGACCATGAGCATTTCCTTCTCTGTGGCTTCTTTGGCAAGGCCTGTTCTTGCTGGCTGAAGTCAGAGCATGCCTCCACTGCTGCAGGTTGGACAAGCACTTTGTGCACATGGATCTCTCTGTGCTCCCTAGAGGCGAGTCTTTGGAAAAAGGAATGAAGCCTACAATAGAAAGACGAAGGAAATAGGTTTTTCTGTCATTCTCTAAAGGAAGGGAATTAGTTTGCCTAGGATTCCCAGATCCAGGAGACTGGTCTTTTGAAGCCATCTGCTCCTCTAATAGCCAGGACTGATTCATACAACCGAGAACATAAGCACCACAAGACCATCCATCCTGGGTCAAACCAAAGATCCATCTAGCCCAGTATCCTGTCTTCAGACAATTACCAGTGCCCCAGAGGGAATGAAGAATACACATACATTAGACAATCATTACATGAGACAAAAGGTTTCTATTAACAACTGGAAGGCAAGAAGTGCATTGGGGCAACTCCAGAGGAAATACTATTTATGGAGGTATCAATCTAAATTCTACACCAGTTTTGTTATCTTCCCTTTAGGTGATACCCATGGAAATTCACCCCCACTCATCTGCTGAAAGATAAAACAGTGGAAATCTGCCTCCAGAGAAGGTGAAAGGCTGGCGCAGGAGGGAGCTGAAAGATGCCGACATTCAAATCAAAACAAAACGTTGAGAACTGACTGTTGCAACACTGGCCCCCGCCAGTCCCTAGGGTGGCCGACCTGAGCCTGAGAAGGAGCCAGAATTGACCAATGAACATTGCCAAAAAGCCACAGTGACATGGCAGCAGCCCCCATCCACTACCCCCCAGCCCCCAGCATCTCCCGCCAACCGGCAGCCTCCCCCATCAGCGCTTCCCCCCCCTCCCCACTCCTCCCACCCGCCATAATCAGCTGTTTTGCAGTGCGCAAGAGGCTGTGGTGGGGAGGGGCGAGGAGCGAGGGCATGGGAGGCTAGGGGGAAGGGGCAGAGGCCTTTGGGGAAGGGGTGGGGTGGTAGCAGGAGTGGTGCAGAGCAGGGGGTTGAGCAGTGAGCACCCCACAGCATATTGGAAAGTTTGCATCTCTAGCTCCAGCCTTGGAGTCAGCGCCTATGCAAGGAGCCGCATAGTAACCTCTGAAGAGCCGTATGCAGCTCTGGAGCCAAAGGTTGGCCACCCCTACGCTAGGAAAAGGAGGCACCAACCTGGCATGTGTGATCTAAGGAGCAGGAAAAGAATCTGGGAATTACCTTCTGTGAAAACTCATCTTCTTTCGAACACCTGTGGAAATAGCTGATTCACAGCTACGTGTCTGACACAGTACGTGTCTTATCAGCAGCTCCTTGGGTCACCAGCCGTTGTCAGCCATGCCAGTTGGCAGACTGCAGGCAGGGCAAAAACGCTGAAGCAGAACATTCTTTGCTGTTGGGATACGTGACATCACAATAAACTTATCCATAAACACACCTGGACACGCACCCAGAGAGACATGCACACACAAGAGTTAGTAACATTAACAACACTGAGACACTCACCCAAAATCTCTAGGAACTTTGATTTTGAGGAGGGGGATTATTGATGCCAATTGCATGGGAGCTCCGGGCGTGGAACACCCACAAGGAAAAATTAGCGGGTGCTGATGTGGAGGGGTCGTTGTGCAGTGAGAACCCTGGGTCCAAGCAGTCAGTCTGTGGCACTTCACAGCGGTGTCGGTAGGCAGCAGGACTTGGAAAGGGCTGTTCCAGCATGGAGCCAAGGCAGTCGTGCGTTGATGGATCTGTATGTAGACCCAGGCTCCTGGTTCTAACGAGTGGCAAGGTTGCACAGGATCCTTCGGTAGTGCTCCCATCACCTGTGTATAAAAAAAGACCTAACACATTTCATTAGTGCCTAACAATACTTAAGCATTATGTTATCCAGCAAATGAATGTCCATCTGAGCTGGGGTTAGTGGGGATGCACTTGGTAGTCGCATTGGGTGTCTTGTCAAAATTCCATGAGGGCCGAGTCCAGTCTTTCGATTGGGAATGGCTCTCATACACATCAATGCCAAAGGAAGGGCATCTGGCCACTTTAAGTGTGTCTCAGCACAAATCTTGGCCAGTTTATTTTTTTAAGTCCCGTTCTGGCATTCCACTGTCCCAGCAGATTGTGGATGATGAGGGCAGTGAAGGTTGTGTTGGATCTGCAAAACTGCACATAACTCCTTTACAATCTGTCCAGTAAAGTGAGTTCCACGATCACTGTTGATAGTCACAGGGATGCCAAAACGTGGTACAAAATCTGTAAGCAAAGACATCCACTGTCCTGCAGGGAAAAGCTTCAACCCAAGTGGTAAATACATCAACTAAAACTAATACATATTCATAACCACAACACTTAGACATTTAAATAAAATCAATCTGAATATTTACAAAAGGTCCCCAAGGAGGAGAGTGGGCTGGCCGCTGCACACCAATCTTGTGTAACTGCAGCAACCATTCCCCCCCCCCCTTCCCTTGGTAGGCAGCCAAGCGGTGTCCTTGACTGGGGCCAGCGCATGTTACCCATTCTCTGGTTGTTTTTTTTCCATGTAACCTACAAAGGAAACTTTTACTCTTCAATTATACACCTATTTCATATCATGAACACATAAACAGTACTGTTATACAGTACAGAAGTATTATCATTCAATGTATGCCACATATACCCTTTCACCAAAATAACCTTATTACAGAACTTTGGAAGGACAAGCCAGGACAAGCACACCCACTTTGAGAAGTTCACTTAATATAACTTCTAGTCCAATAGCTATCCACCATCCCCAGCCCTCTGGCTAAAAGTCTGAGGTAGCCAGAAGGATCCCTTGTACAATATGGGGAGTGGGTTAACTTTTCATGTCCTTGCTTCCAAAGACTGGCAGTATGCAAATTCTAATAACCACTCTAAATTAAAAGATTTGGCCAATGTAGTTTCTTTCTCTTACTTAAGAAAATGTATTAGACTTTAGTATATCACATTTTTCTGATGTTGTTTTCAGGCAAAATAGAGGAATTACCCCATATTTCTCGTATGTGTTTCTCAGACAGCTCCGGTTTCAACGGCCTCTACCTTATCAGTTAGTTAATTTGCAGTAACACAGATTCTTTCTGGCTTGCTTTTTATTTTTTTTTATTTTTTCTTTTAACTCCTGCTTAGAAACACTGGAAGGAAACAGCACCACTTATAGTGCCTTTAGAGCCTAATAAAATTTTCAGTACATAGCACTGTATACATTCTTCAACTGATTTAACAAAACATAGCCAAGTGATTGCAATCTAATAATTTCTTAGCCACTTTACCAATGCAAATCACCAGTCCAAATGTCCTTCTGAGTATTTGAAATTCAAAAGTTTCCAACCTGTATTCTCTCCCTGTCCGTTGCCTGCCCGCTTGGGCTCGATCCTGCTTTTCTCGCTGAATCGTCCCTATCCTAGACTGTCATAAACAGATAGTTAAGGGTTAAGGTCTGTTTTACCTGTAAAGGGTTAACATGTAGTACCTGGTGACCACCTGACCAGAGGACCAATCAGAGATAAGATTTTTTCAAATCTCTGTGGAGGGAAGCCTTTGTCTGTGAGAGAACTGTTTTTGGATCTAACAGAGGACAGTCATGTCTCCAAGTTCTCCTGGAGTAGTTTCTACTAATTAATAGTGAGTATTAATTAGAAAGGTGAATTAGTCTTATGATTTGATTTCTATATTTGCAATTGTGTGTTTGCTAAAGGAAATGCTTTATTCCTGTTTGCTGATATTGCTTTTACTGAGAAAAGGGGGAGAGGGGATTCTCTCCAGAGATTGATAAGGTTATCCCCTATGAGTGTCCAGCTTGGGCTCATAGAGATTCTGTATTTTCTTTTGTTCTCTTAATAAATTCTTTTCTTTTCTTTGGACTTGGTTAATTCCTTCCCTTGGGGAAATTCAGGGGAAGGGGAGGGGGAAGTGGGCTGCTTCCCTGTGTGTAGAGATTCAAGGCGTTTGAATCCAGGCATATCTGTCTCCGGAGTAGGCTGGAGAGAGGGAAGAGGGGGGGGGGAGGTTCCTCCTCTGTGAATTGATCTGTGTTCCCAAGGGGGGAAACAGGGGTGTCCCGGCCCACGGAATTGACCGGGTGGTGGCAGCCGAAGGGGAGACCTACCCTAGGATTTTGGGGTGGGGGAATACATGCGGGTCCTCACTTTGAAACCGCCCAGTTTCAAGTGAGGGTAGACTCTGACATGGTGGCAGTGGTGTTTCGGACCCAGAGAGAGAGGCAAGGCTTTTCTACCAGAGGCACTCTGAGGCAGTTTCAGGGTTAGAAGTATTTTCAGTTTTTTGCAGGGCTTTCTGTTACAAAGCCCTCCTGTGGAGCGGTACTTGCGTCCATTGTGATACGAGGTACCACTCAGGATTCCTGAGGTGGGGGGAAGTGCTCGCCAAAGTACATTCCCATCCAACAGGAAAAACAGGGTTGGGGGGGGGAGAGAAAAACCCTCCAGCCAGGTTTTTTTTTCTCCCTGTGTCTTTTGAAAGGATCAGGAGACAGGAGAACACAGATCCCTGCGGAAATAGACCAGATTTTTCTCAGGGGTATTGTTAGCAGCAGCCTTTCAGCTGGGCTGCTGAGTACAGCAACTCAGAGCGGAGGGAGAGAAGAGGTAGTTTACAAGTATTCCTTTTTCTAACTGGTATTGTTAGAAGCAGTTTCAGCAGTTTGGCTGAAGGGAATTTAGTTTTCCAGCAGGCTTTGTTGGAAGCAGTTTTTCTTCTGTTTGCTTGGACAGGCAGCTTCAGGAAAAGGCAGTTTCAAGCAGTTTTCAGGGTTAGGAGGAGTTTTTTTTCTCTGCTGGCTATGCTGAGGAAAAACTCTTCCCTAGAGGTGTGTCCTTCCTTTGTGATATCAGGTATCACTCAGGATTCCTAAGGTGGGGGGAAGTGCTCGACAAAGTACATTCCCATCCAACAGGGAAAACAGGTTTGGGGGGGGGGGGAGACAGAAACCCTCCAGCCAGATTTTTTTTCCCTGTGTCTTTTCAAATCCTCTGGAGCCAGGGAATACAAATCTCTGAGAAGATTTACTACACTTTTCTGCAGGTACTAAGTAGCACCAGCCGGTCAGCTGGGCTTATTAGGAAGATTGTTTTTTTTGGAAACAGATTTTCAGCTGGGTTTAGCTGAGGCATAAGGTTTCTAACAGGCTGTGTTAGAAAAGGATTTTTTTCCTTCTTCTTTTCTTTTTTCTCCTTTTTTTCTTTCTGTATGCTTAAAAACAGCTAGGAAAGAGGTGCAAGTTTTTCTAGGAGGCTTGTTAGAAAGGACCCCCACTGTGAGGTACTTAGCAAGTGCTAGAAACAGGACAAACCAGTTTTTTTGGGTCTTCTCAGTATATCAGCAAACAGGAACTACACATTTGCAAATGAAAAGGTTTTGTTTCTTCTCTATTCAGTCTCTCGGGAATAGAAAGGGTTAGGAATTGGGAAGCAAGCAACCCAATTCCCTGACTGCAGAGGGGTGTGGCCAGCACCAAAAAGCAACACCAGCAAGCCACACATAAAATTCACTGACTGCAGAGGGGTGTGGCCAGCACCAGAAGGCACTGTTCCCCATCCCAAGAAATTTCCCACCTACATGGCAGGTGAGGACACTAAGGCCTTCTTCAAAAAGGTTAAAAGGACCTGCCATGGGTACAGCATCCCTGAAGACCAGTACAAGGACTGGTCAGGAAAGAGGACTTTTGCTGTCTATGACAATTATTCCATCCCCATGCTACTGGGGGAAGACTTGGCCAACCATGTGCAGCTGGCCAAGAGGGGGGGAGTGGTCACCCGCGGCCAGGCCAAACAAGCAGGCACTCCCATCCCTGTTCCTGACCCATCCACCAGGACCCTGTCTGTGTTACCAGAGACCCAGACAGAGGTGGTGGAACCGGATCTCATGCCAACAACTACAGCAGCCATAGTACATCCAGTCCCAGGACCGGAACTGGAAAAGCAACCAGCGGCAGAACCAGCGCCAGCACTGACGCCAGCGCTTGCAACTCCACCGCCAGGGGGCGCCAACGGGCCTAAACTGGCAGAAGCAGCAGACAACTCTACCCAATAGGCTCAGCCAGAGCCTGATATATCACCTTGTGCACCAGCGGAGAGCGGTTCACAGTCAACGAAAACAACCTCATCACCTACATCGCTTCCAGAGGGACCAAGCCCAAGTCCACAATCTAAGGAGGAACTGGTGTCTCCCGCCTCAAGGGAACAGTTCCAGACTGAGCAGGAAGCCGATGACAGCCTTAAGAAAGCTTGGGCGGCGGCACGCAGCAACCCACCGCCTCTCAGCTCTTCTACCCAATTCCAGTTGTTGTAAAACAACAACTCTTATATAAGGACATTCTTTCTGGTGAACACCAGGAAGGCCAGCATCTTCAAAGACAGTTGGTAGTTCCAACTAAGTACTGGGACAAGCTCTTAAGCTTGGGCCCTGACATCCCAGTGGGCATTCTGGGGTCAACAAAGCAAAAACAGGTTAAAAACATTCCTTCCACTGGGAGGGGATGGGCAAGGACGTTGCCAAGTATGTCCGCTCAAATGCATACAAAGTGTTGTTCAATGTCAAATATCTTGTTGTTACATACTTAGTAGTATATGTAATAGTGCATGTGTTTTGTTAATCTGTTTATTTTAAAGTTCTAGAAATAAATCACCACCAGTAGTTCCCACTGTTGGCGATTTGGGGGGCGTGTCATAAACAGATAGTTAAGGGTTAAGGTCTGTTTTACCTGTAAAGGGTTAACATGTAGTACCTGGTGACCACCTGACCAGAGGACCAATCAGAGATAAGATTTTTTCAAATCTCTGTGGAGGGAAGCCTTTGTCTGTGAGAGAACTGTTTTTGGATCTAACAGAGGACAGTCATGTCTCCAAGTTCTCCTGGAGTAGTTTCTACTAATTAATAGTGAGTATTAATTAGAAAGGCGAATTAGTCTTATGATTTGATTTCTATATTTGCAATTGTGTGTTTGCTAAAGGAAATGCTTTATTCCTGTTTGCTGATATTGCTTTTACTGAGAAAGAGAGAGGATTCTCTCCAGATCTTAGCAAGGTTATACCCTATGAGTGCCCAGCTTGGATTCATAGAGATTCTGTATTTTCTTTTGTTCTCTTAATAAATTCTTTCTTTTCTTTGGACTTGGTTAATTCCTTCCCTTGGGGATATTCAGGGGAAGGGGAGGGGGAAGTGGGCTGCTTCCCTGTGTGTAGAGATTTAAGGCGTTTGAATCCAGGCATCTCTGTCTCCGGAGTAAGCTGGAGAGAGGGAAGAGGGGGGAGGTTCCTCCTCTGTGAATTGATCTGTGTTCCCAAGGGGGGAAACAGGGGTGTCCCGGCCCACGGAATTGACCGGGTGGTGGCAGCCGAAGGGAAGACCTACCCTAGGATTTTAGGGTGGGGGAATACATGCTGGTCCTCACTTTGAAACCCCCCAGTTTCAAGTGAGGGTGCAGACCAGGACATGGTAGTTTAAAGGGAAGCCAAGTCAGGTCCCCACATTGGAGCCCAACAGTTCCAAGTGGGGGTGAGACCTTTGACATGGTGGCAGAATACATGCGGGTCCTCACTTTGAAACCCCCCAGTTTCAAGTGAGGGTAGACTCTGACATAGGCACTACCAGTTTAGCTACTACTCACAAGACTACCCGAGACCTCCCTAGTAAGGCTTGCCACCTGGGCAAAAATACATGGCCATTCACTTAACACATAATCCAAACCCCTTTGGGGGTCTACCCAGAGACCCACCCATTTGTCTGCTGACACTTAAACAGAAAAGAAAATTACACAGAGAGCAAAGAAAATTACAGTCTAAGCCAGATTTTTTCCTACTTCTATTACATTGTCCGTTACAGGGGGGGGGCGCGGGACAGTAAAATCTCAGGACAACCTCAGAGCTTCATCGCACACATGGCTTCCACCCTGAGGAATTACGAACGAGAAGTTCAGTTCCGCTCACACATCTAACGCCCAAATGAACAGAGCAGAAAAACAACAGTAATCGGTTAAACAAAACAGAGCAAAAGCTAAATAGTGCACCAAAACCAAATAATGTTTCCTTATTCTATTAGAGCTCACCTTTAATCATGCAATCCTTATCATATAACACCAACAATACCAAACAAAGCAAACACAAAATAACAAGGGTAAAACAGATAGATGGTGTAAATTCTGCAGGGCTCCCCCATTATTAAGTGCTCACCAAACTGTGACAAATCCCTGGTACTAATTTATCCCTCATGTCAGGTGATCAGACTGACAGAGCATATAATCAAATTTTAAAGCTTCATTAAAAATAATAAAACAACAATGGAGAGTATTGGGAATGCTCCCACCTCACACAGGAAAAACATGAATGCCCCAAGCCTTAAACCACTTTAATACTCACACATGTCTCACTGGGAAGTTAAGCTTTGCAAATATAATTCCAATTCTGCAACTTGTACTGCCTTTGGCTTGCCTCAGTTTCTATTTTCCACAAGCAGCTGGGGCTGAAAGCAGTTTTCTTTGCACTTAGCATAGTCCGCACTGATTCATGACCTTGAACACAAAACAACTTCTCCTTTATCTCAGGGCTAAGCCGAATTTCAAATTAACCCGTTCCTAGACAAATTGCTCACACTGTGTCAGAGGTTTTTCTTTGTGATTAAAAGCTCCTCTGAGATATATGATCTTAGCTAGATTGAAAATACCTTCTAATGGGCACTGTTTAGATGGATTTTCACGCGTGTGAAGATTCCAATTCGCTAAATACCTGCAGGTTTTAGGACCATAGTGTACGTACATGTAATATGCTGGGGTACCCTTAGGGGGTGAGGTGGAATATTTAGACAGTCCCTTACCCATTTTCCACTCACACAGGAGATACTCACAAGGAAAGGGGAGGGAAGATGGGTTCACACACTCCTAGACCCAGGCAGCTTCCTCGCCGGACTATGCCAGGCTGAGTCAGCCCACCGTGGGTCGGATCTCCTAAAGATCCACTAGTTACCGGGCTAGCCCGGTAACAGCCACTCACACTGGTGTACACACACACACACCAAGGCCTCTTTTTCTTCCTTTTCCCTTTTTTTTAACCCTTTTTTAACCTTTTTATCTCTTTTTAAAAAATTTTTTCTTTTTTTTTTTTTAAACCATGATGCATCTTTACCTGGTCCGGACCAATACCATGAGGCGGTATGACAACCCCTCTTGAGGCGGTAAAAACCCCTCAGCACCGGTGCATTCTAATGCATTACCTATGCATTACCTTATGCATTTACCTTGGCCAACTCAGCAGTTCCCAGTACTGCTATAAACTAACCTTATTGGGGCCTCTCCCCAATACCACTTTGCATCTGATCCTGCTGCACAGTCAATAAGTTCAGATGGCGTGAGCCCAACAGAGAGACAGACGTCCTCAGGGACAGTCCTCCTCTGATACCCCAATAGAGATTTCAAAAGGTCTCATACCTCTCATGTGGCGCCATGGGGTTCGAAGGGGAATGATCCGTAGTAGCCGTCTGTGGGTCCGTGGGCGTTGCCATCCCGGACGAGCCCCCAAATTGTCGAAGAAAAACTTAGTTCTCGCTTTTTGTTTGGGTGCAGCAAAATTAAATACTTTATTATTTCTCCAGTAATTACCATGGAGGGAGAGAGTGCCATAGGACACAGGGTCCTGGACAGGTCTCTCAACTGGTAAACAATTACATCAAGCCTTTATACCTTTTTTACAGACAATTTCTAGCAATCATGGAGACACTAAAAAGCAACAAATACATTTTGTTTATACATAAGCTTTTCTGCTATCTCACTAGAAAAACAAGACTGCAATACTGCATATTGCAAGGTCATAATAACTTTCACACAATTCACTCTGTCTTACATTATCTTGCTTCCTCACGTCACCAGGGTCACAGTTAGCCTAACTCAAGATCATTAAGATCTCTTCAAAACCTTGTTAATTATTTACTGGCTTCCACAACACCCACTGGCAGCCAAGCTCTGCCCTCCCCTCAATGCTTCTCACCCGCCAGTGGCCCCACTGAGGAACTCCTCCTGCTCCCTCCCAGCACTTCCTGCCCCCCACAAAACTGCTCTGTCATGGAATTAGGATGCTTTTGGAGGGTAGGGCTCCAGCGGGGACATGGCATACTTGGAGGAGGAGATGGGGAAGAGGTGGGGTGTGGGTTTGGGGGAAGGGGTGGGATAGAAGCGGGGCAGGGGTGGAGCAGGGTTAGGAAGAGAGGGGGCAGAGGTTTAGAGGAAGGGGTTGATTTGGGGGTGCGGTGGGGCAGACCAGGAAAAAGATGGGGTGGTGCTTTGGGGAAGAGGTGGAGTGGGGGAAGGGCCTGAGACAGAGCAGGAGTTGAGCAACCACTGGCCAGAGGGGAAGTCGGTGCCTACTGAGGGGATGGACAAAAAACTGATAGAATCACAGAAGATTAGGGTTGGAAGGGACCTCAGGAGGTCATCCAGTCCAAACCCCAGCTCAAAGCAGGACCAACACCAACTAAATCATCCCAGCCTGGGCTTTGTCAAGCCGGGCCTTAAAAACCTCCAAGGATGGAGATTCCACCACCTTCGTAGGGAACCCATTCCAGTGCTTCACCACCCTCCTAGTGAAATAGTGTCTCCTAATATCCAACCTAGACCTCCCACACTGCAACTTGAGACCATTGCTCCTTGTTCTGTCATCTGCCACCACTGAGAACAGCTGAGCTCCATCCTCTTTGGAACCCCCCTTCAGGTAGTTGAAGGCTGCTATCAAATCCCCCCTCACTCTTCTCTTCTGTAAACTAAATAAGCCCAGTTCCCTCAGCCTCTCCTCATACATCATGTGCCCCAGCCGCCTAATCATTTCCCTTGCCCTCTGCTTGACTCTCTCCAATTTTTCCACATCCTTTCTGTAGTGGGGGCCCTAAAACAGGACACAATACTCCAGATTTGGCCTCATCAGTGTTGAATAGAGGGGAATAATCACATCCCTTGATCTTCTGGCAATGCTCCTACTAATGCAGCCCAATGTGCTGTTAGCCTTCTTGGCAACAAGGGCACACTGAGAAGCTAGATATGAATTAGCATCCACTGTAATCCTCACATCACTTTCTGCAGAACTGCTGCTTAGCCAGTCGGTTCCCAGCGGTGCATGGGATTCTTCCTTCCTAAGTACAGGACTCTGCACTTGTCCTTCTTGAACCTCTTCAGATTTTTTTGGCCCAATTTTCTAATTTGTGTAGGTCACTCTGGACCTTATCCCTACCCTCCAGCATATCTACCCTTACCCCCAGCTTAGTGTCATCTGCGAACTTGCTGAGGGTGCAATCCATCCCATCATCCAGATTATTAATGAAGATGCTGAATAAAACCGGCCCCAGGACTGACACTGTTCAGCAGGGGAGGGAGTGGAAGAGGGGAGGCACACAGTGAGTGGTGGGGACTCTGGGGGGTGCAGGGGAGGAGAGGGGGACTCAGCCAGGCAGTGGTGGGTGATGGGGGTGATGGGGGCTGGGAGAAGGGGCAAAGCAGATACAGGAAGAGATGGAGCACAGGCTGGGCACTAGGGCCCAGGCATCTGTGGCCTGGTTGGTGGCAGCTGTGCAAGGGGAGGCTTAGCCTCCCCGCCTATTATACCCACCACCTGTGCTTCCACTGAGGGATCGCCAGAGTCTCAATGTTCCCCGGAGATCCCCTTCCCTGATAGGCCTCAGCAACTAGAGCTTGTCACTAGACCACTCACAGCCTCCCCGCGGGGAGCGTATGGACCCAAACAGGCTGGAGACATGTTATTGCAGAAATCACTGGGGACTCGGGGAGCATCTTCAGCTGAGGAGGGTGACACACTCCACAGGAGCTGAATTTCTGAGTCGGGGCTGAGTAGTGCATGGTGGATGCGCAGCACAGCTGTGAGGCTGTTTGCTGCGATTGAAGCACCAGGATCAATTTAGTGGGGGTCTAGTGAAGACCCACTAAATTGATAGCAGAGCGCTCTCCGGGCGACTCTGGGACTACACCGGGAATGACAGGAGTAAGGTAAGTCTCCCGTCGGCCCAGCACAGAGTAGACACAGCAGTAAGTCAACCTAAGCTATGTCGAATCCAGCTGTGTTATTCACGTAGCTGTAGCAGCGTCACTTAGGATGACTTACTGTGGTAGGATGGACACAGCCTGAGGCCTGAGTTTCCACTGCAGTCTGGATGCTCAAACACCGGCTTGGCAACACAAGTCACCAAGCCCAGGCCACGCAGAGACAGGCTCAGTGTGCAGTCTGGACACCCCCTCAGACAAGCCCAGGATTGTCACATGAGGAAATCAGTGCTTTTGTTGGACTTGCTGTTAGAAGAACCCATTGATGTTGGAGCTCCCCAACCGTCAGTGACAAACGCAGTGCTCCAGCAACTGAGCTCTAGGGCTCGCTGCTGAAAGAAAAGCTTCACAAGTGACAAAGGGCAAAGGGAGGTGCTGGTCTTTGGCCAAGGGCAGGGAATCCCACCCTCAAATACAGACTATTTCCCTCATTGTCTGTCTGTGCTGGGGCAGGAGCAATAACACGGCCTCCTGCATTTGCTATTGCAGAGAGTCGGTTATGACGGTCTCCTCAAACACAGGGTGCGAAACAGGCCTCAAACCTGACTGGATGTAAACAAGAACTATGAAGCTAGACTGAGCCAGCTGAGAATTCAGATGTGCCCATTTCCTGGAGGGATGGACTGACCTGTGAGGGGACTGGGACCAGAGCTACCAAAGTTTAACTTGCACTCGTTCAGCATCTTTCCTCCGAGTGCCGTCACTGTAGGTTAAAGCCTCCAGCCCCGGACTCCTCGCCAGCTCTGGGGCTGACAAGCTTTCCTTGTGATTGGATTCTGTACAGCAGGGGTGCAGGGAACCAGGTGCATCTGACTCCTTGGTGAGGTTTTGCATGCATGGTGTGTGTGTGAGTCTTTGTGTGTCAGAAGCAATGAGTGTGGTACTATCGCTGAACCGACAGTGTTTGTGTTCATTCCTGCTAGCTGCACAGGGGTTTGATATTGCTGCTTTCAATCCTCTGGGTCTACGGGGATAAGGAACAATTCAGGTCGTCACTGAACTGAAGGAGGGAGATGATTTTCTGACAGGGAGGGACGCCTCCTCTTAAAGGTGTTTGGCAGGCAGCCTCCTTCCCAGGTCTGTCCCGACAACACCCAGTTGAAAAGGGACCCTCCCCAGCCCGGTGAAAATAAGCAAGTGAGCGAGCATGGGGGAGAGTGAGCAATGGAGGGAGATGGAGTGAGCGGGCCAGGACCGCAGTGGAGGGGCGGGACAAGGGTGTTCAGTTTTGTGGGGTCAGAAAGTTGGCGACCCTAGATCCAGGGGAAACAACTCAAACACCCAACGAGGCTGGCCAGGGGCAGGACATCAGCTTTGAGGGGAGGCAGTGACATCACAAAGGCCTTTTGCAGAAACTCGGCCTATTGGGCAAAAGTGGTGGGGAGGGGGTGACCTCACAGAGAGACCCCGACATCAGCCGGGCAGGACCGAGGTGCAGGGCCAGGCCAGTCTCTGAGACCCCCCCGGCTTTGCTGCCCCAAGTCTCCCTCGCGAGGTCTCTCCTCGAGGGCTGAGAGAGAATTAGGATTCATGGATGTGAGCATGAGGAGGAACCTCTGTGGCGTTTTCTCCTTTCCTACCATTGATTGTGCCGAAAACAAACTTCCCTTTTACAGGGTAAGAGGCTCAGAGAGGTTTCAAGTATCAGAGGGGTAGCCGTGTTAGTCTGGTTCTGTAGAAGCAGCAAAGAATCCTGTGGCACCTTATAGACTAACAGACGGTTTGCAGCATGAGCTTTCGTGGGTGATCTGAAGAAGTGGGTATTCACCCACGAAAGCTCATGCTGCAAAACATCTGTTAGTCTATAAGGTGCCACAGGATTCTTTTCAGAGAGGTTTGGAACCTGTTCAGTCTGATCCACCTGGCGCAGGCAGCATTCTAGGCATAGAAAACACTGGCTTCAGGTGGTAGAATTTGATTTCCTACCTAGGATTTGATGGTTGGAATCCCTGGGGACATTGGGGTTTGTCCTTTTTGGTTTCCCTTTTCCTCTTTCCTCCCTCCTTTCTCCTCTTCTCTTGCTTCTTTTTCCCCTTTCCCCTGCTTCCCTTCCTCTACCAAGGAGGGGTGTGTGGAGTGAGGGCGGGGGGGGAGGGTGTTACTTTCATTGTGGGAGGTCTTCACCAAGAGGTGGGTCTGGATCTGAGAGTGATCCCCTCTGATGATGATCTGGGCCGTCCTTTGGGACATCTGGTGAGACCCCTCAGCCTCAGCCCCTCAGAGTCTCAGTGCTGATTGGCAGAGCAGGGGGCTATCGACAGTGAGGAGACTCAGGTCCTTTTAGTCTCTTTTCAAATCAGGCAAATGTGTGGGATTAATTTTCCTGCTTCTCTCCATTAATTGTCTCTTAGCAGGTCATGATTTCCTCTAATGGTCTAGGTCTTCTAAAATACTTGCTGAATAATTACTATGAACCACTGTTGGTCTGTAGCTCACTTGAGAGCACTTTATTCTGATCAGTCAGTGTATGAAATTCAAGATGTGAGAGAGAGGTTGAAAGTCAGGAGCAGTGTTTCCTCTAATTTGTTATGTCCATGTGCGGAATTAATTTTGTTGTGTGCACCAATATGGAGGTGAGGTGTGTCGGAGAAAAACTCAGTTCTCGCTTTTTGTTTGGGTACAGCAAAATCAAATACTTTATTATTTCTCCAGTAATTACAATGGAGGGAGAGAGTGCCATAGGACACAGGGTCGCCCCAGTCCTGGACAGGTCTCTCAACTGGTAAACAATTACAGCAAGCCTTTATACCTTTGTTTCAGACAATTTCTAGCAATAATACAGACGGTAAAAAGCAACAAATACATTTTGTTTATACATAAGCCTTTCTGCTATCTTATTTGTCTCACTCCTAAAAGACGCCAGCCTGCATATTTGCAAGGTCGTAATAACTTTTTACACAGTTCTTTCTTGCTTCTAGAAGTCTCACGTCATTAGGGTTACAGCTAGGCTAACTCTTGCTGACTGACTGACATGCATTAAAATCCCCTTCAAATCCTTATTAAGTCTTTCCCTGCTTCCACAGGTGTGACACTTCACCTGTATATTGGTGCACATAACAAAATTCATTCTGCACATGGAGGGTGTGTGGCAGGGGTGAGGCTGAAGGGTTTGGAGTGTGGGAGGGGGCTCAGGTGGGGCAGAGGGTGGGGTGCAAGGGCTCTGGCTGGGGGTGCAGTCTCTGGAGTAGGGTTGGGGATGAGCAGCTCAGGGCTGGAGCAAAGGGTTGGGGTGCAGGGGTGTGAGGGCTCCGGCTAGGGATGCGGGCTCTGGGGTGGGGCTGGGAATGAGGGGTTTGGGATGCAGATTGCCCTGGGGAGAGAGGACTCTCCCCCCCAGCTATCTCTCACCACAGCAGATCAGGGTCAGGTGAGAAGACACCTGTCTCCTGGCCACAGCAGGGGGAGTTGGGGCAGGGGGAGTGAACAGGATTTATTTTTCCTAAATCAAAAGGGGGAAAGGAAGGAGTTATGCTTCAGTTTTTACCTTATAAACTTAAGTCCTGTCTAACCTACAAGATTCTCTGGGAATAAGACACCATGTCATGTGGTGACATCACAAGAGCAGAGAGGGTGAGAACTACAGCAACTGAGAGGGCAGGGGATTTAGAGTCAGATTGTTTCAAATGCTGCATCCGTCGGCTGACATTTGACAGCAACATTTGGCTAACAGAATGGAGAAAGGAATTCTCTGCTAAAGATTTGACCTGCCCATTTGGCCAACTCCACCCCTTCCCTGACCGGAGTGTGCTCAGAACAATCCCCCTCCCACACACACACACACACAAGCCCACAGCTGGGCTCCCAGCACAAAGCAAGGGAGGGGGTTGCTTGTCTTGTTTTACTTTTTAATTTGCAAAAGGTTTTTTCAAAAGCATTTTCTGCCCCTGTTCCCCATGGCAAGGAAGCGGATGGTTGTGGGGAAGGGAACCTGCGAGTGGTGGAGTCGGGAACTTGGGGAGAGGCAGAGGGAGGGAAGTGTGTGAGGGGGTGAAGGGGCAGTAGGGTGAAGGGAGGTTAAAGGGGGGTCAGGTGAGGCAGCTGGGTGAGGGGTTTGGGGGGAAGGCTGAAGGAGGGCAGCTGGGGAGGATCCTGGGGGTAGGGGAACGTTGAGGTGGACAATGAGGGGAAGGGGACCAGGGCAGTTGTGGGAGGCTGAAGGAAGCAATGGGGGAAGTTGGAGGAGGCTGAAGGGGTTGATGGGGGAAGTTGGGGGAAGCTAAAGGGGGCAATGGGTTGAAGGAGACCGGGGCAGAGAGGCAGTTGTGGGGGCTGCTCATCCCCATGGGAGGAGAGGAGGAAGAGGAGCTGCCCTTCTTTCAGAAGCTGTTTCCTGTTAGAACTTGCAACTTCACTGTTCCTGAGCAGGGTCCTGTGATCAAAAGGGAACTAGAGAGATTCGTGGTCCTGCTTTCAGCAGGGGGTTAGGCTTGATGACCTCCTGAGGTCTCTTTGAACCCTAATTGTCTATGATTCTGTGTTTCTGTGGAGGACAGGTCCATCAATGGCTATTGGCCAGGGTGGGCAGGGATGGTGTCCCTAACCTCTGTCTGTCAGAAGCTGGGAATTGGACGACAGGGGATGGCTCACTGGATGATTCCTGTCTGTTCATTCCCTCTGGGGCATCTGGCATCGGCCGCTGTCGGACGACAGGACACTGGGCTAGATGGAGCTTTGGTGTGACCCAGTCTGGCTGTTCTTCTCTTCTAATGCTCTTCTCCCATGCTCAGTAACAGCTGCAAGTTGCTGCTCTCATGCACCATCAGAATCTGCTCCCTGCAATCAAAGGCAGGGAAAATCCCCCTGAAGGGGGGAAATCGGAGGGCTGGGATGGGCAGAGGGACAAAACTGGGACAGGATCAGGGGTTCAGACGGGGGCTGCCCTGCCAGGTAGATGCAGAAGGGAAAACCGCCAGCTAGAGGGAGGCAGAGGGGATAAAAGTTCCCACAGATGGGGTGAGCTCATAGACTCATAGACTTTAAGGTCAGAAGGGACCATTATGATCATCTAGTATGACCTCCTGCACAATGCAGGCCACAGAATCTCACCCATCCACTCCTGTAGCAAACCCTTAGCCTATGTCTGAGTTATTGAAGTCCTCAAATTATGGTTTGAAGACCTCAAGCTGCAGAGAATCCTCCAGCAGGTGACCCGTGCCCCATGCTGCAGAGGAAGGCGAAAAACCTCCAGGGCTTCTGCCAATCTGCCCTGGGGGAAAATTCCTTCCCGACCTCAAATATGGCAATCAGCTAAACCCTGAGCATGTGGGCAAGACTCACCAGCCAGCACCCAGGAAAGAATTCTCTGTAGTAACTCAGATCCCAACCCATCTAACATCCCATCACAGACCACTGGGCATACTTACCTGGCAGTAGCAGTTCCAAACTAGGGTGTGGTGGATGGTAGAAGGACTCGTGTTCCTCATGGGATGGTCCATCTCAGCCCCACCCACCCAGGGCTGTGGTGTTAAAGGCCTCGGGTGACCCAGTGCCCAGGCACCACAGCTCTGCTCTAGCTGAAATGGTGACTGAGCTGCCAAGGGAGACGTGATTCAGGGAAATAGTTTAAACCTCCCCCTCCCCCCCATCATAAAACAAACTGATGATCATCGGTTCATCCCTTCACCACTGAACTGTCCAGTGCTTGCATCCGAAGAAGTGGGTATTCACCCACGAAAGCTCATGCTGCAAAACTTCTGTTAGTCTATAAGGTGCCACAGGATTCTTTGCTGCTTCTACAGAACCAGACTAACACGGCTACCCCTCTGATACTTGACACCATGCAAGGCACTGCATTTAGCCGTATGGAGTGGAAATCCATCAACCTCATGAAGAAACTTGCACAAATACAGACGGATATCATCTTCCTTTCCAAATGTAAACGGATGGACATCATACCTAATGGACTAAAGGTAAAAAATCCACTGCTATCTACATACTACACAGACCACAGTGAGAGTTTATGCCATACTCTATCTAAGAAACCGAGGAACCACCTGATCAGCATCCTATACAGCAAACAGGAAAACATCAAAAAAGAGCTCTCCAACCTAGAGACTCTCATCAATAACCAAACTTCCATACAAACGGACTTCACTAAAATAAGACAGGAGATCTACATTACCCACTTCACCTCTCTAAAAAGGAAAAAGGACTGTAAGCTGTCTAAACTCCTACCTGCCACATGGGGCCACAACCGTGATACCCCTAACCCACCCAGCAATATCGTCAATCTATCCAGCCACACACACAGCCCAGAAGAACAGTCTGTCCTATCTCGGGGACTCTCTTTCTGCCCTGCCACCCCCACCAACATGATACAGTTCTGCGGCGATCTGGAAGCCTACTTTCGCCGTCTCCGACTCAAAGAATACTTCCAGGACAACACTGAACAGCGCACTGATACACAGTTACCCTCCCACCAACAGCACAAGAAGAAGAACTCCACATGGAGTCCTCCTGAGGGTCGAAATGACAGTCTGGACCTATACATTGAATGCTTCCGCCGACGTGCACAGGCAGAAATTGTGGAAAAACAACATCGCTTGCCTCACAACCTAAGTCGTGCAGAACGCAATGCCATCCACGGCCTCAGAAACCATCCTGACATTATAATCAAAGAGGCTGATAAAGGAGGTGCTGTTGTCATCATGAACAGGTCTGACTACCAAAAGGAGGCCGCCAGACAACTCTCCAATACCAAATTTTACAGGCTACTTCCCTCAGATCCCACTGAGGAATACACTAAGAAACTGCACCATCTACTCAGGACACTCCCTACACTAGCACCGGAACAAATCAACGTACCCTTAGAACCCCGACCAGGGTTATTCTATCTACTACCCAAGATCCACAAACCCGGAAATCCTGGACGCCCCATCATCTCTGGCATTGGAACTCTCACTGAAGGACTGTCTGGATATGTGTACTCTCTACTCAGACCCTATGTTACCAGCACTCCCAGCTATCTCCGTGACACTACTGATTTCCTGAGGAAACTACAATGCATTGGTGACCTTCCAGAAAACACCATCCTAGCCACCATGGATGTAGAGGCTCTCTACACAAACATCCCACACACTGATGGAATACAAGCTATCAGGAACAGTATCCCTGATGATGCCACAGCACAACTGGTTGCTGAGCTCTGTGCCTTTATCCTCACACACAACTATTTCAAATTTAATGACAATATATATCTCCAGATCAGTGGCACCGCTATGGGCACCCGCATGGCCCCACAATATGCCAATATTTTTATGGCCGACCTGGAACAACGCTTCCTCAGCTCCCGTCCACTCACGCCCCTTCTCTACCTACGCTACATTGATGACATCTTCATCATCTGGACCCATGGGAAGGAGACTCTGGAAAAATTCCACCATGATTTCAACAGCTTCCACCCCTCCATCAACCTCAGCCTGGACCTATCTACACGGGAGGTCCACTTCCTAGACACCACGGTGCAAATAAGTGGTGGTCACATTAACACCACCCTATACCGAAAACCTACCGACCGCTATGCCTACCTTCATGCCTCCAGCTTCCATCCCGGGCACACCACAAGATCCATTGTCTACAGCCAAGCACTGAGGTACAACCGTATCTGCTCTAACCCCGCAGACAGAGACCAACACCTAGAAAATCTCCACCAAGCATTCTCAAGACTACAGTACCCACACGAGGAAATAAGGAAACAGATCAACAGAGCCAGATGTGTACCCAGAAACCTCCTTCTGCAAGACAAACCCAAGAAAGAAACCAACAGGACTCCACTGGCCATCACATACAGTCCCCAGCTCAAACCCCTCCAACGCATCATCAGGGATCTACAACCCATCCTGGACAATGATCCCACACTTTCACAGGCCTTGGGTGGCAGGCCAGTCCTCGCCCACAGACAACCTGCCAACCTGAAGCATATTCTCACCAACAACTGCACACCGCACCATAGTAACTCTAGCTCAGGAACCAACCCATGCAACAAACCTCGATGCCAACTCTGCCCACATATCTACACCAGCAACACCATCACAGGACCTAACCAGATCAGCCACACCATCACCGGTTCATTCACCTGCACGTCCACCAATGTAATATATGCCATCATATGCCAGCAATGCCCCTCTGCTATGTACATCGGCCAAACTGGACAGTCTCTAAGGAAAAGGATAAATGGACACAAATCAGACATTAGGAATGGCAATATACAAAAACCTGTAGGAGAACACTTCAACCTCCCTGGCCACACAATAGCAGATTTTAAAGTGGCCATCCTACAACAAAAAAACTTTAGGACCAGACTTCAAAGAGAAACTGCTGAGCTCCAGTTCATCTGCAAATTTAACACCATCAGCTTAGGACTAAACAAAGACTGTGAATGGCTTGCCAACTACAGAACCAGTTTCTCCTCCCTTGGTTTTCACACCTCAGCTGCTGGAACAGGGCCCCATCCTCCCTGATTGATCTAACCTCGTTATCTCTAGCTTGCTTCTTGCTTGCTTATATATACACACCTGTCCCTGGAAATTTCCACTGCTTGCATCCGAAGAAGTGGGTATTCACCCACGAAAGCTCATGCTGCAAAACTTCTGTTAGTCTATAAGGTGCCACAGGATTCTTTGCTGCTTCTAACATTGCAGTTCTCCTCAAATACTTGCTGAATAATTACTGTGCACTGTTGTTGGTCTGGAGCTCATCTGAGAGCACGTTATTCAGGTCATTCAGTGTATGAAATTCAAGATCCGAGGGTTAGTTTCAAAATCAGGGCTTTTGGGTCCTATTCCCACTCTGCCACGGGCTGGCTGTGTGACCTAAGACAAGTCAATTCTCCTTTCTCAGCCTTAGCTTCTCCCTCTTTCAAGTAGGGATAATAATGATCCACTCCTACCTACCTCACAGTGGGTGGAGGATGGGGATCCACTGGAGAGTGTCACCAGGAGTAGTGCATAAAATGAGGTGTCCTATCATGTTTACTCAGAGCAGATTATGACATAATAGAATAGCGGAAATATTCTATTTTATTTGTATTTTTTTATTTTGAAACTGTTAAAAGCAGCAAGTACTTAGCTCAGACTGAAGCATCTTATCTAATGTTTGAGATCTCAGTGTCTGCTCTTTGTGTGCGACGAGACAATTTAACACACTGTTTCAAACAGGAGATACTTTTGTTTTGCAACAAAATATTTTTGCAAAGAACTTGCCTCTCACTTGTTATGATTTTGAGAAACAAACTGGTTTAGTCTGAATGGGATTTTCTGACAGAAACGATTTCAATTAAATTTCCCCACCATCTCGATTCCCGGGCTCTATCCCTGCCTCTGAGGGTTTTTTGTCTGTTAGAACAGGAGTCAGGACTGGTGGCTTCTCTTTCTGGCTCTGCCACCACCTTGCTGTGTTGGCCCTTGGGTAGGTCACTTCCCTTCTCTGGACCTCAGGCTCCTCCCCATCTGTTCAATGGGAACAGGGACAGTTCTCAAACTCTGGGTGGTCATGAGCCTGAGTGAGATAAAGGGCATTAAAGCCCTGTGTGAAGGAGAAAGGGGAATTTCTCAGGGTACGTCTACACTACGGGATTATTCTGATTTTACATAAACCGGTTTAGTAAGCAGATTGTATAAAATCGAGTGCACGCGGCCACACTAAGCACATTAATTCGGTGGTGTGCGTCCACGGTCCGAGGCTAGCATCGATTTCTGGAGCGTTGCACTGTGGGTAGCTATTCCGTAGCTATCCCATAGTTCCCGCAGTCTCCCCCACCCCTTGGAATTCTGGGTTGAGATCCCAGTGCCCGATGAAGCAGAAAGCAACGGCAGACAATCATTTCGCGCCCTTTTTCCCTGGATTGCCCTGGCAGACGCCATTAGCATGGCAACCACAGAGCCTGTTTTGCCTTTTGTCACTGCCACCGTATGTGTACTAGATGCCGCTGACAGAGGCGATCTAGCAGTGCTACACAGCAGCATTCATTTGCTTTTGCATGATAGCAGAGATGGTTATCAGCTGTTCTGTACCATCTACCATGCCATTGTAAATTAGCAATAAGATGACGGTTACCAGTCCTTCTGTGCTGTACCATCTGCTGCTGTCATAGGTGCCCCTGGCTGAGATCGGCCAGGGGCGCAAAAGACAAAATTGGGAATGACTCCCCGAGTCAATTCCTCCTTTATGGTACCTAAAAATAGAATCAGTCCTGCCTAGAATATGGGGCAAGTGTACTAGAGAACCAGTGTATCAGAGAACCAGAGAGCACAGCCGCTCCGTGTCAGATCCCGCAGAAATGATGAGCTGCATGCCATTCACAGGGGGTGCCCCTGCAACAACCCCACCTGTTGATTCCCTCCTCCCCCAGCCTTCCTGGGCTACCATTGCAGTGTCCCCCCATTTGTGTGATGACGTAATAAAGAATGCAGGAATAAGAAACAGTGACTTGTTACTGAGATAAAATGAGGGGAAGGCAGCCTCCAGCTGCTATGATAGTCCAGACAGGACATTAAGCGGTGTGGGGGAGAGGAGCCCAGCATCCCGCTGCTATGATAGTCCAGGCAGTACAGAATCTTTTCTTTACACATGAAGGGCGGGGGCTGATAGAGCTCAGCCCCCTGTTGCTATGATGAAGATGGTTACCAGCCATTCTGTACCATCTACTGGGAATGATCAGGAGTTTTTTACCCAGGCGCCCCCAGCCGACCTCACCGGAGGCCAGCCAGGAGCACTCACGGGCTGATGATGAGGACGGATACCAGTCCTATTGTACTGCACCATCTGCCGCAAGGCTGATGATGACGATGGATATCAGCCATATTGTACCATCAGCCACCAAGGAGGGGGGGCGAGGATGCTGCCGTTGACTGCTGCAGCATCGCGTCTATCAGCAGCATTCAGTAAACATAGGGTGACATTTAAAAGAGTCAAGAGAGGATTTTTTTTCCCTTTTACTTCTGCGGGTGGGTGAGGGGGGTAAATTGACGAGCTATGCCCTGAACCACCGCAGACAATGTGTTTGACACTGCAGGCATTGGGAGCTCAGCCAAGAATGCAAATGCTTTTCGGAGACTGCAGGAACTGTGGGATAGCTTGAGTCCTCAGTCCCCCCTCCCTCCCTCCATGAGCGACCATTTGATTCTTTGGCTTTCCGTTACGTTTGTCACGCAGCAGTGTGCTGAGTCCCTACTGTGGCCTCTGTCTGGAGATTTTTTAAAAAGGCTTTGGAAGTTCGTCTTCTGTAACGGAGCTCTGATAGAACAGATTTGCCTGCCCATACAGCGATCACATCCGTACGGTCCATGCTGGAGCTCTTTTTGGATTTTGATTTCGGACTGCATCGCCACCCATGCTGATCGGAGCTCCACGCTGGGCAAACAGGAAACGATATTCAAAAGTTCGCGGGGCTTTTCCTGTCTACCTGGCCACTGCATCCGAGTTCAGATTGCTGTCCAGAGTGGTCAGTGGTGCACTGTGGGATACCGCCCGAAGGCCAATACCGTCGATTTGCGGCCACACTAACCCTAATCCGATATGGTAATACTGATATTAGCACTACTCCTCTCGTTAGGGAGGAGTACAGAAACCGGTTTAAAGAGCCCTTTATATCGCTATAAAGGGCCTCTTAGTGTGGACGGGTGTGCCGTTAAATCGGTTTAACGCTCCTAAAACCAGTTTAAACACATAGTGTAGACCAGGCCTCAGTGTTTAGCACCAAGGAATTCTAAAGTTTGCTAAAATGTCTAGTCTGCGGAAACAAGAAATAGTCAGGGCCAAACTTTTTAACCACTATCTTTTTTAAAGCCCATTCAGGGATGTGAGTCCCTGCCTTTTAGGTTCCTGCAGTTCTTTGCCAGCAGGAGAGAAAAGGTTCCTGCCTCCATTTTTGTGGCCTTAACAAACCAGGTGCTTTGCCCCAGTTCTCGTCTGAGATCCCTGAAAAAGAACATCTTCCCATCCATGAACAAGACAGGACCTATCTTTAAAAGAGGAACAACGAGAACCCTGGGACTTACAGACTAGCTAGCCTCACTTCCACAACTGGAGCGATACTGGAATACATTCTTAAACAATCAGTTTGTCAGCAGCACCTACAGGATAATTTGGTTCTTAGGACTAGTGAGCATGGATTTGTCAAGAACAAATCATTCCAAACCAATCCTCTTTCCTTCTTTGGCAGGTTCTGGGCCTAGTGGAGGTGGGTAAACAATAGATGGGATCTATCTCGGTGTTACTAAGGCTTTTGACACAGTCCCGTAGGACATTCTCACAAGCAAACGAGGGAAATGCGGTCTAGCTGCAATCAGTGTAATGTGGGTGCAGAGCTGGTTGAAAGCCCAGACTCCAATAGCCCTTCTCCATGTCTGGTTGTCCAACGGAGAGGGTGCACCTAGTGGGTCTGGCAGGGATCATTCCGGGCTCCGGTACTATTCAATATTTCCATTTGGAAAATAAAGTGGAGAGCATGCTTCTAAAATTTGCAAATGACACCAAGCACTTTGGAGCACAGGATTGGAATTCAAAACGCCCTTAACAAATTGGAGAATTGGTCTTCTTGAGCCAAACTCCATGGCTGGGCCCCTCTCTATAGACAGGGCTAAAGTGAAACCCCAGAGCCAAACACTCCTCCTCCTGGGCAATGCGCTCCGACCTTGAATGGTCAGATGCTGCTTAGCACTGTCAGAGCAGCTTTGGCTGGGGGATTCTCCCAGCACTTTCTAATAGCAGGAAAGTATTAAATCCCCTCTTGACTGCTGGGGACAGAGCCCTAGAGGAGGGAGCAACTTACCCAAAGTCCCCCAGGAAAAGCAAAACAACCAGCAGTGGAACCAATAGGAAACCCAGCAATGGAACTCAGGAGTCCTGACTCCCAATCCCCTGGTCTGGTCACTCCAGCGGAGCACACTCCTTCTCAAAGGCAGGGGGAGCGGCCATGAGGGCCTGCTTGTTATTGCCAGCTGTGGGAGGGAGTGTGCAGCAGTGGTTAGCGAAGGGGCCTGGAAAGAAGGACTGCTGGGTCCCATCCATACTTCTGACACTTGGCGTGACCCTGAGCCAGTAGCTTCCCCTCCCCAGGTCTGTTTCTCATCAGTAGGGGTGGGATCGCAGTCCCGACAGCCCAGGGGGGTTGGGAGGCTCCAGGAAGGTGTATAAAGCGCTGGGATGTCAGGATCCTGGAGGCCCTGTCACCCCCACACTAGGGCAGTGTTCAGGGCCGGCTTTAGGAAGTGCAGGGCCCAATTGGAACATTTTCGGCAGGGCCCCGGCAGGGATGACTAAAAAAAAAAAAAAAAAAAGTGTAAAAAAAAAGGTCTTTCATTTCTTAGCAACCGGTTCCCTATAAAAAATCTGATTTAAGGATTGTGCCATAGTATGTATTTTTTGTACCAATAGAGCCTGACATGTCTGGGGAAATACTGGTGTATGTTAACCCTACCTAAAGTTCTTTTTTAAAAACATGGGCCTGAACTAGAAAGGAGCGCCGTTTCACATATGTGGGTCCTTGCCACTTCCTGGGGGTGTGCTAAGGTGACCAGATGTCCTGATTTTATAGGGACAGTCTCAATTTTTGGGTCTTTTTCTTATCTAGGATCCTATTACTCCCCACCACCTGTCCGGATATTTCACACTTGCTGTCTGGTCACCCTAGGGTGTGCATATGTGTGGGTCCCAGCTGCTCCATGCCCCCCTCATTGAAGCAGGTGTGCAGGGTTACTGCCCTGGGAACTGCAGGGCACCAGTGGACATGGGGCTGGCTGCAGGCAGGGGCTGGCTGCGGGCAGGGCAGGGGGTGCGGGGCTGGATGGAGACAGGGGCTGGTGCCGGCAGGGCACAGGGTGCAGGGCTGGTGCAGGCAGGGGGCGCAGCAGGGGCTGGCTGCGGGCAGGGGGTACAGCCCACCCTGTATGGTAAGTGCCCCCTTCTCCTCCCTCAGCCACCGGGGTAGCGGCAGCAGCCCGGGGCTCGGGGGCTATTTAAAGGGCCCAGGGCTCCCCTACTTCCACCACCTCAGCCCTGTAAATAGCCGAGGGAGCCCTGGGGAAGTGACAGGACTCCGGTGGCTATTTAAAGGGCCGGGGCAGTGGAAGCAAACGGAGCTCTGGACTTTTTAAATAGCCCCCAGAGCCCCACAGCCCTACTTCAGGGCTCCAGCAGTGGGGCTCTGGTGGCAATTTAAAGGGCCTGGGGTCCAGCCCTGCTGGGAGCCCCAAGCTCTTTAAAATGCCGGGCCACCCCAGTACAGCACACCAGCTCTTGCCAGTACACCATACTGGGGCTTGGGCACTGGGCCCTCTTAGAAGTGGGGCCCGATTCAGGCGAATTGGTTGAATCGGCCTAAAGCTGGACCTGACTGAGGTTGAGCTGTTGGAAGCAAGGAGTCGGCTGGTTTTGGGACTCGACAAGAGAGCCCAGGCTCTGAGTTTTGGGTCTCCCCAAGATGGCATTGCTGAATCTTCCTGCTTCCTGTGCTAACACAGAACTTTCCCAGGCTGGATTCCAGACCACTAATAAACCACCTGTTTTACAATGCTGGCTGAGTCACTGCCTCCCCTACCACAGCCGCTGCTGTGGGACCCCGGTTGCGGGTTTGGCGGGGGAAATTTTGCTTTTTATTATGCCACATGCAGGTTGTGGGGGTGGTTGAGGAGACAATATGTGCTTTTCAGCTTCCTGGGTATGTTAGTAATCTCCCTGGAACCTGCATGGGCCATAGCAAGAGCTCAGGTTCTTCTTCCAGAAGAGAGAAGAAGTGATGAGCTTTTGAATTTTTGTGGGTGGCTTTGGATCTGCAGAGGGGAGATGCAGCTGCTGGGCCTCTGGCCAGGCTGGGGCTCCTCTGAGCAGCTTGTGGGAGAAGGGCTCAGGGCTCTGGCTGGATGGGTGATCCTCTGACTTTGGGGGTAGGGTGTCTCGGGGCTCCTGTCATGGAGGGGTAGGGAGTCTCAGGCTGTGTGGGAGATATTTCAGGGTTTGGGTCAGAAGGGGGGACTGGGTCTGAGGACTCCGGCCATGGGGTGAGACAGGGAGTCTCAGATCTCCGGCCATGGGGAGGGAGGGGGGCTTGGGCAGTGAGGGGGCAGGTGGTCCTGGGGCTGCCACAATGGAGGGGCGGGGCCTTGGGCTGCGGGAGTGGGTAAGGGGTCTCAGGGCTCTGTCCATGGGGGGGGGGGGCAGAAGGGGTGGAGCTGGGGGCTAGCATCCCCAAAGTGGGGCTCCACCCATTGCCCATGATGGTGACTGTGGACGTTGGGGCTGCATGATTCCCAGGGTGTGTGTGTGTAAGGCTTTCCGAGATCTCTGATTCAGGTGGACTCACTGCAGGAAGCTCCTGGTGTGGAACTGGGGTGCTGAAAGGTCCCAGGAGGCCCTGAAGCCAAGGAGGCTTCCCCCAGTGAGAGTGTCCCCTGGGGAGTATCACACTGATGAGGCTCCTGCCTGGGTTTGACTCAGAGCTGTTCCAGAGCACTGAGCCTGTGTGCCCGTGACAGCCCCCCAGCATGTGACCTACAGGCTCCTCTCTGGTAAAGCTCCCTGTAAATCAGAGACAAACTCCTCCCTTCTCCCAGTTAATCTCCCCTGCATAGAACCCAGAGCAATTCCTGCCTCGCTGGGTCTCCTGACAGCCACACCTGGCCAAGGAGCTGCCCAAGCCGTTCCCCTGGGTCTCTGTGCAGGGGCAGTGTCAGTTCTGACCTCATGAGTATAGTGGTGACTCTCCCTGCCTGTCACGGAGGGGACTAGGGCTTGATTCTCTGAGGAGAAAGCTGGGATTTTGACACCAAGTGTATGTCTGCAGTACAATTAAAACCCTACAGCTGGTCCAGGCCGGCTGACTCAGGCTTGCCCAGCTCAGGATCCAGGAGCTTGCTCAGGCAGGAGCCCGACCACTGGGATCCTCCCCCCTCGCTAGGTTCAGTGGCCGATATACTGAAGATGAGTTTGTAAGTGGGGAATGTGCACTGGGTGCTGCCACTGGACAGACACTTCCTAGCAGGACACTCATCCAGTGAATGTGATCTACTCTAAAAATATGTGATGAAAGAAAGTCATCCTGGGGCTCTGTATTTATCATCTCGCAAGGACTCAATTCAACTTGCTCAGATTAGAAAGATTTTTTTTTTAATTGTGAGCCTGGAAATTTCACAGTGTGAAAGTCAGAGCAGGATTATTTCGAGCTCATGCACCCTTATCACTAATGGAGTAGTACAGGAATGTGCAAACCAATGAAGCCTTAACATGTCATTTGCATCCTCAAGCCTTGTCCCTGTGACAGGATCTCAAGGACAGACAGAAATGTTACCCAGTGTCAGGAGGAGAGAGGAAAACACTCCCCCCCTGTGTATTTCCCCAGTCTGTTGCGCAAGGCAGCAGAGGTGCTTTAGAGTATTTTCTGTCAGTGGTTTTTTTCATGTTGGTGTGGAAGGAAAGACTTGGACCTGCCAACTTTTTTAACATGTGAATGTGAAGTGACCAAGTGGTGAGTTAACAATGATGCTGTTGCACAGGATCTGATTGGAACTAGAAAACAAAAAGCCCTTGAAGTGGAACTCAGGTGAATACAATGATCTGATTTGTATTCAACCTTGGAAGGCAATAGATTGTTACATTGGGCAGAAGAGTCTGGTTTGGTTTGGTTTGGTTCACTGGTTGGTTGTTTTCCCTGATAAATTGCAGAGGGTTCAGAGAAGAGCCATAGGAATGATTAAAGGCTTGAGCAGGGAGATAAGTTTAAAAACAAAACAAACCTTTCCTGCTCCTGCCAGCTGTGACTGCTGAGAACATTTTCCTTCTCTATTCCAGGGTGTCTCTTCTGCCAGATTTTAAGAAAGTCAGACTATGGCAGTGGCAGAGCAGTTTGGTAATAGTCTGCAGGACTCACAATGTAAGAGTGCAGCTGCTGTAGCACCTTGACCAATCATGGGCTAAATCCTGCAGCCCTGGCAGTCCAGGATAACCTCCCACTGATGGTGATGGGAATTTAGCCTTTGTAACTATCTGCTGGTACCTGAGGTCTCAGATGTGAATTAAACTGGGGGCAGACACAGCTCTATCCAAACAAGTGAAGGATGTAAGTCAAAGAGCAAAGCTGGCCCTGGGGATCTGCTGCAGTCCCGTAACCACAGCTGGAAGGAAAAGAGGGGAAACGCTTGGAGCAGCACCGAGAAAAGAAAGTTTGTCAGTGAGATCAGCAGCAATAAATGTGAAATGACGGAGTGCTTTCTCCTCTGTGCTGACATGTTTGAATTGTGTTTCTTTACTATGAGATAAAGCTTTAAAATACCCTGCTCTAATTTCAGGATGAGTCTGTAACCATAATCAGTCTCTGTTGAAGTGGGACTTTCAAAATTCCCAAGGAATTTAAGAGTTGGGGTTCACGGTTGATCACCTGAGGTCAGTGCAGTAGAGTTCAAATGGAATATCAGAGAGGAGAGAACGGAGATTGTGGGACAACCCCCAGAGCCCAATCACAGTGCTGTAATCAACCAGGGTATCTACACTGGCACTGTGGTGTTGTAGCCCCGGCGCAGAAAGCTGTACACCTCTCATTGGGGTGTTTTTGTACAGTGCTGCAACTGCGCAGTTTCTGCGCACTAAGTGGCTTGGCAGTATGTACACCTCAGATGTTACACCACAGAAAGCTGCTTTACTGTGCAGAAACTTGCAAGTGTAGACAAGGCCATAAATGGCTTACATAAGAATGCAAAAGTGGTCATATGGGGTAAGACCAATGGTCTATCTAGCCCAGTGTGCTGCTTGAGAGTGACTAGTGCCAGATGCATCAGAGGGAATGAACAGAACAGTCTTACTGGCCTGCAAGATGAAGGTCTTTTACCCTTACCTTTAACTTCATTGTTGTCGATGCCTACTTATCCTATCTCATGACACCTCCCCCGAGGCCTCTGGGCAAGTCAGGTGCGAACCACTCCTTTGACACAGACGTGTCCCAATCCAGATGAATTGAGGCAGACTTTGGGCCAATGTCAGTTTGGAAAAGGCCCACTTACCCTGCAGGTTTCTCAAAGTATCTGTTGCTGTGAACCACGTGTAGTGTGGATGTGTGAACCGCAAAGACATCAAACATGAAAGAAACACAAGACCAGTTCTGAGAAGTTTCCAGAGTCAGGCCTGAGGGTTAAACAGCTGTGCTCAAAAGGAAAAGGGGCAAAAACAAAACAAAAATTAAATTAAAAAAAAACAAATGTAAAAAAACAACCCAGAAAAGCTCCCATCACACACCCATCACCATTTCGGATTTTGACATCTCCTGCTTGGTGTGACATCTTTGCTTTGCAAACAAGAGACTTGGGGAACTCTGTGGCTGTTACCCTCTAACTGGGTAAAAGGTTACACATCTTGTCTCGAGTAATTTTCCTCCTAATAGATTTATTTTAAAATGTATCAAAATAAATTCCATTTGAAATAGAAATAACTACAGTCTATCCTGGGTCTCTATTCTCACACATGCTATTTCTCTCACATATTCCCTCATTCTAATTCCTTTGGAGTGGGGTTTTAATTTCAGGATTAGCCACCATTTCCTAGATAGTAGGAGGGGGCAAGGAGAGAACTAGAAGAAAACCTGAATTATATTGTAACACTGAAAGTTAACACACAATCAGCCTCTTACATTACACCAATTAACTTCATGTTTAATTTCATTGTTGATGGTAACAATTTATTCAAAGATTACAAAATATAAACCAATAGGGCAGTTTTCTCTTAATTCCCATTTCCACCCAGTCAGCTTTGTGTGAAGTCACATTCTACAATAACCTAGGAGCCTTCCACTTCTGTGAGTTCGTTTCTTCCTGGGTATTCTCCCATGAGTGTGGGTGGAAGGTGTGTCACACTACGTGGGAAGGCTGCATCATGAGAAAAACCACCTGTGCTCTATTTTCACACTTTCTAATCTTTCAGAGTAGCAGGAGGTGGGGAAATGATACAAATTCATAAGACTTAATAGCAAAATTAAGAGACCAAACCACAGACTCTGGACTCAGCATTCATGTATCCTGCAGTCTGAACTTGGAATCTGATACATTCCCTCATTGGCTACCATCATTTGTCCAGCATGGAAGTGCTTCTTGTCCAACAAGGTAGCCAGATTGGGACCCATAGGCATGGAATAGCTCTGAAGCAATCAGATGTTTCTCTCTGCGCTTCATAAAACTTTGGATCCAAATGGTAAAAGACAGTTGTTCCCAATTTAATAATGGCGTCCTTTAGGAGTGTGATCAGTGCCACTTAACTAGGGAGCAGCATTCTAAAAATAGTTTCCCTGGGCCACAGGTCACCATAGCTTCCATCTTGGGGGTGAAAATCAACCACCACGACCTGCAATTTCTACTTGAGTTCTTGTCAAATCTTTGATCTTACTTGGGGTAATTTTACACTTCTCTGGCATAGAATTCTTCACCAACCGCACAACAGATCAGTAGCAATAGTGAGGTATAACTCCTCCAACTATACCCTTTTATTTCTTTAATCTGGTGGCACAGATTTAAATTAGGGACTAAATTCAGGTGCGACTTAGAATCCCTGTAAGACACCAAATGTCAGGTATCTATTAAAAATAAGTATCTTTCTGCAGCTATATCACATTCAACACGGATTTCATTTTCTACACATTTGCAACATCTCCCAGGGATGAGCTGAAGAGAAACGTCACTTCCATTTTTCCCATCTCTACCTAGAAAGGGATTGCATTTCCCAAACAATAGGCAACATGCATCTGATTACAAAGGAGATATCTTCAGGAGCGCCCTGCTGCAGAGCCTGGACCACAACTGCTTTGGGAGCCCAATGCATGAGTATTTTGCTGAGTTACAAATCATTTACTAGGGAATCCTCTTCCCAGCCCTTTAGAAAAAATATTAACCTAACCAATTGAACAACAGGGGGATTGGGATGATGATGGGGAATAAGGAATCCCTCTGACTTACCTCATCTTCTTCTGTTGTTACAGAGGGCGAAATGACAATTTTTCCTATCCCTGCTCTTTCTTATAGTTCAATATATTTTAAGTGAGAAAAATGGTCATAAAAATGTCTCCTCTCCAACACAACTTGAAGGAACATCAGAGCAACTGGGAATGAAACAATTTGTTTCCAAAAGGGGAACTTGATGACCAACAATTGCTTTGAAATGGGGGAACAGTATAACCATGATGCTCAGGGTTTGTTTAGACTAGGAAGTGATGGAGTTTAGGTCAGGTCAAGGGGAAAGCTAATGCCAACCACTGCACCTGGGTTGCATCTGCACTACAACTATAATTGTCTTTTTACACCAAGATCACTAACTTGAGCAGCCAACGCCATGTACAGTCCTAGTGGATGGAAGGCACAGGTAGTTTTTACCTCAGTGTAGCTTGTTGGGATCAAACCTCCGGGAGCTGAACATTCCTGGCTCAAAAGGAAAGGAGTTGATAGAAAAGATCACACTGACCCCAAAGAAGGGTGAACTGCAAAAGGCAGAAGCAGCTAACTCATCTGGGGGAGCTGAGAGATCACGGTGAAGATGGTGCAAAAATCACAATGTGGGAATTAGGAAATGTGATTTTTTGTTTTTTAATTTTGCCCAGCCCTAGAGTCAAGGGATTTATTACAGTTCTCTCTCATGTGGATTTTCTGATGTTTAACAAGGTTTGAGTGCTGACTGAAGCTTTTCTCACACACTGAGCACGTGTAGGGTGTCTCCCCTGTGTGGATTCTCTGATTTGTGATAAGGGCAGAGCTCCTATTGAACCTTTTCCCACACTCAGAGCATTCATAAGGTTTTTCATCCATGTGGATTGTCTGATGAGTGATAAGGGCAGAGCTCTGATTGAAACTTTTTCCACACTCATGTCACATGTAGTGTGTCTCTTCCAAGTTGATTCTGTCACTTGTTATAAGGTCTGAGTGGCTACTAAAGTTTTCCTCTGGCCTCTGCTGAGTCTCACGGGTGTGGAAGTAGGGAAAGAATTAACAAGGATTTGAAGGGGATCTTAATGCATGTCAGTCAGTTAGCAAGAGTCAGGCTAGTAGTTAGCAAGAGTTAGGCCACACTGTAACCCTAATGACGTGAGACTTGTAGAAGCGAGGATGGTGTGAGGCGAGAGGGAAAGAAACTATGTGAGAAGTTGTTACGACCTTGCAACTGATAACCAAATATGTAGACTGGTGTCTCCTAGAAGTGAGAAAAATAAGATAGCAGGATGGCTTATGTATAAACAAAATGCAGTTGTTGCTCATTATTGTCTGTATTATTGCTTGTTATTGTCTGTAACAAAGGTATAAATGCTTGCTGTAATTGTTTACCTGTTGAGAGACCTGTCCGGGACTGGGGCGACCCTGTGTCCTAGGGCACTCCCTCCCTCTATTGTAATTACTGGAAAAATAATAAAGTATTTGATTTTGCTGCACCCAAAGAAAAAGTGAGAACTGAGTTTTTCTCCGACACAGGTTTTTGTTTTTTCTGGGACTGCACAACTCCCGGAAACATTCCCTTTAGATCTTCCTGCTAACGTTCCATGTGGTTCTCCTTGCTCAGCATCTTCCTGCTGGGGATTCTCCTCCTTGTTCTCACTCACCATCCCAACACCTGATGGGAGACAGAGAGAATCCAGACATAGGTCACTCCCTGTGCCAGAAAGAAAGAAAGTCTCAGAGAGAGGAATGGAAAAAGGGATGAACAATCCAAAATATGTGTGGGAGAGATCAAACCTATCAGGAGCTGATTTTCCCCAAAACCTTCCCCAGAGGAGGGAGGAAGGGATCAGTTTTGGTCTGCATCTCATGAAAACACTCGGGGGAAAGCGAGATCGGGGAGGGACCTGCTGCCAGTTATCAGTCAGAATAGGAGGGAAGCCATGAGTGACATCTGCCATAATGATTCCACATTTGCAGGGAACAATCCGGAACTTGGAGCGCTCACAGGGTCTTTGTAGGGGATCCCAAATGTTTCCTGAATTCCCAAACAGTTTTTGAGTTGGTTTAATCAATTTCTCACCTGTGAAGGCAGCTCTTGGAAGCACTTCTTTCTCAGAGCCCTGGAGGTCTGGGACCCACGGCTCTTCCCCTCGTTCCAGCTGCAAGATCACATCAGGTTTGGAAACTGGAAACCCTACTCCAGGCAAAGAAAACGAGGGAGGTCAGTGGAATTTGTGGGATACTTGTCACAAAGAATAGTCCATGGTTTTAACCCCCAGCTCATTTTTAAGCAGTAACATCCCAAGGCCAGCTTCCTTGGCTCAAAGTGCCAGGAGAGTTATTATTATGAATCATATTCATTACCTTATTGGCTAAGGGCCAACTAACAGTGGGTCCCCATTGTGCTAGGCAAAGTACAAATGAGAATAGTAGCTGGGCCATGCCCTGAAGAATTTACAATCTAAATAGAAAAGACAGACACTGAATGGGGGAAGGGGTAGACCCCACTGTTAGAATAGAGATATTCAGGCCTGCCTGTAAAGCCTATACTTTAAGTACTTAGGTGTATTTTTATCACTTTTAGCTAGTTACAGAGTTATAAAAACAAAGAATCAAAATCTCAGTCCGCCTGTGTATGGGCCTTCTCTCACTAGGATAGTCTGAGGCCTTGTTCTTAGGCTAAGGCCTTTGGCTAAGCAGCAGGGGCAGCCATAAGCTGGGAAGCAAAGGGTCACATCTTAACATCCCAGTCACATGAAATAAGGTGGTATTGGGGTGTTAAGAATAGGATTATGTTTGGATAGTGCCCATCACCACCAGATAAAGAAACAGATCTTAAGATGGTTAAAGAAAACTTAGTTTGATGGCATCCTGTCTGGCAAGAAATTACTTATCAATGGTTGTGAAACCCTCATTTCTGTATTGTTTTATCTTTATGGCCACCACTTTTACATTGTTAATCAGCCTGGTTCTCTAATTGTTTCTGTCTGCTGTATAATTAATTTTGCTAGGTGTAAGTTAATTAGAGTAGTTTGATATAATTGGTTAGAGAATTATGTTACAATATGTTAGAATTTGTTAGTTAAATTTCAGCACAATGATTGGTTAAGGTATAGCTGAGACTATTACTCTATAAACAGGAGAGGGAAGAAAAATTGGAATCATAGATTCTATGAATCATAGAATATCAGGGTTGGAAGGGACCTCAGGAGGTCATCTAGTCCAACCCCCTGCTCAAAGTGGGACTAATTCCCAACTAAATCATCCCAATCAGGGCTTTGTCAAGCCTGACCTTAAAAACCTCTAGGGATGGAGATTCCACCACCTCCCTAGGTAACCCATTCCAGAGTTTCACCACCCTCCTAGCGAAACAGTGTTTCCTAGTATCCAACATAAACCTAAACCTCCCCCACTGCAACTTGAGATCATTACTCATTGTTCTGTCATCTGCTGCCACTGAGAACAGTTTAGATCCATCCTCTTTGGAACCCCTCTTCAGGTAGTTGAAAGCAGCTATCAAATCCCCCCTCATTCTTCTCTTCTGCAGATTAAATAATCCCAGTTCTCTCAACCTGTCCTCATAAATCATGTGTTCCAGTCCCCTGGTCATTTTTGTTGCCCTCCGCTGGATGCTTTCTAATTTTTCCACGTCCTTCTTGTAGTGTGGGGCCCAAAACTGGACACAGTACTCCAGATGAGGCCCCACCAATGTTGAATGTTTGCTAAGTGGGGGAACGGGAACAGGAAACGGGGACACTGGCAAGGCACTGCGGCATCAGAGCTGGGAAAGGAGACACGGTGTAAACGCTCCGTGGCATCAGATCTGGGAAGGGAACACTGGGGAACAGACTGTATCAGCGTATAGAGACTGGCGTGAAGGGCTTTGGAATACATCATCTTATAGGTGTAAAAATTGTACAGACTATACTACCGCCCTGTGACATCATCAACAAAGTGGCCATTTGTGCCTGGGTTGCCACCCTGCTATGGAAGGGAGGAATGCAGCAAGGACTCAGGATCAGTGGTCAGGGTCGCTGTGCATAGAGATGGGGAGGTTATATGAGGAGGGGGAAATGAGTGGGAGAGGGAGGTTAAGAGTTAAAATAATAATTTTGGGGGGGGAAAATGTATAATAAAGTGAAACTGAACAGAAATAAACTGGAGTATAGGCTCTAAAGCAACAAGGCTTCGGGGTTAAAGGTCTGGGATCCCCCACAGCTCTAGATCCACAAACCCTTCCCACTGACCCACCCAGCCCACTTCCTGGGTGCCCTTCCTCTGCACTCCCCTCCCCTTCTTCCCATTACTCTCAGCCGGCACCACCTCCTGGCAGCTTGGGAGAGTCTTGTGTTCCCTCCTCGTCTCTCATTACCTCATCCCTCCCTGCTGCTTCTTAGCTCTAACAATGCACACACCCTCCCCAAGTCCTGGCATCCCAAAATTATTTACTCCCCCCGTCTCCTCCCCTCCCACTGCTCTGTTCTCCCTTCACCGGTGGGGTCCTGAATGGCAACATTATACGCTCTCCTATCGAAAGAGGAGTTCATCTGACTCTCACATAAGCCATGCATCAGTCACACACCTATTTACTCAATTTAGAATTCTACAGGTGGCATATTTTCCTCTTAAAATAACGAAACCGCATGAAAGCTCTAGTTCAGGGGTCCCCAATGTGGCGCCCGCGGGGGCATCTTAATGTGCCCGCGTCCTGGCCCCTGGGAGAGCACCCGCTGAAATGCCGCCGAATTTCAGCGGGGACGCCTCTCGATGACACCGCTGCCGTCAACACATGACGTCATCGAGAGGTGTTGCTCCTGAATTTCAGCGGCGACGCCTCTCGATGACGTCACTTGTTGATGGCAAGCAGCGTCATCGAGAGGCGTCGCTGCCGAAATGCCGCTGAAATTCGGCGGCATTTTGGCGGGTGCTCCACCGCCGCAGTGGTCCTTCCTCTGGCGCCCGCCAGAGAAAAAGGTTGGGGACCACTGCTCTAGTTATTAATGCAGTTATTAATGTATCCAATAAGGATACATTCAATGCAATTTTAAAATGACTGACGGCACCAAAAAAGCACACGTCCAAAAATTATTCTAGTGGGTGGGAGATAAGGAAAAAAAGGGGGGGCAAGGAAACTTGTCAAAACTTGTATGATGAATAAAGGTATAAAGTTATTATTACTCAGGTTTTTTAGACACTCCACAGCTTCTAATAACCCAGGGGACAGGACTCCTTACCCAGAAAAACTACCGTCTCATAGTTCTCCTGCATGACATCTCTGTAGAGGGCTCTCTAAGTGGGGTGCAGCAGAGCCCACTCTTCCCTGGTGAAATACACAGCCACCTCCTCAAAGGTCACCGGCCCCTGAAAGAGCAAGAGTCCAACACTCAGTACCTGCTGCCCCACTCACAACCCCACAATTCACAGAACAGCAGCACCAGGTAAATGGAAGCTCCGTGAGACACATGTTAACAGAGTCCCACCCGCACCTTGCTTAGTGCAGCCAGGAGGCATCAGCAGGTAGAAAGAGAGAACCTTTGTGTCTCCCAGCTGACAGACGGAGGGAGGGTCATCACATTTATCACATAGCTACTAGCCAGAGCTTGATATAGGAGATGGGGCTGTCTCTGGACCCTGCTGATGGCTCCCTGGTAGGAATACCAACACACTCCAAATATATGGAAGAAAGGGGACGTCAATAGTAAAGAATACAAGTGAGAAGGTCAGAATGACCAATCAATGACAATAAGAAGGAAGTATATTAAGTACAAAATTAATCCTAACAATGGTAGCGGTAAATTACTAGACGGAAATGGCAGAATTATAAAAAATAATGCAGAAGAGGTAAAAAAGTGTTCAATAAATATTTCTGTCCTGCATTTGGAGAAAAACAGATGTTGTACTCATATCATAAGATGTTGACGATGACACTCTTTCCATTGTGACAAGAACTCACAAGGACATTAAACAGCAGCTATTAAAGTTAGACATGTTTAAATCAGCAAGTCCAGATAACTTGTATCCAAGAGTTTTAAAAGGCCTGGTGGAGGAGCATGGTGGACTGTTAATGTTGATTTTAATTAGAACTTCGAACACTGGGGAAATTCCAAAAGACTGGAATAAAGCTAATGCAGTCCCAATATTTTAAAAGTGTAAAAGAGATGACCCAGCTAATTACAAGAGTGTCAGTCTGACATCGATAGTGGGCAAGAGAATGGAGCAGCCGATACTGGATTTTATTAATAAAGAATTAAAGGAGGGTAATATAACTAGTACCCATGAACAAAGGTTTAGAGAAAATAGATCCTATCAAACTAACTGGATATCCTTATTAGATGAGATCAAAAGTTTGGTTGCAGCTAACAGTATTGATGTAATATACCAAGACTTCTGTAAGGCATATGACTTGGTTTAGCACAATATTTTAACTAAAAATCTAGAAAGATACAAAATAAACACAGCATACATTAAATAGATTAAAAACTGGGATTTTAAATGGGAACCATGGTCGAATGGATTTATTTCTAGTGGGTTCCATTAAGGATTGGATCTTGGCCCTGTGCTATTTAACATTCTTATCAATGACCTAAAAGAGAATATAAAATCATCACTGATAAAGTTTGCAGTTGCCACGAAGATTGGGGGTGGTGGTAACAAATGAAGTATCAGTAGATTCAGGCTCCAGCACTGGATGTCTGGGAAGTTTTCCCAGCCCTTGTTGGAGGGCTATTTCCTGTTCCACAAAGAGGGGAAGTTCCATTCCCAACTCCTGTGCCTTGAAATTAGGCCCTATCTGACACTACCCCCCCATATTCAGCATAGTGGTATGATCATAATCAAATTAGGTCATAATTATGATGCATTATGTGCAAGATACGTCATGTGCAGTGTCATTGGAAAAGTTATGATTTGCTGAATAGGATTATCCTATTTGTGGGCGTAGATCATGTTTATATCTGAAGTTATGGATATTGATTCTGTATCTGTCTTTCAAATGTGCTTACTCTGGGTAACACCCACAACTAGCCTTTCAGGTACAACAATGAAGAAGCCAGACAGTGCTGATGGCTCATCAACAAAGACAATGGACTGTGGAAGAGCTTAGCCTTCCTGTGAATGTTTCAGCCAGCCTATGAATCATGGCTACGACTCAGCAGGGCATGCTAGGGCATGTGACCAGACCACATGACACTGAACTCCATTTTGGTTCCTGTATTTTTCCACACATTGAACTGGGAACTGAGTTTGGAACAAAGCATTCCTGCCATGTGGAAAAGCTACATAAGGTGGGGTGTGACATCATCTCTTGGCCTCATTGCCTACACAAGAGAACTCCTGGAAACACCTGAGGAACAAAGACTGAAGTGGGAGAAGTGCTGGTCCCAGGGTAAAGGGATTTCTAGCTTGTGTGTAGAAACTTGGTGGACTGCTTGTAGCATCAGTCAGGGTGAGAAATTGCTAATTCAAATTCTATCCATCTAGTAGGTCAGGCTTAGTTTGAGTTTTTGGTTATTTGCTAAGTACGCTGCTTTGATCTGTTTGCTATCACTTAGAATTGTTGGGATATGCTAGGGTTAAGTAAAAGAGCTGGGAACTGCTAATGTGCAGACATGGGATTAAGGGACAAAGGCATAAGCAGTCAGTAATTCTTTGCTTAATAAATAAGTTGCTATATTTTTCCTTTCCCTGTTGCTTGTAAGAAGTGATAAGGATGCAGCTGCATGAGAAATGTAGTTGTTGGAATGAATGTCCTTTGTGTAAAAGAAAGTAAAAGGAATGTTATCTCCCCCTACCTTCCTTTCCCAGCTACATAAACAAGCCCTGACTTGTGGCCCCCTCCTCCCTCCTGCTGATTAAGGAAATTTGTAGCAACACATGAATACAAAGAACTGTATTTTCAAGGTAAAAATGTCTGTATGACATGTGTAATCCCGTGAATAATAGATAGGGGTGAGTATACTAACAGTATGGGTGTTTCTATTACTTAATAGGGGTTTTGGGGGTGTTGTAATGGATGTAGGCGTGTACATACTAACTTAGATAAAAGGAGTGTGATGTAACTAATCCAGTGCTTACTCGACAATTGGGTCGAGGGGAACAAGTATCACAATAGAGAAGCCTGTATTCATATCTGCCTCCCGGTCAACCTGCTCCTTTATTCTTCTAACAAAAATCACTTAAAATCTATCTTTCTGCAGTTAATAAACTCATTTTATGCTTTATCTTAACCAGTGTTAAGTATTTTGAGTGAAGTTTCTGGGGAAAATCTGAGATTGGTTAGCACAAGCTTGCTGTGCGTATCTTTACCATATCAAGGGGAAGGCAAATTATATTAATGAGCTTACATTATAGAGATCCCTGTGCACTATAATAATTGTGAATTTATACTACAGCAAGTGTGCAAGGTTGGGGAGCTGGGAAATTGGCTGTTGTCTTCTATCTGTCCTTGAGTGCCTTAGGTAAAGCACTCTGGTAGCTTAGTTGGGTGCATGGCACCACCTGTCATGTTGGGTGATAACAGGCCCTGGAGAGGCTGGCTGAATCTCCAGCAAAGCAGTGTGAGAACGGCCAGCCCAGCTTGAGGGTTAGCGGGCACAGCGGTTTCTAGAAGCCCCCCAGTCTGCACCCTGGGGGTGACAACCCATCACACTCTAGATTACACAAGTCTCAGCGGGTTTGTCACATCCTGTTATTTCCTGCCTCCCACCACCTGTAGCAGCTACCACCTTCCCATGCCTTTACTGCTCCTCTCCCTCCAAGCAGAGCCCACCACCAACTCCGTGAAAATCTCTTACCTGAGCCAGCTCCATCGCAGCCGTTTCCTTCCCAATGGGAGGAGGGGATGATCTGGAGCGAACGTGGACGTTATTCAGGGCGAGAAGGGCAATGTGAGAGAATTCAGATGGGGTTTTCGTCCATTCCACAAGCCAATTCCCCCCAGGATTTTCCCCTGCTAATGGATATTCTAGGTTCTGCCACACTGTGAAGCACAGAATGACATTATTCTAGTACAGGCCTAGCCTTCTCCCACCAGGATGTAACCCTCTGACATGCGGTGAAACCCTCCCAGTAACAGAGTCTCTCTGTTACACTTATAAAGTTTGCGGATGATACCAAGCTGGGAGGGGTTGCAAGTGCTTTGGGGGATAGGATTAAAATTCAAAATGGTCTGGACAAACTGGAGAAATGGTCTGAAGTAAATAAGATGAAATTCAATAAGGACAAATGCAAAGTACACCGCTTAGGAAGAAACAATCAAGTGCACACATACAAAACGGGAAATGACAGCCTAGGAAGGAGTGCTGCGGAAAGGGATCTGGGGGTCATAGTGGATCACAAGTGAAATATGAGTCAACAGTGTAACGCTGTTGCAAAAAAAGAAAACATCATTCTTGGATATATTAGCAGGAGTACTGTAAGCAAGACACGAGAAGTCATTCTTCTGCTCTACTTCACACTAATTAGGCCACAACTGGAGTACTGTGTCCAGTTGCGGATGCCACATTTCAGGAAAGATGTGAACAAATTGGAGAAAGTCCAGAGAAGAGCAAAAAAAAAAAAGATTAAAGATCTAGAAAACATGACCTATGAGGGAAGATTGAAAAAATTGTGTGTGTTTAGTCTGGAGAAGAGAAGACTGAGAAGGGACATGATCAGAGTTTTCAAGTACATAAAAGGTTGTTACAAAGATATGTGAGAAAAATTGTTCTTCTTAACCTCTGAGGATAGGATAAGAAGCAATGGGCTTAACTTGCAGCAAGGATGGTTTAAGATGGAGATTAGGGAAAAAAAAACTTCCTGTCAGAGTGGTTAAGTACTGGAATAAATTGCCTAGGGAAGTTCTGGAATCTCCATCATTGGGGATTTTTAAGAGCAGGCTGGACAAACACCTGTCAGGGATTGTCTACGATAATACTTAGTCCTCCCTTGAGTGCAGGGGACTGGACTAGATGATCTCTCAAGGTCCCTTCCAGTTCTATGATTCTATCAATCAAAGGCCAGAGAAGAGCAGAATCAAAGGAGTCACTTTGGGGGATTCTCCCTGTCATTGTCTCCAAGGCAGCTCTCTCAGGTTTACAAAGTTGTTTGATGCTCCAGCCTTTTTACAGTCTCTCCTGGGAGTGCCCCTTTCAAGGGCTGGGCCTAGTTTTAGCTTTTGACAGGCATGCCCCCGGGGTCTCTGAAACTGGGCCTTCTTGCCTCAGCACACCTTGTTTCTTTCTGTGGCTCCCCAGCGAGTCCAAATGAGTAGATACTCCTCATAGAGACTGTGAACATAAGAGCTGCCCACTGCCTCAGAACAATGGTCCATCTAGCTCAGTGGCCAATGCCAGGTGCTTCAGACGGAAAGAACAAAACAGGTGATCATCAACTGATCCATCCCCTCACTCATTCCCAGCTTCTGGCAAACAGAGGCTAGAGACACCATCCCTGCCCATTCTGCCTGTGACACTGGCAGATGAGGCGTTAGCTCTTGCAAAAGCCCCCATGTCTTAATTGAACATGGACAAACACATAGCTGGAATCAGTCTGGCTCACCTGTGCTAGTATTGTTAAAACAGGTATTAGGATTATAAGGATGTGTTTAGACTTCATTGAATACTCGTGAGTTGCTGCCTGGGATAATATCTGACTAGTTGTATTGTGAGTCTCTGTGGCTCTGTAAATCACCAGAGGAGAGAAACTTTACCTAGGGGAAGTGCTGATTGGCAACACAATCCATTACACCCTGCCTGGCAGGAAAGGTCCATCAACACCAGATGGACTATTACGGGATGTTAAAGAAGACACAAGACTGTTGTTGTGCTCTTGACTTCCCATTAGCTGAGTTTGCAGTTCAGAGCACATGGCAGGAAGGGGATTAAAAAAACCCATACAGAAATGTAGTGAGGTGGTGTGGCTCCCTGCCACCCCAGAGGGGGAAGAGCCCATCCGGAGGCCGGAGTGGGCGGAGCTAGGGAGCGCTGACCCCGCCCCTCAGAGGGTCAGGCAGCGACCCAGAACTATAAAGGCTCGCCTTCAGAGCTCAGTAGGAGCCCAGCCGCTGGAGAGAACAGACATCCCTAGTGGAGCCCATGACTGGGAAAGCTCCGCCGCCCAAGGCGCCCGCTATCCGGCGGAGTTGCCGGGCCTGCCGATCATTCCCTGCCCTGAAGAACCCAGGCTCCTGGATTCCCCCAGAGGCCAACACCAAGACCCAGATAGGGCCTGAGGGGGAGTGTGGAAGTAGCCTGGGGGCAGCCGACCCCAGTCTGGCTGCAGCACTACCAGAGCCGATGTCGATGTGTTGCAGCCAGGATCCCCACTGACTATGCAGCGGGTCTTCTGCTGCTGCTAGGGCCCCGGGCTGGGATGCAGTGGAGTGGGAGGGCCTGCGTCCCCCCTGCCACCCAACTCCTGGGTGGCAGACTCCCCCTCTCCCTGGCCTGAGGAGGCTGGGACCTACTGTTACTGCTCAGCCCTGACTGAGGGCCTGAGCTCCTGACTCAGCGTTTGTTGCCCCGCCCTGACCTAGGGCCTGGGCTTAATACTGTTGTACTTATTGCTCAGCCCTGACTTAGGGCCAGAACTCAGACTTAGCATTGTTGCCCCGCACTGAGCCAGGGCCGGGCTGACCAGGTTTCTGCCGGCTACAGCAAGGGCTACCAAGGGAGACCCCATGGCTGGACTAATTCCCCGGAATCAACTGTGGGTAGTGAGCCGGTGTGGCTCCCCGCTGCCCCGGAGAGGGTAGAGCCCCGGCAAACCCTTGTACAAGAAGGAACTGATTATCTGTATGCTGCTTGGACTCTAGGGGGCAAAGTTTCTAGGCAAAAGGAAGAGATCCCCAGCTGCTTAGCCTGGGTTAGTCGTAAGGAAGATATAGGGCAACTCCAGCAGAGCATGGGGGCTGTGGGCACGGATAGCAGTTCTGGAGCTGGGCCTCTGTCCCCTCCAGGTCCCATGGCAGATGGCTCTGGAAGCATCAAGTGGGTCCATCACTGCAGGGGAAGGTTGGGGTAGTGTCTGAGATCGGGATGAGGATTGTGGGGGGTCCATGCTCAAAAATGGGGAATGGAATTCACCTTCCCACCCCTCTGCAGAGCTCAGCAACTAGGGATTTATTCAGTGAAGTGAATTTCACTCTGGATGACTTTGAGCCACCCACTGAAAGATCCTTGTTCCACACTGGCCACAGGAGTTTACTAGTACTCCCTCCCCAGACTCCCGGGGGCAGACAGAGATAATTAGTGGGTTATGGGAATTAGAAGATGAAAATTCACTAAGATCAATGATATTTGTGTGTTTATTATTAAATCCCCAGACACCCACCAATCCTCGTCCTCCTTCCGATGAGCTATAAATATCTATGGGACTCAGCTATTGAGCCTGCAGTCAGTTCCTGCCCTTCCCTACTTTCTAAAGCAGCACTTTTAAGAACAGGCCAGAGAAACATGTAAATACTTTGAACCAAATTCCAGCTGCTGAGCATGCACAAGTTAAAATGAAACTAAGGTTCCGTCTCTCCAAGGACCTGACCCCTAGTGAAAAATAATAGACATTCCCCAAAAATCTGAAATGGCCACTTCATAACTGATGTTATTATTCTGTTCACTTCTGGGAATTACCAATAAGAGAAACAACTCAGTGAAGGTGATATCCTGTGAGATAAAGATCTCGTGTGTCTTTAGATCATGCTGATTTGTAATCTGGAACTTTATACACTAAAATGCCTAATTCATAGCCCTACGGCAATTGCCTGGTGTCACTACAGCGCAGAATTAAGGTTGGGTGCTTTAGTTGTGAATTTCCATCCCCTAGCATATTGCAATTGCAGTTAAGTGGGTTTGACAAAATTCATTTTGTCCATTTTTCTTTTAATTTCAATAGATAGCGATATTTATTTTTAAGCCCTTTTTTCAATGTTTACAATTTCAATGTTCAGAGCTGTGGGAAGTTATGGGGGTCGTCAGACAACAATTATTTAACAACAGTACCTATTGGGTTTCCAAAAGCCAAATAATATAACTGTTCAAAGAGAAATTGTCAATGTCACACGCAAAATATACAGTGTAAATATCCTTAAATCAAACTTGACTTTCTCCAGAAGCATTTCTGTATACTACCTATATAAATATTTTTTCATCTGTGTGTACAGTAAAATCAACATTTACTGCAATTTATTCATAAAAATCCAATCCTTTCAAGCATAATTTTAAGTAATGAAATACATGAATTCTTTCACTTCCTAGACTGTCATGCATCTGACGAAGTGGGTATTCACCCACGAAAGCTCATGCTCCAATACGTCTGTTAGTCTATAAGGTGCCACAGGACTCTTTGCTGCTTTTATAGATCCAGACTGACACGACTACCCCTCTGATACTAGACTGTAATGTTTCACTTCAGGATAATTACACCCTCCCTGTGATGTATTTCACTCTCAGTACCATAACTCCCTTGTGATGTAGCTCCTGTCTGGGAGCTCTGCTGAGGCCAGTGGCATTATGATCTGAAGGTGACACACTGACACATAAGCAGAGACACATGGAGGAGGGTGGAGGATGAGGTAACATGGAGGCTAACAGAGTTGAACATGGCCCTAAGAGCAAACGACCTCTCAGTCTCTCCTCTCTCCCACCTCCCAGAGTCAGTAATTCTGATAAATTGTTTCCTGAAATCTAAATAGCCCCAGTATGAGAGCCAGTGATTAACGTCTACTCAGGCTCCTGTGATGAGTCAGGACCAAGTATCCCTAGACACTCCCAGACTGGTGTATTTCTAACCTGATCTTAAAGATCCCCAGTGAAGGCAATTCCACAACCTCCCTTAGAAGCCAATGAAATGCAAACAGAGACTAAAACAGTATTGTACACACACACACTGGGCTTGTGGTTAAGGGGAAAGGCAACAATTCAAACAATCTGGGTTCAGTTCCCAGTTTGCTCCAAATTCTCCATGCAGACTTGAGCAAATTACTTCAGATCTTTGAGTTTCAGTTTCCCCATCTGTAAAATGGAGTTGCCTCCCACCATCTGCCTATTTAGCCTTTGAGCCTTTTGTGGCAAGGACTCTCTGTCACCGTGGGCATGTCTACACTGGAGTCAGACACGGGCGGCTGGCTCGTGCCCGCTGACTTGGGCTCACCTGGCTCAAGCTACAGGGCTGTTTAATTAGGCTGTAGATGTTCCAGCTTGGGCTGCAGCCCAAGGTCTGGCATCCTGTCACTTCGCAGGGTCCTACAGCTTGGCTCCAGCCCGAGTCCAGACATCTACACTGCAATTAAACAGTCCCTTGGCCTGAGCCCTGTGAGCCTGAGTCAGCTGGCAGTGTAGAGATACCCTTAGTGTCTGTTCAGCACCTGTCACAATGGGGACCCTGATCATGGTCAGTGTCTGTGCAGAGCCCTGACCTACAGGGGGCCTGAGCTCAGTTGGGGTCTCTGCAACTCCCGGCATTACAGGATCCCTGATTTTGTTTAGGGCCCCTGCAGCATCTGGCAAAATGTGGGGCCAGGATCTCTGTCAGGGTGTGTGCAGTGCCCAGTACAGTGGTGCGACGTGATCTTCGTTAGGATCAGTGCAATGCCAGACTCAATGGGATCACAGATCTCAGTCGAGGTCTCTGAAGTGCCCAGCACAATGGATGCAGCAGTTTGGGTCACAGTCATGTGCTGCCTGGCACAAGAGGGGGGCCGTGATCTTGGTCCAGGTCTCAATTTTACCTGGCACAACAGTGGGGTCTGATCTCACCTGGGGTCTCTTCAGTGCCTGGCAGAACAGGGCCATGCTCAGTACGATAAGAGCCCTGATCTCAGTCAGTCACCTGGAGAGAAAAGTGGGAAAATTTTTGAGATTTTGATATCAGTATTTCAGAACTGAGGAGAAAATGGGGCACAAACTAAATATTTGCCAATGTAAGGGATAAGCATCAACATGTGGGGAGATTTTATGTCACCATTCAAGATAAAAGATGGGAAATTTGAGGGGATTATACAGGGATATTCACTCAACGACAGAATGGAATGGATTCTTCTTGCCTCACACTCACACGGCCAGGAGGGAGCCGAGGGAGCCCTGGGTGATGTCTTTTCGCAGGGAAAGGAGTGGAGCTGGAGTCAGAAGGTCACGGGCTGTGGGGAGGGGCTGGGAATGTGACTAGCAGGAAAGGGGTGGGGTGAGGGGGGCTTCTGGGCTGGACAGGGTGGGGGAGGGGAAAGTAGCTGGGACTGAGAAACCTGGGGCTGGGCCATCTTCATGGGGGACGCTTGCTCCTCTGTCCCCTTCCTGGTCCTTCCCAGGCCCTGTTGCCAGCACAGAATTGCCCCCCCCCACACCCTGGCTTATCCTTGTGTCAGGGCTCCCCCAGCCTCTGCCCATTATCCCTCTGCCCAGTTCAGGAATCACTCAGGGGAACCATTTCCCACCTAAACAAGGACAAATCACTGCAGGTGAAAATGGGGGGAAACACCCCAAACCTGAGATTTGAACTGGACATTGGCGAAGTGGAGAGAAAACGGGGCACAGTCGGGGGAGGAGAACAGGGAACTTCTCAGGGATTTGAGGGAAGGGGGGGGGTCACCCTGGGTGCTGCTCGTTGCTCTCTAGAGAGAAAGGGGGCAGGACGGGAGAGGATGGGGGGTCCCCACGGGAGGGGGCAGTGGTAAATCCGAGCGGACCTCAGCCCCCCCCTTTCTCTCCCCGCTCCTCGGGGGGTCATCGGCTCTTCTCCTCCCCCGGCCATGTCCGGGCTGCACAGACATTTTCCACCCGCCCCCCATCCTGGCAGCCCCTGCCCGGTCCCACGCGGGGACCCCCATGGGGCCGGTCCCCTCCCCCTGGGACCCTCCGTGGGGCCCCAGGGCAGAGCTGCCCCTCCACCCCAGGGAGCAGATCCCGGCACTGCGAGATGCCGGGTCTCCCCCCCCCCGGACACTGGGGCAGAGTCACCGCCCGACCCCGCCCCCGGAGCTCACTCCGGTCCCTGGAGGCTGCAGCTCCGCAGCGGGGCGGCCTGAGCACGGTGGGGTTAATGAAAGTCTCGCCCACCGTGATCTGCGCATGCCCCGAGCTCCAACGGCACAAACACTTCTCCGGTACCGTCTGACGTCACTTCCGCTCTGGGGAGCGTCAGAAACTACCTCTCCCAGCGTGCCCCGGGGCGCTTCCGCCCTCTCTGTAGCTCAGGTAAGGGACGGTTTCAGCAGGTGAAATTGCGCATGCTCCGTGCGAGTCTCGCTGGGGGCGGGAGAACAAAGCGGCTGCTGTCTCCGTGTGACCCAGTGAGTGAGAGACCCCGGGGGGGCCGGGCGGGAAAGTGACTCTCTGCCCCGGGGACCTGGGAGCTGCCTCGGCCCCAGGGGAGCTGCAGCAGGATCCGCCCCGGCCCCGCTGGGATGGGGGGGCGGAGCCCGGGGCGCGGCCCGGCCCGGGGGTCCCTGTCGGGGAAGGCGGGTGTCGGGCGTGGGGGGGGGGAAGGTCAGTGGGACGCGAGGGGGGGGGGGTTGAACTGTCTCTGGGCAGCCAGGAAATCCAGGGGGGGGGAGGGGAGTTAATTGGATCCTGTCCCTGTTTGTGCCACTTGCCTCTCACCCCCCGATACAAATTCTCTCTAGTTCTGCCCCTTTGCTCGCTCAGTGTCTCTCACGGGGCTATAAAATCCGGGGAGATTCCCACCCCCAATGATCCTCTCTCTCGTCTCTCCTGATTTCCCCCGGTCTCTCCATAATTCTCAAATGTCAATTTAAAATCTCTAATGAGGGGCATTTTCCCACCCATTTTACCTGCAGGGATTTGTCCTTGTTTGGGTGGGAAATTGTTGCCCTGGGTCATTCCCCAGAACATGGCTGCCCCTGGAGTGGGGATGGGAGGAGATCCCCGTTCTCTGCCAGGGTGGGGAAGGGAGGGGCACTTGTCTCCCATGGGGACTGCCTGGACCCCAGTTTCCCAATCCCACCTGCTACCCCCTAACTACCAACACAGTTGCTCGCAACCACCAGTTTCCAGTCACCTGCCCATCCCCCACTGCTGCCCCCTTCCCTCATCCAGGGACCTTCTAGCTCCAGCTCCCCCTCCCTTGCCCTCTTAAAGCAGCTCCTCAAAGGGCTCCCTGCTGCCCATGTGAATGGTGGCAGAGTGGGGGACCCAGCACTTTCTGTATATGTATTGGACAGTAATATAAAATCCAGTCCAACAGTCTCCCTTTTCCCTCTAGTTATTTAATAACAATATAATCCCCCATCAGATCTTCATGTTTTTCTCTCATGTTATCAATTGCTTAGCTTGTGCCATGTATTCTCTGCAAATCTGAAAGTCATATAAAATACCCTAAAAATTTGCCCCACTTTCTCTCTACTTGTCTATTTCTAAGTGAATATGCCCTGAGTTTTTCCTTTTCTCTAATTATAAAATCCTAAAAAAAATAAATCTCAGATTTACACCTTTTCTCAGATTCTTGAATATGGATACAAAATGTGTCCAAATGTTCCCCACTTCCTCTTTATTCATTTATCAAATATTGATGTGAAATACACTCAGATTTTACCTCATATCAACAATTGATATAAAATCCCTCTGATGTTCCACTTTCCACTCACTAATTTACAAAAATGGATCCAAAATCTCTCCGATTTCCACCCTTTCTCTTTCATTGCTGAACACTGATCTCAAATCTCAGGTTTTGCCTCTTTCTATGTCATCATCAAATGTCAATTAAAAATCCTCTCAGGTTTGGGGCTGTTCCCCATGTCTCTAAATACCAGCAAGTTCTCCTTCATTGGAGGGAACCTGTTGCCCTGAGTCGTTCTCCATCCTGGTTGTTGCAGGGAGTTAAATTGCCCAGTGATCATCTTTCCCCTCTCCTTTTGAGAATCATTTTTTCCTCCTTTATCTCTGCTAAAATGTTTGCCGATGAAAGAGACCAGCCACATATTTAATACATATCGAAGGCAGAGGCCTCCCCCTGTTTGGGGATCAGTGGTTCCCAGCTGATAACAGGAGAGTTGGCTGAATCCTTTTCTTTTCTCTAGCTGACACGGGATGAGGAGGTCTCTCTGAGTGCAGTGTGGGTCCAGAAGTTTCTCAAACCCCATGACAAATGCTCTCCATGAGAGGTTGCTTTCTGCAGTGCTAAGATGTAGCCACCTTGGGGTGGCTCCATGGTAGCCATTATTTGCTAGTGACAGGGCATGGAAGTTACTTACCTTTCTTGCCCTCCAGGCCTTCCATTCTCCTGTTAAAGAAGCATCCCCCAGGGCTCCCTCTGCCTGTGTGACTGGCCAGCAGGGGGCGGTGGTCACTTTCTATCCACATATCTGACACTGTGAGGTAAGCCTGTTGCTCTGGGGGAAGGGGTGTCTGTGTGAGGAGATTGCAGCTGGATATGAAGGGGCATTGTGGTAGGGGGAGGTGTTTGGGTGGCTGGACAAGGGGGTACCCTAGTCAGGTTGGTGGGTTCTGGAGGTTTGGGGTTTTGGGGGGTTGGTTCTGATGTGCGCAGCCCTGAGGCTATGAGTCCTGAAGGTGGATATTGCTGGGATCCTGTTGGCTGCAGAACAGCAGGGGTGGGTGTCTCTTGAGGAGGCGGGACGGGGGGTTAGAGGGAGCCTGATGCTGTGCCAGGGGCTCTGTCTGGGCTTCCCCAGCTGGCTCCTGGGATCGTTGCAATGCCCAGTGCACAGAGCTGGGGGAGGGATCCCTGGCACTAGGTCAGGGGATGCCAGGCAAGCAGAGTGAGGGGTCCCACTGTAAAGCATCAGGGGGTCCCGCTGGGTGGAGGAGGGGGCCCCAGACAAACGGCATGGCAGATCCTGCTGGTGGGGGGGAAGAGGGAGTCCTAGGCAGGCAGTGAGGGACTAAGTTCCCAGTGGGCGAGTCCCTGGCTACTGGGGGCTCTTGGTGGGGGGAACCCTTTGGGATTCCCAACCTGACAGTTATGGTCTGGTGGGGATTCCCTGGCCGGTGGGGCTTTGAGGAGTATCTGCGGTCCCTGTCCAGGGACTCTGGGGGCTGCATCCCAGGGAATATTTGGTGGGATCCTGGCTGTGGGCTCTGGGAACTTCTTACTATGATCCTTCTCTCTGATCAACTTGTGCCAGAGTCCTGTCTCCAAGCACTGCCCGGCATTCCCCAGTCACATGATCTGTCACTGTGATAACTTTCTATCCATTTATTAGACACTGTTCGTGTGAAATCACAGATTTTGCTTTTCTCCTCTTTTGAAAACTGCAGGAACTTTCGATTCTGTTTGGAAAATTTGTGCCCTCGGTCCTTGTTTTCTATCTGGGGGGTGAGGGAGGTGGGAAGGGGGTCAGCACTGCCACACAATGGTCTCTTCCACAACGTTCTGGACTCATTCTTTCTGAAATGTGGTTTCATTGAGACCAATGTTAATCCAGAGTCACTGTATGGAATGACAAGGAGTGACTTCAGATGGACAGTTGGGCGAATGAGATCAGCAATTCTCCCTGTGAGGAGGGGCTCTCATTAGCTGCTCTCCCCAGAGAGCTAAAGGAGGGAAGCTGCTCAAATGCTCTGTCCCTCTCTGCTCAGGATACTGGGGTTCAGCTTCCTGGGTCAGACACTGCAGCCTCCATTGTGATCTGGAAGACCAGGCTTGGCAGCTGCTGCTCCCACAGCGGGGGTTCTGTGCTGGGAAGTGACCTTAATTAAAGCTGCTTCTCTGCCTAGCTCAGGGGATGACTTTCTCCAGCTGGTACTAGCCTCCCTAGGGCAGCCCGGGCCCTGTTAATACTAAATTCTCATCCAGACATTCCAAGTAACTGAAAGAAACAAAGGGAAAATGCTGGGGGTCTGGCCTTAAAATGACTCTACACAAACAGACCCCCCCCTCATTTCTCGTCCAATTAGCAATTGCAGGAGCAAATCTAGCCATGGGGAGCAAACTATCCAGGAATGGGACTTTCCTACCAGACGGGCAGGGAGAGGGGACAGGGAAAAGGAGATAGAAGGAGAAAGAGAGACTGAAAGGGGCCGTGAAGAGACGAGTTTTGAGAGAGATTTCCAGATCTCTTATCTGCCCAGAAAAATGTATTGCTGCACCCTGGATAGTCACTTTCCTGTGGAAAAGATGACAATCAGACAGAGGAAAATCCCCTCTGCTGGGGTGTGGCTGCCATGGCGTTAGTGTCAGAGGGAATCGTCGAAAGTGACTCCTTTGGTTCTTCTTTTTTCTAGCCTTGTGTTCAGAGACTGTTATGGGATGGGGGAGGGAAAAGGGAGGTTAAAAATATCACTGTGGGTTTAGCCTGGCAGGAGCAGCCAGGTCTTCACTGTATAAAGAGATCAAGCCTTTTCTCAGCATGGCAGACTCTAGGGTGTCTGTCTGCAGAGAAAGGGCCTTGGGGAATCATGCTGTGAAATTAATTAAAGCCTGTTCTGAAACCTTCACAACTGCCCTTCTCACCCTGCCAGGCTGCAGAATAATGTCTATGTTTTGCTCCAGTTCATCCCATCCTCTCATTGGACAGGGTAGAGAAATAGCTGCAGAGGAGCCAGTTCAGGTAGGTATTATCAGGGGGTTGCTGGTGAGTTCCTCCAGGAGGGAGAGGGACAGCAACTACATGGGAGATGGGAAGGTTTGCACAGTCTGGTTTGGAGGTTGCAGTCTGGTTTGCAGGAAATGCACAGGGTGGAGAAAGGGAGGAGGACAGGGTGTGCTAAACCTGCTGGGAGTTATTTAATAAGTGGCCTAGATTCTAGGAACAGACCCATGAGGTTCGGTGGTGGAAATGCTCTAGTTTGTGGAGCAGAAGATAACCCAGCTACATGGGGCTGGGAAAACTGACCAAACTCATAGTGCTGGAGCCCGACCTGACTAACCAGCGGCTGCTGTGAGATATGAAGGGGGCACCCACCAGTCAGGCTTAGGGGAGATTCCCCTCCCTTCACATCCAGCTCTTCAGAATGGGGAGGTTGTTGGGCTTCCTACCAGGGAGCTCTCCCTGGACCCTGCTAGGGGCTCCATCTCCTGAATCAGTCTGTGGCTATTAGGTGTGTGATGGATCTACTGGGAGAGAGGAGGGGCACTCTCTTTGTTACCTTCCTGGATGCTCTGAGCAGGTTGGGGGTGGGACTCTGACTGCAATCCACCCAGAGTTTCTGTTTGGCTCCTGTCCCCATGTATAGGGGGGCTATGAGTGGGGCAGCAGGTACTGAGTGTTGGACTCTCTTTCAGGGGCCGGTGACCTTCGAGGAGGTGGCTGTGTATTTCACCAGGGAAGAGTGGGCTCTGCTGGACCCCACTCAGAGAGCTCTCTACAGAGATGTCATGCAGGAGAACTATGAGAATGTGACCTCGCTGGGTAAGGGTTCCTGTCCCCTCAGTTCTTGGGAGGGGAAAAGAAGAGATATGGTTCACGCCGCCACCCAATGCCACCTCTACTCTGCCCTGTTTCTGCATCACCCCAATATGCCAGTGACACACACGCTACCAGAGACCCTCCCCTGCTGCAGAACACTTTGGGAACAGAGCACAGGAGCCGTATCGCACAGTGTCAAATATCTTCCATTTGCTCAAGTAAAACTGAGGGTTAGGTGTGGCATAATCAGCAGAAGCTTCCTACCCCTGACCTCGCAAACCCTGAGCCTTCTCCACTCAGACCACAATTATGCTTGGGGTGTAACAAGCAGCCTGCTGGAGTCAGAGCTGCTGGTCCAGGGTTACTTATCACACAGACACTTTGTGCGTCCTTGAATGCTGGCTGGAAGTATCCAGAGAAGGAAGCTGAGTGGCGAATTTAGTGTTAGTGGGGCCCTGTGCTCAGCTTCATTTTAGGGGGTCCCTCCTTGGGACCCAGGCAAGAAAAAGAACATTCTCTCTTATTTTCCTCCACCCCTATTTTTTATTCTTTTTTTTTTCTTCCTCCTGCTCCTATAAGTAATAGGAAGTAAATGAGGATAAAGTGAGGTACCTTGATTGTTTTTGTAGTCTGTTTTCCACAGACCACTTGAAAATCGCTGAGAGTCTCAGTGCACCACTTAATGATCTTTCCAAATATTGTTTGTACTGTTAGCTAACTATTGTAAAATGCTTTGGATAAGAGCCCTTTGTTAAAAATTAAAAACGTTGGAGTGCAGGGTCTGGCCAGGAGTTAGGGTGTGGGAGGGGGCTCAGGGCTGGGGCAGGTGGTTGGGGTGTGGAGCGCTTACCTGGAGCAGCTCCTGTTTCATGCGAGCAATGCAGGTGGGGATGTGGGGGGGGGCAGGAGTCAGGATGGGGAGGAGGCTGTTTAGGAGGGGTGCAGGAGTCAGGGTTGGGGATGTGTGAGGGTCAGGGGGGTGGGGGGGAAGGGGTTATGGGTGGTTGCATGAATCAGGGAGGGCAGGGAACTGGGGTGTTTTTGAGAGGGGTGAAGGAGCAAGAGCTGGGGGTGTGAGAGAGGGTGCAGGAGTCAGTGAGGGCAGGGTGTTCAGGGTACAGGAGTCAGGGCTGGGGGTGCAGGGTCTGGGAGGGAGTTAGGGTGCAGGAGCTGGCTGGAGATTGGGGTGCAGGGTCTGCCAGGTTTTAGGATGCAGGAGGGGGCTCAGGGTTGGGGCAGGACATTTGGGTGTGGAGTGCTTACCTGGGGCAGCTCCCATTTGGTGCGAGGGATGCAGATGGCTGTGTGTGTGTGTGCGTGTGTGCAGAAGCTCGCATATTTGGTGCTCAGGGTCGGGGTGAGGATGTGGGGGGGTGCAGGAGTCAGAGCATGGGGTGTGAGGACTGGGTATGTGGGAGGGGGTGCAGGAGTCAGGGCTGGGGGTGGTGAGGGGCTGGGGGTGGGGGGAGAAGAGGTTATGGGTCATTGCAGGAATCAGGGAGGGCAGGGAACTGGGGTGTGTTTTGAGAGGGGTGAAGGAGTAAGGGCTGGGGATGTGAGGGCTGGGTATGTGGGAGGGGGTGCTGGAGTCGGAGCTGGGGGTGTGGCTGGGGCCCTGGGGGTGCTCCCAACCTCCTACCCTGAGTGGCTCACAGCAGGGGCTGGGGGTGGGGAGATATGTGATAGGGGAGTGCTTTGTAAAGTGAGCAAGCGACCAGGGCTGCTAACAGGGAGTTTCGTGAGGGAGTTTAGAAGGGGGCGAGGTACTCTTGCCATTCTTTAAAACATTTAAGCTATAATACAAACTTCTTGATTAAAACAAAAACTCTGTTGTTAACCTAGGTAGCTGTAAGAGAGAGTGCAGGCAGAAGCCCAGCAGCAGAGTGGGGGCTATCCTGTTTATTGCACTCAATGTAGCATGTATGATTACCTGCCCTGTGGGCGGGCGGCTTATGTGTGCATTCGGTGCAAGGAGCTCCTGGCCCTCAGAGACGGCGTGGAGGCTTTGGAGGCCAGGGTGGTGGAACTGGAGATGCTAAGGGAGGCAGAGAAGTATGTTGATGAGGCTTTCCAGGACTCTGTAGATTCCTCCCACCTCCGGTCAGACCGCCCCTGCGCTGTTGAGGAGGATGAAAGGCCCAGGGAAGAAGAGCAGTCAATGGGAGCAGAGGGAAACCTTCCCATAGTTGGGACCCTCCTTCCAGATGGTGTTGGGGTAACCTCTTGCACTGAGGTTACCTCTCCGGGGAGGGAACTCCAGTCATTAAGAAAAGGCAGCTGTTAGTAATGGGAGATTTGATCATTAGAAACCTAGATAGTTGGGTTTGTGATGACTGGGAAAACCGTATGGTGACTTGCCTGCCTGGTGCAAAGGTTGCTGATTTCTCGAAGCATCTAGATAGATTTATGTGGAGTGCTGGGGAGGAGCCGGTGGTTGTGGTATATGTAGGCACCAATGACATAAGGAACAGTAGGCGAGACGTCCTGGAGGCCAAATTTAGTCTGCTAGGAAAGAGACTGAAATCTGGGACCTCTATGGTGGCATTCTCAGAAATGCTTCCAGTTCCACGCACAGGGCCAGGTATGCAGGCAGAGCTTCAGAGTCTCAGTGCGTGGATGAGATGATGGTGTAGAGAGGAGACGTTTAGATTTATTAGGAACTGGGGAAACTCTGGGGATGGGGGAGCCTATACAGGAAAGATGGGCTCCACCTAAACCAAAGTGGAACCAGACTGCTGGCACTCAACATTAAAAAGGTTGCAGAGCAGTGTTTAAACTAAGAGATGGGGGAAAGCCAATGGCTGCAGAGGAGCTCGTGGATCGGACAGAGACTTGTCTTAGAGAAGAATCTAGTGATAGAGATTTTCTAGTTTTAGTCAGGAAGAGAGGCTGGAAGAGGGTAAAGTAGGGGCCAGATCAGACGAGAAGCATTCACACACAAAAGAATCTGACACATCAGAAAAGGGCAGACAAATAAACAGTGACAAGTTTTTAAAGTGCTTGTACACAAATGCTAGAAGTCTAAATAATAAGATGGGTAAATTAGAGTGCCTCGTGTTAAAAGAGGATATTGACTTAATAGGCATCACAGAAACCTGGTGGAGTGAGGACAATCAATGGGACACAATCATTCCAGGGTGCAAAATATATCTGAAGGACAGAGCAGGTCATACTCGGGGGGTGGGGAGGGGAGTGGGACTGTATGTTAAAGAAAATGTAGACTCAAATGAAGTAAAAATCTTAAATGAAACCGCATGTTCCATAGAATCTCTATGGATAGTAATTCCATGCTCTAAAAAGAACATAACAATAGGGATCTGTTATTGACCACCTGTCAAAGACAGTGACAGTGATAGGATGAAATGCGAAGGGAAATTAGAGAGGCTATCAAAATAAAGAACTCCATAATAGTGGGAGATTTCAATTATCCCCATATTGACTGGGTACATGTCACCTTAGGACAAAATGTAGAGACAAAATTTCTCGATACTTTAAATTACTGTTTCTTGGAGCAGCTGGTACAAGAACCCGCAAGGGGAGAAGCAACTCTCGATTTAGTCCTGAGTGGAGCGCAGGATCTAGTTTAAGAGCTAACTATAACAGGACCACTTGGAAATAGTGATCATAATATAACAACATTTAACATTCCTGTGGTGGGAAGAACAGCTCAACACTGTGGCATTTAATTTCAGAAAGGGGAGCTATGCAAAAATGAGGGGGTTAGTTAAACAGAAATTAAAAGGTACAATGACTAGAGTGAAATCCCTGCAAGCTGCATGGACACTTTTCAAAAACAATATTAGAGGCCCAACTTAAATGTATACCCCAAATTAAAAAACACAGCAAAAGAACTAAAAAAGAGCCACTGTGGCTTAACAACCATGTAAAAGAAGCAGTGAGAGAGAAAAAAGGCATCTTTTAAAAAGTGGAAATCAAATCCTAGTGAGGTATATAGAAGGGAGCATAAGCACTGCCAAATTAAGTGTAAAAATGTAATAAGAAAAGCCAAAGAGGAGTTTGAAGAACAGCTAGCCAAAAACTCAGAAGGTAATAAAATGTTAAATACATCAAAAGCAGGAAGCCTGCTAAACAACCAGTGGGGCCACTGGACGATTGAGATACAAAAGGAGCCCTTAAAGAGGATAAAGTCATTGTGGAGAAACTAAATGCATTCTTTGCTTCAGTCTTCATGGCTGAGGATGTTAGGGAGATTCCCAAACCTTTTGTGGGTGACAAATCTGAGGAATTGCCACAGATTGAAGTGTCACTAGAAGAGGTTTTGGAACTAATTGATAAACTTAACTGTAACAAGTCACCAGAATCAGATGGTATTTACCCAAGAGTTCTGAAGGAACTCAAATGTGAAATTGGGGAACTATTAGCTATGGTTTGTAACCTGTCCTTTAAATCAGCTTCTGTACCCAGTGACTGGAAGATTGCTAATGTAACACCAATATTTAAAAAGGGCTCTAGAGGCGATCCTGGCAATTACAGACCAGTAAGTCTAACGTCTGTACCAGGCAAATTAGTTGAAACAATAGTAAAGAATAAAATTGTCAGGCACATAGAAGAACAAAAATTGTTGAGCAAAAGTCAACATGGTTTCTGTAAAGGGAAATTGTGTCTTACTAATCTATTAGAGTTCTTTGAAGGGGTCAACAAACGTGGACAAGGGGGATCCAGTGGACATAGTGTACTTAGATTTCCAGAAAGCCTTTGACAAGATCCCTCACCAAAGGCTGTTACATAAATTAAGTGGGATAAGAGGGAAGATCTTTTCATGGATTGAGAACTAGTTAAAAGACAAGGAACAAAGGGTACGGATAAATGGTAAACTTTCAGAATGGAGAGGAGTAACTAGTGGTGTTCCCCAAGGGTCAGTCCTAGGACCAATCCTATTCAATTTATTCATAAATGATCTGGAAAAAGGGGTAAACAGTGAGGTGGCAAAGTTTGCGGATGATACTAAACTGCTCAAGATAGTTAAGACCAAAGCAGACTGAAGAACTTCACAGAGATGTCACAAAACTAAGTGAATGGGCAACAAAATGGCAAATGAAATTTAATGTGGATAAATGTAAAGTAATGCACATTGGAAAAAATAACCCCAACTATACATACAATATGATGGGGGCAAAATTAGGCTAATCAGGAAAAAGATCTTTTTGTCATTGTGGATAGTTCTATGAAGTGTGCAGCGAAAGTCAAAAAAGCAAACAGGATGTTAGGAATTATTTAAAAGGGATAGACAATAATACAGAGAATATCTAATTGCCCTTATATAAATCAATGGAAATAACTAATAGACCCCATCATTTTATATGTATATTTGGGATTATGTTTTCCAATGGGCTGCAATATGTGTTATCCTGACGTTTAGTACTGCTGAGATCCTGCATTCAATAATATCCCTGCCCTTCCTGTTTCCTTTCTCCACTGAACCCCACGCTTATGTTTCCAGCTTCCTCAGGACTCTCTCTTTGGCCTGGTCTACACTATGAGTTTATACCGAATTTAGCAGCATTAAACCGAATTAACCCTGCACCCGTCCACATAACAAAGCCCTTTATTTCGATATAAAGGGCTCTTAATACCGCTATCTGTACTCCTCCCCGACGAGGGGGGTAGCGCTGAAATCGGTATTGCCATTTCGAATTAGGGTTAGTGTGGCCGCAATTCAACGGTAATGGGCTCCAGGAGCTATCCTGCAGTACACCATTGTGACCGGTTTGGACAGCAGTCTGGAGTCAGATGCACTAGCCAGGTAGACAGGAAAAGCCCTGCAAACTTTTGAATTTCATTTCCTGTTTGCCCAGCGTGGAGAGCTCATCAGCACAGGTGACCATGCAGTCTGAGAATAGAAAAAGAGCTCCAGCATGGACCGCACGGGAGGTACTGGATCTGATCGCTATATGGGGAGAGGATTCTGTGCTAGCAGAACTCCATTCCAAAAGACGAAATGAAAAAACATTTGAAAAAATTTCCAAGGCCATGATGGAGAGAGGCCACACCAGGGACTCAGTACAGTGCCGTGTGAAAGTTAAGGAGCTCAGACAAGCCTACCAGAAAACCAAAGAAGCAAACGGAAGGTCCGGGGCAGGGCTGCAAACATGCTGCTTCTACGCTGAGCTGCATGCAATTCTAGGGGGGTCCGCCACCACTACCCCACCCCTGTCCGTGGATTCTGAGGTGGGGGTGGTAATCTCAGCCATGCCCGAGGATTCTGCGGACGGGGAAGATGAGGAGGAAGAGGAGGACGAGCTTGCAGAGAGCACACAGCACTCCGTTCTCCTCAACAGCCAGGAGCTTTTTCTCAGCCTGACGGAATTACCCTCCCAGCCCTCCCAAGCCACTATCCCAGACAATGAAGCCATGGAAGGGACCTCTGGTGAGTGTACCTTTTGTAAATATAAAACATGGTTTAAAAGCAAGCGTTTTTTAATGATTAATTTCCCCTGAGGACTTGGGATGCATTGCATGACAAAGCCTAGCTGTGTATGGTCCCGGTGTTTGCTGGCATTCAAGTAACATCCGTTCTTTATCTCGCTGTGTTATCCTCAGAAGAGTGATATTGTTCATGGTAACCTGGTTGAAATACGGGAATTTAATTAAGGGGATAGAGATGACCATTCCTACTGGGCTGTTTGTCTGTGGCTTAAAAGAAATCCTTCCCTGCAGTTAGCCAAGCAGGGGGAGGAGAGGGGGGTGATTGGCGCTGAGCTTTTTCGCGTTTGGCTAGCTGGGATCTTCCCTGCTACCAGCCACGCGGTAGGGGGGTGGTTAGCAGCGATCTTCGATGATACCAGCCACGCGATGGGGGGAGGGGTAAAGCGATCATCCCAGAGAATTGGATGGGGGTGGGGTGGGGTCCTGGTGCTGCACGTTAACAGGAAAGAAGCAGCTGGATATATGAAGGCTGCAGAAGCCGAAAGACAATGGCTTACCATGGTCGCATGCAAGCCGAGTTCTGCTGCCCGGACCTGCGTCTATGATCTCTAACACCAAAGCCGCAGGCCCTCAATATTAAGATGCAAAATGCAACCTTGTACTGAAATCACATGTGCAATGTAAGGTGAATAGCGTTGTTCACTGTGAAAGAGTATAAGCATTGTTCTGTAAAATGTATCTTTTTAAATACTTCTCTCCCCTTTTTCCCTCCCTCCTGCAGCTGCAAATTTTGCAAGTCTCCCTCCTCCATCCCGAAGGCTATCTCAGATAAGGCGGTGGAAAAAAAAGACGCGAGACGAAATGTTCTCGGAAATCATGGAAGTGACCCGCAATGAAAGAGCTCATCTGAATGAGTGGAAGGACGTGGTAGCAAAGTACAGGAAAGATGCCAGTGACTGTGAGGGCAGGAGGGACCAACGTGAGGGCAGGAGGGACGCCCGAGATGAGAGGTGGCGGCAGGAAGATCAGAGGTGTCGGAATGCAACTCTGGGGCTGCTGCGTGATCAAACTGACATGTTCTGGCATCTGGTGGAGCTTTAGGAACGGCTGCAGGATCACAGAGTGCCGCTGCAGCCACTGTATAACCACCCTCACCATGTTCCTTAGCCTCCTCACCCACCAGACATGTAAGAACGCGTGGGGGGAGGCTCCGTGCACCCGCCCATTCCACTCCAGTGGACAGCCCAACCAAAAGGCTGTCATTTTGAAATTTTTTAGTGGCCTTTTCCTCCTCCCAAACCCCACCCGGGCTACCTTGTCAGTTCTCTCCCTCTTTTTATAATTAATTAATAAAGAATACATGATTTTTAAACGAGAGTGACTTTATTTCCTTAGAAAGCAAGCTGTGATCGAAGGGGGAGGGTGGGTGGCTTACAGGGAATGAGTCAATCAAGGGGGGGTGGGGTTCATCAAGGAGAAACAAACACAACAGTCACACCGTACCCTGGCCAGTGATGAAACTGTTTTTCAAAGCTTCTGTGATGTGCACCACTTCCTGGTGTGCTCTTCTAATCACCCTGGTGTCTGGCTGCGCGTAATGAGTGGCCAGGTGTTTTGCCTCAGCCTCCCACCCCACCATAAAGGTCTCCCCCTTACTCTCACAGAGATTGTGGAGCACACAGCAAGCAGCAATAACAATGGGGACATTGATTTGCTGAGGTCTGAGCGAGTCAGTAATGTGCGCCAGCGTGCCTTTAAACGGCCAAATGCACATTCTACCACCATTCTGGACTTGCTCAGCCTGTAGTTGAACAGCTCCTGACTACTGTCCAGGCTGCCTGTGTATGGCTTCATGAGCCATGGCATCAAGGGGTATGCTGAGTCCCCCAGGATAACTATAGGCATTTCAACATCCCCAACTGTTGTTTTCTGGTCTGGGAAGTAATTCCCTTGCTGCAGCCGTTTAAACAGAGTAGTGTTCCTGAAGACGCGAGCGTCATGAACCCTTCCCGGCCATCCCACGTGGATGTTGGTGAAACGTCCCTTGTGATCCACCAGTGCTTGCAGCACCATTGAAAAGTACCCCTTGCGGTTTATGTACTGGGTGCCCTGGTGCTCCGGTGCCAAGATAGGGATAGGGGTTCCATCTATCGCCCCACCACAGTTAGGGAATCCCATTGCAGCAAAGCCATCCACTATGACCTGCACATTTCCCAGAGTCACAACCTTTCATAGCAGCAATCACTAAGCTGCTTTGGCTACTTGCATCACAGCAGCCCCCACAGTAGATTTGCCCACTCCAAATTGATTCCTGACTGACCGGTAGCTGTCTGGCATTGCAAGCTTCCAGAGGGCTATTGCCACTCACTTCTCAACTGGGAGGGCTGCTCTCATCTTGGTATTCTGGTGTTTCAGGGCAGGGGAAAGCAAGTCAGAAAGTTCCATGAAAGTGCCCTTTCGCATGCAAAAGTTTTGCAGCCACTGGGAATCGTCCCACACCTGCAACGCTATGTGGTCCCACCAGTCTGTGCTTGTTTCCCATGCCCAAAATCGGCGTTCCATGGCTAGAATCTGCCCCATTACCAGCAGGATCTCCAATGCGCTGGGGCCCGCAGTTTGAGAGAATTCTGTGTCCATGTCCTCATCACTCTTTTCGCCGCTCTGCTGTAGCCGCTGCCTCCTTGCCTGGCTTTGCAGGTCCTGGTTAAGCATAGACTGCACGAGAATGCGCGAGGTGTTTACAATGTCCACGATTGCTGTCTTGAGCTGAGCAGGGTCCATGCTTGCTGTGGTATGGCGTCTGCACAGTTCACTCAGGAAAAAAGGCGTGAAACGGTTGTCTGCTGCTGCTTTCACGGAGGGAGGGGTGAGGCTGTACCCAGAACCACCAGCGGCAATGTTTTTTGCCCCATCAGGCACTGGGATCTCAACCCAGAATTCCAGTGGGCGGGGGAGACTGCGGGAACTATGGGATAGCTTTGGGATAGCTACCCACAGTGCAACGCTCTGGAAATCGACGCTAGCCTCGGTACATGGATGCACACCACCGAATTAATGTGCTTAGTGTGGCCGCGTGCACTCGACTTTATACAATCTGTTTAAAAAAACCGGTTTCTGTAAAATCAGAATAATCCTGTAGTATAGACATACCCTTTGTCTCTGGACCTGTCTGTCAGCAAGAAGCAGTGCCAGGGAGACTTGCCCTCTCTCTGGAGACTTCGATTTCTGGGATGTGGATTTACTTTCTGTGTATTTTAGGAGACTCTTTGAAATTGAATGTCTGTGACATTAAGCACAGTACAATCTGGACTGTTGAACAGCTCTGTCCCCTCAGTTCCCCAAGCTGGAGTGCCTTTTACACTGCTCTACTGTGAGAGCAGCCACTCCTTGGTGGTTAACACACAGTCTCCAGCACGTAACTCACTCCCAACTACACAGTTTTGAGTGCTGCTAGTCAGCAACTCCTGAATTACAGTACCCCACAGGAGAACCCCAGAAAATTCTCTGCTCCCAGACTTCTTCCAGAAATGTGCATCTTGTCCTGTCTAGCACACTCCTGAACAATGGGAGCTCATATGAAATCTGTTGTTTCATCAGTGGAAAATGATATGCACCAGCCTTGTTGTTCCAAATGGAGTTTCCAACACACTTTAATCCAAGCACACTGGTTTGATAAAAAAAGGAAACAAAATTATTAACTACTGGGAAAAAAAAGATTTTAAGTGACTACAAGTAATGAGGCATAAAAGTCAGAATTGTTCACAAAAGAAATGCAAAATAAAACACAAACTAATGTTTAACTTAACAAGCTAAAATGGTTTTAAAACAAATGTTTCACCACCTGCTGAGACAGGCTGGTTTTCCTTTCAGCCAGGACTGCCCCTAACCTGTCCCTGCTGCCCACATTCAGTTCTTCAGGAGTTGTCATGAGCAGAGGGAAAGGGGAGAGAGAGAAAGAGTCTCACATCTTTTTATAATTCAGTCCTTTGTACTAGAAACAAATTCAGTTCTCAGCTGAGTCATGGTGACAGGCTATCATAGATATGAGCTTCAAGTGGTCCCTGTGATGGAATGTAAATGTCATCTTCACACTTTCCCCCTCCTGGAGAATATCTATTTGACCAGCTGTTTGCCTTGCTGTCTCTGAAGAACTTAGGGTTAGGGTTGCAACTTTTTCAGTAATATCATACCGTAAAATCTCATAACTTTACATACAATGTTGCTACACAGTTTAACAGGAGGATATTCAGTAGATTATGTCTTTTCAAATGATACCTCACAAGCCATACAGTGATAAATGAAGGGGAGGGAAGGGATCTCCCTTTTATAAACACCCAGCCAGCCAATTGGCTGTAAAATCCCTGTTGGTGTGAGTTCTCTGCTTGCTTTACCTCTAAAGGGTTAACAAGCCAACAGGGTTTTAAAAAAAAAAAGTATTGGGCACCTGACCAAAAGAGCCAATGGAAAGGCTAGAACTTTTTTAAATGGGAAAGTAACTTTCCCTTTGTCTGTTCTCTGGAGAAGGAGACACGGAGTAGCAATGCTGTGTAAATGCTCAAGCCAGGTATGAAAATTCATCTTCCATACCTAGAAGAAATGATTTGGATAGGAAACAGACACAATCAGGTTTATTTTTTATTTTGGCTTTTGGATCTCCTCTGTGCTATCCCAGATGCTTTTGTTTGCTTGTAAGCTTTAAGCTGAACCCCCAAGAAAGCTATTTTGGGTGCTTACAAAAATTGTTTCTTTTAAGATCTAGCAAAAGCCTAAGTTCCAGATGTATTGTTTTCCTTTTCAATTTTAATAAAATTTACCTCTTTTAAGAACAGGATTGGATTTTTGATGTCCTAAGAGGTTTGTGTGTTATTTGATTATCTGGTAGCTACAGCTAATTTCCTTTATTTTCTTTCTCAGCTCTTTCCCGGAGGGGAGGTGAAAGGGCTTGAGGGTGCCCCAGAGGGAAGAATTCTCAAGTGCTCCTTCCTGGGTCCAAGGGTTTGGGGGTTTTTTTGCATTTGGGTGGTGGCAGCATTTACCAAGCCGAAGTCAGAGAAAAGCTGTAACTTTGGGGGTTTAATACAAGCCTAGAGTGGCATGAATTAATCTTTAGAATCCTGGCGGGCCCCCACTTTCTGCACTCGGAGTAACAGAGTGGGGATTCAGCCCTGACACATACTATGAACAAAATTGATCATAATTTTGTAGAAGAGTGAACATAGGGGTTCAGACTTGCACAGTGTCTGCATGTGTGTTCCCAACATATATGTGGGTATTTCAGTCCCTCACAAGCAAGGTGTTCGGCATCTTCAAATACCTGGGGAACCGGTCCTGGGAATTCACTGGTTTATTAAGTGACACTGTATGGAATTGAGAAACACTTTATATTATCATTATTATTTTATTATAAGTACCAATATGATGAAATTGCAATGTAAGGTGTCAATGAAAATGCTATGATTTTCCAAGTTTGATCATTTTGTTTCTATCTTTATAGATATGAGTTATAGATATGTAGGGTGTATCTGTATTCCAGACTTGTGTAGTGTTTCTGAGTGACACCCCCAGACATATTGGCTTCACTGCTGCCCAGCCTGTTCGATGGCCTATCCAGGGTCATCAGCCATACAATGAACCCATTGAAAGGATTAAGGGGATACACCTATTGAGTCAGCAAGACATGCAGGGGTATGCCTGTGTACTGAGAACTCCAAGGCTTTTCCATGCCATGTGCTGTGAATCTTGCGTTTGGGACACAGGAAGTAGAAGCCACTTGGCAAAAGGAATATAAAGGGAAGCTGCATCATCTCCATTTTGTCTTCAATCCCTCTTCCTACCTCTGGAGCAACTTCTCTACAAACTGAAGGCTTGAACAAAGGACTGAATAATGTGGATGTGTACCAGAGAGCCTTTCAATCCAGAAACTCACCAACACTGCTAAGAATCAGATATATATATTTCTGAATGTATCTGACTGCTTTCCCATTTAACAACTCCCTTTTTCTTCCTATCTTTTATAATAAACCTTTAGTTTAGATGCTTTCTTGCTTATAAACCTTTAGTTTAGATGCTAAGGATTGGCTGGCATTTTGTGTAAGATCCAAACCTATACCTGACCTGGTAATGTGGCTGACACTTGGTCAGAAGAACATTTTGTTTATGTGAACAGAGTTTTTAAATAACTTCTCACTGTGCTGGACCTAGGTGCTGATTGGGAGTCAGAGAACTGGAATGCAATAAAGGGGGCTGTGTGATTTCTTTTTTCAGTTTCTCAATAACCAGCATGGGGGATCAGAAGCACAGTTTGTGACTGGTCGGTTAGTTTAACTTCAGTGTTAACCAGCAGTTTTGGGAGCAACTGCTCTCCCTTTTTCAGCCTGCCCTGACCTTGGCCTTTTCAGTGAGGTCTGACCCAGGCACACTGGGTCACACTAAGCACTGAAGTTAAATTAATAGAGTATTTTTTATGACACAGTCATATGAAATCAACTGAACTCCTTTTATTTTCTTTCATCTGAGCAGGGTTTCCAGTTTCCAAACCTCATATAATCTCCCAGCTGGAACAAGGAGAAGAGTCATGGGTCCCAGACCTCCAGGGTTCAGAGGAAAGAGAGATCCTGAGTGCTCCCCACACAGGTGAGGAAATATTAAACCAACTCAGAATCTATAAGTGCCTGAAAGAAACATCTGGGATGCCCTACAAAGCCCTTGGGAGGTCTCTCAGTTCATTATTGTCCCTAGCAAGGGTCGCATCCTCAGAGTTAATATAGTTCATGGCTTCCTGTAGATCCTAGCACACCAGGCCGTGGCTTCCTTCCTTCCCCCTGTGAATTTGGATAGGATGTGAAGGCCAAATTGATCTCCTCCTCTCACCTATTTAGGGGGAGAGTTTGGAGGAGTTCAGTTCTTGTTTTTATTTGACCTCTCTCAAGCACTTGTATTGGTTTGGCCTTCCCCTTTCCATCCCTGTTTGAGGTTTCTGTCTCTATCACAGCAGGTGATGCAATGGTAGGTGACAAAGAGGCGCAGAATTCTCAGCAGGAAAATGTCGAGCAAATGGATAAATACAGAGAATTATTGCAAAGATCGAAAAGGAATGTGTCCAGGAGTCATGAGCAGGGAAACTCCTGTGAGATTCAGCACAGACCAGAAAGAGAGCAGGGAAACCAGCCAGGAGAGAAAATGGGTAAATTTATTTCCTGTCAGGGAACTCAGAAGAGCGTCAAGGAAACCACAACGCAGCAGAAAATCCTCATGAGAAAGAGGAAAAATACATGCCGTGAGTGTGGGAAAAGCTTCTCTAGCAGCTCAGCCCTTTCTCAACATCAGAGAATCCACACAGGGGAGAGGCCCTATGAATGCCGTGAGTGTGGGAAAACCTTCACTTACAAATCAAGTCTTGTTGATCATAAGAGAATCCACACTGGGGAGAGGCCCTATGAATGCCGTGAGTGTGGGGAAAACTTCACTCGCAGATCAGGCCTTTTTCTCCATCAGAGAATCCACACAGGGAAGAGGCCCTATGAATGCCGTGAGTGTGGGGAAAGCTTCACTGGAAGATCAGCCTTTTATCAACATCAGAGAATCCACACAGGGAAGAGGCCCTATGAATGCCGTGAGTGTGGGAAAACCTTCACTTACAAATCAAACCTTGTTCATCATGAGAGAATCCACACAGGGGAGAGGCCCTATGAATGCCGTGAGTGTGGGAAAACCTTCACTTACAAATCAAACCTTGTTCATCATGAGAGAATCCACACAGGGGAGAGGCCCTATGAATGCAGTGAGTGTGGGATAAGCTTCAGTCACAGATCAGGCCTTTCTAAACATCAGAGAATCCACACAGGGAAGAGGCCCTATGAATGCCGTGAGTGTGGGAAAACCTTCACTTACAAATCAAACCTTGTTCATCATGAGAGAATCCACACAGGGGAGAGGCCTTATAAATGCAATGAGTGTGGGAAAAGCTTCACTAGCAGCTTAGTCCTTTCTAAACATCAGAGAATCCACACAGGGAAGAGGCCCTATGAATGCCGTGAGTGTGGGAAAAGCTTTATTACCAGCTCAGCCCTTTCTCAACATCAGAGAATCCACACAGGGGAGAGGCCCTATGAATGCCGTGAATGTGGGAAAAGCTTTATTACCAGCTCAGCCCTTACTCAACATCAGAGAATCCACACAGGGGAGAGGCCCTATGAATGCCGTGAGTGTGGGAAAAGCTTTATTACCAACTCAGCCCTTTCTGAACATCAGAGAATCCACACAGGGGAGAGGCCCTTTGAATGCAGTGAGTGTGGGAAAACCTTCACTTACAAATCAAATCTTCTTGTTCATAAGAGAATCCACACAGGCGAGAAGCCCTATGGATGCCGTGAGTGTGGGAAAAGCTTCGCTCACAGCTCAGCCCTTTCTAAACATCAGAGAATCCACACAGGGGAGAGGCCCTATGAATGCCGTGAGTGTGGGAAAAGCTTCACTCACAGCTCTCACCTTACTGGGCATCAGAGAATTCACACAGGAGAGAGGCCCTATGTATGCAGTGAGTGTGGGAAAACCTTCAATCACAGCTCGCACCTTCTTACCCATCTCAGAATCCACACAGGGGAGAGGCCCTATAAATGCAGTGATTGTGGGAAAAACTTCATTCACCGCCAGCAGCTTATTAGCCATCAGAGAATGCACACAGGTATGAGACCCAATGGAAGCAGTAAGTGTGGGAAAACCTTGTCTTGCCACTGAGCCCATGTGAGCCATCAGAGAATCTGCAAGGGGGATCAACACCATAAAAACCTCTATGGCTATCAATACTGTAATACTTTTCCTGATTCCCACATAGTAACTTTTAAAAGGTGTTTGAACTGTTTGAAGCACCGATATCCCTCAGCTTGTCCAGATGAGTGGCCCAGTTTTGCATTTTACAGTTTGACCTCTTTGAGGTGGACCCATTTGTCCTTTCTATCAACTCCATTGTCCCATGAGTAATTCGAGTGTGCCCTTCCCATAAGAAACAAGGGCGCATCACATTTATACCATTCCTCCTATTGCAAAGTTATTGTTAGAGTCACCAATGATTCAGATTGTATCATTGCCAGTTGCTCTCACGTTGCTCTGGGTTGTGCTGAAGAGCAATTATCATGGGAACTTTTCAAATTATATTTAAATGAAGAGGAGCAAGGGCAGGAAAAAAGTGTCATTTCAGCCTCTGTGATACTGGAAGGAGATGTAAAAAGCGACAGAGTCCTGTGGCGCCTTATAGACTAAAAAACGTTTTGGAGCATAAGCAATATACAAAAACCTATAGGATAACACTTCAATCTCCCTGGACACACAATCGCAGATTTAAAAATAGCCATCCTGCAGCAAAAAAACTTCAGACCCAGACTTCAGAGGGAAACTGCTGAGCTTGAGTTTATTTGCATATTTGACACCATCAGCTCAGGATTAAACAAAGACTGTGAATGGCTAGCCAACTACAAAAGCATTTTCTCCTCCTTTGATGTTCACACCTCAACTGCTAGAAGAGAGCCTCATCCTCCCTGATTGAACTAACCTTGTTATCTCTAGTCTGATTCTTGCTTGCATATTTATACCCGCCTCTGGAAATTTCCACTACGTGCATCTGACGAAGTGGGGACTCACCCACGAAAGCTTATGCACCAATATGTCTGTTAGTCTACAAGGTGCCACAGGACTCTTTGTCACATTTTACAGATCCAGACTAACATGGCTACCTCTCTGATACTTGGAAGGAGATTGGGTGACTCAGATTCCCTCCTTCCTTGTCACGGCAGAACTGTTACCTTTTGTCTGAGCCAGGCAGAGTTTATCGTCATCATATTCTACCTCTCCACTTCTCAAAGTGTCATGTGATGAAGTGTTCTCAGTTTTCTGTGCTTGGAGATGATGCTTTGACTTATTTAATCCTATACCAGAGTTGCTATGACTGGAGATGAAAGTATCAAAGACCGGGAAGGGGAATTCATATGGATTCTAAATGCAGTGTGATCATTTCGAGTTTAAATCCCAGGTTTCATCTATTGGTAAAGCCACTTCTGGCAAGGTGGCTGCTTTTTCCCCCATTATGGGTATGCTAGCATACTAAACATGTTGTAAATAACATAACTGACTATTGAGACAGTGCTCAATGAAATATGTTTGAATGGATCAGAGGAGAATGTGATGGGAGAATCTCTTGTCCTGAGTCTAAATAATTAGATGTAATCTGCTCTGGAATTTCAATTTACACTTTCATTGTCATGTATTCTATCTCTCTGTGATCTGGGTTTCTATCTTTCTTGATGGCTGTGTGGTCACACAATTAGATATTAGTTCAGCTCAGATTTATTCGAGAATTTAAGACAAATGGCCATTTGCTAAAGTCATCATTTCTCACTTCAGCTTTGCTTTTTCCCCATCCTTCCATGATGACATGGAGAAAGTTCAAGTGCAGTTATGTCAACAGGAGAGAACTCTCCAATTTACTGGCCATGCTAACAAAGACACAGCAGTGATTTAAAATCGCCACTTGGAAATTGTGAACAACAGCAGACCCCCAACTAACTGAAGAAAGTGCATATATGACCACAGTGTAGTTCAATTGTTTAAATCAATATTGTCTCAGATGGCTATGTTGGCCGGAGAAGCTCTCCTGCTGATGTAGCGCTGTCTACACAGGGGATTAGAGCTGTGTAACTACGTTGCTCAGCTGTATCGATTTTTCACACCTCTGAGCAATAATTATACTGATAAATGTCTTTAGAGTAGACCAGACAGTTTTCTTTTGTGTTTTATACATTTATATCACTTCTCCCCTGCTACCTCCTACTGTGAAAGATTTAAAGTGTGAAAAGAGAGGTATTTTTCCTCATGATGCAAACATTTCCACATAGGAGACGCCTTCCACCAACACGCGTGGCAGAAGAACCAGAGATATATGAACTCTCTCAAAAGTGTTGAGACAAACCACAACTTGAGCCAAGATTCAGTTGTTGGCAATGGGGATTAAAAGAAAACTAACATATATGACAACAATGTGTGATCTTTGAATATATTAGTGTTACTAGTGAAAATGAAATAATAGGAGATGTTATTGGTTAAAGAGTAAGAGACTAATTGTTTGATAATCTGAATTATTTTGGAAAACTGAAAGTTGTCGTGTTTTTTCTTTTGTTAGAAATGATGGCTAGTCTTCAAAAGTGAATTTGATTTAATTTACCCCCTGTAGTGTAAGGAGTTCTGGTTGAAAACCTCACTCCAAAGGTTGGGGTGGGAGAATGTGTGTGAGAAAGAGTGTATAAGAGAATATTGGGCCTGTAGATTTTATTTTTTTGTATTTCAAATAGAACTTATTTTGCTTAGCTTCAAAGTCAATTTCTATTAAAAGGAAAACTACTCGAGGAGACAAGTTGTATAAGTTTTTACCCACTTACACTGTAAGGGTCACTGACTTCCACAGTTCTCTAATTTGCAAAGGAAAGGCCTGACATCTGTCATAGGATGTGTCCAGCATGTAGGAAAACTGCAATCGTCAACCATCAATACCAAGGAAAAGGCTGAAGTCCATTGCCTTTCATATCAAAAAGCCACCTAAAGGCTGGTCTACACTGAAAAGTTGTGTTGACATAGTCACATCTCTCAGGGGTGTGAAAAATCCACTCCTCTGAGAGAAGTAGTTAATGTGACCTAAGCCCCAGTGTAGACAGTGTTAGGTTGTCAGAAGAATATTTCCAGTGTTTGAAGTGTAGACACAGCCTTAGACAGATTGATCCCCTCTGGGAAGTGAGTCATGACATCAATTCCAATTTTGACCCATCTCCCTGTATGTGAGAAAGCTGCTAGTATGGAGGGCTGAGCCAGGTATCTGATCGCCTGGTTCAACTGAGGGAAAAGCTCTTCGTACCCATCAATCCAAAGACTGAGAGAAATGGAGAGTTCCAACCATTGTCATTTTAGTATTTTATTGTTCCTTTCCCTATTTTTTGTGCTGACCTTTCTATTCTATCAGGGTGTGACTGTATAGCTCAGTGCATGTGTGATAAAAGCTCTTTGGTGGCAATAGGCAAAGAGGTCAAAGTAATTCACAAGAAACTCCTGTCTCAGATCTGACAAACTCATCACACCTAGTGCACTATTTTTTTTATATATATATTTATCCAGGAAGCATAGCAGTGAGATCTCTAGTGAAAGCTTGTAAATTATTGTTACTCCTGATCACTGCAAGAGGTGTGAGAGTCCTATTGAAGGAGTAATGTAAGTATATGGAAAATTATGCCCATATGGTATTGTCGTGAAAGTGAGTCACCCCAATCATAGGTCTTGTTGGGGACAGCCCATTCAAGTGGGAGGGAATTGTCACCCATCTCTTGCTAGCCAGTTATGCGATGTATTGCTGCATTGTCAACCTTTGCACCAGCCCAGAAAAGCCAATGGAAAGCTATTAGAGACAAATTATAGACATTGAAACCCTGTGGAAGTGAAAAGGACAATATGACAATGAGGAAATGGTCCTTTCTGTGAATATACACAAAAGACTGATTCAGTTTATAACAGGGTGGAGAGAAACACTCTGGATCCATTCACCAAGAAGATCACTAATGACCAGTGGTGCTTCAAGAAAGGCAGGGGCATGGCTCCTAGGGACTAGCAATCACTGCAATAGACTGTCACCTCACACTTCAATCTACTTAGATAGGAAAGGTAACTATTAAAAAGTGTAGGTTGCATTTTGTGATTTTGTTTTGTTGGTAATGGTTGGTTTCCATCGCTCACATTTGTTTCTGTTTAAATCTCTGTCCCTTGTTAAAGAAAATTCCATTTGTTCAGTAACTGTGCCCAAGTGCTGTGTGTGATACAGTAGCAGTGGGCTACAGTAAAACTGCTTTGGCCAGAGAGGATCTGGGATTTTTCTGAGCCCTGGTCTACCCTAGGGGAGGGGATCGATCTAAGTTACGCAACTTCAGCTACATGAATAACGTAGCTGAAGTCGATGTACTTAGATCGACTTACCGTGGTGTCTTCATCGCGGTGAGTCGACTGCTGCAGCTCCCCCATAGACTCTGCCTGCGCCTCTCACCAAGCTGGAGTACACGCGAGTACCGACGGGAGAGCACTCAGGGATCGATTTATTGCATCTACACTAGACGCGATATATCGACCCCCACTGGATCAATCGCTGACCGCCAATTCAGCAGGTAGTATAGACATACCCCGAGTATCTGGTGATCGGAGCTGGACCCCAGAGATGGACACATTGAAGGAACTCAGGGATTAAGATGCCTCTGTTGTCAACTGTCAGGGCTGCTGTAGCTCAGAGGAGAGTGCTTGACTGCCTGACAGGCTGGGTGAGTTTGGTCACTAACATCCAGCTACCAAATGCAAAACTCCCTCTTCCTCGTGGCAGGTGGCAACAAGGAGACACACAGTCCTCAGCACCCTGAGATGGATCACAATGTGTCTCAATGTTGATCCACCTGTCAGATCTACACAGGGGAAGCTCCCTATAGCATAAAACTCTGCCCTATGAAATCATGGAACATGTGCTCTTCTCTCTGTGAAAGCACGTAAAGAATCCAAGTGCTGGAGAGTAGGGATTGGGTCCAAAGTGAGCTAGACAAATTGGAGGATTGGGCCAAAAGAAATTGGATGAGGTTCAACAAGGACAAGTGCAGATTTCTACACTTAGGACAGAAGAGTCCCATGCACCGTTACAGGCTGGGGACAGACTGGCTAAGTGGCAGTTCTGCAGAAAAGGACCTGGGGATTACAGTGGATGAGAAGCTGGATATGAGTCAATAATGTGCCCTTGTTGCCGGGAAGGTTAACAGCATATTGGGCAGCATTAGTAGGAATGTTGCCAGCAGATCGAGGGAAGTGATTATTCCCGTCTATTTCGCACTGGTGTGGCCACGTCTGGAGAACTGTGTCCAGTGTTGGGCCCCCTGCTACAGAAAGGATGTGAACAAATTGGAGAGCGTTCAGCGGAGGGCAATGAAAATGATTAGGGGGCCTAGGCATATGATTTATGAAGAGATGGTGAGGAACTGGGATTGTTTAGTCTGCAGAAGAGAAGACTGAGTTGGAATTTGACAGCAGCCTTCAACTACCTGAAGGGGGGTTCCAAAGAGGATGGAGTTCGGCTGTTCTCAGTGGTGGCAGATGACAGAACAAGGAGCAATGGTCTCAAGTTGCAATGTGGGACGTCTAAGTTGGATATTAGGAAAAAACTGTTTCCCTAGGAGGGTGGTGAAGCACTGGAATGCGTTCCCTAGGGAGGTGGTACAATCTCCATCCTTAGAGGTTTGTAAGGCCCAGCTTAACAGAGCCCTGGCTGGGATGATTTAGTTGGTGATTGGTCCTGCTTTGAGCAGTGGGACTAGATGACCTCCTGAGGTCCCTTCCAACCCTGATATTCTATGATTCTAAGTAGCTGCAAGTGGTCCTCAAATGTTTTTGTGTTCACATCTGTAAAGATGCTGGGAATGGGCGATGGGATGGATCACTTCATGATTACGTGTTCTGTTAATTCCCTCTGAAGCATCTGGCACTGACCACTGTTGGAAGACAGGACACTGGACTGGATGGACCATTGGTCTGGCCCAGTATGGCTGTTCTTATGTTTTATGTACAGGAATGAGGCTCTTACAAAGCAGAAATGGGGGGGAGGGGCTCTGAATTTAAATCAGTGTTAGAGAGAAATGTTATTTCTTCCATACATCGGGTCTCACTGTGTTTGAACACAAGTGATCCCCAGCTCCTTCCCCCAAGCCTCAGGTGGGGATTAGCTGCAAACAGCTGCAGCTGCTGCTCTGAGGGGAGCGGTATAGGCTGTCTGCTTGTTGGTGCAGCCCACCAGCTGGTTCTTCAGGGGCAGATGGTGAGTTGCTGGGCAGGGATGCTGCACTGGCTGGGGTCTGAAAAATGAACAGCGATCTAAGGACTCTACACTGGCCTCCAGTGGGGGTTGAGGATGCTGAGGCAGTGGAATCTCAGCATCACAGTCATCAAGGTTCAAAGTTGCTTGGGGGGGAGAGGGGAGTGACTCTGCTGGATTTTTAATGCATCCCCTTAACTACTTGCCTATGACAACCTGGCAGTCCCCTGCTTTGTCATTGCACTGTGGCTGTGTTCTCTGTAGAAAGGGTCTCCAGGAACTGGTATTTGCAGCTGCATTAAAGAGTCATACAAGAGAAGGAAGAGTCAATGTTTTAGAAAGAGAAGTCTCTGTGTATGTAAGATGTGTGGGAGGGTTTCCAGAAATCAGTTTGCTCCAGTGTCTTTTTTCTGGGATTTCCTTTAGAAAAAGCTGAAGCAGGGAGCAAACTGTCTGCCCTTTCTGATGCTCAAACTCGGGAGCTTCAGATTATGAGATTGACATGCTCCCAACTACACTAAGAAGGCTGTGTAAAGCTTTTGGTTAAGTGCATGAAGGAACCTCCTACACCAGTGACTGGGGCAGGGATAGAGCCAGGGTTGTGCTGGAAGAAGCAGGGAGATCTGGTGCCCAGACACCTTTCGTGGCAGCAAACAAATCAACTCCTTCTGCCACTGAACAATCCACCTGGGTTCTAAGAGCAGCACTGGGAGGCTTTCTTCTTGCCACTTCTGCTGGCATGACCAGACATCCTGGAGGCCTTTCTAGAAGAGAATTGAGAACTGAGTTGGCAAAACCAATTTGAAAACAGGAAGCTCAGATTTAGACTCATTTATTTATAATATTAAATAGTCCTTCAATTCCAGTGTCACAATCAATACAATTGCTTCAGCCTGATACTTTCCCAAAGGGAAAACTTAAATTATCTCCAAGAGGAGTGGAGAGAAAACACTTTTCAGAGTTCAGGAGAGACAGATGGGTGAGGGTAAGAGCTTGCAGAGGACCAACCCCTGTTGGTGAAAGAGACAAACTTTGGAGTTAACCCAGAACTCTTCTTCAGTTCTGTGTAGCCTGAAAGGTTGTCTGTTCAATAAAAAGCAGTTAGAAAGTAAGAACAGTCATACTGAGTCAGACCAGTTCATCTAGCCTATTATCCTGTTTTCTGACAGGCCAATGCCAGGCGCCACAGAGGGAATGAACAGAACAGGTAATCATCAAGTGATCCATCCCCTGTCATCCATTCCCAGCTTCTGGCAAAGCTAGGGACACCATCCCGCCCCATCCTGGCTAATAGCCACTGATGAACCTATCCTCCATGAACTTATCTAGTCCCTTTTTTAACCCTGTTATAATCTTGGCCTTTACAACATCCTCTGCAAGGTTAACTGTGTGTTGTGTGTAGAAATACTTCCTTTCATTCTTTTCAAACCTGCAGCCTATTCATTTCATTTGGTGACCTTCCTACTTCTTGTGCTATGAGAAGGAGTAAATAACACTCCCTTCCTTGGTCCTTTGAAAGATATTGTGTGACACACACACACACCATCTCTCATGTCCTGGAACCAACATTGATACAATAACACCACAAATAGCAAAGGTCAAAGTAAATGCACATAGAAGAAGCATCTTGTGTTTCATTCCTTATGTCCTGGTCCCATCCTGTGGTATTTTGCACAGAAACATTATTTCCCCAGAAGAGACCCAGGAGTGGGGGCTGCATTCCTGTGCCAAACAGTCACTAGAAGGAGGCAGACAAATGCCTTTAGGATGAGGCGTCCGTCACTGTCAAAAGATCATCTCCGTCCTGCAGGTCACTGGCAGCCTGAATCTGTTCCTTATCCTCCCAGAGTCTGGGGGCTGGAATCAGCACTACACAGTCTCTCTGTATGTAGCAAGAACAAACAGAAACCTTGTCTTTAAAACAAGCTGTTCCCTTCCTTTTCAGGGAAGATTTTGCTATGACTGAAGTTGAGCTTCAGTTCCCCACTCCTAGGAGTGGGGGTGGGGCCAACAGATCTCCCACTGAGATCTATTTTCTCCGTTGTCTCCTTTCATTCACTTGGGATGGTAACTCTGCTCCCAGCTGTCAGGCAGCCTCCAGCCCATCCACCCTGGTTACTAAGTCCATGGCCAACCATGGTCACCAACTTTTCTAGCACCCATAGCATGCAGGAAAGCTAACACTGCCAGATATATTGGTGGTATAGTGGAGCACATTGCTGCTTTCTGAGCACTTGATCTGGGTTTGATTCCCAGCTAATTCAACATTGGCTTCTCTCTTTTACTGTTTCCTTGTCTGGAAGTGGTTTAATTTCAGTCACATTGTGTTACAATCACATTACCAATAAAATGAGACAATAAATGTCTCAAAGCCCAGCAGGTCATAGAGGATGGAGGCATACAAGGGGCTGGAATGTACAGGGAGCTGCAGCACACATCCTTGTGTCATCTGAGAAAAACAGAACCCTTGGAAATCTGCATCTCCCATCCCCTGGCCTTCCGTGTTATGATTCCAGCTGTGTGCGATGTTTGTGTGATGTTCCTGCATGATGGGGAAATAAAGTTCTGGGTCAGATCCCTTTGCTGTGCCACTTATAATGACATGAACAAAACAGAGGCAAAATAAAAATAAACCCAAAATTGCAATACAGTTAGGGAAAGAGAAGATCATAGTTAAGCCAAACAATTCAAAATAAAAAAATAATACTAAGGGGGGAGGGGAGAAGAGATGAGGTATGTGGAGAGCTCCTTGATATTTGAACTCAGATTGCTAGAATCAAAATTCAGACTTGACACTGTAGAAAACCTGCTACTACTTGTCTCTGGAAACCTGTGATGATCAAGATTAAGTTGGGACACCTGGTCTGCGTCAATCATTTATTGTCTCTCTGTCTCTTCCCCCGCATTTCTCTCCTTCAATGTCTATGCATTTCTTTTGCTCCCTCTCCCCCTGCCCTTTCACTCTACACCTTATAGGAAAAGCCGAGTTTCCATGTTCTGTACATGATCCTGTGTCAGCGGACGTGTGACCCTGGTCAAAACCAGTCACCAGAACACAATGGCCCTTTATGGAAATGTCACTGCCTACTCCCCAAAATACCCCCTCCCCCAATAAAGGGGGTGGGGTTCAGCTCTGACTGAGAGGCTTTTAGCCCTAAGGATTAATCTGCTTGTTTGTATAAATTTATCTTTTCTTATAAATTTGAGTATTTGATGTAATAGGCTCATAGATTTATATTAAAATAAGTTTGGCTGTAATGCAAGAGACCTACAGGTCAAAACTCTGTATATGAAGCTAAGACAAATTTAGCACATTTTGAGACCCTTATCCAGAAAAGTAAAAACAGAAAAAACACCCACGCAGATGTCTAGAGACCTTTTGCCTAAACCAATAAAGAATGAAGATGGCAAAGGGGATTTTTCAAAATTGTACCCACAGACTTAACAAGTACACCACAAGAGCGTACATACCTGTCATCCATACGCACATACATACTAGCCTATGGGTTAAGCGTACCCTAACATTTCCGTGGGGGAAGGATGAAATTTGGGCATAAGAGGAAGGATTTCCGACCAATGCCCTATAAAATGGCGATGCATCTTGCCATTAGGCAGGCAATCTACCCACCTATCTACTCCTGTCTACCCTTCATTTGCCTCCACCTTCAACAACGTATCGATGCTACTCGTCTACGACGTCTATTAACTATTAATAGGCCGCATTTTCTTTCTTTTCAAACTTTAAGTTTTAAGGGAAATAGGCTAAGCTTGGTTTCCCTACACTTTATTTCAGTTTAAGGCTTATTGAGTTAAGTTAAAGAATAAACAGCTTTAACTGCTCTGCATTTAGCATCCTCTGCTAGAGGTGTGAAAACGGAACTGCCACAGGCGCGGTCCCTTCTCTTCCAACACCAGGCTATTAAAACAGAGTGTGAGTATTAACCAAAGTTTGCAGCACATAATATTGTATTATATGTATCTCTTGAATAACAGTAATACAATTGTAACTCTGTAATTCTAACTATTTTATCATTTGCTTACTGTTTCATTGATTTTAATAAAAGGTCTTTATGACTATATCTGTCTCAGTGTGAGCTTCCTGTCATACCCACAAAGGTCCTTTTATAAACTCTATGAAGCCTGATTCAGGACCAACTTTATCTTCTCATCAAACAAATTGGCAAGCCGGAACCCATACTAATTAATATCCATATTATTATTATTATAATTATTAGTTAGTTAAAATTAATTAAATAAAACTAAATTAAGTGGATAAATTAAACCAACATTACTAACACACCAATCAGGCTACACTAATCGGAAGTCATACAAGCAATTCCCTCAGATATTCCAGTTCCCTTGTTTCACCAGCATCACTCCTTTAAGGGATGAATGGTTACGAAAACCAATACCCCAGTAAAAGAAAAAATGGTTCTCTCAAAGGACTCCAAAGGACCAAGCCCCAGATCCAGGTCAATAGACAAGTCAGATCTTACCCACAAATCATGCTGTTGCAAATCCTTTAGCATCTAAAATCTAAAGGTTTATTCATAAAAAGAAAGAAATATAGATGAGAGTTAAAATTGTTAAAGGAATCAATTACATCCAGTAATGGCAAAGTTCTTGGTTCAGGCTTGTAGCAGTGATGGAATAAACTGCAGGTTCAAATCAAGTCTCTGGAGTCCATCCACAGCTGGGATGGGTCATTCAGTCCTTTCTACAGAGCTTCAGTTTGTAGCAAAGTCCCTCCAGAGGTATAAAGCAGGATTGAAGACAAGATGGAGATGAGACATCAGCCTTTTATAGTCTCTTGCCATGTGGTCTTTGCTTTCTTTGTCCCAAAGACACTCTATCCAGCACGTGGCATAGAAAAACCTTAGAGTTCTGTCCATAGGCAGGTCCCCGCATACCTTGCTGTGTCACAAGGCATATCTGCCTTCTCTCAATGGGTCGATTGTATAGCTGATGGTTCTTCATGGGCCATCAAGCAGGCTAGGCAGAACTGACACCAACTTGTCTGGCGAGGGTGTTCCCCAGAAGCATAGCACAAGTTTGAAATATAGACAGCATAGAGCCAATATTCATAACGTGAACTACAAAAATGATTCACATCTAGAGATAGCATAATTATAATCAGCCAATCATAGCCTCTTCATAGATCCCTTACAGGATAACCTTTCTACAATATTGGCTACAAATATAGAAAAGTGGTCGCAATGATGATCTATACAGTTACAGATTATGTCAATAATGGCACAGGAGGTGACACAGCATCGGTGAGACTGATACTGGAATACTGCCTCCAGTTTTGGTGTCCTCATTTGAAAAAGATGTGAAATTGGAGCTGGGGCATCAAAGAGCCACCAAATGTTCTGAGGGCTGGAGAAAAATGCTTCTCAAGGTCTCCTTCTCAAGGTCTCTCTTTGAGGACTGAGAGAGTATTGGGGTTCACGTACGTGAGTGCCAGGAGGAACCTCTTACAAGATTTCTCCTTCCCTTTTAGTGATTTTACTAGAAAACAGCCATCTCTGTTTAGAAGGTAAGAGCCTCTTCGAGGGAAAGGGTGTCCTGGGGGCGTCACAGTTTGGACACCAGAGGGCCCCCCGTAAGGAAGTTCCTGCCACCCTGCTCTGTGTTTGTAGTGCAGGAGAGAGCAGCATTCCACGACAGTGATTTGCTCCTGGCTGCCGGAGCAGAGCAGCAGGCTCAGCTGTCAGAACTTCCCGGTGCGATGAAAGGGGAGGGGCCCAGACTCTGTAGCAGGAATGCAGGGCAGGCGAGTTCACAGAGGGCATTGTGGGATACTGGCAGAGGCCAGTTATGGTGATATAATGAACGGCAGCATCTACACTGACACTCTGTCACTTTAAGTTTGCTGGAAAAAGCTCTAGGCTTCTCATCGAAGTGGTTTTATTTTGTCACCAAAACAGGGCAGTTTTGTCACCAGATGTGGCGTTGCACTGTGTGCACCAGCCACAAGCTGCCAACCAAGGGATCATAGTGTGTTTTTCACATACCTGAGCAATATAATGATGCTGAAATAACTTTGTAGTGCAGACCTGGCCAAAGATTCACTCACACTCACACAGCTTGCAAGGAAAACCTCACCTGCTCCTCTGCTTTGCAGAATCCAAACACAAGCAAAGCTTGTCAGGTCCAGGTGGGGATGGCAGGGAGTCAGGTGTGAGCACACACTCTACCTTAGTCATAGGCAGGCACCATGGCTTAGCTGGGTAACACACTTGTTCTGTAAACAGGAGATCCTGGATTCAACTCCCACTAGTGCCTTGTTGAGATGCTTTTAGGGCACCTGGTATTGGCTACTGTCAGAAGACAAAATACAGAGCTAGATGGACCTTTGGTCTAGCCCAGTGTGGTTTTTCTTATGGTTTAAATTACACTCACAGGCACTGATAATAGAGTTACTGAAAATTTGGGAGTTAACAGCTGGTAGGTCAGTGGTCCAAGCCCCTCGCAAATGACCCCCAACCTCTTTGATAGGAGCAGGTCTGAGCTCTCACACCAAATGCCTCATTGTGGCTGCCAGAATCTGTGGGTGGCTCATAAAGATTACACCAAGGGTTGAGTCCTTGATTCACACAACAAGGATAACAACACTTTATTTCTCCTGCCCCAATAACAAGGAGACTGGGAATCCAACACTAGCCAAAAGTGATCATTTCGGCAAGCAATCCAACATATTGTAAAATCCACATGCAGACTCATACATGAAACCTTGCAAGAAAATCTTCCTGAGGGGTCTGAAGCACCTGGTGCTAGAGGAAAGGAGGGAGCCGCAGGTTGGAACTGAGGAGCAGCGTGAGGAGGAGGGGCATGTGGGTTGGGTTTGAGGGGCACTAGGAATAGGAGGAGGCTGTGGGTTGGGACAGAGGAGAAGGGTGAAGAGGAGTAGGCTCTGGTTGGGAGTGAGGAGCAGTGAGCATTGGAGGGACTGTGTGTTGGATCTGAGGGGCACTGGGAGTAGAGGGGACATGGGTTGGGGCTGAAGAGCATCCTCATTTGGGGATCCAGCAGGACGGGGAAGGCAGCAGGTGATTGTAATTCCTTAGGGATATTCTGTGTGTGTGTGTGTGTGTGTGTGTGTGCAGGAGAGGAACATGCTATATGCCCAGAGGCCTTTATTCCTCCAGCCTGTGAGGACAGAGGGGCTGTCAGGAAGTTGCCCCTTCAATCCCCCCCACACCACACAAAGGCCCTTCTTAGGAAAGGCAAAATCCTGAAGAGAAAAAGTAACATCAAAGAAGACTGCAGAACACAGATTTTTACAATCTTAGTGAGTAGTTTATTACTTAAACAGGGACTTGAATGCTGGACCCTCAGATTAAAAGTCTGGTGCACTACCAACTGAGCTAGCCAGGCTCACAAAGAAAAAGAGCAAGTTGGTGCAGAAGAGAAACTAGTCAAGAAAAAGAGACCAGGAAACAATAGGGGAAACCTGCTGCCCTCTCTCTCTTCCCAGCCCTGGCCTGGTATTAGTGCTGGTTAAAAAGAGGGGAAAATATCAGCATCTATCATCCTTTTATACCTGTACAAGAATCAGGCACAATACAGAGGTGCCCATCTGCAAGTGCCGAATGGTTGGACTGGCTAATGCAGCCTGTAGATGTCCAGGGCACACTGGGATATAGAGCCAAGTGTCCATCACCATCATTATTTCAAAGGGATAATGATAATGACAGGAAGGGTCACAACTGACTCAGTAGTTGCATACAAAGGTGCATGTTTGGCCATTACATAGGGAAATTCTGGCTCCTTCTCAGGCTCAGGTTGGCCACCCTGGTCTAGATGTAGAAGTTACAACATTTAAACTTGAATGAGGGGCCAATTTCCCCATCATTTCACACCTTTACATCCAAACACGATGACTTTCTGAATGAACCCTCCTTGTTCTGCCAGAAGATCTTGGGGTGGATGTAGGAGTCACTGGGTAAAATTCTCTGGACTCTGTTCTGAATCAGGTCAGGGCATAGGTACCTAGTGATCTAGTCTGGCTGTAAAATCTATAGATCAACACCAAATATGGTGTGAAATTAATCCTCAGAAATGGCTGTTCCCCACTCAGATCCCAGCAAAGGGCTCACCAAGGAAGGGGGCTGTTGAGGAAGGAAAGAAGAAAGATGTCCTTCTCTCCCTGGAGGAATTGGGCTCTGTGCTTTGGACAGAAAGGAGGGGAAGAAAATGGCCACACGATGGCAGAAGAACCTAAGAAATGAAACACAACAGGCTTCTGTGCACATTGATTCTGAACAATGAACGAACCTGACTCCTGTATCATAAAAAGCCATTTCTTTCTATGACCAGGAGAAAAGAGTTCCAATCATCCCTCCCTGTTTACTTTTGAATTATTTTACATTATAAAGAAAATTGTAACAAAATTAGTCTGAACTTGAGCTGCCTGTTATTAAAAGCTGGTTCCCCAATTCAGTTCCAACTGCTCTGCTAGAAACACCCGCAGGTGTCTGCTCACCCCAGGAAGAGGAAAAAGAGAAACCCCCACTGGGCACTGCCCTTGGCTCCAAGCTGCTGTCCCAGGGTGCGGGTGGGGACTGATTGTTTGCTGCTGAGGAGGGAGCCAATATTGGCCTCTGGTGCTCTGCTCTTGCATCTGCCCAGCCCAGGCTGTCCTCTGCCTCAGCTGCTGCTCCCTGCCTGCTCTAGAGTCAAACATGCAGGGCCCTCAGGGGAACAGAGGCTGGGACAGGACAGTAACCTGGGTTGGGCTGGGAAGATGCTGGGAGTTCTCGTTCCCTGAGAACTGGCCTGGCTTCCTTCTCAACAGCAAACAAATCAATTCCATGTCCCCTCCTCAGAAAAATCAGCCTGGAGCCAAGGGCAGCAGGGGACGATTCCCTCTAGTTCCCACCAAGGCATGAGAGAACCCAGGGCATTTCCAGCAGAGCTCATGGAACTGACATGGGGAAATCAACCTTTAATAACAGGTAGTTCCAGTTTAAGCTAAGTTTTTTTATTTTTTTTTGTTTTAATTTTTTTAACATTTTTTACAACACTAGGTAACCCTTGAATCCTAGTGTCACCCGCCATTACATTGCTTCAGCCTTATAATTTCCCAAGTGCAAAACTAAACTTCTCTTCAAACACAAGGGAGTGGAGCTTAGTCAGTGTTCAGAGTCATCCCACATAAAAGAACATGTTGTGGTACATACTGGCCCCATCATGTGGCCATCGCCTTTCCCTCCTCTCTGTTAAAAGTTTGGGGATTTTGCACAGACACTTTCTTCCCTTAGAAGAGACCTGAGAACCAGAGATGCCAGCCAGACAAACACTTTAAGCGGAGGCATAACCTGTCAAAAAATGATCTCTTTTCTTCTTCAGTGACAGCCTGAAATGTTTCTTATCCCGGCAGAGCCGGAGGATTGAAAGCAGCTACATCAACCCCCTGTGTAGCTAGCAGGAATGAACACAAACACTCCCTTGTATCTGAAGAGATGTTTAGTTTTACCGTTGGTAAATTACAAGACTAAAGGGAAAGGCAGTGGTGCCAAATATAAAGAGTGAAACATGAAACAATCATCATAGTTATGCCCAGAGTGACTGCAAAATCTTTCTATATTCTTCTTATTATCATCAGTGTATTATTTTCTCTGGAGTCTAGACATTGACTAGACCTTGACCAAGAAATTTGGATCTTGATAAAATAATCGACTACCCCTGGTTAAGGCAATGGATCTGATACCCCCTGAGGTATCCCTACACAGGTTCAAGTACTAACAACAGTGGCTGCCTTTTAGCCATAGCTTTTAATCAGGGCAATACACTTATGAACTCCTGGAAAATCATTTCCCAGCCCGAGTCCTTCATCCACATTCCTTAGGGCATTGGGCCACCATGTGGACATTTCATTTCCCGCCTCAATTTCACAAGGAGGCACAATTTCCTTTGCACAGATCCATGAACAGCAAAACCTCCTTGTGTCTCTTGTCTGAGCCAGGACATTCAATTCCATTGGAACCTTCTCTCCTGCAACGGCAACGGTCAGACAGAGGGGATGTGGCCACCTTCACCTCTGACAGTGAGATATTGGCTTGGCTCTTTCTTTATGCTGCTGTTGTTAGTCCATGAAACATCAGGGATGGAATGCAAGGCTGAGTTCATGCACCAACCCCCTGAAACATTTCAGTGCCCCAGAGAAATCCTGACCCCAGCTATTGGAATGATATGGGGGAGATTCAAATAGGAAAGGGACTGTCTGAATTGTCAGTGTGGGGAATGAACAACAATCTATAGCAATGTCGTTAACCACAAACACACTCTAATCATGCTTCAGCCGGAAGGGAAATGGGCAGGAACTCTTGCTGTTCAGCCATGGACACACTTACACTATTGCACAGTCATGAGTGTGCTGGGGGAGCTGGTCTGAGCAATTTGAAGTGACAATTCTGTGAGAACAGAATCATTGTGTAGTGACGCAGCTGTACATCAATTAGTTGTGGCCAAGTGGTTAAGGTGATGAATTAAAAATCCATTGGGGTGTCCCTGTGCAGGTTTGAATCTTGCCAACTACGGAAGCATTAGTGCTGTTGTCTTAATGCCTGAGCATCCACAGAGCCAGATCTGGTCTCACTCTGAGACTGTCTACACTTAAAATGCTGCTGTAACACTGTGGAGTAGACAGTTGCTACAGTGACTGGAGGGGTTTTCCATCCCTTTAATAGCTACATTGACAGAACAATCTTTCATTTAGCACTATCTAACCACAGCTTAGGTCAGCTTAATTGTACTGGTTCTGGGGTTTTTCACACCCTCCTACAACTCAAAAGGAAAGGAGTTGATAGAAAAGATCACAGGACTGACCCCAAAGAAGGGTGAGCTGCAAAAGGAAGAAGCAGGCAACGCATCTGCGGAACTGTGAGACCACGGTGAAAATGGTGCAAAGATCATTATGTGAGAATTAGCAAATGTGATTTAAAAAAAAAATCTTTGGCCAGCCCTAGTCAAGGGATTTATTACAGTTCTCTCTCATGTGGATTTACTGATGTCTAATAAGGCTTGAGCTATGATTGGGTATGTCTACACTACGGGATTATTCCAATTTTACAGAAACCGGTTTTTTTAAACAGATTGTATAAAGTTGAGTGCACGCAGCCACACTAAGCACATTAATTCGGCGGTGTGCATCCATGTACCGAGGCTAGCGCCGATTTCCGGAGCGTTGCACTGTGGGTAGCTATCCCATAGCTATCCCATAGTTCACACAGTCTCCCCCACCCATTGGAATTCTGGGTTGAGATCACAATGCCTGATGGAGCAAAAACAGTGTCGCGGGTGATTCTGGGTAAATGTCGTCACTCAATCCTTCCTCCGTGAAAGCAACGGCAGACAATCATTTTGCACCCTTTTTCTCTGGATTGCCCTGGCAGACGCCATAGCATGGTAACCATGGAGCCCATTTAGCCTTTTTTCACTGTCACCGTATGTGTACTGGATGCTACTAACAGACGCAGTACTGCAGTGCTACACAGCAGCATTCATTCGCCTTTGTAAGGTAGCAGAGACAGTTACCAGCCCTATTGCACCGTCTGCTGCTTTGGAAATTGGCAATGACAGTTACCAGTCATATTGTACTGTCTGCTGCTGTCATGGGTACTCCTGGCTGGCCTCACTGAGGTTGGCCGGGGGCGCATGGACAAAAATGGGAATGACTTCCCAGGTCATTCCCTTCTTTATGTTTTGTCTAAAAATAGAATCAGTCCTGCCTAGAATATGGGGCAAGTCTACCTAGAGAACCAGAGAGCACAGCCGCTCCGGGTCAGACCCCCAGATTTCCCGCAGAAATGATGAGCTGCATGCCATTCTAGGGGGTGCCCCTACAACAACCCCACCCATTGCTTCCCTCCTCCCACACCCCTTCTGGGCTACCGTGGCAGTTATCTCTCCATTTGTGTGATGAAGTAATAAAGAATGCAGGAATAAGAAACACTGAGTTTTTAGTGAGATAAAATGAGGGGGTGGCAGCCTCCAGCTACTATGATATTCCAGGCAGGACATCTCCATTACTCATTAAAGGGGTGCGGGGGAGAGGAGCACAGCCTCCAGCTGCTATGATGAGGATGGTTACCAGCCCTATTGCACCATCTGCCAGGACTGAATCTCCAGGACACAAAGCTTAAAGAAGGGAATGACCTGGAGTCATTCCCATTTTTGCCCAGGTGCCCCTGGCCGACCTCACCGAGGCCGGCCAGGAGCACTCACAGAATGATGATGAGGACAGCTATCAGTCATTTTGTACTGTCAAAGTTAGACTCAGGACTCACAGTTTGTCAGACCACTCTGTTTTATTAGCACAGCGCTCTGCTAATAACACCCAGATAATGTGAGCACCATGCAAGACACAAACTATCTCATTTATACAGATAAAAGGGTGAGCACTTAACAAGATAACAAAGGAAGCAGAATCTGATAAGTTTACCTGGGCTAGACATGCATATCTTATTTCCTTACTAACTATTCCCGATCTTCTGTTAATGTTTTGCCATTAGCACCCTTGTTTATGCCTAATGTTTCTTTTCCTGGCACCTGTATTTCAACATTTCTTATTTCTGCTTAAAGGTACATACAACATTTATTTAATCCATTCTTATTTTACAATATAATTCATTCTACTTTCACAGTACCATACTGTCTGCCACCGGGGAGGGGAGAGGATGATGCTGTTTAGCGCTGCAGCACCCCATCTACCAGCAGCAGCCAGTAGACATACGGTGACATTGAAAAGAGGCAAGAAATGATTTTTTCCCTTTTCTTTGATGGGGGGAGGGGGAGTAAATTGACGACATATTCCCTGAACCATCGGCGACAATGTTTTTGACCCTTCAGGCATTGGGAGCTCAGCCAAGAATGCAAATGCTTTTCGGAGACTGCAGGAACTGTGGGATAGCTCGAGTCCTCAGTCCCCCCGTCCCTCCCTCCACTAGCGTCCAATTTGATTCTTTGGCTTTCCGTTACGGTTGTCACACAGCACTGTGTTGAGTCCCTGCTGTGGCCTCTGTCTATCATAGCCTGGAGATTTTTTCAAATACTTTGGCATTTCGTCTTCTGGAATGGAGCTCTGATAGAACAGATTTGTCTCCCCATACAGCGATCAGATCCAGTATCTCCCGTACGGTCCATGCTGGAGCTCTTTTTGGATTTGGGACTGCATGGCCACCCGTGCTGATCAGCGCTCCACGCTGGGCAAGCAGGAAATGAAATTCAAAATTTCGCGGGGCTTTTTCTGTCTACCTGGCCAGTGCATCCGAGTTCAGATTGCTTTCCAGAGTGGTCACAATGGTGCACTCTGGGATACCGCCCGGAGGCCAATACCATCGAATTGCGACCACACTAACCCTAATCCGACATGGCAATACCGATTTCAGCGCTACTCCCCTCGTCGGGGAGGATTACAGAAATCAGTTTTAAGAGCCCTTTATATCGATATAAAGGGCTTCGTTGTGCGGATGGGTGCAGGGTTAATTCGGTTTAACGCTGCTAAATTCGGTATAAACGCATAGTGTAGACCAGGCCATACACTCAGAGCATCCATAAGGTTTCTCACCCATGTGAATTCTCCTATGGGTGACAAGGTGTGACTGAAGCCTTTCCCACACTCAGAGCATGTGTAGGGCGTCTTCCCTATGTGTATTCACTGATGTGAGATGAGGGTTGAACTCTCAACGAACTGTTTCCCGCACTCAGAGCATCCATAAGGTTTCTCTCCAGTGTGGGTTCTCCAATGTGTGATAAGGCTTGAGCTCTGATTAAAGCTTTTCTCACACTGATGGCATGTGTAGTGTGTCTCTTCCAAGTTGATTCTCTCACTTGTAATAAGGTCTGAGAGGCTACTGAAGTTTTCCTCTGGCATCTGCTGAGTCTCAGAGGCTTTGCCACTCCTCTAGGTACCTCCCACAAAGCTCCCATTGGCCGCCGTTCCCTGTTCCAGGTCAACTGGAGTGAGAGTTTGGAGAGACTTGTCCCCCCTCTCCCCATCTGCAGCAGCCACAAGCTGTCTTCCCTCCAGGCTCCTTGGATCTCTGAGCCTGTCCCTCCTGAGGTTGTGTGGCCCAGTTCTTGTTTCTTAGCCCTGGTCTACACTTACCTTGCAGTCCGACGCGCGGAGTTCGACTTCTCGGAGTTCGAACTATCTCGTCTAATCTAGACGCAATAGTTCGAACTCCGGAAGCGCTAGGTCGAACTCCGGTACTCCACCGCGTCAGGAGGAGTTGCCGGAGTCGACCTGCGAGCCGCGGACTTCGCTTCCCCGCCGTCTGGACGGGTAAGTTTTCGAACTAGGGTAGTTCGAATTCAGCTACGTTATTCACGTAGCTGAATTCGCGTACCCTAGTTCAAATTAGGGGGGGTGAGTAGACCAGGGCTTACAGTCTCCTTTTCTGGAAGAATTAGAGGTTGTTGCTCCTGAATTTTAGTGTTTAATTCCCCAGCCTTCTCCACACACTGGGGGAGTTTAATTCTCCCTCCCATTACACCTGAGTCACTAGATTTCCTAATTCCCCAAAATGTGCTTTTGCGATGTCACAGTTCTGGGGTAGCGAAGCCTTTCACCTGCCTCCATGGGGTGCTCAAGGAATGCCCTGTCAGGTATCAGGTCTCTAGCCAGCCCCTCTCTATGGGTAGGGACCCACATGCCTCTCCTTTTTGACTAGGGTTTGAGGATTGCAGCTTGTGCTCCACTGCATTCACTGGACTAACGTCCAGTCCCTGTGCTTTGCTTTCTCTCCAAGGGCTGTGATCAGTGTGTATGAGAGAGAGGTGGGGATTTTGGTGATACTTGTATGATGCCAATACACACCTCAGTTTCCCTCTGTGATTGGTATTGCTATGATTATAAAGAGCAGGAGACTTGAGGTGCTTTGTCACAAAGCTGCCATGGGTAGGGGCCCTGCTGTGGGAGGGAGGAATGCAGCAAGGACTCCGGATAGGCGGCCAGGGTTGCTGTGCATAGAGATGGGGAGGTTATATGGGGAGGGGGGTAATGAGTGGGAGACGGAGGTCAAGAGTTAAAATAATAGTATTTGGGGACAAAATGTATAATGAAGCAAAACTGAACAGAAATAAAACTGGAGTGTAGGCTCTAAAGCTTGGGTAGGGATTCGGGGTTAAAGATCTGGGATCCCCCACAGCTCCAGATCCCTAAACCTCTCCTCCCTCCCACTGACCCACCCAGCCCACTTCCTGGGTGCCCTTCCTCCACACTCCCCTTCCCTTCATCCCACTACTCTCAGCCAGCACCACCTCCCGGCACATTGGGAACTTCTTGTGTTCCCTCCTCGTCTCTCACAACCTCCTCCCTCCCTGCTGCTTCTTAGCTCTAATCCTGCACACACCCTCCCCATGTCCTGGCACCCCAGAATTATCTACTCCTCCACTTCCCCCCTTCCCCCAACTCTGTTCTCCCTTCGCCTGTGGGGTCCTGAATGTCAACATTATATGCTCTCCTATCAAAAACAACAAGGAGTCCAGTGGTGGCACCTTAAAGACTAACAGATTTATTTGGGCATCAGCTTTCATGGGTAAAAAACTTCACTTCTTCAGATGCATCTCCTATCAAAGGAGGAGCTGATCTGACTATCACACAAGCTATGAATGAACCATACACCTATTTACTTAATTTAGAATTCTACAGTCAGCATATTTTCCTATTAAAATGAGGAAAAGGCATGAAAGCTACAGTTATTAATGTAGTTGCTAATGTAGCCAATAAGGATACATTAAATGCAATTTTAAAATGACTGATGGCACCAAAAAGGCACATGTCCAAAACTAGCATATGGGAGATAAGGCAAAAAAGGGTGGGCAAGGAAACTTGTCAAAACTTGTATGACGAATAAAGGTATAAAGTTATTACTACTCAGGTTCTTTAGAGACCCCACAGCTCCTAATAACTGAGGGGACAGGACTCCTTACCCAGCAAGACCACCGTCTCATAGTTCTCCTGCATGACATCCCTGTAGAGGGCTCTCTGAACAAGGTCCAGCAGAGCCCACTCTTCCCTGGTGAAATACACAACCACCTCCTTGAAAGTCACCAGCCCCTGAAAAAGAAAGAGTCCAACACTCAGAACCTGCTGCCTCAGTCACAACCCCACTATTCACGGAACAGCAGCATCAGGTAAATGGAAGCTCTGGGAGGCACATGTTAACAGAGTCCCACCCTACCTTGCCTAGAGCAGCCAGGAGGCATCAGAGGGCAGAAAGAGAGAACCTTTGTGTCTCCCAGCTGATAGACGGAGGCAGGGTCTTCACATTTATCACATACCCACTAGCCAGAGCTTGATATAGGAGATGGGGCTGGCTCTGGACCCTGATGGTGGCTCCCTGGTAGGAATCCCAACACTCTCCAAATAAAATATATGGAGGAAAGGGGAAGTCAATAGTAAAGAATAGAAGTTAGAAGGTCAGAATTGTAGCAAGTTGGTAAGGGAAGCTATCAGAAATCAATGATCAACCAATGAAAATAAGAAGGAAATTTTAAAAAGTATATTAAGTACAAAATTAATCCTAACCATGATAGTGGTAAATTACTAGACAGAAATAGCAAAATTATCAAAAATAATGCAGAAGAGGTAAAAGTGTGAAATAAATATTTCTCTCCTGGATTTGGAGAAAAACGGATGATGTACTCATATCATAATGTGTTCACACCGACAGTCTTTCCATTCCAACAAGAACTCACGAGGACATTAAACAGAAGCTATTAAAGCTAGACATTTTTAAATCAGCGGGTCCAGATAACTTGTATCCAAGACTTTTGAAAGACCTGGCGGATGATTGTGGTGGACTCTTAATGTTGATTTTAACTAGGACTTGGAACACTGGGGAAATTCCAGAAGACTGGAATAAAGCTAATGCTGTGCCAATATTTAAGAAGTGTAAAAGAGATGACCCAGCTAATTACAAGAGTGTCAGTCTGACATTGACACTGGGCAAGATAATGGAGCAGCCAATACTGGATTTCTTTAATAAAGAATTAAAGGAGGGTAATATACTTATTACCTATTAACAAAGGATTAGAGAAAATAGATCCTATCAAACTAACTGGAGATCTTTACTGGATAAAATCAAAGGTTTGGTTGCAGCTAATAGTATTGATGTAATATACCTAGACTTCTGTAAGGCATATGACTTGATTCAGCACAATATTTTGATTAAAAACTAGAATGATACAAAATACACATGGCATACATTAAATCAGTTAAAAACTGTGATTGCAAATGGGGAACCACTGTCGTGTGGATTTATTTCTAGCGGATTCCCACAAGGATTGGTTCTTGGCCCTGTGCTATTTAACATTCTTATCAATGACCTAGAAGAGAAAATAAAATCATCACTGACATAAAGATTGGGGGTGGTGTTAACTAATGAAGTACTAGTAGATTCAGGCTCCAGCACTGGGAGTCTGGGAAATTTTCCCAGCCATTGCTTGAAGGTTATTTCCTGTTCCACAAAGAGGGGAAGTTACATTCCCAACTCCTGTGCCTTGAAATTAGGCCCTATCTGACACTACACCCTATATTCATCATAGTGGTATGATTATAATATGATTAGGACATAATTATGATGTATTTTGGTGTAAGATGCATCATGTGTGGTATCATTGGAAAAGTTATAATTTGCTGAATATGATTATGCTATTTGGGTACATGGATCATGTTTGTATCTGAAGTTATGGATATTGATTCTGTATCTATATTTCAAATGTGCTTACTCTGGGTAACACCCACAACTAGCCTTTCAGGTACAACAATGAAGAAGCCAGACAGTGCTGATGGCTCATCAACAAAGACAATGGACCATGGAAGAGCTTAGCCTTCCTGTGAATGTTTCAGCCAGCCTAGGAGTCATGGCTACTATGACTCAGCAGGGCATGCTAGGGCATGTGACCAGACCACATGACACTGAACTCCATTTTGTTACCTGTATTTTTCCACAAACTGGACTGGGAACTGAATTTGGAACAAAGGGTTCCCACCATATGGAAAAGCTACATAAGGTGGGGTGTGACATCATCTCTTGGTCTCATTCACCACACAAGAGAACTCCTGGAAACACCTGAGAAACAAAAACTGAAGTGGGAGAAGTGCTGGTCTGAGGCTAAAGGGATTTCAAGATTGTGTATGGAAACTTGGTGGACTGCTATATCATCAGTCAGGGTGAGAAATTGCTAATTCAAATTCTATCCATCTAGTATGTTAGGCTTAGTTTGAGGTTTTGGTTATTTGCTAAGTAATCTGCTTTGATCTGTTTATCATTTATAATCATTTAATCTATCTTTCTATAGCTAATAAACCTGTTTTATGATTTATCTTAACCAGTGTATTTTGAATGAAGCGTCTGGGGAAAATCTCAGCTTGGTTAGCACAAGCTTGTTGTGCATATCTTCCCCATATCGAGGGGAATGGGAACTATATTAATGAGCTTACATTACACAGATCCCTGTGCACTATAAGCTGGTATAATTCTGAATTTATACTACAGCAGGTGTGCAAGGTTGAGGAGCTGGGAAATTCGCTGTTGTCTTCTCTCTCTCCTTGAGTGGCTTAGGTAAAGCACTCAGGTAGCTTAGTTGGGTGTATGGTGCCACCTGCTGTCGTGTTGGGTGATAACAGGGCCTGGAGAGGCTGGCTGACTCTCCAGCAAAGCAGTGTGAGAAGGGCCAGCCCGGCTTGAGGGTTAGAGGGCACAGCAGTTCCCAGACTGCATCCCGGGGTGACAACCCATCACACCCTAGAGTACACAAGTCTCAGCAGGTTTGTCACATCCTGTCCCCTCCCTTTCCCCATCCTAGATAGTTCCTGCTTCCCACCACCTCGAGCAACTCCCACCCTCCTATACATTTACTGCTCCTCTCCCTCCAAGCAGAATCCACCATCAGCTCCCTGATAATTCCTTACCTGAGCCAACTCCATTGCAGCCATTTCCTTCCCCCTGGGAGGATGGGATTATCTGGAGCGAAATGTGGACGTTATTCTGTAGCCTGCCAGAGTGAGAAGAGCAATGTGAGAGAAATCAGACAGGGTTTTTGTCCATTCCACAAGCCAATTCCCCCCAATTTTTCTCTGCTAATAGACATTCTAGTCTCTCTGTTACACTTACAAAGTTTGCGGACAATACCAAACTGGGGGGGGTTGCAAGTGCTTTGGAGGATAGGATTAAAATTCAAAATGATCTGGAGAAACTGGAGACATGGTCTGAAGTAAATAGGATGAAATTCAATAAGGACAAATGCAAAGTACTACTCTTAGGAAGGGACAATCATACAAAATGGGGAATGACTGCCTAGGAAGCAGAGCGGCGCCAGGCACCAGTGCTCCAAGCGTGTGCCTGGGGTGGCAAGCCACTAGGGGTGCTCTGCCGGTCACCGTGAGGGAGGCAGGCAGGCTGCCTTCGGCGGCTTGCCTGCGGAGGATCCGCTGGTCCCGTGGCTTCTGCCAAAGCCGCGGGACCAGCGGACCCTCCGCAGGCAAGCCGCCGAAGACAGCCTGCCTTCCGTGCTTGGGGTGGCAAAATGTCTAGAGCCGCCCCTGCTAGGAAGGAGTACTGCGGAAACGGATCTGGGGGTTATAGTGGATCATGAGCTAAATATGAGTCAACAGTGTAACGCTGTTGCAAAAAAAGCAAACATCGTTCTGGGATGTATTAGCAGGAGTATTGTAAGCAAGACATGAGAAGCAATTCTTCCACTCTACTCCGCGCTGATTAGGCCTCAACTGGAGAACTGTGTCCATTTCTGGGTGCCACATTTCAGGAAAGATGTGGACAAACTGGAGAAAGTCAAGAGAAGAGCAACAAAAAATAATTAAAGGTCTAGAAAACATGACCTATGAGGGAAGATTGAAAAAATTGGGTTTGTTTAGACTGGAGAAGAGAAGTCTGATAGGGGACATGGTAATAGTTTTCAAGTACATAAAAGGTTGTTACAAAGATGCCGGAGAAAAAATGTTCTTCTTAACCTCTGAGGATAGGATAAGAAGCAATGGGCTTTAAATTGCAGCAAGGGTGGTTTAGGATGGAGATTAGGGAAAAAACTTCCTAACTGTCAGAGTGGTTAAGCACTGGAATAAATTCCCTAGGGAGGTTGTGGAATCTCCATCATTGAGAATTTTTAAGAGCAGGCTGTCAGGGGGCCATTTGGGGAACTGGGGCAAAAATCTGTCTGGGGATTGGTCCTGCTTTGAGCAGGGGGTTGGACTAGGTAATCTCCTGATATTCTGTGGTCCTTTTAAAAGAAAGTAAAGGGGCTGGGTGGCAGGCAAGCCCCCTCCCACCCACACTTCAAGCCATTCGGTGGGGCACAGGTCCACTGCTCTATCTTGGCGTTTATTTCTCGGCCACACATCCATCTCTGCTGGAGAACTGGCATGGTTTAGAGAGCAGGATGACTGGAGAGTTGCGGAGCTGGACAGGACTGCTCTGATGCCTCTCCCTCTGGGGGAGAGTGCTGGTGTTTAACCAACTGGTCCTGTCCATGCTCTGGCACTGACTCAACACCCTGTGCCCACCCCCAGTGTTCCTGGCCAATCTCCAGAGGTTGGTGCTGGGTTTTTTTGGCCAGGACTGCACTAAACTCACAACCCTGGGTTTAGCAGGTCAATGCTCAAACCACTGAGCTATCCCTCTGCCCTTAACTCCCAGCCCTGGGTTTAGCAAATCATCAGACAGGAGAGAGACTTTACCTAGGGGAAGTGCTGATTGGCAACAGAATGCATTACACCCTGCCTGGCAGGAAAGGTCCATCAACACCAGATGGACTATTATGGGATGTTAAAGAAGACACAAGAGTGTTGTTGTGCTCTTGACTTCCCATTAGCTGAGTTTGCAGCTCAGAGCACATGGCAGGAAGGGGATTAAAAACCCCATACAGAAGGAACTGATTATCTGTATGCTGCTTGGACTCTGGGGGGCAAAGTTTTTAGGCATAAGCAAGAGATTCCCAGCTGCTTAGCCTGGGTTAGTCCTAAAGAATATTGTCGAAGAAAACTCAGTTCTCGCTTATGTTTAGGTGCAGCAAAAACAAATACTTTATTATAATACTCTAGTGAACACAAGAGGGAGAGAGTGTCAGGAACTGGGTTGCCCCTTGTCCTGAACAGATCTCTCTCAATTAGTAAACAATCATAACAATCTTTATACCTTCTTAACAGACAGTGGCTAGCAAACTTGCAGACAGTAAAAGTAAACATTTGCATTTGTTTATACATAAGCCTATTCATTATCTTATTTGTCTGCAATACCAGAACAGAAAACAAGACTGCAATTCACAAGGTCGTAACGACTTTTCACACAATTCACTCTGCACCAGATACAGGGTAACAGCTTAACCTCTGCTAATTAGCTAACATACATTAAGATCCCTTCAAACCTTTATTAATTAATTCTTGGCCTCCACATTCCCCCCTTTTGTACTTCTAGTACAACAAATACCTCAAATCTCAATTTGCATTAAACCATGGATTTCAGAGTCTACAGGAGACATCTCAACCTTAGGGGTGTTCATGGGATGTAATGACAATGCATGATTAGCATGAACATGAAAAAGTAGTATTACTATCATTACGTCCTTTACAACAACAACAACAATAACATAATCCCACACCAACTAACAACACTACAAACAATAACATCCCCATAGGAATAAAATAATGGGGTTGTCGTACAGTTTTGGTAACAAAGCACAATACATCAAACTTAGTACATAAAGTAGAAACTCTATAAGCTGTATGAAAGGCATTTGCTCAGCATGATATATATTCTGAAGCATGTGAATTTGCCCCTGCAACTCAGAGATTCTGCGAACCTCTGGCAACAATGAAAGCAAATTCTGAAACCGATCAGGTACTATCCTAGTCCAATTAAAATATACCTGAAATCTAAGAGCTACATGTAACATTCTATCTGCAGGCCAGTAAATAATATGATTGCCTGCAGCAGTGGTAAGATTAAAATGTATATCTTGTAACGTGGTGGCATTAACGTACACACAGCTATCATTAGCCTGAAAAAGTGGGTGTCCTGTAAGGGTAGTCCCTTGACCTTTACCCTCCCAGCAAATATTGTCATAAACAGTGACAACCTCCCCTGGCTTCAGTTTCCGTATACACTGAAGCTGTGGTGGTTCTAACGGCCAAAATCCCGGACGAGCCCCCAAATTGTCGAAGAAAACTCAGTTCTCGCTTATGTTTAGGTGCAGCAAAAACAAATACTTTATCTTCTAGAGGGCCAAGACAAATTTCGAGGGGTACTGAGACAGGATGCGAAACAGGACAGTTTGAAATGCCCACAGCATTAACAGACAAAGCGGACAAAGGAACAGAGGGAAACTCCGAGGATCTCAGAGCAGACCTACTAGCCCCAGTGTCTACAAGACAAGTAACAGATTTACCAGCAATATTACAGTCAACAAACGGGCCTTCTTGATTAATAGAAATTAAAGGATTCATGATGCAGTTACGTTCCCTCAGGCTGTCCTAGTAAGGGGTTCCTTGTGGGGAGAATACAGGCGCCTCAGGATTGGGGAACTTAGTAGGATTTTGAGCAAATCGATTTGGACACTCATTTCTCCAGTGTCCCTCCTGACCACACAAGTGGCATGCAGTGCTCCCAGTCGGGGCAGGATTCTGGGCAGGATATGAGGAACCTCGTCCCATACCTCTCCCACGACCTCGTCCCCGTCCTCTTCTCATTCCCCCACGACCCCTATTCTGATAAGTTTGTAACTGTAAAGCCATAAGTTTTGTTTCACTGGTTTCTTTCTTCTGGTCTATGCAAGCCGTACAATGATTTGCAACTGTCACCAATTCTGAAAGGGGTTTAGTTTGCCAGCCAATACAAATAGTTCTCAATGGTTGCTGAACTTTTGGCAAGAGTCCCTGAACAAAAGCAGCTCCTACCGCTTCCCTGGCATTATCAGCTGGATCAGTAATTCCCGAATGCTGTTCAAAGACCTTAGTCAGTCTATCAAGATAATCAGCAGGGGATTCCCCCTTATTTTGTTTACAATTTGCAATCTTGGTCCAATCTGTTTTCTTAGGACAAACTTCTGAAATAGAGGTCAAGAGACGATTCCTAGCCTCTGTCAAAGCATCCCCAATACCAGGGTCGATATCAGGCCAAGCTGCCTGTCTGTTAAGTCGTTGCTGTACTTCGGCGGGCAGTACAGCTCGTAAAAGTTGATTAATATCTGCCCAAGATGGATTATAGCACTGAATCACTGTCTGGAGCTCTTCTCTAAACTTTACTGGCTCCTCCCTGATTTTAGGAAATTCTTTCACCAAGTTTCTAAGATCTCCAGGTGTCCACGGGGCATGTACCTTAACTAACCCCCCTATCGCTCCAGCTCCAGGCAAGTCCCTTAAAGGAGCCTGGAGTGCCTGTGTCGTGCTTCTAAGAAAGTAGCCGGCATGGTTATCAGCAGAAGTAGGGTTAACCGGACTACTGGTGTCAGTCAGTAGGGAAGAAGATAATTCTTCCGAAGAAGGAGAATGAACAACTTGTGCAGTTGATAAGTGCGGCGAAGAAACAATTACTGCCTGCACAGCCCGAGAAGGGGGGGCCGAGGGGGAAACCTGCTGCGGCTGTGGAATGCTGCTAAAAAAATCCACTATATCTTCTGTAGTCTCCTCCTCACTTTCAGGTTTAACTAATTGAGGATAAAGAGAAGCAGAGGGCTGCACCGAAGCAGGAAGACATTTGGATGTCTGACATTTATGTTTTAAATCTTGTACTTCAGTTTTTAATTTCTCCTGGGAGTCCTTCAGACTCCGCACCCGAGACTCATGGAGTCTCTTTGTTGCTTCCTCCCACCAAGACAGAAACTGCTCGCACTGCGCAGCAGAGGTGTGTGATTTAAGGGCTTCCCGGAGGCATGTAAGTTTATCTAACTCAAAGGTACCTTCTAATGGGCATTGTTTAAATGAATTTTCACGCGTGTACAGATTCCAATCATTTAAATACCTGCAGGTTTTAGGACCATAATGTACGTACATGTAATATGCTGGGGTACCCTTAGGGGGTAAAGTGGAAAGTTTAGACTGTTCCCCCCCCATGTTCCAGTCACACCAACTGAAGGGGTCCCTGTCCACGCTAGCGGACCAGAATCTAAGAATCCCTCCCTACAGGGCACTCACATACAGGAGAGACTCACAAGAAAGACTACGACCCTCGTACATCTCCTTTCAGCAAAGAGCGTCGGCTAAAGACTCCATTTCCGGGAGATAAACCCGCATACTCTAATTGCTTCCAGGAAGACGATCAGATTGTCAGTAGCCCACACAGAAGGGAAAGGGAGGGAAGATGGGTTCACACACTCCTAGACCCAGGCAGCTTCCTCGCCGGACTATGCCAAGCTGAGTCAGCCCACCATGGGTCGGATCTCCTAAAGATCCACTAGTTACTGGGCTTGCGTTAGACTACTCCTGATCATTAGCAATCGCTTCACAGGGCAATCTGGGCGTCTTCCAGCAACGAACACTCACACAGGTATACACACACACACACACCAAGGCCTCTTTTCCTCTATTTAACCCTTTTTTAACCTTTTTAAAATTTTTTTCTTTTTTATTTTATTTTTTTATTTTTTTAACCAAGATGCATCATTACCTGGTCCGGACCAATACCATGAGGCGGTATGACAACCCCTCTTGAGGCGGTAAAAACCCCTCAGCACCGGTGCATTCTAATGCATTACCTTATGCATTACCTGTTGGCCAACTCAGCAGTTCCCAGTACTGCTATAACTAACCTTATTGGGGCCTCTCCCCAATACCACTCTGCATTTGATCCTGCTGCACAGTCAAAAGTTCAGATGGCGTGAGCCCAACAGAAACAGACGTCCCCCACAGACAGTCCTCCTCCGATACCCCAATAGAGATTTCAAAAGGTCTCTTACCTCTATTGTGGCGCCATGGGGTTCGAAGGGGAACGATCCGTAGCAGCCGTCTGTGTGTCCGTGGGCGTTGCCAATCCCGGACGAGCCCCCAAATTGTCGAAGAAAACTCAGTTCTCGCTTATGTTTAGGTGCAGCAAAAACAAATACTTTATTATAATACTCTAGTGAACACAAGAGGGAGAGAGTGTCAGGAACTGGGTTGCCCCTTGTCCTGAACAGATCTCTCTCAATTAGTAAACAATCATAACAATCTTTATACCTTCTTAACAGACAGTGGCTAGCAAACTTGCAGACAGTAAAAGTAAACATTTGCATTTGTTTATACATAAGCCTATTCATTATCTTATTTGTCTGCAATACCAGAACAGAAAACAAGACTGCAATTCACAAGGTCGTAACGACTTTTCACACAATTCACTCTGCACCAGATACAGGGTAACAGCTTAACCTCTGCTAATTAGCTAACATACATTAAGATCCCTTCAAACCTTTATTAATTAATTCTTGGCCTCCACAATATGTAGAGCTTGCTTATTATAGAAGCTTCTATTACCTTTTGAAATTTAAGATTCTAACTTGTCTGCATCTGGATGATTAGCTGCTGTGACAGGGCAAGGCCAGATGGCTATAGGAAAGTAGTGAGAAACAGGTATGTTAGCCGCAGGCTAAACTGTTATCATGGTTATCATGGTAACCAAATGACAGTTGCTCCAGGTTAATCAAGACACCTGGGGCCAATTAATATCCTTCCAGAAAGCTGTGGAGACAGCTAGGTTGATTGGGACACCTGAAGCCAATCAGGGTCTGGCTGAAACTAGTTAAAAACTTCCAGTTAAGCATGGGGTGTGTATAACAGGAGCTGTGGGAGAGACTGAGTAGTACACACCAGATCAGGCACGTGTATGTGTCCTGTTTCTAAAAGGTCAGATACCATAGCTGATACTATTAGGGTCCCTGGGCTGGAGACTGGAGTAGAGGGTGGTCCTGGGCTCCCCCCTGATTAATCATTGAGACTGGGAGACAACAGGGACTGTGCAAGGGAGGGTAGCTTTGCCTCACCTCTCTTGCTGGCTTATGATGAAAATGGCTCAGTAGGCTGTGACCCTTGTCCCTAGAGAGAAGGGCTACATGGAGTGTCACAGTGAGCCTCTGAGGTTAGTGAAATCCACCAGGAAATGCAGGGTCCATGGAGACAAGGACAGAGCTGTGTCATACTGCTTTAACTTTGTAAACAACTCTCATTTCCTTTTAAAATAAATGTTAATACAGGTTATGACAGGACTGGCTACAAGTGTTGCCTTTGTTGGGAGATTTAAGATTCAATTGACCTAAGTAAATGACTGGTCCTTTGGGACTGGCAGTAACCTGAACATTGCTGTGATTTGTGGGGTAAGGCAGGGGTTCTCAATCAGGGGTCTGGGTCCCCCTGCGGGGTCACTAGCAGGTTTCAGGAGGGCTGCCAAGCAAGGCCAGCATTAGACTCGCTGAGGCCCAGGGCAGAAAACTGAAGTCCCAGTACGTGGGGCTGAAGTCTGGGCCCCTGAGCCCCACCACCCAGAGCTGAAGCCTAAGCAATGTAGCTTTGTGGGGGTATGGGACCCCAGGAAGTTGCCCTGTTTGCTACCCCCTAACACCAGCCCTGGCTGTGATGTTGTTAATATAACCTGTGACTGTATAATTCATTGGTGCAACCACAGTTATATATTTGCAGCAAATATTGTACAAAGGTTGTCATGTAAGGTGTCTATGAAAAGGTTATAATTTGCTGCTGATGATTATACTATCTGTATGGGTGTATCATTTTTGTAGTCAGTTAGGAATATTGGCTATGTTCTTGTACATCAATGTGTTTTGATTCTGAAGTAGCCTTAGTAAAGCATTAGGTCAGCTTCTTCAGAAAGGAACTTGCAAATCAAGTGACCAATCAAGAAACACTTGAAGGACCTTGGGGAAACTCCAATCCACATACCCTGGCAGGCTGGGCCAGTTTCTTTACCTGCCATGTCCGTGGGTTTGGGCAATTGCAGCTCCCACTGGCGGTCCGCCATCCCAGGTCAATGGGGGATGCAGGAAGCGGCGAGGGATGTGCTGCCTGCCACTTCCCACCGCCCCCATTGGCCTGGAGTGACAAACTGTGGCCAGTGGGAGCTGCGATCGGCCAAACCTGCCAACGTGGTTTGGTAAACAAGTAAACAAACTTGCCCGGCCTGCCAGGGTGCTTGCCCGGCCTGCCAGGGTGCCAAAGGTTGCCGATCCCTGAGCTAAAATATTTAAGAGACAAGTCAGTTGAAAATATAGTGGTGCAAGAACAAAGTAACATCCCTTCACATTGTTACACAGCTTCCAGGTGCTGGAGGCTGCGATCCTGTCGTTAACATGGTTGCTGGTCTGAAATCTCCCCATGGCCAGTCAGAGACAGACACATACCTCTGTCGCTCCCCAGCTCCCGTTGCAGTGCCCCTAGGGGAAGGAGAAGATGGGAGAGGGGAGAATTCAGGCCCTCGCATTCATGGAGAAATCCCCATTGCTTATTAATATAACGGCTGTTAACTACGAGATGGTGACAGAGATCAGAGGCCGATAACGCAGCCGCTGCAGACAGAGCCAGCCCCACAGGGCTGCTTCATGGGGAATGGTGACTCGCTGAGCTGGGCTGTGAGATGGAGCCGAGGATCAGTGACATCACTAGAGTCCCTGACTCCTCCCAAGGGTGAGCGTCGCTCTAACCAGAGGAGACGCCACCCCCAGACTCCAACTCACCTTTGAATCCCAGCAGCACCTCCTGCAGCATGGCACTTTTCAGAGAGAAATCGCTGAGTCTCTTCTCCAGCTCCGCAAATGACTCTGGCTTCTGAAACATCCCGTCCTCCCTACCAGGGAAAGGAGCCTGAGCCCAGCAACTCCCAAACTCCAGGAAACCTGGATCTGAGCTTTGTAGTCTGAGATGGTCGTTGTCATGGTGAGTCACCTCAGCCCTGTGCTCCCCTGAGAGATGGGAAGTGGGGAGACACTAGAGCAAAGAATGGAGACATTGTTCAGGAGCTTTCCCAGGGATGCTCTGGTTCTGTGGGGGGGGAGAGCTTCCCCCCCCCCACGCTGGTTTACTGCAGTAACAAGGGGCACCAGCACTGGGATTATGTAGAAAGGGAGGAGAGACAGACCAAAGAGTGGGCAGGTCCTACATGCTGACAGTGGCCACAGACAGAGCCCAGGTCTCCAGCAGGGAATGAACATGGGCCCTTAAACACCAAAACCTTTGAACCCTTCAGCTGGAGCAGTAACCCTGGGGTGTCCAGCTCATTTGGCAGAGAGGGCCACATTGCCCTGTCCGTTATGGTCAGTGGCCCAGAGCATCAGGTTAGGACTCTGTGCTCTGCTCCATTCACAGCAGAACACCCACTGCTCTCCATGGGACACCCACGTACAAAGAACAAGGGGAGAATCTCCCCTTCGTATGGAAATAAAATTTTAGTTCTTAGTATTTTGCCAAGTTTTTGTCTATTACACTCAGTGTCACTCAGGAGGAAAACACCCTGTAGGGCCCTGCCTGTTCTTCCCTGTGTTTCCCTTCCTTTCCCACCCTCCTTTCTCCATTTCTCTCTTGCTTCCTTGTCGTCTCTCTCCTCTGTTCTTCCCTCCCTACAGCAACCCCCTATTTCCACCCCACGAAGGCTTCACTCCTGCCCCCTCCCTGTTCCACCTGCTCGAGTGATCAGTCAGGGAATGTTGAATGTTGACATCGAAGTGTTGGCATTTCAGTTGACACCCCAATGACATTAACAGGGGACAGGAGAGTTCATGCTCTCTGAGCTACGGCTTCAGGCTGCTGGCAGCCCCAGCAAGGCAATGCTGTCTCCGTTTACACTGGGGAGGTGCTGGGGGCCAACAACTCACTTTAACAAATGTGAAAGCTGAGATTCTGCGCCCTCGGAATACGTGATGCAGACACATCAGTCCAGGAGACAGGCCTGGTCTGTCCCATCGGCCCTGTGTCTAGCAGCCCTGCTATGACCTCATTAGCGATCAGACAGTAACTGGCTCTTCTCCTACCTGAGTCAGCCACTAGGGGAGACAGAATCACATGCTACAAGGGCAGGGGGCAGCTTCCTATTCAGTGCAGTTATCAAACCTAATGGCCCATGAGGGCGGAGGGAAATGGAGCCCAGGACTTACCTCCTCCCAGCATCCTAAAGAGAGAGAGAGAAAGAGGAGGCCGTCAGGGGGAGTGCCCCTGGGTGGGGAGACCTGATGCTCTGCAGGGGTCAGCACTGAAGCCTCGAGCAGTAGGGGAATTTCAGGTTTACATTCCCAGAGCAGCTGCCCTCCCTACCAGGGACTTTCCCCTACGCAGCCCCAGCAATCACTGCGGGCAGGTTGCCACTGCGGGGATCTTCTTCCCCAGGCACTTTACAGGCAGAACATGTTTCTCTGCATTGAGAATCAAATTCCCCTCAGTGCTGAGAGACCCAGAAGGCCCCTGGTCCCACTAAACCCATTAACCTGCAGTGAGAGGGGCCTTAGGCCTGGCTTGGGACCTCAGCATGGTGGGGGAGGGGATTTCACCCTCCAAGAGCAAATGCAGAGAGACATTTCCAGGAGAGATGATCTTGGGGCTGCAGCATCAAGGACTCCCAGGACCCATCCCTGGCACTGACACAGACTCACTGTGTGGCCTGGGCCAGGGATCTGCCCCTCCCTCCACCTCACTTTCCCCATTTGTCCCAGAGGGATAATGCCCCTGACCCCACTTTGTAAAGTGCTTTGAGGTCTAGGGCTCAAATGCCTATAAAAACACTGCGTATGATCATTGCAATGACAGCCTGACCTGCAGGGGTTGGCTCAGCAGCTGCTGCCCCTTCTCTCCTCCCCTCTTGCTGAGCAGGGAAATCTCCCAGGACAGGCTGCAGTTGCCCTCATCCCTTCTCTGGACAATGGCTCTCTCTAGCCATCTCTCTCCCAGACGATCTTCTGCCTCTCAGCTTCTGTCTGTTTCTGCAACAGGGAGATGGAGGCTCAGTAACAGGGGAACATAAGAACGGCCAGACTGGGTCAGACCAAAGGTCCATCTAGCCCAGTACCCTGTCTTCTGACAGTGGCCAATGCCAGGTGCCCCAAAGGGAATGAACAGAACAGGGAATCATCAAGTGATCCATCCCCTGTTGCCCATTCCTAGCTTCTGGCAAACAGAGGCTAGGGACACCATCCCTACCCATCCTGGCTAATAGCCACTAATGGACCTGTCCTCCATGAACTTATCTAGTTCTTTTTTGAACTCTGTTAATGTCTTGGCCTTCACAACATCCTCTGGCAAGGGGTTCCACAAGTTGACTGTGTTGTGTGAAGAAATACTTCCTTTTGTTTGTTTTTTAAACCTGCTGCCTATTCATTTCATTGGGTGACCCCTAGTTCTTGTGTTATGAGGAGGAAATAACACTTCCTTATTTACTTTTGCCACACAAGTCATGATTTTATAGACCTCTACCATATTCCCCCTTAGTCGTCTCTTTTCCAAGCTGAACAGTCTCAGGCTTTGTCTACACTGGCACTTCTCTCCTGCTGACAAAGAGCAGCTACATTGCACGCCTGTCAGCAGAACAGCTGTAGCGGCACAGCTGTGTTGCTACAAGCTGCGGAAAGTAGCCATAGCCTCAGTCTTATTAATCTCTCCTCATACGGAAGCTGTTCCGCACCCTTCATCATTTTGTTGGCCTTCTCTGAACCTTTTCCAATTCCAATATATTTTTTTCAGATGGGGCGACCAGATCTGCAGGCAGTATTCAAGGTGTGGACATACCATGGATTTATATAGAGGCAATACGATATTTTCTGTTTTATTGTCTATCCCTTTCTTAATGATTCCCAATATTCTGTTCGGTTTTTTTTTAAACAGATTGGCTACAGATTGAGTGGAAGTTTCCAGAGAACTATCCGCAATGACTCCAAGATCTTTCTTGAGTGGTAACAGCTAATTTAGACCCCATCATTTTATGTCCATTTGATATTATCTTTTCCACTATGCATTATTTTTTATCAACATTGAAATTCTTCTGTTTCAACTGGAGAAAATCATAAATGTGCCTTGGGGCGGGTGGCAGAGTTATTTACCAGAACACAAGATCTCTTGTGGTGAGTGATGGGAAGTTCATTTATCCTGGGAAGGGAGGAGGGATCAGGGCCAGGGTGAGCTGTACATCACCAACAGGAGGGACACTTCTCCCCAAAACCTCATCAACTTGCACTGAGCCAAATCCTCCATCTCTGCAGCCCATATTTCATCTCCTTACTCCCCATCCCCCCTAGGAGCTAGAAGGATCTCTGGTCACTGTGACATCCAGACAGCCCGTGGGCAGGGACTCTGGGCTAACACAGACTGACCCTCTCCTGCCCAGCAGCCTCCTGCATCCTTTGGGCATCATGTTACCCCTGTGTCTGACCCTGCAGGCTCCCTGGGCTCCAGTGGGGATGGGTCCCTGGCTGAGGCTGGCAGGGTGGGCCCTGTATTCACCAGGTCATTCTTGTGCCAGGCAAACCTAAGTGGCGGGGGGCTCTAGGCACCTACCAGCAGCTCCTCACTTTGCTGCTCCTCCTTGGCTTTGGCTGCTTCTCTCTCTTTTCCCAGAGGGGCCAGATGCTTTTGTGGTACCTCCTGGAAGAAGCAGGGGAGGAAGGGTTAGAAACTGCTGCAAATCTCCCAGCTGCCAGATTTCAGGGCCCATCCTGCCCTGCAGACACCTGTGCAGGGTCCCTGGGACTCAGATTGAGAGGAGATGGTGAAACAGGGAGCAGCTTTTCTAGAGAAAATGCAGGACCCCAGGCTGCAGTGACAGTGGTGCAGCCAGTGATGAGCTGCCAAAATCTTAACAACCATTTCCCTATAAAAAGTTCTGATTTAAGAGGGGGAGGGGCCAGGGCAGGGGGAGACATACTCATGGGGCTGGGGGCTCCTGCAGGGCCTGGGGCAAATTGCCCCACTTGCAGCCCCCTTACTCCAGAGCTCAGCTGAGCTGCCCAGCTGGTGCCAGCGGCTGGCCATGCTGCAGCTGGGGGGAAGCAGGGGCCTGGCTGTTATAAGAAGGCAGTCAGCTGTGAACCAGCTGAGCAGCGAACAGCAGAGAGGCAAACAGAAGGAGTTTGCCTGGGAGTTCGCCTGGAGAGAGCCTACTGAGGCCCTCCCCTCGCAGGTTTCTCCGAGTAGCATCTGCCACAAGTCAGGAAGCTCTTAGAAGGAAGAGACTATGGATGCTGAGCAATCCGCTGCTGTGACCCGCACACGATGCGCCATGTTCGTCATCCTTCCACAGGATAGGAGCGACTTTGTCTGTACAAAGTACAAGCTGATTTCCATATTGGAAGAGAAGATTCAAGGTCTGGAGAAACGAATATCAACCCTGCATTCCATAAAAGAAAATGAGGATTTCCTGGATAGACGTCAAGATCAGCTTCAGCGGGCACAATGTTCTGAAGATTCAGAGCAGGCTACGCAGCGGGGACAGAAGGCCAGTGAGGATAATTGGCGGCATGTTACTTCCAGAAGAGGAAAGAGTACCAGAAATGTCCATGTACCAGTAACACAGATGCAGGTGAGCAACCGTTTTCATGTTCTCTCCGCAGGTACTAGTGCAGAGGGTGGAGTGGATGATACATCTGAGGGAACAGAGCAGAAGGAGACTCCACTGATTGGAAGGCATGAGATGCACCGTCCTAGGGATGGGGGTTCCACGACCACCACTCCCAAGAGGAGGAGGAGGAGGAGGGTGGTGGTGGTGGTCGGGGACTCTCTCCTCAGGGGGACTGAGTCATCTATCTGCCGCCCTGACCGGGAAAACCAAGAGATGTGCTGCTTGCCAGAGGCTAGGATTCACGATGTGACGGAGAGACTGCTGAGACTCATCAAGCCCTCAGATCGCTACCCCTTCCTGCTTCTCCACGTGGGCACCAATGATACTGCCAAGAATGACCTTGAGCGTATCACTGCAGACTACCTGGCTCTGGGAAGAAGGATAAAGGAGTTTGAGGCGCAAGTAGTGTTCTCGTCTAGCCTCCCTGTGGCAGGAAAATGCCAGGGTAGAGACCGTCGAATTGTGGAAATCAACAAATGGTTACGCAGATGGTGTTGGAGAGAAGGGTTTGGATTCTTTGACCATGGGATGGTCTTCCAAGAAGAAGGATTGCTAGGCAGAGACGGGCTCCACCTCACGAAGAGAGGGAAGAGCATCTTTGCAAGCAGGCTGGCTAACCTAGTGAGGAGGGCTTTAAACTAGGTTCACCGGGGGAAGGAGACCAAAGCCCCGAGGGAAGTGGGATTCTGGGAGGAAGCACAAGCAGGAGACTGCAAGAGGGGAGGACTCCTGTCTCAGACCGAGAAAGCGGGACAATCAGCGAGTTATCTTAAGTGCCTATACACAAATGCAAGAAGCCTGGGGAACAAGCAGGGAGAACTAGAAGTCCTGGCACAGTCAAGGAATTATGATGCAATTGGAATAACAGACTTGGTGGGATAACTCACATGATTGGAGTACTGTCATGGATGGATATAAACTGTTCAGGAAGGATAGGCAGGGCAGAAAAGGTGAGGGAGTTGCATTGTATGTAAGAGCAGTATGACTGCTCAGAGCTCCATTATGAACCTGCAGAAAAACCTGAGAGTCTCTGGATTAAATTTAGAAGTATGAACAACAAGGGTGATGTCGTGGTGGGAGACCACCAGACCAGGGGGATGAGGTGGACGAGGCTTTCTTCCAGCCACTAACAGAAGTTGCTAGATCACAGGCCCTGGTTCTCATGGGTGACTTTAATCACCCTGATATCTGCTGGGAGAGCAATACAGCAGTGCACAGACAATCCAGGAAGTTTCTGGAAAGTGTAGGGGGACAATTTCCTGGTGCAAGTGCTGGAGGAACCAACTAGGGGGAAAGCTCTTCTTGACCTGCTGCTCACAAACAGGGAAGAAATAGTAGAAGAAATGGTCGCGTTCAGGATCCTGATACAAGGAAGAAAGGAGAGCAGTAGAACAGAGACCCTGGACTTCAGAAAAGCAGACTTCGACTCCCTCAGGGAACTGATGGGCAAGGTCCCCTGGGAGAATAACATGATGGGGAAAGGAGTCGAGGAAAGCTGGCTGTATTTTAAAGAATCCTTATTGAGGTTGCAGGAACAAACCATCCCGATGTGTAGGAAGAAAAGTAAATACGGCAAGCGACCAGCTTGGCTTAACAGTGAAATCCTTGCTGGTCTTAAACATAAAAAAACAGCTTACAAGAAGTGGAAGATTGGACAAATAACCAGAGAGGAGTATAAAAGTATTGCTCAGGCATGCAGGAGTGAAATTAGGAAGGCCAAATCACACTTGGAGTTGCAGTTAGCTGGAGATGTTAGGAGTAACAAGAAGGGTTTCTTCAGGTATGTTAGCAACAAGAAGAAACTCAAGGAAAGTGTGGGCCCCTTGCTGAATGAGGGAGGGAACCTAGTGACAAAAAGGATGTGGAGAAAGCTAGTGTACTCAATGCTTTTTTTGCCTCTGTCTTCACAGACAAGGTCAGCTCCCAGACAGCTGCACTCTGTAGCACGGTATGGGGAGGAGGTGACCAGCTCTCTGTGGAGAAAGAAGTAGTTCGGGACTATTTAGAAAAGCTGGACGAGCACAAATCCATGGGGCCGGATGCACTGCATCCGAGGGTGCTAAAGGAGTTGGCCGATGAGATTGCAGAGCCATTGGCCATTATCTTTGAAAAATCATGGCAATCGGGCGAGGTCCCGGATGACTGGAAAAAAGGTAATATAGTGCCCATCTTTAAAAAAGGGAAGAAGGAAGATCCAGGGAACTACAGGCCAGTCAGTCTCGCCTCAGTCCCTGGAAAAATCATGGAACAGGTCCTCAAGGAATCAATTCTGAACCACTTAAAGGAGGGGAAAGTGATCAGGAACAGTCAGCATGGATTCACCAAGGGCAAATCATGCCTGACTAACCTAATTGCCTTCTATGATGAGATAACCGGCTCTGTGGATGAGGGGAAAGCAGTGGATGTGCTATTTCTGGACTTTAGCAAAGCTTTTGATACAGTCTCCCACAGTATTCTTGCCAGCAAGTTAAAGAAGTCTGGGCTGGATGAATGGACGGTAAGGTGGATAGAAAACTGGCTAGATGGTCGGGCTCAACGGGTAGTGATCAATGGTTCCATGTCTAGTTGGCAGCCGGTATCAAGTGGAGTGCCCCAAGGGTCGGTGCTGGAGCCGGTTTTGTTCAATATCTTTAACGATCTGGAGGATGGTGTGGACTGCACCCTTAGCAAGTTTGCAGATGACACTAAACTGGGAGGAGTGGTTGATACGCTGGAGGGTAGGGATAGGATACAGAGGGACCTAGACAAATTAGAGGATTGGGCTAAAAGAAATATGATGAGGTTCAACAAGGACAAGTGCAGAGTCCTGCACTTAGGACGGAAGAATCCCATGCACTGCTATAGACTAGGGACCGAATGGCTGGGCAGCAGTTCTGCAGAAAGGGACCTAGGGGTTACGGTGGACAAAAAGCTGAATGAATCAACGATGTGTCCTTGTTGCCAAGAAGGCTAATGGCATTTTGGGTTGTATAAGTAGGGGCATTTCCAGCAGATCGAGGGATGTGATCATTCCCCTCTATTCAGCACTGGTGAGGCCTCATTTGGAGTACTGTGTCCAGTTTTGGGCCCCACACTACAAGAAGGATGTGGATAAATTGGAGAGAGTCCAGCAGAGTGCCACAAAAATGATTAGGGGGCTGGAGCACATGACTTATGAGAAGAGGCTGAGGGAACTGAGATTGTTTAGCCTGCAGAAGAGAAGAATGAGGGGGGATTTGACAGCTGCTTTCAACTACCTGAAAGCGGGTTCCAAAGAGGATGGATCTAGACTGTTCTCAGTGGTAGAAGATGACAGAACAAGGAGTAATGGTCTCAAGTTGCAGAGGGGGAGGTTTAGGTTGGACATTAGGAAAAACTTTTTCACTGGTAGGGTGGTGAAGCACTGGAATGGGTTACCTAAGGAGGTGGTGGAATCTCCTTCCTTAGAGGTTTTTAAGGTCAGGCTTGACAAAGCCCTGGCTGGGATGACTTAGTTGGGTTTGGTCCTGCTTTGAGCAGGGGGTTGGACTAGATGATCTCCTGAGGTCCCTTCCAACCCTGAGATTCTATGAAGGGCCGAGGGAGCCTGAGCCTCCCCAGCTGGGAATCCTGGGAGCAACAGGATGGTCTGGCCCACAGACCAGAGTTCTTTGCCCACCCCCTGGCCCTTTAACAACCGGTTCTCCACAGAGGTCTAATTTTAGCAACCGGTTCTTGGGAACCTGCTCCAGCTCACCACTGGGTGCAGCCCAACCCCCAGCTCCCCGGGGCCTCACCCACATCCCAAGCAGTCAACTTCAGACACTCCCCCACTTTCCCCAGTGCCAGATCTGAACATGGAGCCCCCCAAACATCCCCCAATCCCCAGCCCTGACACCCCCAGCTGTAGCCCTGAGGATTAATCTGTTGGTCTGTATAAAATGTCTTTTTGATAAAAGTATGTAAAAGGCTTATAGATTTATTTTGCAATAGCTGAAATGCAAGACACCTACAGACATCCAGGCCAGACACCCAGGTCAACATCCTGCGTGACGCTGAAGGCAACCTTTAGGACCCTTACTCAGAAAAGTAATAATAGAACAAAAACCTACGCAGTTGTCTGAGACCTTTCACCTACTGCCAATAGCAGTAAAGAGTGGAAAATGGGGATTTTTGCCCACAAATCTAACAAGTACACCACAAATGCGTACATATCTGTCACTCATACATACATAAATGTTAGCCTATGAGGCATATGTACCCTAACATTTCCGTGGGGGAAAGATGAAATTTGGGTGTAAGAGGAAGGCTTTCCGAATGTCTGTTCTCTATAAAAAGGGTGATAATTCATCATTAGGCAGGCGATACACCCATCTTTCTATCTTCCATCATCTCACCCTTTCTCTCCCCTACGAAGGCTGTTAATTACTGACAAGTTGTGGTGGTATTTCTTTTCAAAGCTGTAAGTATAAAGGAATCTAATTTCTGCTTTATCTTTTAAAAGCATCTAGTTTATAGAGGTAAACTCATTTTCAGTCTTTTATTATTTCCTTTATAAGTGTGAACTATACCCAAAAGTGTCTATTGCATAGAGTGAATTTATCATAAATATATCTCTTAAAGAACTGTGATATTTGTAACTGTGTAATCTCAAACTGCTTTCAACATTTTTACATTTACTTATTGTTTCATTGATTTTAATAAAAAGGTCTTGATTACTATTTCTGTCTCAGTGTAAGTTCCTGTCATATACCCCGAAACTCCTTGTATAAACTCTGTGAAGCCTGATTCAAGACGAACCTTATCTTCTGATCACACATTGGCAAACCATACCCATATTATTAATATCTATTAATTATTATTAAAATTACTAATTAGAAATTTAACTATTAAATAAAACTAAAATAAGTGGATAAACTCCACTGACCCTACTAACCCACCCCCATAGGCGGCAGGTTTGTATAATTTTTGGTGGTGCCCAAAATGGTGGTGCCCCCCCGCTCCCGCCCTGTAAGCCGATATAAAATGAAGCTACAACGCGTCAGCGCCACAAGATTACAAGGGTCAATTAAAAGTGGAAAGTCCCAGAAGCAGCACTTGCCTACTTCAATATACAGTATTATATTTTGTTGCACCTGTTGTGATGAAGTGGGAATGTTCTTAATATTTTCTCTGAATACTGTGTGGGTGCCTCAGTTTCCCCTGCAAGATGCCAACTGAAGGTGTTGGGGACAAAGAGATCAGGTGGCCTCCTTGTCCGGAAGAGAGACAGAGGCCAGAGGAGGGAGTGTCAGTTTGGAGCTGGCTGGGGAAATGGGGAGAGACCCAGAACTTGGTTCTGGGCTCCCCACCCCGCAAGATGGACCTGACAGAGGGGTTCTGTTTTCTGTACCAATAAGCTCTGTTTAAACTGTGTTCCCGTCATCTAATAAACCTTCTGTTTTACAGTCTGGCTGAGAGTCACATCTGACTGCGGAGTTGGGGTGCAGGGACCTCTGGCTACCCCAGGACCCTGCCTGGGTGGACTAACTACGGAAAGTGCATGGTGTGGAAGGGCATGCTGAATGCTCTGAGGTCAGACCCAGGAAGGTGTAAGCTTCTTGCCCTGGAGACAGTCTGCTCAGAGAGGAGGCTCCCCCAGAGTCCTGACTGGTTTTGAAGGAGTGGTTCCTCCAGAGCATCCCAGCATCCCCTTCCACACCATGCGCTTCCTGGAAGTCCGCACAGGCATTAACACTCCCTCCTCTGGCCTTTGTCAAGAAGGCTAACAGCATTTTGGGCTGTATAAGTAGGGGCACTGCCAGCAGATCGAGAGACATGATCATTCTCCTCTATTCAACATTGGTGAGGCCTCATCTAGAGTACTATGTCCAGTTTGGGGCCCCACATTGCAAAGAAGGATGTGGAAAAATTGGAAAGTCCAGTGGAGGGCAACAAAAATGATTAGGGGGCTGGAGCACATGACTTCTGAAGAGAGGCTGAGGGAACTGGGATTGTTTAGTCTGCAGAAGAGAAGAATGAGGGGGGATTTGATAGCTGCTTTCAACTACCTGAAAGGGGGTTCCAAAGAGAATGGATCTAGACTGTTCTCAGTGGTAGAAGATGACAGAACAAGGAGCAATGGTCTCAAGTTGCAGTGGGGGAGGTTTAGGTTGGATATTAAGAAAAACTTTTTCACTAGCAGGGTGGTGAAGAACTGGAATGGGTTACCTAGGGAGGTGGTGGAATCTCCTTCCTTAGAGGTTTTTAAGGCCCGGCTTGACAAAGCCCTGGCGGGGATGATTTAGTTGGGGATTGGTCCTGCTTTCAGCAGGGGGTTGGACTAGCTGACCTCCTGAGGTCCCTTCAAACCCTGATATTCTATGATACTCTAACTGACCACCAAATTTAAGTTGCGTGTTTTTCCCGTCAGGTGAGGACTCTGGGGCAGGGCTGGGGATAAGGAACTTGGGGTGCAGACAAGCTGCCCCAGGGCTAGGGCCAAAGAGGACTCCACTCCACCCTCCCTGACAGCAGCAAGCTCCAGGGGAGGGACCCCTTCTGCCCCCCCAGTCACTGCACATGCTCCTAGGGTCCCTCTCAGGTCCAGAAAGCCCACTCGCCTCCCCTATGGTGGGTACCGGGGGGAGGGGAAGTTGCCATCACGTGTGGCCTCCCCTGCTGCCACCCCTCACCATAGCCTCACTGGGGATGGGGCTGCCCCTTGCCCAGCATGGTGCAGGAGTGGGGACTGCAGGGTGGTAGCTGGGGAGGGGCACAGTACCACAAAATTCACCTAAGCCCCAGCTGCACAGGTCTACGAAGCTCCCCTCCCCAGTGGTGTAGCCAGGTTCTAACATCAGGGGGAGCGAACATGTAAAAAAAGATGCCAGCCAACATATCCAATTACTAATCAGGTAGTTCTATAACAGGCTATAACAGGCTGTCCTGGACCCCATCACCCCCTGAAGCACTAGGTAGGGGTAGGCACCACCATGTTGTGCAACAAACACTTGACAAAATTACTGGACTTAATGATGGACAATGCGGGCAGGTGGGTATTATGTCATTCAATCATTCAACCCATAAAATTGCACACATTTTGCCTCAGTGAAATTAAATATCCAGAGAATTACTGGGCCTGTGATGATGACCAGGGCTTGCTCACCTGTGGCTCGGGCTTCCCCTCCCTGTGCTGTGGAGGCACAGCCAGGCAGGTCTGCATCTGCAGGCAGGCACCCTGCCTCATGTGCAGCTCCCGTGGGCCCTGATAGCCACTAGACTGGGAGCCTCCCGGCCAATGGAATGGGCTGGGCTGGGGGGCGGAAGGCAAAGGGGGAGATTGTAGGGAGCTTTGGAGGAGGGGAGGCAGTGGGGGAGGGGAGTGGGCTGGCACAAAGGGGAGGGCTCTCTGGAGAGGAGTGACAGGGGCACAGGGGTCATTGGGAGTCTCTCGAGGGGGCAGAGGGTTGTGTGGGTCTCTGTGGGGCAGGGGGCTGTGATGGGCGGAGCCAGCTGCAACCTGGGTCTGCTCTGCAGGGGGTGTTGCTATAGTCCCCTCAGTAAGCTCCCCCCATCCTGTGTATTTTATACCAGCCCCGGGGTGCCCATTGCTGCTCCTTTCCCTGCCCACGGCTCCATCTGTCTGTCCCCACAACCCCCCAGCTGTGTCCATCTGTCTGTCCTCACAACTCCCCTGGCTGTGTCCTGGTGTGTGTCTGTCCCACAACCCCCTGGCTGTGTCCTTGTGTCTGTCTGTCCCACATCCCCCAGCTGTGTCTGGCTGGCTGCCCCCACCACCCCCGGCTGTGTCTGTCTGTCCCACAACCCCCCAGCTGTGTCTGTTTGTCCCCACCAATGCCCCCCCGACTGTGTCTTTGTGTCTGTCTGTCCCCACCACCCCCGGCTGTGTGTGTCTGTGCCACAACCCCCCTGGCTGTGTCCTTATATCTGTCTGTCCCACAACCCCCGGCTGTGTCTGTCTGGCTGTCCCCACCACCCCCGGCTGTGTGTGTCTGTCCCCCCCTGCTGTGTGTGTCTGTCCCACAACCCCCCTGGCTGTGTCCTTGTGTGTGTCTGTCCCACAACCCCCGGCTGTGTCTGGCTGGCTGCCCCCACCACCCCCGGCTGTGTCTGGCTGTCCCCCCCACTGTGTCTGGCTGTCCCACAACCCCCTGGCTGTGTCTGTTTGTCCCCACCAAACCTCCCTCCCCGGCTGTGTCCATGTGTCTGGCTTCCCCCACAGCTCACCAGCTGAGTCTGTCTGATAGGGACAGACACTGCTGCTGCTCTGCCCAGGGCTCAGACGCTGCCGGTGGCTTGCTCCCCCTCCCTGCTGTGGAGGTGTGGCCAGGCGGCTCCGGCACTGCCCCCGGCAGCTCCCATTGGCTGGGGTTCCCGGCCAATGGGCTGTGAGCCCAGTTGCTGCTGGGGCCTCTGCCGGGAGCTGCTGCTGTGGTGAGAGCGCCCGGCATTGCAACGCGGGGATCCCCAAAGCACAGGGCCTGGGGCCCAAACATTGGTGGAGCTGGGCCCAGCTTCTGGATTATTGGTGGGGCCTGGGCTCCATGGGCCCATAGAACTCGCCGCCTATGCCCACCCCAAATCAGGCTACAGGCTGGCGACCCAGATGGGACGAGATTTGAGCAGTGTGTGACAGGAACTTCCAGGGAATCCAGATATTCCTGGACCCTCAGTGAATTTTTCTTTGAAACGTAAGTAAATGGTTAAAATTTCAGTGATCTGTAAACTCTTGAAGCAGAGTCAGGTTAACTTCCTGTGGCTGCAGCTTGGCAGCACGCCCAGTATTTCCATTTTGTATTGTGGTTTAACCTAATAACTTTAGCCTAAGGTTTTTAACTGATAACTAATATTAAGGTAATATTGTTTAAAGTGATACATGCGCAATAGGGGTTTTGTAAGTTGAAGATAACGAATGGTACCAATAAGATATTAGCAGTTGCACGGGATCCAGTGACCAACACTAGTGGTGGCGGGGGAGTTGATAAAGCAAGGTATTAATCGCCGCCAGAAAGGCCGCAATCAGTCAGAACTTAAACAGGTCAAAGATACCTTATCTCAGTCCCCTTGACTCTCCCGGACTGCACCTCTGATCTGTCTGCCTCAGTATTCCCCTCATATTTGGCAGGTCCCGACAGAGGGGAAAGACCTCTTGATTTGCTATAAGCCATCGAGAGAAGAGAGGGAACTTATCCCCACTCCCTCTATTATTTGGGACTTTTATGATATAAAGTGTTAAACCGGTTAAGGGGTATTATTTCCTGTTTCTGTGAAGGGACGCCTTTAATATCAGAAATAAATCAACAGAGTACTTATTCTAGTGAATATACTAGAAATAGATAGAGATGAATTCTCTATTTTGTATTAAGAGTATTAAAAGTGAAGAAAGTGCAGGAGTAGAGTGTGTTGGAGTTGCCAGTGGTTTGGCTTTAGAAAACTTTGTTAGGAAATATATTCAGGAACATGGAGGAGGTCTAGAACAGCTGAGAAATAGTGGAATGATTTCTGAGCAGAGAAACCAGTGGGGTTTTGTGAGCAATGTATTTGAGGAAGAAACAGAGCAGAAAAAGAAAAGAGCTAAAGTGGTGAAAGGAATAGCTGTTGAATGCCTGCTTGTGGCTTGTAGTTCATTGGGAAAGAAATTGGATAAAAAGATGGAGTTACTCAGGGAAGTTCAGCAAATGCTGGTAGCCTATAGAGTAGACCGTGGTCGGATGTTGGAAAAGATTAAAGAACTAGAAAAGGGAGAAAATATAGTAGAGGAGGCTGAAGAATCGATTCCCATCCCTATTGGTATGGTGGAACCGACAGAGGTAGAAAAATCTATTGGACCAGTGACTAGAAGTAAAACAAGAGAATTAGCTCAAGCTGATAAAGTACCTTCAGGAGCGGAGTTGCAGATTGAATCTGTGGAGTCAGAGGAGGAAATTGGCAGTGCAGAAGCTACTGACAGTCTGCTGATAAAAGAAGGAAGTTCTGAGGTGGCAGTACAGGAGGTGGAGACAAGTGTCACAGAAAAAGCAATCAGTGATGCAAACGAAGAAGCAGAGAGAGAGAACCTCTCCTTCTATAGTGACAGCTTCTGTGAGTGAAGAGGCAGTGCCTTTAGAATCAATCGTTGTTCAGGGATTAGAAGATGCCGTATCACAGGTAACACTTGTAGCTAATGCATGTGATGTAGTAATCTCTAAGTTACAAAGAGAGCTACAACAACCAGGGAATAGAATTCCTGCTCCTCCACCCAATATTACATAAGCACCATATAGAGTAGAAGATCCAGTCCCTTTGGGTGGATATTTATTGGCATTTGGGCAATCAACATTGCCTAGACCCCAAGAATTTCGTGGGTCCCCTACACCCCCGTGGTATATGCTGGTATCACCTGGTGTATCGGTAGAACGCCCTACTACATCAGATTTTAGTGGACTAAGGGATATCCTGCGTCAGTGTGGAGACGCTCTGAATGTAAGTCATAGACATTTTATGGAAAGTAATCCTGGATATCTAGGATAATCTCCAGTGGAAAGTTTTGATGATTCAGATGAGGAAAATGTGAATCCAGGTAGAAGGAGACAAGACATAGAAATTGTAGATTTAAGCTCAGATGAAAGCTCAGATTCTGATCCAGAAGAAGGAACTGCAGGTTCCAATTCTGATTGTCCTGTAGCAGTTGTTACAGATATTAAGACCTTAGACCTAGTAGCTAAGAAAGTAGGAACGATGGAGGATTCTTCAGTTGCTATGCATGCACAACGTGTGCAAGAGACAGCAAAAGTGTTTGGCTTACCAAGGGAAGATTGGGTTAAAATCTTACAACTCACAGTGAATTGAGCATTGTGGAATACTTTGCCACTTAAGTTTAGGATAGGAGAGAGAACTTTTGAAGAAACAATAGCCCTATTGGAACATAACCAGCACCCAGGGCAAGCTGGAGTAGCAATTCTGTCTAATTTAAAGCAGAAACCTAATGAAACTCCACATCAGTTTCATCTGCAGTTAAGTGCGGCTTGGCGGAGTCATATAAAAGAGGAAACAGATGAACTGCCATACATTAGTTTGCTGGTTAATAACTCTCTTCCCCAGTTAAGGGAAATGGTTAATATGCATATAACTGATGATATTTCTTTAAAAAGAACATTAGCCTTATTGGCTAAAGCATATGCACAGGGAGGCTCTAAATTAGGTCGGCGTGGAGCCCCGGTTGCAGTACTTCAGGAACCACAAACTAATCCTACGGTGAGGATTGAGGGACCTCAACCTCAACCAGGGTTAGGATGAGGAGTTCCTAAATTCCCTAATATCAACGTTGGCAAAATGACCCTAACCCACATAATAACCTTGGACCTTCGAGTGGCCAGGCCCCTCGACAGGGTTATGCGTTTGGATCCTATGCAGGAGCCCGGGATCGTGTTCTTTCTTTTCAGATGCTGCACAGAACAGTTCACGTCTGCAGAGACCTAAATCACCGCCTTTGCACAAAACTGAGGACTCAGTTGTAAGAATGTTTAGGACAGTGCAACAGACGCTTGAAGCTCAACGACGGGATATCCGAGAACTTCATGCCCGTGTGAATGAGCTGATGATGGAAGGCCAAGGCTCAGCAACCTTGAACCGTCCAGTGGCCTCCGTTGATCCATCCCCTTTCCCCCAGTGGACAGCCACTCCTCCAGAATTGGCTGCCTCTGAGGAGATAGAGGAAGAACCCCTAGATTATCTGTCAGCATATGCTGCATGACTACAAACAACCCCGAATGTAGTCATAACCCCTTTAGGCAGGGATACAAGTGGAAGACCCACAATATCTGCAGTGATAGAGGGCCTCGACAGGAATCTTATTATAGATACTGGAGCAGCAATTAGTATTCTCCATGTCGAGGATCCTAGATCCTCTCCTCTATCATCAGGATGTACCAAGACACTTGCAACTTTTGCAAGTAATCACGTTGTTACCACACTTTCTACACCCCTTGAAGTACAAATAGGTCACCTGAGAAAGAATCATACATTTGCATTGATGAAATTAGCAGACCCAAAGAATTGTCTATTACAAACAGGGATGTGTTCTTGATTTGTGTAACCAATTATTGTGTCTTTCAGTAGAACAGACAAAGGATGACTCTCCAGTAGTCATACCTGAGTGTGGCATGGTATCTCCAGTGGAGGACTCTAAACCTGAAGGGTATGATTTGGACAAAATAGTGGCTAAACATGCAGACCAACCTGAGTTACAGGCATTACTGTACAAACATGCAGATGCTTTTGCTAAACACAAACATGATTGTGGATGCATGGCCGTCACTATTGTTGTAGAAGGAGGAGAAATTTTAGCCCAAAAACAGTATCCTTACCCAGAACAAGCAAATCCATACATAGAAAAGACTATCAAGTCTTTGTTGACACAGGGAGTACTACGTAAATGTACTTCCACTGCAAATTCACCTATTTGGCCTGTCAAGAAACCAGATGGTTTGTGGGATCTCACAATAGATTACAGATGCCTAAACCAAGTTACACCAACTTGTGCCCCCACAGTGGCCAAAATGCCAGATCTAATTAAATCCTTTGATCCAGAGGCTGTATGGTTTACTGTATTAGACATCAGTAACAGCTTTTGGACATTACCATTGGCACACATTTCACAGTACCGTTTTGCATTTAGTTTTCAGGGAGTGCAATATTCTTGGACACGTTTGCCACAGGGATATAAAAACTCTCCAGCTTTATTCCATGCACAAATGAGACGGATACTGTCACCATTTTCTAAACCAAATGTTCTATTTCAATATGTAGATGACCTGTGTTTAGCAACACAGACGAAAAAGGAGCATTTAGAAAGACTTGACGAGCTCCTGCAAATTCTAAAAGAAGCAGGGTTAAAGTGCAATCCAGCCAAGGCCCAGCTGATGGCTAATTGTGTCTCTTTCTTGGGCCTCACCCTGACAAAATGGGGTAGAACCCCAGCGCAACAGAAGGTGGATGCAATCCAAACATTGCCTTTACCACAGGAACCTACGGCTTTAAGAGCTTTTCTAGGTTTAACTGGGTACCACAGGGATTTCATCCCTAATTTTGCTTCTATTGCAGGTCCTTTGTACCAACTACTAAAGAAAGGTGTACAGTGGGAATGGTCTGAGCAACACACGGAGGCAGTATCCCAACTAAAACAGGCCATTATCAAGGCTCCGGTGTTGATCACTCCAAATCCTGAAATACCCTATCATCTGGAGGTAGCGGTGAGTGTTAATGCGTTGGCGGCTGTGGCCTCACAAGAAAGGCATGGGAAAATCAGACCTGTGGCCTATGCCTCACGTTTAATGTCATCAATTGAACTCAAATATGACAATTGTGAAAAGTACCTATTGGCAACCAGTTGGGCCATACAACACTTTTCTTTTCTAATTGGCCTCAGCCCGATCATATTACACTCATCGCACACTCCTCTTCAGTTTTTACTGTCCAACAGGGTAAAAGATGGGCAAGTTTCAAATGTTCGCCTAGCCCACTGGGTATTACTACTGCAAGGGAAAGATATTGCAGTCAAATCTATTAGGACATCATCCTTGTTACCAACTGCTCTATTGTATCAGGGAGAGCCACACAAGTGTCCCAACTTTGATCAATTGGATCTAAGGGGGGAGGAAAAACAAAAGCTCTTTCAACCTTTAATCCAGGAGACAGATTCCATTAATAGGTATAAATTCTTTGTTGATGGTAATAACTAGAACCATCAAGGCAAACCCTACACTGGGTTCAGAATCTATGCAGTTCCCCCTGAGGGGAAAGGAGAGCCTTGGGAAAAGGCATATTCATGCACTCCACATTCGGCTCAATATGCAGAATTAGCTGCAGTGGCTTGTGTATTGGAGTACTGTGTGCAGTTCTCCATCACCACCACTTACCAAGATATCTGTCTGTTTTCAGACTCTGCATGGGTATGCAATTCTCTCACAGTTTCTACCATATTGGGAAACAAATGGTTTTACATCTTCTGATGGCACACCTATTAGGTATGCATCACTGATGAAATACATCCATTGGTTAACAGTAATAGTTACTGTTTCAGAGCAGCCAATCAAAGTAAAAAAAAGTGAAAGCTCACTGGAAATTGGACCCTTATGCTATGGAAAATGAAAAAGCTGATAAATTGGCCCGGGGTTGCAGGGCACAGGAAGGGGCTGGGGCAGCTTGGGGGTGGGGGTGGAGGCAGGAGGCAGGAGCTGGGAGAACAAAGAACCGGGAGCATCAACCCCCGGGCAGCTCCTGAGAGACCAGACACTGCTGCTGTTATATCCTTGGGGGTAGTCGGTTTAGGAAGAAATCACTTGAGGCCAGAGAGCAAACAGCTAACAAAGCTACCATTTATTTACAGACATGGAGCTCACCTGACCAGCTCAAGGTGGCTGGGCTATCCCCTAATAATCCAACTCAGTTGCCATAGGAACAAAAACCATGACAACCAAATACACAACATATTCCTCCCCCCTTATAAGAACATCCCCTAAATAAAACACACACTAGACTAGAGAAGGAGGGTAGACTGCCTCCATTCCCAGCTAAACCCTGGGGATTATTTTGCCCCATAACCGTGGGTTTGCCCTAGCTAAAGATCCAGCCATTGAGGAGGTCTTCTGTCTCTAGGTGGATTACGGTAAACTTCTGGTGGTGTTGCACCCGAAAGTACTATGACAATGGGCTCAGGGTTCGCAGCACGAACGGGTGAGGAGGTGGTATCAGCTCATGATGGGCAAAGGGGTATCTCAGCCGCCGGCAGTAATGGAGGAGAACAGTCAGGAACAGGTAGTTCTTGATTCAGTGCCTCACCAGAAGAGGTGAAGTCAGACCACTCAACTGCAGATGTGTCCTGAGGACTGGCATGACCTGGCAACAGCTGATCTACATGTTGCCGCCAGGTAAGATTCTCTGCAGTCTGGACTGCGTAGGAAACAGGTCCTGTTTGCATGATGATCGTGGCAGGGACCCATTTAGCTCCAGAAGTATAATTCCAAGCCAAAACTGGCTGTCCCAAGCTAAAGGTTCGGTCTTTTGCTCTGGGTGCCCGTCTGATGACTTGATATTGCTGTTGACGTTGCACAATTTGTCGGGGTTCAGAAGGTTTCAGCAGATCAAATCAAGTGCGCAGCTGTCATCCCATCACTAGAAAGGCCGGGGATGCCTTGGTGGTAGCATGAGGTGTGTTTCTGTAGGAAAGTAAGAAGATATCCAGACGCTTTTGAATGGAGTGTTGTCCCCTTGCTGATTTCAAAGCGTGTTTCATTGTCTGCACAAATCTTTCAGCTAATCCGTTGGTGGATAGATGATATAGTGCTGAAGTGATGTGGTGTATCCCATTTGCCTTCATAAAACTTTGAAACGCCTGAGAGACGAACTGCGGTCCGTTGTCGCTCACAAGTTGTTCTGGCAGACCAAAACGACTAAAGAGTCCCCATAGTTTTTGGATAGTACTCTCTGCAGTAGTGGACTGCATTATAGACTTCTGGCCATTTAGAATGGGCATCTACTGCCACCAAGAACATGCTTCCTTCAAGGGGGCCAGTGAAGTCAACATGAATACGTTGCCATGAGTTTTGAGGCCAGTCCCATGGGTGTAGGGGTGCTCACTGGGGTGCATTCCTCACACCCTGACATGACATACAAGTGTTTGCCTTCTCTTCAATAGCACTGTCCAATCCAGGCCACCAAAAATAGCTTCGTGTAATTTCCTTCATGCGCACTATTCCACAGTGACCGGAATGTAGCTGTTCTAACATCTGTGATCTCAGTGGTGGTGGAATAATGACACGTCTCCCCCACAACAAACAACCAGATTGGACCAATAACTCTATCCTCCTGGACATGTAGGTAACAAGGTCGGGTGAGACCGGAGAGGTTTGTTGAGATTTTCCACGCATCACCAGGTCCATAACTTAGGACAATACTGGGTCAACGCGAGTTGCCTTCTTTATCTGAGTAGCAGTGATGGGTATATTCTCTACCTGTTCAAAGTAGAAGATTTCCTTTTGGGCACTATCTTGATGTTTGACCGGCAAAGGCAACCTTGAGAGGCCATCTGCATTGCCGTGCAGAGTGGATTTCCGATATTTGATTTCATATGTGTGTGCTGAAAGTAACAATGCCTAACGTTGCATACGACTAGCAGCTAATGGGGGAATACCTGTGTAGGGTCCAAAAATTGACGTCAGAGGTTGATGGTCTGTGAGAAGAGTAAACTTTGGCCCAAACAGGTACTGATGAAACTTCTGAATTCCAAAAACAATTCCTAATGCCTCACGTTCGATTTGGGCGTAGTTAGTTTCCGCTTTGCTTAGAGTGCGTGAAGCAAAAGCAATAGGTCTCTCTTCTCCCGAAGGCATAATGTGTGACACGACTGCTCCCACTCCATAAGGGGAGGCATCGCAGGCCAATTGCAGGGGTAAGGATGGATCAAAGTGCGTTAGAACTTCAGAATTTAGCAATGCATCCTTAGCTTTGTTAAATGCAACATCACAGGCTTCAGTCCACTTCCAGGCCTTGTTCTGCCCAAGATGCTCATGAAGTGTTTTTAGCAGTGTGGCTAACTGAGATGAACTTTCCATAATAGTTCAGCAGTCCTAGAAACGAGTGCAGCTGGCTTACATTTCAAGGCGGGGGAGCCTCCACAATAGCCTTAACTTTTGCAGGGGCCTTATGAAGACCCGCAGCATTAATGATGTGTCCCACATATTCAACAGAGGGCTGGAAGAATTCACACTTGTCTTTGCGAGCTCATAGGCCATACTCTTCCAGTCTTTGTAGGGTAGCCTCTAAATTCTTTAAGTGATCCTCTTCATTCCTTCCAGTGACCAGGATATCATCCAGATAGCACTGAACTCCTGACAAGCCACACAAGATCTGGTCCATAGCCCTCTGGAACAGGGCGGGAGCAGATGTTATTCTGAAGGGTAGGCGACAGTATCAATAAAGCCCCTTATGAGTCACAATAGTCAACAGCTCTTGGGACTTTTCATTGATGTGAATCTGTAAATATGCTCGACTCAGAATAATCTTACTGAACTTTTGTCCCCCAGCCAGACCTGTGAAGAGATCATCGATGTGGGTAAGTGGGTATTGTTCTGCACACAACGCTGGGTTGACAGTGACTTTAAAATCACCGCAAATCCGGAGGGAGCCATCTTTCTTCACTATTGGAATGATAGGAGTGGCCCGTGGACTATGGGTAACTGGTATTAGGACTCCATTGGTGACCAGGCACTCCAGGTCCGCTTCAACTTTTGGCCTGATGGCATATGGCACAGTTCGGCCTTTCAGATATTTTGGTGGACTGTCAGGTTTAATATTCAATGTCACAGTGATTCCCTTCATACTTCCCAGATCCTCTCCAAAAACAGCAGCATGTTTCCTTAGTATAGGGGTTAGACTGGTTTCTTCTTTAGTCATTCGGAGCACTTCTGCCCAGTTCAGCTGAATCTTTCCAAGCCAAGACCTACCCATTAAGGCTGGGTAATTACCTCTCATCACAAACAGTGGCAATTTAGCAGCCTGTCCATTGAGCTCCACCTTAACATCAATAGTGCTCAACATGGGCACAGCTTCTCCCGTATACATCTTCAGAACAGTTTTTGTTGCCTTAAGCGGAAGATGTTGTAGCTTTTCTTTATACACAGTCTCGGAGACCAGCGAGATGGCTGCACCAGTGTCCAGTTCCATGCGTATAGGTTTGCCATCCAACAACAGGGTTATCCAGTATTCATGTGAACCCACTGCCAAAGACAAAACATGCAGTGGCACTTCCTCTTGCGATGAGGTATCACCTTGATCATCCTGGGTCTGCTCTAGGGTATGCAGAGTTCCCCTTTTTGTCGGCCAGACCACAGGCCTCTTTTTCTTTTGTTTACAGGTACACTCAATGTGTCCCTTTTTGCCACAGTGTCGACACACCAGGTCCTTACACCAGCATTCTGATGCCTGGTGACCCGGCTTAGCACAGCGGTAACATTCCTGACTCCCCACAGTTTTGTGGGTAGGTTCTTGTGACACTCCCTAGGGGATGCACCGATGTATTGCGCCTCCTTTGTAGCCAGTTCCATGGAGACAGCAATATCAACAGCCTTCTGTAAGGTAAGTTGAGCCTCTGTCAGTAGGCATTTTCGTATAGCTTCACTGTACAGGCCACACACTAACCTGTCATGCAGGGCATCAATTTAACATCTCCTTAAATTCACAGTGTTCTGCTAGCTTTTTTAAAATTGCTACAAATTGTACAACTGTTTCATCTTCTTTTTGGTCTCTTTTGTGGAACCTATATCTTTCAGCAATTACCAGTGGTTTTGGGGAAAAATGGGACCCCAGGATTTCCACAATGTCACTGTAAGATTTGGTCTCAGGCTTAACAGGGTGTAGTAAGCTGCATAGCAGGGAGTAGGTTTTAGCCCCTACAACACTTAAGAATATTGGTACCTTCTTTGCTTCTGTAATGTCATTTGCAATAACAAAAAGTTCAAAACTCAGTATACACATGCCATTGCACTATATTCTCATCAAAAGGTTCCAGTGGCCCGGTCAGAGTAGCCATGATGTTTAGTTTCACTTTCACAGTCAGTGCCAAATAAGCAATGTTCATTCTTTACCATGACTTCTACTTTCTTCTGTTGCTGGGGCAGCACCGGAATCCCATCCTTGTCACCACTTGTTATACCCATCCTGGCTAATAGCCATTTATGGACTTCACCACCATGAATTTATCCAGTTCTCTTTTAAACATTGTTATAGTCCTAGCCTTCACAACCTCCTCAGGTAAGGAGTTCCACAAGCTGACTGTGTGCTGCGTGAAGAACTTCCTTTTATTTGTTTTAAACCTGCTGCCTATTAATTTCATTTGGTGACCCCTAGTTCTTGTATTATCGGAATAAGTAAATAACTTTTCCTTAACCACTTTCTCAACATCACTCATGATTTTATATACCTCTATCATATCCCCCCCTTAGTCTCCTCTTTTCCAAGCTGAAGAGACCTAGCCTCTTTAATCTTTCCTCCATAAGGGACCCTCTCCAAACCCCTAATCATTTTAGTTGCCCTTTTCTGAACCTTTTCTAGTGCTAGAATATCTTTTTTGAGGTGAGGAGACCACATCTGTACACAGTATTCAAGATGTGGGCGTACCATGGATTTATATAAGGGCAATAATATATTCTCAGTCTTATTCTCTATCCCCTTTTTAATGATTCCTAACATCCTGTTTGCTTTTTTGACCGTCTCTGCACACTGCCAGTGACACATGTACTAGCCCTCTCCCCTCCCCTCTTACAGAGCACTCTGGGAACAAAGCAGTACAGCAGAAAGTCTCACAACTTCTCCTTGCTAAGATAATATTTGGGTTTGTCTCCATCATAGCAAAGAGACGCTTCCACCCCCTGGCCTGCTCTCCAGTACTGAACCTCCTGCACACAGACCATCTGAGACTTGCACAGTGTTACCCCCCCCCTTTGCCCTCAACCTGAGTTTTCCTTTTGAGTCACTGCCTTCACTTACCCCTCACTAAGCCCCACAGATCACTCGAACATATGCCCCCAGAGTGCTGACAATCACCATGGCAAGAACACACCCTTAGGCACCTTTGCTGACAAAGCCTGCAACACTCAGCACAGAAATGAGGCAGAATTGGCCCCCCAAGTTTCACATGCACCTCTCTACATAGCACAGGCACAGCTCTGCCCAGCTGCTCCAACCAATCCCTCCATCAGCCAGTTACAGCTACAGCTGACCCAGTGCACACAGCTGGAGGGCATGCGGATAGATGCTGGGATTCCCATCTGTGAACACAACACAGACAATGGGATGTTCTTAGTCTTTCCTCGTATCGATTATAGGTTCATAGCTTTGAAGGCCAGATGTGACTATTAGGTCATGTACTCTGACGTCCTTTATAACACAGACCATAGAATTTCATCCAGTTACTGCTGCATTGATCTGAATACCTGAGTTCCTGTGGCAGTTTAACCTTTGCACGGCCCACACAGAACCATCCTCACTGGTTCTGGCCAGCTGCAGGGTTAAGGGTTGGGGGCAAAGTTAAGGTTGCATTGGAGGGGTGGCATTTCCATTAACTTCTCATTTCCTGGTTTGCAGAGGTTTAAGTTTAGTCACTGTCCATATGGTGCAAGGCAGGAGATAGCACTGGGCAATCTTAACTGCATTAATGTAGCTTATGAGCATTTAGTTTCCTGTTTTAAAAAATGGATGCTTTTGCCACTATAGCTTGTGTCTGTAATTGAGCTTTAGCCAGCAGAGCTATGTTGGATGGTGTGCGTGTGCGCGCATGCGTGTGTGCACTTTTTCACAGCCTTAAACAGAGCTGGACTCGCAAAGCTTTTAAGAGCCACCTAAGACCGACCTACCTAGTTCCTCGACAGACACCTGACATGCCACCTTTAGGTGAACTAATATGCATGTACCTGGTCTGTGGGATCCCAGTAAAACATTAGGCACCCTGTGCCCTCTGCCAGGTGGCATCAAGAGGTCCATGATGAGTCACATCCTCCTCCTTCTCCAGTCGCTGCACTAGAGTGTCCTTAGGATGATCCGGCTCACCCCTGTTCCAACCTTCTGTTTGGGTTCCACGGGACTCTGTCCTTGGTCCCCTTCTTTTCTTCCTCTGAACCTTATTTCTGGGTAATTTCATCTGCGCGCGCGCACACATTCAACTACCATCTCTGTGCTCCTAACTCACAGTTCTACCTCTCTGCTCCTGACCTGTCTCCTTCTGTCCCAACTGAAATCTCAGTGCCCCCTTCCCCCACCTCCCCCGTCTCTCTCTCATCTCCTCACTGATGTCTACCCATCAGCTAAAGATCAACAGCTGGAGTAAAGCTCTTAATATTTCCCCCAAACCCTCACCCACCTTCTTTCTCTACCACCGCAAACAGCATCATTGTCCTGCCTGTCACTCAGGCCCATAACTGGGCAATACCTTTGTCATGGAGCTCCCTCTGGGGCCTCCTATCCAGGCCAGGGCCGGATCCAGACCCCAGTGTGCCAAGTGCGCGCTTGGGGCAGCATTTTGCCGGGAGGGCGGCAGGCGACTCCGGCGGACCCTCCGCAGTCATGCCTGCAGGAGGTCTACCGGAGCCGCAGGACCAACGGACCTCCCACAGGCATGACTGCGGATGCTCCACCGGAGCTGTGGGACCAGAGGACCCTCTGCAGGCACGTCTGCAAGAGGTCCCCCGGAGCCGCGGGACTGGCGTGCTTGGGGCGGCCAAATTGCTAGAGCCGCCCCTGATCCAGGCTGTGCCTACACCTTGCATTTTCTTTCTGTGCAGCTAGAGCTCTTGGTCAGTTACTCCAACATCCTTTTCTCTGACCCAATAGTTTCCCCAGGAATTGAAATTAGGGGAGGTGTTTGAATTTACAGGAGAGGTGTCAGGGCCAATGAGATAGATAGATATGAATAAAGTAAATGTTTTGTTAGGATAATGCAAATTTAACGTAAGGATAATGCAAGTTACACATAACAGGTCTAAATTCTAAAAAAAAAAATACTTTTTTTTCAAAAGTCAATTGAAATTATACATTTAAAAGTAAGACATCATGGGATAAGAGAGAAGTCCTCTCATAGATCAAGAACTGGTTAAAATATGGGAAACAAAGGGTAGGAATAAATTATCAGTTCTCAGAATGGAAAGAGATAAATAGTGATATCACAGAGGGGTCAGTACTGGGACCATTACTGTTCAATATACTCATAAATGATCTGGAAATATGGGTAAACAGTGACGTGACAAAATTTTCAGTTGATACAAACTATTCAAGATAGTTAAGTCCCAGGCAGACTGCGAAGAGTTACAAAGGGATCTCACAAAACTGGGTGACTGGGGAACAAAATGGCAGACGAAATTCAATGTTGATAAAATGCTAAGTAATGCACATAGTTTTCCAATCTCAACTATGCATTCAAAATGAAGGAGTCTGAATTAGCTGTTAACACTCAAGAAAGATATCTCGGAGTCATTCTCTGAAAACATCCACTCAATGTGCAGCAGCAGCCAAAAAAGCAAACAGAATGTTGGGAAACATTAAGAAAGGGATAGATAATAAGACAGAAAATATCATATTGCCGCTATATAAATCCATGGTACGTGTACACCTTGAATACTGTCTGCAGATCTGGTCACCCCATCCCAAAAGAGAGATATTGGAAATGGAAAAGGTACAGAGATGAGCAACTAAAACGATTAGGAGTATGAAACAGGAGGAGAAATTAAAATGACTGGGAATTTTCAGCTTAGAAAAGAGATGACTAAGGAGGGATACAATAGAGGTCAATCAGCACAGGCTAAGTACACGTCTATTGACCTTTACTCATACAATAAGAACAATATTTCATTTCCTACCCCCACCTCCCGCATTCAAGTGATTTGTAATTGAACCCCAGCCAAAATCTTATCATTTGGGCAACACAGCTCTGTTTGCTGGATACCTAGGTAGATTAGGTGTGAATGTAAATACAATCTGGTCCTGAAGCCTTTTTCCCCCCAGCTCATCACTAGCTGTCAGGGAGAGCTCATTTAGACTTTGCTTACAAATCATCATTTGAAATTATTAGGTTGGCCAACGTCACTGAAATAAATGCACTGACATTGTCACAAAAACCAACAGCTGTATAAGGAAGCTAGTCTATGTTCATATATCTGAAAAAGTATAATAGATTTCAAAAGCATGTATTTTATCATACACTGTATCTGCTTTTAAAGTGTGTATTAATGTTTCAGTTTCAATTCAAATTTCCAAATGGTCACTAAATTGGCATGTTTCAGAGTAGTAGCCGTGTTAGTCTGTATCTGCAAAAAGAACAGGTGTACTTGTGGCACCTAACACTTATTTGAGCATAAGTTTTTTGTGGGCTACAGCCCACTTCATTGGATGCATAGAATGGAACATATAGTGAGGAGATATCTATACATACAGAGAACATGAAAAGGTGAGAGTTGCCCAATCAACTCTAAGAGGCTAATTAATTAAGATGTGCTATTGTCAGCAGGAGGGGGAAAAAAACTTTTGTAGTGATAATCAAGATGGCCCATTAAAGACAGTTTAACAAGATGGTGTGAGCATACTTAACATGGGGAAATAGATTCAACGTGTGTAATGGCTCAGCCATTCCCAGTCTCTATTTAAGCCTACATTGATTGTATCTCGTTTGCATATTAATTCAAGTTCAGCAGTGTAATAGTCCACGGTAGGGGCCGTGCCGTCTCAGGGGCCGTCGGGAGCCAGGCCGCCTCACTACACGGCCCTATCAGTCTCCGGGTTCTGAAGGGTTTTTGGGGTTCTGCCCTTCAAGCAGGGGCAGAACAGAAGGCACACAGTTCCTGCTAGGAGTCCCAGCCCTCAGTCAGGGCGGGACAGCAGACACTAGGTCTAGGCTCCGGTCCTGGCAGCCGGAGCTGAGCAGTTACAGAGTCAGTAAGCCCCAAGCCCTAGGTCAGGGTGGGGCAGCACACCAGAATCTAGGGAGCTCAGATCCCACTACAGGGCTGAGCAGCAGTCTACGTCTGTAAAGCCCAAGCCCTAGCTCAGGGCGGGGCAGCAACACAGCAGTTCTAGCTCAGACCCTCAGGCAGGGGCTGAGCACACAAAGTCACTAGTTTAAGCCCAAGCCCTCAGTCAGGGCGGGGCAGCAACACAGCAGTTCTAGCTCAGCTCCTCACAGCAGGGCTGAGCACACAAAGTCACTAGTTTAAGCCCAAGCCCTCAGTCAGGGCGGGGCAGCAACACAGCAGTTCTAGCTCAGCTCCTCACAGCAGGGCTGAGCACCAACCAATAGTCCCAGGGGCTCAGGTCCTTGTCTCAGGAACTGAGCAACAATAATAGTCTTAGGAAGCCCAGGCCCTTAATCAGGGCGGGGCAATACAAAGTAGTTCAGGGCTCAGGTCCTTGCATCAGGGGCTGAGTAATAACAATAGTTCAGTAATCCCCAGCCCTAGGTCAGGGTGGGGCAACAAACAATAGTCCCAGGGGCTCAGGTCCTTGTCTCAGGAGCTGAGCCACAAGAGTCAGTAAGCCCCAAGGTGGGGCAATAAACTATAGTTCAAGGCTCAGGTCCTTGTAGCAGGAGCTAAGCAGCGGCATCAGTCTCAGGAGGCCCAGGCCCTCAGTCAGGGCAGGGCAACAAACAATAGCTCAAGGCTCAGGGCCTTGTAACGGGAACTGAGCTATGGCAGCAGTTCAAGAAGCCCAGGTAAGTGCAGGCTTCTCTGCCTGAACGCTGGTAGGAGGGGGAGGCTGCCACCCGTGAGTGGGGTGGCAGGGGGGACACAGGCCCACCCACTCCACTGTGTCCCAGCCCGGGGCCCTAACAGCGGCGTGGATCCGCTGCAGTCAGTGGGGATCCTGGCCGCAACACACTGACATGGGCACGTCAGTGCCCTCAGCCGGACAGGGTTCGGCTACCCCCGGGCTGCATTCCATCTCCCCCTCCTCGGGTACCTGCTCGTCGCTGGGCTCGGCAGCGGGGGTCCCATATCATGGGCTCCTCGGTGAGCTGAAAGCGGTCTAAGTCGGGCTGCTCCTCTGGACTTGGGTCACAGGAACGCTCGGGCAGCTCCTCGGGGTACCGGGCTCGGGGCAGGCTCGGCCAGTCCACCTCGGGGTACCTGGCTCGAGGGAGGCTCGGTCTGTCCGCGTCCGGGTACCTTGCTTGAGGGAGGCTTGGTCCGTCCGCGTCCGGGTACCTTGCCCTGGGCAGGCTCGGCCAGTCAGGAGCCTGAACAGGAGCGTCCGTCCTCTCTGGCCGCTGGGCTCTAACTGAGGGTTGAGGCCGGGCTTTTATACTTCCTGTCCCGCCCCTTGACTTCCGGGGGGCGGGAACAGGCGGCGGTGGCTCCGCCCACTGAGGTGGCTCCGCCCACTGAGGTGGCTGTTCTGGTTCCTCTCTCTCAGGGGCCGTCGGGAGCCAGGCCGCCTCACTACAAGCAGTTTCTCCTTGGAGTCTGTTTTTGAAGGTTTTCTGTTGCAAAATTGCCACCTTTAAATCTGTTACTGAATGGCCAGACAGGCTGAAGTGTTCTCTTACTGGTTTTTGGATGTTATGATTCTTGACATCTGATTTGCGTCCCATTTATTCTTTTGCGTAGAGACTGTCCGGTTTGGCCAATGTACATGGCAGAGGGGCGTTGCTGGCACATGATGGCATATATCACATTGGTAGATGTGCAGATGAATGAGCCCCTGATGGCATGGTTGATGTGATTAGGTCCTATTATGGTGTCACTTGAATAGATATGTGGACAGAGTTGGCATCGGGCTTTGTTGCCAGGATAGGTTCCTGGGTTAGTGTTTTTGTTCTGTGGTGTGTGTGTGGTTGCTGGTGAGTATTTGCTTCAGGTTGTGGGGAGGGACTGGCTGTAAGCGAGGACAGATCTGTCTCCCAAGATCTGTGAGAGTGAGGGATCATCTTTCAGGATAGGTTGTAGCTCTTTGATGTGCTGGAGAGGTTTTAGTTGGGGGCTGAAGATAATGGCTAGTGGCATTCTGTTATTTTCTATGTTGGGCATGTCTTGTAGTAGGTGACTTCTGGGTATTCTTCTGGCTCTGTCAATCTGTGTGGGTTTTTTTTTTTAACTTCATCAGGTGGGTATTGTAGTTTTAAGAATGCTTGATAGAGATCTTGTAGGTGTTTCTCTGAGGGATTGGAGCAAATGCGGTTGTATCTTAGAGCTTGGCTGAAGACAGTGGATCGTGTGGTGTGTCCTGGATGGAAGCTGGAGGCATGTAGGTAAGTACAGTGGTCAGTAGGCTTCCGGTATAGGGTGGTGGTTATGTGACCATCGCTTATTAGCACAGTAGTGTCAAGGAAATGGTCAATTTGTGTGGATTGGTCTAGGCCGAGGTTGATGGTGGGATGGAAATTGTTGAAATCATGGTGGAATTCCTCAAGGGCTTCTTTTCCATGGGTCCAGATGATGATGTCGTCATCAGTGTAGAGTAGGGGCATTAGGGGACGAGAGCTAAGGAAGCATTGTTCTAAGTCAGCCATAAAAATTTTGGCCTACTGTGGGGCCATGCGAGTACCCATAGCAGTGCTGCTGACTTGAAGGTATACATTGTCCCCAAATGTGAAATAGTTGTGGGTTAGGACAAAGTCACAAAGTTCAGCCACCAGGTTTGGCATGTAACTAGTTCATAAAACTTCGGGGTGGGGGGGGGGGTTGGGGAAATTCAGGGTGGGGTGTACACCCCCCTTAGGGGAGGTGTAGGAAAATCACTGCTCTGACCTCAGCTTGCACATCTCCATTCAAAAGGAAAAAGCTCCCTCCTGGCCCTCAAACATGACATACGAATGCTGTGAGTGTGGGAAAAGCTTCTCTCAGAGCTCAGGCCTTCTCTATCATCAGATAATCGGTAAAGGAGATATACTTCATAAAAACCTTCTCTAGAGCTGTCAAAGATTTTTTTTTCTTTTGACAGTTCCCAGGTAGTGATCTTTAAGGCTGTTTGCATCTTTTGTACACTGTGGTCCCTTAGCTCTCACACATGAGTTGACCACTTTTGAAGCCTGCCCGTCTTTGGGGTGGATCCTGTGGTCCTTTCTATCAACTCCATTGTCCTGCGAGTCACGGGAGTGTGTGTCCTTTCTACCAGGAATGTCCATCACCCCAGGTGGGGGAGGTAGGGGGTGTCTTCAGTCAGCTACATTGAGGTAAAATCTACCTGGGCCTCATCACTGTGATTTCCATGGAGTTAACTAGCTTGAGTTTGCTTTCCTGATGTAAAAACGCAGCTATTCTTGCACTAAAGACATGGGCCATGGATAGTGGGTGGGGTTATCTAGCACACTTCCTCTTGATACGATCTAAGTATCGTCATATTTTCTCATCTAAACAAACTTGGAGATTCACATTTATACTCCTCTCAGTGCAAATTTATTGTTCGAGTTGTCAAGTTACTCTTTGAAGACACATTGTCTCATTCCCAGTTGTTCTCACATTACCCTGGATTGTGCAGAACAGCAGTTATTTTGTTGACTGTTTTTTTCTCATTTAAAATATATTTAAATATAACAGAGTGGAAGCAGTGTCAGGGAAATAAGGGTCATTTCAGGTTCTCTGACACTAGAAGGAGGTGAGGTGACTCAGAGATTCTGTCCTTCCCCATCACCCCAGAAGTGTTACCTTGTGTCTGAGCCATGCAGAGTTCACCCCTTCATATTCCTTCACTTCCCAGAGTGTCCAGCGAGGTTGTGTTCTTAGATGTCTGTGCTTGGGAATGGTGCTTGTACGTCTTTGATCATAAATCAGAGTCACTCTGGCAGGCAATGAAAGCATCACAGACCTGGAAGGGGGTTTCAAATGGATCCCAAGCACCATTCAAATCCCATTTTCCCTCTACTAACAAAGCCACTTCTTGGCAGGTTGGCTGTCCCTCTTCTTCCTTGCACCCCCCCCCCCCACCCGTTATGAAGATGCTAAAACTTCTGTAAACACTAATGAGAGAGCACTGGGTGAAGCAGGTTTCAGTGGATCATGGGAGACTCTCTCTCATCCTGATTCTGAGACATCAGATGTAACCTACTCTGGAATTCCACTTTCATTTAAAGTGTCTTCTACCTCTCTGTGATATGGGTTTTGTATCTTTCAAGAAGGCTCCTTGGTCATATAACTGCATGTTAGTTTTGTTTGACACAATGTAGCTCAGATTTATTGGGAAATTTCAGACGAATTACCATCATTCTTTACTTCAGGTTTGTTTTTACCCCTATCCCTGCATGGTGACATGGAGAAAATTCAAATGCAGCTCAGTCAACAGGAGAGAATACTCCACGTTGCTGGACATATTATCAAAGAAACAGTCGTGTGTTTAAATCTCCACTCTGAAAAGGTGAACAGCAGCAGACCCTAAACGGTGCAACTGACGGAAGTAAGTGCACATGGTCACAGGGTAGTTCAATTGTTTAAGTCAATATTGTCTCAGATGATCCAGGGATAGATTTCCACAGCAAATGACTTGGAACTAGGCAAAATGCCCAGGTATTTGGTTCCCAAGGTATCAGTGACCCAGTCCCTACAGGAGGTTACTCCCTGAAGAGATATAGCTAATCCCAAAAGTTGGGAAATACACCTCATCACAGACAGCATCAACCCTAGCAGTGCCAGTTCAGGGTTAACTGCACCATGTGGGCTGAAGAGGCCACACCCTCTCACCCTTCCTAGGCATGCTCCGACTGGAGACAGAGTATAAAAGGAAGCAGCTCAGCTCAGCCTGGGCAGACTGAGGAGGAGAGAAAACCTATGTTGTGGGCTCCTGCCAGGAAGCTAGACCCCCAGGCTGCAGAGGCCAGCCATGCTGAGGCCCCTGCAGACACTCAGTCAACTGCCAAGGACGGCCAAGAAGAGACACTGGATGCCAGGAGATTACTGATGCTGGAAGTAAAGGTGGGAAGTGACTCAGGGAACTGTACTATTGCAGTGAGAGATCAAGTGTGAACACAGGAGTATTGGTTCCTCAAGGCCCTGGGTCAGGACCTCTTGAAGTAGGGTGGTCCCAGGTCCCTCTACCCCACACTGCACCCACCACTGGATGGAATCACCACCTGAAGACAAGCTGTCTTGACCTCCCCCGCCCCTTAAACCCCTGCCTTCTTCCTTATACAGCCCCACACCCTGCAACAGGATGTATCAATCCCATGACACTGTCCATAATGATGTAGATGTGAAGGAATGGGTGATAGAACTGTGTGTAAGATGAAATCAATGTTGAATGTGAGATGGCTGCAGAAAAATAGCTATTTTTAATAGGAACCTCATCTCTGTTGTTGTACAGAGATTCTGATCCAGGCCTGGATCTAATCCCTAACCACAACTGTACTCAAGGGTTCACCGGTGGAAAGGGGGTTTAAAAGAAAACTAACACATATGAGAAGATTCTTTAATTGTTGAGTATTTATTGTTATGGGTGAAAATGAAATTAAACATGAAGTTACTCTTTAACAAAGAAGAGGCTTAATTATGTGACCAACTGAATTATACTGGAGAAATAACTTGTATTTTTCTTTTTGTTAGTCATATAGGAAATGGGGGCTAATCCTGAAAAACTTCTTTGATGTAACTTACCCCTTTTGGCCTAAAATGTCTGATGTAAAACCTCACTCCAAAGGTTGGGGTCGGGGAATGTGTATTAGAAATACTGAAGAGGAAAAGACTGGCCCAGTATCGACTTTCATGATTTCTATTTCAAAAAGAACTTACATAGAAATTGACTTTGAACCTAATCAAAAGTAGGTATGTTAGCAAGAAGGTCAGGGAAAGTGTGGGACTCTTATTGAATGGGGGAGGCAACCTACTGACAATGATGTGGAAAAAGCTAAAATGCTCAATGCTTTTTGCATCGGTCTTCGCAAACAAGCTCAGCTCCAGGACTGCTGTACTGGGCAGCACAGTATGGGGAGGAGGTTAGGAGCCCTCAGTAGTGAAAGAACAGGTTAAGGACTATTTAGAAAAACTGGACATACACAAGTTCATGGGTCCAGAGCTAATGCATCTGAAGGTGCTGAAGGATTTGGTGGATGTGATTGCAGAGCCATTGGCCATTATCTTTGAAAACTTGTGGTGAATGTGGGAGGTCCTGGATGATTGGAAAAAGGCAACTCTAGTACCCATCTTTAAGGGAAGGCGATTTAAAGGCCCTGCCCCTTCCGGCTGAGACCCCAGCCCCTGCTCAGTACCCAGCCCTGCATTCCAGTAAGTCCCTTAAGTTACTTTCACCCCTATCTGTCCCATGCTGTATCTGATCTCTGATCTTTGTTTGCCCCCATTCCTGTGCCCCACCTCCTCCCAGCACCCACCACTTTCAGCTGCTCCAGTCCAGCCTCTTCCTGAGTCCTTCACTTCACTGCGACTCTAGGCTGCAGCGCTCACTGGGACTTTCTCCTGCTGGAACTAGCCCTTAGTTTTCCATTTGTGCATCATGTGTCCATGTGTGCCACGGTTGGTTCAGATTTGGTTCAGAGCTGACCAAGATGGAAGGTCGAACCCAGGAACCTTCTGCAGAGGATCCGGCACAAGGTGCTTACTACAGAAGTCTGGCGGAAGTTACCCCTTGCTGGCCCCTGCCCTGTGCTGCTGCACACACATCTCAATTGAGCAAGCTTACTAGAAGTACACCTGCTACCTGGCTCATGTAGCCTAAACTTCACTCTGAGCTGTGCCTCTCCTTCCCATTTCTAGCTGGGTCTCAAGCCCCTGCTTCTGCCATACCCTACCTGAACCCAGTCTACCCCTCTCCATCCCAGCCCCTCCCCCACATATTCTGACCAATCCCCCACCCATGTATCTGGACTATTCCTTTCCTGGATTTCAAATAATTTGTGTTACCGTGGACCCACCCTGTTCCCAGATCTCAGCTCACGGTGGGGGGGGGGGGCAATGCCAAGGTCCTCCAAATCCCAGGATATGTAGGGGGAGCAGAAGGGGCCCTCCAGATCCAGCACATATGCAGAAGGGGAGAATACAAGTCTGAAAGGTCCTTCCTGCTCCTCACCCCAAATTCTTCTGTTCTCCACACATAACCCCTCCAATCCTCTGCCTTCCCCATTAAACCTCCCATCCCTACCTGCAGACACAGCCTCCTCTCCCCCTATTCCCACCCATGCTTGCATCCCTAATCGCCCCCCTCCCAGTGAGGTACAATTTACTTTCAAATTCATGTGAGCCCCTTCCAATTGATCTGCTAAATACTCCGACTACATTTCTGAAAACACCCTTGGTGGAGAGAGGTTTTTCCCAGATCAGTTTGTCCTCAATGTCTCATCAAGGGGGGGGAGTTCAAATGGTTCTAGAATTTTTGAACTTTAGGAAATACTGTTGTTTGCAGGGGGGGGCTGTATCTTGGGAACCCCTTGGTCAATTGGCCCAAAATCTGAGTTGCTCACCCAACCTGGAACCCTCATGAGGCACACCACATTTCAAGGCAATTCAAGTAAATGTGTCTATTCTAAAGCACTTAAAATAGTCAAACCGGCTCTGCACCCACTGGCAGCCAAGCTCCCTTCTGCCCCACCTCTTCCTCCTGCCGCTCATCTGCCTATCTCGCAGTGCTTCCCACCTGGCCACCACCAAACAGCTGTTTGGCAGCATTAGCGCACCCTGGCCAGGAGGGAGAGGAGCAAGAATGTGGAGCACTCAGGGGAAGAGGTGGTGAAGAGGCAGGGCCAGGGCAGGGATTTGGGGAAGGAGTTGGAATAGGGGCAGGGAGTGGGGGGACTTGGGATGGGGACTTTCGAGAAGAGGTTAGAATGGGGGTGGGGCTTCATGGAAGGGGTGGAGTGGGGGTGGGGTTGAGCACCCATGGGAAAGTCAGCATCTATGGGTGTAAGATTCTTTTTCTGAGACTGACCAGCGGCGGCTTTCCCTCTCACAAAGTTTTTGCTGAGAGAAACGACAGGATGGAATTGGTGATCTGGTCCTTTCTGCATTAAAACTGCTCCCACACCATCCTCGGACACATCTGTTGTTACAACAAATGGTTGGTTGAAGTCCATGGCCCTCAGTACAGGGTCAGATGTAAGGGCCACCTTAAGCTGGTAACAGGCTCTCTGACACTTCTCAGTCCACTGAACTCCATTTGGTGGTTGTTTCCTGGTCAGGTCTGTCAGTGGGGTGGCAATTTGGCTATAGTTTGGTACAGATCAACAGTAATACCCGGCCAAGCCCAAGAAAGATTGGACCTGCTTCTTTGACTTAGGGACAGGCCGATTTTGGATAGCATTTACCTTAGCCTGTAGGGCGTTCATAGTACCTTGACCCACCTGGTGTCCAAGGTACATTACCCTGTTTAGGCCTTTTTGGCCTTCACAGTTAATCCTGCCTCCCTTATGCACTGGAAGACAGCTTGGAGGTGTTCTGGCTGTTCTGCCCAGGCATCTGAGACTATAGCCATATCATAGAGGTAGGTGACTGCAAATTCCCCAAACCCAGCCAGAATGTTATCCACCAGTCTCTGGAAGGTGGCGGGTGCATTTTGCAATCTGAAAGGGAGCACATTAAATTCATGCAGCCCTACATGGGTGATGAAGGCTGACCTTTCCTTGGCTGGGTCATCTAGCGGCACTTGCCAGTTCCACCTTAGACTTAACTAAGGGGTGATGAACTGGGCATGTCCCAGTTTCTCCAACAGCTCACCTGTGCATGGCAATGGATAGTTTTCTGGGTGAGTTACAGCATGTAGTTTACGCTATTCCACACAAAAGTGGATTTGCCCATCTGGTTTGGGAACCAGAAGCACTGAAGAGGCCCATGCACTCTCAGGGGGATGGATTACACCCATCTGTAACATGTCCCTGATCTCCATTTCTATTGCGGTTTTGGCTTGAGGAGCCATCTGGTAGGATTGGGCTCTAATTGGGTGAGCATCACCTGTGTCAATGGAGTGGTGTGCCTGTTCTGTCTGTCCTGGGGTGGCTGAAAACACTGACGTGAAGGTGGTGCACAGCTCCTGGATTTGCTGTCACTGCTTATGCCCAAGGGTCATGGAAAGGTTCACCTCTTCCATGCTACCGTTGCTTTTTCCATCATAGTAGACTCCTTCAGGCCACTCAGCGTCATCTCTCTCCTGGGTTGTAAACTGAAGAACCTTGATTTCACAGGGAAAAAAAAGCACTTTAGAGAATTAACATGGTATACTTTAGGTTTTAGAGTAGGGTCTGGGAATGCTATGAGGTAATTAACAGCTCCCAGGTGCTCTCAGACCATAAATGGCCCCTCCCATGATGCTTCCATCATATTGGCCTGGAGTGCTCTCAGGACCATGACTTGGTCACCTACTTTGAAGCAACGCTCCCTGGCATGTTTATCATACCAGGCCTTTTGCTCTTGCTGAGCATCCTGTAGGTTTTCTTGAGCAAGGGATAGAGATTCTTTGAGGGTGTGTTGCAGGTTGGGTACAAAGTCCAGAATGTTAGTTCCTGGAGAAGATGTAACCCCCTCCCATTGCTGCTTCACCAATTGTAATGGCCCCTTAACATTACAGCTATAAATGAGTTCAAAGGGTGAAAATCCCAAACGGGGATGTGGTACAGCCCTGTAGGCAAAGAGCAACTGCTGCAACACTAGGTCCCAATTATTGGAGTGCTCATTCATTAATTTACATATCATGGTCCCCAAAGTCCCATTAAACTTCTGCACTAGGCCATTTGATTGATGGTGGTAAGAGGTGGCAAACAAGTGGTTCACCCCATGAGCTTCCCAAAGATGTTTCATGGTCCCTGCTAGGAAGTTAGTTCCTGAATCTGTAAGGATGTCAGCAGGTCAACCTACCCTGACAAAAATGTCTGCCGATGCCTCGCTCATGCTTTTAGCGCTGGTGTTGCTTAGAGCTACTGCTTCCAGCCATTAGGTGGCAAAATCCATGGAAGTCAGTCTGTACAGCTTTCCTCCAGGTGTCGTCTTAGGGAAAGGACCCAGAATATCCACAACAACATGCAGAAATGGAACCTCAATGATCGGGAGTGGCTGGAGAGGGGCCTTGACCTCATTTGGGGGTTTTCCCACCCTCTGGCACACCTCACGCCTCAAGAGCTTTTCCCTATACATAGTTGGAACTATCAATTCTATCTGAGGATGCCAGTCCTCTTTGTGCCCAACAGAAAGAGGCTCCTTGTATAAGAGACCTCCTTCTACAACAAACCTTGACCTGTTAGAAGAGCTGAGAGGCGGTGGGTCGCTCTGTGCCACCGTCCAAGCTCCCTTGAGTCTCTCATCTGCTTCCTGCCCTGCCTGGAACTGTTCCCTTGATGGTGGAGACATTAATTCCTCGCTGGGTTGTGGACTTGGGCTTGGTCCCACTGGAAGTGATGCAGGTGACATGGCTGTTTCCATTGACTGTGAACCGCTCTCTGCTGCTGCACTAGGTGATATTTCAGGCTCCGGTTGAGCCTCTTGCACCAGTCTGTCTGCTGCTGCAGGTGCAGGCTCTGTGGCACCCTTTGGTGCTGGTTCCCCTGACTCTGGCGGGGTTGTGTCATATGAGAAAGGTAGAACTCTTGGAAACCTGCATCTCCCATCCTCTTGCCTTCTGTGTTATGATTCCAGCTGTGTGAGATGTTTGCATGACGTTCCTGCATGATGGGGAAATAAAGTTTTGGGTCAGTTTTTGCTCCTGCAGATTCCTTTGCTGTTACAGCTAAAATAACATGAACAAAAGGGAGGCAAAATAAAGTGGAGAGATTCACTGGGACCCTAAAGATGATGCTGTAAACCTTTATCAACCTGCATCCACAGGACTGGGACAAGTATTTACCCCACCTGCTGAATCAACGAGGTTCTCTCCTTTCAAGTTGCGGTATGGAAAGAGAGGGAGAGGACCCCTGCACCTGATGAGGGACGAATAGGAGGGGAAGGCCTCCCGCAATGGAGAATCAGTGGTGGAGTATGTACTGACTTATTTTTCCTAGGAAGACACTGAAAAATGTGAGCAGAGGAGACAAAAGCCATAGAACAAGGCACCACTGGGAGCTGAACCCAGGATCTCCTGTTTACAAGAGATGGGCTTTAGCCAGCTAAGCCATGGTGCCTGCCTCAAGGTCTTATTTGCAGCTGTTCCAATTGATGGTCCAAGACAACACCTTCAAATTCCAAAGTACAGATGTTCCCCATTTTCCTCAACACTTGCAGACCTTGAGCAGGCTGGCTCTGTGCCCAGAAAGCCACAGCTGAGTTGAGAGGGCTTCTAACATGCACTTCTTCCACAAGCTGCTCTGATCATATAGTGCTTAGTGCTCTGTGTTTCAAACAGAACAACTGCAGCTCAACTCTGAGTCATGGTAACCTTTCCATCAGCTCCAGCCTTATCATTTGCCACTTTCCAAGACTTAGCTGCAAGGAAGGTTCTCTGTGTCTTGAACAAGCACTTACAAGGATTGTGCAGTGAGGTCTTTGTTTTGGATTTTGTCATGAAAAGAAAAGGAGCCTGACAGAAAAGCCAGTTTCAGCAAGGAAGAACTGGCAGGTCAAACCAGGATCTCCTGGTTAGTAGGAAGGCTTTTCAGCCAGCTCTCAATGGCCACATCCCACAGAGACCAATTATGGTTACAGACCCATCCTGAAATTAGAGTAGGATATTTTAAAGTTTTATCTCATAGTAAAGTAACACAATTCAAACATGTCACCACAGAGGATGAAGCACTCCTTCATTTCACATTTATTGCTACTGATCTCACTGACCAACTTCCTTTTCTCAGGGCTGCTCCCAGCACTTTAGGGAGTTTTTCCTCTTCTCCCTTCCAGCTGTGGTGATGGGACTGCAGCAGCTCCCCAGCTGGCCAGCTTTGCTCTTTCACTTACATCCTTCACTTCTTTGGCTGAAGCTGTGTTTGCCCCCAGTTTAATCCATAGCTGAGACCACAGGTACCAGCAGCTAGTTACAAAGGCTCAATTCCCATTGCCATCAGTGGGAGGTTATCCTGGGCTGCTAGGGCTGCAGGATTTGGCTCATGATCAGTCAAGGTGCTACAGCAGCTACATTCTTATGTGGTGAGTCCTGCAGCCTATTACCAAACTGCTCTGCCATAGTCTGCAGGGCGGCCTGACTTTTTGAGAATCTGGCTGAAGAGAGACCCTGGAGTAGAGAAGGAAAATGCCCTCAGCAGTCACAGCCGGCCGGAGCAGCAAAGACTGAGTATCAGACACACTTTTTCACCAGGACAGTAAATGTGCACAACCCCCTGATATATTCTCAATTCACTCCCCCTCCCAAGGAAGCCCTGTTCTGCTCTATTACACTCTCATGGGATGAGAGGGAAGGTCTCTCATGGATAAATAACTGGTTAAAAGGTAGGAATAAATGGTCAGTTTTCAAAATGGAGAGAGGTAAATAGTGGTGTCCCCCAGGGGGTCTGGGACAAGTACTATTCAACATATTCATAAATGATCTGGAAAAAGGGGTAAACAGCGAGGTGTCAAAATTTGCAGATGATCCAAAACTACTCAGGAAAATTAAGTCCAAAGCAGCCTGCGAAGAGTTACAAAAAGATCTCACAAAACTGGGTGAAAGGGAAACAAAATGGCAGATTTGTTGAAAAATGCAAAGTGATGCACATTGGTGTCGCAACCCTATACATAGTTATGGCTCTGTATGGCCAATTGTCGGTCCACGGCCATCTTGTTCTGCTAAAAGGACAAGGCAGCCTCCATCTTGGACCAGGCTCTTGTTCCACAGGAGAGGGCAGAGACCTAATTCTGTCCAGCAACACCGTGGTGTCGTGTGCAACCCTGAGGTGCAGTGTGCAACATTCTAGTGCTGTGTGCATTTTCCCGCTCTTTTTGGCCTGGTCATCTAGGGGTCAGGCTAGTGCCTTGTGCAGAGATGCCAGTGTGCCGTGTGCAAATCCTGTTGGCGTGGGGGGCAACAGTTCGGAGCCTGGAGGGTGTAGGAGCCAGGGACCAATCAGATGCTGACACGAGTGAGTGAGACCCTTTGAATAAAACTAGGTTTCCCCCCAAAATTTTTGTGGAGTGTCCACGTGTCAGCTGAAGGGCCTGATCAACCTTTCAGCCAGGGTCTCCTCCCGGTATAGCTAGCTCGTGTCGTGTCGTTTTGGATTAATTATCGCTTTGGATTTATCATTTTGGATCTATTTCTATCAGCTCGTCATGCTTCTGGTGTCTGCTCTGCTGGTCAGCTGCGCCTGGAGTGCGGTATTTGCTTTCTAATTTCTGACAGTTTGCTTACCTAGCTTCCCCTCTTTTTCCCCCTCCCTAACTCTGTACCAAGTGTGTATACAGTATATGAGAGTTGAATTATTGAGCTCATAATTGCACAGTTGTTTAGTTTGTATTTGTATAGTTGTTCTGAGTTTTTAGTAGATAATTGTAGACTGTTTTAAGTTGTGTGAGTTACTGCTCTGTCTTTGTCTGGAGTGTTTGGTGCTGGGTGCTGTCTCCACCTGAGATTAATTGACCAAGGGGTTTCTGTCCCCGTGGTCTGTGTGAGTGGAACCTGCACAATCGCAGCCGCACCACACTCTGGGTAAATCCCTTAGTGTGAAAGCAAGGGCGGTTGAGGCAGTGGCCTGTGGGTCTCTTTTCTGTGTTGCACCGGGCACCGCTCTGACGAACCCGATTTCCTCCTTGTGTAATTGGTGTGTCTGCCTACTCAGTGTGAAGCAGTGAGCAGTATAGATTTGTATTGTTAATGATTTTTGGGTGTGTTTGTATTGGTTAATAACATCCCAGCTAAGAATTGCCCCCCTCCTTGGCCAACGTTGTAACTATCCCCCCCAATAAATGCAGCCACTTGGCTTTAAACTTAATTCTGGTCCAGCCTGGTTTTTCCTCTCCCAATACCAAAGCTGATCGAACTGCAATCGGTTTCGGACAATTGGAAAACATAATCCCAACTATACATATAAAATGACGAGGCCAAAAATAGCTGTTACCACTCAAGAGAGATCTTGGAGTCACTGTGGATAGTTCTCTGAAAACATCCAGTCAATGTGCAGTGGCAGTGAAAAAAGCAAAGAATCTTGGGAATCATTAAGAAAGGGATAGAGAATAAGACAGAAAATATCATATTGCTTATGACCCACCACATGCATTGGCCTCCCCTCAGCAGGGGACTTATATGCCCTTCTGCCAGTTGGCATTGGCAGCAGCAAGGGCAGGGTTCAATGTCTAGGGGAGGAGAGCAGCAAAGAGGGAGGAGGAGAGAGAGTTCTGAGAGGGAAGCAATGAGAGCAGAGTGCAAACCAACCAGCTGAGGGTCTCACAGGAGTCCTGAAATAACAGTAGCTGCAGGTCCCATGGTGTAATGGTTCAGAGCTCTGAATCTTGCAATCTGAGTTCAAATCTCATAGGGACCTCCTGGTTCTGTGTGTGTTTGCTTTAAAGCCTTGGAGCTCGATGTGCTTGATTTCCCTGTTCCTAGGTACACCAGAGTAAGTTTTCTCCTTCCTGCTGGGTGACTGACACCTGCTAGGGCTTTGGTCTGGCTGGTTCAATAGGTTGGAGCCCTAGAATTTAACAGTCTGGCCAGTGATTCATGTGGGTTGATCTGATGGTTGTGTTTCTTGCTGCTTCACCTGATACCCACAATTTAGTCCTTGTACCTGCAGCTGCCATGCTCTTCCTCTTGCCCGCATGGCACTTAAAGGAAGGAGTATCAGGGCCAGGCTTAATAATCAGAGGTAGGCAGGAGGGAGGAAGAGTCCCAGGCTGGAGCCCAGCACACCTTTCCTCCTCTGGGCTCTAGAGCAAAGGCAGCTGGTGCTGAGAGCTCTAAGGGTACGTCTACAGTAAGAAATTAATTCAAAGTTATTTTATTCGAATTTCCTGAATCGAGTTCATACATTTGATATTGTGTCCCCACTAAAGCGCTTGAATTCGGCGGAGTGCGTCCACAGTACCGAGGCTAGCATGGAACAGCGGAGCATTGCACTGTGGTAGCCATCCCACAGGTCCCGCAGTCTCTGCTGCCCATTGGAATTGTGGATTCAGCTCCCAGTGCATGATGGGGCAAAAATATTCTCGTGGGTGTTTCTGGATGTGTGCCATCACTCGCTCCTCCCTTCGTGAAAGCTATGGCAGATGCCATGCTGCCAGCAGATGGTGCAGCACGGTGCACTGCCTGTCTCCTGGTATGTTGAATTCACTTCAAATGTCCTCTCCTCTTTCTATCTACTCTTTCATTTAACCATTTCCCACCGTTTCTTGGCCATCGTGAACAGAGCCGCACAGCTTCCACCGCTTTCTCCAGATTGTCTGTGCTGGGCTCCCGTGGAAGCTACAGAAGGCAACAATTCCCCGCCATTTTGCGGCCATCATGAACAGAGCTGCACAGCTTCTGCTGCACACTCTGCGGTTTCAAATCAAGTCTCTGGAGTCCATCCACAGCTGGGATGGGTCCTTCAGTCCTTTGTACAGAACTTCACTCTGTAGCAAAGTCCCTCCAGAGGTATGAAGAAGGATTGAAGACAAGATGGAGACGAGGCCTCAGCCTTTTATAATCTCTTGCCATGTGGTCTTTGCTTTCTTTGTCCCAAGGACACTCTATCCAGCACGTGGCATAGAAAAACCTTAGAGTTCTGTCCATAGGCAGGTCCCTGCATACCTTGCTGAGTCACAAGGCGTATCTGCCTGCTCTCAATGAGTTGATTGTATAGCTGATGGCCCTTAATGGGCCATCAAGCAGGCTAGGCAGAACTGACACCAACTTGTCTGGCTGGGGTGTTCCCCAGAAGCAGAGCACAAGTTTGAAATACGGGCTGCACAGAGCCAATATTCATAATGTCAACTACAAAAATGATACATATATAGAGATGGCATAATTATAATCAGCCAATCAAACTCTCCATAGAATCCTTACACGACAACCTTTCTACAATATTGGCTGCAAGCGTATAACAGTGGTAACAACGCTGATCTATACAGTTACAGATTATGTCAATAACGTCACAGGAGGTGACACGGCATCAGTGAGACTGATATTGGAATACTGCCTCCAGTTTTGGTGTCCTCATTTGAAAAAGATGTTGTGAAATTGGAGCTGGGGCAGCAAAGAGCCACCAAATGTTTTGAGAGCTGGAGAAAAATGCCTTCTAGTGAGCTATTGAAAGAGCTGAACCTGTTTAGCTTATCAAAAGAAGATTGAAAAGTGACTTCATTGAAGTGTTGAAGGGCCTTAATGGAGAGAAAATATTGGGTATTAAAGTGCTCTTAAATCTTGCAGAGAAAGGCATAACAAGACCCAGTGGCTGGAAGGTGAAAAGAGACAAATTCATATTACAACTAAGGCACAAATATTCAACAGCGAGGATGATTCACCACAGGAACAAGCTACCAAGGAAAGTAGTGGATGTCTCTTGATGTCATTTCATGAAGACTAGATGCCTTTCTGGAATGTGTTTGCCCCAAAAGTGGCTCTTGGGGAAGAGGGATAGCTCAGTGGTTTGAGCATTGACCTGCTAAACCCAGAGTTGTGAGTTCAATGCCTGAGGGGGCCATTTAGGGAACTGGGGTAAAAATGTGGGGATTGGCCCTGCTTTGAGCAGGGGGTTAGACTAGATGACCTCCTGAGATCCCTTCCAACCCTATGATATGCAGTGGGTCAGATTAGATGCTCTAATGGTCTCTTCTGGCCATAAAGTCAGCTGATTTCTGAAAAACTGAGTGTAGCATTGGGAGCAGCATCTGATGTTTTACTGTCTAGCCGGCTTGCTTCCTAGAACGAACGCTCCTGGAGTGGGGTGATCCACAGGTAGTAGCTCAAACCTCCAAAGTGCCTGGCCAAGGGCAGGACATTAGCACAGCAAGGGAGGGGTGTGGCAGTGACATCACAAAGGCCTTTTGCAGGACCTCAGACTATTGGTCAAAGGTGGTGGGGAGGTGGTGACCTCACAGAGAGATGCTGACATCAGCCAGGCAGGACAGGGGCGAGGGGCCAGGGAAACCTCAGAGACCCCTGTAGCTTTGCTTCAGCAAGTCTCCTTCTCCAGGTGTCTCTCTTTGAGGACAGAGAGAGTATTCGGGTTCACGTACATGAGCACCAGGAGGAACCTCTTCTGAATTTTCTCCTTCCCTTTCAGTGATTTTACTAGAAAACAGCCGTCCCTGTTTAGAAGGTAAGAGCCTCCTCGAGGTTTGAAAACTGTTCAGTCTGATCCATCTAGTGACAGTTGAATTCTACGCATGGAAAACACGAAATTAAGCAGGCAGAAATGTATTCCACACCTGGGATTTTGTCCCTTAGAATCACTGGGGACATTAGGGTTTTTGTCCTTTTTGTTTCACCTTTTCCTCCATCCATCCATCCCTCCTTTCTCTTTGCCTCTTGCGTCTTTAGTCCTTTCTCCTGTTCCCCTCCCAACACCGGTAGGGTGTGTGTGTGTGTGTGTGTGTGTGTGTTGCGGGGGAGTTCTCTGCAGCTCCCACTATGGGAGGTCCACCCAAAAATGTGGCGCTGAAATAGTGCTCGGGCAGTGATCCCCACCGGTGACCTGGACCATCCTTTAGGCTCTCTAGTGAGAACCCTCAGCCTCCCATCCTCAGTCTCTACCCTGATTGGCTGAGCAGGGGGTTTTTGACAGGAAGGAAACTCGGGTCCTTGTTGGTCTCTTTTAAGACCAAGTAAATAAGTCATAACCAGTTATATGTTTGATTAATTTTGCTGCTTCTCTGCATTAATGGTCTCTGAGCAGTTCATGATTCTCTCTAACATTCCAGTTCTCCTAAAATACTTGCTGAATAATTACTGTGCATTGTTGTTGGTCTGAAGCTCATCTGAGAGCACTGTACTCAGGTCATTCAATGTATGAAATTCAAGATCCCCGAGTGACTGAAAGGGGGCAAAGGTGAAAACAGATCTCATTGGCAGCTGGCCCCACACCTGCCCCGCTGTAACAATGAGGTTCTGGCAGGACCCAACTGAGAGGACAAATTGCTTAAAACAGGGCAGTTACAGCCCAAGGCTGGGGTTTTCTACCTCTAAGGCAAACCCAACCAGCCAGACAAAGAGGACTTTGGTCTCACCCCACTGGCTAACCACAAGTCACAAAAGCAATTCCCTCCAGTTTCCCAGTATCACCACCAGTGCCACTCGTTCTGGGGACAAATGGTTATGAAAATCAATACCCTAGTAAAAGAAAAAGGTTCTCCTGATCCCATATGGCCAAGCCCCAGACCCAGGTCAATATACAAATCAGATATTACCCACAAATCACGCTATTGCCAATCCTTTAGAATCTAAAATCTAAAGGTTTATTCATAAATGGAAAAGATGTAGATGAGAGCTAGGATTGGTTAAATGGAATCAATTACATACAGTAATGGCAAATTCTTGGTTCAGGCTTGTAGCAGTGATGAAATAAACTGCAGGTTTAAATCAAGTGTCTGGAGTACATCCCCTGCTGGGATGGGTCATCAGTCCTTTGTTCAGAGCTTCAGTTTGTAGCAAAGTCCCTCCAGAGGTAAGAAGCAGGATTGAAGACAAGATGGAGATGAGGCATCAGCCTTTTATAGTCTCTTGCCATATGGTCTTTGGTTTCTTTGTCCCAAGGACACTCTATCCAGCACGTAGCATAGAAAAACCTTAGAGTTCTGTCCATAGGCAGGTCCCTGCATACCTTGCTGAATCACAAGGTGTATCTGCCTTCTCTCAATGGGTCGATTGTATAGCTGATGGTCCTTTTGGCCATCAAGCAGGCTAGGTAGAGCTGACACCAAAGGGTCCCACTGATTCTTTACAGTGGCACCCCTCACACTGCTTGCCTCACATCCCCTGACCTAACATCTGGGATCCCCCCCACCCAGCTCTGTGCACTGGGCATGGCAGCGATCCCAGGAGCCAGCTGGGGAATCCCAGACAGAGCCCCTGGCACAGCACCAGGCTCCCTCTAACCCCCTGTCCCGCCTCCCCAGGAGACGCCCACCCCGCTGATCTGCAGCCAACAGACCCCCAGCGATTCCCACCTCCAGGACCCATAGCCTCAGGGCTGGGTACATCAGAACCACCCCCCAAACCTCCAAATCTCCACAACCCACCAACCTCACTAGGGTACCCCCTGCCCAGCCACCCAGAGGCCTCCTCCTACCACAATGTCCCTTCAGCTCCAGCTGCAATCTCCCCACACAGACACTCCCCCTGATAGTGTTTGTCATGGGGTTTGGGATACTTCTGGACCCACACTGCACTCAAAGTCACCTCCTCATCCTGTGCCAGCTGGAGAAAAGAAAACGGTCTAGCCAACTCTCCTGTTACCAGCTGGGAACCACTGATCCCCCAAACAGGGGGAGGCCTCTAATTTTGATGGATATTAAATATGTGGCGGGTCTCTTTCATCAGCAAACATTCTCAAAGGAGAGGGGAAAGATGATCACTGGACAATTAAATCCCCTGCGACCTCCAGGATGGACAATGACTCAGGGCAACAGGTTCCCTCAAAGTAAGGAGAAGTTGCTGAGATTTAGAAACATGGGGAACAGCCCCAAACCCGAGAGGATTTTTAATTGACATTTTATAATGACATAGAAAGAGGCAAAACCTGAGATATGAGATCAGTGTTCAGAAATGAAAGAGAAAGGGTGAAAATTTGTGCGATTTTGGATCCATTTTTACCAATTATAGAGAGGAAAGTGGAAAACCAGAGGGATTTTATATCAGTTGCTGGTATGAGGTAAAATCTGAGTGTATTTCACATCAATATTTGATAAATGAATAGAGCAGAAATGGGCAGGGGCTGAGCAAACAGCAGTACAAACAGGCCCAGGCCCTCTGGAGCAGGGGCTGGGCAGACAGCAGTACAAACAGGCCCAGGCCCTCTGGAGCAGGGGCTGGGCAGACAGCAGTACAACTAGGCCCAGGCCCTCTGGAGCAGGGGCTGGGCGAACAGCAGTACAAATAGGCCCAGGCCCTCTGGAGCAGGGGCTGGGCGAACAGCAGTACAAATAGGCCCAGGCCCTCTGGAGCAGGGGCTGGGCGAACAGCAGTACAAATAGGCCCAGGCCCTCTGGAGCAGGGGCTGGGCGAACAGCAGTACAAATAGGCCCAGGCCCTCTGGAGCAGGGGCTGGGCAAACGGCGAACACAGGGCTCAGGTCCTCAGTCAGGAGCTGAGCAAACCGTTGGTAAGTCCAGACGTTTGGTTGGGGTGCAGGTGTGAGGGGGGAGACTGCCACCCGTGGGTGGGGTGGCAGGGGGGACACAGGCCCACCCACTCCACTGTGTTGCAGCCCGGGGCCCTAGCAGCGGCGTGGATCCGCTGCAGTCAGTGGGGATCCTGGCCGCAACACACTGACCTGGGCACGTCGGTGCCCTCAGCCGGACAGGGGTCGGCTACCCCCGGGCTCCATTCCATTCCCCCCTCAGGGCCTACCTCGTCGGTCGCACTGGGTTCAGGCCAGTCCGTCTGCATCGGCTCCGGTGGAGGGCTTGGCGGCAGGTCCGGCAGCTCCTCCGGGAAGTCGGGCCAGGCTTGCTCGGGCGGTTCCTCCGGGTAACAGCAGGGCCTGGGGGGCTCCTCGTCGGGGCGGTCGCTAGGCAGCTCGGAGGTCTTCTCGTCGTAGCACCTCCTCGGCAATCGTGGGGGCTCCTCCCAGTACCGGGTCCGGGAAGGCTCCGAGGGCTCCTCGTCGTAGTGGGCGCGAGGCAGCTCCGGCCAGGCCGGGCAGCCGCCTCAGGCCGGGGAGGGTTCCCGGTAAGGAGCTCCTGCCGGCACGTCTGCTCCCGGCGGTGGCTGGGCCCTGACTGAGCTTGGGCGCGCTCCTTTTCTACTTCCTGCCCCGCCCCTTGACTTCCGGGGGGCGGGGACTGGGGGCGGAAGTTCCGCCCACTGAGGTGTTGGCAGGGCAGCTCCCTCTGCTGGGCCGGAGGGGAGCCACACCGACTCACTACACTGTCCAATACATAACCACAAAGTGCTGGGTCCCCCACTCTGCCACCATTCACATGGGCAGCAGGGAGCCATTTGAGGAGCTGCTTTAAGAGGGCAAGGGAGGGGGAGCTGGAGTTGGAAGGTTCCTGGATGAGGGAAGGGGACAGAAGTGGGGGATGGGCAGGTGACTGGAAACTGGTGGCTGGGGGCAACTGTGTTGGTAGTTAGGGGGCAGCAAGTGGGATTGGGAAACCAGGGTCTGGGCAGTCTCCATGGGGGACACATGCTCCTCCCTTCCCTGCCCTGGCAGAGAATGGGCATCTCATCCCATCCCCACTCCAGGGCAGCCATGTTTTGGGGAATGACTCAGGGCAACAATTTCCCACCTTAACAAGGACAAATTGCTGCAGATAAAATGGGTGGGAAAATCCCCCACGTTGGAGAGATTTTAAATTGACATTTGAGAATTATGGAGAGAACAGGGGGAAATGAAGAGAGACGAAAGAGGTGATCATCTGAGGGGAAAGGAGCAGTAGCGGATTTATCATGGCACCACTGACCCCATGCCCACACTCTAGGGGGGGCCCCGGCCAGGCCCACTCGTCCCCACTCTCTCCTGCGGGGCACAGAAGCTTGGTGCTGCTGGCACTGAGGCTCCTGCTGCAGTAACGCAGCCAAGCTCCCCGGCTCCTGTCTCTTCTCACAGCTTGCTGCGTTCCCGCCCTCCCGCTCCCTGCCGCCGATCAGCTGTCTGCCAGCAGGAGGGAGGGGGAAGAGCAGAGCCACTGCATGCTCCCTGCTTGGGAGAGAAGGCAGAAAAGAGGCGGGGGTGGGGCCTTGGGGAAGTGCACGGGCCAAGGGATGTGCTGGCTGTGGCTTCTTTCAGCCCCCATTGGCCTGGAGCAGCAAACCACAGCCAGTGGGAGCCACAATCAGCCAACCTGCAGACATGGCAAGTAAACAGACTGGCCCACCAGGGGGCTTACCCCTAGTGGGCTGAAGGTTACCAATCCCTGGGATAGGGGAAGCGGGGACCCAGCACGTGGATCCCCTTGGCAGCAGCTGGGGCTCCCCTGTTAAACAAGCCCATCAAACTCTCACCCTGCATCTGTACCCACCCTGATGAGTTCCCCCCAGACACCCTCCCCACTGAGCCCCAGCCACCTACATCTAGACCCCCACCCAAATGAACCCCTGCACCCAGATTCCTCCCCCAACCGCTGAGCTCCAACCACTTTCACTTGGTCCCCCCTGCAGACTCCCATTGCCCCTGAACCTGGCACCTCCCTGTGCATCCAGATCTCACACTGAGCTGCCTGCACCCAGACTGCCCCACACAGAACCTATCTGGATACTCCCACATTAAGTCCCTCTGGTATAAGGGCAGTGTGGAAGGGGCAGGCTGGCAGCACAGGGCTGGGGGGGTGTGGTGTGCGCCTAGCAGTTTTGGGTTTGTAAACAGTGCCCTTGTGCTGGGCTGAGTGAGGCCAGTCATTGCACTGCGCCTCATTGCCCCCAATCGGCCCCTCACTCTACGGACCACCCCCCCATCACATGCCCTGTTTCCCCAGTGGGGGCCCACAAATATGTTTGGTGCCAGGGCCACAAAAAGTTAATCTGGGAGGGGGGGTCTCCCCAGATTATTATAGCCCTGTGTGAGATGCTGAGAGAGAAAAGGGGCAGAACTAGAGAGAATTTGTATCGGGGGCGAGAGGCAAGTGGCACAAACAGGGACAGGATCTAATTAACTCCCCTCCCTCCTTCCCCCCCACCACTTCCCCTCCCACCCCCGGGAATTTCCTGGCTGCACAGAGACAGTTCAACCCCCCCGACCCCCACTGACCTTCCCCCCCCACAACTCCAGCTTCTCCCTTCCCTGCCCAACACCCCCCCACAAACCTTCCTGCTGGGCCCCAGGCTCTGTCCCCTCCGGGCTGGGCCCCGGGCTCTGCCCCCCCATCCCAGCGGGGCCGGGGCGGATCCTGCTGTAGCTCCACTGGGGCCGAGGCAGCTCCGAGGCTTCTCCCAGGTTCCCTGGGGCAGAGAGTCACTTTCCCGCCCGGCCCCAGCGCCCCCCCCCCACCGGGAGCTCCAGGCTGGGGCTGGTGCGGGCAGAGCCCGGGGCTGCCCAGAGGGCGGGGCCCAGCTGGAGAAACCGCCCCCCCGGCCAGGCACAGAGGGGTTAATACCGGGCCCCACCGCACAGACCCGAGGAGCAGCAGCTGCTCAGCCCGGGCCCGGCCAGGCTCTGCCCTGGGGCCCTACGGGGCGTCCTGGGGGGAGGGGACCGGCCCCACTGGGGTCCCTGCGTGGGGCCGGGTGGGGGAGGGGGGAACCTGGGAAAGTGGTGGATGGAAAATGTCTGTGCAGCCCGGACATGGCCGGGGGAGGAGAAGAGCAGGTGACCCCCAAGGAGCGGGGAGAGAAAGGGGGGGGCTGAGATCCCCTTGGATTTACCACTGCCCCCTCCCATGGGGACCCCCCCATCCTCTCCCATCCTGCCCCCTTTCTCTCTAGAGAGCAACGAGCAACAGCCAGGGTGACCCCCCCCTTTCCCTCAAATCCCTGAGAAGTTCCCTGTTCCCCTCCCCTGATTGTGCCCTATTTTCTCTCCACTTTGCCAATGTCCAGTTCAAATCTCAGGTTTGGGGTGTTTCCCCCCATTTTTACCTGCAGTGATTTGTCCTTGTTTAGGTGGGAAATGGTTCCCCTGAGTGATTACTGAACTGGGCAGAGGATTAATGGGCAGAGGCTGGGGGAGCCCTGAGACAGGGACACGTCTGGGCTGGGCTGGGGGGGCACTATCTGCTGGCAACAGGGCGTGGGAAGGCCCAGGAAGGGGAGGGAGGAGCAAGTGCCCCCCCCAAACCCTGGGTTTCCCATTCCAGCTACTTCACCTCTCCCATCCTGCCCAACCCAGCAACCCCCTCCCCCCAATCACCTGCTAGTCATATTCCCAGACCCCACTGCCAGCCCCTCCACACTGATAGTGACTTTCTGACTCCAGCCCCACTCCTTTCCCCTGTGAAAGCCACATCACCCAGGGCTCTGGTGGCCATGTGAATATGTGACAAGAAGAATCCATCCCATTCTGTTGTTGATTGAATATCCCTGTATAATCCCCTCAAATTTCCCCTCTTTTCTCTTGAACTGTTAAATGGTGACATAAAATCTCCCCAGATGTTGGCAGATATTACTTTGGCAGATATTTAGTTTGTCCCCCATTTTCTCCTCAGTTCTGAAATACTGATATCAAATTCTTGAAAATCTTCCCGCTTTTCTCCCCAGGTGTGTGACTGAGATCAGGGCTCTTATACTGAGCGAGGTGCAGGCCTTGCCTGAGATCAGGTCCCCCAGTGTGCCGGGCACTGCACTAACCATGACCGAGTTTGGGGCACTGGTTGTGCCAGGAACTGCACAGTCCCCTACAGAGAACAGGGACCTTGTTGTGCCAGGCCCTGCATCAACACCAAGTGAAATCAGTCCCCATTGTGCCAGGTGCTGCAGAGACAGCAAACAAAATCAGGGACCTTGTTCTTCCAGGTGCTGCAGAGACCCCAACAGAGGTCAGACCCCACTGTTGTGAGAGGTGCTGTGGAGACCCCAAGTGAGAGCTGTGCCCCTGTTGTGCTGGGCACTGCAGAGACCCCACAGACATCAGGTCCCCCATTGTGCCAGGTAAAACTGAGAAGTGTGTCCTCATTGGGTCTGGCACTGCACTGACCCTGATCCAGATCACATCCCATCACTGTACTGGGCACTGCAGAGACCCTGACAGAGATCCTGCCCCCACATTTCGCCAGATGCTGCAGGGACCCTAAACAAAATCAGGGATCCTGTAATGCCGGGAGTTGCAGAGACCCCGACTGAGACCAGGCCCCCTGTTGTGCAGGGTTCCTGCACAGACACTGACCAAGTTCAGGGTCCCCATTGTGACTGGTGCTGAACAGACAGCAAGGTTATCTCTACCCTGCCATTAACACCCCCCAGCTGGCCCATGGCAGCTGACTCAGGCTCACGGGGCTCAGGTGAAGGGGCTGTTTAATTGCCGTGTAGATGTCTGGGCTCCTTTCCAGTATCAGAATATATTGTATTAATATTTCCGATGAGAGCACGACTGTTTCTAGTTTATTTGTTTAGCATCTTAAAGCTGAGCTGTGTGCGCAGATAATATGCATGCAGGAGGGATAGTTTTGTGAGTAGAGCAGGCCTCTCCTGTTAACTCCTGCTCCAGTCCTGGCATGGTTTGCAGGTGTGGAGGGGCTGGGCCAGTCCAGACTAAAGTAGCAGTTTAACCCCTTCTGTGCCAGTGTGGGGTTTATATAGCCCTTCATAGGCACCCAGGGACTTGTCCCCTATCAGCCCCATGCCTGATGTGATGGAGCGACCCACTGGCAGCATTGCCCTTGAGGGTGCTGCTCCCACTCCCTCCCCTCCCCCTTTACTGGCACCACAATGCCTGTCACCTTCACTTCCTGGGGAGTGACCCCATAAGGTGTGTTTTGTTATCCCTCTCCCTACTTCCCTGGGAGCCGTTGTGCACCCTCTATCACTCACTTCTGTCTGAGGAGACAAGGCGGGTCATGGGGCGCGGGTGATGCTTTGCTGGAGATCCATCATCACTGAAGGGGTGGCAGCTTTGACCCTCCTAGAAGGTTGCCGGGATGCTGACGTGCACTGGAGGAGAACTGGGGCTTGACTGAGTCCACAGACCATGTGGTCCACACTGTGTCCCTGTAAAGCCTGCTCTGCACTGCTGCAAATTGCTGCTGGTGGGATTGTGCCCGTAAGTCTCTGTAACGCTGTCTCCAGTGACTCGAGAGCACGAGCACCAGCCTCAGGCAGACTGGTAAGAAGCAGGGAACAAATCCCAAACTGGTTGTAAGGTCTGTATGGAGATTTCACCAACCAAGAATCCAGTGTAAACGCTTCAGGTTCTGTAACAGCATTAACATGGAATCACGGACAGTCCCTTTGGGTGATCCCATATATCTCACCACGCAGGTGAGCTCACCTTTGTGACAGATGGGGCCCTGGACTTCAGTCCCATGCGTTGGGACTTCAGCTTTCTGCCCTGGGCCTTAGCGAGTCTAATGCCGGCGTTGCTTGGCGGCCCCCCTGAAACCTGCTAGTGGCCCCCCAGCGGGACCCATACCCCTGGTTGAGAGCCACTGCCTTACACCACGAATCACAGCAATGTTCAGGTTACTGCCAGTCCCAAAGGACCAGTCACTTCCTTAGGTGAATTGAATCTTAGATCTCACAACAAAGACAACACTTGTAGCCAGTCCTGTCCTAACCTGTATTAAGATTTATTTAAAAGGAAATGAGAGTTGTTTACAAAGTTAAAGCAGGTTAAAGCAGATGCAGACAAGTTAGAGTCTTAAATTTCAAAGGTAATAGAAGCTTCTATAATAAGCAAGCCCTACATATTCTTTAGGACTAACCCGGTCTAATCAGCTGGGGATCTCTTGCTTATGCCTAGAAACTTTGCCCCCCAGAGTCCAAGCAGCATACAGACCATCAGTTCCTTCTGTATGTTTTTTTTTATTCCCTTCCTACCATGTGCTCTTAGTTGCAAACTCAGCTAATGAGAAGTCAAGAGCACAACAACAGTCTTGTGTCTTCTTTAACATCCCATAATCTCTCTGGTGTTGATGGACCTTTCCTGCCAGGCAGGGTGTAATGCATTCTGTTGCCAATCAGCACTTCACCTAGGTAAAGTCTCTCTCCTGTCTGGTGATTTACATAGCCACAGAGGCTCACAATACAACTAGTCAGATATTAACCCAGGCGGCAACTCATGAGCATTCGATAAAGTCTAAACACATTGTTAAAACAGGTATTAGAATTATAACAATACTAACACAGGTGAGTCAGACTGATTCCAGCTATGTGTTTGTCCCTGTTCAATTAAGACATGGGGTCTTTTGGAAGAGCTAACACCTCATCTGCCAGTGTCACAGGCAGGGATAGTGTCTCTAGCCTCTATTTGCCAGAAGCTAGGAATGGGTGACAGGGGATGGATCACTTGATGGTTACCGGTTCTGTTCCTTCCCTCTGAAGCACCTGGCATTGGCAATTGAGCTACATGGACATTGCTCTGATGCTGTGGGCCCTTCTTATGTTCACAGTCTGTATGAGGAGTATCTACTCATTTGGACTCGCTGGGGAGCCACAGAATGAAACAAGATATGCTGAGGCAAGAAGGCCCAGTCTCAGAGCCCCCAGGTTCATGCTTGTCAAAAGCTAAAACTAGGCCCAGCCGATGAAAGGGGCACTCCCAGGAGAGACTGTATAAAGGCTGGAGCATCAAACAACTTTGTAAACCTGAGACAGCTGCCTTGGGGACAATGAGAGGGAGAATCCCCCAAAGTGACTCCTTTGATTCTGCTCTTCTCTGGCCTTTGGTTTATAGAATCATAGAACTGGAAGAGACCTCGAGATGTAATCCAGTCCAGTCCCCTGCACTCAAGGCAGGACTAAGTACTATCTAGACCAGGAGTGGCCAACCTGAGCCTGAGAAGGAGCCAGAATTTACCAATGTACATTGCCAAAGAGTCACAGTAATATGTCAGCTGCCCCCATCAGCTCCCACCCCCCCCACTCCCAGCGCCTTCCACCCACAGGCAGCCACACTAATCAGCACCTCCCCCTCCCTCCTCGCACCTCCTGATCAGATTTTCATGCTATGCAAGACACTCGGGGGTGGGGGGCAAGGTGGGGGGGAGCGAGGGCACTGCTGGCTCAGGGAAGGGGGTGGGAAAGGGTGGAGTGGGGGCAGGGCCTGTAGCTGAGTAGTGAGCACACCCAGCACATTGGAAAGTTGGTGCCTGTAGCTCCAGCCCCAGAGTTGGTACCTATACAAGGAGCCGTATATTTAATTCTAAAGAGCCACATGTTGGCCACCCCGATCTAGACCATCCCTGAGAAATGTTTGTCCAGCCTGCTCTTAAACATCCCCAATGATGGAGATTCCACAACCTCCCTAGGCAATTTATTCCAGTGCTTAACCACTCTGACAGTTAGGGAGTTTTTCCTAATGTCCAACCTAAACCTTCCCTGCTGCAATTTAAGCCCACTGCTTTTTGTCCTATCCACAGAGGTTAAGAAGAACAATGTTTCTCCCTCCTCCTTGAAACAAACTTTTATATACTTGAAAGCTGATCATATCTTCTCCAGACTAAACAAACACAATGTTTTCAATCTTCCCTCATAGGTCATGTTTTCTAGACCTTTAATCATTTTTGTTGCTCTTCTCTGGACTTTCTCCAGCTTTTCCACACCTTTCCTGAAATGTGGGGCCCAGAACTGGACACACTACTCCAGTTGAGACCTAATCAGTGCGGAGTAGAGCGGAAGAATTACTTCTCGTGTCTTGCTTACAATACTGCTGCTAATACATCTCAGAATTATACTTGCTTTTTTTGCAACAGTGTAACACTGTTGACTCATATTTAGCTTGTGATCCACTGTGACTCCCAGATCTGTTTCTGCAGTACTGCTTCCTAGGCCGTCATTTCCTGTCTTGTATGTGCGCAACTGATTGCTCCTTCCTAAGTGGAGTACTTTGGAATTGTCCTTATTGAATTTCATCCTATTTACTTCAGACCATTTCTCCAGTTTGTCCAGACCATTTTCAATTTTAATTCTATCTTCCAAGCACTTGCAACCCATCCCAGCTTGGTATCACCCACAAACTTGATAAGTATAACAGAGAGACTCTGCTACTGGGAGGGTTTCACCATGTCTCAGAGGGTTACACCCTGATGGAAAGGGGCTAGGCTTGTACTGGAATAAGGTCACTTTGTGCTTCACAGTGTGGCAGAACCTAGAATGTCCATTACCAGGGAAAAATGCTGGGGGGAATCAACATGTGGAAAGGACAGAAACCCTGTCTGAAATCTCTCACATTGTCCTTCTCGCCCTGGCAGGTTACAGAATAATGTCCATGTTTTGCTCCAAATCATCCCCTCCTCTCAGAGGGAAGGAAATGGCTGCAATGGAACTGGCTCAGGTAAGGGATTTTCAGGAAGCTGGTGGTGGGTTCTGCTTGGAGGGAGAGGAGAAGTAAATGTATAGGAGGGTGGGAGCTGCTAGAGGTAGTGGGAGGCAGGAACTATCTAGGGTGCAGAATGGGAGGGGACAGGATGTGACAAACCTGCTGAGACTTGTGTACTCTAGGGTGTGATGGGTTGTCACCCCGGGGTGCAGTCTTGGGGGCTTCTGGGAACTGCTGTGCCCTCTAACCCTCAAGCTGGGCTGGCCCTTCTCACACTGCTTTGCTGGAGATTCAGCCAGCCTCTCCAGGCCCTGTTATCACCCAACAGGACAGCAGGTGGCGCCATGCATCCAACTAAGCTACCTGAGTGCTTTACCTAAGCCACAGATAGACAACAACAGCCAATTTCCCAGCGATAAGTGTTAGCAAACAGATCAAAGCAGATTACTTAGCAAATAACCGAAAACTCAGACTAAGCCTAACATACTATCTGGATAGAATTTGAATTAGCAGTTTCTCACCCTGACTGATTATAGAAGCAGTCCACCAAGTTTCCATACACAAGCTAGAAATCCCTTTACCCTGGCACCAACACTTTCCCCCAGTTCAGTCTTTGTTCCTGAGGTGTTTTCAGGAGTTTTCTTGTGTGCAGAATGAGGCCAAGAGATGATGACACACCCCACCTTATGTAGCTTTTCCATATGGCGGGAACCCTTTGTTCCAAACTCAGTTCCCAGTCCAGTTAGTGGAAAAATACAGATACCAAAATGGAGTTTAGTGTCATGTGGTCTGGTCACATGCCCTAGCATGGCCTGCTGAGTCATAGTAGCCATGACTCATAGGCTGTCTGAAACATTCACAGGAAGGCTAAGCTCTTCCATGGTCCATTGTCTTTGTTGATGAGCCATCAACACTGTCTGGCTTCTTTGTTGTACCTGAAAGGCTTGTTGTGGGTGTTATCCAGAGTAAGCACATTTGAAAGACAGATACATAGTCAATATCCATAACTTCAGATATGAACATGATACATGCACATAAATAGGACAATCATATTCAGCAACTCATAGCTTTTCAAATGACACTGAACTTGATGCGTCTTGCACAAAATGCATCATAATTATTGTCGAAGAAAAACTAAGTTCTCGCTTTTTGTTTGGGTACAGCAAAATCAAATACTTTATTTATTTCTCTAGTGAACACAAGAGGGAGAGAGTGTCATAGGAACTGGGTTGCCCCTTGTCCCGGACGGATCTCTCTCAATTAGTAAGCAATTCATAACAATCATTTATACCTTTGTAACAGACAATGGTTAGTAATCTTGGAGACATTGAAGATAAACATTTGCATTTGTTTATACATAAGCCTATTCGCTATCTTATTTGTCTTCAATACTAGAACAAAAACAAAACTGCATTTCACAAGGTCGTAATGACTTTTCACACAATTCACTCTGTACCACATTATCTTACAGCATGCAGGGTCACATCCTAACTTCTGCTAAATTAGCTAACATACATTAAGATCCCTTCAAACCTTTATTAATTAATTCTTGGCCTCCACACTCCCCCCTTTTGTACTTCTAGTACAACAAATACCTCAAATCTCAATTTGCATTAAACCATGGATTTCAGAGTCTACAGGAGACATGTCAACCTTAGGGGTTTTCATGGGATGTAATGACAATGTATGAGTAGCATGAACATGAAAAGTATTATTACTATCAGTACGTCCTTTACAACAACAACAACAATAACATAATCCCACACCAACTAACAACACTACAAACAATAACATCCCCATAGGAATAAAATAATGGGGTTGTCGTACAGTTTTGGTAACAAAGCACAATACATCATACTTAGTACATAAAGTAGACACTCTATAAGCTGTATGAAAGGCATTCTGTTCAGCATGATATATATTCTGAAGCATGTGAATTTGCCCTTGCAACTCAGAGATCCTGCGAACCTCTGGCAACAATGAAAGCAAATTCTGAAACCGATCAGGTACTATTCTAGTCCAATTAAAATATACCTTAAATCTAAGAGCTACATGTAACATTCTATCTGCAGGCCAGTAAATGATATGATTGCCTGCAGCAGTGGTAAGATTAATATGTATATCTTGTAATGTGGTGGTATTAACGTGCACACAGCTATCATTAGCCTGAAAAAGTGGGTGTCCTGTAAGGGTAGTTCCTTGACCTCTACCCTCCCAGCAAATATTGTCATAAACAGTGACAACTTCCCCTGGCTCCAGTTTCCGTATACACTGAAGCTGTGGTGGTTCTAACGGCCAAAATGTCCATAGATTCCCTAACCCCATCCAAATATCAGCTGTAATCCCAGGAGCACTAACTAAAAATCGATTAGGAGAATCAGGTGGCCTGACTTCCCAGATATCTCGGTGAATCACCCAATCCCACATGCATCCTCCCCATGGACCCGGCAGGATTCGGTATGTGGGAGCCCACACCCCCTTAACCGGTCCATATGCTTGGAAGCAGCACTGTGAACGTCCACACTCCCATCCAGAAAGTCTCCAAGTATGTCTCCATGGCCACAGATCAGATGGTACTCCTGACGTGTCTGTAAGGGCAGTGGGCCAAGCTTGGTGCACTAGATCATTCCGAATGGCCATCAGCTGGTCATTCAGGAAATCCTGAATTTCCAAACATGCTAGATCCCACTGCAATGCCTTCCCAGCCTCAGTGATATTCAGTACCATCTCTCTCAATAAATTCTGGGTCATAGAACTAAGGGCGGAAATGACATGTAACTCACCCACTCCGGTTTGCACTTGGGTGAGCTGTGCCCCAGAAATCAGGCCAGTGGCCTTCTCTAATTGGCCCAATTTCTCATCATGTTCCTGGTTCTTAAAAATATTCCAAACAGCAGTGGCAGAATTGGCCCCATCCCACAAGGATCCGGCTAGATCCCTCTTCTTTCTAGAGGAAATAACCCAGGCCCTCTGTTGTGCTAATCTAATGGCAGCCCCTTGGGAACAATTTGGATATGTAGAGGTGATCTGAAAACTAGATCAAGGCAATGTAAACTTCACAGTCCCTAGTGTAGTGTTAAGTACAGTCCACCGATATTCTGGCACATTTCCTCTCAGTGTAGGTCTATACCACATCTGTTGGTTGTAGACCTTCATATAAGTCCGAGAGGCATCAATATTAACAGCATAAGAGGGAGTGTATTGCAATAAAGTACAGGTCACATTATTAGTCACTGGAATGGTCTCAATACAGGTAAAATTTCCAGTAGCAGAACAAACTCTTTGGGTAGTCGTTTGATTATTCACTAATTGGGTAACCAAATAACAATAAGGGCCTCTTTCAGGTAACATAGCACAAATTCCAGGAATAACCATCATATCTACGTCACCAAGGAACCCATCAAGTTCATTTTTAAATTCTAGGGGCTGATTTGCAGTAATATTATGGATCTCTATTTCCACTGATCCATTTGTTTTCCACTCAATGGTTCTCTCATATGAATTCTGTTGAACCTTAAAAAATAGGCTTTCTGAGCAATATTCTAATAAATCACTAAGATGGGAAGGTCTGGGCCAATGAATTTCATTAGAATATACAATTTTGTTTACATCTGGATAAATTACAGAAGTAATGGCCAGGGTTGAGGGGCTAGTGGGGGTAACCTTTGTGGTAGCAAGGCGCTGTCGGTAGTCATCATCTGAAAGCCAATTAGGGAGGGCAGTACATCCCCAGGGTACTTGTCCATAAGCACAGAGCCCTGCCCCTGGAAGAAATCCAAGCCACCATTCAACCCCACATGCCCAAGCACGCTCCCCACAGTGCCCTCCTTGCCAATAAACGATGCTTCGTTTCTTCCACCAGGGTGAGTTCATAATGTCTCTTTTAGTCAGGAATCCCTGGACTCTGGAGGAGTTTGCAGAACGAATGTATCTTCTTTTCTTCCCCAAAAACAATTGTGGTCTAGCATGATAAAGGGAAGAGGGTTGTAATGTGGGAATTCCTTTAGAAAAATCCAAAGGCACAGTAGGTCTGTCAGAGGACAAGGGAGAGGTCACCAGTACGTCACCTTGCCCCCTTCTTCCGCTGTCCAGCAGGTACAGCAGGGCTAGAAGAAGGAGCACGTTGATCATCAGTAGGTGTGTCCTCCCGAGGTGGAGGGGTCCTTTTGCAGTGCGATGCATGGGTCCAGGCAGGTAGTCCTTGACACTTCACAGCAGTGTTGGTAGTCAACAGGACTTGGAAAGGGCCTTTCCAGCGTGGAGCCAGGGCAGTCTTTCGTTGATGGACCTTTATGTAGACCCAGTCTCCCGGTTCCAACGAGTGGCAAGGTTGCACAGGATCCTTCGGTAAGGCTTCCCTCACCTGTGTATAAAAAGACTTAACACATTTCATTAGTGCCTGACAATACTTAAGCATTATGTCATCCATCAAATGAATGTCCATCTGAGCTAAGGTCAGTGGGGGTGCAGTTGGTAGTCGCATTGGGCGTCCTGTCAAAATCTCATGAGGGCTGAGTCCAGTCTTTCGATTGGGAATGGCTCTCATACTCATCAGTGCCAAAGGAAGGGCATCTGGCCACTTTAAGTTTGTTTCAGCACAAATCTTGGCCAGTTTATTTTTTAAAATCCCGTTCTGGCGTTCCACTGTCCCAGCAGATTGTGGGTGATGAGGGCAGTGAAGGTTGTGTTGGATCTGCAAAGCTGCACATAACTCCTTTACAATCTGTCCAGTAAAGTGAGTTCCATGATCACTGTTGATACTCACAGGGATGCCAAAACGTGGTACAAAATCCTTAAGCAGAAGTTTCACAACAGTCCTGGCATCTGCTTTCCTGCAGGGAAAAGCTTCAACCCAATTGGTAAATACATCAACTAAAACTAATACATATTCATAACCACAACATTTATACATTTGAATAAAATCAATCTGAATATTTACAAAAGGTCCCCAAGGAGGAGGGTGGGCTGCCTGCTTAGCTTTAACAGCTTTACCAATGTTGTGTTGTTGACAAATCACACAGTGTTGACAGTAGGAATGTGCTACAGAAGGGAAAATGGGTGCAAACCAATCTCGGGTAACTGCAGCAACCATCCCCCCTTTGCTCACGTGTGCCATTCCATGGTATATGCGAGCAAGATAGGGCAATAACATCTTCGGTGCCACCAGGCGACCATCCGGGGCACGCCAAAGATGATCAGAATTTAAAATGCAGCCAGCAGCACTCCAAGAGTGCTTCTCGGTTCTCGATGCTGCCTCCTGGATAAATGCTGTGTCTTAGATTTCAACAACAGCGCAGCTACAGCATGTGGAACACACACAATCAAAGGGGAGCCTAATACAATAGATTCAGATACCTGAACAGAAAGGGCCGCTCCCGCCACAGCCCGTAAACAAGGGGGAAATCCTACCGCCACAGCGTCCAGGGCAGTACTGTAGTGTTGTAGTAATGTTGTGTTGTTGACAAATCACACAGTGTTGACAGTAGGAATGTGCTACAGAAGGGAAAATGGGTGCAAACCAATCTCGGGTAACTGCAGCAACCATCCCCCCTTTGCTCACGTGTGCCATTCCATGGTATATGCGAGCAAGATAGGGCAATAACATCTTCGGTGTCACCAGGCGACCATCCGGGGCACGCCAAAGATGATCAGAATGTAAAATGCAGCCAGCAGCACTCCAAGAGTGCTTCTCAGTTCTCGATGCTGCCTCCTGGATAAATGCTGTGTCTTAGATTTCAACAACAGCGCAGCTACAGCATGTGGAACACACACAATCAAAGGGGAGCCTAATACAATAGATTTAGATACCTGAACAGAAAGGGCCGCTCCCGCCACAGCCCGTAAACAAGGGGGAAATCCTACCGCCACAGCGTCCAGGGCAGTACTGTAGTAAGCAATTGGACGGTGTTTGTCTCCGTGCTTTTGCGTTAGTACAGCCAAAGCAAACCCATTACGCTCATGACAGAAAAGAGTAAATGGTTTAGCATAGTCAGGAAGTCCCAGGGCCGGTGCAGTAGATAGTCTCTGTTTGATAGTAACAAAAGCACTTTCAGCCTCTGGGGGCCAAGGAAGTGGCTCAGGGGTACCAGACTTAGTCAGATCCTGCAAGGGTTTAATCATCGTTGCATAACCTAAAATCCACTGTCTGCAGTATCCAGTCATGCCCAGAAAAGTACGCATTTGAGATACAGTACCAGGCCTAGGCATATTCAAAATAGCTGAAATACGAGAGTTAGATAAATGACGCTTGCCATGAGAAATATCATGACCAAGATAATGAACCTTGGGTTGACACAGTTGGAGTTTTTCCTGGGATGCTTTGTGACCTTTGGCAGCTAAAGCAGTTAAAAGTGTCAGAGTATCAGTTTTACAAGAGTCAAAAGAGAAAGACGCCAGCAAAAGGTCATCCACATACTGTATAAGTACTGATTTTCCAGGGAAAACCACATCATCCAGATCCTTCTTCAGGATCTGAGAAAACAGGGATGGAGACTCAGTATACCCTTGGGGTAACCTGGTCCAGGTATACTGACATCCTTTATAAGTAAAGGCAAACAAATACTGACTATCTGGGTGAATGGGAATAGAAAAAAAAGCTGAACACAAATCTACAACAGTAAAATAAGTGGCTGACGGTGGAATACAAGAAAGAATTGTAGCTGGATTTGGAACCACAGGAAAAGAAGGCAAAACCACAGCATTAATCGCGCGAAGGTCTTGAACAAAGCGATAGGTGTTCCTTCCTGGCTTCTTTACAGGAAAGATAGGAGTATTACAAGAACTAATAGTGGGAACAATAATACCTTGTTGTAATAAAGATTCTATAACTGGAGCTATCCCTTCCACTGCTTCAGGACGCAGTGGGTATTGTGGAATCCTTGGCAAAATCTTAGCAGGGTCAACAAGAATTTTAACCAGCTCGGCAGTTCTAATCTGTCCCACTTCATTTGCATGACGAGACCAGAGATGGGGGGGGCACTTGTGACAACAAATGCACAAGGTCAGGGCTGAGAGGTGTCTTCGACACAGCTGGCTCTGATATATGGAGTGTGGCCAACACCAGGTTAGTATTCTCATCAGGAACTTGTAAGAATACGCCATCTGGTGTACAATAAATGGTACAACCTAATTTACACAACAGATCTCTTCCCAGCAAATTCACAGGAGAAGAAGGACTGAGTAGAAAGGAATGCTTATCTTCGAGAGGGCCAAGAAAAACTTCAAGGGGTACTGTGACAGGATGCGAAACAGGACAGTTTGAAATGCCCACAGCATTAACAGACAAAGTGGACAAAGGAACAGAGGGGAACTCGGAGGATCTCAGAGCAGACCTGCTGGTCCCCGTGTCCACAAGACAAGTAACAGATTTTCCAGCAATATTACAATCAACAAATGGGCCTTCTTGATTAATAGGAATTAAAGGATTCAGGATGCAGTTACGTTCCCTCAGGCTGTCCTAGTAAGGGGTTCCTTGTGGGGAAAAAACAGGCGCTTCAGGATTTGGGAACTGAGCAGGATTTTGAGCTAATCGATTTGGACACTCATTCCTCCAGTGTCCCTCCTGACCACAAAAGTGGCATGCAGTGCTCCCAGTCGGGGCAGGATTCTGGGCAGGATATGAGGAACCCCTTCCCATACCTCGCCCACGACCTCGTCCCCGTCCTCTTCTCATTCCCCCACGACCCCTGTTCTGATAAGTTTGTAATTGTAAAGCCATAAGTTTTGTTTCACTATTGTCTTTCTTCTGTTCTATGCAAGCTGTACAATGATTGGCAACTGTTACCAATTCTGAAAGGGGTTTAGTTTGCCAGCCAATACAAATAGTTCTTAATGGTTGCTGAACTTTTGGCAAGAGTCCCTGAACAAAAGCAGCTCCTACCGCTTCCCTGGCATTATCAGCTGGATCAGTAATTCCCGAATGCTGTTCAAAGACCTTTGTTAGTCTATCAAGATAATCAGCAGGGGATTCACCCTTATTCTTTTTACAGTTTGCAATTTTAGTCCAATCTGTTTTCTTAGGACAAACTTCTGAAATAGAGGTCAAGAGACGATTCCTAGCCTCTGTCAAATCATTCTCAATACCAGGGTCGGCATCAGGCCAAGCTGCCTGTCTGAAAAGCCGCTGCTGAACTTCAGCTGGCAGTACAGCTCGTAAAAGTTGATTAATATCTGCCCAAGATGGATTATAGCACTGAATCACTGTCTGGAGCTCATCTTTAAACTTTACTGGCTCCTCCCTGATTTTAGGAAATTCTTTTACCAAGTTTCTAAGATCTCCAGGCGTCCAAGGGGCATGTACCTTAACCAACCCCCTACAGCTCCAGCTCCAGGCAAGTCTCTCAAAGGAGCCTGGAGTGCCTGTGTCGTGCTTCTAAGAAAGTAGCCGGCATGGTTATCAGCAGAAGCAGGGTTAATCGGACTACTGGAGTCAGTCAGTAAGGAAGAAGATAATTCTTCCGAAGAAGGAGAATGAACAACTTGTGCAGTTGATACTCGCGGCGGCGATACAACCACTGCCTGCATATTCCGAGAAGGGGAGGCCAGGGGAGGAACTGGCTGCGGCTGTGGAATGCTGCTAAAAAAATCCACTATGTCTTCAGCAGTCTCCTCCTCACTATCAGGCTTAACTAACTGAGGATAAAGAGAAGCAGAGGGCTGCACTGGGGCAGGAAGACATTTGGATGTCTTACATTTAAGTTTTAAATCCTGTACTTCACTTTTTAATTTTTCTTGGGAGTCCTTCAGACTCCGCACCCGAGACTCATGGAGTCTCTTCGTTGCTTCCTCCCACCAAGACAGAAACTGCTCGCACTGCGCAGCAGAGGCGTGTGATTTAAGGGTTTCTCTGAGGTATGTAAGTTTATCTAACTCAAAGGTACCTTCTAATGGGCATTGTTTAAATGAATTTTCACGCGTGTACAGATGCCAATCATTTAAATACCTGCAGGTTTGAGGACCATAATGTACGTACATGTAATATGCTGGGGTACCCTTAGGGGGTAAGGTGGAAAGTTTAGACTGTTCCCCCCCATTTTCCAGTCACACCAACTAAGGGGGTCCCTGTCCGCGCTAACGGATCAGAATCTAAGGATCTCTCCCTACAGGGTACTCACATACAGGAGAGACTCACAAGAAAGACTACGACCCTCTTACACCTCCTTTCAGCAAAGAGCGTCGGCTAGTCTCTGGGAGATGAAGCCGCATACTCTAATTGCATTCAGTGAGACGATCAGATTGCCAGTAGCCCACACAGAAGGGAAAGGGGAGGGAAGATGGGTTCACACACTCCTAGACCCAGGCAGCTTCCTCGCCGGACTATGCCAGGCTGAGTCAGCCCACCGTGGGTCGGATCTCCTAAAGATCCACTAGTTACCGGGCTTGCGTTAGAGCAGTCCTGATCATTAGCTTCCGTTTCACAGGGTACTCTGGGCATCTTCTGATAACGATCACTCACACTGGTGTACACACACACACACACCAAGGCCTCTTTTCCTTTTTTTTTTTAACCCTTTTTTAACCTTTTTATCTCTTTAAAAAAATTTTTTTTTTTTTTTAACCAAGATGCATCGTTACCTGGTCCGGACCAATACCATGAGGCGGTATGACAACCCCTCTTGAGGCGGTAAAAACCCCTCAGCACCGGTGCATTCTAATGCATTTACCTATGCATTACCTTATGCATTTACCTGTTGGCCAACTCAGCAGTTCCCAGTACTGCTATAAACTAACCTTATTGGGGCCTCTCCCCAATACCACTCCGCATTTGATCCTGCTGCACAGTCAATAAGTTCAGATGGCGTGAGCCCAGCAGAAACAGACGTCCCCCACAGACAGTCCTCCTCCGACACCCCAATAGAGATTTCAAAAGGTCTCTTACCTCTATTGTGGCGCCATGGGGTTCGAAGGGGAACGATCCGTAGTAGCCGTCTGTGTGTCCGTGGGCGTTGCCATCCCGGACGAGCCCCTAAATTGTCGAAGAAAACTAAGTTCTCGCTTTTTGTTTGGGTACAGCAAAATCAAATACTTTATTTATTTCTCTAGTGAACACAAGAGGGAGAGAGTGTCATAGGAACTGGGTTGCCCCTTGTCCCGGACGGATCTCTCTCAATTAGTAAGCAATTCATAACAATCATTTATAACTTTGTAACAGACAATGGTTAGTAATCTTGGAGACATTGAAGATAAACATTTGCATTTGTTTATACATAAGCCTATTCGCTATCTTATTTGTCTTCAATACTAGAACAAAAACAAAACTGCATTTCACAAGGTCGTAATGACTTTTCACACAATTCACTCTGTACCACATTATCTTATAGCATGCAGGGTCACATCCTAACTTCTGCTAAATTAGCTAACATACATTAAGATCCCTTCAAACCTTTATTAATTAATTCTTGGCCTCCACATTATGTCCTAATCATTTGATAATCATACCACTATGCTGAATGTGGGGTGTAGTGTCAGGGCCTAATTTCAAGGTGCAGGAGTTGGGAATGGAACTTCCCCTCTTTGTGGAACAGGAAATAACCCTCCAATTAGGGCTGGGAAAACTTCCCAGACTCCCAATGCTGAAACCTGAACCTACTGACACTTCATTAGTTACCACCAATCCCAATCTTTGTGGCAACTGCAAACTTTATCAGTGATGATTTTATATTCTCTTCCAGGTCATTAATAAGAATGTTAAATAGCACAGAGCCAAGAACTAATCCTTGTGGGAACCCCCTAGAAAGAAATCTACTCAACCATGGTTCCCCATTTACAATCATAGTTTTTAATCTATTTAATGTATGCTGTGTTTATTTTGTAGTTTTCTAGTCAAAATGTTGTGCTGAACCAAGTCATATGCCTTACAGAGGTCTTGGTATATTACATCAATACTATTAGTTGCAACCAAACTTTTGATCTCATCCAATAAGAATATCCAGTTTGTTTGATTGGATCTGTTGTCTCTGAACCTTTGTTAATTGGTACTAATTATATTACCCTCCTTTAATTCTTTATTAATTAAATCCATATTCACTGCTCCATTATCTTGCCCAGTATCAATGTCAGACTGACACTCTTGTAATTAGCTGGGTCATCTCTTTTACACTTTTTAAATATTGGCACAGCATTAGCTTTATTCCAGTCTTCTGGAATTTCCCCAGGGTTCCAAGTCCTAATTAAAATCAACATTAACAGTCTGCCACACTCCTCCACCAGGTCTTTCAAAACTCTTTGATACAAGTTATCTGGACCTGCTTCTTTAAACATGTCTAACTGTAATACCTGCTGTTTAACATCCTTGTGAGTTATTGTTGGGATGGAAAGACTGTTGTTGTCAACATCTTATATGACTTAAATTAATGGAAATATCCTATCTCCTAGAACTAGAAGGGACTTTGAAAGGTCATAGAGTCCAGCCCCCTGCTTTCACTAGCAGGACCAAGTACTGATTTAGCCTCAGATCCTTAAGTGGACCCTTTAAGGATTGAACTCATAACCCTGGGTTTAGCAGACCAATGTTCAAACCACTGAGCTATCCCTCCCCCCATGCAGCATCTGTTTTTCTCCAAATCCAGGAATGAAATATTTATTTCACACTTTTACCTCTTCTGCATTATTTTTGATAATTCTGCCATTTCCATCTAGTAATTTACCACTACCATTGTTAGGGATTAATTTTGTAATTAATATACTTTTTAAAAACTTCCTTCTTATTTTCATTGGTTGATCATTGATTTCTGATAGCTTCCCTTACCAACTTTCTATAATTCTGACTTTCTAACTTCTCTTCCTTACTATTGACTTCCCCTTTCTTCCATATATTTAATTTGGAGAGTGTTGGGATTCCTACCATGGAGCCACCATCAGGGTCCAGAGGCAGCCCCATCTCCTATATCAAGCTCTGGCTAGTAGGTATGTGATAAATGTGACGACTCTGTCTCCGTCTGTCAGCTGGGAGACACAAAGGTTCTCTCTTTCTGCCCTCTGATGCCTCCTGGCTGCTCTAAGCAAGGTGGGGGTGGGACTCTGTTAACGTGTGCCTTCCAGAGCTTCCATTTACCTGGTGCTGCTGTTCTGTGAATAGTGGGGCTGTGAGTGGGGCAACAGGTACTGAGTGTTGGACCCTTTCTCTTTCAGGGACCAGTGACCTTTGAGGAAGTGGCTGTGTATTTCACCAGGGGAGAGGGGGCTCTGCTGGACCCTGTTCAGAGAGCCCTCTACAGGGGTGTCATGCAGGAGAACTATGAGACGGTGGTCTTGCTGGGTAAGGAGTCCTATCCCCTGGGTTATTAGAAGCTGTGGGGTCTCTAAAGAACCTGAGTAGTAATAATTTATACCTTTGTTTGTCATACAAATTTTTCAGGTTTCCTTGCCCCCCTTTTTTGCCTTATCTCCCACCCACTAGTATCATTTTTGGACATGTGCCTTTTTGGTGCCATCAGTCATTTTAAAATTGGATTTAATATATCCTTATTGGCTACATTAATAACTGTTGCTTTCATGCCTTTTCTTCATTTTAAGCAGAAAATACATCACCTGTAGAATTCTAAATTGAGTAAATAGGTGTATGACTCATGCATGGTTTGTGTGACAGTCAGATGAGCTCTTTTAGGAGAGCGTGTAATATCGCCGTTCAGGATCCCATGGATGAAGGGATAAGAGAGCTGTGGGAGGGGCAGAAGATAATTCTGGGGTGCCAGGACATGAGGAGGGTGTGTGCAGGGTTAGAACTAAGAAGCAACAGGGAGATAGGAGGTAGTGAGAGATGAGGAGGGAACACAAGAAGTTCACAAGGTGCCGGGAGGTGGTGCTGGCTGAGAGTAATGGGAAGAAGGGGAGGGGAGTGTGGAGGAAGGGCACCCAGGAAGTGGTCTGGGTGGGTCAGTGGGAGGAAGGAGAGGTTTGGGGATCTAGAGTTGCGGGGGATTCCAGACATTAATCCTTAATCCTGAATCCCTACCCAAGCCTTGTTGCTTTAGAGCTTACACTCCAGTTTTATTTCTGTTCAGTTTCACTTCATTATACATTTTTTCCCCAAATATTATTATTCTAACTCTTGACCTCCCTCTCCCACTCGTTACCCCCATCCCCATATAATCTCCCCATGTCTATGCACAGAGACCCTGGTCACCAATGCTGAGTTCTTGCTGCATTCCTCCCTCCCATAGCAGGGCTGCTACCCAGGCACAAATGGGCACTTTGTTGATGATGTCAGAGGGTGATAATGTAGCCTGTACAATTTTTACGCCTATAAGATTACATATTCCGAAGCCCTTCACACCAGTCGGGTTTATCTCTATACGCCGATACAGTGTGTTCCCCATTGTTCCATTTCCAGCTCTGATGCCGCGGAGCGTTTACTCCGTCTCCCTTCCCAGCTCTGATGCCGCAGAGCCTTGCCTGTGTCCCTGTTCCCGTCCCCCCCCCCCCCAACAAAGATTCAACATTCATGGGGCCTCACCTGGACTACTGTGTCCAGTTTTGAGCCCAACACTATAAGAAGGATGTGGAAAAAATGGAAAGCATCCAGCGGAGGGCAACAAAAATGACTAGAGGACTGGAACACATGACTTCTGAGGAGAGGCTGAGGGAACTGGGATTATTTAGTCTGCAGAAGAGAAGAATGAGGAGGGATTTGATAGCTGTTTTCAACTACTTGAAGTGGGGTTCCAAAGAGGATGGATCTAGACTTTTCTCAGTGATAGCAGATGACAGAACAAAGAGTAATGGTTTCAAGTTGCAGTGGGAGAGGTTTAGGTTTATGTTGGATATTAGGAAACACTATTTCACTAGGAGGGTGGTGAAGCACTGGAATGGGTTACCTAGGGAAGTGGTGGAATTTCCTTCCTTAGAGGTTTTTAAGATCAGGCTTGACAAAGCCCTGGCTGGGATGATTTAGTTGGGGATTGGTCCTGCTTTGAGCAGGGGTGGGACTAGATGACCTCCGAGGTGCCTTCCAACCCTGAGATTCTACGATTCCAATTTCCTTTCCCCCTCCTGTTTGACCCCATTTATAGAGTAACATTCTCAGCTATACCTTAACCAATCATTGTGCTGAAATTCAGCTAACCAATTCTAACATATTGTGACATAATTTTCTAAACCAGGCGTTGGCCACCTTTCAGAAGTGGTGTGCCGAGTCTTCATTTATTCACTCTAATTTAAGGTTTCACATGCCAGTAATACATTTTAACGTTTTTAGAAGGTCTCGTTCTATAAGTCTATAATACATAATTACACTATTGTATGTAAAGTCAGTAAGGTTTTTAAAATGTTTAAGAAGCTTCATGTAAAATTAAATTAAAATGCAGAGCCCCCTGGACTGGTGGCCAGAACCCCGGGCAGTGTGAGTGCCACTGAAAATCAGCTCGTGTGCTGCCATAGGTTGCCTACCTCTGCTCTAACCAATTATAAACCACTACCCTAATTAACTTACACCTAGCAACATTAATTATACAGGAGAGAGAAACAATTAGAGAACCAGACTGATTAACAATGTAAAAGTGGTGGCCATATGTCATAAACAGATAGTTAAGGGTTAAGGTCTCTTTTACCTGTAAAGGGTTAACAAGCTCAGTAACCTGACGGACACCTGACCAGAGGGCCAATCAAGGGACAAGATAATTTCAAATCTCTGTGGAGGGAAGTCTTTGTTTGTGTTCTTTGTTTGGGGGGTTGTTCTCTCTTTGGATCTAAGAGGGGCCAAACGTATATCCAGGTTCTCCAAGTTTCCTGAAGTATTTTCTTCTATTCAGTATAGTGAGTATTAGAGACACTGGAATTTCTAGCTGGTGGCAGCATAACCAGATCTAAACTAGGATTTAAGTTTAGAGGAGTCCATGCAGGTCCTCATCTTGTGGACGCTAAAGTTCAGCGGTGGAGATTTTTTTTAGGAACCAAAGCAAGAGAGATTTTTTTTTCCTTTTGGCTGTTTGGAAAAACAGCTTGGGGCAGAGGTATTAGGTTTTTCTAACAAAGCATTGTTAGAAAGAGATTCCCACTGAGAGTGCATTAGCAAGTTTGAGAGAGACAGGACAAACCAGTTTTTCTGGTCCTTTCTCAGCCAGCAGCCACAGCAAAAACATTTGGAAATGAAAAGTTTTGTTTTCTTTTTATTCAGTCGGGAATAGAAAGGTTAGGAAACTGTAAACCAAGCAACCTGAGCTGAAGCAACATAGTCAATTCACTGACTGCAGAGGGGTGTGGCCAGCACCAGAAAGCACACAAACATGAGTACCAGTGAAACAGCTGACAAACTCAAACTGGCTAGGCTGGAAGCCGCAGAGAAAGACAAAGACCATCAGAGACGGATGGAACTAATTAATGCAGAAATGGCCAGGGAAGAAGCTGCCCACAAGAGGGAGATGGAGAAACAACAAGCCAAAGAGGCTGACCACAAGAGAGAGATGGAGAAACAACAAGCCAAAGAGGCTGACCACAAGAGGGAGATGGAGAGGCAACAACAACAAATACAGTTAAAAGAAAAAGAGCTGGAAATCCAGAAGCAGGCTCTGGAATTTTAAAAGGCTAACAGAATGTTCCAGCCAACCCTAACAACCCTTCTCCAGACACAGTTTCCCATCCCAGGAAATTTCCCACCTACAAGGCAGGTGATGACACTGAGGCCTTCTTGAAAAATTTTGAAAGGACCTGCCATGGGTACAGCATCCCTGAAGACCAGTACATGATAGAGCTGAGGCCACAGCTCAGTGGACCCTTAGCAGAGGTGGCAGCTGAAATGCCTAAGGACAGCATGAATGATTATAAACTATTTCAATCAAAGGCCAGAATCAGGATGGGGCTAACACCTGAGCATGCCCATCTGCGGTTCAGAGCCCTAAGGTGGAAACCAGATGGGTCATTCCCCAGACACGCCTACTACATTGACAAAAATTGGAATGCATGGATATCAGGAACAAAGGTTCAAAATTTTGAAGAGCTGTCCCTCCTGATGAGAATGGAACAGTTCTTAGATGGTGTTCCTGAGGAAATAGAACAGTACATCATAGATGGGAAACCCAAAACTATAACCGAGGCAGGGGAGATTGGAGCCAAATGGGAGGAAATAGCAGAAAAGAAAAAAGCTACTATCAAGGGGAGTGAATATAACAAAGGGCCACCCAAGACCCCAGCTACAACCCAAGGAAAGCCCCAGACTACCTACAGTCCCACCTCACCAGTCTCCAGCAACCCACCTCGGCCCAGTGACCCATCAGCTGGGTGATGTTTTAAATGTAATAAACTGGGGCATATAAAGGCCAACTGCCCCAAGAACCCCAATCGAGTACAGTCCATTACACCACAATCACGCCAAGGATCCCCAGGCCCAAATATCTCTCAAATACCCCCCGGAGCACAGGGAAACCTTGAGAGTGGGCGGGAAGGTTACCGCGTGGAAAGACACCGGGGCACACGTGTCAGTTATCCACCAGTCCTTAGTGGACCCAAAATTCATCAACCCAGAGGTCCAAATCACAATTTCCCCATTCATATCAAAATCTGTAACCTTGCCTACAGCTGAATTGCCTGTCCAGTACAAGGGCTGGTCAGGAAGGTGGACTTTTGCTGTCTATGGGTATGTCTACACTACAAGAGTAGTTCGATTCAACTTAAGTCGAATTTGTGGAATCGACCTTACGAAGTCGAATTTGTGTATCCACACTAAGGACACTAATTCGACTTTGTGAGTCCACACTAATGGGGCAAGCGTCGACTTTGGAAGCGGTGCACTGTGGGCAGCTATCCCACAGTTCCCGCAGTCCCCGCTGCCCATTGGAATGCTGGGTAGAGCCCCCAATGCCTGCTGGGGGAAAAATGTATTGAGGGTGCTTTTGGGTAACTGTCATCATTGAACCATCACTCCCGCCCTCCCTCCCTCTCTCCCTCCCTGAAAGCGCCTGCAGGCAATCTGTTCATGCACTTTTCTGGTCAGTGACAGCGCGGACGCCACAGCACTGCGAGCATGGAGCCCGCTGCAGTTATGGCCGTTGTCAACTCCTCGCACCTTATCGTCCACCTCTTCCACAGTCAGCTGCTGAGAAATCGGGCTACTTTTCAATGGTGCTGCAAGCACTGGTGGACCATAGGGGACGTTTTACCAACATCAACGTCGGGTGGCCGGGCAAGGTTCATGACGCGCGTGTTTTCAGGAACTCTGGTCTGTTTAGACACCTGCAGGAAGGTATTTTCTTCCCGGACCACAAAATAACTGTTGGGGATGTGCAGATGCCTATAGTGATCCTCGGGGACCCAGCCTACCCGCTAATGCCCTGGCTCATGAAGCCCTATACAGGCGCCTTGGACAGTGACAAGGAACTCTTCAACTACCGGCTGAGCAAGTGCAGAATGGTGGTGGAGTGTGCTTTCGGACATCTCAAGGGGAGATGGCGAAGCTTACTGACTCGCTCGGATCTCAGCAAAACCAATATCCCCATTGTTATTGCAGCTTGCTGTGTGCTCCACAATCTCTGTGAGAGCAAGTGGGAGACCTTTATGGCAGGATGGGAGGTTGAGGCAAATCGCCTGGCGGCTGATTACGCTCAGCCTGACAGCCGTGCGATTACAAGATCCCAGCGGGAAGCGCTGTGCATCCGGGAGGCTTTGAAACCTAGGTTCCTCAGCGAGCAGCGTGACCTGTGACTGTTCAGTTTCTTTACAGAGAAGCTGAACCTGCCCCTGTTTCTTTACCCAGTTACTGTTGACTATCCTCTGCAGTTACATACCCCGTTCACCCCATTTCCCCCTTCCAACACATGTGTAAAAATAAAATACATGTTCCATTGTTACTTAACAAAGGTTTCTTTATTAATGACTTTGCGTTAAAGGGTTGAAACTGGGATGCAGACTGTGCTGGGTAGAGTGTGCAGTGATGTAAAGACCGCCTCTAAACTCGAGGAATGACAGAATCCTGCTCCTAGAGCGGTCCGCAGTGCCAGACTGGTTGTTTCAACGGAGCCTGCCGTCCCTCCTTCTTGGGACTCTGTGTGCGGGGACTATGTGACCTTGTTGCGGAGGAGGACGGATACAGATTCCCCTGCTGCGTGGCTCTGTGGTCCAGGACAAGGACTGCTGCATAAGATCTGTAACCGCCCTCCCCTGCTACAAAGTCACATACCCCCCCCAACCACACAGAACCTGGAAACCACCTCCCATACTGACCAGGGTGCCTACTGACTGCACTGTGTGTGTGACCTGCTGCTGATCCTGCCCCCATGTCTGTAACCTGGTAAAGGTGACTGTCCTATGCAATTACCAACCCCCTTCCCCACCCGCCCTTCAAACACAGTCTTCTGTAAAAAAACATGACGGAAACAGTAATTAACAGCAAAAGATTTTTAATAACTAACTAGATAGTTAGGGGATGAAACTGGGATTGGGGCTTGGGTGAGTCAGGAAGGGAAGGACTTCTCAAAATTGAGGGTATGAGAGCTTTTGGGTACTTGAGCACTCTGCTGGGGTGCAGTGACAGTTTTCACGGCCCCTGGACCCCCTCCTTCTGGTTATTTTGGGTGAGGGGGGTATGGGACTTTGTGGCGGGGGAGGGCGGTTGCAGATACACTGCAGGGGGGCTCTGTCCTCCTGCCTGCGGTCCTTCAGAACATCCACAAGGCGCCGGAGCATGTCCGTTTGCTCCCTCATTAGTCCAAGCAGCGTTTGAGTCACCTGCTTGTCTTCCTCACGCCACCTCTCCTCCTGTTCGCTGTGTGAACGCTGGTACAGAGAGAGGATCTCCCTCCACTGGCTCTGCTGGGCCGCCTCGGCTCGGGAGCAGCCCATAAGTTCAGTGAACATCTCGTCCCGTGTCTTTTTCTTTCGCCGCCTAATCTGCGCCAGCCTCTGTGAGGGGGATGCTGGTGCAGGTCTGGAGACAGTCGAAGCTGTGTGATGGGAAAAAGGGAGTGAATTCCTTGCAAAGATACATTTTTGCAAACAATGAACACAGTCTAGTCTGTGTCTGTGAACAAGACCATGCACAGCACCTATCTCGTGCACACTCCTGCTGCAGGCAATCTGGAAAGCATAAACTCTGCCCCTGTTCCACCCCCTCACAGTCTCCCCCCGACCCTGGGAATTCTGGATTGAGATCCCAGTACCTGATGGGGCAAAAATCATTGTAACGGGTGGTTCTGGGTAAATGTTGTCAGTCATTCCTTCCTCCAGGAAAGCAACGGCAGACAATCATTTTGTGCTCTTTTTCCCTGGATTACCCTGGCAGACGCCATAGCATGGCAACCATGGAGCCTGTTTTGCCTTTTGTCACTGTCACCGTATGTGTACTAGATGCCGCGGACAGAGGCGATTCAGCAGCGCTACACAGCAGCATTCATTTGCTTTTGCATGACAGCAGAGATGGTTAGCAGCCGTTCTGTACCGTCTACCATGCCATTGTAAATTGGCAATGAGATGACGGTTACCAGTCCTACTACACTATACCTTCTGCTGCTGTCATAGGTGCCCCTGGCCGAGATCAGCTGGGGGCGCAAAAGACAAAACTGGGAATGACTCCCCAAGTCAATCCTTCCTTTATGGTATCTAAAAATAGAATCAGTCCTGCCTAGAATATGGGGCAAGTGTACTAGGGTTCCAGTGTATCAGAGAACTAGAGAGCACAGCCACTCCGTGTCAGATCATGCAGGAATGATGAGCTGCATGCCATTCACAGGGGGTGCTCCTGCAACAACCCCACCTGTAGCTTCCCTCCTCCCCCAGTCTTCCTGGGCTACCATTGCAGTGTCCCCACATTTGTGTGCTGAAGTAATAAAGAATGCAGGAATAAGAAACAGTGACTTGTTAGTGAAATGAAATGAGGGGAAGGCAGCCTCCAGCTGCTATGATAGTCCAGACAGGACATTAAGCAGTGTGGGGGAGAGGAGACCAGCATCCTGCTGCTATGATAGTCCAGGCAGTACAGAATCTTTTCTTTACACATGAAGGGCGGGGGCTGATGGAGCTCAGCCCCCTGTTGCTATGATGAAGATGGTTAGCAGGCCATCTACTTATGGGCTGATGATGAGGACAGATAGCAGTCCTACTGCACTACACCATCTGCCACAAGGCTGATGATGAGGATAGGAGCACAGTCCTACAGCACTACACCATCTGCCACAAGGCTGATGATGAGGATAGGAGCACAGTTCTACAGCACTACACCATCTGCCACAAGGCTGATGATGACGACGGATATCAGTCGTATTGTACCATCAGCCACCCATGAGGCGGGGGTGAGGGGAGGATGCTACAGTACAGTGCCGCAGCATCGCGTCTACCAGCAGCATTCAGTACACATAGGGTGACATTTAAAAGAGTCAAGAGACGATTTTTTTCCCTTTTCCTTCTGGGGGTGGGGGGTGGGGGTACATTGACGAGCTATGCCCTGAACCACCGCGGACAATGTGTTTGACCCTACGGGTATTGGAAGCTCAGCCAAGAATGCAAATGCTTTTCGGAGACTGCAGGAACTGTGGGATATCTTGCGTCCTCAGTCCCCCCTCCCTCCCTCCATGAGCGTCCATTTGATTCTTTGGCTTTCCGTTACGCTTATCACGCAGCAGCGTGCTGAGTCTCTGCTACGCCGTCTGTCTGGAGATTTTTTAAAAATACTTTGGACCAGGCATAACATTACAGTAATTCCCCTAATTAGATGCAGGAGTCGCCGAGCGAGATCACCCTGAGGGGGGTCACTGAAGGAGATAGAGAGTGTATGCTGCGTGAAAGCCAGCACAAACCAGGGGCCTATGCTGCCATGCTCGTGGAGGCAATGCTCCCAGAATACCTCATGAAAGCCTGGTGCGGAAAAGTGTGCTTCCGCGGAGCACCCAATAAGGCAGCTCTCCCCAGGAACCTCCTGCGGAGGCTTTTCGATTACCTCCAGGAGAGGTTCATGGAGATCTCCCAGGAGGATTTCTGTTCTATCCCCATATATATAGACCTCCTTTTCACATAGTTCAGATTCCTGTTACATTAATAATAAAAGTTTACATGTTTAAAGCACTTACCGACTGATCCTTCCCCTGATTCAGGGTCCAGGGTAACTGCTGGGGAGGGTTGGTAGGGTATCTCCGTGAGGGTGATGAAGAGATCCTGGCTGTCGGGGAAACCAGCGTTGTAAGCGCTGTCGACTGCCTCCTCCTCCTCATCTCCTTCCTCATCTTCCCCGTCCGCGAACATCGCTGAGGAACTGGCCGTCGACACTACCGAGAATGACATGCAGTGCCTCGTAGAAGCGGCATGTCTGGGGCTGGGCTCCAGAGCATCTATTTGCTGCTTTGGTCTTCTGGTAGCCTTGTCTCAGGTCCTTGATTGTCACGCGGCACTGCGTTGCATCCCGGCTGTATCATCTGTCTCTCATGGCTTTGGAGACCTTCTCGTAGGTCTTTGCATTCTGTTTTTTGGAGCGCAGCTCCGAAAGCACAGACTCCTCGCCCCACACACTGATCAGATCCAAGACTTCCCGGTCAGTCCATGCTGGGGCCCTCTTTCTATTCTGAGATTGCATGGACTCCTCTGCTGGAGAGCTCTGTATCACTGCCAGTGCTGCTGAGCTTGCCCCGATGTCCAAACAGGAAATGAGATTCAAACTGGCCAGACAGGAAAAGGAATTCAAATTTTCCCGGGGCTTTTCCTGTGTGGCTGGTCAGAACATCCAAGCTCGGACTGCTGTCCAGAGCGTCAACAGAGTGGTGCACTGTGGGATAGCTCCCGGAGCTACTAAGGTCAATTTCCGTCCACACCTAGCCTAATTCGACATAGCCATGTCGAATTTGGCGCTACTTCCCTCATCGTAGAGGAGTACAGAATTCGAACTAAAGAGTCCTCTAGCTCGAACTAATTAGCTTCCTGGTGTGGACGGGTGCACGGTTAAGTCGAATTAACGCTGCTAAATTCGACATAAACTCCTAGTGTAGACCAGGCCTATGACAATTATCCCATCCCCATGCTACTGGGGGATGACTTGGCCAACCATGTGAAGCTGGCCAAGGGTGGGGGAGTGGTCACCCGCAGCCAGGCCAAACAAGCTTCCACTCCCATCCCTGTTCCTGAGCCGTCCACCAGGGCCCCGTCTGTGTTACCAGAGATCCAGACAGAGGTGGTGGAACCGGATCCCATGCTAACAACTGAAACCGCCATAGTGCATCCAGTCCCAGAACCGGAACTGGAAGAGCAACCAGCGGCAGAACCATTGCCAGCACTGACGCCAGCGTTTGCACACCCCTTCTCCAACCCCAACACTTGAGGGCGCCAGTGGGCCTGAACTGGCAGAAGCAGCAGACAACCCTACCCAAGAGGCTCAGCCAGAGCCTGAAATATCACCTAGTGCACCAGCGGAGAGCGGTTCACAGTCAACGGAAACAACCTCATCACCTACATTGCTTCCACAGGGACCAAGCCCAAGTCCACAGTCTAAGGAGGAACTGGTGTCTCCAGCCTCAAGGGAACAGTTCCAGACTGAGCAGGAAGCAGATGACAGCCTTAAGAAAGCTTGGGCGGTGGCACGGAGCAACCCACTGCCTCTCAGCTCTTCTAACCAATCCCGGTTTGTTGTAAAACAAGGACTTTTATACAAGGAGATTCTTTCTGGTGAACACCAGGAAGGCTGGCATCCTCAAAAACAGTTGGTAGTTCCAACTAAGTACCGGGAAAAGCTCTTAAGCTTGGCCCATGATCATCCCAGTGGCCATTCTGGGGTGAACAGAACCAAAGACAGGTTGGGAAAGTCTTTCCACTGGGAGGGTATGGGCAAGGACGTTGCCAATTATGTCCAGTCTTGTGAGGTATGCCAAAAGGTAGGAAAGCCCCAAGACCAGGTCAAGGCCCCTCTCCAGCCACTTCCCATAATTAAGGTCCCATTTCAGCGAGTAGCTGTGGATATTATGGGTCCTTTCCCAAAGAAGACCCCCAGAGGAAAGCAGTACATTCTGACTTTCGTGGACTTTGCTACCAGATGGCTGGAAGCAGTGGCTCTAGGCAACACCAGGGCTACCACTGGGTGCCGGGCCTTAACAGACATTTTTGCCAGGGTAGGTTGGCCCTCCAACATTCTTACAGATTTGGGAACAAATTTCCTGTCAGGGACCATGAAAAACCTGTGGGAAACTCATGGGGTGAATCATTTGGTTGCCACCCCGTACCACCACCAAACCAATGGCCTGGTGGAGAGGTTTAATGGAACTTTGGGGGCCATGATACGTAAATTTGTGAATGAACACTCCAATGATTGGGATCTAGTGTTGCAGCAGTTGCTGTTTGCCTACAGGGCTGTACCACATCCCAGTTTAGGGTTCTCACCATTCAAGCTTGTGTATGGCCATGAGGTTAAGGGGCCATTACAGTTGGTGAAGCAGCAATGGGAGGGGTTTACGCCTTCTCCAGGAACTAACATTCTGGACTTTGTAAGCAACCTACAAAGCACCCTCCGACACTCTTTAGCCCTTGTTAAAGAAAACCTAAAGGATGCTCAAACAGAGCAAAAGGCCTGGTATGATAGACATACCAGAAAGCGTTCCTTCAAGGTAGGAGACCAGGTTATGGTCTTGAAGGCGCAACAGGCCCATAAGATGGAAGCGTCATGGGAAGGACCATTCACGGTCCAGGAGCGCCTGGGAGCTGTTAACTACCTTATAGCGTTTCCTAATTCCTCCTTAAAGCCTAAGGTGTACCATGTTAACTCTCTCAAGCCCTTTTATTCCAGAGACTTACAGGTTTGTCAGTTTACAGCCCAGGGAGGAGATGACACTGAGTGGCCTGAAGGTGTCTACTACGAAGGAAAAAGTAATGGTGGTGTGAAAGAGGTGAACCTCTCCACAACCCTGGAACGTCTACAGCGGCAACAGATCAAGGAGCTGTGCACTCGCTTCGGCCCCTTGTTCTCAGCCACCCCAGGACGGACTGAACGAGCATACCACTCCATTGACACAGGTACTGCTCACCCAATTAGAACCCCACCCTACTGGGTGTCTCCTCATGCCCAAGTTGCTATTAAATGGGAGATCCAAAACACGCTAGAGATGGGTATAATCCGCCCCTCTAACAGTGCATGGGCATCTCCAGTGGTTCTGGTACCCAAACCAGATGGGGAAATACGCTTTTGCGTGGACTACCGTAAGCTGAATGCTGTAACTCGCCCCGACAACTACCCAATGCCACGCACCGATGAGCTATTGAAGAAACTGGGACGTGCCCAGTTCATCTCTACATTAGATTTAACCAAGAGGTACTGGCTGTCTGTTACAGCTGTCCCCCCTGCTGCATTCCTTTTTTTCCTCTCCTTTCTGTTGTTCTGTGTGGCCGCCCCTCCCGGCCATGGGCGAACTAAAGTCACAGCCTGGCCCTGCTCATTGGAATGGCTTGTGGAGACTAACTGGAGCCATTGCTCTGCCTAGGGAGGGGAGCTTTTGCTCCTTTGTCTAGCTTCTTTGTTTAGACCTGGGCTCGGTGTAGGGTGCTCTGCCCAGGTATGCAAGACCTAATATGGCCAAATAGCTGAGCATATGAGTCATACCTGGGGGCTCAGAACTTGCCCAGACTTGTTCTATGCCTACCTGCAGTTTTTTTCCCTGCTTTCTCTCCTCCCTGTAAGAAGGGGAACCAATCAAAGTTACTGGCGGGAAACTGCCTAAGTTTGCCTTTATAACCAGACAGAAAGGTTCCTGCATTGCTGCCTGGTCTGATCAGCCAGGAGTTCTGGGGGGTCATTTCTCCGCTCTCGTTTTATTTTGGAGCGTACCCCCGTTTTTTAACTCCCCTCCCACGAACAACGAATTTTGCCTGGAGATCTCCTGATTATTGTGAAGAAATCAAGTCCTCTCTGCGTCCTCTGATGCTGAAACTGCTCTTCCTGCTGCTGCTGCTTTGGGGATTGGTAAGAACTCCCTCTTGCAGACTCCCCCTGTCCTGGCTGCTGGCTCTGTTTCCCCAGCAGACAGACCTAAGCTAACTCCGTGGTCTGTGCTGCTAAAAATAAGCCTGCTTGCAGCCGCCCCACTGCTGCAGTCACCACTCCCTGAACTCTATCCTGGGCACACACCACTCTGCCCTCTGGAACTACCCCTAGTATAAGGTGCACCCATTAGGTTAGGTTTAGCCTTTAGTCTAGATAAATTGTAATTTCATTTTGCATAGCTGTGGTTAAGTTAGGCTTAGAGAATTGTTGCATTGTGTTTTGTTACTTGCTAATTTGTGTAGTCTTCATTAAGTTAGATCATAGATAAGATTTTGCTGGGTTCTGTATAATTGTGATTAGGTCTGTCTTCTCACTGCCCTCCCCCCGCCCCCCGCCCCGGGCTTTCTCTGTGTCTCTCTGACTTGTTGCAGCCTCTCTGTTCTCTGTGTCTCTCTGAGTTTAAATCTCCCTCCGCACCACCACATTCTCTCTCTTTTAATTCCTTCCCTCACGTGTTCACCCAAAACCCCATTGGTTACTTTTTCTCTCTGATACACCTCACATTCTACATTTACACCACTGTGACACATTTTTACCTAGAATTGTTTGCTATTTAACATATTTTATCCATAACTGTTAGTTGGTTATATGCTGCTGTGACACACCCTTTACATAGAAATTGTTAGCTACCTGTTACATTTATACTTCAGTATTAATTGGTTACCAAATGTATTGTACCCCACTGCATTGTACCCCACTATTGAAACCCCCTATACTGTTCACCAAAAGAAACCCCTCCCCAATTGTCTACCTTAACAAACCCCACATCCCTCACTATTGAATTTTCCCTGTTTTTGCATTTTCTTAATAAAGTTTATTTTGCACCCCACCAGTGCAGTAATTGTCCCCCAAGATCCCCTACCTGCTGGCAGGGACACTGGCAAGTACCACTAGATAAACCCGCTAAAGAAAAGTCAGCCTTCATCACCCATGCAGGGGTGTATGAATTTAATGTGCTTCAGTTTGGACTGCGAAATGAACCCGCCACCTTCCAAAGGCTGATAGATGGTCTACTAGGAGGATTGGGAGAATGTGCAGTTGCCTACCTCGATGATGTGGCCATTTTTTCTGATTCATGGCCCGAACACCTAGAACACCTGGAAACGGTCTTTGAGCGCATCAGGCAGGCAGGACTAACTGTTAAGGCCAAAAAGTGTCAAATAGGCCAAAACAGAGTGACTAACCTAGGGCACCAGGTGGGTCGAGGAACCATAAACCCCCTACAGGCCAAGGTGGAGGCTGTCCAAAACTGGCCTGTCCCAAGGTCAAAGAAACAGGTCCAATCCTTCTTAGGCTTGGCCGGGTATTACAGGCGATTTGTACCACACTACAGCCAAATCGCTGCCCCACTAACTGACCTAACCAAAAAGACCCAGTCGAATGCAGTTAAGTGGATTAATGAGTGTCAAAAAGCCTTCACCCAGCTTAAGGCGACGCTCATGTCTGACCCTGTGCTAAGGGCCCTGGACTTTGACAAACCCTTCATAGAATCATAGAATCATAGAATTCAAGATCAGAAGGGACCATTATGATCATTTAGTCTGACCTCCTGCAAGATGCAGGCCACATAAGCCGATCCACCCACTCCTTAAGCAAGCGACCCCTGCCCCATGCTTCGGAGGAAGGCGAAAAACCTCCAGGGCCACTGCCAATCTACCCTGGAGGAAAATTCCTTCCTGACCCCAAATATGGTGGTCAGCTGAACCCTGAGCATGCGGGCAAGACTCTCCAGCCATACCCTCTGGAAAAAGGCTAACAATATCCTATCATTGACCCATTGTACTAATTACCAGTGTGGCACTTAATTGACCTATTGACTAAGCCCGTTATCCTATCATACCATCTCCTCCATAAACTTATCTAGCTTAATCTTAAAGTCATGGAGGTCCTTCGCCCCCACTGTTTCCTTTGGTAGGCTGTTCCAGAATTGCACTCCTCTGATGGTTAGAAACCTTCCTAGTAACCACCGATGCATCTGAGCATGATGTAGGAGCAGTTTTAATGCAGGAAGGACCGGATCACAACTTCCATCCTGTCATGTTTCTCAGCAAAAAACTGTCTGAGAGGGAAAGCCACTGGTCCATCAGTAAAAAAAAATGCTACGCCATTGTGTATGCCCTGGAAAAGCTACGCCCATACGTTTGGGGACGTCGGTTCCAGCTACAAACCGACCATGCTGCGCTAAAATGGCTCCATACTGCTAAAGGAAACAACAAAAAACTGCTTCGATGAAGTTTAGCTCTCCAAGATTTTGATTTCAAAATTCAACACATTTCAGGAGCTTCTAACAAAGTAGCGGATGCACTCTCTCATAAAAGTTTCCCAAAATCAAATGGTTAAAAAGTGTTCTTAAAATGTAAAAAATCTTGTTGTTTACATAATTAGTAGTATATGTAACGGTGCATGTGTTTTATTAATCTGTTTATTTTAAAGTTCTAGGAAGAAATCACCGCCAGTGTGGTTCCCCCACTGTCTGCGATTTGGGGGGCGTGTCATAAACAGATAGTTAAGGGTTAAGGTCTCTTTTACCTGTAAAGGGTTAACAAGCTCAGTAACCTGACGGACACCTGACCACAGGACCAATCAAGGGACAAGATAATTTCAAATCTCTGTGGAGGGAAGTCTTTGTTTGTGTTCTTTGTTTGGGGGATTGTTCTCTCTTTGGATCTAAGAGGGGCCAAACGCATATCCAGGTTCTCCAAGTTTCCTGAAGTATTTTCTTCTATTCAGTATAGTGAGTATTAGAAAGGCGGATTAGTCTTATAATTAATTTCTGTATTTGCAAATGTGTGTTTGCTGGAGAAATCTCTTTATTTCTGTTTGCTGTTACTTTAATTATTCTGAGAAAGGAGCGGGGGAGTCCCTCTTGGTTTATAAGTTAGACCCTGTAATATTTTTCATCCTGGTGTTACAGAGATAGTATTCCTTTCTTCTTTCTTTTAATAAAATCTTTTCTTTTTAGAACCTGATTGATTTCTTCCCTTGTTTGGAATCTCAGGGGAAGAGGAGGGGGGAAAGGGAATCCCTCTTTGTTTGATTCAAGGAGTTTGAATCAAGGTGATCTCTCCCGACGGCTAAGGGAGGGGGAGGTGGGGGAATGGGCTATTTCCCTTTGTATTAAGATCCAAGGAGTTGGAATCTGTGTTCCCCAGGGAAAGTTTTGGGGGAATAGGGAGTGTGCTAGACACTGGAATTTCTAGCTGGTGGCAGCATAACCAGATCTAAACTAGGATTTAAGTTTAGAGGAGTCCATGCAGGTCCTCATCTTGTGGACGCTAAAGTTCAAAGTGGGGAATAAACCTATGACACCATAAAGATAAAGCAATACAGAAATGAGGGTTTCACAACCACAACCATTGATAAGGGATTTCTTGCCAGACAAGATGCTTCAAATTAAGGTTTCTTTAACCATCTTAAGATCTGTACAGGATTGTTTTCCTAACAGCCCAATAGCACCTTATGTCAGTGTGACTGGTTTGGGATGTGAGGATGTGACCCTTCGCTTCCAAGCAGGCTGCCCCTGCTGCTTAGCCAAAGGCCTTAGCCTAAGAACAAGGCCACAGACTATCCTAGTGAGAGAAGGCCCATACACAGGCAGACTGTGATTTTGATTCTTTGTTTTTATACCCCTGTAACTAGCTAAGTGATAAAAATACACCTAAGTTCTTAAAGTATAGGCTTTACAGGCAGGCCTGAATATCTCTATTCTAACAGTGGGTTCTACCCCTTCCCACATTCTGTGTCTGTCTTATCTATTCAGATTGTAAATTCTTCAGTGCATGGGCCATCTACTATTCTCTGTTTGTACTTTGCCTAGCACAATGGGGACCCACTGTTAGTTGGTCCTTAGGCACTAAGGTAATGAATATGATTTATAATAATAATAACTCTCCTGCCACTTTGAGCCAAGGAAGATGGCCTTGGGATGTTACTGCTTAAAAATGAGCTGGGGTTAAAACCATGGACTATTCTTTGTGACAAGTATCCCACAAATTCCACTGACGAAATGAAAAAATGGTAACTAGGAGAGGTATTTTATCTGCTTCCTTATGGTAATAGGATGGCAATATACCACATCTGCTTCTTTGCTCTGATTACAATAATGTCAATAGCTGCCCCAACCCATATGTGCCCTTTGGGAAGTCCATAATTAAGCATCAAGCATTAATACTCATGATTTACATCACTTAGTTATTAATAATTCCAATCTATGAATGCGTCCAGCTGCTAAGATACTGCATAGCAACCTAATTGCTAAAGCCCAACCCAAACTTCCTGCTTTCAGAATCCTGTGGCGTGTTGCACCTGTTTGTGGTTCCTTGTTAGTCTCTCAAAATTGGGATGCAAAATATCTGTCCTGGGATTGTCTCCTTATGCCTGTTCAGGTAAATCCCAGACTTCAGCATAACTACTCCCACAAAGCCTCCACCTAATAGAATATGCTTAACTGTAGCAAGCTTTTGCTATGTTTACACTACCGCAGTCAGTCGACCTACGCTGAGCAACTCCAGCTACCTGAATAATGTAGCTGGAGTCAGCGTACCTTAGGTCAAGTTACCGCAGGGTCTATACTGGGGAGGGGGGGGTCGATGGGAGAAAATCTCACATTGACTTACTTTACTCTTTTCATCTGGGTAGAGTTCAGGGATCAACTGGAGAGCAATCTGCAGTCGATTTAGCGGGTGTTTACTAAATCATATCGCTAAATCGGCCACGGGTAGATCAATCTCAGAGCATCCATCCTGGCTGTAGTGTAGACCTGCCCTTAATAACCCATTTATTTATGTTCACTTCCTTGCCCCTCAATGCATGTTCCAAGCTAATAAGCAATACTCTGATGATGACATTTTCTCTCTAGTGCAGGGGTAGGCAACCTATGGCACTCGTGCCGAAGGCGGCATGCAAGCTGATTTTCAGTGGCACTCACACTGCCTGGGTCCTGGCCACTGGTCTGGGGGGCTCTGCATTTTAATTTAATTTTAAATGAAGCTTCTTAAACATTTTTAAAACCTTGTTTACTTTACATACAACAATAGTTTAGTTATATATTATAGACTTATAGAAAGAGACCTTCTAAAAATGTTAAAATGTATTACTGGCAGGTGGAACCTTAAATTAGAGTGAATAAATGAAGACTTGGCACACCACTTCAGAAAGGTTGTCGACCCCTGCTCTAGTGAGAATAAAATTGCCCACAAGACATGGTGGTCATAGATCATAAACTCAGGTTGGGGTCACCAGGAGTGAGTTTGGTGAGAGTCTTGTCCCCACTCCTCCGATCAGCCACAAGCTGTCTTCCCTCCAGGCTCCTTGGATCTTTGAACCTCTCCCTCCTGAGGTTGGGTGGCCCAGTTCTTGTTTCTTAGAGTCTCCTTTTCTGGAAGAATTAGAGGCTGTTGCTCCTGAATTTTAGCGTTTAATTCACCAGCCTTCTCCACACACTGTGGGAGTTTAATTCTCCCTCCCATTAAACCTGAGTCAATAGATTTCCTAATTCTCCAAAATGTGCTTTTGCAATGTCACAGTTCAGGGGTAGCTAAGCCTTTGACCTGCCTCAATGTTCTGCTCAAGGAATGCCTTGTCGGGTATCAGGCCTCTAGCCAGCCCCTCTCTGTGGGTAGGGACCCACATGCCTCTCCTTTTTGACCAGGGTTTGAGGATTGCAGCTTGTCTTCCACTATGTTCACTGGACTAACGTCCAGTCCCTGTGCTTTGCTTTCTCTCCAAGGGCTGTGAGCAGTGTGTGTGTGTGATAGGTGGGAATTTTGGTGATATTTCTATGATGCCAATACACACCTCAGTTTCCCTCTGTGGTTGGTATTGCTATGATCATAACAAGCAGGAGACATGAGGTGTTTTGTCACATATCTGTCATGGGGTGATATGAATGGGTCATTAAGGCTGGCTGGGACCAACTGACATCAATGGAATACCTGACAAATACAAGGGAATAATTGTTACCTATCCATGGGAGGATCTCCGCTTGGCTGAGTGAAGCATATATGGACTCGTTATGTTTTTGGGAGCAGGAAGAACTGGGCTTGCAGATACAGGGAGCTCTACTGGAGGGAAGACAAATGGACAGGCACAGTGAAAGGAAACCACACTGTTTTCTACAGCAGCCTGGCTCAAGGGTATTGGCCAGTATGGACTATATTGTCTTCTTCACATCTCTGTCCTAATCTAAGGACTTTCCAGTGCTCAGTTGACTAATAAACTCTGCTACGTTTTAAAAGTTTGCCCAGTGTCACAGCAAAAATTTGCTCTGTGCATTGACTGAGGAACAGTCACTGAACAGGAGTGTCGTTCAGCTGGACCTGCTGGCAGAGCTCACAGGTTGAAATAGGAGTGTTGAAGCCAGAGGCTCAGTCTCAGGTGTTGAAGCTACATGGTCTATCCTTGTGGCAGAGTGGGAGCCCTTGGGGGTCTAGTGCACTCAAGAGGCACTTCCCAAGGACTGTTGCACAGATCCTATGGATCCATAATTGTGTGCCTTATGAGGAAAAGATAAAAAAACAATACAGAAATGAGGGTTTCACAACCACAACCATTGATAAGTGATATCTTGCCAGACAGAATGCTATCAAACTAAGGTTTCTTTAACCATCTTAAGATTTGTTTCTTTATCTGGTGGTGATGGGCATGATACAGAAAGGATTGTCTTCCTAACAGCCCAATAGCACCTTATTCTTCTTCGAGATGTGTTGCTCCTATGCATTCCAGTCAGGTGTGCGCGCCGTGCGTGCAAGGCTCTTCGGAACATTTTTACCCTAGCAACTCCGGCGGGCCGGCTGGGCGCCCCCTGGAGTGGCGCCGCCATGGCGCTGAATATATACCCCAGCCGGCCCGTCCGCTCCTCAGTTCCTTCTTACCGCCCGTGACGGCCAGTTGGAACAGTGGAGTGCTCTCTGTCCTCCACAGCCCTAGCGTTTCTCTAACTTTGCATGTATATAGTTGTTAAGTACTTAGTTGTTAGATAGTTGAATAAGTTAGTTAGTTATAGTTTAGGATAAGGGAATAAGGGGGGTTTACCCCTCTTCTTCTGCAACCGGTGCGGGCTCATGCCCAAGGCACCGGGGTTTAAGCCCTGTGCGACTTGCCAGCGGCACATGCCGGTCGGGGATCCGCACGACTCTTGCCTGCGCTGCCTCGGGGAGACTCACCGTCCAGATAAGTGCCCTATCTGCACGGCTTTTAAACCTCGAACGAGAAAGGAGCAGGACAGTCACTTGAAACAACTCCTCATGGAGGCAATGCTCCAGCCCCCGGCACTGACCCCGCCGGCGCCGAAGTCATCATCGGCGCGCAGCGCACCAGCAGCCCCGAGCCGATCTGGTACCGAGGCTTCTCGGACTCCGCGAGCGGCACTGGCGACCCGGCACCGTTCCCTCTCCCCGTCAAGAAAGCGTAAGCCGGCGAAGGCGACCTTGCAGCCGCAGCCTTCGGGACACGTAGCCCAGCCATCACCGACGCCTCCGGTACCGGCTGTGGTGGTGCACAGACCGTGCACCGTACCGTTGACTCCGGTGCCGCAAGGGCCGTTGAGTCCGGTACCACCATGCTCCCCGGTGCCGACCGTGGTCGAGCTACAGCTCCCGTCCACGCCCGAGACATTCTCGACGGCGAGAGAGCTCATAGAGCTCACAGAGGCACCGAGCCTCCGGCCCCTGGCACCGCCGGTGTGGGCTGTTAAGTCAGCAGGCAAGCCGGCTATGATGCGGCCCCCTTCCCCTGACGGACGGGATGGACGGCGCTCCAGGACTCGGTCTCGCTCCCGGTCCCGAAGACGGTCACCGTCGCGCCGCTCCAGGTCACGGCACCGCTCTCCATCGCGGTACCGTTCACCGTCTCGACGCCGGTCGCAGTCCCGGTACCGCTCAACATCGCGGTACCGGTCGCACTCCCGGAGACGCTCCCGGTCCCGATCACCGTCCCGTCGGCACCGCAGGAAGTCCAATTCCCGGCACTGTTCCCGGCACCGTGACTCCAGAAGCCGCTCCCGGCACCGCCGGTCGAGGTCCTGGTCGAGCTCCCGGCACCGGTCGAGCTCCCAGCACCGCGGCAGTCGATGGTCCCGCTCGCCACCTCGGTACCGCGACGACCGGCATCGACCCTCGGCACAGTCCGGGGACAGGTTGCCAGTCTCGACGGCGCAGTCCGTCAGCGCCTCCGCACCTCCATGGCCATCCCATCACTCATCGGTTGCTTCGCGGGCAGACAGCTATGGCCATCTCCAGGCGGCCCCGCACGGACAAGTACACGGGGCACAGCAGTGGGGTTTTTGGGTCCCCTGGGCCCAATACGAGGCTCAAGGGCTACCTTGCCCTCAGCGGACCCCAGCCTCCGAACGCAGAGTGCCGGAGGCCACTGTCAGCAGGCCGCCCCCATCACCGGGTGAGGCCCAGTTACCGCCTGATCCCGCGGAGCATCCACGGTCCGAGTCGGCTGCCCACCCCATAGAGGACTCACTTGCGGAGGCGGTGGTCCAAGGTCTGTCCTCGTCATCTTCACCAGACGAGGCGGTGGCGGGGGCTTCTACGGCAGACCCTCCGCCTATTGACTTGCGGGCTCACCAGGACCTCCTTCGCAGGGTGGTGAAGGCTATTGACCTCCAGGTAGCGGAGGTCACCGAGGACGAGGACCCGGTGACAAATGTAATTGGAGCGGAGGCTCCAGTGCGGGTGGCCTTGCCATTCATCCGCACTATTCAGAAGAACGCCACTACCATCTGGCAGTCACCGGCGTCCGTCCCTCCCACCGCCCGCGGTGTCGAAAGGAAGTACTCCGTCCCCCCCACGGGGTACGAGTACTTATACACCCATCCTGCACCAGACTCACTCGTGGTCCAGTCGGTCAACGACAGGGAGAGGCATGGTCAGCCAGCTCCAGCGCCGAAGTCCAGGGAGGCGAGGCGCATGGATCTGTTGGGCCGAAATGTCTATTCGGCAGGGGGTCTCCAGCTCCGAATCACCAACCAAATGGCCCTCCTCGCCAGATACACCTTTGACATCTTGGTGTCCCTGGCGAAATTCGCAGAGCTGATCCCAACAGCCTCGCGCCAAGAGTTCACGGCCCTCCTGGAAGAGGGCAAGAAGTCCTCCAGGTTCTCCATCCAGGCCGCTCTGGACTCAGCGGACTTAGGTGCTAGAACCCTGGCCTCAGGAGTAACCATCTCCTGGTTGCAGTCCTCCACATTGCCACCGGAGGTGCAGTACACCTTGCAGGACCTACCCTTCGACACTCAGGGTCTGTTTTCTGAAAAGACGGATTCCAGAATTCAGACCCTGAAGGACGGTCGCATAGCCATTCGCACTCTGGGTATGCACACACCGGCTACCCAGCGAAGGTCCTTTCGGCAGCAGCCCTACCGGCCATTTAACCAGCCCAGGTCGCGACCCTACAATAGCAGGCGTCCCGGCCTGAGTCGCCGTAGACCGTCGGGCAACAGGCGCAACCAGAGCCAGGCGCCTTCCAAGGCCCCTCAAGGACCCAAACAGGCCTTTTGATGGGACGCCCGAGGATGGCCCATCAGTCTCTGTACCGGATCCTTCCCGTTTATTTTGCAACCGCCTTTCCCACTATCTTCTGGCGTGGTCCCAAATAACATCGGACAGCTGGGTGCTTCATACAATCCAGTCTGGTTACCGCCTTCAATTTGTTTCACCACCTCCTTCCCACCCGCCTTCCCTGTCCCTCTTCAGGGACCCCTCTCACGAGCAATTCCTCCTACAAGAGGTCGAGACTCTGTTGAGCTTGGGTGCCATAGAGGAGGTGCCTCACGATATGCGGGGCAGGGGATTCTATTCCCAATATTTTCTCATCCCCAAGGCGAAAGGAGGTCTTCGACCCATATTGGACCTCCGGGAGCTCAACGCGTATGTGCTCAAGCTCAAGTTTCGCATGGTCACCCTGGGGACCATCATTCCCTCCCTGGATCCGGAAGACTGGTTTGCCGCCCTCGATATGAAGGATGCGTACTTCCATATCGCGATTTACCCTCCCCATCGACGCTACCTGCGTTTTGTGGTCAACGGTGCGCACTACCAGTTTGCGGTGCTACCCTTCGGCCGGTCCACCATGCCGAGGGTCTTCACCAAATGCATGGCAGTAGTTGCTGCAGCCCTCCGCCGTCGTCGCATTCATGTATACCCATATCTCGACAACTGGCTGGTTCGCGGGACATCCCGACAGCTGGTAAAGGACCAGATGTCAGAGATACTATCCCTGTTTCGGTCCCTCGGCCTTCTCATCAATGCCGAGAAGTCCACTCTAGCTCCATCACAGCGGGTGGAGTTCATCGGAGCGGTCCTCGATTCCACTTTGGCCAGGGCCTGCCTCCCACGCTCTCGGCACCAGACGATGGTATCCATCATCCAGGACCTTCTCACCTTTCCCACGACAACGGTTCGGTCCTGCCTGCGCCTCCTGGGCCACATGGCGTCCTGTACGTTCGTCACGGCGTACGCGAGGCTCCGCCTTCGCCCCTTTCAATCTTGGCTGGCGTCGGTATACCGCCCGCACTGCGACTCAATAGACATGGTAATCACCGTCACAAAGCCGATACTCGCATCGCTCAGCTGGTGGCTGAACCCAGAGGTCGTGTGTGCAGGAGTCCCGTTCCGTCCTCCTCGCCCATCCGTCACCTTGACCACGGATGCCTCGGCGTTGGGATGGGGGGCTCACCTGGGCAACCTTCACACCCAGGATCTCTGGTCCCCCCAAGAGCTCGCTCTCCACATCAATGTCCGGGAGCTGCGAGCGATCCGCCTAGCGTGTCACACCTTCCGCGCCCGTCTGCAAGGCCGCTGCGTGGCAGTCTTCACGGACAACACGACGGCAATGTTCTACGTGAACAAGCAGGGCGGAGCCCGCTCCTCCCTCCTCTGCACGGAAGCGATGCTCCTGTGGGACTTCTGCGTGACCCACTCCATTCACCTGGAAGCTTCATTTCTTCCAGGAGTGCAGAACACGCTGGCCGACCATCTCAGAAGGTCGTTCCTCTCACACGAGTGGTCTCTTCGTCCGGATGTGGTGCACACAATTTTCCGGAGGTGGGGGTTTCCCCAGATAGACCTGTTTGCCTCCAAGGAGAACAGGAAGTGCCATCTGTTTTGCTCATACCAGGGTCGCTCCCCAGGCTCCCTGTCGGACGCATTCCTCTGCTCCTGGACGGATCACCTCCTCTACGCCTTCCCTCCGTTCTCGCTCATACACCGAGTGCTACTGAAGCTTCGGAGGGACAGGGCCCACGTCATACTCGTCGCTCCGGCCTGGCCGAGGCAGCACTGGTACACCCTGCTGCTCGAGCTCTCCGTTCGGGATCCCATGCCCCTCCCGTTATGGCCAGACCTCATCACGCAGGACTTCGGCAGGCTCTGTCACCCGAACCTACAGTCCCTCCATCTTACAGCTTGGTACCTGCGTGGCTGACCCACGCAGAGAGGGACTATTCGGAGGCAGTGCAGCAAGTCCTGCTAGAGAGCAGAAAGCCTTCCACTCGCTCCACCTACCTTGCGAAATGGAAGCGTTTCGCGCTCTGGTGTGATCAACGAGGCCTCAATCCCTTCGTAGTCCCTGTCCCTACCATCCTGGACTACCTCTGGTACCTTAAGGAGCAAGGTCTTGCGGTCTCCTCCTTGAAGGTGCACCTGGCAGCCGTGTCCGCCTTTCGGCCATCCATAGGAGGTCGTTCCATCTTCGCTAACCAGATGGTTTCCCGCTTCCTTAAAGGCCTGGACCGCTTATACCCGACGGTGCGGCGTCCTACTCCGACCTGGGATTTAAACCTCATTCTGGCCAAGCTGATGGGACCGCCCTTTGAGCCCCTGGCCACGTGCTCTCTACTCTATCTCTCCTGGAAGACAGCCTTCCTAGTCGCAATTACATCAGCAAGGCGAGTCTCTGAGCTCCGTGCCCTAACGGTTAGTCCACCATACACCGTCTTCCACGGAGACAAGGTGCAGCTTCGACCACACCCGGCCTTCCTCCCTAAGGTGGTGTCGGCCTTTCACCTTAATCAGGAGATCTTCCTCCCGGTCTTCTTCCCGAAGCCGCACGCCTCATCTCGTGAGCAACAGCTTCACACCCTGGACGTCCGCAGGGCCCTCGCTTTTTATATCGAGCGGACGAAGCCCTTCCGGCGTTCGACCCAGCTATTCGTAGCGGTTGCCGATCGCATGAAAGGCGAGCCGGTCTCCTCGCAGCGGATTTCCTCCTGGGTAACGGCATGCTAAGAGCTTGCTCGCGTGCCACCATGCCGCCTCACCGCTCACTCGACGAGAGCACAAGCCTCGTCGGCCGCCTTCCTGGCCCATGTCCCCATCCAGGACATTTGTAGAGCGGCCACCTGGTCTTCTGTCCACACCTTCGCTTCCCACTACGCGTTGGTGCAGCAATCCAGAGACGATGCAGCCTTCGGCTCCGCAGTCTTACACTCTGCCACATCTCACTCCGACCCCACCGCCTAGGTAAGGCTTGGGAATCACCTGACTGGAATGCATAGGAGCAATCACTCGAAGAAGAAAAGACGGTTACTCACCGTAGTAACTGTTGTTCTTCGAGATGTGTTGCTCCTATCCATTCCAGACCCGCCCTCCTTCCCCACTGTTGGAGTAGCCGGCAAGAAGGAACTGAGGAGCGGACAGGCTGGCTGGGGTATATATTCAGCGCCATGGCGGCGCCACTCCAGGGGGCGCCCAGCCGGCCCGCCGGAGTTGCTAGGGTAAAAATGTTCCGAAGAGCCGTGCACGCGCAGCGCGCACACCTGACTGGAATGGATAGGAGCAACACATCTCGAAGAACAACAGTTACTACGGTGAGTAACCGTCTTTTTCAGTGTGACTGGTTTGGGATGTGAGGATGTGACCCATCGCTTCCCAGCTTATGGCTGCCCCTGCAGCTTAGCCAAAGGCCTTAGCCTAAGAACAAGGCTTCAGACTATCCTAGTGAGAGAAGGCCCATACACAGACGGACTGTGATTTTGATTCTTTGTTTTTATACCCCGTAAGTATCTAAGTGATAAAAATACACCTAAGTTCTTAAAGTATAGGCTTTACAGGCAGGCCTGAATATCTCTATTCTAACAGTGGGTTCTACCCCTTCCTGTATTCTGTGTCTGTCTTGTGTATTTAGATTGTAAATTCTTCAGCACATGGGCCATCTACTATTCTCTGTTTGTACTTTGCCTAGCATAATGGGGACCCGGTGTTAGTTGGAACTTAGGCACTAAGGTAATGCATATGATTTATAATAATAACAACTCTTCTGCCAATTTGAGCCAAGGAAGCTGGCCTTGGGATGTTACTGCTTAAAAATGAGCTGGGGTTAAAACCATGGACTATTCTTTGTGACAAGTATCCCACAAATTCCACTGACCTCTCTTGTTTTCTTTGCTTTGAGCAGGGTTTCCAATTTCCAAAATTCATGTGATCTCGCAGCTGGAACGAGGGGACGAGCCGTGGGTCCCAGACCTCCATGGCTCTGAGAAAGACGTGTCCCCGAGAGCTGCCTGCACAGGTGAGGAATTGGTTAAACCAGCTCAAAAACTGTTTGGGAATTCAGGATACATTTGGGATGCCCTACAATGACCCTCTGAGCTCTCCAAGTTAAGGCTTGTTCCTGGAAGTTGTAGAATCATTATGGAAGATGTCACTCATGGCTTCCCTCCTATTCTGACAACTAGCAGCATATCCTTCCCTGATCTCGCTTTCGCCTGAGTGTTCTGGTGAGATGCAGACCAAAACTGATCCCTTCCTTTGTCCTCCGGGGAAGGGTTTGGGGAACCCTGATAGGTTTGATCTCTCCCACACATATTTTGGATTGTTCATCCCTTTTTCCATTCCTCTCTCTGAGACTTTCTTTCTTTCTGGCACAGGGAGTGACCTCTGTCTGGATTCTCTGTCTCTCCCATTCAGGTGATGGGATGGTGAGTGAGAATGAGGAGAAGAAACCCCAGCACGAAGATGCTGAGCCAGTAGAAACACATGGAACATTATCAGGAAGATCCAAAGGGAATGTTTCCAGGAGTTGTGCACTCCCAGAAAAAACAAAAGCCTGTAAGACTCAGGAGAGGCTAGAGGAAAACTTCAGTAGCCACTCAGACCTTATCACGAGTGAGAGAATCAACTTGGAAGAGACACGCTACACATGTCACGAGTGCGGGAAAAGTTTCAATTGGAGATCTGTCCTTATCACATATCAGAGAATCCATGCAGGGGAGACGCCCTACACATGCTCTGAGTGTGGGAAAAGCTTCAATCAGAGGTCAAACCTTATCACACATTGTAAAATCCACACAGGAGAGATGCCCTACACATGCACTGAGTGAGGGGAAAGCTTCAGTCAAAGCTTATCACACATCATATAATCCAGACAGGAGAGAAACCCTACACATGCTCGGAGTGTGGGAAAAGTTTCAATGATAACTCAAGTCTTATTAGACATCAAAAAATCCACATCAGAGAGACTTGTAATAAATCCCATCCCTAGGGCTGGCCAAAGATTTTTTTAAATCACATTTGCTAATTCCTACAAAGTGATTTTTGCACCATCTTCACCGTAGTGCCTCAGCTTCACCATATCAGTTGCCTGCTTCTGCCTTTTGCAGTTCACCCTTCTTTGGGGTCAGTCCTGTGATCTTTTCTATCAACTCCTTTCCTTTTGAGTTGTAGGAGTGTGTGTCCCTCCAGCCTGGAATGTTCATCAGCTCCCGGAGGTTTGATCCCAACAAGCTACACTGAGGCAAAACTACCTGTGCCTTCCATCCACTAGGTCTGTACATGGCGTTGGCTGCTCAAGTTAGTGATCTTGGTGTAAAAAGACAATTATAGTTGTAGCGCAGATGCAGCCCAGGTGCAGTGGTTGGCATTAGCTTTCCCCTTGACCTGACCTAAACTCCATCACTTCCTAGTCTAAACAAACCCTGAGCATCACAATTATACTGTTCCCCCATTTCAAAGCAATTGTTAGTCATCAAGTTCCCTCTTGGGGAAGAAATTGTTTCATTTCCAGTTGCTCTGATGTTGCTTCAAGTTGTGTTGGAAAGCAGATATTTTTACTACCATTTTCCTCATTTAAAATATATTAAACTATAACAAAAAGCAGGAACAAGGCAGGGTTAGGGAAAAATGTCATTACACCTACTGTAACAACAGAAGAAGACAGGGTAAGTCCCAGAGGGATTCCCTTATTCCCCATCACCATCACCATCCCCCTGTTGTTCAGTTGGTTAGGTCAATATTTTTTCTAAAGGTCTGGGAAGAGGATTCCTTAGGAAATAACTGGTAACTAAGCAAAATACCCATGCATTGGGCTCCCAAAGCAGTTGTGGCCCAGGCCCTGCAGGAGGTTGCTCCTGAAGATATCTCCTTCCTAATCAGATGCATGTTGCCTATTGTTTGGGAAATGCAATCCCTAGCTAAGTAGAGATGGGGGGGAAATGGAAGTGACGTTTCTGTTCAGCTCATCCCTGGGAGATGCTGCAAATGTGTAGAAAATGAAATCCATGTTGAATGTGATATAGCTGCAGAAAGATACTTATTTTTAATAGATACCTGACATTTGGTGTCTTAAAGGGATTCTAAGTTGCACCTGAATTTAGTCCCTAATTTAAATCTGTGCCACTAGATTAAAGAAATAAAAAGGCATAGTTGGGGGAGTTGTACCTCACTATCGTTACTGATCTGTTGTGCGGTTGGTGAAGAATTCTATGCCAGAGAAGTGTAAAATTACCCCAAGTAAGGTCAAAGATTTGACAAGAACTCAGGTAGAAGTTGCAGGTACTAGTGGTTGATTTTCACCCCTGAGATGGAAGCTATGGTGACCTGTGGCCCAGGTAAATTATTTTTAGAACCCTGCTCCCTTGTTAAGTGGCATTGATCACACTCCTAAAGGACGCCATGATTAAAATGGGAACAACTGTCTTTCACTATTTGTATCCAAAGTTTCATGAAGCACAGAGAGAAACAGCTGATTCCTTCAGAGCCATTCCATGCCTATGGGTCCCAATCTGGCTGCCTTGTTGGACAAGAAGCATTTCCATGCTGGGGAGATGATTGTACCTAATGAGGGAATATATCAGATTCCAAGTTCAGACTGCAGGATACATGAATGCGGAGTCCAGAGTCTGTGGTTTGGTCTCTTAATTTTGCTATTAAGTCTTATGAATTTGTATCATTTCGCCACCTCCTGCTACTCTGAAAGATTAGAAAGTGTGAAAATAGAGCACAGGTGGTTTTTCTCATGATGCAGCCTTCCCACATAGTGTGAAACCCCTTCCACCCACACTTCTGGGAGAAGACCCAGGGAGAAATGAACTTACAGAAATGGAAGGCTCCTAGGTTATTGTAGAATGTGACTTCACACAGAGCTCACTGGGTAGGAATGGGAATTAAGAGAAAACTGCCCTATAGGTTTATATTTTGTAATCTTTGATAAGTTGTTACCAGCAACAATGAAATTAAACATGAAGTTAATTAGTGTAACGTAAGAGGCTGATTATGTGATAACTGTCAGTGTTACAATATAATTCAGGTTTTCTTCTAGTTCTCTCCCTGCCCCCTCCTACTATCTAGGAAATGGAGGCTAATCCTGAAAATAAAACCTCACTCCAAAGGAATGAAAGTGGGGGAATATGTGAGAGAAATAGCATGTGTGAGAATAGAGATCCAGTAGAGACTGTAATTATTTCTATTTCAAATGGAATTTATCTTGATAAATTTTAAATCTTCTGTTAAGAGGAAAATTACTCAAGACAAGATGTGTAATCTTTTACCTAGTTAGAGGGTAACAGCCACAGAGTTCTCCAGGTCTCTTGTTTGCAAAGCAAAGATGTCACATCAGGCAGGAAATGTCAAAATCTACAATGGTGATGGATGTGTGATGGGAGCTTTTCTGGACTGGTTTTTCGGTTTGGTTTGGTTTCTTAATTTAAATTTTGCAACCAGTTATTTGTATAGGTGCTGAGGCCCCTTTTCCTTTTGAGCACAGCTGTTTAACCCTCAGGCCTGGCTCTGGAAATCTCCTCAGAACTGGCCTTGTGTTTCTTTCATTTTTGATGTCTTTGGGGTTCACACATCCACACTACATGCGGTTCACCGCAACAGATACTTTGAGAAACCTGCTGGGTTAAGCGGGCCTTTTCCAAACTGACATAGGCCCAAAGTCTGCCTCAATTCAGCTGGATTGGGACGCCTCTGTATCAAAGGAGTGGTTCACACCTGATTTGTCCAGAGACCTCGGGGGAGGTGTGGTAAAATAGGATAAGTAGGAATCCAAAACAATAAAGTTAATGGTAAGGGTGAAAGACGTTCACCTTGCAGGTGAACAAGCCTGTTCTGTTCATTCCCTCTGGCACTGGTCGCTCTCAGGAAGCGCACTGGGCTAGATGGACCATTGGTCTGACCCAGTATGACCAGACTTGTGTTCTTCTGTAAGCCATGTATGGCCTGGTCTGCACTGGCAAATTTCTGCACAGTAAAGCAGCTTTCTGCAGTGTAACTCTCAAGGGGTACACACTGCCAAGCCACTTAATGTGCAGAAACTGAGCAGTTGCAGCGCTGAAAAAAACCCACCCTGACGAGAGATTTACAGCTTCCTGCGCCAGGGCCACAATTACAGCGCTGTGATTGGCCTCCGGGACGTGTCCCACAATCCCTGTTCTCGTCTCTCTGGTCATCGGTTTGAACTCTACTGCACTGCCCTCAGGTGCCCAACCATGAACCCCACCCCTTACTTTCCTGTTTGCTTGGTGATGCATGCAGCGGTCTCAGAGCATCTTTCCAGGTGACCATGCCTGCTCCATGCACCACATGATCCCCCGCTTGGAGCAATGTTCAGCTGCTGGATCTCATCAGCATTTGGGGAGAGGAAGCTGTCCAGTCCCAGCTGTGCTCCAGCCTTAGAAATTATGATCCATATGCACAGATTTCACGATGCATGACAGAAAGGGGTCATGACCGGGACACGCTGCAATGCAGGGTCAAAGTGAAGGAGCTGTGGAACGCCTATTCCATGGCACAGGAGGCAAACCGCCGCTCCAGTGCTGCACCCACAAGCTCATGGTTCTACAAAGAGCTGGATGCGCTACTCGGTGGTGACCCCACCTCCACTGCAAAGGCCACTGTGGATACTTCAGTGGCTCACGTGCCAGTTGACAGTGGACTGAACCAGGAGGAGGAAATCTTGGATGTGGAGGCGGAGGGAGACCCAGAGGCAGAAGAGGTGTCAGAGGTCAGAGATGCATGCAGCCCGGCGTTCTTCTCTACTCCAGAGGAGATTAGCCAGTCACAGCTGTCGGAGCTTGGTGAAGCGTAAACAGGAGAGGAAGCCCCTGGTAAGTGGCTTTGATATTGGGAATCACTGAAGTGTGTTCTTGGGGGCAGGAGGGTTGCAGAAAGCAGGCTTGTGTCTGTATGATGTGCGTACCACCACATGCCCAGTCTGGGCGGCGGAACATGGTGATGATTGACTCCCTCACTTCAGGGGAATCTGCCCCAGAGATCTCCATGAAACTCTCGTGGAGATACAGGGCAATCCGCTGCCACAGGTTCTTTGGCAGAGCTGCTTTGTTTCTTGCCCCATTAAGGGTAATTTTCCTGCACTACTCTGCCGTTATGGGAGGGGTGGGAGGGACTATTGCTGCACACAGGTGAGCCACATAAGGGCCAGGGTGGAAGCTGCAGTCTTGGAGAAACCCTCCTTTGATTCCCTGCTCACCCTCAGCAGCGAGATATCTTCCATAATGAACACAGCCTGTGGAAAATGTGGGCACAGGAATGATTATAAGGCCCCCCTGACAGTGCTGTCTCTCCCCAAGAGCCACGTGCCCAGTGTACAGTACTGTCCTGTGTGGCAGAGCTCTGACCTTGCTCCTGTGGGTCCTGCGCTTCTAGGCGGTTTATGCTTAGCCTCAGTGGCTCACTGTGACCCTCCACATAGCCCTTCTCTCTCTAGGGCCAGGGTTACAGTCTACTGAGCCCTTTTCATCATAGGCTGCAAGGAGGTTGGTGAGGGAACTCCCACAGTCTCTGTTCAGCCTCCTGTCCTGACAGGGACCTGACTTCCCCTTCCAGGAGCTGTTCCTGTAGTGGTGGGTTGGGGGGAACCCGGGCCCGCCCTCTACTCCGGGTTCTAGCCCAGGGACCCTAATGGTAGCAGTTGTTGGCAGCCAACCTTTCACTGCCAGAGTTGCTACATTTCCCTGGGCCACTTCCCCACAGCTCTCCTGCTTCTCCCTTCTTCACCCTTACCTTAGGGCTCCTTTAACGATGTTTTAGGGTGTCTTCAGTAACCAGCCCTTCAGCCGCACTTCCTCTCCTCTGGCTCCCTGACTCCCCTGCCTGACTGGAGTGAGCCCTTTTTATAGTAACAGCAGGGCCTTAATTAGAGTCAGGTGGTCACATTAACTGAATGGCCTCACCTGACTCTTTACAGGTTAATTAGAGTCAGGTGTTCTCATTAGCCTGGAGCAGCTCCTGCTCTGGTCAGTCAGGGAACAGAAAACTGTTAATCCAGTGGCCAGTATATCTGCCTTCAGCTATTCTGCTGTACCCAACTGGCCTGAGTCTATCACACCTGGAACAGTGATTTTCCCTTCCCCTGCTGTTACCATTTTGGGGGTCTTGTGGCTCACCTGTACTTGCCTGGGTTTAACCAGTTAGTGATAGGTATGTGAATAGTGGCTGTGTTTTAAATCACTGCATCAGTGGTCTCTGTGTTGCAAACAACACTGCTTCTGTAAAATGTTGCATTTTGGCTGCACAGATATGCCCTTGGGATCCTAGACTCCTTCTTTGTTATCACCGGCTGAACGGCTGCACAGAATTAGAAAGCGGCCATGAAGAACTAAAGAGAACTTTCTGCATGAGGTCATGCTGCACTCTGCGGCCGAAAAACAAGAACTGAAGGAGTGGCTGGACAGTGAGAAGAGGGACCGACAGGAGAACACAGTGTGTCAGAATGAAGCTCCCATTCATCCCCCAGACACCACCAACACACACTTATCAACCTCCTGGCTCCAGTGTGTACCCGCTGTATTCCACTCCTGCCCCATCACAGTCCAGCCCTGTGAACGCCCAGTACCCAGTGCACTTAACACCCGTCCCTGTGTAGTTTATTCCTGCTGAAGTACAGTACCCACTGCACTGTACTCCAAAGGATAACGTTGGATATGATACCTGGACATACACAAATCTTTAACTGTCCCTGCACCTCACCTCCTCATGGGACTCTCCCTTCCCCCATCCCCCATAGCGCCGATGTGTATTTTTTTTTTTGTTTTTTTTTTGTCTCTCTCCTCTGGTTGTTATATTTTAATAAAAGGATAGTTTTGGGTTGAAAGCAATCTTTATTCCATTAATGGAAAGCAAACAGAGCCTTGTAAAGCAACACACAATTTTCTTAAACCTTCATAGTGCATCACCTGCAGCAATCACAATCACCTCTTAGCATTACAAGCACTGCACTCCCGTGCATAGCAACAAATATTAGTGGCTTTTAGCTTCAAATTGCTGCCTCGAGGCATCCCTGATCCTTATGGCCTGCACTTCACCCCTCTAATAGCCCTGGTCTCTGGCTGTTCAAATTCAGCCTCCAGGTGCTGAGCTTCAGCCGTCCAGCCCTGAGTGAAGCTTTCACCCTTCCCTTCACAGATATTATGGGTTGTACAGCACGCGGCTATAAACATAGGAATATTGTCATGGGCCAGGTCCAGCCTTCCACATAGGCAGTGCCTGCAGGCCTTTAAATGGCCAAAAGCACACAACAGTCATTCTGCACTTGCTCAGCCTGTTGTTGAACTGCTCCTTGCTGCTGTCAAGATGCCCTGTGTATGGCTTCATAAGCCACGGCATTAAGGGGTGAGCAGTGTCTCCCAGGATCACAATGGGCATTTTGATTTCCCCTACAGTGATCTTCTGGTCCGGGAAGAAAGTCCCTGCTTTCAGCTTCCTGAATAGACCAGTGTTCTGAAAGATGCATGCCATGCCCTTTTCTGGAGCAATCTGCGTTAATGTCCGTGAAATGCCCACGGTCATCCACAAGTGCCTGGAGAACCATAGAAAAATACCTCTTGTGATTAATGTACTCAGTGGCTAGGTAATCAGGTGCCAGGATTGAAATATGTGTGCCATCTATCCCCCTCCACAATTAGGGAAGCCCATTTGTGCAAAGCCATCCACACTGTCATGCATGTTTCCCAGAGTCTCAGTCTTTCAGAGCAGGATGCAATTAATGGCCCTGCACACTTGTCAACAGGCATCCAATGGTCGACTTTCCTACTCCGAACTGGTTAGTGACCGATTGGTAGCAGTCTGCAGTAGCCAGCTTCTACAGTGCAATTGCCACATGCTTCTCCAATGGCAGGGCAGTTCTTATTCTCGTGTCCTTGCACCGCCGGGCTGGGGCGAGCTCATCACACAGTTCCATGACTATGGCTTTCCTCATCCAAAAGCTCTGCAGCCACTGCTCATCATCCCAGATGTGCATCACGATGTGATCCCACCACTCGGTGCTTGTTTCCCGAGCCCAAAAGCAGCGTTCCACTGTGGTCAGCGCCTCCATGAATGCCACGAGCAATCTGATGTCATAGCTACTACGCATGGCGAGATCAATGTCAAACTTCTCTGCCTTTGTAGTTTAAGGAATAATTCCACTGCCACTCATGACGTGTTAGTAAGTGCGGGATCCATTCTTTCAGACCGAACAGGCAGAGCGTGCAGTACACAAATCATTGAAAGATGGCGCCAAGTGGGGACAGAAGCACAGGGATTGCTGAGATGAGAAGCAATGCATGACAGGGCATTCACGGCCATGCTGACCACAGTGGAATGCCACTTTTGGGCTCAGGAAACACCTCCCTTCCACCTTCCCACAACTCCCACCTCCCTCTACCTTCCCATAACTCTTAGCAGCAGAAGAGGAAGAGATGCTCAGTGCAATGTGGATGAGGGGTGAAAATATTCTCTGCCCAGAGTGCACTGCTCCGAGTACCACTGTAAGTTCAGCGGACAGTGTGAACACACAATAGCGGTTTCCCTTCAGCGCTCTCTGAGTGGCACTGAACTCCCAGCACTGTAACTCTGCCAGTGTAGACATAGCCTCAGAGAGACTGAGTGGACTGATCCCCTCTGGGGAATGAAGCACAACGGTGACAGACTATGCAGCCTTCACCAGTCTCCCTGTACCTGAAAACCCTGCTAGCCCAACGTGCTGGAGCATCTATGCCAGTACCTGGTTCCTAAACTGCAGCTACAGTTCCTACTCCAGGTGAATCCAAAGCCCGAGAGGTGCAGAGATCCAACCCCTTATAATCTTAGAAACATTTTGTTCCTTTTTCTATTTTGAGTCCCTCTTTCTTTTTATGAACTTGCAGGCCTCCCAGCCTTTCTATTAAACTGGGTGTAACAGTGCGGCTCAGTGGGTGAGAGTGTGTGAACACCTCTGAAATCTACAAAGGGAAGATGCTAGGAAGAATAGTTCCCCAAATCTTAATAGCCTTAAAACTCTGCTCTATGAAATGACTGAACGCATGCTCCTCACCTTTGGAAGCATTGCAAGGAATTGAGCTGTCAGATATGTATTGTTCAGCGAGAGCTGTTTGAACTTCTTTTACTAATGTCTCTCTAAGGTCTGTGTGTGTTCTGGGGTGAGAGGGCGAGGAGAAGTATTAGCTACACAATAGTGAAAACTAATTAGCTTTGAGGTTGTGGGCTAAATGTAAGCAATAACTTGGTTTTGGTATTGAAATATTCAGCTGGCTAAATCTGGGTTGCACAGCCTGGGTAAAAATCTCTGATTGGGGTTCGGCATCACTAACTATGCACCTGCCTTCTTGGGTTTTCTTTTAGGGTTTATAAGGATTGATTTTCTGCTGTATTAATCTAATGGTTTGACTAAATTGATGACTTGATTCCAGTGCAATATCTTTGTTAACTCATTGATTTCCTGATTTGACTTGAACTTTATCACTGTATTGTTTAACCCTTAGCTGAGTGGTGTCTATAGCCTTAGTGACATGCGCTCTTGCATTTATTTGTTCATGTTAATAAAACATGTAACTGGGACATTGGGACATTTATTTTAATAAGCAACCAGGGCTGGAACTTGTATATGTATATTTCCCTTTAATTCAATCTTCATTTTCGTCATTTCATACTCTTCTAAATTAAGGAACGTGCAGCAACAAATACTGGCACAAGCCTTTTGCTGCCCCATTCTGTGCCCATCCAGCAGGAGTAGAGAACAAACCCCTCCTGGAGCAGGGATTGTCACACTGGACTGTAAATACAGATGCATGTTCCCAAGGTTTGCTGTCTTTCTCCAATCCTGGCATAAGGGTGACACCTACAGCTCCTTGTAATTACGCCTGGCAGGCAGGAGACCCCTATGTGCATTCCCTGGGGAGGCAGGGGGATCTGGGAGACCCTGGGCACTGGGGGATATTTACCCAGAGCTCAGGAGCAATCTACTCAGGGGTGATGCAGGAGAAAAGAGCTGGGGGCTGCTTTCCCCCCCTTATTTCTCCTTATCCCCTTTCGGCCTCTCTCTCCTCTTTCCCTTTCTTCCCCCTTCCGCCACCCTCTGGCACAGAGACTTGGTCACTTCCCTGCTCCCAGGGGTGCTCACTCTCCCATAGCTGGATTGGCCCCTGAGAGTGCTAATAGCAGTGAGAGCCTGGGTCAGCAGCATATTATCGCATAGGCCAACAAGGCCTAGGCCTAGGGCGGCAAATTTGCTCATGCCCCCTCCCCAACTCTAGCCCTTCCCCAAATCCCCGGCCCGCCTCCTCCCCCAGGCGCGCCGCGCTTCCCTCCTTCCACCTCCCTCCCAGGCTTGCTGCGCAAAAGCGCTGGGAGGGAGGGAGGAAGGGAGAAGCGAGTAGCGGCACTTGGAGAAGGCAGAGCAGGAGTGAGTTGGGGTCCACTGGTGTGGGGAGTAACCCAGTGGGGGGCCGGGAACCGCTTCCCGCCCCAGCTCACCTCTGCTCCACCACTGCCATCTCCTGAGTGTGCCACAACTCCCCTTCTCCCCCCTCCCTCCCTCCCATGCTTGCCGCGCGAATGCGCTGGGAGGGAGGGAGGGAGAGAGAAGCAAGTAGCGGCGCGCTCGGGGGATAGTGGAGGTGACCTGGGGCTGGCGGTGGTGGGGCAGGGAACCGCTCCCTGCCCCAGCTCACCATCACTCCACCCCTGCCATCCCCCAAGCGCGCCAGATCTCCCCGCTCCCTCCCAGGCTTGCCGCAGGGAGCAGAGGTGAGCTGGCGCGGGGGGAGGGGCAGGCGGCAATTTTTTGAGGGCCTAGGGGCCCCAGATTTGTTAATCCGCCACTGGCCTGGGTGTGGGTCAGTCCCTGCAGTGGCTCTGTGACACACAGAGGCAGGAGGAGGAGCAGAGATGGGGGTGCTGTAGGAGACTTGAAATATCAAGTGAAAGTATCAGTGAAATATTTTACAGAACCAAAGAATCCCTTATCAGTGTATCTGGCTGCATAGTCTCACAGCAGTTCACCAATTTGTCTAATCTGCTGCTGGGATTCCCTGAATTACTTTTATCACTTTGTCATTTAGCTTTGTTATTGTGCAGATGCATGGCATTGTTCTATCTAATTTATATTTTACCAATAACTCCTCCTTGAAAATATGCAGCAGTAAGAACTTGCTAGTTTTAGCAATGACATCTGTGTTTCTAGTATTGCACTTGCTCTGTTTTTTACTGTGATTTCTAATTTGGAATTTTTAATTCTAACTTTTTCTTCTTATTTTTAGAGCAGAAGGTTATTCTGCTGGATCATCTGACTTCCAGCCTGACTGAATTTCTGAGCAGGTCTCAAACATTTTTTTTATTCAATCCACCAATGGTGTTTGCCTTTTGCAACTGCTATTTTGCCTTTCAATCCAGCCCTTAGTTTTTTTCCACAATGATTTCCTTGTGTGTAGAACTTGATTCGAAATATAATGGCCATATACTTTCTCATGTAACATCCTTGTCAAAGGCAAAAATCTATTGTAATTTTTGCTGAACATTAGAACTGCTGTAGTGCGTCAGACAAATAGTCCGTGTAGTACAGGATCCTGTCTTCTGACAGCGGCCAGTGCCAGGTGCTTCTGAGGCAATGAACACAACAGGCAATCACTGAGTGACCCATCCTGGCAGTCAGAGGTTTAGGGACACCCAGAGCACAGGGATGCATTCCTGGTTCTCTTGGCTAATAGCTGATGCACCTAGCCTGAGGAATTGATCTAATTCTTTGTTAAACCCATTTATAGTTTTGGCCTTCAAAACATAATGAGCACACATCTACAACCCTAAGGGGGTTTGACAACCACACAAATTCTAAAAACATGAGTTATACACCCTGAGGTCAAGAAACTTTAATTAATACATGATATTTTGTTCTTATGTGCCTCTTTGATCCTGAGCCTGTAGGGTTTTGAGGAGGGGACTGGACTAGATGAGCTCCTGAAGTCCCTTCCAACCCTGATATTCTGTGATATATTCTATGGTGCCATAAGGCCACTTCCACAAAAGCTGGAGCTAAATACCTGAATGAAACTTGGTCTACCCTCATACTTTTCCTGTTACCTCTCCCAAACATTTCCTATACCTAAGGCCATATCGACACTATGAGCATATGTTAACTCAAGTTATGGCAGCATAGACTCGCTACTTGGTTACTGTGTCACTTCTGTGACTGACTTGTGCTATTGTCATAAATAAAATAGAACTGTAATGGTGATAAATTACACCAGCATAGAAGTATATTGAATGCGAACCCTACGGAAATTAAAAATTTAAATTATCCTCCACGTGTCCCACTAAAATGAATCCAACCCACAGGTCACTTGGGCAGAAGTATCAATGTCAGGATGCTACCTTGTGAGCACAGTAAATGAAGCTGCAAAATAAATGATGTTTAAATGACCTCACTCTATTTTTCACAATCCTATATTAAGAGGCAATTGATATATTTGGAAGCTGAAGACTTTATGCTTCCATCCCCCACCACTATCATGTTTTAGCAAATTAGGACAAGTCATCAAATAAGAACAACTGTAGGTATCAGTAACTGCTACTGGTACCAATTCGCTACCTCTGTACCAGAAGACGGGTGAGACGAGAAGTACCAAATTAGGACAAGATAGCAAATACGAACAACCATATGTATCAGTAGCTGCTACAGGTAGCAAATTACAACAGATCCTAGTTTTTTACAATCTCTTACATATAACTGCTGCAGGTAGCAAATTCCTATGGGTAGCAGTTACTTGCACTACACCTGCACAGCTCTGCTCCCAGGCTCTTCTTTGGCTCCTGCTCTCTCCTTAGCTTGGCCCCACTCTGGCCCAGGTAGTTCCAGCTCACATGGAGAATGGGACCCCCTGGCCTGGTGACCCCCTCATTAGACTGTCAGGGTGAGCTGGAGCTTTGGCCTCTCCCCATTGCCCCTGGGTCCTGATTTCCCATAGACCTTTCCCCTTCGTTTTGGTACTTGGAACCAGCCAACCAAAACCCCCCACTAAGTTGTAGTAAGGGACCAACAGTCCCCTTACACAAGCCAGCCCTGTGAGTGTCACAGATGTCCAGAGAAAACAGCACAAGCTGGCTCCCTGGTGTAACGGTCAGCACTCAGGACTCTGAATCCACGTCTTTAGAAAAGGCGGACACTGCGTTTCTCTGGTCATCTACTGAGGGGGCAGAGACACTCTGGGCACAAGAAGTCGAGTTGCAAGTGAGATGTGAGAATTAATTATATGGAGCAAGGTGCAGAACTTTGGCAGGGAGACTTAAGCATGGGGAATCAGAGTGCAGCGGATGGGCAGTGGCTGTGGAGAAAAAGAGGAAGGGTTCCTGGGACTTCCTCCCCAGCCCTTTTACCTGCCTGCTTGTTCTTGTGGTGGAAGGGGGCAGATGCTCCCCGAAAGCCTGTTTTGTTAGTTCCCTCTGGGGCACCTGGCATTGGCCACTGTCAGAGGACAGGATACTGGGCTAGATGGACCTTTGGTCTGACCCAGTCTGGCCGTTTTTATGGGGTTTGCCAAGGTCACCTATGGATCTTCTCTTTGTGTCTCTGAATGCTCTACAGGGCTGCATAAGCTGCAGCAAGTTTCTGGTCTTGGGTTTGAGCTTGAGAAACAGGATTGTAGGCGAGGCAGGGATCAAAGGGTCTTACACCTGACAGCCAGCAGACGTGCAGGTCATGGGCAATGAGCCCAGGACAACTGGTAAATGTGGTGCATGAATGAGCCCAACCTAGAAGGTTTCTTGTTGGCCTCAAAAGGTCATTGCTCAAAGGGAGCCGTCTGGTGTGATGAAAAGAGTGACCCACTTATGAACTTGACTAGCTCGGGGAGTCCTTGCACTGGGGAGCATGGGGGGGTTAATATGTGGTTGGGAGAATTCCACATCCATAAAATCTCACCCCTGGGTTTGTAATGTCAAACTCCAGCAAACAAGTCCCTCTATGTGTGAAGAGAGAGGCTGTGAGGGGGAGGGTTCATGGGGGTGTCAGTGTGAGGGGGAGGGGCTGTGAGGATATAGTCACCTCCAGGCAACAGGAACGCCCTGACATGGGGGTTTACTGCCCCCTTCACCTTCAGGTGCTTTGGGGGGCCCTAGGGCCCAGCATGGAGCTGCTGTCCCTACAAGGTCCCTGGGAGTCACAAAGGGGTGATGTGAAGTTACTGCCCTGTCTGTCCTTGGGTGGGGGACTGGAACCCCCAGAACAGCACAGGGGCCCCCACAAAGATACGTTGCTTTGAATTCAGCCCTGGGCAGTCGGGCTCAGATTTCAGATTTCCGCCTCGAGCCCCAGCGAGTCTAACGCCGGCCCTGCTTTCTGGGTTATTTTGGTAGCCCCCGCCCCCAAACCTGCTCACTGCTCCCTCAACTGGGGACCTCTCGTTGAGAGTCACTGCCTGGGAGTGACTGTTTAGAAGTAGGGAGCAAAGCTGATGCCTTTCCTGATGGCTGAACACAGACCCTTAGATTATGATTCTCAGGCACTGCCAGCTACACCAGGAGAGCTTCTCGAGCAGCTGCCTGGCCTCAGGGACGCTCTGAGCCTGCAGGGCCCCCGGGGGGCAATGAAGCAGCTGGGTCAGGCTGGGCACCTTGATTCCCAGAGAACGGCCCTGGCTCCCTGCTCAGAATCAAAGAATAATTTCTCCCCCGTTCCCCAATAAATCAGCTTGAGCTAAGTGCAGAGCTGGGGGTTTCTCCTTTCACTCCTGCTGGGGAGTGCTGGGTCCCGGGGGCGTTTCTAGCAGAGCATTTGGGACTCAACTGGGGGAACCAGCCTCTCATTACAGAACGCTCACGTTCAGACCACATCTTTATTTACATTTTTTTATAATACGATAGACTCCTTCAATCTTAGTGTAACCATGGATAACATGGCTTGGTCAGCCTGGTGGGATACCAGGGGTAAAACTAACCAGCTCTTCAAATCCAAGAGAGTGGAGATAAATCACCTCTCAGAGTCAATGTGGGGTCATCAATAGGCAGACGGTGGGCCAAATCGCTTTTCAATGTAGGCAGTCCCATCATACCACCCCGTCCTTAAACTTATCAAGCTCAGTCTTGAAGCCAGTTCGTGCTTTTGCCCCCACTGCTCCCCTTGGGAGGCTGTTCCAGAACTTCACTCCGCCGGTGGTTAGAAACCTTCACCTAATTTCAAGGTTAAGCTTGTTGATGGCCAGTTTATATCCATTAGTTCATTACTAGTGGGGGCATGTGACAGTGTGGGGGAGAGAGGGAGAAAGACTGGAGAACTGACAGTGGGAGCCTAGGGTGACCAGATGTCCTGATTTTGTGGAGACAGTCCCAATATTTGGTGCTTTTTTAAATATGGGCTCCTATTACCCCCCACCCCCATCCCGATTTTTCACACTTGCTATCTGGTCACCCTATGGGAGCCGGAGAGATTCCCTGTTCTCCGACCACCCATCTCTGGGAGGAACCAGTTGGAATCGCCCTTGGGAAGCTGCCGCTAATAACTCAGGTGTGAAATCATTATTCTGTTGGAATCAGATTAAAGCCTCCTCACACCCAGGGTCACGGTCATTGACATGGGTCATTCCTGGGATGTTACTGGCCACAGCAATACGACGAGTGGAACCAAATCCCTTTCCAGAGCCCAGGCACACAAAGAAATCCTGGGGCTTTTTGTCTCTAGGCTTCTGGCACCATCGTGTGGGCATTTGGTTTCACTCCTTTCTGTTAAAACCTTTAGCTTTCTGCACAGAAATGTTAATTCCCTGGGAGAGACTCGGTAGCGTTTCTCTGTTTTGTGTTGTTAACAGGGTCGACTCCAGTGTTTTTGCCGCCCCAAGCAGCGGAAAAAATAAAATAAAAGCCACGATCGGCACTTTTACCGCTGCTGCTTCATTCTTTGGTGGCAATTCGGCAACTCTGAGCAGGACTGAGGGACTCGCCGCCAAATTGCCGCTGAAGAGCCGGAGGTGCCGCCCCTTCCCATTGGCTGCCCCAAGCACCTGCTTGCTGCGCTGGTGCCTGGAGCCAGCCCTGGTTGTTAAGGATTGAAATGTTCCCCTGGTTCCTCAGTCCCAACCTGCCTCCCGTTCTACTGCCCATGCAGCCCCATCCCAGCCCTCAGTCCCAGTAGATGCTGATTCCCTCAGCCCCATCTGTGCAGGGTGTAAAGCCCTTTCACTGCGTATTGCTTAGTTCCTCTAACTCTGAGGGACTTCAGCTCCTTTATGTCCCCAGGGACCCTCCACACCACTCCTCTGCTTACCACAGTTCAGATATTGCAGTAGCATGAGTCTGACGCTCACTTTAGAGGCCTCACATTAATAACCATTTTTAATATGAACTTCTAACTTTAATGTGAGATTCTATCGCAATATTTTGGTGGGGGGAACCTGTTAAAAATATTCATAAAACTCCTGTCCCAAGAGTCACAGGGCTCTTGATATCCCGTGTATTGGCAATGTACATCCACTGACCATGTAGCTGATTGTGGTATAAACATCTTAGATTTCCCCAGCTAGATAAGATCCCATCAATACATAAATGTCAGGGAGCCCTGCCTGAAAACAGTGACAATCTTAGAACAGGCAGAATTATCACACTAAAGCATATGTGCAAAGCATGTGCCCTACCACTGAGCTCCCTCCCCACCAATACAGCTAATGCCATAAGGCATGGGGGTGTCAAAGTTAGACTCAGGACTCAGTTTGTCAGACCACTCTGTTTTATTAGCACAGCGCTCTGCTAATAACACCCAGCTAATGTGAGCACCATGCAAGACACAAACTATCTTATTTATACAGATAAAAGGGCGAGAACTTAACAAAATAACAAAGGAAGCAGAATCTGATAAGTTTACCTGGGCTAGACATGCATATCTTATTTCCTTACTAACTATTACCGATCTTCTGTTAATGTTTCGCCATTAGCACCATTGTTTATGCCTAATGTTTCTTTTCCTGGCACCTGTATTTCAACATTTCTTATTTCTGCTTAAAGGTACATACAACATTTCTTTAATCCATTCTTATTTTTACAATATAATTCATTCTACTTTCACAGGGGAGAGGGTCTCCATGCCTCATCTTGGTGGCAGAAGTGGTTTGGGGCTTCAAGAGCTTCCACATTATCCCATAGTGGATGGAAGGTTGGAAGGGATGGAAGAAGATGGGGCCGCAGGCAGAAAGGGTGGGGATTTGGCATCACTAGCCCCTGATTAGCGAGTAGGGTTCAGTTTAGGGCAGCGGTCCCCAAAATGGGGGCATGCCTCCTAGGGGGGCACAGAGGAATGTTCATGGGGCACCTCAGGGCCCAAGCCAGCCCCCATGGAGGGCAGGGAGGACACACCACTCAGCCCCTAGCTCTGCCCCAACCCTGGGCCCCTGACTCCTGGCCCAGCCTCGACCTCCTTACCCCCTCCACACCCTTCTCTGCAGGAAGCCACAGTCCCGCTCCCAGCCCCAGTTCTTGACTGTGGCTGCTGAGGGGCCACAGATATAGATAAGAGGAAACAGTGTGAAAAGTTTGGGGACCACTGGTTTAGGGTGACACCCTCAATCATTTCTATGCAGTCCATTAAGAGGTATTCCTCACCCACCTAGCCCTTCAAGCAGGACAGACTAGGTATGTTCTCTTGCCCTTTACTCATCCAGGAAGGATAATAACATTTCATTGCACTCGTGTGATTTTTAACCCAGCATCAGTCAAAACTCATCCTTTTGGCAAAACCGCCGCATGATGCTGCATAGCTAGGCAGAGTAGGTGTGTCTGTGCAAACACGGTCCGTTCCTGAAGTCTTTCCCCCAGCTCATCACTAGATGTGAGGGGGGAGCTCATTCAGACCCTGCTTTATTTAAAAACTCCTTATTGGCCCTACCTCTGCTGGCCTTAGATTTCTCCTTGTCTCTTTCTTAACAGCTGAGATGAGGTGACTGAGTGGTTAAGGTGATGAACTGCTAATCCATTGTGGTCTGCATGCGTGGGTTCAAAGCCCATCCTCATCGGAGACATTCAGTCTTTGCTCTTCCTTTACAAACAACCACCTTCCTCCTTTGGTACAATCACAGACCAAACCATGTTGCTTCCTGCAAACAAAAACCATCTCAGGAACTCAGAACCCCCCACTGCTTAAAATAACATGTCTAAATACCAGATTTCTCTAGTCCTGGATTTCTTAGTTTTTATCTCAAAAGGTAACATCCTCATGATCTCCCCCAAACACCCCAGGACCTCCACAAATTATTAAAATGCCCCTGTCCTCAGCAAGGCCATGACAGTGACCCACAGCTAAAGTGTCTAGGCCAAGCTGTTCTGAAGGAGGCAACTCAAACATTTTCTCTCTGCTTCCCTTGGCAAGGTCTGACTGGGAAAACAAAATCCCCCAACTGAAAATGTTCTGCTGAAAAACCAATACTAGTCTGTTTGGGGACTTTGGTTTGAATGTATTATTATTATTCTCTTCTGATTTCTGAATTATTTCAGTTCAGTCTTTGTGATCCAGGTGTGTTTCCAGGTATCGAGTTGTGGGGGAGAGAGGCCAGGTCATGATGTCTCTTCCCCACTTTCATAGTTTCTTCCAACTTGCTAGGAAGCTGTTTTGCTAGGATGTGAGTCAAGCAGTGTCCACTGTCTCTGGGCTATCTCGGAGAAGTCTGCATTGTACATGGTTCCTGGGATAGTCCTTGGGAGTGTGGATCCCTTCCATGGGCCAGCAGCGAGTCTGGCTCCTCCACTGTGGCACCGGAAAGGCTGGTTGTGGGCATTTCCCAACTGCGTAACACAGTTCAGTAACACACACAGAGCAAAACTTCATCACGTCCCAAACACGGCGAGCACACGTCATCCAACAAGATATTAATGTTCAACAGATCACGGCTTATGAACTGATACCTCACCAGGCAGACTTTGTACAAACCATATCATCATTATGACAGTGGTGAATAGGGGGCTGCTTTGCACACACCTGGGCTGACATTACAATGGAGACGTACCCACAGAGTCCATCTCTCCTGGGACAAAGATGGCAGCAGGGCTGGCCTGGGTCATCAGACTTGGGCTCGTGGAGCTAAAGCTGTGGGGCTCAAAGCTGTGGTGCAGATACTTGTGTTTCTGCTGGGTTCGGAAACCCTCCCCCCTCGTGGGGCTCAGCCCGTATGTCTGCACTGTCGTTGTACAGCCCTGCAGTCCCAGCCCCATGCGCCTGAGCGAGCTGCCCTGGGCTTGGAGACAGGTGCCATGGGGGGGTTAATCGCAGTGTAGGCATAATGTCAGGGCACGTCTACATGGTGAGGAAACCCCTGCGGCTGGCCCGTGTCCGACGAATCCAGCTTTGCCTCCTTCTGCTCCTTGTTCCCCGGGATGGGACTATCTGCCCAGAGAGGCTGAAGCCAGTGGGTCTGGGCAGGTCCCGGGTCTGGGAATCCACCCCCCCCCACATCTCCCATTTTCCCAGTCCCATCTCCCCCCATCCCCACCCCTGGTCCCATCTCCCCAGCCCAGTCCCATCGGCCCCCTCTCCCCCGGCCCATCTCTCTGCATTTCCCCCCTTCCTGGTCCCGTCTCCCCCCCCTTCTCGGTCTGGGGGCTCTGAGCTCCTTCCCTGCAGGCTCTGGCCTAGGGGCTGCCCCTCCCCCCCGGCAGGGCGGGGCTAATGACGGGCCCCGCCCCCACCGCAGGCCCCCGCGGGAGGGGGAGGGGCAGGCCCCGCGTGGGGCGGGGACACGTGTGGGGCGGACACGCTCCTGCCAGGGAGCGGGGAGGCCGGGATCGGCAGGAGGGACCCGGAGCGGGGGGGGGTTAGGGGCGGGGCTGTGGATAACCCCGCCCCCAGCGGGGGAGCCAGCACCGCCTCACAGCCCCGCGCACGCCGCACTCCAATGGCTGCAACCGTCACGTGTCTCCTCCACCCGCCCCCGCGGGGTGCGTCACTTCCGGCCTCTGCGGGGGGAGCAGCGGGCGCATGACAGAGCCGGTAAGAAAGGAGCGGGGGGGTCCCGGTGCGGCCTCCGTAGTGGGGGGGGGGGGGGTTGAACCGTCTGTGGGGGGCCCGGAAACCCCAGGTTTGAAAAGTGTGTGTGAGAGTCTGTGTCTCGCACCTGCCCATCCCCCACTGCTGCCCCCTTCCCTGCTCCAGGGACCTACGCCCCGCCCCCCCCGGGCTCCCTGCGGCCCTGGGGGAACCGTCACTGCCTGCGTGTGTTGGACAGTCACATACAATCCCTTCAAACTGCCCCTCCCCCGCCCCCCCGCCCCCGCGCTGGGGGTTTGTCTCCCCGGTTATCAGCTGTGGAGTTTGTGACCCGTTTTCCCCACAACTCTCACAGATGGATATAAAATATCCTAACCCTCCCCGTTCTCTCTGTGTCTGTTGCTACTTGAATGGCCCTGTCTCTGTAATGGTAAAATACAAACCACAGCTCAGATTTGCCCCTTTTCTCCAGTTCTTCAGCGTGACTGTGCATTTATTGCAAATGTTGCCTCTCTTCTCGCAGTTCATTTATCAAATACAGATGGGAAATAAATGCACTCAGATTTTATTTCTGATCAACAACTGACATGTGCTGTGGAGTGTAGGTTTTTTGAGGGGAGGGGTTGTTTTTTTTCCTGAATTGCCTGACGTTATGTTGTGGTGGGGATTTTTCTGTAAGTTTTTTTTTTTTCATACGTATATATTGCATAGCATCCTAAAAATGTAGGTCTGCTCAGGACCTCAAGCTGTCATCAAGTCCAGCTCTCTCTCTGCCGAGGCAGGACCCAGTATATGTAGATTATCTCTCTCCTACCTGTTCTTAAAAACTTCCAGGGAAAGAGACTCCAGCAACCAGGGATTTATCCAGTGAAGTGGGTGACTTTGGCCAGACACTGAAAGACCCTTGTGCTTTAGGTTCCACACTGGCCACAGGAGGTTACTAGTGCTCCCTCCCCAGACTCCCCCCGGGCAGCCAGGGGTAATTAGTGGATTATGGGAATTAGAAGATGAAAATTCATTAAGAATGGTGATATTTGTGTGTTAATTATTAAATCCCCAGACACCCACCAATCCCCATCCTTCTTCTGATGAGCTATAAATATCTATGGGACTCAGCTACTGATCCTGCAGTGAGTTCCTGCCCCTCCCCACTTTCTATAGCAGCACTTTTAAGAACAGGCCAGGGAAACATGGAAATACTTTGAACCAAATTCTGGAAGCAGCTGAGCATACACAAGTTAAAATGAAACGAAGGTTCCGTTTCCCCAAGGAAATTTGGCCCCTAGTGCAAAATTTTAGACAGTCCCCAGAAATCTGAAATGGCCACGTCATAACTGATAGAATGTTATTTATCTATTGACTTCTGGGAATTACTAATAAAAGGAACAACCCAGTGAAGGTGATACCCTGAGGGAAAGATCTCATGTGTCTTTACAAATCGGTATAATCTAATCTGGCACTTTATACAGTAAAATGCCTTACTTGTAGCCCTATGGCGAATGCCTGTATCCTGTAGGGACCTTAATTCTGCCCAGTCCCGGCTGCTTCTCTCCCCCAGCATACCCCCAAACCTCTTCACCCCTCCAACTATCCGTTGCCCATCTTCCTTCGCTGCAACCCCTTCCTGCCTGTCTGGCAGAGAAACTCTAAGCTCTATCCCCTTCTCTTTGCCTCTGAAAGTTGTCTTGCCCAGGGTTTGCTGCCTCTGTGAATGGCAGGTAGGGATGGGGAGTCATCACTTTCTGGGTATTTACTGAACATTCATCTAGTCCCTGACATCTTCATTCATGCAGAGGTAAGGTTGCTCAGCAGTATGTTGGGCCCTCACAGAGTGTCAAGTTCAGCAAAAGTCAAACCTCCAAAACCTAGGAAATAGAGAGCTAATGTGCATGCCAATGCAACCTTAACTCTGCCCCTTCAAGCTGGCAACAGCCACTGGGTGTTCTCTGCCAGCACTCCAGCTGCACTCACTGTGTTAGGTGTAGCTGCACTGAAAGGTAGAGGCGTTAGTTGGAGCAACTTGGTAGAGGTGTGATTGTGATATGAGAAGATCTGGGTCTGAGTCCCCCACGTGTGCGATGAAAGGAGAGAGGTGCATGTGTACCTTGAGCTTCCAGTCTGTATCGTTTCTGCACTGAGCTGTGCATGTTGTCAGGAGGAAACGGGACTGTTTGCCATGGGAATGGGTGACAAGGGATGGATCACTTGATGATGACCTGTTCTGTTCATTCCCTCTGAAGCACCTGGCATTGGCCACTGAGCTAGATGGACCTCATAGAACTAGAACAGACCTCGAGAGGTCATCTAGCCCAGTCCCCTGTACTCGAGGCAGGACGAAGTATTATCTAGACCAGGAGTTCTCAAACTGGGAGTTGGGATCAGGCAGGGGGTCGCGAGGTTATTACATGGGGTGTCGCGAGCTGTCAGGCTCCAAACCGTGCTTTGCATTTATAAATATATATGCTGGCATTTATAATGGTGTTACAAATTAAAAACGCTCTTTTATATATTGGGGGGGGGGGGGTGTCGCACTCAGAGGTTTGCTATTTGAAAGGGGTCACCAGTACAGAAGTTTGAGAACCACTGGTCTAGACCATCCCTGAGAGGTGTTTGTCCAGCCTGCTCTTAAATCCCCAATGATGGAGATTCCAACCTCCCTGGGCAATTTATTCAAGTGCTTAATCACCCTGATAGTTAGGAATTTTTTCCTAATGTCCGACCTAAACCTCCCTTTCTGCAATTTAAGCCCATTGCTTCTTGTCCTGTCCTCAGCGGTTAAGAAGAACAATTTTTCTCCCTCCTCCTTGTAACAAACTTTTATCTACTTGAAAGTGATCATGTCCCCTCTCAGTCTTCTCTTCTCCAGACTAAACAAACCCATTTTTTTCATTCTTCCCTCAGAGGTCATGTTTTCTAGACCTTTCATCATTTTTGTTGGTCTTCTCTGGACTTTCTCCAATTTGTCCACATCTTTCCTGAAATGTGGTGCCCAGAACTGGACACACTGCTCCAGTTGAAGCCTAATCAGTGTGGAGTAGAGAGGAAGAATTACTCCTTGTGTCTTGCTTACAATACTCCTGCTAATACATCCCAGAATGATACTTGCTTTTTTTTTTTTGCAACAGTGTAACTCTGTTGACTCATATTTATCTTGTAATCCACTGTGACCTCCAGATCCCTTTCCGCAGTTCTCCTTCCTAGGCTGTCATTTCTCATATATGTGGAACTGATTGTTCCTTCACAAGTGAAGTACTTTGGATTTGTCCTTATTGAATTTTATCCTATTTACTTCAGACCATTTCTCCAGTTTGTCCAGACCATTTTCAATTTTAATTCTGTCCTCCAAAGCACTTGCAGCTCCTCCCAGCTTGGTATTGTCCGCAAACTTGATAAGTGTAACAGAGAGACTGTTACTGGGAGGGGTTCACCATGTCTCAGAGGGTTACACCCTGGTGGGAGGGGGCTAGGCCTGTACTGGATTAAGGTCACTCTGTGCTTCACAGTGTGGCAGAACCTAGAATGTCCATTAGCAGGGAAACATCCTGGGGGGAATCGGTTTGTGGAATGGACAAAAACCCTGTCTGAATTCTCACACTTTGCCCTTTTCACCTCAGCAGGCTACAGAATAATGTGGACATTTCGCTCCAGATCATCCCCTCCTCCCAGGGGGAAGGAAATGGCATCAATGGAGCTGGCTCAGGTAAGGGATTATCAGGGAGCTGGTGGTGGGTTCTGCTTTGAGGGAGAGGAGCAGTAAATGCATAGGAGGGTGGGAGCTGCTTGAGGTGGTGGGAGGCAGGAACTATCTAGGGTGGGGAAAGGGAGGGGACAGGATGTGACAAATCTGCTGAGACTTGTGTAATCTAGGGTGTGATGGGTTGTCACCCCGGGGTGTAGTGTGGGGGGCTTCTGGGAGCCACTGTGCCCTCTAAACCTTCAAGCTGGGCTGGCCCTTCTCACACTGCTTTGCTGGAGATTCAGCCAGCCTCTCCAGGCCCTGTTATCACACACACAACAGTAGGTGGTGCCATACACCCAGCTAAGCTACCTGAGTGCTTTACCTAGAATCATAGAATATCAGGGTTGGAAGGGACCTCGGGAGGTATCTGCTCAAAGCAGGACCAGTCCCCAGACAGATTTTTGCCCTGATCCCTAAATGGCCCCCTCCATTCAAGGACAGATAGAAGACATCAGCCAATTTCCCAGCTCCCCAACCTTGCACACCTGCTGTAGTAGAAATCCAAAATGATACCATCTTGTAGGTGCACAGGGATCTGTATAATGTAAGCTCATTAATATAGTTCGCCTTTCCCTCGATATGGGGAAGATATGCACATATAAAGATGTGCTAACCAAGCTGAGCTTTTCCCCAGACACTTCACTCAAAATACACTGATTAAGATAAAGCATAAAACAAGTTAATTAACAACAGAAAAATAGATTATAAGTGATAGCAAACAGGGTCCAGAGCCAGCCCCATCTCCTATATCAAGCTCTGGCTAGTAGGTATGTGATAAATATGACGACCCTGCCTCCATCTGTCAGCTGGGAGACACAAAGTTTCTCTCTCTCTCTACCCTCTGATGCCTCCTGGCTGCTCTAAGCAAGGTGGGGTGGGACTCTGTTAACATGTGCCTCCTGGAGCTTCCATTTACCTGGTGCTGCTGTTCCATGAATTGTGGGGTTGTGACGGGGGCAGCAGGTTCTGAGTGTTGGACTCTTCCTCTTTCAGGGACCGGTGACCTTCGAGGAGGTAGCTGTGCATTTCACCAGAGAAGAGGGTGTTCTGTTGGACCCCACTCAGAGAGCCCTCTACAGGGATGTCATGCAGGAGAACTATGAGACGGTGGTCTTGCTGGGTAAGGAGTCCTGTCCCCTGGGTTATTAGAAGCTGTGGGGTCTCTGAAGAACCTGAGTAGTAATAACTTTATACCTTTGTTTGTCATACAAGTTTTGACAAGTTTCCTTGCCCCCCTTTTTTGCCTTATCTCCCACCCACTAGTATCATTTTTGGACATGTGCCTTTTTGGTGCCGTCAGTCATTTTAAAATTGCATTGAATGTATCCTTATTGGCTACGTTAATAACTACATTAATAACTGTAGCTTTCCTGCCTTTTCCTCATTGTAAGAGCAAAATATGCTGCCTGTAGAATTCTAAATTGAGTAAATAGGTGTATGACTCATGCATGGCTTGTGTGACAGTCAGATGAGCTCCTCTTTTGATAGGAGAGCCTATAATGTTGCCATTCAGGACCCCACCGGTGAAGGGAGAACAGAGCTGTGGGAGGGGAGGAGAAGTGGGGAGTAGATAATTCTGGGGTGCCAGGACACGGGGAGGGTGTGTGCAGGGTTAGAGCTAAGAAGCAGCAGGGAGGGATGAGGTTGTGAGAGACGAGGAGGGAACACAAGAAGCTCCCAAAGTGCCGGGAGGTGGTGCCGGCTGAGAGTAATGGGAAGAAGTGGAGAGGAGTGTGGAGTAAGGGCACTAAGGAAGTGGTCTGGGTGGGTCAGTGGGAGGGAGGAGAGGTTTGGGGATCTAGAGCTATGGGGGAATCCCAGACCTTTAACCCCGAATCCCTACCCAAGCCTTGTTGCTTTAGAGCCTGTACTCCAGTTTTATTTCTGTTCAATTTCACTTCATTATACATTTCCCCCCCAAATATTATTTTAACTCTTGACCTCCCTCTCTCACTCATTACTCCCCTCCCTATATAACCTCCCCATCTCTAGGCACACCGACCCTGGCCACCGATCCTGAGTCCTTGCTGCATTCCTCCCTCCCACAGCAGGGCCCCTACCCAGGCACAAATGGGCACTTTGTTCATAATATCACAGGGTGGTAGTGTAGCCTGTGCAATTTTTACACCTACCTATTGGGGTACAGCTCGAAGTTAATGGAGGAGTGAAGTTCTGGAACAGCCTTCCAAGTGGAGTAGTGGGAGCAAAAGACATATCTGGCTTTAAGACTAAGCTTGATAAGTTTATGGAGGGGATGGTATGATGAGAGAGCCTAATTTTGGCAATTCATTTGGCAATTGATATTTGATCATCAGCAGGCAAGTATGCCCAGTGGTCTGTGATGGGATGTTAGATGGGATGGAATCTGAGTTACTACAGAAAATTCTTTCCTGGGTGCTGGCTGGTGAGTCTTGCCCACATTCTCAGGGTTTAACTGATTGCCATATTTGGGATTGGGAAGGAATTTTCCTCCAGGGCAGATTGGCAGAGGCCCTGGAGGTTTTTCACCTTCCTCTGCAGCATGGGGCATGGGTCACTTGCTGGAGGATTCTCTGCAGCTTGAGGGCTTCAAACTACAATTTGAGGACTTCAATAACTCGGACATAGGCTAAGGGTTTGCTACAGGAGTGGATGGGTGAGACTGTGTGGCCTGCATAGTGCAGGAGGTCAGACTAGATGATCATAATGGTCCCTTCTGACCTTAAAGTCTATGAGTCTATGAGGAGATGAAACACACAGAAACTTGATTTAATACAGACAGTTATAATTGAAATCCTCGGCAAAAATCAATACACATAACAATTAGAGTAAGATAAGTATATAAAGAGGGTCTTGCACTGTGAGTACTTACAAGTTATGGACACCATTGGAAACAAAGATCGAGGGGCAAGGGAGCCCATCAGAAGGGAGGCCCTGCTTCAGTTTACACTGTCTCGGGGACCTGACAAAATGGAAAAATGGTCACTAGGAGAGGTATTTTCTCCACTTCCTTATGATAATAGGATGGCGATATACCATATCTGCTCGTTTACGCTGATTACAATAATGTCAATAGGTGCCCCAAAACATATGTGGCCTTTGGGAAGTCCATAATTAACCATCAAGCGTTAATACTCATGATTTATATTACTTATTTATTAATAATTCCAATCTATGAATGCGTCCAACTGCTGAGATACTTCATAGCAACCTAATTGCTAGAGCCCACCCCAGACTTCCTTCTTTCAGAATCCTGTGGCGCATTGCAACTGTTTGTGGTTCTCATTAGTCTCTGAAAATGATGGTGCAAAATATCTGAAGTGGGATTGTCTCCTTAGGCCTGTTCAGGTAAATCCCACACCTCAGCATAACTGCTCCCACAAAGCCTCCACCTAACATAAGGCCCTGAACTGTAGCAAGCTTAGGCTATGTTAACACTACCGCGGTAACTCAACCTACACTGCTCAACTCCAGTTACGTGAATAACACAGCTGGAGTCGATGTACCTTAGATCGAGTTACCACAGGGTCTGCTTAACTTACTCTTCTCGTCAGGATAGAGTACAGGGGTCAACTGGAGAGCGATCTGCGGTCGATTTGGTGGGTCTTTAATAGACCCGCTACATCGACCACCGGTGGATCGATCTCAGAGCTTTGATCCCGGCTATAGTGTAGCCCCTGCCCTTAATAACCCATTTATTTATGTTCACCTCCTTGCCCCTCCACGCATGTTCCAGGCTAATAAGCAATACTCTGATAACAACATTTTACCTCTAGCGAGTATAAAATTGCCCAGAAGACATGAGACTAGGCCATAGATCATAAAATCAGATCAGGGTCAACAGGAGTGAGAGTTTGGAGAGAGTCTTGTCCCCCCTCTCCCCATCTGCAGCAGCCACAAGCTGTCTTCCCTCCAGGATCCTTGGATCTTTGAGCCTGTCCCTCCTGAGGTTGCGTGGCCCAGTTCTTGTTTCTTCCTTCTCCTTTTCTGGAAGAATTAGAGCCTGTTGCTCCTGAATTTTAGTGTTTAAACTCCTCCAGCATGTGGAGAAGGCTGGGGAGTTAATTCTCCCTCTCATTACACCTGAGTCACTAGATTTCCTAATTCCCCAAAATGTGCTTTTGGGATGTCACAGTTCTGGGGTAGCGAAGCCTTTGACCTGCCTCCACGGTCTGCTCAAGGAATGGCCTCTCAGGTATCAGGCCTCTACCCAGCCCCTCTTTATGGGTAGGGACCCACATGTCTCTTCTTTTTGACTAGGGTTTGAGGATTGCAACTTGTCCTCCACTGTGTTCATTGGACTAACGTCCAGCTCCTGTGCTTTGATTTCTCTCTAAGGGCTGTGAGCAATGTGTGTGTGTGTGTGTGTGTGTGAGATAGAGGCAGGAATTTTGGTGATACTTGTATGATGCCAATACACACCTCAGTTTCCCTCTGTGATTGGTATTACTATGATTATAAAGAGCAGGAGACATGAGGTGTTTTGTGATGTATCTGTCATGGGGTGATATGAATGGGTCATTAAGGACTGTCTGGGACCAACCTACATCAATGGAATACCCAACAGAGACAAGGGAATAATTCTCACCTGTCCATGGGAGGATCTCCGCTTGGCTGAGTGAAGCATACATGGACTCATTATGTTTTTAGGAGCAGGAAGAACTGGGCTCGCAGACACAGGGAGCTCTACCGGAGTGAAGACTAATGGACAGGCACAGGGAAAGGAAACCGAAGCATTTTCTACAGCAGCATGGCTCAAGGGCATTGGCCAGTATGGACTATATTGTCTTTTTTGCTTCCCTGTGCTAATCTAAGGACTTTCCAGTGCTGCGTTTCAGTTGGCTAATAAACCCTGCTATGTTTAAAAGTCTGCCCAGTGTCACATCAAAAACTTGCTCAGTGCATTGACTGAGGAACAGTCTCTGAACAGGAGTGTCATTCAGCTGGACATGCTGGCAGAGCTCACAGGTTGAAATAGGAGTTTTGAAGCCAGAGGCTCAGTCTCAGGTGCTGAAGCTACATGGCCTGTCCTTGTGGAAGAGTGGAACCCCTTGAGGGTCTAGTGCGCTCAAGAGGCACCTCCCAAGGACTGTCTAAAAGCCAGGGCATTGCACAGGTCCTATGGATCCATGACAGTGTGCCTTCTGGGGAAAAAACAAGAAAAGGACCGCAATGTGTATTTACCATCATCCCCTCATCAGTCCTCATGGGAATCCCCGATCAATTCCAAAGTGCATTAAAACCTTCCTTAAAGGCTTACCTCTTGGTTATCAGGTCATGTCAGATTTGTTAAAGGGCTTTCCCTTCACCCTCCCACTTCCCTGGTTCTTGTCACGCAGACAGGAAGCAGCAAAAGACCAGATGTCTGAAGCGCAGAGAATGCGATGTTTATTGGGGTTTGTTTCTAAGCAGGCATATTACACCAGTTATCTCTATACGCTGATAGAGTCTGTTCCCCAGTGTTCTGTTCCCAGCTCTGACACCACAGAGCGTTTACCCTGTGTTCCCCTTCCCAGCTCTGACGCCACAGAGCCTTGGCTGTCTCCCCATTCCCTGTTCCTGTTCCCCCCCCTTAAGAAACATGATTCCAATTTCCTTTCCCCCTCCTGTTTGATCCCATTTATATAGTAATATTCTCAGCTATACCTTAACCAATCATGGTACTGAAATTTAACTAACCAATTCTAACATATTGTAACATAATTCTCTAACCAATTATATCCCACTACATGATTTACTTACCTAGCAACATTAATTATACAGCAGACAGAAACAATTAGAGAACGAGACCGATTAACAAGGTAAAAGTGGTGGCCATAAACTTAAAACAATACAGAAATGAGGGTTTCACAACCACAACCATTGATAAGGGATTTCTTGCCAGACAGGCTGCTATCAAACTAAGTTTTCTTTAACCACCTTAAGATCTGTTTCTTTATCTGGTGGTGATGGGCATTATCCAGACAGGATCGTCTTCTTAACAGCCCAATAGCACCTTATGTCAGTGTGACTGGTTTGGGATGTAAGGCTGTGACCCTGTGCTTCCCAGCTTATGGCTGCCCCTGCTGCTTAGCCAAAGAACAAGGCTTCAGACTATCCTAGTGTGAGAAGGCCCATACACAGGCTGACTGTCATTTTGATTCTTTGTTTTTATACCCCTATAACTAGCTAAGTGATAAAAATACACCTAAATTCTTAAAGTATAGGCTTTACAGGCAGGCCTGAATATCTCCATTCTAACAGTGGGTTCTACCCCTTCCTGCATTCTGTGTCTGTCTTTTCTATTTAGATTGTAAATTCTTCAGGGAATGGGCTATCTACTATTCTCTGTTTGTACTTTGCCTAGCACAATGGGGACCCACTGTTAGTTGGTCCTTAGGCATTAAGGTAATGAATATAATTTAGAATAATAATAACTCTCCTGCCACTTTGAGCCAAGGAAGCTGGTCTTGGTATTTTACTGCTTAAAAATGAGCTGGGGTTAAAACCATGGAATATTCTTTGTGACAAGTATCCCACAAATTCCACTGACATCCCTTGTTTTCTTTGCCTGGAGTAGGGTTTCCAGTTTCCAAACCTGATGTGATCTCGCAGCTGGAACGAGGGGAAGAGCCATGGGTCCCGGACCTCCAGGCCTCTGAGAAAGAAGTGCTCCTGAGAGCTGCCTTCACAGGTGAGGAATTGGGTAACCCAACTCAACAACTGTTTAGGAATGCAGGAAACATTCGGGATGGCCTACAAAGACCCTGTGAGCTCTCCAAGTTCAGGATTGTTACCTGCAGAATAGGATTATTATGGCAGATGTCACTCATGGCTTCCCCCCTACCCTGACTGACAACTGGCAGCAGGTCCCTCCCTGATCTCGCTTTCCCCTGAGTGTTCTGGTGAGATGCGGACCAAAACGGATCCCTTCCTCTCTCCTCCGGGGAAGGTTTTGGGGTTTCATCTCTCCAACACATATTTTGGTTTGTTCATCCCTTTTTCCATTCCTCTCTCTGAGATTTCCTTTCTTTCTGGCGCAGGGAGTGACCTCTGTCTGGATTCTCTGTCTCTCCCATTCAGGTGATGGGATGATGAGTGAGAATGAGGAGAAGAAACCCCAGCAGGAAGATGCTGAGCAAGTAGAACCACATGGAACGTTATCAGGAAGATCCAAAGGCAATGTTTCCGGGAATTGTGCACTCCGAGAAAAAGAAAAAGCCTGTGAGACTCATCAGATCCCAGAGGAAAACTTCAGTAGCCACTCAGATCTTATAACCTGCGACAGAATAAACTTGGAAGGGAGACGCTACACATGCCACGAGTGCGGGAAAAGCTTCAGTTGGAGCTCGCACTATCTCATACATTGGAGAACCCACACAGGGGAGAAGCCCTACATGTGCTCTGAGTGCGGGAAAAGCTTCGGTCAGCGTTCAAACCTTGTCACACATGAGAGAATCCACACAGGAGAGAAGCCCTACATGTGTTCTGAGTGCGGGAAAAGCTTTAAAAAGAGCTCACACCTTATCATACATGAGAGAGTCCACACAGGAGAGACGCCCTACATGTGCTCTGAATGTGGGAAAAACTTCATTGATAGTTCAAGCCTCAACTCACATCAGCGAATCCACACAGGAGAGACTCCCTACACGTGCTATGAGTGTGGGAAAAGCTTTAATCAGAGCTCTGCCCTGAGCAGACATCGGAGAATCCACACGGGTGAGAAACCTTATGGATGCTCCGAGTGCGGGAAAAGCTTTTGTCAGCGTTCCGACCTTATCACACATCAGAGAACCCACACAGGAGAGAAGCCCTACATGTGCTCTGAGTGCGGGAAAAGCTTCAAGGATCGCTCAAACCTTGTCACACATGAGAGAATCCACACAGGAGAGACGCCCTACATGTGCTCTGAGTGTGGGAAAAGCTTTAGTCAGCACTCACACCTTATCTCACATTATAGAACCCACACAGGAGAGAAGCCCTACACGTGCTAGAGATATCAGAACACTCCGATTCTTGCACATTCCACACAGATAACAAGGACAGGGGCAAAAGGGGCAGTATGATGGATAGAGTTGTTTTGTTCGAACCAACATGTACAAGGTGAGAGGCGGCACCTTACTGCATAGAAGGGTTGTACCTCACTACATAGTGGGGCTGCAGCACAATATGTCAGGAGTGATGTGTATAAGAATGCACCCCTGGGGCGGTATCTTTTTCTGGCCTAGAGGGCAGTGGAGAGTCCCACCACTGACTGAGCTGGTCCATTGTCAGGGGGCACATATTCGTAGTATGTCCTGTAGAGTCTGTGGGGAACTAGTACTGTGCTTCGTTTGACAATAAACCTGGCCACGTACCTTCGTACCTTACCAGAGTCTGTGGTCATTGGGGGTTCTCTCTGGGTCTCGTGTGCCAGCGATCTGCAGAGCCGGGGCAGCACACAGAGGGAACACACACACGCGGCCGACTGTTATCAACATAGAACAAGAGCAGAGCACCACACCAGTGGCATCTGATGACAGGGTAAAATTTGTCATTATGGTCAGCGATTTTCATATCCCTTCTCTGGGGGCAGAGATGGGGTTGGAGCTACCGCAGGCTGGGATGTAGAGCCCATGTCCCCAGGGCCAGCTCCAGCTTTTTTGCCGCCCCAGGTAGCGAACTGGAAAAAAAAGAAAAGATGATTGGCAGCACTTCAGCAGCAGCTAAAACGTGCTGCTTCATTCTTCGGCGGTAATTGGGCGGCAGGTCCTTCAGTCCCTCTCTTCCTCTTTGGCGGCAGCTCAGAGGGGAAGAGAGGGACCCACCACCGAAGACTCGGATGTGTTGCCCCTTTCCATTGGCTGCCCCAAGCACCTGCATCCTTCGCTGGTGCCTGGAGCTGGCCCTGTATGTCCCCATCTATCAGTTACTCTAGGAACTTGTCTCTGCTCACAGGCTGCCTGTCTGGCCAGCTCCTGAGCTCTGTGGGGGTGAGTCCTTTGGCATAAGTGGCACCTGGGAGAAACACTCCTCCCAGATTCAGTGGTGGTATAGTGGTGAGCATAACTGCCTTCCAAGCAGTTCACCTGGATTTGATTCCTGGCCAGTGCACGGATGTGCCCTTTCTTGGCCAGGAATTGGTTTAATTTCAGTCCTGTTGTATCAGTTTATCAATGGAATGGGAGAATTAATGTCCCACATCCCAGCAAGGCATTTAACACCCAGTGGAGGAAGAAAGAGGCAGGACTATACAGTGAGCTGTTGGAGTCATCCTGGTATTACAATGTTTGGTTTATTTTTTTAAATGTTTCCTTTACTTCCCTCTCTGTTTTAGACTCAGAGCCTTTAAGGGCAGAAGGAACCATCGTGATCATCTGTCCGATCTCCTGCACTTTACAGGCCAAAGGACCCCACCCACTCCTGTAATAGACCCCTAACCTCTGCTTGAGTTACTGACATCTCGAAATCATGGATTAAAGCTGTCAAGTTACAGAGAATCCACCATTTACATTAGTTTAAACCTGCAAGTGACCCCTGCCCCATGCTGCAGAGGAAGATAAAACCCCCTCAGGGTCTCTGCTAATCTCCCCTTGGGGAAAACTTCCTAACCCCAAATACGGTGATCAGCTAGACCCTGAACATGTGGACAAGACGCACCAGCAGACACCTGGGAAAGAATTCTCTGCAGTAACTCCGAGCCCTCCCCACCCTATTGTCCCATCTCCAGCCGCTGGAGATATTTGCTGCTAGCAGTCACAGATCGGCCCCATGCCATTACAGGCAGTCCCATCATATCACCCAATCCATAAACTTATCAAGCTCAGTCTTGAAGCCAGTTTGGGTTTTTGCCCCCCCACTGCTCCCCTTGGGAGGCTGTTCCAGAACTTCACTCCTCTGGTGGTTAGAAACCTTCACCTAATTTCAAGGTTAAGCTTGTTGATGGCCAGTTTATATCCATTAGTTCATTACTAGTGAGGACATGTGATAGTGTGGGGGAGAGAGGGAGAAAGCCTGGATAACTGACTGTGGGAGCCAGAGAGATCCCCTGTTCCCCGATCACCCATCTCTGGGAGGAACCAGTTGGAACTGCCCTTGGGAAGCTGCCGCTAATAACTCAAGTGTGAAATCATTATTCTGTTGGAATCAGATTAAAGCCTCCTCACACCCAGTGTCACAGTCATTGACCTGGCTCATTCCTGGGATGTTACTGGCCACAGCAATACGACGAGTGGAACCAAATCCCTTTCCGGAGCCCAGGCACACAAAGAAATCCTGGAGCTTTTCGTTCCTAGGCTCCTGGTGCCATCGTGTGGGCATTTGGCTTCACTCCTTCCTGTTACAACCTTTAGCTTTCTGCACAAAAATGTTAATTCCCTGGGAGAGACGCAGGAGCATTTCTGTTTTGTGGTGTTAAGGATTGAAATGTTCCCCGGGTTCCTCGGTCCCAACCTGCCTCCCATTCTACTGCCCATGCAGCCCCATCCCAGCCCTCAGCCCCAGTAGATGCTGATTCCCTCAGCCCCATCTGTGCAGCATGTGAACCCTGTCACTCCACATTGCCTAGTTCCCCTAATCCTGAGGGACTTCAGCTCCTCTGTGTCCCCAGGGACCCTCCACACCACTCCCCTGCTTACCATGGTTCAGATAGGCGTGCCCAGCACATTTCATTAGGGTGTGCAACCAGGGAGCCCCGCCCTGATCCACTCCCTCCCACTTCCTACCCCCTGACTGCCCCCCTCAGACTCTCCAACCCCCTCTGCTCCTTGTCCCCTGACTGCTCCCTCCTGGGACCCTGCCCCTAACTGGCTTCCAGGACCTCACCCCATCTAAGCCTCCCTGCTCCTTGTCCCCTGACTGCCCCCTCTGGAGACCCCCCCACCCTAACTACCCCCCTAGGAGCCTACTCCCTACCTGTCCCCTGACTGCCCCAACCCTTATCCAGACCCCTGCCCCCAGACAGACCCCTGGGACTCCCACACCTATCCAACCGCTCCCCGCCCCCTGACAGGACCCCCAGAACTCCCAACCCATCCAACTCCCCCTGCTCCCTGCCTGCCCCAACCCCTCTCCACACCCCTGCCCAGACAGCCCCACCCCAAACTCCCGACCCATCCAATTGGCCCTGCTCCCTGTCCCTGACTGCCGCAACCCCTCTCCACACCCCTGCCCCCCCAACAGGCCCCCCCAACAGGCTCCCCTCAAATCCCATGACCCATTCAACCCCCCCGCTCTCTTCCCCATCCCATGCCCCTTCCCCACCACTCCATCTCCTCTGCATCCCACCCCCTTCCTTCCCAAACTGCCTCTTTCCCCCTGCCCCTGCTTCCCCATCCTCTTCTCTTCCCTATCCCATGCCTCTTTCCCACTGCTCCATCTCCTTCCCATCTCACCCCCTTCTTCCCCCCCGCCTCTTTCCCCCTGCCCCGCCCTGCCTAGGATGATCAGACAGCAAGTGTGAAAAATCGGGACGGGGGGGGGGGGGGGGGTAATAGGACCCTATATAAGAAAAAGACCCAAAAATCGGGAGTGTCCTATAAAACTGGGACATGATCTGGTCATCCTAGCCCTGCCCCACAACTCACTGTTGTACAAAATGAAGGATGGCTCCCAGCACACAGAAGGGAGCTCAACCAGCACTAGGACTGTGACAATGCGGTTCTGGCAGGACCCAACTGAGAGTGCCAATACAGGATCAATTGCTTAAACAGGGCAGTTACAGCCCAAGGCTGGGGTTTTTCCACCTCTAAGGCAAACCAAACCAGCCAGAAAAAGAGGACTTTGGTTTCACCCCACTGGCTAACCACAAGTCACACAAGCAATTTCCTTAGACACTCCAGTCTCCCAGTATCACCACCAGTCCCACTCGTCCTGGGGATGAATGGTTATGAAAACCAGCACCCCAATAAAAGAAAACTCTTCTCTCGATCCCAAAGAATCAAGCCCCAGACCCAGGTCAATATACACAACAGGTCTTACCCACAAATCATGCTGTTGCCAATCCTTTAGAATCTAAAATCTAAAGGTTTATTCATAAAGGGGAAAAGGTAGAGATGAGAGCTAGAATTGGTTAAATGGAATCAATTACATACAGTAATGGCAAAGTTCTTAGTTCAGGCTTGTAGCAGTTGTGGAATAAACTGCAGGTTCAAATCAAGTCTCTGGAGTGCATCCCCTGCTGGGATGGGTCATCAGTCCTTTGTTTAGAGCTTCAGTTTGTAGCAAAGTCCCTCCAGAGGTAAGAAGCAGGATTGAAGACAAGATGGAGATGAGGCATCAGCCTTTTATAGTATTTTCCAGGTGTAAGAACCTCTTTGTCCTTACTGTGGAAAATTACAGCAAAATGGAGTCTGGAGTCACATGGGCAAGTTCCTGCATACTTTGCTGAGTTACAAGGTGTATCTGCCTTCTCTCAATGGGGCGATTGTATAGCTGATAGTCCTTAATGGGCCATCAAGCAGGCTAGGCAGAGCTAACACCAACTTGTTTGGGGTGTTTCCCAGAAGCACAGCACAACTTTGAAATACAGACAGTATAGAGCCAATACTCATAACTTCAACTACAAAATGATACATACATATAGACAGCATAATCATAACCAGCAACCCACAACTTGGTCTTAGACACCTTATATGACCCCCTTTTACATAAGATTTGGTGCCACTACAGGACCTTGGTTGCAACCATGTTCTATATGGTCCCAGAATATATCAATAACGTCACACCCCCAACGCAAAATTGATGCAGGAAGTGATGACACAAACATCACTAACTGTATCCCAAGAGCTCCCCATCCTTGGGTCTGTTTTACTACAGCTAGTGTTGCACTAGAGGCCGTACCAGTGTATAGCAGAAATGGTTATCAAAGTCATATTCAATAACATAATTGAATCTCTTTACACATCAAGGTATAACTTGGTTAGCTTTTGCAGCATGGTTCTTATGTTTCATGTGATCTTGCCAAGAGCTGAAGAAAACAGCTACTTTATCCATACAAGCTCTGGCCAATGTTTGGAACCCAATTAACATCAAACCAATGTAGATATTAATGTTGTTCATAGTACAGGAATCTTGGCATTTAGCCATGAAAACAATATGGTAATGTGCCTCAGTTTCCCCTTTCATACAGCACATCAGGTCTGGAATGTCTTTTCCTCTGTGAAAAGTTCCAATACTGTTTATAGGCATTAACTGTGAAACATCAATATGGCAAGACCTTTTCACATAAAGTGTGTTTTCATGTATTTCTTTCAACATGTTCAAGGGATTTTCCAAAAGATTAGGCACATTGTACATTCTTACAGTTCTTGGTAATAGCAACACATTAGTTACAAAAATCATCATTAGCAATAAAAGACGGTTACTCACCTTTGTAACTGTTGTTCTTCAAGATGTGTTGCTCATATCCATTCCAATTAGGTGTGTGTGCGCTGCGTGCATGTTCGTCGGAAGATTTTTACCATAGCAACACTCTGTGGGCCGTCTGAGTCGCCCCCTGGAGTGGCACCGTTATGGCGCCGGATATATACCCCTGCCAGCCCATCGTCCCTTCAGTTCCTTCTTGCCGGCTACTCCGACAGAGGGGAAGGAGGGCGGGTTTGGAATGGATATGAGCAACACATCTCGAAGAACAACAGTTACAAAGGTGAGTAACCGTCTTTTCTTCTTCGAGTGCTTGCTCATATCCATTCCAATTAGGTGACTCCCAAGCCTTACCTAGGTGGTGGGGTCGGAGTGAGATGTCGCAGAATGCAACACTGCTGAACCAAATGCCACGTCATCTCTGGACTGTTGCACCAATGCGTAGTGTGACACGAAGATGTGTACAGATGACCAGGTAGCTGCCCTACATATCTCCTGGATGGGTATGTGGGCCAGGAAAGCGGCAGATGAAGCTTGAACCCAAGTAGAATGGGCGGTGAGGTGGCTAGTCGGCACACGAGCCAAGTCATAGCAGGTACGAATGCAAGACGTCACCCAAGATGAAATTTGCTGTGAGGAGACCGGCAGGCCCTTCATCCAGTCTGCCACCGCTACGAAGAGCTGGGGTGTCTTTCGAAAGGGCTTTGTTCTTTCTATGTAAAAGGCGAGAGCCCTACGGACGTCCAGGGAATGCAACTGTTGCTCCCGTCGCGAGGAATGTGGTTTTGGGAAGAAGACCGGGAGGAAGATGTCTTGATTGATGTGGAAGGCAGGGTGTGGTCGCAGCTGTACCTTGTCCTTGTGAAACACTGTATACGGGGGGTCCGCTGTGACGGCCCGAAGCTCGGACACTCACCTTGCCAATGTAATGGCGACGAGAAAGGCTGTCTTCCAGGAGAGGTACAGCAGCGAGCAGGTGGCTAGCGGCTCGAAGGGGGCACCCATGAGCCTGGATAGAACCAGATTGAGGTCCCACGTCGGGGATGGACATCGAATCTGTGAGTACAAGCACTCCAATCCCTTGAGGAACCTGGAAACCATGGGGTCCGAAAAGACAGAGCGCCCGTTCTCCCCTGGATGGAAGGCGGAGATGGCCGTCGGGTGTACCTTTAGGGACAAGACCGCTAGGCCGTGCTGTTTCAGGGACCAGAGATATTCCAGGACAGTAGGAACTGGTGCCTGCATAGGGACAATATTATGCTGAGCGCACCAGCAGGAGAAACGCTTCCCCTTGGCCAGGTATGTCAACCTAGTGGAAGGCTTCTTACTATCCAGGAGCACCTGCTGGACCGAGGCGGAGCAACGTAACTCGGACTGGCTTAACCATGCAGCATCCATGCTGTGAGGTGAAGGGACTGCAGGTCTGGGTGGCGAAGCCTGCCGTGGTCTTGAGTAATGAGATCTGGCCACATGGGCAGGGGAATTGCGTCGGTCACTGACATGTCGAACAATGTGGTGTACCAGTGTTGTCTCGGCCATGCTGGAGCGATCAGAATCAGCTGGGCCTTGTCCCTGCGGAGCTTGAGGAGGACCTTGTGGACCAGCGGGAATGGTGGGAAGGCGTAGAGGAGATGGTCTTTCCACGGTATCAGGAATGCATCCGAGAGGGAGCCTGGGGAGCAACCCTGGAAGGAGCAAAACACGTGGCACTTCCGATTCTCGCGAGAGGCGAAGAGGCAGGGCCACTCTTGTTGGGGTATCTGCCGATAAATTGTCTACCACTGCGTCCTCTATCTCAGGGACCTCCTCCACCTGTAAATTCATATTCTGCGCCACTCGTCACAGAAGGTCTTGATGAGCCCTCAGGTCAATTGGGGGAGGGCCAGAGGAGGATGTGCCTGTCACCGCCTCATCGGGTGAGGAGGAGGAGGAAAGGCCAGGGATGAGAGGGTCCTGTGGGGGCTCCTGCTCTTGAAGAGTGGCGTCAGGCACAGGTGGGGCCTGGGTGTCTGCCAGTGGCATGAGAGCATCATCCGTGCCCATAGGGGGAAGACGGCTTACAGTTGCCTCGGGCACACGGTGTTCCGATGGTGCAGACCGTGGTGCAGTTGAGGGAGCATCTTGGGCTTGATGGTACGCCCAAGGTGTCCAGAAGGACCACTGGTGGGGACCCTGTTCAGGACCTTGGTTCTTGGCAAAGGTGTGGCTGGGCGCCTCCGAGTCACGGTCCAGCATGTAATAGCCACTACTGGCCTGAAACAACACCGAGGTGTGTCTCGAAGGCCAAGGGGGTGCTGAGAGACCTTGAGTGGGTGCCGTGTCCCGAGCTGGTCGGTCGCGGGATGGCACCGGGGAGCATTACCGGGAGCTCTGTCGATACTGTGAACGAGACCGTGACCTACGACTGTAGCGGTGCCAGGAGGTCGACCAGGATCTCGATCTCCTTCATCTAGAATGATTACGGGATGAACGGTGCTGGGAACGGTGCCGGGACCTGGATCGGTACCGGGTGTACCAGGCAGGCAAATGGGAGGCTGAGCGGTGCCGTGAGTACGACCGGTACTGCGATGGAGGGCGGTGCCGGGACTGCAAGCGGCGCCGGGACCAGGATCGGCGGTGAGACCCAGATCATTGGCGGGACCGAGAGCTGGATCGGTGCCTCTCAGTGACTCCCACGGAGGGCGGCCTCAGCAAGGCAGGCTTGCCTATGGAATGTATAACTCGCACCGGTGGTGCCAGGGGTTGAGGCAGTCCGGTCTCCGTCAGAGCAATAAGCTCACGTGCTGTGGAGAAGGTCTCCGGGGTGGATGGGAGACCGAGCTCAACCACAGCGTGAACTGGGGAGCTTTGGGGCACCTGACTCAACGGCCCTTGCGGGATCGGAATCGATGGTGCCGGAACCAGCGATGCTGCGGCAGATGGCTTCGCCAGGCGATCCAGCTTGGGCAGTTACTCCGGCTGAGGTATGGATGGTGCCGAGGCAGCAGGAGTCTTGTGCTACTTCCTGGGCCGCGGCGATAAGGAGCGGTGCCGAGATGTCATCGGTGCTGGAGGGGGCCGGTGCCAGGGCTCTTTCGCGGTACCGGAATGTTCTGGAGCCGAAGGAGCGCTTCTGACAGATGGAGTTTGCTCAGCGCTCGGTGCCGAGGGCGCTGGACTAAGTGCCGCTTCTATGAGGAGCTGCTTCAAACGAAAGTCCCGCTCCTTCTTTGTCCTAGGTTTAAAGGCCTTACAAATGCGGCACTTATCATGGAGGTGGGATTCCCTGGGGCACTTAAGGCAGGAGTCGTGGGGTTCCCCCGTTGGCATCGGCTTTTGACACGCCGAGCACAGTTTGAAACCCGGTGACCTGGGCATGAGCCCTGGCACCAGGGTGGAGGAAAGGGGATAATCCCCAATCCCCCAACAACTATATACACTATCTATACACAAACAACTAAAAACTAACTATAACTGTAAACTCTTGAACTATCAACAACTATCTATAGAGAAACTACAAGGAAAGCTAGGGAAGTGGAGATCAGCTAAGCCGCGCTCCACAGTTCCAACGACCGTCATGGGCGGTAAGAAGGAACTGAAGGGCCAGTGGGCCTGCAGGGGTATATATCCGGTGCCATAACAGCACCACTCCAGGGGGCGACGCAGCCAGCCCACCGAGTGTTGCTAGAGTAAAAATCTTCCAATGATCATGCACGCGGCGCACGCACACCTAATTGGAATCGATATGAGCAAGCACTCGAAAAACAACAAATTCATTGCAAGTGTCCATCTACAATCATGTTTGTCATGCCACACCTTTGGCTCAATACCATTGGAGTTTGGGCATTTTAGGGTTAACCTCTGGCTTTCTTTTGCAAAATTCAGTTTTCTCTTTGTCCTGCGGGATCAAACCCTGATTTCTCTTGCTTAACCGAATTCACTGGCTGATGGGGTAGGCTCTCTGTGCTAACAGCTATTAGCAAGTTCTTCTTCTCCCTGCCAATCAGGTAATTTGCATCAACACAAACGCTAGCTTTTAACTTCTTAGCTGCTACCAATTCCAATGCTGGACTCTGTTTTAAAGAGATACCACACAAATCCAGAGGGTCTGAGGGTGAGAGTTTGTTTGCTCTTCCCTGCATCCTCAAGCGTTTAGCCATAAAACCGTTTTGCTCTGAAACACCAGTAACCAAATCTGTCCTTAGACCCTGAAGCACAGACTGCTCACTCACAGAATCAGCATGGAGACATTTCTGTCCCAACACCATTGTCTTCCCAACAAGCTTTCCACTGCCCAGGAGACCCAGCCAGGGACTGATGTGCTGGAGATACAATGGGAAAAGGGACTGTCTGAATTGCCAAGGCAGGAAATGAACAATCTACAGCAACATCATTAACGACAAACACATTCTAACCATGCTCTAGCCAATAGGGAAATGGGCAGGAATTCTTGCTGTTCAGCCAGGGCCACACGTACAGAGCTGCACAGCAGTGAGTGTGCTGGGGAAGCTGGTCTGAGCAAACAATTGGAAATAACCCTTCAGTGAGAACAGAATCATAGTGTAGAAAGACCCCTGTGTTAAGTGGTTGTGGTTGAGGGCTTAGGGAGCTGGGCTATGACACCATAGGAGTTTTTTCTGTGGAGGTTTGATTCTTGCCGGCTGGTGTGTTTATGGCTGTACTTTCAGTGATGCAGGTTTCTCTATCCCACTGTTCCATGGGCATCCTACTAGATTGCCAGCTGCTTTTCAACTGCAGTGGGGAGACTGTTTGTGTGTGGGGAGAGACAGTGAGTGTGTTTGTGAAGAGTGAGAGTGTTGAGGTAGGTGGAAGCGGATCATTATTATCCTTACCTGAAAGAGGGAGAAGCTAAGGCTGAGAAAGGAGAATTGACTTTCACACACCCAGTCAGTGGCAGAGTTGGGAATAGGACCCAAGAGCCTTGATTTTCAAACTAACCATCGGATCTTGAATTTCAGACATTGAATGAAGTGATCTCACATGAGCTCCAGACCAACAACAGTGCATAGTAATTATTCAGCAAGTATTTGAGGAGAACTGCAATGTTAGAGAGAATCATGAACTACTCAGAGACCATTAATGCACAGAAGCAGCAAAATTAATCAAACATAACTGCTTATGACTAATTTACTTGGTCTTAAAAGAGACCAACAAGGACCTGAGTCTCCTCCCTGTCAATAACCCCCTGCTCAGCCAATCAGGGTAGAGACTGAGGATGGGAGGCTGAGGGTTCTCACAAGACAGCCCAAAGGATGGCCCAGGTCACCGGTGGGGATCACTGCCTGAGCACTATTTCAGCCCCACATTTTTGGGTGGACCTCCCACAGTGGGAGCTGCAGAGCACTCCCCCGCAACACCCACACCCACACACACATATACCTCCTGGTGTTAGGAGGGGAACAGAAGAAAGGACAAAAGAAGCAAGAGACAAAGAGAAAGGAGGGAGGGAGGGATTGAGGAAAAGGTGAAACAAAAAGGACAAACCCTAATGTCCCCAGTGATTCTAAGGGACAAAATCCCAGGTACGGAATAAAATTCTGCCTCCTTAAGCTTGTGTTTTCCATGCCTAGAATTCAACTCTCACCAGATGGATCAGACTGAACAGGTTTCAAACCTCGAGGAGGCTCTTACCTTCTAAACAGGGATGGCTGTTTTCTAGTAAAATCACTAAACACTCTCAGGACTTCAGTGTCCTCTTATGGACACAGCCCTCTGGCTGTGCCCCACTCAGTTCTCTCCCCCCTTCCAGAGGGGCAGCTGTCCTCTCCCCAGCCACTTGCCTCAGTGGCCAGCTGCAGTCCAAGGTGTAGCCACCTGTGTCAGTGGCTACTGAGGCAAAAGGGGTGCACCTCCAACCCAGCCATCTGTTTCCCTGGACCACTTCCTCACAGACCTAGCACCTTCCTCCACCTTTGTATCAGGGCCTCAGTCTGGCAGTAGTCAGCCAGGAGGTCACTCATGCTCCCCTTACCCACCCAGCACTGCTCTGAGCATGGTGCCCTCCCTTCTCCTTCTCCTTCCTTCAGGGCAGCCAATCCTCCCTCTTCAAACTCCAAGGAGTGACTGACTCTTGCTCTGCTGAGTAGCCCTTTATATATAGGCGGCTCCAGCAAGCCTTCTCCTTATTGGCTCTCCCAATAAGCCCTTTCCTGATTGGCTGGGTTCTGCACAGCCTCTGCAAGACTGCCATAACCTTTCTCCTGCTTGTTTGGGACAGCCACCCCACCACACTTGGAAAGCGGCAAATGAGAAGTCTAGAGCTGAAGGAAAGGTTACCATGATTCAGAACTGAGCCGAGGTTGCTGCAACTGAAACACAGATCACTAACCACTTTATGATCACAGTGGCTGGTGGGAGAAGCACATATTAGAAGCCCTCTGTCAACTCAGCTGTGGCTTTCTGTGCACGGGGAGCCAGACACCTCAAGGTCTGCAAGTCTTGAGGGAAATGGGAATTTGCAGGTGTTGTCCTGGACCATCAAATGGAACAGTTACAAACATTTTCTTGAGGCAGGCACCATGGCTTAGCTGACTAAAGCCCCTGTTTAGTAAACAAGAGATCTGGGGTTCAACTCCCACTCATACATTGTTGTATGGCTTTTGTCTCTGCTCACATTTTCCTGAGTCTTCCTAGAAAACAGAAGAGACCTCCCTTGGTAATCCAAGTAATTGCTTGCTAAGGAAAAGGCTTCTTTGGAGAGAAGCATTGGGAAGAATCAAATCACAGGCCTGGAGCTGATGAAAAGGCTGCTGTCACTGGCATTAACATGGCTGTTGCATCGACTGCAATTGCTGCAACATGAGAGCCTGTGCCACGCGTCCTTGTGATTTGCTGGGGATGTCTGCACACAGATTTCATGTCACCTTCCTTTTGAGTGTCAGTGATGAAAAATGGAGCAGCTGGGAGAAAAGTCCAAGAGAGTGGCACCGTGGCTAAGCTGGCCAAGGCACTTGCCAGGTAAAGTGGAGGTTAGGGATGCAGCACCCAGTGGTGCCTTGCCAAATGTGTCTGCTCTTCCCACCCTTTGGTCAATCTTTTGAGGAAACAGAGAAGACTGCCTTTGCCTTGCAATGCAAATCCTTGCAAATGGCAGGCACAGGATTCTACCTCCCAGCAGCCAACTGCACCTCCCCAGGCTTGGCAGAATGAATGGTGGTGCTCTACTATCCCCACTTAGCTGCACAGCGTCTTCCCTGCCTTCCTCAGATCCACTTTCCTCTATTGCCCCCTTCCTCTCTTAAATCCTCCTTTTGCAAGTCATGCAAAGGAGGCTTGCAGGAAGTGACAGCCTCTATAGGCCAACCTCCAAGGGCAGAGGAGGCCAAGCCACAAGCCTCCAATAGATGGCAGATATTGCACTTACACAGACATGTACAGGTAGGGGCACATCCAACTGAGTTACATGAATGCTTCTCCCAGCCACTCATAAAACCAACAATAGAGAGCCTCCCACCAATTCCCCCCAGCTCTGCAGCCTTGCACCCCGGATCATATCATCTTGCCTTAATCAGAAGCCTGACCAGTGTGAGTTTATTACGCAGAGTCCACTCCTCCCTCACTGTGAATAGTACATGAACCAGCCTTGTAATGGAGCTGAGATTTCCCAAGAACTTCAAACAAATACACTAGTTTAAGTACAGCATAAAACAGATTTATTAACTACAAAAAGAGGGATTTTTAAGGATTATAAGTGGTAGGCATAAAAGATCAAAGTAATTTACCAAAGAAATTAAAGATAAATGCACAATCTAAACTTTACACCTTATTACACTAGGCAGTAGTTACGTTATGCACACAGGAAGGCTTAATGCTAGAGCTGCAGCACATGCTGGGCAGGCTTAAGGCTGGGCTCCCCATGGCAGGAGAGAAGAAGACTCGGCCCCTGGAGGGGCAGGCTGGGGCTTCCTGGATCCCATTTGCTCACAGCCAGTGCCCTGCCCCCACTCCCAAGTCATCCATGGCGCCCCCAGGTCGGCCAGAATGAAGCAGCGGTTTTCACTGCACCAAGTCCATTTATGGCTTACAGGCAACTCCCCAACCCCCTCCCCACACACACACAGCCCATCATCTCAGCCAGAAAGGAGCCCACTCATCCTCGCCATTGCTTCTTTTCCTTCCACCCGGAAACCTGCTTCTCTTGGGCTGCAAGTAGCCATCCCTGGGGTGCCAAGAAGCAGACACGGGTCTATCTCCCTGAAGCCAACCCCACGTCCATGGGTTCAGCCCTCAGAAGGGTAGATGAGGGTTTCCTGGATCCCAGTCGCTCACAGCCAGCTCAGCCCCCCACCTCTAAAACCATCATTCAGTCCTCCAGATTGGCCATAAAGGAGTAGCCACTCTCCACTTGGACTCAGATTTGCTTGTTTTCCTTTCACCCAGAACCATCCTTCTTCTCCTGGGCTGCAAGTAGCCATCCCTGGGAAGCCAAGAGGCAGGCACAGGATTCTACCTCCCAGCAACCAACTCCACCTCCCCAGGCTTTGCAGAACGAATGGTGGTGCTCTGCTAACCCCACTTAGCCGCACTGAGGCGCTTAGCTTCTGCCCTGCCTTCCTCAGCACGACTTTCCTCTATTGCCCCATTCCCATCTTACTTCCTCCTTTTGCAAGTCATGCAAAGGAGGCCAGCAGGAAGTGACGGCCTCTCTAGGCCAATCTCCAAGGGCAGAGGAGGCCAATCCACAAGCCTCCAAAAGGTGACACCCCTAACTCCTCTAGGTTCTCCAGACTGACACCAAGGTGCTTTCTCCACTGATGTCAGCACCCTCTGTCATACAGGGATTGGAGTTATCCCAGGGATAGATCAATAGCAGAAGGAGAAGCACCTTTCTGAACAGCAAGGGGATCTGGGAAAAGAAGCCAGCATGTTTCTGCCTGGTTTTAAACCAGCAACCTTTTGCATGTTAGGCAAATGTGATAACCAACTACACTACAGAAACTCCATCCATTTGGTTGGTGCTTGCCATGGCACACACTGATTGACAAACCTAGAGGCAGCCCTTCAACAGGTCAGCTGGAAGAGCAGAGGGCTGGAGCCGGGGCTCAGAAAGTCATCCTTGCGTCGCCCTTCTGACTCCAGCTTGAAGGAGAGCTTCTTTTTCTTCCCCTTGCTGACAAAGAGCAAGAGAAGAATGAAAGGTCAGGTGGGCCAACTCGGTGCAGAAGCCCATGCTGTCTTTTCCTGCTACATAGCCTGAAATGAGGGACTCATGTCAGTTAAAGGAACTGCTGCACTTTCAGAAAACAGCCCAGCCCTGCACACAGGGGGATAGAAGACCCTGCCAAAGCCTGGGGATTGAACCAGCACTCTCCCAACTGAACTACTTCAGCAGCTGCTAGGTTTCTTTTTGGCCTATTGCTTTTCTGTCTGGGATGTTTTTGTCAGCTGTGGCACAGAAAAAGGACGTCATTACAAGCGGCCCATGAAGGCAAGATTCACTTTTGCCTTCCTTGCTCAGGTTTACTCACTTCCTCGCCCTATTCCTGCCTTAGTTCCTGGGTTTCCTGAAGGCGACGGGGGCCCAGTGGTACGAGGAAGAAGTTGGGCAGCTGGTGGCAAAAGTCCTGCCACCACTTGCCACCCGACTCTCTTCTCCCAGCTTCACATATTGGCTGTTAGGGACTTGGTGCCCAGGAGCGCAATGGAAGGCAGTGGACAGAGCCACCATTGCCTTGAAGCTCTGGCTCATTAAACCATATCTTCAATCACTGATGGCCAATGAGAGACTGACATTGCTTGCTATTTTAGCACTTGAAAATGCCATTGGCCAGTCATTGGATCTCTTTAATGCTGTTACAGAACAAATGAAAATAGAATCTCAGTGTGACATTCTATACCTTTGGGGGAGTGTGCTGTAACCTCCATAGTCCTCATTTTCATATAATCCTCATCTTACATATAAAGCCTGACTTGTAAGGTATTGGGGGAAAGGTTATGATCTGCTGAAAGTCATTTCTCTACCCATAGATGTATACCATTAATGCATATTAAGTTATGAGAATTGTGTAGTATGGTTGTCACTGTGCTGTAAAGTGGGGGAATCAGCCAAATATTAGCACCCCAGTGGCAACAGCAAGGAAAGTAACCAATGCCCAGATAGGGTGTCAAACAGCCCATCAACAGCCATTATCCAGCAAGGGAGCTACAATGCAATGACTCACCTGCATGAGACCACACAAGGGGAATTGCTCAACCTTGCTTGGAGAGACGCAGTGATGTTCACCTGACTCTGGAGGGTGGGGGCAAAGCTAATGGGGAAGAAAGGACATGATAAAAGGAGAAACATTTGCCAGGCTTTATCTCTCTCTTCCACCTACATCTACAGACACCACCACACCAAGCAACTGCAAAGAAACACTGAAAGTATATGGCAATAAAGATTGTTTTCTGTGTGTCTAAAGGCAAAGCATTGGTCCCTGGGAAGGGAGGTGGAAGGATGCCATATCTTATACTGACATGTGACAACTTTTCATAAATGCAAGGTTGGGTCTGTGGGAAGAACATCTCCCTACAGAAGAAACAAACACAATAGGAACAGAGATTCTTTGTTCAATCTGCAACTCTGAAAAAGACACAATTATTTAGTTCTTAGCTCCAACACCTGGCAATTTGCTGACCAGGCCTATCTTAGCAAGCAAGGCTTTCTGTTTACCCCAGCTTTCTCTTAGCTGATCACTATTTGCTAGGCCTCTGGTCCCTTGACCATACTCTGGACTTTGGGTCTGGAAAAGAGCTGGCACAATCCATAGACCAGGTTGTTATATAAAATGCACATGGATTTTAACCCTTCACATACAGTAATAGCAAAGTTCTTGGTTCAGGCTTGTAGCAGTGATGGCAGGTTCAAATCAAGTCTCTGGAGTCCATCCACAGCTGGGATGGGTCATTCAGTCCTTTGTACAGAGCTTCAATTTGTATCAAAGTCCCTCCAGAGGTATGAAGCAGGACTGGAGACAAGGCATCAGCCTTTTATAGTCTCTTGCCATGTGATCTTTGCTTTCTTTGTCCCAAGGACACTCTATCCAGCATGTGGCATAGAAAAACTTTAGAGTTTTGTCCATACAGGTCCCTGCATACCTTGCTGAATCACAAGGCGTATCTGCCTTCTCTCAGTTGGTTGAATGTATAGCTGATGGTCCTTCATGAGCCATCAAGCTAGGGTGACCAGATGTCCTGATAAAATTGGGACCATCCTGATATTTAAGTGTTTGTCCCACGTCCCGACCAATATTTGGTCGGGATGCACTTTGTCCTGATATTTGCTTCGCCGGCAGCACTCGGCTTTTTTTTTTCTCTCTCTCTCCTGCTCAGCCGGCATGAGCTGGCCTCCCCCGCCAGATCCGGAAGGGGTTACTACTGGCCGCTCGGCCAGAAGTGATGCCATGGCCGGTGGGGAGCCTCTGGTTCCCCCACCCCGTTTGTAGGACTTTGCCAAGAGCCTTGTGTGCCATGAGGGGGCCGCGGGGCAGGGCTGACTGGGCTCCAGCAGTTCCCGGGCATGGCGCAGGGCCATAGCAGAGCCCCACGGTACTGTCAGCGGCTCCCCAGGGCGTAAGCCCGTGGCAGAGCCCCGGGGCGCTGAATCGTGGGGAGGTCTAGGAGGTGGACCCCAGAGAAACCCTGTGAGAACCACGTTTCCGCTTCGCGGCAGGGACGGCTCCGGACAGGCTGCCTGAGGACCAGGCACTGGGCTGAGTCGGTGAAGTCAGAATGGAAAGAGGCCTCGTGCCAAGCTGCTAGGACAGGTGTGAGGGAGGCCGAAGGAAACTGGGCATCCAGCCACTGCATATGGCCCCGAAGAAGGGAGGGGGATTGCTACTCCTGGGGTGGGACGTTTGGCAGGGGAGGCAGCAGGCTCCACTTGAGGGTACTCAGAAGAGATGTTTGAGATTTTTTTTCTCCTGCTTTGCTGGCAGCACTCAGCTCTTTTTTTTTTTTTGCGACCCCTCCCATCCTGATATTTTCTTCCTCTCATCTAGATACCCTACATCAAGCAGGGTATGCAGAACTGACACCAACTTGTCTGGGGTGTTCCCTGGAAGCATAGCACAAGTTTGAAATATGGGCAGCATAGAGCCAATATTCATAACGTCAGCTACCAAAATGATACTCATCTAGAGATAGCATCATTATAATCAGTCAGCCAGAACCTCTCCATAGACCCCTTACACGACAACCTTTCTAACATATTGGCTACACATATATAACAGTGGTCGCAACGGTGATCTATACAGTTACAGATTATGTCAATAACATCACAGGCGGTGACATGGCATCAGTGAGACTGATACTGGAATACTGCCTCCAGTTTTGGTGTCCTCATTTAAAAAAGATGTTGTGAAATTGGAGCTGCGGCAGCAAAGAGCCACCAAAATGTTCTGAGGGCTGGTGAAAAATGCCTTCTAGTGAGCTATTGAAAGAGCTCAACCTGTTTAGCTTATCAAAAGAAGATTGAAAGGTGACTTCGTTGAAGTGTTAATGTGCCTTAACGGAGAGAAAATGTTGGGTATTAAAGGGCTCTTGAATCTAGCAGAGAAAGGCATAACAAGACCCAATGGCTGGAAGGTAAAAAGAGACAAATTCATATTACAATTAAGGCACAAATATTCAACAGCGAGAATGATTCACCACAGGAACAAGCTACCAAGGAACGTGGTGGATTCTCCATCTGTTGATGTCATTTAATGAAGACTAGATGCCTTTCTGGAATGGGTTTCCCTCAAAAGTAGCTATTGTGTCATACAGGAGGCTTGTGATATGCAGGGAGTCAGATTAGATGCTCTAATGGTCTCTTCTGGCCATAAAGTCGACTAATTTCTGAAAAACTGAGTGTAGCATGATGTTTTCCTGTCTAGCCGGCTTGCTTCCTAGAACGAACGCTCCTTGAGTGGGGTGATCCACAGGGAGTAGCTCAAACCTCCAAAGTGCCTGGCCAGGGGCAGGACATTAGCACAGCAAGGGAGGGGTGTGGCAGTGACATCACAAAGGCCTTTTGCAGGACATCAGTCTATTGGTCAAAGGTGGTGGGGAGGTGGTGACCTCACGGAGAGATGCTGACATCAGGCAGGCAGGACAGGGGCGAGGGGCCAGGGAAACCTCAAAGACCCCTGTGGCTTTGCTTCAGCAAGTCTCCTTCTCCAGGTCTCTCTTTGAGGACTGAGAGAGTATTCGGGTTCACCTACGTGAGTACCAGAAGGCACCTCTTTCGAGTTTTCTCCTTCCCTTTTCCTGACTTTACTAGAAAACAGCGATTCCTGTTTAGAAGGTAAGAGCCTCCTTGAGGTTTGAAACCTGTTCAGTCTTATCTATCTAGTGAAAGTTGAATTCTAGGCATGGAAAACACGAGCTTAAGGAGGCAGAATTTTATTGCCCCCCTGGGATTTTGTTCCTTAGAATCACTGGGGACATTAGGGTTTGTCCTTTTTGTTTCACCTTTTCCTCCCTCCCTCCTTTCTGTTTGTCTCTTGCTTCTTTTGTCCTTTTTCCTGTTCCTCTCCCAACACTAGGAGGTGTGTGTGTGTGTGTGTGTGTGTGTGTGTGTGTGTGTGTGTGTGTGTGTGTGTGTGTGTGTGTGTGTGTGTGTGTGTGTGTGTTGTAGGGGAGTGCTCTGCAGCTCCCACTGTAGGAGGTCCACCCAAAAATGTGGGGCTGAAATAGTGCTCGGACACTCTTGTGTGGATTGGTCTAAGCTGAGTTTGATGGTGGGATGGAAATTTTTGAAATCCTGTTGGAATTCCTCAAGGGCTTCTTTTCCATGTGTCCAGATGATGATGTCATCAGTGTAGCGCAAGTAGAGATGGGGCATCAGGGGACGAGATCTGAGGAAGTGTTGTTCTAAGTCAGCCATAAAAATGTTGGCATATTGTGGGGCCATGCGAGTACCCATAGCAGTGCCGCTGACTTGAAGGTATACATTGTCCCCAAATGTGAAATAGTTATGGGTGAGGACAAAGTCACAAAATTCAGCCTCCAGGTTTGCCGTGGCATTATCGGGGATACTGTTCCTGATGGCTTGTAGTCCATCTTTGTGTGGAATGTTGGTGTAGAGGGCTTCTACCTCCACTGTGGCCAGGATGGTGTTTTCTGCAGGATCACCAATGGATTGTATTTTCCTCAGGAAGTCAGTGGTTCTCGAAGATAGCTGGGAATGCTGGTAACATAGGGCCTGAGGAGGGAGTGTACACAGCCAGACAATCCTGCTGTCAGGGTGCCAATGTCTGAGATGATGGGGCATCCAGGATTTCCATGTTTATGGATCTTAGGTAGCAGATAGAATACCCCTGGTCGGGGTTCTAGGGGTGTGTCTGCATAGATTTGTTCTTGTGCTTTTTCAGGAAGTTTCTTAAGCAGATGGGGTAGTTTCATTTGGTAACTTTCAGTGGGATCAGAGGGTAATGGCTTGTAGAATGTGGTGTTAGAGAGCTGCCTAGCAGCCTCTTGTTCATATTCCAACGTATTCATGATGACGACAGCACCTCCTTTGTCAGCCTTTTTGATTATTATGTCAGAGTTGTTTCTCAAACAAATTTGTTAGTCTCTAAGGTGCCACAAGTACTCCTCCTTCTTTTTGCTGATACAGACTAACCCGGCTACCACTCTGAAATATTAATTTATCCAATTCTGTTTTAAACCCTGTTATAGTCCTAGCCTTCACAAGCTCCTCAGTCAAGGAGTTCGACACGTTTACTATGTGCTGTGTGAAGAAGAACTTCCTTTTATTTGTTTTAAACCTGCTGCCTATTAATTTCATTTGGTGGCCTCTAGTTCTTATATTATGGGAACAAGTAAATAACTTTTCCTTATTCACTTTCTTCACACTACTCATGATTTTATAGACCTCTATCATATCCCCCATTAGTCTCCTCTTTTCCAAGATGAAAAGTCCTAGTCTCTTTAATCTCTCCTCATATGGGACCCTCTCCAAACCCCTAATCATTTTAGGTGCCCTTCTCTGAACCTTTTCTAGTGCCAGTATACCATTTTTGAGATGTGGTGACCACATCTGTATGCAGTATTCAAGATGTGGGTGTACCATGGATTTATATAAGGGGAATAAGATAGTTTCAATCTTATTCTCTATCCTTTTAAAATGATTCCTAACATCCTATTTGCTTTTTTGACTGCCGCTGCACACTGCATAGTCGTCTTCAGAGAACTATCCATGATGACTCCAAGATCTCTTTCCTGATTAGTTGTAGCTAACTTAGCCCCCATCATATTGTATGTATAGTTGGGGTTATTTTTTCCAATGTGCATTACTTTACATTTATCCACATTAAATTTCATTTGCCATTCTGTTGCCCAATCACTTAGTTTTGTGAGATCTCTTTGAAGTTCTTCACCATCTGTGTTGTTCTTAGCTATCTTGAGCTGTTTAGTATTGTTTGCAAACTTTGTCACCTCACTGTTTACCCCTTTCTCCAGAACATTTATGAATAAGTTGAATAGGATTGGTCCTAGGACTGACCCTTGGGGAACACCACTAGTTACCCCTCTCCATTCTGAACACACCGATGGGCGAACCTGGAGAAAGTGATGGCAGCCCTTCAATGGGTCAGCTGGTCGCACAAAGGATTGGAGCCGGCACTCAGGAAGTCGTCCTTACGTCGTCCTTCTGACTCCAGCTTGAGGGAGAACTTCTTTTTCTTCCCCTTGCTGAGAAAGAGCAAGAGAAGAAAGAAAGCTCAGGCGGGCCAACTCAGTGCACAAGCCCACACTGTTTTTGCTTGCTGGGGAGCCCAAAATGAGGGACTCATGGTGGGTAAAGGCACTGCTGCGCTTCCAGAAAGCAGCCCACCGCAGCATAACAAGAGACCAAAGAGCCTGCTAAAGCCTGAGATTGAACCAGGGACCTCTAGAGCTTCAGTTTAACACACTCCCAACTGAGCTACTTTAGCACCTGAAGGGCACTTTTTTGGCCTGCTGCTTCTCTGTCCAGGATGTGTTTGTCAGCCCTGGCACACAAAAAGGGCATCATTGTGAGCACCCACGAAGGCAAGATTAATTTTTGCCTGCCTTGCTCAGCTTGACTTGCTTCCTCACCCTATTCCTGCCTTAGATCCTGGGTCACCTGGTGGCTGAACGTGGTCCATTGTCTCAAGCGGTGCCAGAGCCTGACACAGTGCCCCTGGGCAGCCTTTGCTCTGCGCATGCCGGCCGTGCACATTTGCAAATACTTTAAAGCTCCTGTCAGTAAGTTCTGGGGAGAGTTGCTCATTTTCAGAGGAAGCCCCCTAAAATTGGCCTGTCTCACCCAGTGGTACATTGACCTCTGTTCAGACTGAGCCAAAGGTCGGCCACTGTTGCGGATGAAGCCATCCTGCAAGCTCTTTCCACCTAGCCACCCACTGAAAATCCTGTAGGATGTAAGGTGGGAATAGAAGAACACTAGAGGGAGGGGGCTTCCTAATCTCCTCCCCTTTCCACCATCATTGGCCATCCCTTACCCCGTGCTGCACCCAGTGGGGTAAAAAAAAAAACGTCCATATCCGAAGAGTCAGTTGCATTCTTTGTGGTTGCCCCGCCATTCCCCTCGGGCCTGACCTGACCTCCAGCTCAGCCACCCACTGAAAGTTAAAACACAAAAAAGTAGAGCCGTGAAAGGCTTCAAGGCCCACCAGGCCCAACCCCCCTTCTAATACGGCAGAAAAGCCACACGTCTCCTGACTAGGCAGGGACATCCTATTGCCCCACAAGAGGTGAAAGGCCATCCTGTTCAGTCTCAGCAGCACTCATGGAGCAGGGGGGAATACATGGCTGAGGAAATTCCCCACAGGCAAAAGATAGGTCTTGAGCATCACAACTTTGTAGGCTAATGACAAAGTCCACTGACGCCACCGGCTGAGCCATTCCTCACAGGCCAGCAACCGTTTCTCCCAGTTCGCATTCCCCACCTCATCCCCAACCAAATGCTAGAAGTCCCAGCTCATCCACCTGCCCACTCTTGCAGCCCTCCTCTTCCGCACTGACTGATAGGGAGGAGTATTGAGCCTCCCTCTCTTAGGCCCTTCAGCATCCCTGGGGAACACCAACACTGCCCAAGTGACTTAGGGCCAGTAGGTCAACCAAGAGGGCTGCCTTCTAGGCCAGGCTGCAGCCCAGCTTCAGGACTCAGAGGAAATTCAGCTCGCATCCCTACCTACAGGACTCCAGGCATGGCCAGCCTTCTGGATCAAACGTCCCCTCTTGTGCTCAAGTCAGAACAGCTAGCGGGTAAAAGACAGGCTACCATGTCATTTGAGAAAGAGCAAGATGAAGCTCTGGAAATCCCAGGATAGTTAGCTGGCAACCGAAGGACCCCAAAGTCCCACTGAGACTTGAATTTAAATTGCAGGATTCAAAGTCCTGAGTGCTGGCCCTTACACCATGGGACCAGCAGGGGAGCCCTTAAGCTTTGTTGACTTCTGGCAGGGAGGACTCTGCGGGGACATTTTTTTCTGGCAGGAAGGACTCAGTGGGAACATGCCTCTCTGACCAGTCCGGCATTTGCTCAAAAAGTCAGCACACAGTGCTTCGCTGCAGGCCCAGAGGCCTGTCTTCCTCCAGACTGTGAGGCCAATGGAAAGGTGAGGAAGTAGCACCTTCAGTCCCAGGCAGTAAAGGGCCCTTCCTAGGAAAGGCCAAGTCCTGAAAAGGAAAATATTAGAACAAGGAGAGTCCTCCTGAAGTCTTTGGAGAGCCATCCTCTGTTTGATCAAGGACTTGAATCCTGGATCCTCAGATTAAAAGTCTGATGCTCTACCAACTGAGCTAGCCAGGCTCATACACAAAATAGGCAAATTTCAAGCAGAAGAGAAACTAGTCAAGAAAAGGAGAGCATGAAACAATACAGAAAACCTGCTATTCTCACTCTCTTAGCCACAGCCTGATCCTCCATCTGGCACCCAGCGGGCTTATTCTTTTTTTTAGTTAAATATCAAATATAGGAGAAAACACAGTTATACAAAACAAAATAAAATCACAAACAGAAATATCATTGGAAATACAAAAAAAAGGAAAATGCAATCCCCATCACTTTATCATATCTGGGACATTCCTGTATCGAGAGCACCCGCTGAGGTCCCTGTGTGCTTACAAGAAACCTGGAGGAACTCATACCACAGCCTGAACATGAAACTCAACTGCTTCCAGGTGCCACAGTAAAACCCTTTCCCTGCTGTGACATTGCACTCCATAGGATTTTATGAAAATATGCTAATGAGTGTGAATATAATGTAACTGAAATATTCTTCATGAAAAGGATCTCTTGTATGGTATCATTACAAAGCTTATAATCTACTATGTGTTGTTGTCAGAGGTGTTGTCAGATGCTACCGGTGTGGTGCTCTGCTGTCTCCTTGTTAGTATCGCTCGGCTGCGTGCTTGTGTTCCCTCTGTGTGCTGCCCCAGCTCTGCAGATAGCTGACACAGCAGACCTGACGAGAACCCCCAATGACCACAGAGTCTAGTAAGGTATGAAGGCACGTCGACCAGGTTTACTGCCGTATTGGACACAATAATAGTTCCCCGTAGAGTACTTAGTCTACCGGGCATACTACGAATATGTGCCCACGGTCAATGGACTCGGCTCAGTCAGTGGCGGGACTTTCCACTGCCCCCTCGGCTGGACAAAAACACCGCCCCAGGGATGCATTCTTATACATAGGTACAAACAAGTTACACATCACCTATTGAGGTGCAACCCTTCTACGTAGCCAGGTACAACCCCTCTACGTAGTAAGGTGCTACCTCTCACCTTGTACATGTTGGTTCAATCAAAACAATTCTATCCATCATATTACCCTTTTGGCCTTGTCATTGGGATGGGTTGGCCTGTTCCTTGTTATCTGTGGAATGTTCCAGTATAGTGTGTTCTGGTACCATGTTTATACTTTAACTCTGCTAGGTGAATATATGTTTATGCAACATCAGCCCTTTTCTTGCCAGCTTCTGTGAGCAGGGCCTGTTCCTGGCTCACAGCTTAACTTTGCTTTATGTTACTGCACTTACTACGTGTGTGTGTGTTCATCCTATTTGTATGAACAGATCATTCTTTTATCTGAAACTAGAAATATGAAATACAATTCTGAGGTCCTGTTGTAATTATGCAAAGCAGGGGCCATTAATAGTGATTTGGAATCTTGATGGCTCCCATTAACCAGGACAATCGACTTCAGATGGCTCTGTCCTGCACCATCTGTCAGTCAGGCCAGGAAGAATGAAGGCTTGGGGTTCTCACGGGGCATGTGACCATGTAACCTGGTACAGGAATCCATCTTAAACCTGGGGCTTTTCCCCAGGAGAGAGACAAAAGATTCCTGCCTTGTACCAAACCTGTATAAGGGGTGGAACAGAAGCAAGGTGGCTGCAGTCATGAGAAATCCCCTAGCTACCACCTGAGCTGGAACAAGGACTATACCAGGTGAAAAGATTGGGCCCAGACTAGAAATAAGTCTAGCCTGTGAAAGAAGCTTATTGGAAGATCTCTGAGGGTGAGATTTTATCTGTATTGAGTTTCATACTGTATTAGGTTTAGACCTGCATGTTTTTGTTTTATTTTGCTCTATGGAGAATACAAACTCCATAGAGAAGGAAAAGTTAATTCCTTAGAAGTGTGTGTGTATGTGTGTTAGATGGGTGGGAGGGTGTTTAGAAACCACTCTCCTATACTTTCATTTCTCTGATTTTCTTTAGAAAATCTGAAGCAGGGAGCAAAAACCATTGTCTTTTCTGAGGCTTGAACAAAAAACAGATTATGACACTGACCAACTGTGCTAAGAAGGCCAAGGGAAAAGCTTAGGCTCAGTGCATATAGGACCCTCCTACAGCAGTGACTGGGGCAGGGAAGGAGCCAAGGGTGTGCTGGAAGAAGCAGGGAGATCTGGTACCCACAGAGCTGTCTGGTCAGCTTTCTCAGGAGCAAAGAAATCAATTCTCCCTGTCAGTGAATAATGTACTGAAGCTAATGGCAATAGAGGGTGGATGTTTCACAGCTATGCACCCACTTCCACCTTTTAGAACTTACTTTTCTTTCCCTAGTATGGTATTTTCTCTGTACAAAACAAGTTGGGGAAGCTATCTGGTAACAAGAACCAGGGCCTCAGACAAGGCTTGAACTCCTAGCACAAACAATATTCCTCTTTGCACTAACCAGTTGCACCACTGCAAGTGCTTTCTAGAGAACACTTGGGAAAAGGCAGTTATCGGTCCTGTTGCACCTTATAGACTAACAGACGTATAGGATCACAAGCTTTTGTGGGTGAATCCCCACTTCGTCAGATGAATGTAGTGGAAATTTGCAGGGGCAGGTATAAATATGCAGGCAAGAATCAGTTGAGAAATAAGGAGGTTAGTTCAGTCAGGGAGGATGAGGCCCTCTTCTAGCAGTTGAGGTGTGAACACCAAGGGAGGAGAAACTGCTTTTGTAGTTGGCTAGCCAGTCACAGAATTCCCACTACATTCATCTGACAAAGTGGGGATTCACCCACAAAAGCTTATGCTCCTATACGTCTGTTAGTCTATAAGGTGCAACAGGACTCTCTGTTGCTTTTTACAGATTCTGACTAACACAGCTGCCCCTCTGATACTCAGAACAACAGTGTCCCCTGGTGGGTGTAAATCACTGACCTCTCTCCTCTCTGAGCACTGACTGCCCCTCTGTTTCTTTGCCTCTCAGTCTGAGCAGATGGGACCTTTCCCTCCAGTGCTGGAAGATTCACCCTTCTCATCTACCATTGTCCCAAGCAGCACAGTGAGTGGGAATCTTAAATCTACTGAGGTGACTTAGGAGCAGAAATCCCCCCAGACCTTCCATGCAATTGGCACTTGCCCCTCACTGAGCAGGATTGAAACTCCTGCAGGGAGACTGCTGGGCCACATCCCTGCTGGGCATGAGCAAACCAGCAGGGTGAAAAAATGAGCCTAGAAATTGAACCCAGAGCTTCATACATGCAAAGCATGTACTCTACCACTGAGCTACATCCCCAGATGGCCTGTGGTTGCTATGGGTTACACTCAGAGCCCTCCTGTTTCCAGAGCATCCAGTGGCAGCATGGGGGACACGCCCTGCTCTGAGGGCCAAACTTGCTGTCCTGGAGATTGCTGGTTCATAGGGCTCACTTTGCAGCAGGGCCAGATTTGATCTGTGGGGCAGAGAGAGTGGATGCCCTGGACTCAGGGTGCAGAGATACACTCAGCCCTCTCCCCTGCATTGGGTGGGGGGTGCTGCCACCCCCTGCTGGAAGGTCATGGTAGCAGGGCACTGTGAGCAGCTCAACACCTCACCCTAGTAGCAGCAGTGGTGTGGGGAGCTCCAGGTGTTTTCAGGATCTGCTATTTCCACCTGCCTGTAAAGTCCAGCTTTCCCCAGCACATTCATTGCAGTGCAATTGGGTCATTGTTTCCATGGCTGAACAGCAAAGAATCACTCCCAGTTTCCCTTCTATCAGCAGCAGGATTAGCCTGTGTCGGTGGTTAATGAGGTGGATCTAGTTGTGGATTGTTATTCATTCCCCACCTTGACAATTCACACAGCCCCTTTCCCATGCAGATTCCCAGCACCTCAGTGACTCCAGTAGCAGGGGTTGGGTTTTTCCTGAGGTCCTGTGATTTTCAGGGTTCTTTTCCCCTCCACCTGGCGTGAATGCAGCTTTTCCCCCATCCCAGACATTCCATGAAATAACAACAGCAGCATAAAGAAAGAGGGGAGGGAACATCTCACTGCCAGGGCTGGATGTGCCCAGGGCCCCCTGCTTGTCCATTGTTTCCATGGAATTTGTCCCCCTGCTTTGCACAAGGGACAGAGAAAGATCTTGCTGTTCCTGTGTCTGTGCAAAGAAAATTGTGCTTCTGTGTGAATAAGAGGTGGGAAGTAGCCCCATGGTGGGAGGTTTTTAAGAGCAAGTTAGAGAAACACATGGCAGAATCTCCTCCCTGCCCCACCTTTCTATATGATTCTGTTGTGTGGGTTTGTGCTGTGTCATTGTTCCACGCTGAGCTGTGTTGCACAGTGTCACTTTGCACTCTGATGCATTGCTTCGTGTTGTATGGTTTTTGCACTGCCTTGTGTTGCATTGGTTTGAGCTGAGCTCTTTTGCAGTGTGTCATTTTGCCCTATGGCGCGTTCATTTGCATGGTGCTGAATTGTCGGGCTTTGCATTCCTACGTATTGTCACTTTGTGCTGTGGAATGTCAGTTCACGCTGAATTGTTAGATGTTAGATTGGGGTGTTTTCACGTTTGTTGTTGTTTATATTATATTGTGATGGCATAGAATTATAGAGCTGTACGGCTGCAAGGGCCCTGGAGAGGTCATGAAATCCAGCCCTCTCTGCTGAGGCAGGGCCAAGCAGAGACGATGCGTCAGGGCCATGTGGGATCAAGTGCCCACAGCAGTTGGCCCAGGCAGGGAGCAGAAGGAGGGAACCAGAGCCAGAGCAGGTTGTCTATGGGACCAAGTATATGCAGACTATCCTTGACAGAGGTTTGTTCAAACTGTTCTTAAAAGCCTCCAAGGACAGAGAGTCCACAGACACCCTTGGGAGCCTATTCCAGAGCTTAACTACCCTTAGGGTTAGAAAGCTTTTCCCAATATCTAACATGAATCTCCCTGGCTGCAGATTAAGCCCAGTACTTCTTGTCCTACCGTCAGTGGACATGGAGAACAATTGATCATTGTCCTATTTATAATGACCAAAGTTTTATCTCTACAGTCATCTGTTAAATGGTTATTATCCCCTCTTCTTGCCTAGGGTAGAATAGAAGAGGAGAAAATAAGACGGTTACTCACCTGTAGTAACTGATGTTCTTCGAGATGTGTTGCTCCTATCCATTCCAGTTAGGTGTGTGCGCCGCGCGTGCACGGCATCTCGGAACTTTTTTACCCTACCAACTCCGGCGGGCTGGCTGGCGCCCCCTGGAGTGACGCCGCTATGGCGCCTGTTATATACTCCAGCCGGCCCGTCCGCTCCTCAGTTCCTTCTTGCTGGCTACTCCGACAGTGGGGAAGGAGGGCGGGTCTGGAATGGATAGGAGCAACACATCTCGAAGAACAACAGTTACTACAGGTGAGTAACCGTCTTTTCTTCTTCGAGTGATTGCTCCTATGCATTCCAGTTAGGTGATTCCCAAGCCTTACCTAGGCGGTGGGGTCGGAGTGAGACGTGGCGGAGTGTAATACCGCGGAGCCGAAGGCTGCGTCGTCTCGAGACTGCTGCACCAACGCGTAGTGGGAGGCGAAGGTGTGGACCGAAGACCAGGTGGCCGCTCGACAGATGTCCTGGATCGGAACATTGGCCAGGAAAGCGGCGGACGAGGCGTGCGCTCTCGTGGAGTGAGCGGTGAGGCAGCATGGTGGCACGCGAGCAAGCTCGTAACAGGTCCGGATACAAGCAGTGACCCAGGAGGAAATGCGCTGGGAGGATATCGGCTCGCCCTTCATGCGGTCAGCAACCGCTACGAACAGCTGGGGCGAACGCCGGAAGGGCTTAGTCCGCTCGATGTAGAAAGCGAGCGCCCTGCGGACGTCGAGGGTGTGTAGCTGTTGCTCCCGAGGCGAGGCCTGTGGCTTCGGGAAGAACACCGGGAGGAAGATCTCCTGGTTGAGATGGAAAGCTGACACTACCTTCGGGAGGAATGCAGGATGAGGGCGAAGCTGCACCTTGTCCCCATGGAAGACTGTGTACGGCGGGCTAACCGTCAGAGCGCGGAGCTCAGAAACTCGTCTCGCTGATGTAATGGCGACGAGGAAGGCCGTCTTCCAGGAGAGGTAGAGCAGTGAGCACGTGGCTAAGGGCTCGAACGGGGGACTCATCAGCTTAGCCAGCACGAGGTTCAAATCCCATGTCGGGGTAGGACGCCGGACCGGCGGGTACAAGCGGTCCAGGCCCTTGAGGAAGCGGGAAACCATCTGGTTCGAGAAGATGGACCGACCTTCCATGGATGGACGAAAGGCGGACACTGCTGCCAGGTGAACTCTCAAGGAGGAGACCGCAAGACCTTGCTCCTTAAGGTACCAGAGGTAGTCCAGGATGGTAGGGACCAGGACTACGAATGGATTGAGACCTCGTTGATCACACCATAGTGCGAATCTCTTCCATTTCGCTAGGTAAGTGGAGCGAGTGGAAGGCTTCCTGCGCTCAAGCAGGACCTGCTGAACTGCCGCAGAACAGCCCCTCTCCGCGTGGGTCAACCACTCAGGTACCAAGCTGTGAGATGGAGGGATTGCAGGTTCGGATGGCAGAGTCTGCCGAAGTCCTGGGTGATGAGGTCCGGCCACAACGGAAGGGGGATGGGTTCCCGAACGGAGAGCTCGAGCAGCAGGGTGTACCAGTGCTGCCTCGGCCAGGCCGGCGCTACGAGTACGACGGTGGCTCTGTCCCTCCGAAGCTTCAGTAGCACTCGGTGCACGAGTGGGAACGGAGGGAAGGCATAGAGGAGGCGATCCGTCCAGGGATAAAGGAAGGCGTCCGACAGGGAGCCTGGCGAGCGACCCTGGTACGAGCAAAACCGGTGGCACTTCCTGTTCTCCCTGGAGGCGAATAGGTCTATCTGGGGAAACCCCTACCTCCGGAAGATTGTGTGGACGACATCTGGACGGAGGGACCACTCGTGGGAGAGGAACGACCTGCTGAGATGGTCGGCCAGCGTGTTCTGCACTCCTGGAAGAAAGGACGCTTCCAGGTGAATGGAGTGGGTCACGCAGAAGTCCCACAGGAGCATCGCCTCCTTGCAGAGGAGGGAGGATCGGGCTCCGCCCTGTTTGTTCACGTAGAACATTGCTGATGTATTGTCCGTGAACACTGTTACACAGCGGCCTTGCAGTCGGGTGCAGAAGGTGCGGCAGGCCAGACGGATCGCTCGCAGCTCGCGGACATTGATGTGCAGGGCGAGCTCCTGGGGCGACCACAGACCTTGGGTTTGAAGGTCGCCCAGGTGAGCTCCCCAACCGAGCGCTGAGGCATCCGTGGTCAGAGTGGCGGACGGGCGAGGAGGGTGGAACGGGACTCCCGCACACACGACCTCCGGGTCGAGCCACCAGTGGAGGGACTCGAGGGTCATCCTGGTGACCGTGACCACCATGTCGATGGGGTCTCGATGAGGCCGGTACACCGACGCGAGCCAAGACTGGAACGGGCGGAGGTGGAGCCGCGCGTACGCGGTGACATACGTGCACGAAGCCATGTGGCCCAGGAGGCGGAGGCAGGAGCGCACCATCGTGGTCGGGAAAGTGACGAGGTCCCGGATGATGGAGACCATCGTCTGGTGTCGAGCGCGAGGGAGACAGGCCCTGGCCACCGTGGAGTCGAGGACCGCTCCGATGAACTCCACTCGCTGTGCCGGCATCAACGTGGACTTCTCGGTGTTGATGAGAAGACCGAGTCGCTGAAAGAGAGACAGGATTTCTGTCATCTGGGCCATCACGAGTTGTCGGGACTGACCTCGAACCAGCCAGTCGTCGAGATACGGGTAGACGTGTATCTGACGACGGCGGAGGGCCGCGGCAACCACCGCCATGCATTTGGTAAACACCCTCGGGGCGGTGGCGAGTCCGAATGGCAACACTGCAAACTGGTAGTGTGCGTTGTTCACCACGAAACGCAGGTAGCGTCGATGGGGAGAGTAGATCGCGACATGGAAGTAGGCATCCTTCATGTCGAGGGCGGCAAACCAGTCTCCCGGATCCAGAGAGGGAATGATGGTCCCCAAAGTGACCATGCGAAACTTGGGCTTGAGCAGGTACTTGTTCAGCTCGCAAAGGTCCAGGATAGGACGTAGCCCCCCTTTCGCTTTGGGGATGAGAAAATAGCGGGAATAGAATCCCCTGCCCCGCCTGTCTTGAGGCACTGCTTCTATGGCACCCATGCTCAACAGAGACTGAACCTCTTGTAAGAGGACTTGCTCGTGAGAGGGGTCCCTGAAGAGGGACAGGGAGGGTGGGTGGGAAGGTGGGGGCGAAACAAATTGCAGGCGATATCCCGACTGGACCGTTTGAAGCACCAGTTGTCTGTTGTTAACTGGGACCACGCCGAAAAGAAATGGGAAAGGCGGTTGTAAAATAACGGGGAAGGATCTGGTAGGGAGAGTGATGGGCCGTCCTCGAGCGTCCCATCAAAAGGCCTGCTTGGCCCCCTGAGGGGCCTTGGAAGCGGCCTGGCCCTGGTTACGGCGGTTGCCAGAGGGATGACGGCGATTTTGGGCCGGTCGCCGGCTATTGTATGGCCGATACCGCTGCTGATAAAGGGGCCGGGAGGGCTGCTGCCGGAAGGACCTGCGCTGCGTCGCCGGCGTGTGCATGCCGAGAGTACGGTTTGCAATACGGCCGTCTTTCAGGGTCTGGATTCGAGAATCCGTCTTTTCGGAAAAGAGACCCTGTGTGTCGAAGGGCAGGTCCTGTAGAGTATACTGCACCTCTGGCGGCAGGGTAGAGGATTGCAGCCAGGCGATGCGCTGCATTGACCCGCCGGAGGCCAAGGTCCGAGCTCCGGAGTCCGCAGCGTCGAGGGCGGCCGTGATGGAGGATCGAGATGACCTTCTGCCCTCCTCCAACAACGTCGTGAACTCCTGGTGGGAGGCCGAAGGCAGGAGCTCCGTGAACTTCGCCAGGGACGTCAAGATGTCGTAGACGTACCTGGCGAGGAGGACCATCTGATTGGCAATTCTCATCTGCAAGCCGCCTGCCGAGTAGACCTTGCGGCCTAGCAGGTCCATGCGCCGAGCCTCCTTGGATTTAGGCGTGGGGGCAGGTTGACCGTGCCTCTCGCGGTCATTAACCGACTGCACCACTAACGAGTCCGGGGTTGGGTGGGTGTAAAGGTACTCGTATCCCGTCGGGGGGACCGAGTATTTATGCTCAACCCCGCGGGCTGTGGGAGGAATGGATGCAGGGGTTTGCCAGAGCGTAGTGGCGTTCTTTTGAATTGTCCTGACGAAGGGTAATGCCACGCGCACGGGAGCGTCCGCGCCCACCACATTGGTGATAGGGTCCTCGTCCTCCTGGACCTCCGCCACTGAGAGATCCATGGCCATCGCCACCCGGCGAAGCAGGTCCTGATGGGCCTTCAGGTCAATAGGCGGTGGGTCTTTGGCTGAAGCGCCGGCCACCGCCTTGTCCGGGGAGGATGAAGAGGACAAGCCCTGTACTACGGCCTCCGCCGCAGGGGCTGTAGACTGTGCCTCGGTTGGGTCCCGCAGCGTGGCGGACTTGTGGTCCGGTGGAATGGGGGACTCATGGTGAGGAGAAGGGGCCGGCCGGCTAACCGTCGCCTCGGGGACCCTGCGCTCGACGGCTAGGTCTCTCAGGGGAAACGGTACCCCCTGCGCCTCATGCTGGGCCCATGGCACCCAGAAGCCCCACCGCTGAGACCCCTGAGGATCACCATGTGGGGTCGGTGGCAGGTGCGCGGTGCTGTCCACGCCGGAGGCCACCGATGCCGGGCGGGATGGCCAAGGAGGCGCTGAGGCGCTGACAGACTGCACAGCTGAAGGCGGTAGCCTCTCCGCAGACGGTACCGAGGGATGGCATGAGTACGTCCGGTACCGGGACGGTGATCGAGACCGTCGGTCACCGCGGTGCCGGGAGCTCGACCGGTGCCGGGAGCTCGACCGGGAGCGGGATCTGCGGTGCCGGGAGAGGCTGCGGAAATTGCGATGTCGGGAACGACGCCGGGATGGAGACCTCCGGTGGTGCCGACGCGATGGCGATCGGGACCTGGATCTGCGCCGGGAGTGCGACCGGTACCGAGACGACGAACGGTACCGGGACTCTGACCGGCGGCGGGACGGCGACCGGTACCGAGATGGCGAACGGTGCCGAGATCGAGAAAGCGACCGCCGTCAGGACCGGGATCGTGATCGGGACCGGGAGTGTCGCTTGTGCCGGCGGTCCACGGAGGACGGGCGGAGCATTGGATGGTACAGCCCGCACCGGCGGTGCCGGGGGCCGGAGGCTCGGTGCCTCTACGAGCTGTATGAGCTCTCGGGCTGCAGCGAATGTCTCCGGCGTCGAAGGCAGTCCTGGCTCAACCACGGACGGCGCCGGGGAGCGTGGCGGTGCCGGACTCGACGGGCCTTTTGGCGCCGGAGTCAACGGCCCGGTGCCTGCTGGGTGCACGGCCACCGCGGGAGGCGCCGATGGCACAATAGTCTTGGCTGAGTCCTGCGCGCGGGACTCAGCAATAGCCTTAGCCAGTCTGCGCTTTCTGGCAGGCGAAAGAGATCGGTGCCGGGTCTTCTCAGCGCCTGACTGAGTCTGCGGTGCCGCGGTGCCGGAGCGGCTCGGAGCCGCCGGTGCGCTCTGCACCGATGGTGCTCTCGGTGCCGGCGCGGCCGGTGCCGGGGGCTGCAGCGACGCCTCCATAAGGAGCTGCTTTAGTCTATTGTCCCGCTCCTTACGCGTTCTCGGCTTGAAGGCGGAACAAATTTTGCACTTGTCCGTGCGATGACCCTCGCCGAGGCAGCGAAGACAGGTGTCGTGCGGGTCCCCAATCGGCATAGGCCTCTGGCAAAGTGCGCAGGGCTTAAAGCCCGGTGCCTTGGGCATGAGCCCGCACCGGGGCAGGAAAGGGAGGGAAACCCCCCCTAACCTTAACACTAAACCTAACAAACTAACTGTAACTATAACTATCACAACTAACTATATGTACTAAGATAACTATCTACAAAAAACCTGTAGCGAGAGCTAGGGTAGTGGAGGACAAAGATCACTCCACCGTTCCAACTGGCCGTCACGGGCGGTAAGAAGGAACTGAGGAGCGGACGGGCCGGCTGGAGTATATAACAGGCGCCATAGCGGCGCCACTCCAGGGGGCGCCAGCCGGCCCGCCGGAGTTGCTAGGGTAAAAAAGTTCCGAGATGCCGTGCACGCGTGGCACGCACACCTAACTGGAATGCATAGGAGCAATCACTCGAAGAAGAACCTCTCTTAACAGAGGATGCAAATGGCATTTTGTTCTCTCTTCGTGTTTTACTGAAGCTCAGCAAAAGGAAGAAACATGACCTGCCGAAGAGCATCGAGAGTTTATTTCATTTTGGTCTGTGACTATTAGCAGAAGAGTGACACCTAACGGCTGTCGCTACCACCCACTATGAGGCTTGAATTTATGATGGTGGGATTAAGAGCATCATGCTCGACCAACTGAGCTAGCTAGATTTAAAGTCAGTCAACTGCACAGTTGCAGTTGGAAAGGAGTCCGGAGGGTGTTTATTTCCAAGCTTAGGTTCCCTTTCTAACATTTGCCTTCTTTCCTGGTTTGTTATGTCTCCAGCGAGCAAACCAGAGCTGTTACATGGCTGGTTAGATGCTGCTTTCTAGCCCAGGGAGCTGGGGTTGATTTAGCATGCTGTCGCCATCAGCTGGTCAGAGAAACCAGAGTGGGAGGGTGGAATTTAGGATTCTCTCACCAGGGGGAGGTGCTATTGGACTCATCTAGTGGGGGAGAGTGTGAAAAAGCTTCTCAGCTCCCAGAGAGGGAGCAGACAAGCCTGTTCCCCACATACCACACATGCATTTTCACAGGGAATCAGGTCCCCTCAGAAAAAAACTCTCAAAAGAAGCCTGGCCCCAGGAGTGTCAGAGAAGGGAATCACTGTTTGCTTTAAGAGATGGGTGGGGGAAACCTGCAGGTCCCTAGATCCCTCCAGCTTCTGATGAAACCATTTGTGGGGAAGGTCTGGGAAATCTGAGGAGGACAAGGAGAGGGGAAAAGGGCTTGCAGCTGTTGTGCAATCACCATGCTCCCAGAAGAAGGGTCCAGGGGGTTCAGCACTGTGGTTGCTTGTTTAGGACATAGAACTCACAAGATGGCAAAGCTCAGAGCCCCATTACATGGAGTCAGAATGTGATCAGCTCACACCGAGGTGGAGCAACACCCCTCCCTTGGTCTCTATGCCAGAGCTCCTATCAGCTCAGTGTCCTTCCCGCAAGAGTCAGCTGCTGAGAGGGTTGTGATGGGGTAAATGAAGGTAGAGGAGGATTGTTTCTCATGGGTTTTCTTTGTGTGGCTCTGTGATTCCTGCTGCAGGAAGCATCATTTGAGTTTGTTTCAGTGGCTTGGGTTGGGCTCAGGTTGTGACTCTGAGCACAGGGGTTCCTGCACTTTCTGCTCTTAGCCCCTCAGGGAGTGGACAAAGGAACAGCTTCAGAAATTGGATAGAAAGTAGCCCAAGAAAGTGTAGCATAAGTGAGAAGAAAAGCAACATTATCACATTCCTGGTGGTCTAGTGGTTGGGATATAGTACTGTCATGGTCTGGGTTTGATTCCTAGTCAGGGAAAATTGACTTTAAACCAAAAAAGCTTCAGTTATTCTTCACTTGCAATGTGAAGAAATCCATGGTTTTCTCCTGATTCTCCCATCTTCCCCGTGTCTCCACGGCAGGGCTGGCAAGCAGGTCTCTGGGGTGGCCAATGGAAAGGGGAGGCTTTGGTGGCAATTTGGCCCTCTTGGAGGGAAGGACTTGTTGCTGATTGCAGCTTTTTTTTCCCCCCTGCTTGGGGCAGCAAAAACACTGGATCTGGCCCTGCTCCATGGAAGACAATTTCTTAAATCCCAGATGAGTGGAGTTATATCAGTTCTCAGCCTGAGTCCTTAGGTCTTAATCCTGAGGATATTGTCGCACCATGGGGCCATTTCCCACCTCTCTGTCATACAGAAGCACAATTTTCCCTGCACAGACACAGGAACAGCAAGATCTTTCTCTGTCCCTTGTGCAAAGCAGGGGGACAAATTCCATGGAAACAATGGATGAGTTGGAGGCCCTGGGCACATCCAGCCCTGGCAGTGAGATGTTCCCTCCCCTTTTTCTTTATACTCCTGTTCTTATTTCATGGATTGTCTGGGATGGGGGAAAAGCTGAGTTCACTCCAGGTGGAGGGGAAAAGAACCCTGAAAATCTCAGGCCCCGACCCCTGCTACCAGGATCACTGAGGTGCTGGGAATCTGCATGGGAAAGGGACTGTGTGAATTGTCAAGGTGGGGAATGAATAACAATCTACAACTAGATCCACCTCATTAACCACCGACACAGGCTAATCCTGCTACAGATAGACAGGAAACTGGGAGTGATTCTTTGCTGTGCAGCCATGGAAACAGTGACCCAATTGCACCACAGTGAATGTGCTGGGGAAAGCTGGACTTCACAGGCAGGTGGAAATACTTAGAGCTCCCCACACCACTCTTGCCACCAGGGTGAGGTGTTGAGCTACTCACAGTGTCCCCCACCATGACCTTCCAGCAGGGGATTGCAGCACCTCCCACCCAATGCAGGGGAGAGGGCTGAGTGTATCTCTGCACCCTGAGACCAGGGCACCCACTCTCTCTGCCCCACACATAGTATCTGGCCCTGCTGAAAAGTGACCTCTATGAACAAGTAACCTCCAGGAGAGCAGGACTGGGCTTTTCGTGAAGCTTATAGGTCACTGGATGCAGTGGAAACAGGAGGGCTCTGAGTGTAACCCATAGCAACCGCAGCCCATCTGGGGATGTAGCTCAGTGGTAAAGCACATGCTTTATGAGTTTGTATGAGTTTCAATCCTGCTCGGTGAGGGGCAAGTGCCAATTGCATGGAAGATGGGGGGAGGCTTTCTGCTCCTAAGTCACCATGGTACATTTAAGATTCCCGCCCGCTGTGCTGCTTGGGACAAGGGTAGATGAGAAGGGCGAATCCTCCAGCACTGGAGGGAAAGGTCCCATCTGCACAGACTGAGAGGCAAGGAAACAGAGGGTTTCTCTCCTCTCTGAGCACTGAGTCAGTGCTCAGAGAGGAGAGAGGTCAGTGATTTACACCCACCAGAGGACACTGTCTTTTTGAGGTGAGTGCAGCTTGCTTGGGTTGGTGCTGATGATGGATAGAAAAAAGGCTGGAGTCAATGACATATGGGACCACAGAAGGGGAAGGGGAATGGCAGCCCCACAGAAGGTCCTGGGTGCTCAGATCCCCCAGTTATTGCACCCTGGCCTGTCCTAGAGAGAGAAAAAACACAGAGGGACCCAGCCCCCCTACAGTGATCCCATGGACAAGAATCTGGTTGGGAGTGGGGTGAAGGTTCCCTCTGGGCAAAGGGGAGCTGAAATCCCTCAGTGTGCTGGAATTTAAGCAATGGAAGCTTCAAACCCTGCATGGGTGTGGGCTGAGGTGCATCTGGAGAAGGTTGGGCTGGACAGGGGCGGCAGGTTTGTATAATTTTTGGTGGTGCCCAGAATGGGACCAAGTCCTGCCCCACCCCACCCCAACATAGGGCCAGCTTTAGACCAATTTGCTTGATTCCCCTGAATCGGGCCCAGTGCCTAAGAGGGCCCCGTGCCCAAGCCCCAGTACGGTGTACCAGCAAGAGCCGGTGCGCTGGACTGGGGTGGCCCGGCTTCCCCAGGGGGCAATTTAAAGGGACTGGGGCTCCCAGCAGGAGCTGGAGCCCCAGTCCCTTTAAATTGCCACCAGAGCCCCACTGCTTGAGCCCTGGGGTAGGGCTGTTGGGCTCTGGGGGCTATTTAAAAAGTCCAGGGCTCCCATTGCTTCTACTGCCCTGGCCCTGTAAATAACCCCCAAGCCCCAGGCTGCTGCTGCTACCCCGGTGGCTGAGGGACGAGGAGGGGGCACTCACCATACAGGGTGGGCTGTGCCCCCTGTACCCGCACCCCCTGCCTGCACCAGCCCCGCACTCGCTGCCCTGCCCACAGCCAGCCCCTGTCTCCAACTAGCCCTGCACCCCCTGCCCACAGCCAGCCCCTGCTGCACTCCCTGCCTGCATCAGCCCCGCACCGCCTGCCCTGCCTACAGCCAGCCCTTGTCTCCAGCCAGCCCCGCACCCCCTGCCCACAGTCAGCCAGATGCACTTCCTGCCCGCACCAGCCCTGCACCCCCTGTCCTGCCTGCAGCCAGCCCCACATCCCCTGCCCTGTTTCCAGCCAACACCTGCTGCACTCCCCTGCCTGAAGCCAGCCAGTCCCTTACTCCTCTGTCTCCAGTCCTGCCAACCCCTGCCGCACCCCCCTGCGGCCAGCCTGAAGCCAGCCAGCCTGCCCCACACCCCTGTCTCCAGCCAGCCCTGCACCCCTTGCCCTGCCTGCAGCCAGACCCTACCTCCAGTCAGCCCCTGCCCTGCCTTCAGCCAGCCCCATGTCCACTGGTGCCCTGCAGTTCCCAGGGCAGGAACTCTGCACATCTGCTTCAATGAGGGGGGCAGGGAGCAGCTGGGAACCACATGTGCATACCCTAGGGTGACCACACAGCAAGTATGAAAAATCGGGACAGGGGGTGGGGGGTAATAGGATCCTAGATAAGAAAAAGACCCCAAAATTGGGACTGTCCCTATAAAATTGGGACATCTGGTCACCCTAGCGCACCCCCAGGGAGTGGCGGGGACCCACACATGTGAAATGGAGCTCATTTCTAGTTCAGGCCCATCTTTTTAAAAAAGAATTTTAGGTAGGGTTAACATACAGCTGTATTTCCCCGGACGTGTCAGGCTTTTTGGTTCTTAAATCACCGTCCGGGAGGAATTTATAAATTTTAAAAATTCGGACGTATGGTAACCCTATTAGTACAAAAAATACATACTGTGGCACATCCCTTAAATCAGAACTTTTTATAGGGAACCGGTTGCTAAGAAATGAAAGGCTTTTTTTTACGTTTTTTTTTTTAGACATCCCTGCTGGGGCCCTGCCGAAAATGTTCCAATTGGGCCCTGCACTTCCTAAAGCCGGCCCTGAACACTGCCCTAGTGTGGGGGTGACAGGGCCTCCAGGATCCTGACATCCCAGCGCTTTATACACCTTCCTGGAGCCTCCCAACCCCCCTGGGCTGTCGGGACTGCGATCCCACCCCTACTGATGAGAAACAGGCCTGGGGAGGGGAAGCTACTGGTTCAGGGTCACACCAAGTGTCAGAAGTATGGATGGGACCCAGCAGTCCTTCTTTTCAGGCCCCTTCGCTAACCACTGCTGCACACTCCCTCCTACAGCTGGCAATTACAAGCAGGCCCTCATGGCCGCTCCCCCTGCCTTTGAGAGGGAGTGTGTTCCCCTGGAGTGACCAGACCAGGGGATTGGGAGTCAGGACTCCTGAGTTCCATTGCTGGGTTTCCTATCGGTTCCAGTGCTGGTTGTTTTCCTTTTCCTGTGGGACTTTGGGCAAGTTGCTCCCCACTCTAGGGCTCTGTCCCCAGCAGTCAAATGGGGATTTAATACTTTCCCACTATTGGAAAGTGCTGGGAGAATCCCCCAGCAAAAGCTGCTCTGACAGTGCTAAGCAGCATCTGACCATTCAAGGGCGGAGCGCACTGTCCAGGAGGAGGAGTGTTTGGCTCTGGGGTTTCACTTCAGCCCAGTCTAGAGAGAGGGGCCCAGCCATGGAGTTTAGCTCAAGAAGACCAAGTCTCCAATTTGTTAAGGGTGTTTTGAATTCCAATCCTGTGCTCCAAAGTGCTTGGTGTCATTTGCAAATTTTAGAAGCATGCTCTCCACTCCATTTTCCAAATCATTCATGAAACTATTGAATAGTACCAAACCCCGGACTGATTCCTGCCAGATCCACTAGGTACACCCTCTCCATTGGACAGACAAACATGGAGAACGGCTCTCAGAGTCTGGGCTTTCAACCAGCTCTGCACCCACATGACACTGATTGCATCTAGACCGCATTTCCCTCGTTTGCTCGTGAGAATGTCCTATGGCACTGTGTCAAAAGCCTTAGTAACACCAAGATAGATCCCATCTATTGTTTATCCACCTCCACTAGGCCTGGAACCCTGCCAAAGAAGGAAAGAGGATTGGTTTGGAATGATTTGTTCTTGACAAATCCATGCTCCCTTGTCCTAAGAAACACATTATCCTGTAGGTGCTGCTGACAAACTGAGTGTTTAATAATGTATTCCAGTATCTCTCCAGCTACGGAAATGAGGCTAGCTAATCTGTAAGTCCCAGGGTTCAATTTGTTCCCCTTTGAAAGATAGGTCCTGTCTTGTTCATGGATGGGAAGATGTTCTTTTTCAGGGATCTCAGACGAGAACTGGGGCACAGCACCAGGTTTGTTAAGTCCACAAAAACAGAGGCAGGAACCTCTTCTCTCCTGCTGGCAAAGAACCCCAGGTACCTAAAAGACAGGGACTCACATCCCTGAATGGGCTTTAAAAAAGGCAGTGGTTAAAAAGTTTGGCCCCAACCATTTCTTGTTTCTGCAGACTAGACATTTTAGCAAACTTTAGAATTCCATGGTGCTAAACACAGTGAAACTCCCCTTTCTCCTTCACAGAGGGCTTTAACACCCCTTCTCTCACTCAGGCTAGCTACTGCCCAGAGTTCAAGAACTGTGCCTTTTCGCATTGGACAGATGGGGAGGAGCCTGAGGTCCAGAGAAGGGAAGTGACCTACCCAAGGGCCTACACAGCAAGGCAGTGGCAGAGCCAGAAAGAGAAGCCACCAGTCCTGACTCCTGTTCTAACTGACAAAAAAAAAAAAAAAAAAAAAAAACCCAAAGGCAGGGATAGAGCCCAGGAATCGAGATGGTGGGGAAATTTCACTGAAACCATTTCAGTCAGAAAATCCCATTCAGACTAAACCAGTTTGTTTCTCGAAATCATAACAAGTGGGATGAAAGTTCTTTGCAAAAAGATTTTGTTGCAAAACAAAAGCATCTCCTGTTTGTCACAGTGTGTTAAATTGTCTCATCGCACACAAAGAGGAGACGCTTAGACCTCGAAATTTAGATAAGATACTTCAGTCTGAGCTAAGCAGTTGCTGCTCTTAACAATTTCAAAATAAACAAACACAAATAAAATAGACTATTTCAGCTTTTCTATTATGTCATAATCTGCTCTGAGTAAACGTGATAGGTCACCTCATATTATGCACTACTCCTAATGATAGGGGCGGCAGGTTATATGGGCTCAAGGTGCTCGAGCACCAGGAATATTTAAGGCTGAGGGCTGTGCTCCACCAATATTTGCAGCTGGGTTTCTCTCCTGGCCCTGCCTGGAGCAGGCCCTGTCCCTCCCCCCCACCACCTTGGAGCTTCCCTGCCTGAAAGAAAACAGCCAGTGCCTCTCTCCCTTGTTTGTGCTGCTTCTACCTAAGGCTATAGAGATCAGTGGCCGGCAGCCTCTTGGAGCACCGGGGGAGGGGAAGAGGGAGAAAGGAGGGGGGAGGAGGCACACACGTGCTTGGGAGCTCTCTCTCCCGCCCCCCATCACCCACATGGAGCAGATGCCAAGGGAACTTCCGGCCAGGAGATGGACATCTGGAGTGGACCTCACTCACCTGAGCAGCTGCTGGGACTTCGGTGAGGTTTGACCCTGTGATCCACCCCCTCCCCCTGCAGCCCCCACTCCCGCCCAATGCTAGGCAAGGGGCAGCCCCATCCCCAGTGAGACAAGGGTGAGGGGCATCAGGCTGCAGCAGGAGAGGAAGGAGAGGAGGGGTCCCTCCCCTGGAGCTTGCTGCTGCCAGTAACGGGGTGGGGGGAGTCCTCTCTGGCCCTAGCCCCGGGGCAGCCTGTCTGCATCCCAAGTTCCTTATCCCCAGCCGTGCCCCACCCCAGAGCCTGTGCCCCCAGCACCCCAACCCTGAGCATCCTTCTGCACAGTGAACCCCTCATCCCCACCCCCACCCCAGAGCCCTCACTTGAGGGGAAAAACGTGCAACTTAATTTGGTGGTCAGTTTGGAGTATCACTGTGTTTAGGACAATACTTGACTATTTTACACCCTTTAAAGTATACAGGTGTTACAAAGTGGGAATGTTCTTAATGTTTTCTCTGAATACTGTGTGGGTACATCAGTTTCCCCTATGCATTTCTCAAGGATCTAGATGGTGGGATAAGGGGGTGTGATTGTTGTAGAGCCCTAGAGTGCCAGTGTGATGCCGTCTGCACAGAGAATGGTTGAAACCCTGTCTCCGGGCAACTGATGGCCTGGGCCGCTCTCCTGCAAGGTGCCAACTGAAGGTATTGGAGAACAAAGAGATCAGGTGGCCTCCTAATGCCTGGAAAAGAGACAAAGGCCAGAGGAGAGTGTGTCAGTGCCTGTGCGGACTTCTGGGAAGCGCATGGTGTGGAAGGGGATGCTGGGATGCTTTGGAACTACTCCATACAAAGCCATTCAGGACTCTGGGGGAGCCTCCTCTCTCTGAGCAGACTGTCTCCAGGGCAAGAAGCTTACACCTTCCTGGGTCTGACCTCGGAGCATTCAGCATGCCCTTCCACACTGTGCGCTTTCCGCAGCGAGTCTGCCCAGGCAGGTCCTGGGGCAACCAGAGGTCCCTGCACCCCAACTCTGCAGTCAGACGTGACTCTCAGCCAGCCGGTAAAACAGAAGGTGTATTAGACAACAGGATCACAGTTTAAAACAGCTTGTAGGAACAGAAAACAGGACCCCTCAGTCAGGTCCATCTTGGAGGATGGGGAGCCTAGACCCAAGTTCTGGGCCTCTCCCCATTTTCCCTGCCAGCTCCAAACTGACACTCCCTCCTCTAGCCTTTGTCTCTCTTCTGGACAAGGAGGCCACCTGATCTCTTTGACCCCAACACCTTGAGTTGGCACCTTGCAGGGGAAACTGAGGCACCTACACAGTATTCAGAGAAAACATTAAGAACATTCCCACTTTGTCACAACAGGTGCAACAAAATATAATACCGTATATTGAAGCAGGCAAGTGCTGCTTCTGACTTTCCACCTTTAATTGACCCTTGTAATCTTGTGGTGCTGACACATTGTAGCTTCTTTTTATATTGGCTTACAGGGCGGGAGCCGGGGGGGCACCACCATTTTGGGCACCACCAAAAATTATACAAACCTGCCGCCTATGCCTAGTGACACTCTCCAATGGATCCCCATCCTCCACCCACCGTGACGTAGGTAGGAGCACATCACTATTATCCCTACTTGAAAGAGGGAGAAGTAAAGGCTGAGAAAGGAGAATTGACTTAGGTCACACAGCCAGTCAGTGGCAGAGTTGGGAATAGGACCCAAGAGCCCTGATTTTCAAACTAACCATCAGATCTTGAATTTCATACATTGAATGACCTGAATAAAGTGCTCTCAGATGAGCTCCAGACCAACAACAGTACACAGTAATTATTCAGCAAGTATTTTAGGAGAACTGCAATGTTAGAGAGAATCCTGAACTGCTCAGAGACAATTCATGCAGAGAAACAGCAAAATTAATCAAACATATGACTGGTTCTGACTTATTTACTTGGTCTTAAAAGAGAACAACAAGGACCTGAGTTTCCTCCCTGTCAATAAGCCCCTGCTCAGCCAATCAGGGTAGAGACTGAGGACAGGAGGCTGAGGGTTCTCACCAGAGAGCCCAAAGGATGGGCCAGGTCACTGGTGAGGATCACTGCCCGAGCACTATTTCAGCCCCACATTTTTGGGTGGACCTCCCACAGCGGGAGCTGCCGAGCACTGCCCGGCAACACACACACACACACACACCCTCTCTCTCTCTCCTGGTGTTGGGAGGAGAACAGGAGAAAGGACAAAAGAAGGAAGAGACGACGAGAAAGGAGGGAGGGATGGATGGAGGAAAAGGTGAAACAAAAAGAACAAACCCTAATGTCCCCAGTGATTCTAAGGGACAAAATCCCAGGTGCAGAATAAAATTCTGCCTCCTTAAATTCGTGTTTTCCATGCCTAGAATTCAACTGTCACCAGATGCATCAGACTGAACAGGTTTCAAACCTCAAGGAGGCTCTTACCTGCTAAACAGAGATGCCTGGTCTCTAGTAAAATCACTAAAAGGGAAGGAGAAAACTCGAAAGAGGTTCCTCCTGGCGCTCACGTACGTGAACTCAAATATTCTGTCCTCAAAGAGAGACCTGGAGAAGGAGACTTGCTGAAGCAAAGCCACAGGGGTCTCTGAGGTTTCCCTGGCCCCTCGTCCCTGTCCTGCCTGCCTGATGTCAGCATCTCTCTGTGAGGTCACCACCTCCCCACCACCTTTGACCAATAGTCTGAGGTCCTGCAAAAGGCCTTTGTGATGTCACTGCCACACCCCTCCCTTGCTGTGCTATTGTCCTGTCCCTGGCCAGGCACTTTGGAGGTTTGAGCTACTCCCTGTGGATCACCCCACTCAAGGATCGTTCGTTCTAGCAAGCAAGCCGGCTAGACAGTAACACATCAGATGCTGCTCCAATGCCACACTCAGCTTTTCAGAAATTAGTCCACTTTATGGCCAGAAGAGACCATTAGAGCATCTAATCTGACCCCTTGCATATCACAGGCCTGCTGTATGACACAAGAGCTTCTTTTGGGGCAAACCCATTCCAGAAAGGCATCTAGTCTTCATTAAATGACATCAGGAGATGGAGAATCCACCACTTTCCTGGTAGCTTGATCAGATGCAGATCAGGTGCTGGGGAACTGTTTCGCTGCCCCCAATAAGGTTAGTTTGAAGTGGTACTGGGGACTTAGTTTTGCCATCCCCAATAAGGTAGTTGTATGCGGTGCTGGAGAACTGTTAGTTTGGCCGCCCTCAATAAGGTTAATGCATAAGGGAAATGCATTAGGTATACACCGGTGCTAAGAATAATAAGTAAATAAAAAGATTATGGGGTCATTTAAAAGTGATTTGGCCCACCGTCTGCCTATTGATTACCCCGCATTGACTCTGAGAGGTAATTTATCTCCCCTCTCTTGGATTTGAAGAGCTGGTTAGTTTTACCCTTGTTCACCAGTCTGAACAAACAATGTTATCGATGGTGACACTAGGATTGAAGGATTATATTGTATTATAAAAAACTGTAAAAAAAGACGTGGTCTGAACATGAGCATTCTGTAATGAGAGGCTGGTTCCCCTAGTTGAGCAGGAGTGAAAGGAGAAACCCCCAGCTCTGCACGTAGCTCCAGGCTGATTCATCAGGGGTGGGGGAATTGACCTCTTTGCTGCTGAGCAGGGAGCCAGGTCAGTTCTCTCGGAATGAAGGTTCCCAGCCTGATCCAGCTGCTTCATTGCCCCTGGGGCGCTGCAGGCTTAGACTGTCCCTGAGGCCATGCAGCTGCTCAAGGAGCTTTCCTGGTGTCACTGGCAGGGCAGGAATATCCCACTCTGAGGGTCTGAGTTCAGCCATCGGGAAAGGCAGCAGCTTTGCTCCCTCCTTCTAGACAGAGCTCCATGGTCATGGTTCTCAGCCCGGGGTCTGGAGCCCCCTGGAGGGCAGTGAGCTGGTTTCGGGGTGGGAGAAATATACCAGAAAGCAGGGCCAGTATTAGACCCACTGGGGCTAAGGGCAGAAATCTGAGCCCTCCTGCCTGGGACTAAAGCCAAAGCAACTTAACTTCGTGGGGGCCCCTGTGTTGTGGGGCTCTGCACAATTGCTCTGCTGGCTACCCCCTAACGACAGCCCTGGCTTTTAATCTACTGGACGTTCAGAAAAACAGTTGTTGTGGCATGGGTGGACTGTGGAGATTTTATACCATGTTCGGCAGGCGCCACAGAAAGAAAGAAGTTGGGAACCCCTGCTCCAGGGAATCTCAGTCACACCCTGATATAATAGAAAGGCAAGCACAAAAAATAGAGAGGAATAATAAGATACTAAAATGACAACGGTTGGAACTCTCCATTTCTCTCAGTCTTTGGATTGATGGGCACTAAGGGTATGTCTACACTACAGGATTATTCCGATTTTACAGAAACCGGTTTTTTTAAACATATTGTATAAAGTCAAGTGCACGTTAATTTGGCAGTGTGCGTCTATGTACTGAGGCTAGTGTCGATTTCCAGAGCGTTTCACTGTGGGTAGCTATCTCATAGCTATCCCATACTTGCCGCAGTCTCCTCCCCCTCATTGGAATTCTGGGTTGAGATCCCAGTGCCTGATGGGACAAAAAACATTGTCGCGGGTGGTTCTGGGTACAGCCTCACCCCTCCCTCCGTGCAAGTAGCAGACAACCGTTTCGCGCCTTTTTTCCTGGGTGAACTGTGCAGACACCATAGCAAGGCAAGCATGGACCCTGCTCAGCTCAAGACAGCAGTCATGGATGTTGTAAACACCTCGCGCATTCTCTTATGCTGAACCAGGACCTGCAAAACCAGGTGAAGAGGAGGCGGCTACAGCAGCACGGTGACGAGAGTGATGAGGACATGGACACAGAATTCTCTCAAACCGCGGGCCCCTGCGCTTTGGAGATCCTGCTGGTAATGGGGCAGGTTCTAGCCATGGAACGCCGATTTTGGGCCCATGAAACAAGCACAGCCTGGTGGGACCACATAGTGTTGCAGGTGTGGGACGATTCCCAGTGGCTGCAAAACTTTCGCATGCGTAAGGGCACTTTCATGGAACTTTGTGACTTGCTTTCCCCTGCCCTGAAACACCAGAATACCAAGATGAGAGCAGCCCTCACAGTTGAGAAGCAAGTGGTGATAGCCCTCTGGAAGCTTGCAACACCAGACAGCTACCGGTCAGTCGGGAATCAATTTGGAGTGGGCAAATCTACTGTGGGGGCTGCTGTGATGCAAGTAGATAAAGCAATCATTAAGCTGCTGCTACGGGATTCCCGAACTGTGGTGGGGCGATAGATGGAACCCATATCCCTATCTTGGCACCAGAGCACCAGGGCACCCACTACATAAACCGCAAGAGGTACTTTTCCATGGTGCTGCAAGCACTGGTGGATCACAAGGGACATTTCACCAACATCCAAGTGGGATGGCTGGGAAGAGTTCATGACGCTCGCGTCTTCAGGAACACTACTCTGTTTAAATGGCTGCAGCAAGGAAATTACTTCCCAGACCATACAATAACAGTTGGGGATGTTGAAATGCCTGTAGTTATCCTGGGGGACCCAGCCTACCCCTTGATGCCATGGCTTATGAAGCCATACACAGGCAGCCTGGACAGTAGTCAGGAGCTGTTCAACTACAGGCTGAGCAAGTGCAGAATGGTGGTAGAATGTGCCTTTGGCCGTTTAAAGGCGCACTGGCGCACATTACTGACTCGCTCAGACCTCAGCCAAACCAATGTCCCCTTTGTTATTGCTGCTTGCTGTGTGCTCCACAATCTCTGTGAGAGTAAGGGGGAGACCTTTATGGCGGGGTGGGAGGCTGAGGCAAATCACCTGGCCACTGATTACGTGCAGCCAGACACCAGGGCAATTAGAAGAGCACACCAGGAAGCGGTGCGCATCAGAGAAGCTTTGAAAACCAGTTTCATCACGGGCCAGGGTATAGTGTGACTGTTGTGTTTGTTTCTCCTTGATGAACCTTCCCCACCCCCGATTGACTCATTTCCTGTAAGCCACCCACCCTCCCCCTTCGATTACCGCTTACTTCCTAAGGAAATAAAGTCACTCTCATTTAAGAATCATGTATTCTTTATTAATTAATTATAAAAAGAGGAAGAGACCTGACAAGGTAGCCCAGGTGGGGTTTGGGAGGAGGATAGGAGGGAAGGAAAAGGCCACTAAAAAAATTTCAAAATAATGACAGCCTTTTGGTTGGGCTGTCCACTGGAGTGGAATGGGTGGGTGCACGGAGCCTCCCCCCACACGTTCTTAGTCGTCTGGTGGTTGAGGAGGCTAAGGAACATGGTGAGGGGGGAGGATGGTTATACAGGGGCTGCAGCGGCACTCTGTGATCCTGCTGCCATTCCTGAAGCTCCACCAGACGCCGGAGCATGTCAGTTTGATAACGCAGCAGCCCCAGAGTTGCATCCCGACACCTCAGATCTTCCTGCCGCCATCTCTCATCTCGAGCGTCCCTCCTGTCCTCACGTTGGTCCCTCCTGTCCTCACGTTGGTCCCTCCTGTCCTCACGGTCACTGGCATCTTTCCTGTACTTTGATACCATGTCCTTTCACTCATTCAGATGAGCTCTTTCATTGCGGGTCATTTCCATGATTTCCAAGAACATTTAGTCTTGCATCTTTTTTTTTTGCCGCCTTATCTGAGATAGCCTTTGGGACAGAGGAGGGAGACTTGAAAAATTTGCAGCTGCAGGAGGGAGGGAAAAAAGGGAGAGAAGTATTTAAAAAGATACATTTTACAGAACAATGGTTATACTCTTTCACGGTGAACAACACTATTCACCTTACATAGCACATGTGATCTCACCACAAGGTTGCATTTTGTATCTTAATATTGCATGCCTGCGGCTTTGGTGTTAGAGATCACAGATGCGGGTCCGGGCATCAGAATTCGGCTTGCATGTGGCCATGGTAAGCCATTGTCTTTCGGCTTCTGCAGCCTTCATATATCCAGCACCCTCCTTTCCCAAATAGCAAGCAAAGCCCGTTGAGTGCTGCTTCTTTCCTGTTAACGTGCAGCACCAGAACCGCCCCCATCCAATTCTCTGGGATGATCGCTTTACCCCTCCCCCCACCGCGTGGCTGGTATCATGGAAGATCGCTGCTAGCCACCCTCCCCCCCACCGTGTGGCTGGTAGCAGGGAAGATCCCAGCTAGCCAAATGCGAAAAAGCTCAGCACCAATCACCCCCTCCTCTCCCCCTGCTTGGCTAAATGCAGGGAAGGATTTCTTGTACGCCACAGGCAAACAGCCCAACAATCTCTGTCCCTCCCCTTAATTCAATTCCTGTATTTCAACCAGGTTACCATGAATGATATCACTCTCCTAGGAATAACACAGTGAGATAAAGAACGGATGTTGCTTGAATGCCAGTAAACACCGGGACCATACGCAGCTAGGCTTTGTCATGCAATGATACCAGATTACTTGCTACATGTATGGCGTGGTCAAGTGTCCTACCATGGAGGACGGAATAAGGCTGCCCTGCCCAGAAACCTTCTGCAAAGGCTTGTGGAGTACCTCCAGGAGAGCTTCATGGAGATGTCCCTGGAGGATTTCCACTCCATCCCCAGACATGTTAACAGACTTTTCCAGTAACTGTACTGGCCACGAATGCATCCCAAGTCCTCAGGGCAAATTAATCATTAAAAAATGCTTGCTTTTAAACCATGTTTTATATTTACAAAGGTACACTCACCAGAGGTCCCTTCCATAGCTTCATTGTCTGGGATAGTGGCTTGGGAGGGCTGGGAGGGTAATTCCGTCAGGCTGAGAAAAAGCTCCTGGCTGTTGGGGAGAATGGAGTGCTGTGTGCTCTCTGCAAGCTCGTCCTCCTCCTCATCTTCCCCATCCGCAGAATCCTCAGGCATGGCTGCGATTACTCCTGCCTCAGAATCCACGGACAGGGGTGGGGTACTGGTGTCGGACCCCCCTAGAACTGCATGCAGCTCAATGTAGAAGTGGCATGTTTGCGGCCCTGCCCCGGACCTTCCATTTGCTTTTTTGGTTTTCTGGTAGGCTTGTCTGAGCTCCTTAACTTTCACACGGCACTGTACTGAGTCCCTGGTGTGGCCTCTCTCCATCAAGGCCTTGGAAATTTTTTCAAATGTTTTTTCATTTAGTCTTTTGGAATGGAATTCTATTAGCAAGGAATCCTCTCCCCATATAGCAATTAGATCCAGTACCTCCCGTGCGGTCCATGCTGGAGCTCTTTTTCAATTCTCAGAGTGCATAGTTACCTGTGCTGATGAGCTCTGCGTGGTCACCTGTGCTGATCAGCTCTCCATGCTGGGCAAACAGGAAATGAAATTCAAAAGTTCGCGGGGCTTTTCTTGTCTACCTGGCCAGTGCATCTGACTCCAGATTGCTGTCCAGAGCGGTCACAATGGTGCACTGTGGGATAGCTCCCGGAGGCCAATACCATCAAATTGTGGCCACACTAACCCTATTCTGAAATGGCAATACCGATTTGAGCACTACTCTCGTCGGGGAGGAGTACAGATATCAATATTAAGAGCCCTTTATATAGATATAAAGGGCTTCGTTGTGTGGACGGGTGCAGGGTTAATTCAGTTTAACGCTGCTAAATTTGGTATAAACGCGTAGTGTAGACCAGCTGTAAGAGCTGTAGCTACAGTTGAGGAACCTGGCGATTGGACAGCTGGCTCAGCCCTCCATACTAGTAGCTTTCTCACATACAGGGAGATGGGTCAAAATTGGAATTGATGTCATGACTCGCTTCCCAGAGGGGATTAATCTGACTAAGGCTATGTCTACACTTCAAACACTGGAAATATTCTTCTGACAACATAACACTGTCTACAGGGGGGCTCAGGTCACATTAACTACTTCTCTCAGTGGAGCTTTTCACACCCCTTGAGAGATGTGGCTCTGCCAACCCAGCTTTTCAACATAGACCAGCTTTTAGCTGGCTTATAGACCTGAAAGGCAATGGATTTCAGCCTTTTTCTTCATACTGATAGTTGATGAGTGCAGCTTTCCTACCTGCTGGACACATCCTGTGACAGATGTCAGGCCTTTCCTTTGCAAATTAGAGAAGTGGGGAAGACAGTGACCCTTACAGTCTAAGTGAGTGAAAACTTATACAATTTATCTCCTCGAGTAGTTTTCCTTTTAACAGAAATTGACTTTGAAACTAAGCGAAATAAGTTGTATTTGAAAACACAATTAAAATCTGTACTGGGCCAATATTCTCTTATACACTTTCTCACACACATTCCTCCACCCCAACCTTTGGAGTGAGATTTTTGACCAGAACTTCTTACACTACAGATAGTAAATTAAATCAAATTAACTTTTCAAGATTAGCCATCATTTCCTGTACGACTAACAAAACAAAAAACAAGACAACTTTCAGTTTTCCAAAATAATTCAGATTATCACACAGTCTCTTACTCTTTAACCAATAACTTCACCTATAATTTCATTTTCATTGGTAACAATAATATATTAAAAAATCACAAATTCTTGTCATATATGTTAGTTTTCTTTTAATGCCCATTGCCAACAACTGAACTTTGGTTCAAGTTGTGGTTTGTCCCAACGTAGGTTCCAACACTTCTGAGAGTTCATATATCTCAGGATCTTCTGCTGTATGTGTTGGTGGAAGGAGTCTCCTGTGTGGGAATGTTTGCATCATGAGGAAAAATACCTCTCGTCACACTTTTTAGTCATTCAAAGTAGGAGGAGGGAAAGAAGTGGGGGTTGGACTAGATGACCTCCTGAGGTCCCTTCCAACCCTGAGATTCTACGAAGTGATGTAATTGCATAAAACACAAGAGAAAACTAAGGTCTGGTCTACATTTATCAATATAACTATATATCTCAGGGGTGTGAAAAATCCACACCACTGAGAAATGTAGTTACACAGCCCTAACCCCCTGTGTAGATAGTGCTATGTCAGCAGGAGAGCTTCCCCTGCCAACACAACCTCCGCCGCTTGTGAGGGCTGGACTAATAAAGTCGGACAGGAGAAATTTCTCCCATTGGCTTAGAGCATCTGTAATAGCAGTGCTACAGCAGCGCAGCTACATTATGCAGCTGCACCAACATCAGTTTTATTGTGTAATCACAGTGTCAGATACAAAACCTTAGAATCAGGACTCAACCTGCATGCATCCAGAAGTCTGAAATTGGAGCCTGACACATTTGTTGCCTCATTGGTTCCCATCATTTCTACAGCCTGAAAGTCCTTGTTACCCAATCCGGCAGCCAGTTTGGGATCCACGGGGAAGGACTTTCCTATGAAGCACTCTCTCTTTGGGTTCAAATGGTGAAGGATGATTGTTCTCAGTCTAACCCTGTCATCCTTTGGAACTGTAATCAGCGACACTGAACTAGGAAATGGAGTTGTACAAACAATTTTCCTTGGGTCATTGGTCACCATAGCTTCCTTTACTGGAGTGGAAACCAAGAACTGGGTGTTGACTCTTTCAGCCCCAGTTCTTTCAAAATCCTTGGCCTTGGTTAGGGTAAATTTACACTTCTCTGAAGTGGAATCCTTTACAAACCACTCAAAATCTCAGCAGTGTTAGTGAAGAATGGCTTCCCAAAACATGCCCAGCTTTTCTTTAATTTGGTGGCACAGTTCCAGGCAAGGGACTGGATACAGTGCTGGATCACAATCTCCATTAGTTACCAGAGCAGGAGTTTCTATTGAAAAATAGCTATTTTTCTTCAGCTATTAGATTTCCAAAACTGATTTGATAGACATTTTTAGCACCTACAAGGGATAAATTCAACAAAACCCCCACTTCTATTTCCTCAACATCTGCATCTCCCATACCATAGGATTAGCTAGGAGAGATCTTCTGTAGGGCCTAGGTTACAAAGGCTTTGGAACCAAATACATGGGTATTTTGCCTAGCTCAAAATCACTTACCATGGAATTCTCTCCCCAGATCATCTGAGACAATATTGACTTAAACAATTGAGCTACACTGTGATCATATGCACTTCCTTCAGTTAGTTGGGGTTCTGCTGTTATTCACCATTTCCGAGTGGAGATTTTAAATCACTGCTGTTTCTTTGTTAGCCTGTCCAGTAAATTGGAGAGTTCTCAAATGCTGACAGAACTGCCCTTGAACTTCCTCCATGTCATTATGCAAGGATGGGGAAAAAGCAAAGCTGAAGTGAGAAATGATGACTTTAGCAAATAGTCATTTGTCTTAAATTCTCCAATAAATCTGAGCTACATCCTATCAAACTGAACTAATATCCAATTGGGTGACCAAACAGCCTTCAGGAAAGATAGAAACCCACATCACAGAGAGATAGAAAACATGACAATGAAAGTGTGAAGTGAAATTCCAGAGCAGGTTGCATCTGATTATTCAGAATCAGGACAAGAGATTCTCCCATCACATTCTCCTCTGATTCATTCAAACATACTTCATTCAGCACTGTCTCAATAGTCAGTTATGTTATTTACAACATGTTTAGTATCCTAGCATCCCCATAATGTGTGGAAAAACAGCCAATTTGCCCCAAGTGGTTTACCAATAGATGGAACCTGGGATTTAAATGCCAAATAATCATACTGTGTTTTGGATCCATTTGAATTCCCCTTCCCGATCTTTGACACTTTCCTCTCCAGTCAGAGCGACTCTGGTATAGGATTAAAGAAGTCAAAGCATCATCTCCGAGCACAGACAATTGAGAACTCTTCTTCACATGACACTCTGAGAAGTGGATGGATAGAATGTGATGAAGATAACCTCTGCATGGCTCAGACAAAAGGTAACAGTTCTGCAGTGACGGGGAAGGAGGGAATCTCTGAGTCTTCCCATCTCCTTCCAGTGTCACAGAGGCTGAAATGACACTTTTTTTCCTGCCCCTGCTCCTCTTCATTTAAATATAATTTGAAAAATTCCCATTATATCTCCTCTTCAGCACAATCCAGAGCAACATGAGAACAACTGGCAATGATACAATCTGTATCACTAGTGACTAACAATAACTTTGCAATAGAAGGAATGGTATAAATGTGATGCTACCTGGTTCCTGATAGGAAGGGCACACTCGAATTACTCATGGCATAATGGAGTTGATAGAAAGGACAAAGGGGCCCACCTCAAAAGAGGGCAAACTGGAAAAGGCGAAAATGGGCCACCCATCTGGTCAAGCTGAGGGATATCAGTGCAGCAAACAGTTCAAACAGCTTCAAAAGTTACTATGTGGGAATCAGGAAAAGTATTAAAGAAAAAAAATTGATAGCCCTAGAGGTTTTTATGGTGTTCACCTCCCTTGCAGATTCTCTGATGGCTCACATGGGCTACGTGCCAACAGAAGGTATTCCCACACTCACTGCATTTATTGGGTCTCTCACCGGTGTGGATTTTCTGATGTTTAGAAAGGGCTGAGCTGTTAGTGAAGCTTTTCCCACACTCACTGCATTCATAAGGCCGCTCCCGCGTGTGGATTCTCTGATGTCTAATAAGGTGTGAACTGCGACTGAAGGTTTTCCCACACTCACAGCACTCATAGGGCCTCTCCCCTGTGTGGATTCTCTGATGCCTAATAAGGACTGAGCTGCGATTGAATTTTTCCCCACACTCACAGCATTCATAGGGTCTCTCCCCTGTGTGTATTCTCTGATGTTCAGAAAGGGCTGAGCTGTTAGTGAAACATTTTCTACACTCACAACATTCATATGGCCTCTCCCCTGTGTGGATTCTCTGATGTTTAGAAAGGCCTGAACTGGTAGTGAACCTTTTCCCACACTCACTGCATTCATAGGGCCTCTCCCCTGTGTGGATTCTCTGATGCTGATAAAGTCCTGAGCTGCTAGTGAAGCATTTTCTACACTCACAGCATTCATAGGGCCTCTCCCCTGTGTGGATTCTCTGATGCGTAAGGAAGTTTGAGCTGCGATTGAAGGTTTTCCCACACTCATTGCATTCATAGGGCCTCTCCCCTGGGTGGAGTCTCTGATGTTTAGAAAGGCCTGAACTGCTAGTGAAGCTTTTCCCATGCTCACGGCATTCATAGGGCCTCTCCCCTGTGTGGATTCTATGATGCCTAATAAGGTGCGAACTGCGATTGAAGGTTTTCCCACACTCACAGCATTCATAAGGCCTCTCCCCTGTGTGGATTCTCTGATGCCTAATAAGGACTGAGCTGCGATTGAATTTTTCCCCACACTCACTACATTCATAGGGCCTTTCCCCTGTGTGGATTCTCTGATGCTGATAAAGGCCTGAGCTGCTAGTGAAGCTTTTCCCACACTTACTGCATTCATAGGGCCTCTCCCCTTTGTGGATTCTCTGATGTTTAGAAAGGCCTGAGCTGCTGGTGAAGCTTTTCCCACACTCACTGCATTCATAGGGCCTCTCCCCTGTGTGGATTCTCTGATGTTTAGAAAGGCCTGAGCTGCTAGTGAAGCTTTTCCCACATGCACTGCATTCATAGGGCCTCTCCCCTGTGTGGATTCTCTGATGTTTAGAAAGGTCTGAGATGTTAGTGGAGCATTTTCCACACTCACTGCATTCATAAAGCCTCTCCCCTCTGTGAATTCTCTCATGCCTAATAAGGTGCGAACTGCGATTGAAGGTTTTCCCACACTCACTGCATTCATAGGGCCTCTCTCCTGTGTGGATTCTCTGATGGAGAAAAAGGCCTGATTTGTAAGTGAAAATTTTCCCACACTCAGTGCATTCATAGGGCTTCTTCCCTGTGTGGATTCTCTGATGTTTAGAAAGGCCTGAACTGATAGTGAAGCTTTTCCCATGCTCACAGCATTCATAGGGCCTCTCCCCTGTGTGGATTTTCTGATGCTTTATAAGGCTGGAGTAATCACATAAGTTTTTTCCACACTCAGTGCATGTCTTTTTTCTTCCGCTCAGGATTTCCTGTTGTGTTGTGGTTTCCTTGAGATCCTTCTGAGTTTCCTGACAGGAAATACATTTACCTACTTTCTCCCCTGGCTGCTTTCCCTGCTCTCTTTCTGGTCTTCCCAGAATCTCACAGGATTTTCTCTGCTCATGACTCCTGGACACATTCTTTTCCAATCTTTGCAATAATGCTCTGTGTTTATCCACTTGCTCAACATTTTCCTGCTGAGAATTCTGCTCCTCTTTCTCACACACCATTGCATCACCTGCTGTGATAGAGACAGAAACCTCAAACAGGGATGGAAAGGGGAAAGACCAAAACCAAAACAAGTGCTGGAGAGAGATCAAATAAAAATCAGAAACTGAACACCTTCAAACTCTTCCCCCAAATAGGAGAGAGGAGGGGATAATTCGGCATTCACATCCCATCCAAATTCACATGGGAAAGGGAGGAAGCTACTGCCTGCTGTCTGCTAGGGTCTACAGGAAGCCATGAGCTATATTTACCCTGAGGATACGACCCCTGCTAGGGACAATAATGAACTGAGAGACCTTCCAAGGGCTTTGTACGTGTCCCAGATGTTTCCTTCAGGCACTTACAGATTCTGAGTTGGTTTAATGTTTCCTCACCTGTGTAGGGAACTCTCAGGATCTCTCTTTCCTCTGAACACTGGAGGTCTGTGACCAATGGCTCTTCCCATTGTTCCAGCTGGGAGATCACATCAGGTCTGGAAACTGGAAATCCTACTCAGATGAAAGAAAATAAAAGGAGTTCAGTTGATTTCATAAGACTGTCATAAAAAACATTCTATTAATTTAACTTCAGTGCTTAGTGTGGCCTGGTGTGCCTGGGGCAGTCCTCACTGAAAATGCCACGGTCAGGGCAGGCTGAAAAAGGGAGAGCAGATGCTCCCAAAACTGCTGGTTAACACTGAAGTTAAACTCACTGACCAGTCACAAACTGTGCTTCTGATCCCCCACACTGGTTATCGAAAAGCTGAAAAAAGAAATCACACCGTCCCCTTTATTGCATTCCACTTCTCTGCCTCCTAATCAGCACCTAAGTCCAGTACAGTGAGAGGTTATTTAAAAACTCTGCTTACATACAAAATGTTTTTCTGACCCCAAAGGGTCAGCCACATTAAAAGATCACTATAGGTTTGGATCTTACCCAAAATACCACACTACCAGCCAATCTTTTAGCATGGAAAGACAAGACACAACATGAAAAAAGTTGTTAAATGGGAAAGCAGTCAGATGCATTCAGAAATCTATATATCAGGTTCTTAGCAGTATTGGTGAGTTTCTGGCTTGAAAGTCCATCTGGAACATATCCACAGTTTGGATAGGTCATTCAGTCCTTTGTTCAAGGCTTCAGTTTGTAGAGAAGTTGCTCCAGAGGTAGGAAGAGAGATTGAAGACAAAATGGAGATGATGCAGTTGCCCTTTATATTCCTTTTGCCATGTGGCTTGTACTTCCTGTGTCCCAAACACAAGCTTCACAGCACATGGTATGGAAAAGCCTTGGAGTTCTCAGTACACAGGCACACCCTTGCATGTCTTGCTGAATCAATAGGTTTACTCCTTTGATAAGGGGTGGGCAAACTACGGGCCACATCCAGCCTGCAGGACCATTCTGCCCGGTCCCTGAGCTCCTGGCGGAGGAGGCTAGCACCTCCCCTCCCCCACAGCTACGCCACCGCGCGGGCAGCACTCTGGGGGGCAGGGCTGCACACTCCTGCGGGGCAGTGTGTCTGGCTCCGCGTGGTCCATGTGGTTGTCAGACACGCTGCTCTGAGTGGCATGGTAAGGGGGAGAGGGGTTGGATAAGGGGAAGGGAGTCCCGGGGGGCAGGCAGGGAACAGGGGTCGGATGGATAGGGCAGAGGTTCTGGAGGGACGGGGGTTGCATAGGTATGGGAGTCTCAGGGATCTGTCATTGGGCAAGGGGGTGGATATAGGTCACGGCAATCAGGGGACAGAGAGCAGGGGGGTTGGGTAGGGGGTGGGGTCCTGGGAGGGCAGTTAGGATGGATGGGGTCTCAGGAGGGGGCAGTCAGGGGACAAGGAGCGGGGGGGTTGGATGGGTCGGGGATTCTGAGGGGGGCAGAAAGTGGGAGGGGCAGATAGGGGGTGGGGCCAGGCTGTTTGGGGACCCCAATGTGGCCCTCAGGCTAAAAAGTTTGCCCACTCCTGCCCTTGATCCTTTCCATGCTCTCTTTGTACAGCTGATGGGCCATCAAACTGCCTAGGCAGTGCTGATGCCAATATGTCTCACCCAGAAACACTGCACAAGTCTGGAAATACAGACATACTCTACATATCTATAACTCACAATACAAAAGTGATACAAACATAGAAACAGAATTATCATACTTTGAAAAGCATAACATTTTCACTGACACCTTACATCTAGCACGAGTCATTTCAATGTTATCAAATTGGTATTAATAATAATAAAAATATATATAAAATGTCTCACAATTCCATACAGTGTCACACTTGGTAAACCAGTGAATTCCCAGGACCAGCTCCCCAGGTCCTTGAAGATGCTGAACACTCCGCTTATGACATATTTAAATACTCACATATCTGCTGGGAACACACACAGACAGACACTGTCAGTCTGTACCCCTATGTTCACTCTTCTAGAAAATTGTGGAACAATTTTGGCATTGGCATTTTGAAAACACAATGTACTGAATATTATCCTCCTGTTAAAATGTGTAGCAACACTGTATGTAAAGTTATGAGATTTTACTCTATGATATTACTGAAAAATTCTGGGGAACACCCACAGACCAGTTCCTCGAAGACAGCAAGGCAAACAGCTGGTCAAATAGCCATTCTGTGGCAGGGGGAAGGTGTGAAGAAGACATTTACATTCCATCACAGGGACACTTGAAGCTCATATCTACAACAGACAGCCTGTCACCATGACTCAGTTGAGAACTGAAGTTGTTTCTAGTACAAAGGACTGAATTATAAAAAGAGGTGAGGAAAACCCTTGAGACTCTCTCGCTCCCCTTTCCCTCTGCCCATGACAACTTCTGAAGAACTGAACTTGGGCAGCAGGGGCAGGTTAGGTGGAGTCCTGGCTGAAAGGAAAACCAGCCTGTCTCAGCATATGGTGAGAGAAACATTTGCTTTCAATCCGTTTCAGCTTGTTAACTTAGATCAGGCGTGGGCAAACTTTTTGGCCAGATGGCCACATCGGGTTTGCAAAATTGTATGGGGGCCAGGTAGGGAAGGCTGTGCCTCCCCAAACAGCCTGGCCCCGCCCCCTATCTGACCCCCACCCACTTCCTGCTCCCCCACTACCCCCCTCAGAACTGCCGTCCCATCCAACCCCCCCACTCCTTGTCCCCTGACCACCCCCTACAGAGACCCCCCTGCCACAACCACCCTCCCAGGACCCCCCTGGGACCTCTCCATCTAAGCCCCCTGCTCCTTGTCTCCTGACTGCCCCCTCCTGAGACCCCTCCACCCTAACTGCCCCCCCAGGAACCCACCCAACCCCTCCTGCTCCCTGTCCCCTCACTGCCCCAACCCATATCCACAACCCCGCCCCCTGACAGAACCCAGGATTCCCATGCCTATCCAACCCACCTCTTCCCTGTCCCCTGACTGCCCCCTGCTCCCTGTCTGCGCCCCGGGACTCCCTGCCCCTTACCTAACCCCCTGGCCCTGGCCTCCTTACCACAACCGCATGGTCCGCCGGAGCTAGACACAAGGTCCCTTAGGAGCACACAGACTAGCCCCCTTAGCATGCCACTTAGAGCAGTAGGCACTTGCAGCCCCACCGCTGCAGCACTGCTCAGGAGCAGAGGGCCAGAGCGCTGGCGGCGTGGCGTGATGAGGCTACAGGGGGACAGCGGGGGCGGGAAGCCTCCCTGGCTGGGAACTCAGGGGGGCCAGCCAGAATGGGCCCACAGGCCGGATGGGGCCTGCAGGCTGTAGTTTGCCCACCCATGACTGACAAGTTAGTTTGCATTTTATCTTGCATTTCTTTTGTAAACAATTCTGACTTTTATGCCTCATTACCCATAGTCACTTAACTTGGTAGGTAACAATCTTGTTTTATTTTATCCAACCAGTGTGGTTGGTTTCAAGTGTGTTGGAAACTCCATTTGGGATAACAAGGCTGGTGCATGTCATTTTCCACTGATGAAATGACAGACTTCATATGAGCTTGCAGCGTTCAGGAGTATGCTGGACAGGGAAAGATGCACATTTCTGGGGGAAGTCTGGGACCAGAGAATTTTCTGGGGTTCTCCTGTGCTGCACTGTAACTCGTGAGTTGCGGACTAGCAGCACTCAATACTGTGTAGCTGGGAGCGAGTTACATGCTGGAGACTGTGTTAACTGCCCAGGAATGGCTGCTCTCACAGTAAAGCAGTGTAAAAGGCATCCCAGCTTGGGGAACTGAGGGGTCACAGCTGTTCAACAGTCCAGATTGCACTGTGGTTAATGTCACAGACACTCAATTTCAAAGAGGCTCCTAAAACAGAGAAAGTAAATCCATGTCCCAGAAATCAAAGACTCCAGACAAGGGCACTTCTCCCTGGCACTGCTTCTTGCTGACGGAGAGGTCCAGAGACAGAGACAATGAGAGAGTCCAGGGGAAGCTGGGAACAGAAAGCATGGGCTGGTGGGGTTCAGTGGAAAAAGAGAACAGGAAGGGCAGGGATATTGCTGAATGCAGGATCTCAGCAGTACTAGATGTCAGGATAGCACATATTGCAGCCCATTGGAAAACATAATCCCAACTATACATACAAAATGATGGGGTCTAAATTATCTGTTTCCACTCAAGAGACGGATCTTGGAGTCACTGTGGATAGTTCTCTGCAAACAGTCACTCAATGTGCAGCGGCAGTCAAAAAGTGAACAGAATGTTGGGAATCATTAAGAAAGGGATAGATAATAAGACAGAAAATATCATATTGCCTGTATATAATTCCATAGTACACCCACATGTTGAACAGTGTGTGCAGATGATGTCATTCCTGGTCCATCTGTGTCACCCGCAACCTCCAGCACCACCGCTGCCCCCTCCACCACCCCCACAGGCCACTTACCATCAGCCTCAGTTCCTGCCTCTGGGACTCAGCTGCTTGCCTGGCCTGCCATGCCCTATTGCCACCATTTGGGCCTGCAGCAGCAGCCAGCCAAACATCGACTTTGCACAAGTGCTCATGTGTGCATGCACACCCCCCTCCCCCGGACTGACCCCTTCCCCTCTATGACAGGCCCCCTAGCTTTGCCCCTTGTTGCCTGCCCCATTTGCCCCTCATAGCCTTTTGCCCCCCCCCCAGCTTCAGTTTGTTTGCCTGCCCCGCCCGTCTCCCTTTGCAGCTTTGTTTGTCCCACCCCAACCCTGAAGCTAGCCCCTTGGACCCTCTGCCCCACTCCCAGCCTGGTTGCTCCCCTCCCCCTGTGGCCTCCTCACCCTGATTGGCTCTTCCCCTTGTGCACCCATGCCCCCTTTGGTGCGCTTGTGCTTCTCCCGTTTGTTTGCCCCCACTGCACTGCACCCACCATTGCTGTTGTACCCCTCCCCTCCCCTAGTGCAGCTACAGGAGCCGGATTTCAATCCTGTGTCAGTGACTGATCTCCTACCCTTCCCGAGTCCTTGACAGTCCCCTTATCTGGCCTCCCTCTCCCATTTTGGTACCCTCCTCCCCTGTCTGCAGCCTAGCAGGGAGGAGTGGTTGACCTGCTTCCCCTCCCTTTCTCTGGTGTGTCCCCTCCCTCCCTCCTTACCATGGCAGGAGACATGGCGGGTGGGTTCCCTGGGGCAAATGCCACCCCCCCTGCCCCACCTTCTCCCCCGACAACCCCCCATGTCTCCACCTCAACTGCCGCTGCCGGACCACCTGCCACCGCTCCCACTGAGGCGCCAGCAGCAGCAGGGTGCCCTCTGCTGCTGCCACGTCCCTCACCCACTCTGATTCTGGGGGAGCCCCCCCCAGCTGGCAGAAAGGGCCAGGGCAAGATGAAAGAAAAGGGCCCCGCTAGGAAGACTAAGACCTCCATGGCAGAACCTGCCACCACTGCCGCGGCCCCGCCACTGGCCGCGACCCCCCTCCCCGCTGTTCCCTCCACCAGCCCCGTTACCCGCCCTCTCGGCCCTGGGGAAGCCCCTTTCCGTTGTGAGCCCTCTCCCCTTGGGCTGCAAAGACCCTGCCCTCCGTCACGTCCTCTCATTCCGCCGGCAGGTGCAGCTTCAACTGCCGCCGGTGGTGCGTGGTGGAGAGGCGCTCAAGGGGTCTTTCCTGGTCCCCTATCAGGGGGCCCATTACTGGGTGTATTACTCCACAGAGGAGGCCCAGTGTTACCTCTGCCAGGTGACAGGGCACATTCGGAGGGACTGCCCTTTGGCCCGGCACGGAGGAGCGCCTGGGACCCCTGAAGCACGGCAGGGTGCCGGCCCCGTCATCGCCGGTGCCCCTGGCTGCCCAGTGCCCAGAGCCACCCCTTCTCTTCCTCCGTCCATCACTGCTCCCGCTCCGGCTGCAGGGATACCTCCCACGGAGCACCCAGACGAGCGGGAGAGTCATGTGTCCACTGCCTGCACTCTGGCGGGGCCTGTGGAGGAGGGTGCGGCAGGAGTACTGCCGGGCATGGGAGAGGGCTCTCCCCAGGGGGAATCTTCCCTCCCTCATGCTGTTCCACCAGTGCTTCCCCAAGTCCCCGAACCATCATCCCTGCCCCAACCCCTGTCAACCAGCCCACGGCTGACGCCATGGAGGGCTGGACCCGGGCACAGGGTAAGCGGGGCAAGTGGAAGGCTCGAGCTCTGCTTCTACCACCCTGATGCAGAAGGCTCCCGAAAGACGAGAAAGGGGGCCAGACATAGAGCCTTCCACCTTGGCCAGAGGTTCGGTCCATCCGCCAGTGCCGGCTGGGGAAGAAGTGGCAGCACCGGAGGGTACCACCATCCCTCCTCTGCAGTCTCTCCCTGTGGAGCCTCCGATGAGGCCATTCCTGTTCCCTTGGCGCCTGTGCCCCCTGCAATACCCGAGGTGAGCGTCGCCTCGGGTGCGAGTAGAGAGGACCCCGGGGTGGTGGGAGGTGAGCTCCCCTCCATCTTCGAGGAGATCGAGGCCCTGGGTCTGACCCCGGTCACCCAGGAGGACGACCTCCTGCCAGCGGGCCTCGACCTGGCCGACCTGACCCCAGCTCCCCCTTCCCCGTGTTCCATCGTCCCAACTGCTGCTTCCGCTCCCACCTCCGAGGGTCCCCTGGACTCCTCGACCTGCCCAGCTGCGGACAGCACCCTGCGGATGGCCGCCGAGCCTGTTGAGGCAATGGCCAGTGCCTCATGGCCAGGATCCGAGTTACCAGGGGTATCCCTCGTTGATGCGGGAGGACCATGTTCCTTCTTGGGCGGGGGCCCCACTGAAGGTTCTACACCTCCTGCCTCCGCGGCTGTCACAGCTGCAATTGAGCCTGGGCCCGGCCTCACTGTAGACCCCCTCCCTACCCCTCAGACCCCCGAGCCTGGCCGCGAGGAGCCACCTCCTGGCAGTCCAGCTTCTGTGGCCCAGGATCCTGCCTCTGCCCCTCTCCCTGCCCTTACTCCTGACCCCGTCCCTATCCCCTCCCCCTCCCATGATGTTATTGCCACCCCTGGGGCCGTCTCCTTCCCCGAGGATGACCCCCAGGGAGCGGCCTTTGTGTTTCCCTGTCCCGACCCACTAGGGGCTGCACTCTTACCTCCGCTGCCGCCCCCTATTGAGCCGGGGTCTGGGGGTGGCGCCACATGGCCCGCCTATCGGGCGCCGCATCGGGGGTCCACCCCCATGTTGGTGGGCCATGGGCTGTGCCAGAGGCCCCACCGGTGGATTACTGGAGGCCAGTGACCCAACCCCCCCCATACGCTGCGAGAAGAGCTGCAGGAGTTTTTAGAAGTCTTCTGTGGCTCCCGCAATAAGGTACCGCTTGCTCTCCAGCGATGAGGGGGATTTTCATCAGATCCTCCGGGCCACGAGGGCCCTCATGGGAGAGGGCAAAAGGACCAGGAAGCAGGGTGCCATGGCTTACCAGAGGGTCCGCAGCTTCCATGACTTCCTGCTCACCTTCGGGGTGGATCACGGTTTGCTGCGTGGCCCAATGGGGGCCGTGAGCATCCCTGCCGACGAGGATCCCCCCCAGCCCTCTCATGACACAGCACATTTGCAACATTGAACACCCGGGGCTGTAGGGTGGGTCTCCGCAGGAGCCAGATGCTCTCCTTCCTTCGGGGGGGTGGTAACTCTGTGGTTTTCCTGGAGGAGACCCATATGGATCCGGCCGCCGAAGCCAGCTGGCGGCTGGAGTGGGGGGGACAGGATCTACTTTAGCCATCTCACAGCTTGTACGGCTGGTGTGGCTACCCTGTTCTCCCTCGACCTACGGCCCAAGGTGCTGGGGGGTGCCGAGGCTGTACTAGGTCGCCTGCTGCACCTCCGGGTCCGCATGGAGGGGCTCGTGGTCAACCTCGTGAACGTCTATGCCCCGACATCAGGCCCGGAGCGGCTACGTTTTTATCAGTAGGCATCTGCCTTCCTTGGCTCCTTGGATCCTCATGAATGCCTGGTCCTGGGCGGGGACTTTAACACCACCCTTGAGGAGCGGGACCGCTCGGAGACCGAGCAGAGCCCGGCCGCCGCCGCAGACATCCTCTGGGATATTGTCAACCATCACTCCCTGATGGACGTCTGGCGTGACCACCACCCAGACGATGTCTCCACATTTACTTATGTCCGGGTGGAAGCCCATCGGTCGTGCCACTCCCGGTTGGACCGCATCTATTTGTCACGCTTCCATCTTTCACGGGCGCACTCCTCCAATGTCCGGCCGGCCCCTTTTTTGGATCACCCTCTCGTCACTGTGACGGCCTCTCTCTCTGCGGGGAGGCCAGGGCCAGCCTATTGGCATTTTAACAACAGCTTGCTGGAGGATGTGGGCTTCGTGGCGTCCTTCTGGGAGTTCTGGCTGGCCTGGCGAGGGCAGCAGCATGCCTTTCCCTCGGCGCGGCGGTGGTGGGATGTAGGAAAGGTGCGCGCCCGACTTTTCTGCCGTGACTACACCCGGGCAACAGCTGACAGAGGGATGCGGTGATAGAGCAGTTGGAACGGGAGGTCTTAGGGTTAGAGAGGTGTCTGGCTGCCAGCCCTGAGGATCCATCCCTTTGCAGAGCATGCTGGGAGGAGCTCTGGGTCCTCGAAGACCATCGGGCCCAGGGTGCTTTTGTTCGATCCCGCATCCGCCTCCTTCAGGAGATCGATCGTGGCTCCCGCTTCTTCTACACCCTGGAGAAAAAGAGGGGGGCCAAGAAGCACGTCACCTGCCTTCTGGCAGAGGATGGCACCCCCCTCACGGATCCAGTGGAGATGCGTAGAAGGCCCTGGCCCTCTCGCACAACTCTTTTCTCCCCGGATCCAACCGATCCTACCGCTTGCAGAGTGCTCTGAGACGGACTCCTGACAGTCAGCGCAGGCAACCGGGACTGGCTAGAGCTTCCTCTCTCTCTGGCCGAGTTCTCGGAAGCCCTCCTCTGCATGCCCACCAATAAATATCCGGGCATGGACGGGCTGACCGTGGAGTTCTACCGTGTGTTGTGGGACGTCCTCGGCCCGGACCTGGTCACCGTCTGGGCCGAGTCCTTGCAGAGCAGGGTCCTCCCTCTCTCGTGCAGGCGAGCCGTGCTCGCCTTATTGCCCAAGAAGGGGGACCTCCACGACTTACAGAATTGGCATCCCGTCTCACTCTTCAGAACGGATTACAAAATTGTAGCCAAGGCCATCTCGCTGCGGCTGGGGTCCGTGCTGGAGGACGTGATCCACCCAGACCAGACCTACACTGTCCCAGGCCATAGCATCTTTGATAACCGGGATCCCCTGGAGATTGGGTGTAGGGATGGTCTGTCGTTCGCCCTCCTGTCTCTGGATCAGGAGAAGGCGTTCGACAGGGTGGACCACGGGAATCTCCTGGGCACTCTGCAAGCGTTCGGCTTCGGATCCCAGTTTGTGGGTTTTCTCCAGGTGCTGTATGCCTCCGCAGAGTGTCTGGTCAGGCTTAACTGGACCCTGATCGAGCCAGTCAGCTTCAGGCGGGGAGTAAGTCAGGGGTGCCCTCTCTCGGGCCAGCTCTACGCTCTGGCGATAGAGCCCTTCCTCTGTCTCCTCCGCAAGAGGTTGACGGGGTTGGTGCTTTGGGAGCCGGAGCTGCGGCTGGTTCTGTCGGCGTATGCTGACAATGTGCTCCTCGTGGTCCAGGACCCGGGCGACTTGGCGCAGGTGGAGGCTTGCCAGGCCATCTACTTGGCGGCCTCCTCTGCCCAGGTCAACTGGGTCAAGAGCTCTGTCCTGGTGGTCGGGGACGGGTGGCAAGCGAGCTCCCTCCCACCCGCGCTTCAGGCCATCCGGTGGAGCGCGAGCCCGCTGCTCTATCTCAGCGTTTACCTTTCTGCCACGCATCCATCTCTGCCAGAGAACTGGCACGGTTTACAGGGCAGGGTGATGGAGTGGCTCCAGAAATGGACAGGACTCCTCCGGTGCCTTTCCCTTCGAGGGAGGGCACTGGTGCTCAATCAACTAGTCCTGTCCATGCTCTGGTACTGGCTCAACACCCTGGTCCCAGCCCCGGGCTTCCTGGCCGACCTCCAGAAGGTGGTTCTGGAGTTCTTTTGGCCAGGACTGCACTGGGTCTCTGCAGGGGTCCTCCACCTGCTCCTGGAGGAGGGAGGGCAGGGCCTGAAGTGCTTACGCCCTCAGGTCGACGTCTTCCGCCTCCAGGCACTGCAGAGGCTCCTTTATGGTGCAGGTAGTCCGGCATGGAGAGCCCTGGCGCATGCCTTCCTGTGCCGCTTCCGAGGGCTCCGATACGACCGGCAGCTCCTTTATCTCGATCCAAGAGGTCTTCCGCGAGACCTCTCCAGGCTGCCAGTCTTCTACCAGGACCTCTTCCGGACCTGGAAACTGTTCTTGGTGACCAGGTCCATGGCAGCCACCGAGGGGGCAGATCTCCTCGCGGAGCCCCTGCTACACAACCCCCAGCTCCGTGTGCAGGTGGCGGAGTCCCCCAGGTTGCGCCAGAGGTTGATCCTGGCAGAAGTTACCAGGGTCGGAGACCTCCTGGACTACGACCGGGGAGACTGGCTGGATCCCCTGACGCTCGCTCGGCGTATGGGGCTCTCCAGTCCTCGTACTCCCCGGCGCGTACTACAGGAGGTGAGGGCCGCTTTGCCGCCCGCTGCTCAGGCCTACCTTGACCAGGTCCTGCAGGAGGGCATGCCCCACTCACCCTCCACCCCGGGCCCGCCGGACCTTTTCATCGGGTCCCTGCCCCATGAACCCAACCAGCCCCCGCACCCCTTCTCCGTAAGCCAGCTGCACGACCTGCAGCCGGTCCGCTTCCAAACCGCGCCAAGGAAACATCTATACACACTCGTGCTCTACACCCTTCACTTCCTCACCCTTGTGTACCGCCCTGACACAAAGTGGTGGGACCTCCTGCCACCTCTGGAGGGTGAGGAGCCCCAGTGGGCCAGCCTCTACTCCACCCTGGTCTCAAGGCCTGCTGGGGATATCAGTTGGTGGCTCCTTCATGGGGCCATGAGCACGGGCGTGTATTTGGCACGGTTCACCCCGTCCCAGACACCTGCCCCTTCTGCGGTGTGAGGGAGACGCTGGCGCACGTTTACTTAGAGTGTGCCAGGCTGCAGCCCCTATACCGGCTCCTCACGAATATACTGTTGCATTTTTGGCTGCACTTTTCCCCTCACCCCCTTCTCTATGCACTCTCTATCCGTGGCCCCACAAAGTCACGGGACCTCCTGGTCAACCTCCTCCTAGCCCTGGCTAAAATGGCCATCTACAAAACCAGGGAGAGGCGGTTGGCCAATGGAGACTCCTGTGACTGTGGGGCTTGTTTCCGATCCTCTGTCCGTTCACGTATCCGGGCGGAGTTCCTCTGAGCAGCGTCCACTGGCTCCCTTGACGCCTTCGAGGAGCAATGGGCGCTGTCCGGGGTTCTCTGTTCGGTGTCCCCATCAGGCTCCCTTATTTTGACCCTCTGACTGCATTCCTGTTCCTGTTCTTTTAATAGTTGTCCCCCAAAATCAGTTGGGTTTTGAGGTCCTGTAGATCCTCCCCTTAGGCATGGGGGGAATCCTTTAGCGGTGGGCCGGCTTCTGCCCGCCCACTTCCTGGAACCCAATAGGTACAGAGGTTCTGTGGCAGTGTGTGTGTCACTGGCATATTGGGGTGATGCAGAAACAGGGCAGAGTAGAGGTGGCATTGTGAGGCTGGCGTGAACCTTAGTTCTTGGAAAGGGAAAAGAAGAGATGAGGGGACAGGAACCCTTACCCAGCGAGATCACATTCTCATAGTTTTCCTGCATGACGTCTCTGTACAGGGCTCTCTGAGCAGAGTCCAGCAGAGCCCACTCTTCCCTGGTGAAAGAGACAGTCACCTCCTCGAAGGTCACCAGCCCCTGAAAGAGCAAGAGTCCAACACTCAGTACCTGCTGCCCCACTCAGAGCCCCACTGTTTGTGGGGGAGAGGAGCCAATCAAATGCAAGCTCTGGGTGGATCACAGTCAATAGAGTCCCACCCTCACCCCACTCAGAGCATCCTGGAAACACCAGGTTAAGGGGATGAAGAGAGAGACCTTTGTCTCTCCCAGAAGATCCATCACACACCTACTAGCCACAGACTGATAGAGGAGATGGAACCCCTAGCAGGGACCAGAGAGAGCTCCCTGGTAGGAAGCCCAACATCCTCCTCCTTGTGAGGAACTGGATGTGAAGGGAGGGGCAGCTCCCCTAAACCTCACTGCTGGGTGCCCCTTTCATATCTCACAGCAGCCACTGGTCAGTCAGGTCAGGCTCCAGCACTGGGAGTCTGGACAGTTTTCCTAGCCCCCATGTAGGTAGGTTATTTTCGGTTTCACAAATTAGGGTATTTCCACCATCTAATCTCATGGGTCTGTTCCTACAATCTGGGCCGCTTACTAAACAAGTCCCAGCAGGTTTGTCACAAGCTGTCCTCCTTTCCCCACCCTGTGCATTTCCTGCCCTGGTTCAACCTCCAAACCAGACTGCACAAACCTTCCCATCTCCCGTGTATTTGCTGTCCCTCTCCTCCAGCAAGAACTCACCAACAACCTCCTGATAATCCCTACCTGAACAGGCTCCTCTGCAGCCATCTCTTTTCCCTCTCCCATGAGAGGATGGGATGACCTGGAGCGAAACATGGACATCATTCTGCAGCCTGTTTGGGTGAGAAGGGCAGTTGTGGGGGTTTCAGAACAGGCCTTAGTTAATTTCACATCATGACAGACATCCTAGAATCTGCCATCCTGGAAAATGCTTGATCTCTTTATTACAGTGTAGACTTGGTCCCTACTGCCAGGCTAAGCCCACAGAGACATTTTTAACCTCCCTTCTCCCTCCCACATCCCGTAACAAAGTCCCTGAACACAAGGCTAGAAAAGAGCAGAACCAAAGGCGTCACTGTGGAGGATTCCCTCGGACACTGACCCCAGGGCAGCCACACCCCAGCAGGAGGAATATGGAGTCAGGAACTGGCTTTTCCTCTGTCTGACCCTTGTTTTGTTCACTGGAAAGTGGTTCTGCCCAGGGATGCAGCAATACATGTGTCTGGGTGGACTAGAGAGCTGGAAATCTCTCCCCCCACTCATTTCTCCCACTGCCCCTTTCAGTCTCTCCTTCCCCTGTCCTCTCTCCCTGCTCCTCTGGCTGGGAAAGTCCCATTCCTGAGTGCTTTGCTCTCCCATGGCTGGATTTTCTCCTGGCAATTGCTAATGGGAGGAGAAATTAGGAGGTGCTCCTTGTGCAGAGTCACTTTCTTCCAGTCCCCAGCACTTTCCCTGAGGTCTTTCAGTTATCTGGAGTCTGTGGCTCAGAATTTAGTATTTACAGGGCCCAGGGCTGCCCTATGGGGCTAGTACCAGCTGGAGAAAGTCATCACCTGGGCCAGGCAGAGAAGAAGCTTTAATTAAGGTCACTTCCCAGCACAGAGCCCCCACTGGGGGAGCAGCAGCAGATAAGCCTGGTCTCCCAGATCACAACAGAGGCTGCAGCATCTGACCCAGGAAGCTGAACCCCAATATCCTGAGCAGAGAGGGACAGAGCGTTTGAGCAGCTTCCTTCCTTTAGCTCTCTGGAGAGAGCAGCTAATGAGAGCCCCTCCTCACAGGGAGAATTGCTAATCTCATTTGCCCTACTGTCCATCTGGAGTCACTCCTTGTGTCTCTATGCAGTGACACTGGATTAAGAATGGTCTCAATGAAACCAGAGTTCAGAACGAAAATCCAGAATGCTGTGGAAGAGACCATTGTGTGGCAGTGCTAACCCCCCTCCCACCTCCCTCACCCCACAGATCTAGGACAAAGATTGGGGGAACAAATTGTCCCAGTGGAACCGGAAGTTCCTGCAGTTTCCAAGAGGGGAGGAAAGCAAAATCTGTGATTTCACCTCACAGTGTTTGATAAGTGGATAGAAAATTATCACAGTGACCGGGCATGTGGCCGGGGAATGCCGGGCAGTGCTTGGAGCCAGGATTCTTACACAACCAGAGAGAAGGAGCATGGTTAGTAGCAGCCCCCAGAGCCTCCATCCAGGGGCCCCCAGACACCCCAGTACCCATAGCCCAGACCCCGCAGCCAAGGTCCCATCAGATATTCCCTGTGCCCAGTCCCCAGAGTCCCTGGCCAGGGACCCCAGATACCTCCCACCGGCCAGGGAACCCCCACCAGACCATCACTGCCAGGTTGGGAATCCCAAAAGGTTCCCCCCACCAAGAGTCCCCAGCAGCAAGGGACCACCCCAATGGGACCCCCCCACTGGGCAGTCAGTCCCCCACTGCCTGCCTAGGACCCACACCTGCCCTCCACCAGGATCTGCCCTGCTGTTTGCCTGGGACTCCCTCCTCCCCCTAGAGGGTCCCATTGATTTTTTACAGTGGTACCCCTCACACTGCTTGCCTCACATCCCCTGACCTAACATCGGGGATCCCCCCCCCAAGCTCTGTGCACTGGGCATGGCAGCGATCCCAGGAGCCAGCTGGGGAAGCCCAGACAGAGCCCCTGGCACCCTCTAACCCCCTGTCCCGCCTCCCCAAGAGACACCCACACCGCTGATCTGTGGCCAACAGGCCCCCAGCAATACCCGCCTCCAGGACCCATAGCCTCAGGGCTGGGCACATCAGAACCACCCTCCCCCCGAAACCTCCAGAATCCACCAACCTGACTAGGGTACCCCCTGCCCAGCCACCCAGAGGCCTCCCCCTACCACAATGCCCCTTCAGCTCCAGCTGCAATCTCCTCACCCAGACACTCCCCCCGACAGTGTTTGTCATGGGGTTTGGGATACTTCTGGACCCACACTGCACTCAAAGTGACCTCCTCATCCCGTGCCAGCTGGAGAAAAGAAAACGGTCCAGCCAACTCTCCTGTTACCAGCTGGGAACCACTGATCCCCAAAACAGGGGAGGCCTCTGGTTTTGATGGGTATTAAATATGTGGCTGGACTCTTATCAGCAAACAGTCTCAAAGGAGAGGGCAAAGATGATCGCAACTTAACAAGGACAAATCGCTGCAGATAAAATGGGTGGGAAAAGCCTCCACATCCGAGGGGTTCTAAATTGACATTTGAGAATTATGGAGAGAACAGGGGGACATCAGGAGAGACGAGAGAGGATCCTCTGAGGGGAAGGAGCAGTAGCGGATTTATCATGGCACCACTGACCCCATGCCCACACTCCAGTGGGGGTCCCGGCCAGACCCACTCGTCCCCGCTCTCTCCTGCGGGGCACAGAAGCTTGGTGCTGCTGGCACTGAGGCTCCTGCTGCAGTAACGCAGCCAAGCTCCACGTCCCCTGTCTCTTCTCACAGCTTGCTGTGTTCCCACCCTCCCCCTCCCTGCCACCGATCAGCTGTTTGCCGGCAGGAGGGAGAGGGAAGAGCAGAGCCACTGCATGCTCCCTGCTTGGGAGAGGAGGCAGAAAAGAGGCGGGGGTGGGGCCTTGGGGAAGGGCACGGGGCAAGGGATGTGCTGGCTGTGGCTTCTCTTAGCCCCCATTGGCCTGGAGCAGCAAACCACGGCCAGTGGGAGCCGCCATCAGCCGACCTGCGGACATGGCAAGTAAACAAACTGGCCCATCAGGGGGCTTACCCCTAGTGGGCTGAAGGTTGCAGATCCCTGGGATAGGGAAAGTGGAGACCCAGCATGTGGATCCCCTTGGCAGCAGCTGGGGCTCCCCTGTTAAACAAGCCCATCAAACCCTCACCCTGACAAGCCCCAGCTCCCCTGCATCTGTACCACCCCGATGAGTTCCCCCTAGACACCCTCCTCACTGAGCCCCAGCCACCTACATCTAGACCCCCACCCAAATGAACCCCTGCACCCAGATTCCTCCCCGAACCGCTGAGCTCCAACCACTTTCACTTGGTTTCCCCTGCAGACTCCCATTGCCCCTGAACCTGGCACCTCCCTGTGCAACCAGATCCCCCACTGAGCTGCCTGCACCCAGACTGCCCCCCACAGAACCCTCTCACCCCTATCTAGAAACCCCCACACTAAGTCCCTCTGCACTTGGATCCTGCTGCCGGGCTGAGCCTCCCTGCTCACATCTGGTGTGCCTGGTGCAAAAGGGGCAGGCCCCAGGGTGTTTCTGTGGCAGGCCTGGCCCTTGTTCTGTGTCAGGGTCAGCCTCACCGCCAAGTACCTGTCCCAAGGGAGGCTGCTGGGTATTCTCCCACCTCCATGCAGCCAGTAGCTTGTGCGCCCCACTGCCATGGTGGAGCTTCCACATTTATTTATTGTAAAACAAAACAGAATTTTAAAATATTATGCACAGAATTTGATGCAGGATTCTCTCAGGAATATTCACTGTACAGCTATGATGATGGGACTGTGAAGGGGTGCTGGACAGTAGGGGATCTGTGGATGGGGGAGCTGGGCAGGGGGGTATGGTGTGGAAGGTGCTGTGCAGTTGTGGTGGGAGGTCAGCGGGTCTCTAAGCAGGGGGTGCTGGGCAGAGGGACCTATGGGGGAAGTCTCTGGGTGAGGCGGTGCTGGGATAAGGGCAGGGCACTGGGGCAGTGTGGAAGGGGCAGGCTGGCAGCACAGGGCTGGGGGGGGCAGTGTGCATCTAGCAGTTTTGGGTTTATAAACAGCACCCTTGTGCTGGGCTAAGTGGGGCCAGTCATTGCACTGCACCTCATTGCCCCCAACCGGCCCCTCACTCTGCAGACCACCCCCCATCACATGCCCTATTTCCCCAGTGGGGGCCCACAAATATGTTTGGCACCAGGCCCACAAAAAGTTAATCTGGGACAGAGGGGGGGGGGGATCTCCCCAGATTTTTTAGCCCCATGTGAGATGCTGAGCAAGAAAAGGGGCAGAACTAGAGAGAATTTGTATCAGGGGGTGAGAGGCAAGTGGCACAAACAGGGCCAGGATCCAATTAACTCCCCTCCCCCCCACGGATTTCCTGGCTGCCCAGAGACAGTTCAACCCCCCCCCCCCCCCGTCGCACTGACCTTCCCCCCCTCCTCGCAACTGCAGCTTCTCCCTTCCCTGCCCGACACCCGCCTTCCCCCAGGACCCCGGCCAGGCCCCGCTCTCTGCCCTCCCCCCCCCGCCGCCGCCGGGCCCCAGGCTCCGCCCCCCCATCCCAGCGGGGCCGGGGCGGATCCTGCTGCAGCTCCCCTGGGGCCGAGGCAGCTCCGAGGCTTCTCCCAGGTCCCCGGGGCAGAGAGTCACTTTCCCGCCCGGCCCCAGCGCCCCCCCCCCTGGGGTCTCTCACTCACCGGGGGCTCCGGGCCGGGGCTGGGGCGGGCAGGGGCTGCCCAGGGGGCGGGGCCCAGCTGGAGAAATCCCCCCCGGCCGGGCACGGAGGGGTTAATGCCGGGCCCCCCCGCGCACAGACCCGGGAGCAGCAGCGGCTCAGCCCGCGCCCGACTCACACAGAGGCAGCAGCAGCTTTGTTCTCCCGCCCCGAGCGGGGCTCGCACGGAGCATGCGCAATTTCAGTTGCGGACCCGCCCCCCACCTGAGCTGGAGAGGGCGGAAGCGGCCCCAGAGCAGGCTGGGAGATGTAGTTCCTGATCCTCCCATGAGCGGAAGTGACGTCAGCGGGGAGGCGGAGCAGGACTGCGGAGGTGCGCTGGCTGCTGCGGCTCTGCCTGGCTGGCGCGGGGCCGTTGGAGCCTTTCCCGGGGCCGAAGGGTTTGTGCCGTTGGAGCTCTGGGCATGCGCAGCCGCCCTGGGCTCTGCCCGCCCCGCTGCGGAGCTGCAGCCTCCAGGTACCGGAGCGAGCCTCGGGGCCGGGGCCGGGCGGTGACTCTGCCCCAGTGTCTGTGGGGGGGACCCGGCATCTCGCAGCGCCGGGATCTGCTCGGTGGGGGGCAGCGCCCGTGGGGCGCTGGGCGGGGGGACCTGGGAAAGGGGCGGGTGGAAAATGTCTGTGCAGCCGGGACATGGCCGGGGGGGGAGAAGAGCCGGTGACCCCCGAGGAAGGGGGGGGCCGAGATCCCCTCGGATTTACCGCTGCCCCCTCCCGTGGGGACCCCCCCATCCTCTCCCATCCTGCCCCTTTTCTCTCTAGAGAGCAACGAGCAGCACCCAGGGTGACCCCCCCCCTTCCCTCAAATCCCTGAGAAGTTCCCTGTTCTCCTCCCCCGACTGTGCCCCGTTTTCTCTCCACTTTGCCAATGGCCTGTTCAAATCTCAGGTTTGGGGTGTTTCCCCCCATTTTTACCTGCAGTGATTTCTTCTTGTTCCTGGAGCTGCAGTCACATTCCCAGACCTTGCCTGAGATCAGGCCCCCCAGTGTGCACTAACCCTGACCGAGTTTGGGGCACTGGTTGTGCCAGGCCCTGAATCAACTCCAAGTGAAATCAGGCTCCCATTGTACCAGGTGCTGCAGAGACAGCAAACAAAATCATGGACCTTGTTCTTCCAGGTGCTTCAGAGACCCCAAGTGAGATCTGGGTCCTGTTCTGCCAGGCGCTGCAGAGACCCTAACAGAGGTCAGACCCCACTGTTGTGACAGGTGCTATGGAGACCCCAAGTGAGAGCTGCGCCCCTGTTGTGCTGGGCACTGCAGAGACCCCACAGACATCAGGCCCCCCATTGTGCCGGGTAAAACTGAGACGTGGACCAAGATCATGGCCCCCCTTGTGCCAGGCAGTGCACGACTGTGGCACAGATTTCTGCCTCTGTTGTGCTGGGCAATTCAGAGACCTTGACTGAGATCTGTGTCCCCATTGGGCCTGGCCCTGCACTGACCCCAACCCAGATCACGCCCCACCACTGTACTGGGCACTGCACAGACCCTGACATAGATCCTGGCCCCACATTTTGCTAGATGCTGCAGGGACCCCAAACAAAATCAGGGATCCTGTACTGCTAGGAGTTGCAGAGACCCCGACTGAGCTCAGGCCCCCTGTTGTGCAGGGCTCTGCACAGACACTGACTAAGATCAGGGTCCCCATTGTGACTGGTGCTGAACAGACACCAAGGGTATCTCTACCCTGCCACTAAAAACTCCCAGCTGGCCCATGCCAGGTGACTCAGGCTCACAGGTCTCAGACAAAGGGGCTGTTTGATTGCAGTGTAGATGTCTGAGCTTGGGCTGGAGCCAGGCTGTAGGACCCTGTGAGGTGGGAGGGTGCCAGACCTTGGGCTTCAGCCCCAGCCAGAACATTGACACCACAATTAAACAGCCCCACAGCCTGAGCCAGTGTGAGCCCAAGTCAGCCGGGCATGGGCCAGCCGCTGGTGTCTAACAAGTTTGCATAGAGAATTTGGGGCAAAACTGGGAACCAACCCCAGATTGTTATAATTCTTACCCCTACCCTTAACCCCAAGCCCAGCTTGTGTGTGTGTACAGTGTTTTTTTGGTCAGAGTGTTTGCCTTGCATTGTCTTCCAAGGGAGGCTGTGGAATTCCTTCATTTGAAGGTTTTTAAGACCAGGATAGAGATACACCAGTCTGGGAATGTCTAGGGATACTTGGTTCTGCCTCAGCACAGGAGGCTTGAGTAGACGACCTCTCAAGATCTTTTCCAGGCCTACATTGAAATAATTCTCTTTTGTGCTGTGTTGTGTTCTACGCTGAGCTGTTTTGCATGGTGCCATTTGCAACTCTGATGCATCATGTTGTGTAGCAGTTTTATAGAGAATTGTTTTGCCTCAGCGTGTTTGGTGCCTGTGCTGTGTTGGTTTGAGTTGAGCTATTTTCCATTGTGTACTTTTGACCTAGGATGTCGTAGCTTGCATTGTGTTGCTTTCTTTTCCTTTGTATTGTCATTTTATGCTGTGGAGCGTAGGTTGTGTCCCGTCCCCCCACGAATTACCTGACATAATGTTGTGGTGGATTTTATTCTGTAGGTTGTGTTTTTATACATATATATTGCATCGCATCAGAGACATGTAGGGCTAGATAGGATCTTAAGATGTCGCCAAGTCCAGCTCTCTCTGCCAAGGCAGGACCAAATATATGTAGATTATCTCTGACAGAGTTTTGTCCTACCTGCTCTTCAAAACTTCCAGGAGAAGAGACTCCACAGCCCCCCTTGTAAGACTATTCCAGAGCTGAACTGCCTTAGCTCTGGTGACACCCACACAGATTTTAGTGGTGAGCAGCTCTGGAGAGAGAGGAGACCCCAGTGAGTGGGCAGCTGGGTAAAGACACTGAAGTTGGGAGGAGCAACATTGATGTGTCCAAAGTCACCCAGGTTGTCCGTGACGCTAGAAATAGGTTCTAGTGCCGCCGTACTGCTGTTTCTGAAGGTCTCTGCCACACTGATGTTTTAGGCCAGGCCTGCACAACTCGTAAAGCGGCGAGGGCCACATTACTCGAAAGAAAACAACTGAGGGCCGAAACCTCCCGGCCCCGCGGAAACACCTCGCTCCAGCGCCGCCCAGCCCTGCAGAAACAAACCCTCCTTCCCCAGCGCCGCCCCACCAAAACAGCTGAGGGCCAAAAAAGAAGATTGGGGGTGGGGAGGTGATACTTGAGTTTAAATCAACCAGGGGCTCCCAGTAAAGAGGTGGCTGGGAGCCCTCAGGGGCAAATTAAAGGGTCTGGCGCTCCGGCGACTGGGGGAACCCGGAGCTTTGCGGGGCTGGGGCAGGGATTTAAAGGTTCCAGAGATCCTGCCGCTGAGGGGAGCCCGAGCCCTTTAAATCCCAGCCCCAGCCTGGCCGCTGGAGCCGCAGCCGGGATTCAAAGGGCTCTGGGCTGCCTGCAGCGGCGGGGAGCTCTGAGCCCTTTAAATCTCAGCCGCGGACGGGATTCAAAGGGCTCTGGGCTGTCCGCAGCCACGGGGAGCCCTGAGCCCTTTAAATCTCAGCCGCGGCCGGGATTCAAAGGGCTCTGGGCTGCCCGCAGCGGCAGTGAGCTCTGAGCCCTTTAAATCCCAACCACGGCCAGGATTCAGAGGGCTCTGGGCTGCCCGCAGAGCGCTGTGTGTGGGGATTTAGAATCCCCCCATGGGCCGCATGTTGTGCAGGCGTGTTTTAGGTGCTTGTGCAAACCCTTAGTGTAGACAGAATTTACACTAGTGCACTCTGATTGGTACTGGTGCACCATGTCCCAGTTTGAGGTGGTGGGGGCCGGGGGAAGTGACCTCACAGAGGCTTGGGGCTGGCTGAACAGCTGGTAAGAGAGGGGCAGCAGTGAGTGCTGGAGGTATGAGCCAGGAGCACAGCCCCACAGGACTGGACACTAACTTCTCCTGACCCAGGGGACACACCCCCAGCGAGGTGGTTTGTCCATGGATACACAGGCTGGCTTGGGCTCATTTGCAGTCCCTGCACACCTCTTCCTGCAGCCTAATACAGTGTGCTCTGGGGACCTTTCCAAGCTGCGGGTGACGGGGCTCTGGAGTTAACAGGGTCTGTTCCTGGCTCCGTCAGTGACCTGTTTAGTGACCTTGGGGAAGTCACAGCCCCTCTCTCTGTAACGCTGTCTTCAGTGACTCAAGAGCATGAGCATCAGCCCCAAATTGGTTGTGTGGTCTGTATGGAGATTTCACCAACCAAGAATCCAGTGTAAACGCTTCAGGCACTGTAACAGCATTAACATGGAATCACAGACAGTCCTCTTGGGTGATCCCATATATCTCACCATGCAGGTGAGCTCACCTTTGTAACATATGGTCTCTTACTCCAGGGATTCTCAACCTTTTTCTTTCTGAGCCATCCGCCCCCCCCCCCCCCAACATGCAATAAAAAACTCCTCTGCCCACATGGACCACAATAACTGGTTTTCTGCATATACAAGCCAGGGCTGGCATTAGGGGGCAGCAAGCAGGGCAACTGCCTGTGGCCCCATGCCACAGAGGCCCCCACAAAGCTCCATTGCTTAGGCTTTGGCTTCAGCCCTGGTGGTGGGGCTCAGGGCCCTGGACTTCAGCCCCATGCGCTGGGACTTCAGCTTTCTGACCTGGGCCTCAGCGAGTCTAATGCTGGCCTTGCTTGGCAGTCCCCCTGAAACCTGCTCATGGCCCTCCAGGGGGCCCCAGACCCCTGGTTGAGAACCACTGCCTTACACCACTAATCACAGTAATGTTCAGGTTACTGCCAGTCCCAAAGGACCAGTCACTTCCTTAGGTCAATTGAATCTTAGATCTTGCAACAAAGACAACACTTGTAGCCAGTCCTGTCAACCTGTATTAAGACATTTAAAAGGAAATGAGAGTTGTTTATAAAGTTAAAGCAGGTAATCCGGTTGATGCAGACGAGTTGCAGTCTTAAATTTCAAAAGGTAATAGAAGCTTCTATAATAAGCAAGCTCTATATATTCTTTAGAACTAACCCCGGCTAAGCAGCCGGGGAATCTCTTGCTTATGCCTAGAAACTTTGCCCCCCAGAGTCCAAGCAGCATACAGATAATCAGATCCTTCTGTATGGGGTTTTTATCCCCTTCCTGCCATAAGCTCTGAGCTGCCAACTCAGCTAATGGGAGGTCAACAGCACAACAACACTCTTTTGTCTTCTTTAACATCCTGTGATTGTCTGTCTGGTATTGATGGACCTTTCCTGCCAGGCAGGGTGTAATGCATTCTGTTGCCAATCAGCCCTTCGCATAGGTAAAGTCTTTCTCCTGTCTGGTGATTTACAGAGCCATAGAAGCTCACAATGCAACTAGTCAGATGTTAACCCAGACAGCAACTCACAAGCATTCAATAAAGTCTAAACACTAAACACATTCTTATGTTCACAGTCTGTATGAGGAGTATCTACTCATTTGGACTCACTGGGGAACCACAGAAAGAAACAAGATGTGCTGAGGCAAGAAGGCCCAGTCTCAGAGCCCCTGGGGTCACGCTTCCCAAAAGCTAAAACTAGGCCCAGCCCATGAAAGGGGCACTCCCAGGAGAGACTGTATAAAGGCTGGAGCATCAAATAACTTAGTTAACCTGAGACAGCTGCTTTGGGGACAATGACAGGGAGGATCCCCAGAGTGACTCCTTTGATTCTGCTCATCTTTGGCCTTTGGTTCATAGAATCACAGAACTGGAAGGGACCTCGAGAGGTCATCTAGCCCAGTCCCCTGCACTCAAGGCAGGACGAAGTATTATCTAGACCAGGAGTGGCCAAACTGAGCCTGAGAAGGAGCCTGAATTTACCAGTGTACATTGCCAAAGAATCACAATAATACGTCAGCAGCCGCCCATCAGCTCCCATCCCCTGCTCCCAGCACTTCCCACCCATGAGAAGCCACACTAATCAGCACCTCCCCCTCCCTCCTCGCACCTCCCGATCAGCTGTTCATGCTATGCAAGACACTGCGGGGGATGGAGCGAGGGCACTGCTGGCTCAGGGAAGGGGTGGAGTGGGGGCAGGGCCTGTAGTTGAGTAGTGAGCACACCCCGCACATTGGAAAGTTGGTGCCTGTAGCTCCAGCCCCGGAGTTGGTACCTATATAAGGAGCCACATATTAAATTCTAAAGAGCCACATGTTGGCCACCCCTGATCTAGACCATCCCTGAGAGGTGTTTGTCCAGCCTGCTCTTAAAAATCCCCAATGATGGAGATTCCACAACCTCCCTAGGCAATTTATTCCAGTGCTTAACCACTCTGACAGTTAGGGAGCTTTTCCTAAGGTCCAACCTAAACCTTCCTTGCTGCAATTTAAGCCCATTGCTTCTTGTCCTGTCTGCAGAGGTTAAGAAGAACAATGTTTCTCCCTCCTCTTTGAAACAAACTTTTATGTACTTGAAAGCTGATCATATCTTCTCCAGACTAAACAAACACAATGTTTTCAATCTTCCCTCATAGGTCATGTTTTCTAGACCTTTAATCATTTTTGTTGCTCTTCTCTGGACTTTCTCCAGTTTTTCCACATCTTTCCTGAAATGTTGGGCCCAGAACTGGACACACTAGTCCAGTTGAGGCCTAATCAGTGTGGAGTAGAGCGGAAGAATTATTTCTTGTGTCTTGTTTACAATACTGCTGCTAATACATCTCAGAATTATACTTGCTTTTTTTGCAATAGTGTAACACTCTTGACTCATATTTAGCTTGTGATCCACTGTGACTCCCAGATCTGTTTCTGTAGTACTGCTTCCTAGGCCGTCATTTCCTGTCTTGTATGTGTGCAACTGATTGTTCCTTCCTAAGTGGAGTACTTTGGATTTGTGCTTATTGAATTTCATCCTATTTACTTCAGACCATTTCTCCAGTTTGTCCAGATCATTTTGAATTTTAATTCTATCCTTCAGACTTGCAACCCATCCCAGCTTGATATCGTCCACAAACTTGATAAGTGTGACAGAGAGACTCTGCTACTGGGATGGTGTCACCATGTCTCAGAGGGTTACTCCCTGGTGGGAGGGGGCTAGGCCTGTACTGCAATAAGGTCACTCTGTGCTGCACAGTGTGGCAGAACCTAGAATGTCCATTACCAGGGGAAAACGCTGGGGGGAATCGACATGTGGAAAGGACAGAAACCCTGTCTGAATTCTCTCACGTTGCCCTTCTCCCCCTGGCAGGCTACAGAATAACGTCCACGTTTTGCTCCAAATCATCCCTTCCTCCCAGAGGGAAGAAAATGGCTGCAATGGAGCTGGCTCAGGTAAGGGATTATCAGGGGCTGGTGGTGGGTTCTGCTTGGAGGGAGAGGAGAAGTAAATGTATAGGAGGGGGGCGGGAGCTGCTCGAGGTGGTGGGAGGCAGGAACTATCTAGGGTGCAGAATTGGGGGGAAAAGATGTGACAAACCTGCTGAGACTTGTATAATCTAGGGTGTGATGGGTTGTCACCTCGGGATGCAGTCTGACGGGTTCTGGGAAACACTCTGCCCTCTAACCCTGAAGCTGGGCTGGCCCCTCTCCCACGGCTTTGCTGGACATTCAGCCAGCCTCTCCAGTCCCTTTTCTTACCTACATGACAGCAGCTGGCGCCATGCATCCAACTAAACTACCTGAGTGCTTTACCTAAGCAACTCAAGGACAGATAGACGACAACAGCCAATTTCCCAGCGATAAGTGGTAGCAAACAGATCAAAGCAGATTACTTACCAAATAACCAAAAACTCAAACTAAGCCTAACATACTATCTGGATAGAATTTGAATTAGCAATTTCTCACCCTGACTGATGATAGAAGCAGTCTACCAAGTTTCCATACATAAGCTAGAAATCTCTTTACCCTGGAACCAACACTTTCCCCCAGTTCAGTCTTTGTTCCTGAGATGTTTCCAGGAGTTTTCTTGTGTGCAGCATGAGGCCAAGAGATGATGTCACACCCCACCTTATGTAGCTTTTCCATATGGCAGGAACCCTTTGTTCCAAACTCAGTTCCCAGTCCAGTTTGTGGAAAAATACAGGTACCAAAATGGAGTTTAGTGTCACGTGGTCTGGTCACATGCCCTTGCAGGTGCTGCTGAGTCATAGTAGCCATGACTCATAGGATGTCTGAAACAGTCACAGGAAGGCTAAGCTCTTCCACGGTCCATTGTCTTTGTTGATGAGCCATCAACACTGTCTGGCTTCTTTGTTGTACCTGAAAGGCTCGTTGTGGGTGTTATCCTGAGTAAGCACATTTGAAAGACAGATACATAGTCAATATCCATAACTTCATATACAAACATGATACATGCACACAAATAGGACAGTCATATTCAGCAAATCATAACTTTTCCAATGACACTGAACATGACACGTCTTGCACAAAATGGATCATAATTATGACCTAATCCTATTATAATCATACCACTATGCTGAATATGGGGTGTAGTGTCAGATAGGGCCTAATTTCAAGGCACATGTGTTGGTAATGGAACTTCCACACTTTGTGGAACAGGAAATAACCCTCTAGCCAGGACTGGGAAAACTTCCCAGACTCCCAGGGCTGAAACCTGAACCTACTGACACTTCATTAGTTACCACCACCCCCAATCTTTGTGGCAACTGCAAACTTTATCAGTGATGATTTTATATTCTCTTCCAGGTCATTGATAAGAATGTTAAATAGCACAGGGCCAAGAACCAATCCTTGTGGGAAACCCCTAGAAAGAAATCTACTCAAGCATGGTTCCCCATTTACAATCATATTTTTTAATCTATTTAATGTATGCTGTGTTTATTTTGTATCTTTCTAGTTTTCTAGTCAAAATGTTGTGTTGAGCCAAGTCATATATGCCTTACAGAAGTTTAGGTATATTACATCAATACTATTAGTTGCAACCAAACTTTTTATCTCATCCAATAAGGATATCCAGTTAGTTTGATTGGCTCTGTTGTCTCTGAACCTTTGTTAATTGGTACTAATTATATTACCCTCCTTTAATTCTTTATTGATTAAATCCATATTCGCTGCTGCATTATCTTGCCCAGTATCGGACTCACTCTTGTAATTAGCTGGGTCATCTCCTTTACACTTTTTAAATATTGGCAGAGCATTAGCTTTATTCCAGTCTTCTGGAATTTCCCCATTGTTCCAAGTCCTTATTAAAATCAACATTAATAGTCCTCCACACTCCTCCACCGGGTCTTTCAAAGCTCTTGGATTTCTGGTAGCTTCCCTTACCAATTTTCTACAATTCTGACTTTCTAACTTATATTCTTTATTATTTACTTCCTCTTTCTTCCATTTATTTTATTTGGAGAGTGTTGGGATTCCTACCAGGGAGCCACCATCAGGGTCCAGAGACAGCCCCATCTCATATATCTAGCCCTGGCTAGTAGGTATGTGATAAATGTGAAGACCCTGCCTCCAGCTGTCAGCTGGGAGACACAAAGGTTCTCTCTCTCCACCCTCTGATGCCTCCTGACTGCTTTAAGCAAGGTGGGGTGGGATTGTGTTAACATGTCCTTCCCAGAGCTTCCATATATCTGGTGCTGCTGTTCCATGAATAGTGGGGCTGTGAATGGGGCAGCAGGTACTGAGTGTTGGACTCTTGCTCTTTCAGGGGCCGGTGACCTTCGAGGAGGTGGCTGTGTATTTCACCAGGGAAGAGGGGGCTCTGCTGGACCCCACTCAGAGAGCCCTCTACAGGGATGTCATGCAGGAGAACTACGAGACGGTGGTCTTGCTGGGTAAGGAGTCCTGTCCCCTGGGTTATTACAAGCTGTGGAGTCTCTAAAGAACCTGAGTAGTAATAACTTTATACCTTTGTCATCCAAGTTTTGACAAGTTTCCTTGCCCCCTTTTTTTTGCCTTATATCTCACGCACTAATATAATTTTTGGACATGTGATTTTTTTGGTGCTGTCGAGTCATTTTAAAATTGTATTTAATGTATCCTTATTGGCTACATTAATAACTACATTAATAACTGTAGCTTTCATGCTGTTTCCTCATTTTAAGGGGAAAATATGCTGCCTGTAGAATTCTAAGTTAAGTAAATAGGTGTATGACTCATGCATGGATTGTGTGACAATTAGATGAGCTCCTCTTTTGATAGGAGAGCGTATAATGCAGGGGTAGGCAACCTATGGCATGGGTGCCAAAGGCGGCACGCGAGCTGATTTTCAGTGGCGCTCACGCTGCCTGGGTCCTGGCCACCAGTCTGGAGGGCTCTGCATTTTATTTAATTTTAAATTAAGCTTCTTAAACATTTTAAAAACCTTATTAACTTTACACACAACAATAGTTTAGTTATATATTATAGACTTATAGAAAGAGACCTTCTAAGAACATTTAAATGTATTACTGGCACGCAAAACCTTAAATTAGAGAATGAATGAAGACTCGGCACACCACTTCTGAAAGATTGCCGACCCCTGGTATAATGTTTCCATTCAGGACCCCACCGGTGAAGGGCGAACAGAGATGTGGGAGTGGGGAGTAGATAATTCTGGGGTGCCCAGATATGGGGAGGGTATGTGCAGGGTTAGAGCTTAGAAGCAGCAGGGAGAGATGAGGTAGTGAGAGATTGTTACACTAATAAAATGATACCAGCAGGATCTTATAAAAGGGATAAGGCAAATCGCCACATTTATTGCAACTACAACAGGATAGTACTGACAGCTGTTAAAAGCATTCACTCACACAACCATTCACACAGGTTCTGCAATGATCAGTTATAGTTACCAGCCTTCAGTTGCTTGTGCCAAATCAGTGGCCAGGTGCCCTGGACACGAGGTTGGAGCCGAGCCGTTGTCAGATGCGCATCCGATGCTCCGGGAGGGTAGTTGCAGAACCAGACTCAAAGATCACCGTCCCCTGGTTCCATTCTTATAGGTCTTTGGTTCAATGTAAGTCTATGGGAATTGCTCTGTCATGATTGAGATAGCCATCAATCAGCTTGACTGGCGGATGGTACGTTCATGATGGGCAAGTGTTACGCATATGTTATCTTTTATTTCTTTTTGATGCACCTGGGCAGATTCTGGCTTGCCCTCCAGGGGTCATCCAGTCTCCTGCGTTATCTTCAGCCAGCAGATAGGTGTGAATCTTTGTTGAGTTTGGCTGGTACTATTTCCTGGTCGATCATTTACCACGGCCACTCACTTCCACTCACACAGCATGCTCACATTTCAGTGTTCTCGCATTCCAGTGTAACACGTTTGATTTACATGTTATTCTGTTTTCTCTCCCCCTTTACATTGCTAAAGAACATGACTACAAGATTTACATAGGCACAATCAAAATTCCAAGGGATGAAAGGGTTAGTGGTAAAACAACACTGTTTCCCAAAGTCCTTATCATTCCCTGGTACAGACTTTCTGTCTTGTTTTTCTAGGCCTCAGATAATTAGTGTATCTGTCCTTGGGTTAGTTACAGAAATTGCTATAACAATGTACAGCAAGGCTAAAAAGGCAGACACACATCCAATCATTTAACTACTCCTTTCTATTCACACTTTCTACACATCTAACATTAGTATATAATGTAATACATATCTATCCCAACAAGATGAAGTGGGAACACAAGAAGCTCCCAAGGTCCCGGGAGATGGTGCTGGCTGAGAGTAATGGGAAGAAGTGGAGAGGAGTGTGAAGGAAGGACACCGAGGAAGTGGCTCAGTCTCAGGTGTTAAAGCTACGTGGCCTATCCTTGTGGAAGAGTGGGACCCCTTGGGGGTCTAGTGCACTCAAGTGGCACCTCCCAAGGACTGTTTAAAAGCCAGGGCATTGCATAGATGCTATGCATCCATGACAGTGTGCCAGAGGTTAAGCCTTCTGGGGAAAAGCTATAAAACAAGAAAAGGGTCTAAATGTGTATTTACCATCACCTCCTCATCAGTCCTCATGGGAATCCGTGATCCGTTCCATAGTGTATTAAAACCTTCATCTAAGGCTTACCTCTTGGTTATCAGGTCATGTCCATTTGTTAGAGGGTTTTCCCTTCACCCTCCCACTTCCCTGGTTCTTGTCACGCAGACAGCAAGCAGCAAAAGACCAGAAGTCCGAAGCACAGATAATACGATGTTTATTGGGGTTATTTCCAAGCAAGCATATTCCACTACGCTAATTAACTTACACCTAGAAAAATTAATTATACAGCAGACAGAAACAATTAGAGAACCAGACTGATTAACAAGGTAAAAGTGGTGGCCATAAAGATAAAACAATACAGAAATGAGGGTTTCAGAACCACAACCACTGATAAGTGATTTCTTGCCAGACAGGATGCTATCAAACTAAGTTTTCTTTAACCATCTTAAGGTCTGTTCCGTTATCTGGTGGTGATGGGCACTATCAGGACAGGATCGGCTTCCTAACAGCCCAATAGCACCTTATGTCAGTGTGACTGGTTTGGGATGTGAGGATGTGACCCTTCGCTTCCCAGCTTCTTCGAGTGATTGCTCATATCCATTCCATGTAGGTGTGCGCGCGCTGCGTGCACGTTCGTCGGAGACTTTTACCCTAGCAACTCAGTGGGTCGGCTGGGCGCCCCCTGGAGTGGCGCCACTATGGCCGCGGATATATACCCCAGCCGACCCATCCACTCCTCAGTTCCTTCTTACCGCCCGTGTCGGTCATTGGAACTGTGGAGTGCAGCATAGCTGACCTCCACCTCCCTAGCATTCTCTTATAGTCCTTATTCTTGTTGTGTACATAGTTCTCAAATTTGTTAAATTTAGATAAGATAGTTAGCTTTTAGTTGTTTAGTTACAGTTTAGTGAGTTAGTCGGGTTCTGGGCTTAGGCCCTCCCCGCACTGGGGCCGGAGCTCATGCCCGGCTCCCCAGGATTCAAGCCGTGCTCGGCTTGCCATCGCCCGATGCCTACAGGGGATCCACATTCCTCCTGTTTGAAGTGCCTCGGGGAGTCGCACTTATCGGCTAAGTGCTCGATTTGTAAATCTTTCAAGCCTCGTACAAAGAAAGAGAGGGACATTAGACTTAAGCAACTCCTCATGGAGGCGGCTCTAACCCCTCCGTCTTCGGCACCGAGCGCACCCCCTTTGGAATTGAGGAGCGCCTCTTCGGCACCGGGCCGCACCGGTGCGCCCACTACACCTCGGCACCAGGCGCCTGCTTCCAAGTCAGGCCAGAGCCGTTCGCTCTCACCTCAAGCGAGGAAGTCTAAGACCCCTGCCACCCCGGCACCGCCCGTGGTGCGGCACGAGGGCACGTCTCCACCGCAGCGGCCAGTGCCTGCAGCCACGGCAGTGCCTGCTGAGCCGTTGCTGTCGACTCCGGTCCGCCAAGGGCCGTCGAGTCCGGCCCCTATCTCCCCGGCACCTGCCGCGGTGGAGTTGATCGTCCCATCCACGCCGGAGGTCTGTGAAGTGGCGAGGGACTTGATAGCAATCTCGGATGCGGCACCGTCGCCACCCCCGGCACCGCCGGTGCGGGTCATCCAATCGATTGGGAAGCCGGCCCTGATCCATCCACCTTCAGTCAGTGCCCCCGACTGGCACCGCTCCCGATCGCGGTCCCATCGGCGTTCCAGATCCCGGCACCGTTCGCGTTCGTCCCGCCGCTCGCAGTCCCGGCACCGCTCCTTGACAAGACGCCGGTTGGACTCGCGGCACCGTTCCCGTTCGCCGTCGTATTACTCACGGCACCGTTCGAGGTCCCGGCACCGATACCGGCACCGCTCCACCCGGAGCCGCTCTCGACGCTGAGGCTCTCGGTCGCGGTCGACCTCCCGGCACCGTCCCGGTCGCAGGTCCCGGACCCGTTCTCGGCACCGGAGTCCCTCACGGCACCGCTCCCCGGTGCGGAAAAGCACCAGGTCAGTGGGGACGTCGGCCGAAGGCCTATCTGCTCCACCATGACCTTCTCGGCACCCCTCGGCTTCGTCCCAGGTGGGTAGCCACTACTCCCAAGACCGAGAAGCAGATGTGCTGGAGGGTTTATTCCAGGACTCCCACTCTGAATCGCAAGAAGTTCAGCAGTGGCCCTTTTGGACACCTTGGGCTTATCACCAGGCCCAAGGTGCTCCCATAGTTCCATTGCAGACCGTCCCTTCCGAACGTCAGGCCCCTGAGGCAACCGTAAGTCGCCCTCCGCCACCTGGTACGGATGCACAGCTGCCTCCTACCACCACCTCACCCGTGCAGCTGGTGCAGGAGCCTCAACAGGAGGAGCTCATCCAGGATGTCCTCGCCCCCAGTGTTTCATCCTCTTCCTCACCGGATGAGGCGGTGGCGGGCGCATCGTCGACGAGCCCACCACCAGTGGACCTTGCTGCGCATCAGGACCTCCTCAGGCGAGTTGCGCTTAACATTAACCTCCAGGTGGAGGAGGTCGCAGAGGTCGAGGACCCAGTCTGCAGCATTCTGTCGGCAGACGCGCCCACCAGAGTAGCTCTGCCCTTTATCAAGACCATCCAGGCGAAGGCAGATACGCTGTGGCAAACGCCAGCTTCTATTCCGCCGACGGTGAAGGGAGTCGAGTGGAAATACATGGTGCCATCCTGCGGGTATGAGTACCTTTATATGCATCCGCCTCCCTCCTCTCTGGTCGTTCAGTCGGTCAACGACAAGGAGCGTCATGGTCAGCCGGCCCCCGCCCCAAAATCTAAAGAGGCCAGATGCATGGACCTTCTGGGCCATAAGGTATATTTGGCGGGCGCCCTGCAGCTGCGCGTAGCAAATCAGCATGCCCTGCTGAGTCGCTACGACTTCAACACCTGGGCGGAAATGGACAAGTTTCAGGACTTGCTTCCCCCGGATTCCCGCCAGGAGTACAAAGCCTTCCTGACAGAGGGGAAAAAGGTGGCAAGGACCTCCTTGCAGGCCTCCCTTGACGCGGCGGATTCCGCGGCCAGGACCTTAGCGGTCGGCGTTACCATGCGGCGCATCTCCTGGCTACAAGCCTCCAACCTTCCGCCCGACCTTCAATACATCATACAGGACTTGCCCTTCGAGGGAAAAGCCTTGTTCTCGGAGAAAACTGACTCTAGACTCCAGAACTTAAAAGATAATAGGGTCACTATGTGCAACCTGGGTATGCACACTCCCGTAACCCAGTGGCGGACCTACTGCCCTCAGCATTTCCATCCGTACTCTGTCCCTCGGTGAGGGCAGGATTTTAATAGACGCTGAGGGCGTGGAGGCCGCAGGCGATATTCGGGCCCTCAGTCTGGCCAGAATCGCGGCTCCTCTAAGCCGCAGTCGGACCCGAAGTCGTCCTTTTGAAGGCGCGCCCGGGGACAGCATACCTTTTCCTGTCTCAGATGCTTCCCCCCCGTTCTCCAACCGCCTCTCTTATTTTTTCCCGGCGTGGTCCCTCTTGACCTCAGATGTCTGGGTTCTACGCACCGTGAAGCACGGATACCACCTCCAGTTTGCTTCAACCCCGCCTTTCCGCCCTCTCTCCCAGTCCCTCTTCAGGGACCCCTCTCACGAGCACCTCCTCTTACAGGAGGTCCGGACACTCCTATATATCGGAGCGATAGAGGAAGTACCAGGGAACGACTTGGGCAAAGGGTTTTACTCCCGTTACTTTCTGATTCCAAAGTCAAAAGGGGGTCTCAGGCCGATCCTGGACCTACACGGCCTCAACAAATTCCTAGTAAAGTTAAAGTTCCGCATGGTCTCCCTAGGGACCATTATCCCTTCCTTGGATCCCGGGGACTGGTATGCTGCCCTCGACATGAAAGACACTTACTTTCATATAGCCATCTTTCCTCCACACAGATGATACCTCCGCTTCGTGGCGGGCCATCGCCATTTCCAGTTTGCGGTCCTTCCCTTTGGCCTCTCCACAGCACCTTGAGTATTCACGAAGTGCGTGGCAGTGGTGGCCGCCCACCTCCGTCGCCAAGGGCTCCATGTGTTCCCCTACCTGGACGATTGGCTCCTCAAGGGGGCCTCCCGGGAACAGATCGCGGAGCATGTGCGAGTAGCATCGGACCTGTTCACGAGCCTCGGCCTGCTGCTCAATGTGGACGAATCCACCCTGGTTCCCACGCAGAGGCTGGACTTCATAGGAGCGACCTTGGACTCCACTCTGGCCAAGGCCTGTCTCCCTCAGCCAAGGTTCCTGGCGTTGACGTCCGTCGTTCGCAGCCTTCAGGCCTTCCCCACGACCTCGGTCCGCACTTGCCTCGCTCTGCTAGGACACATGGCGGCGTGTACGTACGTCACCAAGTACGCCAGACTTCGGCTCCGCCCTTTTCAAACGTGGTTACATTCGGTGTACCATCCGGCCAGAGACTCGATGGACACCCTGGTCACCGTTCCATCGAGTGCGCTTCGTTCCCTCGACTGGTGGCTGAACCTCTCCACGGTCTGTGCGGGGTTGCCCTTTCACCCGCCCCAACCCACGCTGTCCTTGACGACAGACGCGTCTTCTCTCGGCTGGGGGGCCCACCTAGGCCATCTGTGCACCCAGGGCCGGTGGTCACCAGAGGAGCTCTCCCTCCACATAAACGTGCGGGAGCTCAGAGCGGTTCGCCTAGCCTGCCAGGCGTTCTGCAGGCCTCTGTCCGGCCGTTGTGTCTCTGTCTTTACGGACAACACAACGGCCATGTACTACATAAACAAGCAGGGCGGGACTCGCTCCTCCCCTCTTTGCACAGGTTCCGCAGGGGACTGGAACGCCTTTACCCTCAGGTCCGTCGCCCCGCCCCTACCTGGGACCTCAATCTGGTACTGAACAGGCTCATGGGTCCGCCCTTTGAGCCGCTGGCAACCTGTTCTCTTCTCTACCTTTCGTGGAGGACGGTTTTTCTGGTGGCCATTACTTCGGCCCGGAGGGTCTCCGAGCTACGGGCCCTGACTGTAGACCCTCCTTACACGGTCTTTCATAAAGACAAAGTACAGCTAAGGCTGCATCCCGCTTTTCTGCCTAAGGTGGTTTCGGCCTTTCATACCAATCAGGACATCTTCCTCCCAGTCTTCTTCCCAAAGCCTCACTCATCTCCCCGGGAGCAACGCTTACATTCCCTAGATGTCCGCAGGGCACTTGCCTTCTACATCGATCGCACAAGGCCCTTTCGTAAGTCCCCTCAGCTTTTTGTGGCAGTAGCGGACCGTATGAAAGGCCTCCCTATCTCCACTCAGACGATTTCCTCGTGGCTGACGGCATGCATCCGCACATGCTATGACTTGGCCCATGTTCCGGTGGGCCACCTCACTGCCCATTCCAGGAGAGCTCAGGCTTCCTCAGCCACCTTCCTGGCGCACGTGACGGCCCAGGAGATCTGCAGGGCAGCAACCTGGTCCTCGGTACACACGTTTACCTCGCACTACGCTTTGGTGCAGCAGTCTAGAGACGATGCCGCCTTCGGCTCAGCAGTTTTACACTCGGCCACGTCTCACTCCGACCCCACTGCCTAGGTAAGGCTTGGGAATCACCTACATGGAATGGATATGAGCAATCACTCGAAGAAGAAAAGACGGTTACTCACCATTGTAACTGTTGTTCTTCGAGATGTGTTGCTCATATCCATTCCACACCCACTCTCCTTCCCCACTGTCGGAGTAGCCGGCAAGAAGGAACTGAGGAGTGGGTGGGTCGGCTGGGGTATATATCCGTGGCCATAGTGGCGCCACTCCAGGGGGCGCCCAGCCGACCCACTGAGTTGCTAGGGTAAAAGTCTCCGACGAACGTGCACGTGGCGCGCACACACCTACATGGAATGGATATGAGCAACACATCTCGAAGAACAACAGTTACAATGATGAGTAACCGTCTTTTATGGCTGCCCCTGCTGCTTAGTCAAAGGCCTTAGCCTGAGAACAAGGGCTCAGATGATCCTAGTGAGAGAAAGCCCATACACAGGCGGACCGAGATTTTGATTCTTAGCTAGTTACAGGGGTATAAAGACAAAGTGATAAAAATACACCTAAGTTCTTAAAGCATAGGCTTTACAGGCAGGCCTGAATATCTCTATTCTAACAGTGGGTTCTACCCCTTCCCCCATTTTTTGTCTGTCTTGTCTATTGAGACTGTAAATTCTTCAGGGAATGGGCCATCTACTATTCTCTGTCTGCACTTTGCCTAGCACAATGGGGACCCACTGTTAGTTGGCCCTTAGACACTAAGGTAATGAATATGATTTATTATCATAATAACTCTCCTGCCACTTTGAGCCAAGGAAAATGGCCTTGGGATGCGTAGCCTAATTTGGGGTGTGTTAGTAATGTTGATTTGATTTATCAACTTGATTTATTTTGTTTTGTAATTAATTTTAATTAATAATAATACTTAATCATTTATATTAATTAATATGGGTTTAGGCTCACCAATTTGTTCGATCAGAAGATAAAAGTTCATGTTTCAAATCAGGTTCCACAGAATTTATAAAGGCACTTTCGGAGGTATGACAGGAAGCTCACACTGAGACAGATATAGTCATAAAGACTTTTTATTAACATCAATGAAATAGTAAGTAAATTGTAAAACAGAGTTACAGAGTTACAATTGTATTACTGTTATTCAAGAGATACATATGATAATACAATATTACGTGTTGCAAACTTTGGTTAATATTCAACCCTGTTTTGATAAACTGGTGTTGGCCTCGCCTCTGGCGGTTCCGGTTTCACACCTCTTGCAGAGGAAACTAATGCGAAGAGCTGTCAAAGCTACTTTGGAATTTACTTTTTAGCTCAACTAAATAATCCTAAAGCTAAAATAAAGTTGAGAGAGACCATACTTAGCCGAGTCCCTTTTGAACTTAAAGTTTGAAAAGAAAATAAGTGCAGCCTGTTACTGGTTAATAGCTGTTGTAGATGGATAGCATGAATACGTAGTTGAAGATAGTGAAGTGTAGTGAAGGAGGAGGAGGTCGAGGTGGGGGTGTGGTACCATAGTGAGGTAGGTTATAGAAATAAATGCCAGAAATCCTTCCTCTTATGCCCAAATTTCACTCTTCCCCCATAGAAATGTTAGGGTACGCTTTATCCATAGGCTAATATGTATGTGCGTATGGATGACAGGTATCTGCGCACTTGTGGTGTACTTGTTAAGTCTGTGGGTACAATTTCGAAAAATCCTTTATGCCATTCTTCATTGTCTATTTGTCTAGGTAAAGGGTCTTAGACCTAAGCGTAGGCACTTTATTTGGGTATAGGAAAAACAAGTTAAAAAGGTCATCTTTGCTTTTCTGGGTAAAAGGGCACAGGATATAGATATGCTAACTTTGCTTTAGCTTAAAATGCAGGTTTTTGGCCTGTGCGTTTCTTGCATTACAGCCAAATTTATTTTTAATATGAATTAATAAAGCTATCACAATACAGTACTTAGAAGAAAAGATATATTTATGCAGGCAAGCAGATTAATCCTGAGGGCTACAGATGTTACTGCTTCAAAATGAGATGGGGTTAAAACCATGGAATATTCTTTGTGACATGTATCCCACAACTTCCATTGACCTCCCTTGTTTTCTTTGCCTGCAGTAGGGTTTCCAATTTCCAAACCTGATGTGATCTCGCAGCTGGAACGAGGGGAAGAGCCATGGGTCCTGGACCTCCAGGGCTCTGAGAAAGAAGTGCTCCCAAGAGCTGCCTTCACAGGTGAGGAATTGGTTAAACAACTCAGCAACTGTTTAGGAATGCAGGAAACATTTGAGATGCCCTACAAACACCCTGTGAGCTCTTCAAGTTCAGGATTCTTCCCTGCAGATGTGGAATCATTATGGCAGATGTCACTCATGGCTTCCCTCCTATTCTGACTGACAGCTGTCAGCAGGTCCCTCCCCAATCTCGCTTTCCCCTGAGAGTTATGGTGCAATGAGGACCCAGAACTGATCCCTTCCTCTCTTCTCTGTGGAAGGGTTTGGGGAAAATAAGCTCCTGGTGGGTTTCATCTCTCCCACATATATTTTGGTTTGTTCATCCCTTTTTCCATTCCTCTCTCTGAGATTTCCTTTCTTTCTGGTGCAGAGAGTGACCTATGTCTGGATTCTCCCTGTCTCCCATCAGGTGTTGGGATGGTGAGTGAGAACGAGGAGGAGAAACCCCAGCAGGAAGACGCTGTGCAAGTAGAACCACGTGGAATATTATCAGGAAGATCCAAAGGGAATGTTTCCAGGAGTTGTGCACTCTCAGAAAACACAAAATCCTGTGAGACTCAGCAGAGGCCAGAGGAAAACTACAGTAGCCGCTCAGACCTTATTCCACGTGACAGAATCAACTTGGAAGAGACACGCTACACATGCCATGAGTGTGGGAAAAGCTTCAATCGGAGCTCACACCTTCTCAGACATCAGAGAATCCACACAGGGGAGCTGCCCTTCACATGTGCTGAGTGCGGGAAAAGCTTCAATCAGAGCTCTGCCCTGAGCACACACAGGAGAATCCACACAGGTGAGAAACCGTATGGCTGCTCTGAGTGTGGGAAAAGCTTCAATCAGAGCTCAGACCTTATCAGACATCAGAGAATCCATACAGGGGAGATGCCCTACACGTGCTCTGAGTGTGGGAAAAGGTTCAGTCAGAGCTCTGCCCTGAGCACACACAGGAGAATCCACACAGGTGAGAAACCATATGGATGCGCTGAGTGTGGGAAAAGCTTCAATCAGAGCTCAAACCTTATCGCACATAGGAGAATCCACACCTGTGAGAAACCGTATGGATGCTCTGATTGTGGGAAAAGCTTCAGTCAGAGCTCAGACCTTATCAGACATCAGAGAATCCATACAGAGGAGATGCCCTACACATGCTGTGAGTGTGGGAAAAGCTTCAATCGGCGCTCACACCTTATCACACATCATAGAATCCACACAGGAGAGACGCCCTACACATGCGCTGAGTGTGGGAAAAGCTTCAGTCAGAGCTCTGCCCTGAGCACACATACGAGAATCCACACAGGAGAGAAACTCTACACATGCTCCGAGTGCGGGAAAAGCTTCAAGCAGAGCCAAAGCCTTATTAGACATCACAAAATCCACATACGAGAGAACTGTTATAAATCACTTGACTAGAGCTGGCCAAAGATTTTTTTATTTTTTTTTTAAATCACATTTGCTAATTCCCACACAGTGATTTTTGCACCATCTTCACCGTGGCACCTCAGCTCCACCAGATCAGTTGCCTGCTTCTGCCTTTTGCAGCTCACCCTTCTTTGGGGTCAGTCCTATGATCTTTTCTATCAACTCCTTTCCTTTTGAGTCATAGGAGCGTGTGTCCCTCCAGCCAGGAATGTTCATCAGCTCCAGGTGGGAGAGAGGTTTGATTCCCAACAAGCTACACTGAGGCAAAAACTACCTGTTCCTTCCATCCACTAGGACTGTACATGGCGTTGGCTGCTCAAGTTAGTGATCTTGGTGTAAAAGACAATTATAGTTGTAGTGCGGATGCAGCCCAGGTGCAGTGGTTGGCATTAGCTTTCCCCTTGACCTGACCTAAACTCCATCAATTTTCCTAGTCTAAACAAACCCTGAGCATCACAGTTATACTGTTCCCCCATTTCAAAGCAATTGTTAGTCATCAAGTTCTCCCTTAGGGAACAAATTGTTTCATTCCCAGTTGCTCTGATGTTGCTTCAGGTTGTGCTGCAGAGCAGATATTTTTGCTACTATTTTCCTCACTTAAAATATATTGAACTATAACAAAGAGCAGGAACAGGGCAGGGATAGGGAAAAATGTCATTTCACCATCTGTAACAACAGACGTAGTTATTCCCCATCACCATCCCAATCCCCCTGTTGTTCAATTGGTTAGATCAGTATTTTTTCTAAAGGGCTGTGAAGAGGATTCCCTAGTAAATGACTTGTAACTCAGCAAAATACCCATGCATTGGGCTCCCAAAGCAATTGTGGCCCAGGCCCTGCAGTACGTCGCTCCTGAAAGTATCTCCTTCCTAATCAGCTTCAGTTGCCTATTTGGGAAATGCAATCCCTTTCTAGGTAGAGATGGGAAAAATGGAAGTGACGTTTCTGTTCAGCTCACCCTTGGAGATACTGCAAATGTGTAGAAAATGGAATCTGTGTTGAATGTGATATAGCTGCAGAAAGATACCTATTTTTAATAGAGACCTGACATTTGTTGTCTTACAGGGATACAAAACCGCACCTGAATTTAGTCCCTAGTTTAAATCTGTGGTACCAGATTAAAGAAATCAAAGGGCATATTTGGGGGAGTTATACTTCACTGTCGCTACTGCTATGTTGTGTGGTTGGTGAAGTATTCTACGCCAGAGACTTGGAGTAACTTTATACTTAAGGTCAAAGATTTGACAAGAACTCAGGTAGAAATTGCAGGTACTTAGTGGTTGATTTTCACCCCTGAGATGGAAGCTATGGTGACCTATGGCCCAGGTAAACTATTTTTCGAACCCTGCTCCCTAGTTAAGTGGCATTGATCACACTCCTAAAGGGTGCCATGATTAAATTGGGAACAACTGTCTTTTACCATTTGGCTCCAAAATTAGATGAAGCACAGAGAGAAACAGCTGATTCCTTCAGAACCATTCCATGTCTATGGGTCCCAATCTGGCTGCCTTGTTGGACAAGAAGCACTTCCATGCTGGGCAAATGATGGTAGCCAATGAGGGAATGTATCAGATTGCAAGTTCAGACTGCAGGATACATGAATGCTGAGTCCAGAGTCTGTGGTTTGGTCTCTTAATTTTGCTATTAAGTCTTATGCATTTGTATAATTTCTCCACCTCCTGCTACTCTAAAAGATTTGAAAGTGTGAAAATAGAGCACAGGTGGTTTTTCTCATGATGCAGCCTTCCCACGTAGTGTGAGATCCCTTCCACCCAGACTCATGGGAGAATACCCAGGGAGAAATGAACTCCCAGAAATGGAAGGCTCCTAGGTTATTGTAGAATGTGATTTCACACAAAGCTGTCTGGGTGGAAATGGGAATTAAGAGAAAAGTGCCCTATATGTTTATATTTTGTAATCTTTGAATAAGTTGTTACCAGCGACAATGAAATTAAACATGAATTAGTGTAACATAAGAGACTGATTGTGTGATAACTTTCAATGTTCCAATATAATTCTGATTTTCTTCTAGTTCTCTCCTTGCCCCCTCCTACTATCTAGGAAATGGTGGCTAATCCTGAAATTAAAACCTCACTCGAAAGGAATTAGAGTGGGGGAATATGTGAGAGAAATAGCATGTACAAATAGAGACCCAGAATAGGCTGTAATTATTTCTATTTCAAATGGAGTTTATTTTGATCAATTTTCAAATAAATCTTCTGTTAAGAGGAAAATTACTTGACAAGAGATGTAACCTTTTACCCAGTTAGAGGGTAAGGGTAACAGCCAGAGTTCCCCAGGTCTCGTTTGCAAAGCTAAGATGTCACATCAGGCAGGAGATGTCAAAATCTAAAATGGTGATGGATGTGTGATGGGAGCTTTTCTGGGTTGGTTGGTTGGTTTGGTTTTTTTAATCTAATTTTTGTTTTGTTTTTGCAACCAGTTATTTTTATAGGCGCGGAGGCCCCTTTTCTGTTTGAGTACAGCTGTTTAACCCGCAGGCCTGGCTCTAAGAACAGGAGTACTTGTGGCACCTTAGAGACTAACAAATATTTATTTGAGCATAAGCTTTCATGGGCTACAGCCCACTTCTTCAGATGCATAGAATGGAACATATAGCAAGGAGATATATGTACATACAGAACATGAAAAGGTGGAAGTAGCGATATCAACTCTAAGAGGCTAATTAATTAAGATGAGCTATAAGCAGCTGGAGAAAAAAACACTTCTGTGGTGATAATCAAGATTGGCCATTGCAGACAGTTGACAAGAGGTGTGAGGATACTTAACATGGGGAAATAGATTCAATCTGTATAATGACTCAGCCATTCCCAGTCTCTGTTCAAACCTAAATTAATGGTATCTAGTTTGCATATTAATTCAAGTTCAGCAGTTTCTCACTGGAGTCTGTTTTTGAAGCTTTTCTGTTGCAAAATTGCCATCTTTAAGTCTGTTACTGAGAGACAAGAGAGGCTGAAATGTTCTCTTACTGGATTTGAAAGTTATCATTCCTGACATCAGATATGTCCATTTATTCTTTTGCGTAGAGACTGTCCAGTTTGGCCAATGTTCATGGCAGAGGGGCATTGCTGGCACATGATGGCATATGTCACATTGGTAGATGTGCAGGTGAACGAGCCCCTGATGGCATGGCTGATGTAATTAGGTCCTTTTATGGTGTCACTTGAATAGATCTGTGGAAAGAATTGGCACTGGGCTTTGTTGCAAGGATAGGTTCCTGGGTTAGTGTTTTTGTTGTGTGGTGTGTGGTTGCTGGTGAGTATTTGCTTCAGGTTGGGGGCTATCTGTAAGTGAGGACTGGTCTGTCTCCCATGATCTCTGAGGAAACCTCCTCAGAACTGGCCTTGTGTTTCTTTCATGTTTGGCATCTTTGGGGTTCACACATCCAGACTACATGCGGTTCACAGTAACAGATACTTTGAGAAACCTGCTGGGTTAAGCAGGCCTTTTCCAAACTGACATTGTCCCAAAGTCTGCCTCAATTCAGCTGGATTGGGACACGTCTGTGTCAAAGGAGTGGTTCACACCTGATTTGCCCAGAAATAGGATAAGTAGGAATCGACAACAATGAAGTTAAAGGTAAGGGTGAAAGACCCTCATCGTGCAGGTCAACAAGCCTGTTCTGTTCATCCCTTTGACGCATCTAGCACTGGTCACTCTCAGGCAGCACACTGGGCTAGATGGACCATTGGTCTGACCCAGTATGACAGTCTTGGGTTCTTAGTTAAGCCATCTAAAGCCTTGTCCACACTGTCAAGTTTCTGCTCAGGAAAGCAGCTTTCTGTTATGTAACTCCCGAGGTGTGGACGCTGCCAAGCCATTTAGTGTGCAGAATCTGCACAGTTGTAGGTCTCTTAAAAAAAACAAAACACCCCGACGAGAGTTGTACATCTTTCTGCGCCGGGGCTACAGCTCCACGATGCCAGCGTAGACACTCTGGTGGATTACAGCGCTGTGATTGGCCTCCGGGAGGTGTCCCACAATCTCTGTTCTCATTTCTCTGGTTATTGGTTTGAACTCTACTGCACTGCCCTCAGGTGACCACCCATGAACCCTACCCCTTAAATTACTTGGGAATTTTGAAAATTCCCTTCCTGTTTGCTCAGTGACGCATGCAGTGGTCTAAGTGCATGTTTCGAGGTGACCATGCCTGCTCCATACACCAGGTGATACCCCGCTTGGAGCAATGCTGAGCTGCTGAACCTCATCAGCATTTGGGGAGAGGAGCCTGTCCAGTCTCAGCTGTGCTCCAACCGTAGGAATTATGATACCTACAGACAGATTTCATGGTGCATGAGAGAAAGGGGCCATGACCAGAACACTGCAGTGTAGGGTCAAAGTGAAGGAGCTGTGGAACGCCTACCACAAGGCGTGGGAGGCAAAACGCCACTCTGGTGCTGCACTCACAAGCTCCCATTTCTACAAAGAGCTGGACGTGATATTCCATGGTGACCCCACCTCCGCTGGTAAGGCCACTGTGAGTACTTCAGTGGCTCACGTGCTGGTTGAGAGTGGACAGAGCCAGGAGGAGTAAATCTTGGACGATGTGAAGGTGGAGGAGGACCCAGAGGCAGAGGACAACTCAGAGATCAGAAATGCACGCAGCCCGGCGTTCTTATCTACTCCGGAGGAGATTAGCCAGTCACAGGTGTCGGAGCTTGGCAAAGCGCAAACAGGATAGGAGGCCCATGGTAAGTGGCTTTGATCTGGGGAATCAATGAAGCGAGTTGTTGGGAGCAGGAGGGTGGCAGAAAGCAGGCTTGTGTCTGTATGATGTGCGTACCACCACATGCCTAGTCTGAGCAGTGGAACAGGGTGTTGATTGACTCCCTCACTTCATGGGAATCTGCCCCCGAGATCTCCAGGAAACTCTCATGGAGATACTGGGCAATCCGCTGCTGCAGGATCTTTGGCAGAGTTGCTTTGTTTCTTGCCCCTTAAGGGTAATTTTCCCATGCCACTCGGGCGTCACTGGGGGAACAGAGGGCGGAGACCATTGCTGCACACAGGTGAGCCGCATTAGGGCCAGGGCGAACACTGCAGTTTTGGAGAAGACCCTCTCTTGATTCCCTGCTCACACTCAGCAGCGAGATATCTTCCATAATGAAAACAGCCTGTGGAAAATATGGGCACACAAATGTTATGCCCCCTCCCTACAGTGCTGTCTCTCCCCAAGAGCCACATGCCCACTGTACAGTACGGTCCTGGACAGTCCGCTGTTACCATTTTGGGGGTCTTGTGGCTCTCGTGTGCTTGGCTGGGGACAGCCAGTTAATGACAGGTATGTGAACAGTGGCTGTGTTTAAATCACTGTATCAGTGGTTTGTGTGCTGCAAACAACACTGCTTCTGTAACATTACATTCAGAATTAGAAAGTGGCTATGAAGAACTAAAGAGAACTTTCTGCATGATGTCATGAGGCACTCCATGGCCGAAAGACAAGAACTGAAGGAGTGATGGGACAGCAAGAAGTGGGACTGAAAGGAGAATGTGGTGCGCCAGAACGAAGCCACATAGCGGCTCTTAAACATTATGGAGCGCCAAGCAGACACGGTCCAGGCGCTGCTAGCACTGCAAACCAAGTGGCTCCGTGCCCACCCTCCCCTGCAGCTGCTGTCGCAAAACTTTCTCATACACCCCCCCCCAACACCGCCAAACACACTCTTATCAACCTCCAGGCTCCAGTCTGTACCCACTGCATTCCACTCCTGCCCCATCACAGTCCAGCCCTGTGGTCTCCCAGTACCCACTGCACTCCACACCCGTCCCTCTGCAGTTTATTCCTGCTGAAGTACAGTACCTGCTGCACTGTACTCCAAAGGATAAGATTGGATATGATACCTGGACATACACAAATCTTCAACCGTCCCAGGACCTCACCTCCTCATGGGACCCTCCCTTTCGCCATCCCCCACAGTGCTGATGTGTTTTTCTTTTTTGTTTGTTTCTCTCTCCTCTGGTGGTTGCTTTTTAATAAAATAATAGTTTTGGTTTGAAAGCAATCTTAATTCCATTAATTGAAAGCAAACAGAACCCAGCCAAGCAGCAGGCAGTTTTCTTAAGCCTTCATAGTGCATTGTCTGCACCAATCACAATCACCTCGTAGCATTACAAGCACTGCACTCCCATGCATAGCAACAAATATTAGTAGCTTTCAGCTTCAGATTGCTGCCTTAAGGCAACCCTGATCTTTATAGCCCTGTTCTGCGCCCCTCTAATAGCCCTGGTCTGTGGCTGTTCAAATTCAGCATCCAGGTGCTGAGCCTCAGTGGTCCAGCCCTCAGTGAAGCTTTCACCCTTCCCTTCACAAATGTTATGGAGCGTACAGCACGTGGCTATAAGCATAGGAATATTGTCATCGGCCAGGTCCAGCCTTCCATCTAGGCAGCGCTAGCGGGCTTTTAAATGGCCAAAAGCACACTCAACTGTCATCCTGCACTTGTTCAGCCTGGTGTTGAACCTCTTTGCTGCTGTCAAGGTGCCCCGTGTATGGCTTCATAAGTCACAGCATTAAGGGGTAGGCAGGGTCTCCCAGGATCATAATGGGCATTTTGACTTCCCCTATTGTGATCTTCTGCTCCGGGAAGAAAGTCCCTGCTTGCAGCTTCCTGAACAGGCCAGTGTTCTGAAAGGTGCGTGCGTCATGCCCCTTTTTGGACCAGCCTACATTAATGTCTGTAAAAAGCTCGTGTTGATCCACAAGTGCCTGGAGAACCATTGAAAAATACCCTTTGTGATTAATGTACTTGCTGGCTAGGTAGTCTGGTGCCAGAATTAGAATATATGTGCGATCAATCACCCGACGCAGTTAGGGAAGCCCATTTGTGCAAACCCATCCGCAATGGCCACGACGTTGCCCAGAATCAGGATCTTTCAGAGCAGGATGCAATTTTTGTCAACATGCATCCCACTGTTGACTTTCCCACTCCAAACTGGTTAACAACTGATTGGTAGCAGTCTGGAGTAGCCAGCTTCCACCGTGCAATTGCCATGTGCTTCTCCAACAACAGGGCAGCTCTCATTCTCGTGTCCCTCTGCTGCAGGGCTGGGGCGAGCTGATCACACAGTCCCATGAATGTGGCTTTCCTCATCCAAAAGCTCTGCAGCCCCTGCTCGTCATCCCAGATGTGCATGATGATGTGATCCCACCACTCAGTGGTTGTTTTCTGAGCCCAAAAGCGGCGTTCTGCTGTGGTCAGCACCTCCATGAATGCCACAAGCACTCTCGTGTTATAGCTACTACGCTTGGTGAGATCAATGTCAAACTCCTCTTGCCTTTGTAGTTTAAGGAATAACTCCACTGCTACTCATGATGTGTTATTGGTCAACAGTGCTGGATCCATTCCTGCTGCCCGAAGACCTGTCCCTGTCCCAGAGGGAGGGGGTCATCTACGAGGGGCTTGGAACACTGACGTACCAGCTCCTAACTCCCAAACTTTCAGCAACTCTATTATCAGTTCTTCTTCGAGTGATTGCTCCTATGCATTCCAGTCAGGTGTGCGCGCCGCGCGTGCACGGCATCTTGGAACTTTTTTACCCTAGCAACTCCGGCGGGCCGGCTGGCGCCCCCTGGAGTGGCGCCGCTATGGCGCCTGTTATATACCCCAGCCGGCCCGTCCGCTCCTCAGTTCCTTCTTACCGCCCGTGACGGCCAGTTGGAACTGTGGAGTGCTCTCTGTCCTCCACAACCCTAGCTCTCGCTACTTTCTCGTGTATATAGTTCGTTTAGTGATTAGTGTAGATAGTTTTCATAGTTAATTAGTTAGGTTTAGGATAAGGTTAAGGGGGGTATCCCCTCCCTTTCCTCCCCCGGTGCGGGCTCATGCCCAAGGCACCGGGCTTTAAGCCCTGCGCATCGTGCCAGCGGCCTATGCCAGTAGGGGATCCGCACGATGCCTGCCTCCGTTGCCTGGGCGAAGGACATCGGACAGATAAGTGTTCTTTCTGTTCCGCCTTCAAGCCGCGAACTCGCAAGGAGCGGGATATCCGCTTAAAACAACTCCTAATGGAGGTGTCGCTCCAGCCCCCGGCACCGTCCTCGCCGGCACCGCGAGCTTCATAGGCACCGCAGCACCACAGCCTAAGCCAGCGGCTTCGAAGACCCGGCACCGCTCGCTCTCGCCTTCAAGAAAACACAAGCTGGCGAAGGCACTTGCTAAAGCCCGCGCTGAGGACTCAGCGAAGACGCTTGCGCCACCTGCGGCCCCTGCGGTGGCCGTGCACAAGACGTGCACCGGGCCATTGACTCCGGCGCCGCAAGGGCCGTCGAGTCCGGCATCGTCACGCTCCCCGGCACCGACCGTGGTTGAGCCCCGGCTGCCATCAACACTGGAGACTTTCTCCTCGGCGCGCGAGCTAATACAGCTCATAGAGGCACCGAGCCTCCGGCCCCCGGCACCGCCGGTGCGGGCTGTCGTGTCTGCAGGAAAACCGGCCATGATGCTCCGGCCGCCCTCTCCGGAAAGACGGCACGACCGACGCTCCCGGTCACGTTCCCGGTCCCGCCGTAGATCACCATCCCGTCGATCGCGATCTCGGCACCGCTCGCCATCGCGGTACCGGTCGCCGTCTCGACGTTGGTCGAAGTCCCAGTACCGTTCGTCATTGCGGTACCGGTCGCACTCCCGGCGTCGCACCAGGTCCCGATCGCCGTCGCGTCGGCACCGACAAGGGTCTCCGTCCCGGCACCGTTCCCGACACCGTTCCCCGCGCAGCCACTCCCGGCACCGCAGATCCGGCTCCCGGTCGAGCTCCCGGCACCGGTCGAGCTCCCGGCACCGCGGCTTCCGTTGGTCTCGGTCACCGTCCCGGTACCGTGAAAGCCGGCACCGATCCTCGGCACCGTCCGGGGCCGGTCTGCCTCGGTCGGCGGCGCACTCCATCAGCGCCTCAGCACCGCCATGGCCATCCCGCTCGGCATCGGTCACCTCAGCAGTGGACGGCACTGCCCACCTTCCGCCTACCCCACAAGGTCACCCTCAGGGGGCGCAGCAGTGGGGCTTCTGGGTGCCGTGGGCCCAGTACGAGACTCAGGGGGTGCCATTGCCCCCAAGAGTCCCTGCTTCCGAGCGCAGGGTACCAGAGGCGACGGTTAGCCGACCGCCCCCTTCTCCTACACGTGAGCTGGACCACGGGTAGACCATGCAGCCCGACCCAGCCGGCGAGCAGTCTGCAGGTCCTTCGACAGAGGTCGCTGTCCAGGGCTTGTCTTCGTCGTCCTCACCGGACGAGGCGGTGGCCGGAGCTTCTGCCAAGGAGCCTCCGCCTATAGATCTGAAGGCCCACCAAGACCTTCTTCGCCGCATGGCAATGGCTATGGCTCTTCCGGTGGCGGAGGTTCAGGAGGACGAGGACCCTATAACTAACGTCGTCGGGTCCGAGGCTCCCGTGCGAGTGGCGTTACCGTTTGTGCGAACAATTCAGAAAAACGCCACCACACTTTGGCAGACGCCTGCGTCCATCCCTCCTACGGCTCGTGGGGTCGAGCGCAAGTATTCAGTCCCCCCCACGGGCTATGAGTATCTATATACTCACCCAACCCCGGAGTCGTTGGTTGTCCAGTCGGTCAACGACCGGGAGAGGCATGGTCAACCTGCCCCTGTGCCGAAGTCGAAAGACGCGCGGCGAATGGACCTGTTAGGCCGCAAGGTCTACTCGGCGGGCGGCCTACAGATGCACATCGCCAACCAGATGGTCCTCCTCGCCAGGTACGTCTTTGACATCATGACGTCCCTGGCAAAGTTTACGGAGCTCCTGCTGACAGCCTCCCGCCAGGAGTTCTCGGCGATGCTGGACGAGGGCAAGAAATCGTCCAGGTCCTCCATCACGGCCGCCCTCGACGCCGCGGACTCGGGAGCTCGGACCTTGGCCTCCGGCGTGACGATGTGGCGCATCTCCTGGCTGCAGTCCTCCACCCTGCCGCCAGAGGTGCAATATACATTACAGGACCTGTCTTTTGACACTCAGGGTCTCTTTTCCGAGAAGACTGATTCCCGGATCCAGACCCTGAAGGACGGTCGCGTTGCCATCCGCACCCTAGGGATGCACACGCCGGCTCCACAGCGCAGGTCCTTCCGGCAACAACCCTCCCGGTCTTTCCCTCAACAGCGGTACCGCCCGTACAACAGCAGGCGGCCGGGGCAGAATCGCCGTTGTCCATCCGGCAACAGGCGTAACCAGGGCCAGGCCCCTTCCAAGGCCCCGCAAGGCTCCAAGCAGGCCTTTTGATGGGACGCCCGAGGACGGCCCATCACTCTCCCTACTGGATCCTACCCCTTTATTTTACAACCGCCTTTCCCATTTCTTTTCGGTGTGGTCCCAATTAACAACGGACAACTGGGTGCTTCAAACAGTCCAGTCGGGATACCGCCTTCAGTTTGTTTCGCCCCCACCTTCCCACCCACCCTCCCTGTCCCTCTTCAGGGACCCCTCTCACGAGCAAGTCCTCTTACAAGAGGTCCAGACTCTGTTGACCGTGGGTGCCATAGAAGCAGTGCCTCAAGACAGGCGGGGCAGGGGATTCTATTCCCGTTATTTTCTCATCCCCAAAGCGAAAGGCGGGCTACGTCCTATCTTGGACCTTCGCGAGCTGAACAAATACCTGCTCAAGCCCAAGTTTCGCATGGTCACCCTGGGGACCATCATTCCCTCTCTGGATCCGGGAGACTGGTTTGCCGCCCTCGACATGAAGGACGCCTACTTCCATGTTGCGATCTATCCTCCTCATCGACGTTACCTCCGGTTTGTGGTCAACGACACCCACTACCAGTTCGCCGTGTTACCGTTCGGGCTCTCCACCACACCGAGGGTGTTTACCAAATGCATGGCAGTGGTTGCCGCAGCCCTCCGCCGTCGTCGGATACATGTCTACCCGTATCTCGACGACTGGCTGGTTCGTGGACAGTCTCGTCAGCTGGTAATGGACCAGTTGACAGACATACTGTCCCTCTTCCGGCGACTCGGTCTTCTCATCAACACCGAGAAGTCCACCTTGCTCCTTTCGCAGCGGGTGGAGTTCATTGGGGCGATCCTCGACTCCTCGTTGGCCCGGGCCTGCCTGCCGCACTCTTGCCACCAGACGATGGTCTCCCTCATCCGGGACCTCATCTCTTTCCCAACCTCGACGGTGCGCTCCTGCCTCCGCCTCCTGAGCCACATGGCATCATGCACGTATGTCACCGCGTACGCGCGGCTCCACCTCCGCCCATTCCAGTCTTGGCTCGCGTCGGTGTACCGACCGCATCGAGATCCCATCAATATGGTGGTCAGTCTCCAGGCCGACCCTCGAGTCCCTCAACTGGTGGCTAGACCCGGAGGTTGTCTGTGCGGGAGTCCCATTCCATCCGCCTCGCCCGTCCGCCACTCTGACCACGGATGCCTCAGCGCTCGGTTGGGGAGCTCACCTGGGCGGCCTTCACACCCAGGGTCTGTGGTCGCCCCAGGAGCTCGCTCTGCACATCAATGTACGCAAGCTGCGAGCGATCCGTCTGGCCTGTCGCACCTTCTGCACCCACCTGCAAGGCCGCTGTGTGACAGTGTTCACGGACAATACATCAGCAATGTTCTACGTGAACAAACAGGGCGGAGCCCGCTCCTCCCTCCTCTGCAAGGAGGCGATGCTCCTGTGGGACTTCTGCGTGACCCACTCGATTCACCTAGAAGCGTCCTTTCTTCCAGGAGTACAGAACATGCTGGCCGACCATCTCAGCAGGTCGTTCTTCTCCCACGAGTGGTCTCTCTGTCCCGACGTCGTGCACACAATCTTCCAGAGGTGGGGGTTTCCCCGGATAGACCTGTTCGCCTCCAAGGAGAACAGGAAGTGCCACCTGTTCTGCTCGTTCCGGGGTCACGCGCCGGGTTCCCTGTCGGACGCCTTCCTGTATTCCTGGAAGGATCACCTTCTCTACGCCTTCCCTCCGTTCCCACTCGTCCACCGAGTGTTGCAGAAGCTTCGGAGGGACAGAGCCACCGTCATTCTCGTAGCTCCGGCCTGGCCGAGGCAGCATTGGTACTCCCTGCTGCTCGAGCTCTCCGTTCGGGATCCTATCCCCCTTCCGTTGTGGCCGGACCTCATCACCCAGGACTTCGGCAGACTCCGCCATCCGAGCCTGCAGTCCCTCCATCTTACAGCTTGGTACCTGAGTGGTTGACCCACGCAGAGAGGGACTGTTCGGCGGCGGTGCAGCAAGTCCTGTTAGAGAGCAGAAAGCCTTCCACTCGCTCCACCTATCTGGCGAAGTGGAAGCGGTTCGCACTCTGGTGTGACCATCGAGGCCTCAATCCCTTCGTAGTCCCTGTCCCTACCATCCTGGACTACCTCTGGTACCTTAAGGAGCAGGGTCTCGCGGTCTCCTCCTTAAGAGTTCACCTGGCAGCAGTGTCTGCCTTTCGTCCATCCGTGGAAGGTCGGTCCATCTTCTCCAACCAGATGGTTTCCCGCTTCCTTAAAGGCCTGGACCGGTGTCCTGCCCCGACCTGGGATTTGAATCTCGTGCTGGCCAAGCTGATGGGTCCCCCCTTCGAGCCCTTGGCCACGTGCTCCCTGCTCTACCTCTTCTGGAAGACGGCCTTCCTCGTCGCTATTACATCAGCGAGGCGAGTCTCTGAGCTCTGCGCTCTGTTAGTCCGCCATACACCGTCTTCCACGGGGACAAGGTGCAGCTTCGACCACACCCGGCCTTCCTCCCAAAGGTGGTGTCGCCCTTCCACCTCAACCAGGAGATCTTTCTCCCGGTTTTCTTTCCAAAGCCGCATGCCTCGCCTCGGGAACAACAGCTACATACCCTCGATGTCCGCAGGGCGCTCGCTTTCTACATTGAGCGGACGAAGCCCTTCCGGCGTTCGCCCCAGCTGTTCGTAGCGGTTGCTGACCGCATGAAAGGCGAGCTGATATCCTCCCAACGGATTTCCTCCTGGGTCACAGCGTGTATCCGGACCTGCTACGAGCTTGCTCGCGTGCCACCATGCCGCCTCACCGCTCACTCCACGAGAGCGCACGCCTCGTCGGCCGCCTTCCTGGCCCATGTCCCCATCCAGGACATCTGTCGAGCGGCCACCTGGTCTTCGATCCACACCTTCGCCTCCCACTACGCGTTGGTGCAGCAGTCTCGAGACGACGCAGCCTTCGGCTCCGCGGTATTACACTCCGCCACGTCTCACTCCGACCCCACCGCCTAGGTAAGGCTTGGGAATCACCTGACTGGAATGCATAGGAGCAATCACTCGAAGAAGAAAAGACGGTTACTCACCGTAGTAACTGTTGTTCTTCGAGATGTGTTGCTCCTATCCATTCCAGACCCGCCCTCCTTCCCCACTGTCGGAGTAGCCGGCAAGAAGGAACTGAGGAGCGGACGGGCCGGCTGGGGTATATAACAGGCGCCATAGCGGTGCCACTCCAGGGGGCGCCAGCCGGCCCGCCGGAGTTGCTAGGGTAAAAAAGTTCCAAGATGCCGTGCACGCGCGGCGCGCACACCTGACTGGAATGGATAGGAGCAACACATCTCGAAGAACAACAGTTACTACGGTGAGTAACCGTCTTTTCCTGAGAGTGTAATTTAAACCATAAAAACAAACATACTGGGCTAGACCATTCTCTGGACTTTGGGTCTGGAAAAGAGCTGGCACAATCCATATACCAGGTTGTTATATAAAATGCACATGGATTTTAACCCTTCACATACAGTAATGGCAAAGTTCTTGGTTCAGGCTTGTAGCAGTGATGGAATAAACTGCAGGTTCAAATCAAGTCTCTGGAGTCCATCCAGAGCTGGGATGGGTCATTCAGTCCTTTCTACAGAGCTTCAGTTTGTAGCAAAATCCCTCCAGAGGTATGAAACAGGGATGGAGACGAGGCATCAGCCTTTTATAGTCTCTTGCCATACGGTCTTTGCTTTCTTTGTCCCAAGGACACTCTATCCAGCATGTGGCTTAGAAAAACCTTAGAGTTCTGTCCATAGGCAGGTCCCTGCATACCTTGCTGAGTCACAAGGTGTATCTGCCTTCTCTCAATGGGTCGATTGTATAGCTGATGGTCCTTAATGGGCCATCAAGCAAGCTAGGCAGAACTGACACCAACTTGTGTGTGGTGTTCCACGGAAGCATAGCACAGGTTTGAAATACGGACAGCATAGAACCAGTATTCATAATGTCAACTACAAAAATGATACACATCTAGAGATTGGCTGATTAGAATTATGCTATCAGAACCTCTCCATACACCCCTTACGCAACAAGCTTTCTACAATATTGGCTGCAAATATAGAACAGTGGTCGCAACGGTGTTCTATACAGTTACAGATTATGTCAATAACATCACAGGAGGTGACGCAGCATCAGTGAGACTGATATTGGAATAGCCTCCAGTTTTGGTGTCCTCATTTGAAAAAGATGTTGTGAAATTGGAGCTGGGGCAGCAAAGAGCCACCAGATGTTCTGAGGACTGGAGAAAAATGCCTTCTAGTGAGCTATTGAAAGAGCTCAACCTGTTTAGCTTATCAAACGAAGATTGAAAGGTGACTTCATTGAAGTGTTGAAGTGCCTTAATGGAGAAAAACTATTGGGTATTAAAGGGTTCTTGAATCTAGCAGAGAAAGGCATAACAAGACCCAATGGCTGTAAGCTGTAAAGAGACAAATTCATATTACAACTAAGGCACAAATATTCAACAACGAGGATGATACACCACAGGAACAAGCTACCAAGGAAAGTGGTAGATTCTCCATCTCTTCGTGTCATTTAATGAAGACTAGATGCCTTTCTGGAATGTGTTTTCCCCCAAAGTGGCTCTTGTGTCATAGAGGAGGCCTGTGATATGCAGGGGGTCAGATTAGATGCTCTAATGGTCTCTTCTGGACATAAAGTCAGCTAATTGTGACATCACAAAGGCCTTTTGCAGGACCTCAGACTATTGGTCAAAGATGGTGGGGAGGTGGTGACCTCACAGAGAGATACTGACATCAGCCAGCCAGGACAGGGGCGAGGGACCAGGGAAACCTCCAGAGATCCCTATAACTTTGCTTCAGCAAGTCTCCTTCTCCAGGTCTCTCTTTGAGGACCGAGAGAGTATTCCGGTTCACCTACGTGAGCTCCAGGAGGAACCTCTTTCGAGTTTTCTCCTTCCCTTTTAGTGATTTTATTAGAAAACAGCCATCCCTGTTTAGAAGGTAAGAGCCTCCTCGAGGTTTGAAACCTGTTCAGTCTGATCCATCTGGTGACAGTTGAATTCTAGGCATGGAAAACACGAGCTTAAGGAGGCAGAATTTTATTCCGCATCTGGGATTTTGTCCCTTAGAATCACTGGGGACATTAGGGTTTGTCCTTTTCATTTCACCTTTTCATCCATCCATCCATCCATCCATCCCTACCTCCTTTCTCTTCTTCTCTTGCTTCTTTTGTCCTTTCTCCTGTTCCCCTCCCAACACCAGGACGTGTGCGCTCACGAGAAACTTGGAGGAACTCATACCACAGCCTGAACATGAATCTCAACTGCTCCCAGGTGCCACAGTTAAACTCTTTCCCTGCTGTGACGTTGCACTCCATAGGATTTTATGAAAATATGCTAATGAGTGTGAATATAGTGTAACTGGAATATGCTTCATGCAAAAGGTCTCTTGTAAGGTATCATTACAGAACTTATAATCTACTATGTGTGTTCATCCTATTTGTATGAACTGATCATTCTTGTATCTGAAACTAGAAATATGAAATATAACTCTGAGATCCTGTTGTAATTATGCAAGGTGTGGGCCATTAATAGTGGTTTGGACTCTTGATGGCTCCCATTAACCAGGACAATTGACTGTAGATGGCTCTGTCCTGCACCATCTGTGAGTCAGGTCAGGAAGAATGAAGGCTTGGGGGTCTCATGGGACATGTGACCATGTCACCTGGCACAGGAATCCATCTTAAACCTGGGCCTTTTCCCCAGGAGAGAGACAAGATTCCTGCCTTTTATCAAAGCTGCATAAGGGGGTGGAACAGAACAAAAGTGGCTGCAGTCATGAGAAATCCCCTAGCTACCATCTGAGCTGGAACAAGGCCTATACCAGGTGAAAAGATTGGGCCAAGACTAGAAATAAATCTAGTCTGCAAACGAAGCTTATTGGAAGATCTCAGAGGGTGAGATTTTCTCTGTATTGAGTTTCACACTGTATTAGGCTTAGACTTGCATGTTTTTGTTTTATTTTGCTCTATGGAGAATACATATTGGTCCCATGGTGTAAGAGCAGCACTCAGGACTTCGAATCCTTCAATCTGAGTTGAAGTCTCAGTGAGATGCAAGGACAATTCCTGTGCCACCTAACCCTGCTGGGTCTTCCAAGGCTCTATCTTGCTTTCTCAAATGATATGGGAGCCTGTCTTTTACCCACTAGCTGTTGTGACTTGAGCGCAAGAAGGGACATTCTGCACCCTCTGCTGCTGGCCGCCTTTCTCTGTCCTTGGCAATAAGACAGTCTAGAACCCCAACCAGGGTTATTCTATCTGCTACCCAAGATCCATAAACCTGGAAATCCTGGATGCCCCATCATCTCAGGCATTGGCACCCTGACAGCAGGATTGTTTGGCTATGTAGACTCCCTCCTCAGGCCCTAAGCTACCAGCACTCCTAGCTATCTTTGAGACACCACTGACTTCCTGAGGAAACTACAATCCATTGGTGATCTTCCAGAAAACACCATCTTGGCCACTATGGAGGAAGAAGCACTCTACACCAATGTTCCACACAAAGATGGACTACAAGCCATCAGGAACAGCGTCCCCGATAATGTCACGGAAAACCTGGTGGCTGAACTTTGTGACTTTGTCCTCACCCATAACTATTTCACAATTGGGGACCTTCAAGTCAGCGGCACTGCTATGGGTACTCTCATGGCCCCACAGTATGCCAACATTTTTATAGCTGACTTAGAACAACGCTTCCTCAGCTCTTGTCCCCTAACGCCCCTACTCGACTTGTGCAACACTGATGACATCTTCATTATCTGGACCCATGGAAAAGAAGCCCTTGAGGAATTCCATCATGATTTCAACAATTTCCATCCCATCATCAACCTCAGCCTGGACCAGTCCACACAAGAGATCCACTTCCTGGACGCTACAGTATTAATAAGTGATGGTCACATAAACACCACCCTATACTGAAAACCTACTGACCACTATACTTACCTACATGCCTCCAGCTTTCACCCAGACCACATCACACAATCCATTGTCTACAGCCAAGCTCTAAGATACAACCACATATACTCCAACCCCTCAGACAGAGACAAACACCTACAAGTTCTCTATCAAGCATTCTTACAAGTACAGTATCCACCTGCTGAAGTGAAGAAACAGATTGACAGAGCCAGAAGAGTACCCAGATGTCACCTACTAGAGGACAGGCCCAACAAAGAAAGTAACAGAACCCCACTAGCCATCACCTTCAGCCCCCAACTAAAACCTCTCCAGCGCATCATCAAGGATCTACAACCTATCCTGAAGGACGATCCCCCGCTCTCACAGATCTTGGGAGACAGGGCAGTACTAGCTTACAGACAGCCCCCCAACCTGAAGCAAATACTTACCAGCAACCACACAACAAAAACACTAACCCAGGAATCTATCCTTGTAACAAAGCCCGTTGCCAACTCTGTCCACATATCTATTCAGAGGACACCATCATAGGACCTAATCACATCAGCCACATTATCAGAGGCTCATTCACCTGCACATCTACCAATGTGATATATGCCATCATGTGCCAGCAATGCCCCTCTGCCATGTACATTGGCCAAACCAGACAGTCTCTACATAAAAGAATAAATGGACACAAATCAGACATCAAGAATTATAACATTCAAAAACCAGTCAGAGAACACTTCAATCTCCCTGGTCCCTCGATTACAGACCTAAAAGTTGCAATATTACAACAAAAAACATTCAACAACAGACTCCAACGAGAGACTGCTGAATAGGAAATAATTTGCAAACTGGACACCATTAAATTAGGCTTGAATAAAGACTGGGAGTGGATGGGTCATTACACAAAGTAAAACTATTTCCCCGTGATTATTTGTCCCTCACACCTTCTTGTCAACTGTTGGAAATGGGCCATCCTGATTATCACTACAAAAGGTTTTTTTCTCCTGCTGATAATAGCTCACCTTAACTGATCACTCTCATTATAGTGTGTATGGCAACACTCATTTTTTCATGGTGTGTGTGTGTGTGTATACACACACACTATCTTCCTGCTGTATTTTCCACTGTATGAATCCGATGAAGTGGGTTTTAGCCCTTGAAAGCTTATGCTCAAAGAAATTTGTTAGTCTCTAAGGTGCCACAAGTACTCCTCATTCTTTTTGCAGATAAATTCATGGAGATTAAGTCCATTAATGGCTATTAGGCAGGATGGGTAAGGAATGGTATCTCTAGCTTCTGTTTGTCAGAGGTTGGAGATGGATAGCAGGAGAGATCACTTGATCATTACCTGTTAGGTTCACTCCCTCTGGGGCACCTGGCATTGGCCACTGTTGGCAGATAGGATGCAGGGTTGGATGGACCTTTGGTCTGACCCAGTATGGCCAAACTTATGTTCTTATGAAGGGAGGGGCAGAGCCCTGTGACAATGTTTCTGTGGTGTAGTGGTTATCACGTTTGCCTAACATGCAGAAGGTCCCTGCTTCAAAACCAGGCAGAAACGTGGTGGCTTCCTTTTCCCAGCTCCTACTGGCCTGTCCCTGCTGTTGTAGGAGCAGCAGTGATTTCTATGCTATGTATAACCTGTATGCTCAATAGGTCTGTTATACTTCCCTTCCTCCCGCTTTTGTCTCCTCTCCCTCTCTGAGTGCCTGTGAAGTGGCTTTCTCCCTCACTCTCCCTCCTGGAATGCTTATGGGATGAATGGGCTGGTTGAAGAGCAGAAGAGCTCCCAGGTAGACAAGGTGTCTGAGACTCTAATTAGGCAGCGATCACACACCCAGAGCATGGACACTGCCCAAGGTGGAGTGTGACCAACCAGATGCAGCCAAGTCATTTCTAGTCGCCGGCAGTGGTGAGCTGGAGCCGGTTCCCACCAGTTCGCTGGAACCGGTTGTTAAATTTAGAAGCCCGTTTAGAACCGGTTGTCCCGTGAGGGACAACTGGTTTGAAAAAGGCTTTTAAATTTAACAAAAGCTCTAGCAGCTCCCTGCCCTTCCCCCAGCCCCAGCTCATCTCACTCCGCCTCTGCCTCCTCTTCTGAATGCTCCTCCAGCTTCTCCTCCCCCTCCCCAGCTTCCTGTGAATCAGTTGTTCGCACGGGAAGCCTGGGAGGGCTGAGAAGGAAGCAGTGGCTTCCCCCAGGTGAGCTGGGGCAGGGGGGCGGGGGCGCGAGTGGGAGGAGGTCTTCAGGCGCCGCATGGCTCTGGCCTGGCCCCTGACACCAACCCCGGCTGGCAGGGCGGTGCAGCTCCAGCCCCTGGGCCTGGGCCCGGCCAAGCTCCCTGGCTTCGGACGAGCGGCTCCAGTCCCAGCCTGATCCAGCCCCCACCTCCAGGCAGCATGGTAAGGGGGCAGGGAGTAGGGAATAGTGTTGGAATAGAGGGCAGGGGAGTTGGGGGGGTGGATTAGTGTCAGGGCGGTCAGAGGGCAGGGAACAGGGGGATTGAACGGGGGCAAGGGTCCTGGGGGGGCAGTCAGGAAGGAGCAGGGGTTGGATGGGGCAGTGGGGGGCAGTCAGGGGTAGGGATTCCAGGGGTCCTGGAGTGCCATCAGGAATGAGAGAAAGGGTTGGATGGGGTGGCAGGGGGCAGTCAGGTGACAGAGAAGGGGGGTGGATGGGGCAGGAGTCCCGGAGGAAGCTGTCAAGGAATGTGGCGGGTTGGATGGGGCATGACCCCTCGTGGGGTGAGGAGGGAACCAGTTGTTAATATTTTGGCAGCTCATCTCTAGTCGCAGGCCCTGAGGTGAAGGTCCTTAAAAGGGGAAGAGGCCTTGTGCTCAGGAGAGCACTCACAAGCTTGTACCTCCAGTGAATGCCCTTCGTCCGGCCCACCTGGCCAGTGGTTCACCGTGTTGCATTTCATTGTGCCTCAGGAAGACTTACCTTCATCACACCGTCCATCGCGGTGCTGTGGGACAGCAGAATCCTGACATCTCCAGTGCCGAGCCAGTCCTGGGAGCATGAGTATGCGAGTGTGAGTGTGACCTTCCCCTCCCCTTCCCCCTGCTTCTTTTGAGCTTAGCTGTCCGTATAATAAATGTGCTGCTTTCTGCTGGACTCTGGTGGGTCATTATTGCTCCCTACGCTTACTAGATGGCCCAATTTCAGGTAACACCTGCAATAACCCCAACCCCTTCATGGCAGAGGGTGGCGAAATGAGCTGAGAAAAAGCCTTAGCATCAGCAGGGGAAAGCTAGAGGATCTGGGCCAGTCACCTTTTGGAGCCTTGTGGCTTGGCCTCCTCTGCCCTGGGAGTTTGGCCTGTGGAGGCCGGCTCTTCCTGCTGTCCTCCTTTTCATGACTTACCAAAGGAGGAAGTGATGCAGGAATGGGGCAAAAGAAAAAAGTTGAGCTGAAGAAGACAGGGCAGAAGCTAAGCGCCTCAGTGCGGCTAAGTGAGGTTAGTAGAGCGTCACCATTCGTTCTGCAAAGCCTGGGGAGGTGGGGTTGGCTGCTGGGAGGTAGAATCCTGTGCTTGCCTCTTGGCTTCCCAGGGATGGCTACTTGCAGCCCAGGAGAAGGAAGATGGTTCTGGGTGAAAGGAAGACAAGCAAAGCTCTGGGAGGAAATGTGGGTGCAGGATGCGGGCTCTGTGCTGGGGGGGGTTGTTCGGGTGGAGGAGGGGTGGCACTTACCCCGGGCACTTCAGCTCCCAAAGTGACTGGTACACACAACCCTCCGGCAGCAGCTCCTAGGTAGGTGGGGCCAGGGGGGTCTCTGTGCACGGCTACCTGCAGGCGCTGACCCCCGAGCTCCCCTTGGCTGCAGTTCCTGGCTAATGGGAGCTGTGGAGTTGGTACTCGGGGTAGGGGCAGTGCGTGGAGACACTCCTCCCACCCCAGGGGATGCTGGGACATGCCAGCCACTTCTGGGAGTGGCATGGATGGACGGAGGCAGAGTGGGCAGGGAGTCACCTTAGTGCTGCTGGCACATCTCTGCACACCCATTGGGGGAGGGGAGCAGAGGTCGTCCATGTGCTGCCTGGGTTAGGGGCAGTGCACAGAGCTGCCTCCCTCCCACCAGTACTGGATTTACCATGGTGCAACTGGCGCTATGGCGTTGGGCCCATGGTCCAGAGGGTGCCCAGCCTGCTCTTCTCTGCCCCCTGCTCTCTTCTGTGGGGGCAGAAGCTTGATGCTGCCAGCTCCTGCTGCAGCAGGGCAGCCTCTGCCGGCAGCCAGGCTCCCCTTCCCCAGGTCTATTACAGCAGTGGGTGGGTGGGGTTTTTTGGCCTGCAAGGTGCAGCAGGTTGGGCTAGATGATCACACTGGCCCCTTCTGACCTTAAATGTTCTGAGCCTAAAAGGGAGAGGGAAGTAAAGGAAAAAATATTAAAAATCAATAAAACATTGTAATACCAGGATGACTCCAACAGCTCACTGTATCGTCCTGCCCCTTTCTTCCTCCACTGTGGTTAATGACCTGCTGGGATTTGGGACATTGATTCTCTCATTCCATTGATAAACTGATACAATGTGACTGAAATTAAACCAATTCCCAGTGGAGAAAACATCACATCCTTGTGTTGGCTGGGAATCAAACCCAGATCAACTGCTTGGAAGGCAGCTATGTTCACCACTGTACCAGCAATGCATCTGGCAAAGGTACCTCTCCTATGAGCCATTTATGCTTGTCAAATGACACACACACACACCCGCCAAGCACTAAGGAGCTGGCTGGAGAGGCTGGAGGCAGCCTGTCAGCTGGGAGCAAAGACAGGTTCCCAGAATGACTGACAGATGGGGACATGGGCTTGACATCCCAGCCTGAGATGGCTCCAAACCATCTCTGCCCTCAGAGAAGGGAAGTGAAAATTGATTACTCTCATGGCAATTTTACCCAGAAGGAAGGAGACAGCTCCTTTTAAAGCACATTTTGGGTTGGTTCCTGCTACGTACACATGGTTTTGTTGCTGATGATGCCAATCCTTGGGCTCTGCCCAGAGAAGGAACGATTCAGGCTGTCACTCAAGGGAAGACGGGAGATGATTTTTTTTGACAGGAACGGCTGCCTCATCTTAAAGGTGTTTGTGTGTCACCTTTTAATCTAGTGAGTGCTTGCTACATTCAGGCAGCCCCCGCTCCGGGGTCTCTCCCGAGGAAATAAAGCTTCTACACAAAATCCCAAAGCTTTTCACTGAAAGGAGGGAAAGGAAATGGCCACAATATGGAGTGAGGACATAAGGAATGTAACACAACCCCGTTCTTAGGGGTAATCCATTATTTTTTGTCAAGGTCTAGTCAAGGTCCAGACTCCAGCGTAACTAATAATAATAAAATAACAATAATGATAAGTAAATAAAAAGATTTTGGAGTCCATTCAGAAGGGATTTGGCCACTGTCAGCCTATTGATTACTCCGCATTGACTCTGAGGGGTGATTTATCTCCACTCTCTTGGATTTGAAGAGCTGGTTAGTTTTACCCTTTGTATCCCACCGGGCTGAACAAGCCATGTTATTGATGGTGACAATAGGATTGAAGGATTATATCGTATTATAAAAAAACTGTAAATAAAGTTGTGGTCTGAACGTGAGCGTTCTGTAATGAGATGCTGGTTCCCCCAGTTCAGTTCCGAGTGCTCTGCTAGAAATGCCCCCTGGGACCCCGGCACTCCCCAGCAGGAGTGAAAGGGGAAACCCCCAGCTCTGCACATAGCTCCAGGCTGATTCATCAGGGGTGGGGGGAATTGACTTCTTTGCAGCTGAGAAGGGAGCCAGGGCAGTTTTCTGGGAATGAAGGTGCCCAGCCTGACCCAGCTGCTTCATTGCCCCTGGGGCGCTGCAGGCTTAGACTGTCCCTGAGGCCAGGCAGCTGCTCAGGGAGCTTTCCTGGTGTCACTGGCAGGGCAGGAATATCTCAGTTCAGCCATCGGGAAAGGCAGCAGCTTTTCTCCCTTCTTCTAAAGAGAGTTCCAAGGCCATGGTTCTCAACCAGGGGTCCGGAGCTTCCTAGGGGGCAGCAAGCTGGTTTGGGGGGCGGGAGAAATATACCAGAAAGCAGGGCCAGTGTTAGATTCACTGGTGCTTGGGGCAGAATTCTGAAATCTGAGCCCTACCGCCTGGGACTGTAGCCAAAGCAACTTAACTTCATGGGGGCCCCTGTGTTGTGGGGCCCTGTGCAATTGCTCTGCTGGCTACCCCCTAACAACAGCCCTGGCTTTTAATCTACTGGACGTGCATAAAAACAGTTTTTGTCACATGGGTGGGCTGTGGACATTTTATATCATTTTGGGTGGGGGGGCCACAGAAAGAATCCCAGAGAATAAAGACTCAATCCGACTCTGCTGCTAACTCCAATGATTTTGCCTTGAGTCTCATGAGAGCTATTGTTTTCCTTAAAGTCTCAGCTCCTGGAGTCAAGTGGAGATGTGATGATTTCAGCCTTGGCTCTTAAGGAAACAAAAACTTTCTAGTCCTTGTGGCTGTGGAGAAAAATTCAAAATGTCACCCCAGTGCACCCTAAAGGCTCATCAAGCAGAATGCAAATGAAAAGATCCTCAAATCTATTAGTTTTACATAATCTCATGATTTTAAAGCCAATCACGTGATTTTTGGTGAGCCTGAATTAGGATTTTTTGAATGTTTGGGGTTGGCCGTTCTTCAGACTGAGAGCTGGGCACCCTCCTTCACATCCAGTACACCTAGAATTCCCTAAAACTTTAACTCTTTCTTCTCCTTCATGCCACTTTAATGCAGCTGGGAATCCCCATACCTAGACCTGCTTTTCCACAGACACTGAATTCCCCTCAGGGCTGAGTCCCCACAGGGCTGTTCCAGGGGCTCCAGTCCCCCACCCCAGGGCTGATGGGGCAGTAACCTCACATCACCCCTTTGTGATGCCCAGGGACTCTACAGGGACAGCAGCTCCATGCTGGGCTCTAGGGCCCCCCACAGCACCTGGGTGGAGGGGGCAGTTCAACTCCGTGTCAGGGGGCTCTTGGTGCCTGGAGGTGACCGTATTCTCACATCCCCTCTCTTCACTCTGACACCCTCACGGACCCTCCCCCTCACAGCCCCTCCCTTCACACTGACCCCCCCCCATAGACTCTCTCCCTCACAGTCCCTCCCCTCACAGAGACACTCCATGGACCACCCCCCCCCACAGCCCCTTCACCTCACACTGATGCCCTCATGGACTCTCCCCCTCACAGCCCCTCCCCCCCACAGTCCCTCCCCTCACACACAGAAGGACTTGTTTGCAGGAGCCTGACATTACAAACCCAGGGGTGAGATTTCTGAGGATTTATTCACTGAGCCCTCTCCCTGTCACCGCTGCCCTGAGTGCAGAGGGGCTGGGCTCAGGCAGCCAGTTTCATCCAGTTATTTCACACCCCAGGACCCCAGCATCTCCTCTGACCATATTTACCAGTGACACTGTGCATGGGCAGCGGGTATAAGGGGCTCAGGGAAGCTGAGCCTCCCCAAACAGGGCAAGAAATGCTGGATGTGATGCACCCTCCCTTTGGAGGGGGACTGGGCTGCTGCCTTTGGAGTGCCACCAACAGAACCTCCCGAGCAGTGGGGGAGCCACCAGCACTCAGCCCATGGCCCCGCCTGTGCTCTGCCCCCCATGCCCTGCCCCTGCTCAGACTCTTCCCCCAAGGACCCCCCCACCCACAGGGGCAAGCAGATCTTCCACTCGATCAGCCCCAAGCCAGGTCTCCATGCTGCAAATTATTCCAGCATCTGGGAAGGACAGCACAGCAGCCCACAGCTCCAGCGCTGGCAGCTCTTTGCTCTCACTAGGATAGGAGGCAACAAGTTTATCACTGTTCAGTAGGGTGACCAGGTGTCCTGATTTTGTAGGGACAGTCCTGATATTTGGGGCTCTGTCTTATATAGGCACCAATTACCCCCCACCCCCATCCTGATTTTTCACACTTGCTATCTGGTCACCCTACTGTTCAGTGTGAGGCAACTGTCTCTGTGTTTTCTGCTGTTCATGGTGAGGAGTTTCCCCATTGATAACATTGCTTGCTGGGTCGGGGAGGGGAGAGAGAAGAGGGGTTTGCTCTGTTTCATTCCTCTCCATTTTCTGTTCCTCCCTTCCCTTCCAGGGCCCTCCCTTCCATTTCAGACTGTGCAGTGACCCCCTCCCCGCACCCAGGACTCTGGAGCCTCTGCAGCAGCATGATCCCATGAGATCCTCAGTGACCAAGGGTCTTTTCCAACTTCCAGGAGACCCCAGCTTGAGACTAAAGGAAGCTTCCTTCCTTCCTGGGGATCCTCTCTCCCTTCCTGGAGATCAAGGTCATGAAGCCTCTGCCTTGCCTCCTGGGTCTGAATTAACGTCTGATTTCCCACTATCTGCTCAAAAGAAGGAAACGTTTCTAACCCAGGTGAGTGGAGTTAATTCAGTTGGAATCCTTCACCCACATTCCTTAGGAGATACAGACTCTCTGTGATACAGACTGACTGGGATTCATCTCTGCATGTCCCCAGCATGGAAGGAAAGACACTGAGGGGAAAGGAAGATGGGCAGAAGGAGTCAAATGGAGCTAGACCAGAATAGAGATTTTCTGCCTGTTAAAATGTACTGGAGTCTCGTTGCTAATAATAATAAATAAACAAACCACACACCATCTTCTGCTGGGTTTGAACCATCAGCCTTTCACTTAGCAGCCAAAGTTGTTAATCACAGACATAGGTAACTGCCTACTTCCCAAGTTTGTCTAAGAAGCAGCTACAGTGGCTCATGCGGGGGAAATACAGCTGTGGATGTGAGTTCACATACCCCAGCCGGTGCAGCATCCCTGCCCAACAACTCCCCATCTACCCCAGGTGAACCAGCTGGTGGGCTGCATCCACAGGCAGACAGCTTATACCAGGTCCCCTCAGAGCAGCAGCCACAGCTGTTGGCAGCTAATCCCCACCTGAGGCTTGTGGGAAGGAGCTGGGGATCACTTGTTATTTCTTCCACAGATTGAGTCTCACTGTGTTTGAACACCTTTCTCTAAATCTGATTTAAATTTAGAGCCCCTCCCCCCATTTCTGCTTTGTAAGAGCCTCATTCCTGTACATAAAACTTAAGAACAGCCATACTGGGTGAGATGAATGGTCCTTCTAGCCCAGTGTCCTGTCTTGCAATAGTGGTCAATGCCAGGTGCTTCAGAGGGAATGAACAGAAGAGGTAATCATCAAGTGATCCATCCCCTGGTTGTGGTTGTGAAACCCTCATTTCTGTATTGTTTTATCTTTATGGCCACCACTGTTAATTGTTAATCACCATTGTTAATCAGTCTGGTTCTCTAATTGTTTCTGTCTGCTGTATAATTAATTTTGCTAGATGTAAGTTAATTAGGGTAGTTTGATACAATTGGTTAGAGAATCATGTTACAATATGTTATGTAACTAACGAATTCTTTCAGCACAATGATTGGTTAAGGTATAGCTGAGAATATTACTCTATAAACAGGAGAGGGAAGAAAAATTGGAATAATAGAATATCAGGATTGGAAGGGACCTCAGGAGGTCATCTAGTCCAACCACCTGCTCAAAGCAGGACCAACACCAACTTAATCATCCCAGCCAGGGCTTTGTCAAGCCAGGCCTTAAAAACTGCTAAGGATGGAGATTCCACTACCACCCTAGCTAAGCCATTCCAATGCTTCTCCATCCTCCTAGTGAAATAGTTTTTCCTAATATCCAACCTAGACATCCCCCACTGCAACTTGAGACCATTGCTCCTTGTTCTGTCATCTGCCACTACTAAGAACAGCCTAGCTCCATCCTTTTTGGAATCCCCTTTCAGGTAGCTGAAGGCTGCTATCAAATCCCCCCTCACTCAGTCAGTCCCCAGTCTGTAGCAGTGCATGGGATTCTTCCCTCCTAGGTGTAGAACTCTGTACTTCTCCTTGTTGAACCTCCTCAGATTTCTTTTGGCCCAATCTTCCAATTTGTCTAGGTCATTCCGGACCCAAACCCTATCCTCCAGCGCTTGGATTCTTTACCTGCTTTCACAGAGGGAAGAGCACATGTTCCATGATTTCATAGGGCAGAGTTTTAGGGCTATTTTGAGTCAGGGAACTATGCTATAGGGAGCTTTCCCTGTGTGAATTTGACAGGTGGATCAATACAGAGACACACTGTGACCCTTCTCAGGCTGCTGAGGACTGTGAGTCTTCTTGTTGCCACCTGCCACTCGGAAGAGGGAGTTTTGCATTTGGCAGCTGGATGTTAGTGACCAAACTCACCCAGCCTGCTGGAACGCAAGGACCCTTCTCTGAGCTACAGCAGCCACCCTAGCCCCTGAGTTCCTTCAGTGTGTCCCCCTCTGGGGTCCAGCCCTGATCCCCAGATACTCAGAGAAATCCCAGATCCTCTCTTCCCGAAGTATCCCAGGTTACTAGTTTTACTGTGGACCACGGCTACTGTATCTCACAAAGCACTTGAGTATAGTTATTGAACAAGCAAACATTTATTTAACAAGGGATAGAGATTTAAACAAACAAATGTAAGTGATGGAAACCAACTGTTACCAACTAAACAAAATCAGAAAATGCAACCTACATTAATAGTTACCTTTCCTAAGTAGATTCTCAGCTCACACTTCAGTCAATTTCACTGATTGCTAGTTCCTAGGAGCCAGGGCCCTGCCTTTCATGAAGTACCAGTGGTCATTAGGAATCTCCTTGGTGAATGGACCCAGAGTGTTTTCCTCCACCCTGTTATGAACTGAATCAGTCTTTTGTTTTTATTCACAGAAACCACGATCTCCTCATTCTCATATTGTCCTTGTCACTTCCACAGGGTTTTGTCTTTGATGGTTTTCCATTGGCTTTTCTGGGTTGGTGTAAAGGTTGACAATGCAGCAATACATCACGTAACTGGCTAGCAAGGGACAGGTGCCAATTCCCTCCCACTTGAATGGGCCATCCCCACCAAGACCTTTGATTGGGGTGACTCACTTTCACAACAATACATATGGACATAATTTTCCATGTACTTAAATTACTCCTTAAATATGACTCGTACACACCTCTTGCAGTGATTAGGAGTATCAATAATTTACAAGCTTTCAGTAGAAATCTCAGTGCTATGCTTCCTAGATAAATATAATAAAATCAGTGTATTAGGTGTGGCGAGTTTGTCAGGTCTGAGGCAGGAGTTGCTTGTGAATAACCGTGACCCCTTTGCCAATTGGCACCAATGAGCTTTTGTCACACATGCACTGACCTATACAGTCACACCCTGATATAACAGAAAGGCCAGCACAAAAAACAGAGAGAGGAACAATAAGATACTAAAATGACAATGGTTGGAACTCTCCATTTCTCTCGGTCTTTGGACTGATGGGCACAAAGAGCTGTAGCTACAGCTGAGGAACCAGGTGATCGGCCAGACACAAAACCATAGAGTCAGGACTCGACATGCGTGTAGCTGGAAGTCTGAAATTGGAGCCTGACACATTCATTGCCTCATTGGTTAACATAGTTTCTACAGCCTGAAAGTCCTTGTTACCCAATCAGGCAGCCAGTTTGGGATCCACAGAGAAGGAATGTCCTACGAAGCACTCTCTCTTTGGATCCAAACAGTGAAGGATGATTGTTCTCAGTCTAACCCTGGCATACTTTGGAAGTGTAATCAGTGACATTGAACTAGGAAGTGGAGTTGTACAAACAATTTTCCTTGGGTCATTGGTCACCATAGCTTCCTTTACTGAGGTGGAAACCAAGAACTGAGTGTGGACTCTTTCTACCCCAGTTCTTTCCAAATCCTTGGCCTTGGTTAGGGTAAATTTACACTTCTCTGAAGTAGAATCCTTTACAAAACCTCTCCAAATCTCTGCAGTGTTAGTGAGGAATGGCTTCCCAAAACATACCAAGCTTTTTTTTAAAATTCCTTGGCACAGGTCCAGGTAAGGGACTGGATACAGGGCTGGATCAGAATGTCTGTGAGTTACCAGAGCTGGAGTCTGTATTAAAAAATGGCTATTTTTCTGAAGCTATTACATTTTCAACAATGATTTCATTTTATATGCATTTTTAGCACCTACAAAGGATAAATTCAACAAAAAACCCACTTCTATTTCCTCAACATCTGTGTCACGAAGGGCAGCATTTCCCATACCATAGGATTAGCTAGGAGAGATCATCTGTAGGGCCTGGGTTACAAATGCTTTGGGAACCAAACACATGGGCATTTTGCCTAGTTCAAAATCACTTACCTTGGAATTCTCTCCCCAGATTATCTGAGACAATATTGCCTTAAATAATTGAACTACACTGTGCTCATATGCACTTCCCTCGGTTAGTTGGGGTTCTGCTGTTGTTCACTATTTCTGAGTGAAGATTTTAAATCACTGCTGTTTGTTTGTTAACATATCCAGTAAATTGGAGAGTTCTCTCCTGTTGACAGAACTGCACTTGCACTTTCTCCATGTTATCATGGAGGGATGGGGAAAAAGCAAATCTGAAGTGAGAAATGACGACTTTAGCAAAAAGCCATTTGTCTTAAGTTCCCCAATAAATCTGAGCTACATCCTACCAAACTGAGCTAATATCCAATGGGGTGACTAAACAGCCCACATCAGAGAGATATAGTATACATGACAATGAAAGTGTCAAGTGAAATTCTGGAGCAGGTTACATCTGATTATTCAGAATCAGGACAAGAGATTCTCCCACTGTATTCATAGAATCATAGACTATCAGGGTAGAAAGGGACCTCATGAGGTCATCTAGTCCAATCCCATGAGGTCATCTAGTCCAATCCCATGCTCAAAGCAGGACCAATCCCTAAGGTTTTGGGGTTTTTTTGGCCCCAGATCCCTAAATGGCCCTCTCAAAAACTCAACTTATAACCCTGGGTTTAGCAGACCAATGCTCAAAGGACTGAGCTATCCCTCCTCCCTCCATTCTGCTTTGATCCATTCAAACCTGCTTCACTCAGCACTGTCTCACTAGTCAGTTATGTTCTTTATAAAAAATTTAGTATCTTTGCATCCCCATAATAGGGGACAAAACAGCCACTTTGCCAGAAGTGGCTTTACCAATAGATGGAAAATGGGATTTAAACTCCCAATAATCACACTGCATTTGTGATCCATTTGAATTCCCCTTCCAGGTCTTTGACACTTTCATCTCCCATCATAGCGACTCTGGTATAGGATTAAAGGACTCAAAGCAATCTCCAAGCACAGACAGCTGAGAACTCTTCCTCACATGACACTCTGAGAAGTGGCGGGATAGAATGTGACAAAGATTAACGCTGTATGGCTTAGACAGGAGCTAACAGTTCTAGAGTGATGGGGAAGGAGGGAATCTGAGTCACCCCATCCCCTTCCAGTGTCAGAGAGGCTGAAATGACACTTTTTTTCCTGCCCCTGCTCCTCTTCATTTAAATACAATTTGAAAAGTTCCCAATATAACTGTTCTTCAGCACAACCCAGAGCAACGTGAGAACAACTGGTAATGATACAATCTGAATCAGTGGTGACTCTAACCATAAGTTTGCAATAGGAGGAATGGTATAAATGTGATGTTCCCTGGTTCCGGATAGGAAGGGCACACGCGAATTACTCATGGGACAATGGAGTTGACAGAAAGGACAAATGTGTCCACCTTGAAACAGGGCAACCTATAAAAGGCCAAAATGGGCCACTCATCTGGTCAAGCTGAGGGATAACGGTGCTGCAAACAGTTCAAACAGCTTCAAAAGTTACTGTTTGGGAATCAGCCAAAGTATTAACGAAAAAAAGAAGTCTTGATAGACCTAGAGGCTTTTATGGTGTTGATCTCCCATGCAGATTCTCTGATGCCTAACATGGGCTGAGTGGCAAGAGGTTTTCCCACCCTCAGTGCATTCAAAGGGCCTCTCCCCTGTGTGGATTCTCTGATGCTTTAAAAGGGGTGAGTAGTCACTTATGTTTTTCCCACTGTCAGTGCATGTATTTTTTCTCTTTCCCATGAGGATTTCCTGCTGGGTTGTGGTTTCCTTGAGGTTCTTCTGAGTTCCCTGAGAGTAAATATATTTACCCAATTTCTCCCGAGTGGCTTCCTTGCTCTCTCTCTCGTCTGTGCTGAATCTCACAGGATTTTCCCTGCTCATGACTCCTGAACACATTCCTTTGCGGTCTTTGTGATAATGCTCCATATTTATCGACATGCCCAACATCTTCCTGCTGAGAATTCGGCTCATTCTCACACACCATTGCATCACCTGCTGTGATACAAACAGAAACCTCAAACAGGGGTGGAAAGGGGAAGGCCAAACCAAAGAAAGTGCTGGAGAGAGATCAAATAAAATTCAGGAACTGAACTCCCCCCAACTCCTCCCCCAAATAGGAGAGAGGAGGGGATCAATTCAGCCTTCACATCCCATCCAAATTCACAGGGGGAAGGGAGGAAGCTACTGCCTGGTGTCTGCTAGGATCTATAGGAAGTCATGCGCTATACTTACCCTGAGGATGCGACCCCTGCTAGGGACAATAATGAACCGAGAGAGCTCCCAAGGGCTTTGTTGGGCATCTCAGATGTTTCCTTCAGGCACTTACAGATTCTGAGTTGGTTTAATGTTTCCTCACCTGTGCGGGGAGCTCTCAGGATCCATCTTTCCTCTGAACCCTGGAGGTCTAGGACCCATGGCTCTTCCCCTTGTTCCAGCTGGGAGATTATATGAGGTTTGGAAACTGGAAACCCTGCTCAGATGAAAGAACACAAAGGAGTTCAGTTGATTTCATAAGACTTTGTCATAAAAAAACATTCCATTAATTTAACTTCAGTGCTTAGTGTGACCTGGTGTGCCTGGGGCAGTCCACACTGAAAATGCCAAGGTCAGGGCAGGCTGAAAAAGGGAGAGCAGATGCTCTCAAAACTTGTGGTTAACACTGAAGTTAAACTCACTGACCAGTCACAAACTGTGCTTCTGATCCCCCACACTTATCGAGAAGCTGAAAAAAGAAATCACACGGCCCTCTTTATTGCAGTCCAGTTCTCTGACTCCCAATTATCACCTAAGTCCAGTACAGTGAGAGGTTATTTAAAAACTCTGCTCACATAAACAAAATGATCTTCTGACCCCAAAGGGTCAGCCACATTAAAAAATCACTATAGGTTTGGATCTTACCCAAAATACCACAGTGCCAGCCAATCCTTTAGCATGGAAAGACAATACACAACATGAAAAAAGTTGTTAAATTGGAAAGCAGTGAGATACATTCAGAAATCTATATATCAGGTTCTTAGCAGTACTGGTGAGTTGCTGGCTTGAAAGTCCGTCTGGAACACATCCACAATTTGGATGGGTCATTCAGTCCTTTGTTCCAGGGTTCAATTTGTAAAGAAGTTGCTCTAGAGGTAGGAAGAGGGATTGAAGACAAAATGCAGATGATGCAGCTGCCCTTTATATTCCTTTTGCCATGTGGCTTGTACGTCCTGTGTCCCAAACACAAGCTTCACAGCACATGGCATGGAACAGCCTTGGAGGTCTCAGTACACAGACACACCCCTGCATGTCTTGCTGACTCAATAGGTTTATTCCCTTGATCACGGGTGGGCAAACTACGGCCCACAGGCCACATCCGGCCCAAAGGATCATCCTGCCCCGTCCCTGAGCTCTCCCCTGCTGTCCCCCCTTTCCCGCACCCACGCCACTGTGCGGGCAGCACTCTGTGGGGTGGGGCTGCGCGCTCCTGCGGGGCAGTGTGTCTGGCTCTGTGCAGTCCACGTGGCTGCCAGACACGCTGCTCTGAGCGGCATGGTGAGGGGGTTGGATAAGGGGCAGGGAGTCCCAGGGGGCAGTCAGATGGGGTGGAGGTTCTGGGGGAACAGGGGGTTGGATAGGTGTGGGAGTCCCGGGGGTCTGTCAGTGAGCAAGGGGGTGGATAGAGGTCAGGGCAGTCTGGGGACAGGGGGCTTGGGTAGGAGGTGGGGTCCTGGGAGGGCAGTTGGGGGGGTCTCTGGAGGGGGCGGTCAGGGGACAAGGAGCAGGGGGGGTAGATGGGTCGGGGATTCTGAGGGGGGCAGTAAGTGGGAGAGGTCAGGCTGTTTGGGGACCCCAATGCGGCCCTCAGGCTAAAAAGTTTGCCCACCCCTGCCCTTGATCCTTTCTGTGGTCTCTTTGTACAGCTGATGGGCCATCAAACAGCCTAGGCAGTGCTGACGCCAATATGTCTCACCCAGAAAGACTGCACAAGTCTGGAAATACAGACATACTCTACACATCTATAACTCACAATACAAAGGTGATACAAACATAGAAACAGAATTATCATACTTGGAAAAGCATAACATTTTCACTGACACCTTACATGGCATATCTAGCACGAGTCATTTCATGTTATCAAATTAGTATTAATAATATAAAAAAATATATATATAAAATGTCTCACAATTCCATACAGTGTCACACTTGGTTAAGGAGTGAATTCCCAGGACTAGCTCCCCAGGTCCTTGAAGATGCTGAACACTCTGCTTATGACGTATTGAAATACCCACATATCTGCTGGGAACACACACACTGTCAGTCTGTACCCCTATGTTCACTCTTCTAGAAAATTATGATCAATTTTGTACACAATATGGCATTTTGAAAACAATCTACTGAATATTATCCTCCTGTTAAAATGTGTAGCAACACTGTACGTAAAGTTATGAGAGTTTGATGATATGATAATATCTGTATGATATTACTGAAAAAGTTACTATTCTGGGGAACACCCACAGACCAGTTCCTCAGAGACAGCAAGGCAAACAGCTGGTTAAATAGCCATTCTCTGGCAGGGGGGAAGGTGTGAAGAAGACATTTACATTCCATCACAGGGACACTTGAAGCTCATATCTCCAACAGACAGCCTGTCACATGACTCAGCTGAGAACTGAAGTTGTTTCTAGTACAAAGGACTGAATTATAAAAAGAGGTGAGGAAAACCCTTGAGACTCTCTCTCCCCTTTCCCTCTGCTCATGATAACTTCTGAAGAGCTGAACTTGGGCAGCAGGGGTGGGTTAGGGGGAGTCCTGGCTGAAAGGAAAACCAGCCTGTCTCAGCATAGGGTGAGAGAAACATTTGCTTTCAATCTGTTTCAGCTTGTTAATTTAGATCAGGCGTGGGCAAACTTTTTGGTCAGAGGGCCACATCAGGGTTGCAAAATTGTATGGGGGCCGGGTAGGGAAAGCTGTGCCTCCCCAAACAGCCTGGCCCCGCCCCCTATCCGACCCCCACCCACTTCCTTCCCCCTGACTGCCCCCCTCAGAACCGCCGACCCATCCAACCACCCCCTCCAGAGATCCCCCTGGCCCTAACCACCCACCAGGACCCCCCTGGAACCTCACTCCCTAAGTCCCCCACTCCTTGTCCCCTGACTGCCCCCTGACCCAGGACCACACCCAACCCCTCCTGCTCCCTGTCCCCTGACTGCCCCAACCCATATCCACAATCTCGCCCCCTGACAGAACCCGGGATTCCCATGCTTATCCAACCCCCCTGTACCCTGACTGCCCCCACAACCGCCCCCTTCTCCCTGTCCCCTGACTGCCCCCCGGGACTCCCTGCCCCTTACCCAAGCCCCCAGCCCCCTTACCACAGCCGCATGGTCCGCCAGAGCTATACATGAGGTCCCTCAGGAGCGTGCCAACTGGCCCCCTTACCATGCCGCTCAGAGCGGTAGGAGCTTGCAGCCCCACCACTGCAGCACTGCCCAGGAGTGGCGGGCCAGAGCACTGGCGGCGCGGCATGATGAGGGTGCAGGGAGACAGCGGGGGTGAGGGGACAGCAGGGGCGGGGAGTGGGGAGCCTCCCCTGCTGGGAGCTCAGGGGCCGGCCAGGATGGACCCCCGGGCCGGATGTGGCCTGTGGGCCGTAGTTTGCCCACCCCTGACTTACACGTTAGTTTGTGTTTTATCTTGCATTTCTTTTGTAAACAATTCTGACTTTTATGCCTCATTACCCATAGTCACTTAACTTGGTAAGTAACAATCTTGTTTTATCCAACCAGTGTGTTTGGATTAAAGTGTGTTGCAAACTCCATTTGGGATAACAAGGCTGGTGCATGTCATTTTCCACTGATGAAATGACAGACTTCATATAAGCTTGCATTCTTCAGTAGTGCGCTGGACAGGGCAAGATGCACATTTCTGGGGGGAAAGTCTAGGACCAGAGAATTTTCTGAGGTTCTCCTGTGCTGCACTGTAACTCGTGAGTCGCTGACTAGCAGCACTCAATACTGTGTAGCTGGGAGTGAGTTACATGCTAGAGACTGTGTGTTAACTGCCCAGGAGTGGCTGTTCTCTCAGTAAAGCAGTGTAAAAGGTACCCCAGCTTGGGAACCGAGTCACACAGCTGTTCAACAGTCCAGGTTGCACTGTGGTTAATATTTCAATTTCATAGAATCATAGAATCATAGAATCTCAGGGTTGGAAGGGACCTCAGGAGGTCATCTAGTCCAACCCCCTGCTCAAAGCAGGACCAAACCCAACTAAATCATCCCAGCCAGGGCTTTGTCAAGCCTGACCTTAAAAACCTCTAAGGAAGGAGATTCCACTACCTCCCTAGGTAACCCATTCCAGTTCTTCACCACCCTACTAGTGAAAAAGTTTTTCCTAATATCCAACCTAAACCTCCCCCTCTGCAACTTGAGACCATTACTCCTTGTTCTGTCATCTTCTACCACTGAGAACAGTCTAGATCCATCCTCTTTGGAACCCCCTTTCAGGTAGTTGAAAGCAGCTATCAAATCCCCCCTCATTCTTCTCTTCTGCAGACTAAACAATCCCAGTTCCCTCAGCCTCTCCTCATAAGTCATGTGCTCCAGCCCCCTAATCATTTTTGTTGCCCTCCGCTGGACTCTCTCCAATTTATCCACATCCTTCTTGTAGTGTGGGGCCCAAAACTGGACACAGTACTCCAAATGAGGCCTCACCAGTGCTGAGTAGAGGGGGATGATCACATCCATTGATCTGCTGGAAATGCCCCTACTTATACAACCCAAAATGCCATTAGCCTTCTTGGCAACAAGGGCACACTGTTGACTCATATTCAGCTTTTCGTCCACCGTAACCCCTAGGTCCTTTTCTGCAGAACTGCTACCCAGCCATTCGGTCCCTAGTCTGTAGCAGTGCATGGGATTCTTCCGTCCTAAGTGCAGGACTCTGCACTTGTCCTTGTTGAACCTCATCATATTTCTTTTGGCCCAATCCTCTAATTTGTCTAGGTCCCTCTGTATCCTATCCCTACCCTCCAGCGTATCAACAACTCCTCCCAGTTTAGTGTCATCTGCAAACTTGCTAAGGGTGCAGTCCACACCATCCTCCAGATCGTTAATGAAGATATTGAACAAAACCGGCCCCAGCACCGACCCTTGGGGCACTCCACTTGATACCGGCTGCCATCTAGACATGGAACCATTGATCACTACCCGTTGAGCCCGACCATCTAGCCAGTTTTCTATCCACCTTACCGTCCATTCATCCAGCCCAGACTTCTTTAACTTGCTGGCAAGAATACTGTGGGAGACTGTATCAAAAGCTTTGCTAAAATCCAGAAATAGTACATCCACTGCTTTCCCCTCATCCACAGAGCCGGTTATCTCGTCATAGAAGGCAATTAGGTTAGTCAGGCATGACTTGCCCTTGGTGAATCCATGCTGACTGTTCCTGATCACTTTCCCCTCCTTTAAGTGGTTCAGGATTGATTCCTTGAGGACCTGTTCCATGATTTTTCCAGGGACTGAGGTGAGACTGACTGGCCTGTAGTTCCCTGGATCTTCCTTCTTCCCTTTTTTAAAGATGGGCACTACATTAGCTTTTTTCCAGTCATCCGGGACCTCCCCCGATCGCCATGATTTTTCAAAGATAATGGCCAATGGCTCTGCAATCTCATCGGCCAACTCCTTTAGCACCCTCGGATGCAGCGCATCCGGCCCCATGGACTTGTGCTCGTCCAGCTTTCCTAAATAGCCCCGAACTACTTCTTTCTCCACAGAGAGCTGGTCACCTCCTCCCCATACCGTGCTGCAGAGTGCAGCTGTCTGGGAGCTGACCTTGTCTGTGAAGACAGAGGCAAAAAAAGCATTGAGTACACTAGCTTTCTCCACATCCTCTGTCACTAGGTTCCCTCCCTCATTCAGCAAGGGGCCCACACTTTCCTTGACTTTCTTCCTGTTGCTAACATACCTAAAGAAACCCTTCTTGTTACTCCTAACATCTCCGGCTAGCTGCAACTCCAAGTGTGATTTGGCCTTCCTGATTTCACACCTGCATGCCTGAACAATACTTTTATACTCCTCCCTGGTTATTTGTCCAATCTTCCACTTCTTGTAAGCTGTTCTTTTGTGTTTAAGACGAGCAAGGATTTCACTGTTAAGCCAAGCTGGTCGCCTGCCATATTTACTTCTCTTCCTACACATCGGGATGGTTTGTTCCTGCAACCTCAATAAGGTTTCTTTGAAATACAGCCAGCTTTCCTCGACTCCTTTCCCCGTCATGTTATTCTCCCAGGGGACCTTGCCCATCAGTTCCCTGAGGGAGTCAAAGTCTGCTTTTCTGAAGTCCAGGGTCTCTGTTCTACTGCTTTCCCTTTTTCCTTGTGTCAGGATCCTGAACTCGACCATCTCATGGTCACTGCCCCCCAGGTTCCCATCCACTATTGCTTCCTCTACTATTTCTTCCCTGTTTGTGAGCAGCAGGTCAAGAAGAGCTTTTCTCCTAGTTGGTTCCTCCAGCACTTGCACCAGGAAATTGTCCCCTACACTTTCCAGAAACTTCCTGGATTGCCTGTGCACTGCTGTATTGCTCTCCCAGCAGATATCAGGGTGATTAAAGTCACCCATGAGAACCAGGGCCTGTGATCTAGCAACTTCTGTTAGTTGCTGGAAGAAAGCCTCGTCCACCTCATCCCCCTGGTCCGGTGGTCTGTAGCAGACTCCCACCACGACATTACCCTTGTTGTTCATACTTCTAAATTTAATCCAGAGACACTCAGGTTTTTCTGCAGTTTCATACCGGAGCTCTGAGCAGTCATACTGCTCTCTTACGTACAACGCAACTCCCCCACCTTTTCTGCCCTGCCTATCCTTCCTGAACAGTTTATATCTATCCATGACAGTACTCCAATCATGTGAGTTATCCCACCAAGTCTCTGTTATTCCAATTACATCATAATTCCCTGACTGTGCCAGGACTTCTAGTTCTCCCTGCTTGTTCCCCAGGCTTCTTGCATTAGTGTATAGGCATTTAAGATAACCCGCTGATTGTCCCGCTTTCTTGGTCTGAGACAGGAGTCCTCCCCTCTTGTAATCTCCTGCTTGTGCTTCCTCCCGGTATCCCACATCCCCACTTACCTCGGGGCTTTGGTCTCCTTCCCCCGGTGAACCTAGTTTAAAGCCCTCCTCACTAGGTTAGCCAGCCTGCTTGCAAAGATGCTCTTCCCTCTCTTCGTGAGGTGGAGCCCGTCTCTGCCTAGCAATCCTTCTTCTTGGAAGACCATCCCATTGTCAAAGAATCCAAACCCTTCTCTCCGACACCATCTGCGTAGCCATTCGTTGATTTCCACGATTCGACGGTCTCTACCCTGGCCTTTTCCTGCCACAGGGAGGATAGACGAGAACACCACTTGCGCCTCAAACTCCTTTATCCTTCTTCCCAGAGCCACGTAGTCTGCAGTGATACGCTCAAGGTCATTCTTGGCAGTATCATTTGTGCCCACGTGGAGAAGCAGGAAGGGGTAGCGATCCGAGGGCTGGATGAGTCTCGGCATTCTCTCCGTCACATCGTGAATCCTAGCCCCTGGCAAGCAGCACACCTCTCGGTTCTCCCGGTCAGGGCGGCAGATAGATGACTCAGTCCCCCTGAGGAGAGAGTCCCCGACCACCACCACCCTCCTCCTCCTCTTGGGAGTGGTGGTCGTGGAACCCCCATCCCTAGGAAGGTGCATCTCATGCCTTCCAATCAGTGGAGTCTCCTTCTGCTCTGTTCCCTCAGGTGCATCATCCACTCCACTCTCTGCACTAATACCTGTGGAGAGAACATGAAAACGGTTGCTCACCTGTAGTTGTGTTTCTGGTACATGGATGTTTCTGGTACTCTTTCCCCTTCTGGAAGTCACATGCCGCCACTTATCCTCGCTGGCCTTCTGTCCCCGCTGCGTAGCCTGCTCTGAATCTTCAGAAAGTTGTGCCCGCTGCAGCTGATCCTGACGTCTATCCAGGAAATCCTCATTTTCTTTTATGGAATGCAGGGTTGTTATTCGTTTCTCCAGACCTTGAATCTTCTCTTCCAAGATGGAGATCAGCTTGCACTTGGTACAGACAAAGTCGCTCCTATCCTGTGGAAGGAAGACGAACATGGCGCATCCTGTGCAGGTCACAACGGTGGATTGCTCAGCATCCATGGTCTCTTCCTTCTAAGAGCTCTCTCCAGGCAAACTCCTTCTGTTTGCCTCTCTGCTGTTCGCTGCTCAGCTGGTTCGCAGCTGACTGCCTTTTTATAACAGTCAGGCCCAGCTGGAACAAAGCACTCCCAGATCAAACTGGTCAAACAAGCAATCAAACAATCAAGCACACAGTCAAACTGCCAAACTGCCCCCCCAACAGACACTCAGATACTCACCAGCGCAGTCCCCCTACTGCAGCACTTAGCGTACCTCTGCTCAGTCTCCTAAAACTTCAAAGAGTCTCCTAAAACACAGAAAAAGTAAATCCATGTCCCAGAAATCGAAGACTCCAGAGAGAGGGCAAGTGTCCCTGGAACTGCTTCTTGCTGACAGAGAGATCCAGAGACAATGAGAGAGTCCTGGGGAAGCTGGGAACAGTAACCATGGGCTGGTGGGGTTCAGTGGAGAAAGGGAACAGGAAGGGCAGGGATATTACTGAATGCAGGAGCTCAGCAGTACTAGATGTCAGGATAACACATAGTGCAGCCCATTGGAAAACATAATCCCAACTATACATACAAAATTATGGGGTCTAAATTATCTGTTTCCACTCAAGAGAGATTTTGGAGTCACTGTGGATAGTTCTCTGAAAACATCCACTTAACATGCAGTGGCTGTCAAAAAGCAAACAAAAAGTTGGGAATCATTAAGAAAGGGATAGATAATAAGACAGAAAATATCATATTGCCTCTCTATAAATCCATGGTACACCCACATCTTGAATACTGCATGCAGATGTGGTCTCCTCATCTTAAAGAAATATTGGAATGGGAAAAAGTTCAGAAAAGGACAAAAAAATGATTAGCGGTATGGAACAACTTCTGTATGAGGTGAGATTAAAAAGACTGGGACTTCTCATCTTGGAAAAGAGACAAAGGGGGCATATGAGAGAGGTCTATAAAATCATGACTGGCATGGAGAAAGTGAACAAGGAAGTGTTATTTACTCCTCATAACACAAGGACTAGGAATCACAAAATGAAATAATAGGAAGCAGGTTTAGAACAAACAAAAGGAAGTATTTCTTCACACAAGGCAGTGTCAACCTGTGGGACTCCTTGCTTGAGGAGGTCGTGAAGGCTAGGAATGTTATAGGGTTTAAAAGAGAACTGGATAAATTCATGGAGGTTAACTCCATTAATAGCTATTAGCCAGGATGGGTAAGGAATGGTATCCTTAGCTCTGTTTGTCAGAAGGGGGTGATGGATGGCAGGAGAGAGATCACTTGGTGATCGCCTGTTGGGTTCACTCACTCCGGGGAACCTGGAGTTGGCCACTCTCAGTGGACAGGATACTGGGCTAGATGGACCTTTGCTCTGACCCAGTACGGACATTCTTATGTTCTTACCTTATGCTGGACCTACGCCCCAGTTTTACTTGAGCAAACAGGACATATTTGACACTGTGTGATACTGCTCCTGTGTGCTGTTCCCAAAGTGTTCTGCAGCAGGGAAGGGTCTCTGGTAGTGCGTGTGTCACTGGCATATTGCAGTGATGCAGAAACAGGGCAGAGTACGGATGGCATTGGGGGTTGGCATGAACCATCTCTCTTCATTTCCCCTTCCAAGAACTGAGGGGATGGGAATCCTTACCCAGCGATGTCACATTCTCATAGGTCTCCTGCATGACGTCTCTGCAGAGAACTCTCTGAGCATGGTCCAGCAGAGTCCACTCTTCCCTGGTGAAATACACAGACACCTCCTTGAAGGTCACCGGCCCGTGAAAGAGCAAGAGTCCAACACTCAGTACCTACTGCACCACTCACACTTTCAATCAAATGGAAGCTCTGGTGGATCGCAGTCAACAGAGTCCCACCCCAGCCCGCTCAGAGAATCCTGGAAACACCAGGGTGAGGGGATGAAGCAAAAGCCCCTTGTCTCTCCCAGCAGATCCATCACACACCTACTAGCCACAGACTGATACAGGAGATGGAGCCTCTAGCAGGGTCCAGGGAGAGCTTCCTGATAGGAAGCCCAACACCCTCCTCATTGTGAGGAGCTGGATATGAAGGGAGAGGAATCTCCCCTAAGTATGACTGGTGGGTGTCCCCTTCATATCTCACAGCTGGTCAGACTCCAGCACCAGGAGTCTGGTTAGTTTTCCTAGCCCCACGTAGGTGGGTTATTTTCTGTTCCAGAAATGAGGGCATTTCAACTTCCTAATCTCATGGGTCTGCTCCTAGAGTCTAGGCCATTTATTAAACAACTCCAAGCAGGTTTGCCACAATCTGTCCTTCTCCCTTTCCCAATCTGCATTTCCTGCCCCGCTCCAACCTCCAAATCAGACTGCGCAAACCTTCCCATCTCCGGTGTATTTGCTGTCCCTCTCCCTCCAGCAGGAGCCCACCAGCAACCCCGCGATAATCCCTACCTGGACTGACTCCTCTGCACCCATTTCTCTCCTATGTCCCATGGGAGGATGGGATGAGGTTGACTGAAACATAGATGTCATTCTGCAGCCTGGCAGGGTGAGAAGGGCGGTTGTGAAATTAATGAAGGCCTGCTCTGTAACCCCCACATCATGATTCCCCCAGGCTCTTTCCCTGCAGACAGACATCCTAGATTCGGCCATCCTGGGAAAATGCTTGATCTCTTTATTACAGTGTAGACCTGGCCCCTCCTGCCAGGCTAAACCCACAGGCACATTTTTAACCTCCCTTCTCCCTCCCCCGATCCCATAACAAAACCCTGGTCTACACTGGAGGTGGAGGCTGATCTAAGATACGCAACTTCAGCTATGAGAATAGAGTAGCTGAAGTCGGCTTACTTAGATCGACTTACTGCGGCATCCGACTGCTGCTGCTAACCCATCAGGGCCGGCTCCAGACCCCAGCGCAACAAGCACGCGCGTGGGGCAGCAGTTGTCCTCAGGGGCGGCAGATTGGGCCGGTGGACCTGCCGCAGTCACGCCTGCGGGAGGTCCACCGGAGCCCCGGGACGACCGGACCTGCCGCAGGCATGACTGCGGAGGGGGCGCTCCTCCCGCGGCTCCAGTGGACCTGCCGCAGGCATGACTGCGGACGGTTCGCTGGTCGTGCGGCTCGGCTGGACCTCCCGGAGGCATGCCTGCGGCAGCTCAACCAGAGCCGCCGGATCAGCCAACCGTCCGCAACTGCGGGAGGTCCAGCCGAGCCGCGTGACTAGTGGACCCTCACCAGTCAAGCCAGCGGGAGGTCCGCTGCTCCCGGGGCTCCGGGGCGTCTCCCGCGCATGACTGCTTGGGGCGGCCGAATATGTAGAGCCGGCCCTGTAACCCATCGACTCCACATTCGCCCCTTAAGGCAGTGGAGTACTGGAGTTGATGGGAGAGCACTACCTGCCGATCCGGTGGTAGCATAGACCTGCCCTTTGTCTCTGAACACAATGTTAGAAAATAGCAGAACCAAAGGAGTCACTGTGGGGGATTCCCTCGGACACTGACCCCATGGCAGCCACACCCCAGCAGGGGGAATATGGAGTCAGGAACTGTTTTTTCCTCTGATCCTTTTCTTTTTCACTGGAAAGTGATTCTGCCCAGAGATGCTGCAGTACATGTGTCTGGATGGATTAGAGAGCTGGAAATCTCTCTCCCAACTCATGTATACCACTGGCTCTTTCAATCTCTCCTTCCCCTGTCCTCTCTCCCTGTCCCTCTGGCTGGGAAAGTCCATTCCTGGTTCTTTGCTCTCCCATGCCAGGAGAAAATCCAGCCAACTACTAATAGGGGGAGAAATGGGGGGAGGGCTGTTTGTGCAGAGTCACTTTCTTGCCAGTCCCCAGCTCTTTCTCTGAGGTCTGTCTGTTACTTGGAGTCTGTGGCTTAGAATTTGTATTAACAAAGCCCAAGTCTGCTAGTACCAGCTGGAGAAAGTCGTCACCTGGGCCAGGCAGAGAAGAAGCTTTAACTAAGGTCACTTCCCAACACAGAACCCCTGTTGGGGCAGCAGCAGCAGCTAAGCCTGGTCTCCCAGATCACAATGGAGGTTGCAGTGTCTGACCCAGGAAGCTGAACCCCAATATCCTGAGCAGAGAGGGACAGAGTGTTTGAGCAGCCTTCCCTCCTTTAGCTCTCTGGGGAGAGCAGCTAATGAGAGCCCCTGCTCACAGGGAGAATCTCATTTCCCCCACTGTCCATCTGGAGTCACTCCTTGTCTTTCCATACAGTGGCTCTTTATTAACATTGCTTTCAGTGAATCCAGATTTCAGAAAGAATGAGTCCAGAATGCTGTGGAAGATAGTGCCATAGTGTGGCAGTGCTAAACCCCTTCCCACCTCCCTCACTGCCTAGATCTAGGACAAGGAATTGGGCCAGGAATTTTCCCTATGAAACCAGAGGTTCCTGTGGTTTTCAAGAGGGGAGAAAAGCAAAATCTGTGACTTCACCTCAGAGTGTTTGATAAGTGGATAGAAAGTTATCACGTGGCTGGGGAATGCTGGGGAATCCCAGGCAGGCAGTGAAGATCTGGTGGGGGTTCTCTGGGCGGTCGGGCTCTGAGGGGTATCTTGGGTCTCTGGCAAGGGATTCTGGGAGTTGGGTCCCAGGGAATATCTGGTGGGAGCCTGGCTGGGGGTTCTGGGTACTGGGAGTGTTTTTGGGACCCCTGGATAGAGGCTCTGGGAGCTGCTACTAACCAAGCACTGCCCAGCATTCCCCAGCCACGTGATAACTTTGCCATTTATCCCCCTCTTAATCCAGCCTCCAGCTGCCTGACCCCCCCCATATCAATTTCCTGCTCAGACCCTGGCATCCCCCCATCGCCCCTTCCCAGCCCCGGTCACCAGCGCCCAGCGGAATGTTACGGCTGATACGGGCAGGGGGAAGGGCAGCGGCGTCAGCAGCTGTTACTGAGCATGCGCAGTGCCCTGGGAGTAGCACATTGCTACGGGGAGCGATTTAACACACCGCCCCCCCGCCGCCGCCGCCCAATCCCAGCGGGGCTGGGGTGGATCCTGCTGCAGCTCCCCTGGGGCCGAGGCTTCTCCCAGGTCCCCGGGGCAGAGAGTCACTTTCCCACCCAGCCCCAGCGCCCCACCGGGGTCTCTCACTCACCGGGGGCTCCGGGCCGGGGCGGGCAGAGACCGGGGCTGCGGCCAGCTGGAGAAAGCCCCCCCGCCGGCCGGGCACGGAGGGGTTAATGCCCCGCCCCCACCGACCCGGGAGCAGCAGCTCCTTTGTTCTCCTGCCCCCACCGACCCCCTCCCTTACCTGGGCTAGAGAGGGCGGAAGCGCCCCGGGGCAGGCTGGGAGATGTAGTTCCGGTTGCGTTTCCTGGCTCTGGGCATGCGCAGATCGGGGGAGGGGCGGAGTGTGATCAGCTGCTGGGTGAGCGCGGCGCGGCTGCTGCTCCATTGTGACCTGGGAGCCCGGGCGGAGCAGGAGGGTCTGTGCCGGGGAGACCCATTAACCCCCCCGGGCCCTGCTCCCGCTGCGGAGCTGCAGCCTCCAGGTACCGGAGGAGCGAGCCCCGGGGGCGGGGCCGGGCGGTGACTCTGCCCCAGTGTCTGCGGGGGGGACCCGGCATCTCGCAGCGCCGGGATCTGCTCCCTGGCGGGGGGGGACCTGGGAAAGGGGCGGGTGGAAAATGTCTGTGCAGCCCGGACATGGCCGGGGGAGGAGAAGAGCCGGTGACCCCCGAGGAGCGGTGAGAGAAATGGGGCGGGGCTGAGATCCCCTCGGATTTACCGCTGCCCCCTCCCGTGGGGACCCCCCATCCTCTCCCGTCCTGCCCCCTTTCTCTCTAGAGAGCAACGAGCAACACCCAGGGTGACCTCCCCCCCAATCCCAGATAAATTCCCTGTTCTCCTCCCCCGATTGTGCCCCATTTTCTCTCCACTTTGCCAATGGCCAGTTCAGATCTCAGGTTTGGGGTGTTTCCCCCCATTTTCACCTGCAGTGATTTCTCCTTGTGTAGGTGGGAAATGTTTCCCCTGAGTGATTCCTGAACTGGGCAGAGGGTTAATGGGTAGAGGCTGGGGGAGCCCTGAGACGGGCACCTCTGGGCTGGGCTGGGGGGGGCACTCTCTGCTGGCAACAGGGCATGGAAAGGCCCAGGAAGGGGAGGGAGGAGCAAGTGTCCCCCATGAAGATGGCCCAGCACCAGGTTTCCCAGTCCAGCTACTTCCCCCTCCCCCTGCCCAACCCAGCAGCCTCCCCTGCCCCTGCCATCACCTGCTAGTCACATTCCCAGACCCCACTGCCAGTCCCTCCCCACAGCCCGTGACCTTCTGACTCCAGCCCCACTCCTTTCCCCTGTGAAAGTGACATCACCCAGGGCTCCCTGCTGGCCACGTGAGTGTGAGGCAAGAAGAATCCTCCCATTCTGTTGTTGATTGAATATCCCTGTATAATCCCCTCAAATTTCCCCTCTTTGCTCTTGAACTGTTGAATGGTGACATAAAATCTCCCCGATGTTGGTGCTTCTCTCTTACATTGGCAAATATTTAGTTTGTGCCCCATTTTCTCCTCAGTTCTGAAATACTGATATCGAATTCTTGAAAATCTTCCTGCTTTTCTCTCCAGGTGGGTGACTGAGATCAGGACTCTTATACTGAGCGAGGTGCAGGCCTTGCCTGAGATCAGGTCCCCCAGTGTGCCAGGAACTGCACAGACCCTACAGAGAGCAGGGACCTTGTTGTGCTGGGTACTACAGTGACCCTGACTGAGCTCCGGGCCCCTGTTGTGCCAGGCCCTGAATCAACTCCAAGTGAAATCAGGCTCCCATTGTACCAGGTGCTGCAGAGACAGCAAACAAAATCATGGACCTTGTTCTTCCAGGTGCTGCAGAGACCCCAAGTGAGATCTGGGTCCTGTTCTGCCAGGCGCTGCAGAGACCCTAACAGAGGTCAGACCCCACTGTTGTGACAGGTGCTGTGGAGACCCCAACTGAGATCTGCACCCCTGTTGTGCTGGACACTGTAGAGACCCCATCTGACATCAGGCCTCCTATTGTGCCAGGTAAAACTGAGACGTGGACCGAGATCACAGCCTCCTTGTGTCAGGCAGTGCACGACTGTGGCACAGATTCCTGCCTCCATTGTGCTGGGCACATCAGAGACCTCAACTGAGATCTGTGTCCCCGTTGGGCCTGGCCCTGCACTGACCCCAACCCAGATCATGCCCCACGTCTGCACAGGGCACTGCACAGACCCTGACAGAGATCCTGCCCCCACATTTTGCCAGATGCTGCAGGGACTCCAAACAAAATCAGGGATCCTGTAAAGCCGGGAGTTGCAGAGCCCTCAACTGAGATAAGGCCCCTGTTATGCAGGGCTCTGCACAGACACCGAGATCAGGGTTCCCATTGTGACTGGTGCTGCACAGACACCAAGGGTATCTCGACCCTGCCATTAAAATACCCTAGCTGGCCCATGCCAGGTGACTCAGGCTCACGGGGCTCAGGCGAAGGGGCTGTTTAATTGCAGTGTAGGTGTCTGGGCTCGGGCTGGAGCCAGGCTGTAGGACCCTGGAAGGTGGGAGGGTGCCAGACGTTGGGCTGCAGCCCCAGCCGGAACATGGACACCACAATTAAACAGCCTGAGCTGTGTGAGCCCAAGTCAGCGGGCACAGGCCAGCCGCCGATGTCTAACAAGTTTGCATAGAGAATTTGGGGGAAAACTGGGAACCGACCCCAGATTGTTTGAATTCTTGCCTCTCCCCTTAACCCCAAGCCCAGCTTATGTGTGTACAGCATTCTTTTGGTCTATGTTTGCCTTGCATTGGCTTCCAAGGGAGGCTGTGGAATTTCCTTCACTGGAGGTTTTTAAGACCAGGTTACAGATACACCAGTCTGGGAATGTCTAGAGATACTTGGTTCTGCCTCAGCACAGGGGGCTGGAGTAGACGACCTCTGAAGATCCCTTCCAGGCCTACAATGAAATAATTCTCTTTTGTGCTGTGCCCTGTTCTATGCTGAGCTGTTCTGCATGATGCCGTTTGAAACTGTAATCGCACCATGTTGTGTAGCAGTTTTATGGTGCATTGTTTTGCCTCAGCGTGTTTGGTGCCTGTGCTGTGTTGGTTTGAGTTGAGCTATTTTCCATTGTGTAATTTCATCCTAGGATGTTGTAGTTAGCATCGTGGTGTTTTCTTTTCCTTTGTATTGTCATTTTATGCTGTGGAGTGTAGGTTGTTTTTTTCCCCCCTGAATTGCCTGACATTATGTTGTGGTGGGTTTTATTCTGTATGTTGTGTTTTTATATGTATATATTACATCGCATCCTAGAAATGTATGGCCAGATAGGACCTCAAGCTGTCATCAAGTCCAGCTCTCTCTGCTGAGGCAGGACCAAGTCTATGTAGATTATCTCTGACAGAGCTTTGTCCTACCTGTCCTTAAACTTCCAGGGAAAGAGACTCCAGAGCCCCCTTGAAAGACTATTCCAGAGCTGAACTACCTCAGCTCTGGTGACACCCACACAGATTTTAGTGGTGAGCAGCTCTGGAGAGAGAGGAGACCCCAGTGGTGGGCAGCTGGGTAAAGAGACTAAAATTGGGAGGAGAAACATTGACCTGTCCCAGGTCACCCAGGCTGTCTGTGACCGAGCTAGAAATAGATTCCCATTCTAGTGCCACTGTACTGCTGTTTCTGAAGGTCTCTGCCACACTGATGTTTTAGGCACTTGTGCAAACCCTTAGTGTAGACAGAATTTACACTAGTGCACTGTGATTGGTACCGGTGCACCATGTCCCAGTTTGAAGGTTTGAGCTGGTGGGGGGGGAAGTGAACTCACAGAGGCTTGGGGCTGGCTGAACAGTGCAGCTGGTAAGGGGGGGGCAGCAGTGAGTGCTGGAGGTGTGAGCCAGGAGCACAGCCCCACAGGACTGCACACTGACTTCTCCTGATGCAGGGGACAAACCCAGCGAGGTGGTTTGTCCATGGATGCACAGGCTGTCTTGGCAGGGCAGCTCACCTGCAGTCCCTGCACCCCTCTTCCTGCAGCCCCACAGTGTGCTCTGGGGGCCTTTCCAAGCTGCGGGTGACAGGGCTCTGGAGTTAATAGGGTCTGTTTCTGGCTCTGTCACAGACCTGTTTAGTGACCTTGGGGAAGTCACAGTCCTTCTCTCTGTAACATTGTCTTCAGTGACTCGAGAGCATGAGCATCAGCCTCAGGCAGACTGGTGAGAAGCAGGGAACAAACCCCAAATTGGTTGTGAGGTCTGTATGGAGATTTCACCAACCAAGTATCCAGTGTAAACGCTTCAGGCTCTGTAGCACCATTAACATGGAATCACAGACCGTCGTCGTGGGTGATCCCATATATCTCACCATGCACGTGAGCTTACCTTTGTGACAGATGGTCCCTTACACCAGGGGTTCTCAACCTTTTTCTTTCTGAGCTCCCCCCAACACACACACACTAAAAACTCCACTGCCCACATGGGCCACAATAACTGTTTTTCTGCATATAAAAGCCAGGGCTGGTGTTAGGGGGCAGCAAGCAGAGCAACTGCCTGCGGCCCCCACAAAGCTACATTGCTCAGGCTTTGGCTTCAGCCCTGGTGGTGGAGCTCAGGGCCCTGGACTTCAGCCCCATGCGCTGGGACTTTTTGCCCTGGGTCTCAGCGAGTCTAATGCCGGCCTTGCTTGGCAGCCCCCTGAAAGCTGCTCACGGCCCCCCCAGGGGGCCCCAGACCCCGGTTGAGAACCACTGCCTTACAGCACGAATCAGTTCCTTCTGTATGAGGTTTTTCATCCCCTTCCTGCCATGTGCTCTGAGCTGGAAACTCAGCTAATCGGAAGTCAAGAGCACAACAACAGTCTTGTGTCTTTGTTAACGTCCCATAATAGTCTCTCTGGTGTTGATGGACCTTTCCTGCCAGGCAGGGTGTAATTCATTCTGTTGCCAATCAGCACTTCACCTAGGTAAAGTCTCTGTCCTGTCTGGTGATTTACAGAGCCAGAGAGGCTCACAATGCAACTAGTCAGATGTTAACCCAGGCAGCAACTCACAAGCATTCAATAAAGTCTAAACACTAAACTCATTCTTATGCTCACAGTCTGTATGAGGAGTATCTACTCATTTGGACTCACTGGGGAACCACAGAAAGAAACAAGATGAGCTGAGGCAAGAAGACCCAGTCTCAGAGCCCCAGGGATCACACTTCCCAAAAGCTAAAACTAGCCCCAGCCCATGAAAGGGGCACTCCCAGGAGAGACTGTATAAAGGCTGGAGCATCAAATAACTTAGTTAACCTGAGACAGCTGCCTTGGGGACAATGACAGGGAGAATCCCCAGAGTGACTCCTTTGATTCTGGCCTTTGGTTCATAGAATCACAGAACTGGAAGCGACCTCGAGAGGTAGCTAGTCCAGTCCCCTGCACTCAAGGCAGGACAAAGTATTATCTAGACCAGGAGTGGCCAAACTGAGCCTGAGAAGGAGCCAGAATTTACCAGTGTACATTGCCAAAGAATCACAGTAATACGTCAGCAGCCCCCCATCAGCTCCCATTCATGGGAAGCCAGAGTAATCAGCACCTTCCCCTCCCTCCTCGCACCTCCCGATCAGCTGTTCACACTCTGGAAGACACTGGGGGTGGGGAATGGAGCCAGGGCACTGCAGGCTCAGGGAAGTGTGTGGGAATGGGTGGAGTGGGGGCAGGGCCTGTAGCTGAGTTGTGAACACACCCAGCACATTGGAAAGTTGGTGCCTGTAGCTCCAGCCCCGGAGTTGGTACCTATACAAGAAGCCACATATTAAATTCTGAAGAGCCACATGTTGGCCACCCCGATCTAGACCATCCCTGAGAGGTGTTTGTCCAGCCTGCTCTTAAAAATCCCCAATGATGGAGATTCCACAACCTCCCTAGGCAATTTATTCCAGTGCTTAACCACTCCGACAGTTAGAGAGTTTTTCCTAAGGTCCAACCTAAACCTTCCCTGCTGCAATTTAAGCCCATTGATTTTTTTTGTCCCGTCTGCAGAGGTTAAGAAGAACAATGTTTCTCCCTCCTCCTTGAAACAAACTTTTATGTGCTTGACAGCTGATCATATCTTCTCCAGATTAAACAAACACAATGTTTTCAATCTTCCCTCATAGGTCATGTTTTCTAGACCTTTAATCATTTTTGTTGCTCTTCTCTGGACTTTCTTCAATTTTTCCACATCTTTCCTGAAATGTGGGTCCTAGAACTGGACACACTACTCCAGTTGAGGCCTAATCAGTGCGGAGTAGAGCGGAAGAATTACTTCTTGTGTCTTGCTTACAGTACTGCTGCTAATACATCTCAGAATTATACTTGCTTTTTTTTGCAACAGTGTAACACTGTTGACTCATATTTAGCTTGTGATCCGCTATGACTCCGAGATCTGTTTCCGCAGCACTCCTTCCTAGGCCATCATTTCCTGTCTTGTATGTGTGCAGCTGATTGTTCCTTCCTAAGTGGAGTACTTTGGATTTGTCCATATTGAATTTCATCCTATATACTTCAGACCATTTCTCCAGTTTGTCCAGATAATTTTGAATTTTAATTCTATCCTCCAAAGCACTTGCAACCCTTCCCAGCTTGGTATTGTTCACAAACTTTATAAGTGTAACAGAGAGACTCTGCTACTGGGAGGATTTCACCATGTCTCAGAGTGGGAGGAGGCTAGGAATAAGGTCTGAATGAACCTAGAACCTAGAATGTCCATTACCAGGGAAAAATCCTGTGGGGAATCGACATGTGGAAAGGACAGAAACCCTGTCTGAATTCTCTCACGTTGCCCTTCTCGCCCTGGCAGGCTACAGAATAACGTCCATGTTTCGCTCCAAATCATCCCCTCCTCCCAGGGAGAAGGAAATGTCTACATTGGAGCTGGATCAGGTAAGGGATTATCAGGGAGCTGGTGGTGGGTTCTGCCTGGAGGGAGAGGAGAAGTAAATGTATAGGAGGATGGGAGCTGCTAGAGGTGGTGGAAAGCAGGAAATACCTAGGGTGGAGAAAGGGAGGGGACAGGATGTGACAAACCTGCTGAGACTTGTGTACTCTAGGATGTGATGGGTTGTCACCCTGGGGTGCAGTCTGGGGGGCTTCTGGGAACCATTGTGCCCTCTAACTTTCAAACTGGGCTGGCTCTTCTCACACTGCTTTGCTGGAGATTCAGCCAGCCTCTCCAGGCCCTGTTATCACCCAACATGACAGCAGGTGGCGCCATGCATCCAACTAAGCTACCTGAGTGTGTTACCTAAGCCACTCAAGGACAGATAGATGACAACAGCCAATTTCCCAGCGATAAGTGATAGCAAACAGATCAAAGCAGATTACTTAACAAATAACCAAAAACTCAAACTAAGCCTAACATACTATCTGGATAGAATTTGAATTAGCAGTTTCTCACCCTGACTGATGATACAAGCAGTCCACCAAGTTTCCATACACAAGCTAGAAATCCCTTTACCCTGGGACCAACATTTTCCCCCAGTTCAGTCTTTGTTCCTGAGGTGTTTCCATGAGATTTCTTGTGTGTGGAATGAGGCCAAGAGATGATCTCACACCCCAGCTTATGTAGCTTTTCCACATGGCAGGAACCCTTTGTTCCAAACTCAGTTCCCAGTCCAGTTTGTGGAAAAATACAGGTACCAAAATGGAGTTTAGTGTCATGTGGTCTGGTCACATGCCCTAGCATGGCCTGCTGAGTCATAGTAGCCATGATTCATAGGCTGTCTGAAACAGTCACAGGAAGGCTAAGCTCTTCCACAGTCCATTGTCTTTGTTGATGAGCCATCAACACTGTCTGGCTTCTTTGTTGTACCTGAAAGGGTCATTGTGAGTGTTATCCAGAGTAAGCACATTTGAAAGACAGATACATAGTCAGTATCCATAACATCAGATATGAACATGATACATGCACAGACATAGGACAATCATATTCAGCAAATCATAACTTTTCCAATGACACTGAACATGATGCATCCTGCACAAAATGCATCATAATTATGTCCTAATAATTTTATACTCATACCACTATGCTGAATATGGGGTGTAGTGTCAGATAGAGCCTAATTTCAAGGCACAGAAGTTGGGAATGGAACTTCCCCTCTTTGTGGAACAGTAAATAACCCTCTAGCCAGGACTGGGAAAACTTCCCAGACTCCCAGTGCTGAAACCTGAACCTACTGACACTTCATTAGTTACCACCACCCCCAATCTTTGTGGCAACTGCAAACTTTATCAGTGATGATTTTATATTCTCTTCCAGGGCCAAGAACCAATCCTTGTGGGAACCCCCTAGAAAGAAATCTACTCAAGCATGGTTCCCCATTTACAATAATAGTTTTAATCTATTTAATGTATGCTGTGTTTATTTTGTATCTTTCTAGTTTTCTAGTCAAAATGTTGTGCTGAACCAAGTCATATGCCTTACAGAAGTTTAGGTATATTACATCAATACTATTAGTTGCAACCAAACTTTTTATCTCATCCAGTAAGGATATCCAGTTAGTTTGACTGGATCTGTTGTCTCTGAACCTTTGTTAATTGGTACTAATTATATTACCCTCCTTTAATTCTTTATTAATTAAATCCATATTCGCTGCTCCATTATCTTGCCCAGTATCGGACTAACACTCTTGTAATTAGCTGGGTCATCTCTTTTACACTTTTTAAATATTGGCAGAGCATTAGCTTTATTCCAGTCTTCTAGAATTTCCCCAGTGTTCCAAGTCCTAATTAAAATCAACATTAACAGTCCTCCACACTCCTCCACCAGGTCATTCAAAACTCTTGGATACAAGTTATCTGGACCTGCTTATTTAAACGTCTAACTGTAATAGCTGCTGTTTAACATCTTCATGAGTTATTGTTGGGATGGAAAGACTGTCATCGTCAACATCTTATATGATTACATCATCTGTTTTTCTCCAAATCCAGGAGAGAAATATTTATTGAACACTTTTACCTCTTCTGCATTGTTTTTGATAATTCTGCCATTTCGATCTAGTAATTTACCACTATCATTGTTAGGGATTAATTTTGTATAACTTAATATACTTTTTTAAAACTTCCTTCTTATTTTCATTAATTGGTCATTGATTTCTGATAGCTTCCCTTACCAATTTTCTACAATTCTGATTTTCCAACTTCTATTCTTTACTATTGACTTCCCCTTTCTTCCATATATTTTATTTGGAGAGTGTTGGGATTCCTAACAGGGAGCCACCAGCAGGATCCAGAGACAGCCCCATCTCCTATATCAAGCTCTGGCTAGTAGATATGTGATAAATGTGATGACCCTGCCTCCATCTGTCAGCTGGGAGAGACAAAGCAGCCTCCTGGCTGCTCTAAGCAAGGTGGGGTGGGGCTCTGTTAACATGTGCCTCCCGGAGCTTCCATTTACCGGTGCTGCTGTTCTGTGAATTATGGGGCTGTGAGTGGGGCAGCAGGTACTGAGTGTTGGACTCTTTCAGGAGCTGGTGACCTTCGAGGAGGTGGCTGTGTATTTCACCAAGGAAGAGGGGGTTCTGCTGGACCCCACTCAGAGAGCCCTCTACAGGGATGTCATGCAGGAGAACTATGAGACGGTGGTCTTGCTGGGTAAGGAGTCCTGTCCCCTGGGTTATTAGAAACTGTGGGGTCTCTAAGGAACCTGAGTAGTAATAACTTTATAACTTTATTCGTCATACAAGTTTTGACAAGTTTCCTTGCCTTCCTTTTTTTCCTTATCTCCCACCCACTAGTATCATTTTTGGACATGTGCCTTTTTGGTGCCGTCAGTCATTTTAAAATTGTATTTAATGTATCCTTATTGGCTACATTAATAACTGTAGCTTTCATTCCTTTTCCTCATTTTAAGAAGAAAATAGGCTGCCTGTAGAATTCTAAATTGAGTAAATAGGTGTATGACTGATGCATGGCTTGTGTGATAGTCAGATGAGCTCTTCTTTTGATAGGAGAGCGTGTAATGTTGCCATTCAGGACCCCGTAGGGGAAGGGAGAACAGAGCCGTGGGAGGGGAGGAGAAAGGGGGAGTAGATAATTCTGGGGTGCCATGACATAGGGTGGGTGTGTGCAGGATTAGAGCTAAGAAGCAGCAGGGAGGGAGGAGGTTGTGAGAGATGAGGAGGGAACACAAGAAGCTCCCAAGGTTCCGGAAGGAGAGTAAATGGGAAATAAGGGAGGGCAGTGTGGAGGAAGGGCACCCAGGAATTGGGCTGCGTCGGTCAGTGGGAAGGAGGAGAATTTTTGGGATCTACAGCTGTGGGGGATGCCAGACCTTTAACCCCAAATCCCTAGCCAAGCCTTGTTGCTTTAGAGCCTGCAGTCCAGTTTTATTTCTGTTGTTTCAATTCTTACATTTTCCCCCAAATATTATTTTAACTCTTGACCTCCCTTTCTCACTCATTACCCCCCTTCCCATCTCTATGCACAGCGACCCTGGCCACCAATCCTGAGATGGGAGGGATAGCTCAGTGGTTTCAGCATTGGCCTGCTAAACCCAGGGTTGTGAGCTCAATCCTTGAGGGAGCCACTTAGGGATCTGGGGCAAAATCAGTACTTGGTCCTGCTAGTGAAGGCAGGGGGCTGGACTCAATGACCTTTCGGGGTCCCTTCCAGTTCTAGGAGATAGGTATATCTCCGTTTAAAAAAAAAAAAAAAAAAGTCCTTGCTGCATTCCTCCCTCCCATAGCAGGGCCACTACCTAGGCACAAATGGGCACTTTGTTGATGATGTCACAGGGTGGTAGTGTAGCCTGTACAATTTTTACATCTGTAAGATTACATATTGGGGCACAACTTGCCCTTGTACATGGCTACTCAAAGTTAATTGAGAAGATGGAATTTGGTGAAACACAGAAATTTGATTTAATACAGACAGTTATAATTAAAATAATAGGCAAGGATCAATACACATAATGATTAGACTAAGATAAGTATAGTAAAGAGGGTTTTGCACTGTGCATACTTACAAGTTATGGACACCATTGGAAACAAAGATCGAGGGGCAAGGGAGACCATCAGAAGGGAGGCCCTGCTTCAGTTTACTTAGGGAACTGACAAAATGTAAAAAATGGTCACTAGGAGAGGTATTTTATCCGCTTCCTTATGGTAATAGGATGGCTATATACCATATCTGCTCCTTTACTCTGATTAAAATAATATCAATAATTGCCCCAACCCATATGTGGCCTTTGGGAAGTCCGTAATTAAGCATCAAGCCTTAATACTCATTATTTACATCACTTATTTATTAATAATTCCAATATACGAATGTGTCCAACTGCTGAGATACTGCATAGCAATCTAATTGCTGAAGCCCACCCCAAACTTCCTGTTTTCAGAATCCTGTGGCGTGTTGCACCTGTTTGTGGTTCCTCATTAGTCTCTCAAAATGAGGGTGCAAAATATCTGACCTGGGATTCTCTCCTTAGACCTATTCAGGTAAATCCCAGACTTCAGCATAATTTCTTTCCACCTAATATAAGGCCCTTAACTGTACCAAGCTTAATAACCCATTTATTTATGTTCACCTCCTTGCCCCTCCATGCATGTTCCAAGCTAATAAGCAATACTCTGACCATGACATTTTTACCTCTAGCGAGTATAAAATTGCCCACAAGACGTGTGACTAGGTTATAGATCATAAAATCAGGTCAGGGTCAACTGGAGTGAGAGTTTGGAGAGAGTCTTACCCCCCCCCCCTCCTCCCCCACCCCCTGCATCTGCAGAGGCCACAAGCTGTCTTCCCTCCAGGCTCCTTGGATCCTTGAGCCTGTCCTTCCTCAGGTTGCGTGGCCCAGTTCTTGTTTTTTACCTTCTCCTTTTCCAGAAGAATTAGAGGCTGTTGTTCCTGAATGTTAGTGTTTAATTCGCCAGCCGTCTCCACACACTAGGAGTTTAATTCTCCCTCCCATTACACCTGAGTCACTAGATTTCCTAATTCTCCAAAATGTGCTTTTGCAATGTCACAGTTCTGGGGTAGCGAAGCCTTTGACCTGTCTCCATGGGGTGCTCAAGGAATGCCCTCTCAGGTATCAGGCCTCTAGCCAGCCTCTCTCTATGGGTGGGGACCCACATGCCTCTCCTTTTTGACCAGGGTGTAAGGATTGCAGCTTGTCCTCCACTGTGTTCACTGGACTAATGTCCAATTCCTGTGCTTTGCTTTCTCTCTAAGGGCTGTGAACAGTGTGTGTGTGATAGAGGCAGGAATTTTGGTGATACTTGTATGATGCCAATACACACCTCAGTTTCCCTCTGTGATTGGTATTGCTATGATTATAAAGAGCAGGAGACATGAGGTGTCCTGGGGAGGAGTCAGGTGTCTCCAGGCAGAAATCTGGGGGGACGGGGGGCATGAGCCTGTGTGCTCTGCCCACACATGACCTCTGCTTGCACCCTTGGGATGAGTCGGGTGTATCTGGGCAGAAATCTGGGGGGTTGTGACCCTGCATCCCCACCCACCCTCTGTTCAGCAATTCCAGATATGAAGGGTGATTCCAGAAATGAAGAGTAATTTCAGGAAAAAATGCAGTAATAGCGGCAATTTCTGAAAACAGTGGCCCTAGTCATAACATTAAATACCTGTATGCCTGTGTTCATCAGATCTGTCACTCTGCCTTCACATAGTTTACTCTGCTGGTGGGTTCTACCCCTTCCCCCATTCTATGTCTGTCTTGTCTATTTAGATTGTAAATTCGTCAGGGCATGAGCCATCTACTATTCTCTGTTTGTACTTTGCCTAGCACAATGGGGACCCAGTGTTAGTTGGTCCTTAGGCACTAAGGTAATGAATATGATTTATAATAATAATAACTATCCTGCCACTTTGAGCCAAGGAAGATGGCCTTGGGATGTTACTGCTTAACAATGAGCTGGGGGTTAAAACCGTGCAATATTCTTTGTGACAAGTATCCCACAAATTCCACTGACCTCCTTGTTTTCTTTGCTTTGAGCAGGGTTTCCAATTTCCAAACCTGATATGATCTTGCAGCTGGAACGAGGGGAAGAGCCATGGGTTCCAGACCTCCACGACTCTCAGAAAAAAGTGCTCCCGGGAGCTGCCTTCACAGGTGAGGAATTGGTTAAACTAAGTAAAAAACTGTCCGTGAATAGAGGGAACATTTGGGAGGCCCTACAAAGACCTTGTGAGCTCTCCAACTTCAGGATTGTTCCCTGTAGATGTGGAATCATTAGGCAGATGTCACTCATGGCTTCCCACCTACCCTGACTGACAACTGGCAACAGGTCCCTCCCAATCTTGCTTACCTCTGAGAATTCTGGTGAGATGCAGACCCGGAACTGATCCCTTCCTCTCTCTCCTCTGGGGAAAGAATTGGGGTTAATCAGCTCCTGATAGGGTTGATCTCTCCCACACATTTTGGTTTGTTCATCCCTTTTTCCTTTCCTCATTCTGAGATTTCCTTTCTCTCTGGCGCAGGGCGTGACCTATATCTGGATTCTCTCTGTATCCCATCAGATGTTGGGATGGTGTGTGAGAACAAGGCGAAACCCCATCAGGAAGATGCTGAGCAAGTAGAATACCATGGGATGTTATTAGGAAGATCCAAAGGGAATGATTCTGGGAGTTATGCACTCCCAGAAAAAGCAAAAACCTGTGAGAATCGACATAGGCCAGAGGAAAACTTCAGTAGCCACTCAGACCTTATTACACGCGAGAGAATCAACTTGAAAAAGACACGCTACACATGCCATGAGTGCGGGAAAAGCTTCATTGGTAGTTCAGCTCTCATCTTACATCAGCGAATCCATGCAGGAGAGAAGCCCTACGCATGCTCTGAGTGCGGGAAAAGCTTCAATCAGAGCTCTGCCCTGATCGCACATCAGATTATTCACACGGATGAGAAACCTTATGGATGCTCGGAGTGTGGAAAACGCTTCAATTGGAGCTCACACCTTATCAGTCATAGGAGAATCCACACGGGTGAGAAACCTTATGGATGCTCTGAGTGTGAGAAACGCTTCAGTGCTAGTTCAGCCCTCATCTCACATCAGCGAATCCACACGGGAGAGACGCCCTACACATGCTCTGAGTGTGGGAAAAGCTTCAATCAGCGCTCTGCCCTGGTCAGCCATCAGAGAATCCACACAGGAGAGACGCCCTACACATGCTCTGAGTGCGGGAAAAGCTTCAAACAGAGCTCTACCCTGAGCAGACATCAGAGGATCCACACAGGAGAGAGACCCTACACATGCTCTGAGTGCGGGAAAAACTTCAGTTACAGCTCAGTTCTTATTAGACATCAGAAAATCCACATGGGAGAGAACTGTAAGATGTGCCTTGACTAGGGATGGCCAAAGATTTTTTATTTTTTTTTAAATCACATTTACTAATTCCCATGTAGTGATTTTTGCTCCATCTTCACTGTGGTCTCTCAGCTCCCCCAGATCAGTTGCCTGCTTCTGCCTTTTGCAGCTCACCCTCCTTTTGGGTCAGTCCTGTGATCTTTTCTATCAACTCCTTTCCTTTTGAGTCATAGGAGCGTGTGTCCCTCCTGCCAGGAATGTTCATCAGCTCCAGGTGGGAGAGAGGTTTGATCCCAACAAGCTACACTGAGGCAAAAACTACCTGTTCCTTCCATCCACTAGGACTGTACATGGCGTTGGCTGCTCAAGTTAGTGATCTTGGTGTAAAAAGACAATTATAGTTGTAGAGCAGACGTAGCCCAGGTACAGTGGTTGGCATTAGCTTTCCCCTTGACCTGACCTAAACTCCATCACTTCCTAGTCTAAATAAACCCTGAGCATCACAGTTATACTGTTCCCCCATTTCAAAGCAATTATTAGTCATCAAGTTCTCCCTTTGGGAACAAATTGTTTCATTCCCAGTTGCTCTGATGTTGCTTCAAGTTGTGCTGCAGAGCAGATATTTTTACTTCCATTTTCCTCAACTAAAATATATTGAACTATAACAAAGAGCAGGAACAGGACAGGGATAGGGAAAAATGTCATTTCACCATCTGTAACAACAGAAGAAGATGGGGTAAGTCAGAGGGATTCCCTTATTCCCCATCACCATCCCAATCCCCCTGTTGTTCAGTTGGTTAGGTCAGTATTTTTTCTAAAGGGCTGGGAACAGGATTCCCTAGTAAATGATTTGTAACTAAGCAAAATACCCATGCATTTGCCTTCCAAAGCAGTTGTGGCCCAGGTCCTGCAGGAGGTCACTCCTGAAGATATCTCCTTCCTGTGGAAGCCAGTAAATAATTAACAAGGATTTGAAGAGATCTTAATGAATGTTAGTTAGCAAGAGTCAGGCCATACTGTAACCTTAATGACGTAAGACTTGTAGGAGCAAAGATAGTGCGAGGCGACAGGACAGGAACTGTGTACAAAGTTATTACGACCTTGCAATCACTAACCAAAATGCAGGCTTGCTTTTTCTAGGATTGAGACAAATAAGATAAGCCTTTTTGCTATGTATAAACAAAATGTAGTTGTTGCTTTTTACTGTCTGTATTATTGTTAGAAATTGTCTGTAAAAGGTATAAAGGCTTGCTGTGATTGTTTACCAGTTGAGAGACCTGTCCAGGACTGGGGTGACCCTGTGTCCTATGGCACTCTCTCCCTCCATGGTAATTACTGGAGAAATTAAAGAATTTGATTTTGCTGCACCCAAACAATAAAAGCGAGAACTTACATTTTCTTCGACAATTTGGGGGCTCGTCCGGGATGGCAACGCCCACTGACCCACAGACGGCTACTACGGATCATTCCCCTTCGAACCCCATGGCACCACATGAGAGGTATGAGACCTTTTGAAATCTCTATTGGGGTATCGGAGGAGGACTTTCCGTGAGGACGTCTGTCTCTGTTGGGCTCACGCCATCTGAACTTATTGACTGTGCAGCAGGATCAGATGCAAAGTGGTATTGGGGAGAGGCCCCAATAAGGTTAGTTTATAGCAGTACTGGGAACTGCTGAGTTGGCCAAGGTAAATGCATAAGGTAATGCATAAGGTAAATGCATAGGTAAATGCATTAGAATGCACCGGTGCTGAGGGGTTTTTACCGCCTCAAGAGGGGTTGTCATACCGCCTCATGGTATTGGTCCGGACCAGGTAAAGATGCATCATGGTTAAAATAAAAAAAAAAAGAGATAAAAAGGTTAAAAAAAGAAAAAAAGAAAAAAGAAAAAGGAAGAAAAAGAGGCCTTGGTGTGTGTGTGTGTACACCAGTGTGAGTGGCTGTTACCGGGCTAGCCCAGTAATTAAAGAATTTGATTTTGCTGCACCCAAACAATAAAAGCGAGAACTTACATTTTCTTCGACATTCCTAAACAGGTGTATGTTGCCTGTTGTTTGGGAAATGCAATCCCTATCTGGGTAGAGATGTGAAAAATTGAAGTGACATTTCAGTTCAGCTCACCCCGGGAGATGCTGCAAATGTGTAGAAAATGGAATCTGTGTTGAATGTGATACAGCTGCAGAAAGATACCTATTTTTAAGAGAGACCTGACATTTGGTGTCTTACAGGGATTATAAAACGCACCTGAATTTAGTCCCTAATTTAAATCTGTGGTACCAGATTAAAGAAATAAAAGGGGGAGTTGTACCTCACTATCGCTACTGATCTGTTGTGCGGTTGGTGAAGTATTCTACGTCAGAGAAGTGTAAAATTACTCCAAGTAAGGTCAAAGATTTGACACGAACTCGGGTAGAAATTGCAGGTAGTGGTGGTTGATTTTCACCCCTGAGATGGAAGCTATTGTGACCTGTGGCCCAGGTAACCTATTTTTCGAACCCTGCTCCCTAGTTAAGTGGCATTGGTCACACACCTAAAGGACGCCATGGTTAAAATGGGAACAACTGTCTTTCACCATTTGGATCCAAAGTTTCATGAAGCACAGAGAGAAACAGCTGATTCCTTCAGAGCCCTTCCATGCCTATGGGTCCCAATCTGGCTGTCTTGTTGGACAAGAAGCACTTCCATGCTGGGCAAATAATGGTAGCCAATGAGGGAATGTATCAGATTCGAAATTCAGACTGCAGGATACTTGAATGCTGAGTCCAGAGTCTGTGGTTTAGTCCAGGCCTGCACAACTTGTAAAGTGGCGAGGGCAATATTACTCGAAAGAAAACAGCTGAGGGCTGAAAACCCCCAGCCCCACCGAACCCCCCTCTGCGCTGCTGAAACACCCCCCGAGCGCCACCCAGCCCCCCCGAAACCCAGCCCCCCCAGCACTGCCTACCCTGCAAAAACAACCCCCCCAGCGCTGCCCAGTCCCCCTGAAACAAGCCCCCCAGCGCCACCCCGTCAAAACAGCGGTATTCAACCTTGGCAATATGTTATAGTGAGCACCTAAGGTAGTATAATTAAGGTAAAAGAAAACTGTCTTTTCTTGCTAGAAGTAGAATAAGATCTTCCCCCCACTTTGTAATCAGTTGCCCTCTTGAATGAATGAGGTGTGACTGAGGAAGGTGTGGAAGGCAGCACCTCCAGAAAGCTGCAACCCTTGGAGAGGGGCTGGGAGCCAGACCAGATCAGTAGAACAGGTCAGTCACTGACTCACCACTCACCTCCTCAGCCCCCCACCCCCCGCTTACCTCCTCAACCCCCCTCCACCGCCGCCGGCTCACCAGCCCTGCCCCTACTGCCTGCCCGCTCGCTGCCTCAGTCCCCTACGGCTCGCCTGCCTGCCTGCTCATCTCCTCAGCTCTCCTCCCCCACCACCAGCTCACCTGACCCCCTGCCAATGCCCACCCGCTTGCCTCCTCAGACCCCCACTCCCTTGGCTCACCTGCCTCCCCACTCACCTCAGCTCCCCCATCCCCAGCTCGCATACTCACCCCCTGCCACTGCTCTTCCGCTCTCCTCCTCAGCCTTCCACCCCACTGGCCAGTGATGAGCTGCCAAAATCTTAACAACCGGTTCCCTACTCATCCCACACGGGAGTCATGGCCCACCCCCGGGACTCCTGCCCCGTCCAACCCCCTTCCCTGTCCTCTGACTGCCCCCGTCACCCCATCCAACCCCTCCTCTCATTCCTGATGGCCCCCCTGGGACCCTTGCCCCATCCAACCACCCTTTCTCCCTGTCCTTTGACCGCCCCTGGAACCCCTGCCCCTGACGGTTCGTGTGGGAAGCCTGGGGGGGCTGAGAAGCTCAGCCCCAGGGAGGAGGAGAGGAGGTAGGTGAGCTGGGGTGGGGAGCAGTTCCCCTGTGCACCCCCCGGGTTACCTGCTTTCCCCTCCTCTCCCCAGCTCACCTTGTCTCCGTCTCCACCTCGCTGGGCCTGAGCGCGAAGCCGCCACATCACTTCTCTTCCCTCCAAGGCTTCCTGCGCGAACAGCTGATTTGCGGGAAGCGGGGGGGGGGGAGCGGAAGCGGGGGGGAGGGGAAGCGAGGCGGGGCATTCAAAGGAGGCGGAGTGGAGGTGAGCTGGGGCCAGCCGCCAGCTCACCTGCCCCCCCACCACTGCCCACCCGCTCACCTCATCCCCCCTCCCTCACCTGCTATTGTGTCATACAGGAGACCTGTGATATGCAGGGGGTCAGATTAGATGCGTTAATGTCTTTTCTGGCCGTAAAGTCGACTAATTTCTGAAAAACTGAGTGTAGCATTGGGAGCAGCATCTGATGTTTTGCTGCCTAGAACGAACGCTCCTTGAGTGGGGTGATTCACAGGGAGTAGCTCAAACCTGCAAAGTGCCTGGGCAGGGGCAGGACATTAACACAGCAGTGACATCACAAAGGCCTTTTGCAGGACCTCAGACTATTGGTCAAAGGTGGTGGGGAGGTGGTGACCTCACAGAGAGATGCTGACATCAGCCAGGCAGGACAGGGGCGAGGGACCAGGGAAACCTCAGAGCCCCCTGTGGCTTTGCTTCAGCAAGTCTCCTTCTCCAGGTCTCTCTTTGAGGACTGAGAGAGTATTCCGGTTCACCTACGTGAGCTCCAGGAGGAACCTCTTTCGAGTTTTCTCCTTCCCTTTTAGTGATTTTACTAGAAAACCGATGTCCCTGTTTAGAAGATAAGAGCCTCCTTGAGGTTTGAAACCTGTTCAATCTGATCCATCTGGTGACAGTTGAATTCTAGGCATGGAAAACACGAGCTTAAGGAGGCAGAATTTTATTGCACACCTCAGATTTTGTCCCTCAGAATCACTGGGGACATTAGGGTTTGTCCTTTTTGTTTCACCTTTCCCTCCATCTCTCCCTTCCTCCTTTCTCTTCATCTCTTGCTTCTTTTGTCCTTTCTCCTGTTCCCCTCCCAACACCAGGAGAGAGGGAGGGAGAGAGAGGTGTGTGTGTGTGTTTGGTTTTTTTTGCAGGGGAATGCTCTGCAGCTCCCACTGTGGGAGGTCCACCCAAAGAAGTGGAACTGAAATAGTGCTTGGGCAGTGATCCCCACTGGTGACCTGGGCCATCCTTTGGGCTCTCTGGTGAGAACAGTAGTTTCCCCAGGAATTGAAATTAGAGGGGGTGTTTGAATTTAGAGCGGGGGTGTCAGGACCAATGAGATATATAAAAGAGATATGAATAAAGTAAATGTTTTGTTAGGATTATGCAAATTTAGCATAAGGATAATGCAAGTTACACATAACAGGTCTAGATTTCTAAAAAATATACAATTTTTAAAAAATGTATTTAATTTAAATTGACTTTTGAAAAGTAAGCCATCATGGGATAAGAAGGAAGTCTTCTCATGGATCAGTAACTGGTTAAAATATGGGGAAAAAAGGGTAGGAATAAATTATCAGTTTTCAGAATGGAGAGAGATAAATAGTGGTATCCCTGAGGGGTCGGTACTGGGACCATTACTGTTCAACATACTCATAAATGATCTGGAAAAATGGGTAAACAGTGAGGGTGACAAAATTTTCAGATGATACAAAACTATTCAAGATAGTTAAGTCCCAGGCAGACTGAGAAGAGTTACAAAGGGATCTCACAAAACTGGGTGACTGGGCAACAAAATGGCAGATGAAATTCAATGTTGATAAGTGCAGAGTAATGCACATTGGAAAACAATCTCAACTATACATACAAAATGAAAGAGTCTGAATTAGCTGTTACCACTCAAGAAAGAGATCTTGGTGTCGTTGTGGATAGTTCTCTCAATGTGCAGTGGCAGTCAAAAAAGCGAACAGAATGTTGGGAATCATTAAGAAAGGGATAGATAATAAGACAGAAAATATCATATTGCCTCTATATAAATCCATGGTACGTGCACACCTTGAATACTGCGTGCAGATCTGGTCACTCCATCCCAAAAGAGAGACATTGGAAATGGAAAAGGTACAGAGATGGGCAACTAAAATGATTAGGGGTATGAAACAGGAGGAGAAATTAAAATGACTGGGAATTTTCAGCTTAGAAAAGAGATGACTAAGGGGAGATAAAGTAGAGGTCAATCAGCACAGGCTAAGTACAGTTCTACTGACCTTTACTCATACAATAAGAACAACATTTCATTTCCCAACCCCCACCCCCCACATTCAAATGATTTGTAACCCAACCCCAGCCAAAATCTTATCACTTGGGCAACACGGCTCTGTTTGCTGGATACCTAGGTAGATTAGGTGTTGAATGTAAATACAATCTGGTCCTGAAGCCTTTTCCCTCAGCTCATCACTAGCTGTCAGGGAGAGCTCATTTAGACTTTTCTTACAAATCATCATTTGAAATTATTAGGTTTGCCAACATCACCGAAATAAATGCACTGACATCGTCTTAAAAAACAGCTGTATAAGGAAGCTAGTCTATGTTCATACTTTTGAAATCTATTATACTTTTTCAGATATATGTATTTTATCACACACTGTATATGTTTTTAAAGTGTGTATTAATGTTTCAATTTCAATTCAGATTTCCAAACAATCACTAAATTGGCATGTTTCAGAGTAGCAGCGGTGTTGATCTGTATATGCAAAAAGAACAGGCGTACTTGTGGCACCTTAGAGACTAACACATTTATTTGAGCATAAGCTTTTATGGGCTACAGCCCACTTCATCGGATGCATAGAATACAATATAGTGAGGAGATATATGTACATACAGAGAACATGAAAAGGTGGGAGTTGTCCTACCAACTCTAAGAGGCTAATTAATTTAAGATGCGCTATTCTCAGCAGGAGGAAAAAAACCAACTTTTGTAGTGATAATCAAGATAGATAGTTTGACAAGAAGCTGTGAGGATACTTAACATGGGAAATAGATTCAATGTGTGTAATGGCTCAGCCATTCCCAGTCTCTATTTAAGCCTGAATTGATAGTATCTAGTTTGCATATTAATTCAAGTTCAGCTGTTTCTCGTTGGAGTCTGTTTTTGAAGCTTTTCTGTTGCAAAATTGCCACCGTTAAATCTGTTACTGAATGGCCAGAGAGATTGAAGTGTTCTCCTTCTGGTGTTTGAATGTTATAATTCTTGATGTCTGATTTGCATCCCATTTATTCTTTTGCATAGAGACTGTCTGGTTTGGCCAATGTACAAGGCAGAGGGGCATTGCTGGCACATGATGGCATATATCACATTGATAGATGTGCAGGTGAATGAGCCCCTGATAATGTGGCTGATGTGATTAGGTCCTTTTATGGTGTCACTTGAATAGATATGTGGACAGAGTTGGTATCAGGCTTTGTTGCAAGGATAGGATCCTGGGTTAGTGTTTTTGTTCTGTGGTGTGTGGTTGCTGGTGAGTATTTGCTTCAGGTTTGGGGGGCTGTCTGTAAGCAAGGACAGGCCTATTTCCCAAGATTTGGGAGAGTGAGGGATCATCTTTCAGGATAGGTTGTAGATCTTTGAGGATGCACTGGAGAGGTTTTATTTGCGGGCTGAAGGTAACGGCTAGTGGCATTCTGTTATTTTCTATGTCGGGCCTGTCTTGTAGTAGGTGACTTCTGGGCACTCTTCTGGCTCTGTCAATCTGTTTTTTCACTTCAGCAGGTGGGTATTGTAGTTTTAAGAATGCTTGATAGAGATCTTATAGGTGTTTGTCTCTGTCTGAGGGATTGGAGAAAATATGGTTGTATCTTAGAGCTTGGCTGAAGACAATGGATTGTGTGGTGTGTCCTGGGTGGAAGCTGGAGGCATCTAGGTAAGTATAGCGGTCAGTAGGTTTCCGGTATAGGGTGGTGTTTATGTGACCATTGCTTATTAGCACAGTAGTGTCCAGGAAATGTGTGGATTGGTCTAGGCTGAGGTTGATGGTGGGATGGAAATTGTTGAAATCATGGTGGAATTCCTGAAGGGCTTCTTTTTCACGGGTCCAGATGATGAAGATGTCATCAATGTAGCGCAAGTAGAGTAGGGGTGTTAGGAGATGAGAGCTAAAGAGGCGTTCTAAGTCAGCCATAAAAGTATTGGCATACTATGGGGCCATGCGGGTACCCATAGCAGTGCCACTGACTTGAAGGTATATATTGTCCACAAATGTGAAATAGTTGTGGGTGAGGACAAAGTCACAAAGTTCAGCCACCAGGTTTGGCATGTAACTAGTTCACAAAACTGCGGGGGGGTGGGGGAGGCGGTGTTGGGGAAATTCAGGGGGGGTGTAGGGAAATCACTGGTTGAATGGACCTTTGGTCTGACCCAGTATGGCCATTCTTATGAAGAGAGGGGCAGAGCACTGTGACAGAGTTTCTGTAGTGTAGTGGTTATCACATTTGCTTAACATGCACAAGGTCCCTGGTTTGAAACCAGGCAGAAACGTGATGGCTTAATTTTCCCAGCTCCTACTAGCCTGTCCCTGCTGTTGTAGGAGCAGCAGTGATTTCCATGCTATATATAACCTGTATGCTCAAAAGGTCTGTTATACTTCCCTCCCTCCCACTTTTGTCTCTGAATGCCTGTGAAGTGGCTTTCCCCCTTCCCCTCCCTCCTGGAATGCTTGTGGGATGAATGGGTCGGTTGAAGAACAGAAGAGCTTCCAGGTAGACAAGGTGTCTGGGACTCTAATTAGGCAGCGATCACACACCCAGAGCATGGACACTGCCCAAGGTGGAGAGTGACCCACCAGATGCAGCCAAGTCATCTCTAGTCGCAGGCCATGAGGAGCAGGTCCTTGAAAGGGGAAGGGGCTCTGTGCTCAGAAGAGCACTCACAAGCTTGTACCTCCAGTGAATGCCCTTTGCCCGGACCGCCTGACCAGTGGTTCACTGTGTTGCATTTCATTGTGCCTCAGGAAGACTTACCTTCATCACACCGTCCATCGCGGCGCTGTGGGACACTTACCTTGCAGAATCCTGACATCTCCAGTGCCATGCCTGTCCTGGGAGCGTGAATATGCAAGTGTGAGTGTGACCTTCCCCCCCTGCTTCTTTTGAGCTTAGCTGTCAGTATAATAAACGTGCTGCTTTCTGTTGAACTCTGGTTGGTCATTAGTCCTCCCTATGCTTACTAGCTGGCCCAATTTCGGGTAACACCTGTGATAACCCCAACCCCTGCATGGCAGAGGGTGGTGAAATGAGCTGAGAAAAAGCCTTGGCATCAGCAGGGGAAAGCTAGAGGATCTGGGCCAGTCACCTTTTGGAGCCTTGTGGCTTGGTCTCCTCTGCCCTTGGAGGTTGGCCTATGGAGGTCGGCTCTTCCTGCTGGGCTCCTTTGCGTGACTTGCCAAAGGAGGGAAGTGATGCAGGAATGTGGCAAAAGAGGAAAGTCGAGCTGAGGAAGGCAGGGCAGAAGCTAAGTGCCTCAGTGCGGCTAAGTGGGGTTAGTAGAGCGTCACCATTCGTTCTGCAAAGCCTGGGGGGGTGCGGTTGGCTGCTGGGAGGAAGAATCCTGTGCCTGCCTCTTGGCTTCCCAGGGATGGCTACTTGCAGCTCAGGAGAAGAAGGATGGTTCTGGGTGAAAGGACGCAAAGCTATGGGAGGAAATTTGGGTGCGGGGTGCAGACTCTGTGCTGGAGGAGAGGGTTGGGGTGCAGGAGGGGTGGTGCTTACCCTGGGCAGTGCAGCTCCCAAAGTGACCAGTACACGCAAACCTGTGGCAGCAGTGTTATATCCTTGGGGGCAGCCGGATTAGGAAGAAATCACTTGAGGCAGACAGCTAACAAAACCACCATTTTATTTACAGACTCAGAGAACTCACCCAGCCGGCTGAAGCTGGCTGAGCTATCCCCTAATAATCTAACTCAGTTACCATAGGAACCAAAAACCATGACAACCAAATACACAACATATTCCTCCCCCCCTAATAACATCCCCTAAATAAAACACACACTAGACTAGAGAAGGAGGGTAGACTGCCTCCATTCCCGGCTAAACCCTGGGGATTATTTTGCCCCATAACCATGGGTTCGCCCTAGCTAGAGATCCAGCCGATGAGGAGGCCTTCTGTCTCTAGGTGGATTACGGCGAACTTCTGGTGTTGTTGCACCCGAAACTACCATGGGCTCAGGGTCCGCAACACGAACGGGTGAGGAGGTGGTATCAGCTCGTGCTGGGCAAAGGGGCATCTCAGCCGCCGGCAGTAATGGAGGAGGACAGTCAGGAATAGGTGATTCGTGATTCGGTGTCTCACCAGAAGAGGTAAAGTCAGACCCCTCAATTGCAGATGTGTCCTGAGGACTGGCATGACCTGGCAACAGCTGATCTACATGTCGCCGCCAGGTAAGATTCTCTGCAGTCCGGACTGTGTAGGAAACAGGTCCTGTTTGAGTGATGACTGTGGCCGGGACCCATTTAGCTCTGGAAGTATAATTCCGAGCCAAAACTGGCTGTCCCGGGCTAAAGGTTCGGTCTTTTGCTCTGGGTGCCCGTCTGATGACTTGATATTGCTGCTGATGTTGCACAGTTTGTCTGGGTTCAGAAGGTTTCAGCAGATCAAAGAAAGTGCGCAGCTGTCGTCCCATCATTAGAAAGGCCGGAGATGCCTGGGTCGTAGCATGAGGTGTGTTTCGGTAGGAAAGTAAGAAGGTATCCAGACACTTTTGAATGGAGTGTTGTCCCCTTGCTGATTTCAAAGCGTTTTTCATTGTCTGAACAAATCTTTCAGCTAATCCATTGGTGGATGGATGATATGGTGCTGACGTGATGTGGTGTATCCCATTTGCCTTCATAAAATTTTGAAACTCCTGAGAGACAAACTGCGGTCCGTTGTCGCTCACAAGTTGTTCTGGCAGACCAAAACGACTAAAGAGTCCTAGTAGTTTTTGGATAGTACTCTCTGCAGTAGTGGACTGCATTATAGAGACTTCTGGCCATTTAGAATGGGCATCTATTGCCACCAAGAACATGCTTCCTTCAAGGGGGCCAGCAAAGTCAACATGAATACGTTGCAACGGGTTTTCAGGCCAGTCCCATGGGTGTAGGGGTGCCCACTGGGGTGCATTCCTCACACCCTGAAATGACATACAAGCTTTTGTCTTCTCTTCAATAGCACTGTCCAATCCAGGCCACCAAAAATAGCTTCGTGCAATTTCCTTCATGCGCACTATTCCACAGTGACCAGAATGTAGCTGTTCTAACAGCTGTGATCTCAGTGGTGGTGGAATAATGACACGTCTCCCCCACAACAAACAACCAGATTGGACCGATAACTCCGTCCTTCTGGACATGTAGGGAACAAGGTCAGATGAGACCGGAGAGGTTTGTCGAGATTTTCCATGCATCACCAGGTCCATAACTTGGGACAATACTGGGTCAACGCGGGTTGCCTTCTTTATCTGAGTATAGGGTGACCAGACAGCAAGTGTGAAAAATCGGGACAGGAGGTGGGGGGTAATAGGAGCCTATATAAGAAAAAGACCCAAAAATCGGGACTGTCCCTATAAAATCAGGACATCTGGTCACCCTATCTGAGTAGCAGTGATGGGTGTATTCTCTACCTGTTCAAAGTAGAAGATTTCCTTTTGGGCACTATCTTGATGTTTGACCGGCAAAGGCAACCTTGAGAGGCCATCTGCATTGACGTGCAGAGTGGATTTCCGATATTTGATTTCATATGTGTGTGCTGAAAGTAACAATGCCCAACGTTGCATAAGACTAGCAGCTAATGGGGGAATGCCTGTGTAGGGTCCAAAAATTGACGTCAGAGGTCGATGGTCTGTGAGAAGAGTAAACTTTCACCCAAACAAGTACTGATGAAACTTCCGAATTCCAAAAACAATTCCTAATGCCTCACGTTTGATTTGGGCGTAGTTAGTTTCTGCTTTGCTTAGAGTGTGTGAAGCAAAAGCAATAGGTCTCTCTTCTCCCGAAGGCATAATGTGTGACACGACTGCTCCCACTCCATAAGGGGAGGCATCGCAGGCCAGTTGTGGGGGTAAGGATGGATCAAAGTGCGTTAGAACTTCAGAATTTAGCAATGCATCCTTAGCTTTGTTAAATGCAACATCACAGGCTTCAGTCCACTTCCAGGCCTTGTTCTGCCCAAGGAGCTCATGAAGTGGTTTTAGCAGTGTGGCTAACTGTGAGATGAACTTTCCATAGTAGTTCAGTAGTCCTAGAAACGAGCGCAGCTGGCTTACATTTCGAGGTGGGGGAGCCTCCACAATAGCTTTAACTTTTGCAGGGGCCTTATGAAGACCTGCAGAATCAATGATGTGTCCCAAATATTCAACAGAGGGCTTGAAGAATTCACACTTGTCTTTGCGAACTCGTAGGCCATACTCTTCCAGTCTTTGTAGGGTAGCCTCTAAATTCTTTAAGTGATCCTCTTCATTTCTTCCAGTGACCAGGATATCATCCAGATAGCACTGAACTCCTGACAAGCCACACAAGATCTGGTCCATAGCCCTCTGGAACAGGGCGGGAGCAGATGTTATTCCGAAGGGTAGGCGGCAGTATCGATAAAGCCCCTTATGAGTCACAACAGTCAACAACTCTTGGGACTTTTCATCGACGTGCATCTGTAAATATGCTTGACTCAGATTAATTTTACTGAACTTTTGTCTCCCAGCCAGGCCTGCGAAGAGGTCATCGATGCGGGGAAGCGGGTATTGCTCTGCACACAACACTGGGTTGACAGTGACTTTAAAATCACCGCAAATCCGGAGAGAGCCATCTTTCTTCACTATTGGAATGATAGGAGTGGTCCATGAGCTATGGGTAACTGGTATTAGGACTCCATTGGTGACCAGGCGCTCCAGGTCTGCTTCAACTTTTGGCCTGATGGCATATGGCACAGTTCGGGCTTTCAGATATTTTGGTGGACTGTCAGGTTTAATGTTGAATGTCACAGTGATTCCCTTCATACTTCCCAAATCATCTCCAAAAACAGCAGCATGTTTCCTTAGTATAGGGGTTAGACTGGTTTCTTCTTTAGTCATCCGGTGCACTTCTGCCCAGTTCAGTTGAATCTTCCCAAGCCAAGACCTACCCATTAAGGCTGGGTAGTTACCTCTCACCACAAACAGTGGCAATTTAGCCACCTGTCCATTGAGCTCCACCTTAACATCAATAGTGCCCAGCATAGGCACAGCTTCTCCCGTATACGTCTTCAGAACAGTTTTTGTTGCCTTAAGTGGAAGATGCTGTAGCTTTTCTTTATACACAGTCTCGGAGATCAGTGAGACGGCTGCACCGGTGTCCAGTTCCATGCGTATACGTTTGCCATCCAATAACGGGGTTATCCAGTATTCATGTGAGCCCACTGCCAAAGGCAAAACATGCAGTGGCACTTTCTCTTGCGCTGAGGTGTCACCTTGATCATCCTGGGTCTGCTCTAGGGTATGCAAGGTTCCTCTTTTTGTCGGCCAGACCACAGGCCTCCTTTTCTTTTGTTTACAGGCACACTCAATGTGTCCCTTTTTGCCACAGTGTCAACACACCAGGTCCTTACACCAGCATTCTGATGCCTGGTGACCCGGCTTACCACAGCGGTAACATTCTTGACTCTGCACCGTTTTGTGGGTCAGTTCTTGTGACACTTTTTGCACCCTAGGGGATGCACCGATGTATTGCGTCTCCCTTGTAGCCAGTTCCATGGAGACAGCAATATCAACAGCCTTCTGTAAGGTAAGCTGAGCCTCTGTCAGTAGGCGCTTCCATATAGCTTCACTGTACAGGCCACACACTAACCTGTCATGCAGGGCATCATTTAACATCTCTTTAAATTCACAGTGTTCTGCTAGCTTTTTTTAAATGGCTACAAATTGTACAACTGTTTCATCTTCCTTTTGGTCTCTTTTGTGGAACCTATATCTTTCAGCAATTACCAGTGGTTTTGGGGAGAAATGGGACCCCAGGATTTCCACAATGTCACTGTAAGATTTAGTCTCAGGCTTGTAAGCTGCGTTGTAGGGAGTAGGTTTTAGCCCCTACAACACTTAAGAATATTGGCACCTTCTTTATTTCTGTAATGTCATTTGCAATACCAAAAAGCTCAAAACGCTCAGTATACACATGCCACTGCTCTATATTCTCATCAAAAGGTTCCAGTGGCCTGGTCAGAGTAGCCATGATTTTAGTTTCACTTTCACAGTCAGTGCAAACAAGCAGTATTTTTATTTGTTTGTTTTGTACCTTGACTTCTACTTCCTTCTGTTACTGGAGCAGCACCAGGATCCCATCCATCATCGCCACTTGTTATATCCTTGGGGGCAGCCGGTTTAGGAAGAAATCACTTGAGGCCAGACAGCTAACAAAACCACCATTTTATTTACAGATTCAGAGAACTCACCCAGCTGGCTGAAGCTGGCTGAGCTATCCCCTAATAATCTAACTCAGTTACCATAGGAACCAAAAACCATGACAACCAAATACACAACAAGCAGCTTCTAGGTGGGCGGGGCCAGGGGGTCTCCGTGTGCTGCTGCCTGCAGGTGCTGCCTCCAGAGCTCCCATTGGCTGCAGTTCCTGGCCAATGGGATCTGCGGAGTTGGTACTCGGGACAGGGGCAGCGCATGGAGACACTCCCGCCGCCCCAGGGGATGCTGAGACACGCCAGCCACTTCTGGGAGTGGCACGGAGGGACGGAGGCAGAGTGGGCAGGGAACCACCTTGGTGCTGCTGGCACATCTCTGCACACCCATTGGGGGAGGGGAGCAGAGGGCCTCCATGTGCTGCTTGGGGTAGAGGCAGAGCGCAGAGCTGCCTCCCCTCCCAGGTCTATTACAGGAGTGGGTGGGTGGGGTCTTTTGGCCTGCAAGGTGCAGCAGGTCGGACTAGATGATCACACTGGTCCCTTTTGACCTTAAAGGCTCTGAGTCTAAAAGGGAGAGGGAAGTAAAGGAATTTTTTTTTAAATATAAACCAAACATTGTAATACCAGGATGACTCCAACAGCTCACTGTATAGTCCTGCCCCTTTCTTCCTCCACTGTGTGTTTAATGACCTGCTGGGATTTGGGACCTTGATTCTCTCATTCCATTGATAAACTGATTCAATGTGACTGAAATTAAACCAATTCCCAGCAGAGAGAACATCACATCACTACATTGGCTGGGACTCAAACCCAGGTCAACTGCTTGGAAGGCAGCTATGCTCACCGCTATACCACCAATGCATCTGGCAAAGGTCCCTCTCCTATGTTGCCACTTATGCTTGTCAAATGACACCCTGTGCCCAGCCCCCCCTCATCCTGCCCCCCACCCCCCCGCACTAAGGAGCTGGCTGGAGAGGCTGGAGGCAGCCTGTCAGCTGGGAGCAGAGACAGGTTCCCAGAGTGACTGACAGATGGGGACATGGGCTCAACATCCCAGCCTGGGGTAGCTCCAACCCCATCTCTGCCCTCAGAGAAGGGAAATGAAAATTACCCGAATGGCAAATTTTACCCCAGAAGGAAGGAGACGGCTCCTTTTAAAGCACATTTTGGGTTGGTTGCTACTATGTACACCTGGTTTTGTTGCTGATGATGCCAATCCTTGGGCTCTGCCCAGAGAAGGAACCATTCACGCTGTCACTCAAGTGAAGAAGAGAGATGATTTTTTTGACAGGGACGGCTGCCTCGTCTTAAGGGTGTTGGTCAGTCACCTTCTAATCTAGTGGGTGCTTGGTACATGCAGGCAGCCCCCGCTCCGAGGTCTCTCCTGAGGAAATAAAGCTTCTACACAAAATCCCAAAGCTTTTCACTGAAAGGAGGGAAAAGAAATGGCCACAATATGGAGCAAGGACATAAGGAATGTAACACAACCCCGTTCTTAGGGGTAATCCATTTTTTTTTGTCAAGGGCCAAAATTATTGGTCAAGGTCTAGTCAAGGTCCAGACTCCAGAGAAAATAATAATAAAAAAACAATAATGATAAGTAAATAAAAAGATTTTGGGGTCCATTCAAAAGCGATTTGGCCACTGTCTGCCTATTGATTACCCTGCATTGACTCTGAGAGGTGATTTATCTCCACTCTCTTGGATTTTAAGAGCTGGTTAGTTTTCCCCTTGGTATCCCACCAGGCTGAACAAGCCACATTATTGATGGTGACGCTAGGATTGAAGGATTATATCGTATTATAAAAAACTGTAAATAAAGATGTGGTCTGAACGTGAGCATTCTGTAATGAGAGGCTGGTTCCCCCAGTTCAGTTCTGAATGCTCTGCTAGAAATGCCCCCTGGGACTCCAGCACTCCCCAGCAGGAGTGAAAGGAGAAACCCCCAGCTGTGCACGTAGCTCCAGTCTGATTCATCAGGGGTGGGAGGAATTGACTTCTTTGCTGCTGAGAAGGGAGCCAGGGCAGGTCTCTGGGAATCAGGGTGCCCAGCCTGACCCAGCTGCTTCATTGCCCCCTGGGGTGCTGCAGGCTTAGACTGTCCCTGAGGCCAGGCAGCTGCTCAGGGAGCTTTCCTGGTGGCACTGGCAGGGCAGGAATATCCCACTCTGAGGGCCTGAGTTCAGTCATCAGGAAAGGCAGCAGCTTTGCTCCCTCCTTGTAGACAGAGCTCCAAGGCTGTGGTTCTCATCCAAGGGGGCAGCGAGGAGGCTTCAGGGGGTGGCTCGCCAAAATAAACCAAATAAGCCAAAGCGACTTAACTTCATGGAGGGCCCTGCACAACTGCTCTGCTGGCTAACCCCTAACGACAGCCCAGGCTTTTAACCTACTGGACATGCAGAAGAACAGATGTTGTGGCACAGGTGGGCTGTAGAGTTTTTATACCATGTTGGATGGGGCCACAGAAAGAAAAAGGTTGGGAACCCCTGCTCCAGGGAATACTAGAGAATAAAGACTCAATCCGACTCAGTGCTGCCAACTCCAATGATTTTGCCTTGAGTCTCATGAGAGCTATTGTTTTCCTTAAAGTCCCAGCTCCTGGAGTCAAGTGGAGACATGATGATTTCAGCCTTTGCTCTTAAGGAAACAGAACCTTTCTAGTCCTTGTGGCTGTGGAGAAAGCTTCAAAATGTCACCCTAGTGCACCGTACAGGCTCATCAAACAGAAGGCAAATAAAAAGATCCCCAAATCTATTAATTTTACATAATCTCATGATTTTAAAGCCAATCTCATGATTTTTGGTGAGCCTGACTCTGGGTTTTTGAATGTTTGGGGTTGGCCATTCTGCAGACTGAGAGCTGGGCACCCTCCTCCACACCCAGTGCACCCAGACTGTTCTAAAGTAGTAACTCTCTCTTCTCCTTCCTGCCGCTTTAATGCAGCTGGGAATCCCCATTCCTAGACCTGCTTTTCCAGAGATACTGAATTCCCCTCAGGGATGAGTCCCCACAGGGCTGTTCCAGGGGCTCCAGTCCCCCACCCCAGGGCTGATGGGGCAGTAACCTCACATCACCCCTTTGTGATGCCCAGGGACCCTGCAGGGACAGCAGCTCCATGCTGGGCTCTAGGGCCCCCCCACAGCACCTGGGGGCAGGGAGCAGTTCAACTCCCATGTCGGGGGCTCCTGGTGCCTGCAGGTGACTATATCCTCACAGCCCCTCACAGAGACAATCCATAGCCCTCCCCGACAGCCCCTCCTTTCACACTGAGACCCCCATCAACCCTCCCCCTCCTAGCCCCTCCCCCTCACACTGACACCCCCACGGACTCCCCCCCTCACAGCCCCTCCCTCTCTGACACCTCCATGGCCCCTCCCTCTCACAGCCCCTCCCTTCACACACAGAGGGATTTGTTTGCTGGAGCCTGACATTACAACCCCAGGGGTGAGATTTCTGAGGATTTACTCACTGAACCCCCTCCCCTCTCACCACTGCCCTGAGTGCAGAGGGGCTGGGCTCAGGCAGCCAGTTTCATCCAGGTATTTCACACCCCAGATCGCTAGAGTCTCCTCTGACCGTATTTACCAGTGGCACTGCAACTGGGTGGAGGGTATAAGGGGCTCCGGGAGGCTGAGCCTTCCCAAACAGGGTAGGAAATGCTGGATGTGACACACCTCCCTTTGGAGGGGGGCTGGGCCACTGCCTTTAGAGTGCCACCGACAGACCCTCCCGAGGGAAGGGGGAACCACCAGCACTTTCACCATGGTCCCGCCTGTGCTCTGCCCTCTATGCCCTGCCCCTGCTCGGACTCCTCCCATGAGGACGCCCCCCCACCCACCACTGTGGTAAGCAGATCTTCCACCTCATCAGCCCTGATCCAGGTCTCTGCTGCAAATTATTCCAGCATCTGGGAAGGACAGCACAGCAGCCCACAACTCCAGCTCTGGCAGCAATTTGCTCTCACTGGGATAGGAGGAAACAAGTCTATCACTGCTCAGTGTGTGGTGAATGTCTCTGTGGTCTCTGCCCTTCATGGTGGGGAGTTTCCCCACTGATCACATTTCTTGCTTGGAGGGGGAGGGGAGAGAAAAGAGGCATTTTCCCCGTTTCATTCCTCTCCATTTTCTGCTCCTCCCTTCCCTTCTAGGTTCCTCCCTTGCATTTCACGGTGTGCAGTGGCACCCTCCCCGCACCCAGGACTCTGGGGAATCTGGAGCAGCAAGATCTCATGGGATCCTCAGTGATCAAGGGATTTTCCACCTTCCAGAAGACCCCAGCTTGGGACTAAAGGCAGCTCTGGGCTCTTCCTCTTTCCCTTCCTGGGGATCAAAGTCATGAAGGCTCTTCCTTGCCTCTTGGATCTGAATTAATGTCCCATTTCCCACTACCTGCTCAAAAGAAACAAATGTTTTTAACCCAGGTGAGTGGAGTTAATTCAGTTCTCCTCCACTGCAACTTGAGACCATTGCTCCTTGTTCTGTCATCTGCCACCACTGAGAACAGCTGAGCCCCATCCTCTTTGGAACCCCCCTTCAGGTAGTTGAAAGCTGCTATCAAATCCCCCCTCACTCTTCTCTTCTGTAGACTAAATAACCCTAATTCCCTCAGCCTCTCCTGCTAAGCCATGTGCCCCAGTCCCCTAATCATTTTCATTGCTCTCCACTGGACTCTCTCTAATTTGTCCACATCCTTTCTGTAGTGGAGGGCCCAAAACTCGATGCAGTACTCCAGATGTGATCTCACCAGTGCCAAATAGAGGGGAATAATCACTTGCCTCCATCTGCTGGCAACGCTCCTACTAATGCAGCCCAATATGCCATTAGCCTTCTTGGCAACAAGCACACACTGTTGACTCATATCCAGCTTCTCATCCACTGTAGTCCCCAGGTTCTTTTCTGAAGAATTGCTGCTTAGCCAGTTGGTCTACAACCTGTAGCAGTGCATGGGATTCTGCCGTCCTAAGTGCAGAACTATGTACTTTTTTAGAGGGGAGAGTTTTAGGGCTATTGTGATTCAGGGAGCCATACTATAGGATGCCTTCCCGGTGTGAATTTGACAGGTGGATCAACATAGATGCACATTGTGACCCTTCTCAGGGAGCTGAGGGCTGAGAGTTACCTTGTTGCCACCTGCCACTAAGAAGAGGGACTTTTGCATTTGGCAGTTGGATGTTAGTGACCAAACTCACCCAGAATGTCAGGCACTCAAGCACCCACCTCTGAGCTACAGCACTCCTGCCAGTTGACAATAGAGGCACCTTAACCCCTGGTTCCTTCAATGTGTTCCCATTTGGGGTCCAGCCCTGATCACCAGATACTCAGAGAAATCCAAGATTCTCCCTTCCCAAAGCAATGGTATATCCCAGGTTACCAGTTTTACTGTAGATCACTGCTCCTGTATCACACACAGCACTTGAGTACAGTCATCGAAGAAATGGAAATGTATTTAACAAGGGATAGAGACTTAACAGAAACAAATGTGAGTGATGGAAACCAACCATAACCAACAAAATGTCAAAATGCAACCTACACTTTTTAATAGTTACCTTTCCTATCTGAGGAGATTCTCACCTCATGTCACTCTATTGTCATGATTGCTAGTCCCTAGGAGCCAGGGCCCTGCCTTTCATGAAGCACCACTGGTCATTAGGGATCTCCTTGGTGAATGGACCCAGAGTGTTTTCCTCCACCCTGTTTTAAACCGAATCAGTCTTTTGTCTTTATCCACAGAAAGGACGATCTCCTCGTTGTCATATTGTCCTTTTCACTTCCACAGGGTTTCAATGTCTATAGTTTGTCTTTGATGGTTTTCCATTGTTTTTTCTGGGTTGGTGCAAAGGTTGACAATAATAATTGGAGATATACCAATCTCCTAGAACTGGAAGGGACCTTGAAAGGTCATCGAGCAACTGAGCAATACATCGCATAACTGGTCAGCAAGGGATGGAAGACAACTCCCTCCCACTTGAATGGGCTGTCCCCACCAAGACCTATGATTGGGGTGACTCACTTTCACGACAATATCATAGGGGCATAATTTTCCATGTACTTACATTACTCCTTAAATATGACTCATACACACCTCTCGCAGTGCGTAGGAGTATCAATGATTTACAAGCTTTCAGTAGAGATCTCATTACTATGCTTCCTGGATAAATAACATAAAAGCAGTATATTAGGTGTAGTGAGTTTGTCAGGTCTGAGACAGGAGTTTTTTGTGAATAACAATGACCCCCTTTGCCAATCAGCACCAATGAGCTTTTGTCACACATGCACTGAGCTATACACTGATAGAATAGAAATGCCAGCACAAAAAACAGAGAGAGGAACAATAAAATACTAAAATAACAATGGTTGGAACTCTCCTTTTCTCTCAGTCTTTGCATTCATGGGCACTAAGAGGTGTAGTTACAGGTGAGGAACCAGGCGATCGGACAGCTGGCTCAGCCCTCCATACTAGTAACTTTTTCACATACAGGGAGATGGGTCAAATTTGGAATTGATGTCATGACTCGCTTCCCAAAGGGGATTAATTTGTCAAACACTGGAAATATTCTTCTGACAACCTAACACTGTCTACACTGGGGCTCAGGTCACAACTACTACTACTCTCAGTGGAGAGGACTTTTCACACCCCTGAGAGATGTGGCTCTGCCAACACAGCTTTTCAACATAGACCAGCCTTTAGATGGCTTATTGACCTGAAAGGTAATGGACTTCAGCCTTTTCCTTCATACTGATGGTTGACGATTGCAGCTTTCCTACCTGCTGGACACATCCTATGACATATGTCAGGCCGCTCCTTTGCAAATCAGAGAAGTGGGCAAGTCAATGACCCTTACAGTCTAAGTGGGTAAAAACTGATACAACTTGTCTCCTTGCATAGTTTTCCTTTTAATAGAAATAGACATTGAAACGAAGCAAAAAAAGTTCTATTTGAAACACAAAAAGTTAAAATCTATACTGGGCCAATATTCTCTTATACACACTTTCTCACACACATTCTTCCACCCCAACCATTGGAGTGAGGTTTTCTACCAGAACTTCTTACACTACAGGGGGTAAATTAAATCAAATTAACTTCTCAAGATTAGCCATCATTTCCTGTATGACTAACAAAACAAAAAACAAGACAACTATCAGTTTTCCAAAATAATTCAGATTGTCACACAATTAGTCTCTTCTTCTTTAACCATTAACTTCACCTATAATTTCATTTTCACTGGTAACAACATATTCAAAGATCACAAATGCTTGTCATGTGTGTTAGTTTTCTTTTAATCCCCATTGCCAACAACTGAACCTTTGCTCAAGTTGTGGTTTGTCCCAACGTAGGTCCCAACCACTTCTGTGAATTCATATATCTCTGGTGCTTCTGCCATGTGTATTGGTAGAAGGGCTCTTCTATGTGGGTGTGTTCACATCACGAGGAAAAATACCTCTCTTTTCACACTTTTTAATCTTTCAAAGTAGGGGGAGGTACGGAAGTGATGTAAATGCATTAAACACAAGAGAAAACTAACTGGTCTAAAGGCATTTATCGGGATAACTATATTGCTCAGGGGTGTGAAAGATCCACACCGCTGAGCAACGTAGTTAACACATCCCTAACCCCCTGTGTAGAAAGCGATACGTCAGCAGGAGAGCTTCTCCTGCCAACATAGCCACCGCCGCTTGTGGGGGCTACACTAATAAAGTCCGATGGGAGAGATCTCTCCCATTGGCTGAGAGCATCTGTAATAGCAGTGCTACAGCAGCGCAGCTACATTATACAGATGCATCAACATCAGCTTTATTGTGTAGCCACAGCATCAGACACAAAACCAGAGAAAGAGGGCTCAACATGCATGTTTCTAGAAGTCTGAAATTGGAGCCTGACACATTCGTTGCCTCATTGGTTACCATCATTTCTACAGGCAGCCAGTTTGGGATCCACAGGGAAGGACTGTCCTATGAAGCACTCTCTCTTTGGATCCAAAAAGTGAAGGATGATTTTTCTCAATCTAACGCTGGCATCCTTTGGAACTGTAATCAGTGACACTGAACTAGGAAGTGGAGTTCTACAAACAATTTTCCTTGGGTCATTGGTCACCATAGTTTCCTTTACTGGGGTGGAAACCAAGAACTGAGTGTGTACTCTTTCCACCCCAGTTCTTTCCAAATCCTTGGCCTCGATTAGGGTAAATTTACACTTCTCTGAAGTAGAATCCTTTACAAAACCACTCCAAATCTCAGCAGTGTTAGTGAGGAATAGCTTCCCAAAACATGCCCAGCTTTTCTTTATTTTGGTGGCACAGTTCCAGGCGAGGGATTGGATACAGGGCTGGATCATAATCTTTGTTTGTTACCAGAGCTGGAGATTCTATTCAAAAATAGCTATTTTTCTGCAGCTATTAGATTTCCAACATTGATTTTATACACACTTTTAACACCTACAAAGAATAAATTCAACAAAAAACACACTTCTATTTCCTCAACATCTGGAAAGGGCATGAAGGGCAGCATTCCCCATAACATAGGATTAGTTAGGAGAGATCTTTTGTAGGGCCTGAGCTACACATCATTTGGGAACCAAATACACGGGCATTTTGCCTACTTCAAAATCACTTACCATGGAATCCTCTCCCCAGATCATCTGAGACAATATTGACTTCAACAATTGAACTACACTGTGATCCTTCAGTTAGTTGGGGTTCTGCTGTTGTTCACTATTTCTGAGTGAAGATTTTAAATCACTGCTGTTTGTTTCTTAACATATCCAGTAAATTGGAGAGTTCTCTCCTGTTGACAGAACTGCACTTGCACTTTCTCCATGTTATCATGGAGGGATGGGGAAAAAGCAAAGCTGAAGTGAGAAATTATGACTTTAGCAAAAGGCCATTTGTCTTAAATTCTCCAATAAATCTGAGCTACATCCTATTAAACTGAACTATTATCCAACTGGATGACCAAACAGCCTTCAGGAAAGACAGAAACTCACATCACAGAGAGACAGAATACATGACAATGGAAGTGTCAAGTGAAATTCCAGAGCAGGTTACATCTGATTATTCAGAATCAGGACAAGCGATCCTCCCATCACATTTTTTTTTGATCCATTCAAACCTGCTTCATTCAGCACTGTCTCAATAGTCAGTTATGTTATTTATAACATGTTTAGTGTCCTAGCATCCCCATAATGGGGGAAAAAACAGCCAATTTGCCCAAAGTGGCTTTACCAATAGATGGGACCTGGGATTTAAACTCCCAAGGATCACACTGTGTTTGGGATCCATTTGAATTCCCCTTCCAGGTCTTTGACACTTTCATCTCCAGTCATAGCAACTCTGATATAGGATTAAAGAAGTCAAAGCATCATCTCCAAGCACAGACAATGGAGAATTCTTCATCACAGGACACTTTGAGAAGTGGATGGATAGAATGTGATGAAGATAAACTCTACATGGCTCAGACAAAAGGTAACAGTTCTGCTGTGGTGGGGAAGGAGGGAATCTCTGAGTCGCCCCATATCCTTCCGGTGTCACAGAGGCTAAAATGACACTTTTTTTCCTGCCTCTGCTCCTCTTCATTTACATATAATTTGAAATGGTCCCAATATAACTGCTCTTCAGCTCAACCCAGAGAAATGTGAGAACAACTGGCAATGATACAATCTGAATCACTAGTGACTCCAACAATAACTTTGCAATAGGAGGAATGGTATAAATGTGATGTTCTCTGGTTCCTCATAGGAAGGGCACCTTTGAATTACTCATGAGACAATGGAGTTGATAGAAAGGACAAATGGGTCCACCTCAAAACAGGGCAAACTGCAAAAGGCAAAAATGGGCCACTCATCTGGTCAAGTTGATAACAGTGTTGCAAACAGTTCAAACAGCTTTAAAAGTTACTATGTGGGTGTCACAGGCTCTCCCACTTTTGTGCCTGCACCCTGTGTTTAGGCTGCTTTAATAAAGAGTGTTCACTCCCTCTTTTGTTGAATCACCCATGTCTTTATTAACAGTGCTCGTGCAGTGCTCAGATCCCCCAACAGTTAGTGCCCCACAGACCCTCCCCGGGGTCTCCTGGCCCTTGAGGCTTCCTTATTGGCAAGGAGATAGAGATACTGCCCTCCTGTCTCCTCCCAGACTAACCTCCCCACTGAGTTTTGCCCAGGGCTTTTACAGTCTTCTCCTGCCTCAGCCCAGTTGTCACTACTTAACCCAGCACATTCCTCTGAGCCAGCCCTCATTAGGGCTTGCAGCTGGGCTTCCTGCTGAGTACCTGCATCTCTACTCCTGGCCTACCAGCCAGAGAGCAGGCTGTAGCCAGCATTTTGGCAGGGCTTTAAAGAGTTTTTACCCCTGCCCTGCCACAGTGGGAATCAGGAAAATTATTAACGAAAAAGAAATAATTGATAGCCCTAGAGGTTTTTATGGTGTTGATCTCCCTTGCAGATTCTCTGATGTCTAACATGGGCTGAGTGCCAAGAGAAGGTATTCCCACACTCACTGCATTCATAGGGCCTTTCCCCCGTGTGAATTCTCTGATGGGTAAAAAGGTTTGAGCTGCGATTGAAGGTTTTTCCACAGTCACTGCACTGATAGGGCCTCTCCCCTGTGTGGATTTTGTGGTGTTCAGAAAGGGCTGAGCTGCTAGTGAAGCTTTTCCCACAATCACTGCATTTATAGGGTCTCTCCCCTTTGTGGATTATCTGATGCCTAACAAGGTGTGAGCTGCGATTAAAGCTTTTCCCACACTCACTGCATTCATATGGCCTCTCCCCTGTGTGGATTTTCTGATGGCGAAAAAAGCCTGATCTGTGAGTGAAGTTTTTCCCACACTCACTGCATTGATAGGGTCTCTCCCCTGTGTGGATTTTCTGATGATCAGAAAGGGCTGAGCTGCTAGTGAAGCTTTTCCCACAATCACTGCATTGATAGGGTCTCTCCCCTGTGTGGATTATCTGATGCCTAATAAGGTGCGAGCTGCGATTAAAGCTTTTCCCACACTCACTGCATTCATAGGGCCTCTCCCCTGCATGGATTCTCTGATGCCTAATAAGGTGCGAGCTGCGATTGAAGCTTTTCCCACACTCACTGCATTCAAAGGGCCTCTCTCCTGTGTGGATTCTCCGATGCTTTATGAGGACTGAGTAGTGATATAAATTTTTCCCTCCCTCAGTGCATGTTTTTTTTCTCTTTCCCATGAGGATTTCCTGCTGGGTTGTAGTTTCATTGAGGTCCTCCTGAGTTCCCCGACATGAAATATATTTTCCCACTTTTTCCCCTGTATGGTTTCTCTGCTCTCTTTCTGGTCTGTGCTGAATCTCACAGGAGTTTCCACACTCATGATTCCTGGACACATTCCTTTTTGATCTTTGCGATAATGTTCTGTGTTTATCCTCTTGCTCAACATTTTCCTGCTGAGAATTCTGCTCCTCTTTCTCACATACCATTGCATCACCTGCTGTGATAGAGACAGAAACCTCAGACAGGGATGGAAAGGGGAAGGCCAAACCAAAACAAGTGCCGGAGAGAGGTGAAATAAAAATCAGGAACTGAACTCCTCCAAACTATTCCCCCAAATGTAGTGGTAGGATTTTATGTTGGTATTTTATATAATTTGGAATGAAGGATAAAAAATAATTATGTAGCATGTATTAAATGTATTGGTGTATGATTTGATCACATCCTGCCAGTCACCCTTTTTGAATAACAGATAGTTATTAATGGGTAGAGATACATCAGCCAGAATCTGTGTCTGGACTGATTTCAAGGCAGTAACAGCTCTTTGAGGTAGGTTTAGCATTTTAAAATAAGTAAAAGAATGCCACAATTGTTTTCTTTTGCATTGCAATTTGATGTTTCTGTTCAAAATGTTGTGTGTAAATTAATTCTGGTTTGTGTGTGAATGAGGAATGTGTGTGTTAAGAGGTAAGTGTGAAGGTCATCGCTGAACCAGATGTACGAGGTAGGAACAGAAGAAAGACGCAAGGGCACCAGGAGGCTGCAATACGCCCCTATTGAAATGTCAGAGGAGGGCAGATTGATGATTCTAAAGATGAGACAGGCACCTATCAGTGGGGACAAGATAGCTGTGATCAAAACCAGCATGGGGTAACTCCCTGAGGGACTTGATGAAAGAACAAAATAAAGGATGAGGAGGACAATTTAAGAAAACAAGCACTTGTCAAACAACAATTGATTACAGCATGACGGTGCAAATCTCATTGGTTCCAATGAAGGAAAATCACTATATGAACAGGGTGTCTTGCCATGAAACTTTGGGTTCATCCTTCCAAGATTTCCCCAGAGCATCATGTCATGACCAACGGAACCCGGCACCTCCTACCCATGATCAAACTAGCTGGCCACTAGGTTGATCCGGACTCTGGACTGGTAAGTGTAACATCGACTGGCGGGACAGTGTGTGTGTGTCTGGTGTGTGATTGAATGCATATGCTAATTGTTGTATCTTCAATAAATGCAGTGTATTGCCTGTTCCCCTGAAAAAGATCCCATGTGCTTCTTATAAGCATAAGAGGGTAACACCCACAAGGCAACTAGCTAGCACATCTTGGAGAGACTGTTCAAATTAAGTGGTTCATCAAGACACACTTGGTTGACAATGGATCATGGGAGAAACCCATCTAGACTCAGTGGACTGTAATGTAAATGTGCTGTCTGGAATCTAGGTAATGGCTTCCTGCAATGACTGAGGGAAATTGGGCATGAACATGGGATTTACCCATGTGACTCCAAACTCCATCCTGTTACTGTAATTTTCCACAGTAAGAACCACAGGATGCCCTTCACACGGCAAAAGCTATAAAAAGCCCTGGAAACACCTCCATTTTGTCTTCAATCCTGCTTCTTACCTCTGGATGAACTTTGCTACAGACTGAAGGTCTGAACAAAGGACTGAATGACCCATCCAAGCTGTAGATGTACTCCAGAGACTTGACTTAAGCCAACAGTTTATTCCATCACTGCTATAAGCCTGAACCAAGAACTTTCCCATTACTGGATGTAAATGATTCCCTCAGCCAATTTTAACTCTCCCCTTTCTTTCTTTTTTACAAATAAACCTTTATTGGCACTAAACCTTTTTACGAATAAACCTAAAGGATTGGCACCAGTGTGATTTTTGGGTAAGATTTAAGTTGTATATTGACTTGGGAGTGGCTGGCCCTTTGGGATCATAAGAAACTATTATTTAATGACATTGGTTGTAAAGAACCACTCAGCTCTGAATCCAGTGTTTTTGGTCGTGATATAAGAACTGGAATGCCTGAGAAAACTGCCTTTATGTTTTCTTGTTAGCCAGTGTGGTGAAACAGGAGTTTACTTTTGTGGCTGGTTTAGTCTATCTTATAAAAGGACAGGAGTACTTGTGGCACCTTAGAGACTAACAAATGTATTTGAGCATAAGCTTTCGTGGGCTACAGCCCACTTTATCGGATGCATGCTTATGCTCAAATACATTTGTTAGTCTCTTAGGTGCCACAAGTACTCCTGTTCTTTTTGCAGATACAGACTAATATGGTTGCTACTCTGAAACTTATAAAAGAATAACCACCAGTTTGGGGTTGTGTTTGCCCCATTTCTCAGCAGTTCTTCCTGAATTTGGCATCCTCAGTTGTGACCCACTAAGGCACGGTGACAGGGTGCCAAGGGAGGGGGCTGGGTCATGGATTTACAGGGAATTAGATGACCCAACCTTCATACAGTCTCCCTTGGGACTGTCCTCTTTAGGGTATGCCTACAGTGTAACAGGGAGTCGGCCACCTTCCAGGCTGAGTCTCACGCTAGTGCATTACAAATGGCTGTGGAGACATTGCTTTGATGTTAGGGCTCTGCTTGGAGTTCAGACCATCCAGCCCGCCCACCCACCGCCCTCAAGTCCTGGCTTTAGAACTCAAGCTACAACCCAACTGCCTACACCGTTATTTGTAGTGAGTCAGCATGGACTCTGGCTGGGAGTCAGCTTCCAGATGCAGTGCAGACATACCCTTAATGGGCGACACGCTCGCTTTAGCATTTTCCAAGGGTGAAGCCCGGTTCCCCTTAGAACCACAGAGTTAAAAGGGACCACAAAGGTCATCTAGTCTAACTCCCTGCCAAGGTGCAGCATTTGCTGCAACTAACCAGCCTCCTTTTGAAAACCTCCAGTGAATAACCATCCACCACTGCCCTAGGCATCTGTTCCATTCTCCTACTGTTCTTCCAGTTTGGAAGTTGTTCCTGATATTTAATCTAAACCTGCTGTGCTGTAGTTTGAACCCACTGCCTCTTGTCCTGCCCTCTGTGAGAGGAGAGAAGAACTGTTCTCCATCCTTTGTATGGCAACCTGAAGCGGGGAAGACCAGCAGGGACCACAACCCACCCGTTGGGCTACAAAGCCAGGAAAGCCACTTCCACCCCTCCGGAAGCTGAGGGGCGGGACAGGAAGCAGAAGTACAAAAGGAGGGGGCCCTGCAGCTCAGTTGGGCTGGAGCTGCTGAGGGAGACAGACGCTTATCATCCGCTGCCGGAGCGGGACACCGAGGACCTGCTGGGGCGGCCGCCAGAGGACTGGCCAAAGCTCCCAGGGGTCACCAGCCAGTCGAGGTGCCAACGAGCTGATGGGGCTGCCACAGACACCGACCCGGGGAAACGGAGGCCAGAGGTACCAAACCCTGGGGATTGTAGGAAGTAGCCCAGGGAAACTAGACCATTGTATGGCTGAGTGTTGGCCTGACACTAAGTAAGGGTGTTGTGGGCGGATCCCCACTGACCCAGTGGTGGATTACACTGCCACTGTTAGGGCCTGGGGCTGGGACTCAGTGGAGTCAGGTGGGCCAGGATCCCTCTACCTCCTGCCACCCACCTTCGGCCAGGAGGCCTGTGTTGGTCGACCGTCTGCTGAGCTAGGACGCTAGATTCTTTGGTGCTCGCCCTGGGCAAAGCCCCTAATCGTTTGCTGCCCCACCCTGCCTGAGGGCCTGAAGACTTTGCAGCTCTGCCCTGAGACAGACCAGGAGGGACGACCACACACACTCACACAGTACTGGAGCACTGGTTCTGAGCTTTGCTTAGGGAGAACTCATTAGAGACTATGGCAAAAGCATTCTCAGTGTAAGGCCCCAAATATCTGCCTCCCTGAAACCCTCCTTTCCCACTGCCACCAGATCCTTCCTGCTCCTTGGAGCAACCACTCCCCATCCCCTTCCCACTATCCTCAGTCTTTTCCACTTCCAAGCATCCCAGATCTCCTACCCAATCCTCCCCCTCCAACAGCACCACTGCTGGGACCTCCATCCCTTTTCTCCATTCCCAGGCTCCCACTCCCCCAAATCACCACACTCCCTGTTCCCAGGAGATTCTGTCTCTGATTCCTCACCTCCTCTTCCTTCCATGGTACCCATCCCTTCCTGACTCCCTCTAGTCTGATCTTCCACATACCTATTCCTTTCCTGCCACTACACTCAGTCTGCCCTACCTTGTGGCACCCCACAAGCACTAGCTCTCCCATCATCTTCTCCCCTCTCACTCCTCCCTGCTCTCCTTACCCCCTACCCCCCCAAGAACTCCTGAATAGGAACCTCACACTGCTCTCACAGTCATTGGTTGGTTGGGTCAAGAGGACATGCTGTGGCCACTGCCTCTGAGCTACACCCATTCATCTGAGTTGGAGCCGTACCACTATTAACTTTCAGACTAGGTGTATTGTGTGTTTTGCTGCACTCTGAAGGAGTTCCTCTTAGATGTTTCCCCTGATTCCAAAATTTCAGGGCTGCGAGCAATATTTTAAAATGTTTTAAAATCCACTCTAGCCTCTTCTGAGCTGCAAAATTTTGTCAGCATAGCTCTGTTTGTTAGGGATGCAAAAAATCACATCCTTAATTGACATAATTATGCTGGCAAAATCTCTCATGCAGACACAGAGTGCTGAAAAAGTCTATTAAAAAATAAGGAAATCGAATGCCCATAACCTACATAAATACCGAGTACAGGTTGCCCAGTTCTACTGCATGCCTTTACACTAGGTGGGTGGTGGCTAAACTTAAACCTCTGAAAACCAGCAGAGGAAGAGTTAATATGCAACCTTAACTCTGCCCCTGGCCATGCAGCTGGCACTAGCCGCTGGGAGTGTCTCAGTAAGGCTGGTGCAAAGATTAACAAACTAACAAAGGAAGTGGAGGTTTCTCCATTTTTTGAAGTCTTCAAGTCAGAGTGGATGCCTTTCTGGGGGAGGATTTAGTCCAACACAAGGTATTCAGCGCAGTACAGCAGTAACTGGATGAAATTCTATGACTAGTGTTATACAGGAGGTCAGACTAGATGACCTAATAGCCCTTTCTGGCCATAAAATCTATGATTCTACAATAGATATGAAGGACTAAGAACGTGCCATTGTTTGTGTTGTGTTCACAGGTGGGAATACCAGCATTTAGCCGCATGCCTCCAGCCGTGTGCACTGGGTCAGCTGTAGCTGTAACTGGATGGTGGAGGGAGGAGTTGGAGCAGCTTGGCAGAGCTGTGACTGTGATATGAAGGGAGGTGCATGTGAACCCTGAGGGTCCTAGTCTGCCCCATTTCAATGCACTCAATGGGCTGTTGCTGAAACAGGGCAGAGCCGAGGTGGCATTGTGGAGGTGGCGTGAACCTTAACTCTTCATTTCCTCTTCTAAGAACCGAGGGGACAGGAATCCTTACCCAGCGAGGTCACATTCTCATAGTTCTCCTGCATGACGTCTCTGTAGAGGGCTCTTTGACGGGGGTCCAGCAGAGCCCACTCTTCCCTGGTGAAATACACAGCCACCTCCTCGAAGGTCACCGGCCCCTGAAAGAGCAAGAGCCCCCCACTCAGTACCTGCTGCCCCACTCACAGCCCCACTATTCATGGGGGAGAGGAGCTGATCAAAGGGAAGCTCTGGAAGGGTCACAGTCAGCAGAGTCCCACCCCCACCCTGTTCAGAGCAGCCAGGAGGCAAAACAGGAGGGGAGCTAGAGATCCCCTTACCCCCCCCCCCCCAAGCAGACAGAGGGGGAAGAGTCTTCTCATCCATCACACACCTACAAGCCAGAAGCTGATGCGGGGGATGGGGCCCCAGCAGGCTCCAGGGTCAGCTCCCCAGTAGGAATCCCAACAGGCTTCCCATTGCCAGCAGCTGGAAGGAAGGGGAGGGGTTAACCTCCCACCCGCTCCTTCGAATCTCCTAGCAGCCTCTGGCAAGTAGGTTCATGTTCTTGCACTGGGAATCTGGTACGTTTTCCCCGCGCTGTCCAGGGTTCCCCCACCAGCCCCGTTCTACAAATAGGGTAATTGCCTCCCCCAAATCCAGGACTTGGGTTAAATAATTCCTAGCAAGTTTGTCACACGCCTTGTCCCCCTCCCTTTCTCCACCCTGGGTATTTCCTGCCCCCATCCCACCTCCAGACTGAGCTCCCCCAAAGATCCCAGGCCCTCAGTATTTCCTGCCCCTCTCCCTCCAGCAGGAACCCACTAGCAACCCCGCAATAATCCCTACCTGGACTGGCTCCACTACAGCCAGTTCCCTTCCCTGCCCCGTGGGAGGCTGGGACAATCTGGAGCCAAAGGTGGGTGTTACTCTGCCGCCTGTCAGGGTGAGAAGGGTGACAGGGAAGATTTCAGAAGGGCTTTTAGCTCCTGTCACATCATGATCTTCCCCAGCCCTTTCCCTGCACAAGATGTTTCTGACTCACATGCTAGGAAAATATTCCATCACTTTATCACAGGCCAGACCCAGCCTTTCCCACCAGCACTCAACCTGCTGTGCTAATTTTAAAACCCTGTGGGGGCCAGGCAAAGGCAGGGATAGGACAAAAGGCACTGGGGAGTGTTGGCAGTCAATGCTAGACAGGAGGTCAGACCAGATGATCCAGTGATGCCTTCTGGCCTTAGACTTTATGACTCTGTGACTGGATGTGGGCAGGTTTGGGGGCTTGTGACCTCCCCTCACACACACTTATTTCTCCTTCATTTTCTAACTTCTGTTCCCCCCTCTCCCCTCCCTCTGCCTGGGAGACTTAGTGACCAACGATCCCTGCGTTCCTTTGCTCTCCTGCGATCGCTGACAGCACTCAATGCCGGTTTGGATCCAAACTTTCTGCCTCGTCCCCATCTCTACTAACCACCGCAGGGGTTTCAGTCTCACTGGCTGGGATGCAGGCAATGAAAGGGTTACTGTGCACAGCTGCAAACTGCCTAATTTCAGAGCTGAGATAAGTAACCAAGTACCACTTATTGGAAGCAAATTTTTTCTGATCCCCGAACATTTAGTAAAAAAGAAAGAATAAAACATGTATCCGTGCTGAATCTATACATAACTTGTCCATTTCAAGAGGCTGACAGAGAATACTTGACCACAATGAACAGGGAAGTGCAGGAGTGGGGGAGTGAGATTTTCTTTGCTTTAGATCATAATGAAACACTCAACATCTCACAGCCTCCTGCTTCTGACTGCCTTTCCTGAGCCCCCGGGGGTCGCAAACCACCAGCTGAGAAACACCAGCCTAGATCATTCTTTTGTATCGGTATTGACTACGCATGGGAAGCGAGTGCTACATTGGACCCGTACAAAGCCTGAATGAGCCCAGTGCAATGGCATGTATGGACCAACCCTGGGAACTGTTAATTCCAATAACACCCTCATTTTGAACTCTCTTCCTTTTTACATGGGGAGTTTTAAGAAGACGAAAGTTCATAAGATCTTACAATATCCTATAGCAACAAGTTGGTGAAAAGTAGGTTACATTATTTTCAGCCATGAAGGCCATGCTCAGGTGCAAGAAAACCAACAACAAAAATTCAATTAGTCCAAACAAAAGGGGGCTAATGACGTTGTTCAGGGCGAGTGCTAAGCTGTATGTTTGGTGAACAAGAAAATGTGGGAACAAAGTTACCTAGGGCCAAATTTGGCCTTAGGGACATGGATTTAATTAGTAAACAAAATAATAAAAAAATAAACGATGCCACCCACTTGTATTCCTTTTGGGACTTTTAAAAAGAGATGGGGCGGGGGGGGGGGATCATCTCCCACCTCACCCCTGACATGGCAACACTGCTACTAAACTGATATATTTCCTTTCTGAGAGGCTTTGTTTTCATTATATTTTAACTTGTATTCCCTCCCCTTTCCCCTCATGATGCACAATCATTAATTTGCACTTCATTTTGACCATAGTTCTATCCTGTTTCTCAGAAAGGCTCTAAGGGCTTGTCAGTTAAAATCAGGGCCGCCCAGAGGGGGGGGCAAGTGGGGCAATTTGCCCCGGGCCCCGCAGGGGCCCCCAAAAGAACAGCTGAGGCTCCCGCCCTGGCCCCTTACCCCCGCCTTCGCCCCTCTCCTGGAGCCTTAGCGCATCAAGCAGCATCCTCAGACAGCGCCGCATCGTGTCTCCGGTGGGGCCCCTGAGCCCTGCCCCCTCAGAGCCGCGTGGGGAGGGGGCGGGGCTGCAAGCTGCAGGCTGAGCTCAGCTCCCTCCGGAGCTCGCAGCCCCGCCCCCTGACCACGTGGCTCTGAGCAGGGCGGGGCTCAGGCCCCGCCAGAGACACGCTGCAGCTGTTCAGTGAGGGGCTGAGGCTCCGGGTGAGGAGGGAGCCGGGGGTAAGAGGCTGGGGCCGGGGGGATTGGCTAAGGGGCAGGGAGTCCCGGGGACAGTCAGGGCACAGGGAGGAGGCGGAGGTTGGGGGGGCGGTCAGGGGACAGGGAACGGGGGGGTTGGATTGTGGGCGTTCTGGGGGGGGTGGATAGGGGTTGGGGCAGACAGGGAGCAGGGGTGGGGTCCCAGGGTGGTGGTGGTGGGGGGTCTCTGGGGGACGGTGAGGGGACAAGGAGCAGGATGGGTTGGGAATTCTGAGGGGGGCTGTCGGGGGGCAGGAAGTGGGTGGGGGTCGGATAGGGGGCAGGGCCAGGCTGTCTGGGAGGCACAGCCTTCCCTACCCTACAGCTCATTCAGCAGTTTGAGGCTTGCAGAAGAGCCAAGCTGTTAGCTTTTCCATCAGGGCTACCATCCCTTTCACTTCTCAAATGCCAAATTATAGGCTACATGTAATTTCAGTGCCATAGGGAGATTCATGTCAGGGGAAGGTAGCTTCATTTAAAATTAGCCGCTGGGAGAGGGATCACATGAGAAGAGCAATATCCTTCCCAACCCTACGAAGGGAGACCCCCCTCCTCTGCATTCCCTGAGGCTCCAGAGGGGTTAATTCAATGGTTCTCAAACTTTTGTCCTGGTGACCCTTTGACATAGCAAACCTCTGAGTGCGACCCTCCCCCCTTATAAATTGAAAACACTTTTTTATACATTTAACACTATTATAAGTGCTGGAGGCAAAGCGGGGTTTGAGGTGGAGGCTGACAGCTCACGACCCCCAGTAATAACCTCGCGACCCCCTGAGGGGTCCTGACCTCCAGTTTGAGAACCCCTGGATTAATTTAATTTTAGCACCCTGTATCCATTCACATGCATGTGCTATTTTGAGCATTTCAGTTTTGAAAACATAGGCTCATCCCAGATTCTGGAACAAGCTCAAATGCTCAGTTGGTGGAGTATGTACATAAGCTATATTAAAGACAAACCCACAGTAACCGTCTCCAGTTTGTGAGGGACCACATGGAGCCAGTCTCTAGGAAACAGGTAAATGCATGGAGATTAAGTCCATTAATGGCTGTTAGCCAGGATGGGTAAGGAATTGTGTCCCTAGCCTCTGTTTGTCAAAGGGTGGAGATGGATGGCAGGAGCGAGATCACTTGATCATTACCTGATAGGTTCACTCCCTCTGGGGCACTTGGCATTGGCCATTGTCAGTAGACAGGATACTGGGCAGGATGGCCTTTGGTTTGACCCAGTATGGCTGTTCTTATGTTCTAACCTAAATGAACCCAAAGTTATGGAGACAGATATGAGTCAAGGAAGCCAGCAGAGTATCAGAAACCTGGAAAAATCTCTGCCTGGATGGGCTCAGGTGTTTGGTTACAAGCTGAGGTGGTTCAAAAGTTTTGGATTTTTTTTAAGCAGAATTTTTTTAGTTTCTTTAAACAATCAAACACAGCAAGCAGCAAATATTTGGCCACACACTTCTGAAACCTCAAACCATGTTCAGGTTTTGGCAGACTAATTTCAGCTTTTCAATTAAAAAAACCAAAACAAATTTTGAAGGAAAGCAGACATTGTCCGTGATTTTTTCTGCTTTTTAAAACCCCCTAGTTTTTGATCCAGAAAAAGTTTTGATGGAAAATATTTGTCCAACCCTTTTAATGCCTTTTAGCACTAGCTGATGCTGAGAACCAGTGATACCTTGTAAAGTTTTCTCAAAACTGGGTTTGTGCCGAAATGCGGAAGGTTTATTTTTCCCAGGGGCGCCCGTGGGGGGGGGAGCGAGTGGGGCAATTTGCCGTGGGCCCCGCAAGGGCCCTCAGGAGAATATAGTATTGCAATTTTTTTATAGAAGGGGCCCCCAAAATTTCTTTGCCCCAGGCCCCCTGAATTCTCTGGGCGGCCCTGGTTAAAATATGTTCCAAAGAGACCCATTGCTCCTATGATTAGTGACTTTCTCAATGTCTCTCAGTGCTTGTACGTTAAACTAGTTTTCTAAAAAGACCCCTCTTTTTAAGAGCAGGATTAGTAATGAAACTTACCCTCGTTCCCACAAGCCACTGCCTCTGTGCCTTTACTCTCCAGTGCAACACCTTCAAATAATTTTGCTGAGGATGTTTCCCAGAAATTAATCATCATCGGGATGGCTAGGAATGTATTGGGGGGAAAAAAATTAAGATTCTATCTTAAATGAATAAAATCATTCCAAGAAATATAAATGAATTTAAGGCATAATGTAAGCATAAAAAAAAAGTTTAGAGCAAAAAGTTAATTAAAAGAACCAAACAGACGTTGCGTTCTTAAAGAAGTGCAAGTTATGAAAAAATAGATATATATATTGAATTGCTGTTTTAACCAAATTAGATGCTATTAGCTGTTCTATTTATTTAAAGTGTAAAAATCAGCTACAACCTGCGTCACAAGAGGTAAATAGTGCACTAAAATAATTACACATTACATTAAAAATGTGAATACTTTACCAATTTAAAGAGTCACAACAAAAAAAAAAGTGTCTACATTTTCTTTAAAAAAAGCCAAAAAACTCTAACTTTACTAACAAACTTTCAAATAAATATGTTTAAAAAAAAGCTCGGCCTTTGTATTTTTTTTTTTTAAAGTATCAAGCAGCCACTCAAATACAGGAAAAGTTGTCAAAGACCTCAGTGGTCTTTAAAAAAAGCTTTAAAATCAGACTACGCAAACTTAATTAAAAACACTATTACTGTTACTGCAATTAAACGGCAAAATTAAAATGAATGTAGTCAGTAAACAATGCAATACTTAAAGAAAGTAAAGGCAAAAAAAATAAAGAATAGTAAAAAACTGCAAAACACTTTAAATGCTTACATTATATTGATGAGCTAAAATATTTTAGAGACAAGTCAGTTGCAAATGTAGTGGTGCAAGAACAAAGTAACATCCCTTCCCATTGTTACACAGCTTCCAGGTGCTGGAGGCTGCGATCCCCTGTCGTTAACATGGTTATTGGTCTGAAATCTCCCCATGGCCAGTCAGAGACAGTCACGTACCTGTGTCGCTCCCCAGCCCCCGTCGCAGCGTCTCTAGGGGAAGGAGAAGATGGGAGAGGTGAGAATTCAGGCCCTCGCATTCATGGAGAAATCCCCATTGCTTATTAATGGAACTGCTGCTAACTACAAGATGGTGACAGAGATCAGAGGCCGATAACGCAGCGGCTGCAGACAGAGCCAGCCCCACAGGGCTGCTTCATGGGGAAGGGCGATTCGCTGAGCTGGGCTGTGAGATGGAGCAAGGATCAGTGACATCACTAGAGTCCCCAACCCCTCCCCAGGGCGAGGGTCGCTCTAACCAGAGAAGACGCCACCCCCAGACTCCAATTCACCTTTGAATCCCAGCAGCACCTCCTGCAGCATGGCACTTTTCAGAGAGAAATCGCTGAGTCTCTTCTCCAGCCCCACAAACGCCGGCTCTGGCTTCCGAAACATCCCGTCCTCCCTGCTGGGGAAAGGAGGGGTGAGAAATAGGCCTGAGTCCCAGACCCTGAGCCCAGCAACCCCCAAACTCTGGGAAACCTGGATCTGAGCTTTGTAGCCTGAGATGGTCATTGTCATGGTGAGTCACCTCAACCCTGTGCTCCCCAGCGAGATGGGAAGTGGGGAGATGACAGAGCAAGGAACGGAGACATCGTTCAGGAGCTTTCTCAGGGACGCTCTGGTTCTGTGGGGGGCAGAGCCACCCCCTACGCTGGTTTACTGCAGTAACAAGGGGCACCAGTACTGGGATTATGTGGAAAGGGAGGAGACACAGACCAGAGAGTGGGCAGGTCCTACATGCTGACAGTGGCCACAGACAGAGCCCAGGTCTCCAACAGGGAATGAACGTGGGCCCTTAAACACCAAAACCCTCAAGCCCTTCAGCTGAAGCAGTAACCCTGGTCAGTGGCCCAGGGCATCAGTTTCGGATTCTGGGCCCTGCTCCATTCACAGCAGAACACCCACTGCTCTCCATGGGACACCCACATACAAAGAACAAGGGGAGAATCTGCCCTTCGTATCGGAAATAAAATTTTAATTCTTAGTATTTTGCCAAGTCTTTGTCTGTCACACTCAGTGTCACTCAGGAGGAAAACAGCCCCTTCCTGGACACCCTGTAGGTCCCTGCTGGTTATTCCCTGTGTTTCCCTTCCTTTCCCACCCTTTCTCCATTTCTCTCTTGCTTCCTTGTTGTTGTGTCTCTCCTCTGTTCTTCCCTCCCTACAGCAACCCGCTATTCCCACCCCACAAAAGCTTCACTCTTGCCCCCTCCCCGTTCCACCTGCTCGAGTGATCAGCCAGGGAACGTTGAATGTTGACATCAAAGTGTTGCCATTTCAGTTGACACCCCGATGACACTAACAGGGGACAGGAGAGTTCACGCTCTCTGAGCTACGGCTTCAGGCTGCTGGCAGCCCCAGCAAGGCAACGCTGTCTCCGTTTGCGCTGGGGAGGTGCTGAGGGCCAGCAACTCACTTTAACAAATGTGAAAGCTGAGATTCTGCACCCTCTGAATACATGACACGGCCACATCAGTCCAGGAGACAGGCCTGGTCTGTCCCATCGGCCCTGTGTCTAGCAGCCCTGCTGTGACCTCATTAGCGATCAGACAGTAACCAGCTCTTCTCCTACCTGAGTCAGCCACTAGGGGAGACAGAATCACATGCTCCCAGGGCAGAGGGCAGCTTCCTATTCAGTGCAGTTATCAAATGGTCCATGAGGGGGAGGGAAATGGAGGCCAGGACTTACCTGCCCCCAGTGCTCCCAGCACCCTAAAGAGGGAGAGAAAGAGGAGGCCATCAGGGGGAGTGTCCCTGGGTGGGGAGGCCTCTTGCTCTGCAGAGGTCACCATTGAGGCCTCGGGCAGTAGGGGAATTTCAGGTTTACATTCCCAGAGCAGCTGCCGCCACCACCAGGGACTTTCCCCTACGCAGCCCCAGCAATCCCTGTGGGCAGGTCGCCACTGCGGAAATCTTCTCCCCAGCACTTTACAGGCGGAAGATATTTCTCTGCATTGAGAATCAAATTCCCTGGCCCCACTAAACCCATTAACCTGCCGTGAGAGGGGCCTTAGGCCTGGCTCGGGACCTCAGCATGGTTGGGGAGGGGATTTCACCCTCCAAGTGCAAATACAGAGAGTCATTTCCAGGAGAGACGGTCTTGGGGCTGCAGCATCCAGGACTCCCAGGACCCATCCCTGGCACTGACACAGACTCACTGTGTGACCTTGGGCAGGGCTCTGCTCCTCCCTCTGCCTCACTTTCCCCATTTGTCCCAGAGGGATAATGCCCCTGACCCCACTCTGTAAAGTGCTTTGGGATCTAGGGCTCAAAAGCACCTATAAAAATGGTGTGTATGATCATTGCAATAATAGCCTGACCTGCAGGGGTTGGCTCAGCAGCTGCTGCCCCTTCTCTCCTCCCCTCTCGCTGAGCAGGGAAATCTCCCAGGACAGGCTGCAGTCGCCCTCATCCCTTCTCTGGACAATGGCTCTCTCTAGCTCTTCCAGACGGGACAGCAGCTGCTGCTCCTGCTTCTCCAGAAACCGCCGCTGCTCCTGCCACTCCCAGACAATCTTCTGCCTTTCGGCTGCCGTCTGTTTCTGCAACAGGGAGAGGGCGGCTCAGTAACAGGGAACACAGAACATAAGAACGGCCAGACTGAGTCAGACCAAAGGTCCATCTAGCCCAGTATCCTGTCTTCCGACAGTGGCCAATGCCAGGTGCCCCAGAGGGAATGAACAGAACAGGCAATCATCAAGTGATTCATCCCGTTGCCCATTCCCAGCTTCTGGCAAACAGAGGCTAGGGACACCATCCCTGCCCATCCTGGCTAATAGCCCCTAACGGACCTATCCTCCATGCACTTCTCTAGTTCTTTTTAGAACCCTGTTCGTGTCTTGGCCTTCACAACATCCTCTGGCAAGGGGGTCCACAAGTTGACTGTTTGTTGTGTGAAGAAATACTTCCTTTTGTTTGTTTTAAACCTGCTGCCTGTTCATTTCACTGGGTCACCCCTAGTTCTTGTGTTACAAGGAATAAATAACACTTCCTTATTTACTTTTGCCACACAAGTCATGATTTTATAAACCTGCACCATATTCCCCCTTAGTCGTCTTTTCTCCAAGGTGAACAGTCTCAGGCTTTGTCTACACTGGCACTTTGTTGGCAAAACTTGTCATTCGGGGTGTTAAAAAATCACCCGACCGAATGACAAATTTTTACCGATGAAAAGCGCCAGGGTGCACAGCACTTTGTTGGCAGGAGCGCTCTCGTACTGACAAAGCTGCTGCCGCTCGTGGGGGGGGGGGAAAGATTTTTGTTAGCAGAAGACCTCTCTCCTGCCAACAAAGAGCAGCTACCCTGCACACCTGTTAGCAGCACGGCTGTAATGGCACAGCAGTGTCACTAAAAGCTGCAGAGAGTAGCCATAGCCTCAGTCTTATTCATCTCTCCTCATACGGCAGCTGTTCCGCACCCTTCAGCATTTTGGTGCCCTTTTCTGAACCTTTTCCAATTCAAATATCTTTTTTGAGATTGGGCGACAAGATCTGCAGGCAGTCTTCGAGATGTGGACGTACCATGGATTTATATAGAGGCAATATGATATTTTCTGTTCTATTATCTATCCCTTTCCTAATGATTCCCAACATTCTGTTTGCTTTTTTGACAACTGTTGCACACTGAGTGGATGTTTCCAGAGAACTATCCACAGTGACTTCAAAATCTCTTTCTTGAGTAGTAACAGCTAATTTAGACCCCATCATTTTATATGAATTTGATATTATCTTTTCCAACGTACATTATTTTGCATTTATCAACATTGAAATTCATCTGCTCGGTAACTGGGGAAAATTATAAATGCATCTCGGGGCAGAACACAAGATCTCTTGTGGTGAGTGATGGGAAGTTCATTTATCCCAGGAAGGGAGGAGGGCTCAGGGCCGTGGTGAACTGTACATCACCAGAGGGAGGGACACCTCTCCCCGAAATCTCATGAACTTGCACTGAGCCAAATCCTCCATCGCTGCAGCCAGAGGTGAAAGTAAGCCGGTACAAGCGGTACGGTACTGGCAAGAGCCAGTACGCCGTGCTGGACTGCACCGGCTTTCGCTGCGGGGATTTAAAGGGCTCTGGGCACCCCGCCACAGCTGGCAGCCCAGAGCCCTTTAAACACCCCACCCGCGGCTCCAGCAGCCAGGCTGGGGCCAGATTTAAAAGGCTCTGGGCTGCCGCGGCTGCAGTCAGCACAGAGCCCTTTAAACCCCCCCGCCGCAGCTGAGATTTAAAGGGCTCAGAGCTCCCCGCCACTGCAGGCAGCCCAGAGCCATTTGAATCCTGGCCACAGCTCCGGTGGCCGGGCTGGGGCCAGGATTTAAAGGGCTTGGAGCTCCCCTCAGCGGCAGGAGCTCTTGGCCCTTTAAATACTTACCCCAGCCCCGCAAAGCTCAGGGTTCCCTGTGGCAGCCAGAGCCCCGGGCCCTTTAATTTACCCCTGAGCTCTGGGGGCCTCCCAGCTACCTCTGCAGCTGGGAGGCCCTGGTTGATTTAAAGGCCCTGGGTCTCCCAGCCACAGCCGGTTCCCCAGGGCCTTTAAATCTTGAGAGGCCACGCCCCCTCAGGACTCCGGCAGTACTGGTAAGTCCTGTAAATTACTTTCACCCCTGGCTGCAGCCCACATTTCATCTCCTTCCTCCCCATCCCCCCCCAGGAGCTAGAAAGGATCCCTGGTCACTGTGACATCCAGACAACCCGTGGGCAGGGACTCTGGACTAACATGCACTGACCCTCTCCTGCATCCTAAGGGCATCATGTCACCCATGTGTCTGACCCTGCAGGCTCCCTGGGCTCCAGTGGGGATGGGTCCCTGGCTGAGGCGGGCGGGCAGGGTGGGCCCTGCATTCACCAGGTCATTCTTATGCCAGGCAAACCTAAGTGGTGAGGGGCTCTGGGCACCTACCAGCAGCTCCTCGCTTTGCTGCTCCTCCTCGGCTTTGGCTGCTTCTCTCTCTTTTCCCAGAGGGGCCAGATGCTTTTGTGGTACCTCCTGGAAGAAGCAGGAGAGGGAGGGTTAGAAACTGCTGCAAACCTCCCAGCTGCCAGATTTCAGGGCCCATCCTGCTCTGCAGATGCCTGTGCAGAGTCGCTGGGACTCAGACTGAGGAGCTGGTGAAACGGGGAGCAGCTTTTCCAGAGAAAACACAGGGCCCCAGGCTGCAGTGACAGGGGTGCAGCCCAACCCCGAGCTCCCCAGGGCCTCACCCACATCCCAAGCAGCCAACTTCAGACAGTCCCCCACTTTCCCCAGCTCCAGCCCCCAAAGCTCCTGCAGGGTCAGATCTGAACATGGAGCCCCCCAAACATCCCCCAACCCCCAGCACACCCCAAACTCCCAGCTCCCCCACAGCCCTGACCCCCCCCCACACCCCAAACTCCCAGCAGCCCCACAGTCCCCACCCCCCCACAGCCTGACTCTGACACCCCAGATCCCCCTCCCCTCGCTCCCGGGCACAGCCTGGGCTCCGAGCTCTGCAGCCGAGCCGCGCTCCGGGCCCTTCCTGCAGCTCCCGGCCCAGCCGCTCCCGGGCTCCGCCCCGCCCGGGACACTCGCCCCCCGGGCAGCCCCGCTCCGGCCGCGGGGAGCGCGGGGACTCCCCCCCGGGCAGGGGGCGAACCCGGCAGCCCGGCCCGGCCCCTCCCGGCAGGAGCGTGTCCGCCCCACGCGTGTCCCCGCCCCGCGCTGCCCCCGGCCCCACCGCGCTGCCCCGCAGGCTGCAAGGCTGGAGCAGCCTCCGCGCGGCGCTCCCGGCCCCGGCCATGGCCCCGCTGCCGCACACAGGGGCGGGGCCGGTGTAAGGACGCAAACAGCTCCCGCTCCCGATTCGCTACTTTGAGCTCACCCGAACCGCGCATGCGCAGTGACCTTCGCTGTCGCCGCTGCCCTTTCTCTGCCCTCCCTTCTACTGACGATTCGTCGTCGCCGCCGCCTCTTTGGGGGGGGGGGTTAAAAGCCCCAAGGGGGCAAATCGCAGCGGGGGGGGGGGCTGCCAGGGTCTGAGCTGGGGGCAGAAATTTACTGGCGGGGGGGGGCGTGTTAAGCTGCTGTAGGTAGCGGCAGGAGAGGGGCTGAAGGGGAAAAATCGGGGGTGGGAGCCAGGGTTAAGCTTGACGCTGCCAGACCCTGTGCGGGGACAAACCCCGTTTAGGGAGGGGGTGGGGGGGAACAGTGACCCCTCGGGATGAGCCACCTGCTGTGCTCCCAAATCTGGGGGTGTCGGGGTTGGGGGGCGGGGTCAGAGGCAGGACCCCGCGTGTCAGCCCCGGAGCAGGGGGCGGGTTCATGGGGCTGGGTCTTAAAGGCACCGGCAGCCCAATTCCTACACTGTCACAGCGTAGACACTGCAGCTCCTCTCTATCTATACAAGTGCTGCGGGGCTGTTACTGCTCCAGCCAGGAGACTGAATGTGGTGAAATATTGTACCGACGCCCCCTCCCTCGCTCAAACTCTTCCTCTCACATTTTGACTATGTAAAAGTGTCTTCTATCAGTTTCTATGTCTATATGAAATCACTGCAGCTCCTTTCTCATATAGCGTACTGAATTGCTAACTCCCTCCCAGAACCCGCATGTCCGCACCCGCTCCTGTACCCCAATCCCCTGCCCCAGGTCAGAGCCTGTACCCCTCACTCAAACTCCCCATAGCTTGCAACCCTCCCGCCCCCCAACTCCATCCCTGAGCCTGCACTCCAAACAGGGCCGGATTAACCTTTCGTGGGCTCGGTGCTAAACATATTTGTGGGCCCCCATGGGGGAAATGGGGACATGGGGCAGGGGGGCAGAGTCCTCAGAGCGAGGGGCTGGCTGGGGGCAACGGGAGATGGGTCATGGTACGGCAGGGACAGCCCCACTCCACCCAGCCCAGTACAAGGGCACTGTTTACAAACCGGGAGCTGCCAGACCCACACTGTCCAGCCCGTCCCAGCACTGCCATTGTGCTTTTCCCCTTGTGGGTGGGCCCATGCTGAACCATGCTACCCCCTGCCCAGCACCCCTCTGGCTCCCTATGCCCAGTGCCACACCACCCAGAGACCCCCACAAACCCCCTGCCCAGCACCCCTCTGACTCCCTTCGCCCAGTGCCGCACCATCCAGAGACCCCCACAAACCCCCCTGCCCAGTACCCTCCCAAATCACTCCCCCACCCACTCAGAACCCCCCCCACAGATCCTCTCACTGACCAGTGCCCCCCCTAGCTGAAGACCCCCCACAGCCCTCCCACAACTGCACAGTGCCCTGCACCTTCCCACCCAGAGCCCCCTACAGATCCCCTCACTGACCAGTGCCCCCCACCACCACAACTGCACAGTGCCCCGGACAGACCCCCCACACTTCCCAGCGCCCACACACACACACAGATCTCCCCCACTGACAGCCCCCCAACACACAGAGATCTCCCCACCCCCCAGTGCCCAGCACCTACCCAGACCCACTAGAGACCTACTCTCCCTCACCCTAACCCCCAGCCACAGTAGCCGGCCCTGATGGGAGGTGACTATGTCTGCCAGGCTGAGCTGGTAGCGCAGCCAGAGCTGGTCCTGGGGCAGGATAACTCCGGCCCCTTGGGAGTGGTGGAAGCAGCCAGGCTAGAGCAGGAGCAGAGCCTACCCAGGCCAGGCTCTCTCAGGACCCAGCTGAGCCTCCCCCCTCCCCGACTGTTCCCTGTGAGTGGCTGAGACTGGCCCAGCCTCTGCACCAGTCCCAGGTGGGTCTTCCCCCAGGGAGGCAGGTGGGGCCACACAGGTCCCAGGCAGTGGAGACAGCTCAGAGCTGGAGCAGTGCTGGGGAGTGGGGCAGATCCCTGAGACGTGACTCCCGAGATCCTACCCAGCCCACCCACATCCACTGGCCCCGTGGCCAGCAGCCTTGCAGAGCACACACCTCTCTCTCTCCCTGCTTTCCTATCACCAGTTATGTTACTACAGGAATGAAATCGAGACATCCCGTAAAACAGCTAGTTCCACATTGTTCTTCAATGTACCCCCTGTACCCGCACCCCCTGCCCTGTCTCCAGCCAACCCCTGCCGCACCCCCCGTACCTGAAGCCAGCCATTCCTGCACTTCTCTGTCTTCAGCACTGTCAATCTATGCCGCACCCCCCTATGGCCCTGCTTGAAGCCAGCCAGCCCACCCCACCCCACACACCCTTGTCTCCAGCCATTGCTGCACCCCTTGCCCTGCCTGCAGCCAGCTCCATGTCCACTGGTGCCCTGCAATTCCCTGGGCAGTAACCCTGCATACCTGCTTCAATGATGGGAGAAGAGAGCAGCTGGTACCCACACATGTGCACACCCTAGGGTGACCAGACAGCAAGTGTGAAAAATCGGGATGGGGTGGAGGTCAATAGGATCCTATATAAGAAAGAGACCCCAAAATTGGGATTCTCTCTATAAAATCGGGACACGTGGTCACCCTAGCACACTCCCAGGGGGTGGCGGGGACCCACACATGTGAAACGGAGTTCATTTCTACTTCAGGCCCATCTTTTTAAAAAAGAACTGTAGGTAGGGTTAACATACAGCCGTATTTTCCCGGACATGTCAGACTTTTTGGTTCTTAAATTGCTGTCCGGGAGGAATTTTTAAATATGGACATATGGTAACCCTATTGGTACCAAAAATACATACTCTGGCACATCCCTTAAATCAGAACTTTTTATAGGGAACCGGTTGCTAAGAAAGGAAAGGCTTTTTTTTTAACCTTGTTTTTCTTTTTTTTAAAGTCATCCCTGCTGGGGCCCTGCCGAAAATGTTTGAATTGGGTGGGCCCCAAATTTCCTAAAGCCGGCCCTAACTAGTCTGTTAAGTGTTATAGCTTTTAATATGCTAATGCAAACACTGTAATAGAGTATTAATGTCCCAATGTACTGTAGCTTGTTTTAACTTACCGTAATACTAGAAGTGGTGCATGTGAACATTGCCGTAACGAGGGCAAGGCAAGTGAGGCACTTGTGTCAGGCACGGAAAGTGAGGGGCTCAGAAAATCTCTCCTTCAGCGGCAATTCGGCAGCAAGTCCTTCCCTCTGAGAGGGACTGGGGGACCCGTTGCTGAATTGCCGCTGGTCATCAGTAATGGAGAGGGGCGGCACATACGGCTCTTTTGCAGAAATTCGTTGGTGGATCCTTCCCTCCAATAGGGAAGAGACGGACATGCTGCCTCTGTTCCTTGCCTTGTGTGCAAAAATCCCTAGTTACGGCTCTGCATGTGAAGCTCTCTTAAAAGCTGACACTATAGTAGTGATATTCCCAAGCCAGCATGCATAGGGCTGGGAGTGGGGAAGGGGAGTGCATTTAGGTATAAGTAACATCTCTCACACCAAACAGGAACTTTTCCACAGTTCATTATTATACCTTGTCTTACAAACACCAAAAACTATTACATATGCACAAAGGTCAATAATCCCCCCCCCATATATATAGAGTTGTGCTTCTGCATATAGTATCTATCTGAGATTAATATTGAGCTACCAGCTGTTCAGGAATCAGTAAAGAGTCAGCTGCCAAGCCACATGTTGAATCCTATTGCAAACAGTATGGGTGACCCATGAGGCATTCTGAAGCAAGAGATTACTGTAAAACTTTAAATAAGACGCAGAAAGAATAAACTTTTCCTAGGTTTTGTTTCTGTCAGATTTATTGTATTATGTATAGTAGGTGTTTAATATAAAAACAAGGTAGTATGGTTTACAATGTTATAACAAGAGATTATGCTATTACCATTATCCAGTCAACTTGCACACTACTATTTTGAATTAGTGATAATTCACAGAGAGAGAAAGAAGAAAGCTGAATTTAGGCCTTGTCTACACTACAAGACTATTTCGAATCAACTTAGTTCGAATTTGTGGATTCGACCTTATGAAGTCGAATTTGTGTATCCATACTAAATACACTAATTCGAATTTCTGAGTCCACATTCACGGGGCCAGCGTCGACTTTGGAAGCGGTGCACTGTGGGAAGCTATCCCACAGTTCCCGCAGTCCCCGCTGCCCATTGGAATGCTGGGTAGAGCCCCCAATGCCTGCTGGGGGGAGAAATGTGTCGAGGGTGGTTTTGGGTAAGTGTCGTCATTGAACCGTCAATCACAACCTCCCTCCCTCCCTCCTTGAAAGCACCTGCGAGCAATCTGTTCGTGCACTTTTCTGGTCAGTGACAGCGCGGACGCCACAGCACTGCAAGCACGGAGCCCGCTGCGATCATCGCCGTTTTCTCCTCCTCGCACTTTATCGTCCACCTCTTCCACAGTCAGCTGATGAGAAATTGGGCTACTTTTCAATGGTGCTGCAAGCACTGGGGGACCATAGGGGACGTTTTACAAACATCAACCTCGGGTGGCCGGGCAAGGTTCATGATGCGTGTGTTTTCAGGAACTGTGGGCTGCTCAGACGCCTGCAGGAAGGTAGTTTCTTCCCGGACCACGAAATAACTGTTGTGGATGTGCAGATGCCTATAGTCATCCTCGGGGACCCAGCCTGCCCGCTAATGCACTTGCTCATGAAGCCCTATACAGGCGCCTGGGACAGCGACAAGGAACTCTTCAAATACCAGCGAGCAGCAAGCAGCGTGACCTGTGACTGTTCAGTTTCTTTACAGAGAAGCTGAACCTGCCCCTGTTTCTTTACCCAGTTACTGTTGACTCTCCTCTTCGGTTACATACCCCGTTCACCCCGTTACCCCCACTTCCAGCACACGTGTAAAAATAAAATACATGTCCCATTATTACTTAACAAAGGTTTCTTTATTCATGACTTTTTGTGAAAGGGTTGAAACTGGGACGCAGGCTGTGCTGGGTAGGGTGTGCGGTGATGTAAAGACCGCCTCTAAACTCAAGGAATGACAGGCTCCTGCTCCTAGAGCGGTCCGCAGTGCCGGAATGCTTCTTTCAACGGAGCCTGCCATCCCTCTTTATGGAATTCTGTGTGCAGGCGGATATGTGACCTTGTGGTGGAGGAGGACGGATACAGATTCCTCAGCTGCGTGACTCAGCGGTCCAGGACAAGGACCGCTGTATAAGATCTGTAACCGCCCTCCCCCGCTGCAAAGTCACATCTCCCCTGCCCACACAGATCCTGGAAACCACCTCCAAAAACCGACCAGGGTGCCTACTGACTGCACCGTGTGTGTGACCCGCTGCTGATCCTGCCCCCGTGTCTGTACCCTGGGAAAGGTGACTGTCCTATGCAATTAACCACCCCCTTCCCCACACCCCCCATTCAAACACAGTCTTCTTTGAAAAAACATAACGGAAACTGTAATTAACAGCAAAGCATTTTTATTAATTAAGTAGACAGTTAGGGGATGGGACTGGGATTGGGACTACTGTGAGTCTGGAAGTGAAGGACTTCGGCAAATGTAGGGTATGAGAGCTTTTGGGTACTTGAGCACTGTGCTGTGGTGCAGTGACAGTATTCACGTCCCCGGCCGCCCCTCCTCCTGATTATTTTCGGTGAGGGGGGTATGGGACTTTGTGGCGGGGGAGTGCGGTTGCAGATACACTGCAGGGTGTCTCTGTCCTCCTGCGGTCCTGCAGAACATCCACAAGGCGCCTGAGCGTGTCCGTTTGCTCCCTCACTAGTCCAAGCATTGTTTCAGTCGCCTGCTTGTCTTCCTCACGCCACCTCTCCTCCCGTTCGCTGTGTGAGTGCTGGCACAGAGAGATGGTCTCCCTCCACTGGCTCTGCTGGTCCGCCTCTGCTAGGTAGCAGCCCATACGTTCCTCGAACATCTTGTCCCTTGTCTTTTTCTTTCGCCGCCTAATCTTTGCCAGCCTCTGCGAGGGGGATGCTGTGGCAGGTCTGGAGACAGTGGAAGCTGTGAGATGGGAAACAGGGAGTGAATTCCTTGCAAAGATACATTTTTGCGAACAATTAACTGAGTCTAGGCTGTCTCTGTGAATTCTGGGTTGAGACCCCTGTGCCTGCTGGGGCAGAAATCATTTTCGCGGTGGATTCTGGGTAAATGTCGCCAGTCATTCCTTCCTCCGGGAAAGCAACGGCAGACAATCATTTCAAGCCCGTTTTCCCAGAATTGCCCTGGCATACGCCATAGCGTGGCAACCATGGACACTGTTTTGCCTTTTGTGTATGTCACCGTATGTGTACTAGATGCTGCTGACAGAGGCGGGCCAGCAGCGCTACACAGCAGCATGCTTTTGCTTTTGCATGATAGCAGAGATGGTTACCAGCCATATTGTACCATCTACCATACCATAAATTGGTAATAAGATGGTAATAAGATGGGCATGGTTACCTGTCCTTTTGCACTGCCCCATTTGGTGCTGTCATAAGTGCCCCTGGCCAAGCAGCCAGGGGCGCAAAAGCAAAAATTGGGAATGACTCCCTGAGTCAATCCCTCCTTTTTGGTATCTAAAAATAGAATCAGTCCTGCCTAGATTATGGGCAAGTGTACTAGAGAACCACTGTATCATAGAACCAGAGAGCACAGCTGCTCTGTGTCCAATCCTGCATAAATTATGAGCTGTATGCTATTCACAGGGGGTGCTCCTGCAACAACACCACCTGTTCATTCCGTTCTTACCCCAGCCTTCCTGGGCTACCATACCATTGTCCCCCCACTTGTGTGATGAAGTAATAAAGAATGCAGGAATAAGACACAGTGACTTGTTTGTGAGAAATGAGTGGAAGGAAGCCTCCAGCTGCAATGATAGTCCAGGCAGGACATTAAGGAGTGTGGATGAAGGAGCCCATCATCCCTCTGCTAGTCCAGGGGCAATTGAATCTTTTATTTACAATGAAGGGTGGGGGCTGATGGAGCTCAGCCCCCTGTTGCAATGATGAGAACGGTTACCAGCCATATTGCACCATCTGCCATCAAAAATTAGGGACAGGCGCCCTTGATCGACCTTACTGATGCTAGTCAGCATGGTTACCAGCCCTTTTGCACTGCCCCATGTGTCAATAGGCTGATGATGAGGACGGATTTCCATCTTTTTGTACCATCAGCCATCCATAGCATGGGGGGAGCAAGGATGTTGGTGTTGAGTGCTGCACCATCGTGTCTATCTGCAGCATTCAGTAAAGATAGGGTGACATGTAAAAGAGTCAACAGAGGATTGTTTTCACTTCTGGTGGTGGGTGGGGTGCGCAAATTGCCGAACTATGCCCTGACCCACCGCAGACACTGTGTTTGACCCTAGAAGCATTTGGAGCTCATCCAAGAATGCAAATACTTTTCGGAGACAGCAGGAACTGTGGGATACCTTGCGTCCTCATTCCCCCCTCCCTCCATGAGCGTCCATTATATTCTTTGGCTTTCCGTTACGCTCGTCACGCAGCTGCGTGCTGAGTCTGTGCTATGCCGTCTGTCCGTAGATTTTTTAAAAATACTTTGGACCAGGCGTAAAATTACAGTAATTACCCTAATTAGATGCAGGAGTCTCCGAGCGAGATCACCCTGAGGAGGGTCACTGAAGGAGATAGAGAGCGCATGCTGCGTGAAAGCTAGCACGAACCAGGGCCCGATGCAGCCGTGCTCGGGGATGCAGTGCTCCCTGAGTACCTCATGAAAGCCTTGCGCGGAAAACTGTGCTACCACGGAGCACCCAATAAGGCAGCTCTCCCCAGGAACCTCCTGCTGATGCTTTTCGATTAACGCAAGGAGAGCTTCGTGGAGATCTCCAAGGATGATTTCTGTTCTATCCCCATATCTAGAGAGACCTCCTTTTCACACAGTTAAGATTCCTGTTATATTAAGAATAAAAGTTAACATGGTTAAAGCACTTACCGACTGCTCCTTCCCCTGATTCAGGGTCCGGGTTAATGGCCGGGGAGGGTTGTTGGGGGATCTCCGTGACGGTGATGAATAGATCCTGGCTGTCGGGGAAACCAGCGTTGTAAGCGCTCTCGCCTGCCTCGTCCTCCACAAACCCTTCCTCATCTTTCCCCGTCCGCGAACATCACCGAGGAACTGGCCATCGACACTGTCCCATCGTCAGAGTCCATGGTCACTGGTGGGGCAGTGGTGGCAGGCTCCGTAGCGTCCGTTTGCCGCTTTGATTTTTTGGTAGCCTTGTCTGGGGTCCTTGATTTTCACGCGGCGCTGCGTTGCATCCCGCCTGTATCCTCTGTCTCTCATGGCTTTGGAGACCTTCTCGTAGGTCTTCGCATTCCCTGTTTTGGAGCGCAGCTCCGAAAGCACAGACTCCTCGCCCCACACACCGATCAGATCGAAGAGTTCCCAGTCAGTCTATGCTGGGTCCCTCTTTCTATTCACAGATAACATGAACTCCTCTGCTGGAGAGCTCTGCATCGTTGCAGGTGCTGCAGAGCTCGCCCCGATGTCCAGCCAGGACGTCAGATTCAAAGTGCCCAGACAGGAAAAGGAATTCAAATTTTCCCGGGTCATTTCCTGTGTGGCTGGTCAGAGAATCCAAGCTCAGACTGCTGTCCAGAGCGTCAACAGAGTGGTGCACTGTGGGATAGCTCCCGGAGCTACTAAGTTCGATTTGCATCCACACCTAGCCTAATTCGAGCTAGCCATGTCGAATTTAGCGTTACTCCACCTGTCGGGGTGGAGTACCAAATTCGAACTAAAGAGCCCTCTAGTTCGAATTAAATGGCTTCCTGGTGTGGACGGTTGAGCGGTTAGTTCGAATTAACGCTGCTAAATTCGAATTAAAGTCCTAGTGTAGACCAGGCCTTAGAGAACAATTATTAACCAGATTCTTGGTTATTCACCAGCCACTTTGCTTCAGTCCATGGCATAAAGCACCATAAACCCAGGACAGTATGGACAATATTCACCTCGAATTGGCATCTGCTACACTCCCTGCCCCCGCCTCATTCCCAGTCACACTATTCAGGATATAGCCTAGTGAGAAAGTGGCATGGCTGAAGCATGTAGCTGGCAACTGAAAACTAGTATAGAGTACAATAGCCCTGAGAACATTGCTTAATTCTGAGCACTGTGTCTGCAGTGAGATGCAGGGTGGGCCTGGTAAAAGTCGGTACTGACTCTAATCCCCCTCCCACAGGAAAACTCCCTTGGACCTTTTCTGGATGCCACTAAAAAATATAAATATCTGCTGCCCCGGTGCTAATTTACTGCTACAGGAGACTTGATGCAGTGAAATAATTTCCCTATATTCCATCAAACTCTGCATCACACCTCTTGAGTATTTAAAAGAGTCTCTCATAACTATTTGTCTATGTAAAGTATCAGAACAGTTCACAAATTTTAGGATTGCCTTTTGCTGCATTACTCTTGCCTGTGAATCCAGCTCTTACAGTCCCATGTTCACACGTCATTGCTTGTGTGTAGAAGCTGATTCACAAATATTCAGTAAGTGTATTATATGGTCTCACCCTACATCGTTCCCAAGGGCAAAAATCTTCTGCAACAATGAAGGCTTGGGCTGATGAGCAGTGGCTGCAGAATTTTTGGATGCATCTTTGTGCAAAACTCGCCAAAATGAAAGCTGCACTGACAGTGGAGAAGAAAAAACAATTGCACTATGGGGATCTGTAACACCAGATTACTTTTGGTCAATCAGTGGTCTCTCTCCTAAACTAAGGTGAATGGATTTCTTTAATGTAAGTAGTCACAACATATGGTTAAATATTTTATGATCAATATACTGTTAAGAACTCAGCGGTCACAGATAATAACTGTCTTCTTTGGAAACCAGGGCACATTATCCAGTCTTTTCCCCCACCCCCGCACAACCAAAACTGATCTGAGAAAAAACTTGCATAGAGTAGTTAATGGAGGTGCAAGACATACCTACATCCCTGGTGGCAAGCTTTAGGCAACACCCCTATCCTCATTCACACCCACCTTAGCAGTTGGACAGACTTCTAGTAGTGAAACTCTGATTGATATCTGATTGATATCCAAAATACCAAAGCAGACAAATTAATTGTCAGCCCCCTGAAGGAACATCACCCATAGTAAGAAGTGACCAGCTCCTATTATCTAGCCTAAAGAAATTCCTTCAGTCCTCGGTTTACCCATAAACAAATCTAGTGTTCTCCCATCAACCAATTCAACCAATTGCATATTTTCTCTACCAAACCATTTCCTCACTCTCAAATAAGAATTCTTATGCATGAATAGACCCAAAATATGCCTGATTTAGAATCATAGAATAGAATCATAGAATCTCAGGTTTGGAAGGGACCACAGGAGGTCATCTAGTCCAACCCCCTGCTCAAAGCAGGACCAATCCCCAACTAAATCATCCCAGCCAGGGCTTTCTGAAGCCTGAGTTTAAAAATCTCTAAGGATGGAGATTCCACCACTTCCCTAGGTAACCACATCTACTCCTGACAGAAGCAAGATTCTGAGTTAAGATCATCAATGAAGACTCACGAGTTCACGCTTCCTGGAGTGGGTGAGTTCCCTCATTTTATCTCTCTGTTTCCTTTTCTACCTCAGGTATTAATCTTTAAGAATGTAACTTGTTTTGTTTAGGCTCTCGTTGTGATGTAAGGGTGATGATAGGGACATGCTAAATCTGGGACAAATAAGGGTGTCAGCTTGAAAGTGCTGTTTGACTCATTCCATTGGGCACACAACCAGTACATTGATAGACTTACACAACCCTCCCCCCCAGAAGAGTAGAAATATCGGGGAAAACCAAGACAAGTAACCACAATAAATGAGCATATCCCAATTAATAGGCAAATCTGTTAAAAGTACCCAAATACTAAGGGTCTTCCTGGCTAACTGCATGAATAATAAAGAATCTTCACAATATAGTCATTTCTTAAATGGTTTGCATGCCTGTAATCATGGTGATTTCTTTATTGCTCCCAATTTCTATATTGTTTATCTGTGCAGTGTCTGTTTTTTTAAATGTCTTTGGCTGACATATAAATAATTTTGCTTGGTTTAAAACAATTTAGATGGTGGGATCTAATTGGTAAGATAATCAAGTAACATTATGTTACGGCTGATTAGTTAAATTATATTAAAATGATTGATTAAAGGCATTGATGAGAATGAGGCAGGGCCGCCCAGAGGTGGGGGTGCAAGTGGGGCAATTTGCCCCAGGCCCCGGGCTCCGCAGGGGCCCCCAAGAGAACGTGTGAGGCTCCCACCCCAGCCTGACCCTGCCTCCGCCCCTATCCTGGAGACTCAGCAGATCCAGCAGTGTCCCTGAACAGCTGCAGCCTGACTCTGGTGTGGCCTGACCCCCTCCCTGCTCAGAGCCATGTGGTAAGGGGGCGGGGCTGCGAGCTCCAGTGGGGCCTGCACTCCCATCCCCACCCTTTACCATGTGGCTCTGAGCGTGGCGGAGCTCAGGAGCCATGCTGCAGCTATTCAGGGACACTTTTGGATATGGCTCTGGGTGAGCGGGGCGCCAGGGGTAATTGGCTGGGGGTAAGGGGCCAGGGCATATTTTAGTCCAAATATCCTTGAAATATCAACAGACACCTGATATTGCAACATTTCTGTGTATTTACTGCTGCCAAAAATTTAGTAAAATGTATTTGGAGGTGCGTATCGGACATACAATAGAGGGCCACATTAGTTTTGCAGTACAGTTCAGTGGGTCCATTAATTGTACACAAGTATGTGAACAGCTTAGTCACATTTTTAAATTAAGTAAGACAGAGCACATTGATTACAAATCATTTTGTTTTTATAGGACACTCTTACATATACGTATCCGATTTGTAAAATGAAGGATCCCTTGCATGTCTGTCTATATTAAATTCATTATGTTCTTGACGTGCCACAATTATTAATGCATTAATAACTTTGTTGACTGTCAACAGGTACAAGCCATCTCATCAGTAGTTTCCACTGTCATTCTCCCAGGCAGAGCTACTCAAATGAAAGTAAAGATAAATGCTAACACACTTTCATACATAGCATGAGAAAAGCACAATTTCATTCAGTGAGTTGAACACAGTGTGAAACAGCAAATGCAGTGATATATTTGATGTGGAGGAGTAGTCTAATAGTAATACATGTAATGAATTTGGGAAATACAGTATAATGTATATTTCATGGTTTGCTTCACTGGAAACTATAATTGAATTTCTAATTTTTTAAATAAACACAGAGTGAATTACTTCAAAATTATATATTATTGCTTCCTTACCACACACCAGGTCATTGGGTTATTGCGGTAAGATGTTTTGTATTGTACTATAATTTCCCTTGTTGCGGGTTTTCAGTGAGTTCAGTGCATGCAAAGGAAAGAGGAATCTGAATGTTATAAAAAATTGCTACTGTCACTTTACATTGTTCATGTATGCTGGAAGAATACATTCCGTAAAGAATTGATTGATTTCACAATATGCTTATATCTTGTGTGTTACTGAGACATTACAAACGACAATATGTTAGTTGCATAATGATTCTTGATAAATCAGTATAAAGTTTTTGAAAAAAATCTCATTACCAATAAAATTTGTGAATATATTGAAACTTACAGATAGCCTTGATTGAAAAAAAAGGAATTGTTAATAATTGACCCCTTGTGTGATGAGATCAGATATGAAAGAACATGCCTGAGGAATTGGAGGTGATTTATTAGATACTTACTTTTACATTGGACATTAACTGTTCCATTGAAATTTTTTTTAAAGGGAATGTAACAATAGTGAGACTAATATCTTCCTGTTAGCTACAAGTAAACATTGAAACAGCATGTACTTCTACTGAATATGCTTAATAATGGACTTTGAGTGAACTTGTGTGATTTGACTCTGGGGAAAGACTTTACAGAATGTGGACACGAAACAGTAGCATGTTGCATGTTTGAGAATGTGTTATTATCAACATGGGGCACAGCAAATGAGGTGATACATTGTGTAAGTGTGAGACAATAATATGAAAACAAGTGTGTATATATGTGAGCAATAAGTCATTTCAATTACTAATTAAAAAGAGAGATAATGGATTTTTATCTATGTCCAGAAACCAGAGGGGGGAAAAAAGGAAAGCAAAGCTCATTTCTGCAGTCTGCTAATGTACTTTCTAAAAATTTCAGAAAACTTCATCAAACGATTAACTAGCAAATCCTCATCTGACTGGAACAGTAAAATTGTTCAGCAACCCAGACAAAGGGATGGCCACAACTGCGGACCACTCATCTTAAAGGTATTGAATACCAAATTGCCACTAATATTGGTTATGTACGTTTACTTATCCATGTTGAAAGTAAATGCCAGAGATTACCAGTGGGCACTGCACCGGTGTCCTTGCCAGGGTGTACGGGGTGCGCTTCTGGCCCCAAGAAGGGATGGGGTCTCCAGTGGAAGGTGCGGTGCTGGGGGGACCAGATTCTACCAGCCAGCCCTTCCTGACAGCTGCTGCTGCAGTAGCCAGGAGCACCAGGCGCTTGTAAATCACCGTAACCCAGAGCTCCTTTCGCTCCCCCACTGTAGGCAGCCCTGCCAGGAGCATTCAACAGCATTGCTGGACCCTATGGCTGGGCCGCTGATGCGGGGGCGATGGGATAAAGGGGGCAGCACCGTTAAAGCATAAAGCACTGCCACAGCGGAAGTGTAATGTCAGCCATGTACGGGCCGGAACCAGTGGCCAGTTCTTACCCGGTACACTGGACCCCGGCCCACTTTCACCTCTGGTAATTATAATATGTATTCTAAATATCTGTGTTGTTAGTTTGCAGAAACGTATTTGCAGCACAAAGACATCAGTGCGGTAGAAACAGCACAAAAGGCTAATACTGCGTTTAGAAGACATATAGCAATTCTTCTAATGAAGGAGTCAGGTAATTACTTTCTTCCATGTACTGTGGACTCATTAGGCACATGTGAAGATAACATGAAGAGTGGAACTTTGTCACATAGTAGACAGTTATCTTAATACCCCTAAAGTGGGATATCTCACAGGTTTGGTTCTCTAATGGTGACTATGAATCAATAATATCTTTAAGTACACAAAACTTTGAATGGGGTGAATGATTGCTATTGATCGACCAGTTGAATGAAATTTGCATTTTTAGATACAGGTGCAGTAAAGTAAAAATTTGAGAAAATATGATTCCAAAAAAAGAAAAAAAAAGGTTCAAACCATTGACTGGATTAAAATATTGACAATTAATAAATCAAGATTTGCATTTTCAGTGTTGGTCGTACCATATTCATCATTTCATAACGCTATATTTATTTTTAAGAAAGCGTGGAGGACTACTGCATATACTGCAACTTTATCAACTGTGAAAAAGAAATTGAGGATTGCACGATGGTAAGAAACATAGGTTTGAATGAGAAATATATGCCATAAACTGGCTAAGGATCATGATTCCTGTAAAAATTCCACAACAGTAATCATTTTCTTCATGCTGATAGTCATATATTAGGTAACGCTCCCATGTGTAAGGAATAGCATGAGTGAATGCAAAGTATGTGTAACATTATAACTTCTGTGATTTCATTTCTTAATTGTTACTTATCAAAGGTCCAGTGTGATTCTTGCAAGAGGTGGACACATATACCCTGCATTACAGAAGGAACCAATCAAGAAAACCTGACAGATGAGAAGAAAGAGTACAACTGCAAGAAATGTGCATAGTTCACTTCATTACCCCCCGAAAAAAAACAATAAAAAAACCCATAGTTTAAATGCCTCTTGTTCAAAACATAATGCAGCCCAAAGAAATATAGTTTTATGTATAATCAGATTCTAATAAAATATGTTTTTTACTTGAAAAAATTATTCTCTGTATTTGTGTCCATATATATAATGCAAATTATAAAATTATAAAAGTAAATTTAAAAAAAGAAAGTGGTCTCATCATGGGCGTTCTCCATACCCCCAAACCTCACCTCCCTTTTCACATATTCACACACAAACAAGGGAAAGCACGCGCCTCAATCATCCAAAAGATCAGGGTTCAGCAACCTTTCAGAAGAGCTGTGCCAAGTCTTAATTTAGTCTCTCTGATTTAAGGTTTCGCATGCCAGTAATACATTTTAATATTTTAGAAGGTCTCTTTTTATGGCTATAATATATAACTAAACTATTGTTGTATATAATGTAAATAAGGTTTTTAACATGCTTAAGAAGCTTCATTTAAAATTAAATTAAAATGCAGAACACCCCAGACTCCTGCAATAGGCAGGGCCGGCTCCAGACCCCAGCGCGGCAAGCACGTGCGTGGGGCGGCCGTTTCCCGGGGGGGCGGCAGGCTGGGCCGGCGGACCTGCCGCAGTCATGCCTGCGGGAGGTCCACCGGAGCCCCGGGACGACCGGACCTGCCACAGGCATGACTGCGGAGGGGGCGCTCCTCCCGCGGCTCCAGTGGACCTCCCGCAGGCATGACTGCGGACGGTTCGCTGGTCCCGCGGCTCGGCTGGACCTCCCGCAGGCATGACTGCCGCAGCTCAAGCGAACCGTCCGCAGCTGCGGGAGGTCCAGGCGAGCCGCGCGACCAGCGGACCCTCCGCAGTCATGCCCGCGGGAGGTCCGCTGCTCCTGCGGCTCCGGGGCGCCTCCCGCGCCTGACTGCTTGGGGCGGCCAAAAAGGTAGAGCCGCCCCTGGCAATAGGTCAATTTGGCACATTAGCCCGGAGGAAGCAGAATGTGAGTGTTTTCGACTCAAGCACAAACCCTGTCCCTCCTGATTCGCAACCCCATGGACCAGGCAGCAGCAAGTCCTGAGCAGGAGCCCAGATGGTCACGTTGTGCGGCAGAAACTACAACTAATTGCAAAACGGGAGGGTTGCGCAATATGTCATCACACCCCGCCCCCGGCCCCTCGCAGGGGGGTTGGGACTTGCGGGCAAGCGGGGACCCACCTCAGCCGGAGGGGTGCAGGACAAGGGCTGGGTCTCCCCAGGAGAAAAGCAGGGGCTGGTGCTGGTGCTGCTGAGCCATCAGACTAAGGAGCCCCCGGCTGTCCCAGCCGCTGCAGCCAGCCTCGGCTAGCGCTGCAGCCCGGCGGGGAGGGGGCGTGTTGCAGGGCACAGGAAGGGGCTGGAGCAGCTGGGGGGTGCTGGGAGGAAGGAGCCGGGAGAACAAAGAACCGGGAGCATCAGCCCTCGGGCAGCTCCTGAGAGACCAGACGCTGCTGCCTCCATCGGGAGCTGAGCAGCTGCTGCTTCCCCAGCGGGGTCTGTGCGGGGGCGGGGGGGAGGGAGCCCGGCATTAACCCCTCCGGGCCCGGCCGGGGGTGGCTTCTCCGGCTGTAGTGGAGCCAGCTCAGGTAGGGGTTATTGGGGGGTTGCTGGTGGGTTCCTGCTGGAGGGGGAGGGGCCGTAAATACTGAAGAGGCGGCAACTTCTGGGGAGTTAGGTCTGGAGGGGGCAGGGAATACCCTGGCTGAGGAAAGGGAGGGGGACAGAGTGTGACAAACCTGCTGGGACTTGTTTAACGTGGGCCTAGATCCTCAGAACAAACGCCTGGGTTTTGGGGGAGAAATTTCCCTAATTTGTGAAACAGGAAACAGACAAAGTAACTCCCTGGGCAGGGCTGGGAAAACTGACCAGACTTCCAGTGCTGAACCCTCAGCCTGCTAGCCAGAGGCTGGTGTGACATGGAAAGGGGGCACCCACCAGGGAAGTGTAAGGAAGATGTCCCAGCCCCTCACATCCAGCTGCTGGCAGTGGGGAAGGTGTTGGGATTCCTACTATGGGACTGTTTCAGCCTCTGGCTAGTAGGTATGTGATGGATCTGCTGGCAGAGACAAAGGACTCTCACTCTGTCCCCTCACCCAGATGTCGCCTGGCTGCTCTCAGCAGTGTGGGGATAGGACTCTGCTGACTGTCTCTCTCTCAGAGCTTCTATTTGACTGGCTCCTCTCCCCCATGAATAGTGGGGTTGTGAGTGGGGCAGCAGGTCCTGAGTGTTGGAATCCTGCTCTTCCAGGGGCCGATGACCTTCGAGGAGGTGGCTGTGTATTTCACCAAGGAAGAGGGGGCTCTGCTGGACTCCTCTCTGCGAGTCCTTTACAGGGATGTCATGCAGGCGAACTATGAGACTGTGACCTTGCTGGGTAAGGATTCCTGTCCCCTCAGTTCTTGGAAGGGGAAATGAAGAGTTAAGGTTCACGCCACCCCCACAATGCCACCTCTGCTCTGCCCTGTTTCAGCATCACCCCAACATGTCAGTGACACATGTACTAGCCCTCTCCCCTCCCCTGTTACAGAGCGCGCTGGGAACAGAGCAGTACAGCAGAAAGTCTCACAACTTCTCCTTGCTAAGATAATATTCAGGTTCATCTCCATCATAGCAAAGAGAAGCTTCCTCCCCCTGGCCTGCTCTCCAGTACTGAACCTCCTGCACACAGACCATCTGAGACTTGCACAGTGTTACCACCCCTTTGCCCTCAACCTGAGGTTTTCTTTTGAGTCACTGCCTTCACTTACCCCTCACTAAGCCCCACAGATCACTCAAACATACCTCACCAGGGTGCTGACAACTCTCATGGCAAGAACACACCCGTGGGCACCTTTGCTGACAAAGCCTGCAACACTCAGCACAGAAATGAGGCAGAATTGGCCCCCCAAGTTTCACATGCACCTCTCTGCATAGCACAGGCACAGCTCTGCCCAGCTGCTTCAACCCATCCCTCTATCAGCCAGTTACAGCTACAGCTGACCCACTGCACACAGCTGGAGGGCATGCGGATAGATGCTGGGGTTCCCATCTGTGAACACAACACAGACAATGGGATGTTCTCTTAGTCTTTCCTCATATTGATTATAGGTTATGCAGGGTTAATGGTTGGGGGCAAAGTTAAGGTTGCATTGGAGGGGTGGCATTTACGTTAACTTCTCATTTCCTGGTTTGCAGAGGTTTAAGTTTAGTCACCATCTATACCAGAGGTGGGCAAACTACGGCCCACGGGCCACATCCAGCCCATGGGACCCTCCTGCCCGGCCCCTGAGCTCCTGGCCTGGGAGGCTAGTCCCCGACCCGTCTCCGCTGTTCCCCCTCCCCCGCAGCCTCAACATGCTGCACCAGTGGCACAATGCTCTGGATGGCCGGACAATGCAGCTGCAGAGCTGGGGCCTGACCCGGTGCTCTCGGTGGCGCAGTGGCGCGGCTGGCTCCAGCCACAGAAGGGGTGGTTGGATGGGGTCCCAAGGGTGGGCATTCAGGAATGAAAGGAAGGGTTGGATGCGGTGGTGGGGGGCAGTCAGGAGTGGGTGTTCCAGGGGCGTTCAGGGGACAGGGGGTGTGTGCATGGGGCAGGGGTCATGGGGGGCCATCAGGAAACAGGGGAGTTTGGACGGGGCAGGAGTCCTGGGGAGGCTGTCAGGGGGCAAGAAGCAGGGGTCAGGGGCCGGGCCAGGCCATGGCTGGCTGTTTGGGGAGGCACAGCCTCCTCTAACCGGCCCTCCATACAATTTCCAAAACCCGATGTGGCCCTCAGGCCAAAAGGTTTGCCCGCCCCTGATCTATACGGTGCAAGGAGGAGACAGTACTGGACAACCGTAACTCTGCATTAATGTAGCTTATGAGCATTTAGTTTCCTGTTTTACAAAATGGACGTTTTTGCCACTATAGCTGTGTCTGTAATTGAGCTTTTGCCAGCAGAGCTATGTTGGATGGTGTGTGTGTGTGCGCATGCGTGTGTGCGCTTTTTCACAGCCTTAAACAACAGAGCTGGACTGGCAAAGCTTTTAAGAGCTACCTAAGACCTACCTAACTAGTTCCTAGACAGACACCTGACATGCCACCTTTAGGTGAACTAATATGTGTGTACCTGGTCTGTGGGATCCCAGTAAAACATTAGGCACCATGTGCCCTCTGCCAGGTGGCATCAAGAGGTCCATGATGAGTCACATCCTCCTCCTTCTCCAGTCGCTGCACTAGAGTGTCCTTATAATGATCCGGCTCACCCCCGTTCCAGCCTTCTGTTTGGGTTCCACGGGACTCTGTCATTGTTCCCCTTCTTTTCTTCCTCTGCACCTTATTTCTGGGTAATCTCATCCACACACACACATTAAACTACCATCTCTGTGCTCCTAACTCACAGTTCTACCTCTCTGCTCCTGACCTGTCTCCTTCTATCCCAACTGAAATCTCAGCCTCTCTCTCATCTCCTCGCTGATATCCAGCCATCAGCTAAAGATCAACAGCTGAAGCAAAGCTCTTAATATTTCCCCCAAACCTTCCCCCACCTTCTTTCTCTACCACCGCAGACAGCATCATTGTCCTGCCTGTCACTCAGGCCCATAACTGGGCAATACTTTTGTCACGGAGCTCCCTCTGGGGCCTCCTATCCAGGCTGTGCCTACACCTTGCATTTTCTTTTTGCATAACTTCCCTAACATCTGGCCTTTCCTATCCATCCGTGCAGCTAGAGCTCTTGTCATCCTCTCCTGTCTCAGTTATGCCAACATCCTTTTCTCTGACCTCACCTTGCACATCTCCATTTGGAAGGAAAAAGCTACCTCCTGGTCCCCGAACATGACCTAGGAGGGAAGGTTGAAAGAACTGGGCATGTTTAGTTTTGAGAAAAGAGTGAGGGGGGACCTGAGAACAGTCTTCAGATATGTCAAGGGTTGTTATAAGAGGATGGTGATTAATTGTTCCTCACGTTCACTGAAGGTAGGAGAAGTAATTGGCTTCATCTGCTGCAAGGGAGGTTGAGGGTGAGTAATACAAAAAACTTTCCAGCGATAAGGATAGGGAAGTGCTGGAATGGTTTACAAAGAGAGGTTGTGGAATCCTTGTCCCGGGAGGGTTTTAAGAACAGGTCGGACAAACTTCTGGCATATTTATACTGATCCTGCCGCAGGGCTATGGGAATGGGGTAGATGACCTCTTGAGGTCCCTTCCAGCCCTATATTTGAAGATTTTATGATTCATTGCCTTAGCCCTTCGCTTTGATCACATCTCCCGTGGAGAATGTGGATCATGTTTGCGGATCAGCTGCGGGTATAAATTTTGTACCTAGAGCCCTGCAAATCTGCAGATATCCATGGACCATTTTTGCAGATCGCAGCTTGGATGTGGATATAAATTTTGTATCCATGCAGGGCTCTACCTGTCTTACTTCTATCTATACCTACAACTTAAATGTATTTAATACACATTGATTACATTTGAAATAACATACGGGATGACCATAACAATGATCAGTGAATGATAAAATGAACTAATTGGCTCCATGAACCATGGACACTCTTCCTTTTCCATCCCCACCTCCAAGAGCTGCCGTCTCTTCCCTGCATGTTCTTTGGATCTTTGAATTTGTCCCCCTTGAAGTCACATGGCCTGATTCTTATTCTTCACATTCTCCTTTGGCAGAAGAATTAGTCTGTGGCTCCTGAACTACATCATCTAATTTGCCAGCTTTCTCCACACACAGTGTTTTTTATACTCCCTCCCTTTACACCTGACTCCCTAGATTCCCGAATGCCGCAGGATGTGCTTTCCTGACATTAAATGCTGCTGGGATCCTGCATTCAGTCAGCGGCATATTATCGCCTAGGCCAACAAATTTGCAGGGGCGGCAAATTTGCTCACGCCCCCTCCCCAACTCCTCCCCTTCCCCAAATCCTCAGCCTGCCTCCTCCCCCAGGCACACCGCGCTTCCCTCCTTCCACCTCCCTCCCAGGTTTGCCACACGAAAGCGCTGGGAGGAAGGGAGAAGCGAGTAGCGGTGCGTTTGGAGGAGGCAGAGCAGAGGTGAGCTGCAGGTGCAGGGAGTAACCCGGGGGGGCGGGAACTACTCCTCACCCCAGCTCACCTCCACTCCACCTCCGCCATCCTCCGAGCGTGCCACAACTCCCCTTTTCCCCCCTCCTTCCCAGGCTTGCCATGGGGGAGCAGAGGTGAGCTTGGAGGGAGGGGGTGTTGTAATTTTTTGAGGGCCTAGAGGCGGCAAATTTGTTAACCTGCCACTGCCTTCAGTGATATCCCTGCCCTTCCTGTTTGGGATTGCACTGAATCCCACCAGCCCATGGTTACTGTTCCCAGCTGCCCCAGGACTTTGATTGTCTCTGGACCTCTCTGTCAGCAAGAAGCAGTGCCAGGGAAACTTGCCCTCTGTCTGGAGTCTTCACTTTCTGGGACATTCAGTTGCATTCTCTGTGTTTTAGGAGCCTCTTTGATAATGAGTGTCTGGCTATGTGTGTTCCCAGCAAAGATGGGGATAGTTAAATCCCTCATAAACAGAGTGTTCTGCACCCTGCAATTTTATTGGTTTTAAATGGACTGGGTTTAAACTAATAGAATGTTTTATTTTATGACAAATGGCCTATGAATTCCCCTGAGCTCCCTTGTTTTCTTTCCCTTGAGTAGGGTTTCTAGTTTCCAAACCCTCTGTGATCTCCCAGCTGGAAGAAGGGGAAGAGCTGTGGGTCCTGGATCTCCCTGGTTCAGAGGAAAGTGAGATCCTGAGAGGTTCCTACACAGGTGAGGAAACATCAAATCAACCTAGAAACTGCAAGCGCCTGAGAGAACCACCTGGGATTTCCCACAAAGACTTTGTGAGCTCAGGATAGTGCCCAGCAGATCTCACCCCTGGCTTCCTACAGATTTTGACTGACACTTTGGTAGGAGCTCCCTCCCTACTGAGTGTTTGGATGGGATGTGGGCAGGGCTGGCCTTGGGAAAATGCCACCCTGGGCATGGCACCTCCCCCCATTCCCTCTGTCCCCCATGGGCTCCCCACGCTCCTCACCTTCCCTTCCCCCCTAGCCCCTGCACTGTGCCTCCTTCGCTCCAAATACCTGCTCCCCCTCCTGCACCCCTTCACTCCTAACTTCTGCTCCCTCCTGCCCCTCCTCTTCTGCCCCTCCCAACACCTGCCTCCTTCTGTGCCCCTAAGCCCTGCACTGTGCCCTTTCACCCCAACCCCTGCTCCTCCCTCCTGTGCCCCAATTCTTGCACTGTGCCCTCTTCACTCGTACCCCCTGCACCTCCCTCCTGCACCCTAGCCCCCGCATGGTGCATACCCCTTTCACACCAACCTCTGCCCCCTCGCACCTCAACACCTGCACCTTCCTGAATCCCAAACCCCTGCATTATGCCCCCTTTGCCTCTAACACTTGCATCCTCCTGCACCCATAAGAACATAAGAACGGCCGTACTGGGTCAGACCAAAGGTCCATCTAGCCCAGTATCTGTCTACCGACAGTAGCCAATGCCAGGTGCCCCAGAGGGAGTGAACCTAACAGGTAATGATCAAGTGATCTCTCTCCTGCCATCCATCTCCATCCTCTGACGAACAGAGACTAGGGACACCATTCCTTACTCCATCCTGGCTAATAGCCATTTATGGACTTAACCACCATGAATTTATCCAGTTCCCTTTTAAACACTGTTATAGTCCTAGCCTTCACAACCTCCTCAGGTAAGGAGTTCCACAAGTTGACTGTGTGATGCGTGAAGAAGAACTTCCTTTTATTTGTTTTAAACCTGCTGCCTATTAATTTCATTTGGTGACCCCTAGTTCTTGTATTATGGGAATAAATAAATAACTTTTCCTTATCCACTTTCTCAACATCACTCATGATTTTATATACCTCTATCATATCCTTCCTTAGTCTCCTCTTTTCCAAGCTGTAGAGTCCTAGCCTCTTTAATCTTTCCTTCTATGGGACCCTCTCCAAACCCCTAATCATTAGAAGCCTGGTCTACACTAGGTGTTTAAACCGGTTTTAGGAGCGTAAAACCGATTTAACGCCACAACCGTCCACACTAGGAGGCACCATATATCGATTTTAATGGCTCTTTAAACCGGTTTCTGTACTCCTCCCTAACGAGAGGAGTAACGCTAGTATCGGTATTAACATATCGGATTAGGGTTAGTGTGGACGCTGATCGACGGTATTGGCCTCCGGGAGCTATCCCACAGTGCAGCAGTGACCGCTCTGGACCGCAATCTGAACTCGGATGCAGTGGTCAGGTAGACAGGAAAAGCCGCGCGAACTTTTGAATATTTCCTGTTTGCCCAGCGTGGAGCTCCGATCAGCACGGGTGGCGATGCAGTCCGAAATCAAAATAAAGAAAGAGCTCCAGCACGGACCATGCGGATGTGATCGCTGTAAGGGCAGGCAAATCTGTTCTATCAGCGCTCCATTACAGAAGATGAAATTCAGAATCCTTTTTTAAAAATCTCCAGACAGACGCCATAGCAGGGACTCAGCGCACTGCAGCGTGACAAGCGTAACGGAAAGCCAAAGAATCAAATGGACGCTCATGGACTGGAGGACTGAAGCTATCCCACAGTTCCTGCAGCCTCCGAAAAGTATTTGCATTCTTGGCTGAGCTCCAAATGCTTCTAGGGTCAAACACAGTGTCCGCGGTGGGTCAGGGCATAGCTTGGCAATCTACTCACCCCCCCCACCCACCCCCAGAAGCGAAAGGGAAAACAATCCTCTGACTCTTTTACATGTCACCCTATCTTTACTGAATGCTGCAGATAGACACGATGCTGCAGCCGTCAACACCAACATCCTCACTCCCCCCCTGCCATGGGTGGCTGATGGTACAAAAGGACTGGTAACCGTCCTCGTCATCAGCCTATTGGCACATGGGGCAGTAACCATGCTGACTAGCATCTGTCAGGTCAATCAAGGGCGCCTGGCCCTAATTTTTTCTGGTGGATGGTGCAGTATGGCTGGTAACCATCATCATCATAACAACAGGGGGCTGAGCTCCATCAACCCCCACCCTTCATGTGTAAAGAACAGATTCAGTTGCCCCTGGACTAGCAGAGGGATGCTGGGCTTCTCTCCTACACACTGCTTAATGTCCTGTCTGGACTATCATAGCAGCTGGAGGCTGCCTTCCACTCATTTCTCACTAACAAGTCACCATGTCTTTTTATTCCTGCATTCTTTATTACTTCATCACACAAGTGGGGGGACAATACTACGGTAGCCCAGAAAGGCTGGGGGAAGAACGGAATCAACAGGTGGGGTTGTTACAGGAGCACCCCCTGTGAATAGCATACAGATCATAGTTTCTGCAGGATCTGACACAGAGCAGCTGTGCTCTCTGGTTCTATGATACAGTGGTTATCTAGTACACTTGCCTATATTCTAGGCAGGACTGATTCTATTTTTAGATACCAAAAAGGAGGGATTGACTCTGGGAGTCATTCCCAATTTTGGCTTTTGCGCCCCTGGCTAAGAGCAGTCAGGGGCACTTATGACAGCAGCAAATGGTACAAAAGGACTGGTAGCCATAATCATCCTCAGTTCCAATTTATGGAAGGGTTTGGATGGTGCAGTATGACTGGCAACCATCTCTGCTGTCATGCAAAAACAAAAGCATGCTTCTGTGTAGCACTGCTGAATCGCCTCTGTGAGCGGCATCTAGTACACATACGGTGAGAGTCACAAAAGGCAAAACAAGCTCCATGATTGCCATGCTATGGCATCTGCCAGGGCAATCCAGGGGAAAAAGGCGCGAAATGCTTGTCTGCCGTTGCTTTCCCAGAGGAAGGAGTGACTAACGACATTTACCCAGAACCACCCGCGACAATGATTTTTGCCCCATCAGGCACTGGGATCTCAACCCGGAAGTTCCAAGGGGCGGGGGAGGCTGCAGGAACTATGGGATAGCTAGGGAATAGCTACCCACAGTGCAACGCTCCAGAAGCCGACGCTAGCCTCGGACCGCGGACGCACACCACCGAATTAATGTGTTTAGTGTGGCCGCGCGCACTCGATTTTATAAAATCTGTTTTACAAAACCGGTTTATGCAAATTCGGAATAGTCCCGTAGTGTAGACATACCCTTAATTGCCCTTTTCTGAACCTTTTCTAGTGCTGGAATATCTTTTTTGAGGTGAGGAGACCACATCTGTACACAGTATTCGAGATGAGGGCGTACCATGGATTTATATAAGGGCAATAATACATGCTCAGTCTTATTCTCTATCCTCTTTTTAATGATTTCTAACATCCTGTTTGCTTTTTTGACCGCCTCTGCACACTGCGTGGACATTTTCAGAGAACTATCCACGATGACTCCAAGATCTTTTCCTGACTCGTTGTAGCTAAATTAGCCCCCATCATATTGTATGTATAGTTGGGGTTATTTTTTCCAATGTGCATTACTTTACATTTATCCACATTAAATTTCATTTGCCCTTTTTTTGCCCAATCACTTAGTTTTGTGATCTTTTTGAAGTTCTTCACAATCTGCTTTGGTCTTAACTATCTTGAGCAGTTTAGTATCATCTGCAAACTTTGCCACCTCACTGTTTACCCCTTTCTCCAGATCATTTATGAATAAATTGAATAGGATTGGTCCTAGGACTGACCCTTGGGGAACACCACTAGTTACCCCTCTCCATTCTGAGAATTTACCATTAATTCCTACCCTTTGTTCCCTGTCTTTTAACCAGTTCTCAATCCATGAAAGGCAGGGCTGCCCAGAGAATTCAGGGGGCCTGGGGCAAAGAAATTTTGGGGGCCCCTTCTATAAAAAAATTGCAATACTATATTCTCCTGGGGGCCCTTGCGGGGCCCATGGCAAATTGCCCCACTTGCTCTCCTCCACAGGCGCCCCTGGGAAAAATAAACCTTCCGCATCTAGGCACAAACCCAGTTTTGAGAAAACTTCTTTACAAGGTATCACTGGTTCTCAGCATCAGCTAGTGCTAAAAGGCATAAAGCTCATTAAAAGGGTTGGACAAATATTTTCCATCAAATCTTTTTCTGGATCGAAAACTACGGCTTTTTAAAAAGCAGAAAAAAATCACGTACAATGTCTGCTTTCCTTCAAAATTTGTTGTGTTTTTTTTAATTGAAAAGCTGAAATTAGTCTGCCAAAACCTGAATATGGTTTGAGGTTTCAGAAGTGTGTGGCCAAATATTTGCTGCTTGCTGTATTTGATTGTTTAAAGAAACAATAAAAAAATTATGCTTAAAAAAAATCCAAAACTTTTGAACCACCTCAGCTTGTAACCAAACACCTGAGCCCATCCAGGCAGAGATTTTTCCAGGTTTCTGATACTCTGCTGGCTTCCTTGACTCATATCTGTCTCCATAACTTTGGGTTCATTTAGGTTAGAACATAAGAACAGCCATACTGGGTCAAACCAAAGGCCATCCTGCCCAATATCCTGTCTACTGACAATGGCCAATACCAAGTGCCCCAGAGGGAGTGAACCTATCAGGTAATGACCAAGTGATCTCGCTCCTGCCATCCATCTCCACTCTCTGAGAAACAGAGGCTAGGGACACCATTCCTTACCCATCCTGGCTAATAGCCATTAATGGACTTAATCTCCATGCATTTATCTGTTTCCTAGAGACTGGCTCCATGTGGTCCCTCACAAACTGGAGACGGTTACTGTGGGTTTGTCTTTAGTATAGCTTATGTACATACTCCACAAACTGAGCATTTGAGCTTGTTCCAGAATCTGGGATGAGCCTATGTTGTCAAAACTGAAATGCTCAAATTGCACATGCATGTGAATGGACACAGGGTGCTAAAATTAAATTAACCCAGGGGTTCTCAAACTGGAGGTCAGGACCCCTCAGGGGGTCACGAGGTTATTACTGGGGGTCGTGAGCTGTCAGCCTCCACCTCAAACCCCGCTTTGCCTCCAGCATTTATAATAGTGTTAAATATATTAAAAAAGTGTTTTCAATTTATAAAGCGGGGGTCGCATCAGAGGTTTGCTATGTGAAAGGGTCACCGGGACAAAAGTTTGAGAACCACTGAATTAACCCCTCTGAAGTCTCAGGGAATGCGGGGGTCTCCCTTGGTAGGGTTGGGAAGGATATTGCTCTTTTCATGTGATCCTTCCCCCTAGTGGCTAATTTTAAATGAAGCTACCCTCCCCTGACATGAATCTCCCTATGGCACTGAAATTACATGTAGCCTATAATTTGGCATTTGAGAAGTGAAAGGGATGGTAGCCCTGATGGAAAAGCTAACAGCTTGGCTCTTCTGCAAGCCTCAAACTGCTGAATGAGCTTCAGGGTAGGGAAGGCTGTGCCTCCCAAACAGCCTGGCCCTGCCCCCTATCCGACCCACACCGACTTCCTGCCCCCAACTGCCCCCCTCAGAATCCCTGACCCATCCTGCTCCTTGTCCCCTCACTGTCCCCCAGAGACCCCACCCCCCCAACCACTACCCTGGGACCCCACCCCTGCTCCCTGTCTGCCCCTCCCTGTGTCCTGACTGTTCCCAGGATGCCCTGTCCCTTAGCCAACCCCCCCGGCCCCAGCCTCTTACCCCCGGCTCCCTCCTCACCCGGAGCCTCAGCACCTCGCTGATCAGCTGCAGCGTGTCTCCGGCAGGGCCTGAGCTCCGTCCCGCTCAAAGCCACGTGGTGAGGGACGGGGCTGTGAGCTCACGCCGAGTGGAGGGAGCTGAGCTCTGCCTGGAGCTCGCAGCCCCGCCCCCTCACCACGCGGCTCTGAGCAGGGCGGGGCTCAGGGCCCCCCGGAGACATACCGCTTGATGTGCTAAGGCTCCAGGAGAGGGGCGGAGGCGGGAGCCTCAGCTGTTCTCTTGGGGGCAGGGGCGGCTCTAGGAATTCTGCTGCCCCAAGCAGGGCGGCACGCCGCAGGGAGCACGCTGCCGGTCACCGGTCCCGCGGCTCCGGGGGACCTCTTGCAGACGTGCCTGCGGAGGGTGCGCTGGTCCCGCTGCTCCGGCGCACCCTCCGCAGTCATGCCTGCGGGAGGTCCGCTGGTCCCGCGGCTCCGGTGGACCTCCCGCAGGCATGACTGCGGAAGGTCCGCCGGAGCCGCCTGCCGCCCTGCCGGCAAAATGCTGTCCCACGCGTGCGCTTGGCGCGCTGAGGTCTGGAGCCGGCCCTGCTTGGTAAAAGCAGCAAAGAATCCTGTGGCACCTTATAGACTAACAGACGTTTTAGAGCATGAGCTTTCGTGGGTGAATACTCACTTCGTCGGATGCAAGTAGTGGAAATTTCCAAGGGCAGGTATATATATGCAAGCAAGAAGCAAGCTAGAGATAACGAGGTTAGTTCAATCAGGGAGGATGAGGCCCTGTTCTAGCAGTTGAGGAGTGAAAACCAAGGGAGGAGAAACTGGTTTTGTAGTTGGCAAGCCAGTCACAGTCTTTGTTTAATCCTGAGCTGATGGTGTCAAATTTGCAGATGAACTGAAGCTCAGCAGTTTCTCTCTGAAGTCTGGTCCTGAAGTTTTTTTGCTGCATGATGGCCACCTTAAGATCTGCTATTGTGTGGCCAGGGAGGTTGAAGTGTTCTCCTACAAGTTTTTGTATATTGCCATTCCTAATATCTGATTTGTGTCCATTTATCCTTTTCCGTAGAGACTGTCCAGTTTGGCCGATGTACATAGCAGAGGGGCATTGCTGGCATATGATGGCGTATATTACATTGGTGGACGTGCAGGTGAATGAACCGTTCTGAACGACCTAAGTCGTGCAGAACGCAATGCCATCCACAGCCTCAGAAACCATCCTGACATTATAATCAAAGAGGCTGATAAAGGAGGTGCTGTTGTCATCATGAACAGGTCTGACTACCAAAAGGAGGCCGCCAGACAACTCTCCAATACCAAATTCTACAGGCCACTTCCCTCAGAACTGGAATGGGTTACCGAGGGAGGTGGTGGAATCTCCTTCCTTAGAGGTTTTTAAGGTCAGGCTTGACAAAGCCCTGGCTGGGATGATTTAGTTGGGTTTGGTCCTGCTTTGAGCAGGGGGTTGGACTAGATGACCTCCTGAGGTCCCTTCCAACCCTGAGATTCTATGATTCTATGATTCTATGAAAAGGCATGTGACAAACTTGCTGGGAATTGTTTAACCCAAGTCCTGGATTTCGGGAACAGACCCATGGGGTTTAGGGGAGGAAACTACCCTATTTGTGGAATGGGGCTGGTGGGGGAACCCTGGACAGCGCTGGGGAAATATATCGGATTCCCAGTGCAAGAACATGAACCTACTTGACAGAGGCTGCTAGGAGATTCGAAGGAGGGGGTGGGAGGTTACCCACCAGTGGGGCCTAGAGGAGATAACCCCTCCCCTTCCTTCCAGCTGCTGGCAATGGGAAGCCTGTTGGGATTTCTACTGGGGAGCCAACCCTGGAGCCTGCTGGGGGCCCCATCCCCCGCATGAGCCTCTAGCTTGTAGGTGTGTGATGGATGAGAAGACCCTTCCCCCTCTGTCTGCTGGGGGGGTGGTGAGGGGATCTCTAGCTCCCCTCCTGTTTTGCCTCCTGGCTGCTCTGAACAGGGTGGGGGTGGGACTCTGCTGACTGTGACCCTTCCAGAGCTTCCCTTTGATCAGCTCCTCTCCCCCATGAATAGTGGGGCTGTGAGTGGGGCAGCAGGTACTGTGTGGGGGGCTCTTGCTCTTTCAGGGGCCGGTGACCTTCGAGGAGGTGGCTGTATATTTCACCAGGGAAGAGTGGGCTCTGCTGGACCCCCGTCAAAGAGCCCTCTACAGAGACGTGATGCAGGAGAACTATGAGAATGTGACCTCGCTGGGTAAGGATTCCTGTCCCCTCGGTTCTTAGAAGAGGAAATGAAGAGTTAAGGTTCACGCCACCTCCACAATGCCACCTCGGCTCTGCCCTGTTTCAGCAACAGCCCATTGAGTGCATTGAAATGGGGCAGACTAGGATCCTCAGGGTTCACATGCACCTCCCTTCATATCACAGTCACAGCTCTGCCAAGCTGCTCCAACTCCTCCCTCCACCATCCAGTTACAGCTACAGCTGACCCAGTGCACACGGCTGGAGGCATGCGGCTAAATGCTGGTATTCCCACCTGTGAACACAACACAAACAATGGCACGTTCTTAGTCCTTCATATCTATTGTAGAATCATAGATTTTATGGCCAGAAAGGGCTATTAGGTCATCTAGTCTGACCTCCTGTATAACACTAGTCATAGAATTTCATCCAGTTACTGCTGTACTGCGCTGAATACCTTGTGTTGGACTAAATCCTCCCCCAGAAAGGCATCCACTCTGACTTGAAGACTTCAAAAAATGGAGAAACCTCCACTTCCTTTGTTAGTTTGTTAATCTTTACACCAGCCTTACTGAGACACTCCCAGCGGCTAGTGCCAGCTGCAGGGCCAGGGGCAGAGTTAAGGTTGCATATTAACTCTTCCTCTGCTGGTTTTCAGAGGTTTAAGTTTAGCCACCACCCACCTAGTGTAAAGGCATGCAGTAGAACTGGGCAACCTGTACTCGGTATTTATGTAGGTTATGGGCATTCGATTTCCTTATTTTTTAATAGACTTTTTCAGCACTCTGTGTCTGCATGAGAGATTTTGCCAGCATAATTATGTCAATTAAGGATGTGGTTTTTTGCACCGCTAACAAACAGAGCTATGCTGACAAAACTTTGCAGCTCAGAAGAGGCCAGAATCTGCAAGTGGATTTTAAAACACTTTAAAATATTGCTCTCAGCCCTGAAATTTTGGAATTGGGGGAAACATCTAAGAGGAACTTCTTCAGAATGCAGCAAAACACACAATACACCTAGTCTGAAAGTTAACAGTGGTACGGCTCCAACTCAGATGAATGGGTGTAGCTCAGAGGCAGTGGCCACAGTATGTCCTCTTGACCCAACCAACTAATGACTGTGAGAGTAGTGTGAGGTTCCTATTCAGGAGTTCTTTGGGGGGTAGGGGGTAAGGAGAGCAGGGAGGAGTGGGGTGGGAGAAGATGATGGGAGAGCTAGTGCTTGTGGGGTGCCACAAGGTAGGGCAGACTGAGTGTAGTGGCAGGAAAGGAATAGGTATGTGGAAGATTAGACTAGAGGGAATCAGGGAGGGATGGGTACCATGGAAGGAAGAGGAGGTGAGGAATCAGAGACAGAATCTCTGGAGAACAGGTGGGTTGGGGGAGTGGGAGACTGGGAATGGAGAACAGGGGGTGGAGGTCCCAGCAGTGGTGCTGTTGGAGGGGGAGGATTGGGTAGGAGATCTGGGATACTTGGAAGTGGAAAAGACTGAGGATAGTGGGAAGGGGATGGGGAGAAGTGGGAAGGGAAGGTTTCAGGGAGGCAGATATTTGGGGCCCTTCACTGAGAATACTTTTGCCATTGTCTTTAATGACCTCTCCCTAAGCAAAGCTCAGAACCAGTGCTCCATCCTTATTCTTCTTGACTCATCAGCCACCTTTAATACCACTGACCATGGTCGTTGTCATGACATCTTGTCTTCTTCCTGGCTCTCCTCCTACTGCTGTAACCATTTCTTCAGTGTGTCCTCACCCCCACTCCAGTTTTCTGTGGGGGTTCCACAGGGCTCAGTCTTTGGTCACTTCCTCTGCACTTTATCTCTGGGAAATCTCAGTTCAGCTACTGTCCATATGCTGATGAATCACAGATCACCGCTCTACTCCAGACCTGTCTCCTTCTGTCCAAACTGAAATCTCAGCCTCCCTCTGATGACTCCTTGTGGATGGCTAGCCATCAACTCAGGCTCAACAGCTCAAGTGTTGATAACAGAGCTCTTAATCCCCCAAGCCAGCCCCCCGCCTCCTTTCTTGCTGTTCACCCCAGAATTAGCTGATGAAATCTCAGAGTCTCTGGCAATATTTGCAAACTGAGATGACAGGAGAGGTCCTAGGAGATTAGAGAAGGGTTAACATAGTGCCCATCTTTACGAAGGGGAAAAAGGAGAAGCTGGGGAACTATACACTAGTCAGCCTGACCTCGAGAGCAGGAAAGCTACTAAAGCAATGTATAAAACATTCAGTTTGTGAATACCCGGAGGATGAAGGGGTAATCAGTAGCAGCAAGCATGGATTTACTAAGAACATAGCATGACAAACCAGCTTGATATCCTTCTTTGATAGGGTAACTGGTTTGGTGGATAAAATAGGCCTGGACCTCAAAAAGGCTTTTGACACAGTCCCATGAGTAAACTGGAGAAATGCGGGCTCAACGGAACTCCCATTAAGTGGATATATAATTGGTTACACAACCGCAAGCAAAGAGTAACTATTATTGGAATGATGTCAGATTGGAGGGATTTTCAAACGGGGTTTCACAGGGATCTATTTTGGGTCTGCTGCTATTTAACATCTTCATTAATGACCTGGATGTAAGAACAGAGAGCATACCAATCAAATTTGCAGATGACACTAAGCTGGGGGGGTTGTCAACACTTTGGAGGACAGAGCAAAACTTCAAAGGGATCGTGATAAATTGGCAAACTGGGCTATAGACAACAATGAAATTCAACAAAGACAAGTGTAAGGTGCTACACTTCGGGAAGAAAAACTCAATGCACAAATACTGACTGGGGGATAACTGGCATGGCAGCAGCACTGCTGAGAAGGATCTGGGAGTTGTGGTGGATCACAACCTCAACAAGAAGTCAACAGTGTGATGGTAATGCAAAAAGAAGCAAATGCATTAACAGAAGCATAGCATGCAAATCACAGGTGGTGATAGCACTGCTCTACTCAGCACTGGTTAGGCCTCAGGGGGAGTCCTGGGTCCAGTTTGGGTCATCAGTGACTAGACAGGATGTAGAGAAACTGGAAAGAATCCAGAGGCAAGTGACAAAGATGATCAAAGGGGTGGGACGCAAACCAGTGAGCAAAGGCTGATGGAACTAGGTGTGTTTAGTTTGGAAGAAAGAGTTAATGGGGGGGATATAACAGCGATCTTCAAATACGCGAAAGGCTGTGTGAGCGTGCGTGGCCGTCCCTCCTGGTCTGTCTCAGGACAGAGCTGCAAAGTCTCCAAGCCCAGGGGGTCAGGCAGGGTCGGGCAGCAAACAATTAGGGGCTTTTCCCAGGGCGAGCACCAAACAGTCTGGGGCTCAGGCAGGGGCAAGTACCAGTCTAGCATCCTAGCTCGGCGAAAGGTGGACCAACATAGGCCTCCTGGCTGAAGGTGGGGTGACAGGAGGTAGGGGGACCCTGGTCCACCTGACTCCATCGGATCCTGGTGCCAGGCCCAACAGTGGCAGTGTAATCCACCACTGGATCATAGGGGATCTGCTCACAACACCCTTACTCAGTGTCAGGCCAACACTCAGCCATACGATGGTCTAGTTTCCCTGGGCTACTTCCTACAATCCCCAGGGTTTGGTACCTCTGGCCTCCATTTCCCCAGGGTCGGTGTCTGTGGCAGCCACATCAGCTCATTGGCATCTCGACTGGCTGGTGACCCTGGGATCTCTGGCCAGTCCTCTGGCATCTGCCCCAGCAGGTCCTCAGTGTCCCGCTCCGGCAGCGGGTGATAAGTATCTGTCTCTCTCGGTAGCTCCAGCCCAACTGAGCTGCAGGGCCCCCTCCTTGTGTACTTCTGCTTCCTGTCCCGCCCCTCAGCTCCTGGAGGGGTGGAGGTGGCTTTCCTGGCTCTGTAGCCCAACGGGCAGGTTGGGGTCCCTGCTGGTCTTCCCCACAACAGGCTGCCAGACAAAGGGTGGGGAACAGTTCTTCTCTCTTCTCACAGAGGGCAGGACAAGAGGCAGTGGGTTCAAACTACAGCACAGCAGATTTAGATTAAATCTCAGGAAAAACTTCCTAACTGGAAGAACAGTAGGAGAATGGAACAGACGCTTAGGGCAGTGGTGGCAGGTTATTCACTGGAGGTTTTCAAAAGGAGGCTGGTTTAGTCACAGCAAATCCTGCACCTTGGCAGGGGGTTAGACTAAATGGCCTTTGTGGTCCCTTTTAACTCTATGGTTCTAAGGGGTTCGCCCTTGGAAAAAGCTAAAGCGAGCGTGTCGCCCATTAAGGGTATGTCTGCACTGCGTCTGGCAGCTGCCTCCCAGCCAGAGTCCATGCTGACTCACTACAAATAACAATGCAGGCGCTGTTGGTTGGGCTGTAGCTTGGGTTCTAAAGCCAGGGGTTGAGGGGGATGGGTGGGCTGGATGGTCTGAGCGCCATCAAAGCAATGTTGCCACAGCCATTTTTAATGCACTAGCGTGAGACCAGCCTGAAAGGCAGCCGACTCCCTGATGCCCTCTAGACATACCCTAAAGAGGGCAGTCCCAAGGGAGACTATATGAAGGTTGGGTCATCTAATTCCTTGTAAATCCATGACCCAGCTCCCTCCTTGGCACCCTGTCACCATGCCTTAGTGGGTCACAACTGAGGATGCCAAATTCAGGATGAACTGCTGAGAAATGCAGCAAACACAACCCAAAACTAGTGGTTATTCTTTTATAAGATAGACCAAACCAGCCACAAAAGTAAACTCCTGTTTCACCACACTGGCTAACAAGAAAACATAAAGGCAGTTTTCTCAGGCATTCCGGTTCTTATAACACCACCAAAAACACTGGATTCAGAGCTGAGTGGTTCTTTACAACCATTGTCATGAAATAATAGGTTCTTCTGATCCCAAAGGGCCAGCCATTCCCAGGTGAATATACAACTTAGATCTTACCCAAAACTCACGCTGGAGCCAATCCTTTAGTATCTAAAGGTTTATTCATAAAAAGAAAGAAAGGGGAGAGTTAAAATTGGCTAAGGGAATCAATTACATCCAGTAATGGGAAAGTTTTTGGTTCAGGCTTGTAGCAGTGATGGAATAAACTGTTGACTTAAGTCAAGTCTCTGGAGTACGTCCACAGCTGGGATGGGTCATTAGTCCCTTGTACAGAGCTTCAGTCTGTAGCAAAGTTCATCCAGAGGTAAGAAGCAGGATTGAAGACAAAATGGAGGTGTTTCCAGGGCCTTTTATAGCTTTTGCCATGTGGAGGGCATCCTGTTGTTCTTACTGTGGAAAATTACAGCAATAAGATGGAGTTTGGATTCACATGGGCAAGTCACATGTTCATGCCCAATTTCCCTCAGTCATTGCAGGAAGCCATTACCTAGATTCCAGACAGCACATTTACACCACAGTCCACTCAGTGTAGATGGGCTTCTCCCATGGTCCATTGTCAACCAAGTGTGTCTTGATGAACCACTTAATTTGAACAGTCCCTCCAAGATGTGCTAGCTAGATACCTTGTGGGTGTTACCCTGTTATGCTTATAAGAAGCACACAGGACCTTTTTCAGGGGAAAAGGCAATACACCACGTTTATTGAAGATACAACAATTCACATATGCATTCAATCACACACACACACACACACTGTCCAGCCAGTCTATGTTACACTTACCAGTCCAGAGTCCAGATCAACCTAGTGGCCAGCTAGGTTGATCATGGGTAGGAGGAGCTGGGTTCTGTTGGTCATGACATGATGCTCTGGGGAAGTCTTGGCAGGATGAACCCAAAGTTTCATGGCAAGGCACCCTGTTCATATAGTGATTTTCCTTCATTGAGTTTTGCACTGTCATGCTGTAATCAATTGTTGTTTGATTAGTGCTTGTTTTCTTAAATTGTCCTTCTCATCCTTTATTTTGTTCTTTCATCTAGTTCCTCAGGGAGTTCTCCCATGTTGATTTAGATCAGAGCTGTCTTGTCCCCACTGATAGGTGCCTGTCTCATCTTTAGAATCATCAATCTGCCCTCCTCTGACATTTCAATAGGGGCATGTTGCAGCCTCCTGGCGCCTTTGCATCTTTCTTCAGTTCCTCCCTTGTATATCTGGTTCAGCGATGACCTTCACACTTACTTCTTAACACGTACATTCCTTATTCACACACAAAAAAGAATTAATTTACACAGAACATTTTGAACGGGAACATCAAATTGCAATGCAAAAGAAAACAATCATGGCATTCTTTTACTTAGTTTAAAATGCTAAACCTACAACAAATTGGTGACCCTCAAAGGTCTGTTACTGCCTTGAAATCAGTCCAGACACAGATTCTGGCTGATGTATCTCTACCCATTGGCCCATTAGCCCATTCCTTTCTGTTATTCAAAAAGGGTGGCTGACAGGATGTGATCAGATCATATACCAATACATTTAATACATGCTACATAATTATTCTTTATCCTTCATTCCAAATTATATAAAATACCAACATAAAATCCTACCACTACATTTGGGGGAAGAATTTGGAGGAGTTCGGTTCCTGATTTTTATTTGACCTCCCTCCGGCACTTGTTTTGGTTTGGCCTTCCCTTTTCCATGCCTGTCTGAGGTTTCTGTCTCTATCACAGCAGGTGATGCAATGGCATGTGACAAAGAGGAGCAGAATTCTCAGCAGGAAAATGTTGAGCAAGTGGATAAACACAGAGCATTATCGCAAAGACAGAAAAGGAATGTGCCCAGGAGTCATGAGCAGGGAAACTCCTGTGAGATTCAGCACAGACCAGAAAGAGAGCAGGGAAACCATCCAGGGGAGAAAGTGGGTAAATGTATTTCCTATGGGGGAACTGAGACGGACCTCAAGGAAACCACAACCCAGCAGGAAATCCTCATGGGAAAGAGAAAAAATACATGCACTGAAGGTAGGAAAAATGTATGTGACTACTCAGTCCTTATAAAGCATCAGAGAATCCACACAGGAGAGAGGCCCTTTGAATGCAGTGAGTGTGGGAAAAACTTCACTCAAAGATCAGGCTTTTTTCGACATCTGAGAATCCACAGAGGGGAGAGGCCCTATGAATGCAGTGAGTGTCGGAAAAGCTTCACTAGCAGCTCACACCTTATTAGGCATCAGAGAATACACACGGGGGAGAGGCCCTATGAATGCAGTGAGTGTAGGAAAAGCTTCACTAGCAGCTCAGCCCTTTCTGAACACCACAAAATCCACACAGGGGAGAGGCCCTATCAGTGCAGTGACTGTGGGAAAACCTTCAATCGCAGCTCAAACCTTTTTACCCATCAGAGGATCCACACAGGGGAGAGGCCCTATGAATGCAGTGAGTGTGGGAATCCCTTCTCTTGGCACTCAGCCCATGTTATCCATCAGAGAATCTGCAAGGGAGATCAACGCCATAAAAACCTCTAGGGCTATCAGTACTTTCTTTTTCTTTAATAATTTTCCTGATTCCCACATAGTAACTTTTGAAGCTATTTGAACTGTTTGCAGCACCCTCAGCTTGTCCAGATGAGTGGTCCATTTTTGCCTTTTTGCAGTTTGCCCTCTTTTGAGGTGGACCCATTTGTCCTTTCTATCAACTCCATTGTCTCATGAGTAATTCTAGTGTGCCCTTCCTATCAGGAACCAGGTAGCATCTCATTTATACCATTCCTTCTATTGCAAAGTTATTGTTAGAGTCACCAATGATTCAGATTGTATCATTGCCAGTTGTTCTCACATTGCTCTGGGTTGTGCTGAAGATATAATGGGAACTTTTCAAATTATATGTAAATGAAGAGGAGCAGAGGCAGGAAAAAAAGTGTTATTTCAGCCTCTGTGACACTGGAAGAGTACATGGTGACTCAGAGATTCCCTCCTTCCCCATCACTGCAGAACTGTTACCTTTTGTCTGACCCACGTAGAGTTTATCTTCATCACATTCTATCCATCCATTTCTCAAAGTGTCGTGTGATGAAGAATTCTCCATTGTCTGTGCTTGGAGATGATGCTTTGACTTCTTTCATCCTATATCAGAGTTGCTATGACTGGAGATGAAACTATCAAAGACATGGAAGGGGAATTCAAATGGATCCCAAACACAGTGTGATCATTGGGAGTTTAAATCCCAGGTTCCATCTATTGGCAAGGTGATGTATTGCTGCATTGTCAACCTTTACACCAACCCAGAAAAGCCAATGGAAAACCATCAAAGACAAACTAGCGACATTGAAACCCTGTGGAAGTGACAAGGACAATATGAGAATGAGAAGATCGTCCTTTCTGTGAATAAAGACAAAAGACTGATTCAGTTCATAACAGGGTGGAGAAAAACACTCTGGGTCCATTCACCAAGGAGATTCCTAATGACCAGTGGTGCTTCATGAAAGGCAGGGCGGTGGCTCCTAGGGACTAGCAATCAGTGAAATTGACTGAAGTGTGAGGTGAGAATCTACTTAGATAGCAAAGGTAACTATTAAAAAGTATAGGTTTCATTTTCTGATTTTGTTTTGTTGGTAACGGTTGGTTTCCATCACTCACATTTGTTTCTGTTTAAATCTCTAGCCGTTGTTAAGTAAATTTGTGCTTGTTCGATAACTGTACTCAAGTGCTGTGTGAGATACAGTAGCCGTGGTCCACAGTAAAACTAGTAACCTGGGATACTTCGGGAAAGGAGGATCTGGTATTTCTCTGAATATCTGGTGATCCGGGCTGGACCCCAGAGGGGGACACATTAAAGGAACTCAGGGGTTAAGGTGGCTGCTGTAGCTCAGAGGAGGGTGTTTGAGTTCCAGCAGGCTGGGTGAGTTTGGTCACTAACATCCATCTGCCAAATGCAAAACACCCTCTTCCTCGTGGCAGGTGGCAACAAGGAGACACTCAGTCCTCAGCACCCTGAGAAGGGTCACAGTGTGTCTCTGTGTTGATCCACCTGTGAAATTCACACAGGGAAAGCTCCCTATAGCATAAAACTCTGCCCTATGAAATCATGGAACATGTGCTCTTTGTTCTGTGAAAGCATGTAAAGAATCCAAGCGCTGGAGGACAGGGTTTGGGTCCAGAGTGACCTAAACAAATTGGAGGATTGGGCCAAAAGAAATCTGAGGAGGTTCAACAAGGAGAAGTGCAGAGTCCTGCACTTCGGACGGAAGAATCCCATGCACTGCTACAGGCTGGGGACTGACTGTGTGTGTGGGGGGGCTTGATAGCAGCCTTCAACTACCTGAAAGAGCAACATTGTGGGCTTTCTTCTTGCCACTTTTGCTGGGGTGGGCAGTCAGCCTGGAGGCCTTTCTAGAAGAGCATTGGGAACTGAGTTAGAAAAACCAATGTGAAAACCAGAACCTCAGGTTTAGACTCATTTATTTATAATATTAAATCTTAGGCTATGGCTATACTTGCACTTCAAAGTGCTGCCACGGCAGTGCTTTGAAGCGCTAAGTGTAGTCAAAGCGCCAGCGCTGGGAGAGAGCTCTCCCAGCGCTGTCCGTACTCCACCTCCCTGTGGGGAATAACGTACAGCGCTGGGAGCCGCGCTCCCAGCGCTGGGGCTTTGACCACACTGGCGCTTTGCAGCGCTGGAGAGGGTGTGTTTTCACACCCTGCTGCAGCGCTGCAAATTTGCAAGTGTAGCCATGGCCTTAGATTTTAGTGTCACAATCAATACAATTGCTTCAGCCTGATAGTTTCCCAAAGGGAAAACTTAACTTCTTTCCAAAAGTAGTTGAGAGAAAGCACTTTTCAGAGTCCAAGAGAGAGAAGGTGGGTGAGGGTAAGAGCTTGTAGAGGACCTCTGTTGGTGAAAGAGACAAGCTTTGGAGCTAACCTCGCACACTCTGCCATGGAAACAGCTGCCCCTGCTCTCCAGGAGTCTGTGTGTTCCACACAGCAAAGTACAAACCTGCTCCGCACTGAAGGGGGGTCAGACAGTGACAGTAACACAAATACTTCAGACTATTAACCCAGGTCCCTTCCTTTCTTTAACCCAGGATGTGCCAGTCAACCGTTAGCCAGAGTGTTATCTTCACCTTAAAATACCTCTCAGGACATTTCACAGAGGAAGTGAAACCCTCTCCCCCAAATGGCTCCCTGTTAATGAGTTGTACCGTACCTGCCCCTGGAGACTGTCTGGTTTTATACTCTTAGGGCTGGTCCACACTAGCTCTTTAAATCGAATTTAGCAGTGTTAAATCGAATTAAGCGTGCACCCGTCCACACCAGGAAGCCATTTAATTCGGCATAGAGGGCTCCTTAGTTCGACTTCGGTACTCCACCTCGACAAGGGGAGTAGCGCTAAATTCGACATGGCTATGTCGAATTAGGCTAGGTGTGGATGCTAATCGATCTTAGTAGCTCCGGGAGCTATCCCACAGTGCAACACTCTGTTGACGCTCTGGACGCCAGTCGGAGCTTGGATGCTCTGACCAGCCGCATAGGAAATGCCCCGGGAAAATTTGAATTCCTTTTCCTGTATGGACAGTTTGAATCACATTTCCTGGTTGCTCATCGGGGCGAGCTCAGCAGCACCGGCAACGATGCAGAGCTGTCCAGCAGAGGAGTCCAGGCAATCTCAGACTAGAAAGAGGTCCCCAGCATGGACTGACCGGGAAGTCTCGGATCTGATTGCTGTGTGGGGCGATGTGTCTGTGCTTTCGGAGCTGCGCTCCGGCAAACGGAATGCAAAGACCTTCGAGAAGGTCTCCAAAGCCATGAGAGACAGAGGATACAGCCGGGATGCAATGCAGTGCCGCGTGAAAGTCAAGGAGCTGAGACAAGGCTACCAGAAACTCAGAGCGGCAAACGGATGCTCCGGAGCCCAGCCCCAGACATGCCGCTTCTACGAGGCACTGCATGCCATTCTCGGTGGGTCTGCCACCACTGCCCCACCAGTGTGCGTGGACTCTGAGGATGGGATAGTGTCGACGGACTGTTCCTCGGAGATGTTCGCGGACGGGGAAGATGAGGAGGACGAGGCAGTCGACGGCGCTTTCCCCGACAGCCAGGATCTCTTCCTCACCCTCACTGAGATCCCCTACCAACCCTCCCCAGCCGTTACCACGGACCCTGAATCGGGAGAAGGATCAGTCCGTAAGTGCTTTAAACAAGTTAACATTTATTTATTAAAAGCAGCTAAGAACAACGAGTTAACATTTTTTTTAGTAATTAAACAGGGAGAGACATTAGGAGAACAGAAGGTCTACATACAGGGGGATGGAACTTTTGTCTTCATAAGATATCTCCAGGAAACTCTCCTGGAAGTAATCTGAAAGTCTATGCAGGAGGTTCCTTGGCAGAGCTAGCTTATCGTGTGCCCCGAGGTAGCACACTTTGCCTTTCCATGCTATAAGCTGGAACTCCGGGACCATTGCCCTCACGAGCATGGTAGAGTAGGCCCCTGGGTTGTGGTGGCTTTCTTCCAGCATGCGCGCTCTCTCTGCCCGTGAGACTCTCCTCAGGGTGATCTCTCTCGCACACTCCTGCATGAAATTAGAGTAATTGGGGTACTATTAGTAATGGGAGCGCTTAACTGTTCCTTTGCATAACAAGAAGCCTCACTTAACAGCCACGTGCTGCAGTCTACAGAGTGGCAGCATACAGGGATCTTTCCCAGTGAACAGCCGCGAGGGGGTGCAACAGGGGCCGAGTTTATGCTTTCAGGATTGCCTGCATCAAGAGGACAGAGCTGTACATTCACTTCTATGAATCCAAAAGTGTTTGGCTTACCATGCCTTGCTGCTACACGAATTCTTCTTTCCTGCAAAGGTTCTCTGATCTGCAGCCCAATACCCCAGGCAATGAAAGCGCATTCAGAGAAATCGAACTTTCCATTAGTGAGTGCGCATGAGACAGGTGTTGTGCATACTCTTGTTCACAGACAACGAGTAGACTATGTTTCTTTGTTTAAAAAATGTATCATTGTAAGAAATTCACTATCATTTTGACATCACACAGGTTCAACTGTATCACGACCTGATGCACCATGCCCCTCACAGATGATGGCGCAAACTAGAAGGCGTAAGAAAAAGACAAGGGACGAGATGTTTGCTGAACTTATGGGCTGCTCCAGAGCCGAGGCGGACCAGAAGAGCCAGTGGAGGGAGAACCTCAGTCAGCAGCACCGCTCACTCTGCGAACGGGAGGACAGGTGGCGTCAGGAGGACCAGCAGGTGACTCAAACGCTGCTTGGACTAATGAGGGAGCAAACGGACACGCTCAGGCGCCTTGTCGATGTTCTGCAGGACCGCAGGCAGGAAGACAGAGCCCCCCTGCACTGTCTCTGCAACCGCCCACCCCCGCCTCAAACTCCAATCCCCCACTCATCAAAAATAACAAGAAGGAGGGTCACCAGGGGCCGTGAAAACTGTCACTGCACCACAGGACAGTGTTAAATTACCCAAAAGCTATCAGTCACTACATTTTGAAAAGTCCTTCCCTTACTGTGTTGTTGATTATTAAAAGTAGTTTTCTGTTACTTACTTTTTCCGTCATGGTTTTTTACACAACGCTGTGTTAGATGTCTTGGGTGGGTCGTTGGGTGGTTGAGGGGGTAGTGTAATGCATAGGACAGTCACCTTTAGCAGGGTACAGAGACGGGGGCTAGATCAGCAGCATGTCACACACACAGTGCAGTCAGTAGGCGGTTAGCTGGTATGGGAGATGGTTTGCAGGTTTTCTGTCGTTGGGGGTGGTACGTGCATTTGTAGCGGGGGAGGGGGGTTACAGATGTCATGCAACGGTCCCTGTAATGGACCGCAGAGCCACGCAGCAGAGGAATCTGTATCCGTCCTCCCCCGCAACAAGGCCACATAGCCCCCACACACAGAGTCCAAAAAAGGAGGGATGGCAGGATCCGTTGAAACAACCAGTCCGGCACTGCTGACCGGTCTGGGAGCGGGAGCATGTCAAACCTCGACTTTAGAGGCGGTCTTTACATGACCACACACCCTACCCAGCACAGTGTGCGTCCCAGTTTCAACCCTTTAACGCAAAGTCATCAATAAAGACACCGTTGTAAAGCTACAGTGGAGCACGTACTTTAATTTTTAAATGTGTGTTAGAAGTTGGGGAAGCGGGGTGGATGGGGTATGTAACTGCAGAGGCTAGTCAACAGTAACTTGGTAAAGAAACAGGGGCAGGTTCAGCTTCTCTGTGAAGAAACTGAACAGTCACAGTTCACACTGCTCGCTGGTACTTGAAGAGTTCCTTGTCGCTGTGCAAGGTGCCTGCATAGGGCGTGACGAGCCAGGGCATTAGCGGGTAGGCTGGGTCCCCTAAGATCAGTATGGGCATCTGCACATCCCAAGCGTTATTTTGTGGTCCGGGAAGAAACTACCTTCCTGCAGGCGTCTAAGCAGACCAGAGTTCCTGAAAACACGCGCGTCATGAACTTTGCCTGGCCACCCGACGTTGATGTTGGTAAAACGTCCCCCATGGTCCACCACTGCTCGCAGCACCATTGAAAATTAGCCAAATTTCTCAGCAGCTGACTGCGGAAGAGGTGGACGATAAGTTGCGAGGAGCTGACAGCGGCCACAACTGCAGCGGGATCCGTGCTCGCAGTGCTGTGGCGCCCACGCTGTCACTGAGAAGAAAAGTGCACAAACAGATTGCCAGCTGGCGCTTTCAGGGAGGGATGCTGGGCGTGATTGATGGTTCAATGATGACAGTTACCCAAAACCACCCTCCACACAATTTCCCCCCCCCCCAGCATGCATTGGTGGGAAATCCCAGCATTCCAATGGGCGGCGGGGAGTGCGGGAACTGTGGGATAGCTTCCCACAGTGCACCGCTTCCAAAGTCGACGCTTCGCCCGTTACTGTGGACTCACACAGTCGAATTAGTGTATTTATTGTGGATACACAACTTCGACTTCATTAGGTCGATTCCAGAAATTCGAATTAAGATTAATCGAAATAGTCTTGTAGTGTAGACGTACCCTTAGAGCTTTTTCTCTTCAAACCCCTTATCCCAATCTGTGGGCCAACCTCCACATTTCAGAGTTTAGAATTTACTCTCATCACCCTCGTATGGCATTTTCCATGTGAATTAGACAAAGTAAGTGGGGGAAGCTCCATGGCTAATGAAAAACCAATGCTCTGGGTGAGGCCTGAACTTATGCCCAGAGCTGTATTTCCCCCTGCATGAGTGACTGTAGATCCTTCAGAGATAAACTTGGGATGTTGCTGGTTCACTACTTCAGCTGGTATGTAAAAGGCTAATGGTTCAAACCCAGAAGATGATGAGGTTTTGTTTTGTTTTAAACAATGAGAATCCAGTACATTTTAACAGGGAGAAAATCTCTATCCAGGTCTAGTCCCATTTGACTCCTTCTGCCGGTCTTCTTCCTTCCTCCTCAGTGTCTTTCCTTCCCCATTGGGGACATTCAGAGATGAACCCCAGTCAGTCTGTGTCACAGGAGTCTGTATCTCCTAAGGAATGTGGGTGAAGGATTCCAACTGAATTAACTCCACTCACCTGGGTTAGAAATATTTGTTTCTTTCCAGCAGATAGCGAGAAATCGGACATTAATTCAGACCCAGGAGGCAAGGCAGAGGCTTCCTGACCTTGATCTCCAGGAAGGGAGAGAGGATCCCCAGGAAGGAAGAGAGCTTCCTTTAGACTCAAGCTGGGGTCTCCTGGAAGTTGGAAAAGACCCTTGGTCACTGAGGACCTCATGTTATCATGTTGCTCTAGAGGCTGCAGAGTCCTGGGTGCAGGGAGGGTGTCACTGCACCGTCTGAAATGGAAGGGAGGGCCCTGGAAGGGAAGGGAGGAACAGAAAATGGAGAGGAATGAAACAGAGCAAACTCCTCTTCTCTCTCCCTTTCCTGACCCAGCAAGCAATGTTATCAATGGGGAAACTCCCCACCATGAACGGCAGAGAACACAGAGACATTCACCTTGAAGTGAGCAGTAGGGTGACCAGACAACAAGTGTGAAAAATCAGGAAGCTTTATCACATGTATTGGTGGTATAGTGGTGAGCATAGCTGCTTTCCAAGCAGTTGACCTGGGTTTGATGCCCAGCCAATGTAGTGATGTGATGTTTCCTTCCCTGGGAATTGGTTTAGTTTCAGTCACTTTCTATCAGTTTATTAATAGAATGAAAGAATCAATGTTCCACATCTCAGCAGGTTATTAAACACACAAGGGAGGAAGAAAGGGGGAAGACCATAAAATGAGCAGTTGGAGTCATCCTGGTATTACAATGTCTGGTTTATTTAAAAAAAATCCTTTACTTCCCTCTCCCTTTTAGACTCAGAAGCTTTAAGGTCAGAAGGGACCAGTGTGATCATCTTGTCTGACCTGCTGCACCTTGCAGGCCAAAAGACCCCACCCACCCACTCCTGTAATAGACCCGGGAGGGGAGGCAGCTCTGTGCACTGCCGCTACCCCAGGCAGCGCATGGAGGGCCTCTGCTCCCCTCCCCCAATGGGTGCACAGAGATGTGCCAGCAGCACTGAGGTGACTCCCTGCCCACTCTGCCTCTGTCCCTCCGTGCCGCTCCCAGAAATGGCTGGCATGTCCCAGCGTCCCCTTGGACAGGGAGAGTGTCTCCATGCGCTGCCCCTGCCCTGAGTACCAACTCTACAGCTCCCATTGGCCAGGAACTGCAGCCAATGGGAGCTCTGGGGGCAGCACCTGCAGGCAGTGGCACACAGAGACCCCCTGGCCCAACCCACCTAGGAGCTGCTGCCACAGGTTTGCGTGTACCGGTCACTTTGGGAGCTGCAGTGCCCAGGGTAAGCACCACTCCTCCTGCACCCCAACCCCCTCCCCCAGCGCAGAGCCAGCACCCCGCACCCAAATTTCCTCCCAGAGCTTTGCTTGTCTTCCTTTCACCCAGAACCATCCTTCCTCTCCTGGGCTGCAAGTAGCCATCCCTGGGAAGCCAAGAGGCAGGCACAGGATTCTGCCTCCCAGCAGCCAACTGCACCTCCCCAGGCTTTGCAGAACGAATGGTGGTGCTCTACTAACCCCACTTAGCTGCACTGAGGCGCTTAGCTTCTGCCCTGCCTTCCTCAGCTTGACTTTCCTCTTTTGCCCCATACCTGCCTCACTTCCTCCTTTGGCAAGTCACGCAAACGAGGCCAGCAGGAAGAGCTGGTCTCCATAGGCCAGCCTCCAAGGGCAGAGGAGACCAAGCCACAAGGCTTCAAAAGGTGACTGGCCCAGATCCTCTAGCTTTCCCCTGCTGATGCCAAGGCTTTTTCTCAGCTCATTTCACCACCCTCTGTCCTGCAGGGGTTGGGATTATTGCAGGTGTTACCCGAAATTGGTCCAGCTAGTAAGTGTAGGGAAGACTAATGATCCACCAGAATTTGGCAGAAAGCAGCACATTTATTATACTGACAGCTATGCTCAAAAGAAGGAGGGGTGTCACACTCACACTCCCATACTCCCAGGACAGGCACGGCACTGGAGATGTCAGGATTCTGCAAGATAAGTGTCCCACAGCGCCCCGGTGGACGGTGTGATGAAGATAAGTCTTCCTGAGGCACAATGAAATTCAACGCGGCAAATCACTGGCCAGGCAGTCCGGGCGAATGGCATTCACTGGAGGTACAAGCTTGTGAGTGCTCTCCTGAGAACAGGACCCCTTCCCCTTTTAAGGACCTCTCCCTCATGGCCTGTGACTAGGGATGACTTGGCTGCATCTGGTTGGTCACACTCCACCTTGGGTAATGTCCATGCTCTGGGTGTGTGAGTGCTGCCTAATTAGGGTCCGAGACACCTTGTCTCCCTGGAAGTTCTTTTGATCTTCAACCAGCCCATTCATCCCACGAGCATTCCAGGAGGGAGCAGGAGGGGGAAAGGAAAAGCCACTTCACAGGCATTCAGAGAGGGAGAGGAGACAAAAGTGGGAGGGGGAAAGTATAATAGACCTTCTGAGCATAGAAATCACTGCTGCTCCTACAACAGCAGGGACAGGCCAGTAGGAGCTAGGAAAATTAAGTCTTCATAATTCTGCCTGGTTTCAAACCAGGGACCTTTTGCAGTTTAAGCAAAGGTGATAACCACTACACTACAAAAACTCCATCACAGGGCTTTGCCCCTCCCTTCATAAGAACATAAGAATGGCCATACTGGGTCAGACCAAAGGTCCATCCAACCCCACATCCTATCTGCCAACAGTGGCCAATGCCAGGTGCCCCAGAGGGACTGAACCTAACAGGTAGTGATCAAGTGATCTCTTTCCTGCCATCAATCTCCATCCTCTGACAAACAGAGGCTAGGGACATTATTCCTTACCCATCCTGGCTAATAGCCATTCAGGGACTTAACCGCCATTCATTTATCTGCAAAAAGAATGAGGAGTACTTGTGGCACCTTAGAAACTAACAAATTTATTTGAGCATAAGCTTTTGTGGGCTAAACCCACTTCATCAGATGCATGCAGTGGAAAATACAGTAGGAAGATATATATATACACACACAGAGAACATGAAAAAAATGAGTGTTGCCATACACACTATAATGAGAGTGATCAGTTAAGGTGAGCTATTATCAGCAGGAGAAAAAAAAACCTTTTGTAGTGATAATCAGGATGGCCCATTTCCAACAGTTGAGAAGAAGGTGTGAGTAACTGTAGGGGGACAAATAAACATGGGGAAATAGTTTTTCTTTGTGTAATGACCCATCCACTCCCAGTCTTTATTCGAGTCTAATTTAATGGTGTCCAGTTTGCAAATGAATTCCAATTCAGCAGTCTCTTGTTGGAGTCTGTTTTTGAAGTTTTTTTGTTGTAATATTGCAACCTTTAGGTCTGTAAATGAGTGACCAGGGAGATTGAAGTGTTCTCCAACCGGTTGAATGTTATAATTCTTGACATCTGATTTGTGTCCATTTATTCTTTTATGTAGAGACTGTCTGGTTTGGCCAATGTACATGGCAGAGGGGCATTGCTGGCATTTATCAGATTGGTAGATATGCAGTTGAATGAGCCTCTGATAGTGTGGCTGATGTGATTAGGTCCTATGATGATGCCCTCTGAATAGGTATGTGGACAGAGTTGGCAACAGGCTTTGTTGCAAGGATAGGTTCCTGGGTTAGTGTTTTTCTTCTGTGGTTGCTGGTAAGTATTTGCATCGAGTTGCGGGGCTGTCTGTAAGCAAGGACTGGCCTGTCTCCCAAGATCTGTGAGAGCGGGGGATCGTCCTTCAGGATAGGTTGATGATGTGCTGGAGAGGTTTTAGTTGGGGGCTGAAGGTGACGGCTAGTGGGGTTCTGTTACTTTCTTTGTTGGGCCAGTCCTCTAGTAGGTGACTTCTGGGTACTCTTCTGGTTCTATCAATCTCTTTCTTCACTTCAGCAGGTGGATATTGTAGTTGTAAGAATGCTTGATAGAGATTTGCAGGTGTTTGTCTCTGTCTGAGGGGTTGGAGCATATGTGGTTGTATCTTAGAGCTTGGCTGTAGACAATGGATTGTGTGATGTGGTCTGGGTGAAAGCTGGAGGCATGTAGGTAAGTATAGTGGTCAGTAGGTTTCCAGTATAGGGTGGTGTTTCTGTGACCATCGCTTATTAGCATTGTAGTGTCCAGGAAGTGGATCTCTTGTGTGGACTGGTCCAGGCTGAGGTTGATGGTGGGATGGAAATTGTTGAAATCATGGTGGAATTCCTCAAGGGCTTCTTTTCCATGGGTCCAGATGATGAAGATGTCATCAATGTAGCACAAGCAGAGTAGGGACGTTAGGGGACAAGAGCCAAGGAAGCATTGTTCTAAGTCAGCCATAAATATGTTGGCATACTGTGAGGCCATGCGGGTACCCATAGCAGTGCTGCTGACTTGAAGGTATACATTGTCCCTGAAAGTGAAATAGTTATGGGTGAGGACAAAGTCACAAAGTTCAGCCTCCAGGTTTGCTGTGACATTATCGGGGATACTGTTCCTGACGGCTTGTAGTCCATCTTTGTGTAGAATGTTGGTGTAGAGGGCTTCTACCTCCATAGTGGCCAGGATGGTGTTTTCGGGAAGATCACCAATGGACTGTAGTTTCCTCAGGAAGTCAGTGGTGTCTCAAAGATAGCTGGGAGTGCTGGTAGCATAGGGCCTGAGGAGGGAGTGTACACAGCCAGATAATCCTGCTGTCAGGGTTCCAATGCCAGAGATGATGGGGCGTCCAGGATTTCCAAGTTTATGGATCTTGGGTTGCAGATAGAATAACCCTGGTCGGAGTTCTAGGGATGTGTCTGTGCAGATTTGTTCTGTGCTTTTTCAGGGAGTTTCTTGAGCAGATGGGGTAGTTTCTTTTGGTAACTCTCAGTGGTATCAGAGGGTAATGGCTTGTAGAATGTGGTGTTAGAGAGCTGCCTAGCAGCCTCTTGTTCATGTTCCAACCTATTCATGATGATGACAGCACCTCCTTTGTCAGCCTTCTGGAGTATGATGTCAGAGTTGTTTATCAAATAAATTTGTTAGTCTCTAAGGTGCCACAAGTACTCCTTGTTCTTTTTGGTGATACTGACTAACACGGCTACCACTCTAAAACCTATTAATTTATCTAGTTCTCTTTTAAACCCTGTTACAGTCCTAGCCTTCACAGCATCCTCAGGCAAGGAGTTTGACATGTTGACTGTGTGCTGTGTGAAGAACCTCCTTTGATTTGTTTTAAATCTGCTGCCCATTAATTTCATTTCATGGCCCTTAGTTCTTATATTATGGGAACAAGAAAATAACTTTTCCTTATTCACTTTCTCCACACCACTCATTATTTTATATACCTTTATCATATCCCCACTTAGTCTCCTCTTTTCCAAGATGAAAAGTCCTAGTCTCTTTAATCTCTCCTCATAAGGGACCCATTCCAAACCCTAATCATTTTAGTTGCCCTTCTCTGAACCTTTTCTAATGCCAGTATATCTTTTTTTAAATGAGGAGACAACATCTGTACACAATATTCAAGACATGCGTGTACCATGGATTTATATAAGGGAAATATAATATTTTCCATCTTATTCTCTATCCTCTTTTTAATGATTCCTAACATCCTGTTTGCTTTTTTGATTTCCACTGCACACTGCGTGGACATCTTCAGAGAACTATCCAGGATGACTTCAAGATCTTTTTCCTGATTAGTTGTATCTAAATTAACCCCCATCATATTGTATGTATAATTGGGGTTATTTTTTCCAATGTGCATTATTTTACATTTATCCACATTAAATTTCATTTGCCATTTTGTTTCCGAATCACTTAGTTTTGTGAGATCTTTCTGAAATTCTTCACAGTCTGCTTTGGTCTAAACTATCTTGAGCAGTTTCGTATCGTCTGCAAACTTTGCCATCTCACTTTTTACCCCTTTCTCCAGATCATTTATGAATAAATTGAATAGGATTAGTCCTAGGACTGACCCTTGGGGAACACCACTAGTTACCCCTCTCCATTCTGAACACACCGATGGGTGAACCTGGAGAAAGTGGTGGCAGCCCTTCGATAGGTCAGTTGGTACAGCAAAGGACTGGAGTCGGCACTCAGGAAGTCGTCCTTATGTCGCCCTTCTGACTCCAGCTTGAAGGAGAGTTTCTTTTTCTTCCCCTTGCAGAGAAAGAGCAAGAGAAGAAAGAAAGGTCAGGTGGGCCAACTTGGTGCACAAGTCCATGCTGTCTTTTCTTGCTTGGGAGCCTGAAATGAGGAACTCCTGGTGACTAAAGGCACTGCTGTGCTTCCAGAAAAAAGGTCACTGCTGCACACAAAGAGCATGGGCATGAACCAGGGACCTCTAGATTGTCAGTCTAACACTCTCCCAACTGAGCTAAGTCAGCACCTGAAAAACACTTTTTGGCCTGCTCCTTCTCTGTCCGGAATGTTTTTGTCAGCCCTGGCACACGAAAAGGGCATCATTGCGAGTGCCCACGAAGGCAAGATGAATTTTTTCCTGCCTTGCTCAGCTTGACTTGCTTCCTCACCCCATTCCTGCCTTACATCCTGGGTTACCTGGTGGCTGAAGATGGTCCATTGTTTCAAACAGTGCCAGAGCCTGACACAGTGCCCTTGGGCAGCCTTTGCTCTGCACATGCTGGCTGTGCACATCTGCAAATACTTTAAAGCTCCTGTCAGTAAGTTCTGGGGACAGTTGCTCACCTTCAGAGGAAGGTCCCTAAAATTGGCCTGTCTCACCCAGTGGTATATTGACCTCTGTTCAGACTGAGCCGAAGGGGGGGGCCTCGCTGTTGTGGCCGTTGCTGCTGTGAGGGTGTCCACTGTTGTGGATTAAGCCATCCTGCAAGCGCCTTCCACCTAGCCACCCACTGAAAATCCTGTAGGATGTAAGGTGGGAGTAGAAGAACACTGAGGGGGAACTTCCTAATCTCCTTCCCCTTCTGCCATCATCAGCCATCCCATACCTGGTGCTGCACCCAGTGGGGTAAAAAAAAAAGTCCATATCCGAAGAGTCAGTTGAGTTCTTTGTGGTTGCCCCGCCATTCCCCTCAGGCCTGACCTGCCCTCCAGCTCAGCCACCCACTGAAAGTTGAAACACACAAAAGTAGAGCCGTAAAAGGCTTCAAAGCCCACCAGGCCCAACCCCCTTTCTAATACCGCAGAAAAGCCACACTTCTCCTAACTAGGTAGGGACATCCTATTGCCCCACAAGAAGTGGAAGGCCATCGTGTTCAGTCTCAGCAGCACTCGTGGAGCAGGGGGAAATACATGGCTGAGGAAATTCCCCACAGCCAAAAGATAGGCCTTGAACATCACAACTTTGTAGGCTAATGACAAGGTCCACTTATGTCATTGGCTGAGCCATTCCTCACAGGCCAGCAACCAATTCTCCCATTTTGCGTTCCCCACCACGTCCCCAACCGAATGCTAGAAGGCCCAGCCATCTACCTGCCCACTCTTGCAGCCCTCCTCTTCCACCCTGACTGATAGGGAGGAGTATTGAGCCTCCCTCCCTTAGGCCCTTCAGCATCCCTGGGGAACACCAACACCACCCAAGCGACTTTGGGCCAGTAGGTCAACCAACAGGGCTGCCTCCTAGGCCAGACTGCAGCCCAGCTTCAGGATTCAGAGGAAATGGAGCTCGCATCCCTACCTACAGGACTTCAGGCACAGCCAGGCTTCTGGATCAAACGTCCCCTCTTGTGCTCAAGTCGCAACAGCTAGCGGGTAAAAGACAGGCTACCATGTCATTTGAGAGAGCAGGATAGACCCTTGGAAGATCCAGCAGGGTTAGGTGGCACACAAATTGTCCTCAGATCCCACCGAGACTTCAACTCAGATTGCAGGATTCAAAGTCCTGAGTGCTGGCCCTTACAGCATGGGACCAATAGGGAACACCTAGACCATTGCTGAGTTCTGGTGTGGATGACTGTCATGGAGTGTGGGGGAGTCTGGCCCTGCACCCCTCTTCCTGGGACTCACAGTGACTCTCAGCCAGCCAGTAAAATAGAAGGTTTATTGGACAACAGGAATGCAGGATACAGCAGAGCTTGGAAATATGGCCAGGACCCCTCAAACTGGTCCTTCTGGGGGTGCAGGGAGCTTGGGATTCCCTGCACTGCACCCCCCAGCCCCAAACCAAAACTGACCCAACCATCTCCACTTGGCTCTCTGCCTTTGTCTAGCTTCCCGGGCAAAGGTGTTGACCTCCCCTCCCCCCTGCCTAGCTCAGGTTACAGGCTCAGGTATTGTCCATCACCTAAAGTCCTCCCCGGCTCTCCCATCCCCCCCACAGACAGTCCCTACTCCATCACAATGACCCTGCGGGGGCAGCCCTGCATTTGCTCACCAAGTTGGCATGCAGCAGTTTGTTGCAGCTCCCAGAGGCCTTTCTTAATCCAGACTGAGAGACCAGTGAGCATGTGAGGAAGTTGCCCCTTCAGTCCCAGGCAGTACATGGCCCTTCCCAGGAAAGGCCAAGTCCTAGGAAAAAAAAATCCTGTCAAATAACATGCTGTAGTTTTGGAGGTAAAGATTCTTTCTTTACCTGACCAGGGACTTGAATCCTGGACTCTCAGATTAAAAGTCTGACATACTACTAACTGAGCTAGGCAGGCTCACACAAGGAAGGGCAACTTTGGTGCAGAAGAGAAACTAGTCAAGAAAAAGAGGGCAGAAAATTCAAAAAATTTTCTACTCTTGCTCCCTTAGCAGCCCTAGTCCCATCTTGCTTCTCTATCTGGTGCCCAGAGGAATTCTTCTTTTTTTCGATAAATATCAGATCCAGGAGAAAACATGGTTATTCAAAGCAAAATAAATTTGACCTGTCTCATGCAGTAGTACATTGACCTCTGTTCAGACTGAGCCTAAGAGCCTCACTTTTGGATCAAATGTCCTTTTTTGTGTGAGTCACAACAGCTAGCGGGCAAAAGACAGGCTGCCATGTCATTGGAGAGAGCAAGACAAAGCTTTGGAAACCCCAGGATGGTTAGCTGGTAACCAAAGGACCGCAAGGTCCCACTGGGTCTTGAACTTTGATTTCAGGATGCAAAGTCCTAAGCACTGGCCCTTAAACCATTGGACCTGCTGATTTTGGTTGACTTCCTGCAGGGAGGACTCTGTGGGGACAATTTTTTCTGGCAGGGAGAACCCAGTGGGAACATGCCTCTCTGACGTGTCCAGCATTTGCTCGAGAAGTCAGCACACAGCGCTTTGCTGCAGGCCCAGAGGCTTTTCTTCCTCCAGACTGCGAGGCCAGTGGACAGGTGAGGAAGTAGCACCTTCAGTCCCAGGCAGTAAAGGGCCCTTCCTAGGAAAGGCCAAGTCCTGAAAAAGGAAAAACTGAAGTCAAGGAAAGTCCTCAAGAGATACCTTCTGAAGACTTTGGGGGATATCACAGGAAGAAATATTCTTCTGCTTGACCAGGAACTTGAACCCTGGACCCTCAGGTTAAAAGTCTGATACTCTACCAACTGAGCTAACCAGGCTCACATGTAAAACTGGCTAATTTTGTGCAGAAGAGAAACTAGTCAAGAAAATGAGGGTGGGAAACAATACAGAAAACCTGCTACTCTCACTTTTTTAGCAGTCCTAGCCCCAGCCTACTCCTCCATCCTGAGGCATTATTCTTTTTTTAGTTAAATAGCAAATCCAGGAGAAAACACAGTTATACAAAGCAAAACAAAATCACAAACTGAAATGTCATTCGAAATACAAAAATTAAAAAGGGAAATGCAATTCTCATCACTTTATCATAGCTGGGCCATTCCTGTACCGAGAACACCTGCTAAGGGCCTTATATGCTTATGAGAAACCTGGAGGAACTCATACCATAGCCTGAACATGAAATTCAACTGCTCCCAGGTGCCTCACTAAAACCCTTTCCCTGCTGTGACGTTGCACTCCATAGGATTTTATGAAAATATACTAATGAGTGTGAATATAAAGTAACTGGAATATGCTTCATGCAAAAGGTCTCTTGTAAGGTATCATTGCAAAGCTTATAATCTACTGTGTGTGTTCATCCTATTTGTATGAACCTATTGTTCTTGTATCTGAAACTAGAAATAAGAAATATAACTTGTTGAGATGAGTTCCTGTCTGCATCCTGTAAAACTTGCCATACCAGTATTGCCCTGGCCTCTTCTTTTGTCATTCAGTGTTGTACACATTCTAAACCAATATGCATTTCCTCACCTTTTGGGGGCGAAGCCAGACTTTAAGGCACCTGCTCCCCTACATGGTGTTAACTTCGCTTGTGCCAATCAGAAACAAACACAAACAGGTTTTGGGCCCCGTCCCCTATGACACTTCTATGCTGTCATAGTGGGTACTTTATGGCCTGCCTGCCATGTGCAGGCAGGGAGAGGAGAAAGAAAAACTAATCCTGTGTATACCCGTGTATCCTGTGTATACCCGTGTATCCTGTGTATGCCCGTAACCGAGCCTGATCACCTCGAAGCCTCTCTCTCAGCTCACGTGTTTCAAACAGAGCTTCTACGTTTGCCGGTCGTTATGCGTTGGTTTGTATTTGTAAGTATCAGTTATTACTAAATGCTGCATCTTTGTTTATAAATATTGTTAGTAGATATTTTAGCCATTGTGTGTGTTAAGTTTCATTAACTCTATTAGCTAATCATACACTGCTCCCTTACCCCTTGTAATTATCCCCAATAAAACTTTTAAATTGATTAAGTTTAGTGTGTGTGTGTGTGTGTGTCTGCAGTTTGCATCGTGACCCACACTCTCCTTGCATCCCTTACCAATATAGTCTGTTGCCACGTGCAGCCTGGTAAATAACAGGCCTGCATTTTCTTTCGCCCCTTCGAGTCCGTGGCAATCTACATGGCGTCACGAACAGGATGCAAGGAAGTTGGGCCATGCCCGTGGCACGCTGCAGACCACTGAACAGTTCCAACATTTGCAGTTTCACCTTTTTACTAGCCAAAATTCGACCAATCCAAAAATAGAATGGATCTGTTCCCTTGGCTCGGGCAAAACTCTAAAAGGCTATACTGTGCCATTAACCCTGGCAGATACTCTGAGGATGTTTCCACCGTCCTGTTTAGCATGATATGCAAGGCCCTTGATCTGTGCTCTGTTCTCCAATGTTTGCAGCTAAACAGGCAGCCCCAGGCTCTCCTAAAGATGATAATGAGGAGAAGACAGAAAAGGTAGAGCCCATCACTACCCCCCCCAAGTCCCTCTCAGAAAATTTTGCCACCCCTATATGAAGCTCCTAAAACTCCTCTGTATCCAGCTCTGCCAACAGCCCCAGAATTTACTGAATCTAAAACTGTAGCAGAAGCTTTGCCTATTGCGATAACTAACCTTGATGGAGTTAATCTTTCTTGGCTCAGGTCTCTGTACCTTCCTAGGTTGCTTTTCACACACACCCCCCTCCCCCCGCTTCCCCTCCTCTGCCTCTCCTCACTTCGGCTCTCTCTTTTTGTTTTAAAAATTAAAAGCTATAGTTTTTACAGAAACCTCCAAAAAAATAAAGCAATTGAAAACGGAACAAAACAAGAAACAAAAAGAAAACAAAGTAAAAACTTTAAATCCAGTAAATTAATTATTTTAACCCTCCAGGAATGCAACAGCTGGAATTATTCCTAACTTTCTTGAAGATATGGTTGCCAAGCAACAGAAGTGCACTCTCTCCTTCTTATCCTAACCACTAACTAATATTTGAAACATGAGCTTTTCTTATTTCCATATAGCAGAGTTTTAAAATAATGTTAAATATAAAATAATGCAAAATTCCTTGTTACCGAATTAATACAATACATTTGGCAAATACTAATATATTTTTATCAAATTTATGCTACAAGTTTTAAATAAGGTAATAATTTATTTATTCAAATGTTTAACCCTTTTACTTTTTATTTTTGGTTGTGTTATTTTGTATAAATATGAATAGAATTTTGGTGCCATTTGTTTTTAATTGTAAGTTTGTCCTGTATGTCATGTGTGTGTGTCATGTCTATGTTGTGTGTGTCACGTGACTATTTTTTAAAATTATTTTTATTTTGTTGCAACAAAAGTCAATTTTATACCCTTTTAAAAATATATATATAAGATGTGGTACCACTTGTATGAACCTATTGTTCTTGTATCTGAAACTAGAAATAAGAAATATAACTCTGAGGTCCTGTTGTAATGATGTAAAGTGTGGGCCATTAATAGTGGTTTGGACTCTTGATGGCTCCCATTAACCAGGACAATTGACTGTAGATGGCTCTGTCCTGCACCATCTGTGAGTCAGGCCAGGAAGAATGAAGGCTTGGGGTCTCACAGGACATGTGACCATGTCCCCTGGTACAGGAATCCATCTGAAACCTGGGGCTTTTCCACAGGAGAGAGACAAAAGATTCCTGCCTTGTATCAAAGCTGTATAAGGGGGTGGAACAGAAGAAAGGGGGCTGCAGTCATGAGAAATCCTCTAGCTACCACCTGAGCTGGAACAAGGACTATACCAGGTGAACAGATTGGGCCCAGACTAGAAATAAGTCTAGTCTGTGAAAGAAGCTTATTGGAACATCTCTGAGAGTGAGATTTTATCTGTATTGAGTTTCATACTGTATTAGGCTTAGACTTGCATGTTTTTGTTTTATTTTGCTCTCTGGCGAATACAAATTCCACAGAGAAGGAGAAGTTAGTGCCTTAGAAAAATCCCTGTGTTTGTGTGTGTTAGATGGGTGGGAGGGTGTCTAGAAACCACTCTCCTCTAGTTTCTTTTCTCTGATTTCCTTTAGAAAATCTGAAGCAGGGAGCAAAAGCCATTGTCTTTTCTGAGTCTTGAATTCAGAAACATTCAGATTATGAAACTGTATTGCTGCTAACTGCACTAAGAAGGCTTAGCAAAGCTTTCGGCTCAGTGCATATAGGACCCTCCTACAGCAGTGACTGGGGCAGGGAAGGATCCAGGGGTGTGCTGGAAGAAGCAGGGAGATCTGGTGCCCATAGACCTGTCCTGGCAGCTTTCTCAGCAGCAAATAAATCAATTCTCCATACTAGCAAATAACATACTGAAGCTAACAGCAGTACAAAGTAGATGTTGCCAAGATATAGACTCATTGTCACAAATTACTTTTACTGTGCAGTGGGCAAAGCAAGTTGGGGAAGCTACATGGGTAATAGAAACCAAGGCTTGAACTCATAGCCCAAGTAGCATGCTCTTTTGCACTAACCAGTTGTACCACTACAGGTACTTTTAGAGAAAGATGGGAAGCAGGCAGTTATCAGTCCTGTGGCACCTTATAGACTAAGACGTATAGGAGCACAAACTTTCGTGGGTGAATACCCACTTCGTCAGATGAATGCAGTGGAAATTTGGAGGGGCAGGTATAAATATGCAGGCAAGAATCAGTCTAGAGATAACAATGTTAGTTCAATCAGGGAGGATGAAGCCCTCTTCTAGCAGTTGAGGTGTGAACACCAAGAAACTGCTTTTGTAGTTGGCTAGCCAGTCACAGGATTCACACTCCATTCATCTGACGAAGTGGGGATTCACCCACAAAAGCTTATGCTCCTATACGTCTGTTAGTCTATAAGGTGCCACAGGACTCTTTGTCACTTTTTACAGATCCAGACTAACACAGTTACTCCTCTGATACTCAAAAAGACAGTGTCCCCTGTTGGGTGTAAATCGCTGACCTCTCTCCTCTCTGAGCACTGACTGCCCCTCTGTTTCCTTGCCTCTCAATCTGTGCAGATGGGACCTTTCCCTCCAGTGCTGGAGGATTCGCCCTTCCCATCTACCATTGTCCAAAGCAGCACAGCAGGTGGGAATGTTAAATGTACCATAGTGACTTAGGAGCAGAAACCCCCCTAGACCTTCCATGCAATTGGCACTTGCCCCTCACTGATCAGGATTAAAACTCCTGCAGGGAGACTGCTGGGCCACATCCCAGCTGGGCATGAGCAAAGCAGCAGGGTGAAAAAAAGAACCTGGAGATGCTTGTACCCAGGGCCTCATACATGCAAAGCATGCGCTCTACCACTGAGCTACATCCCCAGATGGGCTGCATGTTTTATGGGTTAAACTCGGAGCCCTCCTATTTCCAGAGCATCCAGTGGCCTAAAAGCAGCATGGCCGACATATTCCCTGCTCTGAGGCCAAACGTGATGTCCTGGTGGTTGCTGGTTCATAGGGGTCACTTTGCAGCAGGGCCGGATTCAATGTGTGAGGCAGAGAGAGTGTGTGCCCTGGACTCAGGGTGCAGAGATACACTCAGGCCTCTCCTCTGCATTGGGTGGGAGGTGCTGCCACCCCCTGCTGGAAGGTCATGGTGGTGGGGGATGCTGTTAGATGCTCAACACCTCACCCTGGTGGCAGGAGTGGTGTGGGGAGCTCTAGGTGTTTCTAGGATCTGCTATTTCCACCTGCCTGTAAAGTCCAGCTTTCCCCAGCACATTCACTGAGGTGCAATTTGGTCATGGCTGCACAGCAAAGACTCGCTCCCAGTTTCCCTTCTGTCTGCAGCAGGATTAGCCTGTGTCGGTGGTTAATGAGGTGGATCTTGTTGTAGATTGTTATTCATTCCCCATCTTGACAATTCACACAGTCCCTTTCCCATGCAGATTCCCAGCACCTCAGTGATCCTGGTAGTAGGGGTAGGGTCCTGAGACTTTCAGGGTTCTTTTCCCCTTCACCTGGAGTGAACTCAGCTTTTCCCCCATCCCAGACAATCCATGAAATAACAACAGCAGCATAAAGAAAGAGGGGAGGGAACATCTCACTGCCAGGGCTGGATGTGCCCAGGGCCCCCTGCTTGTCCATTTTTTCCATGGAATTTGTCCCTCTGCTTTGCACAAGGGACAGAGAAAGATCTTGTTGTTCCTGTGTCTGTGCAGGGAAAATTGTGCTTCTGTATGAAAGAGAGGAGGGAAATAGCCCCATGGGGAGACAATAGCCTCAGGATTAAGACCTAAGGACTCAGGCTGAGAGCTGATTTAACTCCACTCATCTGGGATTTAACAAATTATCTTCCATGGAGACGCTGGAAACTTGTGACATTGATCCAGACTCTGGGGGTTCGGGCTGCTTTAACTCATGGTAAAAACATGAACTTGATTCCAAGAACGGAGAGAGGAGAAGCCTGAAGCTGACTTTAGTCCCAGGCTGGGGTCTCCTGAACAGTGGGAAACATCCTTGGCTGCTACCCAGGGACAGCAGGTTACTGGTGACATACCAGGGCTGGGATAAGAGAGGAATGTTGCATGGACTTTATCATACAGGCCCCATCCTGCTTCTCAGATCCCACAGGCGAGAATCTAAAGGAGGATGAGTCGTTTCTCAGCTACATTCTAAGGAGAAGCCGGTAGCCGTCCTTGACCAGACACCCAGGAGAGCAACCACGGCAGTTCTGCGGAGAGCTCTGCCTGCCAGGGGATCCAGCTAGGAGAGGGAGTGCTGGGGGCTCTGCAGTTTTTGCAGTGGGAAGGAGGGCCAGACCAGTGGGGCTGTCTCAGGAGTCACAGCTGGCTTTGCCAGTGGGGAGGCTCTAGGTCGCATGTTGGAGGGGGGCGGGGAAGTAGGGACTACAGGATGTGAGTCTGGTTAAAATGAAACTGCACAAAAAAACCTCCCCCTTTGCTCCAGCTAAAGGCCCTACTTTGGCCTCTCCCTCTTTCATAAAAATCTCCATATCTACCCTGGCTCTCAGAAACCCCTTTCTCCCATTGGTATTTTCATGGTTTCTTCCTTTTTTCATGGTCTCATACAAATATTTTTGCTATCAAAACAATCAAGTACATTTAAAATGAGAAAAACAATCAAACAACACATCTGTATCTCCTTCACCAGACATAGTGTGTGTCTGAATTTATCTCCTGAAAAGTCCAGGCAGGCAGAGTCACCCCTAAATTCACTTCACATGAGGCCCAGACTTGCACCCAGCAGTTCTTGGGGCTGCGGAAAGAACTGAGCTGCACTGGCAGCAGCGAGGGAGGATGGTTGGGGCTGAGCTGTCTGGGGAATATTTTAATCCTTATCTATTGTTCAGAAGATTTAATTAATGCAGCTTCCACTTCCCCGTCTCTCCCCAGGAAATAGACTCATAGACTTTAAGGTCAGAAGGGACCATTATGATCATCTAGTCTGACGTCCTGCACAACGCAGGCCACAGAATCTCACCCATCCACTTCTATAACAAACCCCTAACCTATGTCTGAGTTATTGAAGTCCTCAAATTGTGGTTTGAAGATCTCAAGCTGAAGAGAATCCTCCAGCAAGTGACCCATGCTCCATGCTGCAGAGGAAGGAGAAAAACCTCCAGGGCCTCTGCCAATCTGCCCTGGAGGAAAATTCCTTCCCGATCCCAAATATGGCGATCAGTTAAACCCTGAGCATGTGGGCAAGACTCACCAGCCAGCACCCAGGAAAGAATTCTCTGTAGTAACTCAGATCCCAATCCATCTAACATCCCATCACAGACCACTGGGCATACTTACCTGCTGATAATCAAAGATCAATTGCCAAATTAATTGCCAAAATTAGGCAATCCCATCATACCATCCCCTCCATAAACTTATCAAGCTTAGTCTTGAAGCCAGATATGTCTTTTGCCCCCACTACTCTCCTTGGAAGGCTGTTCCAGAACTTCACTCCTCTAATGGTTAGAAACCTTCGTCTAATTTCAAGTCTAAACTTCCTAGTGTCCAGTTTATGTCCATTTCTTCTTGTGTCCACATTGGTACTAAGCTTAAATAATTCCTCTCCCTCCCTAATATTAATCCCTCTGATATATTTATAAAGAGCAATCATATCCCTCCTCAACCTTCTTTTGGTTAGACTAAACAAGCCAAGCTCTTTGATTCTCCTTTCATAAGACAGGTTTTCCATTCCTCGGATCATCCTAATAGACCGTCTCTGAACCTGTTCCAGTTTGAATTCATCTTTCTTAAACATGGGAGACCAGAACTGCACACAGTATTCCAGATCAGGTCTCACCAGTGCCTTATATCTCATCTGATACATCCTAAAACTGCATTGGCTTTTTTCACGGCCATATCACATTGGCGGCTCATAGTCATCCTGTGACCAACCAATACTCCTCCTCTGTTACTTCCAACTGATGCTTCCCCAATTTATAACTAAAATTCTTGTTATTAATCCCTAAATGCATGACCTTTCACTTTTCACTATTAAATTTCATCCTATTACTATTACTCCAGTTGTCATAGGTTTCTTCCCCACTTGGAGCTTTTGGGTTCACAAGATGGGGACCTGCATGGACTCCTCTAAACTAAAATTCTAGTTTAGATCTGGTTCTTGCTGCCACCAGTTATGTTTTAAGTGAGTAACACACTGCCTGTTCCCCCAAACTTTCCCTGGAAAACACAGATTCAATCTCCTTGAATCTCACCAGAGCGAGAGAAACAGCCAGTTCCCCTCCCCACCCCTTCCCTCTCTCCAGCCTGCTCCGGAGAGATTACACACCGAGTCAAATCCTTGACGCAACACAAAGAAGGACTCATCTCCCCCTCCCCTTCCCTAGTCCTTGGGAAAAATACCTTGATTCAAACTCCTTGAATCTCTACACACAGGGAAGCAGCCCACTTCCCCCCTCCCTCTCTCCTAGCCACTTTGGAGAGATACACACCAATTCAACTCTGTGAATCACCCTCAGGAGGAACTCACTCTTCCCCCCTCCCCTTCCTTTGAATCTCCACAAGAGAAGGAATTAACCAAGTCCAAAGAAAAGAAAAGATTTTATTAAAGAAAGAAAAAAGTACACTCTCTCTGTATTACCAGGATGCAAAAATACACAGAGTCTAACATATAAACCTGGAGAGGCTTCCCCTCCCTCCTTCTCAGCATAATCAAAGTAACAGCAAACAGGAATAAAGAATTTCTCCAGCAAACACACAATTGCAAATGTAGAAATTAAATTATAAGACTAATCCACCTTTCTAATTAATACTTACTATTGGATAGTAGGAACTACTCCAGGAGAACTTGGAGACATGTCTGGTCTCTCTTAGATCCAAAGAGAGAACAGAGCAAACAAGGAACACAGACAAAAGCTTCCCTCCACAGAGATTTGAAATTATCCTGTCCCTTGATTGGTCCTCTGGTCAGGTGTTTCTCAGGTTACTGAGCTTGTTAACCCTTTCCAGGTAAAAGAGACCTTAACCCTGATCTGTTTATTTATGGCACCAGTTTACAAGGTCATCCAGCTCTTCCTGTATGATATCCCGGTCCTTCTCTGTGTTAGCAATACCTCCCAGCTTTGTGTCATCCGCAAACTTTATTAGCACATTCCCACTTTTTGTGCCAAGGTCAGTAATAAAAAGGTTAAATAAGATTAGTCCCCAAACTGATCCCTGAGGAACTCCACTAGTAACCTCCTTCCAGCCTGACAGTTCACCTTTCAGTATGACCTGTTGTAGTCTTCCCTTTAACCAGTTCCTTATCCACCTTTCAATTTTCATATTGATCCCCATCTTTTCCAATTTAATTAATAATTCCCCATGTGGAACCATGTCAAATGCCTTACTGAAATCGAGGTAAATTAGATCCACTGCGTTTCCTTTGTCTAAAAAATCTGTTACCTTCTCAAAGAAGGAGATCAGGTTGGTTTGGCACGATCTACCTTTTGTAAAACCATGTTGTATTTTGTCCCAATTACCATTGAACTCAATGTCCTTAAGCAGAGGGGGAGGTTTAGGTTGGATATTAGGAAAAACTTTTTCACTAGTAGGGTGGTGAAGAACTGGATGGGTTACCTAGGGAGGTAGTGGAATCTCCTTCCTTAGAGGTTTTTAAGGTCAGGCTTGACAAAGCCCTGGCTGGGATGATTTAGTTGGGTTTGGTCCTGCTTTGAGCAGGGGGTTGGACTAGATGACCTCCTGAGGTCCCTTCCAACCCTGAGATTCTATGATTCTATGATTCTATGAACTACTTTCTCCTTCAAAATTTTTTCCAAGACCTTGCATAGTACAGATATCAAACTAACAGGCCTATAGTTACTCGGATCACTTTTTTTCCCTTTCTTAAAAATAGGAATTATGTTAGCGATTCTCCAGTCATACAGTACAACCCCTTAGTTTACTGATTCGTTAAAAATTCTTGCTAATGGGCTTGCAATTTCATGTGCAGTTCCTTTAATATCCTTGGATGACATTAAGCTGTTCGAGTTTGGCTTCTACCTCGGATGTGGTAATATCTACCTTCATATCCTCATTCCTATTTGTCATTCTTCCATTATCCCTAAGCTCCTCATTAGCCTTATTAAAGACTGAGGCAAAGTATTTATTTAGATTTGGGCCATGCCTAGATTATCTTTAACCTCCATTCCATCCTCAGTATTTAGCGGTCTCACTTCTTCTTTCTTTGTTTTCTTCTTATTTATATGGCTATAAATAACCTTTTACTATTGGTTTTAATTCCCTTTGCAAGGTCCAACTCTACATGGCTTTTAGCCTTTCTCACTTCATCCCTACATGTTTTGACATCAATAAGGTAGCTTTCCTTGCTAATCCCGCCCATCTTCCACTCCTTGTAGGCTTTCTGCTTTTTCTTAATCACCTCTCTGAGGCCTGGTCTACACTAAGGGCGGGGGTCGAACTAGGGTACGCAAGTTCAGCTACGTGAATAACGTAGCTGAACTCGAAGTACCCTAGTTCAAACTACTTACCCATCCAGACGCCGCGGGATCGAAGTCCGCGGCTCCAAGGTAGACTCCGCCACCGCCGTTTGCAGTGGAGGAGTTCCGGAGTCGACCGGAGCGTGCGGGGAGTTCGAACTATCGCGTCTAGATTAGACGTGATAGTTCGAACTCCGAGAAGTCAAACTCACCGTGTCGACCCGCACGGTAAGTGTAGACCTACCCTGAGATGCTTGCTCATCCAGCTTGGTCTACAACTCCTGCCTATGATTTTTTTCCCCTTTCTTGGGATGCAGGCTTCTGATAGTTTCTGCAACTTTGACTTGAAGTAATTCCAGGCTTCCTCCGCCTTTAGATCCACAAGTTCTTCAGTCCAATCCACTTCCCTAACTAATTTCCTTAATTGTTTAAAGTTAGCCCTTTTGAAATAAAAAACCCTAGTCCCAGATCTATTTTTGTTTATCCTTCCATCTAGTTTGAACTGAATTAGCTCATGATCACTTGAACCAAGGTTGTCCCCTACAACCATTTCTCCTATGCAGAGGCGGCTCCAGGCACCAGCGCTCCAAGTGCGTGCCTGGGGCAGCAAGCCGTGGGGGGCACTCTGTCGGTCGCCGCTAGGGCAGCAGGCAGGGTGCCTTCGGCGGCTTGCCTGCGGAGGGTCCACTGGTCCCGCGGTTTCGGTGGACCTCCCGCAGGCGTGCCTGCAGGAGGTCTGCCGAAGCCGCGGGACCAGCGGACCCTCCGTGCTTGGGGTGGCAAAATGTCTGGAGCCGCCCCTGCTTCTATGAGGTCCTCACTACTCACCAAAACCAAATCTAAAATGGCATCCCCTCTTTTTGGTTCTTCAACTACTTGGTGAAGAAATCCATAAGCTATCACATCCAGAAAAATCTGAGCCCTATTATTATTACTAGCACTTGTTCTCCAGTCTATATCTGGGAAGTTAAAGTCTCACATGATCACACAATTCCCATTAGTGTTTACTTCATTAAAAACATTAAAGAGGTTTCTATCCATATCCAAATCAGATCCCAGCGGTCTGTAGCACACCCCAAGCACTATCTCAGGGGAAGCTCTAGTAGCTTTCTTTCCCAATGTGATTTTTGCCCAGACAGACTCTGTCTTATCCATTCCATCACTTCTTATTTCTTTACAGTTAACCGCATCATTGATATACCATGCCACTCCACCACCTTTGCCTTTATTTCTGTATTTCCTGAACAGCACATAGCCTAACGTTTCTGTGCAAAGTACCCAAACCTTTTAACATAAGAAGTTAAATGGAATGGCCACATGATGTCAAGAGAACCTAAGAAATTTGTTAATCTCTAAGGTACCACGTGTACTCCTGTTCTTTTTGCGGATACAGACTAACACAGCTGCTCCTCTGAAACCTAAGAGATGAGAAGCCATGTTCTTGTTCAATGTGCATTGAAGCTGAAAAGGGAGATGTTTCCTCTTTGACTCCTAGGCCCCCAACTCTAATCCACTAGACACCCCTTTCCTCCCACAGCCAGGAATAGACCCCAGGAGTCATTGACTACTAGTTCCCCTGACCCTACTCCCTGTGACAATGAAGAAGCTCTGAGACTCCTGTGCTGTCCCCATGCCACTCTGCCTGGGCTGCCCTTGAAACCCAAAGGGGTTTCCTTGGGCAGTTTTGATTCTTGCTGCCAGGAAGGGTGTAATTTTAGGTGCAGGTTCCAAATAATGCAATTAACCATCCAGAAGGGGCATCAGGTATCGGTGTCGGAGCCATTGAAATAATCATCACAGCAACATACTTCAGGGAAACAGTTATTAATGAAGTGTCAATAAAAGGTCAGAATTTGATAGTGTCAGTGTCACACTAGAGGGCGCTGTGATGGTTTTAAATTTGTCACCCAAACCTAGCCACCACCTAGTGCACATGTTTTAACCTCTTCTTCTCTTACCGTTGCTCCTTGTAAGGGTCCGGTGTGGGGGCTCAGCCCTCTCAGGTGCGGCTGGGAGCCAGGCCGCCTCACTACACGAGGCTGAGTAAACAGTTCAGTAATTTAAGCCCAAGACCTAGGTCAGGGCGGGGCAACAGGCAGTAGTCCTGGGCTCAGACCCTCTGTCAGGGGCTGAGCAAACAAACAGTATATCAGTCCAGGCCCTGGGTCAGGGCGGGGCAACAGGCAGTACTAAGGTAAATCCAGGCTCCTACGCCTGAGCATTGGTGTGAGGGGGAGACTGCCACCCGTGAGTTGGGTGGCAGGGGGGACACAGGCCCACCCACTCCACTGTGTCCCAGCCCGGGGCCCTAACAGCGGCAGTCAGTCTGCTGCTGGGTCAGTGGGGTCCTGATCGCAACACACTGACATTAGCTCGGGGTCTGCTGCAGCCAGACTGGGGTCAGCTGCCCCTGGGCCACTTCCAATCTCCCCCTCCATTGGTACCTGTATGTCCCCAGCGTCCTCCGCCGTGTCCCACACCATGGGCTCCTCAGGGTACTGAGCGCTGACTAGGTTGGGCTGCTCCTCAGGATACCGGGCTCGGGGAAGCTCAGGCAGCTCCTCAGGGTACCGGGCTCGGGGAAGGCCCGGCCAGTCCTCCTCAGGGTACCGGGCTCGGGGAAGGCTCGGCCCAGCGGGAGCTCCGGCACCAGCGTCTGTCCTCTCCAGCGGCCAGCGGTCAACTGAGCGCTGGGGCCGGGCCTTTATACTTCCTGTCCTGCCCCTTGACTTCCAGGGGGCGGGGACAGGCGGTGGTGACTCCGCCCACTTCGGCAGCTGTTTTGGCTCGGCCCTCTCAGGTGCGGCTGGGAGCCAGGCCGCCTCACTACACTCCTTATCAGAGAAGGGGAGAGGGCAAACGAGCAATAGAATCAGAGACCTAGTGACTGAAGCAAACATTTCTTTGCTCCTTGCTTGGCTCTGTCAGTTATTTGGGTACAAACTTGTTGCCGGCCCAGAGGGCCCGAGGGGGCAACAGCGGGGTTCGTTGCCCGGTGTGCGTCGCACTAATTAACACACCAGGGTGGAGAAGCAAACCAAGTTTATTTGAGCTCAAATAAGCTGCAAGGGAGAAATAGCAATCTCAAATCCTGCACACCTGCATGCAGGCAGGGTCCTAGTATTTATACCCCCTTTGTTTTTTTTTTATCTGTACTTTCCCACTGTGTGGGCTATTTTCTCATGCATATAACCTTGATTACAGCATCTTTCCGCCTATTTTATCTAATATTGGCTGCATCTAGTGCTAACTGGCCTTGCAGCTGCTAGCAGTCAGCACATAGCACAGGAGGTTACAAAAGTTTAGTAAGGCTAACAGAAGCGCTTAACATATGTGGAAGTAAGGAAAGAGTTTTTCTCCGACACATAGAAGTACTTTGGTTCACATAGGCCTAGAGCAAGAAGACTTCATCGACACTTGTGGTCTTTCATCCTCCCGAGTTACCTAGATTTATGCCTAGTGACACCAACAAACTCACCCACCCACTGTCTGGGCTGGGCTCAATGGGCAGGAAGAGCTCAGCTGTCAGTGGGACTTGGGGAGCACGGCACATTACTGTGAGCTGCTTGAACGTTTAGGTGAAAACCACCTAAACATGGAAACAAGGTCTAGGCTGCAGTAACTCATCTTGCAACTGTGGCTGTTGAAGCTACAAGGCAGAGGACTAAGTACAACATTTAAACTTATGTTTGACCTCAGAGAATAAAAAAAAATGTGTCAGTGAAAAGAGGGGAGTCGAATTTAATCCCTTGTCACCATCAATGTGCAAACCAGGAACCTGTTGCTTTGCATTCCTGCTGTTGTGTCACCATCATGTGGCTATTCTGTCTCAGTCCTTTTAACTAAAAAAATTGTGGGTTTTTTTCATAGAAACTATATTTTCCTTGTAGAGACACTGGGGCAGATTAATCTACAAAGGGAAGGTGATTCCAAGGCAGTTCTGGGGGAGACGGGAACATTTTCAGCATCACTAAATTATTTTGTTGTGCCTCAGAGACAGAGAGAGAAAATAAACCTATTAATTTGAGCTACCGACACAGTTCACAGCATGAAATACACAATTTTGTGTTCAATGAGTTGTGTTCATTTACATAATATGAAAAATATGTTTTGGGCAATGCATGAAAACCTCACTGCATTGAATAACCCACTTGATATAGTTAATGTACTACAGAATATTTAAAGAAGGTAAGAAAGATGTGCTTATAAATTAATGTGTTGTGCCATTTACACACGCACAAGACACAGAAGAAACTGAATTATTTGAGCTACTAAAATTTCCACTTTCTCACAGCATTTTAGTTCTCAAGGTTGTTTTAATTTGCTTATTTTTTTGGAACTAGAAATGGGGAAAGAGTACACTGAAGTCAGTGGAATTACCGCAGTGAGGGATTAGTCTCATTATTTGTCACTAACAACAGTCTTTGTTAACATAGAGTTAACTCTGACTGTGAATATCTCTTACCTTCCAGAACATCGAGTTCAATAAAACTCAAACTCTGGAAAAACAGGGAATACAGAGTGATGGTACATGCCCAGATGACCTTAACTCTGCCCTCTAGAAGAGAATCCCTGACAGCATAGGAGAACAAAGAAAGTTTTGGGGACAAATTACATCTACTTCCCAAGAGTTTGTTTCTCCTGTAATTAATTGATCCTGGTCCCATCAATTGATCCTGGCCTAGGGTCTGGCCGTGGAATTTATTATTTTTATCCCAGCATATTTAAAGAAGAAACTGCTTTACAAAAGCTCCTTTATTTTAGGTTATACAAACAGGCCACTTCCCCAGCTATTTCAAGGAGATGGAATTTTCCTGACCCATGGGGAACTTAAACTAACATGCTCAAGATCACACATTCCTTAGGAGAAAACGAAGGGGGAAAAAAACCAAAAACCAAAACCACCAAGCCGTTGCTGTTTCTACCCAAATGATCAATGACACCAGGAAATGAGACTGTGCAATTAACTATCTGGTACTACACTGACTCTGCAGTTACTTAGATACAGACACACCCAGGTCTACGGTTGGTAAATGTACAGAGACTCTGCTGCTGCTCATGAACTAGAAGCACATGACCTCAACAGCTGCCATGCAAATGCATCTGAAAGTTACAAGGAACAATGATCTGTGTTAAAGGAAGGTTGCCATTTATTAGAGCCCCAATTGATGCCGTGTGCACAAAGAGAGGTTTGAATGTGTAACAGGGAGTTTGGTAAATCTTGGTTATTTTATTTTTGTAACAGGCTCCTGTCCACCTCCAGTAGAGTTTTCAGTCCAAATGGCAACTTACTTACCAAATGCAACACAGACTAGCCCATTCCTCCCAAGTGGATATGATTCTTGTTCTTCTGCACATTGTAGCCCATGGAGGCCAAGGACCTGCAAATGTGTTTTCATGTGTCTTTGTTTAATTGATGAAAACAAACCTAGACATTGGAACTGATTTCACCTCAGGGACATGTTTGCTAGGTTTTATGCATTTGCACAGGAAAACATTGAGTGTGTCTATTTATTTCAGGCATCCCTATTTAGTGGAGCTCCTGAACGTACTAGAAATGGACTTATTTTTGTTGAAGAAAGAGGTTTGTAAGAGGGCACTTGGATTTGAAGCAAGGACAACTTGATCTGCAGTCAAACACTCTACCACTGAGCTATACCCCCATGGCATTTGCCTAGGCAAGTCAGTGATCTTAAGGATTTTGAAGGACAGGCTCTGCCTCAGAGAGCTCCTTTTCTATTCCCAGACCACAGTGCTTTTAAAAATGGGGTTTGATTAAACTTTATATATACATGTAGACGCCACAGTTTGCACACCCACCCACATAGCTTCCCCCACTGACATAGCTACCACTTCTCGGGGAGATGGGTTAACTACATGGATGGGACAGCTCTCTCCCCTCCGCTTAGAGCATATTCATTATTTATGAATAGGTGGGAAATAACCTCCTGAATGGACAGTAACCAGTTTATCAAATATTGCTGTGTCTGCATTCAATATGGGTAACTGGTCAGATTGGGCTGGATTAGTAGGACCATTGCAAGCAGATTGAGGGAAGTGATTATTCCCCTCTATTCAGCACTGGTGAGGACACATCTGGAGCACTGCGTCCAGTTTTCGCCGCCCACCCCCCCCGCCCCCGTCCCCACTACAGAAACAAATTGGACAGAGTCTAGGGGAGGGCAACAAAAATGATTAGGGGGCAGGGGACTTATGAGGAGAGGCTGAGGGCAGGGCTGCCAGGGGGGCGGCAGGTGGGGCAATTTCCCCCAGGCCCTGCAGGGGCCCCCATGAGAATATAGTATTCTATAGTATTGCAACTTTTTTTATGGAAGGGGCACCTGAAATTGTTTTGCCCCGGGCCCTCTGGGTGGCCCTGCCCAGACTGTGGTGCTGTCCCCCGACTCCACCCCCTTCCCTCTGAGGGCTCACCTGTGCTCCACCCTCACTCCCATTTGGCCACTTCCCACCCCTGCTCTTCCTCTTTGGCTGAGGCCTGCTTGTCCACCTTTCGCTCACTCCTCTCCTCCCCCAAGGCCTCCTCGCGTCTCTCCACCCCCTACCCCAAGATCTGCCTGCTGCCCACACCTCTCTGCCCCTTCCCTAAGACCAGCCCTGCCCACCACTTGCACCTCTCTGCCACTCCCCTGAGACCTGCCCTGCCCACCCCTCTCACTTTTCTGACCTCTCCCCTGAGAACCTCCCTGCTCACCACCCACACCTCTCTGCACCCTCCCTTGCCCTGCCCACCTCTCGAACCTCTCTGCCCCTCCCCTGATACCCTCCCTGTCCACCGCTTTCTTCGGTCATCTGTTGTTATTCCGTGAAACATCAAGGATGGAATAAAAAGCTGAGTTTACTCCAGGGTGAGGAAAGAAAGGCGCCACCAACCCCCTGGCAAAGCTCAGTGCCCCAGAGAAAACCTGCCCCCTTCTATTACAATCACTGATGTGCTGGGGATATGATGGGAAAGGGACTGTCTGAATGATCAAGGCAGGAAATGGACAACAAGCTACAGCAACGTCATTAACCACAAACACACTTTCCTCATGCTCCAGCCAGAAGGGAAATGAGCAGGAATTCTTGCAGTTCAGCCATGGACACACTTACACAATGCCACAGCAGTGAGTGTGCTGTGGAAGCTGGTCTGAGGAAACAACTGGAATTGATCACTCAGTGAGAACAGAACTAGGGTGTAGTGAGGTAGAATCCTGTGCCTGCCTCTTGGCTTCCCAGGGATGGCTACTTGCAGCCCAGGAGAAGAAGGATGGTTCTGGGTGAAAGGAAAACAAGCAAAGCTGAGTCCAAGTGGAGAATGGCTGCTCCTTTGTGGCCAACCTGGGGGCATGATTGATGGCTTTAGAGGTGGGGGCTGGGCTGGCTATGAGCAACTGGGATCCACAAGCCCCCACCTGCCCTTCTGAGGGCCGAACCCATGGAGATGCAGTTGGCTTCTGGGAGATAGATCCCTGTGCCTGCCTCTTGGCATCCCTGTGATGGCTACTTGCAGGCCAGGAGAAGCGGGGTTCTGGGAGGAAGGAAAAGAAGCAATGGCGAGGCTGAGTGGGTTCCTTTCTGGCCGAGATGCTGGGCTGTGGTGGGTTTGGGAGTTGCCTGTAAGCCATAAGTGGACTTGGTGCAGTGAAAACCGCTGCTCCATTCTGGCCGACCTGGGGGCGCTATGGATGACTTGGGAGTGGGGGCGAGGGGGCTGTCTGTGAGCAAACGGGATCCAGGAAGCCCCAGCCTGCCCCTCCAGGGGCCGAGTCTTCTTCTTCTCTCCTGCCATGGGGAGCCCGGTCTTAAGCCTGCCCAGCATGTGCTGCAGCTCAAGCATTAAGCCTTCCTGTGTGGCCTGTGCTGGAGATGACCGTGGGGCACTGTTGGGGTGAAATACCGACTGCAAATAATTCTGGCCACAAGATCAACCCGTTGGGTCAAATGGGGCAAGCTGGAAGCCAGCAGGTCAAGCCGTTTTCCTGCATGTGGGGGAGGCAGCTGCTGTGGTTCACCCTTCCTGCTCCCTGCACTGCTGCACCCTAAAATCCCTGTCGCCCGGCAAGATGGGCCGGGAGCCCTGAGAGAGGAGATAAAGGGGTGGCCCTAACCCCCTCTGGCACTGCCCCTGCCCCAGGCAGCCCATGGAGACCCGATGCCTCCCCAAGCGACACACGGAGACGTGCCAGGAGCGCTAAGGTGACTCCCTGCCCACTCTGCCTCCTTCCTCCATGCCGCACTGCTCCTGGAAGTGGCCGGCATATCCCTGTGGCCCCTAGTGCAAACTCCACATCTGCCCCTCCCCCGATCCCACCACCTAGGAGCCACTGCCGGAGGGGAGTGTGTGCCGGTCACTGTGGGAGCCGCGCCGCGCGAGGTAAACACCACCCCACCCAACTGCCTCCTGCACCCCTACCCCTGCCCCAGCACAGAGGCTCTCTGTGTCTTCAACAAGCACTTTCAAGGATTGGCCAAGAACTTCTTTTCTGTTTATGTGACAGATACACAAAAAAGGGAGCCTAACAGACAAGTTTCGTTCACAAGGACAAACTGGCAGCCCAAGCCAGGATCTCTCAGTTACTAGGAAGGCTCTTCAGCCAGCTCTTCCCAAAGGCCGGTCTCTAGAGGCTTTTGTGACATGATGTACCTCAAAATAGCCCCCTGTAGCCCACATATTCATCACTCATATATGGCTGTGATATGTCATACAAAGCATTCCATGTAAGTTATCCTATGAAAAGTCATGATCTGCTGAAATCTGCCATTCTGTCCAAATATATATAGCATGAGGGTGTGTGACGTTATGCATTTTGCTGTATGGTTGTTACTGAAATATGCCATAATTTTGCTAGTGACCCCTGCCGAGGAGGGTGTTCAACAACCATGAATCCAATTCAATGACAGATGCCCAAACACAGCACTCTGGGGACTGCTAAGTCTATGACTCCATTGCACACCTCTTAATGCAGCCCCGAATCATATTTGCTTTTGTTGCAACAACATCACACTGTTGACTCGTATTTAGCTTGTGGTCCACTATAACCCCTAGATCCCTTTCTGCCGTCCTCCTTCCTAGGCAGTTTCTTCCCACTCCGTATGTGTGAAACTGATGGTTCCTCTTCCTAAGTGGAGCACTTTGTACTTGTCTTTATTAAATGTCTGTCAGGGATGGTCTAGACAGTGTTTGATCCTGCTATGAGGGCAGGGGACTGCACTCAATGACCTCTAGAGGTGCCTTCCAGTCCTAGACTCCATGAAACTATGAATCTAAGACCACACTAGGGGATTCCTCAACCTAGTAACTTAGCCGAGCCCACTCAGATAGAGGGAGGGACAGTTTAGTGGTTTGAGCATTGGCTTGCTAAACCCTGGGTTGTGACTTCAATCCTCAAGGGGGCTGCTTAAGGATCTGGGGCAAAAGCCTGCCTCGGGAGTGGTCTTGCTTTGAGCAGGGGGTTGGACTCAGGGACCTCTTTCAATCCTGGTGTTGTCTTCTAGACACTTGAACTAAAGATATAAAATAAGGGAGTGTGGCATCATGTTTTTGCCTTTCTCCTCCCCTACCTGTTCTGGAAGCATTAGAAATCCTGAGGAACTGAAGGTCATCTAAGGACAGTAATCCAGGTTTTAGAGGGAATTCTATGTATTTAGCAGGGTAACATCCAGTGGGATGAGAAAATTGCTTGACCTAACTACTGCCTAGTGTAATAAAGTGTAAAGTTTATCTTTAATTTCCTTGGTAACTTACTTTGATCTTTTATGCCTACCATGTATAATCCTTCAAAATCCATCTTTCTGTAGTTAATAAATCTATTTTATACTTTACTTAAAATACCGTATTTTGCTTGAAGTCCTTGGGCAATCTCAGCTCAGTTTGAAGGCTGGTGCATGTACTGTTCACAATGAGGGAGGGGTGGACTGGTTAATAAACTCACGCCAGTCAGGCTTCTGACTAGGACAAGATGATATGATCCAGGGGTGCAAGGCTGCAGAGTTGTGGGGATTGGCAGGAGGCTCTCTATCATTAGTGTTATGAGTGGCTGGGAGAAACATTCATGTAACTCAGTTGGATGTGTCCCTACCTGTGGATGTCTGTGTAAGTACAATATATGCCACAGATTCGCAGCTTGTCACAGCATCACAGTGTGAGAGGGAGCCCAGGCAGTGGGACACAGGGCTCAGGGGTCCCACTGTTCAGGTTGCATTCCGTAGATCCCATCACAGACTTTAAACAACCACAGCAGATGGTCACTGAGACAAAGAGAGAGAGATGCCAAAATAGTGATCTCCAGGGCCGGCAGACATCAAGCTATGAGGAATTCTGCACACAGAGAGGACCCTACTAGTGGAAAATGCCTTTGGAAAAGACTCTTCTGTCACCAGCTGTGGTCGTGCAGTGCTTAGTGCTCTGCGTTGTGGTCTCAAGAGCCATGGATGCAAGTTGAGTTATGGCGACCTTTTTCTTGTCTCCACGTTTCTTAGGTGCCTCCTTCTGATACGTGTCAGAAAAAAATGTCCGCTTTCTTTTGCAAGCATTTGCATTGCAAGGCAAAGGCAGTCTTCTCTGTTTCCTCAAAAGATTGACCAAAAGGGGGGAAGAGCAGACACGTTTGGCAAGGCACCACTGGGAGCTACATCTCTAACCTCCACTTTACCTGTCAGGTGAGTTGGCCAGCTTAGCCACTGTGCCGCTGTATGGGACTTTTCTCCTAACTGCTCCATTTTTCATCACTGACAGTCAAAAGGAAGGTGACAGAAGAGTAACTCTCCATTTCCTGTAAGACCTGCAGAGATTGCACTATCAAGATCTCTGTGCATAGACATCCCCAGTGAATTACAAGGACGTGTGGCACAGGCTCTCGTGTTGCAGCAATTGCAGTAGAAGAAACCTCCTTGCCAATGCCAGTCACAGCAGCTTTTTCATCAATTCCTGGCTCGTGGTTTGATTTTTTTCAAATGTTCCTCTGCATAGAAGCCTTTCCCTTAACAATGTATTAATTAGATTACTAAGGGAGTTATCTTCTGATTCCTAGGAAGACACAGGAAAATGTGAGCAGAGGAGACAAAAGCCACACAACAATACACCACTGGGAGTTGAATCCAGGATTTGCTGTTTACTAGACTGGCACTTTAGCCAGCTAAGCCATGGTGTCTGCCTCAAATAAAGGTTTGCAACTGTTCTATTTGATGGTCCTTGACAACACCTGCAAATTCCAAAGTACAGATGTTCCCCATTTCCCTCAAGACTTGCAGACCTTGAGGTGTCTGGCTCTGTGCACAGAAAGCCACAGCTGAGTTGACAGAGGGCTTCTAACATATGCTTCTCCCACCAGCCACTGTGATCATATAGTGGTTAGTGATCTGTGTTTCAGTCGCAACAACCTCAGCTCAGTTCTGAGTCATGGTAACCTTTCCTTCAGCTCTAGACTTCTCATTTGCCACTTTCCAAGTGTGGGGAGGTGTCTGCCCCCAGGCAAGCAGGAGAAAGGTTATGGCAGAATTGCAGAGGCTGCGCAGAACCCAGCCTATCAGGAAAGGGCTTATTGGGAGAGCCAATCAGGAGTAGGCTTGCTGGAGCAACCCCTATATAAAGGGCTGCTCAGCACAGCAACAGTCAGTCATTCCTTGGAGTTTGAGGAGGGAGGATTGGCTCCTCTGAAGGAAGGAGAAGGGAGGATCCCATGATCAGAGCAGTGATGGGCAGGTAAGGGGACCATGAGTGACCTTCTGGCTGACTACTGCCAGACCGAGGCCCTGATACAAAGGCAGAGGAAGGTGCTAGGTCTGTGGGGAAGTGGTCCAGGGAAACAGATGGCGGGGGTTGGAGGTGCACCCCTTTTGCCTCAGGAGCCATTGACACAGGTGGCTACACCCTGGACTGCAGCTGGCCACTGAGGCAAGTGGCTGGGGAGAGGACAGCTGCCCCCCCAGGAAGGGCGGAGAGAACTGAGTGGGGCACAGCCAGAGGGCTGTGTCCATAAGAGGACACTGAAGTCCTGAGAGCAACATGGGTCCTAATGATAGAACAGATGGCAGCCAGATGCCACTAGATGAAGGAGCACCGGAGAATGAGAACTAATTCCCAGGATGGCCAGCAGGGGGCACCGCAGTGGTGAGACATGCCCCATGGCACCAAGACTTAGCTGCAAGGAAGGCTCTCTCTGTCTTGAACAAGCACTTAGAAGGATTGCATTGACAGGTCTTTTCTTATTATAAAAAGAGATTTAAAAAAGGAGCCAACAGAGACACTAGGTTCAGCAAGGAAGAACTGGGAGGCCAAGGCAGGATCTCCTGGTTAGTAGGAAGGCTCTTCAGCCAGCTCTTCCCAAAGACCACTATCTTGAGGCCTTTTAACAGTCACTGCAGATGTTCACCACAAAAGAGACAAAGAGATGCCAAGATAGAATTCTCCACTGCCGGCAGCCATCACGCTACTAGGAGTTCTGTGCAAAGAGAGGCCCCTGCTGGTGGGAAAAGGCTTTGGTGGAGACTCTTCTGACACCAGCTGTGGTCATATAGTATTTAGCACCTGTGTTGTGGCTTCAACATCCACAGATGCAAGTTCAGTTATGAGGATATTTTTCTTGTCTCCACATTTGTCTAGTGGCTCCTTTCAACACTTGTCACCAAAAAGACCTGTTTCTTTTGCAAGCGATGTACAGCTAGGCAAAGGCAGTCTTCTCCATTGCCTCAAAACTTGACCAAGCAGTTGGTAGAGGAGACACATTCAGGCAAGCACCACTGTGTGCTGGATGCTGAATCTCCTCTTTATTCAGCAGGTGTCTGTGAAGGACATAAATCCACACCGTGTAGAGGTCAAGCATAGGAGTTTATTACACACAGTGCTGGCAGAGTGTCACCTTGCTTATTAGGCTCAGAGACACTGTCAATCAATTGATTACAATAGAATATATAGATTTTCCATGGGTGGGGGAAAGTGATGGGATAGGCAGTTCTACACCTGGGGATAGGTTTTGAAGCAAAACAAGATAACACATTAGTCAATGGGTTAACAGGTTACATAATGTCTCCCCCCATGGTCTCAAGTTAGCAAGTTAACATTTAATTAATACTTTGATAAAATGTTATTAGTATAAAATATATATGTTGAATTCTGATTTGAGGTCCATAGAAATGGAGCAACTCTTTTGATTGTCCAACAGGTACATTCCTAGGGGTTAAAGCAAAGAAACAGTGAAAGTATATGGCAATAAAGATTGTTTTCTGTGTGTCTAAAGGCAGGCATTGGTCCCTTGGAAGGGAGGTGGAAGGATGCCATATCTTATACTGAAATGTGCCAACTCCTCATAAACTCAAGGTTGGACCTGTCGGAAGAACGTCTCCCTACAGAAGAAATAAACACAATAGAAACAGAGATTCTTTGTTCAATCTGCAACTCTGAATAAGACACAATTATTTAGTTCTTAGCTCCAACACCTGGCAATTTGCTGACCAGGCCTATCTTAGCAAGCAAGGCTTTCTGCTTACCCCAGCTTTCTCTTAGCTGATCACTATTTGCTGGGCCTCTGATCCCTTGACCATACTCTGGACTTTGGGTCTGGAAAAGAGCTGGCACAATCCACAGACCAGGTTGTTATATAAAATACACATGGATTTTAACCCTTCACATACAGTAATGGCAAAGTTCTTGGTTCAGGCTTGTAGCAGTGATGGAATAAACTGCAGGTTCAAATCAAGTCTCTGGAGTCTATCCACAGCTGGGATGGGTCATTCAGTCATTTGTACAGAGCTTCAGTTTGTAGCAAAGTCCCTCCAGAGGAATGAAGCAGGATTGGAGACAAGGCATCAGCCTTTTATAGTCTCTTGCCATGTGGTCATTGCTTTCTTTGTCCCAAGGACACTCTATCCAGCACGTGGCATAGAAAAAACCTTAGAGTTCTGTCCATAGGCAGGTTCCTGCATACCTTGCTGAGTCACAAGGCGTATCTGTCTTCTCTCAATGGGGCAATTGTATAGCTGATGGTCCTTAATGGGCCATCAAGCAGGCTAAGCAGAACTTGTCTGGCTGGGGTGTTCCCCGGAAGAAGAGCACAAGTTTGAAATACGGGCAGCATAGAGCCAATATTCATAATGTCAAACTACAAAAATGATACACATCTAGAGATAGCATAATTATAATCAGCCAATCAGAACCTCTCCATAGACCCCTTATGCGACAACCTTTCTACAATATTGCCTGCAAATATAGAACAGTGGTTGCAACAGTGATCTATACAGTTACAGATTATGTCAATAATGTCACAGGAGGTGACACAGCATCAGTGAGACAGATATTGGAATACTGCCTCCAGTTTTGGTGTCCTCATTTGAAAAAGATGTTGTGAAACTGGAGCTGGGGCAGCAAAGAGCCACCAAATGTTCTGAGGGCTGGAGAAAAATGCCTTCTAGTGAGCTATTGAAAGAGCTCAATCTGTTTAGTTTATCAAAAGAAGATTGAAAGGTGACTTCATTGAAGTGTTGAAGTGCCTTAATGGAGAGAAAATATTGGGTATTAAAGGGCTCTTGAATCTAGCAGAGAAAGGCATAACAAGACCCAATGGCTGGAAGGTGAAACGAGACAAATTCATATTACAACCAAGGCACAAATATTCAACAACGAGGATGATTCAGCACAGGAACAAGCTACCAAGGAAAGTGGTGGATTCACCATCTCTTGATGTCATTTAATGAAGACTAGATGCCTTTCTGGAATGTTTTTGACCCCAAAGTAGCTATTGTGTCATACAGGAGGCCTGTGAGCTGCAGGGGGTCAGATTAGATGCTCTAATGGTCTCTTGTGGCCATAAAGTAGACTAATTTCTGAAGAACTGAGTGCAGCATTGGGAGCAGCGTCTGATATTTTCCTGTCTAGCCGGCTTGCTTCCTAGAATGAATGCTCCTTGAGTGGAGTGATCCACAGGGAGTAGCTCAAACCTCCAAAGTGCCTGGCCAGGGGCAGGACATTAGCATAACAAGGGAGGGGTGTGGCAGTGACATCACAAAGGCCTTTTGCAGGACCTCAGACTATTGGTCAAAGGTGGTGACCTCACAGAGAGATGCTGACATCAGCCAGGCAGGACAGGGGCGAGGGGCCAGGGAAACCTCAGAGGCCCCTGTGGTTTTGCTTCAGCAAGTCTCCTTCTCCAGGTCTCTCTTTGAGGACCGAGAGAGTATTCTGGTTCACATACGTGAGCACCACGAGGAACCTCTTTTGAGTTTTCTCCTTCCCTTTTAGATATTTTACTAGAAAACAGCCATCCCTGTTTAGAAGGTAAGAGCCTCCTTGAGGGAAGGGGTGTCATGGGGGCATCACAGTTTGGTCTCCGTGGCCCCCCAATGTAAGGAAGTTCCTGCCACCCTGCTCTGTGTTCGCAGTGTGGGAGAGAGCAGCATTCTACGGCAGAGATTTGTTCCTGGCTGCTGGAGCAGAGCAGCAGGCTCAGCTGTCGGAACTTCCCAGAGCAATGAAAGGGGAGGGGCCCAGCCTCTGTAGCAAGAATGCAGGGCAGGTGAGTTCACAGTGGGCATTGTGGGATACTGGTGGAGGCCAGTTATAGTGATATAATCAACAGTAGCATCTACACTGACAATTTGTCACTTTAAGTTTGCTGCAGAAAGCTCTAGGCCTCTCGTCGAGATGCTTTTATTTTGTCACCAAAACAGGGCAGTTTTGTCACCAGACGTGGCATTGCAGTGTGTACACCAGCCACAAGCTGCCCACCGAGGGAATGCTGTGTGTTTTTCACACACCTGAGCAATATAATTCTGCTGAAATAACTATTTAGTGCAGACCTGCCCAAAGATTCACACACACACAACTTGCAAAGAAAACCTCACCTGCTCCTCTGCTTTGCAGAATCCAAACACAAGCAAAGCTTGTCAGGTCCTGGTGGGAGATGGCAGGGAGTCAGGTGTGGGAAGACATGACACCTTAGTCATGGGCAGGTGCTTCTTGGAGCCTGCACCATGGCTTAGCGGCTTAAAGCACCTGTTTTGTAAACAAGAGATCCCAGATTCAACTCCCAGTTATGCCTTGTGTTATATCCTTGAGGGCAGCCAGTTTAGGAAGAAATCACTTGAGGCCAGAAAGCAGACAGCTAACAAAGCTACCATTTATTTACAGACACGGAGCTCACCTGACCAGCCGAAGCTGGCTGGGCTATCCCCTAATAATCTAACTCAGTTGCCATAGGAACAAAACCCATGACAACCAAATACACAACATATTCCTCCCCCCTTAATAAGAACATCCCCTAAATAAAATACACACTAGACTAGAGAAGGAGGGTAGACTGCCTCCATTCCCGGCTAAACCCTGGGGATTATTTTGCCTCATAACAGTGGGATCGCTGTAGCTAAAGATCCAGACATTGAGGAGGCCTCCTGTCTCTAGGTGGATTACGGCAAACTTCTGGGGTTGTTTCATCCAAAAGTACCATGGGCTCAGGCCTGACAATGGGCTCAAGGTTCGCAGCATGAACGGGTGAGGAGGGTGTATCAGCTCATGCTGGGCAAAGGGGTATCTCAGCCGCCAGCAGTAATGGAGAACAGTCAGGAACAGGTGATTCTTGATTCGGTGTCTCACCAGAAGAGGTGAAGTCAGACCACTCAGCTGAAGATGTGTCCTGAGGACTGGCATGACCTGGCAACAGCTGATCTACATGTCGCCGCCAGGTAAGATTCTCTGCAGTCCGGACTGTGTAGGAAACAGGTCCTGTTTGAGTAATGACTGTGGCCGGGACCCATTTAGCTCTGGAAGTATAATTCCGAGCCAAAACTGGCTGTCCCGGGCTAAAGGTTCGGTCTTTTGCTCTGGGTGCCCGTCTGATGACTTGATATTGCTGCTGATGTTGCACAATTTGTCGGGGTTCAGAAGGTTTCAGCAGATCAAAGCAAGTGCGCAGCTGTCGTCCCATCATTAGAAAGGCCGGAGATGCGTGGGTCGTAGCATGAGGTGTGTTTCTGTAGGAAAGTAAAAAGGTATCCAGACACTTTTGAATGGAGTGTTGTCCCCTTGCTGATTTCAAAGCGTTTTTCATTGTCTGCACAAATCTTTCAGCTAATCCGTTGGTGGACGGATGATATGGTGCTGACGTGATGTGGTGTATCCCATTTGCCTTCATAAAATTTTGAAACTCCTGAGAAACGAACTGCGGTCCGTTGTCGCTCACAAGTTGTTCTGGCAGACCAAAACAACTAAAGAGTCCTCGTAGTTTTTGGATAGTACTCTCTGCAGAAGTGGACTGCATTATAGAGACTTCTGGCCATTTAGAATGGGCATCTATTGCCACCAAGAACATGCTTCCTTCAAGGGGGCCAGCAAAGTCAACATGAATACGTTGCCACGGGTTTTCAGGCCAGTCCCATGGGTGTAGGGGTGCCCACTGGGGTGCATTCCTCACACCCTGACATGACATACAAGCTTTTGCCTTCTCTTCAATAGCGCTGTCCAATCCAGGCCACCAAAAATAGCTTCGTGCAATTTCCTTCATGCGCACTATTCCACAGTGACCAGAATATAGCTGTTCTAACATCTGTGATCTCAGTGGTGGTGGAATAATGACACGTCTCCCCCACAACAAACAACCAGATTGGACCGATAACTCCGTCCTTCTGGACATGTAGGGAACAAGGTCGGATGAGACCGGAGAGGTTTGTCGAGATTTTCCATGCATCACCAGGTCCATAACTTGGGACATAACTGGGTCAACGCGAGTTGCCTTCTTTATCTGAGTAGCAGTGATGGGTGTATTCTCTACCTGTTCAAAGTAGAAGATTTCCTTTTGGGCACTATCTTGATGTTTGCCCGGCAAAGGCAACCTTGAGAGGCCATCTGCATTGCCGTGCAGAGTGGATTTCCGATGTTTGATTTCATATGTGTGTGCTGAAAGTAACAATGCCTAACGTTGCATACGACTAGGAGCTAATGGGGGAATGCCTCTGTAGGGTCCAAAAATTGATGTCAGAGGTCGATGGTCTGTGAGAAGAGTAAACTTTCACCCAAACGGGTACTGATGAAACTTCCGAATTCCAAAAACAATTCCTAATGCCTCACGTTCGATATGGGCGTAGTTAGTTTCTGCTTTGCTTAGAGTGCGTGAAGCAAAAGCAATAGGTCTCTCTTCTCCTGAAGGCATAATATGTGACACGACTGCTCCCACTCCATAAGGGGAGGCATCGCAGGCCAATTGCAGTTGTCATAGGTCTCACCCCCACTTGGAGCTGTTGGGTTCCAATGTGGGGACCTGACTTAGTTTCCCTCTAAACTAAAATCCTAGTTTAGATCTAGTAAGCTGCCACCACTCAATCAGGAAATGTGGATTGAGACACAGTCCTTCCCCAAAATCCTAGGGGATTCCAAGAGCCCCAAATCCATGGAGTTCTTACACCCAGGAGAAACAAACCATTCCCCCTGCTTCCTCCCCCCTCCCTTTTCCTAGGAGAGATACCGGGATCTAACTACAGAGGGATACCTCCCCCTTCTCTTTCCCTGAGAATCCACCCAAGGAAAGACCAAACAAGTCCTTAATAGAAAAGAATTTATTAAAGAATTAAAAGAAAGTAACTTGTCTCTGTAATTCAAGATAGAACAATACAGGGTCTAAGCTTATCAATCTCTGGAGAGAATTCCCCCTCCCCCTTTCTCAGTAAAAGCAATATCAGCAAACAGGAATAAAGCATTTCCTTTAGCAAACACACAATTGCAAATATAGAAATCAAATCATAAGACTAATTCGCCTTTCTAATTAATACTCACTACTACTCCAGGAGAACTTGGAGACATGACTGTCCTCTCTTAGATCCAAAAAGAGTTCTCACAAAGAACACAGACAAAGGCTTCCCTCCACAGAGATTTGAAATTATCTCGTCTCTGATTGGTCCTCTGGTCAGGTGGTCACCAGGTACTACATGTTAACCCTTTACAGGTAAAAAGGGACCTTAACCCTGATCTGTTTATTTATGACACGCCCCCCAAATCGCAGACAGTGGGGGAACCACACTGGCGGTGATTTCCTTCTAGAACTTTAAAATAAACAGATTAACAAAACACATGCACTATTACATATACTACTAAGTATGTAAACAACAAGGTATTTGACATTGAACAACACTTTTTATGCATTTGACCGGACATACTTGGCAACGTCCTTGCCCATCCTCCCAGTGGAAGGACTTCCCCAACCAATCTTTGGTTCTGTTCACCCCAGAATGACCACTGGGATGTCATGGCCCAAGCTTAAGAGCTTGTACCGGTACTTAGTTGGAACTACCAACTGTTTTTGAGGATTCTGGCCTTTCTGGTGTCCACCAGAAAGAATGTCCTTATATAAAAGTCCTTGTTTTACAACAAACTGGAATTGGGTAGAAGAGCTGAGAGGCGGTGGGTTGCTGCGTACCGCCGCCCAAGCTTTCTTAAGGCTGTCATTGGCTTCCTGCTCAGTCTGGAACTGTTCCCTTGAAGCTGGAGACACTAGTTCCTCCTTAGACTGTGGACTTGGACTTGGTCCCTCTGGAAGCGATGTAGGTGATGAGGTTGTTTCCGTTGACTGTGAACCGCTTTCCGCTGGTGCACAAGGTGATATTTCAGGCTCTGGCTGAGCCTCTTGGGTAGAGTTTTGTGCTGCTTTTGCCAGTTTAGGCCCGTTGGCGCCCTCTGGCGGTGGAGTTGCAAGCGCTGGCGTCAGTGCTGGCGCTGGTTTTGCCGCTGGTTGCTCTTCCAGTTCCGGTCCTGGAACTGGATGTACTATGGCTGCTGTAGTTGTTGGCATGGGATCCGGTTCCACCACCTCTGTCTGGGTGTCTGGTAACACAGACGGGGCCCTGGTGGATGGCTCAGGAACAGGGATGGGAGTGCCTGCTTGTTCGGCCTGGCTGCGGGTGACCACTCCGCCCCTCTTGGCCAGCTACACATGGTTGGCCAAGTCTTCCCACAGTAGCATGGGGATGGAATAATTGTTATAGACAGCAAAAGTCCACTTTCCTGACCAGTCCTTGTACTGGTCTTCAGGGATGCTGTACCCATGGCAGGTCCTTTTAAAATTTTTCAAGAAGGCCTCAGTGTCCTCACCTGCCATGTAGGTGGGAAATTTCTTGGGATGGGGAACTGTGCCTGGAGAAGGATTGTTAGGGTTGGCTGGAACATGTGGGTTAGCTCTGGCTAATTCCAGGTTTTTTGTTTTTTAACTCCATTTGTCTTTTGTGCTCAGCCTCTTTGGCTCTGTGGTCAGCTTCTTGTTTCTCCAGCTCCCTCTTGTGGTTAGCCTCTTTGGCTTGTTGCTGCTCCATGTCTTTGTGCTTTTTGGTGCTGGCCACACCCCTCTGCAGTCAGGGAATTGGGTTGCTTGCTTCCCAATTCCTACCCTGTCTACTCGCGATTGAATAGAAAGAAACAAAAGCTTTTGATTTGCAAATGGTGTTTGCTTGTTTGCTGGCTTACAAGAAACTAGAAAATCTGGTTTGGTAACTTGCCTTTAGCAATTTCTAATGCTCTCCCAGTAGGGGTCCTTCCTAACAAAAGCCTTGTTAGAAAAACCTTACAAGAAAAAAGGGAAAAAAAAGAAAAGAAGAAAAAAAAAAAGTCTTTTCCTAACAAAGTCTGTTAGAAAACCTTACTTCCCTCAGCTAAACCCAGCTGAAAATCTGTTTCCAAAAAAAAACACAATCTCCCCCAAACCTGTTTTTCCCGCTGGATGGGAATGTACTTTGACGAGCACTTCCCCCCACCTTAGGAATCCTGAGTGATACCTGATATCACAAAAGAAGGACACACCTCTAGGGAAGAGTTTTTCCTCAGCGTAGCCAGCAGAGAAAAAAAAACTCCTTCTAACCCTGAAAACTGCTTCAAAACTCCCTTTTCCTCAAGCTGCCTGTCCAAGCAAACAGAAAGAAAAGCTGCTTTTTGGTAGAAATGCCTTGCCAGGTTCGTCACCGCTGCCAACCATGTCAGAGTCTACCCTCACTTGAAACTGAAGGGTTTCAAAGTGAGGACCTGCATGTCTTCCCCCACCCCAAAATCCTAGGGTAGGTCCCCTTTGCTGCCACCACCTCGGTCAATTACGTGGGCCGGGACACCCCTGTTTCCCCCCTGTCTCCCTTCAAAGACACTCCCTGGGAACACAGATCAACTCACAGAGGAGGAACCTTCCCCCTCCCCTCTCTTCCCTCTCTCCAGCCTGCTCCGGAGAGAGAGATACCTTGATTCAAACTCCTTGAATCTCACACACACAGGGAAGCAGCCCACTTCCCCCCTCCCTCTCTCCTAGCCACTCTGGAGAGATATACACCGATTCAACTCTGTGAATCACCGAGAGAGAATGTCTTAGCCCCTCCCCCTATATCCACAGTGGAAGGGATTTAATCAAATCTTTATAGAAAGAATTTATTAAAAGAAAAACAAGAAAATGCAGAATCTCTGAGTCCAAGCTGGACACTCATAGGGTATAACCTTGCTAAGTTCTGGAGAGAATCCCCTCTCCTTCTCAGTACAACCAGTACAAGCAGAATTAAGAATAATCAATAACAAACACACAGAATTGCAAACATAGGATCATTAGTTTAAGACACAACGTATCTTTCTAATACTCACTATCTTGGCTAGAAGAAATTAGTTCAGAAAGGTGGAACTTGAGAGACTTGATTAAATCATCTGGACTCTTGTAACTCCAGACGGCTAAAGACAATACACACACACACAGAGGGAAAAAATTCCCTCCCAGGAATTTCAAATTCTCTTCCCTGATTGGTCCTCTGGTCAGGTGGTCACCATGTACTACATGTTAACCCTTTACAGGTAAAAAGGGACCTTAACCCTGATCTGTTTATTTATGACAGCAGTGGTAAGGATGGATCAAAGTGCGTTAGAACTTCAGAATTTAGCAATGCATCCTTAGCTTTGTTAAATGCAATATCACAGGCTTCAGTCCACTTCCAGGCCTTTTCCTGCCCATGGAACTCATGAAGTGGTTTTAGCAGTGTGGTTAACTGTGAGATGAACTTTCCATAATAGTTCAGGAGTCCTAGAAACGAGCGCAGCTGGCTTACATTTCGAGGTGGGGGAGCCTCCACAATAGCTTTAACTTTTGCAGGGGCCTTATGAAGACCCGCAGCATCAATGATGTGTCCCAAATATTCAGCAGAGGGCTGGAAGAATTCACACTTGTCTTTGCGAACTCGTAGGCCATACTCTTCCAGTCTTTGTAGGGTAGCCTCTAAATTCTTTAAGTGATCCTCTTCATTTCTTCCAGTGACCAGGATATCATCCAGATAGCACTGAACTCCTGACAAGCCACACAAGATCTGGTCCATAGCCCTCTGGAACAGGGCGGGAGCAGATGTTATTCCGAAGGATAGGCGACAGTATCGATAAAGCCCCTTATGAGTCGCAATAGTCAACAGCTCTTGGGACTTTTCATCGACGTGCATCTGTAAATATGCTTGACTCAGATCAATCTTACTGAACTTTTGTCCCCCAGCCAGGCCTGCGAAGAGGTCATCGATGCGGGGAAGCGGGTATTGCTCTGCACACAACACTGGGTTGACAGTGACTTTAAAATCACTGCAAATCCAGAGAGAGCCATCTTTATTCACGATTGGAACGATAGGAGTGGCCCATGAGCTATGGGTAACTGGTATTAGGACTCCATTGGTGACCAGGCGCTCCAGGTCTGCTTCAACTTTTGGCCTGATGGCATATGGCACAGTTCGGGCTTTCAGATATTTTGGTGGACTGTCAGGTTTAATGTTCAATGTCACAGTGATTCCCTTCATACTTCCCAAATCATCTCCAAAAACAGCAGCATGTTTCCTTAGTATAGGGGTTAGACTGGTTTCTTCTTTAGTCATCCGGTGCACTTCTGCCCAGTTCAGTTGAATCTTCCCAAGCCAAGACTTACCCATTAGGGCTGGGTAGTTACCTCTCACCACAAACAGTGGCAATTTAGCAGCCTGTCCATTGAGCTCCACCTTAACATCAGTAGTGCCCAACATGGGCACAGCTTCTCCCGTATACGTCTTCAGAACAGTTTTTGTTGCCTTAAGCGGAAGATGCTGTAGCTTTTCTTTATACACAGTCTCTGAGACCAGCGAGACGGCTGCACCGGTGTCCAGTTCCATGCGTATAGGTTTGCCATCCAATAACGGGGTTACCCAGTATTCATGTGAGCCCATTGCCAAAGACAAAACATGCAGTAGCACTTCCTCTTGCGATGAGGTGTCACCTTGATCATCCTGGGTCTGCTCTAGGGTATGCAGGGTTCCTCTTTTTGTCGGCCAGACCACAGGCCTCTTTTTCTTTTGTTTACAGGCACACTCAATGTGTCCCTTTTTGCCACAGTGTCGACACACCAGGTCCTTACACCAGCATTCTGATGCCTGGTGACCCGGCTTACCACAGCGGTAACATTCTTGACTCTGCACCGTTTTGTGGGTCGGTTCTTGTGACACTTTTTGCACCCTAGGGGATGCACCGATGTATTGCGCCTCCCTTGTAGCCAGTTCCATGGAGACAGCAATATCAACAGCCTTCTGTAAGGTAAGCTGAGCCTCTATCAGTAGGCGCTTCCGTATAGCTTCACTGTAGAGGCCACACACTAACCTGTCACACAGGGCATCATTTAACATTTCTTTAAATTCACAGAGTTCTGCTAGCTTTTTTAAAATGGCTACAAATTGTACAACTGTTTCATCTTCCTTTTGGTCTCTTTTGTGGAACCTATATCTTTCAGCAATTACCAGTGGTTTTGGGGAAAAATGGGACCCCAGGATTTCCACAATGTCACTGTAAGATTTAGTTGCTGGCTTAACAGGGTGTAGTAAGCTGCGTAGCAGGGAGTAGGTTTTAGCCCCTACAGCATTTAAGAATATTGGCACCTTCTTCGCTTCTGTAATGTCATTTGCAATAAAAAAAAGCTCAAAATGCTCAGTATACACATGCCACTGCTCTATATTCTCATCAAAAGGTTCCAGTGGCCTGGTCAGAGTAGCCATGATTTTAGTTTCACTTTCACAGTCAGTGCACACAAGCAGCTTTTTTGTTTGTTTGTTCTTTACCTTGACTTCTACTTCCTTCTGTTACTGGAGCAGCACCGGAATCTCACCCTCGTCGCCAGTTGTTATATCCTTGGGGGGAGCCGGTTTAGGAAGAAATCAGTTGAGGCCAGACAGCAGACAGCTAACAAAACCACCATATTATTTACAGAGACAGAGAGCTCACTCAGCCGGCTGAAGCTGGCTGAGCTAACCCATAATAATCTAACTCAGTTGCCATAGCAACAAAAACCATGACAACCAAATACACAACAGGTAAACAGTAGATGGGATCAATCTTGGTGTTACTAAGGCTTTTGACACAGTCCCATAGGACATTCTCACAAGCAAACAAGGGAAATGCAGTCTAGTTGCTATCAGTGTAATGTGGGTGCAGAGCTGGTTGAAAGCCCAGACTCCAAGAGCTGGGATGTCTGGCTGTCCAACGGAGAGGGTGTACCTAGTGGGTCCGGCAGAGATCAGTCTGGGGTCTGGTACTATTCAATATTTTTATGAATGAATTGGAAAATGGAGTGGAGAGCATGCTTCTAAAATTTGCAAATGACACCAAGCACTTTGGAGCACAGGATTGGAATTCAAAACGCCTTTAACATATTGGAGACTTGGTCTTCTTGAGCCAAACTCCATGGCTGGGCCCCTCTCTCTAGACTGGGCTGAAGTGAAACCCCAGAGCCAAACACTCCTCCTCCTGGGCAGTGCGCTCTGACCTTGAATGGTCAGATGCTGCTTAGCACTGTCAGAACAGCTTTTGCTGGGGGAGTCTCCCAGCACTTTCCAATAGCGGGAAAGTATTAAATCCCCATTTGACTGCTGGGGACAGAGCCCTAGAGTGGGGAGCAACTTGCCCAAAGTCCCACAGGAAAAGGAAAACAACCAGCAGTGGAACCAATAGGAAACCCAGCAATGGAACTCAGGAGTCCTGACTCCCAATCCCCTGGTCTGGTCACTCCAGCGGAGCACACTCCCTCTCAAAGGCAGGGGGAGCGGCCATGATGGCCTGCTTGTAATTGCCAGCTGTGGGAGGGAGTGTGCAGCAGTGGTTAGCAAAGGGGCCTGGAAAGAAGGACTGCTGGGTCCCATCCATACGTCTCACACTTGGTGTGACCCTGAACCAGTAGCTTCCCCTCCCCAGGCCTGTTTCTCATCAGTAGGGTTGGGGTCGCAGTTCCGACAACCCAGGGGGGTTGGGAGGCTCCAGGAAGATGTATAAAGTGCTGGGATGTTAGGATCCTGGAGGCTTTATCAGCCCCGCACTAGGGCAGTGTGCAGGGCCGGCTTTAGGAAGTGCAGGCTCAATTCAAACATTTTTGGCAGGGCCCCAGCAGGGATGACTGAAAAAAAAATGTAAAAAACAGCCTTTCATTTCTTAGCAACTGGTTCCCTATAAAAAGTTCTGATTTAAGGGATGTGCCACAGTATGTATTTTTTGTACCAATAGGGTTACCATATGTCCGTATTTTCCCGGGAGGAATTTTTAAATTTAAAAAAAGGAAAATACAACTGTATGTTAACCCTACCTAAAGTTCTTTTTAAAAAAAAATGGGCCTGAACTAGAAATGAGCTCCGTTTTACATGTGTGGATCCCTGCCACTCCCTGGGGGTGTGCTAGGGTGACCAGATGTCCCGATTTTATAGGCATAGTCCCAATTTTGGGGTCTTTTTCTTATATAGGATCCTATTTCCCCCCGCCCCCTGCCCCGATTTTTCACACTTGCTGTGTGGTCACCCCAGGGTGTGCACATATGTGGGTCCCAGCTGCTCCCTGCCCCCCTCATGGAAGCAGGTGTGCAGGGTTCCTGCCCTGGGAACTGCAGGGCACCAGTGGACATGGGGCTGGCTAGAGGCAGGACAGGGGCTGACTGGAGGTAGGATCTGGCTACAGGCAGGGCAGGGGGGCAGGGCTGGCTGGAGACAGGGGTGTGTGAGGTGGACTGGCTGGCTTCAGGCAGGGCTGCAGGGGGTGCAGCAGGGGTTGTCAGGGCTGGAGACAGAGAAGTGCGGGACTGGCTGGCTTCAGGCAGGGGGATGCGGCAGGGGTTGGCTGGAGACAGGGCAGGGGGTGCGGGGCTGGCTGCAGGTAGGGCAGGGGGTGCAGGGCTGGTGCAGGCAGGGGGGTGCGTCAGGGGCTGGCTGCAGGCAGGGGGTGCAGGGGGTGCGGCAAGGGTTGTCAGGGCTGGAGACAGAGGAGTGCGGGACTGGCTGGCTTCAGGCAGGGGTGTGTGGCAGGGGTTGGCTGGAGACAGGGCAGGGGGTGCGGGGCTGGCTGGAGACAGAGGCTGGCTGTGGGCAGGGCAGGGGGTGCGGGGCTGGTGTGGGCAGGGGGTGCAGCAGGGGCTGACTGCAAGCAGGGGGTGCAGGTACAGGGGGTACAGCCCACCCTGTATGGTAAGTGCCCCCTCCTCCTCCCTCAGCCACCGAGGTAGCAGCAGCAGCCTGGGGCCCGGGGACTATTTAAAGGGCTCGGGGCTCCCCTGCTTCTACCGCCCTGGCCTTGTAAATAGCCACGGGAGGCCTGGGGAAGCGGCGGGGCTTCAGCAGCTGTTTAAAGGGCCGGAGTGGTAGAAGGAACGGGAGCCCTGGACTTTTTAAATAGCCCCCAGAGCCCCACAGCCCTACCCCAGGGCTCCAGCGGTGGGGCTCCGGTGGCAATTTAAAGAGTCTGGGGCTCCAGTTCCTGCTGGGAGCCCCAAGCCCTTTAAATTGCCCCCTGGGGAAGCCGGGCCACCCCAGTGCAGCGCACCGGCACTTGCTGGTACGCTGTACCGGGGCTTGGGCGCGGGGCCCTCTTAGGCACAGGGCCCAATTCAGGGGAATCGGGTGAATTGGCCTAAAGCTGGCCCTGTGTAGGGGTGGGGTGGGGCAGGACTTGGTCCCATTCTGGGCACCACCAAAAATTATCCAAACCCGCCACCCTTGTCCAGCCAAACCTTCTGCTGATGCACCTCAGCTCACACCCGTGCAGGGTTTTAAACTTCCATTACTTCAATTCCAGCACACTGAGGGATTTCAGCTCCCCTTTGCCCAGAGGGAACCTTCACCCCACTCCCAACCAGATTCTTGTCCATTGGATCACCGTAGGGGGGCTGAGTCCCTCTGTGTCTTTTCTCTCTCTAGGACAGGCCAGGGTGCAATAACTGGGGCATCTGAGCACCCAGGACCTTCTGTGGGGCTGCCATTCCCCTTCCCCTTCTATGGTCTCATCTGTCATTGACACCAGGATTTTTTCTATCCAACGTCAGCACCATCCCAAGCAAGCTGCACTCGCCTCAAAAAGCTGGTGTCCCCTGTCGGGTGTAAATCACTCACCTCTCTCAGCACTGACTGCCCCTCTGTTTCCTTGTCTCTCAGTCTGAGCAGATGGGATATTTCCCTTCTCATCTACCATTGTCCCAAGCAGCACAACAGGTGGGAATCTTAAATCAACCAAGGTGACTTAAGAGCAGAAGCTCCCTTAGACCTTCCATGCAATTGGCACTTGCTCCTCACTAAGCAGGATTGAAACTCATGCAAGGAGACTGCTGGGCCACATCCCAGCTGGGTGAAAGAAAGAACAAACCTGGAGATGCTGGGGATTGAACCCAGGGCCTCATACATGCAAAGCATGTATCCTACTGCTGAGTTGCATCCCTAAATGGGTTGTGCATATGATGGGTTACACTCAGAGCCCTCCTATTTCCAGAGCATCCAGTGGCCTAAAAGCAGCATGGGGGACACAGTCCCTGCTCTGAGAGCCAAACCTGCTGTCCTGGAGGTTGTTGGTTCTTAAGGGTCACTTTGCAGAAGGGCCAGATCCTATGTGTGGGGCAGAGAGAGTGTGTGCCCTGGACTCAGGGTGCAGAGATACACTCAGCCCTTCCCTGCATTGGGTGGGGCGGTGCTGCCATCCCCTGCTGGAAGGTAATGTGTGTGTGGGGGGTGGGGGCATGCTGTGAGTCACTCAACACCTGACCCTGGTGGCAGAAGTGGTGTGGGAAGCTCCAAGTGTTTCTAGGACCTGCTATTTCCACCTGCCTGTAAAGTCCAGCTTTCCCCAGTACATTCACTGCGGTGCAATTAGGTCACTGTTTCCATGGCTGCACAGCAAAGAATCACTCTGTTTCCCTTCTATCTGCAGCAGGATTAGCCTGTGTTGGTGGTTAATGAGGTGGATCTAGTTGTAGATTGTTATTCATTCCCCACCTTGACAATTCACACAGCCCCTTTCCCATGCAGATTCCCAGCACCTCAGTGATCCTGGTAGCAGCGGTTGGGTCCTGAGATTTTCAGGGTTCTTTTCCCCTTCACCTGGAGTGAACTCAGCTTTTCCCCCCATCCCAGATAATCCATGAAATAAGAACAGGAGCATAAAGAAAGAGGGGAGGGAACATCTCACTGCCAGGGCTGGATGTGCCCAGGGCCCCCTGCTTGTCCATTAAAAGCAGCAAAGAATCCTGTGGCACCTTATAGACTAACAGACATTTTGCAGCATGAGCTTTCGTGGGTGAATGCCCACTTCGTCGGATGCAAGAGTGGGCATTCACCCACGAAAGCTCATGCTGCAAAACGTCTGTTAGTCTATAAGGTGCCACAGGATTCTTTGCTGCTTTTACAGAACCAGACTAACACGGCTACCTCTCTGATGCTTGTCCATTGTTTCCATGGAATTTGGCCCCCTGCTTTGCACAAGGGACAGAGAAAGATCTTGCTGTTCCTGTGTCTGTGCAGGGAAAATTGTGCTTCTATATGAAAGAGATGTGGGAAATGGGGCCCCATGGTGAGACAATATCCTCAGGATTAAGACCTAAGGACTCAGGCTGAGAACTGATATAACTCCACTCATCTGGGATTTAAGAAATTGTCTTCCATGGAGCAGGGCCAGATCCAGCGTTTTTCCTGCCCCAAGCGGAAAAAAAAAAAGCCACAGTCGGTGGCAGCTCTACTACCGCCACTTTTGGCAGCAAGTCCTTCCCCCCTGAGAGGGACTGAGTGGGCCAAATTGCCGCTGAAGAGCCGGATGTGCCTCCCCCTTTCCATTGGCTGCCCCAGGCACCTCCTTGCTGTGCTGGCAGCACCACATGATGTAGCAGGCGATAGCTAACTCAGGTGGGACACATGACCCCCACACAGGCCCTCTGCAAGTGTTGCCTCGGAAATTAGGAACACTTGTGAGTTCAAGGCACAGCTGCACACCCAGAAGAAAGCCCAGCATGACACGCCCAGGGTGAAGGGGGTGCCAGAAACCTTCAGATCTTCAATCTATTGCACTCCCAACTGAGCTACTTTGGCAACAACCAAGCCCACCAGGAAGGCTTAATACACGAGCTGCAGCACATGCTAGGAAGATTTAAATTTGGATGTCACAACACAGGAGACAAGCAGTGGACCTGGCCCCAGAGGGGCAGGCTGGGGTTTCCTATATCCCATTCACTCAATTCCTAATATCCCATTCACCTGCCCCCTCGCAAGCTGTCACTGGCGCCCCCAGGTCTGCAAGACAAGAGCAGTGGTTTTCACACCCTGCTGCAGCGCTGCAAATTTGCAAGTGTAGCCAAGGCCTTAGATGCTTCTCACCACAGGCTGCTGGTGGCTTTTCAGCCGGGCTCTCCCCTTTGATCAGCACTTCAGTTGCTTGGTGTGGTGGTGTCTGTAGATGTAGGTGGCAGAGAGAGATAAAGCCTGGCAAATGTTTCTCCTTTTATCATGTCCTTTCTTCCCTCTTGGCTTTGCCCCCTCAGAGTCAGAGGAGTCAGGTGAGCATCACTGCATCTCTCCAAGCAAGGCTGAGCAATTTCCCTCATGTAGCCTCAGGCAGGTGAGTCATTGCATTGTAGCTCCCTTGCTGGACAATGGCTGTTGATGGGCTGTTTGACACCCTGTCCGGGCGTTGGTTACTTTCCTTGCTGTTGTCACTGGGGAGCTAAGATCTGGCTGATTCCCCAACCTTACAGCATAGTGACAACCATACTACACAATTCTCATAACTTCATATGCATTAATGGTACACATATATGGGTAGAGAAATGACTTTCAGCAGATCATATCCTTTCCCCTGATACCTTACAAGTCATGCTTTATATGTAAGATCACAATTATATAAAAATGAGGAATATGGGAGTTACAGCACGCTCCCGCAAAGGTATAGAATGTCACACTGAGATTCTATTTTCATTTGTTATGTAACCAACTTTGACCTCTGTGCCTAACACTTATAATCACTTAACATCTATCTTTCTGTAGTTAATAAACTTATTTTAATGTTTTACACTGACTTGTGAAATTGTCCAAAGTGTTTGGGAAAGCTGCTCAGATTAAAAAGGATGGTGCATGTTCACTTTCTTTTTGAGGAAGTGGCAAATTAATTAATGAGCTTGCACTTTTCAAGAGGTTTTGGGCAGTGTAAGACGGTACATTTCTGAGGTGCAAGGCTGAGGGCTGGGGAGATATGTTGGTGTCTCTATGTATAATTGAGGAGTGGCTTATAGAGCATTCATGCCACTTAGTTGGATGCATTGCTGCATGTTGTTGGCTGAGTGATCACAGCACCAGGAGGGGTTTTGCTGCTTGTCACTAGTGCAGCATGTAAGACACAGCCCAGGCTGGAGAGATAAGAGGACAGAGCAGTTTCACAGTTTGGGATTGTACCCCATGGATCCCACCACAAAGAGACCCAGCTGTGACCAGCTGTGGTAATATTGTGTTTAATACTCCTTCTTGTAGCTTCAACAGCTGCAGATGCAAGATGAATTACAGTGACCTTGACCTTTTTTCCATGTTTACTCAATGTCGCCTTTTGACACTTGTCAGCAAAAAGACCCGTTTCTTTTGCAAGCATGTGTATGGGTAGCCAGAGACGGGCTTCTCTGTTAACAAAAAAGATTGACCAAAAGGTGACAAGAGGAGGTACGTTCAGCAAGGCAGCACTGGATGCTGGATCCTGAATCTGCTCTTTATTCAGCTGGTCTCTTGGCAAGCTCTGCCATGGTGCCACTTTCGGGGACTTCGCCCATAACTGCTCCATTTTTAATCAAGAACAGTAACATGAAAGGTGAAAGGACAGGAATTCTCCTTTTCCTGCAACCCCTGCAGAGAACCCTCCAGAAGGGTATCTGTGCATAGATATTCCCAGTGAATTGCATGGGTCCCTGACACAGGCTCTCCTGTCACAGCAATTGCAATCTAAGCAACCTCTTTGCCTACGCAATAGCCTTTTCATCAGCTCCACACTGAGGACTTGATTCTCTCCAACACTCCGCTGGAAACAAGCAATTACTTGGGTTGTCAAGGGAGGTCTCCTCTGTTTCCTAGGAAGACACAGGACAATGTGAACAGAGGAGACAAAAGCCATAGAACAAGGCACCACTGGGAGTTGAAACCAGGATCTCCTGTTTACTAGGTAGCTCCTTTAGCCCGCTAAGCCATGGTGCCTTCCTCAATGGCCTCTTTGCAACCATTCCACTTAATGGTCCAAGACAACATCTTCAGATTCCAAAGTACAGACATTCCCCATTTCTCTCAAGACTTGCAGACTTTTTGCTGTCTGGCTCTGAGCACGGAAAGCCACAGCTTCTAACATGCGCTTCTCCTACAAGCTGCTCTGATCATATACTGATTAGTGTCTGTGTTTCAGTCTCAGCAACTTCAGCTGAACTCTGAGTCATGGTAACCTTTCCATCAGCTCCAGACTTACCATTTAACACTTTCCAAGACGTAGCTGCAAGGAAGGCTCTCTGTGTCTTGAACAAGGATTGTGCAGTGAGGTCTTTTCTTTTCATGAGAAGAGATACAAAAAAAGGAGCCTGACATAAAAGCCAGCAAAGAGTCCTGTGGTACCTTATAGACTAACAGACGTTTTGGAGCATGAGCTTTCGTGGGTGAATACCCACTTCGTCGGATGCAGCAAGGAAGAACTGGAAGGCCAAGCCAGGATCTCCTGGTTAGTAGGAAGGCTCTTCAGCCAGCTCTGCCCAAAGATCACTATCTAAAGGCCACTTCCCACAGAGACCAATTATGGCTACAGACCCTTCCTGAAATTAGAGCAGGATATTTTAAAGTTTTATCTCACAGTAAAATAACACAATTCAAACATGTCATCACAGAGACATGGAACAGGTCCTCAAGGAATCAATTCTGAACCACTTAAAGGAGGGGAAAGTGATCAGGAACAGTCAGCATGGATTCACCAAGGACAAGTCATGCCTGACTAACCTAATTGCCTTCTATGATGAGATAACCGGCTCTGTGGATGAGGGGAAAGCAGTGGATGTGCTATTTCTGGACTTTAGCAAAGCCTTTGATACAGTCTCCCACAGTATTCTTGCCAGCAAGTTAAAGAAGTCTGGGCTGGATGAATGGACGGTAAGGTGGATAGAAAACTGGCTAGATGGTCAGGCTCAACGGGTAGTGATTAATGGTTCCATGTCTAGTTGACAGCCGGTATCAAGTGGAGTGCCCCAAGGGTCGGTGCTGGGGCCGGTTTTGTTCAATATCTTCATTAACGATCTGGAGGATGGTGTGGACTGCATCCTTAGCAAGTTTGCAGATGACACTAAACTGGGAGGAGTGGTTGATACGCTGGAGGGTAGGGATAGGATACAGAGGGACCTAGACAAATTAGAGGATTGGGCCAAAAGAAACACGATGAGGTTCAACAAGGACAAGTGCAGAGTCCTGCACTTAGGACGGAAGAATCCCATGCACTGCTACAGACTAGGGACCGAATGGCTGTGCAGCAGTTCTGCAGAAAAGGATCTAGGGGTTACGGTGGACGAAAAGCTGAATATGAGTCAACAGTATGCCCTTGTTGCCAAGAAGGCTAATGGCATTTTGGGTTGTATAAGTAGGGGCATTTCCAGCAGATCGAGGGATGTGATCATTCCCCTCTGTTCAGCACTGGTGAGGCCTCATTTGGAGTACTGTGTCCAGTTTTGGGCCCCACACTACAAGAAGGATGTGGATAAATTGGAGAGAGTCCAGCGGAGGGCAACAAAAATGATTAGGGGGCTGGAGCACTAGTTTCTTTCTTCTGGTCTATGCAAGCCGTACAATGATTTGCAACTGTCACCAATTCTGAAAGGGGTTTAGTTTGCCAGCCAATACAAATAGTTCTTAATGGTTGCTGAACTTTTGGCAAGAGTCCCTGAACAAAAGCAGCTCCTACCGCTTCCCTGGCATTATCAGCTGGATCAGTAATTCCTGAATGCTATTCAAAGACCTTAGTCAGTCGATCAAGATAATCAGCAGGGGATTCCCCCTTATTTTGTTTACAATTTGCAATCTTGGTCCAATCTGTTTTCTTAGGACAAACTTCTGAAATAGAGGTCAAGAGACGATTCCTAGCCTCTGCCAAAGCATCCCCAATTCCAGGGTCGGTATCAGGCCAAGCTGCCTGTCTATTCAGCCGTTGCTGAACTTCAGCTGGCAGTACAGCTCGTAAAAGTTGATTAATATCTGCCCAAGATGGATTATAGCACTGAATCACTGTCTGGAGCTCTTCTCTAAACTTTACTGGCTCCTCCCTGATTTTAGGAAATTCTTTCACCAAGTTTCTAAGATCTCCAGGTGTCCAAGGGGCATGTACCTTAATTAACCCCCCTACCACTCCAGCTCCAGGCAAGTCTCTTAAAGGAGCCTGGAGTGCCTGTGTCGTGCTTCTAAGAAAGTAGCCGGCATGGTTATCAGCAGAAGCAGGGTTAACCGGACTACTGGTGTCAGTCAGTAGGGAAGAAGATAATTCTTCCGAAGAAGGAGAATGAACAACTTGTGCAGTTGATATTTGCGGCGGCGAGACAACCACTGCCTGCACAGCCCGAGAAGGGGGGGCCGTGGGGGGAACAGGCTGTGGCTGTGGAATGCTGCTAAAAAAATCCACTATATCTTCTGTAGTCTCCTCCTCACTTTCAGGTTTAACTAATTGAGGATAAAGAGAAGCAGAGGGCTGCACTGAAGCAGGAAGACATTTGGATGTCTGACATTTAAGTTTTAAATCCTGTACTTCAGTTTTTAATTTCTCCTGGGAGTCCTTCAGACTCCGCACCCGAGACTCATGGAGTCTCTTTGTTGCTTCCTCCCACCAAGACAGAAACTGCTCGCACTGTGCAGCAGAGGCGTGTGATTTAAGGGTTTCTCTGAGGTATGTAAGTTTATCTAACTCAAAAGTACCTTCTAATGGGCATTGTTTAAATGAATTTTCACGCGTGTACAGATTCCAATCATTTAAATACCTGCAGGTTTTAGGACCATAATGTACGTACATGTAATATGCTGGGGTACCCTTAGGGGGTAAAGTGGAAAGTTTAGACTGTTCCCCCCCCATTTTCCAGTCATACCAACTGAGGGGGTCCCTGTCCGCGCTAGCGGACCAGAATCTAAGAATCCCTCCCTACAGGGCACTCACGTACAGGAGAGACTCACAAGAAAGACTACGACCCTCTTACACCCCCTTTCAGCAAAGAGCGTCGGCTAGTCTCTGGGAGATAAAGCCGCGTACTCTAATTGCTTCCAGGGAGACGATCAGATTGTCAGTAGCCCACACAGAAGGGAAAGGGAGGGAAGATGGGTTCACACACTCCTAGACCCAGGCAGCTTCCTCGCCGGACTATGCCAAGCTGAGTCAGCCCACCGTGGGTCGGATCTCCTAAAGATCCACTAGTTACTGGGCTTGCGTTAGACTACTCCTGATCATTAGCAATCGCTTCACAGGGCAATCTGGGCGTCTTCCAGTAACGAACACTCACACAGGTATACACACACACACACACCAAGGCCTCTTTTCCTCTATTTAACCCTTTTTTAACCTTTTTAATTTTTTTTTTTTTTTTTTTTTTTAACCAAGATGCATCGTTACCTGGTCCGGACCAATACTATGAGGCGGTATGACAACCCCTCTTGAGGCGGTAAAAACCCCTCAGCACCGGTGCATTCTAATGCATTACCTTATGCATTACCTGTTGGCCAACTCAGCAGTTCCCAGTACTGCTATAAACTAACCTTATTGGGGCCTCTCCCCAATACCACTCTGCATTTGATCCTGCTGCACAGTCAATAAGTTCAGATGGCGTGAGCCCAGCAGAAACAGACGTCCCCCACAGACAGTCCTCCTCCGATACCCCAATAGAGATTTCAAAAGGTCTCTTACCTCTATTGTGGCGCCATGGGGTTCGAAGGGGAACGATCCGTAGCAGCCGTCTGTGTGTCCGTGGGCGTTGCCATCCCGGACGAGCCCCCAAATTGTCGAAGAAAAACTCAGTTCTCGCTTTTTGTTTGGGTGCAGCAAAAACAAATACTTTATTATAATACTCTAGTGAACACAAGAGGGAGAGAGTGTCAGGAACTGGGTTGCCCCTTGTCCTGGACGGATCTCTCTCAATTAGTAAACAATCATAACAATTTTTATACCTTCTTAACAGACAGTGGCTAGCAAACCTGGAGACAGTAAAAGTAAACATTTGCATTTGTTTATACATAAGCCTATTCGTTATCTTATTTGTCTGCAATACTAGAACAGAAAACAAGACTGCAATTCACAAGGTCGTAACGACTCTTCACACAATTCTCTTTGTACCAGATATCTTACAGAATACAGGTCACATCTTAACTTCTGCTAATTAGCTAACATACATTAAGATCCCTTCAAACCTTTATTAATTAATTCTTGGCCTCCACATCAGTGTAGAGGTTTTGTTCAGAGGGGAGGCAGGAAATGAAAGAAATGGGAAGGGATCCTGCCAGCATAGGAGGTGGACAGTGTTGGGAGGGGATCGCAGATCTAGGGGTGGGGGGCAGAGGTCTGAGGGGAGATCAGGGAAGGATCCCAGCATTGTGGGTGCTGGAGACACAATGGGAAAAAAGACTTTCTGAATTGTCAAGGCAGGTAATGAACAATCTACAGTATCATCATTCACCACAAACACACACTTATGCTCCATCCAGAAGGGAAATGGGCAGGAACTCTTGCTGTTCAGCCAGGGACACATGTACAGAGCTGCACAGCAGTGAGTGTGCTGGGGAAACTGGTCTGAGCAAAGAATTGGAAATGACCCTTCAGTGAGAACAGAACCAGAGTGTAGAAAAGCCCCTGTGTTAAGTGGTTGTGGCTGAGAGTTTAGGGAGCTGGGCTGACACCATAGGGGTTTTTCTGTGGAGGTTTGATTTTTGCCAGCTAGACAAGGCTGGTGTGTGGTGTCTCCATGGCTGCACTTCCAGTGTCTGATCGCCCACAGTGCCCCAGGGAGCCAAGTCTAGACGTATTCAGAGGCTAAGGACAAGTCAACATCTCAAACATTGAGTCTATGCTGCTGCAGCTCAGTAATGGAGATGCTCTATGCCAGGGTTTCTCAAACTTCCTTTCACTGCAACCCCCTTCTGCCAAAAAAACTTACTACATAGCCCTGGAAAGAGGGACCAAGCACCAAGCCCCTCCACACTGGGTGGAGGGAGGAGCCAAAGCCTGAGCTCTGCCCCAGTGGGGGAGGGCAAAACCAAAGCTTGAGGGATTCAACCCTGAGTGGTGGGGCTCAGACTTTTGGCTTCAGCCCCAGGCCCCAAGAAGTCTAACACCAGCCCTAGAGACCCCATTAAAACAGGGTCATGACCCACTTTGGGGTCCTGCCCCACAGTTTGAGAACCACTGCTCTGTGCTATGGGTGTAGTTAAATCCACTTCCCCACGAGGTGGCAGCTATGTCAGTGGGAGAAGCTATATCAGTGGGTGTGCAAGCTGTGGTGTTTACCACAGCTAAGAAGTTTAATCAAACCCCATTTTTAAAACAACCTGTGCTCTGGGAATGTCAAAAGAGCTCGATGAAGCAGGGTCTGTCCTTCAAAGGTAAAAATTGGAGATATACCAATCTCCTAGAACTGGAAGGGATCTTGAAAAGTCATTGAGTTCAGCCCCCTACCTTCACTAGCAGGACTACTTTTTGCCCCAGACCTTTAAGTGGCCTCCTCAAGAAGTGAACTCACAACCCTGTGTTTAGCAGGCCAATGCTCAACCCACTGAGCTATCCCTCCCACCTAAGTCCTGTATATCATGGTTCCATGCTCCTGTTGTCATGGAGGTATAGCTCAGTGGTGGATTTGCTAACTGCAGATCAAGTGGTCCTTGGCATAGAAAAACCTCAGACAAGAGACACAGGGAAGTTTTGCTGTTCATCGATCTGTGCAAATGAAATTGTGTCTGTGTGAAATTGAGGAGGGAAATGAAACGTCCACATGATGGCCCAGTGTCTTAAGGAATGTGGGCAATGGACTCTGACTGAGAAATTATTTAACAGGAATTTGTATCAATGTATTGCCCTCATTAAAAGCTGTAAGGCAGCCACTGTTGTTAGTACTTGAACCTGCGTGGAGACACCGGAGTGGGTGTTAAGTCCACTACCTTACCCAGGGATAGTCGATTATTTTACCAAGATCCAAATTTCTTGGTCAAGGTCTAGTCAATGTCTAGATTCCAGAGAAAATAATACACTGATGATAAGGATATAGAAATATTTTGCAGTCACTATGGGCATAACTATGATGATTGTTTTGTGTTTCACTCTTTATATCTGACACCACCACTGCCTTTCCCTTTAGTCTTGTAGTTTACCAAAGGTAAAACTAAACATCTCTTCAGATACAAGGGCGTGTTTATGTTCATTCCTCCTAGCTACACAGGGGTTTGATGTAGCTGCTTTCAATCCTCCAGCTCTGCCAGGATAAGTAGCATTTCAGGCTGTTACTGAACTGAAGTAGGGAGATGATTTTTTGACAGGTTACGCCTCCTCTTAAAGGTGTTTGTCTGGCTGGCAGCCCTAGTTCCCAGGTCTCTCCTGAGGGAAGAAAGTTTCTGTGCAAAATACTAAAACTTTTAACAGAGAGGAGGGAAAGGCAATGGCCATGTGATGGGGCCAGTTTGTACCACAACATGGTTCTTTTATGTAGGATGACTCTGAACACTGACTGATCTCCACTCCCTTGGATTTGATGAGATGTTTAGTTTTCCACTAGAGAACCTGTAAGGCTGAAGCAATTTTATGGATGGTGACACTACAATTGAAGGGTAATTTCATGTTATAGAAGTTGTTAAAAACACTTAGCTTAAACTGGAACTGCCTGTTATTAAAGGCTGGTTTCCCCATGTCAGTTCCATAAGCTCTGCTAGAAACACCCTGGGTTTTCTCCTGCCTCGGTGGGAACTAGAGGGAATAGTCCCCTGCTGCCCTTGGCTCCAGGCTGGTTTTTCTGGGGAGGGGTGTGTGGAATTGATTTGTTTGCTGTTGAGAAGGGAGCCAGGCCAGTTCTCAGTGAACGAGAACTCCCAGCATCTTCCCAGCCCAACCCAGGCTGCTGAGCCTGAATGAAAGACCCCCTATGTTTATTTACCAGCTTAGTTAACAGTAAGCTGCTACCACCAAGTGTATTCCAAATCTTAGGGGAGAGCCACTTGGAACTCTGTCTTTCCCCAAATATCTCCCAAGTCCCTAACCCCTCCTTTCCTCGGCAGACTTGAGACACATTTGGGGACAATGTATACCTTCAAGTCAGCGGCACTGCTATGGGTACTCGCATGGCCCCACAGTATGCTAACATTTTTATGGCTGACTTAGAACAACGCTTCCTCAGCTCTTGTCCCGTAATGCCCCATCTCTACTTACGCTGCACTGATGACAGCTTCATCATCTGGACCCATGGAAAAGAAGCCCTTGAGGAATTCCACCATGATTTCAACAATTTCCATCCCACCATCAACCTCAGCCTGGACCAATCCACACAAGAGCAGAACCGGATTTACCATAACGCCAGTGGCACCATAGCGCCGGGCTCAAGCTCAGAAGGAGGCCCGTAACACTCGCTTCCTCCCCTCTGCGGAAATGGAGCCTCGGAGCAGCCTGGATCCAGCATGGGAGCTGAGACCTCACAGGGCCCTGGGAGCTATAGTTCCTTGGCCAGCTCCCTGCCTAGAGAGCCAGCCCTGGAGCGGGGAAAGAACTACATTTCCCAGCATTCCCTTGGCTGCTATCAACAGGAAAGGGAGGGGGGAAGCTAAGAGACTCTATGCGCTGCAGCTTGCTGTGGATGGGGAACTGGCTGCTAGAAGGGGGTGGCACTGTGAATGGGGAACAAGTGTTCCCAAGGAGTAGAAAGCTTTGCCCCAGATAGCACCCTCAGAAGACTTCCCCAGACTTACAGGCTCAGTGGGTAAAAAGTTATACAACTTGTCTCCTTGAGTAGTTTTCTTTTTAATAGAAATTAACTTTGAAGCTAAGCAAAATAAGTTCTATTTGAAATACAAACATTTTAAATCTACACTGGGCCAATATTCTCTTATACACTCTTTCTCATGCACATTCTCCCATCCCAGCTTTTGGAGGGAGGTTTTCTACCAGAACTCCTTACCCTACACATAGGGTAAATTAAATCAAATTAACTTTTTAAGATTAGCCATCATTTCCTGTATGACTAGCAAAACAAAAAACAGGACAACTTTCCGTTTTCCAAAATAATTCAGTTAATTAAACAATAAGTCTTACTCTTTAACCAATAACTTCACCTATAATTTCATTTTCATTGGTAACAACAACATATTCAAATATCACAAATTCTTCTTGTATATGTTAGTTTTATTGTAATCCCCATTGCCAACAACTGATCCTTAGCTCAAGTTGTGTTTGTCCCAACTTGGTTCCCAACCACTTCTGTGAGTTCATCTCTCTCTGGCTCTTTTGCCATGTGTGTTGGTGGAAGGGGTCTCCTATATGGGAATGTTTGCATCATGAGGAAAAATACCTCTCTTTTCACACTTTTAAATCTTTCAAAGTAGGAGGAGGTAGAGGAGAAGTGATGTAAACAAATAAAACAAGAGAAAACTAAGGTCTGGTCTACACTAAAGACATTTATCGGTATAACAATGTTGCTCAAGGGTGTGAAAAATACACACTCGTGAGCAATGTAGTTACATAGCCCTACTCCCCTGTGAAATAACACTACATCAGCAGGAGAGCTTTGCCTGCCAACATAGCCACCGCCGCTTGTGGGGGCTGGACTAATAAAGTTCTTGGGGAGAGATTTTTCCCATTGGCGGAGAGCATCTGTAATAGCAGTGCTATAGCTGTGCCAACATCAGCTTTATTGTGTAGACGCAGCATCAGACACAAAACCTTAGAATCAGGACTCAACATGCGAGTATCCAGAAGTCTGAAATTGGAGCTTGACACATTTGTTGCCTCATTGGTTGCCATCATTTCTACAGCCTGAAAGTCCTTGTTACCCAATCAGGCAGCCAGTTTGGGATCCACGAGGAAGGAATGTCCTATGAAGCACTCTCACTTTGGATCCAAACAGTGAAGGATAATTGTTCTCAATCTAACCCTGGCATCCACTGGAATGGTAATGAGACACACTGAACTAGGAAGTGAAGTTGTACAAACAATTTCTTTGGGCCCTAAGAGGAGGTTTTCCCACACTCACTGCATTCATAGGGCCTCTCCCCTGTGTGGACTGTCTGATGGTAAAAAAGGTCTGATCTTCGAGTGAAGGTTTTCCCGCACTCACTACATTCGTAGGACCTCTCCCCTCTGTGGATTCTCTGATGCCTAATAAGGTGGGAGCTGCGATTGAAGGTTTTCTCACACTCACTGCATTCATAGAGTCTCACACTGGTGTGGATTTTCTGATGTTCAGAAAGGGCTGATCTTCGAGTGAAGTTTTTCCCACACTCACTGCATGTATTTTCCCCTCTTTCCCATGAGGATTTCCTGCTGTGTTGCGGTTTCCTTGATGCTCTTCTGAGTTCCCCAACAGGAAATAAATTTACCCATTTTCTCTCCTGGCTGGTTTCCCTGCTCTCTTTCTGGTCTGTGCTGAGTCTTGCATGATTTCCCCTGCTCATGACTCTTCGACACATTTCTTTTCGATCTTTGCGATAATGCTCTGTGTTTTTCCACTTGCTCAACATTTTCCTGCTGAGAATTCTGCTCCTCTTTCTCACATACCATTGCATCACCTGTTGTGATAAAGACAGAAACCTCAGACAGGGATGGAAAAGGAAAGACCAAACCAAACCAAGTGCTGGAGGGAGGTCAAATAAAAATCAAGAACTGTACTCCCTCAAACTCTTCCCCCAAATAGGAGAGGAGGGGATCAATTCAGCCTCCACATCCCATCCAAATTCGCAAGGGGAAGGGAGGAAGCTACTGCCTGGTGTCTGCTAGGATCTACAGGAAGCCATGAGCTATATTTACCCTGAGGATACGACCCCTGCTAGGGACAATAATGAACCGACAGACCTCCCAAGGACTTGTAGGGTGTCCCAGATGTTTCCTTCAGGCACTTGCAGATTCTGAGTTGGTTTAATGTTTCCTCACCTGTGCAGGGAGCTCTCAGGATCTCTTGTTCCTCTGAACCCTGGAGGTCTGGGACCCATGACTCTTCCCCTTGTTCCAGGTGGGAGATCGCATCAGATTGGGAAACTGGAAACCCTGCTCAGATGAAATAAAACAAAGGAGTTCAGTGGATTTCTTAAGACATGGTCATAAAAAACATTCTATTAATTTATCTTCAGTGCTTAGTGTGACCTGGTGTGCCTGGGGCAGTCCTCACTGAAAATGCCAAGAGCAGGGCAGGTTGAAAAAGGGAGAGCAGATGCTCCCAAAACTGGTGGTTAACACTGAAGTTAAACTCACCGACCAGTCACAAACTGTGCTTCTGATCCCCACACGGGTTATTGAGAAGCTGAAAAAAGAAATCACACAGCCCCCTTTATTGCATTCCAGTTCTCTGACTCCCAGTCAGCACCTAGGTCCGGTACAGTGAGAGGTTATTTAAAAACTCTGCTCACATAAACAAAATGTTCTTTTGACCTCAAAGGGTCAGCCATGTTACCAAGCCTGTATGGGTTTGGATCTTACCGAAAATACCAGGATGCCAGGCATCTAAACTAAAAGCTTAGATAAGAAAGAGAAAGAAAACAAGAAACAGAAAGAAAGTTGTTAAAAAGGAAAGCAGTCAGATACGTTCAGAAATTTATATATCAGGTTCTTTGCAGTATTGGTGAGTTGCCGGTTTGAAAGTCTGTTTGGAACACAGCCACAGTTTGGATGGGTCATTCAGTCCTTTGTTCAAGGGTTCAGTTTGCATAAGGGCTGACTTTTGGTTTTGCCAGTGGGTGCCACATCCTGGCCCCACCCCCACTGTACTTCTTCCTGCCCCATCTCCCTAGACCAGGGGTCCCCAACCATGGCGCCCACAGGGGCAGCTAATGCGCCCGCGTCCTGACCCCTGGTACAGCACCCGCCAAAATGCCGCCGAATTTCAGTGGCATTTTGCGGGGGGACGCTTCTCGATGACGCTGCTTGCCGCCGACAAGTGACGTCATTGAGAAGCGATGCCCCTAAATTTCTGCGGCATTTCGGTGGCGACGCCCTAACTCTAACCCTAACCACTGCCCTAGACCCTCCTGAATGCCTCCTTCTTACTGACCCCCTGCTCTAAATGCCCCCACCTACCGCTTACTTCTTTCCACCCCACTAGAGTCTAGGCCATTTATTAAATAACTCCAAGCAGGTTTGCCATAATCTGTCCTTCTCCCTTTCCCAACCTGTGCATTTCCTGACCCACTCCAACTTCCAAACCAGACTGCGCAAACCTTCCCATCTCCGGTGTATTTGCTGTCCCTCTCCCTCCTGCAACCATGCAATAATCCCTACCTGGACTGACTCCTCTGCAGCCATTTCTCTGCTCTGTCCCACGGGAGGATGGGATGAAGTTGACTGAAACATGGACGTCATTCTGCAGCCTGGCAGGGTGAGAAGAGCAGTTGTGGAGGTTTCAGAACAGGCCTTCATTAATTTCACATCACGATTCCCCCAGGCTCTTTCCCTGCAGACAGACACCCTAGATTCTGCCATCCTGGGAAAATGCTTGATCTCTTTATTACAGTGTAGACCTGCCCCCTCCTGCCAGGTTAAACCCACAGACATTTTTAACCTCCCTTCTCCCTCCCCCCATCCCATAACAAAACGCTGGTCTATACTGGAGGTGAAGGTTGATCTAAGATATGCAACTTCAGTGGATGGATTAGAGAGCTGGAAATCTCTCTCCCCACTCATGTATACCACTGCCCCTTTCAGTCTCTCCTTCCCCTGTCCTCTCTCCCTGCCCCTCTGGCTGGGAAAGTCCCATTGCTGGTTCTTTGCTCTCCCATGCCAGGAGAAAATACAGCCAACTACTAATGGGAGGAGAAGTGGTTGGGGGGGTGCTGTTTGTGCAGTCACTTTCTTGCCAGTCCCCAGCACTTTCTCTGAGGTCTGTCTGTTACCTGGAGTCTGTGGCTTAGAATTTGTATTAACAGAGCCCAGGTCTGCTAGTACCAGCTGGAGAAAGTTGTCACCTGGTCAGGGCAGAGAAGAAGCTTTAATTAAGGTCACTTCCCAGCAGCTGCTAATCCTGGTCTCCCAGATCACAATGGAGGCTGCAGCATCTGACCCAGGAAGCTGAACCCCAATATCCTGAGCACAGAGGGACAGAGCGTTTGAGCAGCTTCCCTCCTTTAGCTCTCTGGGGAGAGCAGCAAATGAGAGCCCCTCCTCACAGGGAGAATCTCATTTCCCCCACTGTCCATCTGGAGTCATTCCTTGCCTTTCCATACAGTGACTCTTTATTAACATTGCTCTCAATGAATCCAGATTTCAGAAAGAATGAGTCCAGAATGCTGTGGAAGATAGTGCCATAGTGCGGCAGTGCTAAACCCCTTCCCACCTCCCTCACTGCCTAGATCTAGGACAAGGAATTGGGGCAGGAATTTTCCCTATGAAACCGTAAGTTCCTGTGGTTTTTCAAGAGGGGAGAAAAGCAAAATCGGTGATTTCACCTCAGATTGTTTGATAAGTACCGTGACAGACCCAAACCAGTGGGGTACAGGAGTCTGGTAGAGGGCAAATATACTGGTCACTGGATGAATAGTTTTCTGTTTCCTGAGTGGTCCTGAGCAGGAGCTGGTCCAAGATGTAACTATAGCAGGACCGCTTGGAAATAGTGACCATAATACAATAGCATTCAACATCCCTGTGGTGGGAAGAACACCTCAACAGCCCAACACTGTGGCATTTAATTTCAAAAGGGGGAACTATACAAAAATGAGGGAGTTAGTTAAACAAAAGTTAAAAGGTACAGTGACTAAAGTGAATTCCCTGCAAGTTGCATGGGCCCTTTTTAAAGACACCATAATAGAGGCCCAACTTCAATGTATACCCCAAATTAAGAAACACAGTAAAAGAACTAAAAAAGAGCCACCGTGGCTTAACAGCCATGTAAAAGAAGCAGTGAGAGATAAAAAGATTTCCTTTAAAAAGTGGAAGTCAAATCCTAGTGAGGCAAATAGAAAGCAGCACAAACACTGCCAACTTAAGTGCAAGAGTGTAATAAGAAAAGCCAAAGAGGAGTTTGAAGAACAGCTAGCCAAAAACTCCAAAGGTAATAACAAAATGTTTTTTAAGTACATCAAAGGCAGGAAGCCTGCTAAACAACCAGTGGGGCCCCTTGACGATCGAAATACAAAAGGAGCGCTTAAAGACGATAAAGTCATTGCGGAGAAACTAAATGGATTCTTTGCTTCAGTCTTCACAGCTGAAGATGTTAGGGAGATTCCCAAACCTGAGCTGGCTTTGTAGGTGACAAATCTGAGGAACTGTCAGAGATTGAAGTGTCACTAGAGGAGGTTTCGGAATTAATTGATAAACTCAACATTAACAAGTCACCGGGACCAGATGGCATTCACCCAAGAGTTCTGAAAGAACTCAAATGTGAAGTTGTGGAACTATTAACTAAGGTTTGTAACCTGTCCTTTAAATCGGCTTCGGTACCCAATGACTGGAAGTTAGCTAATGTAACACCAATATTTAAAAAGGGCTCTAGAGGTGATCCCGGCAATTACAGTAAGTCTAACGTCGGCACCGGGCAAATTAGTCGAAACAATAGTTAAGAATAAGAACATAAGAATGGCCGTACCAGGTCAGACCAAAGGTCCATCTAGCCCAGTATCTGTCTACCGACAGTGGCCAATGCCAGGTGCCCCAGAGGGAGTGAACCTAACAGGCAATGATCAAGTGATCTCTCTCCTACCATCCATCTCCATCCTCTGACCAACAGAGGCTAGGGACACCATTCTTACTCATCCTGGCTAATAGCCATTTATGGACTTAGCCACCATGAATTTATCCAGTCCCCTTTTAAACATTGTTATAGTCCTAGCCTTCACAACCTCCTCAGGTAAGGAGTTCCACAAGTTGACTGTGCGCTGCGTGAAGAAGAACTTCCTTTTATTTGTTTTAAACCTGCTGCCTATTAATTTCATTTGGTGACCCCTAGTTCTTGTATTATGGGAATAAGTAAATAACTTTTCCTTATCCACTTTCTCAACATCACTCATGATTTTATATACCTCTATCATATCCCCCCTTAGTCTTCTCTTTTCCAAGCTGAAGAGTCCTAGCCTCTTTAATTTTTCCTCGTATGGGACCCTGTCCAAACCCCTAATCATTTTAGTTGCCCTTTTCTGAACCTTTTCTAGTGCTAGAATATCTTTTTTGAGGTGAGGAGACCACATCTGTACACAGTATTCGAGATGTGGGCATACCATGGATTTATATAAGGGCAATAATATATTCTCAGTCTTATTCTCTATCCCCTTTTTAATGATTCCTAACATCCTGTTTGCTTTTTTGACCACCTCTGCACACTGCGTGGACATCTTCAGAGAACTATCCACGATGACTCCAAGATCTTTTTCCTGACTCGTTGTAGCTAAATTAGCCCCCATCATGTTGTATGTATAGTTGGGGTTATTTTTTCCAATGTGCATTACTTTACACTTATCCACATTAAATTTCATTTGCCATTTTGTTGCCCAGTCACTTAGTTTTGTGAGATCTTTTTGAAGTTCTTCACAATCTGCTTTGGTCTTAACGATCTTGAGCAGTTTAGTATCATCTGCAAACTTTGCCACCTCACTGTTTACCCCTTTCTCCAGATCATTTATGAATAGATTGAATAGGATTGGTCCTAGGACTGACCCCTGGGGAACACCACTAGTTACCCCTCTCCATTCTGAGAATGTACCATTAATTCCTACCCTTTGTTCCCTGTCCTTTAACAAGTTCTCAATCCATGAAAGGACCTTCCCTTTTATCCCATGACAGCTTAATTTACGTAAGAGCCTTTGGTGAGGGACCTTGTCAAAGGCTTTCTGGAAATCTAAGTACACTATGTCCACCAGATCCCCCTTGTCCACATGTTTGTTGACCCCTTCAAAGAACTCTAATAGATTAGAGTTTCTTTACAGAAACCATGTTGACTATTGCTCAACAGTTTATGTTTTCCTATGTGTCTGACAATTTTGTTCTTAACTATTGTTTCAACTAATTTGCCCTGTACCGACGTTAGACTTACCGGTCTGTAATTGCCGGGATCACCTCTAGAGCCCTTTTTAAATATTGGCATTACATTAGCTAACTTCCAGTCATTAGGTACCGAAGCCGATTTAAAGGACAGGTTATAAACCTTAGTTAATAGTTCCGCAACTTCACATTTGAGTTCTTTCAGAACTCTTGGGTGAATGCCATCTGGTCCCGGTGACTTGTTAATGTTGAGTTTATCAATTAATTCCGAAACCTCCTCTAGTGACGCTTCAATCTGTGACAGTTCCTCAGATTTGTCACCTACAAAAGCCAGCTCAGGTTTGGGAATCTCCCTAACATCCTCAGCCGTGAAGATTGAAGCAAAGAATCCATTTAGTTTCTCTGCAATGACTTTATCGTCTTTAAGCACTCCTTTTGTATTTTGATCGTCAAGGGGCCCCACTGGTTGTTTAGCAGGCTTCCTGCTTCTGATGTACTTAAAAAACATTTTGTTATTACCTTTGGAGTTTTTGGCTAGCCGTTCTTCAAACTCCTCTTTGGCTTTTCTTATTACACTCTTGCACTTAAGTTGGCAGTGTTTGTGTTCCTTTCTATTTGCCTCACTAGGATTTGATTATCTCTCACTGCTTCTTTTACATGGCTGTTAAACCACGGCGGATCTTTTTTAGTTCTTTTACTGTTTTTCTTAATTTGGGGTATACATTTAAGTTGGGCCTCTATTATGGTGTCTTTAAAAAGGGCCCATGCAACTTGCAGGGATTTCACTTTAGTCACTATACCTTTTAACTTTTGCCTAACTAACCCCCTCATTTTTGTATAGTTCCCCCGTTTGAAATTAAATGCCACAGTGTTGGGCAGTTGAGGTGTTCTTCCCACCACAGGGATGTTGAATGCTATTGTATTATGGTCACTATTTCCAAGTGGTCCTGCTATAGTTACCTCTTGGACCAGCTCCTGCGCTCCACTCAGGATTAAATCTAGAGTTGCCTCTCCCCTTGTGGGTTCCCGTACCAGCTGCTCCATGAAGCAGTCATTTAAAGTATCGAGAAATTTTATCTCTGCATTTCGTCCTGAAGTGAAATGTTCCCAGTCAATATGGGGATAATTGAAATCCCCCACTATTATTGGGTTCTTAATTTTGATAGCCTCTCTAATTTCCCTTAGCATTTCATCATCACTATTACTGTCCTGGTCAGGTGGTCGATAATAAATCCCTAATGTTATATTTTTACTAGAGCATGAAATTTTTATCCATAGAGATTCTATGGAACATGTGGATTCATTTAAGATTATTACTTCATTTGAATCTACACTTTCTTTCACATATAGTGCCACTCCTCCCCGTGCACGACCTGTTCTGTCCTTCCGATATATTTTGTACCCCGGAATGATTGTGTCCCATTGATTGCTCTCAGTCCACCAGGTTTCTGTGATGCCTATTTTATCAATATCCTCCTTTATCACAAGGCACTCTAGTTCACCCATCTTATTATTTAGACTTCTGGCATTTGTGTACAAGCACTTTAAAAACTTGTCCCTGTTTATTAGCCTACCTTTTTCTGATATGCCAGATTCTTTTTTATGTGACTGTTTATCATCTGACTCGGCCCTTACATTATACTCTTCACTCCTCTGCTCCTGACTATAACCTGGAGATTCTCTATCATCAGACTCTCCCCTAAGAAAAGTCTGTGTCCGATCCACACGCTCCTCTGCAGCGGTCGGCTTTCCCCCATCTCCTAGTTTAAAAATTGCTCTACAACCTTTTTAATGTTTAGTGCCAGCAGTCTGGTTCCACTTTGGTTTAGGTGGAGCCCATCTCTCCTGTATAGGCTCCTCCCATCCCAGAAGTTTCCCCAGTTCCTAATGAACGTGAACCCCTCCTCTCTACACCATCATCTCATCCACGCATTGAGACTCTGAAGCTCTGCCTGCCTACCTGGCCCTGCGCGTGGAACTGGGAGCATTTCTGAGAATGCCACCATAGGGGTCCTGGATTTCAGTCTCTTCCCTAGCAGCCTAAATTTGGCTTCCAGGACATCTCTCCTACCCTTCCCTATGTCATTGGTACCTACATGTACCACGACCACCGGCTCCTCCCCAGCACTACACATAAGTCTATCTAGATGCCTCGAGAGATCCGCAACCTTAGCACCAGGCAGGCAAATCACCATACGGTTCTCCCGGTCATCACAAACCCAGCTATCTACGTTTCTAATAATCGAATCTCCCATTACTAACACCTGCCTTTTCCTAGAAACTGGAGTTCCCTCCCCCGGAGAGGCAACCTCAGTGCGAGAGGCAACCCCAGCACCATCTGGAAGGAGGGTCCCAACTACGGGAAGGTTTCTCTCTGCTCCCATTGACTGCTCTGCTTCCCTGGGCCTTTCATCCTCCTCAACAGCGCAGGGGCTGTCTGACTGGAGGTGGGACAATTCTACAGTGTCCCGGAAAGCCTCATCAACATACCTCTCTGCCTTTCTTAGCTCCTCCAGTTCCGCCATCCTGGCCTCCAAAGCCCATACATGGTCTCTGAGGGCCAGGAGCTCCTTGCACCGACTGCACACATATGCCACCCGCCCAGAGGCAGGTAATCATACGTGCAACACTCAGCGCAATAAACTGGATAGCCCCCACTCTGCTGCTGGGCTTCTACCTGCATTGTCTCCTAGTTAATGGAAGGGTGGTTTACAGAAAGGGGTTTTGAAATGTGGTTTGGTTTATAGGTTTTAGGGGGACTACAGGGAAGGGGTTTAGGGCTGGCAAGGGACTCCCCCTCCCTTCCCACTCCCCTTCTAAACTCCCTTGAGAAACTCCCTGTTAGCAGCCCCTGGTCGCTTGTGCGCGGCTTTATAAAGCCCTGGCCTGAGTGAATGCCCCGCCCACTGATTAAGGCTCAGCCAATTACCAGAGGGTTCGAGCTTTCAAACCTGCCTCCAACTGCCAGCCAGAGCACACGGTCCCTCAAACAAACAAACAAACAAACAGACTGACAAACACAAGCTCAGCACACAGCAAGTAACCCCCAAACACAAACAAACACACAATACAGACAGTCACTTACCCCACAGATGCTGTATTAGCTCCTCCTTCACCTGGAGAACTCCCTTGCGAAACTTTCTGTTAGCAGCCCCTCTTCGCAAAGCTCAAATTGTCAAATAAAATTGTCAGACACATAGAAAAACATAAACTGTTGAGCAATAGTCAACATGGTTTCTGTAAAGGGAAATCGTGTCTTACTAATCTATTAGAGTTCTTTGAAGGGGTCAACAAACATGTGGACAAGGGGGATCCAGTGGACATAGTGTACTTAGATTTCCAGAAAGCCTTTGACAAGGTCCCTCATCAAAGTATCTTACGTAAATTAAGCTGTCATGGGATAAAAGGGAAGGCCCTTTCATGGATTGAGAACTGGTTAAAAGACAGGGAACAAAGGGTAGGAATTAATGGTAAATTCTCAGAATGGAGAGGGGTAACCAGTGGTGTTCCCCAAGGGTCAGTCCTAGGACCAATCCTATTCAATTTATTCATAAATGATCTGGAGAAAGGGGTAAACAGTGAGGTGGCAAAGTTTGCAGATGATACTAAACTACTCAAGATAGTTAAGACCAAAGCAGATTGTGAAGAACTTCAAAAAGATCTCACAAAACTAAGTGACTGGGCAACAAAATGGCAAATGAAATTTAATGTGGATAAATGTAAAGTAATGCACATTGGAAAAAAATAACCCCAACTATACATACAATATGATGGGGGCTAATTTAGCTACAATGAGTCAGGAAAAAGATCTTGGAGTCATCGTGGATAGTTCTCTGAAGATGTCCACGCAGTGTGCAGAGGTGGTCAAAAAAGCAAACAGGATGTTAGGAATCATTAAAAAGGGGATAGAGAATAAGACTGAGAATATATTATTGCCCTTATATAAATCCATGGTATGCCCACATCTCGAATACTGTGTACAGATGTGGTCTCCTCACCTCAAAAAAGATATTCTAGCACTAGAAAAGGTTCAGAAAAGGGCAACTAAAATTATTAGGGGTTTGGAGAGGGTCCCATACGAGGAAAGATTAAAGAGGCTAGGACTCTTCAGCTTGGAAAAGAGAAGACTAAGGGGGGATATGATAGAGGTATATAAAATCATGAGTGATGTTGAGAAAGTGGATAAGGAAAAGTTATTTACTTATTCCCATAATACAAGAACTAGGGGTCACCAAATGAAATTAATAGGCAGCAGGTTTAAAACAAATAAAAGGAAGTTCTTCTTCACGCAGCACACAGTCAACTTGTGGAATTCCTTACCTGAGGATGTTGTGAAGGCTAGGACTATAACAATGTTTAAAAGGGAACTGGATAAATTCATGGTGGCTAAGTCCATAAATGGCTATTAGCCAGGGTGAGTAAGAATGGTGTCCCTAGCCTCTGTTGGTCAGAGGATGGAGATGGATGGTAGGAGAGAGATCACTTGATCATTGCCTGTTAGGTTCACTCCCTCTGGGGCACCTGGCATTGGCCACTGTCGGTAGACAGATACTGGGCTAGATGGACCTTTGGTCTGACCCGGTACGGCCGTTCTTATGTTCTTATGAGTGACCAGAGCAGGGGTTGCACTAGAGTAATCAGGAACCTGCTAGAACCAATTCAGCTGTCATGGGATAAAAGGGAAGGCCCTTTCATGGATTGAGAACTGGTTAAAAGACAATTAAGGCAGACAGGCTGATTAGATCACCTGCAGCCAATCAAGGCAGGCTAATCAGGGCGCTTGGGTTTAAAAAGGAGCTCACTCCAGTCAGGCAGGGGAGAGCCAGAGGAGAGGAAGTGTGTGTGAGAGGAGCTGGGAGCAAGAGGCACAAGGAGCAGAGAGTGAGAAGGTGAGCTGCTGCATGACTGAGGAGTACAAGTGTTATCTGACACTAGGAGGAAGATCCTGTGGTGAGGATAAAGACGGTGTTTGGAGGAGGCCATGGGGAAGTAGCCCAGGGAGTTGTAGCTGTCATGCAGCTGTTACAGGAGGCACTATAGACAGCTGCAATCCACAGGGCCCTGGGCTGGAACCTGGAGGAAAAGGTGGGCCTGGGTTCCCCCCAAACCTCCCAACTCCTGATCAGACACAGAAGGAGTTGACCCAGACTGTGGGGAAGATCACTGAGGTGAGCAAATCTGCCAATAAGCACAGGACCCACCAAGGTAGAGGAGGCACTTTGTCACAGTGGATAGAAAGTTATCACGTGGCTGGGGAATGCTGGGCAGTGCTTGGAGCCAGGATTCTGGCACAAGCTGATGAGATAGAAGGAACATGGTTAATAGCAGCCCCCAGAGCCTCCATCAGTGGTCCCCAAACATCCCCAGTACCCAGACTCCTCAGCCAGGGTCCCACCAGATATTCCCTGGGATCCAACCCCCAGAATCTGTGGCCATAGGCGGCAGGTTTGTATAATTTTTGGTGGGGCCCAAAATGGTGGGGCCCCCCCGCTCCCGCCCTGTAAGCTGATATAAAATGAAGCTACAACGCGTCAGTGCCACAAGATTACAAGGGTCAATTAAAAGTGGAAAGTCAGAAGCAGCACTTGCCTACTTCAATATACAGTATTATATTTTGTTGCACCTGTTGTGATGAAGTGGGAATGTTCTTAATATTTTCTCTGAATACTATGTGGGTGCCTCAGTTTCCCCTGCAAGATGCCAACTGAAGGTGTTGGGGACAAAGAGATCAGGTGGCCTCCTTGTCCAGAAGAGACACAGAGGCCAGAGGAGGGAGTGTCAGTTTGGAGCTGGCTGGGGAAATGGGGAGAGACCCAGAACTTGGTTCTGGGCTCCCCACCCCCCAAGATGTACCTGACAGAGGGGTTCTGTTTTCTGTACCAACAAGCTCTGTTTAAACTGTGTTCCCGTCATCTAATAAACCTTCTGTTTTACTGTCTGGCTGAGAGTCACATCTGACTGCGGAGTTGGGGTGCAGGGCCCTCTGGTTGCCCCAGGACCAGCCTGGGCAGACTCGCTGTGGAAAGTGCATGATGTGGAAGGGCATGCTGAATGCTCCGAGGTCAGACCCAGGAAGGTGTAAGCTTCTTGCCCTGGAGACAGTATGCTCCGAGAGAGGAAGCTCCCCCAGAGTCCTGACTGGCTTTGTATGGAGTTGTTCCAAAGCATCACAGCATCCCCTTCCACACCGTGCACTTCCCAGAAGTCCGCACAGGCACTGACACTCCCTCCTCCGGCCTTTGTCTCTTTTCCAGGCATTAGGAGGCCACCCGATCTCTCTGTTCTCCAACACCTTCAGTTGGCACCTTGCAGGGGAAACTGATTTGGGAGAAATGAAGTAAAAGCTGCCCAAACCGAGCTTGAGCACTCCTGAATTTTGAGGTGTTCAAATCTGGAAGGCAGGTGCTGGGGGTGGGAGAGGGCTGTGGGCTCCATGGGGGAGCATGGCAGCAACTGTCTGGAGCTGCACGGAGCCAGATACGCTGGTCTGAGTGGCACAGTAAGCGGTTTGGGGGTTGGAGAAGAGGTAGGGAGTTCCGGGGAGCAGTCAAGGGACAAGGAGCAGGGGGGGTTGGATGGGGTAGAGGTTCGAAGGGGCAGTCAGGGGACAGGCAGCAATTGGATAGGCAAGGGAGTCTAGGAGGTTTATCAGGGGACAGGTAGGGGGTGCGGTCCTGGGGGGGAAGTTGGGTGGGGTCTCAAGAGGGGGCAGTTGGGGACAAGGAGAAGGGAGGCTTAGATAGGGGCTGAGGTCCCAAGGGGCAGTTAGGGGCAGGGGTCTCGGGAGGGGGTAATCGGGGAACAAGGACCAGTGGTGCTTAGATAGGGGGTGGAGGTTCTGGGGGGCAGTTGGGGCAGGGGTCTGGGGAGGGGGCAATCTGCGGACAGGGGCTGGGATTCAAAGAGCTCTGGGCTGCTGGCAGCCGCGGGGATCCCAGAGCCCTTTAAATCCCAGCCGCGGCCGGGAATCAGAGGGCTCTGCGCTGCCCGCTGCGGCGGGGAGCCCAGAGCCGGCCGGGAATCAGAGGGCTCTGGGCTGCCCGCTGCGGCGAGGAGCCCATAGCCCTCTGATTCCTGGCCGCGGCTGGGATTTAAAAGGCTCTGAGCTCCCCGCCGCAGCAGGCAGCTCAGAGCCCTCTGATTCCTGGCCGCGGCTGGGATTTAAAGGGCTCTGGGCTGCCGGCAGCGCAGAGCAGGGGAGAAACCTAGCTCCAAATATTGCTGGAGCAGAGCCCCTGTCTGTGAATATTCCTGGGGCTAAAGCCCCAGGAGCCCATATAAGTTGGTGCCCATGTCTGTGGCCAGACACCCATCAGAGCCCCAGTGGCCAGAGAAACCCCACTAGATCTTCACTGCCAGGCTGGGAATCCTAAAGGGTTCCCCCCACCAAGAGCCCTCACCAGCCAGGGACCCCAATTAGGAACCCACTGCCTTCCTGGGATTCCCCCACTCCCTGCCTGTCCTTCAGCAGAAAGGTAAGACATGTCCATGCCCTGTCACTAGCAAATAATGGTCACCATGGATCCACCCCAAGGTGGTTACATCGTAGCACTGTAGGAATCAACCCCTCACAGAGCCCATTTGTCATGGGGTTTGGGATACTTCTGGACCCACACTGCACTCAGAATGAACTTCTTATCCTGTGCCAGCTGGAGAAAAGAAAAGGGTCCAGCCAACTTTCCTGTTACCAGCTGGGAACCACTAATCCCCCAAACAGGGGGAGGCCTCTGGCTTTGATGCGTATTAAACATGTGGCTGGTCTCTTTCATCGGCAAACATTTTAACAGAGGTAAAGGAGGGAACAAATGATTCTCAAAGGAGAGGGGAAGGATGATCACTGGGCAATTTAACCCCCTGCAACCTCCAGGATGGAAAAGAACTCAGAGCAACAGGTTCTCTTGAAGGAAGAAGTTGCTGGGATTTAGAAACATGGAGAACAGCCCTAAACATGACAGGACTTTTAATTAATATTTGATAATGATGTAGAAAGAGGGAAATCCTGAGCTTTGAGATCAATGTTCAGAAATGAAAGAGGGTGGAAATCTGAGTGATTTTGGATCCATTTTTGCCAATTATAGAGAGGAAAGTATAAAATCCCTCTGATTTTACATCAGTTGTGTAAGAGGAAAAATTTGAATGAATTTCACATCAATATTTGATAAATGAATAGAGCGGAAATGGGCAACATTTGCAAACATTTTATATCCATGCTCAAGAATCTGAGGAAAGGTATAAATCTCAGATTTTCTTTGTATTTTACCATTAAAGAGACAGGGAAAAAAAATCCCGAGGGCATATTCACTTAGAAATAGACAACTAAGGAGAAGTGGGGCAAATGTTTAGGATATTTTATATCAGTCTTTGAGATTTGCAGAGAAAACGTGTCACAAGGTAAGCAATTGATAACATGAGAAAAAATACCAAGATCTGAGGGGGATTTTATGTTGCTATTAAATAACTAAAGGGAAAAGGGGGACTGTTTGACTGGATTTTATGAGACTGTCCAACACAAAGTGATGGTTTCCCCCCCACTGCCACCATTCATATGGGCAGCTGGGAGCCCTTTGAGGAGCTGATTTAAGAGGGCAAGGGAGGGGGAGCTGGAAGGCTCTCTGGACAAAGGAAGGGGGGAGCAGCAGGTGACTGGAAACTGAGGGCTAGGGGCAACTGTGTTGGTAGTTTTGGGACAGGAAGTGGGATTGGGAAAGCGTGGTCTGGGCAGTCTCCATGAGGGACACATGCTCTTCCTGTCCCCGCCCGGGCAGAGAACGGGCATCTCATCCCATCCCCACTCCAGGGGCAGCCATGTTTTGAGGAATGACTCAGGGCAACAATTTCCCACCTAAATAAGGACAAATCACTGCAGATAAAATGGGTGGGGAAAACTGCCACATCGGAGAGATTTTAGATTCCATACTTCTCAACTGTCAGAGACCAGGGCAAAATCGGGGGAGATTAGAGAGCTGATCATTTGGGGGAAAATCTCCCTGGATTGTATCGCCACGTATGATAACGAGAGAAAAGGGGGGAAAACCTGAGAGACTTTGTACGTGGGTGGAAGTGACACAAACAAGGAAGGATTCAGTGAACTTGCCTCCCCCAGGGGAATTTCCTGGCTGCACAAAATAGCTCAAATTTCCCGCCCCAATGAGCTTCCCCTCTGGGCAACCCCGACTCACCCCCTCCGCCCCACGAGCTCAACTCCCGCTCCCCCCATCCCGGATTTTGCCATTTAGCCCCCTCCTAATCCAGCCTCCAGCTGCCTGACCCCCCCCCCCCGACCATCAATTTCCTGCTCAGACCCTGGCACCCCCCCGCACCCCCCGCTCCCCCCTTCCCAGCCCCGGTCACCAGCGCCCAGCGGAACGTTACGGCTGATATGGGCAGGGGGAAGGGCAGCGGCGTCAGCAGCTGTTACTGAGCATGCGCAGTGCCCGGGGAGTAGCACATTGCTACAGGGAGCGATTTAACACACCGCCGCCCCCCTCCTCCCCCCGGGGTCTCTCACTCACCGGGGGCTCCGGGGCGGGGGCGGGGCCCAGCTGGAGAAAGTCCCCCCCCCCGGCCGGGCACGGAGGGGTTAATGCCCCGCCCCCACGCACAGACCCGGGAGCAGCAGCGGCTCCTTTGTTCTCCTGCCCGCACCGGGGCTCGCACGGAGCATGCGCAATTTCACCTGCCGAACCCCTCCCTTACCTGGGCAGGAGAGGGCGGAAGCGGCCCCGGGGCAGGCTGGGAGATATAGTTCGGGTTGCGTTTCCTGGCTCTGGGCATGCGCAGATCGGGGAGGGGGCGGAGTGTGATCAGCTGCTGGGTGAGCGCCGCGCGGCTGCTGCTCCATTGTGACCTGGGAGCCCGGGCGGAGCAGGAGGGTCTGTGCCGGGGAGACCCATTAACCCCCCCGTGCCCGGCCCGGGCCCTGCTCCCGCTGCGGAGCTGCAGCCTCCAGGTACCGGAGCGAGCCCCGGGGCCGGGCGGTGACTCTGCCCCAGTGTCTGTGGGGGGGACCCGGCATCTCGCAGCGCCGGGATCTGCTCCCTGGGGGGCTCGGAGCTGCTGCACCCGCCGGAGCCCAGCGCCCCCCGGGCCCGTCCAGGCTCTGCCCTGGGGTCCCACGAGGGGGACCGGCCCCACTGGGGTCCCTGGGTGGGGGGGTCCCGGGGGAGACCTGGGAAAGGGGCGGATGGAAAATGTCTGTGTAGCCCGGACATGGCCGGGGGAGGAGAAGAGCCGATGACCCCCCGAGGAGCGGGGAGAGAAAGGGGGGGGCTGAGGTCCGCTCGGATTTACCGCTGCCCCCTCCCATGGGGACCCCCCATCCTCTCCCGTCCTGCCCCCTTTCTCTCTAGAGAGCAACGAGCAAGAGCCAGGGTGACCCCCCCTTCCCTCAAATCCCTGAGAAGTTCCCTGTTCTCCCCTGATTGTGCCCCACTTTCTCTCCACTTTGCCAATGTCCAGTTCAAATCTCAGGTTTGGGGTGTTTCCCCCCATTTTTACCTCCAGTGATTTGTCCTTGTTTAGGTGGGAAGTGGTTCCCCTGAGTGATTTCTGAACTGGGCAGAGGGTTAATGGGTAGAGGCTGGGGGAGCCCTGAGACAGGGATACGGCTGAGTGGGGGGGGGGGAGGGTCACTCTCTGCTGGCAACAGGGCATGGAAAGGCCCAGGAAGGGGAGGGAGGAGCAAGTGTCCCCCATGGAGAGGGCCCAGCCCCAGGTTTCCCTGCCCAATCGGTCCCATTCTGATGTTGATTCAATATCACTGTATAAGCCCCTCAAAGTTTCCCTCTTTTCTCTTGAGTGGTTGAATGGTGACATAAAATCTCCCCACATGTTGATACTTATCCCTTATATTGGCAAATATTTAGTTTGTGCCCCATTTTCTCCTCAGTTCTGAAATACTGATATCAAATTCTTGAAAATCTTCCCACTTTTCTCTCCAGTGTCTGACTGAGATCAGGGTTCTTACCGTACTGAGCATGGCCCTGTTCTGCCAGGCACTGAAGAGACCCCAGGTGAGATCAGACCCCACTGTTGTGCCAGGTAAAACTGAGACCTGGACCGAGATCACAGCCCCCCTTTTGTGCCGGCAGCGCACGACTGCGACCCAAACCGCTGCCTCCATTGTGCTGGGCACTTCAGAGACCTTGACTGAGATCTGTGTCCCCGTTGGGTCTGGCATTGCAATGACCTCGACCCAGATCACGTCGCACCACTGTACTGGGCACTGCGCAGAACCTGACAGAGATCCTGCCTCCACATTTTGCCAGATGCTGCAGGGGCCCTAAACAAAATCAGGGATCCTGTAATGCTGGGAGTTGCAGAGACCTAACTGAGATCAGGCCCCCTGTTGGTCAGGGTTCTGCACAGACACTGACCAAGATCAGGGTCCCCATTGTGACAAGTGTTGAACAGACACCAGGAGTATCTCTACTCTGCCATTAAAACCCCCCAGCTGGCCCATGCCAGCTGACTCAGGCTCACAGGGCTCAGGCGAAGGGGCTGTTTAATTGCAGTGTAGATGTCTGGGCTCAGGCTGCAGGACCCTGCGAGGTGGGAGGGTGCCAGACCTTGGGCTGCAGCCCCAGCCGGAACATGGACACCACAATTAAACAGCTCTGCAGCCTGAGCCGTGTGAGCCCAAGTCAGCGGGCATGAGCCAGCAGCTGGTGACTGCAGTGTAGACATGCCCACAGTGACAGAGAGGCCTTGCCACAAAAAGCTCAAAGGCTAAATAGGCAAATGGTGGGGGGCGACTCTCCATTTTACAGATAGGGAAACTGAAGGCTCAGGGAGCTGAAGTAATTTGCTCAAGTTTGCATGGAGAATTTGGGGCAAAACTGGGAACTGAATCCAGATTGTTTGAATTCTTGCCTCCCCTTAACCCCAAGCCCAGCGTGTGTGTGTACAGCGTTGTTTTGGTCTGTGTTTGCCTTGCATTGGCTTCCAAGGGAGGTTGTGGAATTTCCTTCATTGGAGATTTTTAAGACCAGGTTAGAGGTACACCAGTCTGGGAATGTCTGGGGATACTTGATTCTGCCTCAGCGCAGGAGGTTTGAGGAGACGACCTCTCAAGATCCCTTCCAGGCCTACATTGAAATAATTCTCTTTTGTGCTGTGTCGTGTTCCATGCTGAGCTGTTTTGCATGGTGCCATTTGGTACTCTGATTGCACCATGTTGTGTTGCATAGTTTTATGGTGCATTGTTTTGCTTCAGTGTGTTTGGTGCCTGTGTTGTGTTGGTTTGAGTTGAGCTCTTTTTCATTGTGTAATTTTGGCCTAGGGTGTATTACTTAACATGGTGGTATTTTCTTTTCCTTTGTATTGTCATTTTATGCTGTGGTTTTTGTTGTTTTTTTTGTTTTTTTCTGAATTGCCTGACATTATGTTGTGGTGGGTTGTATTCTGTATGTTGTGTTTTATACGTATATATTTCATAGCATCATAGAAATGTAGAGCTGGACAGGACCTCAAGCTGTCATCAAGTCCAGCTGTCTGCCAGGAGATATGTAGATTATCTCTGACAGAGGTTTGTCCTACCTGCTCTTAAAAACTTCCAGGGGGAGACTCCACAGCCCCCCTTGTAAGACTATTCCAGAGCTGAACTGCCTTAGCTCTGGTGACACCCACACAGATTTTAGTGGTGAGCAGCTCTGGAGTGAGAGGAGACCCCAGTGAGTGGGCAGCTGGGTAAAGAGACCAAAGTTGGGAGGAGAAACATTGATGTATCGCAGGTCACCCAGGCTGTCTGTGACAGAGCTAGCACTAGATCCCAGTTCTAGTGCCACCGTACTGCTGTTTTGGGCACTGAAGGGCTCTGCCACACTGTGGTTTTAGGCACTGGTTTAAACCCTTAGTACAGACAGAATTTACACTAGTGCACTATGTCCCTGTTTGAAGGCTTGCAGGGGATGGGGGAGGGGGGCAGTGACCTCACTGAGGCCTGGGGCTGGCTGAACAGTGCAGCTGGTAAGGGAGGGGCAGCAGTGAGTGCTGAAGGTATGAGCCAGGAGCACAGCCCCACAGGACTGGACACTGACTTCTCCTGACCCAGGACACACACCCCAGCTGTGTGCCGGGACTGCAGCTGAGCTGCCCTGCCAAGACAGCCTGTGCGTCCATGGACAAACCACCTCTTCCTGCTGCCTAATACAGTGAGGTCTGGGGACCTTTCCAAGCTGCGCGTGACGGGGCTCTGGCATTACTGGGGTCTGTTCCTGGCTCTGCCTCTGACCTGCTTGGTGGCCTCGGGGAAGTCACAGCCCCTCTGTGTTTTCCTCCTACCCATTGTCTATTTGGATTGTGATCTCTTTGGGGCAAGGACTGTCTCTCTCTGTCTGTGCAGTGCCCATCACAATGGGGGTGCTGATCTCAGTCAGGGTCTCTGCCATGCGCCGCACGATGGGGCCCTGATCTCCATCAGTGTCTGTGCTATACAAGGCACAGTTTATAGACTCACAGACTTTAAGGCCAGACGGTAGAGGTGTATTTCAGATGAGGTTTCATCAGTGCCTTGTATAACAGTACTGACCCTTTCATGTGTCTGCTGGAAATACCTCGCCTGATGTATCCTAGGACTGCATTAACCTATTTCACGGCTACATCACATTGGCAACTCATCATTATCCTGTGATCAACCAATACATATAGGTCTTTCTCCTCCTCTGTCACTTCCAATTGATAAATCCTCAGCTTATTGCAAAATTATGCACTTGGGGACTAACAACTAGAATTTGTGCACTATTATTTTTCATCCCATTTCTATTACTCCAGCTTTCAAGGACGTGCAGTTTTTCTTGTATGATTTTCCTGTCATCCTTCATATTGGCAATCCCTCCCAGCTTTGTGTCACACTCCCACTTCTTGTGCCAAGATCACTAATGAAGGTGTTGAGTAAGATTGGTCCCAAGACTGATCTGAGGAACTCCACCAGTAACCTCCCTCCAGCCTGACAACTCACCATTCAATATGACCCCCTTGTAGACTTCCCTTTAACCAATTCTTTATTCACCTTTCGGTTCTCATATTAATCTCCATCTTCTCCAATTTAACAAATAGTTTCCCACGTGGAACTGTATCAAAAACCTTACTGACAACCAGATCAGGTTTCTTTGGCACAAGCTACCTTTTGTAACACCATGCTTTATTTATTTATAGTGCTGAAGGCTGAGAGGAACTGTTAGCAATGGGCTGAGAATGGCCATGTGGAGGTGGGAGAGGGGATGGGATGTTGAAGGTGTATCTGGGATTGTGTTTTGTAGGAGTCCATGTCTCTGCTCCCTGTGGTCGTGGTGCATTCTGTACCAAAGCAGCATGTCAGCAGAGCAGACGCACACACCATAGTTCCATCTGGAACACGCAGCATTCGCTGCCAGACGGGCTGGGCGATTTTTCAGGGGCCCAGCTTGATATGCCTGGCTGGGGTGGATTCACTTGGACAGGGGTCTGGGGCTCCGATAGTTTGCGATGTTCCTTTTTGCATAGTCATTTTTTTCCATTTATTGTTTTACCCTCTCCTATGCCCGATGTCACTCTCGTCTTAACTTGCTTTGGTTATTTCACTTCCAGCTTTTAAATGGGATCTAAGAATTGCAAAGCTGAATGAAAGGTAAACAGAACCATTTGAATTTTGGCCCATAGCCGGTAGAACGATACTTAGTGAAGGTCTGCTGTAATTCCCTGGTTCCCTGTAGCATTTTCTGGTGGAGCAGATAAAGCAATGTCAAAGAGCCAGGGCGAAAGGGCTTGTCAGATGTTTGCTCTCTAAGGAGCATGTCACCTTCCAGAGCTTGCAGTCTTTCAGGAGTGGTGCGCTGGGTTGTATTTAGGAATCTTAAAATAAAAGGTGAAGACGGCTGGTTCACAATATCCAGTGAAATCTTGCAAACAATTATAGAAATGGACCCTACTGCTATTAAAACAACATGGTATTATTACTGATTCAAAACTGAAATTAAAATTGTGAGATAAATGCATGAGAAATGAATTGACACCTACTTACCATTTCTTAATGGCTAAAATTTTGACACTCCCTCACAGCATCTTTTTTTTAAAAGTGATGCACAGCACACAGTCAAGTTAATTAATGAAAGCACACCGATTATTGACTGCTTTGTGTTGCATGAGCATCTGATTAAGCGCCCATTTAAAACTATACCACTGTAAGTGAAAATGCATCATCCCAGCTTAGCTCCAATGTATTTAAATGTGAATGAAAAGTTTCTAAATTAAATACATGGCAGGATAGTCAATGGGAAAATACACAGGAGTTCCTCTACCCAGTCCTGTTGACTTCTTCTCCCAACCCTCCCATGAGTTCTGGCCTCTTGGTCAACTCCGCTCCCAATCACACATCAGCTGTGCCCTCTCCCAGCCTAACTCGTTTCTACTGCAGTTCTTCATACCCCTCATCCAGGCAGGGGGTTGGTGCTGCAGCACCCAAGGCACCTGCGTTAATCACTGTCCCACATACTGGGGCTATTTAAATTTCAGGGAATGATTTATCAGAGTCGCTCACTCTGGGAGATGGGAGAGAGGAGAGGCTGAGAGGGGGTTTGCTTTGCACTCTCATGTTCAGCCCTGGTAGCCTCCATGTTACCTCATCCTCCACCTTCCCCCATGTGTCTCTGCTCATGTGTCAGAGTGTCACCTTCTGATCATATGCCACTGGCCTCAGGAGAGCTCCTAGACAGGAGCTACATCACGATGGGGTTATGATACTGAGAGTAAAATACATCACAGAGAGGGTGTAATTATCCTCAGCAAGCATTACAGTCTAGAATGTGAAAGAATTAAAGTACTTCATTACTTAAAAGTATGCTTGAAAGGACTGGGTTTTTATTAATAAATTACAGTAATTATCCTCACACCTCTTGTCAACTGTCTGAAATGGGCCATCTTGATTATCACTACAAACGTTTTTTTTCCCTGCTGATAATAGCTCATCTTAATTAATTAGCCTCTTAGAGTTGGTATGACAACTTCCACCTTTTCTTCTTCTGTATGTGTATATATCTTCTTACTATATGTTCCATTTTATGCATCTGATGAAATGGGCTGTAGCCCACAAAAGCTTATGCTCAAATAAATTTGTTAGTCTCTAAGGTGCCACAAGTACTAACTTACACACACAGATGAAAAAATATTTATATAGGTATAATACAGAAATGCTTCTGGAGAAAGTCGAGTTTGATTTAAAAATATTTACACTGTATAGTTTGCATGTGACATTGACAATTGTGTTTGAACAGTTATAAAGATTTGGCTTTTCAAATCTCAATATTGCCTGTAATTAAATAATTGTTGTCTGACGATCCCCATAACTTCCCACAGCTCTGAACATTGAAATTCTAAACATTAAAAAGGTCTTTAAAATAACTATTGATATCATGAATTGAAATTAAAAAGAAGAAATAGACAAAATTATTTTTGCCAAACCCACCTAACAGCAGTCACAATTACACTAAGGTATGGAAATTCACAGCTAAGGCACCCAACCTTAATTCTTCCATGTAGGTCCCATGGCAGATGGCTCTGGTGGCATCAAGTGGGTCCATTACGGCAGGGGAAGGTTGGGGTTGTGTTTGAGATCAGGGTGAGGATGGGAAGTGGCTCTGTGTCCACGAATGGAATTCACCTCCCCACCCCTCTGCAGAGCCCAGAAACTAGGGATTTATCCAATGAAGTGAATTTCACTCTGGGTGGCTTTTTGAGCCAGTCACTGAAAGATCCTTGTGCCTTCGGTTCTACACTGGCCACAAGAGTTTACTAGTACTCTCTCCCCAGACTGCCGGGGGCAGCCAGGGATAATTAGTGGGTTATGGGAATTAGAAGATGAAAATACATTAAGAATGATATGTGTGTGTATTAGTTATTCTTGTCCAAAATCTCCACCCCTCTCTTAGCACATTAATCTCTCAATCATTGTCTTGACCAGTTATGAGCTTTCTGTAGACACCTCACAGGATCATCCTCCAAGAGATGTTTGGTGTGGTGGGTTTGTCAGGTCTCAGGTGAGAACTGCTGGCAAAGACCACGTGACCCTTTGCCAAGGGATCTCAGTGTCACTGTCTGACCCCCCCCAGTAGGCCAGGGAGAGGACAACTTTCTGCCAGTGGCCTTCAGGACGGGTGCTGAGTTCACTGCAGTGCCCCATATCCCCTCTCCATTTCCCTTCTCGGTGTGCTGTCTGGGATGTTGCCCCGTTTCCTGCTCCCCAGGCCACCCCATAGCTACTCCATTTGCCAGGCTGCTGGCAGCCCCCAGGGAGAGGTCATCCAGCCTGTCAAACTGGTGCCAAACCGCTGGGCCTCAGGCCTTCTGGGGTGCAGCTCTGTGATTCCCATTGCCCCAGGGGTGCTATGGGGCACATCCTTCTAGTGTGTCAGGGCTCTACCCTCTGCCTGAGGCCTAGGGGCACTTTCTTCCTCTCGGGGCACCAGGCAAAACAGCAAAAGAGCTGACTCGGCAAACAAGGGTAAATAAAGGAATGGAAAAAAAAGAAACTGTGGAGGGGAGGGGAATGTGGACAGGTCCCTTCAGGATATGGGCCTCTCTTACTTCTGGGGGCCCTGGGAGTGTCTCAGTCCCCTTCAGAGTTTACTGGGTCTCCAGCGCAAGTTTCAGCCTGTTCCCCCTTTGAGCTCCGGGGATCCCCACCCTCCCTCAGTGAAGGCCAGAGCCCCGAATGCTGCCAGCCCTCGGTTTGGGGCTGGAGATGCTCCACAGACTGTTCCCTTCCCAGGACGGCTCCCCTCTGAGTAGAGCAGGTCTCTCCTGTTAACTCCTGCTCCAGTCCTGGCATGGTTTGCAGGGGTGGAGGGGCTGGGCCAGTCCAGACTAAAGCAGCAGTTTAACCCCTTCTGTGCCAGTGTGGGGTTTATATAGCCCTTCACAGGCTCCCAGACCCAGGGAATGGCCCCCTATCAGCCCCATGCCTGATGTGATGGGGCAACCCACTGGCAGCATCGCCCTTGAGGGTGCTGTTCCCACTCCCTCCCCTTCCCCTCTCTGCCACCACAATGCCTGGCACGGGTGATGCTTTGCTGGGGATCCACCGTCACTGAAGGGGCGGCAGCCTTGACCCCCTAGAAGGTTGCCGGGATGCTGACGTGCACTGGAGGAGAACTGGGGCTTGGCTGAGTCCATGGACCATTTGGCCCACCCTGAGTCACTGTAAAGCCTGCTCTGCACTGCTGCAAATTGCTGCTGGTGGCGTTGTGCCCGTAAGTCTCTGTGACGCTGTCTCCAGTGACTCGAGAGCACGAGCACCAGCCTCAGGCAGACTGGTGAGAAGCAGGGAACAAACCCCAAATTGGGTGTGAGGTCTGTATGGAGATTTCACCAACCAAGAATCCAGTGTAAATGCTTCAGGCTCTGTAACAGCATTAACATGGAATCACAGACAGTCCCTTTGGGTGATCTCATATATCACACCACACAGGTGAGCTCACCTTTATGACAGATGGTCCCTTACACCCCCAACATGCTATAAAAACTCCACTGCCCAGGTGGGCCACAGTAACTGGTTTTTTGCATATAAAAGCCAGGGCTGGTGTTAGGGGGCAGCAAGCAGGGAAACTGCCTGCGGCCCCCACAAAGCTACATCGCTCAGGCTTTGGCTTTAGCCCCGGGTGGTGGGGCTCAGAGGCCCTGACTTCAGCCCCATGCGCTGGGACTTTAGCTTTCTGACCTGGGCCTCAGCGAGTCTAATGCTGGCCTTGCTTGGCAGCCCCCCTGAAACCTGGTCATGGCCCTCCAGGGGGCCCCAGACCCTTAGTTGAGAACCACTGCCTTACACCACGAATCACAGTAATGTTCAGGTTACTGCCAGTCTCAAAGGACCAGTCACTTCCTTAGGTCAATTGAATCTTAGATCTTCCAACAAAGACAACACTTGTAGCCAGTCCTGTCATAACCTGTATTAAGATTTATTTAAAAGGAATCGAGAGTTGTTTACAAAGTTAAAGCAGGTAATCCTATAGATGCAGATGAGTTGCAGTCTTAAATTTCAAAGGTAATAGAAGCTTCTATAATAAGCAAGCTCTACATATTCTTTAGGATTAACCCCGGCTAAGCAGCTGGGGATCTCTTGCTTATGCCTAGAAACTTTGCCCCCCAGAGTCCAAGCAGGATACAGATCATCAGTTCCCTCTGTATGGGGTTTTTCATCCCCTTCCTGCCATGTGCTCTGAGCTGCAAACTCAGCTAATGGGAGGTCAAGAGCACAACAACACTCTTTTGTCTTCTTTAACATCCTGTGATTGTCTGTCTGGTATTGATGGACCTTTCCTGCCAGGCAGGGTGTAATGCATTCTGTTGCCAATCAGCCCTTCGCATAGGTAAAGTCTCTCTCCTGTCTGGTGATTTACAGAGCCACAGAGGCTCACAATGCAACTAGTCAGATGTTAACCCAGGCAGCAACTCACAAGCATTCAGTAAAGTCTAAACACGTTCTTATGCTCACAGTCTCTATGAGGAGTATCTATTCATTTGGACTCACTGGGGAACCACAGAAAGAAACAAGATGTGCTGAGGCAAGAAGGCCCAGTCTCAGAGCCGCCGGGGTCACGCTTCCCAAAAAGCTAAAACTAGCCCCAGCCCATGAAAGGGGCACTCCCAGGAGAGACTGTATAAAGGCTGGAGCATCAAATAACTTAGTTAACCTGAGACAGCTGCCTTGGGGACAATGACAGGGAGGATCCCCCGAGTGACTCCTTTGATTCTGCTCGTCTCTGGCCTTTGGTTCATAGAATCACAGAACTGGAAGGGACCTCGAGAGGTAGCTAGTCCAGTCCCCTGCACTCAAGGCAGGACAAAGTATTATCTAGACCAGGAGCGGCCAAACTGAGCCTGAGAAGGAGCCAGAATTTACCAGTGTACATTGCCAAAGAATCACAGTAATATGTCAGCAGCCCCCCATCAGCTCCCACCCATGGGAAACCAGAGTAATCAGCACCTCCCCCTCCCTCCTCGCATCTCCCGATCAGCTGTTCACGCTATGCAAGATACTCGGGGCGGGGGGGGGAGTGGAGCGAGGGCACTGCAGGCTCAGGAGAGTGGGTGGGAAGGGGTGGAGTGGGGGAAGGGCCTGTAGCTGAGCAGTGAACACACCCAGCACATTGGAAAGTTGGTGCCTGTACCTCCAACCCCAGAGTTGGTACCTGTACAAGGAGCCGCATATTAAATTTTAAAGTGCCACATGTTGGCCACTCCGATCTAGACCATCCCTGAGAGGTGTTTGTCCAGCCTGCTCTTAAAAATCCCCAATGATGGAGATTCCACAACCCCCCTAGGCAATTTATTCTAGTGCTTAACCACTCTGACGGAGTTTTTCCTAATGTCCAACCTAAACCTTCCTTGCTGCAATTTAAGCCCATTGCTTCTTGTCCTGTCTGCAGAGGTTAAGAAGAACAATGTTTCTCCCTGCTCCTTGAAACAAACTTTTATGTACTTGAAAGCTGATCGTATCTTCTCCAGACTAAACAAACCCACTTTTTTCAATCTTCCCTCATAGGTCATGTTTTCTAGACCTTTAATCATTTTTGTTGCTCTTCTCTGGACTTTCTCCAATTTGTCCACATCTTTTCTGAAATGTGGGGCCCAGAACTGGACACACTAGTCCAGTTGAGGCCTAATCAGTGCGGAGTAGAGCAGAAGAATTACTTCTCGTGTCTTGCTTACAATACTGCTGCTAATACATCTCAGAATTGTACTTGCTTTTTTTGCAACAGTGTAACACTGTTGACTCATATTTTGCTTGTGATCCACCATGACTCCCAGATCCGTTTCTGCAGTACTGCTTCCTAGGCCGTCATTTCCTGTCTTGTATGTGTGCAACTGATTGTTCCTTCCTAAGTGGAGTACTTTGGATTTGTCCTTATTGAATTTCATCCTATATACTTCAGATCATTTCTCCAGTTTGTCCAGATGATTTTTAATTTTAATTCTGTCCTCCAAAGTACTTGCAACCCATCCCAGCTTGGTATCATCCACAAACTTTAAAAGTATAACAGAGAGACTCTGCTACTGGGATGGTGTCACCATTTCTCAGAGGGTTACACCCTGGTGGGAGGGGGCTAGGCCTGTACTGGAATAAGGTCACTCTGCTTCACAGTGTGGCAGAACCTAGAACGTCCATTACCAGGGAAAAATCCTGGGGGGAATCGACATGTGGAAAGGACAGAAACTCTGCCTGAATTCTCATATTGTCCTTCTCGCCCTGGCAGGCTACAGAATAATGTCCACGTTTCGCTCCAAATCATCCCCTCCTCCCAGTGGGAAGGAAATGGCTGCAATGGAGCTGGCTCAGGTAAGGGAGAGGAGAAGTAAATGCATAGGAGGGTGGGAGCTGCTAGAGGTAGTGGGAGGCAGGAACTATCTAGGGTGCGGAATGGGGGGGAAAGGATGTGACAGACTTGCTGAGACTTGTGTATTATAGGGTGTGATGGGTTGTCACCCCGGGGTGCAGTCTGTGGGGCTTCTGGGGACTGCTGTGCCCTCTAACCCTCAAACTGGGCTGGCCCTTCTCGCACTGCTTTGCTGGAGATTCAGCGAGCCTCTCCAGGCCCTGTTATCAGCCAACACGACAGCAGGTGGTGCCATGCATCCAACTAAGCTACCTGAGTGCTTTACCTAAGCCACTCAAGGACAGATAGAAGACAAAAGCCAATTTTCCAGCGATAAGTGGTAGCAAACAGATCAAAGCAGATTACTTAACAAATAACCAAAACCTCAAACTAAGCCTGATGTACTATCTGGAAATAATTTTAATTAGCAATTTCCCACCCTAACCGATGATACAAGCAGTACACCAAGTTTTCATACACAAGCTAGAAATCCCTTTACCCTGGGACCAGCACTTCCCCCAGTTCAGTCTTTGTTCCTGAGGTGTTTCCATGAGTTTTCTTGTGTGCGGAATGAGGGCAAGAGATGGTCACACACACCCCTGATGTAGCTTTTCCATGTGGTAGGAACCCTTTGTTCCAAACTCAGTTCCCAGTCTAGTTTGTTGAAAAATACAGGTACCAATATGGAGTTTACTGTCATGTGGTCTGGTCACATGCCCTGCTGATTCATAGTATCCATGACTAATAGGCTGGCTGAAACATTCAGAGGAAGGTCCATTGTCTTTGTTGATGAGCCATCAACACTGTCTGGCTTCTTTGTTGTACCTGAAAGGCTCGTTGTGGGTGTTACCCAGAGTAAGCACTTTTGAAATACAGATACATAGTCAGTATCTTTAACTTCAGATACGAACATGATACATGCACACAATAGGACAGTCATATTCAGCCAGTCATAACTTTTCCAATGACACTGAACATGACACGTCTTGCACAAAATGCATCTTAATTCTGTCCTAATCATTTGATAATCATGCCACTATGCTGAATGTGGGATGTAGTGTCAGGGCCTAATTTCAAGGCACAGGAGTTGGGAATGGAACTTCCCCTCTTTGTGGAACAGGAAGTAACCCTCTAGCTAGGGCTGGGAAAACTTCCCAGACTCCCAGTGCTGAAGCCTGAACCTACTGACACTTCATTAGTTACCACCAACCCCAATCTTTCTGGAAACTGCAAACTTTATCAGTGATGGATTTTATATTCTCTTCCAGGTCATTGAAAAGAATGTTAAATAGCACAGGGCCAAGAACCAATCCTTGTGGGAAACCCCTAGAAAGAAATCTACTCAAGCATGGTTTTTAATCTGTTTAATGTATGCTGTGTTTATTTTGTATCTTTCTAGTTTTCTAGTCAAAATGTTGTGCTGAATCAAGTCATAAACCTTACAGAAGTCTTTGTATATTACATCAATACTATTAGTTGCAACCAAACTTTTTATCTCATCCAATAAGGATATCCAGTTAGTTTGATTGGATCTGTTGTCTCTGAACCTTTGTTAATTGGTACTAATAATATTACCCTCCTTTAATTCTTTATTAATTAAATCCATATTCACTGCTCCATTATCTTGCCCAGTATCGGACTAACACTCTTGTAATTAGCTGGGTCATCTCTTTTACACTTTTTAAATATTGGCAGAGCATTAGCTTTATTCCAGTCTCCTGGAATTTCCCCAGTGTTCCAAGTCCTAATTAAAATCAACATTAACAGTCCTCCACCAGGTCTTTCAAAACTCTTGTATACAAGTTATCTGGACCTGCTTCTTTAAACCTGTCTAACTGTAATAGGTGCTGTTTAACATCCTCGTGAGTTCATAGAATCATAGAACTTAAGATCAGAAGGGACCATTATGATCATCTAGTCTGACCTCCCGCAAGATGCAGGCCACAAAAGCTGACCCACCCACTCCTGAAATAATTCTCTCCCTTGACTCAGCTGTTGAAGTCCCCAAATCCTGATTTAAAGACTTCAAGTAGCAGATAATCCTCCAGCAAGCGACCCCTGCCCCATGCTGTGGAGGAATGCGAAAAACCTCCAGGGCCACTGCCAATCTACCCTGGAGGAAAATTCCTTCCTGACCCCAAATATGGCGATCAGCTGAACCCCAAGCATGCGGGCAAGACTCTCCAGCCAGACACTCAGGAAAAAGACTTTCAATATCCCAACATTGACCCTCAGTACTAATTACCAGTGGTGGCACGTTATTGACCTATTGACTAAATCACGTTATCCTATCAAACCATTCCCTCCATAAACTTATCAAGTTTAATCTTAAAGCCAGAGAGGTCCTTCGCCCCCACTGTTTCCCTCGGTAGGCTGTTCCAGAATTTCACTCCCCTGATGGTTAGAAACCTTCGTCTAATTTCAAGCCTAAACTTCCCGACTGCCAATTTATATCCATTTGTTCTCATGTCCACATTAGTACTGAGCTGAAATAATTCCTCTCCCTCCCTGGTATTTATCCCTCTGATATATTTAAAGAGAGCAATCATATCTCCTCTCAACCTTCTTTTGGTTAAGGAAAACAAACCGAGCTCCTCAAGTCTCCTTTCATACGACAGGCTTTCCATTCCTCGGATCATTCTAGTGGCCCTTCTTTGTACCCGTTCCAGTTTGAATTCATCCTTCTTAAACATGGGAGACCAAAACTGCACACAGTACTCCAAATGAGGTCTCACCAACGCCTTGTATAACGGGACTAGCACCTCCGTATCTCTACTAGAAATACCTCGCCTAATGCATCCCAAGACCGCATTAGCTTTTTTAACGGCCACATCACATTGCCGACTCATAGTCATCCTGCGATCAACCAGGACTCTGAGGTCCTTCTCCTCTTCCGTTACTTCCAACTGGTGCGTCCCCAGCTTATAACTAAAATTCCTGTTAGTCATCCCTAAATGCATAACCTTACACTTCTCACTATTGAATTTCATCCTATTACTAATACTCCAGTTTACAAGGTCATCCAAATCTCCCTGGAGGATATCCCGATCCTTCTCTGAATTGGCAATACCTCCCAACTTCGTGTCATCCGCAAACTTTATCAGCCCACTCCTACTTTTGGTTCCAAGGTCAGTGATAAATAGATTGAATAAGATCGGACCCAAAACCGAACCTTGAGGAACTCCACTGGTAACCTCCCTCCAACCCGACAGATCACCTTTCAATACGACCTGCTGCAGTCTCCCCTTTAACCAGTTCCTTATCCACCTCTGGATTTTCATTTCGATCCCCATCTTTTCCAATTTAACCAGTAATTCTTCATGTGGTACCGTATCAAACGCCTTACTGAAATCAAGATATATTAGATCCACCGCATTTCCCTTGTCTAAAAAATCTGTTACTTTCTCAAAGAAGGAGATCAGGTTGGTTTGGCACGATCTACCTTTCGTAAAACCATGTTGTAATTTGTCCCAATTGCCATTGACCTCAAGGTCCGTAACTACTCTCTCCTTTAATATTTTTTCCATGACTTTACATAGTACAGATGTTAAACTAACAGGCCTGTAGTTACCCGGGTCACTTTTTTTCCCCTTCTTGAAAATAGGAACTATATTAGCTAATCTCCAGTCAAACGGTACAACCCCCGAGTTTAGAAATTCGTTAAAAATTATCGCTAACGGGCTTGCAATTTCACTCGCCAATTCCTTTAATATTCTAGGATGAAGATTATCCGGGCCACCTGATTTACTACCGTTAAGCTGTTCAAGTTTGGCTTCTACCTCGGATACTGTAATTTCCAACTCCGCACCTTCATTCCCATCACTCTGCCACTATTCCTAAGCCCTTCATTAGCCTCATTAAAGATCGAGGCAAAATATTCGTTTAGATATTGTGCCATGCCTAGCTTATCCTTAATCTCCACTCCGTTTACAGTTTTAAGCGGTCCCACTTCTTCTTTCTTGGTTTTCTTCCTATTTATATGGCTAAAAAACCTTTTACTATTGGTTTTAATTCCCTTCGCAAGGTCCATCTCTACCCGGCTTTTGGCCTTTCTCACTGCATCCCTACACCCTCTGACCTCAATAAGGTAGGTTTCTTTGCTGATCCCTCCCATCTTCCACTCCTTGTATGCTTTCTGTTTTTTCTTAATCACCCCTCTGAGACGCTTGCTCATCCAGCTCGGTCTAAAACTGCTACCTAAGGACCGTTTTCCCTTTCTCAGGATACAGGCCTCTGACAGCTCCTGCAACTTCAACCTGAAATAATCCCAGGCATCTTCCTCCTTTAGATCCCTAAATATGTTAGTCCAATCCACTTCCCTAACTAGTCGCCTTAATTTAGTAAAGTTAGCCCTTTTGAAATCGTAAACCTTAGTCTCAGATGCAAATTTGTTTATCCTTCCATTTATTTTGAACCGAATTAGCTCATGATCACTCGAGCCAAGGTTGTCCCCTACAACCATTTCCTCAACAAGGTCCTCACTACTCACCAAAACCAAATCTAAAGTGGCATCTCCCCTCGTCGGTTCAGCTACTACTTGATGAAGGAATTCATCAGCTATCACGTCTAGGAAAAGCTGAGCCCTATTATTATTACTAGCATTTGTTCCCCAATCTATATCCAGGAAGTTAAAGTCTCCCATGATCATACAGTTCCTATTAGTATTTACCTCCTTTAAAACATTAAAGAGTTCTCTATCCATATCCAGGCTAGATCCCGGCGGTCTATAGCACACCCCAATCACTATCCCAGGGGAGGCTCTAGTAGTTTTCTTCCCTAATGTGACCATTGCCCAAACAGACTCCGTATTATCCATTCCATTACTAGTTATTTCATTACAGTTTACCTCATTATTGACATACAATGCTACTCCCCCACCTTTACCTTTGTTTCGGTCTTTCCTAAACAACACATACCCTTCCATACCTGTACTCCAGTCATGACTACCGTTCCACCATGTTTCGGTTATTCCTACGATATCCGGTTTCAATTCTCGGACCAGGAGCTCCAATTCCTCCATTTTGTTACCTAGGCTTCTCGCATTGGTGAACAAACATCCTAATTTTTGCTGTTTGGCTTCTCTCACCTTTGTTACCCAATTTGGTAGGGACACAGTACCACCAGTATGATCTATTGGTCTAGTATCCATCCCCCCCCTCTTCCTTATGTCCAAACCCCTCCCTCTGGCTATATCCATTCTTATCCTGTTGTCCTCCCTCTCAATGTTTAAATTTGGCGTGGAGAGTGCCTGGACATCTCCCAACCGTCTCCCCCCAATACCTAGTTTAAAGCTCTTTTGATCAGATGAGCCAGCCTCCCTCCTAGAAGTCTATTTCCTTCCCTACTCAGGTGGAGCCCATCCCGTGAGAACAGTTCTCTGTCGCCGAAAGCCTCCCAGTGCCCATACATCCCAAAGCCCTCCTTATAGCACCACTCCCTGAGCCAACTATTTATCATCACAATCCTGTCACCCCTTTGTCGCCCTTCCCTAGGGACAGGTAGAATCCCACTGAAGATCACCTGAGCCTCAATTTCCTTGAGCGTCTTACCCAGCCTGGCATAGTCTCCCTTGATTCTCTCCAGCGAGAATCTAGCCATGTCATTCGTTCCTACGTGAAGGATGATCAACGGGTTCTTACCTGCTCCTTTTAGGATCCTTTTCAACTGCAGGTCCACATCCCGTATTTTAGCGCCCGGTAGACAGCACACCCTTCTGTTCTCTGGATCGGCCCTGGTCACAGACCTGTCCAACCTTCTCAGTATGGAATCCCCAATCACGTAGACCTGCCTTTGCCTGGTGACAGTGCGGTCCTCTAACCTAGCCCCCGTTCCCCCTGGTTGCAAGCTCCTTCCATTCCTATCATCCCTTGTAGTCCCCCTTAAGCCATCCTGCATCCTCCCGGGGCCCAAAGTTGGTGCTGTCTCCATCGACTCCTCCCCTCCTTCTATCGGACTAGCCGCTCTTCTCTTCTTCCTTGCCCTCCCACCGTCAGCTACCACCTGCTGTACCCCTTCCTCATTCTCCAAACCTTCAAACCTGTTCCTTAGCTCTATTTCTCCTTCACGGGAGTTATTGTTGGGATGGAAAGACTGTTGTCATCAACATTTTATGATATGAGTTTACATCATCTGTTTTTCTCCAAATCCAGGAGAGAAATATTTTTTGAACTCGTTTACCTCTTTTGCATTATTTTGATAATTCTGCCATTTCCATCTAGTAATTTACCACTACCGTTGTTAGGATTAATTTTGTACTTAATATACTTTTTAAAAACTTCCTTCTTATTTTCATTGATTGGTCATTGATTTCTGATAGCTTCCCTTACCAATTTTCTACAATTCTGACTTTCTAACTTACATTCTTTACTGTTGACTTCCCCTTTCTTCCATATATTTTATTTGGAGAGTGTTGGGATTCCTACCAGGGAGCCACCAGTACGGTCCAGAGGCAGCCCCATCTCCTATATCAAGCCCTGGCTAGTAGGTATGTGATAAATGTGAAGACCCTGCCTCCAGCTGTCAGCTGGGAGACACAAAGGTTCTCTCTTTCTGCCCTCTGATGCCTCCTGGCTGCTCTAAGCAAGGTGGAGATGGGACTCTGTTAACATGTGCCTCCTGGAGCTTCCATTTACCTGGCACTGCTGTTCCGTGAATAGTGGGGTTGTGAGTGGGGCAGCAGGTACTGAGTGTTGGACCCTTTCTCATTCAGGGGCCGGTGACCTTCGAGGAGGTGGCTGTGTATTTCACCAGGGAAGAGTGGGCTCTGCTGGACCCCACTCAGAGAGCCCTCTACAGGGATGTCATGCAGGAGAACTATGAGACAGTGACCTTGCTGGGTAAGGAGTCCTGTCCCCTCGGTTACTAGAAGCTGTGGGGTCTCTAAAGAACCTGAGTAATAATAACTTTATACATTTATTCAGCATACACGTTTTGACAAGTTTCCTTACCTCCCTTTTTTTGCCTTATCTCCCACCCACTAGTATCATTTTTGGACATGTATCCTTTTGGTGCCGTCAGTCATTTTAAAATTGCATTTAATGTACCCTTATTGGCTACATTAATAACTATATTACTAACTGTAGCTTTCATGCCTTTTCCTCCTTTTAAGAGGAAAATACACCACCTGTAGCATTCTAAATTGAGTAAATAGGTGTATGACTCATGCATGGCTTGTGTGACAGTCAGATGAGCTCCTCTTTTGATAGGAGCGCGTATAATGTTTCCATTCAGGACCCCACCGGTGCACAGAGAACGGAGATGTGGGAGGGGAGAAGGGGGGGGAGTAGATAATTTGGGGGTGCCCAGATATGGGGAGGGTGTGTGCAGGGTTAGAGCTAAGAAGCAGCAGAGAGGGAGGAGGTAGTGAGAAATGAAGAGGGAACACAAGAAGCTCCCAGGGTGCTGGGAGGTGGTGCTGGCTGAGAGTAATGGGAAGAAGTGGAGAGGAGTGTGGAAGAAGAGCACTAAGGAAGTGGCTCAGTCTCAGGTGTTGAAGCTACATGGCCTATCCTTGTGGAAGAGTGGGACCCCTTGGGGGTCTGGCACACTCAAGGGGCACCTCCCCAGGACTGTTTAAAAGCCAGGGCATTACACAGATCCTATGGATCCATGACAGTGTGCCAGAGGTGTTAAGCCTTCTGGGGAAAAGCTGTAAAACAACAAAAGGGTCTAAATGTGTATTTACCATCAGTCCTCATGGGAATCCTTGATCAGTTCCAAAGTGTATTAAAACCTTCCTCTAAGGCTTACCTCTTGCTTATCAGGCCATGTCAGTTTTGTTAGAGGGCTTTCCCTTCACCCTTCCACTTCCCTGGTTCTTGTCACGCAGACAGCAAACGGCAAAAGACCAGAAGTCCGAAGCACAGATAATGCGATGTTCATTGGGTCTATTTCCAAGCAAGCATATTCCACTACCCTAATTAACTTACACCTAGAAAAATTAATTATACAGCAGACAGAAACAATTAGAGAACCAGACTGATTAACAAGGTAAAAGTGGTGGCCATAAAGATAAAACAATACAGAAATGAGGGTTTCAGAACCACAACCACTGATAAGTGATTTATTGCCAGACAGGCTGCTATCAAACTAAGTTTTCTTTAACCATCTTAAGATCTTTTTCTTTATCTGGTGGGGATGGGCACTATTCAGACAAGATTGTCTTCCTAACAGCCCAATAGCATCTTATGTCAGTGTGACTGGTTTGGGATGTGAGGATGTGACCCTTCGCTTCCCAGCTTATGGCTGCCCCTGCTGCTTAGCCAAAGGCCTTAGCCAAAGAACAAGGCTTCAGACTATCCTAGTGAGAGAAGGCCCATACACAGACGGACTGAGATTTTGACTTTTAGCTAGTTACAGGGGTATAAAGACAAAGTGATAAAAATACACCTAAGTTCTTAAAGCATAGGCTTTACAGGCAGGCCTGAATGTCTCTATTCTAACAGTGGGTTCTACCCCTTCCCCCATTCTGTGTCTGTCTTGTCTATTGTAAATTCTTCACGGCATGGGCCATCTAGTATTCTTTGTACTTTGCCAAGCAAAATGGGGACCTACTGTTAGTTGGCCCTTAGACACTAAGGTAATGAATATGATTTATTATAATAATAACTCTCCTGCCACTTTGAGCCAAGGAAGATGGCCTTGGGATGCGTAGCCTTATTTGGGGTGTGTTAGTAATGTTGATTTGATTTACCAACTTAATTTAATTTGTTTTTGTAATTAATTTTTATTAATAATAATACTTAATCATTTATATTAATTAATGTGGGTTTAGGCTCGCCAGTTTGTTTGAGCAGAAGATAAAAGTTCGTGTTTCGAATCAGGTTCCACAGAATTTATAAAGGCACCTTCGGGGGTATGACAGGAAGCTCACACTGAGACAGATATAGTCATAAAGACTTTTTATTAAAATCAATGAAACAGTAAGTAAATTGTAAAACAGTTAGAATTACAGAGTTACAATTGTATTACTGTTATCCAAGAGATACATATGATAATACAATATTATGTGCTGCAAACTTTGGTTAATATTCACACCCTGTTTTGATAAACTGGTGTTGGCCTCCCCTCTGGCGGTTCCGGTTTCACACCTCTTGCAGAGGAAACTAATGCGAAGAGCTGTCAAAGCTACTTTAGAATTTACTTTTTAATTCAACTAAATAATCTAATACACAAACTAAAATAAAGTTTAGAGAGGCCAAGCTTAGCCGAGTCCCTTTTGAACTTAAAGTTTGAAAAGAAAGTAAGTGCGGCCTGTTACTGGTTAATAGCTGTCATAGATGGATAGCATGAATATGTAGTTGAAGATGGTGAAGTGCAGTGAAGAAGGAGGAGGTCGAGGTTGGGGGGTACCATAGTGAGGTAGGTTATAGAAATAAATGCCGGAAATCCTTCCTCTTATGCCCAAATTTCACTCTTCCCCCATATAAATGTTAGGGTACGCTTTATCCATAGGCTAATATGTATGTGCATATGGATGACAGGTATCTGCGCACTTGTGGTGTACTTGTTAAGTCTATGGGTACAACTTTGAAAAATCCCCTATGCCATTCTTCATTGTCTATTGGTCTAGGTAAAGGGTCTTAGAACTAAGCATAGGCACTTTATTTGGGTATAGGAAAAACAAGTTTAAAAGGTCATCTTTGCTTTTCTGGGTAAAAGGGCACAGGCTATAGATATGCTAACTTTGCTTTAGCTTAAAATGCAGGTTTTTGGCCTGTGGGTTTCTTGCATTACAGCCAAACTTACTTTTAATATGAATTAATAAACCTATCACAATACAGTACTTATACGAAAAGATATATTTGTGCATGCAAGCAGATTAATCCTGAGGGCTACAGATGTTACTGCTTAAAAATGAGATGGGGTTAAAACCATGGAATATTCTTTGTGATATGTATCCCACAAATTCCACTAACCTCCCTTGTTTTCTTTGCCTGAAGTAGGGTTTCCAATTTTCAAACCTGATGTGATCTCACAACTGGAACGAGGGGAAGAGCCATGGGTCCTGGATCTCCAGGGCTCTGAGAAAGAAGTGCTCCTGAGAGCTGCCTTCACAGGTGAGGAATTGGTTAAACCAACTCAACAACTGCTTAGGAATGCAGGAAACATTTGGGATGCCCTACAAAGACCCTGTGAGCTCTTCAAGTTCAGGATTGTTCCCTGCACATGTGGAGTCATTATGGCAGATGTCACTCATGGCTTCCCTCCTATTCTGACTGACAACTGGCAGCAGGTCGCTCCCCAATCTCGCTTTCCCCCGAGAGTTATGGTGCAATGAGGACCCAGAACTGATCCCTTCCTCTCTTCTCTGTGGAAGGATTTGGGGAAAATCAGTTCCTGATAAGTTTGATCTCTCCCACACATATTTTGGTTTGTTCATCCCTTTTTCCATTCCTCTCTCTGAGATTTCCTTTCTTTCTGGTGCAGAGAGTGACGTATGTCTGGATTCTCTCTGTCTCCCATCCGGTGATGGGATGGTGCGTGAGAACGAGGAGGAGAAACCCCAGCAGGAAGATGATGTGCAAGTAGAACCACATTGGATGTTATCAGGAAGATTCAAAGGGAATGTTTCCAGGAGTTGTGCACTCCCAGAAAACACAAAAGCCTATGAGACTCAGCAGAGGCCAGAGGAAAACTACAGTAGCTACTCAGACCTTATTCCATGCAACAGAATCAACTTGGAAGAGACACGCTACACATGCCATGAGTGTGGGAAAAGCTTCAGTCGGAGCTCACACCTTATCAGACATCAGAGAATCCACACAGGAGAGATGCCCTACACGTGCGCTGAGTGCGGGAAAAACTTCAATCAGAGCTCTGCCCTGAGTGCACACAGGAGAATCCACACAGGTGAGAAACCGTATGGATGCTCTGAGTGCGGGAAAAGCTTCAGTCAGAAGTCAAACCTTATCGCACATAGGAGAATCCACACCTGTGAGAAACTGTATGGATGCTCTGAGTGTGGGAAAAGCTTCAGTCAGAGCTCAGATCTTATCAGACATCAGAGAATCCATACCGGCGAAATGCACTACACGTGCTGTGAGTGTGGGAAAAGCTTCAGTCGGAGCTCACAGCTTATCACACATTGTAGAATACACACTGGAGAGATGCCCTACACGTGCTCTGAGTGTCAGAAAAGTTTCAGTTGGAGCGCACACCTTATCAGACATCAGAGAATCCATACAGGGGAGACGCCCTACACGTGCTCTGAGTGCGGGAAAAGCTTCAATCAGAGCTCTGCCCTGAGTGCACACAGGAGAATCCACACAGGTGAGAAACCGTATGGATGCTCTGAGTGCGGGAAAAGCTTCAATCAGAGCTCTGCCCTGAGTACACATAGGAGAATCCACACAGATGAGAAACTGTATGGATGCTCTGAGTGCGGGAAAAGCTTCAATCACAGCTCTGCCCTGATCACACATCAGAAAATCCACACAGGGGAGAAGCCCTACACATGCTGTGAGTGTGGGAAAAGCTTCAGTTGGCGCTCACACCTTATCAGACATCAGAGAATCCACACAGGGGAGACTCCCTACACGTGCTCTGAGTGCGGGAAAAGCTTCAGTCAGAGCTCTGCCCTGAGCACACATAGGAGAATCCACACAGGAGAGAAACTCTACACATGCTCTGAGTGCGGGAAAAGCTTCAATCAGAGCTCAAGCCTTATTAGACATCACAAAATCCACATGAGTGAACTGTTATAAATCCTTTGACTAGAGCTGGCCAACGTTTTGTTTTGTTTTGTTTTTTTAAATCACATTTGCTAATTCCCACATAGTGATTTTTACACCATCTTCACCATGGTGCCTCAGCTCCCCCAGATGAGTTGCCTGCTTCTGCCTTTTGCAGCTCACCCTTCTTTGGGGTCAATCCTCTGATTTTTTTTCTATCAACTCCTTTCCTTTTGAGTCATAGGAGTGTGTGTCCCTCCAACCAGGAATGTTCATCAGCTCCAGGTGGAGGGAGAGAGGTTTAATCCCAACAAGCTACATTGAGGCAAAAACTACCTGTTCCATACATCCACTAGGACTGTACATGGCGTTGGCTGCTCAAGTTAGTGATCTTGGTGTAAAAAGACAATTATAGTTGTAGTGCAGATGCAGCCCAGGTGCAGTGGTTGGCATTAGCTTTCCCCTTGACCTGACCTAAACTCCATCACTTCCTAGTCTAAATAAACCCTGAGCATCACGGTTATACTGTTCCCCCATTTCAAAGCAATTGTTAGTCGTTGAGTTCTCCCTTGGGGAACAAATTGTTTCATTCTCAGTTGCTCTGATGTTGCTTCAGGTTGTGCTGGGGAGCAGATATTTTTGCTACTATTTTCCTCAGTTAAAATATATTGAACTATAAGAAAGAGCAGGAACAGGGCAGAGATAGGAAAAAATGTCATTTCCCCTGCTGTAACAACAGAAGAAGATAGGGTAAGTTAGAGGGATTCCCTTATTCCCCATCACCATCCCAATCCCCCTGTTGTTCAATTGGTTAGGTCAGTATTTTTTTCTAAAGGGCTGGGAACAGGATTCCCTAGTAAATGACTTGGAACTAAGTAAAATACCCATGCATTTGGCTCCCAAAGCAATTCTGGCCCAGGCCCTGTAAGAGGTCACTCTTGAAGATATCTCCTTCCTAATCAGATGCATGTTGCCTATTATTTGGGAAATGCAATCCCTTTCTAGGAAGAGATGGGAAAAATGGAAGTGACATTTCTCTTCAGCTCACCCGTGGGAGATGCTGCAAATGTGTAGAAAATGAAATCCATGTTGAATGTGATATAGCTGCAGAAAGATACCTATTTTTAATAGACACCTGCCTTTTGGTGTCTTACAGGGATTCTAAGCCATACCTGAATTTAGTTCCTATTTTAAATCTGTGCCACCAGATTAAAGACATAAAAGGGCATAGTAGGGGGAGTTATACCTCACTATTGCTACTGATCTGTTGTGCGGTTGGTGAAGAATTTTACTCCAGAGAAGTGTAACATTACTCCAAATAAGGTCAAAGATTTGACAAGAACTCAGCTAGAAATTGCAGGTAGTGGTGGTTGATTTTCACCCCAGAGATGGAAGCTACGGTGACCTGTGGCCCAGGTAAACTATTTTTAGAATGCTGCTCCCTAGTTAAGTGGCATTGATCACACTCCTAAAGGGTGCCATGATTAAATTGGGAACAACTGTCTTTTACCGTTTGGATCCAAAGTTAGATGAAGTTAGAGAGAAACAGCTGATTCCTTCAGAGCCATTCCATGCCTATGGGTCCCAGTCTGGCTGCCTTGTTGGACAAGAAGCACTTCCATGCTGGGCAAATGATGGTAGCCAATGAGGGAATGTATCAGATTCCAAGTTCAGACTTCAGGATACAGGAATGCTGAGTCCAGAGTCTGTGGTTTGGTCTCTTAGGGCAGGTCTACGCTACCCACCGGATCAGCGGGTAGTGATTGATATATCGGGGGTCGATTTATCGTGTCTAGTCTAGACGTTATAAATCAATCCCCGAGCGCTCTCCCGTTGACTCTGGTACTCCAGCACCGCGAGAGGCGCAAGCGGAGTTGACAGGGGAGCAGCAGCAGTCGACTCAGTACTGTGAAGATGCCGAGATAAGTCGACCTAAATACGTCGACTTCAGCTATGCTATTCCCGTAGCTGAAGTTGCGTATCTTAGATCGATCCCCCCTCCTAGTGCAGACCTGTCCTTAGTTTTGCTCTTGAGTCTAATGCATTTGTATCACTTCTCTGCCTCCTGCTTCTTTGAAAGATTAGAAAGTGTGAAAATAGAGCACAGGTGGTTCTACTTGCTCAGCATCTTCCTGCTGGGGTTTCCCCTCCTCATTCTCACTCATCATCCCAACACCTGATCGAAGACAGAGAGAATGAGACATAGGTCACTCCCTGCGCCTGAGAGAAAGGAAATCTATGCCATTACCTGGTTCCTAAACTGCAGCTACAGTTCCTACTCCAGGTGAATCCAAAGCCCGAGATCCAACCTCTTATTATCTTAGAAACACTTTATTCCTTTTTCTATTTTTTGTCTGTTTCTTTTTATGAACTTGGAGACCTCCCAGCCTTTCTGTTAGATTGGGGTGTAACAGTGCGGCTTGGTGAGGGTGTGAACACCTCTGAAATCTACAACGGGAAGATGTTAGGAAGAATAGTTCCCCAAATCTTAATTGCCTTAAAACCCTGCCCTATGAAATGACTGAATGCATGATCCTCACCTATGGAAGCATTGCAAGGAATTGAGCGGTCAGATATGTATTGTTCAGCGAGACCAGTTTGAACTTCTTTTACTAATGTCTCTCTAAGGTCTCTATGTGTTCTGGGGCGAGAGGGTGAGGAGAAGTATTAGCTACACAATAATGAAATATAAGGAGAAAACTGTAATTGGCTTTGAGGTTGTGGGCTAAATGTAAGCAATAATTTGATTTTGGCATTGAAATATTCAGCTGGGTAAATCTGGGTTGCACTGCCTGGGTAAAAAACTCTGATTGGGGTTTCTGCATCACTAAATGTGCACCTGCCTTCTTGGGTTGCTCTTTTAGGATTTATAGGGGTTGATTTTCTGCTGCATTAATCTGATGGTTGGACTAAATAGATGACTTGATTCCAACGCAATATCCTTGTTAACTCATTGATTTCCTGATTTGACCTGAACTTTATCACTGTATTGTTTAACCCTTAGCTGAGTGGTGTCTATAGTCATTTAGCCTTAGTGACGTGCTCTTGGATTTATTTGTTCATGTTAATAAACATTTAACTGAGATACGGAGTCATTTCTTTCAATAAGCAACAGCGGCTGGAACTTTTCTCTGTATATTTAATTCAATCTCCATTTTCTTCATTTCATACTGTTCTAAGTTAAGGAATGGGCAGTAACAAAACTGACACAAACCTGTTGCTGCCCAATTCTGTGCCCATCCAGCAGGAGTGGAGAACAAACCCCTCCTGGAGCAGGGATTGTCACATTGGACTGTAAATACAGATGCATGTTCCCACGCTTTGCTGTCTTTCTCCAATCATGGCATAAGGATGACACCTACAGCTGCTTGTAATCACGTCTGGCAGGAAGGAGACGCCTCTATGCCTTGCGTTGGGAGGCTGGGGGATCTGGGAGATCCTGGACACTGGGGGATATTTACCCAGAGCTCAGGAGCAATTTACTTAGGGGTGATGCAGTAGAAAAGAGCTGGGTGCTGCTTTCCCGACTTATTTCTCCTTATCCCCTTTCAATCTCTCCTCTTTCCCTTTCTTCCCCCTCTCTCACCCTCTGGCAGGGAGACTTGGTCACTTCCCTGCTCCCAGGGTCGCTCACTCTCCTGTAGCTGGAGAGTGCTAATAGGAGTGAGAGCCTGGGTGTGGGTCAGTCCCTGCAGCGGCTCTGGGACACACAGAGGCAGGAGCAGGAGCAGAGATGGGGCTAGTTCCCATCTCAGAAAGTCCCTGGCCTGGTGAGTGTGGCAGCTGCAGCCCGGGTTGGGCTTGAAGGAGCCAGGAAGGGGCCGGAGCAGTGGGGGGATGGTAGGAAGGAAGGCAGGAAAAACAAGGAAAAGAGCTGTGAGGCAGCTCCTGGAGGCTGGGCTTTGTAAGGTACAAGACACTGCTGGTGCTGCTACCTCCAGGTTGAGCTGGGAGCCCAGGCTGAGCTCTGGGCTGCTGCTGTGGCCGCAGAGGGGCTGGGCCAGGGACAGACTTTCACTGAAAGCACTTTCTGTGCCCATCCGAGGTGGGGACGTTCTCCAGCTGGACCCAGTCCCAGGCTCTGCTGCCCCTGGCCAGGGGCTGCAGGCGCCAGGGGCTGCAGGCACCAGGGGTGAGAGGGACCCCAGGGGCAGCCTGGGTGGGCAGAAGAGAGACTCCACACAAAGGTCCCAGAAGCTGAGGGTCTCTCAGCCCCTGGGGATCTGCTCTTGGTTGGGGTCTGGATGGCAATGGAGCCCCTGCCTCATGCTGCCTCAGGTGTAGTGTGAGAAACTGCTATCTGTAGGAATTTGCTACTTATGGTGCACTGAGCAGGCTCAGTAAATCTGCTGAAGCCACTTCCCTTCACCCCGCCCTTACTCAGAATCAGATTCTGCAGACTGCTATTTACAGGGTGTCATAAACATATAGCATAAAATACCCTGTAAAGGGTTAAAAAGCTCAGATAACCTAGTTGGCAAATGACTAAAAGGACCAATAAGGGAAGAAACTACTTTCAAATCTGTGAGGAAAGGTTTTTGTTTTCGTGTTCCTTTGTTCTCTCTGGGTCAGCGAGGAACCAGGGCATGGAAAATACATCTCCCTAAGCACATGGCATAGAAAAACCTTAAGAGTTCTGTCCATAGGCAGGTCCCTGCATACCTTGCTGAGTCACAAGGCGTATCTGCCTTCTCTCAATGGCTCAATTGTATAGCTGATGGTCCTTAATGGGCCATCAAGCAAGCTAGGCAGAACTGACACCAACTTGTCTGGCTGGGGTGTTCCCCGGAAGCAGAGCACATGAATGAAATATGGGCAGCATAGAGCCAATATTCATAATATCAACTACAAAAATGATACACATCTAAATATAGCATAATTATAATCAGCCAATCATAACATCTCCATAGACCCCTTACATGACAACCTTACAATATTGGTTGCAAATATAGAACAGTGGTCGCAACAGTGATCTATACAGTTACAGCTTATGTCAATAACGTCACAGGAGGTGACACGGCATCAGTGAGACTGATATTGGAATACTGCCTCCAGTTTTGGTGTCCTCATTTGAAAAAGATGTGAAACTGGAGCTGGGGCAGCAAAGAGCCACCAAATGTTCTGAGGGCTGGAGAAAAATGCCTTCTAGTGAGTTATTGAAAGAGCTCAACCTATTTAGCTTATCAAAAGAAGATTGAAAGGTGACTTCATTGAAGTGTTGAAGTGCCTTAATGGAGAGAGAAGATTGGGTATTAAAGGGCTCTTGAATCGAGCAGAGAAAGGCATAACAAGACCCAGCGGGTGGAAGGTGAAAAGAGAAAAATTCATATTACAACTAAGGCACAAATAGTCAACAGCGAGGATGATTCAGCACAGGAACAAGCTACCAAGGAAAGTGGAGGATTCACCATCTCTTGATGTCATTTCATGAAGACTAGATGCCTTTCTGGAATGTGTTTGCCCCCAAAGTAGCTATTGTGTCATACAGGAGGCCTGTGATATGCAGGGGGTCAGATTAGCTGCTCTAATGGTCTCTTTGGCCATAAAGTCGACTAATTTATGAAAAACTGAGTGTAGCATTGGGAGCAGCATCTGATGTTTTCCTGTCTAGCCGGCTTGCTTCCTAGAACGAACGCTCCTTGAGTGGGGTGATCCACAGGGAGTAGCTCAAACTTCCAAAGTGCCTGGCCAGGGGCAGCACATTAGCACAACAAGGGAGGGGTGTGGCAGTGACATCACAAAGCCCTTTTGCAGGACCTCAGACTATTGGTCAAAGATGGTGGGGAGGTGGTGACCTCACAGAGAGATGCTGACATCAGCCAGGCAGGACAGGGGTGAGGGGCCAGGGAAACCTCAGAGACCCCTGTGGCTTTGCTTCAGCAAGTCTCCTTCTCCAGGTCTCTCTTTGAGGACTGAGAGAGTATTCGGGTTCACGTAGGTGAGTGCCAGGAGGAATCTCTTTTGAGTTTTCTCCTTCCCTTTTAGTGATTTTACTAGAAAACAGCTGTCCCTGTTTAGAAGGTAAGCGCCACCTCGAGATTTGAAACCTGTTCAGTCTGATGTATCTGGTGACAGTTGAATTCTAGACACGGAAAACACGAGCTTAAGGAGACAGAATTTTATTCCGCACGTGGGATTTTGTCCCTTAGAATCACTGGGGTCATTAGGGTTTGTCCTTTTTGTTTCACCTTTTCCTCCATCCATCCCTTCCTCCTTTCTCTTTGTCTCTTGCTTCTTTTGTCCTTTCACCTGTTCGTCTCCCAACACCAGGAGCGGTGTGGGTGTGTGTGTGTGTTATGGGGGAGTGCTCTGCAGCTCCCACTGTGGGAGGTCCACCCAAAATTGTGGGGCTGAAATAGTGCTCGGGCAGTGATCCCCACCAGTGACCTGGGCAATTCTTTGGGCTCTCTGGTGACAGCCCTCAGTCTCCCATCCTCAGTCTCTACCCTGGTTGGCTGAGCAGGGGGTTATTGACAGGGAGGAGACTCGGGTCCTTGTTGTTCTTTTTTAAGACCAAGTAAACATTCATATGTTTGATGAATTTTGCTGCATTTGTGCATTAATGGTCTCTGAGCAGTTCATGATTCTCTCTAACATTGCAGTTCTCCTCAAATACTTGCTGAATAATTACTGTGCACTGTTGTTGCTCTGGAGATCATCTGAGAGCACTTTATTCAGGTCATTCAATGTATGAAATTCAAGATCTGATGGTTAGTTTGAAAATCAGGGCTCTTGGGTCCTATTCCCAACTCTGCCACTGGCTGTCTGTCTGACCTAAGACAAGTCAATTCTCCTTTCTCAGCCTTAGCTTCTCCCTCTTTCAAGTAGGGATAATAATGAGCCGCTCCTACCTACCTCACGGTGGGTGGAGGATGGGGATCCACTGGAGAGTGTCACTAGGATTAGTGCATAATATGAGGTGTTCTATCATGTTTACTCAGAGCAGATTATGACACAATAGAATAGCTGAAATTGTCTATTTTATTTGTATTTTTTTTATTTTGAAATTGTTAAGAGCAGCAACTATTTAGCTCAGACTGAAGCATCTTATCTAATGTTTGAGATCTAAGTGTCTCCTCTTTGTGTGCGACGAGACAATTTAACACCCTGAGACAAACAGGAGATGTTTTTCTTTTGCAACAAAATATTTTTGCAGAGAACTTTCATCCCACTTGTTATGATTTTGAGAAACAAACTGGTTTAGTCTGAATCGGATTTTCGGACAGAGATGGTTTCAATGAAATTTCCCCACCATCTTGATTCCTGGGCTCTATCCCTGCCTCTGAGGGTAGGGGTGGGTGGGTTTGTCCATTAGAACAGGAGTCAGGACTGGTGGCTTCTCTTTCTGGCTCTGCCACCGCCTTGCTGCGTAGGTCCTTGTGTAGGTCATTTCCCTTCTCTGTACCTCAGGCTCTTTCCCATCTGTCCAATGTGAACAGGGACAGTTCTCAAAGTCTGGGCAGTTGTGAGCCTGAGTGACCTTAAAGACTAAGGGTACATCCAGGCTACCCGCCATATCGGCGGGTAGCGATTGATTTCTCAGGGATCGATATATCGCAGTAGTGGAGTCGACGGGGGAGCCGTGGATGTCGATCCCGTGCCATGAGGACCCAAGGTAAATCAATCTAAGACTCTCCGACTTCAGCTACACTGTTCATGTAGCTGAAGTCGAAGTTGCGTATCTTAGATCGATCTTAGATCAATCCCCCCCAGTGTAGACCAGCCCTCTGAGTCTAAAAGGAGAGGGAAGTAAAGGAAATTTTTTTTAAAATAAACCAAACATTGTAATACAAGGATGACTCCAACAGCTCACTGTATAGTCCTGCCCATTTCTTCCTCCACTGTGGTTTAATGATTTGCTGGGATGTGGGACATTGATTCTCTCATTCCATTGATAAACTGATATAATGTGACTGAAATTAAACCAATTCCCAGCAGAGAAAATATCACATCAGCTGGGAATTGAACCCAGGTCAACTGTTTGGAAGGCAGCTGTACTCACCATGATATCACCAATGCATCTGTGAAAATATCTCTTCCATGTGCCATGTATGCTTGCCAAATGACACCCCCCCAGCCACCCACCAAAAAAGAAACCAACAAAAAACTATAGAGCTGGCTGGAGAGGCTGGAGGCAGCCTGTCAGCTGAGATGGGTCCCCAGAGTGACTGACAGATGGGGACATGGGCTTGACATCCCAGCCTGAAATGGCTCCAAACCCATCTCTGTCCTCAGAGAAAGGAAATGAAAATCAATTAGCATAATAGCAAATTTTACTCCAGAAGGAAGGAGACAGCTCCTTTTAAAGCACATTTTGGGTTGGTTCCTGCTACGTACACATGGTTTTGTTGCTGATGATGCCAATCCTTGGGGCTCTGCCCGGAGAAGGAACAATTCAGCCTGTCACTCAAGTGAAGAAGGGAGATTATTTTTTTGACAAGGACGGCTGCCTCGTCTTAAGGGTGTTTGTCGGTCACCTTCTAATCTAGTGGGTGCTTGGTACATGCAGGCAGCCCCCGCTCTTGGGTCTCGCCTGAGGAAATAAAATCCCCAAGCCCTTCACCGAAAGGAGGGAAAGGAAATGGCTACAAGATGGAGCGAGGACATAAGGAATGTAACACAACCCCATTCCTGGGGGTAAGCCATTATTTTTTGTCACGGTCCAAAATTATTGGTCAAGGTCTAGTCAAGGTCCAGACTCCAGAGAAAATAATAAAAAAAACCCAATAATAAGAAGTAAATAAAAAGATTTTGGGGTCCATTCAAAAGCGATGTGGCCACTATCTGCCTATTGATTACCCCGCATTGACTCTGAGGGGTGATTTATCTCCACTCTCTTGGATTTGAAGAGCTCGTTAGTTTACCCTTGGTATCCCACCAGGCTGAACAAGCCACGTTATCGATGGTGACACTAGGATTGAAGGATTATATCATATTATTAAAAAACTGTAAATAAAGATGTGGTCTGAACGTGAGTGTTCTGTAATGAGAGGCTGGTTTCCCCAGTTCAGTTCCGAATGATCTGCTAGAAATGTCCCCTGGGACCCCGGCCCTCCCCAGCAGGAGTGAAAGGAGAAACCCCCAGCTCTGCACGTAGCTCCAGGCTGATTCATCAGGGGTGGGGGGAATTGACTTCTTTGCTGCTGAGAAGGGAGCCAGGGCAGGTCTCTGGGAATGAAGGTGCCCAGCCTGACCCAGCTGCTTCATTGCTCCTGGGGCCCTGCAGGCTTAGACTGTCCCTGAGGCCAGGCAGCTGCTCAGGAAGCTTTCCTGGTGTCACTGCAGGGCAGGAATATCCCACTGTAAGGGCCTGAGTTCAGCCATCGGGAAAGGCAGCAGCTTTTCTCCCTTCTTCTAAAGAAAGCTCCAAGGCTGTGGTTCTGAACCAGGGGGTCCAGAGCCTCCTGGGGGGCAGCGAGCAGGTTTGAGGGGGAGCCCCACCAAAATAAACTAGAAAGCAGGGCCGGTGTTAGACTCACTGAGGCTCAGGGCAGAAATCTGAAATCTGAGCCCTACCACCTGGGACTGAAGCCAAAGCAACTTAACTTTATGGGGGCCCCTGTGTTGTGGGGCCCTGCACAACTGCTCTGCTGGCTACCCCCTAACGACAGCCCAGGCTTTTAATCTACTGGATGTGCAGAAAACGGTTGTTGTGGCACAGGTGGGCTGTGGAGTTTTTATACCATGTTGGGCGAGGACCACAGAACAAAAAAGGTTGGGAACCCCTGCTCCAGGGAATCCCAGAGAATAAAGACCTCATCCGACTCAGTGCTGCCAACTCTCATGATTTTTTCACGAGTCTCATGAGAGTTATTGTTTTCCTTAATGCCCCATCTCCTGGTTTCAAGTGGAGATGTGATGATTTGAGCCTTTGCTCTTAAAGAAACAGAACCTTTCTAGCCCTTGTGGCTGTGGAGAAAGCTTCAAAATGTCACCCCAATGCACCCTAAAGGCTCATCAAACAGAAGGCAAATAAAAAGATCCCCAAATCTATTAATTTTACATAATCTCATGATTTTAAAGCCAATCTCATGATTTTTGGTGAGCCTGACTCTGGGTTTTTGAATGTTTGGGGTTGGCCATTCTGCAGACTGAGAGCTGGGCACCCTCCTCCACACCCAGTGCACCCAGACTGTTCTAAAGCAATAACTCTCTCTTCTCCTTCCTGCCGCTTTAATGCAGCTGGGAATCCCCATTCCTAGATGTGCTTTTCCACAGACACTGAATTCCCCACAGGGCTGAGTCCCCACAGGGCTATGCCAGAGGCTCCAGTCCTCCACCCCAGGACAGATGGGGCAGTAACCTCACATCACCCCTTTGTGACTCCCCGGGACTTTGCAGGGACAGCAGCTCCATGCTGGGCTCTGGGGCATCTGGGGGGAGGGGGCAGTTCAACTCCTATGTCAGGAGGCTCCTGCTGCCTGGAGGTGGTCATATCTTCACAGCCTCTCCCCCTCACACTGACTCCCCCATGGACCCTCCCCCTCACAGCCCCTCCCTTCACACACAGAGGGACTTGCTTGCTGGAGCCTGACATTACAAACCCAGGGGTGAGATTTCTGAGGATTTACTCACTGAGCCCCCTCCCTCTCTCACCGCTCCCCTGAGTACAGAGGGGCTGGGCTCAGGCAGCCAGTTTCGTGCAGGTATTTCACACCCCAGGTCCCCAGTCTCCTCTGACTGTATTTACCAGTGACACTGCGCGTGGGCGGTGGGTATAAGGGGCTGAGAATCCCCAAACAAGGCAAGAAATGCTGGATGTGACACACCTCCCTTGCATGGGTGCTGGGCCACCGCCTTTGGACAGAATCTCCCGAGGAGTGGGGAAATCACCTTCACTCTCACCGTGGCCTCGCCTGTGCTCTACCCCCCATGCCCTGCCCCCACTCAGTCTCTTCTCTCAAAGACACACACACATCAACCACCCGCTACTGTGGTAAGCAGATCTTCCACCTCATCAGCCCTGAGCCAGGTCTGGGAAAGAAAGCACAGCAGCCCACAGCTCCAGCTCTGGCAGCTCTTTGCTCTCACTGGGATAGGAGGCAACAAGTCTATCACTGCTCAGTGTGTGGTGAATGTCTCTGTGGTTTCTGCCCTCCATGGTGGGGAGTTTCCCCACTGAACACATTTCTTGCTGGGAGGGGGAGGGGGAGGGGAGAGAGAAGAGGCATTTCCCCGTTTCATTCCTCTCCATTTTCTTCCAGGATACTCCCTTGCATTTCACATTGTGCAGTGGCACCCTCTGCACACCCAGGACTCTGGAGAATCTGGAGCAGCAAGATCCCATGGGATCCTCAGTGATCAAAGGCCTTTTCTACCTTCCAGGAGACCCCAGCTTGGGACTAAAGGCAGCTCTGGGCTTTTCCTCTCTCCCTTTCTGGGGGATCAAAGTCATGAAGCCTCTTCCTTGCCTCTTGGGTCTGACCATTTCCCACTATCTACTCAAAAGAAACAAATGTTTCTAACCCAGGTTGAGTGGAGTTAATTCAGTTCTCCCCCACTGCAACTTGTGACCATTGCTCCTTGTTCTGTCATCTGCCACCACTGAGAACAGCTGAGCCCCATCCTCTTTGGAACCCCCTTCAGGTAGTTGAAAGCTGCTATCATATCCCCCCTCACTCTTCTCTTCTGCAGACTAAATAACCCCAGTTCCCTCAGCCTCTCCTCGTAAGCCATGTGCCCCTGTCCCCTAATCATTTTCATTGCCCTCCACTGGACTCTCTCTAATTTGTCCACATCCTTTCTGTAGTGGAGGGCCCAAAACTCAACGCAGTACTCCAGATGTGACCTCACCAGTGCCAAATAGAGGGGAATAATCACTTCCCTCCATCTGCTGGCAACAATCCTATTAATACAGCCCAATATGCCATTAGCCTTCTTGGCAACAAGCGCACACTGTTGACTCATATCCAGCTTCTCATCCACTGTAGCCCCCAGGTCCTTTTCTGAAGAACTGCCGCTTAGCCAGTTGGCTTGCAACCTGTAGCAGTGCACTGGATTCTTCCATCCTAAGTGCAGGACTCTGCACTCTTTTATAGGGGTGAGTTTTAGGGCTATTCTGATTCAGGGAGCCATACTACAGGATGCCTTCCCAGTGTGAATTTGACAGGTGGATCAACAGATGCACAGTGGGACCCTTCTCAGGAAGCTGAGGGCTGGGAGTTTCCTTGTTGCCACCAGGAAGAGGGAGTTTTGCATTTGGCAGCTGGATGTTAGTGACCAAACTCACCCATCCTGTCAGGCACTCAAGCACCCTCCTCTGAGTCCTGCCAGTTGACAATAGAGGCACCCTAACTCCTGGTTCGTTCAATATGTCCCCATCTGGGGTCCAGCCCCCATCACCAGATACTCAGACAAAACCCAGATCCTCCCTTCCTGAAGCAATGGTATATCCCAGGTTACCAGTTTTACTGTAGAGCACTGCTCCTGTATCACACACAGCACTTGAGTACAGTTATCACCTCACATGTCAGTCTATTGAAATGATTGCTAGTCCCTAGAAACCAGGGCCCTGCCTTTCATGAAGCACCACTGGTTAGTAGGGATCTCCTTGGTGAATGGACCCAGAGTGTTTTAAACCTGTTTTGTCTTTATTCACAGGGTATGGCTACACTTAGAGCTGCACAGGGCTGCTGCGGGAGCGCTCCCGTGGCAGCATTTGAAGTGTGTGGTCGCAGCGCCAGCGCTGGGAGAGAGCTCTCCAGTGCTGCAGGTACTCCACCTCCCCGTGGAGATTAGCTTACAGTGCTGGGGCACTGTTTACACTGGCGCTTTGCAGCGCTGTAACTTGCTGCACTCAGGGGGGTGTTTTTTCACACCCCTGAGCGAGAAAGTTGCAGCGCTGTAAAGCATCAGTGTAGCCAAGCCTACAGAAAGGATGATCTCCTCCTTGTCATATTGTCCTTTTCACTTCCGCAGGGTTTCATGTCTATAGTTTGTCTTTGATGGTTTTCCATCGTTTTTTCTGGGTTGGAGCAAACCTAACACTGTCTACACTGGGGCTCAGGTCACATTAACTACTTCTCTCAGTGGAGAGAACTTTTCACAGCCTTGAGAGATGGGGCTCTGTCAACATAGCTTTTCAGCATAGACCAGCCTTTAGGTGGCTTATTGACCTGAAATCCATTGCCTTTCAGCCTTTTTCTTTATATTGATGGCTGATGAGTGCAGCTTTCCTATATGCTGGACACATCCTATTATAGATGTCGTGCCTCTCCTTTGCAAATTAGAGAAGTGGGAAGGACCCTTATAGTCTAAGTGGGTAATGACTCATACAATTTATCTCCTTGAGTAGCTTTCCTTGTAATAAAAATTGACTTTAAAACTAAGTAAAATAAGTTCTATTTGAAAACAAAAAAATTAAAATCTATACTAGGCCAATACTGTCTTATACACTCTTTCTCACACACATTATCACACCCCAACCTTTGAAGGGATGTTTTCGACCAGAACTCCTTACACTACAGGAGGGAAATTAAATCAAATTAACTTTTCAAGATTAGCCGCCATTTCCTTTACAACTAACAAAACAAAAATCAAGACAACTTTCAGTTTTCCAAAATAATTCAATCATCACACAGTCTTACTCTTTAACTAATAACTTCACCTACAATTTCATTTTCTTTAGTAACAATAAGATATTCAAAGATCAAATTCTTGTCATAAAATTTAGTTTTCTTTTATTCCCATTACCAACAAATGAACCTTGGCTCAAGTTGTGGTTTGTCCCAACCACTTCTGAGAGTCCATATCTCTTAGGATCTTCTGCCATGTATGTTGGTCGAAGTGTTCTCCTATGTGGGAATGTTTGCAGCATGAGGGAAAATACCTCTCTTGTCCACATTTTTTAATCTTTCAAAGTAGGAGGAAGGAAAGGAGAAGTGATGTAAATGTGTAAAACACAAGATCAAACTGTCGGTCTACACTAAAGACATTTATTGGTATAATTATTGCTCAGGGGTGTGAAAAATCCACAAAGATGAGCAATGTAGTTTTACAGCCCTAAGCCCCTGTGTAGATAGCGCTTCATGAGTAGGAGAGCTGCTCGTGCCAACACAGCCACCACCGCTTGTGGGGCCTGGAATAATAAAGTCAGACAGGAGAGATCTCTCCCATTGGCTTAGAGCATCTGTAATAGCAGTGCTACAGTACAGCAGCTACACTGGTGCAACTGTGCCAACATCAGCTTTATTGTGTAGCCACAGCATCAGACACAAAACCATACACTCAACATGTGTGTATCCGGAAGTCTGAAATCGGGCCTGACACATTCATTGCCTCATTGGTTACCATAATTTCTACAGCCTGAAAGTCCTTGTTACCCAATCAGGCAGCCAGTTTGGGATCCACAGGGAAGGAATGTCCTATGAAGCACTCTATCTTTGGATCCCAACAGTGAAGGATGATTGTTCTCAGTCTAACCCTGGTATCCTCTGGAACTGTAATCAGTGACACTGCACTAGGAAGTAGAGTTCTACAAACAATTTCCCTTTGGTCATTCATCACCACAGCTTCCTTTACTGGGGTGGAAACCAAGAACTGACTGTTTACTCTTTCAAGTTCTTTCCAAATAGAACTGTTTACTCTTTCCTTGTTTAGGGTAAATTTACAGTTCTGTGAAGTAGAATCCTTTACAAAACCACTCAAAATCTCAGCAGTGTTGGTGAGGAATGGATTCCCAAAACATGCCCAGCTTTTCTTTGATTTTGTGGAACAGCTCTAAGCAAGGGACTGGATGCAGGCCTGGATCAGAATCTCTGTTAGTTACCAGAGCTGGAGTTTCTATTCAAAAATACTTATTTTTCTACAGCTATTAGATTTCCAAAACTGATTTAATTTTATACACCTTTTTAGCACCCACAAAGGATAAATTCAACAAAAACCCCACTTCTATTTCCTCAACATCTTGCGTCATGGAGGATAGCATCTCCCATAATATACAGTTAGCTAGAAGAGATCTTCTGTGGGGCCTGGGTTACAGATGATTTGGGAACCAAATACACAGGCATTTTGCCTACTTCAAAATTACTTGCCATGGAATTCTCTCCCCAGATCATTTAAGACAATATTGCCTTCAATAATTGAACTACACTGTGCTCATATGCACTTCCTTCAGTTAGTTGGGGTTCTGCTGTTGTTCACCATTTCTGAGTGGAGATTTTAAATCACTGCTGTTTCTTTGTTAGCATGTCCAGTAAATTGGAGAGTTCTCCCCTGTTGACAGAACTGCGCTTGCACTTTCTCCATGTCATCATGGAGGGGTGGGGAAAAAGCAAAGCTGAAGTGAGAAATTATGACTTTAGCAAATGGTCATTGGTCTTAAATTCTCCAATAAATCTGAGCTACATCCTATCAAACTGAACTAATATCCAACTGGGTGACCAAACAGCCTTCAGGAAAGATAGAAACCGACATCACAGAGAGATAAAGTACATGACAATGAAAGTGTGAAGTGAAATTCCAGAGCAGGTTACATCTGATTATTCAGAATCGGGACAGGGATTCTCACATCACATTCTCCTCTGATCCATTCAAACATACTTCACTCAGCACTGTCTCAATAGTCAGTTACGTTATTTACAACATTTTTACTACCCTAGCATCCAAATAATGTGGGCAAAAACAGCTACCTTGCCAGAAGTGGCTTTACCAATAGATGGAACCTGGAATTTAAGCTCCAAATAATCACACTGTGGTTGGGATCTATTTGAATTCATAGGGCCTTGCTCCTGTGTGGATTCTCTGATGCCTAATAAGGTGTGAACTGTGTTTGAAGGCTTTCCCACACTCACTGCATTCATAGGGCCTCTCCCCTGTGTGGATTCTATGATGCCTAATAAGGGTTGAGCTGCGATTGAAAGTTTTCCCACACTCACTGCATTCATAGGGTCTCACACCAGTGTGGATTTTCTGATGTTCAGAAAGGGCTGAGCTGGTAGTGAAGCTTTTCCCACACTCACTGCATTCATAGGGCCTCTCGCCTGTGTGGATTCTCTGATGTTGAAAAAGGGCTGAGTTGGTAGTGAAGCTTTTCCCACACTCAAGGCATTCATAGGGCCTCTCCCCTGTGTGGATTCTGTGATGTTCAGAAAGGGCTGAGCTGGTAATGAAGCTTTTCCCACACTCACTGCATTCATAGGGCCTCTCCCCTGTGTGGATTCTCTGATGTTCAGAAAGGGCTGAGCTCGTAGTGAAGCTTTTCCCACACTCATTGCATTTATAGGGCCTCTCCCCTGTGTGGATTCTCTGATGCCTAATAAGGTGTGAACTGTTATAGAAGATTTTCCCACAGTCACTGCATTCACAGGGTTTCTCACCTGTGTGTATTCTCTGATGCTTTGTAATGGCTGAGTCGTGATGTAAGCTTTTCCCATACTCAGTGCATGTATTGTTTCTCTTTCCTGTGAGGATTTCTTTCTGTGTTGTTGTTTCCTTGAGGTCCTTCTGAGTTCCCTGACATGAAATTAATTTACCCACTTTCTCCCCTGGCTGGTTTTCTTGCTCTGTTTCTGGTCTGTGCTGAATCTCATAAGATTTTCCGTGTTCATGACTCCTGGACACATTCATTTTTGATCTTCGTGATAGCGCTCTGTCTTTATCCACTTGTTCAACATTTTCCTGCTGAGAATTCTGCTCCTCTTTCTCACAATCCATTGCATCACCTGCTGTGATACAGACAGAAACCTCAGACAGGGATGAAAAGGGGAAGGCCAAACCAAAACAAGTGCTGGAGAGAGGTCAAATAAAAAATCAGGAACTAAACTCCCCCAAACTCTTCCCCAAAATGTAGTAGTAGGATTTTATGTTTGTATTTTATATAATTTAGAATGAAGTATAAAGAATAAGAATGTAGCATGTATTAAACGTATTGGTGTATGATCTGATCACATCCTGCCAGCCACCCTTTTTGAATAACAGAAAGGAATGGCCTAATGGGCCAATGGGTAGAGATACATCAGCCAGAATCTGTGTCTGGACTGATTTCAAGGCAGTAACAGACCTTTGAGGGTCACCAATTTGTTGTAGGCTTAGCAGTTTAAAATAAGTAAAATAATGCCATGATTGTTTTCTTTTGCATTGCAATTTGATGTTCCTGTGTAAAATGTTCAACGTAAATTAATTTTGTTTTGTGTGTGAATGAGGAATGTGTGTGTTAAGAGGTAAGTTTTGAAGGCCATTGCTGAACCAGATGTATGAGGGAGGAACTGGAGACAGACCCAAGGGTGCCAGAAGGCTGCAACACACCCCTATTGAAGTGTCAGAGGAGTGCAGATTGATGACTCTAAAGATGAGACAGGCACCTATCAATAGGGACAAGATAGCTGTGATTAAAACCAGCATGGGATAACTCCCTGAGGAACTTGATGAAAGAACAAGATAAAGGATGAGAAGGACAGTTTAAGAAAATAAGCATTCGTCAAACAACAATTGATTACAGCAAGACAGTGCAAAACTCATTGGTCTCAGTGAAGGAAAATCACTATATAAATAAGGTGCCTTGTCATGAAACTTTGGGTTCCTCCTGCCAAGACTTCCCCAGAGCATCGTGTCATGACCAACAGAACCCAGCTCCTCCCTACCCATGATCAACCTTGCTGGCTACTAGATTGATCTGGACCCTGGACTGGTAACTATAACATCGACTGGTGGGACCGTGTGTTTGTGTGTGGTGTGACTAAATACATATACTAATTGTTGTATCTTCAATAAATGTGGCATATTGCCGTTTCCCCTGAAAAAGATCCCGTGTGCTTCTTAGAAGCATAACATTTTTGGTGGAGAATTGCGAAAGGGTGAAGACATGGACTGTGATTGTTGAACATATTGCTAAATATTGCTAAAAGGTTATACCATAGGTATAAAGTGATTAATCACTCAAGCGTGCACTTCCCCAGTCGTAGGAGTTCCAGGCAATAGAGGGAGGATTAGAGTCCTAGCTCTGACCCGTCTGTGGGAGAAAACTATACAGATAAGATATATACAAACTGTCTAGGTATATCCACCCCTGGCATGGGCGGTGAGACCTATGGGCCCATGGTGCCTGGGCACCAGGAATATTCCTGGCCTGGAGCCCGGCTCCAGCAATGTTTGGGGCTGGGTCTCTCCCTCAGCCCTGCCTTCTGCCCCAAGGTCCTTTCTGTGCATCCCTTGGACCATTTAAAACAGCCCGGGACCCCCACTCACCACTGGCAGTGCAGCAGAGCTGAGTGGCTTCCTCCCTGCCCACTCCACAGACCCACCCTGCCCCTCTCTGCAGCCCCTGGGCAGGGTGGGTCTGTGTCCTGACCCAAGCGCCCCTAACACCAATGGGAAGCTGCAGGGGCAGTGCATCGGGGTAGCAGCACATGGAGACTCCTGTCCTGCCCTGCCTAGGAGTCCCAGGTAAGCGCTGCACCCTCCCAGGAGCCAGCACCCCCCTTCTGCCCGCAAACTCCTTCCCAGAGCCTGCACCCCCTCCCTCCGCCCCCTCCCATCCCCAAACTCCCTCCCAGAGCCTGCACCCCCACCCCCTTCCCATACATCCCGTCCTGCCCCCAAACTCCCTCCAAGAGCCTGCACCCCTCACCCCTCCTACACTCACACCCCTTGCCCAAGCCCAGAGCCTACACCCAAACTCCGTTCCAGAGCCTGCACCTCCCTCCTCTGCACTCCCTCACCTCTCCAAACTCCCTTCCAGAGCCTACACCCCATCCCAGTGCTAGCCCCCAAACTCTGTCCAAGAGCCTGCACCCCTCACCCCCTCCTGCACACCCACCCCCTGCCTTAGCCTGGAGCCTGCACCCAGCATCTAAACTCCAATCCAGAGCCTGCACACCAACCTTCTTCCCCACACACCCTCTCCTGCACCTAAACTCCCTCCCAGAGCCTGCATCCCCACCCCCAGCCCAGAGGCAACACCCAAACTCTGTCCCAGAGCCTGCACCCCAGACTCCCTCCCCCACTCAAGCTCCCTTCCTGGGCCCAATCTCTCACCTGTCCTGCACCCCAACCCCCTGCCCCAGCCCAGCGCCTGCACCCTAGACCTCCTCCCCCCACCAACATTTCTACAAACCTGCCACCCCTGACCCCCGGTCGTAGAAGTGCCGGGCCATAAGGGGGAGGGTTAGAGTCCTCCCTCCTACCCGGCTGTCGGGGGAAAATTGCATAGGTGAATATACTCTCAGTCATAGCAGGATAGAGCCCAAAGGGTAGAGGGCTTAGCATTTCCCCCTCCTGCTCTGTCAGGCAGAGTTCTTTTCAGTGGGTAGAGACTTTTCTGTTTTGTAAGTCCCAGCATGGGCATGGAAAAGTTATAAAAATAATTTTTTTAAATGAATTTATATTCAGGCAGTATTTTCAATGTGAGATCAAACTCTGAAGGATGTAGGAGTGTGGGCAAATAATGGTAGCACCTGTGTAAGAAATGTTTAAAAGGAAGCAATCCAAAGATGATACTTTGTTCAAGAGATTACTCCTTTTAAACAGATATAGGAGTTTGGGCAGTGTAGTATTTTTTGTGAATGATATTGTGATGATTTCACAATGTTTAAGGAAAGAGACCAGGAGGGGAGGGGGCTAGTTGAGGAGCCCACCCTCCTTGCTAAATTGGTAGTGGAAGAAAGCCTGTGTCCATGAAAAGGGATGGTTCAGCAAGGAAAGCAGGGTCGGGCCCTGACACGCAGGTAAGCAACAAATAAAAATATTGGAAAGCAGGTTGGAAGCCCTGAGGGCACAGTGGCAAAAGAAGAAAACAGTATGTATAGGCCATGGGGAATTCAGATGCCTGGAACAATACTTGGAATGGGAAATCTGAATTGATGAAGGTGTCATTTGGGGAGATAAGCAAGTGATTTAAAAAAAAAAAGAGAGTGAGAAGTTAACTCTGCAGAGGCTGGAGGGAATTAAGCAGTTGAAAGTTGTAAAAATGTTAAAAATGGAAAGTGTGATAGAAAGAGAACTCTTGGTTTCTTTGCAGCCATTCTGCAAGGAAAATGGGCCCTTTTCCAAAGGAATGTCTGTAAATAAGCCAGGCAAAGAGACAATCTGATTTAAATTACAGTCGAACCCATTTATCTCGACCTCGGTTAACTTGCCAATCCTATTAAGTCGACGTTTTGAAGTGGAACCGCCAAACTCCCTCTTTGTCTTATCGGTTTCTCATCGGTTATGTCGATTCTTTAATCTCGCCGAACCCTAATATCTCGAGCACAGAAGAGCGCCGAATTTGCCACTTACCGGCAAACTACTAACTCCGGCGGCGGCCCTGCCCGGCTCCTGCCGCATCCCTCCCCGGCCACGCGACTCCTGCCCTGGCCCCGCGTCCCCGGCCGCGCGACTCCTGCCCTGGCCCCGCGTCCCCGGCCGCCCGGCTCCCCGCGTCCCCGACCCCCCGGCTCCCCAGCCCCAGCCGCCCAGCTCCCCGCGTCCCCAGCCGCCCGCTCACCGGCCGCCCAGCCCTGCGTCCCCAGCCGCCGGCCCCCCGGCCCCGGCTCCCCGCGTCCCCGACCCACCGTGTCCCCAGCCGCCCGCTCCCCGCGTCCCCAGCCGCCCGGCTCCCCGCGTCCCCAGCCGCCCGGCTCCCCGCGTCCCCGACCCACCGTGTCCCCAGCCGCCCGCTCCCCGGCTCCCCAGCCGCGCGGTTCCCCAGCCGCGCGGTTCCCCAGCCGCCCGGCTCCCCGCGTCCCCGACCCACCGTGTCCCCAGCCGCGCGGTTCCCCAGCCGCCCGGCTCCCCGCGTCCCCGACCCACCGTGTCCCCAGCCGCCCGCTCCCCGGCTCCCCCGCCGCGCGGGTCCCCAGCCACCCGGCTCCCCGCGTCCCCGACCCACCGTGTCCCCAGCCGCCCGCTCCCCGGCTCCCCAGCCGCGCGGTTCCCCAGACGCCCGGCTCCCCGCGTCCCCGACCCACCGTGTCCCCAGCCGCCCGCTCCCCGGCTCCCCAGCCGTGCGGTTCCCCAGACGCCCGGCTCCCCGCGTCCCCGGCCGCCCGGCTCCCCACGTCCCCGGCCGCCCGCTCCCCAGCTCCCCACGTACCCGCCCGCCCGGCCCCGCTTCCCCGGTCCCCGCTTCGCCGCCCGCCCCCGCTTCGCCGGTCCCCGCTTCGCCGCCTGCCCGGCCCCGCTTCCCCGGTCCCCCCCCGCCCGGCCCCGCATACCCGGTCCCCGCTTCGCCTGCCGCCCGCCCGGCCCCGCTTACCCGGTCCCCACTTCGCCTGCCGCCCGCCCGCCCCCGCTTACCCGGTCCCCGCTTCGCCTGCCGCCCGGCCCCGCTTACCCGGTCCCGCTTCGCCTGCCGCCCGGCCCGCTTACCCGGTCCCGCTTCACCTGCCGCCCGGCCCGCTTACCGGGTCCCGCTTCTTTGGCTGCCCGGCTCCGGGTCCCCGTCCACGGCCGCCCGGCCCCGCTTCCCCGTCCCGCTTCGCCGGATCCAGCCACGTGCAGGCACCGCGGTAAGGGGGCAGGGAGGGGGTGTTGGAGAGAGGGCAGGGGAGTTCAGGGGTGGGGGGGTGGATAGGGGTTTATCTCGATCATCGGTTATCTCGACGCTTTTTGGCAAACCCCTAGGCCGGCGACATAACAGGGTTCAACTGTATTTGACTACGAACAATTTAGTCAAATTTGCTAAAAGAACATAAGGGGTTTCTATTGGAACTTAACCGCCCCCCCAAATGTATACAAATGTAATCTATGTACAGCTGTGCAAATGTATACAAATGTAATCTATGTACAGCTGTGCAAAAATTAAAGCAGTGTAAGGAATGTTAAGAAAAAAGTGTGTACACAAATATATTGTGTAAATATGTCGAGTGTTTAGGACCTAAAGCAACACTCCGTTTGTAAAACTCTTGTTTTATTCGTTTAAGATTAATTGGTTTTGTTTTTAAATACCACCACTACAATCCATTTGAAACTTTCATTCAAATTTGCAAAACTGAGAGAGACTTTTTGCCAGACACAGGTTAACAAGTGTTGTTTGGCTTTGATATTTAGCGTTTAACTCTTAAGGTACCTTGATGCTTTATAAGTTCAATATCTTCAAAAGACCACAGTCATGGCTGCAGCAGAGCAGTCAACATCAGGAGAATGGGGAAAAAAAATCTGGATTTTTTTTGGTAACAAAATAGCAAATAAGAGCTGTAGTAAAAAAAATAAAAAATGTAAAAAAGAAAGTGCCCCACACTGAGCCTTATGGTGGCTCTGTGTAATCAAACTGTTGCTTCGATAAGGGTTCATAAAAACTCTGAGCACAAAAGAAACAGTCAAAGCTTAGGTAAAAATTAATATGGCTACTGTTATACAAGTTAAACTATGGAAGGAATGTGCATTTTCTCCAGAATATCTGCAGTGTCTATTGTAGAAGGGGTAAAAAATGCAAAAACATACCACACTACTTAATTAAAATCCTATTAGGGCTCCAGAGGGAGCCACAATAGATTGTTTACTGTTTTAGATCACTGTGTGCTTTTGAACTCCTGCTTCTAAGTGAAAAGTAATCAAAACTCTGGTGGAAGTTGATTGTGTCCCTTTTAAGACAGAGTCTCTAAGCTGCTAATGGCTTTAAATCCAAAAGCAAGCCAAAAAGCATCTGTGTTAATGTAAATTACCTAACTGATAAAGGAAGAAAAGAACTGCCCAAAAATTGTAGCACAAAGAAGTCAAACCAAAGGACAAGATGGGAGACAGGTAGATCAGAGGAAGGTAAGGACACTAGTAGAAATGCCGGGCCCTACCAACGCCCACTCTTTAAGAATACTGCTAGGAGGAGTCAATTTTCTTAGTCCACACATCTATAAATATGCTAAAATAACTCACCCATTGTGGAAACTGATAAAAAGATGACAAAATGGGAATGGGGAAAAGAGCAGGACTCCGCTTTAACTCTGCTAAAACCGAAGGCTCTCACAGCCCCAGCCCTGCGTTTTCCTGATGAATCACAGCCTTTTTTTAAAAAAACAAATGAATGTTTGGCAGCCAATAACATGGCCTTGGCTGCCACACTATTACAAAATATTTAAAAAGGGAACCTTAAAATGGGGAAAAGGGGTCACTCACTAGAATCAAAATGGACAGGCCCTTACGCCATAGTGGATCGCCTTAGACCAATGGTATACCGCATTTAAAAAACAAAAAACAAAACAGAAATGGGTACATGTTTCACAAATTAAACTGTTTACATAAATGTTTGAATTCTTTGCAGAAAAGGACGTCCCGGAACTGGAGCACGAGGTGCTGCTTCACACCCACAATTTTAATCCACAAAAAAATGAGACTCCAATGGAAGGTCTGGCTTTACATGCTTCTGGGAACTTTTAGTGCCCAAATAATTAAAGCAATTAAAAACAAAATGCAGCCCTCTTTATAAGCTGTGGAAGTAGGGAAAGAATTAACAAGGATTTGAAGGGGATCTTAATGCATGTCAGTCAGTTAGTAAGAGTCAGGCTAGTAGTTAGCAAGAGTTAGGCCACACTGTAACCCTAATGACGTGAGACTTGTAGAAGCGAGGATGGTGTGAGGCAAGAGGGAAAGAACTGTGTGAGAAGTTATTACGACCATGCAACTGATAACGAAATATGTAGACTGGCGTCTCCTAGAAGTGAGAAAAATAAGATAGCAGGATGGCTTATGTATAACAAAATGCAGTTGTTGCTCATTATTGTCTGCATTATTGCTTGTTATTGTATGTAACAAAGGTATAAATGCTTGCTGTAATTGTTTACCTGTTGAGAGACCTGTCCGGGACTGGGGCACTCCCTCCCTCTATTGTAATTACTGGAGAAATAAAGTATTTGATTTTGCTGCACCCAAAGAAAAAGTGAGAACTGAGTTTTTCTCCGACAATTTGGGGGCTTGTCTGGGATGGCAACGCCCACAGACGGCTACTACGGATCGTTCCCCTTCGAACCCCATGGCGCCGTATAAGACCTTTTGAAATCTCTATTGGGGTATCGGAGGAGGACTGTCCGTGAGGACGTCTGACTCTGTTGGGCTCACGCCATTTGAACTTATTGACTGTACAGCAAGATCAGATGCAAGTGGTATTGAGGAAAGGCCCCAACAAGGTTAGTTTATAGCAGTACTGGGGGTCTGCTGGGTTGGCCAACAAAGTTAATGCATAGGTAAATGCATTAGGTATGCACCGGTGCTGAGGGGTTTTTACCGCCTCAAGAGGGGTTGTCATACCGCCTCATGGTATTGGGTCCGGATGTAAGGTAAAGATGCATCGTGGTAATCGGAAATAAAGGCAGGCGTGTGTGTGTGTGTGCGCGCGCACACCAATGAGAGTGACTGTTACCGGAAGATGCCCAGAGTACCCTGTGAAGCAAAAGCTTGTGACCAGGACTACTCTAATGCAAGCCCGGTAACTAGTGGATCTTTAGGAGATCCAACCCACGGTGGGCTGACTCGGCCTGGCATCGTCCGGCGAGGAAGCTACCTGGGTCTAGGAGCGTGTGAACCTATCTTCCCTCCCCTTTCCTTTCCGTGTGGGCTACTGACAGTCTGATCATCTCACTGGACGCAATCAGAGTAAGCGTCGCCGTCTCCTAGAGACTAGCCGACGCTCTTTGCAGAAGGGAGGTGTAGGAGAGTCGTGGTCATCCTCGTTAGTCTCTCCTGTGTGAGTAGATCCTTAGTTTATAAGTCGCTAGCGCGGACAGGGCACCCTCCCTGTGTGTGTGTGTAAGTGGAAAATGGGTGAGGGACAGTCTAAACATTCCACCTCACCCCCTAAGGGTACCCCAGCATATTACATGTACATACATTATGGTCCTAAAACCTGCAGGTATTTAGAGAATTGGAATCTTTACACACGTGAAAATCCATCTAAACAATGCCCATTAGAAGGTACCTTCAATCTAGATAAGATCATACATCTCAGAGGAGCTTTTAATCACCAAAAAAGCCTCTGACACAGTGAGAGCAATTTGTCTATTTTGGCCCAGAGCTTGGCCCAGAGATAAAGAGAAAGTTGCTCTGCGTTCAAGGTCAAGAATCAATGCAGACTATGCTAAGTACAAAGAGAAATTGCTTTCGGCCCCAGCTGGCGGTGGAAAAAATATAGACAGAGGCAAACCGAAGGCAATACAAGTTACAGAACTGAGATTACATTTGCAAAGCTTAACTGTCCAGTGAGATCCAACAGTGTGCCTTTGCGACCCCGGAGCCAGTGTGGCTTGGTGACACTGGAGAAGCCACAGGCAGCTGATCTGGACTGGAATCTCTGAAAGAGATGTTGCAGGAGATTCCAGGGTATAAAAGAACAGCCGTCCCAAGAGCGGAAGCATATTGGAAATTCTGGACAAGCTGTATACAGGATAATCTCCCGTCCACCTATTCCCCTTCTCTGAACATTATACACAGATGTGGCCAATCTGGACATGTGTGAGTATTAAAGTGGCTTAGGGCTTGGGGCATTCATGTTTTTCCTGATTGATGCGGGAGCGTTCCCAACACTCTCCATTGTTGTTTTATTATTTTTAATGAAGCTTTTAAATTTGGTTATATGGTGTGTTTTCTTTATCTTCCCCCAACGTCCTGCAGTGTCAGCCTGATCACCTGACATGAGGGATAGATTGGTAACAGAAATTTGTCACAGTTTGGTGAGCAACTGACAGAGATGGTACTGAATATCACTGAGGCTGGGAAGGCATTGCAGTGGGATCTAGTATGTTTAGAAATTCAGGATTTCCTGAATGACCAGCTGATGGCCATTCAGAGTGATCTTGAGCACCAGACTTGGCCCACTGCCCTTACAGACACATCAGGAACCATCTGATCTGTGGTCATAAAGACATACTTGAACACTTTCTGGGTGGAAGTGTGAACATTTACAGTGCTCCTTCCAAGCATTTGGACTGGTTAGCGGGGTGTGGGCTCCCACATACCGAATCCTGCCGGGCCCATGGGGGGGATGAATGTGGGACTGAATTATTTACTGAGACATCTGGGAAATTGGATCACCTGGTATACCTAACTGATTTATAGTCAGTGCCCCTAGAGTAACACCTGACATTTTGGATAGGAATAGGGAGTCAATGGACATTTTGGCTGTTAGAACCCCTACAGCCTCAGTGTATCTATAAACTGAAGCCAGGGGAAGTTGTCACTGTTCATAATAACGTTTGCTGGAAGGGTAGAGGACAAGGAACTATCCTGACAGAACACCTACGTTTTTCAAGCCAATGATAGCTGTGTGTACGTTAAAGCCACCATACTGCAAGATATACATATTAATCTTACCAATGCGGCAGGCAATCATATCATTTACTGGAAAGAATGCCTTTCATACAGCTTATAGAGTGTCTACTTAATGTACTAAGTATGATGTATTGTGCTTTGTAACCAAAACTGTACAACAAGCCCATTATATTATTATATTACTGGAGAAATAAAGTATTTGACTTTGCTGCACCCAAAGAAAAAGCGAGAACTGAGTTTTTCTCCGACAAAGCCAATAGTTAAGAAATAATTCACTCCCTGCCAACCAATCAGCCTAATATTAGCTCCCCAGAGGCAACAGCAAGGAAAGTAACCAGTGTCCGGGCGGGGTGTCAACCCAGCAACAGCCATTGTCCAGCAGGGGAGCTACAGTGCAAAGACTCACCTGCATGAGGCCACACTAGGAGAACTGCTCAACTTGCTTGGAGAGACTCAGAAATGCTCACCTGACTCTGAGGCAGAGCAGGGTAGGGTTGGGGGGGTCAAAGCAAAGCAGAGCGGGGTGTGAGGGGCAAAGTCACAAGGGAAGAAAGGACATGATAAAAGGAAGAGACACATGAGCCATTTTTCTCTCTTCCCCACCCTCCTACAGCTACAGACATCACCAACCATCAAGTGACTGAAGCGCTGATCAAAGGGGAGAGCCTGATTGAAAAGTAACCAGCCAGCCTGCGGTGAGAAGTATCGAAGTTTGTAAGGACACTGAAAGTGTTAAGATAAGTTTAGAATGCATTTTGCTTGTATTTCATTTGACCAAATCTGATTTGTTATGCTTTGATTTATAATCACCTAATCTCTCTTTATAGCTAATAAATCTGTTTATTCTACCTGAAGCAGTGTGTTTGGTTGAAGTGTGTCAGAAGCTCCCCTTGGGATAACAAGCCAGGTACATATGAATTTTTGTTAAACTGACAAATGTATATAATCTTGCATCATCCAGTGAGCATTACTGGACACTGCAAGATGGCAGTTCCTAGGGTTGTGTCTGGGACCAGAGATATTGGCTAGTGTCATTCGCTTGCCAGTAGCTGGGAAAAGCTGACATGCAAGAGGCTGTGTGTGAACACCCCAGGAGCGGGGGTTTTCACAGTCGAGCAGAGTAAGGCTGGCTCCCAAAGCCAAGGACTGGGGAGGCAGAGCAGATCACCAGCTCAGATAACACCGGAGGGGAATGTCACACCAGTGTGTTGGATTAAAGTCTGGGGGGAAATTCCATCTGAGATAACAAGGCTGGTGCATGTCATTTTCCAGTGATGAAATCAAAAATGTAATATGCGCTTGTGGTAATCAGTAGCGTGCTGGATAGTGCAAGATGCAAATGACAATTTGTGTTCTCCTGTGTGTAATTCATGAATGCCTGACTAGCAGCACTCAGTACTGTGTAGCTGGAAGAGAGTTACATGCTGGAGACTGTGTTTACTGGCCAAGAGGGGCTGTTCTCACAGTAAAACAGTGGAAAAGGCATCCCCAGGTTGGAGAACTGATTGGACGCAGCTGTTCAACAGTCCAGATTGTACTCTGGGTAATGTCACAGACACTCATTATGACAGAGCCTCTTACAACACAGAGAAGGTAAATCCATGTCCCAGAAAGTGAAGACTCCAGACAGAGTGCAAGGGTCCCTGAAAACTGCTTCTTGCTGACAGAGGTCCAGAGACAATGAGAGAGTCCTGGGGAAGCTGGGAACAGGAAGCATGGGCTGGGGGGCGGAGTCGGCAGAGAAAGGGAACAGGAAGGGCAGGGATATCACTGAATGCAGGATCTCAGCAGTGCTATATGTCAGGATAACACATATTGCAGCCCATTGGAAAACATAATCCCAACTAGACATATAAAATGATAAGGTCTTAATTAGCTTCCACTCAAGAGATGGCTCTTGGAGTCATTGTGGATAGTTCTTTTGAAAACATCCACTCAATGTGCAGTGGCAGTCAAAGCAAACAGAATGTTGGGAATCATTTATCTATCCCTCTGTTAATAATAGAGAAAATATATTGCCTCTATATAAATCCATAGTACACCCACATCTTGAATACTGAGTGCAGATATTGTCACCCCATCTCAAAAAGAGATATATTGGAATTGTAAAAGGTTCAGAAAAGGGCAACAGAAATGATTAGGGGTATGGAACAGATTACCTATGTGGAGAGATTAAAAAGACTGGGCCTTTTCAGCTTGGAAAAGAGACGAAGAGAAGATATGAAAGAAGTCTGTAAAATCAAGACTGCTGTGGAGAAACTAAATAATCAAGTGTTATTTGCTACTCCTCCTAACACAAGAACTGGGAGTCACCCAATGAAAGTAATAGAGAGCAGATTTAAAACAACCCAAAGGAAGTATTTCTTCACACAACGGACAGTCAACCTGTTGAACTCTTTGCCAGAGGAAGTTGAAGGCCAAGACTGTAACAGAGTTCAAAAAAAGAACAAGATAAATTCATGGAGAATAGGTCCATGAATAGCCATTTGCCAGGATGGGCAGGGATGATGTCCCTAGCTACTGATTGCCAGAACCTGGGAATGGATGACAGGTGATGGATCACTTGTGGCTTGCCTGTTCTGTTCATTCCCTTTGGGACACCTGGCTTTGGCCACTATCAGAAGACAGGATACTGGACTAGCTGGACCTTTGATCTGACCCAGTGCGGTTGAATTTATGTACTAGGGAACTTAGTGAGTCCAGTGTAATGGGAGGGAGTATGACAATCCCTGGCTGTGGAGAACACTAGGAAATTAGAAGCTATAATTCAAGAGCAACAGACTCTAATTAGTTTCATTACCAACCTAAGCCATTTTCACATGCTGGTGTGAAATCCAGATCAGTGAGGAGTTGCATTGTCTGTAATCCTGGGTGAGATTCAATGTTCTGCTGCTGGAGCTTCCTTGTCTGGATACCCCCAGCCAGCATTCAAGGACGCCCTGATTGTCTGTGTGACAGGTAACCCTGGACCAGCAGCTCTGACTCCAGCAGCCTGCCTGTTACACCCCACGCACATTCTGGTTTGGGTGAAGGCGCCTCAGGATTTAAGGGAAGGCCCTAACCCTAATCCTTTTTGACATTATTGACAAGAACTGGGACCGTACAGATCATTGTTGCAACCAAGGTCCTGTAGTGGCACCAAATCTTATGTAAAGGGGGACAACTGAGGTGTCTAAGATCAGGTTATGGTTTGCTGGTTATGATTATGCTATCTGTATGCATGTATCATTTTTGTATTTAAAGTTATTAATATTGGCTCTATACTGTCTGTACTTCAAACTTATGCTATGCTTCTGGATGAAATCCCAAACAAGTTGGTGTTAGCTCTGCCTAGCCTGCTTGATGGCTCATTAAGGACCGTCAGCTATATCACTAACCCATTGAGAGAAGGCACAAACACCTTGTGACTCAGCAAAGTATGCAGGGACTTGCCCATGTGACTCCAGACTCCATTTTGCTGTAATTTTCCACAGTAAAGACAAAGAGGTGTCCATACACCTGGAAGAGACTATAAAAGGCAGCTGCCTTATCTCCAACTTGTCTTCAATCCTGCTTCTTACCTCTGGAGGGACTTTTCTTTACAAACTGAAGCTCTGTACAAAGGACTGATGACCCATCCCAGCTGTGGATGTTCTCCAGAGACTTGATTTGAACCTGCAGTTCATTCTATCACTGCTACAAGCCTGAATCAAGAACCTTGCCATTATTGTATGTAATTGATTCCATTTAACCAATTCTAGCTCTCATCTATATCTTTTCTTTTTATATGAATAAACCTTTTGATTTTAGATTCTAAAGGATTGGCAACAGTGTGATTTGTGGGTAAGATCTGATGTGTATATTGATCTGGGTCTGAGGCTTGGTCCTTTGGGATCAAGAGAACTTTTTTTCTTTTACTGGGGTATTGGTTTTCATAACCATTTGTCCCCATAACAAGTGGCACTGGTGGTGATACTAGGAAACTGGAGTGTCTAAGTGAACTACTTGTGTGACTTGTGGTTAGCTAGTGAGGTAAAACCAAAGTCTTCCCTGTTCGGCTGGTTTGGTTAGCCTTAGAGGTGGAAAAACCCCAGCCTTGGGCTGTAATTGCCCTGCTTGAAGCAATTTGTCCTGAATTGGCACATTCCGTGGGGTCCCATCAGAACCAGCATCGTTACACCCTTCTAATATCCGAGGGCACAGAAATCCTTACCCAGAGAGGTCACACTCTCATAGTTCTTCTGCATGACTTGTCTGTAGAGGGCTCCTAAGCAGGGTCCAGCAGAGCCCACTCTTCTACACAGCCACCTCCTCAAAGGTCACCAGTCTCTGAAAAAGCAAGAGTCACACACTCAGTACCTGCTGCCCCACTCACAGCCCCACTATTTGTGGGGGAGAGGAGCCCATCAAAGGGAAGCCCTAGGTGGTTTGCAGTCAGAGTCCCACCCCGACCCTGCTCAGAGCATCCTGGAAACACCAGGGTGAGGGGAAGAAGAGAGAGCCCCTTGTCTCTCCCAGCAGATCCATCACACACCTACTAGCCACTGACTGATACAGAAGATGGAGCCTCTAGCAGGGTCCAGGGAGAGCTCCTTGGTAGGAGAGCTTCCCTAAGCCTCTCTGGGTGAGGAGGGCAGTGGTGGAGGTTTCAGAACAGGCTTCAGTTAATTTCACATCATGATTCCCTCAGGCCCTTTCCCTGCAGACAGACTTCCTAGATTCTGCCATGCTTGGAAAATGCTTGATCGCTTTATTACAATGTAGACCTGGCCCCTCCTAAAAGGCTAAGGCCACAGAGACATTTTTAACCTCCCTTCTCCCTCCCCACATCCCGTAATAAAGTCTAGAAAAAAAGCAGAACCAAAGGAGTCACTTTTGACAATTCCCTTTGCCACTGACCCTATGGGAGCAACACCCCAGCTGGAGGGATATGGGGTCAGGGACTGGGTTTTCCTCTGTCTGAGCCTCATCTTGTCCACAGGAAAGTGACTCTACCCAGGGTGCAGTAACACATCTGTCTGGGCAGATTAGAGATCTTGAAATCTCTTTCAAAACTCTTCTCTCCCATGGCCCCTTTCAGTATCTCCTTTTCCCTGTCCCCTCTCCTTGCCCGTCTGGTAGGAAAGTCCCATTCCTGGCTTGGTTGGTCCCCGTGGCTGGATTTGCTCCTGCACTTGCTAATGGCAGGAGAAATGACTGGGGGAGGGGAAGAGGGCACAGATGTTTGTGTAGAGTCATTTTAAAGACCCCAGCATTTTCCCTTGGCTTCTTCCAGTTACCTGGAGTCTGTGGCTCAGAATTTAGTATAAACAGGGCTCAGGTCTGCCCCAGGGCTGGAGAAAGTCATCAAATGGGCGGGGCAGCAGCTTTATTTAAAAGGTCACTTCCCAGCACAGAACCCTGCTGGGGGAGCAGCAGCTGCTAAACCTGGTCTCCCAGATCACAATAGAGGCTGCAGCCTCTGACAGAGGAACCTGAACCCCCAATATCCTGAACAGAGAGGGACAGAGCATTTGAGCAGCTTCCCTCCTTTAGCTCTCTGGGGAGAGCAGCTAATGAGAGCATCTCCTCACAGAGAGAATCTCATTTGCCCCACTGTCCATCTGGAGTCACTCCTTGTCTTTCCATACAGTGACTCTGGATTAACAATGGTCTCAATGAAACAAGATTTCAGAAAGAATGAGTCCAGAATGCTGCGGAAAAGACCATTGTGCGGCAGTGCTAACCCCCCTCCCACCTCCCTCACCCTCCAGATCTAGGACAAGGACTGCGGGGCATGAATATTCCCTATGGAACTGGAAGTTCCTGCAGTTTTCAAGAGGGGAGAAGAAAAAAATCTGTGATTTCACCTCACAGTGTTTGATAAGTGGACAGAAAATTATCATGTTGAGTGTGTGTGGCTGGGGGCTGCCAGGCAGTGCTTGGAGCCAGGATTCTGTAACAAACTGATCAGGGAGAAGGCTCGTGGTTAGTAGCAGACCCAGCCAGGGGCCCCAGACACCCCCACAACCCCAGCCAGGGTCCCACCAGATATTCCCTGGCACCCAGTCCCCAGAGTCCCTGGCCAAGGACCCCAGATACCCCTCAGAGCCTCCACCAGCCACAATGAGAGCTGGATACTGGTGAAATGGAGAGAAAATGGGGCACAATCGGGGGAGAACAGGGAACTTCTCAGGGATTTGAGAGAAGGGGGGGTCACCCCGGATGTTGTTCGTTGCTCTCTAGAGAGAAAGGGGAGAGGATGGGGGGGTCCCCACGGGAGGGGGCAGCGGTAAATCCGAGGGGATCTCAGCCCCCCCTTTCTCTCCCCGCTTCTCCGGGGGTCATCTGCTTTTCTGCTCCCCCGGCTGCACAGACATTTTCCATCCGCCCCTTTCCCAGGTCTCCCCCCAGCCCCACCCCGGGCAGCCCTCGCCCGGCCCCACGCAGGGACCCCAGTGCGGCCGGTCCCCTCCCCCCGGGACCCCTCGTGGGGCCCCAGGGCAGAGCCTGGCCGGGCCCGGGGGCGTTGGACTCCGGCGGGTGCAGCAGCTCCGAGCCCCCCAGGGAGCAGATCCCGGCGCTGCGAGATGCCGGGTCCCCCCCACAGACACTGGGGCAGAGTCACCGCCCCGCCCCCGGGGCTCGCTCCGGTACCTGGAGGCTGCAGCTCCGCAGCGGGAGCAGGGCCCGGGCCGGGCACGGGGGGGTTAATGGGTCTCCCCGGCACAGACCCTCCTGCTCCGCCCGGGCTCCCAGGTCACAATGGAGCAGCAGCCGCGCGGCGCTCACCCAGCAGCTGATCATACACCGCCCCCTCCCCCGATCTGCGCATGCCCAGAGCCAGGAAACGCAACCGGAACTACATCTCCCAGCCTGCCCCGGGGCGCTTCCGCCCTCTCCAGTCCAGGTAAGGGAGAGTTTCAGCAGGGGAAACTGCGCATGGTCCGTGCGAGCCCCGGTGGGGGCAGGAGAACAAAGGAGCCGCTACTGCTCCTGGGTCTGTGCGGGGGGGGCGGGGCATTAACCCCTCCGTGCCCGGCCGGGGGGGGACTTTCTCCAGCTGGGCCCCGCCCCCTGGGCAGCCCCCGGCTCTGCCCGCCCCGGCCCGGCCCGGAGCCGCCGGTGAGTGAGAGACCCCGGCGGGGGGGCACTGGGGTCGGTGTACCGACACATTTCGAAACCCTCCCGTTTTGCTACTAGTTGCAGTTTCTGCTGCACAACGTAACCATCTGGGCTCCTGCTCAGGACTTGCTGCCGCCTGATCCATGGGGTTGCAAATCAGGAGGGATGGGGTTTGTGGTCAAAAACACTCACAGTCTGCTTCCTCCTGGCTAATGTGCCAAATTGACCTATTGCAGGGTTCTGGGGGTTTCTGCATTTTAATTTTATTTTAAATGAAGCGTTTTAAGCATGTTAAAAAACTTATATACTTTATATACAACAATAGTTTAGTTATATATTATAGCCATAAAAAGAGACCTTCTAAAAATATTAAAATGTATTACTGGCATGCGAAACCTTGAATCAGAGAGACTAAATGAAGACTCGGCACAGCTCTTCTGAAAGGTTGCCGAACCCTGATCTATTGGATGCTTGAGGCATGCTCTTTCACTTTTTTGTGTGTGAATATATGAAAAGGGAGGTAAGGTTTGGGGGTACAGAGCACTCCCCTGACCCCAAGGTAATAACCAGAGTGGCCCCATTCATTTTTTTCAATGGCTTCCTCCTTGATTATTTCCAATGACTTGGCTGCCTGTGCCCCTGTCACTGGTCCAGGGATGGCTGTGCCCCTGTCACTGGTCCAGGTATGGTTGCAAATCTGGAGGGATGGGGTTTGTGGTCGAAAACGCTCACGATTTGCTTCCTCCTGGCTAATGTGCCAAATTGACCTATTGGATGATTGAGGTGCGCACTTCCACTCATTTGTGTGTGAATACGTGAAAAGGGGAGGTAAGGTTTGTGGGTACAGAGCACGCAGGGGGAATAGCAGGGGTGGGGAGGCCACACATGATGGCAGCCCCCCACCCCGGTGTGACGAGCTGGGAATGTTCTTAATGTTTTCTCTGAATACTCTGTTTGTGCTTCAGTGTCTCCTATGCAGTTCTAAAGTATCTAGGTGGTGGATCAGGGTATGTGATTGCTACAGAGCAAAGGGCCAGTGCACCTAAATGCCTGGCACTCTGTCTCCTAGCAACTGATGGCCTGGGCCCTCCTCTGCAAAGGTGCCAGCTGAAGGTGTTGGAGACAAAGAGGTCAGGTGACCACCTGGCCCAGGAAAAGAACTGAGCAGAGAGGAGGGGCTGGAGGGGGTTTGGGAGTCTGGAGCTGGCTGGGGATGAGGAGGGAAGTGCAGATGGGGGTCTGGCTCACTGCTCCCAGAATGGACCCGGCTGTGGGGTCTTGTTCACTGTACCTACAAGCTCTGTTTTAGACCGTGTTCCTGTCACCGAATAAACCTCTGTTTTACTGGCTGGCTGAGAGTCATGTCTGACTGCGAAGTGGGGGGGCAGGACTCTGTGGCTTCCCCTGGACCCCGCTGGGGTGGGATCGCTGTGGGAAGCACATGGAGGGGCAGAGGATGCTGAATGCACTAAGGAGAGACCCAGGAGATGAAGATGTGTTGCCGGCACAGAGGCCCGAGGCGACAGCAACAGTGGTTCGTTGCCCGGTGTGCTTCGCTTCCAATAAACACACCAAGGTGGAGAAGCAAAAAAAAGTTTATTTGAGCCCAAATAAGGTGCAAGGGAGACATAGCAATCTCAAATCCTGCACACAGATACAAGCGGGTCTCCTCTCTTTATACATAACTTCAGCTAAGCATTCCCATCACCCCCACACTCCTCCTCTCCCCCCCACCTTTCATTCCCATGCAGCAAATACACTTTGCAATAGCAATTACCTTAAGCAGTTAAGTCATACTTGGCAAAAACCACTTTAGCTCGTTAGTAACTCTTCTGTGATTAGTTATCTGTACTTTTCCACCGTGGGGGCTACGTTCTCATGCATATAACTTTAATTACAGCACCTGCTTTCCGCCTATCTTATTTAATATTGGCTACATCTAGTATCAAGCAGCCTTGCTGCTGCCAGTAATTAGCACATAACACAAGAGGTTACAAAAGTTTAGTAAGGCTAACAAAAGCACTTTACATAAAGGTACTTTGGGTCACATAGGCCCAAAGCCATCCTCCCGAGTTACCTAGATTTATGCCTAGTGACACCAACAGATGTGTGAGCTTCTTGCCCTGAAAAAGTCTGCTCCAAGGGAGAGGAGGCTCCCCAAAGTCCTGACTGGCTTGGTGGGGAGCAGTTCCAGAGCATCGCCCAGGGACTCTGTGTCACCCGATACCCACCAGAGGGGAGGCGAGTGGGCTTTCTGGACCTGAGAGAGTCCCTAGGAGCATGTGCAGTGACTGTGTTGCAGAGTGAGTGTGCTGCAGAGGGAGAGGAGGGATCCCTCCCCTGGAGCTTGCTGCTGCTGATAATGGGGTGGGGGGGGAGTCCTCTCTGGTCCTAGCCCTGGGGCAGCCTGTCTGCATCCCAAGTTACTTATCCCCAGCCCTGCCCCACCCCAGAGCCTGCACCCCCAGCACTCCAACCCTGAGCACCCTCCTGCACTGTGAACCCCTCATCCCCAGCCCCACCCCAGAGCCCTCACCTGAGGGGAAAAATGTGCAACTTAAATGTGGTGGTCAGTTTGGAGTATCATTGTGTTTAGCACAATACTTGATTATTTTACACCCCTTTAAAGTATATAACTAGTTGTATACAGGTGTTACAAAGTGGGAATGTTCTTAATGTTTTCTCTGAATACTGTGTGGGTGCCTCAGTTTCCCCTATGCATTTCTCAAGGATCTAGATGGTGGGATCAGGGGGTGTGATTGTTGTAGAGCCCTAGAGGGCCAGTGTGATGCTGTCTGCACAGAGAATGGCCGAAACCCTGTCTCCGGGCACCTGATGGCCTGGGCCACTCTCCTGCAAGCTGCCAATTGAAGGTGTTGGAGAACAAAGAGATCAGGTGGCCTCCTAATGCCTGGAAAAGAGAGAGAGGCCAGAGGAGGGAGTGTCAGTGCCTGTGCGGACTTCCGGGAAGTGCATGGTGTGGAAGGGGATGCTGTGATGCTTTGGAACTACTCCATACAAAGCCAGTCAGGACTCTGGGGGAGCCTCCTCTCTCTGAGCGTACTGTCTCCAGGACAAGAAGCTTACACCTTCCTGGGTCTGACCTCGGAGCATTCAGCCCTTTCCACACCGTGCACTTTCTGCAGCGAGTGTGCCCAGGCAGGTCCTGGGGCAACCAGAGGTCCCTGCACCCCAACTCTGCAGTCAGATGTGACTCTCAGCCAGCTGGTAAAATAGAAGGTTTGTTAGACAACAGGAACACAGTTTAAACAGAGCTTGTAGGTACAGAAAATGACCCCTCAGTCAGATCCATCTTGGAGGGTGGGGAACCTAGACCCAAGTTCTGGTCCTCTCCCCATTTCCCCAGCCAGCTCCAAACTGACACTCCCTCCTCTAGTCTTTGTATCTCTTCTGGACAAGGAGGCCACCTGATCTCTTTGTCCCCAACACCTTCAGTTGGCACCTTGCAGGGGAAACTGAGGCATCCACACAGTATTCAGAGAAAACATTAAGAACATTCCCAATTTGGCACAACAGGTGTAACAAAATTTAATACCGTATATTGAAGCAGGCAAGTGTTGCTTCTCACTTTCCACTTTTAATTGACCCTTGTAATCTTGTGGTTCCGATGCGTTGTAGCTTCATTTTATATCGGCTTACAGGGCGAGAGCGGGGGGATGGACCACCATTTTGGGCACCACCAAAAATTATACAAACCTGCCGCCTATGGGATTAGAGTCATTATCGACTTTACAATGGTGCCGTGGCACCAGGGCCACCCTGCATCTCACTGCAGACACAGTGCTCAGAATTAAGCAATGTTCTCAAGGCTGTTGTACTCAGTACTAGTTTTCAGTTGCCAGCTACACGCTTCAGCCAGGCCACTTTCTCACTAGGCTATATCCTGAATATTGTGACTGGGAATGAGGCGGGGGCAGGGAGTGTAGCGGATGCAAATTCGAGGTGAATATTATCTTGTCAATACTGTCCTGGGTTTATGATGCTTTATGCCATGGACTGAAGCAAAGTGGCTGGTGAATAACCAGGAATCTGGTTAATAATTATCTAAATTCAGCTTTCTTCTTTCTCTCTCTGTGAATTATCACTAATTCAAAATAGTGTGCAAGTTGACTGGATAATGGTAATAGAATAATCTCTTGTTAAAACATTGTAAACCATACTACTTGGTTTTTATATTAAACACCTACTATACATAATACAATAAATCTGACAAACAAAACCTAGGAAAATTTTATTCTTTCTGCGTCTTATTTACAGTTTTACAGTAATTTCTTGCTTCAGAATGACTCAAGGGTCACCCATACAGTTTGCAATAGGAATCAACATGTGGCTTGGCAGCTGACTCTTTACTGATTCCTGAACAGCTGGTAACTCAATATTAATCTGACATAGATACTATATGCAGAAGCACAACTCTGTATATATGGGGAGGGGGTGATTATTGACCTTTGTGCATATGTAATAATAGTTTTTGGTGTTTGTAAGACAAGGTATAATAATGAACTTTGTAAAAGTTCCTGTTTGGTGTGAGAGATGTTACTTATACCTAAATGCACTCCCCTTCCCCACACCCAGCCCTATGCATGCTGGCTAGGGAATATCACTACTGTAGTGTCAGCTTTTAAGAGAGCTTCACATGCAGAGCAGTCACTAGGGATTTTTGGCACATAAGGCAAGGAACAGAGGCAGCATGTCCGGCTCTTCCCTATTAGAGGGAAGGATCCACCAACGAATTTCTGCAAAAGAGCCGTATCATAGAATCTCAGGGTTGGAAGGGACCTCAGGAGGTCATCTAGTCCAACCCCCAAATGCGCCGCCCCTCTCCATTGAAGACGACCAGCGGCATTTCGGCAACGAGTACCACAGTCCCTCTCAGAGGGAAGGACTTGCTGCCGAATTGCTGCTGAAGGAGAGACTTTCTGAGCCCCTCACTTTCCGTGCCCGAGGCAAGTGCCTCACTCTCCGTGCCCGAGGCAAGTGCCTCACTCTCCTTGCCCTCGTTACGGCAATAGTCACATGCACCACTTCTAGTATTACAGTAAGTTAAAACAAGCTACAGTACATTGGGACATTAATGCTCTATTACAGTGTTTGCAGTAGCATATTAAAAGCTATAACACTGAACAGACTAGTTAGGGCCGGCTTTAGGAAGTTTGTGGCCCACCCAATTCAAACATTTTCGGCGGGGCCCCAGCAGGGATGACTTTAAAAAAAAGGAAAAAAAGGTGGGGAAAAAAAAGCCTTTCCTTTCTTAGCAACCGGTTCCCTATAAAAAGTTCTGATTTAAGGGATGTGTGAGAATGTGTATTTCTGGTACCAATAGGGTTACTATATTTCCAGATTTAAAAATTCCTCCCAGACAGCAATTTAAGAACCAAAAAGTCTGACATGTCCGGGAAAATATGGCTGTATGTTAACACTACCTACAGTTCTTTTTTAAAAAGATGGGACTGAACTAGAAATGAACTCCGCTTCACACGTGTGGGTCCCCGCCACTCCCTGGGAGTGTGCTAGGGTGACCAGATGTCCCGATTTTATAGAGACAGTCCCAATCTTGGGGTCTTTTTCTTATATACGATCCTATTAACCTCCACCCCATCCTGATTTTTCACACTTGCTGTCTGGTCACCCTAGGGTGTGCACATGTGTGTGGGTACCAGCTGCTCTCTTCTCCCATCATTGAAGCAGGTGTGCAGGGTTACTGCCCAGGGAATTGCAGGGCACCAGTGGACATGGGGCTGGCTGCAGGCAGGGCAAGGGGTGCAGCAATGGCTGGAGACAGGGGTGTGTGGGGTGGGGTGGGGTGGGCTGGCTGGCTTCAAGCAGGGCCATAGGGGGGTGTGGCATAGATTGGCAGTGCTGAAGACAGAGGAGTGCAGGAATGGCTGGCTTCAGGCAGGGGGGGTGCAGCAGGGGTTGGCTGGAGACAGGGCACGGGGTGCAGGTACAGGGGGTACAGACCACCCGGTATGGTAAGTGCTCCCTCCTCCTCCTCCCTCTCCCACCAGAGTAGCAGCAGCCACCTGGGGCTCCCCTGCTTCCACAGCCCTGGCCATGTACACAGCTGCCGGAGCCCTGGGGAAGCGGCGGGGCTCCAGTGGCTATTTAAAGGGCTGGGGCGATAGAAGCAACGGGAGCCACAGACTTTTTAAGTAGCACACAGATCCCAACAGCCCTACCCCATGGCTCCAGCAGTGTGGCAGTGGTGGCAATTTAAAGGGCCCCCAGGCCCTTTAAATTTTCCCCTGGAGAAGCCGGGCCACCCCGGTACAGTGCACTGACTCTTGCCAATACACCAAACCGGGGCTTGGGCGCGGGACCCTCTTAGGGGCAGGGCCCGATTCAGGGGAATTGGTTGAATTAGCCTAAAGCCGGCCATGCCAGTATATCCAGGACATTAGTAGCACACTTTTCCCCCACCAATACCTAGTAGTTGCAGTGTCATCTCCCATAGCTACTTAGGTTGCAGCTTTATTGTTAAACCTAAATTGGGAAGAAAGACGACTGATTCAGAACTTCTTTAATGGTTACTTTATCGCTAAAGGGTGTAGTGGGGTGTAGACTTGGAGAGAGGAAGGTTTCTATGATGTAGGCAAGATCAAGTATTTTATCCAAAACCAGAATACGAATGGCGCTGGTCTTCTTGGTGTCTGACCTTGAGCTATTGTCAAAAGTTTGAGGGTGACTCGTCTCCTTCCTCATATTTTGGTTGAGGATTCTATTGATAAAGGGATTGGCCTCAAATACCTGGTTGTAGGACTCTGCCACGGTGTAGTTTTCATCTTGGATTGCCTGGTCCTAATTATAGTAAAGCATGCACTTTAGTCTTTGTAATTATATGTTATAACTCTGTTGCTTTTTATGAAGGCAGGAGTAAAAGAAAAGTAGCTGCAATATTTTCATACTAAACTAACGCTGAAAATGTACATAATTTCAATCAGACTCCTAATCTTAATTTTTGCTTAATTTTCTTATGGATTTATTTATTATGGTGGGAAACTGCTATAGGGAAGTACACTTCTCCTATATAGGTCATAAGGATCCTATCTGTCTGAAACTGGCTGCTCTTTCTTTCTTTGATCTGCAGAGTGACTGATGCTTTTCAGACATCAGTTGTGGGTACAGAAGGGTTTCATTGCATCTTCTCTCTTGGCACCAGCTACTGTTCTCCCTTCTTGTTGTATTGATAGTGGGTGGGTGTGTCTCTCCTTTCTTTAAAATCATATATGCTAGGGACAGTCTTGTCCTCTTCTCCTCTCCTGATGTCAGTGTAGATGCAGGCGGTGCAAAATGTACTACAGTCATATAGTATCTCAAATGCAAAGCTGCATTTCAATGATCTGAGGTTTGAAGAACAATGTGGAACTAGCTGTTTTACGGGATGTCTCGATTTCATTCCTGTAGTAACATAACTGGTGATAGGAAAGCAGGGAGAGAGAGAGGTGTGTGCTCTGCAAGGCTGCTGGCCACGGGGCCAATGGGTGTGGGTGGACTGGGTAGGATCGCGGGAGTCACATCTCTGGGATCTGCCTTGCTACCCAGCACTGCTCCAGCTATGAGCTGTCTCCACTGCCTGGGACCTGTGGGGCCCCACCTGCCTCCCTGGGGGAAGAGCCACCTGGGACTGGTGCAGAGGCTGGGCCAGTCTCAGCCACTCACAGGGAACAGTCGGGGAGGGGGGAGGCTCAGCTGGGTCCTGAGAGAGCCTGGCCCGGGTAGGCTCTGCTCCTGCTCCAGCCTGGCTGCTTCCACCACTCCCAAGAGGCCAGAGTTATCCTGCCCCAGGACCAGTTCTGGCTGCGCTGCCATCTCAGCCTCGCAGCCACAGTCACCTCCCATCAGGGCCGGCTACTGTGGCTGGGGGCTAGGGTTTGGGAGAGTAGGTCTCTAGGGGGTCTGGGTAGGTGCTGGACACTGGGGGGGTGGGGAGATCTATGTGTTGGGGGCCTGTCAGTGGGGGAGATCTGTGTGTGTGTGCTGGGAAGTGTGGGGGGGTCTGTGTGGGTCACTGCAGTTGTGGTGGTGGGGGGCACTGGACAGTGAGGGGATCTGTAGGGGGGCTCTGGGTGGGAAGGTGTGGGACACTGTGCAGTTGTGGGAGGGCTGTGGGGGGTCTTCAGCTGGGGGGCACTGGTCAGTGAGAGGATCTGTGGGGGGGTTCTGAGTGGGTGGGGGAGTGATCTGGGAGTGCACTGGGCAGGGGGGTTTGTGGGGGTCTCTGGATGGTGCAGCACTGGGTGAAGGGAGTCAGAGGGGTTCAGGGCAGGGGATTTGTGGGGGTCTCTGGGTGGTGTGGCACTGGGCATAGGGAGTCGGAGGGGTGCTGGGCAGGGGGTTTGTGGGGGTCTCTGGGTGGTGTGGCACTGCACGTAGGGAGCCAGAGCGGTGGTGTGGCACTGCGCGTAGGGAGCCAGAGGGGTGCTGGGCAGGGGGTAGCATGGTGCACATGGGCCCACCCCCAAGGGGAAGAAGCACAATGGCAGTGCAGGGCTGGGCTGGACAGCGTGGGTCTGGCAGCTCCTGGTTTGTAAACAGTGCCCTTGTACTGGGCTGGGTGGAGTGGGGCTGTCCCTGCCGTGCCATGACTCATATCCCATTGCCCCAAGTCAGCCCCTTGCTCTGAGGACTCTGCCCCCATGCCTCATGTCCCCATTTCCCCCATGGGGACCCACAAATATGTTTAGCACCGGGCCCACAACAGGTTAATCTGGCCCTGTTTGGGGTGCAGGCTCTGGGATGGAGTTGGGGGTGCAGGAGGGTTGCAGGCTATGGGGAGTTTGAGTGACGGGTGCAGGCTCTGACCTGGGGCAGGGGATTCGGGTACAGGAGGGGGTACAGACATGTGGGCTCTGGGAGGGAGTTACCAAATCAGCACGTTGTATAAGAGAAAGGAGCTGCAGGGATTTCATATAGACATAGAAAATGATAGAAGACACTTTTACATAGTCAAAATGTGAGAGGCAGAGTTTAAGGGAAGGAGGGGGCGTCTGTACAATATTTCCCCGCATTCAGTCTCCTGGCTGGAGCAGTAACAGCCCCGCAGCACTTGTATAGGATAAAGAGGAGCCGCGCTGTCTACGCTTTGACAGTGTAGGAATCGGGCTGCCTGTGCCTTTAAGACCCAGCCCCAGGAACCCGCCCCCTGCTCCAGGGCTGACACAGGGCACAACTGAAAACAGCCTGTGCACCCCCCACACCCCCAGATCTGCGAGCGCAGCAGGTGGCTCATCCCGAGGGGCCACTGTCCCCCCCACCCCCTCCCTAAACGGGGGTTTTGTCCCCGCACAGGGTCTGGCAGCGTCTTCCCCCCCCCCCCCCGCTTAACCCCGGCTACCACCCCCCACCCCCGATTTTTCCCCTTCAGCCTCTCTCCTGCCGCTGCCTACAGCAGCTTGACCCCCCTCTGGCCAGTAAATTTGTGTCCCCCACTCAGACCCTGGCAGCCCCCGCGCTGCGGTTTGCCCCCTTGAGCATTTTAAACGCCCCCAAAGAGCAGGCAGCAAATCGTGAGTAGAAGTGAGGGCAGAGAGAGGGCAGTGGCGACAGAGGAGGTTACTGGGCATGCTCAGCGCAGCCAAAGTAGCGAATCGGGAGCGGTTCATGTTTCTGTCCCCCCCCCTGCGGACACTGGGGCAGAGTCACCGTCCGGCCCCGCCCCCGGGGCTCGCTCCGGTACCTGGAGGCTGCAGCTCCGCAGCGGGAGCAGGGCCCGGGCCGGGCACGGGGGGGTTAATGGGTCTCCCCAGCACAGACCCTCCTGCTCCGCCCGGGCTCCCCGGTCACAATGGAGCAGCAGCCGCGCCGCGCTCACCCAGCAGCTGATCATACACCGCCCCCTCCCCCTCCCCCGATCTGCGCATGCCCAGAGCCAGGAAACGCAACCGGAACTACATCTCCCAGCCTGCCCCGGGGCCGCTTCCGCCCTCTCCAGTCCAGGTAAGGGAGGGGTTCAGCGGGGGAAACTGCGCATGGTCCGTGCGAGCCCCGGTGGGGGCAGGAGAACAAAGGAGCCGCTACTGCTCCTGGGTCTGTGCGGGGGGGCGGGGCATTAACCCCTCCGTGCCCGGCCGGGGGGGGACTTTCTCCAGCTGGGCCCCGCCCCCTGGGTAGCCCCCGGCTCTGCCCGCCCCGGCCCGGCCCGGAGCCGCCGGTGAGTGAGAGACCCCAGGGGGGGGGGCGCTGGGGCCGGGCGGGAAAGTGACTCTCTGCCCCGGGGACCTGGGAGAAGCCTCGGAGCTGCCTCGGCCCCAGGGGAGCTGCAGCAGGATCCGCCCCGGCCTCGCAGGGAGGGAGGGGAGAAACCGCAGTTGTGGGGGGCGGGGAAGGTCAGTGGGACGCGAGGGGGGGGCATTGAACTGTCTCTGGGCAGCCAGGAAATCCCGGGCAGGGGAGTTAATTGGATCCTGTCCCTGTTTGTGCCACTTGCCTCTCGCCCCCCGATACAAATTCTCTCTAGTTCTGCCCTTTTTCTCGCTCAGCATCTCACACGGGGCTATAAAATCTGGGGGGATTTCTCCTCTCCCCCCCCCCCGACCAGATTAACTTTTTGTGGCCCCAGCGCCAAACATATTTGTGGGCCCCCACTGGGGAAATAGGGCATGTGATGGGGGGTGGTCTGCAGAGTGAGGGGCCGGTTGGGGGTAATGAGGCGCAGTGCAATGACTGGCCCCACTTAGCCCAGCACAAGGGTGCTGTTTATAAACCCAAAACTGCTAGATGCACACTGCCCCCCCAGCCCTGTGCTGCCAGCCTGCCCCTTCCACACTGCCCCAGTGCCCTGCCCTTATCCCAGCACCCCCTCACCCAGAGACTTCCCCCATAGGTCCCTCTGCCCAGCACCCCCTGCCTAGAGACCCCTCTCGCTGACTTCCCACCACAACTGCACAGCACCCTGCACACCATACCCCCCTGCCCAGCTCCCCCATCCACAGATCCCCTACTGTCCAGCACCCCCTTCACAGTCCCACCATCACAGCTGTACAGTGAATATTCCTGGGAGAATCCTGCATCAAATTCTGTGCATAATATTTAAAAATTCTGTTTTGTTTTACAATAAATAAATGTGGAAGCTCCACCACGGCAGTGGGGAGCACGGGCCACTGGCTGCATGGAGGTGGGCAAATACTCTGCAGCCTCCCCTAGCCCCCTGGGACAGGGATTTGGCAACGAGGCTGAATCTGACCCTGACACAGCACAAGGGCCAGGCCTGCCACAGAAACACCCTGGGGCCCTGCCCCTTTTGTGCCAGGCATGCCAGATGTGAGCAGGGAGGCAGCTGCTTCCTTGGGGGGAGGGATAGCTCAGTGGTTTGAGCATGGGCCTGCTAAACCCAGGGTTGTGAGTTCAATTTTTGAGGGGGCCATTTGGGGAACTGGGGTAAAAATCTGGGGATTGGTCCTGCTTTGAGCAGGGGGTTGGACTAGATGACCTCCTGAGGTCCCTTCCAACCTTAATATTCTATGATTCTAAGTGCAGAGGGACTTAGTGTGGGGGTTTCCAGATAGGGGTAAGAGGGTTCTGTGTGGGGCAGTCTGGGTGCAGGCAGCTTAGTGTGGGGATCTGGATGCACAGGGAGGTGCCAGGTTCAGGGGCAATGGGAGTCTCCAGGGGGGACCAAGTGAAAGTGGTTGGCGCTCAGTGGGTGGGGTGTCTAGGGGGAACTCATCAGGGTGGGTACAGATGCAGGGTGAGGGTTTGATGGGCTTGTTTAACAGGGGAGCCCCAGCTGCTGCCAAGGGGATCCACGTGCTGGGTCCCCGCTTCCCCTATCCCAGGGATCAGTAATCTTCAACCTGCTAGGGGTAAGCCCCCTGGTGGGCCAGTTTGTTTACTTGCCATGTCCGCAGGTCTGCTGATGGCGGCTCCCACTGGCCGTGGTTTGCTGCTCCAGGCCAATGGGGGCTGCAAGAAGCCACAGCCAGCTCATCCCTTGGCCCGTGCCCTTCCCCAAGGCCCCGCCTCTGCCTCCTCTCCCAAGCAGGGAGCATGCTGTGGCTCTGCTCTTCCCCCTCCCTCCTGCTGGCAAACAGCTGATCGGTGGCGGGGAGGGCGGGAACACAGCAAGCTGTGAGAAGAGACAGGGGACGTGGAGCTTGGCTGCCCTACTGCAGCGGGAGCCTCAGTGCCAGCAGCACCAAGCTTCTGTGCCCCGCAGGAGAGAGTGGGGACGAGTGGGCCTGGCCGGGGCCCCCACTGGAGTGTGGGCATGGGGTCAGTGGTGCCATGATAAATCCGCTACTGCTCCTTTCCCCTTAGTTGATCACTTCTCTCATCTCTCCTCATTTCCCCCTGTTCTCTCCATAATTCTCAAATGTCAATTTAAAATCTCTCCAACGTGGGGGATTTTCCCACCCATTTTATCTGCAGCTATTTGTCCTTGTTAAGGTGGGAAATTGTTGTCCTGAGTCATTCCACAAAACATGGCTGCCCCTGGAGTGGGGATGGGATGAGATGCCCGTTCTCTGCCAGGGCAGGGAAGGGAGGAGCACGTGTTCCCCATGGAGACTGCCCAGACCCCAGTTTCCCAATCCCACTTGCTGCCCCCTAACTACCAACACAGTTGCCCCCAGTTACCAGTTACCATCCCCCACTGCTGTCCCCTTCCCTCATCCACGGACCTTTCAACTCCAGCTCCCCCTCTCTTGCCCTCTTAAAGCAGCTCCTCAAAGGGCTCCCTGCTGCCCATGTGAATGGTGGCAGAGGGGGGACCCATCACTTTCTGTTCATGTATTGGATAGTCATATAAAATCCAGTCAAACAGTCCCCCTTTTCCACTAGTTAGTTAATAGCAATATAAAATCCCCTCTGATCTCGGTGTATTTCTCTCTTGTTATCAGTTGTGCAGTTTGTGACACGTATTCTCTGCAAATCTCAAAGATTGATATAAAATATCCTAAACATTTGCCCCATTCTTTCTCTAGTTATCTATTTCTAATTGAATATGTCCTGAGATTTTTCCCTGTCTGTCTAATTATAAAGTACTAAGAAAATATCAGATTTACACCTTTTCTTAGATTCTTGAACATGGATAGAAAATGTTTGCAAATGTTGCCTATTTCCTCTATATTCATTTATTTAATATTCATGTGAAACACACACAGATTTTACCTTGTATCAGCAACTGATATAAAATCCCTCTGATTTTCCATTTTCCTCTCTATAATTTGCAAAAGTGGATCCAAAATCCCTCAGATTTCCACCCTTTCTCTTTCATTTCTGAACATTGATCTCATATCTCAGGTTTTGCCTCTTTCTGTGTCATTATAAAATGTCAATTAAAAATCCTCTCAGGTTTGGGGCTGTTCCCCATGTTTCTAAATCCCTGCAACTTCTCCTTACTTGGGGGGAACCTGTTGCCCTGAGTATTGTCCATCCTGGAGGTCCCAGGGGGTTAAATTGTCCAGTGATCATCTTTCCCCGTCTCCTTTGAGAATATTTGCTGATGAAAGAGACCAGCCACACACATTTAATATCCATCAAAGCCAGAGGCCTCATCCTGTTTGGGGGGATCAGTGGCTCCCAGCTGGTAACAGGAAAGTTGGCTGGACCCTTTTCTTTTCTCCAGCTGGCACGAGATGAGGAGGTGACTTTGAGTGCAGTGTGTGTCCAGAAGTATCCCAAACCCCATGACAAACAGTCAGGGGGAGTGTCTGTGTGGGGAGATTGCAGCTGGAGATGAAGGGACATTGTGGTAGGGGGAGGCCTCTGGGTGACTGGGCAGGGGGTACCCTAGTCAGGTTGGTGGGTTCTGGAGATTTGAGGGTTCGGGGGTGGTTCTGATGTGCCCAGCCCTGAAGCTATGGGTCCTGGAGGTGGGTATCGCTGGGGGCCTGGTGACTGCAGAACAGTGGGGGTGGGCGTCTCTTGAGGAGGCGGGACAGGGGGTTAGAGGGAGCCTGGTGCTGTGCCAGGGGCTCTGTCTGGGCTTCCTCTGCTGGCTCCTGGGATCGCTGCCATGCCCAGTGCACCGAGCTTTGGGGTGGGGGAGCGATCTCCGATGTTAGGTCAGGGGATGTGAGGCAAGCAATGTGAGGGGTGCTGCTGTAAAGAATCAGTGGGACCCTCTGGGGGGAGGAGGGAATCTCAAGCAAACAGCAGGGCAGATCCTGGTGGAGGGCAGGTGGGGGTCCTAGGCATACAGTGGGGGAATCCCAGGCAGGCAGGGAGGGACTGAGTTCCCAGTGCGGGGGGGGGGTGTCCCATTGGGGTAGTCCCTTGCTGCTGCGGACTTTTGGTGGGGGGAACCCTTTGGGATTCCCAGCCTGGCAGTGATGGTCTGGTGGGGGTTCCCTGGCCGGTGGGACTCTGAGAGGTATCTGGGGTCCCTGGCCAGGGACTCTGGGGGCTAGGCACAAGGAATGTCTGATGAGACCCTGACTGAGGGCCCCTGGATGAAGGCTCTGGGGGCTGCTACTAACGATGTTCCTTCCATCTCATCAGCTTGTGCCAGAATCCTGGCTCCAAGCACTGCCTGCCATTCCCCAGCCACATGCCTGGTCACTGAGATAACTTTCTATCCACTTATCAAACACTGTGAGGTGAAATCACAGATTTTGCTTTTCTCCTCTCTTGAAAACTGCAGGAACTTCTGGTTCCCTTGGGAAAACTCGTTCCCCCAGTCTTTGTCCTAGATCTGGGGGGTGAGGGAGGTGGGTCAGCACTGCCACACAATGGTCTCTTCCACAGTATTCTGGACTCATACTTTCTGAAATCTGGTTTCATTGAGACCATTGTTAATCTAGAGTCATTGCATAGAGACACAAGGAGTGACTCCAGATGGACAGTGGGGCAAATGAGATCAGCAGTTCTCTCTGTGAGGAGGGGCTCTCATTAGCTGCTCTCCCCAGAGAGCTAAAGGAGAGAAGCTGCTCAAATGCTCTGTCCCTCTCTGTGCAGGATATTGGGGTTCAGCTTCCTGGGTCAGACTCTACAGCCTCCATTGTGATCTGAGAGACCAGGCTTAGCTGCTGCTGCTTCCCCAGCAAGGGCTGTGTGCTGGGGTGTGACCTTAATTAAAGCTGCTTCTCTGCATGGCCCAGGGGATGACTTTCTCCAGCTGGTCCTAGCCCCCTAGGGCAGCCCTGGGCCCTGTTAATACTAAACTCTGAGCCAGAGACTCCAGGTAACTGAAAGACCTCAGGAAAAGTGCTGGGGACTGGCATGAAAGTGACTCTGCACAACAACCCCTCCTAATTTCTCCTCCCATTAGCAATTGCCAGGAGAAAATCCAGCCATGGGAGAGCAAAGCCCCCGGGAATGGGACTTTCCAAGCCAGAGGAGCAGGGAGAGGGGACAGGGAAGGAGAGACTGAAAGGGGCAGCGGGAGAAATGAGTGGGGGGAGAGATTTCCAGCTCTCTAATCCACCCAGACATGTATTGCAGCATCTCTGGGCAGAATCACTTTCCAGTGAACAAAAAAGAATCAGACAGAGGAGAAGCCAGTTCCTGACTCCATATTCCTCCTACTGGGGTGTGGCTGCTGTGGGGTCAGTGTCCGAGGGAATCCTCCACAGTGACTCCTTTGGTTCTGCTCTTTTCAAGCCTTGTGTTCAGAGACTTTGTTACGGGGTGAGAGGAGGGAGAAGGGAGGTTAAAAATCTCTCTCTGGGCTTAGAGATCAAGCATTTTCCCAGGATGGCAGAATCTAGGATGTCTGTCATGATGTGAAACCCCCACAACTGCCCTTCTCACCCAGACAGGCTGCAGAATGACGTCCATGTTTCGCTCCAGATCATCCCATCCTCCCATGGGAGAGGGAAGAGAAATGGCCACAGAGGAGCCTGTTCAGGTAGGGATTATTGGGGGGTTGCTGGTGGGTTCCTGCAGGAGCGAGAGGGACAGCAAATACACCAGAGATGGGAAGGTTTGTGCAGTCTGGTTTGGAGGCTGGAGCGGGGCAGGAAATGCACAGGGAGGGGAAAGGAGGAGGATAGCTTGTGACAAACCTGCTGGGAGTTGTTTAATAAGTGGCCCAGATTCTAGGAACAGACTCATGAGATTAGGACGTGTAAATACCCTAGTTTGTGAAACAGAAAATAACCCACCTACATGGGGCTAGGAAAACTGACCAGACTCCCAATGCTGGAGCCTGACCTGACTAACCAATGGCTGCTGTGAGATATGAAGGGGGCACCCACCAGTTAGGTTTAAGGTAGATTCCCCTCCCTTCATATCCAGCTCCTCACAGTGAAGAGGGTGTTGGGCTTCCTACCAGGGAGCTCTCCCTGGTCCCTGCTAGGGGCTTCATCTCCTGTATCATTCTGTGACTAGTAGGCAGGTGATAGATCTGCTGGGAGAGACAAGGGGCTCTCTCTTCGTCCCCTTAACCTGGTGTTTCCAGGATGCTCTGAGTGGAGTGGAGGTGGGACTCTAACTGTGATCCACCCAGAGCTTCCATTTAATTGACTCCTCTCCCCCACAAATAGTGTGAGTGGGGCATCAGGTACTGAGTGTTGGACTCTTGCTCTTTCAGGGGCCAGTGACCTTCGAGGAGGTGGCTTTGTATTTCACCAGGGCAGAGTGGGCTCTGCTGGACTCTGCTCAGAGAGCCCTCTACAGAGACGTCATGCAGGAGAACTATGAGAATGTGACCTCGCTGGGTAAGGGTTCCTGTCCCCTCGGTTCTTGGAAGGGGAAATGGGTTCACGCCAGTCCCACAATGCCATCTCTGCTCTGCCCTGTCTCTGCATCACCCCAATATGCCAGTGACACACACTGCCACAGACCCTCCCCTGCTGCAGAACACTTTGGGAACAGCACAGGAGCAGTATCGCACAGTGTCAAATCACCTGTTTGTTCAAGTAAACTTCTTTGAGATGGGGCGACTACATCTGCATGCAGTGTTATGCTCATAGACTTTAAGGTCAGAAGGGACCATTATGATAATTTAGTCTGACCTCCTGCACAATGCAGGCCACAGAATCCCACCCATCCACTTCTATAACAAACCCATAGCCTATGTCTGAGTTATCGAAGTCCCCAAATTGTGGTTTCAAGACCTCAAGAAAATGTGCAGAGAATCCTCCAGAAAGTGACCCGTGCCCCATGCTACAGGGGAAGGCGAAAAACCTCCAGGGCCTCTGCCAATCTGCCCTGGAGGAAAATTCCTTCCCGACCCCAAATATGGTGATCAGTTAAACCCTGAGCATGTGGGCAAGACTCACCAGCCAGCACCCAGGAAAGAATTCTCTGTAGTAACTCAGATCCCAACCCATCTAACATCCCATCACAGACCACTGGGCATACTTACCTGCTGATAATCAAAGATCAATTGCCAAATTAATTGCCAAAATTAGGCTATCCCATCATACCAGCCCCTCCATAAATTTATCAAGCTTAGTCTTAAAGCCAGATATGTCTTTTGCCCCCACTACTCCCCTTAGAAGGCTGTTCCAGAACTTCACTCCTCTAATGGTTAGAAACCTTCGTCTAGTTTCAAGTCTAAACTTCCTAGTGTCCAGTTTATATCCATTTGTTCTTGTGTCCACATTGTTACTAAGCTTAAATAATTCCTCTCCCTCCCTAATATTAATCCCTCTGATATATTTATAAAGAGCAATCATATCCCCCCTCAACCTTCTTTTGGTTAGGCTAAACAAGCCAAGCTCTTTGAGTCTCCTTTCATAAGACAGGTTTTCCATTCCTCGGATCATCCTAGTAGCCCGTCTCTGAACCTGTTCCAGTTTGAATTCATCCTTCTTAAACATGGGAGACCAGAACTGCACACAGTATTCCAGATGAGGTCTCACCAGTGCCTTATATAACGGTACTAACACCTCCTTATCTTTGCTGGAAATACCTCGCCTGATGCATCCTAAAACCGCATTAGCTTTTTTTACGGCCATATCACATTGGCAGCTCATAGTCATCCTGTGATCAACCAATACTCCAAGGTCCTTCTCCTCCTCTGTTACTTCCAACTGATGCGTCCCCAATTTATAACTAAAATTCATGTTATTAATCCCTAAATGCATGACATTGCACTTTTCACTATTAAATTTCATTCTATTACTATTACTCCAGTTTACAAGGACATCCAGATCTTCCTGTATGATATCCCGGTCCTTCTCTGTGTTAGCAATACCTCCCAGCTTTGTGTCATCCGCAAATTTTATTAGCACCTTCCCGCTTTTTGTGCCAAGGTCAGTAATAAGAACATAAGAAAGGCCGTACCGGGTCAGACCAAAGGTCCATCTAGCCCAGTATCTGTCTACCGACAGTGGCCAATGCCAGGTGCCCCAGAGGGAGTGAATCTAACAGGCAATGATCAAGTGATCTCTCTCCTGCCATCCATCTCCATCCTATGACGAACAGAGGCTAGGGACACCATTCTTACCCATCCTGGCTAATAGCCATTTATGGACTTAGCCACCATGAATTTATCCAGTCCCCTTTTAAACATTGTTATAGTCCTAGCCTTCACAACCTCCTCAGGTAAGGAGTTCCACAAGTTGACTGTGTGCTGCATGAAGAAGAACTTCCTTTTATTTGTTTTAAACCTGCTGCCTATTAATTTCATTTGGTGACCCCTAGTTCTTGTATTATGGGAATAAGTAAATAACTTTTCCTTATCCACTTTCCCAACATCACTCATGATTTGATATACCTCTATCATGTCCCCCCTTAGTCTTCTCTTTTCCAAGCTGAAGAGTCCTAGCCTCTTTAATCTTTCCTCGTATGGGACCCTCTCTAAACCCCTAATCATTTTAGTTGCCCTTTTCTGAACCTTTTCTAGTGCTAGAATATCTTTTTTGAGGTGAGGAGACCACATCTGTACACAGTATTCGAGATGTGGGCGTACCATGGATTTATATAAGGGCAATAATATATTCTCAGTCTTATTCTCTATCCCCTTTTTAATGATTCCTAACATCTTGTTTGCTTTTTTGACCGCCTCTGCACACTGCGTGGACATCTTCAGAGAACTATCCATGATGACGCCAAGATCTTTTTCCTGACTCGTTGTAGCTAAATTAGCCCCCATCATGTTGTATGTATAGTTGGGGTTATTTTTTCCAATGTGCATTACTTTACATTTATCCACATTAAATTTCATTTGCCATTTTGCTGCCCAATCACTTAGTTTTGTGAGATCTTTTTGAAGTTCTTCACAATCTGCTTTGGTCTTAACTATCTTGAGAAGTTTAGTATCATCTGCAAACTTGGCCACCTCACTGTTTACCCCTTTCTCCACATCATTTATGAATAAATTGAATAGGATTGGTCCTAGGACTGACCCTTGGGGAACACCACTAGTTACCCCTCTCCATTCTGAGAATGTACCATTAATTCCTACCCTTTGTTCCCTGTCCTTTAACCAGTTCTCAATCCATGAAAGGACCTTCCCTTTTATCCCATGACAGCTTAATTTACGTAAGAGCCTTTGGTGAGGGACCTTGTCAAAGGCGTTCTGGAAATCCAAGTACACTATGTCCACCGGATCCCCCTTGTCCACATGTTTGTTGACCCCTTCAAAGAATTCTAATAGATTAGTAAGACACGATTTCCCTTTACAGAAACCATGTTGACTATTGCTCAAGAGTTTGTTTTTCTATGTGTCTGACAATTTTATTCTTTACTATTGTTTCAACTAATTTGCCCGGTACCAATGTTAGACTTACTGGTCTGTAATTGCCGGGATCACCCCTAGAGCCCTTTTTAAATATTGGCGTTACATTAGCTAACTTCCAGTCACTGGGTACCAAAGCCGATTTAAAGGACAGGTTACAAACCTTAGTTAATAGTTCCGCAACTTCACATTTGAGTTCTTTCAGAACTCTTGGGTGAATGCCATCTGGTCCCGGTGACTTGTTAATGTTGAGTTTATCAATTAATTCCAAAACCTCGTCTAGTGACACTTCAATCTGTGACAGTTCCTCAGATTTGTCACCTACAAAAGCCAGCTCAGGTTTGGGAATCTCCCTAACATCCTCAGCCGTGAAGATTGAAGCAAAGAATCCATTTAGTTTCTCCGCAATGACTTTATCGTCTTTAAGCGCTCCTTTTGTATTTTGATCATCAAGGGGCCCCACTGGTTGCTTAGCAGGCTTCCTGCTTCTGATGTACTTAAAAAACATTTTGTTATTACCTTTGGAGTTTTTGTCTAGCCGTTCTTCAAACTCCTCTTTGGCTTTTCTTATTACACTCTTGCACTTAAGTTGGCAGTGTTTGTGCTCCTTTCTATTTGCCTCACTAGGATTTGACTTTCACTTTTTAAAGGAAGTCTTTTTATCTCTCACTGCTTCTTTTACATGGTTGTTAAACCACGGTGGATCTTTTTTAGTTCTTTTACTGTTTTTCTTAATTTGGGGTATACATTTAAGTTGGGCCTCTATTATGGTGTCTTTAAAAAGGGCCCATGCAACTTGCAGGGATTTCACTTTAGTCACTGTACCTTTTAACTTTTGTCTAACTAACCCCCTCATTTTTGTATAGTTCCCCCGTTTGAAATTAAATGCCACAGTGTTGGGCAGTTGTGTTCTTCCCACCACAGGGATGTTGAATGCTATTGTATTATGGTCACTATTTCCAAGCGGTCCTGCTATAGTTACCTCTTGGACCAGCTCCTGCGCTCCACTCAGGATTAAATCTAGAGTTGCCTCTCCCCTTGTGGGTTCCCGTACCAGCTGCTCCATGAAGCAGTCATTTAAAGTATCGAGAAATTTTATCTCTGCATTTCGTCCTGAAGTGAAATGTTCCCAGTCAATATGGGGATAATTGAAATCCCCCACTATTATTGTGTTCTTAATTTTGATAGCCTCTCTAATTTCCCTTAGCATTTCATCATCACTATTATTGTCCTGGTCAGGTGGTCGATAATAGATCCCTAATGTTATATTTTTACTAGAGCATGAAATTTCTATCCATAGAGACTCTATGGAACATGTGGATTCGCTTACGATTTTTACTTCATTTGAATCTACACTTTCTTTCACATATAGTGCCACTCCTCCCCCTGCACGACCTGTTCTGTCCTTCCGATATATTTTGTACCCCGGAATGATTGTGTCCCATTGGTTGCTCTCAGTCCACCAGGTTTCTGTGATGCCTATTATATCTATATCCTCCTTTATCACAAGGCACTCTAGTTCACCCATCTTATTATTTAGACTTCTGGCATTTGTGTACAAGCACTTTAAAAACTTGTCTCTGTTTATTAGCCCGCCTTTTTCTGATGTGCCAGATTCTTTTTTATGTGACTGTTTATCATCTGATCCGGCCCTTACATTATACTTTTCAGTCCTCTGCTCCTGACTATAACCTGGAGATTCTCTATCATCAGACTCTCCCCTAAGAGAAGTCTGTGTCCGATCCACACGCTCCTCTGCAGCAGTCGGCTTTCCCCCATCTCCTAGTTTAAAAACTGCTCTACAACCTTTTTAATGTTTAGTGCCAGCAGTCAGGCTCCACCTAAACCAAAGTGGAACCAATCTCTCCTGTATAGGCTCCTCCCATCCCAGAAGTTTCCCCAGTTCCTAATGAACGTGAACCCCTCCTCTCTACACCATCGTCTCATCCACGCATTGAGACTCTGAAGCTCTGCCTGCCTACCTGGCCCTGCGCGTGGAACTGGGAGCATTTCTGAAAATGCCACCATAGAAGTCCTGGATTTCAGTCTCTTCCCTAGCAGCCTAAATTTGGCTTCCAGGACATCTCTCCTACCCTATGTCATTGGTACCTACATGTACCACGACCACCGGCTCCTCCCCAGCACTACACATAAGTCTATCTAGATGCCTCGAGAGATCCGCAACCTTCGCACCAGGCAGGCAAGTCACCATACGGTTCTCCCGGTCATCACAGACCCAGCTATCTACATTTCTAATAATTGAATCTGCCATTACTAACACCTGCCTTTTCCTAGAAACTGGAGTTCCCTCCCCCGGAGAGGCAACCTCAGTGCGAGAGGCAACCCCAGCACCATCTGGAAGGAGGGTCCCAACTATGGGAAGGTTTCCCTCTGCTCCCATTGACTGCTCTGCTTCCCTGGGCCTTTCTTCCTCCTCAACAGCACAGGAGCTGTCTGAGCGGAGGTGGGACAATTCTACAGTGTCCCGGAAAGCCTCATCAACATGCCTCTCTTAGCTCCTCCAGTTCCGCCACCCTGGCCTCCAAAGTCCGTACATGGTCTCTGAGGGCCAGGAGCTCCTTGCACCGACTGCACGCATACGCCACGCGCCCACAGGGCAGGTAATCATACATGCTACACTCAGCGCAATAAACTGGATAGCCCCCACCCTGCTGCTGGGCTTCTGCCTGCATTGTCTCCTAGTTAATGTAAGGGTGGTTTAAAGAAAGAGGTTTTGAATGTAGTTTGGTTTATAGGTTTTAGGATTTTAAGGGGGGGGGGGCACAGGGAAGGGGTTACGTCTGGCGAGGGACTCCCGCTCCCTTCCCACTCCCCTTCTAAACTCCCTTGCGAAACTCCCTGTTAGCAGCCCGTGGTCGCTTGTGCGCGGCTTTATAAAGCCCTGGCCTGAGTGAATGCCCCGCCCACTGATTAAGGCTCAGCTAATTACCAGAGGCTTTGAGCTTTCAAACCTGCCTCCAACTGCCAGCCAGAGCACACGGTCCCTCAAACAACCAAACAAACAAACAGACTGACAAACACAAGCTCAGCACAAAGCAAGTAACCCCCAAACACAAACAAACACACACTACAGACAGTCACTTACCCCACAGATGCTGTATTAGCTCCTCCTTCACCTGGAGAACTCCCTTGCGAAACTCCCTGTTAATAAAAAGGTTAAATAAAATTGGTCCCAAAACTGATCCCTGAGGAACTCCACTAGTAACCTCCTTCCAGCCTGACAGTTCACCTTTCAGTATGACCCTTGTAGTCTCCCCTTTAACCAGTTCCTTATCCACCTTTCAATTTTCATATTTATCCCCATCTTTTCCAATTTAACTAATAATTCCCCATGTGGAACCGTGTCAAATGCCTTACTGAAATCGAGGTAAATTAGATCCACTGCATTTCCTTTGTCTAAAAAATCTGTTACTTTCTCAAAGAAGGAGATCAGGTTGGTTTGGCACGATCTACCTTTTGTGAAACCATGTTGTATTTTATCCCAATTACCATTGACCTCAATGTCCTTAACTACCCTCTCCTTCAAAATTTTTTCCAAGACCTTACATACTCCAGATGTCAAACTAACAGGCCTATAGTTACTCGGGTCACTTTTTTTTCCTTTCTTAAAAATAGGAACTATGTTAGCAATTCTCCAGTCGTACGGTACAACCCCTGAGTTTACCGATTCATTAAAAATTCTTGCTAATGGGCTTGCAATTTCATGTGCCAGTTCCTTTCATATTCTTGGATGAAGATTATCTGGGCCTTCCGATTTAGTCCCATTAAGCTGTTCGAGTTTGGCTTCTACCTCGGATGTGGTAATATCTACCTTCATATCCTCATTCCCAATTGTCATCCTTCCATTATCCCTAAGCTCCTCATTAGCCTTATTAAAGACCGAGGCAAAGTATTTATTTAGATATTGGGCCATGCCTAGATTATCTTTAACCTCCACTCCATCCTCAGTATTTAGCGGTCCCACTTCTTCTTTCTTTGTTTTCTTCTTATTTATATGGCTATAGAACCTTTTACTATTGGTTTTAATTCCCTTTGCAAGGTCCAACTCTACATGGCTTTTGGCCTTTCTCACTTCATCCCTACATGTTCTGACCTCAATAAGGTAGCTTTCCTTGCTAATCCCGCCCATCTTCCACTCCCTGTAGGCTTTCTGCTTTTTCTTAATCACCTCTCTGAGATGCTTGCTCATCCAGCTTGGTCTACAACTCCTGCCTATGATTTTTTTCCCCTTGGGATGCAGGCTTCTGATAGTTTCTGCAACTTTGACTTGAAGTAATTCCAGTCCTCCTTCACCTTTAGATCCACAGGTTCTTCAGTCCAATCCACTTGTCTAACTAATTTCCTTAATTCTTTAAAGTTAGCCCTTTTGAAATAAAAAACCCTAGTCCCAGATGTATTTTTGTTTATCCTTCCATCTAGTTTGAACTGAATTAACTCATGATCACTCGAACCAAGGTTGTCCCCTACAACCATTTCTTCTATGAGGTCCTCACTACTCACCAAAACCAAATCTAAAATGGCATCCCCCCTTGTTGGCTCTTCGACTACTTGATGAAAAATCCATCAGCTATCACATCCAGAAAAATCTGAGCCCTATTACTACTACTAGCACTTGTCCTCCAGTCTGTATCTGGGAAGTTAAAGTCTCCCATGATTACACAATTCCCATTAGTGTTTACTTCATTAAAAACATTAAAGAGGTCTCTATCCATCTCCAAATCAGATCCCGGCGGTCTATAGCACACCCCAAGCACTATCTCAGGGGAGGCTCTAGTAGCTTTCTTTCCCAATGTGATTTTTGCCCAGACAGACTGTCTTATCCATTCCATCCCTTCTTATATCTTTATAGTTAACCTCACCATTGACATACAATGCTACTCCACCACCTTTGTCTTTATTTCTGTCTTTCCTAGACATCACATAGCCTTCAATACCTGTACTCCAGTCATGACTACTATTCCACCATGTTTCTGTTATCCCTATAATATCCGGTTTCACTTCCTGCACCAGTAGCTCTAGTTCCTCCATTTTGTTTCCTAGGCTCCTCGCATTAGTGTACAGACAGCTTAATTTTTGCCGTTTGGCTTCACTGACATTCTTTATCTGGTTAGGCACAGACATTCTACCACCAGTATCACCTGTTAGACTGGTATCTACACTACCCTTCCTCCTTATGTCCATTCTTCTGCTCATGGCTGTATCCTCTCTTACTTTGTTTTCTTCCCTCTCGGTGTTAAATTCTGGCGTGGAGATTACCTGGACATCTCCCAACCATCTCCCCCAAATTCCTAGTTTAAAGCTCTCTTAATCAGTTGGGCGAGCCTCCATCCTAGAAGTCTATTTCCCTCCTTACTCAGGAGAAGTCCATCCCGAGAGAACAGTCCTCTGTCCATGAATGCTTCCCAGTGGCCGTACATCCCAAAGCCCTCCTTATAGCACCACTGCCTGAGCCATCTGTTGATCGCCATAATCTTGTAACACCTTTGTTGCCCTTCTCTAGGAACAGGCAGAATCCCACTGAAGATCACCTGAGCCTCGATTTCCTTAAGCGTCTTCCCCAGCCTGGCATAGTCTCCCTTGATACGTTCCAGCGAGAACCTAGCCATATCATTCGTTTCCACATGAAGGACAATCAACGGATTCTTTCCCGCTCCCATTAAGATCCTTTTCAGCCTCAGGTCCACATCCCGTATCTTAGCACCCGGCAGACAGCACACCCTTCTGTTCTCCGGATCAGCTCTAGTTACAGGCCTGTCTATTCTTCTCAGTAAGGCGTCCCCAATCACGTAGACCTGCCTTTTCCTGGTGACAGTATGATTCTCTGGTCTATCCCCTGCTCCCACTGGCTGCAAGTCCTCTTGATTCCTGTTCGCCCTTGCAATCCTTCGCAACCCATCCTGTATTCTCCTGGGGCTCATATTTGGTGTTGTCTCCATTGACTCTTCCCCTCTTCCTGTAGGGCTAGCTGCTCTTCTCTTTTTCCTTGCCCTCTCACCTTCAGTGACCACCTGCTGTGTCCCTTCTTCATTTTCCAACTCTGCAAACCTGTTCTTGAGCTCTATTTCTCCTTCACTGGCCTGTCTTTTCCTCTGCCTGGTTCTCTTAGTTACATGCTTCCACCGTCCACTTTCCTCACTCAGCAGTCTCCCCTCAGAATTCTTTTGTCCTGCTTCCATCTGCAAGTCTGAGATTATCCCTTCAGCCGCCTCATTTCTTTGCTCCATCATCTGCTCGAACCCCCTCCTACAAAGCACACGGGATCTTTATAGAGGAAGGTAAATACACAGCATTTATTGAGAATAAAACAGTTAGCATATGCTTTTTAGTCTCACACACTCTCTCTCTCTCCTGCCAGTGATGTTCATAGTTACCAGTCTGTTGTAGCTCGAGTCAATCTAATGGCCAGTTAGATTAAGCACTAGTGTGGAGCTTGGCTCCTGTCAGTCACGATCCAATGCTCCTGGAGCTTGGCAAGACAAACCCAAAGTCCCATGGCCAAGCAGCCTGGTTCTTACAGGTTTTTTCCCCTTTGTTGAAGTCTATGGATTTTGCTGTCAGTTTGTGATTGGTTATTTCTTAATTGGTGTAAACATTCCAATACACCTCTGAGAGGGTCATCCTGTCCTTTGTTCCGATTTAATCAATTGTTCTCAGGGGTGCCAGCCTTTACCTCAGAGTCATCTATCTGCCCTTCATTATGGATGCGCGTTGATGATTCTTTGATGTCCTTTAAGTCTCTTTACTTCCTCTTCCTTGACTCTGGCTTTAACAATGGCCTTTATACCTTATCTTTTTCTGATGCATACATCCTCATTCACACAAACCGACAGAATACAAACAGTAGTATTTTATATCGAGCAAAAAGGCATTGCAAATTAAACTTTGCCTTCAATCTTTGTCTAATCTACTTAACATAGACACAATAGAGAATCCTCTCTCTTACTTACTAAATCTTAAAACAAAGAAATGTGTATATATAACTAGAGTGTCTAATTTGTAATACATATAGGAAACCATAGTAGACATAATTTATCCTAAAACAAAAGGTGACTATAATCAGTCAGAAGGATTGTTCTGGTTTGTCATTCTTTTCTGCTATTCAAAAAGGCTGGCTGGCAGGATGAAATCAAATCATACATTAATTCTCACAGTACATTATAAAATCCAGCTCCTACAACCGTATTCAAGATGTAGGTGTACCATGGATTATATAGAGGCAATATGATATTTTCTGTCTTATTATCTATCCCTTTCTTAATGATTCCCAACATTCTGTTCACTTTTTTCCACTGCCACTGCACATTGAGTGGATGTTTTCAGAGAACTATCCACAACGACTCCAAGATCTCTCTTGAGTGGAAACAGCTAATTTAGACCCCATCATTTTATACAGGGGCGGCTCTAGGCACCAGCAAAGCAAACACATGATTGGGGCAGCCCATTTACAGGGGCGGCAGGGATCCAGCCTGAGAGCTGAGAACCAACAAGAGGCTCTGGGAGCTGTAGTTCCTTGGTTAGCTCTCTGCCTATAGAGCCAGCCCTGGAGCAGGGAAAGAACTACATTTCCCAGCATTCCCTTGGCCACTACCAACTGGAAAGGAAGGAGGGGGACCTCATGCGGCAGCATGCTGTGAGTGGACAGTGATAGGGAGACCATATTTTAACATTCAAAAACCAGGACACTCCAGGGGGAGGGAAGCCCCCCTCTGCCACCATCCACTCCCTCTGACTGCCTCCCACAGAAACCACAACCCATCCAACCCCCCTGCTCCCTGTCCCCTGATCACCCCTTCCCAGGACCCCTGCCCCTAACTGCCCCTTGGGACCCCACTCCCTATCTAAGTCTCCCTTCTTGTCCCTAACTGCCACCTCCTGAGACCCCCCCCCCAACTTCCCCCTTAGGACCCCACCCCCTACCTGTCCCCTGACAAACCCCTGGGACTCCCATGCCTATCCAACGGCTGCTTGTCCCCTGACTGCGCCCTGACCCATCTAACCCCCCTTCTCCCTGCCCCTGACTGCCCCCCGAACCTCCACCCCATCCAACCCTGCCTGCTCCCTGTCCCTTGACTGCCCTCCCAGAACCCCTCACCCTTTCTCCAACCCCCCAGCCCTCTTACCGTTCCACTCAGACCAGCATGCTGCATACATGCTGCCGTGCTCCCCCGTGGAGCCCACAGCCACACCGTGCCCCCCCGCCCCTCCCCCCCACACACACACCCAGCACCTGCCTTCCAGATTTGAACACCTCAAAATTCAGGAGTGCTCAAGCTCAGTTTGGGCAGCTGTTACTTTGTTTCTCCCAAATCAAATACACTGACTTGCATCCGAAGAAGTGGGTATTCACCCACGAAAGCTCATGCTGCAAAACGTCTGTTAGTCTATAAGGTGCCACAGGATTCTTTGCTGCTTTTACTGATCCACTGTAACTTGCTGTAGAAAAGTAGGATAAAATTGAGCAAGAAATGCTTCCCAGTGGTTATTAGGACTGGAATTGCTATTTTCCACAGCCATTGCCTTTTTTGTTTGTTTAAAAGGAAGACAGTGATATTGCATTGACAAATTTCCCATTGAAACAAAGAGTGGAACAAAAGAATAATAAAGGCACCTCAACTTTTCCTCATTTATGGAGGACAGTCTTATAATATGCATCCAGATATCCTTCAATCACACAAGCTGAAAATTGTTCCACTTTACTGCAGCTCTGTAACCATATGGGAACCAATCCTGTCTGTGTTTGGTGCACATCCAAAATTCCTGCTGAATGACCCGCCCTGGGAGCGAGTTACCAGTGACCCAGGGCTGCGGCGGAAGGAGGGTGCAGGTGGGGGTGGAGGGAGCCCAGGGCTGGGGCGGCAGGGGTATGCGAGGGGGAGCCCAGGGCTGGGACAGGGGGCAGCTAAAATTTTTTTTGCTTGGGGAAGCAAAAAACCTAGAGCCGGCCCTGATTTTATGTATAGTTGGGATTATGTTTTCCAATGGGCTGCACTATGTGCTATCCTGACGTCTAGTACTGCTGAGATTCTGAATTTAGTAATATCCCTGCCCTTCCTGTTCCCTTTCTCCACTGAACCCCACCAGCCCATGGTTACTGTGCACAGCTTCCCCAGGACTCTCTTTGTCTCTGGGCCTCTCTGTCAGCAAGAACCAGTGCCAGGGAGACTTGCCCTCTGTCTTGATTTCTGTGACATGGATTTACTTTCTCTGTTTTAGGAGCCTCTTTGAAATTGAGTGTCTGTGACATTAACCACAGTGCAATCTGGACTGTTGAACAGCTGTGACCCCTCAGTTTCCCAAGCTGGAGTGACTTTTACACTGTTTTACTGTGAGAACAGCCACTCCTGGGCAGTTAACACACAGTCTTCAGCATGTAACTCGCTCCCAGCTACACAGTATTGAGTACTGCTAGTCAATGACTCACGAGTTACAGTGCAGCACAGGAAAACCCCAGAAAATTCTTTGGTCCCAGACTTCCCCCAGAAATGTGCATCTTTCCCTGTCCGGCACACTACTGAACACTGCAAGCTCATATGAAGTCTGTCATTTCATCAGTGGAAAATGACATGCACCAGCCTTGTTATCTCATGTAGATGAGTGGATTCACCCCTGTGGTGCCTCTTGCTGGTGACTTCTGGGAATTAGCTCATTCCAGCTCTGGAGCGCCCTCTGCAGGCCAGTGATTCACCTGTCCTCTGGCCCCTGTGTCCCTCCCTGGACCTGGTGCCCCCTGGCAGTAACCCCTCAGTCTTAGGGTCTCCCCTCCCTGGGGAACCCCCACCCATTATTCCTACCTCACCTCAGTCTATGGCTACTGCCAGTCATCATCTAGCCCCACGCTCTGGGGCAGACTGCAGTATCAGCCTACTCATCACTGGCAAGGAGGATTTGGACCTGCTGCCTTTGCCTACCCCGGGCTGCCCTCTGTAACCCCCCAGTACCTATTGCCTTCTGCTAAGTCACAGCCTGGGGCTTTCCAGGCTGGAGCTCCCCAGCTCCTCTGCCTTTCCCCAGCCCTGCTTCACTCAGATACTGTCTCTAGCTCCCTGCAGCCAGGCCCATCTCCTTCTACAAAGAGAGAGAGACTCTATCTGCCCCTGGCTTCTCTGCCATTATAGGGCCAACTGAGTCTGTTTGGGGCATGGCCCCAGCTGCAGCCACTTCCCCCAATCAGCCCAGACTAAAAGCTGCTTTCTCCAGCCACAGCCCCCTCCCAGGGCTGTTTTTAACCCTTCAGGGCAGGAGTGGGGGTTCACCCCGCTACATCCCAAATGGAGTTTCCAACACACTTTAATCCAAACACACTAGTTGGATAAAACAAGATTGTTAACTACCAAAAAAAAAAGATTTTAAGTGACTACAGGTAATGAGGCATAAAAGTCAGAATTGTTTACAAAAGAAATGCAAGATAAAAAACAAACTAACATGTAAGTCAGGGATGGGCAAACTACGGTCTGCAGGCTACATCCAGCCCATGCGCCCATCCTGCCTGGCCCCTGAGCTCCCAGCTGCAGAGGCTCCCCCCTCCCCATCCCTGCTGTCCCCCTGCAGCCTCATCACGCTGCGCCGCCAGCACTCTGGCCCGCTGCTCCTGGGCAGTGCTGCAGTGGTGGGGCTGCAAGCTCTTACCGCTCTGAGCGGCATGGTAAGGGCGCCGGTCTGCGTGCTCCTGAGGGACCTCGTGTCTGACTCTGGCGAGCCGCGCGGCTGTGGGAAGGGGGTCAGGGCCAGGGGATTGGATAAGGGCCAGGGAGTCCTGGGGCACAGTCAGGGGACAGGGAGCAGGGGGATGGTTGGGGGGGGCAGTCGGGGATGGGGCATGAGGGGGGTTGGATAGGCATGGGAGTCCTGGAGTCTGTCGGGGGTGAGGGTGTGGATATGGGTCGGGGCAGTCGGGACAGGAAGCAGGAGGGGTTGGGTAGGGTCCTGTGGGGGGTCTTGGGAGAGGGCAGTCAGGGGACAAGGAGCAGGGGGTTGGTTTGCTCGGGAATTCTGAGGGGGGCAGTCGGGGTGGTAAGTAGAAGGAGGCGTGGCTGCAGGAGAGGGGCTAGCCTCCCGAGCTGGGAGCTCACGGACCAGGCAGGACGGTCCTGTGGGCTGGATGTGGCCTGTGGGCCGTAGTTTGCCCACCCCTGATCAAGGGGATAAACCTATTGAGTCAGCAAGACATGCAGAGGTATGTCTGTGTGCTGGGAACTCCGAGGCTTTTCCATGCCATGTGCTGTGAAGCTTGTGTTTTGGGTCACAGGAAGTACAAGCCACATGGCAAAAGGAATATAAAGGGCAGCTGCATCATCTCCATTTTGTCTTCAATCCCTCTTCCTACCTCTGGAGCAACTTCTCTACAAACTGAAACCTTGAACAAAGGACTGAATGACCCATCCAAGCTGTGAATGTGTTCCAGACGGACTTTTAAGCCAGCAACTCACCAATACTGCTAAGAACTTGATGTATAGATTTCTGAATGCATCTCACTGCTTTCCCATTTAACAACTTTTTTTGTGTCGTGTCTTGTCTTTCCATGTTAAAGGATTGTCTGGCAGTGTGGTATTTTGGGTAAGATCCAAACCTATAGTGATCTTGTAATGTGGCTGACACTTTGAGGTCAGAAAAACATTTTGTATGTAAGCAGAGTTTTTAAATAACCTCTCACTGTACTGGACCTAGGTGCTGATTGGGAGTCAGAACTGGGATGCAATAAAGGGGGCCGTGTGATTTCTTTTTTCAGCTTCTCGATAATCAGTGTGGGGGATCAGAACCACAGTTTGTGACTGGTCGGTGAGTTTAACTTCAGTTTCAGAGTAGCAGCCGTGTTAGTCTGTATCCGCAAAAAGAACAGGAGTACTTGTGGCACCTTAAAGACTAACAAATTTATTTTAGCATGAGCTTTCGTGAGCTGCAGCTCACTTCTTCGGATGCATAGAATGGAACACACAGACAGGGGATATTTATACATACAGAGAACATGAAAAGGTGGAAGTATGCATACCAACAGGCAGAGTCTAATCAATTGAGATGAGCTATCGTCAGCAGGAGGAAAAAAAACTTTTTGAAGTGATAATTAAGATGGCCCATAGAAGGTGTGAGGAGAACTTAACATAGGGAAATACCCAGAAGCCACCTACTACAGGACAGGCCTAAAAAAGAAAATAACAGAACACCACTAGCCATCACCTACAGCCCCCAACTAAAACCTCTCCAGCGCATCATCAAAGATTTACAACCTATCCTTAAAGATGATCCCTCACTCTCACAGATCTTGGGAGACAGGCCAGTCCTCGCTTATAGACAGCCTCCCAACCTGAAGCAAATACTCACCAGCAACCGCACACCATACAACATAAACACTAACCCAGGAACCTATCCTTGCAACAAAGCCCGATGCCAGCTCTGTCCACATATCCATTCAAGTGACACCATCATAGGACCTAATCACATCAGACACGCCATCAGGGGCTCGTACACCTGCACATCTACTAACGTGATATATGCCATCATGTGCCAGCAATGCCCCTCTGCCATGTACATTGGCCAAACCGGACAGTCTCTACGCAAAAGAATAAATGGACATAAATCTGACATCAGGAATCATAACATTCAAAAACCAGTGGGAGAATACTTCAACCTCTCTAACCACTCAGTGACAGACTTGAAGGTGGCAATTTTGCAACAAAAAAACTTCAAAAACAGACTCCAAAGAGAAACTGCTGAACTTGAATTAATATGCAAACTAGATACTATTAACTGTGGCCTAAACAAAGACTGGGAATGGTTGGGTCATTACACCAATTGAATCTATTTCCCTATGTTAAGTTCTCCTCACACCTTCTATGGGCCATCTTAATTATCACTTCAAAAAGTTTTTTTTCCTCCTGCTGACGATAGCTCATCTCAATTGATTAGACTCTGCCTGTTGGTATGCATACTTCCACCTTTTCATGTTCTCTGTATGTATAAATATCTCCTGTCTGTGTGTTCCATTCTATGCATCCGAAGAAGTGAGCTGCAGCTCACGAAAGCTCATGCTAAAATAAATTTGTTAGTCTTTAAGGTGCCACAAGTACTCCTGTTCTTTTAACTTCAGTGTTAACCACCAGTTTTGAGAGCATCTGCTCTCCCTTTTTCAGCCTGCCCTAACCTTGGCATTTTCAGTGAGGACTGCCCCAGGCACACCAGGTCACACTAAGCACTGAAGTTAAATTAATAGAATGGTTTCTATGACGAAGTCTTATGAAATCAATTGAACTCCTTTGTTTTCTTTCATCTGAGCAGGGTTTCCAGTTTCCAAACCTCATATAATCTCCCAGCTGGAACAAGGGGAAGAGCCATGGGTCCTAGACCTCCAGGGTTCAGAGGAAAGATGGATCCTGAGAGCTCCCCGCACAGGTGAGGAAACATTAACCAACTCAGAATCTGTGAGTGCCTGAAAGAAACATCTGGGACACCCTACAAAGCCCTTGGAAGGTCTCTCAGTTCATTATTGTCCCTAGCAGGGGTCGTATCCTCAGGGTAAATATAGCTCATGGCTTCCTGTAGACCCTAGCAGACAGCAGGCAGTAGCTTCCTCCCTTTCCCATGTGGATTTGGATGGGATGTGAATGTCGAATTGATCCCCTCCTCTCTCCTATTTGGGGGAACAGTTTGGGGATGTTCAGTTTCTGATTTTTATTTGACCTTTATCCAGAACTTGTTTTGGTTTGGCCTTCCCCTTTCCATCCCTGTTTGAGGTTTCTGTCTCTATCACAGCAGGTGATGCAATGGATTGTGAGAAAGAGGAGCAGAATTCTCAGCAGGAAAATGTTGAGCAAGTGGATAAACACAGAACATTATTGCGAAGATTGGAAAGGAATGTGTCCAGGAGTCATGAGCAGAGGAAATCCTGTGAGATTCCGGGAAGACCAGAAAGAGAGCAGGGAAAGCAGCCAGGGGAGAAAGTGGGTAAATTTATTTCCTGTCAGGAAACTCAGAAGGACCTCAAGGAAACCACAACACAACAGGAAATCCTCATGGGAAAGAGAAAAAATACACGCACTGAGTGTGGAAAAAACTTATGTGATTACTCCAGCCTTATAAAACATCAGAGAATCCACACAGGGGAGAGGCCCTATGAATGCTGTGAGTGTGGGAAAACCTTCAAACGCAGCTCAGCCCTTTCTGAACATCAGAGAATCCACACTGGGGAGAGGCCCTATGAATGCAGTGAGTGTGGGAAAAGCTTCACTAGCAGCTCAGGCCTTTCTAAACATCAGAGAATCCACACAGGAGAGAGGCCCTATGAATGCAGTGTATGTGGGAAAACCTTCTATTGCAGTTCGCACCTTATTAGGCATGAGAGAATCCACACAGGGGAGAGGCCCTATGAATGTAGTGAGTGTGGAAAATGCTCCACTAACATCTCAGACCTTTCTAAACATCAGAGAATCCACACCGGGGAGAGGCCCTATGAATGCAGTGAGTGTGGGAAAAGCTTCACTAGCAGCTCAGGCCTTTCTGAACATCAGAGAATCCACAGAGGGAAGAGGCCCTATGAATGCAGAGAGTGTGGGAAAACCTTCAATCGCAGTTCGCACCTTATTAGGCATCAGAAAATCCACACAGGGGAGAGGCCCTATGAATGCAATGAGTGTGGGAACACCTTCAGTCGCAGTTCGCACCTTATTAGGCATCAGGGAATCCACACAGGGGAGAGGCCCTATGAATGCAGTGAGTGTGGGAAAATTTTCACTTACAGATCAGGCCTTTTTCTCCATCAGAGAATCCACACAGGAGAGAGACCCTATGAATGCAGTGAGTGTGGGAAAACCTTCAATCGCAGTTCGCACCTTATTAGGCATGAGAGAATCCACACAAGGGAGAGGATGTGAGTGTGGGAAATGCTGTGAGTGTGGGAAAACCTTCTCTTGACGCTTAGCCCATGTTAGACATCAGAGAATCCGCAAGGGAGATGAACATTATAAAAACCTCTGGGGCTATCCATACTTTTTTTTCTTTAATAATGTTCCTGATTCCCACATAGTAACTTTTAAAGCTTTTTTTAACTGTTTGCTGCACTATTATCTCTCAGCTTGACCAGATGAGTGGCCCATTTTTGCCTTTTGCAGTTTGCCCTGTTTTGAGGTGGACTCATTTGGCCTTTCTATCAACTCCATTGTCCCATGAGTACTTTGAGTGTGCCCTTCCTACCGGGAACCAGGGAACATCACATTCATACCATTCCTCCTATTGCAAATTTATTGTTAGTTACCAATGATACAGATTGTATCATTGCCAGTTGTTCTCGCCTTGCTCTGGGTTGTGCTGAAGAGCAGATATATTGGGAATTTTTCAAATTATATTTAAATGAAGAGGAGCAGGGGCAGGAAAAAAAGTGTCATTTCAGCCTCTGACACTGGAAGGAGATGGGAAGACTCGGAGATTCCCTCTTTCCCCATCACTGCAGAACTGTTACCTTTTGTCTGAGCCATGCAGAGGTTATCTTCATCACATTCTATCTCTCCAGTTCTCAGAGTGTCATGTGAGGAAGAGTTCTCAGTTGTCTGTGCTTGGAGATGATGCTTTGACTTCTTTAATCTTATACCAGAGTCACTATGACTGGAGATGAAAGTGTCAAAGACCTGGAAGGGGAATTCAAATAGATTCCAAAAAAATGGATTTGGAGTTTAAATCCCAGGTTCCATCTATTGGTAAAGCCACTTCTGGCAGGGTGACTGGTTTTGTCCCCCATTATGGATATGCTAGGATACTAAACATGTTGTAAATAACATAACTGAGTATTGAGAGAGTGCTGAGTGAAGTATGTTTGAATGGATCAGAGGATAATGTGCTTGGAGAATCTCTTGTCCTGATTCTGAATAATCAGATATAACCTGCTCTGGAATTTCACTTCACAGTTTCATTGTCATGTATTGTGTCTCTCTGTGATGTGGGTTTCTATTTTTCCTGAAGGCTGTTTGGTCACCCAATTCGATATTAGTTCAGTTTGATAGGATGTAGCTCAGCCATTTGTCTTAAATTCTCCAATAAATCTATTTGCTAGTCATCATTGCTCACTTCAGCTTTGCTTTTTCCCCATCCCTGCATGATGACATAGAGAAAGTTGAAGGGAGGGATAGCTCAGTGGTTTGAGCATTGGTCTGCTAAACCCAGGGTTGTGAGTTCAATCCTTGAGGGGGCCATTTAGGGATTGGAGCAAAAATCTATCTGGGGATTGGTCCTGCTTTGAGCAGAAGGTTGGACTAGATGGCCTCCTGAGGTCCCTTCCAACCCTGATGTTCTATGAATCTACAAAGTGCGGTTCTGTCAACAGGAGAGAACTCTCTAATTTACTGGACAGGCTAACAAAGAAACACCAGTGATTTAAAATCTTTACTCAGAAATGGTGAACAACAGCAGAACCTCAACTAAGTGTAGGAAATGCATATGATCACAGTGTAGTTCAGTTGTTTAAGTCAATATTGTCTCAGGTGATCTGGGGAGAGAATTCCATGGTAAGTGATCTTGAGCTAGGCAAAACACCCATGTATTTGGTTCCAAAGCCTTTGTAACCCAGGTCCTACAGAAGATCTCTCCTTACTAATCCTATGGTATGGGAGAAGCAGATGTTGAGGAAATAGAAGTGGGGTTTTTGTTGAATTTATCCTTTGTAGGTGCTAAAAATGTATATCGAATCAAATCAGTTTTGGAAATCTAATAGCTGCAGAAAAATAGCTATTTTTTAATAGAAACTCAGCTCGGTAACTAATGGAGATTGTGATCCAACACTGTATCCAGTCCCTTGCCTGGAACTGCGCCACCAAATTAAAGAAAAGCTGGGCATGTTTTGGGAAGCCATTCCTCACTAACACTGCTGAGATTTGGAGTGGTTTTGTAAAGGATTCTACTTCAGAGAAGTGTAAATTTACCCTAACCAAGGCCAAGGATTTTGAAAGAACTGGGATGGAAAGAGTCTACACCCAGTTCTTGGTTTCCACTGCAGTAAAGGAAGCTATGGTGACCAATGACCCAAGGAAAATTGTTTTTACAACTCCATTTCCTAGTTCAGTGTCACTGATGACAGTTCCAAAGGATGCCAGGTTACATTGAGAACAATCATCCTTCACCATTTGGATCCAAAGAGAGAGTGCTTCATAGGACAGTCCTTCCCCGTGGATCCCAAACTGGCTGCCTGATTGGGTAACAAGGACTTTCAGGCTGTAGAAATGATGGTAACCAATGAGGCAACAAATGTGTCAGGCTCCAATTTCAGACTTCCGGATACACGGAGGTTGAGTCCTGATTCTAAGGTTTTGTGTCTGATGCTATGGTTACACAATAAAACTGATGTTGGCGCAGCTGCATAATGTAGCTGCGCTGCTGTAGCACTGCTATTACCGATGCTCTATGCCAATGGGATAGATTTCTCCTTGTCAGACTTCATTATTCCAGCCCTCGCAAGCGGCAGTGGCTGTGTTGGCAGGGGAAGCTCTCCTGCTGACATAGCACTATCTACACAGAGGTTTAGGGCTGTGTAACTACATTTCCCAGTGGTGTGGATTTTTCACACCCCGGAGATATATAGTTATATTGATAAATGTCTTTAGTGTAGACCAGACCTTAGTTTTGGCTTGTGTTTTATGCAATTACATCACTTCTCTCCCTCCTCCTACCTTGAATAACTAAAAAGTGTGATGAGAAGTATTTTTCCTCATGATGCAAACATTCCCACATAGGAGACCCCTTCCACTAACACACATGGCAGAAGAACCAGAGATATATGAACTCTCAGAAGCGTTGGGACCTACATTGGGACAAATCACAACTTGAGCCAAGGTTCAGTTGTTGGTAATGGGGATTAAAAGAAAACTAACATGTATGACAGAAATTTGTGATTTTTTAATATATTACTGTTACCAATGAAAATGAAATTATAGGTGAAGTTATTGGTTAAAGAGTAAGAGACTGTGTGATAATCTGAATTATTTTGGAAAACTGAAAGTTGTCTTGTTTTTTGTTTTGCTAGTCATACAGGAAATGATGGCTAATCTTGAAAAGTTAATTTGATTTAATTTACCCCCTGCAGTGTAAGAAGTTCTGGTCGAAAACCTCACTCCAACGGTTGGGGTGGGAGAATGTGTGTGAGAAAGAGTGTATAAGAGAATATTGGCCCAGTATAGATTTTAATTGTTTGTGTTTTCGAATAGAACTTATTTTGCTTAGTTTCAAAGTCAATTTCTATTAAAACGAAAGCTACTCGAGGAGATAAATTGTATAACTTTTTTCCCCACTTAGACTGTAAGGGTCACTGTCTTCCCCGCTTCTCTAATTTGCAAAGGAAAGGCCTGACATCTGTCACAGGATGTGTCCAGCAGGTAGGAAAGCTGCAATCATCAACCATCAGTATGAAGGAAAAAGCTGAAGTCCATTGCCTTGCAGGTCAATAAGCCATCTAAAGGCTGGTCTGTGTTGAAAAGCTGTGTTGACATAGCCACCTCTCCACTGAGAGAAGTAGTTAATGTGACCCAGTGTAGACAGTGTTAGGTTGTCAGAAGAATATTTCCAGTGTTTGAAGTGTAGACACAGCCTTAGACAGATTGATCCCCTCTGGGAAGCGAGTCATGACATCAATTCCAATTTTGACCCATCTCCCTGTATGTGAGAAAGTTACTAGTATGGAGGGCTGAGCCAGCTGTCCCATCACCTGGTTTCTCAACTGTAGCTACAGCTCTTAGTATCCATCAATCCAAAGCTTGAGAGAAATGGAGAGTTCCAACCATTGTCATTTTAGTATCTTATTGTTCCTCTCTCTGTTTTTTGTTCTGGCCTCTCTATTATAGCAGGGTGTGACTGTATAGCTCAGTGCATGTGTGACAAAAACTCATTGGTGCCAATTGGCAAAGGGGTCACTGTTGTTCACAAGCAACTCCTGTCTCAGACCTGACAAACTCACCACACCTAATACACTGCTTTTATGATATTTATCCAGGAAGCATAGCAGTGAGATCTCTACTGAAAGCTTGTAAATTATTGATACTCCTGCTCACTGCGAGAGGTGTGTACGAGTCATATTTAAGGAGTAATGTAAGTACATGGAAAATTATGCCCATATGTATTGTTCTGAAAGTGAGTCACCCCAATCATAGGTCTTGGTGGGGACGGTCCATTCCAGTGGGAGGGAATTGGCACCTGTCCCTTGCTAGCCAGTTATGTGATGTGTTGCTCCATTGTCAACCTTTGCACCAACCCAGAAAAGCCAATGGAAAACCATCAAAGACAAATTATAGACATTGAAACCCTGTGGAAGTGACAAGGACAATATGAGAATGAGGAGATCGTCCTTTTTGTGAATAAAGACAAAAGACTGATTCAGTTCATAACAGAGTGGAGAAAAACATTCTGGGTCCATTCACCAAGGAGATTCCTAATGGCCAGTGGTGCTTCATGAAAGGCAGGGCCCTGGCTCCTAGGGACTAGCAATCCGTGAAATTGACTGAAGTGTGAGGTGAGAATCTACTTAGATAGGAAAGGTAACTATTAAAAACTTTAGGTTACATTTTTTGCTTTTGTTTAGTTGGTAACAGTTGGTTTCCATCACTCACATTTGTTTGTTTAAATCTCTATCTGTTGTTAAATTTTTGCTTGTTTGATAACACTGGTCTACAATTTTTGAGAAGTCGTCTGCTTCAGAGATAAAATGTGCTATTTATTATGTATTTTGATGTGCTGAATTCAAATATGACAATTAAAACAACTGATTGGCTACTGTTTCTAAGATATTTAAGTTTTTACATTTTATGTCTATGTATATTGTGTAGATAGTAGAGTTTTAATCATAAATTGTAAACCTAGGTCTTTTCATGTGTTTATGGTTGCTTTACATGATAATATTTCACCTGTCCTGTTTATGTAACACTTTAAAAATCAGCAAAAGGGTTATCTAACTAAAATTTATTATGAAACAAAAGGCAAAAAACTATTATGTACATAGTTTAGTCCTATTCAGTGTCTACTCGGCGCTTCTTGGCTTGTCTCTTGTATTCATTAAATGGAGCATCTCTTGTCACTGTCCAGCAATAGTCTGCAAGCATTGATGGGCTCCATTTGCCCTGATAGCGTTTCTCCATTGTTGCAATGTCCTGGTGAAATCGCTGTCCGTGCTAGTCGCTCACTGCTCCGCAATTTGGTGGAAAAAAATCTCGATGAGAGTGCAAAAAATGTATCTTTAGTGACATGTTGCAACCAAGGCTTTTGTATGCCTTGAGGAGGTTTTCCACCAACAACCTGTAGTTGTCTGCCTTGTTGTTTCCGAGAAAATGTATTGCCACTAACTGGAAGGCTTTGCATGCCGTCTTTTCCTTGCCATGCAGTGCATGGTCAAATGCATCATCTCGAAGAAGTTCACGAATCTGAGGACCAACAAAGACACCTTCCTTTATCTTAGCTTCACTTAACCTTGGAAATTTTCCACGGAGGTACTTGAAAGCTGCTTGTGTTTTGTCAATGGCCTTGACAAAGTTCTTCATCAGACCCAGCTTGATGTGTAAGGGTGGTAACAAAATCTTCCTTGATTCAACAAGTGGTGGATGCTGAACACTTTTCCTCCCAGGCTCCAATGACTGTCGGAGTGGCCAATCTTTCTTGATGTAGTGGGAATCTCTTGCACGACTATCCCATTCACAGAGAAAACAGCAGTACTTTGTGTATCCAGTCTGCAGACCAAGCAAGAGAGCAACAACCTTCAAATCGCCACAAAGCTGCCACCGATGTTGGTCATAGTTTATGCACCTCAAAAGTTATTTCATGTTGTCATAGGTTTCCTTCATATGGACTGCATGACCAACTGGAATTGATGGCAAAACATTGCCATTATGCAGTAAAACAGCTTTAAGACTCGTCTTCGATGAATCAATGAACAGTCTCCACTCATCTGGATCGTGAACGATGTTGAGGGCTGCCATCACCCCATCAGTGTTGTTGCAGGCTACAAGATCACCTTCCATGAAGAAGAATGGGACAAGATCCTTTTGACGGTCACGGAACATGGAAACCCTAACATCACCTGCCAGGAGATTCCACTGCTGTAGTCTGGAGCCCAACAGCTCTGCCTTACTCTTGGGTAGTTCCAAATCCCTGACAAGGTCATTCAGTTCACCATGTGTTATGAGGTGTGGTTCAGAGGAGGAGGATGGGAGAAAATGTGGGTCCTATGACATTGATGGTTCAGGACCAGAAGTTTCATCCTCTTCCTCTTCCTCATCTGACTCAAGTGAGAATGATTCTGGTGCATCAGGAACCGGCAGTCCTTCTCCGTGGGGTACTGGGCGTATAGCTTATGGAATGTTTGGATAATGCACAGTCCACTTTTTCTTCTTTGACACACCTTTCCCAACTGGAGGCACCATGCAGAAGTAACAATTGCTGGTATGATCTGTTGGCTCTCTCCAAATCATTGGCACTGCAAAAGGCATAGATTTCCTTTTCCTGTTCAACCACTGGCAAAGATTCGTTGCACAAGTGTTGCAGCATATTTGTGGGGCCCACCTCTTGTCCTGGTCTCCAATTTTGCAGCCAAAATAAAGGTGATAGGCTTTCTTAACCATAGTGGTTATACTGCGCTTTTGCGATGCAAAAGTCACTTCACCACAAACATAGCAGAAGTTATCTGCACTGTTCACACAAGTACGAGGCATCTCTGCTCACTTTGGCTAAACAGAAATGTGTCCCTTTGCAAAATCAAACACTGACAAATAAGAGAGCACGACACTGTATGATTTCTAGAGTTGATATAGGGCAATTTGTTCAGCAGAGTGATGTAAGCTTCATTATGATTGCATCATCTATGACTTCTAGGAATAACATGATGCAATTCATATAATGTATGATGCAATACCAGCTTTAGATTGCATCATTCATTGTTTTGCCTAAAAAGCAAGTACTGTCCAAACCCAGTCATAGATTTATTTATAGATCCAGTCAAAGATGTATTTTAGTCATTTCTGGTTTAAATTGAGATCCCTTCCCCTTATAACTCACTTATCCTCCGCTATTCCCAAGTCAAGGGTCGTATATACTGACCCAATAGCATATCTTGAAAACAGTAGCAGTGGTCCACAGTAAAACTAGTAACCTGGGTTATACCATTGCTTCGGGCAGAGAGAATCTGGGATTTCTCTGAGTATCTGGTGATCAGGGCTGGACCCAGAGGGGGACACATTGAAGGACCTCAGGGGTTAGGGTGGCTGCTGTAGCTCAGAGGAGGGTCCTTGAGTGCCTGACGGGCTGGGTGAGTTTGGTCACTAACATCCAGCTGCCAAATGCAAAACTCCCTCTTCCTAGTGGCAGGTGGCAACAAGGAAACTCGCAGCCCTCAGCTCCCTGAGAAGGATCACAATGTGTCTCTATGTTGATTCACCTGTCAAATTCACACAGGGAAAGCTCCCTATAGCATAAAACTCGGCCCTATGAAATCATGGAACATGTGCTCTTCATTCTATGAAAGCATGTAAAGAATCCAAGGGCTGGCGGACAGGGTTTGAGTCCAGAGTGACCTAGACAAATTGGAGGATTGGGCCAAAAGAAATCTGATGAGGTTCAACAAGGAGAAGTGCAGAGTCCTGCACTTAGCAGGGAAGAATCCCATGCACTGCTATAGCCTGGGGACCGACTGGCTAAGCAGCAGTTCTTCAGAAAAGGACCTGGGGATTACAGTGGATGAGAAGCTGGATATGAGTCATCAGTGTGCGCTTGTTGCCAAGAAGGCTAACAGCAGATTGGGTTGTATAAGTAGAAGCATTGCCAGCAGATTGAGGGAAGTTTGTTCATTTCAAACCTGCAGCTTATTCATTTCATTTGGTGACCCCTCCTAGTTCTTGTGTTATGAGAAGGAGTAAATAATACTCCCTTCCTTGGTCCTTTTAAAAGATATTATGTAACCCCCTCCCCCTTGTCTCTCATGTCCTGGGACCAATATGGATACAACAACACCGCAAACACCAAGATTCAAAGTCAATGCACATGGGAGAAGCATCTTGTGTTTCATTCCTTATGTCCTAGTTCCATCATGTGACCATTTCCTTTTCTTCCTTTCTGTTAAAAGCTTTGGTGTTTTGCACAGAAACATTATTTCCCCAGGAGAGACCCAGGAGTGGGAGCTGCATTCGTGTACCAAACAGTCACTAGAAGGGGGTAGACAAAGGCCTTTAGGATGAGGCATCAGTCACTGTCAAAAAATCATCTCCCTCCTGAGATTCCGCGGGCAGCAGGAGCAGCCGCAGCTCCGTGGCCCCCGGCAGCACTCCTGGGGTGGCCGGAGCAGCAGCAGGCCCCCTGGGGCTCCCCCCTCTGGGGCAGCAGCTGGAGTGGCAGCAGGTTTGCAGGGCTTCTCCCCTGGTAGCTGGTGCTCATTATCCATCAAATAAATCAAAACACTTCCACCAGGACTGTCAGAGTCAGCAGCTCCTACACCCTCCACTTTTTTGGACTGGACATTGTAGCTCCACCGTTATTTTATTGAATTGCTTCAAAACAGCAAGTGTAGAAAGTCTCCTAAGTGCCAGGCTCTCTGCCATGGAAACAGCTGCCCCTGCTCTCCAGGAGTCTGTGCATTCCACACAGCAACGTACAAACCTGCTCGGAACTGAAGGGGAGTCAAACAGTGACGGTAACACAAATACTTCAGACTATTAACCCCAGGTCCCTTCCTTTCTTTAACCCAGGATGTGCCAGTCAACGGGTAGCCATGGCATTATCTTCATCTTAAAATACCTCTCAGGACATTTAAGAGAGGAAGTGAAACCCCCTCCCCCAAATGGCTCTCTGTTGAGGTGTTGTACCGTACCTGCCCTTGGACACTGTCTGGTTTTATATCCATAGAGCTTTTTCTTATCAAACCCCTTAGCCCAATCTATGGGCCACCCTCCGCGTTTCAGAGTTTCGAATTTATTCTCATCACTCTCGTATGGCACTTTCCATGTGAATTAGACAAAGTAAGTCGGGGAAGCTACATGGCTAATGAAAACTAATGCTCTGGGTGAGGCCTGAACTCACACCCACAGCTGTATTTCTCCCTGCACGAGCCAGTGGTGGTTCTTCAGAGACAAACTTGGGATGGAGGCAGTTACCTGTGTCTGTAGTTCTCCACTTTAGCTGCCTAGTAAAAGGCTGATGGTTCAAACCCAGTAGAAGATGGTGGGTTTTGGGTTTTTTTAGTGATGACAGTTCAGTACATTTTAACAGGCAGAAAATCTCCTCTATTCTGGTCTAGCCCCATTTGACTCCTTCTGCCCATCTTCTTCCTTCCCCCTCAATATCTTTCCTTCCCCACTGGGAACATACAGAGATGAACCCCAGTCAGTCTGTGTCACAGAGAGTCTGTATCTTCTAAGGAACATGGGTGAAGGATTCCAGCTGAGAACTGAATTAACTCCGCTCACCTGAGTTAGAAACATTTGTTTCTTTCAAGCAGATAGTGGGAAATTGGACATTAATTCAGAGTCAGGTGGCAAGGCAGAGGCTTCATGAACTTGATCTCCAGGAAGTGCAAGAGGATCCCCAGGAAGGAAGGAAGGAAGCTTCCTTTAGTCTCAACCTGGGGTCTCCTGGAAGTTGGAAAAGACCTTCAGTCACTGAGGACCTCATGGGATCGTGCTGCTGCAGAGGCTCCAGAGTCCTGGGTGCAGGGAGGGGGTCACTGCACAGTCTGAAATGGAAGGGAGGACCCTGGAAGGGAAGGGGGGAACAGAAAATGGAGAGGAATGAAACAGAGCAAACGCCTCCTCTCCACTTCCCGACCCAGCAAGAAATGTTATCAATGGGGAAATTCCCCACCATGAACAGCAGAGAACACAGAGACATTTGCCTCAAACTGAGCAGTAGGGTGACCGGATAGCAAGTGTGAACAATCAGGAGTGGGGTAATTGGTGCCTATATAAGTCAAAGCCCCAAATATCAGGACTGTCCCTACAAAATCAGGACCTCTGGTCACCCTACTATTGCCTCCTGTCCCAGTGAGAGCAAAGAGCTGCCAGCGCTGGAGCTGTGGGCTGCTGTGCTGTCCTTCCCAGATGCTGGAATAATTTGCAGCATGGAGACCTGGCTCGGCACTGATTGGGTGGAAGATCTGCTTGCCCCAGTGGGTGAGGGGGTCCCCGGGGGAAGAGTCTGAGCAGGGGCAGGGCCTGGGGGCAGAGCACAGGCGGGGCCATGGGCTGAGTGCTGGTGGCTCCCCCACTGCTCGGGAGGTTCTGTCCCTGGCACTCCAAAGGCAGCAGCCCAGCCCCCTCCAAAGGGAGGTGCGTCACATCCAGCATTTCTTGCCCCCTCAGCCTCTCCGAGCCTCTTATACCCACCACCCATGCGCAGTGTCACTGGTAAATATGGTCAGAGGAGATGCTGGGGGCCTGGGATGTGAAATCACTGGATGAAACTGGCTGCCTGAGCCCAGCCCTCAGGGAGTAAATCCTCAGAAATCTCACCCCTGGGTTTGTAATCAGAGAATATCAGGGTTGGAAGGGACCTCTGGAGGTCATCTAGGCTCCAGCGAACAAGACCCTCTGTGTGTGAAGGGAGGGTCTGTGAGGGGGAGGGTTATGGAGTGTCTCTGGAAGGGGATGGGCCGAAAGGAAGAGGGGCCATGGAGGTGTCAGTTTGTGGGGGAGGGGCTGTGTGAGGGAGAGTCCATGGAGGGGGGAGGGGCTGTGAGGATATTGTCACCTGCAGGCACCAGGAGCCCCCGACATGGGAGTTGAACTGCTCCCTCCCTCCAGATGCTGTGGGGGGCCCTAGAGCCCAGCATGGAGCTGCTGTCCCTGCAGGGTCCCTGGACATCACAAAGGGGTGATGTGAGGTTACTGCCCCATCAGCCCTGGGGTGGGGGACTGGAGCCCCTGGAACAGCCCTGTGGGGACTCAGCCCTGAGGGGAATTCAGTGTCTCTGGAAAAGCAGGTCTAGGTATGGGGATTCCCAGCTGCATTACAGCAGCATGAAGGAGAAGAGAGAGTTACTGCTTTAGAACAGTCTGGGTGCGCTGGGTGTGAAGGAGGGTGCCCAGCTCTCAGTCTGCAGAATGGCTGACCCCAAACGTTCAAAAACCCTGAGTCAGACTCATCAAAAATCATGAGATTGGCTTTAAAATCATGAGATTATATAAAATTAATAAATTTGGGGATCTTTTTATTTGCCTTCTGCTTGATGAGCCTTTAGGGTGCACTGGGGTGACATTTTGAATTTTTCTCCACAGCCACAAGAGCTAGAAAGGTTCTGTTTCCTTAAGAGCAAAGGCTGAAATCATCACATCTCCACTTGACTCCAGGAGCTGGGACTTTAAGGAAAATAATAACCCTCATGAGACTCAAGGCAAAATCTTTGGAGTTGGCAGCACTGAGTTGGATTGAGTCTTTATTCTCTGGGATTCCCTGGAGCAGGGGTTCCCAACCTTTTTCTTTCTGTGCCCTCCTCCCCCCTCCCCCACATGATATAAAACATCCACAGAGCATCTGTGCCACAACAACTGCTTTTCTGCATGTCCAGTAGATTAAAAGCCAGGGCTATTATTAGGAGGTAGCTAGCAGAGCAATTGTGCAGGGTCCCACAACACAGGGGCTCCCATGAAGTTAAGTTGCTTCGGCTTCAGTTCCAGGCAGGAGGGCTCACATTTCAGATTTCTGCCCTGAGCCCCAGTGAGTCTAACACCAGCCCTGCTTGCTAGTTTATTTTGGTGGGGCGTCCCCTGAAACCTGCTGGCTGACTCCCAGGTGGCTCTGGACCCCTGGTTCAGAACCACGGCCTTGGAGCTCTGTTTAGAAGAAGGGAGAAAAGCTGCTGCCTTTCCTGATGGCTGAACTCAGGCCCTTAGAGTGGGATATTCCTGCCCTGCCAGCAACACCAGGAGAGCTCCCTGAGGAGTTGCCAGGCCTCAGGGATGGTCTGAGCCTGCAGGGCCCCCAGGGGGCAATGAAGCAGCTGGGTCAGGCTGGGCACCTTGATTCCCAGAGAACTGCCCTGGCTCCTTGCTCAGCAGCAAAGAATAATTTCTCCCCCATTCCCCCAATAAATCAGCCTGGAGCTAAGTGCAGAGCTGGGGGTTTCTCCTTTCACTCCTGCTGGGGAGTGCCGGAGTCCCAGGGGGCATTTCTAGCAGAGCACTCGGAACTGAACTGGGGGAACCAACCTCTCATTACAGAACGCTCACGTTCAGACCACATCTTTATTTACAATTTTTTATAATATGATAGAATCCTTCAATCCTAGTGTCACCATCGATAACATCATTATTATCATCATCATTATTGTTATTTTTTTCATTATCATTTACATTGGAGTCTGGATCTTGACTATACCTTGACCAATAATTTTGGACCTTGACAAAAAATAATGGCTTACCCCTAAGAACGGGGTTGTGTTACATTCCTTACGTCCTCGCTCCATCTTGTGGCCATTTCCTTTCCCTCCTTTCAGTGAAAGGCTTTGGGATTTTGTGTAGAAACTTTCTTTCCTCGTGAGAGACCCCGGAGCGGGGGCTGCCTGCATCCACTAGATTAGAAGGTGATCGACAAACACCCTTAAGACAAGGGAGCCGTCCCTGTCAAAAAAAATCATCTCCCTTCTTCACTTGAGTGACAGCCTGAATGGTTCCTTCTCCGGGCAGAGCCCCAAGGATTGGCATCATCAGCAACAAAACCATGTGTACTTAGCAGCAACCAAACCAAAATGTGCTTTAAAAGGAACCGTCTCCTTCCTTCTGGGGTAAAATTTGCCATTAGAGTCATTGATTTTAATTTCCCTTCTCTGAGGGCAGAGATGGGGTTGGAGCTACCTCAGGCTGAGATGTAAAGCCCATGTCCCCATCTGTTAGTCACTCTGGGAACCTGTCTTTGCTCCCAGCTGACAGGCTGCCCCCAGCCTCTCCAGTCAGCTCCTTAGTGCTGGGGGGGGGTGAGTCACTTGACAAGCATAAGTGGTACATAGGAGAGCTACTTTCACCAGATGCATTGGTGGTATAGTGGTGAGCATAGCTGCCTTCCAAGCAGTTGACCTGGGTTAATTCCCAGCCAATGCAGGGATGTGATGTTTAATCTGCTAGGAATTGGTTTAATTTCAGTTACATTGTATCAGTTTCTCAATGGAATGAGAGAATCAATGTCCCAAATCCCAGCAGGTCATTAAACACACAATGGAGGAAGAAAGGGGCAGGACTATACAGTGAGCTGCTGGAGTCAGCCGTGTATTACAATGTTTTATTGATTTTTATTTTTTTTCCCCTTTACTTCCCTCTCCCTTTTAGACTCAGAGCCTTTAAGGTCAGAAGGGACCAGTGTGATCATCTAGCCCGACCGGCTACACCTTGCTGGCCAAAACACCCCACCCATCCACTCCTGTAATAGATCCGGGGGAGGGGAGCCTGGCTGCCGGCAGAGGCCACCCTGCTGCAGCAGGAGCTGGCAGCATCAAGCTTCTGCCCCCACAGAAGAGAGCGGGGGGGCGGAGAAGAGCAGGCTGGGCACTCTCTGGACGGTGGGCCCAGCGCCATGGCACCAGTCGCACCATGGTAAATCCAGTACTGGTGGGAGGGGAGGCAGCTCTGTGCACTGCCCCTACCCCAAGCAGCACATGGAGGCCCTCTGCTCCCCTCCCCCAATGGGTGTGCAGAGATGTGCCAGCAGCACTAAGGTGGCTCCCTGCCCACTCTGCCTCCATCCATCCGTGCCGCTCCCAGAAGTGGCTGGCATGTCCCAGCATCCCCTGGGGCAGCGGGAGTGTCTCCATGCTCTGCCCCTGCCCCGAGTACCAACTCAGCAGCTCCCATTGGCCAGGAACTGCAGCCAATGGGAGCTCTGGGGGCAGCACCTGCAGGCAGCGGCACACGGCGACCCCCGGCCCTGCCCACCTAGGAGCTGCTGCTGGAGGATTGTGTCACTTTGGGAGTTGCAGTGCCTGGGGTAAGCGCCACCCATCCTGCACCCCAACACCCTCCCCCAGTGCAGAGCCAGCACCCCGCACCCAAATTTCCTCCCATAGCTTTGCTTGTCTTCCTTTCACCCAGAACCATCTTCCTTCTCCTGGGCTGCAAGTAGCCATCCCTGGGAAGCCAAGAGGCAGGCACAGGATTCTACCTCCCAGCCAACCGCACCTCCCCAGGCTTTGCAGAATGAATGGTGATGCTCTACTAACCCCATTTAGCTGCACTGAGGCGCTTAGCTTCTGCCCTGCCTTCCTCAGCTCGACTTTCCTCTTTTTCCCCATTCCTGCCTCACTTCCTCCTTTGGCAGGTCACACAAAGGAGCCAGCAGGAAGAGCCGGCCGCCATAGGCCAACCTCCCAGGGCAGAGGAGGCCAAGCCACAAGCCTCCAAAAGGTGACTGGCCAAGATCCTCTAGCTTTCCCCTGCTGATGCCAAGGCTTTTTCTCAGCTCATTTCACCACCCTCTGCCATGCAGGGGTTGGGGTTACCGCAGGACAGGCCAGTGGCAGCAGTAGGAGCGCTTTGCTGGACAGGCAGAAAAAATAAACCCATCTGTTTCCAAACCAGGGACCTTTTACATATTAAGCAAATGTGATAACCACTACACTACAGAAACTCACCTGTAGTGTTTTCTCCCTCCCTTCTTAAGAACATAAGAACGACCATACTGGGTCAGACCAAAGGTCCATCCAGCCCAGTATCCTGTCTGCTAACAGTGGCCAATGCCAGGTGCCCCAGAGGGACTGAACCTAACAGGCAATGATCAAATGATCTCTCTCCTGCCATCCATCTTCACCCTCTGCCAAACAGAGGCTAGGGACACCATTCCTTACCTGTCCTGGATAATAGCCATTCATGGACTTAACCTCCATTAATGTATCTAATTCACTTTTAAATCATGTTATAGTCCTAGCCATCACAATCTCCTCAGGCAAGGAGTTTGAATCATAGAATCATAGAATCTCAGGGTTGGAAGGGACCTCAGGAGGTCATCTAGTCCAACCCCCTGCTCAAAGCAGGACCAAACCCAACTAAATCATCCCAGCCAGGGCTTTGTCAAGCCTGACCTTAAAAACCTCTAAGGAAGGAGATTACACCACCTCCCTAGGTAACCCATTCCAGTTCTTCACCACCCTACTAGTGAAAAAGTTTTTCCTAATATCCAACCTAAACCTCCCCCTCTGCAACTTGAGACCATTACTCCTTGTTCTGTCATCTTCTACCACTGAGAACAGTCTAGAGCCATCCTCTTTGGAACCCCCTTTCAGGTAGTTGAAAGCAGCTATCAAATCCCCCCTCATTCTTCTCTTCTGCAGACTAAACAATCCCAGTTCCCTCAGCCTCTCCTCATAAGTCATGTGCTCCAGCCCCCTAATCATTTTTGTTGCCCTCCGCTGGACTCTCTCCAATTTATCCACATCCTTCTTGTAGTGTGGGGCCCAAAACTGGACACAGTACTCCAAATGAGGCCTCACCAGCGCTGAGTAGAGGGGAATGATCACATCCCTCGATCTGCTGGAAATGCCCCTATTTATACAACCCAAAATGCCATTAGCCTTCTTGGCAACAAGGGCACACTGTTGACTCATTTTCAGCTTTTCGTCCACCATAACCCCTAGGTCCTTTTCTGCAGAACTGCTGCCCAGCCATTCAGTCCCTAGTCTGTAGCAGTGCATGGTATTCTTCCGTCCTAAGTGCAGGACTCTGCACTTGTCCTTGTTGAATCTCATCATATTTCTTTTGGCCCAATCCTCTAATTTGTCTAGGTCCCTCTGTATCCTATCCCTACCCTCCAGCGTATCAACCACTCCTCCCAGTTTAGTGTCATCTGCAAACTTGCTAAGGGTGCAGTCCACACCATCCTCCAGATCGTTAATGAAGATATTGAACAAAACCGGCCCCAGCACCGACCCTTGGGGCACTCCACTTGATACCGGCTGCCAACTAGACATGGAACCATTGATCACTACCCGTTGAGCCCGACCGTCTAGCCAGTTTTCTATCCACCTTACCGTCCATTCATCCAGCCCATACTTATTTAACTTGCTGGCAAGAATACTGTGGGAAACTGTATCAAAAGCTTTGCTAAAGTCCAGAAATAGCACATCCACTGCTTTCCCCTCATCCACAGAGCTGGTTATCTCATCATAGAAGGCAATTAGGTTAGTCAGGCATGACTTGTCCTTGGTGAATCCATGCTGACTGTTCCTGATCACTTTCCCCTCTAAGTGGTTCAGAATTGATTCCTTGAGGACCTGTTCCATGATTTTTCCAGGGACTGAGGAGAGACTGACTGGCCTGTAGTTCCCTGGATCTTCCTTCTTCCCTTTTTTAAAGATGGGCACTACATTAGCCTATTTCCAGTCATCTGGGACCTCCCCCGATCGCCATGATTTTTCAAAGATAATGGCCAATGGCTCTGCAATCTCATCGGCCATCTCCTTTAGCACCCTCGGATGCAGCGCATCCGGCCCCATGGACTTGTGCTCGTCCAGCTTTTCTAAATAGTCCTGAACTACTTCTTTCCCCACAGAGAGCTGGTCACCTCCTCCCTATACTGTGCTGCAGAGTGCAGCTGTCTGGGAGCTGGCCTTCTCTGTGAAGATAGAGGTAAAAAAAGCATTGAGTACACTAGCTTTCTCCACATCCTCTGTCACTAGGCTCCCTCCCTCATTCAGCAAGGGGCCCACACTTTCCTTGACTTTCTTCTTGTTGCTAACATACCTGAAGAAACCCTTCTTGTTACTCCTAACATCTCCGGCTAGCTGCAACTCCAAGCGTGATTTGGCGTTCCTAACTTCACACCTGCATGCCTGAACAATACTTTTATACTCCTCCTTGGTTATTTGTCCAATCTTCCACTTCTTATAAGCTGTTTTTTTATGTTTAAGACGAGCAAGGATTTCACTGTTAAGCCAAGCTGGTTGCCTGCCATATTTACTTTTCTTCCTACACATCGGGATGGTTTGTTCCTGCAACCTCAATAAGGTTTCTTTAAAATACAGCCAGCTTTCCTCGACTCCTTTCCCCGTCATGTTATTCTCCCAGGGGACCTTGCCCATCAGTTCCCTGAGGGAGTCGAAGTCTGCTTTTCTGAAGTCCAGGGTCTCTGTTCTACTGCTCTCTTTTCTTCCTTGTATCAGGATCCTGAACTCGACCATCTCATGGTCACTGCCTCCCAGGTTCCCATCCACTATTGCTTCCTCTACTATTTCTTCCGTTTGTGAGCAGCAGGTCAAGAAGAGCTTTTCCCCTAGTTGGTTCCTCCAGCACTTGCACCAGGAAATTGTTCCCTACACTTTCCAGAAACTTCCTGGATTGTCTGTGCACTGCTGTATTGCTCTCCCAGCAGATATCGGGGTGATTAAAGTCACCCATGAGAACCAGGGCCTGTGATCTAGCAATTTCTGTTAGTTGCTGGAAGAAAGCCTCGTCCACCTCATCCCCCTGGTCCGGTGGTCTGTAGCAGACTCCCACCATGACATCACCCTTGTTTTTCATACTTCTAAATTTAATCCAGAGACTCTCAGGTTTTTCTGCAGTTTCATACTGGAGCTCTGAGCAGTCATACTGCTCTCTTACATACAACGCAACTCCCCCACCTTTTCTGCCCTGCCTATCCTTCCAGAACAATTTATATCCATCCATGACAGTACTCCAATCATGTGAGTTATCCCACCAAGTCTCTGTTATTCCAATTACATCATAATTCCTTGACTGTGCCAGGACTTCTAGTTCTCCCTGCTTGTTCCCCAGGCTTCTTGCATTTGTGTATAGGCACTAAAGATAACTCGCTGATTGTCCCACTTTCTCGGTCTGAGACAGGAGTCCTCCCCTCTTGCAGTCTCCTGCTTGTGCTTCCTCCCGGAATCCCACTTACCTCAGGGCTTTGGTCTCCTTCCCCCAGTGAACCTAATTTAAAGCCCTTCTCACTAGGTTAGCCAGCCTGCTTGCAAAGATGCTCTTCCTTCTCTTCGTGAGGTGGAGCCCGTCTCTGCCTAGCAATCCTTCTTCTTGGAAGACCATCCCATGGTCAAATAATCCAAACCCTTTGACATGCTGACTGTGCGCTGTGTGAAGAACTTCCTTTTATTTGTTTTAAAACTGCTGCCCATTACTTTCATTTGGTGTTCCCTAGTTCTTATGTTATGGGAACAAGTAAATAACTTTTCCTTATTCACTTTAAGGTGTGGGTTCTGGGCTGGGCTGACTTTAGTCCCAGACTGGGGTCTCCTGAATGATGGGAAACATCCTTTGCTGCTACCCAGGGACAGCAGGCTACTGGTGACATACCAGGGCTGGGATAAGAGGGGAATGTTGCATGGACTTTATCATACAGGCCCCATCCTGCTTCTCAGAGCCCACAGGCGAGAATCTAGAGAAGGGTGAGTCATTTCTCAGCTGCATTCTCAGGAGAAGCCGGTAGCTGTCCTTGACCAGACACCCAGGAGAGCAACCACAGCAGTTCTGCGGAGAGCTCTGGCTGCCAGGGGATTCAGCTAGGAGAGAGAGTGCTGGGGGCATTGCAGTTTTTGCAGTGGGGCTGTCTCAGGAGTCACAGGTGGCTTTGTTGGTGGGGTGGGGAAGTAGGGACTACAGGATGTGAGGCTGGCTGAAATGAAACTGCACAAAAAAACTCCCCCTTTGCTCCAGCTATGGCCCTACTTTGGCCTCTCCCCCTTTCATAAATATCTCCATATCTACCCCGGCTCTCAGAAACCCCCTCTCTCCCATGGGTATTTTCACAGTTTCTTCCTTTTTTCATGGAGAGAGAGAGAGAAAAAAACAAACCTATTAATCTGAGCTACCAACACACTTCACAGCATGAAATACACAATTTTGTGTTCAGTGAGTTGTGTTCATTTACATAACATGAAAAAATGTGTTTTGGTCAATGCATGAAAACCCCCCTGCATTGAACAACCCACTTGATATAGTCAATGTACTGCAGAATATTTAAAGAAGTTAAGAAAGATGTGCTTATAAATTAACGTGTTGTGCCATTTACATATGCACAAGACACAGAAGAAACTGAATTATTTGAGTTACTAAAACTTCCATTTTCTCACAGCATTTTAGTTCTCAATATTGTTTTAATTTGCTTATTTTTTTGGAACTAGAAATGAGGAAAGAGCACATTGAAGTCAGTGGAATTACTGCAGTGAGGGATTAGTCTCATTATTTGCCACTAACAAAACCTTTGTTAACATAGAGTTAACTTTGACTGTGAATATCTCTTACCTTCCAGAACATCAAGTTCAGTAAAACTCAAACTCTGGAAAAACAGGGAATACAGAGTGAGGGTACATGCCCAGATAACCTTAACTCTGCCCTCTAGAAGAGAATCCGTGATAGTATATGAGAAAGGTTTGGGGACAAATTACATCTACTTCCTAAGAGTTTGTTTCTTCTGTAACTAATTGATCCTGGCCCCATCAATTGATCCTGGCCTGGTGTCTGGCTGTGGAATTTACTATTTACTATTTTTATCCCCGTATATTTAAAGGCAAAACTGTTTTACAAAAGCTCCTTTATTCTAGGTTATACAAACAGGCCATTTCCCCAGCTATTTCAAGGAGATGGAATTTTCCTGACCCACAGGGAACTTAAACTAACATGCTCAAGTTCACACATTCCTTAGGAGAAAACGAAGGGGAAAAAACAAAAACCAAAACCACCAAACCGTTGCTGTTTCTACCCAAATGATCAATGACACCAGAAAGTGAGACTGTGCAATTAACTGTCTGGTACTACACTGACTCTGCAGTTATTTAGATGCAGACACACCCAGCTCTACGGTTGGTAAACGTACAGAGACTCTGCTGCTGCTCATGAACTAGAAGCACATGACCTCAACAGCTCCCATTCAAATGTATCTGAAAGTTACAAGGACCAACGATCTGTGTTAAAGGAAGGTTGCCATTTATTAGAGCCCCAATTGATGCCGTGTGCACAAACAGAGGATTGAATGTGTAACAGGGAGGTTGGTAAATCTTGGTTATTTAATTTTTGTAACAGGCTCCTGTCCACCTCCAGTACAGTTTTCAGTCCCAATGGCAACATACCAAATGTAATACAGACTAGTCCATTCCTCCCAAGTGGATATGGTTCTTGTTCTTCTGCACATTGTAGCCCATGGAGGCCAAGGACCTGCAAATGTGTCTTCATGTGCCTTTGTTTAATTGATGAAAACAAACCTAGACACTTAGAGAATTGGAACTGATTTCTGCTGGGGGACATGTTTGCTAGGTTTTTATGCATTTGCACAGGAAAACATTGTGTGTGTCCATTCATTTCAGGGATCCCTATTTAGTGGAGCTCCTGAACATACTGGAAAGGGAATTATTTTGATTGAAGAAACAGATTTGTGAGAAAACACTTGGATTTGAACCAAAGACCACTTGATTTGCAGTCAAACACTCTACCACTGAGCTACACCCCCTTGACATTTGCATAGGCAAGTCAGTGATCTTAAGGATTTTGAAGGACAGGCTCTGCCTCAGTGAGCTCCTTTTCTATTCCCAGACCACAGGAGTTTTAAAAATGGAGTTTGATTAAACTTTATATATACATGTAGACACCACAGCTTACACACCCACCCACCCACATAGCTTCCCCCCACTGACATAGCTACCACTTCTCGGGGAGATGGGTTAACTACATGGACAGGACAGCTCTCTCCCTTCTGCTTAGAGCATCTTCATTATTTATGAATAGGTGGGAAATAACCTCCTGAATGGACAGGAACCAATTTATCAAATATTGCTGTGTCTGCATTCAATATGGGTAACTGGTCATATTGGGCTGGATTAGTAGGAGCACTGCAAACAGATCGAGGGGAGTGATTATTCCCCTCTATTCGGCAATGGTGAGGCCACATCTGGAGCACTGCGTCCAGTTTTCACCCCCCCCCCCCCGCCCCCGTCCCCGTCCCCGTCCCCATTACAGAAACAAATTGGAGAGAGTCTAGGGGAGGGCAACAAAAATGATTAGGGGGCAGGGGACTTACGAGGAGAGGCTGAGGGCAGGGCCGCCCAGAGGGGGGGCAAGTGGGGCATTTTGTCCCAGGCCCTGCAGGGGCCCCCATGAGAATATAGTATGCTATAGTATTGCAACTTTTTTTTATGGAAGGGGCACCTGAAATTGTTTTGCCCCAGGCCCCCTGATCCTCTGGGCGGCCCTGCCCAGACCATGGCACTGTCTCCCCACTCCACCCCCTTCCCTTGTTCTCCTCCCTCTGAGGCCCCACCTGTGCTCCACCCTCACTCCCATTTGGCCACTTCCCACCCCTGCTCTTCCTCTTTGGCTGAGGCCTGCTTGTCCACCTTTCGCTCACTCCTCTCCTCCCCCAAGGCCTCCTCGCGTCTCTCCACCCCCTACCCCAAGATCTGCCTGCTGCCCCCACCTCTCTGCCCCCTCCCCTGAGACTCACCCTACCCATTGCCCACACCTCTCTGACCCTCCCCTGAGACCTGCCCTGCCCACACCTCTCTGACCCCTCCCCTGAGACCTGCCCTGCCCACCACCCACACCTCTCTGAGCCCTCCCCTGAGACCTGCCCTGCTCACACCTCTCTGCCCCCTCCCCTGAGACTCACCCTGCCCACAGCTCTCTTAGCCCTCCCCTGAGAACTGCCCTGCTCAGCACCCACACCTCTCTGCCCCCTCCCCTGAGACCTGCCCTGCCCACACCTCTCTTCCCCCTCCCCTAAGACCAGCCCTGTCCACCACTTGCATCTCTCTGCCCCCTCCCCTGACCTGCCCACCACCCACACATCTCTGCTCCCTCCCCTGACCTGCCCACCACCCACACCTCTCTGTCCCTCCCCTGAGACCCACCCTGCCCACCACCCACACCTCTCTGCTCCCTCCCCTGACCTGCCCACCACCCACACCTGTCTGCCCCTCCCCTGAGACCAGGGGTGAAAGTAACTTAAAGGACTTACTGGTACTCCAGAGTCCTGCGGAGGGTGATGGGCCTCAACTGGAAGAGGCATGGCCTCTATCGGAAGAGGTGGAGCCTTTAAATCCTGGGGCTTTTAAGTCAGGATTTAAAGGGCTCAGGGATTCGGCTGAAGCTAGGAGCCGGGCCCTTTAAATCATCCCCAGAGCTACCAGCTGCAGAGGCGGCTGGGAGCCCTGGGGTTTGGGCAGGAGTGAAAGTAATTTACATTTCTTACCCATATGGTCCAATCGCAAGCAACCCACCCACCTCTCCTACGTACTTCATGGATCCCTCCCATTGCATGACATAGATAGAGAAAATAAAGCTACTATTACTACTACCAGTACTGTCTGTAATGAAACTTTACTATTGGAATAAGCCTGAAAAAGTGAAAACTCACTGTCACATTTTTCTCTGTGTCTTCCCTCCTCCTCCTCCAGCCAGGCTGCCGATGCTAAGCTCTGTGCTTTCTCCCTGCCTGGCACTCAGCAGCTGCTGCAGAGGCTTCCCTCTAGCTTACAGTAGGGAGCAGGGAGACTGCCTCCTACATAAGAACAGTTTAAACTCAGTTGTTCCCTTATGGTTCAGCCCCCAGGATTAAGAGAGGTTTCTAGCATCTTTGTTAATTTCACTCACAGTTGTTAGGGGTCGGGTGTGTTTGACCATGGCAGGGGCAGTTCTTTTCTGATGAGGGGATCTCTCCAGTGATGAGCTGCCAAAATATTAACAACAGGTTCCCTCCTCCTCACCTCACGAGGGGGTCATGGCCGCCCCCCCACTCGGGACTCCTGCCCCATCCAACTCCCCACGTTCTTTGATGTCCCCCGGGACCCCTGCCCCATCCACCCCCCTTCCCTGACCCCTGACTACTCCCTGCCACCCCATCAAACCCCTCCTCTCATTCCTGATTGCCCCCCGGGACCCCTGCCTCATCCAACCACCCCTTCTCCCTGTCCCCTGACCACCCCTGGAATCCCTGTCAGTGACTGCCCCCCCCAGGACCTTTGCCCCCATTCAATCCCTCTGTTCCCTGCCCTCTGACTGCCCCACTCCTATCCACCCCCCATGACCCCACAAACTCCCCTGCTCTCTTCCAACACCCCCTCCCTGCTCCCTACCCCGTTACCGTGCTGCCTGGAGCCACTCGGCCAGGACCAGCACCGGTGCCGCGGGGGCCGGACCAGGACCAGGCAGGAGCTGCGGGGCCAGGACCAGAGCCAGTGCTGCGGGGCCCAGGCCTGGCCGGGCCGGAGCCACAGCACCGGGACCATCACCGGCACCGGTGCTGCGGGGCCCGAGCCGGGCCTGGCCGAAGCCAGCACCGGCGCTGCAGGGCCTGAGCTGGGCCGGAGCCACGGTGCCTGGACCAGCACTGGCACCAGCACTGCAGGGCCCGGGCCGGGACAGAGCCGCAGGGGCCGTAACCAGCCGGGCCGGAGCCGCAGGGGCCGTGACCAGCACCGGCGCCTAGGACCGGCTGGGCTGGAGCCGGTGCTGCGGGGCCCAAGCCAGGCTGGAGCCGCGGCGCCGGGACCAGCACCAGTACCACGGGGCCGAGCCGGAGCCGCGGGGCTGAAGCTGGGGGCGCTCGGCGGGGGCTGGGACAGGAGGGGGCTGGGGCGCTCGGCCAGGACCAGGAGCCAGGCCGGAGGGAGCCACGGGCACTCGTCTGGGACCGGGCTGGGGCTGGGGGGAGCCGCTCTCCGGGACCAGGAGCTGTGCTGGAGGGAGCCGCTGAGCCAGCCGCACCTCCCCTCCCCCCGTGCCCCAGCTTACCTGCCTGCCTGCTGCTTGTTCAGGCTTCCTGCGAACATCTGATTCGCGGGAAGCAGGGGATGAGGAGGAGAAGGGGGCGGAGCATTCAGGAGAGGAGGGGTAAGTGAGCTTGGGCCGGAGCTTTTGTTAAATAAAGGAAGCCCTTATAGAACCAGTTGTCCTGGAACAACCTGTTCTAAAAGGCCTGCTACATTTAACAACCAGTTCCTGCGAACCGATGCAATCTGGCTCAAGCTCACCACTGATCTCTCCAATACTAATGTACACAACAAATACAAGCATTTGGCTGCACAGCTTAAATCCAGAGCTAATAAAAGCAGGTGGAAGGGGAAAACTCACTGTCACGTTGTTTTCTCGTCTCCTCCCTCCTCTTCCAGCAAGGCTGCAGACAAGGCTCTGCATTCCTCCCTCCCACCCCCTCAGCAGGGGTTTTCCTCTAGGCTCTAGCTTTCAGTAGGGAGACAGGCTGAGATGCCTGCTGCTGCTGCCTGCATAAGAACAGTTTAAACTCAGCTGTTCCCTATGCAGTTCAGCACCCAGAGTTAGGAGCTATTTCTGGCATCCTTGTTAATTTGGCATGGCAGGGGCAGTTCTTTTCTGCCCCCTGGATGAGGGGATCTCCAATACTACTGAGATACAATAGTAGGGGCCGGTTGCTGGGATCAGGGCAGTTGGCGGCAGGCTGCAGCTGCATTGTTTGTGACACACACATTCATACATACACATACATACTGTATATATTACTGTCCTGTGGGGAAGGTGCTAGTGCCCTTTTAAGGAGGGTGGGGGTGGAGACAAGTGTTTCTGGGCTAACAACTGGAATAGCCTTCATGAAATATACAAGATATTTAGAGAAAGTTTTGTCAATTTCAGCCTCTGCACTCTGCAGATAGGACAAAACAAAAAGAGATCTGAGATTGCAGCCGATCTCCTAAGGACATTTCAGGTGTTTAAATCAATATATAAAGAGGGTGGATTGGAATGAAAACTACTATTTCTTTCAAAGGAGGCACAATAATTTCCCTGAATATTCAGTTTTCCCCTCCAATCCCTTTGTGGTTTTGTCTATGGGGGCTATTTGCTTTCCCTGTGAATCTTTAGTTGCTTTAGCAAAATTGCCTTGCCCAAAATAAACCCTAATCATCACGACACATCTTTCCACCGTGTTCTCCATGTTTTTTGTGTTGTTTTTTTTAAACAGTAACATTTCAAAGAGGATCTGCAAGCAGTTTGGACATCACAACCATGATTCTCTGCTGGGGAGGGAATGGGATAGATTTGAACTTGGAAATGGTTCCTGATTTTGATTGTGTTTAGGAGATCCCCTCATCCTGGGGGCAGAAAAGAACTGCCCCTGCCATGGTCACACACACTCAACAACAACTGGGAGTGAAATTAACAAGGATGCTAGAAATGGCTCCTAACCCTGGGCCCTGAACTGCACATGGAACAGCTGAGTTTAAACTGTACTTTTGCAGGTAGCAGCAGCAGGCATCTCTGCCAGTCTCCCTACTGCAAGCTAGAGCCTATAGGAAAACCCCTGCTGGGGAGGAATGCAGAGCCTTGTCTGCAGCCTGGCTGGAGGAGGGGGACGGAGGAGACGAGAAACCAATGTGACAGTGAGTTTTCCCCTTCCACCTGCTTTTATTAGCTCTGGATTTAAGCTGTGCAGCCAAATGCTTGTATTTGTTGTGTATATTAGTATTGGAGAGATCCCCTCATCCCGGGGGCAGAAAAGGACTGCCCCTGCCATTGTCAAACACCCCCTCCTTTCCCCCCAGCTACTGTGAGTGAAATTAACAAGGATGCCAGAAACCTAGCCCTGGGGGCTGAACAATCAGGGAACAGCTGAGTTTACTTTAAACTATTCTTATGCAGGGAACAGGCTTCTCTCTCCCTCCCTCAGACAGTCTCCTTTTCTTACCAGTCCTCCATACCGGCCCGTACCAGCTTACTTTCACCTCTGCCTGAGACCTGCCCTGCCCACCGCTTGTACCTCTCTGCCCCCTCCCCTGACCTGCCCTGACCACCACCCACATCTCTCTGCCCCCTCCCCTGAGACCTGCCCTCCACACCCTTCTCACCTCTGTAACCTCTCCCCTGAGAACCGCCCTGCTCACCACCCATGCCTCTCTGCACTCTCTCCTGCCCTGCCCACCTCTCTAAGCTCTCTGCCCCTCCCCTGAGACCCACCCTGTCCACCTCTTTCTTTGGTCATCTGTTGTTATTCCTTGAAACATCAAGGATGGAATAAAAAGCTGAGTTTACTCCAGGGTGAGGAAAGAAAGGAGCCAACAACCCCCTGGCAAAGCTCAGTGCCCCAGAGAAAACCTGCCCCCTGCTATCGCAATCACTGATGTACTGGGGATATGAAGGGAAAGGGACTGTCTGAATGATCAAGGCAGGAAATGGACAACAAGCTACAGCAACGTCATTAACCACAAACACACTCTCCTCATGCTCCAGCCAGAAGGGAAAGGAGCAGGAATTCTTGCTGTTCAGCCACGGACACACTTATACAACGGCACAGCAGTGTGTGTGTTGTGGAAGCTGGTCTGAGAAAACAACTGGAATTGATCAGTCAGTGAGAACAGAACTAGAATGTAGTGAGAGCCCCTTATCAAGCAAGTGGTTGTGTCCGAGTTGTTAAGGCGATGAAGTAGAAATCCACGGGGGTCTCCCTGCGCAGGTTGGAATCCTGCCAACTACGGAGGAAGTTGTGTTTCTTTAGCTTCAATGGAGCTAGGTCTTGTCTCACTCTTAAGCTATGCCTACACTAAAGGGTAATGTGGCTTTAGTTAAGGTGTTTTAATTGAACAGCTGTTGCATGTCCACCCTGTGTCACCAGAGCACATCCATGCTAGAATCTCTTGGATTGCCACAGAGAGCAGTGCACTGTGGGTAGCTACCCCACTGTGCAACTGGCTGCAGGGTGCTTTGGGAAGGGTTTGCAATGCCTCACAGGCTGGTACAACATCACATGATGCAGGTTTCTCTATCCCATTGTTCCATGGGCATCCTACTAGATTGCCAGCTGCATTTCAACTGCAATGTGCGTGGTGGGGTAGAGAGCGTGTGTGTGTTGCGGAAGAGTGAGTATGTCGGCACACTGTTTCTAAGTTCAGACAGCTGCTGGAAGCAACCAGTCCTGAGGCAGGGGGCAGGGGACAGCCCTGACATCAGCCCCCCTTCTCTCACTGGCTCAGCTCAGCACAGCAGTCTCTGTCACATACACACACACGCACACACTGCTGCCTGCTTAGCTCTGTGTCAGGGGTGCTGGAACAGGGGGTTTAGAGGGCCATGGCCCCACCACTCTTTACTGGCTGTTAGGACAAATGATGGAGTGGGGAAAGGGTGCAGTCTTGGGGAAGAGGCGTTCTGTGGGTGGGGCCTCCGGGGGAGAGGTGGTGTGAGTGAGGGTCCTTAGGGAAGGGGTGTCATGGGGGTGCCACAGTTCGGACAATGGTGCCCCCCCCCCACTGTAAGGAAGCTCCCGCTGCCCCTGCTCTGTGTTGGCAGAGCAGGAGAGAGCAGCATTCCACGGCAGAGATTTGCTCCCCGGGGGCTCTGGCAGGGGGGCGCGGGAGGTGATTTAAAGGGCCCGGGGCTCCGGCTGCTGCAGGGAGCCCTTGACCCTTTAAATCACCAGCCTGGGGAAGCCGGGCCGGGCTGGCACAGTGTACCGGCTCTTGCCGGTACCCCATACCGGAACATACCGGCTTACTTTCACCTCCAGAAGGTCCTCACATGGATCAATAACTGGTTAAAAGATAGGAAACAAAGGGTAGGAATAAATGGTCATTTTTCAGGATGGAAACAGGTAACTAGTGGTGTCTGTCCTGTGACCAGTACTAGTCAACATATTCATAAATGATCTGCTAACCAGTGAGGTGACAAAATTTGCAGATGATCCAAAACTACTGGCTTGCTTCCTAGAACGAACGCTCCTTGAGTGGGGTGATCCACAGGGAGTAGCTCAAACCTCCAAAGTGCCTGGGCAGGGGCAGGACATTAGCACAGCAAGGGAGGGGTGTGGCAGTGACATCACAAAGGCCTTTTGCAGGACCTCAGACTATTGGTCAAAGGTGGTGGGGAGGTGGTGACCTCACAGAGAGATGCTGACATCAGCCAGGCAGGAGAGGGGCGAGGGGCCAGGGAAACCTCAGAGACCCCTGTGGCTTTGCTTCAGCAAGTCTCCTTCTCCAGGTCTCTCTTTGAGGACTGAGAGAGTATTCGGGTTCACGTACGTGAGCGCCAGGAGGAACCGCTTTCGAGTTTTCTCCTTCCCTTTTAGTGATTTTACTAGAAAACAGCTGTCCCTGTTTAGAAGGTAAGAGCCTCCTTGAGGTTTGAAACCTGTTCAGTCTGATCCATCTGGTGACAGTTGAATTCTAGGCATGGAAAACACGAGCTTAAGGAGGTCAAATTTTATTTCGCACCTGGGATTTTGTCCCTTAGAATTACTGGGGACATTAGGGTTTGTCCTTTTTGTTTCACCTTTTCCTCCATCCATCCCTCCCTCCTTTCTCTTTGTTTCTTGCTTCTTTTGTCCTTTCTCCTGTTCCCCTCCCAACACCAGGAGCAGTGTGTGTGTGTGTGTGTGTTTTGCTGGGGAGTGCTCGGCAGCTCCCACTGTGGGAGGTCCACCCAAAATTGTGGGGCTGAAATAGTGCTTGGGCAGTGATCCCCACCAGTGACCTGGGCCATCCTTTGGGCTCTCTGGTGAGAACCCTCAGCCTCCCGTCCTCAGTCTCTACCCTGATTGGCTGAGCAGGGGATTATTGACAGGGAGGAGACTCAGGTCCTTGTTGTTCTCTTTTAAGACCAAGGAAATAAGTCATAACCAGTCATATGTTTGATGTATTTTGCTGCTTCGCTGCATTAATGGTCTCTGAGCAGTTCATGATTCTCTCTAACATTGCAGTTCTTCTCAAATACTTACTGGATAATTACTGTGCACTGTTGTTGGTCTGGAGCTCATTTGAGAGCACTTTATTCAGGTCATTCAATGTCTGAAATTCAAGATCCAATGGTTAGTTTGAAAATCAGGGCTCTTGGGTCCTATTCCCAACTCTGCCACTGGCTGGCTGTGTGACCTAAGACAAGTCAATTCTCCTTTCTCAGCCTTAGCTTCTCCCTCTTTCATGTAGAAATAATAATGATCCACTCCTACCTACCTCAGTGTGGGTGGAGGATGGGGATCCATTGGAGAGTGTCACTAGGAGTAGTGCATAATATGAGATGTTCTATCATGTTTACTCCAATCAGATTATGACATAATAGAATAGCTGAAATAGTCTATTTTATTTGTATTTTTTTATTTTGAAATTTTTAAGAGCAGCAACTACTTAGCTCAGACTGAAGCATCTTATCTCATGTTTGTGATCTAAGTGTCTCCTCTTTGTGTGCAACGAGACAATTTAACACACTCTGACAAACAGGAGATGCTTTTGTTTTGCAACAAAATATTTTTGCAAAGAATGTTCATCCCACTTGTTATGATTTCGAGAAACAAACTGGTTTAGTCTGAATGGGATTTTCTGACAGAAACGGTTTCAATGAAATTTCCCCACCATCTTGATTCCTGGGCTCTATCCCTGCCTCTGGAGGTTTTTTGTCCATTAGAACAGGAGTCAGGACTGGTGGCTTCTCTTTCTGGCTCTGCCACCACCTTGCTGTGTAGGCCCTTGGGTAGGTCACTTCCCTTCTCTGGTCCTCAGGCTCCTCCCCATCTGTCCAATGGGAACAGGGATAGTTCTCGAACTCTGGGTGGTCGTGAGCCTGAGTGAGATAAGGGGCGTTAAAGCCCTCTCTGAAGGAGAAAGGGGAGTTTCACAGTGTTTAGCACCAAGGAATTCTAAAGGTTTCTAAAATGTCTAGTCTGTGGGCAGTCAGGGCCGGATTAACCTTTTGTGGGCCTCAGCACCAAACATATTTGTGGGCCCCCATGTAGTCACTGTGGGCTCCGAGTGTGGGCCTGGTGGGGCAGTGGCATTGGTGCCATAGTATACCCGGTACTGAACCTCAGAGACATTTTTCATTTTGATCAAACACCCCTACATGACTATATGCATTGCCATACACAGCTCCCTCAGCCCCCGGTTTGAGCTGTACCCCCATGTGGGTTTACCAGCGTTCACAGTGAGTAGAACTTTCATAGTGACCAAGGAAACTCCCCACAGATTTATCTCCTTCCTCATTCAGACCCTCTCTAGCCATGTCTCCAGTACCCCCCTAGGACCACAGTCACCGCATGTGGTCCTAGTCTCAGCTCAGAGTTCTAAAGCCAGCAGATACCTGATCAGTTCTGACAGATCCCTCCCTCAGCCCCCATCCTACCATGTGAGCAAGCCACCTGCAAACACCATCTCCCCAAAGTGAGGACTTAGCCCTTGGGAATCTGAAGACACCAGCCTTTCTCCCTCGGCTCCCATCTTCATGCTAGTCTGCTACCTGGTCATCACCACCTCTCCCCATGCCTGTTTCCTTTCTACTTTGGGCATGCTCCCCACCAAGCTGGAAGCTCCCTCTGCAAGCCTGACCTGCTCCCTCCTTCCTTGCTCCCCTTGACATTCCTTTCCTGCTGGTGACCTCTGTTCCTTGAGGTTAACTCCAGCTGCTCTAACTTAATGGCCCCCAGTAGTCACAGAGCCACTTGTAGCTTCTCTGGCTATAGCCATGGGGCCAATTGCCAGAGGCCAGCCTTAGGCAGCTACTAGCCGCAGGAGGGGTGGCAATGCCAAGGCTGAGCATGCTTGAACCTTGCAACGGCAGCACTAGGGACTCTAAATCCTCAGCGCTGGCCCTAGGCAGCTGCAACCTCTGGAGTTAGGCACTTCCCTCCTCTAGGCCATGGCTTTAAATACCTGAGATTCCCATCACCTGCAGCAGAGGCCACCAATTCCCACACCCCCCCTCAGCTAGCACATTGGAAATACACAAATAAAATAGGAAAATGCAATCCCCATCACTTTATCGTATCTGGGCCATTCCTGTATCGAGAGCACCTGCTAAGGTCCATGTGTGTTTACGATAAACCTGGAGGAACTCATACCACAGCTGAGCATGAAACGCAACTGCTCCCAGGTGCTGCAGTAAAACCCTTTCCCTGCTGTGATGTTGCACTCCATAGGATTTTATGAAAATATGCTAATGAGTGTGACTATAATGAGACATCCCCTAGCTACCACCTGAGCTGGAACAAGGATTGTACCAGGTGAAAAGATTGGGCCCAGACTAGAAATAAGTCTAGTCTGCAAACAAAGCTCATTGGAAGACCTCTGAGAGTGAGATGTTATCTGTATTGAGCTTCATACTATATTAGGCTTAGATCTGCATGTTTTTGTTTTATTTTGCTCTCTTAGCAGCCTTTAAGTCGCTCTCTTAGATACCCTCCCACCCCTCTAACACACACACACTCTCTCTCTCTCTCTCTCACTTTTCCAAGGCATTAACTTTTCCTTCTCTATGGAGTTTGGATTCTCCATATGGGTGGGAGGCTTTTAATTCCTTAGGTTCTGCTGCCATTTCATTTCTGTCCTGTTCCAAGATTTATCACTATGCAAAGCAACGTTTGGCCTTGGGAGTGTCCCCCTCATCCTGCCTCCCACCCCATGGCAATTGAAAAGAGCCCGGGCACCCTGCCACCACTACCAGCAGCACAAGGGGGCTAAGGCAGTTTCTTGCCCACCCTCGCTCCATGTGGCACGCCGCTCCCAGAAGAGGCTGGCACATCCCTGTGGCCCCTGGGGCAGGAGCGGGGGAGGGTTTCCACATGCTGCCCCTGCCCCGAGTGCCAACTCTGCCAACTGTGGCAAAAGGAGTTGTAGGGGTGGAGTCTGCGGGCAGTGGTGTGCAGAGATGCCCCCGTCTCTCCCGCTTAGGGGCTGCTGCCAGAGGGGGGTGCGGGTTGCTTTCAGGAGATGCCCGAGGTAAATGCTGCACCTCTCACTCTTTCCTGCACCCCCAACCCAGGGGCCACACCCAAACTCCCTCCAAGCGTCTGCCTCTTGCACACCTCCTGCACCCCAACCCCCTGACTGAGCCCAGACCCTGCACCCAAACTCTCTCCCAGAGCCCAAACCCTCTCCCTCCCACACCCAAACTCCCTCCCAGAGCCTTAGGCAGGTGGGGCAGGACTTGTTCCTATTCTGGGCACCACCAAAAATTATACAAACCTGCCGCCCCTGTCCAGCCCAACCTTCTGCTGATGCACCTCAGCCCACACCCATGCACGGTTTGAAGCGTCCATTGCTTAAATTCCAGAACACTGAGGGATTTCAGCTCCACTTTGCCCAGAGGGAACCTTCACCCCACTCCCAACCAGGTTCTTGTCCATGGGATCACTGAAGGGGGGCTGGGTCCCTCGGGGTCTTTTCTCTCTCTAGGACAGGCCAGGGTGCAATAACTGGGGCATCTGAGCACCCAGGACCTTCTGTGGGGCTGCCATTCCCCTTCCCCTTCTGTGGTCTCATCTGTCATTGACTCCAGCCTTTTTTCTATCCAACGTCAGCACCATCCCAAGGAAGCTGCACTCCCCTCAAAAAGCTGGTGTCCCCTGGTGGGTGTAAATCACTGACCTCTCTCCTCTCTGAGCACTGACTGCCCCTCTGTTTCCTTGCCTCTCAGTCTGAGCAGATGGGACCTTTCCCTCCAGTGCTGGAGGATTCGCCCTTCTCATTTACCATTGTCCCAAGCAGCACAGCGAGTGGGAATCTTAAATGTACCAAAGTGACTTAGGAGCAGAAAACCCCCCAGACCTTCCATGCAATTGGCACTTGCCCCTCATTGAGCAGGATTGAAACTCCTGCAGGGAGACTGCTGGGCCACATCCCAGCTGGGCATGAGCAAAGAGCAGGGTGAAAAATATGAACCTGGAGATGCAACCCAGGGCCTCATACATGCAAAGCATGCGCTCTACCACTGAGCTACATCCCGAGATGGGCTGTGTTTGCTATGGGTTACACTCAGAGCCCTCCTGTTCCCACCGCATCCAGTGACCTATAAGCTTCACGAGAAGCCCATTCCCCTCTCTGAGGGCCAGTCCTGCTCTCCTGGAGGTTACTTGTTCATAGGGGTCACTTTTCAGCAGGGCCAGATTCTATGTGTGGGGCAGAGGGAGTTTGTGCCCTGGTCTCAGGGTGCAGCCTCTCCTCTGCATTGGGTGGGGGGGGTGCTGCCATCCCCTGCTGCAAGGTCATGATGGGGGACGCTGTGAGCAGCTCAACACCTCACCCTGGTGGGAGAAGTGGTGTGGGGAGCTCTAGGTGTTTCTAGGATCTGCTCTTTCCACCTGCCTGTAAAGTCCAGCTTTCCCCAGCACATTCACTGCGGTGCAATTGGGTAACTGTTTCCATGGCTGAACAGCAAAGAATCACTCTCAGTTTCCTTTCTATCGGCAGCAGGATTAGCCTGTGTCAGTGGTTAATGAGGTGGATCTAGTTGGAGATTGTTATTCGTTCCCCACCTTGACAATTCACACAGTCCCTTTCCTACTCAAATCTCCAGCAGCTCAGTAATCCTGGTAGCAGGGGTTGGGTCCTGAGATTTTCAGGGTCCTTTTTACCCTCCACTTGGAGTGAACTCAGCTTTTCCCTCATCCCAGACAATCCATGAAATAACAACAGCACCATAAAGAAAGAGGGGAGGGAACATCTCACTCCCAGGGCTGGATGTGCCCAGGGCCCCCTGCTTGTCCATTGTTTCCATGGAATTTGGCCCCCTGTTTTGCACAAGGGACAGAGAAAGATCTTGCTGTTCCTGTGTCTGTGCAAAGAAAATTGTGCTTCTGTATGAAAGAGAGGCGGGAAATGGCCCCATGGTGAGACAATATCCTCAGGATTAAGACCTAAGGACTCAGGCTGAGAACTAATTTAACTCCACTCATCTGGGATTTAACAAATTGTCTTCCATGGGGCCAGATCCAGCGTTTTTGCTGCCCTAAGCGGAAAAAAAAAAAGCTGCAATTGGCGGCAGCTCTACCGATGCTGCTTTTGGCGGCAAGTCCTTCCCTCAGAGAGGGACTGAGAGGGCCAAATTGCCGCCGAAGAGCCAGACGTGCCTCCCCTTTCCATTGGCCACCCCAGGCACCTGCTTGCTGCGCTGGTGCCGGCCCTGCCACAGAGACACTGGGAAGATGGGGGAATCAGGGAAAACCCATGGATTTGTTTACATTGCAAGTGAAGAATAACTGAAGCTTTTTTTGGTTTAAAGTCACTGTTCCCTGAGTGGGAATTGAACCCAGGTCATAGCAGTGAAAGTGCCAAATCCAAACCACTAGATCCCCAGGGAAGTGATGATGTTTTTCTTCTCACTTATGCTGCACTTTCTTAGGCTACTTTCTATCCACTTTCTGAAACTGCTTCATTGTCCACTCCCTGATGGGTTAAGAGCAGAGAGTGCAGGAACCCCTGTGCTCAGGGTCACAACCTGAGCCCAACCCAAGCCACTGAAACAAACTCAATGATGCTTCAGCTTCCTCCAGCAGGATCACAGAGCAACACAAAAAACCCCATGAGGGACAATCCTCCTCTGCCTTCATTTACCCCATTGCAACCCTCTCAGCAGCCCACTCTTGTGGGAAGGACACTGAGCTGATAGGAGCTCTGGCACAGAGACCAAGGGAGGGGTGTTGCTATCCCTCACTGTGAGCTGATCACATTCTGACTCCATGTAACAGGGCTCTGAGCTTTACCATCTTGTGAGTTCTGTGTCCTCAACTAGCAGCCAAAGTGCTGAACACAGTGGACCCTTCTGCTGGCAGCATGGTGATTGCACAACAGCTGCAAGCCCTTTTCCTCTCAGCTTCCCTGGACCTTCCCCACAAATGGTTTCATTAGACACTGGAGGAATCTAAGGACTTGCAGGTTTCCCTCACCCATCTCATAAAGCAAACAGTGATTCCTTTTTCTGACACTCCTTAGGAGGTCATCTAGTCCAACCCCCTGCTCAAAGCAGGACCAAACCCAACTAAATCATCCCAGCCAGGGCTTTGTCAAGCCTGACCTTAAAAACCTCTAAGGAAGGAGATTACACCACCTCCCTAGGTAACCCATTCCAGTTCTTCACCACCCTACTAGTGAAAAAGTTTTTCCTAATATCCAACTTAAACCTCCCCCTCTGCAACTTGAGACCATTACTCCTTGTTCTGTCATCTTCTACCACTGAGAACAGTCTAGAGCCATCCTCTTTGGAACCCCCTTTCAGGTAGTTGAAAGCAGCTATCAAATCCCCCCTCATTCTTCTCTTCTGCAGACTAAACAATCCCAGTTCCCTCAGCCTCTCCTCATAAGTCATGTGCTCCAGCCCCCTAATCATTTTTGTTGCCCTCCGCTGGACTCTCTCCAATTTATCCACATCCTTCTTGTAGTGTGGGGCCCAAAACTGGACACAGTACTCCAGGGCCTCACCAGCGCTGAGTAGAGGGGAATGATCACATCCCTCGATCTGCTGGAAATGCCCCTATTTATACAACCCAAAATGCCATTAGCCTTCTTGGCAACAAGGGCACACTGTTGACTCATTTTCAGCTTTTCGTCCACCGTAACCCCTAGGTCCTTTTCTGCAGAACTGCTGCCCAGCCATTCAGTCCCTAGTCTGTAGCAGTGCATGGTATTCTTCCGTCCTAAGTGCAGGACTCTGCACTTGTCCTTGTTGAACCTCATCATATTTCTTTTGGCCCAATCCTCTAATTTGTCTAGGTCCCTCTGTATCCTATCCCTACCCTCCAGCGTATCAACCACTCCTCCCAGTTTAGTGTCATCTGCAAACTTGCTAAGGGTGCAGTCCACACCATCCTCCAGATCGTTAATGAAGATATTGAACAAAACCGGCCCCAGCACCGACCCTTGGGGCACTCCACTTGATACCGGCTGCCAACTAGACATGGAACCATTGATCACTACCCGTTGAGCCCGACCATCTAGCCAGTTTTCTATCCACCTTACCGTCCATTCATCCAGCCCATACTTCTTTAACTTGCTGGCAAGAATACTGTGGGAGACTGTATCAAAAGCTTTGCTAAAGTCCAGAAATAGCACATCCACTGCTTTCCCCTCATCCAAAGCACTGAACAACAAGCCTCTCTTCCTGGGCCCCCAAATCCCTTCCACCTGGCCACTTTCACAGATGCCCCTTCCCTGGTACTGCCCTCGTTCAGCTGCACTGAGACGTTTTCATCCCCTATACCTGCCTGTCACTGCCCAGCACCTGCTCTGGCACCATTCCTGAGGGCAATCCTGCCTCACTCTCTTCCTGCCATATAGGGTCCACCAATAACTCATGTAGGAGAGACAGCTCCCATCCTTCATTGTTAAATGTCAGGCAGGCCAGCCAACCAGAGGCAGAAGCCCACATTATCTTTTTCCTAGTGCAGAGCCCAAGCTCAGGGATTCACCTTGGGTGCAGGGACCGCTGTGCTCCCAGAAAACAAGCCACCATTGTACAAAGAGGGACAAAATGGCCTGTCAAAGCCTGGGATTGAACCAGGGACATTTAGAGCTTCAGTCTAACACTCCCACAACTGAGCTACTTTGAAATACTTCAGCCTATTGCTTCTCTTTCCGGGAGGTTTTTGCAGCAGTTGCCCACAAAAAGGATGTCATTGTGAGCGGCCCATGAAGACAAGACTCACTTCTGCCTGCCTTGCTCAGCTTGACTTGCTGCCTCACCCCGTTCCTGCCTGAGTTCCTGGGTTGACCTGGTGGTGGAAGGGGACTGGGGGCCAGTGGCGCAGGGAGGAAGTTGAGCTGGACCCTGAGCTAGACTAGACCCTGATAGTGAGAGTCTGGCCACCCCACCCTGTTGTCCCGGCTTCCCCCACTGGACATCATTTTGGGAGGGAAGTGGGGCTTCTGCCTCCCCTCCCCCATTTTCACACTGCAGAGGAGTGCGAACAGGAAAACGAACGGCTGCTCCACACCCCCACTGGAGGAACCCAGCGCCCTTAGCTGTGGTGAGTAAGAAGTGGCTGTTGGCTGACAGGGCCTGTCCCCCAGGAGCTGGAACAGCAGCTGCCAGCTCCCCCTGGGCTCCAGGCATTGATGAGCTGCCAAAATCTTAACAACTGGTTCCCTATAAAAAGTTCTGATTTAAGGGGGGGGAGCGGAGGAGGGTCCAGGGGCCCCTGCAGGGCCTGGGCCAATTGCCCCACTTCCCTTCCCTCCCCTCTGGCCAGCCCTGGAGCTTGCAGCAGCCCCCTCCCTTGCTGGGCTACTCAAAAAGCGGCAGCAGGAAGACTCCCGAGCTCAGCTGAGCTGCCCAGCTGGTGCCGGCAGCTGGCCACACTGCAGCTGGGGGGGAAGCAGGGGAGGGGCAAGGGGAGCCTCAGCCTCAGCCTCCCCAGCTGGGAATCCTGGGAGAAACAGGATGGTCTGGCCCACAGACTGGAGTTCTTTGCCCACCCCTGGCCCTTTAACAACCGGTTCTCCACGGAGGTCTAATTTTAGCAACCGGTTCTTGGGAACCTGTGGGAACCAGCTCTAGCTCACCACTGGCTCCAGGCTATGGGAAATGCTCATTGCCTGGCTGCATGGGCGGATGCTGCTCCGTGCTCTGGAGAGTGTCTGTATTGGTCTGTCAACCCCTCATCTTCACTGAGCCAGTCTGGTAAGGTCCCAAGTGCCCCCTCCGGCTCGGCAGCTGAGAGTCTGTGCAGACATCAGCCCCCACAGGCAGCAGCAGCACCAGCCCCCCCAGCACCACAGGGGCACTCAATGCACTTCCTGTGGGGAAATGGCTCCTTGGCGTCTAGCTGCTAGAGTGAGAGTCAGGAGAGAGCAGTGTCTGGCTCACCTTGGGGGAGACAAGAGACCTGGTGAGTGCGGATCTCCTTCAGTCTCCCCCGCAATGCTGGTCAGTTGTATTGTCACTGTCATAGTCAGTGCCTCCCTTCAGGGCCGGCCCTAGAGGGGTGCAGGGCCCAGGACAAATCCCCCCCTTTCTGCCCCAGGCCCCACCCCCACTCCACCCTTTCCTCCAAACCCCCACCCCATCCCGTCTCTTCCCACCCTGCACCTTCCTGCCCCTTTCCTCTCCCTCCCCCACCTCTTCCTGTCCCTGCTCCTCCCCATCGCTCCTCCGGCACCCCACTGAAAAGCTGAGCACCTTTTTTTTTTCCTGTTGTTTCTGCAGCCCTGTAGCTCCCATGGAGTCGCTGACTCAGCTCCTTTCACAAGCTAGAGAGAACCAGGGTTATGGCTGATCTATGGGGCACATGGTGAGTGGCAGAGGCTTCAAGTGCTGAGAGTTTGCCTGACACCTCAGGGACACAGTGTGAGGTGGTGTCCCAGGCGTCTCTATGAAAGGAGCAGAATAGGATTTCGTTGGGGTGGGGAGAAAATTGAGAGTGTCTCAGGGGGTGGTACAGAGGTATTGCCTGGGTGAGAAACTGGCTAAAACACAGGCCTGGCTGTGAGCAGGATTCAAACCTGCACAGGGGAACCTTATTGGATTTTACCTCCAATGTCTTAACCACTCAGCCATCACAGCTGTGACCACAAAACTGCCCCAATGCCAGAGAAACTGGTAAAGAATCACAATGGCCAGGCTTGAAGTCTTCTGAACTACAGAATTCCCACAGCAAACCTGACTCCCAAAGCATAGGGGGGATTTGGGGTTTGTTCTCTTTGCTTAGCCATGTGCAGTCGCACAGAGAGCACTTTTAAAAGTCTCCCCTCCCACGAGCGGTAATGGGAAATGATTCTCAACTGGAAGCTTGATGTGAATGAGGATGTCTGGACCACATGCCAGGGACTGATCTTTGCTATAGAAACCAGTGACACACAGAGCCAGGGTAAGGAAAATGTTTCCTGGAGCCAATAACTGGATTAGCCGCAGTACTGTGCAGAGAAATGTCTCACATCAGGAGTCAGCGCATTAGTGGTTTGGTAACAGAAGTCACAGCTACAGTGGTGGAGGTCTAAGCTTTGGTTTCTGGCCACCAGAGGGATGAGTTTTATTGTCTCCAAATTTCAGTAGAAAAATTCAGACCCAAACTGGGTGTGGTGGGGGTTTCTCTGGTTTGTTTTGTTTTTCTCATTTGAAACGTCCTTGATCATTTTTCTGGGAAAACTGTTTGGACAAGGCCAAGGAAGAGTTAGAACAATTACAAATCTCCATGGGAGTGAGGGGGTCTCTCAGCGCTGGGGGAAGGGTGGAGATTTTCATGGAGGGGAGTTGAGATAAATGAGAGGCTTTTGCTCCAGCAGAGGGAGCAGCCTGGCAGTTTCATTTTTACCAAGTGAATCCCCCCCGCACACACACACGTTGCTCCCCTGCTGCTACTACCCCAGCTCAAACCCCACTGTCACCCCCAGCATGTGACCTACAGCTTCCTTATATATCGGAGACAAAATCCCCTCGTCTGCCCCTTCTCCCAGCTGAGCCCTCCACCCCCCGAGCCCAGGACAACCCCGACCTAGCCATGCCGGGGGGGTCAGGCTTAACCTTCAAGGCCGAGCACAAAACCTTCAGCGGGGCACGTTTCACTCCCTTGGCCCAAGCGGCAAGGGAGAAACAGATGAGACACGCCGGTTCAAAGACGCCTCCCTCCCACTTCTCTATAGCCTTCTGTGACGTTATTAATATGAACTAGGACTGTAGAGATCATTGTTGCCACCACTGTTATATATGTACAGCAAATATTGTGCAAAGGTTGTCGTGTGAGGTGTCTATGACAAGGTTATGATTTGCTGGTTATAATTATGCTGGCTGTATGTGTGTACCATTTTTGTATTTGAAGTTATGAATATGGACTATGTACTTGTATCTCAAATGTATTTGATTCCAAGTAGCCTCAGTGTCATCAGCCCCAAACTCCTTCAGGAGTCCACAGCAAAGAGACTCCCACACACACTGTCCTGGACTCCCTGGGAGGTGCATCCCACCCCCCCACCCAATGGAGCATCAAGGATTAAAGTGGCAGCATCTAGTGTCAGTGGGGTTCAGTGGCTCTGGCCAGACACCTGAGCTGGGGACCCGCCCCCATAGCACTGCTCGAGGGCCTGGGCCTGGGCCTCCTCATCCCTCCCTGAGCCCAGTCTGGCTCCTCACCTGGAACAAAGCAGAAGTGTCCGTCGGCCTCGCTGCTGTCCAAGTCTCAGGCGCTGCTGCTGTCCCATGGGGGGCGGGCCGAGCTGCTGGGGCTGGGAGGGGGATCCTCCACCTCCTGCCCTGGGAAGGCTGGAAGGTCCTCACTGACCAAGCAGGGCGATGCCTTCTGCTGGAAATTGGGGCTGGGCTCCTGGGGCTGATGCCCGCACAACAAGCCCCGGAGCCACCCTACCCGATTCCGCTCCTGGGCTGGGTCCTGCCTGCCCAGCCGCATCCTGGCCCAGCTCCATTTTGGCCTGGCCGGTGCCTCTCCCACCTCTTCCAGAAGTCTGGGCACTTCCACCTCCTGGCCCGGCCGGGAGCTCCTTCCCCACCAGCGGGGACGGAGGGGCCGCTCCGCTCCTGGGGAAGATGGCAGCTGCTTCCCTCAGGCTCTGGGGCCACCTGCAGAGCCTTCTTCCTGAACATCCTCAGGAGCCCAGCCATCCTGGAACTGAGCGGGGAACAGGCTTGAGTCTGGGGTCAAGGCAGCCTCTCACTAACCAGCCTGTTTGGTCCCTCCCCATCCCTGCCCCAGCCAGAGCAGCTGCTCCTCCCGCCACAGGGGTGCAGGAAATGCAAGCTACACACACTGGCAAGAGTTCATTGCATGATCTGCTCCCCCTCAACGTTCCCCGTCGTCAACCCTGGGGCCACAAGAACCAGGGAGTCTCGTCCTTTTTGAGCACTGGGGTCAGTCACAAAGACCATTGGTCACTTTGGACAAGCAGCTCCCTCCTGCCAGCCCAGGACACACACCCCACCCAGGCTAGAGAAGGAACAGAACCCAGGAGTCCGGACTTCTCCTGGGAAACCATTCCCCACTTCAAAGTCCCTGGGCATAGCAAGGCCAGGACCCCCTCGGTTCCCATTGATTTCCATTCTCAGCAGCTCACCGGGTCTGGCCCAGCTCAGAGACTCTCAGCCTGGGGAACAGTCTCCCATAAGGGAAGGGCTGGGAGCCCCATTGCTGGGACCTTGCCAAACACACTGGAGACAGCGCTGGAGAAGCCCCTCCCCACTCTGAGAGTGAGGGGCTCCTGGAGGCTGTTTGCAAATCCAATCTCCTTTGGGAGAGATTCTCTCCCCCTCTTTCTGCCTCTCCCCAGACAGACGGGAGACGCCACCGAGGAACCCTAATGCCACTCACCTGCTCTGGTGACGGAGCGATGGATGGAGGATGTTCAGTGTCATCCCTCGCCCTTCTCCTCACTCTCCAAGCCCAAGGCAGGCTGGAGAGGGGGGTGGTGACCTGAGGAGTTACCCTGCCCAGCCAGCAGGCAGGGTGATGACACTAGGCGATTGGCTGGCTGGGAAAACAAGAGTCTGTCTTATTGCCAGGGAATGGAGAAACTTGGCCAGCAGCACGGGGTGCAGAACATCACCCTAGTGTGGGGGTGACAGCACCTCTGGGATCCTGAAATCCCAGCATTTTACACACCTTCCTGGAGCCTCCCAACCCCCCTGGGCTGTCGGGACTGAGACCCCAACCCTACTGATGAGAAACAGGCCTGGGGAGGGGAAGCTACTGGCTCAGGGTCACACCAAGTGTCAGAAATATGGATGGGACCCAGCAGTCCTTCTTTCCAGGCCCCTTCGCTAATCACTGCTGCACACTCCCTCCCACAGCTGGCAATTACAAGCAGGCCCTCATGTCCTTTCCCCCTGCCTTTGAGAGGGAGTGTGCTCCGCTGGAGTGACCGGACCAGGGGATTGGGAGTCAGAACTCCTGAGTTCCATTGCTGGGGATTTAATACTTTCCTGCTATTGGAAAGTGCTGGGAGAATCCCCCAGCCAAAGCTGCTCTGACAGTGCTAAGCAGCATCTGACCATTCAAGGTCGGAGCGCACTGCCCAGGAGGGGGAGTGTTTGGCTCTGGGGTTTCACTTCAGCCCAGTCTATAGAGAAGGGCCCAGCCATGGAGTTTGGCTCAAGAAGACCAATTCTTCAATTTGTTAAGGGTGTTTTGAATTCCAATCCTGTGCTCCAAAGTGCTTGGTTTCATTTGCAAATTTTAGAAGCATGCTCTCCACTCCATTTTCCAAATCAGTAATGAAAATATTGAATAGTACCGGACCCCGGACTGATCCCTGCCGAATCCACTAGGTACACCCTCTCTGTTGGACAGCCAAACATGGAGAAGGGCTCTTGGAGTCTGGGCTTTCAACCAGCTCTGCACCCACATGACATTGATTGCATCTAGACTGCATTTCCCTTATTTGCTTGTGAGAATGTCCTATGGGACTGTGTCAAAAGCCTTAGTAACACCGAGCTAGATCCCATCTACTCTTTACTCACCTCCACTAGGCCCAGAACCCTGCCAAAGAAGGAAAGAGGATTGGTTTGGAATGATTTGTTCTTGACAAATCCATGCTCACTAGTCCTAAGAACCAAAGTATCCTGTAGGTGCTGCTGACAAACTCATTGTTTAAGAATGTAAGTCCCAGGGTTCTCTTTGTTTCCCTTTGAAAGATAGGTCCTGTCTTGTTCATGGATGGGAAGATGTTCTTTTTCAGGGATCTCAGAGGAGAACTGGGGCACAACACCTGGTTTGTTAAGGCCACAAAAATGGAGGCAGGACCCTCTTCTCTACTGCTGGCAAAGAACCCCAGGTACCTAAAAGACAGGGACTCACATCCCTGAATGGGCTTTTAAAAAGGCAGTGGTTAAAAAGTTTGGCCCTGACCATTTCTTCTTTCCGCAGACTAGACATTTTAGCAAACTTTAGAATTCCTTGGTGGTAAACACAGTGAAACACCCCTTTCTCCTTCACAGAGGGCTTTAACACCCCTTCTCTCATTCAGACTAGCAACTGCCCAAAGTTCAAGAATTGTTCCTGTTCCCATTGGACAGATGGGGAGGAGCCTGAGGTGCAGAGAAGGGAAGTGACCTACCCAAGGGCCTACACAGCAAGGCAGTGGCAGAGCCAGAAAGAGAAGCCACCAGTCCTGACTCCTGTTCTAACAAACAGCAAAAACCCCCGGAGGCAGGGATAGAGCCCAGGAATTGAGATGGTTGGGAAATTTCATTGAAACCATTTCTGTCAGAAAATCCCATTCAGACTAAACCAGTTTGTATCTCAAAATCAAAACAAGAGGGATGAAAGTTCTTTGCAAAAGAGACACTTAGATCACAAACATGAGATAAGATGCTTAAGTCTGAGCTAAGTAGTTGCTGCTTTTAACAATTTCAAAATAAAAAATACAAATAAAATAAACTATTTCAGCTATTCTATTATGTCATTATCTGATCGGAGTAAACGTGATAGGACACCTCATATTATGCACTACTCCTAGTGACACTCTTCAATGGATCCCCAACCTCCACTCACTGTGAGGTAGGTAGGAGTAGATCATTATTATCCCTACTTAAAAGAGGGAGAAGCTAAGGCTGAGAAAGGAGAATTGACTTGTCTGAAGTCACACAGCCAGCCAGTGGCAGAGTTGGGAATAGAACCCAAGAGCCCTGATTTTCAAACTAACCATCGGATCTTGAATTTCATACATTAAATAACTTGAATAAAGTGCTCTCATATGAGCTCCACACCAACAACAGTGCACAGTAATTATTCAGCAAGTATTGGAGGAGAACTGCAATGTTAGAGAGAATCATGAACTCCTCAGAGACCATTAATGCAGAGAAGCAGCAAAATTCATCAAACATATGACTGGTTATGACTTATTTCCTTGGTCTTAAAAGAGAACAACAAGGACCTGAGTCTCCTCCCTGTCAATAAACCCCTGCTCAGACAATCAGGGTAGAGACTGAGGATGGGAGGCTGAGGGTTCTCACCAGCAGGCCCAAAGGATGGTCCAGGTCACCGGTGGGGATCACTGCCCAAGCACTTTTAGCCTCACATTTTTGGGTGGACCTCCCACAGTGGGAGCTGCAGAGCACTCCCTTGCAACACACACACACACACACACACACCCTGCTCCTGGTGTTGGGAGGGGAACAGGTGAAAGGACAAAAGAAGCAAGAGACTAAGAGAAAGGAGGAAGGGATGGATGGAGGAAAAGGTGAAACAAAAAGGACAAACCCTAACGTCCCCAGTGATTCTATGAGACAAAATCCCAGGTGTGGAATAAAATTCTGCCTCCTTAAGTTCGTGTTTTCCATGCCTAGTATTCATCTGTCACCAGATGGATCAGACTGAACAGGTTTCAAACCTCGAGGAGACTCTTACCTTCTAAACAGGGACGTCTGTTTTCTAGTAAAATCAGGAAAAGGGAAGGAGAAAACTCGAAAGAGGTTCCTCCTGGCGCTCACGTACGTGAACCCGAATATGCTCTCTGTCTTCAAAGAGAGACCCCGAGAAGGAGACTTGCTGAAGCAAAGCCACAGGGGTCTCTGAGGTTTCCCTGGCCCCTCACCCCTGTCCTGCCTGGCTGATGTCAGCATCTCTCTGTGAGGTCACCACCTCCCCTCCACCTTTGACCAATAATCTGAGGTCCTGCAAAAAGCCTTTGTGATGTCACTGACCCGTGCTCTTCAGAGCATCAACTTCCCACACAGCTGGGATCCTTACCTGATCTCCCCTCAGACCTCTGCCCCCCACTCTCACTTCTGGGATCCCCTCCCAACATTGTCGAACTCCCCTGCTGGCAGGATCTGTTCCCATTCCTTTCATTTCCTGCCTTCACTCTGAGCAAAAGCTCCGAATTGTTCCCATACTGGGAACTGAACCCAGGCTACCTGGGTGAAAACCAGGAATCCTGACCACTAGATGATATGAGACGTGTGCCATGAATAGCACATTTACACATTCACTAACGGATTTACACATTCACATTCAACAACATTTAAAAGTAGCCATTCAAAAAAAGACTTCAAGGATAAATTGCAGAGTTACAATTTATTTACAAACTTAACACCATTAATTTGAGCTTGAATAGAGACTGGGACTGGCTTGCTCACTACAAAAGCAATTTTCCCTCTCTTGGTATTGACACTTCCCCATCAATTATTGGTAGTGGACCGCATCCACCCTGATTGAATTGGCCTTCAAACACCCATTCTCCACTTGTAAGGTAACTCCCTTCATGTCATGTTCCAATAAATATTTATGCCTGTATCTGCAATTTTCACTCCATGCATCTGAAAAAGTGGGCTTTTTACTCATGAACGCTTATGCCCAAATAAATCCCGTTAGTCCTTAAGGTGCCATCGGACTCCTCGTTGTTTTTGTGAAATAAAAGCAAAACGCATTCTGAGCTGATCTTAACTTTTTCAATGCCCTTACAAACTTAGATGCTTCTCATCACAGGCTGGCTGGTTGCTTTTCAGCCAGGCTCTCCCCTTTGATCAGCACTTCAGTTGCTTGGTGTGCTGGTGTCTGTAGGTGGAGGTGGAAGAGAGAGGAAAAGCCTGGCAGATGACTCTCCTTTTATCATGTCCTTTCTTCTCTCTTGGCTTTGCCCCCCACACCTTCAGAATCAGGTGAGCATCGCTGCGTCTCTCCAAGCAAGGTTGAGCAATTCCCCTCATGTGGCCTCATGCAGGTGAGTCATTGCATTGTAGCTTCCTTGCTGGACAATGGATGTTGATGGGTTGTTTGACACCCTGTCCGGGCGTTGGTTACTTTCCTTGATGTTGCCACTGGGGAGCTAATATCTGGCTAATTCCCCCAACTTACAGCATAGTGATAACCACACTACAGAATTCTCATAACTTCATATGCATTAATGGTATATATATATGAGTAGAGAAATAACTTTCAGCAGATCATATCCTTTCCCCCGATACCTTATAAGTCATGCTTTATATGTAAGATCATGATTATATTAAAATGATCTTGGGGGTTACAGCATGCTCCCCCAAAGGTATAGAATGTCACACTGAGATTCTATTTTCATTTGTTATGTAACCAACTTTGACCTCTGTGTCTAACACTTATAATCACTTAAAATCTATCTTTCTGTGGTTAATAAACTTATTTTAATGTTTTACACTGACTTGTGAAATTGTCCAAAGTGCTTGGGAAAGCTGCTCAGATTAAAAAGACTGGTGCATGTTCACTTTCTTTTTGAGGCAGTGGCGAATTAATTAATGAGCTTGCACTTTTCAAGAGGTTTTGGGCAGTGTAAGACGGTACATTTCTGAGGTGCAAGGCTGAGGGCTGGAGAGATATGATGGCATTCATGCCACTTAGTTGTGTGCATTGCTGCATGTTGTTGGCTGAGTAATCACAGCACCAGGAGGGGTTTTGCTGCTTGTTACTAGTGCAGCATTGTAAGACACAGCCCAGATTGGAGAGATAAGAGGACAGAGCAGTCCCACAGTTTGGGTTTGTACCCCAAGATCCCACCACACAGAGACCCAGCTGTGACCAGCCGTGGTAATTGCGTGCTTAGTGCCTTGTAGCTTCAAGAGCTGCAGATGCAAGATGAGTTACAGCGACCTTGACCTTGTTTCCACATTTATCCGATGCCTCCTTTCTACACTTGTCAGCAAAAAGACCCGTTTCTGTTGCAAGCATTTGTATGGCGAGCCAGGCTTCTCCATTAACAAAAAAGATTGACCAAAAGGGGTACAAGAGGATGCACGTTCAGCAAGGCAGCACTGGATGCTGGATCTGCTTTTATCCAGCAGGTCTCTTGGCAAGCTCTGCCACAGTGCCACTTGCTGGGACTTCTCCCGTAACTGCTCCATGTTTCATCAACAACAATAAAATGAAAGGTGAAAGGACAGTACTTCTCCATTTCCTGCAAGCCCTGCAGAGAACCCTCTAGAAAGGTCTCTGTGCATAGATATTCCCAGCAAATTGCATGGGCGCATGACACAGGCTCTCATGTCACAGCAATTGCAGTCTAAGCAACCTCCTTGCCTAAGCAATGGCCTTTTCATCAACTCCAGGCTGGTGACTTGATTCTCTCCAATGCTCCTCTGCAAAGAAGCCTTTTTCTTAGCAAGCAATTACTTGGATTGCCAAGGGAGGTCTCTTCTGTTTCTTAGGAAGACACAGGAAAATATGAGCAGAGGAGACAGAAGCCATACAACAAGGCACCACTAGGAGTTGAACCCCCAGTTGTCTTGTTTACTAGACCAGGTGCTTTAGCCTACTAAGCCATAATGCCTTCCCCAATAGGACATTTGCAACCATTCCATTTGATGGTCCAAGACTTCAAATTCCAAAGTACAGCCATTCCCCATTTCCTTCAAGACTTGCAGACTTTTTGCTGTCTGGCTCTGTGCATGGAAAGCCACAGCTGAGCTGACAGAGGGCTTCTAACATGTGCTTCTCCCACAAACTGCTGTGATCAAATACTGATTAGTGCTCTGTGTTTCAGTCACAGCAACTTCAGCTCAACTCTGAGTCATGGTAACCTTTCCATCAGCTCCAGACTTACCATTTAACACTTTCCAAGACTTAGCTGCAAGGAAGGTTCTCTGTGTCTTGAACAAGCACTTACAAGGATTGTGCAGTGAGGTCTTTTCTTTGTATGAGAAGAGACACAGAAAAGGAGCCTGACAGAAAAGCCAGGTTCAGCAAGGAAGAACTATCAGGCCAAGCCAGGATCTCCTGGTGAGTAGGAAGGCTCTTCAGCCAGCTCTTCCCAAAGATGACTATCTAGAGGCCACTTCCCACAGTGATTACTGATTATGGTTACAGGTCCATCCTGAAATTAGAGCAGAATATTTTAAAACTTTATCTCACAGTAAAATAACACAATTCAACCATGTCGGCACAGAGGAGAAAGCACTCCGTCATTTCACATTTATTGCTACTGATCTCACTGACAAACCTCCTTTTCTCGGGGCTGCTCCCAGCACTTTAGGGAGTTTTTCCTCTTCTCCCTTCCAGCTGTGGTGATGGGACTGCAGCAGCTCCCCAGGGCCAGCTTTGCTCTTTCACTTACATCCTTCACTTTTTTGGATGAAGCTGTGTTTGCCACCAGTTTAATCCACAGCTGAGACCACAGGTACCAGCAGCTAGTTACAAAGGCTCAATTCCCATCGCCATTAGTGGGAGGTTATCCTGGGCTGCCAGGGCTGCAGGATTTGGCCCATGATCAGTCAAGGTGCTACAGCAGCTACATTCTTACATGTTGAGTCCTGCAGCCTATTACCAAACTGCTCTGCCATAGTCTGCGGGGCGGCCTGACTTGCTGAGAATCTGGCAGAGGAGAGACCCTGGAGTAGAGAAGAAAAATGTCCTCAGCAGTCACAGCCGGCAGGAGCAGCAAACACTGAGTATCAGACACACTTTTTCACCAGGACAATAAATGTGCACAACCCCCGATATATTCTCAATTCACTCCCCTTCCCAAGGAAGCCCTGTTCTGCTCTATTATACTCTCATGGATAAATAGCTGGTTAAAAGGTAGGAATAAATGGTCAGGTTTCAAAATGAAGAGAGGTAAATAGTGGTGTCCCCCAGTGGGTCTGGGACAAGTACTATTCAACATATTCATCAATGATCTGGAAAAAGGGATAAACAGCGAGGTGGCAAAATTTGCAGATGATCCAAAACTACTCAGGAAAGTTAAGTCCAAAGCAGCCTGTGAAGAGTTACAAAAAGATCTCACAAAACTGGGTGAAAGGGCAACAAAATGGCAGATTTGTTGATAAATGCAAAGTGATGCACATTGGAAAACATAATCCCAACTATACGTATAAAATGACGAGGCCAAAAATAGTTGTTGCCACTCAAGAGAGATCTTGGAGTCACTGCGGATAGTTCTCTGAAAACACCCACTCAGTGTGCAAAAAAGCAAAGAGAATCTTGGGAATCATTAAGAAAGGGATAGAGAATAAGACAGAAAATATCATATTGCTTATGGCCCCCCACATGCATTGGCCTCCCCTCAGGCAGGGGACAAAGGCCCTTCTGCCAGTTGGTGTTGGCAGCAGCAAGGGCTGGGTTCAATGTCTAGAGGAGAAGAGCAGCAGAGACGCAGGAGGAGACAGAGTCCTGAGAGGGAAGCAATGAATGCAGAGTGCAAACCGACCAGCTGAGGGTCTCACAGGAGTCCTGAAATAACAGTAGCTTCAGGGCCGCCCCGGGGGGCTAAGTGGGGCAATTTGCCCTCGGCCATGCAGGGGACCCCACAAGACTTTTTCAGGGCTCCTGGAGCGGGGTCCTTCACTAACTCCGGGGGCCCCAGAAAATTCTCGTGGGGCCCAGGCCCCCGGAGATTCTTCCGCTCCGGGTCTTCGGCAGCATTTCGGCGGTGGGGAGGTCCTTCATGAATGAAAAGTGACTTCATTGAAGTGTTGAAGGGAGAAAAGATTGGGTATTAAAGGGCTCTTTAATCGAGCAGAGAAAGGCATAACAAGACCCAATGGCTGGAAGGTGAAAAGAGACAAATACATATTAGAACTAAGGCACAATATTCAACAGTGAGGATGATTCACCACAGGAACAAGCTACCAAGGAAAGTGGTGGATTCTCCATCTCTTGATGTCATTTAATAAAGACTAGATACCTTTCTGGAATGTGTTTGCCCCCAAAGTAGCTATTGTGTCATACAGGAGGCCTGTGATATGCAGGGGGTCAGATTAAATGCTCTAATGGTCTCTTCTGGCCATAAAGTCGATTAATTTCTGAAAAACTGAGTGTAGCATTGGGAGCAGCGTCTGATGTTTTCCTGTCTAGCCGGCTTGCTTCCTAGAACGAACGCTCCTTGAGTGGGGTGACCACAGGGAGTAGCTCAAACCTCCAAAGTGCCTGGGCAGGGGCAGGACATTAGCACAGCAAGGGAGGGGTGTGGCAGTGACATCACAAAGGCCTTTTGCAGGACCTCAGACTATTGGTCAAAGGTGGTGGGGAGGTGGTGACCTCACAGAGAGATGCTGACATCAGCCAGGCAGGACAGGGGCGAGGGACCAGCGAAACCTCAGAGACCCCTGTGGCTTTGCTTCAGCAAGTCTCCTTCTCCACGTCTCTGTCGAAGAAAAACTCAGTTCTCGCTTTTCGTTTGGGTGCAGCAAAACCAAATACTTTATTATTTCTCCAGTAATTACCATGGAGGGAGAGAGTGCCATAGGACACAGGGTCACCCCAGTCCTGGACAGGTCTCTCAACTGGTAAACAATCACAGCAAGCCTTTATACCTTTTACAGACAATTTCTAACAATAATACAGACAGTAAAAAGCAACAAATACATTTTGTTTATACATAAGCTTCTCTGCTATCTCACTAGAAAAACAAGACTGCAAGACTGCATATTGCAAGGTCGTAATAACTTTCACACAATTCCCTCTGTCTTACATTATCTTGCTTCCTCACGTCACCAGGGTCACAGTTAACCTAACTCATGCTAACTAACATTCATTAAGATCTCTTTAAAACCTTGTTAATTATTTACTGGCTTCCACATCTCTCTTTGAGGACTGAAAGAGTATTCGGATTCACGTACGTGAGCGCCAGGAGGAACGTCTTTCGAGTTTTCTCCTTCCCTTTTAGCGATTTTACTAGAAAACATCCGTCCCTGTTTAGAAGGTAAGATCCTCCTCGAGAGAAGGGGTGTAATGGGGGCATCACAATTCGGATGCCGGTGCCCTCCCCAATGTAAGGAAGTTCCCTCCACCCTGCTCTGTGTTTGCAGTGCAGGAGAGAGCAGCATTCCACGGCAGTGATTTGCTCCTGGCTGCCGGAGCAGAGCAGCACACTCAGCTGTCAGAACTTCCCAAAGCTATGAAAGGGGAGGGGCCCAGCCTCTGTAGCAGGAATGTAGGACAGGCGAGTTCACGGCAGGCATTGTGGGATACTGGAGGAGGCCAGTTATGATGATATAATGAACAGCAGCATCTACTCTGCCACTTTAATTTTGCTGCAAAAATCTTTAGACCTCTCATCAAAGTCGTTTTATTTTGTCAGCAAAACAGGGCAGTTTTGTCACTAGATGTGGTATTCAGTGTGTACACCAGCCACAAACTGCCGACCGAGGGAGCAGTGTGTTTTTCACACACCTGAGCAATATAATTCTGCTGAAACAACTTTGTAGTGCAGACCTGGCCAAAGGTTCACACACACACAACTTGCAAGGAAAACGTCACCTGTGCCTCTGCTTTGCAGAATCCAAGCACAAGCAAAGTTTGTCAGGCCCCAGTGGAGATGGCAGGGAGTCAGGTGTGGGCAGACGCTGTGCTTTAACCACCTGCAGGCACCATGGCTTAAGCAACTGTTTTGTAAACAGGAGATCCTGGGTTCAACTCCCAGTTGTTGCCGGCCCAGAAGGCCCGAGGGGGGCAACAGTGGGGTTCGTTGCCCGGTGTGCGTCGCACTAATTAACACACCAGGGTGGAGAAGCAAACCAAGTTTATTTGAGCCCAAATAAGGTGCAAGGGAGAAACAGCAATCTCAAATCCTGCACACCCGCACGCAGGCGGGGTCCCAGCATTTATACCCCCCTTGTTTTTTCTTTATCTGTACTTTTCCCACTGTGTGGGCATTTTCTCATGCATATAACCTTGATTACAGCATCTGCTTTCTGCCTATTTTATCTAATATTGGCTATATCTAGTACCAACCGGCCTTGCAGCTGCCAGTAGTCAGCACGTAGCACAAGAGGTTACAAAAGTTTAGTAAGGCTAACAAAAGCGTTTCACATAGAGGTACTTTGGTTCACATAGGCCCAGAGCCATCCTCCCGAGTTACCTAGATTTATGCCTAGTGACACCAACACAGTGGTGCCTTATTGACTGGCTGTTGGGGCACCTGGTATTGGCTACTGTCATAAGACAAGATGCAGAGCTATATGGGCCTTTGGTCTAGCCCAGTGTGGTTTTTCTTATGGTTTAAATAACACTCACAGGCACTGATGATAGAGTTACTGAAAGTTTGGGAGTTAGGAGCTGATAGGTCAGTGGTCCAGTCCCCACACAGATGACCCCCTCGCTCTGGGACAGGGGCAGGTCTGAGCTCTCACCCAAATGCTCATTGTGGCTGCCAGAATCTGTGGGCAGCTCATTTAGTTTACGACAAAGGTTGAGTCCTGCTTTGTGCACTGTGTGTGAGCATGAAAATCCTAAGCTGCCCTTTGAAATAACGAATGCAGCAGGACGTGTTATTGTCCCTGCCCCAAAGCAGACAGACCAATGGAGAAATGCCATTGAGTCCAGGGTAATACCCCACTGCCATTTTACCTTTTTTACTTGCTAAACTCCTTCTTATCTGCCCGGCTCAGGCTGTCCTCTGCCTCAGCTGCTGCTCCCAGCCTGCTCTACAGTCAAACACTCAGGGCCCCCAGGGGAACAGAGGCTGGGACAGGGCAGCAGCCTGGGTTGGGCTGAGAAGATGCTGGGAGTTCTCGTTCCCTGAGAACTGGCCTGGCTCCCTTCTCAACAGCAAACAAATCAATTTCACGCCCCCCCCCCCCCCAGAAAAACCAGCCTGGAGCCAAGGGCAGCAGGGGACGATTCCCTTTAGTTCTCACCGAGGCAGGAGAGAACCCAGGGCCTTTCTAGCAGAGCTTATGGAACTGACGTGGGGAAACCAGCCTTTAATAACAGGCAGTTCTAGTTTAAGCTAAGTGTTTTTAACAATTTCTACAACATTAAATAACCCTTCAATCGTAGTGTCACCATCCATAAAATTGCTTCAGCCTTATAGGTTCCCAAGTGCCCAACTAAACATCCCTTCGAATCCAAGGGAGTGGAGATCAGTCAATGTTCAGAGTCATCCCACATAAAAGAAGCAGGTTGTGGTACATACTGGCCCTATCATGTGGCCATTGCCTTTCCCTCCTCTCTGTTAAAAGTTTTAGTATTTTGCACAGAAACTTTTTTCCCACAGGAGAGACCTGGGAACCAGGGCTGCCAGCCAGACAAACACTTTTAAGAAGAGGTGTCATCTGTCAAAAAATGATCTCCCTTCTTCAGTTCAGTGAATGTTACTTATCACGGCAGAGCCAGAGGAGTGAAAGCAACTACATCAAACCCCTGTGTAGCTAACAGGAATGAACACAAACACTCCCTCATATTTGAAGTGATGTTTAATTTTACCCTTTGTTAACTACAAGACTAAAGGAAAAGGCAGTGGTGGTGCCAGATATAAAGAGTGAAACAGGAAACAATCATCATAGTTATGCCCAGAGTGACTCCAAAATCTTTCTATATTCTTCTTATGATCATCAGTGTATTATTTTCTCTGGAGTCTAGACATTGGCTAGACCTTGACCAAGAAATCTGGATCTTGATAAAATAATTGACAACTCCTGGTTAAGGCAATGGACTTGATATCCACTGGGGTGTCCCTACACATGTACAAGTACTAACAACAGTGGCTGCCTTTTAGCCATGGATTTGAATCAGGGCAATAAATTGATACTAACTCCTGTAAAATCATTTCCCAGCCCGAGTCCTTCACCCACATTCCTTAGGGCACTGGTCACCATGTGGACTTTTCATTTCCCTCCTCAATTTCACACAGAGACACAATTTCCTTTGCCCAGATCCATGAACAGCAAAACCTCCCTGTGTCTCTGATCTGAGCCAGGGCATTCGATTCCAGTGAACCTTTCTCTCCTGTAAAGGCAATGGTCAGACTGAGGGGACGTGGCCACCTTCACCTCTGACAGTGAGATATTGGCTCAGCTCTTTGTTTATGCTGCTGTTGTTAGTCCATGAAACATCAGGGATGGAATGCAAGGCTGAGTTCATGCACCAACCCCCTGAAACATTTCAGTGCCCCAGAGAAATCCTGACCCCAGCTATTGGAATGATATGGGGGAGATTCGAATAGGAAAGGGACTGTCTGAATTGTCAGTGTGGGGAATGAAGAACAATCTATAGCAATGTCGTTAGCCACAAACACACTCTAATCATGCTCCAGCCGGAAGGGAAATGGGCAGGAACTCTTGCTGTTCAGCCATGGACACACTTACTCTAATGCACAGCCATGAGTGTGCTGGGGGAGCTGGTCTGAGCCATTTGAAGTGACAATTCTGTGATAATAGAATTATTGTGTAGTGCAGCAGCTGCACATCAAGTAATTGTGGCTGAGTGGTTAAGGCACTGGACTAGAAATCAATTGTAGTCTCCTCACGCAGATTTGAATCCTGCTAACTACGGATGCATTAGTGTATTGTCATTACTGTTGTCTTAGTGCCTGAGCATCCACAGAGCCAAACTGGAGCCAGATCTGGTCTCACTCTGAGGCTGGCTATGCTCAAAATGCTGCTGTAGAACTGTGGAGAAGACAGTTGCTACAGTGAGGGGAGGGGTTTTCCATCCCTGTAATAGCTACATTGGCAGAACGATCTTTCCTTTCATTTAGCACTATCTAACCATGGCTTAGGTCATCTTAATTATACTGGTTCCAGGGGGTTTCACACTCTGAAAGACTTACTTGTTAGAGGGTTTATCCCATCACCCTCCCATTCCCTGGTCCATCTTATGGGACCAGAGAGCAGCAATACACGAAGTTCAAAGGTGCAAACAATTTGATGTTTATTGGGGTAAACTTCCAGCAAGCAATGCTTCCAATTTCCTTCCCCAGTATCCCCCTTCCCAGCTCTGACACCATAGAGCCTTGCCTGTGTCCCTGTTCCCATTCCCTGTTCCTATTCCCCCCTTAGCAAAACATAATTCCAATTCCCCTACCCCCATTCCCATTCCCCCCCTTACTTCCTGATTGACTGCAGACTATATAGTAAAACTGGAGTTCTGCTCAACTATGCCTTAACCAATCATTTTACTGAAATGTAACTAACCAATCCTAACATATTGTAACATGATTATCTAACCAATTATACCCCACCACCTTAATTGGTTTACACCCAACAAATTAATCATACAGCAGACAGAAACAATCACAGAACCAGACAGAGCTTATACAGACAAGCAATAGGAAAGTGGGGACTACAGTGATAGAACAACAAAGAAATGAGGATTTCACACCCCAGCTATTGAGCAGGGAGTTGTTGCCAGACAGGATGCTACCATGGTAGAGGTTGTGGGTGCTGGTTGCTTAACTGTCTGGTCCAGTGGGCAGGATTATGAGGTTCACCATTACTGTCTCAGAACGCTAGCACCCAACTTTTGTTCACTTAAAACGTGAGCAGGGAGATTACAACACCACAGAACTCATGGAGCTTCAGGAAACGTGTAACTTTAGGTCTGGGTGAGTGTGTCTAAAAATCAGCTGTGCTGTAGAAGGTCTCTAGGAGTTGAAAGAGATGTGCCATCTCGACCTCCCTAAAGAGTTCATCAACTATTAATGAAAACTAGGGTTGATAAGTCATGTTCTTTGTAGCATTAGGATGGGGGACTGGTCTAAAGTGCTAGTTATAAGACTTTTTTTTCCTATCTCCTGGGTGTTCTGGTCTCTGCATAGAGATGTGGTTTCAAATTGTAGAACTGATAAATGAAATTGTTTTTAATTGTTCACTTTATTAATGTAACTTCTGTTCACCATTCACTACAGTTGCCTGCATTGTAACTTCTGTTCACTGTTTGCCATCCACTACACTTGTCTATATTGTAACTTCTGTTCACTGTTTGCCATATTGTAATTCAAACCCCATTTTAAAACGCTCACTCCATTTTGTAAAAGTTTCCTCCAACCTTCATTTTTGCAAACCCTGCTGCACTCTTATTAGTTTAGTTTAGATGTGTGAATGAGGTATGGATGAATGATGGAATCAACCTCCAGCCCCAGCCTGTCCTGATGAAATAAAGTTCAAACCCCACCGGCTGAAGATGCAGACAAGAGCCCTAACAAAGTAAGAAGAGTCCACCCTAAAAAGAAAAGGTACAATAGAAGGAAGATCAAAGCCAGGTCCCAGGCTGAAAGTCATGCCTGCAATTGACGGGTGATCAATCACCAAAACCCAAAGGCAGCCTGACACAGCAAGACCTATAGACTCTGGATTCAAACTAAAGCCTACAAAAAGGATGGGTGAGATGGAAGACTTTGAAGGGTAACATTCTGCTGCCAACATGGAAGGACATCAGTGCATGCCCAACAGAGACCCAGCTCATCCTTGTGCCCGGCTTTCCTGGCCAGTTAGCCGCCACAAGCTACGAACCCAACCTGCAAAATCAAGCCACGAACTCAAGCTATGTCCAGGACTAGTAACTATGCAGAAGCTGCAGAACATCTGATGTGTGTGTGAATGTGTGTGTATAGGTATTAGGTATAATGTGTGTGTATAAGGATTAAGATATTAGTTATTGGTCATAAATCAGATTATCATAATAAATGTGGCATCTTTGTCTTGCCCCCTGAAAAGACCCTGTGTAGTTTTGTCTGTACAACAAAATCCCACTCCTGACATGACCATTTGGAGAAAATGGCCTCACTTCAATCTCCTTTGCAACAATAGAACACCATTTGCTTGGCTTTTCTATTCCAGTAGTTGTGAGAGAAGTTCCAAACCAGGGGGAAACAGTGCCTGTTCTCTCAACCAATCATTTTTTGTCTTTCTTCATTCCAAGCCATTTTCTCAGATACATCCGTATTTCCCACACTATTTTGTTTAGTGTTCTTTGCTTTTATGAAACTTTAGGGTCATCATTTAATTGCCACACAACTGTTTTTATGAAGTGAAGTTAAACACAACATTTGTTTGATATTTTTGCAGAAGAGTTTTGTTCTCTGACCTGGAATTGAACAGGGGCTAGCCTCATCCAAAAAACATACATTCTTGATGCCCTTTGTTTCCCTGTTCTTCAAAGGCAAATCAGCTAGTGTAGTGGCTACTGAGAAAGCCTTAGAAAAGGGCCCCAGAATTCACAGCAGCTGGTTTCTGTAGTGTAGTGGTTATCACATTTGCCTAACATGCAAAAGGTTCCTGGTTTAAAACCAGGCAGAAACACTGCTGCTTTCCCTCCTCTGGTCTTTTATCACTCCAAGTCCTTTCTCAACTACATCCATAGCTTCTATGTTTTCTTCCTTATTATTTTTTTTTCCTTTCATGGAGCTTTAAATTCAAAAGGAGAGGCTTAGCTGGCATTTTGAGGGAAGGAACAGACCATCATTTGGGAGACTGCCAGCTACATAACAAATCTGAGCGTAGAAGAATCCCAACACTTTGTCCTGCATATTTAGCTCCCAGCCAGCAGTTTCCCCCTCACTTTTATTTATGTTGAGCTAACTACAAACAGCCTCATGTATCCTTTTCATGTCAGAGAAATCTATTGACTGATGATCACATTTCCGCTACTTTCCTGGCTAGGCAGAGTTGGGTGTGAGGAATCAAAACATAATAATTGAAACTCTCTTAACCCTCCTTCTAACATTCAACATCACATTCCCCTTTCTAAATAACCTTTTCCCATCATATTTTTGAACATTCAACATCTTGTTTGTCTTCAAACAATGTAGTGAAAATTCTGTGACTGGCTAGCCATCTACAAAAGCAGTTTCTCCTCCCTTGGTGTTCACACCTCAACTGCTAGAAGAGGGCCTCATCCGCCCTGATTGAACTAACCTCCTTATCTCTAGACGGATTCTTACCTGCATATTTATACCTGTCCCTGCAAATTTCCACTACATTCATCTGACAAAGTGGGGATTCACCCATGAAAGCTCATGCTCCAATACATCTGTTAGTCTGTAAGGAGCCACAGGACTCTTTGTCTTTTTGAGGCGAGTGCAGCTTGCTTGGGATGGTGCTGATGATGGATAGAAAAAAGGCTGGAGTCAATGACAGATGAGACCACAGAAGGGGAAGGGGAATGGCAGCCCCACAGAAGGTCCTGGGTGCTCAGATGCCCCAGTTATTGCACCCTGGCCTGTCCTAGAGAAAGAAAAGACCCCGAGGGACCCAGCCCCCCTACTGTGATCCCATGGACAAGAATCTGGTTGGGAGTGGGGTGAAGGTTCCCTCTGGGCAAAAGGGAGCTGAAATCCCTCAGTGTCCTGGAATTGAAGTAATGGAAGCTTCAAACCCTGCACGGGTGTGGGCTGAGGTGCATCAGCAGAAGGTTGGGCTGGACAGAGGTGGCAGGTTTGTATAATTTTTGGTTGTTCCCAGAATGGAACCAAGTCCTGCCCCACCCCACACCTGTGTAAGGCTCTGGGAGGGAGTTTGGGTGTGGGAGGGAGAGGGGTTGGGCTCTGGGAGAGAGTTTGGGTGCAGGATCTGAGCTCAGTCAGGGGGTTGTGCTGCAGGAGGGTGTGTGAGGGGCAGGCTCTTGGAGGGAGTTTGGATGCGGATGTGGGGTCTGGGTTGGGGCGTTGGGTTGGGGGTGCAGGAGAGGGTGAGGGGTGCAGCATTTACCTCGGGCATCTCCTGAAAGCAACATGCACCCGCCTCTGGCAGCAGCCCCTAAGTGAGAGGGCCGGAGGTGTCTCTGAGCACGGCTGCCCGCAGACTCCACCCCACAGCTCCCATTGCCACAGCTGTCAGAGTTGGCTCTCGGGGCAGGGGCAGCATGTGGAGACCCCACCCCAGGGGCCGCAGGGACGTGCCAGCCCCTTCTTGGAGTGGCGTACCACATGGAGCGAGGGTGGGCAGGAAATCGCCTTAGTGGTGGTGGCAGGGGTCCTCGGGCCCTTTTAACTTGACCAGGGCAGCAGGTGGGACCTGGGGAGACACTCCCAAGGGCCTAACGTTGCTCTGCACAACAGTAAATCTTGGAACAGGATAGAAATGAAATGGCAGCAGAACCTGAGGGCTTGGCTACACTTGCAGATGTGCAGCTCTGGGAGTTACAGCTGTCTTTGTACAGCTGTGTAGGGAAAGCGCTGGAGTGTGGCCACACTGACAGCTACCAGTGCTGCAGTGTGGCCACATTTGCAACATTTGCAGCGCTGTTGGGAGTGGTGCATTATGGGCAGCTATCCCACAGAGCACCTCGTCCCATTTTGGCGCCGAGGGTTGTGGGAAGGGGATGGAAGGGTGCGGGTCATTCCGCTTCCTGTCCCAACGCCCCGTGATGCATCGCTTCACATCCCAGCAGTCACTGTTTTTCTGTCCACGTTTGGCGCCATTGTGACTCTCTCAACGGTTTCTGTGCAGCGCGATTTCTGTGGGAAATGGAGCCCGAGCTGCTGAGGAATATGCTGATGAGTCTCGCAAGCACATCACGTTTGGCAGTTGTGCTATTCCTTCAGCTCCAAAGTGACAGTGAGGAGTCCGATGATGATGATATTGAGTCGCCTGATGCGTATGACACTAAATTGCTTGTGGCATTCATGGAAATGCTCAGCACCGTGGAATGTAACTTTTGGGCTCGGGAAACAAGCACTGTGTGGTGGGATCACATCGTCATGGAAGTCTGGGATGACGAGCAGTGGCTTCAGAACTTTCGGATGAGAAAAGCCACTTTCATGGGACTGTGTGCTGAGCTCACCCCCACCCTGCGGCACAAGGACACGAGATTAAGAGCTGCCCTGCCAGTGGAGAAGCGGGTGGCTATTGCAATCTGGAAGCTGGCATCTCCAGACAGCTACTGATCGGTCGGGAACCAGTTTGGAGTGGGAAAGTCGACCGTTGGAATCGTGTTGATGCAAGTTTGCAGGGCCATTAATCGCATCCTGCTAAGAAGAACCGTGACTCTGGGGAATGTGCAGGACATTGTGGATGGCTTTGCACAAATGGGTTTCCCTAACTGTGGAGGGGCGATAGATGGGACACATATTCCTATTCTGGCACCACCCCACCTAGCATCCGAGTACGTTAATTGGAAGGGGTATTTCTTTATGGTTCTCCAGGCGCTTGTGGATCACCGTGGGCGTTTCATTGACATTTACACAGGCTGGCCTGGAAAGGTGCATGATGCACGCATCTTTCAGAACACTAGCCTGGTCAGGAAGATGCAGGCCGAGACTTTTTTCCCAGACCGGAAGATCACAGTAGGGGATGTCGAAATGCCCATTGTGATCCTTGGAGACCCCGCTTACCCGTTAATGCCTTGGCTCATGAAACCGTATACAGGGAAGCTTGACAGGAGCAAGGACTGGTTCAACTACAGGCTGAGCTGGTGCCAAATGACTGTGGAGTGTGCTTTTGGCTGTTTAAAAGGGCGCTGGTGATCTCTGTATTGGAAGCTAGACTTGGGGGAAAGCAGCATCCCTGCTGTTATATCCGCGTGCTGTACCCTCCATAATATTTGTGAAGGGAAGGGTGAAACATTCAGTCAGGCATGGATCGCCGAGGTTCAACGCCTGGAGGCTGAATTTGCACAGCCAGAGAGCAGGGCTACTAGAGAGGCCCAGCACAGGGCTACAAGGATTAGGGATGCCTTGAGGGAGGAATTTGAGGCTGAAAGCCAACAGTAATATTTGTTGCCCTGCATGGGAGTGAAGTGCAGTGGTTACAATGTTAGTAGGAATCTGTTTTTCCTAAAATGATTTGCAGTGGCTGTTTCTTTCCTGGGCTACGGTATCTTTCAATTTCTGCAATAATAAAGACAGTTTTCAAAGCCAAGAATTCATTTATTGAAAAGAAAATAACTTTCTTGACAGACACACAACATTTTGGGAATCTAAAAGGGCAGGAGGGTGGGGTGGTGAACTGTACAGTCACAGGTTTGAATATGTCCTTTCTGGAGTGCTGTGCAATGAATGCTGCACTTCAGGATGAAAATACTGCATGGTGATGGGGGTTGAGTGCAGAGGGTAAGGGTGGTGGTAGGTATCAGGGCTGGTTGGTGAACGTACAGGTGTTGGGGGCAGCTGGTGGTGGTAAGAACCTGGATGCTGGGGAAGGAGGTTTGGAGCTGACACTGGGGCACAAGGGAAAGAGCTTTGGGATGGGGACAGTGGGGGCACGGTAGTGCTCTGCCTGCATGGCTACGAGTAACTGGATAGAGTCCGCTTGGCGCGCCAGGATGCTTATCAGCTGCTTTGTGCTTTTCTTCTTAACCGCTGCGTTTCTCTGGCGGATCCTGCTTTCCCTTTCCCTCCAGTCCTGCAGTTTTTTCCTCCAGTCCTGCAGTTTTTTACTCTCTCTGGCAGACTGATCCATAACTGCTTTCAGCATGTCTTCCTTGCTTTTTCGCGGCTTCTTCCTGAGGTTTTGTAGCCTCTGAGCAGTCGATGATACAGGCAGTCCAGTAGTCAAGGACACTTTTCGAAAGGCAAAAATGGCAACAGTTAACAGAAGCAGCATTGTATATAATCTCATCCAGACAGTTATTCCCACACAGTGAAGGAGTTTACAGTCTTCACTTTAGCATACTTTTCCCATACCAAACAGAGCGTGCACAACCCACAGGAGCCACAAAATGGTGAGTAAGGGGGACTGATTACTTCAGGGCTGTGCAGGGGTTTCTGTGCGTTGAGGACAGCAAACAGCTACAGGGGGCATCTGCACTGAACACTCTCCCAACATTTTCCACAGGAGTTAATCCTGGAAGATATCTCGCTGCTGCGGGTCACCTGGGAAGAGCGGGAGGGTCTTCTACAGCAATGCGGATTCCGCCCTGGCCCCTATGCAGCTTGCCTGTGTGCGGCAATGGTCCCCCGCGCCCCTTGCGGCACAGTGGCACGGATGCGTTAGCCTGACTGGGACAAGGACCACAGTGGCTCTCCCTATAAACTTGCGCAAGCGCATTGCCCACGCTCTGGCTGAAACTTTAGATGAGGTTACCGAGGCCGATTACCACGACGTGATAGACCACATCAATGGGCTATTCCACATCTAGGCATGCATGCATGCAGCCCTAACCCCTCCTCCTCTCCTGAAACATTTCCATCCTGAAAATAAAAGCCGCTTACCGGTAACCCGCTCCTCTGCTTGTCCTTCACCAAGTACTGGATGCTGCGACTGGCTACCTTCCTCCTGGCTGCATGCCTCCTGGGACTCCGGGGTGTGTCCCCCCACCCCAGTACCCTCACTCTCGGTTCCCCCCCCACCTCCTCCTCCTCCTCTCCCCCTCCCCCCCACACTGAAGTGTTCATCGTGATCGTCGGATTGGCAGTGGGGTTACCCCCAAGTATCGTGTCCTGCTCCTTGTAAAAACGGCAGGTCGTGGGGGCAGTGCCAGAGCGGCGGTTTCCCTCACGGGCTTTGCAGTAGGCACTCTGAAGCTCCTTCACTTTAACCCTGCACTGCACCACGTCCCAGTCATGGCCTCTTTCCAGCATGGCCCTTGATACCTGGCCAAAGGTATCATAATTCCTACGGCTGGAGCGCAGCTGGGACTGCACAGCTTCCTCACCCCAAACACTGATGAGGTCCAGCAACTCGCCATTGCTCCATGCTGGGGCTCATTTGGCGCATGGAGGCATGGTCACCTGGAAAGATTCATTGATTGCACTCCACACCTGGCTGAGCAAACAGGAAGGGGATTTTTAAAATTCCCGGGGCATTTAAAGGGCGGGTCACCTGAGGCCAGGGCAGTAGAGTGCAAACTGATGAGCAGAGTGGCTGAACAGGCATTCTGGGATACCTCCAAATACCTCTGGAGGCCCATTACAGCGCTTTTGGTGGCCACACTGGTGGAGCAGCGCTGCATCACCAGCGCTGCAATAGTTATACCCGAGGCAGAGCAGAAGTACAGCCAGCGCTGTAGCCAGGGAGATGCAGTGCTGTATGTGCCTTGCAAGTGTGGATGGTGAGTAAGTTGCAGCACTGTAAACCCACCACCAGCGCTGCAACTCTCCAGTGTAGCCAAGCCCTAAGGAATTAAAAGCCTCCGGATTCTTGTGTGTGCACTGACTCCGAACAGAAACTGTAATTTGACTCACTTTGTGTCTGCGGCCAGTAAAATATCAAGGCAAAATCATTCCAGTGATTGTGACCCTGGGTTTGAGGAGGCTTTGGTCTTATTAAAATGTAACTAGCATGTTACACTTGTGTTTTTAAAGGTGGCTTCCCCAAGCAATCCCAAGTTGTTCTTCCCACAGCTGGGTGATGGGGGGCAACAGGGGATCTCCCCAGTATGGGGGAATCTCTCTGGGCCCCGCTGTTAGTTCTCCATCCATTCTCCCCACAATCACGCACACCCCTCCCCTCCCCATTATCAATGGTTTAGAGCAACCCTCCCTCCCTTTATGGGATACAGACTCTGTGACAGAGACTGACTGGGGGTCCTCTCTGCAAGGCCCCAGTGGGGAAGGAAAGAGAGGGGGTGGGGCAGGGCAGGGCAGGGCAGGGCAGGGCGGCGGGGGGAGAAGATGGGCAGGAGTCAAATGGGGCTAAACCAGAATAGAGGAGATTTTCTTCCTGTTAAAATGTACTGGAGTCTCATCATTGAAAAGCCGCATCTTGAGTTAGGTTTGAACCAGCTGGCTTTCAATTACCAGGCAAAGGTGTGAACCACAGAAACTGATAACTGCCTGCTTCCCAGCTTTCTCTAAAAAGCACCTGCAGTGGTGCACCTGGTTGGTATAAAAGGGGATACTACTGGGGTTATGAGTGCAAGCCTTGTCTAAAGCACTGGTTTTTGTTACCCATGTAGCTTCCCCAACTTGCTTTGCCCAATGCACAGGGAAAGTGCCATAGTAGGGAAAGGAGATTGAGTTCTAAAATGTGGCAGTGGGTGCATAGCTTGGAAACCTCCACCCTGTGCTGCCATTAGCTCCAGTACATTATTCACTGGCAGGGAGAATTGATTTATTTGCTCCTGTGAAAGCTGCCAGGACAGGTCTGTGGGCACCACACCCCCGGCTCCTTCCCTGCCCCAGTCACTGCTGTAGGAGGATCCTATATGTACTGAGCCTAAACATTTCACTGGGCCTTCTTAGCACAGTTAGCAGCACCTCAGTCTCATAATTTGAAGGTCTCTGAGCTCCAGTCTCAGAGAAGGCAATGGTTCTGTTTCCTGCTTTGGATTTTCTAAAGGAATTCAGAGAAAAGAAAGTAGAGGGGAGTGGTTTTTAGACACCCTCACACCCATCTAACACACAGAGACTTTTCCAAGGCATTAACTTTTCCTTCTCTATGGAGTTTGTATTCTCCATAGGGCAAAACAAAACAAAAACATGGAAGTCTAAGCCTAATAGAGTATGAAACTCAATACAGATAAAATCTCATCCTCAGAGATCTTCCAATAAGCTTCTTTCACAGACTAGACTTATTTCTTGTCTGGGCCTAAACTTTTCATCTGGTATAGTCCTTGTTCCAGCTCAGGTGGTAGCTAGTGGATTTCTCATGACTGCAGCCACCTTTTTTCTGTTTCACCCCCTTATACAGCTTTGCTACAAGGCAGGAATCTTGTCTCTCTCTCCTGGGGAAAAGCCCCAGGTTTAAGATGGATTTCTGTACCAGGGGACATGTTCACATGTCCTGTGAGAGCCCCAAGCCTTCATTCTTCCTGGCCTGACTCATAGATGGTGCAGGACAGAGCCATCTACAGTCAATTGTCCTGGTTAATGGGAGCCATCAAGAGTCCAAGCCATTATTAATGGCCCACACTTAGCATCATTACAACAGGACCTCAGAGTTATATTTCATATTTCTAGTTTCAGATACAAGAATGATCGATTCATACAAATAGGATGAACACACATAGTAGATAATAAGCTTTGTAATGATACTGTGCAAGAGACCTTTTGCATGAAGCAGGTTCCAGTTACATTATATTCACACTCATTAGCATATTGTCATAAAATCATCAACATCACAGCAGGAAAAGGGTTTTACTGCGGCACCTGGAAGCAGTTGAATTTCATGTTCAGGCTGTGGTCTGAGTTCCTCCAGGTTTCTCATAAGCACACAGGGACCTTAGTGGATGCTCTCGATACAGGAATGGCCCAGATACGATAAAGTGATGGGGATTGCATTTCCCTTTTTTATTTCTGTATTTCCAATGACATTTCTGTTTGTGATTTCGTTTTGCTTCGTATAACTATTTTTTCTCCTGAATTTGATATTTAACAGGCTAACTCTATCAGCTAATAACACGAGACTTCCAAGCAGGGCCTGGGCGAGCGGAAAAGAACTGTAAGAGATGCTGTTTTTCGATCTTGTGTTAGGGTACATCTACACTACGGGATTATTCCGATTTTACATAAACCGCTTTAGTAAAATAGATTGAATACAATCGAGTGCACGCGGCCACACTAAGCACATTAATTCGGTGGTGTGCGTCCACGGTCTGAGGCTAGCGTCGATTTCCGGAGCGTTGCACTGTGGGTAGCTATTCCCTAGCTATCCCATAGTTCCCACAGTCTCCCCCGCCCCTTGGAACTTCCGGGTTGAGATCCCAGTGCCTGATGGGGCAAAAATCATTGTCACGGGTGGTTCTGGGTAAATGTCGTCAATCATTCCTTCCTCCGGGAAAGCAACGGCAGACAATCATTTCGCACCCTTTTTCCCTGGATTGCCCTGGCAGACGCCATAGCATGGAGCCTGTTTTGCCTCTTGTCACTGTCACCGTATGTGTACTAGATGCCGCTGACAGAGGCGATTCAGCAGCGCTACACAGCAGCATTCATTTGCTTTTGCATGATAGCAGAGATGGTTATCAGCCGTTCTGTACCATCTACCATACCCTTGTAAATTGGCTATGAGATGACAGTTACCAGTCCTTTTGTGCTGTACCCTCTGCTGCTGTCATAGGTGCCCCTGGCTGAGATCAGCTGGGGGCGCAAAAGACAAGCAGAGACGGTTACCAGTCATATTGTACCGTCTGCTGCTATCATGGGTGCCCCTGGCTGAGATCGGCCGGGGGCGCAAAAGACAAAAATGGGAATGACTCCCCGAGTCAATCCCTCCTTTATGGTATCTAAAAATAGAATCAGTCCTGCCTAGAATATGGGGCAAGTGTACTAGAGAAGCAGTGTATCAGAGAACCAGAGAGAACAGCTGCTCTGTGTCAGATCCCGCAGAAATGATGAGCTGCATGCCATTCACAGGGGGTGCTCCTGCAACAACCCCACCTGTTGATTCCCTCCTCCCCCAGCCTTCCTGGGCTACTGTTGCAGTGTCCCCCCATTTGTGTGATGAAGTAATAAAGAATGCAGGAATAAGAAACAGTGACTTGTTAGTGAGATAAAATGAGGGGAAGGCAGCCTCCAGCTGCTATGATAGTCCAGACAGGACATTAAGCAGTGTGGGGGAGAGGAGCCCAGCATCCCGCTGCTATGATAGTCCAGGCAGTACAGAATCTTTTCTTTACACATGAAGGGCGGGGGCTGATGGAGCTCAGCCCCCTATTGCTACGATGAAGATGGTTACCAGCCGTTCTGTACCATCTACTGGGAATGACCAGGAGTTTTTTACCCAGGCGCCTCCGGCTGACCTCACCGGAGGCCAGCCAGGAGCACTCACGGGCTGATGATGAGGACGGATACCAGTCCTATTGTGCTGCACCATCTGCCACAAGGCTGATGATGAGGACCGTTACCAGTCATATTGCACCATCTGTCACCAGTGAGGGGGAAAGAGGATACTGCAATTGAGTGCCGCAGCATCGCGTCTACCAGCAGCATTCAGTAGACATAGGGTGACATTTAAAAGAGTCCAGAGACAATTTTTTCCCCTTTTACTTCTGGGGGTGGGTGGGTGGGGGATAAATTGACGAGCTATGCCCTGAACCACCGCGGACAACGTGTTTGACCCTACAGGCATTTGGAGCTCAGCCAAGAATGCAAATGCTTTTCAGAGACTGCAGGAACTGTGGGATAGCTTGAGTCCTCAGTCCCCCCTCCGTCCATGAGCATCCATTTGATTCTTTGGCTTTCCGTTACGCTTGTCACGCAGCAGTGCGCTGAGTCCCTGCTATGGCGTCTGTCTGGAGATTTTTTAAAAATGCTTTGGAAGTTCGTCTTCTGTAACGGAGCTCTGATAGAACAGATTTGCCTGCCCATACAGCGATCACATCCGTACGGTCCATGCTGGAGCTCTTTTTGGATTATGATTTCGGACTGCATCGCCACCCGTGCTGATCGGAGCTCCACGCTGGGCAAACAGGAAATGATATTTAAAAGTTCGCGGGGCTTTTCCTGTCTACCTGGCCACTGCATCCAAGTTCAGATTGGTGTCCAGAGCGGTCAGTGGTGCACTGTGGGATACCGCCCGGAGGCCAATACCGTCGATTTGCGGACACACTAACCCTAATCCGATATGGTAATACCGATATTAGCGCTACTCCTCTCGTTAGGGAGGAGTACAGAAACCGGTTTAAAGAGCCCTTTATATTGATATAAAGGGCCTCTTAGTGTGGACGGGTGTGGCGTTAAATCGGTTTAATGCTCCTAAAACCGGTTTAAACGCGTAGTGTAGACCAGGCCTTAGATAAGAATAGAATGCAGATTGTAGCAGAAATTGCTGAGAGAAGTAAGATATTAGAAAGGAATGTGTACAAACAAAATGCAGTTGTTGCTCGTTACTGTATGTCACAAAAGGTATAAATGCTTGCCTTAATTGTTTATCTAACCAAGATCTACCTCAGGAGGGGAAACTCTGCCCATGTGTACTCTCCCGACTAACTGCAGTTGCTCAAAATAAACTGCATAATATAACAAAATTTAACATCCCTGTGGTGGGAGGAACATCTCAACAACCCAACACTCTGGCATTTAATTTCAAAAAGGGGAACTATGCAAAAATGAGGGGGTTAGTTAAACAGAAATTAAAAGGTACAGTGACGAAAGTGAAATCCCTGCAAGCTGCATGGACGCTTTTTAAAGACACCATAATAGAGGCCCAACTTAAATGTATACCCCAATTTAAGAAACACAGTAAAAGAACTAAAAAAGAGCCACCGTGGCTTAACAACCATGTAAAAGAAGCAGTGAGAGATAAAAAGACTTCCTTTAAAAAGTGGAAGTCAAATCCTAGTGAGGTAAATAGACAGGAGCATAAACACTGCCAAATTAAGTGTAAAAATGTAATAAGAAAAGCCAAAGAGGAGTTTGAAGAACGACTAGCTAAAAACTCAAGAGGTAATAATAAAATGTTTTTAAAGTACATCAGAAGCAGGAAGCCTGCTAAACAACCAGTGGGGCCCCTTGATGATTCAGATACAAAAGGAGTGCTTAAAGACGATAAAGTCATTGAGGAGAAACTAAATGGATTCTTTGCGTCAGTCTTCACGGCTGAGGAAGTTAGGGAGATTCCCAAACCTGAGCCGGCTTTTGTAGGGGACAAATCTGAGGAACTGTCACAGACTGAAGTGTCACTAGAAGAGGTTTTGGAATTAATTGATAAACTTAACATTAACAAGTCACCGGGACCAGATGGCATTCACCCAAGAGTTCTGAAAGAACTCAAATGTGAAGTTGCGGAACTATTAACTAAGGTTTGTAACCTGTCCTTTAAATCGGCTTCGGTACCCAGTGACTGGAAGTTAGCTAATGTAACGCCAATATTTAAAAAGGGCTCTAGGGGTGATCCCGGCAATTACAGACCAGTAAGTCTAACATTGGTACCGGGCAAATTAGTTGAAACAATAGTAAAGAATAAAATTGTCAGACACATAGAAAAACAAACTCTTGAGCAATAGTCAACATGGTTTCTGTAAAGGGAAATCGTGTCTTACTAATCTATTAGAGTTCTTTGAAGGGGTCAACAAACATGTGGACAAGGGGGATCCAGTGGACATAGTGTACTTAGATTTCCAGAAAGCCTTTGACAAGGTCCCTCACCAAAGGCTCTTATGTAAATTAAGTTGTCATGGGATAAAAGGGAAAGTCCTTTCATGGATTGAGAACTGGTTAAAAGACAGAGAACAAAGGGTAGGAATAAATGGTAAATTCTCAGAATGGAGAGGGGTAACTAGTGGTGTTCCCCAAGGGTCAGTCCTAGGACCAATCCTATTCACCTTATTCATAAATTATCTGGAGAAAGGGGTAAAAAAGGTGGCAAAGTTTGCAGATTATACTAAACTGCTCAAGATAGTTAAGACCAAAGGAGACTGTGAAGAACTTCAAAAAGAGCTCACAAAACGAAGTGATTGAGCAACAAAATGGCAAATGAAATTTAATGTGGATAAATGTAAAGTAATGCACATTGGAAAAAATAACCCCAATTATACATTCACTATGATGGGGGCTAATTTAGCTACATCAAATCAGGAAAGATCTTGGAATCATTGTGGATAGTTGTCTGAAGATATCCATGCAGTGTGCAGAGGCGGTCAAAAAAGCAAACAAGATGTTAGAACTCATTAAAAAGGGGATAGAGAATAAGACGGAGGATATATTATTGCCCTTATATAAATCCATGGTACACCCACATCTTGAATACTACGTACAGATGTGGTCTCCTCATCTCAAAAAAGATATAGTGGCATTAGAAAAGGTTCAGAGAAGGGCAATTAAAATGATTAGGGGTTTGGAACGGGTCCCATATGAGGTGAGATTAAAGAAGCCAGGACTTTTCATCTTGGAAAAGAGGAGACTAAGGGGGAATATGATAGAGGTATATAAAATCAGGAGTGATGTGGAGAAAGTAGATAAAGAAAAGTTATTTACTTATTCCCATAATACAAGAACTAGGGGTCACCAAATGAAATTAATGGGCAGCAAGTTTAAAACAAATAAAAGGAAATTCTTCTTCACATTGTACTCAGTCAACTTGTGGAACTCCTTACCTGAGGAGGTTGTGAAAGCTAGGACTATAACAGCGTTTAAAAGAGAACTGGATAAATTCATGTTGGTTAAGTCCATTAATAGCTATTAGCCAGGATGGGTAAGGAGTGGTGTCCCTAGCCTGTTTGTCAGAGGGTGGAGATGGATGGCAGGAGAGAGATCACTTATCATTACCTGTTAGGGCTGCTTCTGCTCTACAAGTATAATTGTCTTTTTACACCATAATCACTAACTTGAGCAGCCAACGCCATGTACAGACCTAGTGGATGGAAGGCACAGGTAGTTTTGCCTCAGTGTAGCTTGTTGGGATCAAACCTCCGGGAGCTGATGAACATTCCAGGCTGGAGGGACACACACTCCTACAACTCAAAAGGAAAGGAGTTGATAGAAAAGATCACAGGACTGACCCCAAAGAAGGGTGAGCTGCAAAAGGCAGAAGCAGGCAACTCATCCGGCAGAGCTGAGAGACCACAGTGAAGATGGTGCAAAGATAAGATAAGGATAAGAAGCAATGGGCTTAAATTGCAGCAAGGGTGGTTTAGGATGGAGATTAGGAAAAAAAACAACTCTGACAGTTAGGAAGTTAAGTACTGGAATAAACTGCCTAGGGAAGCAACAAAGAGTCCTGTGGCACCTTATAGACTAACAGACATTTTGGAGCATGAGCTTTCGTGGGTGAATACCCACTTCTTCAGATGCCCACTTTGCCTAGGGAGGTTCTGGAATCTCCATCATTGGGGATTTTTAAGAGCAGGCTGGACAAACACCTGTCAGGGATTGTCTAAGATAATACTAAGTCCTCCCTGGAGTGCAGGCGACTGGACTAGGTGACCTCTCAAGGTCCCTTTTCCAGTTCTATGACTCTATCAATCAAAGGCCAGAGACGAGCAGAATCAAAGGAGTCACTTTGGGGGATTCTCCCTGTCATTGTCCCCAAGGCAGCTCTCTCAGGTTTACAAAGTTGTTGGAAGCTCCAGCCTTTATACAGTCTCTCCTGGGAGTGCCCCTTTCATGGGCTGGGCCTAGTTTTAGCTTTTGACAAGCATGACCCTGGGGGCTCTGAGACTGGGCCTTCTTGCCTCAGCACATCTTGTCTCTTTCTGTGTCTCCCCAGCGAGTCCAAATGAATAGAGCTGCCCACTGCCTCAGACCAATGGCCCAACTAGCTCAGAGGCCAATGCCAGGTGCTTCAGAGGGAAAGAACAGAACAGGTGATCATCAAGTGATCCATCCCCGGTCACCCATTCCCAGTTTCTGGCAAACAGAGGCTAGAGACACCATCCCTGCCTGTGACACTGGCAGATGAGGTGTTAGCTCTTGCAAAAGCCCCATGTCTTAATTGAACATGGACAAACGCATAGCTGGAATCAGTCTGGCTCACCTGTGCTAGTATTGTTAAAAGAGGTATTAGGATTATAAGAATGTGTTTAGACTTCATTGAACACTCGTGAGTTGCTGCCTGGGATAATATCTGACTAGTTGTATCGTGAGTCTCTGTGGCTCTGTAAATCACCAGAGGAGAGAGACTTTACCTATGTGAAGTGCTGATTGGCAACAGAATCCATTACATCCTGTCTGGCAGGAAAGTTCCATCAACACCAGATGGACTATTACGGGATGTTAAAGAAGACACGAGACTGTTCTTGTGCTCTTGACTTCCCATTAGCTGAGTTTGCAGTTCAGAGCACATGGCAGGAAGGGGATAAAAAAAACAGATACAGAAATGTAGTGAGGCGGTGTGGCTCCCTGCTGCCCCAGAAGGGGAAGAGCCCATCTGGAAGCCGAGTGAGCGGAGCTAGGGAGCACTGAGCCCGCCCCTCAGAGGGTCAGGTGGTGACCCAGAACTATAAAGGCTGGCCCTCAGAGCTCAGTAGGAGCCCAGCTGCCGGAGAGAACAGACGTCCCTAGTGGAGCTCATGACTGGGAAACCCCTGCGGCCCAAGGCAGCCGCCCAGACTGGCCAGATCGGCCCTGTGCCCGCTATCCAGAGGAGTTGCCGGACCAGCCCTGTGCCCGCTATCTGGAGGATTTGCCAGACCAACCCTGCGCCCACTATCCGGAGGATTTGCCGGACTGGCCCTGCGCCTGCTATCCGGAGGAGTTGCCGGGCCTGCCAATCAACCCCTACCCTGAAGAACCCAGGCTCCTGGATCCCCCAGAGGCCGACACCAAGACCCAGGTAGGGCCCAAGGGGGAGTATGGAAGTAGCCCAGGGGCAGCTGACCCCAGTCTGGCTGCAGCACTACCAGAGCCTATGTCAGTGTGTTGCGGCCAGGATCCCCACTGACTATGCAGCGGGTCTTCTGCTGCTGCTAGGGCCCCGGGCTGGGACACAGTGGAGTGGGAGGGCCTGCGTCCCCCCTGCCACTCAACTCCTGGGTGGCAGACTCCCCCTCTCCCTGGTCTGAGGAGGCTGGGACCTACTGTTACTGCTCAGCCCTGACTGAGGGCCTGAGCTCCTGACTCAGCATTTGTTGCCCCGCCCTGAGCCAGGGCCAGGCTGACCAGGTTTCTGCTGGCTACCGCAAAGGCTACCGAGGGAGACCCCATGGCTGGACTAATTCCCCGGGATCAACTGTGGATAGTGAGCCGGTGTGGCTCCCCGCCGCCCCGGAGAGGGTACAGCCCCGGCGACCCCTTGTACAAGAAGGAACTGATTATCTGTATGCTGCTTGGACTCTGGGGGGCAGAGTTTCTAGGCATAAGGAAGAGATCCCCAGCTGCTTAGCCAGGGTTAGTCGTAAGGAAGATATAGGGCAACTCCAGCAGAGCATGGGGGCTGTGGGCACGGGTAGTAGTTCTGGAGCTGGACCTCTGTCCCCTCCAGGTCCCATGGCAGATGGCTCTGGAAGCTTCAAGTGGGTCCATCACTGCAGGGGAAGGTTGGGGTAGTGACTGAGATCGGGATGAGGATTGTGGGGGGGTCCATGCTCAAGAATGCGGAATGGAATTCACCTCCCCACCCCTCTGCAGAGCCCAGCAACTAGGGATTTATCCAGTGAAGTGAATTTCACTCTGGATGACTTTGAGTCAGCCACTGAAAGATCCTTGTTCCACACTGGCCACAGGAGTTTACTAGTACTCCCTCCCCAGACTACTGGGGAGAGCCAGGGATAATTAGTGGGTTATGGGAATTAGAAGATGAAAATTTACTAAGAACAATGATATTTGTGTGTTTATTATTAAATCCCCAGACACCCACCAATCCCTGTCCTCCTTCCGATAAGCTATAAATATCTAAGGGACTCAGCTATTGATCCTGCAGTCAGTTCCTGCCCTTCCCCACTTTCTAAAGCAGCACTTTTAAGAACAGGTGAGGGAAACATGTAAGTACTTTGAATCAAATTCCAGAAGCTACTGAGCATGGAGAAGTTAAAATGAAACCAAGGTTCCGTCTCTCCAAGGACCTGGCCCCTAGTGCAAAAGAACAGACACTACCCAGAAATCTGAAATGGACACTTCATAACTGATAAAATGTTATTAATCTGTTCACTTCTGGGAATTACCAATAAGAGAAACAACCCAGTGAAGGTGATATCCTGAGGAAAAGATCTCATGTGTCTTTAGATCATACCGATTTGTAATCTGGAACTTTATACACTAAAATGCCTAATTCGTAGCCCTACGGCAATTCCCTGGTGTCACTACAGGGCAGAATTAAGGTTGGGTGCCTTAGTTGTGAATTTCCATCCCCTAGCATATTGCAATTGCTGTTAAGTGGGTTTGACAAAATTCATTTTGTCTATTTCTTTCTTTTAATTTCAATAGAAAGTGATATTTATTTTTAAGCCCTTTTTTCAATATTTACAATTTCAATGTTCAGAGCTGTGGGAAGTTATGGGGGTTGTCAGACAACAATTATTTAATAACAGTAACTGTTGAGATTCCAAAAGCCAAATCATATAACTGTTCAAAGAGAAATTGTCAATGTCACATGCAAAATATACAGTGTAAATATCCTTAAACCAAACTCGACTTTGATGGTGAGACCTCATCTGGAATACTGTGTGCAGTTCTGGTCTCCCATGTTTAAGAAAGATGAATTCAAACTGGAACAGGTTCAAAGATGGGCTACTAGGATGATCCGAGGAATGGAAAACCTGTCTTCTGAAAGGAGACTCAAAGAGCTTGGCTTGTTTAGCCTAACCAAAAGAAGGTTGAGAGGGGATATGATTGCTCTTTATAAATATATCAGAGGGATTAATATTAGGGAGGGAGAGGACTTATTTAAGCTTAGTACCAATGTGGACACAAGAACAAATGGGTATAAACTGTTTAGACTTGAAATTAGACGAAGGTTTCTAACCATAAGAGGAGTGAAGTTCTGGAATAGCCTTCCAAGAGGAGTAGTAGGGGCAAAAGACATATCTGGCTTTAAGACTAAGCTTGATAAGTTTATGGAAGGGACAGGGGCGGCGAGTTATATGGGCCCGTGGGGCCCAGGCCCCACCAATAATCCAGGAGCTGGGCTCAGCCCCACCAATGTTTGGGCCCCAGGCCCTGTGCTGGGGGTCCCTGCGTTGCAACACCCAGCGCTCTCACTCACCGCAGCGGCAGCTGCCAGGAGGGGCCTCAGGAGCGACTGGACTCCCAGCCCATTGGCCGGGAACCCCAGCCAATGGGAGCTGCCGGGGGCGGTGCCGGAGCTGCCTGGCCGCGCCTCCACAGCAGGGAGGGGGAGCGAGCCACAGGCAGCGGCTGAGCCCTGGGCAGCCATTGTGAGCAGCAGACAGACACAGACAGTGAGCTGTGGGCAGCCAGACACACACAGCCGGGGAGGGGGGGTTGGTGGGGACAAACACACACAGCCAGGGGGTTGTGGGACAGACACACACGGGGGGGGACAGACAGACAGAGTCTGTGAGCTATGGGGGCAGCCAGACACACACACACAGCCGGGGGTGGGGGTGGGGTTGGTGGGGACAAACAGACACAGCCAGGGGGTTGTGGGTCAGACACACACAGCGGGGAGCAGACAGACAGACAGACACAGCCGTGGGGGGGGGGGTTTGGTGGGGACAAACAGACACAGCCAGGGGGTTGGGGGTTGTGGGACAGACACACACAGTGGGGGGCAGACAGACAGACAGACACAGCCGGGAGTTGTGGGACAGACAGACACAAGGACACAGCCAGGGGGTTGTGGGACAGACAGACACAAGGACACAGCCAGGGGGGTTGTGGGGACAGACAGATGGACACAGCCGGGGGAGTTGTGGGGACAGACAGATGGAGCCGTGGGAGGGGAAAGGAGCAGCAATGGGCACCCCGGGGCTGGTATAAAATACACAGGATGGGGGGGGCTTCCTGAGGGGACTATAGCAACACCCCCTGCAGAGCAGACCCAGGTTGCAGCTGGCTCTGCCCATCACAGCCCCCTGCCCCACAGAGACCCACACAATCCTCTGCCCCCTCGAGAGACTCCCAATGACCCCTGTGCCCCTGTCACTCCTCTCCAAAGAGCCCTCCCCTTTGTGCCAGCCCACTCCCCTCCCCCACTGCCTCCCCTCCTCCAAAGCTCCCTACAATCTCCCCCTTTGCCTTCCGCCCCCCAGCCCAGCCCATTCCATTGGCCGGGAGGCTCCCAGTCTAGTAGCTAGCAGGGCCCATGGGAGCTGCACCTGAGGCAGGGTGCCTGCCTGCAGATGCAGACCTGCCTGGCTGTGCCTCCACAGCACAGGGAGGGGGAGCCACAGGTGAGCAAGCCCTGGTCATCATCATCATCACAGGCCCAGTAATTCTCTGGATATTTAATTTCACTGAGGCAAAATGTGTGCAATTTTATGGGTTGAATGATTGAATGACATAATACCCACCTGCCTGCATTGTCCGTCACTAAGTCCAGTAATTTTGTCAAGTGTTTGTTGCACAACATGGTGGTGCCTACCCCTACCTTGTGCTTCAGGGGGTGATGGGGTCAGGGCAGCCTGTTATAGAACTACCTGATTAGTAATTGGATATGTTGGCTGGCATCTTTTTTAGTAATTGGATATGTTTGCTCCCCCTGATGTTAGAACCTGGCTACACCACTGGGGAGGGGAGCTTCCTAGACCTGTGCAGCTGGGGCTTAGGTGAATTTTGTGATACTGTGCCCCTTCCCAGCTACCACCCTGCAGTCCCCACTCCTGCACTATGCTGGGCAAGGGGCAGCCCCATCCCCAGTGAGGCTATGGTGAGGGGTGGCAGCAGGGGAGGCCATACGTGATGGCAACCTCCCCCCTCGGTACCCACCATAGGGGAGCCGAGTGGGCTTTCTGGACCTGAGAGGGACCCTAGGAGCATGTGCAGTGAACTGCGGGGGAGAGGAGGGGTCCCTCCCCTGGAGCTTGCTGCTGCCAGGGAGGGTGGAGGGGAGTCCTCTTTGGCCCTAGCCCTGGGGCAGCCTGTCTGCACCCCAAGTTCCTTATCCCCAGCCCTGCCCCAGAGTCCTCACCTGACCGGAAAAACACACAACTTAAATTTGGTGGTCAGTTTAGAGTATCATAGAATATCAGGGTTGGAAGGGGCCTCAGGAGGTCATAAGGTCCAACCTCATGCTCAAAGCAGGACCAATTCCCAACTAAATCATCCCAGCCAGAGCTTTGTCAAGCCGGGCCTTAAAAACCTCTAAGGAAGGAGATTCCACCACCTCCCTAGGTAACCCATTCCAGTGTTTCACCACCCTCCTAGTGAAAAAGTTTCTCTTAATATCCAACCTAAACCTCCCCCACTGCAACTTGAGATCATTACTCCTTGTTCTGTCCTCTGCTACCACTGAGAACAGTCTAGATCCATCCTCTTTGTAACCCCCTATCAGGTAGTTGAAAGCAGCTATCAAATCCTCCCTTATTCTTCTCTTCTGCAGACTAAACCATCCCAGTTCCCTCAGCCTCTCCTCAGAAGTCATGTGCTCCAGCCCCCTAATCATTTTTGTTGCCCTCCACTGGATTTTCCAATTTTTCCACATCCTTCTTGCAATGTGGGGCCCAAAACTGCACGTAGTACTCTAGATGAGGCCTCACCAATGTTGAATAGAGGAGAATGATCATGTCCCTCGATCTGCTGGCAATGCCCCTACTTATACAGCCCAAAATGATGTTAGCCTTCTTGACAAAGGCCAGAGGAGGGAGTGTTAGTGCCTGTGTGGACTTCTGAGAAGTGCATGGGGTGGAAGGAGATGCTGGGATGCTCTGGAACCACTCCTTCAAAGCCAGTCAGGACTCTGGGGGAGCCTCCTCTCTGAGCAGACTGTCTCCAGGGCAAGAAGCTTACACCTTCCTGGGTCTGACCTCAGAGCATTCAGCATGCCCTTCCACACCATGCACTTTCCGCAGTGAGTCCGCCCAGGCGGGGTCCTGGGGCAGCCAGAGGTCCCTGCACCCCAACTCGGCAGTCAGATGTGACTCTCAGCCAGACTGTAAAACAGAAGGTTTATTAGATGATGGGAACACAGTTTAAACAGAGCTTGTTGGTATAGAAAACAGAACGCCTCGGTCAGGTCCATCTTGCGGGGTGGGGAGCCCAGAACCAAGTTCTGAGTCTCTCCCCATTTCCCCAGCCAGCTCCAAACTGACACTCCCTCCTCTGGCCTCTGTGTCTCTTCCGGACAAGGAGGCCACCTGATCTCTTTGTCCCCAACACCTTCAGTTGGTATCTTGCAGGGGAAACTGAGGCACCCACACAGTATTCAGAGAAAATATTAAGAACATTCCCACTTCATCACAACAGGTACAACAAAATATAATACTGTATATTGAAGTAGGCAAGTGCTGCTTCTGACTTTCCACTTTTAATTGACCCTTGTAATCTTGTGGCGCTGACGCGTTGTAGCTTCATTTTATATCGGCTTACAGGGCGGGAGCGGGGGGGCACCACCATTTTGGGCCCCACCAAAAATTATACAAACCTGCCGCCTATGGGAAGGGATGGTATGAAGGGATAGCCTAATTTTGGCCATTGATCTTTGATTATCAGCAGGTAAGTATGCCCAGTGGTCTGTGATCGGATGTTAGATGGGTTGGGATCTGAGTTACTGCAGAGAATTCTTTCCTGGGTGCTGGCAGGTGAGTCTTGCCCACATGCTCAGGGTTTAACTTATCGCCATATTTGGGGTCGGGAAGGAATTTTCCTCCAGGGCAGATTGGCAGAGGCCCTGGAGGTTTTTCGCCTTCCTCTGCAGCATGGAGCATGGGTCACTTGCTGGAGGATTCTCTGCAGCTTGAGATCTTCAAACCACAATTTGAAGACTTCAATAACTCAGACATAGGTTAGGGGTTGTTACAGAAGTGGATGGGTAAGATTCTGTGGCCTGCATTGTGCAGGTCAAACTAGATGATCATAATGGTCCCTTCTGACCTTAAAGTCTATGAGACTTTCTTCAGAAGCATTTCTGTATATTACCTATATAAATATTTTTTCATCTGTGTGTGTGTATACAGTGAAATCAACATTTACTGCAATTTATTCATAAAAATCCAATCCTTTCAAGCATAATTTTAAGTAATGAAGTACTTGAATTCTTTCACTTCCTAGACTGGAATGTTTCATTTCAGGATAATTACACCCTCCTTCTGATGAATTTTACTCTCAGTACTGTAACCCCCTTGTGATGTAGCTCCTGTCTGGGAGCTCTGCTGAAGCCAGTGGCATTATGATCAGGTGACACACTGACATGAGCAGAGACACATGAGGGAGGGTGAAGGATGAGGTAACATGGAGGCTATCAGAGTTGAACATGGCCCTAATGTAGGGATATTAAAGAAGGTTTATATTAGACACGGTTTATATGAAAAATGATTTATTGTTAGAAATGATTTATTGTTAAATGATACTTTATAACTGAAGGTTTATATTAGAAGTAAATGTGATTCCCAACATTTAGCCTCTAAACTGCAAGCCACCAGCTGTGTCTGTGTGAAGCCTGCTCAAAGAAATACTTTGTATAAAACTTGTTAAACATTAATTAACTCTAAGTAAGCCAAAACAGTAGCTGTTATAGTATATAGAGACCCTCCACCCTCTGTAAGTTTTCATCTCACTTTATTTTTAATTGTTAAAAGACAGGGCGTCTCACATAAATTGGTAACACCCCAAAAGGTAAAGAGACAGTGAAATAGATGTGATTAAGATAGAGAATGTATGTGAATGAGTGCCTAGTTTAAATAATGAATGAATGGTTAGGGAGTTACCAGCCTGAAGAATTCAGTGTCGGCGAAGAAGGTGTCAAGTGGGATCAACCAGATGACCCCCAGAGGGCAAACTGGAATCCACCCCACCACACCTCAAAGGAAGGAAAAACAAACATCTGATAACATGGAGCCAGCCACCTGCTGATTGATTTAGCAACAGCAGAATGAAGCAACTCTCATGGACTGACATAGGAATAAATTCCTATAAAACTGGACTCTGAAGACTAAGGACTTTGAGTCTATGGTTCTGCTGCCAGCCTCCAGGAGCATCAGGTGCACCTGACCCGGACTCGGCTCCACTCTTGTGTACAGGATACCTGGCCAGTATTCTGTCACAAGCAACTTTAGGCTGGTAACTATAATATCTATACAGAACTTGTATGAATGATTGTGTGAATGGATATATATATATATATGTAACTAATCATAGGAATAAGTAGCCAAACAACATTGTTTACTGTTATCTTTTGTTTTATTATGGTATTTACAATAAATGTGACAAATGTCTTGTCCCCTTTAATAAGATCCTGCTAGTTTTTATTGGTATAACACTAAGAGCAAACGCCTTCTCAGCCTCTCCTCTTTCCCACCTCCCAGAGTCAGTAATTCTGATAAATTGTTTCCTGAAATCTAAATAGCCCCAGTATGAGAGACAGTGATTTACGCAGGTACCTTAGGGGCTGCAGTGCCAACCTTCTGCCTGGATGAGGAGGGTGAAGAATTGCAGTAGAAATGGGTTAGGCTGGGAGAGGGCACAGATGATGTGGGACTGGGAGCTGAGTTGACCAAGAGGCCAGAACTCATGGGGGGTTTGGGAGAAGTCAACAGGACTGGGTAGAGGCATTTCAGTGTATTTTCCCCATTAACCATTCTGCCATGTATTTAATTTAGAAACTTTTCATTCACATCTAAACACCTTGGAGCTAAGCTGGGTTGATGCAGTTCCACTTACAGTGGTACAGTTTTAATTAGGTGCTTAATCAGATGCTTATGCAACACAAGGCAGTCAATAATTGGTGTGCTTTCATTAATTAACTTAACTGTGCTGCGCATTGCTTTTAAAAAAAGATGGTGTGAGGGAGTGTCAAAATTTTAGGCATTAAGAAATGGTAATTAGGTGTCAGTTCATTTCTCATGCGTTTATCTCATAATTTTAATTTCAGTTTTGAATCAGTATTAATACCATGTTGTTTTAACAGCAATAGGGTCCATTTGTATAATTGTTTGCAAGATTTCATTGGATATTGTGAACCAGCCGTCTTCACCTTTTATTTTGATATTCCTAAATACAATCCAGTACACCACTCCTGAATGACTGCAAGCCCTGAAGGTGACATGTTCCTTAGAGAGCAAACACCTGACGAGCCCTTTTGCTCTAAAAACATGCATTTGGCTCTTTGACATTGCTTTATCCGTCCCACCAGAAAATGCTATAGGGAACCAGGTCATTACAGCAGACCTTCACTAGGTATCGTTCTACCAGCTATGTGCCAACATTCAAATGGCTGTTTGTTTTATCTTTCATTCAGCTTTGCAATTATTAGATCCCATTTAAAAGCTGGAAGTGAAATAACCAAAGCAAGTTAAGACGAGAGTGACATCGGGCATAGGCGGGGGTAAAACAATAAATGGAAAAAACTGACTATGCAAAAAGGAACATCGCAAACTATCGGAGCCCCAGACCCCTGTCCAGCTGAACCCACCCCAGCCAGGCATATCAAGCTGGGTCCCTGAAAAATCGCCCATCCTGTCTGGCAGCGAATGCTGCGTGGTCCAGGCAGAGCTATGGTGTGTGCGTCTGCTCTGCTGACGTGCTGCTTTGGTACGGAATGCACCACGGCCACAGGGAGCAGAGACATGGACTCCTATAAAACACAATCCCAGATACGCCTCCAAAGCTGCATCCTCCTGCCTCCCCACTGTCCGCCATCCCCTCCCCCATCTCCACATGGCTATTCTCAGCCCATTGCTAACAGTTTCTTCCAGCCTTCAGCACTATAAATAAATAAAACATGGTGTTACAAAAGGTAGATTGTGCCAGAGAAACCTGATCTGGATGTCAGTAAGGCTTTTGATACAGTTCCACATGGGAAACTATTCGTTAAATTGGAGAAGATGGGGATTAATATGAGAACCGAAAGGTCAATACAGAATTGGTTGAAGGGGAGTCTACAAAGGGATCATATTGAATGGTGAGTTGTCAGGCTGGAGGGAAGTTACTAGTGGAGTTCCTCAGATCAGTCTTCGGACCAATCTTATTCAACATTTTTATTAGTGACCTTGGCACAAAAAGTGGGAGTGTGACACAAAGCTGGGAGGGATTGCCAATAAGGAGGAGGACAGGAAAATCATACAAGAAAATCTGCACGTCCTTGAAAGCTGGAGTAATAGAAATGGGATGAAAATTAATAGTGCACAAAGTCTAGTTGCTAGTCCCCAAGTGCATAATTTTGCAATAAGATGGGGATTTGTCAATTGGAAGTGACAGGAGGAGACTGGTTGATCATAGGATAATTATGAGCTGCCAATGTGATGTGGCCATAAAATAGGTTAATGCAGTCCTAGGATACATCAGGTGAGGTATTTCCAGCAGACACATGAAAGGGTCAGTACTGTTATACAAGGCACTGATGAGACCTCATCTGAAATACACCTCTACCTTCTGGCCTTAAAGTCTGTGAGTCTATAAACTGTGCTTTGTGTTGCACAGACACTGATGAAGATCAGGGCCCCATCGTGCAGCACATGGCAGAGAACCTCACTGAGATTAGCACCCCCATTGTGATGGGCACTGCACAGACAGAGAGTCCTTGCCCCAAAGAGATCACAATCCAAGTAGACAATGGGTAGGAGGAAAACACAGAGGGGCTGTGACTTCCCCAATGTCACCAAGCAGGTCAGGGACAGAGCCAGGAACAGACCCCAGTAACGCCAGAGACCCGTCACCCGCAGCTTTGAAAGGTCCCCAGACCCCATTGTATTAGGCTGCAGGAACAGGTGGTTTGTCCATGGATGCACAGGCTGTCTTGGCAGGGCAGCTCAGCTGCAGTCCCGGCACACAGCTGGGGTGAGTGTCCTGGGTCAGGAGAAGTCAGTGTCCAGTCCTGTGGGACTGTGCTCCTGGCTCATACCTCCAGCACTCATTGCTGCCCCTCCCTTACCAGCTGCACTGTTCAGCCAGCCCCAGGCCTCAGTGAGGTCACTGCCCCCTCTCCCCCATCCCCTGCAAGCCTTCAAACAGGGGCATAGTGCACTAGTGTAAATTCTGTCTGTACTAAGGGTTTGCACCAGTGCCTAAAACCCCAGTGTGGCAGAGCCCTTCAGTGCCCAAAACAGCAGTACGGTGGCACTAGAACTGGGATCTATTTCTAGCTCTGTCACAGGCAGCCTGGGTGACCTGGGACACGTCAATGTTTCTCCTCCCAACTTTAGTCTCTTTACCCAGCTGCCCACTCACTGGGGTCTCCTCTCACTCCAGAGCTGCTCACCACTAAAACCTGTGTGGGTGTCACCAGAGCTAAGGCAGTTCAGCTCTGGAATAGTCTTACAAGGGGGGCTGTGGAGTCTCTTTCCCTGGAAGTTTTTAAGAGCAGGTAGGACAAAACTCTGTCGGAGATAATCTACATATACTTGGTCCTGCCTCGGCAGAGAGAGCTGGACTTGATGACAGCTTGAGGTCCTATCTAGCCCTACATTTCTAGGATGCGATGCAATATATACCTATAAAAACACAAAATACAGAATAAAACCCACCACAACATAATGTCAGGCAATTCAGGGGGGAAAAAAAAAACAACCTACACTCCACAGCATAAAATGACAATACAAAGGAAAAGAAAACACCACAATGCAAACTAATACACCCTAGGATGAAATTACACAATGAAAAAGAGCTCAGCCCAAACCAACACAACACAGGCACCAAACACGCTGAGGCAAAACAATGCACCATAAAAACTGCAACACAACATGGTGCGATCACAGTTCCAAATGGCACCACACAAAACAGCTCAGCGTGGAACAGAATTATTTTAGTGTAGGCCTGGAAGGGATCTTGAGAGGTCGTCTACTCCAGCCCTCTGTGCTGAGGCAGGACCAAGAATCTCTAGACATTCCCAGACCAGTGTATCTCTAACCTGGTCTTAAAAACCTCCAATGAAGGAAATTCCACAGCCTCCCTTGGAAGCCAATGCAAGGCAAACACAAACCAAAACAACGCTGTACACACACACGCTGGGTTGGGGTTAAGGGGAGAGGCAAGAATTCAAATAATCTGGGTTCAGTTCCCAGTTTTGCCCCAAATACTCCGTGCAAACTTGAGCAAATTACTTCAGCTCTCTGAGCTTCAGTTTCCCCATCTGTCAAAGGGAGAGTCACCTCCCATCATTTGGCTATTTAGCCTTTCAGCTTTTTGTGGCAAGGCCTCTCTGTCCCTGTGGGCATGTCTACACTGCAGTCAGACACCAGTGGCTGGCCTGTGCCCGCTGACTTGGGCTCACACGGCTCAGGCTGTGGGGCTGTTTAATTGTGGTGTCCATGTTCCGGCTGGGGCTGCAGCCCAAGGTCTGGCACCCTCCCACCTCGCAGGGTCCTGCAGCCTGGCTCCAGCCTGAGCCCAGACATCTACACTGCAATTAAACAGCCCCTTCGCCTGAGCCCTGTGAGCCTGAGTCAGCTGGCATGGACCAGCTGGGGTTTTTTAATGGCAGAGTAGAGATACCCCTGGTGTCTGTTCAGCACCTGTCACAATGGGGACCCTGATCTTGGTCAGTGTCTGTGCAGAGCCCTGACCAACAGGGGGCCTGATCTCAGTTAGGTCTCTGCAACTCCCGGCATTACAGGATCCCGGATTTTGTTTAGGGCCCCTGCAGCAAGTGGCAAAATGTGGAGCAGTTTGGGTCGCAGTCATGCGCTGCCTGGCACAAGGGGGGCCGTGATCTCAGTTCAGGTCTCAGTTTCACCTGGCACAACAGTGGGGTCTGATCTCAGTTGGGGTCTCTGCAGCGCCTGGCAGAACAGGGCCCAGATCTCAGTTGGGGTCTCTGCAGCGCCTGGCAGAACAGGGCCATACTCAGTACGATAAGAGCCCTGATCTCAGTCAGACACCTGGAGAGAAAAGTGGGAAGATTTTCGAGAATTTGATATCAGTATTTCAGAACTGAGGAGAAAATGGGGCACAAACTAAGTATTTCCCAATATAAGGGACAAGCATCAACATGTGGGGAGATTTTAATGTCACCATTCAAGAGAAAAGATGGGAAATTTGAGGGGATTATACAGTGATATTGAATCAACAACGGAATGGGATGGATTCTTCTGCCTGACACTCACACGGCCAGCAGGGAGCCCTGGGTGATGTGGCTTTCACAGGGGAAAGGAGTGGGGCTGGAGTCAGAAGGTCGCTGGCAGTGGGGTCTGGGAATGTGACTAGCAGACAGGGGAGAAGGTGGGGGGCTGCTGGGTTGGGTAGGGTGGGGGGTAGCTGGACTGGGAAACCTGGGGCTGGGCCATCTCCATGGGGGACGTTTGCTCCTCCCTCCCCTTCCTGGGCCTTCCCAGGCCCTGTTGCCAGCAGAGAGTGCCCCCCCCCAGCCCAGAGGTGCCCCTGTCTCAGGGCTCCCCCAGCCCATTTCAGGAATCACTCAGGGGAACGATTTCCCACCTAAACAAAGACAAATCACTGCAGGTGAAAATGGGGGGAAACACCCCAAACCTGAGATTTGAACTGGACATTGGCAAAGTGGAGAGAAAATGGGGCAAAATCGGGGAAGAACACTCCACGCTGGGTTGGGGTTAAGGGGAGAGGCAAGAATTCAAACAATCTGGGTTCAGTTCCCAGTTTTTCCCCAAATTCTCTGTCACTGTGGGCATGTCTACACTGCAGTCAGACAAGGAGTTGAGGGATTCTCAGGGATTTGAGGGAAGGGGGGGGGGTCACCCTGGGTGTTGCTCGTTGCTCTCTAGAGAGAAAGGGGGCAGGACGGGAGAGGATGGGGGGGTCCCCACGGGAGGGGGTAGCGGTAAATCCGAGTGGATCTCAGACCCTCCCCCCCTTTCTCTCCCCGCTCCTCGGGGTTCACCTGGTCGTCTCCTCCCCCGCCAAGTCCGAGCTGCACAGAAATTTTCCACCCGCCCCTTTCCCGGGTCTCCCCCGCCCGGCCCCACGCAGGGACCCCAGTGGGGCCAGGCCCCTCCCCCCGGGACCCACCGTGGGGCCTCGGGGCAGAGCCTGGACGGGCCCGGGGGGCGCTGGGCTCCTGCGGGGCAGCAGCTCCGAGCCCCCCAGGGAGCAGATCCCGGCGCTACAAGATGCCGGGTCCCCCCGCCCCGGACACTGGGGCAGAGTCACCGCCCGGCCCCGGCCCCGCCCCCGGGCTCACTCCGGTACCTGGAGGCTGCAGCTCCGCAGCGGGAGCAGGGCCGGGCACGGGGGGTTAATGGGTCTCCCCGGCACAGACCCTCCTGCTCCGCCCGGGCTCCCCGGTCACAATGGAGCAGCAGCCGCGCGGCGCTCACCCAGCAGCTGATCACACTCCGCCCCTCCCCGATCTGCGCATGCCCAGAGCCAGGAAACGCAACCGGAACTACATCTCCCAGCCTGCCCCGGGGCCGCTTCCGCCCTCTCTAGCCCAGGTAAGGGAGGGTTTCAGCGGGGGAAACTGCGCATGCTCCGTGCAAGCCCCGTTGGGTGCAGGAGAACAAAGCTGCTGCCGCTGCTGCCGCTTCTGTATGAGCCGGGCCCGGGCTGAACCGCTGCTGCTCCTGGGTCTGTGCGGGGGGGGGCTGGTGAGTGAGAGACCCCGGCGGGGGGGCGCTGGGGCCGGGCGGGAAAGTGACTCTCTGCCCCGGGGACCTGGGAGAAGCCTCGGAGCTGCCTCGGCCCCGCTGGGATCGGGGGGGGGGTCAGAGCCTGGGGCCCGGCGGGAGAAGCCGGAGTTGCGGCGGGGGAAGGTCAGTGGGGGGGTTGAACTGTCTCTGGGCAGCCAGGAAATTCCCGGGGGGAAGTGGCGGGCGGGGGAAGGGGGGAGGGGAGTTAATTGGATCCTGTCCCTGTTTGTGCCATTTGCCTCTGGCCCCCGATACAAATTCTCTCTAGTTTTGCCCCTTTTCTCTCTCAGTGCCTCACACGGGACTGTAAAATCTGGGGAGACCCCCCCCCAATGATCCGCTCTCTCGACTTCCCTGATTTCCCCCTGGTCTCGCCATGATTCTCAAATGTCTATTTAAAATCTCCTCGATGTGGGGGGGGGGTTCCCCACCCATTTTATCTGCAGCGATTTTTCCCTGTTTAGGTGGGAAATTGTTGCCCTGGGTCATTCCCCAGAACATGGCTGCCCCTGGCGTGGGGATGGGAGGAGATGCCCGTTCTCTGCCAGGGCAGGGACGGGAGGGGCACGTGTCCCCCATGGGGACTGCCTGGACCCCGGTTTCCCAATCCCAGTTACTGCCCCCTAACTACCAACACAGTTGTCCCCATCTCCCACTGCTGCCCCCTTCCCTCATCCAGGGACCTTCCAGCTCCCCCATCCCCCTTTGCCCTCTTAAAGCAGCTCCTCAAAGGGCTCCCTGCTGCTCATAGGAATGGAGGGGGGTGGGGGGAAACCGTCACTTTGTGTTTATGTATTGGACAGTCACATAAAATCCAATCAAACAGTCCCCCTTTTCCCTCTAGTTATTTAATAGCAATATAAAATCCCCTCAGATCTTGGTGTTTTTCTCTCGTTATCATGTATTCTCTGCAAATCTCAAAGATTGTTATGAAAGACCCTAAAGATTTGTCCCACTTTTTCTCTACTTGTCTATTGCTAAGTGAATATGCCCTCAGTTTTTCCTTGTCTCTCTAACTATAAAATACTTTAAAAAAAACAAACAACCCCCCCCCCTCAGATTTATACCTTTATTAGATTCTTGAATATGGATATAAAATGTTTCCAAATGTTGCCCATTTCTGCTGTGTTCATTTATCATATACTGATGTGAAATACACACAGATTTATATCAGTTGTTGATATGAGGTAAAAATCCCTCTGATTTTCCACTTTCCTCTCACTAATGTGGAAAAATGGATCCAAAATCACTCAGATTTCCACCCTTTCTCTTTTATTTCTAAACATTGAACTCAAATCTCAGGTTTTGCCTTTCTATGTCATCATCAAATGTCAATTAAAAATCCTGTTGGGTTTGGGGCTGTTCCCCATGTCTCTAAATCCCAGCAACTTCTCCTTCCTTGGAGGGAACCTGTTGCCCTGAGTCCTTCTCCATCCTGGTTGTTTCAGGGGGTTAAATTGCCCAGTGATCATCTTTCCCTCCTCCTTTGAGAATCATTTCTTCCTCCTTTATCTCTGTTAAAATGTTTGCCGAAGAAAGAGACCAGACACACGTTTAATACCCTTCAAATCCAGAGGCCTCCCCCTGTTTGGGGGATCAGTGGTTCCCAGCTGGTAACAGGAGAGTTGGCAACAGGAGAGTTGGCTGGACCCTTCTCTTTTCTCCAGCTGGCATGAGATGAGGAGGTCACTCTGAGTGCAGTGTGAGTTGAGAAGTATCCCAAACCCCATTACAAATGGTCTCTGTGAGGAGTTGCTTCCCGCAGTGCTAAGCTGTAGCCACCTCTGGGATGGATCCATGGTTGCCATTATTTATTAGTGACAGGTATGGAAATTTCTTACCTATTTTGGCCCTCCAGGCCTTTCATTCTCCTGTTAAAGCAGCATCCCCCAGGGCCCCCTCTGCCCGTGTGACTGGCCAGCAGGGGGCAGTGATAACGTTCTATCCACTGTGAGGTAACACTTGCTTGGGGAGGGGGGTGTCTGTGTGGGGAGATTGGAACTGAAGGGACATTGTAGTAGGGGGAGGCCTCTGGGTGGCTGGGCAGGGGGTACCCATGTCAGGTTGGTGGGTTCTGGAGATTTGGGGTTTCAGTGCCCAGCCCTGAGGCTATGGGTCCTGGAGGTGGGTATCACTGGGGGTCTGTTGGCTGCAGAGCAGTGGGGGTGGGTGTCTCTTGGGGAGGCGGAGCAGGGGGTTAGAGGGAGCCTGGTGCTGTGCTAAGGGCTCTGTCTGGGCTTCCCCCACTGGCTCCTGTTGGGATCCCCGGAACTAGGTCAGGGGATGCCAGGCAAGCAGAGTGAGGGGTCCCACTGTAAAGCATCAGGGGGTCCCGCTGGGGGGAGGAGGTGGCTCCAGGTGAATGGCAGGGCAGATCCTACTGGAGGTCAGGTGGGGGTCCAAGCAGGAGTGGGGAAATCCCAGGTGGGCAGCGAGGGACTGAGTTTCCAGTGGGGTGTCCTCTGGGGGGGGGTCCCTGGCTCCTGGGGGTTCTGGGTGGGGGGAACCTCTGGTATTCCCAACCTGGCAGTCATGGTCTGGTGGGGATTCCCTGGCCGGTGGGGCTTTAACGGGTGTCTGGGGCCCCTGGCCAGGAACGCTGGGAGCTGTGTCCCAGGGAATATCTGGTGGGCCCCTGGCTGGGGGGGTGCCTGGGGACCCTGACTGTGGGCTCTGGGGACTGCTCCTGACCTCGCTCCTTCTCTCTGATCAACTTGTGCCAGAATCCTGGCTCCAAGCACTTCCCGGCATTCCCCGGCCAGGCCCAGTCACCATGAGAACTTTCTAGTCACTTATCAAACACTGTGAGGTGAAATCACAGATTTTGCTTTTCTCCCCTCTTGAAAACGGCAGGAATTTACAGTTCCCTTGGGGAAAATTCGTTCCCCCCCCCCCCCCCACAGTCCTTGTCCTAGTTCTGGTGGGTGAGGGAGGTGGGAAGGGGGTTAGCACTGCCACACAATGGTCTCTTCCACAGCATTCTGGACTCATTCTTTCTGAAATCTGGTTTCACTGAGACCATGATAATCCAGAATCACTGCATGGAAAGACGAGGAGTGACTCCAGATGGACAGTGGGGTAAATGAGTTTCTCCCTGTGAGGAGGGGCTCTCATTAGCTGTTCTCCCCCGTGAGCTAAAGGAGGGAAGCTGCTCAAATGCTCTGACCCTCTCTGCTCAGGATATTGGGGTTCAGCTTCCTGGGTCAGAAGCTGCAGCCTCCATTGTGATCTGGGAGACCAGGCTTAGCAGCTGCTGCTCCCCCAGCAGGGTTCTGTGCTGGGAAGGGACCTTAATTTGAGCTGCTTCTCTGCCTGGCCCAGGTGATGACTTTCTCCAGCTGGTACTAGCCCCCTAGGGCAGCCCTGGGCCCTGTTAATACTAAATTCTGAGCCAGAGACTCCAGGTAACTGGAAGAAACCAAGGGAAAATGCTGGGGTCTGGCATTAAAATGACTCTACACAAATAGCCCCCCTGGTCATTTCTCCTCCCATTAGCAATTGCAGGAGCAAATCCAGCCATGAGGGAGCAAACAACCCAGGAATGGGACTTCCCTCTCCCTGCCCATCTGATAGGAGACAGGGAAAAGGAGAAAGAGAGATTGAAAGGGGCAATGGGAGAGAAGAGTTTTGAGAGAGATTTCCAGATCTCTAATCTGTCCAGACAGATGTATTACTGCACCCTGAGTCACTTTCCTGTGGACAAGATGAGGCTCAGACAGAGGAAAACCCAGTTCCTGACTCCATATCCCTCCTGCTGCGGTGTGGCTGCCATGGGGTCAGTGTCAGAGGGAATCATGGAAAGTGACTCCTTTGGTTCTGCTCTTTTCTAGCCTTGTGTTCAGAGACTTAGTTATGGGATGGGGGGAGGGAGAATCCAACAACAGCTGGGAGTTGTTTAATAAGTGGCCTAGATTCTGGGAAGAGACCCATGAGGTTCGGTGGTGGAAATGCCCTAATTTTTTAACAGAAAATGACCCACCTACCTGGGGCTAGGAAAACTGACCAGATTCATAGTGCTGGAGCCTAACCAGCGGCTGCTGTGAGATGTGAAGGGAGCACCCACTAGTCAGGTTTAGGGGAGATTCCCCTCCCTTCATATCCAACTCCTCAGAATGAGGAGGGTTTTGGGCTTCCTACCAGGGAGCTCTCCCTGGATTCTGCTAGTGGTTTCATTTCCTGTATCAGTCTGTGACTAGTAGGTGTGTGATGGATTTGCTGGGAGAGACAAGGTGCTCTTGCTTTGTCCCCTCACCCTGGTGTTTTCTGGATGCTGTGGGTGGGGTGGGGTGAGATTCTGCTGACTGCGAGCTACCCAGAGCTTTTGTTTGGCCCTTCTCCACGAACAGTGGGGCTGTGAGTGGGGCAGCAGGTACTGAGTGTTGGGCTTTTGCTCTTTCAGAGGCCGGTGACCTTCGAGGAGGTGGCTGTGTATTTCACCAGTGAAGAGGGGGCTCGGCTGGACCTCACTCAGAGAGCCCTCTACAGAGACGTCATGCAGGAGAACTATGAGAATGTGACCTTGCTGGGTAAGGGTTACTGTCCCCTCAGTTCTTGGAAGGGGAAACGAAGAGATACGGTTCACACCAGCCCCACAATGCCACCTCTCCTCTGTCCTGTTTCAGCATCGCCCCAATATGCCAGTGACACACACACTGCCAGAGACCCTCCCCTGCTGCAGAACACTTTGGGAACAGAGCACAGGAGCAGTATCGCACAGTGTCATATATCTCCTGTTTGCATAAGTAAAACTGGGGATTAGGTCCAGCATAACCAACAAAAGCTTTCCACCCCAGACTTTCTCTCAAACCCTGAGCCTTCTTTACCCAAACCAGAATGTGCTTGAGGTGTAACAAGCAGTCTGCAGGAGTCAGAGCTGCCGGTCCAGGGTTACTTATCACACACACACTCTGCATCCTTGACTGCTGGCTGGGGGTATCCAGACAGGGGAGCTCCAGCTGCAGAACATTGAATCTCACCCAGGATTACAGATGACACAGCTCCTCACTGCTCTGGATTGCACCTCAGCATGTGAAAATGGCCTAGGTTGGTAGCGAAACTTCCTGAGACATGGAAAGTCTTGCTCCCCTATCACCATGCATAGTAGCCACAATTTCTCTCTTCTTCTGGCTCTCTTCCTTAAGTCACATGACCGGATTCTTATTTTTCACATTCTGCTTTTCCAGACTAATTAGAATCGGTTGCTCCTGAATTATAGCTTCTAATTTCCCAGTGTTCTCCACACCCAGGGATTTTCCTACTTCCTCCCATTACACTGGACTCACTAAGTTCCCTAGTACATAAGAACAGCAATACTGGGTCAGACCAAAGGTCCATCTAGCCCAGTACCTTGTCCTCTGACAGTGACCAATGCCAGGTGTCCCAGGGGGAATGAACAGAACAGGGAATCATCAAGTGATTTAATCTCCTGTCACTCATTCCCAGCTTATGGCAAACAGAGGCTAGGGACACCATCCCTGCCCATCCTAGCTATTAGCCATTGATGGACCTGTCCTCCACAAATTTATCATATATATATCATATATAAATTTTTTTAACCCTGTTATAGTCTTGGCCTTCACAACATCCTTTGTTAAAGTGTTACACAGGTTGACTGTGCGTTGTGTGAAGAAATAATTCATTTTGTTTGTGTTATACCTGCTGCCTATGAATTTCATTTGGTGATTCCTAGTCCTTGTGTTATGAGAAGGAGTAAATAACACTTCCTTATTTACTTTCTCCACACCAGTCATGATTTTATAGACCTCTCTCATACCCCCCTTCATCTCTTTTCCAAGCTGAAAAGTCCCAGACTTTTTAATCTCTCCACATAGAGAAGCTGTTCCATACCCCTCATCATGTTTTTTGCCCTTTTCTGAACCTTTTCCAATTCCAATATATCTTTTTTTGAGATGGAGTGACCCCATCTGCATGCAGTATTCAAGATGTGGGCATACCATGGATTTATATAAAGGCAATATATTTTGTCTTATTGCCTTTCTTAATGATTCCCAACATTCTGGGGTTTTGTTGACTGCCTCTGCACCTTGAATGGATGTTTTCAGAGAACTATGCACAATTACTTCAAGATCCCTCTCTTCAGTGGAAACAGCTAATTTAGACCGCATCATTTTATGTGTGTAGTTGGGATTATGTTTTCCAATGGGCTGCAATATGTGTTATCCTGACATGTAGTACTGCTGAGATCCTGCGTTCAGTGATATCCCTGCGCTTCCTGTTCCCTTTCTCCACTGAACCCCACCAGCCCATGCTTACGGTTCCCAGCTTCCCCAGGAGTCTCTCATTGTCTCTGGACCTCTCTGTCAGCAAGAAGCAGTGCCAGGGATTCTTGCCCTGTGTCTTGAGTCTTCGATTTCTGGGACATGGATTTACTTTCTGTGTTTTAGGAGACCCTTTGAAATTGAGTGTCTGTGACATTAACCACAATGCAATCTGGACTGTTGAACAGCTGTTTCCCCTCAGTTCCCCAAGCTGGGGTACCTTTTACACTGCTTTACTGTGAGACCAGCCACTCCTGGGCAGTTAACACACACTCTCCAGCATGTAACTCACTCCCAGCTACACAGTATTGAGTGCTGCTAGTCAGTGACTCACGAATTACAGTACCCCACAGGAGAACCCCAGAAAATTCTCCAGTCCCAGACTTTCCCCCAGAAATATGCATCTTGCACTGTCCAGCACACTACTGAACAACGCAAGCTCATATGAAATCTGTCATTTCATCAGTGGAAAATGACATGCACCAGCCTGGTTATCCCAAATGGAGTTTCCAACACACTTTAATCCAAACACACTGGTTAGATAAACAATAAACCAAGATTAACTACCTGGAAAAAAAAGATTTCAAGAGACTAAGGTAATGAGGCATAAAAGTCAGAATTGGTTAGAAAAGAAATACAAGATTTAAAAACTAGCATCTAAGTTTACAAGCTAAAACAGATTGAAAGCAAATGTTTCTCACCATATGCTGAGACAGGCTGGTTTTCCTTTCAGCCAGGACTCCCCCTAACCCGCCCCTGCTGCCCAAGTTCAGCTCTTCAGGAGTTATCATCAGCAGAGGGAAAGGGGAAAGAGAGTCTCAAGCATTTTCCTCGCCTTTCTGTAAATCAGTCCTTTACTAGAAATAACTTCAGTCTCAGCTGAGTCATGGTGCCAGGCTGTCTGTTGAAGATACGAGCTTCAAGTGGTCCCTGTGATGGAATGTAAATGTCTTCTTCAAACCTTCCCCCGCCGGAGAATGGCTCTTTGACCAGCTGTTTGCCTTGCTGTCTCTGAGGAACTGGTCTGTGGGTGTTCCCCAGAATTGTAACTTTTCAGTAATATCATACTGTAAAATCTCATTTACATACAGTGTTGCTACACATTTTAACAGGAGGATAATATTCAGTAGAATGTTTTCAAATGATACCTCACAAGCCATACTATGTACAAAATTCTTCATAATTTTTTAAAAGAGTGAACATAGGGGTACAGACTGACACCGTGTCGGTCTGTCTGTGTGTTCCCAGCAGATATGTGGGGATTTCAATCCCTCAGAAACAAAGTGTTTGGCATCTTCAGTGACCTGGGGAGCTGGCCCTGGGAATTGACCCTTTTACGAAGTGTGACACTGTGGAATTGTGAGATACTTTGCAATAATTTTATTAATAAAATAGTAATACAATGAATCGTGCTAGATATGCCATGTAATGTCAATGAAAATGTTATGATTTTCCAAGTATGATAATTTTGTTTCTATATTTGTATCACCTTTGTATTTTGAGTTATAGATATGTAGGGTATATCTGTATTTCCAGACTTGTGCAGTGTTTCTGGGTGACACCCCCACATCTATTGGCATCAGCACTGCCTAGCCTGTTGAATGGCCCATCCAGGGTCATCAGCTGTACAATGAACCCAGGGAAAGAACTAAGGGGATACACCTATTGAGTCAGCAAGACATGCAGGGGTATGCCTGTGTCACGGCGTGTGGGGGAGTCAGGGCCCTGCACCCTCACTTCCTGCGACAGGAACACAGTCCCAAACAGAGCTTGTAGGTACAACCAGGACCCCTACGTCAGGTCCCTCGGGGCAGTGGTGGGGAGGCAAAGAGCTTAGACCCCAGCCTTGGGGTTTCCTCTGCTTCCCCAGACTGCTGCAAACTGAAAATCCCCTCCAGCAGTCTCACCCAGCCTTCCCCCGGCTCCTCCTCCAGCCTTTGTCCAGTTTCCCGGGCAAACGTCACCTGGCCCCAACCCCCCTCCTGGCTCAGGTTACATCCCTCAAGTGAAGTCCCCCCCGCTATCCCATCCCCAATGCACACAGTCCAAGTAAATCTCCCCTCCAATATTCCCAGATCAATCTGCCCCACTCCCTATTGTGTCATGTCTCCCCCCCCCTTCGAGACTGAACTGAGCAGGGTCACTCTGACCAGTGACCTGGGGAAGTTCAGTGCCACCTCTCTGGACAACACATCCACTATCATGTTGGCACTCCCTTTCCTATGGACCACGTCCATATCATAATCTTGCAGGAGCAGGCTCCACCTCAGGAGCTCAACATTGGCTCCTTTCATCTGGTGTAGCCAGGTCAGGAGAGAGTGGTCTGTGTACACGAAGTATCGCCCAAATAGATATGGCTCTAGTTTCTTAACGGCCCACACCACAGCCAGGCATTCCTTCTCCATGGCCACGTAGTTTTGCTCCTGGGGTAGCAACTTCTTGCTCAGGTACACACTGGGGTACATCTCCCCCTTTTCATCATCCTGCATTAACACAACATCCCCCAGTCCCCTGTCTGAGGCATCGGTGAACACCATAAAGGGCTTGACAAAGTCTGAGTTTGCCAGAACTGGACCACTGACCAGAGCCTCCTTCAGCGCACAGAGAGCCGTCTGGCGCTCCTTGGTCCAGACCACTTTGTCTGGCTTCCCCTTCTTGCATAGCTCAGTGATGGCGGCGACTATGGCTGCTGGGGTCATGGTGCCCTTGGTATTTGCTGGGCTCCTCCCAGCCCTTTCCCTAGGAATAGGTAGGAGGAAACATTATAACAAAATAGAAGCTTTGACTTCCATAACTCTAGTGAGCTGAAACTGAAAACCCAAAGCATCTCTGTTACAAACGCTAGAAGGGGAGAATTGTTTAAGTTTTATTAATGAGTCAGAACAAGTTGCTTAGAACTAGGAAAACATGAACTGGGATGCCCTCGGCAGCTCTCTGACCACTCCCAAATGGGACAGATACTGGTGCCTGCCCTTCATCTGCTGGGCTGCTTCCCTCAGAGACAGGGACAGGCTCCTCCAACCGATCTTCCTCCTCCAGCTGGGCAATCAGCTGTTCTTTGGTGAGCCTCCCAATGCGCTGCCACCTTTGCCTGCACAGCTCGACGAGGTTGCTCTTAAGGTGCTTCTTATACATCTTCCAGCTGGCCACTCACAGGCCTGTGTGCTCTGAGCTCCCCATGGTTTCCAGGAGGAACCCCTAGTGTGCCAGACCTTTTCCAGGTCACCACCTCTCTCCCAGGGTCAAGCCACAGCTGACTCTGCCCCGAGCCTGCTCACCACAGTCCCCAGGGGGACCCCATTATTGCAGTCCTTCTCGCTGGTCACACAGTCCCAGGGGTTAAGCGTAGCTCCTCTGCCCCCCTAAACCGCTCATCTTCAGCACACCGGTCCCCATCAATCCCCCTTTGTTTTACTGCTTACCAGTCATTTACTGCAGGAAGCCCACCACTGCCACCACTTGTCACGGAGTATGGGGGAGTCAGAGCCCTACACCCTCACTTCCTTTTATTCACCATGACTTTCAGCCAGCCAGTAAACCATAAGGTTTATTAGATGACAGGAACACAGTCCCAAACAGAGCTTGTAGGTACAACCAGGACCCCTCAGTCAGGTCCCTTTGGGCTGGGGGGAGGAAACAGGGAGTCTAGACCCCAGCCTTGGGGTTCCCTCTGCTTCCCCAGACTGCTGCAAACTGAAAACCCCCTCCAGCAGTCTCACCCAGCCTTCCCCCCGGCTCCTCCTCCAGCCTTTGTCCAGTTTCCCAGGCAAACGTGTCCAGTTCTCCTGGCCCCAACCCTCCTCCTGGCTCAGGTATCATCCCTCAAGTGAAGTCATCCCCTGCTATCCCATTCCTAATGCAGACAGTCCCAGTAAAACTCCCCTGCAACATTCCCAGGTCAATCTGCCCCACTCCTGTGTACTGAGCGTCACAGCCTGTGTACTGAGAACTCCAAGGCTCTTCCATGCCATGTGCTGTGAAGCTTGTGTTTGGGACACAGGAAGTAGATGCTACAAGACCAAAGGAATATAAAGGGCAGCTGCATCATCTCCATTTTGTCTTCAGACCCTCTGGAGCAACTTTTCTACAAACTGAAGCCTTGAACAAAGGACTGAATGACCCATCCAAACTGTGGATGTGTTCCAGATGGACTTTCAAGCCGGCAGCTTACCAATACTGCTAAGAACCTGATATATAGATTTTGGAATGTATCTGACTGCTTTCCCATTTGACAACTCCCTTCTTTTTTCTTTCTTTTATAATAAACCTTTAGTTTAGATGCTAAAAGACTGGCAGGCAACATGGTATTTTGTGTAAGATCCAAACCTATACTGACCAGGTGATGTGGCTGACCCTTTGGGGTCAGAAGAACAGTTTGTCTGTGAGCACAGAGTTTTTAAATAACCTCTCACTGTACTGGACCTAGGTGCTGATTGGGAGTCAGAGAACTGGGATGCAATAAACGGGGCTGTGTGATTTCTTTTTTCAGCTTCTCAGTAACGAGTTTGGGGAATCAGAAGCACAGTTTGTGACTGGTCGGTGAGTTTAACTTCAGTGTTAACCACCAGTTTTAGGAGCATCTGCTCTGGCTTTTTCAGCCTGCGCTGACCTTGGCATTTTCAGTGAGGACTGCCCCAGGCACACCAGCTCACACTAAGCACTGAAGTTAAATTAATAGATTTATTTTGTAACACAAAGTTATGAAATCAAGTGAACTCATTTATTTTTCATCTGAGCAGGGTTTCCAGTTTCCAAACCTGATGTGATCTCCCAGCTGGAACAAGGGGAAGAGCCGTTGGTCCCAGACCTCCAGCGTTCAGAGGAAAGAGAGATCCTGAGAGCTCCCCGCACAGGTGAGGAAACATTAAACCAACTCAGAATCTGTAAGTGCCTGAAGGAAACATCTGGGAACCCCTACAAAGCCCTTGGGAGCTCTGTCGGTTCATTATTGTCCGTAGCAGGGGTCATATCCTCAGGGTAAATTAGCTCATGGTTTCCTGTAGATCAGGCCTGCACAACATGCGGCCCATGTGGGCTCACTGTGTGGCCCGCAGGGGTGAGTAGGCATGTGGGCAGGCAGTTGCGGGGTGGGTGAGCCGGTGGCAGGGGAGGGAGGCTAAGAAGGCGAGCTGCGAGTTGGTGGCTGACCTGTTCTACTGATCTGGTCTGGCTCCCATCCCCTCTCCAAGGGTTGCAGCTGTCTGGAGGTCCTGCCTTCCACGCCTTCTTCATTTACACCTCATTCATTCAGCAGGGCAATTGATTACCAAGTTGGGGGAAGATCTTATTCTACTTCTAACAAAAAGACATTTTTCTTTTACCTTTATTATACTACCTTAGGGGCTCACTATAACATATTACCAAGGTTCAATACCGCGGTTTCGGTGGGGCAGCGCTGGGGAAGGAGGGTTTGTTTCCGTAGAGCGGTCGGTGCTGGGGGGGGGATAGTATTTTGGGGGGCTGGGCGGCGTTGGGGGGTGTTGTGTTTCGGGGGGGGGCTTGGCACTGGGGACGGGCGGCAAGGCTCGCGGGGTTTGGCCCTCAGCTGTTTTCTTTGGAGTAATATGGCCCTCGCTGCTTTATGAGTTGTGCAGGCCTGCTGTAGATCCTAGTAGACACCAGGCAGTAGCTTCTTCCCTTCCTCCTGCGATTTTGGATGGGATGTGAAGGCCAAATTGATCCCCTCCTCTCTCCTATTTGTGTTATGCTTATAATAAGCACATAGGATCTTTTTCAGGGGAAAAGGCAATACACTGTGTTTATTGAATATACAACAATTAGCATATGCATTCAATTACACCACACACATACACTGTTCTGCCAGTCAATGTTACAGTTACCAGTCCAGAGTCCAGATCAATCTTGTGGCCAGCTAGGTTGATCACACGTAGGAGGAGCTGGGTTCCATTGGTTGCAACATGATTCTCTGGGGAAATCTTGGCAGGATGAACCCAAAGTTTCATGGCAAGGCACCCTGTTTATATAGTGATTTTCCTTCATTGCGACCAATGAGTTTTGCACTGTCTTGCTGTAATCAATTGTTGTTTGATGAATGCTTGTTTTCTTAAATTGTCCTTCTCATCCTTTATCTTGTTCTTTCATCAAGTTCCTCAGTGAGTTATCCCAGGCTGGTTTTGATCAGAGCTGTCTTGTCCCCATTGATAGGTGCCTGTCTCATCTTTAGAGTTGTCAATCTACCTCCTTTGACATTTCAGTAGGAGTGTGTTGCAGCCTACTGGTGCCCTTGCATCTGTAATAGAATAATAGAATCATAGAATTCAAGATCAGAAGGGACCATTATGATCATCTAGTCTGACCTCCTGCAAGATGCAGGCCACATAAGCCGATCCACCCACTCCTGAACTAATTCTCTCCCTTGACTCTGCTGTTGAATGCTCCAAATCATGATTTAAAGACTTCAAGTAGCAGATAATCCACCAGCAAGCGACCCCTGCCCCATGCTTCGGAGGAAGGCAAAAAACCTCCAGGGCCACTGCCCATCTACCCTGGAGGAAAATTCCTTCCCGACCCCAAATATGGCGATCAGCTGAACCCCGAGCATGTGGGCAAGACTCTCCAGCCAGACCCTCTGGAAAAGGCTAACAATATCCCAACATTGACCCTTTGTACTAATTACCAGTGTGGCACGTTATTGACCTATTGACTAAACCCGTTATCCTATCATACCATCCCCTCCATAAACTTATCCAGCTTAATCTTAAAGTCATGGAGGTCCTTCGCCCCCACTGTTTCCCTCGGTAGGCTGTTCCAGAATTGCACTCCTTTGATGGTTAGAAACCTTCGTCTAATTTCAAGCCTAAATTTCCTGACTGACAATTTATATCCGTTTGTCCTCGTGTCCACATTAGCACTGAGCTGAAATAATTCCTCTCCTTCCCTGGTATTTATCCCTCTGATATATTTAAAGAGTGCAATCATATCTCCTCTTATCCTTCTTTTGGTTAAGGAAAACAAACTGAGCTCCTCAAGTCTCCTTTCGTACGACAGGCTTTCCATTCCTCGGATCATTCTAGTGGCCCTTCTTTGTACCCGTTCCAGTTTGAGTTCATCCTTCTTAAACATGGGAGACCAAAACTGCACACAATACTCCAAATGAGGTCTCACCAACGCCTTATATAACGGGACTAGCACCTCCTTATCTCTACTAGAAATACCTCGCCTAATGCATCCCAAGACCGCATTAGCTTTTTTAACGGCCACATCACATTGCCTACTCATAGTCATCCTACGATCAACCAGGACTCCTAGGTCCCTCTCCTCGTCCATTACTTCCAACTGGTGCGTCCCCAGCTTATAACTAAAATTCTTGTTAGTCATCCCTAAATGCATAACTTTACACTTCTCATTATTGAATTTCATCCTGTTACTAATACTCCAGTTTACAAGGTCATCCAAATCTCTCTGGAGGATATCCCGATCCTTTTCCGAATTGGCAATACCTCCCAACTTGGTGTCATCCGCAAACTTTATCAGCCCACTCCTACTTTTGGTTCCGAGGTCAGCGATAAATAGATTAAATAAAATCGGACCCAAAACCGAACCTTGAGGAACTCCACTGGTAACCCCCCTCCAACCCGACAGATCACCCTTCAATACGACCCTCTGCAGTCTCCCCTTTAACCAGCTCCTTATCCACCTCTGGATTTTCATTTCGATCCCCATCTTTTCCAATTTAACCAGTAATTCCTCATGCGGTACCGTATCAAACGCCTTACTGAAATCAAGATATATTAGATCCACCGCATTTCCCTTGTCTAAAAAATCTGTTACTTTCTCAAAGAAGGAGATCAGGTTGGTTTGGCACGATCTACCTTTCGTAAAACCATGCTGTAATTTGTCCCAGTTGCCATCGGCCTCACGGTCCGTAACCACTCTCTCCTTTAAAATTTTTTCCATGACTTTGCATACTACAGATGTTAAACTAACAGGCCTGTAGTTACCTGGGTCACTTTTTTTCCCCTTCTTGAATATAGGAACTATATTAGCTAATCTCCAGTCAAACGGTACAACCCCCGAGTTTAGAGATTTATTAAAAATCATCACTAACGGGCTTGCAATTTCACTCGCCAATTCCCTTAATATTCTAGGATGAAGATTATCCGGGCCCCCTGTCTTTGGTTCCTCCCTCGTACATTTGGTTCAGCGATGGCCTTCATACTTATCTCTTAATACCTACGTTTCTCATTCACACACAAAACAGAATTTAATTTACACACAACATTTTGAGCAGGAACATCAAATTGCAATGCAAAAGAAAACAATCATGGCATTCTTTTACTTATTTTAAAGTGCTAAACCTACAACAAATCGGTGACCCTCAAAGATTTGTTATTGCCTTGAAATCAGTCCAGACACAGATTCTGGCTGATGTATCTCTACCCATTGGCCCATTAGGCCATTCCTTTCTGTTATTCAAAAAGGGTGGCTGGCAGGATATGATCAAATCCTAAACCAATACATTTAATACATGCTGCATTCTTATTCTTTATCCTTCATTCTAAATTATATAAAATACAAACATAAAATCCTACAACTACATTTGGGGGAAGAATTTGGAGGAGTTCAGGTCCTGATTTTTATTTGACCTCTCTCCAGCACTTGTTTTGTTTTGGCCTTCCCCTTTCCATGCCTGTTTGAGGTTTCTGTCTCTATCACAGCAGGTGATGCAATGGTATGTGACAAAGAGGAGCAGACTTCTCAGCAGGAAAATGTTGAGCAAGTGGATAAACACACAGCATTATCGCAAAGATCAAAAAGCAATGTAACCAGGAGTCATGATCAGGGACAATCCTGTGAGATTCAGCAGAAATCAGAAAGAGAGCACGGAAACCATCCAGGGGAGAATGTGGATAAATGTATTTCCTGTCGGAGAACTCAGAAGGACCTCAAGGAAACCACAACACAGCAGGAAATCCTCAAGAGAAAGAGAAAAAATACATTCAGTGAGTGTGGGAAAAACTTAAGTGACTACTCAGTCATTACAAAGCATCAGGGAATCTGCACAGGGATGAGGCCCTATGAATGCAGTGAGTGTGGAAAATGCTTCACTAAGAGCTCAGCCCTTTCTGAACATCGGAGAATCCACACAGGGGTGAGGCCCTATGAATGCAGTGAGTGTGGAAAATGCTTCACTAAGAGCTCAGCCCTTTCTGAACATCAGAGAATCCACACAGGAGAGAGGCCTTATGAATGCAGTGAGTGTGGGAAAAACTTCACTTACAGATCAGGCCTTTTTAACCATCAGAAAATCCACACAGGGGAGAGTCCCTATGAATGCTGTGAGTGTGGGAAAACCTTCAAGTGCAGCTCAGCCCTTTCTGAACATCAGAGAATCCACACTGGGGAGAGGCCCTATGAGTGCACTGAGTGTGGGAAAAACTTCACTCAAAGAGCAGGTCTTTTTCTCCATCAGATAAGTCACAGAGGGGAGAGGCCCTATGAATGCAGTGAGTGTGGGAAAACTTTCAGTCGCAGCTCACACCTTATTAGGCATCAGAGAATCCATACAGGGGAGAGGCCCTATGAATGCAGTGAGTGTGGGGAAAGCTTCACTAACAGTTCAGCCCTTTCTGAACATCAGAGAATCCACACAGGGGAGAGGCCCTATGAATGCAGTGAGTGTGGGAAAGACTTCACTCGCAGATCAGGCCTTTTTCAACATCTGAGAATCCACACAGGAGAGAGGCCCTATGAATGCAGTGAGTGTGGGAAAACCTTCACTAGCAACTCAGCCCTTTCTGAACATCAGAGAATCCACACTGGGGAGAGGCCCTATGAATGCAGTGAGTGTGGGAAAAACTTCACTCACAGATCAGGCCTTTCTGAACATCAGAGAATGCACACAGGAGAGAGGCCCTTTGAATGCCATGAGTGTGGAAAATGCTTCACTAGCAAATCAGTCCTTTCTAAACATCAGCAAATCCACACAGGGAAGAGGCCCTATGAATGCAATGAGTGTGGGAAAACCTTCATTCGCAGCTCGCACCTTATTAGGCATCAGAGAATCCACACAGGAGAGAGGCCCTGTGAATGCAGTGAGTGTGGGAAAAACTTCACTAGCAGCTCAGCCCTTTCTGAACATCAGAGGATCCACACAGGGGAGAGGCCCTATGAATGCAGTGAGTGTGGGAAAACCTTCTCTTGGCACTCAGCCCATTTTAGGCATCAGAGAATCTGCAAGGGAGATCAACACCATAAAAACCTCTAGGGCTATCAGTTGGCTCAGACCTAAACTTTGTTGGCTCAGGCCTAAAACTTTGGTTGAGGCCTGAACAATAGTCATGATTACCCCCCTTTTATGGTTCTGGAGACAAGGTGAAGGAAAAGTACAAAAGCAGAACGTTCTGTAATCACTAGGCTTGCAAAATATAACTGCCCACGGCTAGTGTTAGAGAAAGCTTATACTGCAAAGGGCAAACTGTGAATAACAGGAAAGCTGGCTGGTGCTGTCTTCCTTTTATGGAAAGTGTATTCCACTTATTGGAAAAATGTCAACAAGGAATGTGACAGACCCAAACCGGTGGGGTACAGGAGTCTGGAAGTATCCCAGGGAGTTGTAGCTGTCACGCAGCTGTTACAGGAGGCACTATAGACAGCTGCAATCCACAGGGCCCTGGGCTGGAACCTGGAGGAAAAGGTGGGCCCGGGTTCCCCCCAAACCTCCCAACTCCTGATCAGACACAGGAGGAGTTGACCCAGACTGTGGGGAAGATCACTGAGGTGAGCAAATCTGCCAATAAGCGCAGGAACCCACCAAGGTAGAGGAGGAACTTTGTCACAGGAAGTATGTATTACTAATTGTGGTTTTTTTGCTATATAAGCTGTTGAAAAATCTGTATTCGGGGGGACTGCCAGTTTTCTGGTACCCCCGCCCCCCTTCATGTTCGAAAATAAAGGGGCTTCAGGCAATTCTGATCCAAACACAGTGCGTGGTCGGGTTTTTTTTTGACAATCTTGGTGCCGTGACTCAGATCCACAGACTGTCCACCGGACCAGAAAACCACGGACCATTCCCCACCGAACCCAGCCAGCATATGACAGGTGAGAGACCTTTTAAATCTCTTTTGGGGTTTTTGGTGGAGGACTGCCCATAGGCCCTGGGTCAGGGTGAGTAGCAAACTGGATTTAGACCTTTGCTGCCAGACATGCCTGACATCCTCTTATCCATGACTGTGGCCCCTCGGAAGCCGCAGTCAAGAACCGAGGCTGGGAGTGGGGCTGTTGCTTGCTGGGGAGAGGGGTGCAGACAGGGGTAAAGGGGTCGAGGCCGAGCTGGGAGCCAGGGGCCCAGGCTGAGGGTGGGGTTGAGGAAGAGCTGGGACAGAGTGGGGCTGAGTGGTGCTACCTCCATGGAGGCTGGCTCCGGCCCTGAGGTGCCCCCATGAATGTTCCTCTGTGTCCCCCTAGGAGTCATGCCCCATATTTTGGGGATCATTGAACCCTACTCGCTAATCAGGGACTAGTGATGCCAAAGCCCAGGGAAAGGGAGAACAAGTGCGGGGCCCCCAGCACTGGAACCATGTGAAGGGGCTGCAGGCAATGGCTGGTGGCACAGGGAGTTAAGGGCAAAGGGGGCACAGGAGGGGCAGAAGTTAGGAGTAAAGGAGGTGCAAGGTTTGGGAGTGCAGGAGCTAGCGGTAAAGGGGAGTGGGGATCGTCCAAGGGCAATGGGGAAGTGCCAAAGTACAAGCTTTGCCCAGGGCACCATTTTCCCTAATGCTGATCTGAGCAAACAATTGGAAATGACCATTCAGTGAGAACAGAACCATAGTGTAGAAAAGCCCCTTTGTTAAGTGATTGTGGCTGAGTGCTTAGGGAGCTGGGTTAGAAAGCAATGGGCGTCTTTCTGTGGAGGTTTGATTCTTGCCTGCTAGGCGAGGCTGGTGTGCGGTGTCTTCATGGCTGTACTTTCAGTGTCTGATCACCCAGGGAGCCAAGTCTAGACCTATTCAGAGGCTCTATGCCAGGATTTCTCAAACTTCCTTTCACTGCAACCCCCTTCTGCCTAAAAAACTTACTACATGGCCCTGGAAAGAGGGACCAAGCTCCTCCACACTGGGCAGAGGCAGGGGAGACAAAGCCTGAGCCCTGCCCCAGTTGGGAGAGGACAAAACCAGAGCTTGAGGGATTCAGCCCTGGGTGGTGGGGCTCAGACTTTTGGCTTCAGCCCCAGGCACCAACAAGTCTAATGCCAGCCCTGGCAACCCCATTAAAACAGGGTTATGACCCACTTTGGGGTCCTGACTCACAGTTTGAGAACCACTGCTCTATGCTGATGGGAGAGAGTTTTTCTGTGGGTGTAGTTAATCCACTTCCCAAGAGGTGGCAGCTATGTCAGTGGGAGAAGCTACATCGGTGGGTGTGTGCAAGCTGTGGTGTTTACTAGATTTAAGAAGTTTAATCAAACCCCATTTTTAAAACCACCTGTGGTCTGGGAATGGCAAAGGACCTTGATGAAGCAGGGTCTGGCCTTCAAAGTCCTGGAAATCATGATTCCATGATACTGTTGTCATTGGAGTATAGCTCAGTGGTAGAGTGCTTGACTGCTGATCAAGTGGTCCTTGGTTCAAACCCCACTGTTCCCTTTTAACCTTCTTTCTTTTTAAAAAAAGGAAAACATTTTCATTTCCATTCTCCATTATGTTCAGGAGCTCCACTATATGCGGGTGCTTGATAGGAATGTAAACACTCAATATTTTGCTGTCCAAATGCATAAAAACCTAGCAAAACTGTCCATCCGTTTCTGAAAAACTGAGTGTAACATTGGGAGCAGCGACTGATGTTTTCCTGTCTAGCCGGCTTGCTTCCTAGAACGAACGCTCCTTGAGTGGGGTGATCCACAGGGAGTAGCTCAAACCTGCAAAGTGCCTGGCCAGGGGCAGGACATTAGCACAGCAAGGGAGGGGTGTGGCAGTGACATCACAAACGCCTTTTGCAGGACCTCAGCCTATTGGTCAAAGGTGGTGGGGAGGTGGTGACCTCACAGAGAGATGCTGACATCAGCCAGGCAGGATAGAGGTGAGGGGCCAGGGAAACCTCAGAGACCCCTGTGGCTTTGCTTGAGCAAGTTTCCTTCTCCAGGTCTCTCTTTGAGGACTGAGAGAGTATTCGGGTTCCTGTACGTGAGCGCTGGAAGGAACCTCTTTTGAGTTTTCTCCTTCCCTTTTAGTGATTTTACTAGAAAACAGACGTCCCTGTTTAGAAGGTAAGAGCCTCCTCGAGGTTTGAAACCTGTTCCGTCTGATCCATCTGGTGACAGTTGAATTCTAGGCATGGAAAACACGAGCTTAAGGAGGCAGAATTTTATTCCGCACCTGGGATTTTGTCCCTTAGAATCACTGGGGACATTAGGGTTTGTCCTCTTTTCCTCCATCCATCAGACACTGCTCCCAATGCTACACTCAATTTTTCAGAAATTAGTCGACTTGATGGCCAGAAGAGACCATTAGAGCATCTAATCTGACCCCCTGCATATCACAGGCCTCCTGTATGACACAATAGCTACTTTTGGGGCAAACACATTCCAGAAAGGTATCCAGTCTTCACTGAATGACATCAGGAGATGGAGAATCTACCACATTCCTTTGTAGCTTGTTCCTGTGGTGAATCATCCTCGCTGTTGAATATTTGTGCCTTAGTTGTAATATGAATTTGTCTCTTTTCTCCTTCTAGCCATTGGGTCTTGTTATGCCTTTCTCTGCTAGATTCAAGAGCCCTTTCATACCCAATATTTTCTCTCCATTAAGGCGCTTCAACACTTGAATGAAGTCACCTTTCTATCTTCTTTTGGTAAACTAAACAGGTTGAGCTCTTTCAACAGCTCACTAGAAGGTATTTTTCTCCAGCCCTCAGAGCATTTGGTGGCTCTTTGCTGCCCCAGCTCCAATTTCACAACATCTTTTTCAAATGAGGACACCAAAACTGGAGGCTATTCCAATATTAGTCTCACTGATGCTGTGTCACCTCCTGTGACGTTATTGACATAATCTGTACCTGTATAGATCATTGTTGTGACCACTGCTGTATATTTGCAGCCAATATTGTAGAAAGGTTGTCGTGTAAGGGGTCTATGGAGAGGTTATGATTGGCTGATTATAATTATGCTATCTCTACATGTGTATCATTTTTGTAGTTGTCATTATGAATATTGGCTCTATGCTGTCCCTATTTCAAACTTGTGCTATGCTTCTGGGGAACACCCCAGCCAGACAAGTTGTTGTCAGTTCTGCGTAGCCTGCTTGATGGCCCATTAAGGACCATCAGCTATACAATTGATGCATTGAGATAAGGCAGATACGCCTTGTGACTCAGCAAGGTATGCAGGGACCTGCCTATGGACAGAACTCTAAAGTTTTTTTAAGCCACGTGCTGGATAGAGTGTCCTTGGGATAAAGAAAGCAAAGACCACGTGACAAGAGACTATAAAAGGCTGATGCCTCATCTCCATCTTGTCTTCAATCCTGCTTCATACCTCTGGAGGGACTTTGCTACAAACTGAAGCTCTGTACAAAGGACTGAATGCCCCATCCCAGCTGTGGATGTACTCCAGAGACTTGATTTGAACCTGCAGTTTATTCCATTTGTCAAGAACATAACATAACATAAGAACGGCCGTACCAGGTCAGACCAAAGGTCCATCTAGCCCAGTATCTGTCTACCGACAGTGGCCAATGCCAGGTGCCCCAGAGGGAGTGAACCTAACAGGCAATGATCAAGTGATTTCTCTCCTGCCATCCATCTCCATCCTCTGATGAACAGAGGCTAGGGACACCATTCTTACCCATCCTAGCTAATAGCCATTTATGGACTTAGCCACCATGAATTTATCCAGTCCCCTTTTAAACATTGTTATAGTCCTAGCCTTCACAACCTCCTCAGGTAAGAAGTTCCACAAGCTGACTGTGTGCTGCGTGAAGAAGAACTTCCTTTTATTTGTTTTAAACCTGCTGCCTATTAATTTCATTTGGTGACCCCTAGTTCTTGTATTATGGGAATAAGTAAATAACTTTTCCTTATCCACTTTCTCAACATCACTCATAATTTGATATACCTCTATCATATCCCCCCTTAGTCTTCTCTTTTCCAAGCTGAAGACTCCTAGCCTCTTTAATCTTTCCTCGTATGGGACCCTCTCTAAACCCCTAATCATTTTAGTTGCCCTTTTCTGAACCTTTTCTAGTGCTAAAATATCTTTTTTGAGGTGAGGAGACCACATCTGTACACAGTATTCGAGATGTGGGTGTACCATGGATTTATATAAGGGCAATAATATATTCTCAGTCTTATTCTCTATCGCCTTTTTAATGATTCCTAACATCCTGTTTGCTTTTTTGACCGCCTCTGCACACTGCGTGGACATCTTCAGACAACTATCCACGATGACTCCAAGATCTTTTTCCTGACTCATTGTAGCTAAATTAGCCCCCATCATGTTGTATGTATAGTTGGGGTTATTTTTTCCAATGTGCATTACTTTACATTTATCCACATTAAATTTCATTTGCCATTTTGTTGCCTAATCACTTAGTTTTGTGAGATCTTTTTGAAGTTCTTCACAATCTGCTTTGGTCTTAAGTATCTTGAGTAGTTTAGTATCATCTGCAAACTTTGCCACCTCACTGTTTACCCCTTTCTCCAGATCATTTATGAATAAATTGAATAGGATTGGTCCTAGGACTGACCCTTGGGGAACACCACTAGTTACCCCTCTCCATTCTGAGAATTTACCATTAATTCCTACCCTTTGTTCCCTATCCCTTAACCAGTTCTCAATCCATGAAAGGACCTTCCCTTTTATCCCATGACAGCTTAATTTACGTAAGAGCCTTTGGTGAGGGACCTTGTCAAAGGCTTTCTGGAAATCTAAGTACACTATGTCCACCGGATCCCCCTTGTCCACATGTTTGTTGACCCCTTCAAAGAACTCTAATAGATTAATAAGACACGATTTCTCTTTACAGAAACCATGTTGACTATTGCTCAACAGTTTATGTTTTTCTATGTGTCTGACAATTTTATTCTTAACTATTGTTTCGACTAATTTGCCCGGTACCGACGTTAGACTTACCGGTCTGTAATTGCCGGGATCACCTCTAGAGCCCTTTTTAAATATTGGCGTTACATTAGCTAACTTCCAGTCATTGGGTACCAAAGCCGATTTAAAGGACAGGTTACAAACCTTAGTTAATAGTTCCGCAACTTCACATTTGAGTTCTTTCAGAACTCTTGGGTGAATGCCATCTGGTCCCGGTGACTTGTTAATGTTGAGTTTATCAATTAATTCCAAAACCTCCTCTAGTGACACTTCAATCTGTGACAGTTCCTCAGATTTGTCACCTACAAAAGCCAGCTCAGGTTTGGGAATCTCCCTAACATCCTCAGCCATGAAGACTGAAGCAAAGAATCCATTTAGTTTCTCCGCAATGACTTTATCATCTTTAAGCGCTCCTTTTGTATTTCGATCGTCAAGGGGCCCCACTGGTTGTTTAGCAGGCTTCCTCTTTCCCCCAAAAACCTTCCCCTCCCTGGGTAGCCTTGAGAGACTTCCTCAGCAAGTCCCTGGTGAACACTGATCCAACCCCTTGGATCTTAACACAAGGAGAATTTAACCATCCTCCCTCCTTTCCTCCACCAATTCCTGGTGAGTCCAGATCCAATCCCCTTGGATCTAAAAACAAGGAAAAAAATCAATCAGTTATTAAGAAAAAGGCTTTTAATTAAAGAAAAGAAAGGTAAAAGAAAACCCTCTGGGAGAGATTAGCATACCAGCTACTCTCACAGACAACAAATTCAAAACACAGAGGATGTTCCCCTGGGCAAAAATCTTAATACACACAAGAATACCCAAATACCCAATTTGATTCTTCCTCTAATTGCACAAGACAGATTACAAAGAAATAAACATAAACCTATTTATTCCTTTCTAAAACTTACTACTCTGATAAGAGGCTGGTTCCTTGATCTTTTTCACTCCGGCTGAAACTGAAACTGACTAAACAAAGGAAACTTCCCTCCTTCCTTTTGAAACATCTTGTTCCCCCATTGATTCCTCTGGTCAGGTGTCAGCTAGGCTAGGTGAACTTCTTAACCCTTTACAGGTAAAAGAGGCATTAACTCTTAACTATCTGTTTATGACACCATTACTGCTACATGCCTGAACCAAGAACTTTGCCATTACTGTATGTGAAGGGTTAAAATCCATGTGCATTTTATATAACAACCTGGTTTATGGATTGTGCCAGCTCTTTTCCAGACCCAAAGTCCAGAGTATGGTCAAGGGACCAGAGGCCTAGCAAATCGTGATCAGCTAAGAGAAAGCTGGGGTAAACAGAAAGCCTTGCTTGCTAAGATAGGCCTGGTCAGCACATTGCCAGGTGTTGGAGCTAAGAACTAAATCATTGTGTCTTATTCAGAGTTGCAGATTGAACAAAGAATCCGTTTTCCTATTCTGTTAGTCTCTTCTGTAGGGAGACGTTCTTCCCACAGATCCAACCTTGAGTTTGTGAGAAGTTGGCACGTGTCAGTATACGATATGACATCCTTCCACCTCCCTTCCAAGGGACCAATGCCTGCCTTAAGACACACAAAAAACAATCTTTATTGCCCATATACTTTCACTGTTTCTTTGCTTTAATCCCTAGGAATGTACCTGTTGGACAATCAAAAGAGTTGCTCCATTCCTATGGACCTCAAATCAGAATTCAACATATATATTTTATACTACTAACATTGTATCAAAGTATTAATTAAATGTTAACTTGCTAACTTGAGACCATGGGGGGAGACATTATGTAACCTGTTAACCATTGGCTACTGTGCTATCTTGTCTTGCTGCAAAACCTATCCCGGGGTGTGGAACTGCCTATCCCATCACTTTTCCCCGCTCGTGGAAAACCTATATATTCTATTGTAAATCAATTGATTGGCAGTGTCTCTGAGCCTAATAAGCAAGGTGTGCTAATAAGCCAGCGCTGTGTGTAATAAACTCCTATTCTTGACCTCAACACGGTGTGGATTTATGTCCTTTACAGACACCTGATGAATAAAGAGGAGATTCAGCATCCAGCACCCAGTGGTGCCTGGCTGAATGTGTCTCCTCTCCCCACAGTTTGGTGATCTTTTGAGGAAATGGAGAAGACTGCCTTTGCCTAGCTGCACATTGCTTGCAAAAGAAACAGGTCTTTTTGGTGACAGGTGTTGAAAGAAGCCACTAGACAAATGTGGAGACAAGAAAAACATCCCCCAACTGAACTTGCATCTATAGATGCTGAAGCCACAACACAGAGCGCTAAACGCTATATGACCATGGCTGGTGTCAGAAGAGTCTCTGCCAAAGCCTTTTTCCACCAGCAGGGGCCTCTCTGTGCATAGAACTCCTGGTAGCGTGATGGCTGCAGGCAGAGGAGAACTCTATCTTGGCATCTCTCTGTCTCTTCTGTGGTGAACATCTGCAGTGACTGTTAAAAGGCCTCTGGATAGTGGTCTTTGGGAAGAGCCTTCCTAGTAACCAGGAAATCCTGGCTTGGTCTGACAATTCTTCCTTGCTGAACCTAATGTCTCTGTTGGCTCCTTTTTTATATCTCTTTTCTGTCAGCAGAATCCTTCTAAGTGGTGGTTCAAGACAGATAGAGCCTTCCTTGTGGCTAAGTCTTGGTGCCATGGGGCATATCTCAGCACTGCAGTGCTTCCTGTTGGCCGTCCTGGCAATTAGCTCTGGTCCACCGGTGCGCCTTCATCTAGTGGCGTCTGGCTGCCATCTGTTCTATCATTAGGACCCATGTCACTCTCAGGACTTCAATATCCTCTTATGGACATAGCCCTCTGGCTGTGCCCCACTCAGTTCTGTTCCCCCTTCCCGGGGGGGGGCAGCTGTTCTCTACCCAGACACTTGCCTCAGTGGCCAGCTGCAGTCCAGATGGCACCTAGGGCAAAAGGGGTGCACCTCCAACCCCGCCATCTGTTTCCCTGGACCACTTCCCCACAGACCTAGCACCTTCCTCTGCCTTTGTATCAGGGCCTCAGTCTGGCAGCAGTCAGCCAGGAGGTCACTCATGCTCCCCTTACCCGCCCAGCACTACTCTGATCATGGTACCCTTCTTTCAGGGCAGCCAATCCTCCCTCCTCAAACTCCAAGGAGTGACTGACTTTTGCTGTGTTGAGCAGCCATTTATATATGGGCTGCTCCAGCAAGCCTTCTCCTGATTGGCTCTCCTAATAAGCCCTTTCCTGACTGGCTGGGTTCTGCACAGCCTCTGCAAGGCTGCCTTAATCTTTCTCCTGCTTGTTTGGGGCAGCCACCGCACCACACTTGGAAAGCGGCAAATGAGAAATCTAGAGCTGAAGGAAAGGTTACCATGACTCAGAACTGAGCCGAGGTTGCTGCAACTGAAACACAGATCACTAACCACTATATGATCACAGTGGCTGGTGGGAGAAGCATATGTTAGAAGCCCTCTGTCAACTCAGCTGTGGCTTTCTGTGCACGGAGAGCCAGACACCTCAAGGTCTGCAAGTCTTGAGAAATGGGAAACATCTGCACTTCGGAATTTGCAGGTGTTGTCCTGGGCCATCAAATGGAACAGTTGTAAAGGCATTCTTGAGGCAGGCACCATGGCTTAGCCGGCTAAAGCACCTGCCTAGTAAACAGGAGATCCTGGGTTCAACTCCTAGTAGTGCCTTGGTGTATGGCTTTCGTCTCCTCTGCTCACATTTTCCTGTGTCTTTCTAAGAAACAGAAGACCTCCCTTGGTATCCAAGTAATTGCTTGCTAAGGAAAAGGCTTCTTTGGAGAGAAGCATTGGAAAGAATCAAAATCACAAGCCTGGAGCTGATGAAAAGGCTGCTGTGACTGGCATTGGCATGGCGGTTGCTTTGACTGCAATTGCTGCAACACGAGAGCCTGTGCCACACGTCCTTGGGATTCGCTGGGGATGTCCACACACAGAGGCCATGTCACCTTCCTTTTGATTGTCACTGATGAGAAATGGAGCAGCTGGGAGAAAATTCCTAAAGAGCAGCACCGGAGCTAAGCTTACCAAGGCACCTGCCAGGTAAAGTGAAGGTTAGAGATGCAGCACCCAGTGGTGCCTTGCCAAATGTGTCTGCTCTTCCCACCTTTTGGTCGATCTTTTGAGGGAGCAGAGAAGACTGCCTTTGCCTTGCAATGCAAATACTTCCAAAAGAAACCAGTTGTTTTTTCTGACAAGTGTCGGCAGGAGGCACCTTAGAAACGTGGAGACCAGGAAAAGGTCATCGTACCTCAACTTGCATCCATGGCTCTTGAGGCCACAATGCAGAGCACTGAGCACTGTACAATCACAGTTGCTGACAGAAGGGGCTTTTCCAAAGGCATTTTCCACTAGCAGGGTCCCCTCTGTGCACAGAATTCTTCATGGTTTGATGTCAGCACACCCTGGAGATCACTATTTGGCATCTCTCTCTCTCTCTGTCTCAGTGAACATCTGCTGTGGCTGTTGAAAGTCTGTGATGGGATCTACAGGTAGCAACCTGAAGAGTGGGACCCCTGAGCCCTGTGTCCCACCACCTGGATTCCCTCTCACACTGTGATGCTGTGACAAGCTGCGAATCTCTGGCACATATTGCACTTACACAGACATCCACAGTAGGGGCATATCCAACTGAGTTACATGAATGCTTCTTCCAGCCACTCACAAAACTAACGATAGAGAGCCTCCCGCCAATTCCCCCCAGCTCTGCAGCCTTGCACCCCTGGATCATACCATCTTGTCCTAGTCAGAAGCCTGATCAGTGTGAGTTTATTACCCAGTCCACCCCTCCCTCATTGTGAATAGTACATGCACCATCCTTCTAACTGAGCTGAGATTTCCCATGGACTTCAAGCAACATACGAAATTTGAAGTAAAGTATAAAATAGATTTATTAACTACAGAAAGATGGATGTCTAAGGATTATACATGGTAGGCATAAAAGATCAAAGTAAGTTACCAAAGAAATTAAAGCTAAATGCACAATCTAAACTTTACACCTTAGGCAGTATTTAGGTCAAGCAATTTTCTCACCCCACTGGATGTTACCATCCTAAATACATAAAAAATTCCCACTGAAACCTGGACCAGTCTCCTCAGATGACTTTAATCTTTTCAGGATTCCTGCTGCTTCCAGCATACATAGGGGAGGAGAAAGGCAAAAACGCAATGACTTTATCGTCTTTAAGTGCTCCTTTCATATCTCGATCATCAAGGGACCCCACTGGTTATTTAGCAGGCTTCCTGCTTCTTATGTACTTAAAAAACATTTTGTTATTACCTTTGGAGTTTTTGGCTAGCCGTTCTTCAAACTCCTCTTTGGCTTTTCTTATTATACTCTTGCACTTGATTTGGTAGTGTTTATGCTCCTTTCTATTTGCCTCGCTAGGATTTGACTTCCACTTTTTAAAGGAAGTCTTTTTATCTTTCACTGCTTCTTTTACATGGTTGTTAAGCCACGGTGGCTCTTTTTTAGTTCTTTTACTGGCACACAGGAAGGCTTAATGTTCGAGCTGCAGCACATGCTGGGCAGGCTTAAGGTTGGGCTCCCCATGGCAGGAGAGAAGAAGAAGACTCAGCCCCTGGAGGGGCAGGCTGGGGCTTCCTGGATCCCATTTGCTCACAGCCAGCGCCCCGCCCTCACTCCCAAGTTGTCAGTGGCGCCCCCAAGTCGGCCAGAATGGAGCAGCAGTTTTCACTGCACCAAGTCCACTTATGGCTTACAGGCAACTCCCAGACCCCCCACAGCCCAGCATCTCAGCCAGAAAGGAACCCACTCAGCCTCGCCATTGCTTCTTTTCCTTCCTCCCAGAACCCCGCTTCTCCTGGGCTGCAAGTAGCCATCTCTGGGATGCCAAGAGGCAGGCACAGGGATCTATCTCCCAGAAGCTAACTGCATCTCCATGGGTTCGGCCCTCAGAAGGGCAGGTGGGGGGCTTCCAAGATCCCAGTTGCTCGCAGCCAGCCCAACCGCTGCCTCTAAAGCCATCAATCACGCCCCCATGTTGGCCACAAAGGTACAGCCATTCTCCACTTGGACTCAGCTTTGCTTGTTTTCCTTTCACCCAGAACCATCCTTCTTCTCCTGGGCTGCAAGTAGCCATCCCTGGGATGCCAAGAGGCAGGGACAGGATTCTACCTCCCAGCAGCCAACTCCACCTCCCCAGGCTTTGCAGAACGAATGGTGGTGCTCTACTAACCCCACTTAGCTGCACAGCTTCTGCCCTGCCTTCCTCACCTCGACTTTCCTCTTTTGCCCCATTCCTGCCTCACTTCCTCCTTTTGCAAGTCATACAAAGGAGGCCAGCAGGAAGTGACAACCTCTATAGGCCAACCTCCAAGGGCAGAGGAGGCCAAGCCACAAGCCTCCAGAAGGTGACATGCCTAACTGCTCTAGGTTCTCCAGACTGACACCAAGGTGCTTTCTCCACTGACTTCAGCACCCTCTGTCATGTGGGAGTTGGAGTTATCCCAGGGGTAGGCCAATAGCAGAAGGAGGAGCACCTTCCCGGACAGCAAGGGGATCCAGGAAAAGGAAGCCAGTATGTTTCTGCCTGGTTTTGATCCAGGGACTTTTTGCATATTACGCAAACATGATAACCACACTACAGAAACTCCATCCGCTGGGTTGGTGCTCACCCTGGCACACAACGATGGGCAAACCTAGAGACAGTGGTGGCAGCCCTCCAATAGGTCAGCTGGTAGAGCAGAGGACTGGAGCCACCTTATGTCACCCTTCTGACTCCAGCTTGAAGAGCTTCTTTTTTTCCCCCTTGCTGACAAAGAGCAAGAGAAGAATAAAGAGTCAGGTGGGCCAACTCGGTGCAGCAAACAGAATCTGGGGAAAGGAAGCCAACATGTTTTTGTTTGGCTTTGAACCAGGGACCTTTTGCATATTAAGCAAACATGAGAACTGCTACACTACAGAAACTCCATCCTCTAGGCTGCTACTTGCCCTGGCACGCAATAATGGGCAAACCTAGAGAACATGGTAGCAGCCCTTCGCTAGGTTGCTTTTTTGACTGCCGCTGCACATTGAGTGGATGTTTTCAGAGAACTATCCACAGTGATTCCAAGATCTCTCTCTTGAGTTGCAACAGCTATTTTACATCCCATCATTTTATATGTATAGTTGGGATTATGTTTTCCAATGTGCATCACTTTGCATTTATTAATATTGAATTTAATCTACCATTTTGTTGCCCTTTCACCCAGTTTTGTGAACTCTCTTTTGAATTCCTCACAGTCTGCTTTGGACTTAACTATCCTCAGTAGTTTTGGATCATCTGCAAATTTTGTCACCTCACTGTTTAGCAGATCATTTATGAATATGTTGACTAGTCCTGGTCCCAGTACAGACACCACTAGTTACCTGTTTCCATCCTGAAAATTGACCATTATTTCCTACCCTTTGTTTCCCATCTTTTAACCAGTTATTGATCCATGTGAGGATCTTCCAGAGGTGAAAGTAAGCCAGTATGTTCCGGTATGGGGTACCGGCAAGAGCCAGTACGCTGTGCCAGCCTGGCCCGGCTTCCCCAGGCTGGTGATTTAAAGGGCCCAGGGCTCTCTGAAGTGGTTGGAGCACCAGGCCCTTTAAATCGCCTCCCGAGCCCCCCTGCCAGAGCCCCGGGAAGCAAATCACTGCCGTGGAATGCTGCTCTCTCCCGCTCTGCCAACACAGAGCAGGGGCGGCAGATGCTTCCTTACAGTGGGGGGACGGGCACTGTTGTCCGAACTGTGGTGCTCCCATGACACCCCTTCCCTAAGGATCCACACTCACACCACCAATCCCCCAGAGGCCACACCCACAGAACACCTCTTCCCCAGACTGCACCCTTTCCCCCCTCCATCATTTGTCCTAATAGCCAGTAAAGAGTGGTGGGGCCAGGGCCCTCTAAACCCCCCTGTTTCAGCACCCCTGACACATAGCTAAGCAGGTAGCATGTGTGTGCATGTGACACACAGAATGTGAGAATGTTGTGCTGAGCTGAGCCAGTGAGGGAAGTGGGGGCTGATGTCAGGGCTGTCCCCTGCCCCCTGCCTCAGGACTGGTTGCTTCCAGCAGCTGTCTGAACTTAGAGACAGTGTGCCGACACACTCACTCTTGTCTAACACACACACTCCCCCAACACACACATGCTCTCTACCCCACCACACACACTGCAGTTGAAAAGCAGCTGGCAATCTAGTAAGATTCCCATGGAACAATGGGCTAGAGAAACATGCATCATGTGATGCTGTACCAGCCCGTGAGGCATTGCAAACCCTTTCCAAAGCACCCTGCAGCCAGTTGCACAGTGGGGTAGCTACCCACAGTGCATGCTCTCTGTGGCAATCCAAGAGATTCTAGCATGGATGTGCTCTGGTGACACAGGGTGGACATGCAACAGCTGTTCAATTAAAACACTTTAACTAAAACCACATCACCCTTTAGTGTAGACATAGCTTAAGAGTGAGACAAGACCCAGCTCCCTTGAAACTAAAGAGCCACAACTTTCTCCATAGTTGGTAGGATTCAAACCTGCACAGGGAAACCCCAATGGATTTTTAGCCCATTGTTGTAACCACTCAGACACAACTACATGCTTGATGTGTGGCTCTCACTACACTCTAGTTCTGTTCTCACTGACTGATCAGTTCCAGTTGTTTCCTCAGACCAGCTTCCACAACACACACACTGCTGTGCCATTGTGTAAGTGTGTCCATGGCTGAACAGCAAGAATTCCTGCTCCTTTCCCTTCTGGCTGGAGCATGAGGAGAGTGTGTTTGTGGTTAATGACGTTGCTGTAGATTGTTGTCCATTTCCTGCCTTGATCATTCAGACAGTCCCTTTCCCTTCATATCCCCAGTACATCAGTGATTGCGATAGCAGGGGGCAGGTTTTCTCTGGGGCACTGAGCTTTGCCAGGGGGTTGGTGGCTCCTTTCTTTCCTCACCCTGGAGTAAACTCAGCTTTTTATTCCATCCTTGATGATTCCTGGAATAACAACAGATGACCAAAGAAAGAGGTGGACAGGGTGGGTCTCAGTGGAGGGGCAGAGAGGTTCAAGAGGTGGGCAGGGCAGGGGAGGGTGCAGAGAGGTGTGAGTGCTGGGCAGGGTGGGTTTCAGGGGAGGGGCAGAGAGATGTGAGCGCTGGGCAGGGTGGGTCTCGGGAGAGGCAGAGAGGTGTGGGCAGGGCTGGTCTCGGGAGGGGGCAGAGAGGTGTGGGCGATGGGTAGGGTGAGTCTCAGGAGAGGGGGCAGAGAGGTGTGGGCAGCAGGCAGACCTTGGGGTAGGGGGTGGAGAGGCGCGAGGAGGCCTTGGGGGAGGAGAGGAGCGAGTGAAAGGTGGACCAGCAGGCTTCAGCCAAAGAGGAAGAGCAGGGGTAGGAAGTGGCCAAATGGGAGTGAGGGAGGAGCACAGGTGGGGCCTCAGAGGGAGGAGAACGAGGGAAGGGGATAGAGTCGGGGGACAGGACCACGGTCTGGGCAGGGCCACCCAGAGGATTCAGGGGGCCTGGGGCAAAACAATTTCAGGTGCCCCTTCCATAAAAAAAAGTTGCAATATTATAGAAAACTATATTCTCATGGGGGCCCCTGCAGGGCCTGGGGCAAATTGCCCCACTTGCACCCCTCCCCGGGCAGCCCTGCCCTCAGCCTCTCCTCATAAGTCCCCTGCCCCCTAATCATTTTTGTTGCCCTCCCCTACACTCTCTCCAATTAATTTTTGTAGTGGGGGGGCGCTGAAAACTGGACGCAGTGCTCCAGATGTGGCCTCACCATTGCCGAATAGAGGGGAATAATCACTTCCCTCGATCTGTTTGCAATGCTCCTACTAATCCAGCCCAATCTGACTAGTTACCCATATTGAATGCAGACACAGCAATATTTGATAAATTGGTTACTGTCCATTCAGGAGGTTATTTCCCACCTATTCATAAATAATGAAGATGCTCTAAGCGGAGGGGAGAGAGCTGTCCCGTCCGTGTAGTTAACCCATCTCCCCGAGAGGTGGTAGCTATGTCAGTGGGGGGAAGCTATGTTGGTGGGTATGTAAGCTGTGGTGTCTATAAAGTTTAATCAAACCCCATTTTTAAAACCCCTGTGGTCTGGGAATAGAAAAGGAGCTCGCTGAGGCAGAGCCTGTCCTTCAAAATCCTCAAGATCACTGACTTACCTATGCAAATATCAGGGGGGTGTAGCTCAGTGGTAGAGTGTTTGATGGTAGATCAAGTGGTCCTTAATTCAAATCCACATGCCCCTTCACAGACCTGTTTCTTCAATCAAAATAATTCCCTTTTTAGTATGTTCAGGAGCTTCACTAAATGGGGATCCCTGAAATGAATGGACACACACAACATTTTCCTATGCAAATGCATAAAAACCTAGCAAACATGTCCCCCAGCTGAAATCAGTTCCAATCCTCTAAGTGTCTAGGTTTGTTTTCATCAATTAAACAAAGGCACATGAAGACACATTTGCAGGTCCTTGGCCTCCATGGGCTACAATGTGCAGAAGAACAAGAACCACATCCACTTGGGAGGAATGGACTAGTCTGTATTACATTTGGTAAGTAAGATGCCATTGGAACTGAAAACTCTGCTGGAGGTGGACAAGAGCCTGTTACAAAAATTAAATAACCAAGATTTACCAAACTCCCTGTTACACATTCAATTCTCTGTTTGTGCACATGGTATCAATTGGGGCTCTAATAAATGGCAACTTTCCTTTAACACAGATCCTTGTAACTTTCAGATGCATTCAAATTGCAGCTGTTTACAGGTCATGGGCTGCTAATTCATGAGCAGGAGCAGAGTCTCTGTAAGTTTACCAACCATAGAGCTCCTTATGTCTGCATCTAAGTAAGTGCAGAGTTATTTCAATGGCTCCTACACTGACATCTGCTTCCCCTTCTGGCTGGTTAATTGCACTATTTGGAACCTGCTCCTAAAATTACACCCTTCCTGGGAGTGAGTCAAAACTGCCCAAGGAAACCCCATTGGGTTTCAAGTGCAGCCCAGGTAAGGAGGTGAGGGGCCAGCACAGGGGTCTCAGAGCTTCGACTTTGTCACTGGGAGCAGTGTCAGGGGTTCTATTCCTAGCTGTGGGAGGAATGGGGTGTCTAGTGGATTAGAGGTGACAGCCTAGAAGTCAAAGAGAAAACATCTCCCTTTTCAGCTTCAATTCACTTTGAACAAGAACATGGCTTTTCATCTCTTAAGTTTCAGAAGAGCAGCCGTGTTAGTCTGTATCCACAAAAAGAACAGGAGTAGGTGTGGCACCTTAGAGACTGACAAATGTCTTAGGTTCTCTTGCCATCATGTGGCCATTTCATTTCACTTATTGTTAAAAGGTTTGGGTACTTTGCACAGAAACATTATTTCCTTGGGAGAGATGGAGAAGTGGAAGCTGCATTCATTTAATCCTCTGAAAATTAGATAAGGATTAAAATATTCCCTAGACAGTTCAGTCCCAACCGTCCTCCCTTGCTCCTGCCAGTGAAGCTCAGTTCCCATGGCCCCAAGAACTGCTGGGTGCAAGTCCTGGGTCTGATGTGAAGTAAGAAAAAAAAGATAATGGACATACCCAATCTCCTAGAACTGGAAGGGACCATTGAGTCCAGTCCCCTGTCTTCATTCACAGGACTGAGGACATCCCAGATTCCTAAGTGGCCCCCTGAAGAATTGAACTCACAACCCTGCATTTAGTAGGTCAATGCTCAAATCACTGAGCTATTCCTCCCCTAAATAATGTAGGGGTGACTCTGCCTGCCTAGACTTTTCAGTAGCTAAATTGAGTCACACCATGCTTGGGAAAGGAGATACAGATGTATTGTTTGATTGTTTTTCTCATTTTAAATGTACTTGATCATTTCCATGGCAAAAATATTTGTATGAGACCATGAAAAAAGGAAGAAACTGTGAAAATACCTATGGGAGAAAGGGGGTTTCTGAGAGCCGGGGTAGATATGGAGATGTTTATGAAAGAGGAGAGGCTAAAGTAGGGCCTTTAGCTGGAGCAAAGAGTGAGGTTTTTTTGTGCAGTTTCATTTTAGCCAGCCTCACATCCTGTAGTCCCTACTTCCCCACTCCACCAACATGTGACCTAGCGCCTCCCCACTGGCAAAGCCATCTCTGACTTCTGAGACAGCCCTACCGGACTGGCCTTCCAGATCACCCAGCACTCCCTCTCCTAGCTGGACCCCCTGGCAGCCAGAGCTCTCCACAGAACTGCCGTCGTTGCTCTCCTGGGTCTCTGGTCAAGGATGGCTACCGGCTTCTCCTGAGAATGCAGCTGAGAAATTACTCAACCTTCTCTAGATTCTCGCCTGTGGGCTCTGAGAAGCAGGATGGGGCCTGTATGGTGAAGTCCATGTAACATTCCCCTCTTATCCCAGCCCTGGTTTGTTGCCAGTAGCCTGCTGTCCCTGGGTAGCAGCCAAGGATGTTTCCCACCATTCAGGAGACCCCAGCCTGGGACTAAAGTCAGCTTCAGGCTTCTCCTCTCTCCCTTCTTGGAATCAAGTTCATGTTTTTAGCAAGAGTTAAAGCAGCCCGAACCCCCAGAGTCTGGATCAATGTCACAAGTTCCCAGTGTCTCAATGGAAGACAATTTGCTAAATCCCAGATGAGTGGAGTTAAATCAATTCTCAGCCTGAGTCCTTAGGTCTTAATCCTGAGGCTTTTGTCTCACCATGGGGCCATTTCCCACCTCTCTTTCATACAGAAGCACAATTTTCTTTGCACAGACACAGGAGCAGCAAGATCTTTCTCTGTCCCTTGTGCAAAGCAGGGGGCCAAATTCCATGGAAACAATGGATGAGTTGGGGGCCCTGGGCACATCCAGCCCTGGCAGTGAGATGTTCCCTCCCCTCTTTCTTTATGCTGCTGTTCTTATTTCATGGATTATCTGGGATCGGGGGAAAAGCTGAGTTCACTCCAGGTGGAGGGGGAAAGAACCCTGAAAGTCTCAGGACCCAACCCCTGCTACCAGGATCACTGAGGTGCTGGGAATCTGCATGGGAAAGGGACTGTGTGAATTGTCAAGGAGGGGTGTGAATAACAATCTACAACAAGAGCCACCTCATTAATCACTGACACAGGCTAATCCTGCTGCAGATAGAAAGGAAACTGGGAGTGATTCTTTGCTGTTCAGCCATGGAAACAGTGACCCAATTGCACCGCAGTGAATGTACTGGAGAAAGCTGGACTTTACAGGCAGGTGGAAAGAGCAGATCCTAGAAACACCTGGCGCTCCCCACACCACTGCTGCTACCAGGGTCAGGTGTTGAGTGACTCACAGTGCCCCCACCCATTAACTTCCAGCAGGGGGTGGCAGCACCCCCCACCCAATGCAGGGGAGAGGGCTGAGTGTATCTCTGCACCCTGAGTCCAGGGCACCCACTCTCTCTGCCCACACATCAAATCTGGCCCTGCTGCAAAGTGACCCCTAAGAACCAGCAACCTCCAGGACAGCAGGCTTGGCCCTCAGAGCAGGGCGTGTCCCCCATGCTGCTTTTAGGCCACTGGATGCTCTGGAAACAGGAGGGCTCTGAGTGTAACCCATAGCAGTCACAGCCCATCTGGGGATGCAGCAAAGAGTCCTGTGGCACCTTATAGACTAACAGATGTTTTGCAGCATGAGCTTTCGTGGGTGAATACCCACTTCTTCAGATGCAAGTGGGTATTCACCCACGAAAGCTCATGCTGCAAAACATCTGTTAGTCTATAAGGTGCCACAGGACTCTTTGCTGCTTCTACAGAACCAGACTAACATGGCTACCCCTCTGATACTTGACATCTGGGGATGTAGCTCAGTGGTAGCGCATATGCTTTGCATGTGTGAGGCCCTGGGTTCAATTTCCAGCATCTCCAGATTTTTCACCCTGCTGCTTTGCTCATTCCTAGAGGGGATGTGGCCCCTCAGGCACTTCAATCTTGCTCAGTGAGGGACAAGTGCCAATTACATGGAAGGTCTTGGGGGGTTTCTGCTCCTAAGTCACCTTGGTGCATTTAAGATTCCCACCTGCTGTGCTGCATGGGACAATGGTAGATGAGAAGGGTGAATCCTCCAGCACTGGAGGGAAAGGTCCCATCTGCTCAGACTGAGAGGCAAGGAAAAGGAGGGGCAGTCAGTGCTCAGAGAGGAAAGAGGTCAGTCATTTACACCCACCAGGGGACACTGTCTTTTTGAGGCGAATGCAGCTTGCTTGGGATGGTGCTGACGATGGATAGAAAAAAGGCTGGAGTCAATGACAGATGAGACCACAGAAGGGGAAGGGGACTGGCAGCCCCACAGAAGGTCCTGGGTGCTCAGATGCCCCAGTTATTGCACCCTGGCCTGTCACAGAGAGAGAAAAGACCCAGCGGCAGCCAGCCCCCCTACAGTGATCCCATGAAAAGAACCTGGTTGGGAGTGGGGTGAAGGTTCCCTCTGAGCAAAGTGGAGCTGAAATCCCTCAGTGTCCTGGAATTTAAGCAATGGAAGCTTCAAACTCCACATGGGTGTGGGCTGAGGTGCATCTGGAGAAGGTTGGGCTGGACAGGGGCGGCAGGTTTGTATAATTTTTGGTGGTGCCCAGAATGGGACCAAGTTCTGCCCCCCCACACACACACCTGCCTAAGGCTCTGGGAGGGCATTTGGGTGTGGGAGGGAGACGGTTTGGGCTCTGGGAGAGAGTTTGGGTGCAGAGTCTGGGCTCAGTCGGGGTTGGGGTGCAGGATAGGGTGCAGGGGGCAGGCTCTTGGAGGGAGTTTGGGTGCAGGTGTAGGGTCTGGGTTGGGGCAGGGGGTTGGTGGTGCAGGAGAGGGTGAGGGGTGCAGCATTTACCTTGGGCATCTCCCAAAAGCAACCCGCACTGCACACACCCCCGGCAGCAGCCTCTAAGCGGGAGGGCAGGGGGCATCTTTGCACACTGCTGCCTGCAGACTCCAACTCCGCAGCTCCCATTGCCACAGTTGGCACTCGGGGCAGGGGCAGTGTGTGGAGACCCCCGCACCCCAGGGGCTGCAGAGATGTGCGAGCCACTTCCGGGAGTGGTGTGCCACACGGAGCGAGGGTGGGCAAGAAACCGCCTTAGCCCCCTTGTGCTGCTGGTAGTGGTGGCGGGGGTCCCAGGCCCTTTTAAATTGCCCAAAGGTGGCAGGCGGGACAATAAATCTTGGAATAGGACAGAAATGAAAATGAAATGGTGGCAGAACCTAAGGAATTAAAAGCCTCTGGATTCTTGTGTGTTCACTGACTCTGAACGGAAACTGTAATTTGACTCACTTTCTGTCTGCGGCCAGAAAAATATCAGGACAAAATCATTCCAGTGATGGTGACCCTGGGTTTGAGGAGGCTTTGATCTTATTAAAATGTAACTAGCATGTTCCACTTGTGTTTTTAAACGTAGCTTCACCAAGCAATCCCGAGTTGTTCTTCCCACAGCTGGGTGATGGGGGGCAGCAGGGGATATCTCCAATCTGGGGGAATCTCTCTGGGCCCCACTGTTAATTCTCCATCCTTTCTCCTCCTAACCACGCCCACCCCTCCCCATTATCAGTGTTTTAGAGCGACCCCTCCCTCCCTTTATGGGATACAGACTCTTTGACAGAGACTGACTGGGGCATGGAGCTCCTTGCTGCGTGGCCCCAATGGGGAAGGAAAGAGACTGGGGGAGGGGGAGAAGATGAGCAGAAAGTGTCAAATGGGGCTAAACCAGAATAGAGGAGATTTTCTTCCTGTTAAAATGTACTTGAGTCTCATCACTGAAAAGCCGCATTTTGAGTTAGGTTTGATGCATCAGCCTTTCAATTACCAGGCAAAGGTGTGACCCACAGGGACTGATAACTGCCTGCTTCCAAGCTTTATTTAAGAAGCATCTGCAGTGGTGCAACTGGGTAGTGCAGAGGGAAATACTGCTAGGTGTGGAGATATAGGAAGAAGGAGACCCCCATCAAGGCCCAAATGGAGCTCTGGGTGATCACTATTTCCCACCACCAAACGCAGATGTAATGAGGTTAAGTAGTGTCCATATAAAGAGATGAAAACTACTGATTATTCCTCAAGAAAGGCTTTTAATGACTTACAGCTCTAAATGCAACACAGAAGACAAGTACAAGTAAACTTTTACTACTATTTTTAATACTGCAGCATTAATATAATCTGAGATAAAATTATCCCGACACTACCATTCTTAATACTATAGTGTCAGTTCAACTTGAGATCAAAACAGCTCGAGCAACCCAGACTTTGTTACCTTATTCTGCATGCAACCAGACTATTTTACTTTAAAACCTTACCCTGCCGAGAATATGTTACCTTCTAGTTGACCGCTCTTGGCATTGGCCAGGTGCAGATAGTCGGTGGAGTTCAGGTTTCCTTGGTTCAGGGGGTGCAGGTCAGACCAATCAAAGAGAATAACTTCTTAGACCAAGACACATACCCGAGGTTCTACACATGTAATCTCATCTGCCCGCCGTGTTTTGAAGCAGGTCAACCAATCAGGTTAGGACAAATTTAGTGTTGTCGCTTTGGCTGTATAATTCATGCTTAATTATTTTCTTGTAGCCAATTATTGTTTTAGTTTATAAGTTATGCTCAAGGAGATACCTTGCTTCTATAGAGCCCACTGTCTCGACTGTGGTTTTCCTTAGTTTTGTAGGTAACTTACCTCTAAATGGGCTATTGGCTTGATTGTGGGTGAGGTTATCTTGATGATCTAGGCCTAAAGGCCTAGCCCATCAAACCCACATAGGAATCAGTTTTTTGACTGCAGTGTCTCTTAACCACAAGTTCCGAAGATGGTTTCAATAAGCCGTACCCGGGGGCATGATCTATTATACAATATAAAATGTCTGGTTGTAGGCATCTTTTGACCACAAGTTGCAGCTTAATTTTGCAAAGCTTGCTTTTTAAAGATAATTTTGCAAAGCTTATTTTATAAAGCTTCTGGAAGGTTTAGGCCTAACACTGGCAATACTGTTGTTCATCTTAATCTTGAGAAAACTCTTGCTTAAATTAATCACACTGGGATTAAGAGTTCAAGCCTTACCTAGAGCACTGGTTTCTCTTACCGTATAGTTTCCCCAGCTTGCTTTGTCTAATTCACACGAAAAGTGCCATACTACAAAAAGGAGAATAAGTTCTAAAATGTGGCAGTGGGTGCACAGCTTGGAAACATCCACTCTGTGCTGCCATTAGTTCCAGTAGATTATTCAATGGCAGTGAAGATTGATTTATTTGCTGCTGAGAAAGCTGCCAGGACAGGTCTCTGGTCACCAGCTCTCCCTGCTTCTTCCAGCACACCCCTGGCTCCTTCCCTGCTCCAGTCACAGCTGTAGGAGGGTCCTATATACACTGAGCCTACACCTCTTCTTAGTGCAGTTGGTAGTATATCAGACTCATGATCTGAAGGTCCTGAGTTCAAGCATCAGAAACGGCAATGGTTTTTCCTCCCTGCTTCAGATTTTCTAAAGGAAATCATAGAAAAGAAACTAGAGGAGAGTGGCTTCTAGACACCCTCCCACCCATTTAACACACACACATACTTTTCCAAGGCATTAACTTTTCCTTCTCTATGGAGTTTGTATTCTCCATAGAGCAAAATAAATAAAAAACATGCAAGTCTAAGCCAAATACAGTATGAAACACAACACAGATAAAATCTCACTCTCAGAGGTCTTCCAATAAGCTTCTTTTGCAGACTAGACTTATTTCTTGTCTGCGCCCAATCTTTTCACCTGGTATAGTCCTTGTTCCAGCTCAGGTGGTAGCTAGGAGATTTCTCATAACTTCAGCCATCTTTCTTCTGTTCCACCTCCTTATACAGTTTTGGTACAAGGCAAGAATCTTTTGTCTCTCTCCTGGGGAAAAGCCCCAAGTTTAAGATGGATTCCTGTACAAGGTGTCATGGTCATATCCTGTGAGACCCCCAAGCCTTCATTCTCCCTGGCCTGATTCACAGATGGTGCAGAACAGAGCCATCTACAGTCAATTGTCCTGGTTAATGGGAGCCATCAAGATTCCAAACCACTATTAATGGCCCACACTTTGCATAATTACAGTAGGACCTCAGAGTTATATTTAATATTTCTAGTTTCAGATACAAGAATGATCGGTTCATACAAATAGGATGAACACACATAATAGATTATAAGCTTTGTAATGATATCTTACAAGAGACCTTTTGCATGAAGCATATTCCAGTTACTTTATATTCACACTCATTAGCATATTTCCATAAAATCACATGGAGTGCAATGTCACAGCAGGGAAAGGGTTTTACTGTGGCACCTGAGAGCAGCTATGAGCTCCTCCAGGTTTCTCATAAGCACACAAGGCCCTTAGTGGGTGCTCTCGATACAGGAATGGCCCAGATACGATAAAGTGATAGGGATTGCATTTGCAATTTTAATTTTTTGTATTTCCAATGACATTTCTGTTTGTGATTTCATTTTGCTTTGTATAACTGTGTTTTCTCCTGGATATAATATTTAAGTAAAAAAAGAATAAGGCCTCAGGGCGCCAGATGGAGGATCAGGCAGGGGCTAGGACTGCCAAGAAGAGAGTACCAGGTTTTCTGTATTTTCTCACACTTTTTCTTGACTAGATTCATTACTGCACTTAATTTAGCCCTTTGGCTTAAGAGCCTGGCTAGCTCAGTTGGTAGCATATCAGACTTTTAATCTGAATATCCACAGTTCAAGTCCCTGGTCAAATAAAGGAATGCTTATTCCCTCAGAACTTCAGTAGGACTCTCCTTAACTCCCATTTTTCCTTTTCAGGACTTGGTCTTTCCTAGGAAGGGCCTTTTACTGCCTGGGACCGAAGGTGCTACTTCCTCACCTGTCCACTGGCCTCGCAGTCTGGAGGAAGAAAGGCCTCTGGGCCTTCAGCAAAGCACTGTGTGCTGACTTTTTGAGCAAATGCAGGGCTGGCCAGAGAGACGTGTTCCCACTGGGTCCTCCCTGCCAGAAAAAATTGTCCCCACAGAGTCCTCCCTGCCGGAAGTCAGCAGAGGTCAAAGGCTTCCCTGCTGGTCCCATGGTGTAAGGGCCCCCCACTGAGGGCTTTGAATCTTGCAATCAAAGTTCAAGTCTCACTGGGACTTATAATTGAAGTTCAAACCCCCTTGGGATGCCACCTAATCCTGCTGGGTCTTCCAAGGCTCGATCTTGCTTTCTCAAAGGCCATGAAAGCCTGTCTTTCGCCCGCTAGCTGTTGTGACTTGAACACAAGCGAGGACGTTTGATCCAGAAGCCTGGCTGTGCCTGGAGTCCTGTAGGTAGGGGTGTGAGCTCCATTTCCCCTCAGTCCTGAAGTTGGGCTGCAGCCTGGCCTAGGAGGCAGCCCTATTGGTTGACCTACTGGCCCAAAGTTGCTTGGGCGGCATTGGTGTTCCCCAGGGATGCTGAAGGGCCTAAGGGAGGGAGGCTCAATACTCCTCCCTATCAGTCAGGGCGGAAGAGGAGGGCTGCAAGAGTGGGCAGGTTGATGAGCTGGGCCTTCTAGCATTCAGTTGGGGACGTGGTGGGGAACGCAAAATGGGAGAAGCAGTTGCTGGCCTGTGAGGAAAGGCTCAGCCAGCGGCATAAGTGGACCTTGTCATTACCTACAAAGTTGTGATGCTCAAGACTTATCTTTTTGCTGTGGGGAATTTCCTCAGACATGTATTTTCCTCTGCTCCATGAGTGCTGCTGAGACTGAACAGGATGGCCTTCCACTTCTTGTGGGGCAATAGGATGTCCTTACCTAGTCAGGAGACGTGTGGCTTTTCTGATGGTGACAGAGTTGGGGTTGGGCATGGTGGGCTTGGAAGCCTTTTATGGCTCTACTTTTTTGTTTTTCAATTTTCAGTAGGTGGCTGAGCTGGACGTCAGGTCAGGCCTGAGGGGAATGGCGGGGCAACCACAAAGAACGCAACTGACTCTGCCGATATGGCTGTATTTTTTTTTACCCCACTGGGTGCAGCACCGGGTATGGGATGGCCGATAGTGGCAGAAGGGGGAGGAGATTAGGAAGCCCCCTCCCTCTGGTGTTCTTCTATTCCCACCTTACATCCTACAGAATTTTCAGTGGGTGGGTAGGTGGAAGGTGCTTGCAGGATGGCTTCATCTGCAACAGTGGACACCCTCACAGCAGTGGCGGCCACAGCAGCGAGGCCCCCACTTCAGCTCAGTCTGAACAGAGGTCAATGTACCTCTGGGTGAGACAGGCCAATTTTAGGGAGCGGCCTCTGAAGGTGAGCAACTGTCCCCAGAACTTACTGACAGGCGCTTTAAAGTATTTGCAAATGTGCACAGCTGGCATGTACAGAGCAAAGGCTGCCCAGGGGCATGGTGTCAGGCTCTGGCACCGCTTGAGACAATGGACCATCTTCAGCCACCAGGTAACCCAGGATCTAAGGCAGGAATGGGGTGAGAAAGCAAGTCAAGCTGAGCAAGGCAGGCAAAAATTCAGCTTGTCTTCATGGGCTGCTCGCAATGATGCCCTTTTTATATGTCAGGGCTGACAAAAACATCCCGGACCAAGAAGCAGCAGGCCAAAAAAGTGCCATTTACATGAAGAAGTAGCTCAGTTGGGAGAGTGTTAGACTGAAAATCTAGAGGTTCAATCCCAGGCATTGGCAAGCTGTTTGGTCCCTTTGTGTGCAGCAGTGGCCTGTTTTCTGGAAACACAGCAATGCCTTTACCCACCATGAGTCCCTCATTTCAGGCTCTCAAGCAAGAAAAGACAGTGTGGACTTGTACACTGAGTTGACCCACCTGACATTTCTTGCTCTTTCTCAGCAAGGGGAAGAAAAAGAAGCTCTTCTTCAAGTTGGAGTCAGAAGGGTGATGTAAAGATGTCTTCCTAAGTGCTGGCTCCAGTCCTTTGCTCTACCAGCTGATGTATCCAAGGGCTGCCAACACTTTCCCCAGGTTCTACCATCGGTGTTCAGAATGGAGAGGGGTAACTAGTGGTGTTCCCCAAGGGTCAGTACTAGGACCAAGCCTATTCAACTTATTCATAAATGATCTGGAGAAAGGGGTAAACAGTGAGATGGCAAAGTTTGCAGATGATACTAAACTGCTCAAGATAGTTAAGATCAATGCAGACTGTGAAGAACTTCAAAGAGATCTCACAAAACTAAGTGATTGGGCAACAAAATGGCAAATGAAATTTAATGTGGATAAATGTCAAGTAATGCACATTGGGAAAAAAATCCCAGCTATACATAAAATATGATGGGGGCTAATTTAGCTACAACTAATCAGGAAAGAGATCTTGGAGTCATCATGGATGTCCATGCCGTGTGCAGCGGCAGTCAAAAAAGCAAACAGGATATTAAGAATCATTAAAAAAAGGATAGAGAATAAGATGGAGAATATCTTATTGCCCTTATATAATTCATGGTACACCCACATCTTGAATACTGCGTACAGGTGTGGTCTCTTCATTTCAAAAAAGATATACTGGTACTAGAAAAGGTTTAAAGAGGGGCAACTAAAATAATTAGGGTTTGGAACAGGTCTCATATGAGGAGAGATTAGAGACTAGGACTTTTCATCTTGGAAAAGAGGAGACTAAGGGGGGATATAATAAAGGTATATAAAATCATGAGTGGCGTGGAGAAAGTGAATAAGGAAAAGTTATTTACTTGTTCCCATAATATAAGAACTAGGGGCCACCAAATGAAATTAATGGGCAGCAGGTTTAAAACAAATAAAAGGAGGTTCTTCTTCACACAGCGCACAGTCAACCTGTTGAACTCCTTGCCTGAGGAGGTGGTGAAGACTAGGACTATAACAGGGTTTAAAAGAGAACTAGATAAATTCATGGAGGTTAAGTCCATTAATGGCTACTAGACAGGATGGGTAAGGAATGGGGTGAGGAAGCAAGTCAAGCTGAGCAAGGCAGGCAAACCCTAGCCTCTGTTTGTCAGAGGGTGGAGCTGGCTGGCAGGAGAGAGATCACTTGATCATTGCCTGTTAGGCTCACTCCGTCTGGGGCACCTGGCATTGGCCACTGTTGGTAGATAGGATACTGGGCTGGATGGATCTTTGGTCTGACCCAGTACGGCCGCTCTTACGTTCTTATGAAGGGAGGGGCAGAGCACTGGGACAGATTTTCTGTAGTGTAGCGGTTATCACATTTGCCTAACATGCAAAAGGCCCCTGGTTCAAAACCAGGGAGAAACATGATAGTTTACTTTTCCCAGCTACCCTGGCTGTCCAGCAAAACGCTCCTACTGCTGCCACTGGCCTGTCCTGCAGTAAACTTAACCCCTGCATGGCAGAGGGTGGTGAAATGAGCTGAGAAAAAGCCTTGGCATCAGCAGTGGAAAGCTAGAGGATCTGGGCCAGTCGCCTTGTGACTTGGTCTCCTCTGCCCTGGGAGTTTGGCCTGTGGAGGGCAGCTCTTCCTGCTGGCCTCCTCTGTGTCACTTGCCAAAGGAGGGAGTGAGGCAGGAATGGGGCAAAAGAGGAAAGTAGAGCTGAGGAAGGCAGGGCAGAAGCTAAGCGCCTCAGTGCGGCTAAGTGGGGTTAGAGCATCATCATTCGTTCTGCAAAGCGTGGGGAGGTGCGGTTGGCTGCTGGGAGGCAGAATCCTGTGCCTGCCTCTTGGCTTCCCAGGGATGGCTACTTGTAGCCCAGGAGAAGAAGGATGGTTCTGGGTGAAAGGAAGACAAGCAAAGCTCTGGGAGGAAATTTGGGTGCGGGGTGCGGGCTCTGCGCTGAGGGAGGGGGTTGGGATGTAGGAGGGGTGACGCTTACCCCGGGCACTGCAGCTCCCAAAGTGACCGGTACACACAACCCTCTGGCAGCAGCTCCTAGGTGGGCCATGCCAGAGGGTCTCTGAGCGCTGTTGCCTGCAGGCGCTGACCCCAGAGCTCCCATTGGCTGCAGTTCCTGGCTAATGGGAGCTGCGGAGTTGGTACTCAGGGCAGGGGCAGCGCATGGAGACACTCCCTCTGCCGCAGGGGATGCTGGGACATTCCAGCCACTTCTGGGAGCGGCACAGATGGATGGAGGCAGAGTGGGCAGGGAGCCACATTAGTGCTGCTGGCACATCTCTGCACACCCATTGGGGGAGGGGAGCAGAGGGCCTCCATGCACTGCCTGGGTTAGGGGCAGTGCACAAAGCTGCCTCCCCTCCCACCAGTACTGGATTTACCATGGCGCAACTGGTGCCATGGCGCTGGGCCCACCGTCCAGAGGGTGCCCAGCCTGCTCTTCTCCGCCCCCTGCCCTCTTCTGTGGGGGCAGAAGCTTGATGCTGCCAGCTCCTGCTGCAGCAGGGTGGCCTCTGCCGGCAGCCAGGCTCCCCTCCCCTGGGTCTATTACAGCAGTGGGTGGGTGGGGTGTTTTGGCCTGCAAGGTGTAGCAGGTCGGACTAGATGATCACACTGGTCCCTTCTGACCTTAAAGCCTCTGAGTCTAAAAGGGAGAGGGAAGTAAAGGGGAAAAAAATAAAAAAATAAACCAAACATTGTAATACCAGGATAACTCCAACAGCTTATTGAATAGTCACGCCACTTTCTTCCTCCATTGTGTGTTTAATGACCTGCAGGACATTGATTCTCTCATTCCATTGCTAAACTGATACAATGTGACTGAAATTAAACCAATTCCCAGCTGAGAAAACATCACATTCCTGCATTGGCTGGGAATCGAACCCAGGTCAATTGCTTGGCAGGCAGCTATGTACACCACTATACCACCAACACAACTGGTGAAAGCAGCTCTCCTATGTACCACTTATGCTTGTCAAGTGACTCACCCACCCCATCCCCAAACTAAGGAGCTGGCCAGAGAGGCTGGAGGCAGCCTGTCAACTGTGAGCAAAGACAGATTCCCAGAGTGACTGACAGATGGGGACATGGGCTCTACATCCCAACCTGAGGTAGCTCCAACCCCATCTCTGCCTCAGAGAAGGGAAATTAAAATCAATGACCATAATGGAAAATTTTACCCCAGAAGGAAGGAGACAGCTCCTTCGAAAGCACATTTTGGGTTGGGTGCTGCTACGTACACATGGCTTTGTTGCTGATGATGCCAATCCTTGGGGCTCTGCCCGGAGAAGGAACCATTCAGGCTGTCACTCAAGTGAAGAAGGGAGATGATTTTTTTGACAGGGACGGCTGCCTCGTCTTAAGGGTGTTGGTCTGCCACCTTCTAATCTAGTGGGTGCTTGGTACATGCAGGCAGCCCCCGCTCCGGGGTCTCTGATGAGGAAATAAAGTTTCTACACAAAATACCAAAGCTTTTCATGAAAGGAGGGAAAGGAAATGGCCACAAGATGGAGTGAGTACGTAAGGAATGTAAGACAACCCTGTTCTTAGGGGTAAGTCATTATTTTTTATCAAGGTCCAAAATTGTTGGTCAAGGTCTAGTCAAGATCCACACTCCAATGTAAATAATAATAATAAAAAATAACAATAATGATTATAATAATAAGTAAATAAAAAGATTTTCGGGTCCATTCAAAAGTGATTTGGCCCACTCTTTGCCTATTGATTACTCCGCATTGAGTCTGAGAGGTGATTTATCTCCACTCTCTTGGATTTGAAGAGCTGGTTAGTTTTCCCCTTGGTATCCCACCAGGCTGAACAAGCCACATTATCGATGGTGACACTAGGATTGAAGGATTATATCATATTATAAAAAATTGTAAATAAAGATGTGGTCTGAACGTGAGCGTTCTGTAATGAGAGGTTGGTTCCCCCAGTTCAGTTCCAAGTGCTCTGCTAGAAATGTCCCTGGGACCCTGGCCCTCCCCAGCAGGAGTGAAAGGAGAAACCCCCAGCTCTGCACTTTATTGGGGGAAATGGGGGAGAAATTATTCTTTGCTGCTGAGCAAGGAGCCAGGGCAGTTCTCTGGGAATCAAGGTGCCCAGCCTGACTCAGCTGCTTCATTGCCCCCTAGGGGCCCTGCAGGCTCAGACCATCCCTGAGGCCTGGCAACTCCTCAGGGAGCTCTCCTGGTGCAGCTGGCAGGGCAGGAATATCCCACTGTAAGGGCCTGAGTTCAGCCATCAGGAAACGCAGCAGCTTTGCTCCCTTCTTCTAACCAGAGCTCCAAGGCCGTGGTTCTCAGCCAGGGGTCCGGAGCCCCCTGGGAGGCAGCCAGCAGGTTTCAGGGGGAGCCCCACCAAAATAAACTAGAAAGCAGGGCCGGTGTTTGACTCACTGGGGTTCAGGTCAGAAATCTGAAATCTGAGCCCTACCACCTGGGACTGAAGCCAAAGCAACTTTACTTCATGGGAGCCCCTGTGTTGTGGGGCCCTGCACAACTGCTCTGCTGGCTACCCCCTAACGACAGCCCTGGCTTTTAATCTACTGGACACGCAGAAAAACAGTTGTTGTGGCACAGGTGGGCTGTAGAATTTTTATACCATGTTAGGCGGGGGCCTTAGAAAGAAAAAGGTTGGGAACCCCTGCTCCAGGGAATCCCAGTCACACCTTGATAGAATAGAAAGGCCAGCACAAAAAATAGAGAGGAACAATAAGATACTAAAATGACAGTGGTTGGAACTCAACATTTCTCTCAGGCTTTGGATTGATGGGTACTAAGAGCTGTAGCTACAGCTGAGGAACCAGGTGATGGGACAGCCGGCTCAGCCCTCCATACTAGTAACTTTCTCACATACAGGGAGATGGGTCAAAATTGGAATTGATGTCATGACTCGCTTCCCATAGGGGATCAATCTGTCTAAGGCTATGTCTACCCTTCAAACACTGGAAATATTCTTCTGACAACATAACACTGTCTATACTGGGGCTCAAGTTATATTAACTACTTGTCTCAGTGGAGAGGACTTTTCACACCCCTGAGAGATGTGGCTATGCCAACACAGCTTTTCAGCATAGACCAGCCTTTAGATGGCTTATTGACCAGAAAGGCAACAGACTTCAGCCTTTTCCTTCATACTGATGGTTGATGATTGCAGCTTTCTACCTGCTGGACACATCCTATGACAGATGTCAGGCCTTTCCTTTGCAAATTAGAGAAGTGGGGAAGTCAGTGACCCTTACAGTCTAAGTGGATAAAAACTAGACAATTTATCTCTTCGAGTAGCTTTTGTTTTAATAGAGATTGATTTTGAAACTAAGCAAAATAAGTTCTATCTGAAAACACAAAAAATTAAAATCAATACTGGGCCAATATTCTCTTATACACACTTTCTCACATACATTCTTCCACCTCAACCATTGGAGTGAGGTTTTCTACCAGAACTCCTTACACTACAGGGGGTAAATTAAATCAAATTAACTTTTCAAGATTAGCCATCATTTCCTGTATGACTAACAAAACAAAAAACAAGACAACTTTCAGTTTTCCAAAATAATTCAGATTATCATACAATTAGTTTCTTACTCTTTAACCAATAACTTAACCTATAATTTCATTTTAATAGGTAAGAAGAAGATATTAAATGATCACAAATTCTTGTCATATATGTTAGTTTTCTTTTAATGCCCACTGCCAACAACTGAACCTTGGCTCAAGTTGTGGTTTGTCCCAACCACTTCTGTGAGTTCATATATCTCAGGCTCTTCTGCCATATGTGTTGTTGGAAGGGGTCTCCTGTGCAGGAATGTTTGCATCATGAGGAAAAAATACCTCTTTTCACACTTTTTAATCTTTCAAAGTAGGAGAAGCTAGAGGAGAAATGATGTAAATGTATAAAACACAAGGTAAAACTATCTGGTCTACACTAAAGACATTTATCGGTAAAAGTATATTGCGCAGCTGTATGAAAAATCCACACAGCTGAGCAACGTAGTTACACAGCCCAACCCCCCTGTGTAGATAGCGCTACATCAGCAGGAGAGTTTCTCCTGCCAACATAGCTGCCGCCACTTGCGGAACCTGGACTAATCAAGTTTGACTGCAGAGATCTCCCCCATTGGCTTAGAGAGTCTGAAATAGCAGCAGGGCCGGCTCCAGGCCCCAGCATGCCAAACGCGTGCTTAGGGTGGCATGCCCCGGGGGGCGCTCTGCCGGTCGCCGGGAGGGCGGCAGGCGGCTCCGGTGGACCTCCCGCAGGCGTGCCTGCGGAGGTTCTGCTGGTCCTGCGGCTCCGGTGGACCTCCCGCAGGCATGCCTGTGGATGCTCCACCGGAGCCGCGGGACCAGCGGACCCTCTGCAGACACGTCTGCAGGAGGTCCACCGGAGCCGGAGGACCGGCGACTGCCAGAGCGCCCCCCGCGGCGTGCCGCCGTGCTTGCGAAATTGCTAGAGCTGCCCCTGAATAGCAGTGCTATAGTAGCACAGCTACATTGGTGCAGCTGTGCCAAGATCAGCTTTATTGTGTAGCCACAGGATCAGACACAAAACCATGGAATCAACATGTATGTATCCAGAAGTCTGAAATTGGAGCCTGACACATTCACTGCCTCATTGGTTATCATCATTTGTACAGCCCGAAAGTCCTTATTACCCAATCAGGCAGCCAGTTTGGGATCCACAGGGAAGGAATGTCCTATGAAGCTCTCTCTCTTTGGATCCAAATGGTGAAGGATGATTGTTCTCAATCTAACCCTGATATCCTCTGGAACTGTCACCAGTGACAATGCACTAGGAAGTGGAGTGGTACAATTTTCCTTGTGTCATTGGTCACCACAGCTTCCTTTACTAGGGTGGAAACCAAGAACTGAGTGTGGACTCTTTCAGCCCCAGTTCTTTCCAAATCCTTGGCCTTAATCCCTGAAGTGGAATCCTTTAAAAAACCACTCCAAATCTCAGCAGTGTTAGTGAGGAATGGCTTCCCGAAACATGCCCAGCTTTTCTTTAATTTGGTGGCACAGGTCCAGGCCTGGATAAAGGACTTGATACAGGCCTGGATCAGAATCTCTGTTAGTTACCAGAGCTGGAGTTTCTATTAAAAAATAATTATTTTTCTGCAGCTATTAGATTTACAAAACTAATTTCATTTTATACACATTTTTAGCACCCACAAAGGATAAATTCAACAAAAAACCCACTTCTATTCCCTCAACATCTGTGTCATGAAGGGCATCTCCCATAATATAGGATTAGCTAGGAGAGAGTTTCTGTAGGACCTGGGTTACACATGCTTTGGGAACCAAATACATGGGCATTTTGCCTAGTTCAAAATCACTTATCACGGATTTCTCTCCCCAGATCATGTGTGACAATATTGACTTAAACAATTGAACTACACTGTGATCATATGCACTTCCTACAGTTAGTTGGGGTTCACCATTTCTGAGTGGAGATTTTAAACCACTGCTGTTTGTTTGTTAGCCTGTCCACTAAATTGGAGAGTTCTCGTCTGTTGACAGAACTCCACTTGAACTTTCTCCATGTCATCATGAAGGGATGGGGGAAAAAATCAAAGCTGAAGTGAAAAATGATGACTTTAGCAAATGGTCATTTGTCTTAAGTTCTCCAATAAATGTGAGCTATGTCCTATCAAACTGAACTAATATCCAACTGGATGACCAAACAGCCTCCGGGAAAGATAGAAACCCACATCACAGAGAGACAGAATACATGGCAATGAAAGTGTCAAGTGAAATTCCAGAGCAGGTTACATCTGTTACTCAGAATCAGGACAAGAGATTCTCCCATCACATCCCATCTGATCCTGCTTCAAACCTGCTTCACTCAGCACTGTCTCAATAGTCAGCTATGTTATTTACAACATTTTCAGTATCCTAGCATCCAACTAATGGGGGCGGGGAGGGGGGAACCCAGCCACCTTGCCATAAGTGGCTTTACTAGTAGATGGAACCTGGGATTTAAATGCCAAATGATCGCACTGTGTTTGGGATCCATTTGAATTCCCCTTCCAGGTCTTTGACACTTTCCTCTCCAGTCATAGACACTCTCATATAGGATTAAAGAAGCCAAAGCATCATCTCCAAGCACAGACAATGGAGAACTCTTCCTCACAGGACACTTTGAGAAGTGGATGGATAGAATGTGATGAAGATAAACTCTGCCTGGCTCAGACAAAAGGTAACAGTTCTGCAGTGATGGGGAAGGAGGGAATCTCTCAGTCTCCCCATCTCCTTCCAGTGTCACAGAGGCTGAAATTACACTATTTTTTCTGCCTCTGCTCCCCTTCATTTAAATATAATTCGAAAAGATCCCAATATAACTGCTCTTCAGCACAACCCAGAGCAACGTGCGAACAACTGGCAATGATACAGATTGTATCATTGGTGACTAACAATAACTTTGCAATAGGAGGAATGGTATAAATGTGATGCTCCCTGGTTCCTGATAGGAAGGGCACACTCGAATTACTCATGAGACAATGGAGTTGATAGAAAGGACAAATGGGTCAACTTCAAAACAGGGTGAATGGCAAAAGGCAAAAATGGGCCACTCATCTAGACAAGCTGAGAGATAACGGTGCTGCAAACAGTTCAAACAGCTTTAAAAGTTACTCTGTGGGAATCAGAAAAGTATTAAAGAAAAAAAAAGTATTGATAGCCTAGAGGTTTTTATGGTGTTGATCTCCCTTGCAGATTCTCTGATGTCTAACATGAGTTGAGTGCCAAGTGAAGGTTTTCCCACACTCACGGCATTCATAAGGCCTTTCCCCCGTGTGAATTCTCTGATGTTCAGAAAGGGCTGAACTGCTAATGAAGCTTTTCCCACACTCACTGCATTTATAGGGTCTCTCTCCTGTGTGGATTGTCTGATGCGTAATAAGGTGTGAGCTGCGATTGAAGCTTTTCCCACACTCACTGCATTCATAGGGTCTCACACCGGTGTGGATATTCTGATGCTCAGAAAAGGCTGAGCTATGAGAGAAGTTTTTCCCACACTCACTGCATTCATATGGCCTCTCCCCAGTGTGAATTCTATGATGTCTAATAAGTGTCGAGCTGCGATTGAAGGTTTTCCCACACTCACTGCATTCATAGGGTCTCACACCGGTGTGGATTTTCTGATGTTCAGAAAGGACTGAGCTGGTAGTGAAGCTTTCCCCACACTCACGGCATTTATAAGGCCTCTCCCCTGTATGGATTCTCTGATGTTGAAAAAGGCCTGAAGTGTAAGTGAAGCTTTTCCCACACTCACTGCATTCATAGGGTCTCACACCGGTGTGGATTTTCTGATGTTGATAAAGGCCTGATCTGTGAGTGAAGTTTTTCCCACACTCATGGCATCCATAGGGCCTCTCCCCTGTGTGGATTCTCTGATGGTCAGAAAGGGATGAGCTCTTAGTGAAGCATTTTCCACATTCACTGCATTCATAGGGCCTCTCCCTCATGTGGATTCTCGGATGCTTTATATGGGCTGAGTAGTCACATAAGTTTTTCCCACACTCAGTGCATGTATTTTTTCTCTTACCCATGAGGATTTCCTGCTGGGTTGTGGTTTCCTTGAGGTCCTTCCGAGTTCCTTCACATGAAATTAAGTTACCCACTTTCTCCCCTGGATGATTTCCATGCTCTCTTTCTGATTTGTGCTGAATCTCACAGGATTGTCCCTGATCATGACTCCTGGTTACATTGCTTTTTGGTCTTTGCGATAGTACTCTGTATTTATCCACTTGCTCAACATTTTCCTGCTGAGAATGCTCCTCCTCTTTCTCACAATCCATTGCATCACCTGCTGTGATAGAGACAGAAACCTCAAACAGGGATGGAAAGGGGAAGACCAAACCAAAACAAGTGCTGGAGAGAGGTCAAATAAAAATCAGGAACTGAACTCCCCCAAACTCTTCTCCCAAATGTAGCAATAGGATTTTATGTTTTTATTTTATATCATTTAGAATGAAGGATAAAGAATAATTATGTAGCATGTATTAAACGTATTGGTGTATGATCGGATCACATCCTGCCAGCCACCCTTTTTGAGTAACAGAAAGGAATGGCTTCCTCCCTGCTCCCTCCACATGGCTGCAGGCCCCTCCCTGCAGCCCCTGGGCAGGGTGGGTCTGTGTCCTGACCCAAGCACCCCTGAAGCCAATGGAAAGCTGCAGGGGCAGTGCCTGAGGGTAGCAGCACATGGAGACTCCCAGCCTGCCCTGCCTAGGAGCCCCAGGTAAGCGCTGCACCCCACCCCTGGCTCCCAAACTCCTTCCCAGAGCCTGCACCCCCTCCCTCCGCCCCCTCCCATCCCCAAGCTTCCTCCCACAGCCTGCACTCCCACCTCCTTCCCACACATCCCCTCCTGCCCCCAAACTCCCTCCAAGAGCCTGCACCCCTCATCCCTCCTACACCCACCCCTTGTCCAAGCCCAGAGCCTACACCCAAACTCCGTTCCAGAGCCTTCACCCCCTCCTTCTGCACTCCCTCCTGTCTCCAAACTCCCTTCCAGAGCCTACACCCCCAGCCCAGAGCCAGCCCCCAAACATTGTCCCAGAGTTGGCACCCCTCACCCCCCTCCTCCACACCCACCCCCTGCCCTAGCCTGGAGCCTGCACCCAGTATCTAAACTCCAACCCAGAGCCTGAACACCAACCTTCTTCCCCACACACCCTCTCCTGCATCCAAACTCCCTCCCAGAGCCTGCACCCCCATCCCTAGCCCAGAGCCAGCACTGAAACTCCATCCCAGAACTTGCACCCCAGACCTCCTCCCCCAACCCAAACTCCCTTCCAGAGCCTTAGGCAGGTGGGGGCAGAGTTGGGGGGGCAGGTTCTGAGCACCACCAAAGTTTCTACAAACCTTCCACCCCTGACCCCCGGTCGTAGAAGTGTCGGGCCATAAGGGGGAGGGTTAAAGTCCTCACTCCTACCCATCTGTCAGGGGAAAATTGCATAGGTGAATATACCCTCGGTCGTAGAAGGATCAAGCCCAAAGGATAGGGGGCTTAGCACTCCCCCCTCCTGCTCTGTCAGGCAGAGTTATATTTAGTGGGTAGAGACTTTTGTGTTTTGTAAGTCCCAGCACGGGCATGGAAAAGTTATAAAAGTAAAATAAATTCATAAAAAATATGTTCAGGCAGTATTTTCTATGTGAGACCCAACTCTGAAGGATATAGGCACATGGGCAAATAGTGGTAACCCCTGTGTAAGAAATGTTTAAAAGGAAGCAATCCAAAGACAATACTTTGTTCAAGAGATTACTCCTTTTAAACAGATATAGGAGTTTGGGCAGTGTAGTATTTCTTGTGAATGATATTGTGATGGTTTCACAATTTTAAAAGAAATGTTTAAGGAAAGCGACCAGGAAGGGTTGGGGCTGGTTGAGGAGTCCACCCTCCATGCTAAATTGGTTGTGGAACAAAGTCTGTGTCCATGAAAAGGGATGGTTCAGCGAGGAAAGCAGGGTCAGGCCCTGACAAGCAGGTAGGCAACAAATTAAAAAAAAAATGGAAAGCAGGTTGGAAGCCCTGAGGGTAGAATGGCAAAAGCAAAAAAAGTAAGTATAGGCCATGGGGAATTCAGATCCCTGGAACAATACTTGGAATGGTGAAATCTGAGTTGATGAAGGTGTCATTTGCGGGAGATAAGCAAGCGATTTAAAAAGAGAGAGAGAGAGTGAGAAGTTCCCTCTGCAGAGGCTGGAGGGAATTAAACAGCTGAAAGTTGTAAAAATGTTAAAAAGGAAAAGTGTTATAGAAAGAGAACTCTTGGTTTCTTTGCAGCCATTCTGAAGGGAAACCGGGCCCTTTTCCAAAGGAATGTCTGTAAATAAGCCAGGCAAAGAGACAATCTGATTAAAATCATTTGACCATGAACAAATTAGTCAAATTTGCTAAAAGAACATAAGGGGTTTCTATTGGAACTTAACCGCCCCCAAATGTATGCAAATATAATCTATGTACAGCGGTGTAAAAATTAAAGCAGAGTAAGGAATGTTAAGGAAAACAAGTGTGTGTTTAAATATATTGTGTAAATATGTGGAGTGTTTAGAATCTACAGCAACACTCCCACTCTGTAAAACTCTTGTTTTGCAGCTTTAAGATGAATTGCTTTGTTTTTAAATAATACCACTACAATCCATTTGACTCTTTCATTCAAAGTTGCAAAACCAAAAACTACTTTTTTCCAGACATAGGTAACTAGTGTTGTTTGGCTTTGATATTTAGCATTTAACCCTTAAGGTACTGTATCGGGGTGGTCACCTGCTCCAGCCCGGGAAGGGTTAAAGCCAGCCCTGGGAGAGGGCTGAGGAGGAAAGCCTGGGCTATTGGGGAAGGCAGTAACAGCTGGACCCATGCCCCAATCAGGAGCATGCCCCAGAAGCTCAAACACTCTCTCTCTGCTTGTACAGAGAGAAGGGCCTGGATGCTGGGAGCCGAGCAGGGTACTGGGAGTGGAGCAGGGCTGCGGGAAGGCTAGAGGAGCTGGAGGAGCTCCAGCCTGGAAAACCCCCAGGCTGTGGCCTAGCTGAGGGCCTAAGACAAGTCCTGGGGATGCAAAAGGGCAGCCCAGCAATAGGTAGAGGCAGCAGGTCCAGGCCTAATCTTGCCTATGATGAGTGTCTGACACTGCAGTCTGCCCCAGGGCACGGGGTGAGATGGGGAGTGGCAATAGCTTATGACTGAGGTGACGTGGGGGTAGTGGGTGGGAGTTCCTGAGTGGGGAGACCTGGAGAAACAGTGGGGGTATGGCCAGGGGGCAGCACCCAGTGAAAGGGTCACCCGGGGTCCGGGAGAGATACGGGGGCCAGCAGCAAAGCGAGACACCGGCCGACAGAGGGTGCTAGGGAGGCTGGAAGCTAATTCCCCGAGACGACCAGCACGAGGCGCCACCGGGTGAGTGGGCGCCCGGTAACAGGTACCTTAATGCTTTATAAGTTTAAAATCTTTTTAAAAGACCAAAGTCATGGCTACAGCAGGGCAGTCAAAACCAAGAGAATAGGAAAAGAGTCTGGATTTGTTTTTTGGTAACAAAATAGCAGATAAGAGCTGTACTGAAGGAAAGGAAAAAACAGACAGTGTTCCACACTGAGCCTTAAGGTGGTTCTGTGTAATCAGACTGTCACTTTGATAAGAGTACATAAAAACTGTGAGCACAAAAGAAAGTTACACCTTATGTAAAAATCGATATGGCTAATGTTATAGAAGTTAATCTGTGGAAGGAATGTGCATTTTCCCCAGAATGTGTGCAATGTATATTGTAGAAGGGGTAAAAGAAATGCGAAAACATGACAAACTTGGTCTGTTTTATAAAAGGGGGAAACTGAGGCACAAACTCAAACACTAACGTAAGAAGTTTTGGCACTAGTTCAGGAAATGGGGTTCTAAGGAGCTTTAGACAATGTTCCGTTGGTGCTACCTCAGGTGACACACCTGGGCATAGTCGTTGGACAAGACGGGAGACAGGTAGATCAGAGGAAGCTCAGGGCACTAGTAGAAATGCTGGCCGCTGCCAATGCCCACTCTTAAAGAGAACTGCTAGGAGGATTCAATTTTCCTAGAACACCCATTTATAAATATGCTGAAATAACTCCCCCATTGTGGAAACTGCCGAAGAAAAAGACAAAATGGGAATGGGGAAAAGAGCAGGACTCTGCTTTAACCCTGCTAAAAACTGAAGGCCCTCACAGCCCCAGCCCTGCGTTTCCCTGATTCATAGATTCTAGGACTGGAAGAGACCTCGAGACCAAAAGAAATCTGATGAGGTTCAACAAGGACAAGTGCAGACTCCTGCAATTAGGATGGAAGAATCCCATTCACTGTTACAGACTAGGAACCGAATGCTGGGCAGCAGTTCTGCAGAAAAGGACCTAGGGGTTACAGTGGACGAGAAGCTGGATATGAGTCAACAGTGTGCCCTTGTTGCCAAGAAAGCTAATGGCATTTGGGGCTGTATAAGTAGGGGCATTGCCAGCAGATCGAGGGATGTGATCATTCCCCTCTATTCGACATTGGTGAGGCCTCATTTGGAGTACTGTGTCCAGTTTTGGGCCCCACGCTTCAAGGAGGATGTGGAAAAATTGGAGAGAGTCCAGCGGAGGGCAACAAAAATGATTAGGGGGCTGGAGCACATGACTTATGAGGAGAGGCTGAGGGAACTGGGATTGTTTAGTCTGCAGCAGAGAAGAATGAGGGGGGATTTGATAGCTGCTTTCAACCATCTGAAAGGGGGTTCCAAAGAGGATGGATCTAGACTGTTTTCAGTGGTAGCAGATGACAGAACAAGGAGTAATGGTCTGAAGTTGCAGTGGGGGAGGTTTAGGTTGGATATTAGGAAACACTTTCACTAGGAGGGTGGTAAAGCACTGGAATGGGTTATCTAGGGAGGTAGTGGAATCTCCTTCCTTAGAGGTTTTTAAGGTCAGGCTTGACAAAGCCCTGGCTGGGATGATTTAGTTGGGAATTGGTCCTGCTTTGAGCAGGGGGTTGGACTAGATACCTCCTGAGGTCCCTTCCAACCCTGATATTCTATGATTTTATGATCCTGTGCTGGGTCGGTGTCTGTGCAGAGCCCTGCACAACAAGAGCCTGACCTCAGTCGGCGGCTCTGCAACTCCCAGCATTACAGGATCCCTGATTTTGTTTGGGGTCCCTGCAACATCTGGCATCAGGATCTCTGTCAGGGTCTGTGCGGTGCCCAGTACAGTGGTGGGGCATGATCTGGGTCGGGGTCAGTGCAGGGCCAGGCCCAACGGGGACACAGATCTCAGTCAAGGCCTCTGAAGTGCCCAGCACAATGGAGGCAGAAAGCTGTGCCACAGTCGTGCGCTGCCCGGCACAAGGGGGGCCGTGATCTCGATCCAGGTCTCAGTTTTACCTGGCACAATGGGGGGCCTGATGTCAAATGGGGTCTCTACCGTGCAGGACCCAGATCTCACTTGGGGTCTCTGCAGCTCCAGGAACAACAAGGTCTCTGATTCTGTTTGCTGCCTCTGCAGCGCCTGGCACAATGGGAGCCTGATTTCACTTGGTGTTGATGCAGGGCCTGGCACAACAGGGGCCCGGAGCTCAGTCAGGGTCACCATAGCACCTGGCACAACAAGGTCCCTGCTCTCTGCAGGGGTCTGTGCAGTTCCTGGCACAACCAGTGCCCCAAACTCGGTCAGGGTTTGTGCAGTGCCCGGCACACTGGGGGACCTGATCTCAGGCCAGGCCTGGGCCATACTCAGTACGATAAGAGCCCTGATCGCAGTCAGACACCTGCGGAGAAAAGCGGGAAGATTTTCAATAATTTGATATCAGTATTTCAGAACTGAGGAGAAAATGGGGCACAAACTAAATATCTGCCAACATAAGAGAGAAGCACCAACATCTGGGGAGATTTTATGTCACCATTCAACAGCTCAAGAGAAAAGAGGGGAAATTTGAGGGGATTATACAGCGATATTCAATGAACAACAGAATGGGATGGATTCTTCTTGCCGCACATTCACATGGCCGGCAGGGAGCCCTGGCTGATGTGGCTTTCACAGGGGAAAGGAGTGGGGCTGGAGTCAGAAGGTCGCTGGCTGTGGGGAGGGGCTGGCAGTGAGGTCTGGGAATGTGACTAACAGGTGATGTTGGGTGGGGGAGGGGAAGTAGCTGGGGCTGGGCCGTCTCCCTGGGGGCGCTTGCTCTTCCCTTCCCTTCTCTCAGGGGAACGATTTCCCACCTAAACAAGGACAAATCACTGGAGGTAAAAATGGGGGGAAACACCCCAAACCTGAGATTTGAACTGGACATTGGAGAAGTGGAGAGAAAATGGGGCACAATCCGGGCAGGAGAACAGGGAACTTCTCAGGGATTTGAGGGGGGAGGAGGGGTCACCCTGGGTGTTGCTCGTTGCTCTCTAGAGAGAAAGGGGGCAGGACGGGAGAGGATGGGGGGGTCCCCACTGGAAGGGGCAGCGTAAATCCAAGGGGATCTCAGCCCCCCTCTTTCTCTCTCCGCCCCTTGGGGGTCACCGGCTCTTCTCCCCCTGGCCATGTCCGGGCTGCACAGACACTTTCGACCCGCCCCTTTCCCAGGTCTCCCCCGACTCCTCCCAGCCCGGCTCCTTCTCCGACTAACGTCACTTCTGCTTCTGGGACCCCAGTGGGGCTAGTTCCTTCGCCCCCCCAGGATCCGCCGAGGGGCCCCAGGGCAGAGCCTGGCCGGGCCCAGGGGGCGCTGGGTTCCTGCAGGGACAGCAGCTCTGAGCCCCCCATGGGCGCTGCCCCTCAAAGAGCAGATCCCGGTGCTGTGAGATGCTGGGTCCCCCCCACGGACACTGGGGCAGAGTCCCTGCCCAGCCCTGGCCCCAGGGCTCACTCTGAAACCTGGAGGCTTCAGCTCTGCAGCGGGGCGAACAGAGCCCCGGGCTGCCCCAGGGCGGCTCCAGCGGGAGCAGGGCCCGGGAGGGCTAATGAAGGTCTCTCCCCAGCACCGACCCTTCTGCTCAGCCCGACCCCGCAGCGCTAGGAGCAGCAGCACGGCGCTCACCCAGCAGCTTATCACACTCTGCCCCATCCTTGTTCTCCTGCCCGCCCTGGATTCCGGCCCCAGGGCTGCCTGAGCCTAAAGCCAGGGGGGTTCACATGCCAGGTGCTCTGGGAAATGCAGAGCCAGGAGACACGGTGGGGCATGGTCATATCTGTCCCTGCACCAGCCTCTGTGGGTGGGTCAGAGACAAGCCCTCAAGTGACACAAAACTCTTCTCCAGCCCCGAGAGGGCTCCAGTAGCCCCGCACGAGCCAGGCAGAGCAGCAGTGCCCAGCACGCGTTCACGGTCTGGCTCCTCCTCCCCCGCCCAACATCACTTCTGCTCCCAGGAGAGTCAGGAACTACATCTCCCAGCCTGTGCCAGGGAGGCGCTTCCGCCCTCTCCAGCCCAGGTAAGAGAGGGTCCTGGGGTCAGCCTGCCCCCCACCTCTCATCCCCTCCCCCTATAGAGACTCTTCGGCCCCGCACCCCTCCCTCAGCCGGTGCCTCTCAGACCTGTCCCCCTCCCCGAGCAGTGGCCCTGCCTGGAGCCTCCTGGTGCCTTCCCACTTCTAACGTGAACTCTCGTGTCCCAGGATGCCAAGGACAGTGGGCAGGGGCTGCTCATGGAATGGAGGAAGCTTCAGCCCTGGGGTCTCTGGCCCTACTGCTCCCAGGGGTCTGGGCAGCAACCCTAGGAATGCCCATCCCCCCCGGGTCCGACCGCTCCACCCACCCCGTGTCCTGCATCCTCCCGGCCAGTGCCAGGAGCTCCAGAGGGAGCAACCAGCCCTGGCAGCCAGGGAGATCCCCACCCTGCTGCTGGATATGGGGCGGGGGTACACAGTCTCCTGGCTAAGGGGTGAGTCCAGGGGCAGGTGTCAGGCAGCAGATCATGTGCGTTCCCAAGTTTCTGATCTAGAAACACCAGCATGTCCCAACGCCCTGTGACTGAGGCTGGCTTGTGAGTGTCTTCTTTGTACCAGAGAATTACAAAATACATCTAAGGAAATGTAAACGCTGCAGGCACCTTTCAGTGCATGGTGTATAGAGCAGTGAGTACAAGTCAGTGCCTGTATGGAAATTTAGTTTGGACTGACGTCACTGGTGCTTTTCCTGTAGCCTGTTGTAAAACTAGGGAAATATCTAGACTAGCTGATGGACCCCCTGGAATACCTCTGTGTACCCCTGGTTGTGAACCATTGATGTAGGGGAACCCAGGCCCACCCACCGTCCCTGCTTCCAACCCCATATTGGGTCTGGCTGGGAGGCTGGTCTGGCTTTGCTCACCTCGCATCAGCCTCAAGTCAGCTCCTACCATAGCCCCAGAGGCAGGAGTCAAGAGAGAGGAAGTCTCCTCTCAGGTGTAAAAGCAGCGACGGCTCCATGAAGAGTTGGTGCTGATGGAGCAATCATTGACACTTTCTCTAATCCCCTTTTCAGATTTTGCCCCATTTTCTCTCTAATTCTCCAATGTTCATTTAACAATCTCCCCACAACTGCCAGTCACCTGCCTGCCCCTGCTGCTGCCTCCTCCCCACCGAGTGAAGCTTTTCCCACACTCACTGTATTCACAGGGTTGCTCTCCTGTGTGGATCCTCAGATGCTTAGTAAGGTTTGAGCTGCGAGTGAAGCTTTTCCCGCACTCACTGCATTCATAGGGTCTCTCTCCTGTGTGTATTCGCTGATGTCTCATAAGGGTTGACATACGATTGAAGCTTTTCCCACACTCACAGCATTCGTAGGGTCTCTCTTTCATGTGGATCCTCTGATGCTTAGTAAGGTTTGAGCTGCGAGTGAAGCTTTTCCCGCACTCACTGCATTCATAGGGTCGCTCTCCCATATGGATCCTCTGATGCTTAGTAAGGTTTGAGATGCGAGTGAAGCTTTTCCCGCACTCACTGCATTCATAGGGTCTCTCTCCTGTGTGTATTCGCTGATGTCTCATAAGGGCTGACATACGATTGAAGCTTTTCCTGCACTCACAGCATTCATAGGGTCTCTCTTTTGTGTGGATTATCTCATGTTGAATAAGGGCTGAGCGGCAATTGAAGTTTTTCCCACACTCACTGCATGTATTCTCTCTCTTTCCCCCGAGGATCTTCTCCTGGGATGTAGTTTCCTTGAGGTCCCTGTGAGTTCCCTGACAATTAATGGGTTCATCCACTTTCTCCTCTGAGTGGTTTCCCTGCTCTCTCTCTGGTCTGGGGTAACTTTCACCAGCTTTTCCCAGCTCATCACACCTGGACACATTCCCTTTGGATCTTCGCAGTAATGCCCCATGCGCTTCAGCTAGCTCAGCATCTTCCTGGTGAGGATTCTGCTCCTCGCTCTCCCTCACCACCCCATCACCTGCTAGAAGAGAGGAGAAATCTCAGAATTGGGGATGGAAAGGCAGAGAGCAAACCCAAGGAAGTGCTGGAGAGACAGAAAATAAAAATTGGGGACTGAATTCCCCCAAACTCTTCCCTATAGGGGAGGGTGGAGGGGATCAATTCTGCTTCATATCCAAGACCGGCCATACTGGTGCCCCACCCAAGGAGGTGCCGGGCACAGGGTTTGGATTCCCACCGGACCTGCTGCCGAGAGGCTCGCTGGGCTGATGGAGGTGGCATGGCAGGCAGGAGAGCAGCAGCATTCGGGAGAAAGAGAGACCAAAGCTGCAGGGGGCCATTGGACAACCAGCCGTCGGAGCCAGGTGACTGCTCTGGAGCAGAGAGGGTCCCTCCTCCACCCGTGCAGCTGCTGCTGTTCCTGTCCCCCACACCCCACACACACACTCTCCATTCATCCCTGGAGTCGCCCCTGTCCACTCCCGACTGGGAGCATCCTCCTGACTGCTCTGTGGGGGGGAGGTGCTGATTGATGGCAGGGTGCTCCCCTGTCCCCCACCCGGGTACCCAATCTCCACTGAGCTGGGGTGATGGGACGGGGGAATCTGTGTGTGCTGCTGCCTCTCTGGGGCCGGAGCTGCTGGCAGCTGCTTGTGTCTGAACAAGCCTAGTTCAGGCTCCTGACTCTGAGAGCTTTCTTAAAGAGACAGCACACTCACTCACTCAGGCACATACACACAGTCCTTCACATCCTCCCCCCCAACACACACACACACACCCCAACCCCCAGGGCTCCCTGCATCCACATCACTTCCCCACCTGGGCTGTGCTGAGGTATCAGAAGCTGCTGCTCTCCTGCCCTCCCCTTACGCAGCCTGCAGGGAAAGTGACCTGGGTGCATGATGCCCTGACATGGTGTGATGAACTGGGAATGTTCTTAATGTTTGCTCTGAATACCGTGTTGGTGCCTCAGTGTCCCCTATGCAGTTCTTAACATCTAGGTGGTGGGATAAGGGTGTGTGATTGCTGCAGAGCAAAGGGCCAGTGCACCCAAATGCCTGGCACTCTGTCTCCTAGCAACTGATGGCCTGGGCCCCTCCTCTGCAAAGGTGCCAACTGAAGGTGTGGGAGACAAAGAGATCAGGTGACCTCCTGGCCCGGGAAAGGAACTGAGCAGAGAGGAGGGGCTGGAGGGGTTGTTAGTCTGGAGCTGGCTGGGGATGAGGAGTGAAGGGCAGACCTGGGGGTCTGGCTCACTGCCTCCCAGAATGGACCCGGCCGAGGGGTCCGGTTCGCTGTATCTACAAGCTCTGTTTTAGACCCTGTTCCTGGCATCGAATAAACCTCTGTGTTACTGGCTGGCTGAGAGTCACGTCTGACTGCAAAGCGGGGGTGCAGGACCCTGTGGCTTCCCCAGGACCCCGCTGGGGTGGGCTCGCTGGGGAAGCGCACGGAGGGGCAGAGGATGCTGAATGCTCCAAGGAGAGACCTAGGAGATGAAGCCGTGTAAGCTTCTTGCCCTGAAAAAGTCTGCTCCAAGGGAGAGGAGGCTCCCCAGAGTCCTGACTGGCTTGGTAGGGAGCAGTTCCAGAGCATCGCCGGGGGACTCCGTGACACATGGCTCCTTGCTCCCCTCTCCCAGCCCCCCAAGGGGGGCGGGGGAGCAGCAGTCCAGTGGGGGAGCGAGCAGCAATGCCAGCTGCTTTGTGCATCCAGGTCAGGTTCCCCACTTGGGTGCAGGAGGATGCAAGGGTTAGGGGCAAAGGGGGCACAGTGCAGGGGTTGGGGGCTCAGGAAGGGGCAGGTGTTGAGGTGCAGGGGTCGGAGTGAAGGGGGTATACACCATGCAGGGGTTCAGGGTGCAGGAGGGAGGTGCAGAGGGTATGAGTGAAGGGGCACAGTGCAGGGATTAGGGGCACAGGAGAGAGAGGAAGGGGTTGGGGTGAAGGGGGCACAGTGCAGGGATTAGAGGCACAGGAGGGGCAAGTGTTAGGAGGGGCAGAAGGGGAGGGGCAGAAGGGAGCAGAAGTTAGGAGTGAAGGGGTGCAGGAGGGGGAGCAGGTATTTGGAGCGAAGGGGGCACAGTGCAGGGGCTAGGGGGGAAGGGAGGGTGGGGAGCCTGGGGAGCCCATGGGGGACAGAGGGAATGGGGGGTGCCATGCCCATGAGAGCCAGGGGCACCAAGATGCAAGTTTGCCCAGGGTGCCATTTTCCCAAGGCCGGCCCTGTCCACATCCCATCCAAACCCTCAGTAGGAAGGGAGGGAGCTCCAGCCAAGGTGTCAATCATCATCTGTAGGAAGCCAGGAGTGAGATCTGCTGAGGACTGTCCTGAGCTCACAGAGTCTGTGGGGGGAATCCCAACTGGTTCTCTCAGGCACTTACAGTTTCTGGGTTGATTTGACGGTTCCTCACCTGTGAAGGGACTTCTCAGGATCTCGCTTTCCTCTGAACCCTGGAGATCCAGGACCCACAGCTCTTCCCCTCCTTCCAGCTGGGAGATCACAGAGGGTTTGGAAACTGGAAACCCTGCTCAAGGGAAAGAAAACAAGGGAGCTCAGAGGCCGGGCAGGAGGGTCCCGCAGGCTGGATGTGGCCCACAGGCTGGAGTTTGCCCACCTCTGGTATAGATGGTGACTAAACTTAAACCTCTGCAAACCAGGAAATGAGAAGTTAATGTAAACACCACCCATCCAATGCAACCTTAACTTTGCCCCCAACCCTTAAGCCTGCAGCTGGCAAGAACCACTGAGAATGGCTCTGTGTGGGCCGTGCAAAGGTTAACAAACTGCCACAGGAACTCAGGTATTCAGCTCAATGCAGCAGTAACGGGATGAATTCTATGGTCTGTGTTATAAAGGACGTCAGAGTAGATGACCTAATAGTCACATCTGGCCTTCAAAGCTATGAACCTATAATCGATCCAAGGAAAGACTAAGAGAATATCCCATTGTCTGTGTTGTGTTCACAGATGGGAATCCCAGCATCTATCCGCATGCCCTCCAGCTGTGTGCACTGGGTCAGCTGTAGCTGTAACTGGCTGATGGAGGGATGGGTTGAAGCAGCTGGGCAGAGCTGTGCCTGTGCTACACAGAGAGGTGCATGTGAAACTTGAGGAGCCAATTCTGACTCATTTCCGTACTGAGTGTTGTAAGCTTTGTCAGCAAAGGTGTCCAGGGGTGTGTTCTTGCCATGGGGATTGTCAACACCCTGGGGGTGTATGTTCGAGTGATCTGTGGGGCTTAGTGAGGGGTAAGTGAAGGCAGTGACTCAAAAGGAAAACTCAGGTTGAGGGCAAAGGGGTGGTAACACTGTGTAAGTCTCAGATGGTCTGTGTGCAGGAGGTTCAGTACTGGACAGCAGGCCAGGGGGAAGAAGCTTCTGTTTGCTACAATGGAGACGAACCCCAATATTATCTTAGCAAGGAGAAGTTGTGAGACTTTCTGCTGTACTGCTCTGTTCCCAGAGCGCTCTGTAACAGGGGAGGGGAGAGGGCTAGTGTGTGTGTATCTGGCATGTTGGAGTGATGATGAAACAGGGCAGAGTAGGGGTGGCATTGTGGGGGTGGCGTGAACCTTAACTCTTCATTTCCTCTTCTAAGAACTGAGGGGACGGGAATCCTTACCCAGCGAGGTCACATTCTCATAGTTCTCCTGCATGACGTCTCTGTAGAGGGCTCTCTGAGTGGGGTCCAGCAGAGCCCCTTCTTCCCTGGTGAAATTCACAGCCACCTCCTCAAAGGTCACTGGCCCCTGAAAGAGCAAGAGCCCCCCACTCAGTACCTGCTGCCCCACTCACAAACCCACTATTCATGGGGGAGAGGAACCAATCAAATGGAAGCTCTGAGAGAGAAACAGTCAGCAGGGTCCTATCCCCATACTGCTGAGAGCAGCCAGGGGGCATCTCGATGAGAGAACAAAGAGAGACCCAGTGGTGAGCTGCAGACGGTTCGCAGCCGGTTGCTAAATTTAGAAGCCGGTTTAGAACCGGTTGTTAGGGTTACCATACAGCCAGCAGCCCCCGCTGCTGCTGGGAGACAAGACACCTCGCTCTGTGCAGCTAGAGCGTCCTTTGCCAGAGCGCTACCTTCCCCCGTTTGCCCCGCAGCCCCCCGAGCCTCATCACCCCCGGAAACCTCCCTTCCCCCGATTCCTCCCCTCCGAGTCTCGTCTTACCTTGGGCTCCAGCAGGCTGATTGAATCAAACTGCAGCTCTCCTGCCCGAGCTGATTCAATCAGCCTGCCGGAGCCCAAGGTAAGAGGAGACTCGGAGGGGAGGAATCAGAGGAAGGGAGGAATCTGGGGATGATGAGGCTCAGGGGGGAGAGGAATTGGGGGTGACGAGGCTCGGGGGGGCTGCGGGGCAAACGGGGGAAGGTAGCGCTCAGGCAAAGGACGCTGTAGCTGCACAGCGAGGTGTCTTGTCTCCCAGCAGCAGTCGGCTGCGAGGGGAATCAGACTGCAGCTGGCAGCCTGCGGAGCCCAAGGTAAGAAGGGGAGGGGAGGAATTGGGGGATGACGAGGCTCGTGGGGGGAGGAATTGGGGGGTGATGAGGCTCATGGGGGGGGGATGGGATGGAATGTGGGGGAGGCAGTGAGTTGCCTGTCTGTATGTTCTAAATAATAGCAGCTGGTCCCCTAGCAAAATCCTCTCCTCTACATTTCCTTTCTATTTTTGCCTCATTTTTTCAAGTCTACAGTTCTGTTTTTAAAGCCTATATTATCTATTCATGTTAATCTGTCTCTCTGTTTCAGACAGGGTTAAATATGTAACTTGTTTTACATAGAAAAATAGCTAGAGAGATAATGGTAAGACTAGATCACCCAGCATTTTAAGAGGATCTGCCCTTTACACTTTGTGACAAGGAAAAACAAAACTTGTCTTTGAATTTTATTAACCAATGTAATTGCTTTTAACACATCAGGAAGAAAGGCAATGACTTTAAGACCCGTTTGTATAATAATGGAAATACTATAGTTTCTCACTGGCTAACTGTTAAAACATCATTTCTTTTGTTTACAGCCACTGGTAGTAGCTATATAATCCCTTACCTCACAATGGTGTTCTGTAACATTTGCCATGGCTACTGTCTTAATTCTTGCCAAGCTTTTCATCATATCCACAGAACAGAGATTAAATTAATGTAACTGCTAGCTTCAATTCATACTAGTGCTTGTAAAAACTGCTTCATCAAAGCACTTAGTTCAATTTTGCAAAAAATATCAGAATCCAATAAAGACTATTAAATCTGCCTTATTGGCTACATACGTATTATATTTGGAGATGCAGTTAGCTATTATTCAACAGTGAGTTTCGGGGGGCGGCTGTCAGGGGGCAGGGGTGTGGAGGGGGTCAGGGCAGTCAGGGGACAGGGAGCGGGGCGAGTTGGGTAGGGGGTGGGGACCTGGGAGGGTAGTTAGGGTGGATGGGGGGGATCTTGGGAGTCGGTGGTCAAGGGACAAGGAGCAGGGGTGGGGTTGATGGATTGCAGGTTCTGAGGGGGGCAGGACGTGGTGGGGTGTTGGATGGGGAGAACAGCTGTTTTGGGGGAGACAGCCTTCCCTACCTGGCCCCTGATACAATTTTGCAACCCCGATGTGCGGGGCCAGCTTTAGGAAGTGTGGGGCCCGATTTGAACAGTTTTGACAAGGCCCCGGCAGGGATGAACTTAAAAAAAAAAAAAAACGTAAAAAAACACGTGGGGCTTACTCACCAGGCGGCACTCCAAGTCTTCGGCGGCACTTTGGCGGTGGGTCAGTCACTCGCTCTGAGTCTTCGGTGGCACTGAAGGACCCGCCGCCGAAGTGCTGCTGAAGACCCGGAGCGAATGAAGGACCTGCCGCCAAAGACCCGGTAGGGAACCAGTTGTTAAGATTTTGGCAGCTCATCACTGGAGAGACCCCTTGTCTCTGCCAGCAGATCCATCACACACCTACTAGCCAGAGGCTGATACAAGCCCATGTAGGGAACCCAATACCTTCTCCACTGCCAGCAGCTGGATGTGAGGGGCTGGGACATCTTCCCTTCACCTTCTTACATCTTTCCATGTCACACTAGCCTCTGGCTAGCAGGTTGAGGGTTCAGCCCCAGAAGTCTGGTCAGTTTTCCCCGCCCTGCCTAAGGGGTTGGTTTCTCTATCTCCTGTTTCAAAATTAGGGAATTTTTCCCCCCAACATCCAAGCGTTTGTTCTGAGGATCTAGGCCCACATTAAACAAGCCCTAGCAGGTTTGTCACACTCTGTCCCCCTCCCTTTCTTCACCCAGGGTATTCCCTGCCCCCTCCAGACCTAAATCTCCAGAAGTTGCCACCTCTTCAGTATTTACTGCCCCTCTCCCTCCAGCAGGAACCCACCAGCAACCCCCCAATAACCCCTACCTGAGCTGGCTTCACTACAGCCATTTCTCTTCCCTGTCTCATGGGAGGATGGGATGAGCTGGAGTGAGACATGGGTGTCGTTCTGCAGCCTGGCAGGGTGAGAAGAGCAGTTGTGGAGGTTTCAGAACAGGATTTAGTTCATTTCACATCACACTTCCCCCAGGCTCTTTCCCTGCAGACAAAGAGATTGTAGATTCTGCCATGCTGGGAACATGCTCAGTCCCCATAGTGCAGCAAAGACCTTGCCCCTGTCCTCCACCCCACCCCCCTCTACCCCAGGACTAAACCCACCAAGATATTTTAAAACCCTCCCAGCAACAGAGTCTGAAACAAACCCTGGAAAAGACCAGAACCAAAGGAGCCCCTTTTGGGGGATTCCCCCTGACACTGCCCCCAGGGCAGCACACTCCTGCAGCAGGGGGAACAGGGAGAGTCAGGGGCTGGTTCTTCCTCTCTCTGCGCTTCACCTTGTTCACAGGAAAGTGACCCTGTGCAGGGATGCTGCAGTGAGTGTGCCTGGGGAGTCAGAGATCTGGGAACCTGCCCTCCCCCCACCCCCTATTTCTCCTGATGCCCTCCTCTTTCCTAGCACCCTGCCCCCCTGGTTGGGAGACGTGGTCACCATCCCATTCTTGGGGGCTTTCTCTCTCCGTGGCTGGCCCTGCCTCGAACATGCGGGGAAGGGGGCACCAGTCGGGGAGACCTGCTTTACCCACCCACGTTCCTGGGCACAGCAGAGAGCCGGTGGGAGCGGGTCAGACTCGCTGGTGGAAGGATCCTTCTGCCCTTAGTGATGCAGCAGCTCTGGGCTCCCGGACACCCGGGGGGCAGAGATGGGGGCGGGGGACACCGTGCAGAGTCAGGGACCTGCCCAGCCCCAAGGGCTCAGTCACCTGGAGTCTCAGCTCGGGAGTTGCCCTCAGCAGAGTCCGGGGCGGTTTCTAGCCGGAGAAGCCGCCCCCCCCTCCCCGGCCAGGCCCGGGGGGGGTTAATGCCGGGCTCCCCCCGGCACAGACCCCGCTAGGGAAGCAGCAGCAGCTCAGCTCCCGATGGTGGCAGCAGCGTCTGGTCTCCCAGGAGCTGCCCGGGGGCTGATGCTCCCGGTTCTTTGTTCTTCCAGCTCCTGCCTCCTTCCTCCCGCCCCCAGCTGCCCCAGCCCCTTCCTGTGCCCTGCAACCCCCCGGGCTGCAGTGCTCGCCGGGACCGTCTGCAGCGGCTGGGACAGCCGAGGGCTCCTTAGTCTGATGGTTCAGCAGCCCTAGCCCCAGCCCCAGCTTTTCTCCTGGGGAGACCCAGACCCTCTCCTGCCCCCCTCAGGGCTGAGGCGGGTCCCCGCTTCCCCGCGTGTCCCAACCCCCCTGCGAGGGGCCAGGCCCACGGAGGAGCCGCCCCTTCCTGCCCCCGGCCCGGCCCGGCCCCGCCCGTGTGCGGCAGCGGGTCCATGGCCGGGGCCGGGAGCGCAGCGCGGAGGCTGCTCCAGCCTTGCAGCCCGCGAGGCAGGCAGGGCCCGGGGACACGCGTGGGGCGGACACGCTCCTGCCGGGAGGGGCCGGGCCCGGCTGCCTGGTTCGCCCCCTGCCCGGGGGGGTCCCCGAGCTCCCCGCGGCCGGAGCGAGGCTGCGGGGGGCGAGTGGCCCGGGCGGGGCGGAGCAGCCCCTGCTGCGGGGCCGGGGCGAGTGAGCCCGGGAGCGGCTGGGCCGGGAGCTGCAGGAGGGGCCCGGAGCGCGGCTCGGCTGCAGAGCTCGGAGCCCAGGCTGGGCCCGGGAGCGGGGGGAGCCGGGGGGAGGGATCTGGGGTGTCAGAGCCGGGCGGGGGGGGCTGTGGGAGTTTGGGGTGTGCGGGGGGGGGTCAGGTCTGGGGCTGGTTGGGGGCCGGTTATTACGTGGGGGTCACACGCCCGCCCAGCTCTGCCGCTCCCCGGGAAAAGGCGGGGCGGGGTTTGAGGGGCACCGGCTGGGAGCGGGGGCGGGGGCGGGGGGAAGGATGAGCCGTGGGGGGAGGGTCAAGCTGGCCCCGGGGACCTCCTGTACCTCGGCTGGAGAGGGCGGAAGCGCCCCTGGGGCAGGCTGGGAGATGTAGTTCCTGACTCTCCCAGGAGCGGAAGTGACGTTAGTCGGGGGAGGAGCCGGGCTGCGAGGAGTCGGGTGAGACCTGGGAAAGGGGTGGATGGAAAGTGTCTGTGTAGCCCGGACATGGCCGGGGGGGAGAAGAGCCGGTGACCCCCGAGGAGCGGGGAGAGAAGGGCGGGGCTGAGATCCCCTCGGATTTACCGCTGCCCCCTCCCGTGGGGACCCCCCCCCGTCCTGCCCCCTTTCTCTCTAGAGAGCAGCGAGCAACAGCCAGGGTGACCCCCCCCTTCCCCCAAATCCCTGCGAAGTTCCCTGTTCCCCTCCCCTGGACTGTGCCCCATTTTCTCTCCACTTTGCCAATGTCCAGTTAAAATCTCAGGTTTGGGGTGTTTCCCCCCATTTTTACCTCCAGTGATTGGTTAGGTGGGAAATTGTTCCCCTGAGTGATTCCTGAACTGGGCAGAGGGTTAATGGGCAGAGGCTGGGGGAGCCCTGAGACAGGGGCACCTCTGGGCTGGGGGGGCCACTCTCTGCTGGCAACAGGGCGTGGGAAGGCCCAGGAAGGGGAGGGAGGAGCAAGCATCCCCCATGGAGATGGCCCAGCCCCAGGTTTCCCAGTCCAGCTACTTCCCTCTCCTGCTCCCTGCCCAACCCAGTAGCCTCCCCTGCCATCACCTGCTAGTCACATTCCCAGACCCCACTGCCAGCCCCTCCCCACAGCCAGTGACCTTCTGATTCCAGCCCCACTCCTTTCCCCTGTGAAAGCCACATCACCCAGGGCTCCCTGCCGGCCATGTGAATGTGAGGCAAGAAGAATCCATCCCTTTCTGTTGTTCATTGAATATCGCTGTATAATCCCCTCAAATTTCCCCTCTTTTTTCTTGAACTGTTAAATGGTGACATAAAATTGCCCCAGATGTTGGTGCTTCTCTCTTACTTTGGCAAATATTTAGTTTGTTGCCCCATTTTCTCCTCATTGTGAAATGCTGATATCAAATTATTGAAAATCTTCCCACTTTTCTCCCCAGGAGTGTGACTGAGATCAGGGCTCTTATCGTACTGAGCGTGGCTCAGGCCTTGCCTGAGATCAGAGCCCCCAGTGTGCCGGGCACTGCACAAACCCTGACCAAGTTTGGGGCACTGGTTGTGCCAGGAACTGCGGAGACCCTATAGAGAGCAGGGACCTTGTTCCTGGAACTGCAGAGACCCCAAGTGAGATCTGGGTCCTGTTCTGCCAGGTGCTGCAGAGACCCCCAACAGAGGTCACACCCTACTGTTGTGACAGGTGCTGTGGAGACCCCAACTGAGATCTGTGCCCCTGTTGTGCTGGGCACTGTAGAGACCCCATCTGACATCAGGCCCCCATTGTGCCAGGTAAAACTGAGACCTGGACCGAGATCATGGTCCCCCTTGTGCTGGGCAGCGCACGACTGTGGCACAGATTTCTGCCTCCATTGTGCTGGGCACTTCAGAGACCTCAACTGAGATCGGTGTCCTCGTTGGGCCTGGCACTGCACTGACCAGATCACGCCCCATCACTGTACTGAGCACGGCACAGACCCTGACAGAGATCTTGCCCCCACATTTTGCCAGATGCTGCAGGGACCCTAAACAAAATAGGTATCCTGTAATGTCGGGAGTTGCGGAGACCTGACTGAGCTCAAGCCCCCTGTTGGTCAGGGCTCTGCACAGACACTGACCAAGTTCAGGGTCCCCATTGTGACTGGTGCTGAACAGACAGCAAGGTTATCTCTACCCTGCCATTAACACCCCCCAGCTGGCCCATGGCAGCTGACTCAGGCTCATGGGGCTCAGGTGAAGGGGCGTTTAATTGCCGTGTAGATGTCTGGGCTCCTTTCCAGTATCAGAAAATATTGTATTAATATTTGTGATGAGAGCACGACTGCTTCTAGTTGACATAAATTTGTTTAGCATCTTAAAGCTGAGCTGTGTGCGCAGATAATATGCATGCAGGAGGGATAGTTTTGTGAGTAGAGCAGGTCTCTCCTGTTAACTCCTGCTCCAGTCCTGGCATGGTTTGCAGGGGTGGAGGGGCTGGGCCAGTCCAGACTAAAGCAACAGGGATAGCTCAGTGGTTTGAGTATTGACCTGCTAAACCCGGGGTTGTGAGCTCAATCCTTGAGGGGACCACTTAGGGATCTGGGGCAAAATCAGTACTTGGTCCTGCTAGTGAAGGCAGGGGGCTGGACTCAATGACCTTTCAGGGTCCCTTCTAGGAGATGGGTATATCTCAAATTATTATTATAACCCCTTCTGTGCCAGCATGGGGTTTACCGTATTGTTCCGAGTATAGGCCGCTCCTGATTATAAGCCGCACCCTTAAAGTTTGGTGCTATTTTAAAAAAATTAAATTTTTAACTTTTTTTAACAAAGAAAATATACACATTAGTAGAACAGTAAAACAGTATTTTATGTAATGAATAGGAAGACATGTACCAGTATTTTTAACACTTTTAACACTTTTGGTAGTCCTGCTTTTGAGGGCATATGTTACATACTCAGAAATATTGAAAACTATTTTGTAGTTATACTGTAAATAAAGAAGGGAAAAGGAATGGATAACAAGGAGACTGATGGGAACAGTTCTCACCCTCTCCCCTGCACAACAATCAACAACATTAGCAAATGTTCTTAGGGTTAGGAATCATGGCCCCCCCCCCCGAACTCCTGACCCATCCAACCCCCCGCGTTCCTTGACACCTCCCCCACCCCAGGGACCCCTGCCCCATCCAACCACCCCTGCTCGGTGTCCCCTGCCAACCCCGGGAACCCTGGCCCCGGCCTGCCTCCCGCCCCGGCTGCGTTCTAACTGCCCCACCAGGACCCGTGCCCCGAGTCAAGCCCCCTGTTCCCTGCCCTCTGACCCCCCCCACCCCTATCCACCCCCCACCCCCAACACCCCTGCCCGCTCTCCCACACCCCCTCCCTGCCCCCTTACTGCGCTGCCTGGATGTGGCTGGCGGCACTACAGTCCGGCCGCGGCTGGAGCTAGGAGCCCCGGGATGCTGGGCCGGGGCAGGAGTCACGTGGCCGGAGCCCGGAGCTGGAGGATGTGGCGGGAGCCGGACGGCCAGAGCCAGGTAGCTGGCCGGCCAGAGTAGGGCGGCCGGGAAGGGATGCGGTGCCGGGTCCGGAGCCGGGCGGCAGGGGACGCGGGGACGAGGACGGGCGATGTGGCGGCGGGGGACGGCGCCGGGCGGCGGGGGATGTGCGGCCGGGCAGGGCCGCCCAGAGAATTCCGGGGGCCCAGGGTCTTCGGCGGGGGGGGGGGGCCCTTCCATTCTGGGACCTGCCACCGAAGTGTCCCGAAGACCCACCGCGGGGCGCCCCCGCCGCCGAATTACCACCGAAGCGGGACCCGCCGCTGAAGTGCAGCCCGGTCTTCGGCGGTAATTCGGCGGCGGGAGGCCCCGCCGCGGATCTTCGGGGCACTTCGGCGGCGGGTCCTGGAACGGAAGGGCCCCTCCACCGCCGAATTACCGCCGAAGACCGGGCTGCACTTCAGCGACGGGTCCCGCTTGGGCGGTAACTCACCAGGTTACCCCCGCCCCCGCAGGCGAAGACCAGGAGCAGAGGAAGCTCCTGCGCCTGGCCCCGCAAGAGTTTTCCGGGCCCCCCGGAGCGAGTGAAGGACACCGCTCCGGGGGCCCTGAAAAACTCTCGTGGGGGCCCCTGCTGGGCCCCCCCCCGGGGCGGCCCTGAGGCCGGGGCCGGCGGAGGCGGGTACACGGGGCTGGAGCCGGGCGGCGGGGGAGGCGGGGACGTGGCCGGGGTGGAGCCGGGTGGCAGGGGAGGCGGGGACGTGGCCGGAGGAGGCGGGCCTGGGGCCGGGGCGGGGATGTGGCCGGGGCTGGAGCCGGGCGGCGCGAGGCCAGGGCCGGCAGAGGCGGGTACGCGGGACCGGCGGTGGGGGTGGCGAGGACACGGCTGGGGCAGCCCAGAGCCCTCTGAGTCCCGGCCGCGGCTGGGATTTAAAGGGCTCTGAGCTCCCCGCCGCGGCGGGCAGCCCAGAGCCCTCTGATTCCCCGCCGCGGCTGGGATTTAAAAGGCTCTGGGCTACCCGCCGCAGCGGGCAGCCCAGAGCCCTCTGAGTCCCCGCCGCGGCTGGGATTTAAAGGGCTCTGGGCTCTCCCCGCCGCGGCGGGCAGCCCAGAGCGCTCTGATTCCCCACCACGGCTGGGATTTAAAAGGCTCTGGGCTCCCTGCCGCGGCGGGCAGCCCAGAGCCCTCTGATTCCCCGCCGCGGCTGGGATTTAAAAGGCTCTGGGCTCCCCGCCGCGGTGGGCAGCCCAGAGCCCTCTGAGTCCCGGCTGCGGCTGGGATTTAAAGGGCTCTGGGCTCCCCGCCGCAGCGGGCAGCCCAGAGCCCTCTGAGTCCCGGCCACGGCTGGGATTTAAAGGGCTCTGATTCCCCGCCGCGGCTGGGATTTAAAGGGCTCTGGGCTCCCCGCCGCGGCGGGCAGCCCAGAGCGCTCTGATTCCCTGCCGCGGCTGGGATTTAAAAGGCTCTGGGCTCCCCGCCGCAGCGGGCAGCCCAGAGCGCTCTGATTCCCCGCCGCGGCTGGGATTTAAAGTATTTTTATTGGTTTTTTTTTTCAAGATCCCGATTATAGGCCGCACCCCTAATTTAAAGACTTAAATTAGGGGAAAATAGTGCGGCCTATACTCGGGACAATACGGTATATAGCCCTTCACAGGCACCCGGGACTCACCCCCTATCAGCCCCATGCCTGATGTGATGGGGTGAGCCACTGGCAGCATTGCCCTTGAGGGTGCTGCTCCCACTCCCTCCCCTCCCCCTTTACTGCCACCACAATGCCTGTCACCTTCACTTCCTGAGGGGTGACCCCAGAAGGTGGGTTTTGTTATCCCTCTCCCTACCCCCCTAGGAGCCGTTGTGCACCCTCCGTCCGGAGACAAGGCGGTTCCTGGGGCACGGGTGATGCTTTGCTGGGGATCCATCATCACTGAAGGGGCGGCAGCCTTGACCCCCTAGAAGGTTGCCGGGATGCTGACGTGCACTGGAGGAGAACTGGGGCTTGACTGAGTCCATGGACCATTTGGCCCACCCTGTGTCACTGTAAAGCCTGCTCTGCACTGCTGCAAATTGCTGCTGGTGGCGTTGTGCCCGTAAGTCTCTGTGATGCTGTCTCCAGTGACTCGAGAGCACAAGCACCAGCCTCAGGCAGACTGGTAAGAAGCAGGGAACAAACCCCAAATTGGTTGTGAAGTCTGTATGGAGATTTCACCAATCAAGAATCCAGTGTAAATGCTTCAGGCTCTGTAACAGCACTAAGATGGAATCACAGACAGTCCCGTTGGTTCATCCCATATATCACACCACGCAGGTGAGCCAACCTTTGTGAGAGATGGTCCCTTACACCCCCAACATGCTATAAAAACTCCATGGCCCACGTGGATCACAATAACTGGTTTTCTGCATACAAAAGCCAGGGCTGATGTTAGGGGGTAGCAAGCAGGGCAACTGCCTGGGGCCCCCACAAAGCTCCATTGCTCAGGCTTTGGCTTTAGCCCCCGGTGGTGGGGCTCAGAGGCCCTGACTTCAGCCCCATGTGCTGAGACTTCAGCTTTCTGCCCTGGGCCTCGGCGAGTCTAATGCCGGACTTGCTTGGCAGCCCCCCTGAAAACCGCTCATGGCCCCCCAGGGGGCCCCAGACCCCTGGTTGAGAACCACTGCCTTACACCACGAATCACAGCAATGTTCAGGTTACTGCCAGTCCCAAAGAACCAGCCACTTACTTAGGTCAATTGAATCTAGATCTCACAACAAAGACAACACTTGTAGCCAGTCCTGTCATAACCTGTATTAAGATTTATTTAAAAGGAAATGAGAGTTGTTTACAAAGTTAAAGCAGATGCAGACGAGTTACAGCCTTAAATTTCAAAGGTAATAGAAGCTTCTATAATAAGCAAGCTCTACATATTCTTTAGGACTAACCCCGGCTAAGCAGCTGGGGATCTCTTGCTTATGCCTAGAAACTTTGCCTCCCTGAGTCCAATCCACATACAGATAATCAGTTCCTTCTGTATAGGGTTTTTCATCCCCTTCCTACCATGTGCTCTGAGCTGCAAGCTCAGCTAATGGGAAGTCAAGAGCACAACAACAACCTTGTGTCTTCTTTTATATCCCATAATAGTCTCTCTTCTTTTATATCCCATAATAGTCTCTCTGCCAGGCAGGGTGTAATGCATTCTGTTGCCAATCAGCACTTCACATAGGTAAAGTCTCTCTCCTGTTTGGTGATTTACATAGCCATAGAGGCTCACAATGCAACTAGTCAGATATTAACCCAGGCAGCAACTCAATAAAGCATTCAATAAAGTCTAAACACATTCTTGTCATTCTGATACCTGTTTTAACAATACTAACACAGGTGAGTCAGACTGATTCCAGCTATGCCTTTGCCCATGTTCAATTAAGAACATAAGAAAGGCCGTACCGGGTCAGACCAAAGGTCCATCTAGCCCAGTATCTGTCTACCGACAGTGGCCAATGCCAGGTGCCCCTGAGGGAGTAAACCTAACAGGCAATGATCAAGTGATCTCTCTCCTGCCATCCATCTCCATCCTCTGACGAACAGAGGCTAGGGACACCATTCTTACCCATCCTGGCTAATAGCCATTTATGGACTTAGCCACCATGAATTTATCCAGTCCCCTTTTAAACATTGTTATAGTCCTAGCCTTTACAACCTCCTCAGGTAAGGAGTTCCATAAGTTGACTGTGCGCTGCGTGAAGAAGAACTTCCTTTTATTTGTTTTAAACCTGCTGCCTATTAATTTCATTTGGTGACCCCTAGTCCTTGTATTATGGGAATAATAAAATAACTTTTCCTTATCCACTTTCTCAACATCACTCATGATTTTATATACCTCTATCATGTCCCCCCTTAGTCTTCTCTTTTCCAAACTGAAGAGTCCTAGCCTCTTTAATCTTTCCTCATATGGGACCCTCTCTAAACCCCTAATCATTTTAGTTGCTCTTTTCTGAACCTTTTCTAGTGCTAGAATATCTTTTTTGAGGTGAGGAGACCACATCTGTACACAGTATTCGAGATGTGGGCGTACCATGGATTTATATAAGGGCAATAATATACTCTCAGTCTTATTCTCTATCCCCTTTTTAATGATTCCTAACATCCTGTTTGCTTTTTTGACCACCTCTGCACACTGCATGGACATCTTCAGAGAACTATCCACAATAACTCCAAGATCTTTTTCCTGACTCATTGTAGCTAAATTAGCCCCCATCATGTTGTATGTATAGTTGGGGTTATTTTTTCCAATGTGCATTACTTTACATTTATCCACATTAAATTTCATTTGCCATTTTGTTGCCCAATCACTTAGTTTTGTGAGATCTTTTTTAAGTTCTTCACAATCTGCTTTGGTCTTAACTATCTTGAGTAGTTTAGTATCATCTGCAAACTTTGCCACCTCACTGTTTACCCCTTTCTCCAGATCATTTATGAATAAATTGAATAGGATTGGTCCTAGGACTGACCCTTGGGGAACACCACTAGTTACCCCTCTCCATTCGGTGAATTTACCATTAATTCCTACCCTTTGTTCCCTGTCCTTTAACCAGTTCTCAATACATGAAAGGACCTTTCCTTTTATCCCATGACAGCTTAATTTACGTAAGAGCCTTTGGTGAGGGACCTTGTCAAAGGCTTTCTGGAAATCTAAGTACACTATGTCCACCGGATCCCCCTTGTCCACATGTTTGTTGACCCCTTCAAAGAACTCTAATAGATTAGTAAGACACAATTTCCCTTTACAGAAACCATGTTGACTATTGCTCAAGAGTTTATGTTTTTCTATGTGTCTTACAATTTTATTCTTTACTATTGTTTCAACTAATTTGCCCGGTACCGACGTTAGACTTACCGGTCTGTAATTGCCGGGATCACCCCTAGAGCCCTTTTTAAATATTGGCGTTACATTAGCTAACTTCCAGTCATTGGGTACCGAAGCCGATTTAAAGGACAGGTTACAAACCTTAGTTAATAGTTCCGCAACTTCACATTTGAGTTCTTTCAGAACTCTTGGGTGAATGCCATCTGGTCCCAGTGACTTGTTAATGTTGAGTTTATCAATTAATTCCAAAACCTCCTCTAGTGACACTTCAATCTGTGACAGTTCCTCAGATTTGTCACCTACAAAAGCCAGCTCAGGTTTGGGAATCTCCCTAACATCCTCAGCCGTGAAGACTGAAGCAAAGAACCCATTTAGTTTCTCCGCAATGACTTTATCATCTTTAAGCGCTCCTTTTGTATTTTCATCGTCAAGGGGCCCCACTGGTTGTTTAGCAGGCTTCCTGCTTCTGATGTACTTAAAAAAGATTTTGTTATTACCTTTGGAGTTTTTGGCTAGCCGTTCTTCAAACTCCTCTTTGGCTTTTCTTATTACACTCTTGCACTTAAGTTGGCAGTGTTTGTGCTCCTTTCTATTTGCCTCACTAGGATTTGTCTTCCACTTTTTAAAGGAAGTCTTTTTATCTCTCACTGCTTCTTTTACATGGTTGTTAAGCTACGGTGGCTCTTTTTTAGTTCTTTTACTGTTTTTCTTAATTTGGGGTATACATTGAAGTTGGGCCTCTATTATGGTGTCTTTAAAAAGGGCCCACGCAACTTGCAGGGATTTCACTTTAGTCACTGTACCTTTTAACTTTTGTCTAACTAACCCCCTCATTTTTGTATAGTTCCCCCTTTTGAAATTAAAGGCCACAGTGTTGGGCAGTTGAGATGTTCTTCCCACCACAGGGATGTTGAATGCTATTGTATTATGGTCACTATTTCCAAGCGGTCCTGCTATAGTTACCTCTTGGACCAGCTCCTGCGCTCCACTCAGGATTAAATCTAGAGTCGCCTCTCCCCTTGTGGGTTCCCGTACCAGCTGCTCCATGAAGCAGTCATTTAAAGTATCAAGAAATTTTATCTCTGCATTTCGTCCTGAAGTGAAATGTTCCCAGTCAATATGGGGATAATTGAAATCCCCCACTATTATTGGGTTCTTAATTTTGATAGCCTCTCTAATTTCCCTTAGCATTTCATCATCACTATTACTGTCCTGGTCAGGTGGTCGATAATAGATCCCTACTGTTATATTTTTACTAGAGCATGAAATTTCTATCCATAGAGACTCTATGGAACCTGTGGATTCGCTTAAGATTTTTACTTCATTTGAATCTACACTTTCTTTAACATATAGTGCCACACCTCCCCCTGCATGGCCTGTTCTGTCCTTCCGATATATTTTGTACCCCGGAATGAACCAATTAAGACTTGGGGGCTTTTGCAAGAGCTAACACCTCATCTGCCAGTGCCACAGGCAGGATAGGCAGGGATAGTGTCTCTAGCCTCTGTTTGCCAGAAGCTGGGAATGGGTGACAGGGGATGGATCGCTTGATGATCCCCTGTTCTGTTTACTCCCTCTGAAGCACCTGGCATTGGCCACTGAGCTAGATGGGCCATTGCTCTGATGCAGTGGGCCATTCTTATGTTCACAGTCTCTATCCGGAGTATCTACTCATTTGGACTCACTGGGGAGCCACAGAACGAAACAAGATGTGCTGAGGCAAGAAGACCCCGCCTCAGAGCCCCAGGTTCACACTTGTCAAAAGCTAAACCTAGGCCCAGCCCATGAAAGGGGCACTCCCAGGAGAGACTGTATAAAGGCTGCAGAATCAAACAACTTAGTAAACCTGAGACAGCTGCCTTGGGGACAATGACAGGGAGAATCCCAAGAGTGACTCCTTTGATTCTGCTCTTCTCTGGCCTTTGGTTCATAGAATGATAGAACTGAAAGGGACCTCGAGAGGTCACCAGTCCAGTCCCCTGCACTCAAGGCAGGACTAAGTATTATCTAGACCATCCCTGAGAGGTGTTTGTCCAGCCTGCTCTTAAAAATCCCCAATGATGGAGATTCCACAACCTCCCTAGGCAATTTATTCCAGTGCTTAACCACCCTGACAGTTAGGAAGTTTTTCCTAAGGTCCAACCTAAACTGCCCTTGATGCAATTTAAGCCCATTGCTTCTTGTCCTATCCTCAGAAGTTAAGAACAATTTTTCTCCCTCCTCCTTGTAACAACCTTTTATGTACTTGAAAATTGTGAGCATGTCCCCTCTCAGGCTTCTCTTCTCCAGACTAAACAAACCCAATGTTTTCAATCTTCCCTCATAGGTCATGTTTTCTAGACCTTTCATCATTTTTGTTGCTCTTTGGATTTTCTCCAAGTTATCCACATCTTTCCTGATATGTGGTGCCCAGAACTGGACACACTTCTCCAGTTGAGGCCTAATCAGCGCAGAATACTGCGGAAGAATTACTTCTCGTGTCTTGCTTACAATACTCCTGCTAAAACATCCCAAAATGATATTTGCTTTTCTTGCAATAGTGTAACACTGTTGACTCATATTTAGCTTGTGATCCACTATGATCCCCAGATCCCTTTCCGCAGCACTCCTTCCTAGGCAGTCATTTCCCTTTTTGTATGTGTGCAACTGATTGTTCCTTCCTAAATTAAGTACTTTGAATTTGTCCTTATTGAATTTCATCCTATTTACTTCAAACCATTTCTCCAGTTTGTCCAGTTATTTTGAATTTCAATTCTATCCTCCAAAGCACTTGCAACCCCTCCTAACTTGGTATCCTCCACAAACTTGATAAGTGTAACAGAGAGACTCCCAGTGGCAGAGGGTTTCACCATGTCTCATAGGGTTGCACCCTGGTAGGAGGGGGCTAGGCCTGTACTGGAATAAGGTCACTCTGTGCTTCACAGTGTGGCAGAACTTAGAATTAGCAGGGGAAAATGCCGGGGGGAATCAACATGTGGAATGGACAAAAACCCCATCTGAATTCTCTCACATTGCCCTTCTCGTCCTGGCAGCCTACAGATTAACATCCACTTTTTTCTCCAGATCATCCCATCCTCCCACAGGGAAGGAAATGTCTGCAATGGAGCTGGCTCATGTAAGGGATTATCAGGGAGCAGGTGGTGGGCTCTTCTTGGAGGGAGAGGAGCAGTAAATGCATAGGAGGGTGGGAGCTGCTAGAGTTGGTGGGAGGCAGGAAATATCGAGGGTGGAGAAAGGGAGGGGACAGGATGTGATAAACCTGCTGAGACTTGTGTAATCTAGGATGTGATGGGTTGTCACCCTGGGGTGCAGTCTGGGGGACTTCTGGGAACCACTGTGCCCTCTAACCCTCAAGCTGGGCTGGCCCTTCTCACACTGCTTTGCTGGAGATTTAACCTTGTTATCACCCAACAGGACAGCAGGTGGTGCCATGCATCCAACTAAGCTACCTGAATGCTTTACCTAAGCCACTCTAGGACAGATAGAAGACAACAGCCAATTTCCCAGCGATAAGTTGTAGCAAACAGATCAAAGCAGATTACTTAGCAAATAAGTAAAAACTCAAACCAAGCCTAACATACTAGATGGATAGAATTTGAATTAGCAGCTGCTCACCCTGATTGATGATAGGAGCAGTCCATCAAGTTTCCATAGACAAGCTAGAAATCCCTTTGCCTTAGGACCAACACTTCCCCCAGTTCAGTCTTTCTTCCTTAAGTGCTTCCAGGAGTTCTCTTGTCTGGGGAATGAGGCCAAGAGATGATGACACACCGCACCTTATGTAGCTTTTCCATATAGCAGGAACCCTTTGATCTAAACTAAGTTCCCAGTCCAGTTTGTAGAAAAATACAGGTACCAAAATGAAGTTTGTTGTCATGTGGTCTGGTCACATGCCCTAGCATGCCCAGCTGAGTCATAGTAGCCATGACTCATAGGCTGGCTGAAACATTTACAGGAAGGCTAAGCTCTTCCATGGCTCATCAACAAAGACAATGGACCATCATCACTGTCTGGCTTCTTCATTGTTGTACCTGAAAGGCTAGTTATGGGTGTTACCCAAAGTAAGCACATTTGAAAGACAGATACAGAGTCAATATCCATAACTTCAGATACAAACATGATCATGCACACAGCAAATCATAACTTTTCCAGTGACACCGCACATGACTCATCTTGTACAAAATGCCTCATGATTAGGACATAATTATATTATAATCCTACCACTATGCTGAATATGGGATGTAGTGTCAGATAGGGCCTAATTTCAAGGCATAGGAGTTGAGAATGGAACTTCCCCTCTTTGTGGAACAGGAAATAACTCTTCCCAGACTCCCAGTGCTGGAACCTGAATCTACTGACACTTCATTAGTTGCCACCACCCCCAATCTTTATCAGTGATGATTTTATATTTTCTTTTAGGTCATTGGTAAGAATGTTAAATAGCACAGAGCCAAGAACTAATCCTTGCAAGAACGCATTAGAAATAAATCCACTGTGTCATCTCTTTTATAGTTTTTAAATATTGGCACAGCGTTAGCTTTATTCCAGTCTTCTGGAATTTCCCCAGTGTTCCAAGTCCTAATTAAAATCAACATTAACAGTCCATCAGGCTCCTCCACCAGGTCTTTCAAAACTCGAGTTATCTGGACCCACTGATTTAAACACGTCTAACTTTAATAGCTGCTGTTTAACGTCCTCGTGAGTTACTGTTGGAATGGAAAGACTGTCAACATTTTATGATATGAGTTACATCATGTGTTTTTCTCCAAATCCAGGAGAGAAATATTTATTGAACACTTTTACCTCTTCTGCATTATTTTTGATAATTCTTCCATTTCCATCTAGTAATTTACCATTACCATTATTAGGATTAATTTTGTACTTAATATACTTTTAAAAACTTCCTTCTTCTTTTCATTGGTTGATCATTGATTTCCGATAGCTTCCCTTACCAACTTTCTACAATTCTGACCTTCTAACTTATAATCTTTACTATTAACTTCCCCTTTCTTCCATATATTTTATTTGGAGAGTGTTGGGATTCTTACCAGGGAACCACCAGCAGGGTCCAGAGACAGCCCCATCTCCTATATCAAGCTCTGGCTAGTGAGTATGCAATAAATGTGATGACCCTGCCGCTGTCTGTCAGCTGGGAGACCCAAAGATTTTCTCTTTCTACCATCTGATGCCTCCTGGATGCTTTAAGCAAGGTGGGGGTGAGACTCTGTTAACATGTGCCATGCGGAGCTTCCATTTACCTGGTGCTGCTGTTTTGTGAATAGTGGGGCTGTGAGTGGGGCAGCAGGTACTGAGTGGTGGACTCTTGCTCTTTCAGGGGCTGGAACCTTCGAGGAGGTGGCTGTGTATTTCACCAGGGAAGAGTGGGCTTTGCTGGACCCCGCTCAGAGAGCCCTCTACAGGGATGTCATGCAGAAGAACTATGAGAATGTGAACTCGCTGGGTAAGGAGTCCTGTCCCCTGGGTTATTAGAAGCTGTGGGTCTCTAAAGAACCTGAGTAATAATAATTTTATACCTTTATTTGTCATACAAGTTTTGGCAAGTTTCCTTGCCCCCCTTTTTTGCCTTATCTCCCACACACTAGTATCATTTTTGGACGTGTGCCTTTTTGGTGTCGTCAGTCATTTTAAAATTGCATTGAATACATCCTTATTGGCTGCATTATCAACTACATTAATAACTAGAGCTTTCATGCCTTTTCCTCATTTTAATAGGAAAATATGCTGACTGTAGAATTCTAAAGTAAATAGGTGTATGACTCATACCTGGCTTGTGTGACAGTCAGATGAGCTCCTCTTTTGATAGGAGATGCATCTGAAGAAGTGAAGTTTTTTACCCACCAAAGCTGATGCCCAAATAAATCTGTTAGTCTTTAAGGTGCCACCACTGGACTCCTTGTTGTTTTTTATAGGAGAGCTTATAATGTTGCCATTCAGGACTCCATGGGTGAAGGGAGAACAGAGCTGTGGGAGGGGAAAGGAAGGGAGGAGTAGATAATTCTGGGGTGCCAGGACATAGGGAGGGTGTGTGCAGGGTTAGAGCTAAGAAGCAGCAGGGAGGGAGGAGGTAGTGAGAGATGAAGAGGGAACACAAGAAGCTGCCACGGTGCCGGAAGGTGGTGCTGGATGAGAGTAATGGGACGAAGGGGAGGGGAGTGTGGGGGAAGGGCACCTAGGAAGTGGACTGGGTGGGTCAGTGGGAGGGAGGAGAGGTTTAGGGATCTGAAGCTGTGGGGGATCCCAGATCTTTAACCCCGAATCCTTACACAAGCTTTAGAGCCTACACTCCAGTTTTATTTCTGTTCAGTTTCGCTTCATTATACATTTTTTTCCTAAATATTATTATTTTAACTCTTGACCTCTCTCTCTCACTCATTACCCCCTCCCCATATAACCTCCCCATCTCTATGCACAGTGACCCTGGCCACCAATCCTGAGTCCTTGCTGCATTCCTCCCTCCCATTGCAGGGCCGCTACCCAGGCACAAATGGGCACTTTGTTGATGATGTCACAGGGTGGTAGTGTAGCCTGTACAATTTTTATGCCTATAAGATTATGTATTGAGGTACAGCTCACCCTTGTACATGGCTACTCAAAGTGAATTGAGGAGATGAAATCTGGTGAAACACACAGAAACTTGATTTAATACAGACAGTTATAATTGAAATCATAGGCAAGGATCAATACACGTAACGATCAGACTATATAGTAAAGAGGGTCTTGCCCTGTGCATACTTACAAGTTATGGACACTGTTGGAAACAAAGATCAAGGGGCAAGGGAGCCCATCAGGGCAAGGGAAGGCCCTGCTCCAGTTGACACTGTCTCAGGGACCCGACAAAATGAAAAAATGGTCACTAGGAAAGGTAATTTATCCACTTTATTATGGTAATAGGATGGCTATATACCATATCTGCTCCTTTACTCTGATTACAGTAATGTCAATTGCTGCCCCAACCCATATGTGGCCTTTGGGAAGTCCATAATTTAGCATCAAGCATTAATACTCATGATTTACATCACTTATTTATTTATAATTCCAATATATGAATACGTCCAACAGCTGAGATACTGCATAGCAACCTAATTGCTAAAGCCCGACCCTTCTTTCAGAATCCTGTGGCGTATTGCACCTGTTTGTGGTTACTCGTTAGTCTCTCAAAATGAGGGTGCAAAATATCTGACCTGGGATTCTCTCCTTAGGCCTATTCAGGTAAATCCCAGACTTCAGCATAACTACTCCCACAAAGCCTCCACCTAATATAAGGCCCTTAACTGTAGCAAGCTTTGGCTATGTTTATACTACTGCAGTCAGTCGACCTACGCTGAGCAACTCCAGCTACGTGAATAAAGTAGCTGGAGTCAGCATACCTTAGATTGAGTTACCACAGGGTGTACGCTGCAGGGGGTCGACTTACTTTACTCTTCTCATCTGGGTAGAGTACGGGGTAGACTGGAGAGTGATCTGCAGTCAATTTAGCGGGTGTTTACTACACCCGCTAAATTGACCATGGGTGGATCGATCTCAGAGCGTCGATCCTGGCTGTAGTGTAGACCTGCATCACCTCCTTGCCCCTCCACGCATGTTCCAAGCTAATAAGCAATACTCTGATCATGACATTTTATCTTCAGTGAGTATAAAATTGCCCACAAGACATGGTGGTCATACATGATAAAATCAGGTCGGGGTCAACAGAAGTGAGAGTTTGGAGAGTCTTGTCCCCCCTCTCCCCATCTGCAGCAGCCACAAGCTGTCTTCCCTCCAGGTTCCTTGGATCTCTGAGCCTGTCCCTCCTGAGGTTGCGTGTCCCCGTGCTTGTTTCTTACATTCTCCTTTTCTGGAAGAATTAGAGACTGTTGCTCCTGAATTTGTGTTTAATTCCCCAGCCGTCTCCACACACTGGGGGAGTTTAATTCTCCCTCCCATTACACCTGAGTCACTAGATTACCTAATTCCCCAAAATGTGCTTTTGCGATGTCACAGTTCTGGGGTAGCGAAGCCTTTGACTTGCCTCCATGGTCTGCTCAAGGAATGTCCTGTCAGGTATCAGGTCTCTAGCCAGCCCCTCTCTATGGGTAGGGACCCACATGTCTCTTCTTTTTTACTAGGGTTTGAGGATTGCAGCTTGTGCTCCACTGCATTCACTGGACTAACGTCCAGTCCTTGTGTTTTGCTTTCTCTCCAAGGGCTGTGTGAGCAGTGTGTGTGTGAGAGAGGTGGGAATTTTGGTGATATTTCTATGATGCCAATACACACCTCAGTTTCCCTCTGTGGTTGGTATTGCTATGATTATAAAGAGCAGGGACATGAGGTGTTTTGTCATGTAGTTGTCACGGGGTGATATGAATGGGTCATTAAGGACTGGCTGGGACCAACCTACATCAATGGAATACCCGACAGAGACAAGGGAATAATTGTCACCTGTCCATGGGAGGATCTCAGCTTTACTGAGTGAAGCTTACATGGACTCATGATGTGCTTGGGAGCAGGAAGAACTGGGTTTGCAGATGCAGGGAGCTCTACTGGAGCAAAGACAAACGGACAGGCAAAGTGAAAGGAAACAAAACTGTTTTTAACAACAGCATGGCTCAAGAGCATTGGCCATTATGGACTATATTGTCTTTGCTTCTCTGTCCTAATCTAAAGCCTTTCTAATGCTGTGTTTCAGTTGACTAATAAACCCTGCTATATTTTAACAGTCTGCCCAGTGTCACAGCAAAAACTTGCTGAGGTGCATTGAAGCATGAATGAGGAACAGTCTCTGAACAGGAGTGTCGTTCAGCTGGACCTGCTGGCAGAGCTCACAGGTTGAAATAGGAGTGTTGAATCCAGAGGCTCAGTCTCAAGTGTTGAAGCTACATGGCCTGTCCTTGTGGAAGAGTGGGACCCCTTGGGGGTCCATCGCACTCAAGGGGCACCTCCCAAGGACTGTTTAAAAGCCAGGGCATTGCACAGATCCTATGGATCCATGACAATGTGCCAGAGGTTAAACCTTATGGGAAAAAGATATAAAACAAGAAAAGGATCTAAATGTGTATTTACCATTGCACCCTCATCAGTCCCCGTGGGAATCCCTCATCAGTTACAAAGTGTATTAAAACCTTCCTCTAAGGCTTACCTCTTGGTTATCAGGTTGTGTCAGTTTTGTTAGAGGGCTTTCCCTTCACCCTCCCACTTCCCTGGTTCTTGTCACACAGACAGCAAGCAGCAAAAGACCAGAAGTCCGAAGGGCTTTTTATTGGGGTTATCAGGTAGTGCGATGTTTATTGGGGTTATTTCCAAGCAAGCATATTCTGAAGCTCTTCACACCAGTCAGGCTTATCGCTATACGCCCAGAGAATCTGTTCCCCAGTGTCCCGTTCCCAGTTCTGAGGCCGCAGAGCGTTTACCCTGCATCCCCTTTCCCAGCTCTGATGCCGCAGAGCCTTGCCTGTGTCCCTATTCCCCGTTTCCCCATTAATAAAGCTGATTCCAATTTCCCTTCCTCCTCCTGTTTGACCCCAGTTTATATAGTCATATTCCCAGCTACACCTTAACCAATCATTTTACTGAAATGTAACTAACCAGTCCTAACATACTGTAACATAATTACCTAACCAATTATATCCTACTACCCTAATTAACTTACACCCAGCAAAATTAATTATACCGCAGGCAGAAACAGTTAGAGAACCAGAAAAGTGGTGGACATAAAGATAAAACAGTACAGAAATGAGGGTACCACAACCGTTGATAAGTGATTTCTTGCCAGACAGGATGCTAACAAACTAAATTTTCTTTAAGCATCTTAAGATCTATTTCGTTATCTGGTGGTTCTACCCCTTCCCCCATTCTGTGCTTGTCTTGTCTAGTTAGATTGTAAATTGTTTAGGGCATGGGCCATCTACTATTCTGTGTTTGTACTTTGCCTAGCACAATGGGGACCCACTGTTAGTTGGCCATTAGGCACTAAGGTAATGCATATGATTTATAATAATAATAACTCTCCTGCCACTTTGAGCCAAGGAAGCTGGCCTTGGGATGTTACAGCTTAAAAATGAGCTGGGGTTAAAACCGTGGACTATTCTTTGTGACAAGTATCCCACAAATTCCACTGACCTCTCTTGTTTTCTTTGCCTGGAGTAGGGTTTCCAATTTCCAAACCTGATGTGATCTCGCAGCTGGAACGAGGGGAAGAGCCGTGGGTCCCAGACCTCCAGGGCTCTGAGAAAGAAGTGCTCCCGAGAGCTGCCTTCACAAGTGAGGAATTGGTTAAACCAACTCAAAAACTCTCCATGAATACAGGAAACATTTGGGAGGCCATACAAAGACCTTGTGAGCTCTCCAAGTTCAGGATTGTTCCCTTCAGATGTGGAATCACTAGGCAGATGTCACTCATGGCTTCCCACCTATCCTAACTAACAACTGGCAGCAGATCCCTACCTGATCCCGCTTTCCCTTGTATGTTCTGGTGAGATGCAAACTAAAACTGATCCCTTCCTCTCTCCTCTGGGGAAGGGTGTGGGGAAAATCAGCTCCTGATGGGTTTGATCTCTCCCGCACATATTTTGGTTTGTTCATCCCTTTTTAAATTCCTGTCTCTGAGATTTCCTTTCTGTCAGGCACAGGGAGTGACTTATATCTGGATTCTCTCTGTCTCCCATCAGGTCTTGGGATGGTGAGTGAGAATGAGGAGAATCCCCAGCAAGAAGATGCTGAGCAAGTAGAACCATGTGGGACGTTATCAGGAAGACCCAAAGGGAATGTTTCCGGGAGTTGTGCACTCCCAGAAAAAGCAAAAGCCTGTGAGACTCAGCAGAGGCCAGAGGAAAACCTAAATAGCCTCTCAGACCTTATTACACACGAGAGAATCAACTTGGAAGAGACACGCTACACATGGCATGAGTGTGGGGAAAGCTTCAATGAGAGCTCAGACCTTTTCACATATCAGGGAATCCACAGAGGAGAGAGACCCTACATGCGCTCTGAGTGTGGGAAAGGCTTCAATCTGAGCTCACATTTTATCTCACATCAGGCAATCCACATGGGTGAGAAACCTTATGGGTGCTCTGAGTGCGGGAAACACTTCAATCGGAGCTCACACCTTATCACACATCGTAGAATCCACACAGGAGAGACTCCTACATATGCTCTGAGTGTGGGAAAAACTTCATTGAGTGCTCAGACCTTGTCAGACATCGTAGAATCCACAGTGGAGAGAGACCCTACACATGCTCTGCATTTGGGAAAAGCTTCAATCAGAGGTCATTCTCTATTACATATCAGAAAATCCAAATGGGAGAGAACTATAAGAAATGCCTTGATTAGGGCTGGCCAAAGATTTGTTTTAAAAAAAATCACATTTGCTAATTCCAATATAGTGATCTTTGCACCATCTTCACTGTGGTGTCTCAACTCCCCCAGATGAGTTGCCTGCTTCTGCCTTTTGCAGCTCACCCTTCTTTGGGGTCAGTCCTGTGATCTTTTCTATCAACTCCTTTCCTTTTGACTTGTAGGAGTGTGTATCCCTCCAGCCAGGAATGTTCATCAGCTCCAAGTGAGGTAGAGAGGGATGATGCCAATAAGCTTCCCTAAGGCAAAAGCTACCTGTGCCTTCCATCCACTAGGACTGTACATGGAATTGGCTGCTCAAGTTAGTGATTTTGGTGTAAAAAGACAATTATAGTTGTAGAGCAAAAGCAGCCCAGGGAGTGAACCTAACAGGCAATGATCAAGTGATCTCTCTCCTGCCATCCATCTCCACCCTCTGACAAACAGACTATTGACACCATTCCTTACCCATCCTGGATAATAGCCATTAATGGACTTAACCTCCATGAATTTATCCAGTTCTCTTTTAAACCCTGTTATAGTCCTAGCCTTCACAATATCCTCAGGTAAGGAGTTCGACAGGTTGACTGTGCGCTGTGTGAAGAAGAACCTCCTTTTATTTGTTTTAAACCTGCTGTCCATTAATTTCATTTGGTGGCCTCTAGTTCTTGTATTATGGGAATAAATAAGTAACTTTTCCTTATCTACTTTCTCCACATCACTCATGATTTTATATACCTCTATCATATTCCCCCTTAGTCTCCTCTTTTCCAAGCTGAAAAGTCCTAGCCTCTTTAATCTCGCCTCATATGGGCCCTGTTCCAAACCCCTAATCATTTTAATTGCCCTTCTCTGAACCTTTTCTAATGCCAGTATATCTTTTTTGAGATGAGGAGACCACATCTGTACATAGTATTCAAAATGTGGGCGTACCATGGAGTTATATAAGGGCAATAATATATCCTATGTCTTATTCTCTATCCCCTTTTTAATTATTCCTAACATCTTGTTTGCTTTTTTGATCGCTTCTGCACACTGCATGGACATCTTCAGACAACTATCCATGATGACTCCAAGATCTTTTTCCTGATTTGATGTAGCTAAATTAGCCCCCATCATATTGTATGTATAATTGAGGTTATTTTTTCCAATTTACTTTACATTTATCCACATTAAATTTCATTTGCTATTTTGTTGCTCAATCACTTAGTTTTGTGAGATCTTTTTGAAGTTCTTCACAGTCTCCTTTGGTCTTAACTATCTTGAGCAGTTTAGTATCGTCTGCCAACTTTGCCGCCTCAATTTTTACCCCTTTCTCCAGATCATTTATGAATAAGGTGAATAGGATTGGTCCTCGGGCTGACCCTTGGGGAACACCACTAGTTACCCCTCTCCATTCTGAGAATTTACCATTTATTCCTACCCTTTGTTCCCTGTCTTTTAACCAGTTCTCAGTCCATGAAAGGACCTTCCCTTTTATCCCATGACAACTTAATTTACACAAGAGCCTTTGGTGAGGGACCTTGTCAAAGGCTTTCTGGAAATCTAAGTACACTATGTCCACTGGATCCCCCTTGTCCACATGTTTATTGATCCCTTCAAAGAACTCTAATAGATTAGTAAGACACAATTTCTCTTTACAGAAACCATGTTGACTTTTGCCCAACAATTTATGTTCTTCTGTGTGTCTGACAATTTTATTCTTTACTACTGTTTCAAATAATTTCCCCGTTACTGACATTAGACTTATGGGTCTGTAAATGCCGAGATCACCTCTAGAGCCCTTTTTAAATATTGACGTTACATTAGCTGTCTTCCAGTCATTGGGAACAGAAGCCGATTTAAAGGACAGGTTAAAAACCATAGTTAATAGTTCCGCAACTTCACATTTGAGTTCTTTCTGAACTTTTGGGTGAATGCCATCTGGTCCCGGTGACTTGTTACAGTTAAATTTATCAGTTAATTCCAAAACCTCTTCTAGTGACACTTCAGTCTATGACAGTTCCAGAGATTTGTCACCTACAAAAGCCAGCTAAGGTTTGGGAATCTCCCTAACATCCTCAGTCGTGAAGACTGACACAAAGAATCCATTTAGTTTCTCCTCAATGACTTTATCATCTTTAAGTGTTCCTTTTGTATTTCAATCATCAAGGGGCCCCACTGGTTGTTTAGCAGGCTTCCTGCTTCTGATGTACTTAAAAAACATTTTGTTATTTCCTTTGGAGTTTTTGGCTAGCCATTCTTCAAACTCCTCTTTGGCTTTTCTTATTACACTCTTGCATTTAATTTGGCAGTGTTTATGCGCCTTTCTATTTGCCTCACTAGGATTTGACTTCCACTTTTTAAAGGAAGTCTTTTTATATCTCACTGCTTCTTTTACATGGTTGTTAAGCCCCGGTGGCTCTTTTTTAGTTCTTTTACTGTGTTTCTTAAATTGGGGTATACATTGAAGTTGGCCCTCTATTATGGTGTCTTTAAAAAGTACCGTATTGTCCCGAGTATAGGCCGCACTTTTTCCCCCTAATTTAAGTATTTAAACTAGGGGTGCGGCCTATAAGCGGGTGTGACGGAGCGATTCTGGCGGGACCCAACTGAGAGTGCCAAATCAGGACCAATTGCTCAAACAGGGCAGTCACAGCCCTAGGCTGGGGTTTTTCCACCTCTAAGGCAAACCAAACCAGCCAGACAAAAAGGACTTTGGTCTCACCCCACTGGCTAACCACAAGTCACACAAGCAATTTCCTTAGACACTCCAGTCTCCCAGCATCACCACCAGTGCACTCGTCCTGGGGATGAATGGTTATGAAAACCAACACCCCAATAAAAGAAAAAGGTTCCCTCGATCCCAAAGGACCAAGCCCCAGACCCAGGTCAATATACACATCAGATCTTACCCACAAATCACGCTGTTGCCAGTCCTTTAGAATCTAAAATCTAAAGGTTTATTTACAAAGGGAAAAAGGTAGAGATGAGAGGTAGAATTGGTTAAATGGAATCAATTACATACAGTAATGGCAAAGTTCTTAGTTCAGGCTTGCAGCAGAGATGGAGTAAACTGCAGGTTCAAATTGAGTCTCTGGAACATCCCCCGCTGGGATGGGTCATTCAGTCCCTTGTGTAGAGCTTCAGTTTGTAGCAAAATCCCTCCAGAGGTCAGAAGCAGGATTGAAGACAAGATGGAGATGAAGCATCAGCCTTATATAGACTTTTCCAGGTGTAAGAATCCCTTTGTCTTCACTGTGGAAATTTACAGCAAAATGGAGCCTGGAGTCACATGGGCCAGTCCCTGCATACTTTGCTGAGTCACAAGGCGTGTCTGCCTTCTCTCCATGGGTCCATTGTGTAGCTGACGGTCCTTAATGGGCCATCAAACAGGCTAGGCAGAGCTAACACCAGCTTGTCTGGGAGGCTTCCCCCAGAAGCACAGCACAAACTTGAAATACAGACAGCATAGAGCCAACATTCATAACTTCAACTAAAAATGATACAGACATATAGACAGCATAATTATAATCAGCAACCCAGAACCTGGTCTTAGACACCTTATATGACCCCCTTTACTTAGGATTTGGAGCCACTACAGGACCTTGGTTGCAACCCATGTTCTATATGGTCCCCATTTATATCAATAACGTCACACCCCCAACGCAAAATTGATGCAGGAAGGGATGACAAAACATCGCTGACTGCATCCCAAGAGCCCCCTTTCCTTGGGTCTGTCTCACTACAGCTAGTGTTGGGCTAGAGGCCGTACCAGTGTATAACCGAAATGGTTTATCAAAGTCATGTTCAATAACATGAATGGATCTCTTTACAAACTCAAGGTATAACTTGGTTAGCTTTTGCAGCATGGTTCCTGTATGTTTCATGTGATCTTGCCAAGAGCTAAAGAAAATAGCTACTTTATCCATACCAGTTCTGGCCAATGTTTTGAACCCAAATAACATTAAACCAATGTAGATATTGAGGTTGTTCATAGTACAGGAATCTTGGCATTTAGCCATGAAAGCAATATGGTAGTGTGCCTCAGTTTCCCCTTTCATACAGCACATCAGGTCTGGAATGTATTTTCCCCTGTGAAAAGTTCCAACACTGTTTACATGCATTAACTGTGAAACATCAGTATAGCAAGGCCCTTTAACATAAAGTGTGTTTTCATGTATTCCTTTCAACATGTTTAAGGGATTTTCCAAAAGATTAGGCACATTGTACATTGTTACAGTTCTTGGCCATAGCAACACATTAGTTACAAAAATTAGCATTAGCAATAACAACAAATTCATTGCAAGTGTCCATTTACAATCATGTTTGTCATGCCACACCCTTGGCTCAATGCCATTGGAGTTTGGGCATTTTAGGGTTAACCTGTGGCTTCCCTTTGCAAAATTCAGTCTTCTCTTTCCTTCTGGATTAAACCCTGATTTCTCTTGCTTAACAGAATTCACTGGCTGATGGGGCGGGCCCTCTGTGCTAACAGCTATTAGCAATTCTGTCTTCTCCCTGCCAGCCAAGTAATTCGCATCAACACAGACACTAGCTTTTAACTCTTCAGCTGCTATGGATTCCAAGGCTGGACTTTGTCTCACAGAGGTACCACACAAATCCAAAGAGTCTGAGGGTGAGAGCTGGCTTGCTCTCCCCTGCCTCCTCAAGCATTTAGCCATACAACTGTTCTGCTCTGAAACACCAGTAACTGAATCTGTCCTCAGATCCTGAAGCACAGACTGCTCACTTACAGATTCAGCATGGAGACATTCCTGTCCCAACAGCATTGTCTCCCCACCAACAAGCTGTCCACACACAGCCAGGTGGTTATAGGGCTGCTCAACTTCCTTAACAGCTTCTACTCCACCTGAGACCTTTTCAAAGCTGCCCACACTGGATCTCTCAAAAGGAAAGTCAGTGGATCTATTCACAACAGAAAATTTCTGGCTGTTAGGAACTGAAACTTCCCTGATTAAATCACTTTTACACCCTTCAGTTGCAGTAAACTGCTTGCACAGGCTACCATGAGGATTCCTTTCCCTAGGAGCTTCTCTAAGCAGCAATTCACCCCTCACAGAAATTCTGCCCTTCCCCTCTCCACCTAGGGCTTGCTTTACAGGAACACTTCCCTGAGCAACCACAGCCGCTTTCTGGGTCTCACCTACACTTAGACTCACTTCAGGCCCCACAGGCGGATTTCTACACAATCCCCTTTTAGGCACACCTACAGACTTTCTAGATAACAGGTCAGAAGCAGTCTCCTTCCCTTGGCCATGAACAAGTTCAGGAATCTTTTCCTTCTTGCTACAAGTTGTCAAACTGTCAGTAAGTAACACCATTAAATCACCTTCATGCTCTCCTTGTGCCCTGGCTAGGGTATCACCCTGATCAGACAGAGTTGCTACACCCTTTTCCAACCACACATTAGCAACTGGCAAACTACAAGCACCAGAATTGTCTGTTCTCTGGGATTTTGCTAAGACACTAACTGGATGCAACCTAGTCACAGTGCCATTTTCCCCAGCAGACACAAACTCAGGACCATTCCCTTCCTGGGCTTTAGCTGTATTTACAACCAACTTCGAGACAACTGAATCACCCTCAACCATCACAGGCTGAAAGGCCCCTTCTGTTTGCTCCACAGACACAGAAGAGCCGGAGACACATTCTCCTTCACCAGACACACAGCTTGGGATTTCATTTCCCTCGTCCCAGCACACAGGGCTGTTCACAGACAACTGCTTGGAGACTGGGGTAGCTTCCTTCATAGGCAAGTCAATACTCCTGACAGAGACAGGCACATTCCCTCCACTGTCACATTTCTCCGCACAGGAAACAGGTAAGGGATATGGACACTCATCTTCCACTATCCCTCCCTTCCCAAACTGCTGATTAGACAAAGCCATCAGCTCACAAGGCTGCCTAGGCTCCTCCAAACTTTCCCTACCAGGCACATTGCCTCTCCCAACAGATAAGCTGCTGCTCTTTTCACTACACTGAGCTACTTTTAGCAAATCACAGTTACCCATTTCAGGTTTACTTCTACCAGCTGCACTAGCCACCAATCCATTACCCATTACAAATTTACCCTCTCCTTCCTTAGTTAGGGCTTTAACCTGACCATCTACTTTAATCTGCTCCTGAGAGACATTTTCCTCCCCAATGAGATCTTTCTGCTCTTGATCTAACTCCAGATTAACTTCTGAGACATTAGACAGACATTCAGAAACTTCATTCCCAGACACACTGCTTTTTTGCACAGACAAACCTTTGGAGCAACCCACCTCAGGCAAATTATTGCTCACAATAGACACAGGTTTAAGATTATTCCTCTCCTGTGACTGGCTACCTGGATTGAACAAAGCTTTAACATTTTCCCCAATTAAAAGATCTTTAGGCAATAACTTCCTGACGCCAGCTATCACCTCATGCTGAGCCCCATTCCACTCAAGGTGGATTCTGGCTAAAGGCACACGGACAGTAAACTCACAGAGGATCACAACATTCACACTCTGATTTGGTAAATAATCTTCCTCTTTGACCAGATCTGCTTTAACAAGAGTGATGTTAGAAGCCATAATTTGCCCTAAACAGCTTTTACCATTGACTTTTACACACTCTATGAATTTTCCATTACCATTCCCATCCATAGCACTGGCACAATTTATGGGGCCACCCCCTACTGAACACACAGTAACAGCATTGACATAAAAGGTGGCATTGTTGGGGTACATTTGTTTACCCCCAGACAACTGCTCAGAGTTATACAACATACCAACATTGTTACAAACTGGACTTTCAAGAGGATACAGTTTCTGCCGTTCTTCCATTGCTTTTTTGACTTGGGGTTGGAGTCTAGCTGTCTCCTGTTGCATCTGTCGAGTTTTCTCCTCAGCAGCCAGCAGCTCCAGACGCCTCTTACGAGCTTTTTCTTCTCTCCTAGCAACTTCTTTCTTTCTCTCATCAGCCTCTTTCTCCATTCGAATTTCTGCCAGTTCTTGCTCATAATCAAACTGCAGACTGTCTCTCAAGGCTTGCAGTTTCCTTGCTTTTCCTGATGCTCTCTGTCGCATGGTCACTGATCTTTAACCAACCAAACTCTCAATCCCAAAGTTAAAATTTGGATAGCGTGGGGTTCTGACCCAAAGCTTAATTGACCTGGTTCTGTGGATCCTGCCGACTACGCCACTGTGACGGAGCGATTCTGGCGGGACCCAACTGAGAGTGCCAAATCAGGACCAATTGCTCAAACAGGGCAGTCACAGCCCTAGGCTGGGGTTTTTCCACCTCTAAGGCAAACCAAACCAGCCAGACAAAAAGGACTTTGGTCTCACCCCACTGGCTAACCACAAGTCACACAAGCAATTTCCTTAGACACTCCAGTCTCCCAGCATCACCACCAGTGCACTCGTCCTGGGGATGAATGGTTATGAAAACCAACACCCCAATAAAAGAAAAAGGTTCCCTCGATCCCAAAGGACCAAGCCCCAGACCCAGGTCAATATACACATCAGATCTTACCCACAAATCACGCTGTTGCCAGTCCTTTAGAATCTAAAATCTAAAGGTTTATTTACAAAGGGAAAAAGGTAGAGATGAGAGGTAGAATTGGTTAAATGGAATCAATTACATACAGTAATGGCAAAGTTCTTAGTTCAGGCTTGCAGCAGAGATGGAGTAAACTGCAGGTTCAAATTGAGTCTCTGGAACATCCCCCGCTGGGATGGGTCATTCAGTCCCTTGTGTAGAGCTTCAGTTTGTAGCAAAATCCCTCCAGAGGTCAGAAGCAGGATTGAAGACAAGATGGAGATGAAGCATCAGCCTTATATAGACTTTTCCAGGTGTAAGAATCCCTTTGTCTTCACTGTGGAAATTTACAGCAAAATGGAGCCTGGAGTCACATGGGCCAGTCCCTGCATACTTTGCTGAGTCACAAGGCGTGTCTGCCTTCTCTCCATGGGTCCATTGTGTAGCTGACGGTCCTTAATGGGCCATCAAACAGGCTAGGCAGAGCTAACACCAGCTTGTCTGGGAGGCTTCCCCCAGAAGCACAGCACAAACTTGAAATACAGACAGCATAGAGCCAACATTCATAACTTCAACTAAAAATGATACAGACATATAGACAGCATAATTATAATCAGCAACCCAGAACCTGGTCTTAGACACCTTATATGACCCCCTTTACTTAGGATTTGGAGCCACTACAGGACCTTGGTTGCAACCCATGTTCTATATGGTCCCCATTTATATCAATAACGTCACAGCGGGATCTTGCAAAAAAAAAAAACCAATAAAAATACTTTCAATCCCAGCCGCGGCGGGGATTTAAAGAGCTCTGGGCTCCCCGCCGCAGCGGGCAGCCTAGAGCCCTCTGAGTCCCGGCTGCGGCTGGGACTGAAAGCGCTCTGGGCTCCCCGCCGCGGCGGGCAGCCCAGAGCGCTCTGATTCCCCGCCGCGGCTGGGATTTAAAGAGCTCTGGGCTCCCCGCCGCAGCGGGCAGCCCAGAGCCCTCTGAGTCCCGGCCGCGGCTGGGATTTAAAGGGCTCTGGGCTCCCCGCCGTGGCGGGCAGCCCAGAGCGCTCTGATTCCCCGCCGCGGCTGGGATTTAAAGAGCTCTGGGCTCCCCGCCGCAGCGGGCAGCCTAGAGCCCTCTGAGTCCCGGCTGCGGCTGGGACTGAAAGCGCTCTGGGCTCCCCGCCGCGGCGGGCAGCCCAGAGCGCTCTGATTCCCCGCCGCGGCTGGGATTTAAAGAGCTCTGGGCTCCCTGCCGCAGCGGGCAGCCCAGAGCCCTCTGAGTCCCGGCCGCGGCTGGGATTTAAAGGGCTCTGGGCTCCCCGCCGTGGCGGGCAGCCCAGAGCGCTCTGATTCCCCGCCGCGGCTTGGATTGAAAGCGCTCTGGGCTCCCCGCCGCGGTGGGCAGCCTAGAGCCCTCTGAGTCCCGGCCGCGGCTGGGATTTAAAGGGCTGTGGGCTCCCCGCCGCGGCGGGCAGCCCAGAGCCCTCTGAGTCCCGGCCGCGGCTGGGATTTAAAGAGCTCTGGGCTCCCTGCCGCAGCGGGCAGCCTAGAGCCCTCTGAGTCCCGGCCGCGGCTGGGATTTAAAGGGCTCTGGGCTCCCCGCCGCGGCGGGCAGCCCGGAGCGCTCTGATTCCCCGCCGCGGCTGGGATCGAAAGCGCTCTGGGCTCCCCGCCGCGGCGGGCAGCCCAGAGCGCTCTGATTCCCCGCCGCCGCTGGGATTTAAAGAGCTCTGGGCTCCCCGCCGCAGCGGGCAGCCCAGAGCCCTCTGAGTCCCGGCCGCGGCTGGGATTTAAAGGGCTCTGGGCTCCCCGCCGCGGCGGGCAGCCCGGAGCCCTCTGATTCCCCGCCGCGGCTGGGATTTAAAGAGCTCTGGGCTCCCCGCCGCGGCAGACAGTCCAGAGCCCTCTGAGTCCCAGCCGCGGCTGAGATTTTCTTTAAGTTAAAAAAAGTTAAAAATTTAATTTTTTTAAAATAGCACCAAACTTTAAGGGTGCGGCTTATAATCAGGAGCGGCCTATACTCGGAACAATACGGTATCCATGCAGCTTGCAGGGATCTCACTCTTGTCACTGTACCTTTTAATTCCTGTTTAACTAATCCCCTCATTTTTGCATAGTTCCCCTTTTTTAAATTAAATGCCACAGTGTTGGGCTGTTGAGATGTTCTTCCCACCACAGGGATGTTAAATGTTTAACATATTTGCAGTTTATTTCGAGCAATTGCAGTTAGTCAGGAGAGTACACACGGGCAGAGTTTCCCCTCCTGAGGTAGGTCTTGGTTAGATAAACAATTAAGGCAAGCATTTATACCTTTTGGGACATACAGTAATGAGCAACAATTGCATTTTGTTTGTACATATTCCTTTCTGATAGCTTACTTCTCTCAGCAATTTCTGCTACAGTCTGCATACTATTCTTATCTAACACAAGGTCGAAAAACAGCGTCTCTTACAGTTCTTTTCCACTCGCCCAGGCCCTGCTTGGAAGTCTCGCGTTATTAGCTGTTAGAGTTAGCCTGTTAAATATCAAATCCTTGAGAAAAAACAGTTAAACGAAGCAAAACGAAATCACAAACAGAAATGTCATTGGAAATAGAGAAATAAAAAAGGGAAATGAAATCCCCATCAATTTATCGTATCTGGGCCATTCCTGTATCGAGAGCACCCACTAAGGTCCCTGTGTGCTTACGAGAAACCTGGAGGAATGCATACCACAGCCTGAACATGAAACTCAACTGCTCCTAGGTGCCTCAGTAAAACCCTTTCCTTGCTGTGATGTTGATGATTTTATGAAAATATGCTAATGAGTGCGAATATAATGTAACTGGAACATGCTTCATGCAAAAGGTATTTTGTAAGGTATCATTACAAAGCTTATTATCTATTGTGTGTGTTCATCCTACTTGTATGAATCAATCATTCTTGTATCTGAAACTAGAAATATGAACTATAACTCTGAGGTCCTGTTGTAATGATGCAAAGTGTGGGCCATTAATAGTGGTTTGGACTCTTGATGGCTCCCATTAACCAGGACAATTGACTGTAGATGGCTCTGTCCTGCACCATCTGTGAGTCAGGCCAGGAAGAATGAAGGCTTGGGGGTCTCATAGGATATGTGACCATGTCACCTGGTACAGGAATCCATCTTTATATATATATAAAAATGGAGATATTCTATCTCCTAGAACTGACCTTGAAAGGTCATCTAGTCCAGCCCCCTACCTTCACTAGCAGGACCAAGTACTGATTTTTGTACTAGATTCCCAAGTGGCCTCTCTCAAGGATTGAGCTCAAAACCCTGGATTTAGCAGGTTAATGCTTAAACCACTGAGCTATCCCTCCTGCCTTAAACCTGGGGTTTTTCCCCAGGAGAGAGATGAAAGATTCCTTCCTTGTACCAAAGCTGTATAAGGGGGTGGAAGAGAAGAAAGGTGGCTACAGTCATGAAAGAATCCCTTAGCTACCACCTGAGCTGGAACAAGGACTATACCAGGCGAAAAGGTTGGGCCCAGACTAGAAATGTCTAGTCTGTGAAAGAAGCTTATTGGGAGATCTCTGAGGTGAGATTTTATCTGTATTCAGTTGCCTACTGTATTAGGTTTAGACTTGCATGTTTTTGTTTTATTTTGCTCTATGGAGAATACAAACTCCATAGAGAAGGAAAAGTTAATGTCTTAGAGAAGTCTGTGTGTGTGTGTGATAGATGGGTGGGAGGGTGTCTAGAAACCACTCTCCTATAGTTGCAACAAAGAATCCTGTGGCACCTTATAGACTAACAGACGTTTTGCAGCATGAGCTTTCGTGGGTGAATACCCACTTCTAACACGGCTACCTCTCCTATAGTTGCTCTTCTCTGATTTCCTTTAGAAAATCTGAAGCAGGGAGCAAAAACCCTTCTCTTTTCTGAGGCTTGAAATCAGGACCTTCAGAGTATAAGACAGATGTGCTGCCAACTGCACTAAGGTGGCTTGGAAAGCTTTATGCTCACTGTATATAGGACCTTTCTACAGCAGTGACTGGGGTGGGAAAGGAGCCAGGGGTGTGCTGGAAGAAGCAGGGAGATCTGGTGCCCACAGATCTGTCCTGTCAGCTTTCTCAGTAGTGAAGAAATCAGTTTTCACTGCCAGCAAACAATCTACTGGCAGCACAGGATGGATGTTTCCAAGGTACACACCCACCTCCACCTTTTAGAACTCACTCTTCTTTCTATACTATAGCACTTCCTATGTGAATGGAGCTAAGCAAGTTGGGGGAAACTACATGAGTAACAGAAACCAGCACTTCAGGTAGGGTTTGAACTCATAACCCCAGTACTAGCCCCTTTTGTACTAACCAGCTGCACCACTGCAGGTGCTTATTTAATAAAGTTGGGAAGCAAGCAGTTATCAGGCTCTACAGTTCTCACCTTTGCCTGGTAATTGACAGGCAGCTCGTTCAAACCTAACTAAAGACATGGCTTTTCAGCGATGAGACTCCAGGATGCTTTAACAGGAAGAAAATCTCCTCTGTTCTGGTTTAGCCCCATTTGACTCCTTCTGCCCGTCTTCTCCCCACCCCGCCCTTCCCTGTCTCTTTCCTTCCCCATTGGGGCTGTGCAGAGAGGAGCCCCAGTCAGTCTCTGTCACAGAGTCTGTATCCCATAAAGGGTGGGAGGGAGGGGTCGCTCTAAAACATTGATAATGGGGAGGGGAGGGGTGGGCGTGGTTAGGGGGAGAAAGGATGGAGAACTAACAGTGGGGCCAAGAGAGATTCCCCCAGATTGGGGGGATCCCCTGCTGCTCCCCATCAGCCAGCTGTGGGAAGAACAACTTGGGATTGCTTGGGGAAGCCATCTTTAAAAACACAACTGTAACATGCTAGTTACATTTTAATAAGACCAAAGTCTCCTCAAACCCAGGGTCACCATCACTGGAATGATTTTGTCCTGATATTTTACTGGCCACAGACACAAAGCGAGTCAAATTACAGTTTCCAGTTGGAGTCAGTGAACACACAAGAAACCAGAGGCTTTTAATTCCTTAGGTTCTGCCGCCATTTCATTTCTGTCCTGTTCCAAGATTTATCATTGTGCAAAGCAACGTTAGGCCCTTGGGAATGTCCCCCCTGATCCCGCCTGCCACCCCTGGGCAATTTAAAAGGGCCCAGGGAACCCCGCCACCACCACGAGCAGCATAAGGGGGCTAAGGCAGTTTCCTGCCTGCCCTCGCTCCATGTGGCACACCACTCCTGGAAGCAGCTGGCACGTCCCTGTGGCCCCTGGGGTGGAGTGTGGGTCTCCACACGCTGCCCCCACCCCAAGTGCCAAGTCTGTCAACTGTGGCAATGGGAGCTGCGGGGAGGGGGGAGTCTGCGGGCAGTGGTGCGCAGAGACACCCCCTGGCCCTCCTGCTTAGGAGCTGCTGCCAGAGGGGGGTGCGGGTTGCTTTCGGGAGATGCCTGAGGTAAATGCTGCACCCCTCACCCTCTCCTGCACTCCCAACCCCCTGCCCCAGCCCAGACCCCACATCTGCACCCAAACTCCCTCCAAGAGCCTGTGACCCACTCCCCCTCCTGCACCCCAGCTCCCTGACTGAGTCCAGATCCTGCACCCAATCTCTTTCCCAGAGCCCAATCCCTCTTCCTCCCACACCCAAACTCCTTCCCACAGCCTTAGGCAGGTGCATGGGATAGGTGGGGCAGGACTTGGTTCCATTCTGGGCACCACCAAAAATTATCCAAACCTGCCACCCCTGTCCAGCCCAACCTTTTGCTGATGCACCTCAGCCCACACCCGTGCAAGGTTTGAAGCTTCCATTGCTTAAATTCCAGGAAACTGAGGGATTTCAGCTCCACTTTGCCCAGAGGGAACCTTCACCCCACTCCCAACCAGGTTCTTGTCCATGGGATCACTGTAGGGGGGCTGGGTGCCGCTGGGTCTTTTCTCTCTCTAGGACAGGCCAGGGTGCAATAACTGGGGCATCTGAGCACCCAGGACCTTCTGTGGGGCTGCCAGTCCCCTTCCCCTTCTGTGGTCTCATCTGTCATTGACTCCGGCCTTTTTTCTATCCATCGTCAGCACCATCCGAAGCAAGCTGCACTCGCCTCAAAAAGACAAAGAGTCCTGTGGCACCTTATAGACTAACAGACATATTGGAGCATAAGCTTTTGTTGGTGAATACCCACTTCATCAGATGAATGAAGTGGAAATTTGCAGGGGTAGGTATAAATATGCAGGTAAGAATATGCAGGTAAGATAAGGAGGTTAGTTCAATCAGGGAGGATGAGACCCTCTTCTAGCAGTGGAGGTGTGAACACAAAGGGAGGAGAAACTGCTTTTGTAGATGGCTAGCCAGTCACAGAATTCCCACTACATCGTTTGAAGACAAACAAAATGTTGAGTGTTCAAAAATATGATGGGAAAATGTTATTTAAAAAGGGGAATGTAATGTTGTATGTTAAAAGGAGGGTTTAGACAGTTTCAATTATTATGTTTTGATTCCTCACACCCAATTCTGCCTAGCCAGGAAAGTAGCGGAAATGTGATCATCAGTCAATAGAGTTCTCTGACATGAAAAGGATACATGAGGCTGTTTGTAGTTAGCTCAACATAAATAAAGGTGAGGGGGAAACTGCTGGCTGGGAGCTAAATATGCAGGACAAAGGATTGGGATTCTTCTACTCTCAGATTTGTTATGTAGCTGGCAGTCTCCCAAATGATGGTCTGTTCCTTCCCTCAAAATGCCGGCTAAGCCTCTCCTTTTGAATTTAAAGCTCCATGAAAGGAAAAAAAATAATGAGGAAGAAAGCATAAAAGCTATGTATGTAGTTGAGAAATGACTTGGAGTGATGAAAGACCAGAGAAGGGAAAACATCAATGTTTCTGTGGGGTTTTGAACCATGGACTTTTTGCAAGTTAGGCAAGTGTGATAACCACTACACTACAGAAACCAGCTGTTGTGAATTCTGGGGCCCTTTTCTAAGGCTTTCTCAGTAGCCGCTACACCAGCTGATTTGCCTTTGAAGAACAGGGAAACAAAGGGCATCAAGAACGTATGTTTTTTGGATGAGGCAAGAAAAGGGAGTAGCATTGTCCCCCTTGGGTAGCCCCTGTTCAATTCTAGGTCAGAGAACAAAACTCTTCTGCAAAAATATCAAACAAATGTTGTGTTTCACTTCACTTCATAAGTACAGTTGTGTGGCAATTAAATGATGACCCTAAAGTTTCATAAAAGCAAAGAACACTCAACAAAATAGTGTGGGAAATACAGATGTATCTGAGAAAATGGCTTGGAATGAAGAAAGACAAAAATTGATTGGTTGTGAGAACAGGCACTGTTTCCCCCTGGTTTGGAACTTCTCTCACAACTACTGGAATAGAAAAGCCAAGCAAATGGTGTTCTATTGTTGCAAAGGAGATTGAAGTGAGGCCATTTTCTCCAGATGGTCATGTCAGCAGTGGGATTTTCATGTCAGGGGGAGGGATAGCTCAGTGGTTTGAGTATTGGCCTGCTAAACCTATGGTTGTGAGTTCAATCCTTGAGGGGGCCATTTAGGGATGTGGGGCAAAAATCAGTACTTGGTCCTGCTAGTGAAGGCAAGAGGCTGGACTCAATGACTTTCCAAGGTCCCTTCTAGTTCTAGGAGATTGGTATATCTCCACTTCTTAAAAAAAATTGTACAGACAAAACTACACAGGGTCTTTTCAGGGGGCAAGACAAAGATGCCACATTTATTATGATAACAATCTGATTTATGACCAATAATTAATATCTTGATCCTTATACACACACATTATACCTAATACCTATACACACACACACATCCATCAGATGTTCTGCAGCTGCTGCATAGTTACCAGTCCTGGACATAGCTTGAGTTCGTGGCTTGATTTTGCAGCTTGGGTTCATAGCTTGTGGTGGCTAACTGGCCAGGAAAGCCGGGCACAAGGATGAGCTGGGTCTCTGTTGGGCATGCACTGATGTCCTTCCATGTTGGCAGCAGAATGTTACCCTTCAAAGTCTTCCATCTCACCCATCCTTTTTGTAGGCTTTAGTTTGAATCCAGAGTCTATAGGTCTTGCTGTGTCAGGCTGCCTTTGGGTTTTGGTGATTGATCACCTGTCAATTGCAGGCGTGACTTTCAGCCTGGGACCTGGCTTTGATCTTCCTTCTATTGTACCTTTTCTTTTTAGGGTGGACTCTTCTTACTTTGTTAGGGCTCTTGTCTGCATCTTCAGCCGGTGGGGTTTGAACTTTATTTCATCAGGACAGGCTGGGGCTGGAGATTGATTCCATCATTCATACATAACTCATTCACACATCTACAGCAGGGTTTGCAAAAATGAAGGTTGGAGGAAGCTTTTACAAAATGGAATGAGCGTTTTAAAATGGGGTTTGAATTACAATATGGCAAACAGTGAACAGAAGATACAATATAGACAAGTGTAGTGAATGGCAAATAGTAAACAGAAGTTACAATGTAGGCAAGTGTAGTGAATGGTGAACAGAAGTTACATTAATAAAGTGAACAATTAAAAACAATTTCATTTATCAGTTCTACAATTTGAAACCACATCTCTATGCAGAGACCAGAACACCCAAGAGATAGGAAAGAAAAGTCTTATAACTAGCACTTTAGACCAGTCCCCCATCCTAATGCTACAAATAACATGACTTATCAACCCTAGTTTTCATTAATAGTTGATGACACTCTTTAGGGAGGTCGAGATGGCACATCTCTTTCAACTCCTAGAGACCTTCTACAGCACAGCTGATCTTTAGACACACTCACCCGGACCTAAAGTTACATGTTTCCTGGAGCTCCATGAGTTCTGCGGTGTTGGAATCTCCCTGCTCATGTTTTAAGTGAACAAAAGATGGGTGCTAGCGTTCTGAGACAGTAATGGTGAACCTCAAAATCCTGCCCACTGGGCCAGACAGTTAAGCAACCACCACCCACAACCTCTACCATGGTAGCATCCTGTCTGCAACAACTCCCTGCTCAATAGCTGGGGTGTGAAATCCTCATTTCTTTGTTGTTCTATCACGGTAGTCCCCACTTTCCTATTGCTTGTCTGTATAAGCTCTGTCTGGTTCTGTGATTGTCTCTGTCTGCTGTATAATTAATTTGTTGAGTGTAAACCAATTAAGGTGGTGGGGTACAATTGGTTAGATAATCATGTTACAATATGTTAGGATTGGTTAGTTATATTTCAGTAAAATGATTGGTTAAGGCATAGTTGAGCAGAACTCCAGTTTTACTATATAGTCTGCAGTCAATCAGGAAGTAAGCGGGGGGAATGGGGATAGGGGAATTGGAATTATGTTTTGCTAAGGGGGGAATAGGAACAGGGAAGGGGAACAGGGTTACAGGCAAGCCTCTGGTGTCAGAGCTGGGAAGGGGGATACTGAGGAAGGAAATTGGAATAATTGCTTGCTGGAAGTTTACCCCAATAAATATTGAATTATTTGCACCTTTGAACTTCCTGTATTGCTGCACTCTGGTCCTGTAAGAAGGACCAGGGAGCAGGAGGGTGATGGGATAAACCCTCTAACAAGTATGACTTTCAGAGTGTGAAACCCCCTGGAACCCCTAAGCCATGGTTAGATAGTGCTGAATGAAAGGAAAGAATGTTCTGCCAATGCAGCTATTACAGGGATGGAAAACCCCTCCAGTTGCTGCAGCAGCTGTCTTCTCCACAGCAGCATTTTAAGTGTCACCAGCCTCAGAGTGAGACCATATCTGGCTGCATGGATGCTCAGGCACTAAGACAACATCACTGACAATACACCTGTAGTTGGCAGGATTCAAACCTGCATGGGGAGACTGCAATGGATTTTTAGTCTATTGCCTTAACCACTCAGCCACAGCTACTTGATATACAGCTGGTGCACTACACAATATTTCTGTTCTCACAGAATTATCACTTCAAATTGCTCAGACCAGCTCCCCCAGCACACTCATGGCTGTGCATTAGTATAAGCGTGTCCATGGCTGAACAGCAAGAGTTCCTGCCCATTTCCCTTCTGGCTGGAGCATGATTAGAGTGTGTTTGTGGTTAACGACATTGCTATAGATTGTTGCTCATTCCGCACTCTGACAATTCAGACAGTCCCTTTCCTATTCGAATCTCCACCATATCGTTCCAATAGCCGGGGTCAGGATTTCTCTGGGGTACTGAAATGTTTCAGGGGGTTGGTGCATGAACTCAACCTTGCATTCCATCCCTGATGTTTCATGGACTAACAACAGCAGCATAAACAAAGAGCTGAGCCAATATCTCACTGTCAGAGGTGAAGGTGGCCACGTCCCCTCAGTCTGACCATTGCCTTTACAGGAGAGAAAGGTTCACTGGAATCGAATGCCCTGGCTCAGCCAAGAGACACAGGGAGGTTTTGCTGTTCATGGATCTGGGCAAAGGAAATTGTGTCTCTGTGTGAAATTGAGGAGGGAAATGAAACATCCACATGGTGACCCAGTGCCCTAAGGAATGTGGGTGAAGGACTCGGGCTGGGAAATGATTTTACAGGAGTTAGTATCAATTTATTGCCCTGATTCAAATCTATGGCTAAAAGGCAGCCACTGTTGTTAGTACTGGTACCATGTGTGGGGACACTCCAGTGTGTATCAAGTCCATTGCCTTAACCAGGGATAGTCAATTATTTTATCAAGATCCAAATTTCTTGGTCAAGGTCTAGTCAATGTCTAGACTCCAGAGAAAATAATACACTGATGATCATAAGAAGAATATAGAAAGATTTTGCAGTCACTCTGGGCATAACTATGATGATTGTTTCATGTTTCACTCTTTATATCTGGCACCACCACTGCCTTTTCCTTTAGTCTTGTAATTTACCAAGGGCAAAACTAAACATCACTTCAGATACAAAGGAGTGTTTGTGTTCATTCCTGCTAGCTACACAGGGGTTTGATGTAGCTGCTTTCACTCCTTCGGTTCTGCTGGGTTAAGCAACATTTCAAAGTGTCACTGACCTGAAGGAGGGAGATCATTTTTTGACAGATGACGCCTCTTCTTAAAAGTGTTTGTCTGGCTGGCAGCCCTGGTTCCCAGGTCTCTCCTGGGGGAAAAAAATTTCTGTGCAAAATACTAAAACTTTTAACAGAGAGGAGGGAAAGTCGATGGCCACGTGATGGGGGCAGTATGTACAACAACCTGGTTCTTTTATGTGGGATGACTCTGAACATTGACTGATCTCCACTTCCGTGGATTCGAAGGGATATTTAGTTGGGCACTTGGGAACCTATAAGGCTGAAGCAATTTCATGGATGGTGACACTACGATTGAAGTTTTATTTAATGTTGTAGAAATTGTTAAAAACACTTAGCTTAAACTGGAACTGCCTGTTAAAGGCTGGTTTCCCCCCATCAGTTCCATAAGCTCTGCTAGAAACGCCATGGGTTCTCTCCTGCCTCGGTGGGAACTAGAGGGAATCGTCACCTGCTGCCCTTGGCTCCAGGCTGGTTTTTCGCGGGGGGGGACATGAAATTGATTTGTTTGCTGTTGAGAAGGGAGCCAGGCCAGTTCTCAGGGAACAAGAACTCCCAGCATCTTCCCAGCCCAACCCAGGCTGCTGCCCTGTCCCAGCCTCTGTTCCCCTGGGGGCCCTGCATGTTTGACTGTAGAGCAGGCTGGGAGCAGCAGCTGAGGCAGAGGACAGCCTGGGCCGGGCAGATAAGAAGGAGTTTAGCAAGCAAAAAAGGTAAAATGGCAGTAGAGTATTACCCTGGACTCAATGGCATTTCTCCTTTGGTCTGTCTGCTTTGGGGCAGGGACAATAACACGTCCTGCTGCATTCATTATTTCAAAGGGTGGTTTAGGATTTTCCTTCTCACACATGGTGCACAAAGCAGGACTCAACCTTTGTCGTAAACTAAATGAGCTGCTCACAGATTCTGACAGCCACAATGAGCATTTGGGTGAGAGCTCAGACCTGCCCCTGTCCCTGTCCCAGAGGGAGGGGATCATCTGCGTGGGGACTGGACCACTGACCTATCAGCTCCTAACTCCCAAACTTTCAGTAACTCTATCATCAGTGCCTGTGAGTGTTACTTAAACCATAAGAAAAACCACACTGGGCTAGACCAAAGGTCCATCTAGCTCTGCATCTTGTCTTCTGACAGTAGCCAATACCAGATGCCCCAACAGCCAGTCAACAAAGCACCATTGGGAGTTGAACCCAGGAGCTCGCATTTACAAAGCAAATGCTTTAGCCAGCTAAGCTATGGTGCCTGCAGGTAGTTAAAGTATAGTGTCTGCACACACCTGACTCCCTGCCATCTCCACCGGGGCCTGACAAGCTTTGCTTGTGTTTGGATTCTGCAAAGCAGAGAAAGAAGCAGGTGACGTTTTCCTTGCAAGTTGTGTGTGAGTGAATCTTTGGCCAGGTCTGCACTACAAAGTTGTTTCAGCATCATTATATTGCTCAGGTGTGTGAAAAAGCACACTGCTCCCTCAGTCAGCAGCTTGTGGCTGGTGTACACACTGAATGCCACATCTGGTGACAGAACTGCCCTGTTTTGCTGACAAAAAAAAACGACTTTGATGACAGGTCTAGAGCTTTTTGCAGCAAACTTAAAGTGACAGAGTAGATGCTGCTGTTCATTATATCACCATAACTGGCCTCCTCCAGTATCTCACAATGCCTGCCGTGAACTCGCCTGCCCTACATTCCTGCTACAGAGGCTGGGCCCAGTGATTTCCCTACACTCCCTCTGAATTTCCCCAACACCACCCCCCAGTTTTGTGAGCTAGTTACATACCAATTCAGTGACTGTTTGGAAATCTGAATTTAAACTGGAACATTAATACACACTTTAAAAGCTTATACATTGTATGATAAAATATGTGTATCTGAAAAAGTATAATAGATTTGAAAAGTATGAACATAGACTAGCTTCCTTGCTTCCTTATACAGCTGTTTTTTATGATGCTAGTGCATTCATTTCGGTGATGTTGGCCAACCTAATAATTTCAAATGATGATTTGTAAGCAAAGTCTAAATGAGCTCTCCCTGACAGCTAGTGATGAGCTGGGGCTTTGGGGAAAGGCTTCAGGGCCAGATTATATTTACATTCACACCTAATCTACCTAGGTATCCAGCAAACAGAGCTGTGTTGTCCAAGTGATAGATTTTGGCTGGGGTTGGGTTACAAACCACTTGAATGTGAGGGGAATGGGGGATGAAATATTGTTCTTATTGTATGAGTAAAGGGCAGTAGAACTGTAGCCTGTGATGATTTGAAGGCATTAGAAGAGAGGGTGGTGACCTGTCCCTCTCCACTGTTTAAAGACAGAGCTGATTAGGCTCCATAGATAGTCTTTTGTTCTGTTAAGTGACCACTGCAGCTGAAATCACTGACAATCAGGTCTAAGTGCTTAGTCCTGTTGTGGGGACAGTGTTCCTGTGGGTACAATGTTTTTGTGTAAGAGACAGTCCAGACTGCACTAGCAGTGAGGTTTCCCCACTGAGAGCTCAGCTGAAATCACTGAGAGGTGGTGGAACCTCAAGAGACCAACTTGCAGAGGTCACAGTGGTAGGTGACAGCAGAAGGTGACTGTGCTGGGCCATTGGCAACAGAGCGGTGGAGTGAACGGTGGCACAACGAACAGCCGTGGCCAGAGTGAACTGTGCCTTTTTGTTCCCCACCTGGAAGGTGTACTCACGTTAAAGCACCTCTGAACTCTGAGTCTCCACTGACCAAGGACAACACCGGTGAGTGGAGTGCGGTGGAGGGAAAAGTGAGGGGCATGTTAAATAAACATTTGTTTGTTGGACTATATTTTAGTCACTTTGCTCCAGAATGCTAGATTTGTGACTGGGAATGGAAACTTATATAAATATGTTTCCTAGTAGGCCAAGATGTTTAAAATGCAATATTTGCCAAGGTTGTTATCTCACATTGTTGCTATCTTAGGAGGTCATTATGTTGGGGAGTTTCTGTACTCAACATTTTTATTATTATAATTAATTTTTACATAAGAATGGTCATACTGGGTCAGACCAATGGTCCATATAGCCCAGTACCCTGTCTTACAACAGTGGTCAAGGCCAGGTGCCCCAGAGGGAATGAACAGAACAGGTAATCATCAAGTGACCATCCTCTGTTGCCAATTCCCAGCTGCTGGCAAACAGGCTACGGCCACTCAGAGCATGGTTTTGCATCCCTCCCCATCCTGGCTAATAGCCACAGATGGACCTGTTCTCCAGGAATTTATCTAGTTCTTTTTATAATCCTGTTATAGTTTTGGTCTTCACAGCATCCCCTGGCAAAGAGTGCCCTGGGTTGACTTTATATTTTGTGAAGAAATACTTCCTTTTCTTTTTTTAAAACCTGCTGTCTATTAATTTCATTGGGTGACTGCTAGTTCTTGTGTTATGTGAAGGATTATATAAAATGTCCTTATTCACTTTCTTCGCACCAGTCAAGATTTTGTAAACCTCTATCATATCCCCATTAGTCATCTCTTTTCTAAGCTGAAAATTCCCAGTCATTTTAATCTCTCCTCCTGTTTCATACCCCTGATCATTTTAGTTGCCCATCTCTGTACCTTTTCCAATTCCAATATATATTTTTTAGGATGGGTGACCAGATCTGCACACACTATTCAAGGTGTGCACGTACCATGGATTTATATAGAGGCAATATGATATTTTCTGTCTTATTATCTATCCTTTTCTAGATGATTCCCAACATTGTTTGCTTTTGTGACTGCTGCTGCACATTGAGAACTATCCACAATGACTCCAAGATCTCTTTCATGAGTGTTAACAGCTAATTCAGATGCCATCATTTTGTATATATAGTTGAGATTGCTTTCCAATGTGCATTACTTTGCATTTATCAACAATGAATTTAATTTGCCATTTGTTGCCCAGTCACCCAGTTTTGTGAGATCGCTTTGTAGCTCTTCTCAGTCTGCCTGGGACTTAACTATCTTGAATAGTTTTGTATCATCTGCAAATTTTGCCACCTCACTGTTTACCCATTTTTCCAGATGAATATGTTGAACAGTACTGGTCCCAGTACTGACTCCTCAAGGATACCACTATTTATATCTCGCCATTCAGAAAATTGATAATTTATTCCTACCCTTTGTTTCCCATCTTTTAACCAGTTACTGATCCATGAGAGGACTGCCCTCTTATCCCATGATGGCTTACTTTTCAAAAGTCAATTTAAATTAAATACAGTTGGGTTTTTTTGTTTTTTTTTAGAAATCTAGATCTGTAATGTGTTTTGGTGTAACTTGTATTTTCCTTATGTTAAATTTGCATAATCCTAACAAAACATTTACTTTATTCATATCTCTTTTATATATCTCATTGGTCCTGACACCCCCCTGTAAATTCGAACACCCCCCCTAATTTCAATTCCTGGGGAAACCACTGGCTGGGCCCCTCGCCTTTCATAGCTTTGGGAAGTTCTGACAGCTGAGCCTGCTGCTCTGCTCCGGCAGTCAGGAGCAAATCCCTGCCGTGGAATTCTGCTCTCTCCCACACTGTGAACACAGAGCAGGGTGGTGGGAACTTCCTTACATTGGGGGGGCACCGGCATCCGAATTGTGACACCCCCATGACACCCCTTCCCTCGAGGAGGCTCTTACCTTCTAAACAGGGATGGCTGTTTTCTAGTAAAATCGCTAAAAGGGAAGGAGAAAACTCGAAAGAGGCTCCCCTTGGCACTCACGTACATGAATCCGAATACTCTCTCAGTCCTCAAAGAGAGACCTGGAGAAGGAGACTGCTCAAGCAAAGCCACAGGGGTCTCTGAGGTTTCCCTGGCCCCTCGCCCCTGTCCTGCCTGGCTGATGTCAGCATCTCTCTGTGAGGTCACCACCTCCCCACCACCTTTGACCAATAGTCTGAGGTCCTGCAAAAGGCCTTTGTGATGTCACTGCCACACCCCTCCCTTGCTGTGCCAATGTCCTGCCCCTGGCCAGGCACTTTGGAGGTTTGAGCTACTCCCTGTGGATCACCCCACTCAAGGAGCGTTCGTTCTAGGAAGCAAGCTGGCTAGACAGGAAAACATCAGACACTGCTCCCAATGCTACACTCAGTTTTTCAGAAATTAGTTAACTTTATGGCCAGAAGAGACCATTAGCGCATCTAATCTGACCCCCTGCATATCACAGGCCTCTTATATGACACAATAGCTACTTTTGGGGCCAACACATTCCAGAAAGGCATCTAGTCTTCATTAAATGACATCAAGAGATGGAGAATCCACCACTTTCCTTGGTAGCTTGTTCCTGTGGTGAATCATCCACACTGTTGAATATTTGTGCCTTAGTTGTAATATGAATTTGTCTCTTTTCACCTTCCAGTCATTAGGTCTTGTTATGCCTTTCTCTGCTACATTAAAGAGCCCTTTAATACCCAATATTTTCTCTCCATTAAGGCCCTTCAACACTTCAATGAAGTCACTTTTCAATCATGAAGGACCCCCCCACCGCCGAATTGATGCCAAAGACCTGGAGCGGAAGAATCTTCGGGGGCCCGGGCCCCACGAGAGTTTTCCGGGGCCCCCAGAGTTAGTGAAGGACCTCACTCCAGGAACCCCAAAAAACTCTTGTGGGGGCCCCTGTGGGGCCCACGGCAAATTGCCCCACTTACCGCACCCCCAACAGGCAGCCCCGAAGGGACCTGAAGCTACAGGACTCCTGTGAGACCCTCAACTGGTCGGTTTGCACTCTGCACTCATTGCTTCTCTCTCAGGACTCTCTCTCCTCCCCTCTCTCTGCTGCTCTCCTCCCCTAGACATTGAACCCAGCCCTTGCTGCTGCCAACACCAATTGGCAGAAGGGTTTATAAGTCCCCTGCCTGAGGGGAGGCCAATGCATGTGGGGGGCCATAAGCAATATGATATTTTCTGTCTTATTCTCTATCCCTTTCTTAATGATTCCCAAGATTCTCTTTGCTTTTTTGACCGTCATTGCACACTGAGTGGATGTTTTCAGAGAACTATCCGCAGTGACTCCAAGATCTCTCTTGAGTGGCAATAACTATTTTTGGCCTCGTCATTTTATACGTATAGTTGGGATTATGTTTTCCAATGTGCATCACTTTGCATTTATCAACAAATCTGCCATTTTGTTGCCCTTTCACCCAGTTTTGTGAGATCTTTTTGTAACTCTTCGCAGGCTGCTTTGGACTTAACTTTCCTGAGTAGTTTTGGATCATCTGCAAATTTTGCCACCTCACTGTTTACCCCTTTTTCCAGATCATTGTTGAATATGTTGAATAGTACTTGTCCCAGACCCCCTGGGGGACACCACTATTTACCTCTCTCCATTTTCAAACCTGACCATTTATTCCTACCTTTTAACCAGCTATTTATCCATGAGAGACCTTCCCTCTCATCCCATGAGAGTGTAATAGAGCAGAATAGGGCTTCCTTGGGAGGGGGAGTGAATTGAGAATACATCAGGGGGTTGTGCACATTTACTGTTCTGGTGAAAAAGTGTGTCTAATACTCAGTGTTTGCTGCTCCTGCCGGCTGTGACTGCTGAGGACATTTTCCTTCTCTACTCCAGGGTCTCTCTTCTGCCAGATTCTCAAAAAGTCAGGCTGCCCTGCAGACTATGGCAGAGCAGTTTGGTAATAGGCTGCAAGACTCACCACGTAAGAATGTAGCTGCTGTAGCACCTTGACTGATCATGAGCCAAATCCTGCAGTCCTGGCAGCCCAGGATAACCTCCCACTGATGGCAATGGGGACTGAGCCTTTGTAACTAGCTTCTGGTACCTGCGGTCTCAGCTGTGGATTAAACTGGTGGCAAACACAGCTTCATCCAAAGAAGTGAAGGATGTAAGTGAAAGAGCAAAGCTGGCCCTGGGAAGCTGCTGCAGTCCCATCACCACAGCTGGAAGGGAGAAGAGGAAAAACTCCCTAAAGTACTGGGAGCAGCACTGAGAAAAGGAGGTTTGTCAGTGAGATCAGTAGCAATAACTATGAAATGAAGGAGTGCTTTGTCCTCTGTGCCGACATGGTTTGAATTGTGTTATTTTACTGTGAGATAAAGCTTTAAAATATCCTGCTCTAATTTCAGGATGGATCTGTAACCATAATCAGTCTCTGTGGGAAGTGGCCTCTAGATAGTGATCTTTAGGCAGAGCTGGCTGAAGAGCCTTTCTACTCACCAGGAGATCCTGGCTTGGCCTGCCAGTTCTTCCTTGCTGAACCTAGCTTGTTTGTCGGGCTCCTTTTTTTAATTTCTTCTCATGAAAAGAAAAGACCTCACTGCACAATGCTTGTAAGTGCTTGTTCAAGACACAAAGAACCTTCCTTGCAGCTAAGCCTTGGAAAGTGTTAAATGGTAAGTCTGGAGCTGATGAAAAGGTTACCATGACTCAAAGTTGAGCTGAAGTTGCCATGACTGAAACACAGAGCACTAATCAGTATCTGATGAGAGCAGCTTGTGGGAGAAGACATGTTAGAAGCCCTCTGTCAGCTCAGCTGTGGCTTTCCATGCACTGAGCCAGACAGCAAAAAGTCTGCAAGTCTTGAAGGAAATGGGGAATGTCTGTACTTTGGAATTTGGAGGTGTTGTCTTGAACCATCAAGTGGAATGGTTGCAAGTAGGCCTTTGAGATTAGGTACTATGGCTTTTCTGGCTAAAGCACCTGCCTAACAAACAGGAGATTCTGGGTTCAACTCCCAGTAGTGCCTTGTTGTATTGTTTGTGTCTCCTGTGCTCACATTTTCCTGTGTTTTCAGGAAGCAGAAGAGACTTCCCTTGGCAACCCAAGTAATTGCTTGCAAAGGAAAAGGCTTCTTTGCAGAGGAGAATTGGAGAGAATCAAGTCACCAGCCTGGAGTTGATGAAAAGGCCATTGCATAGGCAAGGAGGTTGCTTAGACTGCAATTGCTGTGATACGAAAGCCTGTGTCATGCGCCCATGTGATTCGCTGGGGATATCTATGCACAGAGACCCTTCTAGAGGGTTCTCTGCAGGGCTTGCAGGAAATGGAGAATTACTGTCCTTTCACCTTTCATGTTACTGTTGTTGATGAAACATGGAGCAGTTAGGGGAGAAGTCCCAGCGAGTGGCACCGTGGCAGAGCTTGCCAAGAGACCTGCAGGATAAAAAGCAGATCCAGCATCCAGTGCTGCTTTGCTGAACGTGCCACCTTTTGGTCAATCTTTTTTGTTAACAGAGTTCCTTTTTAATTTTTACTCACCTGGCGGCGCTCTGGGTCTTTGGTGGCACTTTGGCGGTGGGTCCTTCGCTTGCTCTGGGTCTTTGGCAGCAGGTCCTTCAGTGCCACCGAGGATCTGGAGCGAGTGAAGGATCCGTCGCTGAAATGCCGCCGAAGACTCAGAGCACTGTCCAGTGAGTACAAGCCCCACATGTTTTTTTACATGTGTTTTTTATTTTTTTTTAGTCATCCCTGCTGTGGGCCTGTCAAAACTGTTCGAATTGGGCCCCGCACTTCCTAAAGCTGGCCCTTTCATGGCACTGCTGCTAGTCCCTATTGCCCCTCTTCTCCTGCATCCCCCATGCAATCTGCTCAGAGGTGTCCACGTTTCTGTGGCTGGTCCATAGCTGTGCTTGCACAGCCTCTTCTTCCCAGAGGCCCAGGAGATCCACTATCTCCAGTTTACTCCAAGATGGCATGTTCGGCTAGGCAGTTGCACACAGGAATGGAGAAATGCTAGGGAGACAGTCAAGAAAAAAAGTTGTGGAACTTTAACAAGGAAGGGGGCATTCTGGTCTCTGTGATCCCTGGACAATGGAGTTTGCAGTTATGACTAGAGCAGTCAGTGTCAGGCACTATGGGACAGCTGCTGGAGGATTGTTAGGGCTGACAAAGGTAATACAGCATCTATACTTGTGCTGCATTGACCTGGGTACATTGACCATGGTTCAACGCCGCTTGGGGAGGTGGTGTTACTGTGTTGCTGTAATGGGGTGCTTACAGCAGTGAGAGAGACATTTAAGTGTAAACACATGCACAACTAGGTCAACAGAAGACAGCTTCATCAGCCTAACTTTTTAGTGTACACCAGACCTAAGTGCTTGTTTTCATTTGGTAGTACAATAGCTTCTCACCAAAAAAAATCTATATCTGATTTCCTGGCAATTATTTGCAGTGCTTCATAACTAATAGACTTTTTCTCTCTTAATAATCTCAAAAATCTGATTACTTTATTTGCCATTACATCAAAATACAGTTCTGCTTGAAGAAACACGTCATCCTACAACTGCGTCAATATATGCAGCAGTTGAATTCATGTTTACATTTGAGTGCTTGCCCCATGCTGGCAGAAACAGTGCTTACAAACTCAGCTATTTTGCTTTCCAAAAACTGTAAAACTTGTAAAAAGAAAAGCACAGCAGACACCTAAAATGAAGGTATAATTTTTCTCAGCAGAGAAAGTGAGGCTTTCAGAGTGAACACATGTGTTGATGTTTTGCATGCATAGGAACACATCAACGGAAAGATCTTTAACAAATTGTTTTTGTGTGATCATAAAAATAACATAGTAGGAGGCATCTTTCTGAAATGCATCTCAAGTGTGGGACCAGAAGGGTAAAAATTATCCCTGTAGGAGATGGAAGTCACTTGCCTATGTCTACACTAGCACTTTTGTCAGTAAAACTTTTGTTGGTCAGGGATGTGAGGGAAAACACACCCCTGACCAACATAAGTTTTGCTGACAAAACTGCTGATGTGGACTGCATTGCAGCGGTACAGCTGTGCTGCTGGGAGGTCTCTAATGCAGATAGACACAGCCTAAGGAATCAGAATGTCCAATTAGAAGTTATGCTCCAGATAGAAATTGCTAACCATGGTTCCAGAGACCATGTGAGCCAACATTGTAACAGTTTCATAGGGTAAAATTCTTTCTAGCCTTGTTTTAATTATTATGAAAGTGAGGAGTAATTTTTAAATCCATAGTCTTTATTGCATTCAACTAATAAAAATCAAAATTTTGAAACCTAAGCCGTTTAAAAATTAGTTGTAGTAAAGTTCTCCTTGTGTTTCAGGTTCAATGATATACACTTTGTATTAAGGAAAAAAGAAGATATAAAGTGAGCTGGGTGGTGGAAGAATGGAAAGAAGGCCTTTCCACAAGGGCCCTTCAGAAGCTTCAAAAGCTTGAAAGTCAACTAGACAAGCTTAAAAAAGAACAATAGCAAAGACAGTTTCAGCTTGAATCGCTGGAGGCAGCTTTGCAGAAGCAGAAAGTAATAGGCTTAATGCACCATGTAACTTTGAATACAATTTTGTTCTGCTCATATCCATTCAAAGTGCTGCTGCAAAGATTCCCTGCCTGCCACTTTGACTGTGTCACCTCTCTCGGCGCCCCTCCATTCTCTAGTGCAACAAACAAGCTGCTTATCTTCACTTCCTAGCTCCTTCATGGCCTACCCCAACCTAGGCATCCTTTTTTTCTTTCATTATTGAAATGTCAACTCCAGCCTCTGATTGCCCCATAACACATCCATTTGTTAAATTTTTAAACAAGCACCTTTGTGTTTTCTCCCATGCTAACTGTCGACTTATACTTGGGAAGAGCCCCCCCATAACCATCTGCAAAGTCCCCTCATCTTCTTTCAAAGCCCTCCTTACAACTCTCCTTTGCTGTGATGTCTACAAAAAACTTGACAACAGGTAAGCAGTGTTCTCAGTACACAAGCCACCTATCCTAGTGACCAATGTTGTCTCATTGTTTCCTTGTACTCTCCCCTTTTTCCTTGTCTTGTACATAAATTGTAAGCTCTTTGAGGTAAGGATCATCTTTTTATTCTATTTGTACAGTGCCTAACACAGGGGGATGCTGGTCCATGACGAGAGCTCCTAGGTGCTACGGTAATAGCAAACAGTCACCTATACAATGCATCTAGAATGCTGTGCAAATGTTAATCTTATGAGGCACAGTGGAAAAAGTAAAACATTTAAAAAATATCTTTATGTAAATTGTTTTGATAAATTGATTGTACAGGGTGCTTTGTAAAACAAATTATTTCTACAAATGGACATCTGTGAACACTCATCACTTCATGTAAAATATAATTTTTATAAACATACCAAAATTGTCATGTTGATAATTTGCGCCCAGTTTCTCATATCAGATACCCATTGGTATTCTGTGAAGGATTAGCTCAATTTTTTTTTGTACCCAACAACAGGCTCATGCAGAATTTACACCAACTTGTCTATATGAACGTGGTGGTGTCACGGAGTGTGGGGGAGTCTGGCCCTGCACCCCTCTTCCTGGGACTCTCAGCCAGCCAGTAAAACTGAAGGTTTATTGGACATCAAGAATGCAGGATACAGCAGAGCTTGGAAATATGGCCAGGACCCCTTAAACTGGTCCATCTTGGGGTGCAGGGAGCTTAGTTCCCAGCTTGGGATTCCCTGCACTGCACTCCTTAGCCCCAAACCGAAACTGACCCACCCCTCTCCAGCCGGCTCTCTGCCTTTGTCTAGCTTTCCGGGCAAAGGTGTTGACCTCCCCTCCCCCCTGCCTAGCTTAGGTTACAGGCTTAGGTACTGTCCCTCACCTAAAGTCCTTCCCAGCTCTTCCATCCCCCACACAGACAGTCCCTACTCCATTACATCTCTCCCCCCTTCGAGACTGAACTGAGCGGGGTTACTCTGCCCAGTGACCTGGGGAAGTTCAGGGCCCCTTCTCCGGGACAGCGCATCCGCTATCAGGTTGGCGCTTTCCTTCACGTGGACCACGTCCATGTCATAGTCCTACAGGAGCAGGCTTCACCTTAGGAGCTTGGCGTTGGCTCCTTTCATCTGGTGCAGCCAGGTCAGGGGAGAGTGGTCAGTGTACATGATGAATTAGCGCCCAAAGTGATATGGCTCTAGTTTTTTAAGGGCCCACACCATGGTCAGGCATTCCTTCTCGATGGCCGGGTAGTTCTGCTCCCGGGGTAGCAACTTCTTGATCAGGTAGACGATGGGGTGTTTCTCCCCCTTTTTATCCTCCTGCATCAACACCGCCCCCAGTCCCGTGTCTGAGGCGTCGGTGAACACCATAAAGGGCTTGTTAAAATTTGGGTTTGCTTGAGCTAAAAGGATGTCACTCTTCTGTACAGAGCCTCCAATATAATCAGGGCTTTAGTCACAAAAAAGCCATAACACCTAGGTTTAGAGCTGATAAGATTAATATCTGCATAACGTCATTGCTGCCATCAAACAATTGACATGCCAGTAGAATGTAGACTAACTACTAGCAGTTTTTTTGTGCTAATACTCACTCTGTGAGCAGTGATTGACACCTGTGTAAAGTAGTGAAGGAAAATTACACTAGCCCACTGTCCAGGCCTTGCTGTGTATTCAGGCTTAAACTGTCACTGGCCTCTTGCTCTGGTAGTACTTTTTTGGGACCATTCTACGTCCAATATCTCATAAACTGTCAAGGATAGGAATGTATGTCGTATATCTTGCAAAGGCTGGGGATATCAAATCTGTTTTCCAATGCTACATAATGCAACACAGATCATGAGAGAGAGGATCTTGAAATTGCATCATTCTGATTACTATCTTGCATCCCTCCTTCAAATCAGACATGGCTGTTCCAGCTGCTATCTTGAGGAAATGCAACTTGAGCATTGATCTTGAACTCTAGTCATTCAGGAAATACTGGTTGCTAACACTGCCAGATTTGAAGGGAGAGGAGCAAGATGATGATCAGAGTCGTGTGGCTTTTAAGTTTAGCTCTTCTGATATGTGCAAGGGCTGTAAGCACTTTACTGGTCTGGATAGGTGCTTTTCATAGCCAATAAAGTCTTCCAAGAACAGGTGTGGGACCACTGATAAGAGAAATCATTCTAATATTAATACCTAGGTGGAAATTAAATGACTTGTGGTGACTATGTATTTTGATTTTAAATGTTACACAGGGAAGCCTTGTGATACGAACATTGGTAGAATAGCAAAATAACTTTGCGTGTAACTGAAATTTCCAGTGCTGTCAGGGCTTTGAAAAGTAGTGAATAAAAATATTCAAATACCGCTTTTTTATAAAGCAGAAATTGTTTCTTTTGTAAGTGCTTTCCACGCTTCACTCTGAATAAAGATGTGTATTCCCAGGCTTGATCAAAGTCTTAAAATAAGATATGTTTTTTTATATATATAATTGATTGTGTTGAAAATGAAAAAAATGAAGGAGCAACACTAAAAAGAGAAAACCAGAGCTTGATGGAATTGTGTGATAATCTTGAGAAAACAAAGCAGAACATTTTACATGATCTTCAAGTAAAAGAATCACAAGTTAATTATCAAGCGGGACAACTAACTTCAAGCAAGAAACAAATTGAAAGACTAGAACGGAAACTTAAAAGGTGAGACCTTACTGTTCTCCTTTAACTTAAGTGTGGCTGTTATCCCATTTAAGTATTATTTTGCTTAGACATGTAAATGACTCTCAAATTACAGTCTTTGTCCACTTTATCTTACTTTAACCGTACTCCATATTTAAATAGATGTTTGAGTTTGTGTCCAAAATTTTCAAACCTGAGTGCCTAAAACAAGGTTCCTGAGTTGCACGTTCTTATAAGAAGCACAAGGGATCTTTATAAAGAAGAAGGCAGCGTGCCGCATTTATTGAGCATACTACAGTTAGCATATGCTTTTCAATCTCTCTCTCTCTCTCACACACACACACACCCACACCAACACCATGCACACAGTCCTGCCAGTTGATGTTTATAGTTACCAGTCCAGAATCTGGATCAATCTAGTGGCCAGCCAGATTGGTCGCAGAGGGGAGCAGGGCTCTGTCAGTCACAATCTGATGCTCCGGGAGTGTGGCAAGATGAACCCCCAAAGACTCATGGCCAAGCACCCTGTCTGCATAGTCCTTTTTCTTTGTTGAAGGCTATGGATTTTGCTGTGTCAGTTTGTGACTGGGTTACTTCTTAACTGGTGTATCTTTTGATGTAAACATTCCAATACACTTCCGAGAGGGTCATCCTGTCCTGGTTCCGATTTAATCAGTTGTCCTTAGGGGTGCCAGCCTTCACCTCAGGGTTGTCAGTTTGCCCTTTCTCAGTCATGGCTACGTGTTGATGGTTCTTTGGCATCAACAAATCTCAATAAGTGTCTTCGCTCTTCCTTTCTTGACCATCTGGTTAACAATGGCTTTCACACATTATCTTTTCCTGATGCATACATTCCTTACTCACACAAAGAGATTGAGAATACAAACAGTAGTATTTTATATCCAGCAAAAAAGCATTGCAAATTAAACCTTGCTAAGTTTTACAATCAATAACCAAGACAATTTACATTGAAACCCAGGCCTTCAATGTTCCTCTAATCTATTTAACATAGACACAATACAGAATCCTGTCTCTTACTAACTAAATCTGAAAACAAAGAGCTAAAGAGGGCCCACTTTGTAGTGCATATGGGAAAACAGAATCTCATAGTCCCAGAGGGTCATTTCTTTCTGCTATCCTAAAAGGTGATATCAAATCATACATTCTTATAGTGCTCTATAAAATCCTGCTCCTACAACGGTTAGGCTTCTAAATAAAGTGGTTTGATTATCTGATGTTCTGCACACCTGAAACTCCCACTAAGCCCTGTGGAATTCAGAGTTACTCAGCACATTTGAATATTTGGCCCTTTCTTTGTTGGGCAAAAAAGTTGTGTTTCAAACCTGTTAGCTTAACAGGATTGAAAAAAAAATATACTTTTTGCCTGTGTAGATAAGGCCTTTTATGTAAGGCCCTTGCTTACGCTTAAATTTTGCCAAGACAACTTTTTTTTTTTTTTTTTATAGCACAGCTTGGCGTATGTCCACATTTAATGTTCTCTAGTCCAACAAAGCCTTTTGCTTTTTACAGCATTAATTATTTCTCTTTTCAGAGTGACAAGTCCGCTGCCAGTAGAGTTCTCATGGATGCACATGTACCAGTACTAGTATAAGCAGTCCTCCAGCTGCAATCCCACAATGCAACTTTCCCTTCCAGAGGGACTGTCTGGTAGCACTCTTGAACTTCACTGTCCAGGGTGCAGCGACCTGGAAGTTGTCCTTACCTCACTTTTATATGCCAGCATGTTTCTTCACAGCAACATCTGTTCCTGTTCCCTGCTACATTTTCACTGAATGTAGATTCCTAGCACTGTCTCATGCTGCAGTCTATTCCAAAAGAGGGGTGCTCAGTTTCCTTGCACTGTGAGGGAAGGAGCATGTGCAGGCACAGCCAGGGCCAGTGCAACCATTTAGGCCAGCGGTCCCCAACCTTTTTGGTACCGGGGACCGGTTTCGTCCTACCCCCCAGGGCAGCATTTGCCGGACCCTCCGCAGTCATGCCTGCGGGAGGTCCAGCCGAGCCGCGCGACCAGCGAACTGTCTGCAGTCATGCCTGCGGGAGGTCCACCGGAGCAGCGGACCTCCCACAAGCACGACTGCGGAGGGGGCGCTCGTCCCGTGGCTCGGGTAGACCTCCCGCAGGCACGCCTGCGGAAGCTCCACTGGAGCCGGTGGACCTCCCGCAGGCATGACTGCGGACGGTTCGCTGGTCGCGCGGCTCGGCTGGACCTCCCGCAGGCATGCCTGCGGAAGCTCCATGGGGTCGGTTCGCGGCCCGGTTCCTAAGAGGCCGCGGACCGGTACCGGGTCGCGGACCGGGGGGTTGGGGACCCCTGATTTAGGCGACCTAGGCGGTCACCTAAGGTGCTAGGATTTGGGGGGGGTGGCATTTTCTTCAGCAGAGACTACGGCGGCTGGATCTTCGGTTGCGCCGCACGCCGCCGGCATTTAGGCGGAGGGAGCTGGGGCGGGGGAGCGCGGGGAGGGCCGCCTGCAGGAAGTAAGAGGGGGGCAGCATGCAGGGGAACTCCCCATCCCAGCTCACCCCTGCCCTGCCTCCTCCCCGAGCACACTGTGGCTGCTTCACTTCTCTCGCCTCCCACTCTGGTTCGGGTTTTTACATTCTCAACCCTCCCAAATTGATCTGCCCCTCACCTAGTTCCTATCAGGAGCTGTACCTAAATCCAGCTCTAGTGCCCACATTATAATCAAATCTTCCTCTCAAAAAGACAGACCAGCATACAATGTACTGACAACTTCTCTTTAAAATATTATTTTTACTGGGAAGGTTCTAACTGCATCAATAGCAGAGGCTGAGAACAGAAGCAAGTAAACACACGTCAGCTGGCAGTCCATCAGTTGGTGTCTTGTGGTACTTTGAGGTACAGACAGAGCAGCCTGTAAATTTTTACACACAAAGCTTTCTGGTTTGTGGGCACAATTTCACAGAACTTTTTTTCAGTGAGTAGTATGTAAGACTTGGCCAAACATTATGCTGAAGATACGCTTTACTCAGCCCACCGTGATATGGCACATCTCCATGCCACTTTGCCAGGACCTCTGAGGGGGATTGCAGAAAGCAGCATGGCTGCATATTTCCATGGGCAGACTAAGGCATCTTAAACAGATCTTTCCACTCAGGGATCATCAAGGAGCATGACTTCCTGAAACAAGTGCAGTTGTCTTTATGAAATACGATCCTTTTTCTATATCAGAATGAACCCCACCCCCATTCCAAGGCATTGGGTTAAGAAACCCTGCTCTACTCTCCATGTAAGGTCTAGCACTCATTATGCCTTACTAATTTGTAGGCAATCCACATAGTTATGCTGTACAGGGTGGGAAAATCTGAGTTGCTGCAACAGTTATGTCAGGGAAGGCTGCCTCCCTTCCTCTCCACCTAACAGTTCTGTGTTTATCACTAACCTTGATAGTGGGGCTCTACTCAAGATTCTCCCTAACACCTGCACAACTGTCAGAGCCAAGAGGAAGCGCACAGAGAACAACATGCTCTGTGAGGTTCTGCAGGTCTAAAAGTGAAACGCAAGGGCAATAAAGCAGTGGTGTGAACAGCTGCTGAAGGAGTAGAGGGAGGACAAAGATGCAAAAAGAAATGCTGCTACTGCTGATCCAGCTGCTCAAATGAATTGTTGATCAGTTATTGATTAAGAATCTCACTGTATTAGTTCACCCACTGCAAAGCATAGATAAATATGGGGTGTTGGCAGGGATCATAGACACCACATCCCCTTGTGCCAGTTCCTGCTGTATTCTACTCCCATGGACAATATGTCAGGGAACGAAGAACTTTGATTACACGTACAGTCATCTGTGATGCACTGATCTCCAGTCTGCATGTTGTACTTGTACCTAGTCAAGTTATATAGCTAGTAAAGTCAATGATCAGTTATCTTTTTTTTGTATGTCTAGCAGGCTGTGGTGGTAATAAAGTACATACTTGAAAGTTGGTGCAACTTTCTTGTGACTTTTTGGTATTGCAGTGCTAGAAAGTAAGATAACCAGAAAGGCTTCTATACCTTTAAAAAAACGTCACTGCATGTATATTACAGAAGTGCTAGCCTTTATTGAGTCTAGAAATACACCACCTCTACTATACTGATGGTCATAAAAACACTGTCAATCTTCCATACTTCAATAACAAATGCCTGAAAAGTCATCTATATCACAAAACCCACACCTGTTCTATGCATAGTTTCATAGAAACAGGGTTAGGCTATTACATACTGTTGAAGTAAGCTTTTAAAGCTTCCTTTACCTGAACTGCGTTAGCAATGCAACTGTTAGCTAGCCTATTTTAGATCCAGCCCGTCCAGCTCACTCATCCACCCTGGCAACAGGGTCTCTCAGAGAGTGCTGCATGCTGTGCATTGCATAAGAACTGAGAATGTTTTACTTGTTGATATGGAGCTTTGGTATGAGACCCCTCCACTTATCCAGGGCCGGCTTTAGGCCTATTCCACCAATTCCCCCGAATCGGGTCCCGCACCTAAGAGGGCCCCACGCCCAGTGAGAATCCCTTCCCTGGCTAGAGGTGCCTTTTTAATTTTTACTCATCTGGCAGCGCACTGGGTATTCAGTGGCACTTCGGCAGCGGGTCCTTCGCTTGATCTGGGTCTTGGGCAGTACTTCGGCGGCGGGTCCTTCAGTGCCACTGAAGACCTGGAACGAGTGAAGGACCTGCCGCCGAAGTGCTGCTGAAGACTCGGAGCACCACCCGGTGAGTACAAGCCCCATGTGTTTTTTTACATGCATTTTTTTTAAGTCATCCCTGCTGGGGCCCCGTCGAAACTGTTCGAATTGGGACCTGCATTTCCTAAAGCCGGCCCTGCCTAGGTGCTTGGGGCGCGAGGAGGCGCGAGAGCGATATATGACTGAGAACACCAGAGACCCGCTGGGAGGAAGGAAAATCCCACAATGAACCGCGGCTGGCAGAAGCCATGCACAACACTCCCGCCCCACCGTCTGGCACCCCTGACCTTCTCCTATGGCGTCCTGAGTGCCGCACTCACTTCTGCTTTCCATAACTTCCGCTTCCGGCCTCGCCCTGGGTAATGGCGTTTCAGGGGTGGGGCACTGGGGAGGCAAAAGGGGGTGGCAGAGTGATCGGGGCATGTGGGATGGGGGGCAAAAGGAGCAGGGCTCGGGGGGGGCAGAGGGATTGGGGCTCAGGGACAGGGGAGGGGCAGAGGGACCAGGGCTCAGGAGTGGGAGGTGGCAGGGGGGCAGAGCTCAGGGGTGGGGGGGGGCTGAGGGTTTGGGGCTCAGGGGCAGGGCTCAGGGGCGGAGGGGCAGAGGGGGCGGGGCTCAGGGAAGAGGGGCTGAGGACAGACCCTGGGGGAGGCGGGACCGGCCCAGGTTGGGTCCTGCGGGCGGGACGGGGCGGGGTGGGGTGGGGCGCATGGCTCCCCTGGATCTTGGCTGGGCCCTGCCACACCGCATGGCTTGGGGGCGGCTCATACGCCCCTGACACGTGCAGCCCCAGGACATCGCCGCCCAGGAGCGCTCCTGCCTCCAGCCCAGGGACTTTGCTGTGTTTGATCCTGGTGCTGCAGCTGCAGCCAGGACGTTTGCACTCAGGGCGGGGGAAGAGCTGCCACGTCTTCCCGTGTGATGCTCCCCACTTCTCCGGGAGACAGAGCTCTGACCCCATCTCATGCTGGGGATTGTCGCTGGGTTTGACTGTGCCTGCTGCAGAGCGAGCTTTCCATACTGGAATTCAGTGCCCAAAGGGTTTATTCTTCTTCGAGTGATTGCTCCTATGCATTCCAGTTAGGTGTGCGCGCCGCGCGTGCATGGCATCTCGGAACTTTTTTACCCTAGCAACCCCGGCGGGCCGGCTGGCGCCCCCTGGAGTGGCGCCGCTATGGCGCCCATTATATACCTCAGCCGGCCCGTCCGCTCCTCAGTTCCTTCTTACCGCCCGTGACGGCCAGTTGGAACGGTGGAGTGCTCTCTGTCCTCCACAACCCTAGCTCTCGCTACTTCTTGTTGTACATAGTTTGTTTAGTGTTAGTATAGTTAGTTCAGTAGTTAGTTAGTTAGTATTTTAGGTAAGGATAAGGGGGGTATTTCCTCCCTTCCCTTTCCCGGTGCGGGCTCATGCCCAAGGCACCGGGCTTTAAGCCCTGCGCAGCGTGCCAGAGGCCTATGCCGGTTGGTGACCCTCACGGCTCCTGCCTCCGTTGCCTGGGCGAAGGACACCGCACGGACAAGTGTGCTATTTGCTCAGCATTCAAGCCGCGGACCCGTAAGGAGCGAGACATTCGCTTAAAACAGCTCCTTATGGAGGCGTCCCTCCAACCCCCGGCACCGTCCGCGCCGGCACCGAGGGCTTCATCGGTGCAGAGTGCACCCGCGGCACCGAGCCGTTCCGGCACCGCGGCTCCGGTACCTAAGCCGGCGGCTAAGAAGACCCGGCACCGCTCGCTTTCGCCTTCCGCCAAACAACAGCTGGCGAAGGCAGTGGCAAAGGCCCGCACGGAGGATTCCGCGCGAGTAGCAGCGGCCGTGCGTAAAACGTGCCCTGGGCCCTCGACTCCGGCACCGCAAGCACCGTCGAGTCCGGCACCACCACGCTCCCCGGCACCGACCGTGGTTGAGCCAAGGCTGCCATCGACGCCGGAGACATTCTCCTCCGCGCGTGAGCTAATCCGGCTCATAGAGGCACCGAGCCTCCGGCCCCCGGCACCGCCGGTGCGGGCTGTCGTCTCAGCGGGGAAACCAGCCAGAATGACACGGCCCCCCTCTGTGGGCGAACGGCACGGAATGCGCTCCCGGTCCTGTTCCCGGTCCCGACGCAGGTCGCCGTCCCGTCGTTCGGGATCTCGACGCCGCTCCTCATCACGGCACCGAGCACCATCCCGACGCCGGTCCGAGTCCCGGTACCGCTCTCAATCTCGGTACCGGTCGCACTCCCGGCACCGATCCAGGTCCCGGTCACCGTATCGTCGGTACCGCCGGAGGTCTCCATCCCGGCACCGTTCACGGCACCGCGACTCTCGGAGTCATTCCCGGCACCGCAGATCCTGGTCCCGGTCGAGCTCCCGGCACCGGTCGAGCTCCCGGCACCACGGTAGCCGACGGTCACGATCGCCGTCCCGCCGGCGATACACTTATCGACCCTCGGCGGCGTCGGCGGAGGGACTCCCGTCTTCAGCGGCTCAATCCCTCGGCGCCTCAGCACCGGCTTGGCCATCCCGCCCAGCATCGGTGGCCTCCGGTGCGGATGACACCGCCCACCGGTTGCCGACCCCGCAAGGACTCCATCATGAACAGTGGGGCTACTGGGTCCCCTGGGCGCATCACGAGGCGCAGGGCATCCCATTTCCTCTGCGGGATGTGACCACCGGGACCAGGGTCCCCGAGGCGACAGTTAGCCGCCCGCCTCCCTCTCCTCCGCACGAGCCCTCCGCTCCTACGGACCGCCAATCAGCCACACCGCACAACTTAGCGGAGGCTCAACCAACAGCCCCGGCGCCTGAGCCAATTGTGCAGGGCATATCTTCATCGTCCTCGCCGGACGAGGCGGTGGCAGGTGCTGCGGCCAGCGAACCCCCGCCCATTGACCTTTGGGCCTTCCAGGACCTGCTTCGCCGAGTGGCGACGGCCATGGGTCTCCCCGTCGCAGAGGTCCAAGAGGACGAGGACCCGATCACCAACGTGGTGGGCGCGGACGCTCCTGTCCGAGTGGCGTTGCCCTTTGTGCGGACAATTCAGAAAAACGCCACTACGCTCTGGCAGACCCCCGCTTCCATTCAACCCACAGCACGCGGGATCGAGCGTAAGTACTCAGCCCCCCCAACGGGCTATGAGTACCTCTACTCCCACCCAACCCCGGACTCCCTGGTCGTTCAATCCGTCAACGACCGCGAGAGGCACGGCCAACCTGCCCCTGCACCCAAGTCCAAGGACGCCCGACGCATGGACCTGCTCGGCCGTAAGGTCTACTCCGCAGGGGGCTTACAAATGCGGATTGCAAACATCATGGTCCTTCTCGCCAGGTACGTCTTTGATATTCTGACATCCTTGGCGAAGTTCACGGAGCTCCTGCCATCAACATCCCGCCAGGAGTTCTCGGCCTTGCTGGACGAGGGAAAGAAGTCCTCCAGGTCCTCTATCACGGCCGCCCTCGACGCCGCGGACTCCGGGGCTCGGACCTTGGCATCCGGCGTGACGATGAGGCGCATCTCCTGGCTGCAGTCCTCCACCCTGCCGCCGGAGGTGCAGTATACCCTCCAGGACCTCCCCTTCGACACCCAGGGTCTGTTTTCCGAAAAGACAGATTCTCGGATCCAGACCATGAAGGACGGTCGCATCGCCATCCGTACGCTCGGGATGCACACGCCGGCGACGCAGCGCAGGCCCTTCCGGCCGCAACCCTCCCGCTACCAACAGCGCTATCGGCCATATGTTAACCGGCGACCGGCCCAGAACCGCCGTCGTCCGTCAGGCAATCGGCGGAACCAGGGGCAGGCCTCGTCCAAGGACCCCCAGGGGGCCAAGCCTGCTTTTTGATGGGACGCTCGAGGACGGCCCATCTCTCTCCCTACCGGATCCTACCCCCTTATTTTACAACCGCCTTTCCCATTTCTTTTTGGCGTGGTCCCAATTAACAACGGACAACTGGGTGCTGCAAACAGTCCAGTCGGGATACCGCCTTCAATTTGTTTCGCCCCCGCCTTCCCACCCACCCTCCCTGTCCCTCTTCAGGGACCCCTCTCACGAGCAAGTCCTCTTACAAGAGGTCCAGACTCTGTTGAGCGTGGGTGCCATAGAAGCAGTGCCTCAAGACAGGCGGGGCAGGGGATTCTACTCCCGTTATTTCCTTATCCCCAAAGCGAAAGGCGGGCTACGTCCTATCCTGGACCTTCGCGAGCTGAACAAGTACCTGCTCAAGCCCAAGTTTCGCATGGTCACCTTGGGGACCATCATTCCCTCTCTGGATCCGGGAGATTGGTTTGCCGCCCTCGACATGAAGGACGCTTACTTCCATGTCGCCATCTATCCCCCTCATCGACGTTACCTCCGATTTGTGGTCGGCAACACCCACTACCAGTTTGCTGTGTTGCCGTTTGGTCTCTCCACCGCACCGAGGGTCTTTACCAAGTGCATGGCGGTGGTCGCCGCAGCCCTCCGCCGTCGTCAGATCCACGTATACCCGTATCTAGACGACTGGCTGGTTCGCGGACAGTCTCGACAACTCGTGATGGGCCAGATGGCGGAGATCCGGTCGCTCTTCTGGCGGCTCGGCCTCCTCATCAACGCCGAGAAGTCCACTTTGATTCCTTCTCAGCGAGTGGAGTTCATCGGAGCGGTCCTCGACTCCACCATAGCCAGGGCCTGTCTCCCTTGCACCCGCCACCAGACGATGGTCGCCTTCATCATGGACCTAGTCACCTTCCCGACCACGACGGTGCGCTCCTGCCTCCGCCTCCTGGGCCACATGGCGGCATGCACGTATGTGACCGCGTACGCGCGGCTCCACCTCCGCCCGTTCCAGTCCTGGCTCGCGTCGGTGTACCGGCCTCATCGAGACCCCATCGACATGGTGGTGACGGTCTCCAGCGCGACCCTCGAGTCCCTCCGATGGTGGCTCGACCCAGAGATCGAGTGTGCCGGGGTCCCGTTCCACCCTCCACGCCCGTCCACCACGCTCACCACGGACGCCTCGGCGATCGGTTGAGGGGCTCACCTGGGCGATCTCCACACCCAAGGCCTCTGGTCGACCCAGGAGCTCGCCCTGCATATCAATGTCCGCGAGCTGCGAGCTATCCGTCTAGCCTGCCAAACTTTCTGCCCCCACCTGTAAGGCCGATGTGTGACAGTGTTCATGGACAATACAACAGCAATGTTCTACGTGAACAAGCAGGGCGGAGCACGCTCCTCCCCCCTCTGCAGGGAGGCGATGCTCCTGTGGGACTTCTGCGTGACCCACTCCATTCACCTGCAAGCGTCTTTTCTTCCGGGAGTGCAGAACACGCTGGCCGACCGTCTCAGCAGGTCGTTCCTCTCCCACGAGTGGTCCCTCCGTCCAGATGTCGTCCACACAATCTTCCAGAGGTGGGGGTTTCCCCAGATAGACCTATTCGCCTCCAGGGAGAACAGGAAGTGCCACCTGTTTTGTTCATTCCAAGGTCGCTTGCCAGGCTCCCTGTCCGACGCCTTCCTCTACCCCTGGACGGATCGCCTCCTCTATGCCTTCCCTCCGTTCCCACTCGTGCACCGAGTGCTCCTGAAGCTTCGGAGGGACAGAGCCACCGTCATATTCATAGCGCTGGCCTGGCCGAGGCAGCACTGGTACACCCTGCTGCTCGAGCTCTCCGTTCGGGATCCCATCCCCCTCCCGTCGTGGCCGGACCTCATCACCCAGGACTTCGGCAGACTCCGCCATCCGAACCTGCAGTCCCTCCATCTTACAGCTTGGTACCTGAGTGGTTGACCCACGCGGAGAGGGACTGTTCCGTGGCAGTTCAGCAAGTCCTGCTGGAGAGTCGAAAGCCTTCCACTCGCTCCACTTACCTCGCGAAATGGAAGAGGTTCGCGCTTTGGTGCGAGCAGCGAAGCCTGAATCCATTCGTAGTTCCGGTACCTACCATCCTCGAATACCTTTGGTACCTTAAGGAGCAAGGTCTTGCAGTCTCCTCATTGAGGGTTCACCTGGCAGCAGTGTCCGCCTTTTGTCCATCGCTGGAAGGTCGGTCCATCTTCTCCAACCAGATAGTTTCCCGCTTCCTTAAAGGCCTGGACCGCTTGTACCCGCCGGTGCGGCGTCCTGCCCCGACCTGGGATTTGAACCTCGTCCTGGCCAAGCTGATGGGTCCCCCCTTCGAGCCCTTGGCCACGTGCTCCCTGCTCTACCTCTCCTGGAAGACAGCTTTCCTCGTCTCCATTACATCCGTGAGACGAGTCTCTGAGCTTCGCGCACTAACGGTGGGTCCACCTTACACCGTCTTCCATGCAGACAAGGTACAGCTTCGGCCGCATCCGGCCTTCCTCCCCAAGGTGGTATCGGCCTTCCACCTCAACCAGGAGATCTTCCTCCCGGTCTTCTTCCCGAAACCGCATACCTCGCCTCGGGAACAACAGCTTCACACCCTGGACGTCCGCAGGGCGCTTGCCTTTTACATCGAGCGGACGAAGCCTTTCCGGCGTTCGACCCAGCTGTTTGTGGCCGTCGCCGACCGCATGAAGGGTGAGCCGGTCTCCTCCCAGAGAATTTCCTCCTGGGTCACTGCGTGTATTCGGACCTGCTACGAGCTTGCTCGCGTGCCGCCATGCCGCCTCACCGCTCACTCGACAAGGGCGCACGCCTCGTCGGCCGCCTTCCTGGCCAATGTTCCACTCCAGGACATCTGTCGAGCGGCCACCTGGTCTTCGGTCCACACCTTCGCCTCCCACTACGCGTTGGTGCAACAGTCTCGAGACGACGCAGCCTTCAGCTCCGCGGTATTATACTCCGCCACGTCTCACTCCGACCCCACCGCCTAGGTAAGGCTTGGGAATCACCTAACTGGAATGCATAGGAGCAATCACTCGAAGAAGAAAAGACAGTTACTCACCTGTAGTAACTGTTGTTCTTCGAGATGTGTTGCTCCTATCCATTCCAGAGCCGCCCTCCTTCCCCACTGTCGGAGTAGCCGGCAAGAAGGAACTGAGGAGCGGACGGGCCGGCTGAGGTATATAATGGGCGCCATAGCGGCGCCACTCCAGGGGGTGCCAGCCGGCCCGCCAGGGTTGCTAGGGTAAAAAAGTTCCGAGATGCCGTGCACGCGCGGCGCGCACACCTAACTGGAATGGATAGGAGCAACACATCTCGAAGAACAACAGTTACTACAGGTGAGTAACCGTCTTTACCAGTCCCTCGCTGGCCACAGCGCCAGAGCCAGGACAAGCAAGGCCATATTGGTGTGTGTGTGGGGGGGTGTTACAGGTGCTGCAGGCGAACCTTTACAGTAACTCCTCACTTAACGATGTAGCTCTGTTCCTGAAACATGCAACTTTAAGCAAAATGATGTTAAGCGAATCTGATTTCCCCATCAGAATTAATGTAAATGAACTGGTTAGGTTCCAGGGAAATTTCTTCCACCAGACAAAAGACTGTATTATCTATTTTTATATATATATATATATATATATATATATATATATATATATAGGATAAGATTTATACAAACAGTTCAATATTGGTACACAGTGATGATGACTGTGAAGCTTGGTTGAGGTGGAGGAGTCAGAGGGTGGGATATTTCCCTTACTGCTAAATGATGAACTAGCAATTGGTTGAGCCCTCAAGGGTTAACTCTCTACACAAGGCAGCAGGCATGGAGGGAGATATGCACATTTCCCGTAAGCATTTCCCTTGTTAATTAGATGAGCTTGCTGAGAAGGCAGCTGCTGCAAGCTCCCTCCATCTTGAGCCCTGGTGTGTTCCCGCTGCTCTAGAGAAGATGGGGTAAGCGAGGTGCAGGAATAAGAGGGAGGGGGGCATCCTGACATTAGCCCCCTTCTTCCCTCCCTCGCCCCTGCACAACCAGCAGGAGTTTCAGGGAGCAGCTCCAAGGCAGAGGGCAGGAGCAGCCCATTGCAGTGGAGGGAGAGACACAGCTGAACTGCAGGCAGCTGCTGCACAAGGAACTTAGGAGAGCGGGGAGCTGATAGGGGGCTGCCGGTCCACTCTGGTTCCCAGCCCCCACCAGCTAGCTGCAAGGGACAGCTCTTCCTGCAAGCAGTGGACAAAGCAGGCGGCTACCAAACAACGTTAGAAGGGAGCATTACACAATTTTAAATAAGCATGTTCCCTAATTGATCAGCAGCGTAACAATGTTAACCGGGACGACTTTAAGTGAGGAGTTACTGTACATCCAAAGTAATGTGTCTTCGTGGGACTGACCTCTCCTTGCACCCCAGACAATGCTCATGAAACCAGATTAGGGTGAGTAAATGGAACAAATTTCCATTCATACAAAACCAAGGGTTTAGACCTCAACTGCCTTCAGTGAAGATAACTCTTAATTGGTCATCTCAGGGTGGACTGATTTAAATTAAAGCCTTTATAATCACCACGCAGAAAAGCTTGCTTTGAATCCTCTATTGGAATTGTGTTTGGCATTTGTACTTCGTCATTTTCCTAAAGAAAGGGTAACTTTCCTGTGTGTGTGTGGGGGGGGGGGCATCACAATGTCGATTAACGACTAAATATAATCTGAACATGGAATATGCTGCTTTGTTTGTTTGCTAACCAGGAGGATGCGTCACCAGCCAGAAAACAAGTAGGCAAACATTTGAGAGAACAGACAGAGAAACCTCACTGACAGACACCTGCATGGATGCTGTCTACATGTATGTGTGAACCAGCAGGGAGCTCTTACTGAAAGTTTCCTCTTTAGCTGGGCATCTCTGGGAATGGTGACTATTTTCTGCTTCCGCTCCGCGATTAGATTCAAAATGGATGCCTAGGTTACAAAGAAGAGAAGAGCATTTCAGTCATTAAAAACAGTGAACAGAAAACCTGACCCTGCCAGGGAGAGTAACCCACACATTCAACTGGGATCTTGCTGTCAGGGCACTGCAGAATGGAATTGCCGAGGAGAATAATACAGTCCCCAGAGTCTGTCCTTGTCCAACCGTGAAAATACCTTTTAGTCTTACCTCACCAGAGCCAGACCACAGGAAAGGACCAGTTCATGTGGTCTCATGGTGTCAGAGGTATCCAGGATTTTCAGCCAATCGGATCTGCAGTGCAATCCACAGCTAAAGACATTTTGTGTCCAGGCCTACGTAAGCAGGGGAATGGTCCCGCTATCGTGGGGAACTTTCCTGGCTCGTACACTACCCCCGTGGAATTGGCTAGCGAAAGGATCTGAGTCCTCGCTCCCACTCCCTTCACCCAGAGGCCCGCCTGACAAAAGACACCCTTCTACTCTCATGTGTCAGAGTCCTCATAACCGTGACAAGGCTGGGCCCAGGATTCCTGGGGCTCAACCCCTAGTCTGTTTCTTGTACTTAGGACAGGGCTCGGGTGTCCCCACTCTAGGGTACAATTTCTGTTCCTGACGCTTCCCTGACCCACTGATCATCGCATATAGTTCAAAGCACACACAGTTTATGAAATAGCAACTCATGAAACATAAGGAGAAACTGGGAAAGGTGAAAGGAAAAGTCGTCACCCCGCTCTGTGGCCCGGGGGGACCTGAAACAGCTGTGGCTGGAAAGTCAAGGCAGTTCACAGTCTGTTCCACACACGTCCCAGGCCCCTGCCCAGGCCCTGGCTGTGCTGCAGGGATGCCGCGGGTCGGACACTCACTCTGGCGGTGTCCAGAGTGTTACCCTCAGGCTCCAGTTGAAGGGCCCTTCCCCTCAGCGTAGCCCTCCCATGGTGGTTACGATTCCCTTCCCAATGCAGCCTGCAAAGCCTCTTGACTGTCATACTCGCCCCAAGCCAGGGTGACAAGTTTAAGTCATCTCCATTAGCGTACAGAATGAAGAACAGAGAACTCCCCTGGCCTCATCTCCATGAAAGATGGGACAGGAAGACATCTCAATTTACATACAGAAACCAAACCAAACCAAAAGCATCTCTCGTTTGTGGCGTCCTGTTAAACTGTCTCTTCGCACACAAGGAGGAGACGCTTTGATTTAGAAACGAGATAAGATGCGTCACTCCTTAATGATTTAAAGTTGCTCTCCTTAATGATTTAAAGATAATAAAATACCAGTAAAATTGACTCTTTCAGCCATTACACGGTAGACCCCACTGATGGCATCTAACTGGGGCGGGGTGGGGCCAGGTCACCTAATCAAACATTCGGGATCCAGGGGAACGGGACAGTGCGAGGCTGCAGCGCCATCTAGCAGCCACAGGAGAAATCGCCGGCTGCTGCACCTGTGTGCACTGGTGGTTCGGTTAACATGGAAAGCTGCATACTGCAAGGTTGGGAAAATGGGGGTCTGCTGTGCTACATCATAATCTGCAATGACTCAGCCTGATAGGACACCTCTTGTGCTACACGGCTACTAGTGACCCTCTCAGACAGGTCCCCACAGCTCCCCAGCCTCCCCCCACCAGGAGGCAGGCGTGAGAGGCTTGATATCCTTAACCGACAGAGGGAGAAACGAAGGCTGAGAAGGCGAAGGCCTTGTCTTACATCTCAGAATCTGTCGGCATAGAGTTGGGAACAGGACCTGGGTGTCCTGACTTTCAAACTAACCATCTGTGACAAACTGGGACTGTTCTTACTGTGGTCTGTGAATGCTGAGTGGGGGGTGTTGGCCTGGGAGGACAATCTGCACTGGGGGATGGGAGACTGACTGGAGAGAAAATACCTAAGCATGTAATGTGAGAACCCAGGAAGGGGTTAGAGGCCAGGTGACACCTCTGGCCCGGAAGCTGAACAAAGGCTGGAGAGTGAGAGTGGTTTTTTTCAGGAGCTGATTGGGGAAGGGAGGGATGCACAGACAGGGCTCTGACCCCACAAGGGGGCTGTGATGATCTTGGGACCCCAAGATGGACCTAACTGGGGAGGATCCTACTGTCTGTGCCTGCAAAACCTGTTTTGGACTGTGTTCCGGTCGTCTAAATAAACCTTCTGCTTTACTGGCTGGCTAAGAGTCATGGGAAGCCGGGGGGTACAGGGCCCTGACTCCTCCGCACTCCATGACACCATCAGTCTGGAGTTTCACACACTGAATAATCAGAACAAAGTGACCTCGAATGAGCTACAGACTAACCACCATTCACAGTGATTATTCAGCAAGTGTTGTAGAAGCACCAGAACATCCGAGAGAACCAGTGTTTTCCATGCCTTGAATTTGGCCAGCACCAGGTGGGTCAGGCTGCCAAACCTCTCTGGGGCTCTTACCTTCTCCACAGGGACGTCTGTCTTCTCACTAAATTAGCAGTGGGAAAGGGGAAAACTCCAACGAGGCTCCTCCTCGCGCTCACAGACATGACCCAGAATTCTCTCTCAGTCCTCAGGGAGAGACCTAAAGAAGGAGACTCTCTGCAGCAAAGCCACAGGGGTCTCTGAGATCGCCCCAGCCCTGCAGCCTGGTCCTACCTGGCCGTTGTCATGGACTCTCTGTGAGATCACCACCTCCCAACCTCCTTTAACCAATCAACTGAGATGCTTCAAAAGGCCCTTGTGATGTCACTGCCACACCCACCCCTGCCTTGCAGGGCTAATGTCCTGCCCCTGGCCAGCCCCTTTGCATGTTTGAGCTGCTCCCCTGTGTCACCCCCACGCACTCAGGGTCAGTGCTGGGGATCAAGCAGGCAACACATGGAAACCTCAGAGGCTCTCAATGTGCCACACTCAGTTTTGCAGAGATTTGGAGACTTTAAGGCCAGAAGAGACAGTTAGATCATCTCATCTGACCCCTCTGCATGTCACAGGCCTCCTATATCGTGCAGTAGCGAGTTCTGGACCAAAAAAGAAGACTCCAGAAAGGCACCTCATGAAGGGATGGAGAAAGCACCACTTCCTTTGGTAGTCTGGAGGAAATTGATGCTGTGGGGGGCAGGGAATTGACCCCAGGGCCACACTTGTGAGTCTGTATCATAACACACATAGAATCATAGAATCTCAGGGTTGGAAGGGACCTCAGGAGGTCATCTAGTCCAACCCCCTGCTCAAAGCAGGACCAAACCCAACTAAATCATCCCAGCCAGGGCTTTGTCAAGCCTGACCTTAAAAACCTCTAAGGAAGGAGATTCCACTACCTCCCTAGGTAACCCATTCCAGTTCTTCACCACCCTACTAGTGAAAAAGTTTTTCCTAATATCCAACCTAAACCTCCCCCTCTGCAACTTGAGACCATTACTCCTTGTTCTGTCATCTTCTACCACTGAGAACAGTCTAGAGCCATCCTCTTTGGAACCCCCTTTCAGGTAGTTGAAAGCAGCTATCAAATCCCCCCTCATTCTTCTCTTCTGCAGACTAAACAATCCCAGTTCCCTCAGCCTCTCCTCATAAGTCATGTGCTCCAGCCCCCTAATCATTTTTGTTGCCCTCCGCTGGACTCTCTCCAATTTATCCACATCCTTCTTGTAGTGTGGGGCCCAAAACTGGACACTGTACTCCAAAAGAGGCCTCACCAGTGCTGAGTAGAGGGGGATGATCACATCCCTTGATCTGCTGGAAATGCCCCTACTTATACAACCCAAAATGCCATTAGCCTTCTTGGCAACAAGGGCACACTGTTGACTCATATTCAGCTTTTCGTCCACCGTAACCCCTAGGTCCTTTTCTGCAGAACTGCTACCCAGCCATTCGGTCCCTAGTCTGTAGCAGTGCATGGGATTCTTCTGTCCTAAGTGCAGGACTCTGCACTTGTCCTTGTTGAACCTCATCATATTTCTTTTGGCCCAATCCTCTAATTTGTCTAGGTCCCTCTGTATCCTATCCCTACCCTCCAGCGTATCAACCACTCCTCCCAGTTTAGTGTCATCTGCAAACTTGCTAAGGGTGCAGTCCACACCATCCTCCAGATTGTTAATGAAGATATTGAACAAAACCGGCCCCAGCACCGACCCTTGGGGCACTCCACTTGATACCGGCTGCCATCTAGACATGGAACCATTGATCACTACCCGTTGAGCCCGACCATCTAGCCAGTTTTCTATCCACCTTACCGTCCATTCATCCAGCCCAGACTTCTTTAACTTGCTGGCAAGAATACTGTGGGAGACTGTATCAAAAGCTTTGCTAAAATCCAGAAATAGTACATCCACTGCTTTCCCCTCATCCACAGAGCCGGTTATCTCGTCATAGAAGGCAATTAGGTTAGTCAGGCATGACTTGCCCTTGGTGAATCCATGCTGACTGTTCCTGATCACTTTCCCCTCCTTTAAGTGGTTCAGGATTGATTCCTTGAGGACCTGTTCCATGATTTTTCCAGGGACTGAGGTGAGACTGACTGGCCTGTAGTTCCCTGGATCTTCCTTCTTCCCTTTTTTAAAGATGGGCACTACATTAGCTTTTTTTCAGTCATCCGGGACCTCCCCCGATCGCCATGATTTTTCAAAGATAATGGCCAATGGCTCTGCAATCTCATCGGCCAACTCCTTTAGCACCCTCGGATGCAGCGCATCCGGCCCCATGGACTTGTGCTCGTCCAGCTTTCCTAAATAGCCCCGAACTACTTCTTTCTCCACAGAGAGCTGGTCACCTCCTCCCCATACCGTGCTGCAGAGTGCAGCTGTCTGGGAGCTGACCTTGTCTGTGAAGACAGAGGCAAAAAAAGCATTGAGTACACTAGCTTTCTCCACATCCTCTGTCACTAGGTTCCCTCCCTCATTCAGCAAGGGGCCCACACTTTCCTTGACTTTCTTCCTGTTGCTAACATACCTAAAGAAACCCTCCTTGTTACTACACTGCACAAAGTTTGTACACGTCACCTTAACTCTGATGGTTCCTAACGTTTAAAGGCCTGGTCTCCATGGTGTTCTTTGTGCTTCTAGAACTAGTTTGGGGAGAGATGCACTAATTTATTTGCTATAGTGAGGGGGTCCCCGGGGTGCAACCTGGAGCTGGGGTACCGCTGATCCCTCTCTCTCCCCAGCCTGAACTCCCTCTCACACTGCAGCTGGGAGAAGATGCAGATCGCTCCCGGCCCTGCACTCACACAAACCTTTGTACAGGCAGGGACACACGAGGCTGCAGGTAGTATGAAGCTTCTCCCCAGCTCCCCAGCCTAGGTCCCCGGTGCTGCAGCATCTTGCCCTGGCCAAAAGCCTGACAGTATCAGTTTATTACTCAGTCTGCCCCTCCCTCCAAGCGGAGAGGACCATGCACCGAACTTTTTTTCAGATGGGACTTGTTGTAAAGCACCACTCATCTCTGAACCCAGTGTTTTTGTTGGTGATATAGAAACTGGAAGGCCTGAGGAAACTGCTTTGATGACTTCTTGTTAACCAGTGGAATGAAGCAGAAGTTGCTTTTGTTGCTGGTTTGGTAAATCCTAGGGAGGATTAGCCACCAGCTTTGGGGCATCTGCCCTATTTCTCAGCAGTTCGGCCTGAATTTGGCACCCTCAGTTGTGTCTCACAAAGCCACCACGGTTACACCGTGAAGGACATATCAAGGACTGGTGACATCACCATTATCACCTGACTGTGCACAGACTGACCTGGTGACTGGGGGAAAGGTCAGAAACATTCAGTGTACGTTTGTCCATCTGTCCCCTTCTCCTCCCGTCCCAGTTTCTGGCTGCAGATTTTCCCAGACACTTCACTCCAAAGCACACTAGTTCACATTAAAACATGAACCAAGATTCCTAACTACAGAAACCAGAAGTGAAGTGATATCAAACAAATCAAAGCAGGTTACCTAGTAAATAAACCAAACTGCAAACAAAGCCTAAAAGACTAGGAAGATTGGGTATGATTTAGCAAGTGCTCCCCCTGACTGATGACACACACAGGCTTGCAGATGCTGAAGGCACAAGCTGCACTTGCTTTCCAGCTTGGGCTCCCCACCCCTCCTTCAAGTCATTTTCTTTCAGAGGTTCTCTCAGGTGTTCAGCAACAGGTGAGTAACGAACAACCAATGATGTCACTCCCTGCCTTAGAGAGCTGTTCCATATGGCAGAAACTCGTTCTTTCAAACTTGGTTCCCAGAGCAGGTTGTGGAGAAACACGGGTACCCAAAATGGAGCTCAGTGTCATGTGGTCTGGTCACATGCCCTTGCCTACCTTGCTGAGCCCATTGCTTAGAGGCTGCCTGGAGCATTCTCAAGCAGGCTCACCAGGAGGGTCACTGATCAGCTCCGGGTCTGCTGCTGCTGGAACCTGCTCCCAGACATGGACAACTGGATACTTGGGAACCAAATGCCCCTGCTGGGTGTGGGGATTAGGAAATGGACATTTTACTGTGGCCAGCCCTAGTCAGGGCCCTGAGAGAATTTCCCTCCTGTGTGGAGGAGTCTCCGATGTCCAGTGTGGTGTTAGCTCCAACTGAAGCATTTTCCATGCTAAGGACATCTGAGAGGCTCTTCCATGTGTAGCTCTGCTGATGCTTGATGCCACGTGAGCACCAAATGAAGCTTCCCTCACATTCAAGCTCCTTCTCCTCTGAATTACCTGATGGGGAATAATGTGTGAGCTCAGATTGAATCTTTCCTGCATTTATTGAAACTTTTCCCACAATCCAAGCATTTATGGGTTCTCTCTTGTGTGGACTGTTTGGTGTGAAGCAAGATTTGATCTTCAAATGAAACTTTGATGTTTATGAAGCTATGAGCTGGGTCTGAAGCTTTTCCTTTAATCCAAGTGTAACCCTTCTGCCCTTCTGAGTTGGCAGCAACAAGGGCTGGGTTCAGTATCCAGGGGTGCCGTTTCAATAACACAAGGCAAAATCGGCTTGAGCCCCCACTCAGTGACCTGGGACAATTACATACCAACCCCCCCTCCCCCGGGTGCCTCTATGAGGCAATCCTTCCCCTCTCGCAATCACGGAGTCTGAGTGTAGCAAAATCTTTTTAATAAAGGAGGGAAACAATGTGGCATCATGTTGGGGAAACACCACAAACAGGATTCATAACATAGACCATGAGCAAAAGACCCACCTCCAGGTAAGTTTTGGTAGTGTCCTTTTCCCCTTTTCCCCTCAGGGTCTTAAGTCCAATCACCCCAAAGTCCAACAACCCAAAAGTCTCTATCCCTGGTCAGTGCTGCCCCAGAGTTCAAAAGTTTATCTGTAGAGTTTTACTCCCCCACCAGCCTGGGTGGAAATGAGGGGGGCACACAGGGTGTTAAGGAGCACCTTACGTGGTCCAAGGCCGACTGCCCCACCTCTCCGTGGAGTTCTGATGCAGCCTTCACCACGAACGGCTCCACTCCACCAGCCACTCTGCTTCTCCAGCCAACCCATGAGCCCCGCCAGCCGTCCCCGCAAACTGCTCCACTCGCTCGCTGTTCCATGGGCTGCTCCAACCATTCTGCAAACTGCTCTGCTCTGCCAGCTGCCAGCGATATGTCTTCAGGCTCCCCCACTAGTTAACACAGCACTCAGGGAGCTCAGCTCAGTAAGTTTTGCTCTTTTAATGATTTCAGCTTGTAGTAGAGGAGCCCCAGTGCTGGTGCACCATTAGCTCAAAGTGACTTCAGCTCAGCACCCTCTAGCTAAATTCCTAAGGGACTCAAAACTAGCTCTGCTATTCAACAGCAGAGAAAGAAGAAGGTGCAATTAGTGATCTAGACTCTCAAAGAGGCCACACACCATCAGACACACATACACACACCTGTCCCCAGCTTCTATCAATTCCCTGGGTTTTGGAACCCATGTCTCTTGTCTAGTGAGTGCTACTTAGGTGATGGTGAGACCATCTGTCATAAAAACAGTTTAATAATCCCTCATTCACATACTCAGGGTAACAATATTTTAGTCCTCCTGCCCCAAAAACAGAAAAATTGGGGATCCCACAGCTGTCAAACTGACCATTTTGGGCTGCCATGGACTCATGCTAGGTAGGGTGGGTGTGCCTATGCAAACAAGATCAGCCCCTGAAATTCTTTTCCATACTCGCCATAATTCACCACCAGATGTCAGGGTAGAGCTCATCCTGACTCTGCTTACACAAGCCTTTATGGGGTTTCTTGGTGTGGAGTCTCTCATGCTTAATGAGGCTTGAGCGCTGACTGAAACTGTTCCCACCGTCCACGTATTTATAGGGTTTCTTTCCCATGTGGATTCTCCTGTGGCAAATAAGGCCTGAGTGTTACTGAAGCTTTTCCCACACTCAAGGCATTGATAGGGTCACTCTCCTGTGTGGATTCCTCCATGCTTAATAAGGCTTGCTTTCACTGAAACTTTTCCCACAGTCCAAACATTTCAAGAGTTTCTCTCCCGTGTGGATTCTCTTATGCTTAATAAGGCTTGAGCTCTGACTGAAACTTTTCCTACAGTCCAAGCATTTATATGGTCACTCTCCAGTGTGGATTTTCCCATGGCTAAGAAGGCCAGAGCTCTCACTAAAACTTTTCCCACAGTCCGAGCATGTATAGGGTTTCTCTCCTGTGTGGATTCTCTGATGTACAATAAGGGCTGATGGTGCACTGAAACTTTTCCCCACAATAAAAGCACTTATATGGCCTCTCTCCTGTGTGGATTCTCCTGTGGCAAATAAGGCCTGAATGCTGACTTAGAAACCTCGGAAACCTCCCCCGCAGTTCCACTTCCTCAGGACCTTCCTGCTGTGGATTCCCCTCCTCGTTCGCACTCATTGTCTCGTCACCTGCTGGAGGAGAGAGAGGGAATCCAGGCAGGAGTCAGTGCCTGGGCTGGCAGAAAGGACACAAAGGGGAGTAGCAAAGAGGGAAACCACAACGCACTAACTGAAGGGGGCTTATAGCACATCTTGGGGATTTTCAGATTTTTCCTTCATTTGCCAGATCGTTTCTGTGTCAGTGTCACTGACTTCTCACATGTGCAGGTGCCTCTTTGGGATGTTGCTTTCCTCGGAGGCATGAAGATCCAGGACCCAGGGCCGGCTCCAGGCACCAGCGCAGCAATCAGGTGCTTGGGGTGGCCAACGGAAAGGGGTGGCACATCTGGGGTTTCAGCAGCAATTTGGCGGTGGGTCCCTCAGTCCCTCTCGGCAGGAAGGACCTGCTGCCAAATTGCTGCCAAAGAATGAAGCTGTGGTGGTAGAGCTGTCACTGAAGTGCCGCTGATCGCAGCTTATTTTTTTCCCCACTGCTTGGGGCGGCAAAAACGCTGGAGCCAGGACCCACAGCTCTTCCTCTGCTTCCAGCTGGGCGATCAGAGCAGGTTTGGGAATGGGGAGTCCTGCTCAGGGGGTGAAATCAGCTATGAGCACAGTGCACTGAGGACTGGGGCAGTATTTGTCACAAGGGCGCATCTTGAGTTTAACCTGAGCCCATGGTTTGCTGGGGAGTTGTGGGATGTGAACAGATGGGAACGTGGTCACTAAGCCCCCATGGGAGAGGCCGATGTCTGGAGGGAACGGGAAGTTCTCACAGCATTACTGGGAGCGTCCAGGGTCTGTGGCTCTGGAGGACTTGCTGAGGCACACACAGCTCTGGGGTTAAACCCCTGCCTGTGTCTGAAGCCCCAGAGCCCTCCCCATACCTGGAGCCAGTCCCAGGAAGGGAGGTGCACAGATGCTGTGTGTGAGTGAGAATTAATGCAGAGAGGATAAGACACTGCTCCTGTCCCTGTGACAGCTGGAGGGACGGGGATGAATTAGCATGTCCATTAGGTCCATGACTCCCCTATCCCATTGGAGGGGGTTGGACGTGAACGCATCTCTCACACTGGCCCTGTGAACTATGCAACCCATTCCCCTCTAATGTAACTGACCAGCTGCAGAAATGCAGACCCTGTGGCTTCACATAGCTGAGGGGACAGGAACCTTTACCCAGCGAGGTCACAGTCCCATAGTTCTCCTGCAGGACGTCCCTGTAGAGGGCTTTCTGAGCGGGGTCCAGCAGAGCCCTCTGCCGCATGGGGATATACACAGCCACCTCCTTGAAGCTCACCGGCCCCTGAAACAACAGGTGCCCCCCACTCAGTGCCTGCTGCCCCCGCCACAGCCCCACTATTCATGGGGGAAGAAGCACAATAGGACGGGTCTGGGAGGGCCAGAGGAGCAGAATCCCACCCCACCCTGCCCAGAGTGGCCAGGAGGCTGCAGGGAACAGAGAGAAGGGGAGAGCTCTTTGTCCCTCCCAGCAGGCGGAGGAGGGCAGGGTCTTCCCATTTCCCACCCACCTACTAGACACTGGCTGAGGTGGGAGGCAAAGCTCAGTGCAGGGAACAGGGACAGGAATCCCAGCACCTCCCCTTTTTTATTTCATCGCAGTCTCTGCCTGGGGGGTTCAGGCTCCAGAGCTCTGCTCTGTTTTCCCAGTCCTGCCCAGGGGGGTGTTTTCAGCTTCAGAAATGGGGTATGTTCACACACTGCCAATGGGTCTGTTCATAAACCAGACCCTAGGCTGAGCATGTCCCAGCAGGTTTATCAGTCCCTGTCCCCCACACCTCACCCTGAGTGTTTCCTGACCCTCCCCGTCTACAACAACCTGCCCCAGCAGCTGCCCCAAAATCCCCTACGTTTGCTGGGTCCACCACAGCCATTTCCCTGCCCTGGCCCCTAGGAAGATGGGATGCTCTGGAGCAAAATGGTGTTGTTATTCTGCTGCCTGTCAGGGCGAAAAGGCAAATTTGGGAGGTTTCTGAATTAGTGTTAGTCCATTTCACACCCCCAGGCTCTGGCCCTGCAGACAGACACTCTAGACTCTGCCATGCTGGGAGAAGCCTCAGTGACGCTATTACAGCACAGATCCGACCTCTCCCACCGGGACTAAACCCACCAGATGCTATTACACTCTCCCAGGAACAGAGTTTCTGAGCCAAATGCCGGAAAAGAGCAGAATCAAAGGAGCCACTTTGGAGGATCCCCCAACACTGTCCCCCCAGCAGCACATTCCCCCAGCAGCGTGGGCACCAGGCAGAGGCAGGACCTGGCTTTTCCTCTCCCTGCCCCTCCCCTCTCCCAGGAAAGTCAGTCTGCCCCGGGGGGCTGCAGGGAATGGAGCTGGGCAAGGCTGGGTGCCTGGCACCTCCCTCCCCACTGATTGCTCCAGCTGCCCCTTCCAGCCTCTCCCCCTCCCTCCTGCATGAAGAGCCGGTCACTGTCCTGCATTCCCATGGGTGTTTCCTCACCAGTAGCTACAGCCACTGTTAACGGGGGTGAGCCTGGGGGCGCTGGGGCAGCAGCTCTGCGCTGCGCAGACATTCAGGGACAGAGATGGGGTGAGCAGGAGCCATTTCTGCAGAGTCACTTTCCAGCCTGGTCCCAGCACATCACCTGCAGCCTCTGGCTCAGGAACTGATGCCAGCAGAGCCCAGGGCTGCCCCAGGGGGATAGTTCCAGACCCAGGAGAAAATCCCCCCTCGGCTGGGCACAGCTGCTCTGGGATTATAGTGATGGTCTGTCCCAGCACAGATCCCACTCAGTACCAGCGGCTGCTCAGCCCAAGCCCCCAGATCCCAGCAGAGGCAGCTGTGTCTGCCCCAGGAAGCCCATAGAGCTCCAGGGCTCCAGTATCCTGAGCTCAGAGAGACGGACACTGACTCCTCGGCCTGAGCAATGACCAGAGCCTCTGCTGGGGGCAGCTAACAACCGAGCATCCCTGCACTGCCCCCGCAGCCCCCACGGACAGTCAGGCTGATGCTGATCTCATTTCCCCTCTGGACCCAGAGCGGAACCAGAGACCCAGTTCAACCCGGGATTTCGTACATGAACCAGAACCGAATCTCACCCCTGCATTTGTTTTACCTCCTGAACCAGAACTGAACCAAAAAAAGTGTGTGTGTGTGTGTGTGTGTGTGTGTGTGTGTGTGTGTGTGTGTGTGTGTGTGTGTGTGTGTGTGTGTGTGTGTGGCGGGGGGGGAGGGGGTTGTTACCAGTTAAAATAAAGATTCAGCATTTTTAAGCAGACAGGGCTGGAGCCACTCCAGCACGGCTCTGTCCGGGATCCTGCCTGCCCACCGGCGTGGGGCTGCCCCACATCACCCAGCCCCCTGCGGCCGGGGCTCCTCCAGCCCAGGGGGGCTGGCTGGCCGGCCAGGTTAACTGGCAAGGTCCAGTTAACCAGTAAGCAAACCAGTAAACCCAGTACTTCCCGCTTCACTTTTGAGATCCCTGGTTTGACCCTGCCTGGAGAAAAAGATTCCCACTGGCTGCTGGGTGGGGCAGCGCCTCCCCCTCTCCTACCCCATGGGAAGGCCCGGCTTTAGGAAGTGCAGGGCCCATTTCACACAGTTTTGACGGGCCCTCGGCAGGGATGACTAAAAAAAATATATATATATGTAAAAAAACATGTGGGGCTTGTACTCACTGGACAGTGCTCCGAGTCTTCGGCGGCACTTCAGCGACGGATCCTTCACTCGCTCCAGGTCCTCAGTGGCACTGAAGGACCCGCAGTCAAAGACCCAGAGCAAGCAAAGGACCCATCACCGAAGTGCCGCCAAAGACACAGAGTGCCGCCAGGTGAGTAATTAAAAAGGCACCTCTAGCCAGGGAAGGGATTCTCACTTGAGAAACTGCTATCTGTAGGAATTTGCTACTTATGGTGCACTGAGCATGCTCATATGAACTGAGCATGCTCAGTACATCTGCTGAAGCCACTTCCCTTCACCCAGCCTTTACTCAGAATCAGATTCTGCAGATTGCTATTTACAGGGTGTCATAAACATATAGCCATGGGTAGCATAAAATACCCTGTAAAGGGTTAAAAAGCTCAGCTAACCTGGTTGGCACATGACCAAAAGGACCAATAAGGGAAGAAAATACTTTCAAATCTGTGGGGGAAGGTTTTTGTTTTCGTGTTCCTTTGTTCTCTCCGGGTCAGCGAGGAACCAGGTCATGGAAAATACATCTCCCTAATCACATGGCATAGAAAAACCTTAGAGTTCTGTCCATAGGCAGGTCCCTGCATACCTTGCTGAGTCACAAGGAGTATCTGCCTTCTTTCAATGGCTCGATTGTATAGCTGATAGTCCTTAATAAGTCATCAAGCAGGCTAGGAAGAACTGACACCAACTTGTCTGGGGTGTTCCCCAGAAGCAGAGCACAAGTTTGAAATATAGGCAGCATAGAGCCAATATTATTATGTTAACTACAAAAATGATACACATTTAGAGATAGCATAATTATAATCATCCAATCATAACCTCTCCATAGACCCCTTACACGACAACCTTTCTACAATATTAGCTGCAAATATAGAACAGTGGTTGCAACGGTGATCTATACAGTTACAGATTATGCCAATAACGTCACAGGAGGTGACACGGCATCAGTGAGACTGATATTGGAATACTGCCTCCAGTTTTGGTGTCCTCATTTGAAAAAGATGTTGTGAAATTGGAGCTGGGGCAGCAAAGAGCCACCAAATGTTCTGAGGGCTGGAGAAAAATGCCTTCTAGTGAGCTATTGAAAGAGCTCAACCTGTTCAGATTATCAATAGAAGATTGAAAGGTGACTTCATTCAAGTGTTGAAGCGCCTTAATGGAGAGAAAAGATTGGGTATTAAAGGGCTCTTTAATTGAGCAGAGAAAGGCATAACAAGACCCAATGGCTGGAAGGTGAAAAGAGACAAATTCCTATTACAACTAAGGCACAAATATTCAACAGTGAGGATGATTCACCACAGGAACAAGCTACCAAGGAAAGTGGTGGATTTGCCATCTCTTGATGTCATTTAATGAAGACTAGATGCCTTTTTGGAATGCGTTTGCCCCAAAAGTAGTTTTTGTGTCATACAAGAGGCCTGTGATATGCAGGGGGTCAGATAAGATGCTCTAATGGTCTCTTCTGGCCATAAAGTCGACTAATTTCTGAAAAATTGAGTGTAGCATTGGGAGCAGCATCTGATGTTTTCTTGTCTAGCAGGCTTGCTTCCTAGAATGAATGCTCCTTGAGTGGGGTGACCACAGGGAGTAGCTCAAACCTCCAAAGTGCCTGGCCAGGGGCAGGACATTAGCACAACAAGGGAGGGGTGTGGCAGTCACATCACAAAGGCCTTTTGCAGGACCTCAGACTATTGGTCAAAGGTGGTGGGGAGGTGGTGACCTCACAGAGAGATGCTGACATCAGCCGGGCAGGACAGGGACGAGGGGCCGGGGAAACCTCAGAGACCCCTGTGGCTTTGCTTCAGCAAGTCTCCTTCTTCAGGTCTCTCTTTGAGGACAGAAAGAGTATTCGGGTTCATGAACGTGAGCGCCAGGAGGAACCTCTTTTGAGTTTTCTCCTTCCCTTTTAGTGAATTTTACTAGAAAACAGACGCCCCTGTTTAGAAGGTAAGAGCCTCCTCGAGGTCTGAAACCTGTTCAGTCTGATCCATCTGGTGACAGTTGAATTCTAGGCATGAAAAACATGAGCTTAAGGAGGCAGAATTTTATTCAGCACCTGGGATTTTGTCCCTTAGAATCCCTGGGGACATTAGGGTTTGTCCTTTTTGTTTCACCTTTTCCTCCATCCATCCATCCCTCCTTTCTCTTTGTCTCTTGCTTCTTTTGTCCTTTCTCCTGTTCCCCTCCCAAAACCAGGAGGGAGGGGTGTGTGTGTCTTGTGGGGGGGTTGTGTGTGTGTGTGTGTCTTGTGGGGGAGTGCTCTGCAGCTCCCACTGTGGGAGGTCCACCCAAAAATGTATGGCTGAAATAGTGCTCGGGCAGTGATCCCCACCAGTGACCTGGGCAATCCTTTGTGCTCTCTGGTGAGAACCCTCAGCCTCTCGTCCTCAGTCTCTACCCTGATTGGCTGAGCAGGGGGTTACTGACAGGGAGGAGACTCAGGTCCTTATTGGTCTCTTTAAAGACCAAGTAAATAAGTCGTGACCAGTTATATGTTTGATGAATTTTGCTGCTTCTCTGCATTAATTGTCTCTGAGCAGTTCATGATTCTCTCTAAAATTGCAGTTCTAAAATACTTGCTGAACAATTACTGTGCACTGTTGTTGGTCTGGAGCTCATCTGAGAGCACTTTATTCAGGTCATTCAATGTATGAAATTCAAGATCCGAGGGTTAGTTTCTAAGTCAGGGCTCTTGGGTCCTATTCCCAACTCTGTCACTGACTGGCTGTGTGACCTAAGACAAGTCAATTCTCCTTTCGCAGCCTTAGCTTCCCTCTCTTTTAAGTAAGGATAATAATGATCTGCTCCTACCTACCTGACAGTGGTTGGAGGATGGGGATCCATTGGAGAGTGTCACTAGGAGTAGTGCATAATATGAGGTGTCCTATCACGTTTACTCAGAACAGATTATGACATAGTAGAATAGCTGAAATAGTCTATTTTATTTGTATTTTTTTATTTTGAAATTGTTAAGAGCAGGAACTACTTAGCTCAGGCTGAAGCATCTTATCTAATTTTTGAGATCTAAGTGTCTCCTCTTTGTGTGCGACGAGACAATTTAACACACTGTGACAAACAGGAGATGCTTTTGTTTTGCAACAAAATAGTTTTTGCAAAGAATGTTCATCCCACTTGTTATGATTTCAAGAAACAAACTGGTTTAGTCTGAATGGGATTTTCTGACAGAAATGATTTCAATGAAATTTCCCCACCATCTCGATTCCCGGGCTCTATCCCTGCCTCTGGGGGGTTGTTGTTCATTAGAACAGGAGTCAGGACTGGTGGCTTCTCTTTCTGGCTCTGCCACCACCTTGCTGTGTAGGCCCTTGGGTAGGTCACTTCCCTTCTCTGTACCTCAGGCTCCTCCCCATCTGTCCAATGCGAACAGGGATAGTTCTTGAACTCTGGGCAGTTGTGAGCCTGAGTGAGATAAGGGACATTAAAGCCCTCTGTGAAGGAGAAAGGGGAGTTTGTGTTTAGCACCAAGGAATTCTAAAGTTTGCTAAAATGTCTAGTCTGCAGAAACAAGAAATGATCGTGGCCAAACTTTTTAACCACTGCCTTTTTTAAAGCCCATTCAGGGATGTGAGTCCCTGTCTTATAGGTACCTGGGGTTCTTTGCCAGCAGGAGAGAAGAGGTTCCTGCCTCCATTTTTGTGGCTTTAACAAACCAGGTGTTGTGCCCCAGGTCTCGTCTGAGATCCCTGAAAAAGAACATCTTCCCATCCATGAACAAGACAGGACCTATCTTTCAAAGGGGAACAAAGAGAACCCTGGGACTTACAGACTAGCTAGCCTCACTTCCACAGCTGGAGAGATACTGGAATACATTCTTAAACAATCAGTTTGTCAGCAGCACTTACAGGATAATTTAGTTCTTAGGACTAGTGAGAATGGTGTGGAAGCCAGGAAATAATTAACAAGGATTTGAAGGGATCTTAATGCATGTCAGTTAGTTAGCATGAGTTAGGCTAGCTGTGACCCTAATGACGTGAGATTTGCAGAAGCAAGATAATGTGAGACAGAGTGAACTGTGTGAAAAGTTATTACGACCTTGCAATTCAGATAACCGAATATGCAGTCTTGCTTTTTCTAGTAGTGAGACAAATAAGATAGCAGAAAGGCTTATGTATAAACAAATGCAATTGTTTTCTCTTTACTGTCTCCATGATTGCTAGCTATTGTCTGTAACAAAGGTATAAATGCTTGTTGTAATTGTTTACCAATTGAGAGAGACCTGTCCGGGACAAGGGGCAACCCTGTTTCCTAGGACACTCCCTCCCTCTATTGTAATTACTAGAGAAAGAATAAAGTATTTGATTTTGCTGCACCCAAACAGAAAGTGAGAACTGAGTTTTTCTCCGACAATGGATTTGTCAAGAACAAATCATTCCAAACCAATCCTCTTTCCTTCTTTGGCAGGGTTCTGGGCCTAGTGGAGGTGGGTAAACAGTAGATGGGATCTATCTCGGTGTTACTAAGGCTTTTGACACAGTCCCGTAGGACATTCTCACATGCCAACGAGGGAAATGGAGAGGATGTACCTAGTGGGTCCGGCAGAGATCAGTCCGGGGTCCGGTACTATTCAATATTTTCATGAATGATTTGGAAAATGAAGTGGAGAGCATGCTTCTAAAATTTGCAAATGACACCAAGCACTTGGAGCACAGGATTGGAATTCAAAACACCCTTAACAAATTGGAGACTTGGTCTTCTTGAGCCAAACTCCATGGCTGGGCCCCTCTCTCTAGACTGGGCTGAAGTGAAACCCCAGAGCCAAACACTCCTCCTCCTGTGCAGTGCGCTCTGACCTTGAATGGTCAAATGCTGCTTAGCACTGTCAGAGCAGCTTTGGCTGGGGGATTCTCCCAGCACTTTCCAATAGCGGGAAAGAATTAAATCCCCATTTCACTGCTGGGGACAGAGCCCTAAAGGGCGGAGCAAGTTGCCCAAAGTCCCACAGGAAAAGGAAAACAACCAGCAGTGGAACCAATAGGAAACCCAGCAATGGAACTCAGGAGTCCTGACTCCCAATCTCCTGGTCCGGTCACTCCAGCGGAGCACACTCCCTCTCAAAGGCAGGGGGAGCGGCCATGAGGGCCTGCTTGTTATTGCCAGCTGTGGGAGGGAGTGTGCAGCAGTGGTTAGCGAAGGGGCCTGGAAAGAAGGACTGCTGGGTCCCATCCATACTTCTGACACTTGGTGTGACCCTGAGCCAGTAGCTTCCCCTCCCCAGGCCTGTTTCTCATCAGTAGGGTTGGAGTCACAGTCCTGAGAGCCCATGGGGGTTGGGAGGCTCCAGGAAAGTGTATAAAGCGCTGGGATGTCAGGATCCTGGAGGCTTTGTCAGCCCCGCACTAGGGCAGTGTGCAGGGCCGGATTTAGGAAGTGCGGGACCCAATTCAAACATTTTTGGCAGGGCCCCAGCAGGGATGACTGAAAAAAAAATGTAAAAAACAGCCTTTCATTTCTTAGCAACTGGTTCCCTATAAAAAGTCCTGATTTAAGGGATGTGCCACAGTATGTATGTTTTGTACCAATAGGGTTACCATATGTCCGTATTTTCCCAGGAGGAATTTTTAAATTTTAAAAAAGGAAAATACAACTGTATGTTAACCCTACCTAAAGTTCTTTTTTAAAAAGATGGGCCTGAACTAGAAATGAGCTCTGTTTCACATGTGTGGGTCCCTGCCACTCCGTGGGGGTGTGCTAGGGTGACCAGATGTCACGATTTTATAGGGATAGTCCCGATTTTGGGGTCTTTTTCTTATATAGGATCCTATTATCCCCCACCCCATGCCCCGATTTTTCACACTTGCTGTGTGGTCACCCCAGGGTGTGCACATATGTGGGTCCCAGCTGCTCCCTGCCCCCATCATTGAAGCAGGTGTGCAGGGTTCCTGCCCTGGGAACTGCAGGGCACCAGTGGACATGGGGCTGGCTGGAGGCAGGGCAGGGGCTGACTGGAGGTAGGGTCTGGCTGCAGGTAGGGCAAGGGGTGCGGGGCTGGCTGGAGACGGGTGTGTGGGCGGGCTGGCTGGTTTCAGGCAGGGCTACAGGGGGGTGCGGCAGGGGTTGGCAGGGCTGGAGACAGAGGAGTGCGGGACTGGCTGGCTTCAGGCAGGGGGATGCGGAAGGGGTTGGGTGGAGACAGGGCAGGGGGTGCAGGGCTGGCTGCAGGTAGGACGGGGGTGCAGGGCTGGTTCAGGCAGGGGATACGTCAGGGGCTGGCTGCAGGCAGAGGGTGCAGGGCTCGGTGGAGACGGACTGGCTGCACTGAGGGGTGAGGGGCTGGCTGCAGGCCAGGCAAGGGGTGAGGGGCTGGCTGCAGGCAGGGCAGGGAGTGCGGGGATGGCTGGAGACAGGGGCTGGCTGTGGGCAGGGGGTGCAACAGGGGCTGGTGCGGGCAGGGGGTGCGGGTACAGGGGGTACAGCCCACCCTGTATGGGAAGTGCCCCCTCCTCGTCCCTCAGCCACCGGGGTAGCAGCAGCAGCCTGGGGCCCGGGGGCTATTTAAAGGGCTCGGGGCTCCCCTGCTTCTACCACCCTGGCCCTGTAAATAGCCACAGGAGGCCTGGGGAAGCGGTGGGGCTTCAGCAGCTGGTTAAAGGGCCGGGGCGGTAGAAGCAACAGGAGCCCTGGACTTTTTAAATAGCCCCCAGAGCCCCACAGCCCTACCCCAGGGCTCCAGCAGTGGGGCTCCGGTGGCAATTTAAAGGGTCTGGGGCTCCAGTTCCTGCTGGGAGCCCCAAGCCCTTTAAATTGCCCCCTGGGGAAGCCGGGCCACCCCAGTGCAGCGCACCGGCTCTTGCTGGTACGCTGTACCGGGGCTTGGGCGCGGGGCCCTCTTAGGCGCAGGGCCCGATTCAGGGTAATCAGGTGAATCGGCCTAAAGCTGGCCCTGTGTACGGGTGGGGTGGGGCAGGACGTGGTCCCATTTTGGGCACCACCAAAAATTATACAAACCTGCCACCTCTGTCCAGCCCAACCTTCTGCTGATGCACCTCAGCCCACACCCGTGCAGGGTTTGAAGCTTCCATTGCTTAAATTCCAGGACACTGAGGGATTTCAGCTCCCCTTTGCCCAGAGGAAACCTTCAGCCCACTCCCAACCAGGTTCTTGTCCATGGGATCACTGTAGGGGGGCTGGGTCCCTCTGTGTCATTTCTCTCTCTAAGACAGGCCAGGGTGCAATAACTGGGGCATCTGAGCACCCAGGACCTTCTGTGGGGCTGCCATTCCCCTTCCCCTTCTGTGGTCTCATCTGTCATTGACTCCAGCCTTTTTTCTATCCAACGTCAGCACCATCCCAAGGAAGCTGCACTCCCCTCAAAAAGCTGGTGTCCCCTGGTGGGTGTAAATCACTGACCTCTCTCCTCTCTGAGCACTGATGGCCCCTCTATTTCCTTGTCTCTCAGTCTGAGCAGATGGGACCTTTCCCTCCAGTGCTGGAGGATTCGCCCTTCTCATCTACCCTTGTCCCAAGCAGCACAGTGGGTGGGAATCTTAAATCTACCAAGGTGACTTAAGAGCAGAAACTCCACTAGACCTTCCATGCAATTGGCACTTGCCCCTCACTGAGCAGGATTGAAACTCCTGCAAGGAGACTGCTGGGCCACATCCCAGCTGGGTGAAAGAAAGAACCTGGAGATTGAACCCAGGGCCTCATACACGCAAAGCATGTGCTCTACCACTGAGCTGCATCTCCAGATGGGCTGTACGTTTTATGGGTTACACTCAGAGTCCTCCTATTTCCAGAGCATCCAGTGGCCTAAAAGCAGCATGGGGGACACAGTCCCTGCTCTGAGGGCCAAACCTGCTGTCCTGGAGGTTGCTGGTTGTGACGTTATTGATATAAATTGGGACCATATAGAACATGGGTTGCAACCAAGGTCCTGTAGTGGCACCAAATCTTAGGTAAAGGGGGTCATATAAGGTGTCTAAGACCAGGTTATGGGTTGCTGGTTATGATTATGCTGTCTGTGTGCATGTATTATTTTTAGTTAAAGTTATGAATATTGGCTCTATACTGTCTGTATTTCAAATTGGTGCTGTGCTTCTGGGAAACATCCCAGACAAGTTGGTGTTAGCTCTGCCTAGCCTGCTTGATGGCCCATTAAGGACCATCAGCTACACAATTGACCCATGGAGAGAAGGCAGACATGCCTTGTGACTCAGCAAAGTATGCAGGGACTGGCCCATGTGACTCCAGACCCCATTTTGCTGTAATTTTCCACAGTAAGGACAAGGAGGTTCTTACACCTGGAAAAGCCTATATAAGGCTGATGCCTCATCGCCATCTTGTCTTCAATCCTGCTTCTTACCTCTGGAGGGACTTTGCTACAAACTGAAGCTCTGAACAAAGGACTGAATGACCCATCCCAGCGGGGGATGTACTCCAGAGACTTGATTTGAACCTGCAGTTTATGCCATCACTGCTACAAGCCTGAACTAAGAACTTTGCCATTACTGTATGTAATTGATTCCATTTAACCAATTCTAGCTCTCATCTCTACCTTTTTCCTTTTATGATTAAACCTTTAGATTTCAGATTCTAAAGGATTGGCAACAGCGTGATTTGTGGGTAAGATCTGATGTGTATATTGACCTGGGTCTGGGGCTTGGTCCTTTGGGATCGAGAGAACTGTTTTCTTTTATTGGGGTGTTGGTCTTCATAACCATTTATCCCCAGGACGAGTGGGACTGGTGGTGATACTGGGAGACTGGAGTGTCTAAGGAAATTGCTTGTGTGACTTGTGGTTAGCCAGTGGGGTGGAACCAAAGTCCTTTTTGTCTGGCTGGTTTGGTTTGCCTTAGAGGTGGAAAAACCTCAGCCTTGGGCTGTGACTGCCCTGTTTGAGCAATTGGTCCTGAATTGGCACTCTCAGTTGGGTCCCGCCAGAACCGCATCGTCACACTGGTTCCTAGGGGTCACTTTGCAGCAGGGCCAGATTCTATGTGTGGGGCAGAGAGAGTAGGTGCCCTGGACTCAGGGTGCAGAGATACACTCAGCCCCCTCCCCTGCATTGGGTGGGGCGGTGCTGCCACCCCCTGCTGGAAGGTAATGTGTGTGTGGGGGTGGGGTGCTGTGAGTCACTCAACACCTGACCCTGGTGGCAGAAGTGGTGTGGGAAGCTCCAAGTGTTTCTAGGACCTGCTATTTCCACCTGCCTGTAAAGTCCAGCTTTCACCAGTACATTCACTGCGGTGCAATTGGGTCGCTGTTTCCATGGCTGCACAGCAAAGACTCGCTCCCAGTTTCCCGTCTGTCTGCAGCAGGATTAGCCTGTGTCGGTGGTTAATGAGGTGGATCTAGTTGTAGATTGTTATTCATTCCCCACCTTGACAATTCACACAGCCCCTTTCCCATGCAGATTCCCAGCACCTCAGTGATCCTGGTAGCAGCGGTTGGGTCCTGAGATTTTCAGGGTTCTTTTCCCCTCCACCTGGAGTGAACTCAGCTTTTCCCCCCATCCCAGACAATCCATGAAATAACAACAGCAGCATAAAGAAAGAGGGGAGGGAACATCTCACAGCCAGGGCTGGATGTGCCCAGGGCCCCCTGCTTTTCCATTGTCTCCATGGAATTTGGCCCCCTGCTTTGCACAAGAGACAGAGAAAGATCTTGCTGTTTCTGTGTCTGTGCAAGGAAAATTGTGTTTCTATATGAAAGAGAGGTGGGAAATGGTCCTATGGTACGACAATATCCTCAGGATTAAGACCTAAAGACTCAGGCTGAGAACTGATATAACTCCACTCATCTGGGATTTAAGAAATTGTCTTCCATGGAGCAGGGCCAGATCCAGCGTTTTTCCTGCCCCAAGCGGAAAAAAAAAAGCCACAGTCGGTGGCAGCTCTACCACCGCCACTTTTGGCAGCAAGTCCTTCCCTCCGAGAGGGACTGAGTGGGCCAAATTGCCGCTGAAGAGCTGGACATGCCTCCCCTTTCCGTTGGCTGCCCCAGGCACCTCCTTGCTGCTGTGCTGGCAGCACCGCATGATGTAGCAGGCGATAGCTAACTCAGGTGGGGCACATGACCCCACACACGCCCTCTGCAAGTGTTGCCTCGGAAATTAGGAACACTTGTGAGTTCAAGGCACAGCTGCACACCCAGAAGAAAGCCCAGCATGACACGCCCAGGGTGAAGGGGGTGCTAAAGCTTGGCATCAAGCCAGAAACCTTCAGATCTTCAATCTAATGTACTCCCAACTGAGCTACTTTGGCAACAACCAAGCCCACCAGGAAGGCTTAATACACGAGCTGCAGCACATGCTAGGAAGATTTTAATTTGGATGTTGTTGTGTATTTGGTTGTCATGGTTTTTATTGCTATGGCAACTGAGTTAGATTATTATGGGTTAGCTCAGCCAGCTTCAGCCAGCTGAGTGAGCTCTCTGTGTCTGTAAATAAAATGGTGGTTTTGTTAGCTGTCTGCTCTCTGGCCTCAAGTGATTTCTTTCTAAACCGGCTGCCCGCAAGGATATAACAAGTGGCGACGAGGATGGGATTCCGGTGCTACTCCAGTAATAGAAGGAAGTAGAAGTCAAGGTAAAGAACAAACAAACAAAAAAGCTGCTTGTTTGCACTGACTGTGAAAGTGAAACTAAAATCATGGCTACTCTGACCAGGCCACTGGAACCTTTTGATGAGAATATAGAGCAATGGCATGTGTATACTGAGCGTTTTGAGCTTTTTTTAAATTTCAAATGACATTACAGAAGCGAAGAAGGTGCCAATATTCTTAAGTGTTGTAGGGGCTAAAACCTACTCCCTGCTACGCAGCTTACTACACCCTATTAAGCCAGCAACTAAATCTTCTTACAGTGACATTGTGGAAATCCTGGGGTCCCATTTTTCCCCAAAACCACTGGTAATTGCTGAAAGATATAGGTTCCACAAAAGAGACCAAAAGGAAGATGAAACGGTTGTACAATTTGTAGCCATTTTAAAAAAGCTAGCAGAACACTGTGAATTTAAAGAAATGTTAAATGATGCCCTGCATGACAGTTTAGTGTGTGGCCTCTACAGTGAAGCTATACGGAAGCGCCTACTGACAGAGGCTCAGCTTACCTTACAGAAGGCTGTTGATATTGCTGTCTCCATGGAAGTGGCTACAAGGGAGGCGCAATACATCGGTGCATCCCCTAGTGTGCAAAAAGTGTCACAAGAACCGACCCACAAAACTGTGCAGAGTCAAGAATGTTACCGCTGTGGTAAGCCGGGTCACCAGGCATCGGAATGCTGGTGTAAGGACCTGGTGTGTCGACACTGTGGCAAAAAGGGACACATTGAGTGTGCCTGTAAACAAAAGAAAAAGAGGCCTGTGGTCTGGCCGACAAAAAGAGGAACCTTGCATATCCTAGAGCAGACCCAGGATGATCAAGGAGACACCTCATCGCAAGAGGAAGTGCCACTGCATGTTTTGTCTTTGGCAGCGGGCTCACATGACTACTGGGTAACCCCCTTATTGGAAGGCAAACCTATACGCATGGAACTGGACACCGGTGCAGCTGTCTCGCTGGTCTCTGAGACTGTGTATAAAGAAAAGCTACAGCATCTTCCGCTTAAGGCAACAAAAACTGTTCTGAAGACGTATACGGGAGAAGCTGTGCCCATGCTGGGCACTATTGATGTTAAGGTGGAGCTCAATGGACAGGCGGCTAGATTGCCACTGTTTGTGGTGAGAGGTAACTACCCAGCCTTAATGGGTAGGTCTTGGCTTGGGAAGATTCAACTGAACTGGGCAGAAGTGCACCGGATGACTAAAGAAGAAACCAGTCTAACCCCTATACTAAGGAAACATGCTGCTGTTTTTGGAGATGATTTGGGAAGTATGAAGGGAATCACTGTGACATTGAACATTAAACCTGCAGTCCACCAAAATATCTGAAAACCCGAACTGTGCCATATACCATCAGGCCAAAGGTTGAAGCAGACCTGGAGCGCCTGGTCACCAATGGAGTCCTAATACCAGTTACATGGGCCACTCCTATCATTCCAATAGTGAAGAAAGATGGCTCTCTCCGGATTTGCGGTGATTTTAAAGTCACTGTCAACCCAGTGTTGTGTGCAGAGCAATACCCGCTTCCCCGCATCGATGACCTCTTCGCAGGCCTGGCTAGGGGACAAAAGTTCAGTAAGATTGATCTGAGTCAAGCATATTTACAGATGCACGTCGATGAAAAGTCCCAAGAGCTGTTGACTATTGTGACTCATAAGGGGCTTTATCGATACTGTCGCCTACCCTTCGGAATAACATCGGCTCCCGCCCTGTTCCAGAGAGCTATGGACCAGATCTTGTGTGGCTTGCCAGGAGTTCAGTGCTATCTGGATGATATCCTGGTCACTGGAAGAAATGAAGAGGATCACTTAAAGAATTTAGAGGCTACCCTACAAAGATTGGAAGAGTATGGCCTACGAGTTCGCAAAGACAAGTGTGAATTCTTCAAGCCCTCTGTTGAATATTTGGGACACATCATCGATTCTGCAGGTCTTCATAAGGCCCCTGCAAAAGTTAAAGCTATTGTGGAGGCTCCACCACCACGAAATGTAAGCCAGCTGCGCTCGTTTCTAGGGCTACTGAACTATTATGGAAAGTTCATCTCACAGTTAGCCACACTGCTAAAACCACTTCATGAGCTCCTTGGGCAGAACAAGGACTGGAAGTGGACTGAAGCCTGTGATGTTGCATTTAACAAAGCTAAGGATGCATTGTTAAATTCTGAAGTTCTAACGCACTTTGATCCATCCTTACCCCTGCAATTGGCCTGCGATGCCTCCCCTTATGGAGTGGGAGCAGTCGTGTCACACATTATGCCTTCGGGAGAAGAGAGACCTATTGCTTTTGCTTCACGCACTCTAAGCAAAGCAGAAACTAACTACGCCCAAATTGAACGTGAGGCATTAGGAATTGTTTTTGGAATTCGGAAGTTTCATCAGTACCTGTTTGGGCGAAAGTTTACTCTTCTTACAGACCATCGACCTCTGACGTCAATTTTTGGACCCTACACAGGCATTCCCCCATTAGCTGCTAGTCGTATGCAACGTTGGGCATTGTTACTTTCAGCACACACATATGAAATCAAATATCAGAAATCCACTCTGCACGGCAATGCAGATGGCCTCTCAAGGTTGCCTTTGCCGGTCAAACATCAAGATAGTGCCCAAAAGGAAATCTTCTACTTTGAACAGGTAGAGAATACACCCATCACTGCTACTCAGATAAAGAAGGCAACTCGCGTTGACCCAGTATTGTCCCAAGTTATGGACCTGGTGATGCATGGAAAATATCGATAAACCTCTCCAGTCTCATCCGACCTTGTTCCCTACATGTCCAAGTGGACGGAGTTATCGGTCCAATCTGGTTGTTTGTTGTGGGGGAGACGTGTCATTATTCCACCACCACTGAGATCACAGATGTTAGAACAGCTACATTCCGGTCACTGTGGAATAGTGCGCATGAAGGAAATTGCACTAAGCTATTTTTGGTGGCCTGGATTAGACAGCGCTATTGAAGAGAAGGCAAAAGCTTGTATGTCATGTCAGGGTGTGAGGAATGCACCCCAGTGGGCACCCCTACACCCATGGGACTGGCCTGAAAACCTGTGGCAACGTATTCACGTTGACTTTGCTGGCCCCCTTGAAGGAAGCATGTTCTTGGTGGAATAGATGCCCATTCTAAATGGCCAGAAGTCTCTATAATGCAGTCCACTTCTGCAGAGAGTACTATCCAAAAACTACGAGGACTCTTTAGTCGTTTTGGTCTGCCAGAACAACTTGTGAGCGACAACGGACCGCAGTTCGTTTCTCAGGAGTTTCAAAATTTTATGAAGGCAAATGGGATACACCACATCACGTCAGCACCATATCATCCATCCACCAACGGATTAGCTGAAAGATTTGTGCAGACAATGAAAAACGCTTTGAAATCAGCAAGGGGACAACACTCCATTCAAAAGCGTCTGGATACCTTCTTACTTTCCTACAGAAACACACCTCATGCTACGACCCAGGCATCCCCAGCCTTTCTAATGTTGGGACGACAGCTGTGCACTTGCTTTGATCTGCTGAAACCTTCTGAACCCCGACAAACTGTGCAACATCAGCAGCAATATCAAGTCATCAGACGGGCACCCAGAGCAAAAGACCGAACCTTTAGCCCGGGACAGCCAGTTTTGGCTCAGAATTATACTTCCAGAGCTAAATGGGTCCCGGCCACAGTCATTACTCAAACAGGACCTGTTTCCTACACAGTCCGGACTGCAGAGAATCTTACCTGGCGGCGACATGTAGATCAGCTGTTGCCAGGTCATGCCAGTCCTCAGGACCCATCTGCAGTTGAGGGGTCTGACTTCACCTCTTCTGGTGAGGCACCGAATCACGAGTCACCTGTTCCTGACTGTTCTCCTCCATTACTGCCGGCGGCTGAGATACCCCTTTGCCCAGCACGAGCTGATACCACCTCCTCACCCGTTCGTGCTGCGGACCCTGAGCCCCTAGTGCTTTCGGGTGCAATAACACCAGAAGTTCGCCGTAATCCACCTAGAGACAGAAGGCCTCCTCATCGGCTGGATCTTTAGCTAGGGCGAACCCACGGTTATGGGGCAAAATAATCCCCAGGGGTTAGCCGGGAATGGAGGCAGTCTACCCTCCTTCTCTAGTCTAGTGTGTGTTTTATTTAGGGGATGTTCTTATTAGTGGGGGAGGAATATGTTGTGTATTTGGTTGTCATGGTTTTTGTTGCTATGGCAACTGAGTTAGATTATTATGGGTTAGCTCAGCCAGCTTCAGCCGGCTGAGTGAGCTCTCTGAATCTGTAAATAATATGGTGGTTTTGTTAGCTGTCTGCTCTCTGGCCTCAAGTGATTTCTTCCTAAACCGGCTGCCCCCAAGGATATAACAGATGTCACAACGCAGGAGACAAGCAGTGGACCTGGCCCCAGAGGGGCAGGCTGGTGTTTCCTATATCCCATTCACTCAATTCCTCATATCCCATTCCTATATCCCATTCACCTGCCCCCTCGCAAGCTGTCACTGGCGCCCCCAGGTCTGCAACACAAGAGCAGTGGTTCTCACTGGAACAACTCCACCCACAGCTCGCAGTCTCCTCCCAAGTCTAAAACAGAAAACCATCTTGCCAGAAAGGCACCCACTAGGACTCACTATTGCTTCTTTTCCTTCCACCCAGAACCCCACTTTTTCTTCCTCTGGACTCCAAGTAGCCACCCCTGGGATGCCAAGAGGCAGGCACAGGATTCTACCTCCCAGCAGCCAACTGCACCTCCCCAGGCTTTGGCAGAACGAATGGTGGCTACTACTAACACCACTTAGCTGCAATGATGCGCTTAGCTTCTGCCCTGCCTTCCTCAGCTTGACTTTCCTCTTTTGCCCCGTTCCTGCCTCACTTCCTCCTTTGGCAAGTCATGCAAAGGAGGCCAGCAGGAAGAGCCGGCCTCCATAAGCCAACCTCCAAGGGCAGAGGAGACCAAGCCACAAGCATTCAAAAGACAACTGGCCGAATTCCTCTAGTTCCCGAGGCTGACACCTAAGTATTTTGTCCACTGATGTCACCACCCTCTATCGTGCGGGAGTTGGGGTTACTCCAGGGACAGGCCAGTGGCAGAAGGAGAAGCACCTCGCTGGACAGCAAGGGGAGCTGGAAAAAGGAAGCCACTATGTTTCTGCCCTGTTTTGGGCTGAGGCCCTTTTGCATGTTAGGCAAACGTGATAACCACTACACTACAGAAACTCCATCACAGGGTGCTGCCCTGCCCCGCCCTCAAATTCCATGCACTTTGGTGGTGCTCACCCTGGCACACACTGATGGGCGAACCTGGAGAAAATGGAGGTAGCTCTTTGATGGGTCAGCTGGAAGAGCAGAGGACTGGAGCCTGGGCTCAGGAAGTCATCCTTACATCACCCTTGTGACCCCAGCTTGAAGAAGAGCTTCTTTTTCTGCCCCTTGCTGAGAAAGAGCAAGAGAAGAAAGAAAGCTCCGAAGCCAATACTGCCTTTTCCAGCAGCAAAGCCTGAAATGAGGGACTCACATCAGGTAAAGACACTGCTGTGTTTCCAGGAAACAGCCCACCCCTGCAGAAAGAGGGATGAAAGAGCCTGCTGAAGTCTGGTATTGAACCAGGGACCTTTAGAGCTTCAGTCTAATACTCTCCCAACTAAAGCCTGGTCTACACTAGGCGTTTAAACCGGTTTTAGGAGCGTAAAACCGATTTAACGCCACAACCGTCCACATGCTTCTAGGGTCAAACACAGTGTCCGCGGTGGGTCAGGGCATAGCTTGGCAATCTACTCACCCCCCACACATACCCCCAGAAGCGAAAGGGAAAACAATCCTCTGACTCTTTTACATGTCACCCTATCTTTACTGAATGCTGCAGATAGACACGATGCTGCAGCCGTCAACACCAACATCATCACTCCCCCCCTGCCATGGGTGGCTGATGGTACAAAAGGACTGGTAACCGTCCTCGTCATCAGCCTATTGGCACATGGGGCAGTAACCATGCTGACTAGCATCCGTCAGGTCAATCAAGGGCGCCTGGCCCTAATTTTTTCTGGTGGTGGATGGTGCAATATGGCTGGTAACCATCGTCATCATAGCAACAGGGGGCTGAGCTCCATCAGCCCCCACCCTTCATGTGTAAAGAAAAGATTCAGTTGCCCCTGGACTAGCAGAGGGATGCTGGGCTTCTCTCCTACACACTGCTTAATGTCCTGTCTGGACTATCATAGCAGCTGGAGGCTGCCTTCCACTCATTTCTCACTAACAAGTCACCATGTCTTATTCCTGCATTCTTTATTACTTCATCACACAAGTGGGGGGACAATGGTATGGTAGCCCAGGAAGGCTGGGGTAAGAACGGAATGAACAGGTGTTGTTGTTACAGGAGCACCCCCTGTGAATAGCATACAGATCATAATTTCTGCAGGATCTGACACAGAGCAGCTGTGCTCTCTGGTTCTATGATACAGTGGTTATCTAGTACACTTGCCTATATTCTAGGCAGGACTGATTCTATTTTTAGATACCAAAAAGGAGGGATTGACTCAGGGAGTCATTCCCAATTTTGGCTTTTGCGCCCCTGGCTAAGAGCAGCCAGGGGCACTTATGACAGCAGCAAATGGTACAAAAGGACTGGTAGCCATGATCATCTTAGTTCCAATTTATGGAAGGGTTTGGATGGTGCAATATGGCTGGTAACCATCTCTGCTGTCATGCAAAAGCAAAAGCATGCTTCTCTGTAGCGCTGCTGAATCGCCTCTGTGAGCGGCATCTAGTACACATACGGTGAGAGTCAGAAAAGGCAAAACAAGCTCCATGATTGCCATGCTATGGCATCTGCCAGGGCAATCCAGGGGAAAAAGGCGCGAAATGCTTGTCTGCCATTGCTTTCCCAGAGGAAGGAGTGACTAATGACATTTACCCAGAACCACCCGCGACAATGATTTTTGCCCCATCAGGCACTGGGATCTCAACCCGGAAGTTCCAAGGGGTGGCGGGGGAGGCTGCGGGAACTATGGGATAGCTAGGGAATAGCTACCCACAGTGCAACGCTCCAGAAGCCGACGCTAGCCTCGGACCGTGGACGCACACCACCGAATTAATGTGCTTAGTGTGGCTGCGCGCAATCGATTTTATAAAATCTGTTTTACAAAACCGGTTTATGCAAATTCGGAATAGTCCCGTAGTGTAGACATACCCTGAGTTACTTCAGCACCTATAGGTGACCTTTTTGGCCTGCTGCTTCTCACCTTGAACCTTATTTTCAATAAACCATCTCTCCAGTCAACAATGGCCAATGCAAAACGGACATCGCTTGCTATTTTAGCACTTGGAAATGTCATCAACTAGTCTTTGGATCTCTCAAATGCTGCGCTTCAGTTCATGGGGGAAAGGTGAGAGAAGCAATCTCTGAACAAAAGGCCTGGGGTTAACATCCTAACGCTGTCTCCTACTGTAACACTATTTAATACTAGCCCACCCTGTGACAGTTCCATTTCTAGATGTTAGTACATTTCAGTTACTGTTAAAATTAAAAGTTTCTGTGTGCTTAAAGGAAATTATTTTTTTATTTGCTTATATATGGCATGTGTAAATACAGATTTACACATCCTAGCATGAAAATTTATTGTCTTATATGATAGAGAAAATCATGCATCCAAATTGTGCATCAAAATCATGAAATGAGCTACAAATTCAATAAAAAATAAGGTATTCAATGGTTTAACATATGGAGCGGGGGTGGGGAGGGGGGCACCGAAGATACATCTTGCCTGGGATGCCACTTGGTCTTGGGGAAGCCCCGTCAGGGAAAGCAGGAGTTAGTCTCACATGCCTATTTTCCGGCTGTAATCTGTGGGCACCCTGCTCTGTGGAAGGGTTCGCGATAGCCCAGACTCAGGGCTGGAACAGGCCCCTGATTGAGGGGGTGGCTGCAGGGTTTACAGTGATCTGATGTCTCAGACAATGTGTCTCTCTGAAAGCCTCAGATCTGCGTCCCCAGAAGGCTCCTGCGCTGCCTCCGCTCCTATATAGCAAGTCTATAGCAAGGACCAGCAGCAAGGGTCAGAGATGAGCCATAGGGCACTAGGTGGGTGGCAGAGGCTTCAGGAGGAAACCCAGCACCCAGAGCAGAGGGGGATATGAGGCTTTTTCTTTTTCCTTAGCCACGTGCTATAGCTCCGAGAGCTCTTTGAAATGCCTCCCCTCCCACAGCCTGGGAAAGGGGAAAGATTCTCAGGTTCTAGCTTGATTTGAATGAGGATCACTGGACCCTAGAACCATTCACTTTCCTCTCCTAGGGAAACCTGTGATGCACAGAACGGGGCTGAGATAAATGCTGACAGGAGCAGGGGCGGCTCTAGGATTTCCGCCGCCCCAAGCAGGGCGGCACGCCGCGGAGGGTGCTCTGGCGGTCGCCAGTCCTGCGGCTCCAGTGGACCTCCTGCAGACGTGCCTGCGGAGGGTCCGCTGCTCCCGTGGCTCCGGTGGACCTCCTGCAGACGTGCCTACGGATGCTCCACCGAAGCCGCGGGGACCAGCGGCCCCTCCGCAGGCACATCTGCGGGAGGTCCACCGGAGCTGCGGGACCAGCGGACCCTCCGCAGGCATGCCTGCGGGAGGTCCGCCGGAGCCGTCTGCCGCCCTCCCGTGGGAGGCCGCCCCAAGCACACGCTTGGCGTGCTGGGGTCTGGAGCCCGCCCTGGACAGGAGTCAGGAATTGCTCCCCTGGAACAGCAGCAGTATTAGGCAGCTGGAAATCTCACCAAAGGAGCTGAAGCATTGGTGGTTCAGACATAGATGTCCTAGGTACTGCATGGGAGGGATCACCACCCAGCTCTGCTCCTGGCCCCACCCCAGCTGCTGGCCCTGGCTGCCGGCACTGCTCCTCAGGCTCCACTCCCAGCCCTACACCAGGGGCTCCACTGCCAGTCTCAGTCCCTACCCCCAGCTCTGGGCCCTGCCTCAGCCCCCTTACCCCTTTCTATGTCCCTTCCCCCATAGCTGTGGCCCCACTCCCTGCTGTGGATTTGGGGTGCATGGACAAAGGTAAGTGGGGGGGGCATAACCCTCAAAAGTTTTGGGACCACTGATCTCGGTGGTGGGACAAGGGTGTTAAATCTTGGCAGAGACCCCTAAAGGGCAGGTGTGGCTGCTGTCTAGCTGCCTGGGCCCAGACAATGGCCACAAATTCTGTATCCTACCAACTGATGGCCGGGGCGCACCTGCTGCAAGAGGCCAGGTGGCTGGCACTAGTTGGAGAACAAGGAAAGAGCTGGAGGCCTGGTGACCAGGTTGCCAGGGAAACAGGACAAAGGACAGAAGAGGGACAACAGGGCCTGGCTGAGTTGGGCTGTTGGAAGCAAGGAGTCTGCTGGGTTTGGGACTCAAGGGGAGAGTCCAAGCTCTGAGTTCTGGGTCTCCCCAAGATGGACTTTGCTGAATCTTCCTGCTTCCTGTGCTAACACAGAACTTTCCCAGGCTTTATTCCAGACCACTAATAAACCTTCTGTTTTACAACGTTGGCTGAGTCACTGCCTCCCCTAGCACAGCCGCTGCTGCGGGACCCTGGTTGTGGGTTTGGCAGGGGATCAGTAGCAATAACTATGAAATGAAGGAGTGCTTCCTCCTCTGTGATGACATGTTTGAATTGTGTTATTTTACTGTGAGATAAAGCTTTAAAATATCCTGCTCTAATTTCAGGATGAGTCTGTAACCATAATTGGTCTCTGTGGGAAGTGGTCTCTAGATAGTGGCCTTTGGGAAGAGCTGGCCTTCCTACTAACCAGGAGATCCTGGCTTGGCTTCCCAGTTTTTTCTTGCTGAACTTGGCTGTTCTGTCAGGCTCCTTTTTTTGTATCTCTTCTCATGAAAAGAAAAGACGTCACTGCACAATCCTTGTTCAAGACACAGAGAGCCTTTCTTGCAGCTACATCTTGGAAAGTGTTAAATGGTAAGTCTGGAGCTGATGGAAAGGTTACCATGACTCAGAGTTGAGCTGAAATTGCAGAGACTGAAACACAGAGCACTAATCGGTATATGATCAGAGCAGCTTGTAGGAGAAGCGCATATTAGAAGCTGTGGCTTTCCATGCACAGAGCCAGACAGCAAAAAGTCTGCAAGTCTTGAGAGAAATGGGGAATGTCTGTACTTTGGAATCTGAAGATGTTGTCTTGGACCATCAAGTGGAATGGTTGCAAAGAGGCCATTGAGGAAGGCACAGTGGCTTAGCAGGCTAAAGGCACTGCCTAGTAAACAAGAGATCTGGTTTCAACTCCCAGTGGTGCCTTGTTCTATGGCTTTTGTCTCCTCTGTTCACATTGTCCTGTGTCTTCCTAGGAAAGAGAGGAGACCTCCCTTGACAACCCAAGTAATTGCTTGTTTCCAGCGGAGTGTTGGAGAGAATCAAGTCCTCAGTGTGGAGCTGATGAAAAGGCCATTGCATAGGCAAAGAGGTTGCTTAAATTGCAATTGCTGTGACATGAGAGCCTGACCCATGCAATTCACTGAGGATATCTATGCACAGAGACCCTTCTGGAGGGTTCTCTGCAGGGGTTGCAGGAAATGGAGAATTATGGTCCTTTCACCTTTCATGTTACTGTTCTTGATTAAATATGGAGCAGTTATGGGCGAAGTCCCAGAAAGTGGCACCATGGCAGAGCTTGCCAAGAGACCTGCTGAATAAAGAACAGATTCATGATCCAGCATCCAGTGCTGCCTTGCTTAACGTGCCTCCTCTTGTCACCTTTTGGTCAATCTTTTTTGTTAACGGAGAAGCCTGTCTCTGGCTACCCATATACATGCTTGCAAAAGAAACGGGTCTTTTTGCTGACAAGTGTCAAAAGGCGGCATTGGATAAACATGGAAAAAAGGTCAAGGTCACTGTAATTCATCTTGCATCTGCAGCTGTTGAAGCTACAAGAAAGAATATTAAACACAATATTACCACGGCTGGTCACAAGAGGGTCTCTGTGTGGTGGGATCCGTGGGGTACAATCCCAAACTGTGGAACTGCTCTGTCCTCTTATCTCTCCAGCCTGGGCTGTGTCTTACATCCTGCTCTAGTGACAAGCAGCAAAACCCCTTCTGGTGCTGTGATCACTCAGCCAACAACATGCAGCAATGCACCCAGCTAAGTGGCATGAATGCTCTATAAGCCACTCCTCAATTATACATAGTGTGATAGACCCAGGCCAGTTGAGTACAGCAGAATAGCAGAAGGCAGATATACTGGCCACTGGATTAACAGTTTTCTGTTCCCTGACTGACCAGAGCAGGGGCTGCTCCAGGCTAATGAGAACACCTGACTTTAATTAACCTGTAAAGAGTCAGGTGAGGCCATTCAGTTAATGTGACCACCTGACTCTAACTAAGGCCCTGCTGTTACTATAAAAAGGGCTCACTCCAGTCAGGCAGGGGAGCCGGGGAGCCAGAGGAGAGGAAGTGTGGCTGAAGGGCTGGTTACTGAAGACACCCTAAAACATCGTTAAAGGAGCCCTAAGGTAAGGGTGAAGAAGGAGAGCTGTGGGGAAGTGGCCCAGGGAAATGTAGCAACTCTGGCAGTGAAAAGTTGGCTGCCAGCAACTGCTACCATTAGTGTCCCTGGGCTGGAACCCGGAGTAGAGGGCGGGCCCGGGTTCCCCCCAACCCACCACTACAGGAACATCTCCTGGAAGGGGAAGTCAGGTCCCTGTCAGGACAGGAGGCTGAACAGAGACTGTGGGAGTTCTCTCACCAACCTCCTTTCAGCCTATGATGAAAAGGGCTCAGTAGACTGTAACCCAGGCCCTAGAGAGAGAAGGGCTACGTGGAGGGTCACAGTGAGCCACTGAGGCTAAGCATAAACCGCCTAGAAGTGCAGGACCCACAGGGGTCAAGGGTAAAGAGATCTGTCGCCTGTGCTGAAATCTCAGTAATGCGGGGCAGCCGGATAAAAGGGCTCTGGAAAATTTATTGAGGAGCTGAACGAAATAGATGGGGTTCTGAAGAGAGACAACTAAAAGGGAGAAAGCAGCCGGGGATAGTCAGGGAGCGCCTGAGGACAATGTGTGGCAGTGACTATTTCACTGCGTTGCTGTAATAGTGTTTATAGCCTGCACTGTTAGTTCGGACAGAATTACAATGGATCACCTCTTTTGTATAGTCTTTTCTATGTTCTGGACCCCGCGGACCCGCCGAGGGAGAGCAGCCCCGGGCTTCCGGCGTTTCAGCCGGGGGATGGAGACAGCGGAGCATGCGGCGCTCCGGCAAGCGTTCCGGTCGAGGGTGCGGTACCGCGGGCTTGGGGTGCTACGGGTCGTGGCCATGCTTCCCGGCTGGCCACGCTTGCCCAGCGATCCCACTCCCCGGTCCGGTAATTGCTAGCCATTTTTCTAGTCCATTTTTCATAGCGCTCTTGATAAATAAACTACTTCACGGGAACTTTTTCAAAAGTCCCAAGGAAGGAGCCTTGCGGAGGCAACCGCACCTTCAGCTGCTTCCTAGGAAAAACTCTCTCTGTCACACAATAAGACTGGCTAGAGCAGGGCTCGGCAGCCTTTCAGAAGTAATGTGCCCAGTCGTCATTTAGTCACTCTAATTTGACGTTTCGCGTGCCGGAAATTCACATCAACGTTTTCAGAAGATCTCTATCTTTATATCTAAATTATATAAATAAGCTTTTGATATATGTATAAGAAATAACAGTTCTAAAATGTTTAAATTGAAATTAAAATGCAGATCCCCCCCAAGCGGATTGGTGGCGAGTACCGGGCAGATTCAGTGCCACTGATAACAGCTCATGTACAGCCTTCGGCACATGTGCCATAGGTTGCCCACCTCAGGTCAAGAGGACCATGGATTCTAATTGTACTTCATACAGTTCAAAATTGCATAGTTTACTGGCTTTACATTCACGGTTTCACTTAGACACCAAGGTAGAGGAGTCTGAGTTTGCTCTGTAACATCAATCCATGTGCACCTATGTGGTTTCAAAGCGTACAGCTCCCCACAGCTCACAGGTATTTGGCTCAGGGGTTTGGTTTTGGACCACTCTAGAGAAAGAGATTAGCCAGCTACCTAAAGTTTAGGGTGTTCAGATGAGGGATCTATCTATCTATCTATCTAATCAGGAACACTAAAAAGCAGCTTTAATTTTTCTTGTTTAAGCATTTCCAGTGGAAATTCCCCTATTTCACTGACAAGTATCAGATGGGTAGCCGTGTTAGTCTGGAACTGTAAAAGCAGCAAAGAGTCTTGTGGCACCTTATAGACTAACAGACGTTTGGGAGCATGCACTTTCGTTGGTGCATACCCACTTCGTCGGTGGCATGTTTCACTGACAACATTGCTCAAGGTTTATACAGTTTACACTATCTCTCGGTCTATAGATTCATCCATCTAACTAATCTCTCTATCGTCGAGCGCTCCATCGACCTAGCTAATCAGGAACACTAATAAGAAGCTTTAATTTTTCTTCTTTAAGCAGTTCCATTGTACCTGCCCCTGTTTTCCTGATAGCATAACTCAAGATTTATACAGTTACTCTAAGCTAGCTAGCTATCGGAGGAGACAGGCTCCTGAATACATACAACATCGTTAAATATCAGTTCAATATCGTTAAATATCAGTAAAGATGCTCAGCAGACACCTAAAATGACGGTATAATTATTCTCAGCAGAGAAAGCGAGGCTTTCATAGTGAACAGGCATGTTAATGTTTAGCATGGATAGCAACACGTCAAAGGAAAGACCTTTAACAAATTGTTTCAATTGAGTTTAAATAGTTTTCTACATAGGTGATAAAGATGTCAAACATACATGCACGTCTACATGCAAAGTATATACATAACGATAGGTTCCAAAATTAGCCTCCTCTCTTGAAGGACAGGTGAGAAGCACTGGTGAGACCCCCAAAGACAAGGTTGAGACCCCTAGCCTCTCTGATTCACATCCTCCCTCCGGCTTTGTCCCCGATCATTTCTTGTTTCTCTAGACAAGACATTTTCGCAAATGTCAGAATGCCTTGGCGCTCAACAGCATGAAAAAACCCTTTCTCCTCCCCAATGTGCTTTAATGCCCGTTCTCTCTCCCAGCCTCACTCCTGCCAGGCATTCCAGACCTCTCTCTTCCCATTGCACAGATTGGGATGCTGAGGTACAGAGAGAGGAAATGACCTACCCCAGGTCACATGTCAAAGCAATGGCAGAGCTAGAGAGAAAAGCCAACAGCTCTCACTCTCGCTGTCATCGGCAGACAACAAGCCCCCCAGAAGGAGGGACGGAGCCCAGCAATTGGGCGGGGGGAGGGGGAATTTTCATAGACACAGTTTTCTGTTAGAAAATCACATGAACATTAAACAAGTTTGGTTTGTGGAATCATGAAACAATTTGGATGAAAATTCTTTGCAAAAATATTCTGTTTTCCAAATCAAAAGCATCTCCCGTCTGTGGCATCCCGTTAAACTCTCTCTTCGCACACAAAGAGGAGACACTTTGATTTAGAAACGAGATAAGATGCTCCCCTTAATGATTTAAAGATAATAAAATACCAATAAAATTGACTCTTTCAGCCTTTACACAGCAGACCCCACTGATGGCATCTAACTGGGGCCGGTTGGGGCGAGGTCACCTAATCAAACATTTGGATACCCAGGGGAATGGGAAAGTGCTAGTCTGCAGTGCCATCTCGAGGCCACAGGAGAAATCGCCCGCTGCTGCACCTGCGTGCACTGGTGCTTCGGTTAACATGGAAAGCTGCATAATGCAATATTGGGAAAACAGGGGTCTGCTGAACTACATCATAATCTGCAATGACTCAACCCGATAGGACTCCTCCTATGCTGCATTGCTACTAGTGACCCTCTCATACGGGTCCCCACAGCTCCGCAGCCTCCCCCCACCAGGAGGCAGGTGTGAGAGGCTTGTTATCCCCAACCGACAGAGGGAGAAACGAAGGTTGAGAAAGGCGAAGGGCCTTGTCTTACATCTCAGAGCCTGTCGGCACAGAGTTGGGAATAGGACCCAGGTGTCCTGACTTCCAAATTAACCATCAGTCTGGCATTTCACACACTGAATGATCAGAACAAAACCCTTCACGGTGATTATTCAGCAAGTGTTGTAGAAGCACCAGAACATCCGAGTGAACCAGGAACGGCTCAGAGACAGTCAATGGCGAGAAGGAAGGAGAACAATTCATCAAGCAGATGATTGCCTCGGGCTTATTTGCTGGGCCTTACAAGAGAACGACCGCGGGGTTGCGGGGTTCCATCCGGGAGAGCGGGGCTGCGGGGTTGCGTGGCTCCGGCCGGGAGAGCGGAGCTACGGGCTTGCGGGGCTCCGGCCGCGGTAGCGGGGCCACGGGCCTTTCCGCACACGGCGCGGGGAGCGGGAGACAGGTTTGAGGGACTCCGGCCGGGGGAGAGGGGCCACGGGACTTGCCGGGCTCTGGCCGGGAGAGCACGACCGCGGGGTTTCGGGGCTCTGACCGGGAGAACGCGTCCTGTGGCGTTGAGGGGTTCCAGCCTGGAGAGCGGGGCTACGGGGCTGCGGGGTAGAGGGGCTCTAGTCCGGGTAGCGGGGCCGCGGGAATGGCCGCGTAGGCCGGGAGCAGTGGGACCATGGGTATCCGGGGCTCCGCTGGGATAGCGGGGCTGTGGGGTTCCGGCCGGGAGAGTGGAACTGCGGTGTTGCGAAGCTCTAGCCGGGTCAGCGGAGCTCCGAGGTTGGGGGGTTCCGGCCCGGGGAGTGACGCTGTGGGAATACGGGCCTCTGGCCGGGGAGGTGGGACGGTGGCGTTGCGGGACTCTGGCCGGGAGAGCGGTGCCGCGGTGATCCGAACCTCCGACCGGGGGAGCGCGACCGCGGGGTTCCGGCCGGGAGAGCGGGGCTGCGGGGTTGCGAGGCTCCAGACCGGGTAGTGGGGCCGCGGGACTTGTCGCATAGGCCAGGGGCAGTGGGACCGGGGGTTTCCGGGGTTCCGGCCCGGAGAGCGGAGCTGCGGGGATAGGGGGCTCTGGACGGGGTGGCGGGACCGCGAGGTTGCGGGGTCTGGCTGGGAGAGAGGGGCCGCGGAGCTCCGATGGGGGAGCAGGACCAAGGGGTTGCGGGGCTCTGGCCGGGGGAGCGAGACCAAGGGGTTGCGCGGCTCCAGCCACAGGGAATCAGCCCCTGCACCCCTGTTCCTGGGACTCACAGTGACTCTCAGCCAGCCAGTAAAAGAAAAGGTTTATTGGACAACAGGAACGCAGTCTACAGCAGCGCTTGTAGGCACAACCAGGACCCCTCAATCAAGTCCTTCTGGGGGTTCAGGAAGCTTAGTTCCCAGCTTGGGATTCCCTGAATTCCACCCCCCCAAGCCCAAAACCGAAACTAACCTAACTCCCTCCAGCAGGCTCTCTTCTTTTGTCCAGCTTCCAGGGAAAAGGTGTCGACCCCCTACTGCCTCCATATCTGGCTCAGGTTACAGGCTCAGGTCCTGTCCTTCACCTAAAGTCATCCCCGGCTCTCCCATCCCCCACGCAGACAGTCCCTACTGTATCACAGCTCTCCCCCCTTCGAGACTGAACTGAGCGTAGTCACTCTGCCGGTGACCTGGGGAAGTTTGCCTCCCCTCCCCCTCCAGGACAACGCGTCTGCTATCAGGTTGGCACTTCCCTTCACATGGACTACGTCCATGTCATAATCCTGCAGGAGCAGGCTCCACCTCAGGAGCTTGGCATTGGCTCCTTTCATCTGGTGCAGGCAGGATAGGGGAGAGTGATTGGTGTACACGGTGAAGTGTCGACCAAAGAGATATGGCTCTAGTTTCTTAAGGGCCCACACCTTGGCCACGCATTCCTTCTTGATGGCCGCGTAGTTCTGCTCCCGGGGTAGCAACTTCTTCCTCAGGTACACGATGGGGTGTCTCTCCCGCTTTTTATCCTCATGCATTAACACCATCCCAGTAAAGGGCTTGTCAAAGTCTGGGTTTGCCAGAACTGGGCCACTAACTAATTGTTCTTCTCTTTAGCGTTGTAACAACATGGTCAAGGGTAAAGAGATCTCTCGCCTATGCTGAAATCTCAGTAATGCGGAGCAGCCCGATAAGAGGAGCTCTGGAAAATTTATTGAGGCGCTGCACGAAATAGATGGGGTTCTGAAGAGAGACAACTAAAAGGGAGAAAATTTATTGAGGAGATGCACGAACTAGATGGGGTTCTGAAGAGAGACAACTAAAAGGGAGAAAATTTATTGAGGAGATGCACGAACTAGATGGGGTTCTGAAGAGAGACAACTGAAAAGGAGAAAGCAGCCGGGGATAGTCAGAGAGCGCCTGAGGACAATGTGTGGCAGTGAATATTTCACTGCGTTCCTGTAATAGTGTTTATAGCCTGCACTGTCAGTTCGGACAGAATTACAATGGATCACCTCTTTTGTATAGTCTTTTCTATGTTCTGGACCCCGCGGAGCCGCCGACAGAGAGCGGCCGCGGGCTTGCGGCGTTTCAGCCGGGGGATGGAGATAGTGGAGCTTCCGGCGCTCAGGCAGGCGTTCCGGTCGAGGGTGCGGTACCGCGGGCTTGGGGCGCTCCGGGTCGTGGCCACGCTTCCCGGCTGGCGCGCGACCGGCCCAGCGTTCCCACTCACCGGTCCGGTAATTTCATGCCATTTTTCTAGTCCATTTTTCATAGCGCTCTTGAAAAATAAACTACTTCACGGGAACTTTTTCAAAAGCCCCAAGGAAGGAGCCTTGCGGAGGCAACCGCACCTTCAGCTGCTTCCTAGGAAAAACTCTCTCTGTCATGCAATAAGACTGGCTAGAGCAGGGCTCGGCAGCCTTTCAGAAGTGGTGTGCCCAGTCTTCATTTAGTCACTCTAATGTGAGGTTTCGCGTGCCGGAAATTCACATCAACGTTTTCAGAAGACCTCTATCTTTATGTCTAAATTATATAACTAAGCTTTTGATTTATGTATAAGAAATAACAGTTCTAAAATGTTTAAGACGCTTCACATAAATTGAAATTAAAATGCAGATCCCCCCCAAGCGGATGGGTGGCGAGTACCGGGCAGATTCAGTGCCACTGATAACAGCTGATGTACACCCTTCGGCACATGTGCCATAGGTTGCCTACCTCAGGTCAAGAGGACCATGGATTCTAATTGTACTTCATACAGTTCAAAATTGCATAGTTTACTGTCTTTACATTCACGGTTTCACTTAGACACCAAGGTAGAGGCGTCTGAGTTTGCTCTGTAACATCAATCCATGTGCACCAATGTGGTTTCAAAGCGTACAGCTCCCCACAGCTCACAGGTATTTGGCTCAGGGGTTTGCTTTTGGACCACTCTAGAGAAAGAGATTAGCCAGCTACCTAAAGTTTAGGGTGTTCAGATGAGGGATCTATCTATCTATCTATCTATCTATCTATCTATCTAATCAGGAACACTGAAAGCAGCTTTAATTTTTCTTGTTTAAACATTTCCAGTGGAACTTCCCCTATTTCACTGACAAGTATCAGATGGGTAGCCGTGTTAGTCTGGAACTGTAAAAGCAGCAAAGAGTCTTGTGGCACCTTATAGACTAACAGACGTTTGGGAGCATGCGCTTTCGTTGGTGCATACCCACTTCGTCGGAGGCATGTTTCACTGACAACATTGCTCAAGGTTTATATAGTTTACACTATCTCTCGGTCTATAGATTCATCCATCTAATTCATCTCTCTATCCTCGATCGCTCCATCGACCTAGCTAATCAGGAACACTAATAAGAAGCTTTTAGTGCAGGGTGCAGGCAGAAACTGTTGGGCAGAAGCGAAAAAGGAAGCAACTCTTTCCTGACCTTTCAATAGACAGAGACCAACTGCAAAATGCAAAATGCAGCTCCAGATCGAGCCTGAAACAAAGGTGGGTAATATTGCAAGACAGCTATCATTGTTGCTGTTCATCAGACCTCCCTGCCAATTCGTCACCAAAGGTTTCTTTCAGCGTAATAAATTTCGGGAACACTTTGTCTACTAAAGTTAGTACACAATAGAAACTCAGTTTTAGAACACGCATTCTTGTGAAAAGTATAGTGCTTATCTTTTGTTACTACACGGAAGTGAAAGATTAACATGCTGTAGATAGGGTATATTTGTGGAACATTCGTTATTTTGTTTCAGTGTTTATGGAAAACACATTTGTCGTTATGTTAACTGTATTAGGGAGATGTGTGTTGCAACAAGTGTTTGAACTGATGATAAAATGAACTGCTCTGCTTGTGAGGATGAAGATAAAAGTTTCCGCTTCTGATTGGATTGTCTAATAGGACTGTAGGTATGCATATTTTAAAAGCGAATTTTATGTCTACACTACCCGTTGGCTCGGCAGGTAGCGATCGGTTTATCGGTGATCGGCATATCGCGTCTCATCTAGACGCGATATAGCGATTCCCGAACGCACTTCCGTTGACTCTGGAACTCCACCAAGGGGAGCGGCTGAAGCGGAGTCAAAAGAGGGAGCCGCAGATGTCGATCCCCGTTGCAAGGACGGGAGGTAAGTGGAAATAAGATACTTCGACATGACCTACGCTATTCCGATAGTTGAAGTTGCGTAGCGTACATCAATCCCACTCCCTAGTGTAGACCAGGCCCGAGTCCTTAGAGTCACACAACATGAGGGTTGGAAGAGACCTCAGGAGGTCACCTAGACCAATCCCCTGCTCAAAGCAGGACCAACAACAAGTATATGAGTGCAACATTTTCGTACTTTTGATATCTATATTTTAATATTTTTCTTTATATACCTGTTTAGAAATTATTCAGTGAAATTATCGAATACCTTCAGTCAACATATTTATTGAGGAATAACTTCTACTTTGAACACTAATGACACCATTAATTAGTATTGTTTAAGCATTTCCATTGTAACTGCTCCTTTTTTACTGACAACATTACTGAACATTTATAGTGTTCTTCTACCATCTATCTATCTATCTATCTATCTATCTATCTATCTATCTATCTATCTATCTATCTATCTATCTATCTATCTATCACAAACTAATGAGCAGCTATCTATCCATCTATTTATCTATAACAAACACTAATGAGCAGCTTTAATTTTTTTTTAAGTATTTCCATTTTAACTGCCCCTGTTTTACAGACAACATTACGCAAGACTAGCTAGGAATTTATCCACTAAAACTAATGAGCAGTTTTAATTTTTCTCGTTTAAGCATTTCCATTGTAACTGCCCTGATCTACTTATAAGTTGACTTAACATTTATAAAGATAGTCTCTCTCTCTCTCTCTCTCTCTCTATACAATCACTAACACTAATGAGCATTATTTTTTCTTTTTTAAGCATTTTTATTTTACTAGCTCCTGTCCCCGCCGGTGCACTCCGAGAAGCGGCCCCTCCTCTGCAGCCGGGGCAGGGCCGCGCTACCAGCTCCGCCTGCGGGGAGGGGGGTTGCTTACCTTGGAAAGGCAGGAGCCGGTAGCGCAGCCCTGCCCGGGCTGCAGAGGTGGGGCCGCCTCTCGGAGTGCACCGGCGGGGACAATCGGAGGAGAAGCGACCCCTCCTCTGCAGCCTGGGCAGGGCTGCGCTACCGGCTCCCGCCTTTCCAAGGTAAGCAACCCCCTCCCCACCCCACGCCAGGCGGAGCTGGTAGCGCGGCCCTTCCCCGGCTGCAGAGGAGGGGCCGCTTCTTGGTGTGCACCCGCGGGGACAAGCCGAGGAGCGGCCTGTCCTCTGCAGCCGGGGAAGAGCTCCCGCCGCTCTTCCGGTAAGCGGGCACATACACGCCCATCATTTCGCCGCCCCCTAAATTTCGCCGCCTTAGGCACCTGCTTGTTTAGCTGGTGCCTAGAGCCGCCCCTGCCGAGAAGGACTTGACTGAAGGTCCTGGTTGTGCCTACAAGCTCTGCTGTAGACTGCGTTCCTGTTGTCCAATAAACCTGTTTTACTGGCTGGCTGAGAGTAGTGACCTAGGAAGAGGGGTGCAGGGCCTGACTCCCCCACACTCCATGACAACTGGTGGTAGTAGCAGGATCTACTGCACCCCGTGGACGGTGCTTCCTGCAGTAATTGACTGGGGAGCAGTATAACGAAGGTGATTAACCCCTGGGAGTGTGTGAACAGTGAGAAGGACTAGCAGTAACAGGGTCCCTGGGGGATTGCAGCGAGCGGTCACAGGGATGGAGGAGTCTGCGGCTTGACCCTGGAAGAGAGGTGGTGACCTTAAGAAGGACTGGCATGCTAGGGGGTCTTCCTGGAAACCGTGGGGAGCGGTGAGCACCCCGGCCTGTGAGTGGCCAGCAGGAAGATGTATGCCAAGCACCTTAAGTGCGACCTGGTGGAGCTCTGCAAGCAGAGGGGGCTGTGCAGTGGGAGGCTCACCAAAGACCAGCTGATTACCTAGCTGGAGGAGGGAGCTCGCTCGACTGAACTGATCCCTGTCTCTGAGGGAAGCAGCCTGGCAGATGCAGCAAAGATACCAATGTCTGTCCCAGCTGGCATCCATGGAGCATCCATGGAGCGAAAGCGGCTGGAATGGGAGAAAGAGCTAAAACTGAGAGAGCTGGAGGATCGTGAGAAAGAAAGACAGCATAAAGAGCAACAGCGGGAACATGACCGGGAGGTGAAAGAGAGACTGGAACTGGCGAGCCTGAGGCGCAGTGGGCCCCTGGCGCCGGTGATTGAGCGGGGGCCCAGGACTGCGCGGAGCTTTGATAAGTGCATCCTGGCCCAGCATAAGGAGAGGGAGGACATGGATGACTTCCTGGATGCCTTTGAGATGGCCTGCGAGCTGCACCAGGTACATCCTGCAGACAGACTCCGGGTTCTCACCCCCTTATCAACTGCTCAGGAGAGAGGAGGTCCCCAGGCCGGCTCCTCTCGGGGGTTGGATGCCCCGGACTCAAGGTTCTCGGTTTACAGGGTGGGCGCCAGGGCCGGCTCCAGACCCCAACGCACCAAGCACACGCGTGGGGCGGCATTTTCCCTGGAGGGCGGCAGGCGGGTCTGGCGGACCTTCCGCAGTCATGCCTGCGGGAGGTCCACCGGAGCCGCGGGACAGCGGACCTCCCGCAGGCATGACTGCGGAGGGTACGCTAGTCCTGCAGCTCGGGTGGACCTCCCGCAGACATGCCTGCGGATGCTCCACCGGAGCCGCCGGAGCAGCGAATCCTCCGCAGCTGCGGGAGGTCCACTGGAGCCGCAGGACCAGCGGATCCTCCGCAGTCATGCCTGCGGGAGGTCCGCTGGTCCCCCGGCTCCGGTGCACCTCCCACACGCATGACTGCTTGGGGCGGCCAAATTGCTAGAGCCGTCCCTGGTGGGCGCAGGGCTGTCCCTGTGGAGCGAGTGTCTTGTTCCCCTGGAGGTGGATGGGAGGAAAGTCTATGGCTACTGGGACACGGGCGCTGAGGTGACGCTGGCCCGGCCCGAGGTGGTGGCCCCCAGATCAGGTGATGCCCAACACCTTCCTGACCCTGACGGGGGTGGGCGGGTCCCCATTCAAGGTGCCCGTGGCGAGGGTGCATCTGAAATGGGGGGACAAGGTGGGCCCCAAGGAGGTGGGGGTGCACCACCATTTGCCCACCGAGGTGTTGATGGGGTGGGGATCTAGAGGACTGGCCAGCAACCCCCGGAACGCCTTAGTCGTGACCCATAGCCAGAGCTTGGGGAGGATGTCACCCCAGAGGCACAGTACCCTACCCTGGTGGGGAGGGAACACCGAAAGGCAAGGCTCGGGGGGGGCTGTGGCTTCTGACCCATCCCTTCCCTAGCCGCTGAGTTCCAGGCTGAGTTTCAGAAAGATCCCTCCTTACGGAGACCAAGGGACCTGGCCGACCTCAGTGCGGTGCAGTCCATGAGGAGAGGTTTCAAGGAGAGGTTCCTGTGGGAGAAGGTGTTCCTGTACCGAGAATGGGCTCCCCCAGGGGAAGTAGAGGCATGGGGGTATCAGGAGGCAGCTGGTGGTTTCTCAGAAGTTTCGCCACAAGCTACTGTACCTGGCCCATGACATCCCTCTCGCAGGGCACCAGGGAATCCGGCGCACCCGGCACAGGCTGCTACAGAACTTTTACTGGCCTGGGGTCTTTACCCATGTCGGACAGTATTGCCAATCCTGTGACCCCTGCCAGAGGGTGGGGAAGGCCCGGGACAAAGGGAAAGCGGCTCTGAAGCCTTTACTCATCATAGAAGAACCTTTCCAGAAGGTGGCCATGGACATAGTAGGACTTCTCAGCAAGACGACCCGGTCGGGGAAGAAATACATTCTGGTGGTGGTAGATTTCGCCGAGGCGGTGGCCTTGTCCTCTATCAAAGCAGACACTGTGGCAGATGCGCTGCTGACCATTTTCAGCAGAGTGGGGTTCCCCAAGGAAGGCTTAACGGACCAGGGGGTCCAACTTCATGTCGGTCCTGCTCCGGTGCTTGTGGGAGAAATGCGGGGTCCGGCACAACTGGGCCTCAGCGTATCACCCTGAGTCCAACGGGCTGGTGGTAAGGTTCAACGGGACGCTAAAGATGAGGCTAAAACATTTATGAACCAGCACCCACAGGACTGGGACAAGTACTTACCTCACCTGCTGTTCGTGTACAGGGAGGTACCCCAGTAATGTACCGGGTTTTTGCCTTTTGAACTGTTGTATGGCAAGCAGGTAAGGGGGTCCCTAGACCTGATGAGAGACGAATGGGAGGGGAAGGCCACTCCTGATGGAGAGTCGGTGGTGGAGTATGTCCTGACCTTCCGGGAAAGAGTTGCCGAGCTCATGGGCCTGGCCCGAGCCCAGAGGAAGCAGAAGGTCTAGTATGACCGCACGGCGCAGGCTCGCGCTTTTGCCACCAGGGATCAGGTGATGGTTCTCATCCCCATGAGCAAGAACAAACTCCAGGCCGCCTGGGAAGGGCCCTTCAAGGTTGTCAAGCAACTAAATGAGGTAATCTATGTGGTGGAGCTGTCGAACCGGGCACACCACCGCCGGGTGTACCATGTGAATATGATGAAGCCATATTATGACAGGGGCAATGTGGTGTTGGCCGTGTGTGGACATTGGGAGGAGCAGGGAGATGACCCTTTAGTGGATCTATTCCCTGGGACAAAAGCTGGTTCCCCCTGGAAGCAATTCCCCTCTCTGATCAGCTGACCTTGGCCTAGCACGCTGAGATCAGAGGGGTGCTGCATCTGTACCGACAGCTGTTTTCTAACCAGCCTGGATACACTAATTTGACTGTCCACCGGGTGGAGACCGGGTCACATCCCCCTATAAGATGCTCCCCTTTTCGAGTCACCGGGAAAACTGCCCAAGACCTGGAAAGAGAGGTCAGGGACATGCTGGCTTTGGGGGCGATCCAGCTGTCTTCCGCCCTTGGGCCTCACCAGTGGTGCTGGTCCCCAAAAGGCCTGGGTCGATCCGGTTCTGTGTGGACTATCTCAATGCCATCACTGTATCCGATGCCTACCCCATGCCCAGGCCTGATGAGCTGCTAGATAACTGGGAGGCGCTCGATACCTCACCACCATGGATCTTACCAAGGGCTACTGGCAAGTGCTGCTGGATGCAGCTGCAGGCTAAAATCGGCCTTTATCACCCCCTGGGGCTCTATGAGATGCAGACCCTGCCTTTCAGCCTCAAGGAAGCACCGGCCACCTTCCAGCGCCTGGTGGGTCAGCAACTGAGGGGGATGGAGAGTTTGCCGTGGCGTATATTGATGACATATGTGTCTTTAGCCAGTCCTGGGAGGACCATGTGTCCCAGGTTAAACAAGTGCTGGACCGACTCCGAGAGGCTGTTAACCGTAAAGGCTGAGAAGTGCAAGGTGGGGATGGCTGAAGTATCTTATCTGGGCCATCAGGTGGGGAGCCATGTCGAATTAGGCTAGGTGTGGATGGAAATCGACCTTAGTAGCTCCGGGAGCTATCCCACAGTGCACCACTCTGTTGACGCTCTGGACAGCAGTCCAAGCTTGGATGTTCTGACCAGCCACACAGGAAATGCCCAGGGAAAATTTGACACGCTCCAGCGCCTTGTGGATGTTCTGCAGGACCGCAGGCAGGAGGACAGAGCCCCCCTGCACTGTATCTGCAACCGCCCTCCCCCGCCACAAAGTCCCAAACCCCCCTCACCCAATGTAACAAGGAGGAGGGGCGACAGGGGCCGTGAAAACTGTCACTGCACCCCTGCAGAGTGCACAAATACAAGAAGGCTCTCATTCCCTAAATGTTGAGAAGTCCTTCCCTTCCTGGCTCACCGAAGCCCCAATCCCAGTTTCATCCCCTGGGAGGTGTTTTCCATGTTCTGTGTGGGTGGGGGGTACATGACTTTGTGGCATGGGAGGGCGGTTACAGAACTTATGCAGCAGTCCTTGTCCCGGACCACAGAGCCACGCAGCAGGGGAATCTGCAACCGTCCTCCCTCGCCACAAGGTCATGTAGGCCCCGCACACAAAGTCCCGGAAAGGAGGGATGGCAGGCTCCGTTGAAACAACCAGTCCGGCACTGCAGACCGCTCTAGGAGCAGGAGCCTATCATTCCTCGAGTGTAGAAGCGGTGTTAACATCACTGCACACCCTACCCACCACAGTCTGCGTCCCTGTTTCAACCCTTTAACGCGAATTCATTAATAAAGAAAACGTTGTTAATTAACAATGTTCCATTAACTTTATTTTTAAACGTGTGTTGGAAGGGGGGAAACGTGGTGAACGGGGTATGTAACCGCAGAAGAAAGTCAACAGTAACTGAAGCCGGGGCAGGTTCAGCTTCTCTGTAAAGAAACTGAACAGTCACAGGTCACGCTGCTCGCTGAGGAACCTAGCTTTCAAAGCCTCCCGGATGCACAGCGCTTCCTGCTGGGCTCTTCTAATTGCACGGCTGTCTGGCTGAGCGTAATCAGCAGCCAGGCGATTTGCCTCAACCTCCCATCCCGCCATAAAGGTCCCCTCCTTGCTCTCACAGAGATTGTGAAGCACACAGCAAGCTGCAATAACAATGGCGATAATGGTTTCGCTGAGATCCGAGCGAGTCAGTAAGCTCCTCCATCTCCCCTTGAGACGTCCGAAAGCACGTTGAATGATGACAGTTACCCAAGACCACCCTCGACACATTTTTTCCCCCAGCATGCATTGTGGGGAAATCCCAGAATTCAAATGGGCAGCGGGGACTGCGGGAACTGTGGGATAGCTTCCCACAGTGCACCGCTTCCAATGTCGATGCTTGCCCCGTTAGTGTGGACTCACAAAGTCGAATTAGTGTCCTTAGTGTGGACACACAAATTCGACTTTGTAAGGTCGATTCCACAAATTCGAATTAAGTTAAATCGAACTAATCTGGTAGTGTAGACATAAAGACAGACTTCCCTGTGGAGAAGGTAAGAGCCCCAGAGAGGTTTGGTACCTAGCCAGCCTGACCCACCTGGTGCTGGCCAAATTCAAGGCATGGAAAACACTAGGTTAAGGTGGGAGAATTTTTTTTACCATCTAGGCCTTTGTCTATTAGAGTCAGGGGGACATTGGGGTTCATCATTTTTGGTTTCTCTTTTTCCTACTTCCCTCCCTCCACTGTTGAGGAGGGGGCTGCTCTTTAGCCCTCGTGGAGGGAGGCCATCCCAAAGAGATGGGACAGGAAGACTGCTCTGAGAGCGATGCTCAATGGTGACCTGAGCCATCCCTGGGCCATCTGGGGAACCCTCAGCCTCCGCCAGAGTCTCAATGCTGATTGGCGGAGCAGGGGATCTAGTGACAGGAGGAGACTCAGGACTTTGTTGTTCTCTTGTAAGGCCCAGCAAATAAGCCCGAGCCAATCATCTGCTTGATTAATGTTCTCCTTCCTTCTCGCCATTGACTGTCTCTGAGCCGTTCCTGGTTCACTCGGATGTTCTGGTGCTTCTACAACACTTGCTGAATAATCACCGTGAAGGGCTTTGTTCTGATCATTCAGTGTGTGAAATGCCAGACTGATGGTTAATTTGGAAGTCAGGACACCTGGGTCCTATTCCCAACTCTGTGCCGACAGGCTCTGAGATGTAAGACAAGGCCCTTCGCCTTTCTCAACCTTCGTTTCTCCCTCTGTCGGTTGGGGATAACAAGCCTCTCACACCTGCCTCCTGGTGGGGGGAGGCTGCGGAGCTGTGGGGACCCGTATGAGAGGGTCACTAGTAGCAATGCAGCATAGGAGGAGTCCTATCGGGTTGAGTCATTGCAGATTATGATGTAGTTCAGCAGACCCCTGTTTTCCCAATATTGCATTATGCAGCTTTCCATGTTAACCGAAGCACCAGTGCACGCAGGTGCAGCAGCGGGCGATTTCTCCTGTGGCCTCGAGATGGCACTGCAGACTAGCACTTTCCCATTCCCCTGGGTATCCAAATGTTTGATTAGGTGACCTCGCCCCAACCGGCCCCAGTTAGATGCCATCAGTGGGGTCTGCTGTGTAAAGGCTGAAAGAGTCAATTTTATTGGTATTTTATTATCTTTAAATCATTAAGGGGAGCATCTTATCTCGTTTCTAAATCAAAGTGTCTCCTCTTTGTGTGCGAAGAGAGAGTTTAACGGGATGCCACAGACGGGAGATGCTTTTGATTTGGAAAACAGAATATTTTTGCAAAGAATTTTCATCCAAATTGTTTCATGATTCCACAAACCAAACTTGTTTAATGTTCATGTGATTTTCTAACAGAAAACTGTGTCTATGAAAATTCCCCCTCCCCCCGCCCAATTGCTGGGCTCTGTCCCTCCTTCTGGGGGGCTTGTTGTCTGCCGATGACAGCGAGAGTGAGAGCTGTTGGCTTTTCTCTCTAGCTCTGCCATTACTTTGCCATGTGACCTGGGGTAGGTCATTTCCTCTCTCTGTACCTCAGCATCCCAATCTGTGCAATGGGAAGAGAGACAGGTCTGGAATGCCTGGCAGGAGTGAGGCTGGGAGAGAGAACGGGTGTGACGAAGTGGGACTGGTCTTGCTGGGGGCTGGTACAGATCCTAAGTTCCAGCAGCACAAATGCCTGACACTCTGTCGCCTAGCAACTAATGGCCCGGCCCCTCCCTGCAGAGGTGCTGGCTAAGGTGTAGGAGACAAAGGGGTCAGGTGACCTCCTGGCCCGGGAAACGGGGGAGAGAGGAGGGGCCGGCAGGGGAGGCGGTTGGGAGTTGGCTGGAGAACAGAGGGGAGGCAGGGAGACCGGGCTCTGATCCCCGAGGGGGCCTGGGAGGCCCCAAGATGGACCTATCCGGGGAGATCCGGTTATCTGTGCCTGCAAGACCTGTGTTGGACAGTGTTCCTGTCGTCTAAATAAACCTTCTGCTTTACTGGCTGGCTGAGAGTCCTGGTGAATCTGCAGGGAGTCCGGGGGTGCAGGGCCTGACTCCCCCACACTCCGTGACAACTGGTGTTAGCGGTGGGATCGACTGCACCCCGTGGATGGCGCTTCCTGCAGTAAGTGACTGGGGAGCAGTAAAACGAAGGGGCGATTCACCCCTGGGCGAGTGTGACCAGAGAGAAGGACTTTGCAGTAACAGGGTCCCCTGGGGGATCACAGCGAGTGATCCCGGGGGCGGAGGAGGCTGCTGCTCGACCCTGGCAGAGAGGGGGTGACCTCAAGGACTGGCACACTAGGGGTCCCCCCTGGAACCCGTGGGGAGCGGCGAGCACCCCGGCCTGCGAGTGGCCAGCAGGAAGATGTATGCCAAGAAGCGCAAGTATGAGCTGGTGGAGCTGTGCAAGCACAGGGGGCTGCACTGTGGGAAACTCACCAAGGCCCAGCTGATTGCCCGGCTGGAGGAGGCAATCATGTGAATGAACCGGCCCCTGTCTCTGAGGGAAGCAGCCGGGCAGATGCAGCGCAGGCACCAGTGTCTGTCCCCGCTGGGGGTGGTCAGCTGGTCGCTGAGGGCCCCCCGAGACCCCCCACCCCTAGGCCTAGGGGGAGGGGGAGGAGGAGCCCAGCTACCGAGGGCACCGTGACCCCCCCGGCCAGCAGGGGATCCTCCCGGCGAAGCTCACCCCACAGCCGGGGATCGTCCCGGCGACGCTCATCCGTGGAGCGCCAGCGGCTGGACTGGGAGAGAGAGCTAAGACTGAGAGAGCTGGAGGATCGTAAGGAACAGAGGGAACATGAAGCGCGACAGAGGGAACAGGAACGGGCGGAGAGAGAGCGACAGCGTCAACATGAACTGGACCTGGCAAGGCAGGGGGGCAGCAGGCCCCGGGCGGCGGTGAGTGAAGGGGGGCCCCGGACTGCGCGGAGCTTTGATAAGTCCATCCTGGCCCCGCGCAAGGAGGGGGAGGACATGGGTGACTTCCTGGATGCCTTCGAGACGGCCTGCGAGCTGCACCAGGTGGATCCTGCGGACAGGCTCCGGGTTCTCACCCCCTTACTGGACCCCAAAGCCGTGGCATTGTACGGCCAGCTGGGGGAGGAGGAGAAAGGGAACTACGAACCATTCAAGCAGGCCCTGCTGCGCGAGTTTGGGCTGACCCCTGAGATGTACCGGGAGAGGTTCCGGAGTCAGGATAAAACCCCTGAGGTCTCCTATCTGCAGCTGGCCGTCCGCATGGAGGGATACGCCAGCAAGTGGGCAGCTGAGGCCCAGACGAAGGGGGACCTGGTTAAACTGCTGGTACTGGAGCAGCCGTATGAGCGGTGCCCATCCGACCTGAGGCTGTGGTTAAGGGACCAAAAGCCAGAGAACCCGCGACATGCAGGGCGGCTGGCCGATGACTATGTGAAGAGCCGGTTGGGGGGTGGCAGGGAGGAGCCCCAAAGGAACAGGCCCGCCGCGATGCCGAGGGAGAGTCATCCTGAGACCACCCAAAAGGGGAATCGGGAGAACCCCCTCCCAAAGGGAACAGCCAGCGCCAGGGAAAACCAACCGGTTCGAGGGGACCAACGGGACATGCGCTGCTATTACTGTGGCCAGAGGGGCCACCTGCGGTCCCAGTGCCCCAAACTCCCGGACAAACTGAGCAGACCAACCCCACACCGGGTTAACTGGGTAGAGACCCAGTCGGATGAGGGGCAGTGTTCGCAGGAAAGGGGGGCTGGCCGTGTACCACCTGCGAGGGAGGGAGGGGGGCCCCGGGTCGACCCCTCCGAGGGGCTGGATGCTCCCAACCCTGAGTTTTGGGTTTACAGGGTGGGCACAGGGCTGCCCCTCCGGAGCGAGTGCCTTGTTCCCCTGGAGGTAGACGGGAGGGAGGTCATTGGGTACTGGGACACGGGCGCAGAGGTGACGCTGGCCCGGCCGGAGGTGGTGGGCTCAGATCAGATGGTGCCCAATACCTACTTGAACCTGAGGGGTGTGATCGGGACCCCATTCAAGGTGCCTGTGGCAAGGGTACACCTGAAGTGGGGGGACAAGGAGGGCCCCAAGAACGTGGGGGTGCACCCACATTTGCCCACGGAGGTGTTAATGGGGGGGACCTCGCGGACTGGCCCAGTAACACCCGGGGTACCCTGGCCGTGAACAGTAGTCAGAGTCGACGCAGGGCTCTGCACCCTGACACCGGGGAAGGCACTCTTCCCGGGGCACCGGACCCTGACCTGGTGGGGAGGAAACGCCCAGGGACAGGGCCCAGAGAGGCTATGGCCCCAGACCCAGCCGGGGAGAGAGAGCAGATTCCCGCCCCTGCCCCAGCGGCTGAGTACCAGGGAAGACCCCTCCTTGCGGAGGATAGGGGACCTGGCCAGCCTCGGGGGGGGACAGACCATGGGACGAGGTGGCCGGAAAAGGTTCCTGTGGGAGAAGGGGTTCCTGTACCGAGAATGGGCTCCCCCAGGGAAGATGGAGTCAGGGGGGATCAGGAGGCAGCTGGTGGTACCCCAGGAGTATCGCCACCAGCTGCTGTGCCGGGCCCATGACATCCCCCCCCCTCAGGGCACCCGGGAGCCTGGCGTACCCAGCAGAGGCTGCTACAGAACTATTACTGGCCTGGGGTCTTTGCCCATGTCTGGCAGCACTGCCGCTCATGCGACTTCTGCCAGAGGGAGAGGAAGGCCCGGGACAGGGGGAAGATGGCTGTAAGGCCCTTGCCCCGCCCCGAGGACCCTGTCCAGAGGGGGGCCAGTGTCAAAAGGGGGGCTCTGAGCAGAGAGAGCCCGAATCACAGCCCCCCCAGACTGGAACGTGGGGAGAAGGCCCCAGCCCCGCGTGCACCCCAGGGGTATGGGGGCGGGGAAAGGGCGCGGGCGGCATAAGGCTCCCCCCCTGCAACCTGCCAGTGCCCACGAGTCCCCCCGACCTACAGGGGGGCAGGAAACTGGAATGACCTGGGGTAACTCTCCCCCCAGATCGGGGGGGACCCTGGGGCAGCCATGGGAATGTCGGTGGGTTCGAACTTCCCCAGGTCACTGGCTGGAGTGACCCCGCTCAGTTCGGTCTCGAAGGGGGGAGAGGTGTGACGAAGTGGGACTGGTCTTGCTGGGGGCTGGTACAGATCCTAAGTTCCAGCAGCACAAATGCCTGACACTCTGTCGCCTAGCAACTAATGGCCCGGCCCCTCCCTGCAGAGGTGCTGGCTAAGGTGTAGGAGACAAAGGGGTCAGGTGACCTCCTGGCCCGGGAAACGGGGGAGAGAGGAGGGGCCGGCAGGGGAGGCGGTTGGGAGTTGGCTGGAGAACAGAGGGGAGGCAGGGAGACCGGGCTCTGATCCCCGAGGGGGCCTGGGAGGCCCCAAGATGGACCTATCCGGGGAGATCCGGTTATCTGTGCCTGCAAGACCTGTGTTGGACTGTGTTCCTGTCGTCTAAATAAACCTTCTGCTTTACTGGCTGGCTGAGAGTCCTGGTGAATCTGCAGGGAGTCCGGGGGTGCAGGGCCTGACTCCCCCACACTCCGTGACAACGGGCATTAAAGCACATTGGGGAGGAGAAAGGGTTGTTTCATGCTGTTGAGCGCCAAGGCATTCTGACATTTGCGAAAATGTCTTGTCTAGAGAAACAAGAAATGGTCGGGGACAAAGCCTGCGGGAGGATGTGAATCAGAGAGGCCAGGGGTCTCACCCTGTGTTTGGGGTCTCACCAGTGCTTCTCACCTGTGAGTGCTTCCCCATCGTCATAGCTTGGCCTGGGAACAGGAGAAATAAACCAGACGGTGAGTGAGTGAGAGGGAGGCAGTGACAGTGCCACAGGGCAGTGGGGAGGAGGTAACAAGCCTCTCTGCTGCCCAACATACACCAGAAGGGAAGGGATTTCCCCCACAGTCCTCATCTGCCCTGGCTCTAAGCAGGATTAGCTGCCTAAAACCCAGAACTTCCAGAAGCCGTCCAGACCACAGCTGAGAACTGTGGAGCTCTTGGCTATAATGAAATTGTAAAGATCTATCCATGTGTAAAGACCCGGGGACTAGAACCTGGGTTGGACAAAATTCCCCTAGTGCCAGCTGAGCACCAGGGAGCAGGGAATACAGGGCTCTGGCCGGAGTGGCGGAACCGTGAGGTTGCGGGACTCTGGCCGGGAGAGCAGTGCCGCGGTGATGCGGACCTCCGACCGGGGGAGAGCGACAGCGGGGTTGCGGGGTTCCGGGCCAGGAGAGCGCGGCTGCGGGTTTGCGGGGCCGCCACAATGGCCACGTGGGGCGGGGGCAGTGGGACCGCAGGTATCCGGGGTTCCCACCGGGAGACCGGCGCTGCGGAGTTGCGGGGTTACAGCCGGAAGAGCGGGGCAACGGGGTTGCGGGGTTCCAGCCGGGAGAGCGGGGCTGCGGGGTTGCGGGGTTCCATCCGAGAGACCGGCGCTGCGGGGTTGCGAGGCTCTCGCTGGGATAGCGGGGCCGCGTGGCTACGGCCGGGAGAGCGGGGCTACGGGCTTGCGGGGCTCCGGCCGCGGTAGCGGGGCCATGGGCCTTTCCGCACACGGCGCGGGGAGCGGGAGACAGGTTTGAGGGACTCCGGGGGGGGGAGAGGGGCCACGGGACTTGCCGGGCTCTGGCCGGGAGAGCACGACCGCGGGGTTTCGGGGCTCTGACCGGGAGAACGCGTCCGCGGCGTTGAGGGGTTCCAGCCTGGAGAGCGGGGCTACGGGGCTGCGGGGTTGAGGGGCTCTAGCCCGGGTAGCGGGGCCGCGGGAATGGCCGCGTAGGCCGGGAGCAGTGGGACCACGGGTATCCGGTGCTCCGCTGGGATAGCGGGGCTGTGGGGTTCCGGCCCGGAGAGTGGAACTGCGGGGTTGCGAAGCTCTAGCCGGGTCAGCGGAGCTCCGAGGTTGGGGGGTTCCGGCCCGGGGAGTGACGCTGTGGGAATACGGGCCTCTGGCCGGGGAGGTGGGACGGCGGCGTTGCGGGACTCTGGCCGGGAGAGCGGTGCCGCGGTGATCCGAACCTCCGAACGGGGGAGCGCGACCGCGGGGTTCCGGCCGGGAGAGCGGGGCTGCGGGGTTGCGAGGCTCCAGACCGGGTAGTGGGGCCGCGGGACTGGTCGCATAGGCCAGGGGCAGTGGGACCGGGGGTTTCCGGAGTTACGGCCCGGAGAGCGGAGCTGCGGGGATAGGGGGCTCTGGACGGGGTGGCGGGACCGAGAGGTTGCGGGGTCTGGCTGGGAGAGAGGGGCCGCGGAGCTCCGATGGGGGAGCAGGACCAAGGGGTTGCGGGGCTCCGGCCGGGGGAGCGAGACCAAGGGGTTGCGCGGCTCCAGCCACAGGGAATCAGCCCCTGCACCCCTGTTCCTCGGACTCACAGTGACTCTCAGCCAGCCAGTAAAACAAAAGGTTTATTGGACAACAGGAACGCAGTCTACAGCAGCGCTTGTAGGCACAACCAGGAACCCTCAATCAAGTCCTTCTGGGGGTTCAGGAAGCTTAGTTCCCAGCTTGGGATTCCCTGAATTCCACCCCCCCCGAAGCCCAAAACCGAAAATGACCTAACTCCCTCCAGCAGGCTCTCTTCTTTTGTCCAGCTTCCAGGGAAAAGGTGTCGACCCCCTACCGCCTCCATATCTGGCTCAGGTTACAGGCTCAGGTCCTGTCCTTCACCTAAAGTCATCCCCGGCTCTCCCATCCCCCACGCAGACAGTCCCTACTGTATCACAGCTCTCCCCCCTTCAAGACTGAACTGAGCGTAGTCACTCTGCCAGTGACCTGGGGAAGTTTGCCTCCCCTCCCCCTCCAGGACAATGCATCTGCTATCAGGTTGGCACTTTCCTTCACATGGACTACGTCCATGTCATAATCCTGCAGGAGCAGGCTCCACCTCAGGAGCTTGGCATTGGCTTTCATCTGGTGCAGGCAGGATAGGGGAGAGTGATTGGTGTACACGGTGAAGTGTCGCCCAAAGAGATATGGCTCTAGTTTCTTAAGGGCCCACACCTTGGCCACGCATACCTTCTTGATGGCCGCGTAGTTCTGCTCCCGGGGTAGCAACTTCTTCCTCAGGTACACGATGGGGTGTCTCTCCCCCTTTTTATACTCCTGCATTAACACCATCCCAGTAAAGGGCTTGTCAAAGTCTGGGTTTGCCAGAACTGGGCCACTAACTAATTGTTCATCTCTTTAGCGTTGTAACAACATGGTCAAGGGTAAAGAGATCTCTCGCCTATGCTGAAATCTCAGTATTGCGGAGCAGCCTGATAAGAGGAGCTCTGGAAAATTTATTGAGGCGCTGCACGAACTAGATGGGGTTCTGAAGAGAGACAACTAAAAGGGAGAAAATTTATTGAGGAGATGCACGAACTAGATGGGGTTCTGAAGAGAGACAACTGAAAAGGAGAAAGCAGCCGGGGATAGTCAGAGAGCGCCTGAGGACAATGTGTGGCAGTGAATATTTCACTGCGTTCCTGTAATAGTGTTTATAGCCTGCACTGTCAGTTCGGACAGAATTACAATGGATCACCTCTTTTGTAAAGTCTTTTCTATGTTCTGGACCCCGCGGAGCCGCCGACGGAGAGCGGCCGCGGGATTGCGGCGTTTCAGCCGGGGGATGGAGATAGCGGAGCTTCCAGCGCTCAGGCAGGCGTTCCGGTAGAGGGTGCGGTACCGCGGGCTTGGGGCGCTCCGGGTCGTGGCCACGCTTCCCGGCTGGCGCGCGACCGGCCCAGCGTTCCCACTCCCCGGTCCGGTAATTTCTTGCCATTTTTCTAGTCCATTTTTCATAGCGCTCTTGAAAAATAAACTACTTCACGGGAACTTTTTCAAAAGCCCCAAGGAAGGAGCCTTGCGGAGGCAACCGCACCTTCAGCTGCTTCCTAGGAAAAACTCTCTGTCACGCAATAAGACTGGCTAGAGCAGGGCTCGGCAGCCTTTCAGAAGTGGTGTGCCCTGTCTTCATTTAGTCACTCTAATCTGAGGTTTCGCGTGCCGGAAATTCATATCAACGTTTTCAGAAGATCTCTATCTTTATGTCTAAATTATATAACTAAGCTTTTGATTTATGTATAAGAAATAACAGTTCTAAAATGTTTAAGACGCTTCACATAAATTGAAATTAAAATGCAGATCCCCCGCAAGCGGATTGGTGGCGAGTACCGGGCAGATTCAGTGCCACTGATAACAGCTCATGTACAGCCTTCGGCACATGTGCCATAGGTTGCCTACCTCAGGTCAAGAGGACCATGGATTCTAATCGTACTTCATACAGTTCAAAATTGCATAGTTTACTGGCTTTACATTCACGGTTTCACTTAGACACCAAGGTAGAGGTGTCTGAGTTTGCTCTGTAACATCAATCCATGTGCACCAATGTGGTTTCAAAGCGTACAGCTCCCCACAGCTCACAGGTATTTGGCTCAGGGGTTTGGTTTTGGACCACTCTAGAGAAAGAGATTAGCCAGCTACCTAAAGTTTAGGGTGTTCAGATGAGGGATCTATCTATCTATCTATCTAATCAGGAACACTGAAAGCAGCTTTAATTTTTCTTGTTTAAGCATTGCCAGTGGAACTTCCCCTATTTCACTGACAAGTATCAGATGGGTAGCCGTGTTAGTCTGGATCTGTAAAAGCAGCAAAGAGTCTTGTGGCACCTTATAGACTAACAGACGTTTGGGAGCATGCGCTTTCGTTGGTGCATACCCACTTCGTCGGAGGCATGTTTCACTGACAACATTGCTCAAGGTTTATATAGTTTACACTATCTCTCGGTCTATAGATTCATCCATCTAATTAATCTCTCTATCCTCGATCGCTCCATCGACCTAGCTAATCAGGAACACTAATAAGAAGCTTTAATTTTTCTTCTTTAAGCAGTTCCATTGTACCTGCCCCTGTTTTCCTGATAGCATAACTCAAGATTTATACAGTTACTCTAAGCTAGTTACTCTAAGCTAGCTAGCTATCGGAGGAGACAGGCTCCTGAATACATACAACATCGTTAAATATCAGTTCAATATCGTTAAAGATCAGTAAAGATCCGCAGACACCTAAAATGACGGTATAATTATTCTCAGCAGAGAAAGCGAGGCATTCAGAGTGAACAGGCGTGTTAATGTTTAGCATGGATAGCAACACGTCAAAGGAAAGAACTTTAACAAATTGTTTCAATTGAGTTTAAATAGTTTTCTACATAGGTGATAAAGATGTCAAACATACATGCAGGTCTACATTCAAAGTATATACATAACGATAGGTTCCAAAATTAGCCTCCTCTCTTGAAGGACAGGCAGAAAATCCTTTAATGTTCTTCTCCCCTGTCTCTCCAGAACCACTCTACTTCCACTTGAACCTCCAGGGTGCAGGCAGAAACTGTTGGGCAGAAGCGAAAAAGGAAGCAACTCTTTCCTTCCCCTTAATTGTTCAGCTCTTTAGCGTTGTAACAACATGGTCAAGGGTAAAGAGATCTGTCGCCTATGCTGAAATCTCAGTAATGCGGGACTGCCCGATAAGAGGGGCTGTGGGAAATTTATTGAGGAGCTGAACGAAATAAATGGGGTTCTGAAGAGAGACAACTAAAAGGGAGAAAGCAGCCGGGGATAGTCAGAGAGCACCTGAGGACAATGTGTGGCAGTGACTATTTCACTGCGTTGCTGTAACAGTGTTTATAGCCTGCACTGTTAGTTCGGACAGAATTACAATGGATCACCTCTTTTGTAAACCCCGGGCCGGAACCCCGCAACCTCGGAGCTCCGCTGACCCGGCTAGAGCTACGCAACCCCGCAGTTCCACTCTCCCGGCCGGAACCCCACAGCCCCGCTATCCCAGCGGAGCCCCGGATACCCGTGGTCCCACTGCTCCCGGCCTACGCGGCCATTCCCGCGGCCCCGCTACCCGGGCTAGAGTCCCTCAACCCCGCAGCCCCGTAGCCCCGCTCTCCAGGCTGGAACCCGTCAACGCCGCGGACGCGTTCTCCCGGTCAGAGCCCCGAAACCCCGCGGTCGTGCTCTCCCGGCCAGAGCCCGGCAAGTCCCGTGGTCCCTCTCCCCCGGCCGGAGTCCCTCAAACCTGTCTCCCGCTCCCCACGCCATGTGCGGAAAGGCCCGTGGCCCCGCTACCGCAGCCGGAGCCCCGCAAGCCCGTAGCCCCGCTCTCCCGGCCGGAGCCACTCGGCCCCGCTATCCCAGCCAGAGCCTCGCAACCCCGCAGCCCCGCTCTCCCGGCTGTAATCCCGCAACCCCGCAGCGCCGGTCTCCCGGTGGGAAACCCGGATACCTGCGGTCCCACTGCCCCCGGCCTACGTGGCCATTCTGGCGTCCCCGCAAACCCACAGCCGCGCTCTCCTGGCCCGGAACCCCGCAACCCCGCAGCCCCGCTCTCCCGGCTGGAACCCCACAACCCGGAAGCGCCGGTCTCCCGGTGGGAACCCCGGATACCTGCGGTCCCACTGCCCCCGGCCTACGTGGCCATTCTGGCGGCCCCGCAAACCCGCAGCCGCGCTCTCCTGGCCCGGAACCCCGCAACCCCGCGGTCGCTCTCCCCCGGTCGTAGGTCCGCATCACCGCGGCACTGCTCTCCCGGCCAGAGTCCCGCAACCTCACGGTCCCGCCACTCCGGCCAGAGCCCTGTATTCCCTGCTCCCTGGTGCTCAGCTGGCACTAGGGGAATATTGTCCAACCCAGGTTCTTGTCCCCGGGTCTTTACACATGGATAGTTAATTACAATTTCATTATAGCCAAGAGCTCCACAGTTCTCAACTGTGGTCTGGATGGCTTCTGGAAGTTCTGGGTTTTAGGCAGCTAATCCTGCTTAGAGCCAGGGCAGATGAGGACTGTGGGGGAAATCCCTTCCCTTCTGGTGTATGTTGGGCAGCAGAGAGGCTTGTTACCTCCTCCCCACTGCCCCGTGGCACTGTCACTGCCTCCCTCTCACTCACTCACCGTCTGGTTTATTTCTCCTGTTCCCAGGCCAAGCTATGACGACGGGGAAGCACTCACAGGTGAGAAGCACTGGTGAGACCCCAAACACAAGGGTGAGACCCCTGGCCTCTCTGATTCACATCCTCCCGCAGGCTTTGTCCCCGACCATTTCTTGTTTCTCTAGACAAGACATTTTCGCAAATGTCAGAATGCCTTGGCGCTCAACAGCATGAAAAAACCCTTTCTCCTCCCCAATGTGCTTTAATGCCCGTTCTCTCTCCCAGCCTCACTCCTGCCAGGCATTCCAGACCTCTCTCTTCCCATTGCACAGATTGGGATGCTGAGGTACAGAGAGAGGAAATGACCTACCCCAGGTCACATGTCAAAGTAATGGCAGAGCTAGAGAGAAAAGCCAACAGCTCTCACTCTCGCTGTCATCGGCAGACAACAAGCCCCCCAGAAGGAGGGACAGAGCCCAGCAATTGGGCGGGGGGAGGGGGAATTTTCATAGACACAGTTTTCTGTTAGAAAATCACATGAACATTAAACAAGGTAGACACCAAGGTAGAGGCGTCTGAGTTTGCTCTGTAACATCAATCCATGTGCACCAATGTGGTTTCAAAGCGTACAGCTCCCCACAGCTCACAGGTATTTGGCTCAGGGGTTTGGTTTTGGACCAGTCTAGAGAAAGAGATTAGCCAGCTACCTAAAGTTTAGGGTGTTCAGATGAGGGATCTATCTATCTATCTATCTATCTATCTATCTATCTAATCAGGAACACTGAAAGCAGCTTTAATTTTTCTTGTTTAAGCATTGCCAGTGGAACTTCCCCTATTTCACTGACAAGTATCAGATGGGTAGCCGTGTTAGTCTGGATCTGTAAAAGCAGCAAAGAGTCTTGTGGCACCTTATAGACTAACAGACGTTTGGGAGCATGCGCTTTCGTTGGTGCATACCCACTTCGTCGGAGGCATGTTTCACTGACAACATTGCTCAAGGTTTATATAGTTTACACTATCTCTCGGTCTATAGATTCATCCATCTAATTAATCTCTCTATCCTCGATCGCTCCATCGACCTAGCTAATCAGGAACACTAATAAGAAGCTTTAATTTTTCTTCTTTAAGCAGTTCCATTGTACCTGCCCCTGTTTTCCTGATAGCATAACTCAAGATTTATACAGTTACTCTAAGCTAGTTACTCTAAGCTAGCTAGCTATCGGAGCAGACAGGCTCCTGAATACATACAACATCGTTAAATATCAGTTCAATATCGTTAAATATCAGTAAAGATGCTCAGCAGACACCTAAAATGACGGTATAATTATTCTCAGCAGAGAAAGCGAGGCTTTCATAGTGAACAGGCGTGTTAATGTTTAGCATGGATAGCAACATGTCAAAGGAAAGAACTTTAACAAATTGTTTCAATTGAATTTAAATAGTTTTCTACATAGGTGATAAAGATGTCAAACATACATGCACGTCTACATGCAAAGTATATACATAACGATTGGTTCGAAAATTAGCCTCCTCTCTTGAAGGACAGGCAGAAAATCCTTTAATGTTCTTCTCCCCTGTCTCTCCAGAACCACTCTACTTCCACTTGAACCTCCAGGGTGCAGGCAGAAACTGTTGGGCAGAAGCGAAAAAGGAAGCAACTCTTTCCTTCCCCTTAATTGTTCAGCTCTTTAGCGTTGTAACAACGCAAGGTCAGAGCTCTGCCACAACTGGTGTCAGGAGTGGGATTGTGATTCTTCACAGTGTGGCGGAACAAAGTGGTGGTTACTAAAAAAAAAACAAAAAAAAAACAAAAAAAAGGGTGCACTGGGGTTTTTGGTTGTGGGGTTGGTTTTGTTGTTGTTGTTATTTGTACCACCATGGAGGAGGTGGTGAGAGCACTTGTGCAAGCCACAGCGGCCCAGCAGGAGGCAACACGAGCTCAGGCGATGGCACAACAGGAGTCCATGAGGTTACAGCAGGAAACCAACCAATTATTAATGAGCCAGGTGACCCAAGATCGAGCCCTCCTGTGCGAGGTTGTGGACCAGCTGAAGATCCTCACCACCCAGGCCCAGGGGTCCAATGGGACGCAAACCCTGAGGGCCACCGGTTGTCTGCCAAAGATGATGACATAGAGGCGTATCTCCTCTCATTTGAAAGGACTGCACAGCATGAGGTGTGGCCCCTGGAGCAGTGGGCCAGCATTCTCACACCTTTCTTGTGCGGAGAGGCCCAGAAGGCCTACTTTGATCTGCCCACTCAGGATGCCGCTGACTATTACCCGCTCAGGGCAGAGATCCTAGCACGATCCGGGGTGACAGCAGCAGTACGGGCCCAGAGGTTCCAGGAGTGGAAATACAGGGAGAACAAACCTCCAAGGTCCCAACTATTCGACCTCATACACCTTGCTCGGAAGTGGTTACGGCCTGACGAATGCAGCCCAGAGGAGATATTAGAGACTTTGGTCATGGACCATTACATGCGGGGGCTGCCGCCAGATCTCCGAAAATGGGTCTGCCAGAACGATCCGTACACCTATGATGAAATGATCACATTGGTGGAAAGACGGATAACAGCCAGGGAATTAACCCAACTACCCAAGGAAGGCCCCTCACGAAACAAACATTTGACCCCGACCATGGAGGGTCGGGCGGCCAATCCCCCAGGAAGTCCTAGGTGGAAGAAGAGGGAGGTCGAAAACCAGTCAGGAACCCAGAAGGAAGGGGAAGGGCTGAGTGGGGGGAACCCTGGGACTAAATCTCCTAACCCACATGATAGGGGAATGACTAGAAGCAATTATAGGTGTTATGGGTGCGGGGAGTTGGGGCACATAGCTGCCCAGTGCCCCAATGTCATAGAGCCAAGGCAGTGTAACCTGGGGAACGGGGCAGACCCATGCAGCCTACTCAATATTGTAGGGGTCACAGTCACCCCACATAAATATACAAGGCAGGTAAAGTTGAATGGGGTAGAAACCATGGCACTCATAGACTCGGGGAGTGGTATCACCCTGATTTCGGGTAAATTAGTGAAGCGCAGCCAGTTAATGCAGGCCAAGCGTACAGGGGTAACCTGTGTCCATGGGACTGTTAGCTACTACCCCATCATACCAGTAAAAATTGAAATTCAGGGAAATGTCACTGGTGTGAAAGCAGGGGTAGTCCCAAACCTCCCATACCCCGTGCTCATAGGTAGAGATTTCCCTGGGTTTGGAAACTTGCTCCCACCGGAGGAATTAGAGGGAGAGGAGCTCCCCGAAATTCAGGGGCTTTCCGCAGCAGAATGTCACCTCCCATTTTTCGTGGAAATGTCCCAGGAGCTATTTCCTGTCCCGGGGAAAGGCAGGAAGGCCAAAAGAGAAAGAAGGGTGGCCAAGGCCTTGGGTACCCGAATCCTGATACAAGGACAGAGGGTCGCCTGTGTAGGCAGACGTACACGGGCAACTGAAGGGGAGGGCCCTGAGACAGAGGAGGGTCAGAGACCACTTCCAACCCCAACCTCACAGAGCCAGCCGAGAGGGCAGAGACAGATTCTCCAGAGTTCAGGCTGTTAAACCCAGAGAGAGAGACTTTTGGACGGGACCAGGTGGAAGTCCCAAGGTACGAGAACGCCAGGAAGGAGGTGGCTGAGATAGATGGGGTACCCATAGAGGGAAAGGCCCGGGAGCCAAGGCCTTATTTTGTGATCAAGAGGAATCTCCTATACCAGGTCGTGCAAATGCAGGAGCAAGAGGTACACCAACTCCTAGTCCCCCGGAAACACCAGAAGGCGATATTAAGCCTCGTTCACAGTCACCTTTTTGGAGGACACTTGAGAGTGGAGAAAACCCAAGCGCGAATCTTACGCAGGTTCTTCTGGCCAAGGGTACATGAAGACGTCCGGCAGTACTGTGCCTCTTGCCCTGAATGTCAACTGCACAGCCCTCATCCACATCTAAGAGCTCCTCTGGTACCCCTGCCGATCTTCGAAGTCCCATTCGAGCAGATCACCATGGATCTTGTGGGGCCGTTAGAGAAAACGACCTGAGGCCACCAGTATGTGCTTGTCATCCTAGACTATGCAACCAGGTACCCAGAAGCTGTCCCCTTATGAAATACAGCTTCCAAGAGCATTCCCAAAGAATTAGTGGCAATCTTTGCCCAGGTAGGGCTACCAAAAGAAATCCTCACAGACCAGGGAACACCATTCATGTCCAAGTTGATGAAGGATTTGTGTTCCCTGCTCCATGTTCAGACGCTGCGGACCTCAGTTTACCATCCACAAACTGATGGTCTGGTGGAAAGATTTAACCGAACCCTCAAGGCCATGATAAGAAAGGTGGTAAGCAAGGATGGGAAAGATTGGGACAACCTACTACCGTACCTCATGTTCGCCATCCGTGAGGTCCCCCAAGCTTCCACCAGATTCTCCCCCTTTGAGCTGCTGTATGGAAGCAACCACCGAGGCATCCTGGACATAGCCAAGGAAATTTGGGAGGAGGAACCCAGTGAGGGGAAGAACGTAATAGAACATGTACTACAGATGAGGGATCGGATAGCCCGGGTCACTCCCATAGTGAGGGAACACCTAGAGAAGGCCCAAGATACCCAGAGAACCTACTACGACCGCCAAGCCAAGCTTCGTCAGTTTCAACCTGGTGACCGAGTAATGGTACTGGTACCCACGGCCGAAAGTAAGCTGTTGGCCCAGTGGCAAGGGCCCTATGAAATAGTTGAACCCATAGGGAAAGTAAATTACAAGGTGCGACAACCAGGACGTCGAAAAGTAGAGCAGATATATCATGTCAACCTTCTGAAACCATGGCATGCACGAGAGGATTCGAGAAGGGCTGCACCCAGGGAACAAAAATCCTGAACAAGTGAGGGTGTCTCCTGATCTAACGACAGCACAGAAGAAAGAGGTAACTGAGATGATTGCCCAATATCAAGATGTATTCTCGACAAAGCCAGGTCGCACAACCGGGACATATCACCATATCATCACAAACCCTGGGGCCAGAGTAACTATGAGGCCCTACCGGATGCCAGCAGCCAAAAGGGAGGAAATAAAAGCGGAAGTCAGGAAAATGCTGGAGATGGGGGTCATCGAAGAATCCCACAGTCAGTGGTCCAGCCCAATAGTGTTGGTGCCCAAACCTGATGGCACCACAAGGTTCTCCAACGACTTCCGTCGACTAAATGAGATATCCCAGTTTGATGCCTACCCTATACCCCGCATAGACGAACTAGTGGACCGTCTGGGGAATGCCCGGTACTTGACAACCTTAGACTTGACAAAGGGGTACTGGCAGATTCCCGTAGCTGAAGATGCAAAGGAAAAGACGGTGTTTTCTACACCAGAGGGGCTCTTCCAATATACAGTCCTTCCTTTTGGACTACATGGGGCTCCAGCTACCTTTCAGTGCCTCATGGACAAGTTATTACGCCCCATACCAGTTATGCTGCGGCCTACTTGGATGACGTGGTGATTCATACCCCGGACTGGGAGACCCACTTGGAAAAAGTAGGGGCGGTCCTTGATACCTTCCGGCGAGCTGGCCTTACGGCGAACCCTGTTAAGTGCGCTGTAGGGTTCACGGAGGCCAAATATCTTGGCTACGTGGTAGGAAAAGGTCTGGTAAAACCCCAACTGAATAAGTTAGAGGCCATCCAAAATTGGCCTCGGCCAAGTCGTAAGAAGCAGGTCCAAACATTTCTAGGGGTGGTGGGGTATTACCGGCGTTTCATCCCCCATTTTGCTACAAGGGCGAGTCCCCTAACGGACTTAGTGAAGGCCCATGGTCCTGATCCAGTCAGATGGTCCGATGCAGCAGAAAGGGCATTCGCGGACTTACGGACTGCCCTCTGCAGTAACCCCGTATTGATAGCCCCAGATTTCAACAAGGACTTTATCTTACAGACAGATGCATCCGAGGTAGGGTTAGGGGCCGTCCTGTCGCAGATGGTTGGGGAGGAGGAACACCCAGTTCTCTACCTCAGTAGGAAACTCCTTCCGAGGGAACAAAAATATGCAGTTGTAGAGAGAGAGTGCCTTACTGTAAAATGGGCCATGGAAACATTGCGTTACTACCTGCTGGGGCGCAGATTTGTCCTTGTGACTGACCATGCCCCTCTTCAATGGATGCAATGGAACAAGGAAAAGAACACAAGGGTAACCAGGTGGTTCTTATCCCTCCAACCTTTCCAGTTCCGCATAGAGCACAGAGCAGGGAATCGCCATGGCAATGCCGATGGCTTATCACGCGTACACTGTCTGGCGTCCCAAGCTGCCCAACCCCTTGGTGTTGAGCAGGGGGGAGGGATATGTGATAGACCCAGGCCAGTTGGGTACAGCAGAATAGCAGAAGGCAGATATACTGGCCACTGGATTAACAGTTTTCTGTTCCCTGACTGACCAGAGCAGGGGCTGCTCCAGGCTAATGAGAACACCTGACTCTAATTAACCTGTAAAGAGTCAGGTGAGGCCATTCAGTTAATGTGACCACCTGACTCTAATTAAGGCCCTGCTGTTACTATAAAAAGGGCTCACTCCAGTCAGGCAGGGGAGCCAGAGGAGAGGAAGTGTGGCTGAAGGGCTGGTTACTGAAGACACCCTAAAACATCGTTAAAGGAGCCCTAAGGTAAGGGTGAAGAAGGGAGAAGCAGGAGAGCTGTGGGGAAGTGGCCCAGGGAAATGTAGCAACTCTGGCAGTGAAAGGTTGGCTGCCAACAACTGCTACCATTAGGGTCCCTGGGCTGGAACCCGGAGTAGAGGGCGGGCCTGGGTTCCCCACAACCCACCACTACAGGAACATCTCCTGGAAGGGGAAGTCAGGTCCCTGTCAGGACAGGAGGCTGAACAGAGACTGTGGGAGTTCTCTCACCAACCTCCTTGCAGCCTATGATGAAAAGGGCTCAGTAGACTGTAACCCTGGCCCTAGAGAGAGAAGGGCTACGTGGAGGGTCACAGTGAGCCACTGAGGCTAAGCATAAACCGCCTAGAAGCACAGGACCCACAGGAGCAAGGTCAGAGCTCTGCCACAATAGAGAGACACCAACATATCTCCCCAGCCCTCAGCCTTGCACCTCAGAAATGTACCATCTTACACTGCCCAAAACCTCTTGAAAAATGCAAGCTCATTAATTAATTTGCAACTTCCTCAAAAAGAAAGTGAACATGCACCATCCTTTTTAATCTGAGCAGCTTTCCCAAGCATTTTGGACAATTTCACAAGTCAGTGTAAAACATTAAAATAAGTTTATTAATTACAGAAAGATAGATGCTAAGTGAGTATAAGTGTTAGGCACAGAGGTCAAAGTTGGTTACATAACAAATGAAAATAGAATGTCAGTGTGACATTCTATACCTTTGGGGGAGCGTGCTGTAACCCCCATATTCCTCATTCTTATATAATCATGATCTTACATATAAAGCATGACTTGTAAGGTATCAGGGGAAAGGATATGATCTGCTGAAAGTAATTTCTCTACCCATATATGTATACCATTCATGCATATGAAGTTATGAGAATTGTGTAGTATGGTTGTCACTATACTGTAAGGTTGGGGAATCAGCCAGATATTAGCTCCCCAATGACAACAGCAAGGAAAGTAACCAACACCCAGACAGGGTGTCAAACAGCCCATCAACAGCCATTGTCCAGCAAGGGAGCTACAATGCGATGACTCACCTGCATGAGGCCACACAAGGGGAATTGCTCAGCCTTGCTTGGAGAGACGCAGTGATGTTCACCTGACTCCTCTGACTCTGAGAGGGCAAAGCCAAGAGGGAAGAAAGGACATGATAAAAGGAGAAACATTTGCCAGGCTTTAGCTCTCTCTGCCTCCTACATCTACAGACACCACCACACCAAGCAACTGAAGTGCTGATCAAAGGGGAGAGCCTGGCTGAAAAGCCACCAGCCAGCCTGTGGTGAGAAGCATCTAAGTTTGTAAGGGCATTGAAAGGGTTAAGATCAGCTTAGAATGAGTTTTGCTTTTATTTCATGAAAACAACGAGGAGTCCGGTGGCACCTTAAGGACTAACAGATTTATTTGGGCATAAGCATTCGTGGGTAAAAAGCCCACTTCTTCAGATGCATGAAGTGAAAATTGCAGATACAGGCATAAATATATATTGGAACATGAAGCGAAGGGAGTTACCTTACAAAGGGAGAGCCAGTGTTGCAGGCTAATTCAGTCAGGGTGGATGGGGTCCACTCCCAATAATTGATGGGGAGGTGTCAATACCAAGAGAGGGAAAATTGCTTTTGTAGTGAGCCAGCCACTCCCAGTCCCTATTCAAGCTCAAATTAATGATGTTAAGTTTGCAAATAAATTGTAACTCTGCAATTTCACTTTGAAGTCTGTTTCTGAAGTTTTTTTGAATGGCTACTTTTAAATGTTATTGAATGTGAATGTGTAAATGTGTTAGTGAAGATGGAAATGGGTTTTGGCTATGTAGGTCCCATATAGTCTAGTGGGCAGGATTCCTGTTTTTTTCACCTAAGTGGCCTGGGTTCAATTCCCAGTATAGAGGTTTTGCTCAGAGGGGAGGCAGGAAATGAAAGAAATAGGAAGGGATCCTGCCAGCATAAGAGTTGGACAGTGTTGGGAGGGGATCCCAGATCTGGGGGTGGGGGGCAGAGGTCTGAGGGGAGATCAGGGAAGGATCCCAGCATTGTGGGTGATGGAGACACAATGGGAAAAAATACTTTCTGAATTGTCAAGGCAGGTAATGAACAATCTACAGCATCATCATTCACCACAAACACACTCTCATGCTCCAGCCAGAAGGGAAATGGACAGGAATTCTTGCTGTTCAGCCAGGGACACATGTACAGAGCTGCACGGCAGTGAGTGTGCTGGGGAAACTGGTCTGAGCAAAGAATTGGAAATGACCCTTCAGTGAGAACAGAATCAGAGTGTTAAAAAGCCCCTGTGTTAAGTGGTTGTGGCTGAGAGTTTGGGGAGCTGGGCTATGACACCATAGGGGTTTTTCTGTGGAGGTTTGATTCTTGCCAGCTAGGCAAGGCTGGTGTGTGGTGTCTCCATGGCTGTACTTTCAGTGTCTAATCACCCATAGTGCCACAGGGAGCCAAGTCTAGATGTATTCTCAGGCTAAGGACAAGTCAACATCTCAAACATTGAGCCTATGCTGCTGCAGCTCAGTAATAGAGATGCTCTATGCCAGGGTTTCTCAAACTTCCTTTCACTGCAACCCCCTTCTGCCAAAAAAACTTACTACATGGAAAGAGGGACCAAGCACCAAGCCCCTCCACACTAGGTGGAGGGAGGAGCCAAAGCCTGAACTCTGCCCCAGTGGCGGGAGGGCAAAACCAAAGCTTGAAGGATTCAGCCCTGAGTGGTGGGGCTCAGACTTTTGGCTTCAGCCCCAGGCCCCAACAAGTCTAACACCAGCCCTACAGACCCCATTAAAACAGGGTCACGGCCCACTTTGGGGTCCTGCCCCACAGTTTGAGAACCACTACTCTATGCTGAGGGGAGAGAGTTTTCCTGTCGGTGTAGTTAATCCACTTCCCCACGAGGTGGCAGCTATGTCAGTGGGAGAAGCTATATCAGTGGGTGTGCAAGCTGTGGTGTTTACCACAGCTAAGAAGTTTATTAACTATGGAAAGATAGATGTACAGCCTATGCCCTGGGAATGTCAAAAGAGCTCGATGAAGCAGGGTCTGTCCTTCAAAGTCCCGCAGATCATGGTTCCATGCTCCTGTTGTCATGGAGGTATAGCTCAGTGGTGGATTTGCTAACTGCAGATCAAGTGGTCCTTGGCATAGAAAAACCTCAGACAAGAGCCACAGGGAAGTTTTGCTGTTCATCGATCTGTGCAAATGAAATTGTGTCTATGTGAAATTGAGGAGGGAAATGAAACGTCCACATGGTGGCCCAGTGCCTTAAGGAATGTGGGCAATGGACTCTGATTGAGAAATTATTTAACACGAATTTGTATCAATGTATTGCCCTGATTAAAAGCTATGGCTGTAAGGCAGCCACTGTTGTTAGTATTTGAACCTGCATGGAAACACCTGAGTGGGTGTCAAGTCCAATACCTTAACAAGGGGTAGTCGATTATTTTACCAAGATCCAGATTTCTTGGTCAAGGTCTAGTCAATGTCTAGATGCCAGAGAAAATAATACACTGATGATAATAAGAAGGATATAGAAATATTTTGCTGTCACTATGGGCATAACTATGATCATAGAATCATAGAATCTCAGGGTTGGAAGGGACCTCAGGAGGTCATCTAGTCCAACCCCCTGCTCAAAGCAGGACCAAACCCAACTAAATCATCCCAGCCAGGGCTTTGTCAAGCCTGACCTTAAAAACCGCTAAGGAAGGAGATTCCACCACCTCCCTAGGTAACCCATTCCAGTTCTTCACCACCCTACTAGTGAAAAAGTTTTTCCTAATATCCAACCTAAACCTCCCCCTCTGCAACTTGAGACCATTACTCCTTGTTCTGTCATCTTCTACCACTGAGAACAGTCTAGATCCATCCTCTTTGGAACCCCCTTTCAGGTAGTTGAAAGCAGCTATCAAATCCCCCCTCATTCTTCTCTTCTGCAGGCTAAACAATCCCAGTTCCCTCAGCCTCTCCTCATAAGTCATGTGTTCCAGCCCCCTAATCATTTTTGTTGCCCTCTGCTGGACTCTCTCCAATTTATTCACATCCTTCTTGTAGTGTGGGGCCCAAAACTGGACACAGTACTCCAGATGAGGCCTCACCAGTGCTGAATAGAGGGGAATGATCACATCCCTCGATCTGCTGGAAATGCCCCTACTTATACAACCCAAAATGCCATTAGCCTTCTTGGCAACAAAGGCACACTGTTGACTCATATTCAGCTTTTCGTCCACCGTAACCCCTAGGTCCTTTTCTGCAGAACTGCTGCCCAGCCATTCGGTCCCCAGTCTGTAGCAGTGCATGGGATTCTTCCGTCCTAAGTGCAGGACTCTGCACTTGTCCTTGTTGAACCTCATCATATTTCTTTTGGCCCAATCCTCTAATTTGTCTAGGTCCCTCTGTATCCTATCCCTACCCTCCAGCGTATCAACCACTCCTCCCAGTTTAGTGTCATCTGCAAACTTGCTAAGGGTGCAGTCCACACCATCCTCCAGATCATTAATGAAGATATTGAATAAAACCGGCCCCAGCACCAACCCTTGGGGCACTCCACTTGATACCGGCTGCCAACTAGACATGGAACCATTGATCACTACCCGTTGAGCCCGACCATCTAGCCAGTTTTCTATCCACCTTACCGTCCATTCATCCACCCCATACTTCTTTAACTTGCTGGCAAGAATACTGTGGGAGACTGTATCAAAAGCTTTGCTAAAGTCCAGAAATAGCACATCCACTGCTTTCCCCTCATCCACAGAGCCGGTTATCTCATCATAGAAGGCAATTAGGTTAGTCAGGCATGACTTGCCCTTGGTGAATCCATGCTGACTGTTCCTGATCACTTTCCCCTCCTTTAAGTGGTTCAGAATTGATTCCTTGAGGACCTGTTCCATGATTTTTCCAGGGACTGAGGTGAGACTGACTGGCCTGTAGTTCCCTGGATCTTCCTTCTTCCCTTTTTTAAAGATGGGCACTACATTAGCCTTTTTCCAGTCATCCGGGACCTTCCCCGATCGCCATGATTTTTCAAAGATAATGGCCAATGGCTATGCAATCTCATCGGCCAACTCCTTTAGCACCCTCGGATGCAGCGCATCCGGCCCCATGGACTTGTGCTCATCCAGCTTTTCTAAATAGTCCCGAACTACTTCTTTCCCCACAGAGAGCTGGTCACCTCCTCCCCATACCGTGCTGCAGAGTGCAGCTGTCTGGGAGCTGACCTTGTCTGTGAAGACAGAGGCAAAAAAAGCATTGAGTACACTAGCTTTCTCCACATCCTCTGTCACTAGGTTCCCTCCCTCATTCAGCAAGGGGCCCACACTTTCCTTGACTTTCTTCTTGTTGCTAACATATCTGAAGAAACCCTTCTTGTTACTCCTAACATCTCCGGGTAGCTGCAACTCCAAGTGTGATTTGGCCTTCCTAATTTCACTCCTGCATGCCTGAGCAATACTTTTATACTCCTCCCTGGTTATTTGTCCAATCTTCCACTTCTTGTAAGCTGTTTTTTTGTGTTTAAGACGAGCAAGGATTTCACTGTTAAGCCAAGCTGGTCGCCTGCCATATTTACTTTTCTTCCTACACATCGGGATGATGATTGTTTTGTGTTTCACTCTTTATATCTGACACTACCACTGCCTTTCCCTTTAATCTTGTAGTTTACCAAAGGTAAAACTAAACATCTCTTCAGATACAAGGGAGTGTTTGTGTTCATTCCTCGTAGCTACACAGGGGTTTGATGTAGCTGCTTTCAATCCTCCGGCTCTGCCGGGATAAGTAGCATTTCAGGCTGTTACTGAACTGAAGTAGGGAGATGATTTTTTGACAGGTTACGCCTCCTCTTAAAGGTGTTTGTTTGGCTGGCAGCCCTGGTTCCCAGGTCTCTCCTGAGGGAAGAAAGTTTCAGTGCAAAATACTAAAACTCTTAACAGAGAGAAAGGAAAGGTGATGGCCACATGATGGGGCCAGTATGTATCTCAACATGGTTCTTTTATGTGGGATGACTCTGAACACTGACTGATCTCCACTCCCTTGGATTTGAAGAGATGTTTAGTTTTCCACTAGGGAACCTGTAAGGCTGAAGGAATTTTATGGATGGTGACACTATGATTGAAGGGTAATTTAATGTGATAGAAGTTGTTAAAAACACTTAGCTTAAACTGGAATTGCCTGTTATTAAAGGCTGGTTTCCCCACGTCAGTTCCAAAAGCTCTGCTAGAAACACCCTGGGTTCTCTCCTGCCTCGGTGGGAACTAGAGGGAATCGTCCCCTGCTGCCCTTGGCTCCAGGCTGGTTTTTCTGGGGAGGGGTGTGGAATTGATTTGTTTGCTGTTGAGAAGGGAGTCAGGCCAGTTCTCAGTGAACGAGAACCCTCAGCATCTTCCCAGCCCAACCCAGGCTGCTGAGCCTGAATGAAAACCCCGCTACGTTTATTTACCAGCTTAGGTTAACAGTAAGCTGCCACCACCAAGTGTATTCCAAATCTTAGGGGAGAGCCACTTGGAACTCTGCCTTTCCCCAAATATCTCCCAAGACCCTAACCCCTCCTTTCCTCAGCAGACTTGAGACTAATTTCCTCCCCAACTCCCTACACCCCTTTTCCTGGGTAGGCTTGAGAGTATACCCTCACCAATTAGTCCTGGCAAACCTGGTGGCTGAACCTTGTGACTTTGCCCTCACCCACAACTATTTCACATTTGGGGACAATGTATACCTTCAAGTCAGCGGCACTGCTAAGGGTACTTGCATGGCCCCACACTATGCTAACATTTTTATGGCTGACTTAGAACAACACTTCCTCAGCTCTTGTCCCGTAATGCCCCATCTCTACTTGCGCTGCACTGATGACAGCTTCATCATCTGGACCCATGGAAAAGAAGCTCTTGAGGAATTCCACCATGATTTCAACAATTTCCATCCCACCATCAACCTCAGCCTGGACCAATCCACACAAGAGCAGAACCGCATTTACCATAACACCAGTGGCACCATAGCGCCGGGCTCAAGCTCAGAAGGGGGCCCGTAACACTCGCTTCCTCCCCTCTGCGGAAATGGAGCCTCAGAGCAGCCTGGATCCAGCATGGGAGCTGAGACCCCACAGGGCCCTGGGAGCTGTAGTTCCTTGGCCAGCTCCCTGTCTAGAAAGCCAGCCCTGGAGCAGGGAAAGAACTACATTTCCCAGCATTCCCTTGGCTGCTATCAACAGGAAAGGGAGCGGGGAAGCTAAGAGAGTCCATGCGCTGCAGCTTGCTGTGGATGGGGAACTGGCTGCTAGAAGGGGGACAACAAATGAAAAAAAAAAAACACAGGATCGGGAGTGAGGTCATAGGGCTAAACGAAGGGAACCTGATGGGGACACTGAGCAGAGAACCCCAGACTACGTCCACTGCTCCTCGAAGGCGTCAAGGGAGCCAGTGGACACCGCCCAGAGGAACTCTGCCCGGATGCGTGAACGGATGGAGGAGCGGAAATAGGCCCCACAGTGGCAGGAAATCCCGTCGGCCAACCTCCTCTCCCTGGTTTTGTAGATGGCTAGTTTGGCCAGGGCCAAGAGGAGGTTGACAAGGAGATCCCGCAACTTTGTGGGGTCACGGATGGGGAGTGCATAGATAAACAACTGAGGGGAAAAGTGCAACCAAAAATGCAATAGGAGATCCAAGAGGAGCCGGAACAGGGGCTGCAACCTGGCACACTCCAAATAAATGTGCGCCAGGGTCTCCTTCATGCCGCAAAAGGGGCAAGTGTTGGGGGCAGGGGTAAACTGAGCCAAGTACACGCCCGTGCTCACGGCCCTGTGAAGGAGCCGCCAACTGACATCCCCGGCGGGCCTCGGGACCAGGGCAGAATATAAGCTGGCCCACCGGGGCTCCTCACCCAGGAGGTCCTGCCATTTTGTATCAGGGCAGGACGCGAGGGTGAGGTAGTGAAGAGTGTGGAGCACGAGCGTGTACAGATGTTTCCTAGGTGCGGTCTGGAACAGAACCAGCTGCAGATCAGGCAGCCGGCTCGCGGTGAAAGGGCAAGGGGGTTGATTGGGTCCACGGGGTAGGGGCCCAATAAAAAGGTCCACGGGGCCCGGGGTGGAAGGTGGGCGGGGCGTGCCCTCTCTCAGGACCCGGTCGAGGTAGGCCCGAGCAGCGGGCAGTAAAGCAGCCTTCACCTCCTGAAGTACGCGCCGGGGGGTATGAGGGCTGGAGAGCCCCATGCGCTGAGCGAGCGTCAGGTGATCCAGCCAGTCTCCCCGGTCGTAGTCCAGGAGGTCTCCGATCCTGGTGACTCCTGCCAAAACCAGCCTCTGGCGCACCGCGGGGGACTCTGCCACCTGCACACGGAGCTGGGGGTTGTGTAGCAGAGGCTCCGCGAGGAGATCAACCCCCACGGTGGCCGCCACGGACCTGGTCGTTGAAAAAAGCTTCCAGGTCCGGAGGAGATCTTGGTAGAAGACCAGCAGCCTAGAGAGGTCTTGTGGAAGACCTCTTGGATGGAGATAAAAGAGCTGCCGGTCGTATCGGAGCCCTCGGAAGCGGCGGAGGAAGGTGTGCGCCAGTGCTCTCCATGCCGGACTACCAGCACCATACAGGAGCCTCTGCAGGGCCTGGAGGCGGAAAACGTGGACCTGAGTGTGCAGGCACTTCAGGCCCTGTCCCCCCTCCTCCAGGGGCAGGTGGAGGACCCCTGCAGAGACCCAGTGTGTCCCTGGCCAAAAACTCCAGAACTGCCGTCCGGAGGTTGGCCAGGAAATCTGGGGCCGGGACCAGGGTGTTGAGCCGGTACCAGAGCATGGACAGGGAGAGAGAGGCACCGGAGTAGTCCTGCCCATTTCCGGAGCTGCGCCCTCACCCCACCCTCTAAACCGTGCCAGTTCTCCGGCGGAGACGGATGCGTGGCAGAAAGGTAAACGCCGAGATAGAGCAGCGGACCCGTGCTCCACCGGATGCCCTGAAGCGCGGGTGGGAGGGAGCTCGCCTGCCACCCGTCCCCGACCACCAGGCCAGAGCTCTTGACCCAGTTGACTTGGGCGGAGGGGGCTGCCGAGTAAATGGCCTGGCAAGCCTCCACCCGTGCCAAGTCGCCCGGGTCCTGGAGCACATCGTCGGTGTACGCCGACAGGACCAGCCGCAGCTCTGGCTCCCGGAGCACCAACCCCGTCAGCCTCCAACGGAGGAGGCAGAGGAAGGGCTCGATCGCCAGAGCGTACAGCTAACCCGAGAGGGGACACCCCTGCCGAACTCCTCGCCCGAAGCTGACCGGCTCGGTCAGGGTCCAGTTGAGCCTGACCAGACACTCCGCGGAAGTGTACAGCACCTGGAGAAAACCCACAAACTGGGGTCCAAAACCGAACACTCGCAGAGTGCTCAGGAGATACCCATGGTCCACCCTGTCGAACGCCTTCTCCTGACCAGGGACAAGAGGGAGAACGACAGACCATCCCTACACCCTAATTCCAGAAGTTCCCGGACCAGATACAGGTTATCAAATATCGTGCGGCCCGGGACGGTGTAGGTCTGGTCTGGTGGACCATGTCCGCCAGCATGGACCCTAGCCGCACCGAGATGGCCTTCGCAACGATTTTGTAGTCCGTGCTGAGGAGCGAGACGGGACGTCAATTCCGTAAGTCGCAGAGGTCCCCCCTCTTCCGCAATAAGGGAAGCACGGCTCACCTGCACAAGAGAGAGAGGACCCCGCCCCGCAAAGACTCGGCCCAGACGGTGACTAGGTCTGGGCCGAGGACGTCCCAGAACACGCGGTAGAACTCCACGGTCAGCCCGTCCATGCCCGGAGATTTATTGGTGGCCATGCGATGGAGGGCTTCCGAGATCTTGGCCAGAGTGAGAGGCAGCTCTAGCCAGTCCCGGTTGCCTGTGCTGACCGTCGGGAGTCTGTCCCAGAGCACTTTGCAAGCGTTAGGATCGGTCGGATCCGGGGAGAAAAGAGTCGCGTAGAAGGTGCTGGCCCTCCCGCATATCTCCGCTGGATCCGTGAGGGGGTGCTGTCCTCCGCCAGGAGGCAGGTGACGTGCTTTTTGGCCCCCCTCCTTTTCTCCAGGGCACAGAAGCGGGAGCCACGATCCATCTCCCGAAGGAGGCGGATGCGGGATCGAACAAAGGCACCCCGGGCCCGATGGTCTTCGAGGGCCCGGAGCTCCTCCCGCTTCTCCCGGCACGCTCTGCAGAGGGATGGATCCTCAGGGCCGGCAGCCAGACGTCTCTCCAGCTCCAAGACCACCCGTTCCAACTGCTCTATCGCCACATCCCTCCATCGGCTGGCGCCCCAGGTGTAGTCGCGGCAGAAGAGCCGGGCGCACACCTTCCCCCGAGGGAAAGGCGCGCCTCTGCCCTCACCAGGCCAGCCAGAACTCCCGGAAGGACGCCACGAAGCCCGCGTCCTCCAGCAAACTATTATTAAAGTGCCAATAGGCCGGCCCCGGCATCTCCACGCAGAGAGAGACCGTCACGGTGGCAAGGTGGTGATCCGAAAAGGGGGCCGGCCAAACGCTGGAGGAGTGGGCTCGTGAAAGGTGGAAACGTGACAGGTAAATGCGGTCCAGCCGGGAGTGGCACGACCGATGGGCCTCCACCCGGACGAAGATGAACGTCGAGATGTCGTCTGGGTGGTGGTTGCACCAGACGTCCCCGAGCGGTCCCGTTCCTCGAGGGTGGTGTTAAAGTCCCCGGCCAAGATCAGGCACTCACGAGGATCCAGGGAGCCGAGGAAGGCAGACGCCTGCTGATAAAAACACAACCTCTCCAGGCCTGATGTATGAGCATAGACATTGACGAGATTAACCATAAGCCCCTCCATGCGGACCCGGAGGTGCAGCAGGCGTCCCGGCACAGCCTCAGCGACCCCCAGCACCCCGAGCCTTAGGTTGGGGGAGAACAGGGTCGCCACTCCAGCCAAGCAAACCAAGAGGTGGCTAAAGTAGACCCCATCCCCCCACTCCAGCTGCCAGCTAGATTCAGCGGCCAGTTCCGTATGGGTCTCCTGCAGGAAAACCACAGAGTATCCCACCTCCCGAAGGAAGGAGAGCACCTGGCTCCTGCAGAGAACCATTCTACAGCCCCGGGTATTTAACATGGCAAAGATGATCAGTGCCATGAGGAGGGCTGGGGGGGATCCTTGCCGGAAGACACGCCCACGGCCTCCATTGGGCCGTGCAGCAATCCGTGACCTACCCCGAAGGTGAGTAAAGAGTCACAGAAGAGGCGGACCCGCTGGTAGGCCGCGGCGGCCTGCTTCCCAGTCCTCTTACCCTCCCTCATGAGGGCCCCCACGGCCCGGAGGATCTGATGGAAATCCCCCCACCGCTGGAGCACAAGCTGGACCTTGTTACGGGAGCCATGGACGTCCTTAAGGAATTCCCGCAGCTCCTCCCTCAGCGCATGGGTGGGGGGTTACTGATCTAAAACTTTCCCCCAGCGGGACTCCCGCCACAGCCCCGTGGCCCACCGAGGCGGGCAGGCAGGGGGCAGACCCCCGACGCGGCGTCTGATGGGCTGACGCCATGCGGCCTGCCCCGCTCCCCGGTTCAACAGGGGGCGGCGGAAGGAGAACAGCAGCCCCTGGTGGGTCGGGACAGGGAAAAATTACTAAGGCCGCTCCCTGGGGGTATCCCCAGGGGCGGCAATGGCATCAGGGGAGGTGGAGGAGACAAGAATGGGGCCAGCATCAGGGACAGGGCAGGGGTCAGGAGTAGGGGCGGGATCAGGAAGAGAATTGGGGAGAGGGGCAGAAGCAGGATCCCGAGCCTCAATAGCTGGGCCGCTGGAAGGTGGCTCCTCCTGGTCAGGCTCAGGGATCCGGGGAGTGGGAAGGGAACCCTTAGTGACGCTGGGCTCAGCCACAATGGCTGGTGCAGCAGCCACGGCATCCAGAGATGGAAGGTCAACAATGGGGTCCCCGTCCGGGAAGGAGGTCGGTTGCTCCACACCCAAGAGGGACACCCCCTGGGAATCGGGTCCCAGCAGCGGGGCACTGGCCATCGCCTCAATGGGCTCGGCGGCCGTCAGTGAGGTCCCACCTGCAGCCAGGCTGATGGAAGACCCCAGGGGACCCTCAGAGGCGGGAGTAGAAGCAGCAGTCAGGGGAAGGGAACCCAGAGACAGGGGGACCGAGGTGAGGTCACTCAGATCGAGGCCCGCTGGCAAAAGGTCGTCCTCCCCCTGCGTAACCAGGGTCAGACCCAGGGCGTCAATCTCCTCGTAGATGGAGGGGAGATCGCCGTCCGCCACCCCGAGGCCCTCCCCGCCAACACCCGAAGCGATGCCCACCTCAGTGCTCGCGGGGGCTTCGGAAGATAAGGGGGCAAGAGGGGCTCCCTCGGGAAGGGACCCCGGAGGAGGGGCAGCATCACTGTCCGATGCTGCCACGTCGTCCCCAGCTGGCACCACAAAATGGGCGACGTCAGGGGGCAAGGCGGAAGGCTTGTCATTAGTGCCCCCGTTCCTGCTCTTCCGGGGGGTCTCCGAATCCGATTAATGTAACTGGGCCCGAGCCTTCCGCTTGCCCCACTTCCCCTGCACTAAAGACCAGCCCTCCATGGCATCATCCGGGGGCTAGCTAACAGGGGTTGGGTCGGGGGGTAAGGGCGATGGCTCAGAGACTCGAGGAGGCAATGGAGGGACATCATGAACGAGGGAGGAGTCTCCCTGGGGCGGCCCTCTCCCACGCTCGGCTGTATCTCCGCCGCACCCTCCCCCACAGCGGTGGGCCGAGAAGGAGGAGGGGCAGCTTCAGGTGCCGGGCAGCCAGGGGCATCAGCGGTGACAGGGCCGTCGCCTTGTCGGGGCTCGGGGGTCCCGGACGCTCCTCCGTGCTGGGCCAAGGGGCAGTCCCTCTGGACGTGCCCCATCGCCCGACAGAGGTAGCACCAGGCCTCCCCCGTCGAGTAATGCACCCGGTAGCAGGGTCCCTGGTAGGGGACCAGAAAGGACCCCTCGAGCTCCTCTCCATCACGCACCGCCGGCGGCAGTTGAAGCTGCACTTACCGGCGGAACGAGAGGACGTGACGGAGGGCGGGGTCCTTGCAGCCCAATGGGAGAGGGCTGATGATGGAGATAGGGCACCCCAGGGCGGAAAGGGCGGGCAGCAGGGCGGCATTGAGCCAGAAGGGAGGGACGGAGGGCAGGATCAAGCGGACCCCTAGGTCTTCCAACGGCTCCAGAGGGATGAACACGCCCCCCACCGCCAGACCCGTCTCTACTGCCTCCTGGGCGGCGGCCTCTGACGCCAGGAAGAAGACTACGCTCCCGTACATTTTGGAGACTGCCACGATGGCCGTGGGCCCCACCACCTTCACCAACGCCCGCACATAGGTCTCCACGTGGGGCGAGGCGGGCACCAGGAGGCAACGGACGCCATGCTTCCTGGTCAAGGTGAGGAAGGGGCCCCGGACGCTATAGATGGTAGCGGAAGCGGCAGTGGAAGGAGCAGCGGCAGGTGGGGGGGCCGCTGCCGCCACCTGGGCGTATGCCCTGGGGGCCGGGGGAGGGACACCCGCAGAGCTGGTGGAGGGAGCAGCGGGGAGGGATGCCGCGGCCGGTAGCGGGGCTGCGGCAGCGGGGGCAGTCCCCGCCATGGAGGACTTGGTCCGTTTAGCGGGGCCCTTACCCTTTTTCCCACCCCGACCTTTCCCACCGGCTGGGGGGGTCCCCCCAAATCGGAAGGGGCAAGGGACATGGCAGCAGCGGAGGTCACCCCAGTACTGGCCGCTGCCGGTGCCCCAGCGGGGGTGGTGGCAGGTAGACCAGCAGCGGCGGTCGAGGTAGAGGCTTGGGGAGTGGACACGGGGGCTTGTGGAGGAGGGGCAGTGGGAGCATCGCGAGGGGTCTCCCCCGCCGCGTCCCCCAGCATAACAAGAGCAGGGAGGGGGACAGACAGCGAGGGGAGGGGAAGGAGAGGAAGCAACCACCTCTCCCCGCTAGGCTGCAGGCAGGGGAGGAGGGTGCCAGAAAGGGAAGGCTAAAGGGGTGCGGGGAGCTATCAAGACCCAGGGGCAGGAGGGTGTCAGGTCACCAACTCATAGGGGAATTCCGGCTCCTCTAGTTGCACAAGGGCAAACTCAAATGGGGGAAGGACACAAGCGCTTGGGAGGGGGCATGGGCGCACGAGGGGAGGGGCCAATCAGGGCTGGGAGATCGCAGTGGGGAGGGAAGGTCGAGCTGGGAATGGGGCAGAGGGACCAAGGGGCTGGCAGCAGGGCTGGGGCAGGACAATCAGGGCCACAGAGGGAAATGGATGGGGCAGACAAATGTGGCAAAGGAGAGGGGGCTAGGCCAAGGGGGTGGGGGTGGGGGGGTGCGCCCATAGGCACTTGTGCAAAAAGTCAATTGTAGCTAGCTGCTGCTGCAGGCCCAAATGGTGGAAGAGGGCATGGTGAGCCAGGCGAACAGCTCCGTCCCAGAGGCAGGAGGCCGAAGCAGAAGGAAAACAGCCAGCGAGGGTGGTGGAGGGGGCAACGATGGTGGTGGGGGCGAAGGGGGACACAGATGAACCAGGGGCAGGCTCCACGCCACACCCCCAGTATCCACGCAAACACAGTCCAAACCCCCACCACAAGAACACAGTCCGAAAAATACTCAGCCCTGAAGTGCCCCCTCCACGGTGGTCTTCAGAGTCTCTACGAGGTCCTCCAGCAGCAGGCAGCCCTCTCCTTCTCCTTCTCCTCCTTGGGGCTCCAGCAGCTTCCCAGTAGCAAACACAGCAGCTCCAGGTGGTGGTCTGGTGGCCAGGCAGAAGGGACCCTGCTCAGATGGCAATGGCATCTGCAGTAACAAGGGCTGGAGCTAGGGTCCCTCACTTCCCTCCTCTGGGGAGCAGGCCAGCAGCCCCCCCACCTCCAAGGGGCCATAGGTGGAGTAACAGCAGCAACTGAGGAGGGAGGGAGAAATCTACTAGCCAGCCAGCAAGCAGATAGCGGAGAAAGGGGGTGGGTGGTGGTGTCCAGCCCAGCCAGGGGAGCAGCTAGAGCAGAAACAGCAGCAGCGAGGGCCCAGCAGGAACAGCAGCAGCAGCAGCCCTCTCCCTCCTACTCTCTACAGCAGAGGAGTCGAAGGGGGGATCTACTGGCCACAGGAGAGAGTTTTCTGTTCCCTGAGTGACCAGAGCAGGGGCTGCACTAGAGTAATCAGGAACCTGCTAGAACCAATTAAGGCAGACAAGGCTGATTAGAACACCTGCAGCCAATCAAGGCAGGCTAATCAGGGCACTTGGGTTTAAAAAGGAGCTCACTCCAGTCAGGCAGGGGGGAGCCAGAGAAGAGGAAGTGTGTGTGTGAGAGGAGCTGGGTGCAAGAGACACAAGGAGCTGAGAGTGAGAGGGTGTGCTGCTGGAGGACTAAGGAGTACAAGTGTTATCTGACACCAGGAGGAAGATCCTGTGGTGAGGATAAAGAAGGTGTTTGGAGGAGCTATGGGGAAGTAGCCCAGGGAGTTGTAGCTGTTACAGGAGACACTATAGACAGCTGCAATCCACAGGGCCCTGGTCTGGAAGCCAGAGGTTCCCCCCCAAACCTCCCAACTCCTGATCAGATACAGGAGAAGTTGACCCAGACTGTGGGGAAGATCACTGAGGTGAGCAAATCTGCCAATAAGCACAGGACCCACCAAGGTAGAAGAAAAACTTTGTCACAGTGGATAGAAAGTTATCACATGGCTGGGGAATGCTGGGCAGTGCTTGGAGCCAGGATTCTGGCACAAGCTGATGAGATAGAAGGAACATGGTTAATAGCAGCCCCCAGAGTCTCCATCCAGGGGTCCCCAAATATCCCCAGTACCCAGACTCCCCAGCCAGGGTCCCACCAGATATTCCCTGGGATCTAACCCCCAGAATCTGTGGCCAGACACCCCTCAGAGCCCCCCTGGCCAGAGAAACCCCACCAGATCTTCACTGCCAGGCTGGGAATCCCAAAGGGTTCCCCCCACCAAGAGCCCTCACCAGCCAGGGACCCCAACTAGGAACTCACTGCCTGCCTAGGACCCCTGCCTGCCCTTCAGCAGAAAGGTAAGACATGTCCATGCCTTGTCACTAGCAAATAATGATCACCATGGATCCACCCCAAGGTGGCTACATCTTAGCACTGTAGGAATCAACCCCTCACAGAGACCATTTGTCATGGGGTTTGGGATACTTCTGGACCTACACTGTGTCCCTGCCAACAGGTACATGGGATCTTGGGGAGCAATTACCACGGGTGGGGTGCAAAACAAACTTTATTAAGAAAATGCAAAAACAGGGAAAATTCAATAGTGAGGGGTGTGGGGTTTGTTAAGGTAGACAATTGGGGAGGGGTTTCTTTTGGTGAACAGTATAGGGGATTTCAATAGTGGGGTACAATACAGTTGGTAAACACATTTATACCTCAGTGTTAATTAACAGGTAGCTAACAATTTCTATGTAAAAAGGTGTGTCACAGCAGCATATAACCAACTAACAGTTATGGAAAAATATGTTAAATAACAAACAATTTTAGGTAAAAATGTGTCACAGTGGTGTAAATATAGAATGTGAGGTGTATCAGAGAGGAAAAAAGTAACCAATGGGGTTTTATGCCAGATTGGGATGGGGGGAGAGGAGCACGTGGTGGAGCAGAGGGAGATTTAAACTTAAAGAGACACAGAGAACAGACAGACTGTAAGGAGTCAGAGGGACACAAAGAAGCTGCGGGGGGGGGGCGTTCAGTGGAAAGACAGACTTAACCACAATTATGCAAAACACAGCAAAATCTTATCTATGATCTAACTTAACCAAGACTACACAAATTAGCAAGTAACAAAACACAATGCAACAATTCTCTAAGCCTAACTTACAGAGTATAAAGCTAAACCTAACTTAACCTAATGAGTGCACCTTATACTAGGGGTGGTTCTCCAAGGGTGTGGCTGCAGCAGTGGAGCAACTGCAAGTGAGCTGCCCAGGATAGAATCCAGGGAGGCACAGGTTTATTTCTAGCAGCAAAGGAGCTGCAGAACCAGAAACAGAATACAGATGCAGACCAAGGAGTTAACTTGGGTCTGTCTGTTGGGGAAAGAAAAACCAGCAGCTAGAACAGGGAGGATCTGCAAGAGAGAGTTCTTACCAATCCCCAGGACAACAGCAGAGGCAGAAGCAGGTACAGTAGTTTCAGCATCAGAAGACGCAGAGAGGACTCAATTCGTTCACAATAATCAGGAGATCTCCAGGCAAAATTCGTTGTTCGTGGGAGGGGAGTTTAAAAACGGGGGTACGCTCAAAAACAAACGAGAGCGGGGAGAGGGCCTCCCAAAGACCCCTAGCTGATCAGACCAGGTGGCAAAGCAAGGACCTTCTCCGAGGTCTGATTAGAAAATGTCTGGTTATATAGGCAGACTTAGGCAGTTTCCCGCCAGTAACTTTGATTGGTCCCCCTTGTTAGAGGGGAGGATAGAAAGCAGGGAAAAGTCTTCAGGTGTGCACAGATGTGTCTGGGCTAGTCCTAAGTCACAGGCATGACTTACATGCTCAGCTATGTGGCCATATAAGGTCTTGCATTCTTGGGCAGTGCCCCCTACACCGAGCCCAGGTCTGAACAAAGGAGGCAGGGGCCCACCCCCACCTGAGCAGAGCAATGGCTCCGGTTAGTCTGCAAAGGCCATTCCACTGAGCAGGGCCAGGCTATGGGCTTGGCTACACTTACAAGTTGCAGCACTGGGAGTTACAGCGCTGGTCATGCAGCTGTGTAGGGCCAGCGCTGGAGTGTGGCCACACTGACAGCTACCAGCGCTGTATTGAGAGGTGCATTGTGGGCAGCTATCCCACAGAGCACCTCATCCCATTTTGGCGCTGAGTATTGTGGGAAGGGGAAGGAAGTGTGTGGCTCATTCCGCTTCCTGTGCCAACGCCCCGTGGTGCATCACTTCACATCCCAGCATTCAGTCTTTCCGGCAACGTTTGGCGCCATTGTGGAGCCCGAGCTGCTGAGGACTGTGCTGATGAGTGTCGCCAGCACAACACGTTTGGCAGTCGAGCTATTCCTTCAGCTCCAAAGTGACAGTGAGGAGTCTGACGATGATATCGATTCTCCTGCCGCGTGTGACACTACAGTGCTTGTGGCATTCATGGAAATGCTCAGCACCGTTGAACGCCGCTTTTGGGCTCGGGAAACAAGCACTGACTGGTGGGATCACATCGTCATGGAAGTCTAGGATGACGAGCAGTGTCTGCAGAACTTTCGTATGAGAAAAGCCACTTTCATGGGACTGTGTGCTGAGCTCGCCCCCACTCTGCGGCGCAAGGACACAAGATTGAGAGCTGCCCTGATGGTGGAAAAGCGGGTGGCTATTGCAATCTGGAAGCTGGCAACTCCAGACAGCTACCGGTTGGTCGGGAACCAGTTTGGAGTGGGAAAGTCAACCGTTAGAATCGTTTTGATGCAAGTTTGCAAGGCAATTAATCGCATCCTGCTAAGAAAGACCGTGACTCCGGGGAACGTGCAGGACATTGTGGATGGCTTTGCACAAATGGGTTTCCCTAACTGTGGAGGGGCGATAGATGGGACGCATATTCCTATTCTGCCCCCCGCCCCTGGCATCAGAGTACGTTAATCATAAGGGGTATTTCTCTATGGTTCTCCAGGCGCTTGTGGATCACCGTGGGCGTTTCATTGACATTTACACAGGCTGGCCTGGAAAGGTGCATGATGCACGCATCTTTCGGAACAGTGGCCTGTTCAGGAAGATGCAGGCAGGGACTTTTTTCCCCAGACAGGAAGATCACAGTAGGGGACATCGAAATGCCCATTGTGATCCTTGGAGACCCCGCTTACCCGTTACTGCCTTGGCTCATGAAACCCTATACAGGGAAGCTTGACAGGAGCAAGGACCGGTTCAACTACAGGCTGAGCCGGTGCCGAATGACTGTGGAGTGTGCTTTTGGGCGTTTAAAGGCCCGCTGGAGATCCTTGTATGGGAAGCTAGACTTGGGGGAAAGCAGCATCCCCGCGGTTATATCCGCTTGCTGTACCCTCCATAATATTTGTGAAGGGAAGGGTGAAACATTCAGTCAGGCATGGACCACCAAGGTTCAAGTCCTGGAGGCTGAATATGCACAGCCAGAGAGCAGGGCTAATAGACAGGCCCAGCACAGGGCTTCAAGGATTAGGGATGCCTTGAGGGAAGAATTTGAGGCTGAAAGCCAACAGTAATGTTTGCTGCCTTGCATGGGAGTGAAGTGCACTGTTTACACTGTTATTCTATTATCCCTAAAATGATTTGCAGTGCCTGTTTCTTTACTGGGCTAAGGTATCTTTCACTATCTGCTATAATAAAGACTGTTTTCAAAGCCAAGAATTGTTTTATTGAAAAGAAAAAAACTTCCTTGACAGACAGACACACAACATGTCATGAACACAAGAGGGCAGGGGTGTGGGTTGGTGAACTGTACAGTCACAAGTTTGCATATGTCCTGTCTGGAGTGCTGTGCAATGAATCCTGCACTTCAAGGTGCATATACTGCATGGTGATGGGGGTTGAGTGCAGAGGGTAAGGGTTGTAGTTATCAGGGCTGGTTGGTGAACATACAGGTGTTGGAGGCAGCTGGTGGTGGTAAGAACCTGGATGCTGGGGAAAGGGGGTTTGAGCTGACATTGAGGCACAAGGCAAAAAGCTTTGGGACGGGGGGGGGGCTGTGGGGCAGCACAGGACTGCTCTGCCTGCATGGCTACGAGTAACTGGATAGAGTCCGCTTGACGCGACAGGATGTCTAGCAGCTGGTTTGTGCTTTTCCTCTTTGCCACAGCGTTTCTCCGCCAATGTCTCTAGCGGATCAAGCTTTCCTTTTCTCTCCACTCCTGCAAGTTTTTACTCTCTCTAGCAGAGTGATCAATAACAGTTTTCAGCATGTCCTCCTTGCTCTTTCGGGGCTTTTTCCTCAGATTCTGCAGTCTCTGTGCAGTGGTAGATCTGGTCAGTCCAGCAGTCAAGGTCACTTTTGGAAAGCAAAAATGGCAACAGTTAACAGGGTAGCATTGTTTTCATTATCTCATCCAGACAGTAATTCCCACACACTGAAGGAGTTTTCAGTCCTCACCTTAGCATACTTTTCCCACACACATAACACAACAGAAGCCACGAAATGGTGAGTGAGGGGTGCTGCATAGAGGGAGAAGTGGGGCTTGAGTGATAGAGGGGTGCTGGTTGCTTCGGGGAAGTGCACCGAACAGCTGCAGTGATAGAGGGGTTGAGTGAAGATTCAGCTGCAGGGGTGATCTTCACTATCTCCCTATCTCTAAAGAGTCTCCCAACATTTTTCACAGGAGTTACTCCTGGAAGATATCTCCCTGCTGCGGGTCACTAGGGAAGAGCGGGAGGCTCTTCTACAGCAATGTGGATTCTGCCCTGGACCCTATGCGGGTTGCCTGTGTGCAGCAATAGTCCCACCACCCCTCGTGGCGTGGACGCGTTAGCCTGACTGGGACAACGACCACAGTGGCTCTCCCTATAAACCTGCGCAGGCACATTGCCCACGCTCTGGCTGAAACTTTTGAGGAGATTACTGCAGCCGATTACCGCGACGTGATGGACCACATCAATGGGCTATTCCACATCTAGGCTGGCATGCATGCAGCCCTAACCCCCCTTCCTCTCCAGAAACATTTCCACCCAGAAAATAAAAGCCGCTTACCGGTAACCCGCTGCTCTGCTTGTCCTTCTGCAACTGCTGGCTGCTGCGATTGGGTACTTTCCTCCTGGCTTGAAAAGAGCTCCTGGCTGCATGCCTCCTGGGACTCTGGGGTGTCTTCCCCCATCCCAGTAGCTTCACTTGTGTTTTCCTCCCCCCCGCCGTCTCCGCCTCCTCCTCCTCCTCCTGTCCCCCACCCTGCTCAGAAGTGTCCATCATGGTCCTGGGATTGGCAGTGGGGTCACCCCCAAGTATCGCGTCCATCTCCCTGTAAAAACGGCAGGTCGTGGGGGCAGCTCCGGATCGGCGATTCCCCTCGCGGGCTTTGTAATAGGCACTACGCAGCTCTTTAACTTTAACCCTGCATTGCAGTGCGTCCCGATCATGGCCCCTATCCAGCATGGACCTTGATACCTGCTCAAAGATATCGTAATTCCTATGGCTGGAGCGCAGCTGGGACTGCACAGCTTCCTCCCCCCAAACACTAATGAGGTCCTGCAATTCGCCAGTGCTCCATGCTGGGGCTCGTCTGCCGCATGGAGGCATGGTCACCTGTAAAGATTAACTGATTGCACTCCACACCTGGCTGCAGCAAACAGGAAGGAGATTTTAAAATTTCCCAGGGCATTTAAAGGGTGGGTCACCTGAGGCAAGAGCAGTAGAGTGCAAACTGATGAGCAGAGTGGCTGAACAGGAATTCTGGGATAACTCCTTATTCCCTGGAGGACAATTAAAGCGCTGGTGAGTGTCCACACCTGATGAGCAGCGCTGGATCACCAGCGCTGCAACTTGTAAGTGTAGCCAAGCCCTATGACTCTTGCTAGCCCCATGGCCGGGAGGGGCGGCCACACAGAGAGGAAAACAAAAAAGGAATGCAGCAGGGAGGCAGCTGTAACAGACACACTGCACTTGGAGTGAACTTCTTATCCTGTGCCAGCTGGAAAAAAAGGGTCCAGCCAACTTTCCTGTTACCACTAATCCCCCAAACAGGGGGAGGCCTCTGGCTTTGATGCGTATTAAATATGTGGCTGGTCTCTTTCATCGGCAAACATTTTAATAGAGGTAAAGGAGGGAACAAATGATTCTCAAAGGAGAGGGGAAGGATGATCACTGGGCAATTTAACCCCCTGCAACCTCCAGGATGGAAAAGAACTCAGAGCAACAGGTTCTCTTGAAGGAAGAAGTTGCTGGGATTTAGAAACATGGAGAACAGCCCTAAACATGACAGGACTTTTAATCGATATTTGATAATGATGTAGAAAGAGGGAAATCCTGAGCTTTGAGATCAATGTTCAGAAATGAAAGAGGGTGGAAATCTGAGCGATTTTGGATCCATTTTTGCCAATTATAGAGAGGAAAGTGTAAAATCAGAGGGATTTTATATCAGTTGTTGGTAAGACGAAAAATGTGTGTATTTCACATCAATATTTGATAAATGAATAGAGCAGAAATGGGCAACATTTGCAAACATTTTATATCCATGCTCAAGAATCTGAGGAAAGGTAAATCTGAGATTTTCTTTGTATTTTACCATTAAAGAGACAGGGAAAAAAAATCTGAGGGCATATTCACTTAGAAATAGACAACTAAGGAGAAGTGGGGCAAATGTTTAGGATATTTTATATCAGTCTTTGAGATTTGCAGAGAAAACGTGTCACAAGGTAAGCAATTGATAACATGAGAGAAAAATACCAAGAACTGAGGGGGATTTTATGTTGCTATTAAATAACTAAAGGGAAAAGGGGGACTGTTTGACTGGATTTTATGAGACTGTCCAATATATAAACACAAAGTGATGGTTCCCCCCACTGCCACCATTCACATGGGCAGCTGGGAGCCCTTTGAGGAGCTGATTTAAGAGGGCAAGGGAGGGGGAGCTGGAAGGCTCTCTGTACAAAGGAAGGGGGGAGCAGCAGGTGACTGGAAACTGAGGGCTAGGGGCAACTGTGTTGGTAGTTTGGGGAGAGGAAGTGGGATGGGAAACTGGGGTCTGGGCAGTCTCCATGAGGGACACATGCTCTTCCCGTCCCCGCCCTGGCAGAGAACGGGCATCTCATCCCATCCCCACTCCAGGGGCAGCCATGTTTTGGGGAATGACCCAGGGCAACAATTTCCCACCTAAATAAGGACAAATTGCTGCAGATAAAATGGGTGGGGAAAACTGCCACATCGGAGAGATTTTAGATTCCATACTTCTCAACTGTCAGAGACCAGGGCAAAATCAGGGGAGATTAGAGAGCTGATCATTTGGGGGGAAATCTCCCTGGATTGTATCGCCACGTATGATAACGAGAGAAAAGGGGGGGAAACCTGAGAGACTTTGTACGTGGGTGGAAGTGGCACAAACAAGGAAGGATTCAGTGAACTTGCCTCCCCCAGGGGAATTTCCTCGCTGCACAAAATAGCTCAAATTTCCCGCCCCAATGAGCTTCCCCTCTGGGCAACCCCGACTCACCCCCTCCGCCCCACGAGCTCAACTCCCGCTCCCCCCATCCCGGATTTTGCCATTTAGCCCCCTCCTAATCCAGCCTCCAGCTGCCTGACCCCCCCCCCCGACCATCAATTTCCTGCTCAGACCCTGGCACCCCCCGCTCCCCCCATCGCCCCTTCCCAGCCCCGGTCACCAGCGCCCAGCGGAACGTTACGGCTGATATGGGCAGGGGGAAGGGCAGCGGCGTCAGCAGCTGTTACTGAGCATGCGCAGTGCCCGGGGAGTAGCACATTGCTACAGGGAGCGATTTAACACACCGCCCCCCCCGCTCCTCCCGGGGTCTCTCACTCACCGGGGGCTCCGGGGCGGGGGCGGGGCCCAGCTGGAGAAAGTCACCCCCCCCGGCCGGGCACGGAGGGGTTAATGCCCCGCCCCCACGCACAGACCCAGGAGCAGTAGCGGCTCCTTTGTTCTCCTGCCCCCACCGGGGCTCGCACGGAGCATGCGCAGTTTCTCTGCCGAACCCCTCCCTTACCTGGGCCGGAGAGGGCGGAAGCGCCCCGGGGCAGGCTGGGAGATGTAGTTCCGGTTGCGTTTCCTGGCTCTGGGCATGCGCAGATCGGGGAGGGGTGGAGTGTGATCAGCTGCTGGGTGAGCGCCGCGCGGCTGTTGCTCCATTGTGACCGGGGAGCCCGGGCGGAGCAGGAGGGTCTGTGCTGGGGAGACCCATTAACCCCCCCCCCCCGTGCCCGGCCCGGGCCCTGCTCCCGCTGCGGAGCTGCAGCCTCCAGGTACCGGAGCGAGCCCCGGGGGCGGGGCTGGGCGGTGACTCTGCCCCAGTGTCTGTGGGGGGGACCCGGCATCTCGCAGCGCCGGGATCTGCTCCCTGGGGGGCTCGGAGCTGTTGCACCCGCCGGAGCCCAGCGCCCCCCGGGCCCGTCCAGGCTCTGCCCTGGGGTCCCACGAGGGGGACCGGCCCCACTGGGGTCCCTGGGTGGGGGGGTCCCGGGGGAGACCTGGGAAAGGGGCGGATGGAAAATGTCTGTGTAGCCCGGACATGGCCGGGGGAGGAGAAGAGCCGGTGACCCCCGAGGAGCGGGGAGAGAAAGGGGGGGGCTGAGATCCCCTCGGATTTACCGCTGCCCCCTCCCGTGGAGACTCCCCATCCTCTCCCGTCCTGTCCCCTTTCTCTCTAGAGAGCAACGAGTGGGGCCCAGCTGGAGAAAGCCCCCCCGGCCGGGCACCGGAGCGAGCCCCGGGGGCGGGGCCGGGCGGTGACTCTGCCCCAGTGTCCATGGGGGGGACCCGGCATCTCACAGCGTGGGGGAGCCCAGCGCATGGTGGGGGGGGGAGAGTATCCGTGCAGCCCGGACATGGCCGGGGGAGAAGAGCCGGTGACCCCCGAGGAGCGGGGAGAGAAGGGCGGGGCTGAGATCCCCTCGGATTTACCGCTGACCCCTCCCATGGGGACCCGCCACCCCCCGTCCTGTCCCCCTTCTCTCTAGAGAGTAACGAGCAAGAGCCAGGGTGACGTCCTCACTACTCTCAAATCCCTGCGAAGTTCCCTGTTCTCCTCCCCTGATTGTGCCCCATTTTCTCTCCAATTCGCCAATGTCCAGTTCAAATCTCAGGTTTGGGGTGTTTCCCCCAATTTTTACCTCCAGTGATTTGTCCTTGTTTAGGTGGGAAATCGTTCCCCTGAGTGATTTCTGAACTGGGCAGAGGGTTAATGGGTAGAGGCTGGGGGAGCCCTGAGACAGGGATACGGCTGGGCTGGGGGCGGGGGGAGGGTCACTCTCTGCTGGCAACAGGGCATGGAAAGGCCCAGGAAGGGAAGGGAGGAGCAAGTATCCCTCATGGAGAGGGCCCAGCCCCAGGTTTCCCTGTCCCAGCTACGTCCCCTCCCCGACCCTGACTAACCCAGAGCGCCCCCCCCCCCAACTGCTAGTCACATTCCCAGACCTTACAGCCAGCCCCTCCCCACAGCTGGTGACCTTCTGACTCAAGCCCCACTCTTTTCCCCTGTGAAAGCCACATCACCCAGGGCTCCCTGCCAGTCATGTGAATGTGAGGTAAGAAAAATCCGTCCCATTCTGATGTTGATTCAATATCACTGTATAAGCCCCTCAAATTTCCCCTCTTTTCTCTTGAGTGGTTGAATGGTGACATAAAATCTCCCCACATGTTGATACTTAGCCCTTATATTGGCAAATATTTAGTTTGTGCCCCATTTTCTCCTCAGTTCTGAAATACTGATATCAAATTCTTGAAAATCTTCCCACTTTTTTCTCCAGATGTCTGACTGAGATCAGGACTCTTATTGTACTGAGCGTGGCCCTGTTCTGCCAGGTGCTGCAGAGAGCCCAGGTGAGATCAGACCCCACTGTTGTGCCAGGTAAAACTGAGACCTGGACCGAGATCACAGCCACTCTTGTGCCAGGCAGCGCATGACTGCGACCCAAACCGCTGCCTCCATTGTGCTGGGCACTTCAGAGATCTCGACTGAGATCTGTGTCCCCGTTGGGTCTGGCATTGCGATGACCCCGACCCAGATCACGTCGCACCACTGTACTGGGCACTGCGCAGACCCTGACAGAGATCCTGCCTCCACATTTTGCCAGATGCTGCAGGGGCCCTAAACAAAATCAGGGATCCTGTAATGCTGGGAGTTGCAGAGCCCTCAACTGAGATCAGGCCCCCTGTTGGTCAGGGCTCTGTATGGACACTGACCAAGATCACGGTCCCCATTGTGACAAGTGTTGAACAGACACCAGGGGTATCTCTACTCTGCCATTAAAACCCCCCAGCTGGCCCATGCCAGTTGACTCAGGCTCACAGGGATCAGGCGAAGGGGCTGTTTAATTGCAGTGTAGATGTCTGGGCTCAGGCTGCAGGACCCTGCGAGGTGGGAGGGTGCCAGACCTTGGGCTGCATCCCCAGCCGGAACATGGACACCACAATTAAACAGCTCTGCAGCCTGAGCCGTGTGAGCCCAAGTCAGCGGGCACGGGCCAGCTGCCAGTGTCTGACTGCAGTGTAGACATGCCCACAGTGACAGAGAGGCCTTGCCACAAAAAGCTCAAAGGCTAAATAGGCAAATGGTGGGAGGCGACTCTCCATTTTACAGATGGGGAAACTGAAGGCTCAGGGAGCTGAAGTAATTTGCTCAAGTTTGCATGGAGAATTTGGGGCAAAACTGGGAACTGAATCCAGATTGTTTGAATTCTTGCCTCCCCTTAACCCCAAGCCCAGCGTGTGTGTGTACAGCATTGTTTTGGTCTGTGTTTGCCTTGCATTGGCTTCCGAGGGAGGCTGTGGAATTTCCTTCATTGGAGGTTTTTAAGACCAGGTTAGAGACACACCAGTCTGGGAATGTCTGGGGATACTTGATTCTGCCTCAGCACAGGAGGCTGGAGTAGACAACCTCTCAAGATCCCTTCCAGGCCTACATTGAAATAATTCTCTTTTGTGCTGTGTCGTGTTCTATGCTGAGCTGTTTTACATGGTGCCATTTGGAACTCTGATTGCACCATGTTGTGTTGCATAGTTTTATGGTGCATTGTTTTGCTTCAGTGTGTTTGGTGCCTGTGTTGTGTTGGTTTGAGTTGAGCTCTTTTTCATTGTGTAATTTTGGCCTAGGGTGTATTACTTAACATGGTGTTGTTTTCTTTTCCTTTGTATTTGTCATTTTATGCTGTGGTTTATGTTGTTTTTTTCGTTTTTTTTCTGAATTGCCTGACATTATGTTGTGGTGGGTTATATTCTGTATGTTGTGTTTTATGCTATGTATATATTTCATAGCATCATAGAAATGTAGTGCTGGACAGGACCTCAAGCTGTCATCAAGTCTAGCTCTCTGCCAAGGCAGGACCAAGTCTATGGGTATGGCTACACTTGAGAGTTGCAGCGCTGGTAGAGGCTTTCCAGCGCTGCAATTAGTAACTGTCCACACCTGCAGGGCACATCCAGTGCTGCAACTCCCTGGCTGCAGCGTTGGCTGTACACCTGGGTCTGCTTGGGGTATAACGATTGCAGCGCTGGTGCTACAGTGCTGCTCGTAAAGTGTGGCCACACACCAGTGCTGTTATTGGCCTCCAGGGTATTAGGAGATATGCCAGAATGCTTTTAACTAAATTACTCTTTTTGTTTTGTTATGATGCCTCTCTTTGTTAAAAAAACAAACACAGCTCCTGTTTGCTGTGATCAATCTGTAACTGACTGTGAACAATCAATTGAGATAACCCATTACCTTGCTGTGAATGAGGCAGGCAGGGGGATGAGTGTTTGCTTGAGGAGAGAAACAGCGGGGGCAGGGGAGAGAAAGGGAGTCCATTGGAGCAGCTGCTTATCTGGTCTGCAGGCTGTTTGCAGTTAAGAGTAAATGAGGGGTTGGGGAAATTTTCAGATTTTGCAAGGCAGGGAGCTGATACACAGTGTTGGCTCCAAAAATCCACTCTCTCTCTCTCCCCCGCTCCCTGTCACACTCCACCCCACCCCCCTCTTTTGAAAAGCACGTTGCTGCCACTTGAATGCTGGGATAGCTGCCCATAATGCATCACTCCCAACAGCGCTGCAAATGTGGCCACACTGCAGTGCTGGTAGCTGTGAGTGTGGCCACACACCAGCGCTTTCCCTACACAGCTGTACGAAGATAGCTGTAACTCCCAGTGCTGCACACCTGCAAGTGTAGCCGTACCCTATGTAGATTATCTCCGACAGAGCTTTGTCCTATCTGCTCTTTAAAACTTCCAGGGAAAGAGACTGCACAGCCCCCCTTGTAAGACTATTCCAGAGCTGAACTGCCTTAGCTCTGGTGACACCCACACAGATTTTAGTGGTGAGCAGCTCTGGAGAGAGAGGAGGCCCCAGTGGTGGCCAGCTGGGTAAAGAGACTAAAGTTGGGAGGAGAAACATTGACATGTCCAAGGTTACCCAGGCTGTCCATGACAGAGCTAGAAATAGATTCCAGTTCTAGTGCCACCGTACTGCTGTTTCGGGCACTGAAGGTTTCTGCCACACTGGGGTTTTAGGCTCTGGTGCAAACCCTTAGTACAGACAGAATTTACACTAGTGCACTCTGATTGGCACTGGTGCACCATGTCCCTGTTTGAGGGCTTGTGGGGGGCGGGGGGAGATGGGACAGTGACCTCACAAAGTCCTGGGGCTGGCTGAACAGTGCAGCTGGTAAGTGGGGGGGCAGCAGTGAGTGCTGGAGGTATGAACCAGGAGCACAGTCCCACAGGACTGGACACTGACTTCTCCTGACCCAGGACACACACCCCAGCTGTGTGCCGGGACTGCAGCTGAGCTGCCCTGCCAAGTCAGCCTGTGCATCCATTGACAAACCACCTCTTCCTGCTGCCTAATACAATGGGGTCTGGGGACCTTTCCAAGCTGCGCGTGACGGGGCTCTGGCATTACTGGGGTCTGCTCCTGGCTGTGTCAGTGACCTGCTTGGTGGCCTCGGGGAAGTCACAGCCCCTCTGTGTTTTCCTCCTACCCATTGTCTATTTGGATTGTGATCTCTTTGGGGCAAGGACTCTCTGTCTGTGCAGTGCCCATCACAATGGGGGTGCTGATCTCAGTCAGGGTCTCTGCCATGCGCCGCACGATGGGGCCCTGATCTCCATCAGTGTCTGTGCAACGCAAGGCACAGTTTATAGACTCACAGACTTTAAGGCCAGATGGTAGAGGTGTATTTCAGATGAGGTCTCATCAGTGCCTTGTATAACAGTACTGACCCTTTCATGTGTCTGCTGGAAATACCTCGCCTGATGTATCCTAGGACTGCATTAACCTATTTCACGGCTACATCACATTGGCAGCTCATAATTATCCTGTGATCAACCAATACATATAGGTCTTTCTCCTCCTCTGTCACTTCCAATTGATAAATCCCCAGTTTATTGCAAAATTATGCACTTGGGGATTAACAACTAGAATTTGTGCACTATTAATTTTCATCCCATTTCTATTACTCCAGCTTCCAAGGATGTGCAATTTTTCTTGTATGATTTTCCTGTCATCCTTATTGGCAATCCCTCCCAGCTTTGTGTCACACTCCCACTTCTTGTGCCAAGATCACTAATGAAGGTGTTGAGTAAGATTGGTCCGAAGACTGATCTGAGGAACTCCACCAGTAACCTCCCTCCAGCCTGACAACTCACCATTCAATATGACCCCCTTGTAGACTCCCCTTTAACTAATTCTTTATTGACCTTTCTGTTCTCATATTAATCCCCAGCTTCTCCAATTTAACGAATAGTTTCCCATGTGGAACTGTATCAAAAACCTTACTGACATCCAGATCAGGTTTCTTTGGCACAAGCTACCTTTTGTAACACCATGTTTTATTTATTTATAGTGCTGAAGGCTGGGAGGAACTGTTAGCAATGGGCTGAGAATGGCCATGTGGAGGTGGAGGAGGGGATGGCAGACAGTGGTGAGGTGGGGGAGGAGATGGGATGTTGAAGGTGTATCTGGGATTATGTTTTGTAGGAGTCCATGTCTCTGCTCCCTGTGACTGTGGTGCATTCCGTACCAAAGCAGCATGTCAGCAGAGCAGACGCACACAGCATAGTTCCATCTGGAACACGCAGCATTCGCTGCCAGACGAGATGGGCGATTTTTCAGGGGCCCAGCTTGATATGCCTGGCTGGGGTGGATTCACTTGGACGGGGGTCTGGGGCTCTGATAGTTTGCGATGTTCCTTTTTGCATAGTCAGTTCTTCCATTTATTGTTTTACCCCCGCCTATGCCCGATGTCACTCTCGTCTTAACTTGCTTTGGTTATTTCACTTCCAGCTTTTAAATGGGATCTAAGAATTGCAAGGCTGAATGAAAGATAAACAAACAGAACCATTTGAATTTTGGCCCATAGCTGGTAGAACGATACCTAGTGAAGGTCTGCTGTAATTCCCTGGTTCCCATAGCATTTTTTGGTGGAGCAGATAAAGCAATGTCAAAGAGCCAGGGCGAAAGGGCTCGTCAGATGTTTGCTCTCTAAGGAGCATGTCACCTTCCAGAGCTTGCAGTCTTTCAGGAGTGGTGCGCTGGGTTGTATTTAGGAATCTTAAAATAAAAGGTTGAGATGGCTGGTTCACAATATCCAGTGAAATCTTGCAAACAATTATACAAATGGACCCTACTGCTATTAAAACAACATGGTATTAATACTGATTCAAAACTGAAATTAAAATTGAGATAAACGCATGAGAAATGAACTGACACCTACTTACCATGTCTTAATGCCTAAAATTTTGACACTCCCTCACATCATCTTTTTTTAAAAGTGATGCGCACAGCACACAGTCAAGTTAATTAATGAAAGCACACCGATTATTGACTGCTTTGTGTTGCATGAGCATCTGATTAAGCACCCATTTAAAACTGTACCACTGTAAGTGAACATGCATCATCCCAGCTTAGCTCCAATGTATTTAAATGTGAATGAAAAGTTTCTAAATTAAATACATGGCAGGATAGTCAATGGGAAAATACACAGGAGTTCCTCTACCCAGTCCTGTTGACTTCTTCTCCCAACCCTCCCATGAGTTCTGGCCTCTTGGTCAACTCCACTCCCAATCCCACATCAGCTGTGCCCTCTCCCAGCCTAACCCGTTTCTACTGCAGTTCTTCATCCCCCTCATCCAGGCAGGGGGTTGATGCTGCAGCACCCAAGGCACCTGCGTTAATCACTGTCCCACATACTGGGGCTATTTAAATTTCAGGGAATGATTTATCAGAGAGTCATTCACTCTGGGAGGTAGGAGAGAGGAGAGGCTGAGAGGGGGTTTGCTTTGCACTCTCATGTTCAACCCTGGTAGCCTCCATGTTACCTCATCTTCCACCCTCCCCCATGTGTGTCTGCTCATGTGTCAGAGTGTCACCTTCTGATCATATGCCACTGGCCTCAGGAGAGCTCCCAGACAGGAGTATCAGAGGGGTAGCCGTGTTAGTCTGGATCTGTAAAAGCACCTGTAAGATGCCACCACTTGCATCTGAAGAAGTGGGTATTCACCCACGAAAGCTCATGCTGCAAAATGTCTGTTAGTCTATAAGGTGCCACAGGATTCTTTGTTGCTTTCCTAGACAGGAGGTACATCACGATGGGGTTATGATACTGAGAGTAAAATACATCACAGAGAGGGTGTAATTATCCTCAGCAAGCATTACAGTCTAGAATGTGAAAGAATTAAAGTACTTCATTACTTAAAAGTATGCTTGAAAGGACTGGGTTTTTATTAATAAATTACAGTAATTATCCTCACACCTCTTGTCAACTGTCTGAAATGGGCCATCTTGATTATCATGACAGAAGTTTTTTCCCTGCTGATAATAGCTCATCTTAATTAATTAGCCTCTTAGAGTTGGTATGACAACTTCCACCTTTTCTTCTTCTGTATGTGTATATATCTTCTTACTATATGTTCCATTCTATGCAGCTGATGAAGTGGGCTGTAGCCCACAAAAGCTTATGCTCAAATAAATGTGTTAGTCTCTAAGGTGCCACAAGTACTAACTTGTACACACACAGATGAAAAAATATTTATATAGGTCTAATACAGAAATGCTTCTGGAGAAAGTGGAGTTTGATTTAAGAATATTTACACTGTATAGTTTGCATGTGACATTGACAGTTGTGTTTGAACAGTTATAAATATTTGGCTTTTCAAATCTCAATATTGGCTGTAATTAAATAATTGTTGTCTGATGATCCCCATAACTTCCCACAGCTCTGAACATTGAAATTCTAAACATTAAAAAAGGTCTTTAAAAAAGGGTTTGTCAGATCTCAGGTGAGAACTGCTGGCTAAGACCAAGTGACCCTTTGCCAAGGGATCTCTGTGTCACTGTCTGACCCCTGTAGGCCTGGGAGAGGACAACTTTCTGCCAATGGCCTTCAGGATGGGTGCTGAGTTCACTGCTGTGCCCCATATCCCCTCTCCATTTCCCTTCTCGGTGTGCTGTCTGGGATGCTGCCCCATTTCCTGCTCCCCAGGCCACCCCATAGCTACTCCATTTGCCAGGCTGCTGGCAGCCCCCAGGGAGAGGCCATCCAGCCTGTCAAACTGATGCCAAACCGCTGGGCCTCAGGCCTTCTGGGGTGCAGCTCTGTGAGTCCCATTGCCCCAGGGGTGCTATGGGGCACGTCCTTCTAGTGTGTCAGGGCTCCACCCTCTGCCTGAGGCCTTGGGGCACTTTCTTCCTCTCGGGGCACCAGGTGAAACAGCAAAAGAGCTGACTCAGCAAACAAGGGTAAATAAAGGAATGGAAAAAAAGAAACTGGGGGGGGAGGGGAATGTGGACAGTGTTGCATCGCAGAGGAGCAGGGACAGAGTCTGACAACCCATGTGATCATAAGCAGAGAGTTCTTTATTCATTTTCAACTTGCTCTTATATCCCATTATGGCAAGCAATCAAACAGTTGCTAATTGGTTAATTAAATATACACAGCCGCAGCTGTAACCCCATCCTAATTAACATCCTACACACCTGTTTGACTTATCATCCTATTTACAGTTAGCTGGCCGATGAGAGCGCGCCCAAGGTCAGCCCTTTATACACAATTCCCAGCGTTATCGGCTCGTCCCAGAAGCCTAAACAATCTCAGCATTTCACATTCTATTCCCAACACTTCCCCCCTCCACCCAAAATCAAAAAGGAGGGGAAAAAAAAAAAAGGGATAAAAACATTAGCAAAACATTTCCAACTTATAACAACATAACACCACAATCTATCACAAACCAAAATTAAAACTTTATAAAGCCAACCTATATAACCATGCAATTTTTAACATAACCCCAACAACACCAAACAAAAACAAAGCACAACAAATAAATGGTGTAAATTCTACAGGATTCCCCCCTTCTCTATAGCACACCAACTTGTGGCAACCTTCTATTACCAAATCATCCCTCAGATGTCAGGCGATCAAACTGACACTGAGGGAGGGGGGGTCCTAGAAAAAACACAACATAAACCATATAAAACACAAAAAACAATTCTGGCCAGAAAAAAAAAAAAACAAACAAACACCACAAAAGAAAACATAAAACACATAACATAAATTTAACTCTGTAAATAAATGCATGGTATATCAAATACTAAGCAGCTAACATCCATATTCCTCAATTATCTAAAAAACAAAAAACAAATTTACCCCTACTGGGCAATCAATAATTACATACAATATACAAATACCCTTAGTACCATCAGGCAAAAAAAAAAAAATTACATCATCAATTAAATCATTTACAGTAATACAATTGCATCCTAACTTACTTCTAAATTCAACTGCTATTCCCTCCAGCAACCACAGAGTTAACTTTGTACTCTGCCTAACATTACTCGCTAGTAGTTAATTACCTTTTCTATCAACTACACCCTCAAGGTTATCAACCAGTATTCCAAGCTTGTTGTCTGCTGCCCGCCGCCTGGGCCTGATCCTTTTTTCCTCTTCAAGTTCTCTATCTATTGCGTGCCTGCCTGGGCCCGATCCATATTTCCTCTTGCTAAACCGTACCAGCCCCTACCTTTCTGGTATCTTCTGTGAACAACTATCTGTACTTTCCCACCATGGGGGCTACATCAAATATCAAACAATCATACAACTGCCAATAATCAATACATAATACAAAATTTACAAAAATCTAAAAAGGCTAACAAAAGCACTTTACATAAAGATATTTTGGGTCACATAAATTCAAAGCCATTCTCCCAAATTACCTAGATTTATGCCTACAACTCCCCCCTTTAAAAATACTCAACAAACCTTTAGGCCGAGTTTTCTCAAACTTTAAAAACAAAAAACAAATAGGCTCTAAAAAACAGGGGTTAGTAATGGGGGGGGGAATATCATTTACAATCCAATTAGGGAGGGCAATACATGCTAAAAAAAAATTCCACAACACAGGGCGCAGCCTGTAAAATAAACCCCAAAATCCAATCAATACCACATTTTTTAGCAGGAGTCCCAAATTTTTTCCTGCCAGTGTGCAATTCTTCGCTTCTTTACCAGGGTCAGTTCTCAATGCCCTTTTAGTCAGGAATTTCTAGACATTGGCAATATCAATGATGTGAGTGTTTTTTTTTCTGTTCCACCACCATCGTGGTTCAAGTTCTACGGGGGAAATTATCAGGACATCATCCTATACATTCAGGCAAAGCAAAAATTATCTCAGTCAATTAAATCATTCAGGGAGGATCAAACAAAAAAAATCCTGGCATAGCAAACAAGCAACTTTCCTCCAGGGGCCCAGGTTGTGTACATCGTGTGGCTCTTTCAGACATTCCATCCACCACTGCAGCAGACATCTCTGATACTAACACAGTTGCAATTGCTTCACTGCTACTGCTTGCAGCCTCAAATCCCGAATGAGCAGTGGTAACATCGTGGACTAGTTCAGAAAATAATATTTCAGGCACTGCTTCTAAAGGCTTTAAAATTTCAGCCGAGGTTTCCATAGGCGTTACAGTTTCTGCAATGATTTGTGCGTCAATTGCTGCAGCTGTAACAGGCACAAATGTTTTTTGAGCCCCAGAGCTTTCAATACTAAAAATGGGTGAGCCAGCATCTGCCAGCTGCACAGCTAAACTCTCCTGCTGCACTGGAGTTGAGTAAAATTTATCACCGTTTGCAAGTTCCAATTTTCCAGATTCAAACAAATCCTTTTCCACTTCCGTCCTTAGCTCAAACTTGGTTTCCTTTCGCTGATTGTCATTTGAGCTTGTCGCAGTCAGTAGAAATGTTTGTTTTGCTTCCATAGGCTCCTCTTCGTCTCCCTTTCCACACACAGGCAGTTCTTGAGGACACATATCGCTCTGTAGAGGGGCCCCATTTACAACTGCCCCTGGGCATTCTGATACTAGGTTAGATGGCGCATCTCCTACATCATTCTGCATGGGGGCCTCAGCTGCAACCGCTTCAGTGTGCTCTGATTCCAAGGTAAACACAGTATCTTCTACCTCTGTCGTCCCAGGTGCCTCAGTTACCCCACTCTGCATTGCATCCCCAATAAAAGCTTCCTGAGTGATCTGCCGCCCATCGGATCCCTGAAGCCAAGCAGTTCGGGTGGGCTTGCACAAAGTGATGTCCATAGCAAAGGCAGTTTGGGGAGGGCCAGTGGATCCAAACCCTCGAGACCCGCGGTCAATCGGGGTCGATCGGGGCACACATCCCTTGAAAGGTATTAACTGAGCAAGACGTGTACCAGCAGTTATAGTCACAGGGGGACAGAGGGCACGTACCATTATCCCAATATTCCCCGTATAGTCGGCATCAATAAGGCCAGGCAAAACAAAAATACCTTGTTTCGATGTCGACGAACGGCCAATCAAAAGGGCACTCAGTCCAAATCCTAATGGACCATCGGTGTTGGAAGGAAGAACTTGAACCTCGTCAGTGTCTAAAACTACATCTGTCGCTGTGGCCAAGTCCACTCCAGCACTGCCACGGGTTGCTCCGGTGAGGTGTTCCAGGCAGCCGGGTTGGCGGGTGGAGGCACTTGTGTCGTCGCGCTCCTCCGAGGGGCGCTCCGCGATCCGTTTCCCGGCAGCGGTGTTCCATCCTTCGTGTAACGCGCCCAACAGTCGGCGGCGCGATGTCCAAACTTATCACATCGTGTGCAAGCGCCAGTTGCAGCTTTAGGTGACACATCAGAGGCCTGCTGCCCATTTTGCATAGGGCAGTCCCGCCGGAAATGCCCGGGTTTTCCACAACCAAAACAGGGGCCGGCTGGCGGGTCGGTCTTCTAGCCCCCCGCTGTCCCCCGAGCAGGGGTTGTAACGCCACGGCCAGTGCAGAGGCCTGTGCCTTAGCATGAATTGCTGCCTTATCCGTCTCCTCAAGCATAGCGGCCCTACCACATGCCTCGATCATTTCCATCAGGGTCGCAGTCTTGGGCAAGGTGGCTAATATACGGCGGCAAGTGGGATTTGCATTCTGGGTTGCAAGATCAAGTCCAACTGCAGTTCTGGCCTCTGGCGTCAAATTAGGAGATCTATCAATAGCCTCTCGAAGGCGATCCAAAAAGGTGGAATACGGTTCCGATGGGCCTTGTGTAATTTTAGCATAGGGAGGGGTCGGCTTCCCCATCTGGGGCACCGCTTTAAAGGCAGCCAAGGCCAGTTCCTGTGATTGCTGCAGGATCCGGGGTTCAAGGCGAACTTGCAAATGCGGGTCAACAAAGCGACCGGCTCCCAAAAACATATCAGCAGTGGCCACGCGCCGAGGATCACCATCCGGTAAATCCAAATTGTGGACAAGAGCCAAGTCAACTCTCTTAGCCCAATCATCTTTCCACAACAGTTTCTGTGTAGGTGTAAGAAGCATGTCAGCTAGCTTAATCGCATCGTACGGACACATTGCTTGGCCAGCAAATACCTGTTCAATGATAGACTGTACATACGGATTATCTAGTCCATAAGCCATGATCGATTTCTGTGCCTCACGGATCAACTTCCAGTCCAAAGGGGCCCACCGTCTATGATTAGGGTGTTGAGGGTCTGGCGTAATCACCGGAAAGGCCTCGGGTGTTAAACCTTCAAGGATGGCTTCTCTTAAAACCCCATGCCAGCGCTGTACCGGATCCAGAGGGTCTCCAGGTGGAGGGTCCCCGGGGCCAGGCGGGGCGGGGGGGCGAGTTGAATGAAAGCACTTGTGAAGATGCGACCGCGATGATCCAGGTGGAAAACTTTCCAATTGGTCCAACTTATCACACATATGCTGCAGCTGTCGACCCTGGCGCTCCATCTCCTTATAGAAGGCATCAAACTGAGTAAACTGAGTAAACGTAGTCAAATCGGGATATGGGTTTGATGGCACACGTTCCACCCGAGCCTCCTCTGTCCCCCCGCAATCGTGGCACCCCCAGGCCCCGTGGACACGGCATGGCTTTGGAGGGGGTGCATACGGCAAGGCTGTCTCCATAGGCTCGGGCGTATCGGGGGGTAACGGGACCGTAGCAGGATCAATCATGTCGGGGCCGATAGCCACATTGGAGGGTAGTGGGGCCGTAGCAGGGGCAACATCATCCATAGGGTAGGGGTTGGAAGCCAAAGGTATCACCGTGTCCTCACCACCGAAAAACTCTCTGGCTCCAACCGGCAACACAGAAGGCATTCCGGGCGTTGGGCGGCAAAGCTCAGAAAGGGCCGCCTGCACTCCTGCCTCGGCCGCGAGAGTTTCTACTATCTCCTTCGCCTTATTCCATACTGGACTCAGGGAGAAGGCCTCCTTATCGCCCCGAGCCACCGACTTCCAAAGCTCGGAGTCTAGCCGCTCCCAAACAGTTTTATCAAAAATTTTACATGGTTGAACAGAAAGTCCCCTTCTCCGTCCCCACCGCAGCAGACGGGATAACTTATCAGAGGGGAGCTTCTCTCCCTGCCGCTCCGCGATGCGCATCAAATATTTATGCACTGTCCTTTCTTCCGCTGATGCAGCGGTTCCCATGTTAGCTGCTCACCTCTGGGCTGGGGTGTGCCTCCCTTTTCAGACGCCCTGCGGCTTGCCACTCGACACTGAGCTCAGGTGCGCCCCTCTTTTCGGACGCCCTGCGGCTCCTAGCCGCTCGACACTGAACTCAGGTGCGCCCTTCTCTTCGGACGCCCTGCGGCCGCCGCTCGACACTGAGCTCAGGTGCGCCCCTCTTTTCAGACGCCCTGCGGCTCCTAGCCGCTCGACACTGAGCTCAGGTGCGCCTCCTTTTCTTCTTTTCAGTTCAGGCCACCAACACTATCCTCATTCGATACGAATCACGTCGGGGTCACCATTTGTTGCATCGCAGAGGAGCAGGGACAGAGTCTGACAACCCATGTGATCATAAGCAGAGAGTACTTTATTCATTTTCAACTTGCTCTTATATCCCATTATGGCAAGCAATCAAACAGTTGCTAATTGGTTAATTAAATATACACAGCCGCAGCTGTAACCCCATCCTAATTAACATCCTACACACCTGTTTGACTTATCATCCTATTTACAGTTAGCTGGCCGATGAGAGCGCGCCCAAGGTCAGCCCTTTATACACAATTCCCAGCATTATCGGCTCGTCCCAGAAGCCTAAACAATCTCAGCATTTCACATTCTATTCCCAACAGGACAGGTCCCTTCAGGATATGGGCCTCTCTTACTTCTGGGGGCCCTGGGAGTGTCTCAGTCCCCTTCAGAGTTTACTGGGTCTCCAGCGCAAGTTTCAGCCTGTTCCCCCTTTGAGCTCCGGGGATCCCCACCCTCCCTCAGTGAAGGCCAGAGCCCCGAATGCTGCCAGCCCTCGTTTTGGGGCTGGAGATGCTCCACAGACTGTTCCCTTCCCAGGGTGGCTCCCCCCTGAGTAGAGCAGGTCTCTCCTGTTAACTCCTGCTCCAGTCCTGGCATGGTTTGCAGGGGTGGAGGGGCTGGGCCAGTCCAGACTAAAGCAGCAGTTTAACCCCTTCTGTGCCAGCGGGGGGTTTATTTAGCCCTTCACAGGCTCCCAGACCCAGGGAATGGCCCCCTATCAGCCCCATGCCTGATGTGATGGGGCAACCCACTGGCAGCATCACCCTTGAGGGTGCTGTTCCCACTCCCTCCCCTCCCCCTTTACTGCCACCACAATGCCTGTCACCTTCACTTCCTGAGGGGTGACCCCAGAAGGTGGGTTTTGTTATCCCTCTCCCTACCCCCCTAGGAGCCATTGTGCACCCCCTGTCACCCACCTCCGGCCGGAGACAAGGGGGGTCATGGGGCACGGGTGATGCTGTGCTGGGGATCCACCGTCACTGAAGGGGCGGCAGCCTTGACCCCCTAGAAGGTTGCCGGGATGCTGACGTGCACTGGAGGAGAACTGGGGCTTGGCTGAGTCCATGGGCCATTTGGCCCACCCTGAGTCACTGTAAAGCCTGCTCTGCACTGCTGCAAATTGCTGCTGGTGGTGTTGTGCCCGTAAGTCTCTGTGACGCTGCCTCCAGTGACTCGAGAGCACGAGCACCAGCCTCAGGCAGACTGGTGAGAAGCAGGGAACAAACCTCAAATTGGTTGTGAGGTCTGTATGGAGATTTCACCAACCAAGAATCCAGTGTAAACGCTTCAGGCTCTGTAACAGCACTAAGATGGAATCACAGACAGTCCCTTTGGGTGATCCCATATATCTCACCACGCAGGTGAGCTCACCTTTGTGACAGATGGTCCCTTACACCCCCAACATGCTATAAAAACTCCACAGCCCATATGGGCCACAGTAACTGGTTTTCTGCATACAAAAGCCAGGGCTGGCGTTAGGGGGCAGCAAGCAGAGCAACTGCCTGGGGCCCCCACATTGCTACATTGCTCAGGCTTTGGCTTTAGCCCTGGGTGATGGGGCTCAGGGCCCTGACTTCAGCCCCATGCGCTGGGACTTCAGCTTTCTGCCCTGGGCCTCAGCGAGTCTAATGCCGGCCTTGCTTGGCAGCCCCCCTGAAACCTGCTCACGGCCCCCCAGGGGGCCCCAGACCCCTGGTTGAGAACTACTGCCTTACACCACTAATCACAGCAATGTTCAGGTTACTGCCAGTCCCAAAGGACCAGTCACTTCCTTAGATCAATTGAATCTTAGATCTTCCAACAAAGACAACACTTGTAGCCAGTCCTGTCATAACCTGTATTAAGATTTATTTAAAAGGAATCGACAGTTGTTTACAAAGTTAAAGCAGGTAATCCTATAGATGCAGACGAGTTGCAGTCTTAAATTTCAAAGGTAATAGAAGCTTCTATAATAAGCAAGCTCTACATATTCTTTAGGACTAACCCAGGCTAAGCAGCTGGGGATCTCTTGCTTATGCCTAGAAACTTTGCCCCCCCCCAGAGTCCAAGCAGCATACAGATCATCAGTTCCTTCAGCTAATGGGAGGTCAAGAGCACAACAACAGTCTTGTGTCTTCTTTAAGGTCCCATAATAGTCTGTCTGGTGTTGATGGACCTTTCCTGCCAGGCAGGGTGTAATGCATTCTGTTGCCAATCAGCCCTTCGCATAGGTAAAGTCTCTCTCCTGTCTGGTTATTTACAGAGCCACAGAGGCTCACAATGCAACTAACTAGTCAGATGTTAACCCAGGCAGCGATCTCAAGTATTCAGTAAAGTCTAAACACTAAACACATTCTTATGCTCACAGTCTCTATGAGGAGTATCTACTCATTTGGACTCACTGGGGAACCACAGAAAGAAACAAGATGTGCTGAGGCAAGAAGGCCCAGTCTCAGAGCCCCCAGGGTCACGCTTCCCAAAAAGCTAAAACTAGGCCCAGCTGATGAAAGGGGCACTCCCAGGAGAGACTGTATAAAGGCTGGAGCATCAAATAACTTAGTTAACCTGAGACAGCTGCCTTGAGGACAATGACAGGGAGAATCCCCCGAGTGACTCCTTTGATTCTGCTTGTCTCTGGCCTTTGGTTCATAGAATCACAGAACTGGAAGCGACCTCGAGAGGTAGCTAGTCCAGTCCCCTGCACTCAAGGCAGGACAAAGTATTATCTAGACCAGGAGCGGCCAAACTGAGCCTGAGAAGGAGCCAGAATTTACCAATGTACATTGCCAAAGAATCACAGAAATACATCAGCAGCCCCCCATCAGCTCCCACCCATGGGAAACCAGAGTAATCAGCACCTCCCGATCAGCTGTTCATGCTATGCAAGACACGGGGGGGGGGGAGGGGGGATGGAACGAGGGCACTGCAGGCTTAGGGAAGTGGGTGGGAATGGGTGGAGTGGGGGAAGGGCCTGTAGCTGAGTAGTGAGCACACCCCGCACATTGGAAACTTGGTGCCTGTAGCTCCAACCCCAGAGTTGGTACCGATACAAGGAGCCGCATATTAAATTCTAAAGTGCCACATGTTGGCCACCCCTGATCTAGACCATCCTGGAGAGGTGTTTGTCCAGCCTGCTCTTAAACATCCCCAATGATGGAGATTCCATAACCTCCCTAGGCAATTTATTCCAGTGCTTAACCACTCTGACAGGGAGTTTTTCCTAATGTCCAACCTAAACCTTCCCTGCTGCAATTTAAGCCCATTGCTTCTTGTCCTGTCCGCAGAGGTTAAGAAGAACAATGTTTCTCCCTCCTCCTCCTTGAAACAAACTTTTATGTACTTGAAAGCTGATCATATCTTCTCCAGACTAAACAAACCCATTTTTTTCAATCTTCCCTCATAGGTCATGTTTTCTAGGCCTTTAATCATTTTTGTTGCTCTTCTCTGGACTTTCTCCAATTTGTCCACATCTTTCCTGAAATGTGGGGCCCAGAACTGGACACACTAGTCCAGTTGAGGCCTAATCAGTGCGGAGTAGAGCGGAAGAATTACTTCTTGTGTCTTGCTTACAATACTGCTGCTAATACATCTCAGAATTATACTTGCTTTTTTTGCAACAGTGTAACGCTGTTGACTCATATTTAGCTTGTAATCCACTGTGACTCCCAGATCCTTTTCTGCACTACTGCTTCCTAGGCCGTCATTTCCTGTCTTGTATGTGTGCAACTGATTGTTCCTTCCTAAGTGGAGTACTTTGGATTTGTCCATATTGAATTTCATCCTATATACTTCAGATCATTTCTCCAGTTTGTCCAGATGATTTTTAATTTTAATTCTGTCCTCCAAAGCACTTGCAACCCATCCCAGCTTGGTATCATCCACAAACTTTATAAGTGTAACAGAGAGACTCTGCTACTGCGAGGGGTTCACCATGTCTCAGAGGGTAACACCCTGGTGGGAGGGGGCTAGGCCTGTACTGGAATAAGGTCGCTCTGTGCTTCACAGTGTGGCAGAACCTAGAATGTCCATTACCAGGAAAAAATGCTGGGGGGAATCGACATGTGGAAAGGACAGAAACTCTGTCTGAATTCTCACATTGTCCTCACTGGCAGGCTACAGAATAACGTCCACGTTTTGCTCCAAATCATCCCCTCCTCCCAGGGGGAAGGAAATGGCTGCAATGGAGCTGGCTCAGGTAAGGGAGAGGAGAAGTAAATTCATAGGAGGGTGGGAGCTGCTAGAGGTGGTGGGAGGCAGGAACTATCTAGGGTGCGGAATGGGGGGGAAAGGATGTGACAGACTTGCTGAGACTTGTGTACTATAGGTGTGATGGGTTGTCACCCCGGGATGCAGTCTGGGGGGCTTCTGGGAACTGCTGTGCCCTCTAACCCTCAAGCTGGGCTGGCCCTTCTCACACTGCTTCGCTGGAGATTCAGCGAGCCTCTCCAGGCCCTGTTATCAGCCAACACGACAGCAGGTGGCGTCATGCACCCAACTAAGCTACCTGATGGCTTTACTTAAGCCACTCAAGGACAGATAGAAGACAAAAGCCAATTTCCCAGTGATAAGTGGTAGCAAACAGATCAGAGCAGATTACTTAACAAATAACCAAAACCTCAAACTAAGCCTAATGTACTATCTGGAAATAATTTTAATTAGCAATTTCCCACCCTAACCGATGATACAAGCAGTACACCAAGTTTCCATACACAAGCTAGAAATCCCTTTACCCTGGGACCAGCACTTCCCCCAGTTCAGTCTTTGTTCCTGAGGTGTTTCCATGAGTTTTCTTGTGTGCGGAATGAGGGCAAGAGATGGTCACACACACCCCTGATGTAGCTTTTCTATATGGTAGGAACCCTTTGTTCCAAACTCAGTTCCCAGTCTAGTTTGTTGAAAAATACAGGTACCAAAATGGAGTTTACTGTCATGTGGTCTGGTCACATGCCCTGCTGAGTCATAGTATCCATGACTAATAGGCTGGCTGAAACATTCAGAGGAAGATCCATTGTCGTTGTTGATGAGCCATCAACACTGTCTGGCTTCTTTGTTGTACCTGAAAGGCTCGTTGTGGGTGTTACCCAGAGTAAGCACTTTTGAAATACAGATACATAGTCAATATCCATAACTTCAGATATGAACATGATACATGCACACAATAGGACAGTCATATTCAGCCAATCATAACTTTTCCAATGACACTGAACATGACGCGTCTTGCACAAAATGCATCTTAATTCTGTCCTAATCATTTGATAATCATACCACTATGCTGAATGTGGGGTGTAGTGTCAGGGCCTAATTTCAAGGCACAGGAGTTGGTAATGGAACTTCCACACTTTGTGGAACAGGAAATAACCCTCTAGCTAGGGCTGGGAAAACTTCCCAGACTCCCAGTGCTGAAGCCTGAACCTACTGACACTTCGTTAGTTACCACCAACCCCAATCTTTCTGGCAACTGCAAACTTTATCAGTGATGATTTTATATTCTCTTCCAGGTCATTGATAAGAATGTTAAATAGCACAGGGCGAAGAACCAATCCTTGTGGGAACCCCCTAGAAAGAAATCTACTCAAGCATGGTTTTTAATCTGTTTAATGTATGCTGTGTTTATTTTGTATCTTTCTAGTTTTCTAGTCAAAATGTTGTGCTGAACCAAGTCATATGCCTTACAGAAGTCTTGGTATATTACATCAATACTATTAGTTGCAACCAAACTTTTGATCTCATCCAATAAGGATATCCAGTTAGTTTGATTGGATCTGTTGTCTCTGAACCTTTGTTAATTGGTACTAATAATATTACCCTCCTTTAATTCTTTATTAATTAAATCCATATTCACTGCTCCATTATCTTGCCCAGTATCGGACTAACACTCTTGTAATTAGCTGGGTTATCTCTTTTACACTTTTTAAATATTGGCACAGCATTAGCTTTATTCCAGTCTTCTGGAATTTCCCCAGTGTTCCAAGTCCTAGTTAAAATCAACATTAACAGTCCTCCACCAGGTCTTTCAAAACTCTTGGATACAAGTATCAGAGAGGTAGCCGTGTTAGTCTGGTTCTGTAAAAGCAGCAAAGAATCCTGTGGCACCTTATAGACTAACAGACGTTTTGCAGCATGAGCTTTCGTGGGTGAATGCCCACTTTGTCGGATGCAAGAGTGGAAATTTCCAGGGGCAGGTAAATATAAGCAAGCAAGAAGCAAGCTAGAGATAACGAGGTTAGATCAATCAGGGAGGATGAGGCCCTGTTCTAGCAGTTGAGGTGTGAAAACCAAGGGAGGAGAAACTGGTTCTGTAGTTGGCAAGCCATTCACAGTCTTTGTTTAATCCTAAACTGATGGTGTCAAATTTGCAAATGAACTGAAGCTCAGCAGTTTCTCTTAGAAGTCTGGTCCTAAAGTTTTTTTTGCTGGTGTGTGGCCACACTGACAGCTACCAGCGCTGCAGTGTGGCCACATTTGCAGCATTTGCAGCGCTGTTGGGAGAGGTGCATTGTGGGCAGCTATCCCACAGAGCACCTCGTCCCATTTTGGCGCCGTGGGCTGTGGGAAGGGGATGGAAGGGTGCGGGTCATTCCGGTTCCTGTTCCAGCGTCCCGTGGTGCATCACTTCACATCCCAGCAGTCACAGTTTTTCCGTCCACGTTTGGTGCCATTGTGAGTCTCTGTGAAGCGCCATTTCTGTGTGAAATGGAGTCTGAGCTGCTGAGGACTTTGCTGATGAATGTCGCCAGTACATCACGTTTGGAAGTTGAGCTATTCCTTCAGCTCCAAAGTGACAGTGAGGAGTCCGACGATGATATCGAGTCGCCTTACGCGTGTGACACTAAATTGCTTGTGGCATTCACGGAAATGCTCAGCGCCGTGGAACGCCGCTTTTGGGCTCGGGAAACAAGCACTGAGTGGTGGAATCACATCGTCATGGAAGTCTGGGATGACGAGCAGTGTCTGCAGAACTTTTGGATAAGAAAAGCCACTTTCATGGGACTGTGTGCTGAGCTCGCCCCCACCCTGCGGCGCAAGGACACGAGAGGAGAGCTGCCCTGACGGTGGAGAAGCGGCTGGCTATGGCAATCTGGAAGCTGGCAACTCCAGATAGCTACCGATCGGTCGCGAACCAGTTTGGAGTGGAAAAGTCGACCGTTGGAATCGTTTTGATGCAAGTTTGCAGGGCCATTAATCACATCCTGCTAAGAAGAACCGTGACTCTGGGGAACGTGCAGGACATTGTGGATGGCTTTGCACAAATGGGTTTCCCTAACTGTGGTGGGGCAATAGATGGGACGCATATTCCTATTCTGGCACACACCCCCCACCTAGCATCCAAGTACGTTAATCGGAAGGGGTATTTCTCTATGGTTCTCCAGGCGCTTGTGGATCACCGTGGGCGTTTCATTGACATTTACACAGGCTGGCCTGGAAGGGTGCATGATGCACGCATCTTTCAGAACAGTGACCTGTTCAGGAAGATGCAGGCAGGGATTTTTTTCCCAGACAGGAAGATCACAGTAGGGGACGTCGAAATGCCCATTGTGATCCTTGGAGACCCCGTTTACCCGTTACTGCCTTGGCTCATGAAACCCTATACAGGGAAGCTTGACAGGAGCAAGGACCGGTTCAACTACAGGCTGAGCCGGTGCCGAATGACTGTGGAGTGTGCTTTTGGCCATTTAAAAGGGTGCTGGAGATCTCTGTAGGGGAAGCTAGACTTGGGGGAAAGCAGCGTCCCCGCGGTTATATCCGCGTGCTGTACCCTCCATAATATTTGTGAAGGGAAGGGTGAAACATTCAGTCAGGCATGGACCACCGAGGTTCAACGCCTGGAGGCTGAATTTGCACAGCCAGAGAGCAGGGCTACTAGAGAGGCCCAGCACAGGGCTACAAGGATTAGGGATGCCTTGAGGAAGGAATTTGAGGCTGAAAGCCAACAGTAATGTTTGTTGCCTTGTACGGGAGTGAAGTGCAGTGGTTACAATGTTAGTAGGATTCTGTTTTCCCTAAAATGATTTGCAGTGCCTGTTTCTTTACTGGGCTACGGTATCTTTCACTTTCTGCAATAATAAAGACTGTTTTCAAAGCCAAGAATTCTTTTATTGAAAAGAAAATAACTTCCTTGACAGATACACAACATTTTGGGAACCTAAAAGGGCAGGGGGGGTGGGTTGGTGAACTGTACAGTCACAGGTTTGCATATGTCCTGTCTGGAGTGCTGTGCAATGACTGCTGCACTTCAGGGTGCATATACTGCATGGTGATGGGGGTTGAGTGCAGAGGGTTAGGGTCGTAGTTCTCAGGGCTGGTTGGTGAACGTACAGGTGTTGGAGGCAGCTGGTGGAGGTAAGAACCTGGATGCTGGGGAAGGGGGTTTGGAGCTGACATTGGGGCACAAGGGAAAGAGCTTTGGGCCGGGGCGGGGGGGGGAGGAGGGCGGCACGGTATTGCTCTGCCTGCATGGCTACAAGTGACTGGATAGAGTCCGCTTGGCGCGCCAGGATTCTTATCAGCTGCTTTGTGCTTTTCCTCCTGGCCACTGCGTTTCTCTGGCGGATCCTGCTTTCCCTTTCTCTCCAGTCCTGCAGGTTTTTACTCTCTCTGGCAGACTGATCCATAACTGCTTTCAGCATGTCTTCCTTGGTTTTTCGTGGCTTCTTCCTGAGGTTTTGTAGTCTCTGTGCAGTCGAGGAGATGGGCAGTCCAGCAGTCAAGGTCGCTTTTCGAAAGGCAAAAATGGCAACAGTTAACAGGGGTAGCATTGTTCATAATCTCATCCAGACAGTAATTCCCACACAGTGAAGGAGTTTACAGTCTTCACTTTAGCATGCTTTTCCCATACCAAACAGAGTGCACATAACCCACAGGAGCCACGAAATGGTGAGTAAGGGGGACTGATTGCTTCAGGGCTGTGCAGGGGTTTCTGTGTGTTGGGGACAGCAAACAGCTACAGGGGGCATCTGCACTGAACAGTCTCCCAACATTTTCCACAGGAGTTAATCCTAGAAGATATCTCACTGCTGCGGGTCACCAGGGAAGAGCGGGAAGGTCTTCTACAGCAATGCAGATTCCGCCCTGGCCCCTATGCAGCTTGCCTGTGTGCAGCCCTAACCCCCCATCCTCTCCCGAAACATTTCTGTCCTGAAAATAAAAGCCGCTTACCAGTAACCCGCTCCTCTGCTTGTCCTTCACCAAGTACTGGCTGCTGCGACTGGCTACCTTCCTCCTGGCTTGAGAAGAGCTCCTGGCTGCATGCCTCCTGGGACTCCAGGGTGTCTCCCCCCACCCCAGTACCCTCACTCTCGGTTTCCTCCCCCCCCATCCTCCTCCTCCTCCTCTCCCCCACCCCGCTCAGAAGTGTCCATTGTGGTCGTCGGATTGGCAGTGGGGTCACCCCCAAGTATCGCGTCCAGCTCCCTGTAAAAATGGCAGGTCATGGGGGCAGCGCCGGAGCGGCGGTTTCCCTCGCGGGCTTTGCAATAGGCACTCTGCAGCTCCTTTACTTTAACCCGCACTGCAGCACGTCCCGGTCATGGCCCTTTTCCAGCATGGCCTTTGATACCTGGCCAAAGGTATCATAATTCCTACGGCTGGAGCGCAGCTGGGACTGCACAGCTTCCTCCCCCCAAACACTGATGAGGTCCAGCAACTCGCCATTGCTCCATGCTGGGGCTCGTTTGGCGCGTGGAGGCATGGTCACCTGGAAAGATTCACTGGTTGCACTCCACACCTGGCTGAGCAAACAGGAAGGGGATTTTTAAAATTCCCGGGGCATTTAAAGGGCGGGTCTCCTGAGGCCAGGGCAGTAGAGTGCAAACTGATGAGCAAAGTGGCTGAAAAGGTATTCTGGGATATCTCCTAATACCCTGGAGGCCAATAACAGCGCTGGTGTGTGGCCACACTTGACGAGCAGCGCTGCATCACCAGCGCTGCACTCGTTATACCCCAAGCAGACCAGGTGTACAGCCAGCGCTGCAGCCAGGGAGTTTCAGCGCTGGATGTGCCTTGCAGGTGTGGACAGTTACTAAGTTGCAGCGCTGGAAAGCCTCCACCAGCACTGCAACTCTCAAGTGTAGCCAAGCCCTAAGGCTTACCTCTTGCCTATCAGGCCATGTCAGTTTTGTTAGAGGGCTTACCCTTCACCGTCCCACTTCCCTGGTTCTTGTCACGCAGACAATAAGCAGCAAAAGACCAGAAGTCCGAAGCACAGATAATGCGATGTTTATTGGGGTTATTTCCAAGCAAGCATATTCCACTACCATAATTAACTTACACCTAGAAAAATTAATTATGCAGCAGACAGAAACAATTAGAGAACCAGACTGATTAACAAGGTAAAAGTGGTGGCCATAAAGATAAAACAGTACAGAAATGAGGGTTTCAGAACCACAACCACTGATAAGTGATTTATTGCCAGATAGGCTGCTATCAAACTAAGTTTTCTTTAACCATCTTAAAATATTTTTCTTTAAATGGTGGTGATGGGCACTATTCAGACAGGATTGTCTTCCTAACAGCCCAATAGCACTTTATGTCAGTGTGACTGGTTTGGGATGTGAGGATGTGACCCTTCGCTTCCCAGCTTATGGCTGCCCCTGCTGCTTAGCCAAAGGCCTTAACCTAAGAACAAGGCCTCAGACGATCCTAGTGAGAGAAGGCCCATACACAGGCGGACTGAGATTTTGATTTTTAGCTACTTACAGGGGTATAAAGACAAAGTGATAAAAATACACCTAAGTTCTTAAAGTATAGGCTTTACAGGCAGGCCTGAATATCTCTATTCTAACAGTGGGTTCTACCCCTTCCCCCATTCTGTGTCTGTCTTGTCTATTTAGACTGTAAATTCTTCACGGCATGGGCCATCTACTATTCTTTGTACTTTGCCAAGCAAAATGGGGACCTACTGTTAGTTGGCCCTTAGACACTAAGGTAATGAATATGATTTATTATAATAATAACTCTCCTGCCACTTTGAGCCAAGGAAGATGGCCTTGGGATGCGTAGCCTTATTTGGGGTGTGTTAGTAATGTTGATTTGATTTACCAACTTAATTTAATTTGGTTTGTAATTAATTTTAATAATAATACTACTTAATCATTTATATTAATTAATGTGGGTTTAGGCTCGCCAGTTTGTTTGAGCAGAAGATAAAAGTTCGTGTTTCGAATCAGGTTCCACAGAATTTATAAAGGCACTTTCGGGGGTATGACAGGAAGCTCACACTGAGACAGATATAGTCATAAAGACTTTTTATTAAAATCAGTGAAACAGTAAGTAAATTGTAAAACAGTTAGAATTACAGAGTTACAATTGCATTACTGTTATCCAAGAGATACATATGATAATACAATATTATGTGCTGCAAACTTTGGTTAATATTCACACCCTGTTTTGATAAACTGGTGTTGGCCTCCCCTCTGGCGGTTCCGGTTTCACACTTCTTGCAGAGGAAACTAATGTGAAGAGCTATCAAAGCTACTTTAGAATTTACTTTTAATTCAACTAAATAATCTAATACACAAACTAAAATAAAGTTTAGAGAGGCCAAGCTTAGCCAAGTCCCTTTTGAACTTAAAGTTTGAAAAGAAAGTAAGTGCGGCCTGGTTAATAGCTGTTGTAGATGGATAGCATGAATATGTAGTTGAAGATGGTGAAGTGTAGTGAAGAAGGAGGAGGTCGAGGTGGGGGGGTACCATAGTGAGGTAGGTTATAGAAATAAATGCCGGAAATCCTTCCTCTTATGCCCAAATGTCACTCTTCCCCCATAGAAATGTTAGGGTACTCTTACCCCATAGGCTAATATGTATGTGCGTATGGATGACAGGTATCTGCGCACTTGTGGTGTACTTGTTAAGTGTGTGGGTACAACTTTGAAAAATCCCCTATGCCATTCTTCATTGTCTGTTGGTCTAGGTAAAGGGTCTTAGAACTAAGCGTAGGCACTTTATTTGGGTATAGGAAAAACAAGTTTAAAAGGTCATCTTCCCTTTTCTGGGTAAAAGGGCACAGGATATAGATATGCTAACTTTGCTTTAGCTTAAAATGCAGGTTTTTGGCCTGTGGGTTTCTTGCATTACCGCCAAACTTACTTTTAATATGAATTAATAAACCTATCACAATACAGTACTTATACAAAAAGATATATTTGTGCATGCAAGCAGATTAATTCTGAGGGCTACAGATGTTACTGCTTAAAACTGAGATGGAGTTAAAACCATGGACTATTCTTTGTGACATGTATCCCACAAATTCCACTGACCTCCCTTGTTTTCTTTGCCTGCAATAGGGTTTCCAATTTCCAAACCTGATGTGATCTCGCAACTGGAACGAGGGGAAGAGCCATGGGTCCTGGACCTCCAGGGCTCTGAGAAAGAAGTGCTCCTGAGAGCTGCCTGCACAGGTGAGGAATTGGTTAAACCAACTCAACAACTGTTTAGGAATGCAGGAAACATTTGGGATGCCCTACAAAGACCCTGTGAGCTCTTCAAGTTCAGGATTGTTCCCTGCAGATGTGGAGTCATTATGGCAGATGTCACTCATGGCTTCCCTCGTATTCTGACTAACAACTGGCAGCAGGTCCCTCCCCGATGTCGCTTTCCCCTGAGAGTTATGGTGCAATGAGGACCCAGAACTGATCCCTTCCTCTCTTCTCTGTGGAAGGGTTTGGGGAAAATCAGCTCCTGATAAGTTTGATCTCTCCCACATATATTTTGGTTTGTTCATCCGTTTTTCCATTCCTCTCTCTGAGATTTCCTTTCTTTCTGGTGCAGGGAGTGACCTATGTCTGGATTCTCTCTGTCTCCCATCAGGTGATGGGATGGTGAGTGAGAACGAGGAGGAGAAACCCCAGCAGGAAGACGCTGTGCAAGTAGAACCACATTGGATGTTATCAGGAAGATTCAAAGGGAATGTTTCCAGGAGTTGTGCACTCCAAGAAAACAAAAAATCCTGTGAGGCTCAGCAGAGGCCAGAGAAAAACTACAGTAGCCACTCAGTCCGAATCAACTTGGAAGAGAGACGCTACACCTGCCTTGAGTGTGGGAAAAGCTTCAGTCGGAGCTCACACCTTCTCAGACATCAGAGAATCCACACAGGAGAGATGCCCTACACGTGCTCTGAGTGCGGGAAAAGCTTCAATCAGAGCTCTGCCCTGAGTGCACACAGGAGAATCCACACAGGTGAGAAACCGTATGGATGCTCTGAGTGCGGGAAAAGCTTCAATCAGAACTCAAACCTTATCGCACATAGGAAAATCCACACCTGTGAGAAACTGTACGGATGCTCTGAGTGTGGGAAAAGCTTCAGTCAGAGCTCAGATCTTATCAGACATCAGAGAATCCATACCGGGGAGACGCCCTACACGTGCTCTGAGTGTGGGAAAAGCTTCAATCAGAGCTCACACCTTATCACACATTGTAGAATCCACATGAGAGATGCCCTACACGTGCTCTGAGTGTGGGAAAAGCTTCAGTTGGAGCTCACACCTTATCAGACATCACAAAATCCAAATGAGTGAACTGTTATAAATCCTTTGACTAGAGCTGACGAAAGCTTTTTATTTTTTAAATCACATTTGCTAATTCCCACATAGTGATTTTTACACCATCTTCACCGTGGTGTCTCAGTTCCCCCAGATGAGTTGCCTGCTTCTGCCTTTTGCAGCTCACCCTTCTTTGGGGTCAATCCTCTGATTTTTTTTCTATCAACTCCTTTCCTTTTGAGTCGTAGGAGCGTGTGTCCCTCCAGCCAGGAATGTTCATCAGCTCCAGATGGGAGAGAGGTTTTGATCCCAACAAGCTACACTGAGGTAGAAACTACCTGTGCCTTACATCCACTAGGATTGTACATGGCGTTGGCTGATCAAGTTAGTGATCTTGGTGTAAAAAGACAATTATAGTTGTAGTGCAGATGCAGCCCAGGTGCAGTGGTTGGCATTAGCTTTCCCCTTGACCTGACCTAAACTCCATCACTTCCTAGTCTAAACAAACCCTGAGCATCACAGTTATACTGTTCCCCCATTTCAAAGCCATTGTTAGTCATCAGGTTCCCCCTTCGGGAACAAATTGTTTCATTCCCAGTTGCTCTGATGTTGCTTGAGGTTGTACTGAAGAGCAGATATTTTTACTACCATTTTCCTCACTTAAAATATATTGAACTATAAGAAAGAGCAGGAACAGGGCAGAGATAGGAAAAAATGTCATTTCCCCTGCTGTAACAACAGAAGAAGGGTAAGTCAGAGGGATTCCCTTATTCCCCATCACCATCCCAATCCCCCTGTTGTTCAATTGGTTAGGTCAGTATTTTTTTCTAAAGGGCTGGGAAGAGGATTCCCTAGTAAATGACTTGGAACTAAGTAAAATACCCATGTATTTGGCTCCCAAAGCAATTCTGACCCAGGCCCTGCAAGAGGTTACTCTTGAAGATATCTCCTTCCTAATCAGATGCATGTTGCCTATTATTTGGGAAATGCAATCCCTTTCTAGGTAGAGATGGGAAAAATGGAAGTGACATTTCTCTTCAGCTCACCCATGGGAGATGCTGCAAATGTGTAGAAAATGAAATCCATGTTGAATGTGATATAGCTGCAGAAAGATACCTATTTTTAATAGACACCTGCCTTTTGGTGTCTTACAGGGATTCTAAGCCATACCTGAATTTAGTTCCTCTTTTAAATCTGTGCCACCAGATTAAAGACATAAAAGGGCATAGTAGGGGGAGTTATACCTCACTATTGCTATTGATCTGTTGTGTGGTTGGTGAAGAATTTTACTCCAGAGAAGTGTAACATTACTCCAAATAAGGTCAAAGATTTGACAAGACTTCAGGTAGAAATTGCAGGTAGTGGTGGTTGATTTTCACCCCAGAGATGGAAGCTACGGTGACCTGTGGCCCTGGTAAACTATTTTTAGAATGCTGCTCCCTAGTTAAGTGGCATTGATCACACTCCTAAAGGGTGCCATGATTAAATTGGGAACAACTGTCTTTTACTGTTTGGATTAGAGAGAAACAGCTGATTCCTTTAGAGCCATTCCATGCCTATGGGTCCCAGTCTGGCTGCCTTATTGGACAAGAAGCACTTCCATGCTGGGCAAATGATGGTAGCCAATGACGGAATGTATCAGATTCCAAGTTCAGACTTCAGGATACAGGAATGCTGAGTCCAGAGTCTGTGGTTTGGTCTCTTAGGGCAGGTCTACGCTACCCACCGGATCAGCGGGTAGTGATCAATCTATCGGGGGTCGATTTATCGCGTCTAGTCTAGACGTTATAAATCAATCTGTGAGCGCTCTCCCGTTGACTCTGGTACTCCAGCACCGCGAGAGGTGCAAGCAGAGTCGACGGGAGCAGCAGCAGTCGACTCAGCACCATGAAGATGCCGAGATAAGTCGACCTAAATACGTCGACTTCAGCTATGCTATTCCCGTAGCTGAAGTTGCGTATCTTAGATCGATCCCCCCTCCTAGTGCAGACCTGTCCTTAGTTTTGCTCTTGAGTCTAATGCATTTGTATCACTTCTCTGCCTCCTGCTTCTTTGAAAGATTAGAAAGTGTGAAAATAGAGCACACGTGGTTCTGCTTGCTCAGCATCTTCCTGCTGGGGTTTCCCCTCCTCTTTCTCACTCACCATCCCAACACCTGATCGGAGACAGAGAGAATGAGACATAGGTCACTCCCTGCGCCTGAGAGAAAGGAAATCTATGCCATTACCTGGTTCCTAAACTGCAGCTACAGTTCCTACTCCAGGTGAATCCAAAGCCCGAGAGGCGCAGAGATCCAACCCCTTATTATCTTAGAAACACTTTATTCCTTTTTCTATTTTTTGTCTGTTTCTTTTTATGAACTTGGAGACCTCCCAGCCTTTCTATTAGATTGGGGTGTAACATTGCGGCCTGGTGAGGGTGTGAACACCTCTGAAATCTACAATGGGAAGATGTTAGGAAGAATAGTTCCCCAAATCTTAATTGCCTTAAAACCCTGCCCTATGAAATGACTCAGTGCATGCTCCTCACCTATGGAAGCATTGCAAGGAATTGAGCGGTCAAATATGTATTGTTCAGCGAGACCAGTTTGAACTTCTTTAACTAATGTCTCTCTAAGGTCTGTATGTGTTCTGGGGCGAGAGGGCGAGGAGAAGTATTAGCTACACAATAATGAAATATAAGGAGAAAACTAATTGGCTTTGAGGTTGTGGGCTAAATGTAAGCAATAATTTGATTTCGGCATTGAAATTTTCAGCTGGGTAAATCTGGGTTGCACTGCCTGGGTAAAAAACTCTGATTGGGGTTTCTGCATCACTAAATGTGCATCTGCCTTCTTGGGTTGCTCTTTTAGGATTTATAGGGGTTGATTTTCTGCTGCATTAATCTGATGGTTGAACTAAATAGATGACTTGATTCCAACGCAATATCCTTGTTAACTCATTGATTTCCTGATTTGACCTGAACTTTATCACTGTATTGTTTAACCCTTAGCTGAGTGGTGTCTATAGTCATTTAGCCTTAGTGACGTGCTCTTGGATTTATTTGTTCATGTTAATAAACTTTTAACTGGGATACTGAGTCATTCTTTCAATAAGCAACAGCGGCTGGAACTTTTCTCTGTATATTTAATTCAATCTCCATTTTCTTCATTTCATACTGTTCTAAGTTAAGGAATGTGCACAACAAAAACTGACACAAACCTGTTGCTGCCCCATTCTGTGCCCATCCAGCAGGAGTAAAGAACAAACTCCTCCTGGAGCAGGGATTGTCACACTGGACTGTACATACAGATGCATGTTCCCAAGCTTTGCTGTCTTTCTCAAATCATGGCATAAGGGTGACACCTACAGCTGCTTGTAATCACATCTGGCAGGAAGGAGACCCCTATGTGCATTCCCTGGGGAGGCAGGGGGATCTGAGAGACCCTGGACACTGGGGGCTATTTATCCGGAGCTCAGGAGCAATCTACTCAGGAGTGATGCAGTAGAAAAGAGCTGGGTCCTGCTTTCCCCACTTATTTCTTCTTATCCCCTTTCAATCTCTCCTCTTTGCCTTTCTTCCCCCTCCCTCCATCCTCTGGCAGGGAGACTTGGTCACTTCCCTGCTCCCAGGGGCACTCACTCTCCCGTAGCTGGATCGGCCCCTGCGAGTGCTAATAGGAGCGAGAGCCTGGGTGTGGGTCAGTCCCTGCAGTGGTTCTGGGACACACACAGGCAGCAGGAGGAGCAGAGATGGGGCTAGTTCCCACCTCAGAAAGTCCCTGGCCCGGTGAGTGCAGCAGCTGCAGCCCAGGTTGGGCTTGAAGGGGCCGGGGCAGCAGGGATTGGTAGGAAGGAAGGCAGGAAAAGAGCCGTGGGGCAGCTTCTGGTGGCCGGGCTCTGTAAGGTACAAGACACTGCTGCTGCTGATGCTGCTGCCTCCAGGTTGAGCTGGGAGCCCAGGCTGAGCTCCGGGCTGCTGCTGCGGCCCCAGAGGGCCTGGGCCAGGGACAGACTTTCACAGAAGCACTTTCTGTGCCCATCCGAGGTGGAGACTTTCTCCAGCTGGACCCAATCCCAGGCTCTGCTGCCCTTGGCCCGGAGCTGCAGGCCCCAGGGGCCAGAGAGACCCCAGGGCCAGCGCTGGGTGGGCAAGTAGAGACTCTGCCCAAAGGCTCCGGGAGCAGTTGGTCTCGCAGTCCCTGGGGATCTGCTCCTGGGCGGGGAACGTTCCTAGGCAGGACCTGGACTGCGGTGGTGCCACTGCTATCTGTAGGAATTTCCTACTCAGGGTGCACTGAGCAGGCTCAGTAACATCTGCTGAAGCCATTTCCCCCTACCCTGCCCTTACTTGGAATCAGATTCTGTGGACTCCTATTTACAGGGGTTAAAAAGGGGCAAAGGGGGCAAATCAGAGGAGGGGCTGGAAATTGACTGGTCAGGGGGTCAAGCAGCTGGAGGCAGGGTTAAGAGAGGGGTCGAAGGGTAAAATCAAGGCTGCGGGGCGGGAGGAGCTGGGGTTAAGCCCAGGGGGAAGGCAGATGGTGTCAGAGAGCAAAACCCTTGCACAGGCAGGGGCAGAGGGGGTAACAGTTACCTCGGTGGACTGAGACCCCAGTGTTTGCAAAAATAGGGTCTGGGGGCAGAAGGGCTTTATTATTTCCCCTCCCAAGTCTCAGAGCAGGTCACAGATTTATTTTATCTGCTGCTGGGACTCCCTGAATTCCTTGTATCACTGCATCATTTAGCTTTGTTACTGTGCAGATGCATGTCCCTGTGCTATTCAATTTCTATGTTACTGGGATACAGCAGGCCAGGGAGCAGAAGGACAATGGTCTTGTTGAGCGCCGGGACGTGGGCAGACGCTAGCACTGCCCACTGCTAATAGCCCCTCCCCCAGCCTAGGGAGGAGCTACTAAACCCAGAACCCAACCAAGTTCGGGGGACAATAAAGACTGTAACGGGAACAAGTGTGGGGGTCAAAGACCCATAACTCGTTGCTCCTCGAAGGCATCCAGAGAGCCGGCGGACGCTGCCTAGAGGAACTCTGCCCAGGTAGGTGAATGGATAAAGGAACGAAAAACAGCCCCCCGGTTGCAGGACCCTCCCCCCCGCACCAACCTCCTCTCCCTGGTGTTACCAATGCCACCATGGCCAGGAGGAGGTTGACGAGGTCCCGTGACTTCATGAGGCCTCAGATCGGGTGTGCATAAATAAACAAGTGTGGGGAAAAGTACAGCCAGAACCTCAATAAGCGGGTTGGGGGCTCAGGGATGCAGAGTGTGGAAGGGGACTCAGGGCAGGGGGTTGGGGTGCAGAAGGGTAGAGCAGGGGGCTCAAGGCAGGGGTTAGGGGGCTCAGAGCAGGGGGTTGGGGTGGAGGGTGCAGGAGGGGTTTGGGAGATGGGCTCTGGCCCAGCACCCACATACCTCAAGTGGCTCCGAGGCGGCAGCAGTGTGTAGCGGGGGTAAGGCGGACATCCTGCCTGCCCCGGTCCCGTGTCATTCCCAGAACCAGCCAGCATGTCTGGCAGTGGCTTCTTGGGGTGGGGTAGGCGGCTCTGCCATGCACTGCCCTCACCAGTGGGTACCACCCCCGAAGTTTCCATTGGCTGCAGTTCCCCATTCCCAGCCAATGGGAGCTCTGGGGGGCGGCTCCTGCAGGCGAGGGCAGCTCATGGAGCCCTCTGTCCTCGTCTCCCCCTGTCACCGCATGCCCTGGGGCTGGCAATCCCTTGGGCCACATTGAAAGCCCTGATGGATCTGGCCCAGAGTTTGCCCTCCCCTGATCTATACACACCCCTGAGACACTGTCAGCTCACTCCCCAACCCAAGTAAATCCCCTTCTGCTCCTTTCATGTAGATGCCAGGGATACTCCCTCACACTGTGTCCCTGCGGCTTCAGGCAAACTCTCAGCTCCTGAAGCCTCTGCCACTCACCTAGCGCCCCAAGGGTCAGTCCTACCCTGGCTGCTGGAGCTGAGACAGTGCAGGAGCCTTCCCTGGGGCCACAGACCTGCGGCTTTAGGAGACAGAGATTGTCTGAGACATCCAAATGTTGGAAACCATGTCACCGCCCTTTAAATCAGGGGCCTGATCCAGCCCTGAAACTGAGCTGCCAGGATCCCCCGCACAGAGCCGGGTGCCCCAGATTACAGCCTGAAAATAGGCATGTGAAACTAATTCCTGTTCTCCCTGCATCACAACTGGGGGTGGAAACACCCCTCCATTGCCATAGGGTGTGTGGGCCTCATGCACCGTGCAGCCATTCATGGAATGAGCCCTTCTACCAGCAGCCCTGTGCCAGGCACAACAGCCCCAAAGGGGCCATGCTGGGCTATTTACACCATCCCTGCAGATGTGCAGCATGTCCGATTGCAGCTGGGAAACCAGGCTTTGCTATCAGGGAAGTCAGGGCTAGGCTCCATTCTCTATCCAGCCTGTGCTGCTATTTATACCAAGAAATGCTGCATTGGTGGACAAGTGAAATCAATCCCAAAGCTCCCTTTCATCAGCCCCAGAAATTCATTTAAACTTAGGTTTGGCAGCAGAGAATGAAACAAACATGTCTGTGAACAGAGGGGAGTTGAGCTCAATCCCTTGTCACCATAAATGTGCAAACCAGGAGCTCGCTGCTTTGGGTTCCTGATGTTCTGGCTGCATCGTGTGGCCATTCGGTGTCAGTCCTTTTAACTAAATGTAACCCTTCTGCCCCTCTAAGTTGGCAGCAACAAGGGCCGGGTTCAGTATCCAGGGGTTCCGTTTCAATAATGCAAATGCAAAACCGGCTCGAGCCCCCACCCAGTGACCTGGGCCAATTACATACCACCCCCACGGGCGCCTCTAGGAGGCAATACTTCCCCTCTTGCAAGCACAGACTCTGAGTGTAGCAAAATACTTTTAATAAAGGAGGGAAACAATGTGGCATCATATTGGGGAAACACCACAAACAGGATTCATAACGTAAACCATGAGCAAAAGACCCACCAAGTAAGTTTTGGCAATGTCCTTTTCCCCTTAGAGTCTTAAGTCCAATCACCCCAAAGTCCAACAACCCAAAAGTTTCTGTCCCTGGTCAGTGCCGCCCCAGAATTCAAAAGTTTATCTGCAGAGTTTTACCCACCCCCAGCCTGGGTGGAAATGGGGGGGGGGCACACAGGGTATTAAGGGGCACATTACGTGGACCAACAACAGTGTGCAGTAATTATTCAGCAAGTATTTTAGGAGAACTGCAATGTTAAAGAGAATCATGAACTGCTCAGAGACAATTAATGCAGAGAAGCTGCAAAATTAATCAAACATAGAACTGGTTCTGACTTATTTACTTGGTCTTAAAAGAGAACAACAAGGACCTGAGTCTCCTCCCTGTCAATAACCCCCTGCTCAGCCAATCAGGGTAGAGACTGAGGCTGAGGGTTCTCACCAGAGAGCACAAAGGATTGCCCAGGTCATTGGTGGGGATCACTGCCCGAGCACTATTTCTGTCCCACATCTTTGGGTGCACTTTCCACAGTGGGAGCTGCAGAGCACGCCCCCACAACACACGCACACACACCCCTCTCCTGGTGTTGGGAGGGGAACAGGAGAAAGGACAAAAGAAGCAAGAGAAGAAGAGAAAGGAGGGAGAGAGGAAAAGGTGAAACAAAAAGGACAAACCCTACTGTCCCCAGTGATTCTAAGGGACAAAATCCCAGGTGCGGAATAAAATTTTGCCTCCTTGAGCTTATGTTTTCCATGCCTAGAATTCAACTGTCACCAGATGGATCAGACTGAACAGGTTTCAAACCTCAAGGAGGCTCTTACCTTCTAAACAGGGACGTCTGTTTTCTAGTAAAATAACTAAAAGGGGAGAACATTCGAAAGAGGTTCCTCCTGGCGCTCACGTATGTGAACCCGAATACTCTCTCAGTCCTCAAAGAGAGACCTGGAGAAGGAGACTTTGCTGAAGCAAAGCCACAGGGGTCTCTGAGGTTTCCCTGGCCCCTCGCCCCTGTCCTGCCTGGCTGATGTCAGCATCTCTCTGTGAGGTCATCACCTCCCCACCACCTTTGACAAATAGTCTGAGGTCCTGCAAAAGGCCTTTGTGATGTCACTGCCACACCCCTCCCTTGCTGTGCTAATGTCCTACCCTGGCCAGGCACTTTGGAGGTTTGAGCTACTCCCTGTGGATCACCCCACTCAAGGAGCGTTTGTTCTAGGAAGCAAGCCAGCTAGACAGGAAAACATCAGACACTGCTCCCAATGCTACACTCAGTTTTTCAGAAATTAGTCGACTTTATGGCCAGAAGAGACCATTAGCGCATCTAATCTGACCTCCTGCATCTCACAGGCCTCCTGTATGACACAATCGCTACTTTGGGGGCAAACACATTCCAGAAAAGCATCTAGTCTTCATTAAATGACATCAAGAGATGGTGAATCCTCCACTTTCCTTGGTAGCTTGTTCCTGTGGTGAATCATCCTCACTGTTGACTATCTGTGCCTTATTTCTAATATGAATTTGTCTCTTTTCACCTTCCAACCTTTGGGTCTTGTTATGCCTTTCTCTGCTCGATTAAAGAGCCCTTTAATGTCCAATCTTTTCTCTCCATTAAGTTACTTCAACACTTCAGTGAAGTCCCCTTTCAATCTTCTTTTGATAATCTGAACAGGTTGAGCTCTTTCAATAGCTCACTAGAAGGCATTTTTCTCCAGCCTTCACAACATTTGGTGGCTCTTTGCTGCCCCAGCTCCATTTTCATAGAATCATAGAATATCAGGGTTCGAAGGGATCTCAGGAGGTCATCTAGTCCAACCCCCCCCTGCTCAAAGCAGGACCAATTCCCAACTAAATCATCCCAGCTAGGGCTTTGTCAAGCTTAACCTTAAAAACCTCTAAGGAAGGAGATGCCACTGCATCCCTCGGTAACGCATTCCACTGCTTCACTCCGAGTGAAAAAGTTTTTCCTAATATCAAACCTAAACCTCTCCCACTGCAACTTGAGACCATTACTCCTTGTTCTGTCATCAGGTACCACTGAGAACAGTCTAGATCCATCCTCTTTGGAACCCCCTTTCAGGTAGTTGAAAGCAGCTATCAAATCCCCCCTCATTCTTCTCTTCTGCAGGCTAAACAATCTCAGTTCCCTCAGCCTCTCCTCATAAGTCATGTGCACCTGCCCCCTAATCATTTTTGTTGCCCTCCACTGGACTCTTTCCAATTTTTCCACAGCCTTCTTGTAGTGTGGGGCCCAAAACTGGACACAGTACTCCAGATGACGCCTCACCAATGTCGAATAGAGGTGATCTGTTGGCAATGCCCCTATTTATACAGCCCAAAATTCCATTAGCATTCTTGGCAAATTCTGCACTTGTCCTTGTTGAACCTCATCAGGTTTCTTTTGGCCCAATCCTCTAATTTGTCTACATCCCTCTGTATCCTATCCCTACCCTCCAGCGTATCTACCACTCCTCCCAGTTTAGTGTCATCTGCAAACTTGTTGAGAGTTCAATCCACGCCATCCTCCAGATCATTAATGAAGATATTGAACAAAACCAGCCCCAGGACCGACCCTAGGGGCACTCTGCTTGATACTGGCTGCCAACTAGACATCTTTTTCAAATGAGGACACCAAAACTGGAGGCAATATTCCAATATCAGTCTCACTGGTGCCATGTCACCTCCTGTGATGCTATTGACACAATCTGTCACTATATAGATCACTGTTGTGACCACTGTTCTATATTTGCAGCCAATATTGTAGAAAGGTTGTTGTGTAAGGGGTCTATGGAGAGGTTCTGATTGGCTGATTATAATTATACTATCTCTAGATGTGTATCATTTTTGTAGTTGATGTTATGAATATTGGCTCTATGCTGTCCATAATTCAAACTTTGCTCTGCTTCCGGGGAACACCCCAGACAAGTTGGTGTCAGTTCTGCCTAGCCTGCTTGATGGCCTATTAAGGACCATCAGCTATACAATCGACCCACTGAGAGAAGGCAGATATGCCTTGTGACTCAGCAAGGTATGCAGGGACCTGCCTATGGACAGAACTCTAAGGTTTTTCTATGCCACATGCTGGATAGAGTGTCCTTGGGACAAAGAAAGCAAAGACCACATGGCAAGAGACTATAAAAGGCTGATGCCTCATCTCCATCTTGTCTTCAATCCTGCTTCATACCTCTGGAGGGATTTTGCTACAAACTGAAGCTCTGTACAAAGGACTGAATGACCCATCCCAGCTGTGGATGGACTCCAGAGACTTGATTTGAACCTGCAGTTTATTCCATCACTGCTACAAGCCTGAATCAAGAACTTTGCTATTACTGTATGTGAATGGTTAAAACCTATGTGCATTTTATATAACAACCTGGTATATGGATTGTGTCAGACCCAAAGTCCAGAGCATGGTCAAGGGACCGTAGGCCTAGCAAATGGTGATCAGCTAACAGAAATCTGGGGTAAACAGAAAGCCTTGCTTGCTAAGATAGGCCTGGTCAGCAAATTGCCAGGTGTTGGAGCTAAGAACTAAAGAATTGTGTCTTATTCAGAGTTGCAGATTGAACAAAGAATCCGTTTCTCTTGTGTTTGTTTCTTCTGTAGGGAGACGTTCTTCCCACAGATCCAACTCTGAGTTTATGAGAAGTTGTCATATGTCAGTATAAGATATGGCATCCTTCCACCTCCCTTCCCAGGGATCAATGCCTTGCCTTTAGACACACAGAAAACAATCTTTATTGCCATATACTTTTACTGTTTCTTTGCTTTAACCTCTAGGAATGTACCCGTTGGACAATCAAAGGAGTTGCTCCATTCCTATGGACCCCAAATCAGAATTCAACCTATATATTTTATACTAACAACATTTTATCAAAGTATTAATTAAATGTTAACTTGATAACTTAAGACCATGGACGGAGATTTTATGTAACCTGTTAACCATTGGTTTATGTGCTATCTTGTCTTGCTTCAAAACCTACCCAGGGGTGTGGAACTGCCTACCTCGTCACTTTCCCTGCCCATGGAAAATCTATACATTCTATTGTAATCAATTGATTGGCAGTGTCTCTGAGCCTAATAAGCAAGGTGACACTCCGCCAGCGCTGTGTGTAATAAACTCCTATGCTTGACCTCTATACGGTGTTGATTTATGTCCTTCACTGCTGAAGCTAGTAGTTTATAAACCATAATAGCTTTACAAGTCGCTGTGATTGTCTTCAGTATAAGTTACCATCAAGTTTATCATAAAAGTAAATCAAAGTTTATAAGTTGTTATATAAGGTTATAGGTAGGTTAAGGTTAGTAAAATATAGTTAATCAATGTATTAGTATTACATAGAGAATTGTATTTGTTGGGGGTGGTTACAGTACATGTAAAATTGCTGGGCGATCAGTAATAGTAACGTTGCATGTGCTTGTGACTATTTTCAATATTATCTACCGTTTATAGATGCACTTATAGGAATAGGTATTAATGCATAATATTACTTGGACTTGAGCTTGTCTCCAGTATAACTTGCCATTTGTATTAATCCTCACTCAGTGCTGGTCTTTAATTCTGTTTTTCTTATTCTGTTTGTGTTGCCTTTATAGTTGTAAGTCATTAAAAACCTTTCTTGAGGAATAATTAGTTGTTTAGTTTCTCTTTTGTGGACACTATTCAACCTCATTACATCTGTGTTGGGTGGTGGGAAGCAGCGATCACCCAGAGCCCCACTAGAACCCTGACGTGAGCCCCCCTAGGGCTCTGACATGTGCCTCCTCCTTCCATTAATCTCCACAACCACATTCTAGACATGGGCATTGTGACCTCCCTGAGGATCTAGACAGCTTTAGCCAGCTTCTTGGTGGCTATTTTCCTGCTCACAGCCACTGTCTTCTTCTCATGCCTTGTCCTGGGGGCCCAGATTCTGGTTGAATGTGAAGGAGCCAAGGTGCTGGTGACTTTAGCCTGCACCAAGTTGCCTTTGCTCATCAGACTCCTGAATCCCAACTGGATGTGGTTCTTGTTCTTCTGCACAACACAGCCCCTGGAGAAGAGGGATCTGCAAATGTACATTCATATGCTACCTTTGTTTAATTGATGAAAACATAAACTAGACACTTAGAGGATTGGAACTGATTTCAGCTGATGGACAGGTTTGCTAGGTTTTTATGCATTTGGACAGCGAAATGTTGAGTGTTTACATTCATATCAAGCACCCCCGTATAGTGGAGCTCCTGAACATAATGGAGAATGGAAATGAAAATGTTTTCTTTTTTTTAAAAAAGAAACAAGGTCATAAGAGGGCACTGGAGTTTGAACCAAGGACCACTTGAATTGTAGTCAAAGACTCAATCACTGAGCTATACTCTCCTGACAACAAGCACATGGAATCGTGATCTCCAGGACTTTGAAGGACAAACCCTGCTTCATCGAGCTCCTTTGCCATTCCCAGACCACAGGTGGTTTTAAAAATGGGGTTTGATTAACCTTCTTAAATGTGGTAAATACCACAGCTTGCACACCCACTAATATAGCTTCTCTCACTGACATAGCTGCCATATCCTGGGGAAGTGGATTAACTACACCCACATGAAAACTCTCTCCCATCAGCACAGAGCAGTGGTTCTCAAACTGTGGATCAGGACCCCAAAGTGGGTCATGACCTTGTTCTAATGGGGTCACCAGGGCTGGCATTAGACTTGTAGGGCTGAAGCCAAAAGTCTGAGCCCCACCACTCAGGGCTGAATCCCTCATGCTTTGGATTTGCCCTTCCCCCACTGGGGTGGAGCTTAGGTTTTGGCTCCCCCCCCCCCCGCTCGCCTTGTGTGGAGGGGCTTGGTCCCTCTTTCCTGGGCCATGTAGTAAGTGTTTTTGGCAGAAGCGGGTTGCAGTGAAAGGAAGTTTGAGAAACCCTGGCATAGAGCATCTCCATTACTGAGCTGCAGCCGCATAAACTCAATGTTTGAAATGTCGGGGGTGAGCGGCGAGTCAGAGGCAGGCAGGTGGGCAAAGAGGCGAGCAGTGAGGCAGCAGGGATTCTAGGGGCAGGCATGGGGGTTTCTGGCAGGAGAGGGAGGAGGTGAAAAGAGGCAAGTGAAGGGTGGGGGACTGACTAGGAGGGACACAGCAAGCCAGCGGGGGGATAGGGGGTGAAGAGGGGTGTGATGGTGCGGCCAAGCGGGGAGGGGGCGGTCCTATTTTACAGTTGTGATCTGGTCACCCTATGTGCACCGTTTCTGCCCCCCTCTACAGGCTACCACATACCATCAGTGCCTTGCTAGTGAGCCATGCCCCGTGAGAGATCTCTTCTCTTTGTGTGTGACTGTGAGTGTTTCCCTTGTGTGTGAATTTATTCAACAAAATCTTGAGCTTTATAATGGATACCATGAGTGAAAAGAAAAAGAGAAACAGAGCACAGCGTTTTCAACACTGAATGGACGAATAAATACTTACATACTGAGAACGATAAGGTTACTAAAGTAAGCTTTCAAATTTCTAAGGAAATTGCTGCTGTTGGGAAATGCTTCACAGAAGGTGAGTTTTTAAAAAAGTGTATCTTGATTGCTGTATCTGAGTTATGTCCAGAAAAGAGGGGAATATTTGAGAATGTCAGTCTATCATGCATGACTGTACAGAGAAGAATAGCTGACATTTCTACCAATCTAAGTGATCAGTTAAAGCAGAGGGTCAGTGAATTCTGCTTTTACTCCTTAGCTAGGGATGAAAGCACCAATTTAAAAGACATCGCCCAACTTCTTATTTTTATTAGAGGTATTGATAAAAACCTTGAAATTACAGAAGAACTTGCTGGCATGTGCTCCATGACAGGTCACACAACCGGAAAAGAAATCTCCAGTGAAGTGATGAAGTCCATGAATGATCAGTCGGGATTAGATTTCACAAACTTGGTGGCCATTTGTACTGATGGTGCTCCAGCTATGTGTGGAAAAAATGTTGGAGCAGTTACTCTTCTTGAAGAATTTATTGGGAGACAAATAACCAAACATCACTGCATTTACATCAGCAGGTTTTGTGTAGCAAAGTCTTAAAATCTGAGCATGTAATATCAGTGGTAGTTTCCATTGTAAACTACATCCGTTCTAGAGGACTAAAACATAGGACATTTCGAGCCTTTCTTGAAGGGGTAAACACTGAGTGCAGTCACTTGATGTACCATACGGAAGTGAGGTGGTTGAGTCGAGGAAAAGTGCTCCGTCGTTTCATTCCTTTGAAAGAGGAGGTAGCAAAATTCATAGAAAATGGGCCAATAAAATTCCCAGAGCTTGAAAATGAGTCCTGGAATCAATATCATTTTCTTTTGTGATATTACAGCACACCTGAATGATCTCAACATTCAACTTCAGGGGAAAAAATCAACTTATATTTCAAATGTGTGCAGCAGTGAAAGCCTTCAAAATGAAATTGAAACTTTTCAGAAGTCGGCTGTCAAAAGGTGAAATGTGTCACTTTCCCACTTGTGCACAGTGTATCCCTCAGCACAAACACGCTGAGTTAGGAGAAAAATACTCAAAGCACATCAATCTTTTGATTGAAGAATTTGACAGAAGACTTACTTTGTCTAAAGACGACAACGTCCAGTTGAAGCTGATTGAAGATCCCTTTTCTGTGGATCCAGAGGAAGTGCCACTAGATTTGCAGTTGGAGGTTATTGAACTTCAATGTTCGGCAGTTTACTGAAATAAGCACAGAGAAAGCAACCTGTGGGACTTCTACAAAAGTCTGGATGATGAAAAATACAAGAATCCTATTGAAATTGCACTGAAAACATTCAGCATTTTTGGAAGCACTTACATATGTGAACAAACATTTTCCAACATGAACATGAATAAAAACAAGCAATGTTCTTATCTGATAGACGACCATTTGGAAGACATTATGAAAATATCCACTTCAGATATGACCCCTGAATACAACAAGCTTGTTGCCCAAAAGAGATGTACTATCTCTCATTAAATCTGCAAGGTAATTATGAAAAGTACAAAGTTTTCTTTCAACGAAACAGGTGTTTTTCATTTTTCCATGATTCATAACAAAAAATTTAAAAATTGTTTGCTTTAATTGAAAAATTCTTAATAAAGTATCCCTCCCAATCGTCCTTTTTGGCCCACAGCAGTTTCAGCGGGGTGGCGCTGGGGAAGGAGGGTTTGTTTCCACAGTGCAGGCAGCATTGGGTGTGTGTGTGTTGTGTTTTGGGGGCGCGGGGGTGGTGTTCTGGCAGCGCTGGGATGGGGGAGTTCAGCCCTCAGCTGTTTTCTTTGGAGTAATATGGCCCTCACTGCTTTACAAGTTGTGCAGGCCTGCCCTAGAGGTTTTCATGGTGTTGAGCTCTTTTACAGATTCTCTGATGACTAACATGGGCCGAGTGCCAAGCGAAGGTATTCCCACACTCACTGCATTCATAGGGCCGCTCTCCTGTGTGGATTCTCTGATGGGTAATAAGGTTTGAGCTCCGATTGAAAGTTTTCCCACACTCGCTGCATTCATAAGGCCTCTCCCCTGTGTGGATTCTTTGATGTTCAGTAAGGCCTGATCTGTGAGTGAAGTTTTTCCCACACTCACTACATTCATAGGGCCTCTTCCCTGTGTGGATTCTCTGATGTTTAGAAAGAGTTGAGGTGTTAATGAAGCATTTTCCACACTCATGGCATTTAAAGGGCCTCTCCCCCATGTGGATTCTCTGATGATTAATAAGGCTGAATCTGTGAGTGAAATTTTTCCCACACTCACTGCATTCATAGGGCCTCTCCCCTGTGTGGATTCTCTGATGGGTAATAAGGTGTGAGCTGCGACTGAAGGTTTTCCCACACTCACTGCATCCATGTGGCCTCTCCCCTGTGTGGATTCTCTTATGGGAAATAAGATGTGAGCTGCGCTTGAAGGTTTTCCCACACTCACTGCATTCATAGGGTTTCTCCCCTGTGTGGATTCTCTGATGCTCTTTATGGGCTGAATAGTCACGTAAGTTTTTCCCACACTGAGTACATGTATTTTTGCTCTTTCCCATAAGGATTTCCTGCTGTGCTGTGGTTTCCTTGAGGTCCTTCTGAGTTCCTTCTCGTGAAATTAATTTACCCACTTTCTCCCCTGGCTGGTTTCCTTGCTCTCTTTCTGGTCTGTGCTGAATCTCACAGGAATTTCCCTGCTCATGAGTCCTGGACACGTTCCTTTTTGATCTTTGTGATAATGCTCTGTGTTTATCCACTTGCTCAACATTTTCCTGCTGAGAATTCTGCTCCTCTTTCTCACACACCATTGCATCACCTGCTGTGATAGAGACAGAAACCTCAAACAGGCATGGAAAGGAGAAGGCCAAACCGAAACAAGTGCTGGAGAGAGGTCAAATAAAAATCAGGAACTAGATTCCCCCAAACTCTTCCCCCAAATGTAGTGGTGGGATTTTATGTTGGTATTTTATATAATTTGGAATGAAGGATAAAGAATAATTATGTAGCATGTATTAAGTGTATTGGTGTATGATTTGATCATATCCTGCCAGCCACCCTTTTTGAATAACAGAAAGGAATGGCCTAATGGGCCAATGGGTAGAGATACATCAGCCAGAATGTGTGTCTGGACTGATTTCAAGGCAGTAACAGACCTTTGAGGGTCACCAATTTGTTGTAGATTTAGCATTTTAAAATAAGTAAAAGAATGCCGTAATTGTTTTCTTTTGCATTGCAATTTGATGTTCCTGTGTAAAATGTTGTGTGTAAATTAATTCTGTTTTGTGTTTGAATAAGGAATGTACATGTTAAGAGATAAGTGTGAAGGTCATCGCTGAACCAGATGTATGAGGGAGGAACTGAAGAAAGACGTAAGGGCGCCAGGAGGCTGCAACACACCCCTATTGAAATGTCAGAGGAGGGCAGACTGATGATTCTAAAGATGAGACAGGCACCTATCAGTGGGGACAAGATAGCTGTGATCTAAACCAACATGGGATAACTCCCTGAGGGACTTGATGAAAGAACAAGATAAAGGATGAGAAGGACAATTTAAGAAAACAAGCACTCATCAAACAACAATTGATTACAGCATGACGGTGCAAAATTCATTGGTCCCAATGAAGGAAAATCACTATATAAACAAGGTGCCTTGCTATGAAACGTTGGGTTCATCCTGCCAAGACTTCCCCAGAGCATCGTGTCATGACCAATGGAACCCAGCTCCTCCTACCCATGATCAACCTAGCTGGCCACTAGGTTGATCTGGACTCTGGACTGGTAACTGTAACATCGACTGGTGGGACAGTGTGTGTGGTGTGTGACTGAACACATATGCGAATTGTTATATCTTCAATAAATGCAGCATATTGCCTTTTCCCGTGAAAAAGATGCCGTATGCTTCTTATAAGCATAACAGGGTAACACCCACAAAGTAGCTAGCTAGCACATCTTGGAGGGATTGTTCAAATTAAGTGGTTCATCAAGACACACTTAGTTGACAGTGGATCATGGGAGAAGCCCATCTACACTGAGTGGACCGTCATGGACATGTGCTGTCTGGAATCTAGGTAATGGCTTCCTGCAATGACTGAGGGAAATTGGGCATGAACATGTGACTTGCCCATGTGACTCCAAACTCCATCCTGTTGCTCTAATTTTCCACAGTAAGAACCATGGGATGCCCTTCACATGGCAAAAGCTATAAAAGGCCCTGGAAACACCTCCATTTTGTCTTCAATCCTGCTTCTTACCTCTGGAAGCTCTGAGCAAAGGACTGAATGACCCATCCAAGCTGTAGATGTACTCCAGAGACTTGACTTAAGCCAACAGTTTATTCCATCACTGCTACAAGCCTGAACCAAGAACTTTGCCATTAATGTATGTAATTGATTCCCTTACCCAATTTTAACTCTCCCTTTTCATTCTTTTTATGACTAAACCTTTAGATTTTAGATACTAAAGGATTGGCACCAGCATGATTTTTGGGTAAGTTTTAAGTTGTATATTGACCTGGGAGTGGCTGGCCCTTTGGGATCAGAAGAAACTATCATTTAATGACACTGGCTGTAAAGAACCACTCATCTCTGAATCCAGCGTGTTTGGTGGTGTTATAAGAACCAGAATGCCTGAGAAAACTGCCTTTATGTTTTCTTGTTAGCCAGTGTGGTGAAACAGGAGTTTACTTTTGTGGCTGGTTTGATTTATCTTATAAAAGGACAGGAGTACTTGTGGCACCTTAGAGACTAACACATTTATTTGAGCATAAGCTTTCATGGGCTACAGCCCACATTATCGGATGCATGCTTATGCTCAAATAAATGTGTTAGTCTCTTAGGTGCCACAAGTACTCCTGTTCTTTTTGCGGATACAGACTAACACGGCTGCTACTCTGAAACTTATAAAAGAATAACCACCAGTTTTGGGTTGTGTTTGCCCCATTTCTCAGCAGTTCGTCCTGAATTTGGCATCCTCAGTTATGACCCGCTAAGGCTTGGTGACAGGGTGCCAAGGGAGGGGGCTGGATCATGGATTTACAGGGAGTTAGGTGACCCAACCTTCATACAGTCTCCCTTGGGACTGTCCTCTTTAGGGTATGTCTAAGGTGCAGCAGGGAGTCGGCCGCCTTCCAGGCTGAGTCTCACGCTAGTGCATTAAAAATGGCTGTGGAGACATTGCTTTGATGTTAGGGCTCTGCTTGGAGTTCAGACCATCCAGCCCACCTACCCCCCTCAACCCCTGGCTTTAGAACCCAAGCTACAACCCAACCAACAGCGCCTGCACCGTTATTTGTAGTGAGTCAGTAGGGACTCTGGCTGGGAGGCAGCTGCCAGATGCAGTGCAGACATACCCTTAATGGGCGACATGCTCGCTTTAGCTTTTTCCAAGGGTGAACCCTGGTTCCCCTTAGAACCATAGAGTTAAAAGGGACCACAAAGGTCATGTAGTCTAAACCCCTGCCAAGGTGCAGGATTTGCTGTGACTAAACCAGCCTCCTTTTGAAAACCTCCAGGGAATAAACTTCCACCACTGCCCTAGGCATCTGTTCCATTCTCCTACTGTTCTGCCAGTTAGAAAGTTTTTCCTGATATTTAATCTAAAACTGCTGTGCTGTAGTTTGAACCCACTGCCTCTTGTCCTGCCCTCTGTGACAAGAGAGAAGAACTGTTCTCCATCCTCTGTATGGCAGCCTGTAGCGGGGAAGACCAGCAGGGACCACAAGGCGCCTGTTGGGCTACAGAGCCAGGAAAGCCATCTCCACCCCTCCGGAAGCTGAGGGGCAGGACAGGAAGTAGAAGTACAAAAGGAGGGGGCCCTGCAGCTCAGTTGGGCTGGAGCTGCCGAGGGAGACAGACACTTATCACTGCTGCTGGAGCGGGACACTGAGGACCTGCTGGGGCAGATGCCAGAGGACTGGCCAGAGCTCCCAGGGTCACCAGCCAGTCAAGGTGCCAATGAGCTGATGGGGCTGCCACAGACACCAACCCTGGGGAAATGGAGGCCAGAGGTACCAAACCCTGGGGATTGTAGGAAGTAGCCCAGAGAAACTAGACCATCGTCTGGCTGAGTGTTGGCCTGACACTAAGTAAGGGTGTTATGAGCAGATCCCCGCTGATACAGTGGTGGATTACACTGCCACTGCTAGGGTCTGGGGCTGGGACCCAGTGGAGTCAGGTGGGCCAGGGTCCCCCTACCTCCTGCCACCCACCTTCGGCCAGGAGGCCTGTGTTGGTCGACAGTCCGCCGAGCTAGGACGTTAGACTGTTTGGTGCTCGCCCTGGGCAAAGCCCCTAATTGTTTGCTGCCCCACCCTGCCTGAGGGCCTGGGCTTGGAGACTTTGCAGTTCTGCCCTGAGACAGACCAGGAGGGACGGCCACACACGCTCTCAAAGCCTTTCGAGTATTTGACAATCGCTGTTATATCCCCCCCATTAACTCTTTTTTCCAAAGTAAACACACCCAGTTCTATCAGCCTTTGCTCACTGGTTTGCGTCCCACCCCTTTGATTATCTTTGTCACTTGCCTCTGGATTCTTTCCAGTTTCTCTACATCCTGTCTAGTCACTGGTGACAAAAACTGGACACAGGGACTCCCCGAGGCCTAACCAGTGCTGAGTAGATCACTACTATCCCCACCTGTGATTTGCATGCTATGCTTCTGTTAAAGCATTTGCTTCTTTTTACATTACCATCACATTGTTGACTTCCTGTTGAGGTTGTGATCCACCACAACTCCCAGATCCTTCTCAGCGGTACTGCTGCCATTCCAGTTATCCCCCAGTCAGTATTTGTGCATTGGGTTTTTCTTCCCGAAGTGTAGCACCTTACACTTGTCTTTGTTAAATTTCATTGGTGTCTATAGCCCAGTTTGCCAATTTATCACGATTCCTTTGAAGTTTTGCTCTAGCCTCCAAAGTGTTGACAACACCCCCAGCTTTGTGTCATCTGCAAATTTGATCAGTATGCTCTCTATTCTTACATACAGGTCGTCAATGAAGATGTTAAACAACACCAGACCCAAAACAGATCCCTGTGAAACCCCATTAGAGAAATCCCTCCAATCTGACATCATTCCAATAATAGTTACTCTTTGTTTGCAGTTGTGTAACCAATTATATATCCACTGAATGGGAGTTCCGTTGAGCCTGCATTTCTCCAGCTTACTCATGGGACTGTGTCAAAAGTCTTTTTGAAGTCCAGGTCTATTTTAGCCACCAAACCAATTACCCAATCAAAGAAGGATATCAAGCTGCTTTATCATGCTATGTTCTGGGTTTGGTCCTGCTTTGAGCAGGGGGTTGGACTAGATGACCTCCTGAGGTCCCTTCCAACCCTGAGATTCTATGATTCTTAGTAAATCCATGCTGGCTGCTACCAATTACCCCTTCATCCTCCGGGTGTTCGCAAATTTAATGTTTTATACATTGCTCTAGTAGCTTCCCTGGTATTGAGGTCAGGCTGACAAGGCTCCAGCTCCTCCTTTTTCCCCTTTGAAAAGATGGGCACTATGTTAACCCTTCTCCAGTCTTCTGGGACCTCTCCTGTCATCTGAGTTTGCAAATATTGCCAGAGGCTCTGAGATTCCATCAGCTAATTCTGGGCTGAACAGCAAGAAAGGAGGTGGGGGGCTGGTTTTGGGGATTAAGAGCTCTGTTATCAACATTTCAGCTGTTGATCTTGAGCTGATGGCTAGCCATCCACGAGGAGTCATCAGAGGGAGGCAGAGATTTCAGTTTGGACAGAAGGAGACAGGTCTGGAGTAGAGCGGTAGATCTGTGATTCATCAGCATATGGACAGTAGCTGAATTTGTGTTTGTGGGTGAGATTTCCCAGAGATAAAGTGCAGAGGAAGTGACCAAGGACCGAGCCCTGTGGAACCTCCACAGAAAAGTGGAGTGGGGGTGAAGACGATCTTCCTAAGGACACACTGAAGAAATGGTTACAGAGGTAGGAGGAGAGCCAGGAAGAAGACAAGATGTCAAGAAGAGACCATGGTCAGTGGTATTAAAGGAGGCTGACAGGTCAAGAAGAATAAGGGTGGAGCACTGGTTCTGAGCTTTGCTTAGGGAGAGGTCATTAGAGACTATGGCAAAAGCATTCTCAGTGGAGAGCCCCAACTATCTGCCTCCCTGAGACCTTCCCTTCCCACTGCCACGAGATCCTTCCTGCTCCTTGGAGCAAACACTCCCCATCCCCTTCCCACTACCCTCAGTCTTTTCCACTTCCAAGGATCCCAGATCTCCTATCCAATCCTCCCCCTCCAACAGCACCACTGCTGGGACCTCCACCCCTTTTCTCCATTCCCAGGCTCCCACTCCCCCAAACCACCACACTCCCTGTTCCCAGGAGATTCTGTCTCTGATTCCTCACCTCCTCTTCCTTCCATGGTACCCATCCCTTCCTGATTCCCTCTAGTCTTCCACATACCTATCCCTTTCCTCCCACTACACTCAGCCTTCCCTACCTTGTGGCACCCCACAAGCACTAGCTCCCCCATCATCTTCTCCACTCCCACTGCTCCCCGCTCTCCTTCCCCCATACCCCCCAAGAACTCCTGAATAGGAACCTCACACTGCTCTCACAGTCATTTGTTGGTTGAGTCAAGAGGACATGCTGTGGCCACTGCCTCTGACCTACTCATTCATCTGAGTCAGAGCCGTACCACTGTTAACTTTCAGATTAGGTGTATTGTGCGTTTTGCTTGCATTCTGAAGGAGTTCCTCTTAGATGTTTCTCCCGATTCCAAAATTTCAGGGCTGAGAGCAATATTTTAAAGTGTTTTAAAATCCACTTGCAGACTCTGGCCTCTTCTGAGCTGCAAAGTTTGTCAGCATAGCTCTGTTAGGGATTCTGTCAATTAATGGAAACCACATCCTTAATTGACAGAATTATGCTGGCAAAATTTCTCATGCGGACACAGAGTGCTGAAAAAGTCTATTAAAAAAATAAGGAAATCAAATGCCCATAACCTACATAAACACTGAGTACAGGCTGCCCAGTTGTGCTGCATGCCTTTCCACTAGGTGGGTGGTGGCTAAACTTAAACCTCTGAAAACCAGAAAAGGAAGAGTTAATATACACACCATCCCTAAAGTGCAACCTTAACTCTGCCCCAGCCCTGCAGCTGGCACTAGCCACTGGGAATGGCTCAGTAAGGCTGGTGCAAAGGTTAACAAACTAATAAAGGAAGTGGAGGTTTCTCCATTTCTTGAAGTCTTCAAGTCGCAGTGGATGCCTTTCTGGGGGAGGATTTAGTCCAACACAAGGTATTCAGCTCAGTACAGCAGTAACTGGATGAAATTCTATGACTAGTGTTATACAGGAGGTCAGACTAAATGACCTAATAGCCTTTTCTGGCCATAAAATCTATGATTCTACAATAGCTATGAAGGACTAAGAACGTGCCATTGTTTGTGTTGTGTTCAGAGATGGGAATACCAGCATTTAGCCGCATGCCTCCAGCTGTGTGCACTGGGTCAGCTGTAGCTGTAACTGGATGGTGGAGGGAGGAGTTGGAGCAGCTTGGCAGAGCTGTGACTGTGATATGAAGGGAGGTGCATGTGAACCCTGAGGGACCTAGTTTGCCCCATTTCAATGCACTCAATGGGCTGTTGCTGAAACAGGGCAGAGCCGAGGTGGCATTGTGGAGGTGGCATGAACCTTAACTCCATTTCCTCTTCTAAGAACCGAGGGGACAGGAATCCTTACCCAGCAAGGTCACATTCTCATAGTTTTCCTGCATGACGTCTCTGCAGAGGGCTCTTTGACGGGGGTCCAGCAGAGCCCACTCTTCCCTGGTGAAATACACAGCCACCTCCTCGAAGGTCACCGGCCCCTGAAAGAGCAAGAGCCCCTCACTCACAACCTGCTGCCCCACTCACAGCCCCACTATTCATGGGGGAGAGGAGCCAATTAAATGGAAGCTCTGGCAGGCTCACAGTCAGCAGAGTCTCACCCCCACCCTGCTCAGAGCAGCCAGGAGGCAAAACAGGAGGGGAGATAGAAATCCCCTCATCCCCCCCAGCAGACAGAGGGGGCACCTACAAGCCAGAGGCTGATACAGGGGATGGGGCCCCCAGCAGGCTCCAGGGTCAGCTCCCCAGTAGGAATCCCAACAGGCTTCCCATTGCCAGCAGCTGGAAGGAAGGGGAGGGGTTATCTACTCTAGGCCCCACTGGTGGGTAACCTCCCACCCCCTCCTTCGAATCTCCTAGCAGCCTCTGGTGAGTAGGTTCATGTTCTTGCACTGGGAATCTGATACATTTTCCCTGCGCTGTCCAGGGTTCCCCCACCAGCCCCGTTCTACAAATAGGGTAGTTTCCTCCCCCAAACCCCATGAGTCTGTTCCTGGAATCCAGGACTTGGGTTAAACAATTCCCAGCAAGTTTGTCACACGCCTTGTCCCCCTCCCTTTCTCCACCCTGGATATTTCCTGCACCCATCCCACCTCCACACTGAGCTCCCCCAAAGATCCCAGGCCCTCAGTATTTCCTGCCCCTCTCCCCCCAGCAGGAACCCACTAGCAACCCCGCAATAATCCCTACCTGGACTGGCTCCACTACAGCCAGTTCCCTTCCCTGTCCCGTGGGAGGCTGGGACAATCTGGAGCCAAAGGTGGGTGTTACTCTGCCGCCTGTCAGGGTGAGAAGGGTGACAGGGAAGATTTCAAAAGGAACTTTAGTTCCTGTCACATCATGATCTTCCCCGGCCCTTTCCCTGCACAAGATGTGTCTGACTCGCATGCTGGGAAAATATTCCATCACTTTATCACAGCCCAGACCCAGCCCTTCCCACCAGCACTAAACCCGCTGTGCTAGTTTTAAACCCTGAGGGCAACTCCCCCAACGGTGGGGACCAGGCGGAGGCAGGGACAGAACAAAGACTGCCCAGTGCTGGTGCAGTAAATGAAATGAAGTTTGCTGGTAATATTAAGATGGAAGCCATTGTCAATAGAGACAAATATAATCTAATAAAATAATAATTATAATATATGGAGATATACCTATCTCATAGAACTGGAAGGGACATTAAGTCCAGCCCCCTGCCTTCAGTAGCAGGACCAAATACTGATTTTGCCCCAGATTGCTAAGAGGCTCCCTCAGTGACTGAACTCACAACCCTGGGTTTAGCAGGCGAATGCTCAAACTACTGAGCAATCTCCCCTGTAACACCTGCATTTTGAACTCTCTTCCTTACTTCACTGTAAAAATCAGACAAAAGTTCGTAAGATCTTACAATAACCTCTAGCAGCAAGTTGATGAAAAGTAGGTTAAATTCTTTTCAGCCATGAAGGCCATGCACAGGTGCAAGACAACCAATGACAGAAAATTTAATTAGTCCAAACAAAAGGGGCTAATGATGTCGTTCAGGGCCAGCACTAAGCTCTATGCTTGGTGAACAAGAAAACGTGGGAACAAAGTTATCTAGGCCAAACTTGGCCTTAGGGACATGGATTTAATTAGTAAACAAAATAATAAAAAAGAAACGATGCCACCCACTTTTATTCCTTTTGGGACTTTTAAAAAAAGATTGGGGGGGGGGATAATCTGCCACCTCACCCCAACATGGCAACACTGCTACTAAACTGCTACATTTCCTTTCTGAGAGGCTTTGTTTTCATTATATTTTAACTTGTGTTCCCTCCTCTTTCCCCTCATGATGCAGGATCATTAATTTGCACTTAATGTTGACCATAGTTCTGTCCTGTTTCTCAGAAAGGCTCAAAGGGCTTGTCAGTTAAAATATGTTCCAAAGAGACACATTGCTCCCATGATTAGTGACTTTCTTAAAGTCTCTCAGTGCTTGTACGTTAAACTATTTTTCTAAAGAGACCCCTCTTTTTAAGAGCAGGATTAGTAATGAAACTTACCCTCGTTCCCACAAGCCACGGTCTCTGTGCCTTTACTCTCTGGTGCAACACCTTCAAATAATTCTGCTGAGGATGTTTCCCAGAAATTAATTATCATTGGGATGGCTAGGAATGTACGGGGGGAGGAAAAGTTAAGATTCTATCTTAAATGAATAAAATCATTCCAAGAAATATATATTAATTTAAGGCATAATGTAAGCATAAAAAAAAGTTTAGAGGAAAAAGTTAGTTAAAAGAACCAAAGAAACGTTGCATTCTTAAAAAAGTGCAGGTTATGCAAAAAAGAAATACTGAATTGCTGTTTTAACCAAATCAGATGCTAATAGATGTTCTATTTATTTAAAGTGTAAAAATCAGCTACAACCTTTGTCACAAGAGGTAAATAGTGCACTAAAATAATTATAAGTTAAAAATGTGAATACATTACCAATTTAAAGAGTCACAACAAAAAAAGTCTCTATATTTTTTTTAAAAAAAGCCAAAAAACTCTAATTGTACTAACAAACTTTCAAATAAATGTTTTAAAAAAAAGCTCAGCCTTTGTATTTTTTTTTTTTAAAGTATCAAGCAGTCACTCAAATACAGGAAAAGTTGTCAAAGACCTTAGTGGTCTTTAAAAAAAAAATGCTTTAAAATCAGACTACGCAAACTTAATTAAAAACACTATTAATATTACTGCAATTAAAACGGAAAAATAAAATTCTTAAAATTAATGTAGTCTGTAAAAATGCAATAATTAAAGAAAGTAAAGGCAAAAAAAATGAGTACTAAAAAACCTGCAAAACACTTTAAAAGCTTACGTGACATTGATGAGCTAAAACATTTAAGAGACAATCAGTTGAAAATATAGTGCTGCAAGAACAAAGTAACATCCCTTCCCATTGTTACACAGCTTCCAGGTGCTGGAGGCTGCGATCCCCTGTCGTTAACATGGTTATTGGTCTGAAATCTCCCCATGGCCAGTCAGACAGACACGTACCTGTGTCGCTCCCCAGCCCCCGTCGCAGCGTCTCTAGGGGAAGGAGAAGATGGGAGAGGTGAGAATTCAGGCCCTCGCATTCATGGAGAAATCCCCATTGCTTATTAATGGAACTGCTGTTAACTACGAGATGGTGAGAGATCAGAGGCCGGGCCGCTGCAGAGCCAGCCCCACAGGGCTGCTTCATGGGGAAGGGCGACTCGCTGAGCTGGGCTGTGAGATGAAGCCGAGGATCAGTGACATCACTAGAGTCCCCGACCCCTGCCCAGGGTGAGGGTCGCTCTAACCAGAGGAGACGCCACCCCCAGACTCCAATTCACCTTTGAATCCCAGCAGCACCTCCTGCAGCATGGCACTTTTCAGACAGAAATTGCCGAGTCTCTTCTCCAGCTCTGCAAACGACGGCTCTGGCTTCCGAAACATCCCGTCCTCCCTGCTGGGGAAAGGAGGGGTGAGAAATAGGCCTGAGCCCCAGACCCTGAGCCCAGCAACCCCCAAACTCCAGGAAACCTGGATCTGAGCTTTGTAGCCTGAGATGGTCGTTGTCATGGTGAGTCACCTCAGCCCTGTGCTCCCCAGAGAGACGGGAAGTGGGGAGACACTAGAGCAAGGAATGGAGAAATTGTTCAGGAGCTTTCTCAGGGACGCTCTGGTTCTGTGGGGGGCAGAGCCACCCCCTACGCTGGTTTACTGCAGTAACAAGCGGCACCAGCACTGGGATTATGTGGAAAGGAGGAGACACAGACCAGAGAGTGGGCAGGTCCTACATGCTGACAGTGGCCACAGACACAGCTCAGGGCTCCAGCAGGGAATGAACGTGGGCCCTTAAACACCAAAACCCTCAAGCCCTTCAGCTGAAGCAGTAACCCTGGGGTGTCCAGCTCATTTGGTAGAGAGGGCCACATTGCCCTGTCCGTTACGGCCGGTGGCCTAGGGCATCAGGTTAGGACTCTGTGTCCTACTCCATTCACAGCAGAACACCCACTGCTCTCCATGGGACACCCACGTACAAGGAACAAGGGGAGAATCTGCCCTTCGCATCGGAAATAAAATTTTAGTTCTTAGTATTTTGCTAAGTCTTTGTCTGTCACACTCAGTGTCACTCAGGAGGAAAACAGCCCCTTCCCGGACACCCTGTAGGGCCCTGCTGGTTCTTCCCTGTGTTTCCCTGCCTTTCCCACCCTCCTTTCTCCATTTCTCTCTTGCTTCCTTGTTGTTGTGTCTCTCCTCTGTTCTTCCCTCCCTACAGCAACCCCCTATTCCCACCTCACAGAGGCTTCACTCCTGCCCTCTCCCTGATCCACATGCTCAGGTGATCAGCCAGGAAATGTTGAATGTTGACATCAAAGTGTTGCTATTTCAGTTGACACCCCGATGACATTAACAGGGGACAGGAGAGTTCACGGTCTCTGAGCTACGGCTTCAGGCTGCTGGCAGCCCCAGCAAGGCAACACTGTCTCAGTTTACACTGGGGAGGTGCTGAGGGCCACCAACTCACTTTAACAAACGTGAAAGCTGAGTTTCTGCACCCTCGGACAGAATCACACGCTCCAAGGGCAGGGGGCAGCTTCCTATTCAGCACAGTTATCAAACCTAACGGCCCATGAGGGGGAGCGAAATGGAGCCCAGAACTTACCTGCCCCCAATGCTTCCAGCACCCTAAAGAGGGAGGGAAAGAGGAGGCCGTCAGTGGGGGTGTTCCTGGGTGGGGAGGCCTCCTGCTCTGCAGGGGTCACCACTGAGGCCTTGGGCAGTAGGGGAATTTCAGGTTTACATTCCCAGAGCAGCTGCTGCCCCCCGCCCCCCAGGGACTTTCCCCTACGCAGCCCCAGCAATCCCTGCGGGCAGGTCGCCACTGCGGAAATCTTCTCCCCGGGCACTTTACAGGCAGAAGATATTTCTCTGCATTGGGAATCAAATTCCCCTCAGTGCTGAGAGACCCAGAAGGCCCCTGGCCCCACTAAACCCATTAACCTGCAGTGAGAGGGGCCTTGGGCCTGGCTCGGGACCTCAGCATGGTGGGGGAGGGGATTTCACCCTCCAAGTGCAAATAGAGAGAGTCATTTCCAGAAGAGAAGGTCTTGGGGCTGCAGCATCCAGGACTCCCAGGACCCATCCATGGCATTGACACAGACTCACTGTGTGACCTTGGGCAGGGCTCTGCCCCTCCCTCTGCCTCACTTTCCCCATTTGTCCCAGAGGGATAATGCCCCTGATGCCACTCTGTAAAGTGCTTTGGGGTCCAGAGCTCAGAAACACCTATAGAAACGCTGCGTATGATCCTTGCAATGACAGCCTGACCTGCAGGGGTTGGCTCAGCGGCTGCTGCCCCTTCTCTCCTCCCCTCTCGCTGGGCAGGGAAATCTCCCAGGACAGGCTGCAGACGCCCTCATCCCTTCTCTGGACAATGGCTCTCTCTAGCTCTTCCAGCCGGGCCAGCAGACGCTGCTCCTGCTCCTCCAGAAACCCTCGCAGCTCCTTCCACTCCCAGACGATCTTCTGCCTCTCGGCTTCCGTCTGTTTCTGCAACAGGGAGAGGGCGGCTCAGTAACAGGGGAACACAGAACATAAGAACAGCCAGACTGGGTCAGACCAAAGGTCCATCTAGCCCAGTACCCTGTCTTCTGACAGTGGCCAATGCCAGGTGCCCCAGAGGGAATGAACAGAACAGGGAATCATCAAGTGATCCATCCCCTGCCACCCATTCCCAGCTTCTGGCAAAGAGAGGCTAGGAACACCATCCCTGCCCATCCTGGCTAACAGCCACTAATGGACCTATCCTCCATGAACTTATCTAGTTCTTTTTTGAACCCTGGTAGCATCTTGGCCTTCACAACATCCTCTGGCAAGGAGTTCCACAGGTTGACTGTCCATTGTGTGAAGAAATACTTCCTTTTGTTTGTTTTAAATCTGCTGCCTATTACTTTCATTGGGTGACCCTGAGTTCTTTTATTATGAGGAGTAAATAACATTTCCTTATTTACTTTCACCAGACAAGTCATGATTTTATAGACCTCTCTCATATCTCCCCTTAGTCGTCTCTTTTCCAAGCTGAACAGTCTCAGGCTTTGTCTACACTGGCACGTCTCTCCTGCCGACAAACAGCAGCTACACTGCGCGCCTATTAGCAGCACGGCTGTAGCGGCACAGCCGTGTCGCTAAAAACTGCGGCGTGTAGCCATAGCCTCAGTCTTATTAATCTCTCCTCATATAGAAGTTGTTCCGCACCCTTCATCATTTTGTTGGCCTTCTCTGGGCCTTTTCCAATTCCAATGTATTTTTTTTTAGATCAGGCGACCAGATCTGCAGGCAGTATTCAAGATGTGGATGTACCATGGATTTATATAGCGGCAATATGATATTTTCTGTTTTATTGTCTCTCTCTTTCCTAATGATTCCCAACATTCTGTTAGCTTTTTTGACAGCTGCTGCACATTGAGTGGATGTTTCCAGAGAACTATTCACAGTGACTCCAAAATAGGTAATAGGTAATAACTGGAGATATACCAATCTCCTAGAACTGGAAGGGACCTTGAAAGGTCATTGAGTCCAGCCCCCTGCCTTCATTAGCAGGACCAATTTTTGCCCCAGATCCCTAAGTGGCCTCCTCAAGGATTGGGCTCACAACCCTGGGTTTAGCAGGCCAATGCTCAAACCACTGAGCTATCCGTCCCCCCTCTTTCTTGAGTGGTAACAGCTAATTTAGACTCCATCATTTTATGTGTATTTGATATTATCTTTTCCAATGTACATTATTTTGCATTTATCAACACTGAAATTCATCTGCTCGGTAATTGGGGAAAAACATAAATGTGCCTTGGGGCGGGTGGCAGAGTTATTTACCAGAACACAAGATCTCTTGCGGTGAGTGATGGGAAGTTAATTTATCCCAGGAAGGGAGGTGGGATCAGGGCCGGGGTGAGCTGTACATCACCAACAGGAGGGACACTTCTTCCCAAAACCTCATCAACTTGCACTGAGCCAAATCCTCCATCTCTGCAGCCCACATTTCATCTCCTTCCTCCCCATCCCCCCCAGGAGCTAGAAAGGATCCCTGGTCACTGTGACATCCAGACAGCCCGTGGGCAGGGACTCTGGACTAACACGCACTGACCCTCTCCTGCCCAGCAGCCTCCTGCATCCTAAAGGCATCATGTTACCCCCGTGTCTGATGCTGCCCTCTCCCTGGGCTCCAGTGGGGATGGGTCCCTGGCTGAGGCGCGCGGGCAGGGTGGGCCCTGCATTCACCAGGTCATTCTTATGCCAGGCAAACCTAAGAGGGGCTCTGGGCACCTACCAGCAACTCCTCACTTTGCTGCTCCTCCTCCTCGGCTTTGGCTGCTTCTCTCTCTTTTCCCAGAGGGGCCAGATGCTTTTGTGGTACCTCCTGGGAGAAGCAGGGGAGGGAGGGTTAGAAACTGCTGCAAATGGCCTCCCAGCTGCCAGATTTCAGGGCCCGTCCTGCCCTACAGACGCCTGTGCAGAGTCGCTGGGACTCAGACTGAGAGGAGCTGGTGAAATGGGGAGCAGCTTTTCCAGAGGAAACGCAGGGCCCCAGGCTGCAGTGACAGGGGTGCAGCCCAACCCCCAGCTCCCCGGGGCTTCACCCACATCCCAAGCAGCCAACTTCAGACAGTCCCCCACTTTCCCCAGCTCCAGCCCCCAAAGCTCCCGCAGGGCCAGATCTGAACATGGAGCGCCCCCAAACGTCCCCAATCCCCAGCCCTGACCCTCCCCAAACTCCCATCAGCCCCACCCCCCAGCCGCTCTCCCCCCCGCCCGGCTCTGACACCCTAGACCCCGCCCCTCGGCTCCCCTCGCTCCCGGGCCCAGCCTGGGCTCCGAGCTCTGCAGCCGAGCCGCGCTCCGGGCCCCTCCTGCAGCTCCCGGGCTCCGTCGCCCCGGCCCCGCAGCAGGGGCTGCTCCGCCCCGCGCGGGACACTCGCCCCCCGCAGCCCCGCTCCGGCCGCGGGAAGCTCGGGGATCCCCCGGGGCAGGGGTCGAACCAGGCAGCCGGGCCCGGCCCCTCCCGGCAGGAGCGTGTCCGCCCCACGCGTGTCCCCGCCCCGCGCTGCCCCCGGCCCCACCGCGCTGCCCCGCGGGCTGCAGGGCTGGAGCAGCCTCCGCGCTGCGATCCCAGCCCCGGCCATGGCCCCGCTGCCGCACACAGGGGCGGGGGCTGGGCCGGCGGGGGGGGCAGGAAGCGGCGGGTCCTCCCCGGGCCTGGCCCCGCCCCCGGACTCCTCGCAGGGGGGTTGGGACACGCTGGGAAGTGGGGACCCGCCTCAGCCCGGAGGGGGGCAGGAGAGGGGCTGGGTCTCCCCAGGAGAAAAGCTGGGGCTGGGGCTGCTGAACCATCAGACTAAGGAGCCCCCGGCGGCGAAGGCAGCGAGCACGTGTCAGTTCAGCGCTGGAGATGGGCCCCAGCACGTGTCAATCACCGGCCTCTAAAGCGTCTAAATCCTATGGGCACAAGTCTGTAGTGCACAGCTTGGGAGTTGCACTGTGAATACACCCTGCAGGAAGCTTCCTCCTGCTATAGCAGAGTGGTGCAGCGGAAGCGTGCTGGGCGCATAACCCAGAGGTCAATGGATTGAAACCATCCTCTGCTAATTTGGGTTTTATTACAGCCCTGGAAATAATCCAGCTGCCTGCATGTGTTCTGCAGAGAAAACAAGAACAAATTCTCTCTCTGTTTCACTCTTCCACGTGATTAAAGGAAGGAATAAAGCCCCAGCAGAGCCCTGCCCCACAGAGTTCCCTCCTGGAAGGTGAGAGATGGGTAGTGACTAGGGCTCCAGCTCAGGGGGGCCAGGTTTATGTAACTTTTGGTGATGCCCAGAACGGGTCCAAGTCCTGCCCCTTCCCCTCCCCCACACCTCTGCCTAAGGTTCTGGGAGGGAGTTTGGGTACATGAGGTGCAGATTCAGGGATGGGCAGGGGAGATGGGGGGAGGCTCTGGGAGGGAGTTTCCCTGCAGGAGGGGGTGCAAGCTCTGGGAGGGAGTTTGGGTGCATGAGGTGCAGGTTTTGGGCTGCAGCAGGGGGCTGGGATGCAGAGGATGCAGGGGGCAGACCCTGGGAGGGAATTTGGGTGTGGGCTCTGGGCTGGGGCAGGGGGTTGAGGTGCAGGGGGGGGCAGTGGCAGACTCAGGGAGGGAGTTTGGGTGCATGCAGGGTGCTGGATCTGGGCTGGGGCAGAGTGTTGGGGTGTGGCACCTATCTGAGGCAGCTCCTGAAAGTGATCCACAGCAACTTCTACATGGAGGAGAGTGAGGGTGGGCAGGAATCCACTTTAGCCCCACTGTGCTGCTGGTAGTAGTGGCAGGAGCCCCCAGGGCCAGCTGATCTGATTTTCTGATAGGGAAGCCACAAGAGTGGTCATGCACCCCACATGAGCAGTTCTGGGGAGCCTTTTTGGGGCTCCTGGAGTTGGCGGTAGAGAGGTGCAGCCTCACCATGAAGTCTGTTTCCCTGGAGGAGAGAGGGGGCTCCAGGGTGATATCCCATCTCTGTGCATCCAGGAGCCTGTGCTCCCCTCTACCATGCGGGAGCCTCCACATTTATTTATTGGCCAATAAAATCTGCAGAATTTTAAAATATTGTGCACAGAATTTTTATTTTTTTTGTGCAGAATCTCCTCAGGAGTGAAACCGACTCAGGGAACCTCCTTGGATTGTCACTGCTTCGTTAACTACTCAGCCACCACACCAATGCACAGAGAGAGTGCCAAGCCCTACTGCTGTGTGGGGGCTGGGGGGTGGGGTCGGTTCATACACATTCAGACTGTTCGCTCCCCCAGCTACAAACCGCTGCTGATTTCCCATTTAGGACATTAGCCGTTACTGACAAGGTTTGTCCATGTTCTTTTCTTTATCTCTTGCTGCTAGTTAGAAGGATCAGTATTGATTTAAAAAAAAAAATACACAACCCCCTAAACCTGCTTTTAGCAATCAGAATAATTTAGTGTCACCTTATTTTTGCCTGCCCCAGTACAAAAGAAGAGGCTTTGTGGGTTTCTTGACTCAGAGGATGAAAATGAACGTGTGTCGGTCCGCACTGCTGTGAATCATTGTCGAGCGGAACCCATTGTTGGCATTGGTAGTGTAGACACAGGCTCAGACTCGGTGCTGGCGAGGGGAAGTATTGCCTCTAGAGACACCCAGGGGGTGGGGTGGGATTGTCCCAGATTACTGGGTGGGGGCTCGAGCGGGTTCTGTGTTGTGTTGTTAAAAAGGATCCCCAAGATATTGAACCCTGGGCCATGTTGCTGCCGACTCCAACTGGCAGAAGGGTCACAGAAAGAAGCAGGGCGAGGGGAGAAGCACCAGTGAATTTATGCAATTATTCTGTGAGGCAGAGGCCTGGCACGAAGGAACTACCTGTGCAAGCACCCTTGGCAGGGAGGGGGATCTGTGATGTCCTCGGCACTGGAGATACAGCCCAGGGATGGGGCAGTAAATGGAGCAGGGAAGATTTGTGAGTTGGGAACCCCTCTCCCTGGGTATTTCCCCTGCAGGCCTGTTTCAGTGTCTCCCTTTGCTCTTTCCCTGTGTAACCCAGTGGTGCTCAAACTTTTGGAACTGGTGACCCCTTGCACAAAGCAAGGTGCCGAGTGCGACCCCCCCCCCGATCAATTCAAAACACATTTTTTCATATTTAACATTATTTTAAATGCTTAATTTATAACCCAATTCTTTAAAATGAGTTTAACTTTTCTCACCACTTTTCAATTAAGCCTAAAACACACTTTGATTGAATTATTGTTATAAGCAGAAAAGGGAATTTAAAATAGTTACTGTTTAATACTGGGGGTGTGAAGACATTTGTCAATATCACTTTTCACAGCAGACTTTGCTCCATTGCCACCCTCACTTCGGCTGCCTGCAGAGCTGGGCGGTTTGCGACCCCTACATAACAACCCCCACCACACACACACGAGCGGCTGTAAGCCCCAGTCTGAGAACTCCTCGGCTGCCCCTTCCCCCTCTGGCTGGGACACTTGACCCCTGTCCCGTTCCTTGGGGGCATGTGCTCTCCTGGAGCTGGATTGGCTGCTCCTGAGGGGAGCCAGAGCCGGAGTGGGAGTGGGAGTTGTCAGTGGGGCCAGCAGCGCTGGGAGCCACAGACACAGGGGGGCAGAGATGGGCTGAGGAGGGGCCGCTTGTGGAGAGTCACTTCCCTGCCCGCCCCCTGCGCTCCCCCCTCTACTCCCCCCATCCCCTGGGGCCTGCCTTAATTCAGACAGTCCCTTTCCCATCATATCCCCAGCACATCAGTGATTGCGATAGCAGGGGGCAGGTTTTCTCTGGGGCACTGAGCTTTGCCAGGGGTTGGTGGCTCCTTTCTTTCCTCACCCTGAAGTAAACTCAGCTTTTTATTCCATCCTTGATGTTTCACGGAATAACAACAGCAGCATGAAGAAAGTGGTAAGGCGGGTTTCAGGGGAGAGGCAGAGAGGTGTGGGTGGTGGGCAGAGCCGGTCTCAGGGGAGGGGCAGAGAGGTGCGGGTGGCAGGCAGGATGGGTGTCACGGGAGGGGCAGAGAGGTGCGAGTGGTGGGCAGATCTTGGGGCAGAGGGTTTTGAGGCACAAGCAACAGGCAAGGAGGCCTCAGGGGAGGAGAGGAGCGAGCAAGAGGCAGACTAGCTCCTAGGGAGCTTCCAGCACTCATGCCCAGCCTCCCCACAATGGCCCATGACTCTTGAGTCATGGGCCACCTATTCTCTGGGTCTTCACTAACCAAGCCCCTCCCCAAGCTATGTTGATGGGTGAAGCCCTCCTGTTCACACAGGGCTATCTACACTGGGGTTAGGTTGATATAACTGCATTGCTTGGGAGGGGGTGTAAATTTTTTGCACCCCTAAGTAATATAGTTACACCGACCTAATTTTGCAGCATAGACCTGTGCAAAGAATCACACACACACCTTGGGAGCAAAACTTCACCTGCTCCTCTGCTTTACAGACGCCAAACACAAGCAAAGCTTGTCAGGCCCCTGTGGGGGTTGGCAGACAGGCAGGTGTGGGCAGACATGATGCTTTCAGTAACAGCAGGCACCATGACTTAGGTGGTTAAAGCACCTGTTTAGTAAACTGGAGATCCTGGGTTCAACTCCCAGTGGTGCCTTGGGGAGTGGCTTTTTGGGGCACCTGGCATTGGCTACTGTCAGAAAACAAGATTCAGAACTAGATGGACCAATGGTCTATCCCAGTATGGCTATTCCTATGGTTTAAATTACACTTGCAGGCACTGACAATAGAGTTACTGAAAGTTTGGGTGTTAAGAGCTGATAGGTCAGTGTTCCAGCCCATCGCAGATGACCCCCTCCCTCTGGGACAGGGGCAGGTCTGAGCTCTCACACCAAATGCTTCATTGTGGCTGCCAGAATCTGTGGGCAGGTCACCTAGTTTATGCTGAGGGTTGAGACCTACTTTGTGCCCAGTGTCTGAGAATGAAAATCCTAAACCACCCTTTGAAATAACAAAAGCAGCAGGACGTGTTATTGTCCCTGCCCCAAAAGCAGACAGACCAATGGAGAAATGCCATTGAGTCCAGGGTAATACCTCACTGCAGTTTTACCATTTCCACTCGCTAAACTCCCTCCCAACCTTCTGGGCTCCTAGAGCAGGGGACTGAGCCTGAGCTGAGACACGTTCACTGCAACTTTATCCAGACCAAGCTGCATGATCCTGATTAATATGACACGGGCCAACCATGGGTATTTCATTGCACTGGAGACGTAGCCTAAAGTTATGTCTGCACTTTGATTAACACACCCAGGGCACCTGTCCCAAAGCCCGGGTCAGCTGACTCAGGCTTATGGGGCTAGGGCTGCAAGACTAAAATTACAGGGCAGACATATGGGCTTGAGCCCAACCTCTGAGACCCCACGAGGGGTGAGGGTTTCTGAACCCAGGCTTCAATGTGAACACAAATATCTGCACCGCAGTTTTTAGCCCCTCAGTTTACATCCAGGAGCCCAAGTCAGATGACCCAGGCCAGCCCTGCTGCCATCTTTATCCCAGGAGAGATGGTCTCTAAGGGTAAGTCTCCATTGAAATGTAAGCCCAGGTGTGACACGCTGTGCTCAAAGCAGCACCTGGAAGCCCCATATTCACCACTCTCATATAATGATGACATGGTTTGGTACAAAGTCTGCCTGGCGAGGTATCATTTCAAAAGTCTTGATCTGTTGCACATTAATATCATGTTGGATTGTGTGTGCTCGCATTGGTTGGGAAGTTACGAAGTTTTGCTCTGTGTGCGTTACTGAGATATGTTATGAGGTTGGGAAATGCCCACCACCAGCTTTATCTGTAACTCTAGCGAATATGTCTGGTCGTGGTAAGGGAGGCAAGGGTCTCGGAAAAGGAGGCGCTAAGCACCATAGAAAGGTGTTGAGGGATAACATCCAGGGCATTACGAAACCCGCTATTCGCCATTTGGCTCATCATGGGGGAGTGAAGCGTATTTCAGGTCTCATTTACAAGGAGACTCGTGGGGTGCTGAAGGTGTTTCTGTAGAACGTGATCCGAGATGCTGTTACTTACACCGAACATGCGAAGCAGAAGACTGTGACTGCTATGGACGTTGTTTATGCCTTAAAGCGCCAGGGTCGTACTCTGTACGGATTTGGAGGCTAACCTGTACCAGTAATTTGCTTCGAAAACACCAGCCTTTCAGGTGTGACAATGGAGGAGCCAGACTCGCTGCTGGCCCATTAAAGGGATCCACACTCCCAAGGATTATCCCAGGAAACGTGTACAATTCAGACTTCTCCGAGATAGCACAGCAGCAATGAACACTGCTTGACTCCCATCGTAGCAAAGGTACTTCCTAGCAAGTTGGAAGAAACTGTGAAAGCGGGGTAGAGACATTATGAATTGGCCTCTCTCCCCCACAACTCAATACCTGTAAACACATCTGGAGGACAAACACTGAACTGAGATCAATCAGAAGAGAATAATAATAATAATACATTCAAATCAAAGTCCCGAAACAGACCAGTATGGGTTTTTCAGCAGAAAATTTTCACTTTGGGGGATTTTGTTTTCTCAGTCAGACCTTGCCAAGGGAAGCAGGGAGAAAATGTTTGAGTTGCCTCCTTCAGAACAGCTTGGCCTAGATACTAGCTCTGGTTCATGGTTGTGGCCTTGCTCAGGATGGGGGTATTTTAATAATTTGACCAGGTCCCAGGGTGTTTGGGGGAGATTATTAGGATGTTACCTTTTGGGATAAAAACTAAGAAATACGAGACTAGAGAAATGTTTTTTTAGAAATCTGGGATTTAGACATTTAATTTAACGCAAGGGGGGGTGTTTCTGAGTAGGTTTTTGTCATTGTACCAAAGGGGGAGATGGTTGTCTATAAAGGAGGGGTGAAGAGCTGGGGGAAAGACTTCAGGAACAGACTCTGTTTGCATAGATACACCTACTCTGCCTAGGTATGCAGCATGATGGGGGCCGCTTCCCCAAAATGACCAGTTTTGGCTGTGGTGGGTTACAAATCACTTTAGGATTGAGTGGAATGAAATGTTATTCTCCTTCCTGTACGAGTGAAGGGCAGCAGAACATACCCAGTCGGTCCTGATGGAGGGGTGAGTGGGTGGGTGAGGAATAGCTTTTATTGGACTGTATAGAAGTGACTGAAGACATCACCCTAAACCAATGGTCCCCAAACTTTTCACACTGTGCGCTCTTATCAATGGCTGAGGCCCCCCGGAAGCTGTGGTCGATAACCAGGGCTGGGAGTGGGGCTGTGGCTTGCTGGGGAGAGGGGTGCAGACACAGGTAAGGGGGTTGCAGCTGGGCCAGGGGCTCAGGCTGAGGATAGGGTGGGCGAAGAGCTGGGACACAGTGGGGCTGAGTGGTGCTCCCTCTCTGCCCTCCATGGGGGCTGGCTCAACCCTGAGGTGCCCCCATGAACATTCCTCTGTGTCCCCCTAGGAGGCATGCCTCACATTTTGGGAATCACTGCCCTAAACTGACCCCTAGTCACTAAGCAGGAACTAGTGATGCCAAAGCCCAGGGACAGGGAGCGTTGCCAGAGTGGAGCCTGCAGGTCACATGCTGAGGGGCTGACACAGGCTCAGTGCTCTGGAACAGCTCTGAACCCAACCCAAGCAGAGTCCCATCACTGTGACACCGCACAGGGGATGCTGCCACTGGGGGAAACCTCCTTGCCCTCAGCACGTCCTGGGACTGACCTTGGACCTTTCAGCACCCCTTTTCCATGCCAGGAGCTTCCTGTAGTGAGTCACCTTAGCAAGACACCTGGGAAAGCCTTACACCCCACCCCAAAGAAGTCATGCACCCCCAACTTCCACAATCACCAGTGACTCTCAGCCAACATTGTAAAACAGAAGGTTTATTAGTGGTCTGGAATAAAGCCTGGGAAGGTTCTTTGTTAGCACAGGAAGTAGGAAGATCCAGCAAAGTCCATGGGCAGGACATTGGCACAGCAAGGGAGGGGTGTGGCAGTGACATCACAAAGGCCTTTTGCAGGACCTCAGACTATTGGTCAAAGGTGGTGGGGAGGTGGTGACCTCACAGAGAGATGCTGACATCAGCCAGGCAGGACAGGGGAGAGGGGCCAGGGAAACCTCAGAGACCCCTGTGGCTTTGCTTCAGCAAGTCTCCTTCTCCAGGTCTCTCTTTGAAGACAGAGGGTATGGCTACACTGGCGAGTTGCAGCGCTGGTAGTTTGCAGCGCTGGTCGTCCAGCTGTGCAGGGCCAGCGCTGCAGTGTGGCCACACTGACAGCTACCAGCGCTGCAGTGTGGCCACATTTGCAGCATTTGCAGCGCTATACTGAGAGGTGCATTGTGGGCAGCTATCCCACAGAGCACCTCATCCCGTTTTGGCACCGTTTTGGCGCTGAGTATTGTGTGAAGGGGAAGGAAGTGTGTGGGTCATTCCGCTTCCTGTTCCAACGCCCCGTGGTGCATCGCTTCACTTCCCAGCAATCACAGTTTCGCTGTCCACGTTTCTTGCCATTGTGAGTGCAGCACGCTTTCTGTGTGAAATGGAGTCTGAGCTGCTGAGGACTTTGCTGATGACTGTCGCCAGCACATCACATTTGGCAGTTGAGCTATTCCTTCAGCTCCAAAGTGACAGTGAGGAGTCCGACGATGATATGGATTTGCCTAATGCGGGTGACATGAAATTGCTTGTGGCGGTAACGGAAATGCTCAGCACCGTGGAACGCCGCTTTTGGGCTCGTGAAACAAGCAGTGAGTGGTGGGATCACATTGTCATGGAAGTCTGGGATGACGAGCAGCGGCTGCAGAACTTTCGTATGAGAAAAGCCACATTCATGGGACTGTGTGCTGAGCTCACCCCCACCCTGCGGCGCAAGGACACAAGATTGAGAGCTGCCCTGACGGTGGAAAAGCGGGTGGCTATTGCAATCTGGAAGCTGGCAACTCCAGACAGCTACCGGTCGGTCGGGAACCAGTTTGGAGTGGGAAAGTCGACCGTTGGAATCATGTTGATGCAAGTTTGCAGGGCCATTAATCGCATCCTGCTAAGGAGAACCGTGACTGTGGGGAACGTGCAGGACATTGTGGATGGCTTTGCACAAATGGGTTTCCCTAACTGTGGAGGGGCAATAGATGGGACGCATATTCCTATTCTGGCACCACCCCACCTAGCCTACGAGTACATTAATCGCAAGGGGTATTTCTCTATGGTTCTCCAGGCGCTTGTGGATCACCGTGGGCATTTCATTGACATTTACACAGGCTGGCCTGGAAAAGTGCATGATGCACGCATCTTTCGGAACAGTGGCCTGTTCAGGAAGATGCAGGAAGGGACATTTTTCCCAGACCGAAAGATCACAGTAGGGGACGTTGAAATGCCCATTGTGATCCTTGGGGACCCCGCTTACCCATTAATGCCTTGGCTCATGAAACCCTATACAGGGAAGCTGGACAGGAGCCAGGACCGTTTCAACTACAGGCTGAGCCGATGCCGAATGACTGTGGAGTGTGCTTTCGGCCGTTTAAAGGGGCGCTGGCGGGCGCTTTATGGGAAGCTAGACTTGGGGGAAAGCAGCATCCCTGCGGTTATATCCGCGTGCTGTACCCTTCATAATATTTTTGAAGGGAAGGGTGAAACATTCAGCCAGGCATGGACCAACGAGGTGCAAGTCCTGGAGGCTGAATTTGCACAGCCAGACAGCAGGGCTACTAGAGATGCCCACCACAGGGCAACAAGGATTAGGGATGCCTTGATGGAGGAATTTGAGGCTGAAAGCCAACAGTAATGCTTTTTGCCTTGACCAGGAGTGACGTGCACTGGTTACAGTGCTTTTAAGTGCCTGTGTTTTCCTTGCTGTTTGTTACCTGTGTTTTCCTTGGGGTTTGTTATCTTTCACTTTATACAATAATAAAAACTGTTTCATAATCAAAGACATCATTTATTTAAAAAAAAGGTAGTAAACGGGCAGGGGGGTTGGTTGTTGAACTGTACATTCATAGTTTTGCATATGTACTGCCAGGAGTGCTGTTGTGCACCTCAGGATTGTACTGTTGCATGGTGATGGGGGTTGAGTGCAGAGGGTAAGGGTCGTACTTCTCTGGGCTCATAGGTGACCATACAGGTGTCGGGGGCAGCTGGTGATGGTGTAGGTAAGAACCTGGATGCTGGGGAACGGGACTTGGAGCTGGCATTGGTGCATAGGGGAAAGAGGTTTGGGAGGGTGGGGGTTTGGCACGGTAGTGCTCTGCCTGCATTGCTACCAGTGACTGCATACAGTCTGTTTGGCGCGCCATGAGGTTTATAAGCTGCCTCGTGGTTTTCTTCAGCATCAACGCCTTTCTCCTGCTTTCTGTTTCCTTCCAGTGCTGCATCTTTTCTCTCCATTCCTGCGCAGTTTTATTCTCTGTTGCACACTGGTTCATAACTGCCTTCACCAAATCTTCCTTGCTTTTGTTAGGCTTCCTTCTTAGGTTTTGAAGCTTTCTTTCAGTCACTGATAACACCGGACCAGGACTAGTCAAGGACACTGTAAAAATACAGCAAATGATACATTTTAATAGAGCCTGCATTGTGTATAATCTGAAGTTAGTTTCAAGTCTCACACTGTAGCATTCCTCAGACATTTCAAACACAGCTAGAGAATTCACAGCCTCTCAGAAATGGTAAGTGAGGGTAGTAGTCAATAAAACCTCCATGTCCCTCAGGAATTAACCCTGGGGTTCCTGCCGCGGTTTGCCTGGGCAGGGTGCTTTTTGCTTCATGGGTACACTGCCTTTTTTTGGGCTTTGTTAAAGGCAGGAAGCAAGCAGCAGTTGGGAGACCTGCACTGCCATGTCCCTCAGGAATTAACCCTGGGGTTCCTGCCGCGGTTTGCCTGGGCAGGGTGCTTTTTGCTTCATGGGTACACTGCCTTTTTTGGGGCTTTGTTAAAGGCAGGAAGCAAGCAGCAGTTGGGAGACCTGCACTGAAACACTCCCTCCATTTCCCACAGGAGTTAATACTTGAAGATATCTCCCTGCTGCGGGTTACCTGGGAAGCAAGGGAGGGTCTCCTACAACAATGCGGATTCCGCCCTGGCCCCTATGCAGCTTGCCTGTGTGCAGCCATGGTCCCCCCACCCCTCCTGGAACAGTGGCGCGGACGCGTTAGCCTGACTGGGACAGGGACCACACTGGCTCTCCCTTTAAACTTGGTCACGCGAATTGCCTATGCTTTTGCAGAAACTTTTGAAGAGATTACAGAGGCAGATTACCGCAACGTGATAGACCACATCAATGGGATATTCCATGTCTAGGCATGCAGGCATGCAGCCATACCACCCCCCTCCTCTCCCAAAACCTTTGCATTGCAATAAAAGTTGCTTACCTGGGACCTGCTCCTGTGATTCTTCTGCACCAAGTCCCAGGGGCTGCGACTGGCTAGCTTCCTCCTGGCTTGAGAAGAGCTCCTGACTGCATGCCTCCTGGGACTCCGGGGTGTCTTCCCCCACCACAGTAGCCTCACTGTCTGCCTCCCCCTCCCACTCCTCTACCGGCTCTGAACTGTCCATCGTGGTCCTTGGATTTACAGAGGGGTCACCCCCATAAATCGCATCCAGCTCCTTGTAAAACCGGCAGGTCATGGGGGCAGCGCCGGATCTGCGGTTTCCCTCACGTGCTTTGCAATAGGCACTCCGCAGCTCCTTTACTTTAACCCTGCACTGCAGCGCGTCACGCTCATGGCCCCTTTCCAGCATGGCTCTTGATACCTGGGCAAAGGTATCATAATTCTTACGGCTAGAGCGCAGCTGTGCCTGCACAGATTCCTCCCCCCAAACACTGATGAGGTCCATCAGCTCGCCATTGCTCCATGCTGGGGCTCGTTTGCCACGTGGAGGCATGGTCACCTGTAAAGATTAACTGATTGCACTCCACACCTGGCTGAGCAAACAGGAAGGGGATTTTTAAAATTCCCGGGGCATTTAAAGGGCGGGTCACCTGAGGCCAGGGCAGTAGAGTCTGACCTGATGAGCAGAGTGGCTGAACAGGCATTCTGGGATACATCCTTATACCCTGGAGGCCAATCACAGCGCTGGTGTGTGGCCACACTTGATGACCAGCGCTGCAGCACCAGCGCTGGAATCCTTATTCCCCATGCTGAGTGAGGTGTACGGCCAGTGCTGCAGTCAGGGAGTTGCAGCGCTGGAAGTGCCCTGCAGGTGTGGCCACTTACTAATTGCAGCGCTGGTGGAGGCTTTCCAGTGCTGCAAATCGCCAGTGTAGCCATACCCAGAGAGAGTATTCGGGCTCACATACGTGAGCGCTAGGGGGAACCTCTTTTGAGTTTTCTCCTTCCCTTTTCCTGATTTTACTAGAAAACAGCCATCCCTGTTTAGAAGGTAAGAGCCTCCTCGAGGTTTGAAACCTGTTCAGACTGATCCATCTGGTGACAGTTGAATTCTAGGTATGGAAAACACAAACCTAAGGAGGCAGCATTTTATTCCACACCTGGGATTTTGTCCCTCAGAATCACTGGGGACATTAGGGTTTGTCCTTTTTGTTTCACCTTTTCCTCCATCCATCCATCCCTCCTTTCTCTTTGTCTCTTGCTTCTTTTGTCCTTTTTCCTGTTCCCCTCCCAAAACCAGGAGGGAGGGGTGTGTGTGTCTCTGTGTGTGTGTTGTGGGGGAGTGCTCTGCAGCTCCCACTGTGGGAGGTCCACCCAAAAATGTGGGGCTAAAATAGTGCTCGGGCAGTGACCTGGGCCATCCTTTGGGCTCTCTGGTGAGAACCCTCAGCCTCCCAACCTCAGTCTCTACCCTGGTTGGCTGAGCAGGGGGTTATTGACAGGGAGGAGACGCAGGTCCTTGTTGTTCTCTTTTAAGACCAAGTAAATAAGTCATAACCAGTTATATGTTTGATGAATTTTGCTGCTTCTCTGCATTAATTGTCTCTGAGCATTGCAGTTCTCTCTAACATTGCAGTTCTCCTCACTTACTTGCTGAATAATTACTGTGCACTGTTGTTCTGGAGCTCATTTGAGGGCAGTTTACTCAAGTCATTCAATGTATGAAATTCAAGATCCTATGGTTAGTTTCAAAGTCAGGGCTCTTGGGTCCTATTCCCAACTCTGCCACTGGCTGGCTGTGTGACTTAAGAGAAGTCAATTCTCCTTTCTCAGCCTTAGCTTCTCCCTCTTTCAAGTAGGAATAATAATGATCCGCTCCTACCTATCTCAGAGTGGGTGGAGGATGGGGATCCACTGGAGAGTGTCACTAGGAGTAGTGCATAATCTGAGGTGTCCTATCACGTTTACTCAGAGCAGATTATGACATAATAGAATAGCTGAAATAGTCTATTTTATTTGTATTTTTTTATTTTGAAATTGTTTAAAGCAGTAACTACTTAGCTCAGACTGAAGCATCTTATCTAATTTTTGAGATCTAAGTATCTCCTCTTTGTGTGCGACGAGACAATTTAACACACTCTGACAAACAGGAGATGCTTTTGTTTTGCAACAAAATATTTTTGCATCCCACTTGTTTTGATTTCGAGAAACAAAGTGGTTTAGTCTGAATGGGATTTTCTGACAGAAACGGTTTCAATGAAATTTCCCCACCATCTCGATTCCTGGGTTCTATCCCTTGCTCTGGGTTTTTTTTGTCCATTAGAACAGGAGTCAGGACTGGTGGCTTCTCTTTCTGGCTCTGCCACCGCCTTGCTGTGTAGGCCCTTCGGTAGGTCACTTCCCTTCTCTGTACTTCAGGCTCCCCCCATCTGTCCAATGAGAACAGGGACAGTTCTCGAACTCTGGGCAGTCATTTTCGGCAGGGCCCCGGCAGGGATGACTAAAAATTTATATATATATATATAAGACTTTCATTTCTTAGGAACCGGTTCCCTATAAAAAGTTCTGATATAAGGGATGTGCCACAATACGTATTTTTTGTACCAATAGCGTTACCATATGTCCGTATTTTCCAAGGAGGAATTTTTAAATTTTAAAATTTTAAAAATTCCTCCAAGATGATGATTTAAGAACCAAAAAGCCTGACATGTCCTGGAAAATATGGATGTATGTTAACTCTACCTAAAGTTCTTTTTTAAAAAGATGGGCCTGCACTAGAACCCCATGCACGTTTTCCATGTGTGGGTCCCCGCCACTCCCTGGGGATGTGCTAGGGTGACCAGATGTCCCGATTTTATAGGGACAGTCCCGATTTTTGGGTCTTTTTCTTATATAGGATCCTATTTTCCCCCCACACACACACATCCTATCCTAATTTTTCACACTTGTTGTCTGGTCACCCTAGGGTGTGCACATGTGTGGGTCCCAGCTGCTTCCTGCCCCCCTCATTGAAGCAGGTGTGCAGGGCAGGGCCGTCTCTAGACCCCAGCAAGCCAAGCGCGCGCTTGGGGCGGCATGCCGCCGGGAGGGCGGCAAGCGGCTCGGGTGGACCTGCGGATGCTCCACCGGAGCCGCGGGACCAGCGGACCCTCCACAGGCACGTCTGCAGGAGGTCCACCAGAGGCTTGGGACTGGCGACCGCCAGAGTGTCCCCCACGGCGTGCCGCCCAGCTTGGGGCGGCGCAATTGCTAGAGCCATCCCTGGTGCAGGGTTCCTGCCCTGGGAACTGCAGGGCACCAGTGGACATGGGGCTGGTTGGAGGCAGGGCAGGGGCTGACTGGAGGTAGGGTCTGGCTGCAGGTAGGGCAAGGGGTGCGGGGCTGGCTGGAGACAGGGGTGTGTGGGGCGGGCTGGCTGGTTTCAGGCAGGGCCGCAGGAGGGTGCGGCAGGAGTTGGCAGGGCTGGAGACAGAGGAGTGCGAGACTGGCTGGCTTCAGGCAGGGGGGTGCAGCAGAGGTTGGCTGCAGGCAGGGCAGGGGGTGTGGGGCTGGCAGTGTAGGGCTAGTGTGGGCAGGGGTGTGTGGGGAGCTGGCTGGCTTCAGGCAGGGCTGCAGGGGTGTACGACAAGGGTTGGCTGGAGACAGAGGACAGGGGGTGTGGGGCTGGCTGCAGTGGGGGGCGGGGCTGGTGCAGGCAGGGGGTGCGTCGGGCTGGCTGTGGGCAGGAGGTGCGGGGCTGGCTGGAGACAGGGGCTGGCTGTGGGCAGGGCAGGGGGTGCAGGGCTGGTGCGGGCAGGGGGTGCAGGTACAGGGGGTACAGCCCACCCTGCATGGTAAGTGCCCCCTCCTCCTCCCTCCCCCACTGGGATAGCAGCAGCAGCCCGGGGCTCAGGGGCTATTTAAAGGGCTTGGGGCTCCCCTGCTTCTACCGCCCCAGCCCTTTAAATAGCCGAGGGAGCCCTGGGGAAGCGACGGGGCTGTAGCGGCTATTTAAAGGGCCGGGGTGGTAGAAGGAACGGGAGCCCTGGGCTTTTTAAATAGCCCCCAGAGCTCTGCAGCCCTACCCCAGCCCTATCCCAGCGCCTGCTGGGAGCCCTAGGCCCTTTAAATTGCCCCCTGGGGAAGCTGGGCCACCCCAGTGCAGCACACCGGCTCTTGCTGGTACGCTGTACCGGGGCTTGGGCACAGGGCCCCCTTAGGCGCGGGGCCCAATTCAGGGGAATCGGGTGAATCGGCCTAAAGCTGGCCCGGTGTGGGGGTGGGCTGGTCCCATTCTGAGCACCATCAAAAATTATCCAAACCTCCTGCCCCTGTCCAGCCCAACCTTCTGCTGATGCACCTCAGCCCACACCCGTGCAAGGTTTGAAGCTTCCATTGCTTAAATTCCAGCACACTGAGGGATTTCAGCTCCCCTTTGCCCAGAGGGAACCTTCAGCCCACTCCCAACCAGGTTCTTGTCCATGGGATCACTGTAGGGGGGCTGGGTCCTTCTGTGTCATTTCTCTCTCTAGGACAGGCCAGGGTGCAATAACTGGGGCATCTGAGCACCCAGGACCTTCTGTGGGGCTGCCATTCCCCTTCCCCTTCTATGATCTCATCCGTCATTGACTCCAGCCTTTTTTCTATCCATCATCAGCACCATCAGAAACAAGCTGCACTCACCTCAAAAAGACAGTGTCCCCTGCTGGGTGTAAATCACTGAACTCTCTCCTCTCTGAGCACTGACTGCCCCTCTTTTTCCTTGCCTCTCAGTCTGTGCAGATGGGACCTTTCCCTCCAGTGCTGGAGGATTCACTCTTCTCATCTACCATTGTCCCAAGCAGCACAGCAGGTGGGAATCTTAAATGTACTGAGGTGACTTAGGAGCAGAACCCCCTCAGACCTTCCATGCAATTGGCACTTGCCCCTGACTGAGCAGGATTGAAACTTGCGCAGGGAGACTGCTGGGCCACATCCCTTCTGGGTATGAGCAAAGCAGCAGGGTGAAAAAGGAACTTAGAAATGCTGGGAATTGAACCCAGGACCTCATATATGCTAAGCATGTGCATGACCACTGAACTACATCCCCAAATAGGCAGTGTTGGCTATGGGGTACACCAGGAGTAGGCAACCTATGGCACGTGTGCCAAAGGCAGCACGCAAGCTGATTTTCAGTGGCACTCACTGCCCAGGTCCTGGCCACCAGTCTTGGGGGCTCTGCATTTTAATTTAATTTTAAATGAAGCTTCTTAAACATTTTAAAAAACCTTGTTTACTCTACATACAACAATAGTTAATTATATATTATAGACTTATAGAAAGAGACCTTCTAAAAACATTAAAATGTATTACTAGCACGCAAAACCTTAAATTAGAGTGAATAAATGAAGATTTGGCACACCACTTCTGAAAGGTTGCTGACCCCTGGGTTACACACAGAACTCTCTTGTTTCCAGAGCATCCAGTGGCCTAAGAGCAGCATGGGGGACACATTTCCTCCTCTGAGGGCCAAACCTGCTGTCCTGGAGGTTGCTGGTTCTTAGGGGTCACTTTACAGCAGGGCCAGATTCAATATGTGGGGCAGAGAGACTGTGTGCCCTGGATTTAGGGTGCAGAGATACACTCAGCCCTCTCCCCTGCATTGGGTGGGGGGTGCTGCCACCCCCTGCTGGAAGGTAATGGGTGGGGGTACTGTGAGCAGCTCAACACCTGACCCTGGTGGCAGAAGTGCTGTGGGAAGTTCCAGGTGTTTCTAGGATCTGCTCTTTCCACCTGCCTGTGAAGTCCAGCTTTCGCCAGCACATTCACTGAAGTGCAATTGGGTCACTGCTTCCATGGCTGAACAGCAAAGAATCACTCCCAGTTTCCCTTCTGTCAGCAGCAGGATTAGCTTGTGTCAGTGATTAATGAGGTGGATCTAGTTGTAGATTGTTATTCATTCCCCACCTTGACAATTCACACAGCCCCTTTCCCATGCAGATTCCCAGCACCTCAGTGATCCTGGTAGCAGGGGTCAGGGCCTGAGATTTTCAGGGTTCTTTCCCCCTCCACCTGGAGTGAACTCAGCTTTTCCCCCATCCCAGACAATCCATGAAATGACAACAGCAGCATAAAGAAAGAGGGGAGGGAACATCTCACTGCCAGGGCTGGCTGTGCCCAGGGCCCCCTGCTTGTCCATTGTTCCCATAGAATTAGGCCCCCTGCTTTGCACAAGGGACAGAGAAAGATCTTGCTGCTCCTGTGTCTGTGCAAAGAAAGTTTTGCTTCTGCATGAAAGAGAGGTGGGAAATGGCCCCATGATGGGACAATATCCTCAGGATTAAGACCTAAAGACTCAGGCTGTGGCTACACTTAGCACTTCAAAGCGCTAAGTGTAGTCAAAGCGCCAGCGCTGGGAGAGAGCTCTCCCAGCGCTGTCCGTACTCCACCTCCCTGTGGGGAATAACGGACAGCGCTGGGAGCCGCGCTCCCAGTGCTGGGGCTTTGACCACACTGGCGCTTTGCAGTGCCGCAATTTGCAGCGCTGGAGAGGGTGTGTTTTCACACCCTGCTGCAGCGCTGCAAATTTGTAAGTGTAGCCAAGCCCTCAGGCTGAGAACTGATTTAACTCCACTCATCTGGGATTTAACATATTGTCTTCCATGGAGACACTGGGAACTTGTGACATTGATCCAGACTCTGGGGGTTCGGGCTGCTTTAATTCATGGTAAAAACATGATCTTGATTCCAAGAAGGAAGAGAGGAGAAGCCTGAAGCTGACTTTAGTCCCAGGCTGGAGTCTCCTGAATGATAGGAAACATCCTTTGCTGCTACCCAGGGACAGCAGGCTACTGGTGACATACCAGGGCTGGGATGTGAGGGGAATGTTACATGGACTTTATCATACAGGCCCCATCCTGCTTCTCAGAGCCCACAGATGAGAATCTAGAGGAGGACAAGTCATTTCTCAGCTGCATTCTCAGGAGAAGCCGGTAACCATCCTTGACCAGACACCCAAGAGAGCAACCACAGCAGTTCTGCGGAGAGCTCTGGCTGCCAGGGGATCCAGCTAGGAGAGGGAGTGCTGGGGGATCTGCAGTTTTTGAAGTGGGGAGGAGGGCCAGACCAGTGGGGCTGTCTCAGGAGTCACAGGTGGCTTTGTTGCGGGGGTGGGGAAGTAGGGACTACAGGATGTGAAGCTGGCTAAAAAGAAACTGCACAAAAAACCTCCCCCTTTGCTCCAACTAAAGGCCCTACTTTGGCCTCTCCCCCTTTCATAAAAATCTCCATATCTACCCCTGCTCTCAGAAACCCTCTCTCTCCCATGGGTATTTTCATGGTTTCTTCCTTTTTTCATGGAGAGAGAGAGAGAAAAAACAAACCTATTAATTTGAGCTACTGACACAGTTCACAGCATGAAATACACAATTTTGTGTTCAATGAGTTGTGTTCATTTACATCACATGAAAAAATATGTTTTGGGCAATGCATGAAAACCTCACTGCATTGAACAACCCACTTGATCTAGTTAATGTACTACAGAATATTTAAAGAAGTTAAGAAAGATGTGCTTATAAATTAATGTGTTGTGCCATTTACACACGCACAAGACACAGAAGAAACTGAATTATTTGAGCTTCTAAAATTTCCATTTTCTCACAACATTTTAGTTCTCAATGTTGTTTTAATTTGCTTATTTCTTTGGAACTAGAAATGAGGAAAGAACACATTGAAGTCAGTGGAATTATCGCAGTGAGGGATTAGTCTCATTACTTGAAACTAACAACAGCCTTTATTAACACAGAGTTAACTTTGACTGTGAATATCTCTTACTTTCCAGAACATCAAGTTCAGTAAAACTCAAACTCTGGAAAAAGAGGGAATACAGAGTGAGGGTACATGCCCAGATAACCTTAACTCTGCCCTCTAGAAGAGAATCCGTGATAGCATATGAGAACAAGGAAAGGTTTGGGGACAAATTACATCTACTTCCCAGGAGTTTGTTTCTTCTGTAATTAATTGATCCTGGCCCCATCAATTGATCCTGGCCTGGTGTCTGGCTGTGGTATTTACTATTTTTATCCCAGTATATTTAAAGGCAAAACTGCTTTACAAAAGCTCTTTTATTTTAGGTTATACAAACAGGTCACTTCCCCAGCTATTTCAAGGAGATGGAATTTTCCTGACCCACAGGGAACTTAAACTAACATGCTCAAGATCACACATTCCTTAGGAGAAAACGAAGGGGAAAAAAAAACACCAAACCATTGCTGTTTCTACCCAAATGATCAATGAGACCAGAAAGTGAGACTGTGCAATTAACTGTCTGGTACTACACTGACTCTGCAGTTACTTAGATGCAGACACACCCAGCTCTATGGTTGGTAAACGTACAGAGACTCTGCTGCTGCTCATGAACTAGAAGCACATGACCTCTAAACAGCTGCCATTTGAATGTATCTGAAAGTTACAGGGAACAACGATCTGTGTTAAAGGAAGGTTGCCATTTATTAGAGCCCCAATTGATACCATGTGCACAGAGGATTGAATGTGTAACAGGGAGCTTGGTAAATCTTGGTTATTTTATTTTTGTAACAGGCTCCTGTCCACCTCCAGTAGAATTTTCAGTCCCAATGGCAACTTACCAAATGTAATACAGACTAATCCATTCCTCCCAAGTGGATATGATTCTTGTTCTTCTGCACAATGTAGCCCATGGAGGCCAAGGACCTGCAAATGTGTCTTCATGTGCCTTTCTTTAATTGATGAAAACAAACCTAGACACTTAGAGGATTGGAACTGATTTCAGCTGGGGGACATGTTTGCTAGGTTTTTAAGGAATTTGCATGGGAAAGCATTGAGTGTTTCCATTCATTTCAGGGATCCCTATTTAGTAAAGCTCCTGACCACAGTAGAAAGGGAATTATTTTTATTAAAGGAACAGGTTTTTGAGGGGGTACTTGGATTTGAACCAAAAACCACTTGATTTGCAGTTAAACATTCTACCACTGAGCTATACCCCCATGATATTTGCCTAGGCAAGTCAGTGATCTTAAGGATTTTGAAGGACAGGCTCTGCCTCAGAGAGCTCCTTTTCTATTCCCAGACCACAGGGGTTTTAAAAATGGGGTTTGATTAAACTTTATATATACATGTAGACACCACAGCTTGCACACCCACCCACATAGCTTCCCCCCACTGACATAGCTACCATCTCTCGGGGAGATGGGTTAACTACACGGACGGGACAGCTCTTTCCCCTCCACTTAGAGCATATTCATTATTTATGAATAGGTGGGAAATAACCTCCTGAATGGACGGGAACCAGTTTATCAAATATTGCTGTGTCTGCATTCAATATGGGTAACTGGTCATATTGGGCTGGATTAGTAGGACCACTGCAAACAGATCAAGGGAAGTGATTATTCCCCTCTATTCGGCAATGGTGAGGCCACATCTGGAGCTTTGCATCCAGTTTTTGCCCCTCACAAATTGGAGAGAGTCTAGGGGAGGCAACAAAAATGATTAGGGGGTAGGGGACTTACAAGGAGAGGCTGAGGGCAGGGCCGCCCAGAGGCGGGGCAGGTGGGGCAATTTGCCCCAGGCCCTGCAGGGGCCCCCATGAGAATACAGTTTTCTATAGTATTGCAACTTTTTTTTTATGGAAGGGGCCCCTGAAATTGTTTTGCCCCAGGCCCCCTGATCCTCTGGGCGGCCCTGCCCAGGCCGTGGTGCTGTCCCCCTACTCCACCCCCTTCCCTCGTTCTCCTCCCTCTGAGGCCCCACCTGTGCTCCGCCCTCACTCCCATTTGGCTACTTCCTACCCCTGCTCTACCTCTTAGGCTGAGGCCTGCTTGTCCACCTTTCGCTCACTCCTCTCCTCCCCCAAGGCCTCCTCGCACCTCTCCACCCCCTACCCCAAGGTCTGCCTGCTGCCCCCACCTCTCTGACCCTCCCCTGAGACCAGCCCTGCCCACCACTTGCACCTCTCTGCCCCCTGAGACCTGCCCTGCCCAGTGCTTACACCTCTCTGCCCCTCCTCTGAGAGCTACCCTGCCCACCCCTCTCACTTCTCTGACTTCTCCCCTGAGAACCATCCTGCTCACCACCCATGCCTCTCTGCACCCTCCCCTGCCCACCTCTCGAACCTCTCTGCCACTCCCCTGAGACCCATCCTGTCCACCTCTTTCTTTGGTCATCTGTTGTTATTCTGTGAATCAGCAAGGATGGAATAAAAAGCTGAGTTTACTCCAGGGTGAGGAAAGAAAGGAGCCACCAACCCCCTGGCAAAGCTCAGTGCCCAAGAGAAAACCTGCCCTCTGCTATCGCAATCAGTGATGTACTGGGGATATGAAGGGAAAGGGACTGTCTGAATGATCAAGGCTGGAAATGGACAACAGTCTACAGCAACGACATTAACCACAAACACACTCTCCTCATGCTCCTAACCAGAAGGGAAATGAGCAGGAATTCTTGCTGTTCAGCCATGGACACACACAATCAGGGCCGGCTCCAGAGCCCAGCGGGGCAAGCACCCGCCTGGGGCGGCCCTTTCCCGGGGGGGCGGCAGGCTGGGCCGGCGGACCTGCCGCAGTCATGCCTGCGGGAGGTCCACCGGAGCCCCGGGAGCAGCGGACCTGCCGCAGGCATGACTGCGGAGGGGACGCTCGGCCGGCGGCTCCAGTGGGCCTCCCGCAGGCATGACTGCGGACGCTTCGCTGGTCCCGTGGCTCCGCTGGACCTCCCGCAGGCATGACTGCGGCAGCTCAACCAGAGCCGCCGGACCAGCGAACCGCCCGCAGCCGCGGGAGGTCCAGCCGAGCCGTGCGACCAGCGGACCCTCCGCAGTCATGCCCGCGGGAGGTCCGCTGCTCCCGCGGCTCGGGGGCGCCTCCCGGGCATGACTGCTTGGGGCGGCCAAATTTGTAGAGCCGCCCCTGCACACAATGGCACAGCAGTGAGTGTGTTGTGGAAGCTGGTCTGAGGAAACAACTGGAATTGATCAGTCAGTGAGAACAGAACTAGAGCATAGTGAGAGTCACACATTGAACAAGTAGTTGTGGCTGAGTGGTTCCAACAATAAACTAAAAATCCATTGGGGTTTCCCTAAGCAGGTTTGAATCCTGCCAACTACAGAGAAAGTTGTGGTTCTTTAGTTTCAAGGGAGCTGGGTCTTGTCTCACTCTTAAGCTATGTCTACACTAATGGGTGATGTGGTTTTAGTTAAAGTGTTTTAACTGAACAGCTGTTGCATGTCCACCCTATGTCATCAGAGCATTTCCATGCTAGAATCTCTTCATAGAATCATAGAATCTCAGGGTTGGAAGGGACCTCAGGAGGTCATCTAGTCCAACACCCTGCTCAAAGCAGGACCAAACCCAACTAAATCATCCCAGCCAGGGCTTTGTCAAGCCTGACCTTAAAAATCTCAAAGGAAGGAGATTCCACTACCTCCCTAGGTAACCTATTCCAGTTCTTCACCACCCTACTAGTGAAAAAGTTTTTCCTAATATCCAACCTAAACCTCCCCCTCTGCAACTTGAGACCATTACTCCTTGTTCTGTCATCTTCTACCACTGAGAACAGTCTAGATCCATCCTCTTTGGAACCCCCTTTCAGGTAGTTGAAAGCAGCTATCAAATCCCCCCTCATTCTTCTCTTCTGCAGACTAAACAATCCCAGTTCCCTCAGCCTCTCCTCATAAGTCATGTGCTCCAGACCCCTAATCATTTTTGTTGCCCTCCGCTGGACTCTCTCCAATTTATCCACATCCTTCTTGTAGTGTGGGGCCCAAAACTGGACACAGTACTCCAAATGAGGCCTCACCAGTGCTGAGTAGAGGGGAATGATCACATCCCTTGATCTGCTGGAAATGCCCCTACTTATACAACCCAAAATGCCATTAGCCTTCTTGGCAACAAGGGCACACTGTTGACTCATATTCAGCTTTTCGTCCACCGTAACCTCTAGGTCCTTTTCTGCAGAACTGCTGCCCAGCCATTCGGTCCCTAGTCTGTAGCAGTGCATGGGATTCTTCCGTCCTAAGTGCAGGACTCTGCACTTGTCCTTGTTGAACCTCATCATATTTCTTTTGGCCCAATCCTCTAATTTGTCTAGGTCCCTCTGTATCCTATCCCTACCCTCCAGCGTATCAACCACTCCTCCCAGTTTAGTGTCATCTGCAAACTTGCTAAGGGTGCAGTCCACACCATCCTCCAGATCGTTAATGAAGACATTGAACAAAACCGGCCCCAGCACCGACCCTTGGGGCACTCCACTTGATACCGGCTGCCAACTAGACATGGAACCATTGATCACTACCCATTGAGCCCGACCATCTAGCCAGTTTTCTATCCACCTTACCGTCCATTCATCCAGCCCAGACTTCTTTAACTTGCTGGCAAGAATACTGTGGGAGACTGTATCAAAAGCTTTGCTAAAGTCCAGAAATAGTACATCCACTGCTTTCCCCTCATCCACAGAGCCGGTTATCTCGTCATAGAAGGCAATTAGGTTAGTCAGGCATGACTTGCCCTTGGTGAATCCATGCTGACTGTTCCTGATCACTTTCCCCTCCTTTAAGTGGTTCAGGATTGATTCCTTGAGGACCTGTTCCATGATTTTTCCAGGGACTGAGGTGTGACTGACTGGCCTGTAGTTCCCTGGATCTTCCTTCTTCCCTTTTTTAAAGATGGTCACTACATTAGCTTTTTTCCAGTCATCCGTGACCTCCCCCGATTGCCGCAGAGAGCAGTGCACTGTGGGTAGCTATCCCACTGTGCAACTGGCTGCAGGGTGCTTTGGGAAGGGTTTGCAATGCCTCATGGGCTGGTACAGCATCACATGATGCAGGTTTCTCTATCCCATTGTTCCATGGGAATCCTACTAGATTGCCAGCTGCTTTTCAACTGCTGTGTGTGGGGAGAGGCAGTGTGTGTGTTGGGGGAGTGTCTGTGTTGGGGAAGAGTAAGTGTGTTGAGGTAGATAGGAGTGGATCATTATTATCCCTAGTTGAAAGAGGGAGAAGCTAAGGCTGAGAAAGGAGAATTGACTTGTCTTAGGTCACACAGCCAGCCAGTGGCAGAGTTGCGAATAGGACCCAAGAGCCCTGATTTTCAAACTAACCATCACATCACAATTTCAAACATTGAATGACTTGAATAAAGTGCTCTCAAATGAGCTCCAGACCAACAACAGTGCACAGTAATTATTCAGCAAGTATTTTAGGAGAACTGTAATGTTAGAGAGAATCATGAAGTGCTCAGAGACCATTAATGCAGCGAAACAGCAAAATTTGTCAAACATATGACTGGTTATGACTTATTTACTTGGTCTTAAAAGAGAACAACAAGGACCTGAGTCTCCTCCCTGTCAATAACCCCCTGCTCAGCCAATCAGGGTAGAGACTGAGGACGGGAGGCTGAGGGTTCTCACAAGACAGCCCAAAGGATGGCCCAGGCCACCGGTGGGGATCACTGCCCGAGCACTATTTCAGCCCCACATTTTTGGGTGGACCTCCCACAGTGGGAGCTGCCGAGCACTCCCCCGCAACACACACACACACACACACACACACCCTGCTCCTGGTGTTGGGAGGGGAAAGGTGAAAGGACAAAAGAAGCAGGAGACGAAGAGAAAGGAGGGATGGATGGAGGAAGAGGTGAAACAAAAAGGACAAACCCTAATGTCCCCCGTGATTCTATGGGACAAAATCCCAGGTGCGGAATACAATTCTGCCTCCTTAAGTTCTGCCCATGGACTTTGCTGAATCTTCCTACTTCCTGTGCTAACAAAAAACTTTCCCAGGCTTTATTTCAGACCACTAATAAACCTTCTGTTTTACAACGCTGGCTGAGAGTCACTGGTGATTGTGGAAGTTGGGGGTGCATGACTTCTTTGGGGTGGGGGTGTAAGGCTTTCCCAGGTGTCCTGCTAAGGTGACTCACTACAGGAAGCTCCTGGCATGGAACAGGGGTGCTGAAAGTTCCAAGGTCAGTCCCAGGACATGCTGAAGGCAAGGAGGTTCCCCCAGTGACAGCGTCCCCTGGGCGGTGTCACACTGATGGGACTCTGCCTGGATTGGGTTCAGAGCTGTTTCAGAGCACTGAGCCTATGTCGGGCCCCCGCATGTGACCTATAGGCTCCACTCTGGCAACGCTTCCTGTCCCTGGGTTTTGGCATCACTAGCCCCTGCTTAGTGACTAGGGGTCAGTTTAGGGCAGTGATTCCCAAAATGTGAGGCATGCCTCCTAGGAGGGCACAGAGGAATGTTCATGGGGGCACCTCAGGGTTGAGCCAGCCCCCATGGAGGTCAGAGAGGGAGCACCACTCAGCCCCACTGTGTCCCAGCTCTTCGCCCACCCTATCCTCAGCCTGAGCCTGAGCCCCTGGCCCAGCTGCGACCCCCTGTTCATGCACTCTCTGCTCTTAACCCCTCAGGGAGTGGACAATGGAGCAGTTTCAGAAAGTGGATAGAAAGTAGCCTAAGAAAGTGTAGCATAAGTGAGAAGAAAAATAACATAATTGGCTCTCTGGTGGTCAGGATTTAGCACTTTCACTACCACACACTGGGTTCAATTTCCCCTCAGGGGCAAGTTACTTTTAAACCAAAAAACCTTCAGTTATTTTTCACTTGCAATGTAAACAAATCCATGGGTTTTTCCTGATTCCCCCATCTTCCCAGTGTCTCCATGGCAGGACTGGCTCCAGGCACCAGTGCAGCAAATCTCAGGCCCCAACCCCTTCTACCAGGATCACTGAGGTGCTGGGAATCTGCATGGGAAAGGGACTGTGTGAATTGTTAAGGTGGGGAATGAATAACAATTTACAATTAGATCCACCTCATTAATCACTGACACAGGCTAATCCTGCTGCAGATAGAAGGGAAACTGGGAGTGATTCTTTGCTGTGCAGCCATGGAAACAGTGACCCAGTTGCACCACAGTGAATGTGGTGGGGAAAGTTGGACTTTACAGGCAGGTGGAAATAGTAGATCCTAGAAACAGCTGGAACCCCTTTCTCATCACTTCTGCCACCAAGGTCAGGGATTGAGCTATTCACAGAGCCCCACCACCATCAAGACTTTCCAGCAGGAGGTGGCAGCACCACCCACCCAATGCAGGGGAGAGGGCTGAGTGTATCTCTGCAACCTGAGTCCAGGGCACAAACTCTCTCTGCCCCACACATAGACTCTGGCCCTACTGCAAAGTGACCCCTATGAACAAGTAACCTCCAGGAGAGCAGGATTGGCCCTCAGAGAGGGGAATGAGCTTCTTGTGACGCTTGTAGGTCACTGGATGCTCTGGGAACAGGAGAGCTCTGAATGTAGCTCATAGTACCTACAATCCACATGGGGCTGTAGCTCAGTGGTAGAGCACATGCTTTGCCTGTATGAGGCCCTGGGTTCAATCTCCAGGTTCTTTTTTTCACCCTGCTCTTTGCTCATGCCCAGAGGGGATGTGACCCAGCAGTCTCCCTGCAGGAGTTTCAATCCTGCTCAGTCAGGGGCAAGTGCCAATTGCATGGAAGGTCTGAGGGGGTTTCTGTTCCTAAGTCACCTTGGTACATTTAAGATTCCCACCCGCTGTGCTGCTTGGGACAATGGTAGATGAGAAGGGCGAATCCTCCAGCACTGGAGGGAAAGGTCCCATCTGCTCAGACTGAGAGGCAAGGAAACAGAGGGGCAGTCAGTGCTCAGAGAGGAGAGAAGTCAGTGATTTACACCCACCAGGGGACACTGTCATTCTGAGTATCAGAGGGGTAACTGTGTTAGTCAGGATCTATAAAAAGCAAAAGAGTGTCCTGTGGCACCTTATAGACTAACAGACGTACAGGAGCATAAGCTTTCATGGGTGAATCCCCACTTCATTAGATAAATGTAGTGGGAATTCTGTGAATGGCTAGCCAACTACAAAAGCAATTTCTCCTCCCTTGATGCTCACACCTCAACTGCTAGAAGAGGGCGTCATCCTCCCTGATTGAACTAACCTCCTTATCTTTAGACTGATTCTTGCCTGCATATTTATACCTGTCCTGGAAATTTCCACTACATGCATCTGATGAAGTGGGTATTCACCCACGAAAGCTTGTGCTCCAATACGTCTGTTAGTCTCTAAGGTGCCACAGGACTCTTTGTCTTTTTGAGGTGAGTGCAGCTTGCTTCGGATGGTGTTGATGATGGATAGAAAAAAGGCTGGAGTCAATGACAGATGAGACCACAGAAGGGGAAGGGGAATGGCAGCCCCACAGAAGGTCCTGGGTGCTCAGATGCCCCAGTTATTGCACCCTGGCCTGTCCTAGAGAGAGAAAACACACCGAGGGACCCAGCCCCCCTACAGTGATCCCATGGACAAGAACCTGGTTGGGAGTGGGGTGAAGGTTCCCTCTGGGCAAAGGGGAGCTGAAATCCCTCCTTGTCCTGGAATTTAAGCAATGGAAGCTTCAAACCCTGCGTGGGTGTGGGCTGAGGTGCATCTGGAGAAGATTGGGCTGGACAGGGGCGGCAGGTTTGTATAATTTTTGGTAGTTCCCGGAATAGGACCAAGTCCTGCCCCACCCCACAGCTGTGTAAGACTCTGGGAGGGAGTTTGGGTGTGGGAGGGAGAGGGGTTGGGCTCTGGAAGAGAGTTTGGATGCAGGGTCTGAGCTCAGTCACGGGGTTGTGCTGCAGGAGGGTGTGTGGGGGGCAGGGTCTTGGAGAGAGTTTGGGTGCGGGTGTGAGGTCTGGGTTGAGGATACAGGAGAGGGTGAGAGGTTCAGCATTTACCTCGGGCATCTCCTGAAAGCAACCCGCACCCCCCTCTGGCAGCAGCCCCTAAGCAAGAGGGCCAGGGGCATCTCTGAGCATGGCTGCCCGCAGACTCCACCCCTGCAGCTCCCATTGCCACAGTTGTCAGAGTTGGCTCCTGGGGCGGGGGCAGCACGTGGAGACCCCACCCCAGGAGCCGCAGGGACGTGCCAATCACTTCTGGGAGTGGCTTACCGCATGGAGCGAAGGTGGGCAGGAAACTGCCTTAGTCCCCTTGTGCTGGTGGTGGTGGTGGCAGGGATCCTTGGGCCCTTTTAACTTGACCGGGGCAGCAGGTGGGACCAGGGGGACACTCCCAAGGGCCTAACATTGCTTCGCACAACAACAAATCTTGGAACAGGACAGAAATGAAATGGCAGCAGAACCTAAGGAATTAAAAGCCTCCGGATTCTTGTGTGTGCACTGACTCAGAACGGAAACTGTAATTTGACTCGCTTTGTGTCTGCGGCCGGTAAAATATCAAGGCAAAATCATTCCAGTGATTGTGACCCTGGGTTTGAGGAGGCTTCTGTCTTATTAAAATATAACTAGCATGTTACAGTTGTGTTTTTAAAGGTGGCTTCCCCAAGCAATCCCAAGTTGTTCTTCCCACAGCTGGCTGATGGTGGGCAGCAGGGGATATCTCCAATCTGGGGGAATCTCTCTGGGCCCCACTGTTAATTCTCCATCCTTTCTCCCCCTAACCACGCCCACCACTCCCCTCCCCATTATCAATGTTTTAGAGCGACCCCTCCCTCCCTTTATGGGATACAGACTCTGTGACAGAGACTGACTGGGGCTCCTCTCTGCACACCCCCAATGGGGAAGGAAAGAGACGGGGCGGGGTGGGGCAGGGAGGCAGGGAGAGAAGATGGGCAGGAGTCTGGCTAAACCAGAATTGAGAAGATTTTCTTCCTGTTAAAATGAAGAGTTCTTTGAACCACAGAGACTGATAACTGCCTGCTTCCCAGTTTTCTCCAAAAAGCACCTGCAGTGGTGCAACTGGTTGGTATAAAGGGGGATACTGCTGGGATTATGAGTCCAAGTCTTGTCTGAAACACTGGTTTTTGTTACCCATGTAGCTTCCCCAACTTGCTTTGCCCAATGCACAGGGAAAGTGCCATACTAGGGAAAGGAGACTGAGTTCTAAAATGTGACAGTGGGTGCATATCTTGGAAACCTCCACCCTGTGCTGCCATTAGCTCCAGTACATTATTCATTTGCAGGGAGAATTGATTTATTTGCTCCTGTGAAAGCCGCCAGGACAGGTCGGTGGGCACTAGATCTCCCTGCTTTTTCCAGCACACCCCTGGCTCCTTCCCTGCCCCAGTCACTGCTGTAGGAGGATCCTATGTGTACTGAGCCTAAACATTTCACTGGGCCTTCTTAGCACAGTTGGCAGCGTGTCAGTCTCATAATTTGAAGATCTCTGAGCTCAAGCCTCAGAGAAAAAAATGGTTCTGTTTCCTGCTTTGGATTTTCTAAAGGAATTCAGAGAAAACAAAGTAGAGAAGAGTGGTTTTTAGACACCCTCCCACCCATCCAACACACAGAGACTTTTCCAAGGCATTAACTTTTCCTTCTCTATGGACTTTGTATTCCCCATAGAGCAAAATACAACAAAAACATGCAGGTCTAAGCCTAATACAGTATGAAACTCAATACAGATAAAATCTCACCCTCAGAGATCTTCCAATAAGCTTCTTTTGCAGACTAGACTTATTTCTTGTCTGGGCCCAATCTTTTCACCTGGTATAGTCCTTGTTCCAGCTCAGGTGGTAGCTAGGGGATTTCTCATGACTGCAGCCACCTTTCTTCTGTTCACCCCCTTATACAGCTTTGGTACAAGGCAGGAATTTTTTGTCTCTCTCCTGGGGAAAAGCCCCAGGTTTAAGATGACATGGTCACATGTCCTGTGAGACCCCCAAGCCTTCATTCTTCCTGGCCTGACTCACAGATGGTGCAGGACAGAGCCATCTCCAGTTAATTGTCGTGGTTAATGGGAGCCATCAAGAGTCCAAACCACTATTAATGGCCCACACTTTGCATCATTACAACAGGACCTCAGAGTTATATTTCATATTTCTAGTTTCAGATACAAGAATGATCGGTTCATACAAATAGGATGAACACACACAGTAGATAATAAGCTTTGTAATGATACTGCACAAGAGACCTTTTGCATGAAGCATATTCCAGTTACATTATATTCACACTCATTGGCATATTTTCATAAAATCATCAACGTCACAGCAGGGAAAGGGTTTTACTGCGGCACCTGGGAGCAGTTGAGTTTCATGTTCAGGCTGTGGTATGAGTTCCTCCAGGTTTCTCATAAGCACACAGGGACCTTAGCAGGTGCTCTCGATACAGGAATGGCCCAGACACGATAAAGCGATAGGGATTGCATTTTCCTTTTTAATTTTTGTATTTCCAATGACATTTCTGTTTGTGATTCCATTTTGCTTTGTATAACTGTGTTTTCTCCTGGATTTGATATTTAACTAAAAAAAGAATAAGCTCTCCGGGCGCCAGATGAAGGATCAGGCTGTGGCTAAGAGAGCGAGAGTAGCAGGTTTTCTGTATTGTCCCCTGCACTCATTTTCTTGAATAGTTTCTCTTCTGCATGAAATTTGCCCTTTCTTAAATGTGAGGCTGGCTAGCTCTGTTGGTAGAGCATAAGACTTTTACTTTGAGGGTCCAGGGTTCGAGTCCCTGGTCAGAAGAAAGAGCAACATTTCCCTAAAAACTGAATGTTATCAGACATCACTTTTTTTCCCTCAGGACTTCACCTTTCCTAGGAAGGGCCATGTACTGCCTGGGACTGAAGGGGCAACTTCCTCACATGCCCACTTGCCTCTCAGTCTGGATTAAGAAAGGCCTCTGGGAGCTGCAGCAAACTGCTGCATGCCAACTTGGTGAGCAAATGCAGGGCTGCCCCCATAGGGTCATCCACACCAGAACTCAGCAGGGGTCTGGGGGTTCCCTATTGAGGACAATTCCTGTGCCACAAACCCTGCTTAGTCTTCCAAGACTCTACCTTGCTTTCTCAAATGCCATGAAAGCCTGTCTTTTACCCGCTAGCAGTTATGACTTGAGCACAAGAGGGGACGTTTGATCCAGAAGCCTGGCCATGGCTGGAGTCCTGTAGGTAGAGATGCAAAGCTCCATTTCCTCTGAGTCCTGAAGCTGGGTTGCAGCCTGGCCTAGGAGGCAGCCCTATTGGTTGACTTACTGGCCCAAAGTCACTTGGGCGGTGTTGGTGTTCCCCAGGGATGCTGAAGGGCCTAAGGGAGGGAGGCTCAATACTCATCCCTATCAGTCAGGGCAGAAGAGGAGGGCTGCAAGAATGGGCAGGTTGATGAGCTGGGCCTTGTAGCATTCGGTTGGGGACGAGGTGGGGAATGCAAATTGGGAGAAGCAGTTGCTGGCCTGTGAGGAAAGGCTCAGCCAGTGGCGTAAGTGGACCTTCTCATTAGCCTACAAGGTTGTAATGCTCAAGACCTATCTTTCGGCTGTGGGGAATTTCCTCAGCCATGTGTTTCCCCCTGCTCCACGAGTGCTGCTGAGACCAAACACGATGGCCTGCCACCTCTTGTGGGGCAATAGGATGTCCCTACCCAGTCAGGAGAAGTGTGGCTTTTCTGCTGTATTAGAAGAGGGGTTGGGCCTGGTGGGCTTTGAAGCCTTGTACGGCTCTACTTTTTTGTTTTTCAGTTTGTGGCTGAGCTGGAGATCAGGTCAGGCCTGAGGGGATTGGTGGGGCAACCACAAAGAACGTAACTGACTCTTCCGATATAGCTGTATTTTTTTTTACCCTGCTGGGTGCAGCACTGGGTATGGGATGGCCGATGGTGGTGGAAGGGGGAGCCCCCCCCCCTCTAGTGTTCTTCTATTCCCACCTTACATCCTACAGGATTTTCAGTGGGTGGGTAGGTGGAAGATGCTTGCAGGATGGCTTCATCTGCAACAGTGGCCGCCCTCACAGCAGTGGCAGCCACAGCAATGAGGCCCCCCCCTTTGGCTCAATCTGAACAGAGGTCAATGTACCACTGGGTGAGACAGGCCAATTTTCGGGAGCTTCCTCTGAAGGTGAGCAACTGTCCCCAGAACTTACTGACAGGAGCTTTAAGGTATTTGCAAATGTGCATGGCCGGCATGTGCAGAGCAAAGGCTGCCCAGGGGCACTGTGTCAGGCTCTGGCACCACTTGAGACAATGGACCATCTTCAGCCACCAGGTGACCCAGGATCTAAGGCAGGAATGGGGTGAGGAAGCAAGTCAAGCTGAGCAAGGCAGGCAAAAATTCATCTCGCCTTTGTGGGCACTTGCAATGATGCCCTTTTTGTGTGCCAGGGCTGACAAAAACATCCCAGACAGAGAAACAGCAGGCCAAAAAAGCAGCAGGAGTATTCTATCTGCTACCCAAGATCCATAAACCTGGAAATCCTGGATGCTCCATCATCTCAGGCAATGGCACCCTGACAGCAGGATTGTCTGGCTATGTAAACTCCCTCCTCAGGCCCTACACTACCAGCACTCCCAGATATCTTCGAGACGCCATTGACTTCCTGAGGAAACTACAATCCATTGGTGATCTTCCAGAAAATACCATCCTGGCCACTATGGAGGTAGAAGCCCTCTACACCAACATTCCACACAAAGATGGACTACAAGCCATCAGGAACAGTATCCTCGATAATGGCATGGCAAACGTAGTGGCTGAACTTTGTGACTTTGTCCTCACTCATAACTATTTCACATTTGAGGACAAAGTATACCTTTAAGTCAGCAGCACTGCTGTGGGTACTCGCATCGCCCCACAGTATGCCAACATTTTTATGGCTGATTTACAACAATGCTTCCTCAGCTCTCGTCCCCTAGTGCCCCTACTCTACTTGCACTACACTGGTGATATATTCATCATCTGGACCCATGGAAAAGAAGCCCTTGAGGAATTCCACCATGATTTCAACAATTTCCATCTCACCTACAACCTCAACCTGGACCAGTCCACACAAGAGATCCACTTTCTGGACATTACAGTGCTAATAAGTGATGGTCACATAAACACCACCCTATACCGGAAACCTACTGACCGCTATACTTACTTACATGCCTCCAGCTTTCACCCAGACCCCACCACACAATCCATTGTCTATAGCCAAGCTGTAAGATACAACCATATATGCTCCAAACCCTCAGACAGAGACAAACACCAACAAGATCTCTATCAAGCACTCTTACAACTACAATGCCCACCTGCTGAAGTGAAGAAACAGATTGACAGAGCCAGAAGGGTACCCAGAAGTCACCTACTACAGGACAGGCCCAACAAAGAAAGTAACAGAACACCACTAGCTGTCACCTTCAGCCCCCAACTAAAACCTCTCCAGCGCATCAAGGATCTACAACCTATCCTGAAGGATGATCCCCCACTCTCACAGATCTTGGGAGACAGGCCAGTCCTTGCTTACAGACAGCCCCCCAACCTGAAGCAAATACCATCAACCACACACAAAAAACACTAACACAGGAACCTATCATTGTAACAAAGCCCATTGCCAACTCTGTCCACATATCTATTCAGGGGACACCATCATAGGACCTAATCACATCAGCCACACTATCAGAGGCTCATTCACCTGCACATCTACCAATGTGATATATGCTATTATGTGCCAGCAATGCCCCTATGCCATGTACATTGGCCAAACCAGACAGTCTCTACGTAAAATAATAAATGGACACAAATCACATATCAAGAATGATAACATTCAAAAACCAGTCAGAGAACATGTCAATCTCCTGGTCATTCATTTACAGTCTTAAAAGTTGCAATATTACAACAAATAACCTTCAAAAACAGACTCCAATGAGAGACTGCTGAATTGAAATTAATTTGCAAACTGGACACCATTAAATTAGGCTTGAATAAACACTGGGAGTGGATGGGTCATTACACAAAGTAAAACTATTTCCCCATGTTTATTTGTCCCCCTACCATTACTCACACCTTCTTGTCAACTGTTGGAAATGGGCCATCCTGATTATCACTACAAAAGGTTATTTTTTCTCCTGCTGATAATAGCTCACCTTAAGTGCTCACTCTCCTTATAGTGTGTATGGCAACACCCATTTTTTCATGTTCTCTGCGTATATATGTATCTCTTCCTGCTGTATTTTCCACTGCATGCATACAATGAAGTGGTGTTTAGCCCAGGAAAGCTTATTCTCAAATAAATGTGTTTGTTTCTAAGGTGCCACAAATACTCCTCGTTCTTTTTGCAGATAAATTAATGGAAGTTAAGTCCATGAATGGCTATTAGCCAGGATGGGTAAGGAGTGGTGTCCCTAGCCTCTGTTTGTCAGAGGGTGGAGATGGATGGCAGGAGAGAGATCACTTGATCATTACCTGTTAGGCTCAGTCCCTCTGGGGCACCTGGCATTGGCCACTATTGGCAGATAGGATACGGGATTGGATGGACCTTTGGTCTGACCCAGTATGGCCGTTCTTATGAAGGGAGTGGCACAGCACTCTGATAGAGTTTCTGTAGTGTAGTGGTTATCATGTTTGTCTAACATGCAAAAGGTCTCTGGTTTGTAAACCAGGCAGAAACATGCTGGTTAAATTTTCTCAGCTCCTACTGGCCAGTCCCTGCTCCCATAGGAGCAGCAGTGATTTCTAAGCTCAAATGGTCTGTTATACTTCCCCTGCTCCCACTTTTGTCTCCTCTCCCTCTCTGAATGCCTGTGAAGTGGCTTTCCCCCTCCTGGAATGCTCGTGGGATGAATGGGCTGGTTGAAGAGCAGAAGAACTTCCAGATAGACAAGCAGAAGAACTTCCAGGTAGACAATTAGGCAGCAATCACACACCCAGAGCATGGACACTGCCCAAGGTGGAGTGTGACCAACCAGATGCAGCCAAGTCATCTCTAGTCACAGGCCATTAGGTGCAAGTCCTTAAAAGGGGAAGGGGCCCTGTGCTCAGGAGTGCACTCACAAGCTTGTACCTCCAGTGAATGCCCTTTGCCCGGACCGCCTGGCCAGTGGTTCTCTGCGTTGTATTTCATTGTGCCTCAGGGAGACTTACCTTCATCGCACCATCCATAGGTGCACTGTGGGACACTTACCTTGCAGAATCCTGACATCTCCAGTGCCGTGTCTGTCCTGAGAGCGTGAGTATGCGAGTGTGACACCCCTCCTTCTTTTGAGCTTAGCTGTCAGTATAATAAATGTGCTGCTTTCTGCCAATCTCTGGTGGCCCAATTGCGGGTAACACCTGCTATAACCTCAACCCCTGCAGGATACAGGGTGGTGAACTGAGCTGAGAAAAAGCCTTGGCATCAGCAGGGGAAAGCTAGAGGATCTTAGCCAGTCACCTTTTGAAGCCTTGTGGCCTCTTCTGCCCTTGGAGGCTGGCCTATGGCAGCCAGCTCTTCCTGCTGGCCTCCTTTGTGTGACTTTCCAAAGGAGGAAGTGAGGCAGGAATGGGGAAAAAGAGGAAAGTCAAGCTGAGGAAGACAGGGCAGAAGCTAAGCGCCTCAGTGCGGCTAAGTGGGGTTAGTAGAGCGTCACCATTCGTTCTGCAAAGCCTGGGGAGGTGCAGTTGGCTGCTGGGAGGCAGAATACTGTCCCCGCCTCTTGGCTTCCCAGGGATGGCTACTTGCAGCCCAGGAGAAGGAAGATGGTTCTGGGTGAAAGGAAGACAAGCAAAGCTCTGGGAGGAAATTTGGGTGCGGGGTGCAGGCTCTGAATTGGGGGAGGAGGTTGGGGTGCAGAAGGGGTGGCACTTACCCCAGGCACTGCAGCTCCCAAAGTGACCGGTACACACAACACTCCGGCAGCAGCTCCTAAATGGGCGGGGCCAGGGGGTCTCCGTGTGCCGCTGCCTGCAGGCGCTGCCCCCAGAGCTCCCATTGGCTGCAGTTCCTGGCCAATGGGAGTTGTGGAGTTGGTACTCAGGGCAGGGGAAGTGCATGGAGACACTCCCTCTGCCCCATGGGATGCTGGGACATGCCAGCCACTTCTGAGAGCAGCACGGAGGGATGGAGATAGAGTGGGCAGGGAGCCACCTTAGTGCTGCTGGCACATCTCTGCACATCCATTTGGGGAGGGGAGCAGAGGGCCTCCATGCACAGCCTGGGACAGGGGCAGTGCACAGAGCTGACTCCCCTCATAGGTCTATTACAGGAGGAGGGGGGTCTTTTGGCCTGCAAGGTGCAGCAGGTTGGACAAGATGATCACACTGGTCCCTTCTGACCTTAAAGCCTCTGAGTCTAAACAGGAGAGGGAAGTAAAGGAAATTTAAAAAAACAATCTCCCAAACATTGCAATACCAGGATGACCCCAACAACTCATTGTATAGTACCACCCCTTTCTTCCTCCATTGTGTGTTTAATGACCTGCAGGACATTGATTCTCTCATTCCATTGCTAAACTGATACAATGTAACTGAAATTAAATCAATTCCCAGCTGAGAAGACATCACATCATTGCATTGGTTGGGAATTGAACCCAGATCAATTGCTTAGAAGGCAGATATGCTCACCACTATACCACCAATTCACCCAGCAAAAGTACTGCTTATGCTTGCCCAATGAGGCTAAACCAAAATTGAGGCATTTTCCTGCCTGTTAAAATGTACTTGATTCTCTTCACTAAAAAAACCACCTCCATCTTCACCTGGGTTTGAACCATCAGCCTTTCAATTAGCCACCAAAGTTGTTAATCACAGACACAGGTAAGTAACTGCCTATATCCTGAGGGGGAGGGATAGCTCAGTGGTTCGAGCATTGGCCTGCTGAACCCAGAATTGAGGGGACCACTTAGGGGTCTGGGGCAAAAATCAGTACTTGGTCCTGCTAGTGAAGGCAGCAGGCTGGACTCAATGACCTTTTGAGGTCCCTTCCAGTTCTAGGAGATTGGTATACCTCCAATTATTACGTCCTGAGTTTGTCTATGAAGCACGTCCCGAGGTACAACTGGCTAGCACAGGGAGGTGCACTGCTGGGGTTATGAGTTGAGACCTCACGCAGCGCATCAGTTTTCATTAACCCTGGAGCTTCCCCCACTCACTTTGTCTAATTCACATGGAAAGTGCCATACGAGGGTGATGAGAGTAAATTCTAAACTCTGAAATGCAGAGGTTGGTCCATAGACTGGGAAAAAGGGTTTGAAGAGAAAAAGCTCTAGGAGTATAAAACCAGTCTCCAGGAGCACTGGACACTGGGAGGGGGTTTCACTTCCTCTCTTAAATGTCCTGAGTGGTATTTTAAGATGAAGATAACGCCATGGCTACCAGTTGACTGAAATGTCCCAGGTTAAAGAAAGGAAGGGACTTGGGTTAATAGTCTGAAGATGTGTTACCGTCACTGTCTGACCCCCCTTCAGTTTGTAGCAGGTTTTTACTTTGCTGGGTGGAACGCACAGACTCCTGGAGAGCAGGGGCAGCTGTTTCCATGGCAGAGAGCCCGGCACTTAGACTTTCTTGACTTGCTGTTTTGAAGCAATTCAATAAAATAACAGTGGAGCTACAATGTCCGGTCCAAAATTTCAGCCCCCCCCCGGTGCAAAAACGCTATTTTAGGATCTAAACAGGAAGCTTCTGGCACTAGAACACCTGACCAGAAAGCTCAGTGAGGGGTGTAAGAGCTGCTGACTCTGAGGGTCCTGGGCTAAATCCACTTGCAGGTGGAAGCGTTTTGATTTATTTGATGGATAATAAGCACCAGCTACCAGGGGAGAAGCCCTGAGAGCCGCTGCCACTCCAGCTGCTGCCCCAGAGGGGGGAGTCCCAGGGGGGCAGCTGCTGCTCTGGTCACCCCAGGAGTGCTGCTGGGGGCCACCGAGCTGCAGTTGCTCCTGCTACCCTTGGAACCCTCTGGTCAAGTGGTCCCCAAGGTGAGTCGCATTGGCCGCTGCTTGGGTGGTCCCCAGAGCCAGCAGCTTGGGCAGCCCTGGAGTCAGCCACTGCAGAAGTCGTGGAGGTTGCAAGAAGTCACAGAATCCAACACTGCCATGACCTCCATGACAGATACGGTTCTCTTACAATGAGACAAAGCCCTCCCTGCTGCGACTGCAGTTCCTGGAAGGAAAGAGAAGAACAGAAAGTGAAGAGAGAAGGAAAAAGAGAATCTCTCTCCCTTGCTCCCTCCCCCTTTGTATTCTATAATCCCATCTCACTGGGTTCCCTGTGCTGGTGCCATGGGGGTGACACTAGAGATTTGTGGGGAGGGGAAGGGGGCTTGTCACTTCTCAACAATTCACACAAATTTGTCTTTGGGCTGAAATTTCTCCTGTGGGGCCTCTCAGTCAGAGCTATATCCCACCCCCTTTAGTGGGGAAGGGGGTAATTTTTAGCATTTTTATTTTGAAGTGTTTGGCTTAACCATGATCTTCTCTTTCCCCACCTGTATTGCAATTTTGCATTTATTTTTATTGTGCCTCCAATTTGTTCATGTCATTATAATTGTTACAGCAAAGGAACCTGTAGGAGCAAAAACTGACTCAAAACTTAATTTCCCCACCATGTGGGAACAGAGAAACATCGCACACAATAACACAGAAGGCCAGGGGATGGGAGATGCAGGTTTCCAAGTGTTCTGTCTTTCTCAGATGACCCATTCCAGCCCCTTGTACGTCTCCATCCTGTATGACCTGCTGGACTTGGACACGTTTATTGTCTCATTCTATTGATAATGTGATTGTAACACAATGTGACTGAAATTAAACCACTTCCAGACGATGAACCAACAAAAGACAAAAGACATTATAACACTGACTAGGAATTGAACTCAGTTTAATTGCTTAGATAACAGCAATGCTCACCACTATACTACCAATGCCCCACAGCCAACCCAGCCCTAGGAGAGGGGAACTGAAGCTCAACTTCAATCATAGAAAAATCTTCCCTGAGAAGGAAGGGCACAGCTTGTTTTAAAGACAAGGTTTGCGTTTGTTCCTGGTACACATGGAGGGGGCTGGATAGTGCTGCGTCCAGCCCCCAAACTCTGGGAGGATAAGGAACAAATTCAGGCTGCCAGTGACCTGCAGGAGGGAGATGATTTTTTTGACTGTGATGGATGCTTTGTTCTAAAGGCTTTTGTCTGCCCCCTTCTAGTGACTGTTTGGTACAGGAATGCAGCCCTGCTCCTGGGTGTCTCCTGTGGAAATAATGTTTCTGTGCAAAACACCAAAGCTTGTAACAGAGGAGGGAAAGGAAATGGCCACACGATGGGACCAGGATATAAGGAATGAAACCCCAAATACTTCTTCCATGTGCATTGACTTTGAACCTTGTTGTCTGTAGTGTTGGTCCCAGGACATGAGAGACAAGGGGGAGGGGGGGTGGGTCACATAATATCTTTTAAAAGGACCAAGGAAGGGAGTGTTATTTACTCCTTCTCAGAATAACACAAGAAGTAGGAGGGTCACCAAATGAAATGAATAGGCTGCAGGTTTGAAATGAACAAAAGGAAATATTTCTTCACACAATGCACACTTAACCTGGGGAACTCTTTGCCAGAAGGTGTTATGAAAGCCAAGACTAGAAGAGGGTTCAAAACTGGACTAGATAAGTTCATGGAGGATAGGTCCATCAATGGCCATTATCCTGCATGGGCAGGGATGGTGTCCCTATTCTCTCTGTGCCAGAAGCTGGGAATGGGCGACAGGGGATGGATCACTTGATTACTTGTTCTGTTCATTCTCTTTGGAGCACCTGGCATTGGGGACTTTCGGAAGACAGGATAGTGGGATAGATGGACCCTTGCTGTGACCTAGTATGGCCGTTCTTATGTTCTAACTTCTGTTTGTGGAAGAGAAACTTTGGGGCTACACAGAGCTAAAGAAGAGTTCTGGGTTAGCTCCAAAGCTTGTCTCTACAAGCTCTTACCTTGACCCATCTTGTCTCTTTTGGACTCTGAAAAGTGTTTTCTCTCAATTCCCTTTGGAGAGAAGTTAAGTTTTCCCTCTAGAAAACCGTAACACTGAAGCACTTATGATTGTGATACTAGGAAGACAGGATTATTTAATATTATAAATAAATGAAACTAAACCTAAGCTTCCTGTTTTGAAACTGGTTTTCCCAACTCAGTTCCAAATTCTCTTCTAGAAAGGCCTCCAAGATGCCTGCCCATGCCAGCAGAAGTGGCAAGGACAAATCTGATGAGGTTCAACAAGGACAAGTGCAGAGTCCTGCACTTAGGATGGAAAAATCCCATGCACTGTTACCGACTAGGGACTGAATGGCTAGGCAGCAGTTCTGCAGAAAAGGACCTAGGGTTACAGTGGACGAGAAGCTGGATATGAGTCAACAGTGTGCCTTTGTTGCCAAGAAGGCTAACTGTCATAGGTCTTCTCCCCCACTTGGAGCTGTTGGGTTCCAAGATGGGGACCTGCATGGACTCCTCTAAACTAAAATCCTAGTTTAGATCTGGTTCTCGCTGCCACCAGTCAGTTTTCTAAGTGTCTGACAGACTGCCTGTTCCCCCAAAAACTTCCCCTGGGAACACAGATTCAAACCCCTTGAATCTCACCAGAGAGAGAGAAACAGCCAGTTCCCCTCCCCCCCTTCCCTCTCTCCAGCCTGCTCCGGAGAGATACACACCGAGTCAAATCCTTGACTCAACACAAAGAGGGACTCACCTCCCCCTCCCCTGAAAATGTAAACAAGAGAAGAATCAATTAAGTTCTAAAAAGAAAAGAACTTATTAAAGAAAGAAAAAAAAGTACACTCTCTCTGTATTACCAGGATGCAAAAATACAGGGTCTAACTTATAAAAACTGGAGAGACTTCCCCCTCCCTCCTCCTCAGCATAATCAGTAACAGCAACAGAAATAAAGAATTTCCTTCAGCAAACACACAATTGCAAATGTAGAAATCAAATTATAAGACTAATTCGCCTTTCTAATACTCACTATACTGGATAGTAGGAAATACTCCAGGAGAACTTGGAGACATGTCTGGCCTCTCTTAGATCCAAAGAGAGCACACAGAGCAAACAAGGAACACAGACAAAGCCTTCCCTCCACAGAGATTTGAAATTATCCTGTCCCTTGATTGGTCCTCTGGTCAGGTGTTCCTCAGGTACAGCTTGTTAACCCTTTACAGGTAAGAGAGACCTTAACCCTTAACTATCTGTTTATGACACTAACGGCATTTTGGGCTGTATAAGTAGGGGCAAGGCCAGCAGATCGAGGGACGTGATCATTCCCCTCTATTCGACATTGGTGAGGCCTCATATGGAGTACCGCGTCCAGTTTTGGGCCCCACACTACAAGGAGGATGTGGAAAAATTGGAAACAGTCCAGCGGAGGGCAACAAAAATGATTAGGGGGCTGGAGCACATGACCCTAACCCTTACCCAGTCAGTCCTCAGCCTGTAGCAGTGCATAGGATTCTTCCATCCTAAGTGCAGGACTCTGCCCTTGTCCTTGTCGAACCCCTCCAGCTTTCTTTTGGCTCAATCCACCAATTTGTCTAGGTCACTCTGGACCCAATCTCTACCCTCCAGCACTTGGACTCTTTCCATGCTTTCACAGACCAAAGAGCACATGTTCCATGATTTCATCGGGCAGAGTTTTAGGGCTATTTTGAGTCAGGGAACTATACCATAGGGTGCTTCCCCCATGGGGATTTCACAGGTGGGGGGTCAACATAGATTCACAGTGTGACCCTTCTCAGGCTGCTGAGGGCTATGAGTTTCCTTGTTGCCATCTGCCATTAGGAAGAGAGACTTTTGCATTTGGAAACTGGATTTTAGCGACCAAACTCACCCAGCCTGTAAGAACATAAGAAAGGCCGTACCGGGTCAGACCAAAGGTCCATCTAGCCCAGTATCTGTCTACCGACAGTGGCCAATGCCAGGTGCCCCAGAGGGAGTGAATCTAACAGGCAATGATCAAGTGATCTCTCTCCTGCCATCCATCTCCATCCTCTGACGAACAGAGGCTAGGGACACCATTCTTACCCATTCTGGCTAATAGCCATTTATGGACTTAGCCACCATGAATGTATCCAGTCCCCTTTTAAACATTGTTATAGTCCTAGCCTTCACAACCTCCTCAGGTAAGGAGTTCCACAAGTTGACTGTGCGCTGCGTGAAGAAGAACTTCCTTTTATTTGTTTTAAACCTGCTGCCTATTAATTTCATTTGGTGACCCCTAGTTCTTGTATTATGGGAATAAGTAAATAACTTTTCCTTATCCACTTTCTCAACATCACTCATGATTTTATATACCTCTATCATGTCCCCCCTTAGTCTTCTCTTTTCCAAGCTGAAGAGTCCTAGCCTCTTTAATCTTTCCTCGTATGGGACCCTCTCTAAACCCCTAATCATTTTAGTTGCCCTTTTCTGAACCTTTTCTAGTGCTACAATATCTTTCTTGAGGTGAGGAGACCACATCTGGTACACAGTATTCGAGATGTGGGCGTACCATGGATTTATATAAGGGCAATAATATATTCTCAGTCTTATTCTCTATCCCCTTTTTAATGATTCCTAACATCCTATTTGCTTTTTTGACCGCCTCTGCACACTGCGTGGACATCTTCAGAGAACTATCCACGATGACGCCAAGATCTTTTTCCTGACTCATTGTAGCTAAGTTAGCCCCCATCATGTTGTATGTATAGTTGGGGTTATTTTTTCCAATGTGCATTACTTTACATTTATCCACATTAAATTTCATTTGCCATTTTGTTGCCCAATCACTTAGTTTTGTGAGATCTTTTTGAAGTTCTTCACAATCTGCTTTGGTCTTAACTATCTTGAGAAGTTTAGTATCATCTGCAAACTTGGCCACCTCACTGTTTACCCCTTTCTCCAGATCATTTATGAATAAATTGAATAGGATTGGTCCGAGGACTGATCCTTGGGGAACACCACTAGTTACCCCTCTCCATTCTGAGAATTTACCATTTATTCCTACCCTTTGTTCCCTGTCCTTTAACCAGTTCTCAATCCATGAAAGGACCTTCCCTTTTATCCCATGACAGCTTAATTTACATAAGAGCCTTTGGTGAGGGACCTTGTCAAAGGCTTTCTGGAAATCCAAGTACACTATGTCCACTGGATCCCCCTTGTCCACATGTTTGTTGACCCCTTCAAAGAATTCTAATAGATGAGTAAGACACGATTTCCCTTTACAGAAACCATGTTGACTATTGCTCAAGAGTTTATGTTTATCTATGTGTCTGACAATTTTACTCTTTACTATTGTTTCAACTAGTTTGCCCGGTACCGACGTTAGACTTACCGGTCTGTAATTGCCGGGATCACCCCTAGAGCCCTTTTTAAATATTGGCATTACATTAGCTAACTTCCAGTCATTGGGTACAGAAGCCGGTTTAAAGGACAGGTTACAAACCTTAGTTAATAGTTCCGCAACTTCACATTTGAGTTCTTTCAGAACTCTTGGGTGAATGCCATCTGGTCCCGGTGACTTGTTAATGTTGAGTTTATCAATTAATTCCAAAACCTCCTCTAGTGACACTTCAATCTGTGACAGTTCCTCAGATTTGTCACCTACAAAAGCCAGCTCAGGTTTGGGAATCTCCCTAACATCCTCAGCCGTGAAGACTGAAGCAAAGAATCCATTTAGTTTCTCCGCAATGACTTTATCGTCTTTAAGCGCTCCTTTTGTATTTTGATCATCAAGGGGCCCCACTGGTTGTTTAGCAGGCTTCCTGCTTCTGATGTACTTAAAAAACATTTTGTTATTACCTTTGGAGTTTTTGGCTAGCCGTTCTTCAAACTCCTCTTTGGCTTTTCTTATTACACTCTTGCATTTAAGTTGGCAGTGTTTGTGCTCCTTTCTATTTGCCTCACTAGGATTTGTCTTCCACTTTTTAAAGGAAGTCTTTTTATCTCTCACTGCTTCTTTTACATGGTTGTTAAGCCACGGTGGCTCTTTTTTAGTTCTTTTACTGTTTTTCTTAATTTGGGGTATACATTGAAGTTGGGCCTCTATTATGGTGTCTTTAAAAAGGGCCCATGCAACTTGCAGGGATTTCACTTTAGTCACTGTACCTTTTAACTTTTGTCTAACTAACCCCCTCATTTTTGTATAGTTCCCCCTTTTGAAATTAAATGCCACAGTGTTGGGCAGTTGTGTTCTTCCCACCACAGGGATGTTGAATGCTATTGTATTATGGTCACTATTTCCAAGCGGTCCTGCTATAGTTACCTCTTGGACCAGCTCCTGCGCTCCACTCAGGATTAAATCTAGAGTTGCCTCTCCCCTTGTGGGTTCCCGTACCAGCTGCTCCATGAAGCAGTCATTTAAAGTATCGAGAAATTTTATCTCTGCATTTCGTCCTGAAGTGAAATGTTCCCAGTCAATATGGGGATAATTGAAATCCCCCACTATTATTGGGTTCTTAATTTTGATAGCCTCTCTAATTTCCCTTAGCATTTCATCATCACTATTACTGTTCTGGTCAGGTGGTCGATAATAGATCCCTACTGTTATATTTTTACTAGAGCATGAAATTTCTATCCATAGAGACTCTATGGAACATGTGGATTCGCTTACGATTTTTACTTCATTTGAATCTACACTTTCTTTGACATATAGTGCCACTCCTCCCCCTGCACGACCTGTTCTGTCCTTCCGATATATTTTGTACCCCGGAATGATCGTGTCCCATTGCTCTCAGTCCACCAGGTTTCTGTGATGCCTATTATATCTATATCCTCCTTTATCACAAGGCACTCTAGTTCACCCATCTTATTATTTAGACTTCTGGCATTTGTGTACAAGCACTTTAAAAACTTGTCCCTGTTTATTAGCCTGCCTTTTTCTGATGTGCCAGATTCTTTTTTATGTGACTGTTTATCATCTGATCCGGCCCTTACATTATACTTTTCAGTACTCTGCTCCTGACTATAACCTGGAGATTCTCTATCATCAGACTCTCCCCTAAGAGAAGTCTGTGTCCGATCCACACGCTCCTCTGCAGCAGTCGGCTTTCCCCCATCTCCTAGTTTAAAAACTGCTCTACAACCTTTTTAATGTTTAGTGCCAGCAGTCTGGTTCCACTTTGGTTTAGTTGGAGCCCATCTCTCCTGTATAGGCTCCTCCCATCCCAGAAGTTTCCCCAGTTCCTAATGAACGTGAACCCCTCCTCTCTACACCATCGTCTCATCCACGCATTGAGACTCTGAAGCTCTGCCTGCCTACCTGGCCCTGCGTGTGGAACTGGGAGCATTTCTGAAAATGCCACCATAGAGGTCCTGGATTTCAGTCTCTTCCCTAGCAGCCTAAATTTGGCTTCCAGGACATCTCTCCTACCCTTCCCTATGTCATTGGTACCTACATGTACCACGACCACCGGCTCCTCCCCAGCACTACACATAAGTCTATCTAGATGCCTCGAGAGATCCGCAACCTTCGCACCAGGCAGGCAAGCCACCATACGGTTCTCCCGATCATTACAGACCCAGCTATCTACATTTCTAATAATCGAATCTCCCATTACTAACACCTGCCTTTTCCTAGAAACTGGAGTTCCCTCCCCCGGAGAGGCAACCTCAGTGTGAGAGGCAACCCCAGCACCATCTGGAAGGAGGGTCCTGACTACGGGAAGGTTTCCCTCTGCTCCCATTGACTGCTCTGCTTCCCTGGGCCTTTCTTCCTCCTCAACAGCACAGGAGCTGTCTGAGCAGAGGTGGGACAATTCTACAGTGTCCCGGAAAGCCTCATCAACATACCTCTCTGCCTCTCTTAGCTCCTCCAGTTCCGCCACCCTGGCCTCCAAAGTCCGTACATGGTCTCTGAGGGCCAGGAGCTCCTTGCACCGACTGCACACATACGCCACCCGCCCACAGGGCAGGTAATCATACATGCTACACTCAGCGCAATAAAGGCACTCAAGCAACCTCCTCTGAGCCACAGCAGCCCTGCCAGTTGCCAATAGAGGCACTCTAACCCCTGAGTTCCTTCAATGTGACCCCCCCTGGGGTCCAGCCCAGATCACCAGATACTCAGAGAAATCCCAGATCCTCCCTTCCCGAAACACTGGTATATCCCAGGTTACCAATTTTACTGAAAACCACTGCTCCTGTATCACACACAGCACTTGAGTAGTTATCAAACAAATGGTCATTTAACAAGGGACAGAGATTTAAACAGAACAAAACACAACCTACATTTTTTGGTGGTTACCTTTCCTATCTAAGTAGATTCTCACCTCACACTTCAGTCTATTGCAGTGGTCGCTAGTCCCTAGGAGCCGGGGCCCTGCCTTTCATGAAGCACCACTGGTCGTTAGGGATCTCCTTGGTGAATGAACCCAGAGTGTTTTTCTCCACCCTCTTATAAACTGAATCAGTCTTTTGTCTTTATTCACAGAAAGGACGATCTACTCATTGTCATATAGTCCTTGTCACTTCCACAGGATTTCGATGTCGCTAGTTTGTCTTTGATAGTTTCCCATTGGCTTTTCTGGGTTGGTGCAAAGGTTGACAATGGAGCAATACATCGCATAACTGGCTAGCAAGGGACAGGTGGCAATTCCCTCTCACATGAATGGGATGTCCCCACCAAGACCTATGATTGGGGTGACTCACTTTCATTACAATACCATATGGGCATATTTTACCATGTACTTACATTCCTCCTTCAATATGACTCATACACACCTCTCACAGTGATTAGGAGTATCAATAATTTACAAGCTTTTTCCAGTAGAGGTCCCACTGCTATGCTTCCTGAATAAATATCATAAAATCAGTATTAGGTGTGGCAAGTCTGAAAGATCTGAGACAGGAGTTGCTAGTGAATAAGTGACTCCTTTGCCAATTGGCACCAATGAGCTTTTGTCACAGATGCACTGAGCTACACAGTCACACCCTGTGATAATAGAAAGGCCAGCACCTCTCCTAGCTATTGGGTCATTGGTCACCATATCTTCCTTTATTGGGGTGGAAACAAAGCATTGAGTGAGTTCTCTTTCAACTTCAGTTCTTTCCAAATCCTTGGCCTTGGTTAGGATAAATTTACAGTTCTCTGAAGTAGAATCTTTTACAAAACCACGCAACAATATCAGCAGTGTTAATGAGGAATGGCTTCCCAAAACATGCTTTTCTTTAATTTGGTGGCACAGGTCCAGGCAAGGGACTGGATACAGGGCTAGATTAGAATCTGTTAGTTACCAGAGCTGGAGATTCTATTAGAAAATAGGTATTTTTCTGCAACTATTAGACTAACAACACTGATTTCATTTTATACACATTTTTAGCACCTACACAGGATAAATTCAACTAAACCCCCACTTCTATTTCCTTCAACATCTGTCTCGTTAAGGGCAGCATCTCCCATAATATAGGGTAAGTTAGGAGAAATCTTCTGTAGGGCCTGGCTTACAAATGTTTTAGGAACCAAATACATGTGCATTTTACCTACTACAAAATCACCTAATGTGGAATTCTCTCCCCAGATCATCTGAGACAATATTGTCTTCAACAATTGAACTACACATGATCATATGCACTTCCTCCAATTAGCTGGGGTTCTGCTGTTGTTCACCTTTTCTGAGTGGAGATTTTAAATCTCTGCTGTTTCTTTGTTAGCATGTGCAGTAAATTGGAGAGTTCACTCCTGTTGACAGAACTGCACTTGAACTTTCTCCATGTCATCATGGAGGGATGGGGAAAAAGCAAAGCTGAAGTGAGAAATGATGACTTTAGCAAATGGTCATATGTCTTAAATTCTCCAATAAATCTGAGCTACATCCTATCAAACTGAACTAATATCCAATTGGGTGATGAAACAGCCTTCAGGAGAGATAGAATACATGACAACAAAAGTGTCAAGTCAAATTCCGGAGCAGGTTACATCTGATTATTCAGAATCGGGACAAGAGATTCTCCCATCACATTCTCCTCTGATTCATTCAAACATACTTCACTCAGCACTGTCTCAATAGTCAGTTATGTTATTTACAACATTTTTACTATCCTAGCATCCAAATAATTGGGCGAGGTGGGTGTGGGGTGGGAGACAGACACCTTGCCAGAAGTGGCTTTATGAACAGATGGAACCTGCAATTTTAACTCCAAATGATCACACTGTGTTTGAGATCCATTTGAATTCCCCTTCCAGATCTTTGACACTTTTATCTCCAGTCACAATGACTCTGATTTAGGATTAAAGAAGTGAAAGCATCATCTCCAAGCACAGACAGCTGAGAACTGTTCCTCACAGGACACTTTGAGAAGTGCATGGGTAGAATGTGATGAAGATAAACTCTGCATGGCTCAGAAAAAAGGTAACAGTTCTGTAGTGATGGGGAAGGAGGTAATCTCTGAGTCACTCCATCCCCTTCCAGTGTCACAGAGGCTGAAATGACCCCTTTTCCCTCTGCCGCAGCTCCTCTTCATTTACATATAATTTGAAAAGTTCCCAATATAACTGCTCTTCAGCACAACCCAGAGCAACATGAGATCAACTGGAAATGATACAATCTGTATCATTGTTGACTTTAACAATAACTTTGCAATAGAAGGAATGGTATAAATGTGATGCTCTCTCGTTCTGGATAGGAAGGACACACTTGAAATAGTCATGGGACAATGGAGTTGATAGAAAGGACAAATAGATCAACTTTAAAACAGGGTGAATGGCAAAAGGCAAAGATCAGTCACTCATCTGGACAAGCTGAGGGATAACAGTGCAGCAAACAGTTCAAACAGCTTTAAAAGTTAGTATGTGGGAATCAGGAAAAGTATTAAAGAAAAAAGTATGGATAAGCCTTAGAGGTTTTTGTGGTGTTGATATCCCTTGCAGAGTCTCTCATGGCTAACATGGGCTGAGTGCGAACAGAAGGTATTCCCACACTCACTGCATTCATAGGCCCTCTCCTGCGTGGATTCTCTGATGCTTAATAAGGGTTGATCTCTGATTGAAGCTTTTCCCACACTCACTGCATTCATAGGGCCTCTCCCCTGTGTGGATTCTCTGATGTTTAGAAAGGTCTGAGCTGGTAGTGAAGCGTTTCCCACACTCAATGCATTTATAGGGCCTCTCACCTGTGTGGATTCTCTGATGTTGAAAAAGGCACGAGCTGCGACCGAAGGTTTTCCCACACTCGCTGCATCCATAGGGCTTCTCCCCTGTGTGGATTCTCTGATGTTCAGAAAGAGCTGAGCTGAACGTGAAACTTTTCCCACACTCATGGCATTCATAGGGCCTCTCTCCTGTGTGGATTCTCAGATGTTCAGAAAGGGCTGAGCTGCTAGTGAAGCTTTTCCCACACTCACGGCATTCATAGGGCCTCTCCCCTGTGTGGATTGTCTGATGATTTCTAAGGTGTGAACTGTGACTGAAGGTTTGCCCACACTCACAGCATTCATAGGGTCTCTCCCCTGTGTGGATTCTCTGATGGAGAAAAAGGCCTGATCTTTGAGTAAAGTTTTTCCCACACTCACTGCATTCATAGGCCCTCTCCCCTATGTGGATTCTCTGATGTTCAGAAAGGGCCGAGCTGTGATTGAAGCTTTTCCCACACTCACTGCATTCATAGGGCCTCTCCCCTGTGTGGATTGTCTGATGCCTAGTAAGGTGTGATCTCTGAGTGAAGCTTTTCCCACACTCACTGCATTCATAGGGTCTCTCCCCTATGTGGATTTTCTGATGAGTAGTAAGGTTTGAGCTGCAACTGAAGGTTTTCCCACACTTACTGCATTTATAGGGTCGCTCCCCTGTGTGGATTCTCTGATGATTAATGAGGTGTGATCTGCGAGTGAAGTTTTTCCCACACTCACTGCATTCATAGGGCCTCTCTCCTGTGTGGAGTTGCTGATGCTTTATAAGGGCTGAGTAGTCATATACGTTTTTTCCACACTCAGTGCATGTATTTTTTCTCTTTCCCATGAGGATTTCCTGCTGGGTTGTGGTTTCCTTGAGGTCTTTCTGAGTTCCTTGACATGAAATACATTTACCCACTTTCTCCCCTGGATGGTTTCCCTGCTTTCTTTCTGGTCTGTGATGAATCTCACATGATTGTCCCTGCTCATGACTCCTGGACACATTTCTTTCCAATCTTTGCGATAATGCTCTGTGTTTATCCACTTGCTCAACATTTTCCTGCTGAGAATTCTGCTCCTCTTTGTCACATACCATTGCATCACCTGCTGTGATAGAGACAGAAACCTCAAACAGGGATGGAAAGGGAAGACCAAACCATAAAAAGTTCAGGATAGAGGTCAAATAAAAATCAGGAACTGAACTCCCTCAAACTCTTCCCCCAAATGTAGTAGTAGGATTTTATGTTTGTATTTTATATAATTTAGAATGAAGGATAAAGAATAAGAATGTAGCATGTATTAAATGTATAAGTGCAGGGGTTGGCAACCTTTCAGAAGTGCTGTGCCGAATCTTCATTTATTCACTCTAATTTAAAGATTTCACGTGCCAGTAATACATTTTAACGTTTTTTAGAAGGTCTCTTTCTATAAGTCTATAATTTAGAACTAAACTATTCTTGTATGTAAAGTAAATAAGGTTTTTAAAATGTTTTAAAAGCTTCATTTAAAATTAAATTAAACTGCAGAGCCCCCCGGACCGGTGGCCAGGACCTGGGCAGTGAGAATGCCACTGAAAATCAGTTCTTGTGCTGCCTTCGGTACACGTGCCATAGGTTGCCTACCCCTGTATTAGTGTATGATCTGATCATATCCTGCCAGCCACCCTTTTTGAGTAACAGAAAGGAATGGCCTAATGGGCCAACGGGCAGATATACATCAGCCAGAATCTGTGTCTGGACTGATTTCAAGGAAGTAACAGATCTTCGAGGGTCACCAATTTGTTGTAGATTTAGCATTTTAAAATAAGTAAAAGAATGCCGTGATTGTTTTCTTTTGCATTGCAATTTGATCTTCCTGCTCAAAATGTGTGTAAATTAATTCTGGTTTGTGTGTGAATGAGGAATGTGTGTGTTAAGAGGTAAGTGTGAAGGCCATCGTTGAACCAGATGTACAAGGGAGGAACCGGAGACTGACGCAAGGGCGCCAGGAGACTGCAACACGCCCCTATTGAAATGTCAGAGGAGGGCAGATTGATGACTCTAAAGATAAGACAGGCACCTATCAGTGGGGACAAGACAGCTGTGAACAAAACCAGCCTGGGATAACTCCCTGAGGAACTTGATGAAAGAACAAGATAAAGGATGAGAAGGACAATTTAAGAAAAGAAGCACTCGTCAAACAACAATTGATTACAATACGATGGTGCAAAACTCATTGGTCTCAGTGAAGGAAAATCAGTATATAAACAAGGTGCCTTGCCATGAAACACTGGGTTCGACCTGCCAAGACTTGCCCGAAGCATCGTGTCATGACCAATGAAACCTGGCTCCTCCCTACCCACAATCAACCTTGCTGGCCGCTAGATTGATCCGGACTCTGGACTGGTAACTATAACATACACTGGCGGGACCGTATGTTTGTGTGTGGTGTGACTAAATGGAAATACTAATTGTTGTTTCTTCAATAAATGCAGCATATTGACTTTTCCCCTGAAAAAGATCCCATGCGCTTCTTATAAGCATAACATTTTTGATGGAAAATTGCAAAAGGGTGAAGACATGGACTGTGATTGTTGAACACAGTCCCTGGAAAAATCATGGAACAGGTCCTCAAGGAATCAATCCTGAACCACTTAAAGGAGGGGAAAGTGATCAGGAACAGTCAGCATGGATTCACCAAGGGCAAGTCATGCCTGACTAACCTAATTGCCTTCTATGACGAGATAACTGGCTCTGTGGATGAGGGGAAAGCAGTGGATGTACTATTTCTGGACTTTAGCAAAGCTTTTGATACAGTCTCCCACAGTATTCTTGCCAGCAAGTTAAAGAAGTCTGGGCTGGATGAATGGACGGTAAGGTGGATAGAAAACTGGCTAGATGGTCGGGCTCAACGGGTAGTGATCAATGGTTCCATGTCTAGTTGGCAGCCGGTATCAAGTGGAGTGCCCCAAGGGTCGGTGCTGGGGCCGGTTTTATTCAATATCTTCATTAACGATCTGGAGGATGGTGTGGACTGCACCCTTAGCAAGTTTGCAGATGACACTAAACTGGGAGGAGTGGTTGATACGCTGGAGGGTAGGGATAGGATACAGAGGGACCTAGACAAATTAGAGGATTGGGCCAAAAGAAATATGATGAGGTTCAACAAGGACAAGTGCAGAGTCCTGCACTTAGGACGGAAGAATCCCATGCACTGCTACAGACTAGGGACCGAATGGCTGAGCAGCAGTTCTGCAGAAAAGGACCTAGGGGTTACGGTGGACGAAAAGCTGAATATGAGTCAACAGTGTGCCCTTGTTGCCAAGAAGTCTAATGGCATTTTGGGTTGTATAAGTAGGGGCATTTCCAGCAGATCGAGGGATGTGATCATTCCCCTCTACTCAGCACTGGTGAGGCCTCATTTGGAGTACTGTGTCCAGTTTTGGGCCCCACACTACAAGAAAGATGTGGATAAATTGGAGAGAGTCCAGTGGAGGGCAACAAAAATGATTAGGGGGCTGGAGCACATGACTTATGAGGAGAGGCTGAGGGATTTGGGATTGTTTAGTCTGCAGAAGAGAAGAATGAGGGGGGATTTGATAGCTGCTTTCAACTACCTGAAAGGGGGTTCCAAAGAGGATGGATCTAGACTGTTCTCAGTGGTAGAAGATGACAGAACAAGGAGTAATGGTCTCAAGTTGCAGAGGGGGAGGTTTAGGCTGGATATTAGGAAAAACTTTTTCACTAGTAGGGTGGTGAAGAACTGGAATGGGTTACCTAGGGAGGTAGTGGAATCTCCTTCCTTAGAGGTTTTTAAGGTCAGGCTTGACAAAGCCTTGGCTGGGATGATTTAGTTGGGTTTGGTCCTGCTTTGAGCAGGGGGTTGGACTAGATGACCTCCTGAGGTCCCTTCCAACCCTGAGATTCTATGATTCTATGAACATACTGCTAAATATTGCTAAAAGGTATATACCATACGTATAAAGTGATCAACCACTCAGGTGTGAACAGCCTCATTCGTAGAAGATCCAGGCAACAGGGGGAGGATTAGAGTTCTAGCTCCGACCTGTCTGTGGGAGAAAACTATACAGATAAGATATATACAAACTGTCTAGGTATATACACCCCCAGCAGGGGCAGCGAGTCCTATGGGCTCATGGTGCCTGGGCACCAGGAATATTCCTGGCCCAGGGCCCGGCTCCAGCAATGTTTGAGGCTGGGTCTCTCCCTTGGCCCCAACTTCTGCCCGTGGGTCCCCCCAACTCATCGTTTGGGCCATTTAAAACAGACCAGGGCCCCCACTCACCACTGGCAGTGCAGTGGAGCTGAGCGGCTTCCTCCGTGTTCACTCCACGTGTCTGCCGGCTCCTCCCTGCATCCCCATGGCGGGGAGGCTGTGTCCTGACCCAAGTGCCCCTGCAGCCAATGGGAAGCTGTGGGGGCGGTGCCTGGGGGTAGCAGCACATGGAGACTCCTGGCCTGCCCTGCCTAGGAGCCCCAGGTAACCGCTGTTATCTCTCGCCCCCCCCAACAAAAAAAAAGGTGAGAATGGAGTAGTGGGCACTGCCGGAGGGCAGTGTCGTGAAGCAGGTGCCGCCGAGCGGGGAACAACATGGGTCCGAAACCAGCAGAGCAGACAATGGGCGAGACACCACGCACAGAGGGCACTTCATGGCTGGCGAGAGCTAATTCCCAGACTGACCAGCAGGAGGCATCACGGTGGTGAGTCTCGATGCTGCTACACTCTGGCCTGGTCTACACTAGGGTGGGGGGTCGAACTAAGGTACGCGACTTCAGCTACGCGAATAGCGTAGCTGAACTCGAACTACCTTAGTTCGAACTTCTTACCTGTCCAGACGCTGCGGGATCGAAGTCCGCGGCTCCCCCGTCGACTCCGCCACCGCCGTTCACGGTGGTGGAGTTCTGGAGTTGATGGGAGCGCGTTCGGAGTTCGAACTATCGCGTCTAGATTAGACGCGATAGTTCGAACTCCGAGAAGTCAAACGCTACCCGTCGACCCAGCCGGTAAGTATAGACGTACCCTCTGTTAAACTAAACTCTGCAGGATATAGGAGTTTGGGCAGTGTAGTATTTTTTGTCAATGATATTGTGATGATTTCACAATTTTAAAGGAAATGATTGAGGAAAGGGATCAGGAGGGGTGGGGGCTAGTTGAGGAGCCCACCCTCCTTGCTAAACTGGTAGTGGAACAAAGCCTGTGTCCATGAAGAGGGATGGTTCAGCGAGGAAAGCAGGGTTGGGCCCTGAGAAGCAGGTAGGCAACAAATAAAAAAATTGGAAAGCAGGTTGGAAGCCCTAAGGGTATGGTGGCAAAAGAAAAAAAACATAAGTATAGGCCATGGGGAATTCAAATCCCTGGAACAATACTTGGAATGGTGAAATCTGAGTTGATGAAGGTGTCATTTGGGGAGATAAGCAAGTGATTTAAAAAAAAAAGAGAGCGAGAAGTTAACTCTGCAGAGGCTGGAGGGAATAAGCAGTTGAATGTTGTAAAAATGTCAAAAGAAAAGTGGTTTTGGGTTGTTGTTTTTTTTGCAGCCATTCTGAAGGGAAACTGGGCCCTTTTCCAAAGGAAAGTCTGTAAATAAGCCAGGCAAAGAGAAAATCTGATTGAAATCATTTGACTATGAACAATTTAGTCAAATTTGCTAAAAGAACACAATGGGTTTCTACTGGAATGTAACTGCCCCCAAATGTATACAAATGTAATCTATGTACAGCTGTGTAAAAATTAAAAGCAGTGTAGGGAAGGTTAAGGAAAAAAAGTATGTATAAATATATTGTGTAAATATGTGGAGTGTTTAGAACCTAAAGCAACATTTGCGTTTGTAAAATTCTTGTTCTGCAGGTTTAAGATGAATTGGTTTTGTTTTTAAATAATACCACTACAATCCATTTGAATCTTTCATTCAAAGTTGCAAAACCGAGAAACAGTTTTGCCAGACACAGGTAACAAGTGTTGTTTGATTTGGTAGTCAGCGTTTAACCTTTAAGGTACCGTAATGCTTTATAAGTTCACTATCTTTTTAAAAGACCAAAGTCATGGCTGCAGCAGGGCAGTCAAAATCAGGAGAATGGTGGGTGGGAGGGGAGGGAATTCTGGATTTTTTTTGGTTAAAAAAAAAAAAAGAAATTAAAAAATATATACAGCACCCCACACTGAGCCTTAGGCTGGCTCTGTGTAATCAAACTGTCACTTTGCTAAGAGTATATAAAAACTCTGTGAGCACAAAAGAAAGTTAGACCTTATGTAAAAATTAATATGGCTACTGTTATACAAGTTAAACTATGGAAGGAATGTGCATTTTCCCCAAAATATGTGCAGTGTATATTGTAGAAGGGGTAAAAGAAATGCAAACACATACCATGCTACTTAATTAAAATCCTATTAGGGCTCCAGAGGAAGCCACAATAGGTTGTGTTTTTCTTTTTCAGATCGCTGTGTGTTTTAGAAGCAGGAGTGAAAAGTGATCAAAACTCTGGAAGTTGATTGTGTCCCATTTAAGACAGAGTCTCTAAGCTGCTAATGGATTTAAATCCAAAAGCAAGCCAAAAAGTGTCTGTGTTAATGCAAATTACCTAACTGGTAAAGGAAGAAAAGAACTGCCCAAAAATTGTAGCACAAAGAAGTCAAACCAAAGGACAAGACGGGAGACAGGTAGATCAGAGGAAGGTAAGGATACTAGTAGAAATGCCGGCCCCTACCGACGCCCACTCTTTAAGAATACTGCTAGGAGGAGTCAATTTTCTTAGACCTCATCTATAAATATGCTAAAATAATTCACCCATTGTGGAAACTGATAAAAAAAAAGACAAAATGGGAATGTGGAAAAGAGCAGGACTCTGCTTTAACCCTGCTAAAACCGAAGGCTCTCACAGACCCAGCCCTGCGTTTCCCTGATGAATCACAGCCTTTTATTAAAAAACAAATGAATGTTTGGCAGCTAATAACATGGCCATGGCTGCCACACTATTACAGAATATTTAAAAAGGGAACCTTTAAATGGAGGAAAGGTGTCACTCACTAGAATCAAAATGGACAGGCCCTTACTCCATGGTGGATCGCCTTAGCCCATTGGTATACTGCATTTAAAAAATAAAAACGGAAATGGATACGTGTTTCACAAATTAAACTGTTTATATAAACAATGTTTGAATTCTTTGCAGAAAAGGACATCCCAGAACCTGAGCACGAGTTGCTGCTTCACCACCACAATTTTAATCCTTCCAGTGTCACAGAGGCTGAAATGACACTTTTTTTCCCCTGCCCTGCTCCTCTCCATTTACATATAATTTGAAAAGTTCCCAATATAACTGTTCTACAGCACAAACCAGAGCAACATGAGAACAACTGGCAATGATACAATCTGTATCACTGGTGACTCTAACAATAACTTTGCAATGGAGGAATGCTATAAATGTGATGCTCCCTGACTCCTGATAGGAAGGGCACACTAGAATTACTTATGGGACAATAAAATCAGCAAAGAGTCCTGTGGCACCTTATGGGACAATGGAGTTGATAGAAAGGACAAATGGGTCCACCTCAAAACAGGGCAAACTGCAAAAATGGGCCACTCATCTGGGCAAGCTGAGGGATAATGGTGCTGTAAACAGTTCAAACAGCTCTCAAGTTAATATGTGGGAATCAGGAAAATTATTAAAGAAAAAGAAAGTATTGATAGCCCTAGAAATTTTTATGGTGTTGATCTCCCTTGCAGATTCTCTAATGGCTAATATGGGCTGAGTGCCAAGAGGTGGTTTTCTCACACTCACGGCACTGATACGGCCTCTCCCCTGTGCGGATTCTCTGATGGTCAGAAAGGGCTGAGCTCTTAGTGAAGCATTTTCCACACTCACGGAATTTATAGGGCCTCAGCCCTGTGCAGATTCTCTGATGTTTTATAATGGCTGAATAGTTACGTAAGTTTTCCCCACACTCAGTGAATGTATTTTTTCTCTTTCCCCTGAGGATTTCCTGCTGTGTTGTGGTTTCGTTGATGTCCTTCTGAGTTCTCCGACAGGAAAAACATTTACCCACTTTCTCCCCTGGATAGTTTCCCTGCTCTCTTTCTGGTCTGTTATGAATCTCACAGGAGTTTCCCTGCTCATGACTCCTGGACACTTTCCTTTTCGATCTTTGTGATAATGCTCTGTGTTTATCCACTTGCTCAACATTTTCCTGCTGAGAATTCTGCTCCTATTTCTCACATACCATTGCATCACCTGCTGTGATAGAGACAGAAACCTCAAACAGGGATGGAAAGGGGAAGGCCAAACCAAAACAAGTACCGGAGAGGTCAAATAAAAAATCAGGAACTGAACTCCCCCAAACTCTTCCCCCAAATGTAGTAGTAGGATTTTATGTTTGTATTTTATATAATTTAGAATGAAGGATACAGAATAAGAATGTAGCATGTATTAAATGTATTGGTGTATGATTTTATCCTATTCTGCCAGCCACCCTTTTTGAATAACAGAAAGGAATGGCCTAATGGGCCATCGGGTAGAGATACATCAGCCAGAATCTGTGTCTGGACTGATTTCAGGGAAGTAACAGATCTTCGAGGGTCACCAATTTGTTGTAGATTTAGCATTTTAAAATAAGTAAAAGAATGCCATGATTGTTTTCTTTTGCATTGCAATTTGATATTCCCGTTCAAAATGTTCTGCGTAAATTAAATTCTGTTTTGTGTGTGAATGAGAAACGTAGGTATTAAGAGATAAGTGTGAAGGCCATCGCTGAACCAAATGTACCAGGGGGGAACCAAAGACAGATGCAAGGGCACCAGGAGGCTGCAACACACCTCTACTGAAATGTCAAGGAGGCAGATGGACGACTCTAAAGATGAGACAGGCACCTATCAATGGGGACAAGACAGCTCTGATCAAAACCAGCATGGGATAATACCCTGAGGAACTTGATGAAAGAAAAAGATAAAGGATGAGAAGGACAATTTAAGAAAACAAGCATTCATCAAACAACAACTGATTACAGCATGACAGTGCAAAACTCATTGGTCGCAATGAAGGAAAATCACTATATAAACAGGGTGCCTTACCATGAAACTTTGGGTTCATCCTGCCAAGACTTCCCCAGAGAATCATGTTGCAACCAACAGAACCCAGCTCCTCCTACGTGTGATCAACCTAGCTGGCCCCAAGATTGATCTGGACTCTGGACTGGTAACTGTAACATCGACTGGCAGGACAGTGTATGTGTGTGGTGTTATTGAATGCATATGCTAATTGCTGTATCTTCAATAAACACAGTGTATTGCCTTTTCCCCTGAAAAAGATCCTATGTGCTTATTATAAGCATAACACAAATAGGAGATAGGAGGGGATCAATTTGGCCTTCACATCCCATTCAAATTCGCAGTGGGAAGGGAAGAAGCCTCTGCTTGGTGTCTACTAGGACCTACAGCAGGCCTGCACAACTCGTAAAGCAGCGAGGGCCATATTACTCCAAAGAAAACAGCTGAGGGCCAAACCCTCTTGGCCCCGCCAACCCCCCCAAGCGCCAAGCCCCCCCAAAATACAACACCCCCCAGCACTGCCCACCCCATGGAAACAAACCCTCCTTCCCCAGTGCTGCCCCACCGAAACAGCAGTATTGAACCTTGATAATATGTTATAGCGGGCCCCTAAGGTAGTATAATTAAGGTAAAAGAAAAATGTCTTTTTGTTGGAAGTAGAATAAGATCTTTCCCCAACTTGGTAATCAATTGCCCTGTTGAATGAATGAGGTGTAAATGAAGAAGGCGTGGAAGGCAGGACCTCCAGACAGCTGCAACCCTTGGAGAGGGGATGGGAGCCAGATCAGATCAGTAGAACATGTCAGCCACCAACTCGCAGCTCGCCTCCTTAGTCTCCCTCCCCTGCCACGAGCTCACCTGCCCAGCCCCCCCAGCCCACAACTGCCTGCCACACGCCTATTCATCCCCCGTGGGCCGCACAGTTAGCCCACGTGGGCCACATGTTGTGCAGGCCTGATCTACAGGAAACCTAATTTACCCTGAGGATATGACCCCTGCTAGGGACAATAATAAACCGACAGAGCTCCCAAGGGCTTTGTAGGGGTTCCCAGATGTTTCCTTCAGGCACTTACAGATTCTGAGTTGGTTTAATGTTTCCTCACCTGTGCAGGGAGCTCTCAGGATCTCTCTTTCCTCTGAACCCTGGAGGTCTGAGACCCATGACTCTTCTCCTTGTTCCAGCTCGGAGATCACATCAGGTTTGGAAACTGGAAACCCTGCTCAGATGAAAGAAAATAAAGGAGTTCACTTGATTTCATAACTTTGTCATACAAAATAAATCTATTAATTTAACTTCAGTGCTTAGTGTGAGCTGGTGTGCCTGGGGCACTCCTCACTGCCAAGGTTAGGGCAGGCTGAAAAAGGCAGAGCAGATGCTCCTAAAACTGGTGGTTAACACTGAAGTTAAACTCACTGACCAGTCACAAACTGTGCTTCTGATTCTCCAAACTCGTTATTGAGAAGCTGAAAAAAGAAATCACACAGCCCCATTTATTGCATCCCAGTTCTCTGACTCTCTGTAGGTCCAGTACAGTGAGAGGTTATTTAAAAACTCTGTGCACATAGACAAACTGTTCTTCTGACCCCAAAGAGTCAGCCACATCACCAGGTCAGTATAGGTTTGGATCTTACACAAAATACCATGCTGCCTGCCAGTCCTTTAGCATCTAAACTAAAGGTTTTTTGTAAAAGAAAGAAAAAAGAAGGGAGTTGTCAAATGGGAAAGCAGTCAGATACATTCCAAAATCTATACATCAGGTTCTTAGCAGTATTGGTGAGATGCTGGCTTGAAAGTCCATCTGGAACACAGCCACAGTTTGGATGGGTCATTCAGTCCTTTGTTCAAGGCTTCAGTTTGTAGAAAAGTTGCTCCAGAGGGTCTGAAGACAAAATGGAGATGATGCAGCTGCCCTTTATATTCCTTTGGTCTTGTAGCGTCTACTTCCTGTGTCCCAAACACAAGTTTCATAGCACATGGCATGGAAGAGCCTTGGAGTTCTCATTACACAGGCTGTGACGCTCGTACACAGGAGTGGGGCAGATTGACCTGGGAATGTTGCAGGGGAGTTTTACTGGGACTGTCTGCATTAGGGATGGGATAGCAGGGGATGACTTCACTTGAGGGATGATACCTGAGCCTGTAACCTGAGCCAGGAGGGGGGTTGGAGCCAGGGGAACTGGACACGTTTGCCTGGGAAACTGGACAAAGGCTGGAGGAGGAGCCGGGGGGAAGGCTGGGTGAGACTGCTGGAGGGGGTTTTCAGTTTGCAGCAGTCTGGGGAAGCAGAGGGAACCCCAAGGCTGGGGTCTAAACTCCCTGTTCCCTTCACCCCCCCAGCCCAAAGGGACCTGACTGAGGGGTCCTGGTTGTACCTACAAGCTCTGTTTGGGACTGTGTTCCTGTCATCTAATAAACCTTCTGGTTTACTGGCTGGCTGAGAGTCATGGTGAATAAAAGGAAGTGAGGGTGTAGGGCTCTGACTCCCCCATACTCCGTGACAAGTGGTGGCAGTGGTGGGCTTCCTGCAGTAAATGGAAGCCCACCACTGCCACTGCCACAGTAAGCAGTAAAACAAAGGGGGATTGATGGGGACCGGTGTGCTGAAGATTCAGAGAGGAGCGGTTTTGGGGGGCGGAGGAGCTACGCTTAACCCCTGGGAGTGTGTAAGCAGCGAGAAGGACTGCAGTAATGGGGTCCCCCTGGGGACTGTGGTGAGTAGGCTCGGGGCAGAGTCAGCTGTGGCTTGACCCTGGGAGAGAGGTGGTGACCTGGAAAAGATCTGGCACACTAGGGGTTCCTCCTGGAAACTGTGGGGAGCTGAGAGCACACAGGCCTGTGAGTGGCCAGCTGGAAGATGTATAAGAAGCACCTTAAGAGCGACCTCGTCGAGCTGTGCAGGCAAAGGTGGCTGCGCATTGGGAGGCTCACCAAAGAACAGGTGATTGCCCAGCTGGAGGAGGATCGGTTGGAGGAGCCTGTCCCTGTCTCTGAGGGAAGCAGCCCGCAGATGAAGGGCAGGCACCAGTATCTGTCCCATCTGGGAGTGATCAGAGAGCTGCTGAGGGCATTCCAGGACTCCTCCTACCTATTCCTAGGGAAAGGGCTGGGAAGGGCCCAGCAAATACCGAGGGCACCATGACCCCAGCAGCCATAGCCACTGCCATCACTGAGCTATGCAAGAAGGGGAAGCCAGACAAAGTGGTCTGGACCAGGGAGTGCCAGACGGCGCTCTATGCGCTGAAGGAGGCTCTGGTCAGTGGCCCAGTTCTGGCAAACCCAGACTTTGACAAGCCCTTTATGGTGTTCACCGATGCCTCAGACAGGGGACTGGGGGCAGTGTTAATGCAAGATGATGAAAAGGGGGAGATGTACCCCACTGTGTACTTGAGCAAGAAGTTCCTACCCCAGGAGCAAAACTACATGGCCATTGAGAAGGAATGCCTGGCTGTGGTGTGGGCCTTTAAGAAATTAGAGCCATATCATAGAATCTCAGGGTTGGAAGGGACCTCAGGAGGTCATCTAGTCCAACCCCCTGCTCAAAGCAGGACCAAACCCAACTAAATCATCCCAGCCAGGGCTTTGTCAAGCCTGACCTTAAAAACCTCAAAGGAAGGAGATGCCACCACCTCCCTAGGTAACCCATTCCAGTTCTTCACCACCCTACTAGTGAAAAAGTTTTTCCTAATGTGCAACCTAAACCTCCCCCTCTGCAACTTGAGACCATTACTCCTTGTTCTGTCATCTTCTACCACTGAGAACAGTCTAGATCCATCCTCTTTGGAACCCCCTTTCAGGTAGTTGAAAACAGCTATCAAATCCCCCCTCATTCTTCTCTTCTGCAGACTAAACAATCTCAGTTCCCTCAGCCTCTCCACATAAGTCATGTGTTCCAGCCGCCTAATCATTTTTGTTGCCATCCGCTGGACTCTCTCCAATTTATCCACATCCTTCCTGTAGTGTGGGGCCCAAAACTGGACACAGTATTCCAAATGAGGCCTCACCAGTGCTGAGTAGAGGGGAATGATCACATCCCTCGATCTGCTGGAAATGCCCCTACTTATACAACCCAAAATGCCATTAGACTTCTTGGCAACAAGGGCACACTGTTGACTCATATTCAGCTTTTCGTCCACCGTAACCCCTAGGTCCTTTTCTGCAGAACTGCTGCCCAGCCATTCGGTCCCTAGTCTGTAGCAGTGCATGGGATTCTTCCGTCCTAAGTGCAGGACTCTGCACTTGTCCTTGTTGAACCTCATCATATTTCTTTTGGCCCAATCCTCTAATTTGTCTAGGTCCCTCTGTATCCTATCCCTACCCTCCAGCGTTCAATCACTCCTCCCAGTTTAGTGTCATCTGCAAACTTGCTAAGGGTGCAGTCCACACCATCCTCCAGATCATTAATGAAGACATTGAACAAAACCGGCCCCAGCACCGACCCTTGGGGCACTCCACTTGATACCGGCTGCCAACTAGACATGGAACCATTGATCACTACCCGTTGAGCCCGACCATCTAGCCAGTTTTCTATCCACCTTACTGTCCATTCATCCAGCCCATACTTCTTTAACTTGCTGGCAAGAATACTGTGGGAGACTGTATCAAAAGCTTTGCTAAAGTCCAGAAATAGCACATCCACTGCTTTCCCCTCATCCACAGAGCCAGTTATCTCATCATAGAAGGCAATTAGATTAGTCAGGCATGACTTGCCCTTGGTGAATCCATGCTGACTGTTCCTGATCACTTTCCCCTCCTTTAAGTGGTTCAGAATTGATTCCTTAAGGACCTGTTCCATGATTTTTCCAGGGACTGAGGTGAGACTGACTGGCCTGTAGTTCCCTGGATCTTCCTTTTTCCCTTTTTTAAAGATGGGCACTACATTAGCCTTTTTCCAGTCATCCGGGACCTCCCCTGATCGCCATGATTTTTCAAAGATAATGGCCAATGGCTCTGCAATCTCATCGGCCAACTCCTTTAGCACCCTCGGATGCAGCGCATCCGGCCATATGGACTTGTGCTCGTCCAGCTTTTCTAAATAGTCCCGAACTACTTCTTTCTCCACAGAGAGCTGGTCACCTCCTCCCCATACCGTGCTGCAGAGTGCAGCTGTCTGGGAGCTGACCTTGTCTGTGAAGACAGAAGCAAAAAAAGCATTGAGTACACTAGCTTTCTCCACATCCTCTGTCACTAGGTTCCCTCCCTCATTCAGCAAGGGGCCCACACTTTCCTTGACTTTGATCACTACCCGTTGAGCCCGACCATCTAGCCAGTTTTCTATCCACCTTACCGTCCATTCATCCAGCCCATACTTCTTTAACTTGCTGGAAAGATTACTGTGGGAGACTGTATCAAAGGCTTTGCTAAAGTCCAGAAATAGCACATCCACTGCTTTCCCCTCATCCACAGAGCCAGTTATCTCATCATAGAAGGCAATTAGGTTAGTCAGGCATGACTTGCCCTTGGTGAATCCATGCTGATTCTATTTCTATTTGGGCGACACTTCATCATGTACACAGACCACTCTCTCCTGACCTGGCTACACCAGATGAAAGGAGCCAATGTCGAGCTCCTGAGGTGGAGCCTGCTCCTGCAAGATTATGATATGGACGTGGTCCATAGGAAGGAGAGTGCCAACATGATAATGGATGTGTTGTCCAGACAGGTGGCACTGAACTTCCCCAGGTCAAATGACTCTGCTCAGTTCAGTCTCGAAGGGGGGGAGAGACATGACACAATAGGGAGTGTGGCAGATTGATCTGGAAATGTTGGAGGGGAGTTTTACTGTGACTGTCTGCATTGGGGATGGGATAGCAGGGGGGGATGTAACCTGAGCCAGGAGGTGGGTTGGGGCCAGGTGACACATTTGCCCGGGAAGAACTGCGAAGAGCCGGGGGAAGGCTGGGTGAGACTGCTGGAGGGGGTTTTCAGTTTGCAGCAGTCTGGGGAAGCAGAGGAAACCCCAAGGCTGGGGTCTAAGCTCTTTGCCTCCCCACCACTGCCCCGAGGGAGCTGACTGAGGGGTCCTGGTTGTACCTACAAGCTCTGTTTGGGACTGTGTTCCTGTCGCAGGAAGTGAGGGTGCAGGGCCCTGACTCCCCCACACGCCGTGACACGGGCATGCCCCTGCATGTCTTGCTGACTCAATAGGTGTATCCAATTAGTTCTTTCCCTGGGTTCATTGTACAGCTGATGACCCTGGATGGGCCATCAAACAGGCTAGGCAGTGCTGATGCCAATATGTCTAGGGGTGTCACCCAGAAACGCTGCACAAGTCTGGAAATACAGATATACCCTACATATCTATAACTCAGAATACAAAGGTGATACAAATATAGAAACAAAATGATCACACTTGGAAAATCATAACATTTTCACTGACACCTTACATGGCATATCTAGCACAATTAATTGCAATAATTTTACTAATAAAATAGTAATACAAAGTATCTCACAATTCCATATAGTGTCACACTTAGTAAAATGGTGAATTCCCAGGGCCAGCTCCCCAGGTCATTGAAGATGCCAAACACTTTGCTTCTGAGGGATTGAAATACCCACATATCTGCTGGGAACACACAGACAGACAGACACGGTGTCAGTCTGTACTCCTATGTTCACTCTTCTAAAAAATTATGACCAATTTTGTACATAATATGGCTTGTGCGGTATCATTAGAAAACACAATCTACTGAATATTATCCTCCTGTTAAAATGTGTAGCAACACTGTATGTAAAGATTTTACAGTATGATATTACTGAAAAAGTTACAATTCTGGGGAACACCCACAGACCAGTTCCTCAGAGACAGCAAGGCAAACAGCTGGTCAAAGAGCCATTCTCAGGCAGGGGAAGGTGTGAAGACGACATTTACATTCCATCATGGGGACCACTTGAAGCTCGTATCTTCAACAGACAGCCTGGCACCATGACTCAGCTGAGACTGAAGTTGTTTCTAATAAAGGATTGAATTACAGAAAGGTGAGGAAAATGCTTGAGACTCTCTCTCTCTCCCCTTTCCCTCTGCTCATGATAACTCCTGAAGAGCTGAACTTGGGCAGCAGGGGCGGGATAGGGGGGGTCCTGGCTGAAAGGAAAGCCAGGCTATCTCAGCATATGGTGAGAAACATTTGCTTTCAATCCGTTTTAGCTTGTTAACTTAGACGCTAGTTTTTATCTTGTATTTCTTTTCTAACCAATTCTGACTTTTATGCCTCATTACCTTAGTAACTTGAAATCTTCTTTTCCCTGGTAGTTAATCTTGGTTTATTGTTTATCTAACCAGTGTGGTTGGATTAAAGTGTGTTGGATACTCCATTTGGGATAACAAGACTGGTACATGTCATTTTCCACTGATAAAATGACAGACTTCATATGAGCTTGCGTTGTTCAGTAGTGTGCTGGACAGGGAAAGATGCACATTTCTGGGGGAAGTCTGGGAACAGAGAATTTTCTGGGGTTCCCCTGTGGTGTACTGTAATTCGTGAGTCACTGACTAGCAGCACTCAATACTGTTTAGCTGGGAGCGAGTTACATGCTGGAGACTGTGTGTTAACTGCCCAGGAGTGGCTGTTCTCACAGTAAAGCAGGGTAAAAGGCACCCCAGCTTGGGAAACTGAGGGGAAACAGCTGTTCAACAGTCCAGATTGCATTGTGGTTAATGTCACAGACATTCAATTTCAAAGAGTCTCCTAAAACACAGAGAAAGTAAATCCATGTCCCAAAAATTGAAGTCTCCAGAGAGAGGGCAAGTCTCCCTGGCACTGCTTCTTGCTGACAGAGAGGTCCAGAGACAATGAGAGACTCCTGGGGAAGCTGGGAACTGTAAGCATGGGCTGGTGGGGTTCAGTGGAGAAAGGGAACAGGAAGGGCAGGGATATTACTGAATGCAGGATCTCAGCAGTACTAGATGTCAGGAGAGCACATAGTGCAGCCCATTGAAAAACATAATCCCAACTATACATACAAAATGATGGGGTCTAAATTAGCTGTTTCCACTGAAGAGAAGGATCTTGAAGTAATTGTGCATAGTTCTCTGAAAACATCCACTCAAGGCACAGAGGCAGTCAAAAAAACCCACCCAGAATATTGGAAATCGTTAAGAAAGGTAATAAGACAGAAAATATATTGCCTTTATATAAATCCATGGTACGCCCACATCTTGAATACTGCATGCAGATGGGGTCACTCCATCTCAAAAAAGATATATTGGAATTGGAAAAGGTTCAGAAAAGGGCAAAAAAATGATTAGGGGTATGGAACAGCTTCTGTATGTGGAGAGATTAAAAAGTCTAGGACTTTTCATCTTGGAAAAGAGATAAGGGGGGTATGAGAGAAGTCTATAAATCATGACTGGTGTGGAGAAAGTAAATAAGGAAGTGTTATTTACTCCTTCTCATAACACAAAGACTAGGAATCACCAAATGAAATTAATAGGCAGCAGGTATAACACAAACAAAATGAATTATTTCTTCACACAACAGTCAACCTGTGTAACTCTAACAAAGGATGTTGTGAAGGCCAAGACTATAACAGGGTTAAAAAAAAAAAAAAAGAAATTCATGGAGGACAGATCCATCAATGGCTATTAGCTAGGATGGGCAGGGATGGTGTCCCTAGCCTCTGTTTGCCATAAGCTGGGAATGAGTGACAGGAGATTCATCACTTGATGATTCCCTGTTCTGTTCATTCCCCCTGGGACACCTAGCATTGGCCACTGTCAGAAGACAGGGTACTGGGCTAGATGGACCTTTGGTCAGACCCAGTATGGCTGTTCTTATGTACTAGAATCCTGTGGCAACTTATAGACTAACAGACGTTTTGCAGCATGAGCTTTCGTGGGTGAATACCCACTTCTTCGGATGCAAGTGGTGGAAATTTCCAGGGGCAGGTATATATAAGCAAGCAAGAAGCAAGCTAGAGATAACGAGGTTAGATCAATCAGGGAGGATGAGGCCCTGTTCTAGCAGTTGAGGTGTGAAAACCAAGGGAGGAGAAACTGGTTCTGTAATTGGCAAGCCATTCACAGTCTTTGTTTAATCCTGAGCTGATGGTGTCAAATTTGCAGATGAACTGGAGCTCAGCAGTTTCTCTTTGAAGTCTGGTCCTAAAGTTTTTTTGCTGCAGGATGGCCACCTTAAGGTTGGCATCTGAAGAAGTGGGTATTCACCCACGAAAGCTCATGCTGCAAAACGTCTGTTAGTCTATAAGGTGCCACAGGACTCTTTGCTGCTTCTACAGAACCAGACTAACACGGCTACCCCTCTGATACTTGACACCTTAAGATCTGCTACTGTGTGGCCAGGGAGGTTGAAGTGTTCTCCTACAGGTTTTTGTATATTGCCATTCCTAATGTCTGATTTGTGTCCATTTATCCTTTTCCTTAGAGACTGTCCAGTTTGGCCGATGTACATAGCAGAGGGGCATTGCTGGCATATGATGGCATATATAGCATTGGTGGACGTGCAGGTGAATGAACCGGTGATGGTGTGGCTGATCTGGTTAGGTCCTGTGATGGTGTTGCTGGTGTAGATTCATCTCCAGTTCATCTGCAAATTTGACACCATCAGCTCAGGATTAAACAAAGACTGTGAATGGCTTGCCAATTACAGAACCAGTTTCTCCTCCCTTGGTTTTCACACCTCAACTGCTAGAACAGGGCCTCATCCTCCCTGATTGATCTAACCTCATTATCTCTAGCTTGCTTCTATATACCTGCCCCTGGAAATTTCCACCACTTGCATCCGAAGAAGTGGGTATTCACCCACGAAAGCTCATGCTGCAAAACGTCTGTTAGGGCTTGGCTACACTTACAAATTTGCAGCACTGCAGCAGGGTGTGAAAACACACCCTCTCCAGCGCTGCAAATTGCGGCGCTGCAAAGCGCCAGTGTGGTCAAAGCCCCAGCGCTGGGAGAGCTCCCAGCGCTGTACGTTATTCCCCACAGGGAGGTGGAGTACGGACAGCGCTGGGAGAGCTTTCTCCCAGTGCTGGCGCTTTGACTACACTTAGCGCTTCAAAGCGCTGCCACGGCAGCGCTTTGAAGTGCAAGTGTAGCCAAAGCCTTAGTCTATAAGGTCCCACAGGATTCTTTGCTGCTTCTACAGAACCAGACTAACACGGCTACCCCTCTGATACTTATGTACTAGGGAACTTAGTGAGTCCAGTGTAATGGGAGGGAGTAGGAAAATCCCTGGGTGTGGAGAACACTGGGAAATTAGAAGCTATAATTCAGGAGCAACAGACTCTATTTAGTCTGGAAAAGCAGAATGTGAAAAATAAGAATCAGGTCATGTAATTTAAGGAATAGAGCCAGAAGAAAAGCGAGATTGTGGCTATTACACACGGTGATAGGGGAGCAAGACTCTCCATGTCTCAGGAAGTTTCACTACCAACCTAAGCCATTTTCACAAGCTGGGGTGCAATCCAGAGCAGTGAGGAGCTGTGTGATCTGTAATCCTGGGTGAGATTCAATGTTCTGCAGCTGGAGCTCCCTGTCTGGATACCCCCAGCCAGCAGTCAAGGATGCACTGTCTGTGTGATAAGTAACCCTGGACTGGCAGCTCTGACTCCTACAGCCTGCTTATTACACCCCAAGAAAATTCTGGTTTGGGTAAAGAAGACTCAGGGTTTGAGAGAAGGTCTGGGGTGGGAAGCTTCTGTTGGTTATGCCTGGACCTAACCCCCAGTTTTACTTATGCAAACAGGAGATATTTGACACTGTGCGATACTGTTCCTGTGCTCTGTTCCCAAAGTGTTCTGCAGCAGGGGATGGTCTCTGGCAGTGTGTGTGTCACTGGCATATTGGGGCGATGCTGAAACAGGACAGAGGAGAGGTGGCATTGTGGGGCTGGTGTGAACCTTATCTCTTCTTTTCCCCTTCCAAGAACTGAGGGAACAGTAACCCTTACCCAGCAAGGTCACATTCTCATAGTGCTCCTGCATGACGTCTCTGTAGAGGGCTCTCTCAGTGGGATCCAGCAGAGCCCCCTCTTCCCTGGTGAAATACACAGCCACCTCCTCGAAGGTCACCGGCCCCTGAAACAGCAAGAGCCCAACACTCAGGACCTGCTGCACCACTCACAACCCCATTGTTCATGGGGGACAGGAGCCAAACAGAAGCTCTGGGTAGCTCGCAGTCAACAGAATCTCACCCCACCCCACTCAGAGCATCCAGAAAACACCAGGGTGAGGGGATGAAGAGACAGCCCCTTGTCTCTCCCAGCAGATCCATCATACACCTACTAACCACAGACTCATACAGGAGATGGAGCCCCTAGCAGGGTCCAGGGAGAGCTCCCTGGTAGGAAGCCCAACGCCCTCCTCATTCTGAGGAGCTGGATATGAAGGGAGGGGAATCTCCCCTAAACCTGACTAGTGGGTGCCCCTTCATATCTCACAGCAGCCGCTGGTTAGGCTCCAGCACTATGAATCTGGTCAGTTTTCCTAGCCCCATGTAGGTGGGTTATTTTCTGTTAAAAAATTAGGGCATTTCCACCGCCACCAAACCTCATGGGTCTGTTCCCAGAATCTAGGCCACTTACCAGTATTAAACAACTCCCAGCAAGTTTGCCCCTCCTGCCAGACTAAGCCCACAGAGACATTTTTAACCTCCCTTCTCCCTCCCCCGCATCCCATAACTAAGTCTCTGAACACAAGGCTAGAAAAGAGCAGAACCAAAGGAGTCACTTTCGACAATTCCTTCTGACACTGACCCCATGGCAGCCACACCCCAGCAGGAGGTATATGGAGTCAGGAACTGGGTTTTCCTGTCTGAGCCTCATCTTGTCCACAGGAAAGTGACTCTACCCAGGGTGCAGTAATACATCTGTCTGGGCAGATTAGAGATCTGGAAATCTCTCTCAAAACTCTTCTCTCCCATTGCCCCTTTCAATCTCTCTTTCTCCTTCTATCTCCTTTTCCCTGTCCCCTCTCCCTGCCCATCTGATAGGAAAGTCCCATTCCTGGGTTGTTTGCTCCCCCATGGCTGGATTTACTCCTGCAATTGCTAATGGGAGGAGAAATGACCGGGAGGGCTATTCGTGTAGAGTCATTTTAATGCCAGACCCCAGCATTTTCCCTTGGTTTCTTCCAGGTACCTGGAGTCTGTGGCTCAGAATTTAGTACTAACAGAGCCCAGAGCTGCCTTAGGGGGCTAGTACCAGATGGAGAAAGTCATCACCTGGGCCAGGCAGAGAAGAAGCTTTAATTAAGGTCCCTTCCCAGCACAGAACCCTGCTGGGGGAGCAGCAGCTGCTAAGCCTGGTCTCCCAGATCACAATGGAGGCTGCAGCGGCTGAACCCCAATATCCTGAGCAGAGAGGGACAGAGTTTGAGCAGCTTCCCTCCTTTAGCTCTGTGGGGAGAGCAGCTAATGAGAGCCCCTCCTCACAGGGAGAATCTCATTTGCCCCACTGTACATGTGGAGTCACTCCTTGTCTTTCCATGCAGTGATTGTGGATTATCATGGTCTCAGTGAAACCAGATTTCAGAAAGAACGAGTCCAGAATGCTGTGGAAGAGACCACTGTGTGGCAGTGCTAACCCCCCTCCCACCTCCCTCACCCACTAGATCTAGGACAAGGACTGGGGGGGGGGGGGCACGAATTTTCCAAAGGGAACTGGAAGTTTCTGCAGTTTTCAAGAGGAGAGAAAAGCAAAATCTGTGATTTCACCTCAGTGTTTGATAAGTGGCTAGAAAGTTCTCACAGTGACTGGGCCTGGACGGGGAATGCCGGGAAGTGCTTGGAGCCAGGATTCTGGCACAAGTTGATCAGAGAGAAGGAGCGAGGTCAGGAGCAGTCCCCAGAGCCCACAGTCAGGGTCCCCAGACACCCCCCCAGCCAGGGGCCCACCAGATATTCCCAGAGTCCCTGGCCAGGGGCCCCAGACACCCGTTAAAGCCCCACCGGCCAGGGAATCCGCACCAGACCATGACTGCCAGGTTGGGAATACCAGAGGGTTCCCCCCCAGAACCCCCAGGAGCCAGGGACCCCCCCCCAGAGGACACCCCACTGGAAACTCAGTCCCTCGCTGCCCACCTGGGATTCCCCCACTCCTACTTGGACCCACACCTGACCTCCAGTAGGATCTGCTCTGCCATTCACCTGGAGCCGCCTCCTCCCCCCAGGGGGACCCCCTGATGCTTTACAGTGGGACCCCTCACTCTGCTTGCCTGGCATCCCCTGACCTAGTTCCAGGGATCCCAACAGGAGCCAGTGGGGGAAGCCCAGACAGAGACCTTGGCACAGCACCAGGCTCCCTCTAACCCCCTGCTCTGCCTCCCCAAGAGACACCCACCCCCACTGCTCTGCAGCCAACAGACCCCCAGCGATACCCATCTCCAGGACCCATAGCCTCAGGGCTGGGCACATCAGAACCACCCCCTGAAGCCCCAAATCTCCAGAACCCACCAACCTGACATGGGTACCCTCTGCCCAGCCACCCAGAGGCCTCCCCCTACCACAATGTCCCTTCATCTCCAGCTGCATTCTCCCCACACAGACACGCTCCCCCCACAAGCAAGTGTTACCTCACAGTGTGTGATAAGTGGATAGAATGTTATCACTGCCCCCTGCTGGCCAGTCACACGGGCAGAGGGGGCCCTGGGGGATGCTTCTTTAACAGGAGAATGAAAGGCCTGGAGGGCCAAAATAGGTAAGAAATTTCCATGCCCTGTCACTAGCAAATAATGGCAACCATGGATCCACCCAAAGGTGGCTACGGCTTAGCACTGCGGGAAGCAACCCCTCACAGAGACCATTTGTAATGGGGTTTGGGATACTTCTCAACTCACACTGCACTCAGAGTGACCTCCTCATCCCATGCCAGCTGGAGAAAAGAGAAGGGTCCAGCCAACTCTCCTGTTACCAGCTGGGAACCACTGATCCCCCAAACAGGGGGAGGCCTCTGGATTTGATGGGTATTAAACGTGTGTCTGGTCTCTTTCACTGGCAAACATTTTAACAGAGCTAAAGGAGGAAGAAATGATTCTCAAAGGAGACGGGGAAAGATGATCACTGGGCAATTTAACCCCCTGAAACAACCAGGATGGAGAAGGACTCAGGGCAACAGGTTCCCTCCAAGGAAGGAGAAGTTGCTGGGATTTAGAGACATGGGGAACAGCCCCAAACCCGACAGGATTTTTAATTGACATTTGATGATGACATAGAAAGGCAAAACCTGAGATTTGAGATCAATGTTTAGAAATAAAAGAGAAAGGGGGGAAATCTGAGCCATTTTGGATCCATTTTTCCAAATTAGTGAGAGGAAGTGGAAAATCAGAGGGATTTTTACCTCATATCAACAACTGATATAAATCTGTGTGTATTTCACATCAATATATGATAAATGAACAAAGCAGAAATGGGCAACATTTGGAAACATTTTATATCCATATTCAAGAATCTGAGAAAAGGTGTAAATCTGAGGTGGTTTTTTTTTATATAAAGTATTTTATAGTTAGAGAGAGAAGGAAAAGCTCAGGGCATATTCACTTAGCAATAGACAAATAGAGAAAAAGTGGGACAAATCTTTAGGGTCTTTCATAACAATCTTTGAGATTTGCAGAGAATACATGTCACAAGCTAAGCAATTGATAACATGAGAGAAAAACACCAAGATCTGAAGGGATTTTATATTGCTATTAAATAACTAGAGGGAAAGGGGGGACTGTTTGATTGGATTTTATATGACTGTCCAATACATAAACACAAAGTGACGGTTTCCCCCCACCCCCCTCCATTCCCATGGGCAGCAGGGAGCCCTTTGAGGAGCTGCTTTAAGAGGGCAAAGGTGGGTGGGAGAGCTGGAAGGTCCCTGGACGAGGGAAGGGGGCAGCAGTGGGGGATGGGCAGGTGACTGGCAACTGGTGGCTGGGGACAACTGTGTTGGTAGTTAGGGGGCAGTAACTGGGATTGGGAAACCGGGGTCTGGGCAGTCCCCATGGGGGACACGTGCCCCTCCCTTCACCGCCCTGGCAGAGAACGGGCATCTCCTCCCATCCCCACGCCAGGGGCAGCCATGTTCTGGGGAATGACCCAGAGCAACAATTTCCCACCTAAACAGGGAAAAATCGCTGCAGATAAAATGGGTGGGGAACCCCCCCCCACATCGAAGAGATTTTAAATGGACATTTGAGAATCATGGAGAGACCAGGGGGAAATCAGGGGAGTCGAGAGAGCGGATCATTTGAGGGGGGGGGGGGGAAGAATCTCCCCGGATTTTATAGCCACGTGTGAGACACAGAAAAGGGGCAGAACTAGAGAGAATTTGTAGGGGGGGGGGGTGAGAGGCAAATGGCACCAACAGGGACAGGATCCAATTAACTCCCCCCTTCCCCCGCCCGCCACTTCCCCCCGGGAATTTCCTGGCTGCCCAGAGACAGTTCAACCCCCCCACTGACCTTCCCCCGCCGCAACTCCGGCTTCTCCCGCCGGGCCCCAGGCTCTGACCCCCCCCCCGATCCCAGCGGGGCCGAGGCAGCTCCGAGGCTTCTCCCAGGTCCCCGGGGCAGAGAGTCACTTTCCCGCCCGGCCCCAGCGCCCCCCCGCCGGGGTCTCTCACTCACCGGGGGCTCCGGGCCGGGGCTGGGGCGGGCAGAGCCCGGGGCTACCCAGGGAGCGGGGCCCAGCCCCCGCCCGGGCCGGGCACGGAGGGGTTGATGTCTCCCCCCCCGCGCACAGAGACGGGAACAGCAGCAGCTTTGTTCTCCCGCCCCCGACCGGGCTCGCACGGACCATGCGCAATTTCAGCTGCTGAAACCCTCCCTTACCTGGGCCGGAGAGGGCGGAAGCGGCCCCGGGGCAGGCTGGGAAATGTAGTTCCGGTTGCGTTTCCTGGCGCTGGGCATGCGCAGATCGGGGGAGGGGGCGGTGTATGATCAGCTGCTGGGTGAGCGCCGCGCGGCTGCTGCTCCATTGTGACTGGGGAGCCCGGGCGGAGCAGGAGGGTCTGTGCTGGGGAGACCCATTAACCCCCCCGTGCCCGGCCCGGGCCCTGCTCCCGCTGCGGAGCTGCAGCCTCCAGGTACCGGAGCGAGCCCCGGGGGCGGGGCGGGGCCGGGCGGTGACTCTGCTCCAGTGTCTGTGGGGGGGGGGACCCGGCATCTCACAGCGTGGGGGAGCCCAGCGCATTGGGGGGGGGGAGTATCTGTGCAGCCCGGACATGGCCGGGGGAGAAGAGCCGGTGACCCCCGAGGAGCGGGGAGAGAAGGGCGGGGCTGAGATCCCCTCGGATTTACCGCTGCCCCCTCCCATGGGGACCCGCCACCCCCCCCGTCCTGTCCCCCTTCTCTCTAGAGAGTAACGAGCAAGAGCGAGGGTGACGTCCCCACTACTCTCAAATCCCTGCGAAGTTCCCTGTTCTCCTCCCCTGATTGTGCCCCATTTTCTCTCCAATTCGCCAATGTCCAGTTCAAATCTCAGGTTTGGGGTGTTTCACCCCATTTTTACCTGCCGTGATTTGTCCTTGGTTAGGTGGGAAATCGTTCCCCTGAGTGATTTCTGAACTGGGCAGAGGGTTAATGGGCAGAGCCTGGGGGAGCCCTGAGACAGGGACACCTCTGGGCTGGGCTGGGGGGGGGCACTCTCTGCTGGCAACAGGGCGTGGAAAGGACCAGGAAGGGAAGGGAGGAACAAGCATACCCCATGGAGGGCCCAGGTTTCCCAGTCCAGCTACTTCCCCTCCTGCTCCCTGGCCAACCCAGCAGCTCCCCCACCCCCCATCACCTGCTAGTCACATTCCCGGACCCCACTGCCAGCCCCTCCCCACAGCCAGTGACCTTCTGGCTCCAGCCCCACTCCTTTCCCCTGTGAAAGCCACATCACCCAGGGTTCCCTGATGGCCATGTGAATATATGACAGGAAGAATCCATCCTATTCTGTTGTTGATTGAATATCCCTGTATAATCCCCTCAAATTTCCCTTCTTTTCTCTTGAACTGTTGAATGGTGACATAAAATCTCCCCAGATGTTGGTGCTTCTCTCTTATGTTGCCAAATATTTAGTTTGTGCCCCATTTTCTCCTCAGTTCTGAAATACTGATATCAAATTATTGAAAATCTTCCCGCTTTTCTCTTCAGGTGTCTGACTGCGATCAGGGCTCTTATTGTACTGAGTATGGCCCAGGCCTGGCCTGAGATCAGGTCCCCCAGTGTGCCGGGCACTGCACAAACCCTGACTGAGTTTGGGGCACTGGTTGTGCCAGGAACTGCACAGACCCCCTGCAGAGAGCAGGGACCTTTTTGTGCCGGGTGCTACAGTGACCCTGACTGAGCTCCGGGCCCCAGTTGTGCCAGGCCCTGCGTCAACACCAAGTGAAATCAGGCTCCCATTGTGCCAGGTGCTGCAGAGGCAGCAAACAGAATCAGAGACCTTGTTGTTCCTGGAGCTGCAGAGACCCCGAGTGAGATCTGGGCCCTGTTCTGCCAGGTGCTGCGGAGGCCCCAACAGAGGTCAGACCCCACTGTTGTGACAGGTGCTGTGGAGACCCCAAGTGAGATCTGTGCCCCTGTTGTGCTGGGCACTGTAGAGACCCCACAGACATCAGGCCCCCCATTGTGCCAGGTAAAACTGAGACCTGGACCGAAATCACGGCCCCCCTTGTGCCAGGTAGCACACGACTGTGGCACAGATTTCTGCCTCCGTTGTGCTGGGCACTTCAGAGACCTCAACTGAGATCGGTGTCCCCGTCGGGCCTGACCCTGCACTGACCAGATCACGCCCCATCACTGTACTGGGCACTGCACAGACCCTGGCAGAGATCCTGCCCCACACTGGTTCCCTCGCTGCTACTGGCAGAGAACCGCTAAGCCAGGGGTGTGTCAGGGCTCCACCCTCTGGCTGAGGCCTCGGGGCACTTTCTTCGAGGCACCAGGTGAAACAGCAAAAGAGCCGACTGTCGGCAAACAAGGGTAAATAAAGGAATGAAAGAAAAGAAATGGTGGAGGGGAACTGTGGACAGCTCCCATGAGGATATGGGCCTCTCTTACTTCTGGGGGCCGTGGGAGTGTCTTAGTCCCCTTCAGAGTTTACTGGGTCTCCAGCACAAGTTTCCGCCTGCTCCTGCTTTGAGCTCTGGGGATCCCCACCCTCCCTCGGTGAAGGCCAGAGCCCCGAATGCTGCCAGACCTCGCTTTGGGGCTGGAGATGCTCCACAAACTGGTCCCTTCCTAGGGTTGCTCCCCCTCTGAGTAGAGCAGGCCTCTCCTGTTAACTCCTGCTCCAGTCCTGGCATGGTTTGCAGGGGTGGAGGGGCTGGGCCAGTCCAGACTAAAGCAGCAGTTTAACCCCTTCTGTGCCAGCGGGGGGTTTATTTAGCCCTTCACAGGCTCCCAGACCCAGGGAATGGCCCCCTATCAGCCCCATGCCTGATGTGATGGGGCAACCCACTGGCAGCATCACCCTTGAGGGTGCTGCTCCCTCCTGCTCTCACGACCTCCCCTCCCCCCTTTACTGCCACCACAATGCCTGTCACCTTCACTTCCTGAGGGGTGACCCCAGAAGGTGGGTTTTGTTATCTCTCTCCCTACCCCCCAGGAGCCATTGTGCACCCTCTGTCACTCACCTCTGTCTCCGGAGACAAGGCGGGTCAGGGGCCGCGGGTGATGCTTTGCTGGGGATCCACCGTCACTGAAGGGGTGGCAGCCTTGACCCCCTAAAAGGTTGCCGGGATGCTGACGTGCACTGGAGGAGAACTGGGGCTTAACTGAGTCCATGGGCCATTTGGCCCACAATGAGTCACTGTAAAGCTTGCTCTGCAGTGCTGCAAATTGCTGCTGGTGGCGTTGTGCCCGTAAGTCTCTGTGACGCTGTCTCCAGTGACTCGGGAGCACGAGCACCAGCCTCGGGCAGACTGGTGAGAAGCAGGGAACAAACTCCAAATTGGTTGTGAGGTCTGTATGGAGATTTCACCAACCAAGAATCCAGTGTAAATGCTTCAGGCTCTGTAACAGCATTAACCTGGAATCACAGACAGTCCCTTTGGGTGATCCCATATATCTCACCACGCAGGTGAGCTCACCTTTGTGACAGATGGTCCCGTACACCAGGCGTTCTCAACCTGTTTCTTTCTAAGCTCCCCCCCCCCCAACATGCCATAAAAACTCCTCGGCCCACATGGGCCACAATAACTGGTTTTCTGCATATAAAAGCCAGGGCTGGTGTTGGGGGGCAGCAAGCAGGGCAGCTGCCTGGGGCCCTATGCCACAGGCCCCCCCCACAAAGCTACATTCCTACCAGGGAGCCACCAGCGGGGTCCAGAGACAGCCCCATCTCCTATATCAAGCTCTAGCTAGTAGGTATGTGAAGACCCTGCCTCTGTCTGTCAGCTGGGAGACACAAAGGTTTTCTCTTTCTACCCTCTGATGCCTCCTGGCTGCTCTAAGCAAGGTGGGGTGGGATTCTGTTAACATGTGCCTCCCGGAGCTTCCATTTACCTGGTGCTGCTGTTCTGTGAATAGTGGGGTTGTGAGTGGGGCATCAGGTACTGAGTTTTGGACTCTTGATCTTTCAGGGGCCGGTGACCTTCGAGGAGGTGGCTGTGTATTTCACCAGGGAAGAGGGGGCTCTGCTGGACCTCACTCAGAGAGCCCTCTACAGGAATGTCATGCAGGAGAACTATGAGACAGTGACCTTGCTGGGTAAGGAGTCCTGTCCCCTGGGTTATTAGAAGCTGTGGGGGCTCTAAAGAACCTGAGTAGTGATAACTTTATACCTTTATTCATCACACAAGTTTTGACAAGTTTCCTTGGCCCCCTTTTTTTGCGTTATCTCCCACCCACTAGTATAATTTTTGGACATGTGCCTTTTTGGTGCCATCAGTCATTTTAAAATTGCATTTAATGTATCTTTATTGGTTAGATTAATAATTACAGTTTTCATTCCTTCCTCATTTTAAGAGGAAAATATGCCACCTGTAGAATTCTAAATGGAGTAAATAGGTGTGTGACTCATGCATGGCTTGTGTGACAGTCATATGAGCTCCTCTTTTGATACGAGAGTGTATAATGTTGCCATTCAGGACCCCACGGGTGAAGGAAGAACGGAGCCGTGGGAGGGGAGGAGAAGGGGGGAGTAGATAATTCAGGGGTGCCAGGACATGAGGAGGGTGTGTGCAGGATTAGAGCTAAGAAGCAGCAGGGAGGGAGGAGGGAACACAAGAAGCTCCCCAGGTGCCGGGAGGTGGTGCCGGCTGAGACTAATGGGAAGAAGGGGAAGGGAGTGTGGAGGAAGGGCACCCAGGAGGTGGGCTGGGTGCGTCAGTGGGAGGGAGTAGAGGTTTGGGGATCTAGGGCTGTGGGAGACCCCAGACCTTTAACCCCAAATCCCTACTCAAGCCTGGTTGCTTTAGAGCAGGGGTAGGCAACCTGTGGCACTCGTGCCGAAGGCGGCACGTGAGCTGATTTTCAGTGGCACTCACACTGCCCAGGTCCTGACCAGTGGTCCGGGGGGGCTCTGCATTTTAATTTAATTTTAAATGAAGCTTCTTAAACATTTTAAAAACCTTATTTACTTTACATACAACAATTGTTTAGTTATATATTATAGACTTCTAGAAAGAGGCCTTCTAAAAACATTAAAATGTATGACTGGCACGCGAAACCTTAAATCAGAGTGAATAAATGAAGACTCGGCCCAGCACTTCTGAAAGGTTGCCGACCCCTGCTTTAGAGCCTTCACTCCAGTTTTATTTCTGTTCAGTTTCACTTCATTTTATGTTTTTTCCTCAACTATTATTTTAACTCTTGACCTCTCTCTCCTGCTCATTACCCCCTCCCCATATAACCTCCCCATCTCTGTGCACAGCAACCCGGCCACCGATCCGGAGTCCTTGCTGCATTCCTCCCTCCCATTGCAGGGCGACTGCCCAGGCACAAATGGGCACTTTGATGATAATGTCACAGGGTGGTAGTGTAGCCTGTACAATTTTTATACCTATAAGATTACATATTGGGGTACAACTTGCCCTTGTACATGGCTACTCAAAGTGAATTGTGAAGATGAAATTTGGTGAAACACACAGAAATGTGATTTAATACAGACAGTTATAATTGAAATCATAGGCAAGGATCAATACACGTAACAATCAGTCTAAGATAAGTAGAGTAAAGAGGGTCTTGCACTGTGCATACTTACAAGTTATGGACACCATTGGAAACAGAGCTCGAGGGGCAAGGGAGCCCATCAGAAGGGAGGCCCTGCTCCAGTTTACACTGTCTCGGGGACCTGACAAAATGAAAAAATGGTAACTAGGAGAGGTATTTTATCCGCTTCCTTACGGTAATAGGATGTCTATATACTAGATCTGCTCCTTTACTCTGACTACAATAATGTCAATAGCTGCCACAACCCATATGTGGCCTTTGGAAAGTCCATAATTAAGCATCAAGCATTAATACTCATGACTTATTTATTAATAATTCCAATATATGAATGAGGCCCAACTGCTGAGATACTGAATAGCAACCTAACTGCTTAAGCCCACCCCAAACTTCCTTCTTTCAGAATCCTGTGGCGTGTTGCACCTGTTTGTGGTTCCTCGTTAGTCTCTCAAAATGAGGGTGCAAAATATCTGACCTGGGATTCGCTCCTTAGGCCTATTCCGGTAAATCCCAGACTTCAGCATAACTATTCCCACAAAGCCTCCATCTAATATAAGGCCCTTAACTGTAGCAAGCTTCATAACCCATTTATCTATGTTCACCTCCTTGCCCCTCCATGCATGTTCCAAGCTAATAAGCAATTCTCTGATAATGACATTTTATCTCTAGCGAGTATAAAATTGCCCACAAGATGTGAGACTAGGTCCTAGATCATAAAATCAGGTCGGGGTCAACAGGAGTGAGAGTTTGGAGAGACTCTTGCCCCCCCCCCCCCCCATTTGCAGCAGCCACAAGCTGTCTTCCCCCCGGGCTCCTTGGGTCTTCGAGCCTGTCCCTCCTGAGGTTGCGTGTCCCAGTTCTTGTTTCTTACATTCTCCTTTTCCGGAAGAATTAGAGGCTGTTGCTCCTGAATTTTAGTGTTTAATTCCCCAGCCGTCTCCACACACTGAGGGAGTTTAATTCTCCCTCCCATTACACTTGAATCACTAGATTTCCAAATTCCCCAACATGTGCTTTTGTGATGTGTCAGTTCTGGGGTAGCGAAGCCTTTGTCCTGCCTCCACGGTCTGCTCAAGGAATGGCCTCTTGGGTATCAGGTCTCTAGCCAGCCCCACTCTGTGGGTAGGGACCCACATGCCTCTCCTGTTTTTACCAGGTTTGAGGATTGCAGCTTCTGCTACACTATGTTCACTTGACTAACCTCCAGTTTCTGTGCTTTGCTTTCTCTCCAAGGGCTGTGAGCAGTGTGTGTGATAGAGATGGGAATTTTGGTGATACTTGTATGATGCCAATACACACCTCAGTTTCCCGCTCTGATTGGTATTGCTATGATTAGAAAGAGCAGGAGACATGAGTTGTTTTGTCACGTAGCTGTCATGGGGTGATATGAATGGGTCATTAAGGACTGGCTGGGACTAACCTACATCAATGGAATACCCGACAGAGACAAGGGAATAATTGTCACCTGTCCACGGGAGGATCTCCCCTTGGCTGAGTGAAGCATACATGGACTCGTTATGTTTTTGGGAGCAGGAAGAACTGGGCTTGCAGATGCAGCGAGCTCTGCCGGAGCGAAGACAAATGGACAGGTACAGTGAAAGGAAACCAAACTGTTTTCTACAGCAGCGTAGCTCAAGGGCATTGGCCAGTATGGACTATATTGTCTTCTTTCCTTCTCTGTCCTAATCTAAAGACTTTCAATCCTGTGTTTCGGTTGACTAATAAACCCTGCTCTGTTTTAAAAGTCTGCCCAGTGTCACAGCAAAAACTTGCTGAGGTGCATCGAAGCATGAATGAGGAACAGTCTCTGAACAGGAGTGTCATTCAGCTGGACCTGCTGGCAGAGATCACAAGTTGAAATAGGAGTGTTGAAACCAGAGGCTCGGTCTCAGGTGTTGAAGCTACATGGCTTATCCTTGTGGAAGAGTGGGAGCCCTTGGGGGTGTAGTGCACTCAAGGGGCACCTCCCAAGGACTGTTTAAAAGCCAGGGCATTGCACAGATCCTGTGGATCCATGACAGTGTCATTGTGCCTTATGGGGAAAAGATATAAAACAAGAAAAGCATCAAAATGCATATTTACCCTCAGTCCTCTTGGGAATCCCCGATCATTTCCAAAGTGTATTAAAAAACCTTCTTTAAAAGCTTACATCTGGGTTATCAGGTCATGGCAGTTTGTAGCCCAAAAGACCCCCCTCAGTCAGCTCAAACTCAGCTGTTTCTCCCCCAAAAGTCTTTCCGTCTTCTTCAGTCTCCTGAAAGCGGTAAAATCCATCACTGGCCCTTTCTGTGTGGGACAAAGCTTCAGAAGATGGAGTTCTGTATAACCAGCCTTGAGATCCAGCCTTAGTGACACCAGATTGCACAGGAAACCCATCCCTCAGCCTCGCCAGTATCGTCTGGCCCATCTCAGCATCACAGTCTGTGACATATTCATGCTTTCAGGGGCTAGCTCAAAGATACAGATAACAGTCATAAGTAGGGCCAGTGTTTGCTGGCAACGAAAACAGAGTAATTGACAAGCATGAGCAATATATAATCCTTTACAGCCCGAAAGTGCATTGTGGGAGGGGACAGGAGCCAGCTGTGTGGGGGAGGTGGGGCCCAGACACTCGGCATTGAGAGCCTAGAGCCGGCTGTGTGCTGGAGAGACGGGACATGAACCAGCTGTGTGCAGGGGTGATGAGCAGGGGAGATGTGCTGTTGACGCAGTCGAGAGCAGGTGCGAGTGCCGTCTGCTCTGCGGCATGATGCGAGTGCCCAGCGTCCCACTGCCAAGTGCCCCACCTCCCAAAGGGAAGCTCCAGAGTGTTTTTTCTGAGCCCAGACTTGTATGAGGAGGGAAGAAATTGGCAGCAAGTCTCAAAAGCAGCCAGCTCCCAGCCTCTGCCCTGTGCCCTGGGGAGGAGTCAGGTGTCTCTAGGCAGAATCTGGGGTTTGTGATCCTGCATCCCCACCCACCCTCTGATCAGCTATTCTGGATATGAAGGGTGATTCCAGAAATGAAGAGTAATTTCAGGGGGAAATGCAAAAGCAGCAAAGAATCCTGTGGCACCTTATAGACTAACAGACGTTTGGGAGCATGAGCTTTTGTGGGTGAATACCCACTTCGTCGGATGTATGGGGGAAATGCAGTAATAGCAGCAATTTCCGGAAAACACTGGCCCTAGTCATAACATTAAATACAAGAGTCTCAAGATCTATACCTGTGTTCATCAGATCTGTCCCTCTGCCTTCACATAGTTCACTCTGCTGGTGGGTTCCACCTCTTTCCCCATCTGTGTCTGTCTTGTCTATTTAGACTGTAAATTCTTCAGGGCAGGGGTCATCTTCTATTCTGGGTTTGTGTTGTGCCTAGCACAACAAGGGCCCACGGTTAGTTGGCTCTTAGGCACTAAGGTCATGAATATGATTTATAAGAATAACAACTCTCCTGCCACTTTGAGCCAAGGAAGCCGGCCTTGGGGTGTTATGTCTTAAAAATGAGCTGGGGTTAAAACCATGGAATATTCCTTGTGACAAGTATCCCACAAATTCCATGGACCTCCCTTGTTTTCTTTGCCTTCCCAGGGTTTCCAGTTTCCAAACCTGATGTGATCTCGCAGCTGGAATGAGGGGAACAGCCGTGGGTCTTAGACCTCTATGGCTCTGAAAAAAAGTGCTCCCGAGAGCTGTGTGCACAGGTGAGGAATTGGGTGAACCATCTCAAAAACTGTCCATGAATATAGGAAACTTTTGGGATGCCCCAGGACCGGTGCTACCATTAAGGCAAACTAAGCAGTTGCCTGGAGTGCCAAAAAGCGGTGCCCCAATTTTTTTTTTTACAGCGTTCCTGGGTTGGGCTGCCAGCAGCGCGCTGACACGTGCGGCTCAGACTCCCTCTCCCAGTGCAGCAGCCACTCCATGCAATTATTGTCATTGCCAGCGGGGGCGCCAGTGGCTGGGCAGAGCTCCGCAGTTTAGCGCTCACATGACACAAGCCCGGCGACGGGCACAATAGCAGGGTTTCAGCCCAGCCTCCACCAGAGGTGAAAGTAAGGCGGTTCGGTATGGCGTACCAGCAAGAGCCAGTACACTGTGCCAGACCGCACCGGCTTCCGCGGCCAGGATTAAAAGGGCTCTGGGCTCCCCGCAGCGGCGGGTAGCTCCGATCCCTTTAAATCCTGCCCGCAGCTTCGGCAGCTGGGCTGGGCCCGGGATTTAAAGGGCTCAGAGCTTCCCACTGCTGAGCAAAATTGGCATGTTATGAGGTAGTGCCTGTGAGGGACAGGTGTCTGTTTATGTCATCCAGTCATCATGTCCTAGGTCTTCGGTGGGAGGGGGGTGGGGGCTTTTCCATCCTGCTTTCATTGGATCAAAGTCAAAGATTATTCTGACAGGGAAGTTAGTAGGCATTTAGAGCAGATGAGCATACCACCACAGAGAGCACTTGGCAACCATTTGAGAGTGTATGACCTATTTAGTTAGAATATGGAACTTTTCATTCAAATTGAATTTGTACCATTTGATGTTTTTAATCATTCAGAGGTGCATGGCTGGTTGGACAGAATGGGTTCTGCAACACTCCCAGTCAGATTTTGATATGAGAGAATGAAGGAAGGCAGTATATGTGACTAAAAAGGATGTATTTCTGATTACAATCAACATTGCTTAATTTTAAGGGAATGTCATCTTGATATCTTAATCAATGTTTACATCAAACAGTTGATGAAATTCAAATAGTGACTTCTAGTAAGTGACATGTATTCTCTATCCTTTACTTTTAATAGTGAACATGAAAAAGAACTGATAGGAATAAAATTTCATTTTTTTCATTTTCCATTGATGCAGCCTCATGGCAGATAAAAAAAAATTGTCTGGGGCACAATTTCGTAAGCGGAAGGCTGATAAGCAAAAAGAAGAAAAAAAGCAAGAAGGTTTGTTTCTGAAATATCTCCATCCACTGGCCAGAGACGAAGGTAGTTCAATGCCAAAGGATCAAGGAGAGATGGAGGTGGGGAAGGGAGTTTCACAAGTTGAAGAAGAGTTTGAAGAACATACTCTGAATATAGAAGATGAATCAAATGAGCCATGCGAGGATCAAAACTTGGAAGACCGTGAAAGCAAAAATGTCACTTGTTTGAATTTGAGCTTTAGTGATCCTGCTACTTGGGCCAAATGTGGTGATCAAGTCCGACAAATTCTGGTGGAACATGGGCCAGAACAAGTTCAGCAGTTCGATTTTCCCAAAGATAGTAAGCAAAGAAAATTCTTGACAATTCATTACAAACGTAGACTTGTCAATGGAGAAGAAATGCACCGTCAGTGGCTGCAGTATTCCACATCAAGTGATTCTGTCTTTTGTTTCTGCTGCAAGTTGTTTGGCAGTAGTACTATTGGCACATCATCTCTTTCTGAAAAAGGCTCAAGAGACTGGAAAAACATGTCTGAAATTCTTTCACGGCACGAGAAAAGCAGTGAACATTTGACGAATGTTCAAACATGGAAGGAACTTGAACTGCAATTGAAATACAAGAGAACAATTGATGAAGAACATTTGCGCTTGATTAAGCAAGAAGAAAAGTATTGGCACCAAATACTAAAACGTCTGATTGCTTTGGTCAGAGTTCTTGGTATGCAAAACCTGGCCTTTCGGGGAACACATGACAAACTGCACACTTCTGGTAATGGGAACTTCCTCAAATTTGTCAAATATCTATCTTTGACACGCTTATGGATGAGCATCTTCGCAGGATTAAGGACCAGGAGATGCATGTACATTACCTAGGGAAAGACATACAGAATGAGCGTATTCAGCTTCTATCCATGCCATCAAACAAAAAATCCTAGCATCTGCTCGTGCTGCAAAATACTTTTTGATCATTCTAGATTGTACACCAGATGCAAGCCATGTTGAACAAATGACCATGATCATTCGGTTTTTGGATAGGCCTTGTGGCAGAGCTCTGACCTTACTCCTGTGGGTCCTGCGCTTCTAGGCAGTTTATGCTAGCCTCAGTGGCTCACTGTGACCCTCCACGTAGCCCTTCTCTCTCTAGGGCCAGGGTTACAGTCTACTGAGCCCTTTTCATCATAGGCCTGCAAGGAGGTTGGTGAGAGAACTCCCACAGTCTCTGTTCAGCCTTCTGTCCTGACAGGGACCTGACTTCCCCTTCCAGGAGATGTTCCTGTAGTGGTGGGTTGGGGGGAACCCGGGCCCGCCCTCTACTCCGGGTTCCAGCCCAGGGACCCTAATGGTAGCAGTTGTTGGCAGCCAACCTTTCACTGCCAGAGTTGCTACATTTCCCTGGGCCACTTCCCCACAGCTCTCCTGCTTCTCCCTTCTTCCCCCTTACCTTAGGGCTCCTTTAACAATGTTTTAGGGTGTCTTCAGTAACCAGCCCTTCAGCCGCTCTTCCTCTCCTCTGGCTCCCCACCTCCCCTGCCTGACTGGAGTGAGCCCTTTGAGTATCAGCAGGGCCTTAATTAGAGTCAGGTGGTCACATTAACGGAATGGCCTCACCTGACTCTTTACAGCTTAATTAGAGTCAGGTGTTCTCATTAGCCTGGAGCAGCCCCTGCTCTGGTCAGTCAGGGAACAGAAAACTGTTAATCCAGTGGCCAGTATATCTGCCTTCTGCTATTCTGCTGTACCCAACTGGCCTGGGTCTATCACAGCCTACTTCAGAGACCGAGAATGAGACTGAATCAGTATGCATAAAGGAACACTTCTTGGGATTGGTCACTTACGGAGACAACTGGAGCTGGTATGACAGAAACTATTCTTCACCAGTTAGAAGAGATGTCACTGCCTATAGAAAACTTGGTAGGTCAAGGCTACGACAATGGGAGCAATATGAAAGGGAAAGAAAATGGTGTCCAGCGAAGAATTTTGGATATTAATCCATGAGCCTTTTTCGTTCCTTGCAGTGCACATTCATTGAATTTGGTTGTTAATAATGCTGCAAAGTGTTGCTTGGAGGCAACCGCCTTCTTTGATTTAGTTCAACATTTGTATGTGTATTTCTCAGCTTCTACACATCGCTGGGAAGTTCTAACACGCCACGTATCTAATCTCACAGTTAAACCATTGAGTGAAACAAGATGGGAAAGTCGAATTGATGCCTTGAAACCTCTCCGCTCTCAGCTTGGTGACATCTATGATGCTCTGATAGACATCTATAAAGACACTACTCTAACAGGATCATCTGGCAATACGTCACGAGTTGATGAAACTAGAAATGGCTTTTGTAAGAGCCTTTGCAAGTTTCTTGTTTCTCTTGTTTTGTGGTATGACATATTGTTTGAGATCAACATGACTAGCAAACAACTTCAGGCAAAAGAATTCAACATATGTGATGCCATTAATCAACTTGTAGAAACCAAGACGTTTCTTGTGGGCTGCAGAAGTGACACAGCCTTTGAGAAAACATTGGCAGATGCAGGTGAACTTGCGGAGGAGTTGGATGTACCGGCACTTTTTGAACCATATCCAATCCGTATTAGAAAGAGGAGGAAGCAGTTCACATATGAAGCAGATGACGAACCTATTTATAATCCAAAAGAAAAATTCAAAGTGAACTTTTACTTTGCAGTCATCGACACAGCAATACATTCAGTTGAAGAAAGGTTCACATTGATGCAGCAAATTAGTTCAGTATTTGGCTTCATACATGATGTTTACAGTTTGCAAAATAAAACACCAAAGCAAATTATGGAACATTGCTTGAATCTGGAGCAAGCTTTGCAACATGGTGAATCCAAAGATATTGATGCCTTTGACTTGTGCAGTGAATTGCAAGCTATTGCAAGACGAGTCCAAAGGAGTTCATCACCGCAAGATGTATTGAACTTCATATGGGAAAATAAGCTGACAGATAGTGTCCCTAACACAGTTATTGCTCTTCGCATCCTCTTGACTCTCCCAGTTTCTGTGGCCGGTGGTGAGCGAAGCTTCTCAAAGCTCAAGTTGATAAAAACATATATGCAAACATCAATGTTGCAACAAAGAGTTGTTGGGCTATCTACCTTGTCAATAGAACATGACATTGCTCACAGCATTGACTTGGAGGAACTTTTTTCTAAATTTGCTAAACTTAAAGCGCAGAAACATAAATTCTAAATTATAATGTTACTCTGTGACAGTGTATTGTGTATAATGTATGTGATTTATTTTGAGGGGGGGCGCAAGGTGGAAGTTTCGCCTAGGGCGCAAAATATCCTTGCACCAGCCCTGGGATGCCCTACAAAGACTTTCCAAGTTGTGAGCTCTCCAAGTTCAGGATTGTTCCCTGCAGATGAGGATTCATTAGGCAGATGTCATTCAAGGCTTCCCACCTGTCCTGACTGACAGTTGGCATCAGGTCCCTCCCCAATCTCACTTTCCCCTGGTGAGATGCATGCCCAGAACTGATCCCTTCCTCTCTCTCTCCTTTGGGGAAAATCAGCTCCTGATAGGTTTGATCTCTCCCACACATATTTTGGTTTATTGACACCTTTTCCCATTCCTCTCTCTGAGATTTCCTTTCTCTCCGGCACAGGGAGTGACCTATGTCTGGATTCTCTCTGTCTCCCATCAGGTGATGAGATGGTGAGTGAGAACGAGGAGGAGAATCCCCAGCAGGAAGATGCTGAGCGAGTAGAACCACAAGGGATGTTATCAGGAATATCCAAAGGGAATGTTTCCGGGAGTTGTGCACTCCCAGAAAAAGCAAAAGCCTGTGAGACTAAGCACAGGCCAGAGGAAAACTTCAGTAGCCACTCAGACCTTATTACACGCGAGAGCATCAACTTGGAAGAGACACGCTACACATGCCATGAGTGTGGGAAAAGCTTCAATGAGAGCTCAGACCTTCTCACACATCAGAGAATCCACAGGGGAGAGAAACCCTACATGTGCTCTGAGTGTGGGAACAGCTTCAATCGGAGCTCACAACTTATCAGACATAGGAGCATCCACACAGGAGAGACACCCTATACATGCTCTGAGTGCAGGAAAAGCTTCAATCGGAACTCAAGCCTTATTAGACATCAGAAAACCCACACAGGAGAAAAACCCTACACGTGCTCTGAGTGTGGGAAACGCTTCAGTTATAACTCAGTCCTCATCTCACATCAGCGAATCCACACAGGAGAGACACCTTACACGTGCTCTGTGTGTGGGAAAAGCTTCAACCAGGGCTCAAGCCTTATTAGACATCAACAAATCCATGCTGGATGGGCACCCTACACATGCTCAGAGTGCAGGAAATGCTTCAGTTATAGATCAGCCCTTCGCATACATCAGAGAATTCACACAGGTGACAAACCCTATGGATGCTCTGAGTGTGGGAAACGCTTCATGGATCGTTCAGCCCTCATCACACATGAGAGAATCCACACGGGAGAAAGACCCTACATGTGCTCTGTGTGTGGGAAAAGCTTCAATCAGAGCTCAAACCTTATCAGACATCGGACAATCCACATAGGAGAGCGGCCCTACACATGCGTTGAGTGTGGGAAGAGTTTTAAGCAGAGCTCTGCCCTGATCACACATCAGAGAATCCACACAGGGTAGGTGCCCTACACATGCTCTGAGTCTGGGGAACGCTTCAGTTTTAGCTCAGCTCTTATCCGAGAATCCACAGTGGAGAGACGTCCTACATGTGCTCTGAGTGTGGGAAACGCTTTGATCGGAGCTCAAACCTTGTTAGACATAAGAAAATCCACATATGAGAGAATTGTAATAAATGCCTTGATTCCGGCTGGCCAAAGATTGTTTTTAAAAAAAATCACAATTGCGAATTCCCACAGAACGACCTTTGCAGCATGTTCACTGTGGTCTCTCAGCTCTCCTAGATGAGTTGCCTGCTTCTGCCTTTTGCAGCTCCCTGTTCTTTATTCCCCATCACTATCCCAATCCCCCTGTTGTTCAATTGGTTAGGTCAATATTTTTTCTAAAGGGCTGAGAAGACTAGTCCCTAGTAAATGGCTTGGAACTAAGCAAAATACCCATGCATTTGGCTACCAAAGCAGTTGTGGCCTAGGCCCTGCAGGAGGTGACTCCTGAAGAGATCACCTTCCTAATCAGGTGCGTGTTGTCTATTATTTGGGAAATGCAATTCCTATCTAGGTAGGGATGGGGAAAATGGAAGTGATGTTTCTGTTCAGCTCACCCCTGGGAGATGCTGCAAATATGTAGAAAATGAAATCTGTGTTGAATGTGACATAGCTGCAGAAAGAGACCTATTTTTAATAGATACCTGACATTTGGTGTTTTACAGGGATTCTAAGCCACACCTGAATTTAGTCCCTAATTTAAATGTGTGCCACCAGATTAAAGAAATAAAAGGGCATATTTGGGGGAGTTATACCTCACTATCACTATTGATATGTTGTGTGGTTGGTGAAGAATTCTACACCAGAGACGTGTAAAATTACTCCAAGAAAGGTCAAAGATTTGACAAGAACTCAAGTAGAAATTGCAGATTTTGATTTTCACCCTAGAGATGGAAGCTATGGTGACCTGTGGCCCAGGAAAACTGTTTTTAGAACGCTGCACCCTAGTTAAGTGGCATTAGTCACACTCCTAAAGGATGCTATGATTTAATTGGGAACAACTGTCTTTTACCATCTGGCTCCAAAGTTTCATGAAGCACAGAGAGAAACAGCTGATTCCTTCAGAGACATTCCACGCCTATGGGTCCCAATCTGGCTGCCTTGTTGGACAAGAAGCACTTCCATGCTGGGCAAAAGATGGTAGCCAATGAGGGAATGTATCAGATACCAAGTTCAGACTGCAGGATACATGAATGCTGAGTCCTGACTCCGTGGTTTGGTCTCTTAGTTTTGCTATTAAGTTTTATGCATTTGTATCACTTCTCCACTTGCTGCTACTTTGAAAGATTAGAAAATGTGAAAATAGAGCACAGGTGTTTTTTCTCATGATGCAGTCTTCCCACGTAGCATGAGAGCCCTTCCACCTACACTTATGGGAGAAGACCTAGGGCGAAATGAACTCACATAAATGGAAGGCTCCTAGGTTATTGTAGAATGTGACTTCACATAAAACTCAATGGTGGAAATGGGAATTAAGAGAAAACTGCCCTATAGGTTTATATTTTGTAATCTTTGAATAAGTTGTTACCAGTGACAATGAAATTAAACATGAAGTTAATTAATGTAAAGTAAGAGGCTGATTATGTGATAACTTTCAGTGTTACAATATAATTCAGGTTTTCTTCTAGTTCTCTCCCCGCCCCTCCTACTATATCAGAAATGGTGGCTAATCCTGAAAAGTAAAACCTCACTCCAAAGGAATTAGAGTGGGGGGAACATGTGAGAGAAATAGCATGTATGAAAATAGAGCCCCAGTGTAGACTGTAATTATTTCTATTTCAAATGGAATTTATTTTGATAAACTTTAAAATAAATATTCTGTGAAGAGGATTGCTTGAGTCAAGATGTGTAACCTTCTACTGAGTTAGAGGGTAACAGCCACAGAGTTCCCCAATTTGCTTGTTTGCTAAACAAAGACACGTCGGGCAGGAAAGGTCAGAATTTAAAATGCTGGTGGATGCATGATGATTGATTTTTGCAACCAGTTATTTTTATGGGTGCTGAGACCCCTTTTCCTTTTGAGGAGGCCAGCTGTTAGATCCCAGCTGTTTAACCCTCAGGCCTGGCAATGGAAACCTCTCTGTAACTGGCCTTTGTTTCTTTCATGTTTGATACCTTTGGGGTTTGTATGTCCACACTACATGTGGTTTATGACAGCAGATACTTCAAGAAAACTGGCGGGTTAAATCGGGCTATTCCAAACTGACGTTGGCCCAAACTCTGCCTCACTTCATCTAGAGTGGGACACGTCTGTATCGAAGGATTAGTTCACACCTGATTTGCCCAGAGACCTCGTGGGAGGTGTGGTAAGGTGGGGTAAGCTGGAATCTACAATAATAAAGTATAAGGTAAGGGTGGGAGTCCTTCAGCTTTCAGATCAACAAGCCTGTTCTGTTCATTCCATCTGAAGCATCTGGCACTGGTCACTCTCAGGCAGCACAATGGGCTAGATGGCCCATTGGTTTGACCTAGTATGACCTGTTTTGTGTTCTTATGTAAGTCATCTAAGAGAGACTGACTTCCAGGATCCCAGGACTGATCCCCTCTGGGGAATGAAGCACAACGGCGACAGGCTGTGCAGCCTTCACTAGTCTCCCTGTACCTGAAAAGCCTGCTAGCCCAAAGTGCTGGGCCAGCTATGCCAGTACCTGGTTCCTCAACTGCAGCTACAGGTCCTACTCCATGCGGTTGCAAAGCTGAAGAGCTGCAGAGATCCAACCTCTCGTAATCTTTGCCATTTATTTTCCTTTTTCTATTATTAGTGATGCAATAGTGAAATCTAAGGAGAAAACTAATTCGCTTTGAGGCTGTGGGCTAAATATAAGCAATAATTTGGTTTCGGTATTGAAATGTTCAGCTGGCTGAATCTGGGACGCACTGCCTGGGTGAAAATCTCTGATTGGGGTTTTGGCATCACTAAATATGCACCTGCCTCCTTGGGTTGCTGTTTTAGGATTTATAAGGGTTGATTTTCTGCTGTATTCATCTGAGGGTTTGACTAAATTGACGACTTGATTCCAATGCAATATCCTTGTTAACTCATTGATTTACTGATTTGACCTGAACTTTATCACTGTATTGTTTAACCCTTCGTTAGCTGAGTAGTATTTATAGTCGTTTAGCCTTAGTGATGTGTGTTCTTGGTTTTATTTGTTCGTGTTAATAAAACGTAACTGGGATATTGAGTCATTTCTTTCAATAAGCAACAGGGGCTGGAACTGTGGAGAATGTGAGCGGAGATCAGCCACTCCCCAGTTGAGTCTGATCAGAGTCCTCTAAATTAACACTCTGGTTCCCAAAGGGGAGCAATGGAGGGGGCATCGATCTTAGCTCCAGCTGTGGCCAGGTGGGGAGGGAGAGCTCAGACCATCACAATGGAAAATGAGCTCCCCTAGCCAGGCTTTCAGGAATTCGGGGAGGGGTGCAGTGTGTCCGAGTGAGGAGAGATCAGTGAGGTGGGGCTGATCTGAGTAGGGGTCAGGGGTCTTGCTCTGCAGTCACTCTCATGGCCCTGCCCAATCCTTACCCCAGTCTGGTTTGCCCATGGATTGGGCCTTGTCAGGCCAAGACGGGGTTGGAGCTCTGGTTGGAAGGGCTGTAAAAGGTAGTGAACAGCTTGTAGATTTCAGCCAGCAGGGTGTTGGGTGTGTGTGTGTGTGTGTGTGTGTATATATATATATATGAGATGTTGCTGACAGAGGACTGGATGAAGGTGGTGCAGGCAACTGTAACTGCATCTCCTTTTCAGAAGTTTGAGTTTTGCGGCTGCAGAGGTTCTGCAAGGGGCTGATATTGCATCAGCCGATCTTAACTTTGCATTAAGGAAGTGTTTTGCTCTTAATTAATACTGCTCCCTCGGTACTAACTGGGCTGTGAGGCTGACCCCCGAGCTAAATGCTTAGAAAGGAAACAATGAAAATATCCACTGTCCATGACTCATTTAAAACAAATCCTGTCCCTCCTGTCTGCACTGGCAATGGTGAGAGGAAACCAAGCCACATGATTCATTCCCTCGGGAGAAGTTTAACCACTTCCATTCTCTGTATCTTTACTGTCAGGGAAAGGAACAGGAAAAGCAAATTGAGTTCACAGAGAGAAAGTGGCAGATTTCTTTTCTTGCCAAGGCCCTGGGAGCAAACCCTGTTCTCTACATGACCCTTTTCTTTATATTTAACTCCTGCCCATTGGGCTGGATTACTGCTAGTAACAAACCCTCGCTCTGCTCCCTTCAGCGTCTCAATGTGGTTCCGATTAGATGAGTAATGTCCGTCCTTTCCCCTTCAACCTGCCTCAGATACAGATAAGGAAGTTCTCCCTCACCAGGTGCTCTAACCATGTGTCTGTGTGTCCACCACCATCTGTCCTTCCACTGGCAATCTTCTCAGATCACTGCACAGGGAAGAGAGCTTAGTGCCTGTAACCATGCCTCAGTGGGCCACAGCTGAGAACCAAATTCAGGACAAACTGCTGAGAAATGGGGCAGATACACCCCAAGACTGGTGCCTAATCCCTGATAGGACATACCAAACCAGCAACAAAAGGAAACTTCTGCTTCACCACACGGGTGGTTCTTTAAAACTTCTCTCTTCAACTAAGGTTCTTCTGATCCCACAGGACCAGCCGCCCACCCAGGTCAATATATAACTTAGATATTTCCCCAAAATCATGTTGATGCCAATCCTTTAGTATCTAAATTCTAGAGATTTATTTATAGAAAGAAAGGTGAGAATTAAAATTGGTTAAAGGAATCAAATACAATAATTGCAAAGTTCTTGGTTCAGGCTTATAGCAGTGATGGAATAAGCTGCTGGCTTGATAAGTCTTTGGCTGCTTCCAGATCACAGGAAGGTCCTCAGTCCCTTGGTTAGAGGCTCCCATTAGTATAAGTCCATAGTCGAGAGGTTTGAGCAGGAAAGAGGCTGGAGCAGGATAGAGGCACAGTGGAGATGTTTCCAGGGCCTCTTATACCTTCTGCCATGTGGAGGGAAACCCATTGTTTCAAAGTCCTCCACACAGCTAGTGGAAAATCACAGGTGAAAGATGGGAGCTTGGAATCTCATGGGCAAGTCCCCATCCGTGCCTGATTTTGCTCAGTCATTGCAGGATGGATACTTTGCAGGGCACTTCACAGAAAAGTCTGTTCAGTGTAGATGGGCATCTCCCATGGTCCATTGTGAGTTGTGTCCTTTTGATGGGCTAACTACCTTGTGGGTGTTACCCCAGAAGCAAACATATTTGAAATACAGGTATGGAGCCAGTGCTCATAACTTCAAATACAAAAATGATACATGCAAACAAATAGCATAATCATATTCAGCAAACCACAATCTTTTCATAGACATCTTTCATGCCACATTTTGTACCAGATTTGTTGCAAATATATAACAGTGGTTGCAATAATGATCTATATAGTCATATTTTAATCAGATAACATCAACTGATTTTTGCATCTTCCTGTGAAAAAAACAACTGACACGTGTGGCTTTCTACAGGGTGTCATGATGTTAAAGTTGGGGAATTCAATCTCTGTACTTGTGTGTGAGGGGGTGTTGGTTCTTTACAGCCGACTTGGAGCTTCCAGCCTTGGGCTGCCCCTGCCTCACTGCCAGGCACACCGGGCTGTTTGCTGCACCCACTGTCCTTGCCAGGGGCCCTGCTGAACCCTGGGTGGCTGCACCGCAGTGCTGGGGTGACTCTGCAGGGGGAGAAGCTGCTGTGGAGCAATGTAGAGCAGGTGCAGGAAGGAGATGGGATCACTATTCACATTCTGAACTACACAATTTTCCAATTTTGGGAATGTCCGAGAACAATTCTAGGGGAAGGTGGATGCAGAGCAGTGACAGTGGAGGTGCCCAGACCTCCAATGGGGGCAGCATGGAAATTAATAATGGGAAGATCATTTGCAAAATTAGTCGTCACTGACAAGATTTGTCTCTGTTTTCACATTGTGTTTTTTTGAAGAATCAGCATATTTTTACTATATTAATTAAACACTGAATTTTATTTAACCAAGTCTAAAACTTAGTGTCACTTTCTTTTCTCTGGCCTAGGAAGAATGAATTGATTTTTGTGATGTTCTGGAAAGTGCAGCGAGATTAAATGTGGGGAATTCAGTCTCTGTGTTTGTGAGCTGATGTTTTCCTCTCACAGCTCAGTGCCTGCATTGAAATACCAAGAGGGATCTAAGGGCTGGTGTACGCTGGGCACTTCACTGGCAGAGCAACGTCTCTCAGGGTGTGAAAAACCCACACTCCAAACCCATAGAGTTAAGCTGACCTAAACCCTGGTTAGATAGTGCTAAATAAGAGGAAGAATTGTTCTGTCAATGTAGCTATTACAGGGATGAGAAAACCCTTCCAGTCACTGTCTACTAAAGTGCTATAGCAGTGTTTTAAGGGTAGACAGAGTGAAACTAGAGCTGGCTCCAGTGGATGCTCAGGCACTAAACAGTCTACTGTTTCCATAGTTGGCAGGATTTGAACCTGTATGGGGTGACCCCAGTGGATTTCTAACCCATCATCTTAACCACTCAGGCACAGCTCCTTGATGTATGTTTGTTTTACTACACAATGATTCTGTTCTCACTGAATTGTCACTTCAAATTTTTTGCTCAGACCAGCTTCCCCAGCACACTCATGGCTGCGCATCAGCCTAGCTCTGCCCTTGGGTATTGGGGGCGGAGGGTGCCGATTACAGGGTTCACCTCGGATGCCAGTTGCTGGCAGCTAGTCTAGGGCCACCCCTGCCCAGAGGGGGCAGCATCCAGCCTGCAAGGATGGAGGGGTTTTGGAACGTTGCCCCTTCAATCCCCCACACAGAAGGCCCTTCTTAGGAAAGGCAAAATCCTGAAGAGAAAAAGTAACACCAAGGAGGACTCTAAAGACAGAGATTTTTAAGACCTTGGGGAATAGTTGAGTGTTTAACTAGGGACTTGAACCCTGGACCCGCAGATTAAACATCTGATGCTCTGCTGACTGAGCTAGCTAGGCTCACAAAAAGAGTGAGTAAGTTCATGTAGAGGAGAAACTACTGAAGAAAAAGAGAGCCGGAAACAACAGAGGAACCTTTTGGTCTCTCTCTCTCTCTCCCCAGCCCTAGCCCTGGCCCTGGCCTGCTCCTCCTGTCAGTGCCCTGAGGCATTTTGCCAGCACCATGCCCCTGTCAGCTCCACCCTCCCCAGACACTGGAGGGCCCAGCTCAGGAACCTGGCCACTCTTATAGCCGCCTCTTCCGCCCTGACCAATAGGGAGAAGAAGTGAATCTCCCTCCCTCAGGCTGGCCCTCAGCATTACTGGGGAAAGACCAATGTCGCCAAAGTGACTTTGGGCCAGTAGGTCAACCACGAGGGAGGCCTCCTGTGCCTGGCTGCAACCCAGCTGCAGGACTCAGGCCTGGTCTACACTACACGTTTAAACAGATTTTAGCAGCATTAAACCGAATTAACCCTGCACCCATCCACACAACGAAGCCCTTTATATCGATATAAAAGGCTCTTAATACCGATATCTGTACTCCTCCCTGACGAGGGGAGTAGCGCTGAAATCGGTATTGCCATGTCGGATTAGGGTTAGTGTGGCCGCAATTCGACGGTATTGGCCTCTGGGCGCTATCCCACAGTGCACCATTGTGACCGCTCTGGAAAGCAATCTGAACTCGGATGCACTGGCCAGGTAGACAGGAAAAGCCCCCCAACTTTTGAATTTCATTTCCTGTTTGCCCAGCGTGGAGCTCTGATCAGCATGGGTGGCGATGCAGTCCCAAATCCAAAAAGAGCTCCAACATGGACCGTACGGGAGATACTGGATCTGATCGCTGTATGGGGAGACAAATCTGTTCTACCAGAGCTCTGTTACAGAAGACGAAATGCCAAAGCATTTGAAAAAATCTCCGGGCTCTGATACAGAGTCCACAGCAGGGACTCAGCACAGTGCTGCGTGACAAGTGTAATGGAAAGCCAAAGAATCAAATGGACGCTCATGGAGGGAGGGAGGGGGTACTGAGGACTTCAGCTATCCCACAGTCCCCGCAGTCTCCGAAAAGCATTTGCATTCTTGGCTGAGCTCCCAATGCCTGAAGGGTCAAAAACATTGTCCCGGGTGGTTCAGGGTGTATGTCGTCAATTTACACCCTTTCCCCCCGCGAAAGAAAAGGGAAAAAAATCATTTCTCACCTTTTTTCAATGTCACCATATGTCTACTGCATGCTGCTGGTAGACGCGGTGCTGCGGCGCTGAACAGCAGCATCCCCTCCCCTTCCTTTCCTGATGGCAGACGGTGCAAAATGGTGGAAAACTCATCATCCCATGAGTGCTCCTGGCTGGCCTCGGTGAGGTTGGCCAGGGGCGCCTGGTCAACAATGGGAATGACTCCTGGTCATTCCCGGCAGACGGTGCAAAAGGATTGAAAACTGTCCTCATCATAGCAACTGGGGGCTGAGCTCCATCAGCCCCCCCCTTCATGTCTAATGAAGATTCTGTACTGCCTGGACTATCATAGCAGCGGGAGGCTGCCTCCCCCTCATTTTATCTCACTAAAAAGTCAGTGTTTCTTATTCCTGCATTCTTTATTACTTCATCACATAAATGGGCGGGACACTGCCACGGTAACCCAGGAGGCTTGGGGAAGGAGGGAAGCAATGGGTGGGGTTGTTGCAGGGGCACCCCCTAGAATGGCATCATCATTTCTGCGGGATCTCTGGGGCTCTGACCCGGAGCGGCAGTGCTCTCTGGTTCTCTAGTACATTTGCCCCATATTCTAGGCAGGACTGACTCTATTTTTAGAGAAAACATAAAGAAGGGAATGACCTGGGGAGTCATTCCCATTTTTATCCATGCGCCTCTGGCCGACCTCAGCGAGGCCAGCCAGGAGCACCCATGACAGCAGCAGACGGTACAAAAGGACTGATAACTGTCATTGCCAATTTCCAATTGCAAACGGTGCAAAATGACTGATAAACGTCATCACCAATTTACAATTGCAGACGGTGCTATACCTGGTAACCGTCTCTGCTACCTTGCAAAGGCAAATGAATGCTGCTATGTAGCACTGCAGTACCGCGTCTGTCAGCAGCATCCAGTACACATACGTTGACAGTGACAAAAGGCTAAACGGGCTGCATGGTTGCCATGCTATGGCGTCTGCCAAGGTAATCCAGGGAAAAAGGGCACGAAATGATTGTCTGCTGTTGCTTTCATGGAGGAAGGATTGAGTGACAACATTTACCCAGAATCACCCACAACACTGTTTTTGCATTGGGATCTCAACCCAGAATTCCAATGGGCGGGGGAAACTGCGGAAACTATGGGATAGCTACGGGATAGCTACCCTCAGTGCAACGCTCTGGAAATCGATGCTAGCCTCGGTACATGGACGCACACCGCCAAAATAATGTGCTTAGTGTGGCCGCGTGCACTCAACTTTATACAATCTGTTTTAAAAAACCGGTTCATGTAAAATCGGAATAATCCCGTAGTGTAGACATACCCTCAGAGTAAACCCAGCTCCAATCCCTCCCTGTAGGGCTCCAGACAAGGCCAGCCTGCTGGATCCGGCGTCCCCTCTGGTGAGCAAGTCACAACAGCCAGCAGGCAAAACACCGGCTCCCGCGTCATTTGAAAGAGCAAGACAAAGCCTTGAAACTCCACTTATGCTAAGGTATGAAGCAACAGGTCCCAGAGTCCCACTGAGATCTGAGCTCAGCTTGCACTATTCAGAGTTCTGACAGCTGAACTTTACGCCATGGGACCAGATGGTGTCACAGTCTCTAGACACCAGTGACTCTCAGCTGGCAGGTTTGCACTCTGCACTCACAGCTTCTCTGCAGCTGCTCCAGCTCTCTTCTCCCCTCGGCTTTCTCAGCACCTGGCCCCACAGCGCTTCCTGACAACCAGAGACTGCGCTTTCTGGGCCCACTCCTGCAGATGTGGGCTTCTATCCTGCTTCCTAAGGATTCAGCAGGAGAGAGGGGCCTTTCCAGGAAATTGCTACGGCTTCTGGGAATCCATGTGTGGCTCTGGACACGCCCAGGATGCGTTTGGTGACTGGCCTGCACAGCAGCTTAAAAGCCAGCTGCTAAAACTAGGGCTCAGACACTGGACCCCCCCAGTTAAAAGCTTCATGTTCTTCCCACCAGCAGCTTCCTCTCACATGACTCTCTTTCCTCCTCCATCAACTATAATCCTGATCTACTGCATCCGTGGGGCCTGCTCTGAGTCCCCACATCCCCCTACTTTGTCTTTATTCCCTGCAGGCTGTAAAAATGTCAGGGGAGGCCACCCCCTCCCTTCACTCAGTGGTCCTGCTCATATCGGCCAGCTGCAGCCTCATCTCCTGGAACTCAGCCAGCTGTCACTTGATCCAGTCGTACAGTCACACTGACTGGCTCCCCTTGGATGCTCTTGTGGAAATCCCACAGGCACCACTGGTTTCTTTAATGTTGTGCTGTTTGCCCAACTGCCGGAACAAAGCCGCCAACTCCTCCCTCACCGACTCCCATCAATCCCCCTGGTTGCTATAGAACCCTCTGATGCTTTCCCGTTCTGCCAACACCACCAGGCCTCGCCCCCCTGCTCCTTTATCTTGCAAGCACTGGATGCTCAGCTTCCAATAGCCTCTGCCGTGGATCAGGGAATTGCCCACATTGAGCACACGGTGAGAGTTGCGTGATCTGAATAGTCCATAGGCACCACCCTGCACTGGGCTGTCGACGTGCTCTCCTTCACATAAATCCGGTGAGTGCAACTCCTGGCCTGTCCCTGCAGAAAGGTGTACCCCCTCTGTGGCTGATGTGAGCTCGGGTCAGAGGAGTAGGAGGCTACCACTCGCCCTCCACTGATTCCATTACGGAGAAACACGTCCTCTAAGCCGACCTCGCTACAGACCTGCGCCCGGTAGTGCTTATTGTAAAAACGTTTCCTCTCACGGTCGAGAAAACAGGACCAGTGGTTTTCAGGACGGCTGACACAATTAAAATCAGCCCCAACACCAAACACCATGTGGTCCAGAGGAAGGGAGCCAGTTCCTACCATAGATCTTTCCTTTCACACCTTAATATCAAGTGCCTCCTCTTGGGCCTCTGAATCCCTGCCACATTCCACGTGCCAGATGCCCCTTCCCCAGTACTGTTGTCGCTCAGTTTTGCAGAGGAGCTTTCCTCCCAAGTCCCTGCCCCCTCTGGCACCATCTCCGAGGGCCATCCTGTCTCACTCTGTTCCCGCCATTTTGGGTCGACAAATAAGTCATGTGGGAAAGACAGCTCCCATCTCTCATCGTTATAGGTCAGGTGGGCCAACTAGGGGAAGAAGCCCATGCTTTCTGTTGTGCTGCTGGGGAGCTCAAAATCAGGTACTTACCTCAGATAAAGGTGCTGCTGCCCTCCCAGAAAACAAGCCCCCCCTCCACAAAAAAGAGATGAAAGTGCCTGCCAAAGCCTAGAATTGAACCAGCAACCTTCAGTCTAATGCTCTTCCAACTCACCTACTTTGTGGTAAGAATTTGGCCTGCTGCTTCTCTGCCCAGGATGTTTTTGCAGCAGTTGCGCACAAAAAGGACGTCATTGTGAGCGGCGCACAAAGACAAGACTCGTTTTTGCCTGCCTTGCTCAGCTTGACTTACTTCCTCACCCCGTTCCTGCCTTAATGCCCAGGCTCATCTGGTAGTGGAAGGGGACTGGGGACCAGTGGCATGGGTAGGAAGTTGAACTGGACCCTGCGCTAGACTAGACCCTGGCGGTGAGAGTCTGGCCATCACTTGCCACCCCACTCTGTTGGCCTGGCTTCCCCCCTGGACATTTAGGGAGGGAAGTGGGGCTTCTGCCTCCCCTCCCCAATTTTCACACCGCAGAGGAGTGCAAACAGGAAAACGAACGGCTGCTCCACACCCCCACCAGAGGAACCCGATGCCCTTAGCTGCTCCCCTTGCTCCCCCCACAGCTATGCTACTGAGTGGAAGCATCCTGTGCCATAACACAGAGGTTGATTAAACAAAACCCTCTTCTGCTAGCACTGGGCCTCCTTCTTCTTACACTGGGCCTGCAAGTGAGGAGGCGTCTTGCACAGCGCCAAGAGTCTGACCTGTGAGGCAGGAGGCAGCTGATGCCTGCAGCGGAGCTCCCAGAAGTTATTAAGGGACAGAGACTCCTAAATGCCCTTAGTAACAAGGGTTTGGGGTTCACCAAGGTCAGTAAGGGGCTCACTATGTCGGCCTTATAACCCTGGGTTCAGGTCACTGTGCAGCTCTGATCTAGAGCTCGGATCCCAACAACCGACCAGCAGCCCACAGCCTCCCCCTAGGTCTGCCGCACCTGGTTACCCCTTACAGGCTGACCTTACCCCCCTTCCAGCCCCGGATTAGTCCCCCAATCATCCTACTGCCGCTCAGAGCCACAGACGTGGAGGTGCTGAAGGAGGGAGGGGTGACTCTAGGGTGGGATTCTTCTCTAAAGATGGCTGGCAGAAAGGTGGTGCTCAGCTCTGTCAGCGACCTGCCCAGTTGCCTCGCTGCCAGGGGATGCAGATGTTTCTGTAAGGCGATTAAATGGGGTAGTTGGCTTCTGGAGGAATGTGCAATTAAGAGAGGGAATTTCCATCCCTCTTTCAGGTGCATTTCAGTGGCCTAATGGATAAGGCATTGGCTTCCTAAGCCAGAGATTGTGAGTTTAAGTCCCATCTGGGGTGAAAAACTCCTTTCTTGTATATTGCAAAGAAGCCTTGGTGTTATTTTCACCAACAAAGCTGGGAGATGTTTCAACACAAAGTACTGGATCTTGGGAACAATCCCCGAGAAACGGCATCTTCCACTTGACAAATGCTTTCTAGACCCATCAGTAGCAAACAGTTAATACTAGTGTTTGTCTGCGAATAGAGGTGTCAAGTTTCCTCCCCCACTCTGAACTTTAGGGTACAGATGTGGGGACCTGCATAAACACTTCTAAGCTTAACTACCAGCTTAGATCTGGGTTCGCTGCCACCATCCAGATTCCTCAGTGTCTGGAACACCCTCTTTCCCCCCAAAACCTTCCCCTCCCTGGGTAGCCTTGAGAGGCTTTTTCACCAAGTTCCTGGTGAACACCGATCCAACCCCTTGGATCTTAAAACAAGGAAAAATCAATCAGGTTCTTAAAAAGAAAGCTTTTAATTAAAGAAAGAAAGGTAAAAATCATCTCTGTAAAATCAGGATGGAAAATACTTTACAGGGTAATCAGATTCATATAGCCCAGAGGAACCCCCTCTAGCCTTAGGTTCAAAGTTACAGCAAACAGAGGTAAAATCCTCTCAGCAAAAAGGAACATTTACAAGTTGAAAAAACAAAAATAAAACTAACACACCTTGCCTGGCTATTACTTACAAGTTTGAAATATGAGAGACTGGTTCAGAAAGATTTGGAGAGCCTGGATTGATGTTTGGTCCCTCTTAGTCCCAAGAGCGAACAATCCCCAAAACAAAGAGCACAAACAAAAGACTTCCCCCCACCAAGATTTGAAAGTATCTTGTCCCCTTATTGGTCCTTTGGGTCAGGTGTCAGCCAGGTTTCCTGAGCTTCTTAACCCTTTACAGGTAAAAGGATTTTGGTGTCTCTGGCAATGAGGGATTTTATAGTATTGTACACAGGAGGGCTGTTCCTTTCCCTTTATAGTTATGACAAGAGGGAAGGGGAGTGTTTACTCCGACACCTCAATTAAAGAAACAGACAGAAAGAGCAAGGCCGTCCTGAAAGAGAATGGATCTGCCTGGAGACAAAGCAGACCCTGAGAATGAACAACAGTGTGAAAAGAAGAACTTCAAATGTGTGTTAGGTGTTAGTTAGATTGGTCTGGCAAATTTCAAGAAAATACCAATGCTCGTAGACTGATGCAGACACTGGCTGTTTCTAATCTTTTACTGAGAGTTCATTGAGAAATATTTTCCTTAATTATGTTATGGAATATTGGGTGGGCTATGAAGGCACCATTCCTCCCGCTTTCGCCCTTCGAGACAACACGGCTACATGGCATGCGGCCAATGCACACCTTCCAGTCAACTGCTAGAGAAGACAACACAGACAGGGATGGCAGCAGGGCAGACTGGAGCTCCACGGAGATGGTGGGACCAGGTCTCATCATTGGGGAGGTGGCCACCCCAGCATGCACAAGGCTGAGCCAGCAAGTTTGGTGTGTGCGTCACCGTGCCCCTACTCACTGCAAATGGTGTAGTGCGGGGGCAGTTACTGAGTTAGGTTGGTCTGGCAAATTTAGGGCTTGGCTACACTTGCAGATGTAGAGCGCTGGGAGTTAAACCACAGCAGGGAAAACACTGCCGTGTGTTTACACTGTCAGGGGCAAGCGCACTGGAGTGGCCACATTAGCAGCTCTTGCAATGGCACAAAGAGCAGTGCATTGTGGTAGCTATCCCAGTGTGCAAGTGGCTGCAACGTGCTTTTCAAATGGGGGGCAGGGGTGGAGTGTGACAGGGAGTATGTTGTGTGTATGTGGGGGGAGAGACAGTGTGTTTGGGGGGCTGAGAGTGTGTCAGCATGCTGTCTTGTGTGTTCAGACAGCAGCAGACCCCCCTTTCTGACACACACTCACAACAGCAGCATTCCACACTGATAGTTGCTTTGTCCGGGAGCAGATAAGCAGCCAGTTGTCAGAAACAGAGCTTTGAAAAGGGATATCCACATGCCTGCAGCCGATTTCAAAACAATGACCAGAGTGGGCACTTGACTTCAGGGGATTATGCAATGTTTCCTGAGGCCAATCACAGCGCAGTAACGCAACATGTCATCCACCCTGACGCCCGGGCATTTCAGCTGAGGCACAGCGAGCTTTATGCTTCTCATGGAGGTGGATTACCAGGCGCACTCCAGCTGCAGAGCCCAAGCGCTCCATCTGCCTTGTCAGTGTGGACACCTCAGGAGTTAGGGAGCCCAGGGTTGCTTTAATGCGCTCTAACTTGCAAGTGTAGCCAAGCCCCTAACTTGCGACCTGACACCCAGGGTTATAAGGCCGACATAGTGACCCCCTTACTGGCCTTGGTGAACCGCAAACCCTTGTTACTAAGGGCATTGAGGAGTCTCTGTCCATTAATAACTTCTGGGGGCTCCCCAGCAGGCTGCAGGCGTCAGCCACCTCCTGCCACACAGGACAGACTCTTGGCGCTGTGCCAGCCGCCCCCTCGCTTGCAGGCCCAGTGTAAGAAGAAGGAGGCCTGGTGCTGGCAGAAGAGGGTTTTGATTAATCGAGCTCTGTGGTATGGGCACAGGACGCTTCCACTGTGTCCCTCTGCTGGCTTTTCTTCAGCAGCACCTAGCAGCCCTGGCTCCAGGCTAGTACCTGGTGAGCTCTGGCGCTGGCAGGAAGCGCTGCAGGGTGCTGGGCAGCCGCCCTGGCAAACCAGCTGCTGGTAGGTGTCTCTGTGGTATCATGGGACAGTGAGTTCAGCTGTTAATGGAAAGGAGGGGGGTTTATGCTCCCCCAGGGATGGCACTGAAGGCTGCTCATGGGCTCCTCAAGGTCTGCTGGGAGCTGGGAAATCCCCCTTTTGCCACCTCAAAGTCTCCCTCTTGGACACAGTGGAGTCACCTGCTGGCTGGAAGAGTGTGGGGGCCGCGCCGCAAAAGCCCATCTCCAAGCAGCCCTGCCAGGGTCTTGGGCTTAATCCAAATGCAAAATCTTCATAGTTGCCTAGTGTCCCAAGAGCCTCCCTCGTGTTCTCCCTCAGCAGCCGCCTGCCGTTGTGGGTGGGAAAAGGGGACCAGGAAGCAGTGCTGCCTCATGCCGGGACAGGAGGCCCTCGCCACACCCAGGCCTGCCTCTTGCCTTCAGCCCAGGCAGCCAGAGGTGCCGGGGAGCTCCCTGGCAGGCTGCCGCCGCCTCACCTCAGCCACCTCTTGCCTCACAGCCTAGGCTCTTGGCGCTCTGCTGGTCACTGTTTCGCTTGAAAGCCCAGAGCAAAAAGAAACAAGCCCCTGCATAGCAGAGGAGGGTTTTGATCTGTTGATTTCTGTGCCCAGCACACTGCTGCTGCACCATGGTGCTGCCTTTTCTCCTGGAGCCCCCAGCACCCATCCTCCACCATCTGGACTTAGGGCCAGATTAACCTTTTGTGGGCCTCAGCACCAAACATATTTGTGGGCCTCCATGTAGTCATTGTGGGCTCCGAGTGTGGGCCTGGTGTGGCAGTGCCATTGGTGCCATAGTGTACCCGCTACTGAATGTCAGAGACATTTTTACCACACACCTCTGCATGACTATATGCATTGCCATACACAGCTCCCTCAGCCCCCAGTTCTTCTCACTGAGCTGTACACCCATGTGGGTTTACCAGTGTCCACAGGGAGCAGAACTTTCATAGTGATCAGGGGAAACTCCCCAGAGATTTATCTCCTTCCTCATTCAGACCTTCTCTAGCCATGTCTCCAGTACCCCCCATGTCACCAGTCACTGCATGTGGTCCTAGTCTCAGCTCAGAGTTCTAAAGCCAGCAGATACCTGATCAGTTCTGACAGATCCCTCCCTCAGCCCCCATCCTGCCATGTGAGCAAGCCACCTGCAAACACCATTTCCCCAAAGTGAGGACTTAGCCCTTGGGAATCTGAAGACACCAGCCTTTCTCCCTCGGCTCCCATCTACATGCTAGTCTGCCACCTGGTCACCACCACCTCTCCCCATGCCTGTTTCCTTTCTGCTTTGGACATGCTCCCCACCCAAGTGGGGCTATTCTCCCTCTGCAAGCCTGACCTGCTGCCTCTTTCCGTGCTTCCCTTGACATTCCTTTCCTGCTGGTGACCTCTGTTCCTTGAGGTTAACTCCAGTGTCTTTAGCTGCTCTAGCTTACTGGCCCCCAATAGTCACAGAGCCACCTGCAGCTTCTCTGGCTGTAGCCATGGGGCCAATTGCCAGAGGCCAGCCTTAGACAGCTGCAGCTACTAGCCGCAGGAGTGGGTGGCAATTCCAAGGCTGAGCATGCTTGAACCTTGCAACGGCAGCACTAGGGAGTCTAAATCCTCAGCACTGGCCCTAGGCAGCTGCAGACTCTGCAGTTAGGCACTTCCCTCCTCTAGGCCATGGCTTTAAATACCTGAGATTCCCATCACCTGCAGCAGAGGCCACCAATACCCACACACCCCTCAGCTAGCACAGAGTCATGCCAAAAGTGCAGCCTGGATGATTTTGGAGACTGGGGTACCAGGCGGTTCCCATCCCTGAGCAGCAGCTCTGCAACAAGCTCACATGCCCCCCTCTCCTATGGGACTAGGACCCTATGAAGACAATGGAGTTACCCCGTGTATAACCAGTTCTGTCCAAAGCCTGTTGAAGTGAGTGGGAGTCTTTTCATTGTCTTTAATGGGCTGTGTAAAGAAGCAAAGGCCCCATTCTAGACTCTAGGAGCAAAGTGCTTTCTATGCGGCACTGGTTTACTAGTGTAACAGGAAGGTCTCATGTTATCTAGTGAATAAACAACACCTCCTACAGCAGCTAACTTTTTCTGAGAGGCTTCACACCCAATTACTAAATGTGAATCTGCTTTGCTTACAAGGACTGAACATATCAGGTGGTATGATCACGAAAGCAGGGCACTTCTGAGTTCAGAAGGAGTTTTGGATGTGCACGGAACACAGACAGGACTGGGTTCTCACATGGCTACAGAACTGCGGTGAAGTGGAACAATGTTCAGCTTGTGTGATTGGAGGATATCTGGATCCATATTATAAGACTGTCCTACATAAATGAGGAAAAGTTGAGGGGCCTTTGTTATTCTTTTGTTCCACTCTTCGTTTCTATGGGGAACTGGCCAATGCAATATTACTCTCTTCCTTTTAAACAAACCAAACTAAAACAAAATGGTAGTGGCTGTTGAAAATAGCAATTCCAGTCCTAGTTAGCACTGGGAAGACCCCAGCATTTGTTGCTCAATTTTATCCTACTTTTTTCTACAGCCAAGTTACAATGGATCAACATATTTGATTTGGGAGAAATGAAGTACCAGCTGCCCAAATTGAGCTTGAGCCCTCCTAAGTGTTGAGAGTGTTCAAATCTGGAAGGCAGGGGCTAGATTCCCTTTCTGAATATTGGATAAATCTGGAAAGGAAAAGCCAGTTTCTGCTTCCATGCCTCAGACGTGGAAATCTGCCTACGTGCCTGGTACTGTATCTAAAGCTGCCCAGGTCCTCTAGTAGAGCAGAGGTGGGCAAACTATGGCTTGTGGGTCACATTCGGCCTACAGGACCGTCCTGCCTGGCCCTTGACCTCCCGGCCAGGGAGGCTAGCCACCGCCCCCTCCCCCACTGTCTCCCCTCCCCTGCATCCCCGCACGGGCAGTGCTCTGGGCGGCAGGGTTACACACTCCTGCCGAGCAGCTCTGGCCAGGCGGCACGGCTGCCAGACATGCTGCTCTGAGTGGTATGGTAAGAGGGCTGGGGCCAGGGGACTGGATAAGGGCTGGGAAGTCCCAGGGGGCACTCAGGGGACAGGGAGAAGAGGGCAGTTGGATGGGGTGGAGGTTCTGGGGGATGGTCAGGGAACGGGGTGGGGGGAATGGATAAGCCTGGGAGTCCTGGGGGGCCTGTCAGGGGGAGGGGGTGTGGATGGGGTGGGGGGAATGGATAAGCCTGGGAGTCCCAGGGGTCCTGTCAGGGGGCGGGACTGTGGATAGGGGTCGGGGCAGTCAGGGGACTGGGAGCAGGGGGTGTTGGTTAGGGGCAGGGGGTCCTAGGAGGGGGCAGTCAGGGGACAAGGATTGGGGGGTTGGATGGGTCAGGGGTTCTGAGGGGAGCAGTCAGGAGACAGGAAGTAGGAGGGGGTGGATAGGGGGTGGGGCCAGGCTGTTTGGGGAGGCACAGCCTTCCCTACCCAGTCCTCCCTACAGTTTTGCAACTCCAATATGTCCATCAGGCCAAAAAGTTTGCCTACCTCTGTAGTAGAGCCTCCCCTCTCTTACTTTTCATTTTAACATCTAGTGGGACCCACATATCTCCCTTACTAGGCTTCAGATACAGAGGCGCACTGTCCATTTAGTCCACCCATTTCCTTCTTGGGGGGCTGCCAGGTGGGGTCACACCAGCATCCCTAATCCAGCCTGGGGAAGTCTCCTGAGGGTGATATCTGGGCCAAAGCCTCCTACTCCTTGGGCACACTTGTTCCGCATTCACTCTGCCACTCCCTTCCAGCAGCCAGCTTTCCATCCACAGCAAGCTGCGGTGCATGGGGCCTCAGTGTTCCCCCCGGTTCCCTTTCCTTGGGATAGCTGCCAGGGAATGCTGGGAAATGTAGTTCCTTTCCTGCTCCAGGGCCGGCTCTATGGGCAGGGATCTGGCCAAGGAACTACAGCTCCCAGGGCCTCTTGGGTTCTCAGCTCCCAGGCTGGATCCCTGAGGCTCTGCTCCTGCAGCACTGCGAGAGGGGAGGAAGTGAGTGCTATGGGCCCCTTCTGAGCATGGGCCTGGCGCTAGGGAGCCATTGGTGCCATGGTAAATCCGGTACTGATCTCTGGGACTTTTCTCCTAACTGCTCAATTTTTCATCAGTGACACTCAAAAGGAAGGTAACAGGACAGTAACTCTCCATTTCCTGCACGACCTGCAGAGATTGTGTTGACATCCCCAGTGAATCACAAAGACGTGTGGCCCAGGCTCGTGTTGCAGCAATTGCACTCAAAGCAACTATCTTGGCAATGCCAGTCACATCAGCCTTATCATCTCCAGGCTTGTGATTTGATTCTTTCCAATGCTCCTCTCCAAAGAGCCTTTTCCTTAGCAAGCAATTATTTAGATTGCCAAGAGAAGTCTCTTCTGTTTTCTAGAAAGACAGAGGAAAATGTGAGCAGAGGAGACACAAGCTACACAACAAAGTACTACTGGCAGTTGAACCCAGGATCTCCTGTTTACAAGATAGGTGCTTTAGCCAGCTAAGCCATGACACCTTCCACAAACAATTGGTTGCAATTGTTCCACTTGATGGTCTAAGACAACACCTTCAAATTCCAAAAGTACAAAGGTTCCCCATTTCTCTCAAGACTTACAGACCTTCAAGTGTCTGGCTCTCTGTGCACAGAAAACCACAGCTGAGTTGACAGAGGGCTTCTAACATGTGCTTCTCCCACCACCTGCTCTTATCATGTATCAGAGAGGTAGCTGTGTTAGTCTGGATCTGTAAAAAGTGACAAAGAGCCCTGTGGCACCTTATAGACTAACAGATGTTTTGGAGCATAAGCTTTCGTGGGTGAATACTCACTTTATCAGATGCATGTAGTGGAAATTTCCAGAGGCAGGTATATATATGCAGGCAAGAATCAGTCTAGAAATAACAAGGTTAGTTCAATCAGGGAGGATGAGGCACTGTTAGAAGCAGGTAAACTATGAACACCAAGGGAGGAGAAACTGCTTTTGTAGTTGGCTAGCCAGTCACAGTCTTTGTTTAATCCTGAGCTGATGGTGTCAAATTTGCAAATGAACTGAAGCTCAGCAGTTTCTCTTTGAAGTCTTGTCCTGAAGGTTTTTTGCTGCAGGATGCCTACCTTTAAATCTGCTATTGTGTGTCCAGGGAGGTTGAAGTGTTCTCCTACAGGTTTTTGTATATTGCCATTCCTAATATCTGATTTGTGTCCATTTATCCTTTTCCTTAGAGACTGTCCGGTTTGGCCGATGTACATAGCAGAGGGGCATTGCTGGCATATGATGGCGTACATTACATTGGTGGACGTGCAGGTGAATGAACCAGTGATGGTGTGGCTGATCTGGTTAGGTCCTGTGATGGTGTCGCTGGTGTAGATATGTGGGCAGAGTTGGCATTGAGGTTTGTTGCATGGATTGATTCCTGAGTTAGAGTTACTATGGTGCAGTATGCAGTTACTAGTGAGAATATGCTTCAGGTTGGTGGTTTGTCTGTGGGCGAGGACTGGCCTGCCACCCAAGGCCTGTGAAAGTGTGGGATCATTGTCCAGGATGGGTTGTAGATCCCTGATGATGTGTTGGAGAGGTTTTAGCTGAGGACTCTAGGTGATGGCCAGGGGAGTTCTGTTGGTTTCTTTCTTGGGTTTGTCTTGTAGTAGGAGGCTTCTGGGTACACGTCTGGCTCTGTTGATCTGTTTCTTTATTTCCTCGTGCGGGTATTGTAGTTTTGAGAATGCTTGGTGAAGATTTTGTAGGTGTTGGTCTCTGTCCAAGGGATTGGAGCAGATGCGGTTGTACCTCAGTGCTTGGCTGTAGACAATAGATCATGTGGTGTGCCCAGGATGGAAGCTGGAGGCATGAAGGTAGGCATAGCGGTCCGTAGGTTTTCGGTATAGGGTGGTGTTAACATGACCATCACTTATTTGCACCATGGTGTCTAGGAAGTGGACTTCCCATGTAGCTTGGTCCAAGCTAAGGTTGATGGTGGGGTGGAAGCTGTTGAAATCATGGTGGAATTTTTCCAGTCTCCTTCCTCTGGGTCCAGATGATAAAGATGTCATCAATGTAGCGTAGGTAGAAAAGGGCCGTGAGTGGACGAGAGCTGAGGAAGTGTTGTTCCAGGTCAGCCATAAAAATGTTGGCATATTGTGGGGCCATGCGGGTGCCCATAGCAATGCCACTCATCTGGAGGTTGTGTGTGAGGATAAAGGCACAGAGCTCAGCAACCAATTGTGCTGTGGCATCATCAGGGATACTGTTCCTGACAGCTTGTATTCCATCTGTGTGTGGGATGTTTGTATAGAGAGCCTCTACATCCATGGTGGCTAGGATGGTGTTTTCTGGAAGGTCACCAAGCATTGTAGTTTTCTCAAGAAATCAGTGGTGTCACAGAGATAGCTGGGAGTGCTGGTGGCATAGGGTCTGAGCAGAGAGTCCACATATCCAGACAGTCCTTCAGTGAGAGTGCCAATGCCCGAGAAGATGGGGCGTCCAGGATTTCCGGGTTAGTGGATCTTGGATAGTAGATAAAATAACCCTGGTCGGGCTCTAAGGGTAAGGGTAACAGCAGCATGAAGAGGAGAGGGAATATCTCACTGCCGGGGGAGGAAGGTGGACGCATCCCTTCAGTTTGACCATTGTCATTGCAGCAGAGAAGATTTCAGTGGAATTGAATGCCCTGGTTCAGACAAGAGACACAGGGAGGTTTTGCTGTTCATGGATCCATGCAAAGGAAATTGTGTCTCTGTGTGAAAATGGGGAGGGAAATGAAACACCCACATGTTGGCACCTAAGGCATAAGGGACCCCTATAGGATTAGAATAGGATAAGTTCTCAAGCAGCATGTTTCTTATTTTGCTCATCTGTCAATTTTGATTATTATCGATGGAAATATTTTGCCATTGGGTCGTGTGTTTACACAGAAATTGACATTTACCAACAAACACGTAATTCTTCCAATCCTGCCTAGTCTGCAGTTGGTGAGTTTAGAGGGACACACTCACTCTTCCCAGTCCCCATGCCAGGCCTGTGCTCTCCAGAGTGTCCACTTCCCACACACCTGGGATCCTTCTTTGATTTCCCCTAAGACCTCTGCCTCCCCCTTCTGGGATCCTCTCCTAACACTATCCAACTCTCCTGCTGGCAGGATCCCTTCCCATTCCTTTCTCCCCTCTGAGCAAAAGCTCTGCACTTTTCCTACACTGGGAATTGAACCCAGTCTGTCTGAGGGAAAACCAGGACTCATAACCACTAGGCCATTCAGGACTTATGCAGTCAATAACAGATTTACACATTCACATTCAATAATACATTTAAAAGTAGCCATTCAAAAAACTTCAAAAACAGACTTCAAAGAGAAATTGCAGAGTTACAATTTATTTATAAACTTAACACCATTAATTTGAGCTTGAATCAGGACTGGGAGTGGCTGGCTCACTACAAAAGCAATTTTCCCTCCCTTGGTATTGACACCTCCCCATCAATTATTGGAAATGGACCGCATCACCCTGACTGAATTGGCCTTCAGCACTGGTTGTCCCCTTGTAAGGTAACTCCCTTCATGTCATGCTCCAATAAATATTTATGCCCGTATTTGCAATTTTCACTCCATGTATCTGAAGAAGTGGGCTTTTTACCCACGAATGCTTATGCCCAAATAAATGTTAGTCCTTAAGGTGCCACTGCATTCCTCGTTGTTTTTGTGAAATAAAAGCACAACGCATTCTAAGCTGATCTTAACCCTTTCAGTGCCCTTACAAACTTAGATGCTTCTCACCACAGGCTGGCTGGTTGCTTTTCAGCCAGGCTCTCCCCTTTCATCAGCTCCTCAGTCATTTGGTGTGGTGGTGTCTGTAGGTGGAGGTGGAAGAGAGAGGAAAAGCCTGGCAAATGTTTCTCCTTTTATCATGTCCTTTCTTCCCTCTTGGCTTTGCCCCCTGCCCCCTTCAGAGTCAGGTGAGCATCACTGTGTCTCTCCAAGCAAGGTTGAGCAATTCCCCTCGTGTGGCCTCATGCAGGTGAGTCATTGCATTGTAGTTCCCTTGCTGGACAATGGCTGTTGATGGGTTATTTGACACCCTGTCTGGGCGTTGGTTACTTTCCTTGCTGTTGCCACTGGGGAGCTAATATCTGGCTGATTCCCCCAACTTACAGCATAGTGACAACCACACTATGCAATTCTCATAACTTCATATGCATGAATGGTATACATATATGGGTAGAGAAATGACTTTCAGCAGATCATATCCTTTCCCCTGATACCTTACAAGTCATGCTTTATATGTAAGATCCCGATTATATGAAAATGAGGAATATGGGGGTTACAGCACGCTTCCCCAAAGGTATAGAATGTCACACTGAGATTCTATTTTCATTTGTTATGTAACCAACTTTGACCTCTGTGTCTAACACTTATAATCACTTAAAATCTATCTTTCTGCAGTTAAACTTATTTTAATGTTTTACACTGACTTGTGAAATTGTCCAAAGTGCTTGGGAAAGCTGCTCAGATTAAAAAGGCTGGTGCATGTTCACTTTCTTTTTGAGGAAGTGGTGAATTAATTAATGAGCTTGCACTTTTCAAGAGGTTTTGGGCAGTGTAAGACGGTACATTTCTGAGGTGCAAGGCTGAGGGCTGGGGAGATATGATGGCATTCATGCCACTAAGTTGGGTGCATTGCTGCATGTTGTTGGCTGAGTAATCACAGCACCAGGAGGGGTTTTGCTGCTTGTCATTAGTGCAGCATTGTAAGGCACAGCCCAGGCTGGAGAGATAAGAGGACAGAGCAGTCCCACAGTTTGAGTTTGTACCCCACAGATCCCACCACACAGAGACCCAGCTGTGACCAGCCGTGGTAATAGTGTGCTTAGTGCCTTGTCGCTTCAAGAGCTGCAGATGCAAGATGAGTTACAGCGACCTTGATCTTGTTTCCATGTTTATCCGATGCCTCCTTTCGACACTTGTCAGCAAAAAGACCCGTTTCTTTTGCAAGCATTTTTATGGCAAGCCAGAGTCGGGCTTCTCCGTTAACAAAAAAGATTGACCAAAAGGTGACAAGAGGAGGCACGTTCAGCAAGGCAGCACTGGATGCTGGATCCTGAATCTGCTCTTTATCCAGCAGGTCTCTTGGCAAGCTCTGCCACGGTGCCACTCTTTGGGACTTCTCCCATAACTGCTCAATGCTTCATCAACAACAATAAAATGAAAGGACAGTAATTCTCCATTTCCTGCAAAGAACCCTCTAGAAGAGCCTCTGTGCATAGATATTACCAGCAAATTGCATGGGCACATTACACAGGCTCTCATGTCACAGCAATTGCAGTCTAAGCAACCTCCTTGCCTATGCAATGGCCTTTTCACCAACTCCAGACTGAGGATTTGATTCTCTCTAATGCTCTTCTGGAAAGAAGCCGCCTCTTTCACAAGCAATTACTTGGGTTGCCAAGGGAGGTCTCTTCTGTTTCCTAGGAAAACACAGAAAAGTGTGAGCAGAGGAGACAGAAGCCATTCAACGAGGCACCATTGGGAACAGAACCCAGGATTGCCTGTTTACTAAACTGGTGTTTTAGCCTACTAAACCATGATGCCTTCCTCAAGAGGGTATTTGCAACCATTCCACTTGATGGTCCAAGACTACACCTTCAAATTCCAAAGTACAGATGTTCCCCATTTCCTTCAAGACTTGCAGACTTTTTGCTGTCTGGCTCTGTGCATGGAAAGCCACAGCTGAGCTGACAGAGGGCTTCTAATATGTGCTTCTCCCACAAGCTGCTCTCATCAGATACTGATTAGTGCTCTGTGTTTCAGTCACAGCAACTTCAGCTCAACTCTGAGTCATGGTAACTTTTCCATCAGCTCCAGACTTACCATTTAACACTTTCCAATACTTAGCTGCAAGGAAGGTTCTCTGTGTCTTGAACAAGCACTTACAAGGATTGTGCAGTGAGGTCTTTTCTTTTCATGAGAAGAAATAAAAAAAAGGAGCCTGACAGAAAAGCCAGGTTCTGCAAGGAAGAATTGGCAGGCCAAGCCAGGATCTCCTGGAAGGCTCTTCAGTCAGCTCTTCCCAAAGATGACTATCTAGAGGCCACTTCCCACAGAGACTGATTATGGTTACAGGTCCATCCTGAAATTAGACCAGGATATTTTAAAGCTTTATCTCACAGTAAAATAACACAATTCAACCATGTTAGCACAGAGGAGGAAGCACTCCATCATTTCACATTTATTGCTACTGATCTCACTGACAAACTTCCTTTTCTCAGGGCTGCTCCCAGCACTTTAGGAAGTTTTTCCTCTTCTCCCTTCCAGCTGTGGTGATGGGACTGCAGCAGCTCCCCAGATGCCCAGCTCTGCTCTTTCACTTACATCCTTCACTTCTTTGGATGAAGCTGTGTTTGCCACCAGTTTAATCCACAGCTGAGACCGCAGGTACCAGCAGCTAGTTACAAAGGCTCAGTCCCCATTGCCATCAGTGGGAGGTTATCCTGGGCTGCCAGGGCTGCAGGATTTGGCCCATGATCAGTCAAGGTGCTACAGCAGCTACATTCTTACGTGGTGAGTCCTGCAGCCTATTATCAAACTGCTCTGCCATAGTCTGCAGGGCAGCCTGACTTGCTGAGAATCTGGCAGAAGAGAGACCCTGGAGAAGAGAAGGAAAATGTCCTCAGCAGTCACAGCCGGCAGGAGCAGCAAACACTGAGTATCAGACACACTTTTTCACCAGGACAGTAAATGTGCACAACCCCCTGATATATTCTCAATTCACTCCCCCTCCCAAGGAAGCCCTATTCTGCTCTATTACACTTTCATGGGATGAGAGGGAAGGTCTCTCATGGATAAATAACTGGTTAAAAGTTAGGAATAAATGGTCAGGTTTGAAAATGGAGAGAGGTAAATAGTGGTGTCCCCCAGGGGGTCTGGGACAAGTACTATTCAACATATTCATCAATGATCTGGAAAAAGGGGTAAACAGCGAAGTGGCAAAATTTGCAGATGATCCAAAACTACTCAGGAAAGTTAAGTCCAAAGCAGCCTGCGAAGAGTTACAAAAAGATCTCACAAAACTGGGTGAAAGGGCAACAAAATGGCAGATTTGTTGATAAATGCAAAGTGATGCACATTGGAAAACATAATTCCAACTATACGTATAAAATGACGAGGCCAAAAATAGTTGTTGCCACTCAAGAGAGATCTTGGAGTCACTGTGGATAGTTCTCTGAAAACATCCAGTCAATGTGCAACGATGGTCAAAAAAGCAAAGAGAAACTTGGGAATCATTAAGAAAGGGATAGAGAATAAGACAGAAAATATCATATTGCTTATGGCCCCCCACATGCATTGGCCTCCCCTCAGGCAGGGGACTTATAGGCCCTTCTGCCAGTTGGCATTGGCAGCAGCAAGGGCTGGGTTCAATGTCTAGGGGAGGAGAGCAGCAGAGAGAGGGGAGGAGAGAGAGTCCTGAGAGAGAAGCAATGAGTGCAGAGTGCAAACTGACCAGCTGAGGGTCTCACAGGAGTCCTGAAATAACAGTAGCTCCAGGTCCCATCAGGGCCACCCGAGGGGGGGGGGGGTAAGTGGGGCAATTTGCCATGGGCCCCGCAGGGACCCCCATGAGAGTTTTTCGGGGCTCCTGGAGCGGGGTCCTTCATTAACTCCGGGGGCCCCGGAAAACTCTCACGGGGCCCGGGACCCAAGAGATTCTTCCGCTCCAGGTCTTTGGCAGCAATTCGGTGGCAAGGGGTCCTTCCACTCAGGGACCCGCCGCCGAAGTGCCCCAAAGTTATTTTATTCAATTTTCCTGAATCGAGTTCATACATTCAATGTTATGTGTCCCCACTAAAGCGCGTGAATTTGGGGGAGTGCGTTCACAGTACCGAGGCTAGCATCGAGTGGTGGAGCGTTGCACTGTGGTAGCTATCACAAAGTTCCCGCAGTCTCTGCCACCCATTGGAATTGTGGGTTAAGCTCCCAGTGCATGATGGGGCTAATATATTCTTGCGGGTGTTTCTGGGTGTGTGCCATCACTCGTTCCTCCCTCCGTGAAAGCTATGGCAGACGCCATGCTGCCAGCAGATGGTGCAGCATGGTGCACCGCCTGTCTCCTGGTATGTTGAATCCACTTCAAATGTCCTCTCCTCTTTCTGTCTACTCTTTCATCTAACCATTTCGCGCTATTTCTTGGTCATTGTGAACAGAGCCGCACAGCTTCCGCCGCTTTATCCAGATTGTCTGTGTTGGGCTCCTGTGGAAGCTACAGAAGGCAACAATTCCCCGCCGTTCCTTGGCCATCATCAACAGAGCCGCACAGCTTCCACCGCACACTCTGCAGGCCCAAATCAAGTCTCTGGAGTACATCCATAGCTGGGATGGGTCATTCAGTCCTTTGTATAGAGCTTCAGTTTGTTGTGAAATTGGAGCTGGGGCAGTAAAGAGTCATCAAATGTTCTGAGGGCTGGAGAAAAATGCCTTCTAGTGAGCTATTGAAAGAGCTCAACCTGTTTAGCTTATCAAAAGAAGATTGAAAGGTGACTTCATTGAAGTGTTGAAATGCCTTAATGGAGAGAAAATATTGGTTATTAAAGGGCTCTTGAATCGAGCAGAGAAAGGCATAACAAGACCTAATGGCTGGAAGGTGAAAAGAGACAAATGCATATTACAACTAAGGCACAAATATTCAACAGTGAGGATGATTCACCACAAGAACAAGCTACCAAGGAAAGTGGTGGATTATCCATCTCCTGAAATCATTTAATGAAGACTAGATGCCTTTCTGGAATGTGTTTGCCCCAAAAGTAGCTATTGTGTCATAGAGGAGGCCTGTGCTATGTAGGGGATCAGATTAGATGCTCTAATGGTCTCTTCTGGCCATAAAGTCGACTAATTTCTGAAAAACTGAGTGTAGCATTGGGAGCAGCGTCTGATGTTTTCCTGTCTAGCCGGCTTGCTTCCTAGAACGAACACTCCTTGAGTTGGGTGATCCACAGGGAGTAGCTCAAACCACCAAAGTGCCTGGCCAGGGGAAGGACATTGGCACAGCAAGGGAGGGGTGTGGCAGTGACATCACAAAGGCCTTTTGCAGGACCTCAGACTATTGGTCAAAGGTGGTGGGGAGGTGGTGACATCACAGAGACATGCTGACATCAGCCAGGCAGGACAGGGACAAGGGGTCAGGGAAACCTCAGAGACCCCTGTGGCTTTGCTTCAGCAAGTCTCCTTTTCGAGATCTCTCTTTGAGGACTGAGAGAATATTTGGTTTCACGTACGTGAGCACCAGGAGGAACCTCTTTCAAGTTTTCTCCTTCCCTTTTCCTGATTTTACTAGAAAACAGCCATCCCTGTTTAGAAGGTAAGAGCCTCCTCGAGGGAAGGGGTGTCATAGGGGCATCACAGTTCGTGCTTGGGGTGGCATGCCGCGGTGGGGGCTCTGCTGGTCGCCGAGAGGGTGGCAGGCAGCTCTGGTGGACCTCCCGCAGGCATGCCTGCGGATGCTCCACCGGAGCCGCGGGACCAGCGGAGCATCCGCGGGCACGTCTGCAGGAGGTCCACCGGAGCCGCGGGCCGGGCGACTGCCAGAGCGCCCCCCGCGGCGTGCCGCTGTGCTTGGGGTGGCGAAATTGCTAGAGCCACCCCTGTTCTCCAGGTCTCTCTTTGAGGACTGAGAGAGTAGTCGGGTTCACGTACGTGAGTGCCAGGAGGAACCTCTTTCGAGTTTTTTCCTTCCCTTTTCCTGATTTTACTAGAAAACAGCCGTCCCTGTTTAGAAGGTAAGAGCCTCCTCGAGGGAAGGGGTGTAATGGGAGTGTCACAATTCAGATGCCGGTGGCTCCCCCACACTGTAAGGAAGCTCCCGCCACCCTGCTCTGTGTTCACAATGTGGGAAAGAGCAGCATTGCATGGCAGTGATTTGCTCCTGGCTGCCAGAGCAGAGCAGCAGGCTCAGCTGTCAGAACTTCATGGACCTATGAAAGGGGAGGGGCCTATGGCTCTGTAGTAGGAATGCAGGGCAGGCGAGTTCACAGAGGGCATTGTGGGATACTGGCAGAGGCCAGTTATGGTGATATAATGAACAGCAGCATCTACAGACACTCTGTCACTTTAAGTTTGCTGGAAAAAGCTCTAGGCTTCTCATCGAAGTGGTTTTATTTTGTAATCAAAACAGGGTAGTTTTGTCGCCAGACGTGGCATTGCAGTGTGTGCACCAGCCACAAGCTGCCAACCGAGGGAGCATAGTGCGTTTTTCACACACCTGAGCAATATAATTCTGCTGAAATAACTTTGTAGTGCAGACCTGGCCAAAGATTCACACAAACACACAGAGCTTGCAAGGAAAACCTCACATGCTCCTCTGCTTTGCAGAATTCAAACACAAGCAAAGCTTGTCAGGCCCAGGTGGGGATGCAGGAAGTCAGGTGAGCAGACACCATTCCTTAGCTACAAGCAAGCACCATGGTTTAGCTGGTTGAAGTACCTGTTTTGTAAACAGGAAATCCTGGGTTCAACTCCCAGTGGTGCCTTATTGAGATCCTTTTAGAGCACCTGGTATTGGCTACTGTCAGAAGACAAAATACAGAGCTAGTTGGACCTTTGGTCTAACCCAGTGTGGTTTTTCTTATGGTTTAAATAACACTCACAGGCACTGATAATAGAGTTACTGAAAGTTTGAGAGTTAAGAGCTGATAGGTCAGAAGTCCAAGCCACTCACAGATGACCCCCACCCTCTGGGACAGGAGCAGGTCTGAGCTCTCACACCAAATGCTCATTGTGGCTGTTAGAATCTGTGGGCAGCTTATTTAGTTTACAACCAGGGTTCAGTCCTTGATTCACACATCAAGGATAACAACCCTTTGTTTCTCCTGCTCCAATAACAAGGAGACTGGGAATCCAACACCAGCCAAAAGTGATCATTTAGGCAATCAATCCAACATATTTCCAACATACTGTAAAATCCACATGCAGACTCATACACAAAACCTTGCAAGAAAATCTTCCTGAGGGGGTCTGAAGCACCTGCTGCTGGAAGGAAGGAGGGAGCTGTGGGTTGGGATTGAGGAGCAGCATGAGGAGAAGGGGCCTGTGGGTTGAGATTGAGGGGCACTGGGAATAGGATGGGGCTGTGGGTTGGGACAGGGGAGAAGGATGAAGAGGAGTAGGCTCTGGTTGGGAGTGAGGAGCAGTGAGCATAGGAGGGGCTGAGGGTTGGGTCTGAGGGGCACTGGGAGTAGAGGGGACATGAGTGTGGGTTGAAGAGCATCCTCATTTGAGGATCCAGCAGGACAGGGGAAGGCAGCAGCTGATTCTAATTCCTTAGGGATATTCTGTGTGTTTGTGTGTGTGCAGGGAAGGAACAAGCTATATGCCCAGAGGACTTTATTCCTCCAGGCTGCAAGGACAGAGGGGATGTCAGGAAGTTGCCCCTTCAATCCACCCCCACACAAAGGCCCTTCTTAGGAAAGGCAAAATCCTGAAAAGAAAGAGTAACACCAGAAAGTCAGATTTTTACAATCATAGGGAGAAGTTTATCACCAGACCAAGGACTTGAACCCCAGACCCTCAGATTAAAAGTCAAATGCTCTACCAACTGAGCTAGCCACACTCACAGAAGAAAAACACAAGTTGGTGCAGAGGTGAAGCTAATCAAGAAAAAAGAGCAGGAAACAATACGGGAAACCTGCTGCTCTCTCTCTCTTCCCAGCCCTGGCCTGGCCTGGTATTAGTGCTGGTTAAAAAGAGGGGAAAATATCGGCATCTACCAGCCTTTCATAGCTGTACAAGAATCAGGCACAATACAGAGGTGCCCATCTGCAAGCGTTGAATGGTTGGATTGGCTAATGCAACCAGTAGACGTCCAGGGCACATTGGGATATAGAGCCAAGTGTCCTTCACCATCATTATTTCAAAGGGATAATGACAATGATAGGAAGGTTCACAACTGACTCAGGAGTTGCATACAAAGGTGCATGTTTGGCAGTGCATGTTTGGCAGTTGGGAATTTCTGGCTCCTTCTCAGGCTCAGGTTGGCCACCCCGGTCTAGATGTAGAAGTTACAACATTTAAACTTGAAAGAGGGGCCAATTTCCCCATCATTTCACACCTTTACATCCAAACACGATGACTTTCTGAATGAACCCTCCTCGTTCAGCCAGAATATCTTGGGGTGGATGTAGGAGTCACTGGGTAAAATTCTCTGGACTCTGTTCTGAATCAGGTCAGAGCAGAGGTACCTAGTGATCTAGTCTGGCTATAAAAGCTATATATCAACACCAAATATGATGTGAAATTAATCCTCAGGAATGGCTGTTCCCGACCCAGACCCCAGCAAAGGGCTCTCCAAGGAAGGGGGCTGTTGAGGAAGGAAAGAAGAAAGATATCCTTCTCTCCCTGGAGGAACTGGGCTCTTCGCTTTGGACAGAAAGGAGGGGAAGGAAATGGCCGCACGATGGCAGCAGAACCTAAGAAATGAAACACAACAGGCTTCTGTGCACATTGATTCTGAACAGTGAACGAACCTGACTCCCGTATCATGAAAAGCTAAAAAGCCGTTTCTTTCTATGCCTGGGAGAAAAGAGTTCCAATCATTCCTGCCTGTTTACTTTTGAATTATTTTACATTATAAATAAAATTGTAACAAAATTAGTCTGAACTTGAGCTGCCTGTTATTAAAAGTTGGTTTCCCAATTCAGTTCCAACTGCTCTGCTAGAAACACCCCCAGGTCCCTCCTCACCCCAGGAAGAGGAAAAAGAGAAACCCCCACTCGGCACTGCCCTTGGCTCCAGGCTGCTGTCCCGGGGTGCGGGTGGGGACTGATTGTTTGCTGCTGAGGAGGGAGTTAGTAGAGGCCTCTGGTGCTCTGCTGCTAGCATCTGCCCAGCCCAGGCTGTCCTCTGCCTCAGCTGCTGCTCCCGGCCTGCTCTAGAGTCAAACATGCAGGTCCCCCAGGGGAACAGAGGCTAGAACAGGGCAGCAGCCTAGGTTGGGCTGGGAAGTTGCTGGGAGTTCTCGTTCCCTGAGAACTGGCCTGGCTCCCTTCTCAACAGCAAACAAATCAATTCGACGCCCCCTCCGCAGAAAAATCAGCCTGGAGCCAAGGGCAGCAGGGGACGATTCTCTTTAGTTCCCACTGAGACAGGAGAGAACCCAGGGCCCTTCTAGCAGAGCTTATGGAACTGATGTGGGGAAACCAGCCTTTAATAACAGGCAGCTCAAGTTTAAGCCAAGTGTTTTTAACATTTTTTACAACATTAAATAACCCTTCAATCATGGTGTCACCATCCATAAAATTGCTTCAGCCTTATAGGTTTCCAAGTGCAAAACTAAACATCTCTTCAAACACAAGGGAGTGGAGATCAGTCAGTGTTCAGAGTCATCCCACATAAAAGAACCATGTTGTGGTATATACTGGCCCCCTAATGTGGCCATCGCTTTGCCCTCCTCTCTGTTAAAAGTTTTAGTATTTTGCACAGAAACTTTCTTCCCTCAGGAGAGACCTGGGAACCAGGGCTGCCAGCCAGACAAACACCTTTAAGAGGAGGCATAACCTGTCAAAAAATGATCTCCCTTCTTCAATTCAGTGACAACCTGAAATGCTACTTATCCCAGCAGAGCCGGAGGATTGAAAACAGCTACATTAAACTCCTGAGTAGCTAGCAGGAATGAACACAAACACTCCCTTGTATCTGAAGAGATATTTAGTTTTACCCTTGGTAAACTACAAGACTAAAGGGAAAGGCAGTGGTGGTGTCAGATATAAAGAGTGAAACACGAAACAATCATTATAGTTATGCCCATAGTGACTGCAAAATATTTCTATATACTTCTTATTATCATCAGTGTATTATTTTCTCCGGCATCTAGATATTGACTAGACCTTGACCAAGAAAATTGGATCTTGACAAAATAATCAACTATCCCTCGTTAAGGTAATGGACTTGACACCCACTCAGGTGTCTCCTTGCAGGTTCAAGTACTAACAACAGTGGCTGCCTTACAGCCATAGCTTTTAATTAGGGCAATACATTGATACAAATTCCTGTTAAATAATTTCTCTGCCAGAGTCCTTCACCCACATTCCTTTAGGCACTGGGCCACCATGTGGACATTTCATTTCCCTCCTCAATTTCACACAGAGACAAAATTTCATTTGCACAGATCCATGAACAGAAAAATCTGCCTGTGTTTCTTGTCTGAGCCAGGGCATTCAATTCCATTGAAACCTTCTCTCCTACAATGGCGATGATCAGACAGAGGGGACGTGGCCACCTTCATCTCTGACAGTGAGATATTGGCTCAGCTCTTTGTTTATGCTGCTGTTGTTAGTCCATGAAACATCAGGCTGAGCTCACGCACCAACCCCCTGAAAAGTTTCAGTGCCACAGAGAAATCCTGACCCCGGCTATTGGCATGATATGGTGGAGATTCGAATAGAAAAGGGACTGTCTGAATTGTCAGTGTGGGGAATGAACAACAATCTATAGCAATGTCGTTAACCACAAACACACTCTCATCCTGCTCCAGCCGGAAAGGAAATGGGCAGGAACTCTTGCTGTTCAGCCATGGACACGCTTACACTAATGCACAGCCATGAGTGTGTTGGGGGAGCTGGTCTGAACCATTTGAAGTTACAATTCTGTGAGAACAGAATCATTGTGTAGTGAAGCAGCTGTATATCAAGTTGTTGTGGCTGAGTGGTTAAGGTGATGGACTAGAAATCCATTGGGGTCTCCCCACGCAGGTTTGAATCCTGCCAAATACGGAAGTGTTAGTATGTTTGTGTTGCTGTTGTCTTAGTCCCTGAGCCTCCACAGAGCCAAATTAGAGCCAGATCTGGTCTCACTCTGAGACTGGCTACACTTATGACACCGCTGTAGCACTGTGGAATAGACAGTTGCTATGGTGACTGGAGGGGTTTTCCATCCCTGTAATAGCTACACTGACAGAACAATCTTTCCTTTCATTTCACACTATCTAACCACGGCTTAGGTCAGCTTCATTATACTGGTTCCAGTGGGTTTCACACCCTGAAAGACGTACTTGTTAGAGGGTTTATCCCATCACCCTCCCATTCCCTGGTCCTTCTCGCCTGACCAGAGAGCAGCAATGCATGAAGCTCAAAGGTGCAAACAATTAGATGTTTATTGGGGTAAACTTCCAGCAAGCAATGATTCCAATTTCCTTCCTCAGTATCCCCCTTCCCAGCTCTGACACCACAGAGGCTTGTCTGTGTCCCTGTTCCCATTCCCTGTTCCTATTCCCCCCCTTAGCAAAACATAATTCCAATTCCCCTACCCCCATCCCCATTCCCCTTCCCATTCCCCCCCCTTACTTCCTGATTGACTGCAGACTATATAGTAAAACTGGAGTTCTGCTTAGCTATGCCTTAACCAATCATTTTACTGAAATTTAACTAACCAATCCTAACATATTGTAACATGATTATCTAACCAATTATACCCCACTACCTTAATTGGTTTACACTCAACAAATTAATTATACAGCAGACAGAAACAGTCACAGAATCAGACAGAGATTATACAGACAAGCAATAGGAAAGCGGTGACTACAGTGATAGAACAACAAAGAAATGAGGATTTCACACCCCAGCTGTTGGTAAGTGAGCTGTTGCCAGACAGGATGCTATCATGGTAGAGGTTGTGGGTGCTGGTTGCTTAACTGTCTGGCCCACAGGGCAGGATTTTGAGGTTCACCATTACTGTCTCAGAAGGCCAGCACCCATCTTTTGTTCACTTAAAACGGGAGCAGGGAGATTACAACACCTCAGAACTCATGGAGCTCCAGGAAACATGTAACTTGAGGTCCGGGTGAGTGTGTCTACAAATCAGCTGTGCTGTAGAAGGTCTCTAGGAGTTGAAAGAGATGTGCCATCTCGACCTCCCTAAAGAGTTCATCAACTGTTAATGAAAACTAGGGTTCATAAGTCATATTCTTTGTAGCATTAGGATGGTGGACTGGTCTAAAGTGCCAGTTTTAAGACTCTTTTTTCCTATCTCTTGGATGTTCTGGTCTCTGCATAGAGACTTGGTTTCAAATCCCACTCCTGACATGACCATTTTCTTCTATCTGGATAAAATGGCCTCACTTCAATCTCCTTTGGAACAAACATCTAACGTGAATCTCACTGGCTGCAGATTAAGCCCATTACTTCTTGTCCTACCGTTAGTGGACATGGAGACCAATTGATCATTGTTCTTTTTATAAAGACCAAACTTTTCTCTCTGCAGTCATTTGTTAAATGGTTATTATCCCCTCTTCTTGCCTGGGGTAGAATGGAAGAGGAGAATATACTATTTGTTCTCTCTTCATGTTTTACTGAAGCTCAGAGAGAGGAAGAAACATGACCTGCCAAAGATCATAGAGAGTTTGTTTCATTTTGGTCTGTGACTATTAGCAGAAGAGTGACACCTAAAGGCTGTCACTACCACCCACCCTGGGGCCTGAGTTTATGATGGTGGGATTAAGAGCATCATGCTCTACCAACCGAGCTAGCTAGATTTAAAGTCATTCAACTGCCCAGTTGCAGGGTAGAAGGAGCCCTGAGGGTGCTTATTTGTGAGCTGAGGTTCCCTGTCTGACATTTGCCTTCTTTCCTGGTTCGTTATGTCTCCAGCGAGCAAACCGGAGCTGTCACAAGGCTGGTTAGATGCTGCTCTCTAGCCCAGAGAGCTGGGGATGATTTGGCATGCTGTCGCCATAAAATGGTCAGAGTAACTGGGGTGGGAGGGTGGAATTTAGGATTCTTCCACCAGGGGGAGGTGCCGTTGGACTCATCTAGTGGGGGAGAGTCTGAAAAAGTGTCTCAGCTCCCAGAGAGGGGGCAGACATGCCGGTTCCCCGCAGGCCACACACATTCAGGCCCTCCTTGGGAAAACTCAAAAGAAGCCCAGGCCTAGGAGTGTCAGAGAAGGGAATCACTGTTTGCCTTAAGAGGTGGGTGAGGGAAATCTGCAGGTCCTTAGATCCCTCTAGCGTCTGATGAAACCATTTGTGGGGAAGAGCTGGGGAAGCTGAGGAGGACAAGGAGAAGGGAAAAGGGCTTGCAGCTGTTGTGCAATCACCATGCTGCCTGCAGAAGGGTCCGGGGGGCTAAGCACTTTGGCTGCTAGTTGAGGACACAGAACTCACAAGATGGCAAAGCTCAGAGCCCCATTACACAGAGTCAGAATGTGATCAGTTCACAGTGAAGGGGAGCAACAACTCTCTCTTGGTCTCTGTGCCAGAGCTCCTATCAGTTCAGTGTCCTTCCCGCAAAAGTTGGCTGCTGCGAGGGCTGCGATGGGGTAAATGAAGGCAGAGGAGGATTGTTCCTCATGGGTTTTCTTTGTGTGGCTCTGTGATCCTTCTGGAGGAAGCATCATTTGAGTTTGTTTCAGTGGCTTGGGTTGGGCTCAGGTTGTGACCCTGAGCACAGGGGTTCCTGCAGTCTCTGCTCTTATCCCCTCAGGGAATGGACAATGGAGCAGTTTCAGAAATTGGACAGAAAGTAGCCTAAGAAAGTGTAGTATAAGTGGGAAGAAAACCATTATCAGCTTCTTGGTGGTCTAGTGGTTAGGATTTGGCACTGCCACAACCTTGGTTAAATTCCTAGTCAGGGAAAAGTGACTTTACATTTTTAAAAAAGCTTCAGTTATTCTTCACTTGCAGTTAAAACAAATCCATGGTTTTTCCTGATTCCCGCATCTTCTACATGATGTTGGGAAGGGCTTTGGAGACCACATAAAAATCAAAGCTTCCCACTGACTAGTAACAGAATGTGGGCATGTTTTCCCTGTGCACCTGGAAGTCCAGGCTGCATGTGCTTTTACACAAATAGGCATGTGCAAATTATTTCTCCCTTTGCTAACTAGCCTAACCAACATTAGAATAACAATAATAGACATTCAGGTTGACCCAAAATGAATATTTTTTTCCAATTTTCTTGCTGAAACAAAACCAAAAAATCATTATGGGTCAACCAAAATATTTCAGCAAATAAAATATTCAGCCAAAAAATTTCATCTCACTCTATATACCACTCTTTGGAAGTAACTATCCCACAGAAACTGATCATTAGCCTTTTCCATACCTGAGGTCGAGCTGCTGAAGTGTTCTAAGCATGGACGATGGGCCTTTCATCTGTTGCCCACTGGTTACTACCTTGCTGAGGTACCTACTGATGAAAGGAAATGTGATTTAGTGGCAGACCTACTTCTATCCGTCTGACCAACTAGGGGTGTTTGTTTCACATTGCATAACACTGATAGAGAGATATGCTCAGTTGTTTGCTTCCCCCAGGTATTAATACATACTCTGAGTTAATAAGTAAAAAGTGATTTTATTAAATGCAGAAAGTAGGATTTAAGTGGTTCTAAGTAGTAACAGACAGAACAAAGTAAGTCACCAAGCAAAACAAAATAAAATGCGCAAATCTATGTCTAATCAAACTGAATACAGATAAGATCCTCACCAGTTCCAGAATGCTCCCTTCTACAGGCTAATCTCCTTTTAGCCTGGGTCCAGCAAGCACTCACACCCCCCGCAGTTACTGTTCTTTGCTCCAGTTTCCTTCATGTATCCTCAAGGGGTGGAGAGGCTCCCTCTTTAGCCAGCTGAAGACAAAATGGAGGGGTCTCCTGCAGGTTTAAATAGACTTTCTCTTGTGGGTGGAGACCCCCCGTCCTCACTCCTATGCAAAGACCAGCTCCAAGATGGAGTTCTGGAGTCAGCTGGGCAAGTCACATGTCCATGCATGACTTACAGTCTCTACAGGTAGAAGCCATTGTCCACATGGTGTCTTGTATGTCTCCGAGAAGACTTCTTATGTGGAATGGAGGACTCCAAGCTGCATTGTTCCCCAAATGCTTCCTGATCGGGTACTTAACCTTGTGAATTCCTTCCTAAAGAAACTGACCAAATGCCTCACAAAGCTTACTTAGAAATCAGGCCAGTATACAGCCAATATTCTTAAACTCAAGTACAAAATGATATATGTGTACAAATAGGATCAATAGATATAGTAGACCGCAGCCTTTACAGAGATATGTTACATGGCACAAGCAGCACAAAACATATTCCAGTTATGCCATATGCTCATAAAACCTTATAGGAGGTACCGTCACAGCGTTCTACTCATGTTAAAAGAGAGATTGAAATGAGGCCATTTCTCCAGGTAGAATAAAAAGATTATTTCAGGAGTGGGATATTAATCAAGGTTTTCAATGGAGACCAGAACACCCAATTGAGAGAAAGATAGTGTCTTGAATCTACAATTTTAGAGCACTCGACCATCCTGAAACCATGGAAGCAGCTGATTTAGCAACCCTAGTTTTCTTAAATGTTTGATGAGCCGCTCAGGGAGGCCCAGGTGGCACATCTCTTTCAACACCTAGAGGCCTTCTCCAGCACAGCTGGTTTGTAGACACAATCACCCGTACCTAAAGTTCCAGGTTTCCTAGAGCCCTGTGACTTCTGAGGTATGGTAGTCTCCCTGCTCACTTATTAGGGGAATAAAAGATATACACTAGCACAAACCTCCTCTGCTTTCTCCAGATTTCATCCTCTCTTAGGTGGGATTAGCAGCCTCGGTTCAGTTCTTGCTCAGAGAAAGTAACTTTACAACAAAAAAACCATAATTCATTCCTCACTTGCAATTCAAACAAACGTGTGATTTTTTCCTGACTCCCCCTTCTTCTAAATGGTGCTGGGAAGGGCTTTGGAGTCTATATGAAAATCAAAGCTTCCTACTGACTAATAGCAGAATGTGGGCATGTTTCCACTGTGCACTTCAAAGTCCAGGCTGCATACGCTTTTACACAAATAGACATATGCAAATTATTCTCCCCCCCCCCGCTAGCTAGCCTAACCAACATTAAAATAACAATAATAGACATTCAGGTTGACCCAAGAAGAAAAACTGGGCAAAAATTTAGGTACCTAATGGAGCTAAGTTCTTCTGAAAATCTGTCTGTAGTGAGGGGTGGGGGGTGAGATCTTTTGAAAATTCTGGCTGATGATGTCTTGAACCTCTAAGAACCATCTCAACTTTTAGACTTGGGAAGCACATGATGAAAAAGCCTTTCTTCTGTTCAACTCAGTAGCGATTTTATCCTTGATTTAAAATCACCATGTTTCACCTTGATCCCAGGTTTAGGTTTCAACACAATGTACTTTATTTTTTATATGCAATGCAAAACAGATTCTCCCCTGTAGACATTTGAGGGCTATACGTAGATCTGCCGCTAAGCCACATTGCCTTTCACCTTGAGCAAGGTGGCAACCAGCGGCATTTATGTGGAAGGCTATGAAATCTGGTTCATCCTCAGAACCTTTCAGCAGCTAGACTGCAGGAATGGAAGAGGCTACTGATCCTTCTCTCCAGATGGTTAATTCTGAAGACTAGTCTATAGAGCAGGGTGAATGTTTTTTTGGATGAATATTTTATTTACCGAAATAATTTGGTGGCCCCAAAATGATTTTATTTTTTAGTTTTGTTTCAACATGAAAACTGAAAATAATTAATCTTGGAGCAACCTGAACTATTATTATTATTATGTAGGTTAGGCTAGCTAGCAAGCAAGGAAATAAATGATTTGCCCAGCTCTACTTGTATGAAAGGTCCACAATGGGAACATACCTATGCTCTGTTCTGAGACCGTTTGATTTTCGCATGGTCTCCAAAACCCATCTGAGCATGATGAAGTATCAGTTGAGGAGACAACAAATGAAGATATGTGTTGAAAAGCTTCTTTCCCTGACTGGAAATCAAATCCGGGTCGTGGTGGTGAAAGTGCCGAAACCTAATGAATAGACTAGATCACCAGAGAGGTAACAGTGGGTGTTTTTTATCACCTGTACAAGGCTTTCTCTGGCTCCTCTGTCTAATTTTAGAACCTGGTCTATTCTCCATTGCCCTGAGGGGACAAGAATGGAGGGTGAAGTGTCCCCTGTGCTCTGGGTCACAAACTGAGCCCAAGCAAAGGCTTTGACATAAACTCAAATGACGCCTCAGCTTCCTCCACAAGGATCACAAGAGTAACACAAACAAACCCCAAGAAGAACAATCCTCTTCTGCTTTCATTTAAGCCCATTGCAACCCTCTCCACTTCTTCCTCCTGCTAGAGGCTCTTCCAGGAAAACCCATGGAGCCAATACTAACTCTTTCCTAGAAGCCCAGGGAGGGGTTTTGATGCCACCTCACACAAGCTGACAGGAGTTAGATTCCATGTAATGGGGCCCTTAGCTTTACCTGCTCCCCAGCCTTGCTCTCTTGAGGCTCTTACGCAGGAAATGTCTCTTCCTGTCTCTGAGCTTTAGTAGAACAGGAAGAGAGGTCAAATTGATATTTCCATCATCTGAGAGTGAGGGAGAATTTTCTCCTCTTCTATTCTAGCCTAGCTAAGAGAGGGGGAAATAACCCTTCAGGAGCTGACTGTCCCCCTTCAGCCATCTTTAGCTTCTCTACTTCCTACATTGGCTCCAGCTCTGCACTGGGCATGTAAGTACTTTCGTGTCATATCCTTCCCAGCCCTCTTTATTGTCATGGAGATTGTTTCAGGCTGCAGACGGAGTCAGCTCTCTACCTATCGACTGGATCACACTATCTTCATTTCTTGTATATTTCTCTAACTCCTCGTTACTGCATTTGTGATGATTTATAAAAACCAGCCTGAGAGTAAAACAAGATGGCAATAAAAATCAATATACTGTGCTAAAAATACCAATGGAACAGTAAGGAAATTTGTAGCTCAGAGCTTGCATTAACATCATTTGAAGACAAGCAAGATGATGAGTGTTCAAAAATATGATGGGAAAATGTTATTTAAAAAGTGGAAAGTGATGTTGTATGTTAAAAGGAGGGTTAGAGAGTTCCAATTATTATGTTCTGATTCCTCACACCTCCAACCCTGCCTAGCCAGGAAAGGAGGGGAAATGTTATCGTCTGTCAATAGATTTCTCTGACATGAAAAGGATACACGAGGCTGTTTGTAGTTAGCTCAACATAAATAAAAGTGAGGGGGAAACTGCTGGCTGGGAGCTAAATATGCAGGACAAAGGTTTGGGATTCTTCTATGCTCAGATTTGTTATGGAGCTGGCAGTCTCCCAAATGATGGTCTGTTCCTTCTGTCAAAATGCCAGCTAAGCCTCTCCTTTTGAATTTAAAGTTCCATGAAAGGAAAAAAATAACGAGGAAGAAAGCATAGAAGATATGGATGTATTTGAGAAAGGACTTGGAGTGATAAAAAACTGAGGGAGAGAAAGCAGCAGTGTTTCTGGTTAACGATATTGCTATAGATTGTTGTTCATTTCCCACACTGACAATTCAGACAGTCCCTTTCCTATTTGAATCTCCACCATATCATTCCAATAGCCAGGGGCAGGATTTCTCTGTGGCACTGACTTCATGGACTAACAACACCAGCATAAAGAAAGAGCTGAGCCAATATCTCACTGTCAGAGGTGAAGGTGGCCACGTCGCCTCTGTCTGACCATTGCCATTGCAGGAGAGAAGTTTTCAATACAATTGAATGCCCTGGCTCAGACAAGAGACACAGGGAGGTTTTGCTGTTCAAGGATCTGTGCAAAGGAAATTGTGTCTCTGTGAAATTGTGTCAATGCCCTAAGGAATGTGGGTGAAGGACTCTGGCTGAGAAATTAATTATTTAACAGGAATTTGTATCAATGTATTGCCCTGATTAAAAGCTATGGCTTAAAGGCAGCCACTGTTGTTAGTACTTGAACCTGCGTGGAGACACCCAAGTGGGTGTCATGTCCATTGCCTTAACCAGGGATAGTCGATTATTTTATCAAGATCTAAATTTCTTGGTCAAGGTCTAGTCAATGTCTATACTCCAGAGAAAATAATACACTGATGATGATAAGAAGAATATAGAAAGATTTTGCAGTCACTCTGGGCATAACTATGATGATTGTTTCATATTTCACTCTTAATATCTGGCACCACCATCTTTCTCTTAAGTCTTGTAGTTAACAAAGGGTAAAACTAAACCTCAGTTCAGATACAAGGGAGTGTTTGTGTTCATTCCTGTTAGCTACACAGGGTTTGATGTAGCTGCTTTCAATCCTCCGGCTCTGCCGGGATAAGTAACATTTCATGGTGTCACTGAACTGAAGGAGAGAGATAACATTTTTTGACAGATGATGCCTCCTCTTAAAAGTGATTGTCTGGCTGGCAGTCCTGGTTCCCAGGTCTCTCCTGAGGGAAGAAAGTTTCAGTGCAAAATACTAAAACTTTTAACAGAGAGTAAGGAAAGGTGATGGCCACATGATGGGGCCAGTATGTACCACAACATGGTTCTTTTATGTGGGATGACTCTGAACACTGACGGAGCTCCACTCCCTTGTGTTTGAAGAGATGTTTAGTTTTGCACTTGGGGACCTATAAGGCTGAAGCAATTTTATGGATGGTGACACCATGATTGAAGGGTTATTTAATGTTGTAAAAAATGTTAAAAACACTTGGCTTAAACTTGAGCTGCCTGTTATTAAAGGCTGGTTTCCCCACATCAGTTCCATAAGCTCTGCTAGAAGGGCCCTGGATTCTCTCCTGCCTTGGTGGGAACTAGAGAGAATCGTCCCCTGCTGCCCTTGGCTCCAGGCTGGTTTTTCTGCGGAGGGGGCGTCGAATTGATTTGTTTGCTGTTGAGAAGGGAGCCAGGCCAGTTCTCAGGGAATGAGAACTCCCAGCAACTTCCCAGCCCAACCCAGGCTGCTGCCTGTTCCAGCCTCTGTTCCCCTGGGGGACCTGCATGTTTGACTCTAGAGCAGGCCGGGAGCAGCAGCTGAGGCAGAAGACAGCCTGGGCTGGGCAGATGCTAGCAGCAGAGCACCAGAGGCCTCTACTAACTCCCTCCTCAGCAGCAAACAATCAGTCCCCACCCGCACCCTGGGACAGCAGCCTGGAGCCAAGGGCAGTGCCGAGTGGGGGTTTCTCTTTTTCCTCTTCCTGGGGTGAGCAGGGACCTGGGGGTGTTTCTAGCAGAGCAGTTGGAACTGAATTGGGGAACCAGCTTTTAATAATAGGCAGCTCAAGTTCAGACTAATTTTGTTACAATTTTCTTTATAATGTCAAAAATAATTCAAAAGTAAATGGGCAGGAATGATTGGAACTCTTTTCTCCCAGGCATACAAAGAAACGGCTTTTTGGCTTTTCATGATATGGGAGTCAGGTTCGTTCACGTTTCAGAAGCAACATGCTCAGAAGCCTGTTGTGTTTCATTTCTTAGGTTCTGCTGCCATTGTGTGGCCATTTCCTTCCCCTCCTTTCTGTCCAAAGCACAGAGCCCAGTTCCTCCAGGGAGAGAAGGACATCTTTCTTCTTTCCTTCCTCAACAGCCCCCTTCCTTGGAGAGCCCTTTGCTGGGGTCTGGGTCGGGAACAGCCATTTCTGAGGATTAATTTCACACCGTATTTGGTGTTGATATATAGATTTTACAGCCAGACTAGATCACTAGGTACCTCTGCTCTGACCTGATTCAGAACAGAGTCCAGAGAATTTTACCCAGTGACTCCTACATCCACCCCAAGATCTTCTGGCTGAACGAGGAGGGTTCATTCAGAAAGTCATTGTGTTTGGATGTAAAGGTGTGAAATGATGGGGAAATTGGCCCCTCTTTCAAGTTTAAATGTTGTAACTTCTACATCTAGACCGGGGTGGCCAACCTGAGCCTGAGAAGAAGCCAGAAATTCCCAACTGCCAAACATGCACTGCCAAACATGCACCTTTGTATGCAACTCCTGAGTCAGTTGTGAACCTTCCTATCATTGTCATTATCCCTTTGAAATAATGATGGTGAAGGACACTTGGCTCTATATCCCAGTGTGCCCTGGACGTCTACTGGTTGCATTAGCCAATCCAACCATTCAACACTTGCAGATGGGCACCTCTGTATTGTGCCTGATTCTTGTACAGCTATGAAAGGCTGGTAGATGCCGATATTTTCCCCTCTTTTGTAACCAGCACTAATACCAGGCCAGGCCAGGGCTGGGAAGAGAGAGAGAGCAGCAGGTTTCCCGTATTGTTTCCTGCTCGCTTTTTCTTGACTAGCTTCACCTCTGCACCAACTTGTACTTTGCCTATGTGAACCTGGCTTGGTTGGTTAGTAAAGGAGCAACCTTTTAATCTGAGGGTCCAGGATTCAAGTCCCCGCTCAGGTGATAAAAGTCTCAGTACAATTGTAAAAATCTGGCTTTCTAGAGTCATCTTTGGTGTTACTCTTTCTCTTCAGGATTTTGCCTTTCCTAAGAAGGGCCTTTTTGTGGCGGGGACTGAAGGGGCAACTTCCTGACATCCCCTCTGTCCTCACAGGCTGGAGGAAGAAAGTCCTCTGGGCATATAGCTTATTCCTCCCCTGCACACACACACACACACACACACACAAACACACAGAATATCCCTAAGGATTTAGAATCAGCTGCTGCCTTCCCCTGTCCTGCTGGATCCTCAAATGAGGATGCTCTTCAGCCCAAACCCATGTCCCCTCTACTCCCAGTGCCCCTCAGACCCAACCCTCAGCCCCTCCTATGTTCACTGCTCCTCCCTCCCTACCAGAGCCTGCTCCTCTTCACCCTTCTCCTCTGTCCCAACCCACAGCCCCATCCTATTCCCAGTGCCCCTCAATCCCAACCCACAGGCCCCTCCTCCTCACGCTGCTCCTCAATCCCAATCCACAGCTCCGTCCTTCCCTGCAGCAGCAAGTGCTTCAGACCCACTCAGGAAGATTTTCTTGCAAGGTTTCGTGTCTGAGTCTGCATGTGGATTTTACAGTATGTTGGAAATATGTTGGGTTGCTTGCCGAAATGATCACTTTTGGCTGGTGTTGGATTCCCAGTCTCCTTGTTATAGGGGGAGGAGAAATAAAGGGTTGTTATCCTTGTTGTGTGAATTGAGGGCAACAGAACTGTCCTTGGCAGACCCCGACTGAGGGACTCACCCTCAGTTCAATAGCACTTGCTAGGCAGGGGACATGAGATCCAAAGCCAAGTGGGCTGGGGCATGGGTCCTAATACTAAAATTTAGTGGTTAGATCAACTTTAGGACAGGGTGGCTGTGGAGGGATGAGTGAGTCCCTAGACAACATAGTGAGTACGGAGCCTTCTTATTTTCCCCCTTTTCCACCCAGGATGGCAGGTGAACTCTACAGAGGCACCTCTGGGCTTGCACTGACTAAGGACAACAGCTGTGAGTCGGGTGCAGAGAGGGGATGGCTCATGTTAAAGGACTTTTGGTTGCTGGACTTATGAACCGTAGGGAGAACGACACTGCTGAGCTTATTCGGAGGTGGGTCTTTTCTTTGTGGTTTAGGTTTATGTATTGGGGCTGCTGACATGACTGCTACTAAGGAGGAGGGATAGCTCAGTGGTTTAAGCATTGGCCTGCTAAACCTAGGGTTGTGAGTTCAATCCTTGAGGAGACTACTTAGGAATCTGGAGCAAAAATTGGTCCTGCTAGTAGAGTCAGGGGGCTGGACTTGATGACTTTTCAAGGTCCCTTCCAGTTCTAGGAGATTGGTATATCTCTAATTATTACCTTTTAACCCTGGGCTTACATTGCAGTGGAGACATACCCTGAGAGGGCATCTATACTGTGATAAAAGCCCGCTGGCCTGGCTGGCCTGGCTGATCTGATTTGGGCTCCTGGGGCTCAGGCTGTGGGGCTAAAAACTGCAGTGCAGACATTTGGGCTCAGACTGGAGCCCAGGCTCGGAGACCCTCCCCCCTCGTGGGGTCTCAGAGGCTGGGCTCCAGTCTGAGCCCAAATGTCTGCACTGTAATTTTATAACCCTGCAGCACAAGCCCCACAAGCCTGAATCAACTGACCCAGGGTTTGAGAATCATAGAATCATAGAATCTCAGGGTTGGAAGGGACCTCAGGAGGTCATCTAGTCCAACCCCCTGCTCAAAGCAGGACCAAACCCAACTAAGTCATCCCAGCCAGAGCTTTGTCAAGCCTGACCTTAAAAACCTCTAAGGAAGGAGATTCCACTACCTCCCTAGGTAACCCATTCCAGTTCTTCACCACCCTACTAGTGAAAAAGTTTTTCCTAATATCCAACCTAAACCTCCCCCTCTGCAACTTGAGACCATTACTCCTTGTTCTGTCATCTTCTACCACTGAGAACAGTCTAGATCCATCCTCTTTGGAACCCCCTTTCAGGTAGTTGAAAGCAGCTATCAAATCCCCCCTCATTCTTCTCTTCTGCAGACTAAACAATCCCAGTTCCCTCAGCCTCTCCTCATAAGTCATGTGCTCCAGCCCCCTAATCATTTTTGTTGCCCTCCGCTGGACTCTCTCCAATTTATCCACATCCTTCTTGTAGTGTGGGGCCCAAAACTGGACACAGTACTCCAAATGAGGCCTCACCAGTGCTGAGTAGAGGGGAATGATCACATCCCTCGATCTGCTGGAAATGCCCCTACTTATACAACCCAAAATGCCATTAGCCTTCTTGGCAACAAGGGAACACTGTTGACTCATATTCAGCTTTTCGTCCACCGTAACCCCTAGGTCCTTTTCTGCAGAACTGCTGCCCAGCCATTCGGTCCCTAGTCTGTAGCAGTGCATGGGATTCTTCCATCCTAAGTGCAGGACTCTGCACTTGTCCTTGTTGAACCTCATCATATTTCTTTTGGCCCAATCCTCTAATTTGTCTAGGTCCCTCTGTATCCTATCCCTACCCTCCAGCGTATCAACCACTCCTAGTCAATAGTGACTTGGGTGTGTTAATGGCAGTGTAGACATAATGCTAGGCTATGTCCACACAGCAATGAAACACCCATGGCTGTCCCATGCCAGCTCAGGCTCCCAGGGCTTGGGCTGTGGGGTGGTAAATTTTCACTGTAGACATCTAGGCTCAGGCTCAATACTGGGCTCTGGACCCCTCAAGGTTGGGAGGGAGTTTAGCAAGCAAAAAAGGTAAAATGGCAGTGGAGTATTAGCAAGGACTCAATGGCATTTCTCCATTGGTCTGTCTGTTTTGGGGCAGGGACAATAACACATCCTGGTGCATTCGTTATTTCAAAGGGCAGTTTAGGATTTTCATTCTCACACATGGTGCACAAAGCAGGACCCAACCCTCAGTGCAAACTAAATGAGCTGCCCACAGATTCTGGCAGCCACAATGAGCATTTGGTGTGAGAGCCCAGACCTGCCCCTGTCCCAGAGGGAGGGGGTCATCCACAAGAGGACTGGACCACTGACCTACCAGCTCCTAACTCCCAAACTTTCAGTAGCTCTGTTATCAGTGCCTGTGAGTGTAATTTAAACCATAAGAAAAACCACACTGGGCTAGACCAAAGATCCATCTAGCTCTGAATCTTGTCTTCTGACAGCAGCCAAAAGCAGGTGCCCCAAAAGCCACTCAACAAAGCACCACTGGGAGTTATTATCCCTGCCCCAAAAGCAGACAGACCAATGGAGAACTGCCATGAGTCCAGGGTAATACTTCACTGCGGTTTTACCATTTCCACTTGCTAAACTCCCTCCCAACCTTCTGGGCTCCTAGAGCAGGGTACTGAGCCTGAGCCAAGACACGCTCACTGCAACTTTACAGCCCAAGCCGCATGACCTTGATTACTCCAACACAGGCCAGCTCTGGGTGTTTCATTGCACTGTAGATGTACCCTAATGTTATGTCTACACAGTGATTAACACATCCAGGGCACCTGTCTCAAAGCCCGGGTCAGCTGACTCAGGGTTATGGGGCTGGGGCTGCAAGACTATAAAATTACAGTGCAGACATATGGACTTGAGCCCAACCTCTGAGACCCCCTGAGGGGTGAGGGTTTCCGGACCCAGGCTTCAATGTGAACACACATATCTGCACCACCGTTTTTAGTCTCTCAGCTTTAGCTCCATGAGTCCAAGTCAGATGACTCAGGCCAGCCCTGCTGCCATCTTTATCCCAGGAGAGATGGACTCTAAGGGTACGTCTCCATTGCAATCTAAGCCCAGGTGTGGCACGCTGTGCTCAAAGCAGCACCCTGGGAGTCCCATATTCACCACCGTCATATAGTGATGATACATTCTGAACAAAGTCTGCCTGGTGAGGTATCATTTTAAAAATCTTGAACTGTTCGTCTGTTGAACATTAATGTCTTCTTGCATTCTATGTGCTCACATTGGTTGGGAAGTTATGAAGTTTGCTCTGTGTGCGTTATTGAGATATGTTATAAGGTTGGGAAATGCCCCCCACCAGCCTTTCAAGTGCAACAATGGAGGAGCCAGACTCGCTGCTGGCCCAACTCCCAAAGACTATCCCAGGAACCGTGTACAATGCGGACTTCTCCAAGATAACACAGCAACAATGGACAGTGCTTGACTCACATCATAGCAAAGGAGCTTTCTAGAAAGTTGGAAGAAACTATGAAAGAGGGGTAGAGACATCATGACTTGGCTTCTCTCCCCCACAACTCAACAGCTGGAAACACACACTGGATGACAAAACTGATTCAGAAATCAGAAGATAATAATAATAATACATTCAAACCGAAGTCCCCAAAGAGACTAGTACTGGTTTTTCAGCAGAAAATTTTCAGTTTGGGGGATTTTGTTTTCCCAGTCAGACCTTGCCAAGGGAAGCAGGGAGAAAATGTTTGAGTTGCCTCCTTCAGAACAGCTTGGCCTAGACACTAGCTGTGGGTCACTGTCATGGCCTTGCTGAGAACTGGGGTATTTTAATAACTTGAGGAGATCCCAGGGTGTTTGGGGGAGATTATGATGCTGTTACCTTTTGAGATTAAAAACTAAGAAATACAGGACTAGAGAATTTTTTTTTTTTTTTTTTTTAGAAATCTGGGATTTAGACATTTTATTTAAAGCAAGTGGGTTTCTGAGAAGGTTTTTGTTTGCAGGAAGCAACATTGTTTGATCTATCATTGTACCAAAGGGGAAGATGGTTGTCTACAAAGGACGGGTGAAGACTAAATGCATCTGATGAGAAGATTCAAACCCATGTGTGGAAAGCACAATGGATTAGCAGTCCAACCTGTTAACCACTCAGCCTCCTTATCTCAGCTGTTGAAAAAAGGACAGGAGCAGAAATCTAAGGCCAGCAGAGATAGGGACACTAAGGTGTTTTTAAATATTAAGCGGAAGCAGGATCTGAATGAGCTCTCCCCTCACACCTAGTGACCAGCTGTAGGAAAGACTTCAGGAACAGACCATGTTTGCATAGACACACCTACTCTGCCTAGGTATGCAGCATGATGGGGCCGCTTTCTCAAAATAACCAGTTTTGGCTGGTGTTGGGTTACAAATCACTTTAGGATTGAGTGGAATGAAATGTTATTATCCTTCCTGCATGAGTAAAGGGCAGCAGATCATACCTAGTCCGACCTGATGGAGCGGTGGGTGGGTGAGGAATAGCTTTTATTGGACTGCATAGAAGTGATTGAGAACGTCATCCTAAAACAGTGGTCCCCAAACATTTCACACTGTGCCCTCTTATTCATGGCTGTGGCCCCTCGGAAGCTATGGTCGAAAACCGGGGCTGGGAGTGGGGCCGTTGCTTGCTGGGGAGAGGGGTGCAGACAGGGGTAAGGGGGTCGAGGCCGGGCTGGGAGCCAGGGGCCCAGGCTGAGGGTGCAGTTGGGGAAGAGCTGGGACAGAGTGGGGCTGAGTGGTGCTCCCTCCCTGCCCTCCATGGGGGCTGGCTCAGGCCCTGAGGTGCTCCCATGCATGTTCCTCTGTGCCCCCCTAAGAGTCATGCCCCACATATTGGGGACCACTGAACCCTACTCGCTAAGCAGGGGCTAGTGATGCCAAAGCCCAGGGAAAGGGAGAACAAGTGCGGGGGCCCCAGCACCGGAACCATGCCCCCCCATTTCTGTCTTGGTTCCGCCCCCTTCCACACCTTCCACCCACGGCCCCATCCACTGTCACCTCTGTTCCACCTCTTTCCCCACTGACCCCACACTATCACTCCTTTACCCTGCCCAGAGAAGCTCTGTGCCCCTGCTGCAGCCCACAGTCCGTAGCAGGGAGTGGGAGCTCCTCCAGTCCTAGGGCCGACATGGGGGAGACTTTTCCAGGGGGGCCCAATTTGGCCAGGGTCCCTAGTCATGGGCTTCACTGTCCCCTTGGTGACGCAAGGTTTGGGGAGGCTGAGCCCCCCTGAGCCTCCATTACTTGCCGCCCAGGCTACCACTGCTCAGTGTGTGGCCAATCTCCCTGTGTTCTCTGCTGTTCGTGCTGGGGAGCCTGGCCGGCCTTAGGGGTGGGGCCCCCCGGCAGCCGCCCAGGGCTCCAGGGGGTCAAAGGGCACCGTGTGGCAGTGCAAAGATGCTCACTGCTCTCCCCTGCCCCAATGCTCCTCCATGGCCCCAGAGAGGGTTGGAGGAAGCGAGGAGCAACACTATGTGCTCCATGCATCCTGGTCACTTTCCCCACCTGGGCTGTGCTGTGAGGGGAGCATCAGAAGCTGCTGCTCTTTGCCCTCCCCTGATGCAGCCCGGCTGAGGAAAATGACCTGGATGCAGGGAGCTCGGATGATGTCGCTTCTTGCCCCTCCCCTGGCCCTGCAGCCCTTAGGGGTGCCTGGAGGAGCAGCATCCAAGGGAGGAGTGGGCAGCAATGCCAGCTGCTCCATGCACACAGGTCAGTGTCCCCATGTGGTGCAGGAGGGGTGCAGGGGTTCGGGGTGAAGGGGGTGCAGGAGAGGGGCAGTGGCTGGTGGCACAGGAGTGGAGTGTAGGAGTTAAGGGGAAAGGGGACACAGTGTAGGGGTTAGGGCACAGGAAGGGGCAGGAGTTAGGGGTGCAGGGGGTGCAAGGGTTGAGAGTGCAGGAGCTACCAGTAAAGGGGGAGGGGGATCGTCCAAGGGCAATGGGGAAGTGCCAAAGTACAAGTTTTGCCCAGGGCACCATTTCCCCTAACGCTGGTCCTTGAAAACATTTCTTGCTGGGAGTGGGAGGGAAGAGAGACGAGACGTTTTCTCTCTGTTTCTTTCCTCTTCATTTTCTGCTCCTTCCTTCAATTCCAGAAACCTCCCTTGTATTTCAGACTGTGCAGTGACGCCCTCCCCACCCCAGGACTCTGGAGCCTTTGGAGCAGAAAGATCCCAGGAGCTGAGGATGAATCCAGGGGTGAGTAGCTGGCAGGAAAGAGTCCTAGCAGCTCTTCTGGGAGCGCAGGGGAGGAGTGACTCCCCCTTCTCTAGATTATCCCTGTGGGGCTCTGGGGAGCAGGGAGGGTTGTGTGATAAATTCCATCCAACATCCCCCTTTGAGTCAAGCCGAGGGACATCTCAGCTCTGCACGATCCCCTTGGCAGCACCAAACAAGGGATCAAGTATCAGAGGGGTAGCCGTCCCTCTGGTTAGTCTGGTTCTGTAGAAGCAGCAAAGAATCCTGTGGCACCTTATAGACTAACAGATGTTTTTGCAGCATGAGCTTTCGTGGGTGAATACCCACTTCTTCGGATGCAAGTGGGTATTCACCCACTAAAGCTCATGCTGCAAAAACATCTGTTAGTCTATAAGGTGCCACAGGATTCTTTGCTGCTTCAAACAAGGGATGTTTTCCACTGCCCAGGAGACCCAGCCAAGGACTGACGTGCTGGAGATATGTTGGGAAAGGGACTGTCTGAATTGCCAAGGCAGGGAATGAACAATCTACAACAACATCATTAACCACAAACACACTCTAACCATGCTCCAGCCAGTAGGGAAATGGGCAGGAATTCTTGCTGTTCAGCCAGGGCCACACGTACAGAGCTGCACAGCAGTAAATGCACTGGGGAAGCTGGTCTGAGCAAACAATTGGAAATGACCCTTCAGTGACAACAGAACCATAGTGTAGAAAGGCCCCTGTGTTAAGTGGTTGTGGCTGAAGACTTAAGGAGCTGGGCTATGCCACCATAGGGGTCTTTCTGCGGAGGTTTGATTCTTGCCAGCTAGGAAAGGCTGGTGTGTGGTGTCTCCATGGCTGTACTTTCAGTGATGCAGGTTTCTCTATCCCACTGTTCCATGGGCATCCTACTAGATTGCCAGCTGCTTTTCAACTGCAGTGTGGAGACTGTTTGTGTGTGGGGAGAGACAGTGTGTGTGTTGAGGTAGGTAGGAGCAGATCATTATTATACCTACTTGAAAGAGGGAGAAGCTAAGGCTGAGAAAGGATAATTGACTTGCCTTAGGTCACACAGCCAGCCAGTGGCAGGGTTGGGAATAGGACCCAAGAGCCCCGATTTTCAAACTAACCATCAGATCTTGAATTTCATACGTTGAATGACCTGAATAAAGTGCTCTCACATGAGCTCTAGACCAACAACAGTGCACAGTAATTATTCAGCAAGTATTTTAGGAGAACTGGAATGTTAGAGAGAATCATGAAGTGCTCAGAGACCATTAATGCAGCGAAGCAGCAAAATTTGTCAAACATATGACTGGTTATTACTTATTTGCTTGGGCTTAAAAGAGAACAACAAGGACCTGAGTCTCCTCCCTGTCAATAACCCCCTGCTCAGACAATCAGGGTAGAGACTGAGGACAAGAGGCTGAGGGTTCTCACCAGAGAGCCCAAAGGATGGCCCAGGTCACTGGTGGGGATCACTGCCCGAGCACTATTTCAGCCCCACATTTTTGGGTGGACTTCCCACAGTGGGAGCTGCGGAGCACTCCCCCACAACACACACACACACACCCCTCTCTCCTGGTATTGGGAGGGGAAAAGAAGAAGGGACAAAAGACGCAAAAGACAAAGAGAAAGGAGAGAGGGATGGATGGAGGAAAAGGTGAAACAAAAAGGACAAACCCTAATGTCCCCAGTGATTCTATGGGACAAAATCCCAGGTGTGGAATAAAATTCTGCCTCCTTAAGCAGAAGTTTCCATGCTTAGAATTTAACTGTCACCAGATGGATCAGACTGAACAGGTTTCAAACCTCGAGGAGGCTCTTACCTTCTAAACAGGGACGGCTGTTTTCTAGTAAAATCACTAAAAGGGAAGGAGAAAACTCGAAAGAGGTTCCTCCTGGCGCTCACGTACGTGAACCCGAATACTCTCTCAGTCCTCAAAGAGAGACCTGGAGAAGGAGACTTGCTGAAGCAAAGCCACAGGGGTCTCTGAGGTTTCCCTGGCCCCTCGCCCCTGTCCTGCCTGGCTGATGTCAGCATCTCTCTGTGAGGTCACCACCTCCCCACCACCTTTGACCAATAGTCTGAGGTCCTGCAAAAGGCCTTTGTGATGTCACTGCCACACCCCTCCCTTGCTGTGCTAATGTGCTGCCCCTGGCCAGGCACTTTGGAGGTTTGAGCTACTCCCTGTGGATCACCCAACTCAAGGAGCATTCGTTCTAGGAAGCAAGCCGGCTAGACAGGAAAAAATCAGACACTGCTCCCAATGCTACACTCAGTTTTTCAGAAATTAGTCGACTTTATGTCCAGAAGAGACCATTAGAGCATCTAATCTGACCCCCTGCATATCACAGGCCTCCTGTATGACACAATTGCTACTTTTGGGGCAAACACATTCAAAAAAGGCATCTAGTCTTCATTAAATGACATCAGGAGATGGCGAATCCACCACTTTCCTTGGTAGCTTGTTCTTGTGGTGAATCATCCTCGCTGTCGAATATTTGTGTCTTATTTGTAATATGAATTTGTCTCGTTTCACCTTCCAGCCATTGGGTCTTGTTATGCCTTTCTCTGCTCGATTCAAGAGCCCTTTAATACCCAATCTTTTCTCTCCATTAAGGCACTTCAACACTTCAATGAAGTCACCTTTCAATCTTCTTTTGATAAGCAAAACAGGTTGAGCTCTTTCAATAGCTCACTAGAAGGCATTTTTCTCCAGCCCTCAGAACATTTGGTGGCTCTTTGCTGCCCCAGCTCCAATTTCACAACATCTTTTTCAAATGAGGACACCAAAACTGGAGGCAGTATTCCAGTATCAGTCTCACTGATGCCGTGTCACCTTCTTTGACATTATTGACATAATCTGTAACTGTATAGATCACTGTTGCAACCACTCATATATTTGCAGCCAATATTGTAGAAAGGTTGTCACGTAAGGGGTCTATGGAGAGGTTATGATTGGCTGATTATAATGATGCTATCTCTAGATGTGTATCATATTCATAGTTAACGTTATGAATATTGGCTCTATGCTGCCCGTATTTCAAACTTGTGCTATGCTTCCCGGGAACACCCCAGGCAGACAAGTTTGTGTCAGTTCTGCCTAGCCTGCTTGATGGCTCATTAATGACCATGAGTTATACAACTGACCCACTGAGAGAAGACAGATACACCTTGTGACTCAGCAAGGTATGCAGGGACCTGCCTATGGACAGAACTTTAAGGTTTTTTTCTATGCCACGTGCTGGATAGAGTGTCCTTGAGACAAAAAGCAAAGACCACATGGCAAGAGACTATAAAAGGCTGATGCCTCGTCTCCATCTTGTCTTCAATCCTGCTTCATTCCTCTGGAGGGACTTTGCTACAAACTGAAGCTCTCTACAAAGGACTGATGACCCATCCCAGCTGTGGATGGACTCCAGAGACTTGATTTGAACCTGCAGGTTATTCCATCACTGCTACAAGCCTGAACCAATAACTTTGCCATTACTGGATGTGAAGGGTTAAAATCCATGCGCATTTTATATAACAACCTGGTCTATGGATTGTGCCATCTCTTTTCCAGACCCAAAGTCCAGAGTATTGTCAAGGGACCAGAGGCCTAGCAAATCGTGATCAGCTAAGAGAAAGCTGGGGTAAACAGAAAACCTTGCTTGCTAAGATAGTCCTGGTCAACAAATTGCCAGGTGTTGGAGCTAAGAACTGAAGAATTGTGTCTTATTCAGAGTTGCAGATTGAACAAAGAATCCCTGTTCCTATTGTGTTAGTCTCTTCTGTAGGGAGATGTTCTTCCCACAGATCCAACCTTGAGTTTATGAGAAGTTGGCACATGTCAGTATAAGATATGGCATCCTTCCACTTCTCTTCTAAGAGACCAATGCCTTGCCTTTAGACACACAGAAAACAATCTTTATTGCCATATACTTTCACTGGTTCTTTGCTTTAACCCCTAGGAATGTACCTGTTGGACAATCAAAAGAGTTGCTCCATTCCTATGGACCTCAAATCAGAATTCAACATAGATATTTTATACTAATAACATTTTATCAAAGTATTCATTAAATGTTAACTTGCTAACTTAAGACCATGTGTGGAGACATTATGTAACCTGTTAACCATTGGCTACTGTGCTATCTTGTCTTGCTGCAAAACCTATCCGGGGGCGTGGAACTGCCTACCCCGTCACTTTCCCCTGCCCATGGAAAACCTATATATTCCATTGTAATCAATTGATTGGCAGTGTTTCTGAGCCTTATAAGCAAGGTGACACTCCGCCAGCACTGTGTGTAATAAACTCCTATTCTTGACCTCTACACGGTATAGTTTTATGTCCTTCACAGACACCTGCTGAATAAAGAGCAGATTCAGCATCCAGCACCCAGTGGTGGCTGGCTGAATGTGTCTCCTCTCCCTGCAGCTTGGTGATCTTTTGAGGAAATGGAGTAGACTGCCTTTGCCTAGCTGTACATTGCTTGCAAAACAAACAGGTCTTTTTGGTGACAAGTGTTTAGAGGAGCCACTAGATAAATGTGGAGACAAGAAAAACATCCTCTAACTGAACTTGCATCTGTGGATGCTGAAGCCACAACACAGATTGCTAAACACTATATGACCACGGCTGGTGTCAGAAGAGTCTCTACCAAAGCCTTTTTCCACCAGCAGGGGCCTCTCTGTGCACAGAACTCCTGGTAGCTTGATGGTTGCAGGCAGTGGAGAACTCTATTTTGGCATCTCTTTGTCTCTTTTGTGGTGAACATCTGCAGTGACTGTTAAAAGGCCTCTGGATAGTGGTCTTTGGGAAGAGCTGGCTGAAGACCCTTCCTAGTAACCAGGAAATCGTGGCTTGGCCTGACAGTTCTTCCTTGCTGAACCTAATGTCTCTGTTGGCTCCTATTTTGTATCTCTTTTCATAAAAAGAAAAGACCTGTCAGCAGAATCCTTCTAAGTGGTGGTTCAACACAGAGAGAGCCTTCCTTGCGGCTAAGTCTTCGTGCCATGGGGCATGTCTCACCACTGCAGTGCCTCCTGTTGGCCGTCCTGGCAATTAGCTCTGGTCCACCGGTGCGCCTTCATCAAGTGGCGTCTGGCTGCCATCTGTTCTATCATTAGGACCCATGTCGCTCTCAGGACTTCAATGTCCTCTTATGGACACAGGCCTCTGGCTGTGCCCCACTCAGTTCTCTCCCTCCTTCCAGGGGGCAGCTGTCCTCTACCCAGCCACTTGCCTCAGTGGCCAGCTGCAGTGCAGGGTGTAGCCACCTGTGTCAGTGGCTCCTGAGGCAAAAGGGGTGCACTTCCAACCCCTGCCATCTGTTTCCCTGGACCACTTCTCCACAGACCTAGCACCTTCCTCCGCCTTTGTATCAGGGCCTCAGTCTGGCAGTAGTCGGCCAGGAGGTCACTCATGCTCCCCTTACCCGCCCAGCACTGCTCTGAGCATGATGCCCTCCCTTCTCCTTCCTTCAGGGCTGCCTTAATCTTTCTCCTGCTTGTTTGGGGCAGCCACCCCACCTCACTTGGAAAGCGGCAAATGAGAAATCTAGAGCTGAAGGAAAGGTTACCATGACTCAGAACTGAGCCGAGGTTGCTGCAGCTGAAACACAGATCACTAACCACTATATGATCACAGTGGCTGGTGGGAGAAGCATATGTTAGAAGCCCTCTGTCAACTCAGCTGTGGCTTTCTGTGCACAGAGCCAGACACCTCAAGGTCTGCAAGTCTTGAGGGAAATGGGGAACGTCTGTACTTTGGAATTTGCAGGTGTTGTCCTGGGCCATCACTGGATATAAACTGGACACTAGGAAGTTTAGACTTGAAATTAGATGAAGGTTTCTAACCATTAGAGGAGTGAAGCTCTGGAACAGCCTTCCAAGGGGAGTAGTGGGGGCAAAAGACATATCTGGCTTTAAGACTAAGCTTGATAAGTTTATGGAGGGCCTGGTATGATGGGATAGCCTAATTTTGGCAATTAATTTGGCAATTGATCTTTGATTATCAGCAGGTAAGTATGCCCAGTGGTCTGTGATGGGATGGTAGATGGGACGGGATCTGAGTTACTACAGAGAATTCTTTCCTGGGTGCTGGCTGATGAGTCTTGCCCACATGCTCAGGGTTTAACTGATCACCATATTTGGCGTCGGGAAGGAATTTTCTTCCAGGGCAGATTGGCAGAGGCCCTGGAGGTTTTTCGCCTTCCTCTGCAGCATGGGGCAGGGGTCACTTGCTGTAGGATTCTCTGTAGCTTGAGGTCTTCAAACCACAATTTGAGGACTTCAATAACTCAGACATAGGTTAGGGGTTTGTTACAGGAGTGGATGGGTGAAATTCTGTGGCCTGCATTGTGAAGGAGGTCAGACTAGATGATCATAATTGTCCCTTCTGACCTTAAAGTCTATGAGTCTATAAATGGAACAGTTGTAAATACCTTCTTGAGGCAGGCACTATGGCTTAGCTGGCTTAAAGCACCTGTTTCGTAAAAAGGAGATCCTGGGTTCAACTCACAGTGGTGCCTTGTTGTATGGCTTTTGTCTCCTCTGCTCACATTTTCCTGTGTCTTTCTAGGAAACAGAAGAAACCTCCCTTGGTATCCAAGTAATTGTTTGCTAAAGAAAAGGCTTCTTTGGAAAGAAGTATTGGAAAGAATCAAATCACAAGCCTGGAGCTGATGAAAAGGCTGCTGTGACTGGCATTGGCATGGCGGTTGCTTCAACTGCAATTGCTGCAACACAAGAGCCTGTGCCACACGTCCTTGGGATTTGCTGGGGATGTCCACACACAGAGGTCATGTCACCTTCCTTTTGATTGTCAGTGACGAAAAATGGAGCAGCCGGGGGAAAAGTCCCAGAGAGTGGCACCGTGGCTAAGCTGGCCAAGGCATCTGCCAGGTAAAGTGGAGGTTAGAGATGCAGCACACAGTGGTCCCTTGCCAAATGTGTCTGCTCTTCCCACCTTTTGGTCAATCTTTTGAGGAAACGGAGAAGACTGCCTCTGCCTTGCAATGCAAATACTTCCAAAAGAAACCAGTCGTTTTTTCTGACAAGTGTCTGAAGGTGGCACCTAAGAAATGTGGAGACAAGGAAAAGGTCATCGTAACTCAACTTGCATCCATGGCTCTTGAGGCCACAACACAGAGCACTGTACGACCACAGCTGGTGACAGAAGGGGCTTTTTCAAAGGCATTTTCCACTAGCAGGGTCCTCTCTGTGCACAGAATTCCTGATAGCTTGATGTCTGCAGGCCCTGGAGATCACTATTTTGGCATCTCTTTCACTGTCTCAGTGAACATCCGCTGTGGCTGTTGAAAGTCTGTGACGGGATCTAGGGGATGCAACCTGAACAGTGGGACCCCTGAGCCCTTTGTCACACTGCCTGGATTCCCTCTCACAGTGTGATGCTGTGACAGGCTGCGAATCTCTGGCACATATTGCACTTACACAGACATACACATACACCCTAATGCTATACATGTTTGGACAGAAAGATGGATTTCAGATGATCATGACTTTTCATATGATAACTTACATAGAATGCTTTGTATGACATATCACAGCCATATATGAATGATGAATATGTGGGCTACAGGGAACTATTTTGAGGTACATCATGTCACAAAAGCCTCTAGAGACTGGTCTTTGGGAAGAGCTGGCTGGATAGCTTTCCTAGTAACTGAGTGATCCTGGCTTAGCCTGCTAGTTTGTGCTTGCGAACTAACCTTGTCTGTTGGGCTCCCTTTGTTGTATCTCTTTCACATAAACAGAAAAGAAATTCTTGGCCAAGCCTTGAAAGTGCTTGTTGAAGACACAGAGAGCCTCTGCTCTGGGGCAGGGGTAGGGGTGCAGGAGGCGGTCGGGTGGGGTGGTGTTTACCTTGCATGGCGCGACTCCCAAAGTGACCGGCACACACTCCCCTCTGGCAGTGGCTCCTAGGCAGTGGGATCCGGGGTGAGGCAGATGCGGAGTTTGCAATCGGGGCCGCAGGGATATGCCGGCCACTTCCAGGAATAGCGCAGCATGGATGGAGGGGGGCAGAGTGGGCAAGGAGTCGCCTTAGCGTTGCTGGCACGTCTCCATGTGTTGCTTGGGGAGGCATCGGGTCTCCGTGGGCTGTCTGGGGCAGGGGCAGTGCCAGAGGGGGCTCAGGCCACCCCTTTGCCTCCTCTCTCCGGGCTCCTGGCCCATCTTGCCGGGCAACAGGGATTTTGGGGTGCAGCAGCGCAGGGAGCAGGAAGGACGAACCACAGCGGCTGCCCCCTCCCCACATGCAGGAAAACAGCTTGACCTGCTGGCCCCGCGGACTAAGTCACCAGGCCTGCAGCTTGCCCCATTCGACCCAACGGGTTGATCTTGTGGCCAGAATTATTTGCAGTCAGGATTTCCCCCAGCAGTACCCCACAGGGGTCCAGGGTCAGCTCCAGCACAGGCCACACAGGAAGGCTTAATGCTCAAGCTGCAGCACATGCGGGGCAGGCTTAAGGCTGGGCTGCCCATGGCAGGAGAGAAGAAGAAGACTCGGCCCCTGGAGGGGCAGGCTGGGGCTTCCTGGATCCCATTTGCTCACAGCCAGTGCCCTGCCCCCACTCCCAAGTCGTCAATGGCGCCCCCAGGTCGGCCAGAATGGAGCAGCAGTTTTCACTGCACCAAGTCCACTTATGGCTTACAGGCAACTCCCAGACTCCCCACAGCCCACTATCTCGGCCAGAAAGGAGCCCACTCAGCCTCACCATTGCTTCTTTTCCTTCCTCCCAGAACCCCACTTCTCCTGGCCTGCAAGTAGCCATCTCTGGGATGCCAAGAGGCAGGCAAAGGGGTCTATCTCCCAGAAGCCAACCACATCTCCATGGGTTTGGCCCTCAGAAGGGCAGGTGGGGGCTTCCTGGATCCCAGTTGCTCACAGCCAGCCCAGCCCCCACCTCTAAAACCATCAATCATGCCCCCAGGTTGGCCATAAAGGAACAGCCATTCTCCACTTGTCTCAGCTTTGCTTGTTTTCCTTTCACCCAGAACCATCCTTCTTCTCCTGGGCTGCAAGTAGCCATCCCTGGGATGCCAAGAGGCAGACACAGGATTCTACCTCCTAGCAGCCAACTCCACCTCCCCAGGCTGTGGCAGAACGAATGGTGGTGCGCTACTAACCCCACTTAGCTGCACAGCTTCTGCCCTGCCTTCCTCAGCTCAACTTTCCTCTTTTGCCCCATTCCTGCCTCACTTCCTCCTTTGGCAAGTCATGCAAAGGAGGCCAGCGGAAGTGATAGCCTCTATAGGCCAACCTCCAAGGGCAGAGGAGGCCAAGCCACAAGCCTCCAAAAGGTGACAAGCCTAACTGCTCTAGGTTCTCCAGACTGATGCTAAGGTGCTTTCTCCACTGAAGTCAGCATCCTCTGTCATGCGGGGGTTGGAGTTATCCCAGGAATAGGCCAATAGCAGAAGGAGGAGTGCCTTCGTGGACAGCAAGGGGATCCGGGAAAAGGAAGCCAGTATGTTTCTGCCTGGTTTTGATCCAGGGACTTTTTGCATATTACGCAAACATGATAACCACACTACAGAAACCCCATCCGCTGGGTTGGTGCTCACCCTGGCACACAACGATGGGCAAACCTAGAGACAGTGGTGGCAGCCCTCCAATAGGTCAGCTGGTAGAGCAGAGGACTGGAGCCAGGGCTCAGGACGTCATCCTTATGTCGCCCTTCTGACTCCAGCTTGAAAAGCTTCTTTTTTTCCCCCTTGCTGACAAAGAGCAAGAGAAGAATGAAAGGTCAGGAGGGCCAACTCGGTGCAGAAGCCCATGCTGTCTTTTCCTGCTGCGTAGTCTAAAATGAGGGACTTGTAGCAGATAAAGGAGCGACTGCATTTTCAGAAACACCCCACTCCTGCACTCAGAGGGATAGAAGAGTATTCCAAGGCCTGGGATTGAACCAGGGACCTTTAGTTTAGCACTCACCCAACTGAGCTACTTCAGCAGCTGCTAGATTGCTTTTTAGTCGTCTGCTTTTCTGTCTGGGATGTTTTTGTCAGCTGTGGCACAGAAAAGGGATGTCATTGCGAGCGGCCCATGAAGGCAAGATTCACTTTTGCCTTCCTTGCTCAGCTTTACTCACTTCCTCGCCCTATTCTTGCCTTATTTCCTGGGTTTCCTGAAGGCGACAGGGGCCCAGTGGTATGAGGAGGAAGTTGGGCAGCTAGACCCTGGTGGCAAAAGTCCTGCCGCCACTTGCCACCCCACTCTCTTCTCCCAGCGTCACATATTGGCCAACAGGGACTTGGTGCCCAGCAGTGCAACGGAAGGCAGTGGACAGAGCCACCCTCGCCTTGAAGCTCCGGCTCATTAAACCATATCTTCAATCGATGCTGGCCAATGAGAGACCGACATCGCTTGCTATTTTAGCACTTGAAAATCCCATTGGCCAAGCTTTGGATCTCTCTAATGCTGTGCTTCAGTTCATGAGGGCAAAGGCAAGAAAAGCGACCTTTGAACTAAAGCACTAGGGTTAACATCCTAACGCTGTCTCCTACTGTAACACTATTTAATATTGGCCCACCCTGTGCTGGTGACAGTTCCATTTCTAGGTGTTAGCACATTTCAGTTACTGTCAAAATTAAAAAGTTTCTATATGCTCAGAGGAAATGAATTTGTTTTATTTGCTTATACATGGCATGAATAAATACAGGTTTACAGATCCTAGCCTGACAGAGAGAATCATGCATCCAAGTTGTGCATCAAAATCATGAAATGAGCTACAAATGCAATAAAAAATAAGATATTCAAAAGTTTAATGTGCTGGGGTGCGGGTGGGCACTGAAGACACATCTTGCCTGGGATGCCACTTGGTCTAGGGGAGGCACTGTCCGGGAAAGCAGGAGTTAGTGTCACATGCCTATTTTCAGGCTGTAATCTGTGGGCACCTTGCTCTGGGGGAGGGATCGCGGTAGCCCAGACTCAGGGCTGGAAGAGGCCCCTGACTGAGGGGGTGGCTGCAGGGTTTACAGTGCTCTGATATCTCAGATAATGTGTCTCTCCCAAAGCCTCAGATCTGCGTCCCCAGAAGGCTCCTGCGCTGCCTCTGCTCCTTTCACATTCTATAGCAAGGAGCAGCAGCAAGGGTCAGGGATGAGCCATAGGGCACTAGGTGGGGGGCAGAGGCTTCAGGAGCCCAGAGTGTTTGCCTGTCTGGGACATTTTGGCTGAGACCTCAGGGACACATTGTGAGGCAGAATCCCAGGCATCTGTATGAAAGGAGCATAGGGACATAAGGATGTAAAAACGGCCATACTGGGTCAGACTGGGTCCATCTAGCCCAGTATCTTGTCTTCCCATAGTGGCCAAAGCCAGGTGCTTCAGAGGGAATGAACAGAACAGGTGATCATCAAGTGATCCATCCCCTGTCACCTATTTCCAGCTCCTGGCAAACAGAGACTAGGGACACCATCGCTATCCATCCTGTCTCAGAGCATATCCTCCATAAATTGATTTAGCTCTTTTTTTGAACCCTGTTATAGTCTTGGCCTTCATAACATCCTCTGGCAAGGAGTTCCACAGGTTAACTGTGCATTGTGTGGAAAAAATACTTCCTTTTGTTTGTTTTAAATGTGCTGCCTATTAATTTTATTTGGTGACCCCTAGTTCTTGTGTTATGAGAAGGAATAAGTAACACTTCCTTATTTACTTTCTCCACACCAGTCATGATTTTATAGACCTCTATCATATCCCTCCTCAGTCACCTTTTTTCCAAGCTGAAAAGTCCCAGTCTTATTATTTTCTCCTCATATGGCAGACATTCCATACCCCTTTTCGGAACCTTTTCCAGTTCCAATACATCTTTTCTGAGATGGAGCGACCATATCTGCACGTGATATTCAAGATGTGGGCATACCATGGATTTATATAGTGGCAATAAGATTTTCTCTCTCATTATCTATCCCTTTCTTAATGATTCCCAAAATTCTGTTCACTTTTTGCCTGCCATTGTACATTGAGTGGATGTTTGCAGAGAACTATCCACAGTGACTCCAAGATCTCCCACCTGAGTTGCAACAGCTATTTTACATCCCATCATTTTATATGTATAGTTGGGATTATGTTTTCCAGTGTGCATCACTTTGCATTTATCAACATGCAATTTAATTTACCATTTTGTTGCCCTTTCACCCAGTTTTGTGAAATCTCTTTTGAACTCCTCACAGTCTGCTTTGGACTTAACTATCCTCAGTAGTTTTGGATCATCTGCAAATTTTGTCACCTCACTGTTTAGCAGATCGTTTATGAATATGTTGACTAGTACTGGTCCCAGTACAGACACCACTAGTTACCTGTTTCCATCCTGAAAACTGACCATTTATTCCTACCCTTTGTTTCCTATCTTTTAAACAGTTATTGATCCATGTGAGGACCTTCCGGCGGTGAAAGTAAGCCGGTATGTTCCGGTATGGGGTACCGGCAAGAGCCGGTATGCTGTGCCAGCCCGGCCCGGCTTCCCCAGGCTGGTGATTTAAAAGGCCCAGGGCTCCCTGCAGCGGCCAGAGCCCGGGGCCCTTTAAATTGCCTCCCGAGCCCCCTGCCAGAGCCCCAGGGAGCAAATCACTGCCGTGGAATGCTGCTCTCTCCCGCTCTGCAAACACAGAGCAGGGGCGGCAGAAGCTTCCTTACAGTGGGGGGGCACCGTTGTCCGAACTGTGGCACCCCCATGACACCCCATCCCTAAGGACCCACACCACCTCTCCCCCTGAGGCCACACCCACAGAACGCCTCTTCCCCCCCAAGATTCACCCCTTTCCCCCTCTCCATCACTTGTCCTAACAGCCAGTAAAGAGTGGTGGGACCATAGCCCTCTAAACCCCCTGTTCCAGCACCCCTGACACAGAGCTAAGCAGGCAGCAGTGTGTGCGTGTGTGTGTATGTGACAGAATGTGCTGTGCTGAGCGGAGCCAGTGAGAGAAGGGGGGCTGATGTCGGGGGTGTTCTCTGCCCCCTGCCTCAGGACTGGTTGCTTCCAGCAGCTGTCTGAACTGAGCCCTGGTCTACACTAAGCTCGGGGGTCGAACTAGGGTACGCGAATTCAGCTACGTGAATAATGTAGCTGAATTCGAACTACCCTAGTTCGACTTACTTACCGTCCAGACGCCGCGGAAGCGAACTCCGCGGCTCCAGGGTCGACTCCGGCAACTCCTCCTGCCGCGGTGGAGTACCGGAGTTCGAACTAGCGCTTCCGGGGTTCGAACTATCGCGTCTAGATCAGACGCGATAGTTCGAACTCCGAGCAGTCGAACTCGCCGCGTTGACCGTCCCGGTAAGTGTAAACGTACCCTTAGAGACAGTGAGCCAACACACTCAATCTTCCCCAATACACACTGTCTCTCCCCCCACCTCCCCCACACACTCTCTACCCCACCACACACACTGCAGTTGAAAAGCAGCTGGCAATCTAGTAGGATGCCCATAGAACAATGGGATAGAGAAACCTACATCATGTGATGCTGTACCAGCCCGTGAGGCATTGCAAACCCTTCTCAAAGCACCCTGCAGCCAGTTGCACAGTGGGATAGCTACCCACAGTGCACTGCTCTCTGAGGCAATCCAAGAGATGCTAGTGTAACCCTTCTGCTTGGCCGAACTGATAGCAGCAAGGGCCGGGTTCAATACATAGGGGTCCCTTCCCTACAACATAATGCAAAACCAGCTCGAGCCCCCACCCAGTGACCTGGGAAAATCTTACACACACATCCCTGGGCGGCTCAAAGAGGCAATATTTCCCCTCTCGCAAGCACAGAGTCTTGGTGTAGCAGAAAATGTTTAATAACATGAGATAAACAACAAGCATTAAATTGGGAAAACACCTCAACTAGGCCGTGTCCTTTTCCCTGGGCTCTTGAGTCCAGCAACCCCCAAATCACCCCAAGACTCCAAAGTCCAATACCTCAAATGTCCCAAGAGTCCAGCAACCCAAAAATCACCCACAGTCCCAAAAGTCCCGCAACCCAAAAGTCTCTGTCCTGGGTCAGTGCAGCCCCAGAGTTCAAGAGTCTATCTGCAGGGGTTTCCCCCACACCAGTCTGGGTAGAAAGGGGCACCTTACGTGGTCCAGGGCAGTCGGCCCTGCCTCTCCTTGGGATTCTGCTTCTGCCATCCCCCCAAACTGTTCAGCTCCGCTTGCTCCGTGGGCCGCTCCAACTGTCCCACCAACTGCTCCTCTCCGCCAGCTACTCTCCTCCCCAATATAGCTTCAGCTCCCCCACTAGTTAGCACAGCTCTTTAGTGATTTCAGCTCATAGTAGGGGAGCCCCAGTGCTGGTGCACTATTAGCCCAAAGTGAGTTCAGCTCAGTAACCTGTAACTTAGATTTTTAAGGAAATCAAAAATCAGCTCTGATATTCAACAGTGGAGAGAGGAGGAGGTGCAACTGGTGCTTCTGGCTCATACAAGGAGCCCACTCCCTTGTCTAGTGAGTGCCACTCAATTGATGGTGAGACTCCCTGTCACAAAGCAGTTTCACAGTTCCTCATCCACACAATCAGGGTGACAACACTCCACTCCTCCCGCCCCAACAACAAAGAAACTGGGGATTCCACAGCTGCCAAAGCAACCATCCCAGGCTGCCGCGGGCTATGCCAAGCAGGGTGGGTGTGCCTACGCAAACACAATCAGCCCCTGAAATTCTTTACAACACTTGCCTTAATTCACCACCAGATGTCAGGGTAGAGCTCATCCTGACTCTGCTTACACTAGCATGGATGTGCTCTGGTGACACAGGGTGGACATGCAACAGCTGTTCAATTAAAACACCTTAACTAAAGCCACATTACCCTTTAGTGTAGACATAGCTTAAGAGTGAGACAAGACCTAGCTCCATTGAAACTAAAGAACCACAACTTCCTCTATAGTTGGCAGGATTCAAACCTGTGCAGGGAAATCCCAATGGATTTCTAGCCCATCACCTTAACCACTTGCTTGACCTCACTACACTCTAGTTCTGTTCTCACTGACTGATCAATTCCAGTTGTTTCCTCAGACCAGCTTCCACAACACACTCATGTTGGACCACAGAACAGGAACGGAGTCTGACAGCCAAAATGCGATTGTAAGCAGAGCTCTCCTTTATTCTATCCCAGCATGCTTTTATACATAGTTTCATTCAGCAATCAGGTAATGATCAATTGGTTAATTAAGGTAACAGAAACAACTGTAACTAGTTGGGATAATTAACATCCGACACACCTGTCTAGCTCCTTCTCCTAATTACAGTTAATTAACTAATGAAAACAAACCCAGAGCCAGGTCTTTACACGCAGATCCAGCATAATTAATTTATCTCAGAAGCAAAACAACCTCAGTGTTTCTCATTACTTATCCCACATCTCCCCCCTTTATTCAAAATCAAAAAGAAAAAAGAGAGAGGAAACATTCCCAACTCATAATAACATAACGCTATAACCTATCACACAAAAAAAAATAAGGATTAATAAAATCAACCTGTATGACCATACAATCCTTGGCATAATTCCAAAAAAATCAAACGAACAAAACAAAGACACAATAAACAGAAGATGAGAAAAATTCTGCAAACCCCCCCCCCTTTTTTTTTTTTTTTTGGATTGTATCCCTCAGCTGTCAGGTGATCAAGCTGACACTGAGGGTGGGGGGTCTTCAAGAAAGACACATCAAACCACATGACAACACGACAACGATTCTGGCCAGAAAACAGACAACACAAAACATAACAGAGAACACAAAACATCATGGTACACTAAATACCTATATAGCCACACAAATTTTCTTTCAGACACAAATATCATTCCAAGCGAGTAACTGATTCACGGAGGATCAGACTGAAAAAGTCCTGGCAAAGCTAACAAACAGCTCTCCTCCGGGGGCTCTGGTTCCGCGACGTCTGAGCGCGTCTCGTGAGGCTCCTCCGCATCTGCCTGCCGTCGCTCCGGAGGACGCAGCCAAGGCCGGACCCACTTCGCTGGTATCCACCTGGGACCTGCATCAGTGGCAACACACGCATAACCCCTGCCCCATGTTAGCAAGTCAACTGGTCCTTTCCATATTTGCTGCTGATAATCAAACCACTTGACCAAGGGTCGGGGGGCCATACCCTGCTCTTCCCCAGTCATCCCGCTGATATGTTTAATTGCAGGGGGCACCTGGTTGTTTTTACCAACATGTAACCAGTTAAGTACATAAAGAGCTTTCAGTAAGCGAGCGGCAGGCGTCTTGTCCAAAGCGTCTGCCCGTTCACTACGAATCCCCCCTTTTTGTCTTAAGAGGAGCGCCTTCAAAGAGGCGTGAGCACGCTCAATAATAGCTTGCCCAGTAGAATTGCCAGGTACACCCGTAGAATGCTGCACACCCCAGTGGGAAAGAAACTGGGCAGTGCGATGAGAAACATAACCCCCGCCATTATCAGTCTTAATGAGGGCAGGAACCCCCATCACGGCAAAGCATGCTTGCCAATGCTTAATCACATCACGAGAGCTAGTAGAGGCCATAGCTGTCGCCCAAGTAAAGCCAGAAAAGGTATCAATAGTAACATGAATATTGCGCAAGGTGCCGAACTCAGCAAACGTGGTAACATCAGACTGCCAAACTTGAAGTGACAATAGGCCACGGGGATTAACACCAGATACAAGGGGCAATACATGCTGTTGACAATCAGGGCAGGAGGCCACGATAGCACGAGCGTCAGTAATAGAAATCGCAAACTGACGTGCTAAAGCACGGGCAGACTGATGAAAAAATTCATGGGAAATCCGTGCCTGGGCAAATGAATTCGGAACATGGGCAACGCCAACTAACTGATCAATCAGCGCATTGCCCTCGGCAAGACCATCTTGTAATCCAGAGTGGCTCCTAATATGCATAACAAAATAAGGGCACCGTCGAGCATTTAAGAGATGCCATAACTGAAGAAGAGCAGTCCATAAAACAGAATTCGTAACACGGCCCAACAGGGAGCGTTCTAAACGCTGAAGCACACCTACAGCATACAGAGAGTCACTGACAATATTCAAAGGGGTATCGGGCCATTTTTCAAAAGTGCGAACAATAGCACGAAGCTCTAGAACCTGCAGGGAGCCTTCAGCAAGAACAAACTCGTGATGCCAATGGCCGTCAATAAACCAAAGAAGTCCTGCACGCTGGGCACTGCCGCTGGCATCGGTGAAAACGGTGAGACCAGCAACTGGACTAGATCGCAACATTAGGGCTTTTTCCAGAGGAAGCGTGGTAGCAAAAATTCGGTGTGAGGGAAAATGGCTACTAAAGTAACCGGCGTAATCCATGGTGGCAAGTACAAAAGAAAGGTGAGTAGCAAGCAACTGAGTCACAGTAACATCATCAAAGGGCAAATAAATGGTATGAGGGTCAATACCTGCAATGGCCAGCAAACGGCATCGGGCCATAGAAATGAGGTGAGCAATCGCATCAAGCCGCGTAGTCACAGTTGTGGTATAGTGCGAAGGTGGAAAAAGCCATTCAATGCCCACCAGTGGATCGGAAAGGGCCTCATGCCATTGAAAAAGTAAAGCTTCCAAAGAGGCATCTTTGGAAAAAATTGCCAAAAAAATGGGCAAGTCCGGATAAATACGCCCCGAATAACGTGTTGCAAGTTTATCTGCAATATTTCGTAAGGCAACCTGGTGCTGATTCTGCAGAGAGCGAGGTTCATCCGGAGCACGTCCACCTTGAAGCAGTTGAACCAAGGGTGCAAGATCCTCATTAGTTATACCACAAAGACCGCGAACCCACTGCAAATCGCCCACCAAGCGCTGAACGTCATGTAAATTATGAATGTCCATCCGAAAGGTCAAATTCTGCGGGCGTACAATTGAATCCGTAATTTCCATACCAAGATACCGATATGGGGCTTGCCGCTGAAGTTTTTCTGGAGCAATTACCAGCCCAGCCTTTCGCAAAACTGAGTCAATTTCAGCAATCGCCGCATCCACAGCAAAATGGGCGCCAGTAAACAAAAGATCATCCATATAATGATAAATAATCCAATCAGGGTGCACCAATCGCAGGGGTGCTATAGCCCAAGCAACATAAGATTGACAAATGGTAGGAGAATTTTTCATACCTTGTGGTAGAACAGTCCATTGATACCGCCGGGCAGGTGCAGCCTTATTTATAGAAGGCACAGAAAAGGCAAATTTCTCGCGGTCCGCGGGATGCAAGGCAATGGTAAAAAAGCAGTCCTTTAAATCAACAACAAGCAGAGGCCATCCATGCGGAAGCATAGTAGGTGTGGGCAGCCCAGGCTGGAGGGCACCCATATCCTTCATAACAGCATTGACAGCGCGTAGATCTTGTAACAAACGCCAATGCCCAGACTTTTTGGGAATGGTAAAAATAGGGGTATTCCAAGGGCTAACAGAAGGTTCAAGGTGGCCCATAGCCAATTGTTCCTGCACAAGTTCATGCACCCGGGCGAGCTTATCTTTAGGCAGCGGCCACTGAGCGACCCAGACCGGCGTGGTGGTTGTCCATTCCAGCTGTAGGATCGGTCGCCCCTCAGTGGCCGCTAAGCAAAAGGTGAATTTTGCAACACAATGCCCCACTGACTTAAACAGTCCCGACCTAAAAGCCATATCGGAGCCGGCATTACATAGGGGCGAACTTTTGCGCTTGTGGCCGGATCTTCCACATCAGAAATGGTAATAAAATTTACACTAATGCGAGTCAATTGAGTCCCACCAATGCCGGTCACCGGTGTGGCGGCATCCCGCAAGGGCCAAGATTCCGGCCAAAACCGAGCGGGGACTATAGTCACATCGGCCCCTGTATCCAGCAAGGCGTCATGAATAATCTGCCGCCCATCGGACCCTTGAAGCCGAACAGTACGGGTGGGCTTGCGCGAAGTAATGTCCATAACAAAAGCAATTTGGGGAGGGCTAGTGGATCCAAATCCTCGGGACCCACGATCAATCGGGGTCGATCGGGGTACACATCCCTTGAAGGGTATTAGTTGAGCAATGCGCGTACCAGCAATTATAGTTACAGGGGGGCAGAGGGCGCGTACCATTATCCCAATGTTCCCGGTATAATCAGCGTCAATAAGGCCAGGTAAAACAAAAATACCCTGTTTTGATGTAGACGAACGGCCAATCAAAAGAGCACTTAGTCCAAATCCTAATGGGCCATCAGTGTTAGAAGGAAGAACTTGAACTTTATCAGTCTCTAGAACTACATCTGATGCTGTGGCCAGGTCCACTCCGGCACTGCCACGGGTTGCTCCGGTGAGGTGTTCCAGGCAGCCGGGTTGGTAGGTGGAGGTACTTGTATCGTCGCGCTCCTCCGAGGGGCGCTCCGTGATCCGTTTCCCGGCAGCGGTGTTCCATCTTTCTTGTAACGCGCCCAGCAATCATTGGCATGATGTCCGAACTTATTACATCGTGCACAAGCACCAGTTGCAGAGTTAGGAGACATATCAGAGGTTCGCTGCCCAAACCTATTACGTCGTGTACAAGCGCCTGTTGCAGCTCTAGATGACATATCAGAGGTTCGCTGCCCATTTTGCATTGGGCAATCCCGCCAGAGGTGCCCGGGTTTTCCACAACTAAAACAAGGGCCAGCCGGCCGGGTCGATCTTTTAGCCCCCCATCGTCGCCCGAGCAGAGGTCGTAACGTCACGGCTAGTGCAGAGGCCTGTGCCTCAGCATGAATTGCTGCCTTATCCGTCTCCTCAAACATAGTGGCCTTATTACATGCTTCAATCATTTCCATTAGGGACGCAGTTTTGGGCAAAGTAGCTAAGATACGGCGGCAAGTGGGATTCGCATTCTGGGTGGCGAGATCAAGGCCAACTGCAGTCCTGGCTTCTGGCGTCAGATTAGGGGATCTATCAATAGCTTCTCGGAGACGATCCAAAAAGGTGGAATATGGTTCTGATAGGCCTTGAGTAATTTTAGCGTAGGGCGGGTTCGGCTTCCCCATCTGGGGCACCGCCTTAAAGGCAGCCAAAGCTAGTTCCTGTGATTGCTGCAGGATTCGGGGGTCCAGACGGGCTTGCAGATGTGGGTCAGCAAAACGACCGGCTCCCAAAAGCATCTCAGTAGTGGCCACGTGCCGGGGATCACCGTCCGGTAGATCCAGATTGTGGACAAGGGCCAAGTCGATTCTCTTGGCCCAATCATCTTTCCACAACAGTTTTTGCGTGGGTGTAAGAAGTAGATCAGCTAGTTTAATTGCATCATATGGACACATCGCCTGGCCCGTAAATACCTGTTCAATAAGAGACTGTACATATAGATTATCTAGTCCATAAGCCATAATTGATTTCTGTGCCTCACGGATCAATTTCCAATCCAAAGGGGCCCATTGTCGGTGATTAGGATGTTGAGGGTCTGGCGTAATTACTGGAAAGGCCTCAGGTGTCAGTCCTTCAAGGATGGCTTCCTTTATGACCCCATGCCAACGCTGTACTGGGTCCGGAGGGTCCCCGGGGTCAGGTGGGGCAGAAGGGCAAGTCGGACGAAAACACTCGTGAAGACTTGACCGTGATGATCCAGCTGGAAAACCTTGTTTTTGATCCAATTTGTTAAAAATGGCCTGCAGTTGTCGACCCTGGCGCTGCAGTTCCTCATAAAGAGCATCAGACCGGGTAAACTGAGTAAAATCAGAACATGGCTGTGATGGCACATGTTTCACCCGAGCCTCCTCTGCTTCCCCGCATTCATGACACCCCCAGGTCCCGTGGATACGGCACGGCTTTGAAAGGGGTGCATATGGCAAAGTTGTCTCCATAGGCTCGGGTGTATCGGGCGGTAGCGGGACCGAAGCAGGATCAATTATATCAGGGCCAATAGCTACGTTGGAGGGTAATGGCATCGTAGCAGAGGCAACATCGTCCATAGGGAAGGGGTCGGAAGCCAAGGGTATTACTGTGTCCTCACCACCAAAAAAATCCCTGGCTCCAACCGGCAAAACGGAGGGTATTCCGGGCGTTGGGTGACAAAGGTCTGAGAGAGCCGCCTGTACTCCTGCCTCGGCTGCAAAGGCTTCCACTATCTCTGTTGTCTTCTTCCATATTGGACTCAGGGAGAAGGCTTCCTTGTCACCCTGAGCCACTGATTTCCAAAGTTCACAGCCCATCCGCTCCCACACAGTTTTATCAAATATTGTATTGGGTGAAACAGAAAGTCCCCTTGAACGTCCCCACTGTAGTAAGCGGGATAATGCATCAGAGGGGAACTTTTCTCCCCGTCGCTCCGTGATGCGTGTCAGAATTTCATGCACCATTTTCTCCTCTGCAGACGCAGCGGCTCCCATTTTTAGTGCTCACTTCTAGATTCAGGTGTGCCCCTTTTTTTTTTTTTTTTTTTTTTTTAAAACGCCCTGCAGCTTACCGCTCGGCACTGGGCTTCAGGTGCTTCTCTCCGTTTGGACGCTTTATGGTTCCCAGCCGTACAACTCTGTTCAGATGCGTCCTTCTTCTTTGGACGCCCTGCAGCCGCCGCTTGACACTCAGGCGCGCTTTTCTTTTTCGGCCGGCCGGCGGCTTTTTTTTTTTTTTTTTTTTTTTTTTTCTCTCTCGGACGCCCGACGCTGAAACTTCAGGCGCGTCCCTCTTTTTCTTTTTATCAACTCAGGCCACCAACACTATCTTCAATCATCACATCGGGGTCACCATTTGTTGGACCACAGAACAGGAACGGAGTCTGACAGCCAAAATGCGATTGTAAGCAGAGCTCTCCTTTATTCTATCCCAGCATGCTTTTATACATAGTTTCATTCAGCAATCAGGTAATGATCAATTGGTTAATTAAGGTAACAGAAACAACTGTAACTAGTTGGGATAATTAACATCCGACACACCTGTCTAGCTCCTTCTCCTAATTACAGTTAATTAACTAATGAAAACAAACCCAGAGCCAGGTCTTTACACGCAGATCCAGCATAATTAATTTATCTCAGAAGCAAAACAACCTCAGTGTTTCTCATTACTTATCCCACACACTCACTGCTGTGCCATTGTATAAGTGTGTCCATGGCTGAACAGCAAGAATTCCTGCTCCTTTCCCTTCTGGCTGGAGCATGAGGAGAGTGTGTTTGTGGTTAATGACGTTGCTGTAGATTGTTGTCCATTTCCTGCCTTGATCATTCAGACAGTCCCTTTCCTGTCATATCCCCAGCACATCAGTGATTGTGATAGCAGGGGCAGGTTTTCTCTGGGGCACTGAGCTTTGCCAGGGGGTTGGTGGCTCCTTTCTTTCTTCACCCTGGAGTAAACTCAGCTTTTTATTCCATCCTTGATGATTCCTGGAATAACAACAGATGACCAAAGAAAGAGGTGGACAGGGAGGGTATCAGGGGAGGGGCAGAGAGGTTCGAGAGGTGGGCAGGGCAGGGGAGGGTGCAGAGAGGCATGGGTAGTGAGCAGGGCGGTTACCCATATTAAATAACTAGTTACCCATATTAAATGCAGATACAGCAATATTTGATAAATTGGTTACTGTCCATTCAGGACATTATTTCCCACCTATTCAAAAATAATTAAGATGCTCTAAGCGGAGGGGATAGAGCTGTCCCTGTCTGTGTAATTAACCCATCTCCCCGAGAGGTGGTAACTATGTCAGTGGGGGGAAGCTATGTTGGTGGGTGTGCAAGCTGCGGTGTCTACATGTATATATAAAGTTTAATCAAACCCCATTTTTAAAATCCCTGTGGTCTGGGAATAGAAAAGGAGCTCTCTGAGGCAGGGCCTGTCCTTAAGATCACTGACTTGCCTATGCAAATGTCATGGGGGTATAGCTCAGTGGTAGAGTGTTTGACTACAGCTCAAGTGGGCCTTGGTTCAAATCTACGTGCCCCCTTACAAACCTCTGCCTTCAATAAAAATAATTCCATTTCCAGTATGTTCAGGAGCTCCACTAAATAGAGATCCCTGAAATGAATGGACACACTCAATGCTTCCCTGTGCAAATGCATAGAAACCTAGCAAACATGTCCCCGAGCTGAAATCAGTTCCAATCCTCTAAGTGTCTAGGTTTGTTTTCATCAATTAAATGAAGACACATTTGCAGGTCCATGGGCTACAATGTGCAGAAGAACAAGAACCACATCCACTTAGGAGGAATGGACTAGTCTGTATTACATTCGGTAAGTAAGTTGCCATTGGGACTGAAAATTCTACTGGAGATGGACAGGCAGGGGCAGCTCTAGCCATTTCGCCGCAACAAGCACGACAGCACGCTGCAGGGGGCGCTCTGCTGGTCCTGCGGCTCCAGTGGACCTCCCGCAGGTGTGCCTGCGGATGCTCCACTGAAGCCATGGGACCAGCGGACCCTTCACAGGCACGCCTGCCGCTCGGTCCACCGGAGCTGCCTGCCGCTCTCCTGGTGACCGGCAGAGCACCCCCTGCGGCATGCCGCCCCAAGCATGCGCTTGGCGTGCTGAGGCCTGGAGCTGCCCCTGTGGACAGGAGCCTGTTACAAAAATAAAATAACCAAGATTTACCAAACTCCCTGTTACACATTCAATCCTCTGTTTGTGCACAGGGCATCAATTGGGGCTCTAAGAAATGGCAACCTTCTTTTAACACAGATCGTTGTTCCTTGTAACTTTCAGATGCATTCAAATGGCAGCTGTTTAGAGGTCATGTGCTTCTAGTTCATGATCAGCAGCACAGTCTCTGTACGTTTACCAACCGTAGAGTTGGTTGTGTCTAAGTAACTGCAGAGTCAGTGTAGTACCAGACAGTTAATTGCACAGTCTCACTTTCTGGTCTCATTGATCATTTGGGTAGAAACAGCAACGGTTTGATGGTTTCTTTGTTCTTATATGCTATCACGGATTCTCTTCTAGAGGGCAGAGTTAAGGTTATCTGGGCATGTACCCTCACTCTGTATTCCCTCTTTTTCCAGAGTTTGAGTTTTACTGAACTCGATGTTCTGGAAGGTAAGAGATATTCACAGTCAAAGTTAACTCTGTGTTAATAAAGGCTGTTGTTAGTTTCAAATAATGAGACTAATCCCTCACTGCGATAATTCCACTGACTTCAATGTGCTCTTTCCTCATTTCTAGTTCCAAAAAATAAGCAAATTAAAACAACATTGAGAACTAAAATGCTGTGAGAAAATGGAAATTTTAGAAGCTCAAATAATTCAGTTTCTTCTGTGTCTTGTGCGTGTGTAAATGGCACAACACATTAATTTATAAGCACATCTTTCTTAACTTCTTTAAATATTCTGTAGTACATTAACTAGATCAAGTGGGTTGTTCAATGCAGAGAGGTTTTCATGCATTGCCCAAAACATATTTTTCATGTTATGTAAATGAACACAACTCATTGAACACAAAATTGTGTATTTCATGCTGTGAACTATGTCGATAGCTCAAATTAATAGGTTTTTTCTCTCTCTCTCTCCATGAAAAAAGGAAGAAACTGTGAAAATACCCATGGGAGAAAGGGGGTTTCTGAGAGCCAGGGTAGATATGGAGATGTTTATGAAAGGGGGAGAGGCCAAAGTAGGGCCTTTAGCTGGAGCAAAGGGGGAGGTTTTTTGTGCAGTTTCATTTTAGCCAGCCTCACATCCTGTAGTCCCTACTTCCCCACCCCCCCCAAACAAAGCCACTTGTGACTCCTGAGACAGCCCCACTGCAAAAACTGTAGATCCCCCATCACTCCCTCTCCTAGCTGGATCCCCTGGCAGCCAGAGCTCTCCACAGAACTGCAGTGGTTGCTCTGCTGGGTCTCTAGTCAAGGATGTCTACCGGCTTCTCCTAAGAATGCAGCTGAGAAATGACTCATCCTTCTCTAGATTCTCGCCTGTGGGCTCTGAGAAGCAGGATGGGGCCTGTATGATAAAGTCTGTGTAACATTCCCCTCTCATCCCAGCTCTGGTATGTCACCAGTAGCCTGCTGTCCCTGGGTAGCAGCCAAGGATGTTTCCCACCATTCAGGAGACCCCAGCCTGGGACTAAAGTCAGCTTCAGGCTTCTCCTCTCTCCCTTCCTGGAATCAAGTTCATGTTTTTATCATGAGTTAAAGCAGCCCAAATCCACAGAGTCTGGATCAATGTCACAAGTTCCCAGCGTCTCCATGGAAGACAATTTGTTAAATCCCAGATGAGTGGAGTTAAATCAGTTCTCAGCCTGAATCCTTTGCTCTTAATCCTGAGGATATTGTCCCACCATGGGGCCATTTCCCACCTCTCTTTCATACAGAAGCACAATTTTCTTTGCACAGACACAGGAACAGCAAGATCTTTCTCTGTCCCTTGTGCAAAGCAGGGGGCCAAATTCCATGGAAACAATGGACAAGCAGGGGGCCCTGGGCACATCCAGCCCTGGCCGTGAGATGTTCCCTCCCCTCTTTCTTTATGCTCCTGTTGTTATTTCATGGAATTTCTGGGACGGGGGAAAAGCTGAGTTCACTCCAGGTGGAGGAGGAAAGAACCCTGAAAATCTCAGGGCCCAACACCTGCTACCAGGATCACTGAGGTGCTGGGAATCTGCATGGGAAAGGGGCTGTGTGAATTGTCAAGGTGGGGAATGAATAACAATCTACAACTAGATCCACCTCATTAATCACTGACACAGGCTAATCCTGCTGCAGATAGAAGGGAAACTGGGAGTGATTCTTTGCTGTAGAGCCATGGAAACAGCAGTGAATGTGCTGGCGAAAGCTGGACTTTACAGGCAGGTGGAAATAGCAGATCCTAGAAACACCTGAAGTTCCCCACAGCACTTCTGCCACCAGGGTTAGGTGTTGAGTGACTCACAGTGGCCCCACCCATTTCCTTCCAACAGGGGGTGGCGGCACCCCCCACCCAGTGCAGGGGAGAGGGCTGAGTGTATCTCTGCACCCTGAGTCCAGGGCACACAGTCTCTCTGCCCCACACATCGAATCTGGCCCTGCTGCAAAGTGACCCCTAAGAACCAGCAACCTCCAGGAGAGCATGATTGGCTCTCAGAGCAGGGAATGTGTCCCCCATGCTGCTTTTAGGCCACTGGATGCTCTGGAAACAGGAGGGCTCTGAGTGTAACCTATAGCAACCACAGCCCATCTGGGGATGTAGCTCAAAGGTACAGTACATGCTTTGCATGTATGAGGCCCTGGGTTCAATCTCCAGCTTCTTTTTTCACACTGCTGCTTTGCTTGTGCCCAGCAGAAATGTGGCCCAGCAGTCTCTCTGCAGGAGTTTCAATCCTGCTCAGTCAGGGCAAGTGCCAATCGCATGGAAGGTCTGGGAGGGTTTCTGCTCCTAAGTCACCTCAGTACATTTAAGATTCCCGCCCACTGTGCTGCTTGGGACAATGGTAGATGAGAAGGGCGAATCCTCCAGCATTGGAGGGAAAGGTCCCATCTGCTCAGACGGAGAGGCAAGGAAACAGAGGGGCAGTCAGTGCTCAGAAAGGAGAGAGTTCAGTGATTTACACCCACCAGGGGACACTGTCTTTTTGAGGTGAGTGCAGCTTGCTTGGGATGGTGCTGACAATGGATAGAAAAAAGGCTGGAGTCAATGACAGATGAGACCATAGAAGGAGAAGGGGAATGGCAGCCCCACAGAAGGTGCTGGGTGCTCAGATGCACCAGTTATTGCACCCTGGCCTGTCCTAGAGAGAGAAAAGACACAGAGGGACCCAGCCCCCCTACAGTGATCCCATGGACAAGAATCTGCTTGGGAGTGGGGTGAAGGTTCCCTCTGGGCAAAGGGGAGCTGAAATCCCTCAGTGTCCTGGAATTTAAGCAATGGAAGCTTCAAACCCCGCATGGGTGTGGGCTGAGGTGCATCAGCAGAAGGTTGGGCTGGACAGGGGTGGCAGGTTTGTATAATTTTTGGTGGTGCCCAGAATGGGACCAAGTCCTGCCCCCCCCCCCCACACACCTGCCTAAGGTTCTGGGAGGGAGTTTGGGTGTGGGAGGGAGAGGGATTGGGCTCTGGGAGAGAGTTTGGGTGCACGGTCTGGGCTCAGTCAGAGGGTTGGGGTGCAGGAGTGGGTGTGGGGGACAGGCTCTTGGAGGGAGTTTGGGTGCAGGTGTGCAGTTTGGGCTGGGGCAGGGGGTTCTGGGTGCAGGAGAGGGTGAGGGGTGCAGCCTTTACCTTAGGCATCTCCCAAAAGCAACCCACACCCCCCTCTGGCAGCAGCCCCTAAGTGGGAGGGCCGGGGGTGTCTCTGCACACCGCTGCCCTTAGACTCCACCCCCACAGCTCCTATTGCCACAGTTGACAGAGTTGGCAATCGGGGCGGGGGCAGCATGTGGAGACCCCACCCCACCCTACGGGCCACAGGGACGTGCCAGCCGCTTCTGGGAGTGTCGTGCCACACGGAGCGAGGGCGGGCAGGAAACCGCCTTAGCCCTCTTGTGCATCTGTGTAGCAGGCCGGTGTGGCTCCCTTTCTCCCTGGGGAGGGTTGAGCCCCAGACACTGGAGTGGGCGGGGCTACAGAGCAGTGAGCCCGCTCCTCAGAGGGTCAGGCAGCAACCCGGAAGTACAAAAGCCCGCCGGCAGAGCTCAGTAGGAGCCCAGCCACCATCGGAAGCAGACCTGCCAGAGAGGGCTCGGGACTGGGAAGCCGCTAGAGCCCAGGGCAGTTGCCCTGACTGGCCAGAGCTTCCCCTCGCCTGCTACTGGGAGGACCCGCCAGAGCTTCCCCATGCCAGCTACGAGGAGGAGCCGCTGGAGACTCCCCCTCTCCCTTGCTGTTACCCCGAGGAGCCCCCGGAGCAAACCTGGCCGGACTTCCCAGAGGAACTGCCGGATCTACCCCCCAGCCTGGGCTGCGAGGAACCCATGCTGTTGGACTTCCCGGGAGCGGACGCCACGGACCAGGTAGGCCCAGAGGGGGAAATTGGAAGTGGCCCGGGGGCAGCCGACCCCAGTCAGGCTGCAGATCAGCCAGTGCCCATGTCAGTGTGTTGCGGTCAGGATCCCCACTGACCGTCAGCAGTGGTAGCCGCTGCTAGAGCCCCGGGCCGGGACGCAGTGGAGGGGGTGGGCCTGCGTCCCCCCTGCCACCCCACTCGCGGGTGGCAGTCTTCCCCCTCACCCCAGTGCTCAGCCCCTGCACCAGAGGGCCTGAGCCCTGACTGTTGTTGCCCCGCCCTAATCTAGGGCCTGGGCCTCTATACTAACTGTTTGTTGCCCAGCCCCTGCACCAAAGGGCCTGGGCCTTCCTGAACTATTTGTATTGTTGCTCAGCCCCTGCACCAGAGGGCCTGAGCTCTGACTGTTGTTGCCCCGCCCGGATCCAGGGCCGGAGCCCCTATACTAACTGTTTGTTGCTTAGCCTTGCAGCAGCAGGCCTGAGCCCCTAAGTGACTGTGTGCACTGTTGCTCAGCTTTGAAGAGTCGGGACAGGACGCGACTAAGAGCAGCAGGCCAGTGTGGCTCTCCTCCTCCCTGGGGAGGGTTGAGCCCCAGACACACACCTTTACAAGTGGCACCTGACCAGGGACTTTGAACCCTTGCCCCTGTGAGAAGGGGCCGGTAGGCGGTGGTGGTTCACCCCATTCCCAGCTAGGAGTATGGATATAGAGTGGCTCTTCCAGCTGCTGGCGGAGAGCCAGGAGCGGCAGCATGCCGCCCAACTCGAGCAGCAGCAACAACGAGATGCCACTCATCTCCAACAGCAGCAGCTGAACGCGGTTCAGCTTGAGCAGCAGCAGCTAGTGCAGCAACTGGGGAGCCAGCTGCAGCACCTCATGGGTACCGCACCCTGCCCCGCCGACTGGCCAGTGGGGGAGGGCGCTGGGGCCCCACGTTCGGCTGCCCCCCTGCGCCTGACCAAGTTGGGCCCGGACGATGACCCCGAGGCCTTCTTGGTCACTTTTGAGCGTGTGGCCCTCATCGCGGGATGGGCCCGAGACCAATGGTTCACTCTTTTGGCCCCGTATTTGACCGGAACGGCCCAAGCGGCCTACCGCAGACTGGCGGTGGAAGAGGCCAGGGACGATGACCGAGTGAAAGCTGTGGTCCTGGATGCCTTGGATGTCAGCCCAGAGACCTTTAGACAGCGGTTCCGGCGCCAGACCTACCCTGCGGGCGCCCGTCCCTGGATGGTGGCCCAAAACTTGAAGGCGGCAGGTCGCCGGTGGTTACAGCCAGAAGCCAGGACGGCAGAGGAGGTAACCGAGCAGATTGTCTTGGAGCAATTTGTCCATACCCTGCCCACCCGGGGGAGGGCCTGGGTACTCCGCCACCGGCCGGCAACCCTGGCTGATGCCGTCTTGTTAATGGAAAGCTTCCTGGCCGCAGAAGCCTCCATAGGGCCCACCTTTCGGCCACCTACCTCCGGGCCCGAACGCCCCCATAGTGAGAAGAAGGCGACCAACCTTCCCGGCCTGCGATATCCGGGCCACGGGTCAGACTCCCGGCCGGGGTCCCAGACCCAGCACTCGGACGCGACTCCCCGGCTGGCAACCCCGGCCTCCAATCAGGGAGCCCCGAGGGCCCGTTGGAGCCCCCCTCGAAGTACCCAAGCAGCCCTCCCCCGGAGCGGGCGCCCCGAGCTCGGCCCCTGCTTTGGATGCGGGAAGGCGGGGCACCTACAACGGGACTGCCCCGAAATGGACTGTAGCTTTGGGCAGGTCTACGCAGGGGACGGCCGGGCCCGACTACCACAGGTCCTCAGACTCACGGTCCCGGTGATTGTTGAGGACCAAGCCACGCAGGCCTTGATTGACTCTGGGTGCGGCCAAACGCTGGTTCGCCAAGCCCTGGGACCCCCGGTCGACCCTCGTTTGAAGCCGATCCGTTTGCAGTGTATTCATGGGGATGTCCGGCCCTACCCAAGCGCTCGAGTCCGGCTAACGGTGGATGGCATCACCCAACAGTTAGTACTCAGCTTGGCTCCCCGCCTGGCATACCCCATGATTCTGGGGCGAGATTGGCCCACCTTCGAGGAGGTACTCCGGTCAACACCGGCGTTAGAGGCCAAACCCCAGGAACCCCCGCCAGAGGCCGCGGAGGATGTCGAGGAGAATGAAGAAGGAGGCCAAGAAGCCAGTGGACCGCAGGGAGAGACCCTAGCCGAACCCCGCTTTGACACTGACTTCTGCCGCGACCAGCGCACGGATCCTACTCTTAGCCGGGCCTACGAGCAACTCACGGCAGTAGACGGGTCCGTTGTCGATCCTTATCGAGCCACACAGTGGCCCCATGTCTCCAGTACCCTCCACGTCATCTTCCCCCATCATGGCTGCGGTTCAGCTCTGTAAGGGTCTTTACCTGGTTTACCAGTTCCCGCAACATAGCTCGGTCTTGAAGCCTGGTCCATCAGCAGGAGATTAGTCTCTTGCTGCAGCCGCACTGCCTCCTGTTGGGTAGCTACCTGGACACGAGTAGCCTCCTGCTGGGCCACCATAGCTTGTATCAATGCCCGCACTAAGTCATCCACTGTGGTGGGAAAAAAATAAACCCTCTACCCCCCCTTTTTTTTTAAATCACCCTACTTCGTCTGCTGCGCTGTGCACACCAAATCCCACTCCTAACACCAGTTGTGACAAAGTTCCTCCTCTACCTTGGTGGGTCCTGCGCTTATTGGCAGATTTGCTCACCTCAGTGATCTTCCCCACAGTCTGGGTCAACTCCTCCTGTGTCTGATCAGGAGTTGGGAGGTTTGGGCGGAACCCGGGCCTGCCCTCTACTCTGGGTTCCAGCCCCGGGCCCTGTGGATTGCAGCTGTCTATAGTACCTCCTGTAACAGCTGCATGACAGCTACAACTCCCTGGGCTACTTCCCCATGGCCTCTTCCAAACACCTTCTTTATCCTCACCACAGGACCTTCCTCCTGGTGTCTGATAATGCTTGTACTCCTCTGTCCTCCAGCAGCACACCCTCTCACTCTCAGCTCTTTGTGCCTCTTGCTCCCAGCTCCTCACACACACTTCCTCTCCTCTCACTCCCCCCGGCCTGACTGGAGTGAGCTCCTTTTTAAACCCAGGTGCCCTGATTAGCCTGCCTTGATTGGCTGCAGGTGTTCTAATCAGCCTGTCTGGCTTAACTGGTTCTAGCAGGTTCCTGATTACTCTAGTGCAGCCCCTGCTCTGGTCACTCAGGGAACAGAAAACTACTCATCCAGTGACCAGTATATTTGCCCTCTACCAGACTCCTGTACCCCACTGGTTTGGGTCTGTCACACCAGGCAGCAGACTAGCATGTAGATGGGAGCAGAGGGAGAAAGGCTGGTGTCTTCAGATTCCCAAGGGCTACGTCCTCACTTTGGGGAAATGGTGTTTGCAGGGGGCTTGCTCACATGGCAGGATGGGGGCTGAGGGAGGGATCTGTCAGAATTGATCAGGTATCTGCTGGCTTTAGAACTCTGAGCTGAGACTAGGACCACATGCCATTACTGGGGACATAGAAGGGTACTGGAGACATGGCTAGAGAGGGTCTGAATGAGGAAGGAAATAAATTTGTGGGGAGTTTCCTTGGTCACTATGAAAGTTCTACTCACTGTGGACACTGGTAAACCCACATGGGTGTACAACTCAATAAGAAAAACCTAGGGCTGAGAGTCATGTAGGTATATGTGATCAAAATGAAAAATGTCTCTGAGATTCAGTACCGGGTATACTATTGCACCAATGGCACTGCCCCACCAGGCCCACACTCAGAGCCCACAGCGAGCCTACATCGGGGCCCACAAATATGTTTGGTGTCGAGGCCCACAAAAGGTTAATCTGGCTCTGACTGCCCAAGCACTATTTCAGCCCCACATTTTTGGGTGGACCGCCCACAGTGGGAGCTGCAGAGCACTCCCCCACAACACACACACCTCCTGGAGTAGGGAGGGAAACAGGAGAAAGGACAAAAGAAGCAAGAGACAAAGAGGGAGGGAGGGATGGATGGAGGAAAGGTGAAACAAAACAAAAAGGACAAACCCTAATGTCCCCTGTGATTCTAAGGGACAAAATCCCAGGTGCAGAATAAAATTCTGCTTCCTTAAACTTGTTTTTTTTCATGCCTAGAATTCAACTGTCACCAACTGGATCAGACTGAACAGGTTTCAAACCTCAAGGAGGCTCTTATCTTCTAAACAGGGACGTCTGTTTTCTAGTAAAATCACTAAAAGGGAAGGAGAAAACTCGAAAGAGGTTCCTTCTGGCGCTCACGTACGTGAACCCGAATACTCTCTCAGTCCTCAAAGAGAGACCTGGAGAAGGAGACTTGCTGAAGCAAAGCCACAGGGGTTTCTGAGGTTTCCCTGGCCCCTCGCCCCTCTCTTGCCTGGCTGATGTGAGGTCTCTCTCTGTGAGGTCATCACCTCCCCACCACTTTTGACCAATAGTCTGAGGTCCTGCAAAAGGCCTTTGTGATGTCACTGCCACACCCCTCCCTTGCTGTGCTAATGTTCTGCCCCTGCCCCTGCCCAGGCACTTTGGAGGTTTGAGCTACTCCCTGTGGATCACCCGACTCAAGGAGTTTTTCTGTAGAGCATCCTCAGATGTCTGAGCATAGGAGTGCCATGGCAACGAACTGACACACATGACACCAAGATGAAATCATTAATATACTAACCTATAGGAGAAGGACACTCCAGCATTAGTAGGGGAGAAACCCCTACTGAACATGCATTACACCTAGTAGCCCCTGTGTGGGGCTGGGTGGTGGCTGCGGGGCGGGAACGGAGACCGGGCTGGCGGGGGGAGACCTGGGAAAGGGGCGGATGGAAAATGTCTATGCAGCCGGGACATGGCCAGGGAAGCAGAAGAGCAGGTGACCCCCAAGGAGTGGGGAGAGAAAGGGGGGGCTGAGATCCCCTCGGATTTACCGCTGCCCCCTCCCGTGCAGACCCCCCATCCTGTCCAGTCCTGCCCCCTTTCTCTCTAGAGAGAAATGAGCAACATCTAGGGTGACCCCTCCCCTTTTCCCTCAAATCCCTGAGAATTTTGCTGTTCTCCTGCCCCGATTGTGCCCCATTTTCTCTCCACTTCGCCAATGTCCACTTCAAATCTCCAGTTTCTGGTGTGTCCCCCACCTCCGATTTTTACCTGCAGTGATTTGTCCTTGTTTAGGTGGGAAATCGTTCCCCTGAGTGATTTCTGATCTGGGCAGAGGGTTAATGGGCAGAGACTGGGAGAGCCCTGAGACAGGGACACCTCTGGGCTGGGCTGGGGGGGCCACTCTCTGCTGGCAACAGGGCATGGAAAGGCCCGGGAAGGGAGGAGCAAATGCTCCCCATAGAGAGGGACCAGCCCCAGGCTGCTACCAGTAGCACATTCCTACACCAGTCCTGGGGGGGGGAGCTTTCTCCAGCTGGGACCCTCCCCCTGGGCAGCCCCGGGCTCTGCCTGCACCAGCCCCGGCCCGGAGCCCCCGGTGATTGAGAGACCCCAGTTGGGGAAGTGGGGAGGGAGCGCTGGGCCTTGGCAGGAAAGTGACTCTCTCACCTCAGATCTTGGTGTTTTTCTCTCATGTTATCAAATACGTAGTTTGTGACACATTTTCTCTGCAAATCTCAAAGATTCATATAAAATACCCTAAACATTTGCCCCACTTCTCTCTAGTTGTCTATTTCTAATTGAATATGCCCTGAGATTTTCCCGTGTCACTAATTATAAAATACTAAGAAAATCTCAGATTTATACCTTTTCTCAGATTCTTGAACATGGATATAAAATGTTTGCAAATGTTGCCCATTTCCTCTTTATTCATTTATCAAATATTCATGTGAAACACTCATATTTTACCTCCTATCAACAACTGATATAAAATCCCTCTGATTTTCCACTTTCCTCTCTATAATTTGCAAAATGGATCCAAAATCTCTCAGATTTCCACCCTTTCTTTCATTGCTGAACACTGATCTCAAAGCTCAGGTTTTCCCTCTTTCTGTGTCCTTATCAAATGTCAATTAAAAATCCTTTCGAGTTTTGGGCTGTTCCTCATGTTTCTAAATCCCAACAACTTCTTTCTTGGGGGGAACCTGTTGCCCTGAGTCATTCTCCATCCTGGATGTTGCAGGGGGTTAAATTGCCCAGTGATCATCTTTCCTCTCTCCTTTGAGAATCATTTGTTCCCTCCTTTAGCTCTGTTAAAATGTTTGCCGAAGAAAGAGACGAGCCACATCTTTAATACACATCAAAGCCAGAGGTCTCCCCCTGTTTGGGGGATCAGTGGTTCTCAGCTGGTAACGGGAGAGTTGGCTGGACCCTTTTCTTTTCTCCAGCTGGCATGGGATGAGGAGGTCACTCTGAGTGCAGCGTGGCTTGAGAAGTATCCCAAACCCCATGACAAATGGTCTCTGTGAGGGGTTGATTCCCCCTGTGCTAAGATGTAGCCACCTCCAGGGTGGATCCATGGTGGCTATTATTTGCTAGTGACAGGGCATGGAAATTTCTTACCTATTTTGCCCCTCCAGGCCTTCCATTCTCCTGTTAAAGAAACATTCCCCAGGGCTCCCTCTGCCTGTGTGACTGGCCAGCAGGGGGTGGTGATAACTTTCTATCCACTTATCAGACACTGTGAGGTGAAATCACAGATTTTGTTTTTCTCCCCTCTTGAAAACTGCAGGAACTTCCAGTTCCGTAGGGAAAATTCGTGCCTCAAGTCCTTGTCCTGGATCGGGGGGGTGAGGGAGGTGGGAGGGGGGTTAGCACTGCCACACAATGGTCTCTTCCACAGCATTCTGGACTCATTCTTTCTGAAATCTGGTTTTATTGAGACCATTGTTAATCCAAAATCACTGTATGGAAAGACAAGGAGTGATTCCAGATGGACAGTGGGGCAAATGAGATTAGCAATTTTCCCTGTGAGGAGGGGCTCCCAGAGAGCTAAAAGAGGGAAGCTGCTCAAACGCTCTGTCCCTCTCTGCTCAGGATATTGGGTTTCAGCTTCCTGGGTCAGACGCTGCAGCCTCCATTGTGATCTGGGAGACCAGGCTCAGGACTAGTCTACACTACGCGTTTATACCGAATTTAGAAGCGTTAAACCGAATTAACCCTGCACCCGTCCACACAATGAAGCCCTTTATTTTGATATAAAGGACTCTTAATATCAATATCTGTACTCCTCCCCGATGAGTGGAGTAGCGCTCAAATCGGTATTGCCATTTTGGATTAGGGTTAGTGTGGCTGCAATTCGAGGGTATTGGCCTCCGGGATCTATCCCACAGTGCACCATTGTAACTGCTCTGGACAGCAATCTGGAGTCGGATGCACTGGCCAGGTAAACAGGAAAAGCCCCGCGAACTTTTGAATTTCATTTCCTGTTTGCCCAGCGTGGAGAGCTGATCAGCATGGACTGTACGGGAGATACTGGATCTGATCGCTTTATGGGGAGACAAATCTGTTCTATCAGAGCTCCATTCCAGAAGACGAAATGCCAAAGCATTTGAAAAAATCTCCACACAGAGGCCACAGCAGGGACTCAACACAGTGCTGCGTGACAAGCGTAACGGAAAGCCAAAGAATCAAATGGATGCTCATGGAGGGAGGGAGGGGGGACTGAGGACGCCAGCTATCCCACAGTCCCCGCAGTCTCTGAAAAGCATTTGCATTCTTGGCTGAGCTCCCAATGCCTGAAGGGTCAAAAACATTGTCGCGGGTGGTTCAGGGTATATGTCATCAATTTTCTCCCCTCCCCCTCCTCGTGAAAGAAAAGGGAAAAAAATCGTTTCTCCCCTTTTTTCAATGTCACCGTATGTCTACTGCATGCTGCTGGTAGACGCGGTGCTGTGGCGCTGAACAGCAGCATCCCCTCCCCTTCCTTTCCTGATGGCAGATGGTACAAAAGGCTTGGAAACTGTCCTCATCAGCCCGTGAGTGCTCCTGGCTGACCTCGGTGAGGTTGGCTGGGGGTGCCTGGGCAAAAATGGGAATGACTCCCTGTTATTCCCGGCAGACGGTACAGAAGGATTGAAAACCGTCCTCATCATAGCAACTGGAGGCTGAGCTCCTCACCCTCCCCGCCCCTTCATGTCTAATGAAGATTCTGTACTGCCTGGACTATCATAGCAGTGGGAGGCTGCCTCCCCCTCATTTTATCTCACTAAAAAGTCAGTGTTTCTTATTCCTGCATTCTTTATTACTTCATCACACAAATGGGGGGATAACTGCCACGGTAGCCCAGGAGGGGTGTGGGAGGAGGGAAGCAACGGGTGAAGTTGTTGCAGGGGCATCCCCTAGAATGGATTGCAGCTCATCATTCCTGCGGGATATCTGAGGCTCTGACCCGGAGCGGCAGTGCTCTCTGGTTCTCTAGTAGACTTGTCCCATATTCTAGGCAGGACTGACTCTATTTTTAGACAAAACATAAAGAAGGGAATGACCTGGGGAGTCATTCCCATTTTTGTCCATGCGTCCCTGGCCGACCTCAGTGAGGCCAGCCAGGAGCACCCATGACAGCAGCAGACGGTACAAAAGGATTGATAACCATCATCGCCAATTTCCAATTGCAGACGGCACAAAAGGATTGATAACCGCCATTGCCAATTTCCAATTGCAGACGGTGATATAGGGCTGGTAAACGTCTCTGCTACCTTGCAAAGGTGAATGAATGCTGCTGTGTAGCACTGCAGTACCGTGTCTGTCAGCAGCATCCAGTAGACATATGGTGACAGTGAAAAAAGGCTGAACAGGCTCCATGGTTGCCATGCTATGGTGTCTGCCCGGGCAATCCAGGGAAAAAGGGTGTGAAATGATTGTCTGCCGTTGCTTTCATGGAGGGAGGATTGAGTGATGACATTTACCCAGAATCACCCACGACACTGTTTTTGCCCCATCATACATTGGGATCTCAACCCAGAATTCCAATGGGTGGGGGAGACTGTGTGAACTATGGGATAGCTATGGGATAGCTACCCACAGTGCAACGCTCCGGAAATCGATGCTAGCCTCGGTACATGGATGCACACCGCCGAATTAATGTGCTTAGTGTGGCCGCGTGCACTCGACTTTATACAATCTGTTTTTAAAATAAACGGTTTCTGTAAAATCGGAATAATCCCGTAGTGTAGACATATCCTTAGCAGCTGCTGCTCCCTTAGCGGGGGTTTTGTGCTGGGAAGTGACCTTAATTAAAGCTTATTCTCTGCCCTGCCCAGGTGAACAAGAAAAGGAGCAGTCAGAGGAAAAGCCAATTCCTGACAACATATTCCCCCTGCTGGGGTGTGGCTGCCGTGGGGTCAGTGTCTGAGGGAATCCCCCACAGTGACTCCTTGGGTTCTGCTCTTTTCTAGCATTGTGTTCAGAGACTTGTTACGGGGTGGAGTGAGGGAGAAGAGAGGTTAAATGTCTCTGTGGGCTTAGCCTGGCAGGAGTGGCCAGGTCTACACTATAATAAAGAGATCAAGCATTTTCTCAGGATGGCAGAATGTAGGATGTCTGCAGGGGAAGGGCCTGGGGGAATTATGATGTGAAATTAACTAAGGCCTGTTCTGAAACCCCCACAATTACCCTTCTCACCCTCCAATGCTGCAGAATGACGTCCACATTTCACTCCATTTTATCCACTCCTCCCATGGCACAGGGAAGAGAAATGGCTGTAGTGGAGCCAGCTCAGGTAGGGATTGATGGTGGTGGTGCAGGGGGTGGTTGGTAGGTTCCTGCTGGAGAAGAGAGACAGCAAATACACCGGAGATGGGAAGGTTTGCACAGTCTGGTCTGGAGGTTGAACTGGGGCAGGAAATTCACAGGGTGGGGATGGGAGGAGGACAGGGTGTGGCAAACCTGCTAGGAGTTGTTTAATAAGTGGCCTAGATTCTAGGAACAGACCCATGAGGTTCGGAAATGCCCTATTTTGTGAAAGAGAAAATAACCCACCTACATGAGACTAGGAAAACTAACCAGACTCCCAGTGCTGCAGCCTGATCTGACTAACCAGCGATATTGTGAGATATTGTCAAGGTTCCTCCCCCACTCTGAACTTTAGAGTACAGATGTGGGGACCTGCATGGACACTTCTAAGCTTAATTACTAGCTTAGATCTGGTAACACTGCCACCATCCAGAAATTTCAGTGTCTGGATCACTTTCAGTCCCCTCAAAACCTTCCCCTCCCTGGGCAGCCTTGAGAGACTTTTTCACCAAGTTCCTGGTGAACACCGACCCAACCCCTTGGATCTTAACACAAGGAGAATTTAACCATCACCCCTCCTTTCCCCCACCAATTCCTGGTGAGTCCAGATCCAATCCCCTTGGATCTTAACACAAGGGGAAAAAAATCAATCAGGTTCTTAAAAAGAAAGCTTTTAATTAAAGAAAGAAAGGTAAAAATTATCTCTGTAAGATCAGGATGGAAAATACTTTACAGGGTAATCAGATTCATATAGACCAGAGGAACCCCCTCTAGCCTTAGGTTCAAAGTTACAGCAAACAGAGGTAAAATCCTCTCAGCAAAAAGGAACATTTACAAGTTGAGAAAACAAAAATAAGACTAACACGCCTTGCCTGGCTATTACTTACAAGTTTGAAACATGAGAGACTGGTTCAGAAAGATTTGGAGAGCCTGGATTGATGTCTGGTTCCTCTTAGTCCCAAGAGCGAACAATCCCCAAACAAAGAGCACAAACAAAAGACTTCCCTCCACCAAGATTTGAAAGTATTGGTCCTCTGGTCAGGTGTCAGCCAGGTTTACTGAGCTTCTTAACCCTTTACAGGTAAAAGAGACATTAATCCTTAACTATCTGTTTATGACAGATATGAAAGGGGCACCCAGCAGTGAGGTTTAGGGAAGCTGCCCCTCCCTTCATATCCAGCTCCTCAGAATGAGGAGGGTGTTGGGCTTCCTACCAGGGAGCTCTCCCCTGACCCTGCTAGGGGCTACATCTCCTGTATCAATCTGTGGCTAGTAGGTGAGTGATGGATCTGCTGGGAGAGAGGAGGGGCTCTCTCTTCATCCCCTTAACCTGGTGTTTCCAGGATGCTCTGAGCGGGCTGGGGTGGGACTCTGTTGACTGCGATCCACCGGAGCTTCCATATGATTGGGAGTGTGAGTGGGGCAGCAGGTACTGACTCTTGCTTTTTCAGGGGCAGGTGACCTTCGAGGAGGTGGCTGTGTATTTCCCCAGGGAAGAGTGGGCTCTGCTGAACCCCACTCAGAGAGCCCTCTACAGGAATGTCATGCAGGAGAACTATGAGAATGTGACCTTGCTGGGTAAGGATTCCTGTCCCCTCTGTTCTTGGAAGGAGAAATGAAGAGTGAAGGTTCATGCCACCCCCACAATGCCATCTGTACTCTGTCCTGTTGCAGCATCACCCCAATATGCCAGTAACACACACACTACCAGAGACCCTCCCTTGCTTCAGAACACTTTGGGAACAGAGCACAGGAGCAGTATCACACAGTGTCAAATATCTCCTCTTTACTCAAGTAAAACTGGGGGTTAGGTCTAGCCTAAGGAACAGAAGCTTCCTACCCCCGGCCTTCTCTCAAACCCTGAGCCTTCTCTACCCAAACCAGAATGTGCTTGGGGTGTAACAAACAGGCTGCTGGAATCAGAGCTGCTGGTCCAGGGTTACTTATCACACAGACACTCGGTGCACCATTGAATGCTGGCTGGGGGTATCCAGACAAGGGAGTTCCAGCAGCAGAACATTGAATCTCACCCAGGATTACAGATGACACAACTCCTCACTGATCTGGATTGCACCCCAGCATGTGAAAATGGCCTAGGTTGGTAGTGACATTTCTTGAGACATGGAGAGTCTTGCTCCCATATCACCAGGTGTAATAACAACAACAGGAAAGGCCAAATATGGAAAACTGATTGTTCAGCTTGCTTTTGACCCGCATCATATTTTGCAATATATTCCAAATAAGGAAATTAATGTTCAACGTATGTGTCATTGTTTGTGGTTTTAAGGTTTAAAAGGCTTGTGTGATTTATAGCTCAGGGGGACAGTATTCCAATAGCTGTCGCCCCCTGCGCGCTTGTAACCAAGAAAAGAGCCTCAGGCTGAGCTGATTCAAAATCAGTCATGTGGTCGTTTTCCACAACAGCTTCAAGAGGTCCCTGTGATGGAATGTAAATGTCTTCACACCTTCCCCCCACCGGAGAATGGCTGTTTGACCAACTGTTTGCCTTGCTGTCTCTGAGGAACTAGTCTGTGAGTGTTCCCCAGAATTACTTTTTCAGTAATATCATACTGTAAAATCTCATAACTTTACATATAGTGTTATTACACATTTTAACAGGAGGATAATATTCAATAGATTATGTGTTTTCAAATGATACCTCACAAGCCATACTGTGTACAAAATTGATCATAATTTTCTAGAAGAGTGAACATAGGGGTACAGACTGACACAATGTGTGTGTGTGTGTTCCCAGCAGATATGTGGGTATTTCAATCCCTCATAAGCACAGTGTTCGGCATCTTCAAGGACCTGGGGAACTGGTCCTGGGAATTCACTGGTTTACCAAGTTTGACACTGCATGGAATTGTGAGACACTTTGGTATTAATAATAAAATAATAATATTATCTGATAAATATGCCATGTAAGGTGTCAGTGAAAATGTTATGATTTGCCAAATATGCTAATTTTGTTTCTATGTTTGTATCACCTTTGTATTGTGAGTTATAGATATGTAGGGTATATCTGTATTTCCAGACTTGTGCAGTGTTTCTGAGTGACACCCCCAGACATATTGGCATCAGCACTGCCTAGCCTGTTTGATGGCCCATTGAGGGTCATCAGCTGTACAATGAGCCCATGGAAAGGACCAAGGGGATACACCTATTGAGTCAGCAAGACATGCCGGGGTATGCCTGTGTACGGAGACCTCCAAAGCTTTTCCATGCCATATGCTGTGAAGCTTCTGTTTGGGACATGGGAAGTACAAGCCACATGGCAAAAGGAATATAAAGGGCAGCTGCATCATCTCCATTTTGTCTTCAATCCCCCTTCCTACCTCTGGAGCAACTTCTCTACAAACTGAACTCTGGAACAAAGGACTGAATCACCCATCCAAGCTGTGGATGTGTTCCAGACAGACTATCAAGCCAGCAACTCACCAATACTGCTAAGAACCTGATATATCCATTTTGGAATGTATCTGACTGCTTTTCCATTTAACTTCTGTCTGTCTTTCTTTTGTTTAAACCTTTAGTTTAGATAATATCCAAACCTATAGTGACATGGTGATGTGGCTGACCCTTTGGGGTCAGAAGAGCACTTTGTTTATGTGAGCAGAGTTTTTAAATAACCTCTCATTGTACTGGACCTAGTTGTTGATTAGGAGTCAGAGAACTGGGATGCAATAAAGGGGGCTGTGTAATTTCTTTTTTCAGCTTCTCGATAACCCACGTGGGGGATCAGAAGCAGTTTGTGACTGGTTGGTGAGTTTAACTTCAGTGTTAACCAGCAGTTTTGGGAGCATCTGCTCTGCCGTTTTCAGCCTGCCCTGATCTTGGCATTTTCAGTGAGAACTGCCCCTGGCCCACCAGGTCACACTAAGCACTGAAGTTAAATTAATAGAATGTTTTTTTATGACCAAGTCTTATGAAATCAACTGAACTCCTTTGTTTTCTTTCATCTGAGGAGGGTTCCTAGTTTTCCAACTTGATGGGATCTCCCTGCTGGAACAAGGGGAAGAGCCATGGGTCCCAGACCTCCAGGGTTCAGAGGAAAGAGAGATCCTGAGTGCTCCCTGCACAGGTGAGGAAACATTAAACCAAGTCAGAATCTGTAAGTGCCTGAAGGAAACATCTGGGATGCCCTACAAAGCTCTTGGAAGGTCTGTCAGTTCATTATTGTCCCTAGCAGGGGTCATATCCTCAGGGTAAATATAGTTCATGGCTTCCTGTAGATCCTAGCAGACACCAGAGAGTAGCTTCCTCCCTTCCCCCTGCAATGTTGGATGGGATGTGAAGGCTGAATTCATCCCCCTCCTTTCTCCTATTTTGGGGAATAGTTTGGGGGAGTTCAGTGCCTGATTTTTATTTGACCTGTCTTCAGCACTTGTTTTGGTTTGGTCTTCCCCTTTCCATCCCTATTTGAGGTTTCTGTCTCTATCACAGCAGGTGATGCAATGGCATGTGAGAAAGAGGAACAGAATTCTCAGCAGGAAAATGTTGAGCAAGTGGGTAAAAACAGAGAATTATTGCAAAGATCGAAAAGGAATGTGTCCAGGAGTGATGAGCAGGGAAAATCCTGGGAGATTCAGCACAGACCAGAAACAGAGCAAGGAAACCAGCCAGGGGAGAAAGTGGATAAATTTATTTCCTCTTGAGGAACTCAGAAGGTTCTCATGGAAACCACAACACAGCAGGAAATCCTCACGGGAAAGAGAAAATTACATGCAGTGGGTGTAGAAAAGCTTTCACTCGCAGCTCAGCCCTTTCTGTACATCAGAGAATCCACACAGGGGAGAGGCCCTATGAATGCAGTGAGTGTGGGAAAACCTTCTCTTGGCACTCAGCCCAAGTTAGGCATCAGAAAATCTGCAAGGGAGATCAACACTGTAAAAATCTCTAGGGCTATCAATACTTTACTTTTCCTGATTTCCACATAGTAACTTTTAAAGCTCTTTGAACTGTTTGCAGCACTGTTATGCCTCAGCTTGACCAGATGAGTGGCCCATTTTTGCCTTTTGCAGTTCACCCTCTTTTGAGATGGACCCATTTGTCCTTTCTATTGTCCCACAAGTAATTTGAGTGTGCCCTTCCTATGAGGAACCAGGGAGCATCACATTTATACCATCCCTCCTATTTCAAAGTTATTGTTAGAGTCACCAATGATACAGATTGTATCATTGCCAGTTGTTCTCACGTTGCTCTGGGTTGCGCTGAAAAGCAGATATATTGGAAAGTTTTCAAATTTTATATATAAATGAAGAGGAGCAGGAAAAAAGTGTAATTTCAGCCTCTGTGACACCGGAAGGATACGTGGTGACACAGAGATTCCCTCCTTCCCCATCACCGCAGAACTTTTACCTTTTCTCTGAGCCATGCAGAGTTTATCTTCATCACATTCTATCCATCCACTTCTCAAAGTGTCATGTGATGAAGCATTCTCCATTGTCTGTGCTTGCAGATGATGTTTTGACTTCTTTAATCCTGGAGATGAAAGTGTCAAAGTCCTGGGAGGGGAATTCAAATGGATCCCAAACACAGTGTGATCATTTGGAGTTTAAATCCCAGGTTCCATTTGGAGTTTAAATCCCAGGTTCTGGCAAGGTGGCTGTTTTTCCCTCATTATGGGAATGCTAGGATACTAAAAATGTTGTAAATAACATAACTGACTATTGAGACAGGGATGAGTGAAGCAGGTTTGAATGGATCAGAGGAGAATGTGATGGGAGAATCTCTTGTCCCGATTCTGAATAATCAGATGTAACCTGCTCTGGAATTTCACTTGACACTTTCTTTGTAATGTATTCTCTGTATGTGATGTGGGTTTCTATCTTTCCTGAAGGCTGTTTGGTCACCCGATTGGATATTAGCTCAGTTTGATAAGATGTAGCTCAGATTTATTGGAGAATTTAAGACAATGACCCTTTGCTAAAGTCCTCATTTATGATTTCAGATTTGCTTTTTCTCCATCCCTCCATGATGACATGGAGAAAGTTCAAGTGCAGTTCTATCAACAGGAGAGAGCTCTCCAATTTACTGGACATGCTAACAAAGAAACAGCAGTGATTTAAAATCTCCACTCAGAAATGGTGAACAACAGCAGAACTCCAACTAACTGAAGGAAGTGCATATGACCACAGTGTATTTCAGTTGTTTAAGGCAATAGTGTCTCAGATAATCTGGGAAGAGAATTCCATGGTAAGTGATTTTGAACTAGGCAAAATGCCCATGTGTTGGTTCCCAAAGCATTTGCAACCCAGGCCCTACAGAAGATCTCTCCTAGCTAATCCTATGGTATGGGAAATGCAGCCCTTCATGACTCAGATGTTGAGGAAATAGAAATGGAGTTTTTTGTTGAATTTATCTTTTTTAGGTGCTAAAGATGTGTGTAAAATGAAACCAGTGTTGAAAATGTAATATCTTCAGAAAACTAGCCATTTTTAATAGAATCTCCAGCTCTGGTAACTAATGAAGATTCTGATCCAGGCCTGTATCCAGTCCCTTCCCTGGACCTGTGCCACCGAATTAAAGAAAAGCTGGGCATATTTCAGGAAGCCATTCCTCATTAACACTGCTGAGATTTTAAGTGGTTTTGTAAAGAATTCTACTTCAGAGAAGTGTAAATTTACCCTATCCAAGACCAAGGATTTGGAAAGAGCTGAGGTTGAAACAGTCCACACCCAGTTTTTGGTTTCCACACCAGTAAAGGAAGCTATGGTGACCCAAGGAAAATCGTTTGTACAACTCCACTTCCTAGTTCAGTGTCACTGATTACACTTCCAAAGTATGCCAAGGTTAGATTGAGAACAATCATCCTTCACTGTTTGAGTGAGAGAGTGCTTCATAGGACATTCCTTCCCTGTGGATCCCAAACTGGCTGCCTGGTTGGGTAACAAAGACTTTCAGGCTGTAGAAATGGTGGTAACCAATGAGGCAACAAATGTGTCAGGCTCCAATTTCAGACTTCTGGATACTCACAGGTTGAGTCCTGATTCCCTGGTTGTGTCTGACGCTGTGGCTACACAATAAAGCTGATGTTGGCACAGCTGCACCAATGTAGCTGCGCTGCTGTAGCACTGCTATTACAGACGCTCTCAGCCAATGGGAGCGATCTCTCCCATCTGACTTGATTAGTCCAGTCCCTGCAAGCGGTGGTGGTTATGTTGGCAGGAGAAACTCTCCTGCTGATGTAGCACTATCTACACAAGGGGGTTAGGGCTGTGTAACTATGTTGCTCAGCTGTGTGGATTTTTCACACCCCTAAGCAATATAGTTATCCCGATAAATGTCTTTAGTGTAGACCAGACCTTAGTTTTTTCTTGTGTTTTTTGCATTTACATTACTTCTTTACCTCCTCCTACTTTGAAAGATTAAAAAGTGTGACAAGAGAGGTATTTTTCTCCATGATGCAAACATTCCGACATAGAAGACCCCTTCTACCATCACACATGGCAGAAGAACCAGAGATATATGAACTCACAGAAGTGTTCGGACCTACGTTGGGACAAACCACAACTTGAGCCAAGGTTCAGTTGTTGGCAATGGGGATTAAAAGAAAACTAACATATATGATAAGAATTTGTGATCTTTTAATATGTTATTGTTACCAGTTAAAATGAAATTATAGGTGAAGTTATTGGTTAAAGAGTAAGAGACTGTGTGATGATCTGAATTATTTTGGAAAACTGAAAGTTGTCTTGTTTTTGTGTTTTGTTAGTCGTACAGGCAATACAACAGGAAAAGGGACTGTCTGAATTGCCAAGGCAGGGAATGAACAATCTACAGCAACATTAACATACAACATCATTAACAACAAACACACTCTAATCATGCTCCAGCCAGTAGGGAAATAGGCAGGAATTCTTGCTGTTCCGCCATGGCCACACGTACAGAGCTGCACAGCAGTGAGTGTGCTGGGGAAGCTGGTCTGACCAAACAATTGGAAATGACCCTTCAGTGAGAACAGAACCATAGTGTAGAAAAGCCCCTCTGTTGAGTGGTTGTGGCTGAGGGCTTAGGGAGCTGGGCTAGAAAAGCATACGGGTCTTTCTGTGGAGGTTTGATTCTTGCCTGCTAGGTAAGGCTGGTGTGTGGTGTCTCCCTGGCTGTACTTTCAGTGTCTGATCACCCATGGTGCCACAGGGAGCCAAGTCTAGATGTATTCAGAGGCTAAGGACATTTCAAACATTGAATCTATGCTGTTGCAGCTCAGTAATGGAGAGCTCTATGCCAGGGTTCCTCAAACTTCCTTTCACTGCATCCCCCTTCTGCCAAAAAAATTTACTGCATGGCCCTGGAAAAAGGGACCAAGCACCAAGCCCCTCCACACCAGGTGTGTGTGTGGGAGGAGCCATAGCCTGAGCTCTGCCCCAGTGCGGGGAGGGCAAAACCAAAGCTTGAGGAATTCAGCCCTGAGTGGTAGGGCTCAGACTTTTGGCTTCAGCCCCAGGACCCAACAAGTCCAACAGCAGCTCTACAGACCCCATTAAAACAGGATCACGACCCACTTTGGGGTCCTGACCCACACTTCAAGAACCACTACTCTATGTTGATGGGAGAGAGTTTTCCTGTGGGTGTAGTTAATCCACTTCCCCAAGAGGTGGCAGCTATGTCAGGGGGAGAAGCTATATTGGTGGGTGTGCAAGTTGTGGTGTTTACCACATTTAAGAAGTTTAATCAAACCCCATTTTTAAAACCACCTGTGGTCTGGGAATGGCAAAGGAGCGCGATGAAGCAGGGTCTGTCCTTCAAAGTCCTGGAGATCACAAGTCCTTGCTCTTGTTTTCATGGGGGTATAGCTCAGTGGTAGAGTGTTTGACTGCAGATCAAGTGGTCTTTGGTTCAAACCCAAGTGCCCTCTTATAACCATCTTTCTTTTTTTTTTTTTTTTTAAAAAAGGAAAACATTTTCATTTCCATTCTCCATTATGTTCAGGAGCTCCACTATATGAGGATGCTTGAAATGAATGTAAACACTCAACATTTCGCCGTCCAAATGCATTAAAACCTAGCAAACCTGTCCATCAGCTGAAATCAGTTCCAATCCTCTAAGTGTCTAGTTTATGTTTTCATCAATTAAACAAAGGGATCATATGAATGTACATTTGCAGATCCCTCTTCTCCAGGGGCTATGTTGTGCAGAAGAACAAGAACCACATCCAGTTGCAGTTCAGGAGTCTGATGAGCAAAGACAACTTGGAGCAGGCTAATGCCACCAGTACCTTGGCTCCTTCCCATTCATCCAGCAGCTGGGCCCCCAGGACAAGGCATGAGAAGAAGATAGTGGCTGTGAGCAGGAAAATAGCCCCCAAGAAGCTGGCTAAAGCTGTCAAGATCCCCAGGAAGGTCACCATGCCCATGAATGTGGTTGTGGAGATTAATGGAAGGAGGAGGCACACGTCAGAACATTAGGGGGGGCTCACGTCAGGGCCCTAGGGGGGCTCTGGGTGATCGCTGCTTCCCACCACCCAACACAGATGTAATGAGGTTGAGAAGTGTCTGCAAAAGAGAAACTAAACAGCTAATTATTCCTCAAGAAAGGTTTTTAATGACTTACAACTATAAAGGCAACACAAACAGAATAAGAAAAACAGAATTAAAGACCAGCACTGAGTGAGAATTAGTACAAATGGCAAGTTATACTGGAGACAAGCAAAGTCCAAGTAATATTATGCATTAACTACCTATTCCTATAAGTGCACATATAAAAGGTAAAATATATTGAAAATAGTCACAAGCACGTGCAACGTTACTATTACTGCTTGTCCAGCAACTTTACATGTACTGTAACCACCCCCAACAAATAAAATTCTCTATGTAATACTAATACATTGATTAACTATATTTTACTAACCTTAACCTACCTATCACTTTATATAACAACTTATAAACTTTGATTTACTTTTATGGTAACTTATACTGAAGACAGGCACAGCGACTTGTAAAGCTATTATGGTTTATAAACTACTAGCTTCACCAGTGAAGGACATAAATCCACAGCGTGTAGAGGTCAAGCATAGAAGTTTATTACACACAGCGCTGGCGGAGTGTCACCTTGATTATTAGGCTCAGAAACACTGTCAATCAATTGATTACAATATAATATATAGATTTTCCATGGGGGGGGGAAGTGACGGGGTAGGCAGTTTCACACCCCGGGATAGGTTTTGCAGAAAGACAAGATAAGCACATTAGCCAGAGGTTAACAGGTTACATAATGTCACCGCCCATGGTCTCAAGTTAGCAAGTTAACATTTAATGAATACTTTGATAAAATGTTATTAGTATAAAATATATATGTTGAATTCTGATTTGGGGTCCATAGGAATGGAGCAACTCCTTTGATTGTCCAACAGGTACATTCCTAGGAGTTAAAGCAAAGAAACAGTGAAAGTATATGGCAATAAAGATTGTTTTCTGTGTGTCAAAAGGCAGGCATTGGTCCCTTGGAAGGGAAATGGAAGGACGTCATGTCTTATACTGACATGTGCCAACTTTTCATAAACTCAAGGTTGGATCTGTTGGAAGAACGTCTCCCTACAGAAGAGACTAACACGATAGAAACAGGGATTCTTTGTTCAATCTGCAACTCTGAATAAGACACAATTATTTAGTTCTTAGCTCCAACACTTGGCAATTTGCTAACCAGGCCTATCTTAGCAAACAGGGCTTTCTGTTTACCCCAGCTTCTCTTAGCTGATCACGATTTGCTAGGCCTCTGGTCCCTTGACCATACTCCGGACTTGGCGTCTAGAAAAGCGCTGGCACAATCCATAGACCAGGTTGTTATATAAAATGCCAATGGATTTTAACCCTTCACATCCAGTAATGGCAAAGTTCTTGGTTCAGGCTTGTAGCAGTGATGGAATAAACTGCAGGTTCAAATCAAGTCTCTGGAGTCCATCCACAGCTGGGATGGGTCATTCAGTCGTTTGTACAGAGCTTCAGTTTGTAGCAAAGTCCCTCCAGAGGTATGAAGCAGAACTGAAGACAAGATGAAGATGAGGCATCAGCCTTTTATAGTCTTAATGGGCTATCAAGCAGGCTTGGCAGAATTGACACCAACTTGTCTGGCTGGGGTGTTCCCCGGAAGCATAGCACAAGTTTGAAATACAGACAGTAGAGAGCCAATATTCATAATGTCAACTACAAAAATGATACACATCTAGAGATGGCATAATTATAATCAGCCAATCAGAACCTCTCCATACACCCCTTACATGACAACCTTTCTACAATATTGGCTGCAAATATAGAACAGTGGTCCCAACGGTGATCTATACGTTACATATGTCAATAATGTTACAGGAAGTGAGACTGATATTGGAATACTGCCTCCAGTTTTGGTGTCCTCATTTGAAAAAGATGTTGTGAAATTGGAGCTGAGGCAGCAAAGAGCCACCAAATGTTCTGAGGGCTATTGAAAGAGCTCAATCTGTTTAGATTATCAAAAGAAGATTGAAAAGTGACTTCATTGAAGTGTTGAAGTGCCTTAATGGAGAGAAAAGATTGGGTATTAAAGGGCTCTTTAATCTAGCAGAGAAAGGCATAACAAGAGCCAATGGCTGGAAAGTGAAAAGAGACAAATTCATATTACAACTAAGACACAAATATTCAACAGTGAGGATGATTCACCACAGGAAGAAGCTACCAAGAAAAGTGGTGGATTCTCCATCTCTTGATGTCATTTAATGAAGACTAGATGCCTTTCTGGAATGTGTTTGCCCCAAAAGTAGCTATTGTGTCATACAGGAGGCCTGTGATATGCAGGGGGTCAGATTAGATGCTCTAATGGTCTCTTCTGGACATAAAGTCGACTAATTTCTGAAAAACTGAGTGTAGCATTGAGAGCAGCGTCTGATGTTTTCCTGTCTAGCCAGCTTGCTTCCTAGAACGAATGCTCCTTGAGTGGGGTGATCCACAGGGAGTAGCTCAAACCTCCAAAGTGCCTGGCCAGGGGCAGCACATTAGCACAGCAAGGGAGGGGTGTGGCAGTGACATCACAAAGGCCTTTTGGAGGACCTCAGACTATTGGTCAAAAGTGGTGGGGAGGTGGTGACCTCACAGAGAGATGCTGACATCAGCCAGGCAGGACAGGGGCGAGGGGCCAGGGAAACCTCAGAGACCCCTGTGGCTTTGCTTCAGCAAGTCTCCTTCTCCAGGTCTCTCTTTGAGGACTGAGAAAGTATTCGGGTTCACGTACGTGAGTGCCAGGAGGAACCTCTTTCAAGTTTTCTCCTTCCCTTTTCCTGATTTTACTAGAAAACAGACGTCCCTGTTTAGAAGGTAAGAGCCTCCTCGAGGTTTGAAACCTGTTCAGTCTGATCCATCTGGTGACAGTTGAATTCTAGGCATGGAAAACACGAGCTTAAGGAGGCAGAATTTTACTCCGTACCTGGGATTTTGTCCCTTAGAATCACTGGGGACATTAGGGTTTGTCTTTTTTGTTTCACCTTTTCCTCCATCCCTCCCTCCCTCCTTTCTCTTCGTCTCTTGCTTCTTTTGTCCTTTCTCCTGTTCCTCTCCCAACACCAGGAGGTGTGTGTGTGTGTGTGTTGCAGGGGAGTGCTCGGCAGCTCCCACTGTGGGAGATCCACCCAAAAATGTGGGGCTGAAATAGTGCTCGAGCAGTGGGCATTGGGGTTGGAGACGGTTTTGCAAGCGCTGGCGTCAGTGCTGGCAATGGTTCTGCCGCTGGTTGCTCTTCCAGTTCCGGTTCTGGGACTGGATGTACTATGGCTGTTGTAGTTGTTGGCATGGGATCCGGTTCCACCACCTCTGTCTGGGTTTCTGGTAACACAGACGGTGCCCGGGTGGACGGCTCAGGAACAGAGATGGGAGTGGAAGCTTGTTTGGCCTGGCTGCGGGTGACCACTCCCCCCCTCTTGGCCAGCTTCACATGGTTGGCCAAGTCTTCCCCCAGTAGCATGGGGATGGAATAATTGTCATAGACAGCAAAAGTCCACCTTCCTGACCAGCCCTTGTAGTGGACAGGCAATTCAGCTGTAGGTAAGGTTACAGATTTTGATATGAATGGAGAAATTGTGATTTGGACCTCTGGGTTGATGAATTTCGGGTCCACTAAGGACTGGTGGATAACTGACACGTGTGCCCCGGTGTCTCTCCATGTGGTAACCTTCTTCCCGCCCACTCTCAAGGTTTCCCTGCGCTCCGGGGGTATTTGAGAGATATCTGGGCCTGGGGATCCTTGGGACAGTTGGCCTTTATATGTCCCAGTTTATTACATTTAAAACATCGCCCAGCTGACGGGTCACTGGGCCGAGGTGGGTTGCTGGAGACTGGTGAGGTGGGACTGTAGGTAGTCTGAGGCTTTCCTTGGGTTGTAGCTGGGGTCTTGGGTGGCCCCTGGTGGTAGGGTTTATTGTCAGCTTGCCCCTTGTTATATTCACTCCCCTTGATAGTAGCTTTTTTCTTTTCTGCTATTTCCGCCCATCTGCCTCCAATCTCCCCTGCCTCTGTTACATCTTTGGGTTTTCTGTTTAGGATGTACCATTGTATTTCCTCAGGAACATCATCTAAGAACTGTTCCATTTGCATCAGGTGGGCCAGGTCTTCTAGAGATTGAATCTTTAGTCCTGACATCCATGCATCCCAATTCTTTCTAATGTAGTAGGCGTGTCTGGGGAATGACCCATCTGGTTTCCACTTTAGGGCTCTGAACTGCCGATGGGCATGCTCAGGTGTTAGCCCCATTCTGATTCTGGCCTTTCTTTGAAACAGTTTATAATCGTTCATGTGTTCCTTAGGCATTTCAGCTGCCACCTCTGCTAAGGGTCCACTGAGCTGTGGCCTCAGCTCTATCATGTACTGGTCTGTAGGGATGTTGTACCCATGGCAGGTTCTTTCAAAATTTTCCAAGAAGGCCTCAGTGTCATCACCTACCTTGTAGGTGGGAAATTTCCTGGGATGGGAAACAGTGCCTGGAGAAGGGTTGTTGGGGTTGGCAGGAACATTCTGCTTAGCCTTTTCTAATTCCAGCTCTTTGTCTTTTATCTCTATTTGTCTTCTGTGTTCGGCCTCTTGCTTCTCCATCTCTCTCTTGTGGTTAGCCTCCCTCTCTTTTTCTTTTATTTCCATCTCCTTGAGTTTTAATTGCAATTCCTTTTCTTTTAATTCCAGTTCTCTTTGTCTTGTTTCCAGTTTAGATGCTTCCTTGGCACTCATTTTTTGTGCTTTCTGGTGCTGGCCACACCCCTCTGCAGTCAGTGAATTGACTGTGTTGCTTGGTTTACAGTCCTAACCTTTCTATTCCCGACTAAATAAAAAGAAAACAAAACTTTTCATTTGCAAATGTCTTTTGCTGGTTGTTCGCTGACAGAGAACCAGAAAAACAGGTTTTGTAACTTGTCTCTGTCAAACTGCTAATGCTCTCTCAGTGGGGGTCCTTTCTAACAAGCCTTGTTAGAAAAAAAAACAATCCCTGGTTCTTAAAACATCCCACCACTGCCTACCATGTCATAGGTTTATTCCCCACTTTGAACTTTAGCGTCCACAAGATGGGGACCTGCATGGACTCCTCTAAACTAAAATCCTAGTTTAGCTCTGGTAAAGCTGCCACCAGCTAGAAATTCCAGTGTCTAGCACACTCCCTGTTCCCCCAAACTTTCCCTGGGGAACACAGATCCCAACTTCCTTGGATCTTAACACAAAGGGAAATAAACCATTCCCCCACCTCCCCTAGTCATCGGGAGAGATCACCTTGATTCAAACTCCTTGAATCAAAACAAAGAGGGATTTACTTTTCCCCCCTCCCCTTCCCCTGAAAATCCAAACAAGGGAAGAAATCAATCAGGTTCTAAAAAGAAAAGGATTTTATTAAAAGAAAGAAAGTACACTATCTCTGTAACACCAGGATGGAAATGCTACAGGGTATAACTTATGAAGCTAGAGAGCTAGCATCAGGATAAATACAGCAACCAAAAAATAAAATAAAATAGGGTTCCAGCAAACACACATTTGCAAATACAGAAATTAATTAGAAGACTAATCCGCCTTTCTAATACTCACTATACTGAATAGAAGAGAATACTTGGAGAGCATGGAAATACGTCTGGCCCCTCTTAGATCCAAAGAGAGAACAACACCCCAAACAAAGAACACAGACAAAGACTTCCCTCCACAGAGATTTGAAATTATCTTGTCCCTTGATTGGTCCTCTGGTCAGGTGTCCGTCAGGTTACTGATCTTGTTAACCCTTTACAGGTAAAAGAGACCTTATCCCTTAACTATCTATTTATGACAGGAGGTCCACCCAAAAATGTGGGGCTGAAATAGTGCTCGAGCAGTGATCCCCACCAGTGACCTGGGCCATCCTTTGGGCTCTCTAGTGAGAACCCTCAGCCTCCTGTCCTCAGTCTCTACCCTGATTGGCTGAGCAGGGGGTTATTGACAGGGAGGAGACTCAGGTCCTTGTTGTTCTCTTTTAAGACCAAGTAAATAAGTCATAACCAGTCATATCTTTGATAAATTTTGCTGCTTCTCTGCATTAATGGTCTCTGAGCAGTTCATGATTGTTATATCCTTGGGGGCAGCCGGTTTAGGAAGAAATCACTTGAGGCCAGACAGCTGACAGCTAACAAAACTACCATTTATTTACAGACACAGAGCTCACCTAACTGGCCGAAGCTGGCTGGGCTATCCCCTAATAATCTAACTCAGTTGCCATAGGAACAAAAAACATGACAACCAAATACACAACAAGACCTATGTGCTTATTTTCATTTGGTAGTACAATAGCTTCTCACCAAAAAAAATCCATATCTGATTTCCTGGCAATTATTTGCAGTTCTTCATAACTAATACACTTTTTCTCTCTTAATAATCTCAAAAATCTGATTACTTTATTTGCCATTACATCAAAATACAGTTCTGCTTGAAGAAACATGTCATCCTACAGCTGCGTCAATATATGCAGCAGTTGAATTCACGTTTACATTTGAGTGCTTGCCCCATGCTGGCAGAAACAGTGCTTACAAACTCAGCTATTTTGCTTTCCAAAAACTGTTAAACTTGTAAAGAGAAAAGCACAGCAGACACCTAAAATGAAGGTATAATTTTTCTCAGCAGAGAAGGCGAGGCTTTCAGAGTGAACACGTGTGTTGATGTTTTGCATGCATAGGAACACATCAATGGAAAGATCTTTAACAAATTGTTTTTGTGTGATCATAAAAATAACATAGTAGGAGGCATCTTTCTGAAATGCATCTCAAGTGTGGGACCAGTAGGGTAAAAATGATCCCTGTAGGAGATGGGAGTCACTTGCCTATGTCTACACTAGCACTTTTGTCAGTAAAACTTTTGTTGGTCAGGGGTATGAGGGAAAACACCCCCCTGACCAACATAAGTTTTGCTGACAAAACTGCCCATGTGGACTGCGCTGCAGCGGTACAGCTGTGCTGCTGTGAGGTCTCTAGTGCAGATAGACACAGCCTAAGGAATCAGAATGTCAAATTAGAAGTTATGCTCCAGCTAGAAATTGCTAACCATGGTTCCAGAGACCAGAATGTGAGCCAACGTTGTAACAGTTTCATAGGGTAAAATTCTTTCTAGCCCTGTCTTAATTATTATGAAAGTGAGGAGTAATTTTTAAATCCATAATCTTTATTGCATTCAGCTAATAAAAATCAAAATGTTGAAACCTAAGCCTTTTAAAAATCAGTTGTAGTAATGTTCTCCTTGTGTTTCAGGTTCAGCGATACACACTTTGTATTAAGGAAAAAAGCAGATATAAAATGAGCTGGGTGGTGGAAGAATGGAAAGAAGGCCTTTCCACAAGGGCCCGTCAGAAGATTCAAGAGCTTGAAAGTCAACTAGACAAGCTTAAAAAATAACAACAGCAAAGACAGTTTCAGCTTGAATCACTGGAGGCAGCTTTGCAGAAGCAGAAGGTAATAGTCTTAATGTACCATGTAACTTTTAATACAGTTTTGTTCTGCTCATATCCATTCAAAGTGCTGCTGCAAAGATTCCCCTACCTGCCACTTTGACTGTGTCACCTCTCTCGGCGCCCCTCCATTCTCTAGTGCAACAAACAAGCTGCTTGTCTTCACTTCCTAGCTCCTTCATGGCCTACCCCAACCTAGGCATCCTTTTTTTCATTCAATATTGAAATGTCAACTCCAGCCTTTGATTGGCCCATAACACATCCATTTGTTAAATTTTTAAACAAGCACCTTTGTGTTTTCTCCCATGCTGACTGTCGACTTATACTTGGGAAGAGCCCCCCATAACCATCTGCAAAGTCCCCTCATCTTCTTTCAAAGCCCTCCTTACAACTCTCCTTTGCTGTGATGTCTACAAAAAACTTGACAACAGTTAAGCAGTGGTCTCAGTACATAAGCCACCTATCCTAGTGACCAATGTTGTCTCATTGTTTCCTTGTACTCTCCCCTTTTTCCTTGTCTTGTACATAAATTGTAAGCTCTTTGGGGTAAGGATCGTCTTTTTATTCTATTTGTACAGCGCCTAACACAGGGGGGTACTGGTCCATGACGAGACCTCCTAGGTGCTACGGTAATAGCAAACAGTCACCTATACAATGCGTCTAGAATGCTGTGCAAACGTTAATCTTATGAGGCACAGTGGAAAAAGTAAAACATTTTAAAAATACCTTTATGTAAATTGTTTTGATAAATTGATTGTACAGGGTGCTTTGTAAAACAAATTATTTCTACAAATGGACATCTGTGAACACTCGTCACTTCATGTAAAATATAATTTGTATAATCATACCAAAATTGTCATGTTGATAATTTGCGCCCAGTTTCTCATATCAGATACTCATTGGTATTCTGTGAAGGATTAGCTCAACTTTTTTTTGTACCCAACAACAGACTCGTGCAGAATTTACACCAACTTGTCTATATGAACATGGTGGTTTTAAAATACTGGAGTACGCTCTGTTGTAATGGCCTATTAAAAGTTGCTGCTTTTATTTTCATAGATTCTTAGGCCAAAAGGGGTACTGTGATCATCCGTTCTGATCTTTTACATAACAGAAGTCACAGAACCTCCCAGAAACAATTCCTAGAGCAGATCTTTTAGAGAAATCTTGACTTAAACATTTAAAAATATTATGTACAACAGTAATAATTCCCCACCTATGCATCATCAGCATAGCTTGAACCCCAAACCATCATCATTGTAGCACAGACAGTTATCGCTTGAGCTAAAAGGATGTAACTCTTCGGTACAGAGCCTCCAATTTAATCAGGGCTTTAGTCACAAAAAAGCCATAACACCTAGGTTTAGAGCTGATAAGATTAATATCTGCATAACGTCATTGCTGCCATCAAACAATTGACATGCCAGTAAAATGTAGACTACCTACTAGCAGGTTTTTTGTGCTAATACTCACTCTGTGAGCAGTGATTGAGACCTGTGTAAACTAGTGAAGGAAAATTACACTAACCCACTATCTAGGCCTTGCTGTGTATTCAGTCTTAAACTGTCACTGGCCTCTTGCTCTGGTAGTACTTTTTTGGGACCATTCTAAGTCCAATATCTCATAAACTGTCAGGGATAGGAATGTATGTCATATATCTTGCAAAGGCTGGAGATATTAAATCTGTTTTCCAATGCTACATAATGCAACACAGATCATGAGAGAGAGGATCTTGAAATTGCATTATTCTGATTACTATCTTGCATCCCTCCTTCAAATCAGACATGCTGTTCCAGCTGCTATCTTGAGGAAATGCAACTTGAGCATTGATCTCTAACTCTAGTCATTCAGGAAATACTGGTTGCTAACACTGACAGATTTGAAGGGAGAGGAGCAAGATGATGATCAGAATCGTATGGCTTTTAAGTTTAGCTCTTCTGGTATGTGCAAGGGCTGTAAGCACTTTACTGGTCTGGATAGGTGCTTTTCATAGCTAATAAAGTCTTCCAAGAACAGGTGTGGGAACACTGATTAGAGAAATCATTTTAATATTAATACCTAGGTGGAAATTAAATAACTTGTGGTGACTATGTATTTTGATTTTAAATGTTACACAGGGAAGCCTTGTGATACGAACATTGGTAGAATAGCAAAATAGCTTTGCGTGTAACTGAAATGTCCAGTGCTGTCAGGACTTTGAAATGCAGTGAATAAAAATATTCAAATACCTCTTTTTTATAAAGCAGAAATTGTTTCTTTTGTAAGTGCTCTCCACGCTTCACTCTGAATAAAGATGTGTATTCCCAGGCTTGATCAAAATCTTAAAATAAGATATATTTTTTATATATAATTGATTAATCAAATTAGGTTGAAAATGAAAAATACGAAGGAGCAACACTAAAAAGAGAAAACCAGAGCTTGATGGAATTGTGTGATAATCTTGAGAAAACAAAGCAGAAAATTTTGCATGATCTTCAAGTAAAAGAATCACAAGCTAATTATCAAGCGGGACAACTAACTTCAAGCAAGAAACCAAATGAAAGACTAGAACGGAAACTTAAAAGGTGAGACCTTACTGTTCTCCTTTAACTTAAGTGTGGCTGTTATCCCATTTAAGTATTATTTTGCTTAGACATGTAAAAGACTCTCAAATTATTGTCTTTGTCCACTTTATCTTACTTTAACAGTACTCCATATTTAAATAGATGTTTGAGTTTGTGGCCAAAATTTTCAAACCTGGGTGCCTAAAACAAGGTTCCTGAGTCCCACGTTCTTATACTTATAAGAAGCACAAGGGCTCTTTATAAGGAAGAAGGCAGTGTGCCGCATTTATTGAGAATACTACAGTTAGCATATGCTTTTCAATCTCTCTCTCTCTCACACACACACACATACACACATACCATGCACACAGTCCTGCCAGTTGATGTTTATAGTTACCAGTCCAGCATCTGGATCAATCTAGTGGCCAGCCAGATTGGTTGCAGAGGGGAGCAGGGCTCTGTCAGTCGCAATCTGATGCTCCGGGAGTTTGGCAAGATGAACCCCCCAAAGACTCATGGCCAAGCACTCCGTCTATATAGTCCTTTTTCTTTGTTGAAGTCTATGGATTTTGCTGTGTCAGTTTGTGACCGGGTTACTTCTTAATTGGTGCATCTTTTGATGTAAACATTCCAATACACCTTCGAGAGGGTCATCCTGTCCTGGTTCCGATTTAATCAGTTGTCCTTAGGGGTGCCAGCCTTCACCTCAGGGTTGTCAGTTTGCCCTTCCTCAATCATGGCTACGCGTTGATGGTTCTTTGGCATCAACAAATCTCGATAAGTGTCTTTGCTCCTCCTTTTTGACCATCTGGTTAACAATGGCTTTCACACCTTATCTTTTCCTGATGCATACATTCCTTACTCACAAACAGATTGAGAATGCAAACAGTAGTATTTTATATCCAGCAAAAAGGCACTGCAAATTAAACCTTGCTAAGTTTTACAATCAATAACCAAGACAATTTACATTGAGACCCAGGTCTTCAATGTTCCTCTAATCTACTTAACATAGACACAATACAGAATCCTGTCTCTTACTAACTAAATCTGAAAACAAAGAGCTAAAGAGGGCCCACTTTGTAATGCATATGGGAAAACAGAATCTCATAGTCCCAGAGGGTCATTTCTTTCTGCTATTCAAAAAGGGTGGTAGCAGGATGAAATCAAATCATACATTAATTCTTATAGTGCTCTATAAAATCCTGCTCCTACAACGGTTAGGCTTATAAATAAAGTGGTTTGATTATCTGATGTGATGCACACCTGAAACTCCCACTAAGCCCAGTGGAATTCATAGGTACTCAGCACATTTGAATATTTGGCCCTTTCTTTGTTGGGCTGCTTCACTTCTCCCGCCTCCCACTCTGGTTCGGGCTTTTACATTCTCAGCCCTCCCAAATTGATCTGCCCCTCACCTAGTCCCTATCAGGTACTGTACCCAAATCCAGATCTAGTGCCCACATTATAATCAAATCTTCCTCTCAAAAAAACAGACCAGAGTACAGTGTACTGAAAACTTCTCTTTAAAACATGATTTTTACTGGGAAGGTTCTAACTGCATCAATAGCAGAGGCCGAGAACAGAAGCAAGTAAACACACGTCAGTTGGCAGTCCATCAGCTGGTGTCTTGCGGTACAGACAGAGCAGCCTGTTAATTTTTACACACAAAGCTTTCTGGTTTGTGGGCACAATTTCACAGAACTTTTTTTCAGTGAGTAGTATGTAAGACTTGCCCAAACATTATGCTGAAAATACGCTTTGCTCAGCCCACCATGATATGGCACATCCCCATGCCACTTTGCAGGACCTCTGAGGGGGATTATTGCATATTATTGCATATTTCCATGGGCAGACTAAGGCCTCTTAAACAGCTCTTTCTTTGCCACTTTGGGATCATCAAGGAGCATGACTTCCTGAAACAAGTGCAGTTGTCTTTATGAAATACTATCCTTTTTCTATATCAGAATAAACCCCACCCCCGTTCCAAGGCATTGGGTTAAGAAACCCTGCTCTACTCTCCATGTAAGGTCTAGCACTCATTATGCCTTACTAATTTGGATGCAAGCCACATAGTTTTGCTGTACAGGGTGGGAAAATCTGATTAGCTGCAACAGTTATGTCAGGGAAGGCTGCCTCCCTTCCTCTCCACCTAACAGTTCTGTGTTTATCACTAACCTTGATAGTGGGGCTCTACTCAAGATTCTCCCTAACACCTGCACAGCTGTTTGGTCACTGTCAGAGCCAAGAGGAAGCACACAGAGAACAACATGCTCTGTGAGGTTCTGCAGGTCTAAAAGTGAAACGCAAGGGCAATAAAGCAGTGGTGTGAACAGCTGCTGAAGGAGTAGAGGGAGGACAAAGATGCAAAAAGAAATGCTGCTGCTGCTGATCCAGCTGCTCAAATGAATTGTTGATCAGTTATTGATTAAGAATCTCACTGCATTAGTTCACCCACTCCAAAGCATAGATAAATATGGGGTGTTGGCAGGGATCTTAGACACCTCATCCCCTTGTGCCAGTTCCTGCTGTATTCTACTCCCATGGACAATATGTCAGGGAACGAAGAACTTTGATTACACGTACAGTCATCTGTGATGCACTGATCTCCAGTCTGCATGTTGTACTTGTACCTAGTCAAGTTATATAGCTAGTAAAGTCAATTATCAGTTATCTTTTTTTTATATGTCTAGCATGCCGTGGTGGTAATAAAGTACATACTTGAAAGTTGGTGCAACTTTATTGTGACTTTTTGGTATTGCAGTGCTAGAAAGTAATATAACCAGAAAGGCTTCTATACCTCTAAAAAAAGTCAATGCATGTATATTACAGAAGCGCTAGCCTTTATTGAGTCTAGAAATACACCACCCATACTATACTGATGGTCATAGAAACACTGTCAATCTTCCATACTTCAATAACAAATGCCTGAAAAGTCATGTATATCACAAAACCCACACCTGTTCTATTAATAGTTTCATAGAAACAGGGTTAGGCTATTACCTACTGTTGAAGTAAGCTTTTAAAGCTTCCTTTACCTGAACCGCGTTAGCAATGCAACTGTTAGCTAGCCTATTTTAGATCCAGCCCGTCCAGCTGACTCATCCACCCTGGCAAGAGGGTCTCTCAGAGAGTGCTGCATGCTGTGCATTGCATAAGAACTGAGAATGTTTTACTTGTTGATATGGAGCTTTGGCATGAGACCCCTAACTGAGTCCCTCTCACCCGCGCAGCCCGGGCCCAGCTCCGGGGGATGGTGCTCGGGCTCTCTAGCAGCAGGGCAGCCTGTGTGACTCAGGCTGCCGTGAGCACCATCTAGTGACTGCAGCCAGAACTGCAGAGTCAGTTCTGGCTCAGCCTGAAAGCCTCAGCTGAGAAGGAACATGTTGGTTCAGGGCCGGCTCCCAGCATTTTACTCCTCAAGAAAAAAAAAGGGGGTGGGGCGGGAGTGACGCCCCTTGGAAAGTGCCGCCCCAAGCACATGCTTGGAGCGCTGGTGCCTAGAGCCAGCCCTGGATAAAACCATGGACTTTCTCTTGGACCTTTAAAGGGAGTTGGGCACATTTAAGCATACTGGAAAATTGTACCACTGATATCCACTCCAGTGGATGCTCGTTAGTAAATTGGAAGGGTTTGTACATTAATTTAGTAGGTAGGTAGGTGCTGAGGTGCTAAATGCCTCAGCTCTAAGGCTCACCTGCTGAAAATTTGCAGAACCAAAATGAGCAAGAGCAGGGCGTCAGGCTGGTTTATTCTTGGGGTTCAATTATAGGATCTGATGTAAGAAGACAACTGCACTAGACCTTCCTAAACTCCCTCCCTCCCTTCTTCCCTCCCTCCTAAACTCATGCACTGTCTGTTAAGATACCTCCCTCCATAGTAAGGATAGAGGACTAGGCCTTGTCTATACAGGAAAGTTATACCAATATAACCCCTCACATGGACGGTCTTATTATGGTATAAGAGTGACTTTTTCTGGTTTAGTTTATGTTATTTTGGAAGGAGTTTAAGTTAAATGGAAAAAAAGTCACTTGTTTTTGTCTGTAATGTTCTTGTAATTGAGCTGAAGCTCCACTGCTTTGGCATGACACTGTATCCCTTTTCCCATATTTGCTTTGCTAGCCTCTCCTAAATCTTTGCATTCTGATGACTCCTGTTAGACAGGGCTGGATTAAGGCAGGGACTTTAGGGTCTACAGCCCAGGGGGGCCCTGCAAAAAATAAATCACAGTCAGTAATCTCCGGGCTGCTAAAAGGGGCGCTCAGGGAGGCTGCCTGCATGCTGTGGCCCCCACTGCTCCCGGAAGTGGCTGGCTGCTGGCATGTCTCTGCGGCCCCTGGCAGGGCAGGGGATGTGGCTCCGAGTGCTGCCCCTGCCCCCAGCACCATCCCCACAGCTCTCATTGGCAGGGAACCAGACAGAGCAGCGTAGGCAATGCATGCTGACCCGCTGCCCCCCTCCCTCCAGGGGCCACAGAGACGTGCTAGCAGCCAGCCAGTTCCGGGAGTGCTGAGGGGCTATGGCAGGCAGGCAGCCTGAGTGCTGCTGCACCACTGGCCGGGAAGCTGCCTGTGGTAAGGGCCTCCCGGTTGCAGCCTGCACCTCGCATCCCCCTCCTCGACCTCAACGCCCTGCTCCAGGTCAAAATTCCCTCCTGCACCCAAACTCCCTCCCAGACCCCGAACCCCCTCCTTCACCCCAATCCTCTGCCCCAGGTCAGAATCCCCTACTGCACCAAACTCCCTCCCAGGAAAAAGATTTGTATACAGGGCCCCGACAAAATCTAATAGCCCTGGGTGCAAAGGAGAGTTAATCCAGCTCTGCTGTTAGGTTGGGACTGGATGTGCTCCTCTCCCTGGAGGACAAGAAAATCCAGGACATCCAGACAGGACCGCATGGAAATATGGGGCATGGCTGCTATGATGTGCTCACATATGTGAATTTTCCCAAGATGAGATTGTGAAGGGGCACATCTGAATGTGTGCAAGCATTTAAACATGGAAGTGATGTCTGGTCAAGATGACTCTGCAAGCACTAGAGGGCACACGGGTAAAGAGATGGGCCAGTCCAGTTATGAAGCAATGCAGTGTGGGATAGCCATGGGATGACTGTATGAAAGAGTAAAGTTAATTTGAAATAGGGATGAATCTGTACAAATCTTACACCAGTATAACTCATTATGGAACAGAGTTATGTTGCTTCCAAAGCCAATTAATTAAAGTGGGATAAGACTCCAGATAAATTTCATAGAATCATAGAATCTCAGGGTTGGAAGGGACCTCAGGAGGTCATCTAGTCCAACCCCCTGCTCAAAGCAGGACCAGTTCCCAACTAAATCATCCCAGCCAGGGCTTTGTCAAGCCTGACCTTGAAAACCTCAAAGGAAGGAGATTCCACCACCTCCCTAGGTAACCCATTCCAGTTCTTCACCACCCTACTAGTGAAAAAGTTTTTCCTAATGTCCAACCTAAACCTCCCCCTCTGCAACTTGAGACCATTACTCCTTGTTCTGTCATCTTCTACCACTGAGAACAGTCTAGATCCATCCTCTTTGGAACCCCCTTTCAGGTAGTTGAAAGCAGCTATCAAATCCCCCCTCATTCTTCTCTTCTGCAGGCTAAACAATCTCAGTTCCCTCAGCCTCTCCTCATAAGTCATGTGCTCCAGCCCCCTAATCATTTTTGTTGCCCTCCGCTGGACTCTCTCCAATTTATCCACATCCTTCTTGTAGTGTGGGGCCCAAAACTGGACACAGTACTCCAAATGAGGCCTCACCAGTGCTGAATAGAGGGGAATGATCACATCCCTCGATCCGCTGGAAATGCCCCTACCTATACAACCCAAAATGCCATTAGCCTTCTTGGCAACAAGGGCACACTGTTGACTCATATTCAGCTTTTCGTCCACCGTAACCCCTAGGTCCTTTTCTTCAGAACTGCTGCCCAGCCATTCGGTCCCTAGTCTGTAGCAGTGCATGGGATTCTTCCGTCCTAAGTGCCGGACTCTGCACTTGTCCTTGTTGAATCTCATCATATTTCTTTTGGCCCAATCCTCTAATTTGTCTAGGTCCCTCTGTATCCTATCCCTACCCTCCAGCGTATCAACCACTCCTCCCAGTTTAGTGTCATCTGCAAACTTGCTAAGGGTGCAGTCCACACCATCCTCCAGATCGTTAATGAAGATATTGAACAAAACCGGCCCCAGCACCGACCCTTCGGGCATATCCCCTTTCCCAATCCCGTTTGTCCTTTTTTTTTTTGCACGCAGTGAACCCACTCCCGTCCTCCTTTCTCTGTACCCAATAATAGCAGACTGGGCCCTAATTGGTCAAGGAGAAGATAGGGGCCCTTCCATTTAGGAGCTGGGAATGGATGGGGTTGACCTGGAATCTTGTACATCACTAGATCTCCCAATGTGGGTAGATCACACTCCCCGGGCAGGTCATACCATGCTGTGACTCTTGCTGCTCCTTGCTCATCTCACCAGGCCACCGCCTGTCGCACCTGTTTTACATGGTTGCTTAGAGTTAAAATCCATTTTTGTGTTAAGCCATGTGTAGTGACTTCCCCAGGTACTGGAGTAAGTAGATTTTCGCACCGTGCCATGGGCCTTCCCATGAGAGCTTCATATGCAGAAAATCCTGTGCCCTTTGATTCTCGGGCCCTTAGTCTCATTAAGAAAAAGGGCAGTAACTGTGACCAGTTTTTTCCTCCCATTTCCACTCCCTTTCTTAGCTCACTTTTAATGGTGTAGTTCATGCGTTCCACCTGCCCCGCAGCCTGTCGGTGATAAGCAATATGGAACAATTGTGTGATTCCAGTGAGAACTGATAGCTCCCCTAACAGATCTGACTGTAAATCAGCTCATTGGTCTGAGTCTAACCTTTGGGACTCCCCAGTGAGTGAATATCTCATTTACCAGTATTTCAGCAGTTACCTGGGCAGTTTGATATTTTGTGGGGAAAGCTTCCACTCACCTGCTGAAAGCATCCAGTACCACCAACATGAATTGTTTTTTTTCTGTGATCTGGTGGTGCAGTCAATTTGTATTATTTCCCAAGGTCCCCTTGGGGCTTGTCTCATTAATTCTCTCCTTAGCACCTTGTGAGGTCTGTTGTCATGATGGGACCAGACTATTACCATCTGCTTTCCCGTGAGGTATTTGAATTTCCCTACCCCCCAGTAGGTGCACAACAGCACCTTTTCACACCATCCATACTTCAGTTCCACAGCACTCAAAAGTTGAGAGGCAAAGGCCACAGGTCGGTCCTTTGCTCCATACTCCGTGTTAACGCATGTACCCTTTAAACTATCCCAGTAGAACTAAAGTGATACAACCCACCTAATGGGGATGCAGTAATAGTGGTTTAAAGGTGCTTATTCCTGTCATTATAACTATTTCTATACAGGAAGGGGAATAAGCTACACTGATTGGTAGACAGATGGCTGAGATTCTTAAAGGGGGCTAAGGGTGTTATTTGCCCAGCTCTCATTGAATTCCCTTAGGCCCAGCCTGTGTGTATTAGGTCAAGTCTACACTACAAAATTAAGTTGACCTAAGTTACAGCAACAAACAGCCACCACAATAATAAAATTGCTTTTGCATGTCCACACTACTCTCCTTGTGTAGGTGGTGAGTGTCATCACCAGGAGTGCTTGCACTGATTTATCTGTCAGTGGGGGACTCTGTGGGATGCTTCTGAAAGGCAATAACATTCAATGTAAGCAACGCAGTGTCTACACTAACACTATGTTCACCTAACTACATTGACCAAAGTACTACCCCTCTCATAGAGGTGGGATTATTAAGTCAATGTAGTGGGTGAGTTACTTCGGTGGGAGCTATATTTTAGTGTAGATGCTTACAAAGTTAGGTCAACGTAAGCTGCCTTATGCCAACCAAACTCTGTAGTGCAGACCAGGCCTCAGGGAACTGAGAAACTCCCACAGAGCTTACTTGGCTAGAGTGCTAGACTGTGACCCAGGACAGCTGAGGCCAAGTCTACATTACACACTTACTTTGGGATAAAAACGTCGCTCAGGGTGTGAAAAATCCACATCCCTGAGCGATGCAGTTATAGGGCTGGTCTACACTAAGGGGAAAAATCGATATAAGATACGCAACTTCAGCTACGTGAATAACGTAGCTGAAGTCGAAGTATCTTATATCGATAACTTACCCGTCCTCACGGCGCGGGATCGATCTCCGGGGCTCTCCATATCGACGCCGCCACCGCCGTTCGCGGTGGTGGAGTTCCGGAATCGATATAAGCGCGTTCGGGGATCGATATATCGCGTCTAGATGAGACGCGATATATCGATCCCTGAAAAATCGATCGCTACCCGCCGATACGGCGGGTAGTGTAGACGTATACTGACTTTAACTCCCTAAGTAGGCATTGCTATGTCGACGGGAGAGCTTCTGCTGACTTAGCTATTGCCTCTTGCGGAGTGGCATTATTAAGCTGAGATGAGAGCTCTCTCTCGTGAGCTTAGAACATCTTTGTCAGAAGTGCTACAGTGTTGCAGCTGTGCCAATGCAAGCTTGTAGTGTAGACTTGCCCTGAGTTTTATTCCTGGCTCAGGTACTGACCTGTTGGTGACTTTGGAAAAGTCACTTCACCACTCTGTGTCTCAGTTTCCCCATCTGTAAAATGGGGATACTAATATTTTCCTCTTTTCTAAAGTGCTTTGAGACAGTGTCACCCCTATTGCCTGGAGAAGACCAGTCACAGCTGCCAGTGCAAGCACATGGCCTCTGGGGCAGCATATCTTATCTGCAGGGAGAAAGAGAAAATCCAAGAGAGGAACAGCTAGGAAAGAAACTATTTTTCCTAATCTGCTGCTGAGATAATGTTCCTCTCCCTTCTCCTCTCTGAGTTCAGCAGCTAGATGAAAATTTGTCAAATCATGCCAGAATCACAGCCAGGGCCATCCTTACCCATACACAAACTACGCAGCTGCCCCAAATTGCCCCAAATTTCCTGGTGCCTTATGCAGCTGCGTGCTGCTCCAGTGGCCAGCCGGATCCCCCGGCTGGCTGAGTCGGCCAGGAAAGCTGCCTCCACCCCGCCTCTTCCCCACAACCCCCACCCATGCTCCGCCCCACCTCTTCCCATCCCACCTTTTCCCACCTCCAGCCCCGCCCCCACTCCAACCCTTCCTGAGCTACGGCCCGGGAGACTGCAGTGGTGGGAAGTGGAGTGACCTGGCCCCAGCCTGCTCTGCTCCGCCGGGTCATTTAAAACTCAATTGGACAATGCTAAATGGACCATAAGAAATCATACATTATGCAAGATGAGGGCAGAGGGTTGATAGGAATATGGATTAGTGTGACCATATAGGTATTTTCATCTCTATGGTTCTCTGACCAGGAAAGGGACTGTTGGAAAAATAAAGGGAAACCAAGAGGGAGAGGTGTTTTTTTACAGTGACAGAACTCAACTTAGTGATCTCATTATAAAAACACATTGTTTGCAGTGAAAACACAGAGAAGAAGGAGGTGTTATCTTTGATAAAGCAGAACTGCACCACATTAAATTAAGGTATAAAGACCTGGCCTTCCTCCATCCACACGGCCCAGACCCTCCTTCCCTCCTTTTCCATCATCCCTCCCACAAGGCCTGGAGCGTTCCATAACACTCATGGTGACCCAAAATGTGAGGGTGGGATGGTCAGTTGCAGTACAAAGCACAGCACAGAAAGGAATGACCTACCTTCCTTTACCAGCTTCTGATTGGGCTACCACAAGCAGGATCAAGTCAGCATAGGTGATGTTTTTGGACATCTTCTTCATTACCTTTTGCTGTGTTTCAGTGTCAGTGTCAGAACTTCACTCTAGTGTGGATATGGCTCAAAGCTTTTTTTGCTAGAACTACCCCCCTTTTCCTGTCCTCAGGAACAAAGTCCCAGCCCCTTTCTGCTGTATCTTTTGACCACTTTAGTGGCAAAAGAGGAATTTTAGCATGCTACTGACTTTTTTTTGGTGATAAGTCATAGGGTGTGGGATGATATTAACAGCTTTTGTTTCCCAAGTTCCTTTGTGTGTGTTAAGGGGACGTGTATTACATGCATTGGAGAATACTTGGGAGTGATCATTCAGGGGCCTCTGCCTCTTTATATCCTCTTCAACTGCCACATTAGGTAAAGTCACATTTCAAGAGATCAGTCTAGCTATCAGATATACAGATAGAGTTTACACTGAAGGGAGAGTTTCCAGGATCACTCACTAACTATACTGGTTCATCACATACCACCTTCTTAAACAATTGATGTCTGAAGTACCACATGCAAATTTCTCCTTTATATGCACATTTCTCTGAAGCCTTAATAAGCTTAAGTATTTTGAATTTGACTGATGGAGATCTGCCTCAGGGAATTTGGAAGAGTAGGGTGTTCAGCTGGGGGAGCCTGTGTGGGAGGGTGCTAGAGGACATGAGATTTACACCTGGTCAAGATTTTTTTGACAAAATGTTTTTTCATCAGCATATGCAGATGTGTCAAAATGGAAACTTTTCACAAGACCCTACAGTTTTTTATTAAACTTTTGTCAGGAGAGGTGCCTCACATCCAAGATGGAATTTCTAGTCAAAGCCAGAAACCCACCCCAGAATAGCCTGGTAGTCAGGGCACTCATGTAGGGTGAGGAAAAAACAGCTTTAAAGCCCTGCTCTGGCAGATTTGAACCTGGGTCTCCCACATCCTAGGAAATACCCAAGCTACCATGCTGTTGGTTATTCTTGTATGGGTGGATGTCTCTTGATCTCTGTCCATTTTTTTCACAAAACATTTTGAAAGGTCTCAGTTTCATCCAGATATAGAATGGGAACATTTTTTAAATCACAAAATGGGGAAAATGTTTCCCACCCAGCTGTAATGAAGTTAAGTGCTCTGGCTGGAGTCATAGAGTACCAGGGTTAGAAGGGACCTCAGGAGGTATCTAGTCCAACCTGCTGCTCAAAGCAAGACCAATCCCCAACTTTTTTTTTTGCCCCAGATCCTTAAATGGCCCCCTCAAGGATTAAACTCACAACCCTGAGTTTAGCAAACTAATACTCAAGCCACTGAGCTATCCTTCCTTCCTTTATAGTAGGGCTTTGGTGTTGAGGGTCAGGGAGTAAAAGTGCAGGGGGGTTGAGGAGTAGAGAGCTGGGGAATCTTGGCAGGATGGAGGCTGTCATAAACAGACAGTTAAGAGTTAATTTCTCTTTTACCTGTAAAGGGTTGAGAAGTTCACAATACCTAGCTGACACCTGACCAGAAGGACCAATAAGGGAACAAGATACTTTCAAAGTTGGGAGGGGGGAAAACAGTCCTTGGTCTGGGCTGTGTGGGCTTTTCCCGGACAGGGAGAAGGAACCATCGCATTCCTAACAGGGTAGTGAGTAATTAGAGAAGTAATGTATTAAATTACTTTTATTTCTATTTGTAATTTCTTTTGCAAAATAAAGGGAGAATCAAATTGGTTTTCTGTGTAACTTTAAAGTTTTGCCCAGAGGGAAATCCTCTGTGTTTTGAATCTGTTGTCTGTGAGATTATCTTGCTTTCTTATCTCACAGAGGTATTCCTTTCACTTTTTTTTCTGTAATTAAAAGTCTTCTCTTAAGAACCTGATTGATTTTTCCTTGTTTTAAGATCTAAGGATTCTGGATCTGGGCTCACCAGGAATTGGTGGGGGGAATTTTCTTGAGTCTACCCAGGAAAAAGGGTATAGAGACTTGCGGGAGGGAAATTGGTCAAATCCTGCCAGAAAAAGGGGGATAAGGACTGGGGAAATATTTTGGGGAAGGCAGAGTTCCCAAATGGCTCTCCCTCAAACTTTTTAAAAAAAACATTTGGTGGCGGCAGTGACTGTTTTGCCTAAGCTGGTAAAAATAAGCTTAGGGGTTATTCATGCAGGTCCCCACATCTGTACCCTAAAGCCTTGACAGAGGCTTTACCTGGGTCCCAGGCAGCATCAGCTCCAATTCACCCTTGTTCCAAGGTTTCAGGGTCCCAGGTCCCCTCTGAGATAGTCCCACTGCAGCTCTGACCTCTCTGGAGAGTCTTTCCCACAGATCTCTTCCTGCCCTCACCCCATACTTGCAACTCCTTCCCTTTGGTAAAGGGATTGCACAGCCCTCCTCCATGGAGCTGGGCTGTGATCCAAACAGCTTTTCCCAGTCCACCAGTCTCTAGGTTTCAGCCCCACTCCATGGAGTCTCCCTGGGTTCTTGGACTCACACACTTCATCCCCTTGGTTCAGGAGCCCTTAGACCTTCTCCCTGGGGCTGGTTGTGATTCAGGTAGGCTTACCCATCCCAGGGAGACTCTCTCCCAAACTGATGTTCCTCTATAATTCTCCTTTTCAGGTTGTCTGCCCTTTCTATCCTCCTTGGAGTCACCTAACAGCTGGGTTTTACCATGTTAAGGGGGTAGCAACCTGAATAATACCTGTCCCCCATTTCCCAGCTAGTCTGTTGTTTCCTTGAATCTGTTTCCTTAAGGAAGCCATGTCATGGAACACGGGTTGGCTAACCCTGGGCTCCACTATCTCTTAAAGGGAAAAGACTATGTAGTGAAAGCGTACCACTTCCAGCAAGCTCACATACTGGAACCTCACACCTGTACCACAGTTTGGGAATATCTTCTTTAGGGATTTGCCTTCACCGCACAGATAACTGTGGGATAATCTGCAAAAGGCTGATGCTAGAATGGCAGTGGTTGATTCCATGTAAGCCTCATTACTGATGAACAAATTCAAACCCCACCCTGAGCATGATAAAATGCTTTCATTGAGAGGCAGGTGGCAGTTGTAGGTACAATAAAAGCACTTTGCTGTGAGTTGCTATTAAAGGTCCTGTGAGTTGCTATTACTTGGCTCTTACCTATAGAAGAGTATAGGGTTTTTTCTGTGAGTTGTTTTTACCTTGCTCATTACATATCTGTTACCAGGGGGCAAAGGACACTGTCCCTATGGAAGAGATGTCTGCTAAGGGAGACTCCTCATCCTTTGCTTCCTCTGTTCTGATGAAGACCAAGGGAGGATGAATTTGGGTTACAGATAGTGATCTTTGCTCCTGGGCAGAGCTTGACTAAGCCATGAATGAGGAGCAATTTGATAATTCTCTATAAGTATCTGATGGGGAAACTATGAAAATGGGGACCTGGGGGGCGTAACTATGAGCATTGGAGTGAACTGAGTAAAGGGAAAATCTTTGGCTGGATATTGAGAAATATTTCCTGTTGGTGAGCTCTACAGATGTCTGGAGGCCTGGACTCTTTTCCCAAACCTGCCACCAACTCCCTGTATCACCTTATGCAAATCACGTTACCTCTCCATGCCTCAGTTTACCCTTGTGCCTCACTTTCTAAAGAATGTTGTTCCTTCTTTATCCACCGGATGGGTATAGCCCAGGCAGCAACCCAAGCAACCGCCCAAGCTTCCCTCATGCCCATGGGACCCCAGGTTTATGAGAGCAAAGAGGGCCTTGTTGTCATACCATTGAACTGGGCCTCAAGCCTTTGGTTTAATTCCTTGCTCTGCCACAGATTTCTTGTATGATCTTAGGCAAGTCACTGAGTCTCCCTATGCCTTAGTAGCCACAGATGCATGCCACAGATTTAGAGTGTGGATAATAATCTTTCCTTTCCTCCACTGTGTGTGTGTCCTGTCTGTTTAGATGATTGTAAATTCCTCAGGGCACGGATAGTCTCTTACCCTGTGTATGTGCAGTGCCCAGTACAGGGGTCCTGATCTCAGTTAAATCTTTGAGGTGCTAATATATTAAAATACCTAACAAATGGGCCTTGGTCCTTTCCCAGGTGATGGGTGCTGGGAGGAGCGGGGGAATCACTTTCTGTGGCCAGTTAAAATCCTAGCCTTTCTGTTGAGACCTTTGCCAAAGGGGCCAATTGATTCCAATGGTGTGGATCTCTTCTTGTGATGTGGGCATTTTCTGCCCTTCAGCCCTGCAGGCTCTGTTACTCCACTGAACTGAGCATTCAGAAGGAAGGCTTAGGCCAGTGCTTTATGCTTCCTCCCTGATATTCTCTTTGCTCTGTAGTTGGTTTGGTTGTGAGGGTATTTTTTCATGCTTAAAATGAATTTATAGCTGTGCAGCTGGAGAGATTTTATTTTCTACACCTACCTTGTAAATGTGACTTACTAGGGTTCCTATGGGTAGGGCACTTGGAGCTAGTTTTAGGGTTCCTATGGGTAGGGCACTGGGAGCTAGCATTAGGGTTCCTATGGGTAGGGCACTTGGAGCTAGGGTTAGGGTTCCTATGGGTAGGGCTTTCCGCCCTAGGGTTAGGGTTCCTATGGGTAGGGAACTTGGGCTTGGGTTAGGGTTCCTATGAGTAGGACTTCCAGCCCTAGGGTTAGGGTTCCTATGGGTAGGGGACTTGGAGCTAGGGTTAGAGTTGCTATAGGTAGGGCACTTGGAGCTAGGGTTAGGGTTGCTATGAGTAGGGCACTTGGAGCTAGGGTTAGGGTTCCTATAGGTAGGGCTTCCTGCCCTAGGTTTAGGCTTCCTATGGGTTGGGCACTTGGAGCTAGGGTTAGGGTTCCTCTGGGTAGGGCTTCCCGCCCTAGGGTGAGGTTTCCTATGGGTAGGGCATTTGGAGCTACTGTTAGGGTTCCTATGGGTATTGCTTCCCGCCCTAGGGTTAGCGTTCGTATGGGTAGGGCACTTGGAGCTAGGGTTAGGGTTCCTATGGGTAGGGCTTCCCGCCCTAGGGTTAGGGTTCCTATGGGTAGGGCCCTTAGAGCTAGGGTTAGGGTTCCTATGGGTAGGGCCATTGGAGCTAGTGTTCGGGTTCCTATGAGTAGGGCCCTTGGAGCTAGGGTTAGGGTTCCTATGGGTAGGGCTCTTGGTGCTAGGGTTTGGGTTCCTATGGGTAGGGCTTCTCGCCCTAGGGTTAGGGTTCCTATGGGTAGGGCACTTGGACCTAGGGTTAGGGTTCCTATGGGTAGGGCTTCCCTCCCTAGAGTTAGGGCTCCTATGGGTAGGGCTCTTGGAGCTATGGTCATGGTTCCTATGGGTAGGGCTTCCCGCCCTAGGGTTAGGGTTCCTATGGGTAGGGCACTTGGACCTAGGGTTAGGGTTCCTATGGGTAGGACTTGAAGCTAGGGTTAGGGTTCCTATGGGTAGGGCACTTGGAGCTAGGGTTAGGGTTCCTATGGGTAGGGCTTCCCGCCCTAGGGTTAGGGTTCCTATGGGTAGAGGCCTTGGAGCTAGGGTTAGGGTTCCTATGGGTAGGGTTTCCAGCCCTAGGGTTAGGGTTCCTTTGGGTAGGGCCCTTGGAGCTAGGGTTAGGGTTCCTATGGATAGGGTACTTGAAGCTTGGGTTAGGGGTCCTATAGGTAGAGCACTTAAAGCTAGGGTTAGGGTTCATATGGGTAGGGCACTTGGCGCTAGGGTTAGGGTTCCTATGGGTAGTGCACTTGGAGCTAGGCTTAGGGTGCCTATGGTTAGGGCTTCCCTCCCTAGGGTTAGGCTTCCTATGGGTAGGGCACTTGGAGCTAGCTTTAGGGTTGCTATAGGTAGGGCACTTGGAGCTATGGTTAGGGTACCTGTGGGTAGGGCACTTGGAGCTAGGGTTAGGGTTCGTATGGGTAGGGCTTCCCACCCTAGGGTTAATGTTCCTATGGGTAGGGCCCTTGGAGCTAGGGTTCTGGTTCCTATGAGTAGGGCACTTGGAGCTAGGGTTAGGGTTTCTATAGGTAGGGCTTCCCGCCCTAGGTTTATGCTTCCTATGGGTAGGGCACTTGTAGCTAGGGTTAGGGTTCCTATGGGTAGGGCTTCCCTCCCTAGGGTTAGGGTTACTATGGGTAGGTGCCTTGGAGCTATGGTTAGGGTTCCTATGGATAGGGCACTTGGATCTAGGGTTAGGGTTCCTATGGGTAGGGCTTCCAGCCCTAGGGTTAGGCTTCCTATGGGTAGGGCACTTGGAGCTAGTGTTAGGGTTGCTATAGGTAGGGCACTTGGAGCTAGGGTTAGGGTTGCTACGGGTAGGGCACTTGGAGCTAGGGTTAGGGTTCCTATAGGTAGGGCTTCCCGCCCTAGGTTTAGGCTTCCTATGGGTAGGGCACTTGGAGCTAGGGTTAGGGTTCCTAAGGGTAGGGCTTACCGCCCTAGGGTTAGGATTCCTATGGGTAGGGCACTTGGAGCTAGGGTTAGGGTACCTATGATTAGGGCCCTTGGAGCTAGGGTTAGGGTTCCTGTGGGTAGGGCTTCCCTCCCTGGGGTTAGGGTTCCTATGGGTAGGGCACTTGGATCTAGGGTTAGGGTTCCTGTGGCTAGAGCACTTGGAGCTAGGGTTCGGGTTCCTATAGGTAGGGCTTCCCACCCTAGGTTTAGGCTTCCTATGGGGAGGGCACTTGGAGCTAGGGTTAGGGTTCCTATGGGTACGGCTTGCCGCCCTAGGGTTAGGTTTCCTAAGGGTAGGGCACTTGGAGCTAGTGTTAGGGTTCCTATGGGTAGGGCTTTCCGCCCTAGGATAATGTTCCTATGGGTAGGGCCCTTGGAGCTAGGGTTCTGGTTCCTATGGGTAGGGCACTTGGAGCTAGGGTTAGGGTTCCTATACGTAGGGCTTCCCGCACTAGGTTTAGGCTTCCTATGGGTAGGGCACTTGGAGCTAGGGTTACGGTTCCTATGGGTAGGGCTTCCCTCCCTAGGGTTAGGGTTCCTATCGGTAGGGGCCGAGGAGCTAGGGTTAGGGTTCTTATGGGTAGAGCACTTGGAGCTAGGGTTAGGGTTCCTATGGGTACGGCTTCCCGCCCTAGGGTTAGGGTTCCTATGGGTAGGGCCCTTGGAGCTAGTGTTAGGGTTCCTATGGGTATTGGTTCCCGCCCTATGATTAGGGTTCGTATGGGTAGGGCACTTGGAGCTAGGGTTAGGGTTCCTATGGGTAGGGCTTCCCTCCCTAGGGTTAGGGTTCCTATGGGTAGGGCCCTTTGACCTAGGGTTAGAGTTCTTATTGGTAGGGCACTTGGAGCTAGTGTTAGGGTTCCTATGGGTAGGGCCCTTGGAGCTAGTGTTAGGGTGCCTATGGGTAGGGCACTTGGAGCTAGGGTTAGGTTTCCTATAGGTAGGGCACTTGGAGCTAGGGTTAGGGTTCCTATGGGTAGGGCACTTGGCGCTACGGTTACGGTGCCTATGGGTAGGGCACTTGGAGCTAGGGTTAGGGTTCTTATGGGTAGGGCACTTGGAGCTAGGGTTAGGGTTCCTATGTGTAGGGCTTCCCGCCCTAGGGTTAGGGTACCTATGGGTAGGGCACTTGGAGCTAGTTTTAGGGTTCCTATGGGTAGGGCAATTGGAGCTAGCATTAGGGTTCCTAAGGGTAGGGCACTTGGAGCTAGGGTTAGGGTTCCTATGGGTAGGGCTTTCCGCCCTATGATTAGGGTTCCTATGGGTAGGGAACTTGGGCTTGCGTTAGGGTTCCTATGGGTAGGATTTCCAGCCCTAGGGTTAGGGTTCCTATGGGTAGGGCACTTGGTGCTAGGGTTAGGGTTGCTATGGGTAGGGCACTTGGAGCTAGGGTTAGGGTTCCTATAGGTAGGGCTTCCCGCGCTAGGTTTAGGCTTCCTATGGGTTGGGCCCTTGGAGCTAGGATTAGGGTTCCTATGGGTATTGCTTCCCGCCCTAGGGTTAGGGTTCGAAAGGGTAGGGCACTTGGAGCTAGGTTTAGGCTTCCTATGGGTAGGGCCCTTAGAGCTAGAGTTAGGGTTCCTATGGGCAGGGCTTCCCACCCTAGTGTTACTGTTCCTATGGGTAGGGCCCTTGGAGCTAGGGTTAGGGTTCCTATGGGTAGGGCTCTTGGTGCTAGGGTTAGGATTCCTGTGGGTAGGGCACTTGTATCTAGGGTTAGGCTTCCTGTGGCTAGAGCACTTGGAGGTAGGGTTAGGGTTCCTATAGGTACGGCTTCCCGCCCTAGGGTTAGGTTTCCTACGGGTAGGGCACTTGGAGCTAGTGTTAGGGTTCCTATGGGTAGGGCTTCCCGCCCTAGGGTTAATGTTCCTTTGGGTAGGACACTTAGAGCTAGAGTTAGGGTTCCTATGGGTAGGGCCCTTGGAGCTAGTGTTACGGTTCCTAAGGGTAGGGCACTTGGAGCTAGGGTTAGGGTTCCTATGGGTAGGGAACTTGGGCTTGGGTTAGGGTTCCTATGGGTAGGACTTCCAGCCCTAGGGTTAGGATTCCTATGGGTAGGGCACTTGGAGCTAGGGTTAGGGTACCTATGATTAGGGCCCTTTGAGCTAGGGTTAGGGTTCCTATGGGTAGGGCTTCCCTCCCTGGGGTTAGGGTTCCTATGGGTAGGGCACTTGGATCTAGGGTTAGGGTTCCTGTGGCTAGAACACTTGGAGCTAGGGTTAGGGTTCCTATAGGTAGGGCTTCCCGCCCTAGGGTTAGGTTTCCTATGGGTAGGGCACTTGGAGCTAGTGTTAGGGTTCCTATGGGTAGGGCTTCCCGCCCTAGGGTTAATGTTCCTATGGGTAGGGCCCTTGGAGCTAGGGTTAGGGTTCCTATGGGTAGGGCCCTTGGAGCTAGGGTTCTAGTTCCTATGGGTAGGGCACTTGGAGCTACGGACAGGGTTCCTATAGGTAGGGCTTCCCGCCCTAGGTTTAGGCTTACTATGGGTAGGGCACTTGGAGCTGGGTTAGGGTTCTTATGGGTAGAGCATTTGGAGCTAGGGTTAGGGTTCCTATGGGTAGGGCTTCCCGCCCTAGGGTTAGGGTTCCTATGGGTAGGGTACTTGGAGCTAGGGGTAGGGTTCCTATGGGTAGTGCTTCCCGCCCTAGGGTTAAGGTTCCTATGGGTAGGACCCTTGGAGTTAGGGTTAGGGTTCCTATTGATAGGGCACTTGGAGGTAGGGTTAGGGTTCCTATGGGTAGGGCCCTTGGAGCTAGGGTTAGGGTTCCTATGGGTAGGGCACTTGGAGCAAGGTTAGGGTTCCTATGGGTAGGGCACTTGGAGCTAGGGTTAAGGTTCCTATTGGTAGGGCACTTGGCGCTACGGTTAGGGTGCCTATGGGTAGGGCACTTGGAGCTAGTGTTAGGGTGCCTATGAGTAGGGCCCTTGGTGCTAGGGTTAGGGTTCCTATGGGTTGGGCCCTTGGAGCTAGGGTTAGGGTTACTATGGGTAGGGCTTCCCTCCCTAGGTTTAGGGTTCCTATGGGTAGGGCACTTGGAACTATGGTTAGGGTTCCTATGGGTAGGGCTTCCAGCCCTAGGGTTAGGCTTCCTATGGGTAGGGCATTTGGAGCTAGGATTAGGGTTCCTATGGATAGGGCTTCCCGCCCTAGGGTTAGGGTTCCTATGGGCAGGGCCCTTGGAGCTAGGGTTAGGGTTCCTATGGGTAGTGCTTCCCGCCCTAGGGTAAGGGTTCCAATGGGTATGGCACTTGGAGCTTGGGTTAGGGTTCCTATAGGTAGGGCTTCCTGCCCTAGGATTAGGCGTCCTATAGGAAGGGCACTTGGAGCTAGGGTTAGGGTTCCTCTGGGTAGGGCTTCCCGCCCTAGGGTTCGGTTTCCTATGGGTAGGGCACTTGTCCTAAGGGTTAGGGTGACTATGGGTAGGGCACTTGGAGCTAGGCTTAGGGTGCCTATGAGTAGGGCCCTTGGAGCTAGGGTTAGGGTTCCTATGGGTTTGGCTTCCCGCTCTAGGGTTAGGGTTCCTATGTGTAGGGCCTTTGGAGCTAGGGTTAGGGTTCCTATGGGTAGGGCTTCCCGCTCTAGGGTTAGGGTTCCTATGGGTAGGACTCTTAGAGCTAGGCTTAGGGTTCCTATGGGAGGGGCTTCCTGCCCTATTGATAATGTTCCTATGGGTAGGGCCCTTGGAGCTAGTGTTCGGGTTCCTATGAGTAGGGCACTTGGAGCTAGGATTAGGGTTCCTATGGGTAGGGCCCTTGGAGCTAGGGTTAGGGTTCCTATTGGTAGTGCTTCCCTCCCTAGGGTTAGGGTTCCTATGGGTAGGGCACTTGGAGCTAGGGTTAGGGTACCTATGGGTAGGGCACTTGGAGCTAGTGTTAGGGTTCCTATGGGTAGGGCTTCTCGCCCTAGGGTTAGGTTTCCTATGGGTAGGGCACTTGAAGCTAGCGTTAGGGTTCCTATGGGTAGGGCAGTTGAAGCTAGGGTTAGGGTTCCTATGCCTAGGGTTTCCCGAACTAGGGTTAGGGTTCCTATGGGTAGTGCACTTGGAGCTAGGGTTAGGGTTCCTATGGGTAGGGCTTCCCGCCCTAGGGTTAGGGTTCCTATGGGTAGGGGCCTTGGAGCTAGGGTTAGGGTTCCTATGGATAGTGCTTCCAGCCCTCGGGATAGGGTTCCTATGGGTAGGGCCCTTGGAGCTAGGGTTAGGGTTCCTATGGGTAGGGCACTTGGAGCTTGGGTTAGGGTTCCTATGGGTAGGGGACTTGGAGCTTGGGTTAGGGTGCCTATGGGTAGGGCATTTGGAGCTAGTGTTATGGTGCCAATGAGTAGGGCCCTTGGAGCTAGGGTTAGGGTTCCTATGGGTAGGGCTTCCCTCCCTAGGGTTAGGGTTCCTATGTGTAGGGCTACCCGCCCTAGGGTTAGGGTTCCTATGGGTAGGGCCCTTGAAGCTAGGGTTCGAGTTCCTATGGGTAGGGCTTCCCTCCCTAGATTTAGGGTTCCTATGGGTAGTGCCCTTGAAGCTAGGGTTAGGGTTCCTATGGGTAGGGCTTCCTGCCCTAGGGTTAGGGTTCCTATGGGTAGGGCACTTGGACCTACGGTTAGGGTTCCTATGGGTAGGACTTGAAGCTACGGTTAGGGTTCCTATGGGTAGGGCACTTGGAGCTAGGGTTAGGGTTCCTATGGGTAGGGCTTCCCACCCTAGGTTCAGGGTTCCTATGGGTAGGGGCCTTGGAGCTAGGGTTAGGGTTCCTATGGGTAGTGCTTCCCGCCCTAGGGTTAGGCTTCCTATGGGTAGGGCACTTGGACCTACGGTTAGGGTTCCTAAGGGTAGGACTTGAAGCTAGGGAGAGGGTTCCTATGGGTAGGTCACTTGGAGCTAGGGTTAGGGTTCCTATGGGTAGGGGCCTTGGAGCTAGGGTTAGGGTTCCTATGGGTAGGGTTTCCAGCCCTAGGGTTAGGGTTCCTATGGGAGAGCACTTGAAGCTTGGGTTAGGGGTCCTATAGGAAGGGCACTTGAAGCTAGGGTTAGGGTTCATATCGGTAGGGCACTTGGCGCTAGGGTTAGGGTGCCTATGGGTAAGGCACTTGGAGCTAGGGTTAGGGTGCCTATGAGTAGGGCCCTAGGAACTCGGGTTAGGGTTGCTATTGGTAGGGCTTCCCTCCCTAGGGTTAGGGTTCCCATGGGTAGGGTATTTGGAGCTATGGTTAGGGTTCCTATGGGTAGGGCACTTGGAGCTAGGGTTAGGGTTCCTATGGGTAGGGCTTCCCGCCCTAGGGTTAGGGTTCCTATGGGTAGGGGCCTTGGAGCTATGGTTAGGGTTCATATGGGTAGGGCACTTGGAGCTAGGGTTAGGGTTCCTATGGTTAGGGCTTCCATCCCTAGGGTTAGGCTTCTTATGGGTAGGGCACTTGGAGCTAGGGTTAGGGTTCCTATGGGTAGGGCTTCCAGCCCTAGGGTTAGGCTTCCTATAGTTAGGGCACTTGGAGCTAGGGTTAGGGTTCCTATTGGCAGGGCCCTTGGAGCTGGGGTTAGGGTTCCTATGGGTAGGGCACTTGGAGCTAGGGTTATGGTTCCTATGGGTACGGCTTCCCGCCCTAGGGTTAATGTTCCTATGGGTAGGGCTTCCCGCCCTAGGGTTAAAGTTCCTATGGGTAGGGCACTTGGAGCTAGGGTTAGGGTTCCTATGGGTAGAGGCCTTGGAGCTAGGGTTAGGGTTCCTATGGGTAGGGCACTTGGAGCTAGGGTTAGGGTTCCTATGGGTAGGGCTTCCCGCCCTAGGGTTAGGGTTCCTATGGGTAGGGAACTTGGGCTTGGGTTAGGGTTCCTATGGGTAGGACTTCCAGCCCTAGGGTTAGGATTACTATGGGTAGGGCACTTGGAGCTAGGGTTAGGGTACCTATGATTAGGGCCCTTGGAGCTAGGGTTAGGGTTCCTATGGGTAGGGCTTCCCTCCCTGGGGTTAGGGTTCCTATGGGTAGGGCACTTGGATCTAGGGTTAGGGTTCCTGTGGCTAGAGCACTTGGAGCTAGGGTTAGGGTTCCTATAGGTAGGGCTTCCCGCCCTAGGTTTAGGCTTCCTATGGGTAGGGCACTTGGAGCTAGGGTTAGGGTTCCTATGGGTAGGGCTTCCCGCCCTAGGGTTAGGTTTCCTATGGGTAGGGCACTTGTATCTAGGGTTAGGCTTCCTGTGGCTAGAGCACTTGGAGGTAGGTTTAGGGTTCCTATAGGTAGGGCTTCCCGCCCTAGGTTTAGGCTTCCTATGGGAAGGGCACTTGGAGCTAGGGTTAGGGTTCCTATGGGTACGGCTTCCCGCCCTAGGGTTAGGTTTCCTATGGGTAGGGCACTTGGAGCTAGTGTTAGGGTTCCTATGGGTAGGGCTTCCCGCCCTAGGGTTAATGTTCCTATGGGTAGGGCACTTAGAGCTAGGGTTAGGGTTCCTATGGGTAGGGCCCTTGGAGCTAGTGTTACGGTTCCTAAGGGTAGGGCACTTGGAGCTAGGGTTAGGGTTCCTATGGGTAGGGCTTCCCGCCCTAGGGTTAGGGTTCCTATGGGTAGGGAACTTGGGCTTGGGTTAGGGTTCCTATGGGTAGGACTTCCAGCCCTAGGGTTAGGATTCCTATGGGTAGGACACTTGGAGCTAGGGTTAGGGTACCTATGATTAGGGCCCTTGGAGCTAGGGTTAGGGTTCCTATGGGTAGGGCTTCCCTCCCTGGGGTTAGGGTTCCTATGGGTAGGGCACTTGGATCTAGGGTTAGGGTTCCTGTGGCTAGAGCACTTGGAGCTAGGGTTAGGCTTCCTATAGGTAGGGCTTCCCGCCCTAGGGTTAGGGTTCCTGTGGGTAGGGAACTTGGAGCTAGGGTTAGGGTTCCTATAGGTAGGGTACTTGGAGCTAGGGTTAGGGTTCCTATGGGTAGGGCTTCCCGCACTAGGTTTAGACTTCCTATGGGTAGGGCACTTAGAGCTAGGGTTAGGGTTCCTATGGGTAAGGCTTCCCGCCCTAGGGTTAGGGTTACTATGGGTAGGGAACTTGGAGCTAGTTTTAGGGTTCCTATGGATAGGGCACTTGGAGCTAGCATTAGGGTTCCTTTGGGAAGGGCACTTGGAGCTAGGGTTAGGGTTCCTATAGGTAGGGCTTTCCGCCCTAGGGTTAGGGTTCCTATGGGTAGGGAACTTCGGCTTGGGTTAGGGTTCCTATGGGTAGGACTTCCAGCCCTAGGGTTAGGATACCTATGGGTAGGGCACTTGGAGCTAGGGTTAGGGTTGCTATGGGTAGGGCACTTGGAGCTAGGGTTAGGGTTCCTATGGGTAGGGAACTTCGGCTTGGGTTAGGGTTCCTATGGGTAGGGCTTCCCGCCCTAGGGTTAGGGTTAGTATGGGTAGGGCCCTTGGAGCTAGGGTTAGGGTTCCTATGGGCAGGGCACTTGGAGCTAGGGTTAGGGTTCCTATGGGTAGGGCTTCCCGCCCTAGGGTTAGGGTTCCTATGGTTAGGGCCCTTAGAGCTAGGGTTAGGGTTCCTATGGGTAGGGCCCTTGGAGCTAGGGTTAGGGTTCCTATGGGTAGGGCTTCCCGCCCTAGGGTAGGGTTCCTATGGGTAGGGCCCTTGGAGCTAGGGTTCGGGTTCCTATGGGTAGGGCTTCCCTCCCTTGGGTTAGGGTTCCTATGGTTAGGGCTCTTGGTGCTAGGGTTTGGGTTCCTATGGGTAGGGCTTCTCGCCCTAGGGTTAGGGTTCCTATGGGTAGGACACTTGGACCTAGGGTTAGGGTTCCTATGGGTAGGGCACTTGAAGCTAGGGTTAGGGTTCCTATGGGTAGGGCTTCCCGCCCTAGGGTTAGGGTTCCTATGGGTAGGGGCCTTGGAGCTAGGGTTAGGGTTCCTATGGGTAGGGCTTCCAGCCCTAGGGATAGGGTTCCTATGGGTAGGGCCCTTGGAGCTAGGGTGAGGGTTCCTATGGGTAGGGCACTTGGAGCTTGGGTTAGGGTTCCTATGGGTAGGGCCCTTGGAGCTAGGGTTCGGGTTCCTATGGGTAGGGCTTCCCTCACTAGTGTTAGGGTTCCTATGGGTAGGGCTCTTGGTGCTAGGGTTAGGGTTCCTATGGGTAGGGATTCCCGCCCTAGGGTTAGGGTTCCTATGGGTAGGGCACTTGGACCTAGGGTTAGGGTTCCTATGGGTAGGGCACTTGAAGCTAGGGTTAGGGTTCCTATGGGTAGGGCCCTTGAAGCTTGGGTTAGAGTTCCTATAGGTAGGGAACTTGCAAGTAGGGTTAGGGTTCCTATGGGTAGGGCACTTGGCGCTAGGGTTAGGGTTCCTAATGGTAGGGCACTTGGAGCTAGGGTTAGGGTTCCTATAGGTAGGGCTTCCCGCCCTAGGGTTAGGGTTTCTATGGGTAAGGCCCTTGGAGCTAGGGTTAGGGTTCCTATGGGTAGGGCACTTGGAGCTAGATTTAGGCTTCCTATGGGTAGGGCACTTGGAGCTAGGGTTAGGGTTCCTATAGGTAGGGTTTCCCACGCTAGGGTTAGGTTTCCTATGGGTAGGGCACTTAGAGCTAGTTATAGGGCTCCTATAGGTAGGGCTTCCCGCCCTAGATTTAGGGTTCCTGTGGGTAGGGCTCTTGGATCTAGGGTGAGGGTTCCTATATGTAGGGCTTCCCTCCCTAGGGTTAGAGTTCCTATGATTAGGGTCCTAGGAGCTAGGGTTACGGTTCCTATAGGTAGGGCTTCTGGCCCTAGGTTTAGGCTTCCTATAGGTAGGGCTCTTGGAGCTAGGCTTAGGGTTCCTATGGGTAGGGCTTCCCGCCCTAGGGTTAGGTTTCCTATGGGTAGGGCACTTGGAGCTAGTGTTACGGTTCCTATGGGTAGGGCTTCCCGCACTAGGGTTAATGTTCCTATGGGTAGAGACCTTGGAGCTAGGGTTCTGGTTCCTATGGGTAGGGCACTTGGAGCTAGGGTTAGGGTTCCTATGCGTAGGGCTTCCCGCCCTAGTGTTAGGGTTCCTATGGGTAGGGCTTCCCGCCCTAGTGTTAGGGTTCTTATGGGTAGGGGCATTGGAGCTCGGGTTAGGGTTCCTATGGGTAGGGCTTCCTGCCCTAGTATTAGGGTTCCTATTGGTCGGGACCTTGGAGCTAGGATTAGGGTTCCTATGGGTAGGGCCCTTGAAGCTTGGGTTAGAGTTCCTATAGGTAGGGAACTTGCAAGTAGGGTTAGGGTTCCTATGGGTAGGGCACTTGACGCTAGGGTTATGGTGCCTATGGGTAGGGCACTTGGAGCTAGGGTTAGGGTTCCTAATGGTAGGGCACTTGGAGCTAGGGTTAGGGTTCCTATAGGTAGTGCTTCCCGCCCTAGGTTTAGGCTTCCTATGGGTAGGGCACTTTGAGCTAGGGTTAGGGTTCCTATGGGTAGGGCTTCCCGCCCTAGATTTAGGGTTCCTGTGGGTAGGGCTCTTGGATCTAGGGTTAGGGTGCCTATGGGTAGGGCATTTGGAGCTAGGTTTAGGGTACCTATGATTAGGGCCCTAGGAGCTAGGGTTAGGGTTCCTATGTGTAGGGCTTCCCTCCCTAGGGTTAGAGTTCCTATGATTAGGGTCCTAGGAGCTAGGGTTAGGGTTCCTATAGGTAGGGCTTCTGGCCCTAGGTTTAGGCTTCCTATAGGTAGGGCTCTTGGAGCTAGGCTTAGGGTTCCTATGGGTAGGGCTTCCCGCCCTAGGGTTAGGTTTCCTATGGGTAGGGCACTTGGAGCTAGTGTTACGGTTCCTATGGGTAGGGCTTCCCGCACTAGGGTTAATGTTCCTATGGGTAGAGACCTTGGAGCTAGGGTTCTGGTTCCTATGGGTAGGGCACTTGGAGCTAGGGTTAGGGTTCCTATAGTTAGGGCTTCCCACCCTAGGTTTAGGCTTCCTATGGGTAGGGCACTTGGAGCTAGGGTTAGGGTTCCTATGGGTAGGGCTTCCCTCCCTAGGGTTGGGAATACTATGGGTAGGGGCTTTGGAGCTAGGGTTAGGGTTCTTATGGGTAGGGCACTTGGAGCTAGGGTTAGGGTTCCTATGTGTAGGGCTTTCCGCCCTAGGGTTAGGGTACCTATGGGTAGGCCACTTGGAGCTAGTGTTAGGGTTCCTATTGGTAGGGCACTTGGAGCTAGCATTAGGGTTCCTATGGGTAGGGCACTAGGAGATAGGGCTAGGGTTCTATGGGTAGGGCTTTCCTCCCTAGGGTTAGGGTTACTATGGGTAGGGCACTTTGAGCTAGGGTTAGGGTTCCTATAGGTAGGGATTCCCGCCATAGGTTTAGGCTTCCTATGGGTAGGGCACTTGGAGCTAGGGTTAGGGTTCCTATGGGTAGGGCCCTTGGAGCTAGTGTTAGGGTTCCTATGGGTAGGGCACTTGGAGCTAATGTTAGGGTGCCTATGGGTGAGGCTTCCCGCCCTATGGTTAGGGTTCCTATGGGTAGGGCACTTATAGCTAGGGTTAGGGTTATTATGGGTAGGGCCCTTGCAGCTAGGGTTACGGTTCCTATGGGTAGGGCACTTGGAGCTAGGGTTAGGGTTCCTATGGTAGGACTTCCCGCCCTAGGGTTAGGATTCCTATGGGTAGGGCACTTGGAGCAGGGTTAGGGTACCTATGATTAGGGCCCTTGTTGCTAGATTTAGGGTTCCTGTGGGTAGGGCTTCCCTCCCTGGGGTTAGGGTTCCTATGGGTAGGGCACTTGGATCTAGGGTTAGGGTTCCTGTGGCTAGAGCACTTGGAGCTAGGGTTAGGGTTCCTATAGGTAGGGCTTCCCGCCCTAGTTTTAGGCTTCCTATGGGGAGGGCACTGGGAGCTAGGATTAGGGTTCCTATGGGTAGGGCTTACCGCCCTAGGGTTAGGTTTCCTATGGGTAGGGCACTTGGAGCTAGTGTTAGGGATCCTATGGGTAGGGCTTCCCGCCCTAGGGTTAATGTTCCTATGGGTAGGGCCCTTGGAGCTAGGGTTCTGGTTCCTATGGGTAGGGCACTTGGAGCTAGGGTTAGGGTTCCTATGGGTAGAGCCCTTGGAGCTAGGGTTAGGGTTCCTATGGGTAGGGCACTTGAAGACAGCGTTTGGGTTCCTATAGGTAGGGCACTTGGAGCTAGGGTTAGGGTGCCTATAGGTAGGGCACCTGGCGCTAAGGTTAGGGTTCCTATGTGTAGGGCTTCCCTCCCTAGGGTTAGGGTAACTATGGGTAGGGGCCTTGGAGCTAGGGTTAGGGTTCTTTTGGGTAGGGCACTTGGAGCTAGTTTTAGGGTTCCTATGGGTAGGGCACTAGGAGCTAGCATTAGGGTTCCTATGGGTCGGGCACTTGGGTTAGGGTTCCTATGGGTAGGACTTCCAGCCCTAGGGTTAGGGATCCATTGGGTAGGGCACTTGGAGCTAGGATAGAGTTGCTATAGGTAGGGCACTTGGAGCTAGGGTTAGGGTTGCTATGGGTAGGGCACTTGGAGCTAGGGTTAGGGTTCCTATAGGTAGGGCTTCCCACCCTAGGTTTAGGCTTCCTATGCGTTGGGCACTTGGAGCTAGGGTTAGGGTTCCTATGGGTATTGCTTCCCACCCTAGGGTTAGGGTTCGTATGGGTAGGGCACTTGGAGCTAGGGTTAGGGTTCCTATGGGTAGGGCTTCACTCCCTAGGGTTAGGGTTCCTATGGGTAGGGCCCTTAGAGCTAGGGTTAGGGTTCCTATGAGTAGGGCTTCCCACCCTAGTGTTACTGTTCCTATGGGTAGGGCCCTTGGAGCTAGTGTGCGGGTTCCTAGGAGTAGGGCCCTTGGAGCAAGGGTTAGGGCTCCTATAGGTAGGGTAGTTGGAGCTAGGGTTAGGGTTCCTATGTGTAGGGCTCCCGCCCTAGGGTTAGGGTTCCTATCGGTAGGGCACTTGGATCTAGTTTTAGGGTTCCTATGGATAGGGCACATGGAGCTAGCATTAGAGTTCCTTTGGGAAGGGCACTTGGAGCTAGGGTTAGGGTTCCTATGGGTAGGGCTTTCCGCCCTAAGGTTAGGGTTCCAATGGGTAGGTCTTCACTCCCTAGGGTTAGGGTTCCTATGGGTAGGGCCCTTAGAGCTAGGGTTAGGGTTCCTATGGGTAGGGCTTCCCACCCTAGTGTTACTGTTCCTATGGGTAGGGCCCTTGGAGCTAGTGTGCGGGTTCCTAGGAGTAGGGCCCTTGGAGCTAGGGTTAGGGTTCCTATGGGTAGGGCTCTTGGTGCTAGGGTTTGGATTCCTATGGGTAGGGCTTCTCGCCCTAGGGTTAGGGTTCCTATGGGTAGGGCACTTGGAGCTAGGGTTAGGGTTCCTATGTGTAGGGCTTCCCGCCCTAGGGTTAGGGTTCTTATTGGCAGGGCACTTGGAGCTAAGGTTAGGGTTGCTATGGGTAGGGCACTTGGAGCTAGTGTTAGGGTTCCTATGGGTAGGGTTTCCTGCCCTAGGGTAAGGGTTCTTATGGGTAGGGCACTTGGAGCTAGGGTTAGGGTTCCTATGGGTAGGGCACTTGGAGTTAGGGTTAGGGTTCCTATGGGTAGGGCACTTGGAGCTAGGGTTAGGGTTCCTATGGGTAGGGCACTTGGAGCTAGGGTTAGGGTTCCTATAGGTAGGGTACTTGGAGCTAGGGTTAGGGTTCCTATGGGTAGGGCTTCCCGCCCTAGGTTTAGGCTTCCAATGGGTAGGGCACTTGGAGCTAGGGTTAGGGTTCCTATGTGTAGGGCTTCCCTCCCTAGGGTTAGGGTTACTATGGGTAGGGGCCTTGGAGCTAGGGTTAGAGTTCTTATGGGTAGGGCACTTGGAGCTAGGGTTAGGGTTCCTATGTGTAGGGCTTCCCGCCCTAGGGTTAGGGTTCCTATCGGTAGGGCACTTGGAGCTAGTTTTAGGGTTCCTATGGATAGGGCACTTGGAGCTAGCATTAGGGTTCCTTTGGGAAGGGCACTTGGAGCTAGGGTTAGGGTTCCTAAGGGTAGGGCTTTCCGCCCTAGGGTTAGGGTTCCTATGGGTAGGGAACTTCGGCTTGGGTTAGGGTTCCTATGGGTAGGACTTCCAGCCCTAGGGTTAGGATTCCTATGGGTAGGGCACTTGGAGCTAGGGTTAGGGTTGCTATGGGTAGGGCACTTGGAGCTAGGGTTAGGGTTCCTATAGGTAGGGCTTCCCGCCCTAGGTTTAGGTTTCCTATGGGTTGGGCACTTGGAGCTAGTGTTAGGGTTCCTATGGGTAGGGCTTCCAGACCTAGGGTGAGGTTTCCTATGGGTAGGGCACTTGGAGCTAGCATTAGGGTTCCTTTGGGAAGGGCACTTGGAGCTAGGGTTAGGGTTCCTAAGGGTAGGGCTTTCCGCCCTAGGGTTAGGGTTCCTATGGGTAGGGAACTTCGGCTTGGGTTAGGGTTCCTATGGGTAGGACTTCCAGCCCTAGGGTTAGGATTCCTATGGGTAGGGCACTTGGAGCTAGGGTTAGGGTTGCTATGGGTAGGGCACTTGGAGCTAGGGTTAGGGTTCCTATAGGTAGGGCTTCCCGCCCTAGGTTTAGGTTTCCTATGGGTTGGGCACTTGGAGCTAGTGTTAGGGTTCCTATGGGTAGGGCTTCCAGACCTAGGGTGAGGTTTCCTATGGGTAGGGTATTTGGAGCTAGTGTTAGGGTTCCTATGGGTAGGGCTTCCCGCCCTAGGGTTGGGTTAGTATGGGTAGGGCCCTTGGAGCTAGGGTTAGGGTTCCTATGGGCAGGGCACTTGGAGCTAGGGTTAGGGTTCATATGGGTAGGGCTTCCCGCCATAGGGTTAGGGTTCCTATGGGTAGGGCCCTTAGAGCTAGGGTTAGGGTTCCTATGGGTAGGGCCCTTGGAGCTAGGGTTAGGGTTCCTATGGGTAGGGCTTCCCGCCCTAGGGTAGGGTTCCTATGGGTAGGGCCCTTGGAGCTAGGGTTCGGGTTCCTATGGGTAGGGCTTCCCTCCCTTGGGTTAGGGTTCCTATGGTTAGGGCTCTTGGTGCTAGGGTTTGGGTTCCTATGGGTAGGGCTTCTCGCCCTAGGGTTAGGGTTCCTATGGGTAGGACACTTGGACCTAGGGTTAGGGTTCCTATGGGTAGGGCACTTGAAGCTAGGGTTAGGGTTCCTATGGGTACGGCACTTGGATCTAGGGTCAGGGTTCCTATGCGTAGGGTTTCCCGACCTAGGGTTAGGGTTCCTATGGGTAGGGCACTTGGAGCTAGGGTTAGGGTTCCTATGGGTAGGGCTTCCCGCCCTAGGGTTAGGGTTCCTATGGGTAGGGGCCTTGGAGCTAGGGTTAGGGTTCCTATGGGTAGGGCTTCCAGCCCTAGGGATAGGGTTCCTATGGGTAGGGCCCTTGGAGCTAGGATGAGGGTTCCTATGGGTAGGGCTTCCCTCACTAGTGTTAGGGTTCCTATGGGCAGGGCTCTTGGTGCTAGGGTTAGGGTTCCTATGGGTAGGGCTTCCCGCCCTAGGGTTAGGGTTCCTATGGGTAGGGCACTTGGACCTAGGGTTAGGGTTCCTATGGGTAGGGCACTTGAAGCTAGGGTTAGGGTTCCTATGGGTAGGGCACTTGGAGCTAGGGTTAGGGTTCCTATGCGTAGGGCTTCCCGCCCTAGTGTTAGGGTTCCTATGGGTAGGGCACTTGGAGCTAGGTTTAGGGTTCCTATGGGTAGGGCTTCCCGCCCTAGTGTTAGGGTTCCTATGGGTAGGGGCATTGGAGCTCGGGTTAGGGTTCCTATGGGTAGGGCTTCCTGCCCTAGTATTAGGGTTCCTATTGGTCGGGCCCTTGGAGCTAGGATTAGGGTTCCTATGGGTAGGGCCCTTGAAGCTTGGGTTAGAGTTCCTATAGGTAGGGAACTTGCAAGTAGGGTTAGGGTTCCTATGGGTAGGGCACTTGGCGCTAGGGTTATGGTGCCTATGGGTAGGGCACTTGGAGCTAGGGTTAGGGTTCCTATGTGTAGGGCTTTCCGCCCTAGGGTTAGGGTACCTATGGGTAGGCCACTTGGAGCTAGTGTTAGGGTTCCTATTGGTAGGGCACTTGGAGCTAGCATTAGGGTTCCTATGGGAAGGGCACTAGGAGATAGGGTTAGCGTTCTATGGGTAGGGCTTTCCGCCCTAGGGTTAGGGTTACTATGGGTAGGGCACTTTGAGCTAGGGTTAGGGTTCCTATAGGTAGGGCTTCCCGCCATAGGTTTAGGCTTCCTATGGGTAGGGCACTTGGAGCTAGGGTTAGGGTTCCTATGGGTAGGGCCCTTGGAGCTAGGGTTAGGGTTCCTATGTGTAGGGCTTCCCGCCCTAGGGTTAGGGTTCTTATTGGCAGGGCACTTGGAGCTAAGGTTAGGGTTGCTATGGGTAGGGCACTTGGAGCTAGTGTTAGGGTACCTATGGGTAGGGTTTCCTGCCCTAGGGTAAGGGTTCTTATGCGTAGGGCACTTGGAGCTAGGGTTAGGGTTCCTATGGGTAGGGCACTTGGAGTTAGGGTTAGGGTTCCTATGGGTAGGGCACTTGGAGCTAGGGTTAGGGTTCCTATGGGTAGGGCACTTGGAGCTAGGGTTAGGGTTCCTATAGGTAGGGTACTTGGAGCTAGGGTTAGGGTTCCTATGGGTAGGGCTTCCCGCCCTAGGTTTAGGCTTCCAATGGGTAGGGCACTTGGAGCTAGGGTTAGGGTTCCTATGTGTAGGGCTTCCCTCCCTAGGGTTAGGGTTACTATGGGTAGGGGCCTTGGAGCTAGGGTTAGAGTTCTTATGGGTAGGGCACTTGGAGCTAGGGTTAGGGTACCTATGTGTAGGGCTTCCCGCCCTAGGGTTAGGGTTCCTATCGGTAGGGCACTTGGAGCTAGTTTTACGGTTCCTATGGATAGGGCACTTGGAGCTAGCATTAGGGTTCCTTTGGGAAGGGCACTTGGAGCTAGGGTTAGGGTTCCTATGGGTAGGGCTTTCCGCCCTAGGGTTAGGGTTCTTATGGGTAGGGAACTTCGGCTTGGGTTAGGGTTCCTATGGGTAGGACTTCCAGCCCTAGGGTTAGGATTCCTATGGGTAGGGCACTTGGAGCTAGGGTTAGGGTTGCTATGGGTAGGGCACTTGGAGCTAGGGTTAGGGTTCCTATGGGTAGGGCTTCCCGCCCTAGGTTTAGGTTTCCTATGGGTTGGGCACTTGGAGCTAGTGTTAGGGTTCCTATGGGTAGGGCTTCCAGACCTAGGGTGAGGTTTCCTATGGGTAGGGTATTTGGAGCTAGTGTTAGGGGTCCTATGGGTAGGGCTTCCCGCCCTAGGGTTGGGTTAGTATGGGTAGAGCCCTTGGAGCTAGGGTTAGGGTTCCTATGGGCAGGGCACTTGGAGCTAGGGTTAGGGTTCATATGGGTAGGGCTTCCCGCCGTAGGGTTAGGGTTCCTATGGGTAGGGCCCTTAGAGCTAGGGTTAGGGTTCCTATGGGTAGGGCCCTTGGAGCTAGGGTTAGGGTTCCTATGGGTAGGGCTTCCCGCCCTAGGGTAGGGTTCCTATGGGTAGGGCCCTTGGAGCTAGGGTTCGGGTTCCTATGGGTAGGGCTTCCCTCCCTTGGGTTAGGGTTCCTATGGTTAGGGCTCTTGGTGCTAGGGTTTGGGTTCCTATGGGTAGGGCTTCTCGCCCTAGGGTTAGGGTTCCTATGGGTAGGACACTTGGACCTAGGGTTAGGGTTCCTATGGGTAGGGCACTTGAAGCTAGGGTTAGGGTTCCTATGGGTACGGCACTTGGATCTAGGGTCAGGATTCCTATGCGTAGGGTTTCCCGACCTAGGGTTAGGGTTCCTATGGGTAGGGCACTTGGAGCTAGGGTTAGGGTTCCTATGGGTAGGGCTTCCCGCCCTAGGGTTAGGGTTCCTATGGGTAGGGGCCTTGGAGCTAGGGTTAGGGTTCCTATGGGTAGGGCTTCCAGCCCTAGGGATAGGGTTCCTATGGGTAGGGCCCTTGGAGCTAGGGTGAGGGTTCCTATGGGTAGGGCACTTGGAGCTTGGGTTAGGGTTCCTATGGGTAGGGCCCTTGGAGCTAGGGTGAGGGTTCCTATGGGTAGGGCTTCCCTCACTAGTGTTAGGGTTCCTATGGGCAGGGCTCTTGGTGCTAGGGTTAGGGTTCCTATGGGTAGGGCTTCCCGCCCTAGGGTTAGGGTTCCTATGGGTAGGCCACTTGGACCTAGGGTTAGGGTTCCTATGGGTAGGGCACTTGAAGCTAGGGTTAGGGTTCCTATGGGTAGGGCAGTTGGAGCTAGGGTTAGGGTTCCTATGCGTAGGGCTTCCCGCCCTAGTGTTAGGGTTCCTATGGGTAGGGCACTTGGAGCTAGGTTTAGGGTTCCTATGGGTAGGGCTTCCCGCCCTAGTGTTAGGGTTCCTATGGGTAGGGGCATTGGAGCTCGGGTTAGGGTTCCTATGGGTAGGGCTTCCTGCCCTAGTATTAGGGTTCCTATTGGTCGGGCCCTTGGAGCTAGGATTAGGGTTCCTATGGGTAGGGCCCTTGAAGCTTGGGTTAGAGTTCCTATAGGTAGGGAACTTGCAAGTAGGGTTAGGGTTCCTATGGGTAGGGCACTTGGCGCTAGGGTTATGGTGCCTATGGGTAGGGCACTTGGAGCTAGGGTTAGGGTTCCTATGTGTAGGGCTTTCCGCCCTAGGGTTAGGGTACCTATGGGTAGGCCACTTGGAGCTAGTGTTAGGGTTCCTATTGGTAGGGCACTTGGAGCTAGCATTAGGGTTCCTATGGGAAGGGCACTAGGAGATAGGGTTAGCGTTCTATGGGTAGGGCTTTCCGCCCTAGGGTTAGGGTTACTATGGGTAGGGCACTTTGAGCTAGGGTTAGGGTTCCTATAGGTAGGGCTTCCCGCCATAGGTTTAGGCTTCCTATGGGTAGGGCACTTGGAGCTAGGGTTAGGGTTCCTATGGGTAGGGCCCTTGGAGCTAGTGTTAGGGTTCCTATGGGTAGGGCACTTGGAGCTAATGTTAGGGTGCCTATGGGTACGGCTTCCCGCCCTATGGTTAGGGTTCCTATGGGTAGGGCACTTATAGCTAGGGTTAGGGTTATTATGGGTAGGGCCCTTGGAGCTAGGGTTACGGTTCCTATGGGTAGGGCACTTGGAGCTAGGGTTAGGGTTCCTATGGGTAGGGTTTCCAGCCCTAGGGTTAGGATTCCTATGGGTAGGGCACTTGGAGCAGGGTTAGGGTACCTATGATTAGGGCCCTTGGAGCTAGATTTAGGGTTCCTGTGGGTAGGGCTTCCCTCCCTGGGGTTAGGGTTCCTATGGGTAGGGCACTTGGATCTAGGGTTAGGGTTCCTGTGGCTAGAGCACTTGGAGCTAGGGTTAGGGTTCCTATAGGTAGGGCTTCCCGCCCTAGTTTTAGGCTTCCTATGGGGAGGGCACTGGGAGCTAGGGTTAGGGTTCCTATGGGTAGGGCTTACCGCCCTAGGGTTAGGTTTCCTATGGGTAGGGCACTTGGAGCTAGTGTTAGGGATCCTATGGGAAGGGCTTCCCGCCCTAGGGTTAATGTTCCTATGGGTAGGGACCTTGGAGCTAGGGTTCTGGTTCCTATGGGTAGGGAACTTGGAGCTAGGGTTAGGGTTCCTATGGGTAGGGCCCTTGGAGCTAGGGTTAGGGTTCCTATGGGTAGGGCACTTGGAGACAGCGTTTGGGTTCCTATAGGTAGGGCACTTGGAGCTAGGGTTAGGGTGCCTATAGGTAGGGCTTCCCACCCTAGGTTTAGGCTTCCTATGCGTTGGGCACTTGGAGCTAGGGTTAGGGTTCCTATGGGTATTGCTTCCCACCCTAGGGTTAGGGTTCGTATGGGTAGGGCACTTGGAGCTAGGGTTAGGGTTCCTATGGGTAGGGCTTCACTCCCTAGGGTTAGGGTTCCTATGGGTAGGGCCCTTAGAGCTAGGGTTAGGGTTCCTATGGGTAGGGCTTCCCACCCTAGTGTTACTGTTCCTATGGGTAGGGCCCTTGGAGCTAGTGTGCGGGTTCCTAGGAGTAGGGCCCTTGGAGCTAGGGTTAGGGTTCCTACGGGTAGGGCTCTTGGTGCTAGGGTTTGGGTTCCTATGGGTAGGGCTTCTCGCCCTAGGGTTAGGGTTCCTATGGGTAGGGCACTTGAAGCTAGGGTTAGGGTTCCTATGGGTAGGGCACTTGGGGCTAGGGTTAGGTTTCCTATGTGTAGGGCTTCCCGCCCTAGGGTTAGGGTTCTAATTGGCAGGGCACTTGGAGCTAGGGTTAGGGTTGCTATGGGTAGGGCACTTGGAGCTAGTGTAAGGGTTCCTATGGGTAGGGTTTCCTGCCCTAGGGTAAGGGTTCTTATGGGTAGGGCACTTGGAGCTTGGGTTAGGGTTCCTATGGGTAGGGCACTTGGAGTTAGGGTTAGGGTTCCTATGGGTAGGGCACTTGGAGCTAGGGTTAGGATTCCTATGGGTAGGGCACTTGGAGCTAGGGTTAGGGTTCCTATAGGTAGGGTACTTGGAGCTAGGGTTAGGGTTCCTATGGGTAGGGCTTCCCGCCCTAGGTTTAGGCTTCCAATGGGTAGGGCACTTGGAGCTAGGGTTATGGTTCCTATGGGTAGGGCTTCCCTCCCTAGGGTTAGGGTTACTATGGGTATGGGCCTTGGAGCTAGGGTTAGGGTTCCTATGTGTAGGGCTTCCCGCCCTAGGGTGAGCTTTCCTATGGGTAGGGCATTTGGAGCTAGTGTTAGGGTTCCTATGGGTATTGCTTCCCACCCTAGGGTTAGGGTTCGTATGGGTAGGGCACTTGGAGCTAGGGTTAGGGTTCCTATGGGTAGGGCCCTTAGAGCTAGGGTTAGGGTTCCTATGGGTAGGGCCCTTGGAGCTAGGGTTAGGGTTCCTATGGGTAGGGCTCTTGGTGCTAGTGTTTGGGTTCCTATGGGTAGGGCTTCTCGCCCTAGGGTTAGGGTTCCTATGGGTAGGGCACTTGAAGCTAGGGTTAGGGTTCCTATGGGTAGGGCACTTGGAGCTAGGGTTAGGGTTCCTATAGGTAGGGCTTCCCGCCCTAGTTTTAGGCTTCCTATGGGGAGGGCACTTGGAGCTAGGGTTAGGGTTCCTATGGGTAGGGCACTTGGAGCTAGTGTTAGGGATCCTATGGGTAGGGCTTCCCGCCCTAGGGATAATGTTCCTATGCGTAGGGCCCTTGCAGCTAGGGTTCTGGTTCCTATGGGTAGGGCACTTGGAGCTAGGGTTAGGGTTCCTATGGGTAGGGCCCTTGGAGATAGGGTTAGGGTTCCTATGGGTAGGGCACTTGGAGAGAGGGTTTGGGTTCCTATAGGTAGGGCACTTGGAGCTAGGGTTAGGGTGCCTATAGGTAGGGCACCTGGCGCTAAGGATAGGGTTCCTATGGGTAGGGCACTAGGAGCTAGCATTAGGGTTCCTATGGGTCGGGCACTTGGGTTAGGGTTCCTATGGGTAGGACTTCCAGCCCTAGGGTTAGGGATCCTATGGGTAGGGCACTTGGAGCTAGGATAGAGTTGCTATAGGTAGGGCACTTGGAGCTAGGATTAGGGTTGCTATGGGTTGGGCACTTGGAGCTAGGGTTAGGGTTCCTATAGGTAGGGCTTCCCACCCTAGGTTTAGGCTTCCTATGCGTTGGGCACTTGGAGCTAGGGTTAGGGTTCCTCTGTGTAGGGCTTCCCGCCCTAGGGTGAGCTTTCCTATGGGTAGGGCATTTGGAGCTAGTGTTAGGGTTCCTATGGGTATTGCTTCCCACCCTTGGGTTAGGGTTCGTATGGGTAGGGCACTTGGAGCTAGGGTTAGGGTTCCTATGGGTAGGGCCCTTAGAGCTAGGGTTAGGGTTCCTATGGGTAGGGCTTCCCACCCTAGTGTTACTGTTCCTATGGGTAGGTCCCTTGGTGCTAGGGTTTGGGTTCCTATGGGTAGGTCTTCTCGCCCTAGGGTTAGGGTTCCTATGGGTAGGGCACTTGAAGCTAGGGTTAGGGTTCCTATGGGTAGGGGACTTGGAGCTAGGGTTAGGGTTCCTATGTGTAGGGCTTCCCGCCCTAGGGTTAGGGTTCTTATTGGTAGGGCACTTGGAGCTAGGGTTAGGGTTGCTATGGGTAGGGCACTTGGAGCTAGTGTTAGGGTTCCTATGGGTAGGGTTTCCTGCCCTAGGGTAAGGCTTCTTATGCGTAGGGCACTTGGAGCTAGGGTTAGGGTTCCTATTTGTAGGGCACTTGGAGCTAGGGTTAGGGTTCCTATAGGTAGGGTATTTGGAGCTAGGGTTAGGGTTCCTATGGGTAGGGCTTCCCGCACTAGGTTTAGGCTTCCTATGGGTAGGGCACTTGGAGCTAGGGTTAGGGTTCCTAATGGTAGGGCACTTGGAGCTAGGGTTAGGGTTCCTATAGGTAGGGCTTCCCGCCCTAGGGTTAGGGTTTCTATGGGTAAGGCCCTTGGAGCTTGTGTTAGGGTTCCTATGGGTAGGGCACTTGGAGCTAGGTTTAGGCTTCCTATGGGTAGGGCGCTTGGAGCTAGGGTTAGGATTCCTATGGGTAGGGCTTCCCTCCCTAGGGTTAGGGATACTATGGGTAGGGGCATTGGAGCTAGGGTTAGGGTTCTTATGGGTAGGGCACTTGGAGCTAGGGTTAGGGTTCCCATGTGTAGGGCTTCCCGCCCTAGGGTTAGGGTACCTATGGGTAGGGCACTTGCAGCTAGTGTTCGGGTTCCTATGGGTAGGGCACTTGGAGCTAGCATTAGGTTTCCTATGGGTAGGGCACTAGGAGATAGGGTTAGGGTTCCTATGGGTAGGGCTTTCCGCCCTAGGGTTAGGGTTCCTATGGGTAGGGCACTTGGAGCTAGGGTTATGGTTCCTATAGGTAGGGCATTCCTCCATAGTTTTAGGCTTCCTATGGGTAGGGCACTTGGAGCTAGAGTTAGGGTTCCTATGGGTAGGGGCCTTGGAGCTAGGGTTAGGGTTCCTATGGGTAGGGCTTCCCGCCCTAGGGTTAGGGTTCCTATGGGTAGGGGCCTTGAATCTAGGGTTTGGGTTCCTATGGATAGGGCACTTGCAGCTAGGCTTAGGGTTCCTATGGGTAGGGCACTTGGAGCTAGTGTTAGGGAGCCTATGGGTAGGGCCCTTGGAGCTAGGGTTAGGGTTCCTATGGGTAGGGCTTCCCTCCCTAGGGTTAGGGTTCCTATGGGAAGGGCTACCCACCCTAGGGTTAGGGTTCTTATGGGTAGGGCCCTTGGAGCTAGGGTTTGGGTTCCTATGGGTAGGGCTTCCCGCCCTAGGGTTAGGGTTCCTATGGGTAGGGCACTTGGACCTAGGGTTAGGGTTCCTATGGCTAGGGCACTTGAAGCTAGGGTTAGGGTTCCTATGGGTAGGGCACTTGGAGCTAGGGTTAGGGTTCCTATGGGTAGGGCTTCCCGCCTTAGTGTTAGGGTTCCTATGGGTAGGGCACTTGGAGCTAGGTTTAGGGTTCCTATGGGTAGGGCTTCCCGCCCTAGTGTTAGGGTTGCTATGGGAAGGGGCATTGGAGCTCGGGATAGGGTTCCTATGGGAAGGGCTTCCAGCAATAGGGTTGGGGTTCCTATGGGTCGGGCCCTTGGAGCTAGGATTAGGGTTCCTATAGGTAGGGCACTTGCAACTAGGGTTAGGGTTCCTATCGGTAGGGCACTTGGTTCTAGGGTTATGGTGCCTATGGGTAGGGCACTTGGAGCTAGGGTTAGGGTTCCTAATGGTAGGGCAGTTGGAGCTAGGGTTACGGTTCCTATAGGTAGTGCTTCCGGCCCTAGGGTTAGGGTTTCTATGGGTAAGGCCCTTGGTGCTAGGGTTAGGGTTCCTATTGGTAGGGCACTTGGAGCTAGGTTTAGGCTTCCTATGGGTAGGGCACTTGGAGCTAGGGTTAGGATTCCTATGGGTAGGGCTTCCCTCCCTAGGGTTAGGGATACTATGGGTAGGGGCATTGGAGCTAGGGTTAGGGTTCTTATGGGTAGGGCACTTGGAGCTAGGGTTAGGGTTCCCATGTGTAGGGCTTCCCGCCCTAGGGTTAGGGTACCTATGGGTAGGCCACTTGGAGCTAGTGTTAGGGTTCCTATGGGTAGGGCACTTGGAGCTAGCATTAGGGATCCTATGGGTAGGGCACTAGGAGATAGGGTTAGGGTTCCTATGGGTAGGGCTTTCCGCCCTAGGGTTAGGGTTCCTATGGGTAGGGCACTTGGAGCTAGGGTTATGGTTCCTATAGGTAGGGCATCCCGCCATAGTTTTAGGCTTCCTATGGGTAGGGCACTTGGAGCTAGGGTTCGGGTTCCTATGGGTAGGGCACTTGGAGCTAGGGTTAGGGTTCCTATAGGTAGGGCTTCCCACCCTAGGTTTAGGTTTCCTATGGGTAGGGCACTTGGAGCTAGGGTTAGGGTTCCTATGGGTAGGGCTTCCCCCCGTAGGGGTAGGGTTGCTATGGGTAGGGGCCTTGGAGCTAGTGTTAGGGTCCTTATGGGTAGGGCACTTGGAGCTAGGGTTAGGGTTCCTATGTGTAGGGCTTCCCACCCTAGGTTTAGGGTTCCTATCGGTAGGGCACTTGGAGCTAGTTTTAGGGTTCCTATGGATAGGGCACTTGGAGCTAGCATTAGGGTTCCTTTGGGAAGGGCACTTGGAGCTAGGGTTAGGGTTCCTATGGGTAGGGCTTTCCGCCCTAAGGTTAGGGTTCCTATGGGTAGGGAACTTGGGCTTGGTTTAGGGTTCCTATGGGTAGGACTTCCAGCCCTAGGGTTAGGATTCCTATGGGTAGGGCACTTGGAGCTAGGGTTAGGGTTCCTATGTGTAGGGCTTCCCGTCCTAGGGTTAGGTTTCCTATGGGTAGGGCCCTTAGAGCTAGGGTTAGGGTTCCTATGGTAGGGCTTCCCGCCCTAGTGTTAATGTTCCTATGGGTAGGGCCCTTGGAGCTAGTGTTCGGGTTCCTATGGGTAGGACTTCCAGCCCTAGGTTTAGGATTCCTATGGGTAGGGCCCTTAGAGCTAGGGTTAGGGTTCCTATGGTAGGGCTTCCCGCCCTAGTGTTAATGTTCCTATGGGTAGGGCCCTTGGAGCTAGTGTTCGGGTTCCTATGGGTAGGACTTCCAGCCCTAGGGTTAGGATTCCTATGGGTAGGGCACTTGGAGCTAGGGTTAGGGTTCCTATGGGTAGGGAACTTAGAGCTAGGGTTAGGGTTCCTATGGGTAGGGCCCTTGGAGCTAGGGTTAGGGTTCCTATGGGTAGGGCTTCCCGCCCTAGGGTTAGGATTCCTATGGGTAGGGCACTTGGAGCTAGGGTTAGGGTACCTACGATTAGGGCCCTTGGAGCTAGAGTTAGGGTTCCTGTGGGTAGGGCTTCCCTCCCTGGGGTTAGGGTTCCTAAGGGTAGGGCACTTGGATCTAGGGTTAGGGTTCCTGTGGCTAGAGCACTTGGAGCTAGGGTTAGGGTTCCTATGGGAAGGGCTTCCCACCCTTGGGTTAATGTTCCTATGGGTAGGGACCTTGGAGCTAGGGTTCTGGTTCCTATGGGTAGGGCACTTGGAGCTAGGGTTAGGATTCCTATGGGTAGGGATTCCCGCCCTAGGGTTAGGGTTCCTATGGGTAGCGCACTTGAAGCTAGGGTTAGGGTTCCTATGGGTAGCGCACTTGAAGCTAGGGTTAGGGTTCCTATAGGTAGGGCACTTGGAGCTAGGGTTAGGGTGCCTATGGGTAGGGCACTTGGAGCTACGGTTAGGGTGCCTATGGGTAGGGCACTAGGAGCTACGGTTAGGGTGCCTATGGGTAGGGCACTAGGAGCTAGGGTTAGGGTGCCTATGAGTAGGGCCCTTGGTGCTAGGGTTAGGGTTCCTATGGGTTGGGCTTCCCTCCCTAAGGTTAGGGTAACTATGGGTATGGGCCTTGGAGCTAGGGTTAGGGTTCTTTTGAGTAGGGCACTTGGAGCTAGGGTTAGGGTTCCTGTGTGTATGGCTTCCCGCCCTAGGGTTAGGGTTCCTATGGGTAGGGCACTTGGAGCTAGTTTTAGGGTTCCTATGGGTAGGGCACTTGGAGCTAGCATTAGGGTTCCTATGGGTCGGGCATTTGGAGCTAGGGTTAGGGTTCCTATGTATAGGGCTTTCCGCCCTAGGGTTATGGTTCCTATGGGTAGGGAACTTGGGCTTGGGTTAGGGTTCCTATGGGTAGGACTTCCAGCCCTAGGGTTAGGGTTCCTATGGGTAGGGCACTTGGAGCTAGGTTAGAGTTGCTATAGGTAGGGCACTTGGATCTAGGGTTAGGGTTGCTATAGGTAGGGCACTTGGAGCTAGGGTTAGGGTTCCTATAGGTAGGGCTTCCCGCCCTAGGTTTAGGCTTCCTATGGGTTGGGCACTTGGAGCTAGGGTTAGGGTTCCTCTGGGTATGGCTTCCCACCCTAGGGTGAGGTTTCCTATGGGTAGGGCATTTGGAGCTAGTGTTAGGGTTCCTATGAGTATTGCTTCCCGCCCTAGGGTTAGGGTTCGTATGGGTAGGGCACTTGGAGCTAAGGATAGGGTTCCTATGGGTAGGGCTTCCCGCCCTAGGGTTAGGGTTCCTATGGGTAGGGCCCTAAGAGCTAGGGTTAGGGTTCCTATGGGTAGGGCTTCCCACCCTAGTGTTACTGTTCCTATGGGTAGGGCACTTGGAGCTAGTGTTAGGGTTCCTATGGGTAGGGCTTCTCACGCTAGGGTTAATGTTCCTATGGGTAGGGCCCTTGGAGCTAGGGTTAGGGTTCCTATGGGTTGGGCACTTGAAGCTTGGGTTAGGGTTCCAATAGGTAGGGCACTTGCAGCTAGGGTTAGGGTTCATATTGGTAGGGCACTTGGAGCTATGGTTAGGGTGCCTAAGAGTAGGGCCCTTGGAGCTAGGGTTAGGGTTCCTATTGGTAGGGCTTCCCTCCCTAGGGTTAGGGTTCCTATGTGTAGGGTACTTGGAGCTATGGTTAGGGTTCCTATGGGTAGGGCACTTGGAACTAGGCTTAGGGTTCCAATGGGTAGGGCTTCCAGCCCTAGGGTTAGGCTTCCTATGGGTAGGGCACTTGAAGCTAGGGTTAGGGTTCCTAATGGTAGGGCTTCCCGCCCTAGGGTTAGGGTTCCTATGGGTAGGGCCCTTGGAGCTAGTGTTCGGGTTACTATGAGTAGGGCCCTTGGAGCAAGGGTTAGGGTTCCTATGGGTAGGGCTCTTGGTGCTAGGGTTTGGGTTCCTATGGGTAGGGCTTCTCGCCCTAGGGTTAGGGTTCCTATGGGTAGCGCACTTGAAGCTAGGGTTAGGGTTCCTATGGGTAGCGCACTTGAAGCTAGGGTTAGGGTTCCTATGGGTAGGGCACTTGGAGCTAGGGTTAGGGTTCCTATGTGTATGGCTTCCCGCCCTAGGGTTAGGGTTCTTATGGGTAGGGTCCTTGGAGCTAGGGTTACGGTTCCTATGGGTAGGGCACTTGGAGCTAGGGTTAGGGTTCCTATGGGTAGGGCACTTGGAGCTAGGGTTAGGGTTCCTATGGGTATGGCTTCCCGCCCTAATGTTAGGGTTCCTATGGGTAGGGCACTTGTGCTTGGGTTAGGGTTCCTATGGTTAGAGCTTCCAGCCCTAGGGTTTGGCTTCCTATGGGTAGGGCCCTTGGTGCTAGGGTTAGGGTTGCTAGAGGTAGGGCACGTGGAGCTACGGTTAGGGTTGCTATGGGTAGGGCACTTGGAGCTAAGGTTAGGGTTCCTATAGGTAGAGCTTCCCGCCCTTGGTTTAGTCTTCCTATGGGTAGCGCCCTTGGAGCTAGAGTTAGGGTTCCTATGGGTAGGGCACTTGGAGCTAGGGTCAGGGTTCCTATGGGTAGGGCTTCCCGCCCTTGGGTTAGGGTTCTTATGGGTTGGGCCCTTGGAGCTAAGGTTGGGGTTCCTATGGGTAGGGCTTCCCGCCCTAGGGTTAGGGTTCCTATGGGTAGGGCCCTCTTACCTAGGGTTAGGGTTCCTATGAGTAGGGCACTTGGAGCTAGGGTTAGGGTGCCTATGAGTAGGGCCCTTGGAGCTAGGGTTATCGTTCCTATGGGTAGGGCCCTTGTAGCTAGGGTTAGGGTTCCTATGGGTATGGTTTCCCTCCCTAGGGTTAGGGTTCCTATGGGTAGGGCACTTGGAGCTAGGGTTAGGGTTCCTACTGGTTGGGCACTTGGAGCTAGCGTTAGGGTTCCTATGGGAAGGGCACTTGGAGCTAGGGTTAGGTTTCCTATGGGTAGGGCTTACCGCCCTAGGGTGAGGTTTCCTATGGGTAGGGAATTTGGAGCTCGTGTTAGGGTTCCTATGGGTAGGGCTTCCCTCCCTAGGGTTAGGCTTCCTATGGGTTGGGCACTTGGAGCTAGGGTTAGGGTTCCTATGGGTAGGGCTTCCCGCCCTAGGGTTAGGGTTCCTATGTGTAGGGGCCTTGGAGCTAGGGTTAGGGTTCCTATGGGTAGGGCTTCCCGCCCTAGGGTTAGGGTTCCTATGGGTAGGGGCGTTGAATCTAGTGTTAGGGAGCCTATGGGTAGGGCCCTTGGAGCTAGGGTTAGGGTTCCTATGGGTAGGGCTTCCCTCCCTAGGGTTAGGGTTCCTATGGGAAGGGCTACCCACCCTAGGGTTAGGGTTCTTATGGGTAGGGCCCTTGGAGCTAGGGTTTGGGTTCCTATGGGTAGGGCTTCCCTCCCTAGTGTTAGGGTTCCTATGGGTAGGGCTCTTGGTGCTACGGTTAGGGTTCCTATAGGTAGGGCTTCCCGCCCTAGGTTTAGGCTTCCTATGGGTAGGGCACTTGGAGCTAGTGTTAGGGTTCCTATGGGTAGGGCTTCCCGCCCTAGCGTTAGGGATCCTATGGGTAGGGCACTTAGAGCTAGGCTAAGGGTTCCTATGGGTAGGGCACTTGGAGCTAGTGTTAGGGTTCCTATGGGTAGGGCTTCCCGCCCTAGGGTTAGGGTTCCTATGGGTAGGGCACTTGGATCTAGTGTTAGGGTTCCTATCGGTAGGGCTTCCCGCCCTAGGGTTAGGGTTCCTATGGGTAGGGTACTTAGAGCTAGGGTTAGGGTTCCTATGGGTAGGGCCCTTGGAGCTAGGGTTAGGGTTCCTATGGGTAGGGCACTTGGAGCTAGGGTTAGTGTTCCTATAGGTAGGTCTTCCCGCCCTAGGTTTAGGCTTCCTATGGGTAGGGCACTTGGAGCTTGGGTTAGGGTTCCTAAGGGTAGGGCTAACCGCCCTAGGGTTAGGGTTCCTATGGGTAGGGCCCTTGGAGCTAGTGTTAGGGTTCGTATGGGTAGGGCACTTGGAGCTAGGGTTAGGGTTCCTATGGATAGGGCTTCCCACCCTAGGGTTAGGTTTCCTTTGGGTAGGGCACTTGGAGCTAGCGTTAGGGTTCCTATAGGTAGGCACTTGCAGCTAGGGTTAGGGTGCCTATGAGTAGGGCCCTTGGATCTAGGGTTAGGGTTCCTATGGGTAGGGCTTCCCTCCCTAGGGTTAGGGTTGCTATGGGTAGGGGCTTTGGAGCTAGGGTTAGGGTTCCTATGGGTACGGTTTCCAGCCCTAGGGTTAGGGTTCCTATGGGTAGGGGCTTTGGAGCTAGGGTTAGGGTTCCTATGGGTAGGGTTTCCAGCCCTAGGGTTAGGGTTACTATGGGTAGGGCCCTTGGAGCTAGGGTTAGGGTTCCTATGGGAAGGGCACTTGAAGCTTGGGTTAGGGTTCCTATAGGTAGGCACTTGCAGCTAGGTTTAGGGTGCCTATGAGTAGGGCCCTTGGATCTAGGGTTAGGGTTCCTATGGGTAGGGCTTCCCTCCCTAGGGTTAGGGTTCCTATAGGTAGGGCACTTGGAGCTAGGGTTAGGGTTGCTATGGGTAGGGCACTTGGAGCTAGTGTTAGGGTTCCTATGGGTTGGGCTTCCTGCCCTAGGGTTAGGGTTCCTATAGGTAGGGCACTTGGAGCTAGGGTTAGGGTTGCTATAGGGTTCCTATGGGAAGGGCACTTGAAGCTTGGGTTAGGGTTCCTATAGGTAGGCACTTGCAGCTAGGTTTAGGGTGCCTATGAGTAGGGCCCTTGGATCTAGGGTTAGGGTTCCTATGGGTAGGGCTTCCCTCCCTAGGGTTAGGGTTCCTATGTGTAGGGCACTTGGAGCTAGGTTTAGGGTTGCTATGGGTAGGGCACTTGGAGCTAGGGTTAGGGTTCCTATGGGTAGGGTCCTTGGAGCTAGGGTTCTGGTTCCTATGGGTAGGGCACTTGGAGCTAGGGTTAGTGTTCCTATAAGTAGGGCTTTCCGCCCTTGGTTTAGGCTTCCTATGGGTAGGGCACTTGAAGCTATGGTTAGGGTTCCTATGGGTAGGGCACTTGGAGCTAGGATTAGGGTTCCTTTGGGTAGGGCACTTGGAGCTAGGGTTAGGGTTCCTATGGGTAGGGCTTCCAGCCCTAGGGTTAGGCTTCCTATGGGTAGGGCACTTGGAGCTATGGTTAGGGTTGCTATAGGTAGGGCACTTGGAGCTATGGTTAGGGTTGCTATGGGTAGGGCACTTGGAGCTAGGGTTAGGGTTGCTATAGGTAGGTCACTTTGAGCTATGGTTAGGGTTGCTATGGGTAGGGCACTTGGAGCTAGAGTTAGGGTTCCTATAGGTAGGGCTTCCCGCCCTAGGTTTAGGCTTCCTATGGGTAGGGCACTTGGAGCTAGGGTTCTGGTTCCTATGGGTAGGGCACTTGGAGCTAGGGTTAGTGTTCCTATAGGTAGGGCTTCCCACCCTAGGTTTAGGCTTCCTATGGGTAGGGCACTTGGAGCTATGGTTAGGGTTCCTATGGGTAGGGCACTTGGAGCTATGGTTAGGGTTCCTATGGGTAGGGCTTCCTGCCCTAGGGTTAGGTTTCCTTTGGGTAGGGCACTTGGAGCTAGTGTTAGGGTTCCTATAGGTAGGCACTTGCAGCTAGGGTTAGGGTGCCTATGAGTAGGGCCCTTGGATCTAGGGTTAGGGTTCATATGGGTAGGGCTTCCCTCCCTAGGGTTAGGGTTCCTATAGGTAGGGCACTTGGAGCTAGGGTTAGGGTTGCTATGGGTAGGACACTTGGAGCTAGTGTTAGGGTTCCTATGGGTAGGGTTTCCCGCCCTAGGGTTAATGTTCCTATGGGTAGTGCCCTTGGAGCTAGGGTTCTGGTGCCTATGGGTAGGGCACTTGGAGCTAGGGTTAGTGTTCCTATAGGTAGGGTTTCTCGCCCTAGGTTTAGGCTTCCTATGGTTAGGGCACTTGGAGCTAGGGTTAGGGTTCCTATGGGTAGGGCTTCCCTCCCTATGGTTAGGGTTACTATGGGTAGGGTCTTGGAGCTATGGTTAGGGTTCCTATGGGAAGGGCACTTGAAGCTAGGGTTAGGGTTACTATGGGTAGGGCACTTGGAGCTAGGGTTAGCGTTCCTATGGGTAGGGCTTCCCGCCCTAGGGTTAGGGTTCCTATGGGTAGGGGCTTTGGAGCTAGGGTTAGGGTTCCTATGGGTAGGGTTTACAGCCCTAGGGTTAGGGTTCCTATGGGTAGGGCCCTTGGAGCTAGAGTTAGGATTCCTATGGGAAGGGCACTTGAAGCTTGGGTTAGGGTTCCTATAGGTAGGCACTTGCAGCTAGGGTTAGGGTTGCTATGGGTAGGGCACTTGGAGCTAGTGTTAGGGTTCCTATGGGTAGGGCACTTGGATCTAGGGTTAGGGTTCCTATGGGTAGGGCTTCCCTCCCTAGGGTTAGGGTTCCTATAGGTAGGGCACTTGGAGCTAGGGTTAGGGTTGCTATGGGTAGGGCACTTGGAGCTAGTGTTAGGGTTCCTATGGGTAGGGCTTCCTGCCCTAGGGTTAATGTTCCTATGGGTAGGGCCCTTGGAGCTAGGGTTCTGGTTCCTATGGGTAGGGCACTTGGAGCTAGGGTTAGGGTTCCTATGGGTAGGGCTTCCCTTCCTGAGGTTAGGATTACTATGGGTAGGGCCTTGGAGCTATGGTTAGGGTTCCTATGGGTAGGGCACTTGGAGCTAGGGTTAGGGTTCCTATGGGTAGGGCACTTGGAGCTAGGGTTAGGGTTCCTATGGGTAGGGCTTCCAGCCCTAGGGTTAGGCTTCCTATGGGTAGGGCACTTGGAGCTATGGTTAGGGTTGGTATAGGTAGGGCACTTGGAGCTATGGTTAGGGTTGCTATGGGTAGGGCACTTGGAGCTATGGTTAGGGTTGGTATAGGTAGGGCACTTTGACCTATGGTTAGGGTTGCTATGGGTAGGGCACTTGGAGCTAGGGTTAGGGTTCCTATAGGTAGGGCTTCCCGCCTAGGTTTAGGCTTCCTATGGGAAGGGCACTTGGAGCTAGGGTTTGGGTTCCTAAGGGTAGGGCTTCCCGCCCTAGGGTAAGGGTTCCTATGGGTAGGGCCCTTTGAGCTAGTGTTAGGGTTCCTATGGGTAGGGCACTTGGAGCTAGGGTTAGGGTTCCTATGGGTAGGATTTCACGCCCTAGGGTTAGGTTTCCTATGGGTAGGGCACTTGGAGCTAGTGTTAGGGTTCCTATGGGTAGGGCTTCTCACCCTAGGGTTAATGTTCCTATAGGTAGGGCCCTTGGAGCTAGGGTTAGGGTTCATATGGGTAGGGCACTTGGCGCTAGGGTTAGGGTGCCTATGGGAAGGGAACTTGGAGCTAGGGTTAGGGTTCCTATGGGTAGGGCTTCCCTTCCTAGGGTTAGGGTTCCTATCTGTAGGGTACTTGGAGCTATGGTTAGGTTTCCTATGAGTAGGGCACTTGGAGCTAGTATTAGGGTTCCTATTCGTAGGGCTTCCCGCCCTAGGGTTCATGTTCCTATCGGTAGGGCCCTTGGAGCTAGGGTTAGGGTTCCTATGGGTAGGGCACTTGAAGCTTGGGTTAGGGTTCCTATAGGTAGGGCACTTGCAGCTAGGGTTAGGGTTCATATGGGTAGGGCACTTGGCGCTAGGGTTAGGGTGCCTATGGGTAGGGCACTTGGCGCTAGGGTTAGGGTGCCTATGGGTAGGGCTTCCCTCCCTAGGGTTAGGGTTCCTATGTGTAGGGCATTTGGAGCTATGGTTAGGGTTGCTATGGGTATGGCACTTGGAGTTAGGCTTAGGGTTCCTATGGGTAGGGCTTCCAGCCCTAGGGTTAGGCTTCCTATGGCTAGGGCGCTTGGAGCTAGGGTTAGGGTTCCTATGGGTAGGGCCCTTGGAGCTAGGGTTCTGGTTCCTATGGCTAGGGCACTTGGAGCTAGGGTTAGGGTTCCTATGGGTAGGGATTCCCTCCCTAGGGTTAGGGTTGCTATGGGTAGGGGCCTTGGAGCTATGGTTAGGGTTCCTATGGGTAGGGCACTTGGAGCTAGGGTTAGGGTTCCTATGGGTAGGGCTTCCAGCCCTAGGGTTAGGCTTCCTATGGGTAGGGCAGTTGAAGCTAGGGTTAGGGTTCCTAATGGTAGGGCTTCCCGCCCTAGGGTTAGGGTTCCTATGCGTAGGGCCCTTGGAGCTAGTGTTAGGGTTCCTATGGGTAGTGCACTCGGAGCTAGGGTTAGGGTTCCTATGGGTAGGGCTTCCCGCCCTAGGGTTAGGTTTCCTATGGGTAGGGCAGTTGGAGCTAAGGTTCTGGTTCCTATGGGTAGGGCACTTGGAGCTAGGGTTAGGGTTCCTATAGGTAGGGCTTCCCACCCTAGGTTTAGGCTTCCTATGGGTAGGGCACTTGTAGCTAGGGTTAGGGTTCCTATGGGTAGGGCTTCCCTCCCTAGGGTTAGGGTTACTAAGGGTAGGGGCCTTGGAGCTATGGTTAGGGTTCCTATGGGTAGGTCACTTGGAGCTAGGGTTAGGGATCCTATGGGTAGGGCTTCCTGCCCTAGGGTTAGGTTTCCTATGCTTAGGGCACTTGGAGCTAGTGTTAGGGTTCCTATGGGTAGGGCTTCTCACCCTAGGGTTAATGTTCCTATGGGTAGGGCCCTTGGAGCTAGGGATAGGGTTCCTATGGGTTGGGCACTTGAAGCTTGGGTTAGGGTTCCAATAGGTAGGGCACTTGCAGCTAGGGTTAGGGTTCATATTGGTAGGGCACTTGGAGCTAGGGTTAGGGTGCCTATGAGTAGGGCCCTTGGAGCTAGGGTTAGGGTTCCTATGGGTAGGGCTTCCCTCCCTTGGGTTAGGGTTCCTATGTGTAGGGTACTTGGAGCTATGGTTAGGGTTCCTATGGGTAGGGCACTTGGAGCTAGGCTTAGGGTTCCAATGGGTAGGGCTTCCAGCCCTAGGGTTAGGCTTCCTATGTGTAGGGCACTTGGAGCTAGGCTTAGGGTTCCTATGGGTAGTGCCCTTGGAGCTAGGGTTCTGGTTCCTATGGCTAGGGCACTTGGAGCTAGGGTTAGGTTTCCTATGTGTAGGGCTTCCCTCCCTAGGGTTAGGGTTACTATGGGTAAGGGCCTTGGAGCTATGGTTAGAGTTCCTCTGGGTAGGGCACTTGGAGCTAGGGTTAGGGTTCCAATGGGTAGGGCTTCCAGCCCTAGGGTTAGGCTTCCTATGGGTAGGGCACTTGAAGCTAGGGTTAGGGTTCCTAATGGTAGGGCTTCCCGCCCTAGGGTTAGGGTTCCTATGGGTAGGGCCCTTGGAGCTTGTGTTAGGGTTCCTATGGGTAGTGCACTCGGAGCTAGGGTTAGGGTACCTATGGGTACGGCTTCCCGCCCTAGGGTTAGGTTTCCTATGGGTAGGGCAGTTGGAGCTAAGGTTCTGGTTCCTATGGGTAGGGCACTTGGAGCTAGGGTTAGGGTTCCTATGGGTAGGGCTTCCCTCCCTAGGGTTAGGGTTACTATGGGTAGGGGCCTTGGAGCTATGGTTATGGTTCCTATGGGTAGGTCACTTGGAGCTAGGGTTAGGGTTCCTATGGGTAGGGCTTCCTGCCCTAGGGTTAGGTTTCCTATGCTTAGGGCACTTGGAGCTAGTGTTAGGGTTCCTATGGGTAGGGCTTCTCACCCTAGGGTTAATGTTCCTATGGGTAGGGCCCTTGGAGCTAGGGTTAGGGTTCCTATGGGTAGGGCACTTGAAGCTTGGGTTAGGGTTCCTATAGGTAGGGCACTTGCAGCTAGGGTTAGGGTTCATATTGGTAGGGCACTTGGAGCTAGGGTTAGGGTGCCTATGAGTAGGGCCCTTGGAGCTAGGGTTAGGGTTCCTATGGGTAGGGCTTCCCTCCCTAGGGTTAGGGTTCCTATGTGTAGGGTACTTGGAGCTATGGTTAGGGTTCCTATGGGTAGGGCACTTGGAGCTAGGCTTAGGGTTCCTATGGGTAGGGCTTCCAGCCCTAGGGTTAGGCTTCCTATGGGTAGGGCACTTGGAGCTAGGCTTAGGGTTCCTATGGGTAGTGCCCTTGGAGCTAGGGTTCTGGTTCCTATGGCTAGGGCACTTGGAGCTAGGGTTAGGTTTCCTATGTGTAGGGCTTCCCTCCCTAGGGTTAGGCTTACTATGGGTAAGGGCCTTGGAGCTATGGTTAGAGTTCCTCTGGGTAGGGCACTTGGAGCTAGGGTTAGGGTTCCTATGGGTAGGGCTTCCAGCCCTAGGGTTAGGCTTCCTATGGGTAGGGCACTTGGAGCTAGGGTTAGGGTTGCTATAGGTAGGGCACTTGGAGCTAGGGTTAGGGTTGCTATGGGTAGGGCACTTGGAGCTAGGGTTACGGTTCCTATAGGTAGGGCTTCCCGCCCTAGGTTTAGGCTTCCTATGGGTAGGGCACTTGGAGCTAGGGTTAGGGTTCCTAAGGGTAGGGCTTCCCACCCTAGGGTAAGGGTTCCTATGGGTAGGGCCCTTGGAGCTAGTGTTAGGGTTCCTATGGGTAGGGCACTTGGAGCTAGGGTTAGGGTTCCTATGGGTAGGGCTTCCCGCCCTAGGGTTAGGTTTCCTATGGGTAGGGCACTTGGAGCTAGTATTAGGGTTCCTATTCGTAGGGCTTCCCGCCCTAGGGTTAATGTTCCTATGGGTAGGGCCCTTGGAGCTAGGGTTAGGGTTCCTATGGGTAGGGCACTTGAAGCTTGGGTTAGGGTTCCTATAGGTAGGGCACTTGCAGCTAGGGTTAGGGTTCATATGGGTAGGGCACTTGGCGCTAGGGTTAGGGTGCCTATGGGTAGGGCACTTGGAGCTAGGGTTAGGGTGCCTATGAGTAGGGCCCTTGGAGCTAGGGTTAGGGTTCCTATGGGTAGGGCTTCCCTCCCTAGGGTTAGGGTTCCTATGTGTAGGGCACTTGGAGCTATGGTTAGGGTTCCTATGGGTAGGGCACTTGGAGCTAGGCTTAGGGTTCCTATGGGTAGGGCTTCCAGCCCTAGGGTTAGGCTTCCTATGGGTAGGGCACTTGGAGCTAGGGTTAGGGTTCCTATGGGTAGGGCCCTTGGAGCTAGGGTTCTGGTTCCTATGGCTAGGGCACTTGGAGCTAGGGTTAGGGTTCCTATGGGTAGGGCTTCCCTCCCTAGGGTTAGGGTTGCTATGGGTAGGGGCCTTGGAGCTATGGTTAGGGTTCCTATGGGTAGGGCACTTGGACCTAGGGTTAGGGTTCCTAAGGGTAGGGCTTCCCACCCTAGGGTAAGGGTTCCTATGGGTAGGGCACTTGGAGCTAGGGTTAGGGTTCCTATGGGTAGGGCTTCCCGCCCTAGGGTTAGGTTTCCTATGGGTAGGGCACTTGGAGCAAGTGTTAGGGTTCCTATTCGTAGGGCTTCCCGCCCTAGGGTTAATGTTCCTATGGGTAGGGCCCTTGGAGCTAGGGTTAGGGTTCCTATGGGTAGGGCACTTGAAGCTTGGGTTAGGGTTCCTATAGGTAGGGCACTTGCAGCTAGGGTTAGGGTTCATATGGGTAGGGCACTTTGCGCTAGGGTTAGGGTGCCTATGGGTAGGGCACTTGGAGCTAGGGTTAGGGTGCCTATGAGTAGGGCCCTTGGAGCTAGGGTTAGGGTTCCTATGGGTAGGGCTTCCCTCCCTAGGGTTAGGGTTCCTATGTGTAGGGCACTTGGATCTATGGTTAGGGTTCCTATGGGTAGGGCACTTGGAGCTAGTGTTAGGGTTCCTATGGGTAGGGCTTCCAGCCCTAGGGTTAGGCTTCCTATGGGTAGGGCACTTGGAGCTAGGGTTAGGGTTCCTATGGGTAGGGCCCTTGGAGCTAGGGTTCTGGTTCCTATGGCTAGGGCACTTGGAGCTAGGGTTAGGCTTCCTATGGGTAGGGCACTTGGAGCTAGGGTTAGGGTTCCTATGGGTAGGGCCCTTGGAGCTAGGGTTCTGGTTCCTATGGCTAGGGCACTTGGAGCTAGGGTTAGGGTTCCTATGGGTAGGGCTTCCCTCCCTAGGGTTAGGGTTGCTATGTGTAGGGGCCTTGGAGCTATGGTTAGGGTTCCTATGGGTAGGGCACTTGGAGCTAGGGTTAGGGTTCCTATAGGTAGGGCTTCCCGCCCTAGGTTTAGGCTTCCTATGGGTAGGGCACTTGGAGCTAGGGTTAGGGTTCCTAAGGGTAGGGCTTCCCGCCCTAGGGTTAGGGTTCCTATGGGTTTGGCCCTTGGAGCTAGTGTTAGGGTTCCTATGGGTAGTGCACTTGGAGCTAGGGTTAGGGTTCCTATGGGTAGGGCTTCCCGCCCTAGGGTTAGGTTTCCTATCGGTAGGGCAGTTGGAGCTAAGGTTCTGGTTCCTATGGTTAGGGCACTTGTAGCTAGGGTTAGGGTTCCTATGGGTAGGGCTTTCCTCCCTAGGGTTAGGGTTACTATGGGTAGGGGCCTTGGAGCTATGGTTAGGGTTCCTATGGGTAGGTCACTTGGAGCTAGGGTTAGGGTTCCTATGGGTAGGGCTTCCAGCCCTAGGGTTAGGCTTCCTATGGGTAGGTCACTTGGAGCTAGTGTTAGGGTTGCTATAGGTAGGGCACTTGGAGCTATAGTTAGGGTTGCAATGGGTAGGGCACTTGGAGCTAGGGTTAGGGTTCCTATAGGTAGGGCTTCCCGCCCTAGGTTTAGGCTTCCTATGGGTAGGGCACTTGGAACTAGGGTTACGGTTCCTATGGGTAGGGCTTCCCTCCCTAGGGTTAGGGTTCCTATGGGTAGGGACCGTAGAGCTAGGGTTAGGGTTCTTATGGGTAGAGCACTTGGAGCTAGGGTTAGGGTTCCTATGGGTAGGGCTTCCCGCCCTAGGATTAGGGTTCCTATGGGTAGGGCCCTTGTAGCTAGGGTTAGGGTTCCTATGGGTAGGGCTTCCCGCCCTAGGGTTAGGCTTCCTATGGGTAGGGCCCTTTGACCTAGGGTTAGAGTTCCTATTGGTAGGGCACTTGGAGCTAGGGTTAGGGTTCCTATGGGTAGGGCACTTGGAGCTAGGGTTAGGGTTCCTATAGGTAGGGCATTTGGAGCTAGGGTTAGGGTGCCTATGGGTAGGGCACTTGGCGCTACGGTTAGGGTGCCTATGAGTAGGGCCCTTGGTGCTAGGGTTAGGGTTCCTATGGGTAGGGCTTCCCTCCCTATGGTTAGGGTTACTATGGGTAGGGGCCTTCGAGCTAGGGTTAGGGTTCTTATGGGTAGGGCACTTGGAGCTAGGGTTAGGGTTCCTATAGGTAGGGCATTTGGAGCTAGGGTTAGGGTGCCTATGGGTAGGGCACTTGGCGCTACGGTTAGGGTGCCTATGAGTAGGGCCCTTGGTGCTAGGGTTAGGGTTCCTATGGGTAGGGCTTCCCTCCCTATGGTTAGGGTTACTATGTGTAGGGGCCTTCGAGCTAGGGTTAGGGTTCTTATGGGTAGGGCACTTGGAGCTAGGGTTAGGGTTCCTATGTGTAGGTCTTCCCGCCCTAGGTTTAATAATGTAAAACTGTATGAATAAATGTGTGGAAGGCTCGGAAACTAAATATTTTTATGGAATGGAAAAAATGAAACACATTTTTTCTTGATTCTTTTTCGCTGTCAGCTCTGACCTCAGAGGAGTGAGATGATTTTGTCATTTTAGCTCACATGGTGGAAGTCTGTGCTTTCATTATAAATGTCCCAAGGTCTGTCCTTGCTGATGATCTGTGCTGGGATGCATCATATATTAAAAACCCTAAGCTCTACAGGTTGTTAGAAAATGGGATTTTTTCCCTAACAGAAAATTTTGACAAAATTGAAACCATTATTATTTTGTTGAAATTTTCCACAAGGATTTTCAAGTTTTTGCAGGAAAAAAAATCATATTGGAACAGTATGTGGTTTGTAGTTTTCTGACAACAAAACTGAAAAATTTTGAGGAAAGCAGACACTTTTTTGAAAACATTTTGTTTCTCATAGACTCATAGACTTTAAGGTCAGAAGGGACCATTATGATCATCTAGTCTGACCTCCTGCACAACGCAGGCCACAGAATCTCACCCACCCACTCCTGTAACAAACCCCTAACCTATGTCTGAGTTACTGAAGTCCTCAAATTGTGGTTTAAAGACCTCAAAGCGCAGAGAATCCTCCAGCAAGTGACCTGTGCCCCACGCTGCAGAGGAAGGGGAAAAACTCCCAGGGCCTCTGCCAATCTGCCCTGGAGGAAAATTCCTTCCCGACCTCAAATATGGAGATCAGTTAAACCCTGAGCATGTGGGCAAGACTCACCAGCCAGAACCCAGGAAAGAATTCTCTGTAGTAATTCAGATCTCATCCCATCTAACATCCCATCACAGACCAGTGAGCATATTTACCTACTAATAATCAAAGATCAATTAATTGCCAAAATTAGGCTATCCCACCATACCATCCCCTCCATTAATTTATCAAGCTTAGTCTTGAAGCCAGATATGTCTTTTGTCCCCACTACTCCCCTTGGAAGGCTGTTCCAGAACTTCACTCCTCTAATGGTTAGAAACCTTCATCTAATTTCAAGTCTAAACTTCCAAATGTCCAGTTTATATCCATTTGTTCTTGTGTCCACATTGGTACTAAGCTTAAATAATTCCTCTCCCTCCCTGATATTTATCCTTCTGATATATTTATAAAGAGCAATCATATCTCCCCTCAGCCTTCTTTTGGTTAGGCTAAACAAGCCAAGATTTTGAGTCTCCTTTCATAAGACAGGTTTTCCGTTCCTCAGAGCATCCTGGTAGCCCTTCTCTGTACCTGTTCCAATTTGAATTCATCCTTTTTAAACATTGGAGACCAGAACTGCACACAATATTCCAGATGAGATCTCACCAGTGCGTGCCTTGTATAATGGTAATAACACCTCCTTATTTTTACTGGAAATACCTTGCCTGATGCATCCCAAGACCACATTAGCTTTTTTAATGGCCATATCACATTGGCGGCTCATAATCATCCTGTGATCAACCAATACTCCGAGGTCCTTCTCTTCCTCTGTTACTTCCAACTCATGTGTCCCCAATTTATAACCAGAATTCTTGTTATTAATCCCTAAATGCATGACCTTGCACTTTTCACTATTAAGTTTCATCCTGTTACTATTACTCCAGTTTACAAGGTCATCCAAATCTTCCTGTATGATACCCCGGTCCTTCTCTGTATTAGCAATACCTCCCAGCTTTGTGTCATCCACAAACTTTATTAGCACATTCCCACTTTTTGTGCCAAGGTCAGTAATAAAAAGATTGGTCCCAAAACCGATCCCTGAGGAACTCCACTAGTAACCTCCTTCCAGCCTGACAGTTCACCTTTCAGTATGACCCATTGTAGTCTCCCCTTTAACCAGTTTCTTATCCACCTTTCAATTTTCATATTGATCCCCATCTTTTCCAATTTAGCTAATAATTCCCCATGTGGAACCGTATCAAATATCTTACTGAAATCGAGGTAAATTAGATCCACTGCGTTTCTTTTGTCTAAAAAAATCTGTTCCCTTCTCAAAGGAGATCAGATTGGTTTGGCACGACCTACCTTTTGTAAAACCATGTTGTATTTTGTCCCAATTACCATTGACCTCAATGTCCTTAACTACTTTCTCCTTCAAATTTTTTTCCAAGACCTTTCCAAGACCTTGCATACTATAGATTTCAAACTAACAGGCCTATAGTTACTCGAATCCCTTTTTTTTCCTTTCTTAAAAATAGGATCTATATTAGCAATTCTCCAGTCGTACGGTACAACCTCTGAGTTTACTGATTCATTAAAAATTCTTGCTAATGGGCTTGCAATTTCACATGCCAGTTCCTTTAATATTCTTTAATATTCTCAAAAACATTTCAACTGAAATTTTTGGAGCTGTCATATACTTCCCCTTTAAAAAATCAACACAGCGTTGCAATTAGAGAAACATTTCATTTCAGAATTTGGAGGTCTTTTTGACACTGGAAGAAAACATACATTTACAGTTTTAAAAAAAACAAAACAAAAATAGGTGTGATAATAAGGTGTTACCTGCCCAGGCATAGGATTCCCATAGTTTGTGTGTCTTCACATTTTGATAGTGCATCCAGAGAGGAACAGGCAGTACCTCTGTAGTGTTTAGAGCCTTCAAAGTCACCTGATAAACACCCTGTCACTGTATTATGATAACACAGCATTTACCAGTTAATCCTCCTGTCAATGGAGGCAATTGCAGCACATTTACTAGCTAAATACCTTGATACTGGACATGAGAGAGTATTTAACAGGTAAATCATACTCACTTTTTGGATTGTTGACTAAAGAGCATTTAACTGGATAGTGATCACAGAACACTGGATAGGTATATATCCTGTGACTGGATAATGATTATAGAATGTTTATTGGGTAAATACCCTGTTGGTGGACAGTGATTACTGAAAGGCCAGTGGATACATACCAAGTGACTGCCCAGCTACTAGGGATCCTTGAATGAGTAAACACTCTAGTAGACATTAAGGGCAAGATCAGAGTCTAAAAAGGGGGCCTTTATCCTCTTGCAATACTGTCTTTTCTGCAGTATATTGCAGTATTTCCTGGATTTAGAAAGGAATATTATACTAAAAGGCATTTTTATCACAACAGGGATCCCAAAAACCTTAGTAGGTAAATACAGTTTCATGCCCAGTGATTTCAGAGACTTTGCTGGGTAAATTTCCTGTCACTGCGAGGGATTTCAGAAGCTTTACCAGGTAAATATCCCATCACCACACTGTAATTGTAGAGGCTTCAGTGGGTTAATTATATGCTATAACAAAACAGAGATTCTGCCCCTCAAATTCTACACTGGGAGGAAGTGAGAAGCCAGGTGAATGCCAATTGTGTCAGCAACAGGAGAGGAAGAGGCAAGATCTCTGCAGTGCTGAGAGCCTGGGAAATCACAGCTGCAGCCCCCTGGAGGTTTGCTGTGACTTGGGAACCCCGCACTCCGAGGTGTCCAGAAATGTCATGGCAGAGACCACTCTCTGAAATTGTAATGTCCCGGATTATGCCACTCTCATTTTTCTGTAGCTCCTGGGAGTGAAAGGAAAGAGGAAAAAAAATAGCATGTTTTTAAAAATGGCAGGGGCTTTATTTTTCTTAATCTAGGCACAATGTGCCTCAGGTGCCATCTGACCAGGATGCATCACTAAACTTGGTCCGCTGGTTGGATCATTAGCTTCCCTGGCCTGGGTCAAGTACTGATGGGGAGTGTGACATGAAAGCTGATCCATGCCCCACGGGGGATCTATTTACCAGATGCCACACGACTCTTGGGGTTAACAATACATTTATTGGAGTGATTAGATTAGTTGGTGTCTTATTTGTAGGGTTCCCACCCAGATGAAATTGTCCTATAGGACAAAATCATGTCATATTTCTTCATTGTGACATCAGGGTAGCAAGTTGAAAGAAGATAGACGAGTGGGATTTTGATACTTTCTTGATAGAAGTGATTCTTTTTCTGATTTATGTATAAGATGACCAGTTATCCAATAGATGCACTATAATGTATATAGATACACCATATGTACCAATGCTTTTCCTGACTCATCCTAATTTCCTTGGGGTGATCTCACATCCTATAAACACTGCCTGAGGACATGCAACACTATCACTTTGTGCCAAAAGTATTGTTTCATGACATCCCACTATGACATTATGAGTGTAATATAATATCTCATTGAAAGGTGACAGGGCCAGAAAGAGTTAATTAACTCACAGACTGACCTGACCCATGGCCGAATTTTAGTGGCTGGTTAGGAAGATATATAAATGAATAGAGCTTTGAAATGCAAGTCTGCATTGTTAGAAATAGAAGGGTAGATGTTTGCTCAGGTCTTGTGATGTAAGCAAACAAGTCTTGTCTATCACTATAGCTTTGATTCAAAGATTAAAAAAAGGAGTATTAACATTTAGGAAGACACTGGAGTGAAGTAGTTTTATTGTCTATATATCTCTTTGAAGATTGTGGTAACCTGTATCTGAACTGTTTAATGGACAAATTATCCTGTGCTAATTGCCAGGATGTTTGGGATAGTTAAACCTATTGTTTTCTCAGGCCAAAAGGCTGCTGGAAATGTATAAGAACCCTGGAATACGATCCTGCTTCATCTCAGATCTGCTTTGGGTGTCAAGAAGGGGAAACCTTAAGCCGTAAGGATTGAGATCACCAGTCACTGACTGGAGTCACCCTGAATATGGACATTGGACTATAACCTATGGATTATTTCTAAAAGAACTTTTGGGAACTACAGGCTCATCTCTACTATGTATCTGAACCTCAAGAATTGAATTCAAATCTGTATGTATATGGATCTTTTAACCAACACTCTCTCTCTTTTATTTTTTAATAAATTTTAGTTTAGTTAATAAGAATTGACTATAGTGGGTATTTTGGGTAAGATCTAAGTTATAATTGAATCTGCGCATGTGGCTGATCCTTTGGGATTGGAAAAACCTTTTCTTTTATATGATGAAATAAAATTTTTAGTAATCATCATTTTCTCTGACAGGTGTGTCTGGATGGAGGCCTGAGGCTGGGTACTTTAAGGGAACTGTGTTGTTTGGACTTCTAAGTAACCAGTGAGGTACTATAGAAGCTAATCTGTGTTGGTTGGTAAATCTAAGTATTGGAATAATCACCAGCTTCTGGGGTTTGTCTGCCCCATTTTGTTTGCAATTCACCCTAACTGAGTGACCTCAGCTGGCTCCCATGGGCAGCACCATCACACCCACTATAAACATTATTATGTTTCAAGAGTTTGTCCTATCAAATAAACATGTGACAAGCCTAGCAGTGCTCAAAATAAATTCTGGGTTCTTGAACTTTCCTTCAAGCTATGGATTCAAGGGATTTTCTGATGGCTCTATGAAAATCAGGACTGTCCCACAAATTTCAAGATGAGGGGATGCTGTCTTCTGCAGGTTAGTGCTGCCTTCCTAATAACCAGCTGGGCTCAGAATTCTTTAGGAAAGAGACCACGTCTATATCTGTGCTTGTACACAATAGAACTCCACTGAAACCTCCGAGCACTACCATAGTACAAACAATTATGAACAGGACTTCTTCCTCACCATCCGGTTTCCTCACTCTTAGTAAAGTATTGAACAAATTGGACAGATATCTTCTGGGAATGGCAGATCTACTGTCTCCTGAATTACTTGATCTAGGCCACTGTCACAGGTAGGATGCCAGATTATAAAATCCACTGGTCCAATCCAGAACAGCAAGTTCTATTAACTATGTAAGCATAGTCTGTATGCTTTCCCAGGAAATACTTAGTTGAAAGATTAAATTAAAATAATAGGGTTAGAAGGGACCACAAGGGTAATCTAGTCTGACCCCCCCTGCCAAGATGCAGGATTTTTTGTGTCTAAACCATCCAAGAGAGATGGCTATGCAGCCTCCTTTTGTAAACCTCCAGGGAAGGAGCTTCCACAACCTCCCTAGGCAGTCTGTGTCATTGTCCTACTGTTTTTACAGTAAGGAAGTTTTTCCTGAGATTTAATCCAAATCTCCTATGCTGTAGTCTGAACCCATTGCCTCTTGTCCTGCCCTCTGTGGCAAGAGAGAACAACTTTTCTCCATCTTTTTATGGCAATCTTTCAAGTATTTGAAAATTGCTATCATGTCCCTCCTAAATCTCCTCTTTTCCAGACTAAACATACCCAGTTCCTTCAGCCTTTGCTAATATGGTTTGCATTCCATCCCTTTGATCATCTTTGTTACTCGCCTCTGGATACTTTCCAGTTTCTCTACATCCTTTATATACATTGGAGACCAAAATTGGACAAAGTACTGCAGCTGAGGCCTAACCAGTACCGAGTAGAGCAGTACTATCACCTCCTGTGACTTGCATGCTATGCCTCTGTTAATGCAACCTAAAATAGCATTTGCTTTTTTTGAAACAGCATTGCCATGCTGACGCATGTTGAGGTTGTGATCCACCACAGTTCCAGATCCTTCTCAGCAGTGCTGTTGTCAAGCCAGTTACCCCCATTCTGTATTTGTCGATTTGGTTTTTCTTCCCTAAGTGTAACGCCTTACATTTGTCTTTTTTGAATTTCATTTTGTTTTCTATAGCCCAGCTCTCCAATTTATCAAGACCCTTCTGAATTTTAGCTCTATCCTCCGAAGTGTTGGCAACCCCCCCTCCCGCCAGCTTTGTGTCATCTGCAATTCTGATCAGTATGCTGTCTATTCCTACATACAACACTGGACCCAGAACAGATCCCTTTGGAAGCCCACTTGAGACATCCCTCCAATCCGACACCGTTCCATTAATAGTTATTCTTTCTTTCTATGCAGTGTTTTAACCAGTTATGTATCCACTTAATAAGCTGGAGAAATGCAGCTTTGGCAGATCATTTATCAACATGTCATGTGGGACTGTGTCAAAAACATTGCTGAAGTCCATGTATATTATGTCCACTGCATTCCTCCTATCCACCAAACCAGTTACCATGTCAAAGAAGGAAATAAAACTGGTTTGGCATGATTTGTTCTTAGTAAATCCATGCTGGTTGCTAGTGACTACCTCTTTATCCTCCAGATATTTGGAAATTGAATCTTTTATTCATTGCTCTAGTAGCTTCCCAGGAATTGAAGTCAGGTGAATTGGGCTATAGTCCCCTGGCTCCTCCTTTTTCAAGATGGGCACTACATTAGCCCTTCTCCAGTCTTCCAGGACCACTCCTGTCATCTGTGAGTTTGTAAATATTATCGGCCTATTATCGCCAGTGGCTCTGAGATTCCTTCAGCTAATTCCTTCAGTATCCAGGGGTGAATAGCTTCCAGCCCCGCTGATTTGAATGAATTCAAATTGGTCAGAAGGTCTCTGACATGTTCTTTACTTATTCTGATCTGCCTATATTGATTTCCCTATATTGTCTATGGTAATTCTGCTAGGCATCTGGTCACATGTGCTAGGCATTGACAGCTCTGCTTTCCTATCATCTTCTGTTCCCAGCTCACCTTCTCCACTGAGCAGCAGACCTACACCATCCCTGATCTTTCTTTTATGTCTAACATATTTGAAGAACCCCTTCTTGTTGTCTCTAATGTTCCTTGCCAGCTGTAACTCATTCTTTTCCTTGGCTTTCCTGATTTTGTTGTATACTTCTCTGGTGACATAGTTCCGTAGCTCATCAGATGAATCCTAAGAGAGTGTCCTCTAACTAATACACAGATGAGGAGTAAGATGCATTGAAAGATTTGAGCAGAAGCACCAACAACTCATATAGCAGGGGATAGGGGTTGTCAGGATTGAGAGGCATTAGCAGAATTGTGTATGTGTAGTGCCCAGGACTGGAATAGAAGGGGGGCCACAGAATAGGATTGAGTGGCATTGGCAGAGCTGAGTGTGCAATGCGGGAGGTCCAGGGTTAAACTATCAGGGGATGGAGTAGTCAGTGAAAGTGTAAAGTGAAGTGAATACACCTGGCCCTTCCTTTACATGTGACCCAGTGGATATCAACGGAGTGCAGGTGCCATTCTGTGTGTAAGGCACTGACTCTGGTTCTGCCATGTGCTTTGGTCTCAAATTCCAGAGCTGACCATGTTTCCCCAACCCCTAACCACTCAGCAAGGTAAAGGCAAAGGACACTTACGTCAATGGTTTTAATCATGACTATTTGATCAGCCTCCTTGGCTGCTTTCTCTGCATTCTTGATGGTTTCATTGTTCCACTCGACATAGTTCATGGCAATCATTCCTTCCATCGCACTGCAGGAGAAGAGTAAAGGGGATTTGGGAGAGTGAGGAAGACAAGTGTGAGGATGGGGAGGAAGAGGAGAGAAGAAGGAAGGAGAGAAGGGAGGGGGAAAGGAGATTGTTATGGTATCACAAATGAAAAATTCCTGAGTAGGGTTCAATCAGGCAGGTCCAGACATATGCAATATCAGCAACATCCCTGCTCAGTTATCTCTTTCAATTGGCATTCTCCCCATTCATTGCCACATCCCTCAGAAGTTTTGCTCTCTATTCCCCAGAAATGCATCCAATGAGGGACTTACTCTGAGGCCTCCTGGCCAAGTGCGTGGGCAATCTGCTGGATGTCTGGGTAGCCCATGCAGCTGGAGATGTTGTTGCGAGGGTAATAGAAGAGGAATGCCAGGCACATCTCATTCAAGGTACTTGGCCCACCCTTCAAGGTACAGAGAGCAACACAAAGTTCTACTAAGACACAGTGGGAACAATACTACCCATAGTGTCATTACCAGCCCCTTCTATAGCTTAGCCCAGGCCAGACCACAGGGTAATTCTGTGTGATGAATGATACTACGCAGCTGTGTTCCATTTCAGTCTTGGAAACCCACTTCCCTGCTTGGGAAGCCACCCTTCAATCACGGTATGAATCTCTGTATATGTCAAAGAAAGCTTGCACTGCTTTAGTCTGGGGATAGAGGGCATTGTTCTCCAACATCTGTCAATCCACCAGCACCTTTCAATAGAACTAAATTGGTCTTAAATGCATAGAAAATTTGCAGATAGAAATCAGACTTACGAAGGTGATCTCCGTCCGATCCAAAGTTTGAAAGTTACATTCCACTAGGATCTCATCTCCCTGCAGCACAAAACAGGTCACATAGTCAGAGCTGTAGGAGCAGGGGCCACTGCCAAAAGTGTGGCTGGAGAAAGCACAGATGAACCTGGAAACTATGTGAGACAGGCTCCAAACCAAAATGACGGAGAAAATGTGTGTCGCTATGTAAGCCTGTTCTGCCTCCTCTGCATCCCCGTCCCCAGCCCACAAACTATGTCCCAGTGGGAGATCCCAGCAGAACATACCACTTTGATGGTGATGACCTCCTTCAAGTCCCGTGTTTCCTGCAGGGAGAAGTCATATTTATTGTCCTCACAGATGATCCTCACCTGCTCACCATTCCTGGCAGGGATGAGTAAGGAAAGGATATCAGAGGCATTTCCATACACTGCTAAGACTAGGGATGTGGATAGGGACTAGTTCATATAAAATAATAACTAGTCCTTTTTTTCTCACAAAGACTCAGTCCTTATGTGTTTCAAATCTCACACCTTCCTCCTCCAAACCCAAAGGTTGAACTTTATGCCCCAAAATGAAAAGCACAGAACTGATTCCCTGGCCAGACAACAACTCCTGTGAGGCACCTGCAGCCCTGCGATACAAGAAAAACTCCATCTTAAAATCCCCAGATCTCTGGCTTCCATTTTAAATAAGCAAGAGTCACTCCACCATTAGATGGAAGCTGCAGTTCATGTAGTGCTCAATACAGAATTGGCAGTTAGAAACAAGTCTAAAAATAGAACTGACAGTTTAAAATGTTGGGACGCATCCAAAGAGAAGGTTGGCAGTTGGCATCCAAGAAAGATCGGACAAAAGATATTAGCTAAAGTGTCTAGAAAGTTCTGACAGAATGGTATAAAGGCCAGGGTGTCAGTGGGCAGGCAGCAGCAGCAATAGCTGAGGAGCTGAGGAGAGAGAGAGCAGCAGAGGGATCCTGTCACTGGAGCAGAGGGAGAAGAGACAGAGAGAGCGAGAGAGAGACAGCATGCAGGAGACACCATATACTATACCTATCTATACTATAGTATAGATACTATAACTATCTGGCAGACTTATATATATAATGTGTGTGGGGGGGAGTTAATAAAGATATGTGTTAGTTGTAAGTGAATTTAAATATGTAAGACTTAAATAATATTTAAGAGCTCCTGTCAGCCACCCGTGGAAGATAGGCATTATGAAGCGGGGTGCAGCCACTTAGCATCACTTTAAACTGTAAGGCAATATAGTTTGGAGTGCTCTTTAATCTGTCATAAGAAATTTGTGGTTTAGATTACTATTTTGTCAGGGATTATTGGTTGCATCAATAAAAGGTGCCTTGTTTTGGAAAAAGAATACTGCTTGTGTCAATCATTTATTGGAAGGTTGTATCAGTGTCCTCCAGGTAATTCCTGAGCCACCCTGGCGACCGATACCCAATGAGAACTGATTGGTATGGTTATTTCCAACTAACACATATCTTTATTAACCCCCTCCCCCCTACACACATTATATAGCAGGTGGGCCATTCTTGGGGTATCCTGAAATCTGTTTTGGGGGTAACACCAGGACACACCACACTGCTCAGGCAGAGGAGAGACAGCATTGCATCATGGAAGATGTAGTCCAGACACAGAGACCAGCCCTTAGGAAAGAATGGGGTCATCAGGCACCTCAACTACAGCTCCCATGCGGCAATATGCCATACGAGGGAAATACAATTTAATATTGAATTCACTTGAAAAGAAATTTTTGGCTCAGTTCAACTGAAATATTTAGATTCATGTTGAACACACTTAAAGCATTTAGTTTCGTTTTCCGGATGAAAAATCAACAAATTTTCCATGGAAAAGTCCTGACTAACTCTACTGTTCCTGTAAGACTTTCAGTCTAGAAGGGGGGATGCCCACCAGGACTAAAACATCCCTATATTCACAGGTCTGTCTCATGACCTCTGAGCCCAGCTTGCAGGTCAGCTACAGTTCCAATGCAGGACAAATCTCAATCTCTGGTAGGCCATTTGTATACAATTTGAACATGCCTTCTAACAAAAACTCTGAATCTTTATTGGATTCATCTGTCACTAGTTACGACCCTCTCTCTTCCCTTGGGTGAAATTCAACTGGGGCAGATATCCACACAAGGCCTACACACCACTTAAACACTCAAAACAGGGCTTAAACTGTACTTCTGTGGTGCATAGATCATAGAATATCAGGGTTGGTAGGGACCTCGGGAGGTCATCTAGTCCAACCCCCTGCTCAAAGCAGGACCAGTTCCCAACTAAATCATCCCAGCCAGGGCTTTGTCAAGCCTGACCCTAAAAATATCTAAGGAAGGAGATTTCACCACCTCGCTAGGTAACCCATTCCAGTGCTTCACACCCTCCTAATGAAAAAGTTTCTTCTAATATCCAACCTAAACCTCCCCCACTGCAACTTGAAACCGTTACTCTTTGTTCTGACATTTGGTACCACTGAGAACAGTCTAGATCCATCCTCTTTGGAACCCCCCTTCAGGTAGTTGAAAGCAGCTATCAGATCCCCCCTCATTCTTCTCTTCTGCAGACTAAACAATCCCAGTTCCCTCAGCCTCTCCTCATAAGTCATGTGCTCCAGCCCCCTAATCATTTTTGTTGCCCTCTGCTGGACCCTTTCCAATTTTTCCACATCCTTCTTGTAGTGTGGGGCCCAAAACTGGACACAGTACTCCAGATGAGGCCTCACCAATGTCGAATAGAGGGGAATGATCACGTCCCTAGATCTGCTGGCAATGACCCTACTTATAGAGCCCAAAATGCCATAGCTTTCTTGGCAACAAGGGCACACTGTTGACTCATATCCAGCTTCTCGTCCACTGTAACCCCTAAGTCCTTTTCTGCAGAACTGCTTTCTAGCCATTTGGTCCCTAGTCTGCAACAGTGAATGGGATTCTTCTGTCCTAAGTGCAGGGCTCTGCACTTGTCCTTGTTGAACCTCATCAGGTTTCTTTTGGCCCAATCCTCTAATTTGTCTAGGTCCCTCTGTATCCTATCCCTGCCCTCCAGCATATCTACTGTTCCTCCCATCTGCAAACTTGCTGAGAGTGCAGTCTACACCATCCTCCAGATCATTAATGAAAAGATATTGAACAAAACCGGCCCCAGGACCGACCCTTGGGGCACTCCGCTTGAAACCGGCTGCCAACTAGACATGGAGCTATTGATCACTACCCATTGAGCCCGACAATCTAGCCAGCTTTCTATCCACCTTATAGTCCATTCATCCAACCCATACTTCTTTAACTTGTTGGGAAGAATACTGTGGGAGACCATATCAAAAGCTTTGCTAAAGTCAAGGAATAACACATCCACTGCTTTCCTCTCATTCACAGACCCAGTTATCTCCTTATGGAAGGCAATTAGGTTAGTCAGGCATGACTTGCCCTTGGTGAATCCATGCTGACAGTTCCTGATCAATTTCCTCTTCTCTAAGTGCTTCAGAATTGATTCCTTGAGGACCTGCTTCATGATTTTTCCAGGGACTGAGGTGAGGCTGACTGGCCTGTAGTTCCCCAGATCCTCCTTCTTCCCTTTTTAAAAGACCTTTGCATACAGGGGATCTCACTCTTTCCAAATTAAGGATCTTAGTGAAATGTCCGTGAAATGTCAAGCTAGCCTCAAGAGCCAAGAAGGCCTTTGCTTGAGAATTTGTCCCCATGGGTCCATTAGATGCTTGGTTTCTTTCACATTACTCTGGGTTGTTATGCTAGGTTCTGAGTAAAACACTTTGGACTGGAAATAGGTTTGTGCTTTAGATTTTGGAGCTGACTTGAAGCAGAACGTCCACAGGTGCTAAGCAGGTTTGGATTTGGATTTTTGGTTCAAGGTCCAGCTCTATTTTTGATACCACTACAACAGAAGGACTGATGTTTACCCACCCCTGTTATGGAGATTGCCTAGAGTTTAATGCTTCATGCTCAATTCAGAGTCTCAGGCACTAGCCCACATTGGTAGACTCCTGATGGTGTGGCCCTGCGTTTCCCCAGAATGATTTCTGAGGATGTACCCCTAGAGGGATTCAGCAGGTATTCCTCTCTCTGGCCAACCAGTGGTGCAGGGCCATACCATATAGCTCCTTCCCTTGGGCTGACTAGCTTAGGAGAATACAGAGACTGCATTTTCAGAAAAGAATGGGAAGGTGCCTTTTACCCTCCCCTGCCCTAGTGTACCTGTGCAAGGGTCCAGTTCAAATTCTCCCTCAGTATCTTGTTGTCCGTTGAATTGAGTCTGGTCCCTGAGGACTCAGTTCTCTGTATTGCAATTCAAAAAACGTTGCACTCCCAGCCATAGTCTCTCACCATGACAGGTACATGGGGTCTAGTCCAAGAAGGTTATTCCCTCCGTTATACCTCAAAAAGGTTCCCCTGTCCCCTTGGTTAGACTGAACCCCAGGCATGACCAGATGAAGTGGGAATTAACTTTTTTTTACCGGTACTGAACAACTTTCAGTCCTCTCCCAGCCAGATGAGTGTGCAGCAAGAAGCCAAACACCTTCAGATCTGGCACAGGTGTCCCATTCATCTGCAGATCAAAGGAAAGAGGGTTAGAGAATGGTTGTCTTGTCCTGCCAGTGCAGCTCAGGGCTGGCTATTGGGGTCTATGATGTCCATAGGCTTTAGTTCTCTTCTGTAAATGTCAGGGCTAATCTTAGCTCTCATTTTTAAAAAGGAAGCTTCTAGCCCATTTCCTTGCAGAGGTCACCTTAGGTTGACAACTTGTCTTCCTGAAAACTGCAGGTTATTTGCAGTCTCTGCTGTGGCCACCTTGAATTAGTTGCTTGAGTCTGGGATACCTGAAACTGGATATCCCTTGATTATTTATTTATTTATTTATTTAGGGCGGGCCGGGGGGAGACTACACATGAATTTTCAGTTCTGTGTGTTCCACTGATGACCTGAGGGCTGCCACCAGCTGTCTCTGGATTACCAGCTGGTGGCTGGCAGAGAGCTATCACTGCTGATGAACACCCAGGGTTGGGCACTCTAAACAGCTCTGGCACAAACTCTCTCTGGGATCCTGGAGAAGTCATTACATCTATCTTTCACCTTCTCTTCTATGGGGATAATATTGACTTGTGTATTGGACCTGAAATCTTCGATTAATGCACCACGTGATTTTCCTTTTCTGCAGCATCACCCGCTGCTCCATTCATAGAATCATAGAATCTCAGGGTTGGAAGGGACCTCAGGAGGTCATCTAGTCCAACCCCCTGCTCAAAGCAGGACCAAACCCAACTAAATCATCCCAGCCAGGGTTTGTCAAGCCTGACCTTAAAAACCTCTAAGGAAGGAGATTCCACTACCTCCCTAGGTAACCCATTCCAGTTCTTCACCACCCTACTAGTGAAAAAGTTTTTCCTAATATCCAGCCTAAACCTCCCCCTCTGCAACTTGAGACCATTAGTCCTTGTTCTGTCATCTTCTACCACTGAGAACAGTCTAGATCCTGTAGCATTCCTACTGCTTCTTCTGAATAATCATGCTGAGCCATATGGTAGTTTTTTAAAATGGAGACTAGGGTGACATCTGCACTTGATTAATTTCAGGCATGACCTGAGCAGGATGTGAACCTAGGGGGAAAGGGGAATTATTGGCTTCCAAGAACTTACCTCATTGAACTGACTGCTTTTGCAGAGTCCATAGGATTTGTAGGTATCTGCTCCAGGGGGAATGAAATGGACAGGGAAGGTGAACACCCCTGTTTGTAGCACCCCCATGTCATTTGGCCGCAGGTCTGGGGTGTAGTAGAGTCGTATCCCTGAGTTGTCAATTAATCCTATAAAAACACACTGACTTTCTCAATAACTTTCCCAGTAGACCCTCTTGCTCAAATGTCTTATGCTCTCCCAACTTCTCATGCCCCCTGAGAGCCTCCTGGCTGAACTCCTGTCTCTCCCATCATTCACACTGTCTGTCCTCAACCTTCCCATATTTCTCTAAGCAGCTTCATATTCCTCATATACCCCCAGCCTTGTCCTAGCCACACATCCCTTGACTCCCTCATGCAGCTCTATGCTTTCTGCACCACAACTCTACTCTGGTATTGCCCTTCTCTCACCAGCACTCCAATACTTCCAGATCATCTATGTAGCCCCTGATCTCCCTGACCTGGTAATACTGCCCCAGCACCTCCATATGAGGAAGCACTGGTTAGTGGTTAAAATATGGGGCTGTGAGTCAGCAAATGGGGCTATGAGTCTGTTCCCAGCTCTGGTGCTGAATTGCAGTGTTGTGGTCTCAAGTAGGTCACTTAAAATCTGTGCTTCAGTTTCCCCTTCTGTAAAATGGGGATAATAATTAATGCTGATTTACCTTTGATGGTTGTTGTGAGGCCTAGGTCACTAATATTTATAAAGCATTTTGAGTGATATGGACAGCACTATACACATGCAAAATAGTGTTGTTATGATCTTCTCACATACCCCTGGCTCCTTCCTGATCCTCTGATACTCCCCTAGCTCCCCTGTCCTCATATTCCTCTGGGTCTCCTCCTAACTCCCCCAAGTATTCTTCCCCTTGATACAGACCACTAGAGAATGATGCACTCAGGTCTTTTGGGTCCCAATTCCACAAGGCACTTAAACACATTCCTAGCTTTAAGCATGTGAGACTCCTCATTTGCTTAAAGTTAGGCCTATGCTTAATGCCTTTGTGACTTGGGGACCTTAACAGGTTCCTCTTGCTGTCATGGAACTTGTGCTAATTAAGACCAGAGGTCATTTCATTTGGAAGCTGGTTTCTAGTGTGTATGTAAGAGAAAAAAACATGAGAATGACAATTATGAGCCCGTTTTCATGGCCGTTTCTTGCCAGATACCCAGCCATCTTTACCTACCTGGTATCAAGTCAAAATTGCTGTAGTGGATTTCCAGCCGGATGTATTGAGGATCCATAGGTGTACCTATGGAGATTGCAGCTTCATTTGGGAACTGGTAGGACTGAAGGGAGGAGAAAGAAGAAGAACATTTACAATTCAGGAATCATTTATCATCTCTTCTCAGCTGTTTCCTTCCCTGCAAAGAGCTGGAAATTTGCAGAGGTCCTGATATTCATGTGTCAATAACTACTGGTATGTACTAGAACTGGATGGGAATGGGAATTCCTATTCTGTGTGAAATTCTGAATATGAATGAAAGACTGAAATTCTTAAGTCTCCCATGAAATGAAAATTCAGGAAGAAAAAGATTTGGGACTCTTGAAATATTTTGTTTTTACTTTATAATTTTAATTCATTTAAAGGACTACATAGATGCTCATTTTATACTATCTAAAATATTACGTAAATATATACATATTAAGTTATATAATAATAAAACTAATGTTTAATATAAAAATGGAAATGAAATATATCAAAACATTTCAACTACAGATGGTCAAAATTTTTCAACAGAATAGATTTCTAGCAAAAATGCAGTTTCACTGAAAAAAAATATTTCACAGGACTGTGTGGATTTTAACAAAATATTTGATGGGAAAAAATGGAAAGATTTCATCTTGACAATGAAACAATTTGATTAAATTTGTTTCAAATTTATATTAAATATTAGTTTAAATATTATTTTATGTCTATCCATAATACATTTAATATTATGTCCATGTATTATATATTGAGTTTATAATATAATATAATATAATTAATATAATTAATCAAAATACTGCACATCAAAAGGATAAAATTGAAATAAAACATTCTGATGGTCCTGAGATGACAATTTTTAGATTTTTACTTTTCTGGGAAATGTTGAAATTTATTTGGAACATTTTTGCTTTCCAAAGGTTGGAATTTCCTATGGAATGGAAATTCTGACTCCCAACCACTTCTACTTTTATCATTGTCAAAACAAAATATTTTGACATTTTCCTGTAAAAAATTAGACAAAATTGACAAATTCCAGCATATGATTAAAAAAACCCTCTAGTTTTCAACAGAAAACTGTTCCATTGAAAACTTTCAACCAAATCTACTATGTACAAATGGCATCTTGAGTGTGGCTTTTCCATGTGTGCCAGATCTGCTGACTTTGCCAATTAAAATGTTTTTACTTCTATTCTGTGATCTACCTAACCACTATCCTACCTTCCAACCATAGAAATACAGATGTTCCATGAAATGCAATGTGATTATCACAGGGTGGATGCTGAGGACATCTTTGCAGCACCAGCCACTAGGAATCACTCACCCAGAGCTACATCTAGTGTTGACTTTCCCACATGAGTCAACCAAATTTTACTTTATATTTTATGATATTGAAAAGGAAAGAATATCAGAGAGGATTACATAGAAGCCAATAAAATAATAGCTTTTTAATGTGGCATATAATTAACCTGTGGAACTGCATGACTCAGGATATTATTACTTAGTGTCCATAAAGGATTTGCCATATGTATGAATAAGAATAACACACAGAGTGACAGCAGCTTGTATAAAAGTTACCAGGGCCATCAATCCTCATGCTTCAATAGTTAAACTGAGCACTTTCTGGGAAGGGTCAGAAAGAAATTCTTCAGTGAGATAGTACTGAAGAATTAAGTGCATTACAGGACTAGTCTGCTCAAAGGGTATCATCAATCATAACAAGAGGTAGGTCATGTGATGAACCATGTATACTCACCCCTCCTCCAACGGCCCAGCCCACAACCACCTGGGAGCACAGGGCAAAATCTGGATTGGCCCCATAACAATCGCTGATGCCTGTGGGTAATACACTGCCATTGCCACAGGCATAGACCAGAATGTGATGAACCATCGATCTGTTCTGATGGGTTGTTATTATGGGCTCAAACTGTAACCAAGAGGAAAGATTTGAGGAAAGTTATCCTGGACTCTGAAAACCTGTCTCCAGGTTACTAAAAGGGGTAGTCAATAGAGACCTGGACAGAGGAACATGGATCTGGTCTCCAGAAAGGGAAAGCAGCTTGTGTCTTGGGCACATTCACCCTTCTCCATAGTATACTATTGTACTGTCTGAGTGCACTGATGTGGGGTGGATATCTTCCCCTGAAGCATCTGGCCGTTGTGAGGGACAAGACTAGATGGGCCATTGACCTGGTATACCTGGAGGTGGTGGGGTGGGTGGTTCAGCCTAGAGAGATCGTTACTTTATTCTGAAACTCCACACCAAATGGATAATTGAAGATATTGAAACCCTGTTGTCTGTACCCTTCTTTTTCCCGCATCTGATGCTCAGTCAAGCAGCTTGATGAACATGAGGAATTTAACCAGATTTCCTTGAGCCAGACATGATTTACTGGCAAAAGCCCAGTCATGCAAGGTGTTGAGCGCCTTTAACTCCCACTTACTTCCACCTCTTTGCTGGCTCTTAACACTTTGCAGGATCAGGGCCATAGATTGTTGTGTAACTATATCAGAACTGTGAAAAAGTATTCACATTTTCTGTTTTGTGGAGTTGCATAGGCAGATTTTCACCTTTTAATACCACACTATTTCTTCCCCTCTGAAATTTTCTTTTATATGATTTCAATGTTTATTTTTATATTAGAAAAAATGCAAAAATATGAATATTTGCATGCCCCTAATTGGAAAGTCATCTTCACTTGAAAAATGAGCTGGGCTTGGAAATGGGCTGTGGTGTTTGGCTCTTTAAAATTATGTGTATTGTACCTTAATGAAATTTGCAAAAATGGTTAGTTTTCTATTTTAAACAAATATCTCTAGCAATTTCCAAGGGCAAGAGCAAAAGTCTTTGCACCTTTTATAAACTTAGAATATCCTGGAGTCCTGAGCACTGTCCACTAACAAAGAGACACAGACCAATAAATGAATCAAGTTCATCCATGGAGTCAGCCCATTGAAGTTGGTAGGATTTATACCAGGTATTGATTTGATCTGTTGCATCCAAAGACTCTCAGAGTTATACAAGATACTCCCAAGGACACAGACAGAAAGACAGGGTGCTTCAAGAGAGACAGATGTAGAGACCAGATGTTCCTACCCAAGGACACTGAAAGGCAGACAGGATACTCTCAATTAACATAGACAGACTAACAGGATGCTCCAAAAGACAGACAGGCAGACTTGTCAGGTTACCTTGTAGATGTGGTGCTTCTGCTTAAGGATGGGCAGTGGGATAAAGGTGCAGGCATATGTGGTTTCATCAACTGGGATGGGGAACTGAAAAACAAAAAAAAAAGCAAAGAAGACTAACCTTGCCAGGGCACGAGCAGTGGCCCAGGCAGGATGCAAGTGTGAATGAAGAGGCAAAATGGACAAAGAAAACGGAGAATCAGATTGATAGCTGGCCCATGTCTCCACATTCTTTAGCTCTGTCCCATTTCATCAGAAGACTGGCAAGAAATACATTTGTTTTTTGGCAGCAATAAGTGGGCTGGTATCAAAGAAATAGTGAAGGCTTTAACAATTTTTTCCAGTGAAAGAATGAAACAATTACCAGGGAATTTTCAACAAATCCTTTTCTTTCCACATTTCCCCCTTCCCCCACCACCCCCACATATAATTTGGAATGACATTTTCCATATCAAAACTTGATCTAAATGTGGGAGCTCTCCATCATGCTCTGTCTCAGTCATATTTTACCAATTGCCTGAGGTCACAAACCCAGAACAGAGAGGAATGGGTATCATCCTGTCCTCTATAACCGATCCCACTCCCTCTGGATATCAGTAGCAGTGTTATTTCACAAAGCCAGTCATGCTCACCCAGTGTGCAGCAGTGGACGTGTCATGTGGTTTCTCCACTAGTCCACTTGTCCATGATCAGTGCACCCTCCCCTGTCACAGCTCCCAAGGGCTCTTTCTGCATGCTACAGACATGGCACAGATTGGGATCTGCAACAGGCTTCATCAGCTGAAGGAAGCCCTCCCCTTCCATGTGGGAGCAGGTAAGTAAAGCTAGTTCAAACCTGACATATCCATTCCAGGGGAAATTATGACATTTTAAAAAGTTTTAATTATGAATCAGAACAAAAACTTGACATTTTGAAATTTCCGTGGAAAGGAAATTCTGAAAATTTCCATTTAGAAAAAAATCAAGGTATTTCCATTCAATTTTCTCTAAATGAAATGGAGCAGCAGGCTGCTTCAACTCCAGGGGATTCCCCGGACTATCCCTTACTCCAGAGAAGACCTCAGGCTGCCCCCAACGCTTGGGGAATCTCTGGATTGTCCCAACTCAGTTTTGCTCCCTCACAGTGCTTTGGCTTTCTTGGCCATGATGACACTGGAGCTGAGGGTTTCCTTGCGGCACTGCTGCTCAGCCTTCTGGCCAGTGGCTACATTTGCTGTTCTTCAGACACAGTGCATAATGTTGGATAGGCTCCCCTCCCCATAGCCAAGATGCTACCCCACATTTCTGAAGTTTTACAAACCTAAGATCAGTGCCCAATCAAAGACTAAACCTGCTCCTACAGAGCTGAGTAATTGTGCAGGTGTCACCATTAGAGTTTCGAGGTACCAGGGGGTGCTGTATTGTGTGATATTGCTGCTTGCATTGGCAGATGCTGTCTAGGTGGAGCATTATAGAGGTGACCGCTCCCTTTCCCTCCCCACACTTTGCTCCAATAGTGGTAGCCTCTACTTTTCCCCACCAGGTGCCAAGCCTCCTTATTTTGCAGCTGTGTTAAATGATGTCAGTGGTGTACCACAGTGAGTTGGTCTTTTTGGCTACTTCTTCCACCTGCCCTAGGGCACCTCACAGACAGACCCTCACACTCCTCCCTTACCTTCTGCCTGATGTGCACTGAGCTAGCCTGATCAGAGTCACCATCTGTCACTTTGTAAACCAGGCCAGGATGATTAATCAGCAGAGGAACTACTCTGAATCCCCTTGCTCCTCCATCACTGGTAAGGGCCAGGTAAGAGCCTGCACCATATCCTCGGAATTCAGCACCTTTGGCATCCCTGCCTGACATCCTTTTCCTCTAGATCCCTATGTTCAATAATATGTGGATGTTTACTTGAAGCAGGTCAGTGTGATCAGCTTCTACTTGTAGAATTTGTGGGTTTAAGACAGGGGATGCTATGTTTGTGATGATGTCTATTTTAATGTGACCCCAGCTCTTTGTGTGGATGCTAAATGTGTTCCATCCTCCTCCAGTGCTCCCATGATCCCTTGTTCCTTGCATACAAGTGCTTCTGTGTCACCAGTAATGGCAGTTTAGTAATGAATGTGAGACATTGCTTTTGTTAGTACAGGAGGGAGCACACAGTGTGTGCTGTGTTTTCCAGAGCTTTAGCAGAGCAGTGATATAGGGGCTATTCCTGAGTTTCCAGCACAGTTCTTCTCCATGAGGAACATGCAGTTTCCAATAACAAGCAACAGTAAACTGGGAGCAGTAAATATACTTGTTATATTTTGACTGTGTGCTTGTACGAGACACTATAGTTGTTACAGGCAGGGCAGGTAATCCTATCTATTAAGGTCGCCTGACATTTCCCATTGTAAGGCTCATTTTCCGTTGCTTATAACTTTGTGAAACTTTAACTGTTTGTGCTGAAATTTCCCATGCTGGATGTCTGACTCAGGCTGAATATATATTTTTTTAAAATCACCCAAAAGAGTTCCAACATTTCTGAGAAAGACGCTTGGGAAAATACATTGTTTTGCTCATGTTTTTTTTTAAAAAAAAAGGTTTTTTAGACCTTTTCTTTGAGAAGCCCTAGATCCTACATGCTTTGGAGAAGAGACTTGAAATTTGGCATAGGTTAGCCTCTGTGTCAAGAATGTGGCCTTTTGCCACCCCCACCATGAAAATCTTCCCAAATGTGGCCAAGTTATGTAAGCCTTTGACAAATTGCAGTTTTGCACATGTTCAGTAGAGACTGATTTTGGAAGCTAAAATCTCCAAGTGTCCATCCTTACTGAACATGCTCCATCCCCTCACAGCTCCTTATGCTGACCATTCCCATAGAGCATGTTCCCACCTGCCCAGGGCTACAGGGGCAAAGCTGGCTTTCCCTGTAAAAGCTGTTCCCAGCAGGAGTGATGCCACATACTGAAACTGAGAACTGAAAGCTGGTGTTCTCAGTGACCATTCTGCTGGAGCCCAGGCAGCATGAAGGAGGAGGCTACCTGATTCAAATGCAGGGGGGACAAGAGTTGGACTGGGGATGGTAGGTGGGAGGGAAGGAAGGAAACAGATTGGGACAAGGAATCTGGTGAGACTGAGACTGGAGGGGGAGAAAAACTGTGATTGGGTGTTGGAGAGGAGCGACTGAGATGGCTGTGTACAGAGACTGGGATTGGGAGCTGAGGGGCAGGAACTGGGCTGGCTGGGCAAGGAGACTCAGAAAAAGGGGGAAATGCTGGTGGGACTGAGTGCTCAAGAAAACGGGACTGGAAGCCAGTGGGGAGGTGGGCAAAGGGAATCTGGGACTGGTTGATTGGGAAGGCTGGAACTGGGAGCCTGTAAGATGATGAAAGAAATAGGGGGTGGGGGTTGGCTAGGAACCAGCTGGCTGGTAGGCACAATGAGATTGGACAAGGAGCTGGAGAGACTGGGGCTGGCTGGAAAAGGAGAATGGCACTAGGAACCAGTAACATGGATGGAATGGGGGAAGACAGAGAGGTCTGACAATGAGCTGGGGTGCATTGGGATTGGCAGAGACAGATCAGATGAGCAGCTGTGAGGGGTGAATTGGGCCTGAATGGGCAAGAAGCCTGAGATTGGATGTGGAAAGGAGAGAGACTGGGAGCTTGAGATTGGGACTCAGAAAATTAGCCTGTGCTGGGGAGACTTGGACTTTCTCGGAAGGAGATTGAGACTGGAATGAGAAGTCTGAGGAGTAGAGACTGGTTAGGCACACAGAATGGGACTCAGCCAAGGAGCTAGGGGTAGGAAAGAGACAGAACTGGGATGGGGGAGATATCAAGCTTTTGAAATATAGGCAGAAGATGCTGTGCTCACTGCAGCACACTCCCCTACAGAGCCTTAAGTGGAACCAGTATTCCTGAGTCTCACTATTCCTCTACTATCAGCAAATATCTGTGAAACCCACTGGCAAAGTATCCCATCCCCATCTCCTGCTCAGACGATGACAATCTACTGCTGTTGTCAGTTACTTTGTTAAATCCAGTGGAAGAGGTCGGGTCAGGTCAGGTTGCCACATGTTGGAGTTTCTGTTTTTTTCAGTTTTCTTTATTAAGAACATAGGCACTCACACACACACATATTCAAAGAACATTAATGTCAACATTGTAAAGTCAAACAACCAAATGTTAGGAAGTGCCAGAATTAAGGCTACCTGTGAAACCTTAATTCAGCTCCCTAGTGAATATGCTTTATGATGCAGTCTTTACTTCCACAAGCACATGCTACTTTATTCCACAGGACCCCTGCCTCATTCAGTGCACAAAATAGACCTGCCCTGGGGATTAATCAGGGTTGTGTATTAAAGGTGGCTGTTGCATTTAGGATCTCTACCTTGTTTGTTGCAGAAGCTAGAAGGTGTGTAGTGAAAGAGGCAGAAAGAGAAAGGATGGCCTCATGGTTAAGGGAGGTGAAGAACTGGATGCCCTGGACTCAAGAATTGGCTTCTATTCCTACCTCTGCCATAGAGTTCCAGGGTGATGCTGGGCAGGTCACTTAAACCAAACTTTTCACAGATGGCCTGTAATTGTTTCTCGTTTTATAGGTACCCAATTTGAGACCCTGGGGTCTGATTTGAAGAAGTGCTTAGTGCTCACAGCTGCAACTGAAGTCAATGGGAGCTGTGCTTGAACATATAAAGTGCTATATAATGCTACATAGTTGGAAAAAAATCAGGTCCTAAGCATCTAAAATTGAACACCCAAATTTAGTGAATACTGTTAACCTTAATCTCTCCGTCTCTCAGTTCCCCATCTGTAAAAAGGAGATAATATTACCCCATAACCTTATAGGGGTGCTGAAAAGATAAATTAATTAATGTTTGTGAAGCACTCCAGTACTATAGCGATGAGCACCATAGGAAAGCCCACAAGGAAATTAATAATTTTATATTCAGAGCTGGCTTTTAAAAGTGTACAGTAAATAAAGCCTGAGGCCACTCATTGAGTGATGAGGAGAAAACAAAATATTGAATAGCTGCTCATTCAATGAGCACCCTCTGTCCAGTGCATTGAATGCAGCAGAGTCCTGTGAAAAACTAATTGTATGTGATCATGGAATTAAAGATTGTGTCATAATGCACACAAGGGGACGAACTAAGGTGCTACAGAACGTTAATTCTGGCATTTCCTAACTTTTCAATGTTTGTCCTTGCAACTTTAATAATGTTCCTTTAACATAGTTTTTGTGTGTAATGTATATACGTGATAGAACAGCCAAACTGCACAATGGCACAACAGCACAACAATGTGTTTTATTTTTCAAATAAAAGTCAAGTCAGGGAAACATTCCTGAAAGTGGAATAATCACTTTTGTTTGTGTGTAATTTTCTTTTGGTAACAACAGAAATTTAAACTGGTCTCAGCCTATATAATTGGCCTGAAAAGGAAGAGGTAATATCCCCAAAATATTTTCCTAATATAGAACACAGCCTAACCCTTCCTCAAAACAAACCCATCCTCTTCCACTTTACTGCTGAATCTCTCTGCCCATTAACACATTCATCAAGATAGCCATATCCATCCATCCATCCATCCATATTGGCCACCATCAGCTCTACTGCAAAGAATGGCAGGGAGTGGGGATTCTTGTATCCAGAGAATAGGCAGTGCCATGGTCAGGTACTCACGTCATTTAGCTTCAGGTCATAGGTGAAGAATATTTTGGGGTCATTCAATTCAGTTGGGCTTATGACTCGCATCAGAAAGAGAGAATTGAGGAATCTTTGGCCTTTGGAGAACTGGACTGTGTCATCAGTGCCAAAAGCAGAAATCAGGCGTGCGGTGTCACCCTGTAAGGAGAGAAATTTACTGCAAAATCCTCCTCATGCCATCATAGCTTCCACATACCTACATATACACCAGGGTCGCCCAGAGGGGGGGGGCAAAGGGGGCAATTTGCCCCGGGCCCCGGGCTCCGCAGGGGCCCCCAAGAGAAGAGCGGAGGCTCCCGCCTCCGCCCCTCTCCTGGAGCCTCGGCGCATCAAGCGCCGAGTCTCCGGCCGAGCCCCTGAGCCCCGCCCCGCTCAGAGCCGCGTGATGAGGGGGCGGGGCTGGGAGCTCCAACAGGGCCTGAGCCCCGCCCCGCTCAGAGCGCCGTGGGGAGGGGGCGGGGCAGCTGCCTCCGCTCGGCGTGGAGCTCACAGCCCCGCCCCCTCACCACGCGGCTCTGAGCGGGACGGAGCTCAGGCCCCGCCGGAGACGCGCTCGGTAAGAGGCTGGGGCCGGGGCCGGGACCGGTGGCGGGACCGGTGGCGGGGGGGAGGAGCGGGACCTGCCGGGGCCGGGGGCGGGGCCGGGGGGGAGCAGCGGGACCCGCCGGGGCTGGGGCCAGGGTCGGGACCGGGACCGGGACCCGGACCCGCCGCCGCCGCCGCCGAAGCGCAGCCCGGTCTTCGGCGGCGGGGGGCCCTTCTGTTCCGGGACCCGCCGCCTAAGGGCCCGGACGGCCCGCGGCAGGGACCCCCCCCCCGCCACCGAATTACCGCCAAAGACCGGGCTGCGCTTCGGCGGCGGTCCCGCTTCGGCGGTAATTCGGCGGCGGGGGGCTTCCGCCGCGGGTCTTCGGGGCACTTTGGCGGCGGGTCCCGGAACGGAAGGGCCCCCCGCCGCCGAAGACCCCGGGCCCCCGGAATCCTCTGGGCGGCCCTGATATACACTCTCATTCACAGACATATACACACACATTCACAGTACACATGCTGAAACATACTAAGCACATTCCACACATCAAAACACCCCACACCTATTACACCCCTACAATGAGACATACATTAAAATGCACTACACACATTACACACTAAAACACACACCCCTCATATCACTGATATGCACACACACTACATGCCTCCCACACACAGTTCATTCCTACACAAGAAAACACAGCAAAAGTGCACAGTGCAACAACACAAAACACTTCTGTACACAGGCTCATGATCGTTTTCTGTAAGGCAAAGCTGATAGGAAAACCCTTCAAAAACATCTAAACACATTCCACAATCATATTACACACTGCACCACAATATTTACATACACACGTACAATGTTTAAGGACCTGGTAAGTGAAAGAAAATAGGTTGGAGATCAAGAGGAAAGGTGTAAGGATTTGGATGAGGCCAGAATTTTCAGAAGTGGTCACTAGTTTTGAGTACTTACATTTTTGTGTGTCCCACAAATTGACACACCTTGTCTGATTTTCAGGTACTGAGGTCTGTGACCATCAATGCCAACTGACAAAGGGTTCACTCTTCTATAACAGCAATTCTTAACAGGCCTGACAAACTCACTACACCAAACACACTGCTTTTCATTTATCTATAAATAGTGTCTTGACAGTAATGAAAGCTGATATCAAGTTGGGCATTAATATCATGGTGAAATGAATGCACTGATGATATTTTAAAAGTTATGTACACATCCTGGAATTATGTTTTAAGGTATGTAACTTGGCAGAACTGACAAACAGGTTTCTTCCAGAGGGAGATAAGATGTTTGTCTCTTTGTCAAATGTAAATTAAGCATTATAAGCCAAATCTGCATGTGACATAAGAAGGGGGATGGGAAGACACCTGAGACTAAACCACAGGAGATTGTTTTGTCTCTGGGCAGCAGAGCCAACACTAGTCTGCACAGAGACAGTGATGCCCTGGAAGGCAGTGCTTGTAGGGTCAGAGGCTGTTGGTTTCACAGAACTGAGCTACAGTAGACGCAGACAAGACTGCCTCACTCTAAGAGCAGGTGGTGAGATACAACACAGCTCTGGGTACCCCTGGGGAGCATCACAAGATCCATGAGAGCTAAAGTCTGACATTGAAGGCCAAATTCTCAGAATTGCTGCACATGTTAGTGCATGTGGGAAAATGTCAATTTGTGTGCCTGTTCTGTGAGTGCACTTAGTGCAACTTCAAATATAATCTTGTTAACTGAGCACTGATGACCAGCCATGTATCTAAGTGGATATTTGTACATGCAGTTACATGCAGAATGGTGACAAATGTGTTCCCAATTTAGATCCACAAACATACACATTTGTGTAATTAGAGTTCTGGTAATCTGTCCATTAACGTACCAGTGACAAAGCAGATCTTTTGAAAATAGGGCTTCTAGGTACTGCAATAATAATACTAATTAAGAATAATAATATCACTAACTCATATTGTCATTTTTAGACTTTTTAATTGTAATTTTGCTATCAATCTGAACCCCCTGCACAGCATTTCAATTAAAAAAGAGCCGGGGTGAGACTTTCCAAAGCACCTTGCATTTTGACTATGCTGTTCCCATTGAAACAATGGATTTAATGGGAACTGAGTTTTACAAATAATGAGCACAACTGAATGCCCCATCTTATGTCTTTAACAGCTCACATCATACATTGCTCTCAAGTGATGGTTCTATATGTGTGATGTTCATTGACTCATAAAATGTATCTTCTTTATTAATGAGGCAGATCCATGATCTGTGAAAGAGGGATAGATAGAAAGAGGCAGACAGAAAAAGAGAAGTAGGAAAGGTTGAGGTGAAGGGTCAAGAGTGCAGAAAGAGACTTTAAAAGCTCTGCCTAAGTTTAGTTGCGTTTCCCAGAAGCCAGAGGCTGTATTCAAGCCTCACAATGTTTTGAGGCTCTCATCTCCCCCAGTCCTGAATACAATCCATGCAGAGGTCTATACTAAAAGGGAACCACTAATCCTACCAACACATTCTACATCATCATAAACTGTTGCAATACACTCCTATTTTTAGACTGTATACTCCCTGTTCCTCGACTGTTATAAGAGAAGTTCCCTGTTTAAGATCTCCAGTATATATCAGAGTACAAGGGGGGGAGGCAGGTTTATTTCACTTATATATGTGGCTCCTTGTGCAGAAAGATTGTCTCCTCCATTACCGTGATATCCAGGTCATTTGGGTCACATGTCTGGAAGTAGCGTTTGAACCGCATGGTGGTGAAGGTCTCATCCTCTGTTAGTGACAGCAGCTGATAGTCCTGACTCTTGTCCTCCTCGAGAGTTTCCTCATCCACAGCATGCCAGTCCTGGATTGGACATGGAGAGAGACATCAAATCAAATGAGGAAACAACACAGAGAGAAGAGAAGTAACTTCTCTTCACATCCTGAGACAGCATCTCTCTAAATAGCACTGATGGGAACTGAATAATTCTTAAAGTAACTATGACATTGAAAGGCCCCTCTGCCTTCACTGCGAGTTTCCTACAAATCAGAGAAACACAATAGACACCTATATAGTGTCAGAATGACTTTTGGTAATCCAGACTATAGATGGTCAGAAAAATTTAGATAAAACTTTTTTTCACTGAAAAGTGTCATTTAGTCAAAACCAGCATGCTTCATGGAAACATATAGGTTTCAATACAAATTTAATCAGGAAGGTTTCTCAGATCCAGGATACTGGGAGGAGAGGGAACGCAGAATTTTTCTAACCATCAAGCTATAGCAGGGCCGCCCAGAGGATTCAGGGGGCCTGGGGCAAAGCAATTTTGGGGGCCCCTTCCATAAAAAAAATTGCAATACTATACAATACTATTGCAGGGCCCGGCGCAAATTTCCCTACTTGCTCCGCCGCCCCCCCCCCCTCCATGGGCGGCCCTGGGAAAAATAAACCTTCTGCATCTTGGCACAAACCCAGTTTTGAGAAAACTTCTTTACAAGGTATCACAGGCTCTCAGCATCAGCTAATGCTAAAAGGCACTAAAGCTCATTAAAAGGCTTGGACAAATATTTTTCGTCAACACTTTTTCTGGATCGAAAACTAGGGGTTTTAAAAAGCAGAAAAAAATCACGGACAATGTCTGCTTTCCTTCAAAATTTGTTGTGATTTTTTTAATTGAAAAGCTGAAATTAGTCTGCCAAAACCTGAATATGGTTTGGGGTTTCAGAAGTGTGTGGCCAAATATTTGCTGCTTGCTGTGTTTGATTGTTTAAAGAAACAATAAAAACATTCTGCTTAAAAAAAATCCAAAACTTTTGAACCACCTTAGCTTGTGACCAAACACCTGAGCCCATCCAGTCAGAAATTTTTCCAGGTTTCTGATACCCTGCTGGCTTCCTTGATTCATATCTGTCTCCATAACTTTGGGTTCATTTAGGTTAGAACATAAGAACAACCATACTGGGTCAAACCAAAGGTCCATCCAGCCCAATATCCTGTCTGTCGACAATGGCCAATGCCAAGTGTCCCAGAGGGAGTAAACCTAACACGTAATGATCAAATGATCTCTCTCCTGCCATCCATCTCCACCCTCTGACAAACTGAGGCTAGGGACACCATTCCTTACCCATCCTGGCTGATAGCCATCAATGGACTTAACCTCCATGCATTTATCTGTTTCCTACAGACTGGCTCCATGGGGTCCCTCACAAACTGGAGACGGTTACTGTGGGTTTGTCTTTAGTATAGCTTATGTACATATTCCATGAACTGAGCATTTGAGCTTGTTCCAGAATCTGGGATGAGTCTGTGTTGTGAAAACTGAAATGGTCAAAATAGCACATGCATGTGAATGGACACAGGGTGCTAAAATTAAATTAACCCAGGGGTTCTCAAACTGGGGGTCAGGACCCCTTGGGGGTCACAAGCTTATTACTGGGGGTCACGAGCTCTCAGCCTCCATCTCAAACCCCGCTTTGCTATTTATAATAGTGTTAAATATATAAAAAAGTGTTTTTAATTTATGGGGGGGGGTTGCACTCAGAGGTTTGCTATGTGAAAGGGGTCACCAGTATAAAAGTTTGAGAACCAGTGAATTAACCCCTCTGAAGCCTCAGGGAACGCAGGGGAGGGGGGCCTCCCTTGGTAGGGTTGGGAAGGATATTGGGAAGGATATTGCTCTTCTCATGTGATTCCCTCCCTCAGTGGCTAATTTTAAATGAAGCTACCCTCCCTTGCCATGAATCTCTCTATGGCACTGAAATTAAATATAGACTATAATTTGGCATTTGAGAAGTGAAAGGGATGGTATCCCTAATGGAAAAGCTAACAGCTTGGCTCTTCTGCAAGCCTCAAACTGCTGAATGAGCTTTAAAGTAGGGAAGGCTGTGCCTCCCTAACAGCCTGGCCCTGCCCCCTATCTGACCCCCACCCACTTCCTGCCCTCCGACTGCCTGCCCCCCTCAGAATCCCTGACCCATCCTGCTCCTTGCCCCCTCACTGTCCCCCAGAGACCCCACCCCCAACCACCACCCCGGGACCACACCCCTGCTCCCTGTCCCCTGACGGCCCTGACCCCTATCTAACCCCCCTGAGTCCTGACAGACCCCCGGAATGCCCACAATCCAACCCCTCCATTCCCTGTCCCCTGTCCACCTCCCCAACCTCTGCCCCCTCCCTGTGCCCTGACTGTCCCCGGGACTCCCTGCCCTTTATCCAACCCCCCCGGCTTCTTACCCCCGGCTTCCCCCTCACCCGGAGCCTCAGCGCATCCAGGAGCATCCCTGGACAGCTACAGCATGGCTCTGGCTGGGTAAGGGGGCAGGGCTGTGAGCTCAGCCTAGATCTCGCAGCCCCGCCCCATTACGCAGCTCTGAGCGGGGAGGGGCTCAGGCCCCACCGGAGCCATGCTGCAGCTGTCCAGGGACGCTCCTGGATATGCTGAGGCTCCGGGAGAGGGGCAGAGATGGGGTTGGGTCGGGCTGGGGCCGGGGAAGGAGCCTCAGCCATTCTCGTGGAGGCCCCTGCGGAGCCCGGGGCCTGGGGCAAATTGCCCCACTTGCCCCCCCCCACCCGGGTGGCCCTGAGCTATAGAGTCTCTCTCTTACACACACTTTTTCTGACCACCCTTAATCCTGACCCATATCAGCTGAAGAACTAAACATCAGTCTCTTACTGGTGTGTGTCACATGATCAATTTCAGAAGTATACTAAACTGAATCTTTGACAAAAATGAAGCAAGTGAAGAAGTCAATAGAGCAGATGATTAAAAGAGCTATGCACCCAGCATCTCCCATTGTAACACTTATGAGCAGATTTTCAAAAGAGATCGGCACCCAGCCTTTTAAAAATGAGCCCTGGTTATGGGTGATGAACCCTTCTGAATATTCTGCCTAGCAGACTGCTTTATCAGTACAGTCACTATAAGAAAACCAAACACGTTTAGAATCTATACACACATACAAAGGGATTGAATGAGGTCATCAAAGGTGAGTGCTACCCTATGTCAAAGTTAGAATCAAGACTCACAATTTGTCAGACCACTCTGTTTTTATTAGCACAGCGCTCCGCCAATAACACTCAGATAACGTGAGTGCCCATGCAAGACCCAAACAGTCTTATTTATACAGATAACAGAGCGGGAATCAAACAAAGGGACAAAGAGAGAAAAACAGCAAAATTCACCTGGGGCATAGCATGCATATCCTACTTCCTTACTAACTCCTATAGATCTAAGGCTAATGCTTCACCAATTGCCCTTAAACGGTGCAATTGTTCTATGTTAATGTCTGTATTCCTGACACCTGGACTCCAGCATTCCAGCGATTTTCCTTAAAGGTACAGACAGCATTTATTTAATCCTATCTATTTTTGTAATATAATTAATTCTACTTTCACAATCCCTCCTTTTGGTCACGCTTCGCCATGACCAACGATGGACTGGGTTCCACATATTAACCGTTCTTTATCTTTTTGTTCATCAGCGATATTTAAAATCATCATATTAGCACTCTGTTTTGGGGCAGTCACCTGGGTGGCATGCCTTACACAATTTTGGGTACAACAGGAGACTAACTGAAAACATACAAAAATTATTAGGATTCCAAACAGGATAGTCAGGGCTCCCTGAAACAACCAGTTTCCTAGGCCAGAGAAATTGAACAGGTTGCTTAGCCACTTCCATAAAGAACTCGGCTCTTCATGGGGAAGATATGCGATTTGTTCTAAGTGGCTAGCGCGATCTATTACCTCATTGGTATTGTCAGGTATATACACACAACATTCTTTTCCAATGAGTGCACAGGTCCCTCCTTTGGCCGCCAGCACTATGTACAATGCCTGACGTTTTTGGAGGGCCACCTGTCGGATCGCCCCTGTTTCTTTGGCCAGGGCTCTTAAACTTTCTCCAGTTTTATTTGCCATTATTTTAACTACTTCTTTTAACCTCAGGAGCCTTTTTGCCTGGTGTATTACTCCCCCAAGTGGGTTAAAGGAACTGCCAATAGTCTCTTCCCAGGTGTCATTACTGTTCCATATTGTGTTAAACGGACAAGGTCCTCCAGTGGGTCTGGGGAATTGAGTGGGATAGCCAGGACAGGAACATCAGTTTGAGAGTGGGCTGGGATGTGGCTGCAGACCCAGCATTTAGAAATATTAAGGGTCTGAGCTATCCACACTTGCTGCTGGATAAAAGAATTGTCATTGTGGACTCCCCAGACCTTCAGACACCAACAGCCGAGGAACAGGCACCACCAGAGGTGCATGTTGGAGGCAGGGCCCTTCTGGTTCTGACAACCTCAACTGAGGGAACTGTAGTCACAGTTTTATGTCCACCGGGCAGCAGGCGCTAGGCTCACTACTGCTTTTTCTTGGGCCTTGCTTTAGGTAGTCGTCTGCTTCTGGCAACTCTTACGAGAACGTAGATTGTAAGGTATTGCAGGCTGTTCCTCTACGTCATCTTCTGGAGTCAAAATTGACTCTGCGTGGTCCTGAGGTGATGATTGGTTCGCTGGGGGTGGTGCATTCTTACACTGCAAAGCATGTATCCATGCTGCGGATGCCAGAAAGTTTAACAGCCGTCTGGGTAGTAAGCAGTGCCTGATGATTGTTTGATGCTCTTTAAGTCTTTTTGCTTCTTTCCTTGACTCTGGCTATAACAATGACCTTCACACCTTATCTTTTCCTGATGCATTAATTCCTCATTCACACAAACAGATTGAGAATACAAACAGTAGTATTTTATATCGAGCAAAAAAGGCATTGCAAATTAAACCTTGCTAAGTTTTACAATTAATAACCAAGACAATTTACATTGAGACCCAGGCCTTCAATGTTTCTCTAATTTACTTAACATAGACACAATAGAGAATTCTGTCTTTTACTACCTAAATCTTAAAACAAAGAGTTAGAGAGGGCCCAATTTGTAATGCATATGGGAAAACAGAATCTTATAGTCCCAGAGGGTCATTTCTTTCTGCTATTCAAAAAGGGTGTCTAGCAGGATGAAATCAAATTATACTTTAATTCTTACGGGACATTATAAAATCCTGCTCCTACATATCCCCCTTTTGACACTAAGATTATTAATCGCCAGTGTCACTTCTTATTTAGTCCACATAATAGAAAATACTGGGATTTGGGCCTGTGGCTTTAGCTTTGCGTACATTTGTTTTATCCACCAGCACATTTTAAACATTTGAATTAAACACATACAATTTAAAACCAAAAACAATTAGGGGTAGTAACATTAGTATGCCAATAGTTGTGGGAGACCATCCAGATAATATGAATGGTTCTGTTTCCCACATTGTTTTGTTTGTTTGTTTTTGTTTTTAGGAACTATGTTACCTTTTTACCTTTTTAAACAGATGATTGGTAACTGTTTGCCATTCAATGCCAAGACTGATAGAGAACTCAGCTAAATCAGTGCTTACAGTAAGCTGAGACTTTTTGGTTGTGGCAAATAGTAAATGTGATTATTGGTAAACACAGTACTTACATTACATTACATTTGTCTACTGGTGGGTTGCTAACACTTTTATCCTTTTAAAACACTTCTTTCCAAGAATTAACACACACATTGCCCGTTATACAATACTTTGGTCTAATTATTAATTTTATCCCACATACAGGATCCTAGTGAGATGTCTTTACTACAGGGCTTTGGAGCAACAGGCATGGATAAGCATACCCACTTTTGAGGAGTCCACTTGGTACAACCTCTAGTGTCCAATAGTTTCCCTTCCTCCCAGCCCACTGGCTTGAGGTTTGAGGTAGCCAGAAGGATCCCAGGTGCAATCTGTGGAGTGGGCTAGCTTTCCATATCTTTGCTTCCAGAGCCTGTTGGTGTGCAATTTTAACAACAATTTCTTCACTTAACAAATTTTGTCTTACCGTACTGGAGACATACTGCATCCAGTTATATTGATTGTTTAATACCTATTTTTTTTCTTTGCTTTAACAGATGTATTAAAACCTTAATATTCTCTGATATTACCCAAAACATTTTATGTTCTAAATATCTGCATTTTAGTACATTCCATAGCTATTGCAGTATGGTTTTTTATTTAAACTTTTATTTGTTTTTTTTTTAATAGGTTGTTCTGTAGCTGGTATTAGCTTTTTCTGATTTTCTGAAAGACAAAAATAACATTTTTCTACCCCTTTCAGGGTGGCATTGATTGTTGCTTAAAAGATTCCTTTCTTTTACAAATACCCTTACTGATTGCAGGCAAAACAGAGGAATTACCCCCATATTTTCCTGTGTGTGTGTTTTAAGTTTATTCACAGGTAATAGCTGAGAAGCATCATTACCATATTACCTTCAAGGATTTTTCCAAAAATCATACACACTATACGTTGTTACAGGGGTACTTACTAACATTAAATTTATTTCAATGTTTAATATTAACAATAACATTTAGCATCAAATCTCTTAAAGGGATCTTGTTATACCATGTCTTTTATTTAGGCAATTTCTTTTGTGCTGGCAGTTTTCACCTTCCTTTATCAGTTAGGTAATTTGCATCAACACAGGCGTGGCTTTTGGATTCAAAGCCATCAGCAGAGCTCAGAGACTCTGTCTTAAAAGGGACACAATCAACTTCCACCAGAGTTTTGATTTCTTTCCACTTTCAACTCCTGCTTACAAAACACACAGAGATCTGAAAAAGAAAACAGTCTATTGCGGCTCTTTTTGGAGCCCTAATAGGATTTTAATTCAGTAGCATATTTCATTTGTATTTCTTTTACCCCTTTTTACAATATACACTGCACATGTCCTAGGGAAAAAGCACATTTCTTCTATACTACAACTTTTTTTTTTTAAACATTAGCCATATCAATTTTTACATACGACGTAACTATTTCTTTTTTTCTTACAGAGTTTTCATGTACCCTTATCAAAAGTGACAGTCTGATTACATAGAGCCATTTTAAGGCTCAGTGTTTTTAACATTGCTTCTTTTTGTTTTGTGCACCTCACCTCTGCTGTTGCTTCAGAGGGGCACTGTTAAAAAAAATTTTTTTATTCTTTCACTACAGCTCTTATCTGCTATTGTTACCAAAAAAAACCCAACAACCAACCAAACAAAAAGACTCCAGAATCTCTTCCTATTCTCCTGATTTTGACTGCCCTATTGCAGCCATGACTTGGTTTTTATTTAAAAAAATATTTTAAATTTTATAAAGAATCAAGTTACCCCTTAAGGGTTAAATGCTAAATCCCAAAGCCAAACAACACTAATTACCTGTGTCTTGCAAAAAGGTCTGTCAGTTTTGCAACTTTGAATTAAGAGTCAAATGAATTTTTAGTGGCATTAAAAACAAAAACAAAACTAATTTATCTTACACCTACAAAACAGGAGTTTTACAAACCAGATGTGCTGGTTTAGATTCTTAGAACTTTACATATTTTCACAGACAAATAGATACATACACATTTTCACAAAATTTAACTGCTTAATTCTCTCCAGCCTTTGTAGAGTTAACTTTTCACTCTCTCTCCTTAAATCACTTGTTTTTCTCCCAAAATAACACCTTTATCACCTCAGATTTCACCATTTTAAGTATTGTTCCAGGGGTTCATGCCTGCACTTACTGCTTTTCTTACTCCTTACACTATGCCCTTAGGGCTTCCAACCTGTTTTTCAGTTTCTTTATCTGTTGTTTGCCTGCTTTTAAGGGGTTTGGATCGATCCGGGGTGGAGGTTTTTTTTTTTGAGAACGGGGTAAAGGGGAGCGCTCGGTCTGGTGGTGGGAGAGGAGGCTTTTAATAAAGCTTTTAACCTATTATTTGAATATTTGAGAGAGGCGAGTTTTGATTTTGTCCAGCTATGATTTGCCTCTTCCCACCACTGAATGAAACAATTAACCTCTTCTTTAGCCAATTTAGCTTTAGGTTGGCCGAGTTTGTCATTTAAGACGTCCACTCGGTCTTTGTTCCAAGATTTTAACAGTGGCCACTGAGTTTTGGGATCCCCCTGAGTTAGCCTAGACCATTTTTCCAGAAATTTACAGGAGTCCGGACCCTTCTTACAGGAGTCTGGACCCATCCTAAATATATAAAATGAGCCAGCGTTCGTTTAGGGAACTGTCCTGACTTAGACGTCTGGTTATCCATACAGGAGGACTTCACACACCAATCGCACAAGAAGGAAATTCGGGTTCGTCGGAGCAACACACAAAAGGAGCCCACAGGCTACTGCCTCAATTGCCCTTGCTTTCACACCAGGGGTTTTACCCAAAGTGTGGTGCGGCTGCAATTGTGCAGATTCCACTCACTCAGACCGCCGGGACAGGAACCCCTTGGTCGGCCGATCCCCGGACAGAGATGGCACCCAGACTCAAACACTCCACAGGAAGACAGATAGACACAGAGACAGGACAGTCCTCAGTCCGGACAAAACACAGAAATAATTACCTGCCCAGATTCCTGATGTCAGATCCCGGGATCCCTACCAGAACAGAGTGGGAACCAACACGTTCGATGGCGTAGACTTCACTGTGGTCGTGCGCCTTTCCGTTCTGGTGGAGGACCGCTCGGGCCAAATGCCCAGGTGCCGGCTGCCACGGTCGTCCCACAAAACGGTCAGGAATCACACAGCCCCAGTGAAGACGGTTGCCATCTCGGTGGAACCTCCAAATTGTCAAAGTTAGAATCAAGACTCACAATTTGTCAGACCACTCTGTTTTTATTAGCGCAGCGCTCCGCCAATAACACTCAGATAATGTGAGTGCCCATGCAAGACCCAAACAGTCTTATTTATACAGATAAAAGAGCGGGAATCAAACAAAGGGACAAAGAGAGAAAAACAGCAAAATTCACCTGGGGCATAGCATGCGTATCCTACTTCCTTACTAACTCCTATAGATCTAAGGCTAATGCTTCACCAATTGCCCTTAAACGGTGCAATTGTTCTATGTTAATGTCTGTATTCCTGACACCTGGACTCCAGCATTCCAGCGATTTTCCTTAAAGGTACAGACAGCATTTATTTAATCCTATCTATTTTTGTAATATAATTAATTCTACTTTCACACCTATGAGAACAGGAGAAGATGTCAGGTCAGATTTTTAAAGATATTTAGATGCTTAAAGATACAGATAAATGCATAGTGGGATTTTCAAAAGTGCCTAGGTGCCCATCTCACATTGTTTTCAATGAGAATTAGGCTTCTAGTGCTTTCAAAAATCCTAATAGGTACCCATGTGAATCTCTAGGTTCCTAAATACCTTTAAAAATGTGGCCTGTCATGCCTAGACTTCAAAATACAAGAGCATTTTCTGTACTGCTGCAAGTCAAGGGTTTTGGCAAGTTGACTCAATACAGAAAATGCAAAATTCAACTCTCCTTTTGGGAAATAGATGTTTAAGTGACTTCCCTCCAGGATTGCCTCAGGATCAGAGGGATGCAACAAAGCATGAAATCCTACATCTTGAGACCAGAAGTGAATAGGGCAGAATCATTGAGGATCTGATGATTTGGAGCAAAACCAAGGAATTGTATTATGTTCTGCAGCCTGCCACAGAAAAGAATTTAAAGTAAACAGGAACCAGGCCGGGCTGAATGAGATTAGTCATGCAGGACAAATATGTAGTGAGAATAAATTTCAACCGGCCCAAGGAAGATGGAGACAACTGTATAAATGAAACGACTCCAAAACAAGATTCACAGCATGTTATCACATCCAAGCAAATTCACCCCTAATTTCTCATCATTAAGGGCTCCACACAGAATACTTCTTGAGGACAGTACAGAATGGCACTGCAATAATAGACAAGAGATCCACCCCCACAATGTATACTCCTGGGTTTTGTCTAGTTTCAGACTATTGTCCATGGATCAGTAGTGGTCTGCACAGCATTTGGTGGTGGTGCACAAACAGCTGGTGTTTTTCTCCTTATTTCCAGCTTCAAAATTGCATTAAATCACCTGTACACATTCATCAACTACCTTCCTAATGCTACTTATCTGTGTAAGCAGTTGAAGAGTTATGTGATTATGAATGGGAAGGGAGGTGATCAATGTAATTGTAAATGTGACAGGAGGTGGCCCTTAATCGCAACTGAGAAAGGTGGTGCCGTCAAGATATGCTCTGTGACTGAAATATAGTCCATACACTATGAAAGAGTTTGAGGAATCCCCCCACACCTTTGAAATGGACAAAAAACAAAACTTCCTATGACAGGAGGCCCCTATATCACCCTATAATATCACTACCTCACTCCCATCAACCCATCCCATTTCAAATTAACAAGCAGAACACCTTGCTTAACTATGTGCTCAGAATATTTTTCTGGTACAAAGTACATTTTTTTCAATTAAGTGCATTTAATGTAAGATTCTTTGCCAAGTGGAGTGCCCTTTATCAATTATGACTGTGCAAGCATTTAAATGTGAGCATATTTCCCCAGGACAGGAGTTTATCGTGGGATAAGAGGAAACATTTTTATAAGAGCCCCTTGTGAATATTTTGGTAACGCATCTCTGCTCCTTGGGGTGACTATCCAAAACCTAGTATCACTTCCACTGAATTTCCTGATACCCAGCTGACATTCTTTTTTTCTGCTCAATTTCACCTCCATTGCCTCTAATTGTAGCTTCTCAGATCCCTCTAAACCACTCCTTTACCAAGCTGGGAATCACATTACAGAGGGGAGTTTGAAAATGCCTCCTTTGTTTTCTATTCTTTGAAATTCCCCTTTGTGTTACTTTATTTACTAAGCTAAAAATGCAAAGATGAATAGTCCCAAAATGAGTTACACAAAAGCCAATAAACAAAATAAGTATTAAAAACTAAAAGTAAAATCATTCACTATAGACATTTCTTAACCCTGAGACTTATTTGGAAAAATATCTCTCACTCTTGAGAAAGACAGAGAAAAAGATTAAGAGAGAGAGGGAGAGAAAGCAATGTACACATACATACATACTACATCTACACTACATCTACACTAAACTGTATGGTTCTCATTTTTACCATATAACTGTAAAATAAATCGATTGGAATATAAATATTGTACTTACATTTCAGTGTATAGTATTAGAGCAATATAAACAAGTCATTGTCTGTATGAAATTTTAGTTTGTGCTGACTTCGCTAGTGCTTTTTATGTAGCCTGTTGTAAAACTAAGCAAATATCTAGATGAGTTGATGTACCCCATGGAAGACCTCTGTGTACCCCCATGGGTACACATACCCCTGGTTGAGAATCAATGAAATAAACCATACATGATTTCCCCTCTCTCTAGTCATAGGAGTCATTGAACTGGTGGACCAGGGACTTTCATTAGAGCATGGGCATGTTAGTAACAAGAAGCATGCAGTGTTTTCAGGTACGTATCTAGGTGAGGGCAGGTAGCAGGTGTGTCTGTATGAGCATGTATAGTGGTGAGGGATATAGGTGTGAACCTAGCTGCATGTTGACTGCATGTGTGTTGGTGCATCAGCCATGTGTTAGCATGACTATACTGCTTCTGGAAGCATCCTCTGATCTGATAGTAGATGGAACAACCCAAACTTATTTAAATCTTCCTGCTTGTGAACTCAGCCCGCATAGAATCCTGCCTTGAATGCAGTAGGTGTAAAGCATGACCCTCTGCAAAGGGGGAAGGAGGGGAAATGTTTTCAACTTACAGAGAAATAGATGCTGCCATTGGGGAAAACGCCCCCGACCACAATGTCAGACCCAGGCAACTCTCCATGAGGGCTAAATCCAAATGCCACCCAGCCAGTAGTGTGGACCCGGAGCTCAAAGGTCATCATTTCCTCTGCATCATGGTCCCAGCGCAGGAAGATCATGTTTGAGTGGTCCAGGAAAGCAGAGAAACGCAATGGGGGAGGTGAGGGCTGGCTGGAGCAGAGGCATGGGATGGACAAGAGGAAGAGAAAGCTCTTGGTCCACAGGAGGCTCATTATCTTCATCAGGATCAGGGTAGCCTCTCTCTCATGCTGATCCCCTGGGCTGGATGCTCTGAGGTAAGGGGTCCAACTTATATGGATGTCTAGCGAGGCAGGGCCTGGTGCCAAAGAGGAAGGGCAGCAACTTGTTCTACATCTGATTAAGTAGATGGCACAAAGTCAACACGTTACATAATACACCTTGGTGCCATGCCCGGGGGAGACAGGTATCAGGGACCCTATGTGCTAGTGTCACGAGATATTGAACAGCTCTTTGGACCCACCTGGACGCAGGAGGGGACTCAGCATTCCCAGCCAAACTGGTATTCTGAGAGCCAGCATGTTACCTCAGTTCACAAAGAGAAAGGATTTCTTTTAAGGACACCTCTCATCAGCTCGCCCCTATCTTGGAAAGGCTGGAGTGAGCCCCAATCATTCATTAGTATCACATAGTCATTAGCTGTGAGGGTCATTCAGAAGCAATATGTTGGTGAATCTCAGTCCATTCCTCATGGGAAGAGAGTCTGCATCAGAAAAAGAACCATCAGTTGGGCCAGTCCCAGTGTCAGTATCAGGAAAAAGACTGTGAGTGCTGGAGACTGCATTCCCTTCATGGAATTGGGTCCATCACAAGTAATAGCCTTTGTCCAAATGATAGCACTCAGAATAGTTTGCAGAATTCAATAACAGTGGAAGACGGAGAGCGAGAGACAGAGATTAAAAAGTGCCCATGTCCTAATATTTTTAACTTATCTCCCCCACCCTGTATCCTTACCCAGCTGATTTTGTCATCCATTTCTTATGTCTTGTCTTTTAGAGTGTAAGCTGTTTGGGCCAGAGACTGTCATTTACCATATGTTACCTAGGAACACAATAGATCCCCATCATCTGATGTTTTAAAATCAAGACTATCTGTCTTTCTAAAAGATATGCGGCTTTGATGCAGGCATTATTGGATGAAAATCTCTGGCCAGTGTTATACAAGTCAGACTAGATGATCAGAATGGTTCCTTCTGGCCTAATCTATGATTCTACGTTTACACAGCACCAGCATAATGGGGCCCTGGCCTGATTCACCTCTAGGCACTACCACCACCAAAATAGTAATAGTATAAAGGCAAAAAAATTCCCCTTGGGTTCTGAAATAATATGAAAACCGTCAATGAGACAGAGAAAAAGAGAGAGTCTGTTCTGGGTGGTTGGAGCTGCAGAGAGAAGGTTCTCACACCTGGTGACATTTGGGGAAGGGACATAAAGGGGGCAAGTGCTGTGGTCCTTAAGCAGAGTTCCTGGGGCACATTGTAATGAAAATCCACATCTCTGAGGCAGGATGAAGGAATGTTTCAAATAGCAAGAGAGCTATTTTCAGTTCCTTCCTGCAATGCCTGGCAAGGGAGTGATGCATGGCCATGCTTTTTAGTAGTGGATGTGTGGGGCAGATTTTGAAGAGCAGGGACTTGAGGCCATTGTTACAATAGTTAAAGAAGGGGGATTTGAATAGTACAGAAGGGGATATGAATTAGAGAAACACCCTTGTCCCATGCATTGCCCCTTGATTGGGAGACTGGAACACCATCAAAACACTTTAACCCTCCCAGAGACATTATCAGTGTGCAGGAATATTATCAACAGTGGCGGGCCCCAGCAACCACCCAACCGGTTCTGCAGGGAGTGGCTTGTTTTTCCCCTGTTGCTTTGTCTCATCTCCAATATGTTCAGTTATATAAACCACTGTGATCTGTTCCCTCACCCCATGAGCCACAACTCACACCTGGGGGGGGGATTATTGTGTCAGGGGCTTGTTAGTTCTTTCTTTATACCTGCTAGAAATGCCCAGAACAGCCTTGCGTGTTAATCCGCTGGGACTGGCACTCCCAAAACAGATAGAGAACAGAGAAGGAAGGGTTTCTAATCAGATTCTTAGGGACAGGATGTAAGTGGATCAGGTTCCACATGTTATTCTTGGATCCAAGGTTATTTTGCTGACAGTCTTGCTGAAGACAGTGAATGTGTGTTTGTTGCATTCTAGCCTCTTTTTGTGAACAAAACTAAACCATTGCAAAATACAGCACAATTAATGTCTTCTGCTCAAGAGAGGGCCAGGACACATATCTTTGGGTACTGCAGGCAAGAGAGAGGTGCAGGCAGAGATGTGTGAGGATTTCAAGAATAGGATACCACACGATGCTGCATGTCAGGACTGAGGGGCACAGGCAAAGCTGTGTGGGGAGCTCAGGACTGGAAGAACAGGGGGCTGCAGGGCAGGATTGAGGGGCATTGACAGAGCTGAGTGTGAAATCCAGGACCAGGATAGCAGGGGGTGCTCCAAGACAGGACTGAGAGACATCAACAAAGGCTATGTGGGTGTATGAGTGTGTACAGAACAGCTCCTGCTCTGTCTGTCACTGGCCAGCCCCTGCTTTTGTTTTCATTGCCACAAATTCTAAACTCGTGCTCACTTTCTTTTGCAAAGGAAGGGCAGAGAATCTCTGCATCACATGGAGAGGATGTGAGATAAGAGGATGCACCTGAGACATTGCTGGAAGAGGCAACTATCTAGGGATTACATCAGGAGATATTTTAGCTGTGTGACAGAGCTTAGAGTTGCATGGTTTCTTTTAAGGAGGAGGATTTGCGCAAGATTCCCTGTCTCCATATCAGTGGTGACTGGCATGGGAGATATATCCAGGAACAGACCACACAAACTGACAATGAGAAACATGCCAAGAGAGATTATGAAATGAAAGAGGAGCTAAATGAGATAAAAACACCTTTAGAAGACTAAAACAGCAGAAGATCTAGGTGTAGAGTGAAAGGAGGAGGCTCAAATCCATAAGGCCAGCAGCACAATAGCAGCCTTGAGGACCTGTGTAACACAGGAGACAGAGACACCCACATAAGGAAAAGGGCAGACTGTCAAAAGCAGGCAGGGCAAACACCCCAAACCGGTGGTATGTTCAATAATCAGATTTCATTAAGCCAGTAACAGATGTGAACTCCTGGATGACTATAACAGTCCTACCATGGAGTCAGAGACAGTCCCCTTGGGCACTCCAGTCTATCTTGCCACTCAGGCAAGCTGGACTAAGTGATAAATGGTCACTTACACCAAAAATCACAAAATATTCAGGTTCCTTCCTGTCCCAAGAAACCAGTCACTTATCCCACATCAATTTGTACCTTAGAAGTCACATTAAAGACAATACTTGTAGCCAGTCCTGTAATAAATTAACTAAAGGTTTATTAACAAGGAAAAAGAAATGAGAGTTATTTACAGTTTAAAGCAAGCAAACATATATGCACAAATGAACTTCGGTCTGTGATTCAAAAGGTGACAGAGATGTAGTAATCAGTCACCACTAAATGTCTTTTTAGGGCTTAACTCAGGTCAACCTTGGGGCTCTCTGCTTTTTGTTTCTTAGCTTCAGCCCCTGTGAGAGTCCAAACAGAACTGAAATTTATGGAATAAGGCCTTCTGCATATGCTTCTCCATAGATAGATGGACCGATTCACAAAGCTTTTGTCCTATGATGGCCCACTTAATTTTGATCATCCTCCTGGGATGGGCGGGGGAGTCACTCTCCCCATCTGAGTTCACAGATTCAGAGCAGGCATTTGTACAATTACAAAACAAATTTATATTTTACCTTGTAGCATGGGATACAGACATTACAAGTGAGATTAATGTATGCAACAATTTACAAGCATTTTGTAGAGTCTAAACTCTAAATACATTCTTATAAGACTAATGGCTGTTGTGGCAAACCTAGGACAAATGGCTACAAAGGGAGGGGTAGTAATTAGTCCCAGAGGGGTTAAAAGGCCTCTCCCTATCCATTGAGGAGAGATAGCCATGGAGAAATAAGGTTCAGATGGAACAGGGGTTACCAGGGGAACTAATTAGGTTCAGCTGGCCCCAATTGCTGGAGACCTTTTTAAACCCTCCCTGGCATGGAAGCAGGGGGGGAGAGTGAGAGCAGCAGAGAAGCTGCCAGCAAGTAGGTTCAGCAGGACTCTGAACTCTTCCAGCAAGGAAGACTGCACTCTGTCCCCAGAAGGGGAGAAAATCGGCACAAGGGACTGACTGAGGGAAGGATCAGCCAGACCCTGCACGACCTGGAAGGATTTGCTTTGCCCAAGCCTGTGTCTCCAAGGCAAAAAGTGACTGAGCCAGCTGAGGAGAAGCAGGTACTTTGCCACACATGGTGTCAGGGGTGGGATGTGATAGTGAGTGAGGCTCTGTGGCAAGCCATCTCAGGGCAAGGTAAATCACACACACACAAAAAAGGAGGACGTAATGAAGGCGTTGATACAGGCCACTGCGGCTCAACAAGAGGCTACCAGAGTACAAGTGGCGGCCCAGCAAGAGTCAGTACGTGTCCAACAGGAGACAAACCAGCTGCTGATGAACCAGGCGGCCTAAGATCGAGCCACCCCGAATGAAGTAGTGAACCAGTTGAAAGCCTGGCCACGCTGATGCACGGGGCCCAGGGTACCTGGCTGCTACGGGAGAGCAACTATTTACAGAAGATGACAACAGACGATGATATAGAGGCATATCTCCTTGCATTCAAGAGGACGGCACTGCAAGAGGCCTGGCCCCGAGACCAGTGGGCAGGCCTCCTGGCTCCATTCCTGTGTGGGGAGGCCCAGAAGGCCTACTTTGACATGACCACAGAAGCAGCTATGGATTACCCCCAGCTGAAGGCGGAAATCCTGGTGAGGACAGGCATGACGCCAGCCATAAGGGCCCAGCGCTTCCATGAGTGGAAGTACCGGGATGACAAAGCATCAAGGTCCCAGCTATTTGACTTGATACACCTCACCCGGAAGTGACTCCGCCCCGAGACCCATGGGCCAGAGAAGGTAGTGGAAATCCTGGTATTGGACAGGTACATGAGGGGGTTGCCGCCAGACATACGAGGGTGGGTCCGCCAAAATGATCCCTCCTCTTATGATGAACTAGTTGCTCTCGTAGAGAGACACTTAGCAGCCCAAGAACTTTCTCGGACCACCGGGGAAGGGAGGTGCCAGAATCGGAGACCAGTCTCTGCACCGAGGCCCCGGTTTGCCCTAGCGCCAGGCTGGACAATGGAGGGGAAGAAGGAGGCGGAAGAGCAGCCGGCAGTCCTGGAGAGACTGGAGGACAGGGGGAGAAAGACTCGAGGGATAAATCCCAGGAGCCCAAAAAATAGGGGGCTGCCCCGAGCGGGGTACCGATGCTATGCCTGTGGCGAACTGGGGCATATTGCTGCCCAATGCCCAAATCTAGGAGAGCCTATGCAATGTGAACTGGGAGATATAGGGAGACCATGTGATCTAATAAGTCTAGTCGGGGTTGCGATGGTCCCTCATAGATACACTAGGCCCGTTAAGATGAATGGTATAGAGACCACAGCATTAATTGACTCGGGAAGTGCAATCACATTAGTCTCAGGGAAGTTGGTCAGGCAGGACTAACTATCCCGGGCCAAACGCTCGGGAATATCCTGTGTGCATGGGGATGTCAACTATTATCCAACCATCCCCGTAAGCATAGAAGTTCTCGGAAACCCCATTAAGGGTACGTCTTCACTACCCACCATATCGGCGGGTAGCAATCTATTTCTCGGAGTTCGATATATCGCGTCTCATCTAGACGTGATATATCGAACTCCGAACGTGCTTCCGTCGACTCCGGAACTCCACCACCATGAACGGCGGTGGCGGAGTCGATGGGGGAGCCACGGACTTCGATCCCGCGCCGTGAGGACAAGTAAGTACTTCGAACTAAGGTACTTCGACTTCAGCTACGCTATTCGCGTAGCTGAAGTTGCGTACCTTAGCTCAAACCCCCGTCCCCCCAGTGTAGACCAGGCCTAAGTTGACGGTGGGAGTAGTTCCGAAACTCCCCTACCCTGTCCTTATAGAACGAGACTTCCCGGGGTTTGATGGCCTACTCCCCGGGGACGAGGTAGAAGAAAATAATGACCCTGGGACCCAAGGTGTGGCCCAGATAGATGACCCTCCCCCAGCCTTCCATGAGTTTAGCCAGAATTTGTTCTCCCCGCCGGGGAAGTCCAGGAAGACTCGGAGGGAACGGAGGGCGGATAAAAGGAGGGGGATGAGGATCCTGACCCAGTACCAGAAGTCTATGCTGGCAGGGGAAAGAAGGGGCTCAGCTGACAGCAGGACTGGGTAGGCCATCAACAACCCTATCATTGGACCTGGTTCCCCAGGGGCTTTCCCCGAGGGGGAGACGGAGGTAGACCCCCCAGAATTTGGACAAATGGGGACCGCACGTGGGAATTTTGGTCAGGATCAGGCCAATGATCCCATATACCACAATATTCATAAGTAAGTAGTCGAGGTAAATGGGGTCCCAGTAGAGGGGAGAGTTAAGGGCCCAGGGCCGTATTATATGATTAAGAAGCAGGGGCGGCTCCAGGCCCCAGCACGCCAAGCGCGTGCTTGGGGCGGCATGCCGCGGGGGGCGCTCTGCTGGTCAGCAGGAGGGCGGCAGGCGGCTCCGGTGGACCTCCCGCAGGCGTGCCTGTGGAGGGTCCGCTGGTCCCGCGCGGCTCCGGTGGACCTCCCGCAGTCGTGCCTGTGGAGGGTCCGCTGGTCCCGCGCGGCTTTGGTGGTGCCGTGGGACCAGCGAACCCTCCGCAGGCACACCTGCGGGAGGTTCATCGGAGCTGCGGGACCGGTAACCGGCAGAGCGCCTCCCGCGGCATGCCGCCCTGCTTGGGGGGGCGAAATGTGTAGACCTGCCCCTGTTAAGAAGGATCTGCTATATAGAGTAGTCCGGGTCCAAGAGCAAGTCATAGAACAACTCTTGGTTCCCCGGAAGCATTAGAGGGCGGTAATGGATCTGGCCCACAGTCATCTGTTCAGGGCCCATCTAGGAGTAGATAAGATCCTTGATCGGATTCTACAGAGGTTTTTTTGGCCTGGCATTTATGCGGGAGTCCGGTGATATTGTACCTCCTGTCCGGAATGCCAAATAGAATCATAGAATCATAGAATCTCAGGGTTGGAAGGGACCTCAGGAGGTCATCTAGTCCAACCCCCTGCTCAAAGCAGGACCAAACCCAACTAAATCATCCCAGCCAGGGCTTTGTCAAGACTGACCTTAAAAACCTCTAAGGAAGGAGATTCCACTACCTCCCTAGGTAACCCATTCCAGTTCTTCACCACCCTACTAGTGAAAAAGTTTTTCCTAATATCCAACCTAAACCTCCCCCTGTGCAACTTGAGACCATTACTCCTTGTTCTGTCATCTTCTACCACTGAGAACAGTCTAGATCCATCCTCTTTGGAACCCCCTTTCAGGTAGTTGAAAGCAGCTATCAAATCCCCCCTCATTCTTCTCTTCTGCAGACTAAACAATCCCAGTTCCCTCAGCCTCTCCTCATAAGTCATGTGCTCCAGCCCCCTAATCATTTTTGTTGCCCTCCGCTGGACTCTCTCCAATTTATCCACATCCTTCTTGTAGTGTGGGGCCCAAAACTGGACACAGTACTCCAAATGAGGCCTCACCAGTGCTGAGTAGAGGGGGATGATCACATCCCTTGATCTGCTGGAAATGCCCCTACTTATACAACCCAAAATGCCATTAGCCTTCTTGGCAACAAGGGCACACTGTTGACTCATATTCAGCTTTTCGTCCACCGTAACCCCTAGGTCCTTTTCTGCAGAACTGCTACCCAGCCATTCGGTCCCTAGTCTGTAGCAGTGCATGGGATTCTTCCGTCCTAAGTGCAGGACTCTGCACTTGTCCTTGTTGAACCTCATCATATTTCTTTTGGCCCAATCCTCTAATTTGTCTAGGTCCCTCTGTATCCTATCCCTACCCTCCAGCGTATCAACCACTCCTCCCAGTTTAGTGTCATCTGCAAACTTGCTAAGGGTGCAGTCCACACCATCCTCCAGATCGTTAATGAAGATATTGAACAAAACCGGCCCCAGCACCGACCCTTGGGGCACTCCACTTGATACCGGCTGCCATCTAGACATGGAACCATTGATCACTACCCGTTGAGCCCGACCATCTAGCCAGTTTTCTATCCACCTTACCATCCATTCATCCAGCCCAGACTTCTTTAACTTGCTGGCAAGAATACTGTGGAAGACTGTATCAAAAGCTTTGCTAAAATCCAGAAATAGTACATCCACTGCTTTCCCCTCATCCACAGAGCCGGTTATCTCGTCATAGAAGGCAATTAGGTTAGTCAGGCATGACTTGCCCTTGGTGAATCCATGCTGACTGTTCCTGATCACTTTCCCCTCCTTTAAGTGGTTCAGGATTGATTCCTTGAGGACCTGTTCCATGATTTTTCCAGGGACTGAGGTGAGACTGACTGGCCTGTAGTTCCCTGGATCTTCCTTCTTCCCTTTTTTAAAGATGGGCACTACATTAGCTTTTTTCCAGTCATCCGGGACCTCCCCCGATCGCCATGATTTTTCAAAGATAATGGCCAATGGCTCTGCAATCTCATCGGCCAACTCCTTTAGCACCCTCGGATGCAGCGCATCCGGCCCCATGGACTTGTGCTCGTCTAGCTTTCCTAAATAGCCCCGAACTACTTCTTTCTCCACTGAGAGCTGGTCACCTCCTCCCCATACCGTGCTGCAGAGTGCAGCTGTCTGGGAGCTGACCTTGTCTGTGAAGACAGAGGCAAAAAAAGCATTGAGTACACTAGCTTTCTCCACATCCTCTGTCACTAGGTTCCCTCCCTCATTCAGCAAGGGGCCCACGCTTTCCTTGACTTTCTTCCTGTTGCTAACATACCTAAAGAAACCCTTCTTATTACTCCTAACATCTCCGGCTAGCTGGAGTCAATGGTCCAGTCCCGTGGTTTTAGTGCCTAAGTCGGATGGCAGTATGAGGTTCTGCAATGACTTCCACAAGCTGAATGAGGTGTCCCAATTTGATGCATACCCTATACTCAGGATAGATGAGCTGATTGACCGATTGGGAAAGGCACAGTTTATGTCTACCCTTGACATGGGCCTCAACCATATTTAAGGGCCCCTCTGGTACCTCTGCCAATTATCGAGGTTCCATTTGAGCAAATAGCTATGGACATAGTAGGGCCATTGGAGAAGTCAGCCCGGGGCCATCAGTACATTCTGGTAGTACTAGATTATGCCACCCGGTACCCCGAGGCCATACCCCTATGGAATACCATGTCCAAGACCATAGCCAAAGAATTAGTCCAAATTTTTTCCAGAGTAGGAATACCTAAGGAGATCCTGATGGACCAAGGGACCCCCTTTGTGTCTAAACTGATAAAGGACCTATGTACCATGCTCCACATACGGACCCTTAGAACATCGGTCTACCATCCCCAGACCGATGGCCTTGTCGAACGTTTTAATAGGACATTGAAAAACATGTTACGGAAAGTGATTAGTCATGATGGGAAAGACTAGGACGCCCTGCTGCCTTATGAACTGTTTGCCGTACGGGAGGTTCCTCAGGCTTCCACTGGATTCTCCCTCTTTGAGCTGTTAAATGATCACCACCCCAGGTGCATACTGGACCTGGCTAAAGAAGACTGGGAAGAACAGCCGAACCCGGGGAGAAACGTTGTGGAACAGGTGCTGCAGATGAAAGACAGAATAGCCCGAGTCGCTCCCCTTGTGCGCGAACACATGGAGAAGGTCCAAGGGGCACAACGGACGTACTACAATCATCAAGCAATGACCCGGAAGTTCCAGGTAGGGGACCGGGTGATGGTGCTCATACCCACAGCGGAGAGCAAGCTCCTGGCCAGGTGGCAGGGGCCATATGAGGTAGTAGAAGCTATAGGAGAAGTTGACTATAAGGTCCGATAGCCAGGTCGCCGTAAGCTGGAGCAGATCTACCATATAAATCTGCTGAAACCTTGGCAGGATAGAGAAGCTCTGGCGGTTGCGCTGGGGGCACCATCCCCTACAAGCAACCAGCCCGACCTGGTGGGAATGTCCCTGGAGTTGACTCCAGAACAACGATCAGAAGTGATCAGCCTGATCAAACGCAACCAGGATGTGTTCTCGGAAAAGCCAGGCAGGACGACTGAGGTTCACCACCACATCCTCACAGAGCCTGGAGTGAAGGTGCACATCAAGCCATACCAGATCCTGGAGGCCAAGAGAGAAGAGATTAGGAGAGAGGTCAGGAAGATGCTGACCTTAGGAGTCATCGAAGAATCTCATAGTCAATGGTCCAGTCCCGTGGTTTTAGTGCCTAAGTCGGATGGCAGTATGAGGTTCTGCAATGACTTCCGCAAGCTGAATGAGGTGTCCCAATTTGATGCATACCCTATACTCAGGATAGATGAGCTGATTGACCGATTGGGAAAGGCACAGTTTATGTCTACCCTTGACCTTATCATGGGCTATTGACAGATCCTCCTGGCCAAGGCCGACAAGGAGAAGACGGCCTTTGCAACTCCAGAAGGACTATATCAGTACACTGTTCTCCCCTTTGGGTTGCATGGGGCCCCCGCTACTTTCCAAAGGCTAATGGACAAACTGTTACGACCCTATGCGGCAGCCTATCTCGACGATGTCACTATATATAGCCCCGACTGGGAGACGCACATGGAGAAGGTAGAAGGAGTCCTGGACACCCTGAGGAAGGCAGGACTGACTGCAAATCCCTCCAAATGTTCGATCGGGTTAGCTGAGGCCAGGTACCTTGGGTATATAGTGGGGAGGGGCATGGTGAAGCCCCAACTCAACAAGTTAGAAGCTATACAGAAGTGGCCCCGACCACTCCGGAAAAAAAAAGGTCAGAGCATTCCTGGGACTAGTGCGGTACTATAGACGGTTCATTCCCCACTTTGCCACCAGAACATGCCCATTAACGGACCTAACCAAAGCTCGGGGCCCAGACATAGTAAAATGGTCTGCTGCAGCCGAAGCCGCTTTTGCAGATCTGAGGACGGCCCTCTGCACAGACCCCGTACTAGTAGCCCCAGACTGGGGGAAGGAGTTTATCCTACAAACGGACACCTCTGAAGTAGGGCTGGGGGCAGTGCTTTCACAAATGATTGGAGATGACGAACACCCCGTCCTCTTCCTCAGTAGGAAGCTCCTACCTAGGGAACGGAAATACGCCATAGTGGAGAAGGAATGCCTGGCAGTAAAATGGGCCATAGAAAGACTCCGCTACTATCTACTTGGACGGAGGTTTACCCTGGTGACGGACCATGCCCCTTTGCAGTGGATGCACCAAAACAAGGACAAAAATGCGAGAGTAACAAGATGGTTTCTGTTGCATCAACCTTTCCACTTCACAGTACGACATAGGTCTGGAACCCAACATGGCAATGCGGCTGGCCTGTCGAGGGTGCACTGCTTTCTGACCCAAGTAGGCCAACCCCATAGTGTTGAGCAATGGGGGAGATATGTGGCAAACCCAGGACAAATGGCTACAAAGGGAGGGATAGTAATTAGTCCCAGAGGGGTTAAAAGGCCTCTCCCTATCCATTGAGGAGAGATAGCCATGGAGAAATAAGGTTCACATGGAACAGGGATTACCAGGGGAACTAATTAGGTTCAGCTGGCCCCAATTGCTGGAGACCTTTTTAAACCCTCCCTGGCATGGAAGCAGGGGGGGAGAGTGAGAGCAGCAGAGAAGCTGCCAGCAAGTAGGTTCAGCAGGACTCTGAACTCTTCCAGCAAGGAAGACTGCACTCTGTCCCCAGAAGGGGAGAAAACCAGCACAAGGGACTGACTGAGGGAAGGATCAGCCAGACCCTGCACGACCTGGAAGGATTTGCTTTGCCCAAGCCTGTGTCTCCAAGGCAAAAAGTGACTGAGCCAGCTGAGGAGAAGCAGGTACTTTGCCACATGGTTTTGAAGAAAACTAGCATACAGGTGAGTTGGTTTGGTTTCCAGCTGAGAGTTTGTCAATTCTTAGCTAATGCATATGGCATTGGCCAGAGCTGGCACTCGGTTTACCAGCATCACAACCTCCTTACATCATCCTTCTGCTTCCCAAATGCCAGCAGAGGATCATGTGATGCCGTCAGTATGTGCTCCATCTTGTGAAGACATACTTATAAAAGCTTGTTAGTTACATTTGGGCTGTGGTTGAAAAATTGTTTTTCTGGCCCACACAAATATGTTATAGCTGCATTTTGGATTCAGCAGAGTGTTTGCAGAATGGGTATCAATGAGACCAGAGAGGAGGAGAAGGTAACAGCTGTCAATATGTGGAATGTTCAGGGCCTGAAAATATGTTTTGGTTGTCTGAGCAGAGAGAAGGGTCAGGTAACTGATAAGTTGTGGAGGAAGAAGCGGGAGGATTTGGACACAGCTGAGATGGGAGGAGTCAAAGACAATTCCAGGGTTCAAGTTTGGGTGAGAGGGAGGGTGACGCTGTCAAAAGCAAAGGAGAGTAAGGTAAGATGAGAGGAGTTAAGAGGAAGAATAAGGAACCCAGTTTTAGCCATGTTAAGAATGAGGGACTTGCATGCTGTTCAGGAAAAGATCTTGGAAAAACATCAGAAATGTAGGACTTGCCTGCTTCAATATACGGTATTAAATTTTGTTGCACCTGTTATGACAAAGTGGGAATGTTCTTAATGTTTTCTCTGAATACTGTGTGGGTGCCTCAGTTTCCCCTGCAAGGTGCCAACTGAAGGTGTTGGGGTCAAAGAGATCAGGTGGCCTCCTTGTCCAGAAGAGACACAAAGGCTAGAGGAGGGCGTGTCAGTTTGGAGCTGGCTGGGGAAATGGGGAGAGCGAGGCCCAGAACTTGGGTCTAGGCTTCCCACCCTCCAAGATGGACCTGACTGAGGGGTCCTGTTTTCTGTACCTACAAGCTCTGTTTTAGACTGTGATCCTGTCATCTAATAAACCTTCTGTTTTTACCGGCTGGCTGAGAGTCATCTCTGACTGCAGAGTTGGGGTGCAGGGACCTCTGGTTGCCCCAGGACCTGCCTCGGCACACTCGCTGCAGAAAGCGCATGGTGTGGAAGGGCATGCTGAATGCTCCGAGGTCAGACCCAGGAAGGTGTAAGCTTCTTGCCCTTCAGACAGTCTGCTCAGAGAGAGGAGGCTCCCCCGGAGTCCTGACTGGCTTTGTATGGAGTAGTTCCAAAGCATCCCAGCATCCCCTTCCACACCATGCGCTTCCCAGAAGTCTGCAAAGGCACTGACACTCCCTCCTCTGGCCTTTGTCTGTTTTCCAGACATTAGGAGGCCACTTGATCTCACCTATTGTTCTCCAACACCTTCAGTTGGCACCTTGCAGGAGAGTGGCCCAGGCCATCAGTTGCCCAGAGACAGGGTTTCGGCCATTCTCTGTGCAGACGGCATCACACTGGCACTCCAGGGCTCTACAACAATCACACCCCCTTATCCCACCATCTAGATCCTTGAGAAATGCATAGGGGAAACTGAGGCACTCACACAGTATTCAGAGAAAACATTAAGAACATTCCCACTTTGTAACACCTGTATACGACTAGTTATATACTTTAAAGGGGTGTAAAATAATCAAGTATTGTGCTAAACACAATGATACTCCAAACTGACCACCAAACTGACCACCAAATTTAAGTTGCACGTTTTTCCCCTCAAGTGAGGGCTCTGAGGTGGGGCTGGGGATGAGAGGTTCACAGTGCAGGAGGGTGCTCAGTGTTGGGGTGCTGGGGCACAGGCTCTGGGGTGGGGCAGGACTGGGGATAAGGAACTTGGGATGAAGACAGGCTGCCCCAGGGCTAGGACCAGAGAGGACTCCCCCCGCAACCTTGTTACCGGCAGCAGCAAGCTCCGGGGGGGGACCCCTCCTCTCCCCCCCACCCCGCAGTACACTCACTCTGCACCACAGTCACTGCAGATGCTCCTAGGGACTCTTTCAGGTCCAGAAAGCCCACTCGCCTCCCCTATGGTGGGTACCGGGTGTCACGGAATCCCTGGGCAATGCTCTGGAACAGCTCCTCACAAAGCCAGTCAGGACTTCAGGGAGCCTCCTTTCCCTTGGAGCAGACTGTCTCCAGGGCAAGAAGCTCACACGGCTTCACCTCCTGGGTCTCTCCTTGGAGCATTCAGCATCCTCTGCCCCTCCGTGCATTTCCCACAGCGAGCCCGCCCCAGCGGGGTCCTGGGGAAGACACAGGGTCCTGCACCCCCACTTTGCAGTCAGATGTGGCTCTCAGCCAGCCAGTAAAACAGAGGTTTATTCGATGACAGGAACAGGGTCTAAAACAGAGCTTGTAGGTACAGTGAACCGGACCCCTTGGCCGGGTCCATTCTGGGGGCAATGAGCCTGACCCCCACGTCTGCACTTCACTCCTCGTCCCCAGCCAGCTCGACTTCCAAACCCCCTCCAGCCCCTCCTCTCTGCTCAGTTCCTTTCCTGGGCCAGGAGGTCACCTGATCTCTTTGTCTCCAACACCTTCAGCTGGCACCTTTGCAGGGGAGGGGCCCAGGCCATCAGTTGCTAGGAGACAGAGTGCCAGGCATTTGGGTGTACTGGCCCCTTCCTCTGCAGCAATCACACACCCTGATCCACCACCTAGATACTAAAGAACTGCATAGGGGACACTGAGGCACCAACACAGTATTCAGAGAAAACATTAAGAACATTCCCAGTTCGTCACACCGGGCGGGGGGAGAGGATTGCCATCATGTGTGGTCTCCCCACCCCTGCTGCTGCCCCTGGGTGCCGGGGGTGGGGAGGAGGGGCAGGGGAGAGAGCTCCCAAGCACTTGTGTGCCTCTTTCCTCCTCCAATCTTCCTCTTCCCCTCCCCCGGTGCTCCAAGAGGCTGCCAGCCGCTGATCTCTATAACCTTAGGCAGAAGTAGCAGAAACAAAGGAGAGAGGCACTGGCTGTTTTCTTTCAGGCAGGGAAGCTCCGAGGCGGGGCCAGGGGAGAAATCCAGCTCCAAATATTGGTGGAGCAGAGCCCTCAGCCTTGAATATTCCTGGTGCTTAAGCACCTTGAGCCCATATAAGCTGCTGCCCTTGCCCCCTACCACCCCAGTCCTGGGCTCCCCCCCGCAAACGTGACCTCCTCATTCACCACAGCAATCCCCGTTTACACTTGCAGTGGGGATCAAACTGTTTCTCCTATTTTTATTTCACTTTAGCATAAATCTCACCCCCTCGTCCCCCGCAATCCCATCTTTAGTGCTCCAAATGCACATGGAAGGCATAGGGACTAACCTTCAAACCTTGTACCTCGAAAGGGATGGGGATCTAGTAAAGAGGGTTCAGGTAGCAGAGCAGGTGTGGGGGTGCGTGGAGGCTCTACACTGGCAGAGAAGCTGGATGTGATGTACTCGCGGAGGAGAGGGGGTATCAGGAGGGTTGCGGGAGAAGAGGTGCAGGGGAAGGGGGAGGTGTGGGAGGAGAAGGCTGGGGGAGGGTACAAGGGGAGAGGTGCAGGTGAAGGGAGAGTACAAGGGGAAGGGGTGCAGCAAAGAAGCAATGGAGGGAGGTACAAGTGGAGGGGCTGCAAGCGGGAGGGGGTGGGGGTGCAAGGGGTGAGAGGGGCAGGCGCTGACAGCTGTTCCCCAGGCTCCTGCGGGCACACCCAGGCTGGACTGCGGTTCAGGCTGCCCTGCCGCTGGAGAGCCTGAGCATCATCCCCCTGAGCTGAGCCCCTCTCGCCGCCGTAGCCCGGGCCCGGCTCCGGGGGATGATGCTCAGGCTTCCCCAGCGGCAGGGCAGCCTGAACTGCAGTCCAGCCTGTGCGACTCATGCTGCTGTGAGCGCCATCTAGTGACTGCAGCCAGAACTGCAGTGTCAGTTCCAGCTCAGCCTGAAAGCCTCAGCTGAGAGGGAACATGTTGGTTCAGGGCCGGCTCCTGGCTTTTTGCTCTCCAAGGAAAAAAAAAGGGGGGGGGGTGAGAGACGCCCCTTTGAAAGTGCCACCCCAGCACATGCTTGGCGTGCTGGTGCCTAGAGCCAGCCCTGTCAACTCTGATATCCCTGGCCATGCCTATTTACCATACACAAGGGATGTGTAAGTTTCATCTCCGCTCCGCCCCCCCCTCCCCCAGGCTCTGCAAACACCCCACAGGCACCTCCCTGTGCAGACACTGAGAGGGTCATGGGGATTCTGCAGCTCCTCTCTCTGCTAATGGGGATGCTGGCCACTGCCCTCTCAGGTGAGACTGGGGCTCCCTGCAGTAGCCATCTGGGTGGGGTCAGGCTCCCTGGAGAGGTTCATCACCCCATGGGGTATCCCCTTTGTCTTTCAGGTGCAGAGGGCAGATTAGTGGAGCAGTCATCCCCATATTTAATGGTGTGGTTGGGAGCATCAGAGTCAATGAACTGCACCTTGAAGGACACAACCTACCCCTGGATGAGCTGGTACCTGCAGGATGCCCAAGGCCAGATGCACTTCCTGGAATCTCTAAGATATAAAGGTGATACTGGTAACACATCCAGGATGGGAACATCCTATCAGACTGAACGGGTCACTGATACAGTGCTCAGGCTCGAGATGAAGAATGTGACTCAGTCCCAGATCATCTATTGCACCTGCAGCAAAGGGCACAGTGAGAGAATAGAGCAGAGATGGTGACAAAAACCTTCCTTAATTCAGAGATATCTGTCCCACTGTGGGAATCTAACCCCAACACCAGGAGTCTGAAACCAGTTATCTAGCTGGAGGGAGATGAGCTAACACCAATAGTGCAGAGACCCTTCAAGGGACACCCCTTGTCAGTCAGGGACACTGTTATCCTTCCCATCATCAGCAGCCCCCATCACACATCTCTCCCCACTGTACACGCTGCTAATTCTCTCCCTCACAGGCTCCCCACAAATAGGACACACCTGCGCCACAGTCATGTGTGTTCTCTCCCTTTTCTACTCATTCTCATCAGCTCTGCCAGCTCATCACTAGAGGGAGCCATGATCACACACACTAACCGATGTGTTCATAGACTCATAGGATATTGGAAGGGACATCAGGAGGTCATCTAGTCCAACCTCCTGCTCAAAGCAGGACCAATCCCCAATGCCTCAGGCTGCTCAGTGCTCTCTGCACATGAGAGATAATTCAGTTAGCTATGTTTTTAGTGAGGGGTTCTGTACATGGGGAAATCGACCAGAACAGCTATTCTACAATAGCTTCATGGGTGGGCACTCTTATTCCAGAATAGCTATTCCTTTTCAATTCACACCTTCCCTCATTCTGGAATAACTTCCATGAAACTCTTAAAGACAGTGATTCTTCTGGTTTCTTTATCTTCTTGTCCAAAAAACAGACATAGGACCATTGGACTCATGGATAAAGAGAATGAGAGAAATAACATAAAACAATCAATTAAAATATGAAAATGTAAATTAAATAACAGACTCAGGTCCTCTTCCTGAGTGAGTCTAGTCGAGTATATCCACTGAGTGTCAGGATCTGCTGTCCATCACTAGGATCTGTGTGCTGCCATGCATTCCCTCCTGTGTTGGTGTCTTCCCTATCATTCCTCAGGAGAAATGCTGATTCCTGCATTAGTGGCAGGAAGATATCATCCAGGAGAATGGGACCAGACATCAGTGACCAGGAGTTTCATGAAACTGTCTGTCCAGGAGGTGGAGTGAGGGAAGGACATGGGCAGACATAGGTTTCTTCTCTGAAATGACACCTCAGTGTTTCTCCTCCCACTGAGAAGTGTAGCTGCCCTTCCCTTGTCTCACCCATTGAGGGTCAGAGAGCAGGGCTGCCCAGAGGGGGAGGGCAAGTGGGGCAATTTGCCCCAGGCCCTGGGCTCCGCAGCCCCGGCCCCAGCCCGACCCAACCCCCTCTCTGCCCCTCTCCCAGACCCTCAGAACATCCAGGAGCATCCCTGACCAGCTGCAGCCAGGGGCGGCTCTAGACATTTCGCTGTCCCAAGCAGGGCGGCACGCCGCAGGGGGGTGCTCTGCCAGTCGCCGGTCCCGCGGCTCCGGTGGACCTCCCGCAGGCGTCCCTGCAGATGCTCCACCGAAGCCCCGCAGGACGAGCGGACCCTCCGCAGGCACACCTGCAGGAGGTCCACTGGAGCCGCCTGCCGCCCTCCCGGCGAGCGGCAGAGTCCCCCCCGTGGCATGCTGCCCCAAGCATGCGCTTGGCGTGCTGGGGTCTGGAGCCGCCTCTGGCTGCAGCGTGGCTCTGGTGGGGCCTGAGTTCCGCCCCGCTCAGAGCTGCGTGGTCAGGGGGTGGGGCTGTGAGCTCCAGCAGGGCCTGAGCTTCCTCCGCTTGGCCTGGAGCTCGCAGCCCCACCCCCTTACCACGCGGCTCTGAGCAGGGAGGGGCTCAGGCCCAGCTGGAGCCACGCTGCAGCTGTCCAGGGAAGTTCCTGGATGCGCTGAGGCTCCGGGGGAGGGGGTACCGGGGGCAGGGCCGGCTCTAGGCACCAGCGCTCCAAGCATGTGCTTGGGGTGGCACTTTCCAAGGGGTGTCACTCCCGCCCCCCCTTTTTTTTTCCTTGGAGAACAAAAAGCCAGGAGCCGGCCCTGAACCAACATGTTCCCTCTCAGCTGAGGCTTTCAGGCTGAGCTGGAACTGACACTGCAGTTCTGGCTGCAGTCGCTAGATGGTGCTTATGGCAGCCTGAGTCGCACAGGCTGGACTGCAGTTCAGGCTGCCCTGCCCTGGGGAGCCCGAGCATCATCCCCCGGAGCCGGGCCTGGGCTGCACGGGTGAGAGGGGCTCAGCTCCGGGGGATGATGCTCTGGCTCTCCAGCGGCAGGGCAGCCTGAACTGCAGTCCAGCCTGGGTGTGAGGAGCCGGGGAGGGGGGAAGCGGGGCCCAGGATGCAGAGAGGGGGGAGGGGTCCTGCTGCCACCACCGCTGCTGCTCTGCTCCGAGTCTCCCCAGGATGGCGCAGCATTTCCCCGCGGGAGTGGGCTGTGCAGGGTGCCGCCAGGCTGGGTACGGAGCGCGGCTCCCAGCTCCCACGCTGACGAGGCGAGTGGCTGGGCAGCCCGAACTGCCACCTCCTGCCCCTGGACCCAGCCCACTGCGCACCTCCCCCACCGCAGGCCCACGCTGCCTCCCCTGGGCGGGGAGAGGCAGAGCCTGGCTCTGAGCGGGGCAGTGGGGGATACTGCCCTGCCAGGAGACCCCCACGGCTCGGGCACCTGAGGGTCAGTGTCTGTCCTCTCGGCTCTGCCTGCAGGGGCCTGGGGAAGCAGCTGTCAGTGCCTGCCCCTCTCAGTCCTTGCACGCCCCCGTCCCGCTCGCAGCCCCTCCACTTGTACCTCCCCTCATCGCTCCTTCACTGAACCCCTTCCCCTTGTACTCTCCCTTCACCCGCACCTCTCCCCTTGTACCCTCCCCCAGCCTTCTCCTCCCACACCTCCCCCTTCCCCTGCACCTCTTCTCCCGCAACCCTCCTGATACCCCCCTCCTCCTCCTCTGTGAGTACATCACACCCAGCTTCTCTGCCAATGTAGAGCCTCCAAGCACCCCCACACCCGCTCCGTTGCCTGAACCCTCTTTACTAGATCCCCATCCCTTTCTGGGTACAAGGTTTGAGGGTTAGTCCCTAGGCCTTCCATGTGCATTTGGAGCACTAAAGATGGGATTGCGGGGGATGGGGGCTGGGGTGAGATTTATACTAAAGTGAAATAAAAATAGGAGAAACAGTTTGATCCCCACTGCAAGTGTAAACGGGGATTGCTGTGGTGAACGAGGAGGTCACGTTTGTGGGAGGAGAGCCCAGGGCTGGGGTGGTAATGGGTGCAGGGGGGGGAAGAGAGAGCCCAGGGCTGGGGTGGCAGGGGGTGTGGGTGTGGGAGGGCACTGGTGGTGGGGGGAGAGCCCAGGGCTGGAGTTGTGGGCAGCCAAAATTCTTTTTGCTTGGGGCGGCAAAAAACCTAGAGCCGGCCCTGGCTGGGGGCAAGGGGAAGGGGCCGGGGCCGGGGGTTTGGCTACGGGGCAGGAAGTCCCAGGGACACGGAAGGGGCAGAGGTTGGGGAGGCGGACAGGGGACAGGGAATGGGGAGGGGTTGGATCATGGGCATTCCGGGGTCTATCAGGACTCAGCGGGGGTTGGATAGGGGTCAGGGCAGTCAGGGGACAGGGAGCAGGGGTGGGGGCCCAGGGTGGTGGTTGGGGATGGGGTCTCCGAGAGACGGTGAGGGGACAAGGAGCAGGATGGATTGGGGATTCTGAGGGGGGCGGGCAGTCGGGGGGCAGGAAGTGGGTGGGGGTCGGATGGGGGCAGGGCCAGGCTGTTTGGGAGGCACAGCCTTCCCTACCCTAAAGCTCATTCAGTAGTTTGAGCCTTGCAGAAGAGCCAAGCTGTTAGCTTTTCCATTAGGGCTACCATCCCTTTCACTTCTCAAATGCCAAATTATTGTCTATATTTAATTTCAGCGCCATAGGGAGATTCATGTCAGGGGAGGGTAGCTTCATTTAATATTAGCCATTGAGGGAGGGATCACATGAGAAGAGCAATATCCTTCCCAATATCCTTCCCAACCCTACCAAGGGAGGCCCCCCTCCCCTGCGTTCCCTGAGGCTTCAGAGGGGTTAATTCAGTGGTTCTCAAACTTTTATAATGGTGACCCCTTTCACACAGCAAACCTCTGAGTGCAAACTCCCCTCCCATAAATTAAAAACACTTTTTTATATATTTAACACTATTATAAATAGCAAAGCAGGGTTTGAAGTGGAGGCTGATAGCTCGTGACCCCCAGAAATAACCTTGTGACCCCCGAGGGGTCCTGACTCCCAGTTTGAGAACCCCTGGGTTAATTTAATTTTAGCGCCCTGTGTCCATTCACATGCATGTGCTATTTTGAGCATTTCAGTTTTTACAGCATAGGCTCATCCCAGATTCTGGAACAAGCTCAAATGCTCAGTTCCTGGAATATGTACTCTGACGAACTGGGACTGTTCTTACAGTGGTCTGTGAATGCTGAGTCGGGGGTGTTGGCCTGGGAGGACAGTCTACATTGGGAGATGGGAGACTAGCCTTGTGGGAAAATACTTGAGCATGTAAAGTGAGAACCCAGGAAGGGGTGAGAGGCCAGGTGACACCTCTGCCCAGGAAGCTGAACAAAGACTGAGGGGAGGAGACGCTGGGGAGTGAGAGTTTTTTCAGGAGAAGGCTGGGGAATGGAGGGAAGCAGAGACAGGGCTCGGACCCCCCAATGGGGCTGTGGTGCTCCTGGGACCCCAAGATGGACCTAATTGGAGAGGATCCTGTTGTCTGTGCCTGCAAGACCTGTCTTGGACTGTGTTCCTGTCATCTAAATAAACCTTCTGCTTTACTGGCTGGCTGAGAGTCATGGTGAATCGCAGGATGCCAGGAGTGCAGGGCCCTGACTCCCCCACACTCCGTGACATGTACATAATCTATACTAAAGACCAAACCCACAGTAACTGTCTCCAGTTTGTGAGGGACCCCATGGAACCAGTCTCTAGGAAACAGATAAATGCATGGAGGTTAAATCCATTGATGGCTATCAGCCAGGATGGGTAAGGAATGGTGTCCCTAGCCTCTGTTTGTCAGAGGGTGGAGATGGATGGCAGGAGAGAGATCATTTGATCATTACGTGTTAGGTTTACTCCCTCTGGGACACTTGGCATTGGCCATTGTCGGTAGACAGGATACTGGGCTGGATGGACCTTTGGTTTGACCCAGTATGGCTGTTCTTATGTTCTAACCAAAATGAACCCAAAGTTATGGAGACAGATATGAGTCAAGGAAGCCAGCAGGGTATCAGAAACCTGGAAAAATCTCTGACTGGATGGGCTCAGGTGTTTGATCACAAGCTGAGGTGGTTCAAAAGTTTTGGATTTTTTTTAAGCAGAATGTTTTTATTGTTTCTTTAAACAATCAAATACAGCTTTTCAATTAAAAAAAAACACAACAAATTTTGAAGGAAAGCAGACATTGTCCATGATTTTTATTCTGCTTTTTAAAACCCCTAGTTTTCGATCCAGAAAAAGTGTTGACGAAAAATATTTGTCCAACTCTTTTAATGCGCTTTAGTGCCTTTTAACACTAGCTGATGCTGAGAACCAGTGATACCTTGTAAAGAAGTTTTCTCCAGACTGGGTTTGTGCCGAGATGCAGAAGGTTTATTTTTCCCAGGGCCGCCTATGAGGGGGGGAGCAAGTGGGACAATTTGCATCGGGCCTCACAGGGGCCCCCAAGAGAATGTAGTATTGTATAGTATTTCAATTTTTTTTATGGAGGGCCCCCCCGAAATTGTTTGCCCCAGGCCCCCTGAATCCTCTGGGTGGCCCTGGGTTTGAGAATTCAAAGAGTCACCCTCATATAACAATGCAGGGTTTGAAATACTGCTGTGATCAGAGAGCTGTCTGCTGCAGCTAAGAGCAGGCCTTGGTTTGTGCTGTCAGGTGAATGTAAAGTTATATATGAAGGCATACAAGATTTTCTTGTGGTCTTGTGGAGAACAACACAACAGGTCCAGCTCTGGGACAGTGTAAACCCATTCCTATCTGCTGACGATTCAGTACCTGTGTGAAATGAATGGGCAGAACTTAGTGGCCCAAAAAGTGATGACCCCACATGTTTTTGTGTACAGTGGGAGTATCGAGAGGAGAGCGTTACCCTAAGGGGGAGACAAAAAACTGAATCTAAGTATCTCCCTGTTTGGTTCTCATGATGCCTCTTTTCTCCAGTATTCAGTTCACTCACTGAATTGGACAAACAAACAAAAAAGACACAAAATGCACCTACCTTTAACCTTTCACCAAGGATGGCCCTCAGGAAATATCCTTGATGGAAACATCCTACAGGTCTGAGTGGATAAGTAACAGAGAAATCAGGTTGGAGATAAAGTAATATCCCACACACAGCTGCACAAAGGCCATATCTCCTGCTAATTTCAATTCTCTCACTGTTCAATAACCCCCTTCCAGATCAACTGTCTAACACCGCCCCCCCCTCGCAGTACAAAATTCTCTCTCGTTCTTTTTTCCTCCTTCTAGACAGGTTTTTTTTTTAATTTATCTCACTCTCTCATATCATTTCCTGTCTCACATGTCTCTGCTCCCTGGTTGGCCAGTGGCTGGAAGTTCTGGCTCAGGCTGTGTGTGTCTATGCAGCTGTCTCAGACAGATCCCCAGCCAGATGAGCAGGTACCCAATGGTTCCCCATTTGCTCTTTATTGTTGGCCTGTCCCCCTTGGGTAAGTGAAAGCTTTTAAATTAAGCGAAAGCACATGAAGGAGTCTATGGATCTGTTCAATTTTAGAGACAGCAGAGATGGTACAGACCATCTTTCCATGGCCCCCATCCCTAGCCCCTGCGAGGTGGTTTCCAGTGTTATATTCTCCTACACTTTCTACCGTGAGATTATAAAATGAAGGTGGCAATAAGGCTTCCACTCCTTCCCATGCAGAGATCGCCCTCACCTTTGGGAATGTTTCCTGAACACAAGCCGGAAATTCCCCCATTTCTCCAATTTAATCCCATTAAACCCTCATCTCATTTTATTTCTATTTCCTCACAGGATGGGCCGTCCGTCAGCCCCCAGACATGGTGGTCAGTCAGGGACAGCTACTGACACTGAACTGCTCCCAAATATCAACCAGTTACACCAATATGTACTGGTACAAACAGGCCGTGGGAAACGACGCAAGGCTGCAGCTGGTCGTGTTTTCTATAGAAGGCTCCGGTGAAAATATTGAGAAGCCATTTGAAGGTCACTTCCAGAGCAGTAGGACAAAAAACCATGTCCTGTCTCTGTCTGCCGAGATTGCCCAGGTGCAAGATTCAGGGACATATTACTGTGCTAAGCAAGATCACACAGTGACTCAACTGCCGAAAGTGCTTAGCATAAACCACCCAGTAAAGTGAAAGGACTTCCCTTCCCCCACACCCATGCACAGCCATGTCTCCTGTCCACTCCATCTTGCTCTAACACCTCTCTCCTTGTCCCTATGTATCTTCCTCTCCCTTCCCTATCATCTCTTCTGCCTCTCTCCTCTTCTTTTTCTGAACCTTTCCTTTTTCCTTCTTCTGTCCTACTAAGGCTAGCTTTACACCAGGGGTCAGCAACCTACGACACGTGTGCCAAAGGTGGCACATGAGCCGATTTTTCACGGCATGCGGGGTAGGCTGAGCTGCTCAGCCCGCCGCTGCTCTGAGGTTCCCGCTGCTGGTCCCTTACCAGCCAGGGTCCCGCCCGGTCCCACTCAGCACACGCTGCTGGCCTGGTGGAAGGAACCCCAGGCTGGCGGCGGGCTGAGACCCCAGCTGGCAAGTAGCCAGCAGCTGAAACCCCAGAGCGCTTTGGGGTTTCCACCGCTGGCTCCTGCCAGCCTGGGTCCTGCCGCCGGTCCCACTCAGTGCCAGCTGCTGGCCTGGGGGATGGAACCCCAGGCTGGCAGCAGGCTGAGACCCCAGCTGGCAGGAGCTGGTGGTGGAAACCCCAGAGCTCTGGCTGTCAGCCTGCCACCGTTCTGGGGTTCTGGCTGCTGGTCCCTTGCCAGCCGGGGTCCCTGCAGCCCCACTCACCTTGCTTCCAGTTGGAGTTCCAGCGCAGGCCCCCCCAGGCTTCCGGCCCTGCTCAGCCCTACCAGCCACCAGCTCCACTCACCTCAGCTGCGGATCTGGGGTTCCAGCCGCTGACCTCCTGCCAGCTGGTTATAACTCAGAAGCCTGTGTGCAGCTTAAAGTATCTAGATAGGTGCCACCAGACATTGGAATACTCAGCAAGGAAAAGCAAGGGCAAGGATCACACTAAATTAATAAGATCTGAATTTGAATTTAATTTTAAATAAAGCTTCTGAAACATTTTGAAAACCTTGTTTACTTTACATATAACAGTAGTTTGGTTATATATTACAGACTTATAGAGAGACCTTCTAAAAAACATTCAACTGTATAACTGGCATGCAAAGCCTCAAATTAGAGTATACACATGAAGACTCAGCATACCACTACTGAAAGTTTGCCAACCCCCAGTCTACACTATAGCTTACGTTAGCATAACTTATGACGCTTGGTGGTCTGGGTAAATCACCTCCCTGAGCAACATGAGTTACACTGCTGTAAGTGCCAGCATGGACAACCGCTCTCTGGGACTAGAGTAGTTAAGCTGACAGGAGAACTCTCTCCTACATTAGAGAGCTTACAGTGGCACAGGTGCATCAGTGCAGCTGCGCTGCTGTAAACTCTCTAGTGTAGCCGTGTGTGACAGAATTGGGGATTTTGGTAGTGTTTTACATGGATAGCGTGCATGTGCCTCAGTTTCCCTGTGTGCTGCATGTTTAACAATGTGGTGGGAGAGAGTTTGTTGTTGCAGAGGACCAGCTGTGACCTGTCCTAGCAGTCAGGACCACCAGACAATGGCCTTGAGTTGGAGAACCATAACAACTGGTGACCTGGTGACGAAGAGGCCCACCCCAGCTTGGCAGTCAGCTGGTTCTGGCCAGTGGAAGGACAATGGGCTAAGCAGAGAGGACCCCCGTGACCTAACCAACCAGTTCCAGCCAGAGGGGAAAAAAGGATGGAAGAGAGGGGGGGCCCAATGGTCTATTTACCTGGGATGGAAGACAGGACAGGGGAGGAGCTGTCAGAGCCAGTAATATTGGATGCCCAGCTGGAAAGCGCAGGGTCCCTGGCCTGTAGAGAGAGAGCAGGCAGAGCCCACTTGGATGCAGGTTTGACTTAGATGTACTGTGCTGAGGGAGGCCAGGCCTGAGAGCCTTGAGAGTTTTGTATGCTTTGTTCAGATGCTCAATATACCCCTGTTTTATGCTGGCTGAGAGTCGCACTGGTCTAGAGCACAGTGTTGCATGGTTCCCTCCGGGAATGGAGGCCCCGGGGATCCAGAGAGAGTGGATTCCCTGAGGGGGCCCATGGCGAAAGACAGGCATACTAAGGCTCAGAGAGGTGCAGTGCCAGGAGGCGAAGGGGCTTAAACCCCAAGAGAGAGTGGACCCCCAAAAATGGCTGTTGCACTGAAGGGGGTTCCCCCTAGGGACCGTACAGGGCCAAGAGTGGGCACGACTTGTGAGTCCCAGACACCGTGCCCTAAATCTTCTTCTGTTCTTCCGGTCCTCTCTTCTTCTTCTTCTCTCTCTTCACCCTCCCGATGTTCTTTTCTCCTTCTTGCCTCTATTCCATACACTCACTTTTCATTTCTTTCTCTTTCCCTCTTTTCTCTCCTCGCCTCTCACACCTTCCCTTCCCCATTCTCCCTGTCGCCTCATTCACTCCTCCCTCTCTTTCTCCTCCCTTCAATGGAATGAAATTGGGCAATGGGAGCCATTTCCAGCTGGATGTAGGAGACCTTTCCGTCCTTCTGAGCTCTTCTGCTTTCTCCCTTCTGTTCCCTCCCCTCACTTCCCCTCCTTTATCCCATTCCTCCCTTCCCCTCCTTATTTCTACACCTCTCCTCTCTCATTCCCCATAGTCTCTCCCCCATTACAAATTAAGGGCCTGGTCTCAAGGCTGTTTCCTGGTGACATCTGTGAACCCCAAAGTCAGTTTTTCCCTGGAGCACAACAATTCCAGCCCCAGGGACAGCACCACTGACTTCTGCCTTGCAGGGAGCCATAGTGCAGGAGACAACAGGGCCACAGTATGAGCCCCGGCGTGCCAGCCTGCTTCGTCAGAAACTCCTCCTTTCAATCCTGTCTCTCTTCATTATGGCCAACACTGAGCTGGGGACACGTATTTCAGATTAGAAAGCAGGATAATTGTCTAACAATGGGCTTGTTAGGCTGTTGGATTGTGTCACTCCACCAGTAGCAGCCAGCAGAGGAAGCTAGTACAGGCCTTAGCAGCTCTGACATATTCCTCCCAGCAGGGGGCAGTGGTGTATAGACACACAAGCCAGGCCATGACCAGATGGGTTCTGCAGGGTTCAGTAATAAAAATACCCCCCGTACTCTCTGCTGACAAGAATAGGACATGCAGCCTTTCACCCCACGTCACAGGTTTGATTTCACCCAGGTTGGGAGTTACTGACTCTGGAGGCTATTCAGGGCTTTGGTTATATTCCCTAGGCCCGGCCCTGGGGCCCCCTGTCATTGACGGGGCCCATGCCAGGGAACCCTGTGTTTTACTGTAAACCTGCCTCTGTTCCTGAGGTCTCTTCCAACCCTAATCTTCTATGATTCTATAAAATGCTCAGGTGACTTGGGGATGAGTGCACACAAACACCACTGCTGTGTACCACGTCTGAGAGAGCTGCCCATACAGTGTTATTTCTGCTATAACAGTACATCCATTGGGGCACATGGTGCTGGAAATACAATGACCAGTTGCAGACAATCAAAAACCTTGCAACTTTGGGCCACAGGTGTGGAGCAGCAGCTATAGTTGTGACAAAATGTGAGCTGTGGTTGGTGAATTCAAAGAGTCACCTTCATATAACAATGCAGGGCTTGAAATACTGCTGTGATCAGAGAGATGTCTGCTGCAGCTAAGAACAGGCCCTGGTCTGTGCTGTCAGGTGAATATAAAGTTATAAATGAAGGAACATATTTGTTTAGCACAAGATTTTCTTGAATTCATGTGGAGAACAACAAAACAAGTTCCAGTCCAGCTCTGGGAGAGAGTAAAGCCATTCCTATCTGTTGACGATTCAGTACCTGTGTGAAAGAAATGAGCCGATCTCAGTGGTACAAAACAGTGATGACCCCACATGTTTGTGTGTACAATGGGAGTATCGAGAGGAGTGTTATCCTGAGGAAGAGACAAAAAACTGAACCTAAATATCTCACTGGTTCTCATGGTGCCTCTTTTCTCCAGCTTTCAGTTCACTCACTGAATTGAAAAAAAAAAGACACAAAATGCACCTACCCTTCAGAAATACACCCCACACTTAGAAGTAATATCCCACGCACAGCTGCACAAGGGTCATATCTCCTGCTAATTACAATTCTGCCATTTAATATCCTCATTCTGCCTAGCCCCCCTCAGTACAAAATTCTCTCTCATTCTTTGGCCCTCCTATCCAGTTTTTTTTCCTTTTCTTCTCTCTCTCTCTCATATCATTTCCTGTCTCACGCTTATGTCAGCATCTCTGCTCCCTGATTGGCCAGTTGCTGGAAGTTCTGGCTCAGGTTCAGGCTGTGTGGGTTTATGCAGCTGTCTCAGACAGATCCCCAGCCAGATGAGCAGGTACCCAATGGTTCCCCATTTGCTCTTTATTGTTGGCCTGTCCCCCTTGGGTAAGTGAAAGCTTTTAAATTAAGCAAAAGCACATGAAGGAATCTATGGATCTGTTCATTTTTAGAGACAGTAGAGATGGTAGAGACCATCTTTCCCATTGCCCCCATCCCTAGCCCCTGCGGGGTGGTTTCCAGTGTTATATTCTTCTACACTTTCTACCGTGAGATTATAAAATGAAGATGGCAATAAGGCTTCCTCCTCTTCCCATGCAGAGATCGCCCTCACCTTTGGGAATGTTTCCTGAACACAAGCCGGAAATTCCCCCATTTCTCCAATTTAATCCCATTAAACCCTCATCTCATTTTATTTCTGTTTCCTCACAGGATGGGCCGTCCGTCAGCCCCCAGACATGGTGGTCAGTCAGGGACAGCTACTGACACTGAACTGCTCCCAAATATCAACCAGTTTCACCTACATGTACTGGTACAAACAGGCCGTGGGAAAGGACGTAAGGCTGCAGCTGGTCGTGTTTTCTATAGAAGGCTCTGGTGAAAATATTGAGAAGCCATTTGAAGGTCACTTCCAGAGCAGTAGGACAAAAAACCATGTCCTGTCTCTGTCTACAGAGAGTGCCCAGGTGCAAGACTCAGGCACATATTACTGTGCTAAGCAAGATCACACAGTGACTCAGTTGCCGAAAGTGCTTAGCATAAACCTCCAAGAAAAGTGAAAGGACTTTCCTTCCTCCACACCCATGCACAGCCTTATCTCCTGCATAAGATGCACTCCATCTTGCTCTAACACCTCCCTCTCCTCTCCCTATGTATCTTCCTCTCCCTTCCCTAGCTTCTCTTCTGCCCAGGGCTGGCACCAGCTTTTTTGCCACCCCAAGCAGGAAAGGAAAAAAAAAAAAAGATTGCATTGCCGCCCAAGTGCCATTGAAGAGCAAGGAAGGGATTGAAGGACCCACCGTCAAATTGCTGCTGACTTGCCGCCCCAGGCACCTGCTTCCTTCGCTGGTGCCTAAGCTGGCCCCGATTCTTCCTCTCTCCTCCTCTTTTTCTGAACCTTTCCTTGTTCCTTCTTCTCTCCTACTAGGGCTATGTCTACACTATAGCTTATGTCAGTGTATATTATGTCTCTCGGGGGGCTGAGTAAATCACCGCCCTGAGCAACATAAGTTACACTGCTGCGAGTGCTGGTGTGGACAACCGCTCTCTGGGACTATAGTAGTTAAGCTGATGGGAGAACTCTCTCCTGGTTGGCTTACAGAGGCTACATTAGAGAGCTTGCCGTGGCACAGGTGCATCAGTGCAGCTGCGCCACTGTAAACTCTCTAGTTTAGCTCTGTGTGATGAAGTTGGGGATTTTTGTATTTTTTTACATGAATAGCAAGTGTCTCAGTTTCTCTGTTTGTTGCATGTTTAACAAGGTGGTGGGAGAGGGTTTGTAGTTGCAGAGGACCAGCTGTGACCTCGCCTAGCAACTGGGATCCCCGGACAATGGCCGGGAGATAAGGAACACTAACTACTGGTAACCTGGTGACTAAGAAGCCCACCCCAGCTTGGCAGTCCGCTGGTTCTGCCAGTGGGAGGACAGTAGGCTAAGGACAGAGGACCCCGGTGACCTGACCAACCAGTTCCAACCAGAGGGGATCAAAGGATGGAAGAGAGCGGGCCCCAGTGACCTGTTTACCTGGGATGGAAGACAAAGGACAGGGGAGGAGCTGTAGGGACTGGTGATATTGGATGCCCAGGTGGAAACTGCAGGGTCCTTGGCCTGGAGAGAGAGAGCAGGCAAAGCCCACCTGGATTCAGGAGTGACTTAGATGTACGGTGCTGAGGGAGGCCAGGTCTGAGGGCCCTGAGAGTTTCCTATGCTATGTTCAGACACTCAATATACCCCCCTGTTTTATGCTGGCTGAGAGTCGCACCAGTCTAGAGCACAGTGTTGCATGGTTCCCTCTGGGAATGGAGGCCCCGGGAATCCAGAGCAAGTGGACTCCCTGAGGGGGCCCATGGCGAGAGACAGGCATACTAAGGCTCAGAGAGGTGTGGTGCCAGGAGGTGGAGGGGCTTAACCCCGAAGAGAGAGTGGGTCCCCAAGAAGGGCTGTCACACTGAAGGGGCTTCCCCCCAGGGACCATATGGAGCCAAGAATGGGCACGACCTGTGAGTCCCAGACACCATGCCCTAAATCTTCTTCTGTTCTTCCGGTCCTCTCTTCTTCTTCTCTCTCTTCACCCTCCTGGTTTTCTTTTCTCCTTCTTGTCTCTATCCCATACACTCACTTTTCATTTCTTTCTCTTTCCTCCTTTTCTCTCCTCTTCTCTCACACCTTCCCTTCCCCATTCTCCCTGTCGCCTCATTCACTCCTCCCTCTCTTTCTCCTCCCTTCAGTGGAATGAAATTGGGCAATGAGAGCCATTTCAAGTGGATGTAGGGGACCTTTCCGTCCTTCTGAGCTCTTCTGCTTTCTCCCCTCCATTCCCTCCCCTCACTTCCCCTCCTTTATCCCATTCCTCCCTTCCCCTCCTTATTTCTACACCTCTCCTCTCTCATTCCCCATAGTCTCTCCCCCTTTACAAATTAAGGGCCTGGTCTCAAGGCTGTTTCCTGGTGACATCTGTGAACCCCAAAGTCAGTTTTTCCCTGGAGCACAACAATTCCAGCCCCAGGGACAGCACCACTGACTTCTGCCTTGCAGGGAGGCATAGCGTAGGAGACAACAGGGCCACAGTATGACCCCCAGCCTGTCAGCCTACTTTGTCAATGGAATACCCATTGCCTTTTCAGTCCTGTCTTCATTATGGGCAATACTGAGCTGGGGACACGTATTTCAGATTAGAAAGCAGGATAATTGTCTAACAATGAGCTTGTTAGGCTGTGGGATTGTGCCACTCCACCATTAGCAGCCAGCAGAGGAAGCTAGTACAGGCCTTAGCAGCTCTGACATATTCCTCCCAGCAGGGGGCAGTGGTGTATAGACACACAAGCCAGGCCATGACCAGATGGGTTCTGCAGGGTTCAATAATAAAAATACCCCCGTACTCTCTGCTGACAAGAATAGGACATGCAGCCTTTCACCCCAGGTCACAGGTTTGATTTCACCCAGGTTGGTAGTTACTGACTCTGGGGGCTATTCAGGGCTTTGGTCATCTTCCCTGGGCCCGGCCCTGGGGCCCCCTGTCATTGTCGGGGCCCGTGCCAGGGAACCCTGTGTTTTACTGTAAACCCATCTCTGTTCCTGAGGTCTCTTCCAACCCTAATCTTCTATGATTCTATGACATGCTCACGTGACTTGGGGATGAGTGCACACAAACACCACTGCTGTGTACCACGTCTGAGAGAGCTGCCCATACAGTCTTATTTCTGCTATGGGAATACCTCTTTGTGAGCTCAGGAATGATGTCTTTGCATTGGGGCACATAGTGCTGGAAATACAATGACCAGTTACAGATAATCAAAAACCTTGAAACTCTGGGCCACAGGTGTGTGGAGCAGCAGCTATAGTTGTGACAGGGTCAGGGATGTGGTTGGAGAATTCAAAGAGTCACTTTCATATAACAATGCAAGGCTTGAAATACTGCTGTGATCAGAAAGCTGTCTGCTACAGCTAAGAGCAGGCCTTGGTTTGTTCTGTCAGGTGAATGTAAAGTTATAAATGAAGGAATATATTTGTTTAGCACAAGTTTGAATTGTGTTCATGTGGAGAACAACACAACAGGTTACAGTCCAGCTCTAGGAGAGAGTAAAGCTATTCCTATTTGCTGACAATTCAGTACCTGTGTGAAATGAATGTGCAGATCTAAGTGGCCGACTAAGTGATGACCACACACGTTTGTGTGTACAGTGGGAGTATTGAAAGGAGATTGTTATCCTGAGGGGGAGACAAAAAACTGACTCTAAGTATCTCACTGTTTGGTTCTCATGATGTCTCTTTTCTCCAGCTTTCAGTTCACTCAATGAATTGAAAAAAAAAAAGACATAAAATGCACCTATCTTTCACCAAGGGTGGCCCTCAGGAAATATCCTTGATGGAAACATCCTACAGGTCTGAGTGAGTCGGTAACACAGAGCTTGGGTTGGAGATAAAGCATTATCCCACACACAGCTGCACAAGGGCCATATCTCCTGCTAATTACAATTCTCTCACTGTTCAATAATTCCCTTCCAGCTCAATTGTTGTGCCATTTATTATCCTCATTCTGCCTAGCTCCCCTCAGTACAAAATTCTCTCACATTCTTTTTTCCTCTTTCTAGGCAGGTTTTTTTCTTTTCTTCTCTCTCGCTATCATATCATTTCCTGTCTCACATGTCTCTGCTCACCGGTTGGCCAGTGGCTGGAAGTTCTGGCTCAGGCTCAGGCTGTGTGGGTTTATGCAGCTGTCTCAGACAGATCCCCAGCCAGATGATCAGCTACCCAATGGTTCCCCATTTGCTCTTTATTGTTGGCCTGTCCCCCTTGGGTAAGTGAAAGCTTTTAAATTAAGCAAAAGCACATGAAGGAGTCTATGGATCTGTTCATTTTTAGAGACAGAAGAGATGGTACAGACCATCTTTCCCATTGGCCCCATTCCTAGCCCTTGCGGGGTGGTTTCCAGTGTTATATTCTCCTACTCTTTCTACATGAGATTATAAAATGAAGGTGGCAATAAGGCTTCCACTCCTTCCCATGCAGAGATCGCCCTCACCTTTGGGAATGTTTCCTGATCACAAGCCAGAAATTCCCCCATTTCTCCAATATAATCCCATTAAACCCTCATCTCATTTTATTTCTATTTCCTCACAGGATGGGCCGTCCGTCAGCCCCCAGACATGGTGGTCAGTCAGGGACAGCTACTGACACTGAACTGCTCCCAAATATCAACCAGTTACACCAATATGTACTGGTACAAACAAGATGTGGGAAAGGATGCAAGGCTGCAGCTGGTCGTGTTTTCTACAGAAGACTTTGGTGCAAATGTTGAGAAGCCATTTGAAGGTCACTTCCAGAGCAATGGGACAAAAAACTATGTCCTGTCTCTGTCTGCAGAGAGTGCCCAGGTGCAAGACTCAGGCACATATTACTGTGCTAAGCAAGATCACACAGTAACTCAGCTGCCGAAAGTGCTTAGCATAAACCTCCCAGCAAAGTGAAAGAACTTCCCTTCCCCCACACCCATGCACAGCCCTGTCTCCTGCATAAGATGCACTCCATCTTGCTCTAACACCTCCCTCTCCTCTCCCTATGTATCCTCCTCTCCCTTCCCCAACTTCTCTTCTGCCTCTCTCCTCCTCTTTTTCTGAGCCTTTCCTTTTTCCTTCTTCTCTCCTACTAAGGCCATGTCTACACTATAGCTTATGTATGTGAGTAAATCACCTCCCTGAGCAACATAAGGTACACTGCCGTGAGTGCCGGTGTGGACAACCGCTCTCTGGTATTAGAGTAGTTAAGCTGATGGGAAAGTGCTCTCCTGGTTGGCTTAGAGAGACTACAATAGACATCTTACAGTGGCACAGGGGCATCAGTGCAGCTGCGCCACTGTAAACTCTCTAGTGTAGCTGTGTGTGAGAAAGTTGGGGATTTTTGTAGTGTTTTACATGAGTAGTGTGTGTGTGCTTCAGTTTCCCTCTGTGCTGTATGTTTAACAAGGTGGTGGGAGATGGTTTGTTGTTGCAGAGGACCAGCTGTGACCTAGCTGAGCAGCCAGGCCCCTGGACAAAGGCCTGGAGATGGGGAACCCTAACAATTTGGCGGTCAGCTGGTTCTGGCCAGTGGGAGGACAATGCGCTGAGGAGAGCAGACTCCAGTGACCTAACCAGCCAGTTCCAGCCAGAGGAGAACAAAGGACGGAAGAGAGAGAGCCCTAATGGTCTGTTTACCTGGGATGGAAGACAAAGGACAGGGGAGGAGCTGTTGGGGCTGGTGATATCGGATGCCCAGCTGGAAAGCGCAGGATCCCTGGTCTGGAGCGAGAGAGCAGGCAGAGCCCATCTGGGTGTAGGGGAGACTTAGATGTACTGTACTGAGGGAGGCCAGGGCCCTGAGAGTTTCTTATGCTGTGTTCAGACACCCAATAAACCCTCCTGTTTTTCGCTGGCTGAGAGTTGCACAGGTCTAGAGCACAGGGTTGCATTATTCCCTCTGGGAATGGAGGCCCTGGGGATCCAGAGTGAGTGGACTCCCTGAGTGGGCCCATGGCAAGAGAAAAGCGTACTAAGGCTCAGAGAGGTGCAGTTCCAGGAGGCGGAGGGGCTTAAACCCCAAGAGAGAGTGGACCCCCAAAAAGGGCTGTCGCTCTGAAGGGGCTTCCCCCCAGGGACCATATGGAGCCAAGAGTGTGAATAACCTGTGATTCCGTGACACCGTGCCCTAAATCTTCTTCTGTTCTTCCGGTCCTCTCTTCTTCTTCTCTCTCTTCACCCTCCTGATGTTCTTTTCTCCTTCTTGTCTCTATCCCATACACTCACTTTTCATTTCTTTCTCTTTCCCCCTTTTCTCTCCTCGTCTCTCACACCTTCCCTTCCCCATTCTCCCTGTCGCCTCATTCACTCCTCCCTCTCTTTCTCCTCCCTTCAGTGGAATGAAATTGGGCAATGAGAGCCATTTCCAGCTGGACGTAGGAGACCTTTCCATCCTTCTGAGCTCTTCTGCTTTCTCCCCTCCGTTCCCTCCCCTCTCTTCCCCTCCTTTATCCCATTCCTCCCTTCCCCTCCTTATTTCTACACCTCTCCTCTCTCATTCCCCATAGTCTCTCCCCCTTTACAAATTAAGGGCCTGGTCTCAAGGTTATTTCCTGGTGACATCTGTGAACCCCTGTCATAAATATAAAGGGAGCAGTAACATCAAATCCCTCCTGGCCAGAGGTACAGAATGACTTTCCTGCAAGGAGTTAATCAGTTCCATTAACCTAGTTGGCACCTGACCAGAAGGACCAATGGGAAAAGAAGATAGTTCCAAATCTGCAGGGGGTGGGACAGAGGTTTTGTTTGTGCTCTGAGTGTATTCCCTCTTGAGACAAAGAGAGAGACCAAGTAGGTAATCCAGCTCCTACTAAAATGATACATCTAAAATTCCAGAAATTAAAAGTAATAGCAAGGAAATGCGTTAGATTATCTTTTGTTTTAGTTTGTGAATTTCCCCTATGATAAGAGGGAGGTTTATTCCTGTTTTGTAACTTTAAAGTTAAGCCTAGAGGGGAATCCTCAGTGTTTTAAGACTTTTTATTAGTCTGTAAAATTACCTTCCATCCTGATTTTACTTTTTTTTTTATATAAAGTTCTTCTTTTAAGAACCGGATTGTTTTTTAGTTTTTAGTGTCTGTGCTCAACTTGTTAACCTATTTGGTTGGCATATTATTCTCAAGCCTCTCCAGGAAAGGGCTGAAAGGGTTTGGGGTGATATTTTGGTGGTGGTGGGGAATGGGCTCCAAGTGGCCGCTCCCTGAATGTTTGTTTAAATCACTTGGTGATGGCAACAATATTGTCCAAGGACAAGGAAAGAAATTTGTGCCTTGTGGAAATTGTTATCTAAGCTGGTGGAATATAAAATTTAGTGGAGTCTTTCATGCAGGTCCCCGCATCTGTACCCCAGAGTTCAAAGTGGGGAGGGAACCCTGACAACCCCAAATTCAGTTTTTCCCTGGAGTACAACAATTCTAGCCCCAGGGACAGCACCAATGACTTCTGCCTCGCAGGGAGCCATAGTGCAGGAGACAACAGGGCCAGAGTATGACCCCGGCCTGCCAGCCTGCTTGGTCAGAGACTTCTCCTTTCAATCCTGCCTCTCTTCATTATGGCCAACACTGAGCTGCAGACACGTGTTTCAGATTAGAAAGCAGGATAATTTTCTAACAGCGAACTTGTTAGGCTGTTGGATTGTGCCACTCCACCAGTAGCAGCCAGCAGAGGAAGCTAGTACAGGCCTTAGCAGCTCTGATGTATTCCTCCCAGCAGGGGGCAGTGGTGTATAGACACACAAGCCAGGACATGACCAGATGGGTTCTGCAGGGTTCAGTAGTAAAAATAACCTCCCTGTACTCTCTGCTGACACTGGTGGGTTTATAGGACCAAGAATAGGACATGCAGCCTTTCACTCCACATCACAGGTTTGATTTCACCCAGGCTGGGAGTTACTGACTCTGGGGGCTATTCAGGGCTTTGGTCATATTCCATGTGTAGGTTTCTGAGTGCAGTGCAATGAATTGCTCTCTAAAAAATTGTGTTATTTCTGATCCGGGCTTGGTGATGGACACAAAGAGCCCTAGAAACAGAGACACACAATGCACTCTGCTTTCACTTGACTGGCTGTACTTGTGTAGAATTGATTTGACTTCAGTGGGGTTACTCCTCACTTACATCAGGAACAGTGAGAACAGAATAAGACCTAAGAGAGAGAAAACCAGAAACATGCAGAGAGAGAGAGAGACACAAATGGAAACCCAAGTGGGTGGGGCTGGAGGGTTTGTAGCCCTGTTGGCAGCTGGAGATCACTTGTGTGTATTAGCCCATCCCCTTTGCTCCCCCTAAGGGACAGACAGATGAGGAAACAGAACTCGGAGACACTACTGCAGGGATGTGGAGACATCTGCTCCCTGTACTGCTCATCTGGGTCCCAGGTACAGGCTGAGAAACACAAGGAATGGGGTTAGCGTGGAGGGGATGTCTGTTCCTCACATTTTATCTGCTCTGAGACCCTGGGAGGAATACAGAGCATTACTAAGGAGTGGGGGAACTAAAGCAAAAATACCCCTCCCAGTTGGGACACCCTTAGCATAGTCCCTACAGACTCAGTGCATGAGAGCCTGAACTCACAGACAGGAGCAGCTCAGTGCAGATCCATTTGTTTGCTCACAGAAGTCACTGGTTTTGTTTCCTTTTCATTTTCTCTGCTCATTACTCCCTCTGGGTTTCCCTGCATTCTTTTCTCTCTCTCTCTCGTTCTGTCCTCTCACTCTCTGCCCTCGGGGTTCTGTCATGTAGTTTCCCATTTCCTTCCAGGTGTGGGCTCAGCATATGTGGAGCAGCTGCCCTTCCTTACTGGGCGCCAAGGACACTCCCTGGCTCTGCAGTGTACACTCAAACAGTCCAACTGTGACAGGATGTTCTGGTACCGGCAGCGGGGAGGCAGGGAGCTGGAGGGGCTCTTCTACTCTTATGGAGACCAACTGGTGAACTTCACCGCTGAGCTCTTGACAGCCCAGAGAAGCAACAAAAACTGGGACCTAAAATGGAACAAACTTTCACAGTCAGACTCAGCTGTGTATTACTGTGCCTGCAGCACTGCACAGTGACACAGAGCCCTGAGACAGCCAGCAAAATCCCATAGAGACAGAGAGAGGGGAGGAAATAGAGGCAGCTGTGTGTGCCTAGACGTTGGAAGGACAATGCAGGGGTGTACTTCCAAGGTGAAGTGTCTGGAACATACATTGTCTCCAGAAGGAGTGTAAGGATCATCAGGAACCCCCACACCAGATCAGTGACCATGTTGCACACTTGAGATGTAATTGGTTATATTCATAGCAATGGGAGTTTTGCCCTAATGGGACCAGGATTTCGCTGCTGGTCTCTTGAAATTGGACATTGATCACTATTACGAACACTTTTCTCTCTTCCTTGACATTTTCTTCCATTTCTTTCCTATTCTCTCTCACTATTCCCTTTATTCCAGCACTCTCACTTTCCATTTCTTTCTCTTCATTTTTCTATTTCTTTAAATTAACCCCCCACATCCAGTTGCTGACCCCAGCCCTCGTCCTGTGGTTTGGTCTCACTGTGTCTCTGGGGACTGTTCTGACCTGACTGTAATGCCTTATTCACATGAGTGCTGAGTCATGGATGTCTAAGCAGGGGAATATGGAGTAGGAGCAGGGAGGTGGTATTACCAATGCTGTGTACAGAGATGAGACCATTACTGGAATTACCTGCCTAGTCTGGTGCCCACAATTGAACAAGGATGATGATAAATTGGTGAGGGTTCAGAGAAGGCCATGAAATGATTAAAGAGTTAGAAAACCTGCTTTATAATAATAGGCCCAAGGAGCTCAAACTTAACAAAAGAAGGTTACGCGGTGACTTGATTACAGTCGATAAGTACCTATAGTGGGGAAATATTTGATAATGGGCTCTTTTGATAACCTGATCCAATGGCTGGAAGTTGAAGTTACATAAACTCTGACTGGAATTAAGGCATAATATTTTAACAGTGAGTAATTAACCACTGGAACAATTTATCAGGGTCATTGTGGATTCTTCAGTGCAGTACTGCAAGACAGGATAGACTGGACAAGGTGCATCTGTGTACTGTGTTCACATGAAATTCTCACTGTATTCTAGGAGATGGCATGTGCCTGAGTTCCTCAATCTTTAGCAATTCCCTCTACTGTCCGGGGGGGCAGAGTGGTTCCTCTCAGTATGGGAGTGTCACACACAAACAGCAGGCACGCTGAGCTAGCACATTTATCAATAGTGTTACCTTTGGCCACGCCTATTTACTACTGCACTCCTCCCCTCTCCTCCCCCAGGCTCTGCAATCCCCCTTCCTCCTAGACACCTCCCAGTGCAGATGCTGACGGGACATGGAGCTGCTGCAGCTCCTCTCTCTGCTAATAGGGCTGTTGACCACTGCCCTCTCAGGTGAGGCCATTGCTCCCTGCAGTAGCCACTTGTAGGATCCGATTCCCTGGGGAGGATTCTCACCTATTGGTTGTGACCCCTTTGTCTTCCAGGTGCAATGGGCAGATTAGTGGAGCAGTCACCCCTCTATTTCATGGTGAGGCCAGAAGTGTCACAGTCAGTGACCTGCACCTTGAAGAACACAGCCTACCCTTGGATGAGCTGGTACTGGCAAGATGCCCAAGGCCATCTGCACTTCCTGGTCCAATCAGGAACTAAGGGTGACCAGGAGAAAATAATCCAGGAGGGAACATCCTATCGGTCTGAGCGGGTCAGTAGCACAGAGCTCAGTTTGGAGATGCAGAATGTGACTCAGTCCCAGACCATCTACTGCACCTGCAGTAAGAGCACAGTGAGAGATTAGAGTGGAGATGGTGACAAAAACCTCCCCTAGATGGGGGAATCAGAGCAAAGCACCCAGAGTCTGAAACTAAGAGGCTGTAGGGGAACTGATCAGTTATCCAACAGAAAGGAGATGGAATAACACCAACTGTGCAGAGACTCTTCAAGGGAGACCCTGTCTCAGTTTCAGGGGCACTGTTATCCTTTACATCAACAGCAACATGCTGCTAACCTTCTTCTTTAGGTCCCCTCAGGGGTGCTAGAACAATTTGTTCAGTGGGGGTGCTGAGAGCCGCTGAACCAAACTTTAAACCCTGGATATGATGGAAACCACTTCAGTCTAGGAGGTGCAGCAACACCCCCAGTTCCAGTACCTATGGTTCCCCACACATGGAACACACCTGCACTCTGGTTATGTATGCTCTCTTCTGTTTCCCACACACTTTCATCAGTTCTGCCAGTCGGTCACTAGAGGGAGTCAGGATAAACACTGGAATGGGTTGCCTAGGGAGGTGATGGAATCTCCATCCTTAGGGGTTTTTAAGGTCAGGCTTGACAAAGCCCTGGCAGGGATGATTTAGTTTGTACTGGTCCTGCTTTGAGCAGGGGGTTGGACGAGACCCCCTAAGGTCTCTTCCAACCATAGTATTCTATGATTCTATAACGTGCACAAACAGGTGTGTTACACTGACACTCCCTAGATTGCTCAGTGCTCTCTGCACATGAGGGGTAACATGCTCAGAGCTGTAGCCTTATACCAGCTACAGTTTTAATTTAGAAACTGCGTTTTTTCTGGTTTCTTTTTCTTGTTCAGGAAAGAGCCAGGCATACACCTGCACTCACACAGATGCATACACAGAGAGAGATAATATCACAACAGTGAACTGCAGTAGGGAAATGTAGTTTAAATAACAGATAAAGTATTCACCCTGTTCATCCCTAAGATCTTTAGTGTGCTATGTAACTACAAGTGTCCTCTCCTCTGATGCTGTCTTCCCCATCATCATTCCTCAGGAGGCACTCTCATTCCTGTGTTAATGTCAGGAAGGGGTCATCCAGGAGAAGGGGGCACAGACACCAGTGTCATGGACATTCATGAAAATGGCCAGTAAGAAAGTACAGTGTGGGTTGATGTGGGAAACGGGTAAGTCTCTCCTGTGAAATAACACCATAGAGTTTCCCCTCCTGCTGAGAAGTGTATTCGCTCTTCCCTCTCACTCCCCTTGAGGCAGAGAGAGAAGAAAACATAGAGCATAGAGGAGCCAGAGCAGGAGAAAGCTGCCACAAGATGGAGACATCTCCTGCTCTCAGCACTGCTCCTCTGGGCCCCAGGTACTGTCTGAGTGACCATGGGGATGGAGTGGGGCAGGCAGGCCCAGAATCCCAAGCTGAGAAAGCACACACTCCTCACCAAGACTGAGGTGTAAGGGGATCTCTGGAGACCACGTCTCATCTGCTTTGAGTCTCTGAGATGGACAGAGAGAACCAGTGAAGAGCAAGGACTTGTGGGTAAAAATGTCTCCATCTGAGATTGTTGGATCTTGAACAACTGAGTAATTCCCAAACGTAAGACCTTCAGTGCATGTCGTGTCAGTTCCGTTAATAAGGAAGAAGAGATCTCAGCCTAGAATATCATACGATGACTCCAGTGTTTTGCAGAGGGAAGGCCACTGTCCTGTTTTCTTTTTTCTCTCTTTACCTCCACTTCTCAATTTTTCATTCCCACTTTGTCTCCTTCATCCTTTCCTTCATTTTTCTTCCTTCCTTTCTGTTGCTCTCTCTCTCTCTCTTTCATCTTAATTAGTGCCCTGACTTGGCACCACCTGGTTCTTTCCTGGGGTATGTCTACACTGCATAAAATCCCAAACAAAACCTCATGGCAGTGAGTCTCAGAGCCAGAGCAACTAACTTGGGCTCATAGGGCTCTTATTTATTTATTTGCTGTGTAGATGTAGCCATGCTATTTCTTATTTCCTTTCTGGTGTGGGTTCCACCTACATAGAGCAGCCACCCTTCTTCACAAGTGTTATATCCTTGGGGGCAGACGGTTTAGGAAGAAATCACTTGAGGCCAGAGAGCAGACAGCTAACAAAACTACCATTTTATTTACAGACACAGAGCTCACTCAACCGGCCGAAGCTGGCTGGGCTATCCCCTAATAATCTTACTCAGTTGCCCTAGGAACAAAAACCATGACAACCAAATACACAACATATTCCTCCCCCCCTAATAAGAACATCCCCTAAATAAAACACACACTAGACTAGAGAAGGAGGGTAGACTGCCTCCATTCCCGGCTAAATCCTGGGGATTATTTTGCCCCATAACCGTGGGTTCGCCCTAGATAAAGATCCAGCCGATGAGGAGGCCTTCTGTCTCTAGGTGGATTACGGCAAACTTCTGGTGTTGTTGCACCCGAAAGTACCATGGGCTCAGGGTCCGCAGCACGAACAGGTGAGGAGGTGGTATCAGCTCGTGCTGGGCAAAGGGGTATCTCAGCCGCCGGCAGTAATGGAGGAGAACAGTCAGGAACAGGTGATTCGTGATTCGGTGTCTCACCAGAAGAGGTGAAGTCAGACCCCTCAGCTGCAGATGTGTCCTGAGGACAGGCATGACCTGGCAACAGCTGATCTACATGTCGCCGCCAGGTAAGATTCTCTGCAGTCCGGACTGTGTAGGAAACAGGTCCTGTTTGAGTGATGATTGTGGCAGGGACCCATTTAGCTCTGGAAGTATAATTCGGAACCAAAACTGGCTATCCCTGGCTAAAGGTTCGGTCTTTTGCTCTGGGTGCCCATCTGATGACTTGATATTGCTGCTGATGTTGCACAATTTGTCAGAAGGTTTCAGCAGATCAAAGCAAGTGCACAGCTGTCGTCCCATCATTAGAAAGGCCGGGGATGCCTGGGTCGTAGCATTAGGTGTGTTTCTGTAGGAAAGTAAGAAGGTATCCAGACGCTTTTGAATGGAGTGTTGTCCCCTTGCTGATTTCAAAGCGTGTTTCATTGTCTGCACAAATCTTTCAGCTAATCCATTGGTGGATGGATGATATGGTGCTGACGTGATGTGGTGTATCCCTTTTGCCTTCATAAAATTTTGTAGTGGACTGCATTATAGAGACTTCTGGCCATTTAGAATGGGCATCTACTGCCACCAAGAACATGCTTCCTTCAAGGGGGCCAGCGAAGTCAATGTGAATACGTTGCCACGGGTTTTCAGGCCAGTCCCATGGGTGTAAGGGTGCCCACTGGGGTGCATTCCTCACACCCTGACATGACATACAAGCTTTTGTCTTCTCTTCAATAGCACTGTCCAATCCAGGCCACCAAAAATAACTTCATGCAATTTCCTTCATGTGCACTATTCCACAGTGACCGGAATGTAGCTGTTCTAACATCTGTGATCTCAGTGGTGGTGGAATAATGACACGTCTCCCCCACAACAAACAACCAGATTGGACCGATAACTCTGTCCTCCTGGACATGTAGGTAACAAGGTCAGGTGAGACCGGAGAGGTTTGTCGAGATTTTTCATGCATCACCAGGTCCGTAACTTGGGACAATACTGGGTCAACGCGAGTTGCCTTCTTTATCTGAGTAGCAGTGATGGGTGTATTCTCTACCTGTTCAAAATAGAAGATTTCCTTTGGGCACTATCTTGATGTTTGACCAGCAAAGGCAACCTTGAGAGGCCATCAGCATTGCCATGCAGAGTGGATTTCCGATATTTGATTTCATATGTGTGTGCTGAAAGTAACAATGTCCAACGTTGCATATGACTAGCAGCTAATGGGGGAATGCCTGTGTAGGGTCCAAAAATTGACATCAGAGGTCAATGGTCTGTGAGAAGAGTAAACTTTCGCCCAAACAGGTACTGATGAAACTTCCGAATTCCAAAACCAATTCCTAATGCCTCACGTTCGATTTGGGCATAGTTAGTTTCTGCTTTGCTTAGAGTGCGTGAAGCAAAAGCAATAGGTCTTTCTTCTCCCGAAGGCATAATGTGTGACACGACTGCTCCCACTCCATAAGGGGAGGCATCGCAGGCCAATTGTAGGAGTAAGGATGGATCAAAGTGCGTTAGAACTTCAGAATTTAGCAGTGCATCCTTAGCTTTGTTAAATGCAACATCACAGGCTTCAGTCCACTTCCAGGCCTTGTTCTGCCCAAGGAGCTCATGAAGTGGTCTTAGCAGTGTGGCTAACTGTGAGATGAACTTTCCATAATAGTTCAGTAGTCCTAGAAACGAGCGCAGCTGGCTTACATTTCGAGGTGGGGGAGCCTCCACAATAGCTTTAACTTTTGCAGGGGCCTTATGAAGACCTGCAGAATCAATGATGTGTCCCAAATATTCAACAGAGGGCTTGAAGAATTCACACTTGTCTTTGCGAACTCGTAGGCCATACTTTCCAGTCTTTGTAGGGTAGCCTCTAAATTCGTTAAGTGATCCTCTTCATTCCTCCCAGTGACCAGGATATCATCCAGATAGCACTGAACTCCTGACAAGCCACACAAGATCTGGTCCATAGCCCTCTGGAACAGGGCAGGAGAAGACATTATTCTGAAGGGTAGGCGACAGTATCGATAAAGCCCTTTATGAGTCACAATAGTCAACAGCTCTTGGGACTTTTCATCGACTTGCATCTGTAAATATGCTTGACTCAGATCAATCTTACTGAACTTTTGTCCCCCAGCTAGGCCTGCGAAGAGGTCATCGATGCGGGGAAGCGGGTATTGCTCTGCACACAACACTGGGTTGACAGTGACTTTAAAATCACCGCAAATCCGGAGAGACCCATCTTTCTTCACTATTGGAACGATAGGAGTGGCCCATGAGCTATGGGTAACTGGTATTAGGACTCCATTGGTGACCAGGCGCTCCCGGTCTGCTTCAACTTTTGGCCTGATGGCATATGGCACAGTTCAGGCTTTCAGATATTTTGGTGGACTGTCAGGTTTAATGTTCAATGTCACAGTGATTCCCTTCATACTTCCCAAATCATCTCCAAAAACAGCAGCATGTTTCCTTAGTATAGGGGTTAGACTGGTTTCTTCTTTAGTCATCCGGTGCTCTTCTGCCCAGTTCAGTTGAATCTTCCCAAGCCAAGACCTACCCATTAAGGCTGGGTAGTTACCTCTCACCACAAACAGTGGCAATTTAGCAGCCTGTCCATTGAGCTCCACCTTAACATCAATAGTGCCCAACATGGGCACAGCTTCTCCCATATACGTCTTCAGAACAGTTTTTGTTGTCTTAAGTGGAAGATGCTGTAGCTTTTCTTTATACACAGTCTCGGAGACCAGCGAGACGGCTGCACCGGTGTCCAGTTCCATGCGTATAGGTTTGCCATCCAACAACGGGGTTACCCAGTATTCATGTGAGCCCACTGCCAAAGATAAAACATGCAGTGGCACTTCCTCTTGCGATGAGGTATCACCTTGATCATCCTGGGTCTGCTCTAGGGTATGCAGGGTTCCTATTTTGTCGGCCAGACCACAGGCCTCTTTTTCTTTTGTTTACAGGCACACTCAATGTGTCCCTTTTTGCCACAGTGTCGACACACCAGGTCCTTACACCAGCATTCTGATGCCTGGTGACCCGGCTTACCACAGCGGTAACATTCTTGACTCTGCACAGTTTTGTGGGTCGGTTCTTGTGACAATTTTTGCACTCTAGGGGATGCACCGATGTATTGCGCCTCCCTTGTAGCCAGTTCCATGGAGTCAGCAATATCAACAGCCTTCTGTAATGTAAGCTGAGCCTCTGTCAGTAGGCGCTTCCGTATAGCTTCACTGTAGAGGCCACACACTAATCTGTCACGCAGGGCATCATTTAACATCTCTTTAAATTCACAGTGTTCTGCTAGCTTTTTTTAAATTGCTACAAATTGTACAACTGTTTCATCTTCCTTTTGGTCTCTTTTGTGGAACCTATATCTTTCAGCAATTACCAGTGGTTTGGGGGAAAAATGGGACCCCAGGATTTCCACAATGTCACTGTAAGGTTTAGTCTCGGGCTTAACAGGGTGTAATAAGCTGCGTAGCAGGGAGTAGGTTTTAGCCCCTACAACACTTAAGAATATTGGCACCTTCTTCGCTTCTGTAATGTCATTTGAAATAACAAAAAGCTCAAAACGCTCAGTATACACATACCACTGCTCTATATTCTCATCAAAAGGTTCCAGTGGCCTGGTCAGAGTAGCCATGATTTTTAGTTTCACTTTCACAGTCAGTGCAAACAAGCAGTATTTTTGTTTGTTTGCCCTTTACCTTGACTTCTACTTCCTTCTGTTACTGGAGCAGCACCGGAATCCCATCCATCGTCGCTACTTGTTATATCCTTGGGGGCAGCCGGTTTAGGAAGAAATCATTTGAGGCCAGAGAGCAGATAGCTAACAAAACTACCATTTTATTTACAGACACAGAGCTCACTCAACCGGCCAAAGCTGGCTGGGCTATCCCCTAATAATCTAACTCAATTGCCATAGGAACAAAAACCATGACAACCAAATACATACCAACAAGGTTTCCAGGAGACTCCCCAGTGTACTGGTACTGGGAGCGGGGAGGCAGGGACCTGGAGGGGCTCTTCTACGCTGGAGTGGAGGGACATGGGAACAAGCTCATGCTGAAGAGGAACAACAATTGGCAGTAAACATGGAAAAGCCTTTCACGGTCGGACTCAGCTGTGTATTACTGCGCCTGTAGCACTGCACAATGACACAGAGCCCTGAGACAGCCAGCAAAAACCCAGGGACAAAGACAGGTGAGGAGATGGAGGGAGCTGTGTGTGCTTAGGAGTCAGAAGGACACTTACGGAGTGACTCTGGGTCTATAAATAACAATGGGAGTTAGGACATTGATTCCAATGGGGCTAGGATTTCACTGTTGGTCTCTCAAAATTGGACACATCTTTCTACCACTCATACTTTTCTTTCTTGCTTCCCCACTTCCTTCTGTTCCTTTCATACTCTCTCTTTCTATTTCCTTTTTCCCCATCTCCCTCATTTTCCTCTGATTGTTTAGAATCATAGAATATCAGGGTTGGAAGGGACCTCAGGAGGCATCTAGTCTAACTCCCTGCTCAAAGCAGGACCAAACCCCAACTAAATCCCCAAATGGCCCCCTCAAGGATTGAACTCATATCCCTGGGTTTAGCAAGCCAACGTTAAAACCACACAACTCCAATCAGTGACCCAGCCCTCGCTCCCCTGTAGTTTGGTCTGACTGTGTTTCTCGGACTCTCTTGATCTGACTCTAATGGCCTTAGTCACATGATTGCTGAGCCATCGATGTCTAAGTAGGGGAATGTGGGGTAGGAGCCAGGAGATGGTATTATCTCTGTAAATGGCATTGGATAAACCATTACTGGAATACTGAGTCCAGTTCTGGTGTCTACATTTCAAAAAAAGTTTTAGAATATAACAAAAGATCCAGAAAAGGGCTACAAAAACAATTCAGGGTCTGGAAAACCTGCCTTAAAAGAGAGATTTAGGGCTGGTCTAAACTGGGTGTGGGGGGAGGATTGACCTAAGATACGCAACTTCAACTATGAGAATAGCTGAGCTGAAGTCGACGTATCTTAGGTTGACTTACCTCGCATCCTCACGGCGCGGGGTTGACTGCCGCTGCTCCCCCGTCAACGCCGCTTCTGCCTCTCGCCGTGGTGGAGTACAGGAGTCGATGGCAGAGTGATCGGGGATTGGTCACTACCCGCCGATCTGGTGGGTAGTGTAGACATACCCTAAGGCTATATCTACACTATGAGCTAGTGTGATTCTCCTGTTTGACTGCTCATACTCACACTCATTCCGATTGTACTATAGTGAGTATAAATAGCCGTGTAGCTGCAGTAGCAAGGATAGTGGGAGTGGAGGCATAGCTTAGCTAGCTGTGCTGAGTATGTAAGCATGAGGCTCAGGTGGGTTTGTACTGCTAGAACTCTGGCTACCTGTGCTACCACAGCTACACTGCTATTTACACCCATGCTAGATTGATGCAAGTATGTGCATCACATAATACTTTGGGTGGGAACATCCTACAGGAATGAGCAGGTCTGCAGCACAGAGCTCAGGTTGGAGATGAAGAATGTGATTCAGTTCCAGACCATCTACTGCACCTGCAGCACAGGGCATAGTGAGAGAGCAGAGTGGATATAGCAACTAACCCTCCCTTCCCACCCACTGCCATTTCTCCTGGTTCAGCACTGCTCTTACCAACAGACTGGCAGCCTCAGTGCTTAATTTGTGCGGGGGCTTGCCAGGGCTGAGCCCCCGCACCTCTAGTCCTGGCAGTTGATAGCTCTGGCACCTCTGGGCTTGCTATATCAGTTATGAAAGTAAAAAAATTGCTTGAGCCCCACCACCTAATTGATCTCTGGCACCTCTTTCATTGCAAATTAACCACTGGGCAGTCTCAGCCGAGGCAAAATAATTAGCTTCCCAAAAAACAGCTACCTGTGAAAGGAAAAGGGCCTGATGTAAAATCTGGGGAAAGACTTGATATTTCTACTATAATAAACAAGACATGCTCATAAATGTCAGTAGCAGCCACCTCACGTGCTACTCACCCCATTGCCCTGTCCTCTGAACAAGCTGCTCTTTTCTTCCTTTTCCAGCCTGTCCCAGGCAACATCTGCACTATAGATACAGAGAATTATAGAATCATAGACTATCAGGATTGGAAGGGACCTCAGGAGGCCATCTAGTCCAACCCCCTGCTCAAAGCAGGACCAATCCCCAACTCAGTCATCCCCTCTCATTCTTCTCTTCTGCAGACTAAATAATCCCAGTTCCCTCAGCCTCTCCTCATTAATCATGTGCTCCAGCCCCCTAATCATCATGTCCTGCACCACCCATAGTCTGCCTCCCTCCCTTTCTTCCCTTTCTTCTAATTTATTCTCCTGCATTCCACAGTTGCCAATCTTTTCACTCTGGAGGCCACATGGGGCTTTGGTTATATGTATCCCTGTGTGGTTTTCTGAGTACACTATAATGAATCACTCTCTTAAATGTTTTTTTCTGATGCACACCAGGGGATGGACACATACAGATCTAGAAACAGAGACACATTGCACATGGCTCTGCTTTCATTTGCACTGGCTGTACACTGTGGAACTCCTGATTTACAGCAGAGACACAGAGTCCCGTAAAGAGAGAAAACCAGAAACATGCAGACAGAAACTCACAACTGGAAATGCAAGTGGGTGGGGCTCCAGGCTTTGCAGCCCCTTTCCTTGTGGAATGTATAAGCCCATCTCCTGCACTCCCCCTAAAGCACAGACAGATGGCAACTCACAGCATGGAGGAAACAGAACTGGTGGAAACTACTTCTGGGATGGGGAGACATCTCCACCTCCCTGTGCTGATCATCTGGGTCCCAGGTTCCAGCTGAGTGATGCAAGGACTGGGGATGGGAAAAGTAGGTGCAGAGTCCCTTGTCCAGGAAACACACTCATCTCTGAGACTGAGAAGAAGGGGAGGTCTGGAACTCATGTCTCATCTGCTTTGAAATCTTGGGAGACAATCATCAGAGAACAGGATAATTTGGGAACAAATTCATCTCTCCCTAGACTGTGAGACCTGTGGAGAGTGATTCCCAGACAGGACATGCTTAGCGCAACTCCCACTAGTTTAGTGCATGGCAGACTCAACTCAACTCACAGACAGGACTCACTCAGGAGAAATTAAATGGTTCGCTGTGAGAAGGCAACTTTTTTCCTTTCCTTTCACATTTTATTTGCTTCTGACTTTGTGTTTCCTTCTTTTCTCACTCCCTAGAACTCTACCTCTGGCCTCTCATTTTTCTCATGTTGTTTCCCATTTCCTTCCAGGTGTGAGCTCAGCCTTTGTGGAGCAGCCCCCTTTCCTCCCAGGGTACTCAGGAAACTACCCAACCCTGCAATATACACCGAAACAATCCAACTGTGACAAGATATACTGGTATAGGCAATAGGAAGGCAGGGAGATGAAGACTGTTTGGTGAACTTCACAGCCGAGCCCATGACAGCCCTGAGGAGGAACAAAAAATGGGACCTAAACTGGAAAAACCTTTCACAGTTTGACTCAGCTATGTATTGCTACGTCTGCAGTACTGCACCGTGACACAGAGCCCTGAGACAGCCTGAAAACCCCCAGAGATAGAGCATGAGATTGAGACACTTTGATGACTTGCAGCATTTCACATCTCAGGCCCTGCCTACATTAAGGAACTAAACACTGGAGTAGCCACATTGAACATACCAGAATAAGATTCATCATTATAAGCCCTGATTTGCATCAGTGCAGCACTTTTGTATTAGGGGTGTGTGTCACTGTATCAGTGTAGCAACACCACTGCAAATTATTCTCATGCAGAGAGAGCTTAGGACACAGGTGTGGCTCAGCAGTGGTATGGCAAAGAGTGGGTTGTGGTTGGAAAGTTCATAGAAAGTAACCTTCATTTAGCAATACAGAGCTTGGAATGTTGCTGTGATCAGCTCCCTCACAGGCACACACAGGACACTAGCCAGGTGTGCTTTCCCCTATCTCCCTCACCCTCTCATCAGCCTTGCCAGCCAGTCGCTAGAGGGAGCCATGCAGGGCTGGTGCAACCATTCAGGCGGCCTAGGCAGTCGCCTAGGGTGCTAGGATTTGGGGGGCGCCATTTTCTTCGGCTGCGACCGCGGTGGCTGGCATTTAGGCTGAGGGAGCTGGGGCAGAGGAGCGCGGGGAGGGCCGCCTGCAGCAAGTAAGGGGAGGGGGGTGGCACGAAGGGGAACTCCCCGCCCCAGCTCACCCCTGCCCCGCCTCCTCCCCGAGCACGCCGTGACTGCTTCACTTCTCCCACCTCCCAGGCTTGCAGAGCCAATCAGCTTAGGCGCCGCAAGCCTGGGAGGCAGGAGAAGTGAAGCAGCCACGGTGTGCTCGGGGAGGAGGCGGGGCAGGGGTGAGCTGCTTCACTTCTCCCTCCTCCCAAGTTTGCAGCACCAATCAGCTTAGGCTCTGCAAGCCTGGGAGGCAGGAGAAGTGAAGCAGCCACGGTGTGCTCGGGGTGCTCGTGCTCGTGCGCGGAGCAGGGGTGAGCTGGGGCGGGGGGGCGTGCCTCAGGGTGGAGGGTGGGGAGCTGCCACAAGGGGGGCACCTCAGGGCAGAGGGCGGGAGCTGCCACGGGGGGGGGCTCCTCAGGGCAGGGGCACCGGGGGCGCAAGGTGGAAGTTTTGCCTAGGGCGCGAAACATCCTTGCACCGGCCCTGGAGCCATGATCACATGCACTAACCAGAGTGTTACACTGGTATACCCCAGACTTCTTAGTATCCTCATCACTTAATGGATAATTTGTTCAGAGCAATAACCTTGAACCAGCTAAGTTTTTATTTAGGGATACACAGAAATTAACCAGAATAATTATTCTTCAATAGCTTGCGATGTAAACACTCTTATTCTGGAACTGGTATTGTGCTTCAAATTCAGACCCTACTTTATTGTGAAATAACTTCAGACAAATCCCTAGAGATGATGTTTCTGCTGCTTTCTATATTCTACTTCCCCAAAAAACAGGCAGACAGACAAACTCTGGCATTAGTATACATTCACAAAGAGATAGCATAACACTGTCCTTCTGAATACGAGAATACTGTATTAAGCAATACATGTAACCCATATTCAGCCATTCTGTAAATAATCCAGTGTCAGTAATACCATAGACCCTGAACCCTAGGCCAGGGTGCCTCTAGTTGAGTGTCAGGAGCCGCTGTCCGTACTTAGAATCTTGTCCCTGCAACATGGCATGTATGTCCTCTCCTCAGCTGCTGTCTTGCCCATTACTATTCCTCAGGATAAATTCTTATTCCCATGTTAGTGAGAGGAAGGGAACTAGAAAACAATCTCCAAAGTGTTCATGAAACTGAGGCAGAGAAGAGGAAGACGTAGGCAGAGGTAAGTCTCTCCTCTGAAGTGACACCACAGTGTTTCTCCTCCCATTGAGGTGTGGTTACCCTTCCCCTCTCACTCCCCTTGAGGCACAGAGAGGAGGAAACTTACAGTGTGGAGGAGACAGAGCAGGAGAAGTTTCCATCATGTGGAGACATCTGCTCTCAGCACTGCTTCTTTGGGTCCCAGCTACCATCTGAGTAACCATGAGGATGAGGTGGGGCAGGGAGGGCCAGAGTCCCAAGTTGAGGGGACACATTCTTACGACTGAGATTGAGGTACTAGGGGATCTCTAGACACTGTCTGATCTGCTTCAAGACCCTGGGGAGAACCAAGATAATCACCAAGGAGCAGGGACTTGTGGGTAATAATACCCCCACCTGAGACTGTCCCATTGCAGAGTGAATTCCAGGTTGGAGACTCCTAGTACATATCCTGTCAATTCGCTCCACAAGGTAGGGAAATCTCAGCCAAAAATAACAAACAAAGGCCCCTGTTTATTTGCACAGGTAAAGTGACTGTCTTGTCCATTTTGTGTCTTTTACTGAACCACAACTTTTCCCTCTCTCTCTTCTTCCGCCCCCCCCACTTGTTCCCTTGTGTTTTTGTAAAAAAACAAAATTCACATTTTTCCAGGTGTGAACTCGGCCTACGTGGAGCAGCTGCCCTTCCTTGTGGGGGGCTAAGGAGAATCCTCAACTCTGTAGTGTAACTTGAAACAAACCAGCTGCAACTACATGTACTGGTACCGGCAGCAGGTAGGAAGGGAGCTGGAGGGCTCTTCTATTCTCTAGAAGATGGACCAGGAACCACTTTCACAGCCAAACCTATGACAGCCTTGAGAAGCAACATTAAATGGGACCTTAAATGGAAAAGCCTTTCACAGTCTGACTCTGCTGTGTATTACTGTGCCTGCAGCACTGCACAGTGACACAGAGCCCTGACACAACCACCAAAAACCCAGAGAGGCAGAGTGGGGTGGAGATAAACGGTCGCCCTGTTTGACCTCCTCTCTTGGCTGCAGTGGCTGCGCCAATGCTCTGGTGTGCTGTAGGGGGGTGGCTGCAGTCTCTGGAGCTGAGTGCCTCTCCCATTGCATCTTATCTGATCCCATACTCACTCCCTCTCATCTCCGGGGTATTCCGGACAACCCCTGCCTCCTGAAGAACACAGCATATTATTTCATCTACTGTGAATGTCAGGCAGTGGGTATCATGCTGATATTAACTCAGATTTGCAGTCAAACACATGTGAACCCCAGATAACTACACAACTGAGAGGAACTCTACAAAGCACTTTGTCCTGGTGATTCCTCACCTCCAATCATATCCCTGCTAGGCAAGGCTGAGAGCTTCTTAATGAGGCTGTGATCCCTAAGCCTTTTAGCACCCATCAACCCTTAACCAGGGCTTGGGGCTACTGCTCAGGGAGACCAAGGTATTAAAAAGCCCACTCCTAAGTGACCAGAGAAGCTAGCGAACAGGAGTGGCTAACAGGGGAGTTTTGCAAGGGAATTTACAGGGGGAGTGTGAGCAGGGGCTAGAACTCAACATTCTATAAACTTAAAAGCCAAAAACATCCCCCTTGATATAAACAAAACAACAACAAAGGAACAAGCTGCAGGAGTAAAAAGACAATGCAGGCAGAAGTCTGGCAACAGAGTGGGGGCCACCCAGTTTATTGCACCCAATGCAGCATGTATGATTACCTGCCCAAAGGCAGGTGGCGTACATGTGCATTCGGTGCAAGGAGCTCCTGGCCCTCAGAAACAGTGTATGGCCTTTGGAGACCAGAGTGGCTGAACTGGAGGAGCTGAGGGAGACAGAGAGGGACATAGATGAGACTTTCCAGGACACAGTAGAACAGTCCCACTCTCGGTCTGACAGCCTCTGTGCTGTTGAGAAGGATGAAAGTCCCAGGGAAGGAGAGCATCTAACTGGAGCAGAGGGAAACAATTCCATAGTTTGGACCCTCCTTCCAGATGATGTTGTGGTATCCTCTCACATTGAGGATACGTCTCCAGGGGAGGGAACTCCAGCTATTAGAAAGAGACTGGTATTAGTAGTTGGTGATCTGCTCATTAGAAACATAGATAGCTGGGTTTGCAATGACCGAGAGAACCATATGGTGACTTGCCTGCTTGGTGCGACGGTTGCAGATCTCTCAAGATATCTAGATAGATTTATGTGTAGTGTGGGGGAGAAGTCGGTGGTCGCGGTACATGTTGGTACCAATGACACAGGGAGAGATCCTGAAGGCCAAAATTTAGGCTGCTAGGTAAGAGATTGAAGTCCAGGACCTCCATGGTAGCATTCTCGGAGATGCTCCCAGTTCCACACGTAGGGCCAGTTAGACAGGCAGAACAGCAGAGTCTCAATGTGTGGATGAGACGATGGTGTAGGGAGGAGGGGTTTAGATTTTTAGGAACTTGGGAAACTTTTGGGGAAGGGGGAACCTATACAGGAAGGATGGCCTTCACCTAAACCAAAATGGAACCAGATTGCTGGCACTTAACATTAAAAAGGTCATAGAGCAGTTTTTAAACTAATAACTGGGGGAAAGCCAACAGGTATGGAGGAGCACATGCTTTGGATATCCCTTAGGGGAGGATCTATTAATAGAGAATCTCTATGTCCTAGTGAGGAGGAGAGTATGGAAAATGATAAAATACAGGCAGGATCTGATCAGAAACAGTAAAATAAAAAAGAGTCCCATTCAATTACATCATGTAATGGCAGACAGCTAAAAGGAGAGAAGACAAACCCCCATCTCGGTAAAATAGAAACAATACAAAAGATAAATATTATATCTTACCTAGGTTATAACAGGGAGATTTCTATAGAGGAAACGCAAATCCATTTTTTTTAAGCAGAAAGGGTTACTACCAATCAATGATCATAGGAATAATGATAACAATAAACCATACTATATAATTTACAGTCTACAGCTGTCAACAGCTTTTACAGAATATTCTTCTTCTGATCATTTTCCTAGTTTGTTTGCTTGAGGAAACAAGCCCAGGGAGCAATAACAAAATAAATAGTAATAAAATATTAAATAGATTTTTCATTTCTAAATACAGTATTTCCCCTCTACCAATTATCTGTTAAACATTTTTTTTCTTAACATGGAAATAGAACTGGACTTTAGGAGATACCTTTTGGGTTGGAATAATTTACTTGTTGAACTGTATGCACGCCTGCCTAGTGCACAAAATGATTCATAGACAGGGCAGCCCAGGGGTAGGCCAAGGCAGCAGGTCCAAACCCAACCTTGCAGGTGATGAGTTGGCTGATAGTGCAGTCTGCCCCAGGGCGTGGGGGCTAGACAATGACTGGCCTTATACTGAGGTGAGGTGAGGTGGGGCTAGTGGGTGGGGGCTCCCCACGGAGGGGAGACCCTGAGAGAAAGGGGTTACTGCTAGGGGGCAGCACCCCAGATAACGGGGCACCGGGTCTGGGAGGGACACGGGTGGCCAAATGGCAGTGGGACACTGGCCTGCAGCGGTCACTCCGGAGGCTGGATGAGCTAATTCCCAGAGACAACCAGCAGGAGGCGCCGCAGCAGGGAGTCCTGCATCACTACAGGCATAAATGAGTAAAAAGCTGACCAGCCACTGGCACAGCTACCTGGACAACCTGAAGACTTGCCAGTTTCAGAAATATGGTTAACTGTTTGCAGTATTCCTTGTACAGCTTATACTTACTACAGAGCATCCTTTGCATGTTGCAAATACTGAGATCTTCTGACTTCAAATACTTATTTAATTGTCTAAGGCAGTTAGCAAGTTTTGAGGGGACACAGCTGTCCAAATTAGACACATTTTCTGAGGAGGAAAAAAAATTCACATTGATACCTTGCCAAGTGTAAATCAACGATAGTCCAGAGGAGTGCTTCCTGAAGAGTAACAAATGCCACTATTTTGATGCAGAATTTCTGAGACCAACAAAACATGACCCCATGCCTGAGAGAAACTGTAGTGCTAGTGAACAGTGTTTTTGATTATTTAATTGCTTTCTTTGAGAATGACATAATTGTCCCTGGTTATTTTAATGCTTCAGTCTTAAAGTCACATTAAAAACTAATTTTATTTTTTGTGTGTGTTAAAAATGTTTTTGTGGTAAAAAGCAGATCATAAAATTGCAAAAACTTTCTATGGTGAAAATAATCAGTTCTAGTTCATGAACAGACTTTAAAGAACATACCATTTACTGATTCATATAAGAGACATGGGACTCAACTGAGATTTCATAGTGTACCACATTTTCAGTTTTTACTGATTTTCACCAATAAATTACCAGGTTTTTTTTCTTGAAGGAGTTCAGTTTTCACTGATTTACAGTTGTCTCAATATTGTTACAGGCACTTATTTTTGTTAAACACTAACACTTTGCGCAATTGTTGTGTCCTGCAGCTTTGAGATTGAAGCATTTCCACAGTGTAAAACACAGAACACACACACACACGGTGGAGGTTGGAAAATCAAACAAAGTTAATATTGTGATACGATTGGTCTACAAAGAGACTCTGTCAGCCTATTTCTTTGCTTTCATTTAGTGCGGTGTTGAATTTAACAATCAATCCTCCACAGATAAAGATAATGTAAAAAGGTAAATATGGGGCGAACATACAAATCTATGTCTGGTAACCAACCAAAAAATCAGTGCTTAGAATTTTTCAAGAAAAGTAAAGGCAGAAATGAAGAGGATGCATTGCACTACAAGTACTGCTTCCACTGACAGAATAAAGGAGAATGGCAAAAGCAAGTGACACATGAAGATAAAAGAGGAAAGTGAGCTTTGGGATAAGAAGTCAATATTAGGAGTTTTCACGAGGGCTTTAATGAAAGAGAGGACACAGCACACTTGTGTCAATTAATTTGTGTGTGTTGTTTGTTGCACTGGACAACCGCTGTTAATTGCAGAAGGGCATAATGGTGACTTTGTGAAACATAACTTCCAGCAGCAAAAACCCTTCTGAATGCAGCTGTCAAGGCTAATTCCCCACTCTGGCACTTTGAGTGCAGAAGGTGGGGGCCAGCAAGGATTCTAAAAATTAATACCGGTCACTCCAGGCTTGTATCAAACTCCCAAGGTTACAGCTTTTCTCTGACCTTGGATCGGTATGTGTTGCCACCACCCAAGTGCAGAACCCCTTTGAGAGCCTAGGAAGGCGCACTTGGGAATTCCTTCCTGTGGGGTACCCTCAAGCCTGGGAAGAGCTGAGAAAGGGGGAAAAAAGGAAATCTGCTGTTGCCACCAAGCTAATTAAACAACATATGCACAAATCTCTTAAGACACAAAAATCCAATTCTGTTCCTGCCCCGTAGCCAACCCTCCCGGCCCCGGCCCCTTACCCTCAGCCAGGGCTGGCTCTAGGTTTTTTGCCGCCCCAAGCAAAAAGAATTTTGGCTGCCCCCACACCCCAGCCCTGGGCTCTCTCCACATCACCAGTGCCCTCCCCCACCCTCACCCTCGGACGCCCCAGGCCTGGGCTCTCTCTTCCTCCCCCCCTACCACCCCAGCTCTGGGATCCCCCCCACAAACGTGACCTCCTCATTCACCACAGCAATCCCCGTTTACACTTGCAGTGGGGATCAAACTGTTTCTCCTAATTTTATTTCACTTTAGTATAAATCTCACCCCAGCCCCCGTCCCTCACAACCCCATCTTTAGTGCTCCAAATGCACATGGAAGGCATAGGGACTAACCCTCAAACCTTGTACCTAGAAAGGGATGGGGCTCTAGTAAAGAGGGTTCAGGCAGCGGAGCGGGTGTGGGGGTGCTTGGGGGCTCTACACTGGCAGAGAAGCTGGGTGTGATGTACTCATGGAGGAGGAGGGGGGTATCAGGAAGGTTGCGGGAGAAGAGGTGCAGGGGAAGGGGGAGGTGTGGGAGGAGAAGGCTGGGGGAGGGTACAAGGGGAGAGGTGCGGGTGAAGGGAGAATACAAGGGGAAGGGGTGCGGCGAAGGAGCGATGACGGGAGGTACAAGTGGAGGGGCTGCGAGCGGGATGGGGTGTGCAAGGGCTGAGAGGGGCAGGCGCTGACAACTGCTTCCCCAGCCCCCTGCAGGCAGAGCCGAGAGGATAGAGACTTACCCCTCAGGTGCCCGAGCTGCGGGGGACCCCCAGCAGGGCAGTATCCCCCGCAGCCCCGCTCGGAGCCGGACTCTGCCTCTCCCCACCCAGGGCAGGCAGCACGGGGCAGAGGTGGGGGGAGGTGCGCAGCGGGCTGGGTCCAGGGGCAGGAGGTGGCAGTTCCCTGGCAGCTCGGGCTGACCAGCCACTCGCCCCGTCAGCGAGGGAGCTGGGAGCTGTGCCCCCTGCCCAGCCCGGCGGTGCCCTGCACAGCCCACTCCCGCGGGGAAACACCGCACCACTCTGGGGAGACTCGGAGCAGAGTAGCAGTGGTGGTGGCAGAAGGACCCCTCCCCCCCCCGCATCCCAGGCCCCGCTTCCCTCCCTCCCCAGCTCCTCACACCCAGGCTGGACTGCGGTTCAGGCTGCCCTGCCGCTGGAGAGCCAGAGCATCATCCCCTGGAGCTGAGCCCCTCTCGTTGCCGCAGCCCGGGCCCAGCTCTGGGGGATGATGCTCAGGCTCCCCAGGGCAGGGCAGCCTGAACTGCAGTGTCAGTTCAAGCTCAGCCTGAAAGCCTCAGCTGAGAGGTAACATCTTCTTGGTTCAGAGCAGGCTCCCAGGTTTTTGCTCCCCAAAGAAAAAAAAATGGGTGGGGGAGTGCTGCCTCTTGGAAAGTGCCGCCCCAAGCACATGCTTGGAGCCTTGCTTCCTAGAGCCGGCCCTGTTGCCGTGAAAGAGGCTGCACAGCCTGCACTACCATTGAGGTTCCCCACTACCCACTGAGATCACTGATAGCTGGGCTAAGTGGTGGAAGCTCAAAATGTGACTTCACAGTATCGAAGCAGGTGTCAGGAAGGCAAGAGTGAATGACTGCTATTGCCAAATATCTCCAACAACCAGATATGGGACACTGGAGATTTATTACAGATAATAATTTCTCAGGTGTCTGGCGGGTAAATCTGGTCACCATATTTGGGGTCAGAAAGGAATTTCCCACCAGGTCAGATTGGCAAAGACCCTGGGGTGTTTTGCCTTCTTCTGCAGCATGGGGAACAGGTCACTTGCTGCTTTGAACTAGAGTAAATACAGGGCCATCTTTAGGATTTATGGTGCCCTTGGCGGGATTATTAAACTGGTGCCCCTGTGCCTGTCTTGCTCTTAGCAACACAAACATAAGCTTACACTATTAGAAAACTTGCCACATGCATGTTATTAAAACCAGTTTACTTAATTAAGCACACTGTAATGCTGATGCACTAGCACTAAAGAAGTAGCACTATAGAAAAAATTCTGATTTTACAGAATGATATGAATAATATATATTTTTTAATTTGTCAACATTTTATTGGAAATTTATATGAAGAGGTATTGAAACAAGGATTTGTTTTTAATTAAAAGCAATCTTCCTGCCTTTTTTGGCTGCAAAATCAGTAATAATGTCATCGTATGACAAAGACAAAGTGATAACTTGTTTGATTGCAAGAATAGCAAGACCAGTCAAGTGTTCCTGACTCCTTGTAGAGCGGAAATAGTTTTTAATGACCTTTAGTTTTGAGAAACTCCCTTCTCCTGATGCTACTGTTACAGGAATTGTCAGTAGAATATGAGTGGCAATGTACACATTAGGATATATGTCAACAAGTTTGCTGGTATGAATAAACTGTCCATTATCGATTTTGCATGTGGCAACATTGATGACAGTGTACTCAATTCTTCATACAGTTCAAGTCCATTTAAATCAAAACGATCGCCGTGCTTCAAGAGGCTCTCTAGGTCAGGGGTCCCCAACGCGGTGCCCGTAGGTGCCATGGCGCCCGCAGGGGCCTCTCAGTGCTCCTGTGTACTGGCCAGCGGACGAGCATCCGCCGAAATGCCGCTGAAATTTGGCGGCATTTCGGTGGCGACGCCTCTGGATGACGACAAGCAGCAGCATCCAGAGGATTGAATTCAGGATTGTTAGCAAGCATTTTTGGTGAACAAATTTGTTAAATGACAATCTAAATGGCAACACAGTACTGCTTTCATGCTTGGCTCACCCCCCAGCCTGCTGGTCCAACAGCTGCAGTAGAGGAAGAGATAAGTGGAAAACTGCAGGAACCCAAAATCCACCTCTTGGGGTGCAGAGTGGCAACAGCAACAGCAAACCCTCAGGTCCGATCACTTGCCAATGGGCACCACCGCCAACCCAACAGACCATGGTGAAGTTAGCACAGCATCTGATCTCAGGGGCACCCATGGAGCCACAGCAGCTCATCCTGCCTTGTGCAGCTCCCCCCAGAAGAGATGGATCACTGCCAGCCCGGGGGAGAGACACGATCCCCAGGTAGGGTGATCAGATCCAGATGTCCTGATTTTATAGGGCCAGTCCCAATATTTGGGGCTTTGTCTTATATAGGCACCAATTACCCCCACCTAGGGTGACTAGACAGCAAGTGTGAAAAATCAGGATGGGGGGTGGGGAGGAATAGGAGCCTGTATAAGAAAAAGACCCAAAAATTGGGACTGTTCCTATAGAAGTGGGACATCTGCTCACCCTATCCCAACCCCCGTCCTGATTTTTCACACATGCTATCTGGCTATCCCCAGCCCAGCCCTGTGTGACATTCCAATCCTGGCTGGCTGCCGAGGAAGTGAGTTACTTTTGTTGCCGGCCCAAAGGGCCCGAGGTGGCAGCAGGGGTTCGTTGCCCGGTGTGCGTAGCACTGATTGACACACCAGGGTGAAGAAGCAAAAACCAAGTTTATTTGAGATCTCAAAGCAGGCACTAGGAGACACAGTATCTCAAATCCAGCGCAACAAAAACAAGCAGTTTTCCCTTTTTACATGTCAAGCTGTTTGTAAAAGCCTTTGTTTCAATCCCCCTCTACCCCTCCCTTGTTAACTGCAGCTACATTAGGCATTACATTATAGCTTGTTAGAAAAGTTCTCATTCGCATCTTTATCTGTTGGCCTTGTTAACTTAGGCACATGAAGCCTTCTCCCCCTTTCCTCCCCCGCCTCCTCACTACTTTTGCTAGTTTAAGCGGGGCTGCAGCTGTCTGCTAAAAAGCTGACTCTCACAGATTTTGCTTTTAGGCTGTTAGCATGCAGGTTGGTTAAAGTTCACAAGATGGAGTTACTGTGGCTCACTTAGACCCAGATCAGGGGGGCTTCATCGACACTCATGGCCTTCCACCCCCCCGAGTTACCTGGTAGCTATGCCCAGTGACACCAACAATTCCCTCCTTTGAGAACACTCAACAAACCTTTGGCAGAGTTTTCTCATACTCTGAAGACAAAAAGCGATTAAGTTCCATACAGTCAGGGTCATCAGTTAAGGGGTATAAGGGAACATCTGGGGAATGGGGGGTACAAAGCTTATGTATGAGTGCTTTACAGCAAGCGAGCAAAAGAAAGAGAACAAAACAAATTACAACACCTGTGAGCAGGAGGCGAACAATACCTCCCCCTAGTCCCCCTAGATTAGGTAACCAACCCCAGAGGGAATCAAAAATAGTAGGTTCTGCTTCCTGGGCCTTCCACAGGTTAAAGGCCCGTTCAGCTGACAGGATGTGCTTGTTAATATCCTGAGAAGATTCTGGGACATAGGTACAACATTCTTCCCCAATAAGGGCACAGACCCCGCCCCGTGAGGCTAAAATATAATCTAGGGCCTGGCGATTTTGCAGAGATAATAACCGGAGTTGGTAGAGCTCAGAACTTATGCCCTTTTCTATGGCCAAGTTGTCATTGGCAAACTGAGTGAGGAATATAGAAAGTCTCTTATACAGTTGGGCCATTCGTCCTACCCCATAGGAAGGGAGGAATATCATTCCAAACCTGTCTCCCTCACCGATGGGTTCAAGGGTAGCGCTCAGGGACCGGTAGTACCTGGGGCGACCTGAGGGAGCGTGGGCCACAACACGGAGGGGAGGGCCAAGGAATCCTTTATAGCAACTTCCATGCCACCCATGTGGGAGCCACTTGTAGGCATTACGGCCACATATAAAAAATGCCTGTCCATTAGCAACCAGTCCATTAATCCCCTGCTGGCGCTAGATGGCAATATGAGGGGGCCAGTACTGGAGCCCTTCCCCAGTATCCTGGCCAGTGCTGTTGAGAAAGGGGATTGTAATATTAGCTGTTGGAGACAAGTAATAGTGACAGGAACTATTACCTGCAAACCAGAGGGCCTTAGGTGAAGAAGGCTCCCTAAAACAAAGCAGACCTTGGGGTACAACCCGAAGTCTGATGGGGGTAGGTTTTTGTAAGAGGTTGCCAAAGGGTTGCCAGGAGCAGTTGGTCAAACTATAAAAGTGCTCCTGAGAACAATTATGGCTTAGGCTTCCTCCAATTCTGCCTGACATAAATGGCTGCCGCATATTATAAGAAGTTACCAATATTTCCTGGCAAATATCAGACCAATTTTGGGGAATGGCACGCCAGGGCAGTCCTGCTGAATGATGGGGAATCTGGGCACATATCCAACAGTTGGAGAGATTAAACTCACGGGCAAAAGCAATTTTCAGGGCTTCATATGTATTGGTAGCCATATCTGTAGGGAGAGGTCCCCATTCTGCATGTGCTGTGGGTGTAACAGAAGGGAACAGAAGGAATACCTCTGTAACAAAAAAGAAGGTTGTGAGAGACCCTAAACCTGAACCCATATTGGTAATTATAGCAACCCAAATGCCCAATGGATAAGAATGAAAGCCACCAAACAAATCAGAAAATAAAAGGACCAAGACCAGAAATTAGGTCGGCCTTCTGTGAATGGATAAAACCAATGTTCAAGGTGCTCGTGGGAAGTGCGCTGTGGCTGGTCAGAGAGATCACAGGGCATTCCCAGTGACCCTTATTGTCTTTTGAATAGCAGCTTAAGTCCCAAATCGTCGCTAGAAGCTGCTTCTTTAGCAGGCTGCACAGTCCACTGTTCAGGAGCAGGCACTGCTTTCAGTCGAGAGTGATGAATCCAGTTCTTGTGTCCTTCGACCTTTGCCGCCGTGTGGGAAACAAGCAGGACAGTGTGGGGTCCCTTCCACTTCTCTTGGAGCGGCTCGTCCTTCCAGGTCCGAACGAGTACAGAATCGCCTGGCTGCAAGGAGTGGACCGGGGTATCCAGTAGAGGAGGCTGTGAATCTTTGGTATACCTGTGAAGAGAAGAAAGAACAGCAGACAGAGAGCACATGTACTGAGACAAAAACCCGCAGCCTACCTCCCACTCCCCTAACAGAACCGGTGTACCATCCAGAGGCCATGCCCTTCCAAACATAATCTCGAAGGGACTAAGCCCTAACCTGCCCTTGGGGAGAGCACGAATGCGGAGTAACACAAGGGGCAAAGCATCAGGCCACTTAAGACAGGCTTCCTGGCAAATTTTAGAAAGGTGTTGCTTAAGTGTCTGATTAGAACGTTCCACTACCACACTGGCCTGTGGTCGCCATGGTGTGTGGAGCTTCCAGGAGATTTGCAAGACATCTGAAATCCTTTGAATAATTTGAGATGTGAAGTGTGTTCCATTGTCGGATTCCATCCACTGGGGGAGCCCAAAGCGGGGAATGATCTCCTTGACAAACTTAAGAGCCACTGTTTTGGCAGTGTTGTTACGACATGGGAAGGCTTCGGGCCATCCACTGAATCGATCCACCATGACGAGGAGATACCTGTACCCTTGAGTTCTAGAAAACTCAGTAAAGTCTATTTGCCACACCAAACCTGGGCCTGGGGTAGGTTCCAAGGTAGCTGGCAGCACTGGCACTCCTGGTCGAGGGTTGTTCTTTTGGCAGAGTATGCATTCAGCCTGTACCTGGGATGCTAGGGGTCTAAGTCCAGAGGTTAGAAAATACTTGCTCATGAGCTGAGTAAGAGCATCTCTGCCTGCGTGGGTGGTTTGATGCAGTTTTTGCAGCACTGGTCGGATTAAGCCCTTGGGCAAGAGGACTTTTCCCTCTGTGGAGTAAAACCATCCCTCCTTTTCCTGGAGACCAAGCCTGTCAGCCAGGTTTTTGTCCTCAGAGGAGTACTTAGGGGCTGCAAGCTCACCTACTGATGGAATGAGGGCATGGATTTGGGTATTCTCCCCTGTCGGTGACTCCAGGGTAGCAGCACGCTTGGCTTCCCTGTCTGCTCTAGCGTTGCCCTTGGTTACATCCTGATCCTCCTTCTGGTGAGCTTTGCAATGTATCACTGCTACTGCTGAGGGGAGCTGTACTGCTTCTAAAAGCCGGAGAATTTGAGACCCATGCTTGACCGGAGAACCCTGAGCAGTTAACATTCCCCTTTGTTTCCAGAGACCAGCGTGAGCATGCAATACCCCAAAAGCATATTTTGAGTCAGTAAAAATATTAACCCGTTTGTCTTTTGCCAGTTCAAGTGCACGGGTTAAGGCCACTAGTTCAGCAAGCTGGGCAGATGTTCCAGCAGGTAAACTCTCTGCTTCCACTGTATCGTAGAGGGTCACAACAGCATAGCCCGCCCTCCTTTGCCCATCTATGACAGCACTGCTCCCATCAGTATACCACTCACAGTCTGCATTTGAGAGCGGTTGATCTTTTAAATCTGGGCGGCTGGAGTATTGGGAATCTATGACATCCAGACAGTCATGTTCCTGCTTTTCTGTTTCTGGTAGCAGGGTAGCTGGGTTAAGGGTGGGACAGGTTTGCAAAGTAACTTCAGAGTTCTCTAACAATTTTGCCTGGTACCGAGCCACCCGAGCCTGGGTGAGCCAGAGACCACTCTTAGTGTCCAGCAGGGTTTGGACCATGTGGGGAGTGTACACGTGCACAGCTCCTCCCAGTGTCAGTTTTTCAGCTTCCCCAAGTACCAGGGCCGTGGCTGCGACCGCCCGCAAGCATGCCGGCCATCCCTTGGCAACTTGATCCAGTTGTTTGGAAAAGTAGGCTACAGGACGTTTCCAAGCACCTAACAGCTGAGTAAGCATTCCCAGGGCTACCCCTTTTCTCTCATGTACATACAGTTGGAACGGCTTAGAGAGATCTGGTAAACCCAGGGCTGGAGCCTCCATTAACTTCCTCTTTAAGATTTTAAATGCCCTGTCCGCTTCTGGGGACCAGTGAAAAGGGTCATGATCCGCGCCCTTAACACATTCATACAGAGGTTTTGCCCACAGTCCAAACTCTGGGATCCACATTCTGCAAAAGCCTGCCATGCCCAGGAATGCCCTGAGCCTTTTCCGGTTGCTTGGGATAGGAATCTGGCAAATAGCCTCCTTTCTTTCGTTAGAGAGCTGCCGTTCTCCTTGCCTTATGTGAAACCCTAAGTACTGTACTTCTGAGAGGGCAATTTGAGCCTTGTTCCGAGCCACCCGGTATCCTCGGAGCCCAACAAAGTTCAGGAGGCTCACAGTGGCTTGGAGGCAAGGGGTTACTCCCACCGCCGCTATTAACAGGTCGTCAACATACTGCAGGAGGAGGATCCCATCCGGAGTATTCCACTCCTCCAGGTCTTTGGCCAGCGCCTGGCCGAAAAGCGTAGGGGAGTTTTTAAATCCCTGTGCCAACACAGTCCAGCAGAGCTGCTTTTTAACCCTTTTTATGTCTTCCCACTCGAAGGAGAAAATCTCCTGAGATTGGGCATCAACCGGAATTGTGAAGAAAGCATCCTTTAAATCTAGGACTGAAAAATGGGTATACTGCCCCCCTATAGAAGCTAACAGTGTATACGGATTTGGAACAAGGGGGTGCAGAGTCTTAACCCGCTCATTGACTGCCCTCAAGTCCTGTACCAGCCGATACGTCCCATCGGGCTTTTGCACGGGCAGGATGGGGGTGTTCCAAGCTGATTGGCATTCTCGTAGTACCCCATGCTCTAGGAATCGATCTATAGTCTTTTGCAGTCCCTCTCTGGCCTCCCTTTTAATTGGATACTGTTTGATCCGCACAGGGCTTTTTCCTGGGAGGAGTTGAACCTTAACAGGGGTGTGATGGGTTGCCTTTCTGGGGACCCCTGATGCCCAAGCAAGGGGATACACCTGGTCCTCCCACTGGCTCCACTCTGGGGCTTGCATGGCTGAGGGTTCAACTGCAAGGGCCATTATCCAGGCATTCTCAGGGGGTAAGGTAAGAGTTATGTCATCTTGAGTGAAATGCAGAGTGGCACCCAAACGACAAAGCAGGTCCCGTCCTAATAGGGGTGTTGGACAGTCAGGGAGGTAAACCAGCTTGTGAGATACAGTTGTGTTTCCCAAGGCACATTCCGCTGGGGCATATACTGGGCACCTGGTTCCCTTCCCCATGGCACCAATCACTGTAAGGGAGTCTGCTACTGGCAGCTGAAGGGGTTGATTTACGGCAGTTCGTGCTGCTCCAGAGTCTACTAAAAAGTCTATTTCTGAATTTCCCACCCTCATTTTTACTCGGGGTTCCGGGGGCAGGATGGTCCGTCTCCCCTGACACCCCTAATCTTGATCCTCTGCTGCCATCATGGGGGTATCTTCCCTTTCAGGGCACTCATTTTTCCAATGTCCCTCCTTCCGGCATATGGCACACTGGTTGCGACCCAAACGCCTTTCCTGGGGACCGGGGCGCCCACGTCCACGGCCTCTCATTCCCCAGCCCCTTTCACCTTTCTGTGACTTTCCTCTGCCGCCGGCCTGCACCACCGCTAACATCATCTTCACTTGCCTTTTTTCCTTCTCTCCCTCTCTAAGGGCATAAGCCCTGTTGGCAGTCTCCAAAATCTGAGCCATAGACATTCCCATTAAATCCTCCTTTTTCTGCAATTTCCTTTTAATATCAGGGGCCGCACGGCTAGTAAAAATACCTTTTATGATTGCCTCAGTTGTCTGATCGTCTGGGTCTGCGCTAGTACTTTGCCGGATGGAGTCCCGAATGCGCTGTAGAAAAGCCACCGGACTCTCTTTTGATTCCTGGATTAGCTCATACGGCTTTGCCCAGTTGTTATGTCGGACAGCCGAGTGCCTGAGGCCATACATAAGCAATTCCTTATAGGAGTTAAGCATCTTCAAACCCCCCTCCTCATTCGGATTCCACCCGGGGTCCACTGTGGGGACAGCAGCTTCTGGCAAGGGTTTTCCTTCTCTATCCTCATTATACCTTCTTTGTGCCTCCTCTCTAGCTTCAGCTATAACTTGACTCCGTTCCACTTCAGACAATAAAGTTCTCATAAGTATGTTGCAATCATCCCAGTCAGGCTTGTGGCTAGCTAGACACCCTTCAAAGATTGAAATGAACCGACCTGGATTCGTTGAGAATTCCCCTGCTTCTGCCTTAAAGGCAGCTAGGTGTACAGGTTTAAAAGGAACATGAGAGTACACTGGCACAATCTGAGCTGCACGCTCCTGTGTTCCAGGACGGGCTACCACATTCTCAGTAATCAACGGATACAATCCCACCGAGGGGGCATTCCCTGGAACCTGTGGGGGTGTTGGAGCCGAAGGGGACACCGATTCTGCCATTACAGCCGTGGGAGGGTTCTGGGGATTAGCAGTAGTCACTACCGAGTCTGTCAAAGTCAAATGGCACTTATGTAAAATGTCAGTCCTATTTCTTAACATCATAAACATATATGCATAGAGATGTTCATTCCATTTACCAGTTCGCTGACAAAACAAAAGTAATTGAAGGATCGTGTTGTAATTAAGTGATCCTTCTGGTGGCCACCTTTCCTGGTCCTCTAGCTGATATTGAGGCCAGTCAACTGTACAGAACCTTTTTAGTTTACTTCTAAGCATTGAATCTGATGAAAACACATCCCAATGGGCTAGAATGCATTCTAGGGGTGTACACTGTGTTCTGCCGGCTGTACTCTGTCCCTGTCCCATACTCTAAGAATATGAAGACACTGGGCGTCCCCAGGTCCTAACAGGCAAAAAGTCCACACCACTGGACCGTTCCTACCTTATCCACAGGACCGGTTCCTCACCGTCGCCCGCAGCTGCTTCTCCACTATCTGTGCGTTGCACCGTTGTGCCCTCCGGGGTCGACCAAACCACGTCTCCGCCGAGGCCCCCGATGAAGTCACCGGTGCGCGCTGGGCGTCGGTCGTTGTCGCAATCCGTCGGCCTCCAGGAGGGATCCGGGCAAGGCTAAATTTTGCCTCGAGCCCACCCAGGGACGCCAAAACTGTTGCCGGCCCAAAGGGCCCGAGGTGGCAGCAGGGGTTTGTTGCCCGGTGTGCGTAGCACTGATTGACACACCAGGGTGGAGAAGCAAAAACCAAGTTTATTTGAGATCTCAAAGCAGGCACTAGGAGACACAGTATCTCAAATCCAGCGCAACAAAAACAAGCAGTTTTCCCTTTTTATATGTCAAGCTGTTTGTAAAAGCCTTTGTTTCAATCCCCCTCTACCCCTCCCTTGTTAACTGCAGCTACATTAGGCATTACATTATAGCTTGTTAGAAAAGTTCTCATTCGCATCTTTATCTGTTGGCCTTGTTAACTTAGGCCTTGTCTACACTACAAGACTATTTCGAATCAACTTAGTTCGAATTTGTGGATTCGACCTTATGAAGTCGAATTTGTGTATCCATACTAAATACACTAATTCGAATTTCTGAGTCCACATTCACGGGGCCAGCGTCGACTTTGGAAGCGGTGCACTGTGGGAAGCTATCCCACAGTTCCCGCACTCCCCGCTGCCCATTGGAATGCTGGGTAGAGCCCCCAATGCCTGCTGGGGGGAAAAATGTGCCGAGGGTGGTTTTGGGTAACTGTCATTATTGAACCGTCACTCCCGCCCTCTCTCCCTGAAAGCGCCGGCGGGAAATCTGTTCATGCCCTTCTCTTGTCAGTTACAGCGCGTACGCCACAGCACTGCGAGCATGGAGCCCGCTGCGATCATCGCTGCACTTATGGCCGTTGTCAACTCCTCGCACCTTATCGTCCACCTCTTCCACAGTCAGCTGCTGAGAAATCGGGCGAGGAGGCTCCGGCAGCGCGGTGAGGACAGGAATTCACAGAGTGGCGCAGACCTCTCACAAAGCAGGGTACGCCGCGCCGTGGAGATCATGGTGGCAATGCGTCAAGTTCATGGTGTGGAACGGCGATTCTGGGCCCGGGAAACCAGCACGGACTGGTGGGACCGCATAGTGCTGCAGGTCTGGGATGAATCACAGTGGCTGCGAAACTTCAGGATGCGTAAGGGCACTTTCCTTGAACTCTGTGACTTGCTGGCCCCTGCCCTGAAGCGCCAGGACACACGGATGCGAGCAGCCCTGAGTGTGCAGAAGCGAGTGGCCATAGCCCTCTGGAAACTTGCAACGCCAGACAGCTACCGGTCAGTAGCGAACCACTTTGGCGTGGGCAAATCTACCGTGGGGGTTGCTGTGATGCAAGTAGCCCACGCAATCGTTGAGCAACTGCTCTCAAAGGTAGTGACTCTCGGAAACGTCCAGGACATCATAGATGGCTTCGCCGCGATGGGATTCCCAAACTGCGGTGGGGCTATAGATGGGACTCACATCCCTATCCTGGCACCAGCCCACCAGGCCAGCGAGTACATTAACCGAAAGGGCTACTTTTCAATGGTGCTGCAAGCACTGGTGGACCATAGGGGACGTTTTACCAACATCTTCGTCGGGTGGGCGGGCAAGGTTCATGACGCGCATGTGTTCAGGAACTCTGGTCTGTTTAGACACCTCCAGGCACGAACTTTCTTCCCGGACCACAAAATAACGGTTGGGGATGTGCAGATGCCTACAGTGATCCTCGGGGACCCAGCCTACCCGCTAATGCCCTGGCTCATGAAGCCCTATACAGGCGCCTTGGACAGTGAGAAGGAACTCTTCAACTACCGGCTGAGCAAGTGCAGAATGGTGGTGGAGTGTGCTTTCGGACGTCTCAAGGGGAGATGGCGGAGCTTACTGACTCGCTCGGACATCAGCGAAAAGAATATCCCCGTAGTTATTGCTGCTTGCTGTGTGTTCCACAATGTCTGTGAGAGCAAGGGCGAGACCTTTTTGGCCGGATGGGAGGTTGAGGCAAAAGACCTGGCTGCTGTTTACGCTCAGCCAGACACCCGTGCCGAAAAACTATCCCAGCGGGAAGCGCTGTGTATCCGGGAGGCTTTGAAAGCAAGTTTCCTCGGAGAGCAGGGTAACCGATGATTCTACACTTGATTTTAAGAGAAGCTGATCCTGGGCCTGTGTCTCTATGTGTTGAGTGAGATCTGCGGTTACATACCCCGTTCTCCAAGTTTCCCCCACTTCCAAAACACGTTTTTAAACAAATTAAATGGAACACTTATTTTTAATGAATCTTTCCTTTACTTTGCATTTCTGTTCAGGGTTTAAAACATGGACGCATACTGTGCTGGGTACGGTGTGCACTGATGTACAGACCGCTTGTACAATACAGGACGGACAGCCTCCTGCTCCTACATAGGTCTCTGGGGTGGGGGACGGTTTCAAGTGGTTGTGCATGTAGGGGTGGGTTTGCAGGAAGGGGCGAGTGGTGCCGTCTTTGCATAGGGATTTGGATGCAGGCTCTGGGCTGTGGGTTTGGGCGTAGGAAGGGGTGAGGGGTGTGGGGGAAGGGTGAGTATCTGTCCGTGGATGAGGGCTCTTGTTGGGGCTCAGGGCAGCGGAGAGGATCGCGCCTACGGTGGAAGTGCATGGTAAGGGCAGCATGCCTTAACATTAGGGGGTGGCAGGCGCTAGGACCGTGGACAAGCGTACACATCACAGAATGACCCGGGGCAGCATACACCACACAGAGGGACCCTGGTGACTACTGAATGCAGTCTGTGCGTGACCTGCAGTTGATCCTGCCCCCGATAGTCTGTACCCTGCTAATGTAGGCTAACCCGTGCAATTATAAATCCCCTGCCCCCACCCCCCTACATACACAGTCTTCTGACACGAAAGACATGACGGAAAGAGTGAACAACAGCAAACAGATTTTATTAATCTACTACATAGTGGGGTGATGAAACTTGGATTTGGGACTGGGTGATCCTATAAGGGAAGCGCTTCTAAACAGTTATAGCGTCAGCGGTGTGTGGAACATTAGCGCTCAGCTGTGGTGCAGTGACAGTTCTCACGGCCCCTACCGCCCCTCCGTCTTGTAATTTTCGGTGAGTGGGGGACAGGACTTCTTGACGTTGGAGGGTGGTTGCAGATACAGTGCAGGGGGGCTCTGTCCTCCTGCCTGCGGTCCTGCAGCACATCAACAAGGCGCCGGAGCGTGTCCGTTTGCTCCCTCATTAGCCCAAGCAGCGTTTGAGTCGCCTGATGGTCTTCCTGCCGCCACCTATCCTCCCGTTCGATGTGTGTGCGATGCTGTTGACATAGGCTCTCCCTCCACTGTCTCTGCTCTGCCGCCTCGGCTCTGGAGCAGGCCATCAGTTCCGCGAACATCTCTTCCCGAGTCTTTTTCTTTCGCCGCCTAATCTGAGCCAGCCTCTGCGAGGGGGATGCCGGGGCAGTCCGGGAAAGAGCAGAAGCTGTGTGATGGGAAACAGTAAATGAGTTCCTTGAACAGATACATGTTTGCGAACAGTGAACACAGTCTAGTCAGTTTCTCTGAACAAGACCATACAGGGCACCAAGTCTCACGAGATCTCAGGAAAAGTTCGAGATTTTGGAATACGCTCTCATTGGCGGCGCCATTGCACAGGAGAGCGGACAAGCGGGGAGATACAGCATAATCCGTCTTGCAGACAGTCCTGGTAAGCCTTAAAGTAGATCATGCTTATCAGGTAGTGGATAGCTGTGCTCTCCTGCTAAAGGCAATCTGGAAAGCAGAAAGGCTGAGCCTTTTCCAGCCCCTCCCGCCAGTGCACGGGAAAGATCAATGTCTGCTTGTTCTCTGTGGCCTCCAGCACGTGGCTGTTAAGCGAGGGTCGTTGTTATGCAACCTAATTGTAAACCGTTAACAATAGTAACAATACACTAATTGCCCGACTTAGATGCAGCCTGTCCAGACCGACATCACCCTGAGGCAGGTCACTCGCAGTCAGAGAGAGCGGATGCTACTGGAAGCCCTGCACAGACCAGGACCATATGCAGCAATGCTGGTGGAGGCGATGATTCCTCTCTACATTAGGATCTCCTGGCGCGGAAGAGTGTGCGTCCATGGAGCACCGAATAAGGCACCTCTCCCCAGGAACCTCCTGCGGAGGCTTTTCGAGCTGCTCTCTGAGAGGTTTGTTGAACTGTCCCAAGAGGTTTATTGTTCAATCCCTATATGTGTGGACCTACTATTTATATAGTTTGACATGTAAAATTTTGTATATAGTATTTCTATTTTTTCTATACCCGTTTTTTAAAAAATAAAAGTTTCCATGTTTATAGCACTTACCGCCTGATCCTTCCCCTGATTCTGAGTCCGGGTTAACGGGCGGGGAGGGTTGGTAGGGGATCTCTGTGAGGGTGATGAAGAGATCCTGGCTGTCAGGGCAAGCGGTATTGTGTTCGCTGTCGCCTGCGCCGTCCTCCACAAACCCTTCCTCATCTTCCCCATCGGCGAACATCGCCGAGGAACTGTCCAGGTACACTATGCCATCCTCAGAGTCCACGGTCACTGGTGGGGCAGTGGTGGCAGACCCACCGAGAATGGCATGCAGTGCCTCGTAGAAGCGGCATGTCTGGGGCTGTGCTCCGGAGCGTCTGTTTGCCGCTCTGACTTTTTGGTAACCTTGCCTCAGGTCCTTGACTTTCACGCGGCACTGCATCGCATCCCGGCTGTATCCTTTCTCTATCATTGCTTTAGAGACCTTCTCGAAGGGCTTTGCATTCCGCTTGTTGGAGCGCAGCTCCGAGAGCACAGACTCCTCGCCCCACACAGTGATCAGATCCAGGACTTCCCGGTCTGTCCATGCTGGGGACCTCTTTCTATTCTTGGATTGGCCGGACTCCTCTGCTGGAGAGCTCTGCATCGTTGCAGGTGCTGCGGAGCTCGCCCCGATGTCCAGCCAGGACGTCAGATTCAAAGTGCCCAGACAGGAAAAGGAATTCAAATTTTCCCGGGTCATTTCCTGTGTGGCTGGTCAGAGAATCCAAGCTCGGACTGCTGTCCAGAGCGTCAACAGAGTGGTGCACTGTGGGATAGCTCCCGGAGCTACTAAGTTCGATTTGCATCCACACCTAGCCTAATTCGAGCTAGCCATGTCGAATTTAGCGTTACTCCACCTGCCGGGGTGGAGTACCAAATTCGAACTAAAGAGCCCTCTAGTTCGAATTAAATGGCTTCCTGGTGTGGACGGTTGAGCGGTTATTTCGAATTAACGCTGCTAAATTTGAATTAAAGTCCTAGTGTAGACCAGGCCTTAGGCACATGAAGCCTTCTCCCCCTTTCCTCCCCCGCCTCCTCACTAATTTTGCTAGTTTAAGCGGGGCTGCAGCTGTCTGCTAAAAAGCTGACTCTCACAGATTTTGCTTTTAGGCTGTTAGCATGCAGGTTGGTTAAAGTTCACAAGATGGAGTTACTGTGGCTCACTTAGACCCAGAGCAGGGGGGCTTCATCGACACTCGTGGCCTTCCACCCCCCCCCGAGTTACCTGGTAGCTACGCCCAGTGACACCAACACTTTCACTTTCATTTCTCAGCAGGCAGCCAGCCAGCTTCCCCACCCCCACCCACCAGCACCTCACCCAACCCAGATCTGATGGAGAGGAGGGGGGAACAAGGGGTGCTCCGTGGGGGGGAGGGAGAAAGGGGGCGGTGGGGAGAAGAATGGACATTATGGGGGACAACAAAGAATACTGGTGCCAAAGCCACCGAGCCTGCCTCACCTCACTCCAGGGGAAAGTCACACTCACAGGTTTGTTCCTTCCCCCACCCCTTCCCAGAGATCCCCGCAGCCAATCCCCTCCTCAGACTGTGCTGCATTCGGCTCTCTCTAGGACCCAGCAGCTCTGCTCTTACATGCTCCACTGCTTCCTGTCTGTTCGGGCCCCCAGACCTAGTGGTGCCCTAGGCAGCTGCCTGTTCTGCCTATGGCTAAGGATGGCCCTGAGTAAATAATAGATTCTCTGTAACCTGAAGTCTTTAAATCATGATTTAAGCATTTCAATAACTCAGACAGAGATTATGGATCAATTACAGGAGTGGGTGGGTGACATTCTGTGGCCTGCAATGTGCCAGAGGTCAGACCAGATGATGATGTTGGAACCTTTCTAGGTTGGAGCTCCCCAGCTCCTCTGCCTTTCCCCAGCCCTGCTCCACTCAGATACTCTGCTCAGGTCCCCCTTCTGCTGCAGCCAGAGAGAGACTGTGTCAGCTCCTGGCTTCCCTAGCCTTTTATATAGGGCCAGCTGAGGCTTGATTGGGGCATGGTCCAGCTGCGGCTGCATCCCCAATCAGCCTTGTAGCTATTTTCTCCTGCAACAGCCCTCTCCCAGGGCTGTCTTAACCCCCTCAGAGCAGGAGCAGGTGACCAAACCCCTACAATGCCGCTGTATCCCCGATCTAGGGTCTATGATTCAATTTTATACTTACACAAGCAATTGCACTTGATTTCAGTCATCAGCATTTCACAAATGTTTAATGAGGGCATCCATAAGTAAGATCCTAATAGAAAAGTATTAATTATGACTCTTATTAGTAGCAATTTAAATAGCATTGCCTATATATATTTGGTTTGTGCCAAAGAAAGAATAAGACACAGAGATCATAATTGAACACTTCCAAACTGAAATACAGGACAAGAATTCAGATAAGGGGGCTGCAGTAGGGTAACATAGGAATAGTTCATGGAATGAGTGGTTATTAAGTAAGGATCTGTGGGAGGAGAGATGGAGACCCTATCAAAGGTGGGAGCCTTTTCCATGCAGGGCTGGGAGTGAAGCTGCAGTTCAGCAAATAATCGATCTGAGGAATAGCATGGAGAAAAAAATCTAATGCGAAATGCAGAATATGGATTTGATTCCCTTCCTATGCTGGATGAGAGTGGAAGGGCCCTCTTTTGGGGTGTTGTAATAGGCTTTAGTAAATCCCTTCTCTTATTTGGCATTTGATTTGATGCAGAATCTTCACTGACAACTGTTTCAGTTTTGGATTGGACAGAACCAAAACAATGGGGTGTCCAGAAGGATATGCAGAAAGTAGAACTTCAGAAGGTAAACGTGCAGGGTTTTGAAATTTGATTGTGTCTGTTATGATGATTATTATAGTCACAAAATATATAATGAAAAAGATAAAGAAGGAGAGCAGAGATTTCATGGCATTAGTATGGGCCGTCACACTGAGATCTTTCAAACCAATAACATTGTTTTTCATTTTCTTGATGTGTTTCCATTGAGAGATGAGCAATAGGATGGATGAAAACAAGAATATGATGAAAGGGATGGCGGATACAATGATTTCCATAGGCATAAAGAAGAGATATGGGATATTCTTAGCATCATTCAAGGTTGTGTTTCCTTCTGGGCTTTTACTTGAGTTGCATAGATCAAACCCAACATCACTCCAGACTAATGGGATGGTATTGACCAAGGAAACCATCAGGGACCCCAGGAGCAGCCTTGGCACCAGCCAAGCAATTCTTATCTTCAACCACAGAAAGAAGGGTTGGGTGAAGTTGGCAATCTTTACAGAGTAGAAGACGCTAAGCCAGGTGGCACACCAGAGACTGACCATGTTTAGATAATTCCACAGGATTCCGAATGTTTTATGTTTGCATCCTAGTGCAGAAGTCCTTGGAAAAACGATATAGATGAAGTTGCTCAGCATTACAATCCATTGTAGGAGAAACCTGGAGATACTCAGGGAGGTCAGAATGAGCTCACAGGAGGCCACCTTTCTGCTTTTGATCCAATCAATGAAAATCACAACTATAATAAATCCATTTCCCAGGCTTGCAACAAGGGACTCAACTCCCAAAAGTATCATAGAAATGAGAACAACTGGAGTAAGCATCTTTCTAACTGTTGTTTTCCAAGCCTGCGCTGATTCTTCTGTTCTTGGAGAAACTGCAAAAAGGGAAATTGTGACTCTTGTGCTGGTCTGCTGGGATGCATCTGGTAATGACACTGTTGGTTTAAGCTTTTTCTAAGGGTAGGAACTGCATTCATAGGGATGCAAATCTCCAAAAGGATTCTGTTACTGATGACCTCATCTAATGTCCATATGTATCCATTTCTTTCCAGCGTGCTGTGCCTTTTCTGTGAAAATCTTAATTTCCTTCTTCATTCCTTTAATTTCTTTCTCTTCCCTCTCCCTCTCTCCCACTTGTTTATTTTAATTGTTTGACTTCTAGATTATCTCACTGGCAGAGCTGGGGCTAGGCATAAGTAAGACAAAGCAACTGCTTAGGGCCACAAGCAGCTCAAGCATCCCCCTTTCACTTTTTATGATAAGAACTTGCCTGTTTTAGTATTTTGTGTGTGTGTGTGTATTCCTGCTTAGGGGCCTCAATGCACTGCACTCCAGATAAGTTCTATTAGGAACTATGCTTGAAAAATGTAATGCAACCCACAGACCCTGCTGCTTCTTCCCACCGTGGTAAGAGTAACTCCTATGGAAGGCAGTGAGAGTTGGTAGCATGAGAATCGGACGGACTGAAGTGGCACTGATGTCGTGGTGGCAGTGTATGACAATTCTAACTGTGACAGGGCCCACTAACCTCTTGAGCATCTCATTCTGTTCTGTGCGGTACAGCAGGACTTTCCTGTGCTTGGCATCCCCTACAGGTTGCCAGAATTTCTTGGTGGGTCTTCAATGGCTTGAGGCCGCCTATGGATCAGCTCTCTGTCCAAGATGCCAAGATCAAAATGAACATCTTCTGAGGTAGCAAAAGTCCAACAAAGCTGTATATATGCCCTCACCAGGGTCTTCAGGGATTTAGCCCCAAAAACTCAAGTGCAGAAATACTTGTTCCAAAACAGCCTGTTAAAATGTATTTATGGTTGAGAAACTGCCAGTAATTTAAAGGAAAAACATTTTTAAAAATGTTGTTATGCCTGCTCTTATAGCACATAAATTGATATACTGTGATCTAGTGGATAGTGCAGTGGATTCTAGTCCTAGCTGTGCCACTGGCCTCCTGGGCGACCTTTCACCTCTGAATGCCTCTGTTTTCCTATCTGTAATATGGGAATGGAATAATGATATTGACCAGCTCCATAAAGCACTTTGAGATCTATGGATGAATATATAAGTGCTTGGTATTGTTGTCGCATGAATTTTTACACTGTTCAGAATGGATTTTCTGCTTGACCTATCGTAGTATGCAGTTTTGCTGTGTTGAAGCTATGCTTTATTCATTTTTATTATATGATAGTCCTCAATGTAAAAAACAGGAATTACATAAAAAGGCTTGATTTTCTTTAGAGCAAGAGGAACTTCCTTTAAAAGGAAAAAGGAGATCATTAGCACAATTTGAGAGTCAGAAATAGGCAGGAAGCACTTTAATCAGTCCTAAAGGAGTCACATGACAAGAGACTTAATTTTAAAAAATCAAAAGAAAAATATGATTTAGTGGACTCTTCAAAAGCAGAAAATATCTAAATATACTGAAGAGTTGAGAATCATAATTACATTAAATAATAAAACATTATTTAACATAGCCATTGTGAAAGGAAGTAAAGCATTAATATCTACTAAAGCCAGATCATATGAAAGGGGAAATCACATAGAAACTAACTGGAGCACCAACATGAAGAAAGAGCTATCTGAATTTTAGAACTGAAAAACTTTTGATGAGGTGGAGTAGAGTTTCCTTCTAGCTATACTAAAATTCTTCTTGATTTGAGGATGCAGTTTTATTTTTTAAGAGTATTCCATCACTATATAACAAGTGTATGACTACAATTAAAAACAACAGAAAAGAAGAAGAAAAGAAGAGCTCTGTGTGCCTTGTCTCGCTCACCAACAGAAGTAGGTCCAATAAAAGATATTACCTCACCCAACTTGTCTTTCTAATATACTGGAATGACACGGCTACAAGTACACTGCATACAAAAGTGTTAGTAGGCAGAACACAAAACAATATTTTAATGTGGGATGGCACCCTGCATTATTAGAGTCAGCCTTATATTCGGCATTTTCAGAAATTTTAAAATCCAGGACTTTAGTACAGTTCAAACTTAATATGGGAAGAAGCAAAATGCTGAGCTTTAAATGAGATAAGAACAATGAAAGGTGAACACAAAGCCAATGTTCCCTTCCTAAAACTGATTAGTTATATAAACTGTTTAATACACCTCAGTTAGACAAACTATAGAAAGAATTTTTATTCTAGAATAATTTGTTTTTTAATATTTCTAGAGGCAAAAAATATGTTAAAAATGAATATATAGCCATCTTTTTTTTGAACCTCTCTTCCCTGTCATTCCAGGTAATTAAGTCATATATATTACTGAAAAAAAGTAACTCTACATGTTGGTTTGTTCCTTGGGATTAACTTAATCTGGCTGTAACCCTTTAACTGTGTTGTGTGTTATGTTACATGTATGATGTATGAGAATGGAGTTAAGATTTTGCACACCAGTGTGCATGTGATTAATTTTATGTGTATTGCGTGTGATATGCACAGGTTGGAGGGCACAGATTTTAGCTGTATTGGGGAAAGTCTAATGCTTAATTTGCAGTCCCACACATAAATGCTGAATCACCTGCTGTGAGAATACACCCTGATGGTGCTTCTCTGTCTCTAATAGGTATGGAGAATATCACTTCTGTTTATTCCAGCTCTGTTAATTTTTTTTCCGTTGTTTCAATAATGCATGTGACACATCACAGACGTTACCTTATTTTGGTTGGCCTCCACCTCTTTGCACCACACCTTTTAAATGACCTGGAAAAAATAGTGATTTTAAACTGGGGGAAAAAAACCTCCTGGAGACAGGGAGAAATACCTTCCACCCCAGCAGACACCAGCTGTACTCTTCCTTGGGACCAGGAAGTCCCTAACACTGTTAACCAATCTAATCCCAACAGAACTAGCTCTAGGTGTCTATAAACTAGGAAGGCTGGGCCTGCAATTTTGCCTTTGTATTCTACCATAACTACCCCTGCCCCTGTTAGCTCTGGCCATTCACCAGTGAATACAGTCCATAGAACTCTCATGACACCTAGCGGGAGACCTGGAAAGGTTTTTGAAAAAGGTGTTTCTATAAAGCTGGTTCTGTGTCCAACTTTACCTGAGTCAGAACCCCATGAACCTGTAATATAATCCAAAAAGTTTGTATATAGGAATTTCCTGACTTCAAGATAAACAGGCAAGGCTCAGCCAAGGACAATTTTGTCTCTCCAATTCCAAATCTTCATCATAACTACCTGGCTCCAAATATTGTCTCCTCCCTCCTCTTCTGTGGCTCTTTCCTATGGTGAGGGAGGATGCATATGCAGAAACTCTGTTCCATGTTGTCTGTTTGGTGCAACACACATTTAAGTAAGGTATCACCATTTCCTGCAGACCCAAAACAGAGCCAAGTAAAAATGACAAGAATTTGAATCACATGGTCTGTTACATGAGAAGTCGATGTCCCTTTGTTATGTCCTCTCATCTCTTTGTCTTACTTATTGGTTGCTGCTGTTGTGACCATCTCTATAAAGGCAGGCTTCACCATCTTTTCTGGCCCTGACATGTCTTGACAAGTCCTGCCATGTAAACCTCCTCTTCACCAATTGCTTTGATTTTGAAATAGATGATTCTGTTTACCACCTATAATTAGCAAACAGTTGATACAGCCTATGCAAAATCAGTATCATTTGTTTCCTTTCACTGCAAGGCATTCAAAATGGGAAAATGCAAAGATCTATGCATGAAATGGAAATACAGTAACAGAACCCTTGCCTATAACATGCAGTTCAATGCAGCTGTGTCTTTCATGATTAACTGTTGGAAGAGTCAATCCAGCAGAATTTTCTTGTGGGATAAGGGCAGATAGGTTTTCTTGGGGCAATTTCCTCTGCAACCCCTAATCTGAGGATCTGGCGATCAAAAGGGAAAACATGTCCCTGCTAAGTATAATGCAAATGATGCCTGAATTAAAATTAAATGGGGCCCTATCATTAATATAGCATCTTACTGATGAGCAGACAGGTTTCAAGATAAACTCTTTATTACGAATGGAAACTATATTTAGAAATAAGTTAAAAGTTCCTGCTACTTACTAGCTGCAGCCTGCAACTGCCCTGTCCTGTGCACCTTTGTTTGTGCTCCCCACTGGAAGTATGTCACAAAAAACAATGTCAAGGAAAAGTGTACAGGAAGTATGGCACCTCTACACTTTCTGAAGGAGTTACTTTATAGCACATTTACTACAAATAAAATACTGAGCACTACTTTCATATAAATCATCTAGTTTCCTCTTTGTTCATTTATTTCTCTTCCCTCCCATGTATATTCCTTTCTCTCTCTATTTCTTTTTATTCTTTTGTCCATCCTGTCAGCTTGTGAATGGAGCATGGTGACCCTATATCATATTCAAGTTAGGCCCAAATTTAAATTATATCTGTGACAGGTTCGGTCACAGAGACTCCCTTGGGACTGTCACCTGATGTGCTGAAATTACTTCTGAGCCTGTTTTCCCTGCCAGGTTTGGACTCCAGAACCCTGCCTTGTTGAGCTAGACACACTAGCATGCTGCAATACAGACCTAGGTCTGGTCCACACCCCCAGAGCTGCAGCCTTTAATCAAAAACTGCTCAGCAGGTCATCTATCTCCAGCACCGAGACACCAATGGGATCCAAGCCCCCAATAAATCTGTTTTATTCTGTATAAAGCTTACATAGGGTAAACTCATAAATTGTCTTCCCTTTATAACACTGATATAGAGAAATGCACAGCTGTTTGCTCCCCCAGGTATGCTGCCCCACTTCCTCTGGGTTAATTAATAAAGAAAAGTGATTTTATTAAGTATAAAAATAAGTATTTCAGTGGGTTCCAGTAATAACAGACAGAACAAAGTAACTTAGCAAGCAAAATAAAACAAAATACGCAAGTCTAAGCCTAATACATTAAGAAACTTTTACCAGTAAATCTCACCCTCAAAGATGTTCCAATTAGCTTCTTTCACAGACTAGACTCCTTCCTAGCCTGGGCCCAATCCTTTCCCCTGGTACAGTCCTTGTTAGTTCCAGCTCAGATGGTAACTAGGGGATTTGTCATGATTGGCAGCCTCCTTTGTTCTGTTCCATTACCTTTTATAGCTTTGGCCAAAGGCATAAATCTTTTGTCACTCTGGGTCCCCACCCTTCCATCTATATGGAAAAGTACCAGATGTAAGATGGATTTCAGCATAGTGTCACATGTCCTGTGAGACCTCATTCTTCATTCTTCCATGGCTGGCCCGCACGTACTCAGGGAGCTTTGCAAGTAAACAGAGCCATTTACAACCAATTTTCCTAGTCAATGGGAGCTATCAAGCTTCCAAACCACCATTAATGGCCCACACTTTGCATAAATTACAGTAGGACTTCAGAGTTATACTTCATATTTCTAGCTTCAGATACAAGAATGATACATACATACAAATAGGATGAACACACTGGGTAGATTATAAAATTTGTAATGATACATTACAAGAGAACTTTTGCATAACGCATATTCCAGTTACATCATATTTACACTCATAAGCATATTTTCATAAAATATATGGAGGTCAACATCACAACAACATTACACTCTCTATGCATAGATTTATTTTTCTTTATTCTTCTCTTTCCCCCATTCTTTATTTTTTTTCTTTAGTCTTTATGTCTTTAATTTTGGAGCAAAGATCATAAATTACATTTCCGATAAAAAATCATTCAGAGGAAAATTCCTGACCAACGTTAGTCATGTTTGGAAGCTAGATGCCCTCCCCGCCCCCAACACACACAACCCCATGTTCTCTCTGACAGCACCCATCTGAGGAATTAGGCCACTTGCTCCTGCCTTTCATGGGGTGAGATCTCATGATTTTCCCACTCATAGAGTAGGACTGGAGTCAGGGCTGGCCCTACCATGAGGCGAACTGAGGCGACTGCCTCAGGTGCCAAACTGTGGAGGAGCACCACTAGGACCCAGAGTGTAGAAAATTGTGTCTGCTGCTGGTGCATATGTATTCTCTCTGCTCTAAGAACATAAGAACAGCCGTACCGGGTCAGACCAAAGGTCCATCTAGCCCAGTATCTGTCTACCGACAGTGGCCAATGCCAGGTGCCCCAGAAGGAGTGAACCTAACAGGCAATGATCAAGTGATCTCTCTCCTGCCATCCATCTCCATCCTCTGACGAACAGAGAGGGACACCATTCTTACCCACCACATTCTTACCCATCTCTAGATGCACAGAGATGGTGGAGTGCTGTGCTGGAGGAAGGAGGGCACAAGAGACATAACAGGCAGACAGGAGAAAAGGTGAGTGGGAATAACAGAAAGCAACAGGAGCTGCAGGGAGAGAGAGGAGGAGGTGCCTCTTATGTACCTCTCTAGCACCCCCAGGAGCCTGGACTGATTAACACCAGCTTGTCAGGGAGCTTCCTGTTTCCTGCTGCTTCCCTGAACCCACTTGAGGAGAACAGGCAGTCAACCGAAGTAGTAGGAGCCAGTTAGGCCCTTAAAATGCTGATATCTTCACCACGCAGACCCTGCTACCAGTCTGCTTATTTGTCCCCTTCAATTGAGTGTTGAGATCCACTATAGCTGGCACAGAACAGCAGTCATGAGTGAAAGAAGAAAACACCCCTCAGAGGCAGCATTCAGAAAAAGAAAGCAAGCGAAAGAAGCTTTTCTGTCTAAGCAGGAAGGAGCTCTCTTGAGAAACATAGACACAAACATACATGGTGAGCCTCCTGGCCCCAGTGAGGATGTGAGTGGTGAGATGTCTGATCTTCCAGTTAGTCAGAGTGCAGGTGACCTGGCAGCTACTGCAGCATCCATATCTCCATCTCAAATGGATAGAACCATGCACATTCCTGAAGAAAAGTAGATCAGAGAAGAATGTGGTAGAAGTGCAAGAAATAGCTGATGCTGAGTTTAGTTCCCTAAGTCTAGATGATCAGGACTTTGAACCCACTTGAGCAGTAGCCTGAGGGACTTCCTTGTACTGCATAGGCCACAGCAAGTGAAAAACTTCATGTTCCCCAAAGACAATGAAAATAGAAGTTTCCATCCAACACATTGCTGGCGTGAAATCCCCAATGGTGACAAAGTGGAGATGCCATGGGTTATGTACTCAAAAACCCAGAATGTTGCAAACTGTTTTTGTTTTAAACTCTTCCAGTCTAATGTTCCAGCCACATTGGGTTCTACAGGAACAAAGGACTGGAAAAATCTGGCTAGAAATCTGGCATGCCATGAGAAGGCAGCAAATCACCAGAGAGCATTCCATAGGTGGAAAGAGCTTGAGATGAGACTACGGCTAAAGGCCACCATAGATGATCAGCATCAAGAGAAGATTGAATCAGAGTCTCTTTACTGGCAACATGTTCTGAAAAGGCTCATTGCCATTGTGAGAATGCTTGCTACCTAAAACCTAGCACTGCATGGTACTTAGATCAGCTGTATGTGCCAAACGATGGAAACTTCCTTAAAATTGTGGAGCTGATGTCTGAGTTTGATGCTGTACTCCAGGAGCATCTAAGAAGAGTCACCACCCAAGAAATGTACACACACCACTACCTTGGAAAACCAATTCAAAATGAGATCATACAGTTACTGGCAACAAAAGTCAAACAGAATATTGTGGCAGGTCTGAAGTCAGCAAGATATCACTCTGTTATTCTGGACAGCACACCTGACATCAGCCATACAGAACAAATGACTTTAATGGTGTGTTTTGTAACAACAACAACAACAGAACCTAGTGAAAATGTCCCTGCAATGGTGACTGTCAGAGAGCATTTTCTAGAATTTATTGACATTGATGATACTACAGGAGCTGGTATGACAAATGTGCTTCTTAAAAAGCTGGAAGATACAGGAACTGCGATAGCTGATATGAGAGGTCAGGGCTACGATAATGGCGCCAACATGAGAGGAAAGAACAGAGGAGTGCAGACACGGATCTGAGAGTTAAACCCTCAAACTTTTTTTGTCCCATGGAGTTCTCATTCATTGAACTTGGTGGTCAGTGATTCAGCATCAGCTTCTAGTGAGGCTGCTGAAATTTTAAATGTAATTCAAAGCATCTATATATTTTTCTTTGCATCAACTCATCGATGGCAAATTTTGAAGCAACATCTGGGAACATCCTCTCTGACACTGAAACCACTGATGGGAAAGTTAAGTGGAGATGATAAAGCCTATCAAACACCAAATTGGGAAGATAGATGATGCCATCGTTGCCATTATGGAGGATAATGCTATGACAGGAACTGTTCATGGGAGAACAGTGGCAGAGGGAAAAGGAATCACCAGAAACATACATAACTTCAAATTTCTGTGTGGCTTAGTGTTGTGGCATGACATACTGTTTGAAATAAATGTTGTAAGCAAGAGACTCCAAGGTATTGACCTTGATATATGTGGAGCAATGGAACAACTGGGCAAAGCAATGTCATACCGGTCAGATGAGGAATTTCAAAACATTCTGAAGAGTGCACAGAAGTTGGCAGAGGAATTTCACACTGAAGCTATTTTCCTACCCATTTAAGAATACAAGAGTCACTGAAGAAGACAACATTTTGATTATGAGGCATGGGATAATTCCATAAGAGACCCCAAACAACAATTCAAAGTTGAATTCTTTAATCAGGTGCTAGATTGTGCAGTACAGTCAGTTGAAGAACGTTTCATGCAGCTCAGTGAACACAGCAGTATATTTGGGATGTTGTTTGATATTCCAAAACTCTTCACTATACCTGAAGAAGACCTACACCAGCCATGCAGGGCACTAGAGACAGTGTTGACACATGATGACATGCTCGATATTGATGTGAGTGATTTAGGTGATGAACTAAAAGCCCTTTCAAGATACATTTCAGCAGGATCAACTCCAAAGGCTGTTCTGGCATGTATGTGCACTAATAAGATGACTATCCTCTTTCCAAATGCTTTTGTTGCTCTGCACATACATCTAACACTTCCTGTAACACTTGCCAGTGTAGAACGCAGCTTCTCCAAGCTGAAGTTAATAAAAACACATCTACACTCCACAATGACACAGGAGAGGCTGGTTGGCCTTGCAGCCATCTCAATAGAGCATAAGCTAGCCCAGACTGTGGACCTTCAGGAAGCAGTTCAAATCTTTGCAACCAAGAAGGCACGGAAAGCACCACTTTGATTATTCAAACAGATAAAAATGCCAGTGTTTACTATGCAGACAAGAAAAGTTAACTTTTAAATGCCTGAACAGCAAATGTAAGTGTTTTACTTAAATTTTTGAAACAAGTCATTTTAAGTTGTTAGTTCTCCTTTATTGGGGTAGGTAGCAGAGCAGTACCATGAGAGGAGTAGAACAGGAAGAAGGAAGAATTTCAAAGTTTTGGCCCAAAGCTGGGGGTGTCATTGAGCTCCCCACCTCAGGTGCCAAAATGGTGTGGGTTGGGCCTGACTGGAGTCAGGCTTCTGTATAGGTATAAACTGCTTACCACCCTGCAGATTCGACTGGGTTTCAAGCACCCGTGTTTCTTCCCCTTGGGATCTGTGACCAGTGATAGTGACTAGCTGCCTTCTTAAAACAAAGTGTTTTATTTAACAGTTGGAAAAAAACATTACAGTAAAAAAGGAATGTAGGAAAGTACTGCGATCCCACAATGGTGCCCTACACTTGGCTTCTTCAAATACCCCCACAGGTCCCTGTGTTTGAGACTGTTTCTTGTGTTTGACTGATCTTTGTTCTCCAGGAGGCTTCTCCAAGTGTTGGCAAGCTTTGGCCCCTCCTGTTCCCCTTTATGCTGTCTGGAGAACAAGCCAAAATCATCAGCACTATTACAGTAGTTCTGGCATTGTCCCTTTTCTGCTCTTATGTGGAAGCTGATAAGAGATCATCCTGAGCCATGTACTCCTTACAGCCTCTCCTATCAGATAGTGCCCTTTTGAGAAGCACTTAAACTGAAACATTCATACAGAAAACACCATCCCAATACAGAGTGTTAATAAATATAAAAGGTATCAGAGGGCTAGCCATGTTAGTGTGGATCTGTAAAAAGCAACAAAGAGTCCTGTGGCACCTTATAGACAAACAGATGTAGTGGAGCATAAGCTTTCGTGGGTGAATACCCACTTCGTCAGATGTCTGATGAAGTGGGTATTCACCCATGAAAGCTTATGCTCCACTACATCTGTTAGTCTATAAGGTGCCACAGGACTCTTTATTGCATAAATATGAAAGACACCCCCGTATTTGTCACACACCCAGTACTTCCCACTGTGAAGGAGATGAGGTGAGAGGTGAGAATGGATAGTCATCCCCCAGGCATTCTGCGGGGAGGCTTAATAGAAGATTAGGGTTGGAAGAGACCTTAGGAGGTTATCTAGTTCAAACCTCTGCTCAAAGCAGGACCAACCTCTACTAAATCATCTCAACCAGGGCTTTGTCAAGCTGGGACTTAAAAACCACCACCTCCCTACGTAACTCATTCCAATGCTTCACCACCCTCCTAGTGATATAGTTTTTCCTAGTATCCAACCTAGACCTCCCACACTGCAATTTGAGACCATTACTCCTTTGTTCTGTCATCTGCCACCACCGAGAACAGCTTAGCTCCATCTTCTTTGGAATCCCTCTTTGGGAAGCTGAAAGCTGCTATCAAATCCCCCTCACTCTTCTCTCCTGCAGACCAAATAAATCGAGTTCCCTCAGCCTCTCCTCATAAGCAGGGGCGGCTCTAGACATTTTGCCGCCCCAAGCACGGCGGCATGCCGCGGGGGGGGTGCTCTGCCGGTCGCGCGGCAGGCGGCTCCGCTGGACCAGCGGACCCTCCGCAGGCACGCCTGCAGGAGGTCCACCGGAGCTGCCTGCCACCCTCCCGGCAACTGGCAGAGCGCCCCCCGCGGCATGCTGCCCCAAGCACGCATTTGGCGTGCTGGGGCCTGGAGCCGCCCCTGCCCATAAGTCATGTGCCCCAGCCACCTAATTTTTGTTGCCCTCTGCTGGACTCTCTCCGATTTGTCCACATCCTTTCTGTAGCTGGGGGCCCAAAACTGTACACTAGGGGTCAGCAACCTTTCAGAAGTGCTATGCTGAGCCTTGATTTATTCACTCTGATTTAAGGTTTCACATGCCAGTCATACATTTTAATGTTTTTGGAAGGTCTCTTTCTATAAGTCCATAATATGTAAGTAAACTATTGTTATATGTAAAGTAAATAAGGTTTTTTAAATGTTTAAAGAAGCTTCACTTAAAATTAAATTAAAATACAGAGCCCCCCCGGACCGGTGGCCAGGACCCGGGCAGTGTGAGTGTCACTGAAAATCAGCTCGCATGTCACCTTCGGCACCGGAGCCATAGGTTGCCTACCTCTGCTGTACACAATACTCCAGATGTAGCTTCACTAGTGGCGAATAGAGGGGAATAATCATTTCCCTCGATCTGCTGGTGACGCTCCTATTAATGCAGCCCAATATGCTGTTAGCCTTCTTGGTAACAAGAGCACACTGTTGACTCACATCCAGCTATTGTCCATTGTAATCCCCATGTCCTTTTCTGCAGAACTTCCGCTTAGCCAGTCAGCCTCAAGCCTGTAGCAGTGCATAGGTTTCTTCTGTTCTAAGTGCAGGACGCTACACTTGTCCTTGTTGAACCTCATCAGATTTCTTTTGGCTCAATACTCCAATTTGTGTATGTCACTCTGGACCCTATACCTACCCTCCAGCATATGTACCTCTCTCCCCATCTGCAAATTTGCTGAGGGTGTAATCCATCCCATCATCCAGATCATTAATGAACATGGTGAACAAAACCAACCTCAGGACTGACCCCTGGGGCACACCACTTGATACCGGCTGCCAACTGGACATCGAGTTGTTGGTCACTACCCATTGAGCCCAATCATCTAGCCAGCTTTCTATCCACCTTATAGTCCATTCATCCAATTAATATGTCTTTAAGTTACTGGCAAGTATACTGTGAGACTGTATCAAAAGCTTTGCTAAAGTCAAGGTACATCACTTCCACCGCTTTCCCCATATCAACAGAGCCAGTTATCTCATTATAGAAGGCAATCAGGTTGTTCATGACTTGCCCTTGGTGAATCCATGTTGACTGTTCCTGATCACCTTCCTCTCCTCCAAGTGCTTCAAAATGGATTCCTTGAGGACCCACTCCATGATTTTTCCAGGTACGGAGGTGAGCCTGACCAGGCTGTAGTTCCCTGGATCTTCCTTCTTCCCTTCTTTAAAGATGGGCACTACATTAGCCTTTGTCCACTCAACCGGGACCTCCCCAGATTGCCACGAGTTTTCAAAGATAGACTCATAGACTTTAAGGTCAGAAGGGACCATTATGATCATCTAGTCTGACCTCCTGCACAATGCAGGCCACAGACTCTCACCCACCCACTCCTGGAACAAACCCCTAACCTATGTCTAAGTTACTGAAGTCCTCAAACCATGGTTTAAAGACCTTACGGTGCAGATAATCCTCCAGCAAGTGACCCGGGCCCCATGCTACAGAGGAAGGCAAAAAACCTCCAGGACCTCTGCCAATCTGCCCTGGAGGAAAATTCCTTCCTGACCCCAAATATGGCAACCAGCTAAACCCTGAGCATGTGGGCAAGACTCACCAGCCAGCACCCAGGAAAGAATTCTCTGTAGTAACTCAGATCCAACCCCATCTAACATCCCATCACAGACCATTGGGCATATTTACTGGCTAATAATCAAAGATCAATTAATTGCCAAAGTTAGGCTATCCCACCATACCATCCCCTCCATAAACTCATCAAGTTCAGTCTTGAAGCCAGATATGTCTTTTGCCCCCACTACTCCCCTTAGAAGGCTGTTGCAGAACTTCACTCCTCTAATGGTTAGAAACCTTCCTCTAATTTAAAGTCTAAACTTCCTAATGGCCAGTTTATATCCATTTGTTCTTGTGTCCATATTTGTACTGAGCTTAAATAATTCCTCTCCCTCCCTGATATTTATCCCTCTGATACATTTATAAAGAGCAATCATATCTCCCCCAGCCTTCTTTTGGTTAGGCTAAACAAGCCAAGCTCTTTGAGTCTCCTTTCATAAGACAGGTTTTCCATTCCTTGGATCATCCTAGTAGCCCTTCTCTGTACCTGTTCCAGTTTGAATTCATCCTTCTTAAACATGGGAGACCAGAACTGCACACAATATAATGACCAATGGCTCCGCAATAACATCAGCTAACTCCCTCAGTACCCTAGGATGCATTGCATCCAGCCCTATGGACTAGTGCTCCAAGGTCTGCTTGACCATTGTAGGAAGTTCACAAACATAGATGCAGGATGGTCGGGAAGGGTGCATGTGCTAGAACCTATTGGAACTCACGTCTGACTCTGGATAGCTGTCTGTCTTCTTCCCTCTCAGGGCTTGTCTACACAGGGACGTTATTAGAGTTAACAGAGGTGTGAAATTTGAAGTGGCTTTGTTAAACCGAATAAACCCCTGCTTGAACACCCTCATTAAGAATTAAAATGGCCTAATTTGGTTTAGTTTAATACACTTCCAAATAAGCAGTTCAATGTAAGAGAAGATCATGGGAAAAAAAGTGGCTTTAAAGGAAGAGAGAGGAAGGTGGGTTGGGAGACTTGACAAGACGTATGAGATTCTTCTATCCCAGGCTCAGAATGATTCTGCACTTCAGCAAATAAATTAACTGAAGTGAAGAATGAAACAGGAAAGAAGTATGGTGAACTGTGAAATATTGATAGGATTCCATTTCTATATTTAGTGGGAGCAGCAGGTCCTCATCTTTGGGTAATATTAGGGGGTTTATGATGTTCCCTGTCTCAGATGACACTTGAACTGATGCAGAAGCTTCACTGAAACCTGCTTCAGTTTTGGAGTGATCAGAAGGAAGACAATGGTTTGCCCATAAGGATAGATAGATAGAAAGAAGAATTTCCCAGGCCTCCGGAGCAACCAATCAGAGCTACTGCGGCTGAGCACTCTCCCCCTGCCCCATTACAACCTGAAGCCACTCCCAAATGAGGTGTGTGTGGGAGGAGGAAGTTAAAAAGCCTAGTAGCTCAGGGTGTCTCTGCTCCCTTTCCCCCTCCCTCTTGTGAGCAATGGGATAGTTCCTTCCCCTCTCCTCTCCCCTATGCACAACCCAGCCTAGGACAGAGCTGAGGGTAGTGAAGAATCCCTGTATGAGAAGAGGTGAGACTGTGTGGGAAGAACTGATGGCTGGGGGGTGGGGCTGGCCAGTTGTAGGGATGGGGTACACACAGATCTAATGGGAGAAGTGGGCAGGTGTAGTGCTGAGGTACCCACAGAACTGATGGGGAGGGAGCTGGTTAGGTGTAGGAGTGGGATGCACACAGAAAATTTGCCTCTTTTGACCTCTACTGCTGCTCCGCTGACTTCTCCCACAACCTGCTCCCTACAAGGCAGGCCATCCATCCTGTTTTAAACCAGACAGTCCTGCTGCTCTAAGATTTGTCCTCCTTCTGGTACTGAGTCCAAACCAGAGATGGTTTTATCTAATATCGGATGGGGATGCCATTTTGAAGAGTGCACTTCTTCACGCTTGCTGGTGTCATGCTGATGGGGGCGGGGCAGCATGCTTTTAAAAATGGCATCCACTGTGCGACATGATATTGCATAAACCATGTGAAGTCATGCTGGAAGAGTGGTACACTCTTAATAATGGCATCCCCCCTGTGGTGTGATCTTGTATGCACTGTGTGTGGTCATGCTGGTGGCAATGGGGCAGCAGGCTCTTCAAAATGACATCCCCAGTGTGGCGTGACCTTGCCTGAACCGTACGCTGGCTGGGACAGGTCCACATAGTTCCTGAAAGTACAGGAATGTGCAGTGGTCCAGGAGTACATGAGTGGCCACTCTGTCACCCACCCTCTCTGTGACGAGATTCCCAGCGTGCAGCCTGGAACTGTGGGACCGCTTTAACCCCTTAAATCTCTCCAGCCTGGGCTGTCTCTCACAATGCCTTGCTACTGACAAGAAGGAAGCCCCTCCAGGCACTGTCATCACTCAGCACAATACCATGTAAAGCCCTTCACCAAGCTAGATTGCATGAATGCTCACACAGAGAAAGGCACCAAAGCCAAATCTCCCCAGCTTCCAGCACTATATCTCAGGAATATACCGTTTTGCACTGCTCATTTTGATTTATTAATTGGTTCACCACTTCATCAATGGAAAATGGATATACACTAGTCTTTCCAAAACTGAGCAGATTACAGAACACTTCCGGCAAACTCACTGGTAAAGATAAACAGTTAAACAAATGTATTGACAACAAAAAAGATAGATTTTAAGTGATTATAAGTGATAGGCAAAAAGTCAGAGTTAGTTACCAAAAGAAAAGAAAATATAAGCACACAGCCTAAACTCTCAACCTAATTAGACTGGGCAACATCTAGATTAAGCAGTTTTTCTCACCCCACTGGATATTGCAGTTCATAGTACACAGATTTCACCCTTGAAACCTGACCCAGTTTCCTCTGTTGGAGTCTCAAGACTTCTCAGTGTCCTTGTTGCTTGCAGCATAGGTGGGGGAAGGAGAAAGGCTAAATGTGGCCACTGTGTTCTGTTTTATACTCTTAGTCCACGTGCTTGTAGAGCACAAGTGCAGGCATATCTGGGGGCATTGCTGAGTCTCCAGGCAAGGCTGAGCTATTCCCCTGGTGTGGCCTCACGGAGATGAGTCATTGCATTGTAGCTTCCTTGCTGGACAATGGTTGGTGATGTCTGTTCAACAGCACCCACCCAGGTGTTGGTTACCTTGCCTGTCATTGTCTCTGTATGGGGTGTATGGGGTGTTGGGGGAGGGGTAGCACCTCTGGTGTAGGGGCCTGTCGTGTCCTTTCAGGGCAGCTCGTCCACCTTTGGTCCCCACCTGTCACTCAGCTCTCACCTGTGGCTCCCTGTAGCTGTAGCATGCGCAGCGGCCACACCCCGGGCAACAGCTTCGACAGGCTGGCTAAACCAGGTTGAGGGTAGCCGTCGGGCTTAGACCTCCAGTGAGATGGGGCTTTGTCTATCCCGAGCATGTGAAGACAGACTCCGGCGGATTGAGCGGATGAGACCTTCTAGAATAGGACCAACGGTCATGAAGGCGGTTTCTGCAAGCGGTGTGGTACGCTAAGAGCACGGCAAGACGCGAAAGATGCCCTGGTCAACCACTGCGCCCAGCCCATCTCCAACCGTCTCTACTCTTGTCCTGCCATTGGAGCAAGATGGGATCTGGGAAGAGAGAGTGAGGCTGACTATGCGCACCTCTCCCTCACTTTAATCCAATCCACGCGCAAGTCTTGACATCTCCTAACGTCCGTAAATTTCAAAGTCCTGTGGCAATGGGCGAGCGACGAAGCAGCAGGAGTGGATACACTGGAAGCTGTAGCTGCGGACCTGAACACAGGCGGCTCAGGTCTAATGGTCGTCTTCTTGCTGATCGAAGCAACAGCTGGATTCGGCGTCTACCTGAGTGACTGAGCAGCCCTTTTTAGGACCGCACTGCTCACCTCCGTAGCAAGAGGAAGGGGCTAGAAAAGGTGCCCTAAACATTGTTTGCTTCACAGAACCCTGGCCAGCTTACCGCGGCTGGAGGGGATCTCATCTTACGCGGTCGAACAACAAAACTTCAAATAAAAAACCGTAAGGTGAAACCACTCATTATTGGTACATGGAACATACGCACGCTTCAAGATAACCCCTCAGCAGATCGACCAGAAAGAAGAACAGCCCTGGTCGCTAGAGAGCTCGCAAGATTTAACATCGATATTGCGGCCTTGTGTGAAACTCGTCTAGCCAACGAAGGTCAGCTCACAGAAATAGGGGGTGGTTACACATTCTTCTGGTGTGGACGTAGCAGTGACGAACGTCGTGAATCTGGAGTTGGCTTTGCGGTTAAGAATCAACTTGTCCGCAAATTTGCCAGTCTTCCCAAGGGTGTGAACGACCGACTCATGACACTGCATCTTCCACTACCGAGAGGAAAGCAAGCTATACTAATCAGCGCTTACGCACCCACAGTGACGAATCCGGATGAAGTAAAGGACAAGTTTTATGAAGATCTTGATGCCCTACTCTCATCCGTGAAGCGTACCGACAGGCTGATTCTACTTGGCGATTTTAACGCGAGAGTAGGATCTGATCACTCTGCCTGGGATGGCGTCATTGGAAAAAATGGAATCGGCAAATGTAACAGCAATGGCCTACTACTCCTGAAGACATGTGTGGCTCATGATCTGATCATTACCAATACCATCTTCCGCCTGCCCACTCGCAAAAAGACGTCCTGGATGCATCCACGCTCCAAGCACTGGCATCTCATTGATTATGTCATCGTGCGGAGGAAAGACAGACAGGATGTAAGGGTGACTAAGGCCATGCCGAGTGCTGACTGTTGGACTGATCATAGACTCATCATCTCTAAATTAAGCCTTTACATCAAGCCAAAGAGACGTCCGCAGGGAAACAGAGCTGTGGTGAAAAAGATTAACGTCAGTAAACTGAGGAACCCCAATACAGCAGCTTTACTGGCAAAAGATCTTGACAACCAACTCTTGGAGCTGCAATTAGAGGAAAATGCTGAGAAGGACTGGGAACGCTTCCGGAATATTGTGCATTCTTCTGCACTAAAGGTTCTTGGACCCTCACACAGGAAACAGCAGGACTGGTTTGATGAAAACAATGAAGAGATCAAGGCCTTACTTGCTGAAAAGCACCGCCTTTACCGTGCTCATCAGAACGACCCGTCGTCATCAGCTAAGAAAAATGCCTTTAACAACACTCGCAGGACCGTACAGAGCAAGCTTCGCAAGATGCAGGACTCCTGGTTGAGTGCCAAGGCAGGTGAATTCCAGATGTTTGCTGATAGAAACGATGCCAAACAGTTCTACGAAGCCCTCAGATCCTTGTACGGCCCTCGGCCCTCAAGGAGCTCTCCTTTACTGGATTTAGATGGTGTAACTCTCATTACTGAGAAGACTCTGATTCTACAGCGTTGGGCTGAGCATTTTCAATCCGTACTGAACCGCCCATCTTCCATTAATAACGAGGCGATTGATAGAATGCCCCAGGCGGATATCAACCACAGCCTGGACGTTCCACCATCAGAGACTGAAATCCTACAGGCCATCAGCCAGCTGTCCAGTGGCAAGGCCTCAGGATCTGATGCGATCCCAGCAGAAGTTTATAAGGATGGTGGTGCAGTGCTTGTTGACAAACTCACTCAACTGTTTCAGTCCTTCTGGAATCAAGGGTCTATTCCTCAGGAATTGAAAGACGCGTCCATCGTACACCTCTATAAGAGGAAAGGAAATCGAAAAGTCTGCGATAATCATAGAGGAATATCATTGCTTTCCAGCACAGGCAAGATCCTTGCACGAGTGTTGCTGAATCGCCTGATTGACCACCTGGAACAGGGTCTATTACCCGAGATACAGTGCGGCTTTCGTAAAGAGCCTGGCACTGTGGACATGATCTTCGCAGTCCGACAGCTCCAAGAGAAGTGTCAAGAGCAGAATCGTGAACTGTACACCATCTTTGTGGATCTCACTAAGGCTTTTGACACTGTCAGTCGTGAAGGTCTGTGGCGTATCATGTCGAAGTTTGGGTGCCCTGATAGATTCATCCTGATGGTACGTCAGTTCCACGACGGCATGATGGCTCGTGTTCTGGACGACGGAGAAGCTTCAGAGGCCTTTCCCGTCACAAATGGCGTCAAGCAAGGGTGTGTGTTGGCACCGACCCTGTTCAGCATGATGTTTTCAGCCATGCTGTCAGACGCCTTTCAGAACAGTTCCTTGGGAGTCAGCCTGAGATACAGGACTGATGGGAAACTGTTCAACCTGCGAAGACTCCAGGCTGTCACCAAGATAAAGGAGACTGTGCTACGAGATCTCCTTTTTGCTGACGATTGTGCCCCGAATGCTGGATCAGAGCAGGAAATGCAAGCCAGCATGGACAAATTCGCAGCAGCATGCGATAACTTCGGCCTTCTTATCAACATAAAGAAAACCGAAGTGATGCACCAGCCAGCTCCGAAAGCCCAACACAAAGAGCCCACCATCACAGTGAAGGGGCAAAAGCTGCAAGCAGTGGACCAATTTACATACCTTGGCAGCACTCTCTCCCGCGCAGTGACAATTGACATCGAGGTCAACTGCAGAATCTCCAAGGCAAGCTCTGCATTTGGCGGACTGCTGACCAACGTGTGGGACCGCCGTGGAATAAGCCTTGCTACAAAGCTTAAAGTCTACCGAGCAGTAGTGCTAACTACCTTGATGTATGCCAGTGAGACCTGGACTGTATACAGGAGGCACGCTAGGCAATTGAACCACTTCCACACGACTTGCCTCCGCAGACTTCTGAGGATTCGGTGGCAGGATAAGGTGCCTGACACAGAAGTCCTTTCCAGAGCAGGCCTGCCGTCAGTTTACACTCTGCTTATGAAAGCCCAGACACGCTGGGCAGGCCATGTTGCAAGGATGCCAGACCACCGCATCCCCAAACAGCTCTTCTATGGTGAGCTGTCTCAAGGAAAGTGATCGCACGGGGGACAAAAGAAGCGATACAAAGATACGCTGAAAGCCTCTCTTAAGTCCCTGGATATTGACATCACCTCCTGGGAAACCCTGGCACAAGACCGATCGACATGGCGTACGCTGATCCACCAAGGCTGCCAGACATCTGAAGCCAGAAGGATAACCATAGCACAAGAGAAGTGAGCACTCCGTAAAGCCAGAGTTGCAAATGTTGTAACAGTGGTGCCCACACATGTCTGCCCGACATGTAGCAGAACATTCCGTGCCTGTATTGGCCTTACCAGCCATTTGCGGACGCACCGTGGACAGCTCACAACCTGATAGATGTTAAGGTCTTCTTCGAAAACGATGGACGAACATCATCATAGCTAGTATCTGGGCACCTCCCAAACCCACAGCATATTTTAGTGAAAACCATACAACCCAATTCTTATAATTTCATATGTATTGGTCATACATGTATTTAGATAGAACAATGTCTTTCAGCAGATCATAACCTTTCCCCAATACATTACAAGTCATGCTTTATATGCAAGATCATGATTATATAAAATGAGGAATATGGGGGTTACAGGATACTCCCCCAAAGTATAGACTGTCACACTCTGTTTTTACCAAGGCTAGCTGTGCCTAGGCTAAAACTAAATATCTCTCTGCCACCCACTTCCTTTCTTAATATAACCCACACCTGTAAACCATATTGAGAAGAAACCACTTTATACCCCCTATTCCGTAGCATGCTCATCAGCTGGATTCAGTAAAGATATTGCCAGGAGAAAGAGAAAGACTCATCATTTAAAGACTTTAAGTGATGGAAAAGGCCTCTTGTCAACTTGTTGTAATGGTCAATTATCCTCACTGTTAAAATTTGCACCTTATTTTCAGTCTAAATTGATCTAACCTCACCTTCTGCATTGGCTCTAGTTATACTTTTGTCTGCTAGTAAGGAGGTCTCAGCCTATCAGAAATTTTCTTCCCAAGTTGGTACTTATGTGTTTCTCATGAGAGGCATAATTTAATATGCCCATTCCATACTGATCATTTCATATGTGGTCAGTTTTCTGCCTAGTTTCAATGCAATTCACAAACTAATCTACCATTCATGACTATGATAAAATCCATTTGCTATAATCCTGCCAATGGAATCGGTTACTAAAATCACTACATGGAAAAAAGACTGGAGATGTTTCCACTTATCACCAGCAAATCCTACCTGGAGTTTCAGTGGAAATTTCACCAACACAATGCACAGCAAAAAATTCAGCTAAACAAGAACTATTAGTAGTTAATCATCAAAGGTACAGCTATATGAATGGGGGAAGGAGTCTGTTACTTTTTTCCATTACATGCACATATATTTGCATTTTCCTCCTGGAGTGATCTATAGGTGCATGCAAACAAATGACTGATTTTACTTATATAGTCATAACCATTGCTAATTTCAGAGTGTGATCAGAATCTATTGCAGCGCTGAAACAATTTCCATGAAGAGAGGATTAGATGATACTATCCCATTTGGTAATCAAATTGGGCTTTAGAACCTGTAGGAGCTATCATAAATTACCAGAGCCCTGGGCAACAGGGACATATTTAACTTTAAAACACTAACAACAGCTATAAGATTCTGGATGATCAGACTGTCAACTACATGCAACTCCAATGAGTCCAATTCCAACCATTTTCACATGCCAAGTTATTTCTTTAAATGTGCTAGATTAAATTTAAAATTGTATTTTTGTATGGCATCTCCCATACTTCAAGGAGATGATGATATCACCATCGTCCTCAAGGAGGGACCCTCTATTCAGCAAAAAGCTCCTGTATTACAGCTTCTGATTTCTCCAGTCTCTAGTGAGCAGATGGCTCAAGTCCAGTGATTCCATTTCTCCCATCAAGGTCCCATCACCTAACATTAACAGCTGATCTCCACTACACAAGATTGATACTAGACTCAGTTGAATTTTTCTTTACGAAGGAGTTAACTAGTAATTTAGACCTTTTTCTAGATTGCTGATTTCAACTACTTACTGTTTATTTTGCATGATGTGTGATTTGTCATTTCAGTCACAAAGGATTGTTTCTGCTCCCAGAATGAATGACTGAAACATTGAAAAAAAGACATTAACAAATAATGCACTTTTCAGAACAAATGTTCAGACAAGTGCCATTTGTACTAAAATTCATGAAATTTGCAGAATTTGTGAACTTTATACAAATGCACCAGCCACTACAAATAACCATTTGAAGAATTGGAAAAAAATTACAATTTGTTAAAGGTCATGAGAGATTGTCAATGACTGACAATTTATAAAGCAAGATTGGATGTTTTTCTAAAAGATTTGCTCTAGGAATTATTTTGGGGCAGTTCTATGTCCTGTGTTATACAGGAGGTCAGACGAGGTGATCACAATGTTCCTTTCTGTCCTTGGGGGTCTATGAATATGACACCAAGACTAACAATGAATTCAATACATCTATTTGCAGATCAGTTTGGATGCAGGAGTTACTGGATGAAATTTCAGTGGCCAGAGTTCTGCAGGACATCAGAATAGATTATCATAATGGTCCTTTCTGGCCTTAAAATCAATGGACCTATGGAAAGACTATTTCTAGTTCACTTCTATTATTTGACTGGCTTTAGTTTTCATTATATTTAGCTCTGGTTTTCTAAGATGTCATTTAGGCTCCTCCTTCATCTCAAAAAGGATACTTTTGTGAACTTTAGTGTGAAGAAGCTACTGATCAGGGCTCATATAGATGATCCAGCTTGGCAGAGTTTTCAGTGTTTGAAAATTTTATGCCTAATGCAAGATGGGCTACAAAATTCTTTGGGCCAGATTCTCATCTCAGTTACACTGTTGTAACTGGGAGTAATTTACTGATTGCAGTGGAATTATTGTAGATTTACACTTGTGTACTTGTGAGCCATATGTAGGTGCTTGTGAGGGCTTTGAGTTCATTATCAGCTAACTGGAAAACTCTTTATTACTATGTAGAGCAAAACACAGTTCTACTCTAAAACAATGGCTCCAACGGACTCAGCAGCCCCGGCACTTTAAAAGAAGTATGGCCTCTCTACCTACCTCCTTCCAGATTACAAGAAAGCCTTAACAAGCTATCTAAGCTTTACTTTAGCTATACTTTAAAGAAGGAGCTATCAATCTCCCTCTACATTCAGCAGGTTATCTAGGCCCCTGTTCCACCATCTGAGGGACTTCCCAGAGCAGTGGGACCTGGTTTTGTTTTGTTCAGGTGGTGGTGTGGTGCCTACTCGTTTACTTTTGGGGGTGTAGGCATCACTGCATCAGTTTCACTCAATTCATATTTTCAATACTTTCTTTGCAACCCAAAAGGCAAGACACCATTTGTGTGTGTGTAAAATAAATAAATAAATAAATAAATAAATAGAGGAATGCTTAAATTTTGACCTCACATGACTGGGAACCATGGCTCTGCACCCGTGCCTTTGCTTTAATCCAGCCCTGTCCATGGTTTATCTGAACCTCCGTGAGGGGAAGCTGAGTTCTGAGAAGCCCAGCTGTGGATTACCAGCAACCTAAGGCCACAAGTCCAGGAAGCCACTGATAATTTGATGCCCTTGCCCCTATTCATGAATAGGGTGTAATGCATTGGGTGGTATATTGCCACATACCGATCATATGCCATCACTGCTAGATGCTGGGATGGTCAATGAGATGGGTTTTCTTGGGCTCAGGAAGTTAACTATCATCTGGGGTACAGTGCTAGATGTGTAGCAGATGTCGACACACGGGAGGTGGCTCAGGAAGAAATACACTGGGGTGTGGAGTCAGGAATCCATCCAAATGAGCATCAGTGTTATCACATTCCCTGCTAGAGTAATGGTGTAGATGATTGAGCACAACCAGAAAAGGAGAAACTGCATCTTTAGTCATTGGAAAGACCCAGCAGAAGGAAGTCCGTCACTGATGTGTGGTTCCCCATCTCTGCACTACATTCTCTGCTTTCTGTGCAAAGACAAACACAATGGTGAACTATACTTTCTCAGTGTACATGGGAAGTTATCGGCTGGGTGCATGCAGCACCGACTGCCCCAGGCAATGCTGGCAAACTGAATGTGGCAATTGCCACACACTGGATTTTTGTGTTTTCCTATTCAATTAGAGTGTTTGGTCCCTTTGACAGGTCAAAATAAATTTAAAACTCAGCGCTTTGCTTCAAAGTGCTTTATTAAAACAGTAATAAAACAATCTAGCTCTTATAGAGTGCTGTTCATCCATAGATCTCAAAACACTTTACAATGGAGGAAAGCATCATCAATCCTGTTTACAAATGGAGAAACTGAGGCATAGCGCGATGAAGTGACTTGCCCAAAATCACCAGCAGACTGGTGGCAGAGCCAGTAACAGAATCCAGTCTCCTGAGTCCCATAACATTGTAACGTTGTATTGATAAACAGGTGTAACTCAGTAAAAACTGAACTCCTTCTATGAAAAAAAATGGTAATTTATCAGCGAAAATCGGTAAAACCTGAAAACATAGAACACTACCTGTCATATACAGGAGGGCAGATGAGATAATGTGGTTTTCTTTTCTGGTCTTAAGCTCTGTGACTCTATTCCCACAAGCAAATGCTGCAGCATCTATTTCCCTATGTAGTGGGATGGTCACTCCTCTCCAGCCCTGAAGGGGTTAAAGCAGCCCTAGAGAGGGCTGTGACTGGGAAAAGGAGGGCTGATTGGGAAAGCAGTCACAGCTGTGGCCAGCTTAATCAGGGCCAAGCAGACGCTTATAAGAGGGCCGTGGGGCAGGGCTTTGGAGTGGAGCCTGGAGCTGGAGCTGCAGGTTTTTGCCTGGAGTTGGAGTGGAGCTGGAGCACAGCTCCAAAGCCCTGCTCTCTAGCCTTTTGAGAGAGAAGGACCTGGCTGCCTGGGAAGCTGTGAAGGGTATCTAGGGTGGAACAATGCTGGGGAAGGGCAGAGGGAGCTGGGGAGCTCCAGCCTACCAAAGCCCCAGGCTGCAGGCCAAGTTAAGGGCCCACAAAGGTACTTGGGCTTCAGAGGGGCAGTTCAGATATAGGCCGAGGCAGCTGGTCCAAACACCCTGGCTGATGATGAGTGGATTACAGACTGCAGTCTGCCACAGAGAGCGGGGGCTGGATGATGACTGGCAGTAGCCACTGAAGCAAGGTGGGGATGGGGGTTGGGGGTTCCCGTGGGTGGGGAGACCCAGATTGTGGGTTGCTGCTAGGGGGCAGAACCCTGATGTAAAGGGCACCGGGGTCTGGGAGGGATACGGGGGCCAGTGGTGAGACACTGGCCTGCAGAGGGCACTCCAGAGGCTGGAAAAGCTAATTCCCGAGATGACCAGTAGGAGTTGCTGCACGAGTGAGTTGTTGCCCCGTCACACCCTATGAAAAAATACTTTAGGCTCCTTTATCGTTTGTTCCTTTAGTTGCAGCTGAGATCTATGGTGCATCATAACCCCCTGCCTGATTAACAGGTCAATAAGCTCTCCTGACCCGATCGAAAACCTGGCCATGTGATTTGTTGTAAGAGCATCTTATACCTCAAAAACATTCACTTTACAATGAAGAAGGTTCTTCTTGTCTGGTGTTCACTTTGCCTTCTTCCTCTTTTGTAGTTTTGATATGAAATAACTGTCAACCTCAATGATTTAAAAAAATTACAAGAAAAGTAGAGCAATCTTCACTGTCACCAAAAACAAACTGAGAGAAACTTTCCCACCAATTCCATACTAAGAACCTAAGAAGATAAGAATGGCCATACTGGGTCAGGACCAATAGTCCATCTAGCCCAGTATCCTGTCTTCTGACAGTGGCCAATTCCAGGTGCTTCAGAAAAAATGAATATAACAGGCAATAATCAAGTAATCCACTGTTTAAAAGCTGAACTGATTAGACACAATTGAGAGTCTTTGTTTTGTTCAACAATTACGGGTGCTGAAATCACTGATAACCAGGTGCTCAGCCTGTGTCCTGGGGTGGGACAGTGTTGCCGTGAAAGAGGCTGCACAACCTGCACTACCATTGAGGTTCCCCACTACCCACTGAGATCACTAATAGCTGGGCTAAGTGGTGGAAGCTTGAAATATGACATCACAGTAGCGAAGCAGGTGTCAGCAGGGCAACAGAGTGGATGACAGTGCAGCAGATATTGGCAGAGGCAATGGCACCAGTGCCAGGCAGTGATCATGGCACCAGTTGTAGTGGCAACAGCTGAGGCATTGATCAAGACCTTATTCTCCCCCACACTCACCCCCAGGATGGGACGAGAACCCGGAGGAATGCCCTGCTGAACTCTGGGTATTCACTATTGTTGTGCACAGACTCACTGGTTGCGAGAGGGGATGTATTGCCTCTTAGAGGCAACCAGAGGTGGTATTTAAAGGTGGCTTACTGGTTGAGGGCTCAAACTGGTTCTATATTGCATTTTTAAGAGAAACCCCCAGACATTGAACCTGGCCCTTGTTGCTGCCAACAACACTCGGCAGAAGGTCACACAAGCAGTAACAATGCCACCTCTGTCAGGCAACAACAGAGAGTATCAATTCAGGACAAATTGCTTAGAGCAGGGCATTTACCGCCCAAAGCTGGTTGTCCTTTATTACTAAGGCACACCAAACAAGACAAACAGAGAGGACTTTGGTGGCAACTCCCTCAGACACTCCAGATTCCCAGTATCACCACCAGGGGCACTCGTTATGGGGATGAATGGTTATGAAAACCAACACCCCAACAAAAGAAAAAAGAGGTTTTCCCAATCCCAAAGGACCAAGCCCCAGACCCATGTCAATATACCAGTCAGATCTTATCCAAAATCATGTTGTTGCCAATCCTTTAGAATCTAAAATCTAAAGGTTTATTCATAAAAACAAAGAAATATAGATGAGAGCTAAAATTGGTTAAATGGAATCAATTACATAGATTAATGGCAAAGTTCTTGATTCAGGCTTGTAGCAGAGATGGAATAAACTGAAGGTTCAAATCAAGTCCCTGGAGTACATCCACAGCTTGGATTGGTCATTCAGTGCTTTGTTCAGAGCTTCAGTTTGTAGCAAAGTTTCTCAGGAGGTAAGAAGCAGGATTGAAGACAAAATGGAGGGTTTTCCATGTCCTTTTATATTCTTTCTCTTGTGAGCAAAAACCCCTTTGTTCTCCTGTGAAAAATCACAGCAATAAGATGGCGTTTGGAGTCACATGGGCAACTCACATGTCCATGCATGACTCAGTTCTTTACAGGTCGACACCATTGTTTACATGTTAGTTTGAAAGATCCCAGGAAAGCTCAGATTTGGATTGGTGTCTCCCAAAGTTCATTGTCAGTTAAGTGTTTCTTGCTTGGGCACTTACTGAGCATAGTGCTTTCTCAAGAAGCTGAGCAAATGATTCACTGAGGCTACGTAGAATCAAACACATTAAGATACAAGTATGTAGCCAATATTCATAACTTCAAATACAAAAATGATACACACATGCAGACAGCATAATCATAACCAGCAAACTACAACCTTTTCATAGACACCTCACATGACCTTCTTTGTATAAGATTTGGTGCAAATATATAACAGTGGTTGCAACAATGATTTATCCATCACAGTTCATGTCAATAACGTCACACAAGCACAGGGGAACTTTATTCCTGGTCCATTTACAGTCATTACAGAAAATAACCACAGGCTCTGCTCTTTCTCGAGGGTCTTCCACCTGTGGAGCTTAGAGACATAAAGTAATGAGGCCTCATCCCCGCTGTGAGGCAGGGGAGCATCCTGTTTGCTGCCATTACACTAGCAGCAGTGTGGCAGGACCAAGGCCATGCCATGTCAGCCTGAGATTCTGTCACTGATGCCCTTAAGGGTCTAGCTAGGCTAGGGAGCTCCAGCCTGATGGGCATTTAGATCAGGCCCAGGAGGCCACAGAAAAAACAGTTACCTTTTCCGTAACTGGTGTTCTTTGAGACGTGTTGCTCATGTCCATTCCACAATAGGTATGTGTGCTCTCCACATGCACCAGTGCCAGAAGTTTTTCCCCTAGCAGTTCCCGTAGGGGAGCGCCCCTCACGACCCCTGGAGTGGCGCCACTATGGCACAGTATAAAGGGCGCTGCGTGCTCCTCCATCCCTCAATTCCTTCTTCCCAGACAACTCCAGCAGTGGGGAAGGAGGGCAGGATGTGGAATAGACATGAGCAACACATCTCGAAGAACACCAGTTACGGAAAAGGTAACTGTCTTTTCTTCTATGAGTGATTGCTCATGTGCATTCCACAATAGGTGGTTCCAAGCTATATCTGTTGGAGGTGGGTAGGAGTTCACAGACACTCGGGACGGAGAATGGCCCTGCCGAACCCAGCGTCCTCCCTAGTTTGAGAGACGATCACATAATGCGAGGTGAACATGTGAACCAAAGACCATGGGGTAGCCCAACAAATGTCCTGGATGGGACATGGGCCAGAAAGGCAGCCAATGAGGCTTGCGCCCTAGTTGAGTGTGCCCTCACAATCGGCGGTGGGGGGACTCCCGCCAGGTTGTAACAGATACAAATACACAAGGTGATCCAGTTGGAGAGCTGCTGAGTGGAGATCGTCTGGCCTCTCATGCGTTCGGCTGAAGCAATGAACAGCTGCGAGGACTTCCTGAACAGTTTTGTACCTTCCAGGTAAAAAGCCAGAGCCCGTCTCACATCCAGCATGTGGAGGCAGATCTCCTCACTGGATGCATGGGGTTTGGAGCAGAGCACCAGCAGGAAAATGTCCTGACCCATATGGCAGACGGAGACCACCTTGGGGAGGAACGAAGGATGTGGTCGGAGCTGGACTTTATCGTTATGGGTCACTGAGTACAGGGGTTCAGAGGTCAGGGTCAGGAACTCAGAGACACTTCTTGCAGATGTGATCACCACCAGGAAGGCTACCATCCACGAGAGGTGCAACCAGGAGCACGTAGCTAGCGGTTCAAATCGGGGACCCGTCAACCTGGTCAGCATCATGTTCAGGTCCCACTGGGGGACTGGGGGCCTAACATACGGGAAGAGATGATCTAAACCCTTAAGGAATCAGCCAGTCATGGCATGGGAGAACACCGTGTGGCCCTGCACCAGCAGGTGGAAGGCCGATATGGCCGCCAAGTGCAACTTGACGGACGAGGGCGCTCGGGTTGGGCTCTAAGGTGAAGGAAGTAGCTAATATAAGCTCGATCAGAGCAGCCACAGGTGAGACACCCTGATCAGCTGCTCACCGGGAAAACCAAGACCATTTCACCAGGTAGGATCGACATGCGGAGGGCCATCTGCATTCCAGGAGGATGTGCTGAACCCCTTCCGAGCAAGTCCTCTCCTCCTGGCCTAACCAGTGAGCAGCCATGCCGTGAGGTGGAGGGCCGTTAGGTTGGGGTGAAGGATGTGTGCCTGATCCTGGGATGGCAGGTCCAGGCGGGATGGTAATCGCCACGGAGGGGTGACTGCCAGGCTCAGGAGAATCCCATACCAATGTTGCCTGGGCCATGCTGGGGCAATCAGGAGGACACAGGCCCTGTCCATTTTTATCTTTTCTAAGATCTTGCCGATCATCAGGATTGGGGGAAGGGCATAGAAAAGTTGGCCAGACCAGGACAGAAGGAAGGCGTCTGAGATGGCACCCACGCCCTAATCGCCCCTGGAGCAGAGGCGTGGACACCGGGGGTTCTGCCATGTCATAAACAGGTCCACTTGGGGACTGCCCCATGTTTGGAAAATCCTGTGCACCACCTCTGGGTATAGTGACCACTCATGCTGAGAGGAGAAGTCCCGGCTCAGGTGATCTGCCCGAGAATTCCAGGCGCCCAGTAAGTGGTGGGCTTCCAGGCAAATATCGTGAGCTACACAGAAGTCCCACAGCTTGAGGGCTTCCTGGCAGAGGGCTGAGGAACAGGCCCCGCCTTGCCTGTTGATGTAGAACATCGAGGCCATGTTGTCTGTGAGAACCTGACTACTCTGCCCTCCAGGTGTGAGCGGAAGGCCACACATGCCAAACAGACCGCCCTGAGCTCCTTGACATTTATATGCAGGGCAAGGTCCTGCGCGGACCACAGATCTCGGGTCTGAATGTTCCCCACACGAGGTCCCCACCCCAGGTCTGACCCATCGGACACCAGCTCCATGGATGGGGGATGGCCCCAGAATGGGACCCCTTGGAGCATGTTCCCCAGGGAGGACCACCATCGTAGAGAGGCGATCACCGGTTCAGGCACAGCGAGGACATTGTGCATCAGGGTAGAATCCTTTGGCAGAGCCAAAAGCTGCCAGTGAGCAGGCTGAGGAGCCAGTGATGCGCCTGCTAGGGAGAACCAGGAATCTGTGGCTTCCTGCAGCAGATCTGTGGGGCAGCCAAGACCAGGGTTCTGCTTCTGCTGCCTGCCCCCTTCCCACACCCTGCCCCATCACACCTGGGGAATACAGAAAACCCAAATCAAATTACTTTTACTGTACAAAACAGTGCTCCAAGTGGAGCAAATTGCAGCTGCAGCTTCAACGGGCTTTTGCCAAAGGGAAATAAACAGAGCTTAGAATAACCATGCCACTCACTATTGCTTAGGCTGCAGCTCTAGCAAGATCTCCTCTCCCACCACCTGCAGTCAGAGAAAAACAGAAGGGGGATGGACATACACGATGGGATTAGGGAAGCTTACACACAAGCAACGGACACTCCGTAGAAGTGGGGGGGCCACCAGCGCCCAGACCATGGCCCTGCTCCCCTGAGGCCCCACTCTCACTCCACCTCTTCCCTCCCCTGAGCCCCCGTGCCCACCTGCTCCTCTACTTCTCTTCCCTCAAAGCCCCCCCAAGCCGCTCCCCCCCCCACCGGCCACTCACTCCTCTCCACGGTGAAGATGAGGGAGCAGTGGGTGGAATGGGCCTAGTGGGAAGAGGCAGAGCAAGGGTAGGACCTCGGAAAGAAGCTGAGCGGGGCCGAGGTCTCGAGACAAAGCACAGGTTGGGCAGCAGTCTGGGCACTGGTGGCCCCCCTGCTTCTAGGGAGCTTTGCTTCTGGCGCTTCAAAGGCAGAGGGCTAGCACGCCTCCAAAGGGAAGTGACCCACACCACATCCGCAGCATTTGCCCTCCTGCATGGCCAGCCTTTTTTGGTGAGGTTTACCCTTCCCCCACCTCTTATATATGCTGCCCATGGAGATGGAGATGGAGGAATCTGAGGGTCACAGAGGGGATCAGTGCATCCCAAAGGGATAACATGGAAAGTGTATAGACATAATCCCCCAACTAGAGAGCAAACCCAAACCACCCTGCAGCTTTAAAAACCTGCCCAGCCCAGCCTTCCTCCAACCACTAAAGCAGGCCTGTGACTCATGGCCCACACACACATTATCAGGGTCCCACATCTCAAGAGACCTGAGGGGAAGAAAGCTTATTATCGAGCAAAGAGGCGACAGAAAAATAAGCAAAGGGATAGTCCATATGTAAGCAAAGTCCGAATGACCTGTCCCCTGACAGCTAGTGATGAGGTGCGTAGTGGGGGAAAGGCATCAGGACCAGACTGTATTTACATGAACACACCCACTCTGCCTAGGTATCCAGCAGACAGAGCTGTGTTGCCAAAGTGATCAACTTTGGCTGGTGTTGGCAGGGGTAGTGAAATGTTATCAGTGTTGTTGTCTTTATTGTCTGTGTGAGAGAGACACAACTAGGCCATGAGCAATATAAGAAACTTGCTAGCAATACAAACTAAAGCCCACCTTCTGTAGATGGAGTAACAGAGTGACTTGTGGAGCTGAAGGAGCAGGGCTCTACTCTGAGCCCTTCTGGGATGGGGGCATGTGGACTCACTGCTGCATGATGATATATCCCATCCTGCACCAGGGCGGTAGTGCCAGGGAGAGCGCCACACCCAGGGATGCTCACAGAGACCTTTTAATAGTAAAAGGGCAAATCAGCAACCTCGGCGTAACTGTATCTCATCCCCTGGTATTTACTTGGAAAGAAAACTCTTCAGTTTTGTGCCAGCTCCAGACATTTTATTAAGCAGAAGCAGCAAAGAGTCCTGTGGCACCTTATAGACTAACAGAAGTTTTGGAGCATCAGCTTTCGTGGGTGAATACCCACTTCTTCGGATGCATGCATCCGACAAAGTGGGTATTCACCCACGAAAGCTCATGCTCCAAAACTTCTGTTCGTCTATGAGGTGCCACAGGACTCTTTGCTGCTTTTACAGATCCAGACTAACACGGCCACCCCTCTGGTACTTATTAAGCAGAGAAACTTCAGAGGAAAACACCGCCATCAGAAGACAAATTGCAAGAAAATTTCAGCATGACATTTCTCAGCATCAGGAAACAGCATAACAGCATCTCCGAGGGAGACTCAGGCAGGGAACAATGCAATTGTGGGCATCTGTGTTAATACAATTCCCCAGTGACATTGGTTTGGAGATACCAAAGTTAAAGAAGTCTGGGCTGGATGAATGGACGGTAAGGTGGATAGAAAACTGGCTAGATGGTCGGGCTCAACGGGTAGTGATCAATGGTTCCATGTCTAGTTGGCAGCCGGTATCAAGCGGAGTGCCCCAAGGGTCGGTGCTGGGGCCGGTTTTGTTCAATATCTTCATTAACGATCTGGAGGATGGTGTGGACTGCACCCTTAGCAAGTTTGCAGATGACACTAAACTGGGAGGAGTGGTTGATACGCTGGAGAGTAGAGATAGGATACAGAGGGACCTAGACAAATTAGAGGATTGGGCTAAAAGAAATATGATGAGGTTCAACAAGGACAAGTGCGGAGTCCTGCATTTAGGACGGAAGAATCCCATGCACTGCTACAGACTAGGGACCGAATGGCTGGGCAGCAGTTCTGCAGAAAGGGACCTAAGGGTTACAGTGGATGAAAATCATAGAATCATAGAATCATAGAATCTCAGGGTTGGAAGGGACCTCAGGAGGTCATCTAGTCCAACCCCCTGCTCAAAGCAGGACCAAACCCAACTAAATCATCCCAGCCAGGGCTTTGTCAAGCCTGACCTTAAAAACCTCTAAGGAAGGAGATTCCACTACCTCCCTAGGTAACCCATTCCAGTTCTTCACCACCCTACTAGTGAAAAAGTTTTTCCTAATATCCAGCCTAAACCTCCCCCTCTGCAACTTGAGATCATTACTCCTTGTTCTATCATCTTCTACCACTGAGAACAGTCTAGATCCATCCTCTTTGGAACCCCCTTTCAGATAGCTGCTTTCAACTATCAATCCCCCCTCATTCTTCTCTTCTGCAGGCTAAACAATCCCAGTTCCCTCAGCCTCTCCTCATAAGTCATGTGCTCCAGCCCCCTAATCATTTTTGTTGCCCTCCGCTGGACTCTCTCCAATTTATCCACATCCTTCTTGTAGTGTGGGGCCCAAAACTGGACACAGTACTCCAAATGAGGCCTCACCAGTGCTGAGTAGAGGGGAATGATCACATCCCTCGATCTGCTGGAAATGCCCCTACTTATACAACCCAAAATGCCATTAGCCTTCTTGGCAACAAGGGCACACTGTTGACTCATATTCAGCTTTTCGTCCACCGTAACCCCTAGGTCCTTTTCTGCTGAATATGAGTCAACAGTGTGCCCTTGTTGCCAAGAAGGCCAACAGCATATTGGGCTGTATTAGTAGGAGCATTGCCAGCAGATCGAGGGAAGTGATCATTCCCCTCTATTCGGCACTGGTGAGGCCACACCTGGAGTATTGTGTCCAGTTTTGCTCCCCCCACTACAGAAGGGATGTGGACAAATTGGAGACAGTCCAGCAGAGGGCAACAAAAATGATTAGGGGGCTGGAGCACATGACTTACGAGGTGAGGCTGAGGGAACTGAGATTGTTTAGCCTGCAGAAGAGAAGAATGAGGGGGGATTTGATAGCTGCTTTCAACTAACTGAAAGGGGGTTCCAAAGAGGATGGATCTAGACTGTTCTCAGTGGTACCTGATGACAGAACAAGGAGTAATGGTCTCAAGTTGCAGAGGGGGAGAGGTTTAGGTTGGACATTAGGAAAAACTTTTTCACTAGTAGGGTGGTGAAGCACTGGAATGGGTTACCTAGGGAGGTGATGGAATCTCCTTCCTTAGAGGTTTTTAAGGTCAGGCTTGACAAAGCCCTGGCTGGATGATTTAGTTGGGTTTGGTCCTGCTTTGAGCAGGGGGTTGGACTAGATGACCTCCTGAGGTCCCTTCCAACCCTGAGATTCTATGATTCTATGAGTGTGCCCTTGTTGCCAAGAAGGCTAACAGCATTTTGGGCTGTATAAGTAGGGGCATTTCCAGCAGATCGAGGGATGTGATCATTCCCCTCTACTCAGCACTGGTGAGGCCTCATTTGGAGTACTGTGTCCAGTTTTGGGCCCCACACTACAAGAAGGATGTGGATAAATTGGAAAGAGTCCAGTGGAGGGCAACAAAAATGATTAGTGGGCTGGAGCACATGACTTATGAGGAGAGGCTGAGGGAACTGGGATTGTTTAGTCTGCAGAAGAGAAGAATGAGGGGGGATTTGATAGCTGCTTTCAACTACCTGAAGGGGGGGTTCCAAAGAGGATGGATCTAGACTGTTCTCAATGACAGAACAAGGAGTAATGGTCTCAAGTGCAGTGGGGGAGGTTTAGGTTGGATATTAGGAAAAACTTTTTCACTCAGAGAGTGGTGAAGCACTGGAATGGGTTCCCTAGGGAGGTGGTGGAACCTCCATCCTTAGAGGTTTTTAAGGTCAGGCTTGACAAAACCCTGGCTGGGATGATTTAGTTGGGTTTGGTCCTGCTTTGAGCAGGGGGTTGGACTAGATGACCTCCTGAGGTCCCTTCCAATCCTAATATTCTATTCTATTCTATACAGAGATTTGGGCTAGGCAGGCATGTGGTTAGGGTACTAGCCAGGGTTTTAGGGTCAATTCCCTGCTCGGCCACAGACACCCTTGAGCAAGTCACTTAGCCTCGCTGTGCCTCATTTCCCCATCTGTAAATCTGGGCTGCAAGCACTGCCCTAGCTCATAGTGGTATGGTGAGGATAAATGCATTCACGCTTGTGAGATGCTCAAATACTATTGTCATGGGGACAGACAAGTACCTCAGATAGAGCAAAGTGAAGTCCCAGATTCCCTGTGGAGGGTATTGAGAAGCTGGTGCCATAGCTCTCTATAGGGGGGCATGGAGCCCGGAGCCAGCTCATGTTCCAAAATGTCAAGAAAATATTTAATAAAACCTCTGACATGAGCACAGGACTGGGAGTCAGGAGAGCGTGAATTATAATCTCAGCTCCACCACTGGCTCACTGTGGAGCCTGGGGCAAGTCACGTCACTTGCTGGAAGAGGGGTTAAAACACACTGCCCATATGAAAGGGGTTCTATGATAATTAATTAGATCTTATCTACAGAGTGCTTTGAATATATAAAGCATTCTATATAAAATATAAAAATACTGTTTAAAAGTTGCAGTTTCCCCAATATTGGTCCCAACCCTGAGATCCTTACACAGAATTCTCATTGGTGTCAAGGGTAGAGTAAAACCTGAGTAAGAAGCTGAAGTTTTCACCAACAGAGGACAAGCAGGTAATGTAGTGATAGTCTAGTTACATCTTGGACTCTGAAACACTCTCCTGAGGGATCCCAGACATCCTCCACTGGACAATGCAGTGTGGTGATTATAAGTTTCTTTTGCTAATGCTGCCTGTGTTGCAGGGCAGGGTGGAGACAGTAAGCTATTGAGGAGATCTGTGTCAAACCAGTTCACACATGGCTGAGAGAATACATGACAAATTAATTCCCTTGGCCCTCTCTTGGAAGCAGACATGAATTAGGCTGTGTGAAAGGAGCAGGAAACACAGTGGGCTCAGCAGGGGGAAGGATGCTTCCTCACTGGAACCTAGAGCTTGTATGTGGTGTGGATGCTACGCCGTGATGTGCTCTGGTACCCCTCATACTCAGTCTTTATCTTTCCACCCTGGGTAATGATCAGCTCCACCGGCACTGAAAGGTGACCTCCTTCCTCACAACACTGATTGTCAGCTCTGTGTGGGGTGGGGTCTTGGCTGGCAGAGATACCTCAACTTTGTCCTTAATGGTGGTTGACACACTCACTCTTCCCTTTCTCAAAGATGGTGGTGCTGGATATTTCTGTCTCCGCAGAGATGGAGGAGTGTGAGATCCCCACTTCCACCTCTACATTCTGAGAGTAGAGGAGCTACTGAAGTTGAAGCTCTGGGTGGTGGAGGCCTCCTACTCCCTGCTGGTTGTGATGGTGAAGGTTTGTTCATGATCTGTTGCATTGGTTCTTACAATCTCATCAATCACAATTTCCTTCTCCGCCTTCTACTGTTCCCATAGGACCTTGGAGGTAACAACGGGGCAACCGGGTAGCAAGGGACACTGGTCACAGAATCAGGGACACATGGGAACACTGGTCATGGAATCCAATCATCCCATAGTCGTGAAGCCTCTCTCCTGACTGGGCCATGTAATACCAGCCTCTTCGATTGGGGTGCTCGTAGAGGAGCCAGGCTCCTCTCTGGACAATGTGAGAAGATGCCTTGTCACCAAAATATCCTGTAGACAAGTCAGTCTCCTTTGTTAGCACCTCATGGAAGGTAATAGAAGGTGATCAGAGGATCCTTCAGTTGCAGAGAGGAGATGTGGTTATTCATGTCTACATGCCCGTATTCACTTTCCTTAAAAGCGTGGACTGGTCCTCCATAATCAGGATCTCTGAAGGCCAGCCTCGGCTGCCCAATGACCTTCAGTGAGGAAATGGTGTCACCGAAATCCATCTGTCACAGATCAGGCATACTGCAGGTGAACTCTTTGGCCAGTCCCCCGAAGATCACATCCTGAGTAGGTGATGATCTTATTCATTCCGCACTTTGCTGGGAACATCCTTCTTCTTAGTGGTTCTGACTGAATCACACAACTGGAAGGAAGGAGTGTATCTCAAAGAGCAGAGTCAGGTGCAGCTCTTGCTCTAACAACATGCACTCTGATGGAAGAAAAGTTAAAGAGCATGAGTTGCAACAACATTGCTGTATGGGGAGCCCATGACTCTAGTGGGGGCTGCATGTCTGGATGGAGGTGCATTGGCAGCCTGTGCAGGGACCTGGGGGGCTGAAATTGCAGGGGGTAACAATACTGGCTTTGGTGGGACCCAACTGAGTGTGTCAATTCAGGACAAATTGCTTAGAGCAGGGCAGTTACAGCCCAAGGCTGGGGTTCCTTTGCACACCAAGGCAAACCAAACCAGCCAAACAGAGAAGACTTCAGTTTTACCCCACTGGCCAACCACAAGTCACACAAGCAATTCCCTTAAACACTCCAGTTTCCCAGTGTCACCCCCAGTGCCACTCGTTATGGGGATGAATGGTTATGAAAACCAATACCCCAGTAAAAGAAAAAAGGTTCTTCCGACCCCAAAGGACCAAGCCCCAGACCCAGGTTAATATACAAGTTAGATATTACCCACAAATCATGCTTTTGCCAGTTCTTTAGAATCTAAAATCTAAAGGTTTATTCATAAAAGGAAAAAGATATAGATGAGAGCTAGAATTGGTTAAATGGAATCAGTTACTTAGAGTAATGGCAAAGTTCTTGGTTCAGGCTTGTAGCAGAGATGGAATAAACTGCAGGTTCAAATCAAGTCTCTGGAGTACATCCACAGCTTGGATGGGTCATTCATCCTTTGTTCAGAGCTTCAGTTTGTAGCAAGGTTCCACCACAGGTCAGAAGCAGGATTGAAGACAAGATGGAGGAACTGCAGCAGCCTTTTATAGTCTTTTGTCATGTGGCCATTCTTTCTTTGTCCCAACGACAAGCATTCCAGCACATGGCATGAAAAAACCTTAGAGTTCTGTCCATAGGCAGGTCCCTGCATGCCTTGCTGAGTCACAAGGTGTATCTGCCTTCTCTCAATGGGTCGGTTGTACAGCTGATGGTTCTTAATGGGCCATCAAGCAGGCTAGGCAGTGCTGATGCCAAATTGTCTGGAGTGTCACCCAGAAGCATAGCAAAAGTTTTAAATACAGACAGTACAGAGCCAATACTTATAACTTTAAATACAAAAATTATACATGCACACAGATAGCATAATCATAACCAGCAAACCATAACCTTATTTGGCCCCCTTTATAGAAGATTTGGTGCCACTACAGGACCTTGGTTGCACCAATGACCTATATGGTCCCAGTTCATGTCAATAACATCACACAGGGCCATGAAATAGATCAAAGGGAAATTTAAAACTGGATTTCAGGAGACATTGCCTAATAGTGAGAGACTGATTACTCTTTGTCATCATCTCCCCAAGGAACACAACAGAATCACCATCACTGGAGATATTGGAAACCCTACAGGACAAAGCCCCAAGGAAAGGCTTGCGGGGAACATTTCTGCATTGGGTGGATTAGATGACACCTATTGATCGGTGGACATTAGATCTTGTACATGTATTGTGAATATCTCCAGTCTGATTTAGGGGAGGACAAAGGAGTAGGAGGAGGGGAATAGAGACAAAGAAAAAAGTGTTCCCCACTAGAGATAGGGCCTGTTGATAACAATGAGACAACAATGTGTTTGGGCACAAAGGCAGGTTGAGTATAACCAGACTAGACTGGGGTTTGATTCTGCTCTCATTTGCGTCAGTTTTAGCTTTGTGTCATTGACTTCAGTGGAGTTACTCCTGAGCAGAACCTGTCCCCTGGCCTCGTATTATATCTCCCTTTACCTGGCTGTGAAAAATAACATTACATAATAATAAATAATAATTAATTAATAATAATTACCAATGTCCTTCCCTGTGCCTGAGCTTCCTCCCTACTTCTCCCAAGGGTTTGTAAACAGAAATAGAATCCAATATGGATTTGATGGCTTAAAATAGACATATAACTCAAGACAACTTAATCATAACAAGGCCAGTGTGGAAGTATGGGGGAGATACAATCAAACCTATAGGATCTAATGTTTCTCCATTCTATTCTTCCTACAATGTGGGGCTGCTTTGTCATGCTAATTTTCTTGAATCTATAGCGTCTGAGTAACTGATTGGATGGGGATATTTCTGGTTTCCAGGTTATTAAATATGGTTTTAAAAACACTTTCACATTTCTTTTCATTCTCTCTCTCTCTCTCTCTCTCTCTCCCCCTCCTTCTAAAATATATAAATAAATGAATGAAATTAGACTTGCCTTTCAAAAGAAAATTGAATCGTATCTTCTTGCAGCTTCACAGAACACCATCTGTCATGTACAGCAATACAAATCCAGGAATTCATATGGACATGCTGGCATGTAATAAAACAATACATCAGGCGACTAGAGAATAAACTTGGACACAAATGTGGGGTGGGGGAGGGAGGAGGGAATACATCATCTTACCACAAAAATTAGGATTACAAAGTATTTCAATGTAAAGTTTATGATCTTAACTACTGTGGGCATTTAATGATTTCTTAATTATTATTATTACTCAGAACCAGTTTGCAAAAAAAATCTTCAAAACAAAAGACTGTATGATTCAGAGCGCGTTAAACATTCTAAATAAAATAATCATGATACTTAATAATAAAGAGTGAAGTGTCTGGTAAGATTTCAGCAGGTTTGAAATGCTTTACATATTGAGGAAAGGCTGAATGGGAATTCATAGTCTAAAATACAGATCTCTCTGTAGCTAGTTGTTTTATTACAACACATCCACATGGATTAAAAGTCTGTCAATATGCCAGCGAACGTGTCAAGAAAACAAACAGTGGAGCTGCAGGAAGCTGTGTAGAGAGCAAAGGAAACAAACATGAAATGATTACAAAACAGAAAACAGGGAAAGAAAAACAGCAACATTTCTTCATTTAGAAGAGAATCGGGGATCACTAGAACTTTCCGAATTGCTTATTGCTATTTTAAAATGCTGATTATTTTACTAATGAGGTTCTGAAAGAAAGAATACAAAACAAAATAACAAGCCACTACGCAAGTTAAATATCAGAGATCTTCTGAAAAATATTAATAGCACCTTTCAGCTGAGAGGTTGATTTGAAAGAATGGATAGATAAATAGCTTTAGAAATTTACAGCGTGGCAACATATAAAACAGGAAATTATAGCATTAGTTATAGGAGAAAGTTACTGTAAGGTTTGTCCATACAGCATGTTGAATTCCCTTTCTTTACGATTTTGGTTGCTTTCAAACAATATCCAGCATCTATGTTGGCAATCTGAACAAAGAGAGATTTCAAATAAAATGATTCCAATTTCACCTGCAAAAGAATATTAGTTAAAGAGAGCTTACCTTGCCTGAGTCTTTGTAACAGTCTTTCTTAAAGCCCCCTGTCCCCTACCCTGGTGCTTTTACAGTTCGAAATTCCAGGAGAGAGACATTAAAAAAATAAGTGAAAAGCAGCAAGTTGTTCTATTTGAATTGGAAAAGGCAGATCTCAACAATGTAGGTAATTTAAGATGTATTAGAAATACATTTCCCCATCAGTGTCTTTTTTCTCCCAGACATCTATAATATATCAGTAGCTGGTGTGTTTGGGAAGGGTGGGGGGAGATCTCTTGAAAAGTGCTGTTTTTCCCTTCTCTTCCTCCTCCCAGGTCTCAATAAATAACAAAAGGGATGCAGAGATAAACACAATCAAGATATTTCCCCCCCCATGCCTTCCTAATAGCAGAACAATCGATAAAGATGATGGTCGGGATAAGATTTAATTTATGTTGCACTCCTTGGCTTACCCCTGTAAAGAGAAAATTATATGCAGGTCTTTGATATGATCTGGCTCAGAAGTGAGATTGTTTGGCAGAGATAAGTTTTGTTCAGCTGATGTCTCTTCTATTCCCAGGCACACAGTACTGTAAATCAAGAATAATGATACATCCCCTTCTTCTTTTTATGTATGTATTTATTTACTGGGGTGAAGGGAACATAAGAACATAAGAACATAAGAACGGCCGTACCAGGTCAGACCAAAGGTCCATCTAGTCCAGTATCTGTCTACCGACAGTGGCCAATGCCAGGTGCCCCAGAGGGAGTGAACCTAACAGGCAATGATCAAGTGATCTCTCTCCTGCCATCCATCTCCATCCTCTGATGTACAGAGGCTAGGGACACCATTCTTTACCCATCCTGGCTAATAGCCATTTATGGACTTAACCACCATGAATTTATCCAGTTCTCTTTTAAACACTGTTATAGTCCTAGCCTTCACAACCTCCTCAGGTAAGGAGTTCCACAAGTTGACTGTGCTCTGTGTGAAGAAGAACTTCCTTTTATTTGTTTTAAACCTACTGCCTATTAATTTCACTTGGTGACCCCTAGTTCTTGTATTATGGGAATAAGTAAATAACTTTTCCTTATTCACTTTCTCCACATCACTCATGATTTTATATGCCTCTATCATATCCCCTTAGTCTCCTCTTTTCCAAGCTGAAGAGACCTAGCCTCTTTAATCTTTCCTCATATGGGACCCTCTCCAAACCCTTAATCATTTTAGTTGCCCTTTTCTGAACGTATTCTAGTGCTAGAATATCTTTTTTGAGGTGAGGAGACCACATGTGTACACATTATTCAAGATGTGGGCATACCATGGATTTATAGAAGGTCAATAATATATTCTCAGTCTTATTCTCTATCCCCTTTTTAATGATTCCTAACATCCTGTTTGCTTTTTTGACCGTCTCTGCACACTGCATGGACATCTTCAGAGAACTATCCACGATGACTCCAAGATCTTTTTCCTGACTCGTTGTAGCTAAATTAGCCCCCATCATATTGTATGTATAGTTGGGGTTATTTTTTCCAATGTGCATTACTTTACATTTATCCACATTAAATTTCATTTGCAATTTTGTTGCCCAATCACTTAGTTTTGTGAGATCTTTTTGAAGTTCTTCACAATCTACTTTGGTCTTAATTATCTTGAGTAGTTTAGTGTCATCTGCAAACTTTGCCACCTCACTGTTTACCCCTTTCTCCAGATCATTTATGAATAAATTGAATAGGATTGGTCCTAGGACTGACCCTTGGGGAACACCACTAGTTACTCCTCTCCATTCTGAGAATTTACCATTAATTCCTACCCTTTGTTCCCTGTCTTTTAACCAGTTCTCAGTCCATGAAAGGACCTTCCCTTTTATCCCATGACAGCTTAATTTACGTAAGAGCCTTTGGTGAGGGACCTTGTCAAAGGCTTTCTGGAAATCTAAGTACACTATGTCCACTGGATCCTCCTTGTCCACATGTTTGTTGACCCCTTCAAAGAACTCTTTGCAACAGTCTTTCTTAAAGCCCCCTGTCCCTCACTCTGGTGCTTTTACAGTTCAAAACTCCAGGAGAGGGACATTAAAAAAATAAATGAAAAGAAATAAGAAACAAAAACAAATATTTAGTTTTCTTCCAGTCCTTGAAGATCAGATTTAAAATATACCCTGTATGATGAAAAAGTGCAAGTCCCCCTTGTAGTGACAGCAAAGCAAAGAAAAGCTGGGGAAAGTGGCAGAGGGAGAGAAACAGAGCGATGCTGTGGATTCTCTCCTGGTACCAAAGGGTTGAGCCTGGAAATGGTGGAAGAGATAAAGGCATAGGGAAAGAAGGATGGCATTTCCCCTCCTATTAAATTGATATTTAATGGTGTCGGAGAAAAACTCAGTTCTCGCTTTTTCTTTGGGTGCAGCAAAATCAAATACTTTATTATTTCTCCAGTAATTACAATAGAGGGAGGGAGTGCCCTAGGACACAGGGTCGCCCCAGTCCCGGACAGGTCTCTCAACAGGTAAACAATTACAGCAAGCATTTATACCTTTTGTTACAGACAATAACAAGCAATAATACAGACAATAATGAGCAACAACTGCATTTTGTTTATACATAAGCCATCCTGCTATCTTATTTTTCTCATTTCTAGGAGACGCCAGTCTACATATTTGGTTATCAGTTGCAAGGTCGTAATAACTTCTTACACAGTTCTTTCCCTCTCACCTCACACCATCCTCGCTTCTACAAGTCTCACGTCATTAGGGTTACAGTGCGGCCTAACTCTTGCTAACTACTAGCCTGACTCTTGCTAACTGACTGACATGCATTAAGATCCCCTTCAAATCCTTGTTAATTCTTTCCCTACTTCCACAATGGGAAATCCTACTGGACAGAAACCTGGACACGAATCACTTAATTGGACTTGACATCTATCCAAGTGTAGGAGTTTTCACAGCCCAAATATTTTCAGCAGAGCAGATTCTCACTGAATCTGTGCCACAAATTATAACAGTAGAAAGCAGCCTGTGATAGAAACCTTAACCTCTGGATATGCAGGCTCAGGACATGTTTGCTCCCTCACTCCCAAAATATTGGCTACCCACTCATCTAGAAAAACACCACTGGCATTTTGCATGGAAGTTAACTCTACCTCTGTCCTCTCATTTTCCTCATGTTGTTTCCCATTTCCTTCCAGATGTGAGCTCAGCCTATGTGGAGCAGCCCCCTTTCCTCCCAGGGTACTCAGGAAACTACCCAACCCTGCAATGTACACTGAAACAATCCAGCTGTGACAAGATATACTGGTATAGGCAACAGGAAGGCAGGGAGCTGGAGGGGCTCTTCTATTCTTATGAAGACTGTTTGGTGAACTTCACAGCTGAGCCCATGACAGCCCTGAAGAGGAACAAAAAATGGGACCTAAAATGGAAAAGCCTTTTACGGTCTGACTCAGCTGTGTATTACTGCACCTGCAGCACTGCACAGTGGCACAGAGCCCCGAGACATCCTACAAAACCCCAGAGGTAGAGCATGAGACTGAGACACTTTGATGACTGCAGAGGGCTCAGTGACTATCCAGGTGAAGTTTTTTTGTCCTATCACTGCAAGGGTGTTAACTGACCACAACACCGTGAAGAGTTCCTTAGAATACTTCTTAACCAGTTATGCTACACTCGGAGTACCTTTGTCAGATCTTAAGATGAGCTCTGTGGCGCTCAACAGCTTCTCTCTCTCACCAATAGAAGTTGGTTCAATAAAAGATATTATCGCAACTACCTTGTCTCTCAGGGTAAAGATTGTCAGATGAAGGTGTGACGGGTTCCCCGCCCAAGGTGCCACCTGGAACTGGAGTACCATTGAGCCCCCCCCAGCCCACCAGCCTGAGCCTCCTTTACACTGTACTGCTCTGACCAGCCTGCACTTTCACCAGCATGCATACAGGTAGGGACACACCCAGCTGCAGTTACATGCAGAAGCAGTGATCAGCTCTAAATGAGAAGGCTCCAGCTATGGAACTTCCCAGCTACTCAGGCACGCACCCCTCTCTGGAGTGTAAACCCACAATTATACCATCTTGCGCTGTACAATGTAAGCTCATGGAATTGGCCCCCTCCCTCAGTGTGGAGAGGAATATACAACAGCTTTCTGCCCTGAGTTATGAATCCCACACACTGATTTTAGACAAAGCAAAAACAAATCTATTCACTTCAAAAGATAGATTTTAAGTGATTATAAGGGATAGCAAACAGATCAAAGCAGATAACCTAGCAAATAAACAAAACATGCAAACTAAGCTTAATATACTAAAAAGATTGGATATGAATAACAGAACCTTACTTAGGTGTTGATACAAGCAGCCTGCAGATCTTAAGGGGCCAGCTGCACTAGCTTACAGCTTGGAATACCCAGGTGTTCCATTCACAGGCTAAAAATCCCTTTAGCCTGAGTCCAGTCCTTCCCTCAGTTCAGTCTTTGCTCTTCATGTGTTTCCAAGAGTCTCTTTGGGTGGAGAGTCAGTGAAGACCCATGATGATGTCACTCCCCTGCCTTAAATAGCTTTTGCATATGGTGGGAACCCTTTGTTTCAAAGCTTGATTCCCATGCCAGCCAGTGGAAAAACGCTGATATCCCAAGATGGAGTCCAGCACCAGGTGACCTGGTCACATGTCCCTGTAGCATCACAGCAGACAGGAGTCAGAGGCTGTCTGCAGTGTCCTCAGGAAGCCCCCATCCCTGGGTGGAGATAAGCTGCTTCTAAGGTCTATTGTTTTATCCTAATGGCTCATTAACCTGAATGGGCCCTTCCCAGCCAACCATCTAGACTGAAACATTTTACCTAATAGGCGTTCCCCAGGGGTAAACACATTTGTAATACAGCAGATACATAGTCAATATTCCTAACTTGAGATACAAAAATGATACATGCATGCAAATAGGATAATCATATTCAATAAATCATAACCTTTCCAATGAAACTACACATAATTTGTCTTACATAAAATACATTACGATTATGTCATACTCATATCATAATAATATGTCTGTGAAGACTATGGGCTGCAGTGTCACAGAAGGATGTAGGAGACACAGGTGGCTTCAAATGAATCCCAGTTCAGTGACTGCAGTGCAGATTCACTGACTATTTTCTACATACAGTTGCAGTAGGGAGGACTTGCTACAGGACTTTCATTTTTTATTTTCTTCCTTTTTCTTATTCTCTTTTCAGTTTATTTTTTCCCATTCGTTGTCTTTCTTTCAGCCAGCGATCTCCTTCTCCCGCCTTTCCTCCACTTCTTCCACTTTTTTCTTTCCTTCTTGAAATTAAAAAAACAATTGCAGCCTCTGGCTCCCTCACTTCCCAGAAATACCCTACATGCCCCATAGAGGGCCAGTCCACCCATCCTAGTGAATCACTCATCTGTCTAGTGTTATAGTAGCCATTCCTAACAGTGCTGGAAGAACTATGTAGTACCTCTTATAATATCATTCACTGGAATATCCCAAAGCACTTTATTAAAACCTCTTTGTGGTTCATAGTATTGTCACTGTTTTGCAGATGGGGAAACTGAGGCACAGATACTTTAAGTGGCTTACTGGAGGTCACACTGAGAGTGAGACGCAGAGATAGGGCTAGAACCCAGGAGTTCTGAATCTCCAGACCCTGTAGTAATTGCCAGACAACATTCCCTCTACTCCAGGGGAGAAAATTCTACCTCCACTCTCCTCCTTTCTTCTTTGGTCTCCTACTCTTTCTTTTTGTTTATCTGCTGTCTCTCCCTCCCTTTCTTCAGTCCTGCCTCCTTTTGTTACTCCTTTCCTTATCCCTTTTTCCTCTGTCCCTATCTCTCCCTTATTTCTCTGTTCCCACAGTCCCTCCCCAGGGAGCAAGACAATTACCCAGGGGGAGGAAGGATCCTCGTAAAAATGGGTTAATGTGCTGGAGATTGGCCCCAACCACTAGTTCAGATCTGAATCAGCACATGAGGGGCAAATCACCTTTCCCTTCCTGACTCAGGCCTGTCTGTATAAAAGGCCCAACTTCATCACTGAATACAAACACGCTGGAACCTTGAGGAAGTTCCAATCCAAATGTAGATCCAAACTTTCCAGCTTGGTCCCATTTCTAGGTTAAATCAAGATACAAGGGCTAATTCTCATTTGATGTTGCAAATGCACAACAAAATATGCTCATCACAGCAGTTAGCTCTGGGAATTATGAACCAGGCCATGCAGCATTTCACATCTCAGGCCCTGCCTACATTAAGGAAGTACATACTGGAGTAGCCACATTGAACATACCAGAGTAAGATTCAGCATTATAAGCCCTGATTTGCAGCAGCGCAGCACTTTTGTATTAGGGGTGTGTGTCACTATATCAGTGTAGCAACACCACTGCAAATTACTCTCATGCTGAGAGAGCTCAGGCCACAGGTGTGGCTCAGCAGCTGTGGTTATGGCAGGGAGTGCGTTGTGGTTGGAAAGTTCATAGAAAGTAAACTTCACTTAACAATGCAGAGCTTGGAATGTTGCTGTGATCAGAGAGCTCCCTCACAGGCACACACAGGATACTTGTCAGATGTGCTCTCTCCTATCTCCCTCACTCTCTCATCAGCTCTGCCAGCCAGTCAATAGAGAGAGCCATGATCACATGCACTAACTGGTGTGTTACACTGACATGCCCCAGACGTCTAGTATCCTTATCACTTGATGGATAATTACTCAAAGCAATAACCTTGAACCAGCTAGGTTTTTATTCAGGGATACTCAAAAATTGACCCGGAATAACTATTCTGCAATTTCTTGGCATGTAGACACTCAGAGGCCTGGTCTATACTAGTCTGTTATTTCGGAATTAGCCGAGTTGATTGGGAAAAAAATGATTCCATCTACACGACCAAACCATTTTTTTCTATTTAAAGGGCTCTTTAATCCGATTTCTGTACTCGACCTCAGCAAGTGGAGTAGTGCTTAAATCGAGATTGCAATCCTGGGTTAAAGGTATTGTGGATGCAATTCGACGTTATTGGCCTCTGGGAGCTATCCCAGAATGCTATGTTGTGATTGCTCTGGACAACACTCTCAACTCCGATGCACTAGCCAGGTGGGCAGGAAAAGCCCCAGGAACTTTTGAATTTCATTTCCTGTTTGGTCACCATCAGCACAGGTGACCATCAGCACAGTCCACCATCACAAGCGACCATGCAGAGTCCACCATCACAAGGGATCACGCAGTCCCGGATTCACAGATGAGCTCCAGCATGGTCCGAATGGGAGGTACTGGATCTCATTGCATGTTGAGGAGACGAGTCTGTTATGGCAGAACTACATTCCAAAAAAAGGAACGCAAATATGTATGCTAAAGTCTCCAGGACCATGATGGAAAGAGGCTACTCCAGGGACACAGAGCAGTGTCGTACAAAAATCAAGGAGCTCAGGCAAGCGTACCAAAAAGCCAGGGAGGCGAACGGGCGCTCTGGGTCACATTCCGCATCTACTGTGAGCTGCATGCAATTATGGAGGGGTGACACCACCACTACCCCACCACTGTCCATGGACACCTGCAAAGGGGGAGTTGCATGGAGCGAGGCAGAAGAGTCATTGGAGGACAAAGAGGAGGAGGAGGAGGACAGTGCACAGGCAGCAAGTGGGGAATCCATCTCCCTCCCCAGTCAGGAACTATTCTTAACGCTGGAGCCAATAGTCTCCCCCGCTCTCCCAAGGCAGGCTCCTGGATCATGACCCTGGAGAAGGTACTTCTGGTGAGTAAGAGCCTGATCAGAGCCACTCGATGGGGGTCAGGGGAAAACCCAGCCATACTAGGCTGCTTGTGTTTAGTTTAAAGGGCCCATCCCTGTTCAGACCCTCATCGGAGCCATGCGGTGGGTGCGGGGGGAAGGGGAGTGTTGTGTGAAGTGATCATCCCAGAGAGCCCACAGGCCCTCCTTTATGGCAAACCCACCAGGCATTGCTTGCTATGGGAAAGGGGCCCCAGCAGTTTGAAAGCATTGAAATGAATGTAGAAGGAGCAGAACTCCGCATGCCCCTAGGGTGCCTGCAAGCTGAATTCTGTTGCCTGGCCATGTGTGATGGCTTACACACACCAAAGTGTCCCCTTTGTTCTCTGAAATGTATCTTTAAAATACTACCCTCCTTTTTTCTCCTCCTGCCGGTGCAAATGTTTCAACGTGGCCTCTATCTACTCTGTCGCAGAGGCTGGTCCAGATTAGAAGGCGGAAAAAACAAACTTGGGACGACATGTTCACTGAGCTCATGCAGTCCTCCTGCACTAATAGGTCCCAGCTGAATGTGTGGAGGCAAACAACTGTGGAGTCCCGTAAAGCTGCAGCCTATGTATAACTGCCCTCCCTCCTCCCCAAGTTCCATAGCCTCCTCACCCAGACACCCAAGAACATGAGGGGGGAGGCTACGGGGACCCACACACTCAACCCCAGAGGATCGCTCAAGCAGCAGAAAGCTGGCATCTGCAAACTTTTGATTTGGTTTCTGGACTTGTCCTTCCCTCCTCATCCACCCTCCTAACCCAATACCCTCCCTCCCCCAGTCTACCTTCTGATTTCTCTCAATATGTTGTGCAACAAATAATAAAGAAGAGTTTTTAAACAATTTTGACTTTATTTCCTTTCAACTTCAAGAGAAACAAACACAACTGTCACACTGTACCATGGCCAGTCATGAAACTGGCTTTCAAAGCTTCTCTGATGCACAGCGTGCCCTGCTGCGCTCTTCTAATCACCCTGTTGTCTGGCTGTGCAAAATTGGCCACCAGGCGAGTTGCCTCAACCTCCCACCCCACCATAAATGTCTCCCGCTTACTCTCACAGATATTGCGGAGCACACAACAAGCAGCAATTACATTTGGAATACTGGTTGTGCTGAGATATAACCAAGTCAGTAAACTGCACCAGCCTGCTTTCAAACATCCAAAGGCACATTCTACCACCATTCTGCACTTGCTTAGCCTATAGTTGAACTGCTCCTTACTACTGTCCAGGGTGCCCATGTATGGCTTCATGAGCCATGGCATTAAGGGGTAGGCTGGGTCCCCAAGGATAACTATAGGCATTTCAACATCCACAACAGTAATTTTCTGGTCTGGGAAGTAAGTCCCTTCCTGCAGCTGTTCAAACTGACCAGAGTTCCTGAAGATGTGAGCATCTTGCATCTTTCCCGGCCATCCCACGTTGATGTTGATGAAATGTCCCTTGTGATCCACCAGTGCTTGCAGCACGATGGAAAAGTACCCCTTATATTTTATGTACTGGCCGCCCCGGTGTGCTGGGGCCAAGATAGGGACCCTCCTTCCAGATGATGTTGTGGTATCCTCTCACACTCCTGGGGAGGGAACTCCAGTTATTAAGAAGAGACAGGTATTAGTAATGAGTGATTCGATCATTAGAAACATAGATAACTGGGTTTGCGATGATCAGGAGAACCACATGGTAACTTGCCTGCCTGGTGTGAAGGTTGCGGATCTCTCAAGACATCTAGATAGACTTATATGTAGTGCTGGGGAGGAGCCAGTGGCCGTGGTACATGTAGGTACCAATAACATAGGGAAGGATAGATGAGAGGTCCTGGAGGCCAACTTTAGGCTGTTAGGTAAGAGATTAAAGCCCAGGACCACCATGGTAGCATTCTCTGAGATGCTCCCAGTTCCACAAGAAGGGCCAGTTAGACAGGCAGAACTGCTGGGTCTCAATGTGTGGCTGAGACGATGGTTTAGAAAGGAGGGGTTTAGATTTATTAGGAACTGGAGAAACTTTTGGGAAAGGGGGACCCTATTCGGGAAGGATGGGCTTCACCTAAACCAAAATGGAACAAGATTGCTGGCACTTAACATTCAAAAGATCATAGAGCAGTTTTTAAACTAATAACTGGGGAAAAGCTGACAGGTGCGGAGGAGCACATGGTTCAGACATCCCTTAGGGGAGGATCTATTAATAGAGAATCACTATGTCCTAGTGAGGACGAGAGGATGGAAAATGATAAAATACAGGGAGGATCTGATCAGAAACAGTCAAATAAAAAAGAATCCCATTCAATTACATCGTGTAATGGCAGACAGATAAAAGGAGAAAAAAATTTAAAGTGCTTATATACCAATGCTAGAAATCTAAATAATAAAATGGGTGAACTCGAGTGCCTCATATTAAATGAGCATATTGATATAATAGTCATAACAGAAACTTTAAAGAATGAGGATAATCAATGGGATACAGAAATACCAGGGTACAAATTATATAGGAAGGGCAGAACAGGTCATGCCAGTGAGGGAGTGGCATTATATGTGAAAGAAAGCGTAGAATCAAATGAAGTAAAAATTGTAATTGAATCAAACTGTACCATAGAATCTCTATGGATAGAAATTCCATACTCTAATAATAAGAATATAGCAGTAGGGATATATTACAGACCACCTGACCAGGATGGTGATAGTGACTGTGAAATTCTCAGGGAGATTAGAGAGGCTATTAAAATAAAAAACTCAATTAAAATAATGGGGGACTTCAATTATCCCCATATTGACTGGGTACATGTCACCTTGACACCTTAAATGACTGCTTCTTGGAGCAGCTGGTCCTGGAACCTACCAGAGGAGAGGCAATTCTTGATTTAGTCCTAAGTGGAGCACAGGATCTGGTCCAAGAGGTGAATATATCTGGACCACTTTGTAATAGTGACCATAATATAATTAAATTTAATATCCCTATAGCAGGAAAAACACCACAGCAGCCCAACACTGTATCATTTAGTTTCAGAAAGGGGAACTAGGCAAAAATGTGGTTATTTAAACAGAAATTAAAAGGTACAGTGCCAAAAGTGAAATCTATGCAAGCTGCGTGGAAACTTTTTAAAGATACCAAAATAGAGGCTCAACCTAAGTGTGTACCCCAAATTAAAAGAGAACCAAAAAAGAGCCACCGTGGCTAAACAACAAAGTAAAAGAAGCAGTGAGAGGCAAAAAGGCATCCTTCAAAAACTGGAAGTTAAATTTTTGTGAGGAAAATAAAAAGAGCATAAACACTGGCAAATGAAGTGCAAAAATACAAATAGGAAGACCAAAAAAATAAATTGAAGAACAGTTAGCCAAATACTCAAAAAGTAATAGCAATTTTTTTTAACTACATCAGAAGCAGAAAATGTGCTACACAACCAGTGGGGGTGACTGGACGATCAATGTGCTAAAGGAATACTCAAGACCGATAAGGCCATTGCGGAGACACTAAATGAATTCTTTGGATTGGTCTTCATGGTTGAGGATGTGAGGGAGATTCCCAAACCTGAGCCATTCTTTTTAGGTGACAGATCTCAGGAACTGTCCCAGATTGAGGTATCATTAGAGGAGGTTTTGGAACAAATTGATAAATTAAGCAGCAATAAGTCAGCAGCACCAGCTGGTATTCACCCAAGAGTTCTGAAAGAACTCAAATTTGAAATTGCAGAACTACTAACTGTAGTCTGTAAGCTATCATTTAAATCAGCTTCTGTACCAGATGACTGGAGGATAACTAATATGATGCCAATTTTTAAAAAGGGCTCCGGAGGTGATCCTGGCAATCACAGGCCTGTAAGCCTGACTTCAATACTGGGCAAACTGGTTGAAACTATAATAAAGAACAATATTGTCAGACATATACATGAACATAATTTGTTGAGGAAGAGTTAACATGGCTTCAGTAAAGGGAAATCATGCCTCACCAATCTACTAGAATTATTTGAGGGAGTCAACAAGCATGTGGACCAAGGGGATCCAGTGGATATAGTGTACTTAGATTTTTAGAAAGCCTTTGACAAGGTACCTCATCAAAGGCTCTTAAGCAAAATAAGCTGCCACAGGATAAGAGGGAAGCTCCTCTCATGGACTGGTAACTGGTTAAAAGATAGGAAACAAAGGGTAGGTCAGTTTTCAGAATGCAGAGAGGTAAATAGTGTGTCCCCCAGAGGTCTGTTCTGGGACCAGTCCTATTCAACATATTCATAAATGATCTGGAAAAAGGGATAAACAGCAACGTGGCAAAATTTGTAGATGATACAAAACTATTCAAGAGAGTGAAGCCTCAAGCAGACTGCTACAAAAGGATATCTCAAAACTGGGTGACTGGGCAACCAAATGGCAGATGAAATTTAATGTTGATAAATGCAAAGTAATGCACATTGGAAAGCATAATCCCAACTATACATATAAAATCATGGCCTCTAAATTAGCTATTACCTCTCAAGAAAGAGATCTTGGAGTCATTGTGGATAGTTCTCTGAAAACATCCACACAATGTGCAGCAGCAGTCAAAAAAGTGAACAGAATGCTGGGAATAATTGAGAAAAGGATAGATAATAGGACAGAAATTATCATGTTGCCTCCATGGTATGCCCACATATTGAATACTGTGTGCAGATGTGGTTGACCAATCTCAGAAAAGATATATTGGAATTGGAAAAGGTTCAGAAAAGAGCAACAAAAATGATTAGGGGTATGGAACGGCTTTTGTATTAAGAGAGATTAATAAAACTGGAGCCTTTCGGCTTGGAGAAGAGATGGCTAATGGGAGATATGATTGAGGTCTATAAAATCATGACAGGTGTAGAGAAAGTAGATCAGGAAGTGTTGTTTACTCCTTCTCATAACACAAGAACTAGAGGTCACCCAATGAAATTAATAGGCAGCAGGTTTAAAACAAATACAAGGAAGTATTTCTTCACACAACGCACAGTCAACCTGTGGAACTCCTTGCCAGAGGATGTTGTGAAGGCCAAGACCATGAAAGGGTTCAAAAAAGAGCTAAATAAATTCATGGAGGGTAGGTCCATCAATGGCTGTTAGCCAGGATGGGCAGCAATGGTGTCCCTAGTCTCCGTTTGCCAGAAGCTGGGCATGAGTGACAGGGGATGGATCATTTGATGATTACCTGTCCTGTTCATTCCCTCTGGGGCACCTGGCATTGGCCACTGTTGGAAGACAGGATACTAGGCTACATGGAGCTTTGGTACGAACCCATAAGGCCATTCTTATCATAGAATCATAGAATCTCAGGGTTGGAAGGGACCTCAGGAGGTCATCTAGTCCAACCCCCTGCTCAAAGAAGGACCAAACCCAACTAAATCATCCCAGCCAGGGCTTTGTCAAGCCTGACCTTAAAAACCTCTAAGGAAGGAGATTCCACCACCTCCCTAGGTAACCCATTCCAGTTCTTCACCACCCTCCTAGTGAAAAAGTTTTTCCTAATGTCCAACCTAAACCTCCCACTCTGCAACTTGAGACCATTACTCCTTGTTCTGTCATCTTCTACCACTGAGAACAGTCTAGATCCATCCTCTTTGGAACCCCCTTTCAGGTAGTTGAAAGCAGTTATGTTCTTATGTCCCCCCCCTCAGTATCTCACCCTTATTTCTTTGTTCGGGGAGCAGGACAGTTATCCAGGGGGAGGAAGACTCCTGCTGCAAATGGCATAATGTGCTGGAGAGGGGCCCCAACCGCTAGCCCAGACTCAAATCAGCACACGAGTAGTAAATCCCCCCACCTTCCTGTGTCAGGTCTGCCTCTATGAAAGACCCAAACCACATCACTGAATCAGAACACAATGGAAGATTAGGGAAGTTCCAATCCAAATGTAGAACCAAACTCTGCAGGGTTGGTCCCATTTCTAGGTTAAACCAAGATGGAAGAACTATTTCTCATTTCATGTTGCACATCCACAACAAATTATGTTCATCACAGCAGTTAGCTCTGGGAGTTAAGAACTGGGCCATGCAACATTTCACATCTCAGGCTCTGCTTACATTAAGGAAGTACATACTGGAGTAATCAAGTTAAATATATTACAGTAAGATGTATCACTGTAAGCCCTGTTTTGTATCAGCACAGCACTCTGTATTAGAGGTTTGCATCAGTGTCATTATATCAGTGTAGCAATACCTCTGCAAATTGCTCTCATGCAGAGAGAGCCTAGGACACAGGTGTGTGGAGCAGCAGCTACAGTTGTGGTATGGTGTGGAATGAGGTTAGACAGTTCAGAGTCAACTTCATTTAGCAATGCAAGGCTTGGAATATTGCTGTGATCAGCTCCCTCACAGGCTCCCCACACAGGACACTAGCCAGGTGTGCTCTCTCCTATCTCCCTCACCCTCTCATCAGCTCCGCCAGCCAGTCGCTAGAGGGAGCCATGATCACATGCACTAACCGGTGTGTTACACTGACATGCCCCAGACTTCTTAGTATTCTCATCACTTGATGTATAATTTGCTCAGAGCAGGGGTGGCCAACCTGAGCCTGAGAAGGAGTCAGAATTTACTAATGTACATTGCCAAAGAGCCACAGTAATTCATCAGCAGCCCCCATCAGCTCGCACTCCACCAGCTCACAGCGCCTCCCACCCACCAGCAGCCCTGCTGATCAGCACCTCCCCCTCACATCCCGATCAGCTGTTTCGTGGTGTGCAGGAGGCTCTGGGGGAGAGCGAGTAGTGAGGACACTGTTGACTCAGGGTAGAGGGTGGAAAGGGGTGGAGTGGGGGCAGGAGCTGTGGCAGAGCCAGGGGTTGAGCAGTGAGCACCCACCGGCACATTGGAAATTTGGCGCCTGTAGCTCCAGCCCCGGAGTCGGTGCCTATACAAGGAGTCGCATATTAACTTCTGAAGAGCTGCATGTGGCTCCGGAGCCACAGTTTGGCCACCCCTGGCTCAGAGCAATAACCTTGAACCAGCTTGGTTTTCATTTAGGGATTCTGGGAAACTGACTGGAATAGCTATTCCAGAATAGCTCCCCGTATGGATACTCTTATTCCAAATAGCTATTGCCCTTCAAATTCACACTCTACTTTATTCTGGAATCACTTCTGACAAAACCTTAGAAATGATCATCTTCTTCATGCTTTATCCTGATTTCCAGAAAACACACTGATGGGCTCTAGTACTAACACACATTCACAGAGAGATAATATAAACCTATCCTTCTGATTATAACAATACTGTATTAAATAATAAAGATAATCCATGTTCTGCCGTTCTGTGAATAATCCAGCCTCAGTAACTGAAACCCATAAAGCCTCAAGGGGTCACTTTTGTTGCCTGCCGGGAGCTCCTGTTGATATCTTCTAGGATATGTGGTTTGCTACATGGCATAAGTCCTCTCCTGTGATAGCATCTTCTCCCTCATCATTCTGAGGAGAAATTCTCTTCTCTGTGTTAGTGGCAAGAAGGCATGATCCAGGCAAAGGGGACAAGACAAGAGTCTCCAAGGGATTCATGAAACTGGCTGTCCAGGAAGCAGAGAGAGAAGAGGAAATAGGCAGCCAGAACTCTCTCCATAAAGGGACACCACCTTGTTTCTCCTCCCACTGAGGAGCATATTTGCTCTTCAGCTCACTTTCAACTTGAAGTACAGAGAGGAGGAAACCCACAGTGTGGTGGAGACAAAGCAGGGGAAAGTTACCATCATGTGGCAAAATCTTGTGCTTTCAGCAGTGCTCCTCTGGGTCCCAGGTACAGTCTGAGTGACCACAGGAATGGGGTGGGGCAGGCCGGCCCAGAATCCCAAGCTGAGGGACACTTTCTTGTCACTGAGACTGCGGTATAAGGGGATATTTGAAGACCACTTCTCCTCTTCTTTGAGACGCTGGGAGGAATGGAGAGAATCAACAAGGACCAGATATTTATGGGTTAAAATACACCCACCTGAGACTGTCAGAACCAAGAGTCAGTCCCATTTGGGAGATTCCTAATGCCAGTTCTGTCCCTTCAGTCCACAGGGAAGGCAAATCTCAATCAAGAATATTGCACAAGGATCCCTGTTTGTTTGTCTTTTCCATTTTCTGTCTTTTACTCCTTCTTATTTTTCTCTCTGTGTTTCTTTCTTTCAAACTTTTTTTCTCTCCCACCCTGACCTCATTTTCTGCATTCACTCATCCCTCATATTTCTGTCAAGTTTTTTTTAATGCTTCTTTTCCAGGTATGGGGTCAGTCTATGTGGAGCAACCCCCCTTTGTCACAGGGGCTCTGGAGAATCCTAAAACCCTGCACTGTACATTGAAACAAAGCAACTGCAAGTGGATGTACTGGTATAGGCAATGGGAAGGAAGGGAGCTGGAGGGACTTTTCAACTCTCTAGAAGATGGACTTGGCACCAACTTCACAGCTGAGCCCATGACAGCCCTGAGGAGCAACACAAAATGGGACCTAACATGGAGAAGCCTTTCACTGTCAGACTCGGCTGTGTATTACTGTGCATGCAGCACTGCACAGTGACACAGAGCCCTGAGACAGCCAGCAAAAACCCAGAGAGATGGGAGGAAACAGAGGGAGTGCACGTGCCTATGAGTCAGAAGGTTATTGCTGGGCCATGGGTCCTAGACGAATTGTCTAGGTAACATTTGGTGTCTCCAGATGGGCTGTAAAGATCCCCAGGAACTGTCATGCCATACATGTCATGATATGGCTCTTTCTCTCTCCTGCCATCCTTTTTCTTTCCAAATGGCTTTCTCTTAGTCCCTGTCCTCTCTACTATTCTTTCTTTCTTTCTTTCTTTCTTTCTTTCTTTCTTTCTTTCTATTCCCCAATCCAGTCATTAAGCCAGTTCCTACTCCCCTGCAATGCTATCATTTTCTGGCCCTCCCTGACCTCCTGTCCTGGCTGCAGTGGTTCAGACAAGTGTTCTAGTGTGTTGTATAGTAAGATAAGGCTCTGAAACATAAACCCTTATCAGAGGCCCAGTATGATGCCTAAGGCCTGAACTAAAGTAATGGTCAAGACTTTGCTAACATAAATCAAAGTTAAGCTGTGAGCCAGAGGGAGGTCCTGCTCACAGAAGCTTGCAAGGAAATGGCTAATGTTGCAAAAAGATACATACCTAAAAGGTACTGGACACTGGAGATACCAGAACACTCTGATACTTGCACATTTCACACAGATAACAAGGAACAGGCTGACCCATCCTAAAGACAGGGCAAAAGGATAATATGATGGATGGGGTTCTTTTGTTCTTATCAACAGGTACAAGGTCAGAGGTGGCACCTTATTGTTTAGAGGGGTTGTACCTTGCTACGTAGAGGAGTTGCACCTCAATACGTCAGGAATGTTGTGTAACTTGTTTGCACCTGTGTATAAGAATACATTCCTGGGGTGGTCTCTCTGTCCAGCCTAGGGGGCAGTGGAGAGTCCTGCCACTGACTGAGCTGTGTCCATTGTTAGGGAGCACTTATTCGCAGTATGTCCTGTAGAGTCTGCTGGAAACTATTACTGTGCTTCGTTTGACAATATACCTGGCTGGGTGCCTTCGTACCTTACTAGAGTCTGTGGTGTTTGGGGGTTCTCTCGGGGTCTGCTGTGTCAGCCATCTGCACAGAGCCGGGGCAGCACACAGAGGGAACACATGCACACAAATGACTGTTATCAACATTGAATAGAGCAGCGCACCACACTAGTGGCGTCTGACAACAGGGGGATGGCTACGGTCTGTGGAGCTGCCTTCGCATCTCCATGGGTTTCTGCGTGTCCCCTCTCTTCTGATGGACAGTATGCATGACTTCATATACTAGAAGAGTCAGGCAGTGGAAGGGAAGCTGGAAGTCCTTTTCATTCCCTAAGAGGTGCAGTCAACACATCACATATGACCCCAGATAACTACACAATCAAGAGGAACACCACAAAGCCCTTCATTCTGGTGATTCCCAGCTGCACTCATATCACATAGCCCTGTGTTGCTGGGCCTACAGCCGACAAGGGCAGTGAATGAGAGCTCCAGAGCGGTGCAGCAAAAGGAAATGGAGAGAAAGAGAGGGAGAGGTATATATAGAGAGAGAGCAGCTCCCCATCCCAGTTTCTGGCAGGTGCCTTTTCCTCATGCTGGGCATCACTGTGGGGGCAGAGGAACAGATTTGGTGGTCCCCTTCCTCTATGCCCTAACGAGACCACTGACCATCTAACAAATCTGCAATGTGACCAGAAGCAAATGAGGGTGGTGTCAGTGGAGAGGAAGTTCCATATAAGGGAGAGTGAGTGTGGATAACAAGCCTGCAAAAGCACCTTCATCAAGGGCATCAGGAGACCTTGACACATCAGACTGTCAGTGTCACAGCCACCAGCTCGTGTGCGTAAAATCCATTATGCATAGCGCTTAAAAGGGGCAGCTGATGGCATCAGGAAAAGCAGATAGACAGACACACTGAGTGTGGAAGATGGCTGGCGAAAAGCAATGTTTTCCTGAACTCCAGTGGAGATAAAATCCCTTAACACTTGAGATGAATCAGAAGTTTAAGAAAATAAATGCTCAGCTGGCTTGGGGATGAGTGCGCACAACCACCACTGTTGTGTACCACATATGAGAGAGCTGCCAAAAGTGTTATTTCTGCTATAACAATCTGTCCTTGTGAGCTCAGGAATGGTGTCTTCCCATTGGTGCACATGGTGCTGGAAATGCATTGAATAGTTGCAGACAATATTATACCTCAAGAACCTAGGCTGCAGGTGTGTGGAGTAGCAGCTATAGTTGTGAAAGAGCGTAGGGTGTTATTGGAAAGTTCAAAGTCTCACCGTCACATAGAAATGTCGAGATAACTTGGAACTGGAAGGCTGCTGTGATCAGAAAGTTGCCTACTGCAGCTGAGAGCAGGCGCTGTGCTGTTAGATGAACGAAAAAGTTATAAATGAAGGCATTTATTTGTTTAACACTAGTTCTTATTGAGTTCATGTGGAGAATAACACAACAGGTTCCAGTCCAGGAACGAAGCCATTCCTAGCTGCTGACTGTTCAGATCTTGTGTGATATGAATGGGCAGATCTCAGGGGTATGAAAAATGTGATGAGCCCATTCAAAAAACTCGAAAGTATGTTGTGTGATCTCTCTGTAGCTTGCATGTTTAGTGGGAATCTTGAGAGGAGAGTGAGGAGGAGAGAAAAAACTGTTTTGCTCTCATGGTGGCTCTTTCCTCCAGCTCCTAGTTCTGTTACTGAACTGAAGACAAATAAACATCCCAAATGCCTCTACTCCTCCACACAAATACCCTCACAGTAGCAATTAGGATCATACACACAGCTGTGTAAGGGTCATATCTCCTGCTAACGTGTATTACAGTGATTCAACTGCTGTCTCATTTAATATTCTCACTCTGCCTCCCCACCCCCACCCTGAACAAAACTCTCTCGCTGTCTCACCACTTCCTGTCTCACATTCTCTGCCAGAGGCTGGAAGCTCTGACTCAGGCTCAGGCTGTGTGTGTCTATGCAGCTGTCTCAGATCCGCAGCCAGGCGAGCAGGTACCCAATGGTTCTCTGTTTACTCTTCATTGTTGTCCTGTCCCCTTTGGGTAAGTGAACACCATTGAAACCCATTAAATTAACCAACCGCACCTAAAGGAGTGGGCAGATCTGTTCGCTCTTATCAAAGACAGTAGAGATGGAACAACTTTTAGAGGGCATTTTTCCCATTGTGCACAGTCCCCAGTCCCTGTGGGGTGGATTCCAATGTTATATTCTCTAAGGATGTCTACAGTGAGGTTATAAAATGAAGGCGTTAAGAAGCTTCCACCCCGCAGTAGACCCCTCACCTTTGGAAATGTTATCTGATCTCTAGCCAGAATGCCATCCCCCACCCATTTCCCCAATGTCATCACACTAAATTCTCATCTAATTTCATTTCCATTTCCTCACAGGATGGGCCATCCATCAGCCGCCAGACATGGTGGTCATTCTGGGAAAGCCACTGACACTGAACTGCTCTCTGTCAAAAACAACCCTACTCATGACCATGTACTGGTACAAGCAGGCCGTGGGGAAGGACACAAGGCTGCAGCTGGTCGTGTTTTCTACGGAAGGCTCTGGTGCAAATGTTGAGAAGCCATTTGAAGGTCACTTCCAGAGCAATGGGACAAACAACTATGTCCTGTCTCTGTCTGCAGAGAGTGCCCAGATGCAAGACTCAGGCACATATTACTGTGCTAAGCAAGATCACACAGTGACTCAACTACCGAAAGCACTTAGCATAAACCTACCAACAAAGAGAAAGAACTTCCCTTCCCCCACACCCATGCACAGCCCTGCCTCCTGCTCTAATACCTCTCTCCCCATCCCTATGTATCCTCCTCTCCCTTCCCTAACTTCTCTTCTGCCTCTCTTTTCCACTTTTTCTGAGCCTTTCCTTTTTCCTTCTTCTCTCTTACTAAGGCTAGGTCTACACTCTAGCTTATGTCAGCGTAAATTATGTGTCTTGGAGGATCATAGAATCATAGAATCATAGAATTCAAGATCAGAAGGGACCATTATGATCATCTAGTCTGACCTCCTGCAACATGCAGGCCACATAAGCCGATCCACCCACTCCTTAAGCAAGCGACCCCTGCCTCATGCTTCGGAGGAAGGCGAAAAACCTCCAGGGCCACTGCCAATCTACCCTGGAGGAAAATTCCTTCCCGACCCCAAATATGGCGGTCAGCTGAACCCCGAGCATGCGGGCAAGACTCTCCAGCTATACCCTCTAGAAAGAGGCTAACAATATCCTATCATTGACCCATTGTACTAATTACCAGTGTGGCACTTAATTGACCTATTGACTAAGCCCGTTATCCTATCATACCATCTCCTCCATAAACTTATCCAGCTTAATCTTAAAGTCATGGAGGTCCTTTGCCCCCACTGTATCCCTCGGTAGGCTGTTCCAGAATTGCACTCCTCTGATGGTTAGAAACCTTCGTCTAATTTCAAGCCTAAATTTCCTGAGTGACAATTTGTATCCGTTTGTCCTCGTGTCCACATTAGCACTGAGCTGAAATAATTCCTCTCCTTCCCTGGTATTTATCCCTCTGATATATTTAAAGAATGCAATCATATCTCCTCTTATCCTTCTTTTGGTTAAGGAAAACAAACCGAGCTCCTCAAGTCTCCTTTCATATGACAGGCTTTCCATTCCTCGGATCATTCTAGTGGCCCTTCTTTGTACCCGTTCCAGTTTGAGTTCATCCTTCTTAAACATGGGAGACCAAAACTGCACACAATACTCCAAATGAGGTCTCACCAACGCCTTATATAACGGGACTAACACCTCCTTATCTCTACTAGAAATACCTCGCCTAATGCATCCCAAGACCGCATTAGCTTTTTTAACGGCCACATCACATTGCCTACTCATAGTCATCCTACGATCAACCAGGACTCCTAGGTCCTTCTCCTCCTCCGTTACTTCCAACTGGTGCGTCCCCAGCTTATAACTAAAGTTCTTGTTAGTCATCCCTAAATGCATAACCTTACACTTCTCACTATTGAATTTCATCCTGTTACTAATACTCCAGTTTACAAGGTCATCCAAATCTCCCTGAAGGATATCCCGATCCTTTTCCGAATTGGCAATACCTCCCAACTTCGTGTCATCTGCAAACTTTATCAGCCCACTCCTACTTTTGGTTCCGAGGTCAGCGATAAATAGATTAAATAAAATCGGACCCAAAACCGAACCTTGAGGAACTCCACTGGTAACCCCCCTCCAACCCGACAGTTCACTCTTCAATACGACCCTCTGCAGTATCCCCTTTAACCAGCTCCTTATCCACCTCTGGATTTTCATTTCGATCCCCATCTTTTCCAATTTAACCAGTAATTCCTCATGCGTTACCGTATCAAACGCCTTACTGAAATCAAGATATATTAGATCCACCGCATTTCCCTTGTCTAAAAAATCTGTTACTTTCTCAAAGAAGGAGATCAGGTTGATTTGGCATGATCTACCTTTTGTAAAACCATGCTGTAATTTGTCCCAGTTGCCATCGGCCTCAAGGTCCGTAACCACTCTCTCCTTTAAAATTTTTTCCATGACTTTGCATACTACAGATGTTAAACTAACAGGCCTGTAATTACCCGGGTCTCTTTTTTTCACCTTCTTGAATATAGGAAGTATATTAGCTATTCTCCAGTCAAACGGTACAACCCCCGAGTTTAGAGATTTATTAAAAATCATCGCTAACGGGCTTGCAATTTCACTCGCCAATTCCCTTAATATTCTAGGATGAAGATTATCCGGGCCCCCCGATTTACTTCCGTTTAGCTGTTCAAGTTTGGCTTCCACCTCAGATACCGTAATGTCTACCCCCATATCTTCATTCCCATCAGTCCCTCTACCACTATTCCTTAGCCCTTCATTAGCCTCATTAAAGACCGAGGCAAAATATTCGTTCAGATATTGTGCCATTCCAAGATTATCCCTAATCTCCACTCCGTTTAAAGTTTTAAGCGGTCCCACTTCTTCCTTCTTGGTTTTCTTCCTATTTATATGGCTAAAAAACCTTTTGCTATTGGTTTTAATCCCCTTCGCTAGGTCCATCTCCACCTGGCTCTTTGCCTTTCTCACTGCTTCCCTACACCCTCTGACCTCAATAAGGTAGGTTTCTTTGCTGATCCCTCCCATTTTCCACTCCTTGTACGCTTTCTGTTTTTTCTTAATCACCCCTCTAAGACACTTGCTCATCCAGCTCGGTCTAAAACTGCTACCTACGAGCCGTTTTCCCTTTCTCGGGATACATGCCTCTGACAACTCCTGCAACTTCAACCTGAAGTAACCCCAGGCGTCATCTGCCTTTAAATCTCTAAATATGTTAGTCCAATCCACTTCCCTAACTAGTCGCCTTAATTTACTAAAGTTAGCCCTTTTGAAATCGTATACCTTAGTCTCAGATGCAATTCTGATTATCCTCCCATTTATTGTGAAACTAATTAGCTCATGATCACTTGAGCCAAGGTTGTCCCCTACAACTATTTCCTCCACAAGGTCCTCGTTACTCACCAAAATCAGATCTAAAATGGCATCCCCCCTCGTCGGTTCAGCAACTACTTGATGAAGGAATTCATCAGCTATCACGTCTAGGAAAAGCTGAGCCCTATTATTATTACTAGCATTTGCTTCCCAATCTATATCCGGGAAGTTAAAGTCCCCCATGATCAAACAGTTCCTATTAGTATTTACCTCCTTAAAAACATTAAAGAGCTCTCTATCCATATCCAGGCTAGATCCCGGCGGTCTATAGCACACCCCAATCACTATCCCAGGGGAGGCTCTAGTAGTTTTCTTCCCCAATGTGACCATTGCCCAAACAGACTCCATATTATCCATTGCATTGCTAGTTATTTCGTTACATTTCACCTCATTATTGATATACAATGCTACTCCCCCACCTTTACCTTTGCATCGGTCTTTCCTAAACAGCACGTACCCTTCCATACCTGTACTCCAGTCATGGCTGAGTAAATCACCTCCCTGAGCAACATAAGTTACACTGCTGTGAGTGCCAGCATGGACAACCGCTCTCTGGGACTAGAGTAGTTAAGCTGACGGGAGAACTCTCTCTAGGTTGGCTTAGAGTGGCTAAATTAGAGACCTTACAGTGGCACAGGTGTATTGGTGCAGCTGCGCTGCTGTAAACTCTCTAGCGTAGCCATGTGTGACAAAGTTGGGGATTTTGGTGGTGTTTTACATGGATCGTGTGCGTGTGCCTCAGTTTCCCTGTGTGCTACATGTTTAACAAGGTGGTGGGAAAGGGTTTGTTCTTGCAGAGGATCAGGTGCAGGGCCGCCCAGGGGTAAGTGGGACAATTTGCCCCAGACCCTGGGCCCCACAGGGGCCCCCATGAAAGTTTTTCGGGGCCCCTGGAGCGGGGTCCTTCACTCGCTCTGGGGTCCCCAGAAATCTCTCATGGGGTCCGGGCCCCCAGAGCTTCTTCCTCTCCAGTCAAAGTGCCAGGTCTTCAGCGGTAATTTGGCGGTGGGGCGCCCCCACCATGGGTCTTCGGGGCACTTTGGGGGTGGGTCCCGGAGCGGAAGGACCCCCCACCACCAAAGACCCCAGAGCCCCTGAATCCTCTGGGCAGCCCTGACCAGGTGTGACCTTGCCTAGCAGCTGGGACCCCCAGACAACAGCCTGGAGAGGGGAACCCTAACAACTGGTGACCTCGTGACTAAGAGGCTCACCTCAGCTTGGCCGTCAGCTGGTTCTGGCCAGTGGGAGGACAATGGGCTGAGGAGAGAGGACTACGGTGACCTGACCAACCAGTTCAAGCCAGAGGGGAACAAAGGATGGAAGAGAGAGGGCCCCAGCAACCTGTTTACCTGGGATGGAAGACAAAGGACAGGGGAGGAGCTGTTGGGGATGGTGATATCGAATGCCCAGCGAGAAAGTGCAGGGTCCCTGGACTGGACAGAGAGAGCAGGCAGAGCCCACCTGGATGCAGGGGAGACTTAGATGTACAATGCTGAGGGATGCCAGGCCTGAGGGCCCTGAGAATTTCCTGTGCTGTGTTCAGATGCTCAATAAACCCTCCTGTTTTAAGCTGGCTGTGAATTGCACTGGTCTAGAGCACAGAGTTACATTATTCCCACTGGGAGTGGAGACCCCAGAGGTCCAGAGCGAGTGGACTCCCTGAGGGGACCATAGTGACAGACAGGTGTGCTAAGGCTCAGAGAGGTGTGGTGCCAGGAGGCGAAGGGGCTTACCCCCCAAGAGAGAGTGGACCCGAGAGAAGGGCTGTCACACTGAAAGGGATCCTCCCAGGGACCATACGGAGCCAAGAATGGCCACGACCTGTGAGTCTGTGACACCATGCCCTAAATCTTCTTCTGTTCTTCCGGTCCTCTCTCCTTCTTCTCTCTCTTCACCCTCCCGGTGTTCTTTTCTCCTTCTTGTCTCTATCCCATACACTCACTTTTCATTTCTCTCTTTCCCCCTTTTCTCTCCTCGTCTCTCACACCTTCCCTTCCCCATTCTCCCTCTCGCCTCATTCACTCCTCCCTCTCTTTCTCCTCCCTTCAATGGAATGAAATTGGGCAATGGGAGCTTTTTCTCACTCGACGTAGGAGACCTTTCCGTCTTTCTGAGCTCTTCTGCTTTCTCCCCTCCGTTCCCTCCCCTCAATTACCCTCCTTTATCCCATTCCTCCCTTCCCCTCCTTATTTCTACACCTCTCCTCTCTCATTCCCTTTACAAATTAAGGGCCTGGTCTCAAGGCTGTTTCCCAGTGACATCTGTGAACCCCAAAGTCAATTTTTCCCTGGAGCACAACAATTCCAGCCCCAGGGACAGCACCACTGACTTCTGCCTTGCAGGGAGCCATAGTGCAGGAGACAACATGGCCACAGTATGACCCCCGGCCTGTCAGCCTGCTTGGTCAGAGACCCCTCCTTTCACTCCTGTCTCTATTCATTATGGCCAACACTGAGATGGGGACACGTATTTCAGATTAGAAAGCAGGATAATTTTCTAACAATGAGCTTGTTAGGCTGTTGGATTGTGCCACTCCACCAGTAGCAGCCAGCAGAGGAAGCTAGTACAGGCCTTAGCAGCTCTGACATATTCCTCCCAGCAGGGGGCAGTGGTGTATAGACACACAAGCCAGGCCATGACCAGATGGGTTCTGCAGGGTTAAGTAATAAAAATACCCCCCCTGTACCCTCTGGTGACACTGGCGGGTTTATGGGGACCAAGAATAGGACAGGCAGCTTTTCATCCCAGGTCAAAGGTTTGATTTCACCCAGGCTGGGAGTTACTGACTCTGGGGGCTATTCAGGGCTTTGGTCATATTCCATGTGTAGGTTTCTGAGTGCAGTGCAATGAATTGCTCTCTAAAAAATTGTGTTATTTCTGATCCAGGCTTGGTGATGGACACAAAGAGCCCTAGAAACAGAGACACACAATGCACTCTGCTTTCACTTGACTGGCTGTACTTGTGTAGAATTGATTTGACTTCAGAGGGGTTACTCCTCACTTACATCAGGAACAGTGAGAACAGAATAAGATCTAAAGAGAGAGAAAACCAGAAACATGCAGAGAGAGAGACACACACAAATGGAAACCCAAGTGGGTGGGGCTGGAAGGTTTGTAGCCCTGTTGGCAGCTGGAGATCACTTGTAGTGTGTATTAGCCCATCCCCTTCACTCCCCCTAAGGCAGAGACAGATGAGGAAACAGAACTGGGAGACACTACTGCAGGGATGTGGAGACATCTGCTCCCTGTACTGCTCATCTGGGTCCCAGGTACGGGCTGAGAAACACAAGGAATGGGGTTAGGGTAAAGAGGTGCAGAGTCCCACGTCCAGGGGACACACTCTCTTCTCTGAGACTGAGGGTGGAGGGGATATCTGCTCCCCACATTTTATCTGCTCTGAGACCCTGGAAGGAATAGAGAGCATTACTAAGGAGTGGGGGAACTAAAGCAAAAATACTCCTTCCAGTTACATAGTAGCATAGCCCCTACAGACTCAGTGCATGAGAGCCTGAACTCACGGACAGGAGCAGCTCAGTGTAGATCCATTTGTTTGCTCACAGAAGTCACTGGTTTTGTTTCATTTTCATTTTCTCTGCTTGTGACTCCCTCTGGGTTTCCCTTCATTCTTTTCTCTCTCTCTCTCTCTCGTTCTGTCCTCTCACTCTCTGCCCTCGGGGTTCTGTCATGTAGTTTCCCATTTCCTTCCAGGTGTGGGCTCAGCGTATGTGGAGCAGCTGCCCTTTCTTACTGGGCACCAAGGACACTCCCTGGCTCTGCAGTGTACACTCAAACAGTCCAACTGTGACAGGATGTTCTGGTACCGGCAGCGGGGAAGCAGGGATCTGGAGGGGCTCTTCTACTCTTATGGAGACCAACTGGTGAACTTCACAGTCGAGCTCTTGACAGCCCAGAGGAGCAACAAAAACTGGGACCTAAACTGGAGCAAACTTTCACAGTCAGACTCAGCTGTGTATTACTGTGCCTGCAGCACTGCACAGTGACACAGAGCTCTGAGACAGCCAGCAAAATCCCAGAGAGACCGCGAGAGGGGAGGAAATAGAGGCAGCTGTGTGTGCCTACATGTTGGAAGGACAATGCAGGGGTGTACTTCCAAGATGAAGTGTCTGGAACATACCTTGTCTCCAGAAGGAGTGTAAGGATCATCAGGAACCCCCACATCAGATCAGTGACCATGTTGCACTCTTGAGATGTAATTGGCTCTATTAATAGCAATGGAGTTTTGCCCTAATGGGACCAGGATTTCACTGTTGGTCTCTTGAAATTGGACACTGATCACTATTACGAACACTTTTCTCTCTTCCTTGACATTTTCTTCCATTTCTTCCCTATTCTCTCTCACGATTCCCTTTGTTCCAGCACTCTCACTTTCCATTTCTTTCTCTTCATTTTTTCTATTTCTTTAAATTAACCCGCCACATCCAGTTGCTGACCCCAGCCCTCGTCCTGTGGTTTGGTCTCACTGTGTCTCTGGGGACTGTTCTGACCTGACTGTGATGCCTTATTCACATGAGTGCTGAGCCATGGATGTCTAAGCAGGGGAATATAGAGTAAGAGCAGGGAGGTGGTATTACCGATGATGTGTAAAAAGGTGAGACCATTACTGGAATTACCTGCGAAGTCTAGTGCCCACAATTGAACAAGGATGATGATAAATTGGTGAGGGTTCAGAGAAGAGGCATGAGAATGATTAAAGAATTACAAAACCTGCTTTATAATGATAGGCTCAAGGAGCTCAATCTTAATAAAAGGTTAAGCGGTGACTTGATTACTGTCTATTAGTACCTATAACGGGGAAAATATTTGATAATGGGCTTTTCAATGTAGCAGAGATAGGCATAACCTCATCCAGTGGCTGGAAGTTGAAGTTACATAAATTCTTACTGGAATTAAGGCATATTTTTTTTAACAGTGAGTAATTAACCATTGGAACAATTTACCTTTGTCATGGTGGATTCTTCAGTGCAGTACTGCAAGACAGGATAGACTGGACAAAGTGCATCTGTGATCTGTGTTCACATGAAATTCTCACTGTATTCTAGGAGATGGCATGTGCCTGAGTTCCTCAATCTTTAGCAATTCCCTCTACTGTCCAGGGGGCCAGAGTGGTTGATCTCAGTATGGGAGTGTCACACACAAACAGCAGGCACGCTGAGCCAGCACATTTATCAATAGTGTTACCTTTGGCCACACCTATTTACTACTGCACTCCTCCCCTCTCCTCCCCCAGGCTCTGCAATCCCCCTTCCTCCCAGACACCTCCCAGTGCAGATGCTGATGGGACATGGAGCTGCTGCAGCTCCTGTCTCTGCTAATAGGGCTGTTGGCCACTGCCCTCTCAGGTGAGACCTGGGGTCCTTGCAGTAGCCATCCGGTAGGATCAGGTTCCCTGGGGAGGTTTCTCACCTATTGGTTGTGACACCCTTTGTCTTCCAGGTGCAAAGGGCAGATTAGTGGAGCAGTCACCCCCCTATTTCATGGTGAGGCCAGAAGTGTCACAGTCAGTGACCTGCACCTTGAAGAACACAGCCTACCCCTGGATGAGCTGGTACTGGCAGGATACCCAAGACCATCTGCACTTCCTGGTGCAATCAAGAAACGAGGGTGACCGGGAGAAAATAATCCAGGAGGGAACATCTTATCAGTCTGAGCGGGTCAGTAGCACAGAGCTCAGTTTGGAGATGCAGAATGTGACTCAGTCCCAGACCATCTACTGCACCTGCAGTAAGGGCACAGTGAGAGATTAGAGTGGAGAGGGTGACAAAAACCTCCCCTAGTTCAGAAACAAAGAGGCTGCAGGGAAACTGATCAGGTATCCAGCAGGAAGGAGATGGAATAATACCAATCGTGCAGACTCTCAAGGGAGTCCCCTTCTCAATGTCAGGGGCAGGACTGGCTCTAGGCACCAGCAAACCAAGCACGTGCTTGGGATGGCACAATTCCTGGGGCAGAACTTGCGCTCTCTGAGGTTTTTTGGGTTTTTTTGGCTTGGGGAGCAAAAAACCTAGAGCCGGCCCTGGTCAGGGTCACTGTAATCCTTTAAATCAACAGCAGCCTGCTTTAAACATGCTGCTAATTCTCTCCTTTAGGTCCCCTCAGGGGTGCTGGAACAGTTTGCACAGTGGGGGTGCTGAGAGCTGCTGAACCCAACTTTAAACCCTGTATATGATGGAAACCACTTGGATCCAGGAGGTGCAGCAGCACCTCCAGTTCCAGCACCTATGGTTCCCCACACACAGGACACACCTGCACTCTGGTTATGTGTACTCTCTTCTGTTTCCCACACACTTTCATGCATTAACCAGTGTGTTACATTGACACTCCCCAGATTGCTCAGTGCTCTCCACACATGAGGGGTAACATGCTCAGAGCTGTAACCTTAAACCAGCTACAGTTTTAATTTAGAAACTGTGTTTTTTCTGGTTTCTTTTTCTTGTTCAGGAAAGAGCCAGACATACACCTTCACTCACTCAGATACATACAGGGAGAGAGATAACATCACAACAGTGAACTGCAGTAGGGAAATGTAATTTAAATAACAGATATAGTATCCACCCTGTTCAAACCTAAGATCTGTAGTGTGCTATGTAAATACAAGCGTCCTCTCCTCTGATGCTGTCTTCCCCATCATCATTCCTCAGGAGGCATTCTCATTCCTGTGTTAATGTCAGGAAGGGGTCATCCAGCAGAAAGGGGCACAGACACCAGTGTGAAAGACATCCATGAAACTGGCCAGTAAGAAAGTACAGTGTGGGTTGATGTGGGAAACGGGTAAGTCTCTCCTGTGAAATAACACCATAGAGTTTCCCCTCCTGCTGAGAAGTGTATTCGCTCTTCCCTCTCACTCCCCTTGAGGCAGAGAGAGAAGAAAACAGAGCATAGAGTCAAGTATCAGAGGGATAGCCATGTTAGTCTGGATCTGTAAAAGCAGCAAAGAATCCTGTGGCACCTTATAGACTAACAGACGTTTTGCAGCATGAGCTTTCGTAGGTGAATACCCACTTCTTCAGATGCAAGTGGTGGAAATTTCCAGGGGCAGGTTTATATATGTAAGCAAGAAGCAAGCTAGAGATAACGAGGTTAGTTCAATCAGGGAGGATGAGGCCCTGTTCTAGCAGTTGAGTGAAAACCAAGAGAGGAGAAACTGGTTCTGTAGTTGGCAAGCCATTCACAGTCTTTGTTTAATCCTGAGCTGATGGTGTCAAATTTGCAGATGAACTGGAGCTCAGCAGTTTCAGTGTCTTCCCACTAGTGCTCAGGATGCTGGAAATGAAGTGAACAATAACAATCAATCAAGAACCTTTAGTACCACATTTAATGAACAGAAACTATTTTCATAGCAGAGAGCCGACCATTCAGAGGCAAACCTGTAATGAAGGCAATCTCCAAGGTTCAGACAGGTTATTCTATCATCCTAGGGTGAGTGTGACAAATATAAGGAATCCACATGTTATATTACTGTTATGGTCATAGCCCAAACACAGAGAAATTAAATAAATACAATAAATATTCTTGCTGGTTGATTGGACATAACAGTGGTTTATTTCTTAGAATTCAGAACAACACCACAGAAGAACTTGAAAACAGAGAGAGATAAAATGGGCTGCTCCCTAAAGATAGAGAGGTACAACTTCATCCACTTTACTCTAGGCTTGCTGGCTGCAGCTTGACTGTTGCTAGGCCCAAATCACATGCTTCCCTACAGAGCACCATAGCCTGCAAGCAGGACCAGGAACCCCCCTGAAATTTTAAATGATAGCTTATAATTTTAAACACAGTTTAAATATACCACAATTTCAGGAATCACTGATAGTCCTGTGACAGTCCCCATCACCACCTATATCTGCTGTGGTCCCATGTACCGAGCAACTATGAACCAAGGAAAGCTGCCTGTTCCCTTTTGTTTACAGGTTCTATAGGATATCATTTTCAATTCAGCCAAACCCATACCACATTCTGGTGGGCCATTACCATACTTATACAAGATGTTAAAAAATAACAATTTTTGTGCACAGCATTATGTCCTAGCTCTGCTATGGCAGAATAATAATATGGTCTCTTTTCTTTGTGTAATTCATGTCCTTTCCCAAATGCTCATATCTACACACCTTGCATGATTTTGCCAAGTATAGCACATGCACAGCACAGAATGGGACAGTCTACAAAAAGGCACTCTCAGTGCAGCAATGCCTGGCAGGACAGACTGTGGGAACACAGGAGTGTGTGTGCGTGTGCGTGTGTGGTATGTGCACAAGAAATTGGCACTGTCCTCTAGGAGTTGGAATGTGCCTGAGTTCCTCAAGGTTTAGCAATTCCCTCTACTGTCCAGGTGGGCAGAGATCCTCCTCTCAGTACGGGAGTGTTACACACAAACATCAGGCACACTGAGCTTAATACATTTATCAACACTGTTACCTCTGGCAAAAACCTATTTCCTACATACAAGGAATGTGTGAGTCTCATTTCCTCCCTTGGACTCTGCAACCCGCCAACAGACACCTTCCTGTGAAGATATGGAGAGGGACATGGGGATGCTGCAGCTCCTCTCTCTGCTAATGAGGCTGCTGGCCACTGTCTTCAGCAGCCACCCGGGTGGACTCAGGATCCTTGAAGAAGTTCATCACCTCATGGGGCATTTCCCTTTTGTTTTTCAGGTACATGGGGCAGATTTGTGAAGTAGTCACCTCCATATCTCATGGTAAGGCTGGGAGTGTCTGCAGGATGTTCAAGGCCCTCTGCACTTCCTGGTGCAATCAGGAACCAAGGGTGACTAGGAGGAAATACCTTGTGTGGGAACATCCTACAGGTCTGAGTGGGTTAGTAGCACAGAGCTCAGGTTGGAGATGAAGAATGTGACTCACTCCCAAACCATCTACTGTACCTGTAACACAGGGCACAGTGAGAGAGCAGAGTGAATATAGCAACTGTTGTCAGATGCCAACGGTGTGGTGCTCTGCTCTATCCAATGTTGATAAGAGTTGGCTGCATGCATGTGTTCCCTCTGTGTGCTGCCCAGATAGCTGACACAGCAGACCCCGAGAGAACCCCCACTGACCACAGACCCCGATAAGGTATGAAGGCACCTGGCCAGGTTTATTGCCAAACGAAACACAGTCTCTAGCTCCCCGGATCAGATGTCTACAGTTCTGCTAGTACATATGTGCTCCCTAACAATGGACACACCTCAGTCAGTGGCGGGACACTCCACTGCCCCGTAGGCCAACAGAGACACTGCCCCAGGGATGTAGTCTTATACACAGGTACAAACAAGTTACACATCATTCTTGATGTATTGAGGTGCAACCCCTCTACGTAGCAAGGTGCCGCCTCTCACTTTGTACATGTTGGTTTGAACAAAACAACTCTTTCCATCCTATTACCCTTTTGCCCCTGTCCTCGTTAAACCAGTAACACCCAGGGACACTGAGTCCCACCCCCTGTGCATGCAAACCACTGGAAAACACAGAAAACCCCAAGAAAACACCCTACTTTGTCACACCCCCATTTTAAATCTTTTTATGGATAAGATGTTTACCCATCTGTGGTGTTTAGATGTGCTTGTAATTATTAGATCTGGGAGCACTGGATGTTGGGAGTCTGAAAGGACAGGAAATAGGAAAGATGGGGGAGGAGTTGAGGATGCTGAGTGAGAGTTACAGAGTGTGCAGCAGCAGCTTGGTAAAGAGGTTTCCACTGTAAAAATAAAGTCCTGTTGAAAATTGTTAGTACCTTGCCTGCTTGCTACAACATTCTGGCGATGAGGATGGATCTTGTACCTCTGAACCCACCTGCACCCTTACTGCAAAGCCCTGGTGAACCTCCAATTGCTTTTACTGTCTGGATCCATATGTTTGAGACTTATCTGCTTTCAATCAGTGCTACAGAGATTTCCGAAGTAAGAAAGCGTGCTCTGCTAATGCACTGCCTTGTAGCAGAAGGGCAGATGATAAATATGAGTCTCCACTCACTGCATTAAAGAACTTTTTTGTGCCCAAAGTGAATGTAGTAGCTAATTGCTACAGATTTTGCCAGCGTGAGCAGAAACCAGGGGAGACCATAATGCAGTATATTGTTTCTCTGAGGAGTCTGATTGTAACTTGTGACTTTGGGAATATGGCAGATGAGATGATTAGAGACCAGCTCATCGAGAAAACAACCATGCTTCGTGTAAGAGAATGCTTACTTCTAGGACCACAACTTGCACTAGAAAAAGCAATAACCATTGCTACTCAGATTGAGTCAGCTACAGTTGAAGCCAAAATAATGAGCAAAGATACAGAAGGCACAGTCCACGCTGTGAATCCTTTGCAGAAAAGTTCACTATCGCTGCAGAGAAACAATTGCAAGAGGAAAACTAATAAAACACCACTGAATCAGCAAATGCAAAATACAGTAAAAGCATGCTTTCACTGTGGATGCCCACAACATCTTGCAAGCTACACAGGATGTCCCGCAAAAGTAGCTCAGTGCAATCATTGCAAAAAGATTGGGCATTTTGCTAAAGTATGTTGCAGTAGCCAGTTCAATCAACAGGTACATGCAGTTACAACACCAGACGTTACTGTGCTGAGTGTGGACAAAATCACTACTGCACATATTCCAGAACAGATAAAAGCAGCAAAAAGTCCTGTGGCACCTTATAGACTAACAGACGTATTGGAGCATGAGCTTTCGTGGGTGAATACCCACATCGTCGGATGCATGAAGAATCAACATGGAGTTCAGTGCTATTTGGATGATATTATTGTGTTTGGAAATACTACTGAGGAGTATGACAATAACCTGCAGTCTGTATTAAACTGCATCGGCAAAGCAGGCCTCAAGCTCCATAGGTCCAAATGCAAATTTAGACAAACTGAACTCTACTTTCTGGGGCATACAATTTCACAGGCTGGACTAAAACCTGATCCAGATCATATCCTGGCAATTTTCAAATGATCCTTGTAAACGGGCCGACTCACCCATGCCGCGCCTCCTGCTGGTTCCACTCGGAATTTCCCTCAGTCCAGCCCTGGAGCGCCCTCGGCAGGCTGGTGATCCCCCTATTCACAGGCCCCCTTGTCCCTCCCTGAACCCCGTGCCCCTTTCTATAATTGGGTCTCCCCCCTCCCAGGGGAACCCCCACTCTACTATCCCCACTTTGCCTCAGTAGTGGCCACTGACAGTCATGGTCTAGCCCCACACCCTGGGGCAGACTGCAGTATCAGCCCACTCATCACAGGCAATAGGGGTTTGGACCTGCTGCTTGTCCTACCCCTGGGCTGCCCTCTGCAACTCCCAGTACCTTTGGCCCCTTGCTAGGCCGCAGCCTGGGGCTTTCCAGGCTGGAGCTTCCCTAGCTCCTCAGCCTGTTCCCAGCCCTGCTTCACTCAGGTATCTAGCATCAAGCCCTAAGCAACCAGGCCCATCTCCCTCTAGCAACAGAGAGAGACTGACTGGGCTCTGGCTTCCCTGCTTCTTATAAGCCCCAGGGCTTCAGTTTGGGGCGTGGCCTCCAGCTGCAGCCACTTTCCCAATCAGCCCAGCTCTGTCAGGCCACAGTTTAAACCCCTTAAAACCCCGGAGCAGGGTCCACCCTGCTACATACCTCCCCCCTTAAAACCCCCACGCCTGGGGATAGGGAGGCTTCTTGGTCCGGCTCAGTTGCCCATGTGCCTCCAGTGCCACTCGCTTCTTCTCCGATTCCTGCAACAGCTTTCTCAAGCGGACCTCCTCGTCTACAACCGCGGCATAGTCTTTAGCAAGTTCCACTCCACTTGCTTCAGACTCGCGGAGGGCCCGCTCTGCAGCCTCAAGCCGTGCCCGTAGGTTTGAGTCCCCCAGGCCCTCTTCCCTCAGGGTCTGGGTTTCCTTGGTGGCCTGTCCCATGACCACCTGGGTCCATTTGGTTTCTAGGACCAGTCTCTCCTGGGCCCCAGCCTCCTGCTGGGCCCACTCTGTTTGGGTCTCCTCGTTAATGACCTCCCCGGTGATGGTCTGGGTCCGACCCTCTCGCAGGGTCCCCACCGTCCCAGCTGCGGTCTTCACCACCTCCCCTGGGTGGTCCACTGGCCAGTCCGCCACTCTCTCGGCTGCCTCCAGCTGTGTTACCCTCCCCACTAGGGGGCAGTCCTTCTTCAGGTGGCCCTGCTCCCGGCAATGCCAACAGGCTCCCCGCCTCGGGGTTGCCCGGGCCCCCTGCTTCTTCCCACTGTCCCTCCCTGGGCCAACCCCTCCTGGGTTGCCCTGGGTCGTGTTCCTCTGGGCCAGGCAGTCCCTCCAAAAGTGGCCCCGCCTCTCACAGGCCCAACATACCCGCAGCCGCCTGGGTTCCCTCACCCAGCGTGCCGTCTGAGGGACTGGGTTTTGTCCCAATCTGGGGTGAGGCACCCTGCCCCCAGCCCCATAGGGACAGGCTCTTTTTATGTGCCCACTCCTGGCACAGACAAAACAAGTCCTTCTTTCTGCCCTAGGCCTCCTGGCCCTAGGGCCAGGCTCCTCCCTTGGTCCTTGGCGGTTCCTCCTGAACACCTGCCACAGGAGTTTCTGCATGGCCCGCTGTTCCTCCACCAGCTGGGTCATCTGTCCTTGGAGGGCCCATCGCGCCTCCTGTAGTCCCCATGGGTCGTCAGTCCCCTTCCTCTGGGGTGCTGACTCCAAACCCCACCCAGGGACTACACCTGGAGTCTCCACAAAGAAGACCCCGGGATAACAGGGATCCATCACTCCCTTAGGTTCCCTGCCCTGGCCCCGTGTATCAGGGGCGGTTCTTGTCCCTGGTCAGGTTCCACTGTAAACGGGCCGACTCACCGCCGCCGCGCCTCCTGCTGGTTCCACTCGGAATTTCCCTCAGTCCAGCCCTGGAGCGCCCTCGGCAGGCTGGTGATCCCCCTATTCGCAGGCCCGTGTGTCCCTCCCTGAACCCGGTGCCCCTTTCTATAATTGGGTCTCCCCCCTCCCAGGGGAACCCCCACTCTACTATCCCCACTTTGCCTCAGTAGTGGCCACTGACAGTCATGGTCTAGCCCCACACCCTGGGGCAGACTGCAGTATCAGCCCACTCATCACAGGCAATAGGGGTTTGGACCTGCTGCTTGTCCTACCCCTGGGCTGCCCTCTGCAACTCCCAGTACCTTTGGCCCCTTGCTAGACCGCAGCCTGGGGCTTTCCAGGCTGGAGCTTCCCTAGCTCCTCAGCCTGTTCCCAGCCCTGCTTCACTCAGGTATCTAGCCTCAAGCCCTAAGCAGCCAGGCCCATTTCCCTCTAGCAACAGAGAGAGTCTAACTGGGCTCTGGCTTCCCTGCTTCTTATAAGCCCCAGGGCTTCAGTTTGGGGCGTGGCCTCCAGCTGCAGCCACTTTCCCAATCAGCCCAGCTCTGTCAGGCCACAGTTTAAACCCCTTAAAACCCCGGAGCAGGGTCCACCCTGCTACAATCCTCCTCCAACAGATTTGCTAACCTTACGTTCTTTCTTGGGTCTTACCTCCTCATACGCAAAATTAATTCCCAATTATGCTTCTGTCTTTGAACCATTACGAGAATTACTACAGAGAACTTCAACCTTAATGTGGACAACGGATGCACAAGCTAGTTTCGAAACGGTGAAAGACTTGATTGTACATAGTCCAGTACTTGCACTATTCAGTCCTGCATTGTCCACAATTGTAACCACTGATCCTTCTGATTATGGACCTGGGGCTGTCCTCACACAACTTCATGAGGACAACACAGAGAGGACTGTTGCATTTGTTTAAAGGACACTATGTAATGCTGAGAGAAAATATTCTACAGTTGAAAAAAAAGCACTTGCTTGTGCCTGGGCTACTGAAAAATGGAGAACCTACCTGTGGAGCCGCACGTTCAAGTTGCGCACAGACCACAGCCCTTTGACAACATTGCTCACCACGAAAGGACTGGGAAGAGCAGGATATTGTATTGCTAGATGGTCTGTGTCATAGGTTTCAGCCCCACTCTGGACTTTAGAGTACAGATATGAGGACCTGCATGTTCACTTTTAAGCTTAACTACCAGCTTAGATCTGGTTTTGCTGCCACCACTCCAAATACTGACTCCTTTCTCTGGATAGTCTTGAGAGACTTCTTCACCAAGTCCCTGGTGAACACTAATCCAAAAACCTTGGATCTTAAAACAAGGAAGAATTACTCCTTCCCCCACCCTTTTTTCCCCCCACCAATCCCTGGTGAGTCCAGATCCAATTCCCTTGGATCTAAAAAACAGGGACAAAATCAATCAGGTTCTTAAAAAGAAGGCTTTTAATTAAAGAAAAGAAAGGTACAAGAAAAAAACCTCTGGGAGACAGCATACAAGCTGATCTCACAGACAACAGATTTAAAACACAGGATGTTCCCCTGGGCAAGAACCTTAGTATACACAAGAATACCCAAATTTGATTATTCCCCTAACTGCACAAAGACAAGTTACAAAATAAAATAAACATAAACCTATTTATTTTTTTCTAAAACTTACTACTCTGATAAGAGGCTGGTTCATTGATCTTTTTCACTCCGGCTGAAACTGACTCTAAACAAAGGAAATTTCCCTCCTTCCTTTTGAATCATCTTGTTCCCCCATTGGTTACTCTGGTCAGGTGTCAGCTAGGCTAGGTGAACTTCTTAACCCTTTACAGGTAAAAGAGGCATTAACCCTTAACTATCTGTTTATGACAGTCTGCAAGACTACTCTCTTTCAATTATGACCTGGAATATAAGCCTGGAAACAAAAATGTGGTAGCTGATTGTCTTTCTCACCTGCCTTTGCCTTCACCAGATGGTCCACCAGAAGATGAGGATGTAGTAGTTGCGCTTATTAAAAGCACTCTTACTGCAGTTACAAGAGAACAATTTCAAGCAGCTTGTTCTGCATGTCCAATTCAACCAAACTACGGGAATTTCTGACAAAGAGATGGCCCAGTAACCCTAAAAACCTTGACCCAGTTTTGCTGCCTTATTTTAGAGTTCAGGATGAACTTTCTTTGCTCGATGGCTGTGTGCTATGAGGTACACTCTGGCTACTTGTTCCAGAAGAATTACAGTCAAAACTCATAAACCTGGTACACGATACTCATCAAGGAATTGTCAGAACCAAACAACGACTTAGGGATGTGTATTGGTGGCCAGGGATGGACTCTCAAACTGAAGCACTCATAAAATCCTGTGTCTCTTGTCAAATGCATTGTAAGCAGAGTCAGGATGAGCTCTACCCTGACATCTAGTGGTGAATTATTTGGAGTGTGGAAAGGAATTTCAGGTGTTTGCATTTGCACACCCACCCTGCCTAGTATAGACCATGGCAGCCTGGGATGGTTATTTTGACAGCTCTGGGATCCCCAATTTCTTTGTTATTGAGGCAGGAGGAATAAAGTGTTGTCACACTGATTATGTGAATGAGGAACTATGAGACTGCTTTATGACAGAGAGTCTCACCATCAATTAAGTAGCACTTGCTAGACAAGGGATGTGGGTGCCAAAATCCAGTGAATTGAGAGAGGCTGGGGACAGGTGTTTGTACCTGGTGGTGTGGGTGCCTTGTGTGATCCAGATGCATCAATTGCTCCTCCTCCTCCTTCTCTCTCCACTGTTGAATATCAGAGCTGATTTTTGATTCCCTTAACCTAAGTTACAGGTTACTGAGCTGAACTCACTTTGGGCTAATGGTGCACAAGCACTGGGGCTTCCCCTACTATGAGCTGAAATCACTAAAGAGCTTGCCTGTGGAGGGTCTGCTGGTCCCGCGGCTTCGGACCTCCCGCAGGCACACCTGCGGGAGGTCCGTCAAAGCTGCGGGACCAGTGGACCCTCTGCAGGCAAGCCGCAGAAGACAACCTGCCTGCTGTGCTTGGGGCGGCAAAATCCCTAGAGCCGCCCCTGCATGTCAGTCATGAAAGTAAAAAAAATTGCTTGAGCCCCACCACCCAACTGCTTGCTCTCTGGCACCTCTTTCATTGCAAATTAAGCACTGGGCAATGTCAGCTCAGGCAAAATAATCAGCTTCCCAAAAAACAGCTACTTGGGAAAGGAAAAAGGCCTGATGTAAAATCTGGGGAAAGAATTGATATTTCTACTATAATAAACATGATGTGCTCATAAATGTCAGCAGCAGACACCTCCCGTGCTACTTACCCCAATTCCCCTGTCCTCTGGACATGCTGCTCTCTTCTTCCTTTTCCAGCCTGTCCCAGGCAACATCCGCACTATAGATGCAGAGAATCATAGAATATCAGGGTTGGAAGGGACCTCAGGAGGTCATCTAGTCCAACCCCCTGCTCAAAGCAGGACCAAACCCAACTAAATCATCCCAGCCAGGGCTTTGTCAAGCCGGGCCTTAAAAATCTCTAAGGAAGGAGATTCCTCCACCTCCCTAGGTAACCCATTCCAGTGCTTCACCACCCTCCTAGTGAAATAGTGTTTCCTAATATCCAACCTAGACCTCCCACACTGCAAATTGAGACCATTGCTGCTTGTTCTGTCATCAGGTACCAATGAGAACACTCTAGATCCATCCTCTAGATCTCAGGTAGTTGAAAGCAGCTATCAAATCCCCCCTCATTCTTCATGTCCTGCATCACCCATAGCCTGCCTCCTTCCCTCTCTCCCATTTCTTCTAATTTGCTCTCCTGCATTCCACAGTTGCCAATCTTTTCATTCTGGAGGCCACATGGGGCTTTGGTTATATGTATCCCTGTGTGGTCTTCTGAGTACACTATAATGAATCACTCTCTTAAATGTTTTTTTCTGATGCACACCAGGGGATGGACACATACAGATCTAGAAACAGAGACACATTGCACATGGCTCTGTTTTCACTTGCACAGGCTGTACACCTGTGGAACTGACCTCAGTAGGCAACTCCTGATTTACAGCAGAGACACAGAGTCCCATAAAGAGAGAAAACCAGAAACATGCAGACAGAAACTCACAACTGGAAATGCAAGTGGGTTGGATTCCAGGGTTTGCAGCCCCTCTCCTTGTGGAATACATAAGCCCATCTCCTGCACTCCCCCTAAAGCACAGACAGCATGGAGAAAACAGAACTGGTGCAAACTACTTCTGGGATGGGGAGACATCTCCTCCTCCCTGTGCTGATCATCTGGGTCCCAGGTTCCAGCTGAGTGATGCATGGACTGGGGATGGGAAAAGTAGGTGCAGAGTCCCTTGTCCAGAAGACACACTCATCTCTGAGACTGAGAAGAAGGGGAGGTCTGGAACTCATGTCTCATCTTCTTTGAAATCTTGGGAGACAATCATCAGAGAACAGGATAATTTGGGAACAAATTCATCTCTCCCTAGACTGTGAGACCTGTGGAGAGTGATTCCCAGACAGGACATGCTTAGCGCAGCTCCCACTAGTTTAGTGCATGGCAGACTCAACTCAACTCACAGACAGGACTCACTCAGGAGAGATCAAATGGTTTGCTGAGAGAAGGCAACTCTTTTCCTTTCCTTTCACATTTTATTTGCTTCTGACTTTGTGTTTCCTTCTTTTCTCACTTCCTAGAACTCTACCTCTGGCCTCTCATTTTCCTCATGTTGTTTCCCATTTCCTTCCAGGTGTGAGCTCAGCCTTTGTGGAGCAGCCCCCTTTCCTCCCAGGGTACTCAGGAAACTACCCAACCCTGCAATGTACACTGAAACAATCCAACTGTGACAAGATATACTGGTATAGGCAATAGGGAGGCAGGGAGATGGAGGGGCTCTTCTATTCTTATGAAGACTGTTTGGTGAACTTCACAGCCGAGCCCATGACAGCCCTGAGGAGGAACAAAAAATGGAACCTAAAATGGACAAACTTTTCACGATCTGACTCAGCTGTGTATTATTGCTCCTGCAGCACTGCACAGTGACACCGAGCCCCGAGACAGCCTGCAAAACCCCAGAGATAGAGCATGAGATTGAGACACTTTGATGACTTGCAGCATTTCACATCTCAGGCCCTGCCTACATTAAGGAAGTACACACTGGAGTAGCCACATTGAAGATACCAGAATAAGAATCACCACTATAAGCCCTGATTTGCATCAGTGCAGCACTTTTATATTGGGGCTGTGTAGCAACACCGCAGCAAATTACTCTCATGCTGAGAAAGCCTAGGCCACAGGTTAGGCTCAGCAGCTGTGGTTATGGCAGAGTTTGGATTGTGGTTGGAAAGTTCATACAGAGTAACCTTCACTTAGCAAAGCAGAGCTTGGAATGCTGCTGTGATCAGAGAGCTCCCTCAGCCAGGTGTGCTCTCCCCTATCTCCCTCACCCTCTCATCAGCTCTGCCGGCCAGTCGCTAGAGGGAGCCATGATCACATGCACTAACTAGAGTGTTACACTGACATGCCCCAGACTTCTTAGTATTCTCATCACTTGATGTATAATTTGCTCAGAGCAGGGGTGGCCAACTTAAGCCTGAGAAGGAGTCAGAATTTACTAATGTACATTGCTCAGTAGACTGTAACCCTGGCCCGAGAGAGAAGGGGTACGTGGAGGGCCACAGTGAGCCACTGAGGCTAGCAAAAACCGCCTGGAAGTGCAGGATCCATGGGGGCAAGGTCAGAGCTCTGCCACAGCTTATATACCAGTGCTAGAAGTCTAAATAATAATATGGGTGAACTAGAGTGCATCGTATAAAATGAGCATATTTATATAATAGTCATCACAGAAACTTGATGGAATGAGGATAATCAATGGGATACAGTAATACCAGGGTACAAAGTATATCTGAAGGACAGAACAGGTCATGCTGGTGGGGGAGTGGCATTATATGTGAAAGAAAGCATAGAATCAAATGAAGTAAAAATTGTAAATGAATCAAACTGTACCATAGAATCTCTATGGATAGAAATTCCATGCTCTAATAATAAGAATATAACAGTAGGGATATATTACAGACCACCTGACCAGGATGGTGATAGTGCAGGGATCGGCAACCTTTGAGAAGCGGGGTGCCGAGTCTTCATTTATTCACTCTGATTTAAGGTTTTGCGTACTGGTAATATATTTTAACGTTTTTAGAAGGTCTCTTTCTATAAGTCTATAATATATAACTAAAATATTGTATGTAAAGTAAACAAAGTTTTCAAAATGTTTAAGAAGCGTCATTTAAAATTAAATTAAAATGCTGATCTTACGCCGCCAGCCTGCTCAGCTCGCTGCCAGCCTGGGGTTCTGTTCACCTAGACCAGCAGCTGGCTGAGCAGGGCCTGCGGCCGGGACCCCAGACCTGGGTGGGGGGGGCTTCAGGGGTCAGGGCAGAAGGCTGGGGGAGGGGGTTCAGGGCAGAAGACGGGTGGGGGTGGTTCAGGGATGAGGGCTGGAGGGTGTGGGGGCTGCAGGGCAGAAGGCTGGGGGCGTGGGGGCTGCAGGACAGAAAGCTGAGTGTGTGTGGGGGGGGCTCAGGGCAGAGGGCTGGGGTGCTCGGCCCATAGGGGTGCTCCCAGCCCCCTGCCTGAGCGGCTCATGGCAGGGGGCTTGAAGGGATATGCCTGTTCCACCCCCTTCCCCAAGGCTCCATCCCTACCTCTCTCTGTCCCCTCTAGGGAACTGCCTGCTCGCTGCTGCTCTTCCCCCTTCCCCTCGTTAGGGCCAGCAGCTGATTGGCTCAGGGAAGGAGAGGGGGCGGGGCAGGAAAGCACCACGCTGGGGGAAGAAGCAGGGGAGAGGGAAGCTTGGTTGCCACAGAACCAAGCTTCTGCCTCCTGCCCCCGCAGGGGAGAGCGGTGGGCAGGGGGGCTGAGGGCCAGGACTGCGGCAGGCGGCTGCGTGCCGCTCAAAATCATCTCGCGTGCCATGTTTGGCACGCATGCCGCAGGTTGCCAACCCCTGTGATAGTGACTGTGAAATTCTTAGGGAGATTAGAGAGGCTATTAAAATAAAAAAAAAACCCTCAATAATAATAATGGGGGATTTCAATTATCCCCATATTGACTGGGTACATGACACCTCAGGATGGGATGCACAGATAAACTTTCTTGACACCTTAAATGACTGCTTCTTGGAGCAGCTAGTCCTGGAACCCACCAGAGGAGAGGCAGTTCTTGATTTAGTCCTAAGTGGAGCACAGGATCTGGTCCAAGAGGTGAATATAGCTGGACCGCTTTGTAATAGTGACCATATTATAACTAAATTTAATATCCCTGTGGCAGGAAAAACTCCACAGTGGTCCAACACTGTAGTATTCAGTTTCAGAAAGGGGAACTATGCAAAAATGTGGTTAGTTAAACAGAAATTAAAAGGTACAGTGCCAAAAGTGAAATCTCTGCAAGCTGCTTGGAAACTTTTTAAAGACACCAAAATAGAGGCTCAACTTAAATGTGCACCCCAAATTTAAAAAAAAAGTAAGAGAACAAAAAATGAGCCACTGTGGCTAAACAATAAAGTAAAAGAAGCAGTGAGAGGCAAAAAGGCATCCTTTAAAAAGTGGAAGTTAAATTCTAGTGAGGAAAATAGAAAGGAGCATAAACACTGGCAAATGAAGTGTAAAAATACAAGAAAGGAAGGCCAAAAAAGAACTTGAGGAACAGATAGCCAAAGACTCAAAAAGTAATAGCATTTTTTTTAAAGTACATCAGAAGCAGGAAGCCTGCTAGACAACCAGTGGGGCAGTGGATGATTGAGGTGCTAACAGAACACTCAAGGACGATAAAGCCATTGCAGAGAAACTAAAAAAATTCTTTGCATCGGTCTTCACAGCTGAGGATGTGAGGGACATTCCCAAACCTGAGCCATTCTTTTTAGGTGACAGATCTGAGGAACTGTCCCAGATTGAGGTATCATTAGAGGAGGTTTTGGAACAAATTGATAAACTAAGCAGCAATAAGTCAGCAGGACCAGCTGATATTCACCCAAGAGTTCTGAAGGAACTCAAATGTGAAATTGCAGAACTGCTAACTGTAGTCTGTAAGCTATTATTTAAATCAGCTTCTGTGGATGACTGGAGGATAGCTAATGTGACACCAATTTTTAAAAAGGGCTCCGGAGGTGATCCTGGCAATTACAGGCCTGTACGCCTAACTTCAATACTGGGCAAACTGATTGAAACTATAATAAAGAGCAATATTGTCAGATATGTAGATGAACATAATTTGTTGAGGAAGAGTCAACATGGTTTCAGTAAAGGGAAATCATGCCTCACCAATATACTAGAATTATTTGAGGAGGGTCAACAAGCATGTGGACCAAGGGGATCCAGTGGATATAGTGTACTTAGATTTTTAGAAAGCCTTTGACACGGTACCTCATCAAAGGCTCTTACGCAAAGTAAGCTTCCACGGGATAAGAGGGAAGAGACTGTCATGGATTGCTAACTGGTTAAAAGATAGGAAACAAATGGTAGGTCAGTTTTCAGAATGGAGAGAGGTAAATAGTGTGTCCCCCAGGGGTCTGTTCTGGGACCAGTCCTATTCAACATTTTCATAAATGATCTGGAAAAAAAGGATAAACAGTGAGGTGACAAAATTTGCAGATGATACAAAATTACTAAAGATAGATAAGACCCAGGCAGACTGCAAAGAGCTACAAAAGGATTTCTCAAAACTGGGTGACTGGGCAACCAAATGGCAGATGAAATTTAACGTTGATAAATGCAAAGTAATGCACATTGGAAAACATAATCCCAACTATACATATAAAATGATGGAGTCTAAAATAGCTGTTACCACTCAAGAAAGAGATCTTGGAGTCATTGTAGATAGTTCTCTGAAAATATCCACTCAATGTGCAGTGGCAGTCAAAAAAGTGAACAGAATGCTGGGAATAATTGAGAAAGGGATAGATAATAGGACCGAAAATATCATGTTGCCTCTATATAAATCCATGGTATGCCCACATCTTGAATACATGTGTGCAGATGTGGTCACCCCATCTCAGAAAAGATATGTTGGAATTGGAAAAGGTTCAGAAAAGAGCAACAAAAATGATTAGGGGTATGGAACGGCTTCTGTATGAGGAGAGATTAATAAAACTGGGATCTTTCAGCTTGGAAAAGAGATGGCTAAGGGGAGATATGATTGAGGTCTATAAAATCATGACTGATGTAGAGAAAGTAGATCAAGAAGTGTTGTTTACTACTTCTCATAACACAAGAACTAGAGGTCACCCAATAAAATTAATTGGCAGCAAGTTTAAAACAAATAAAAGGAAGTATTTCTTCACACAACGCACTACCTGCTGTGGAGCTCCTTGCCAGAGGATGTCGTGAAGGCCAAGACCATAAAAGGGTTAAAAAAAGGGCTAAATAAATTCATGGAGGGTAGGTCCATCAATGGCTATTTGCCAGGATGGACAGGAATGGTGTCCCTAGCCTCCGTTTGCCAGCAGCTGGGCATGAGTGACAGGGGACGGAACATTTGATGATTACCTGTCCTGTTCATTCCCTCTGGGGCACCTGGCATTGGCCACTGTCGGAAGACAGGATCCTGAGCTACATGGACCTTTGGTTTGACCCAATAGGGCCATTCTTATGTTCTTATGTCCCCCCCTCAGTATCTCTCCCTTATTTCTTTGTTCGGGGAGCAGGACAGTTATCCAGGGGAAGGAAGACTCCTGCTGCAAATGGCATAATGTGCTGGAGATGAGTCCCAACCACCAGCCCAGACTCAAATCAGCACACGAGTAGCAAATCCCCCCACCTTCCTGTGTCACCTGCCTCTATGAAAGACCCAAACTACATCACTGAATCTGAACTCAATGGAAGATTAGGGAAGTTCCAATCCAAATGTAGATCCAAATTCTGCAGGGTTGGTCCCATTTCTAGGTTAAACCAAGATGGAAGAACTATTTCTCATTTCATGTTGCACATCCAGAACAAATTATGTTCATCACAGCAGTTAGCTCTGGGAGTTAAGAACTGGGCCATGCAACATTTCACATCTCAGGCTCTGCTTACATTAAGGAAGTACATACTGGAGTAATCAAGTTAAATATATTACAGTAAGATGTATCAGTGTAAGCCCTTTTTTGTATCAGCGCAGCACTCTGTATTAGAGGTTTGCATCATTGTCATTATATCAGTGTAGCAACACCTCTGCAAATTGTTCTCATGCAGAGAGAGCCTAGGACACAGGTGTGTGAAGCAGCAGCTATTGTTGTGGTATGGTGTGGAATGAGGTTAGACAGTTCAGAGTCAACTTCATTTAGCAATGCAAGGCTTGGAATATTGCTGTGATCAGCTCCCTCACAGGCTCTCCACACAGGACACTAGCCAGGTGTGCTCTCTCCTATCTCCCTCACCCTCTCATCAGCTCTGCCAGCCAGTCGTTAGAGGGAGCCATGATCACATGCACTAACCGGTGTGTTACACTGACATGCCCCAGACTTCTTAGTATTCTCATCACTTGATGTATAATTTGCTCAGAGCAGGGGTGGCCAACTTTTAAGCCTGAGAAGGAGTCATAATTTACTAATGTACATTGCCAAAGAGCCACAGTAATTCATCAGCAGCCCCCATCAGCTCGCACTCCCCCATCTCCCAGCCCCTTCCACCCCCGTCAGCCCCGCTGATCAGCACCTCCCCCTCACGTCCCGAGTAGCTGTTTCGTGGTGTGTAGGAGGTTCTGGGGGAGAAGCGAGGAGTGAGGACACTGTTGAGTCAGGGTAGAGGGTGGGAAGGAGTGGAGTGGGGGCAGTAGCTGTGGCAGAGCCAAGGGTTGAGCAGTGAACACCCTCCAGCACATTGGAAAGTTGGAGCCTTTAGCTCCAGCCCTGAAGTCGGTGCCTGTACAAGGAGACACATATTAACTTCTGAAGAGCTGCATGTAGCTCCGGAGCCACAGGTTGGTCACCCCAGCTCAGAGCAATATCCTTGAAACAGCCAGGTTTTCATTTAGGGATTCTGGGAAACTGACTGGAATAGCTATTCCAGAATAACTCCCCATGTGGATACACTTATTCCAAAAAGCTATTGCCCTTCAAATTCACACTCTACTTTATTCTGGAATCACTTCTGACAGGATATGGCTCTTTCTCTCTCTTGCCATCCTTTTTCTTTTCAAATGACTTTCTCTTAGTCCCTGTCCTCTCTACTATTCTTTCTTTCCTTCTTTCTTTCTTTCTTTCTTTCTTTCTTTGTATTCCCCAATCCAGTCACTAAGCCAATTCCTACTCCCCTGCAATGCTATCACGTTCTGGCCCTCCCTGACCTCCTGTCCTGGCTAAAGTGGTTGGGTCAAGTGCTCTAGTGTGTTGTATAGTAAGATAAGGCTCTGAAACATAAACCCTTATCAGAGGCCCAGTATGATGCCTAAGGCCTGAACTAAAGTAATGGTCAAGACTTTGCTAACATAAAGCAAAGTTAAGCTGTGAGCCAGAGGGAGGTACTGCTCACAGAAGCTTGCAAGGAAATGGCTAATGTTGCAAAAAGATACATACCTAAAAGGTACTGGACACTGGAGATCAGGGGCGGCTCTAGGCACCAGCTAAACAAGCAGGTGCCTAGGGCGGCAAAATGTAGGGGGCGGCAAAAGGCAAGGGCTGGGGCCCCAGCTCATCCCACCAGCTGCGAGCCGAGGAGCGGCCCGTCCTCTGCAGCCGGGGCAGGGCCGCACTACCGGCTCCGCTTGGGGGAGAGGGATGGCCCCTGACCGGTAGCGCGGCCCCGCCAGGCTGCAGAAGACGGGCCGCTCCTCCTCCGCTTGTTCGCGCCCGGGTCCTAAACAGCGCTGCAGCCGCCTGGCTCCGGCGGGGCTGAGCTCCGCCCCGCTCCGAGCCGCGTGGTCAGGGGGCGGGGCTGCGAGCTCCGGTGCGAGCGGCTCCTCCCCTCACCACGCGGCTCTGAGCGGGGAAGAGCTCAGCCCCCGCCCCCCGGAGCCATGTGGCTGCAGCGCTGTGCGGCGCCGCTTCTCGAGGCGCGCGGGGAGCCGGGGGTGAGCAGCCGGGGCCGGGGGGTTGGCTAAGGGGTAGGGAGTCCCGGGGACACTCAGGGGGCCGGGAGGGGGCACAGGTTCTGGGGGGGGGGGCGGTCAGGGGCCAGGGAAGGGGGGTTGGATTGGGGGGGTCTCAGGGAGGTGGTTGTCAGGCACCCCCTGACCCCATTACCCCCCAGGCCCAGCCCTGACCCCCAGCTCCAAGCCCAGCCCCTCTGAGGTGGGCACCCCCCCGGCCCCATCCCCCTCACAGCCCTGACCCCCAGCTCTGAGACCAGCCCCTCTGAGCCGGACATCCCCCTCACCCAATCCCCCTCACAGCCCTGACCCCCAGCTCCGAGCCCAGCCCCTAAGAACATAAGAACATAAGAAAGGCCATACCGGGTCAGACCAAAGGTCCATCTAGCCCAGTATCTGTCTACCGACAGTGGCCAATGCCAGGTGCCCCAGAGGGAGTGAACCTAACAGGCAATGATCAAGTGATCTCTCTCCTGCCATCCATCTCCATCCTCTGACGAACAGAGGCTAGGGACACCATTCTTACCCATCCCGGCTAATAGCCATTTATGGACTTAGCCACCATGAATTTATCCAGTCCCCTTTTAAACATTGTTATAGTCCTAGCCTTCACAACCTCCTCAGGTAAGGAGTTCCACAAGTTGACTGTGCGCTGTGTGAAGAAGAACTTCCTTTTATTTGTTTTAAACCTGCTGCCTATTAATTTCATTTGGTGACCCCTAGTTCTTGTATTATGGGAATAAGTAAATAACTTTTCCTTATCCACTTTCTCAACATCACTCATGATTTTATATACCTCTATCATGTCCCCCCTTAGTCTTCTCTTTTCCAAGCTGAAGAGTCCTAGCCTCTTTAATCTTTCCTCGTATGGGACCCTCTCTAAACCCCTAATCATTTTAGTTGCCCTTTTCTGAACCTTTTCTAGTGCTAGAATATCTTTTTTGAGGTGAGGAGACCACATCTGTACACAGTATTCGAGATGTGGGCGTACCATGGATTTATATAAGGGCAATAATATATTCTCAGTCTTATTCTCTATCCCCTTTTTAATGATTCCTAACATCCTGTTTGCTTTTTTGACCGCCTCTGCACACTGCGTGGACATCTTTAGAGAACTATCCACGATGACGCCAAGATCTTTTTCCTGACTCGTTGTAGCTAAATTAGCCCCCATCATGTTGTATGTATAGTTGGGATTATTTTTTCCAATGTGCATTACTTTACATTTATCCACATTAAATTTCATTTGCCATTTTGTTGCCCAATCACTTAGTTTTGTGAGATCTTTTTGAAGTTCTTCACAATCTGCTTTGGTTTTAACTATCTTGAGTAGTTTAGTATCATCTGCAAACTTGGCCACCTCACTGTTTACCCCTTTCTCCAGATCATTTATGAATAAATTGAATAGGATTGGTCCAAGGACTGACCCTTGGGGAACACCACTAGTTACCCCTCTCCATTCTGAGAATTTACCATTAATTCCTACCCTTTGTTCCCTGTCCTTTAACCAGTTCTCAATCCATGAAAGGACCTTCCCTTTTATCCCATGACAGCTTAGTTTATGTAAGAGCCTTTGGTGAGGGACCTTGTCAAAGGCTTTCTGGAAATCTAAGTACACTACGTCCACCGGATCCCCCTTGTCCACTTATTTGTTGACCCCTTCAAAGAACTCTAATAGATTAGTAAGACACGATTTCCCTTTACAGAAACCATGTTGACTATTGCTCAACAATTTATGTTTTTCTATGTGTCTGACAATTTTATTCTTTACTATTGTTTCAACTAATTTGCCCGGTACCGACGTTAGACTTACCGGTCTGTAATTGCCGGGATCACCCCTAGAGCCCTTTTTAAATATTCGCGTTACATTAGCTAACTTCCAGTCATTGGGTACCGAAGCTGATTTAAAGGACAGCTTACAAACCTTAGTTAATAGTTCTGCAACTTCACATTTGAGTTCTTTCAGAACTCTTGGGTGAATGCCATCTGGTCCCGGTGACTTGTTAATGTTGAGTTTATCAATTAATTCCAAAACCTCCTCTAGTGACACTTCAATCTGTGACAGTTCCTCAGATTTGTCTCCTACAAAAGCCAGCTCAGGTTTGGGAATCTCCCTAACATCCTCAGCCGTGAAGACTGAAGCAAAGAATCCATTTAGTTTCTCCGCAATGACTTTATCATCTTTAAGCGCTCCTTTTGTATTTTGATCATCAAGGGGCCCCACTGGTTGTTTAGCAGGCTTCCTGCTTCTGATGTACTTAAAAAACATTTTGTTATTACCTTTGGAGTTTTTGGCTAGCCGTTCTTCAAACTCCTCTTTGGCTTTTCTTATTACACTCTTGCACTGAAGTTGGCAGTGTTTGTGCTCCTTTCTATTTGCCTCACTAGGATTTGACTTCCACTTTTTAAAGGAAGTCTTTTTATCTCTCACTGCTTCTTTTACATGGTTGTTAAGCCACGGTGGCTCTTCTTTAGTTCTTTTACTGTTTTTCTTAATTTGGGGTATACATTGATCCCTCTGATCCGGACACCCCCCTGACCCCATTCCCCCCACAGCCCTGACCCCCAGCTATGAGCCCAGCCCCTCTGAGCTGGGCACCCCCAACCCCATCCCCCATAGCCCTGACCCCCAGCTCTGAGCCCAGCTGCTCTGAGGTGGGCACCCCCCGACACCATCTCCCTCACCCCAGACCCCCAGCTCCGAGCCCAGCCCCGTTGAGCTGGGCACCCCCCGACCCCATCCCCCCCACCCCAGACCCCCAGCTCTGAGCCCAGCCCCTCTGAGCCAGACAACCTCCGACCCCATCTCCCCACAGCCCTGACCCCCAGCTCTGAGCCCAGCTGCTCTGAGGTGGGAACCCCCCAACACCATCTCCCTCACCCCAGACCCCCAGCTCCGAGCCCAGCCCCGTTGAGCAGGGCACCCCCCGACACCATCCCCCACAGCCCTGACCCTCATCTCCAAGCCCAGCCCCTTTGAGCTGGGCACCCCCTGACCCCATCCCCCCCACCCCAGACCCCCAACTCTGAGCCCAGGCCCTCTGAGCCAGACAACCTCCGACCCCATCTCCCCACAGTCCTGAGCCCAGCCCCTGTGAGCCGGGCACCCCCCGACCCAGAGCCCAGCTCCTCACCCAGCTCTGGGCAACAGCAGCACCACCCCCAGGCAGTGACAGCCCATTGGCACCAACCATCTCCCAGCGACAGCCCATTGTGTAATTGCAAATGTAGACAGACCAGTAAAGCAGTTAATGTTTTTAAATAATGTATTTGGTGTATTTTCAAATTATTACAAATTAATTTTCACTAGTTATTTTTTACATTTCCAAATACATGTTACTATAGTATTGCATCTTTTTTTTATGGAAGGGGCCCCCAAAATTGCTTTGCCCCAGGCCCCCTGAATCCTCTGGGCGGCCCTACCCAATGTGTGTGAGGAGCCAGGGAGGGAGGGAAACGGGGTCCCCTGGAGCCGAGCCCCAGCTGCGATGGTGGCGAGGGGCTCCTGGAGTGTGTGAGGAGGTGAGCGGCCGGCTGGGTTCGTTGGTGCTGAGCAGGTAGCCCCACAGCCGGAGATCCTTGCCTTCCCTCCTGCCGGGGCTGGGCCAGGGCATCGTGAGGCTGAACAGCAGCAGGTCCAGGGGGCTCTCCAGGTCCTCGGCCGCCAGTATGTCGGGGGTGAGGGCGGTGAGCGCGAACTGATCCACCTTGGCCACCAGCAGTGCTGTGAAGCCCAGGGAGGGGGCCGTGTTCTTTGCGCCACCCCATAGCTGCGCTGCCACCTGGAAGTACTCCCGCTCCATACTGCCCAGCAGCTCCACCTGCATGGGGACAGAGTTGCAGCTGGGCCAGGGCTCGGCTGCAGTGTGCTGGTAGCGGATCCCACGTTTGGGTGGGAGCCCAGTGCTGGGGCAACAGGGGGTGTGAGTGGGTGGCACTGGTGGGTGGGGCGGGGGGGAGCCAAAATGTTTTTTGCTTGGGGCAGCAAAAAACCTAGAGCCGGCCCTGCTGGAGATACCAGAACACTCTGTTACTTGCACATTCTACACAGATAACAAGGAACAGGCTGACCCATCCTAAAGACAGAGCAAAAGGGTAATATGATGGATGGGGTTCTTTTGTTCTAACCAACATGTACAAGGTCAGAGGTGTGTAGGGGGGTTGCACCTCAATGTGTCAGGAATTATGTGTAACTTGTTTGCACCTGTGTATAAGAATACATTCCTGGGATGGTCTCTCTGTCTAGCTTAGGGGACAGTGGAGAGTCCTGCCACTGACTGAGCTGTGTCCATTGTCAGGGAGCACTTATTCATAGTATGTCCTGTAGAATCTGCTGGAAACTATTACTGTGCTTCGTTTGACAATATACCTGGCTGGGTGCCTTCGTACCTTACTAGAGTTTGTGGTCTTTGGGGGTTCTGTCAGGGTCTGCTGTGTCAGCCATCTGCACAGAGCCGGGGCAGCACACAGAGGGAACACATGCACACAAATGACTGTTATCAACATTGAATGGAGCAGAGCACCACATTAGTGGTGTCTGAAAACAGGGGGATGGCAACGGTCTGTGGAGCTGCCTTCGCATCTCCATGGGTTTCTGGGTGTCCCCTCTCTTCTGATGGACAGTATGTATGACTTCATATACTAGAAGAGTCAGGCAGTGGAAGGGCTGCTGGAAGTCCTCTTCATTCCCTAAGAGGTGCAGTCAACTCATCACATATGACCCCAGATAACTACACAATCAAGAGGAACACCACAAAGCCCTTCATTCTGGTGATTCTCAGCTGCACCCACATCACACAGCCCTGTGTTGCTGGCCTGAAGCCGACAAGGGCAATGAATGAGAGCTCCAGAGCGGTGCAGCAAAAGGAAATGGAGAGAAAGAGAGGGAGAGGTATATATATAGAGAGAGCAGCTCCCCATCCCAGACCCTGGCAGGTGCCTTTTCCTCATGCTGGGCATCACTGTGGGGGGAGAGGAACAGATTTGGTGGCCCCCTTCTTCTCTGCCCTAACAAGACCACTGACCATCTAACAAATCTGCAATGTGACCAGAAGCAAATGAAGGTGGTGTCAGTGGAGAGGAAGTTCCATATAAGGGAGAGTGAGTGTGGATAACAAGCCTGCAAAAGTACCTTCATCAAGGGCATCAGGAGACCTTGACACATCAGACTGTCAGTGTCACAGCCACCAGCTCATGTGCGTAAACTCCATTATGCATAGCGCTGAAAAGGGGCAGCTGATGGCATCAGGAAAAGCAGATAGACAGACGCAGTGAGTGTGGAGAAAGGCAATGTCGTCCTGAACTCCAGTGGAGATAAAATCCCTTAACACTTGAGATGAATCAGAAGTTTAAAAAAATAAATGCTCAGCTGACTTGGGGATGAATGCACACAACCACCACTGCTGTGTACTACATATGAGAGAGCTGCCAATAATGTTATTTCTGCTATAATAGTCTGTCCTTGTGAGCTCAGGAATGGTGTCTTCCCATTGGTGCACATGGTGCTGGAAATGCAGTGAATAGTTGCAGACAATATTATACCTCAAGACCCTAGGCTGCAGGTGTGTGGAGCAGTAGCTATAGTTGTGACAGAGCGCAGGGTGTTATTGGAAAGTTCAAAGTCTCACCGTCACATAGAAATGTCCAGATAACTTGGAACTGGAAGGCTGCTGTGATCAGAAAGTTGCCTGCTGCTGCTGTGAGCAGGCACTGTGCTGTTAGGTGAATGTAAAGTTATAAATGAAGGCATTTATTTGTTTAACACCAGTTCTTATTGAGTTCATGTGGAGAATAACACAACAGGTTCCAGTCCAGGAACGAAGCCATTCCTAGCTGCTGACTGTTCAGATCTTGTGTGATATGAATGGGCAGATCTCAGGGGTATGAAAAATGTGATGAGCCCATTCAAAAAACTCGAAAGTTTGTTGTGTGATCTCTCTGTAGCTTGCTTGTTTAGTGGGAATCTTGAGAGGAGAGTGAGGAGGAGAGAAAAAACTGTTTTGCTCTCATGGTGGCTCTTTCCTCGAGCTCCAAGTTCTGTTACTGAACTGAAGACAAATAAACACCCCAAATGCCCCTACTCCTCCACACAAATACCCTCACAGTAGCAATTAGGATCATACACACAGCTGTGTAAAGGGTCATATCTCCTGCTAACGTGTATAACAGTGATTCAACTGCTGTCTCATTTAATAGTCTCACTCTGCCTCCCCACCCCCTCCCTGAACAAAACTCTCTCGCTGTCTCACCACTTCCTGTCTCACATTCTCTGCCAGCTCTGCCAGAGGCTGGAAGCTCTGGCTCAGGCTCAGGCTGTGTGTGTCTATGCAGCTGTCTCAGATCCGCAGCCAGACGAGCAGGTACCCAACGGTTCCCGGTTTGCTCGTCATTGTTGTCCTGTCCCCTTTGGGTAAGTGAACACCATTGAAATCCATTAAATTAACCAAACGCTCCTAAAGGAGTGGGCAGACCTGTTCGCTCTTATCAAAGACAGTAGAGATGGGACAACTTTTAGAGGGCATTTTTCCCATTGTGCACAGTCCCCAGTCCCTGTGGGGTGGATTCCAATGTTATATTCTCTAAGGATGTCTACAGTGAGGTTATAAAATGAAGGCGTTATGAATCTTCCACCCCCCAGTAGACCCCTCACCTTTGGAAATATTATCTGATCTCTAGCCAGAATGCCATCCCCCACCCATGTCCCCAATGTCATCACACTAAACCCTCATCTAATTTCATTTCCATTTCCTCACAGGATGGGCCATCCATCAGCCGCCAGACATGGTGGTCATTCTGGGAAAGCCACTGACACTGAACTGCCCTCTATCAAAAACAACCCAATTCATGACCATGTACTGGTACAAGCAGGCCATGGGGCAGGACAGAAGGCTGCAGCTGGTCGTGTTTTCTACGGAAGGCTCTGGTGCAAATGTTGAGAAGCCATTTGAAGGTCACTTCCAGAGCAATGGGACAAAAAACTATGTCCTGTCTCTGTCTGCAGAGAGTGCCCAGATGCAAGACTCAGGCACATATTACTGTACTAAGCAAGATCACACAGTGGCTCAACTGCCGAAAGCACTTAGCATAAACCTCCCAGCAAAGGGAAAGAACTTCCCTTCCCCCACACCCATGCACAGCCCTGCCTCCTGCTCTAATACCTCTCTCCCCATCCCTATGTATCCTCCTCTCCCTTCCCTAACTTCTCTTCTGCTTCTCTTTTCCACTTTTTCTGAGCCTTTCCTTTTTCCTTCTTCTCTCCCACTAAGGCTAGGTCTACACTATAGCTTATGTCAGCGTAAATTATGTCTCTTGAAGGGCTGAATAAATCACCTCCCTGAGCAACATAAGTTACACTGCCACGAGTGCCAGCGTGGACAGCCACTCTCTGGGACTAGAGTAGTTAAACTGATGGGAGAGCTCTCTCCAGGTTGGCTTAGAGTGGCTAAATTAGAGACCTTACAGTGGCACAGGTGCATCGGTGCAGCTGCGCTGCTGTAAACTCTCTAGCGTAGCCATGTGTGACAAAGTTGGGGATTTTTGTGAAGTTTTACATGGATAGTGTGTGTGTGCCTCAGTTTCCCTGTGTGCTACATGTTTAACAAGGTGGTGGGAGAGGGTTTGTTGTTGCAGAGGACCAGGTGTGACCTCACCTACCAGCCGGGACCCCTGGACAACAGCCTGGAGAGGGGAACCCTAACAACCGGTGACCTCGTGACTAAGAGGCCCACCCCAGCTTGGCTGTCAGCTGGTTCTGGCCAGTGGGAGGACAATGGGCTGAGGAAAGAGGACCCTGGTGACCTGAACAACCAGTTCAAGCCAGAGGGGAACAAAGGATGGAAGAGAGAGGGCCCCAGCAACCTGTTTACCTGGGATGGAAGACAAAGGACAGGGGAGAAGCTGTTGGGGACGGTGATATCGGATGCCCAGCTAGAAACTGCAGGGTCCCTGGACTGGAGAGAGAGAGCAGGCAGAGCCCACCTGGATGCAGGGGAGACTTAGATGTACTGTGCTGAGGGAGGCCAGGCCTGAGGGCCCTGAGAATTTCCTGTGCTGTGTTCAGATGCTCAATAAACCCTCCTGTTTTACGCTGGCTCCGAGTTGCACTAGTCTAGAGCACAAGGTTACATTATTCCCACTGGGAGTGGAGACCCCAGAGGTCCAGAGCAAATGCACTCCCTGAGGGAGCCTATAATGAGAGACAGGCGTAATAAGGCTCAGAGAGTTGCGGTTCCAGGAGGTGGAGGGGCTTAACTCCCAAAAGAGAAAGTGGACACACGAGAAGGGCTGTCGCACCTGAAGGGGTTTCACCTCAGAGACCGTACAGGCCAAGAATGGGCACGACCTGTGAGTCTGTGACACCGTGCCCTAAATCTTCTTCTGTTCTTCCGGTCCTCTCTCCTTCATCTCTCTCTTCACCCTCCCGGTGTTCTTTTCTCCTTCTTGTCTCTATCCCATACACTCACTTTTCATTTCTCTCTTTCCCCCTTTTCTCTCCTCGTCTCTCACACCTTCCCTTCCCCATTCTCCCTCTCGCCTCATTCACTCCTCCCTCTCTTTCTCCTCCCTTCAATGGAATGAAATTGGGCAATGGGAGCTTTTTCTCACTCGACGTAGGAGACCTTTCCGTCTTTCTGAGCTCTTCTGCTTTCTCCCCTCCGTTCCCTCCCCTCAATTACCCTCCTTTATCCCATTCCTCCCTTCCCCTCCTTATTTCTACACCTCTCCTCTCTCATTCCCCATAGTCTCTCCCCCTTTACAAATTAAGGGCCTGGTCTCAAGGCTGTTTCCCAGTGACATCTGTGAACCCCAAAGTCAGTTTTTCCCTGGAGCACAACAATTCCAGCCCCAGGGACAGCACCACTGACTTCTGCCTTGCAGGGAGCCATAGTGCAGGAGACAACAGGGCCACAGTATGACCCCCAGCCTGTCAGCCTGCTTGGTCAGAGACCCCTCCTTTCACTCCTGTCTCTATTCATTATGGCCAACACTGAGCTGGGGACACGTATTTCAGATTAGAAAGCAGGATAATTGTCTAACAATGAGCTTGTTAGGCTGTTGGATTGTGCCACTCCACCAGTAGCAGCCAGCAGAGGAAGCTAGTACAGGCCTTAGCAGCTCTGACGTATTCCTCCGAGCAGGGGGCAGTGGTGTATAGACACACAAGCCAGGCCATGACCAGATGGGTTCTGCAGGGTTCAGTAATAAAAATACCCCCCTGTACTCTCTGCTGACACTGGCGGGTTTATGGGGACCAAGAATAGGACATGCAGCTTTTCATCCCAGGTCAAAGGTTTGATTTCACTCAGGGTGGGAGTTACTGACTCTGGGGGCTATTCAGAGCTTTGGTCATATTCCATGTGTAGGTTTCTGAGTGCAGTGCAATGAATTGCTCTCTAAAAAATTGTGTTATTTCTGATCCAGGCTTGGTGATGGACACAAAGAGCCCTAGAAACAGAGACACACAATGCACTCTGCTTTCACTTGACTGGCTGTACTTGTGTAGAATTGATTTGACTTCAGTGGGGTTACTCCTCACTTACATCAGGAACAGCGAGAACAGAATAAGATCTAAAGAGAGAGAAAACCAGAAACATGCAGAGAGAGAGAGAGACACAAATGGAAACCCAAGTGGGTGGGGCTGGAGGGTTTGTAGCCCTGTTGGCAGCTGGAGATCACTTGTAGTGTGTATTAGCCCATCCCCTTCACTCCCCCTAAGGGACAGACAGATGAGGAAACAGAACTGGGGGACACTACTGCAGGGATGTGGAGACATCTGCTCCCTGTACTGCTCATCTGGGTCCCAGGTACGGGCTGAGAAACACAAGGAATGGGGTTAGGGTAAAGAGGTGCAGAGTCCCATGTCCAGGGGACACACTGTCTTCTCTGAGACTGAGGGTGGAGGGGATATCTGCTCCCCCGATTTTATCTGGGGAGATCCTGGGAGGAATACAGAGCATAACTAAGGAGTGGGGGAACTAAAGCAAAAATACCCCTCCCAGTTGGGACACCCTTAGCATAGCCCCTACAGTCTCAGTGCATGAGAGGCTGAACTGACAGACAGGAGCAGATCAGTGTAGATCCATTTGTTTGCTCACGGAAGTCACTGGTTTTGTTTCCTTTTCATTTTCTCTGCTCGTCACTCCCTCTGGGTTTCCCTGCACTCTTTTTTCTTTCTCTCTCGTTCTGTCCTCTCACTCTCTGCCCTCGGGGTTCTGTCATGTAGTTTCCCATTTCCTTCCAGGTGTGGGCTCAGCGTATGTGGAGCAGCTGCCCTTCCTTACTGGGCACCAAGGACACTCCCTGGCTCTGCAGTGTACACTCAAACAGTCCAACTGTAACAGGATGTTCTGGTACCGGCAGCGGGGAGGCAGGGAGCTGGAGGGGCTCTTCTACTCTTATGGAGACCAACTGGTGAACTTCACAGCCGAGTTCTTGACAGCCCAGAGAAGCAACAAAAACTGGGACCTAAAATGGAACAAACTTTCACAGTCAGACTCAGCTGTGTATTACTGTGCCTGCAGCATTGCACAGTGACACAGAGCCCTGAAACAGCCAGCAAAATCGCAGAGAGACAGAGAGAGGGGAGGAAATAGAGGCATCTGTGTGTGCCTAGACGTTGAAAGGACAATGCAGGGGTGTACTTCCAAGGTGAAGTGTCTGGAACATACATTGTCTCCAGAAGGAGTGTAAGGATCATCAGGAACACCCACACCAGATCAGTGAGCATGTTGCACACTTGAGATGTAATTGGCTATATTAATAGCAATGGGAGTTTTGCCCTAATGGGACCAGGATTTCGCTGTTGGTCTCTTGAAATTGGACATTGATCACTATTACGAACACTTTTCTCTCTTCCTTGACATTATCTTCCATTTCTTTCCTATTCTCTCTCATTCTCTCTCACTATTCCCTTTGCTCCAGCTCTCTCACTTTCCATTTCTTTCTCTTCATTTTTTCTAGTTCTTTAAATTAAACCCCCACATCCAGTTGCTGACCCCAGCCCTCGCCCTGAGGTTTGGTCTCACTGTGTCTCTGGGGACTGTTCTGACCTGACTGTGATGCCTTATTCACATGATTGCTGAGCCATGGATGTCTAAGCAGGGGAATATAGAGTAAGAGCAGGGAGGTGGTATTACCGATGATGTGTAAAGAGGTGAGACCATTACTGGAATTACCTGCCTAATCTGGTGCCTGCAATTGAACAAGGGTGATGATAAATTGGTGAGGGTTCAGAGAAGAGGCATGATTAAAGGATTAGAAAACCTGCTTTATAATGATAGGCTCAAGGAGCTCAATCTTAACAAAAGGTTAAGCGTTGACTTGATTACAGTCTATTAGTATCTATAATAGGGAAAATATTTGATAATGGGCTCTTCAATCTAGCAGAGATAGGCATAACCTGATCCAGTGGCTGGAAGTGACATAAATTCTGACTGGAATTAAGGCATAATTTTTTAACAGTGAGTAATTAACCATTGGAACAATTTACCTTTGTCATGGTGGATTCTTCAGTGCAGTACTGCAAGACAGGATAGACTGGACAAAGTGCATCTGTGTACTGTGTTCATATGAAATTCTCACTGTATTCTAGGAGATGGCATGTGCCTGAGTTCCTCAATCTTTAGCAATTCCCTCTACTGTCCGGGGGGGCCAGAGTGGTTGATCTCAGTATGGGAGTGTCACACACAAACAACAGGCACGCTGAGCTAGCACATTTATCAATAGTGTTACCTCTGGCCACGCCTATTTACTACTACACTCCTCCCCTCCCCCAGGCTCTGCAACCCCCTTCCTCCCAGACACCTCCCAGTGCAGATGCTGACAGGACATGGAGGTGCTGCAGCTCCTCTCTCTGCTAATAGTGCTGTTGGCCACTACCCTCTCAGGTGAGGCCTGGGCTCCTTGCAGTAGCCATCCGGTAGGATCAGGTTCCCTGGGGAGGTTTCTCACCTATTGATTGTGACACCCTTTGTCTTGCAGGTGCAAAGGGCAGATTAGTGGAACAGTCACCCCCCTATTTCATGGTGAGGCCAGAAGTGTCACAGTCAGTGACCTGCACCTTGAAGAACACAACCTACCTCTGGATGAGCTGGTACCGGCAGGATACTCAAGGCCATCTGCACTTCCTGGTGCAATCAGGAACCAATGGTGACCAGGAGAAAATAATCCAGGAGGGAACATCCTATCGGTCTGAGCGGGTCAGTAGCACAGAGCTCAGTTTGGAGATGCAGAATGTGACTCAGTCCCAGACCATCTACTGCACCTGCAGTAAGAGCACAGTGAGAGATTAGAGTGGAGATGGTGACAAAAACCACCCCTAGTTCAGAAACAAAGAGGCTGCCGGGAAACTGATCAGTTATCCAGCAGGAAGGAGATGGAATAACACCAACTGTGCAGACTCTTCAGTTCAAGATCAGTTCAAGTTCAAAACCAGCTACAGTTTTAATTTAGAAACTGTGTTTTTTCTGGTTTCTTTTTCTTGTTCAGGAAAGAGCCAGACATACACCTTCACTCACACAGATACATACAGGGAGAGAGATAACATCACAACAGTGAACTGCAGTAGGGAAATGTAGTTTAAATAACAGATATAGTATCCACCCTGTTCAAACCTAAGATCTGTAGTGTGCTATGTAAATACAAGCGTCCTCTCCTCTGATGCTGTCTTCCCCATCATCATTCCTCAGGAGGAACTCTCATTTCTGTGTTAATGTCAGGAAGGTGTCATCCAGCAGAAAGGGGCAAAGACACCAGTGTCAAAGACATCCATGAAACTGGTCAGGAAGAAAGTACAGTGCGGATTGATGTGGGAAACTGGTAAGTCTCTCCTGTTCAGTGACACCATAGAGTTTCCCCTCCACTAAGAAGTGTATTTGCTCTTCCCTCTCACTCCCCTTGAAGCAGAGTGAGAAGAAAACATAGAGCATAGAGGAGCCAGAGCAGGAGAAATCTGCCACCAGATGGAGACATTTCCTGCTCTCAGCACCGCTCCTCTGGGCCCCAGGTACTATCTGAGTGACCATGGGGATACAGTGGGGCAGGCAGGCCCAGAATCCCAAGCTGAGAAAGCACACACTCCTCACCAAGACTGAGATGTGAGGGGATCTCTGGAGACGACTTCTCATATGCTTTGAGTCTCTGAGATGGACAGAGAGAACCAGTGACGAGCAAATTCTGGTCTCCCATGTTTAAGAAGGATGAATTCAAACTGGAAAAGGTACAGAGACGGGCTACTAGGATGATCCGAGGAATGGAAAACCTGTCTTATGAAAGGAGACTGAAAGAGCTTGGCTTGTTTAGCCTAACCAAAAGAAGGCTGAGGGGAGATATGATTGCTTTTTATAAATATATCAGAGGAATAAATATTAGGGAGGGAGAGGAATTGTTTAAGCTTAATACCAATGTGGACACAATAACAGATGGATATAAACTGGACACTAGGAAGTTTAGACTTGAAATTAGATGAAGGTTTCTAACCATTAGAGGAGTGAAGTTCTGGAACAGCCTTCCAAGGGGAGTAGTGGGGGCAAAAGACGTACCTGGCTTCAAGACTAAGCTTGATAAGTTTATGGAGGGGATGGTATGATGGGATAGCCTAATTTTGGCAATTAATTTGGTGATTGATCTTTGATTATCAACAGGTAAGTATGCCCAGTGGTCTATGATGGGATGTTAGATGGGGTGGGATCTGAGTTACTACAGAGAATTCTTTCCTGGGTGCTGGCTGGTGAGTCTTGCCCACATGCTCAGGGTTTAACTGATCGCCATATTTGGGGTCGGGAAGGAATTTTCCTCCAGGGCAGAGTGGCAGAGGCCCTGGAGGTTTTTCACCTTCCTCTGCAGCATGGGGCACGGGTCCTTTGCTGAAGGAATCTCTGCAGCTTGAGGTCTTCGAACCACAATTTGAGGACTTCAATAACTCAGACATAGGTTAGGGGTTTGTTACAGGAGTGGGTGGGTGAGATTCGGTGGCCTGCATTGCGCAGGAGGTCAGACTAGATGATCATAATGGTCCCTTCTGACCTTAAAGTCTATGAGTCTATAAGCACTTATGGGTAAAAATGTCTCCACTTCAGATTGTTGGATCTTGAACGATAGCAGTGTAGATGTTCAGGGCTTGGCTCGATTTTGGACTGCAGGTTTCAGCCTAAGGGGAACATCTGCACTGAAGTTTTTAGCCCTATGGCACTAGCCCCACAAGCCTGAGTCAGTTGGACCAGGCTCTGAGACTCACTGCCAAGGTTATTTATTTATTTATGTATTTATTTGCTGCGTAGATGTAACCATGCTGTTTCTTGTTTCCTTTCTGGTGTGGGTTACTGAGAACTGCAGGGCACCAGTGGACATGGGGCTGGCTGCAGACAAGGGCGTGGGGCAGGGCTAGCTGGAGGCAGGGAGTGTGACACGGGCTGGCTGCAACAGGGGCTGGCTGTGGGTAGGTGATGCAGACAGGGGCTAGCAGGGGGCGGCTGCGGGCAGGGGCTGGCTGTGGGTGGCTGTGGGCAGAGAGTGGCTGTGGGCCGCTGTGGACAGGGGCTGGCTGCGGGCGGCTGTGGGCAGAGAGTGGCTGTGGCAGGGGGTGGCTGCGGGCGGCTGTGGGCAGGGGCTGGCTGCGGGCAGAGGGTGGCTGTGGATGGCTGTGGGCAGAGGATGGCTGTGGCAGGGGCTGGCTGTGCCAGGGAATGGCTGCGGGCAGCTGTGCCAGGGGGCAGGGGCTGGCTGTGGCAGGGGCTGGCTAGGGCAGGGGCTGTGGCTGTGCCAAGGGCTGTGGCAGAGGGTGGCTGCGGGAGGCTAGGGCTGGCTGGGGCTGGCTGGGGCAGGGGCTGGCTGCGGGTGGCTGTGCCAGGGGGTGACTGTGGGGGGCAGGGGCTGTGCCAGGGGCAGGGGCTGGCTGTGGGCAGGAGATGCAGGTACTCACAGGCGGGGAGCGGCTGGGAGCAGCCAGGGACTCACCAGGCAGCAGCAGGAGCCCCAGGGCCAGGAGGCAGCCCACATGGCTCCCGCAGCACAGCGCAGCGCCCCCCTGCGGCCGGGAGGAGGAATTACACCCTTCCCAGCCAGAGCCCATCAAAGCTTCCCTCGCAGGGAAGCCAGTTAACAAGTGGTTCTAAAACCGCTTCTAAATTTAACAACCAGTTCGTGCGAACCGGTGCGAACCGGCTCCAGCTCACCCCTGCCTTGAGACAGCCAGCAGAAACCCAGGACAAAGACAGGGGAGGAGATGGAGGGAGCTGTGTGCGCTTATGAGTCAGAAGGACACTTAGGGAGTGACTCTGGCTCTATTAATAACAATCTGAGTTAAAACATTGATTCCAATGGGGCTAGGATTTCACTGTTGATCTCTCAAAATTGGACACATCTTTCTACTACTTGTACTTTTCTTTCTTGCTTCCCCACTTCCTTCTGTTCCTTTCCTATTCTCTCTCATTCTATTTCCTTTTCTCCGTCTCCCTCACTTTCCCTTTTTTTCCTCTTCATTTTTTTCCTATTTGTTTAGATTAAACACACAACTCCAATCAGTGACCCAGCCCTCGCTCCTCTGTAGTTTAGTCTGACTGTGTTTCTGGGACTGTCCTTATCTGACTCTAATGGACTTATTCTCATGATTGCTGAGTCATAGATGTCTAAGCAGGGGAATATGGGGTAGGAGCAGTGAGATGTATACAGCATTGGATAAACCATTACTGGAATACTGAGTCTGGTTCTGGCGCCCACATTTCAAAAAAAGTATTGGAATATAACAAAAGATCCAGAAAAGCTCTACAAAAATAATTCAGGGTCTGGAAAATCTGCCTTAAAAGAGAGACTAATGCTGCATCTAATGCTAGTGGTGTGATTCTCCTGCTTGGCTACTCATACTTGCACTCATTCCCATTGTACTACAGTGAGTATAAATAGCCGTGTAGCTGCAATGGCAAGGATAGTGGGAGCGAAGGCATAGTTTAGCTGCGCCGAGTATGTAAGCATGAGGCTCAGGTGGGTTTGTACTGCCAGAACTCTGGCTACCTGTGCTACCACAGCTACACTACTATTTACATCCATGCTAGATTGAGGAAAGCTAGCCCAAGTATGTGTGAGTGGGGGAATCACATCCCTATCTCATAATGCAGACGTAGCCTAAAGCTCATTCTATTTAATTTATCCAAGGGAAGGTGAAGGAGTAATTTGATCACAATCAAGAAATACCTACATAGAGAGAAGATTTCTGAGGAATCTTTGTGAGGAATGTCAGGAATGGTGTCTTCCCACTAGTGCTCAGGATGCTGGAAATGAAGTGAACAATAACAGTCGATCAAGAACCTTTAGTACCACATTTAATGAACAGAAACCATTTTCATAGCAGAGAGCCGACCATTCAGAGGCAAACCTGTAATGAAGGCAATCTCCAAGGTTCAGACAGGTTATTCTATCAGCCTAGGGTGAGTGTGACAATCCACATGTTATATTACTGTTACAGTCATAGCCTAAACACAGAGAAATTAAATAAATACAATAAATATTCTTGCTGGTTGATTGGACATAACAGTGCTTTATTTCTTAGAATTCAGAACACCACCACACAAGAACTCAAAAACAGAGAGAGATAAAACGGGCTGCTCCCTAAAGACAGAGAGGTACAACTTCATCCACTTTACTCTAGGCTTGCTGGCTGCAGCTTGACTGTTGCTAGGCTCAAATCACATGCTTCCCTACAGAGCACCATAGCCTGCAAGCAGGACCAGGAAACCCCACCCCCCTGAAATTTAAAATGATAGCTTATAATTTTAAACACAGTTTAAATATACCACAATTTCAGGAATCACTGATAGTCCTGTGACAGTCCCCATCACCACGAATATCTGCTGTGGTCCCATGTACCGAGCAACTATGAACCAAGGAAAGCTGCCTGTTTCCTTTTGTTTACAGGTTCTATAGGATATCATTTTCAATTCAGCCAAACCCATAATTCTGGTGGGCCATTACCAAACTTATACAAGATGTTAAAAAATAACAATTTTTGTGCACAGCATTATGTCCTAGCTCTGCTATGGCAGAATAATAACATGATCTCTTTTCTTTGTGTAACTCATGTCTTTTCCCAAATCCTCATATCTACATACCTTGCATGATTTTGCCAAGTATAGCACATGCACTGCACATGATGGGATAATGGGACAGCATACAAAAAGGCTTCCTGTGACCTCTCAGTGCAGCAATGCCTGGCAGGACAGACTGCATAAGGTAGCCTGTGGGAACACAGGAGTGTGTGTGAGCGCGTGTGTGGTATGTGCACAAGAAATTGGCACTGTCCTCTAGGAGTTGGAATGTGCCTGAGTTCCTCAAGGTTTAACAATTCCCTCTACTGTCCAGGTGGGCAGAGATCCTCCTGTCAGTATGGGAGTGTTACACACAAACATCAGGCACACTGAGCTTAATACATTTATCAACACTGTTACTTCTGGCAAAAACCTATTTCCTACATACAAGGTGTAGTAAGAGGAGGCCCTAAGATATAAACCTTGGTATCAGAAGCCCGGTATGAGGCCTGAGGCCTGAAATAAAGTAATGGTCAAGACTTTGCTAACATAAAGCAAAGCTAAGCTGTGAGCCAGAGGCAGGCCCTACTCACAGAAGCTGACAAGGAAAGGGCTGATGCTGCAAGAAGATACGTACCTAAAAGGTACTGAACACTAGATATCAGAACATTCACATACTTGCACATTCCACACAGATAACAAAGAACAGGCTGGCCCATCCTAATGACAGGGGCAAAAGGGTAATATGATGGATAGAGTTGTTTTGATCGAACCAACATGTACAAGGTGAGAGGCAGCACCTTACTACGTAAAGGGGTTGTACCTTGCTGCACTTCAATACGTCAGGTGTGATGTGTAACTTGTTTGTACCTGTGTATAAGAATGCATCCCTGGGGCAGTCTCGTTGTCCAGCCGAGGGGGCAGTGGAAAGTCCTGCCACTGACTGCGCTGAGTCCATTGCCAAGAGGCACTTTCTCTTAGTATGCCCTGAATTGGGCTAAGAAACCTACAGGGAACTGCAATTGTGTCCAAGGTCGCAATAAACCTAGTCGACGTGACTTTGAATCTTACTAGACTCTGTGGTTATTGGGGGTCCTCGTCGGGTCTGCTGCATCAGCTATCTTCGAAGAGCTGGGGCAGCACACAGAGGGAACACACGCATGCAGCCGAGTGATATCAACATTGGATAAAGCAGAGCACCACACCGGTAGCACTCTGACAACACTTCTAACAACACAAGGAAGTGTGAGTCTCATTTCCTCCCTTGGACTCTGCAACCCACCTACAGACACCTCCCTGTGAAGACATGGAGAGGGACATGGGGATGCTGCAGCTCCTCTCTCTGCTAATGGGGCTGCTGGCCACTGTCTTCAGCAGCCACCCAGGTGGACTCAGGATCCTTGAAGAAGTTCATCACCTCATGGGGCATCCCCCTTTTGTTTTTCAGGTACATGGGGCAGATTTGTGAAGTAGTCACCTCCATATTTCATGGTAAGGCTGGGAGTGCCTGCAGGATGTCCAAGGCCCTCTGCACTTCCTGGTGCAATCAGGAACCAAGGGTGACTAGGAGGAAATACCTTGTGTGGGAACATCCTACAGGTCTGAGTGGGTTAGTAGCACAGAACTCAGGTTGGAGATGAAGAATGTGACTTAGTCCCAAACCATCTCCTGCATGTGCAACACAGGGCAGAGGGAGAGAGCACAGTGGATATAGCAACTGTTGTCAGACGCCAACGGTGTGGTGCTCTGCTCTATCCAATGTTGATAAGAGTTGTCTGCATGCATGTGTTCCCTCTGTGTGCTGCCCAGATAGCTGAAACAGCAGACCCCGAGAGAACCCCCACTGACCACAGACTCCGATAAGGTATGAAGGCACCTGGCCAGGTTTATTGTCAAATGAAACACAGTCTCTAGCTCCCCAGATCAGATGTCTACAGTTCTGCTAGTACATATGTGCTCCCTGACAATGGACACACCTCAGTCAGTGGCGAGACACTCCACTGCCCCCTAGGCTAACAGAGACACTGCCCCAGGGATGTAGTCTTATACACAGGTACAAACAAGTTACACATCTTTCTTGATGCATTGAGGTGCAACCCCTCTACGTAGCAAGGTGCCGCCTCTCACTTTGTACATGTTGGTTTGAACAAAACAACTCTTTCCATCATATTACCCTTTTGCCCCTGTCCTTAGGATAGGTCAGCTTGTTCCTTGTTATGTGTGTGGGATGTGCAAGTATTGGAGTGTTCTGGCATCTCTACTGTCCAGTACATTTTAGGTATGTCTCTTTTTGCAGCATCAGCCCTTTCCTTGCCAGCTTCTGTGAGCAGGGCCCGCCTCTGGCTCACAGCTTAAGTTTGCTTTATGTTAGCAAAGTCTTGACCAGGTGTGAGGAAGTGGGACTGGTTTTAATGTTCCCTATGAATATGTGGGGGCCTCAGCTCTGGCCGACCCTCTGTCGCCTAGCACCTAATGGCCAGGGCCTTCCCCCCTGCAAGGGGATGCTAAAGGTGTTGGAGACAGAGAGATCAGGTGACCTCCTAGCCCAGGAAAGAGACAGAGCCCAGAGAGGAGGGGCTGGAGGGGGTTTGGGAGTTTTTGGAAGCTGGCTGGAAAATGGAGGGGAGCCCCGAGGAGGCTTGGGCCTCCCAGTGAGGCTGTGGCTTCCCTGGGGCCCCAGATGGACCTAACTAAGGGGGGTCTTGTTGTCTGTACTGGCAAGACCTGTTTTGGACTGTGTTCCTGTCATCTAAATAAACCTCTGTTTTACTGGCTGGCTGAGAGTCACGTCTGACTGCAAGGTGGGGGTGCAGGACCCTCTGGCTTCCCCAAGACCCCGACTGGGTGGACTCGCTGTGGGAAGCACACGGAGGGGCACATGCTGAATGCTACATGTGAGCTTCCTGCCCTGAAGACATTCTGCTCCAAGGGAGAGGAGGCTCCCCAAAGTCCTGACTGGATTTGTGGGGAGCAGTTCCAGAGCATCGCCTGGGGACTCCGTGACACCATTACCTTAGTTCAGCCTCATACCAGGCCTCTGATAAGGGTTCATGTTTCAGGGCCTCATCTTACTACATTCCCCCTTTCACAGACTCACAGATCGTGCCCACTCTTGGCCCCGTGCGGTCCGTGGGGGGTGCCCCTGTCAGTGAGACAGCCCTTCTCGGGGGTCCACTCTCTCTCGGGATCAGGCCCCTCCACCTTCTGGAGCCGCACCTCTCTGAGCCTTAGCACGTCTGCCTCTGCCGTGGGCCCCCTCAGGGAGTCCACGCGCTCTGGATCCCCTGGGCCTCCTCACCCCCGAAGGGGTTCATGCAACCCTGTTCTCTAGACTGGAGTGACTCTCAGCCACCATAAAACAGGAGGGTTTATTGAGAGTTGAACACAGCACAGGAAACTCTTGGGCCTCAGACTTGGCCTCTCTCAATCACAGCACATCCCAGTGCCCCTGCGTCCAGGTTGGCTCTGCCTGCTTCCCCTTGCCAGCTCCGATCGCCCCCTGCTTCCCAGCTGGGCCTCCGATATCCCCGGGCCCAAGCCCCGCCTCTGTCCATTGTCTTCTCTCCAGGTAAACAGGGTCGTAAACAGGAAGACCTGGGTCTCCTCTCCTCTCAGCAATCCTCTGGCTAGAACCGGCTGGTCAGGTCACCGGGGTCCTCTCTCTGCAGCCCGTTGTCCTCCCACTGGCCAGAACTGTCTGTGTCTCCTGAGCCGGGTCACCAGGTCACCAGTCACTGGGGTCTCCATCTTCCAGGCCATCGGCTGGGGCCCCGAGTCCTCTGTAACAACAAACTCCCTCTTCCCTCACCTCGTTAAACCAGTAACACCTAGGGACACTGAGTCCCACCCCCTGTGCATGCAAACCACTGGAAAACACAGAAACCCCCAAGAAAACACCCCACTTCGTCACACCCCCATTTTTAATCTTTTTATGGGTAAGATGTTTACCCATCTGTGGCTTGTAATTATCAGATCTGGGAGCACTGGATGTTGGGAGTCTGAAAGGACAGGAAACAGGAAAGAGGGGGGAGGAGTTGAGGAGGCTGTGTGAGAGTTACAGAATGTGCAGCAGCAGCTTGGTAAAGAGGTTTCCACTGTAAAAATAAAAATGGCGACGAGGATGGATGTTGTGCCTCTGAACCTACCCACACCCTTTCTGCAAAGCCCTGGTGAGCCTCCAATTGGTTTTACTGTCTGGATCCATATGTTTGAGATGTATCTGCTTTCAATCAATGCTACAGAGATTTCTGAAGTAAGAAAGCGTGCTCTGCTAATCCAATGCCTTGGAGCAGAAGGGCAGATGATAAATATGAGACTGCACTTACTGCATTAAAGAACTTTTTTGTGCCAAAAGTGAATGTAGTAGCTAATCGCTACAGATTTTGCCAGCGTGAGCAGAAACCAGGGGAGACCATAATGCAGTATATTGCTTCCCTGAGGAGTCTGATTGTAACTTGTGACTTTGGGAATATGGCAAATGAGATGATTAGAGACCAGCTCATCGAGAAAACAACCATGCTTCGTGTAAGAGAACGCTTGCTTCTAGGACCATAACTTACACTAGAAAAAGCAATAACCATTGCTACTCAGATTGAGTCAGCAACAGTTGAAGCCAAAATAATGAGCAAAGATACAGAAGGCACAGTCCACGCTGTGAATCCTTTGCAGAAAAGTTCACTATCGCTGCAGAGAAACAATTGCAAGAGGAAAACTAATAAAACGCCACTGAATCAGCAAATGCAAAATACAGTAAAAGCATGCTTTCGCTGTGGATCCCCACAACATCTTGTAAGCTATACAGGATGTCCAGCAAAAGTAGCTCAGTGCAATCATTGCAAAAAGATTGGGCATTTTGCTAAAGTATGTTGCAGTAGCCAGTTCAATCAACAGGTGCATGAAGTTACAATACCAGATGTTACTGTGCTGAGTGTGGACAAAATCACTACTGCACATATTCCAGAACAGATAAAAGCAGCAGAGTCCTGTGGCACCTTATAGACTAACAGATGTGTTGGAGCATGAGCTTTCGTGGGTGAATACCCACTTCGTCGGATGCACAAAAGCTCATGCTCCAATACATCTGTTAGTCTACAAGGTGCCACAGGACTCTTTGCTGCTTTTACAGATCCAGACTAACACGGCTACCCCTCTGATACAGAATAGATAAAGTGAACTGTAAACATTTCCACCCTACCCTCAGGCAAATCACACTCTATTCAGCTAATGTTGGACACTGGCTCATCAGTATCTATACTACCTGATTCCATTTATTTGCATTACTTTAAAGATGTGCCTCTTACTGACCCCAAACTTCAGGTGGTGTACTGTTTGAAAAACCACATTCCAGTACATGTCTGCCTGCAGCAATAGTTACTTTTGGTGATTGCTGTGTAACTGCAGAGTTCTATATTGTCCACAAAGGCTCTCCTATCCTTGGCAGAGATTTATTGGCTGCTTTAAATCTCAGGGTAGTTAATGGACGAATTGATCTTCCTCAGCAAAGCACTCTTGCGATACACACACCAGTTTCAGCTGGGACCCAACACCAGGTTGAGGATAAACTCGGCGGTGCTTATGTGTTTCTGCACAAAGTTAAAATGCGGAATAATGTGATGCCTGTACAACAGAAATTATGGCGCTTACCATTTTCAGTCAGGGAAGCTGTTTCAGAGGAACTTAGAAAACTTATTCAAAATTACATTATTGAATTAGATTAACTCCTCGGAACTACCTATAGGAGTGACGCAGAAGAAGGGTGGAGGCATTTGCCTTTTTGTGGACTTAAGGGAGCCAAATAAAGCTATTGGGATTGACAGCCATCCTCTTCCTCGCATAGAAGAAGTATTTGCAGAACTCCATGGAGCAAAGACATTTTCTACTCTTGATTTGCAGAGTGCATACCACCAGGTTATGTTGCATGAAGACATCAGAGACCTCACAGCTTTTATTACACATGAGGGACTATTTCGTTTTTAATGTGTTTCATATGGTCTCACATCAGCCCCAAGTGCCTCCAAAAAATGATGTAATTGATTCTGAAAAATCAACATGGATTTCAGTGCTATTTGGATGATATTATTGTGTTTGGAAATACTACTGAGGAGCATGACAATAACCTGCAGTCTGTATTAAACTGCATCGGCAAAGCAGGCCTCAAGCTCCATAGGTCCAAATGCAAATTTAGACAAACTGAATTCTCCTTTCTGGGGCATACAGTTTCACAGGCTGGACTGATCATATCCTGGCAATTTTCAAATGATCCTCCTCCAACAGATTTGCTAACCTTACGTTCCTTCTTGGGTCTTACCTCCTGGTATGCAAAATTCATTCCCAATTATGCTTCTGTCATTGAACCATTATGAGAATTACTACAGAGACGTTCAACCTTAGTGTGGACAACGGATGCACAAGCTAGTTTCGAAACGGTGAAAGACTTGATTGTACATAGTCCAGTACTTGCACTATTCAGTCCTGCATTGTCCACAATTGTAACCACTGATCCTTCTGATTATGGACCTGGGGCAGTCCTCACACAACTCCATGATGACAATATAGACAGGACTGTTGCATTTGCTTCAAGAACACTATGTAATGCTGAGAGAAAATATTCTACAGTTGAAAAAGAAGCACTTGCTTGTGCCTGGGCTACTGAAAAATGGAGAACTTACCTGTGGAGCCACACATTCAAGTTGCGCACAGACCACAGCCCTTTGACAACGTTGCTCACCACGAAAGGACTGGGAAGAGCAGGATATTGTATTGCTAGGTGGTCTGTGTCATAGGTTTCAGCCCCACTCTGGACTTTAGAGTACAGATATGAGGACCTGCATTTTCACTTTTAAGCTTAACTACCAGCTTAGATCTGGTTTTGCTGCCACCACTCCCAAATACAGATTCCTTTCTCTGGATAGTCTTGAGAGACTTCTTCACCAAGTCCCTGGTGAACACTGATCCAAACACCTTGGATCTTTAAACAAGGAAGAATTACTCCTTCCCCCACCCTTTTTCCCCCCACCAATCCCTGGTGAGTCCAGATCCAATTCCCTTGGATCTAAAAAAACAGGGACAAAATCAATCAGGTTCTTAAAAAGAAGGTTTTTAATTAAAGAAAAGAAAGGTACAAGAAAAAAACCTCTGGGAGACAGCATACAAGCTGAGCTCACAGACAACAGATTTAAAACACAGAATGTTCCCCTGGGGAAGAACCTTAGTACACACAAGAATACCCAAATTTGATTATTCCCCTAACTGCACAAAGACAAGTTACAAAATAAAATAAACATAAACCTATTTATTTTTTTCTAAAACTTACTACTCTGATAAGAGGCTGGTTCATTGATCTTTTTCACTCCGGCTGAAACTGAAACTGACTCTAAAAAAAGGAAACTTCCCTCCTTCCTTTTGAAACATCTTGTTTCCCCCATTGGTTCCTCTGGTCAGGTGTCAGCTAGGCTAGGTGAACTTCTTAATCCTTTACAGGTAAAAGAGGCATTAACCCTTAACTATCTGTTTATGACAGTCTGCAAGACTACTCTCTTTCAATTAAGACCAGGAATATAAGCCTGGAAACAAAAATGAGGTAGCTGATTGCCTTTCTCACCTGCCTTTGCCTTCACCAGATGGTTCACCAGAAGATGAGGATGTAGTAGTTGCGCATATTACAAGCACTCTTACTGCAGTTACAAGAGAACAATTTCAAGCAGCTTGTTCAGCATGTCCAATTCAACCAAACTACAGCAATTTCTGACAAACAGATGGCCCAGTAACCCTAAAAACCTTGACCCAGTTTTGCTGCCTTATTTTAGAGTTCAGGATGAACTTTCTTTGCTCGATGGCTGTGTGCTATGAGGTACGCTCCGGCTACTTGTTCCAGAAGAATTACAGTCAAAACTCATAAACCTGGCACACAATACTCATCAAGGAATTGTCAGAACCAAACAACGACTTAGGTATGTGTATTGGTGGCCAGGGATGGACTCTCAAACTGAAGCACTCATAAAATCCTGTGTCTCTTGTCAAATGCATTGTAAGCAGAGTCAGGATGAGCTCTACCCTGACATCTGGTGGTGAATTATTTGGAGTGTGGAAAGGAATTTCAGGTGTTTGCATTTGCACACCCACTCTGCCTAGTATAGACCATGGCAGCCTGGGATGGTTATTTTGACAGCTCTGGGATCCCCAATTTCTTTTGTTGTTGAGGCAGAAGGAATAAAGTGTTGTCACCCTGATTATGTGAATGAGGAACTATGAGACTGCTTTATGACAGAGAGTCTCACCATCAATTAAGTAGCACTCGCTAGACAAGGGATGTGGGTGCCAAAACCCAGTGAATTGACAGAGGCTGGGGACAGGTGTTTGTACCTGGTGGTGTGGGTGCCTTGTGTGAGCCAGATGCACCAATTGCTGCTGCTGCTCCTCCTCCTCCTCTCTCCACTGTTGAATATCAGAGCTGATTTTTGATTCCCTTAACCTAAGTTACAGGTTACTGAGCTGAACTCATTTTGGGCTAATAGTGCACCAGCACTGGGGCTTCCCCTACTATGAGCTGAAATCACTAAAGAGCTAAAATTACTGAGCTGATATCGCTGAGTGCTGTGCCAACTAGTGGGGGAGCCTGAAGCTATATTGCGGAGCAGAGCAGCTGGCAGAGCGGAGCAGTTTGTGGGACAGTTGGAGTGCTCATGGAGTGAGCGGAGCCAAGCAGTTTGTGGGGAAGGCTGGAGCAGTTCACAGGACGACTAGTGGAGCAGAGCAGCTGGCAGAGCGGAGCAGAGCTGAGCAGTTCATGGGGAAGGCGGGAGCAGAATCCCACGGAGAGGCAGGGCAGTCGGCTCTGGACCACGTAAGGTGCCCATTTCTACCCAGGCTGGCGGGGGGGGGGGGGGGGGAACCCCTGCAAATAGACTCTTGAACTCTGGGGCTGCACTGACCCAGGACAGAGACTTTTGGGTTGCAGGACTTTTGGGACTGTGGGTGATTTTGGGGTTGCTGGACTCAAGAGCCCAGGGAAAAGGACACGGCCTAGTTGAGTTATCTTCCCAATTTAATGCTATGTTGTTTATCTCATGTTATTAAACATTTTCTGCTACACCGAGACTCTGTGCTTGCGAGAGGGGAAATATTGCCTCTTTGAGGCGCCCAGGGGTGTGTGTAAGATTTTCCCAGGTCACTGGGTGGGGGCTTAAGCTGTTTTGCATTATGTTGTAGGGAAGGGACCCCTATGTATTGAACCCTGCCCTTGCTGCTATCAATTCGGCCTGGCAGAAGGATTACAGCATGATAAGACAGTAGTGACATGTACCCCTCTATTATAGCCTGTTCCTCTTCCTGAATCTGCATGGGAAAAAGTGGTGATTGACATCGTAGGATCCTTTGATACTGCTCCAATTGACTGTCGTTATGCCATCACTTTAATAGACTATTTCAGTAAATGGCCTGAGGTAGCGTTTACATTCCAAATCTCTTCTGCTACAGTAATTAAGTTCCTCTCTTCAGTTTTTAGCAGGAAAGGTAACCCCACAGAACTGGTTTCCGATAATGGTAGTCAATTTACTTCCCTGGAGTTTGAAACCTTTCTAGCAGAGAGGAACATTCTACAAAGTAGGTCATCCATAGATTACCCTCAAGCCAATGGGGAAATTGAACAGTTAACAGAAGTTTGAAAGAGAGTTTGCAAACAGCTAAACTGGAAGGGTGATTGTGGATACCCTTCACTACTGATTTCTTGCAAGCATACTGGACAACACGACATGCCACAACACAAAGATCACCCACAGAGTTACTGCATGGGAAACAGATGAATACTAAACTGAACATTGCTGGATTGTTAAAGGCACGACCTGATGCCCCAAACGAGGATGATGTGAGAAAAACAGTTGAACAGAACCAAACAAAGTATAAGGCTTTCACAGACAAGAGGCAGGGTGCTAAGGAACCAAAGTTTGAGTGTGGTTCCTTCATTAGATTACAAAAACCTGGAATTTTACGCAAAGGGGACCATAAATTCACTGCTCCTCTTAAAATCATAGAGAAGAAGGGACCTTACACCTATTGACTTTCTGATGGGCAGGTATGGAGTGCTTCTAATCTTGCACCTGCCTATGTACCAAAAGGAGATTATGCCAACACCCAGTCTGCATTGGATGACTTCACCGTAGAACCAACACAACAAGACATTGCACTGGAACCGGGGCTTGAGAGAAGGCCTGTCAGACCCAGATGACCACCTGTCTGGACTAAAGACTGTGTTATGTAGTATCTACAGTGTTTCCAGTGTAATATTTCTGCCAATAGTATAGTGTCTTGTTTCCTATTTGTTCCTGTAGTTAAAACAACATTTATTTTAATTGGGAGAGGTTCTTAAGATTGGAGGGAATGTGGTGTTTAGATGTGCTTGTAATTATTAGAACTGGGAGTACTGGCTGTTGGGAGTCTGAAAGGACAGGAAAGAGGTGGGAGGTGTTGAGGAGGCTGAGTGAGAGTTACAGAGTGTGCAGCAGCAGCTTGGTAAAGAGGTTTCCACTGTAAAAATAAAGTCCTGTTGAAGCTTGTTAGTACCTTGCCTACCTGATACAACACCATCATCCTGGAAAAGCACAATGCATGGACTGAGGATAACCTAGTGGGCTAACCACTGTTATGTGGTTACCTCATTTTACCATCCATACACTCATGCCCCATCTGTCTTTTTAGTCTGCACGTTCCCTTGTACAACTGATAGATGGATTTTATTATCCTATTATTTTTAGTCCCTTATGGTGGGCCTGGGAATGTTAGGTCCGGGACCATGACTGAGGAATGTAGTATTATGATTGAGCCTTAGAGTCACTCCCAAATAATTAATATATATGAATAATATGGATATGGCATATATATTTGTAGTGTATATGGGCATATATGTATAGTATGTACATATACATATAACAGCACTTTATATCCAAGCATAACAATTCTTTTCCAATCTGTTGTTGTAGTTTGGCCCTTGTGGTACTGCAGATAGCAACCCTCTTTTATTATAAGGATTGTGATAATGTGCCCCACAGAGCTATGCATATGAGAAGTAAAACAATAATTTGGAGTAGTGACACTACCACTGAGGCATTTATATATAAATATATTGTAATAAGTTACTACACAGTACTGTCCATTCATGTTATAGATTACCCTTATTGCTGATTGTCACTCTCTGGTAAGTTTCACTGTGCAGAAAACAGGAACTGCTAGCTTCTCTGTTCCATGGATTGCATTGCCCCATGATACACCATTAGCAGGGGCAGCTCCAGACCCCAGCACGCCATGCACGTGCTTGGGGCGGCAAGCCACGGGAGGCGCTCTGCCGGTCGCTGCGAGGGCAGCAGGCAGGTTGCATTTGGCGGCATGCCTGCAGAGGCTCCACTGGTCCCGCAGTTTCAGCGGACTGCAGGAGGTCCCCTGAAGCTGCAGAATCAGTGAACCCTCCGTGCTTGGGGCGGCAAAATGCCTAGAGCCGCCCCTGACCATTAGTTGACAAAGATCCAGTTGTTTTTATGGATATTGTTTTTCAGAAAACCTACTGAATGGATAGCAACACATTTTTCAAATATTGCTGTGTCAGGATTAGTATTGGTACCCAGACACTGAACAACATTGTTTTGAATAACATATGCCTTAGTTAGGATGCAGTGTCAGTAACCCATATTAAGACTGGTACTAACAGGGAATTTGTTTACCCAGTTTGTAGTTGCTGTGCAACTTAATTTCTTTACTAATTTGTTTTTTTTCTTGCCTGCATGTTGTTTGCTGCCATTCTTTTGTTGATTTTTACCTGTGTGTTGGTTAAACAGTTTAGCAAGGTTAGGCACATTGTAAATGTTGTACTGCAATAATATAGTTGTTTTTACAAAATAACTAAGTTGAAATTAAATGACAGTTTTCCTGGTCCAGCTTGTGGTTTTTAGCTGATTGTTAACTTAATTCTCCATAAATGGTAGATAGTGGTGTATTTGACTAGACTCTTATTTATAAAGCACTTCATTTTTCTTTTCTTGATGCTTGGGGGTTTCTTCACTCTATACTGATATCATCTGGTCTTTTTGCGGTGTGATAGCTTGTGGTGTCTTTAGTCTGTGGGATGCAACTTAAACAGCTAGTTAGTTAACATAATAAAGGTGGTTTTTTTTGGGTTTTTTACATTTCTCTTGTTTTTAGTAACCCAAATTTAATACACAGATTAATTTAGTGTGTTTATAATGTAATAGGGACCATATCCTCAAGAAAGTTAGGAATAATTCCAGCTGTTGCATTCCTGAAAGTTAAAATAATGAATTTACTGGATTTATGTAAAGTAAAATATTTACCTTATTTTCTCTTTGTTTGTTGTTTTGTTCTGTTTTCAATTGCTTTATCCTTTGGAGGTTTCTGTAAAAACTATAACTTTTAACTTTTAAAACAAAGAAAAAGAGCTGAAGTGAGGAGAGGCAGAGGGAAATGGGGGGTGGAGAGCAATCTAGGAAGGTAGTGAGACCTGAGCCAAGAGACATTAACTCTATCAAGTATAGGCAGCAGCAGCGGGTGTAGCAAACTGAGAAAGCATATAAAGGACAAAACTTAATTGGTATGTAAAAATATTTGAGAAAGAAGTTTATATTTTTAGATATGAGTGAGAAGTGTGGTTCTGTGGGTCAAAGCAGTTAGGAACTGCGCCCCTGGTTTTTATCCTGGCTTTGAGAGGAGAGTGGGGGTAGTTACCTGCTCTTGTAAAGCCTGAATTTTTCCCCCCAGCATCTGTTGCTTTTGCGTGCATGCCAAATGAACGGCGGGAATGTTCTTTTTTGCTGTAGTTAACTGTTTTGGGGCAACTCCATGTGTTAATGCATCAATTCTAGGTGTTAACCCGCTTAATTTTGTTTTTTTACTTTGAAATTCTTTTTTATTCACTCCCCTGCAATCGAGTCGAAGCTCCTGTCTTTTAATGTGCTCTGTGAACTGTTCCATTTTTTCTTTCATTTGATTTACCAATTCGGTGACAGTATTGTGTGCTACTTTTTCCATTTGTGCACTTGTGCCGTTCTGACAGGCACCAGTCTAGGTCTCAGTTTAACTGGAACTTGGCTTTTATTCTAAGGTGATGGTTGCAATGGAGAGGACCCAGTTTCATCTTTTAATTTTGCGAGGGCCACCTTTTACCATTTCTGTCCCCATTCTTCAGGCACAAGATAGCTACCTGAAGCCTGTTGTTTACCAAAAATATTTATAACAGGGGACAGTCCAAGTATTTTTTTTAGGTTCCTTGCAGCTGTTTCCAATGTTTTATTCTGTTCCTGTGCTGGTTGTCTCTGGGCTGCTTGCCACCCTGCAAGGGGGGTGGGAGTATTCCAAGGCTGTGTAGCTTCTTTTGATTTTTTTAACTCCTTCTTTGTTACTCTTACTCACCCGCCAATTTTGTGACATGTTGTCTTAACCATTTAGCAGCCATGGTTATAGTTTGCAGTATTTTACATTTTAAAGCTACAGTCTCTGCCCTAGTCTTACAAATTTCATTCCATGTTTCTTCTCCATTATATTTTTTAAACTCTGTGGGGATTTGCGGGGGGTGGGGGGCTTAAGGGAGTTCCCTAGCTCATGATTTTCTGTCATGTTAGATCGCAGTTCCTACAGTGGACAGCTTGCTTACTCACCAGATCAGCAGTTGGGATCACCAGTGTTGTCAGACGCCACCGATGTGGTGCTCTGCTCTATCCAATGTTGATAAGAGTCGGATGTGTGCGTGTGTTCCCTCTGTGTGCTTCCTCGGCTCTGCACAGATCGCTGACACAGCAGACCCCAAGAGAACCCCCAAAGACCACAGACCCCGATAAGGTATGAAGGCACCTGGCCAGGTTTATTGTCAAACGAAACACAGTCTCTAGCTCCCCGGATCAGATGTCTACAGTTCTGCTAGTACATATGTACTCCCTGACAATGGACACACCTCAGTCAGTGGCGAGACACTCCACTGCCCCCTAGGCCAACAGAGACACTGCCCCAGGGATGTAGTCCTATACACAGGTACAAACAAGTCACTCATCACTCTTGACATATTAAGGTGCAACCTCTCTACGTAGCAAGGTGCCGCCTATCACCTTGTACATGTTGGTTTGAACAAAACAACTCTTTCCATCATATTACCCTTTTGCCCAACTTTAGGATGGATCAGCTTGTTCCTTGCTATCTGTGTGGGATGTGCAAGTATTGGAGTGTTCTGGTATCTCTAGTGTCCAGTACATTTTAGGTATGTATCTTTTTGCAGCATCAGCCCTTTCCTTGCCAGCTTCTGTGAGCAGGCCCTGCCTCTGGCTCACAGCTTAACTTTGCTTTATGTTAGCAAAGTTTTCACCATTACTTTAATTCAGGCTTTAGGCCTCATACCAGGCCTTTGATAAGGGTTTATATTTCAGGTCCTCATCTTACTACAGCAACTAACCCTCCCTTCCCCCCCTCTGCCATTTCTCCTGGTTCAGCACTGCTCTTACTGAGGCAGCCTCAGTGCTTAATTTGTGTGGGGGCTTGCCAGGACTGAGCCCCGGCACCTCTAGTCCTGGCAGTTCATAGCTCTGGCAACTCTGGGTTTGCCATGTCAGCAGGGGCGGCTCCAGGCCCCAGCATGCCAAGCGAGTGCTTGGGGCGGCAATCCGCGGGGGCGCTCTGCCCGTATCCGCGAAGGCGGCAGGCAGGTTGCCTTCGGCGGCTTGCCTGTGGAGGGTCTGCTGGTCCCGCGGCTTCGGACCTCCCGCAGGCACACCTGCGGGAGGTCCGTCGAAGCTGCGGGACCAGCGGACCCACCGAAGACAACCTGCCTGCCGTGCTTGGGGCGGCAAAATCCCTAGAGCCGCCCCTGCATGTCAGTCATGAAAGTAAAAAAATTGCTTGAGCCCCACCACCTAATTGCTGATCTCTGGCACCTCTTTCATTGCAAATTAAGCACTGGGCAGTCTCAGCCCAGGGAAAATAATTAGATTTCCAAAAAAAAACTACTTGGGAAAGGAAAAAGGCCTGATGTAAAATCTGGGGAAAGACTTGACATTTCTACTATAATAAACATGATGTGCTCATAAATGTCAGCAGCAGCCACCTCACGTGCTACTTACCCCAATCCCCCTGTCCTCTGGACATGCTGCTCTCTTCTTCCTTTTCCAGCCTGTCCCAGGCAACATCTGCACTATAGATGCAGAGAATCATAGACTATCAGGGTTAGAAGGGACCTCAGGAGGTCATCTAGTCCAACCCCCTGCTCAAAGCGGGACCAATCCCCAACTAAATCATCCCAGCCAGGACTTTGTCAAGCCGGGCCCTAAAAACCTCTGAGGATGGAGATTCCACCACCTCCCTAGGTAACCCATTCCAGTGCTTCACCACCCTACTAGTGAAAAAGTTTTTCCTAATATCCAACCTAAATCTCCCCCACTGCAACTTGAGACCATTGATGCTTGTTCTGCCATCTGGTACCACTGAGAACACTCTAGATCCATTCTCTTTGGAAACTTCTTTCAGGTAATGGAAAGCAGCTATGAAATCCCTTCTCATTCCTCTTGTCCTGCACCACTCACAGCTTGCCTCTGTGAAAGTAGAATGAATTATATTGTAAAAATAAGAATGGATTAAAGAAATGTTGTATGTACCTTTAAGCAGAAATAAGAAATGTTGAAATTCAGGTGCCAGGAAAAGAAACATTAGGCATAAACAATGGTGCTAATGGCGAAACATTAACAGAAGATCGGTAATAGTTAGTAAGGAAATAAGATATGCATGCCTAGCCCAGGTAAACTTATCTGATTCTGCTTCTTTTGTTATCTTGTTAAGTTCTCACCCTTTTATCTGTATAAATAAGATAGTTTGTGTCTTGCATGGTGCTCACAATATCTGGGTGTTATTAGCAGAGCGCTGTGCTAATAAAACAGAGTGTTCTGACAAATTGTGAGTCCTGAGTCTAACTTTGACAATTTGGAGGTTCCACCGAGATGGCAACCATCTTCACTGGGGCTGTGTGATTCCTGACCGTTTTTGTAGGACGACCGTGGTGGCCGGCACCTGGGCATTTGGCCCAAGCGGTCCTCCTCCAGAACGGAAAGTGAAGTGAAGTCTATGCCATTGAACCCATTGGTTCCCACTCTGTTCTGGTAGGGATCCTGGGATCTGACATCAGGAATCTGGACAGGTAATTATTTCTGTGGTTTGTCCGGACTGAAGACTGTCCTGTCTCTGTGTCTATCCGTCCTCCTGTGGAGTGTTTGAGTCTGGGTGCCCTCTCCGTCCGGGGATCGGCCGACCAAGGTGTTCCTGTCCCTGTGGTCTGAGTGAGTGGAATCTGCACAATCGCAGCCGCACCGCACTTTGGGTAAAACCTCTGGTGTGAAAGCAAGGGCGATTGAGGCAGTAGCCTGTGGGATCCTTTTGTGTGTTGCACTGGGCATCGCTCTGACGAACCCGAATTTCCTTCTTGTGCGATTGGTTTGTGAAGTCCTCCTGTATGGGTAACCAGACATCTAAGTCGGAACAGTTCACTAAACGAACGCTCGCTCATTTTATGTATTTAGGATGGGTCCAGACTCCTGTAAGAAGGGTCCGGACTCCTGTAAATTTCTGGAAAAATGGTCTAGGCTAACTCAGGGGGATCCCAAAACTCAGTGGCCACTGTTAAAATCTTGGAACAAAGACCGAGTGGATGTCTTAAAGGACAAACTCGGCCAACCTAAAACTAAATTGGCTAAAGAAGAGGTTAATTGTTTCATTCAGTGGTGGGAAAAGGCAAATCGTAGCTGGACAAAATCAAAACTCGCCTCTCTCAAATATTCAAATAATAAGTTAAAAGCTTTATTAAAAGCCTCCACTCCCACCACCAGACTGAGCGCTCCCCTGTACCCCGTTCTCAAAAAACCTCCACCCCGGATCGATCCAACCCCCTTAATACTCTATCCGTGGCCCCACGAAGTCGCGGGACCTCCTGGTCAACCTCCTTCTCACCCTGGCCAAACTGGCCATCTACGCGACCAGGGAGAGGCGGTTGGCCAGTGGAGACTCCTGCGACTGTGGGGCTTGTTTCTGATCCTCTGTCCGTTCACGTCTCCGGGCAGAGTTCCTTTGGGCGGCGTCCGCTGGCTCCCTTGACGCCTTCGAGGAGCAGTGGGCGCTGTCTGGGGTTCTCTGCTTGGTGTCCCCGTCAGGCTCCCTTCTTATGACCCTTTGACCGCACTCCTGTCCCTGTTCTTTTATTAGTTGTCCCCCGCAATTAGTGGGTTTCTGAGGTCCTGTAGACCCTCCCCTTAGGCTGAGGGGGGGATCTGTTAGCATGGGGCGGGCCCCGTTTCCCAGAAACCCAATAGATACTCCCATCTCATTGTAAAAAGGACAAAAAGCCCCTTGATCTGTTCCCCTTTGTTGTCTGCCTCAAAAACTGATTCTTTAGTGTTCCACTACCAATTCAGCAAAGACGGTGGGCTCCTCAACTAGCCCCCACCCTTCCTGGTCCCTTTCCTTAAACATTTCTTTCAAAATTGTGAAGTGACCACAATATCACTCACAAACAGTTCATTGGAAAAAAGCAGGATCGGGCCCAGAAAAGCAGGCAAGCAACAGATAAAGAAACTGAAAAACAGGTTGGAAGCCCTGAGGGCATAGTGTCAGGAGCAAGAAAAGCAGTAAGTGCAGGCATGAACCCCTGTAACAATACTTAAAATGGTGAAATCTGAGGTGATAAAGGTGTCATTTTGGGAGATAAACAAGCGATTTAAGGAAAGAGAGTGAAAAGTTAACTCTACAGAGGCTGGAGAGAATTAAGCAGTTAAACTTTGTGAAAATGTTAAAAAGGACCATGTTAAAGAGAGAGAATTCTTGGTTTCTTTGCAGCCATTCTGAAGGGAAAATGGGCCCTTTTCCAGAAGAGTGCCTGTAAATAATCCAAGTATATATACAGCTATGTAAAAACAAAGCAGTGTAAAGGAATGTTAAGGAAAAGAAAATATGTATGTATCTATTTATCTGTGAAAATATGTAAAGTTCTAAGAATCTAAACCAGCACATCTGGTTTGTAAAACTCCTGTTTTGTAGGTGTAAAATAAATTGGTTTTGGTTTTGTTTTTAATGCCACTAAAAATTCATTTGACTCTTTAATTTAAAGTTTCAAAACTGATAAACCTTTTTGCAAGACACAGGTAATTAGTGTTGTTTGGCTTTGGGATTTAGCATTTAACCCTTAAGGGGTAACTTGATTCTTTATAAAATATAAAATGTTTTTAAGTAAAGACCAAGTCATGGCTGCAATAGGGCAGTCAAAATCAGGAGAATAGGGAGACACTCTGGAGTCTTTTTGTTTGTTTGGTTGGGTTTTTTTGTAACAATAGCAGATAAGAGCTGTAGTGAAAGAATAAGAAATTAACAGTGACCCTCTGAAGCAACAGCAGAGGTGAGGTGCACAAAACAAAAAGAAGCAACGTTAAAAACACTGAGCCTTAAAAATGGCTCTGTGTAATCAGACTGTCACTTTGATAAGTGTACATGAAAACTCTGTAAGAATAAAAGAAACAGTTACACCTTATGTAAAAATTGATATGGCTAATGTTTAAAAAAAAAAGTTGTAGTACAGAAGGAATGTGCTTTTTCCCTAGGACATATGCAGTGTATATTGTAGAAAGGGGTAAAAGAAATGCAAATGAAAAGTGCTACTGAATTAAAATCCTATTAGGGCTCCAAAAAGAGCCACAATAGACTGTTTTTTTCTTTTTCAGATCTGTGTGTTTTGCAAGCAGAAGTTGAAAGTGGAAAGAAATCAAAACTCTGGTGGAAGTTGATTGTGTCCCTTTTAAGACAGAGGCTTTGGATACACTTACACTTCAAAGCGCTGCTGCGGTAGCGCTGCCGCGGCAGCGCTTTGAAGCACTAAGGCCTGGTCTACACTAGGACTTTAATTCGAATTTAGCAGCGTTAATTCGAACTAACCGCTCAACCGTCCACACCAGGAAGCCATTTAATTCGAACTAGAGGGCTCTTTAGTTCGAATTTGGTACTCCACCCCGGCAGGTGGAGTAACGCTAAATTCGACATGGCTAGTTCGAATTAGGCTAGGTGTGGATGGAAATCGAACTTAGTAGCTCCGGGAGCTATCCCACAGTGCACCACTCTGTTGACGCTCTGGACAGCAGCCCGAGCTTGGATTCTCTGCCCAGCCACAGAGGAAATGACCCGCGAAAATTTGAATTCATTTTCCTGTCTGGGCGGTTTGAATCTGACGTTCTGGTTGCACATCGGGGCGAGCTCCGCAGCACCGGCAGCAATGCAGAGCTCTCCAGCAGAGGAGTTCATGTAATCTCTGAATAGAAAGAGGGACCCGGCATAGACTGACCGGGAACTCTTCGATCTGATCGGTGTGTGGGGCGAGGAGTCTGTGCTTTCGGAGCTGCGCTCCAACGAACGGAATGCAAAGACCTACGAGAAGGTCTCCAAAGCCATGATCCAGACAGAGGATACAGCCGGGATGCAACGCAGCGCCGCGTGAAAATCAAGGACCCCAGACAAGCCTACCAAAAAATCAAAGCGGCCAACGGACGCTACGGAGCCTGCCACCACTGCCCCACCAGTGACCATGGACTCTGATGATGGGACAGTGTCGACGGACAGTTCCTCGACGATATTCACGGACGGGGAAGATGAGGAAGGGTTTGTGGAGGACGAGGCAGGCGATAGCGCTTACAACGCTGGTTTCCCCGACAGCCAGGATCTATTCATCACCGTCACGGAGATCCCCTACCAACCCTCCCCGGCCAGGAACCCGGATCCTGAATCAGGGGTAGGATCTGTCGGTAAGTGCTTTAACCATGTTAACTTTTATTCTTAATATAACAGGAATCTGAAGTGTGTGAAAAGGAGGTCTCTGTATATATGGTGATAGAACAGAAATCCTCCTGGGAGAATGCCACGAAGCTCTCCTGCCGTTAATCGATAAGCATCAGCAGGAGGTTCCTGGGGAGAGCTGCCTTATTGGGTGCTCCGTGGTAGCACACTTTTCCGCGCGAGTCTTTCACGCGGTATTCAGGGAGCACTGCCTCCCAGAGCACGGCTGCATAGGTCCGTGGTTCGTGCTAGATTTCACGCAGCATGCGCTCTCTATCTCCTTCAGTGCCCGTCCTCACGGTGATCTCGCTCGGAGACTCCTGCATCTAAGTAGGGGAAGAAATGTTACGTTACGCCTGGTCCAAAGTATTTTTAATAAATAAACGGACAGACGGCATAGCACAGACTCAGCACGCAGCTGCGTGACGAGCGTAACGGAAAGCCAAAGAATCAAATGGACGCTCATGGAGGGAGGGGGGAACGAGGACGCAAGGTATCCCACAGTTCCTGCTGTCTCCGAAAAGCATTTGCATTCTTGGCTGATCTCCAAATGCTTCTAGGGTCAAACACAGTGTCCGCGGTGGGTCGGGGCATAGCTCGGCAATTTACGCAGCCCCCCGACCCCCAGAAGTTAAAGGGAAAACAATCCTCTGTTGACTCTTTTACATGTCACCGTATCTGTACTGAATGCTGCAGATAGACGCGATGGTGCAGCACTCAACACCAACATCCTTGCTCCCCCCACGCTATGGATGGCTGATGGTACAATAAGATGGAAATCCATCCTCATCATCAGCCTATTGGCACATGGGGCAGTGCAAAAGGACTGGTAACCATAACGACCGTACCAACTTGCTTGGAACAGGTCGGTCAAGGCCGCCTGTTGCTAATTTTTCATGGTAGATGGTGCAGTATGGCTGGTAACCGTCCTCATCATTGCAACAGGGGGCTGAGCTCCATCAGCCCCCACCCTTCATTGTAAAGAAAAGATTCAATTGCCCCTGGACTAGCAGAGGGATGAGTGGCTCCCTCCTCCACACCCCTTAATGTCATCTCTGGACTATCATTGCAGCTGGAGGCTTCCTTCCACTCATTTCTCACAAACGACTACCTGTGTCTTATTCATGCATTCTATATTACTTCATCACACAAGTGGGGGGACAATGGTATTGGAACCCAGGAAGGCTGGGGGAAGAACGGAATGAACAGCTGGGGTTGTTTCAGGAGCACACCCTGTGAATAGCGTTCAGCTCAAAATTTATGCAGGATTGGACAGAGAGCAGCTGTGGTCTCTGGTTGTATGATACAGTGGTTCTCTAGTACACTTGCCCATAATCTAGGCAGGACTGATTCTATTTTTAGATACCCAAAAAGGAGGGATTGACTCGGGGAGTCATTCCCAAATTTTGCTTTTGCGCCCCTGGCTGATCGACCAGGGGCACTTATGACAGCACCAAATGGCGCAGTGCAAAAGGACAGGTAACCATGACCATCTTATTACCGTCTTCTTACCAGTTCATGGTATGGTAGACGGTGCAGTATGCCTGGTAACCATCGCTGCTGTCATGCAAAAGCATAAGCATGCTGCTGTGTAGCGCTGCTGGTCCGCCTCTGTCAGCGGCATCCAGTACACATACGGTGACATATACAAAAGGCAAAATAGGGTCCATTGTTGCCACGCTATGGCGTGTGCCAGGGCATTTCATGGAAAACGTGCTCGAAATGATTGTCTGCCATTGCTTTCCCGGAGGAAGGAATGACTGGCGACATGTACCCAGAATCCACCGCGCAAATGATTTGTGCAACAGCAGGCACAGGGGTCTCAACAAAAAATTCACAGAGACAGCCTAGACTCAGTTAATTGTTCGCAAAAAAGTATCATTGCAAGGAATTAACTAACTGTTTCCCATCTCACAGCTTCCACTGTCTCCAGACCTGCCACAGCATCCACCTCGCAGAGGCTGGCGAAGATTAGGCGGCGAAAGAAAAAGACAAGGGACACGATTTTCGATGAATGTGTGGGCTGCTACCTAGCCGAGGCGGACCAGCAGAGGCAGTGGAGGGAGAAAGTCTCTCTGTACCAGCGCTCACACAGCGAATGGGAGGAGAGGTGGCGTGAGGAACACAAGCAGGCGACTCAAGCAATGCTTGTACTACTGAGGGAGCAAACGGACACGCTCCGGCGACTTGTGTATGTTCTGCAGGACCGCTGCAGGACAGAGCCCCCGGCAGTATCTCTGCAACTGCCCTCCCCCGCCACAAAGTCACATTCCCCCCTCACCTCAAATAACCAGGAGGATGCCCGCCTTGGGCCGTGAATACTGTCACTGCACCCCAGCAGAGTGCTCAAGTAACCAAAAGCTCTCCTACCCTACATTTGCATAAGTCCTTCCCTTCCGGACTCAAACAAGTCCCAATCCCAGTCCCATCCCATAACTGTGTACTTAAGTAATAAAAATACTTTGCTGTTAAGTACTGTTTCCGTCATGTTTCTTCACTGAAGACTGTGTTTGAATGGGGTGCATGGGGAAGTGCGTTGCTAATTGCATAGGACAGGCACCTTTCGCAGGGTACAGACACGGGGGCCGGATCAGCAGCGGGTAACACACACAGTGCAGTCAGCAGGCACCGTGGTCGGTATGGGAGGTGGTTTCCAGGTTCTGTGTGGGCGGTGGGGATGTGACTTTTTAGCGGGGGAGGGCAGGTACAGATCTTATACAGCGGTCCTTGTCGTGGACCGCTGAGTCACGCAGCAGAGGAATCTGTATCCGTCCTCCTCCGCCACAAGGCCACATAGCCCCCCGCACACAGAATCCCAAAAAGGAGGGATGGCAGGCTCCGTTGAAACAAGCAGTCCGGCAATGCGGACCGCTGTATGAGCAGGAGCCTGTCATTCCTTGAGTTTAGAGGCGGTCTTTACATCAGCGCACACCCTACCCACCGCAGTCTGCGTTCCAGTTTCGACCCTTTAACGAAAAGTCATGAATAAAGAAACCTCTCCTCAGTAACAGTGTGACATGTATTTTATTTTTACACGTGTCTTGGAAGTGGAGGAAACGGGGAGAACGGGGTATTTAACCGAAGAGGAGAGTCAACAGTAACTGGGTAAAGAAACAGGGGCAGGTTCAGCTTCTCTGTAAAGAAACTGAACAGTCACAGGTCACGCTGCTCGCTGGTATTTAAAGAGTTCCTTGTCGCTGTCCCAGGCGCCTGTATAGGGCTTCATGAGCAAGTGCATTAGCGGGCAGGCTGGGTCACCGAGGATCACTATAGGCAAATGCACATCCACAACAGTTATTTCGTGGTACGGGAAGAAACTACCTTCCAGCAGGCGTCTGAGCAGCCCACAGTTCCTGAGAACACACGCATCAGGAACCTTGCCCGGCCATACGACGTTCATGTTGGTAAAACGTCCCCTATGGTCCCCCAGTGCTTGCAGAACCATTGAAAAGTAGCCCAATTTCTCAGCAGCTGAATGTGGAAGAGGTGGACGATAAAGTGCGAGGAGGAGAAAACGGCGAGGATCGCAGCGGGCTCCATGCTTGCAGTGCTGTGGCGTCCACGCTGTCACTGACCAGAAAAGTGCACGAACAGATTGCCCGCAGGCGCTTTCAGGGAGGGAGGGAGTGAGGGCGTGATTGACGGTTCAATGACGACAGTTACCCAAAACCACCCTCGACACATTTTTTCCCCCAGCAGGCATTGGGGGCTCTACCCAGCATTCCAATGGGCAGCGGGGACTGCGGGAACTGTGGGATAGCTTCCCACAGTGCACCGCTTCGAAAGTCGACGCCGGCCCCGTTAATGTGGACTCAGAAGTTCGAATTAGTGTATTTAGTATGGATACACAAATTCGACTTCATAAGGTCGAATCCACAAATTCGAATTAAGTAGATTCGAAATAGTCCTGTAGTGTAGACAAGGCCTAAGTGTAGTCAAAGCGCCAGCGCTGGGGGAGAGCTCTCCCAGCGCTGTCCGTACTCCACCTCCCTGTGGGGAATAACGGACAGCGCTGGGAGCCGTGCTCCCAGCGCTGGGGCTTTGACCACACTGGCGCTTTGCAGCGCCGCAATTTGCAGCGCTGGAGAGGGTGTGTTTTCACACCCTGCTGCAGCGCTGCAAATTTGTAAGTGTAGCCAAGCCCAGAGTCTCTGAACTCTGCTGATGGCTTTGAATCCAAAAGCCAAGCCTGTGTTGATGCAAATTACCTAACTGATAAAGGAAGGTGAGAACTGCCAGCACAAAAGAAATTGCCTAAATAAAAGACATGGTATAACAAGATATCTTTAATAGATTTGACGCTAATGTTATTGTTAATATTAAACATTAAAATAAATGTAATGTTAGTAAGTATCCCTGTAACAACGTATAGTGTGTATGATTTTTGGAAAAATCCTTTAAGGTAATATGATAATGATGCTTCTCAGCTATTACCTGTGAATAAACTTAAAGCTTAACACAGCAGGAAAAACTTTACAAACTTGGTCTGCTATATAAGAAGAAAAACTTGAGGTACACCACCTCATGAATTTAATAACTAAACAGTGGAATAATTTTCCCATAACCCTTAAAAAGTAGAAGCCATTAAAACTTGGCCTGCCTATAGAACAAAAAACACAGGAAAATATGGGGGTAATTCCCCTGTTTTGCCTGCAGTCAGCAAGGGTATTTATAAAAGAAAGGAATCTTTTAAGTGATAATCAATGCCACCCTGAAAGGGGTAGAAAAATGTTATTTTTGTCTTTCAGAAAATCAGAAAAAGCTAATACCAGCTACAGAACAACCTATTACAAAAACAAATAAAAGTTAAAAGACATATTGCAATAGCTATGGAATGTACCGAAATGCAGATATTTAGAACATAAGATGTTTTGGGTAATATCAGAGAATATTAAGGTTTTGATACATCTTTTAAAGCAAAGAAAAAGATAATTGTTTAATACCTATCAATATAACTGGATGCAGTATGTCTCCAGTATGGTAAAACAAAATTTGTTAAGTGAAGAAATTGTTGTTAAAATCGCACACCAACAGGCTCTGGAAGCAAAGATATGGAAAGTTAGCCCACTCCCCAGATTGCACCTGGGATCCTTCTGGCTACCCCAGACCTCAAGCCAGTGGGCTGGGGAGGAAGGGAAACTGTTGGACACTAGAGGTTGTACCAAGTGGACTCCTCAAAAGTGGGTATGCTTATCTATGCCTGTTGCTCCAAAGCACTGTAGTAAAGACATCTCACTAGGATCCTGTATGTGGGATAAAATTAATAATTAGACCAAAGTATTGAATAACGGGCAATGTGTGTGTTAATTCTTGGAAAGAAGTATTTTAAAAGGATAAAAGTGTTAGCAACCCACCAGTAGACAAATGTAATGTAATGTAAGTACTGTGTTTACCAATAATCACATTTACTATTTGCCACAACCAAAAAGTCTCAGCTTACTGTAAGCACTGATTTAGCTGAGTTAACAGTTACCAATCATCTGTTTAAAAAGGTAAAAAGGTAACATAGTTCCTAAAAACAAAAACAAACAAACAAACAAAACAATGTGGGAAAGAGAACCATTCATATTATACACGCAAATGGGGACATGTTAAGAATTGCCACTGCAGAAAGACATAACAGCTTACCATTGGTATAACATATTTTCTGGATGGTCTCCCACAACTACTGGCATACTAATGTTACTACCCCTAATTGTTTTTGGTTTTAAATTGTATGTGTTTAATTAAAATGTTTAAAATGTGCTGGTGGATAAAACAAATGTATGCAAAGCTAAAGCCACAGGCCCAAATCACCTCCCAGTATTTTCTATTACGTGGACTAAATAAGAAGTGACACTGGCGATTAATAATCTTAGTGTCAAAAGGGGGATATGTAGGAGCAGGATTTTATAATGTCCCATAAGAATTAAAGTATAATTTGATTTCATCCTGCTAGGCACCCTTTTTAAATAGCAGAATGAAATGACCCTCTGGGACTATAAGATTCTGTTTTCCCATATGCATTACAAATTGGGCCCTCTCTAACTCTTTGTTTTAAGATTTAGGTAGTAAGAGACAGGATTCTCTATTGTGTCTATGTTTAAGTAAATTAGAGAAAAATTGAAGACCTTGGTCTCAATGTAAATTGTCTTGGTTATTAACTGTAAAACTTAGCAAGGTTTAATTTGCAATGCCTTTTTGCTGGATATAAAATACTACTGTTTGTATTCTCAATCTGCTTGTGTGAATGAGGAATGTATGCATCAGGAAAAGATAAGGTATGAAGGCCATTGTTATAGCCAGAGTCAAGGAAGAAGTAGTAAAGAGACTTAAAGAACATCAAAGAATCATCAGGCACTGCTTACTAGCCAGACAGCTGTTAAACTGTCTGGCATCACAGAGTGGATACATGCTTCACAGTGTAAGAATGCACCACCCCCAGTGAACCAGTCATCACCTCGGGACCACGCGGAGTCAATTTTGACTCCAGAAGAAGACGTAGAGGAACAGCCTGCAATACCTTACAATCTACGCTCTCGTAAGGATTGCCAGAAGCAGACGACGACTTAAAGCAAGGCCCAAGAAGAAGCAGTAGCGAGCCTAGCGCCTTCTGCCTGGTGGACGTAAAACCGTGACTGCGGTTCCCTCAGTTGAGGTTATCAGAACCAGAAGGGCCCTGCCTCCAACATGCGCCTCTGGTGGCGCCTGTTCCTCAGCTGCTGGTGTCTTAAGGTCTGGGGAATCCACAATGACAATTCATTTATCCAGCAGCAAGTGTGGATAGCTCAGACCCTTAATATTTCTAAATGCTGGGTCCCAGCCCACTCTCAAACTGGTGTTCCTGTCCTGGCTATCCCACTCAATTCCTCAGACCTCACTGGAGGACCTCGTCCGTTTAACACAATATGGAACAGCAATTACACCTGGGAAGAGACTATTGGCAATTCCTTTATCCCACTTGGGGGAGTAATACACCAGGCAAAAAGGCTTCTGAGGTTACAAGCAGTAGTTAAAATAATGGCAAATAAAACTGGAGAAAGTTTAAGAGCCCTGGCCAAACAAACAGGGGCAATCTGACAGGTGGCCCTCCAAAACCGTCAGGCATTGTACATAGTGCTGGCGGCCAAAGGAGGGACCTGTGTTCTCATTGGAAAACAATGTTGAGTGTTTATACCTGACGATACCAATGAGGTAATAGATCACGCTTGCCACTTAGAACAAATCGCATATCTTCCCCATGAAGAGCCAAGTTCTTTATGAAAGTGGCTAAGTAACCTGTTCAATTTCTCTGGCATAGGAAACTGGTTGTTTCAGGGAGCCCTGACTATCCTGTTTGGAATCCTAATAATTTTTGTATGTTTTCAGTTAGTCTCCTGTTGTACCCAAAATTGTGTAAGGCATGCCACCCAGGTGACTGCCCCAAAACAGAGTGCTAATATGATGATTTTGAATATTGATGATGAACAAAGAGATAAAGAATGGTTAATATGTGGAACCCAGTAAAACGTTGGTCATGGCGTGAGCTTGACCAAAAGGAGGGATTGTGAAAGTAGAATGAATTATATTGTAAAAATAAGAATGGATTAAAGAAATGTATGTACCTTTAAGCAGAAATAAGAAATGTTGAAATTCAGGTGCCAGGAAAAGAAACATTAGGCATAAACAATGGTGCTAATGGCGAAACATTAACAGAAGATCGGTAATAGTTAGTAAGGAAATAAGATATGCATGCCTAGCCCAGGTAAACTTATCTGATTCTGCTTCCTTTGTTATCTTGTTAAATTCTCACCCTTTTATCTGTATAAATAAGATAGTTTGTGTCTTGCATGGTGCTCACATTATCTGGGTGTTATTAGCAGAGCGCTGTGCTAATAAAACAGAGTGGTCTGACAAACTGAGTCCTGAGTCTTACTTTTACACCTCCCTCCCTCTCTCCCATTTCTTCTAATTTGCTCTCCTGCATTCCACAGTTGCCAAACTTTTCATTCTGGAGGCCACATGGGGCTTTGGTCATATGTATCCCTGTGTGGTTTTCTGAGCACACTGTAATGAATCACTCTCTTAAATGTTTTTTTTCTGAGGCACACCGGGGATAGACACATACAGATCTAGAAACAGAGACACATGGCACATGGCTCTGCTTTCATTTGCACTGGCTGTACACCTGTGGAACTGACCTCAGTAGGGCTACTCCTGATTTGCAACAGAGACACAGAGTCCCATAAAGAGAGAAAACCAGAAACATGCAGACAGAAACTCACAACTGGAAATGCAAGTGGGTGGGATTCCAGGGTTTGCAGCCCCTCTCCTTGTGGAATGTACAAGCCCATCTCCTGCACTCCCCCTAAAGCCCAGACAGACAGCAACTCACAGCATGGAGAAAACAGAACTGGTGGAAACTACTTCTGGGATGGGGAGACATCTCCTCCTCCCTATGCTGATCATCTGGGTCCCAGGTTCCAGCTGAGTGATGCATGGACTGGGGATGGGAAAAGTAGGTGCAGAGTCCCTTGTCCAGAAGACACACTCATCTCTGAGACTGAGAAGAAGGGGAGGTCTGGAACTCATGTCTCATCTGCTTTGAAATCTTGGGAGACAATCATCAGAGAACAGGATAATTTGGGAACAAATTCATCTCTCCCTAAACTGTGAGACCTGTGGAGAGTAATTCCAAGACAGGACATGCTTAGCGCAGCTCCCACTAGTTTAGTGCATGGCAGACTCAACTCAACTCACAGACAGGACTCACTCAGGAGAGATCAAATGGTTTGCTGAGAGAAGGCAACTCTTTTCCTTTCCTTTCACATTTTATTTGCTTCTGACTTTGTGTTTCCTTCTTTTCTCACTTCCTAGAACTCTACCTCTGGCCTCTCATTTTCCTCATGTTGTTTCCCATTTCCTTCCAGGTGTGAGCTCAGCCTTTGTGGAGCAGCCCCCTTTCCTCCCAGGGTACTCAGGAAACTACCCAACCCTGCAATATACACCGAAACAATCCAACTGTGACAAGATATACTGGTATAGGCAATAGGGAGGCAGGGAGATGGAGGGGCTCTTCTATTCTTATGAAGACTGTTTGGTGAACTTCACAGCCGAGCCCATGACAGCCCTGAGGAGGAACAAAAAAATGGAACCTAAAACGGACAAACTTTTCACGATCTGACTCAGCTGTGTATTATTGCTCCTGCAGCACTGCACAGTGACACCGAGCCCCGAGACAGCCTGCAAAACCCCAGAGATAGAGCATGAGATTGAGACACTTTGATGACTTGCTGCATTTCACATCTCAGGCCCTGCCTACATTAAGGAAGTAAACACCAGAGTAGCCACATTGAAGATACCAGAGTAAGAATCACCACTATAAGCCCTGATTTGCATCAGTGCAGCACTTTTGGATTAGGGCTGTGTAGCAACACCGCAGCAAATTACTCTCATGCTGAGAAAGCCTAGGCCACCGGTTAGGCTCAGCAGCTGTGGTTATGGCAGAGTTTGGATTGTGGTTGGAAAGTTCATACAGAGTACCCTTCACTTAGCAAAGCAGAGCTTGGAATGCTGCTGTGATCAGAGAGCTCCCTCACAGGCTCCCCACAAAGGACACTAGCCAGGTGTGCTCTCCCCTATCTCCCTCACCCTCTCATCAGCTCTGCCAGCCGGTCGCTAGAGGGAGCCATGATCACATGCACTAATTAGAGTGTTACAGTGACATGCACCATATTTCTTAGTATTCTCATCACTTGATGTATAATTTGCTCAGAGCAGGGGTGGCCAACTTAAGCCTGAGAAGGAGTCAGAATTTACTAATGTACATTGCTCAGTAGATTGTAACCCTGGCCCTAGAGAGAAGGGCTACGTGGAGGGTCACAGTGAGCCAATGAGGCTAGCAAAAACCACCTGGAAGTGTAGGACCCACGGGGGCAAGGACAGAGCTCTGCCACAGCTTATATATCAGTGCTAGAAGTCTAAATAACAAAATGGGTGAACTAGAGTGCTTCGTATAAAATGAGCATATTGATATAATAGTCATTACAGAAACCTGATGGAATGAAAATAATCAATGGGATACAGTAATACCAGAGTACAAAGTATATCTGAAAGACAGAACAGGTCATGCTGGTGGGGGAGTGGCATTATATGTGAAAGAAAGTATAAAATCAAATGAAGTAAAAATCGTAAATGAATCAAACTGTACCATAGAATCTCTATGGATAGAAATTCCATACTCTAATAATACGAATATAGCAGTAAGGATATATTACAGACCACCTGACCAGGATGGTGATAGTGACTGTGAAATTCTCAGGGAGATTAGAGAGGCTATTAAAATAAAAAAAACCCTCAATAATAATAATGGGGGATTTCAATTATCCCCATATTGACTGGGTACATGTCACCTCAGGATGGGTTGCATAGATAAACTTTCTTGACATTTTAAATGACTGCTTCTTGGAGCAGCTGGTCCTGGAACCCATCAGAGAAGAGGCAGTTCTTGATTCTGTCCTAAGTGGAGCACAGGATCTGGTCCAAGAGGTGAATATAGCTGGACTGCTTTGTAATAGTGACCATACTATAACTAAATGGCAGATGAAATTTAATGTTGATAAATGCAAAGTAATGCACATTGGAAAACATAATCCCTACTATACATATAAAATGATGGAGTCTAAAATAGCTGTTATCGCTCAAGAAAGAGATCTTGGAGACATTGTAGATAGTTCTCTGAAAATATCCACTCAATGTGCAGTGGCAGTCAAAAAAGTGAACAGAATGCTGGGAATAATTAAGAAAGGGATAGATAATAGGACCGAAAATATAATGTTGCCTTTATATAAATCCATGGTACGCCCACGTCTTGAATACATGTGTGCAGATGTGGTCACCCCATCTCAGAAAAGATATGTTGGAATTGGAAAAGGTTCAGAAAAGAGCAACAAAAATGATTAGGGGTATGGAACGGCTTCTGTATGAGGAGAGATTAATAAAACTGGGATCTTTCAGCTTGGAAAAGAGATGGCTAAGGGGAGATATGATTGAGGTCTATAAAATCATGACTGATGTAGAGAAAGTAGATCAAGAAGTGTTGTTTACTACTTCTCATAACACAAGAACTAGAGGTCACCCAATAAAATTAATTGGCAGCAGGTTTAAAACAAATAAAAGGAAGTATTTCTTCACACAACGCACAGTCAACCTGTGGAACTCCTTGCCAGAGGATGTTGTGAAGGCCAAGACCATGAAAGGGTTCAAAAAAGAGCTAAATAAATTCATGGAGGGTAGGTCCATCAATGGCTGTTAGCCAGGATGGACAGGAATGGTGTCCCTAGTCTCCGTTTGCCAGAAGCTGGGCATGAGTGACAGGGGATGGATCATTTGATGATTACCTGTCCTGTTCATTCCCTCTGGGGCACCTGGCATTGGCCACTGTCGGAAGACAGGATCGTGAGCTACATGGACCTTTGGTTTGACCCAATAGGGCTATTCTTATGTTCTTATGTCCCCCCCTCAGTATCTCTCCCTTATTTCTTTGTTCGGGGAGCAGGACAGTTATCCAGGGGGAGGAAGACTCCTGCTGCAAATGGCATAATGTGCTGGAGATGGGCCCCAACCGCTAGCCCAGACTCAAATCAGCACACGAGTAGCAAATCGCCCAACCTTCCTGTGTCAGGTCTGCCTTTGTGAAAGACCCAAACCACATCACTGAATCTGAACACAATGGAAGATTAGGGAAGTTCCAATCCAAATGTAGATCCAAACTCTGCAGGGTTGGTCCCATTTCTAGGTTAAACCAAGATGGAAGAACTATTTCTCATTTCATGTTGCACATCCACAACAAATTATGTTCATCACAGCAGTTAGCTCTGGGAGTTAAGAACTGGGCCATGCAACATTTCACATCTCAGGCTCTGCTTACATTAAGGAAGTACATACTGGAGTAATCAAGTTAAATATATTACAGTAAGATGTATCACTGTAAGCCCTGTTTTGTATCAGCGCAGCACTCTGTATTAGAGGTTTGCATCAGTGTCATTATATCAGTGTAGCAACACCTCTGCAAATTGCTCTCATGCAGAGAGAGCCTAGGACACAGGTGTGTGAAGCAGCAGCTACTGTTGTGGTATGGTGTGGAATGAGGTTAGACAGTTCAGAGTCAACTTCATTTAGCAATGCAAGGCTTGGAATATTGCTGTGATCAGCTCCCTCACAGGCTCCCCACACAGGACACTAGCCAGGTGTGCTCTCTCCTATCTCCCTCACCCTCTCATCAGCTCTGCCGGCCAGTCTCTAGAGGGAGCCATGATCACATGCGCTAACTGGTGTGTTACACTGACATGCCCCAGACTTATCAGTATTCTCATCACTTGATGTATAATTTGCTCAGAGCAGGGGTGGCCAACCTGAGCCTGAGAAGGAGTCAGAATTTACTAACGTACATTGCCAAAGAGCCACAGTAATTCATCAGCAGCCCCCATCAGCTCGCACTCCCCCAGCTCCCAGCGCCTCCCACCCCCGGCAGCCCCGCTGATCAGCACCTCCCCCTCACGTCCCGATCAGCTGTTTCGTGGTGTGCAGGAGGCTCTGGGGGAGAGCGAGGAGTGAGGACACTGTTGACTCAGGGTAGAGGGTGGGAAGGGGTGGAGTGGGGGCAGGGGCTGTGGCAGAGCCAGGGGTTGAGCAGTGAGCACCCCCCGGCACATTGGAAAGTTGGCGCCTGTAGCTCCAGCCCTGGAGTCAGTGCCTATACAAGGAGACACATATTCACTTCTGAAGAGCCGCATGTGGCTCCGGAGCCACAGGTTGGCCACCCCTGGCTCAGAGTAATAAGCTTGAACCAGCCAGGTTTTTATTTAGGGATTCTGGGAAACTGACTGGAATAGCTATTCCAGAATAGCTCCCCATGTGGATACTCTTATTCCAAATAGCTATTGCCCTTCAAATTCACACTCTACTTTATTCTGGAATAACTTCTGACAAAACCTTAGAGATGATCATCTTCTTCATGCTTGATCCTAATTTCCAGAAAACACACTGATGGGCTCTAGTACTAACACACATTCACAGAGAGATAATATAAACCTATCCTTCTAATTATAACAATACTGTATTAAGCAATAAATATAATCCATGTTTTGTCATTCTGTGAATAATCCAGCCTCAGTAACTGAAACCCGTTAAACTTAAAGGGGTCACTTTAGTTACCTGTCGGGAGCTCCTGTTGATATCTTCTAGGATATGTGGCTTGCTACATGGGATAAGTCCTCTCCTGTGATAGCATCTTCTCCCTCATCATTCCTGAGGAGAAATTCTCATCTCTGTGTTAGTGGCAAGAGGGCATGATCCAGGCAAAGGGGACAAGAGTCTCCAAGGGATTCATGAAACTGGCTGTCCAGGAAGCAGAGAGAGAAGAGGACATAGGCAGCCATAATTCTCTCCATAAGGGGGCACCACCTTGTTTCTCTTCCCACTGAGGAGCATATTTGCTCTTCAGCTCACTTTCAACTTGAAGTGCAGAGAGGAGGAAACCCATAGTGTGGTGGAGACAAAGCAGGGGAAAATTACCAGCATGTGGCAAAATCTCGTGCTTTCAGCACTGCTCCTCTGGGTCCCAGGTACTGTCTGAGTGACCATAGGAATGGGGTGAGGCAGGCAGGCACAGAGTTCCCAGGTGGTCCCAAGTTGAGGGACACATTCTTCTCACTGAGACTGAGATATAAGGGGATATTTGGAAACCACGTCTCATCTGGTTTGTGATGCTGGGAGGTCCTTTGCATTTTCTGTCTTTTTCTCCTTCTCATTTTTCTCTCTGTGTTTCTCTCTTTCAGACTTTTTTCTCTCCCTCCCCCACCTCACCATTTTCTGCATTCACTTGTCCCTCATATTTTTGTCAAGTTTTTAATGCTTCTTTTCCAGGTATGGGGTCAGTCTATGTGGAGCAACCCCCCTTTGTCACAGGGGCTCTAGAGAATCCTAAAACCCTGCAGTGTACATTGAAACAAAGCAGCTGCAACTGGATGTACTGGTATAGGCAACGGGAAGGAAGGGAGCTAGAGGGACTCTTCAACTCTCTAGGAGATGGACCAGGCACCAACTTCACAGCTGAGCCCATGACAGCCCTGAGGAGCAACACAAAATGGGACCTAACGTGGAGAAGCCTTTCACTGTCAGACTCGGCTGTGTATTACTGTGCATGCAGCACTGCACAGTGACACAGAACCCTGAGACAGACAGCAAAAACCCAGAGAGATGGGAGGAAACAGAGGGAGTACACGTGCCTATGAGTCAGAAGGTTATTGCTTGGCCATGGGTCCTAGACAAATTGTCTAGGATACATTTGGTGTCTCCAGATGGGCTGTAAAGATCCCCAGGAACTATCATGCCATACATGTCAGGATATGGCTTTTTCTATCTCTTGCCATCCTTTTTCTTTCCAAATGATTTTCTCTTAGTCCCTGTCCTCTCTACTATTCTCTTTCTTTCTTGTCCCCAATCCAGTCATTAAGCCCATTCCTACTTCCCTGCAATGATATCATGTTCTTGTCCTCCCTGACCACCTGTCCTGGCTACAGTGGTTGAGACAAATGCTCTAGTGTGTTGTAGGGGGTATAGTAATATAAGGCATATGCCCAGCCCTGGGATCCCCTGTCATTGCAGGGCCCCAAGCCAGGGAACCCTCTGTTTTACTGTAAATCCGCCTCTGCTCCTAAGGTCTCTTCCAACTCTAATTTTCTATGATTCTATGAAATGGTCAGGTGACTTGGGGATGAATGCACACAAACACCACTGCTGTGTACCACATCTGAGGGTATGGCTACACTTGCGAGTTGCAGCGCTGGTGGAGGCTTTCCAGCACTGCAATTAGTAAGTGGTCACACCTGCAGGGCACTTCCAGCACTGCAACTCCCTGGCTGCAGTGCTGGCCATACACCTCACTCAGCATGGGGAATAAGGATTGCAGCGCTGGTCATCAAGTGTGGTCACACACCAGCGCTGTTATTGGCCTCCAGGGTATAAGGGTGTATCCCAGAATGCTTTTAACTAAATTACTCCCTTTGTTTTGTTATGCAGCCTCTCTTTGTTTTGTTGTGAACCTCTGGAGCTCCGTTGCTACCGGAGCTGCTCTACCGGAGCTGCTTATCAGCTCCTGTTTGCTGTGATCAATCTGTGAACAATCAAATAAGATCCTCCTCCCTGCGTGATTCACAGGGGTTGAGTGTTTGCTTTGCTTGAGAGAAACAGGGGGAGGGGGCAGAGGGGGGAAAGAGAGTATGTTGGATGCAGGCTGTTTGCAGTTAACAGTAAGGGGGTGGGAAAATTTTCTGATTTTGCACAGTGTCAGTTCCAAAAATCCACTCTCTTCCCCCTCCCCGGTCCCTGTCACACTGCCCCACACCCCCGTCTTTTGAAAAGCACATTGCTGCCACTTGAATGCTGGGATAGCTGCCCATAATTCATCACTCCCAACAGCGCTGCAAATGCTGCAAATGTGGCCACACTGCAGCGCTGGTAGCTGTGAGTGTGGCCACACACCAGCGCTGGCCCTGCACAGCTGGACAACCAGCACTGCAACTACCAGCGCTACAGATTTGTAAGTGTAGCCATACCCTCAGAGAGCTGCTCATACAGTGTTATTTCTGCTAGAACAGTACGTCCTTGTGAGCTCACAAATTATGTCTTTGCATTGGGGTACATGGTGCTGGAAATACAATGACCAGTTACAGACAATCAAAAACCTTGCAAACCTAGGCCACAGGTGTGTGGAGCAGCAGCTATAATTGTGTCAGGTGTGGCAAAGCACCACCTTCTCCTCAGCTGGCTCAGTCCTTTTTAGCCTTGGAGACACAGGCTTGGACAAGGCAAATCCTTACAGGTAGCACAGCTTTTCCTTTCCTCAGTCAGTCCCTTGTGCTTGTTTTCCTTCCCTTCTGGGGAGGGAGTGCAGCCTTCCTTCCTGGAAGGGTTTGGTGCCTTGCTGCACCCAGCCTACTGGCAGCTTCTCTCACCCCCCACCTCCTTCCATGCAGGGGAGGGTTTAAAAAGAGCTCAAGCAGTTGGAGCCAGCTGAACCTTATTAGTTCCCTAGTAACCCCTTTTTCTGCTGAACCTTATTTCCCTGTGGTTATCTCTCCTCAGTGGATAGGAAGAGGCCTTTCAACCCCCTGGGACTAATTACTATCCCACCCCCCACCCCCCCTTGTAGATGTTTGTCCTGGGTTTACCACACAGGGTTGGGGGTGTGGTTGGAGAATTCAAAGAGTCATCTTCATATAGCAATGCAGGGCTTGAAATACTCCTGTGATCAGAGAGCTGTCTGCTACATCTAAGAGCAGGCCCTGGTCTGTGCTCTCAGGTGAATGTAAAGTTATCAATGAAGAAACATATTTGTTTAGCACAAGTTTTTCTTGTGGAGAAAAACAGAACAGGTTCCAGTCCAGCTCTGGGAGAGAGTAAAGCCATTCCTATCTGCTGACAATTCAGTATCTGTGTGAAATGAATAGGCAGATCTCAGTGGCACAAAAAGTGATGACCCCATACATTTGTGTGTACAGTGGGAGTATCGAGAGGAGAGTGTTACCCTGAGGAGGAGACAAAAATATTAATCTAAGTATCTCACTGTTTAGTTCTCATGATGCCTCTTTTTCTCCAGCTTTCAGTTCACTCACTGAATTGGAAAAAAAGACACAAAATGCACCTATCTTTCCCCTTTCACCAAGGGTGGCCTTGAGGAAATATCCTTGATGGAAACATCCTACAGGTCTGAGTGGGTCAATAGCATGGAGCTCAGGTTGGAGATAAAGTAATATCCCATACGCAGCTGCACAAGGGCCATATATTCTGCTAATTAAAATCCTCTCACTCTTCAATAACTGCCTTCCTTCTCAACTGTTGTGCCATTTAATATACTCATTCTGCTTAGCTCCCCTCAGTACAAAATTCTCTCACATTCTTTTTTCCTCTTTCTAGGCAGGGTTTTGTTGTTTTTTTTTGGCTTCTAGCTCTCTCATATCATTTCCTGTCTCACATGTCTCTGCTCACCGGTTGGCCAGTGGCTGGAAGTTCTGGCTTAGGATCAGGCTGTGTGGGTCTATGCAGCTGTCTCAGACAGATCCCCAGCCAGATGAGCAGCTACCCAATGGTTCCCCATTTGCTCTTTATTGTTGGCCTGTCCCCCTTGGGTAAGTGAAAGCTTTTAATTTAAGCAAAAGCACATGAAGGAATCTATGGATCTGTTCATTTTTAGAGACAGCAGAGATGGTACAGACCATCTTTCCCATTGGCCCCATCCCTAGCCCCTGCGGGGTGGTTTCCAGTGTTACATTCTCCTACACTTTCTACCATGAGATTATAAAATGAAGGCAACAGTAAGGCTTCCACCCCTTCCCATGCAGAGATTTCCCTCTCCTTTGGGAATGTTTCCTGATCACGAGCCAGAAATTCCCCCATTTCTCCAATATAATCCCATTAAACCCTCTTCTCATTTTATTTCTGTTTCCCCACAGGATGGGCCGTCCATCAGCCCCCAGATATGGTGGTCAGTCAGGGACAGCAGCTGACATTGAACTGCTCCCAAAAATCAACCAGTTTCATCAACATGTACTGATACAAACAAGATGTGGAAAAGGACGCAAGGCTGCAGCTGGTCGTGTTTTCTACAGAAGGCTCTGGTGCAAATGTTGAGAAGCCATTTGAAGGTCACTTCCAGAGCAGTGGGACAAAAAACTATGTCCAGTCTCTGTTTGCAGAGAGTGCCCAGGTGCAAGACTCAGGCACATATTACTGTGCTAAGCAAGATCACACAGTAACTCAGCTGCCGAAAGTGCTTAGCATAAACCACCCAGCAAAGTGAAAGGACTTCCCTTCCCCCACACCCATGCACAGCCCTGCCTCCTGCTCTAACACCTCTCTCCCCATCCCTATGTATCCTCCTCTCCCTTCCCTAACTTTTCTTCTGCCTCTCTTTTCCACCTTTTCTGAGCCTTTCCGTTTTCCTTCTTCTCTCCTACTAAGAGTATGTCTACACTATAGCTTATGTCAGTGTAAATTATGTCTCACGGGGGGCTGAGTAAATCACCTCCCCGAGCAACATAAGCTACATTGCCATGAGTGCAGGCATGGACAACCGCTCTCTGGGAATAGAGTAAAGCTGATGGGAGAACTCTCTCCAGGTCGGCTTAGAGAGGCTACATTAGAGAGCTTGCCGTCACACAGGTGCATCGGTGCAGCTGCACCACTGTAAACTCTCTAGTGTAGCCATGTGTGACAAAGTTGGGGATTTTGGTAGTGTTTTACATGGATAGCAAGTACGTACCTCAGTTTCCCTTTGTGCTGCATGTTTAACAAGGTGGTGGGAGAGGGTTTGTTGTTGCAGAGGACCAGGTGTGACCTTGCCTAGCAGCCGGGACCCTAGACAACAGCCTGGAGATGGGGTATCCTAACAACTGGTGGCCTGGTGACTAAGAGGCTCACCCCTGCTTGGCCGTCAGCTGGTTCTGGCCAGTGGGAGGACAATGGGCTGAGGAGAGAGGACTACGCTGACCTGACCAACCAGTTCAAGCCAGAGGGGAACAAAGGATGGAAGAGAGAGGGCCCCAGCAACCTGTTTACCTGGGATGGAAGACAAAGGACAGGGGAGGAGCTGTTGGGGATGGTGATATCGAATGCCGAGATAGAAAGCACAGGGCCCCAGAACTGGAGAGAAAGAGTAGGCAGAGCCCACCTGGATGCAGGGGAGACTTAGATGTACCATGCTGAGGAAGGCCAGGTCTGAGGGCCCTGTGAATTTCCTATGCTGAGTTCAGATGCTCAATAAAACTTCTTGTTTTACGCTGGCTGAGAGTTGCAAGGGTCTAGAGAACAGGGTTACATTATTCCCTCTGGGAGTGGAGACCCCGGGGATCCAGAGTGAGTGGACTCCCTGAGGAGGCCCATAGAGAGAGACAGGCATACTAAGACTCAGAGAGTTGCGGTTCCAGGAGGTGGAGGGTGTGACAAAGTTCCTCCTCTACCTTGGTGGGTCCTGCACTTATTGGCAGATTTGCTCACCTCAGTGATCTTCCCCACAGTCTGGGTCAACTCCTCCTGTGACTGATCAGGAGTTGGGAGGTTTGGGGGGAACCCGGGCCCGCCCTCTGCTCCAGGTTCCAGCCCAGGGCCCTGTGGATTGCAGCTGTCTATAGTACCTCCTGTAACAGCTGCATGACAGCTTCAACTCCCTGGGCTACTTCCCCATGGCCTCCTCCAAACACCTTCTTTATCCTCACCACGGGACCTTCCTCCTGGTGTCTGATAACGCTTGTACTCCTCAGTCCTCCAGCAGCACACCCTCACCCTCTCAGCTCCTTGCGCCTCTTACTCCCAGCTCCTCACATGCACTTCTTCTCCTCTGGCTCCCCGCCCCTCACCTGACTGGAGTGAGCTCCTTTTTAAACCCAGGTGCCCTGATTAGCCTGCCTTGATTGGCTGCAGGTGTTCTAATCAGCCTGTCTGCCTTAATTGGTTCTAGCAAGTTCCTGATTACTCTAGTGCAGCCCCTGCTCTGGTCACTCAGGGAACAGAAAACAACTCACTCAGTGATCAGTATATTTGTCCTCTACCAGATTCCTGTAACCCACTGGTTTGCATCTGTCACAAGGGGATTAAACGAAAAGAGAGAGTGGACCCGCAAGAAGAGCTGTCACAATGAAGGGGATCCTCTTAGGGACCATAAGGGGCCAAGAGTGGGCACGACCTAAGAGTAAAGAGGTCCAGAGGCCCATGTCCAGGGGACACACTCTCTTCGCTGAGACTGAGGGTGGAGGGGATATCTGCTCCCCCGATTTTATCTGCTCTGAGACCCTGGGAGGAATACAGAGCATAATTAAGGAGTGGGGGAACTAAAGCAAAAATACCCCTCCCAGTTGGGACACCCTTAGCATAGACCCTCTAGACTCCGTGCATGAGAGCCTGAACTCATAGACAGGACCAGCTCAGTGCAGATCCATTTGTTTGCTCACAAAGTTACTGTTTTTGTTTCCTTCCCATTTTCTCTGCTCATCACTCCCTCTGGGTTTCCCTTCATTCTTTTCTCACTTCTCCTCTCTCTCTCTTTTTCTGTCCTCTCACTCTTTGCCCTCGGGGTTCTGTCATGTAGTTTCCCATTTCCAGGTGTGGGCTCCGCGTATGTGGAGCAGCTGCCCTTCCTTACTGGACACCAAGGACACTCCCTGGCTCTGCAGTGTACACTCAAACAGTCCAACTGTGACTGGATGTTCTGGTACCAGCAGTGGGGAGGCAGGGAGCTGGAGGGGCTCTTCTACTCTTATGGAGACCAACTGGTGAACTTCACAGCCAAGCTCTTGATAGCTCAGAGGAGCAACAAAAACTGGGACTTAAAATGGAACAAACTTTCACAGTCAGATTCAGCTATGTATTACTGTGCCTGCAGCACTGCACAGTTACACAGAGCCCTGAGACAGCCAGCAAAATCCCAGAGAGACAGAGAGAGGGGAGAAAATAGAGGCAGCTGTGTGTGCCTAGACATTGGAAGGACAATGCAGGGTGCACTTCCAAGGTGAAGTGTCTGGAACATACATTGTCTTCAGAAGAAGTGTAAGGATCAACAGGAGCACCCATGCCAGATCAGTGACCATGTTGCACACTTGAGATGTAATGGGCTCTATTAATAGCAATGGGAGTTTTGCCTTAATGGGACCAGGATTTCGCTATTGGTCTCTTGAAATTGGACATTGATCACCAGGGGCGGCTCTAGCTTTTTTGGTGCCCCAAGCACAGCAGGCAGGCTGACTTCGGTGGAGTGCCTACGGGAGGTCCCCGGTCCTGCGGATTTCACGGCATGCCTGCAGGAGGTCCGCCAGTCCCGCGGCTTCGGCGTACCCGCCGCTGAATTACTGCCGAATCTGCAGGACCGGCGGACCTCATACAAGCAAGCCGCTGAAGGCTGCCTGACTGCCGCCCTCGCAGGGACCGGCAGGGTGCCCCCCTTAGCTTGCCTCCCCAGACACGCGCTTGGAGTGCTGGTGCCTGGAGCCGCTGCTGTTGATCACTATTACGAACACTTTTCTCTCTTCCTTGACATTTTCTTCCATTTCTTTCCTATTCTCTCTCATTCTCTCTCACTATTCCCTTTGCTCCAGCTCTCTCACTTTCCATTTCTTTCTCTTCATTCTTTTTCTATTTCTTTAAATTAACCCCCCCAAATCCAGTTGCTGACCCCAGCTCACTGTGTCTCCGGGGACTGTTCTGACCTACTGTAATGCCTTATTCACATGATTGCTGAGCCATGGATTCTAAGCAGGGGAATATAGAGTAAAAGCGGGAAAGTGGTATTACCGATGATGTGTACAGAGGTGAGACCATTACTGGAATTACCTACCTAGTCTGGTGCCCACAATTGAACAAGGAAGATGATAAATTGGTGAGGGTTCAGAGAAGAGCCATGAGAATGATTAAAGGATTAGAAAACCTGCTTTATAATGATAGGCTCAAGGAGCTCAATCTTAACAAAAGAAGGTTAAGTGGTGACCTGATTACAGTCTATAAGTACCTACGGTGTTTTGACTCCAGTGTTTTGCAGAGGGAGGGTGACTGTCCTGATTTTTTTTTCTCTCTTTATCTCCACTTCTCAATTTGTCATTCCCCCTTTCTCTCCTTTACCCTTTCCTTCTTTTTTCTTCCTTCCTTTCTGTTGCACGCTCTCTTTTTCATTTCAATTTGTGCCCTGAGTTGATACCACCTGGTTCTTTCATGGGTATGTCTACATTGCAAAAAAACCCAAACAAAACCTTATGGCAGTGAGTCTCATAGACAAGGCAACTGACTTGGGCTCATGGGGCTTGTGCTACAGGGCTAAAAATAGCAATGTAGATGTTCAGGCTCCAGTAATTTTGGAGTCCAGGTTACAGCCTGATCGGGAACATCTGCACTGAAGTTTTAGCCCTATAGCACGAGCCCCACAAGCCTGAGTCAGTTGAACGAGGCTCTGAGACTCACTGCCAAGGTTATTTATTTATTTATTTGCCTTGTAGGTGTACCCATGCTGTTTCTTGTTTCCTTCCAGGTGTGGGTCCCACCTACATAGAGCAGCCACGCTTCTTCACAGGGGTGTGCGTCAGTGTCATTATATCAGTGTAGCAACATCTCTGCAAATTGCTCTCATGCAGAAAAAGCCTAGGCCACAGGTACGTGGAGCAGCAGCTACTGTTGTGGTAGGGTGTGGAATGAGGTTAGACAGTTCACAGAGTCAACTTCATTTAGCAACGCAAGGCTTGGAATATTCCTGTGATCAGAGAGCTCCTTCACAGGCTCCCCACACACAAGACACTAGCCAGGTGTGCTCTCTCCTATCTCCCTCACCCTCTCATCAGCTCTGCTGGCCAGTCGCTAGAGGGAGCCATGACCACATGCACCAACCAGAGTGTAACACTGACATGCCCCAGACTTCTTAGTATCCTCATCACTTGATCGATAATTTGCTCAGAGAAATAACCATGGACCAGCTAGGTTTTTATTTAGGGATTCTGAGAAATGGACTGGAATAGCTATTCCAGAATAGCTCCCTGAGAGGACACTCTTATTCCAGAATAGCTATTGCCCTTCAAATTCACACTCTACTTTATTCTGGAATAACTCCTGACAAAACCTTAGAGATGATCTTCTTCTTGATGCTTTATCCTAATTTCCAGAAAACAGACTGATGAGCTCTAGTACTAACACACATTCACAGAGAAATAATATAAACTTATCCTTCTGATTATAGCAATACTGTATTAAGCAGTAAATATAATCCACATTCTGTCATTCTGTGAATAATCCAGCCTCAGTACCTGAAACCCATTAAGCCTCAAGGGGTCACTCTAGTCACCTATCAGGAGCTCCTGTCCATATCTTCTAGAATATGTAGCTTGCTTCATGGGATAAGTCCTCTCCTGTGATACCATCTTCTCCGTCATCATTCCTGAGGAGAAATTCTCATCTCTGTGTCAGTGGCAAGGCAAAGGGGACAAGACAGGAGTCTCCAAGGGATTCATGAAACTGGCTGTCCAGGAAGCAGAGAGAGAAGAGGACATAGGCAGCCATAACTCTCTCCATAAAGGGACACCACCTTGCAGCAGCAGCTTCAGGCACCAGTGCTCCAAGCATGTACCTGGGGCAGTAAACCGCGGGGGGCACCCTGCAGGTCCCTGCAAGGGCGGCAGTCAGGCAGCCTTCAGTGGCATACCTGAGGGAGGTCCTGCGGATTCCGTAGCAATTCGGCGGCAGGTACGCAGAAGCCGCGGGACCGGTGGAACTCCCACAGGAAAGTTGCCGGAGGCAGCCTGCCTGCCATGCTTCGGGTGGCAAAAAAGATAGAGCTGCCCCCGCCACCTTGATTCTCCTCCCTCTGAGGAGTGTATTTTCTCTTCAGCTTGCTTTCAACTTGAGGCACAGAGAGGAGGAAACCCACAGTGTGGTGGAGACAAAGCAGGGGAACGTTACCAGCATGTGGCAAAATCTCATGCTTTCAGCACTGCTCCTCTGGGTCCCAGGCACAGTCTGAGTGACCATAGGAATGGGGTGGGGCAGGCAGGCCCAGAGTTCCAAGGTGGTCCCAAGTTGAGGGACACATTCTTGTCACTGAGACTGAGCTATGAAGGGATATTTGGAGACCACGTCTCATCTGGTTTGTGATGCTGGGAGGAATGGAGAGAATCACCAAGGATCAGCAAATTATGGGTTAAAATATACCCACCTCAGACTGTCAGAACCAAGAGTGAATCCCATTTGGGAGACTCCTAATGCCTGTCCAGTCCCTTCAGTCCACAGCGAAGCCAAATCTCATCAAGAATATTGCACAAAGATCCCTGTTTGTTTGCACAGGTAAGGTCTTTTCCATTTTCTGTCTTTTTCTCCTTCTCATTTTTCTCTCTGTGTTTCTCTCTTTCAAACTTTTTTCTCTCCCTCCCCCACCTCCCCATTTTCTGCATTCACTCATCCCTCATATTTCTGTCAAGTTTTTTTAATGCTTCTTTTCCAGGCATGGGGTCAGCCTGGGGATAGTAGGTGATTCATTCCCCACTTTGCTACCAAAAAATACCTGTTGAGAGGCCTGATAGAAGTCCGAGACCCAGACATAGTGAAATGGACCAGCACGGCCGAAGAAGTGTTTACAGATCTGAGGACCGCCCTCTGTAGTAATCCAGTTCTTGTAGCATCAGACTTTGAGAAAGAGTTTGTACTACAAACAGATCCATGTATGGATTGGGAGCCATACATTTTCAAATGCTAGGAGAAGAAGAACATCCAGTCCTGTTCCTTAGTAGGAAACTCCTGCCCAGAAAACAAAGGTATGCCCTGGTAGAGAAGGAATGCCTTGTTGTAAAGTTGGCCATAGTAACTCTACGCTACTACCTACATGGACAGAGATTTACTCTCATTACTCATCATGCCCCCCCTAAAATGGATGCACTGGAACAAGGAACGAAGTGCAAGGGTAACAAGGCTGGAGGCAGCAGGGAGCTAGGCTTCTCCAGTGTGAGAGACTGCGCTCCTCCCCATAGGGGAGACACCCTATTTACGGGAAGGACTGACACCCTAGGGCCAGCGACAGAACAACACCTGTCGCAGTGAGGGGCCAGGGAAAGGTATTCCCCTTTTGTTTCGGTGCATTATAGACTTTTTCCCTTTGTTTGGCAGAGAAGCACTCCTCAGGCCTGGCCTGAGGCCTACTGGGAAGGCTCAGAGAAACAAACCCTGAAGAGGGAAGACAGATACACTCCAGAGTGGAGGGCTGATTTACCCCAGGCCCTGTCCCTCCCAGAGTAGGGAGCGGTAAGTCTGGCAAAGCAGAAAGCGTGCTTTGCCACATCTATTTTCACTTGGATAAAGTTTTCTTCTTCAGCTTTTCTCTTAAACAGTTGTGCGGCATTAATCTGACTGAGCACTGTTAAACTGCTTCTTCATTCCTCTCCAGAAGTGGTTGCACTTCAATACTGGCTGAGTGAATACTAGAATTACAGACTGTAAAGTGTTTTGAGATCCTTCCTTCTGGAAGGTACTACAAAAATATGTGATGACTTTTGTTTTCAGTAAGGTTACTTGTTACCATGCAGTATACGTAAGCAGAGAAACAACCAAAGAACATTTACACAAACACAGTGTTGTATCAAACTGTCTTTATTCCGTAGAGTTGGAAAGTCTAATATATGGCTGAGGAAATGGGGTGTGGAAGATAGTACTGGTCACATGGCATGAGAGCATCTCAGTTGGCAGCTATGGTATTTTGTATCCAGGAGACATAGTTGCACACTTTAGTGTAGACCCCGGGGTAGCCTTTCAGTGCACAACCAGTTCCCCAGGAGACAATCCCCTGCAGTACCCCATTGCAGACTACTGGGCCACCGGAATCTTCCTGCAACAAAGATTGTGAAATGGTATTTAGCAGGCATTACAATCAAGAGGAGATTCTGCCTTTTTGACAAAGCAGCAGAGATACTAAGTCCTTTTGGTGGCTTATGGGAAAGTCTAGTAATGAGAGAGGCAATTTGAGAGTGCTGATCTCATGTCAGCCTTGATATCACATTTTAAGTGAAAGGTGCTAGATGAAAAGCCCACAGGATGGGAATGTTCTCTTTCTTCAGAGAGGAAGTATGGCACAGACAGCCTCACACAAGTCCACCCTGTCTCATGTTAATGTGCTGTGGCCTGGAGACACCGTATCTAAGTGTCAAAAGGGAATTAGTTTTTCATGGGTTAGAGACAAAGGACAATCTGCTGGTTCTAAGTACTTGGCTGGGATTCAGGAGAAGTGAGTTGTGCTCATGGTTCTGCCAGGAACTTTCCAAGTCATCCACATACTGATTTGCAAGCTCCCATTGACCTTAAGACAAGTTGAGCTGAAAACTGGGCTATCGAATCATCCTGTGCTTCAGTGTCCCATCAGTTGTGAGGATCAGTCCATTCATGTGTTCTGTTTGGCTTGAATGTACATGATGATACATCCCTCAGAACAATCCGCAGAGCCATCTTTTCTAAAGTGGCGATTGATTTTGGATATCTCCACTTTGGGGACCCACCTCAAGACACCTTGATACTGATTTTAACATATGCTAAGCACCTGCATCTTTTAAAGTCTTAAGTTGGAGAAGCAGGTGTTCACCACCTCTGAAATCCAGGGCCAAGGAGTCTCAAGTCTGGCATCAAAAAATGGAGGCATTCAAAATCCATGACTAATATTGAAAACTTTAGTCTAACTAACTAAAGAAATATCAGCCCTTGGCCTCTGCTGATACTGCCAAGAACGGGGCCAAGAAGCACCACCGAAAATGGTGAGTTATGAGGCGAGGACAAGTTTCCAACTAGGAAATAGACCAAGAGTGAGCAACATATCAGCCGCCAACAGATTTCAGTCCTTCAGGCAATAACTAACCATGTGTGATGCCTATTTTGCAGAGGGTTGAGTGGTGGTGGAGGGTAGAGACAAGTGAGAGGTGTGGGGGAGCTGTTTTACCTGGCAGGAATCTTTGCCCCCCTCCATGTATCCGATACAGATCATGTTGCTAGTGATTTCTTCTCGATAGGCACTGCTGCACTGGCTGGAGGACAGGACAGGAGCTTTTAGGCACTGCAGGAGGTCAGGGTAGTTAGCTACAAGAAAGAGGAGGCAAATGAATAATGGAAATCCTTGAATTCATTGTGAAATTACAGCTCATCTTTCAGTAACTGGAACAGCGCCCTATCTCTAAGCAGCATTTCTATCCCCTTCTCTTTTTCTCCAGCAGCTCCCAGCTTTCCCACAGAATCGTTATCGTAGCATAGGGACTGCCTTCCTCCAGAGGGATCAGAATCCACAAAAGGGGATTTGTTCAGACTGATCCATTGCACAGGTTAAACTCTCTGGATTCCAGAAAATTGACAGCCAATTGGACTAAGAAAAGAGTAGCACAAAGATCAGAAAGAACAGGAGTACTTGTGGCACCTTAAAGACTAACAAATTTATTTTAGCATGAGCTTTCGTGAGCTACAGCTCACTTCTTCGGATGCATAGAATGGAACATACAGACAGGAGATATTTATACATACAGAGAACATGAAAAGGTGGAAGTATGCATAACGACAGGAAAAGTCTAATCAATTGAGATGAGCTATCATCAGCAGGAGGAAAAAAACTTTTTGAAGTGATAATTAAGATGGCCCAAAGATCAGAGGAAACCAGTGAATGGAAAAGACCGGTTGGATCACTCTGCGCCAGCTTCTGCACTGGAGTCCTTTGTGGAGTCATAGTGTAGCCTATGGATAAGTAGCCAGATACCCCAAGTGGATTTGGCTCATTCTGTCCATCCCTCTTCCTGCTCCCTAGGCTAGTGCAGGAGTTCTAATGTAATAATCTTAAATTTGCACTAAAATATTTTGCCATCTTAGAGGTGTGGATAACCCATTGAGTTCATTGATCTCAGGGGGAACTGTGGGATACTCAGCAACCAGGGGCTGCTCCAGGCATCAGCGCAGCAAGCATGTGCCTGGGGCGGCAAGCCATGGGGGGGAGGCTTGCCAGTCACCGTGAGGTCCACCGGTCCCGTGGTTTCGTCAGCAATTCGGCGGCGGATACGCCAAAGCCGTGGGACCAGCTGATCACCCACAGAAACGCCACCAAATCTGCATTACTGTGGACCGCCCGCAGGCATGCCGCCAAAGGCTGCCTGACTGCCGTGCTTGGGGTGGCAAAGCAACTCTCAGGAACTGGCCCATTGAATGTCCCATATAATGGTGATGGAGGGTTTCCTCCTGAATATCATAGAGAAATGTCTTTGGTGCTTCAGCCTGCCCCATGCCAATAATAAAGAACAAGAGAAAATCAAGGATATTAGAAGAGAACGTATTCAAATCAGATAAAGGACCCCTGCTCTCCACAGACTTTTCCCTTTGAGCCATGATCTCCCACATGGGTTCTCTCTTCAAACCACCTCCCCTACAAGTGCTCGCCCTTCCCCATACTCTCTTCCCTGGGGCCCACCACTGGGTCAATAAAGGTCTCCAGGGTCCTAGAGAAGCTCTACACTCCCACAGAGCACTCACTGCCACTGCCGAGGGTGTTGCCCCAGCCAGAGATCAGGCACTGGGTGCCAGTGGTCACACAGCTGGTTGGCAGGGCAATTGTGTTGACGTAGGAGTTGAGGGTTGCTGCACTGGCGAGTTTGATGAGCATGATGTCATTGTTCAGCGTCTGGGAGCTGTAGCTGGGGTGACGTATGACTTTGGTTGAACTAATGAACTGCTCAGTGCCTTCACTGACTGCCAGGTTGTGTTCTCCAAGCCTCACCTGGATAGAGCTGAAAAAAAGGAAGGAATTACAGCATCCTCACCAGCAAGGTCACCATCATTATTCATCATCATTATCGTAATAACCCTCACCATCACTATGGATATTACCACAACTACAGTTGCCATCAACAACAGCACTAAGGTCTCTGTTGCTCTAGTTCAGTGGGTAGCTCTCTGGCTTTGAATTCGCACACCAGGATTTAGATTCATACCCAATCCACAGTGCAGGGAAGTCCTGGGAGCACTGCTTTGGCTGAAGCATGACATGGGGAGCGGGGAGAGGAGACCTGGGTGATATTCTGATTGGCCTACACCTCTCTGCACATGTCACAGAACTAGAGATGGTCAACACGGGGGACAAATATCCACAAAAATTGTTAAAAATTGGTTCTTTTATTCTTTGAAAAATATCAACATTTGAAAATTCTGGTCAGTTATATAGATATCTCTCTGTGCTTTATTTTTTTCTATTTCTAAAAATTGATAATAATTCCTACCTCACAAGTTTTGAGGCTTAATCCAAGGGCCTTGAGCTTCTCAGGCGAAGGTGCTGTAGAAGTGAAAACTACTATTCTTTCTCGGGGGAAAAGGGAGCTGAGTGGCAAGAAGGTCTGTGCTTTAAAGGAGACAGTACATTGAGCTCCTACCTACTCCTCTTTGGTGGGTTCCCAATGATGGCCCTACAAGGCAGCACTGAAGAAGCAGTGGGTATTGCACTGTTTGAAGACCTGCCCCACAGTGGAGATGTCTGATAACCTGGCATATTGCAAATTGAAGATATCAAGGTGATTTACAGAAATAGTCTGGGAAAACCCTGGTGTCCCCATCAAACCATTCCCGCATCCCAACAGTCAATAAAACAGTCTCTAACAAGGCTACAAGTGAGTTCTTAGAAAATAACTGTGAAACATAGTCCCTGCATGACCACTGCATTGTCACCAGGCAAAGTGCTTTGGCATCCCAACAATGTGTATGATGGTGGAGAGATGCCCGTTTTGCTCTGCTCTGCTATTCATTCATTGATTGTTAGTCTATCATTCCACTTTTTGCAACTTTGCTTCATGATCCCACTCCCACAAAGCCAGTTTCCTCCCTAAGGAAAAAAAAGAGAATTCCAGAAACTGCTAGACCCCTGTAGGGCATGTTGATCTGGAGGGGTGATTCCAAGCTCAGGGAGACATTATTGTGGTAGCAATGCCAAAAGTCAGAGTGAAGCCATGGCAGTGCCAGTGGTGGGAGGGACTAGCAGCCCCAAGTATGCTCCTATGGGCTTGGATGAGTAAGTGCTTGGGAGTGGCTAACCCTTCCTACCACTCACACTGCTACAGCTACACTTTATGTTCAGCATATATGTCTTCTTGAGTTGGGAATCACACCTCCAGCTCAAAGTGCAGACATACCCACCAATGGTCACCAGGACAGGTGCCTCATGCTAGGGCATTAGATTCAGTACTAATTCAGAAAAAAGGGTCACCCAGTACTGAATCATCACCTCATGCAGCACAGTATCCTCCTCTAATGCCAGGCTGCTGGAGCACTGCAGTCAGTACTGACGCAGAAACCAGAGCCTCTCCCCACCTCTTGAAGGACTCAGGCATTCCTTGACAGTCTCCACGACCTATGCTTAGTTAATCAGATGTGACACTCTCAGAGCCAACAGGGGCATTAGGGCTGGAGAGGAAGCAGTAGTTTAGTAGCACAAATATTTTCTACTCACGGTTCGTAGCAGTGAGCAGCTGAGACAACCCATCTGCTGTTAATGAGGGCACCTCCGCAGAAATGGTCCCCGATGTTCAGGGATGCCTGGTAGGGCAAAGAATTCTTTGAACAGGTATAGCCTCCCACGATCTTGTCATCATCAGCATCATCGATGGGGAAGGCAACTGGGTGAAAGAGGAAGATATAAATTAATATCCATTATGGGGATCATGGAGCCAGTCTGGATGAGGGGATTGGGAATGGGATCTGAAGCCTCTCACTTTTAGAACACTGACTCTGCTTCAAGCTCAAACTAGTGGTGGCCGAAAGGTCTCCACACCTGATGGCTCTTTGGTGGTTGCTCTATTAAATCAGGCTGTGGGACTGAATCAGTCCCGCTTCTAGTGCCCATGTATCCATATTATAATCAAACACTATGATAATTAGCCCATGGCTGATAGTCTCAGCAGGGCGGTCAGGGTTTGTGCATGTTTGGAGGTCAAGGTAGATTGCACTAGTGTTGCCTTGACAATTTGGGGGTTAAAATAGGACTTCACCCTCCAGCACTATGCAATCTGGCACTTTTCATCACATCTAAACTTCACTGTAAAGTACAATGAAAAATGAACTTACCAGCCGCTCCCAGAAAGGCTACAACCAGGATGTATTTCATGGTCTACCTATGGATTCCAACACAACTCTGTAAACTGGAGGAGGGAATTGCTGGGTATTTATCCTCCTGAACTGGCCTTATCTCCAGCCCAAGGATTTCACCAAAGGAAAATACACAATGGAAAGTTTGAAAACCCAACTTTAGGCATTTATCAGGCACAGGTAGCAAACAATTTACAAAAAAACCCAAACCCCAGAGTTAATCATAAACTTTCATTTTTTGCACATCTATTTTTTAAATTATTAAAAGAGTCAGCCTACAATTTAAAAATTAAATGGGAGCTTTGGACAATTTTTCTTAGATCTGGGTAACAAACAAACAAAACCTGGAATAAAATCAAAGCTCAAAACCTTTTGAGATTCATCTGCCTTTCTAGAATGTACATTTTCTTTCCAGTAGTTAAAAGATCCTACAAATCAGAGTTGGAGAAGATCTTTTATTAGGTTGTCTCCTATCCATGTCCTCTTCCTGGCCAATGCAGGTTTATTTTTATATAGTAGAACTTCAGAGTTACGAACACCAGAGTTACAAACTGACTGGTCAACCACACACCTCATTTGGAACCAGAAGTACGCAATAAGGCAGCAGAGACCAATAAAAAAGCAAATACTATACAGTACTGTGTTAAATGTAAGCTACTAAAAAAAGGGATTTTTTTTTTTAAATATGACAAGGTAAGGTAACTGTTTTTGTGCTTGTTTAATTTAAATTAATATGGTTAAAAGCAGTATTTTCCTTCTGCATAGTAAAGTTTTAAAGCTGTATTAAATCAATGTTTAGTTGTAAACTTTTGAAAGAACCATAACATTCTGTTCAGAGTTACGAACATTTCAGAGTTATGAACAAGCTCCATTCCCAAATTGTTCGTAACTCTGAGGTTCTACTCTAATATACTATCCCTGTGGTGGTGATTTTCCTGCTTCTAAAAACCCAAGTTTTGGGGCTTTCACAACTTCACTTGGGAGACAATTCTTCACTCTAATAAATCTCCCCAGACTCGTCAATCTAGCCAAGTACTGCATCTCAGTTTGGATTTTTAAGATTATTTTTTAGCATGTTCTATAGAAATGTAACATTCCAATAAAAATATAGAACTCCCAATATAACAATGACAGTTATAAATTAATGAATGAGTAGGGAAGTAGGCAGTCAGGTCCACCACTCAGCTAGAAGGGAAACTGAAGGCAATGCCTTTTATGTTGATAAAAGATATTTTTAAAATAATTAACCTGTGGAGCAATCAGTTGCAATGTATTCTTGAAACACATTGCTAAGGGCCCAGTGCTGCCACCTTAATACCCTTTGAGTAATATCTTACTTTATGAGTAGTCCCATTGGTATCAGTGGGAGCTGCTGCACTTTTGAAAACAGGTCACTATTCTAGATGCCTAAGTATGGATTTGAAAGGTTAACCCTTGAGACCATTTTTGAAAATCTTGGTCAGTGCATCACTTGACTCTCAGCATGTGTTTAAGTTGATTTAGTAGGGTGTATAGATAATAATAACAACACCCCCAAATCCCTGGCTGAAGTGAGCACTCCTTTCTGCAAGGACACAGGCTACCAGAGATTAAAATGTTTGTTCATGCAGCTGGCAACTATACTGAGTTAGCGCCTGACTTCCATGGGATGACAGCAGGTGGTTGTTGGCTCAGGATAATCCCAGGTGATTGTTGGCTCAGGATAATCCCAGGTGGTTGTATACCTGGCCACACTGTTAAGTTTTCATAGGACACTGAAAGTTCTGCTTTACTCTTGGTCTTCTGGTCAGGGCTGAGAGATCTGGTCTGGGGAAGGTATTTGGGAGGGAGGGAAGTTTAGAGTTGAATATTCATAAGCCCCTAAAGCGAGTTAGGAGCACAACTTTATTGTCCAAGATGAGCTCATCCTATGTTTGGGATTAATTGTGTAAGGTTGTAAATTTGTACCTCTGCATGGGGTTCCTTTTGGGCACTTTTTAAATCAAAACAAACAGAAAAGGATGAGAGGGTTTTTTAAAAAAAAGAAAAGGGTTGTATGGACAGTAAAGTTACCGGGGCATCCAATCTCATGCTGCAAGGTCTATGCTCATCACCAGCCAAGGCAGGTGCTGAGGGAGTTGGGAAAGGAAAGTATAATATTGTCCAATTTGATCCATTTGAGAGGCTTTATTTCCTCCCCCCTGGAACAAGAGGCATTGGCACAGGAACAGGATGCTGGACAAGATGGAAAACTGCTCTGTTTCAGTGAGGCTCTTATTTTGTATCAGGTGTCTCCTGAGTACCTGCACTAAAGAACTGCTCCAGTAGAAAAAGTGTTGGGGGAACTGGGAAGCAGGAAGCTATTTTTGGACCATTGTACATTAGATCAAACTCACCCTTGGTGTAGGTTCAACTTCTTTTACTTGGGATAAGTTTTGCTCCTTGTGGCTGAGGTCTTATCTTATACTGGTTTGGATTCAAACAAATATCCCTTCAGATCAGTCTGCCTTGATAAGTCCTTAGAGTATCTTTATAAATGCTCAAGTAATCACTTTTCTTCCTTCTGGCCTGGGTTCTAACTTTCCTCATTTCGAGACTGTGCTTCTTCAATCAACTGTTTGGTCTCCCACTGAGATCCGAATCAGGAAATTGACACTATATTTGTCCAGAATGAAACCAGCTATACTTACATGTATTGGTACAAGCAGCTCCAAGGAGAAGGTCCAAGGTTAATAGTCTGAAGTGTGCATGGGTCCGATGCTACTTAAGAGGAGGAGTATAATGCACCCAAGTTTGCCAGCAAGTTAAAGAAGTATGGGCTGGATGAATGGACTAGAAAGTGGATAGAAAGCTGGCTAGATCGTCGGGCTCAACGGGTAGTGATCAATGGTTCCATGTCTAGTTGTCAGCCGGTATCAAGCAGAGTGCCCCAAGGGTCAGTCCTGGGGCCAGTTTTGTTCAACATCTTTATTAATGATCTAGAGGATGCTGTGGACTGCACCCTCAGCAAGTTTGCAAATGACACTAAATTGGGAGGAGTGGTAGATATGCTGGAGGGTAGGGATAGGATACAGAGGGACCTAGACAAATTAGAGGATTGGGCCAAAAGAAATCTGATGAGGTTCAACAAGGACAAGTGCAGAGTCCCACACTTAGGAAGGAAGAATCCTATGCACTACTACAGACTAGGAACCGAATGGTTAGGCAGCAGTTCTGCAGAAAAGGACTTAGGGGTTACAGTGGACGAGAAGCTGGATATGAGTCAACTGTGTGCCCCCCTTGTTGCCAAGAAGGCTAACAGCATTTTGGGCTATATAAGTAGGGGCATTGCCAGCAGATCCAGGGACATGATAATTGCCCTCTATTCAACATTGGTGAGGCCACATCTGGAGTACTGTGTCCAGTTTTGGGCCCCACATTACAAGAAGGATGTGGAAAAATTGGAAAGAGACAAGTGGAGGGCAAAGAAAATGATTAGGAGGCTGGAGCACATGACTTATGAGGAGAGGTTGAGGGAACTGGGGCTTGTTTAGTCTGCAGAAGAGAAGAATGAGGGGGGATTTGATAGCTGCTTTCAACTACCTGAAAGGGGGTTCCAAAGAGGATGGATCTAGACTGTTCTCAGTGGTAGCAGATGACAGAACAAGGAGTAATGGTCTCAAGTTGCAGTGGGGGAGGTCAAGGTTGGATATTAGGAAAAACTTTTTCACTAGGAGGGTGGTGAAGCACTGGAATGGGTTACCTAGGGAGGTGGTGGAATCTCCTTCCTGAGAGGTTTTTAAGGTCAGGTTGACAAAGACCTGGCTGGGATGATTTAGTTGGGGATTGGTTTTGCTTTAGAATAATAGAATAAGGGTTGGAAGGGACCTCAGGAGATCATCTAGTCCAACCCCCTCCTCAAATCAGGACCAATCCCCAGACAGATTTTTGCCCCAGATCCCTGAATGGCCCCCTCAAGGATTGAACTTACAACCCTGGGTTTTGCATGCCAATGCTTGCAGGGGCAATCAGGGGGTTGGACTAGATGACCCTCAGCTGTCCCTTACAACCCTAATATTCTAGGAGTCTATGATTTCCAGTCACTAGATCCTGCTCACAGCGAGGTCTTTGAGTAATGGTCTCAAGTTGCAGAGGGGGAGGTTTAGGTTGGATATTAGGAAAAACTTTTTCACTAGTAGGGTGGTGAAGAACTGGAATGGGTTACCTAGGGAGGTAGTGGAATCTCCTTCCTTAGAGGTTTTTAAGGTCAGGCTTGACAAAGCCCTGGCTGGGATGATTTAGTTGGGTTTGGTCCTGCTTTGAGCAGGGGGTTGGACTAGATGACCTCCTGAGGTCCCTTCCAACCCTGAGATTCTATGATTCTATGATTCTAATACCAGGATCTCTTCCATGAGCATTGTGGATCTGAGAACCCAGGATTCAGCCAACTACTTCTTTGCTGCCAATGAGCACACGGTGCTGTGAGGAGATCAGCAACTCATTCAAAAACCTGCCCTGCCCATGAGAGACATCCAACAATAATGGATTAGAGAGCACAAGAGAGAGAGAGAGAGAGAGAGAAATACGTTGTGAGGTCAAAGCATAACTAGATTCAAAGACTAAAACCAGAGGCAAAATTAAAGACTAATGTGGAGGGGGGGGCTTGAGAATGACTCAATAGCCTTGTGATTAGAGCCCTCACCCAAGATGTGGGTGTGACGGGCTGAATCACAGTAACTCCCTTGGGAGCTGCCAACGGATGTGCCAAGACTACTTCTGCCCCTGTCAGCTCAGGACCCCAGCACCTTGTCTTGCTGACCCAGACATGCCAGTCTGCTCCAGCATAGACCCAGGGTCTGAATTACTTGCTCCAAAGCTGCAGACTTGACTGAAAGCAGCTAAGAGAACTCCCTATAGGGTGTAAACCCAAATAAATCCATTTTACCCTGTATAAAGCTTATACAGGGTAAACTCATGAATTTTTCACCCTCTGTAACACTAATAGAGAGATATGCACAGCTGTTTGCCCACCCAAGTATTAACACATACTCTGGGTTAATTAATAAGTAAAAAGTTATTTTATTAAATACAGAAAGTAGGATTTAAGTGGTTCCAAGTAGTAACAGACAGAACAAAGTGAGTTACCAAGCAAAATAAAATAAAACATGCAAATCTAAGCTTAATACAGAAATACAATTGAGTACAGATAATATCTCACCCTGAAAGATGGTTCAATATGTTTCTTTCATAGACTGGATGCCTTCCTAGTCTGGACACAATCCTTTCCCCTGATACACCCCTTGTTCCAGCTCAGGTGGTAACTAGGAAATTCCTCATGATGGCTCCTCCTTTGTTCTGTTCCACCCATTTATATATCTTTTGCATAAGGCGGGAAACCTTTGTCCTTCTGGGTTCCCACCCCCTTTCTCAATGGAAAAGCACTAGGTTAAAGATGGATTCCAGTTCAGGTGACATGATCACATGTCACTGTAAGACTTCATTACCCACTTGCCAGCACACATGTATACAGGAAGACTTACAGGTAAAACAGAGCCATCTGCAGTCAATTGTCCTGGTTAATGGAAGTCATCAAGATTACAAACCACCATTAATGGCCCACACTTTGCATAATTACAATAGGCCCTCAGAGTTATAGTTCATATTTCTAGTTTCAGATACAAGAGTGGTATAGTTATACAAATAGGATGATCACACTCCATAGATTATAAGCTTTGTAATGATACCTTACAAGAGACCTGTTGTATAAAGCATATTCCAGTTATATTAGCATATTTTCATAAAATCATATAGAGTGCAACGACACAGTGGTTGACCCTGGTTCAAAGCCTTCTGCTCCAATAACTCTTTCATAATTTATCCACAGTGCAACAGCTTTAATGGGAGAAACTGAGGGAGCCCCACGACCAAATATCCTATAGCCCAGTGGTTAGATCAAACACCGGAGAGGTTGGAAACCCCTGTTCATATACATTCTCCCCTTCTGCCAGAGAGGGAGGAATTGAACATGGGTCTTCTACAACCCAGGTGAATGCTCTAACCACTGAAACAAAAGTTGAAAGGTGGGCAACACCAGCTACTCTGGACCTTTTGTGTGGAGTAGCACAGCTACTGGACAGGGCCCTGCATGGTCTTCCAGTAGTTTGTGAATTGCTCTGGAGCTTAAGTGTGAGATAGACTTCTGGGTGCCAAAAGTAAGGCAGTCATGCTCATGGCAAGAGGCAAAAACATAGGAGATTGTAAGCCTGAGGCCTGGGCTACCGCCGCCGGCGGCGAGGGTGAGGTCCCCTGTCTCTGGCTGGATGGGGTCCGCGGCGTGCCCCTCTGGCAGGGGAGCGCCGGCAGGAGTTTATAGCGTACCCCTCTAGCAGGGTAACGCTGGCAGGAGTTAGCAGCGCGCCCCTCAGGCAGGGGAGCGCCGGCAGGAGTCTATAGCGTTCCCCTCTAGCAGGGGAACGCTGGCAGGAGCTCGGCTACACGCACCTCAGGTTCGGCTGGATAGACCGCGGCTGGCAGCTCCAGCTCTTCCACCGGTTCCGGTTCCTCCTGTCCCTCGGAGCACTCTGCGCCAGGCAGTCCCGGGGAGTCCTGTCCGTCCCCTTGCTCGGACTTCCGCTGGTCCCGCGCCTCGCCGGGGTTGGCAGCCAGGTCGGAAGGAAGCAGCGTGCAGTCTACATCTGCCTCCCCCCGTTGTGCTGCCCCGACTGAGAAAAGGGCCCCGCCCTTTGTACCTCCTGTTCCGCCCCTCCCATCGCTGGGGTCGGAACAAACTTGGCCTGACCCCGCCCCCTCCGGTTGAGAGCGTGGCGGTTTCCCCTCAGGCTTGGAGGGAAGCCATCCTGGCTCCCTACATACCCCACCCCTCAAATCCAGTTCCAGTTCCCCGGAGCTGGCATCCCCAGCCTCCCCGAGGCGGGATAGGAAATCCGCGTTGGCGTTATCATGTCCCGCCCAGTGGCGGATCGAAAAGGCGTAGGGTTGTAGCGTGAGGTACCACCGCTGAAGCCGGGGATTCGTGTCCTTCATCTCATTGAGCCATTTCAGGGGGGCGTGATCCGTAATTAGCGTAAAGGGGGCTCCAAGGAGGTAATAGCGGAGGGCGTCCACCGCCCACTTAACCGCCAGGGCCTCTTTCTCAAGGACGGAGTAGTTCCGCTCCCTGGGGAACAGCTTCTGGCTAAGATAAACAACCGGGTGTTCCTCCCCGTCCACCTCCTGCAAGAGGACCGCCCCAAGCCCCACGTCGGAGGCATCGGTCTGCACGAGAAAGTCGCGATGAAAGTCCGGGCTGAAGAGTACCGGCTCGCTACACAGACGGGCTTTGACCGCTTGAAAGGCCTCCTCACAGTCGGCCGACCAGCACACTCGGCGGGGGCTATTCTTAGTCAAGAGGTCGGTCAAAGGGGCCGTAAGGGTTGCAAAGTGGGGTAGGAACCGTCGGTAGTAACCAGCTAAGCCCAAGAACTGCCGTACCTGTCTCTTCGTAGTCGGCGGCTGACATTCCTGGAGTGCTTGGACCTTCCCGACGAGGGGCCATACCAGTCCCCGACCCAAGGTGTAGCCCAGCTAAGTGGTCTCCTCTCGTCCGATTTGGCATTTCTTGGGATTGGCTGTAAGCCCGGCGGCGCGAAGATCCCGGAGGACAGCTGCTACCTGGTTGAGATGATCCTCCCAGTTGCTGCCATAGATGACCACATCATCCAGGTAGGCCGCGGCGTATGTAGTGTGTGGTTGCAGAATCCGATCCATCAACCGCTGGAAGGTTGCCGGGGCCCCATGGAGGCCGAACGGCATCCGGGTGAAATGATAGAGTCCAGAAAGGGTGGCAAAGGCAGTCTTCTCCTTGGACCGCGGCTCCAAGGGGATCTGCCAGTATCCTTTCGTAAGGTCTAGGGTGGTGATGTAACGGGCTTCCCCAAGTCGATCCAGGAGCTCGTCTACGCGGGGCATGGGGTAAGCATCAAACTTTGAAATGGCGTTGACCCTCCGAAAGTCAATGCAGAACCGCCGGCTCCCATCGGGCTTGGGGACAAGGACGACAGGGCTCCGCCATTCACTCTGGGAGCGCTCAATAACACCCAGCTCCAACATTGCTTGGACTTCCTCTTCCACGGCCTCCCGCATTCGCCTAGGCAATGGCCGGGTCGTCCCCCGGACCACCATCCCGGGGTCGGTCTGGATCACATGGTGGGCCAGTGTAGTCCGCCCGGGTTTTGTGGTGAAGGTCTTGGGGAACGCGTTCACTAAACAGGTAGCTTGTACTTGCTGCTCAGGGGTGAGTGTCTCTGCGAGCTGGGGCCCGCCGGTTTCAGACACCTCAGGGAGTCCCGGCCCCAGGTCCGGCTCGGGGGGGTACAGGGCAATTAGTAGCCCTTCCCGTTCCCTCCAGGGCTTCAACAAGTTTATATGGTAAATCTGCTTTTCCTTCCGGCGGCCAGGTTGCCGGATTTCATAAGTGACTGGCCCCAACCAGCGGAGCACCTCGTAGGGGCCCTGCCAGCGGGCAAAGAGTTTTGATTCCTCCGAGGGGAGTAGGAGGAGGACGCGATCCCCCGGTACAAATGTTCGGGCCTGAGCGCCCCGATTATATTGCCCCTCCTGGGTTCTCTGGGCTGTGTTTAGGTTTTCCCTGGCCAGCTCACCCACCTGGGCGAGACGTCCCTGTAGTTGCAAGACATACTGCAGGAGGCACTGCGTCGCGGATGGTGTGTGTTCCCACGTTTCCCTTATGAGGTCCAACACGCCGCAGGGTCGTCGCCCATAGAGGAGCTCAAATGGAGAGAACTTTGTGGAAGCCTGCGGAACTTCCCGAATCGCCAGTAACAAAGGGGGGAGTAGTTGATCCCACTGGCGGAGGTCCTGGGTGGGGAAGCGTCGCAGCATCCCCTTCAGGGTCCGGTTGAACCGCTCGACGAGTCCATCCGTCTGGGGATGGTAGACCGAGGTCTGCAGTTTCTTGATCCCTAGCAGGGCACATACCTGACGGAACAGCTTAGACGTAAAGTTGGTTCCCTGATCGGTGAGAATCTCCCGAGGGAGGCCCACCCTGGCAAAGATCTTCAGGAGCTCTGCCGCAATAGTGCGGGCGGTGATACTTCGTAAGGGGACGGCCTCAGGGAAGCGGGTGGCGTAGTCCATCACAACCAGAATATATTGATGCCCCGCCTGACTTTTGGGGAAGGGCCCGACCAGGTCCATCGCTACCCGCTCAAAGGGCACACCCACGATTGGTAAGGGGACCAAAGGGGCCTTCCGGACCCCCGCTGAGGCAGCGTGATGGCAGTCCGGGCAGGACATACAGTAATCCTTCACCTCGCGGTGAATACCGGGCCAGAAGAACTTGGCCAGGACCCTAGCTGCGGTCTTCTCCGGGCCTAGATGGCCTGCGGCAGGGATGTCGTGGGCCAGCTTCAGGACGGCCCGCCGGTGAATGCGGGGAACCACGAGTTGGGTCCGGACCTCTTCGGTTCGAGGGTCTCGCTCCACGCAGTAGAGGCGGTCGCGGCTGAGTTCGAACCTAGGCCATTGGGTAGTCCGGTGGGCCTCCACGACATCCCCCTCGACTCGTGCCAGCTGTTCGTAGGCAAACCGGAGGGTAGGGTCCTCCCGTTGATCCCGGCTAAAGTCCACGGTGTCCTCAGAGGGACCCCCTGTCCCCAGTCCGTCCGGGCCGGGGATGAGAAATGGGGCAGCGTCTGGGTCGGCCCGGGCACTGGGGCCTATATCGGTTTCTGAGGACGCCCCCTCGAACGCCTCTGCCAGGGATAAGGATCGGAGCACTTCGACAAAACCTGGCCAGTCCCGGCCCAGAATAACCGGATAGACCAGAGACGGGGCCACTGCCACACTCAGTAACTGGGTTGCTCTGTTCAGCGTGAGCGGGACCTGAACCGTGGGGTACGGTCTTACGTCCCCATGGATACACTTGATCCGAACCTCCCCCGTACTCCGCTGGCCATCTGGAAGGAGCGCCTGGTGAACAAGAGTCTGTCCACAGCCCGAATTGATTAGACCCACTACGTGGGTCCCGGCAACCTCCATGGGAGCCGTTACTTTGGCCGCGGAAGGCGGGCGGGCTCGACGCTCCCCAGCATACACGCGGCCAAAGTCACACTCCATCGCCGTACAGTCTCGTTGTAGGTGGCCGTTCTCGCCACACCGGAAGCAGGGTCCTAGCTCCGGGCGCCCGGAGTGGGTGGGGGCGCCGGGGGGCCCACGGGGTTGGCCAGGTCCTGGGGGTCGGGCCCAGCGTCCGGAGCCGGTATGCGGTGGCGTCTCTGGGTGTCGGGGAAAAGAGGTCCCGCCGCCTTATGGCCGCCGGACACGGGGTGGTGTCCCAGGCTTGGAGCTGGGCCCCCTCTCCAGTCTCTGAGTGCCCGGTCCTCCCTGGGGGCCGCGGGCGGCCGGCCCTAGAGGGGCCTTGGCTTCTAGAAAGTCTTCCATGAGGGCGATGGCCGCGCACAGTGTTTGGGGTCGGTGCCACAACACCCACGCCCGTCCTGGCGTCGGGAGAATTTGTATGAATTGCTCAAGGACGATCTGTTCTGTCATGTCTGCCGCGGTTCTACGCTCAGGCTGTAGCCACCTGCTAGCTGCGTCCTTTAGTTCCTGTGAGACGACCCGGGGCCGGGCGCCTGGAGGATAACGCTTTCCCCGAAACCGCCGTTGAACGGACTCGGGGGTAATGTCGAAAGCGTCCAAGATGGCGGCTTACACTCACGCATAAACCCGAGCCTCATCGTCGGGGAGCCCCCGGTAAGCCTTCTGCGCGGGCCCCGTCAAATAGGGGGTGAGGAGGGTCGCCCACTGGTCCGGTGCCCACCCACTGCCGCCACCCGCTCAAAGGTGACGAGATACGCCTCGGGGTCATCCTCGGGCCCCATCTTGGCCAGACGAACTGGTGGTGCAGGGGGGGCAGGTGAAGCGGCCCCCCCTGGTGGAACGCCACCGGGGCTCGGCCACAGGGTGGCGAGTTGCTGGAAACATTGGGTCTGTTGCTCCCGATGCTGGACCCCCAAGGTTTGAAGTAGCTGCTGCTGGTGGGCCCCCAGCTGCTGTATGAGCTGCTGCTGCTGGCTTTCGGCCAGGAATTTAATAAGGGCCTCTACCTCCATCTTCCACCCAGAGCGTCAACTGCGTCCTGGCCCTAATCCCTTCCGACAGGGATAGGTTCAAGGTCCGTGGTCAGGTGCCACTTGTAAGCCAGAGGCCTGGGCTACCGCCGCCGGCGGCGAGGGTGAGGTCCCCTGTCTCTGGCTGGCTGGGGTCCGCGGCGCGCCCCTCTGGCAGGGGAGCGCCAGCAGGAGTTTATAGCGTACCCCTCTAGCAGGGGAACGCTGGCAGGAGTTCGCAGCGCGCCCCTCAGGCAGGGGAGCGCCGGCAGGAGTCTATAGCGTACCCCTCTAGCAGGGGAACGCTGGCAGGAGTTCGCAGCGCGCCCCTCAGGCAGGGGAGCGCCGGCAGGAGTCTATAGCGTACCCCTCTAGCAGGGGAACGCTGGCAGGAGCTCGGCTACACGCACCTCAGGTTCGGCCGGATAGACCGCGGCTGGCAGCTCCAGCTCTTCCACCGGTTCCGGTTCCTCCTGTCCCTCGGAGCACTCGGCGCCAGGCAGTCCCGGGGAGTCCCGTCCGTCCCCTTGCTCGGACTTCCGCTGGTCCCGCGCCTCGCCGGGGTTGGCAGCCAGGTCGGAAGGGAGCAGCGTGCAGTCTACGTCTGCCTCCCCACGTTGTGCTGCCCCGACTGAGCAAAGGGCCCCACCCTTTGTACCTCCTGTTCCGCCCCTCCCATCGCTGGGGTCGGAACAAACTTGGCCTGACCCCGCCCCCTCCGGTTGAGAGCGTGGCGGTTTCCCCTCAGGCTCGGAGGGAAGCCACCCTGGCTCCCTACAGAGATGCAGAGATTATAATAAGCTGCAACATTTCTCTAGTGCCCTTCTTCCTCCTGGCAGAACTCAAAAGATGTTGCATTCTAACTCTAGGGAATTCTCACCTGTCACTGAAATGAAACCAGTGCTGTGGTGGAACATGGCAGCTGTCATTTGCTACAAAACAGTGTCATGACGAGAGAAGTGAGGAGTGACTTCTCTAGATCCCTCTTGCAGTTTCAGTAAGAGAAGTAGAAATAGATCACAACTTGGCAAGGACATTTACAGAGCAGAAAACTGACATTTCCCCAAATCCTCACAAGACTATGCAACCCTAACAACGAAATATTTACACTGATCAATCTGAAGCAGCAGGAGGATTTGTGTAGTGAGAAATGGGCCTAAGCAACATATTTTGGATCAGAATTTCTAGCCATCACTGTCACGGAGTCCCCAGGCGATGCTCTGGAACTGCTCCCCACAAAGCCAGTCAGGATTTTGGGGACCCTCCTTTCCCTTGGTGCAGACTATCTTTAGGGCAGGAAGCTCACATGTAGCATTCAGCATGTGCCCCTCCGTGTGCTTCCCACAGCGAGTCCACCCAGTCGGGGTCCTGGGGAAGCCAGAGGGTCCTGCACCCCCACCTTGCAGTCAGGCGTGACTCTCAGCCAGCCAGTAAAACAGAGGTTTATTTAGATGACAGAAACACAGTCCAAAACAGGTCTTTCCGGTACAGACAACAAGACCCCCCCTTAGTTAGGTCTGTCTGGGGCCCCAGGGATGCCACCACCCCGCTGGGAGGCCCAAGCCTCCTCGGGGCTCCCCTCCATTTTCCAGCCAGCTTTCAAAAAACCCCCAAACCCCCACCAGCCCCTCCTCCCTGGGCTTTGTCTCTTTCCTGGGCCAGGAGGTCACCTGATCTCTCTGTCTCCAACACCTTTAGCATCCCCTTGCAAGGGGGAAGGGCCTGGCCATTAGTTGCTAGGCGACAGAGGGTCAGCCAGAGCTGAGGCCCCCACACAGTATTCAGAGGGAACATTAAAACTAGTCCCACTTCATCACAATCACATTTCTTGAGTGTTTGGATCCAGGCTTTGAGTTCTGTCCAGAACAGAACAAGAGACAGCTGCAAAATTCTGATTCAGATCAAAGTCAGCTTTACTACCTCCAGTAGTGGCTGTGCCTTATGAACATCAGCTCCTTCTCCTTTTGCGGTTTCACAGAATTTTGGCATTTTAAGATTACACAGCACATTGTTCAATGGAAATGACCACTCTGGCTTGTCTTTCCTGCAGATGCAATGTGGAAGGCATTGGGTGTCTTCTTTGGCTTCCAGCTGCTGGCAGGTAAGAAACTGTCTCTGATAAATGTTTTGACTCCAGGATGGTACAGCTTTACTTTAGTGTCTGAGATGAGAAGCAGAATGTGGGGAGGAGGGTGTGACGCTCTGTACCTCAGGGGTACAGAGTGGTATCCAATGAAAAGTTTGTCATGTCAGGTGTCTTCAGAAGGCTCACGATGTACTGAGCATTGTTTTTATAGTAATGTTATAGTAATGTTATAGGTTGTAATTTCATGTATATAGTTATGATGCTGAAAGTGTGTCCTTGTGGCTTAAAACAAGCCCAGGCAAAAACTCTCCAAGAGCAGAGGGACAGTCCACACCTCATCAGGGCATATATGTGACACACCCAGCCCAGCCTCACAGGAACAAGGGACACTGGCCTAGGCAGCAAAAAAGAGTCTGTTGGACTCTCGAGTGAGTCACTCCCCTTCCCTTGGTCAGTTTGGGACTACAATAACATAATGCTCACATGACTCTGAAGGGGGGGGGCAAAGCCAAGAGGGAATAAAGGACATGATAAAAGGGAGAGACATTTGCCATGCTCTTCTTCTGTCTTTCACCTCCATCTACAGACACTACACCAAGTGACTGAAGCGCTGATCAAATGGGAGAGCCTGGCTGAAGGGCAACCAGCCAGTCTGTGGTGAGAAGCATCTGAGTTTGTAAGGGCACTGAAAGTGCTAAAATCAGCTTAGAATGCATTTTGCTTTTATTTCATTTGACCAAATCTGACTTGTTATGCTTTGACTTATAATCACTTAAAATCTATCTTTGTGGTCAATACATTTGTTTGTTTATTTTACCTGAAGCAGTGTGTTTGGTTTGAAGCATGTCAGAGACTCCCCTTGGGATAACAAGCCTGGTACATATCAATTTCTTTGTTAAATTGACAAACTCATATAAGCTTTCAGCATCCAGTGGGCATAACTGGACACTGCAAGACAGAGGTTCCTAGGATTGTGTCTGGGACCGGAGATATTGGCTTATGTCATTCAGTTGCACAATCCAAGGAGCAGCTTACATGCCCGAGGCTGTGCGTGAACAGCCCAGGAGTGGGAATTCTCAAAGCAGAGCAGAGTCAAGGATTGGAGTGATCTAGCAGATCACCGGTCTGGATAACACCAGGGGAACATCACAGAGTGTATTTGTTGCAGATGATGGAAGCTTCAGAGGAGAAGGCTCCAGTACCAAACTGTCAAGCACACATGAAGGGAGAAAGGGAGGAAACCTTTGTTAGATAAGTGGAGGAAGCAGGGAGGGCTACAGAGGAGCTGCTTCCAGATAGCAGGAACTGCACAGGAGTGGGCTTATGTACCAACTGTGGTAAGGTTGTGTGAAGTGACAGAGGTCAGACCATTGATCGAAGGTGGGGGAGAGCAGTACAAAGGTAAGGTCAGAGAGGTGATTAGATCAGTTCATGGAGGCATTTAAAATCAAGGAAGGAGTTTTGGAACTGGATCCTGAAATGTACATAGACCAGGTGAGGTGTGTTCCATCCTTCATGGCCCTCATTCACCCTATTCCCTCCACTCTCCTTTGCAGGTCTTTGCAGTGGAGTGATGGTGATGCAGAAGGAGAAGTTTATAGTCAGCCAGAATGGGAGCAAGGCAAGAATCCCATGTGACAGATTCAACTATAATGTCCAGTGGTATCAGCAGAGCAGCTGCAGTTTGTAGCCAGTTCCATAGGTGGGAATGCAAGAGAACTGGAACAGTTCAAAATCTGATACAACATGATGTAGCTAGCAACACTGACCAAGTCAGCCTAGGGATGGTTGAAAACACTGCAGTAGATTTCTGTACAGCTAGTAAAGCAAAATGAGAACTTTCTGACTCACATTTGTGGAATAACCCACCAGTGCTGTTCACCTCATGTCCCTCACAACCCACACACCTCAGGCCCAGCCACACACAGAAATGGTGTGACAGGGGACATAAATGTTATGTTGACTCTAATAGTGGTGAAAAGTGCCTGATCATCAATCCTGGAAGCCAAGCTCTTTAGTTAGCCAGAGGCAGAGCAATGCAAGCTTCTTTTCCTCTCTCTGTCCCCTCTAGGGAACTGCCTGCTCGCTGCCGCTCTTGCCCCTTCCCCTTGTTAGGGCCAGCAGCTGATTGGCGCAGGAAAGGAGAGGGGGCGGGGCAGGAAAGCACCACGCTGGGGGAAGAAGCAGGGGAGAGGGAAGCTTGGTTGCCGCAGAACCAAGCTTCTGCCTCCTGCCCCCGCAGGGTAGAGCGGTGGGCGGGGGGGCTGAGGGCCAGGACTGCGGCAGGCGGCTGCGTGCCGCTCAAAATCGTCTCGCGTGCCATGTTTGGCACGCATGCCGCAGGTTGCCAACCCCTGTGATAGTGACTGTGAAATTCTTAGGGAGATTAGAGAAGCTATTAAAATTTAAAAAACCCTCAATAATAATAATGGAGGATTTCAATTATCCCCATATTGACTGGGTACGTCACCTCAGGATGGGATGCACAGATAAACTTTCTTGACACCTTAAATGACTGCTTCTTGGAGCAGCTGGTCCTGGAACCCACCAGAGGAGAGGCAGTTCTTGATTTAGTCCTAAGTGGAGCACAGGATCTGGTCCAAGAGGTGAATATAGCTGGACTGCTTTGTAATAGTGACCATACTATAACTAAATTTAATATCCCTGTGGCAGGAAAAACTCCACAGTGGTCCAACACTGTAGTATTTAATTTCAGAAAGGGGAACTATGCAAAAATGTGGTTAGTTAAACAGAAATTAAAAGGTACAGTGCCAAAAGTGAAATCTCTGCAAGCTGCTTGGAAACTTTTTAAAGACACCAAAATAGAGGCTCAACTTAAATGTGTACCCCAAATTTAAAAAAAAAGTAAGCGAACCAAAAAGAGCCACTGTGGCTAAACAATAAAGTAAAAGAAGCAGTGAGAGGCAAAAAGGCATCCTTTAAAAAGTGGAAGTTAAATTCTAGTGAGGAAAATAGAAAGGAGCATAAACACTGGCAAATGAAGTGTAAAAATACAAGTAAGGAAGGCCAAAAAAGAATTTGAGGAACAGATAGCCAAAGACTCAAAAAGTAATAGCATTTTTTTTAAAGTACATCAGAAGCAGGAAGCCTGCTAAAAACCAGAGGGGCAGTGGATGATTGAGGTGCTAACAGAACACTCAAGGACGATAAAGCCATTGCAGAGAAACTAAAAAAATTCTTTGCATCGGTCTTCACAGCTGAGGATGTGAGGGACATTCCCAAACCTGAGCCATTCTTTTTAGGTGACAGATCTGAGGAACTGTCCCAGATTGAGGTATCATTAGAGGAGGTTTTGGAACAAATTGATAAACTAAGCAGCAATAAGTCAGCAGGACCAGCTGATATTCACCCAAGAGTTCTGAAGGAACTCAAATGTGAAATTGCAGAACTGCTAACTGTAGTCTGTAAGCTATTATTTAAATCAGCTTCTGTGGATGACTGGAGGATAGCTAATGTGACACCAATTTTTAGAAAGGGCTCCGGAAGTGATCCTGGCAATTACAGGCCTGTACGCCTGACTTCAATACTGGGCAAACTGGTTGAAACTATAATAAAGAGCAATATTGTCAGATATGTAGATGAAGATAATTTGTTGAGGAAGAGTCAACATGGTTTCAGTAAAGGGAAATCATGCCTCACCAATCTACTAGAATTATTTGAGGGGGGGTCAACAAGCATGTGGACCAAGGGGATCCAGTGGATATAGTGTACTTAGATTTTCAGAAAGCCTTTGACAAGGTACCTCATCAAAGGCTCTTACGCAAAGTAAGCTTCCACGGGATAAGAGGGAAGAGACTGTCATGGATTGCTAACTGGTTAAAAGATAGGAAACAAATGGTAGGTCAGTTTTCAGAATGGAGAGAGGTAAATAGTGTGTCCCCCAGGGGTCTGTTCTGGGACCAGTCCTATTCAATATTTTCATAAATGATCTGGAAAAAAAGGATAAACAGTGAGGTGACAAAATTTGCAGATGATACAAAATTACTAAAGATAGTTAAGACCCAGGCAGACTGCAAAGAGCTACAAAAGGATTTCTCAAAACTGGGTGACTGGGCAACCAAATGGCAGATGAAATTTAACGTTGATAAATGCAAAGTAATGCACATTGGAAAACATAATCCCAACTATACATATAAAATGATGGAATCTAAAATAGCTGTTACCACTCAAGAAAGAGATCTTGGAGTCATTGTAGATAGTTCTCTGAAAATATACACTCAATGTGCAGTGGCAGTCAAAAAAGTGAACAGAATGCTGGGAATAATTAAGAAAGGGATAGATAATAGGACCGAAAATATCATGTTGCCTCTATATAAACCCATGGTACGCCCACATTTTGAATACATGTGTGCAGATGAGGTCACCCCATCTCAGAAAAGATATGTTGGAATTGGAAAAGGTTCAGAAAAGAGCAACAAAAATGATTAGGGGTATGGAACGGCTTCTGTATGAGGAGAGATTAATAAAACTGGGATCTTTCAGCTTGGAAAAGAGATGGCTAAGGGGAGATATGATTGAGGTCTATAAAATCATGACTGATGTAGAGAAAGTAGATCAAGAAGTGTTGTTTACTCCTTCTCATAACACAAGAACTAGAGGTCACCCAATAAAATTAATTGGCAGCAGGTTTAAAACAAATAAAAGGAAGTATTTCTTCACACAACGCACAGTCAACCTGTGGAGTTCCTTGCCAGAGGATGTTGTGAAGGCCAAGACCATAAAAGGGTTAAAAAAAGGGCTAAATAAATTCATGGAGGGTAGGTCCATCAATGGCTATTAGCCAGGATGGACAGGAATGGTGTCCCTAGCCTCCGTTTGCCAGAAACTGGGCATGAGTGACAGGGGACGGAACATTTGATGATTACCTGTTCTGTTCATTCCCTCTGGGGCACCTGGCATTGGCCACTGTCGGAAGACAGGATCCTGAGCTACATGGACCTTTGGTTTGACCCAATAGGGACATTCTTATGTTCTTATGTTCCCCCCTCAGTATCTCTTCCTTATTTCTTTGTTCGGGGAGCAGGACAGTTATCCAGGGGAAGGAAGACTCCTGCTGCAAATGGCATAATGTGCTGGAGATGGGCCCCAACCGCTAGCCCAGACTCAAATCAGCACACGAGTAGCAAATACCCCCACCTTCCTGTGTCAGGTCTGCCTCTGTGAAAGACACAAACTACATCACAGAATCTGAACACAATGGAAGATTAGGGAAGTTTCAATCCAAATGTAGAACCAAACTCTGCAGGGTTGGTCCCATTTCTAGGTTAAACCAAGATGGAAGAACTATTTCTCATTTCATGTTGCACATCCACAACAAATTATGTTCATCACAGCAGTTAGCTCTGGGAGTTAAGAACTGGGCCATGCAACATTTCACATCTTAGGCTCTGCTTACATTAAGGAAGTACATACTAGAGTAATCAAGTTAAATATATTACAGTAAGATGTATCACTGCAAGCCCTGTTTTGCATCAGCACAACACTCTGTATTAGAGGTTTGCATCTGTGTCATTATATCGGTGTAGCAAATTGCTCTCATGCAGGTGTGTGGAGCAGCAGCTACTGTTGTGGTAGGATGCGGAATGAGGTTAGACAGTTCACAGAGTCACCTTCATTTAGCAATGCAAGGCATGGAATATTGCTGTGATCTGAGAGCTCCCTCACAGGCTCCCCACACAGGACACTAGCCAGGTGTGCTCTCTCCTATCTCCCTCACCATCTCATCAGCTCTGCCAGCCAGTCGCTAGAGGGAGCCATGATCACATGCACTAACCAGAGTGTTACACTGACATGCCCCAGACTTCTTAGTATTCTCATCACTTGATGTATAATTTACTCAGAGCAGGGGTGGCCAACCTAAGCCTGAGAAGGAGTCAGAATTTACTAATGTACATTGCAAAGAGCCACAGTAATATGTCAGCAGCCCCACATCAGCTCCACAGCCACCCCCCCACACACACTCCCAGCGCCTCCTACCCACCGGCAGCCCCTCTGATCCGAACCTCCCCCTCACGTCCCAATCAGCTGTTTCATGGTGTGCAGGAGGCTCTGGGGGAGAAGCGAGGAGTGAGGACACTGTCGACTCAGGGTAGAGGGTGGGAAGGGGTGGAGTGAGGGCAGGGCCTGTGGCAGAGCCTGGGGTTGAGCAGTGAGCATCCCCCAGCACATTGGAAAGTTCGTGCATGTAGCTCCAGCCCCGGAGTCGGTGCCTATACTAGGAGTCGCATATAAACTTCTGAAAAGTTGCATGTGGCTCCGGAGCCACAGTTTGGTCACCCCTGGCTCAGAGCAATAACCTTGAACCAGCCAGGTTTTCATTTAGGGATTCTGGGAAACTGACTGGAATAGCTATTCCAGAATAGCTCTCCGTGTGTACACACTTATTCCAAATAGCTATTGCCCTTCAAATTCACACTCTACTTTATTCTGGAATAATTTCTGACAAAACCTTAGAAATGATCATCTTCTTCATGCTTTATCCTAATTTCCAGAAAACACACTGATGGACTCTAGTACTAACACACATTCACAGAGAGATAATATAAACCTATCCTTCTAATTATAACAATACTGTATTAAATAATAAAGATAGTCCATGTTCTGCCGTTCTGTGAATAATCCAGCCTCAGTAACTGAAACCCATAAAGCCCCAAGGGGTCACTTTTGTTGCCTGCCGGGAGCTCCTGTTGATATCTTCTAGGATATGTGGCTTGCTACATGGCATAAGTCCTCTCCTGTGATAGCATCTTCTCCCTCATCATTCCTGAGGAGAAATTCTCATCTCTGTGTTAGTGGTAAGAGGGCATGATCCAGGCAAAGGGGACAAGAGTCTCCAAGGGATTCATGAAACTGGCTGTCCAGGAAGCAGAGAGAGAAGAGGACATAGGCAGCCATAATTCTCTCCATAAGGGGGCACCACCTTGTTTCTCTTCCCACTGAGGAGCATATTTGCTCTTCAGCTCACTTTCAACTTGAGGCGCAAAGGGAAGGAAACCCACAGTGTGGTGGAGACAAAGCAGAGGAAAGTTACCAGCATGTGGGAAAATCTTGTGCTTTCAGCACTGCTCCTCTGGGTCCCAGGTACTGTCTGAGTGACCACAGGAATGGGGTGGGGCAGGCCGGCCCAGAATCCCAAGTTGAGGGACACATTCTTGTTACTGAGACTGAGATATAAGGGGATATTTGAAGACCACTTCTCTTCTTTGAGACGCTGGAAGGAATGAAGAGAATCAACAAGGACCAGAGATTTATGGGTTAAAATACACCCATCTGAGACTGTCAGAACCAAGAGTGAATCCCATTTGGGAGACTCTTAATGCCAGTTCAGTCCCTTAAGTCCACAGGGAAGGCAAATCTCAGTCAAGAATATTGCACAAGGATCCCTTTTTGTTTGTCTTTTCCATTTTCTGTCTTTTTCTCCTTCTCATTTTTCTCTCTGTGTTTCTCTCTTTCAAAGTTTTTTCTCTCCCTCCCCCACCTCACCATTTTCTGCATTCACTCGTCCCTCATGTTTTTGTCAAGTTTTTTTTAATGCTTCTTTTCTAGGTATGGGGTCAGTCTATGTGGAGCAACCCCCCTTTGTCACAGGGGCTCTGGAGAATCCTAAAACCCTGCAGTGTACATTGAAACAAAGCAGCTGCAACTGGATGTACTGGTATAGGCAATGGGAAGGAAGGGAGCTGGAGGGACTCTTCAACTCTGTAGGAGATGGACCAGGCACCAACTTCACAGCTGAGCCCATGACAGCCCTGAGGAGCAACACAAAATGGGACCTAACATGGAGAAGCCTTTCACTGTCAGTCTCGGCTGTGTATTACTGTGCATGCAGCACTGCACAGTGACACAGAGCCCTGAGACAGCCAGCAAAAACCCAGAGAGATGGGAGGAAACAGAGGGAGTGCACGTGCCTATGAGTCAGAAGGTTATTGCTGGGCCATACATGTCCGGATATGGCTCTTTCTCTGTCTTGCCATCCTTTTTCTTTCCAAATGATTTTCTCTTAGTCCCTGTCCTGTCTCTTTCTTTCTTGTCTCCAATCCAGTCATTAAGCCCATTCCTACTTCCCTGCAATGATATCATGTTCTTGTCCTCCCTGACCACCTGTCCTAGCTACAGTGGTTGAGACAAATGCTCTAGTGTGTTGTAGGGGGTATAGTAATATAAGGCATATGCCCGGCCCTGGGGTCCCCTGTCATTGCAGAGCCCCAACCCAGGGAACCCTGTGTTTTACTGTAAATCCGCCTCTGCTCCTAAGGTCTCTTCCAACTCTAGTTTTCTATGATTCTAGGGTTCTATGAAATGGTCAGGTGACTTGGGGATGAATGCACACAAAACCACTGCTGTGTACCACCTCTGAGAGAGCTGCTCATACAGTGTTATTTCTGCTAGAACAGTACATCCTTGTGAGCTCATGAATGATGTCTTTGCATTGGGGTACATGGTGCTGGAAATACAATGACCAGTTACAGACAATCAAAAACCTTGCAAACCTAGGCCACAGGTGTGTGGAGCAGCAGCTATAATTGTGTCAGGTGTGGCAAAGTACCTTCTTCTCCTCAGCTGGCTCAGTCCTTTTTAGCCTTGGAGACACAGGCTTGGACAAGGCAAATCCTTACAGGTAGCACAGCTATTCCTTTCCTCAGTCAGTCCCTTGTGCTTGTTTTCCTTCCCTTCTGGGGAGGGAGTGCAGCCTTCCTTTCTGGAAGGGTTTGGTGTCTTGCTGCACCCAGCCTACTGGCAGCTTCCCTGCTTCTCTCACTCTCTCGCCCCCCACCTCCTTCCATGCAGGGGAGGGTTTAAAAAGAGCTCAAGCAGTTGGAGCCAGCTGAACCTAATTAGTTCCTTAGTAACCCCTTTTTCTGCTGAACCTTATTTCCCTGTGGTTATCTCTCCTCAGTGGATAGGGAGAGGCCTTTTAACCCCCTGGGACTAATTACTATCCCACCCCCCTTGTACCTGTTTGTCCTGGGTTTACCAGATATCTTCCCCCTTGCCTCCCTCACCCCTCAGCTCAACACTACGGGGTTGGCCTACTTGGGTCGGAAAGCATTGCACTCTTGACAGGCCATCCACATTGACATGTTGGATTCCAGACCTATGGTGTACTGTGAAGTGGAAGGGCTGAAGCCACAAGAACCATCTTGTTATTCTCGCATTTTTGTCTTTGTTTTGGTGCATCCACTGCAGAGGGGCATGGTCCATGACAAGGGTAAACCTCTGTCCCAGTAGATAGTAGCGGAGGTATTCTATGGCCCATTTTACCACCAGGCATTCTTTTTCCACTGCGGCGTATTTCTGTTCCCTAGGGAGGAGTTTCCTACTGAGGAAGAGGACAGGGTGTTCGTCATCTCCAACCATTTGTGAAAGTATCACCCCCAACCCTACTTCAGAGGTGTTGGTTTGTAGGATAAACTCCTTCCCCCAGTCTGGGGCTACTAGTACGGGGTCTGTGCAGAGGGCTGTCCTCAGATTTGCAAAAGGGACTTCGGCTGCAGCAGAGCATTTTACTATGTTTGGGCCCCGACCTTTGGTTAGGTCTGTTAATGGGCATGCCCTGGTGGCAAAGTGGGGAATGAACCGTCTATAGTACCACACTAGTCCCAGGAATGCTCTGACCTGTTTTTTCCAGAGTGGTCGGGGCCGCTTCTGTATAGCTTCTAACTTGTTGAGTTTGGGCTTCACCATTCCCCTCCCCACTATATACCCGAGGTACTTGGCCTCAGCTAACCCGATCGAACATTTGGAGGGATTTGCAGTCAGTCCTGCCTTCCTCGCGGTGTCCAGGACCGCTTCCACCTTTTCCATGTGCGTCTCCCAGTCGGGGCTATATATAATGATGTTGTCAAGATAGGCTGCTGGGTACTTGCCATATGGTCATAATAGTTTGTCCATGAGCCGCTGGAACATAGTGGGAGCCCCATGCAACCCAAAGGGGAGGATGGTGTACTGATACAGACCTTCTGGAGTTGAAAAGGACGTCTTCTCTTTGTCGGCCTTGGCCAAGGGGATCTGTCAATAGCCCTTGGTCAGGACAAGGGTAGACATAAACCTTGATTTTCCCAGTATCTCAATTAGATCATCTATCCGGGGTATAGGGTACGCATCAAATTGGAACACCTCATTCAGCTTGCGGAAGTCATTGCAGAACCTCATACTGCCATCAGACGTAGGCACTAAAACCACAGGACTTGACCATTGGCTATGAGATTCTTCAATGACTCCTAAGGTCAGCATTTTCCTGACCTCTGTCCTAATCTCTTCTCTTTTGGCCTCTGGGATCCGGTATGGCTTGATGTTCACCTTCACTCCAGAGGATGTGATGGTGAACCTCAGTAGTCCTGCCTGGTTTTTATGAGAACACATCCTGGTTGCATTTGATCAGGCTGATCACTTCCGATCGTTGTTCCAGAGTCAACTCCGAGGATATTCCCACCCAGTTGGGCTGGTTGCTTTTAGGGAGTGGTGCCCCTAGTGCAACCACAGGAGCTTCTCTATCCTGCCATGGTTTCAGCAGATTTATATGGTAGATCTGCTACAGCTTCCAGCGACCCGGCTGTCGGACCTTATAGTCAACTTTTCCTATAGCTTCTATTATCTCATATGGCCCCTGCCATCTGGCTAGGAGCTTGCTCTCCGCTGTGGGTCCTGTGATCTTCCCCACAGTCTGGGTCAACTCCTCCTGTGTCTGATCAGGAATTGGGAGGTTTGGGGGGAACCCGGGCCTGCCCTCTGCTCCAGGTTCCAGCCCAGGGCCCTGTGGATTGCAGCTGTCTATAGTGCCTCCTGTAGCAGCTGCATGACAGCTACAACTCCCTGGGCTACTTCCCCATGTCCTCCTCCAAACACCTTCTTTATCCTCACCACAGGACCTTCCTCCTGGTGTCTGATAACGCTTGTACTCCTCAGTCCTCCAGCAGCACACCCTCTCACGCTAAGCTCCTTGCGCCTCTTACTCCCAGATCCTCACACGCACTTCTTCTCCTCTGGCTCCCTGCCCCCACCTGACTGGAGTGAGCTCCTTTTTAAACCCAGGTGCCCTGATTAGCCTGCCTTGATTGGCTGCAGGTGTTCTAATCAGCCTGTCTGCCTTAACTGGTCACTCAGGGAACAGAAAACAACTCACTCAGTGATCAGTATATTTGTCCTCTACCAGATTCCTGTAACCCACTGGTTTGCATCTGTCACAAGGGGCTTAAACCAAAAGAGAGAGTGGACCCGCGAGAAGAGCTGTCACACTGAAGGGGATCCTCCTAGGGACCATACGGGGCCAAGAGTGAGCACGACCTATGAGTAAAGAGGTCCAGAGTCCCATGTCCAGTGGACACACTCTCTTCGCTGAGACTGAGGGTGGAGGGGATATCTGCTCCCCCGCTTTTATCTGCTCTGAGATCCTGGGAGGAATACAGAGCATAAATAAGGAGTGGGGAACTAAAGCAAAAATACCCCTCCCAGTTGGGACACCTTTAGCATAGCCCCTCTAGACTCCGTGCATGAGAGCCTGAACTCATAGACAGGACCAGCTCAGTGCAGATCCATTTGTTTGCTCACAGAAGTTACTGTTTTTGTTTCCTTCCCATTTTCTCTGCTCATCACTCCCTCTGGGTTTTCCTGCATTCTTTTCTCACTTCTCACTTCTCCTCTCCAGGGCCGGCTCTAGGTTTTTTGCTGCCCCAAGCAAAAAAAAATTTGGCTGCCCCCCTTCCCAGCCCTGGGCTCCCCCTGTACCCTCCTGCTGCCCCAGTCCAGGGCTTTCCCCCCACCCACACACACCCCCTGCCACCCCAGCGCTGGGCTTCCCCCTTTCCTCCTCACCATTGCCCTCCCTCCACCCTGCTGCAGCCCCAGCCCTGGGCTCCTCCCCACCAGTGCCCCCCCCCACATCTCCTGCTGCCCCAGCCCTGTGTCACTGGTAACTCGCTCCCAGGGCGGGTCATTCAGCTGGAATTTTGGATGTGCACAAAACACAGACAGGACTGGTTCCCATATGGTTACAGAGCTGCAGTAAAGTGGAACAATTTTCAGCTTGTGTGATTGGAGGATATCTGGATGCATATTATAAGACTGTCCTCCATAAATGAGGAAAAGTTGAGGTGCCTTTATTATTCTTTTGTTCCACTCTTTCTTTCTATGGGGAATTTGCCAATGCAATATCACTGTCTTCCTTTCAAACAAACAAAAAGGCAATGGCTGTTGAAAATAGCAATTCCAGTCCTAATAAGCATTTCTTGCTCAATTTTATCCTACTTTTTCTACAGCAAGTTACAGTGGATCAGTATATTTGATTTGGGAGAAATGAAGTAAAAGCTGCCCAAACCGAGCTTGAGCACTCCTGAATTTTGAGGTGTTCAAATCTGGAAGGCAGGTGCTGGGGGTGGGAGAGGGCTGTGGGCTCCATAGGGGAGCATGGCAGCAACTGTCTGGAGCTACAGACTGGTCTGAGTGGCACAGTAAGCGGTTTGGGGGTTGGAGAAGGGGTAGGGGGTTCCGGGGGGCAGTCAAGGGACAAAGAGCAGGGGGGGTTGAATGGGGCAGAGGTTCAGAGGGGCAGTCAGGGGACAGGCAGCAACTGGATAGGCATGGGAGTCGAGGAGGTTTATCAGGGGACAGGTAGAGGGTTGGGTCCTGGGGGGAAGTTGGGTGGGGTCTCAGGAGGGGGCAGTTGGGGACAAGGAGAAGGGAGGCTTAGATAGGGGCTGGGGTCCCAAGGGGCAGTTAGGGGCAGGGGTCTTGGGAGGGGGTAATCGGGGGATAAGGACCAGTGGTGCTTAGATAGGGGTGGGGGTCCTGGGGGGCAGTTGGGGCAGGGGTCTGGGGAGGGGGCAATCAGCGGCCAGGGGCTGGGATTCAAAGGGCTCTGGGCTCCCTGCCCCTGCGGGCAGCCCAGAGCCCTCTGACTCCCGGCCGCGGCTGAGATTTAAAGGGCTCTGGGCTCCCCGTGGCTGCAGGCAGCCCAGAGCCCTCTGACTCCCGGCCGCGGCTGAGATTTAAAAGGCTCTGGGCTCCCCGTGGCTGCCGGCAGGGGCGGCTCTAGGATTTGCGCCGGCGCGCCGCGGGGGGCGCTTTGGCTGTCACCGGTCCGCAGTTCTGGTGGACCTCCCGCAGGCATGCCTGCGGAGCCGCGGTCTCACCGGACCTTCCATAAGTCTATAAGTACCTACAGTGTTTTGACTCCAGTGTTTTGCAGAGGGAGGGTGACTGTCCTGTTTTCTTTTTTCTCTCTTTATCTCCACTTCTCAATTTGTCATTCCCCCTTTCTCTCCTTTACCCTTTCCTTCTTTTTTCTTCCTTCTTTTCTGTTGCACGCTCTCTTTTTCATCTCAATTTGTGCCCTGAGTTGATACCACCTGGTTGTTTCATGGGTATGTCTACACTGCAAAAAAACCCAAACAAAACCTTATGGCAGTGAGTCTCAGAGACAAGGCAACTGACTTGGGCTCATGGGGCTTGTGCTACAGGGCTAAAAATAGCAATGTAGATGTTCAGGCTCCAGTAATTTTGGAGTCCAGGTTACAGCCTGATTGGGAACATCTGCACAGAAGTTTTAGCCCTATAGCACGAGCCCCACAAGACTGAGTCAGTTGAACAAGGCTCTGAGATTCACTGCCAAAGTTATTTATTTATTTATTTGCCTTGTAGGTGTACCCATGCTGTTTCTTGTTTCCTTCCAGGTGTGGGTCCCACCTACAAAGAGCAGCCACACTTCTTCACAGGGGTGTGCGTCAGTGTCATTATATCAGTGTAGCAACATCTCTGCAAATTGCTCTCATGCAGAAAAAGCCTAGGCCACAGGTACGTGGAGCAGCAGCTACTGTTGTGGTAGGGTGTGGAATGAGGTTAGACAGTTCACAGAGTAAACTTCATTTAGCAACGCAAGGCTTGGAATATTCCTGTGATCAGAGAGCTCCCTCACAGGCTCCCCACACACAGGGCACTAGCCATGTGTGCTCTCTCCTATCTCCCTCACCCTCTCATCAGCTCTGCCGTCCAGTCGCTAAAGGGACCCATGATCACATGCACCAACCAAAGTGTAACACTGACATGCCCCAGACTTCTTAGTATCCTCATCATTTGATCGATAATTTGCTCAGAGAAATAACCATGGACCAGCTAGGTTTTTATTTAGGGATTCTGAGAAATGGACTGGAATAGCTATTCCAGAATAGCTCCCTGAGAGGACACTCTTATTCCAGAATAGCTATTGCCCTTCAAATTCACACTCTACTTTATTCTGGAATAACTCCTGACAAAACCTTAGAGATGATCTTCTTCTCCATGCTTTATCCTAATTTCCAGAAAACAGACTGATGAGCTCTAGTACTAACACACATTCACAGAGAAATAATATAAACCTATCCTTCTGATTATAGCAATACTGTATTACGCAGTAAATATAATCCACGTTCTGTCGTTCTGTGAATAATCCAGCCTCGGTACCTGAAACCCATTAAGCCTCAAGGGGTCGCTCTAGTCACCTGCCAGGAGCTCCTGTCCATATCTTCTAGAATATGTAGCTTGCTTCATGGGATAAGTCCTCTCCTGTGATAGCATCTTCTCCGTCATCATTCCTGAGGAGAAATTCTCATCTCTGTGTTAGTGGCAAGAAGGCATGATCCAGGCAAAGGGGACAAGACAAGAGTCTCCAAGGGATTCATGAAACTGGCTGTCCAGGAAGCAGAGAGAGAAGAGGACATAGGCAGCCATAACTCTCTCCATAAAGGGACACCACCTTGCAGCAGCAGCTCCAGGCACCAGCGCTCCAAGCACGTGCCTGGGGCAGTAAACCGCGGGGGGCACCCTGCTGGTCCCTGCGAGGGCGGCAGTCAGGCAGCCTTCAGTGGCGTGTCTGAGGGAGGTTCTGCGGATTCCGTAGCAATTCGGCGGCAGGTACGCAGAAGCCGCGGGACCGGTGGAACTCCCACAGGAAAGCTGCCGGAGGCAGCCTGACTGCCATGCTTCGGGTGGCAAAAAAGATAGAGCCACCCCCGCCACCTTGATTCTCCTCCCTCTGAGGAGCGTATTTGCGCTTCAGCTTGCTTTCAACTTGAGGCGCAGAGAGGAGGAAACCCACAGTGTGGTGGAGACAAAGCAGGGGAAAGTTACCAGCATGTGGCACAATCTCATGCTTTCAGCACTGCTCCTCTGGGTCCCAGGCACAGTCTGAGTGACCATAGGAATGGGGTGAGGCAGGCAGGCCCAGAGTTCCAAGGTGGTCCCAAGTTGAGGGACACATTCTTGTCACTGAGACTGAGCTATGAAGGGATATTTGGAGCCCACGTCTCACCTGGTTTGTGATGCTGGGAGGAATGGAGAGAATCACCAAGGATCAGCGATTTATGGGATAAAATACACCCACCTGAGACTGTCAGAACCAAGAGTGAATCCCATTTCGGAGACTCCTAATGCCTGTCCAGTCCCTTCAGTCCACAGGGAAGCCAAATCTCATCAAGAATATTGCACAAAGACCCCTGTTTGTTTGCACAGGTAAGGTCTTTTCCATTTTCTGTCTTTTTCTCCTTCTCATTTTTCTCTCTCTGTTTCTCTCTTTCAAACTTTTTTCTCTCCCTCCCCCACCTCCCCATTTTCTGCATTCACTCATCCCTCATATTTCTGTCAAGTTTTTTTAATGCTTCTTTTCCAGGCATGGGGTCAGCTTGGAGATAGTAGGTGATTCATTCCCCACTTTGCTACCAAAGCATACCTGTTGAGAGGCCTGATAGAAGTCCGAGGCCCAGACATAGTGAAATGGACCAGCGCGGCCGAAGAAGTGTTTACAGATCTGAGGACCGCCCTCTGTAGTAATCCAGTTCTTCTAGCGTCAGACTTTGAGAAAGAGTTTGTACTACAAACAGATGCCTCCAAGGTTGGATTGGGAGCCATACATTTTCAAATGCTAGGAGAAGAAGAACATCCAGTCCTGTTCCTTAGTAGGAAACTGCTGCCCAGAAAACAAAGGTATGCCCTGGTAGAGAAGGAATGCTTTGTTGTAAAGTTGGCCATAGTATCTCTACGCTACTACCTACATGGAGAGAGATTTACCCTCATTACTGATCATGCCCCCCCTAAAATGGATGCACTGGAACAAGGAACGAAGTGCAAGGGTAACAAGCGGGTGGGGGGGAGCAGGGGAGTAGACAAACTGCTGCAAGGCTGGAGGCAGCAGGGAGCTAGGCTTCTCCAGTGTGAGAGACTGCGCTCCTCCCCATAGGGGAGACACCCTATTTAGAGGAAGGACTGTCACCCTAGGGCCAGCGACAGAACAACACCTGCCGCAGTGAGGGGCCAGGGAAAGGTATTCCCCTTTTGTTTCGGTGCATTATAGACTTTTTTCCTTTGTTTGGCAGAGAAGCACTCCTCAGGCCTGGCCTGAGGCCTACTGGGAAGGCTCAGAGAAACAAACCCTGAAGAGGGAAGACAGACACACTCCAGAGTGAAGGGCTGATTTACCCCAGGCCCTGTCCCTGCCAGAGGAGGGAGCGGTAAGTCTGGCAAAGCAGAAAGGGTGCTTTGCCACATCTATTTTCACTTGGATAAAGTTTTCTTCATCAGCTTTTCTCTTAAACAGTTGTGCGGCATTAATCTGACTGAGCACTGTTAAACTGCTTCTTCATTCCTCTCCAGAAGTGGTTTCACTTCAATACTGGCTGAGTGAATACTAGAATTACAGACTGTAAAGTGTTTTGAGACCCTTCCTTCTGGAAAGTACTACAAAAATATGTGATGACTTTTGTTTTCAGTAAGGTTACTTGTTACCATGCAGTATACGTAAGCAGAGAAACAACCAAAGAACATTTACACAAACACAGTGTTGCATCAAACTCTCTTTATTCCGTAGAGTTGGAAAGTCTAATATATGGCTGAGGAAATGGGGTGTGGAAGATAGTACTGGTCACATGGCATGAGAGCATCTCAGTTGGCAGCTATGGTATTTTGGATCCAGGAGACATAGTTGCACACTTTAGTGTAGACCCCGGGGTAGCCTTTCTGTGCACAACCAATTCCCCAGGAGACAATCCCCTGCAGTACCCCATTGCAGACTACTGGACCACCGGAATCCCCCTGCAACAAAGATTGTGAATGGTGTTTAGCAGGCATTACAATCAAGAGGAGATTCTGCCTTTTTGACAAAGCAGCAGCGATACTAAGTCCTTTTGGTGGCTTATGGGAAAGTCTAGTAATGAGAGAGGCAATTTGAGAGTGCTGATTTCATGTCAGTCTTGATATCACATTTTAAGTGAAAGGTGCTAGATGAAAAGCCCACAGGATGGGAATGTTCTCTTTCTTCAGAGAGGAAGTATGGCACAGACAGCCTCACACAAGTCCACCCTGTCTCATGTTAATGTGCTGTGGCCTGGAGACACCGTATCTAAGTGTCAAAAGGGAATTAGTTTTTCATGGGTTAGAGACAATGGACAATCTGCTGGTTCTAAGTTCTTGGCTGGGATTCAGGAGAAGTGAGTTGTGCTCATGGTTCTGCCAGGAACTTTCCAAGTCATCCACATACTGATTTGCAAGCTCCCATTGACCCCAAGACAACTTGATCTGAAAACTGGGCTATCAAATCATCCTGTGCTTCAGTGTCCCATCAGTACATATGAATTGTGAGGATCAGTCCATTCATGTGTTCTGTTTGGCTTGAATGTACATGATGATACATCCCTCAGAACAATCCGCAGAGCCAACTTTTCTAAAGTGGAGATTGATTTTGGATATCTCCACTTTGGGGACCCACCTCAAGACACCTTGATACTGATTTTAACATATGCTAAGCACCTGCATCTTTTAAAGTCTTAAGTTGGAGAAGCAGGTGTTCACCACCTCTGAAATCCAGGGCCAAGGAGTCTCAAGTCTGGCATCAAAAAATGGAGGCATTCAAAATCCATGACTAATATTGAAAACTTTAGTCTAACTAACTAAATAAAAATCAGCCCTTGGCCTCTGCTGATACTGCCAAGAACGGGGCCAAGAATCACCACCAAAAATGGTGAGTTATGAGGCGAGGACAAGTTTCCAACTAGGAAATGGACCAAGAGTGAGCAACATATCAATCGCCAACAGATTTCAGTCCTTCAGGCAATAACTAACCATGTGTGATGCCTATTTTGCAGAGGGTTGAGTGGTGGTGGAGGGTAGAGACAAGTGAGAGGTGTGAGGGAGCTGTTTTACCTGGCAGGAATCTTTGCCCCCCTCCAGGTATCCGATACAGATCATGTTGCTAGTGATTTGTCCTGGATAGGCACTGCTGCACTGGCTGGAGGACAGGACAGGAGCTTTTAGGCACTGCAGGAGGTCAGGGTAGTTAGCTACAAGAAAGAGGAGGCAAATTAATAATGGAAATTCTTGAATTCATTGTGAAATTACAGCTCACCTTTCAGTAACTGGAACAGTGCCCTCTCTCTAAGTGGCTTTTCTATCCCCTTGGCTTTTTCTCCATCAGCTCCCAGCTTTCCCACAGGATCGTTATCATAGCATAGGGACTCCCTTCCTCCAGAGGGATCAGAATCCACAAAAGGGGATTTGTTCAGACTGATCCATTGCACAGATTAAACTCTCTGGATTCCAGAAAATGGACAGCCAAGTGGACTAAGAAAAGAGCAGCACAAAGATCAGAGGAAACCAGTGAATGGAAAAGACTGGTTGGATCACTCTGCACCAGCTTCTGCACTGGAGTCCTGTGTGGAGTCATAGTGTAGCCTATGGATAAGTAGCCAGATACCCCAAGTGGATTTGGCTCATTCTGTCTATCCCTCTTCCTGCTCCCTAGGCTAGTGCAGGAGTTCTAATGTAATAATCTTAAATTTGCACTAAAATATTTTGCCATCCTTAGAGGTATGGATAACCCATTGAGTTCATTGATCTCAGGGGGAACTGTGGGATACTCAGCAACCAGGGGCTGCTCCAGGCATCAGCGCAGCAAGCGTGAGCCTTGGGCGGCAAGCCGTGAGGGGCGGCTTGCCAGTCACCGTGAGGTCCACCGGTCCCGTGGTTTTGTCGGCAATTCGGCGGCGGATATGCCAAAGCCGTGGGACCAGCTGATCACCCACAGAAATGCTACCAAATCTGCGTGACTGTGGACCGCCCGCAGGCATGCCGCCAAAGGCTGCCTGACTGCCGTGCTTGGGGTGGCAAAGCAATTCTCAGGAATGGCCCACTGAATGTCCCATATAATGGTGATGGAGGGTTTCCTGCTGAATATCATAGAGAAATGCATCCGAAGAAGTGGGTATTCACCCACGAAAGCTCATGCTGCAAAACGTCTGTTAGTCTATAAGGTGCCACAGGATTCTTTGTTGCTTTTACAGATCCAGACTAACACGGCTACCCCTCTGATAGAGAAATGTGTTTGGTGCTTCAGCCTGCCCCATGCCAATAATAAAGAACAAAAGAAAAACAAGGATATTAGAAGAGAACGTATTCAAATCAGATAAAGGACCCCTGCTCTCCACAGGCTTTTCCCTTTGAGCCATGATCCCCCACATGGGTTCTCTCTTCAAACCACCTCCCCTACAAGTGCTCGCCCTTCCCCATACTCTCTTCCCTGGGGCCCACCACTGGGTCAATAAAGGTCTCCAGGGTCCTAGAGAAGCTCTACACTCCCACAGAGCACTCACTGCCACTGCTGAGGGTGTTGCCCCAGCCAGAGATCAGGCACTGGGTGCCAGTGGTCACACAGCTGGTTGGCAGGGCAATTGTGTTGACGTAGGAGTTGAGGGTTGCTGCACTGGCGAGCTTGATGAGCATGATGTCATTGTTCAGCGTCTGGGAGCTGTAGCTGGGGTGACGTATGACTTTGGCTGAACTAATGAACTTCTCAGTGCCTTCACTGACTGCCAGGTTGTGTTCTCCAAGCCTCACCTGGATAGAGCTGGAAAAGAGGAAGGAATAACAGCATCCTCACCAGCACGGTCACCATCATTATTCATCATCATTATCGTAACAACCCTCACCATCACTATGGATATTACCACAACTACAGTTGCCGTCAACAACAGCACTAAGGTCTCTCTTGCTCTAGTTCAGTGGGTAGCTCTCTGGCTTTGAATTCGCACACCAGGATTTAGATTCATACCCAATCCACAGTGCAGGGAAGTCCTGGGAGCACTGCTTTGGCTGAAGCATGACATGGGGAGCGGGGAGAGGAGACCTGGGTGATATTCTGATTGGCCTACACCTCTCTGCACATGTCACAGAACTAGAGATGGTCAACACGGGGGACAAATATCCACAAAAATTGTTAAAAATTGGTTCTTTTATTCTTTGAAAAATATCAACATTTGAAAATTCTGGTCAGTTCTATAGATATCTCTCTGTGCTTTATTTTTTCCTGTTTCTAAAAATTGCTAATAATTCCTACCTCACAAGTTTTGAGGCTTAATCCAAGGGCTTTGTGCTTCTCAGGCAAAGGTGCTGTAGAAGTGAAAACTACGATTCTTTCTGGGGGGAAAGGGAGCTGAGTGGCAAGAAGGTCTGTGCTTTAAAGGAGACAGTACACTGAGCTCCTACCTACTCCTCTTTGGTGGGTTCCCAATGATGGCCCTACAAGGCAGCACTGAAGAAGCAGTGGGCATTGCACTGTTTGAAGACCTGCCCCACAGTGGAGATGTCTGATAACCTGGCATATTGCAAATTAAAGATATCAAGGTGATTTACAGAAATAGTCGGGGAAAACCCTGGTGTCCCCATCAAACCATTCCCGCATCCCAACAGTCAATAAAACAGACTCTAACAAGGCTGCAAGTGAGTTCTTAGTAAAGAACTGTGACACATAGTCCCTGCATGACCACTGCATTGTCACCAGGCAAAGTGCTTTGGCATCCCAACAATGTGTATGGTGGTGGAGAGATGCCCATTTTGCTCTGCTCTGCTATTCATTCATTGATTGTTAGTCTATCATTCCACTTTTTGCAACTTTGCTTCATGATCCAACTCCCACAAAGCCAGTTTCCTCCCTAAGGAAAAAAAAGAGAATTCCAGAAACTGCTGGGCATGTTGATCTGGAGGGGTGATTCCAAGCTCAGGGAGACATTACTGTGGTAGCAATGCCAAAAGTCAGAGTGAAGCCATGGCAGTGCCAGTGGTGGGAGGGACTAGCAGCCCCAAGTATGCTCCTATGGGCTTGGGTGAGTAAGTGCTTGGGAGTGGCTAACCCTTCCTACCACTCACACTGCTACAGCTACACTTTATTTTCAGCATATATGTCTTCTTGAGTTGGGAATCACACCTCCAGCTCAAAGTGCAGACATACCCACCAATGGTCACCAGGACAGGTGCCTCATGCTAGGGCATTAGATTCAGTACTAATTCAGAAAAAAGGGTCACCCAGTACTGAATCATCACCTCATGCAGCACAGTATCCTCCTCTAATGCCAGGCTGCTGGAGCACTGCAGTCAGTACTGACGCAGAAACCAGAGCCTCTCCCCACCTCTTGAAGGACTCAGGCATTCCTTGACAGTCTCCCCTGACCTATGCTTAGTTAATCAGATGTGACACTCTCAGAGCCAACAGGGGCATTAGGGCTGGAGAGGAAGCAGTAGTTTAGTAGCACAAATATTTTCTACTCACGATTTGTAGCAGTGAGCAGCTGAGACAACCCATCTGCTGTTAATGAGGGCACCTCCGCAGAAATGGTACCCAATGTTCAGGGATGCCTGGTAGGGCAAAGAGTTCTTTGAACATGTGTAGCCTCCCACGATCTTGTCATCATCAGCATCATCAATGGGGAAGGCAACTGGGTGAAAGAGGAAGATATAAATTAATATCCATTATGGGGATCATGGAGCCAGTCTGGATGAGGGGATTGGGAATGGGATCTGAAGCCTCTCACTTTTAGAACACTGACTCTGCTTCAAGCTCAAACTAGTGGTGGCCGAAAGGTCTCCACACCTGATGGCTCTTTGTTGGTTACTCTATTAAATCAGGCGGTGGGACTGAATCAGTCCATCTTCTAGTGCCCAGGTGTCCATATTATAATCAAACACTGTGATAATTAGCCCATGGCTGATAGTCTCAGCAGAGCGGTCAGGGTTTGTGCATGTTTGGAGGTCAAGGTAGATTGCACTAGTGTTGCCTTGACAATCTGGGGGTTAAAATAGGACTTCACCCTCCAGCACTATGCAGTCTGGCACTTTTCATCACATCTAAACTTCACTGTAAAGTACAATGAAAAATGAACTTACCAGCCGCTCCCAGAAAGGCTACAACCAGGATGTATTTCATGGTCTACCTATGGATTCCAACACAACTCTGTAAACTGGAGGAGGGGATTGCTGGGTATTTATCCCTCTGAACTGGCCTTATCTCCAGCCCAAGGATTTCACCAAAGGAAAATAAACAATGGAAAGTTTGAAAACCCAACTTTAGGCATTTATCAGGCACAGGTAGCAAACAATTTTTTAAAAAAACCGAAACCCCAGAATTAATCAAACTTTCATCATTTGCACAGCTATTTTTTAAATTATTAAAAGAGTCAGCCTTCAATTTAAAAATTAAATGGGAGCTTTGGACAATTTTTCTTTGATCTGAGTAACAAACAAACAAAACCTGGAATAAAATCAAAGCTCAAAACCTTTTGAGATTCATCTGCCTTTCTAGAATGTACATTTTCTTTCTAGTAGTTAAAAGATCCTATAAATCAGAGTTGGAGAAGATCTTTTATTAGGTTGTCTCTTGTCCATGTCCTCTTCCTGGCCAATGCAAGTTTATTTTTATACAGTAGAACCTCAGAGTTACGGACACCAGAGTTACAAACTGACTGGTCAACCACACACCTCATTTGGAACCAGAAGTACGCAATCAGGCAGCAGAGACCAATAAAAAAGCAAATACTATACAGTACTGTGTTAAATGTAAGTTACTAAAAAAAGGGAAAGTTTTTTTTTTAAAGATGACAAGGTAAGGTGACTGTTTTTGTGCTTGCTTTGTGCATTTAAATTAAGATGGTTAAAAGCAGCATTTTTCTTCTGCATAGTAAAGTTTTAAAGCTGTACTAAATCAATGTTCAGCTGTAAACTTTTGAATGAACCATAATGTTCTGTTCAGAGTTACGAACATTTCAGAGTTATGAACAACCTCCATTCCCAAGGTGTTCATAACTCTGAGGTTCTACTCTAATATACTATCCCTGTGGTGGTGATTTTCCTGCTTCTAAAAACCCAAGTTATGGGGCTTTCACAACTTCACTTGGGAGACAATTCTTCACTCTAATAAATCTCCCCAGACTCATCAATCTAGCCAAGTACTACATCTCAGTTTGGATTTTTAAGATTTTTTTTAGCATGTTCTATAGAAATGTAACATTCCAATAAAAATATAGAACTCCCAATATAATAATGACAGTGATAAATTAATGAATAAGTAGGGAAGTAGGCAATCAGGTCCACCATACAGCTAGGAGGGAAACTGAAGGCAATATGCCTTTTACATTGATAAAAGGTATTTTTAAAATAATTAACCTGTGGAGCAATCTGTTGCAATGTATTCTTGAAACACATTGCTAAGGGCCCAGTGCTGCCACCTTAATACCCTTTGAGTAATATCTTACTATATGAGTAGTCCCATTGATATCAGTGGGAGCTGCTGCACTTTTGAAAACCAGGTCACTATTCTAGATGCCTAAGTATGGATTTGGAAGGTTAACCCTTGAGACCATTTTTGAAAATCTTGGTCAGTGCATCACTTGAGTCTCAGCATGTGCTTAAGTTGATTTAGTAGGGTGTATAGATAATAATAACACCCCCAAATCCCTGGCTGAAGTGAGCGCTCATTTCTGCAAGGACACTGGCCACCAAAGATTAAAATATTTGTTCACGCAGCTGCCAACTATACTGAGTTAGCACCTGACTTCCATGGGATGACAGCAGATGGTTGTTGGCTCAGGATAATCCCAGGTGGTTGTATACCTGGCTCCACTCTGAATTTTCATAGTGTTGTCAGAGCGGTACCGGTGTGGTGCTCTGCTGTCTTCTTGTTGATATCACTCGGCTGCGTGTGTGAGTCCCTCTGTGTGCTGCCCCAGCTCTGCAGAAGCTGACACAGCAGACCCGACGAGAATCCCCAATAACCACAGAGTCCAGTAAGATGCAAAGTCACATCGGCTAGGTTTATTGCGACCTCGGACACAATTGCAGTTTCCTGTAGGTTTCTTAGCCTAATTCAGGGCATACTACGAGAAAGTGCCTCTTGGCAAGGACCCGGCTTAGTGGCGGGACTTTCCACTCCCCCTACGGCCGGACAAAGGTTCCGCCCCAGGAGTGCATTCTTATACACAGATACAAACAAGTTACACATCACACCTGACGTATTAAGGTACAACCTCTCTACGTAGCAAGTTACAACCCTTCTACGTATTAAGGCACCGCCTTCTACCTTGTACATGTTGGTTCGATCAAAACAACTCTATCCATCATTTTACCCTTTTGCCCCTGTCATTGGGATGGGTCGGCCTGTCCTCCTGTTATCTATGGAATGTTTCAGTATAGTGTGTTCTAGTGCTGTGTTTATGCTAGGTGAATATATGTTTATGCAGCATCAGCCCTTTTCGTGCCAGCTTCTGTGAGCAAGGCCTACCTCTGGCTCACAGCTTAACTTTGCTTTATATTAGCAAAGTCTTGACCATTACTTTAGTTCAGGCCTTAGGCCTCATACTGGGCCTTTATCAGGGCCTGCACTTACTACATTCCCCTGCTTTTTGTCTTTTTATGGGGAGGATGTTTACCCATCGTCCCGGAAAAGCATAATGTACGGACTAAAGATAACCCAGTGGGCTAAACACTGTTATGTGGTTACCTTATTTTACTATCCATACACTTATGCCCCATCTGTCCGTTTAGTCTGCACATTCCCTCGTACGACTATTTAGACAGACTTTATTATTCAATTATTTTAGTCCCTTATGTTGGGCCTGGGAATGTTAGGCCCGGGACCATGGATACATGGGGGTCATTAGCCTCTCTGGTGTTTTATTGAGGGCCTCGTGAGACCATACAAATGTAAATGTAAATGTAAAATATAAAGGTAGTATTATGATTGAGCCTTAGAGGCACTCCCAAATAATTAATATATATAAATTATATGGTTATAGCATATATATTTGTAGCATGTATGGGCATATATGTATAGTATGTATGTGTACATATGACACCACCTTACATCCAAGCATAACCATGTTTTTCCAATTTGCTGGTGTACTGTGGCCCTTTTACTTTGGTGACAGAGATAGACACACACCCCTATTAGGGCAATTTCAGTGACTATTTCTCTCATTATTAGTAGTAGGCTGAGTGTTTTAAACTACTGGGATAGGGATTATGATAGTGTGTCCCACAGTGTATATGAGAAGTAAAACAGAAATTTGGAGTAGTGACACTACCACTGAGGCCTTTATATATAAATATATTGTAATTAGTTACTACACAGTACTGTCCATTCATGTTATAGGTTATTCTTAAGGCTGGTTGTCACCCTCTGGTCAGCTTTACTGGGCAGGAAACAGAAGTGGGTAGCTTCTCTGTTCCATTGGTTGATGTAGATTTAGTTGCTTCTTATGGATGCTGTCTTCCAGATAACCTACTGAATGGACAGTAACCAATTTATGAAATATTGCTGTGTCAGGATTTAATATTGGTACCCAGACACTGAACAAGATTGTTTTGAATAACATGTGCCTCAGTTAGGATGCAGTGTTACTGACCCAAATTATGACTGGTACTAACAGGCAATTTGTTTACCCAATTTGTAGTTACTATGTAACTTAGTTTCTTTACCAATTTGTTTTTTCTTTGTCTTTATGTTGTTTGCTGCTATTCGTTTGTTGATTGTACCTGTGTGTTGGTTAAACAATTTAGCAAGGTTATACATATGGTACATATTATACATCAGTCATACAATACAGCAATAATACATTAGTACAGTGATAATACAGTAGTACAGCAATAATACAGCAGTACAATGATAATACAGTAGTACAGCAATAATACAGTTGTTTTTACACAGTAACCAAGTTGAAATTAAATGACAGTCTTTTTGGTCCAGCTAGTGGTTTTTAGCTGATTGTTAAATTAATTGTCCATATATTGTAGATAGAGGTGTAATTAACCAGTCTCTTATTTATAAAACACTTCATTTTTCTTTTCTTGATGCTTGGGGGTTTCTTCACTGTATACAGATATGAACTGGTGTCTTCAGGGTGTGATATTTTCTGGTTTCTTTGGTTTGTGGGATGCAACTTAAACAACTTTTGTTAGTTAACAATAACGTTTTTTTTTTTGTTTGTTTGTTTGTTTTCAGTAACCCAAACTTAATACACAGTTTTAACTTACTTTGTTTACAATGTAATAAGAACAATGTAATAGGGACCGAGCCTTTTATAACACAAGCTATACTTTTGCAATTATTGTATAGACATTCATTTTCATTTGAGGTGCATTACTAATATTTTATAGTAAATATAATGCTTAACAGCTAAAATAAATGCTGACAATCTTCCATGAGAAGGTGTATTACTTTCCTTTGCTGAACACTTTGTTTCAGCAAAAGAGTTAGTAACATAATTTTAACAAGCTTTTTAGAGTTAATTTGCTTGTGATACCAACTTCATTCTTATTAACTGTTTAGAAGCACAAACCTTAACAACCATTGCTTCCCATTAACATAACATAACAAAAGAAAAGCATATAAAATTAAACCAACTATAAAATTAAACCAAAATAAATTTTAACTACAAATACATGCAAATACTTTGAGGGTATTTGAGGGTATACTTTCATGATGCTCTGTTATGTTTGGGAGCCAAAGGTGGAAACCTGTTGAAAATGTGGAAACCTGTTGAAATTGTTTGGTTAGCTTTATGCATAAATTATTATTTTAAAACATTTTGGTTATGACATTCTTATAACTATATTTAAAAGTGCAAACAAGTCTATAAAAAGCCCAAACAAGAAATTAACATTTGTTAATATTATCTTTACCTTAATGTTGAGGTTTTCCCTTACATTTTTTCTTTGAATAACAAATTTAAAAAAAACCTTAAAAAACAAAACTGTTATTGATAAAAAATAATTTTTTTTGTTTGCAATTGCATTATTTGTTGAGGCAGAAATATATGTACATATATTTGTAACTGAAACCTTTTTGAACTTTGCACAAAAATTGGTGCTAATACTATTATGATTACACCCCAACTATGATTTTAAAATAGTGTGGTACCACATTTTATATATATTTTTAAAAGGGTATAAAATTGACTTTTGTTGCAACAAAATAAAAATAATTAAAAAAAAAAATAGTCACGTGACACACACAACATAGACACAAAACACACACATGACATACAGGACAAACTTACAATTAAAAACAAATGGCGCCAGAATTCTATTCATAACTATACAAAATAACACAACCAAAAATAAAAAATAAAAAGGGTTAAACATTTGAATAAACAAGTTATTATTTTTTTTAAAACTTGTAGCATAAATTTGATAAAAATATATTAATATTTGCCAAATGTATTTTATTGTATTTGGTAACAAAAAATTTTACATTACTTTATATTTAATATTATTTTAAAACTCTGCTATATGGAAATAAAAAAGCCCATGTTTCAAATATTAGTTAGTGGTTTGTGGTTAGCAGAGTGTGAATTTCTGTTGCTTGGCAACCATATTTTCAAGAAAGTTAGGAATAATTCCAGCTGTTGCATTCCTGAAGGGTTAAAATAATTAATTTACTGGATTTAAAGTTTTACCTTGTTTTCTTTTTGTTTCTTGTTTTGTTCTGTTTTTAATTGCTTTATTTTTTGGAGATTTCTGTAAAAACTGTAACTCTTAACTTTTAAAACAAAAAGAGAGCCGAAGTGAGGAGAGGCGGGGGGGAGGGGGGAACGGGGGGAAAGAGGGGGGTGAAGAGCAACCTAGCTCTTCCTAGGAAGGTAGCGAGACCTGAGCCAAGAGAGATTAACTGTATCAAGGTATTTGAAAGTACAAGCAGCAGCAGCAAGTTTAGCAAACTGAGACAAATTTAGCAAACTGTCCTAACATATAAAGGACAAAACTTAATTGGTATATACAAATATTTAAGAAACAAGGTTATATTTTTAGATATGAGCGCGAGTGTGGTTCCATGGGTCAAAGCAATTGGGAACCTGCACAGTTGGGAATTGTGCCCCTGGTTTTTATTTTGGCTGTGAGAGGAGATTGGGGGTAGTTACCTGCTTTTGTAAAACCTGAATTTGTTCCCCTAGTGTAAATACACCTAGGACACTGAAAGTTCTGCTTTACTCTTAGTCTTCTGGTCAGTGCTGTGAGACCTGGTCTGAGGAAGGTATTTGGGAGGGAGGGAGGGGAGTTTAGAGTGGAATATTCACAAGCCCCTAAAGTGAGTTAGGAGCACAACTTTATTGTCCAAGATGAGCTCATCCTATGTTTGGGATTAATTGTGTAAGGTTGTAAATTTGTACCTCTGCACGGGGTTCCCTTTGGGCACTTTTTAAATCTAAACAGACAAAAGGATGAGAGGGTTTTTTTAAAAAAAGAAAAGGTTCTGTATCGACAGTAGCCATGATAAAAAATACCTGGGCCATCCAATCTCATGCTGCAAGGTCTATGCTCATCACCAGCCAGGGCAGGTGCTGAGGCTGGTGGATCAGATTGGAAAGTATATTGTCCAATCTGATCCATTTGAGGGGCTTTATTTCCTCCTCCCTGGAACAAGAGGCATTGGCACAGGAACAGGATACTAGACAAGATGGAAAACTGCTCTGTGTCAGTGAGGCTCTTATTTTGTATCAGGTGTCTCCTGAGTACCTGCACTAAAGAACTACTCCAGTAGAAAAGGTGTTGGGGGAACTTGGAAGGAGGAAGCTATTTTTGGACCATTGTACACTGGACCAAACTCACTCTTGGTGAGGTTCAACTTCTTTCGCTTGGGATAAGTTTTGCTCCTTGTGGCCGAAGTCTTACCTTATACTCGTTTGGATTCAGCCAAATATCCCTTCAGATCAGTCTGCCTTGATAAGTCCTTAGAGTATCTTTATAAATGCTCAAGTTAATCACTTTTCTTCCTTCTGGCCTCGGTTCTAACTTTCCTCATTTCGAGACTGTGCTTCTCCAATCAAATCTTTGGTCTCCCATGGACAAATCTTTGGTCTCCCATGGACAAATATAATGTCACTTTCCTGATTCGGATCTGAATCAGGAAAGTGACATTATATTTGTCCAGAATGTAACCAGCTACACTTACATGTATTGGTACAAGCAGCTTCAAGGAGAAGATCCAAGGTTAATAGCCTGAAGTGTGCATGAGTCCGATGCTACTTAAGAGGAGGAGTACAATGCACCCAAGTTTGCCAGCAAGTTAAAGAAGTATGGGCTGGATGAATGGACTATAAGGTGGATAGAAACCTGGCTAGATCGTCGGGCTCAACGTGTAGTGATCAATGGCTCCATGTCTAGTTCTCAGCCGGTATCAAGCAGAGTGCCCCAAGGGTCCGTCCTGGGGCCAGTTTGTGTTCAGCATCTTTATTAATGATCTAGAGGATGGTGTGGACTGCACCCTCGGCAAGTTTGCAAATGACACTAAATTGGGAGGAGTGGTAGATACACTAGAGGGTAAGGATAGGATACAGAGGGACCTAGACAAATTAGAGGATTGGGCCAAAAGAAATCTGATGAGGTTCAACAAGGACAAGTGCAGAGTCCTGCACTTAGAAAGGAAGAATCCCATGCACTGTTACAGACTAGGGACCGAATGGTTAGGCAGCAATTCTGCAGAAAAGGACTTAGGGGTTACAGTGAACGAGAAGCTGGATATGAGTCAACAGTGTGCCCTTGTTGCCAAGAAGAATAACAGCATTTTGGGCTGTATAAGTAGGGGCATTGCCAGCAGATCGAGGGACATGATAATTGCCCTCTATTCGACATTGGTGAGGCCTCATCTGGAGTACTGTGTCCGGTTTTGGGCCCCACACTACAAGAAGGATGTGGAAAAATTGGAAAGAGACCAGTGGAGGGCAATGAAAATGATTAGGGGGCTGGAGCACATGACTTATGAGGAGAGGTTGAGGGAACTAGGATTTGTTTAGTCTGCAGAAGAGAAGAATGAGGGGGGATTTGATACCTGCTTTCAACTACCTGAAAGGGGGTTCCAAAGAGGATGAATCTAGACTGTTCTCAGTGGTAGCAGATGACAGAACAAGGAGTAATGGTCTCAAGTTGCAGAGGGGGAGGTTTAGGTTGGATATTAGGAAAAACTTTTTCACTAGGAGTGTGGTGAAGCACTGGAATGGATTTCCTAGGGAGGTGGTGGAATCTCCTTCCTTAGAGGTTTTTAAAGTCAGGCTTGACAAAGCCCTGGCTGGGATGATTTAGTTGGGGATTGGTTCTGCTTCAGAATAATAGAATATCAGGGTTGGAAGGGACCTCAGGAGATCATCTAGTCCAACCGCCTCCTCAAAGCAGGACCAATCCCCAAACAGATTTTTGCCTCAAATCCCTGAATGGCCCCTTCAAGGATTGAACTTACAACCTTGGATTTGGCAGGCCAATATATAAACCACTGAGCAGGGGGTTGGACTAGATGACCCTCAGATGTGCATTCCTTCCCTGATATTCTTGGAGTGTATGATTTCCAGTCACTAGATCCAATACCAGGATCTCTTCCATGAGCATTGTGGATCTGAGAACCCAGGATTCAGCCAACTACTTCTTTGCTGCCAATGAGCACACGGTGCTGTGAGGAGATCAGCAACTCATTCAAAAACCAGCCCTGCCCATGAGAGACATCCAACAATAATGGATTAGAGAGCAAGAGAGAGAGAGAGAAAGATGTTGTGAGGTCAAAGCATAACTAGATTCAAAGACTAAAACCAGAGGCAAAATTAAAGACTAATGTGGTCGGGGGGGCTTGAGAATGACTCTATAGCCTTGTGATTAGAGCCCTCACCCAAGATGTGGGTATGACGGGTTGAATCACAGTAACCCCCTTGGGAGCTGCCAACGGATGTGCCAAGACTACTTCTGCCCCTGTCAGCTCAGGACCCCAGGACTTTGTCTTGCTGACCCAGACATGCCAGTCTCCAACATAGACCCAGGGTCTGAATTACTTGCTCCAAAGCTGCAGACTTGACTGAAAGCAGCTAACAGAACTCTCAATTGGGTCTAAACCCAAATAAATTCATTTTACCCTGTATAAAGCTTATACAGGGTAAACTCATGATTTTTTCACCCTCTATAACACTGATAGAGAGATATGCACAGCTGTTTGCCCATCCAGGTATTAACACATACTCTGGGTTAATTAATAAGTAAAAGGTGATTTTATTAAATACAGAAAGTAGGATTTAAGTGGTTCCAAGTAGTAACAGACGGAACAAAGTGAGTTACCAAGCAAAATAAAATAAAACAGGCAAATCTAAGCTTAATACAGTAATACAATTGAGTACAGATAATATCTCACCCTGAAAGATGGTTCAATATGTTTCTTTCATAGACTGGACGCCTTCCTAGTCTGGGCACAATCCTTTCCTCTGATATACCCCTTGTTCCAGCTCAGGTGGTAGCTAGGAAATTCCTCATGATGGCTCCTCCTTTGTTGTTCCACCCATTTATATATCTTTTGCATAAGGCGGGAAACCTTTGTCCCTCTGGGTTCCCACCCCACCCTCTTCTCAATGGAAAAGCACCAGGTTAAAGATGGATTCCAGTTCAGGTGACATGATCACATGTCACTGTAAGACTTCATTACCCACTTGCCAACACACGTATATACAGGAAGACTTACAGGTAAAACAGAGCCATCTGCAGTCAATTGTCCTGGTTAATGGAAGTCATCAAGATTCCAAACCACCATTAATGGCCCACACTTTGCATAATTACAATAGGCCCTCAGAGTTATAGTTCATATTTCTAGTTTCAGATACAAGAGTGGTATATTTATATAAATAGGATGATCACACTCAGTAGATTATAAGCTTTGTAATGATACCTTACAAGAGACCTTTTGTATAAAGCATATTCCAGTTACGTTAGCATATTTTCATAAAATCATATAGAGTGCAACGTCACAGTGGTTGACCCTGGTTCAAAGCCTTCTGCTCCAATAACTCTTTCATAATTTATCCACAGTGCAACAGCTTTAATGGGAGAAACTGAGGGAGCCCCACAACCAAATATCCTATAGCCCAGTGGTTAGATCAAACACCGGAGAGGTTGGATACCCCTGTTCATATACATTCTCCCCTTCTGCCAGAGAGGGAAGAATTGAACATGGGTCTCCTACATCCCAGGTGAATGCTCTAACCACTGAAACAAAAGTTGAAAGGTGGGCAACACCAGCTACTCTGGACCTTTTGTGTGGAGTAGCACAGCTACTGGACAGGGCCCTGCATGGTTTTCCAGTAGTTTGTGAATTGCTCTGGAGCTTAAGTGTGAGATAGACTTCTGGGTGCCAAAAGTAAGGCAGTCATGCTCATGGTGAGAGGCAAAAACATAGGAGATGCAGAGATTATAATAAGCTCCCACATTTCTCTAGTGCCCTTCTTCCTCCTGGCAGAACTCAAAAGATGTTGCATTCTAACTCTAGGGAATTCTCACCTGTCACTGAAATGAAACCAGTGCTGTGGTGGAACATGGCAGCTGTCCTTTGCTACAAAACAGTGTCATGACAAGAGAAGTGAGGAGTGACTTCTCTTACTGAAACTGCAAGAGGGATCTAGATAAGTAGAAATAGATCACAACTTGGCCAGGTCATTGAGTAAGGAGAGAAATAGACTTCTAGGATGGAGGCTGGCCCAACTGATTAAGAGAGCTTTAAACTAGGAATCTGGGGGAAATGGTTTGGAGATGTCCAGGTAACCTCCATGCCGGAATTTAACACTGAGAGGGAAGAAAACAAAGTAAGAGAGGTGTCATAAACAGATAGTTGAGGGTTAAGGTCTCTTTTACCTGTAAAGGGTTAACATGCAGTACCTGATGACCACCTGACCAGAGGACCAATCAGAGACAAGATTTTTTCAAATCTCTGTGGAGGGAAGCCTTTGTCTGAGTTCTTTGTTTGCTCAGAGCTCTCTTTGGATCTAAGAGAGGTCAGTCATGTCTCCAAGTTCTCCTGGAGTAGTTTCTACCATTTAATAGTGAGTATTAATTAGAAAGGTGGATTAGTCTTTTGAGTTGCTTTCTATATTTGCAATTGTGTGTTTGCTAAAGGAAATTCTTTATTCCTGTTTGCTGTTACTTTGCTTTCACTGAGAAAGAAAGGGGGAGGGGGGATTCTCTCCAGAGATTGATAAGTTTAGACCCTGTATTGTTTTATCTTGGTTACAGAGACAGTGACTTTTCTTTTTTTATTCTTTAATAAATCCTTTTCTATTAAGGACTTGGTGGATCTTTCCTTGGGTGGATTCTCAGGGAAAGAGGAGGGGGAGGTATCCCTCTGTAGTTAGATCCCGGTGTCTCTCCTAGGAAAAGGGAGGGGGGAGGAAGCAGGGGGGAATGGTTTATTTCTCCTGGGTGTAAGAACTCCATGGATTTGGGGCTCTTGGAATCCCCTAGGATTTTGGGGAAGGACTGTGTCTCAATCCACATTTTCTGATTGAGTGGTGGCATTTTTTACTAGATCTAAACAGCTCCAAGTGGGGGTGAGACCTATGACAAGAGGATACAGCCATGGGCAGAAAAATGGACATAAGGAGGAAGGGTAGTGTAGATACCAGTCTAATAGGTGATACTGGTGGTAGAATGTCTGTGCCTAACCGGATAAAGAATGTCAGTGAAGCCAAATGGCAAAAATTAAGATGTCTGTACACTAATGCGAGGAGCCTAGGTAACAAAATGGAGGAACTAGAGCTACTGGTGCAGGAAGTGAAACCGGACATTATAGGGATAACAGAAACATGGTGGAATAGTAGTCATGACTGGAGTACAGGTATTGAAGGCTATGTGCTGTTTAGGAAAGACAGAAATAAAGGCAAAGGTGGTGGAGCAGCATTGAATATCAATGATGAGGTTAACTGTAAAGAAATAAGAAGTGATGGAATGGAAAAGACAGAGTCTGTCTGGGCAAAAATCATATTGGGAAAGAAAGCTACTAGAGCCTCCCCTGAGATAGTGCTTGGGGTGTGCTACAGACCGCCAGGATCTGATTTAGATATGGATAGAGACCTCTTTAATGTTTTTAATGAAGTAAACACTAATGAGAATTGTGTGATTATGGGAGACTTTAACTTCCCAGATATAGACTGGAGGACAAGTGCTAGTAATAATAATAGGGCTCAGATTTTTCTGGATGTGATAGCTGATGGATTTCTTCACCAAGTAGTTGAAGAACTAACAAGAGGGGATGCCATTTTAGATTTGGTTTTGGTAAATAGTGAGGACCTCATAGAAGAAATGGTTGTAGGGGACAACCTTGGTTCGAGTGATCATGAGCTAATTCAGTTCAAACTAGATGGAAGGATAAACAAAAATAGATCTGGGACTAGGGTTTTTGATTTCAAAAGGGCTAACTTTAAAGAATTAAGGAAATTAGTTAGAGAATTGGATTGGACTGAAGTACTTCTGGATCTAAAGGTGGAGGAGGCCTGGAATTACTTCAAGTCAAAGTTGCAGAAACTATCAGAAGTCTGCATCCCAAGAAAGGGGAAAAAAATCATAGGCAGGAGTTACAACTGATTAGCTGGATTAGCAAGCATCTCACAGAGGTGATTAAGAAAAAGCAGAAAGCCTACAGGGAGTGGAAGATGGGAAGGATTAGCAAGGAAAGCTACCTTATTGAGGTCAGAACATGTGGGGATGAAGTGAGAAAGGCTAAAAGCCATGTAGAGTTGGACCTTGCAAAGGGAATTAAAACCAATAGTAAAAGGTTCTATAGCCATATAAATAAGAAAAAAAACAAAGAAAGAAGTGGGACCGCTAAACACTGAGGATGGAATGGAGGTTAAAGATAATCTAGGCATGGCCCAATATCTAAATAAATACTTTGCCTCGGTCTTTAATAAGGCTAATGAGGAGCTTAGGGATAATGGAAGGATGACAAATGGGAATGAGGATATGAAGGTAGATATTACCACATCCGAGGTAGAAGCCAAACTCGAACAGCTTAATGGGACAAAATCAGAGGGCCCAGATAATCTTCATCCAAGAATATTAAAGGAACTGGCACATGAAATTGCAAGCCCATTAGCAATAATTTTTAATGAATCGGTAAACTCAGGGGTTGTACCGTATGACTGGAGAATTGCTAACATAGTTGCTATTTTTAAGAAAGGGAAAAAAGTGATTCAAGTAACTATAGGTCTGTTACTTTGACGTCTGTAGTATGCAGGGTCTTGGGGGAAAAAATTTGAAGGAGAAAGTATTTAAGGACATTGAGGTCAATGGTAATTGGGACAAAATACAACATGGTTTTACAAAAGGTAGGTCATGCCAGGCCATCCTGATTTCCTTCTTTGAGAAGGTAACAGATTTTTTAGACAAAGGAAACACAGTGGATCTAATTTACCTCAATTTCAGTAAGGTATTTGACACGGTTCCACATGGGGAATTATTAGTTAAATTGGAAAAGATGGGGATCAATATGAAAACTGAAAGGTGGATAAGGAACTGGTTAAAGGGGAGACTACAACGGGTCGTACTGAAAGGTGAACTGTCAGGCTGAAGGAGGTTACTAGTGGAGTTCCTCAGGGATCAGTTTTGGGACCAATCTTATTTAACCTTTTTATTGCTGACCTTGGCACAAAAAGCGGGAATGTGCTAATAAAGTCTGCGGATGACACAAAGCTGGGAAGTATTGCTAACACAGAGAAGGACCGGAATATCATACAGGAAGATCTGGATGACGTTGTAAACTGGAGTATTAGTAATAGGATGGAATTTAATAGTGAAAAGTGCAAGGTCATGCATTTAGGGATTAATAACAAGAATTTTAGTTATAAATTGGGGACGCATCAGTTGGAAGTAACAGAGGAGGAGAAGGACCTTGGAGTATTGGTTGATCACAGGATGACTATGAGCCGCTAATGTGATATGGCCGTTAAAAAAGCTAATGCGGTTTTAGGATGCATCAGGCGAGGTATTTCCAGCAAAGATAAGGAGGTGTTAGTATCGTTATATAAGGCACTGGTGAGACCTCATCTGGAATGCTGTGTGCAGTTCTGGTCTCCCATGTTTAAGAAGGATGAATTCAAACTGGAACAGGTACAGAGATGGGCTACTAGGATGATCCGAGGAATGGAAAACCTGTCTTATGAAAGAAGACTCAAAGAACTTGGCTTGTTTAGCCTAACCAAAAGAAGGTTGAGGGGGGATATGATTGCTCTTTATAAATATATCAGAGGGATTAATATTAGAGAGGGAGAGGAATTATTTAAGCTTAGTACCAATGTGGACACAAGAACAAATGGATATAAACTGGAAACTAGGAAGTTTAGACTTGAAATTAGACGAAGGTTTCTAACCATTAGAGGGGTGAAGTTCTGGAATAGCCTTCCAAGGCGATTAGTGGGGGCAAAAGACATATCTGGCTTCATGACTAAGCTTGATAAGTTTATGGAGGGGATGGTATGATGGGATAGGCTAATTTTGGCAATTAATTTGGCAATTTTTCTTTGATTATTAGCAGGTAAGTATGCCCAGTGGTCTGTAATGGAATCTTAGATGGGTTGGGATCTGAGTTACTACAGATAATTCTTTCCTGGGTGCTGGCTGGTGAGTCTTGCCCCATGCTCAGGGTTTAATTGATTGCCACATTTGGGGTCAGGAAGGAATTTTCCTCCAGGGCAGATTGGCAGAGGCCCTGGAGGTTATTCGCCTTCCTCTGCAGCATGGGGCACAGGTCACTTGCTGGAGGATTCTCTGCAGCTTGAGGTCTTCAAACCACAATTTGAGGACTTCAGTAACTCAGACATAGGTTAGGGGTTTGTTATAGAAGTGGATGGGTGAGATTCTGTGGCCTGCATTGTGCAGGAGGTCAGACTAGATGATCATAATGGTCCCTTCTGACCTTAAAGTCTATGAGTCTATGAGACAGAGCAGAAAACTGACATTTCCCCCAAATCCTCACAAGACTATGCAACCCTAACAACAAAATATTTACATTGATCAATCTGAAGCAGCAGGAGGATTTGTGTAGTGAGAAATGGGCCTAAGCAACATATTTTGGATCAGAATTTCTAGCCATCACATTTCTGGAGTGTTTGGATCCAGGCTTTGAGTTCTGTCCACAACAGAACAAGAGACAGCTGCAAAATTCTGATCCAGATCAGAGTCAGCTTTACTACCTCTAGTAGTGGCTGTGCCTTATGAACATCAGCTCCTCCTCCTTTTGCGGTTTCACAGAACTTTGCCATTTTAAGATTACACAGCACATTGTTCAATGGCAATGACCACTCTGGCTTGTCTTTGCTGCAGATGCCATGTGGAAGGCATTAGGTGTCTTCTTTGGCTTCCAGCTTCTGGCAGGTAAGAAACTGTTTCTGATAAATGTTTTGACTCCAGGATGGTACAGCTTTACTTTAGTGTCTGAGATGGGAAGCAGAATGTAGGGAGGAGGGTGTGACGCTCTGTACCTCAGAGGAAGACCCTACACCCCCATGTGCATCCTTATAATATGATTGTGTGGTATTCAATGAAAAGTATTTGTCATGTCAGGCATCATCAGAAGGCTCACAATGTACTGAGCATTTTTGTTATAGTAATGTTATAGTAATTGTAGTTATAGTAATGTTATAGTAGTGGTATAGGTTGTAATTTCATGTATATAGTTATGATGCTGAAAGTGTGTCCTTGTGGCTTAAAACAAACCCAGTCAAAAACTCTCCAAGAGCAGAGGGACAGTCCACACCTCATCAGGGCATGTATGTGACAAACCCAGCCCAGCCTCACAGGAACAAGGGACACTGGCCTAGGCAGCAACAAAGAGTCTGTTGGACTCTCGAGTGAGTCACTCCCCTTCCCTTGGTCAGTTTGGGACTACGATAACATAATGCTCACCTGACTCTGAAGGGGTGGGGGCAAAGCCAAGAGGGAAGAAAGGACATGATAAAAGGGAGAGACATTTGCCATGCTCGCTCTCTCTTTCACCTCCATCTACAGACACCACACCAAGTGACTGAAGCACTGATCAAATGGGAGAGCCTAACTGAAGAGCAACCAGCCAGCCTGTGGTGAGAAGCATCTGAGTTTGTAAGGGCACTGAAAGTGCTAAAATCAGCTTAGAATGTGTTTTGCTTTTACTCCATTTGACCAAATCTGACTTGCTATGCTTTGACTTATAATCACTTAAAATCTTTGTGGTCAATACATTTGTTTGTTTCTTTTGCCTGAAGCAGTGTGTTTGGTTTTAAGCATGTCAGAGACTCCCCTTGGGATAACAAGCCTGGTACATATCAATTTCTTTGCTAAATTGACAAACTCATACAAGCTTTCAGCATCTAGTGGGCATAACTGGACACTGCAAGACAGAGGTTTCTAGGATTGTGTCTGGGACCAGAGATATTGGTTTATGTCATTCGGTTGCACAATCCAAGGAGCAGCTTACATGCCCGAGGCTGTGCGTGAACAGCCCAGGAGTGGGAATTCTCAAAGCAGAGCAGGTTAAGGCTGGCTCCCAGAGTCAAGGATTGGAGTGATCTAGCAGATCACCGGTCTGGATAACACCAGGGGAACATCACAGAGTGTATTTGTTGCAGATGATGGAAGCTTCAGAGGAGAAGGCTCCAGTACCAAACTGTCAAGAACACATGAAGGGAGAAAGGGAGGAAACCTTTGTTAGATAAGTGGAGGAAGCAGGGAGGGCTACAGAGGAGCTGCTTCCAGAAGGCAGGAACTGCACAGGAGTGGGCTTATGTACCAACTGTGGTAAGGTTGTGTGAAGTGACAGAGGTCAGGCCATTGATCGAAGGTTGGAGAGAGTAGTACAAATGTAAGGTCAGTGAGGTGATTAGATCAGTTCATGGAGGCATTTAAAATCAAAGAAGGAGTTTTGGAACTGGATCCTGAAATGTACATAGACCAGGTGAGGTGTGTTCCATCCTTCATGGCCCTCATTCACCCTGTCCCCTCCACTCTCCTTTGCAGGTCTTTGCAGTGGGGTGATGGTGATGCAGAAGGAGAAGTTTATAGTCATCCAGAATGGGAGCAAGGCAAGAATCCCATGTGACAGATCCAACTATAATGTCCAGTGGTATCAGCAGAAAGGTGCAGAAAGGCAGCTGCAGTTTGTAGCCAGTTCCATAGGTGGGAATGCAGAAGAACTAGAACAGTTCAAAATCTGATACAACATGATGTAGCCAGCAACACTGACCAACTCAGCCTAGGGATGGTTGAAGACACTGCAGTATATTTCTGTACATTTAGTAAAGCAAAATGAGAACTTTGTGCCTCACATTTGTGCAATAACCCACCAGTGCTGTTCACCTCATGTCCCTCACAACCCACACACCTCAGGCCCAGCCACACAGAGAAATGGTGTGACAGGGGACAGAGATGTCATGTTGACTCTAACAGTGGTGAAAAGTGCCTGATCATCAACCCTGGAAGCCAAGCCCTTTAGTTAGCCAGAGGCAGAGCAGTGCAAGCTTCCTTTCCTCCCACACATACTCCCACATGAACATGCTGCGCAGTCGCTGCCCTGAGGCCACCACAGCTACAAGGGAGAGTGTCATTTGCCAGGTGTAGTCCAATGACATCTGGGCTCTGCTCCTACATCTACCACTGACTTGCCCTATGACCTTGGGCAGGTCACTTACCCTCCCTGTGCCTCTGATTCCCCTTGTAAAACAGAACAAATGATGCTCACCTACCTTTGGAAAATGCTTGGAGATGAAATCTGGTAAGTGTTCATTAGCAGTGATGGAGTAAATTCAGTCTATGGGACATTCAGTCTTTGGCCAACTAGTGAAGGGGACTCTGCTTTATGGATACATGTCCCAGCTGGAACTGGGCTGAGAGCCAGCGAATGGTATCACATAGTCTGAGAGACTGTAATGATGTAGGTGACAACTGACATGGGTGCAGGTAGACATTAGTGAGCTAGAGGTGAAAGGTTTACAGAACCTTTCTCAATCTCTCTGCCCCCAAAGATCTCTCTGCCTACCTTAGAATCACAGAATCATAAAATATCAGGGTTGGAAGGGACCTAAGGAGGTATCTAGTCCAACCCCCTGCTCAAAGCAGGACCAATCCCCAACTAAATCATCCCAGACAGGGATTTGTCAAGCCAGACCTTAAAAACCTTTAAGGAAGGAGATTCCACCACCTCCCTAGGTAACCCATTCCAGGGCTTCACCACCCTCCTAGTGAAATAGTGTTTCCTAATATCCAACCTAAACCTCCCCCACTGCAACTTGAGACCATTACAATCATAGAATCATAGAATCTCAGGGTTGGAAGGGACCTCAGGAGGTCATCTAGTCCAACCCCCTGCTCAAAGCAGGACCAAACCCAACTAAATCATCCCAGCCAGGGCTTTGTCAAGCCTGACCTTAAAAACCTCTAAGGAAGGAGATTCCACTACCTCCCTAGGTAACCCATTCCAGTTCTTCACCACCCTACTAGTGAAAAAAAGTTTTTCCTAATGTCCAACCTAAACCTCCCCCTCTGCAACTGGAGACCATTACTCCTTGTTCTGTCACCTTCTACCAGTGAGAACAGTCTAGCTCCATCCTCTTTGGAACCCCCTTTCAGGTAGTTGAAAGCAGCTATCAAATCCCCCCTCATTCTTCTCTTCTGCAGACTAAACAATCCCAGTTCCCTCAGCCTCTCCTCATAAGTCATGTGCTCCAGCCCCCTAATCATTTTTGTTGCCCTCCGCTGGACTTTCTCCAATTTATCCACATCCTTCTTGTAGTGTGGGGCCCAAAACTGGACACACTACTCCAAATGAGGCCTCACCAGTGCTGAGTAGAGGGGAATGATCACATCCCTCGATCTGCTGGAAATGCCCCTACTTATACAACCCAAAATGCCATTAGCCTTCTTGGCAACAAGGGCACACTGTTGACTCATATCCAGCTTCTCGTCCACTGTAACTCCTAGATCCTTTTCTGCAGAACTGCTGCCCAGCCATTCGGTCTGTAGCAGTGCATAGGATTCTTCCTCCCTAAGTGCAGCACTCTGCACTTGTCCTTGTTGAACCTCACCGGATTTCTTTTGGCTCAATCCTCTAATTTGTCTAGGTCCCTCTGTATCCTATCCCTACCCTCCAGTGTATCTACCAGTCCTCCCAGTTTAGTGTCATCTGCAAACTTGCTGAGGGTTGCACGCCATCCTCCAGATCATTAATGAAGATATTTAACAAAACCGGCCCCAGTACCGACCCTTGGGACACTCCGCTTGATACAGGCTGACAACTCGACATGGAGCCATTGGTCCCTACCCGTTGAGCCCGACAATCTAGCCAGCTTTCTATCCACCTTATAGTCCATTCATCCAGCCCATACTTCTTTAACTTGCTGGCAAGAATACTGTGGGAGACCATATCAAAACCTTTGCTAAAGTCAAGGAATAACATGTCCACTGGTTTCCCCTCATCCACAGAGCCAGTTATCTCCTCATAGAAGGCAATTAGGTTAGTCAGGCATGACTTGCCCTTGGTGAATCCCATTGTAAACGGGTCGGACTCACCCCCGCGGCACCTCCTGCTGGTGACGCCGGGAATTAGCTCTGTCCAGCGCTGGAGCGCCCTCTGCAGGCCGGTGATCCACCTGTCCTCAGGCCCCCGTGTCCCTCCCTGGACCCGGTGCCCTTTCACTGCCCCTGGCAGTAACCCCTTTCTCTCTGGGTCTCCCCTCCTTGGGGAACCCCCACCCTCTATCCCCACCTTGCCTCAGTATTGGCTACTGCCAGTCATTGTCTAGCCCCACACTCTGGGGCAGACTGCAGTATCAGCCTACTCATCACAGGCAAAGGGGTTTGGACCTGCTGCCTTGGCCTACACCTGGGCTGCCCTCTGCAACCCCCAGTACCAGTTGCCCTATGCTAGGCCGCAGCCTGGGGCTTTCTAGGCTGGAGCTTCCCCAGCTCCTCAGCCTTTCCCCAGCCCTGCTTCACCCTAGGTACCTTATCTCAGTTCCCTGCAGCCAGGCCCTTCTCCCTCTGAATGCAGAGAGAGACTGTCTACTTGGGCTTCTGGCTCACAGCCTCTTATAGGGGCCAGCTGGGCCTGATTGGGGCGTGGCCCAGCTGCAGCCACGTCCCAATCAGCCCAGCTTAAAAGCTGCTTTCTCAAGCCTCGGCCCCTTTCCAGGGCTCAGGGCCGGAGCAGGGATCCACCCTGCTACACCCATGCTGACTGTTCCTGATCACTTTCCTCTCCTCTAAGTGCTTTCCCTACTAATTCTTCCCTGTTTGTAAGCAGCAGGTCAAGAAGAGCTCTGCCCCTAGTTGGTTCCTCCAGCACTTGCACCAGGAAATCGTCCCCTACACTTTCCAAAAACTTTCTGGATTGTCTGTGCACTGCTGTATTGCTCTCCCAGCAGATATCAGGGTGATTGAAGTCTCCCATGAAAACTAGGGGCTGTGATCTAGTAACTTCTCTTAGTTGCTGGAAGAAAGCCTCATCCACGTCATCCCCCTGGTCTGGTGGTCTATAGCAGACTCCCACCATGACATCACCCTTGTTGCTCACACTTCTAAACTTAATCTAGAGACTCTCAGGTTTTTCTGCTGTTTCATACCGGAGCTCTGAGCAGTCATACTGCTCTCTTACATACAATGCAACTCCCTCACCTTTTCTGTCCTTCCTGAACAGTTTATAGCCATCCATGACAGTACTCCAGTCCAGGGCCGCCCAGAGGGGAGGGCAAGAGGGGCAATTTGCCCTGGGCCCCGCAGGGGCCTCCACAAGAGTTTTTCGGGGGCCCTGGAGTGGGGTCCTTCACTCGCTCCGGGGGCCCTGGAAAACTGTTGCGGGTCCCGGGCCCCGGAGCTTCTTCCGCTCCTGGTCTTCGCCAGCGGAGGGTCCTTCCACTCCAGGGCGGAAGGACCCCCCGCCGGCGAATTACTGCCGAAGCGAGACCCGCCACCGAAGTGCAGCTGGGTCTTCGGCGGTAGTTCGGCGGCGAGGAGGTCCTTCCATTCCGAGACCTGCTGCCGAAGTGCCCCGAAGACCCGCGGCGGGAGCCCCCCCCCACCGAATTACCACCAAAGACTGGGCTGCACTTCAGTGGTGGGTCCCACTTTGGCGGTAATTCAGCAGCGGGGGGGCCCCACCGCGGGTCTTCGGGGCACTTCGGCGGCGGGTCCCAGAACAGAAGGGCCCCCCGCCGCCGAAGACCCTAGGCTCCCGGAATCCTCTGGGCGGCCCTGCTCCAGTCATGTGAGTTATCCCACCAAGTATCTGTTATTCCAGTCACATCATAGTTCCTTGACTGTGCCAGGAATTACAGTTTTCCCTGCTTCTTTCCCAGACTTCTTGCATTTGTGTATAGGCACTTAAGATAACTTGCTGATCATCCTGCTTTCTCAGTATGAGGCAGGAGTCCTGCCCTCTTGTGCTCTCTTGCTCGTGCTTCCTCCCGGTATTCCACTTCCCCACTTACCTCAAGGCTTTGGTCTCCTTCTCCCAGTGAACCTAATTTAAAGCCCTCCTCACTAGGTTAGCCAGCCTGCTTGCAAAGATGATCTTCCCTCTCTTCATTAGGTGGAGCCCGTCTCTGCCTAGCAATCCTTCTTCTTGGAAAACCATCCCATGGTCAAAGAATCCAAAGCCTGCTCTCCGACACCATCTGCGTAACTATTCATTGACTTCCATTCGTTGACCTTGCATTGCAGCCATCAGCAGCTTCTCCAAATACTACCACAGGGACATACCACTGGAACAGCTTTGCTATATTCCAGGAAATAAATAATGCCGAGAGCAATGTAACAGGGTCGCTTGCCTCTGAAGGGATGGGGAGACTGGAGCTAATCACCCCCTGGCTACTGAATGAGCCACAACTGAGGAGATTGGATAATTTCTCTGTAAAGAGCAGCAGAACACTGCAGGGAACTGGGGGTGCTCAGGATGCTGTGGCAGAGACTGAGGAAAGGCTGCTGCAGGGAAAACTCTGAGATATGAGGGGTTACCCCAGCCATGTAAGAAGCTGGTACTGGCCCTAATGCAGCCCTTTTCCCGTCGGCAGCCCTGCCAGTAGGGATCCTATCGGCAGAGCCGCTGATGGGGGAGGCAAAAGGGTCAACAACATTAAAGTGCTGCCGCAGCACCTTAACATCACTGCCCCTTTTGCCCCCACCCCCCCGGGCCACTGACAGTTGGGGGCTGTAGATGGGCCAGACTCACCCCTGTGGCGCCTCCTGCTGGTGACTCCGGGGAATTAGCTCTTGGCCAGCTTCGGAGCGCCCTCTGCAGGCCGGTGATCCGCCTTCCAGCTACTGGTCCCCTTGTCCCTCCCAGGACCCTGGTGCCCCTTTAACTGGGTCTCTCCCTCCCAGGGGAACCCCCACCCCACTATCCCCACTTTGCCTCAGTGTTGGCTACTGCCCAGTCTCCATCTAGCCCCCGTTCACTGGGGCAGACTGCAGTATCCACCACTCATCATCAGCAAAGGGGGTTTGGACCTGCTGCCTTGGCCTACCCCTGGGTTGCCTCCTGCAACCCCCAGTACCTTTTGGCCTAATGCTAGGCTGCAGCCTGGGGCTTTCCAGGCAGGAGCTCCCCAGCTCCTCAGCCTGTCCCCAGCCCTGCTCCACTCAGGTACCCTGTCTCCGCTCCTAAGCAGCCAGGCCCACCTCCCTCTATAGCTAGAGAGAGACTGTCTGGGCTCCTGGCTCACAGCCTTTTATAGCGGCCAGCTGTGGCCTGATTGGGGTGTGGCCCAGCTGCGGCCACTTCCCCAATCAGCCCAGCTTTGAGAGCAGCAGCTCTCTAGCCCTGCCAAGCCGCTTTTAAACCCCCTTCAGCCCAGGAGCAGGGGTTCACCCTGCTACAGGGGCAAAAGGGGCAGCTGCCCTGGGGCCGGCAATTTAAAAGGGCCCAGGGCTCCCGTCCGCTACTACTGCGGCAGCAGCAAGAGCCCCAGACCCTTTTAAATCACTGCCGGAGCCCCGGGCGGCGGGGGCCAGGCAACGCAGATGGGCTGGTTGAGGGAGGCTGACCCCCAAGCACCACCTCTTCCGCCAAAGGCCTCGCCCCTTCCGGGGGCCAGAGCCAGCCCCCATACTGGTAAGAATTTAATATTACTTTCACCCCTGGCCCCAGCTAGGAGGGCTCGGAGTAGCCTGCTATGGCAGGAGGAAGACCCTCACACCAGGGGAGTTTCGAGAGATCTGAGGTCCAGCCAGACTGGGAGTGGGGATTGATTTGGGACTCAGCTCAGGGGAGGGCTGGGAACTCCCTACCAGAGCAAAGAGAGACACTGAACAGGGGTTGGGACCTGCAGGGCCAGTGTATACCCAGAGAACTGGGTAAATTGGACCCCAGAATGGGAATGTTTTAAATTACCTTAGGGCTAGGGGTGTAGATTTTGTTTAAGAAGTCCCTGAAGCAGGGAAACCAGAGCCATGTGCTCAATTCAGTTCTTGTGCTCCCTGCTCAGATGATCATTTAGGCCTGTCACTGTGAAGTCACCCCTGTGTTTATGTCAAACTGGCACATTGCCTCACATGGGATCTGTCTCTCTGCTGGGAATCCAGATCACTGCTCTCAAGGGAAGGAACATGCACAGGCCCCTCTGGCACAGCCGCTGCATTTGTGGTTGTAGAAGCCTGGAGACAAACCACAAACTGATCCCATCTATTGTAGGAGGAATCAGCCCTACAGAGAAGAGCTGTGTAGTACCCAATCCGAGGCAGTGTCTCTGATCAGTGAGGCAGAGATGAGGATGCACATACTTTGATACATGGCCATTTGTCTCATGGTAGTAAGTAAATCATTGGCTGAGACGTGAAGACCGCAGACTGAACTCCTTCACTTGGACATCTCACCCATGGAGCCAGAGGACTCGGCTGTGTATTTCTGTGTCAGCAGTTTAGACACAGTGCTTCAGAGTCATTTCTTCCCCCTCCTACTGCAGCTCCCTTCCCAGAGAGGGGCTTCCCCCTGCATCTCTGCCGACAACCAGTGGAGGAAGTGGAGCGCAGGAGCAAGTCATAGTCTGTGTCAGCTCTATAGTGATGTCTATGGGAATGAGGGGGATTAAAATTAGGGTGTTAGGCTTTCCTGATTAGGGGATCTCTAAAGGCAGCCAAGCAGCCAGCCAGTGACACAGAAGCCAGCAAATAGAGTTGAAAACGGGAGCGGGAGTTTGTAAGGGGAGTTCAAGGGATGGAGAGTATGGTGTTCTAGTTTTTTGTGTGTGTGTGTGTGTGTGTGTATTTTTTCCTTGACAGGACTTTAGGAGGGAAGGCTATGACAACTACTGAGGAAGCAGTGATTGTAAACCAAGGAATGGAAGAGACAATGAAGATGATAGAATCATAGAAGATTAGGACTGGAAGAGACCTCAGGAGGTCATCTAGTCCAACCCCCTGCTCAAAGCAGGACCAACACCAACTAAATCATCCCAGACAGGGATTTGTCAAGACTGACCTTAAAAACCTCTAAGGATGGAGATCCCACCACCTCCCTAGGTAACCCATTCCAGTGCTTCACCACCCTCCTAGTGAAAAAGTTTTTCCTAATATCCAACCTAAACCTCCCCCACTGTAACTTGAGACCATTGCTCCTTGCTTTGTCATCTGCCACCACTGGGTGACTGGATGTGGAAGCTGTGGGATGTACATTATCCTGCAGCGGATACCCAAGAAGAGCTTTGTTTGTATGAAATTCTCACCGATAGAGTTGGTGAAAGAGAAGGTCCAAGGTTTGGAGATGCAGGTGGAAACTATGGTTGAGTTTCAAAGGGGATTCAAGCAGATGATGGAGGGAAGATGAGAAGAGGCTGAAGGAAAAAACCAAGAATTGCAGATGCAAGCTGGACTGAAGAACGCTGAGGGGAGACTGCTGGATGAGGAAAGTGGCCAGTGAAAGCATGTGACTGTGAGAACCAGGCAAAGGAAAAGACCGACCAGTAAAGGAGAAATGCAGCTCAGGAACAGGTTTGCTGAGTGGACAATGAAGAAGGGGCATGGCAGGCAGTAACAGAAGGTGGGAGGGCAAGGAAGAAGAGGAAAGCAGCTAGTCCTACAAAAAGAGCAGAAGAGTCAATGGAGATACCCAGAGCCTCAGGAGAATAGAGGATGACTCATGAAAGATTGCAAGTGAGAACAAAAGACAAGAGGACTTGCAGCCAGAAAGAACATGATGGGGAAGGCTGGAGAATCACCCCATCACCAGGAAGAGGCAGGTTTATGTGACTGGTGACTCACTACTAAGAAGAACAGACAGGCCTGTCACTAGAGCTGATCTGGAGAACAGAAACCTGAGGCTGAAAAGGATGCTAGTGAGACCAGTAAAGAATCCACTGATTACCCCTCAAATGGGAACAAAAAATACAGCTAGATTTTCACTGTAATGCATCAAGGGAGATTGTGTCAGGATGGGGAAGATGTTTAAAGAAATGGAGGCTCAGGTGATCTTCAGTGGGATTCAACCTATCCCTAAAAGCAGCAAAGATTCTTGTGGCACCTTATAGACTAACAGATGTATATAAGGTGCCACAGGACTCTTTGCTGCTTTTACAGATCCAGACTAACACGGCTACCCCTCTGATACTTGAAACCTGTCCCTAGAGGAGCAGAGAAAAGGCAAGACAAGATCATGATGATCAATGGATGGCTCAGGCAGTGGTGCTATAAGGAGGGCTTTGGGATGTTCAACCACTGGTAGGCATTCACGGACAGAGGACGGTTCTCATGAGATGAACTCCACCTGAGTTGGCGGGGGAGAGAAATAGATATCTGGGATGGAGATTGACACAACTGATTAAAAAAGCTTTAAACAAATGATTCAGGGGAGACAGTTGACAGATGCTCATATAGTATCCACCTCTGATTTTAATATTGAGCAGAAGGAAAATCGAGTAAGAGAACATACAGCAATGCAGAAAAGAACAACAGAAAGTAGGAGAATGGACATTAAGAAGAAAGACAGTGCCAGTACCAATTACACTAACAGTCAGGTAGGTGATACTGTCAGTAGAATGACTGTACCTAATCAGGCTAGGAACCTGGGCAAAGCCAAGCAGAAACAAGTAAGATGTACACCAATGCAAGGAGCCTGGGTAACAAAATAAAGGAACTATAACTACTGGCTCAGGAAGTGAAACCAGATATTATAGGATAACAGAAATAGAATAGGAGTCATGACTGGAGTACAGGTGTTGAAAGGTATGTGCTGTTCAGGAATAACAGTAAAGGTGGTGGAGAAATATTGTATATAATACTGTAAAGAAATTAGAAGTGATGGAATGGATAAGACAGAATCTGTTGGGAACAAAATCACTTTGGGGAAGAAAGCTACCAGAGACTTCATTGGGATCGTGCTTGGAATATGCTATAGACTCCCAGGATCTGATCTGGATATAGAGAGAGACCTCTTTAATATTTTAATTAAATAAATACTACTGTGAATTGTGTGATTATGAGAGATTTTAATTTCCCAGATATAGATTGGAGGACAAGTGCTACAAATAATGGTAGGCCCAGACATTCCTGGTTGTGATAGCTGACAGATTTCTTCACCAAGTAGTCACCAAACCAACAAGAGGTGATGCCATTTTAGATTTAGTATTGGTAAACAGTGAGTTTCAAACTATTTGTAGTGGTTATGGATGCCAGCCTCAGAACAGACTGTCAAGAAGCGGGACATAAACCCCAAATTGGTTCTGAGTTCTATACTTAGAACTTATCAACCAAGTAAGAAGTGTGAACTCCTTGAGCACTATAACAGAATTAACATGGAGTCACACTTAGACACTCCAGTTTATCTTGGTACCCAGGCAAGCCTGCCTTTGTGATAGATGGTCCCTTACACCAAAAATCACAACAATATTCAAGTTACTCTCAGTCCCAAAAGACCAATCACTTAAACCAGATCAATTGCACTTTAAATTTTACACTGAAGACAACACTTGTAGCCAATCTTATATTAACTAACCAAAGATTTATTAACTATGAAATGAAAGTTATTTACAAGATTAAAACAGGTAAACATACACACACAAATGAGTTACAGTCTTAGGTTCCAAAAGATAATAGAAGCTGTTGCATATGCAAGCATTCTGTGTCCTTTAGTGCTAACTCAAGCTAAGCAGCTTGGGGATCCCTTGCTTATGCTTAGAAATATTGCCTTCTCCAAATTCCAAGATGCACAGTGATAAAAATTCCTTCTCTAAATGGCATCCGAAGAAGTGGGTATTCACCCACGAAAGCTCATGCTGCAAAACGTCTGTTAGTCTATAAGGTGCCACAGGATTCTTTGCTGCTTTCTCTAAATGGATTTTTATTCCCTTCCCGCATCATTCAAGCTGTGATGGGATGAGTGCTTGTGCACATCCCCTCTTCATGAGCAAAAGGGAAGCAGTCAACAAAGTCTTTTGTTCATTGATGTTCCACGATCGTTTGTCAGGTGTCTGTAGGCCTTCTTTGGTTGGAGAGGTGTTTCACCTCTTGTGGTAAACTAATATTTCACACTTGGTAATGCTTCTTTCCTGAGTGTATGGTTTTTTTTATAGTTAGAGAGCAAACACTTAAATATTACCTTACAACATGAGATACAGATATTATAAGTAAGATTAATACATGCAGCATCATACAAGCCCCATTTCATAAACTCTAAACACTAAACACATTCTTATAAACCTAATACCTGTTTTAGCAATGCTAATGCACAGGTGAGCCAGATTGGTTTCCAGCTATGCATTTGTCAGTGTTCACTGAGGCCTATTGGCCTTGGCATAAGCTGGAACCTGGTCTGCCAGCATCACAGTGAAGACCTCATAGAAGAACTAGTTGTAGCGGACAACTGTTTCGTGACATCATGTACCCCATGTAAAAACCTGTATTCCATATTCACCATTTGTATATGGTTGTATTATATTTTATACAAAGTATGCCTTGTGAGATATTTCAAAACTCATAATCTGATGAACATCATTGTACTGTTGTTATGCGTGTAACAACACAACATATTAAACTATGAGATTTTACTTGTATTGCTACTAAAATGGTTCAGGGGAATGCCCACAGAGTAGCTCTTCAGAGACAACAAAAGACTGAGCACAGATGTTGAGAAACTATTAACTGCTTAATTGGAGATTTACCAGCAGGAGAGTTGTAAGCAAGACATTTACAATTCACCTGAAGGACAGTTGGCAGCTCACATACACCATGGAATGACCTGACCCCATGATCCAGCAAGAATTTTTCCAGCACAAGGGGCTGGGGTATAAGAATGAACAGCACACAACACACAGATTACTTCTCCTCCCCTATAGCAGCAAGATTGTTTGAAAGACAAAGAACCATCATTGAACTAGGGGGAGTGGACCTAACTGGAAGGCTTTCAAGGGAGCATGGACCGCTGAAAGTTATTGACTGAGAGATACCTTTTTGCATTCAAATCTTATTTAACTTGGTAAAGCTTAGGAATTAGAGTGCAGTTTTTATCGCTTTATTTCTTTTGTAACCAGTTCTGACCTTTATGCCTTACCGCTTGTAAATCACTTAAAATCTATCTTTCTCTAGTAAATAAAGTTGTTTTATTGTTTTATCTAAACCAGTGTGTTTTAACTGATGTGCTGGGGAATTTCTACTCATGTTAGCATAATCATTACCCTTTGATGGAATGACAAACTATTTATGAGCTTGTAGAGTTCAGTAGGTCACTGGAGAGTACAAGACACACATTTCTGGGTGCAAGGCTGGGGCTAGGGAATTTGTGGGTGTTGCCCTGTATGTAGTTCATGAGTGACTGGGAGAGTATTCTTGTATTTAGCTCGGTGTGACTTTGCAGGCTAGTGGTTGTGTGTGAGCAGAGCCCGAAGGGGGTTGTTGTTCACCAGCAAAGCAGTGTAAAAAGCACCCTGGGTTGGAGAGTTAAGGGGACACAGCAGTTCAACAGTCCAGCTTGCATCCTGGGGAATGTCACACTTGGTCTGAGTGATTATGAGCTAATACAGTTTAAACTAAAAGGACAGATAAACAAAAATAGATCTGCAACTATGGTGTAGCAGGGTGGCTACCCGCTCCTGCCCTTTTGGGCTTTAAAACAGCCCTGGGAAGGGGCTTTAGGCTGGGCTGATTGGGGAAGTGACTGCAGCTGGGGCCACGCCCCAAACAGAGCTGCAGGGCCTTATAAGAAGGCCAGGGAAGCCAGAAGAAAGACAGTCTCTCTCTGTATTCAGAAGGAGATGGGCCTGGCTGCAGGGAGCTGAGACAAAGTACCTGAGGGTGAAGTAGGGCTGGGGAAAGGCAGAGGAGCTGGGGAGCTCCAGTCTGGAAAGCCCCAGGCTGTGGCCTAGCAGAGGGCTAAAAGGTACTGGGCATTGCAGAGGGCAGCCCAGGGGTAGGCCAAGGCAGCAGGTCCAAACCCTCCTTGCCAGTGATGAACAGGCTGATACTGCAGTCTGCCCCAGGGCGTGGGGCTAGAGAATGACTGGCAGTAGCCAACACTGAGGCAAAGTGGGGATAGTAGAGTAGGGGTTCCCCTGGGAGGGGGAGACCCAGTTAAAGGGGCACCAGGGTCCTGGGAGGGACATGGGGGCCAGTAGCAGACAGGCGGATCACTGGCCTGCAGAGGGCGCTCCAGGGCTGGAACGAGCTAATTCCCGAGGACGACCAGTAGGAGGCGCTGCAGGGGTGAGTCCTGACCTGTCTACATATGGTTACTGATTTCAACAGGTCAAACTTTAAAAAATTAAGGGAAGCAGTTAGGGGAGTGGACTGAACTGAAGAACTCAGGATATAAATTTGAAGGATGCTTGGAATTACTTTAAATCAAAGTTGCGGAAGTTCTCTGAAGCCAGCATCTCAAGCAAGGGGAAAAATTCACAGGGAAGGGTTACAAACCAAACTGGATAAACAACTATTTCAAACAGGTTGTTAAAAGAAAGCATAAAGTCTACAGTGAATGGAAGATGGGATGGATCACAAGGTTAGCCTCAACTTGGAAGTCAGAAAGTTTAGGGGAAAAGAATTACCCTAAGCCAAGCAGAACTGGAACTCGCAAATGTAGCCTCCGTCCTGTTCACTGGCCCAGGATGAGGTTGTTCAAGATAGGGAAATCTGCTGTGGGGCTTTTTACACAACTTTAGGAAACTGGGCCTGAGCCTTCTCTGTGTTGTGTGTGCTCACCTCAGACCAGTGGTGTAAGTAAGCGGGTACAGTCAAGTACGCCATACCATTAAGATATTTATTGCCAGTACACCGTACCGGTAAGACAGATTTTCCGAACCGCAGAGGTATCCCGGGAACCGCAGTGGCAAAAGGGGCAGAGCGTGGGGCCATGGAGGATGGAACACACGTCACCTGGTCTATGTGCATTTCAGGATCCAGTTCCAAAATATTCTGCTTGGTTTTAAACTCCTCCACGCACTGGTCTAATCACCTCACTGACCTTGTGTTTGTATTGCTCCCTCCTCACTTCCATCATGCATCACCGGGCTACTCTCACCCATTTTCACTCTCTGCCTCTCTCTCTTTGTGGGAGCATGAAACTGGTTTTTATTTCCTAACACAGACAAATCTCTCTGAACCCTAGTTAATTTTATAGACACAGACTGGGTGTCAGTAACACCTGCTGATATTGATGCCTGCAGTACTTTGCACAAACACCCATATTTAACCACCAGCAATAAAATGATGGGTAGTAGTTCTCCTGATACATGCAGCTCCTTCCAATAGTGTCTTTGCTCTGCTTTATTTCCAAAGAGCTCCCTATAGGTGCTCTTCCCTCTGAGCCTGAAGGCTGAGCACCACTGAACTACAGGATCCGTATCAGGCAATGCTAGGCGGATGCCAGTAAACACTGAAATTCCCACTGCACCTCCCAGCCTTGAGAACTCCACAGCTGACTGTAGATTGCTCATCTAGCAATCTCCAAAATGCAGTAACACATAGGATTTGGATTTTCTCACCATTGCAAGGAGGGAGGTGAAAGAAGATAATTTCTACAGGGAGGGGATGGGGAAACTGAAGAAAGTGAAAGATCTAGGCATGAAGATCTCAAGGAAAGCAAAGAAAGATCTCTCAGTGGGAGTATTTGTTCAAATGTACTCAAAGAGTGACAATGAATCAATATATATAAAAAACTACTAACAAATTTAAAAATAATTTACTAAACAACTGTGTATTTCCATTTATGCTTTGACTGTATTTTTTAAAGTATCCCTGGCTCTTCAATGTGTTCCACAGATTCTGAGAAAACTGGAAACATTTCCATGGCACTGCTAATGCGCCCCTGAGACTGCAATACACTCAGCATATGGTTCAGTCTTCCAAGAAAGGTAGTGAAGAATAACTTCTAGTAACATGGTAAACAGACAAAATGAAATTACATGAGTTGGGATTTACCCAAGAGCTGGGGTTAACACTCCTGCATCTCTTGTAAAAAGTGCCAAAGAATTTTTTGTGACTATGAGTATAGAGGAGATCAGTTTTATATCTCATCTGGAAGAATATTATACATCATTCATCATGAAGGTTTTCCCCCTCCTTAGGTCTTCAAAGGTGAAGTCATAGCAGCAGGAGCGTCTCTGGCCTTCTCATCACTTCCTGTCACCTTCATAAGTCCCAAGAGGTAAAAAAGAGAAGAATAAAATTCGCTGGTAAAAATATTGAGATTCCTGCTACTTCTGGTGCCTGGTAAGAACCTAGAAATCTTGCCCAAGCCCTACAAAAAACAGAGTCAATCCAGATGCACAGGAAGCGCACAGCTTCCCTACACATATGTACAAACTTCCCCTCTCACTGGATCTCAGAGCCACCTGTCTGAGTCCAGCCTGAGTCCAAACATCTACATAGCAATTTTTAGCCCTGCAGGCTGAGCCCCGCAAGCCTAAGTCAGCTGGCCCTGGCCAGCTGCAGGTCTTTTATTGAAGTGTATGTGCTGAGAGGCTAAAGAACACCTGATTTCAAAGAACCAAAACCACAGAGGAATTGTTCATTTCCAAGAGAAATAGACTTTTTTGCTGCTGACTGGAACAGACACTGGCATTTAAAGTGAAAGGCCTCTCAGGAAAATCAGGGGAAAAATCTATGTCACTTTGTGAGCTTTGTGTTTGAAATAATAAACTGTGTCATGAGGAAAAGGCCTAAAAGAAACTGAGACATGGCGTTAGACTTTCCTGACTGGGAAAAACAGGCCAGCATGCCTCCAGTTGTATACAAATATTGCAGCATGCAATACCAGGGACAACCACTGAGGGTCAAGTATTAGTTAAGTTGGCCTTCTCTCTCTTTGTCCCTCTTTGAGAATTTATGTGTGTGTGTGTTTGCATATGTGCGTGCAACTGTTTTCACTATTGTAATGATCAAGTGACTGTATGAATCCTAGTTCATGTTAACTATGGGCTAGGTGCTCACAACACTTCCTGGTAAAGCTCCCTGTCACAGAAGCAGACACTTAAGTTTGATCTTGGCACTATAATAATGTATTTTTATTTTTTATTACAGAAGCACATACAGGCCTCAACCAAGATCAAGGCCCCACTGTGCCAGGCCTTATACAAACCCATAATAAGAGACTGGTCCCTGTCTGAAAAGTTCAACATCTAAACAGAGAAGACAGACAGAGGGTTGGGGGAGAAACAGGCACAGAGAGGGGACTGGCCTGCTTGGCCTCCTTTTCCTCCCATGGCTGGGAATGGGCAGGAGCACTTGGCCCATCCTCCTCCACAACCCTGACTATCTTGAAGAGCCAGTAGAAAGGATACCATGAGAGGGAACAGGCATATAGCATTTTCTCTACATGGTACAGTCTGGTGGGTTGGTCTGCAACTGGCATCCAATATCCTCTATGGGTTGGATAATGGGAATGGAACAGTCCTTCCTTGTTCCCGTCAGCTGATGAATCTAATAAGATCAGACTTTCATGGTAATTGCGGTGCTCCAGCTCCTAGCCAAGAAACACCAGTGCTGAGACCACCGCAGAAACGAGAACTCCAGTGAGAACAAGAGTTAACAAATACTTTTTTTGAAACATAATACTGGTAGTTTTGGGTCTATTCTTATTATATCCACATCTTGGGTCTAGAGCTAACTATAGTGGTCTATTGGAGAGTGCAACTGTCTCCCCAAGGGATGTGGTGGAGGCCCCATTACTTGAGACATCAAACACCAGGCTGGACAAAGCATTGGTTTATAGTATGTAAGAGCTTTTCCCAGCTCTTGCTTTTCTGATTGGTTTGCTTCTTTTCTAGAGTCTACTCAGTTTATGATTTCACCAGGCAGTAATTTGCAGGAAGTAAATCATGGGTTCAGCACCAAGCAGCTGCTAGAAGAAACTAGGACTGATGGAAGGTGAACTTAGGTTTCAACAGGTGATGTCACTAACAAGGGCCAGGTGGGCGGCTGCATGTGGGACTGTGCAAGATGCATCCCCGAGCAGAAAATCTTGTGTTCTCTAACTGTCCATTTCATTTTGTCTTAGGCATGGGTTTTCAAACTGGGGGCCAGAACCCCTCAGGGGATTGTGAGGTTATTACCTGGGGTGTTGCGAGCTGTTAGCTTCCACCCCAAACCCCACTTTGCCTCCATCATTTATAATGGGGTTAAATATATTAAAAAGTGTTTTTAATTTATTGGGGGGGGTCACACTCAGAGGCTTGCTATGTGAAAGAGGTCACCAGTACAAAAGTTTGAGAACCACTGGTCTTAGGTGACTCAAATGTTCAAAAGTTTAGGATTTCAAGGGTGAATATGAAGACCAGGTACAGGCATCTGAAAGATCTGAACACTTAGGGGAAAGAGGAATTACTTTGGATGGTACAAAGGGACCATAACTTGGAGGGAATTAGATTAAATTGGACGGAAAGGAAAAAATTAGGCTAGACAATCAGTTAACATTTCCTCAGATTGAGGTCTTACTGGGCTGTGGAATAATGTACCCCAGGGAAATGGTGGAAGCCCCATAATTTAAAAGTAGGAGTAGATAAAGTCCAAGAAAATATACTGTAAGGAAAAAACCTATTCTGTTTTGGGGTGGGATGAGCAAGATGTGAATTTTCTCCAACTCTAATTTCAACAATTTTAGTTCGTGTCTAACAATGCACAGGATGAGCTGGAAAAAACAGCTGTATTTTCTTGGATAGACACCAAGTGACTCACGATACAGCCATTGGGGTATTTTCTACATTGTAAAGTTCTGGAATTAACAGTATTCCATTGTTTTCCATCTCTAATTGTCACAGTAGGAAAAAGCTTTTCTTTTACTGGTGTGTCTTGGTGTCAGTGAAAGGTACTAGATATGACAGCTTCCTAATCTTTTTGCTTCAGTTGAGATTTGATGATACCTCAACACAGTTTGCCACCACCTCTCTGGAAAAGTCTCTCTCTCTCTCTCATACAGCACCCAAAAAATATGTCAGACACATATGTATATTTAAATAGATATATTAGTGGACTATCCTGCAACCCTCCTCCTGTATTTATATTCCTGGCATATAGTTGATCATCAATTGAATGACTGAACATTTTAAAAAAGAACAACAAAGGATGAAGAATAATGAGTGTGGAAAAATAGTAAATAGTATCATTCACACACAAAAACTGCTTCCATACACCTAAGCATGTGACTATTTATTTAACAGCACGTATTCAGCATAGCAACCCCCAACCACTGATACAGACTAAAGCTCTTCTGCTTAAATGTTCATTGATAGCAAATACATTGCAGAAAGATGGTTAAACCAAAGAACCATTCAAAATATTGGATGAATTAATATTAATAAATTCTGCTTTATCTGCACTTAGATAGATAGATAGATCGATAATCATTTTCATACCTATATAAATTCCTACCACAAAAGATTTCACAGCAATCTGCAAGCTCTGAATACAGGGAACATTCCCCCACTTCTGGAGAGGAACAGGCCTGCCATTCTGGCCAGTACAGTACATGACATTGGCATAGGATGGGAAATCAAATTGAATACAGTATAGCAGGGCTGATTTTGAGAACACACAAAACCCTTTAACCTTGTTGGAATTCTCAGTCCAGGGGTCTGCTGGAGGCAAACACAGCAGCAGATAGAATGCTCTGGGATCTTTAACCACCATTAATGCTGAGACCTTAGTTTTAAAGGCTCATTGGGAAGTCTGCAATTTATAGGTAAATATCTGACACACTGTCATTTTTTTCTTCCCTGACACACTTTTCAAAGACAAACTGGCAGCAGAGGGAGGGGTATTGCACTTCTCTCACTTCCTGTTGCCTTAGCACAGCGGGTCTCAAACTGTGGATTGGGACCCCAAAGTGGGTCGCAACCTCATTTTAATGGGGTCACCAGGGCTGGTGTTAGACTTGCTGGGGCCCAGGGCCAAAGCCAAGGACTGAGCACCACTGCCCAGGGCCAAAGCCCAAGGCCTTCAGCCCTGGGTGGCAGGGTTCAGGCTTCAGCTTCAAGCCCGGGCGGCAGGACTCAGGTTACAGACCCCGCTCCCCAGGGCTGAAGCACTTGGGGTTTGACTTTGGCCCCCAGGGGTGGTGAGACTCAGGCTTCGGCCCCCCCTCCTGCAGTCTTGTAGTAATTTTTGTTATCAGAAGGGGGTCATGGTGCAATGAAGTTTGATAACCCCTGCTTTAGCAAAATCCAAGTGCTATAAGAACCAATCCTGTAACATTTGTTGGTAGAGATGTCAGGCCCAGCAGCAGGACAGAGCAGCTTTTCCCCTGCACTCTGTGTCCTGCCTCAGCAGCTGGAGGCCACCTTCTGGGTCCTAGTGCTGGCTTGTTTCCTCTACAGCTGTGAGTACAGTGGAGGGTGTGGGGGAGAACAAGAGGGGTGGGTTGAGGAGAAGAGAAGGGGATACAGGAATGGGTGGGGGTGCGGGGAGAAAGTAGGAGCCCAGCATATGGCATTCCCTGGTCAGCAGCAGCCCCAGAAGGGAGACAACCGCAGCAGCATCACAGTGAAGGATATTGCTGTAGCAGCCAGTATGGGAGTGATCACTAGCAGCAGCTGTGGCTCCCCTCATATGGCATCCTCCCTCCCGCCCCTGCAGCACGGGCAGCCCAGGTACCACTGTAGGTGGGGAGAAAGCCAGTGAACCAAGAGGACTGGCTTCAGCATGCACGGGTAGTTATGTGCATGTGCGTGCTTTGCCCACCGCCAGATATAACAGTCAAACTATACCTATGGCCCTGGGGCTGGAGGAGCTCTGGCTCCCTGCTGCAGCTTCAGGGCTGGGAGAGATCTAACTCCCCGCTGTGGCCTGGGGCCATGGTGGTGGGAGGGGAGACAGAGCTTCTCCAGTCTTGCAGCTGCAGTGGAGAGAGTGAGAGAGATGCTGACTAATCAACCTGCACCTGAGATCAGATTTATGGCCTTCAAAACTATGAACAACAGCAGCATTGACAGTGACACTAGCTATGGAGCTGCATCTAGGCACTGAAAATCAGCTCGCATGCCACCCCTGAGATTAGAGCTAGACAGAGAGTAACAACTAACAGGGGCATCAATACTCCTGCATAAACTGTTCAGGACCTAATGACAGAAATAATATTAATATTTAACAAATAATTGCTCCTCCACACACCTGCGTGTACAGTATTGTGCAAAGAGGTTAGTTATGGGGGACTTAACATCTGCCTTTAAGCACTGACCACTCTCACAGATAGTCTATCTCTGCCTGTGCTGCTGGAATTTAACTCCCCATTGCCTACAGTGCATTGAATTACCGGGAAAGGAGAAGAAGAAAGTAGCTAGACCAGGGGTCGGCAACCTTTTGGAAGTGGTGTGCCGAGTCTTCATTTATTCACTCTAATTTAAGGTTTCGCGTGCCAGTAATACATTTTAATGTTTTTAGAAGGTCTTTTTCTATAAGTCTATAATATATAACTAAACTATTGTTGTATGTAAAGTAAATAAAGTTTAAAAAATATTTAAGAAGCTTCATTTAAAATTAAATTAAAATGCAGACCCCCCGCCCACACGGACCAGTGGCTAGGACCCGGGCAGTGTGAGTGCCACTGAAAATCAGCTCGCGTGCCACCTTTGACACATATGCCATAGGTTGGCTACCCCTGAGCTAGACTATCAGAATGGTCTAATATTAGCCTTCCCCGCTCTGGCCACTTGAGGGCAGTGTAGTGTTAACAAACCAAAGCATCCAAGAGCAAAACAAGAAAAAGAATCAACAATCTTCCCGGCCTTGTTTATAGCTACACCCCGTAACATACAGCCAGTTACCAACTGTGGAGTGAATGAGACTATCTGGACACAGGAGTGATGGGGAGAGTCAGAGAGTAGAGTTTCCTTGTCTTACTGGAAACTCCGAGTTTGTAGATGCAGAGATTATTAAAAGCACCCGCACTTCTCTAGCATCTTCCATCCTCCTAACAGATCCTAAAGCATGTTTAAGGGGACTATTGCCCCCTTACTAACATTCACTGGGGGTGTTTGGTTGCTAGCTCCCAGCACTAAAAGGGGAGGGGTCGATGGGAAATCAGGAGCCTGAGACTGAGGCCTGGTCTACACTGGGGGGGGGGGGGTTCGATCTAAGGTACGCAACTTCAGCTACTAGCTGAAGTCGAATACCTTAGTTCGAATTACTTACCCATCCTCACGGCGCGGGATCGTCATCCGCAGCTCCCCCGACTAGATGAGACGCGATATATCGAACTCCGAGAAATCGATTGCTATCCGCCGATATGGCGGGTAGTGAAGACGTACCCTGAGAGTCTCCAGGAACAATGTAGAGAGCCCAATGCTCCAGGTCAGCCTGATTGACAGGGCGGGCAGGCTAATCAAGGAGTCAGGAGGCCAGGGGGGTCCCATCCTCCGTGTGAGCTGGAATTGCCTGAATCAGATAGAGTGGGGCCGAGCTAAGGAGAAAGCAGGGTCTCAAGCTGAGCTGGCGAGCAGAGCTGGGCCAGATCCAGAGGGGCCAGAGCTGCAGCCACAGAGCCAGAGACACAGCCCAGGAAGAGCAGATCCTGTGCTGGGAGCAGAGCTGCAGCCACAGAGCCAGGTGTGGTGAGCAACTGGGACCAGCCAAGTGGGGGACCTTGGGCAAAGAGCCCAGTGCAGAAAGACACCCCCAGCCAAGGGTCCTTGCAGGCCAGGCTGGGAGGGGGATCTTAACCCAACGGGGAGCTGATGCTGGGAAGAAGGGTCCCACCACCCAAAGCCCAGAGGTGTGTGGCCACCACCATTGCAAGTGTCCAACCCGCAGCATCCCTGCAGCACAGCCAGGGCCTGAGACAGAGGCCTGGGACCTACAAGGAACAGACTGTGAACTGCTTTGATGTCCAGAGACACTCTTTGGAATGTTCCCTGCCACAGAGCAGGGTGATGTATTTTCCTGTAACCTTTCCCATTTTTCCTTATTCATTTTAAAAAGTAATTGTTAATTAAACAACTTGTATTTGCTTTAAATTGTATGGCATAATCAGTGGTCAGGGAGGTGCCCAGTGCAGAGAGGGTACCCCGGAGTGGGGCACCCTAGCCCCTGTCCTAGGTGACCACAGCAGGGTTCGGAGTCGAGCCCCCCAGGAATCCTGGGCCCAGCCTTGTTGGGGTTACGAGAACTCTGCCAGACAGGAGAGTCCTCAAGGGCAGGGAGGCCTCTGGATAAAGGAAGTGGGAGCGAGGACTCAGATCCTTTCGCTAGCCCACTTCACCGGGCTAGCGCAGAAGCCAGGAAAGTTCCCTACAATAGCGGGACCATTCCCCCGCTTACACATGCTGTATTCTAACACTAGGAAATTCTCACCCACCACTAAAATGTAGCCAATGCAGGAATGGAAGATGGCAGCTGTCCTTTGCCAATAATGCCACAAAGAGAGTCATGTGACTTTTCCCTTTGGAACTGCAAGGGGGATTTAGAGAAGCAGAAAGAGATCAAGATTTGGCCAGGACACTGAGCAGGAAACAGACATATCCCAGAATGCTCACTGTCAGGATCACACAACCCTAATGTAAAAATATTTTCACTGATTACTGTGAAGCAGCAGCAGACTTTGTGCAGAGGAAGAGGGGCCCAAGCCACACATTTTGCATCAGAATGTCTAACCACCACAATTCGGAGGTGTGCAGATCTGTGCTTGGCGTTTTATCCATAATGGAAAGAGAGGCAGTTGCACACTTCAGATCCACATCTGGACCCAGCTTTACTACCTCCCATATTTGCACAGCCTCATGATCAACAGTTCTTCCCCCTTTTGTGGTTTTTCAGAGCTCCGCCTGCTAAAGGCACATAGAACTTTATTCAATGGAAATGATCACTCTGGCTTCTCTTTGCTGCAGATGCCATGTGGAGGGCATTGGATGTCTTCCTTGGCTTCCAGCTGCTGTCAGGTAAGAAACTGTCTTTGATAAATGTTTTGACTTCAGGATGGTACAGCTTTACTTTAGCTTCTGAGATCTACCTTATAAACTGACTGTGGTAAGGTTGTGTGAAGAGACTGAGGTCAGGCCATTGATAGAAGTGAGGAGAGAGCAGAACAAACATAAGGTCAGTGAGGTGTTTAAAATCAAAGAAGGAGTTTTAGAACTGGATCCTGAAATGCACATAGCCATGTTCCATCCTCCATGGCTCTCATTCACCCTGTCCCTCCACTCTCCTTTGCAGGTCTTTGCAGTGGGGTGACAGTGCTGCAGAAGGAGAAGTTTATAGTCATCCAGAATGGGAGCAAGGCAAGAATCCCATGTGAACATGACGACAGCTCCTACTATACTGTCCTGTGGTATCAGCAGAAGAAGGGTGCAGAAAGGCAGCTGCAGTTAGTAGCCTTCTCTGTAGGTGTGAATTCAACAGAAATGGAAAAAGAGTTCCAAACAAGATACAGTGTGGCACGGCCAGCAATTCTAAACACCTCCCTGACAATCAACCCGGGGATGGTTGAAGACACTGCAGTGTATTTCTGTGCCGCTAGTAAAGCACAGTGAGAGCTTTGTGCCTCACAGCTGTGCAATAACCCACCAGTGCTGCTCGTCCCTCACAGCAAACACACCTCAGGCATAGCCACATACAGAAATAGTGTGACAGGGGACAGAGATGTCATTTAGCACTTAATGGTGAAGGGTACCTAGTCACCAGCTGTGGCAGCCAAGCCCTTTAGTTAGCCAGAGGTAGACGCAGAGCAGAGGTCTGTCACTGTGAAGACACCCTTGTATTTATGCCACATAGACCCATTAACTTGGAAGGGATCTGTCTCTTTGCAGGGAAACCTGTGAGTGTAGGAGCCTGGAGACAAATCTAGGGTGACCAGATGTCCCGATTTTATAGGGACAGTCCTGATTTTTGGGTCTTTTTCTTATATAGGCTCCTATTACCCCCCATCCCATCGCCCACCATAGACAAATCACGAATGGATCCTGTTTATTGTCTCCAGGGGTAGGGGAGCAACCCTACATAGCAGAGCTGTGTAAAACCCAATGCAAGGAAGTGTCCCTGCTCAGTGAGATAGAGATGGGGATGCACATACTTTGATACATGGCCATTTGTTTCATGGTAGCAAGTAAGTCATTGGCTGAGACATGAATCTCCATCCCTGTGTTTACAGGACACGGTTCTGGACGTTTCTTACAGAGCCCTGTGTTTCACCGTCTCTGTACCCTGTGTTTTATCTCTTTTTCTCACAAGATGCTCAGGTGCTCGGATCAACCAAACCCAGAGTCTGATCCTGTAGAAGGGACACTGAGCCCAGCTCACATGTGAACTAACCTCTGGGCACAACAGCATGTTCTGGTACCAGCAGGATCTGGGGCAGGGCCTGCAGCTGCTCATTTCCTTCTGTGACATCAAACTAAGAGAGAAAGGCAACATCACCGATCGATTCCAAGCTGAAAAGCCACAGACTGAGCTCCTTCACTTGGACATCTTACCCCTGGAGCCAGAGGACTCGGCTGTGTATTTCTGTGCCAGCAGCCTAGTCACAGCGCTTCAAAGTCACGTCCTCCCCCTGCAAAAACCTCCTCCCCCTGCTACTGCAGCTCCCTTCCCAGAGAGGAGCTTCCCCATGCATCTCTGCCCTCAACCGATGCAGGAAGAGGGAAGAACGCAGGAGAAAGTCATAGTCTCTTTCCGCTCTGAATTACACTTATGAGAATGAGGGGAATTGACGCCCATGCCTCTGGGTAAGAGGAAATGGGATAGGAGTGCTCTCCTGGGAGAGCCACCGAGAAAACACAAACTACCAGTGTTGCCAAACCCAAAGGTTCAAACATCATCAGTCAGAACCCAGAAGATCATGAGTTTTTTAATATATGTTTTATTATATTTTGGTCTCTTTGATTATTGACCTTTCTCTTCCTCTCTGTCCATTCCTCCCCCCAGCATATCTGTCACTGTTAATGTTACAAAAGTTCCCAAATTCAGTACAGTGATTTTGACCCTGTCTGCAGGAGCTCCCACCTCATATCTGCCTCTTCTCTTACCAGCAATCCATTCTGCCCCCCAACTCCCTGCTGACTTTGTCCCCACATCAGTTCTTCTCCCCTCCCCCACCCCCGTGTCACTTCTGCCTCTCCTAGGTCCTTCCCTCTCTTCTCCCAGGCATCGGAGGGAGGGCTGCAACAGAGTCTCCTCTCCCCCGTCCCTGTCTGAGTGCTGAAGGGAAGAGAGGGGTGGGGGAAGCAACATGGGAGCCACACCATTGTGCACCAGAGAGCACGAGGGCTTAAAGGGTGGAGCCACCCTGACTTCTGGGATCTTTCTGCTCCCTTCCCCTTCCTCCCCTCTTTTGAGAAGCTTGTCACGCCTGAGGGGAATGGAGAGAGCTTTGCCTTCTTCTTGCAGCAGCTCTGATTGTCTGCCCTTCTCCAGAAGTTAGGGCTGTGAATCAGAGGGGGATTTCCCCCCAGGCAGGGCTGAAATTTGCCAGAGAGTTGCAGCTTCCCTATCATCACAGACTGGCTGCAGCCCTGGTCCAAACCCCATCACTGGCGAAGAAATCATGAGAGCTGGTAACACTGGCAGCATGAGGAATTAGAACCCATGATCTCCAGTTTCAAAACGCTGGCCTCAGTCAAGTATTGAACAGACCTGACCATCCTGATCTGCCCCAGAAGGAGCTGACATAGAAGGCTTGGCCTATCCCAGCCAATAGGGGGTGTCACATACAGATAAACAGCCCACACAGAGGCACATGGTCCCCAACAGCAAATCTCCCTCTCCTGGGCCAAGTGAGGTTCAGGTGCTCCTGCATCACTTCCCAGGCACTGTCCCTAGTACTCCAGAGGAAGAGACTCTCATTGCAGAGTAGCAAGGGGAGGCAAAGAGCAACCACATGCCTTTGTCCTAGGAGCCATGTGCCCTTAAACCTTCCTGTTAGATATAAATATTGTGATAAACTCAGGACAGACAGTTGCAAGGGGGGGGGGGAGTCAGTCACAGAGGGTTAAAAGGCCCTCCTCCTTATCAACTGAGAGGCAACTACAGGTCAATCAGGTTCAGCTGAGAAAGGGTTACCAAGGTAGCAAATTAGAATCAGCTGAGGGGAGCTACCTGAGGGTAATTAGGATCAGCTGATGCCAACTTGGGGCTGCCTGAGACCTTTTTAAACCCCTTCCTGGGAGGAAGGAAGGGGGGGGGGAAAGCAGAGAGAGAAGGAGCCCGGCTGCCAGGAGTGTTGAAGCAGCAAGGCAGCAAGCCTCCCCAGGGGGAGCGGCAGGACACTCGCCTACAAGGCAGGGTAAAAATACTTTAACTAAGACTGGTGGGAAGACAGGGAACAGACTTCCCCTGAGTCCTAAGGGGGACTGCATTACCCAAGCCGGTCTCACCAGAGCTAAAAACAGCAGAGGCTGGGGAGACTGAGATGGGACTTTGCCACACGTGGTGTCAGAAGTGGGATTTGAGTGAGACTTTGTGGCGAACCATCTCGGGGCAGGGTAAAACACCCCCCAAAAAATAAAAATTAATAAAAAAAAATGGAAGATGTAGTGAAGGCAGTGGTGCAGGCCACTGCGGCCCAACAAGAAGCTACCAGGGTGCAGATGGCTGCCCAGCAGGAGGCGGTGCGAATGCAGCAGGAGACAAATCAACTCCTGATGAGCCAGGCGGCTCAGGATCGAGCCACCCTGCATGAGGTTGTGAACCAGCTAAAGGCCCTGACCACCCTAACGCACAGCCCCCATGGGACTCGGCCCCTGCACGCAAGCCACTACTTACAGAAGATGACGATGGATGATGACGTGGAGGCATATCTCCTTGCGTTTGAGAGAACGGCCCGGCGGGAGGCCTGGCCCCAAGACCAGTGGGCCAGTATCCTAGCACCTTTTCTGTGTGGGGAGGCACAGAAAGCATATTTTGATATGACAACAGAAGCAGCTTCCAATTACTCCCAGCTAAAGGCGGAGATCCTGGCGAGGTCGGGCGTGACGACAGCTATAAGGGCACAGAGGTTCCATGAGTGGAAATACCGAGCCGACAAAGCCCCGAGGTCCCAGATGTTTGACCTGATCCATCTGGCCTGGAAGTGGCTGTGCCCTGAGACCCGCCGGCTGGAGGAAGTCATGGAAACCATAGTTGTGGACAGGTACATGAGAGGACTACCGCCGGACATAGAGGATGGGTCAGTCAAAATGATCCCTCCTCCTATGATGAGCTAGTTGCCCTTGTAGAGAGACGTCTAGCAGCACAGGAACTCTCTCGGACCACTGGGGAAGGGAGGCGCCAGGATAGGAGGCAAGTCTATGTACCAAGGGCCCGAGTCGCCGTAGCTCCAGGCCGAACTATGGCAGGGAAGAAGGAGGACGAAGAGCAGCCAAAGTACTCGGAGGGACCTGGGGACTGGGAGAGAGAGACTCGGGGGGTAAGGCCTCACAGCCCAAAAATTAAGGGGCTGCCCCGAGGAGGGTACTGATGCTATACATGTGGAGAGATAGGGCATATAGCTGCCTAATGCCCAAACCTAGAGGAGCCCATGCAATGCGACCTGGGAAATCTAGAAGAGCCATGTGACCTGATATGTCTAGTAGGAGTAGCGATGGTCCCTCATAGATATACTAGGCAAGTTAAAATGAATGGTATAAAGACCACCACGTTAGTAGACTCAGGAAGTGCAGTCACGCTGGTCTCGGGAAAGCTGGTCGGGTATGATCAACTATCCCGGGCCAAGCACACAGGAATATCCTGTGTCCATGGGGATGTCAATTACTACCCGACCATCCCAGTGAAAATAGAGGTCCGAGGAAACCCCACTAAGGTGATGGTGGGGGTGGTCCCGAAACTCCCCTACCCAGTCCTCATAGGACGAGACTTCCCAGGGTTTGGCAGTCTACTTCCTGGAGAGGAGTCAGAAGAAGATAACACCCCAGAGAGCAATGGGGTGGCCTCAATAGTTAGCAACCCCCCAGCCTTCCAAGAATTTGCCCAGGATTTATTCTTGCCCCCTGGGAAAACCAGGAAGACTTGGCGAGAAAGGAGGGCAGATAAGAGGAGGGGAATGAGCATCTTGGCCCAGAACCAGAAGCCTATACTCGTAGGGGAGAGAGTTGGCCCAACTGACAAGGGGACTAGGCAGGAGGCTGGGGAGCCAGTAGCCGGGCCCAGTTCCCCAGGGACCTCCCTTGAAGGGGAGGGGGAAATAGAACCCTCTGAGTTTGGGCAAATTGGACCTTCACTAGAGAATTTTGGACAGGATCAGGCCAATGATCCAGTATACCAGAACATTCGCAAAGAAGTAGTGGAGGTGAATGGGGTCCCTGTGGAAGGGAGAGCCAAGGGCCCAGGGCCGTATTATATGATCAAGAAGGATCTGTTGTACTGAGTCGTCCGTATCCAAGAGCAAGTCGTGGAACAGCTCCTAGTACCACAGAAACATCAGAGGGGCGTGATGGAGCTAGCTCACAGCCATTTGTTCGGGGGACATCTAGGGGTAGATAAAACCCTGGACCGAATTCTGCAGAGGTTTTTTTGGCCTGGAATATATGCGGCGGTCCGACGATATTGTGCCTCCTGTCCAGAATGCCAGTTACATGGGCCCCGACCACGCTTAAGGGCACCTTTGGTACCTCTCCCGATTATTGAAGTCCCCTTTGAGCGGATAGCTATGGACCTAGTAGGGCCGTTAGAAAGATCAGCCCGAGGCCATCAGCACATACTGGTGGTGCTAGATTATGCCACCCGATACCCCGAGGCCATTCCCCTACGGAACACTACGTCCAAGACCATAGCTAAAGAATTAATCCAAATTTTCGCTAGAGTGGGAATACCCAAAGAGATCCTGACAGATCAAGGAACTCCCTTTGTGTCTAAATTAATGAAGGATCTATGTGCAATGCTCCACATACGGACCCTAAGGACATCAGTCTATCATCCGCAGACCGATGGCCTCGTTGAGTGCTTTAATAGGATATTGAAGAACATGATACGAAAGGTGGTGAGCCGGGATGGGAGGAACTGGGACACCCTGCTACCATACCTAATGTTTGCGATCAGGGAGGTGCCTCAGACTTCGACTGGGTTTTCCCCGTTCGAACTGTTATATGGTTGCCACCCCCGCGGCATACTGGACATTGCCAAAGAAAGTTGGGAAGAACAGCCGAACCCAGGGAGAAATGTCATCGAGCATGTGTTGCAGATGAAAGACAGGATAGCCCAAGTCACTCCCATAGTGTGGGAACACATGGAGAGGGCACAAGGGGCCCAACAAACATACTACAATCGCCAGGCGACGATCCGAAAATTCCAGGTGGGAGATCGGGTGATGGTACTCGTACCCACAGTGGAGAGCAAGCTCCTGGCCAGATGGCAGGGGCCGTACGAGATAATAGAAGCCGTTGGAGAGGTCGATTACAAAGTCCGACAACCCGGACGCTGGAAGCTGGAACAAATCTATCATGTGAACCTGTTGAAACCTTGGCAAGACAGAGAAGCGCATGTGGTCACTATAGGATCACCTCCTCCCGAGAGCAACCTGCCTGGCCAAGTGGGAATATCCCCAGAATTGACCTCTGACCAACGAGCGGAGGTGATCAACATGATCAAACGCAACCAGGACGTGTTCTCAGAAAAGCCAGGCAGGACTACTGAGGTTCACCATCACATCCTCACAGAGCCTGGAGTGAAGGTGAATGTAAAGCCATACCGGATCCCGGAGGCGAAAAGAGAAGAGATCAAGTCAGAAGTCAGGAAAATGTTGAAGTTAGGGGTCATTGAAGAGTCTCATAGCCAATGGTCAAGCCTAAACTGGATGGCAGTATGAGGTTTTGCAATGACTTCCGGAAACTGAATGAGGTGTCCCAATTTGATGCGTATCCTATACCCCGGATAGATGAGCTAATTGACCGACTGGGGAAAGCACGATTTTTGTCCACCCTTGACCTGACTAAGGGTTATTGGCAGATTCCCTTGGCCAGGGCCGACAAAGAGAAGACGGCCTTTTCAACTCCAGAGGGACTGTATCAATACACTGTCCTCCCTTTCGGTTTACATGGGGCTCCTGCAACCTTCCAACGGCTCATGGACAAACTGTTGCGCCCACATGGCAGGTATGCGGCCGCCTATCTCGATGACGTCATTATACATAGTCCGGATTGGGAGACGCACTTGGGGAAGGTGGAAGCAGTCCTGGACACCTTGAGGAAGGCGGGGCTGACTGCAAATCCCTCCAAATGCGCAATTGGGCTACCAGAAACCAAATACCTTGGATATATAGTGGGGAGAGGTGTGGTGAAGCCCCAACTCAACAAGTTAGAGGCAATACAGAATTGGCCCCGACCTGTCCGGAAGAAACAGGTCAGAGCATTCCTGGGGCTGGTGGGGTACTACGGCGGTTCATCCCCCACTTTGCCACCAGAGCATGCCCGCTAACTGACCTAACGAAAGCCCGTGGCCCGGATATAGTGAGATGGTCTAGCGCGGCTGAGGAGGCTTTTGCAGATCTGCGGACCACGCTCTGCACCGACCCGGTGCTGGTAGCTCCAGACTGGGAGAAGGAGTTTATCTTGCAAACGGATGCCTCAGAGGTTGGGTTGGGAGCGGTGCTTTCACAACTGGTTGGAGCGGAAGAACACCCTGTCCTGTTCCTCAGTAGGAAACTCCTGGCCAGGGAACGTAAATATGCCGTAGTAGAGAAGGAATGCCTGGCCGTAAAGTGGGCCATTGAAAGTCTTCGCTATTACCTACTCGGACGGAAGTTTACCCTTGTCACGGACCATGCTCCTCTGAAGTGGATGCACCAAAACAAAGAGAAAAATGCGAGAGTGACCAGGTGGTTCCTGTCGCTACAACCCTTCCACTTCAGAGTACAACATAGGTCTGGAATCAAGCATGGCAACGCGGATGGCCTTTCAAGGGTACACTGTTTGCCGACCCAAGTAGCCCAACCCTGTAGTGTTGAGCAGGGGGGCGGGATGTGTGATAAACTCAGGACAGACAGTTGCAAGAGGGGGGGAGGAGTCAGTCCCAGAGGGTTAAAAGGCCCTCCTCCTTATCAACTGAGAGGCAACTACAGGTCAATCAGGTTCAGCTGAGAAAGGGTTACCAAGGTAGCAAATTAGAATCAGCTGAGGGGAACTACCTGAGGGTAATTAGGATCAGCTGATTCCAACTTGGGGCTGCCTGAGACCTTTTTAAACCCCTTCCTGGGAGGAAGGAAGGGGAGGGAAAGCAGAGAGAGAAGGAGCCCGGCTGCCAGGAGTGTTGAAGCAGCAAGGCAGCAAGCCTCCCCAGGGGGAGCGGCAGGACGCTCGCCTACAAGGCAGGGTAAAAATACTTTAACTAAGACTGGTGGGAAGACAGGAAACAGACTTCCCCTGAGTCCTAAGGGGGACTGCATTACCCAAGCCGGTCTCACTAGAGCTAAAAACAGCAGAGGCTGGGGAGACTGAGACGGGACTTTGCCACAATATTCAGGCCTGTCGCAAAGGACTATACTTCAAGAATTGAGGTATATTCTTATCACTTAGCTAATTATATAGGTATAAAAGAAAAATGAAAAATCACATCTGTGTAATGGCCTTTTTTTACTGCGACAGTCTGATTCCTGGTTCTTTGGCTAAGCAGCAAAGGCAGCCATAAACTGGGAAGTGTATGGTCACATCCTCACATTCCAAACTAGTATCATTGAAATAAGGTGCTACTGGGCTGTTAGGAATACAATCCTGTCCTGATATTCCTATCACCTCCAGAGAAAGGGAAGAGCCTAGAAGATGTAAAAGGAAACTTAGTTTGATAGCATCCTGTCTGGCAAGAACTTACTTATCAATAGACACAGCTGGAAAACCCTTATATCTGTATAAATGTAGTTGTGAAATCCTCACTTCTGTATTGTTTTGTATGTTTATTTGCATGGTGTCTGTCTGGTTCTGTAATTGTTTCTTTCTGCTGTATAATTAATGTTGTTGGGTGTAAACCAATTAAAGTGGTGGGATATAATTGGTTAAATAACCATGTTACAGTATGTTAAGATTGGTTAAATTTCAGTAAAATGATTGGTTAAGGTATAGCTAAGCAGAATTCAAGTTTTACTATATAATTTGCAGTCATTCAGGAAGTGGGGGTGGGGGGGATGGGAACAGGGACTGAGAGAATTGGGATCATGAATTCCTAAAGGGGGAAATGGGAACAGGGGATAGGAACAGAAACAGGGATACAGACAAGGCTCTGTGGTGTCAGAGCTGGGAAGGAGACACTGAGGAAGGAAACTGGAATCATTGCTTGCTGGAAGTTCACCCCAATAAACATCAAATTGTTTGCGCCTTTGGACTTTGGGTATTGTTGCTCTCTGTTCATGCGAGAAGGACCAGGGAAGTAGGAGGGTGAAGGAATAAGCCACCTAAAACTTCCATCTATGCTGATTGCACAGGGATATTTGTCTAGTGGGGAGCTGTGGGGAGCAGCCTTCATCCTTCTCACTTTTCTCCATTCCTGTCTGTTCCCTCCTTTGCCCATCCCACACCCTTTTGTTTTCATGTACCCTCCCAGATCCCTCTTGTATAACTCTGGTGGGCTGTCTACATAGAATTTGAAATTCCCCAGACGATTCCTTAAGGAGTTACAGGATAACCCTGTGCCCAGGCTGAAATTCCCTCTCTCAGTAAAGTAGCTTTTAAAGCCTGAGGCTGCTGTGAGCTGATGCTCAACACAAGGGCATCTGCACTTGTCTGTGTAGTCTCTGCACTAGAACATATATTGTGCTTATTCCACAAACATCTTATCTCAATAAAGGTTTCCATCCCACATATGGGAATCAAGTTCACCTCCCTCAAAGGCACTGGAGGATGAGCCTTGATCTGCCTACAAGGCATGCCTGGGTCTGCACATGCAGGAGCTAATAGTGACCTTGACATAATAGGTCTTCCCTACTATACATTTTGTAATAAATGGTATGTGTGTGTGTGTCTATACATATAGATAGATACACACACACATAACTATCTGTCATCCACATGCCGTATTAATGAATAGACAGATGAAATCTACACTCAACTATATAGTATTTTAGGGCGGACTCTACACATCAGCCTTTCTCTAGTACTGATGGACGAAGAGCAGATAATCTCATTCACACACAAACATTCCTGCTCAGGTACAGTTCAGCATGTGATTATATATATAACTGCATGTACTCAGCCTAACCAGCCCTAGCCCCCTCCTCCCCAACCACTGAAACAGACAAAAGCTCTTAAGAACATAAGAACGGCCATATAACATCATCCCAATGGTTCATCTAGCCCAGTACCCTCTCTTCTGTCAGTGGCCATGCCAGATACTTCAGAGGGAATGTACAGAACAGGGCAATCATCAAGTGATCCATGCCCTGTCATCCAGTCCCAGCATCTGGAATTCAGAAGCTTAGGGGCACCCAGAGCATGAGATTGCATCCCTCTAAATCCTGGCTACTAGCCACTGATGGACCTTTCCTCCATGAACTTATCTAATTCTTTTTTTTTAATCCAGTTATAGTTTTGTCTTTCACACAACATCCCCCGGTAACGAGTTCCACAGGTTGACCTGGGGCAGGTGAGGCTACTCCAGCTGCCTGCCTGACCAGTGCCTTTTGTAACCTGAGACCCAGGAGGGGGATGCAACCAGGTGACAATCAGGTGACTCTTTGCCCGGGAAGTGAGACAAAGACAAGGAGGAGCAATGGCGGTGTCTGAGGTCAGGTCGCTGGAAGCTGGGCAGTCTGCCTAGGGGGACTGGAAGAGGGGAAGTTCAGGGATTCCAGCCCAGGACTCCCCAAGATGGATTTGGCTGAAAGTCACTGATTTCTGTGCTAACAAGTTCTGTTCTACACTGTGTTCCTGTCGACTAAAAAGCCTTTCATTTTACGCTGGCTGAGAGTCACGTCTGACTGCGGAGTTGGGGTGCAGAGCCCTCTGGCTTCTCCAGGAACCGTCCAAGGGCGAACGCGCTGTGGGAAGCACACGTGTTAGAAGGGGATGCTGAATGCTCCAAGGTCACATCCAGGAAGGTTGAAGCTGTGTAAGCTTCTTGCCCTGGCGATAGTATGCTCAGAGAGAGGAGGCATGCTACACCAGAGTCCTGACTGGCTTCATATGGAGTAGTTCCAGAGCATTGCCCGGTGACTACTTGATATTTTGCATTAATCAGCATTGAAATTCATCTGCCATTTTGCTGCCCAGTCACCTAGTTTTGTGAGATACCTTTGTAACTCCTCTAGTCTGCTTTGGACTTAACTATTTTGAGTAATTTTGTATCATCTTCAAACTTTGCCCCTCACTGAGTGTTTTGACTGAGTGTTCTCTGATAGCAAATAAGTTGCACAAATGGTTAAACTGAAGAGCTATTCAGAATAGTGGGTAAATTAATATTCATGAATACTGTTTTGGCTGCATTAGACCAGCTCATTCATAGATAGATAGATAAAGTGTGTATATATATTGTGATAGACCCAGGCCAGTTGGGTATAGCAGAAGGCAGATATACTGGCCACTGGATTAACAGTTTTCTGTTCCCTGACTGACCAGAGCAGGGGCTGCTCCAGGCTAATGAGAACACCTGACTCTAATTAACCTGTAAAGAGTCAGGTGAGGCCATTCAGTTAATGTGACCACCTGACTCTAATTAAGGCCCTGCTGATACTATAAAAAGGGCTCACTCCAGTCAGGCAGAGGAGCCAGGGAGCCAGAGGAGAGGAAGTGCGGCTGAAGGGCTGGTTACTGAAGACACCCTCAAACCATCATTAAAGGAGCCCTAAGGAAAGGGTGAAGAAGGGAGAAGCAGGAGAGCTGTGGGGAAGTGGCCCAGGGAAATGTAGCAACTTTGGCAGTGAAAGGTTGACTGCTAACAACTGCTACCATTAGGGTCCCTGGGCTGGAACCCAGAGTAGAGGGCGGGCCCGGGTTCCCCCCAACCCACCACTACAGGAACAGCTCCTGGAAGGGGAAGTCAGGTCCCTGTCAGGACAGGAGACTGAACAGAGACTGTGGGAGTTCTCTCACCAACCTCCTTGCAGCCTATGATGAAAAGGGCTCAGTAGACTGTAACTCTGGCCCTAGAGAGAAGGGCTACGTGGAGGGTCACAGTGAGCCACTGAGGCTAGCATAAACCACCTAGAAGTGCAGGACCCACGGGAGCAAGGTCAGAGCTCTGCCACAATATGTGTGTGTGACATACCAATTTGTATTCATAGCCTGAAGAATCTCACAGCATTTTGCAGGTTCTGAATATGGGAACACTCAGCCACTTCTGGCCAGTGACAGTACAGAACATTGTCACAGGATGGGAAGTGAAGTAGAATATTGTATAGCAATGAAATTGCCAAGGTGATTTTGAACAGGCAAAGCATCATTACCCCAGTTAGAATTTGTCAGGGAGAGAAAAAGGGAGAGCTAGTCTGAGAGGTCAAACAGCAGCTAGCACCAAATACAGCCTTCAGAATGACGGACAATAGCTTCATTGACAGTGAAACTAGCTATGGCTCTGTATCTAAACACTCAAATACTGATATTAGCACTGGACAGACAGACAAGCAGAAAGTAACAGTTATCAGAGCCATCAGGCCACCTGCTTCAGGGCATAAACTCTTGAGGAGCCAGGGAGAGAAATAATGTAGAGTGTTTAATGAATAAATGTCTTTCCTCCACCCCCACATCTGCACTCTGTGTATGTTTGTGCGCAAACAGATTCATTGTGGGGGACACGACACCTTTTCAGCACAGGCCAATGTCACAGACAGTCCACCCCATGTTCACCTGTGCTGCTGGCATTTAACTAACTCCCCAGTAACTACAGTGCTTTGTATTCCCAGGAAAGCAGAAGAAGAAAGGAAACAGGCTATCAGAAATATCTTCTATTAGCCTTCCTGGTAATGGCCATTGGAGGGGGATCAGAGACACGGGGAACCAAAGACAAACACTTGAGAAGACTTAAATGAGATGTTGGAGGGCAGTGAGAAGGGTGACACACGTGGAATGATGTCACCAGGAGTGAGACCAAGATCTGGACTGTCAGAGAGAAGTTGCAAAACAGAAGGCTGAGATGGTATGGGCATCTACTACGGATGGATGAAGGAAATGTTAGGGAGGCACTTGAAACTAGAGTTCATGGGTGGAGAACAAGAGGATGGCCAAGAAAATGTGGACTGTGTATGGTAGGATGGAGTTGGCAGGGAGCGAGCCTTCCACCAGCAAACTGGGAAAAGATCCATAGAACTGACCCCAGCTAGCTGGGAAAAGAGAAGAAAAGAAGAAGAGGAAGAGCAAGAATTGGTCTGTAATCCAGTGGCTAGGGCACTCACTTGGGGGGTTAAAGATCCCTGTTTAAATCCCTTGGCACCATCAGGCAGAGAGGAGACTTGACCTAGGGGTATCTTCCACACCCTAGGTGAGTACCCTAACCACTGGCCAGTTATGAAGGAGGTTGTCCTCCTCCAGCCATTTGTGTGGGGCTAGGCAGCCTCAGAGCACATCTACCCAACTGGGCCCACAGGCAAGCTAGGCAGACAGATACCTGTCTTATCCCAGTTCAGGGATCACTCTGGAGCTCAGACATTTGGGCCCCTTGAATGAGGCAGCAGTGTGCACACCCAGAGGCAGAAAAATAGATGGCGGAGAACTTTTACCTCAAAACTTTAGGCATTTACAGGGTTAGGCAGCAGACAAGCAGGAGTTTTGTGCATTGCAATAGTGTCTCAATCTGGGATTTAGGTGCTATGTATTTTAGTGGATCCAGGCCTTTGTGCCTGAAACCCTATCTGATAAAAGCCTGGAATAAGCAATACATTCCTTCAGGTCAATCTGCCTTGAAAGTGCCTCCTATTGTCTTTACAGACTCTCGTGTGCCTCTGCCTTCTCCCTTTGGTTTTAACTTTCCTCTTTTAGAGAATATGCTTCTCCAACCAATTCCTTCCAGTCTCCCTCTGATATCTAAATCAGGGAAGTGAGTTTATATTTGTTTATTTATTTTTGTTTTGTAAAATAATCACTTAGATTAAAAGAGCATTACGCTAGATTTTGTGACCTGGAAAAACCTAACCCCAACTGCTGACATCCAACAACTTTCAAAAGCAATAAAATTCCCTAAAAGAATAAATGGATCAAAACTCAGGTTCTACAGATGAAAAGGTCCAGGTCCCATTCTGCACTATCCTTGACCCATTTTGATATCTTGCAGAAACATTTTAAGTCAGTTTCAAAGTGTCATTTATAATGTAACCCTTCTGCCAGGTGGAGCCAGCAGCAACCAGGATATCTAGGGTCTCTTTTTCAACAATATAATACAGAACCAGCTCAAGTCCCACCCAGTAACCTGGGAAAATTACACACCATCCCTGGGTGCCTCTGAGAGGCAACATTTCCTCACTGGCAAGCACAGAGTCTGAGTATAGAAGAGAAATTTTAATTAAAAGAGGGAAGTTACCTGACATTGATCAGGGAAAGTGCTACAAGCAGGATTCATAATAGTAAAACTGTGAGCAGGACACCCACCCCAGAGTGTGTGGGGCAGAGTTTTCTGCCTCATGTTCTTGAGTTCTACAACCAACAGTTCCTTTTCTGTGCCCCTTTGGCTCCCTTCTCATACCTTACTCACAGTGTCTGCCCTTAGTGAGTCAGGTGTAGGACCCAGGGTTCAGAGGTGCATTTTGTGAGTTCATCTCCCACCCAGGGAAAAATGCACTTTGCTTGTTCTGCCATCTGAGCACTTGCTCTGGATAGCCTCCTCACCAGCCACTGTTCCTCATCACCTGGCTGCCCCCCAAGCCATGGTTCCTCTCTGCTGGCTGCCCTGCCATCCACTTGTTCTTCTCTGCTGGCCACCCCACCAGCTGCTGTCTCACTCCACTGGCTGCCCCACCCGCTGCTCATTTCACGCTATTGGCCACCCCACCAGCTGCCTGCTTTCTCTGGCTTGACCCAGCAGCCACCTGGCTCTCTCCTGGTGAGGCAGCAACTCTGCAGGTCAGTCTCTTAAGATGCCACCCAATGCTTAGTGATTGTCAGCTCCTAATGGGCGAACCTGAAGCAGGCTGGGAGGAAATGCTGTCCCACCGCAGGTGATTTGAGCTCTGTTGAGCACTAAAATAACAAAGGACTCTAAATGAAACCTATTTAGCTCTATCTTTGAACAGTGGGGAGGAACAGGTTAAACCAGACCAGGGAACCTTAGGAAGAGGCCACACTGCCTGTCTGGAATACTTGTCCCCACCCCTCTGACTGTCACAGGGCTCTGGCATTTGAGCCCTTGGCTTAGTGAGTTCCTTTTAGCTGAGGGTGACACCCTCATTCAGGGCAGGTTAAGCACAGTTCTGCTCCCTTTTACTCATACGGTAAAGACTACGACACTGATAACAACATTTCACTACCCCTGCATTCAGAATTAAAGTGATTTGTAACCCAACACCAGCCAAAGTTGATCACTTTGAGCACTGTCTGCTGGATATCTAAGCAGAGTAGGTATGTTCATGTAAATACAGTCTGCACCTGAAGTCTCTCCCCGTCCCCAATTAGCTGTCAGGGAAGAGCTCATTCAGACCCTGCTTACAATACCATAACAATATTTCAAGGTGCAATGCCAAGGAGAAGTATTAGAGGTGGTGCATTAACTTCATGGGGCTCCTCTCACCCACTCTCTCTCTGTGAATATGAAACTGGCTTTTATTTCCTAACACAGACGAATCTCTCTGAATGCCAGTGAATGTTATAGACACAGACTGGGTGTCAGTAACACCTGCTGGTGTAGATGCCTGCAGCAGAATTTGCACAAACACCCATATTTAACCATCAGTACTAAAACAAGCTTCTCATGGATAAGAGTTCTCCTGATACACCCAGCTACTTCCAATTGCTCTGCTTTATTCCAACGAGCTCCACATAATGTTCTCTTCCCTCTGAGCCTGAAGTCTGAGCACCACTGAACTACAGGATCCATATCAGGCAATGCTAGACAGATGCCAATAAACACTGAAATCCCCACAACACCTCCCAGCCTCGAGAACGTCACAGCTGACTGTAGATTGTTCATCTAGCGATCTCCAAAATGCAGTAACACATATGATTTGGATTTTCTCACCATTGCAAGTAGGGAAGTGAAAGAAGATAATTTATACAGGGAGGGGATGGGGAAACTGAAGGAAGTGAAAGATCTAGGCAGGCAGATCTCAAGGAAAATAAAGAAACATCTCTCAGTGGGAGGGGTGTATTTGTTCAAATGTACTCAAAGAGAAGCCTCAGTGAAAATGAATCAATATATAAAAAAACTACTAATAAATTTAAAACGAATTTACTAAATAACTGGGTGTTACCATTTGAGTTTTGACTGAATTTGTTTTAAAAATATCCAAAATATTCCACAGATTCTGAGGAGAAAATTGTGGAAAACAAGAAACATTTCCATAACCCTGGTACTGCAACAATAAAACTTCAACACGCTCATCATATGGCCGAGTCTTTCAGGAATGGAAGAAAAGAATAACTTCAGCTACACTAACAATATGCAATAACTATGCAATAACTATGCAATAACACGAGTTAGGATTTGCCCAAGAGCCAGGGTTAACACCTCTGAATCTCTTCTATAAAGTGCTGAAGAAATGTTTGTGACCATGAGTGCTCAGGCGACCAGTTTTGCATGTCATCTGGAAGAACATTATACACCATTCCAATTTCTTCCCTACCCAGGTTTTCACAGGGGAAGTCATAGTAGGGGGAGGGGCTCTGGCCTCCTCATCACTTCCTGTCACCTTCATAAAAACCAAGAGATAAACAAAAGAGAAGAATAAAATTCACGGGCAAAAATGTTGAGATTGCTGCTGCTTCTGGCACCTGGTAAGAACTTAGAAATTCTGCCCCAAGCCGGGTGCACAGCCTCCCTACAGATACGCACAGGCCAGGAGATCAATGAGGATGTTTGCAGAGTTCTTGGAATCTGATGCAGAAGAGTCATCAACAAACTGGAGAGAATTCTCAGAATATCAGTGAAAGTGTTGGGGGCACCTAGGGACTATCTATTGAAGAAGGGTTAATGGAATTTAATCTGTATAGCTCAGCCAAACTGCTAGTGACATGAGAACTAGGTACTATGACACAACTATTTGGAAGGTTACATGTCTGTCAAGGAGGAAGAAGAATTGCTTTGGGTGGGACAAGGTTATGTAACTAGAGGGGTGAAACAGTGTAAAAGGGGGAAATATCAGTCTAGAACACAGGAAAACCTTTCTAACAATGACGCTGGGCTAGGCTGTGCAGTAGTCTCCTAAGGGAAGAGGAAGAAAAGCCATGGATTTGGTACTTGGAAACTAGACTGATGAATCCATGGAGATGATGCTATAGGGAGCAATCCTAGAGTGGCTGAGGGAGAGGGAGGCATTTAGAATGTGAATTTAAAGGGTTTTTACATCTCTAATTTCTAAGGTTTTTGTCTCTGCTTCTCTCACACAGGTTCTGGGCTGGGAGTCCTCATCTCTCAGTTCCCAAGAACAGCACCCAAGAGAGCTAGAGAAACCATAGAGATAACCTGCATTCAGAATGAAACCAGCTATACTTACATGTACTGGTACAAGCAGCTCCAGGGAGAAGGTCCAACGTTAATAGCCCAAAGTGTGCATGAGTCTGATGCTACTTATGAGAAGGGATATAATGCATCTAAGTTTCCAATCACTAGACTCAATACCAGGATTTCTTCCATGAGCGTTGTGGATCTGAGAACCCAGGATTCAGCCAACTACTTCTGTGCTGCCAGTGAGCACACAGTGCTGTGTGGAGATCAGCAACTCATTCAGAAACTTGCCCCGTAAATGAGAGAGAGCTGACAACAATGGGAGAGAGAGAGAGAGATGATGACAGGCCAAAGCACACCTGGCTTCAAAACCACATAGGCATTGTTCGCTTCCTATGGAAACAGACATTTTGCAGCTGTCAGTGGCATGCCAAGTAAAAGGCCTCCCGTAGTCTGTATTGTTTAGGGGAACAGCTTTGTTTTCTGTTATTTTCTGAGTTTTCTGTTTGAATTAATAAACTGTGTCCTGAAGAAAGACCTGAAAGATATTTAGGCATTAGTCCCTCCTAGACTTTCAGGCCAGCATTTCTATAAACCAATAAAATATCGTAGAGTGCAATGCTACGGGAAACCACTGGGGATTAATCTTGAAATGCAATGGACTCCTCTCTCTTTCTCTCTTTGTGAATATGTATGTGTTTGTAATGTTCAAGTGACTCTAGGAATCCTAGTTTATGTTACTTATGGATTAGAGGCCGGTAACATTGCCTGGTAAAGCTCCCTGTCACAGAAGCACAATTGTTCACACTGACATCCAAGATTGATCTTGACACTAAAATCATTTACTCTTATTTTTTTTTATTACAGAAACACATAAAGGCCTCAAGATTAAGGCCCCACTGTGCCAGGCCTTGTACAAACCCATAGAAAGAGACTGGTCCCTGCTCTGACAAGTTCAAAATCTGAACAGACAAGAAAGACAAGGGGTGAGAGAAGAAACAGAAGCCGAGAGGGGGACTGACCTGCATGGCCTCCTTCTCCTCCCACAGTTGAGAGGGAGCAGGCATCCTTGACTCAACCTCTCCATATCCCTGACTCTCTTGGAGAGCTGGCAGAAAGGATACCATGAGAGGGAATAGGCATATGGCACTTTCTCTATCATGGGAGTAGGAGGCTCTCTACATGGTACAGTCTTGCGGGTTATTCTGGGACAGGCATCCAATATCCTCTTTGGCTTGGAGAATGGGAATGGGACAGTCATTCTTGGTTCCCATCAGCTGGTGAATATAATAAGAGCAGAATTTCTCTAATGCCAGTTAGGTGCTCCAGCTCCCAGCCAGGAGACACAAGTTCTGAGGTCACCAGAGAAACGGGGAAAACTCCTGTGAGAAAAATAATTAATGAAACCTTTTTGATACCTAATAGGAAGTTTGGATTAATTCTTACATCTTGAGTCTAGAACTAACCATAAGTGGTCTATTAGAATGTGCAACTATCTTCCTAAGGGATGTGATGGAGGCCCCATTACTTGAGACATCGAACACTGGGACGGACAAAGAATTAGTCTATAGACTGTAAGGGCTCTTCCCGGCTCTGGCTTTTGATTCGTTTGCTTATATAATTTGCAGGAACTAAACTGTGGGTTCAGCACTAGAATAAACTAGGACTGATGGAGGAAGGTGAACTTAGGTTCAACAGGTGATGTCACTAACAAGGGCCAGGTGGGCAGCTGCTTGTGGGGCTGTGCAAGATGCACCCCTGAGCAGAAAATCTGATGTGTTCTCTAACTGCCCATTTCATTTTATCTTAGGTGACAAATGTTCAAAAGTTTAGGACCTCAAGGATGAATATGAAAACCAGCTACAGGCATCTGAAAGGTCTGAACATCTATGGGGAAGAGGAATTACTTTGGATGGGTACAAAGGGGCCATAACTTGGAAGGAATGAGATTAAATTGGATGGAAAGGAAAAATTTAGGCTAAACAATCAGTTAACATTTCCTCAGATTGAGGTTTTACTGGGCTGTGGAATAATGTATCCCAGGGAAATTGTGGAAGCCCCATAATTTAAAAGTAGGAGCAGATAAAGTCCAAGAAAATATACTGTAGGGAAAAAACCTATTCTGTTTTGGGGTGGGATAAGCAAGATGTGAGTTTTCCCCAACTCTAATTTCTATGATTTTAGTACACTGTCTAACAATGCACAAGATGGGCTGGAAAAAAACCTCTTTTCTTTTCTTTTCTTTTCTAGACTATAAGTGGCTCATGTTACAGCAATTGGGGTGTTTTTTCCATTGTAAAGTTCTGGAAATAACAATGCTCCATTATTTTTCATTGTCAGTTGTCATGGTAAATACATAGTAACAAAAAGCTTTTCTTTTACTGGTGAATCTTGGTGCCAGGGAAAGGTGCTGGACATGACAGCTCCCAGAAACTGAACCATAATCTTTAACCAGAGCATACATACATCCCTTTGTTTCCATTGACATTTGATGAGATCTCAACAGAGTTCTGCTTCACATCTCTGGAACAGGCTCTCTCCTACAACATGCAAACAGTATGTCAGACACATGTGTATAATTAAATAAACATATTAGTAGACTGTAATTGAGCCGTCTCCTGTATTTGTAATTCTGGTTCATAACTGGCTACTCAGATGGCATGACTGAACATTTTTAAATAGAACACACACAAACTGCTTCTTGGATAAACCTAAGCATGTGACTATGTATGTGTAGTGAGACGCCCTGGCTCCCAGCCGCAGCCGAGAGGGACGAGCCAGAACAGCCGCCTCAGTGGGCGGAGCCACCGCCGCCTGTCCCCGCCCCCCAGAAGTCAAGGGGCAGGACAGGAAGTATAAAGGCCTGGGCCCAGCGCTCAGTTGCGCCCTGGCCGCTGGAGAGGACAGACACTGGTGCCCGAGCTCCTGCTGAACCGAGGCTGCCCCGAGCTCGGTACCGTGAGGAGGACTGGCCGAGCCTGCCCCGAGCCCGGTATCCTGAGGAGGACTGGCCGAGCCTGCCCCGAGCCCGGTACCCTGAGGAGGAGTCGAGCCCTCACGTGCACCCGTATCCTGAGGAGCTGATGCTGGTGGACCCCCCTGCCGAAGCCATGACAACACAGGTACTAGTGGAGGGGGAGATTGGAAGTGGCCCGGGGATAGCCGACCCCAGTCTGGCTGTAGCAGACACTGAGCCTATGTCAGTGTGTTGCGGCCAGGATCCCCACTGACTGCAGCGGATCCACACCGCTGCTAGGGCCCCGGGCTGGGACGCAGTGGAGTGGGTGGGCCCGTGTCCCCCCTGCCACCCCCTACTCACGGGTGGCAGTCTCCCCCTCACCCCCAACGCTCAGGCTTAGAAGCCTGGACTTACCTGTGGGCTGCTCAGCCCTGCCTGAGGGCCTGAGCCCTGTATCTGTGTTGCTGCCCCGCCCTGAGCTCGGGCGTGGGCCTTACAGACTTGACCTGTTCATTTGCTCAGCCCTGCCTGAGGGTCTGAGCCCCTGAACTGCTGTGTGTGTGCTCAGCCCTGCCTGGGGGTCTGAGCCCCTGAACTACCCTTTTTTTGCTCAGCCCCCACCTGAGGGTCTGAGCCCAGGACTACTGCCTGTTGCCCTGCCCTGATCTACGACGGGGACATCAAGACTGAACTGCTACTCAGCCTCCTGTAGTGAGGCAGCCTGGTTCCCAGACGCCCCGAAGGCGAAGAGCGAGTTTGAGCGGGTCGCCGTCGTCGCGGGGTGGGCTCCACACCAGTGGGCATCCCTCTTGGCCCCGTACCTGACGGAGACCGCCCAGACAGTCTACCGGGGCCTGTCTACGGAGGCCACCCAAGACTACCACCAAGTAAAAGCGGCAATTCTGGACGCCCTGGATGTGAGCCCGGAAACCTTCCGCCAGTGGTTTAGGGGCTTGACCTACCCCACAGGGGGCCGGCCCCGGATGGTGGCCCAGGAACTAAGGGAGACATGTAAGCTGTGGCTACAGCCCGAGACCCGAACGCCGGAGGAACTCACGGAGCAAATTGTGTTGGAACAGTTCCTCCATATACTCCCGCCACGGGGGAGAGCCATCGGCCCTCAACGCTGGCGACTGCCGTCTCCTTAATGGAGAACTTCCTGGCGGCGGAGGTGGCCGTGGCCCCGACCCCACGAGTCGCCACCCCCGGGGTGGGTCGCCCCAATCCCGAGAGGAGGGCCCCCCTGGCCTGGACGGACTCCCAAGAGTCCCCCCGGGGGCCCAAGCCCCGAGGCCGACCCACGGAGGCCCTGGTGCGACCCGCGCCCACCTCGCCTCCCGTAAAGCGGGTGATCACGCAGGACTTTCCGGGAGGAGCCGCAGGAAGATGTCCCCAGCCAGTCCGAACTGACCTGGGACCCTGCTTCTCCTGCGGGGAGTATGGACACCTATGCCGGGACTGCCCGACGATGGAGTGCCACTTCGGCCAAGTTTACTCAGGGCAAGGCCGCGCCCGGCGTCCCCAGGCCGCCAGAATCATGGTGCCCGTGGTCCTGGAGGGGTCCCCAACGGTGGCTCTCATCGATTCCGGCTGCAGTCAGACGCTGGTCCGCCAGACCCTGGGGCCCCGGGCCGACCCCCACCTGGGAACGATCCGGTTGCAATGCATCCACGGGGATACTCAGCCGTACCCCAGTGCTCAGGCCCAGCTAACAACAGAAGGGGTCACCCGACTGATGGTAGTGGGCCTCGCCCCGTGCCTGGCGTACCCAGTGATCCTGGGCCACGACTGGCCTGAGTTTTCGGAGGTCCTCCGCCGCCACGCCGGGGAATGCCTGAGGATCACGCCGGCCTGGGAAGGAGAGCTGCCGGAGGCCGTAGAGGGCGAGGAGGAAACGTCCGAACCCCCCGAGCAGCTGAACGAGTCAGAGGACTCCCCTACAGGGACCCTAGAGGGCCCCCCACTTCAGACGGACTTCTGCCGCGACCAGCGGGCCGACCCCAGCCTCAAGCGGGCGTATGAACCGGTGTCCGTCGTCGACGGCACCATCATAGACTCTTGCCAGGCCACCCAATGGCCCCACTTCGAGTTACGGCAGGAACGCCTGTACCGGGTGGAGAAGGACCCCCGGACAGGCGAGCTTCAAACCTAGCTTCTCGTTCCCCAGTGTCACCAACGAGCCTTCATGAAGCTAGCCCATGACGTCCCGGCGGCTGGACACCTCGGCCAGGAGAAAACGTTGTCCTGGATTTTGACGCTTTTCTTTTGGCCTGGCGTGCATCAGGAGGTGCGGGCTTACTGCCGGTCCTGTCCCGACTGCCAGTTGGCTGCGCCAGCCCAGACCCCGAAGGTACCATTGATTCCCATGCCATTGATTGAAACCCCCTTCGAGCGGGTGGCCATGGACTTGGTGGGCCCGCTCCCCAAGAGCGCGGCCGGCTTCCAGTATATACTGGTCCTGCTGGACTATGCTACCCGGTTCCCCGAGGCGGTACCCCTCCGGACTATCATGGCCTGTAGCATCGCCAACGAGCTCATGAAAATCTTTGCCCGCGTCGGTCTGCCCTGAGAAATCCTGACGGATCGGGGTACCAACTTCACCGCTCGGCTATTACGGCAAGTGTGTGAAGTCCTAGGGTTTAAGCAGCTGCATACGTCCGTTTACCATCCGCAGACCGACGGGCTGGTCGAACGCTTTAATCGAACCCTTAAGAGCATGTTACGGAAGTTCCCCCCAGACGACCTCCGACGCTGGGACCAGTTACTACCCCCACTGCTCCTGGCGATCCGGGAGGTCCTGCAGGCTTCCACGAAGTTCTCCCCATTCGAGTTACTATACGGTCGACAGCCCCGAGGCCTCCTGGACCTGATGCGAGAGACATGGGAGCAAGCCCAGTCCCCTGCCCAAGGCCTCTTGAAATACGTGCTGCAGCTTCAGGAGCGCCTGGCCCAGGCGGGGGCCCTCGCCCGCGAGAATCTGAAAGACGCCCAGGAGTCTCAGGCACAAACCTACAATCGCAGGGTGCAGACTCGCAAATTCCAACCCGGGGACCGGGTTCTGCTCCTCCTCCCGTCTAGCGAATCAAAGATCCTGGCCCGGTGGCAAGGGCCATAGGAGGTGATCCGACAGGTCGGGCCTGTCACGTATGAAATCTACCAGCCTGACCGGCGAAAAAAGAAGCAACACTACCACATAAACCTTCTGAAACCATGGCGAGAGTGAAAGGGGCTGTTGATTAACCCCTACCCGCCGGACCCTGAGCTGGGACCCCAGGTGGCAGAACCAGTGGACTCCGAAGGCCCCCAGCTCGGACCGACCCTGACGACAGAGCAACTTAAACAAACCCAGTCTTTCTTGTTGGCATTCCCCCACACCTTCACAACCCATCTGGGGTGCACCACTCTTGTCCAGCACACCATCCAGACAGAGCCAGGCATGGTGATCCGAGGTGCAGCCAGGCCTTTGCCCTACCACATGCGGCCGATCGTCGAGAAAGAGGTACAAGCCATGTTGGACTTAGGGGTCATCGAACCAGCCCAGAGTGAATGGCTCAGTCCAATTGTCCTAGTCCCCAAGCCGGATGGCAGCAGAAGATTCTGCATTGATTTCAGGCGCGTCAACGCCATCTCGAAGTTCGATGCGTACCCAATGCCCCGAGTAGATGAGTTGCTCGGCCAGTTGGGAGAAGCCCGATACATCACTACTCTGGATCTGAGCAAGGGGTATTGGCAGATCCCCCTCGAACCGGCCTCCCGGGAGAAGACCGCTTTCGCCACCCCCACGGGCCTGTACCAATTCACCAGAATGCCCTTCGGCCTCCATGGGGCCCCAGCCACATTTCAGCGGCTGATGGACCACCTCCTCCAGCCCCATCAGGACTACGCCGCCGCATACCTGGATGACGTCGTCATTTATAGCCGTCACTGGGAGGATCACCTCAACCGGGTGGCCACAGTCCTGAGGTCTCTGCGGGCTGCCGGACTGACAGCCAACCCGAAGAAATGTCGAATCGGGTGGCAAGAAACAAACTACCTGGGGTACACCGTCGGAAATGGACTGGTAAAACCCCTCATAGGGAAGGTTCGGGCTATTGCCACCTGCCCCCCGCCAACTACCAAGCGCCAGGTACGCCAGTTTCTGGGGCTGGCTGGCTACTATTGACGTTTCATCCCCCGGTTCGCGACCATCGCAGCCCCCTTGACCAGATTGCTGGCCAAGGACAGTCCCCGACAGATACGATGGACCCAGGAGTGCGACGCGGCATTCCAGTCCCACGAACCCGTCCTCTGCAGCCCTGATTTTGATCGGGCCTTTATCCTCCAGACCGACGCCTCGGAGGCGGGACTCAGCGCAGTCCTCTCCCAAGAGGTCGATGGGGAAGAACACCCAGTCATCTATATCAGCCGGAAGCTATTCCCCAGGGAGAAGAACTACGCAGTGGTGGAGAAAGAGGCCCTCGCTATAAAATGGGCGTGCAACGCCCTCCGGTATTATCTCCAGGGAGCCATGTTCACACCAGTTACAGACCACGCCGCGCTCCAATGGTTGGCCTGAATGAAAGACCACAACATGAGGCTGCAGAGATGGTACCTAGCGCTACAGTCTTACGCCTTTACGGTCCTCCACAGAGCTGGGAAGGACCACGCGAATGCAGACTTTCTTTCCCGGCTGGGAGGCATGGACGGGTCCAGCCCCGCTGCACGGGAGCCGGACTTGCGAGGGGGGATGTGTAGTGAGGCGCCCTGGCTCCCAGCCGCAGCCGAGAGGGACGAGCCAGAACAGCCACCTCAGTGGGCGGAGCCACCACCGCCTGTCCCCGCCCCCCGGAAGTCAAGGGGCGGGACAGGAAGTATAAAGGCCTGGGCCCAGCGCTCAGTTGCGCCCTGGCCGCTGGAGAGGACAGACACTGGTGCCCAAGCTCCTGCTGAACTGAGCCTGCCCCGAGCCCGGTACCGTGAGGAGGACTGGCCAAGCCTGCCCCGAGCCCGGTACCCTGAGGAGGACTCGCCGAGCCTGCCCCGAGCCTGGTACCCTGAGGAGGAGTCGAGCCCTCCCATGCACCCGTATCCTGAGGAGCCGATGCTAGTGGACCCCCCTGCCGAAGCCACAACAACACAGGTACCAGTGGAGGGGGAAATTGGAAGTGGCCCGGGGATAGCTGACCCCAGTCTGGCTGTAGCAGACACTGAGCCTATGTCAGTGTGTTGCGGCCAGGATCCCCACTGACTGCAGTGGATCCACGCCACTGCTAGGGCCCCAGGCCGGGATGCAGTGGAGTGGGTGGGCCCGCGTCCCCCCTGCCACCCCCTACTCACGGGTGGCAGTCTCCCCCTCACCCCCAACGCTCAGGCTTAGAAGCCTGGACTTACCTGTGGGCTGCTCAGCCCTGCCTGAGGGCCTGAGCCCTGTATCTGTGTTGCTGCCCCACCGTGAGCCCGGGCTTGGGCTTTACAAACTTAAACTGCTGCTCAGCCCTGCCTGAGGGCCTGAGCCCTGTATCTGTGTTGCTGCCCCGCCCTGAGCTCAGGCGTGGACCTTTAGACTTGACCTGTTCATTTGCTTAGCCCTGCCTGAGGGTCTGAGCCCCTGAACTGCTGTGTGTGTGCTCAGCCCTGCCTGGGGTTCTGAGCCCCTGAACTACCATTTGTTTGCTCAGCCCCTGCCTGAGTGTCTGAGCCCAGGACGACTTCCTGTTGCCCTGCCCTGATCTAGGACGGGAACATCAAGACTGAACTGCTACTCAGCCTCCTGTAGTGAGGAGGCCTGGTTCCCAGACGCCCTGAAGGCAAAGAGCGACTCCTCACCTGACAAGGGGACCCGTACACAGACCCTTACAGTATGTAACTGCATTTATTCAGCACACCCACCACCAAACACTGACACAAACTAAAGCTCTTTTGCCCGAATGTTCACCGAACACAAAAAAGTTGCATAAAAATAGTTTAACCAAAGAAGCAGCAAAGAATCCTGTGGCACCTTATAGACTAACAGACGTTTTGCATCCACTTGCATCCGAAGAAGTGGGTATTCACCCACGAAAGCTCATGCTGCAAAACGTCTGTTAGTCTATAAGGTGCCACAGGATTCTTTGCTGCTTCTACAGAACCAGACTAACACGGCTACCCCTCTGATATTTTAACCAAAGAGGCATTCAGAATACTGGATGAATGAATATATTCATGAATATTGTTTTTGCTTCATTTGACCAGCTCATTCACACTTAGATAGATAGACAGAATGTGTATCACTTTCAGACCCATATGAATTCCTATCCCAAAGGATCTTCTACAGGCTGTGAACACGGGGACCATTCACTCATTTCTGGGGAGGAACAGGCCTTCCATTCTGGCCAGTACAGTACATGACATTGGCATAGGATGGGAAATCAAGTTGAATACTGTATAGCAAGGGGTGATTTTGAGAACACACAAAAACCTTTAACCCTGTTGGAATTGTCCAGGGATCTGTTGGAGGCAAACACAACAGTAGACAGAATGTTCTGGAATCTTTAACCACCATGAATGCTCAGGTCTTGGGTTAAAAGGCTCATTGGGAATTCTATAATATAGAGGTAAATATCTGAGACAAACTGTCATTTCTTTTTTCCCTGACACACTTTTCAGAGACAAACTGGCAGCAATGGGAGGGGTATTGCACTCCTCTCACTTCCTGTTGCCTTAGCAAAATCCAAGTGCTACAAGAACCAATCTTGTAACATTTCTTGATGTTGAAAATTCTTTTCCTTCTGGTGCTGAGAGATCAACCTGCACCTGAGAATACACTTCAAAACTATGAACAGCAGCAGCATAGACAGTGACACTAGCTATGGAGCTGCCTCTAGGCACTCAGACATCCCTGAGATTGGTGCTAGACAGAGAGTAATAACTAACAGGGGCATCAATACTCCTGCATAAACTGTTCAGGACCTATGGACAGAAATAATATTAATATTTAACAAATAATTGCCCCTCCACACACCTGCGTCTCCACTTCATGTACAGTATTGTGCAAAAAGTTTAGTTATGGAGGACTTAACATCTTCCTTTAAGCACTGACCACTCTCACAGATAGTCCACTCTATCTGTGCCTGTGCTGCTGGAATTTAACTAACTCTCCATTGCGTACAGTGCATTAAATTCCCGGGAAAGGAGAAGAAGAAAGTAGCTCAACTATCAGAATAGTCTAATATTAGCCTTCCCCATTATGGCCACTTGAGGGCAGTGTAGTACTAAGAAACCAAAGCATCCAAGAGCAAAACCAGAAAAAGAGTCAACAATCTTCCTGGCTGAGTCTATAGCTTCACCTCTGTAACATACAGCCAATTATCAACTGTGGAGGAGAATATCTGGACACAGGAGAGATGGGGAGAGCCAGAGAGTCTGAGAGTTTGCAGATGCAGAGATTATTTAAAGCACCAACATTTATCTAGTGTCTTCCATTCTCCTGACAGATCCTAAAGCATGCTGAATTCTAACACTAGGAAATTCTCACCCACCATTGAAATGTAGACAATACAGGGATGGAAGATGGCAGCTGTCCTTTGCCAGTAATGCTACAAACAGTGTCATGTGACTTTTCCCTTTGGAACTGCAAGGGGGATTTAGAGAGGCAGAAAGAGATCAAGATTTGGCCAGGACACTCACTGAGCAGGAAACAGACATATCCCAGAATGCACACTGTCAGGACCACACAACTCTAATGTAAAAATATTTTCACTGAAGCAGCAGTAGGCTTCGTATAGAAGGAGAGCGGCCCAAGCCACACATTTTGCATCAGAATGTCTAATCACCACAATTCCGAGGTGTGCAGATGTGGGCTTGGAGTTTTATCCATAATGGAAAGAAAGGCAGTTGCACACTTCAGATCCACATCTGGACTCAGCTTTACTACCTCCCATATTTGCACAGTCTCATGATCATCAGTTCTTCCCCCTTTTGTGGTTTTACAGAGCTCCGCCTGCTAAAGGCACACAGAACTTTATTCAATGGAAATGATCACTCTGGCTTCTCTTTGCTGCAGATGCTATGTGGAGGGCATTGGGTGTCTTCCTTGGCTTCCAGCTGCTGTCAGGTAAGAAACTGTCTCTGATAAATGTTTACTTTAAAGCTTTACTTTAGCATCTGAGATGAAAAGCAGAATGTGGGGAGGAGGGCATTTGCTGCAGATGTTGGAAGCTTCACAGGAGAAGGCTCCAGTACTGTGGACCATACTGACAAGAACGTGTGAAGGGACAAAGGGAAGAAACCTTTGCTAGATGAGTGGTGAAAGCAGGGAAGGATACAGAGGAGCTGCTTCCAGAAGGCAGGAACTGCACGGAGTGGGCTTATGTACCGACTGTGATAAGGTTGTGTGAAGAGACTGAGGTCAGGCCATTGATGGAAGTGAAGAGGAAGCAGAATACCAGGTCAGTGATGTGATCAGACCAGTCTGTGTTAGGATTGAAAAAAAAGGCAGGAGTTTTGGAATTGGAGCCTGAAATGCACATAGACCAGGTGAAGTGTGTTCCATCCTCCATGGCCCTCATTCACCCTGTCTCCTCCACTCTCCTTTGCAGGTCTTTGCAGTGGGGTGACGGTGACGCAGAAGGAGAAGTTTATAGCCATCCAGAATGGCAGCAAGGCAAGAATCCCATGTGAACATGATGACGAATCTTACATGACTGTCCTGTGGTATCAGCAGAAGGCTGCAGAAAGGCAGCTGCAGTTAGTAGCCACCTCTATATATGGGAATTCAGAAGAAATGGAAAAAAAGTTCCAAAATAGATACAGTGTGGCACGGCCAGGAAAGCTGAACACCTCACTGACAATCAAACTGGGGATGGCTGAAGACACTGCAGTGTATTTCTGTGCAGCTAGCAAAGCACAGTGAAAGCTTCATTTCTCACAGCTGTGCAATAACCCACCAGTGCTGCTCATCCCTTGCAACACACACACCTCAGGCCCAGCCACACGGAGAAATGGTGTGACAGGGGACAGAGATGTCACTTAGCACTTAACAATGGTGAAGGGTAGCTAGTCACCAGCCCTGGAAGCCAAACCCTTTTGTTAGCCAGAGGCAGTTGCAGAGCAGTGCAAGCTTCCTTTCCCCCCTCACATACCCCCACATGACCGTGCTGCTTAGTCGCTGCCCTGGGGGCATCACAGCTACAAGGGAGAGTGTCATTTGCCAGGGAGTCAGTGTAGTCCAATGGACAGGGACTCCAGACACCTGGGCGCTGCTCCCACATCTACCACTGACTTGCCCTATGACCTTGGGCAGGTCACTTACCCTCCCTGTGCCTCCGATTCCCCTTATAAAACAGAACAAATGATGCTCATCTACCTTTGGAAAGTGCTTGGAGATGAAATCTGCTAAGTGTTCATTAGCAGTGACATTAGGAGTAAATTCAGTCTATGGGACTCTGCTTTATGAACACCTGTACCAACTGGAATTGGGCTGAGAGCCATCAGATGGTTTCACACAGTCTGACAGACTGTAATGACTTGAGTCATGATTTATGTGGGTACAGGTAGGAACTGGTGAGCTAGATGTGAAAGGTTCTGTAAACCATTCTCAACCTCTCTGCCCTCAAGGATCTTTGCCCCAATATGTACCTGCCCTGCAGAGCATCCACTGGTAGCTCCTCCACAGGGAAACACCAGTGGAGCAACTTGCGTAGATTCCAGGAAATAAATAACACCAAGAACAATGTAACTGGGTCTCTTGACTCATAAGGGTTGGAGAGCCTGGAGCTAGCCATCACTGGCTACTGAATGATCCACACCTGGGAGAACAGGTGATTTCCTTGTAAAGAGCAGCAGGACACTGCAGGGCATGGGGGGTGCTCAGGATGCTGTGGCAGAGACTGAGAAAGGCTCCTGCAGGGAAGACCGTGAGATCAGGGCAGTTGCCCCAGCTAGGAGGGCTGGGAGTAGCCTGCTATGGCCGGAGGAGGACCCTGAAACCTGGGCAGTTTGGAGAAGTCTGAGGTCCAGCCAGGCTGGGAGTGGTGATTAATATGGTGATCTCCCAGCTCTGGGGAGTTTGGCTGGGGACTCCCTACCAAGCACAGAGACATTGAATGGGGGTTGGGGCCTGCAGGGCCAGTGTGTACCCAAAGGACTGAATAAATTGGTCCCCAAGAGGGGAATGTTTTAAATTACCCTAGGGCTTGGGGTGTGGACTTTGTTTAAGAAGCCCCTGAAGCACGGGAACCAGAGCCATGTGCCCAGTTCAGTCCTTCTGCTCCCTGCTCAGATGATCATTTAGGCCTGTCACTGTGAAGTCACCCATGTATTTATGTCACATAGACCCACTGACTTGCAGGGGATCTGTCTCTTTGCAGGGAAATGAGATCACTGCTCCCAGGGGCAGGTGTGCAGGCCCCTCTGGCACAGCCGCTGCATCTGTGAGTGTAGGAGCCTGGAGACAAACCACAAATGGATCCTGTCTATTGTCTCCAGGCGTAGGGGAGGAATCAGCCCTACAGAGTAGAGCTGTGTAAAACCCAGTGCAAGGGAGTGTCCTTGCTCAGTGAGGCAGAGATGGGGATGCACATACTTTGGTACATGGCCACTTGTCTCATGGTAGTACGTAAATCATTGGCTGAGTTGTGAATCCCCATCCCCGTGTTTACAGTACATGGCTCTGTACGCTTCTCACAGAGCCATGTGTTTCACTGTCTCTGTAGCATGTGTTTTATCTCTTTTTCTCACAGGATGCTCAGGTGTTTGGATCAATCAAACCCAGAATCTGATCCTGTAGAAGGGACACTGATCCCAGCTCACATATGAACTAACCTCTGGGCACAATTATATGTTCTGGTACAGACAGACTCTAGAACAGGGCCTGCAGCTGCTTATTTTTTTCTATGACAAAGAACTAAGAGACAAAGGCAATGTCATTGATCGATTCCAAGCTGAAAGACCGCAGACTGAACTCCTTCACTTGGACATCTCACCCATGGAGCCAGAGGACGCGGCTGTGTGTTTCTGTGCCAGCAGTTTAGCCACAGAGTCACCTTCTCCCCCAGCAAAAACCTCATCCCCCTGCTACTGCATTCCCAGATTGGAGCTTACCCCTGAATCTCTGCCCACAACCGATGCAGGAAGAGGGAAGAGCGCAGGAGGAGTTATAGTCTATTTTCACTCTGAATTCCACCTATGGGAACTAGGGGGATTGAGGCCTATACCTCCAGGTAAAAGGAAATGGGATAGGAGCACTCCCCTGGGAGAGCCACCGAGAAAACTCAAACTTCCTGCTGGGAGTTCTACAATAAAGTCTGGGCTGATGGCAGAACAAGGCCTAATCAGAGACTGCAGAGGTACTAATGAGCCAAGGGGTCTGCTTCAGGGTGTCTTGGTACATGTACAGCATTCACAGGGGTCCATATATGCTTGGACCTCAGCCTGCATGTAGGATCACAAGAAAAAACAGGCAACGAGGAAGGAGGTCTTCCATTGGCCAAGTGACCTGCCAACTGAGCATCATGCCACAGCCATGGCATCTTCAGTCAGAGGCACATATGTGTACTCACTGAAATACATTATCCAAGGGGTCCTCAAACTTCATTGTTCAATGGCCCCCTTCTGACAACAAAACTTACTCCACGACCCTAGGAGGGGGGACAGAAGCCCGAGCCCACCTGAGTCCCATCACCCCAGGCAGAGAGGAGGGGGACAAAGACAAAGCCCAAGGGCTTTAGCACCAGGCAGGGGGCCTGTAACCTGAGCCCTGCCACCCAGGGCTAAAGCCCTTGGCCTTCAGCTTCGGCACTGGGTTGTGGGGCTCGGGATTCAGTTTTGGTCCTTGGCAGTGGGGCTCGGGCTTTGGCCCCAGGCCCCACCAAGTGTAACGCCAGTCTTGGTGACCCCATTAAAAGGTCCCCATCGAGGTCCTGACCCACAGTTTGAGAACTGCTGATTGAGACTGTCAGGAATGTTCAATTCCTCTAGGACACCTGGCATTGGCCACTGTCAGAAGACAGGATACTGGGCTAGACGGACCTTTGTTTTGACCCAGTCTGGCAATTCTTATGTTATGTAAATATCTTCTATTAGCCTTCCTGGTGATGGTCCTTGGAGAGGGATCAAAGACATAGGCCATCAAAGAGCAGCTCTTGAAAAGACTTGAAGCCATTTAAATGAGATGTCTGAGGTCAGTGAGAGAGGGTGACAATGCTCGACCACGTGCAGAAAGGTGTCATCAGGAATGAGATTTGCAGTATTAGAGAGAAGTTGCAGAAAAGGAGGCTGCAATGGTATGGGCATGTTAAGGAGGCACTAGAGACTAGAGTTCATGGGTGGAGAACAAAAGGACAGCCAAGAAAATGGTGGAAAGACTATATATGGGAGTATGGAGTGGGCATGGGGCGAGCACTGGACAGGCAAGCCTGGAAAAGTCTGATCCAGCAATATGTTAAAAGCTAGCCAGGAAAAGGGGAAGAAGAGACAAAAGAACGAGAATTGATCTTCTTGTCCAGTGTTTAAGACACTCACCTGGGGGGTTAAAGATCTCTGTTCAGATCTCTTCTCCCCATCAGGCAGAGGGGAGTGATAGGTGGCCAAACACTTATCTTACCCTGGATCGCTCCGGGCCTTTGGTGTTCAGGCACCTAAAGTGTGACAGGAGTGGGTATGCCCAGAGGAAGAGACACATAGGCTCCTAGGGAAGGTTTACGCTGAAAACTTAGGATAGGCTGCAGCTAAGAAGGAGTTTTGTGCATCACAGTAGTAGCTAAAAATGGGAGTTCCTTTGTGGGTCCAGGCCTTTGTGCTCAGAACACCCACCTGATAAAGGTTCGGAATCAGCTGAATATTTCTTCAGGTTAGTCTGTCTTGATAACTCCTTATATTGTCTTTACGAACTCCCAAGTGTATCGCTCTTCTTCCTTTCCCCTCGTGTTTTAACTTCTGTGTTTTACAGAATGCGTTTCTTCAAAAAATGCCTTCGTGTCTGCCTCTGAGATCTGAATCAAGAAAATGACTTTATATTTGATCTTTCTTTGTTTTTCTTTTCCTTAATCTAAAGTAAAATAATCACTTAGATTGAAAGAGCATTGGATTGGATTTTATGAACTCAAAAAACTTTACTCCAAGTACTGTCAATGCAATAACTCAAGAGCACTAAAATTCCCTAAAGCAATAAATGGATCAGACCCTAGGTGTGACCGGGAGTGCCCGGGGCAGCCCGCACTGGAAATGCCACGGTCAGGGCAGGCTGCAAAAGGGAGAGCAGATGCTCCCAAGACTGGTGGGTAACACTGAAGTTAAATCTCCAAACCAGTCACAAACTGCGCTTCTGATCCCCCACATGGGTTATCAAGAAGCAAAAAAAAAAAAAAGAAAAAGAAGAAACCACACAGCCCTCTTTATTGCATTCCTGTCTCTGGCTCCCAGTCAGCACCTACGTCCAGTACAGTGAGAGGTTATTTTAAACTATGCTCACATATATAAAATGTTCTTCTGACCCCAAAGGTCAGCAGGTCAGCATAGGTTTGGCTCTTACTCAAAATACCACGCTGCCAGCCAATCCTTTAGTATCTAAAACTAAAGGTATATTATAAAGAAAAAAGAAAGAACAAGAAGAGAGATTTTAAGTGGTAAAGCAGTCACCTACATACAAAGACTTCAGAGTCCATATATCAGGTTCCTAGCAGTATTGGTGCATTTGCTGGCTTGAAAGTCACTCTGGAATACATCCACAGCTTGGATGGGTCATTAAGTCCTTTGTTCAGAGCTTCAGTTTGTAGCAAAGTTCCTCCAGAGATAAGAAGCACGATTGAAGACAAAATGGAGATGATGCAGCTGACTTTTATAGTCTCTTGACATGTGGCCTGTGCTTCCTTTGTTTCAAACACAAGTTGCCCAGCACATGGCCTGAAAGCCTTAGAGTCCTGTCCATAGGCATGTCCCTGCATGCCTTGCTGAGTCATAAGATGTATCTGCCTTCTCTCAGTGGGTCAGTTGTATAGATGAAAGTTCTCAATGGGCCATCAAGCAGGCCGGGCAGTGCTGCTACCAAACTATCAGAGGCTGACATCCAGAAGCATAGCACAAGTTTGAAATACAGACATACATATCTATATCTCATAATACAAAGGTGATACAAACACATAAAGGAGATTATCATATCTGGCAAATTATAACATTTTTGCAGATACCTTACATGGCATATCTGTCATAATTCATTACAATTTTACAATATTAATATTCATAATATCCTCAAGTGTCCCCCAGATTCCATACAGTGTCACACTACACTAGGTCTTAGAGATGAAAGGCTCCAGATCCCATTCTGCAGATTCCTTGGCCCTTTCTAGTCTTTCACAGAAACATTTTAGGTCAGTTTCAAAGTGGCATTTATATCAAAACAATATTTCAAGATGCAATGCCAAGGAGAGGCACTAGAGGCCATGCATTAACTTCAGTGGGCTCCTCTCCTCCACTTTCATGCTCTGCCTCTCTCTGTGAATGTGAAATTGGTTTTTATTTTCCAACTCTCTGGTTCCTAGTGAATGTTATAGACACAGATTGGGTGTCAGTAACACCTGCTGATATTGATGCCTGTAGCAGAATTTGCACAAATATCCATATTTAGCCACCAGCACTAAAATGATCTCCTGAGGGGTAAGACCTACACCCAGCTACTTCCAACTGTGTCCTTGCTCTGCTTTATTTCCCAAGCACTCTCTAAAATATTCTCTTCCCTTATTATCCAAAGTCTGTACACCGCAGAACTACAGGATCCATATCAGGCAATTATAGATAGATGCTAATAAACAATTCCTATAGATACTCCCAGCCACAAAAACCCACAGCCGATAGTAGGTTGTTCATTTGTAGGCTGTTCATTTAGTGATCATAGCCAGAGTGACCACAGTTGATGTCATTGCACCAGACATCATCTAATGAAGTCCCCAGATCTGGCTCAATCCTGTGAACCCACAAATCTCAGGGGTGGCCCTGCGGGCAGCATCAGGTGGGTTCATGGCATGCACCCCTTTGTGTGTTGATGGAGCGTTTGAAAGCATGATGTGTTGGGGTGTTTTTGTCCCTGATGGTAACTTGGCTGAAGAGCATGCAATGCTGCTTTTGAATATGAGTGACTGAAGGAAGGCCAGATCTTTGCAAGACTGTGACATTTTGCACAAGGTCAATCCACTTTATGCTCAGGATTTGGCATTGACAGTTCATATGGAATGCTTCTATCCACTTCAAGTCTGAATGTAAGAGGGTGCAGGTTTCTGATCCATATAGCAATACAAGTAGTACATAGATGTGATAGATCCTGAACTTTGTATCAGTGCAAAGATAGTTTTGCATTCATAAGCTAGACATGGGCTTCATTCAGGAGGAGACGACACCTATTCATCAAAGAACACCCTGTTTGCTGCTACCATTTGATCTCTCCTTTGCAGCCTATGTAAATGAACTCATCAACATTCTCCATGGTACTTGACCTTACCCGCACTGGGAGTTCTGGTGACCCAGCTCCAAGGTTCTGGACCTTGGTCTTCTGCCACGAGATGTTCAACCCCATAGTGCGGGTAGTGTCTTGGAGACCTTGAAGGACCGGTCTGAAATTCTCTGGCTTCTCTGTAAGCAAGGCAGCAACATTGATGTAGTCTTGGTTGGCAAACTCTTCTTGACCAACCTTCATTCCGACATGTGGAGCAGCAGGTCCTAATATCTAGTCAATAGCTCAACAGAATTGTGTCAGGGCAAGATTTCATTCCTGCCGTACACTTGAGGTTGTGTAGAAACATGGTCAGAGCTGTGAACAAATGTGCTCTCTTACACCAGTACTGGTGGGAAGATCGTGCACCAGATTTAGCAGAACAATTGGAATACCAGCTCCTTTTGGTGCAAGCCAAAGTGCTGACTTGTCTACCAAATCAAAAGCAGCTTTGATGTTGATATATACCATATGAAGTGGGTGATTAAATTCTCAGTGCAGCTCAGCCAGAAGCTGAAGAGTAAGGGCAGCATCTATTGTTGACTGCCCTGCAGTGAAACCTGACTGCTGTGGACAACGGTGTCTGTTAAGGAGCAGCTGCATCCTACCAAGCAGAAATGTGAGCAAAGACATTTCCAGGGATGGATAACAATGAGATTGGCCTGTAGTTGCCACTTGTGGTGTGAGATGCTTTGCCATTGCACAGGGACACTGTGATGCCAACTTTTCATTCTGCTGGTACTTTGCCTGATGCCCACACTTGTTGAACAATTGATGCAGGCTGATGTTCATTGTTTCCGAGGCATTGTTTCCAAGCAGTTCAGGTGGAAAACCATCAAGTCCACCAACATGTCCATTCTTTAATTTTTGGATGACCTTTCATAATTCCTCGAGTGCCAGAGGATTAGGGTTCATCCCTGGGTCTGCAGCTCTGTGGTTTGCCAGGTCACATAGCTCTAGACAGTCATCAACAGGTCTGTGGGTCAGTGTGCTTTCATAATGTGTTTTCCATCTGTTCAGAACCTCATCTGTCAATGAGCTGGGAGAACTATCTGGTTTCATAAGGAGGATGATAGAAGGCTGTTTATGGCCGCCAGCCAGGTTCATAATGGCACTGTAGTTAGGATGCATATTGTTGTTTTTTAGACTATCTGCTTCATCAGCCAGGGAGCTGACATAGATCTCACAGTCAAATTTCACCATGACCCAGAAAATGCCTTTCAGACATTTACATTCTTGGACATCTCCCTGCTTATGTGCTTCTGCCATTTTTGCTTATATATCAAAGGTCTCTTCAGAAAGCTGAGGTTTCTTGCATAATCATGTGAAGATGATTGTTGCAGTGGCAGCATGTGATGTAGCATTATGTATACCACGCCAGGCAATCTCTATGTCATCTGAAAGGGTACCAAAGGTATGTCTGTGACCCTTGATGGCCTGTGTGTATCTCCTGGCTTCAACAAGATCCTCAGAAAGACATTGGTCATGGTACTGTTCGTGGACATCTAGCTTGTGAGGAGTTGGAAGAAAGCAGTGAGAGCTGAGTGACAACTAGTCTATAGTCTGAGTTGGCTCGTGCCTCTGTGCCACTGAAAACCCAGTGAGATTTCACTATAGAATGATTTCTGACAAGGATGTGGTCAATTTCCTTCATGGCACATCCACTGATTGAAATCCAGGTCCAGCAGTGGTTGTTAAAGTGCCTAAACCAGGAGCCCATAACAAACAAGGCCTCGGTGGCACACAATGTCAAACACCAGGTGGTGATGTCCAAAGGGACATAACATGGTTTCATATCCGGTTCAATCATAGTACTGAAATCTCTGAGCACTAGCAATGTGGCAGAGCTGACAGGATTTTTGTTGCTAGCTGGTGGTAGAAAGCATCCTTTTCTGCAAGTGAGGCATCTTAGAATCATAAGGTTAGAAGGGACCTCAGGAGGTCATCTAGTCCAACCCCCTGCTCAAAGCAGGACCAATCCCCAGATTTTTACTCTAGTTCCCCAAACAGCACCCTCAAGGATTGAACTTACAACCATGGGTTTAGCAGGCCAATGCTCAAACCACTGAGCTATCCCTCCCCCTCTTCTATTGGCACATAGGTCAAAATGACAGTAAGTGTCCATAATGATATTGGAGCCTACCATACCATAACTGTGGAGAGATGGGGTTCCATGTGATTAAACTCTGTGCTAAAGGTTGTCTAATAACAAGTGCCAAACCTTGAGTTTGCAGCGGACCACTGGTGTGAAGGAAGGTTGCTCCTTCCACAGTAACTAGGTATGTCAGACAGGCCTCTAAGATACCAGTGATTGTGATCTCATAATGGGTGAGTTCTTTGACAAAAGCTGTCTTGTACCCAGTACCTTTCTGTGTTCGCACATTCCACGTGGCAACACAGAACAAACTTACAGGAAGTTGGTTGTTGGGACTGTGATTTCCTTAAGTGGGGTTTGGGTCACACATGTCCTATGTGTGCAGAGCATGCTCCTCCTCTTGGAGTTGGTAATAGCAGGGGCTTTAACCCTGGTGTAGTTGTTTCAATCTGTTATGGCTGGTTTCTCTGTCATTTCACTTTTCCTCCTTGGCACAGGGGAGACATAGAGGGGTTCGTAGAGGATAGAAAGATATTAATATACATTGACATTCCAGGCTGTGATGATGGGAGAAGCTCCAACCCTCTGGCAAATTTCAACCTTCCTGGGGGGGGAAAGCCCCATATGATTGGCTGGCTTCCCTAGTGCCCTGCCTCCTGGAGAAGAGAAGCCAACCACAGCTTCTGCAGGAAGCAGACAAAGCTCCTCCCCACACCAGCAGCCGACATCTTTGAGATCAAAGGTGGGAACAAGGAGACCAGCAGCTCAGTGTGGCTTCACCCCTGCCTCCCCACCCATGAACAATGGGATGGCTCCTATGATCTTTTCCCCTTCCCCTCTCTTCCATGCAGCACCTAGTCCCAAGAACCCCACAGTTGTTTGTAGATTGTTCATCTACCGAACACCAACATGCAGTTACATAACATGAAAGCTTATGCTCAAATAAATTTGTTAGTCTCTAAGGTGCCACAAATACTCCTGTTCTTTATGACAGATTTGGATTCTCTCTCTGTTGCAGGAAGGGAGGAGATGGGAGAAGATTTCCACAGTGAGGGGATGGAGAGACTGAGGGAAGTGAAAGGGCTAGGCAGAAAGGTCTCAAGGAAGGTAAAGAAAGATCTCAGGGTGAAAGGGGCATATGTGTTAAAACATTTTGAAAGAGAAGCCAGAATGAAAGTGAATCATTGTATAAAAATCTAGCAATGAATTTTAAACTAATTTATTAAACAACTGGGTGTTACCATTTGTGTTTTGATTGCATTTGTTTTCAAAGTATCCCCATTTTCCAAAATATTCCACAGATTCTGAGGAGAAAATTCTGGAAAAACTAGAAACATTTCCATAGCCCTGGTGATGCACCAATAAAACTGCAATACATTCAGCACGTGGCTCAGTCTTTCAGGAAAGAAAGTGCAAAATAACATCTGCTACACTGCTGGAGGACAGAATGGAATAACATGAGATGGGATTTGCCCAGGCAGCAGGGTAACCACTCCTGCTTCTCTTCTATAAAGTGCTGAAGGATCTTTTGTAACCACAAATACTCAGGAGAACAGTTTTATATCTCATCTATAAGAACTTTATACATCACTCATAGTACAGGTTTCTCTCCTCCCCGGGTTTTCAAAAGTAAGCCAGAGGCGAAGGAGGGGCTCTGGCCTCCTCATCACTTCCTGTCACCTTCATAAAAACCAAGAAGTAAAAAAAGAGAAGAATAAAATTCATTGGCAAAAATGTTGAGTTTCCTGCTGCTTCTGCTGCCTGGTAAGAACCCAGAAATTCTGCCCTGACCCCTACGAAAGACGGAATCCAGCCAGGTGCTCAAGAAGAGCACAGCTTCCCTACAGATACGTACAGGCCAGGACATCAATATGAATCTTTCCAGAGTTCTGGGAATTGGATGCAGAAGCAATGTCAACAAACTGGAGAGAGATCTGAGAATATCAGTGAAAGTGTTGGGGGGACCTAGGGACTATCTATTGAAGAAGGGTTAATGGAATTTAATCTGTACAGCTCAGCCAAACTGCTAGTGAGAAGAGAACTAGGTACTATGACAACAATATTTGGAGTGTTGCATATCAGGAAGGAAGGAGAATTTTTTGGGTGGGCAAGGTGATGTAACTAGAGGTAAATGGGGTGAAGCTGTGTAAAAGGGGGAAATGTTAGTCTAGAAACTAGGAAACCTTTCCTAATAATGAGGATATGTTAGGCTGTGCAATAGTCTCCCAAGGGAAGAGGCAGAAATGCTACAGCTGTAATAATTAGAGCCTGAATGCCATGGAGATTATGCTATAGGAGCAATCCTACATTCATAGGGGAAGTGGGAGGCATTTTGAATGTGATTTCATTGGACTTTTAATTGCTAATTTCTAGGGCTTTGGCTCTGCTTCTCTCGCACAGGCTCTGGACTGGGAGTCCTCATCTCTCAGTTCCCTAGAACTTTAACCCAGAGACCTGGAGAAACCATGAAGATAACCTGTGTCCAGAATGAAACCAGCTACCCTTACATGTACTGGTACAAGCAGCTCCAGGGAGAAGGTCCAAGGTTAATAGCCCAAAGTGTGGATGGGTTCAATGCTACTTATGAGGAGAGGTATAATGAAACCAAGTTTCCAATCACTAGACTCAATACCAAGATCTCTTCCATGAGCGTTGTGGATCTGAGAACCCAAGATTCAGCCAACTACTTCTGTGCTGCCAGTGAGCACACAGTGCTAGGAGGAGATCAGCCACTCATTCAGAAACCTGATCCCCAAATGAGAGAAAAATGACAATAATGGAAGAGAGAGAGAGACATGATGCTGACAGGCCAAAGCACACCTGGCTTCAAAACCACAGAGGCATTGTCGGCTTCCCAGGGAAACAGACCTTTTGCAGCAGACACATGCATGCAAAGTGAAAGGCCTCTTGGCACTTGCAGCCAGTATTGTTCAGGGGAACAGCTTAGTTTTCTGTTACTTTGTGAGTTTTGTATTTGAATTACTATAAAGATTATAACAGAGTTCAAAAAAGAACTAGATAAATTCATGAAGGATAGGTCCATCAATGGCTATTAGCCATTGTGGCCCTAGCCTCTGTTTGCCAGAACTTGGGAATGGGCGACAGGGGATGGATCACTTGATGATGGGGACAGACTAGCTAAGCAGCAGTTCTGCAGAAAAGGACCTGGGGATTACAGTGGACGACAAGCTGGATATGAGTCAACAGTGTGCCCTTGTTGCCAAGAAGGCTAATGGCATATTGGGCTCCATAAGTAGGAGCATTGTCAGCAGATCAACTGAAGTGATTATTCCCCTCTATTCGACATTGGTGAGGCCACATCTGGAGTATTGCATCCAGTTTTGGGCCCTCCACTACAGAAAGGATGTGGACAAATTGGAGAGAGTCCAGCGGAGGGCAACAAAAATTATTAGGGGTCTGGGGCATATGACTTATGAGGAGAGGCTGAGGGAACTGGGATTATTTAGTCTGCAGAAGAGAAGAATGAGGGGGGATTTGATAGCAGCCTTCAACTACCTGAAAGGGGTTCCAAAGAAGATGGATCTAGACTGTTCTCAGTGGTGGCAGATGACAGAACAGGGGGAGCAATGGTCTCAAGTTGCAGTGCGGGTGATCTAGGTTGGATATTAAGAAAAACTATTTCACTAGAAGGGTGGTGAAGCACTGGAATGGGTTACCTAGTGAGTTGCTTGAATCTCCATCCTCAGAGGTTTTTAAGGCCTGGCTTGACAAAGCCCTGGCTGGGATGATTTAGTTGGTGTTAGTCCTGCTTTGAGCAGGAGGTTGGACTAGATGACCTCCTGAGGTCTCTTCCAACCCTGATAGTCTATGATTCTGTGATTACCTGTTCTGTTCATTCCCTCTGGGGCACCTGGCATTGGCCACTGTCGGAAGACAGGATACGGGGCTAGATGTACCTTTGGTCTGACCCAGTATGGCCGTTCTTATGTTCCTAATTAATAAACTATGCCCTGAGGGAAAGGCCTTAAAGAGACTTAGTCGTTAGACCCTCCTAGACTGGGAAAAACAGGCAACCAATCCCACAGTCTCATATAAATATTGTAGAGTGCAATGCCCACTGGGGGTCAAGCTTGAATTACAATGGGCTCCTCTCTCTTTGTGAATGTATGTGTGTATGTGTTTGCATATGTGCATGCAACTGGTTTTCACTTTTGTAATATGCAAGTGCTCTATGGATCCTAGTTATTGTTAACTATGGATTGGGGCCAGTAACATTTCCTGGGAAAGTTCCCTGTCTCAGAAGCACAATTGTTCACACTAACACCCATGTTTGATCTTGATACTAAAATCGTGTATTCTTATTTTTATTACAGAAACACAAATAAAGGCTTCAACCAATATCAGGGCCCCACTGTGCCAGGCCCTGTGGCAACTCATAATAAGAGACTCTTCCCTCATCTGAGGAGCTCAAAATCTAAACAGACAAGACAAACAAAGGGTGGAAGGAGAAACAGAAGGACAGAGAAGGGGACTGGCCTGCATGGAGTGGAGTGCATAGCTGGGAGTGGACCGGAGTCCTCAGCACAACCTCCTCCACATCCCTGACTATCTTGTACAGCTGATAGAAAGGATACCATGATGGGGAACAGGTATATGGCGCTTTCTCTATCATAGCGGTAGGAGGCTCTCTACATGGTACAGCCTCGTGGGTTACTCTGCAACTGGCATCCAATATCCTCTTTGGCTTGGAGAATGGGAATGGGACAGTCGTTCCTGATTCCTGTCAGCTGGTGAATATCATGAGCTCAGCCATTCTCCCATATGTGTGGTGGCGCACCTGCTCCCATGTCCAGAACACACCAGTGCTGAGGCCGCCACAGCAACAGGGAAAAACTCCTGTGAGAACAAGAGTTAACAAAACCTTTTTGAGACATAATAGCTTTGGGTCTATTCTTATTATATCCACATCTTGGGTCTACAGCTAACCATAGTGGTCTATTGGAGCGTGCATCTGTCTCCCCAAGGGATGTGGTGGAAGCCCCATTACTGGGGACATTGAACACTGGGCTGGACAAAGAATTGGTCTATGGTCTGTAAAGGCTTTTTGCAGTGGCTTCTCTTATTTGTTTGCTTCTTTTCTACAGGGTAGTCAGTTTGTAATTTCACCAGACAATAATTTGCAAGAATTAAACTGTGGGTTCAGCACCAGGCAGCTGCTAGAAAAAACTAGGACTGATGGCAGAATGTGAACGTTGAGCTAAGCGAGCGGTACAGGTTGGTTTTTAGAGCTCACCAGGAGGCACCTGGTGTCCGTTAGCACTTCCAGTTTACAGTTACTGAGCAGAAATGATAACCAACCACACAGACGACAGGCAGTTCAGGAAGGCTGTTTGTGAGGCTGAGCAAAATGCAGCCCCATGTGGAAAATCTGATGTGTTCTCTAACTGCCCATCTCCTTTTTCCTTTGGTGAATGTAATGCTCAAAGGTTTAGGATCTCAAGGGTGAATATGAAAGCAATGCTGCAACACTGTCCCCACATCAGGTCTAAGTCTGTCTCTAGGCCTTCTTACCAATGATTTCAGCTCTAGTAATCATTGATCAGAAACAAGACCTCTCAACTGAGTGTGATCAGCCCTATCTTTCAACACTGGAGAGGGTCAAATGGTTTGCAGGATTCTTAAACAGAGTTCGCACCACCAGATAGGAACAACTGTCCCCAACCCCGTTCTGACTTTCATTTGGATTTTGCATCCCAACTCCCTGCTTAGTAAGTGTGGTTCAGTATAGAGAGACCCCCCTCAGTCAGCACAGGCCAAGCACCGTTCTGCTGCCCTTTACTCATACAGTAAGGATGACAACATTTCATTTCCACAGCATTCAATACTAAAATGATTTTAAACCAAAACAGCCAAAATTGATCACTTTGGCAAAGCAGCTGTCTCTGCTAACACCTAGGCAAAGTAGATGCACTATTTCTGAAGTCTTTTCCCCCAGTTCATAATAAATGGCAGGGCAGACCTCATTCAGACCCTGGCTTACACCTGCAACACTCAAACAGTATGTCAGACTGTAGCAGGGTGGACCTCTGCTCCTGCCCTGAAGGGGTTAAAACAGCCCTGGGAAGGGGTTGTGGCTGGAGAAAGCAGCCTTTAGGCTGGGGCAAGAAGCCTGGGCTGATTGGGGAAAGTAGGCTCAGCTGTGGCCATGCTCCAATCACGCCCAGCTGGCCCCTATAAGAGGCTGTGAGCCAGAAGCCCAGACAGTATCTCTCTCCCTCTCCCTCGAGAGAGAAGGGCCTGGCTGCAGGGAGCTAGACCGGGTACCTGAGTGGAGCAGGGCTGGGGAAAGGCTGGGGAGCTCCAGCCTGGAAAGCCCCAGGCTGCTGCCTAGCAGAGGGCTAGCAGGTACTGGGGGTTGCAGAGGCAGCCCAGGGGTAGGCCAAAGCAGCAGGTCCAAGCCCTCCTTGCCACTGATGAATAGGCTGATACTGCAGTCTGCCCCAGAACGTGGGGCTAGACAATGACTGGCAGTAGCCATATACTGAGGCAAGGTGGGGCTAGAGGGTGGGGGTTCCCTGGGGAGGGGAGACCCTGAGAGAAAGGGGTTACTGCCAGGGGGCAGCACCCCATGTAAAAGGGCACCGGGTCCAGGGAGGGACACGGGGGCCAGAGGACAGGTGGATCACCAGCCTTCAGAGAGTGCTCCAGGGCTGGAATGAGCTAATTCCCGAGGACAACCAGCAGGAGGCACTGCAGGGGTGAGTCCGGCCTGCCTACAGACACATATCTATAACTAAATAGAGGTAACAGTGGATTGTATTTTAGCCTTGTATTTAAATTCATGGCATGTAACTTGTCACTCTGAGTGTTTTTAAAAAGAATAAAGAATAAGGATGAAGAATGATAAGAATGAGTAAATAATTTCATTCACATGCAAAGATTCCTGTTTGCCTACACCTAAGCATGTGACTATGTATGTAACTGCTTTTCTTCAGCACAGCTGTTAGGGGGCTTATTCCTTCACCCTCTCGACTTCTCTGGTCCTTCTCGCAAGAAGAGAAAGCAACAATACCCGAAGTCCAGAGGCGCAAACAATTCGATGTTTATTGGGGTGAACTTTTAGCAAGAATGATCTCAGTTTTCTTCCTTAGTGTCCCCCTTCCCAACTCAGACACCACAGAGCCTTGCCTGTGTCCCTGTTTCTGTTCTCATCCCCTGTTCCCATTTCCCCCTTTAGCAAAACATGATCCCAATTCCCCCACTCCTATCCCCAGTCCCTGTTCTCATCCCCACCCCGCCCCCACTTCCTGAATGACTGCAGACTATATAGTAAAACTTGAATTCTGCTTAGCTATACCTTAACCAATCACATTACTGAAATTTAACTAACCAGTCCTAACATACTGTAACATGGTTATTTAACCAATTATATCCCACCACCTTAATTGGTTTACACACAACAAAATTAATTATACAGCAGACAGAAACAATCACAGAACCAGACAGACACCATGCAAATAAACATAGAAAATAATACAGAAGTGAGAATTTCACAACTACATCTATACAGACATACGGGTTTTCCAGCTGTGTCTATTGATAAGTGAGTTCTTACCAGATAGCATCCTATCAAACGAAGTTTCCTTTTACATCTTCTAGGCTCTTTCCTTTCTCTGGAGGTGATAGGAATATCAGGACAGGATTGTATTCCTAACAACCCAATAGCACCTTATTTCAATGTGACTAGTTTGGAATGTGAGGATGTGACCATACACTTCCCAGTTTATGGCTGCCTCTGCTGCTTAGCCCAAGAACCAGACCTCAGACTGTCACAGTAAGAGAAGTCCATTACACAGACAGTGATTTTTTATGCTTTTTTTTATACCTCTATAACTAGCTAAGTGATAAGAATACACCTAAATTCTTAAAATAGAGGCCTTTGCAGACAGGCCTGATTATCTATATCCTAACAGCTACCCCCCAACCACTGATACAGACTAAAGCTCTTCAGCCCGAATGTTCACTGATGGCAAATAGGTTGCATAAGGATAGTTAAACCAATGAGTCATTCAGAATACTGGATGAATAAATATTTATGAATACTGTTTTGGCTATATTTGGCCAGCTCATTCATAGAGTGAGTGAATATCACTGACATACCAATATGAATTCCTATCCCAAAGGATCTCATGGAATTCTACAGGCTCTGAATACAGGGACCATTCACTCACTTCTGGAGAGGAACAGGCCAGCCATTCTGGCCAGTACAGTACGTGACATTGGCATAGGATGGGAAATCAAGATGAATACTGTATAGCAATTAAATTGCAGGGGTGATTTTGAGAACACACACAAACCTTTAACCCTGTTGAAATTGTCCATGGGTCTGTTGGAGGCAAACACAGCAGCAGATAGAATGCTCTGGGATCTTTAACCACCATGAATGCTCAGGCCTTGGGTTTAAAGGCTCATTGGGAAGTCTGTAATATAGAGGTAAATATCTGAGACAAACTGTCATTTCTTTCTTCCCTGACACACTTTTCAAAGCCAAGTGGCAGCAGTGGGAGGAGTGTTGCACTCTTATCACTTCCTGTTGCCTTAGCAAAATTCAAGTGCTACAAGAACCAATCTTGTAACATTTGTTGCTAGAGATGTTGAAAATTCTTCTCCTTCTGATGCCTGGTAAGAACCCAGAAATCCCAACCTGCAATGGGGGTACAGCAGCATGGCTGTGCACAGACAGGGGTGGCATTGGGCAGAAGACCCCGGTGCCTGGCTAATGAATCTCTGCTCCTTTCCACCTCACTCACACAGGTACTGGGATTGGAGACCTCATCTCGCAGTGGCCAAGATCAACAATCCAGAAACCAGGGGAGGCTGTGACCATGAACTGTTACCAGAATGGCACTGCCCGCACAAACATGCTCTGGTACCAGCAATCTCAGGGAGAAGGTCTGGACTTAATAGCCATTATTCATACTGGGTTAAGTCCCTCTTATGAGAAAGACTTCAATGAGAGCAAGTTCGTAATCAGCAGAGAACAAGAGAGGCTGTCTGTCATGACTGTGAAGAAAGTGACAGCCAGGGATGCAGCCACCTATTTCTGTGCTGCCAGTGAGCACACACTGGTGTGAGTGGATCAGTGATTCAAGCAAAAACTTGCCCTCCCCTTAATGAGAGATATCATAGGGGCGGGGATGGGGGGGAAGAGTGTATGAGAGAGATGTGAGAGATCAACTTGCAGCTGAGATCAGACTCACAGCCTTCAAAACTATGAGCAACAGCAGCCTTGATAGTGATGCCAGCTATGGATCTGCATCTAAGCACTCAAATAGCACTGAGATTGGTGCTAGACAGACAGAGTAACAATGATCAGAGCCATTGATGCTCCTGCTCAGGGCATAAGCTGTTCAGGACCTAGGGACAGAAATAATATTTAATGAATTATTGTTCCTCCACACAAACACATCTCCATTTCACATATAGCATTTTGAAAAGAGGTTAGTTATGGGGGCCTAACATCTTCCTTTAAGCACTAGCCACTGTCACAGACAGTGCACCCTGTCTTTACCTACACTGCTGGAATTTAACTAACTCCCCAGTGGGTACAATGCTTTGGATTTCCAAGAAAGGAGAAGAAGAAAGAAGCTAGACTATCAGAACAGTCTTCTGTTAGCCTTCTTGGCCATGGCCACTGGAGGGCAACATAGTGCTAACAAAACAAAGTAGCAAAGAGCAAAATCAAGAAAGAGTCAACAGTCTTCCTGGCTGTGTCTATTTTGTCTCTAGCTTCACCCCTGTAAAACACAGCCAATGACCAGGTTTGGATTAGAATGTCTGGACACAGGAGAGATGGGGAGAGTCATAGAGTAGGGTGTCCTTGCGTTTGCAGATGCAAATTTCTAAAAACTCCCACATTTCTCTGGCACCTTGCAAAAGCATGGTGCATTCTAACTAGGAAATTGTCACCTATCACCAACATGTAGCCAATACAGGGATGGAACATGGCAGCTGTCCTTTGCCAGTAATGCTACAAACAGGGTCATGTGACTTCTCTCACTGGAACTGCAAAGGAGTTTTAGAGAGCAGAAAGAGATCACCACTGGGCCAGCACACTGACTGAGCAGAAAACTGACATTTCCCAGAAAGCTCACTATCAAGACCAAGAAACCCTGTCAAAATATTGACACTCTTTAATGTGAAGCTTCAGCAAGCTTTTTGTAGTGGGAGATGGGCTCAAGGTGAACACTTCACATACAACCATAACCACCATAATTCTGGGGTGTGTGAATCTGGGTTTTAAGTTCTATCCTAAATGGAACACAACATGGCTGCCAACTTGTTGTGGACACTTCACCCCCTCCAATATGTGCTCTGCCTCATGATCACCAATTCCTCTCCCTTTAGCAGTTTTACAGAGCTCCACCTCCTGAAAGGCATGCAGCCCCTTGTTCAATTACTGAGAATCATCACTCTGTCTTGTCTTTGCTGCAGACGCCATGTGGAGGGCATTGGGTGTCTTCCTTGGCTTCCAGCTGCTGGTATACTTTGCTGACTCCAAGATGATGCAGTTTTACTTTGTTTAGCATCTGAAATCAGATGTAGCATTAGTGGGAGAAGATGTTTGCTGAATACAGGGCCGCCCAGAGGATTCAGGGGGCCTGGGGCAAAGCAATTTCAGGGGCCCCTTCCATAAAAAAATTGCAATACTATATAATACTATATTCTCGTGGGGGCCCCTGCAGGGCCCAGTGCAAATTGCCCCACTTGCTCTTCCCCCCCCCCCCCGGGCGGTCCTGGGAAAAATAAACCTTCTGCATCTCGGCACAAACCCAGTTTTGAGAAAACTTCTTTACAAAGTATCACTGGTTCTCAGCATCAGCTAGTCTAAAAGGCACTAAAGCTCATTAAAAGGGTTGGACAAATTATTTTCCGTCAATTATTTCCAGTTCTGTCTTTTCTCTCCTTTATCCCTGCTATAACAGCCCATGACTCCCCCAAATTCCAACCCTTCTCCCAGGTCTCCATGTTGTTGATTTACCTTTGGGCTTTGGTCACCTGCCACCTTCAAACCTAGTTTAAAACCTCCTCACTAGGTTAGCCAGTCTGTATCCAAATATGCTCTTCCTCTTCCTTGATAGGTGGACCCTATCTCTGCTTAGCAGTCCTTCTTCCTGGAACAGCATCCCATGGCCAAGGAAGCTGAAGCCCTCCTGGCAACACCATCCTCACAGCCAGGCATTCACCTCCAGGATGCATCTGTCTCTGCCTGGGACCATACCTTTGACTGGAAGGATCGAAGAGAACACAACCTGTGCTCCCAACTCCTTCACTCTTACTCCCAGAGTCCTGTAGTCACTTCTGATCTGCTGAGGATCAGACCTTGCAGAGTCATTAGTGCCCACATGGATGAGTAGGATGGGGTAGTAGTCAGAGGGCCGGATGATCCTCGACAATCCCTCCATAACATCTCAGATAGGGCTCCTAGCAGGCAGCATACCTCCTGGGATACCATGTCAGGGCAACAAATGGGTGCCTCTGTCCCCCTCAGAAGAGAGTCACCAGTCACCACTATCCTACGTATCCTCCTGGAAGTGGTAGCTGTGATCCTCCAAGCCTTGGGGGTACATGGCTTCTTCTCCTCCAACTTTGGGAGTGATTCCTCATTGCTCATTGCCAGGGCAGCATAATGGTTTTCCATTATGCATCTAAGCATGCAGATAGCACTGAGATTGGTGCTAGACAGAGAGCAATAATTATCAGGGCCATTGATCCTCCTGCTTCAGGGCATAAACTACTACATGAATAAATGCCCTTTCCTCCCCCTGCCCAACACACATCCAGACTCCATGTATTGTGTTATGAAGAAGCTCATTATGGGGGACTTTAAACCTTCATTTTGCATTGACCACCCTGTGTTCACCTGCACTGCTGGGATTTAACTAACCCCACAGTGCCTACGGTGCTTTGGATTCCCATGAATGGAGAAGAAGGAAGGGCCTAGATTACCAGGACTACCTTCTATTAACGTTCTAGGCTATGGCCACTGGAGGGCGATGTAGCACCAACAAAACAAATCAGTAAAGAGTAAACCAAGAGGTTGGAACAATCTTTCAGGAAGTGTTTGTAAATACAGGAGGGGCCTAACACACTGCCAGTGACTGGGTGTGGAGGAGACTGGCTGGACGAAGGAGAGATGGGGAGATTCACAGAGCATGGTTTCTTTTTCTGACTGGAAAGTTTGAGAGTTTGGAGATGCAGGTATAATGAAAAGCTCCTAAAACTAGTTTGTGATAATCAGTGGATGGAATCACAGTGCAGATATTCCCCTGCTGTGTGTATAAATAGTAGGGGAAAGGTCACTGACTGCACTTGGAGACACACACTCCTAGCACAAAGTATGTCTCAGGAATTTCATTCTCACACAAACAAGCACATAAGCCTTGACTCCCACAGTCACTCTGGAATTGGTTAATAATTTCCATAATACAAGAACTAGGGGGTCACCAAATGAAATTAATAGGCAGCAGGTTTAAAACAAATAAAAGGAAGTTCTTCTTCACGCAGCGCACAGTCAATGTGTGGAACTCCTTACCTGAGGAGGTTGTGAAGGCTAGGACTATAACAGCGTTTAAAAGGAACTGGATAAATTCATGGAGATTAAGTCCATTAATGGCTATTAGCCAGGATGGGTAAGAATGGTGTCCCTAGCCTCTGTTCGTCAGAGGATGGAGATGGATGGCAGGAGAGAGATCACTTGATCATTACCTGTTAGGTTCACTCCCTCTGGGCACCTGGCATTGGCCACTGTCAGTAGACAGGATACTGGGCTAGATGGACCTTTGGTCTGACCCAGTACGGCCGTTCTTATGTTCTTAATCAATGGCTAAATGATGAATGTCACAATAGGAGCACAGACATCATGGCAACTGTGATCTATTGTGGTCTTTGCTGTGGCAAAGGGTGTGGCTATTGAGTCAGTGTGATCATTTCTCTGTATTATTCCCTATGCACAGGCAAAGAGTAAGATTGTGGAAGAGTACAGGCCTGAAACAGGAATGAAGAAACAGGCAGCACTAGTGCAGGCTGCATCTATACTTGACACATCCACCCACCAACTCCTCACTAATGTACGTCACTCAAGAGGGTGGAGTCAGAGCTCATTCAAAAAGCCCTTTTTAGTGGTTGATCTCTCTGCTCAGATGATCTTTGAGGGTGTTGTGAAGTCACCCCTGTAGTCATGTGACATAGGCCCATTGACTTGCAGGTGATCTGTGTCTCAGCTGGGAATCCAGATCACTGCTCCCAGGCAGGGAGGAATGTGCGCAGGCCCCTCTGGTTCAGCTGTTGTGTCTGTGAGTGTCAGAGCCTGGAGCCAAACCACAAACAGATCCCTTCTGTTGTCTCCAGGTGTAGGAGAAGAACCAGTCCTACAGAGCAAAGGGCAGTGCTGGGGGAACATCCCTGCTAGTAAGGCAGAGATGGGTATGCAAACGGTCTGGTATCTGTTCATCTGTTTCATGGCAGCAAGTAAGTCTTTGGCTGAAAGGTTTTTGCATCCCTGTGTTTGCAGGACACGGCTCTGAACATTTACCTCTGTGACATTTCTTTTGTCGCTGTCTCACATGTTTTGTCTCTTTCCCTCACAGGATGCTCAGGTGCTCAGATCAACCAAACCGCGAGTCTGGTCCTGGAAAAGGGACACCAAGCCCAGCGCATATGTAAACAAACCTATGGGCATAACAACATGTTCTGGTACCGGCAGGACCCAGGACAGGGTTTGCAGCTGCTCTTCCTCTTTGTTCATAAAGAACTAACAGACAAAGGTAATGTCACGGATCGATTCCAAGCTAAAAGGCCGCAGACTGAGCTCCTTCACTTGGACATCTCACCCGTGAAGCCAGAGGACTTGGCTGTGTATTTCTGTGACAGCAGTCTAGACACAGTGCTTCAGAGTCACCTCCTTCCCCTGCAAAAACCTCCTCCCCTTGTTACTGCAACTCCCTTCCCAGAGAGGGGCTTCCCCCTGCATCTCTACCCACAGCCAGTGCAGTAATAGGGAGGAGAGGAAGAGGAAGTCACAATCTATGTCAATACTATATGGATACCTACAGGAATGAGGAGGGGATTAAGGCCCACTCCTCTGGGTAAGAGGAAATGGGATAGGACAGCTCCTCTGGGAGATCCATGCAGGACACACAGGCTCAGCACTAATATAATCTGTCACTGTGTCCTGGCCCCGTGTCCATAGATACATCTGCCCCCCAAATCCTTAACTAACCAGTGATGTGAAGCATCTGGGAGCAGAACCCACACTCTCTGACTTGAAAAGAGCAGGCCTCAGCCTGCCGAGTGAGCAGAGTTGAACCACTTGCTCTTTCCTCAGTGGGAACTGATACAAACAGAAGGTTTGGCATATCCCATCCAGTAGGGGGCATCAGCACATACACGGGGCATGTGGTCCTGTACACAGTCCTTAGTACCCTAGAAGACAGTCTCATAGCAGAGCAGTAATGGGAGCAGAAAAACGGCTGCATGGTTTTTGCTCAGGAGCCCTCTGCCCTTGGATTTTCCATCAGTGGTGAGTGCACAGGATCATTTTTCTCTGTGCGGAGTAATACACTTCCATCTCCTTTGTTCTCTCCATGTTTGTCAGCACCCTTCCATCCTTCTCTGTTCTCATGTTCCCCCCCACCACCACCTTGAGAGCTCTCACCTACTTTCCATGCCACCCCTTCCAAATGAAAAACTAAAACTATCTTAGTTCCTTAGTTCATAAACTAAGAGTTGTAACTAACAGTTTACTTGTCAAATATTTAGATTGAAAGCTCCCTGGGGCAGGTGCTGTGTCAGTCTTATTTGTCTGTAAAGTGCGTAGAACATTTTTGGACCCAATGGCTAAGGCCATGTCTACATTGCACTTTCATCAGTAAAACTTTTGTCGCTCAGGGGTGGACAGCTCTCTCTTGCCGACAAAAGAGCGGGAACACTGTGTACCAGCACAGCTGTGCCGCTGTAAGGTGCACAGTGTAGACATAGCCTTAGATTGTGTGTTTGAGTTTCTTTGTGTCCACCATGAGACATCTTAAAGAGGACTGGTTTTCAAAGGTAAGGTACTTAAGATTTCCTAAAAATCAGACCCCTTTACACTGTTTTAAGTTAGATATACATGTGAGGGTGCCTCCCCATAAGGCTTTATGAAATATGCTTATGAAAGTATGTATGACCCAACTAGAATATGTTTTAGGCTACATATGCCATGTAACATATCTATGTAAAGGTTATGATATACTGAGTGTATTCATCCTATCTGTATGCATGTGTCATTTTTGTATTTGAAGTTATGAATATTGGCTGTGTACTGGCTTGATTTTAACTAGTCTAGTAGAGCATTTGGTTAGTGTCTTGAGAAAAGTGCAAATTAAGTGCTCAGTCAAAAACCACTTAAACCGTCAATGAACTTTAAGATGTCAATCCACATCTGAGCTTTCCCAGGAATGTGGCTTGGCTGGTAAAAACTGAATCATGCATGGACATGTGACTTGCCCATGTGACTCCAAAACTCCATCTTGGAGCTGGACTTTGCATAGGAGAGAGGAGGGGGTCTCCACCCACAAGAGAAAGTCTATTTAAGCCTGTGGGAGACCCCTCCATTTTGGTCTTCAGCTGGCTAAAGAGAGAGACTCTCCACCCCACAGGATACCTGAAAGAGACTGGAACAAAGGACAGTAACTACAGGCGGTGTGAGTGATTGCTGGACCCAGACTAGCAGGAGACTAGTCTGTAAAAGGAAACTTACTGGAACTGGTGAGGTTGCATATGTATTCAGTTTCTTAGACATAGACTTGTGTGTTTTATTTTATTTTGCTTGGTAATTCACTTTGTTCTGTCTGTTACTACTTGGAGCCACTTAAATCCTACTTTCTATATTTAATAAAATCACTTTTTACTTATTAATTAACTCAGAGTATGTATTAATACCTGGGGGTGGGGGTGGAGGGAGAAACAACTGTGCATATTTCTCTGTCAGTGTTATAGAGGGTGAACAATTTATGAGTTTACCCCCTATAAGCTTTATACAGGGTAAAACAAATTTATTTGGGGTTTAGACCCCATTGGGAGTTGGGCATCTGAGAGTTAAAGACAGGAACACTTCTGTAAGCTGCTTTCAGGTTAAGTCTGCAGCTTTGGGGCACATGGTTCAGACTCTGGGTCTGTGCTGGAGCAGACTGGCATGTGTGGCTCAACAAGACAAGGTGCTGGAGTCCCAAGCTGGGAAATCAGGGGCAGAAGTAGTCTTAGCACATCAGTTGGCAGCTCCCAAGAGGGTTTCTGCGATCCAACCCATCACAATATGTTAGATATATCACTGGGTATTTTGGGAAATCTGTATGTCAGTTTATAATAATAATCAACTTCATGCAGTAGGTAGGTGATTAGCTACATTAAGTTAATGGGATACTTGGGACAGGGGAAAGATGCATTGTTTTGTCCTTTCAGAGATACATTAACCCAAACTCCCCTTCAGACAGATGTTAAAATTCCCCAGATATTTTCTTAAGGAGATGGGGGATAACCCCAGTCCTTCAGGCTGTATCTACACTACAGAGCCTATGCTGGCCTAGCTATGTAGGTATAGCTATACTGACAGAGCCCCCTAATGTAACAGCAGGAGCTTTTCTGCTAGTGTAGGAACTTCTGAATGACATTAACTATGCTGATGAAAGCACGCTTCTGTCTCCATAGCTGCATCTCACTGGGGTTTAGCTAGCATAGCTATATCACTGCGGGCTGGTTTTATCACACCCCTGACTGACATAGCTATGCCGGTATAAGTATTAAGTGTAGACTGAGCCTCCTTAAAATAGGTTATAAACCTGAGGTTGCTGTGACCTGACGCTCAGCAATATGGTCTCTGCAGTGTCTACACAGTGTCTATACTAGAAGAGGCATTAAGCTGATTCCACAATCAGCTCATCCAAATAGTGGTTTCCATCTCACAGCTGGGAATCAAGATCACCTCTCAAGAGGGCCCAGCAGGATAAGCCTGAACCTCCTCAGAAATCTCCTTTGGGTCTGCCTGTGCAGGAGCCAATGGTGGTGACAATGACAGCAGGTCCCGCCTATGGGTGCTGATGGCAGAGCCATATAAAAGTCAGTGCTGGGGAACACCTCTAAAGATGGAAATGCAGATAGTCTGGTGCTTGGCCTTTTGTCTCTTAGGAGCAAGTAAGTTTTTGGCTAAGTCATGAAATCCTTGTCCTGGAGTTTGCAGGGTGCAGCTGTGGAGTTTTCCCCAGGAGCCACTGGTTTCACTGTGTCTCTCTCATGTGTTTTGTCTCCTTCCCACAGGAGGTGCAGAGGTCCGCTTCAATCAGACACTGAGTCTGGTACTGGAGAGAGGAAAAATAGCGGAGCTACAATGTGAACAAAATACTAATTATGATTACATGTACTGGTACCAGCAGCTTCAGGGCAAAGGATTGCACCTGATCTATTACTCCTATGATACAGCTAAAGTCGAGCCAGGGAATATTTCTGAGAGATTCACAGCCACCCGTCCACAAACTCAGGTCTTTCAGTTGAAAATCTCACCTCTGAAGCCTGAGGACTCAGCTGTGTATTTCTGCGCCAGCAGATTAGACACAGTGCTTCAGAGCCACCTCCTCCCTCAACAAAAAACAGTTCCCCTTCCTGAACACCACTTCAGAGAGAGGAACGCCACCTCCTCATCTCCCATAGAGGAGGGAGGTGTACTGACACACAAAGGAAAATAGCTCATGGTCTATATTAAGAACTCCAGAGATGAGTAAACTTCTGATTATTACATAGGATGATGCATTCCCCAGAGATCTCCAGCTCCCATTCTGAAAACCCTCTACTTTTTCAAGCACCACAACCCCCCTATGCAAACTGCCAAACCCAATACTAAGTCCACCCTAGCCCCATTGTGATCCTGATCCCCTCCATTCATTCCCAGTAGCCAAAGCCTCTCCCCATCTTTCCCCCGAATAACCATTCAGGTTATGTCTCAACTGAAAACACAAGGTGTGATTGCAGCTCAAGATGACATACTCGAGTGAGCTTTAATCTAGCTAGTTTAGGTCCTGGGGCAGTGAAGCTGCAGTAGTGCAAGCTTCGATGCGGGCTAGCCCCACCAGTAATTACCCAGGGTTCCGGGAGGGTTTGTTCTGAAACTCACATGGATTCAGCTTAACTACCCAAGCTAGTGAAATTAAAGCATGGCCATTTGTCTCTTGGGAACATATATGTCATCAGTTGAGATATCAAACCTCATCCTTGTGTTTGCAGGATACAACTCTATTGCCATGAGCCATTTGCTTGACTGGGTCTGTAGGCGTGTGCCGTTGGGGTCACCCTCTCTGGGGCAGCTGGGAGCCAGGCCGCCTCACTACACAAATCTGGTGAGTCGGCGAATTAGCCTGGTGGGGCAAGAAACAGTCAAGGGCTCAGGCCCTCCAGCAGGGCCTGAGCATAGAGTTCAGTAACAAGCCCAGGCCCTAGGTCAGGGTGGGGCAGCAAACAAACAGTTCAAAAGCAAAGCCCAGGCTCCTGATCCTGAGTGTCGGGGTGAGGGGGAGACTGCCACCCGTGAGTGGGGTGGCAGGGGGGACGCAGGCCCGCCCACTCCATTGCATCCCAGCCTGGAGCCCTAACAGTGGCAGGCAGCCTGCTGCTGTGTCAGTGGGGATCCTGGCTGCAACACACTGACATCAGCTCTGGGTGTGCCACAGCCAGACTGGAGTCGGCTGCCCCGGGCTACTTTTGACCTCCCCCTCTACCAGTACCTGCATCTGGTCGGCATCTTCCACGGCATCAAGCACCATGATCTCCTCGGGGTACTCCATGAGCAGTAAGCTGGGCAGCTCCTCTGGGTCCCCTCTCACCGGTAGGCTTACTGGCTTCTCCGGCATCTGGTCGTGTCCAGCCTCAACGGGTATGGCCAGTCCTCGGGTCAGTCACAGGTGGCAGGAGTCTCCCCCATGGGAGCTAGGGCACCAGCGTCCAGCCTCTCTGGTAGCCAGGCAGCTTCTGAGCCCTGGGGTTGGGCTTTTATACTTCCTGTCCTGCGCCTTGACCTCTGGTGGGCGGGCACAGGCTCCAGTGGCTCCGCCCACTTTGGCATCCGGAGGGGCTCGTCCCTCTCTGGGGCGGCTGGGAGCCAGACCGCCTCACTACAGAGTCCATCTCTTGTATTTTGTCTTTTTCCTTCCTCAGGACACATAGGGAGTCTGGCAATGGAGAGACGGCGGTAAGGACAGCTGTCTTGGAAACTAAATGATAGGTATGATAGTCTACCTGGCTATGCTCTAGATTAACCTTTAAAACAAGTAAGTTGCAACTGCAGATAAGTCAAGTTACTTATGTAACACTGGCAGATCCCAGCCATTAGTGGACAGGATTGAACCTGTGACCTCAGACTTGCTTCTTACTTAAGTCCAATCAGCTAGCTGGAGTCCACAGAAACCCCACTTAACTCCAGTGCAGGCACAGTTTAATGCTTCTAGTTCACTTTTATCAGATCCAGCCCAGGCTCCCCCAGGCATAAACTCCATCAGTTTAACATATATTAAAGTACAATTGCTTTGTCCTGACTTGAGTTTTAAGTGGTGTCAATTAGACTGAACTAGGTAACTGGACCCAACTTCACACCTTTTAATCCTGATCTAAACCCACCTGGTTAACCCTTATTCAGCCCTCCTAACAGACATCTCAAACCTTTACTCCCAGCTTCAACCTCCCCTTAACCACCTTGTAGGGGTCCCAGCTCCCATGTGGGGAGGGAGGCCAAACTGCCTCGCTGTATCAGGCAACAGCACTCGGGGTTGAGTCTTTCTGGTGGGGCCGAGCCGTAAGCAGGCTATAGCTCTGTGGCTGCCTAGCAAAGGCAAAACAAGCCGTAACAGTCTGATGCTCTCGCCCCTCTTTGGCAGGGCAGAGCACTGAGCAGTCTTTAGCTTAAGCCTCCTGGATTAGGCAGTCAGCAAACACACAGTCTGGGACTGTAGCCCTGTGGTCAGGGCAGAGCCTGAGCAGTCTTCAGCCCACAGGGGCTGACAACAATTAAGAGTCTAGTTCGTCCAGGCCCTCAGACAACAAAAGATCTGGCATATTAATTCAGGAAGACCACAGTCAAAGGTCAGCCTGCTGGCCTGCAGTGGGGATGCTGCCCTGTGTGGGGTGACAGAAAGTATGGAGGACATAGGCCCACCCGACTCCACCACGTTTCAGCCCAAGGCCCTAACAGTGGTCTGCCACTGTGTCAGCGGGGAGGGTCCAGCTGAAACACGCTGACTCATGCTCTGGCAACAGTCCGGTTAACCCAGGCTACTTCCTACCACAGTCTGGGCGGGGAAGTCTGTAGTCCAAAGGTCCTCTGGGTACACAACGGACAGCAGTCCTGGTGACTCCTTTCTAGGGACTGTCTCCTCCAGGGGCAGGACCCTGCAAAGCGCAGGTTCAGCTCCAGGGTTCTGCAGCAAGTCTGTCTCCTATCCTGGCTCCCATTCAGCTGAGCTGCAGAGCACTCCCTTTATACTGTCCCACCCTGGTACTTCCAGCGAAGAGGGGTGAGACGGATTCGACTGCACCCACCAGGGGAAGTGTAGTGGTCCCTCATTCTCAAGTTCAGAGGAAGAGAGGCCGCTCCACATACTGTTCCTTCCTCCACCAGTTGGATGTCTTCTAAATGTCATCAGGCAACATTTCTGAGGGTGAACTTGATAAAGTGCCAGCTGCACAAAAGAAAAATTACGACAGACCAGAACTTTGTTTTCTTTTCATTAAAATATAGTAACATACAGTCACATGCAAACTTATGGAGAGAGCAGATATGACAAATCCTGTACAACGAAAATTCACTCAGTATGTGTATGCATCTTTTTTCTCATCATTGTTCAGTGTATGGCCCCAGCCCTTATTTTCTACACATTGTTCAAACATTGTTCTGAAGAAAGGATTTTTAATTTCTTCATGTTTTTTTTGTAGGGTGCTCATCACTAAAGCACCTGAGTGCTTCACAGACATTGACTGATTTATTTTCACAACAGCCCTGTGAGGAGAGGGAGTATTAGTTCTATTTAATAGATCAGAAGTCTGAGACCCAGAGAGATTAAGGTCAAAACTTTTCACAATTTTGGGGGGGGGCAGTTTGAAATGCCTAGCTCCTGATTTTTCAGAGTACTTAGCATATTGTAACACTTCCTATCTTCAAGCATAGCTCCCTTAGAGTTTGTTGCATCTGTGATTGGTCTGTACGTCTACAAATCAGAACCTAAAGTCTCAAGTTGGGCAATTCTGAAAATAAGGAAGCCTGGTTTAAGTGACTTACCCAGCATCACAAAGGAACTCTGTGGCAGAAGCCAGGATGAATCCAGTTCACCAGGGTAGCATTTAAGATCCTTAATCATTAGACTATCCTTTGCCTTCCTGAAACCCCTGTCCTTATTCACTACACACCTTCTTGTTTCTGTAACAAATGAGGCAGACAACAGGTTCACCTACTCCACAACCTTGATTCATCCCCAGAATAGGTCCATCTTGTGCACTGAATGAGGCAAAGATCCTGCAGAACATTCCACCATGAGCAACAAAGGTCATCAAAGGGAGTGTGGCCACACACCCTTACCACTGGTCCCTACAGTGGTGAATACCCTTCACCTAATCTCCCTGTTCCTCCCACAATCCTCCTAGAAAAAGCCCATCCCTCAAGAGATATGCCCCCCATTTTATCTAATTTGTAATGGGGTATCGGAATGGAAGTCTGGGGAGGAGTACAGACCTATTCTGTAAAAGCAGCAAAGAATCCTGTGGCACCTTACAGACTAACAGACGTTTTGCAGCATGAGCTTTCGTGGGTGAATACCCACTTCGTCGGACGAAAGTGGGATGAAAGCTCATGGTGCAAAACGTCTGTTAGTCTATAGATCCAGACTAACACGGCTACCCCTCTGATACTTGAGACCTATTCTGAAAGCTTGTGACAAAAGGGGCTAGAGACACCTCCCTGAAGTACCAGGACTGTATGCTGAGCTCAGTGGAGGCCGATGGTTGGATTTCCTTTTAATTTTTTATTTTTCCTTATCTGGGATCAGAAGCGAAGGGGGCAGTGGTAGGAAGCAACCCAGGGAGGGTAACTCAGAGGTAGGGACTAAAGTGAAATCCCTGCAAGTTAATGGGCCCTTTTTAAAGACACCATAATAGAGGCCCAACTTCAATGTATACCCCAAATTAAGAAAAACAGTAAAAGAACTAAAAAAGAGCCACCGTGGCTTAACAACCATGTAAAAGAAGCAGTGAGAGATAAAAAGACTTCCTATAAAAAGTGGAAGTCAAATCCTAGTGAGGCAAATAGAAAGGAACACAAACACTGCCAACTTAAGTGCAAGAGTGTAATAAGAAAAGCCAAAGAGGAGTTTGAAGAACGGCTAGCCAAAAACTCCAAAGGTAATAACAAAATGTTTTTTAAGTACATCAGAAGCAGGAAGCCTGCTAAACAACCAGTGGGGCCCCTTGATGATCAAAATACAAAAGGAGCGCTTAAAGACGATAAAGTCATTGCGGAGAAACTAAATGGATTCTTTGCTTCAGTCTTCACGGCTGAGGATGTTAGGGAGATTCCCAAACCTGAGCTGGCTTTTGTAGGTGACAAATCTGAGGAACTGTCACAGATTGAAGTGTCACTAGAGGAGGTTTTGGAATTAATTGATAAACTCAACATTAACAAGTCACCGGGACCAGATGGCATTCACCCAAGAGTTCTGAAAGAACTCAAATGTGAAGTTGCGGAACTATTAACTAAGGTTTGTAACCTGTCCTTTAAATCGGCTTCGGTACCCAATGACTGGAAGTTAGCTAATGTAACGCCAATATTTAAAAAGGGCTCTAGGGGTGATCCCGGCAACTACAGACCGGTAAGTCTAACGTCGGTACCGGGCAAATTAGTTGAAACAATAGTAAAGAATAAAATTGTCAGACACATAGAAAAACATAAACTCTTGAGCAATAGTCAACATGGTTTCTGTAAAGGGAAATCGTGTCTTACTAATCTATTAGAGTTCTTTGAAGGGGTCAACAAACATGTGGACAAGGGGGATCCGGTGGACATAGCGTACTTAGATTTCCAGAAAGCCTTTGACAAGGTCCCTCACCAAAGGCTCTTACGTAAATTAAGCTGTCATGGGATAAAAGGGAAGGTCCTTTCATGGACTGAGAACTGGTTAAAGGACAGGGAACAAAGGGTAGGAATTAATAGTAAATTCTCAGAATGGAGAGGGGTAACTAGTGGTGTTCCCCAAGGGTCAGTCCTCGGACCAATCCTATTCAATTTATTCATAAATGATCTGGAGAAAGGGGTAAACAGTGAGGTGGCAAGATTTGCAGATGATACTAAACTTCTCAAGATAGTTAAGACCAAAGCAGATTGTGAAGAACTTCAAAAAGATCTCACAAAACTAAGTGATTGGGCAACAAAATGGCAAATGAAATTTAATGTGGATAAATGTAAAGTAATGCACATTGGAAAAAATAACCCCAACTATACATACAACATGATGGGGACTAATTTAGCTACAACGAGTCAGGAAAAAGAACTTGGCGTCATCGTAGATAGTTCTCTGAAGATGTCCACGCAGTGTGCAGAGGCGGTCAAAAAAGCAAACAGGATGTTAGGAATCATTAAAAAGGGGATAGAGAATAAGACTGAGAATATATTATTGCCCTTATATAAATCCATGGTACACCCACATCTCGAATACTGTGTACAGATGTGGTCTCCTCACCTCAAAAAAGATATTCTAGCACTAGAAAAGGTTCAGAAAAGGGCAACTAAAATGATTAGGGGTTTAGAGAGGGTCCCATACGAGGAAAGATTAAAGAGGCTAGGACTCTTCAGCTTGGAAAAGAGAAGACTAAGGGGGGACATGATAGAGGTATATAAAATCATGAGTGATGTTGAGAAAGTGGATAAGGAAAAGTTATTTACTTATTCCCATAATACAAGAACTAGGGGTCACCAAATGAAATTAATAGGCAGCAGGTTTAAAACAAATAAAAGGAAGTTCTTCTTCATGCAGCGCACAGTCAACTTGTGGAACTCCTTACCTGAGGAGGTTGTGAAGGCTAGGACTATAACAATGTTTAAAAGGGGACTGGATAAATTCATGGTGGCTAAGTCCATAAATGGCTATTAGCCAGGATGGGTAAGAATGGTGTCCCTAGCCTCTGTTCGTCAGAGGATGGAGATGGATGGCAGGAGAGAGATCACTTGATCATTGCATGTTAGGTTCACTCCCTCTGGGGCACCTGGCATTGGTCACTGTCGGTAGACAGATACTGGGCTAGATGGACCTTTGGTCTGACCCAGTACGGCCTTTCTTATGTTCTTATGTTCTTATAGCAAAATAATAATCTATGCAATACATCATTACAATATAATCATCAATAAAATACAACAAATCAATAGAATATATCAATATATCAATACAATAAAGAATACAATATCCTGATGTATAGTATTATATAAATGTATTTTATGATATTCATATGCTGTAAAGTACTGATATATTATTGTTTTGATGTAGGCCATTACATTGATTATCATATAATATTGCATAGATTATTGTAATGATATATTGCATTGCATTCATTATTATATTGTAGCGATGTGTAATATTATATTGATGCATATATGTATTGTATTTTATTGATATTTGAATGTATTGATTGTATTTATGTCCTGTATAAAATATTCTATCAATGTATATCATTTTATTGATATATCAATGTATTTTATTGATGTATTATTCTATACTGATATTTTAACTTTATATATTATATAGATGTATTGCATGTAATATACTGATGTATTGTATTGATTATTGATGTACTGGTGTATTCTATTCCATTCCACTTTCTATATTGCCCTTATTGTATAGTAATGATGGTTAATATTGTATAGTATTGTGTAGTATTATTGCACTGATGTATTATATTGATGTATTAGTGTATTATATTGCATCAATGTATTTTATGGATGCATTATATTGTGCTGGTTGTTGACATATCAATGAGTTAATATAATGTTCTGAAGTTCTAGAATATTGGCTTGTCTTGGTGGGTTGTATTCATGTAGTAATATACTTCCTTCATATATTGTATTTCTATATTGATGGATTGATTTGGATTAATGGATTATGTTGATGGAGTGTATTGTAGTGATATACTGATATATTGAACTGATGTGTTGTATTGATGTATTGCTGAGGTCTATTGTATTAATGTATTGTAGAGTATACCTTATTGTATTATATAGCATTGAGTATTATATTGTATTGAAATAATGTATTGATAACTAGTATTGTATTGAACTGATATGTGTTGTCTAGATGTATTCATGTATTGCATTATAGATATATATTGATTCATCTATTGCATTATATTGATATATTTATGTATTGTATTGTTGAACTGTACTGGTATATTGAATTATTGTATTATATTGTATTGGTGTATCACATTAATTATTGTATTATATTGCAATGATTATTATATTAATAGTTTTGTATTGCATTGCTTATTGTACTTTATAGGTGTATAACATTCTACTGACATATAGCTTTATTGAAATAAATATATGTATTTATGTGTTGAATTACATGTATTGCATTGATGTATTGTGCTGTATAGACATATTTTATTGATGAGTTCATGTATTCATAGAATCATAGAATCTCAGAGTTGGAAGGGACCTCAGGAGGTCATCTAGTCCAACCCCCTGCTCAAAGCAGGACCAACACCAACTAAATCATCCCAGCCAGGGATTTGTCAAGCCTGACCTTAAAAACCTCTAAGGATGGAGATATCACCACCTCCCTAGGTAACCCATTTCAGTGCTTCACCACCCTCCTAGTGAGAAAGTTTTTCCTAATATCCAACCTAGACCTCCCCCACTGCAACTTGAGACCACGACTCCTTGTTCTGTCATCTGCCACCACTGAGAACAGTCTAGATCCATCCTCTTTGGAACCCCCTTTCAGGTAGTTGAAAGCAGCTATCAAATCCCCCCTCATTCTTCTCTTCTGCAGGCTAAACAATCCCAGTTCCCTCAGCCTCTCCTCATAAGTCATGTGCTCCAGCCCCCTAATCATTTTTGTTGCCCTCCGCTGGATTCTCTCCAATATATCCACATCCTTCTTGTAGTGTGGGGCCCAAAACTGGACACAGTACTCCAAATGAGGCCTCACCAGTGCTGAATAGAGGGGAATGATCACATCCCTCGATCTGCTGGAAATGCCCCTACTTATACAACCCAAAATGCCATTAGCCTTCTTGGCAACAAGGGCACACTGTTGACTCATATTCAGCTTTTCATCCACCGTAACCCCTAGGTCCTTTTCTGCAGAACTGCTGCCCAGCCATTCGGTCCCTAGTCTGTAGCAGTGCATGGGATTCTTCCGTCCTAAGTGCAGGACTCTGCACTTGTCCTTGTTGAACCTCATCACATTTCTTTTGGCCCAATCCTCTAATTTGTCTAGGTCCCTCTGTATCCTATCCCTACCCTCCAGCGTATCAACCACTCCTCCCAGTTTAGTGTCATCTGCAAACTTGCTAACGGTGCAGTCTACACCATCCTCCAGATCGTTAATGAAGATATTGAACAAAACCGGCCCCAGCACCGACCCTTGGGGCACTCCACTTGATACCGGCTGCCAACTAGACATGGAACCATTGATCACTACCCATTGAGCCTGACCATCTAGCCAGTTTTCTATCCACCTTACCGTCCATTCATCCAGCCCAGACTTTTTTAATTTGCTGGCAAGAATACTGTGGGAGACTGTATCAAAAGCTTTGCTAAAGTCCAGAAATAGCACATCCACTGCTTTCCCCTCATCCACAGAACCGGTTATCTCATCATAGAAGGCAATTAGGTTAGTCAGGCATGACTTGCCCTTGGTGAATCCATGCTGACTGTTCCTGATCACTTTCCCCTCCTTTATGTGGTTCAGAATTGATTCCCTGAGGACCTGTCCCATGATTTTTCCAGGGACTGAGGTGAGACTGACTGGCCTGTAGTTCCCTGGATCTTCCTTCTTCCCTTTTTTAAAGATGGGCACTACATTAGCTTTTTTCCAGTCATCCGGGACCTCCCCCGATCGCCATGATTTTTCAAAGATAATGGCCAATGGCTCTGCAATCTCATCGGCCAACTCCTTTAGCACCCTTGGATGCAGCGCATCCGGCCCCATGGACTTGTGCTCGTCCAGCTTTTCTAAATAGTCCCGAACTACTTCTTTCTCCACAGAGAGCTGGTCACCTCCTCCCCATACCGTGCTGCAGAGTGCAGCTGTCTGGAAGCTGACCTTGTCTGTGAAGACAGAGGCAAAAAAAGCATTGAGTACACTAGCTTTCTCCACATCCTCTGTCACTAGGTTCCCTCCCTCATTCAGCAAGGGGCCCACACTTTCCTTGACTTTCTTCTTGTTGCTAACATACCTGAAGAAACTCTTCTTGTTACTCCTAACATCTCCGGCTAGCTGCAACTCCAAGTGTGATTTGGCCTTCCTAATTTCACTCCTGCATGCCTGAGCAATACTTTTATACTCCTCCCTGGTTATTTGTCCAATCTTCCACTTCTTGTAAGCTGTTTTTTTGTGTTTAAGACGAGCAAGGATTTCACTGTTAAGCCAAACTGGTTGCCTGCCATATTTACTTTTCTTCCTACACATCGGGATGGTTTGTTCCTGCAACCTCAATAAGGATTCTTTAAAATACAGCCAGCTTTCCTCGACTCCTTTCCCCGTCATGTTATTCTCTCAGGGGACCTTGCCCATCAGTTCCCTGAGGGAGTTGAAGTCTGCTTTTCTGAAGTCCAGGGTCTCTGTTCTACTGCTCTCTTTTCTTCCTTGTATCGGGATCCTGAACTCGACCATCTCATGGTCACTACCTCCCAGGTTCCCATCCACTATTGCTTCCTCTACTATTTCTTCCCAGTTTGTGAGCAGCAGGTCAAGAAGAGCTTTTCCCCTAGTTGGTTCCTCCAGCACTTGCACCAGGAAATTGTCCCCTACACTTTCCAGAAACTTCCTGGATTGTCTGTGCACTGCTGTATTGCTCTCCTAGCAGATATCGGGGTGATTAAAGTCACCCATGAGAACCAGGGCCTGTGATCTAGCAACTTCTGTTAGTTGCTGGAAGAAAGCCTCGTCCACCTCATCCCCCTGGTCTGGTGGTCTGTAGCAGACTCCCACCACGACATCACCCTTGTTGTTCATACTTCTAAATTTAATCCAGAGACTCTCAGGTTTTTCTGCAGTTTCATATTGGAGCTCTGAGCAGTCATACTACTCTCTTACATACAACGCAACTCCCCCACCTTTTCTGCCCTGCCTATCCTTCCTGAACAGTTTATATCCATCCATGACAGTACTCCAATCATGTGAGTTATCCCACCAAGTCTCTGTTATTCCAATTACATCATAATTCCTTGACTGTGCCAGGACTTCTAGTTCTCCCTGCTTGTTCCCCAGGCTTCTTGCATTTGTGTATAGGCATGTAAGATAACTCACTGATCATCCTGGTGTCCCAGTATGGGGCTGGAGTCCTCCCCTCTTGCACTCACCTATTTGTGCTTTCTCCCGATATCCCACTTCCCCACTTACCTAGGGGCTTTGGTCTCCTTCCCCTGGTGAACCTAGTTTAAAGCCCTCCTCACTAGGTTAGCCAGCCTGCTTGCAAAGATGCTCTTCCCTTTCTTCGTGAGGTGGACCCCGTCTCTGCCTAGCAATCCTTCTTCTTGGAAGACCATCCCATTGTCAAAGAATCCAAACCCTTCTCTCCGACACCATCTGCGTAGCCATTCGTTGATTTCCACGATTCGACGGTCTCTACCCTGGCCTTTTCCTGCCACGGGGAGGATAGACGAGAACACTACTTGCGCCTCAAACTCCTTTATCCTTCTTCCCAGAGCCACGTAGTCTGCAGAGATACGCTCAAGGTCATGGTATTGTATTATATTGGGCTGATGTATAAATGTAGCAAAGTATTGCTTATATATTTGTATAGTACTGATATATTGTATTACATAGAGTATTCTAGTATCAGAGGGGTAGCTGTGTTAGTCTGGATCTGTAAAAGCAGCAAAGAGTCCTGTGGCACCTTACAGACTAACAGATGTATTGGAGCATGAGCTTTCGTGAGTGAATACCCACTTGGTCGGATGAATTCACACACGAAAGCTCATGCTCCAATACGTCTGTTAGTCTATAAGGTGCCACAGGACTCTTTGCTGTTTTTATAGATTATTCTATTGTATTGCCGTGATTATTGTATTATATTGCATTAATGCAATCTGTTGATTTATTGCATTGTTTTATGTTGTATTGATGGATTGTTGTAGCATATTGAAATGATGGATTGTTTTGTATTGTGGATTATATTGTATGATTAATGTTATTCATGTATTGATGTACTGCATGATTACTTGTATTGGTGCACTGAAGTATTGTGTTGATGGATTATTTTGTATTGATGGATTATACTAATGTGTTATATTGCATTGACTTAAGGTACTGAGGTATAATATTGTACTGGTATTTGTATGTATTTCATTGTATGGCACTGCATTAATTAATTGCTTTGGGGCTTAGGTATCTGGATGCCTGGTTTAGGGCCAGAGTGTGCATGCAGATAGTCACTGAAGGAACTGCTATTGCAAAAATTTAGCTGCTGGTCAAGTTTATGTGCCTATGGGGTTCGGTGGCAGCTAAGGAGGGATTTTGTGAATTCCAGTGGAGCCTGATTCTGGGATTTAGGTAACTAAACCGTTTTGTGAATCTAGCCCATAATGTAAAGTATTGATGTATGGTATAGATGAATTACATTGATGTATATGTATTGATTATCTACTTATTGATTCATTAATGTATTGTGTTGATATATTGTTGAGACCATCGATATATTATACTGTATCCTGTTAATATATTCATTGATTAAATGATTTGATGTATTGTATAGAATTATTGTATTATACCTCTACCCCGATATAATGCAACCCACTATAACATGAATTCGGATATAACGTGGCAAAGCAGTGCTGGGGGGGGGCAGGGCTGCACACTACAGCAGATCAAAGCAAGTTGGATATAACACGGTTTCACCTATAACGTGGTAAGATTTTTTTGGCTCCCGAGGACAGTATTATATCAGAGTAGAGGTGTATATTGCACTGATTATTGTATTGTAATGATGTATGTGTGCATGCTATTATGGTATTGTATTATATGGACATATTTTATTCTTGTATTATGTGTGGCATATTACTGATGTGTTTTATGTATGTATTCTATTGATTATTGACATATTGATGTATTGTATTCATGTATTCACCATGTTTTTTGTTATATTGAAGTTTTGGAGTATTGTGCTGTATTGTATTGATGGATTGTATTGAGGTATTGTGTTGAATTGTATTGATGGACTGATATATTGCATTGATGTATTTTATTAGATTTGACTGATTATTTATGTATGCTAATCATAGGACTAGAAGGGACATTATCTAGGCCAATCCCCTGCACTCAATGCAGAACTAAGTATTATCTAGACCATCCCTGATAGGTGTTTGTCTAACTTGTCAAATCTCCAATGACAAATATTCCACAACCTCCCTAGGCAATTTATTCAAGTGCTTAACCACCCTGACAGTTAGGAAGTTTTTTCCTAATGTCCAACCTAAACCACCCTTGCTGCAATTTAAGCCCATTGCTTCTTGTCTTATCCTCAGAGGTTAAAAAGAACAATTTTTCTCCCTACTCCTTGTAACAACCTTTCATGTACTTGAAAACTGTTAGTATTCCCCACTTCCCTAGTCTTCTCTTCTCCAGACTAAACAAACCCATTTTTTCAATTATCAGCAAAAATGAAGAGTCCTTGTGGCACCTTAGATACTAACACATTTATTTGGGCATAAGCTTTCATGGGCTATGTCATAGGTTTATTCCCCACTTGGAACTTTAGCGTCCACAAGATGGGGACCTGCATGGGCTCCTCTAAACTTAAATCCTAGTTTAGATCTGGTAATGCTGCCACCAGCTAGAAATTCCAGTGTCTAGCACACTCCCTGTTTCCCCAAAACTTTCCCGGGGGAACACCGATCCAAACTCCTTGGATATTAACACAAAGGGAAATAGCCCATTCCCTCACCTCCCCCCCCTTAGCCGTCGGGAGAGATCACCTTGATTCAAACTCCTTGAATCAAAAGAAAGAGGGATTCCCCTTCCCCCCTCCTCTTCCCCTGAGGTTCCAAACAAGGGAAGAAATCAATCAGGTTCTTAAAAGGAAAGATTTTATTAAAAAAAGAAGGAAAGTAACACTATCTCTGTAACACCAGGATGAAAAATATTACAGGGTCTAGCTTATAAACCTAGAGGGACTCCCCCCGACACTTTCTCAGAATAATCAAAAGTAACAGCAAACAGAAATAAAGATATTTCTCCAGCAAACACACATTTGCAAATACAGAAATTAATCACATAACTAATCCGCCTTGCTAATACTCACTATACTGAATAGAAGGAAATATTTCAGGAAGCTTGGAGAGCCTGGATATACGTCTGGCCTCTCTTAATCCCAAGAGAGAACAGCCCCCAAAACAAAGAACACAAACAAAGACTTCCCTCCACAGAGATTTGAAATTATCTTGTCCCTTGATTGGTCCTCTGGTCAGGTGTCCGTCAGGTTCACTGAGCTTGTTAACCCTTTACAGGTAAAAGAGACATTAACCCTTAATTATCTGTTTATGACAGGCTAAAACCCACTTCATCAGATGCATACAGTGAAAAAATGAAGTGGGTTTTCACCTGTGAAAGCTTATGCCCAGATACATTTGTTAGTCTTAAAGGTGCCACAAGGACTCCTTGTTGTTTTTTCTAATACTCCAGTTGGTAAGCCTAATCAGTGTGGAGCAGAGCAGAAGAATTTCTTCTTGTGTCTTGCTTATACCACTCCTGCTAATACATCCCAGAATGATATTTGCTTTTTTTGCAACAGTGTTATACTTTTGCTTCATATTTAGCTTGTGATCCACTATGACCCCCCCCCCCAGGCCCCTTTCCTCAGTACTCGTTCCTAGGCAGTCATTTCCCATTTTATATGTGTGCGACTGATTGTTTCTTCCTAAGTGGAGTACTTTGCATTTGTCCTCAGAAGGAAGAGGAAGGGCAGGGGTGGGGCTCCTGGCAAAAAGTCGACAAGCCAGACCTGTCCACTTTCAACAAGTGGAAGGACCATGGCCCCTTGGCCCCCTGCTCTGGTGCCCCTGATCAAAAGCCTTTCTAAAGTGAAGATATACCACATCTACTGCTTCCCCTCACTGTACTGATGTTTTCTATTGTAATGTACTGATGTATTGATTAATTATACAGACTTATTGATGTATTGATTTTTTGTGAATGTATTTTATTGATATAGCACATTGTATTGATAATGTATTGAAGTGCTCTATTGTATTGATTGATCATGTATTCTACTGATGTATTGAAGAATTGCAGTATAGTGATGTATTGTATTGTAATGTTTTAATATAATGAATTGCATTTCTGTATTACACTGATGTACTGAAATATACTATTATATTAATGTATTGTGTTGATATATAGTATTGTGTTGACATATACTGTTATATTGTATTAATGTATTAGGAGAGAGGGATAGTTCAGTGGTTTGAGCATTGGCCTGCTAAATCCAGGGTTCTGAGTTCAATCCTTGAGGAGGCGATCTGGGGCAAAAATTGGTCCTGCTAGTGAAGGCAGGTGGCTGGACTTGATGAGCTTTCAAGGTCCCTTCCAGTTCTAGGAGACTGGTATATCTCTTATTAATATATTGTGTTGTGTGATATTGATGAATTGGTCTATTGTATGTTCTTGATGTATAATATTGTAACATATTTATGAATTATTTTGTATAAATGTATTAATGTTTTATCTTAATGTAGTCTACTGTCTTGATGTATTGCACTGATGTATTGAACCGACATATTATATTGCATTAGTTATTGCATTGTATTGGTGTATTTTATTGAACTATTCTATAGTACTGATATATTGTATTATACTGATGTTTTGTATTGATGGACTGATGTATTGTATTGGTGTATATTATAGTTTTGCAGCACTGTATGGTACCCATATATTGATGCATTGTACTGTCTGATGTGATATATTGATGTATTGTAAGGATTTACCAATGCATTACACTGATTATTTGATTTGACTGATTGATTTATTTTATGGATGGATTGATGTATTGCATTGATTAATTGATGGATTGTAGTGTAATGATATATTGCACTGATGTATCAGTCTTTTGCTCCTAACCTCCCTGCTTCCCCCAAAGCCTGCCAGGCAGGCTGCCCACTTGACCAGCTCCCTTGTTTATCTGGTACCTGGTTGGTGGGTGGGTAGCCAGGCTCCCCAGGGTAACCATTTACGGATGGGCAGGCTGACTAGTTCCCCAGACTGACTGGCTAACTGGCCGACTTGCCAGCTGATGAGTCCAGACAAAACATTTTCAAAAAAAATCCATGTTGGAATTTTTGGAACATTTCTGTTCTGTGGAAAACATGGCATGTCCATGATTTTGTTCCAATTTGTAAAATGCATTTTTCAGAAATGAGCCTAGCAATATTTTATTTTTTACTTTAAGCCCCAGCTTCTAGAGTCCTGTGGTTATGACAGAATCACAGCTTTCATTGAAAAAAAAAAAGCAAATGTCTCACTGTGATGATTTGGGGAATCTGTCTATATACTGTTTATGGATACCAGTTTGAGATTATGAATTCTTTCTATATGTAACCCTTCTGCCAGTTGCAGTCAGCAGCAACAAGGGCCGGGTTCAATATATAGGAGTTCCTTTTAAACAATACAACACAAAACTGGCTTGAGCCCCTACCCAGTTACCTGGGAAAATTATGCACCACACCTGGTCACGTCTCAGAGGCAATACTTCCCCTCTCGCAAACATGGAGTTTGAGCATAGAGAAGAAAATTTTAATAAAAGGAGGGAAGTAAACCATCATAAGTTGGGAAAACACCACAAGCAGGATTCATAAAAATAAACCCAGGAACAAAACAGCCACCCCAGAGTTAGTTAGGCAGTGTCATTTTGCCTCAGGTTCTTAAGTCCAGCAACCAAAAGTTCCTTAAATATGCCCTTCCCTTCACCACACCCTAGTCACAGTTGTTGTCCCTGGGCAATGCAGTCCCTGAGTTCAGAGGTGCATCTGCTGAATTCACTTCCCACCTTTTGTGGGGGCGGAAAGCAAGAAGGCACCTTGCTTGCTCTGCTGTCTGGGTGCTTGCTCACTGCTCAACTATGCTAGCCACCCTGCCAGCACTCGCTCCAATCTGTCAGTAGCTCTAGAATGTCTTCAGGTCCTGCCACTTAACACAGCTCTCAGTGATTTCAGCTATTAGTGTGGGATCTTCACTGCTAATGTACACTGGGAAGCCTCTTGCATCAGAGGCACTGTCCCAAAGCAGATCTAATGCTTAGATCCCGTTATCAGTGAGTTCAGCTCTGTGGTGTGTAACAAGGTATTGAAAGGTGATCTGTCGGGTTGGAGGGAGGTTACCAGTGGAGTTCCTCAAGGTTCGGTTTTGGGTCCGATCTTATTCAATCTATTTATCACTGACCTCGGAACCAAAAGTAGGAGTGGGCTGATAAAGTTTGCGGATGACACGAAGTTGGGAGGCATTGCCAATTCGGAGAAGGATCGGGATATCCTCCAGGGAGATTTGGATGACCTTGTAAACTGGAGTATTAGTAATAGGATGAAATTCAATAGTGAGAAGTGTAAGGTTATGCATTTAGGGATGACTAACATGAATTTTAGTTATAAGCTGGGGACGCACCAGTTGGAAGTAACGGAGGAGGAGAAGGACCTCGGAGTCCTGGTTGATCGCAGGATGACTATGAGTCGGCAATGTGATGTGGCTGTTAAAAAAGCTAATGCAGTCTTGGAATGCATTAGGCGAGGTATTTCTAGTAGAGATAAGGAGGTGCTAGTCCCGTTATACAAGGCGTTGGTGAAACCTCATTTGGAGTACTGTGTGCAGTTTTGGTCTCCCATGTTTAAGAAGGATGAATTCAAACTGGAACGGGTACAAAGAAGGGCCACTAGAATGATCCGAGGAATGGAAAGCCTGTCGTATGAAAAGAGACTTGAGGAGCTCGGTTTGTTTTCCTTGACCAAAAGAAGGTTGAGAGGAGATATGATTGCTCTCTTTAAATATATCAGAGGGATAAATACCAGGGAGGGAGAGGAATTATTTCAGCTCAGTACTAATGTGGACACGAGAACAAATGGATATAAATTGTCAGTCGGGAAGTTTAGGCTTGAAATTAGACGAAGGTTTCTAACCATCAGGGGAGTGAAATTCTGGAACAGCCTACCGAGGGAAACAGTGGGGGCGAAGGACCTTTCTGGCTTTAAGATTAAGCTTGATAAGTTTATGGAGGGAATGGTTTGATAGGATAACACTATTTAGTCAATAGGTCAATAACGTGCTGCCACTGGTAATTAGTACCAAGAGTCAATGTTGGGATATTGAAAGTCTTTTTCCTGAGTGTCTGGCTGGAGAGTCTTGCCCGCATGCTCGGGGTTCAGCTGATCGCCATATTTAGGGTTGGGAAGGAATTTTCCTCCAGGGTAGATTGGCAGTGGCTCTGGAGGTTTTTTGCCTTCCTCCGCAGCATGGGGCAGGGGTCGCTTGCTGGAGGATTACCTGCTACTTGAAGTCTTTAAACCAGGATTTGGGGACTTCAACAGCTGAGTCAAGGGAGAGAATTATTTCAAGAGTGGGTGGGTCAGCTTTTGTGGCCTGCATTTTGCAGGAGGTCAGACTAGATGATCATAATGGTCCCTTCTGATCTTAAGTTCTATGATTATATGATTCTATGAAGGCTCTCAATTGACTCTTAATCAGCTCTTTTACTACACAGTGGAGAAAGGAAGGGTCAAGTGGTGTTTAGGACCTTAAGCAAGGCACACCCCAACCCAGCACAAGTACCTGTCTCCACCCTCTTTCAACTCCACTAGGCTTTGGCACACATGTTCCCTGCCTAGTGAGTGCAGTTTAGTTGGGGGTCAGTCCCTTAATCAGGGTATGCCAAGCACAGTTCTGCTGCCCTTGATTCACAGAACAAGGATAACAACCCTTTAGTGCCACTGCCCAAAAGTGACTTGTGATCCAACACCAGTCAAAAATGAGCATTTGGGCAAAACAGTCCTGTCATGAGGAGCACCTAGGCAGAGTGGGTGAGCCCATACAAACAACGTTGGTTAATGAAATCATATTAGAATCACAGAATCATAGAAGATTGGAGCTGGAAGAGACCTCAGGAGGTCATCTAATCCAACCCCCTGCTCAAAGCAGGACCAACACCAACTAAATCATCCCAGCCAGGGATTTGTCAAGCCTGACCTTAAAAACCTCTAAGGATGGAGATATCACCACCTCCCTAGGTAACCCATTCCAGTGCTTCACCACCCTCCTAGTGAGAAAGTTTTTCCTAATATCCAACCTAGACCTCCCCCACTGCAACTTGAGACCATGACTCCTTGTTCTGTCATCTGCCACCACTGAGAACAGTCTAGATCCATCCTCTTTGGAACCCCCTTTCAGGTAGTTGAAAGCAGCTATCAAATCCCCCCTCATTCTTCTCTTCTGCAGACTACACAATCCCAGTTCCCTCAGCCTCTCCTCATAAGTCATGTACTCCAACCTCCTAATCATTTTTGTTGCCCTCTGCTGGACTCTTTCCAATTTTTCCACATGCTTCTTGTAGTGTGGGCCCAAAACTGGACACAGTACTCCAGATGAGGCCTCACCTATGCCAAATAGAGGGGAATGATTGTGTCCCTCTATCAGCACAAGTCCATGGGTCCAGATCTAATGCAACCAAAGGTGCTGAAGGAGTTGGCTAATGTGATTGCAGAGCGATTTGCCCTTATCTTTGAAAACTCGTGGTGATTGGGGAAGGTCCTGGATGATTGAAAAAAGGCAAATGTTGTGCCAATCTTTTAAAAAGGGAAGAAAGAGAACCCGGGAAACTACAGACCAGTCAGCCTCAGCTCAGTCCCTGGAAAAATCATGTAGCAGGTCCTCAAGAAATCAATTCTGAAGCACTTAGAGGAGAGGAAAGTGATCAGGAACAGTCAGCATGGATTCACCGAGGGCAAGTCATGCCTGACTAACCTAATTGCCTTCTATGAGGAGATAACTGGCTCTGTGAGTGAGGGGAAATCAGTGCATGTGTTATTCCTTGACTTTAGCAAAGCTTTTTATACGGTCTCCCACAGTTTTCTTGCTAGCAAGTTAAAGAAGTATGGATTGGATGAATGGACTATAGGGTGAATAGAAAGCTGGCTAGATCATTGGGCTCAAGGGGAGTGATCAATGACTCAATGTCTAGTTGGCAGCTGGTATCAAGCAAAGTGCCTCAAGGGTCAGTCCTGGGACTGGTTTTGTTCAATATCTTCATTAATGATTTGGAGGATGGCATAGATTGCACCCTCAGCAAGTCTGCAGATGACACTAAACTTGGAGGAGTGGTAGATACACTGGATGCTAGGGATAGGATACAGAAGAACCTAGACAAATTGGAGCAGGGGTTGGCAACCTATGGCACGCAAGCCGATTTTTATTGGCACACTGGGGCTTGCCAGGACTCCAGTGTGCCATTAAAAATCCTGCCAGCGTGGCAAGCCGCAGGGTCTACACTCCGGGGCCGGAGCGTCCAGCTGAGCGCAGCAAGCCGCCAGCCCCTCGCCCACCTTTCCCCCCTTCCCCTGGAGTCCTGCCGCCACATGCAGCACTCTGGGGGCCGGGGCTACGCGCTCCTGCAGGGCAGTATTTGGTTCCATGGGGAGGGAAAGATGCTCTCTGCTCATCTGGAGCCCTGCCACTGCGTGCAGCATTCTGAGGGGCGGGGCTGCATGCGCGGCAGTGGCATGGATCCGGATGAGAGGGGAGCCTCATGGTAAGGGGCCCAGGGCTGGGGGGAGTTGGATAAGGGCGGGGGCAGTCAGGGAACAGGGAGCAGGGTGAGTTGGATGGGGGAGTGGGATCCGGGGGGGTGGGTGGTTAGGGGCGGAGGTCTCTGGAGGGGGCAGTCAGGGAGCAGGGGGGGTGGATGGGACATGAGAGTCCTGGGGTCTGTTGGGGGGTGCGGGGTGGATAGGGGTCAGGGCAGTCAGGGAACAGGGAGCAAGAAGGGTCCTGGGGGGGCAGTTAGGGTGGGGGGGTCTCTGAAGGAGATGGTCAGGGGACAAGGAGCTGGGGGGCTTGGAAGAGTCGGGATTGGGAGTAGACTTGGGTCAATTAGGCCTACTAGGCTAACTGTCAAAGAGGACACACACTCCAGAGACTTTAGGATTCTAATTTGGAGAAACTCTGTCTTAACCTAAATCCTGTGGAACACATATATTTATGGGGGTTTAGTCTAAGTGTAGACCAAAAACATTAGCTGTGACAAGCCAGTTTCTATTAGTACTGTGAACTGGGTGGTGCCCTTAGGCTATTCACAGTTTCAGGTTTTTTAGTGTAACCCCTGTAGCAGAATTTCCCTACACTCTAAGGCCTGGTCTACACTAGGACTTTAATTCGAATTTAGCAGCGTTAAATCGAATTAACCGCGCACCCGTCCACACCAGGAAGCCATTTAATTCGACATAGAGGGCTCTTTAGTTCGAATTCTGTACTCCTCCCCGACGAGGGGAGTAGCGCTAAATTCGACATGGCTATGTCGAATTAGGCTAGGTGTGGATGCAAATCGAACTTAGTAGCTCCGGGAGCTATCCCACACTGCACCACTCTGTTGACGCTCTGGACAGTAGTCCGAGCTTCGATGTTCTGACCAGCCACACAGGAAAAGCCCCGGGAAAATTTGAATTCCTTTTCCTGTCTGGACAGTTTGAATCTCATTTCGTGGTTAGACATCGGGGCGAGCTCAGCAGCACCGGCAGCAATGCAGAGCTCTCCAGCAGAGGAGTTCATGTAATCTTTGAATAGAAAGAGGGACCCAGCATAGACTGACCGGGAAGTCTTGGATCTGATCGGTGTGTGGGGCGAGGAGTCTGTGCTTTCGGAGCTGCGCTCCAAATAACGGAATGCAAAGACCTACGAGAAGGTCTCCAAAGCCATGAGAGAAAGAGGATACAGGCGGGATGCAACGCAGCGCCGCGTGAAAATCAAGGACCCCAGACAAGGCTACCAAAAAATCAAAGCGGCAAACGGACGCTACGGAGCCTGCCACCACTGCCCCACCAGTGACCATGGACTCTGACGACGGGACAGTGTCGACGGACAGTTCCTCGGCGATGTTCACGGACGGGGAAGATGAGGAAGGGTTTGTGGAGGACGAGGCAGGCGACAGCGCTTACAACGCTGGTTTCCCCGACAGCCAGGATCTCTTCATCACCCTCACGGAGATCCCCTACCAACCCTCCCCGGCCGTTAACCCGGACCCTGAATCAGGGGAAGGAGCAGTCGGTAAGTGCTTTAAACATGTAAACTTTTATTCTTAATATAACAGGAAGCTGAAGTATGTGAAAAGGAGGTCTCTGCATATATGGGGATAGAATAGAAACCCTCCTGGGAGATCTCCACGAAGCTCTCCTGGAGGTAATCGAAAAGCCTCCACAGGAGGTTCCTGGGGAGAGCTGCCTAATTGGGTGCTCCGTGGTAGCACACTTTTCCGCGCCAGGCTTTCATGAGCATTGCCTCCCCGAGCACGGCTGCATAGGGCCCTGGTTTGTGCTGGCTTTCACGCAGCATGCGCTCTCTATCTCCTTCAGTGACCCTCCTCAGGGTGATCTCGCTCGGCGACTCCTGCATCTAATTAGGGGAATTACTGTAATGTTACGCCTGGTCCAAAGTATGTTTAAAAAATCTCCGGACAGACGGCGTAGCAGAGACTCAGCACGCTGCTGCGTGACAAGCGTAACGGAAAGCCAAAGAATCAAATGGACACTCATGGAGGGACGGGGGACTGAGGACGCTAGGTATCCCACAGTTCCTGCAGTCTCCGAAAAGCATTTGCATTCTTGGCTGATCTCCCAATATCTGTAGGGTCAAACACATTGTCCGCGGCGGTTCAGGGCATAGCTCGTCAATGTACCCCCCTCCCACGCCCCCAGAAGGAAAAGGAAAAAAAATCGTCTCTTGACTCTTTTAAATGTCACCCTATGTGTACTGAATGCTGCTGGTAGACGCGATGCTGCGGCACTGTACTGTAGCATCCTTTCCCCCCTCCGCCTCATGGGTGGCTGATGGTGCAGTAAGACTGATATCCGTTGTCATCATCATCAGCCTTGCTGTAGATGGTGTAGTGCAATATGATTGGTACCCGTCCTCATCATCAGCCCATAAGTAGACGGCCTGCTAACCGTCTTCATCATAGCAACAGGGGGCTGAGCTCGATCAGCCCCCGCCTTTCATGTGTAAAGAAAAGATTCTGTACTGCCTGGACTGTCATAGCAGCAGGATGCTGGGCTCCTCTCCCCGACTCTGCTTAATGTCCTGTCTGGACAATCATAGCAGCTGGAGGCTGCCTTCCCCTCATTTCATTTCAGTAACAAGTCACTGTTTCTTATTCCTGCATTCTTTATTACTTTAGCACACAAATAAGGGGACACTGCAACGGTAGCCCGGGAAGGCTGGGGGAGGAGGGAAGCAACAGGTGGGGTTGTTGCAGGAGCACCCCCTGTGAATGCCATGCAGCTCATCATTCCTGCATAATCTGACACGGAGCGGCTGTGCTCTCTGGTTCTCTGAAACACTGGATCCCTACTACACTAGCCCTATCTTCTATGCAGGAATTATTCTATTTTTAGATACCATAAAGGAGGGATTGACTCGGGGAGTCATTCCCAGTTTTGTCTTTTGCACCCCCGGCTGATCTCGGCCAGGGGCACCTATGACAGCAGCAGAAGGTATAATGCAATACGGCTGGTAACCATCATCACCTTGCCAATTTACAATGGCGTGGTAGATGGTACAATATGGCTGATAACCATCTGTGCTGTCATGCAAAAGCAAATGAATGCTGCTGTGTAGCGCTGCTGAATCGCCTCAGTCCGCGGCATCTAGTACACATACGGTGACAGTGACAAGAGGCAAAACAGGCTCCATGGTTGCCACGCTATGGCGTCTGCCAGGGCAATCCAGGGAAAACGGGCTCGAAATGATTGTCTGGCGTTGCTTTCCCGGAGGAAGGAATGAGTGACTACATGTACCCAGAACCACCCGCGACAATGAAATTTGCACCATCAGGCACTGGGATCTCAACCCAGAATTCCAAGGGTCGGGGGACACTGCGATGGGGTGGAACAGGGGCAGAGTTTATGCTTTCCGGATTGCCTGCTGCAGGAGTGCGGACGAGATAGGTGCTGTGCATGGTGTTGTTCACAGACACAGACTAGACTGTGTTCATTGTTCGCAGAAATGTATCTTTGCAAGAAATTCACTCCCTCTTTCCCATCACACAGCTTCGACTGTCTCCAGACCTGCCACAGCATCCCCCTCACAGAGGCTGGCAAAGATTAGGCGGCGAAAGAGAAAGACACGGGACGAGATGATCGCTGAAGTTATGGGGTGCTCCCGAGCCGAGGCGGACCAGCAGAGCCAGTGGAGGGAGAGCCTCTCTCTGTACCAGCGCTCACACAGCGAACGGGAGGAGAGGTGGCGCGAGGAAGACAAGCAGGCGACTCAAATGCTGCTTGGACTAATGAGGGAGCAAACGGATACGCTCCGGCGCCTTGTGAATGTTCTGCAGGACCGCAGCTAGGAGGACAGAGCCCCCGCCGCAGTGTATCTGCAACCGCCCTCCCCCGCCACAAAGTCCCATACCTCCCGTCACCCAAAGTAACCAGAAGGAGTGGCGCCAGGGGCCGTGAAAACTGTCACTGCACCCCAGCAGAGTGCTCAAGTACACAAAAGCTCTCATACCCTAATTTTTGAGAATTCCTTCCCTTCCTGACTCACCCTAGCTCCAATCCCAGTTTCATCCCCTGACTGTCTGGTTAATTATTAAAAATACTTTGCTGTTAATTACTGTTTCCGTCATGCTTTTTATACAATGCTGCGTTTGAAGGGGTGGGTGGGGAAGGGGGTAGGGTATTGCATAGGACAGTCACCTTTAGCAGGGTACAGAGACGGGGGCAGGATCAGCAGCAGGTCACACACACAGTGCAGTCAGTAGGCACCCTGGTCGGTATGGGAGATGGTTTGCAGGTTCTGTGTGGGTGGGGGGGTACGTGACTTTGTAGCGGGGGAGGGGGGTTACAGATCTCATGCAACGGTCCCTGTCCTGGACTGCAGAGTCACGCAGCAGAGGAATCTGTATCCGTCCTCCCCCGCCACAAGGCCACATAGCCCCCGCACACAGAGTCCCAAAAAGGAGGGATGGCAGGCTCCGTTGAAACAACCAGTCCGGCACTGCAGACCGCTCTGGGAGCAGGAGCCTGTCATTCCTCGAGTTTAGAGGTGGTCTTTACATCACCGCACACCCTACCCAGCACAGTCTGCGTCCCAGTTTCAACCCTTTAATGCAAAGTCATCAATAAAGAAACCTTTGTAAAGTTACAGTGGAACATGTATTTTATTTTTAAATGTGTGTTGGAAGTGGGGGAAGCGGGGTGGACGGGGTATGTAACTGCAGATGCTGGTCAACAGTAACTTGGTAAAGAAACAGGGGCAGGTTCAGCTTCTCTGTAAAGAAACTGATCACCCGACGTTGATGTTGGTAAAACGTCCCCCATGGTCCACCACTGCTCGCAGCACCATTGAAAAGTAGCCCGATTTCTCAGCAGCTGACTGTGGAAGAGGTGGACGATAAAGTGCGAGGAGCTGACAACGGACATAACTGCCGCGGGCTCCGTGCTCGCAGTGCTGTGGTGCCCATGCTGTCACTGAGCAGAAAAGTGCATGAACAGATTGCCCGCAGGTGCTTTCTGGGAGGGAGGGAGGGCGTGATTGACGGTTCAATGATGACAGTTACCCAAAACCACCCTCGACACATTTTTTCCCCCAGCAGGCATTGGGGGGAAATCCCAGAATTCCAATGGGCAGCGGGGAGTGCGGGAACTGTGGGATAGCTTCCCACAGTGCACCACTTCCAAATTCGACGCTGGCCCCGTTACTGTGGACTCACACAGTCGAATTAGTGTTTTTAGAGTGGATACACAAATTCGACTTCATAAGGTCGATTCCACAAATTCGACTTAAGTTGATTCGAAATAGTCTTGTAGTGTAGACATACCCTAAGTAACCCGCATATATTACTAGATCTCTGCTACACTGTTTATGTGACCTCTGAGTATAAGCGACATTCCTGGGCAATCCCTCTACATATAAAGTGCTGATGTGGTTCTAATAGGAGCACCTATAGCACTTGCCTCCAGTATTTGAGGTGTGGTTGTCCTAGCTAACAACATGAATTCTGTACACCTCTGCTCACTTCAGCGCTATCAGGGCCAAAAGTATTAAACGATCATTATCATCGCTGTAATACTGGTGGGGAAGCTGAGGCAAGAAGCAGTAAAGCAACTTGAACAAAGTAACACAGTAAGCAAGTTTCAGAGCTGGAGCAGAATCCCAGAATCTTGATTATCAGGCTGCGTGCTTTGCCTTCTGGACAACACTACCTGTAACAGTGCCATGGTGAAACAACTCCGTCATATAAGGCCCATCTCCTCTCCCAAAATTACCATGTGAACTTTACAGAGAGCGCCTTTCTGTCTGTAGGTTTGAGAGCCAGTGCTGACAATAAGACAAGAACTTGCCTACCAGTGCCTCTGGCACAACCAGAGCTACAGAGCAGAGCTGTATATAACCCAATGCTGAGGAAACACCCCCTGCTCAGTGGGACAGACATGGGGATTCAAATAGTTTGGTATGTGGCTGTTGGTCTCATGGCAGCAAGTAAGTCAATAGCTGAAACGTGAATCCCTGTCTTGGAATTTTCAGGGCACCTCTCTAAATGTTTCCACTGGAGCCATTTGCTTTATGGTATCTGTCTCAAATGATGGTTTTTCCCCTACAGGAGGCACAGATGCTGGATTAACACAAACGCCAAATCTGATACTGGCAACAGGACAGACAGCTCATTTGTGATGTGAACGAACTGATGAGGATTACATTATGTATTGGTACCGGCTGCAGCAAAGGAGGGGTCTGCAGCTGGTCTATTCTTCTGTAATAAACTCTGTCCAGTGAGGAGACTGGACCACGTGACTTATGAGGAGAGGCTGAGGGAACTGGGATTGTTTAGTCTGCAGAAGAGAAGAATGAGGGGGGATTTGATAGCTGCTTTCAACTACCTGAAAGGGGGTTCCAAAGAGGATGGATCTAGACTGTTCTCAGTGGTGGCAGATGACAGAACAAGGAGTCATGGTCTCAAGTTGCAGTGCGGGAGGTCTAGGTTGGATATTAGGAAAAACTTTCTCACTAGGAGGGTGGTGAAGCACTGGAATGGGTTACCTAGGGAGGTGGTGATATCTCCATCCTTAGAGGTTTTTAAGGTCAGGCTTGACAAATCCCTGGCTGGGATGATTTAGTTGGTGTTGGTCCTGCTTTGAGCAGGGGGTGGGACTAGATGACCTCCTGAGGTCCCTTCCAACCCTGATATTCTATGATTCTATGAGAGGGTGATGATAGCACAGAGTGATTCACAGCCTCCCATCCCTGAGATTGTACTCTTTCACTTGACTATCTACCCTGTGACAGTGAATCACTCTGCTGTGTTTTTCTGCACCAACAGCAGACTGATATCAGAGCTACACAGTGCTCCAGAATCACCTCCTCTCTGTACAAATTCCTCCATCTCCCAGGAGAGAAGTCAGTGTCCCCAGAACAGGAAGTGGGAGTCCCTCAGCACGAACAGATATTGAGAATGGAGAGGTGAATAAAGGGATGAGGACTATGTTTAAATTTAAAAATATACTTCAGAATGTTCCTAAGTGGCCACTGATGTTGGCCGCTTCCATTTCTGCATGCAAAAGGCCACTGTGACCCCAGGTGCCTGGGGTAGCCCTCACTGAAAATACAAAGGTCAGACAGACTGCAAAAGGGAGAGCTGATAACCACCAGTTTTGGGAGTAACACTGAAGTTAGATTCACCAACCAGTCACAAACTGTGCTTCTGATCCCTAACACTGGTTATTGAGAAGTTGAAAAAAGAAATCACATAGCCCCCTTTATTACATTCCAGTTCTCTGGCTCCCATTCAGCACCTAGGCCCAGTACAGTGAGAAGTTATTTAAAAACTCTGCTCACATATACTAAATGTTCTTCTGAACCCCAGAGGGTCAGCCACATTTCCAGGTCAATATTAGCTTGGATCTTACCCAAAATACCATGCTACCAGCCAATCCTTTAGTGTTTAAAACTAAAGGCTTATTATAAAGAAAAAAGAAAATATAAGAAGAGTTGTTAAATGGTAAAGCAATCAGATACATACAGAGACTTCAAAGTCCATTATCAGGTTCTTAGCAGTAGAGGTAAATTTGCTGGCTTAAAAGTCCCCCTGAAATCATCCAAAACTTGGATGGTTCATTCAGCTTAATAGCTCATGATTTGCTTTAATTTCTAGGTGATTCTAATACTGTGTGAGTTATGTGGTCTCTCAGATTTCTTAGACTTAACAGTAGTGTTCTCCTCTTTTTCTGTTTTGGCAGGTGACTTTCCAGAACTCCTACAGTGTGTGGATGTTCCTGACCTAACCAATACAGGCAAAATCACTGAAAATATGATGTTCCTGGGATACCTAGAGGGTGGCAAAGACTCCTGCCAGGTGAAGTGTTCCTCTGTCTTCTCTTTCTGCACAGACATGGTTCAGCTACTCTCATGCCACTTCTTCCACTGTTAGTGCCAAAGCTACTTTATGTTATAAGTTAACTCAGTTTTGTAGTGATACAGCAGCAGCAAATCCTTAGAAGGGAGTAGAACATAAAGAAGGACTGGGAGCTTGGCAAGTAGGAACTGGACATGATGGACAGCATGGAAAAAGGCATGAAAACAGGCTGGGTGTCTATATGCCAGCAGTGCTGGTGCCGAGGAGGGGGCAAAAGGGGACTGCACTGCAAGGGGTTTGGGATATGGCAGAGTTGAATCAAGGGATGAGAAGTCTGAATCAGATTTGCAAGGTTTGGGGTAGTCCTTGAATGGACTTAGTGATGGTGGAAGGGGAAGATGGGATGAGAGGGTCTGAAGATGAAGTGAAGAAGCTTTGATCAGCTCTGAGCATCTGCAAAGAATTAACTGCAGTTTAATAGGAGAAAGAATTTGCCGAAGATGATATGGCTTTAACTTTGGGAGACAAGCTTTGATCCAGGCTGTGATTGCATGGACAGATTGGATACCATAGTGGGGATTGAAGCACAGGATTCAAATCCCTTCCTTTAGTTCTCTTGCCCCAGTCCAGTCTTGGTTCAGAGTATTGTGGGATGCACTGTATGGAGCTTTGACACTCTAGGATAGTATTTCCAACTGCTTATGAGAAGAGAAAGGGATCGGATGGTCTGGAAAAGGAACTCACTGAGTTGGGAAGAGGGATTTTGAGGTCTCTTTTCACCTTTCCTCCTTCTAACCCATCTGACACATCAGACCCTGTTTAGTTCAAGTATCTTACCCAAAGCTTTCAAAATTCCCCTCTAATTAATTGAAAACATGCCTGAATTAGCTTGTGTCTGTAACACCCAAACCTTTTCCCTCACTAGGGGTGGCTCCAGGCCCCAGCACGCCAAGTGCGTGCTCGGGGCGGTAAGCAGCGGGGGGCGCTCTGCCATCGCCACAAGGGCGGCAGGCAGGCTACCTTCAGCGGCTTGCCTGCGGGAGGTCCGCTGGTCCCGCGGCTTCAGTGGATCTCCTGCAGGCATGGCTGTGGGAGGTCCGCCGAAGCCATGGGACCAGTGGACCCTCTGCAGGTGCGCCGCCGATTGCAGCCTGTCTGCCGTGCTTGGGGCGGCAAAATGCCTAGAGCCGCCCCTGTCCTTCACAGGGCAATTCTGGTGTCCCAGTCATGTGCAATGGCAAGCTCCAGGGAGTCATGTCCTGGGGGGCTGGGTGTGTGTGACGGGGTACCCAGAGTGCAGCCTGGAACTGTGGGACCACTATGCCCCTTAACTCTCCAGCATGGGCTGTCTCTCACAATGCTTTGCTAGGGACCAGCAGCAAGCTCCTCCAGGTGTTGTTATCATTCAGCATAACTGCATGTGGAGCCACACACCCAGCTAGTTTGCATGAATGCTCCCAAAGCAACTCATGAATCACACAAAGAAAGGCACCAGCCAAATCTCCTCAGCTCCCAGCTTTGTACCTCAGGAATATACTGTCTTGCACTGCTCAAGACAAACAGTGCAAATTTATTAATTAGATCACCACTTCATCAATGTAAAGTGGATATACACCAGCCTTTCTAAACCTGAGCAAGTACCCTTACCAAACACTTCAGGCAAAGTCACTGGTAAAGATAAACAGTTAAATTAGTTTATTGACTACAAAAGATAGGTTTTAAGTGATTATAAGTGATAGGCAAAAAGTCAGAGTTAGTTACCAAAATGAAATAAAATATAAGCATGCAGTCTAAACTCTCAACCAATTAGACTGGGAAACATCTAGATTAAGCAGTTTTTCTCACCCCAATGGATATTGTAGTACACAGTTTCATCCTTGAAACCCGGGCCAGTCCCCTCTGTTGGAGTCTTCAGTCTTCTCAGTGTCTTTGTTGCTTGCAGCATAGGTGAAGGAAGGAGAAAGGCCAAGTATAGGACCACTATGCTCTGTTTTATACCCTTGGTCCATGTGTTTGGAGAACACAAGCCCAGGCGTGTCTGCTTGGCATTGCTCACTCACAAGGTGAAGCAATACCCCTGTGTGTCTCCTGTGAATGAGTCATTGAATTGTAACTCCTCTGCTGGACAATGGCTGGTGATGGGCGTTGGTTACTTTCCTTGCTGTTGTCTCTGGGAAACTAATATCTGGCCGATTCCCCAATATACAACATGTTTTACTGACAATCATACAACACAATCTCATAACTTCATATTTATTATATTCATACTTATTTAGATAGAACAGTGACTTTCACCAGATCATAACCTTTACCCTGATACCCCACATGGCATGCCTTATATGCAAGATCACAATTATATATAAATGAGGAATATGGGGGGTTACAGGGCATTCCCCAAGGTATGGAATGTCACAATGTGCTCTGCAGGTTTACCCGGGAGTCCACACCAAGGTCTGCAACTAGGTTGACTGGATCGAGGAGACCGTTGCCAACAACTAAAATATGCATCTCTTGCTGGTTTCCTGAATAACCCATTTCAAACAGAAAGGAAATAAGCTGTTTAACAAGTTAAAATCGATACAAGGTTAGCTATCTATATATCTACAGTGTCTTTTTGTCTCAATGTTTTCACATCACCAACTGAAATATTTTTATTCACATCCAAACTCTTATGGGATTTTTGCTCCCTGGTGGACTTTCTTTCATCTACTAGGAATGGGGGCCTATCAATCAGACTCTGAAGAATGCCTGTTGTTTCTGTGCAATTTGCTGGCTATGGGAGCCCCTGCCCTGCCCATTCTGTTTGAATGGGGAATTTGGCTCTGTAACAACTTTTCCAGCCTCAACTTCAACAACTACATTCTCAGATATGGGGGGCAGCCACGATGAAATCTCTCTCCCAAACTGTAAGAACTGGCATTTGTGTAAAAGATTAAATGGATCTTGAAACTGATAGGCCAAGAAAGGAGCAGTCCCAAGAGCCTTTTTAAACTCTGAAAATGCTAAATCACACCCTGCTGACCACTGAAATGGTTTATCTTTTTTTTTAATATTTACTGCTTGCCAGAAACATTCAGCAAATGAACAGGGTTTCATCCTTGTTTCAGATCTACAAGAGCTTTAGAAGCTAATATTCTTCCAAGAACCTGGGTCTCAAAACAGGTTTCAACCATTCCCAATCTCTTCCTTGCTGGAAAACTATCATAGCACGTTAATGGAAATGATTTCTGCCCCTGGGGGCAGGACAATTCACTCACTGCAAACCAGCTGTCTATAAATCATGTGCACCTGGGCCATATCTTTAGGGAATTTACACAGATTGAATTTGTAAGACACCTTTCCTGGCATTGATTGCACATTATTAGCCATAACTTTACCCACTATTTGAGCCATTCAGACTTCTTGCTGAAATTCCAGAGGTGCAATCTTTAAACCCAATTTTCCTAGTTTTTGGATGGTGCCCTTGTCCCAGTCATTGTCTGCATTTGAGACCCATTAGGTGGTTCAGTTTTGGATCCCCTGTTCTCCAGCCTCTTTAGTATGTCTTTTCTAATACCTTTTATGTTTGAGCTTTTGTGAGCTATCCTTATATATATCACAGATCCTAAAACTTGCTTAATAGCCAAACTCCCATTGTTGTTTAACTGCCCAGAGCAAAACAAAAAATGTGGGGCTGATTCTTGTACATATAAGCTTTACCCCTTCAGCTTAATGTTCCTCCATTTCCCAAACTGTGAGAGAAATATTCACTGAACACTTTGTGACAGCCTGCCTTGTCCTGCTTTAAACTTATAACACCCCTTTTTGTGGCCAGTTTTTTCACAGTCCCAGCATTTAATTGAACAGTTTCCTTTAATGTTTGCATTATTGCTAAATTCACTTATTTTACAAACCAAATTTATCATTTCTTCCAGTGATTCAATAAAGTCATAAACCAGGTTAGAATCCCCTCTTTCATCATACATATTAGGCCTGGTCTACCCTGGGGGGAGGGAGGGAATAACCTTTCTGGTAACTTCCAGAGGATTGGGAAATCCTCAGTACATTGTTCAAAATACTCCTTTTAATTGGAAATCCATAGTCCAGAGAACTGGAACAAGAATGAGGCAAAATGGAGATGTCTCGGGTGTCTTTTATATCATCTGCCATGTGCATGGAAATTTCTATCCCAAACAACAACCACAGCCAGTTTATAAGGAAAGTTACTGACAAAGTTGGAGTCCAATGTCATGTGTCCACATCACATGTTCTTACATGATTTTCTGAATCACAGAGGTAACCTCTGGCTCCTTGCTGTCTGAGGCTTCCTCAGAAAGAGCTATCCGGAGAGTTGATTCTTTTAATGGCCCATCAATCTGGAATAGTCCATTCACAATGCGCTGGTGAAACTGGATGTAAACTACTTTGTGGTGTCACATCAAAAGCAAACACATCTGAGACACAAATACATAGCCAATATTCATAACTTCAGATACAGCAATGAAACATAGATTTAACCAGGATAATCATAATTGAGAGATTGTAACTTTTCCATTGACACCTTACATGATATACTTTGTATCAAATTTAGTGCAATTGTGCAACATTAGTAGCAATAATGATATAAATGGTCACCTTCAATCATACAGCATCACAGCTTCATACATCACCAGTAAGAAATAACTATTAATGAAATAACACAAAAAAACTTGTATACACCTCTGTACCACTATTTTATTATTCCATTCAGGGTATAATGTTAATATTATTATACACTTCAGGGATAAGATCAGTAGGATTGCTGCATATGCAAACCTCTCTCTGTGCCACTGTCAATCACACAGATAATCAGGCTTTACAGACTTATAACATTTTGGTCGGTTAGCCATAAAGATTTATACTTCACATTGGCTTCTCAACATACCATTTGAATGTATCAGCTTCTTTAATACAAAGCAAATATGTTTTATATATACCTTTGTTAAACATCAGTTATCTATTTCTTAATGATCAATTTCTATTTAAAATAGACTGCATAGTCCATATTATTTGAAAAAGTTTGTGTTCAGGTTGCCTGGGCAGCAAAACTTCCTCAAATTGAAAGGGTGTGTTACAGAATGGTTCTAGATAACTTTAATTTTCTGACGTAGTTTCTTAAATCTTTTTTATTTATTTTATTTAATAATAAAATTATACTTTATAATACTTTGTCAAATAGTATCGATTGTTCTGCTATATCTCTATTACAAACTTATAGGAATATGGCATAGGAAATGATAAAAGAGGAAGTTACTTCACAATTTAGTAAGAGTTTGTGGTTAAATCTAGCTAGTTAGCTATTGTAGTTATTCAACCTACATCTCCTTTGTGTGAATCACGGAAATAGCATCACTACTTGACATATTTTAAAGGCTTATGTCTAAGTTATGCCAAGCTTCTGGCCTATATATAGCTATCTATAGCATTATTGTTATTAATAAGACCATGGGACAAACTGGTTGTAAAAGAGCATTTAAATTTAACAAGCGCTCCCTGCTGCCCGGCCCCGGCTCACCTCAGCCCTGCCTCCACCTCCTGCCATGAATGCTCCTCCTTGCTTCTCCTCCCCCCCTGCTTCCCGCGAATCAGCTGTTCGCACGGGAAGCCTTGGAGGGCTGAGAAGCAAGCAGGCTTCCACAGCCCAGGAAGACGACGCTGAGGTAGGAAACTAGGGGGGGCCGTGTGCTCCGGCCAGTCTCCAGCCGCAGCCTGTCCCCGGCCGCCCGGCCCCGCCTCCCCGGCCGCGACCCCCCCGACCCCCGTCCGCCCCCCCTCGTCCCCGTCCCCGCGTTCCCTGCCGCGACCCTGCCCGGCCCCGCGTCCCCGACTCTCCCCGGCCACCCGGCCGCAGCACCCCCCCCCGGCCCCGCATCGCACCCCGGCCCCGGCCCCGCGTTCCCAGCCCCGCGTTCCCAGCCGCGACCCTGCCTGGCCCCGCATCCCCGACCCTCCCCGGCCATGGCCCCCCCCGTCCCCGGGTCACCGCCCGGCCCCGACCCTCCCAGGCCCCGCGTTCCCGACCCTCCCCGGCCACCGGCCACGGCACCTCCCCCGACCCCACGTCCCCCCCCGCGTTCCCAGCCGCGACCCTGCCCAGCCCCGCATTCCCGGCCGTGACCCTGCCTGGCCCCGACCCTCCCCGGCCACCGGCCATGACCACGGCACTCCCCCCGGCCCCGCATCTCCCCCTCCCCGACCCTGCCCGTCCCCGCGTCCCCGACCCTCCCCGGCCACCCGGCCGCGCCCCCCCTCATCCCAAGGTCCCTGCCCGGCCCCGACCCTCCCCGGCCCCGCGTTCCCTGCCGCGACCCTGCCCGGCCCCGCGTCCCCGACTCTCCCCGGCCACCCGGCCGCGGCACCCCCCGGCCCCGCATCCGCCCCCGGCCCCGACCCCGCGTTCCCAGCCCCGCGTTCCCGGCCGCGACCCTGCCTGGCCCCGCATCCCCGACGCTCCCCGGCCTCGTCCCCCCCCGGCCCCGGGTCCCCGCCCGGCCCCGACCCTCCCCGGCCCCGCATCCCCGACCCTCCCCGGCCACCGGCCACGGCACCTCCCCCGACCCCACGTCCCCCCCCGCGTTCCCGGCCGCGACCCTGCCAGGCCCCGCATTCCCGGCCACGACCCTGCTTGGCCCCGACCCTCCCCAGCCACCGGCCCTGACCGCAGCACCCCCCCCGTCCCCGCGTCTCCCCCCCCATCCCCGTCCCCGACCCTGCCCGGCCCCGTGTCCCCGACCCTCCCCGGCCACCTGGCCGCGCCCGCCCCCCCATCCCCAGGTCCCCGCCCGGCCCCGACCCTCCCCGGCCCCGCGTCCCTGACCCTCCCCAGCCACCAGCCCCGGCCGCAGCACCCCCCTGGCCCCGCGTCCCCTCCCCCGTCCCCAGCCGCGACCCTGCCCGGCCCCGCGTTCCCGGCCGCGGCACCCCATCCCCACATCCCCCCCCGTCCCTGGCCGCATCCCCCCTGGCCCCGCGTCCCGGGCTGCCCGGCCCCGCCATGCCCCCACCTACCCGGATGCCCGGCTCTGGACACAGCCCCCCAGCACCGGCCCGGCCTGGCCCCGTGGCTCCAGCCGCCCCTGCTGTTTTGCCACGGGGCCGGGCTCCGGCAGTGCGGGTCTGGGCGTGGCGGCGGCCCCGGCTGCCCGGCTCCAGCTCTGGCCGCGACCCTCCCTGGCTCCACCCGGCCAGCCGCCTGGCTCCGGCCGCCGGGCTCCCACCACATCCTCCGGCTCCGGCCGTGCGACTCCTGTCCCAGCCCCGCATCCCCGGGCTCCCGGCTCCAGCAGCGGCCAGACTGTAGCCACCAGCCACGTCCAGGCAGCGCAGTAAGGGGGCAGGGAGGGGGTGTTGGAGAGAGGGTAGGGGAGTTTGGGGGTGGGGGATCAGAGGGCAGGGAACAGGGGGATTGAATAGGGGCAAGGGTCCTGGTGGGGCAGTCAGAAAGGATCAGGGGGTGGATGGGGCGGTGGGAGGCAGTCAGGGGCAAGGGTTCCAGGGGCAGTCAGGGGACAGAGAGAAGGGGTGGTTGGATGGGGCAGGGGTTCTGGGGGGCCATCAGGAATGAGAGGAGGGGTTGGATGGGGCGGCAGAGGGTACTCAGGGTACAGGGAAGGGGGGTGGATGGGGCAGGGGTCCCTGGGGTGGGGGGGCATCAAGGAACGCGGGGGGTTGGTTGGGGCAGGTGTCCGGGGGGGGGCATGATCCCTCCTGGGGTGAGGAGGGAACCGGTTGTTATGATTTTGGCAGCTCATCACTGGATGTATGTGACAATAACAGAAACATATGGTAACAGATATTAGCTAAATCTACTATTTGAAGGCTTCATTGTGATTTGTTTTATTTTTAACATAAGATAGAGAAAGAGAGATGTTAATGACTCACTAGCAGGCCACCTGTTTTATCATTAGACAGCTTACCATGTGTGTCAGCTGTCAGTGCCTGCAGAAAGCTCTCTGCATTTCAATGGTGTTCAAAGGTATAGCTTCACCCCTCCCTCTAGTTGAATATTTCCATTGCAAGGTTTGTAAAGATGACCAAAGAGGAGGCCAGATGGTGCCAGTATGGGCACCAGTCCCACGAGGTGCTGGAGTGAGAACTACCAAGGCAGTTTATGCCGACCAAAGAGCCATCAGGTGGTAGCAACTTATGATCACTATTGATCTGGACCAAATACCAATCCTAATGCTAATAGTGGTGAAAATGTATTTAGCTCTGGATGCCTTTGCTTTCCATGCTCGACAAATGTCATTTTTCCCCACCCAGTGCTGACCTTTTCATGCCACTGTTTTCAATAGCATCTACATCAAATATTGACCAACTCTCTGCACATATATTAAATAATGTTCCTCACTTCGTTAAACTGGAAACCTTCCATTGCTGACCTTTTTTATCTTTGTTTTCTGACCTCTTATGTTTAGCTAGGAGACCTCTCCCCTGCTAGTTCACTTGCTTTAGGCTCTCTGCTGTTTTAGATCCCATCCTCATTGCTAGAATTCTTGTTATGGATTTTTTCAGACATAAACCTTACTCTGTCAGTCATACTCACCTTTACTTTAGTTTAAGTGAAAAAACAAAACAAAGAACAAAAGTAAAGTCTCTATGGGACAAAGCGAGAGAACACATTGTGTTTGTGTATCACCACAATGACAGTCTGAGCATGAAACACAAAATGTCTACTTCTCTGATACCACCATCCGTAGAATTTTAAAAGTGCAATACACAAAAAACAGTGGCATAACAGTTACATAGGTAGATATATCATACACCCAACTCCTATGGAAACCAGTGTTTAGCATCTCTCAGGCTCAAGGGCAGAGCTGGACAAGCTGGAGTTTCTCTGTGACCTACACTGATAACTCCACATAAAAAGTGTTACAGTTTTCCAGCCATGACTAGACCAACATGAGGAACAGGGTTGATCGATCCCTGCTTCTTGAGCAATGGGTGTAATCTCCTGGCTCTCCACAGGGAGAGAGTTGTTCCCAGACCACTTGGTTCCCAAAGAAGAGGGACAAGACAATGAAGGGCCCAATTATGGGTTTTTTAGGCTCCTCAAATTGTTTCCCAGCTTCACTTCCATCTCACCTGGGTTGAATTTCAGCCCACTGTATCCCATCAAGGTGCTTTATCTCTCATGGATACCATTACATCCATGTGGTAGTGCTGGCCAATTCCACAGAGAATAAGATAGAAAATTATATAAATAATTTAATTTAAAAAATGATAAAAATTCTAAAGCTGAGAAATGCTTGAATTACAGTTGCCTGTGCAGCCTCAATTCAACTCCTTGTATGTATGCAATATGATATATATATTGTGATGCTGTGATTACATGATCACATGCTATTTTTCCACACAACCCATGCCACAGAATGGATGGTGCTCAGGGAATGAGGCAGCTGTTCAACTTTTCTTTGTATCGTCATCAGTCACTAGGTAGCACCTGCCTTTTTTTTTTTAAATCAAAGTCTGCATTGAAAACAGCATTCTGAATTTCTTCATGGGCTTTCCTACAGCTCTCATCTCCACAGAATCTAAGAGCTTCACAGATGGTACATTTCACTCTGTGCATGGAAATGTGGCAGGAGGAGGCATGGAGAGCAGCAGGGCACAGAAGGGGCAGGACCAATGTTGATCAGAGGTGTGCAAATGATGCTGCTACAAACCCCATCTCACCAGGCCTGGGGAGTGCTGAAGACCTGTCACTTAAGAGGAGTGTGGCTCTTGCTTCTGTGCCTGCACATTGACCCCTAAAGGCATAATGATGTTATTGGAGATTGGGGGGTGAAGTCCAGCTAGGGGGAATTTGGAAGTGCTGGAAAGATAGTTATTCAAGTTCACTTCTCCCTTCTGCTCTTCAGAAGAAATGTGCATTAATCTCTGACCTTGCTGTTTAGTTTGTACTTTAATATCGAAAGGCAGGTTTGGTGTATGGAAATTTTCCTTCACCTCATTTGCCCTACCTGGCTTTATGCAAGGTTAACTCTTTCATTTACAAATCACCTTTCTCAAACTGCTCTATATGCATTAATTAAGCCTTACAAAACACATCTGAGATAGACATTATTAGAAGGGAGGAAATTTGAGTCACAGACAAATCTGACCATTAACACACAGCAATTCAGTGACAGAGCTGGGAATAGTGACTGACTCTCAATCTCCTGCTCCAACTAGGTAACATTGTTTGATTCATGCAAAACTAATCACTGTGGACTTGAGGTCCTTTCTGGGTGGGGGTGGGGAGACAAATGGGAACCATTCACAGTATATTTGCCTGTTTGGATGAGACTTCACATAGTATCTGAGATTACAAATGAAATGAGCTTGTTGAGTCTCATATGAGTCTCTCATTTGTGAACATCACCAAACCTCTACCGCAGGATTTTGCAGTTACAGTGCAAGAGAGGCCCAAGACGAGTTTCAAAGAGCAGGGGTCAGCACAGAGTGGCTTTAGCAGAGTTCTGAAGGTTGGCATGACTGGAATAGACAAACACACTGCAAGTGATAATTAACTTAACAGGTGGTGCTGCAGGTCAGAATTCAGATGCTTCAAAGGAGTTGTTTCATGTACCATGTGCTCGGCAAAATCATGAAAGGACTCCATGCTTGTAAAACTAAATGGGCTTTTTATTAAAAGAACTATTTACAGAGATGCTACAGCTAGCATTCCAGCCATGTGCAGACAGACTGACTTCCTGACAACTTGTGCTCCTCCCTCCAAGTACCATGCAGGTTGCTACAAGCCCCATCACTCAGATGGCAAGAGATCCTGCAGGGTAGGACTGAGGGTCATTGGCAGAATGGTGTGGGGAACTGCAATGTATACAAAGGTTCTGCACTATGCCATTGTCTTTAACCAGTCTCCTGGGAATAACTCCTTTAGTGATCTGGATCCCAAGGATCCAGTGTTCCACAAGGGCAGGCCCATAGCCTCCATGACTCCGAAACTGGGTCTTCAGATGCCAGCAAACCCCGTCTCTCTTTTTGTCTCTCTGCAGCAAGTCTAGCTGAGCCAGACTCCTGTGAGAGACTTTTTCCCTCTTTCAGGGTGTAATGCTCTTCAGTAAGTATCTGCAGCAACACCAGGCACTCTTTTGAGAATAACATAATCTTTTTAGCCACCTGGAATACCGCACCAAAACTCTTCATGTTAGCATGAGAGAGGCAGGGTTAGGACAGCATTCATAGCACTGGAAGCCAGATCTTTGCCATGCCCTCTTTCTTCCTGAGCTCCATTTTCACTCTCTCCCAGCCCTTTTTCTCTTTGCCTGTCCCAAATTTCCCACTGTTTGTCTGTGAACCCTCTTCTTAGCCCAAACTCCTGACATACTTTGTCTATTGTCCTCTTGCTGCGTGCCACACTGAGTTCACATGGACATCCAGCCTTTGACTCTCAGTTGCTAGATGCTAAAATTCTGGTCACCAGCTCTTCCATTGTATCCTCCAGATCCTCCACTTACATTTGTAGGTCATATGTAGTTCATGTTAATGACTCTGGTATCCATCCATGCAGCTAAAGTGACTCAAGCACCCATTGCTTCACTTTACACTCAGGGTATGTCTACACTACGGGATTATTCCGATTGTACAGAAACCAGTTTTTGGAAACAGATTGTATAAAGTCGAGTGCATGCGGCCACACTAAGCACATTAATTCGGCAGTGTGCGTCCATGTACGGAGGCTAGCGTCGATTTCCGGAGCATTGCACTGTGGGTGTCTATCCCATAGCTATCCCATAGTTCTCGCAGTCTCCCCCGCTCATTGGAATTCCGGGTTGAGATCCCAGTGTCTGATGGGGCAAAAAACATTGTCGCGGGTGCTTCTGGGTACAGCCTCACCCCTCCCTCCGTGAAAGCAATGGCAGACAACCATTTCGTGTCTTTTTTCCTGGGTGAACTGTGCAGACGCCATACCACGGCAAGCATGGAGCCTGCTAAGCTCAAGACAGCAATCATGGACATTGTAAACATGTTGCACATTCTCATGCAGTCTATGCTGAACCAGGACCTGAAAAACCAGGTGAGGAGGAGGTGGCTGCAGCAGCGCGGCAATGAGAATGATGAGGACATGGACACAGAATTCTTTCAAACCACGGGCCCCGGCGCTTTGGAGATCATGCTGGTTATGGGGCAAGGTAATAGCCGTTGAACACCGATTTTGGGCCTGGAAAGCAAGCACAGACTGGTGGGACCGCATTGTGTTGCAGGTGTGTGATGATTCCCAGTGGCTGCGAAACTTTCGCATGTGTAAGGGCACTTTCATGGAACTTTGTGACTTGCTTTCCCCTGCCCTGAAACACCAGAATACCAAGATGAGAGCAGCCCTCCCAGTTGAGAAGAGAGTGGTGATAGCTCTCTGGAAGCTTGCAATGCCAGACAGCTACCGGTCAGTCGGGAATCAATTTGGAGTGGGAAAATCTACTGCTGTGATGCAAGTAGCCAAAGCAGTCACTAAGCTGCTGCTACCAAAGGTAGTGACTCTGGGAAATGTGCAGGTCATAGTGGATGGCTTTGCTGCAATGGGATTCCCTAACTGTGGTGGGGCGATAGATGGAACCCATATCCCTATCTTGGCACTGGAGCACCAGGGCAGCCAGTACATAAACCGCAAGAGGTACTTTTCCATGGTGCTGCAAGCACTGGTGGATTACAAGGGACGTTTCACCAACATCAACGTGGGATGGCCGGGAAGGGTACATGACGCTCATGTCTTCAGGAACACTACTCTGTTTAAACGGCTGCAGCAAGGGAATTATTTCCCATACCAGAAAATAACAGTTGAGGATGTTGAAATGCCTATAGTTATCCTGGGGGACCCAGCCTACCCCTTGATGCCATGGCTCATGAAGTCATACACAGGCAGCCTGGACAGTAGTCAGGAGCTGCTCAACTACAGGCTGAGCAAGTGCAGAATGATAGCAGAATGTGCATTTGAGCACTTAAAGGCGCGCTGGCGCACATTACTGACTCGCTCAGACCTCAGCCAAACTAATGTCCCCATTGTTATTGCTGCTTGCTGTGTGCTCCACAATCTTTGTGAGAGTAAGGGGGAGACCTTTATGGTGGGGTGGGAGGCTGATGCAAATCACCTGGCCACTGATTACGCGCAGCCAGACACCAGGGCGATTAGAAGAGCACACCAGGAAGTGGTGTGCATCAGAGAAGCTTTGAAAACCAGTTTCATCACTGGCCAGGGTACGGTGTGACTATTGTGTTTGTTTCTCCTTAATGAAAACCCGCCCTCTTGATTGACTCATTCCCTGTAAGCAACCCACCCTCCCCCTTCGATTACAGCTTGCTTTCTAAGGAAATGAAATCACTATTGTTTAAAAAGCACGTATTCTTTATTAACTGATTATAAAAAGAGGGAAAGAACTGACAAGGTAGGCTGGGTGGGTTTTGGGAGGAGAATAGGAGGGAAGGAAAAGGCCACTAAAAAAGTTCAAAATAATGACAGCCTTTTGGTTGGGTTGTATACTGGGGTGGAGTGAGCGGGTGCACAGAGCCTCTCCCCACGTGTTCTTACACATCTGGGTGAGGAGGCTATGGAACTTGGGGAGGAAGGAGGGCAGTTATACAGGGGCTGCAGCGGCACTCTGTGATCCTGCTGCCGTTCCTGAAGCTTCACCAGATGCCGGAGAATGTCAGTTTGATCACGCAGCAGCCCCAGCGTTGCATCATGCCTCCTCTGCTCTTCCTGCCACCACCTCTCATCTCGAGTGTCTCTCCTCTCCTCACGTTGGTCCCTCCTGTCCTCACGTTGGTCCCTCCTGTCCTCACGTTGGTCCCTCCTATCCTCACGTTCACTAGCATCTTTCCTGTACTTTGATACCACGTCCTTCCACTCATTCAGATGAGCTCTTTCATTGTGGGTTGCTTCCATGATTTCCGAGAACATCTCATCTCGCGTCGGTTTTTTTCGCTGCCTTATCTGAGATATCCTTTGAGACGGAGGAGGGAGGCTTGAAAAATTTGCAGCTGCAGGAGGGAAGGAAAAAAGGGAAATAAGTATTTAAAAAGATACATTTTACAGAATAATGGTTATTCTTTTTCACTGTGAACAACACTATTCACATTACATAGCACATGTGATTTCAGTACAAGGTCACATTTTGCATCTTAATATTGAGTGCCTGCAGCTTTGGTGTTAGAGATCACAGACGCAAGTCCGGGCAACAGAATTCGGCTTGCATGCGGCCATGGTAAGCCATTGTCTTTCAGCTTCGGCAGCCTTCATATATCCAATGCCCTCCTTTCCCAAATATCAAGCAAAGCCCATTGAATGCTGCGTCTTTCCTGTTAATGTGCAGCAGCAGAAACCAAACTCCTCCCCATCCAATTCTCTGGGATGATCGCTTTACCCCTCCCCCATCACATGGCTGGTATCAGGGAAGATCCCTGCTAGCGAAATGCGAAAAAGCTCAGCGCCAATCATCCTCCCCTCATCCCCCCACTTGGCTAACTGCAGGGAAGGATTTTTTTTCAGCCACAGGCAAACAGCCCAGTAGGAATGGCCACCTCTGTCCCCTTAATTAAATTCCTGTATTTCAACCAGGTTACCATGCATGATATCACTCTCCTGAAGATAACACAGCGAGATAAAGAACGGATGTTACTTGAATGCAGCAAACACCGGGACCATACGCTGCCAGGCTTTGTCATGCAATGATACCAGATTACTTGCTACTAGCATGGCATGGTCAAGTGTCCTACCTGGAGGACGGAATAAGGCTGCACTGCCCAGAAACCTTCTGCAAAGGCTTTTGGAGTACCTCCAGGAGAGCTTCATGGAGATGTCCCTGGAGGATTTCCGCTCCATCCCCAGGCATGTTAACAGACTTTTCCAGTAACTGTACTGGCATCCCTGCCCCGGACCTTCCGTTTGCTTCTTTGGTTTTCTGGTAGGCTTGTCTGAGCTCCTTAACTTTCACACGGCATTGTACTGAGTCCCTAGTGTAGCCCCTCTCCATCATGGCCTTGGAGATTTTTCAAATGTTTTTTCATTTCGTCTTTTGGAACGGAGTTCTGCTAGCACGCAATCATCTCTCCATATAGCGATCAGATCCAGTACTTCCCATACGGTCCATGCTGGAGCTCTTTTTCGATTCTCAGACTGCATGCTTACCTGTGCTGATGAGCTCTGCGTGGTCACCTGTGCTGATCAGCTCTCCATGCTGGGCAAACAGGAAATGAAATTCAAACATTCGCAGGGCTTTTCCTATCTACCTGGGCAGTGCATCCGAGTTCAGATTGCTGTCGAGAGCGGTCCAATGGTGCACTGTGGGATAGCGCCCGGAGGCCAATACCGTCAAATTGCGGACACACTAACCCTAATCCGAAATGGCAATACCGATTTCAGCGCTACTCCCCTCGTCGAGGAGGATTACAGATATCGGTATTAAGAGCCCTTTATATCAATATAAAGGGCTTCATTGTGTGGACGGGTGCCGGGTTAATGCGGTTTAACGCTGCTAAATTCGATATAAACTCGTAGTGTAGACCAGGCCTCGGTGTACGGCACTACAAAGCTCACAGGGAAACCAAGCTACATCTATGGACCATAAAAATATTGCCATCAATTTTCACATTCATCACAGGAGCCCAGGACTGGCATAGCAGGGGGCTGCAGGGAAGGACTCAAGGGCATTGGCAGGGCTGTATGGAATTGGACATTTGCTCTTTTAATTTCAGGAAATGCTTGTTCCAGTCTCTGTGGCACCCACAGTCTCTTTATTATCTTTTTAGCTCAATAAGGTAACTATATTTGTCTGAACTGATGTAAGACCGTGGGAAGTGAGAACCTGGTGGGACCTTGCTTTGGGGAGACAACACTCTCTGAGAGGTATAAAGTGGAGTGATTTCTTCAGCAAAACTTATCACAGCTGACAGTGCTCACTAACAGCAACACCATGAAGTTTCTCCTGATTCTTGCCTGCTTAGGGGCAGCAGGTGAGTTTTCCAAAGCAGTTTAATTCTCCTGATCCTCTGATGCTCTCCAGGGATCATTGGTGCTCTACCACAAACCTACTGCTTTCCCCTTTTCTTTAGGTTTCCCTCTCTTTTTATCTCTCTTTCAGTCTGTCCCTTCTGTCTCCCTTTCTCTGCCCCCTTCAGACTTCTAAGTTTCTGCTTCCTCTCTGAGACACCGTTTTTCTCTGCATTTGCTTCTCTCTCTCTCTCTCTCTCTCTCTCTCTCTCTGTCTTTTCTTTGTGTACTTCTGTCTCCTTGCAATGAAACAAAAAAATTCCAGTGGCAGTTTCAATTGTTCTTGACATTCTTCTTCATTTCTTGCCCTAAACTGATGTGTATTGTTTCTGTTCACTGTTAAACAGCTATTATATTTCATGTCAGATGTGGCAGTCCTTTAGCGGTGAGTGCCATAATTCTTATTTATATTGTGATACAGGAGGGCCAGGGAGCAGTGATAGAGTGTTAGAGGGGAAGTATATAACTCCTAGGCTCATTAAGGCATGGTTCCCTGTAGAATAGGGAGGGTTGCTACAGGTTAATTGGAGCACCTGTAGTCAATTAAGGCCCTGTTACCAACCTAATAAAACCCCCTGCTTCAGGCAGTCAGGGGAGAAGGAGGAAGGACTGGAGTTTGGAGGCATGCCATGAGACTTCAAAGATCAGAAAATCGGAGTAAGGGAGACCCTGCCCAGCTGGGGAGGGAGACTCCCTCCCCCAGCATTTAAGGACCGAAGGTACCCCACCCAAGGGGGAAGAGGGCAAGAACCCACAGGGGTTAAGAGGGGCTGGGGCTCACAGTAAGGAGCAAACCCAGACCCCTTCCCCGCTTCCCTCCTTTACTACTTTCCCAGGCCACTAGCAGGGCCCTTGGTGCTCCAAGATGAGGGGCAATGGGTGGAATCTTAGCCCTCCGCCAAGAGAAGTGCAGGACCCACCATACTACATCGGCCATCTTGTTACTCTATATATATGAGTTTGTAAAACACTTGGAGGTCTTTCAGGGTTTTGCGATCTGAGAGAAATCTCCATCGTTATTTTACTGGGCAATGAAGGAACAGAGTTGATGAGACCACACTTGCTTTCTTCCAGAACCAGGATAGTTGTCACAGTCTCATGCCTTAGAGCAAGGGAGGGTAAACTACAGCCCGCAGGCCGGATCTGGCCTGTGAGGCCTTTCAATCTGGCCTGTGAGATTGCCAGCCCTGTGGCGCAGCGGGGCTAAGGCAGGCTGCTTGCCTGCCCTGGCCCCGTGCCACTCCTGGAAGAGGTTGGCACCATGTCCCTGTAGCCACGGTGGGGTGTGTGTGTGGGGGGGTGGCCATAGGGCTCCGTGTGCAGCCCTCTCCTGTAGGCACTGCCCCCTGCAGCTCCCATTGGCCAGGACTGGGGAACCGCGGTCAATCGGAGCTTCAGGGGTGGTACCGCAGGTGAGGGCAGTGCACGGCATAGCCACTTGCCCCGCCCCACCCCCAGGAGCCACTGCCAGACATGCTGGCCACTTCTGGGAGCAGCACGGGGCCAGGGCAGGCATGGAGCCTGACTTAGCCTCACTGCGTGCTGCTGCCACCCCAGAGCTGCTTGAGGTAAGGGGTGCCAGGCAGGAGCCCATACCCCAAACCCCTCCTGTGCCCCCTCCCACACCGCAGCCTCCTGCCCCAGTCCTACATTCATGGCCCTGCATACAATTTCCCCACCCAGATGTGTTCTTCGGGCCAAAAAGTTTGCCCACCCCTGCCTTAGAGGTGGTGGGCATGAAACATGGAAAATTTGAGGAGGGAGGGCTTCAAGAGATGTGGAGAAGACTCCTGTAAACCAAAGCTTTTAAGGGTATGATTAAATAATTTGATGCTCATTAGCTGCTGCTGCATTTCAAATCACTGGATTCCAAGTTATTTTTTTAACACCTGATTTCCTCATTTCCCTCAGTTGCTGTCCCTGTTGATGATGATGATGACAAAATCGTGGGGGGCTACACCTGCTCTGTCCCCTACCAGGTGTCCCTGAACTCAGGGTACCACTTCTGCGGGGGCTCTCTCATCAACAACCAGTGGGTCGTGTCAGCTGCTCACTGCTACAAATCGTGAGTGACGGTTAATACATTATATATTGCCTGTGGCCATGCAGCCTCTGGCTGAGATCTTGTCAGATCTAATCAGACCCGCCCAGTATGTGGATAGCAGAGCAATAAAGGAAAATCCATGTTCGGGGTGGCTCTAGGAATTTGGCCGCCCCAAGCAGGGTGGCATGCCGCAGGGGGCGCGCTGCCGGTCGCTGGTCCTGCGGCTCCGGGGGACCTCTTGCAGACGTGCCTGCGGAGGGCGTGCTGGTCCCGCGGCTCCAGTGGAGCATCTGCAGGCATACCCGCGGGAGGTGCACCGGAGCCGCGGGACCAGTGGATCCTCCGCAGTCATGCCTGCGGGAGGTCCGCTGGTCCTGCGGCTCCGGTGGACCTCCCGCAGGCATGACTGTGGAAGGTCCGCCGGAGCCGCCTGCCGCCCTGCCGGCAAAATGCCGCCCCAAGCACGCGCTTGGCATGCTGGGGTCTGGAGCCGGCCCTGTCCATGTTGCAGGGTGAGCTCCCAGTGCCCAAGGATGGTATCAGGAGGTGTTTCTGACCACCATGAAAGTTCCCACAACACTTTTCTCTGTAGTAGGGTTGACAGTCATCTGTCCAGGCCAATTTCCAAAATTGTTAATTACTTTCTGTTCTCCTTTAATTCCCCCAGAATTTTCAATTGGATCCATTCTTCTTCTTTATCTCTTGACCTAAAGTGTTAAGTAACCCTGCTAGACAGCTGCCCCATGCTTCCCTAGGGGTGGCTATATAACTGTGGAGGGGGTGACGTGATCCCTATATATACTTTCTATACAGAGCCTAGTTGTGCCCTTCAGTATCCAGATGCAATTGCCATTGCAGTTCATACTGGCTGAGGATAGAACTGGATCCACCTTTAGGGACGTAATTGAGCTTGGGATGAAAGTTTGTTACTGAAATGTAATATGTTATTGCTACTCCCACAACACTAAAGAAACTAAACCAGTCACCATTCCTGGGTTCTGGAAGGCTCTGGAGAGCTTAGCATACTGTAAGGACCATCCTGAGCTGACTCTGGGGCATAGTCTAGATCAGGGGTTCTCCAGCATACTCATTCTGCAGAGCATTTCACAAGTGAAGGGTCCTCTCCTGTACACACTCCACCAATGTGTTCTCAGAACCTTTCATTCTTTTCACCCTGGGCCACAGCTGGAGATCTACTGGACAGGTAGAGATTTCCCATCTCTATCTTTTATGATTAGAACTGACAGAGCTCGTGAATTTCAATTTGTGTCATGTAAACAAATATTCAACCAGAGCAAGAATCAGTCCTCCTGCCTCTGGACATCTGCCACTCCCATTTGGGATTAAGCATCAAAATTCCTCTTCCTGGTATGAATTAGACTCACTGGGAGAATTTAAGACCTTACTCTGAAGCATCTAGCTTGTGCCCCTAATGGGTGTTAGGTGTGTGATGGTCAACAGAGGAAACGGGGAATTTTGAACTATTCCCTGCCCATCAGATGGCCCATTGGTTTGATTTCAGTACGAAGACTATTATGAAAGCCAGTCACAATTATTTCACTTGTGATCTATGACAGAATTTGAATGTCATCACTACACAGTGCACTGAACTATGTAGTACCACCTAGTGGTCACATCTTATCATGCTAATTGTGGTTAACTGCCCTCCATGTTGCCTGGTTGATTTTTGCAGCCGCATCCAGGTGAGGCTCGGTGAATACAACATCGATGTGTTGGAAGGGGATGAGCAGTTCATCAACTCCGATAAAGTAATTCGCCACCCCAAATACAATTCGTGGGTCCTGGATAATGACATTATGCTGATCAAGCTGGCAACCCCAGCTGCCTTGAACTCCCGTGTTACAACCATCTCTCTTCCTTCTGCCTGTGTGGCGTCTGGGACTCAGTGCCTGATTTCTGGGTGGGGAAACACCCTCAGCAGTGGCTGTGAGTATGAATGTGCCTCATACATGACACACAGCCCCCTTATCTTATTATTACAATTATGGGACCCAGATACATCTCAGTCTTGACCTGCAGCTCTTTTTGCTTTTCCAGTCTTTGGGTCCACAAGCTTAGTCTGCCAATTACCCTCACTCCTGACTAACAGCCCCCCCTGCTATTCCAGTTCTGGGCTCCCCACACAGCTCTGCCAATGCCCCTCTGTCCTGCCTTACAGCCAGGGGCGGCTCCAGGCCCCAGCATGCCAAGCACGTGCTTGGGGCGGCATGCCACGGGGGCTGCTCTGCCGGTCACCGAGAGGGCGGCAGGCGGCTCCGGTGGACCTCCCGCAGGCATGGGAGGGAGGGAGGTCCGCAGGGGGAGGGCCGCCAGAGTCACGGGACCAGAGGACCCTCCGCAGGCATGCCTGCAGGAGGTCCACCGGAGCCAGTGACCGTCAGAGCGCCCCCCCATGGCATGACACCGTGCTTGGGGCGGTGAAATGTCTAGAGCCGCCCCTGCCTACAGCCCCCTGTTATTTCAGTTCTGGGCTCCCCACACAGCTCTGCCAATGTCCCTCAGTCCTTTTCTGAAATAACCCCTGTTATTCTATTCTAGTAATTGAGGTCCTCCTCACAGATGGTGCAGTAGTTTTTACTGACCTCTTCTTTATTGGATTCTCTAGCCCAGAAATCTTTGTATTAATTGGCTTCTCTGCTTTCTAAGATGAATCTTACTGTTCTCCCCTCTGTGTTGGCAGCTAACTACCCTGAGCTTCTCCAGTGTGTGGATGCTCCAGTCCTGACTGAGGCAGAATGCAGTGATGCTTACCCAGGACAAATCACTACAAACATGATCTGCGTGGGATTCCTGGAGGGTGGCAAAGACTCCTGCCAGGTGAGCTGCCTTTCATTTTCTCTTGTTCTGCAGAGACAGGGCTCAGCTGCTCTTGTCCCTCCTGTTCCAACCTTAGTGCCAGAACTCTGAGAACCTACAAAGAATTAACCACAAGATGTGATGAGGAAAAGAATGTGCTCAGGAGTTTGGAGGGTGTGTTTGGGGGTGTGAACTGGATGGCTCAAGGGACCAAGCTGTGAACTGCAGGGCATTTCACCTCTGGGTTATAAATGCAATTCAGTCTCTGATTGGGTTGAATAGGATGGACAAAACAAGGACAGAGGCAGGTGTCTGCTTCCAATCCAATCTCAGATCAGCAGATTTGGATACATTAGGCTTCTTACTGCAATCAGCATTATTCCAGGCACTGCTAATGGGTGTTAGGTGCGTGATGGTCAACAGAGGAAACTGGGAATTTTGAGCTATTCCCTGCCCATCAGACATATCCGAGCATATGGACTCTGCTGCTTCTTACCTAGTGCTTTCAAGATTCACCTGCTAGTTGAAACCTTTTCCCGATTAGCTGAATAGATTCCTCTGCCTGAATTAGCTTGTGTCGGTAACACCCAAATCCTTTCCCTCACAGGGTGATTCTGGTGGCCCAGTCGTGTGCAACGGTGAGCTCCAAGGAATTGTGTCCTGGGGGATCGGGTGTGCTTTGCAGGGTTACCCTGGAGTCTACACCAAGGTCTGCAACTATGTTGACTGGATCGAGGAGACCATTGCCGCCAACTAAGACATGCGTCTCCTGCTGGTCTCCTGATGACATTTCCTTTCCTCCCCCTTTAATTCATCTTTGAAAAGAACATAGCACAAATAAAAAGATATATTAGCTGTAGCAAGTACTTCCTTAGTGCCAGTGTTTTTTTTCCCTCTGGGTTTTTCATAACACACCTTACTGGTTCCCTAGCACCTCTCATTGCTAAAGTGCCGTGTAGATGGTGCATAATGGGATCACTGCCCCCACACTGAAGTGATCTCCCTTTGAGTGAAACACAGCAATACTCTGCATGGAAAAACTAGCTCAGGAAGTGAGGCAGGAGAGTGGATCCAGTTGTACCTACTGGAGGAAATTTAGGGAGGCTGTGTTTCTTCAGGATGGACTATGGCCAGGACTTCTTTAAACATACAAAATGGTTCATGGGTCTTTTAAAATAAGATTTAGTAGTCTGTGCAAAGTGGTGACGGGTAGCCCTAAAGATTGATTCACAATAGGAGACAAAACACAGGCAGCAACAGAACAGCACTCTCGTTCTCTTCCCCCCCACCCCAATACAGGATCATTCTGTAGGGTGTATTCTCTAGTGCGGAGTCCAGTGCTGTTCTAAATGACTTGAGTGATGGGGCCACCATTTCCCTCGGAGACCATTCCACAATCTAACAGATCTGTTAGAAAATATTTCCAGAAATCTCCCCACTTTGCTCAGTTTTGTCACATTTATTTGTGTACTTCTGGTCCTTTCTCCTCATTGAAATAGATTTAAGATGTCTTGCCTGCAGCAGTTCCCCTGAAGGTACACGCTCAGTGGCACTGGAACACTTTTTATAGTCGGGGTACTGAAAGCCAGTGGTCCCCAAACTTTTTATGTCACCCCCCCTTGCCCCTGTCCATGCCTCCTCTCCCCAAAGCTGGGACCAGAACCGAGCCATGGCTCTGGGAGATGGGGGACAGGGGTAAGGAGGCTGAGGCTGGGCAAGGGGCCAGCAGCAGGACCCCAGGTTTGGGGCCAGGAGCGGAGCCCCAGGTGCAGGGCTGTTAGTGCTGGGGCCCTGGGCATGGGGCCGGTGGCCTGGACCCTGTACAAAACCTGGGGGTGCTGCAGCAGCCCCCCGCACTCTTAGATCCCATGCCTATGGATACACTTGCACTCCTGTACCTCTGACTATCACACATACATCTGAAACCTTGACAATTTCAAACCCAAAGTGGAGGACGGTTTCCCTCTGCTGGCGCTCTGGAGAATTACCTCTTAAAGTTAACATCCAAGTGAGGCGACACCACCATCCACAGGAATCGTGATACAAAGTTAAATGGAAACAAAGGGAGAAAAGTGATTGACCAAAAGATCTCCATCTCACAGGACAGGTAGCTTGTGGGTTGGGGCTCATTAGTGACATTAAGGACATTAACAGCCACAAAGTCACTTCATTATTATCCTGAAAACTCTCCTTTGCCCTGACTAGAAAAAACTTGACAACGGTTATGCTGCTGCTGTGCAGAAACCACAGCCTGTCATGCTGACCAATGTTGTTTCATAGTTTCCATGTACTTACTATAGCCATCTGTTTTCTTCTTGGTTTACACTTAGATTGTAAGCTCTCTAGGGAAGGCCCTGTCTTATTGTTCTGTGTTTGTACAGCACCTGGCACAATACAGTCCTGGGGCACGACTGGGGCTCTGAATACAAATCATGCAAATGCCTCTTTATATACTAATAATAGTTGTTGTTATTAATAATAATAAAGTAGTATCAGAGGGGTAGCCATGTTAGTCTGAATCTGTAAAAAGCGACAAAGAGTCCTGTGGCACTTTATAGACTAACAGAAGTACTGGAGCATGAGCTTTTGTGGGTGAACACTTACTTTGTCAGACGCATAAAGTAGTAGTAGTCCAGAGAAGGTAAAATCAAAGCATAATTTTATAGAGACTTTACTATTGTGATAATGGTCCCTGTATTAATACCTAGAGAGACAGAAAGGCAAAGACAGATAAATTACACACTGTCCAGAGACGAGACAGCAACAAATGGGCAGTTAATATTAAATAATATTTTTTTTAATTTTTTTTAATTTTTTTTAATCCACTTTGAAAAGGCAAACACACACACAATTGTTCCCACAGGTTACTGGCTCCCAAGTGTGCAGAAGCACAAAGCTTTGGTGGTGCAGAACATTTGCTGTGGCAGAGGTGCTTATATTTCACTAGTGCTGAAAACCCTTCATTACTGTAGAGACGCACAGATCCAGCCAGTGTTTAAGTGGTCTAAAAAAGTGTGTGTCTGAAAAAAATGTGGGAATGGCACATTTGGTAAGACTGTTAAAGTGTGCCCCTGAACAACCCAGCTCGCTCTATCTATCTAGGGCAAATCTGTGACCCCCTTGTGACACCCCCCTGCGTGCATGCACCCCTCCCCCCCAAACACACACACACACTCTCTTTAAGCACTGCATTTTGCCAGCATCCCAAATGCCCAGCTGGCCCCCCGCCCTGATGCTAAGTACTGCCGCTAGCCCCTCTCTCCTCTGCAAACCTGCTGAGGCCTTACTAGCTACTCCCTACTGAATAGTCTGTGTCAGGATTTCTTGTGTGTGTATCGCTTCCTAGTGCTGGCTGCCTGAGAAGAGCTGGTCTCATAGGTAAGAGGGCTGGACTGGCTTTGGGTGGGTGGGTGTGTGCCCCCTACTGGATGATTCTGTTAGAGCTTTTTCATGTGTCTGCTCCTTCCCTTGGCTGGCTCAGTGTGTGCGGGTTTTAGAGTTAGCTGACATGACATCTTCCTTCCTGGGATGCACCACAACTGCCCTGCAAACAAGCCTCTGGGGAAGGGCTCACCTCCAAGGGCTATTTTATGTGCGATGTAGGTAAACAGGATGTCATGTGACCTGACCTCATGCCCACTGAGAACATCTATATAACGATGGTGCTTGACAGAATCGACCATCGTCTCTGTTGCTTGACCCCATTACTGATAGTCTCAGCAAAGAAGTGAAGGACTGAATAGGCGACGGCGGCTCAGCTCTCCTCATGTTCCCAGATGAGATCTCTTCAGGGTAGAGATTGCAACACATTGGGCATGAAAGAAACCTGCATTGACGCTGCCTATGGTATGCCACTCAGAGGTTTGCCATTCCGAGGATAAACAGAAGCCTCAGACTCCTGGGACTGTCAATCTAGCTCGTCTCTCTAGCACTGTGCTCACAAATCTGGGCATAAACAAGTACAACACAGCCCAGGTTTTCAGAGAAAATATCAAGGCTCAGGGAATGGGAAAGGCAAAGGGACAGAGGGGTGCGAAAGGAACCTGCAGAATGCTGTGGAGGTAGAAAAAAGCTGTCTCTGAAAACAGCTCACTAACGAAAAAGCTTGTCACTGATTTATTCTAGCCATGGAATAAGGCATCTGCTAAAAATATGTGTTATGAAGAGATGGCTATAGTTAGACATAATCCTTCCTTTATATATATATATATATATACACACACACACACACACACACACACACACACTTCCTCCACAAATGCCGTAACAGAGCAGCTGAGGAAATAGATTGTGGTTTCAGAGAAGCTCTCTGATGGTGATTGGCTGATGTCATGGAGGGGTGGAGCCTTGGGTGGGATTGTTTTTGTATGAGATTGTAACGTTGTGGGGACAGGGGGCCCACGGTGATACATTCCCTAGGGAGGCCTTTACAAAAACCTCCCTGGGGGGTATCCCATTTGAGCGTGTGCCAGGACAGATATAGCACAGTCTGCAGCACAGCAGGCACATTCTGCCTGGGCTGTGCCTAGAATGTGCAGTAGTGAGGCATGTGGACGGCATCTGGGACATACTTAGGCCATTCTACAGCATGCAGGCACTTTCCACCTGGGTCTGATATATATATATAGAAGATGGCAGCACAGCATGAGTTCTACCTGGGACGTACCTAGAGCATTTGGCTCCACTCCATCGGGGATGCAACAGAAAGATCAGCAGCTTTGCCTGCAGATTCTACCTGGGAAGTATTTATGTTTGGTAGGACAGCCCATCCTGGGCTGGAGCTAAAACATTTGTGAGCACAACAGATTCAGCTGGGATATACCTAAAATGCATGTCAGTGCAAAAGGGAGAGACTTCATATTTTGCTGGTTTGATAACCTCTTGCAATAAGTGGCCCATTATTCATGTGAAAACCCTCCCAGAAAAAGACAACCCAAAACATAACAGAGACCTGACAGAAATGTGACTTGCTGTGTCAGCTGCAAAACACAGAGGTAATAGTGATTTAAGTGTAAAACTCCGTTGGATCTTTCAGTCTCCAGTTCAGCTTCCTGTATCCTTTGGGCTTGGCTGATCATAGTGACAGGATTAAGGCTTCTTTTTGACCCTCCTCATTATTAACTCAGGGATGGCAGTGACTGAACTTCCAGGACTATCTTTGGGATTTGGGGTTGATTTCTTTAATCTACTAGAAAACACCATAGTGTCCTTTCAGGGTCTTCCTAGGACTTTGGCACTCTGATAGCAGGGGAGACAAAATCAGGAGCTCTTTGCTTTAATTCAGGGATAAAATTCACTCTCTGCAAGCACCTGTTTATAGTTATTCCTAGGTCCCATTAAGTAACTACTTCATAGCACATTGTACACCCACTAGTTACAGAGTGAATGGCTGCCTACTCATTGGAACACAGGACTGGGAATCTGGAGCTACTAGTCACCAAGAGGTTCTGTTCTTGGCACTGTCACTGACTTGCTTGATAACCTTGGGCACCTCAGTTTCCCCATCTGTAAAATGGGGACAATATCTATTGATCTCACTGGGGTAGGTGAGGACTGTTTAGATAATGTCTGTAAAGCAATTGGAGTGTGAAATTTAAATAAAACAATAATAGGATCAATAACTAATGAACAGTACTCTAGTTAAAGCTTAGTATTGCACAGAAGCAATGCAGACTGTTTTTATGCCAATGATCACTAAACTAGGGCTGAGTGGCCCTCACATCTCTGGGATTTTAGATAAAGTAAACACCTCTTATGTCTGTCCACATCATCTGGAGCATATCTCTTTCTTCTGCTTATGATTCAGCCCCTTGTCACTGTGACCAACGATAAAGTCTATTTTGGTGCAGGCACAAAACTCACTGTGTTAGGTAAGAAAATCCCATTTTTCTTTATAATCCTTTGAAATCCCAGCTCTCCCCTTTTGAGAACAACCCCCCATCCACATCCCCCTTTGGGTATTGAGTTGGTGTTTTCCCAGTGTGCCAATTACCAAGCCTACTTCGGAGAAGGGACTAAACTCACCGTTCTAGGTAAGGACATAAAATTCCTTGTGGGTTGCTGAATGAATGTAATGTATGTGAATAATGGGGCTGCCCTGGCAAACAATTAGGAAGGGTGAAGGGCTGTGATATATCTGTGTATACTAAATTTTTATTAATATAACAACCTCTGAAAAATCTCTCTGATCCACAAAGGCGTAAGTATTCCCCTAGAGAGCTAGTTATTCTGGGGCTACAGAGCATTAAAAACCAACACATGCATCAGCAGGGACTGAGTTACAATCACGTTTTAGACAGCACAAACAATAGTGTATAGGGATCAAACCAGAGTCCATTAACTTCAGTAGCTCTGGTCCCTTTGGGATTGAACATACACATGTTTTGTCTGGGATGACAGGGTAAGCCAAACAAATATGCATGATATTTTTAACAGACAAAATAGAACAACAAACAAACGATCTGTTTTGTCACAAGCCGTGCTCCCAGATACCTTGTGCTCTAATTCCCAGTTGCTCTTTTTCCATCCACTTGGACACAGGACCCCTAACAACAGACCAAACGGGGCAGACTTCTTGGCACAGCTATCCAAGGAAAAGGGATCATTTAGCCAATGGAAAGCTTAGTGCAATGAGAATCCAAAAATCCCAGGAGCAGATGATGCTTACTGACAACAGCAAGCTAGGTCTAATGCATGTGGTTCAAACACAATAAAAGGCTTTTGGGGGATACTCCCATGTAGGCCCCCCATTTGGATTTGGATGTCCCCAACTTTGATGGGCAAAACAAGGTTGCCTATATAACCCTGAAAAAATGACCACTGTGTTGTCATTGGCACACAATTCTCCCCAGGGTCAATGTACTTGCTAGCACCAGTCTTTTGATTGCACCAGCCCCTTTGTAATGAGGATGTAGAAGGATTATGAGTTATTGATGGTGATTTCCACAACAGAGACAGTCACAGAGAATCGTATAGTAATTTTTAAGTGATTAACAAATCTTTATCAGATATGAGTAAGTCTCAGGTACCTGGCCTGAAGGAATTCAAGGTGTAGGACCCAGACTGACTGCAGCCAACAATGTTGCAAAGTGCACTTTGAAGGTTTCTGGTCAAGACAGGGAAGAAAACCTAATGGAGCAGAGAGGATCTCCCCTTGATACTTGCTGAAAAACCTTTATCCTTATTGTGTTCAGGAAATTCTGAACAGCCTAGGGGATGGGACAAGCTGCTAAGGAATGATGTGGAATCACTACCTCTGGAGATCAAGGCAGAGACTAGAAGCCCATCTATTAGGGATGGTTTAGGGACAGTGAACTCAGTCCTGCCGTGACAGAGGGGAATGGACCGGAAGGTCCTTGCTAACCTTATACGAATCAATATTTGTTTTAACGGAGTGTAAACATCAAGTAAGATAAGACTTAGATGAGGGAGGGGGTGAGAGATACCAGGATGACCATGAGCAAAAGGAAGGATTCTGGATAGATATTAGAAAGTATTTCCTACAGTGAGTCTGACTGAATCTCCCATCAGCTGAGTCATTTAAACCTGGAGTAGATAGACCCCTGAAGAAGACACTGCAGGGACCAGACTTGTATTGGCCCCCAGTAGGGATGGACTTGGTGTGACCTAACAGATGGTTTCCATCTCTTATTTCAATGGCATTATAATTTGTTGTGCGTTTGGTTTCTCCTTCTGTTTGTGCATGGCAAGGAGGGGGATAGATTGCAGGATAGGTTGAGCAGAGTGAGTTTGGAGGGAGGTTTTCCTGCAGCTGCATAATGGTGTGAGCTCTGAAAGACTATACTTTGGCGATGGCACCAAACTCACTGTCCTAGGTAAGAGAGAAGCTCAAGTTGTGTGTTGTTTGTGTTATTATTGAGGTATTGCCATATAAGACCTGACCAATGCTTCACCTAGTCCTGTGTCCCACTTACTGGAACAGACCTCTAGTCCATCTAGTCCAATGACCCATAGATAATACCAGATGCTTCAGAGGCATGTGTGACCCCCACCCCATCCATAAAGTAGCTGCTAGTGCCATCTGTTATCATAGCGGCAGGCCTGACACCAAGCAATGGCCAAGACAAGTCCTGGAGCCTGTGGATTGATAGCCCTGTGTTTTTACCGTAGCTGGTGTTATTGCATGTTGTACTCTGAGCCATATGTGTGTTTAATTTGTTTTGGATTCTCCCATGGTACTAGGTCAATCCCCTCACTCTACAGAGCAATTACATAGGGCTAAAAAGATAAAATGTGATGGTGTGTGTGTGTGTGGGGATGTTGCAGTGACTTACTCCTTGTGTCCTCTCTGGGCTGAGATGTATTATAACATGAACACTCACTGGGAGTCCTGTGACAGGAGAAGGAAAGGAGTAACAGCTCTCTCCAACCATTCCTGAAGGGAGTAAGGAGGTTGGGGTGAGGGGGGAGAGAGGACTCGTCCCCAGTCCATGTGGTTTTTGCAGCTCTCCTGCCTCACTGTGTAACTAGAGCAGTACTTCGGAGATGGGACCAGGCTCATGGTGTTGGGTAAGGATAGAGATGGTGGTGGGGTGTCTGGGAGAGGATAGCCTGATGGCATCTCTGGGACTGTTGCACTCCACAACAGTCTTCTCTCACTGACCCCAGTAAAATGTCTGACTGACTGTCTGTCACTCTATCTTTGTCTTGATTTTCCTCTCTCTGTAATGTTCTTATTCCCTCTCTCTCTTTGTCTCTCTTTGTCTTCTGCACACAGTTCTCTCTTGTCCCGCTCTTTCACCCTCTATGGGGGCTGTTTTGAGGTAGATAAGACAGAAAGGACATTGTAGAATCATACACTCCTCTTTGCCTCCTGTCTTTTGCTGTCTAATGCCAGAGCTTAGTCTGATTGTAGTCTCCAGTGATACAATCTGGCCATGATCGCTACAAAGTTTCCTGAGTTGGGAAGCAGTGGGGGCTGGGCTAGGCTTTAGCAGTTGTGGGTTTTATTCTGACAGTTTACAGCTGTGTTCTAATACCTCTCCCCTTATCTTTGGAGCTGGCACTGTGCTCACTGTTACAGGTAAGAGGTCATGATTTATCTCCCCACTCCCCTGAAGGACGCTTAAAAGTTTCCCTTATGCTAGTGACATGTAGCATTCACACAAGTGGAGGTGAGGGAAAACTGGCAAGACAATTATTCAAGGCACAATCTCTACCCAATTGGCCTTGCCATGAATATAAGGGGGGGGGGGAACGATGATAGTGTACTCACCTATCAAAAAACATTGACTTTGGCAAGTGGGTATATAAAATAGACTATTCCTAGGCTACTGTATCAATAGATTTCTTTCAGATTCTCTCTTTTTGTGTGTCTGCCTGTATGTCTCAATCTCTGTTTCATTCCTAGTCTGTCCATTTCTCTGGCCTGTGTGTTTTGCAGTGTTGTTGCAGCTGTGTTGGTCCCAGGATATTAGAGTGACAAGGGGAGAGAGGTAATATCTTTTATTGGACCAACTTCTGTTGGTGAGAAAGATCTGATTCCAGGCCTGAAGAAGAGCTCTGTGGAGCTTGAAAGCTTGTCTCTCTCACCAACAGAAGTTGTTCCAATCAGGGCCACACAGAGGATTCAGGGGGCCAGGAGTCTTTGGAGGCAGGGGCCCCCCACCACCGAATTGCTGCCAAAGACCTGGCACTTTGGCAGCGGGTCCCGGGGTGGAAATACCCCCCGCCGTGGGTCTTCGGGGCACTTCGGCAGCAGGTCCCGGAGCGGAAGGACCCTCCGCCACCAAATTGCCACTGAAGACCCGGAACGGAAGAAGCTCTGGGGGCCTGGACCCCACGAGAGTTTTCCAGGGTTCCTGGAGTGAGTGAAGGACCCCGCTCCAGGGGCCCCGAAAAACTCTTGTGGGGGCCCCTGCAGGGCCTGAGGCCTGGGGCAAATTGCCCCACTTGCCCCTTCTTCTGGGCAGCCCTGGTTCCAATAAAAGATATTATCTCACCTACCTTGTCTTTTTGCGTTTTATCCTTCTCTAGCTCTGTCTCTTTCTTTGCCTTTCTTTCCCTAGCTCTCTCTCTCCTGCCCCCTCTCTTTGTCCTCCTTTTTCTTCTCTGTCTGTTTGTCTTTGTTTCTCTCTCTGTTTCCATGTCTCCTCTCTCTATTCCTCGAGGGCAGGATCTGATCAGCACACTGAGCATTTACATATGCCAGAGAGGCTTTGAAGGCAACAGAATACAGTTCGCAAAACAAAACACTAATTATGATGGTGGGGACAATAAAAGGGATCATATGGCAGAGAGTTGCCTACAAGGAAGAGGAAAATACTAGATACTGTGGCTTCAAAACTAATGCTAGCATTTTAAGGGGAGAATAAGATGATGTGAGCTTATCATCAGTAACTCAGGGCATGTTGTATCTCAGAATGCCACGTTCCCAAAGGGTGTTCTCTGTCTGTATGCCTCTATCTGTTTCCATGTCTCCACTCTCTATTCCTCGAGGGTTTGCCACGACAGGCCAGACAAGGCAGGAAAAGATTCTACATCTCTAGCAGGAGTTTGGCATCTTTGTAATAAAACAGAGAAGCTTATGTAAGGAATGTGATGCCCCTTTAAGGGCCAAGCACAGATACAACAGCCAAATCTGAAAGTCAAGATGTAAGGCTGTGCCAGTTAAAGCCAAAGCAGTGATCTGGAGTTGCTCAATTTGGTGAGGGTCCATCTCTCAAGGCAGCTCCAGGCGTCTTCCTGGAGAGCCTTCCTCCAGCCAGAGGGGGAAGGTTAACTCCTTCCCTGCCAATGCCTGAATGGGGCCTGTAAACCGATCACATTGTAGCATAATTCTGAGTAATACACTATTATGTCTTAAGTATCAGAGGGGGTAGCCGTGTTAGTCTGGATCTATAAAAGCAGCAAAGAGTCCTGTGGCACCTTATAGACTAACAGACGCATTGGAGCATGAGATTCCGTGCATCTGATGAACTGGGTATTCACCCACGAAAGCTCATGCTGTAATACATCTGTTAGTCTATAAGGTGCCACAGGACTCTCTGCTGCTTTTATTGTGTCTTATTACACCTCCCCAAACACTCTGTAATTGCTATGAACATATTGCTTATTGTGTCTTACAATGCAGCACACTGCATACAAGGAACACACTGCATGTTTTGTCTGATAACACCCAGGGATACATTTCCCTGTCAATATGGAGGCATGGGTTCGGTAGTATCCTTTTAAATAATTTGGGAGTTTGGAGTCCCCTAGTGTGCCTCCCAGTCTTCTGTTGCAGAAGGCACCAGAACTCTGTCTCAGCCATAGTCTGTATGTAGCTAGGCCTGCTATGTTCTGATCTAGTTAGTAAACATGGTGCCTTGGGGTCTAGCCGTGTCTGTGTGGTTTCCTTGCATTATTAATGTTGTATCGAAAGCAAAGACACAATCAGTACCCTGAGGGGTTGTTGGCACAAGGCAGGAGAGTGTTTGTTCAGGGCCGTCTGTGCCATGTTGCTTTCTTTTCCAGAGGTTGGGCTCAATATCACCTCCCCCAAAGTGGCCATCTTTCCCCCGTCAAAGCAGGAGATCAAAGAGAAGGGGAAAGCCACTCTGGTGTGCCTGGCCAGAGATTTCTACCCCGACCACATCAAGCTGGTCTGGCAGGTGAATGATGCTGACAGGGAAGACGGGGTGAGGACAGATGAGTTTTCCACTTGGGATAACACATCAAAATCATACTCGCTGACCAGCCGCCTGAGGATCTCAACCCAAGAGTGGTTCAACTCCAAGAACAGTTTCCGGTGTGCTGTGAAGTTCCACCTGGATGAGATCCAGTATGAAGTGATCAGAGGTGGAGATGGTGAGTAGTGATTGAGCATTACATTATCATATGAAATGGAAAACAATCAAAGTGAAAACAAAAGCAAAAGGAGATGAAAGAGAGAGAAAATAATCCCCACAGAAACACAAAGAGAAAGACAGTGTTCATCTGCAAATGTGCAGGTTCATGGACACACATATAAGAGTACATGTAAGAGTATGTGCCAGGACTATATGTGTATGTTCACAGGGATACATATTTGCACTGGCATAGTCTTTTTATACATGTATATAATCAAGCACATTTTCATAGCTCTTTAGAGAATTTAGCTAAGAAACACTCTGAAGAGTCTATAATCTAAATAATATGAGTAAGTACCACTAATACCATCAGTATGTAACATCCCAGAAAATCTGAAGCCTGTATTCTGTCAGCTCTGAGGAAACTGTGGCTTACAATCCTTTCTTTGCCTTTCAGGGTGTGGCATCACTGAAGGTAGGCATTTCCTCTCACTGCCTCTATCTCACCAGGAATTTAAACTCCCTTACTAGCAGACACTGTGTACAGGGTGTGTCAGGAAGAGTTTAAGGCCACAGGGGACCACTGGATCATCTATATATGAATATCACAAGCCACCAACACCCCCACACTAAAGCTAACAACCAAAATTAGACCAAAGTACTACAGCCCACAGGAGACTAGACTATTATGTGTGGGAAATGTGTTATGTTTCTCTGCACTAAGAGAGAAGCAAGAACTTCCAGTGTAAAATGTCCGGTAGAGTATATGAATAAAAGATAACTAAAAAGTGCAAAAGAAAAACCTACATGTGAGAGACAGTGCACTGAGAATGCCTCCTCCGGAGGCTCCCTTTGTAAATTACACAAAGGGGATCATGGGACCTTCCTCATCCAATCAGATTTGCTCCCTCGGTCTTCCCTCTCCTTCAGTATAATTATAAACAGAAGATGTCTTCAGACTGGAAAGTTACCAGCTTAGTTATTACTCATAGAAGGCCCATCTATGAAACAGGTATTCTCCAAATGGCTCTGTGAGGCATTAAAAGCATTAAAGTGCCAGTGAATATCAGGAATATAAATACAAATGCCATGCTATTCAGTTTTATTTGGTGCCTGGTGTAACCAGATATCCAGCCCAGTTTTTCAGTGATGTATATTAAGACCTTCTATTCCTCACTGTGGATTTCTTATTTGACTGTTGATACTCTAGATGTAGATTCCCCAGATTATATAATTCCATAAATAATCAGTGTTTGATTTACAGAATCCTACATGCGATCTGGCAACTCTACAAAGCTCACCTACCTGGTGCTCTTGTGGAAAGCCATGCTCTATGCCTTGCTGGCGAGCGCTCTGGTGTGGCGAGTCAAGGTAGGCTGGCCAGTTGGTTTTTGTTTGGGTTGGCAAAATCAGAGGTTCAAGGATGCAACAGGGACATCGGATGCAGAGAATGCTAGCAATGGGCAAAGACCTACAATCTTGTCCTTCCTTTTCCCAGCCATTGAAAGGTTGTTTTCCATATATCTTGCAGGGCTTTGTCTAGTCTAGTATAATGTCCCAAATGATGAGGTTTCCACCACTTCCCTTTCACAGTCTAATAGAAACTCACTGTTAGGAAAGGTTTCCTGATACCCAACACAAATATTCCTTTTCAGGGCACTTGTTAACACATGAGGAAAGCTCAAAAGAATTAACTATAGCTTCTCTAGAGTATGACTATGGTGGCTATGTTAACATTCTATGTGTATTGGAAAGAGTGCACATGGAGAGGAATAGCTAAGTGGTTTCTGAGGAGATCCTGGGGTTAATGGGATGAATTTGAATACAGGGGAGACTTTTGACTGTTGAATGATGTTTGGTTGAATGATCTCCTTGAGGGATGTGGTGGAAGTGCCATCACATGACTCATTTAAACCTCGGCTTGGACAAAGCACTAGAACATAGACCTCATGGACCAATCCAGGGAGTTATGGACAGATGGGCACGATGCTGCCTACTGCATTAAGTCTTTCCCATCTCTATTTTCTCACTGAGTCTTTGTTCTGTGTTTGTACAGTGCCTAGAACAGTGGGGTCCTGGTCCATGACTGCTCTTAGGCACAATGGCAATACAAACAATAAAAAATAATAATACACTTGTGTGATGGCACTGGACTTTTCATAACATTTTGGATGACTCTTGTACGTGGCTCAGTTTACCCTATGTGGGGCATGTTTAAATAGGTGGGAGGAAAAGGGTGTTTACTCATTGCAGAGACTCAGAGATATAGGTGGGACTGATGCCTACCTGCCTGGGGTCCCGGTCCCCATGCCCATGGATTGTCCCAGAAGACACTGGCCACTCCAATTGCCTGGACATTTTGCACCTTGCAACAAATGACCATGGATCGGCCACCCTCCTTAAGAAGCCAGCTGGGTGTGACCAACTGAATAACAAAGGACTGGGGAGGGACCAGAGGGGTTGTATCATGTGGGCTGCTTTCTGTGCTGGCTGAGAGTCACTGCAGAGTCAGGATGTCATAAACAGATAGTTAAGGGTTAATGCCTCTTTTACCTGTAAAGGGTTAAGAAGTTCACCTAGTCTAGCTGACACCTGACCAGAGGAACCAATGGGGGAACAAGATGTTTCAAAAGGAAGGAGGGAAGTTTTTCCTTTGTTGAGAGTTTCAGTTTCAGCCGGAGTGGAAAAGATCAAGGAACCAGCCTCTTAGCAGAGTAGTAAGTTTAGAAAGGAATAAATAGGTTTATGTTTATTTCTTTGTAACCTGTCTTGTGAAATTAGAGGTAGAATCAAATTGGGTATTGGGATATTTTCACTGGTGTACTAAGTTTTTGCCCAGGGGAATATCCTCTGTGTTTTGAATCTGTTGTCTGTGAGAGTAGCTGGTATGCTAATCTCTCCCAGAGTGTTTTCTTTTACCTTTCTTTTCTTTAATTAAAAGCCTTTTTCTTAATACCTGATTGATTTTTCCTTGTTTTTTAGATCCAAGGGGGTTGGATCTGGATCCACCAGGAGTTGGTGGGAGAAAGGAGGGGGGATGGTTAATTTCTCCTTGTTTTAAGATCCAAGGGGTTTGGATCTGTGTTCACCAGAAAATTGGTGAAGTCTCTCAAGACTACTCAGGAAAAAAAACAGTAGTGCTCGGGGGGCGGGGGGGTGACGACAGCAATACCAGATCTAAGCTGGTAATTAAGCTTAGAAGTGTCCATGCAGGTCCCCACATCTGTACCCTAAAGTTCAGAGTTGGGAAGGAACCTTGACACAGGAACTCAGGGGTGCATTGCTCCCTTTGAGTGTGTAAGTCTCCCTTCTGTGTCCAACTCAGGTGGACTTGCTGAAGGGAGCTCACGGCATGAAGCATGGGTGCTGAAGGCTCTGAGGTTGGGTCCCAGGAGGCAGTGAAGCTGAGTGTCTTACCCCAGTGAGAGAGTGTGACCCTAAGGGTGCTGACATACTGAAGGGATCCTCCAAGGGACTTTTACAGAGCTATTTGAGAGCACTGGACCTGTGGATCTGTGACGACTTGTGTGAAAAGGGTGTAAAACTCTAACAAATCAGAACGGCAGTGACACCAGATGTAAGGCAGTGGAGACTCTACTGGCAACAAAGAGGGGAAGTGCACTGGGCCAGATGATGCACTGACTGTTTTGCATTGCTCTGTGATGCACAGCACCTTGTGAATCTGGACCATTGTTTCTATGGGGTGGTCACTTTTGTTTGTGTTTTTCTTTCTTCTGTTTAGGCTGGTGACAAGCTGAGCAGAGAATAAATTGGAACTCGTCTCCAGCACCTCAGGAGGAGCACAGCTAAATTTATCTACTGCTCCGAATCCTCCAGGGAGAAGGATTTTGCTTCTGCCTGCACTCTGCCGATATTCCATTCTGTGGAGGGATTTGATGGGTAGAGTAGTTCCTCTCTATCCAGCTCTTTCAGTAGTCACTGATGGCTCCCCTTGCCCCCAGAGCTTTAAAAGCTAGATAACTACCCATAGTGAGGGACTGAGGGGGCTGCCCCCTGAAGCCATAATAAAGTCTTGGTTTCTTTTCATTTGAAAAACCTGAGTTTGTGTCTTTTCTCTGATAGCTACAGGGCTGGAGTCCACACACTGCAGCATGGAATGACACACATCACCATGCAGAGCCCATGTTAGTCTGCATTTATTGACAGGGATTAGAAAAGTATCTCATCTGCAGTTAGGATAATACAGGGGTCTTTGAGTTCTCATGCATCAGGGTGTACACTGAAATCCCACCCCCTCCCCACCCCTTGCTGACCTCCCTCCTGGAATAAAGTGGTATGATATTGTCAAGGCCCCTCTTTTTCAGCTTTGGTTTTGTTTTTTAATATCCTGGGAATGTATTGTTGTTTATTCAAAAATTTAAAAAACATGAGAAAATCAGTAGAAATAAAAAATGAAGGGCAGTAGGTGGGTGGGGGAAGAGTGCTCAATACTCACATGGAGGGGAGGGGTGCGTGGTACTCACAGGGTGCAGTGGGCAGGGTGTGGGGGAGGGTACTTACCCTGTGGAAGCCTTCCACTCCCTGCAGTGGTCAGGTGGTCTCAGCTTCCGGGACCCAGCTCCATGCCCCTCTCACTTCCCTACTGTGGAGAAGCAGTTGGGGCTGCGCAGAAGTGCCAGGGTCAGGAGGAAAGCAGGAGGCTGCACCCCCATAAGTACAGATCCCTCTGCTGGACAGAGCCCCCTGCTGACCCCAACCCTTCAGCACAGCCCTGTCCGGTTCCCCTGCACAGGCTCTGTCCAGCAGGGGAAGTGGATGGGGCTCTGTGCCCTGGGCCATGCTGAAGGGCTAGTGTCACAAGAGGAGCTTCTCCAAAGCAATGTCAGGTGCGAAAAAGCCAAAATTGGAGTGAAAATCAGTAAAACTGACATCGGTAATATGAGTAAAACTGAAATACTGGCTTTTTGAACACCTGGGAATTTTTCAGTGAAAATCAATAAATAGCAAAAATGAAGGGCCTTGAATTCTGTATCATTAGGTGCTTTATTATTTATATCTAAGATTAGACTGTTAGCTCTCCTGGGCATGGACTGTATCTTTCTATTCAGCAAGGTGTCTTATATAGTTTGGACAAAGTAAAAAATTATAATAATGAGAGGTATTGCAGTTTCCTTTGAAGCTTTCAGCATTGATCCTATCAGGGACAGTATATCGGACAGGATGGTCATTGTATGCCTAGATGGCATTCTCCCAGGGCTTTGCAGTTGGGGAAGCTATACAAAGACCAAGGCCCTCAAAGGTATTTAGGCACCTACTTTCACTTACCTACTGAAAAACTATGGAAAATGTCCTATTTTAAGACTATGCTTTTTTTCTTCTCTTTTGCTTTGTTCTATATAAGCAAAGGAATGGATGGGCTCAGGTGGATCAGGGTAGGAACATCTTGGACCCAGTTCTCCCTTGCACCAGATTTGAGCTGAGTGTAGGGAACAAGGGAATGGGAGCAAAGATGGCTTTATACCACTATTTTAGGCCAGACCCAGCCATGGATGGCATAAAGGCAGGCACAGAAACTAGCCTGCGGATGCCAGGACCAAGGGGCGAAAGTAGATCAGAGAACTGGATTAGTAAAAAGGGACAAGCTGAGAGACAACTGAAGTAGGTACAGTAACTCCTCACTTAAAGTCGTCCCGGTTAACATTGTGTCGTTGCTGATCAATTAGGGAACATGCTCATTTAAAGTTGCACAATGCTCCCTTATAATGTTGTTTGGCAGCCACCTGCTTTGTCCACTGCTTGCAGAAAAAGGAGCCCGTTGGAGCGCTACTGGTGGGGGCTTGGAACCAGGATGGACTGGCAGCCCCCCTATCAGCTCTCCGCTCCCCTAACTTCCCTGTGCGGCAGCCGCCAAGCAGGCTATCAGTTGCCAGGTAATTCAGCTGTCCCTTCCCCCACTGCCATGTGCTGCTCCTGCCCTCTGCCTTGGATCTGCTCCTGGGACCCTCCTGCTTGCTGTGCAGCGGGGTTGGGGGGGGGAGGGAAGGGGGTGCTAATGTCAGGGTGTCCCCCTCCACAGAGGGGAGGAGGGGGAGAGGGGCATGACAGGGCTCAGGACCTGGCAGCAGCTGCCATCTCAACTTGCTGATCTCCTTAAAAAGGCAATGTACTTAGAATGGGGTCAGCATACTTAAAAGGGCAATGCAAAGCTCTCTTTCACACATGGTGTGATGTGTGTCTCTATCTCTCTCTGCCATGCTGTCTCCCCTCCCTCCATTCGAGCTGCCTTGTAGAGTGTGAGTCTACATTAACAACAATGTGTTAACCCTTGAGGGCTCAGCTGAGTGCTAGTTCATCATTTAGCAGTAAGGCATTCCTTGGAAAATATCCCACCCTCTTCCACCCTCTGACTTCAGCACCTCAACCAAGCTTCATAATCATCATTGCTGTGTACAGTATTAAATTGTTTAAAACGTATACTATATAAAATATAGTCTTTTCTCTGGTCAAAAAAATTTCCCTGGAACCTAACCCCCTCTAGTTACATTCTTATGGGGAAATTGGATTTGCTTAACATTGTTTCGCTTAAAGTTGCATTTTTCAGGAACATAACTGCAACGTTAACCGAGGAGTTACTGTAGTTTAGTCTCCATTCTGTGCCCCAGTAAGACCCATAGAAGATGCCTGACTTCCAGCTTTCTAGACAGCACAAGTCAACCAAAGGGATCAGAAGCAAATTTCCAGCTTGTGAGTCAGCCAAGATCTGAACCTCCTGCAAATAGGTGACACCTCACCCAAGCATCCTTAAAGACCACTAAGGGCAGATAGACAGACAGGCAGACAGTGATCTCCTTGTTTTATTGTGACTGGACATCCATTGTGAAATCATTTGATGTAATCTCTCCAGGATACATCATTGGGCAGGGGTGACTGTGCACAGGCTAACAGTCACTGTTTAGTAACCCCTCTTACATGTGCGGTTTTGTCATCATCCACCAAGTAGCTCATGAACATGTCTGGCTAAATTCAGTGTTTTGGATTGTTACTATGGGCTAAGTCTCTGCCTTGCCTAGGGAGCCAACTGGGACAGGGTACTCCACCGTCAACACTAGCGAGTGGGGATGGGGCCCTGTATTAGGAAGTCCATGGCTATTCCTCAAAACCTCATGGTGTGTACAAGCCAAGAGGTGGAGAGGAAGGGCAACTAACCAAGGAGGGAGTGGGGACGGAAATGCACCTGTACCATGGCCTGTGGGTGCCACAGAAACACACATAAAACTTGGAGTGACACTGTCTGGTGTGTGAATGTGGCGTGGGACCCAGAAGTATCTGGGCCAAATGCAACTGCACAGGATGCATAGCCCTAAAGTTGCCACAGCATGGGATCCCCAATTATTAGAAATAATTAGGATCTTGGTTTTACCTCTCAGCTCTAGCCACACTGTTTCACCCAGCAATATGGTGGGACACTGGGGTCAGTATTGACTTAGTTGGGAGAAAGTAATCTCCTGAGTCACTCACACCCTTTCTTGCAGCCCTGCACCCCTTAGCACCATGCAGGGGCCTTTGGGTCAATGCTGACTTACAGGAGAAAGGGCCCCTTACTGGGTCACCCAAACCACTCCCTGTACCAATTGCTTTCTCCTTGAAAGTCTTCCACCTAAATACTGACCTTTCCTAGCACAAGAAACCTGGCTCAATCTTAGCCCAAGTCAGTTAGCCTGAAGACAGGGGAAGGGAGACAAGAAGATGTGTGGTGGGGAGCAGCAGAGAGCTGTGAGGATGTGGTGAAGGCAGAGAGCATAGCGGATGTGGGGAGGAGGTGTTCATATTATGTCAATGCAGAATTGAAAAGGCAGTAGAGGTTTCAATAACAAGGCCCTGGGGGGTTGGTCTCTGCATGTGGTTAAACGCTCGGAGTCACAAGTGATTGGTGAGTCACCATTCCATTCCACCTGTGAGCCAATGTAGGTCTCATTCTCAAAACCATATGCAACACTGAGATTACAATGATACAAAGCATTTCCAAGAGGTCACAGCGCAGGTGGTACTGTTCTGCGGGCCACGCTTCCGAGCATTGTTCTGTCTGTGGTTTACAGATAATAAACAGGGTGTCATGTGACCCAGCATCGCTCTCACCCTGGTCATGGAAAACCCCACAATCTATATACCAGGCATACCTCACTAACCCCACTCCCTACAAGCACTATTATTTGGCCTCCTTGCTGCCATTCTCAGCAGAGAAGCTTGGAGTAAAAGGGTCATGGAGACTTAACACCCCTTTAACTCATGGAGGTAGGCACTGCAAGTCAGGGATGGGGCATTCTGACAGAGCAGTGTGTGAAGAAGCCTGCACCAACCACTGCCCATGCTGTCCCTGTTGGGTGGACTTCAGGCTCCAAAGAATGACAGTCCAGCATCTTTTCCGAGCATCAAATTCACTGTAGCCTTAAAACCAATTAGTGGGCTCACTAAACCACTTCAATCATCATCTGTGATTGGAAAGAAGGAGGTGATATTTTGTTCCTAGTTAACTAGGCATAAACTCACAGTTCTGCTCTGCCTGACACTGCTTTGAACTGGGGTGAGGGATCATAAAAAGTCATAGAAATTGGAATAACTGACCCTTCTGAGAAGGGAAGCTGGATCTGGAAGAACTGTCTAAGAAAACAGAAGATATTATAACCCTTGAAGAGATAAGTTTCAAGGTAACAGATTATGGTTGCCACTGAGGAAAGTTCAAAAAGTAAGGACCAAATACATGCCCCCAACTCACACCCCAAAAGAGTAGAGAAGCATTAAGAGGCCCCGTTTATTCCTATGCTGTACCACCTTAATACTTTACCAGCATAAATGAACTGCCACACTGATGGATCTGGCCCCACACAGAATTCCCTGGATGTATGTGTCATCATGCCAGGGACATTCTTGAGCACTACAGGAGCAGGTCTGGAGCACTGTGTACTCTGGCTATTCCCAGCTGCTGCAATGCCCCTTTAGAGGCTGTGTATTCATTGAGCACAAGTTAGTACAACCCTTGGGATATTGAAGCAGGCCTTCCCCCGTCTAGAATATGTAAGGTCCAGAGGTGACATAAAGCATCCTTTGATTCTCTTTCCAAAACCAAACTCAGTCTGGCATAAGGATGAACTGGGCCAAAGCTGTCAATTTTTGTTGGTTTAGGTAACCTGTGTGTAGACTCAGTGTTTCAGTAGATGGCAGCAAAGAGTATAAGGAAACCCTATTTGCAAAGCCATTATTTGTACAGTTGAGATGATGTGACTCAGAAACAATGCCAAGATGAGTGTTAGGATATAGATATTCAGGCCTGTCTGCAAAGGCCTATACTTTAAGAATTTAGTTGTATTCTTATCATAGGCACCAACTTTCTCCGGTGCCGGTAGGTGCTCGTGCCCCCCTGCCCCTGGCCCCGCCTCAACTCGACTGTGTTTCCCTGGCCCTGCCCTCATTCCAATCCCTCCCCCAAAGTCCCCGCCCCAACTCCGCTCGCTCCCATCCCCCATAGGATCCCTTCCCCAAATTCCCACCCCAGTCCTGCCTCTTCCCCCAGCGTGCCATCTTCCCCCTCTTCCCCCCTGTCTCCCTGCCCCGCGAAACAGCTGTTTCACAGCACAAGCACTGGAAGGGAGTGGGGAAAAGCAGGACACACTGGCACACGCAGAGGAGGTGGAGGCGGAGATGAGCTGGAGCAGGAGGGCAGGGTGGGGCCACGGGGAGCTGCCGGTGTGTGTTCAGCATCCACTAGTTTTTCTCCGTGGGTGCTCCAGCCCTGGAGCACCCACGGAGTCGGCACCTATGGTTCTTATCACTTAGCTAGTCATAGAGGTATAAAAGAAAGACTTAAAATCACTGTCTGCCAGTGTAAGGGCCTTCTCTTACTGTGACAGTCTGAGGCCCTGTTCTTAGGCTAAGGCCTTTGGCTAAGCAGTAGAAGCCAGCAATAAGCTGGGAAGTGAATGGTCACATCCTCACCAGTCACACCGAAATAAGATGCTGTTGGGCTGTTAGGAATACAATCCTGTCCTGATAATGCCTATCACCTTCAGAGAAAGGGAAGAGCCTAGAAGATTTACAGAAAACTTAGTTTGATAGCATCCTGTCTGGCAAGAACTCACTTATCAATAGCTGGGATGTGAAATCCTCATTTTGCTGTTCTATCATTGTAGTCCCCATTTCCTGATTGTTTGTCTGTATAATCTCTGTCTGGTTCTGTGATTGTTTCTGTCTGCTGTATAATTAATTTTGTTAGGTATAAACTACTTAAGGTGGTGGGATATAATTGGTTAAATAATCATGTTACAATATGTTAGGATTGGTTACCTAAATTTCAGTAAAATGATTGGTTAAGGTATAGCTAAGCAGAACTCAAGTTTTACTATATAGTCTGCTGTCAATTAGGAAGCGGGGTGGGTGAGAACAGGGAATGGGGGTGTGGGAACTGGAATTATGTTTCACTAAGGAGGGGAATGGGAACAGGGAATGGGAACAGGAACACAGGCAAGGCTCTGTGGTGTCAGAGCTGGGAAGGGGGACACTGAGGAAGGAAACTGGAATCATTGCTTGCTGGAAGTTCACCCCAATAAACACTGAATTGTTTGCACCTTCGGACTTCGGGTATTGTTGCTCTCTGTTCATGCAAGAAGGACCAGGGAAGTAAGTGGGTGAAGGAATAAGCCCTCTAACAATGAGATCAGGATTTTTTGGGAGTTCTGATTAAATAAGTGCCATTTCTGTTATGACCTGATCAAACCAACAATACCTCTCATTCCTGCCCTGCAGCCCCCTGCTATTCAAGTCCTGGGCTCCCCACACAGCTCTGCTGATTCCCTCAATCGTTATTTTTTTTCTGTTCCTGTATCAGGCTTCTCCAGGGTAGAATTCGATAATCATAATGAACAGGAGGGTTTTTTTGTTTTGTTTTTTTCCATCTGTGGCTGGGATTCACTGATGTAATTTCACTTTGAGGGACATTGTTCACCTAGTCCTATGGAGGGGAAAGATGCCTAGCTCTCATTAGGCCATTATATACTAAGGTCTTCTTTTTATTTTGTTCAATTCCACCTTGGTTTTGTACCCCTCCCCTCATGCAGGAGAAAAGTTATGACCTGATACAAGATGGATGAGCATTTTCCAGATCAGCCTGATGTCACTTCCTGCCTCTACTCTACAAGTAGCACATTTCTCTGGTGATTCAAGTTAAGTACTGTATGCAAAGAGAAGTATGTCTCAGCTCTACGCACTTCTTCTGTGGCTCCTCATCACTCCTTGTAAGTGTTTATAGAGACTTATTCAAAGAGAGAACAAAGAAAGAAGAGCAAGAGAGAGGGAAGGTGAAAGAAATTAAGGGACAGTGATAGATAGATAGATAGATAGATAGATAGATAGATAGATAGATAGATCAAGCAAACATGCAAGAAAAAAATGACAGACTGAGAAAATAAGAGAGCCTGCAGGCAGGCAGACACAGGACATCCAGGACATGGGTCTCCCAATGAAATTGATATTCTCTTGTGTTTTTAATCTCTCCCTTGTTCTCATGCTGTCTGATTGCAGAGGGTAGTATGGGCACTTTGTACAGATCCCTAACCCTTTGCTCTTACTATCTCTCCATCAGTTCTCTGTGAAGAGAGGGAGCAGGTGGTACTGTCCCAGGTACCCAGGTGGGTGACACAGAAGACTGAGACCATGGTCAAACTGCACTGCCATCAGAACAACACAGATCATGGCTGGATGTACTGGTACCAACAGCCGGTAGCACAGCGGGGGCTGGAGCTCATAGGAGTGCTAATTAAAGGAACCCCAGAACCCACTTTTGAGGAGCATTTCAGGGACAACAGATTCAGTATGGTACGTGACAATGACAGACACTGCACACTGCAGATAGATCTGCTGAAGACCAAGGACTAGCCTTGTATTTTTGTGCCACCAGTCACACACTGTTGCAAAATCCTGAAGCTGCCAGACAAAAACTGGACTTGGGACTCAAAATATACTACCTTGGGTAGCTGTGATCTGTTCAGAACTCATACACTGAGCAGGACTAGCCCTGATCAGCATATGAGTGGGAGCCTTCCAAGCAAATACAAGGCAATGCAGTGAGTGGTGTCAGTGACTTCTTTCCCTTTAGTCAGTACAGTTCCCAATGCCTCAGTTTGATGCTCAGGGGTGCTCTGCTGCTGGGGGTGCCATTATTTGGAAGCAATATAAGAGTTAAAGCCCAGGGCCAGTCATGATGCTTAAAGGTCCCAAAGCAATTGAATAGACCACATGCTTCTGACGAAGTGGGTATTCACCCACGAAAGCTTATGCTCCAATACGTCTGTTAGTCTATAAGGTGCCACAGGACTCTTTGTTGCTTTTTAACACAGCTACACCTCTGATATCTGGGTTCAAAGACACTGTAGGAATGCTGGTCCCTCAGTCATGTGGGCCCAGATCCTCAAAGGTATTTAGATTTGAGGAGCTAGGCCATGGTGCTTATAAGAGTGAATGGAGGAACCACATGAGTAAAAGAGACAGGCTTCTTGGGATGAAATGAGCCAGGATAGAAATCCATGCCCTGCACACACACACACGCGCGCGCGCGCGCACACACACACGTGTGCGCACACACACACACACACACACACAGTTGTTAAACCTCTACATAGGCTCGGTGGGTGGCTTTTTATTTCTTCTGACCTGGTTCTCCCCATCCCTGACTTATTCCATTAAACTAAGTGCTGAGAGTCTGAGTTCATGCTCAAAGGATAACAAAGCCATAGTGTCTTCCCATTATTCTCACCTGATCTCATTGATCCTGTATGAATAATCTCCTGTTCTGCTGGGATTGAGTGGGAATGCATGCATCTGTGTCTGTGCTGAATTTCTAGAGCTAATCAAAACCCAGGAAACATTTTTATTCAAAGCTTTGTCAGATAAAATTCCCTATGAATATTTTCTGACCTGCTCAGCTGAGTTCTCCGTGGGTGAGAGTCTAACTAGGTATGTGCACGTTTGTTTGTGACATTACATGTGCATCTATACATATGATTCGGGGGGGGGCATTCATGTGACTCTCCATATCTGCCTCTGAATGTGTGAGACAGCACATATCCTTCTGCAGTGTATTTGTGCCTTTGCTATTCTCTGCATGTTCTTGGCTGTGTGTCTGCACATGCTTCTGTGTGCATATGCCTGTGTAACCACTCAGTATTATGTGTCAGTTGTATCATGTGCTTGTGCTTGTATTCATGTCTCTATGTGTATCTGAGAGACCAGGTGGGTGAGGCGATATCTTTTATTGGACCAACTTCTTTGGGTGAGAGAGACAAGTTTTCCAGCTACACAAAGCTCTTCTTTGGGTCTGGGAAAGTTGCTTAGTGTGTCATAGCTACATATAATTTCCTGGGACCGACATGACTACAACAACACTGCCTACAACCTATGTGTATCTGCACAGCTGTCTGTACACGAGTGTCTAGGCGGGGTACCTCTGTGTGGTTTCCCACCTGTCACAGCTCCCCTCTTCCTCTCGTAAGCTATAAATACCAGTTTGGCTTAGTGAGGGGTAGTAGGGAGGGAGCAGAGAGAGCATAACAAGTTCCTGCTTAGAGAAACCCAGGAACACCTCTATCCGGCCAGGTGTCTGTTTGATACGATCATCCCCTAGCGACATCATCTGTTTCCCCTTGTTTATTCAGTATAAGCACAAACCCTGCCATTTCCCCAGGCCCTGCCTCTGCTGGGTGTCTCTGGGGCGGGGCTGAGGGAGGAGATGTTTTTGTATGAGGTTGAATGGTTGTGGGGACAGCAGGGCCACGGTGATACATTCCTTAGGGAGGCCTTTACAAAAACCTCCCTCACGTAGTGGATAGGATGCAAGGGCCCCTGGGATATGTGCACTTCTTGACAGCCAGGGCTCCACTGGGAACTGCCTGCACATTTTCAAAGATTTGTTCATCCCAACCCTGAAGTGTTCCTGGGCCATATCCACAAAGGATGATTCCCAACCAAGACCACACAGCAGATCCCAGTGGGAGAAGATTCTCTTTGGCTCACCCAATAGCTCTTCTATCTATGGGACCCCCCAGGACAGGACAGTCTGCACCAGATGGGCATCCTCTGTGAAAGAATAAAATGTGGGTGGTTGCCTTTGAAAGTCAAGCCACATGGCAGCCACGTTCCTCCACATGCCATCTTTCTGCACCTTCCATCGGTGTCTCAAAGTCTCTTTCCCAGAGGGCCTAATGTCACCAGAATCCCACCCCAAGGTGGCTGGGGAAAACTGTGATTGATTTCGCCAGGCCTAGCAACACTGTGTTCTGGCAACATCGTGTACTTTGGAGAGGGCACCAGACTCACTGTTTTAGGTAAGTGACTTCAGGAATTAGGGATCTAAAAAAGCCTATCACCTCCCATCTTCTCCATCCTCTCACCCCCAACTCTCCCAGGTGAGAGTATACGCTACAGGAGATTCTCCAGGATGCTCTCCAGATCAGTTTTCAATGTCTCATATGAGGGGCTTCCACCACTTCCCTTTGGGACTCGGCCCACAGCCTAATCCATCTTATCATTAGACAATATTTCGTAACACAGCCAGCCATACTTTGGCCAGGGGGCCAGGCTGACAGTGTTGGGTAAGTTTCCTCTGGGCCTTTCTGTCTATTATCCCAAACAGGTTCTGTTTCCTTTCTTCCCTGGGTGTTACAAGATGATTATCACAGTTCCCCCTCCCCACCTTTGCTCTGGGGAGCGGTGTATTTTGAGATGGTCTTTGTAGCGCTGTGATTCATCTCCAGCACAATTTGGTTCCGGGACACGAGTGACTGTATTAGGTAAGGAAAGAAGCTCAGACATTAAATAATTGGTGACAATGAAATATCTTTTTCAAGAGTAAATGAAAAAGTCATGTGTGCAAATTTGTCCAGAATAGGGTCTGAAGGAACAGGTTGCAGCATGGGGTGGGTGAAATGCAGAAGAAGATCCCCTCCCTTTCCCATGCACACCACCACCACTGCCCTTTGACTGCAGGAAAGGGTCACTGCTTTTAAAATTACATGAGAACAGGAGTCTCAACCTGGGCTCGGTTGGGGGCTGGGGTTGAGATAGATAGATAGATAGATAGATAGATAGATATTCCAAGTGAACACAGGGTTTTTTCATCATATCCGTCCTCCATAAAAACATCATAAAAACTCAGTGCTTGGAGGTTGTTGGGAGGACGGGGAGCGGCAGACACATTATCTTATATAAGATTACCTAAATCTGTTGTGTCTCCTTAGATAATCCACACCCTCTCCCCCAACTGGTAACTTCCCTGAGGCTGCCTTATTCCCATGGCTGAGGGCAGGTGATTCCTGTACCCTTTCATAGCACTGTGTAAATACACCACAGTACTTTGGCGAGGGTACCAGGCTGACAGTGTTGGGTAAGTTTCTTCGTGGACATTCTGTCTATTATCCCAAGCAAGGTCCATTAGTGAAGGGATGTCTGACAACAGCAGCAGACAGCAGTGAGGGGTTGATTTACTAGACAGGAATAAATGAATATAATAGCTAGGATAAAGGTGACTAACAGTAGGTATGAGAACCATTTGCAAGGGTGCAAAGACGGAAAGGAGGCCCCATTTCCAGGATCATTTAAAGTGAGTACTGGGACAAAGCCCTAGAGACTGCACTGCAGGGGGTAACCCTGCCCTGGCTATGGGATTGGGGAAGGAAGGTAAATCTTTGCCATCTCTAACTTCTATGATGTGACTCAAACACCCAAATTCCCAGAGGCTTGCAAATAGGCATCGGGCTGACATTTCACCAGGTAAATTCAGCATTCAAGGAAGGGTAAAAGGAGCAGAGAACAGGGTTGACCTGAGAAATGGCAGACCCTTGGGGGGCAGTGGTGTTTCTAGGCTGTGGGGTGTTTCTAGGCTGTGGGTCTATCACTGTGTAACTACGCTGAAGCTTACTTCGGCGAAGGCACCAGGCTCACAGTGCTAGGTAAGCGAAATCCAAGCAGATTAAAAGTCACTGCTGTAAAGGTGCTGGCAAATTTTTGGAAGGGATCAGGTTGGGGAGAGTCAGGGGTGTCCTGGAATATCTCCTATAGTGCCTGTATACCCTGAAAAGGAGGCAGGTGGGCAAAGAGTCCATGGGAAGATCTAGAGAAGGATTGTTTTTTTCTCAAAGCTTGTCACTTTCCTTGTCTCCCCAAAGCACTTTAAGTGCAGCATATTGTGCAAACAAATGTAGCTAATGTTCTGAGCTCAACTATCACTGGAATGTAGCCTCTGGCATTACAACATGTTTTAGCTGAAAGAGAAGAAATGTTGTATGGACAGCAGCTCTTTCCAATAAGTGCCCTGTGGTTCTCAAATCTCCACCTGGAACAGCCCATGAGGGTTGAGCAGAAGGGAACTCAGTTTAATGTCTCCTCCAAAGCAGTTTAATGTGCTTTCCAATGGGGCATCATCCCCTCTTCCCCATAGCACTGATGCTATGTCAGCACCGGGTGCTCCAATTAGAGGTTAGAAGGAAGCCTGGTTTAATGTCTCCTTCGCCTTAACAGAAATTTCAGGGTAATAATCACTGTCATTTGGAATGCTGCCTGGAAGTTTTAGCAGTGAGCAAATTGGCTGTGTAAACACACAGCCGGTATATTTTGGAGAGGGGACCAGGCTCACAGTTCTAGGTAAGAAAATGCATCTTCCAAAGTATCTGTGAACCAAGCTTAGCAAAATCTACAGTTCCTGTCTGGGGGAATTTATCTCCATATAACTATTTCTTTTTTGGTTAGACACATAGCAGGGAGAGCGGGCGTTTTCCCATTTAACCCCAGTAAGATCGGTGTCTAATATGTAACCATGAGAAAGGTGGACATTCTACCTTATCATTTCAATTTTACCTTCGGAGGTAACTTTTCCCACAGTTGCACTGATTTCAGTGGGTGGCAGGATAAAAAGTGGTCCTTGGTCATTTAAGTAAACAAAGAAATGGAGAGAAAAAGGAAAACACACAGAAGAACCCAGACAGGGACAAAGGCAAAGAGACATGTGGAGTCAGAGAATGTGAATGTGGAAGCCATTCGGAGAAGGGATGAGAATTTGCCAAAGCATCTTGCTAGTTGAACTAAAAATAATAAAGCTGGAGATAATATAGAAAGCAAGGCAATAAATCTTCGTGCCACGATTTGAGTGTTTCAAGAGAGAGACTGAGGGAGCTCAGTGTATGTAACCCAGGGGAGAGCTGGCTCAAGGTGGTGGTGGGACTCGATCAGAGTCTGTAGATCCCTCCAAAGGAACAGGGAATTATCTACATAAATGGAGACAGAAAGAACAGGAGGCAGCTGCCTGAAGCGAAAGTTGGAAAGGTTTAGGGCAAGCTATTAACAGACATTTCTGTGCTAGTGTTACATGGCATGGGGGACAATTACCTGCTGGCACAAGCCAGTGAGCAGCTTGTGCCCCGAGAACACAAAATGTACAGGTTCCCCCCATACTCCTGTGACTAGTGTTTACTAGCCTCCAGCAACTGCTGGGGGAGAGGAGATCAAGGCTTCCTTGGGCTTTACATTTTGGGCTGTCTCTGCCTTTGAAGACGTTCACTTTGATTATAACAGTTTCACGCTGTGTTCTTACAATTCCCCGCTGAACTTCGGCCAAGGGACCCAAGTGACTGTCTTAGGTAAGTGGAGGCAGCCAGCAAAACTGCGGGGATCTAACAATTGTCTGCCACTGGCTCTGGGAGAGGCTTCTATAGGGACACATTGTCATCTGCCACACAGATAGACAGAGACCAGTATTTACCAGTCAGTGGTGCTCAGACCCTACTGAGAATGCTATGCATGGTATAGACCCCCGCTCTATAGCTCTGCTGAGACCCTACCTCGAAAACTCCATTCAGTTCTGGGTCCCTCAGTGCCAGAAAGATATTGACAGAGCAGGAGCGGGGCTGAAGGATGAGAAATGATTAAGAGAAAATATGTTTCACTGGATTAAATGCCAGCAAAGCATTATACATGCATGGGAAAGTTAAGCAGAGAGAGGAATTATTTAGGGTGCTCCAAGAGGGTAAGTATAGCATCAACAGGATAAAACTGAGGAAAAGGGGGGAATGCCAGGCTGCAAAGGGGTGAGTAGTCTTAACAGGCCGATCAGAAGATCTGTTAGGCAGGGTATGGGATGGGGAGTGGCCCAAGGAAAGTGAGAATTGCTTAGGACAATGAAGGCTAGGATTGCATAAAGCACTATCCAAACAGGGTACAAGTAACTCACACTGGGAGTAACTCCCACTCCTTATGCAAGGAGAATCCCTCCTGTGGGGGCTTGGAGAGCGGGTGGAAAGAAGGTGGAAGGCTGGAAAGGATTAAAGCTGGATGGAATATGACCTGATTCCAGGACCACAATGCTGTGTTCAGCACTCCCAAACAGGCAGATTCCCTCATCACCCAGAGACCAAGAATTGCTCTCCTGGGGCAGGACAGATGGGAGATTTCAGGGTCTTTGGCTGACAGTAAAGAGGAGGAAGAGAACTTCTTCACTGCAGCCCACTGCCTCCTTCCCTCTCCTCCCCTCTCCAGCAACAACTTTGCTGATAGGGGTGTCAGGCTGTGTTCTGCAAATATACTGTACTTCGGAGAGGGAACACGGCTCACAGTTCTGGGTAAGAGATATCAGCAATACTGTCTGGGCCAGAGCTAGCAGGTCATAGGCTGGCAAATACAGCAATAAAAAGGTTTGGGGAAAGACACTGAGAGAGACAGAGGGAGAGGAAGGGAGTTGATGACTGGGGAAGAGAACAAACTAATCAGCCCCATTACTGCTATTAAACCTGTCCTGGGCATAGACAACTGCAGTATTAACTTTGCCAACATTTTCTTGCCATGCTAATAAAGTTATTGGCAAAGAAAGAAAGAAAGAAAGAAAGAAAGAAAGAAAGAAAGAAAGATGATATATGGTTCTAATCTCATGTGGTTAATGGCCGGAGCATCTCCTTCAAGTCCGGAATGGGAGGAGATCTCACATCTAATCAGGGAAAAAAGGGAGAGCACATGGGCCCCTAGAGTTATACTCTATATCTAGATTGCCATATACATCTGATGGAAACGTCTGGAACCCCTGCTCAGTGCCCACTTAGGGTGCTAGCTGGACTCTCTTAGAAATGAAGCCCATGCAGTGACAGTACCCCACAATTAGACTACACCTATTCAGAGGTGGTGCATCTGCCCCCTCTCCCACCCTGATCCAGTATAATTCCTGGGATGACTCTTTCCTATTGCAATATCTAGGGTAGCATCTGTCCCTGAAGAGGGGGTGAGGGGAAGAAGACTGAGGTCAGGGTACAGACATTCATTAGCAATAGGACTATTCTGCAGCAACTGGGAGAACAAACAGAGAGATTGGATGGGGGTATAAAGGAGAGGGGAGGTAGGAGAAGGAACTTGGAGGATAAACACTGACCCTGGGAATGTGTGGTGATGCTGAGGCTGAGGTGCAGAAACAGGGGATGAGGTGCTTTACTGTGGAAAGGGAAATGAGGGATCTTTTGAAATATGAGGTCTGATCCAAATCATCATTGGGGAGCACATACAGTATATTAGTCTTCTAAATGCTGCTGAGACAGCACAGCTAGATGGCTAGATGTACATACTTTCTTCTGAGCATGCCTTTGGCTATGATTCTGGAAGAGTCCAGCATTTTAAGGGTTAACAATGGCATCTCGTGGGGAGCAGCCCAGGACTGGGTAGTGAATAGTTTTGATGTTGCAATGCAAAGCTGTGCTCCACAGACATCCAGTATTTTGGAGTCGGAACTCGACTGACAGTTCTGGGTGAGTGAAAATGATGACAAAATAACATAGCATACACCCCACGCTGGGAGAAGACTGGGTTTGGGAGTGTGAAAGGGGCAGGATTCTTGAAGCATGGATCACTGAAACTGAATGAAGAGGGAAGCCTTTGGGGTAGATAGCAGAATGTAGAATATTCTCCGCAAGTGTCATTGCTTGAGTTATTTAAAACTAGGGCAGGACAAAGCCCAGGAGACTAGAATATAGAGAACAATTCTGCCCTGGCTAGGAGAAAATAGACTAAATACAATCTAATAGCACTTTATGGAGATGGCAGCATTCCCTAGCCCCTCCAAAGCAGTCCTGTTCTGCCCAGTTCCTAAGGAGCGTAGAGTGGTTTTGGTGCAGCTCCAAGAGGCTGTGAACTGGAGCAAGCATACAGTATTTTGGAGCAGGGACACAGCTGACAGTTCTGGGTGAGTGGAAAAGGAAGGAAAGAAAGAAAGAAAGAATAGCAGGCAAAAAGACTAGAATAAAAACCAGTTTTTAGAAGCATTTCTGGTGGCAGCCAAATTGATGAACTTGTCTCTAAAGGGGTTAATCTAGAGAAAAGAGGGACAGAGAACCAGATAGACAGAGATTAAGTCAGCCAGTGAGGGACAAAGCAGAGAAACATGAAATAATGAAAAGCAGGTAAGTAGATATGAGTCCCTGTTCCAGGGCATTTGTAGCACTGGGGGGAAATGCTGTGCTCTGGTTCTGGCTCAGTGCAATATTTTGGAGACGGGACCCGACTCACAGTTTTAGGTAAGAAAAATAGATAGTTTTATCAACTCATGGTCTGTCTCTAGCAGCCCAGTGGGATCTTTACATTTCCTAAGAAACCCATAGTCAATAAAAGGCATTTTCATTTTGGGAAGATAGGATCCGCAAAAGGAAGGTGAAAAACACTTGGGTGAAATTGCGACTCTCTTGTCATCAATGGCAAAACTCCCACTGATTTTAATAAGGCCAGCATTTTACCCCCCGAGTTTTTTTTCTTGCTGGTTTGTGATTGCACCAACATATATCAGAAAAGATAATTCTGTCCCTAACGTTATGTGATCTGCGAGGGACATGTCTGGAGAACATATTTAAGGAGAGTGTACTGGATTTGTAATAAAAAGGTAACGAAAAAAGGAATAAAAAAGGGAAACAGACAAAGAAGACATACAAGGGAGAAAGATAGGGAATGATGAAATACTAAGGAGGAAGATGATTTTTGTTAAGTGTAGTCCATGAGGGAATAACTAGGGATAAAGCGACTGGAACTGAATTAAAGAGAAATCCTTCACATAGTGTATTGGGAATTATTTCTAGTATGTGGGGGGATAGATCTTGAAATAATTTCCAAAGTGAAATGGTCAAAGCCCCTTGAGAGTGTACTGTAAGGCAGTGGTTCGCAACAAGGGATATACATACCCCTAGGGGTACTTAGAAGTCTTACAGGGGGTATGTCAACTCACCTAGATATTTGCCTAGTTTTACAACAGGCCCCATGAAAAGCTCTAGCAAAGTCAGTACAAACTAAAATTTCATACAGACAATGATTTGTTTATACTGCGCTATATACTAGATCAGTGTTTCTCAAACTGGGGATCATGATTTCGTTTATAATTATATGGTAAAAATGAGAAAGTGAGCAATTTTTCAGTACTAGTGTGCTGTGACACTTTTGTATTTTTATATCTGATTTTGTGAGCAAGTAGTTTTTAAGTGAGGTGGAATTTGGGGGTACGCAAGACAAACAACCTCCTGAAAGGGATATAATAGTCTGGAAAGGTTGAGAATCACTGCTGTAAGGAATAGCCTTGCTCTGCTTGAGAAGAGGGGGTACAGTAAGTGTAATGAAACAAGTCTTTGCCCCATGTCTAAGGGCTGAGATTCTGCTCACTCAGACACACATTTTCAGACACAACTTAACAGACCTTCACCATGAGAAAATGTTGTTGAGTGGTGATCCTTATTTTTTCTATTCACTATTCTTATCCATGTGCTCCTGGTTCTGCAATATATTACAGCAGCCCATTCAATCTCTCTGTAATGCTGGTAGAAGAGACACGGGGATGGTTGGATGAATAGGAGCACTAGTTAAAAATAGGAATTCTTTTATCAGAAAAAATTTGAAGGAAACAATCAAACATAATTTCACTCAACATTTCTACAGAATGTTTCCAATTTTTTGATAAAATAATTAGAAACAAAAAAATTTCAACCATCCATAATTAATAGCTTGATTTTTAGGCTATATTCATACAGGTCCATAGATAATGTGTTAATTTAATCATATATACTAGGAATGTGGTAAGAAAACTCTTCATAATAAGATTGAGTATTTTGCATCCATAAATTTCAAAGCACTTCATTAGGGTGGGTGGACATTACAAGTTTTACAACTTGGGAAACTGAGGCACAGATCAGGCAAGTGACTTGCCCAAGGTCACATAACAGGTGTGGCCTAGCTGGGAACAGAACCCAAGCCTCTTTGTTCATGGCCCAGTTTTCAAAAGAGCTCTCCACCCAACATGTTGAGCCTTTGAAAATCTGGCCTCCTAGTTTGCTGCATAAATGTGAGTTAAGCTCTTTTGAAAATCTGGCCCACAGAGTCTGGTGCTCTGTTCATTGCAACGCACTGCCTCCTCTGTCCAGTAAGGCACTGTCTAGTCATCATTCTGTTGGAGAAAAACTGTATTTTGTTTATCCATAAGCCATCCTGCTATCTTATTTTTCTCACTCCTAGAAGACACCAGTCTGCATATTTGGTTATCAGTTGCAAGGTCGTAATAACTTTTTACACAGTTTCTTTCCCTCTCACCTCACACCATCCTCGCTTCTACAAGTGTCACGTCATTAGGGTTACAGTGTGGCCTGACTCTTGCTAACTGACTGACATGCATTAAGATCCCCTTCAAATCCTTGTTAATTCTTTCCCTACTTCCACAATTCCCTAGAAGAAATAATATATGTGGAGGACGAATGGGGATCTCTTTCAGAAGGTGGCAGGACAAAGAAGGAAAACCTGGGTTCCAGGAAGGAAAATCTAGTATTAAACAACAGGAAAAAATTATTATGAGCCAGAGGAAGTGAGCCATGGAATTGACTTCCCTCATGGAATGGGTGAAGGATCCCCTCTGCCACTGCAAAGTCAAGGGCACGATAAAGAAAACTGTAGTGGAAGCGATGGAGCTGATGAGTCCTGTGAAAGTGGGAAGTATATCAGTCGCAGAGGTCCTCCCTATGTGCCTTTCATGGTCATATAGGTTTGTTGTCACATGTGTTCATTTTGTCTCTATAAAGAGACACCACAGGCCTAGTCCTGCAGTCCCTATTCAGGCAAAACTTCCATTGGCTTTAATGAGAGTTTGGCCTGTGTGAGGAGTGTGTAGAGTAAAGCCCTTGAACTGTAAGTTGCTACTTTGCTCAGTTTTACTACTGCCCTGTGTCTCTGTGCTCTGGATATGAACAGTATTTTGGCACAGGAACCAAACTGACTGTCCTGGGTAAGGAAGGGTTTGTTTGTTTGTTTGTTTGCTAAATAACAAAACATTCACAGTCTTGGGCTTCTGTCTCAAGCTTCTCTTTGGATATTTGTGGGCTGGATTTTTTATTTCTTTTGTCCTTTTTAAAATTGCGGGAGAGAAAGCAAGGAGAGCTTGCTGAGAGATTGGAAAGTTTGGGTTAGCAAAAGGAGAGTGCAGTCTTCAGCATCTTTTTCTGAGGTGAAACACAGAGCACCCCAATGCAGTAAGGAATTACAGAGCAACAGGGCTCAATGAATGACTAGATACAAAGACTTTACATTTGCTCTGTAGCTGTCTTTTTTAAATATTGGGGCCAGAATCTGCAGCCAGCACTTTCTATTGATTTTAGTGGAAGTGGTACTTATACAGTGGTTACTGATTCAGACTTGAGTACAGTATAATAAAAAATATAATTTTCTCTTTTGATTTAAAATGATGGACCTCCTCTGTAGAGTTCTAAGGAGGGCATTGAATCTGCCTGTAGAAGCATCTCCCTCCTCCCACAACAGAGTCAGATACATGGATCCAGGAGGGGTTGTTTGCAGAAGGCAAGAGAGGGTTTGTGCAGGGCTCTCTGTGTCATCTTGATTTCTGTTCCAGAGGATTTCTCTAATATCACTGCCCCTGAAGTGGCCATCTTTCCCCCGTCGAAGCAGGAGATCAAACAGAAGAGGAAGGCCACCCTGGTATGCCTGGCCACAGATTTCTACCCTGACCACATCAAGCTGATTTGGCGGGTGAACGGTGCTGAGAGGAAAGAGGGGGTGAGGACGGACGAATCTCTCCTGGACAAAAACAAAAAAAAATACTCACTGACCAGCCGCTTGAGGATCTCACACCAGGAATGGTCCAATGCCAAGAACAGATTCCAGTGCTTTGTTGAGTTCTACGGGAATGAGACAAAACCATATGATAAAGTCATCAATGGTGTAGCTGGTGAGTACTGAGCGCAAAAGCCCTAGTGTGCTGGGGTCTGGCCTCTGCAGCATTCCCACCTCTGGGGTTAGGAGTTGGAATGGAAGGCAGGGCTCCTGCCCAGCTCACCAGGGCATCACCACTTAAATCACTGCTGTCCCAAGAGAGAGTCCAAGAGTGGGAATTGTCACTGCAGAGTTCTGCAAAGCAGAGTAATTTCCTAAACCCTGGGGCACCAGGATCACTGTTTGCCACACTCCAGCCTCTGCCAGCCCTTGGATCTGAGACCTGGACTGGAATCCAAATCAGCTGTCCTACAAGCTAGTGAATAGACACATAATTCTCCCCCCCCCCTTCCCCCACCCAATTAATTGTGGGAAACTGGGAGTTCCTTGTAAAAAGCACAGATAGTTGGGCTCAGATACTAACTTCTGCTTGTTTCTCCTTTCAGATTGCAGTGTCTCAGAAGGTCAGTTAAAGTCCCTTCTCCCTCTGTACTGTATGCATGTGTGCATGTGCACATGAATGTTCAGGTGTGCATGCTCGTATGTATACACTGATGTACTGCTGTGGATGTTTGTGCATGTGGGCATGTGTATTCATGCTGTCATGCACAGGTGTGCATGTGCTTATGTGCATATTTGTATGTGTGGGTGCACATGTGTGTACATGTTTCTTGGTTCACAGAGATGTGAATGTGCACGTGTGAGTATGTGCATAGGCACACACACTGGGACTCACACCCCTCCACTTACAAAAAGTTCTGTGGGACCTGTACTAACCACCAGTGGTCAGGACCTCAGCTTTAGATCTCATCCTAAAGATATAACCTTCAGCAGCGCAGAGCCCCTAAGCCCACACTGGGTCATTAGGATCAGTACTGACTCAGAAGGGAGAGCACCCCCTATTGAGTCACATACCCCACTCTCTGCAGCAAAGCACCCCCTAGCTCCACACTGATGTATTGGAATCAATGTTATCTTTGGGGGAAGGCTGCCACCTTCTGAGTCACCGCTTCTTCAGACTCTTATGTTTTACTTAGAAGTCTTCAGACCAATTTGGAGATCCAGCCCTCCCTGGTGGTACAGCCACAGGCAGCCAAATGGGCAGTCAGTGGATTTTACAGATAAGCATTGCACCATCTTCTGCTAATCTACAGGATTAAAAGACCCCCAACCTGGGCTGGGTAAATTCTCCAAAGAAATTTTTCACTTCTCTGTTGGTTTTGATGTATTATTTTCCCCCTTGCTTTTCAGAGTCGTATCTGAGGAGTGCCATGGCAGGCAAGAGTGTGTACGTTCTGCTCATTTTCAAGAGCGCTTTGTATGGGATCTTTGTGATGGGGCTAATGCTAAGGAACAAGGTGAGAGGAGGTTTCTTATTCTATGCACTCTGGGCCAGGTCCATTCTAACTAGAATAGAGGTGGTGGGTGGGGAGGAAACTAGTTTGGACAAAACAAGAACAGCCATGAACCTCTGCCACCACCACTCCAAATGAAATCTCCACAACTTTTAAGATGCAGAAAAGTTCAGTTACGTTTTTTTTCCCGTCATGTCTCTGCACCTCCTGGTTTGCAACAGAGTAAGCTAGAGTGATGGAGAGAGTGCAAGTGTTGAGAGAGAAAAGGAGAGAGAGAATGCAGGAGAGAGACAAGAGAAGGAAGAGGAAGAGTGAAATGTGACAAAGACAAAAGATGGGGAATGAGAGAAAATTGAGAGAAGAGGAAGAAAGATGAGAGAGAAACAACAGAAGAAAAATGAGAGAACAGAAACCCTGCTTTGCATCCAGCATTTATAATGGCATTAAATATATTTAAAAGTATTTTTAATGTATAAGAGTTGGGGGGGGGGTCTCACTCAGAGCTTGCTATGTGAAAGGGGTCACCAGTACAAAAGTCTGAGAACTCCTGAGAAAGAGAATCAGAAAAGATGTGAGGGAAAGAGAAAGAAAAAAAGAGATAAATAGATATGTAAAGAGAAAGAATAAAAAATGAAAGAGAGAGTGAGTTAAGAAAGCTTGTTTATCTAGTGGTGTGCTTGCAGTCATCCATTCTTTCTCATTTTTAACAGTGCTTATCGGAAATATCTTGAGGCCATCTGAGCTGACTCTTTCTTTTCCAATCACACATGAGGCCTTCAGCATAGTCAACCAGAAACCACACTGTTTCTGTTGTACAGAAACTTTCATAGCCTTAGTGACTGAATGGGAAAATTCAGTGTAAGGTTTCACCCATCAGATATGCCCCTGACCATTACTTAACAGGAAGCACCAACAATAAAATAGCAGTGAATCTCCTCCAGCTATAGCACTGGCTGGTGGCAGTGGGAATCTGAGAAATTACAGATAAAAAGACACATTTGGCCACAATTTGTCCATTTTCTTCCTCCTCACCAGCTAATAGAGGGTTGTTCCGTGAGGTCTAGTCCCAGGGTTAATTTGTGTCTATCCTTGAGGTGTACACCATTCAAACACAGTGACCCTGACTTTTCTGTTACTAAGGGTTTGTCTACACTTAAAACGCTGCAGCACTTCAGTGAAGACACTACCTACACTGGTGAGAGTGGTTCTTCTGTAAGAGGAGGTAATCCACCTCCTCGAGAGGTGGTAGCTACGTCAATGGGAAAATTCTCCTGTTGACCTAGTGCTGTCTGTACCAGGGGTTAGGTCAGTTTAACTCTGTCACTCAGGGGTGTGGATTTTTCACACTCCTGAGCAACATGGTTATACTGACCTAATTTTCTAGTGTAGACCAGCCCTTGCACCAGTATTATGTTGGTGTGATCCCATTAATGTAAATGGAGTTATTCCTGATTTACACCAGCATCAGTGAAAGGACAATCAGCTGATCTATCTATCTATCTATCTATCTATCTATCTATTAAAATACTGATCTAATTTAATCAACCTTCTGTCCGTTAGGTACCCAGTACATATTTAGTTCCTTTAATGTCGCCTCATAAATTAATCTATCTAGATCCTTAATCTATGATCCAGAATGGAGATGGGATGGCTGTGCATCCCATCTCCGAACAAGCTGCACTATGGAAAACTTGACTGTTTGCTCCTCCCCCTGGTGTTTTAATCACAGGATGATCATTGCTTGGTTTTCAGCGGTTAGTGGTGGCCCATGACTAATCTCCAGTTCTATTCCCTTCCCTCCCACAGCAAGTGCAGTAAAAGAAGCTGGTCCAAGGTGGATGACACAGCTGCCTGGAGAAAGAAGGAGCTGCAGCTGCATTAGTTTTACAAGTCCTGATTTTTTTCAGAAACCAGCACAGCACTTAGGCTTTTGTTACAATAAATGTACAAAGACAGCAATTTGGGGTTGTCTGGCTGTATTTGCTTGTTTGAAACAGCAGCTTTTAATAAACACTTATGAAATCCTTAATGAAGTTTTCTGCATTTTTTTGTCAGCTGCTGAAGTATGAAACAAAAATGCCTGTAACATTCACAGAACTTAGAGAACATAGTGTATTAGACTGGCTTTGTTTGTGAATACATGAGCGAATGATGTCAGGCCACGGAAAGGATAAGCGACCTAACGCTACTGCCAGCTAAGTGGGGGAGTAGGGTTGGGTTGTAGCTCTTAGTGTAAATGGAAGAGGCCTGTGTTTCTTGAGCTGAAGGGCTAGAATTGTAGTCCAATCTCCCAAGTGGTCTCTATGTGTGTCTCTATGTGTGAATTATGTAGCAATTGTATTGGCTGCAGCATATGAGTCCATTACAATAGGGAGTCTCCATGCGACATCATCCCACTGTGCACCTTCTCTTGTATCACACCTTCTGCTTTGCCAAGAGGAACCCACCTCCTGCTTTACCGAAAGAAACTCATTGTTTCCACTAGTCAGGTTTTCTCCTTCCTGTTACAGTGGATCAAAGCATTGGACCATCTAGTCTTGCGTCATCCCATCTACTAGTTTACCAGGAGACAACCAGGCATCCATCTACGCTAGTATCTTACTTCTTGCTATGTTGGAAAAAAGCACTGTTCCATCTCACTCAGTCCCATTTTTTATAATAGAGAATATCACATGCTTCAAATGAAAGCTTAACTCTCTCTCCCCCATTTTGTCCATCTATCTAAACATCTATCTTAAGTATCTTTACAGAATCCCACAGGAGTACATGGCACTCTACAGGTAAAAAGACAAGAATCCTGACACTAGGCGCTTACACTCTCAGGCTTGATCTATACTTAAAAAGTTATATTGGCATAGCTCTGTCAGTCAGGGGTGTGAAAAAAACACAGCCCAAACCGACATATCTACGCAGACAAAATACCCAGTGTAGTTGCAGCTATGCCTATAGAAGATTGTTTCTTTTGACATAACTAACATCATTGAGGGAGGTGGTGTGCCTACATGGACACAAAAACTTCTGTTGGTATGAGCTACGTCTACACAAGGAGGCTATGCTGAGATTGCTATGCCAGCATAGCCTCTGTAGAGTAGACATAGGTGAAATCTGGAAGAGAACACAAGAAATAATGACACCAGGCTATGGTGTATTTTGTAGTGAAGAGGCAGCCATGTTGGCTCACTTCTTTCACCATGTAGCATTTTGAGTTGCACCACATGTAAAGTAGCATTGCTACCACTAGAAGGGCTCTCATAATAGTAATGGCACATTTTGTTTCAAGCCATTTATAATTATAGTGGTGTGGAAGTAAGGAAGGGAAAGAGACAATAGTGAAAAATGGGAGCCATATACTGCTTAGCAGTCAATGCTGTTTTAAGCTTGAAAAATAGATAACACATGTTGTTCTGTTTCATACATTTCTTGGTTTTTAATGGGGATTAGTAGTGGAAACATCTAAAAATGGTACAATATTATATAACAAGAGGAGTTTCTTCCTCATCACAGACAGTGAAGCAGGAGAACTGATAACCCTAGGTAGTGTCCCTACAAATACCCTCATTCATAAGATTGTCTAACCCTTTTTTTACTCTTACTAAATTAATATCCTTTGGCAGTGGGTTCCTCAGGTTAAATACCGAGTGAATCAGAGGCAGCTCACTTAATCCCAAGGCACGGTGAGAGGAAGCAAGGGCATCTGTTATGTAGAGATATGTCCAAGCCAAAGCCCAGGATCCAAACACCCCCAGATTCTATAAGTTCAAATCCAGATCTGAATTTTGTGACTCATGCCCATCTCTAGTTTTATGTTTTCATAAATTCATAAATTCCAAGGCTAGAAGGGACCATTGTGATCATCTAGTCTGAAATTCTGTGTAATCCAGGCCATAGAACTTCCCCCAAATAATTCCTAGAGCAGATCTTCAGAAAAACATTTAATTTTGATTTTAAAATGATCAGTGATGGAGAAACCACCACAATCTTTGGTAAATTGTTCCAATGGTTAATTACTCTCACTGTTAAAGATTTACCCCTTATTTCCAGTCTGAATTTGTCTAGATCCAACTTCCAGCCATTGGATCATGTTATACCTTTCTCTGCTATATTAAAGATCCCATTATTAAATATTTGTTTCCTGTGTAGATACTTATAGACTGTAATCAAATTACGCCTTAAACTTCTCTTTGTGAAGCTAAATAGATTGAGCCTTTTGCATCTATAAGGCAGGTTTTTTAATCCTTTAATCATTCTGGTGGCATGTCTCTGAATCCTTTCCAATTTATCAATTTATTTCTTGAATTATGGACACGAGAAATGCACACAGTATTCCAGCAGCTGTTGTAAAAATACCAAATACAGAGATAAAATCATTTCTCTGCTCCTACTTGAGATTCTCCTGTTTATAAAACACAGATTGCATTAGGTTTTTTGGCACAGAGTCACACTGGGAGCTCATGTTCTTCTGATTAACCCCAATGATCCCCAAATCTTTTTGAGAGTCACTGCTTCCCAGGATAGTCACCCATTATGTAAGTTCATTATTCCCAGATGTATACATTTATGTTTAGTCATATTAAAACACATATTGTTTGCTTGTGCCCAGTTTAGCAAGCAATCCACATTGTTCTCAACTTGTTGTCTTTGTTATTTTTGTATTGTCTGCAAACGTTATCAGTGAAGATGTTATGTTTTCTTCCAGGTCACTGATAAAATGTTAAATAGCATAGAGCCAAGAACTGATTCCATGTGACCCCACTTGAAATACATCCACTCAATGAATATTCCCAGTTTATAATTACATTTCAAGACCTATGCAATGTAGTTGTAGCTGTGTTGGTCATAGAATATTAGGTAGTCAGAAGACAAGATGAGTGAGGTAATATATTTTATTGGACTAACTTCTGTTGGCGAGAGAGACAAGATTTAGGCCACTCTACCTGGAATGGTCCCTTACAATATGTGTTAACTACTTATGCTAAACAATCTGTTCCACTTTGCATTTTGCTGTGATGCTCGGAGTTCCTTTCCCAGACCTGAAAACGAGGTCTGTGTAGCCTGAAAGCTTGTCTCCCTCACCAACACAGTTTGCGCTAATAAAAATATTACCTCACCCGCATTGTCTCTCTCATTTTGAGACCTATCCGTAGCCAGTTTTTAATACATCATTCTAGTCTAGTCAAAATGTTCGGCAGTGCCAGATCAAACACATTATAGAAATCTAAATATATTGTCACCCTATTACCTTTATCAAAAACTTGTCATGTTATCAAAAAAAGAGATCAAGTTAGTTTGACAGGATCTGTTTCCCATAAACCCAAGGTGATTTGCATTAACTACATTACTCACATTTAATTCTTTATTAATCAAGTTCTGTATCAGCCTGCCCATTATCTTGCCCAGGATCGATGTCAGACTCACTGGTCTGTAATTACCCGGGTCATCCTGTTTACCCTTTTAAAAAATTGGCACAACATTAGTTTCCTTCCAGTCTTCTGGAACTTCCTGAGAGCTACAAGACCTATTGAAAATCAATATTAATGGTCCACTAAGAGCTCTTCAGTCAGATCTTTTCAAATTCTTGCATGCAAGTTATCTGGACCTGCTATTTAAAAATATCTAACTTTAGTACATTCTGTTTAATATCTGCCAGAGATACTGGTGGAATGGAAAGAGTGTTATCATCACTGTATGATTAGACTGCATCATCTGTTTCTTCCTCAAATACTGAACAGAAATATTCATTGAACACTTCTGTCTTTTCTGCATTATTATTGATAATTCTACCTTTTCCATCTAGTAATGAAACAATACCATTGCCATGTTTGTGGTAATGAGCAGGGATTCAGACGGCAATACTTTTGCTTGGGCGGATAAATTCTTACTTATAGAGACATAACTTCCATATCTTTTTAAAGAGTTCAATCATTATTGTTGAAGGGCTTCAATGCAATACAGATCTAAGGACAGCATCAAAAAGGCTAAGGGAAAATGATACCGTACAAAGCTGCCTAGATAGGCTTGGTTAAAATCACCATAGTCCCCATTTGTGCACTTCAGTATTATTAGTAATCTCTCCTAGAAAAGGGAGGTGAATCGCAGGGGCTCAAATATCAGGGGAGCTACAGGGCAGAACTGAGGGGTATTGGCAGAGTTGTGTGGGGAGCCCAGCACAGGAATAGCAGGGGGCTGCAGGTCAGGACTGAGGGGCACTGGTAGAGCTGTGTGGAGAGACCAACACTGGAATAGCAGGAGGCTGCAGGGCAGGACTGAGGGGCATTGGTAGAGCTGTGTGGGGAGCCCAGGGCTGCAACAGTAGCAGGTGCTGCAGTTCAAGGTGAGATGGAGCTGGAGAGCTCAGCATGGGATGGCAGAGAACATTTCAAAAGGTCTCGTATGCAGATTAAGAGAGGCAAGGGAATGGCTTTAATTATGAGCCTAACCAACCTTGATATTGTTCATTTACGAGAATAGCAGTTGAATTTTATACATAACAGGATGCGGTTTAACATTTGCTTGTGAAACCGTTTCTGTAACTCATCATCACCTCTTTCCACAGCACCCCCCGCACTCCACTCTGAGGCACATGTTAGACTGAAATAGCAGTGCCTATCTGTCCCACCTAGGCTGGTGGTTTTGCCGCCTTGTGTTATCACATAATCTTGCTGCACAGAAGGCTGCAGCGGGTGTTTGCAGAAGCAGCCGTTGCTCCTGATGTGTCACATGAAAACTAGGGGTTTGTGGGTCTTTGTGGGTCACTGACCTGTTTTCAAAAATGAGAAAAACATGATTTTTCCTGGTCTCTCTTGAATGACAAACATGAGGCATTAAAAGAGAACTGCTGATTGAATATTGCGTCAACACCCACTCTTTCCTCACAGTCACTGCAGGATTATTCCCTACTCTCTGTTCTCCAGGGCTGCCTCTGGGCTAGTTTTAAGTAACAGGGCTTCCACCTTTCCCCCAGGTAACTAGAGCACAGGAATACGTTTTCTCACCATGAGTGAATGTTTTCCCTTGTAGCTCAATGTCATTAATACTCTGTATATATGAAACAGCACCATAGGTGTATGATGTTTTATGGCATGAAAAATTTGACTTAAGCTCTCACAATTTAATTAGACAGAATTCAGCAAGGGATGACAATAAGCAAACAATCTGAAAGTGTTGTACACGTGTCTATAACTGTCAGGATTTTGTTTTCCATGCACTGCACCTTTATCTTTCCAGAAATCTACAATTTGCTGCAGCCAGGTGCTTCTTTGTTTTTAGTTCAGATGCAACATGTTCCACAGGTGACACACACACCATACTCTCTTATGGAGACTTTATTTTTGTGCTTTCTTATTTTGCAGCCACTTAGGACTGTTTTCTTTGGCTCCCTAACATCAAAAAGTACTTTATACCATTAATAGTACCATTAAAGTCAATGGCACCACTTGTGAAACATGGTACTACACAAGAGTACTATAATCTACCTCTCACACTGAAAACTTATGATAGCTCTTGAGGTATGGAAGACATTTTGGTGGGGACAATCAGGAATGAGAGTTCCAGCAGTGAGAGATCATGTTATGCATATGATTACATATGCATCTTGTTGGTTTCGCCCTTTGTTTTTTTGTCTTCAGCATTGGAAAACCGTTCCCAGAGAGTAGTTATCAGTGGTTCACAGTCATTCTGGAAGGGCCTATCAAGTGGGGTCCCACAGGGATCAGTTCTGGGTCCAGTTCTGTTCAATATCTTCATCAATGATTTAGATAATGGCACAGAGAGTACACTTATAAAGTTTGTGGACGATACCAAGCTGGGAGCGGTTGCAAGTGCTTTGGAAGATAGGATTAAAATTCAAAATGATCTTGACAAACTGGAGAAATGATCTGAAGTAAATAGGATGAAATTCAATAAGGACAAATGCAAAGTACTCCATTTAGGAAGGAACAATCAGTTGCACACGTAAAAAATGGGAAATGACTGCCTAGGAAGGAATACAGCAAAAAGGGATCTGGGGGGTGATAGTGGATCATAAGCTAAATATGAGTCAACAGTGTAACGGTGTTGCAAAAAAAGCGAACATATTTCTGAGCTGTATTAGCAGGAGTGTAAGCAAGACACAAGAAGTAATTCTTCCGCTCTACTCTGCACTGATTAGGCCTCAGCTGGAGTATTGTGTCCAGTTCTGGGTGCCACATTTCAGGAAGGATGTGGACAAATTGGAGAGAGTCCAGAGAAGAGTGACAAAAATGATTAAAGGTCTAGAAATCATGGCCTATGAGGGAAGATTGAAAAAATTGGGTTTGTTTCATCTAGAAAAGAGAAGACTGAGAGGGGACATGATAACAGTTTTTAAGTATATACAAAAGTTGTTAAAAGGAGGAGGAAGAAAAATTGTTTTTCTTAACCTCTGAAGTTAGGACAAGAAGCAAGGGGCTTAAATTGCAGCCAGGGAGGTTTAGGTTGGACATTAGAAAAAACTTCCTAACTGTCAAGGCGGTTAAGCACTGGAATAAATTGCCTTGGGAGGTTGTGGAGATTTTTAAAAACAGGTTAGACAAACACCTGTCAGGAATGGTCTACATAATAATTAATCCTACCACACGTGCAGGGGACTGGACTAGATGACCTCTCGAGGTCCCTTCCAGTTCTATGATTCTATGATTTCTATGATTATAGCAGAGTGGCAGTTAAGGTTAAGAGTCACTTGCTAATTAAAGTATGATGCTTTGAAGTGCTCTAAAATCCTCATGGTTAATCAGAATACCTTGAAATTTGGTGTGCCTCATGGGAGTGTGGGATAGGGTTAGTGATCCAAATTTACAGTCATTTTGACCAAGGGGTCCCCAAGATACAGACCCTGAAAAAACAGCTTTTCTTAAAGTTCACAGTTTGTATAACTTTTTGATTGCAGACTGGGTTTTTAAAGTACTAATGGCTTAATGGGATGGGAAGGGGAAGATGAGCTGGGAATGATGGTGTGGAGTTATAGGTTGCGGGGGATGGTGAAGGAGGGCGTGGAGATGGTGAGAGATACACCAGTCTTTTCGCATGTGCTTAAAGTGACTATAATGCCCATGTAAAAAACAGTCAAGTTTTGGGGATGGAGACCATACTTGAGTTTTCTCTCACCAGCCTTGTAAGAAATGGGGTGTGTGTGTGTGTGTGTGTGTCTGGTCTAACTGAGCAGGGTTGTTGGGGTTTTTTTGGTTGTGTACATTGCACTATATCTGTACATAGTGAAATAGAGACAGATGGCTAAAGACAGGTAGTATTAAGAAGAACACAGGATCAGGGTGCAGGGGGTTCCTCTGCTCCCTATAGGAGCGCAGGGTGGACAGAGCAGGGCAAGCCCTGAACACTGCTCCCCGACAGGAGCACTGGGGAGACAGGGAGGAACTGCAGGTGGAAGGGATGGGAAGGGACCCCCACTTTCTGTGGCCCAGGGCCCCACAAACATTAATCTGCTCTGTGTGTAAGGGGGTGGTACACAATAAGAAAAGTTTAGATACCTCTGCTCTGTTGGCTATGAGAATGGCCCTAAGGAGAGTATTGGTTTTTTTTGGAACACAAAGTTATGATTTCTATTTGCCCTGTCTCATGCCTGCATGATAGGAATTGCATGGTTGCAGCTGTGACATCCTGAAGATGAGACTAGCCAGGTGAACACCAGGGGACGTATATGGTTTGGGAAATAACCCATATTTAAGAGAGCTGCTCTGCCTTTGATTCCCTGCTCCCCTCAGAAGCACTTTACTGGTATTTCTATGCATAATGAGCTGTTCCTGTCTGCATGAGAGCAGCCTGATCTCTCTCTTATGTAGAGATGGGAGGAGAAGCTCTCTTGGAGGGGGGAGGTTTTTGTAGAGGGAGGAGGTGACTCTGAAGTGCTGTGTCTAAACTGCTGGCACAGAAATACACAGCCGAGTGCTCCATCTTCACAGAGGTGATGTTCAAGTCAAAGACTTCGAGCTCTGGTCGATAGGCTGTGAAATCATTTTTAATGTCACTGTCGCCGTCTTCCTTGTTGCCTTTACCAAGAGAGTAATAGATCAGCTGCAGACCCTTCCCCTGCTGCTGCTGATACCAGTACATATAGTTATGATTATCAGTTTGTCTGCATGTCAGCTGGGCTGTCTGTCCTCTCTTCAGTACCAGGCTTGGTGTTTGGGTGATTTTAGCATCTGTGTGTCCTGTGAGACAAAACAAAAGAAACAAACACAGTAAAACAAAGGAGCTGCAACCTGCAGACACCAGAACGGGGATTTCAGGGCTCCGCCAAAGACTTACTTGCTCCCAAGAAGCACAGGGCTGCCATGCACCAGATTAACCACATCCCCATCTCTGGGGCCTTTCCCCAGCAAAGGGTTTTATATGGCTCTGCTCTGTAGGGCTGCTTCTGCACTGATAGGCACCAGAGGGGGTGCACACATCGAAACTGATATAGGCAAACTCAGGGCCACCCTCCCATTCCTTCCTATTTCAGGGAATCCCTGAAATTCTCCCCCTCATGCCTGGAACTTTCTGTGACCCCCATTTTCCCTCCCCCATAGCAGGGTCCCCATACCAGTAGCTCTGTATTATGTATGTACCCCCTTCCTCTATGCCATACTAGGGCTACCTAGAGAATTCCGGGGGCCTGGGGTCCTTGGCAGCAGGGGGCCCCCCATTTCGGCGGTAATTCGGCAGTGGGTGGTCCTTCCACTCCGGGACCTGCCACCGAAGGGCCCCGAAGACCCACGGCAGGGCCTCTCTCCGCGGAATTACCGCCGAAGTGCAGCTGGGTCTGCGGCGGGGAGCCCCCGCCGTGGGTCTTCAAGGCACTTCGGCGGCGGGGGGTCCCGGAGCGGAAGGACCCCTGCCTCCAAATTACCGCCGAAGACCCGGCTGCACTTTGGCAGCGTGTCCCGCTTCGGTGATAATTTGGCGGCGGGGTATCCCCCACTGCCAAAGACCCGGAGCGGAAGAAGCTCCAGGAGCCTGGGCCCCGCGAGAGTTTTCTGGGGCCCCCGGAGCGAGTGAAGGACCCTGCTCCAGGGGCCCCGAAAAACTCTCATGGGGGCCCCTGCAGGACCCGGGGCTAATTGCCCCACTTGCCTCCCCCTCTGGCCGGCCCTGTGCCATACCCCCATTCCCCCAATCTCCTCCCCTGCCTGCTGTGCCCCCATTCTCCTTCCTCCCCATTATTCTCTTCCCCTCCATGCCAGGGGCTCTGTGTGGCCTCTCTTCCCCCATGTTCCCCATTCCCTCCCCGCCACTGCATGGCAGGGGCTCTATGTGAAAACTTATTCCCCCATGTTGCAATTCTCCCCATGCTAGGGTCCCCCATTCTTGCCCGCATGGAAAGTGGTTCTATGTGACCCCATCCCTCCTGCCCTCATAGCAAGGTCCTCCATTCTTCCCCTTGGCAGAGTCTCTGGGTCTAACCCCCTTCCCCTTTCCCGCAGTTTTCCTCACCCCCATTAAGGGGCTATATCCTGCTTTCTCCTCTTTCCACCTACCCACCAATGCTAGGCACTCTGTGTGTCCCCCTACCTCCATATCAGTATCCCCCAATCTGACCCCACAATGTTTCTATTTGCTCCATTGTCCTCTGCCTCCACACTAAGGCCCCCATTTCAGAGACTGTGTGCATGCCCCCCTTCTCACATGCGCCCCATTCTTTCTCTCCCTCACACCATCATTATTATTCTTCCTGTCTCAGGCTGTCAATATGTTAAACTCTATTGGAAGGGTGAACAGGGATGAGATGAGGTACTGATATGCTGGAAGCCATTGATGGGTGCCATCAACCAGATGTTAAAAGTTCTTGAATCTGTGGCTGTGCTAATGATCTGGTGGGGGCTTCATGTGTTCCCCTTTTTGTTTTCCAGTCCTCCCCAAAATCAATAGGGTTCTCACCGTTCATGTATAGAACATTCCCTGAAATTCTGGAACAGATCAGATGTGGTATTGAAAAGTTAGAGAGAGAGAGAGATGCTGTTGAGTTCAATGTAAGTCCTTTGCAAGTTCAGCTAAGAACTATTAACGTTAGATGGAAAACCAGAATTTGTCTCTCAAAAACCCAATAATTTTTGTACCCATTTTTCTATCAACATGATGCATTATTTTTCTATTGACATAAAATGTCCATTTTCGTTTAATTTTGCCTTACAGTGTCATTTATTTTTAGTTATCCAGTTTTAAAAAGCCAAAGTGACATTTTAAGTTGGAAAGAAATTAAAATTCTTTTTTCAAATCAAGATTTTGACATAAAATGTCATTTTCTTTTCTCTTTTTTAACAAAAAAGATGAAATGAAATAAGTTTTACTCAATACACAAGGAACACTTTAGTTTTGACATTTCCTGTGAGAAAATAGAAAGTTTTCATTGGAATTGACATTTTCCCTTTAAAAAATCCCATTTTTTATTAAATCATGGTGGGAAAACTTTCCAAATGAAAATGTTGTCCCACTCTAGTCACTGTTGACTCCTGCAGCCATAACCCTAGTGGTGCCCTTTGGAGGAGGCTAGGATCATTCCATGGGACCCTTGGGAGAGCAGATCGGTAGCCCCCAAAATCAAGAGCACTGAATGGACCTGTGTGGCACAAATACAGTAAGTAAGTATAAGACAGTGTGGACTAGTGAATAGCACACTAAACTGGGACTCAGCAGATCTTGGATCTATTCCTGGCTCTGCCTGCTGGGAGAATTTGGGCAAGTCCCTTCACCTCCCTGTATCTCAGATTCACCATCTGTCAAATGGGGATAATAGAGTGACAAGCAGCAAAGAATCCTGAGGCACCTTATAGACTAACACACGTTTTGCAGCATGAGCTTTCGTGGGTGAATACCCACTTCTTCGGATGCAAGAGTGACAAGGTGGGTGAGGCAGTGCTTAGAGAGACAAGCTTTTGAGCCACATTGAGCTCCCCTTCAGGGGATATGGGGATAATGATACTGATCTCCTTTGAAAGCACTTTGAGATCTACCAATGAAAAGCATTGGATAGGAGTTAGGTCTTGTTATTAAGGGAATCCTTAATACAGGGGATGTATGCGCAAACCACAGCAGCCATTCCACCTTCAGCGTTAGCTCCCAGACTCTCAGACACCATTAGCTCTTTCACTTCCTTTGAACAGCCCACAAGATACAGGAAAATCAGAAGTTATCATCTCCTCCCATGACTGTGTGTGGGACACCCCTGCAATGTGAGCACAGAGCACCCACCAAAAGCAGAAGGAACCTGGGCTGGATACAAAAAGAGAGTAATTCTAACAAATCCTTTCCCCTTAGGGCTGTCCTGCAGTGCCAATTCTATATATAAACCTAAGTCCTGGTAAGCCTACTTATTGGACCATATGTAAGAGCATTATCCGCTAACCTGCAAAGTCACTTTAAAACCTGTCAGAAATGCACACTGGGCTATGCTGAGGGTTTCCATCTCTGTCTCTGAAATGAGACCCAGTTCCCTGCCCTACTGCAGAAACCAGAGACACCTTGACTCTCCTCTGTTGAAACTCTCTTTTCATTTCAAAAGGGAAAGGGTACCACCTAGGGGTATGAATGGATTTTACATTGATATGTAATGCTGTTCTTCCCATGGTCCTTCCTCCATATGAGGAAATCTACTGACAGCCCTGACTGGACAAGGGCAAAGATCATTCAAAAGCTGGAGAAAATTGTAACCCTACATTGAGAAGGTCACTCTGAAGTGCTGGTTGAAGCTGCTGGCTCAGAAACACACAAGCTATGTTTCTGTCTCCACAGAAGAGAGAGTCAAGCAAAAGATCATATTCTCCAGTCAGGAGGCTGTGACTCCCCCAGGGCTGGCTCCAGGCACCAACGAAGGAAGCAGGTGTTTGGAAAGGGGCTTGGAAAGGGACAGCACATCTGGGTCTTCAGTGGCAAATCAGTGGCAGGTCCCTTAGTCCCTCTCGGAGCAAAGGACCCGCTGCCGAATTGCCACCGAAGAATGAAGCAGCGTGGTTGAGCTGCCGCCGAAGTGCCGCCGCCGATCAGGGCTATATCTTTTTTTTTTTTCACTTCACTGCTTGGGGTGGCGAAGAAAACCTGGACTCCCCTCCATAAGGTCACCATTGCAGTGTCATTATAGGCCATAAGTCACATTCTGACCTCCTCACTGGGGGATGGAAGTGACATACGGTGTATATCAATGGGTTTGTGAACCAGTCCCAGTCAACAGCCCTAAATAATCTGCACCATTGGTTCATATTCTTAGCCCCTGTGGATTCTTATTTGCCCTTCCCCAATCCCACTGAGAGTGCATCTGTCAAGCCAGGCATCAATGTTTGTGAATTTGCACCTTTGAGCTCCCCCAGTTCTTCCATCTGAAACATGAGGTCAATAATCCTTCCCTACCGCCCTGACTGGTGTTATGGGGCTATTTTCACTAATGTCTGCAACACACTCCGAGATCCTCAGATGGAAGGCCTTGTGAAAGTGGTGTTCTTACATGACAACTGGGGATCTCATACCAGGTGAGCACATCCCAGACAGATGGATTCCCCCAACCCCAGTCCCTTCTCCCACCTTGCACCTCTCCAGTGCTAAGAGAGGCAAGTAACTTGTTGCCTGCACTGGCAGCCAGCCTCTTGCTTCTGGTGCTGGGGGCTGCAGGGAAGGGGAGGGAAGAGGAGGTTTTTGTAGCAGGAGAGCAGATGACTGAACCCCTGTGTCTGAACTGCTGGAGCAGAAATACACAGATTCAGTGTCTCAAATGAGATGGTGAAGTAGAAGAGCTGAGCCTGCAGCCAGGAGGCTGTGATTCTCTCTCTCTAGTGTCACCACTCTGCACATCTTTTATATCAAGTGAGTAAAAGGGCAGCTGCAGCCCCTGCTCCTGAACCGGTCGGTACCAGAGCACCCGAGTGTGATTGTAAGTTAGTTTGCATTTCAGGTGGGCTGGGTGCCCCTTCTCTAGGACAAGACTCTGGGTTTGGTTGATCTGAGTATCCTGCAGGGGAAAGAGACAAAGCACATGAGGAAGAGACCATAAAACAAATGGCTCAGAGGGAAACATTTGCAGCCACGTCCCACAAACATCTGGATGGAGATTTCATGCCTCAGCCAATGATGTATTTGCTCCCAAGAGCCACATAGCCAGCACCAGGCAATCCCTATCCCCACCTCTGTCTAACTGAGCAGGGAAGTTTCCCTAAGCACAATTTTATACAGCTGCTTTGTAGGCCTGGTTCTGCCCTCAGGAGCAAGAGATGGGTCTCTTAGTTATATTATTACTGGTCAATTATATTATCCCTTTTTTCTGCAGCCATAGACCTGGATTGCTCCAGGCTCATTGCACAGGGACTTGATGAGGGGATCTGAGGTCTTGACTGGGAGCTGGACTGTTGGGACTGGGATGGGCGTTTGAGGTTATCATTACAGTGAGGCATTTCTGAGTGCAGAGACTACAAATGCCAACACAACAGCTGTTCTACCTTCAGCAGTAGCTCATGTGCAGCCTTGGATGCTATGGATTTGTGCACTTTCACATGAATACCTTTTTAGTTCCAGAATGGTCTGAGGTCACCTGAGCCTATATGGCTACTAACTTATGCAAATAACCCCATCTTTACTGTTCCCTCGAACTCTTGGCATGTTTGCGTTTTTTTACCTCCAGCATGCTGTCAAAATCCTAGACTGTGATCTCCCTGGGGCTGGGACCCTCTTTGTGTTACTTGTCAAAGCAGCAAACAGTCCTGTGGCACCTTATAGACTAACAGATGTTTTGGAGCATGCGCTTTCGTGGGTGAATACCCACTTTGTCAGATGCATGTAGTGGAAATTTCCAGGGGCAGGTATATATATATGCAAGCAAGAAGCAGGCTAGAGATAACGAGGTTAGTTCAATCAGGGAGGATGAGGCCCTCTTCTAGCAGTTGAGGTGTGAAAACCAAGGAAGGAGAAACTGCTTTTGTAGTTGGCAAGCCATTCACAGTCTTTCTTTAATCCTGAGCTGATGGTGTCAAATTTGCAGATGAACTGAAGCTCAGCAGTTTCCCTTTGAAGTCTGGTCCTGAAGTTTTTTTGCTGCAGGATGGCTACCTTTAAATCTGCTATTGTGTGTCCAGGGAGGTTGAAGTGTTCTCCTACAGGTTTTTGTATATTGCCATTCCTAATATCTGATTTGTGTCCATTTATCCTTTTCTGTAGGGACTGTCCAGTTTGGCCGATGTACATAGCAGAGGGGCATTGCTGGCATATAATGGCGTATATTACATTGGTGGTTGTGCAGGTGAATGAACCGGTGATGGTGTGGCTGATCTGGTTAGGTCCTGTGATGGTGTCACTGGTGTAGATATGTGGGCAGAGTTGGCATTGAGGTTTGTTGCATGGATTGGTTCCTGAGTTGTGTTACTTGTTTATGCAGTGCCTAGTGCAATGGGGCCCTGCTCCCTTACTACGTCCCTTAGGCACTGCCACAATAGATACAATTTGAACAAGCTCAGTATCACATATCCTGTCAGGGACAGCCCCTCACTGAATGTTGCCCCTGTCTCCACTGCTCCCTTGCGGCCTAACACTGAGTACTCAGCAGAGACAGGCAGAAGGGGTTTTGCTTTGGTGCTGCTTACATACCATGCTAACAATGCAGCATCCCCTCTCCCCAGAGCCCCTGCACTGCTAGCAGTAGGTGTGAGCCCAGGCTGGGGTGGGGATTTGACACTTCCCTATAAACTGCACTGACCCTTCCCCCTGTGCAATCTCCCAGGCACTCACACTTAGTGGAGCACTCACGGGGTGATGGTTCCAATCTCTGTCTCTCAGCTGAGGCCCTGCACTGCTGCCCAGTGGAGTTACAGTTGGGGGGGCCTGATTCTCCATTGCTCAGCTCCTGGTTTGTATTCATTCAGGGAGGAGTAAATCACTACATAAGGTGCAGCAACTAGGGTTGCCAACTTTCTACTCCCACAAAACCAAATACCATTGCCCCCCTGAGGCCCTGCCCCTACTCACTCCATTCCCCCCCCCCATTGCTCACTCTCCCCACCCTCACTCATTTGCTTATTTTCACCAGGCTGGCTCAGGGGGCTGGCTTGCAAGAGGGGGTGAGGGCTCTATCTGGGGGTGTGGGTTCTGGGTGGAGCCAGAAATGAGGGGTTAAGGGTGTGGGAGGTGGCTCCAGGCTGGGGCAGGGGGTTGGGGTTTGGGGGGGGGGTGAGTACTCTGGCTGGGGGTGCAGACACTGGGGTGGGGCTGGGGATGAGGGATTTGGGGTTTAGGAGGGTGCTCCAGGCTAGGACCGAGGGATTTGGAGGGCAGGAGGGGGCTGAGGCAAGGGGTTGGGGCACAGGAGGGTGTCAGGGAGTCAGGGCCGGCTCCAGACCCCAGCGCGCCAAGCGTGCGCTTGGGGCAGCGTCCCAGCAGGAGGGCAGCAGGCGGCTCCGATGGACCTCCCGCAGGCATGCCTGCGGAGGGCCGCTGGTCCCGCGGCTCCGGTGGAGCATCCGCAGTCATGCCTGCGGGAGGTCCACCGGAGCCGCGGGGCCAGCGGACCCTCCACAGGCACGTCTGCGGGAGCTCCACCAGAGCCGCGTGACTGGCGACCGCTAGAGCGCCCCCCGCGGCGTGCCGCCGTGCTTGGGGCGGCGGAAATCCTAGAGCCGCCCCTGCAGGGAGTGCAGGCTCTGGGCAGTGCTTACCTGAAGCAGCTCCCAGAAACAGCAGCATGTCCCCCATCCGGCTCCTATGTGGAGATGCAGCCAGCAACTCTGCACACTGCCCCATCTGCAGGCGCCGCCCCCGCAGTTCTCCTAGGCTGTGGTTCCTGGGCAATGGGAGCTGCAGGGGTGGCGCTTGGGGTGGGAGCAGTGCGCAGAGCTCTCTGGCTGCCCCTACTTGTAGGAGCCAGAGGCGTGACATGCCAGCTGCTTCCCGGGAGCCACGCAGCACAGAGGCTATCCAGGAGCCTACCAGCCCCGCTGCACAGCGCCACCAATCAGACAGTCAACACCATGGTCAGCAATGCTGACTGGAGCCACCATGATCCCTTTTTGAATGAGTGTTCTGGTTGAAAACTGGATACCTGGTTACCCTATGCAGCACTGGTCAGTGTGACCAGGCATCTCCCCTGTATAAGCTCCACTTCTATTCATAGGGTCATAGAATATCAGGATTGGAAGGGAGCTCAGGCGGTATCTAGTCCAGCCCCCTGCTCAAAGCAGGACCAATCACTAACTAAATCGTCCCAGCCAGGGCTTTGTCAAGCCTGACTTTAAAAACCTTTCAGGAAGAAGATTCCACCACCTCCCTAGGTAACCCATTCCAGTGCTTCACCACCCTCCTAGTGAAAAAGTTTTTCCTAATAGTCAACCTAAACCTCCCCCACTGCAACTTGAGGCCATTGCTTCTTGTTCTGTCATCTGCTACCACTGAGAATAGTCTAGATCCATCCTCTTTGGAACCCCCTTTCAGGTAGCTGAAGGCAGCTATCAAATCCCCCCTCATTCTTCTCTTCCGTAGACTAAATAATCCCAGTTCCCTCAGCCTCTCCTCACAAATCATGTGCTCCAGCCCCCTACACATTTTTGTTGCCCTACGCTGGACTTTTTCCAATTTTTCCACATCCTTCTTGTAGTGTGGGGCCCAACACTGGACACAGTACTCCAGATGAGGCCTCACCAATGTCGAATAGAGGGGAATGATCACGTGCCTCAATCTGCTGGCAATGTCCCTACTTATACAGCTCAAAATGCTGTTAGCCTTCTTGGCAACAAGGGCACACTGTTGACTCATATCCAGCTTCTCGTCCACTGTAACCCCTAGGTCCTTTTCTGCAGGATTGCTGCCTAGCCACTTGGTCCCTAGTCTGTAGCAGTGCATGGGATTCGTCCGTCCTAAGTGCAGGACTCTGCACTTGTCCTTGTTAAACCTCATCAGGTTTCTTTTGACCCAATCCTCTAATTTGTCTAGGTCCCTCTGTATCCTATCCCTGCCCTCCAGCGTATCTACCACTCCTCCCAGTTTAGTGTCCTCTGCAAACTTGCCACATTTGCACAGGGAGAAGTGCTATAAAGAATAGAAATGGATTTGTACATAGGAATTCACCAACCACTACAAGATTTACACACACACACATGCTCCAGTGGAAAGAGGTGACTGTAATGCTGCCAGATAAAGCTCTTCTTCAGAATATGGATTGAATCCAGGCTGGTAACTCCTGGAGCCCCTGTGGTTTGATGTCAAGCAACATTTCATTTTAACATGGCATAGTTTTATGGGCTGGCTTATGTATGGTTATTTGTGGGGTACTGCTCTCCCTTCCTGGACTGATTATGACAAACGAGTCATTTGCATGTGAGTGAGTTTCCACCCAGGGCCAGCTCCAGACACCAGCCCAGCAAGCAGGTGCTTGGGGTGACCAATGGAGAGGGGTGGCACGTCCGGCTCTTTGGCGGCAGCCGAATTGCTGCCAAAGACTGAAGCGGTGGCAGTAATGCTGATGACGATCGCGGCCTTTTTTTTTTTTTACTGCTGCTTGGGGCGGCCAAAACCCTGGAGCCGGCCCTTTTATAACTGGAACTACTGCTTAATATGATGAGGAGAAAACCTGTTTTTTGGGAAGACTTGATTTCCAGTGTCCACGCATATTTGTGTGGTGAGCTGAGAACCAGGGGGTCAGTAATAATAACTGGGGACTAGCAGGCCCACCCCACTTGCGAGCCTGAACTCTGGGAAAGTAAAAACAAGTTTACCAAGTATCACTATAACCTGTAACAATTTGATAGAAAAGGTGCAAAAGGGAGACACAGGGACTAAATCGGTCCAAACAAAAAGGACTACTGACATAACTCAGGAGAATGTGTTAAAATCATGTCTGTCAAACAAAAGAAGTGTGGGATGAGATCAATAAACCAAAGTTATTGTGTTGAAAATTAGGCCAAATTAGTGAACAAAATAATGAGAGGACGGACTGTTCTGCCTATCCCTCCCTTTTGGGGGGATTTAAAATAAAACATATTTTGGGAGGAAAATATGAACAGCTGACTGACTGAAGGATGGAAGAAAAGGAAGAGTCTACAGAAGAGAAGAGTGAGGGGGAGCAGCCTTCAACTACTTGAAGGGGGGTTCCAGAGAGGATGAAGCTCGGCTATTCTCAGTGGTGGCAGATGCAGAACAAGGAGCAATGGTCTCAAGTTGCAGTGGGGGAGGTCTAGGTTGGATATTAGGAAACACTATTTCACTAGGAGGCTGGTGTGAAGCACTGGAATGGGTTCCCTAGGGAGGTGGTGGAATCTCCATCATTAGAGGTTTTTAAGGTCAGGCTTGACAAAGCCCTGGCTGGGATGATTTAGTTGGGGTTGGTCCTGCTTTGAGGACTAAGTGACCTCCTGAGGTCTCTTCCAACCTAATCTTCTATGATTCTATGAAGGAGCAAGCTTCACCATCATGGCTGCTACCCTCACAGTCTTTTGAGATCCCAGGATTCACCATAACACCATAGGGCCTTTGTCATCCTGATCTGGAAAAATGTCCTGACCAGACTGCTGGGCCAAGGAGAGGGACCCAGATAACACTGCTACTTACAGTGACTCCGGCTAAACCCTGAACACTTCTTGGAATGTGCGACTTTATCATCCTCCCTTCCCCCTTAATGGTTTCTTTTCCTTCCCCACCTTTTTTCTTTCATATTCTTCTCTTTTTGCTATCTGATTATTAAAAGTCTGCAACATGGCTGCAAGCCTGTGTCCAGAAAGGCAGCTAAAACAATGCCATAACAGCCCAATACTGGTACAAGTTTGCCAGGTCTGGAGTTGGCTGATGAGATGTGCCTGTGTTTCTCCAGCAGCAAGGTTTCCAGTAGGAGTCAACACCAAAATCAGAAGCTGCATTTTATATCTTTGCTGTCCCCTCTTTTGTGTGTTTGTCCTGTTTTGTCCTCTAACAGAATTGGAATTTAACAACAACAGCTCCAGCCCATCTCAACTAGCTTCTTCTCTTTTCTCCAAAATTGGATGGGGCAGAGATGGGTGTTGTTTTTAAAAAGACTCTCAACTGAAGGAAAAGGAAACAAGGGATGTCATTAAAATGAAAGTTTTTGTTAATAATTTACATTTCAAATGCTTCAACTGTTTTTCCTTCTTTTTCTTTATCTTTAATAAAAGGTTAACAAGAATTTTTAATGGTGTGTTTGCCATGGTGCTAAACAGGCTAAAGTCTCTGTATACCAAACCCTAAGCCTTGTTTAATACTGTTTTACGTTGGTGCTATAGACCTAGGCCAGTTGGGTACAGCAAAATAGCAGAAGGCAGATATACTGGCCACTGGATTAACAGTTTTCTGTTCCCTGACTGACCAGAGCAGGGGCTGCTCCAGGCTAATGAGAACACCTGACTCTAATTAAGGCCCTGCTGATACTATAAAAAGGGCTCACTCCAGTCAGGCAGAGGAGAGCCAGGGAGCCAGAGGAGAGGAAGTGCGGCTTAAGGGCTGGTTACTGAAGACACCCTCAAACCATCGTTAAAGGAGACCTAAGGTAAGGATGAAGAAGGGAGAAGCAGGAGAGCTGTGGGGAAGTGGCCCAGGGAAATGTAGCAACTTTGGCAGTGAAAGGTTGGCTGCCAACAACTGCTACCATTAGGGTCCCTGGGCTGGAACCCGGAGTAGAGGGCGGGCCCGGGTTCCCCCCAACCCACCACTACAGGAACAGCTCCTGGAAGGGGAAGTCAGGTCCCTGTCAGGACAGGAGGCTGAACAGAGACTGTGGGAGTTCTCTCACCAACCTCCTTGCAGCCTATGATGAAAAGGACTCAGTAGACTGTAACCTGGCCCTAGAGAGAGAAGGGCTACGTGGAGGGTCACAGTGAGCCACTGAGGCTAAGCATAAACCGCCTAGAAGCGCAGGACCCACGGGAGCAAGGTCAGAGCTCTGCCACAGTTGGATAGTGACGAGATCATGTTAACGCCTTTGATTCTTTGGGCCCATATATTTCATCAAAAGTAATGCAACAGACTGTGTGTTTCTAAACACATGGGAAAGGATCATGGTGGTTTAAGCCCAGAAGCATCTGTCAGGATACATGAGATTTATTTCTTCTTCTGCCTCTGCATTGACTCCTTTTTTGCCCTTAGGAAAGTCACACAAACCTTGCTGTGCTTCTGTTTCCCCATCTGTAAACTTGGGATATGAATCCTTCCTCATGACATAGGATGGTGTTGTGGAGCTATAGTCCATTATGTCTGAAAAGTGTTTTTAGACCCTCAGATATTGGGTGCTCTATAAAGGCCAAAGATTATTATTCTTACACCAGTAGCTGTGTTCATGGCAGGGGTGTATATTGTGTGTATCCCAGATGGCTCCCGTCACTGAAAGGTGTTACTCTATTCCCCATTCTGCTCTCTCCCTCTGGCCTCTCTGCAGCACTCACAGAGAATGTGCCTTGTTGCCATCCCTGTTGTAGCGCTGCAGAGTGACAAGGAACAGGTGAGGTTTCTGTAGAGGGAGGAGGTGACTCTGAAGTGCTGTGTCTAAGCTGCTGGCGCAGAAATACACAGCCGAGTGCTCTGGCTGCACAGATGAGATGTTTAAACGAAAGAGATCATTCTGCGGCTGGTCGGCCTGGAAGTGACTAGAATTTGTGTCTTTCTCTCTTTCTTCTTTATAGTAGAAGTTAAAGAGCAGCTGCAGTCCCTGCCCTGGATCCTGCCGGTACCAGAACATGCTGTTATGCCCATAGGTTTGCTGACATCTGAGATAGGCAGTCTGTCCTCTCTCCAGCACCAGACTCGGTGTCTGGGTTATTTTAGCATCGGTTTGGCCTGTGGGGGAAAGAGACAAAACACACAGGAAAGACAGAATAAAACAATCAACTCAGAGGGAAATGTGTAGAGTAGAATCCTGCAAATGCTAGGACAGGGATTTCTTTTCCCAGCCAATAACTTACTTGCGCCCAAGAGATATATTGCTGCACACCAGACTATGCACATCCCCATCTCTGTCTCACTGAGCAGGGGGCAGTCCCGCAGCATGGGGTTTTACATAGATTTGGTTGCTTCCTGGTACTAGAGGGCAGGATCTGTTTGTGTTTCCCCACAGACACAGGAGGCCCCTTCTGTGGAGGCCTGGTTATCTCTGGCCTTGACCCTGGGAAAAGTGTGTGGTACTGGGAATTTTATCTTTAAGAGAGCTAGCGTCTGAGGCAGGCAGTCTGGTGGAGGGGCGCTGCAGAAGCTGTTATGCAGAGGTAATTGAGGAGCTATATCATTGAATAAAGAGCTTCTATCTGAAGTACCTCAGGCCCAGAGTGATCACTGGACACCACATGGTATCAGGAGCAAACAGAAATTAAAGAAGTAACATGAGAGGAAGAAGAGAGCAACTAAAAACTCCACCAGAGGTGAAACACTCTGGAAATATGGAGGACACCGCATGTGATTGCAGCTGGATCTGACATACGTGAGCTACGTTTAATTTTGCTAGCTTGGGTATTGGAAGAGTGAAGTTGCAGCAGAAGAAGCTCCAGCACAGGCTGGCCCTGAGAGTAATTACTCAGGGTTCTGAGTGGGTTTTTCCTGCCTATTCTTAAGTTTGCACTGTTGTGGCTTCACTGCTCCTGTACCCGAGCTAGTGAAATTAGAGCTAGACCTGGTAGGTTTACTTGAGCTGCAATCACATTCAGTGACTACAGTCTAGATATACCCAGACAAAGGGTACACTTACCTGCCGGGTCGACACGGTGAGTTCGACTTCTCGGAGTTCGAACTATCGCGTCTGATCTAGACGCGATAGTTCGAACTCCGGAAGCGCCGCGGTCGACTCCAGTACTCCACCACTGCAAACGGCGGTGGCGGAGTCGACCTTGGAGCCGCGGACTTCGATCCCGCGGCGTCTGGACGGGTAAGTAGTTTGAACTAGGGTACTTCGAGTTCAGCTACGCTATTCACGTAGCTGAACTTGCGTACCCTAGTTCGATCCCCGCCCTTAGTGTAGACCTGCCCAAAGAGAGAGAGAAAAACCCACACAGAAAACTAGATAATTTTTTACTAGAAAAGGGATGGTTTTGGCACAATTCCATTTTGTAGAAACATTTGAATATTTTGTTTTCATTCCAGCGAAGAACAAAAATGAATTTTGAAAGCCCAAAAGACATGGCAGAACTGATTTGTCCCGTAGTAGCCAGTTCCATTCAGACCACAAGTTCTTTGATTTTCTAGGGTAGAGGAGAAGCACCACCTAGTGGCTGGCGAGGAATTTTTACATGGAGGCATTGCCTTTCAAGCAGTCACTCTTGCCAGTCGTGGCCCAGTCTGACCAATTACATTTTAAAAAATAATAGTATCCAAACCTCTCTGCTGCTGCTGCTTCCTGCCTTTCCTTGTTGGGATGTTCCTTGATGTCAATTCAGATGTGACCAAATTTGTGTAAGACACTGAAATCAGCATGTCAGCAAACAGCCAGGGGGACGGAACCAAAGAACAATGACTTGGAGACATCATAGCAGAGGGAGCTGCAGGCAATGGGAGAAGACACAGTCCCAGTAGATATAAAGTCACAACACAGGTGAAAAATGGAGGGATGTAACCAGGACCCTCCCCCATCAAATTAAGCAGGGTCACTTTACTTATTTTCTTTGTCATAATTATTGTATTGTGATAGCTGCCACTGATAAGATGTGAGATGAGGCAGTTGGGAGTGGAGATGTCCATGTGATGGACGTGGTCTATGTATAGAATAGTAATAGGCTGAGAATGGCAGCCATACAGCCATACGGCCTATTCCCCAAGGCTCTGTCCAGTCACGTTTTAAATTACTCAAAAAGTGGAGATTCCAGCTTTTCCTGTATGGAGCAGTAGATGGTACTGTTATAAAATATTTATCTTGCTATCCTGCCTGTAATTTCTTAGTTTCACTACATCACTTATGCCCCCTCAGCTCACTCTACTCCTCCCTTTGTCAAAATCATTTCTCTCATTCCTTGATTTCAAAGGAATCTACTGTGGCAATTCTCTTTCCAAGAGATTCTCTGCTAAAATGTTCAGGGGGTGTATGTGTTTTTCACTGCCCAGTCAGGACATGGTTGATGTTGCTTTCATTGCCTGTGATTTTATCAATGACACTTAGGGCCGACTCCTGGTTTTCTGCCGCCCCAAGCAGCAAGAAAAAAAAAATCAGCAGCGCAATCACGCTGCTTCACTCTTCAGCGGCAATTCGGTTCAGGTCCTTCGCTCCGAGAGGGACTGAGGGACCTGCTGCCAAAGACCTGGAAGTGCCGCCCCTTGGTATTTGCTGACCCAAGCACCTGCTTCTTTAGCTGGTGCCTGGAGCTGGCCCTGACAACACTGACACCCCAAATCTGTATTCCTACTGACTTTTGTGATCTCCTCTATTCACATGCAGCTGCTGAACTGTGCTGGAAGGGGTGAGTGGACAGGCCTGTGTGCATGGGGAAGAGGGAGAGTTTTGTCCACGTGCTTCAAACACTTGGCCCTGTGTTGACTTCAAGCACAGTAATACACCCCTGTGTCATTGGCATAGAGACAGTTAGTGTTCAGGAGGAACTCCTCATCCTCGGTCTGCTTGCTTTGAAGTGGCTTGGACCAGAATCATATACTTGATTTCTTCTTACTGAGTAGGCGAGCATGTGGATCTATCCACTAGGAAGCTGTCTATGCCAGTAGAAGTTGGGGTCAGATGACCCGTCCAAAGAACATTCTAGGGAAGCCTGTCTGCCCAGCTGTTCCACCACTGACTGCAGACTCTGGACAATGGTTGCAGAGCAATCTGCTAAAATCCTACAGGGAAACCAAGGACTATTAGCACAATGAATAGACCCACCCATACCGTTGCAACTGAGATCAATGCAATGGTAGGACATTAAGTGCAGAAGAGAGGATTAATTAATTATTAGTGAATAATTCTTCATGATTGATGGTTAATCACTATGTATTTTTTCCTAAGGGACAGTCTACACACAAATTTACACCAAAATACACCTCTACCCCTATATAATGCTGTCCTCGGGAGCCAAAAAATCTTACCGAGTTATAGGTGAAACCGCAATATATCGAACTTGCTTTGATCCACCAGACAGCGCAACCCCACCATGCAGAGCATGGCTTTACCGCGTTATATCCAAATTTGTGTTATATCGAGTCGCATTATATCGGGGTAGAGGTGTAACTAAATAACTTGTAAATAACAAACACTTATTGAGAATAAAAGTGTTCTGTGGATTTAGCTTAAACTGATAAAAACACAGTGTCATGGTTTTACAATGTATTGTGCATAGCCAGTTTAGAATTTCCCTTTCCTATAAAGTTAAGAACATAAGAATGGCCAAAGGTCCATCCAGCCCAGTATCCTGTCTACCGACAGTGGCCAATGCCAGGTGCCCCAGAGAGAGTGAACCTAACAGGTAATAGTGGCAAAGAGTCCTGTGGCACCTTATACACTAACAGACGTATTGGAGCATGAGCTTTTGTGGGTGAATACCCACTTCAACGAATGCATCCGACAAAGTGGATATTCACCCACGAAAGCTCATGCTCCAATACGTCTGTTAGTCTATAAGGTGCCACAGGACTCTTTGCCACTTTTACAGATCCAGACTAACATGGCTACCCCTCTGATCTCTCTCTTGCCGTCCATCACCACCCTCCGACAAACAGAGGCTAGGGATACCATTCCTTACCCATCCTGGCTAATAGCCATTAATGGACTTAACCTCCAGGAATTTATCCAGTTCTATTTTAAACCCTGTTATAGTCCTAGCCTTCACAACCTCCTCAGGCAAGGCGTTCCAAAAGTTGACTGTGTGCTGTGTGAAGAAGAACTTCCTTATATTTGTTTTAAACCTGCTGCCCATTAATTTAATTTGGTGGCCCCTAGTTCTTATCTTATGGGGACAAGTAAATAACTTTTCCTTATTCACTTTATCCACACCACTCATGATTTTATATACTTCTATCATATCCTTCCTTAGTCTCCTCTTTTCCAAGCTGAAAAGTCCTAGCCTCTTTAATCTCTCCTCATATGGGACCTTTTCCAAACCCCTAATCATTCTAGTTGCCCTTCTCTGAACCTTTTCTAATGCCAGTATATCTTTTTTGAGATGAGTAGATCACATATGTACGCAGTATTCGAGATGTGGGCGTACCATCGATTTATATAAGGGCAATAATATATTCTCAGTCTTATTCTCTATCCCCTTTTTAATGATTCCTAACATCCTGTTTGCTTTTTTGACCGCCTCTGCACACTGCGTGGACATCTTCAGACAACTATCCACGATGACTCCAAGATCTTTTTCCTGACTCGTTGTAGCTAAATTAGCCCCCATCATATTGTATGTATAGTTGGGGTTATTTTTCCCAATGTGCATTACTTTACATTTATCCACATTAAATTTCATGTGCCATTTTGTTGCCCAATCACTTAGTTTTATGAGATCTTTTTGAATTTCTTCACAGTCTGCTTTGGTCTTAACTATCTTGAGCAGTTTAGTATCATCTGCAAACTTTGCCACCTCACTGTTTACCCCTTTCTCCAGATCATTTATGAATAAGTTGAATAGGATTGGTCTGAGGACTGACCCTTGGGGAACACCACTAGTTACCCCTCTCCATTCTGAAAATTTACCATTTATTCCTACCCTTTGTTCCCTGTCTTTTAACCAGTTCTCAGTCCATGAAAGGGTCTTTCCTCTTATTCCACGATAGCTTGATTTACATAAGAGCCTTTGGTGAGGGACCTTGTCAAAGGCTTTCGGGAAGTATAAGTACAATATGTCCACTGGATCCCCTTTGTCCACATGTTTGTTGACCCCTTCAAAGAACTCTAATAGATTAGTAAGACATGATTTCCCTTTACAGAAACCATGTTGACTTTTGCCCAACAATTTATGTTCTTCTATGTGTCTGACAATTTTATTCTTTACGATTGTTTCAACTAATTTGCCCAGTACTGATGATAGACTTACCGGTCTGTAATTGCCGGGATCACCTCTAGATCCCTTTTTAAATATTGGCGCTATATTAGCTATCTTCCAGTCATTGGGTACAGAAGCCGATTTAAAGGACAGGTTACAAACCAATTTCACATTTGAGTTTTTTCAGAACACTTGAGTGAATGCTATCTGGTTCCGGTGACTTGTTACTGTTAAGTTTATCAATTAATTCCAAAACCTACTCTAGTGAAACCTCAATCTGTGACAATTCCTCAGATTTGTCACCTACAAAAGCCAGCTCAGGTTTGGGAATCTCCCTAACATCGGGGCTATTTAGGAAAGCTGGACGAGCACAAGTCCATGGGGCTGGATGCGCTGCATCCGAGGGTGCTAAAGGAGTTGGCCGATGAGATTGCAGAGCCATTGGCCATTATCTTTGAAAAATCATGGCGACCGAGGGAGGTCCCGGATGACTGGAAAAAAGCTAATGTAGTGCCCATCTTTAAAAAAGGGAAGAAGGAAGATCCAGGGAACTACAGGCCAGTCAGTCTCACCTCAGTCCCTGGAAAAATCATGGAACAGGTCCTCAAGGAATCAATCCTGAACCACTTAAAGGAGGGGAAAGTGATCAGGAACAGTCAGCATGGATTCACCAAGGGTAAGTCATGCCTGACTAACCTAATTGCCTTCTATGAGGAGATAACCGGCTCTGTGGATGAAGGGAAAGCAGTGGATGTGCTATTTCTGGAATTTAGCAAAGCTTTTGATACAGTCTCCCACAGTATTCTTGCCAGCAAGTTAAAGAATTATGGGCTGGATGAATGGACGGTAAGGTGGATAGAAAACTGGCTAGATGGTCGGGCTCAACGGGTAGTGATCAATGGTTCCATGTCTAGTTGGCAGCCGGTATCAAGTGGAGTGCCCCAAGGGTCGGTGCTGGGGCCGGTTTTATTCAATATCTTTATTAACGATCTGGAGGATGGTGTGGACTGCACGTTTGCAGATGACACTAAACTGGAAGGAGTGGTTGATACGCTGGAGGGTAGGGATAGGATACAGAGGGACCTAGACACATTAGAGGATTGGGCCAAAAGAAATATGATGAGGTTCAACAAGGACAAGTGCAGAGTCCTGCACTTAGGACGGAAGAATCCCATGCACTGCTATAGACTAGGGACATAATGGCTGGGCAGCAGTTCTGCAGAAAAGGACCTAGGGGTTACGGTGGACGAAAAGCTGAATATGAGTCAACAGTGTGCCCTTGCTGCCAAGAAGGCTAATGGCATTTTGGGTTGTATAAGTAGGGGCATTTCCAGCAGATCGAGGGATGTGATCATTCCCCTCTACTCAGCACTGGTGAGGCCTCATTTGGAGTGCTGTGTCCAGTTTTGGGCCCCACACTACAAGAAGGATGTGGACAAATTGGAGAGAGTCCAGCAGAGGGCAACAAAAATGATTAGGGGGCTGGAGCACATGACTTATGAGGAGAGGCTGAGGGAACTGGGATTGTTTAGCCTGCAGAAGAGAAGAATGAGGGGGGATTTGATAGCTGCTTTCAACTACCTGAAAGGGGGTTCCAAAGAGGATGGATCTAGACTGTTCTCAGTGGTAGAAGATGACAGAACAAGGAGTAATGGTCTCAAGTTGCAGAGGGGGAGGTTTAGTTTGGACATTAGGAAAAACTTTTTCACTAGGAGGATGGTGAAGAACTGGAATGGGTTACCTAGGGAGGTAGTGGAATCTCCTTCCTTAGAGGTTTTTAAGGTCAGGCTTGACAAAGCCCTGGCTGGGATGATTAAGTTGGGTTTGGTCCTGCTTTGAGCAGGGGGTTGGACTAGATGACCTCCTGAGGTCCCTTCCAACCCTGAGATTCTATGATTCTATGATCCTCAGCTGTGGAGACTGAAGCAAAAAATTAATTTAGTTTCTCCGCAATGACTTTATCATCTTTAAGCGCTCCTTTTGTATCTCGATCGTCCAGGGGCCCCACTGGTTGTTTAGCAGGCTTCCTGCTTCTGATGTATTTAAAAAAAGTTTAGTTATTACCTTTTAAGTTTTTGGCTAGCTGTTCTTCAAACTCCTTTTTGGCTTTTCTTATTACATTTTTACACTTAATTTGGCAGTGTTTATGCTCCTTTCTATTTACCTCACTAGGATCTGACTTCCACTTTTTAAAAGATGCCTTTTTATCTCTCACTGCTTCTTTTACATGATTGTTAAGCCACAGTGGCTCTTTTAAAGTTCTTTTACTGTGTTTCTTAATTTGGGGTATACATTTAAGTTAAATCTCTATTGTGGTGTCTTTGAAAAGTGTCCATGTATCTTGCAGGGATTTCACTCTAGTCACTGTAGCTTTACATTTCTGTTTAACTAACCCCCTCATTTTTGCATAGTTCCCCTTTCTGAAGTTGGGGGGCCATTGAGGTGTTCTTCCCACCACAGGAATGTTAAAAGTTATTATATAATAGTCACAATTTCCAAGCAGTCCTGTTATAGTTACCTCTTGGACCAGATCCTGTGCTCCACTCCGGACTAAATCGAGAATTGCCTCTCCCCTTGTGGGTTCCCATACCAGCTGCTCCAAGAAGCAGTCATTTAAAGTATTGAGAAATTTTGTCTCTGCATTTCATCCTTAGGTGACATGTTCCCAGTCAATATGGAGATAATTAAAATCCCCCACTATTACTGAATTCTTTATTTTGATAGCCTCTCTAATCTCCCTTACATTTCATTGTCACTATCACTATCCTGGTCAGGTGGTCGATAATAGATCCCTAATGCTATATTCTTATTAGAGCATGAAATTTCTATCCACAGAGATTCTATGGAACATGTGGATTCGCTTAAGATTTTTACTTCATTTGATTATACATTTTCTTTCACATATAGTGCTACCCCTGCTCCCGCCCCCCCTCACGACCTGCTCTGTCCTTCCAATATATTTTGTACCCCAGAATGATTGTGTCCCATTGATTGTCCTCACTCCACCAGGTTTCTGTGATGCCTGTATCTGTGATGGTACCTCCATAAGGCTTTATGGAAATATGCTTAGAATGTGTTTTATGCTACATATGCCAAGTAAGATATCTCTGTAATGGTTATGATCTACTGAATCTATTAATCCTATTTGTATGCATGTATCATTTTGGTATTCAAAGTTATGAATATTGGCTGTGCACTTGCTTGATTTCTAAATAACCTTAGTAGGGCATTTGGTCAGTTCCTGGAGAAAGGAAAGTTGAAATTAAGTACCTAATCGAGAAACACTTAAAGGACAATGAATCTTGGAATGATCCAATCCACATAAGAAGTCTGCTTGAGGACGTTCAAGGTAGCATGTGACCCATGGCTGCTACCTGGTAAGAAACTGTGAGTCATGCATGGACATGTGACTTGCCCAGGTGACTCCAGAACTCCATCTTGGAACTGGACTTTGCATAGGAGAGAGGAGGGGGTCTCCACCCACAAGAGAAAGTCTATTTAACCCCCTGGGAACCTCTCCATCTTGTCTTCAGCTGGCTAAAGAGAGAACCTCTCCACCCCCGCAAGATACCTGAAAGAAACTGGAACAAAGGGCAGTGACTGCAAAGGGTGTGAGTGATTGCTGGACCCAGGCTAAAAGGGAGCATTCTGGCACTGGTGAGGATCATATCTGTATTCAGTTTGATTAGACATAAATTTGCATGTTTTACTTTATTTTGCTGGGTGACTTACTTTGTTCTGTCTGTTACTACTTGGAACCACTTAAATCCTACTTTCTGTATTTAATAAAATCACTTTTTACTTATTAATTAACTCAGAATATGTATTAATACCTGGGGGAGCAAACAGCTGTGCATATCTTTCTATCAGTGTTATAGAAGTTATAAACTTTATACAGGGTAAAACAAATTTATTTGGGTTGAGACCCCACTGGGAGTTGGGCATCTCGGTGTTAAAGACAAGAACACTTCTGTTAGCTGCTTTCAGTGAAGCCTGCAGCTTTGGGGCAAGTAATTCAGACCCTGGGTCTTTGTTGGAGCAGACGGGAGTGTCTGGCTCAACAGACAGGGTGCTGGAGTCCCAAGCTGGCAAGGAAAGCAGGGGCAGAAGTAGTCTGGGCACATCAGGTGGCAGCTCCCAGGGGGTTTCTGTGATCCAACCCGTCACAATATCAATATCCTCCTTTAATACGAGGCACTGTAGTTCACCCATCTTATTATTTAGACTTCTAGCATTCGTGTACAAGCACTTTAAAATCTTGTTAAAAAGAATACAAATTGCTTAAATGCTTTGTGGTATCAGGGACACAATTTTTAGCACCTTGCAGGACTGAGCCTGGGGTAAACTTCTTAGTAACTCTTCTGTTTTTGTGAACCCTGTGTGAAAGCAAGGTGAGATCTTATATACATATTTCTTTTATTAGCATATTATAGCTTCTAAAGTTTGTAAAGCATTTTTGAGATATTTTGTGTTCTAAAAATATAAGTATTATAATACTTATATATGAATTACATAATCAAAAATAATTATAGTTATATTTTAATTAATAAAATAATACAAATTCATGCACTACACATATTTAACATTATCTACTCCAATATAATGTTCATATAAACAAATATTGCTAGCTAGCTAGATTTTTCAAGGGCACTTCTGAAAATCTACCCCAGAATGTGAACACCCTCCTTCCCCCCTTCCCTGTCCTTAATGCAGGTGGCTGCGTAACTGCCATTTCCCCTTTCACTGCATCCACAGCCATTCCCTACACTGACACCAGCTGTGCATTTCTGAGGGAGCAGAGGCATGGAGTGGCTTAGGTCACAGACACATACAGTGACTGATTGAAGATACCGGCAGATCACCGTCACCAGGATAAAATTTAAAAAATGGACCTTGTTCAGCAACAGTATCACAGGATATAAACAGTCATGGTCTCACTCTTAGGCAAGGTTCTGAACAGGACCAGCTTTAGGCCTATTCCACCAATTCTCCCGAATCAGGCCCCGTGCCTAAGAGAGCCCCGCGCCCAGTGAGAATCCCTTCCCTGGCTAGAGGCACCTTTTTAATTTTTACTCACCTGGCGGCACTTCGGGTCTTCAGCGGCACTTCGGCGGCCGGTCCTTCAGTGCCGCCAAAGACCTGGAGCGAGTGAAGGACCTGCTGCCGAAGTGCCGCCGAAGACTCGGAGCACCGCCCGGTGAGTACAAGCCCCATGTGTTTTTTTATGTGTTTTTTTTTTTAAGTCATCCTTGCCAGGGCCCCGTCGAAACTGTTTGAATTGGGCCCTGCACTTCCTAAAGCCGGCCCTGGTTCTGAATATCTTTAAGTCCTCCTAACTTCAGTGAAAAGTTACAGGATTGAGCCCTAGATGCTTAACTGCTGGGGAATCCCTCACCCGCACATGCACAATTCAACTCATTATCTGATTTGGTGTCTGGGATGAACTCCCCAACCCCAGGGGCATATCAGCATGAATAAGGGTATGCCTGTGGAGCTGTGAGCAGGAAACCTACATTAGGAACAGATGGGTACATCATACACCATCACCTGCCATATCCTGAGACTATTGGAATGAGGGAATATTCTTGAACCTTGGATATTCTCATCTCTGATGTTTCTAAATATTTGATTTCTTTTGAGATGTGTCATTATCTCTTGATGCTCACACACATTTTTTTTACCTGTACAGTTTTAATATAATACAGCACAGCAGGAGAAGAGAATAAGTGCTCCATCGGGAAGCCAGAATCCCATAAGCAGTTGCTAGATTTGGTCAAAAGACTCATATTCTCTTACTGAGATAACATGAGTGATTTTATATCAGCCCATTTGGAGACAGCTCTACTGCCTGCAATGTAAAACTGTACCAGGGCTTGCATAGAGAGCATACACTGCCAACAAGAGATACAGACAGATGGGACAAATTCCACGGGACAACATGAGCTGGCATAGACCTTTAAAAGGACATGCAACTGTTTTTCATTTATTTAGTTCATTTGTCAATCTCCAGCACATCCAGTACAAAAAGTGGTAGTTCTGCTGGGAAGGGCAGGAGACTGGGAGTCAGGACTCCAGTTTTTATCCCCTAGCTCTGTCAGCAAATCACTGCATGACCTTGGGCAGTTTAATCCATTTCATATGTGCCCTCTCTCTCTCTCTCTGAGCTTCCTTTCATGAATCCCTATTTTGTCTGGAGAAATGGGACATTTTCCCTGAGGGCGAGGTGTGTGTTAGGGAGGCAATAGTCCCCCTGGAGGGAGCAAACTAATGTCCATTTATACCTAGGCTGGTGAATACATCACAGGGAATAATCCTGCAGTGGCTGGAAAGGGGTTGGCTCAGTTGTGGCCTCAGACATCTCCTCCATCGCTAAGAGCTATGATGAAACATGACACAGACGTTCCCCCTTCAAGGGAAGTAGGGAGAAGCTGGGGCTGTGACTCACAGTGTCTGTGGGAGGGGACATGGCAGGGGACTGAGCTAGTGGGTGAAACCTGATCTCAGCTCAGCTCCGCACAGGGACAGGGACAGGGGGAGTTTTTGTCCAGGGGCTGCACCCGCTTGGCTCAGTGTGCGGCTCCAGGCGCAGTAATAGAGCCCCGTGTGGTTGGGGAAGAGGCTGTCTGTGCTCAGCGTGAAGTTCTGCTGGGTCGGTCGGGCATCTATAAAGTGTTTCTCCAAACTGTCGTCAATCAAATCCTGGCCTCTGGAGAGAAAGAGCATGTGCAGGGCTCCTCCCTGGGGAGGCTGCCGGTACCAGTACATCCAGGGCTCTGCATTGTATCCCTGCAGGTAGCAGTGCAGCTGGACAGAGGAGCCAGGGGGCAGAGAAATGAAGCGGGGGGTCTGGTGGAGAGTCTGAGAGCGTCCATCTGTGAATGAGACACAGAGATGAACGGAGAAAGAAAGAGGAAAGGAGTCCGAAAGAGAGAAGGCAGGTAAATGGCAATGAGAAATATTGCTCAGTTCTCCCCTTACAGTGCGGGAGGGTCAGGAGGGTGAGAAGAAGCCACAGTCGCTCCGGCATCTTCCTGCCCTGCAAACTCACTGATCGCAGAGCCTGATGCATCCTCTCTCTAAGGCCGGTTATTCTGCTCTTCAGACATTTGACACCAATATTCAAATTCTCCATTCACAGGTTCCCTCTCTCCCCCTCTTGACCCACAATTTGTGATGCTCTTTTCCTGGCCCTTTATATACCTCACTCTCTCCTCTTTGACACTCCCTTCTATTCCACTCCTCCCTTTCCCAGTCTTCTCTCTCTGTCTCTCCTCTTCCCTCCCTCGAACTGCTCAAGCACAAATCACATTATTTCTGTACCTCTGTCAGTGTTCTTGTCACCCAGACCTTCCTACCCAAACCTCACCCACCAATGGGCCCTGTCAACCCCTCCAGGCTTGGCCAGGTTATAAAATTCCACCATCCAGCTAACAGAGCTTCCTGTCCACCTCCCCTGTTCCTGAACCTTTCCCTCTAAAGCTGTTTGAAATTATCTTTCTCCCTCACACACACACTCATGACAGAACAGGAAAATGCTGCTGCTCTCCTCCCCTCTGGCTAGTCCAATACACTCCAGCCCCCAATAACAAGCCCCAATAACTCTATTTTGGGGCTACACATTGAAAGAGATCGGTGTCCTGGGGAGCCTACAAAAAACAGTGACCAGCACCTTCACCACTGTGTCATCCCAGCCACCAGCAACCAATGCCAGCACAGGGTCACTATTCAAATGAGGGAAGAGGAGCTCTCTCTGCACTGTGAAGAAAGGCAGAAGGTAATGTTCACTAAAAGGTCAGCAGAGCCTGATGAAATTTACCCTAGAGTACTTAAGGAATTAGCCGGAGTAATATCTGAACCATAAGTGATTCTCTCTGAGAACTTAGGGAGGACAGATGAGGTCCCAGAAAAAGTGCAAACAAAGTGCCTGTCTTGAAACAGGGGAAGAAGGAGGATGCAGGGAATTATATATCCGCCAGCTTAAAACAATTAATTTGTTCAAACCTGGAGGTTAATAAGGTGATAAAAATAGCCAATGTGAATTTATCAAGCACAAATCATGCCAAACCAACCAAATTTCCTTCTTTGGCAGGACTTTAGTAAGGCTTTTGACACAGTTCACATGACATTTTGATAAGCATGCTAGGGAAATGTGATCGATATGAAGTCACTGTAAGATGCGCCGTTCAGCTGGTTGAAAGTCCATAGTCAAAGAGTTGTTGTCAACAGATCACTGAAAAACCACGGGGCAGGGACACAAAAGGTGAAAACAAGAATAAGTTTATTATCAAAGAACCGAGATTCATAGTCAGAATATTGGAAACAAATGGTTACATATAAAACAAAATCATAATATGCTTTCTAGACCCTAAACTTAACTAACAAGGTATTCCCCTGTGTTTTCAAGTAGTTTGGCTGAGATCCCTTCTCATAAGATCAAACCCACTGTAAGCTTGTCCTCACAGATTGAAGGATTTCCTGGCAGTTTATCTGCACTGTGGATATATTTGGAAAACAGGATAACACCTGCTGTTTTTGTTTTTTCCTGAAAACCCCACAATTTATTGATTAGCAATTTGCTCATCTGTAAATGGGCATCCTTTGTGAACCATACAAAACTGCACATGACCAGTCATCAGAGTGAGATAAGAATATTTTCCCTCCTCCCTGAAAAGTAGTATGTGTAGCACCTTTTGGTGACCTGTCTTAACTCACAGACCTAGAGAACATCATTTTTTTAGGATATATACATAACTCCTCACATATTTCCATGACCTGTGTGACACAGGTTACATTAGAGACCTTATATGACCCCTTTGGGGTGAACTCAGGTTATCTCTGAACCACTATATACTCCATTGCCCTCGGTCATTTGGAATCAAGAGGTCCTTGGGTCACAGGTAATAACTATCTAGGCAGCAGTACTGCAGAATAGGGTTTGATGATTATAGTGAATCACAGACTGAATATGAGTCAACAGTGTAATGGTGCAACAGAAAGGCAAATGTCAGTAACAGCAGTGTTATGTGTAACATGCAGGAGGCAATTGTTCCACTCTACTCAGCACTGCTGAGGCCTCTGCTGGAGTAGTGTGTCCAGTTTTGGGCATCAACTTTAAGAAAGATATGGACAGACTCCAGAAGAGGGCACAAGTTTTTAAGAAGAGATTAGGCAAACGTTTGTCAGGGATGATCTAGGTATACTTAATCCTGCCTCAGCACCGGGGGATGGACTAGATGACCCCTTGAGATCGCATCCAGCCCCTATATTCCTGTGATTCTATGAATTTTGTGGCAGTTCTTTGTTTCCCCAAATATATTGACATCCTTATAGTTAGGGTGAACTTTCAAACTAAAGTGCAAAATATATGTTCCATGACTGTCATTGACTTGTACCATTCTGACATGTACATGGGTAGATGCCACTGCCCCCTACTTGGACAGGCTATTTCAGATCTGTAGCCTTTTGTTGTTCCCTTAATTTTCCTCTATTGGCTAAAGAACGGCTCTAGAGAGAGTCTTGGTTTTTTGGAACACAAAGTTGCAATTTCCATTGGCCCTGCCTTATGTCTTCATTTGACTGATAGGAACTACATAACTTCAACTGTAACATCTTGAAGCAGGTACTAATTAAGTGAACAACAGGTGGAAACAGGGGCGGCTCTAGAAAGTAGGCTGCCCCAAGCAGCGCGGTGCGCTGCGCCGCCCTTCCCCGGTCCCGCGGCGGGTCCCCTCTTCCCGCGGCTCCGGTTGAGCTCCCGCCGGCATGCCGGCGGCAGGTCCACCGGAGCCCGGGACTAGCAGACCTGCCGCAGGCATGACTGCGGCGGGTGCCGTGGTCCCGCGGCTCCGGTGAACCTGCCGCAGGCATGCCGGCGGGAGCTCAATTGGAGCCGCGGGAAGAGGGGACCCGCCGCAGTCATGCCTGCGGCAGGTCCACCGGAGCCAAATGACGCCCCCCCGGGAAAGGGCCGCCCCACGCGCCTGCTTGGCGCGCTGGGGTCTAGAGCCGCCCCTGGGTGAAATACACTGTGAGGCTCTCACAGGGAAATAATCAATACTCAAGGGAGTTTCTCGGCCTTTGATCACTTGTCCCAAAGCAGCTCTATGCAGCTCTATGCATAATGAGCTGTTTCTCTCTGTCTGATAGTAGCATGTTCTCCTTTTTGTATGGAGATGGGAGGAGCTGCTCTCTCTGAGGGAGTATTGGGGGAAGCAGGGAGGTTTTTGTAGAGGAAGGAGGTGACTCTGAAGCACTGTGTCTAAACTGCTGGCACAGAAATACACAGCCGAGTGCTCCATCTTCACAGAGGTGATGTTCAAGTCAAAGATTTTGGTCTGTGGCCAGGAGGCTGTGAATCCCTCTTTAATATCACCTTTCTCCTTTTTATCTACAGCAAATGAGTAATAGATCAGCTGCAGCCCCTTCCCCTGCTGCTGCTGATACCAGTACATATAACTATGACCATCAGTTTGTCTGCATGTCAGCTGGGCTCTCTGTCCTCTCTTCAGTACCAGGATTGGTGTTTGGGTGATTTTAGTGTCTGTATGTCCTGTGAGACAAAATAAAAGAAACAAACACAATAAGATAAAGGAGCTGTATCCTGCAGACACCAGAACAGATATTTCATGGCTCCATCAATGACTTACTTGCTCCCAAGGAGCACAGGACCGTTGTGCACCAGACTAACCACAGCCCCATCTCTGGGGCAATGATCAGTGAGCATTTCCCCAGTGGACAGCTTTATATGGCTCCACTCTGTAGGGCTGCTTCTGCACCAATAGGCACTAGGTGCTCACACACTTCAGAGCTGCTGTAGGCAGAGCTTATTGCACACACATGGCCACAGACAGACAGCTTGTTTTTTGGGGCGGGGAGGGGAGGTTAGAGTTAAAAAATAAAATACTTGTTGTTGAATATCACTTTTATGAGTAGTTTTCTACCATGACTACATTTGCCCACTTTTAACAAAGAGATTAACAACCTTCTGTTCCACACTCAGTGTTTCCTTTATTTCTCAACACAAACACTAATTTTAGAGGGTCTAACGCCCCCCTCAGTCCACAGTCGGGAATGCCCATGACACATCAGGGGCACTTTTCATCAATCCATTGCACCTGCCCAAACTTCCTCTGTTCCACCTTCCCAATTAGGGTTGCCAACTTTCTAATTACACAAAACAAAACACCCCTGCCCCTCCCCTTCTCTGAAGCCCATGCCTCATCCCTTGTCCAAGGTCCCGCACCCTGCTCACTCTTCCTTACCCTCAATCACTTTCACTGAGCTGAGGCAGTTGGTTGGGATACAGGAGTGGGTATGGGCTCTAATCTGGGGGTGCAGGCTCTGGGGTGGGGCTGGGGATGAGTAATTTTGGGGTACAGGAGGAGGTTCTGAGTTGTGGCAGGGTATTGGGGTGTGGGGGTGAGGGCTTTGGCTGGGGGTGTGGGCTCTGCGGTGGGGCTAGGGATGAGGGGTTTGGGGTGTGGGAGAGAACTCCGGGCTGTGGCAGGGAGTTGGGTGAGGGGGAGCACAAATTAATCAATGTCCCCATATTGCTAATTCTGTGTGGCCCCCCCATCCCAACAATCCAGGGTCCCCCATTCTCCACCCCTCCCATGCTAGGGGTTCCGTATGTACTTTGCTCCCTCTTTCCCCCCTATTCCCATCCCCCATACCAGGGGTTCTGTGTGTCCCCTCATTTTCCCCTCCATCTACTCAAGGGTACCCCATACTGCCCATCCCATGGCAGGGGTTCTGTTTTCACTGCATTCCCTCCTCCCTCTGTAGCAGAGTCCTCTATTCTTCTCCCATGGCGAGGGCTCTTTGTTACCCCTCATTCCCCTGCTTCCCTCCATGCTAAGGGGAGCTGTGTGCCACCCTCCTTTATACCAAGTTGACTCAATCTCTGCCCCACTAGGAAGTCTTCATACCCAATTCCTCCCTCCCCCAGTACTAGGGTTCCTCTTTCTCCCCCTAACTCCAATTCCTGCCAGTGGCTGTGTGCACCCCTTTTCCCCCCATACCCTCTTCCCCCCACCATTATTCTTCTTTCTATCTTGATCGTAAATCATTCAGGGTGTCAACATATTAAACTCTATTGAAAGGATGGACAGAGATGAGATGGAGTATTGTTATGCTAGAAGGCATTAATATGTGCCCTCAGCCAGTTGCAGAGAAAGCAGTGTTTCTCAAATGTGGCCACCATGGCCTCATGCGGCTATCAAGGACTTTTTGTGTGTTCACAGCCTCCTGGGAGGTGACTGGGGGAGGGAAGGCAAAGTAGCGGCTCCTTCCCTGGACCCATCAGCAGTGATTGGGCCTTGCCCCCATCTGGAGTTACAAATGCTGGAGATGCAGGCAGTTGGTGTGAGTTCCCCACCTTCCGAGGGGTGGCTGGGCTTGGGCTTCTGGTTTCAGCCCTGGCCACAGGGTTTCAGGCTCTAGCTGCAGGGCCAAGGGATCCAGCCCTGGCCCTCAGCTGCACAGCAGTGGGTGCCACCCCCGGGATCACCACCCATCTCCCCAACACTCCTCGTCCCTACTGCATCCTCCAGCACCAGGCTTCAGCCAGATGGCTACAGGGCTCCGGTCCCTGGACTCCAGCCTCAGGCTCACCACCACCCTATTGCCCCAGGCCCCTGCTGCCTCTCCCAGCCCCTCACCCACCCACCCCATTGCATCTGACCCCTGCAGCCTTCCTTAGCCCCCCCAGACACCTCTGCCTCCCTCAGCCCCCATCACCTCTGGGGCCCCCCACTACCTCCCTACCCACCTCCCCATCCAGGGCTTAATTTGTTCCCCAGCTTGCCAGGGCTGAGTGAGTCTGTTGTGAAAAGTGATATTTGTATATTTGTTAATATCACTTTCCCTTGCCACTCAGCTAGCTAGCAAGTCTGCTGCTATGAGAAGTGATATTAACAAACATACAAATATCACTTTTCACAGAAGCAGACTTATTAACTAGCAAATCTAAAAAATAAGCAAGCAAAAGGAAAAAAGAACAAAAAAAAGCAAGAACGTGTTTCTATTCTGCTTAGATCCAGAAAAGAATAGTGTCAACTGTACATTATTTTAATTATTGAGTCTGCAAAAAACCCTATATAATTAAATTAAAATGTTTTGGACACATATATGTGCAGATCTATTTGTTTTTCTTAAAGTTAATTAAGTATTTTAGGAAAAATTCTCAGACCTCACTTTGAGGCCACCAAAAAATTTGTTTTGAGAACCCCTGGGAGACTGTGGCTGTGTTAAAGAGCAGCTCAGGGCTCCATGTGTCCCTCATTTTCCCCTTTTGGGTTTTCTAATTCTCCCCATTCTAAATAGGGTTTTGGCCATTGAGACCTAGAACATCCCATGAGATTTTGGAATTGATCAGATGCTGAATTCAAAAGACATCATATTACAGACAGACAGAAGGACAGAGTTTGAGTTTCAGGGCTTTGGAAATCATAGAATCATAGAATCTCAGGGTTGGAAGGGACCTCAGGAGGTCATCTAGTCCAACCCCCTGCTCAAAGCAGGACCAAACCCAACTAAGTCATCCCAGCCAGGGCTTTGTCAAGCCTGACCTTAAAAACCTCTAAGGAAGGAGATTCCACTACCTCCCTAGGTAACCCATTCCAGTTCTTCACCACCCTACTAGTGAAAAAGTTTTTCCTAATCTCCAAACTAAATCTCCCCCTCTGCAACTTGAGACCATTACTCCTTGTTCAGTCATCTTCTACCACTGAGAACAGTCTAGATCCATCCTCTTTGGAACCCCCTTTCAGGTAGTTGAAAGCAGCTATCAAATCCCCCCTCATTCTTCTCTTCTGCAGGCTAAACAATCTCAGTTCCTTCAGCCTCTCCTCATAAGTCATGTGCTCCAGCCCCCTAATCATTTTTGTTGCCCTCCGCTGGACTCTCTCCAATTTATCCACATCCTTCTTGTAGTGTGGGGCCCAAAATTGGACACAGTACTCCAAATGAGGCCTCACCAGTGCTGAGTAGAGGGGAATGATCACATCCCTCGATCTGCTGAAAATGCCCCTACTTATACAACCCAAAATGCCATTAGCCTTCTTGGCAACAAGGGCACACTGTTGACTCATATTCAGCTTTTTCTCCACCGTAACCCCTAGATGATGTGGCCAATCATTTGGTATTTCATATCACTATTATAGCTATTCAGAAAACTAACATTTTTCCTGAACAAAATTGGATCAAAAATCCTTTGTTTAAATTTTTTCTGTCAAAAAAAATTTCTATTTTCCCGCAGAAAGTTTCAAACTGGCTCGAAATGAAAAAAAAATGGTTTGAAATCAACATTTTGAGTGAAACTGGACAATTTTGTTTAGTTTTGACATAAAATATTTTTATTTCACTTTTTTAATTAAATTCCCATTTTGACCTAAATTGTCATTTCCTTACCCCAAAAGCAAAAATGCAATGACATTTCTTTTCAAAACAAATTAACATTTTAGTTTTGATATTTCCCACAGGAAAATATAACATTTTTATTAGAACTGACGTTTTCCCATAAAAAAATGACATATTTTGGGTGGAGAAATTTCCCTATAAAAATGTTGTCCCACTTTAGTCCTATTGACTCCTGCAGCCGCAGCCCCAGAGGGTGCCCTTTGGAGAAGTATAGACTCATTCCATGGGGCTTTGGGGAGAACTGATCTGCAGTCCCCAATATCAAGAGCACTGAACAGGCCTGTGTGGCACAAATTTGGAAATTATGAGGCAGCACTGGACAGGGACTCCTCAGACCAGGGGTCTCTTCCTGGCTCTGGCCTGTTGGGTGACATTAGGTAAGTCCCGTCACCTGCCTGTGGCCCTCTTTCCCCATCTGTACAATGGGGATAACCAGGGCCGGCTCTAGGTTTTTTGCCGCCCCAAGCAAAAAAAATTTTGGCTGTCCCCCTGTCCCAGCCCTGGGCTCCTCGCCGCACCCCCCCTGCTACCCCAGCCCTGGGCTCTCCCCCCACGCCCCCACCCCCTGCTGCCCCAGCTCTGGGCTCCCCCCTTACGCCCACCTTTGCCCCCACACACACCTCCTGCCGCCCCAGCCCTGGGCTCTCCCTCCACCACCACCTGCACCCTCCTTCCGCCCCAGCCCTGGGTCACTGGTAACTTGCTCCCAGGGTGGGTCATTCAGCAGGAATTTTAGATGTGCACAGAACACAGACAGGATTGGTTCCCATTTGGTTACAGAACTGCAGTAAAGTGGAACAATTTTCAGCTTGTGCGATTGGAGGATATCTGGATGCATATTATAAGACTGTCCTCCATAAATGAGGAAAAGTTGAGGTGCCTTTATTATTCTTTTGTTCCACTCTTTCTTTCTATGGGGAATTTGCCAATGCAATATCACTGTCTTCCTTTTAAACAAACAAAAAAAAAGGCAATGGCTGTTGAAAATAGCAATTCCAGTCCTAATAACCACTGGGAAGTATTTCTTGCTCAATTTTATCCTACTTTTTCTACAACAAGTTACAGTGGATCAGTATATTTGATTCAGGAGAAATGAAGTAACATCTGCCCAAACTGAGCTTGAGCACTCCTGAATTTTGAGGTGTTCAAATCTGGAAGGCAGGTGCTCGGGAGGCGGGCGCTGTGGCTCCGCGAGGGAGCACGGCAGCATGTATGCAGCAGCGTGTCTGGCACTGTGGCACGGTAAGGGGGCTGGAGGGTTGGAGAAGGGGTAGTGGGTTCGGGGGGGGGAAGTCAAGGGACAGGGAGCAGGGGGGGTTGGATGGGTGAGGGGTTCGGGGGGGAGTCAGGGGACAGGCAGCGGTTGGATAGGCATGGGAGTCCCAGGGGTTTGCCAAGGGACTGGTAGGGGGTGGGGTCCTAGTGGAGAAGTTGGGGGGTCTCAGGAGGGGGCAGTTGGGGACAAAGAGGAGGGAGGTTTAGATACGGGGTGGGATCCCAAGGGGCAGTTAGGGGCAGGGGTCCCGGGAGGGGGCAATCAGGGGAAAAGGACCAGTGGCGCTTAGATAAGGGGTGGGGTCCTGGGGGCAGTTAGGAGCAGGAGTCCTGGGAGGGGGTGATCAGGGGACAAGGAGCAGCAGCACTTAGATAGGGGGTGAGGTCCTGGGGGGCTGTTAAGGGCAGGGGTCCTGGGAGGGGGTGATCAGGGGACAGGGAGCAGGGGGGATTGGATGGGTTGGGATTTCTGTGGGGGGCAGTCAGAGGGAGTGGATGGTGGCAGGGTGGGGCTACCCTCCCTCCCCATGGAGTGTCCTATTTTCTGAATGTTAAAATATGCAGCTCTCCATTCACAGCACTCTGCAGCATGAGGTCTCAGCTAACTCACTCCCTTCCCCTTCCTTTCCCGTTGGTAGTGCTGGGAAATGTAGTTCTTTCCCTGCTCCAGGACTGGCTCTATAGGCAGGGAGCTAACCAAGGAACTACAGCTCCCAGAGCCCCCTGTTGGTTCTCAGCTCCCATGCTGGATCCCTGCCGCCCCTGCAAATGGGTTGCCCCAAGCACGTGCTTGCTTTGCTGGTGCCTAGAGCCGCCCCTGGGGATAATGATACTGAACTGCTTTGTAAAGCACTCTGAGATCTACCATGGAAAGCGCTAGATAAGAGCTAGGTCTTGTTATTAAGAGAATCCTTAATGCAGAGGCAGAGGTGGATTTATCATGAAACAAACAGCGTGGTGGCACAGGGGCCCCCCAAAATGCAGGATTAATCTCTCCTGAGTCCTGTCCGGTGGCGCAGCAGGGCTCAGGCAGGCAGGCTGCCTGCATTCTGTGTCTGGTGGCCCCATGCTGCTCCCGGAAGTGGCTGGCTACTGACACATTTCTACATGGCCCTGGTGGGGGGGAGGTGGCTCTGTGTGCTGCCCCCACCCCAGGCAGTGCACAGAGACCCGCTGCCCCTCTCCCCCTAAGGGGCACGCAGGGACGTGCCAGCAGCAGCACAGCAGGGTTAAGTGGCTCCCTGTCCACACTGCCTCACTCCCCGCAATGCAGGACCACTCCCCGAAGTGGCCAGCATGTCCCTGCAGCACCTGTGGAGTGTTTTTGTGTCTCCGCATGTTGCTCCTGCCTCGAGGGCCAACTCCACAGCTCCAATTAGCTGGGTCATGCAGCCAATGGGAGCTGCGGGGGAAGCACCTGTAGGCAGCGGCAAACAGAGACACCCTCACCACACACTGCCTAGGAGCCGCTGCCAGAGGGGTGTGCCAGTCGCTTTGGGAGCCGTGCTGCCCAAGATAAGTGCCACCTCCCTGACCCCTCCTGCACCCAACCCCGTGCCGCAGCTCAGAGCCCACACCCAAAAAGAAAAAGAAAAACAGGAGGGGGGAGATAAGAGAGAATGTTCTTTTTCTTGGCTGGGACCAGAAAATGAAGCTGTTCACAGGGCCCCACTAACTCTAAATCTGTCACTGTGCAGGGGCTGTATAGGCAAACACAGCAGCCGTTTCACATTCAGCGTTAGCCCACAGAGCCTCCAACATCATTAGCTCTTTCACTTCCCTCTGAACAACCCACAAGATATAGAAAAGTCAGAGCTTCTCCTCTCCTCTCAGGGGCAGCACATGGCTGTGTGTGCTGGACACCCCTGTGACATTAGCACAGAGCCCCCATCAAAAGGCAGAAGTGAGATGGGCTTAATACCAAAGCAGTGTACCGTAGGACCTCAGAGTTACAAACACCAGAGTTACAAACTACTTTTCAACCCCACACCTCATTTGGAACCAGAAATACACAATCAGGCAGCAAAAGAGACACCCCCCCAACACACACACAAAAGCAAATACATTAAAGTACTATATTAAGCACAAAGTACTAAACTAAATAAAGGGAAAGTTTAAAAAAAAAGATTTGACAAAGTAAGGAAACAGTTTCTGTGCTGGTTTCATTTAATTAAGATAGTTAAAAGCAGCATTTTTCTTCTGCATAGTAAAGTTTTAAAGCTGTATTAAGTCAATGTTCAGTTGTAAACTTTTGAAAGAACAACCATAACATTTTGTTCAGATTTACAAACTTTTCAGAGTTAGGAACAACCTCCATTCCTGAGGTGTTCATAACTCGGAGGTTCAACTGCATCTTTAACAAGCCCTTTCCCCTGGGCTGTCCTGCAGTACCACTTCTGTGTATTTATCCACGTCTTAGTATGGAGATTTGGCTCTACAGTCTTCTCTGGCCCACATGTAGGAAATGCACGTTGAGCTGGACTGAGAGCTTCCATCTCTGATTCTGAATGAGACGCAGTCCCTTCTTGCCCTACTGCCAAAATCCGACACAGCTGGAGTCTGCTCTGCTGAAACGCTATTTCAAAAGGGAAAGGGCACCACCTGGTGGGTAGGTATGGATTTTTACACTGATACTTAAGGGTGGTAATTCCCACAAACCTCCATTTTGAGGAACTCCATTGACAGCACTGCCTAGGTTGAAGGCAATGAGGATATTGGGCTGAAGAGAATTGTAGACTTGTATTGAGGCGGTGGCCCTGAGGTGCTGGGTTGAAACTGGTGGCTCAGAAACATACAAGCCATGTCTCTGTCTCCACGGGAGAGGTAGTTAAGAAAAAGATCATAGAACACAGCCTCCAGTCTCCAGACAGGAGGTTGTGACTCCCTTCCATAATGTCACCATTTTCAAGGGTATCTGGATGCAGTCTAGGGAGCTATCAGGACAGAGAGACCAATGGGCTATTCTTCCTCATCAGCCGGTAAAGTTGCTGTCATCATGCATATGGGCCCTGTTATGAGAGCTACTGCTGAGTTGGCTTTAGAAACTGCACGAAGAAATATCACCCATGACATCCAACCTCCAAGTACTGCAGCGTCATTATGGGCCTCAAGCCAGTTTAGGAACTTATCATGCAGAGATGGAAGTAATGCACATACATGGAGTATATCCGTGTGTTTCTGATCCAATCCCACTTGACAGCCCTAGATAATCTGCACCACTCAATCATCTTTGTAGCTCTGATGGGTTCTTATTTACCCTACCCCCATCCCACTGAGAGTGCATCTCTCAAGTCAGGTGTCAATGATTGTGAATCTGCACCTTTGAGGTCCCCCAGAAACATGAGGGCAATAATCCTTCCCTACTTCCCAGACTGGTGTTGTGGGGCTATTTTCACTAATGTGTGCAACACACTCCGAGATCCTCAGATGGAAGGCCTTGTGAAAGTGTTGTTCTTACATGTCAGCTGGGGATCTTCATACCAGGTGAGCACATGCCAGAGAGATGGATTCCCCCCACCCCAGTCCCTTCTCCAGCCTTGCACAACTCCAGTGCTAAGAGAGACAAATAGATTGTTGCCTGCACTGGCAGCCAGCCTCTTGCTTCTCGTGCTGGGGGCTGCAGGGAAGGGGAGGGAAGAGGAGGTTTTTGTAGCAGGAGATTTCATGCTTCAGCCAATGATGTATTTGCTCCCAAGAGGCACATAGCCAGCACCAGGAAATCCCCATCCCCACCTCTGTCTAACTGAGCAGGGGAGTTTCCCTGAGCACAATTTTATACAGCTGCTCTGTAGGCCTGATTCTGTCCTCAGGAGCAAGACATGGGTCTCTGTCTTAGTTGTATTGTTACTGGTCAATTACATTATCCCTTTTTTCTGCAGCCACAGACCTGGATTGCTCCAGGCTCATTGCACAGGGGCTTGATGAGGGGATCTGAGGTCTTGACTGGGAGCTGGACTGTTGGGACTGGGACGGGTATGTTGGGTATCATTACAGTGAGGCATTTCTGAGTGCAGGGACTACAAAATCCAACACAACAGCCATTCTATCTTCAGCAGCACTTCATGTGCCATCTTGGATGTTACAGGTTCATTTACATTCACTGAAACACTCTTCTAGGTCCGGGAAGGTATGTTTTCACCTGAGTCTTTGTGGCTACTAAGTTATGCAAATGAACCTGCCTTCATTGTTACTTTGTCCTCTCCAGGACTCTCGGCACATGGTTGTTTTTATTTACTTTAAACTTGGTGTCAACATCTGAGACTGAGGCCTCTCTGGGAAAGGGACTGACTTTGTGTTACCTGATTCACCATTGCCTGAATCTTTAGTGTACTACACTGGTGTAAAGTAAGTGTCAAATGCTACCATTCTGATTTTAATGCTGTTTTGTATTCACTTTTAATGGTGTAAATCACTGTACAAGGCTCAGGGCACTGGTGAACAGGACCAGGTATCTCTGGTGTAAAAGCTTCATTTCAATTACCACAGAGAGAAGTGCAATAGAATAGAAATGGATTTTTACAAAGGAATTCACCAACTACTCCCAAGATTTACACTCACACATACACCAGTGGAAAGAGATGACTGAAATGGTGCCAGATAAAAGCTCTTCTTCTGAATGTGAATTGAATCTGGGCTGTTAGCACACTTTGGAGTAGCTGATGGTTTGATGTCGAGCAACATTTCACATTAATATGGTGCAGCTTTATGGTCAGGCTTACGTATGTATGTGTGGGTGAGCACAGCTGTCCCTTACTGGATTGGTGATGCAGATGAGTTATTTTCATGCGAGTGAGTTTTCATCACTACCAAAATAACTAGAACTGTAGCTTAACATAATGTGGAAGAAACCTGTGTTTTGGGAAAGTTGTGAGTTCCTGTGTCCATTCATATGTGTGTGGTGAGCTGAGGGCCACGGGGCCAGTTTCTTTACAGACACATGGAAAGGGATCATGGTGGTTAAAGCACAGAGCTAGATGTCAGGACACATGCTGTTTATTCCTTCCTCTCCTCCTGACTTCCTTTTTAACCTTGGGAAAGTCACTTAACTGCTCTGTACCTCACAGTTCCCATATCTAAAGGGGAAAAGAAACTTTTATTGCATCATAGGATATTGTTATGTAATTATATTCAGTGATGTCTGTAAAGCACTTTGGCATCCTCAGGTATTAAATGTCTGTCAAGAGTTAAATATTGTTATTCTCACAGGACTGACCGAGTGTGAGGGCCTTGTTGCTGTCCATGTGGTGGCAGCCAGCCTGCAGCTTCCTGTGCTGGGGCTGCTGAGAGACAAGGAACAGATGAGGTTTTTGTAAAGGGAGGAGGTGACTCTGAAGTGCTGTGTCTAAGCTGCTGGCGCAGAAATACAGAGCCGAGTGCTCTGGCTGCACAGACGAGATATTCAAGCGAAAGAGATCATCCTGCGGCTGGTCAGCCTGGAAGTGACTAGAATTTGTACCTTTCTCTTTTTCTTCTTTATAGTAGAAATTAAAGAGCAGCTTCAGTCCCTGCCCCAGATCTTGCCGGTACCAGAACATGTTTCTGTGCCCATCAGTTTGTTGACATGTGAGATAGGCAGTGTGTCCTCTCTCCAGCACTAGACTCGGTGTTTGGGTTATTTTAGCATCTATTTGTCACATGGAGGAAAAAGACAAAACACACAAGACAGACAACAGCAATCAACTCAGAGTGAAAAAAAAGTAGCATCAAATCCTGTGACATGGAGTCCATCTCCCAGCCAATGACTTACTTGTTCCCAGGAAATACATGGCTACACACCAGACTATGCACACATCCATTGCTGTCTCTCTGAGCTGGCGCAGTCCCCCAGCACAGGGTTTTACATAGCTCTGGTTCCTTTCCAGCACTGGTGGGTGTGCTCTGTTTGTGTTTCCTTCATTCCAAGGGAACACACTGGGGAGGGCTGGTTATCTCCTGCAATGACCCTGACTAGGTGTTCAAGATTCCCAACCGAGGAAGTTGGGCAGGGCAGCAGGTTTATCCCCACTAATCGCTTGGGGGCAGAATAGCCTGAATAGCCCACCTGAGGCAGGGCAAAAGCAAGTTCAACTGACGATCTTTTCAAAAGGCCACCACACAAGTCCTTGTGTAGGGACTTTAATCCATGACTTTCTGACAAGGGCGCTAATTGCTGAACCACATGTCTCTTAAAGGTACAATGCATTGGCTGAGTTTGGATGGAAGGACTGGCACGACAGCTGGTAATCTGTGCCCTCTTCACTGGAGCTGGTTGGAACAGTTGCACCAAAAAAGTTTTGTCACCAAAATATACTGTTTATTTAAAGCTGAATTATTGCACGGAAACGTTTCATTTAAAAAATGTTTCTGAAGGGAAGGTATCTGAAGTCCAGAGTGGATTATACAGTCATCCCCAGAAAAAGAGAGAGCAAAAGAGGGTCCATTAGTGCAGCTCCTGTAGATATACCCAAGTCAGCTTTAATCTTGCTAGTTTGGGTATGGGAAGAGTGAAGACATGATAGCAACAGCTTCAGCACAGGCTAGGCTTGTGAGCTATTATTTAGGTTTCCAGGTGGGCTTTTACAGACTGGGCTGAAGCACAGGCTGCCACCCATGCTGGCATGGAAGAGGGCAAATATAGTGCCAGTCTATGAAAAGGGAAATGAGGACAACCCGGGGAATTACAAACCAGTCAGCTTAACTTCAGTACCTGAAAAGATAGTGGAGAAAATAATAAAGCAATTAATTTGCAAACACCTAGACAATAAGGTGATAAATAACAGTCAGCGTGGATTTGTCAAGATTAAATCATGTCAAACCAACCTAATAGCTTTCTTTGACAGGCCAGCAAGCCTAGTGGATAGAGGGGAAGTGGTAGATGTGGCTATTTTAACTTTAGTAAGGCTTTTGATACTGTCTTGCATGACATGGAGGATTGGGCCAAAAGAAATCTGATGAGGTTCAACAAGGACAAGTGAAGAGTCCTGCACTTAGGAAGGAAGATCCCATGCACCGCTATAGGCTGACAACCAACTGTTTAAGCAGCAGTTCTGCAGAAAAGGGGATTACAGTGGATGAGAAGCTGGATATGAGTCAGCGGTGTGCCCTTGTTGCCAAGCAGGCTAATGGCATATTGGGCTGCATTATTAGGAGCATTGCCAGCAGATCAAGGGAACTGATTATTCCCCTCTATTCAGCACTGGTGAGGCCACATCTGGAGTGTTATATCCTTGGGGCAGCCGGTGTAGGAAGCAATCACTTGAGGCCAGAGAGCAGACAGCTAACCAAAACCTCCATTTTATTTACAGAAGCAGAGAGCTCACTCAGCCGGTTGAAACCGGCTGAGCTATCCCTTAATAGTCTAACTCAGTTGCCATAGTAACAAAACCCATGACAACCAAATACACAACATATTCCTCCCCCCCAATAAGAACATCCCCAAAATAAAACACACACTAAACTAGAGAAGGAGGGTAGACTGCCTCCATTCCCGGCTAAACCCTGGGGATTATTTTGCCCCATAACCGTGGGTTCGCCCTAACTAAAGATCCAGCCGATGAGGAGGCCTTCTGTCTCTAGGTGGATTACGGCGAACTTCTGGTGTTGTTGCACCCGAAAGTACTAGGGGCTCAGGGTCCGCAGCACGAATAGGTGAGGAGGTGGTATCAGCTCGTGCTGGGCAAAGGGGTATCTCAGCTGCCGGCGGTAATGGAGGAGAACAGTCAGGAACAGGTGACTCATGATTCGGTGTCTCACCAGGAGGGGTGAAGTCAGACCCCTCAACTGCAGATGCGTCCTGAAGACTGGCATGACCTGGCAACAGCTGATCTACATGTCACCGCCAGGTAAGATTCTCTGCAGTCCGGACTGTATAGGAAACAGGTCCTGTTTCAGTGATGACTGTGGCCGGGACCCATTTAGCTCTGGAAGTATAATTCCGAGCCAAAACTGGCTGTCCTGGGCTAAAGGTTCGGTCTTTTGCTCTGGGTGCCCGTCTGATGACTTGATATTGCTGCTGATGTTGCACAGTTTGTCTGGGTTCAGAAGGTTTCAGCAGATCAAAGCAAGTGCGCAGCTGTCGTCCCATCATTAGAAAGGCTGGGGAAGCCTGGGTCGTAGCATGAGGTGTGTTTCTATAGGAAAGTAAGAAGGTATCCAGACGCTTTTGAATGGAGTGTTGTCCCTTTGCTGATTTCAAAGCGTTTTTCATTGTCTGCACAAATCTTTCAGCTAATCCGTTGGTGGACGGATGATATGGTGCTGACGTGATGTGGTGTATCCCATTTGCCTTCATAAAATTTTGAAACTCCTGAGAGACGAACTGCGGTCCGTTGTCGCTCACAAGTTGTTCTGGCAGACCAAAACGACTAAAGAGTCCTCGTAGTTTTTGAATAGTACTCTCTGCAGTAGTGGACTGCATTATAGAGACTTCTGGCCATTTAGAATGGGCATCTACTGCCACCAAGAACATGCTTCCTTCAAGGGGGCCAGCAAAGTCAACGTGAATACGTTGCCACGGGTTTTCAGGCCAGTCCCATGGGTGTAGGGGTGCCAACTGGGGTGCATTTCTTACACCCTGACATGACATACAAGCTTTTGCCTTCTCTTCAATAGCACTGTCCAATCTAGGCCACCAAAAATAGCTTCGTGCAATTTCCTTCATGCGCACTATTCCACAGTGACCGGAATATAGCTGTTATAACATCTGTGATCTCAGGGGTGGTGGAATAATGACACGCCTCCCCCACAACAAACAACCAGATTGGACCGATAACTCCGTCCGCCTGGACATGTAGGGAACAAGGTCGGGTGAGACCGGAGAGGTTTGTCGAGATTTTCCATGCATCACCAGGTCCATAACTTGGGATAATACTGGGTCAACGCGGGTTGCCTTCTTTATCTGAGTAGCAGTGATGGGTGTATTCTCTACCTGTTCAAAGTAGAAGATTTCCTTTTGGGCACTATCTTGATGTTTGACCGGTAAAGGCAACCTTGAGAGGCCATCTGCATTGCCGTGCAGAGTGGATTTCCGATATTTGATTTCATATGTGTGTGCAGAAAGTATCAATGCCCAACGTTGCATACGACTAGCAGCTAATGGGGGAATGCCTGTGTAGGGTCCAAAAATTGATGTCAGAGGTCGATGGTCTGTAAGAAGAGTAAACTTTCGCCCAAACAGGTACTGATGAAACTTCCTAATTCCAAAAACAATTCCTAATGCCTCACGTTCGATTTGGGCGTAGTTAGTTTCTGCTTTGCTTAGAGTGCGTGAAGCAAAAGCAATAGGTCTTTCTTCTCCTGAAGGCATAATGTGTGACACGACCGCTCCCACTCCATAAGGGGAAGCATCGCAGGCCAATTGCAGGGGTAAGGATGGATCAAAGTGCGTTAGAACTTCAGAATTTAACAATGCATCCTTAGCTTTGTTAAATGCAACATCACAGGCTTCAGTCCACTTCCAGGCCTTGTTCTGCCCAAGGAGCTCATGAAGTGGTTTTAGCAGTGTGGCTAACTGTGAGATGAACTTTCCATAATAGTTCAGTAGTCCTAGAAATGAGCGCAGCTGGCTTATATTTCGAGGTGGGGGAGCCTCCACAATAGCTTTAACTTTTTCAGGGGCCTTATGAAGACCTGCAGAATCGATGATGTGTCCCAAATATTCAACAGAGGGCTTGAAGAATTCACACTTGTCTTTGCGAACTCGTAGGCCATACTCTTCCAGTCTTTGTAGGGTAGCCTCTAAATTCTTTAAGTGATCCTCTTCATTTCTTCCAGTGACCAGGATATCATCCAGATAGCACTGAACTCCTGACAAGCCACACAAGATCTGGTCCATAGCCCTCTGGAACAGGGCGGGAGCCGATGTGATTCCGAAGGGTAGGCGACAGTATCGATAAAGCCCCTGATGAGTCACAATAGTCAACAGCTTTTGGGACTTTTCATCGACGTGCATCTGTAAATATGCTTGACTCAGATCAATCTTACTGAACTTTTGTTCCCCAGCCAGGCCTGCGAAGAGGTCATCGATGCGGGGAAGCGGGTATTGCTCTGCACACAACACTGGGTTGACAGTGACTTTAAAATCACCGCAAATCCGGAGAGAGCCATCTTTCTTCACTATTGGAACGATAGGAGTGGCCCATGAGCTATGGGTAACTGGTATTAGGTCTCCATTGGTGACCAGGCGCTCCAGGTCTGCTTCAACTTTTGGCCTGATGGCATATGGCACAGTTCGGGCTTTCAGATATTTTGGTGGACTGCCAGGTTTAATGTTCAATGTCACAGTGATTCCCTTCATACTTCCCAAATCATCTCCAAAAACAGCAGCATGTTTCCATAGTATAGGGGTTAGACTGGTTTCTTCTTAGTCATCCGGTGCACTTCTGCCCAGTTCAGCTGAATCTTCCCAAGCCAAGACCTACCCATTAAGGCTGGGTAGTTACCTCTCACCACAAACAGTGGCAATTTAGCCGCCCGTCCATTGAGCTCCACCTTAACATCAATAGTGCCCAACATGGGCACAGCTTCACCTGTATACGTCTTCAGAACAGTTTTTGTTGCCTTAAGCGGAAGATGCTGTAGCTTTTCCTTATACACAGTCTCAGGAACCAGCGAGACAGCTGCACCGGTGTCTAGTTCCATGCGTATAGGTTTGCCCTCCAATAAGGGGGTTACCCAGTATTCATGTGAGCCCGCTGCCAAAGACAAAACATGCAGTGGCACTTCCTCTTGTGAGGCAGTGTCACCTTGATCATCCTGGGTCTGCTCTAGGGTATGCAAGGTTCCTCTTTTTGTCGGCCAGACCACAGGCCTCTTTTTCTTTTGTTTACAGGCACACTCAATGTGTCCCTTTTTGCCACAGTGTCGACACACCAGGTCCTTACACCAGCATTCTGATGCCTGGTGTCCTGGCTTACCACAGCGGTAACATTCTTGACTCTGCACAGTTTTGTGGGTTGGTTCTTGTGACACTTTTTGCACCCTAGGGGGTGCACCGATGTATTGTGCCTCCCTTGTAGCCAGTTCCATGGAGACAGCAATATCAACAGCCTTCTGTAATGTAAGCTGAGCCTCTGTCAGTAGGCGCTTCTGTATAGCTTCACTGCAGAGGCCACACACTAACCTGTCACGCAGGGCATCATTTAACATCTCTTTAAATTCACAGTGTTCTGCTAGCTTTTTTAAAATGGCTACAAATTGTACAACTGTTTCATCTTCCTTTTGGTCTCTTTTGTGGAACCTATATCTTTCAGCAATTACCAGTGGTTTTGGGGAGAAATGAGACCCCAGGATTTCCACAATGTCACTGTAAGATTTAGTCTCAGGCTTAACAGGGTGTAGTAAGCTGCGTAGCAGAGAGTAGGTTTTAGCCCCTACAACAGTTAAGAATATTGGCACCTTCTTCGCTTCTGTAATGTCATTTGCAATACCAAAAAGCTCAAAACGCTCAGTATACACATGCCACTGCTCTGTATTCTCATCAAAAGGCTCCAGGGGCCTGGTCAGAGTAGCCATGATTTTTAGTTTCACTTTCACAGTCAGTGCAAACAAGCAGCTTTTTTTCTTTGTTTGGTCTTTACCTTGACTTCTACTTCCTTCTGTTACTGGAGCAGCACCAGGATCCCATCCTCGTCGCCAGTGTTATATCCTTGGGGCAGCCGGTGTAGGAAGCAATCACTTGAGGCCAGAGAGCAGACAGCTAACCAAAACCTCCATTTTATTTACAGACACAGAGAGAGCTCACTCAGCCGGTTGAATCCGGCTGAGCTATCCCTTAATAGTCTAACTCAGTTGCCATAGTAACAAAACCCATGACAACCAAATACACAACATGGAGTATTGCATCCAGCTTTGGGCCCCCCACTGCAGAAAGGATGTGGACAAATTGGAGAAAGTCCAGCAGAGAGCAAAGAAAATGATCAGGGGGCTGGGGCACATGACTTATGAGGAGAGGCTGAGGGAACTGGGCTTGTTTAGTCTGCAGAAGAGAAGAATGAGGAGGGATTTGATAGCAGCCTTCAACTATGTGAAGGAGGGTTCCAAAGTGGATAGAGTTTGGCTGTTCTCAGTGGTGGCAGATGACAGAACAAGGAACAACGGTCTCAAGTTGCAGTGTGGGAGGTCTAGGTTGGATATTAGGAAACACTATTTCACTAGGAGGGTGGTGAAGCGCTGGAATGGGTTCCCTAGGGAGGTGGTGGAATCTCCATCCTTAGAGGTTTTTAAGGCCCAGCTTTGGATAATTTAGTTGGGGGTTGGTCCTGCCTTGAGCAGGGGGTTGGACTAGATGACTTCCTGAGGTCTCTTCCAACCCTAATCTTCTATGATTTTCTCATAGACAAACTAGGGAAATGCAATCTAGATGGAGCTACTATAAGGTAGGTGCATAACTGGTTGGAAACCATTCCCAGTGAACCAGGAAAGGGTCCTACAGGGATTGGTTCTGGGTCCAGTTCTGTTCAAAGCCTTCATCAATGATTTAGATAATGCTATAGAGAGTACACTTATAAAATTTATGGATGATACTAAGATGGGAGGAGTTGCAAGTGCTTTGGAGGCTAGGATTAAAATTCAAAATGATCTGGACAAACTGAAGAAACGGTCTGAAGTAAATAGGATGAAATTCCATGAACTCCACTTAGAAAGGAACAATCAGTTGCACACGTACAAAATGAGAAATGATTGCCTACGAAGGAGTAGTACAGAGAAGGAGCTGGGGGCTATAGTAGATCACTAGCTAAATATGAGCATAACAGTGTTGCGAAGAAAGCAGGTGTCATTCTGTGATGCATTATCAGGAGTATTGTAAGAAAGACATGAGACGTAATTCTTCTGCTTTACTCCACACTGATATGGCTTCACTGTTCAAGGACCCAAGTTAGCGAAATTAAAGCTACCTCACATATTTCAATTCAAGCTCTAATCAAACCCTGTGACTTCAGTCTAGACATACCCAGAGAGAGACCCACATTGAAAACTACACCTTTTCAACACCAAAATGGACATTTTCACACAATCCCCTTTTGCAGAAGCCATTTGAAAGGTTTTGCTTTTATTTCAATGCAGAACGAAAATGAAATTTAAAAGCTCAAAAGTTGTGGCAAAACAGAATTGTTGTTCTCCAGCCAGTTCTACTCCTGACTCAACAGCTCTGATTCCTCAGGTAGAGAAGGAGCACCACCTAGTGGCTGGAGTTGGGTTTTTATAGGAAGATATCTTTCAAGCAGTCACTCTTGCTTATAGTGGCCCAGTCTAGGGCCATTTAGCATGCTTTTCTGACCAATTAAATTTTAAAAAGTAATAGTATCCAAACCCCTCTGCTGATGCTGATGCTTCATATCTTTCCTTGTTGAGATTTTCCTTGATGTCAATTCAGCTGTGATCAAATGTGTCTAAGACACTGAAAACAGCATGTCAGCAAATAGCCAGGGGAACAAAACTAAAGTACAGTGGTCTGGACAGACTGCAGACCATGGGAGGAGACACATTCCCAGTAGATATAAAGTCACAAAACAAGTAAAAATTGGTGGCTTGTAACCAGGCAGCCTCCCCCATCACATTAAAGCAAATTCATTTTCCTCTTGTCTTCTTCATACTGTCCTAATTATTGTAACCCATTGTGATAGTAGCCACTGGCAAGAAGTGAGATGAGGCAACTGGGAAGAGGTGTCTGTGACATGCTATACCTTGGTGGAGTGTCTTGTAACCCCCATATGCCTCATCTGTATATAATTGTGATATTACATATAAAGCAGGCCATGTGAGGTATCAGGGAAAAGGTTATGATCAGCTGAAAGGTTCTATCTATATATGTATATCATTAATACATATGAAGTTATCAGACTTGTGCTGTATGGTTGTCACTAAAACACGCTGTAAATTGGGGAATCAGCCAGATATTAGCTTCCCAGAGGCAACAGCAAGGAAAGTAACCAACGCCCAGGTAGGGGGGTCAAACAATCCATCAACAGCCATTGTCCAGCAAGGGAGCTACAATTCAATGACTCACCTGCATGAGGGCAAACCAGGGGAATTGCTCAGTCTTGCCAGGAGACTGAGCAATGCCCACCAGACATGTCTGGACTTGTGTTTTCCAAGCACATGGACTGAGGGTATAAAACGAAACACAGGCGGCCTATGCTTGGCCCTTCTCCTTCACCCACCTATGCTGCAAACAACAAGGACACTCTGAAGACTCCAACTGAGGGGACTGGCCCAGATTTCAGGGCTGAAATCTGTGTACTGTGGACTTCAATACCCAGTGGGGTGAGAAAAACTGCTTAGTCTAGATGTTGCCCAGTCTAATAGAGTTAAGAGTTTAGACTGCATGCTATTTTATTTTTTTTTGGTAACTAACTCTGACTTTTTGCCTCTCACTTAATATCACTTGAAATCTTTTGTAGTCAATATATTTGTTTTACTGTTTATCTTTACCACTGAGTTTGCATGAAGTGAATGGTAAATGGGCTCAGGTTTCACAAAGGCTGGTGTATGTCCACTTTCCGTTGATGAAGTGGTGAACCAATTAATGGATCTGCATTGCTCATCTTGAGCTATGCAAGACGGTATATTCTTTGGGTACAGTGCTGGGAGCTGGGGGGATTTGGCTCTGGTGCCTTTCTCTGTGAGATTCATAAGTAGCTCTGGGAGCACTCATGCAATCTAGCTGGCTGTGGGCAGGGCTGGTTCCAGACCCCAGCGCGCCAAACGTGCGCTTGGGGCAGCGTCCCGCGGGAGGGCAGCAGGCGGCTCCGGTGGACCTCCCGCAGGCATGCCTGCGGAAGGTCTGCTGGTCCCGCAGCTCTGGTGGACCTCCCGCAGATGTGCCTGAGGAGGGTCCGCTGGTCCCGCGACTCCGGTGGAGCATCCGCAGACGTGCCTGCGGGAGGTCCACTGGAGCCACGGGACCAGCGGACCCTCCACAGGCACGTCTGCGGGAGGTCCACCGGAGCCGCGGGACCGGCGACCACCAGAGCACCCCCCGCGGCGTACCGCCATGCTTGGGGCGGCGCAAATCCTAGAGCCGCCCCTGGCTGTGGGGGCTCCACATACTGTTGTGCTGAGTGATCACAGCACCTGGAGGGGCTTGGTGCTGGTCACTAGCAAGGCATTTTGAGAGACAGCCCAGGCTGGAGATAGTTCAGGGGGCACAGTGGTCCCACAGTCCCATGTTGCATCCCAGGGATCCAGTCACAGTGTCCATGTGATAAGAAGTGGTCTATGAATGGAATAGTAGTTTGGGAACTGCAACCATACTGCCTATTCTCCAGGGCTGTGTCCAATCTAGTTTTATATTATTCAAAAAATGGAGTTTCCAGCCCCTCCTTTAGGGAGTATTAGATCATAATGTTATAATATATTATCTTGCTTTCCTGCCTATAATTTCCCCTCTTTTCTTAGTTCCATCACTTCAGTTAACCCCCTCATCCTCTTCCTCCTTGATTTAAAAGGAGTCTGTTGTGGAGACTTTCTTGCCAAGAGATTCTCTGCTGAAAAGCTCATAGGGGTTTATCATTGATGTGTCAGGTCATGGCTGATGATGCTTCCGTTTCCTGTGACTTTACTCAGAATCTTACTCTTCAAAGCTGTGATCATAGACAGCTTTGCTATTCCCTCTCTTCACATGCAGCTGCTGCTTGCTGCACTACAGGGGGTGGGCACACAGCAGGCTCGTGCCTGGGGAGGAGGGGGAGTTTTTGTCCAGGTGCTGCACACACTTGGCTCAGTGTGTGACTCCAAGCACAGTAATACACTCCTGTGTCATTAGCTAAGAGGCCGTTGATGCTCAGGAGAAACTCCTTGTCCTTGATTCTGCTTGTGCTGAAGTGGCTTGGCCCAGTATTATCTACTTGACCAGTGCTTACTGAGTAGGCGAACATGTGGATCTGTCCACCAGGAAGCTGCCTATACCAGTAGAAGTAAGGATTAGATGTCCCTTCCAAAGAACATTCTAGGGAAATCTGTCCGCCCAGCTCTTCCACCACTGACTGCGGACTCTGGACAATGGTTGCAGAATGAGTGCCTACAATCCAAAAGGGAAAACAGGAACTGTTAGCATGTAGAAAGAGACAGAACCTCTCTTCCCATGAATGATTAAAGCAATGGTAGAAAATTAAGAGTAGAAGAGATTATTAATTAATTATTGGCCAATAGTTATTGATGATAGGTGGTTAATTATTATGCATTTATTGTTTCTCAGGGCTGATCAACACACAAACATAAACCAAATTAACAACATCATTTGTATGTTACACCTTTTATTATCTCAGGTAAACAATCTTATTAGGGAATAAAAGTGTTCTATCAGTTTAGCTGAACTAGTAAAAATAATGTCATGGTTTTACAATGTAATGGGTGTGGCCAGTGTAGAATCTTCCTTTCCTATATTAAAAAAGGATACCAACTGCTTAAAGCTTTGCAGGATCAGGGCCAGAGTTCTTAGCACCTTGAATGACTGAATCATAGAATCATAGAAACTCAGGGTTGGAAGGGACCTCAGGAGGTCATCTAGTCCAACCCCCTGCTCAAAGCAGGACCAAACCCAACTAAATCATCCCAGCCAGGATCCCTGGATGAACTGTTCAATAACTCTTTCATCCTTTTAAACCCTACGTATAAGAAAGGGGAGATTTTAAATTCATATATATTGTATTAGAATAGTATACCTTTTCAACTTTCTAAAACATTTTTGGATATATAATTTTACACAAATATATGTATTATAACATTTGATGTAGAAATTACATTACAATCATAAATAATTTTAATTAATAAAATAAAATGACTACATATATTTAAGAAAGCTATGGTGATGTAATGTTATAAATCTACAAAAATTAGATAGATGCCAGAAGGGTGGTTTTAAAAATCTTCCCAATTAACAAAAATATAAATGAGAAATTTGTTTTACTTACATGAAACAATTGCTAGAAACCAGAGCAGTGCAGGGACTGAATACATTGTCCCCTTTAGGTCGTCTTCTCATACTTTCCTCTGACTAAAACCTGAAACCACTCCTCTCTTGTCTTTAGGTCAGGCAGCTGTGTAACTGCCATCTCCGACACTGACACCTACTGTGCATTTTTGAGGTAGCAGGGGCATGGAGTGGCTCAGGTCACAGTCAAACACAGTGACTAATTGGAGATACTGGCACAATCACCATCACCAGGTTATAATTAAAGAAAGGGACCTGGTTCAGCAACAGTATTGCAGGGTATAAACAGAGTTATGGTCTGACTCTTGCAAGGTTCTGAGTGCCCTTAATTCCCCCTTACTTCAGTGAGGGCTGGGGGGATACAGCACATTATAGGATTGAGCCCTAGATGCTTAACTGCTAGGGACTCGCTCACCCTCGTGTTCAGGATTCAGTTGATCATCTGATTTGGTGTCTGAGAAGAATGCCTCATCTGCAGGGAATATCAGCATGAATAAGCAAGTGTCTGTGAAGCTGGTGAATGTATCACAGGGAATAATCCTGTACTGGTTGGAAAGGGGTTGAATGTCACATGAGGCCTCAGACATTTCTTGCATCATAGAATCATAGAATCTCAGGGTTGGAAGGGACCTCAGGAGGTCATCTAGTCCAACCCCCTGCTCAAAGCAGGACCAACCCCAACTAAATCATCCCAGCCAGGGCTTTGTCAAGCCTCTAAGGAAGGAGATTCCACTACCTCCCTAGGTAATACATTCCAGTTCCTCACCACCCTACTAGTGAAAAAGTTTTTCCTAATGTCCAACCTAAACCTCCCCCTCTGCAACTTGAGACTATTACTCCTTGTTCTGTCATCTTCTACCACTGAGAACAGTCTAGATCCATCCTCTTTGGAACCCCCTTTCAGGTAGTTGAAAGCAGCTATCAAATCCCCCCTCATTCTTCTCTTCTGCAGGCTAAACAATCCCAGTTCCCTCAGCCTCTCCTCATAAGTCATGTGCTCCAGCCCCCTAATCATTTTTGTTGCCCTCCGCTGGACTCTCTCCAATTTATCCACATCCTTCTTGTAGTGTGGGGCCCAAAACTGGACACAGTACTCCAAATGAGGCCTCATCAGTGCTGAGTAGAGGGGAATGATCACATCCCTCGATCTGCTGGAAATGCCTCTACTTATACAACTCAAAATGCCATTAGCCTTCTTGGCAACAAGGGCACACTGCTGACTCATATTCAGCTTTTCGTTCACCATAACCCCTAGGTCCTTTTCCGCAGAACTGCTGCCCAGCCATTCGGTCCCTAGTCTGTAGCAGTGCATGGGATTCTGCCGTCCCAAGTGCAGGACTCTGCACTTGTCCTTGTTGAACCTCATCATATTTCTTTTGGCCCAATCCTTTAATTTGTCTAGGTCCCTCTGTATCCTATCCCTACCCTCCAGCGTATCAACCACTTCTCCCAGTTTAGTGTCATCTGCAAACTTGCTGAGGGTGCAGTCCACACCATCCTCCAGATCGTTAATGAAGATATTGAACAAAACCGGCCCCAGCACCGACCCTTGGGGCACTCCACTTGATACCGGCTGCCAACTAGACATGGAACCATTTATCACTACCCGTTGAGCCCGACCCTCTAGCCAGTTTTCTATCCACCTTACCGTCCATTCATCCAGCCCATACTTCTTTAACTTGCTGGCAAGAATACTGTGGGAGACTGTATCAAAAGCTTTGCTAAAGTCTAGAAATAGCACATCCACTGCTTTCCTCTCATCCACAGAGCTGGTTATCTCATCATAGAAGGCAATTAGGTTAGTCAGGCATGACTTGCCCTTGGTGAATCCATGCTGACTGTTCCTGATCACTTTCCCCTCCTTTAAGTGGTTAAGGATTGATTCCTTGAGGACATGCTCCATGATTTTTCCAGGGACTGAGGTGAGACTGACTGGCCTGTAGTTCCCTGGATCTTCCTTCTTCCCTTTTTTAAAGATGGGCACTACATTAGCTTTTTTCCAGTCATCCGGGACCTCCCCCGATCGCCATGATTTTTTAAAGATAATGACCAATGGCTCTGCAATCTCATCGGCCAACTCCTTTAGCACCCTCGGATGCAGTGCATCCGGCCCCATGGATTTGTGCTCGTCCAGCTTTTCTAAATAGTTCCGAACCACTTCTTTCTCCACTGAGAGCTGGTCACCTCCTCCCCTTACCATGCTGCAGAGTGCAGCTGTCTGGGAGCTGACCTTGTCTGTGAAGACAGAGGCAAAAAAAGCATTGAGTACACTAGCTTTCTCCACATCCTCGGTTCCCTCCCTCATTCAGCAAGGGGCCCACACTTTCCTTGACTTTCTTCTTGTTGCTAACATACCTGAAGAAACTCTTCTTGTTACTCCTAACATCTCCGGCTAGCTGCAACTCCAAGTGTGATTTGGCCTTCCTAATTTCACTCCTGCATGCCTGAGCAATACTTTTATACTCCTCCCTGGTTATTTGTCCAATCTTCCACTTCTTGTAAGCTGGTTTTTTGTGTTTAAGACGAGCAAGGATTTCACTGTTAAGCCAAGCAGGTTGCCTGCCATATTTACTTTTCTTCCTACACATCGGGATGGTTTGTTCCTGCAACCTCAATAAGGATTCTTTAAATTACAGCCAGCTTTCCTCGACTCCTTTCCCCGTCATGTTATTCTCCCAGGGGACCTTGCCCATCAGTTCCCTGAGGGAGTCGAAGTCTGCTTTTCTGAAGTCCAGAGTCTCTGTTCTACTGCTCTCCTTTCTTCCTTGTGTCAGGATCCTGAACTCGACCATCTCATGGTCACTGCCTCCCAGGTTCCCATCCACTATTGCTTCCTCTACTATTTCTTCCCTGTTTGTGAGCAGCAGGTCAAGAAGAGCTTTCCCCCTAGTTGGTTCCTCCAGCACTTGCACCAGGAAATTGTCCCCTACACTTTCCAGAAACTTCCTGGATTGTCTGGATCACAAATAGCTACGATGAAACATGACACAGCTGTTCCCCTTTCAAGGAAAGAATGATAAAATCATAGAATATCAGGGTTGGAAGAGACCTCAGGAGGTCATCTAGTCCAATGCCCTGCTCAAGGCAGGACCAACACCAGTGTGGCCGCACCAGTGCCGAATAATCACTTCCCTCAATCTGCTGATAATGCTTCTACTAATACAGCCCAATATGCCTTTGGCCTTCTTGGCAACAAGGGCACACTGCTGATTCATATCCAGCTTCTCATCCACTGTAATCCCTAGGTCCTTTTCTGCAGAACTGCTGTTTAGCTGGTCGGTCCCCAGCCTGTAGCAGTGCATGGGATTCTTCTGTCCTAAGTGCAGGACTCTGCACTTGTCCTTGTTGAACCTCGTCAGATTTCTTTTGGCTCAATCCTCCAATTTGTCTAGGTCACTCTGGACACTATCACTACCCTCCAGCACATCTACCTCTCTCAGAGCTTAGTGTCATCTGCGAACTTGCTATGAGTGCAATTCATTCCTTCATCCAGATCATTAATAAAGATATTGAACAAAACTGGCCCCCCGGGCACTCTGCTTGATACCAGCTGCCAGTTAGGCCTGGTCTACACTAGGAGTTTAGGTCGAATTTAGCAGAGTTAAAACGAAGCCATTTTCTTTGACATAAAGGGCTCTTAAAGTCGATTGCTGTACTCTTCCCTGATGAAGGGAGTAGCGCTGAAATCGACATTGCTTATTCGAATTAGAGTTAGTGTGGACACAATTCGATGGTATTGGCCTCTGGGAGCTCTCCCACAGTGCACCATTGTGACCGCTCTGGATAGCAATCTGAACTCGGATGCACTAGCCAGGCAGACAGGAAAATCCCCGGGAACCTTTGAATTTCATTTCCTGTTTGCCCACCCTGGAGAGCTCATCAGCACAGGTAACCATGCAGTCCGAGAATCGAAAAAGAGCTCCAGCATGGACCTATGGGAGGTAAGAGCAGCAAAGAGTCCTGTGGCACCTTATAGACTAACAGACATTTTGAAGCATGAGCTTTCATGGGTGAATACCCACTTCTTCGGATGCAAGTAGTGGAAATTTCCAGGGGCAGGTATATATATGCAAGCAAGAAGCAAGCTAGAGATAACGAGGTTAGATCAATCAGGGAGGATGAGGCCCTGTTCTAGCAGTTGAGGTGTGAAAACCAAGGGAGGAGAAACTGGTTCTGTAATTGGCAAGCCAGTCACAGTCTTTGTTTAATCCTGAGCTGATGGTGTCAAATTTGCAGATGAACTGGAGCTCAGCAGTTTCTCTTTGAAGTCTGGTTCTAAGGTTTTTTGCTGCAGGATGGCCACCTTAAGATCTGCTATTGTGTGGCCAGGGAGGTTGAAGTGTTCTCCTACAGGTTTTAGTATATTGCCATTCCTAATGTCTGATTTGTGTCCATTTATCCTTTTCCTTAGAGACTGTCCAGTTTGGCCAATGTACATAGCAGAGGGGCATTGCTGGCATATGATGGCATATATTACATTGGTGGACGTGCAGGTGAATGAACCGGTGATGTTGTGGCTGATCTGGTTAGGTCCTGTGATGGTGTTTGAATAAGTCTCCAAGGGCATGATGGAGAGAGGACACAATAGGGACTCACTATAGTGCCGCGTGAAAGTTAAGGAGCTCTGACAAGCGTACCGGTGCAGAGCTGCAGACATGCTGCTTCTACGTTGAGCTGCAGTTCTAGGTGGGGCTGCCACCACTACCCCACCCCTGACCATGGATTCCGAGGAGGGGGTAATCTCAGCCATGGCTGAGGATTTTGTGGACGGGGAAGATGAGGAGGAGGATGAGCTTGCAGAGAGCACACAGCACTCCATTCTCCCCAACAGCCAGGATCTTTTTCTCAGCCTGACTGAAGTAGCCTCCCAACCCTCCCAAGGCGGTATCCTGGACCATGAAGCCATGGAAGGGACCTCTGGTGAGTGTACCTTTGTAAATATAAAACATGGTTTAAAAGCAAACATTTTTAAATGGTTAATTTGCCCTGAGGACTTGGGATGCATTCACGGCCAGTACAGCTACTGGAAAGCAGGGAGCCCAGAGCCTTTTGATTCCTGGCCACAGCTGGGATTTAAAGGGCTCTGGGCTCCCCGTTGCTGCGGGCAGCCCAGAGCCTTTTGATTCCCGGCTGCAGCTGGGATTTAAAGGGCTCTGGGCTCCCTGCAGCTGCTGGCAGCCCAGAGCCTTTTGATTCCCTGCCGCGGCCAGGAATCAAAGGGCTCTGGGGTGCCCGCAGAGCACCATATGCGGGGGATTTAGAATCCCTTGCGGGCCGCACAGTGAGGGTCCACAGGCCGCATGTGGCCTGCAGGCCGTATGTTGTGCAGGCCTGCTCTATGACCTTCACGTGCCCTAGAGTCAATACCTTTGGTAGCAGCAGCTTAGTGATTGCTTTGGCTACTTACATCACAGCAGCCCCCACAGTAGATTTGCCCACTCCAAATTGATTCCCGACTGACTGGTAGCTGTCTGGCATTGCAAGCTTCCACAGGGCTATTGCCACTCGCTTCTAAACTTTGAGGGCTGCTTCAGGGCAGGGGAAAGCAAGGCCCTATGCATACGAAAGTTTTGCAGCCACTGGGAATAGACCCACACCTGCAACACTATGTGGTCCCACCAGTCTGTGCTTGTTTCCTGGGCCCAGAATCGGCGTTCCATGGCATGAACCTGCCCCATTAACACCATGATCTCCAAAGCTATGGGGCCCGCAATTTGAGAGAATTCTGTGTCCATGTCCTCATCAATCTCGTTGCTGCACTGCCACTTCCTCCTCCTCTGATTTTGCAGGTTCTGGTTCATCATAAACTGCATGATCATGCGTGAGGTGTTTACAATGTCCATGACTGCTGTGTTGAGCTGAGCGGGCTCCATGCTTGCTGTGGTATGGCATCTATAATGATAACCCAGGAAAAAGGCGCAAAATGGTTGTCTGCCATTGCTTTCACAGAGGGAGGGAGGGAGAGGGGAGCCTGATGACATGTACCTAGAATGACCAGTGACAATGTTTTTTGCCCCATCAGGCACTGGGATCTCAACCCAGAATTCCAACGGGCAGGGGAGACTGTGGGAACTATGGGATAGCTATGGGATAGCTACCCACAGTGCAACACTCCAGAAATCAACGCTAGCCTCGGTACCATGGACATACACCACCGATTAATGTGCTTAGTGTGGCCGCATGCACTTGACTTTATACAATCTATTTCCAAAAATCGAATTCTGTAAAATCGGAGTAATCCCGTAGTATAGACATACCCTTAGACATCAAGCAGTTGATCACTACCTATTGAGCCTGACAATCTAGCCAGCTTTCTATCCACCTTACAGTCCATTCATCCAATCCATATTTCTTTAACTTGCTAGCAAGAATACTGTGGGAGACCATATCAAAAGCTTTGCTAAAGTCAAGATATATCACATCCATCGCTTTCCCCATATCCGCAGAGCCAGTTATCTCATTCATAGAAGGCTCGAACCCAGCCCCAGCCCAGAGGTGCCAGGGCTGGGGAAGTGGCACCTATCCTGAAGCCCCAGCCCTGCAGCTGCTGCAGCAGGGAGCATCACATCTCCCCCACCCAATCCAGGTGCTGCTGTGGGGAGTCCTCTCTCCCTGCTGTAGCCCCAGAGCACCCTCCTGCACCCCAATCTTCTCCCTCAGCCCTGAGCTGCTCATACCCAGCTCTACCCCAGAGCCCACACCCCCCAGCTGTAGCCCTCACACCCCTGCACCCCAACCCTCTGCCCCAGCCCTGAGTCCCTTCTCCTACACCGAATCCCTTCAGTCCCTCCCCCACCACATGTTAAGTGCACCAATATGAAGATGATCAGCAAAGTGCTGAGCCTGAGTGGAATCTCACAAACTGGTGTGTTCTGTTTCTTTGGGAACAATGGGTCTGGTAGTTGTGGGAGGAGCCCGTAAGTGGGGCTGGATATCACAGAGAAACACTTCAAAGGAACTCGGGAACTGGGGTACATCTATTATTAATCTGCAAGGTGAAGACAGGGCTGGCACTCAAAAGTGCTTGAGTGGCTGACAGGTTGATGGTATTGAGAACTAACAACAAGCTAAGCACAAGCAAGACTCCCTCACAAGATGGCTCACAGTCTTGGGTACTCTGAGAACTGACACGCAGAGCTTCCATGATTCCAGTGGGATGAGGAGTTGAGAGTCTTCCAATATTCCTGTGATGTAATGAGTGTTACAGATGAAGAAACAGAAGCACAGAGATGCCTTAAATGTCAAGTCAGTGGCTGAACTGGGAAAAGGACTTACAAATTCCTGGCTCCTGGCCTCACTCTTCAAAACTAAAGCATTCCAGTCTAAAATCAGATTTCTTTAGCAGAGCTGTTTCACCAGCATATCCAACATAAGCTATACCTACCCTATGAACTAGGGCTGTGATTCCCCTATGCGTGCACACATACTCGCCCAAGCTTTCGTCAATTTAGAATGAGTTTAAATAACAGTGGAGCAGTAGCATGGGCTAGTACTTGGCACTACAGAATTGTTCCTTTGCTGCCGCTACCCATGTTACCACAGCCACTCTGGTATTTATACTTATGCCAGCTTGCTAAGAATATATGTGCTGTGACTATCATTGACTTGTGCCATTCTGACAATTATGTGTGCATGGATGGATTCCACTGCCCTCTACTGGACAGACTATTTCAGATCTGTAGCCTTTTGTAGTTCACTTAATTTCCCTCTATTGGCTAAACTGATGACACTAGGAAGAGTCTTGGGATTTTGGAACACAGTTGCATTTTCCATTTGCCCTGCCTTCAATCTGCATTTGACTGATAGGAATGACATGACTGCAACGGTGACATCTTGATGACTAGTTACGTGAACACCGCCTATATGTTATGAGGCTCTTACAGGAAAATAACCCATACTCAAAGGAGCTGCTCTGCCTTTGATTCTTTCTGTCCCATCAGCACCTTACTGCAATGCCATGTGGCTCCGGGGCGGGATTAGCCCCCTCTTCAGCCACAACACTCCAGGGGCAGGTTTAACCCACTTCCCCACTTAATCAATGTTTAAAAACAAAATTCGGACTCCCTGCCACAGGGCTCAAGGTGGGAGCAGCACATCTGTCTCCTCTGCAGAACTTGTTACATTGCCCACACAGGTTGCCAGCCTGAGGCTTGCAGTTTGGAGGAGGGGGGAAATGCCTTCCCATGCCCCCCCCACTCTGCCTAGGGCGATGGGGGGTCCCAGCGGGCAATAGGGGGCCCAGAGGAATCTGTGTGGGGCCCAGAGGGAGGCAGTGAAGGCCAGAGGTGATGAGTGGGGGTCATTGGAGGCAGTGGGGGTCAGGGGCACCAAAATAAAACTATACATTATTTTTATTTTTGCGTCTGCAAAAAACCCTACATAAATAAATTGCAATGATTTGGACATGTATATGTGAATATTTATTTGTTTTTCCTAAAGTTAATTAAGTATTTTAGGAACATTTGTCAGAGGGTCCAACAGCAAGAGTTGGTGGCCGCACCCAGAAGCCACCAAAAATGTTGTTGTGAGAACCGCTGGTCGAGATAATACTTAGTCCTGCCTCAGTGCAGGGAACTGGACTAGAAGACCTAGTGAGGTCCCTTCCAGTCCTACAGACCTATGATTTCTATGCGTAATAAGCTGTTTCTTTCTGTATGATAGTAGCCTGATCTCTCTCATATGTGGAGATGGGAGGAGCTGCTCTTTCTGAGGGAGTGTGGGGGGAAGGAGGGAGGTTTTTGTAGAGGAAGGAGGTGACTCTGAAGCACTGTGTCTAAACTGCTGGCACAGAAATACACAGCTGAGTGCTCCATCTTCACAGATGAGATGTTCAAGTCAAAGATGTCGATCTTTGGTCGGGAGACTGTGAATCCATCTGTAATATCACCATTCTCCTTGTTATCTACAGCAACTGAGTAATAGATCAGCTGCAGACCCTTCCCCTGCTGCTGCTGATACCAGTACATAGAGTTATGATTATCAGTTTGTCTGCATGTCAGCTGGGCTGTCTGTCCTCTCTTCAGTACCAGATTTGGTGTCTGGGTGATATTAGCGTCTGTGTGTCCTGTGAGACAAAACACAAGAAACAAATGATCTGTATTCTGCTAACACTAGCATGGGGATTTCACGGCTCCATCAAGGACTTACTTAAGAAGTACAGGGCCGCCACACACCAGACTAACCACATCCCCATCTCTGGGGCAGTGATCAGTGAGCATTTCCTCAGCAGAGGGTTTTATACAGCTCTGCGCTGTAGAGATGTTTCTGCACCGATAGGTCACACAACACAAAGTGGTCACACACTTCGGAGCCAGTGTAGGCCGAGCTTATTGCACACACAACATTTTATTTGAGGATATAGATAAAAAATGACAAAATACACTCTTTTGAATATCATTTTAATGTAGTTTTTTACCATGACTAAATCTATCCACTTTTAATAAAGTGAGATAACGAGCTTCTGTTCCAAATGCAGTATTTTCTTTATTTATTAAAATAATCCCTAATTTTTTTGCCCGGGGAGGGGAAAGCTAAAACCACCCCAAGACTCCAGCAGTGTAAGCTTGTGACACACGGGCTCCTTGGCAAAGGATCCCCTTTCTTTGCAAACAACTCTCACATCAGACCTGACAAATTCACTATACCTAAGATATGTCTTGCAATATATTTACCCTTAAAGAGCCACATGTAAGATATCTACAGAAAGCTGATGACTTATCAAGTCTCGTAGTCATTGTGAGATGTATATATGGGTAATATTTAAAGAATAATATAATTCTATTGAAAGTAGGCTTTATGGACTTGGAGTACAAGTTAGTCATCCGGGGATAGATGTCTTGGTGATGGCCTGTCTGGTGATAACTCTAGTCTGGGTGAATGGGCCATCACTGACACACCAAGGCTGTGGCTGCGGCTCACTCTAGACCTGGTGTGGGAAGGGGTAGTTGCTTGAGAGTAAGGTACCTGAAGCAGAGCAGTGCTGGGGAAAAGGGCAAAGGGAGCTCCAGCCTGAAAAACCCCCAGGCTATAGGCTTTGGTGAAGGCCTACAGAGGTACTGGACCAGAAGAGGGGCAGCCCGGGGATAGGCAAAGGCAGCAGGTCCTACCCCCTTGCCAGTGATGAGTGGATTACAGACTGCAGTCTGCCCTAGTGAGCAGGGGCTAGATGATGACTGGCAGTAGCCACTGAAGCAAGGTGGGTTTAGAGGGTTAAAGGTTCCCCTGGAAGGGGAGACCCAGAGAGTGGGGATACTGCTGGGGCAGAATCCTGAGGTAAAGGGCAGCAGAGTCCGGGAGGGACACGGGGGCAGCGGCAGGCAAGGCACTGGCCAGGAGGAGGCACGCCATATGCTGGAGAGCTAATTCCCAAGATGACCAGCAGGAGGTGCTACACCATCGCTTTGCTACACCCTCATTTCCCCATTTCCCCTTGCTAGTGGCTCTGTGTGCCCCTCTCGCCCCCCACCAGGGGTTCTGTGTACACAGTCCCTCCCTCTCCCATGCTAGGGTTCCCTTTTCTCCCCCTCCCCCCATACCAGGGGCTATGTACACATCTAGGCCCTTCTTCTCCCATACCCTCTTCCCACCACACACACACATTATTCTTCTTTCTGTCTCTGTGATAGGTCATTCAGGTGTCAACATATTGAACTCTGTTGGGAGGAGGAGATGCAGTATTGTTATGCTGGAAGTGGCTGCCATCAACCAGTTGTTTAATGTACAGACAATTGCAGAGGTGCTAGAGACTGTGAGTGTTAAAGATGTGACCACAGATTCATGTGTCCCACATTGTCCTCCTTGAGGTTTTCAAATTTTCACCAAAATCAAAAGAGTTTTGGCCATTAATGACTAGAGCATTTTCTGAGATTTTGGAATTGATAGGATGTGGCATTCAAAAGTTATCGCATTACAGACACACAAATATAGAAATCCCATTGACTAAAGTTAAGGCGTTTGTAAGGACCACTTGGAGTTCCTGTTTCTCCAAAATATCCCCCCAAGTCCCTTCACCCCCTTTCCTGGGGAGGCTTGAGATTAATATACCAACCAAATAGGTAACCAAGGTGAGCACAGACCACACTCTTGGACTTTTAGGACACTAAAAACCCAATCAAATTCTTAAAAACAGAACTTTATTATAAAGAAAAAAAGTAAAAGAAGCACCTCTGTAAAATCAGGATGGAAGGTAATTTTACAGGGTAATAAGATTTAAAACACAGAGGATTCCCCGTTAGGCAAAACTTTAAAGTTAGGAAAAAAACAAACAAAACAGGAATGAAAACCTCTCTCTTAGCATAGGGAAAATTCACCATCTAAAACAAAAGATAATCTAATGCATTTCCTTGCTATTACATCTAATATTACAGCAATAGTAAGTATCATTTCAGTAGGCACTGGATTACATGCTTGGTCTCTCTCTTTGTCTCAGAGAGAACAACAACACACAGAGCACAAAGCAAAAACTTTCCTCCACAGATTTGAAAGTATCTTCTCCCCTTATTGGTCCTTTTGGTTAGGTGTCAACCAGGTTATTTAAGCTTCTTAACCCTTTACAGGTAAAAGAGGGATTTTATGCTACCCTTAGCTGTATGTTCATGACAATAGGTATTCAGAAAAACAACATTTTTTTCTAAAAAAATTAAAACAAAAACACTTTGTTCAAATTTTTTATCAAAAAAAATTCTGTTTGCCTACTGAAAGTTTTGAACTGACTCAAGATGAAATGTGGTGGGGTTTTTTTCAAAAGATAGTTGACAGAAGATGACAATTTTCATTCAGTTTTGACTTAAAATGTCATTTCACTTCAGTTTTTTTAGTTTGAGAAACATTAAGTCAAAATGAAATAAAAATTCTTGTTTCAAATTGATGTTTTGACATAAAATGCTATTTCCTTTACCCACAAAGACAATGCAATGGTATGTTAAATGAAATTTTAGATTTGACATTGCCCATTGGGAAAATTCAAAGTTTTCATTGGAATTGACATGTTCCCATAAAAAATACTTGTTTTGACTAAAACAAATTTTGGTGGGAAAATTTAGCTTATGAAAAGTCTAGTCACTATTGACTCCTACAGCCCCAGAGGTGTCCTCTAGAGGTGTCTAGGTTCATTCCATGGGGCCATGGAGAAAGCTGATCTGCAGCCCCCAAAAGCAAGTACATGCAGTAGGATTCTGTGGCACAGTTACAGTAAATATGAGGTGGTGTGGACTAGTGGATAGAGCACTGGACAGAGACTCAGCAGATTTGGCTTCTATTCTTGGACCTAGCCTGTTGGGTGATCTTGGGCAAGTCCCTTCACCTGCTTCTGACCCAGTTTCCCCATCTGTAAAATGGGGATAATGACACTGATCTCTTTTGTAAAGCACTCCAAGATCTACCAATGATGCGTGTTGGATCAGAGCTAAATATTAACAAAATCTTCATGTCATGGGCTCAGATGCTGTTTGCTCTTTCACAACTCTCTCAATAGATTGCAAGATAAAGGAAAGTCAGAGTTTATCACCCCCTCCCAGGGGCAGCACATGGGTCTCTTTGTGGGACACTCCTGCAACATTAGCGCAGAGCCCCACCAAAGGCAGAAGAGAGCTGAACTTGATTCCAAAGCACAACACCTCTAACAAGACCTTTCCCCTACAACTGTCCTGTGGTGCCACTGCTATGTATAAATCCATATCTTAGTATGGAGACAAAAATCTACAGTCTTTTGGCCCATATATAAGTGCATTATCCACTAACCTGCAATGACACTTTGCAATCTATTGGAAATGCAGACTGAGATGGGCTGAAAGTTTCCCACTGCCAAAATGCAGAGAAAGCCACTCTGCTCTACTGAGACACTCTTTCTATTTCAAAAGGGTGTGAATGGATTTTACATTGATACTTATAGGCTGTACTTCCCACAGTCAGTACTTCCCCCATATGAGAAACTCCATTGACAGTGAGCAAACAGTGGTTGAGGGCAAAGGGGCTGAATTTTTATCCCTGTATTTAGGAGGTCACCCTAAAATACCCTAAAACACTTGGTTGAAACTGCTGGATCAGAAACAAACAAGCAAGTCCTCTGTCACCATGGGAGAGATAGTCAAGCTGTGACTTCCCTCCATAAGGGCCGGGAGGGAGCCCCAGGCCCTTTAAATTGCCCCCTGGGGAAGCCGGGCCACCCTGGTACAGCGCACCAGCTCTTGCTGGTATGCAGTACCGGGGCTTGGGCGTGGGGCCCTCTTAAGGGCAAGGCCCGATTCAGGAGAATTGGTTGAATTGTCCTAAAACCGGCCCTCACCATTTTGAGGCTATCTGGACAGTCTCAGGAGCTCTCAGGACAGAGAGACCAATGGGCTATTCTTCCTTCTCAGCAGGTAAAGTTGCTCTCACCATGGATATGGTCCCCAGGGCTCTTATGAGAGCTACTGCTTAGTTGGCTTTACAAACTGCACTAAGAAATGCCATTCATGACATCCAGCCCCAAGTAGGGCAGAGTCATTATAGGCCTCAAGCCAATTTAGTGATTTATCATTCAGAGATGTATGTGATACACACACACATGGTGTATATCAGTGGGTTTGTAAACCAATCCCAGTCAACAACCCTAGATAATCTGCACCATTGGATCATCATTTTAGACCCTGCCCCCATCCCCCTAAAAGTGCATCTCTCAAGCCAGGTGTCAATGCCTGTGAGTCTGCACCTGTGATGTGCCTCAGTTCTGCCCTCTGAAACATGAGGGCAATAATCCTTCCCTACCTCCCAGACTGGTGTTATGGGGCTACTTTCATTAATGTCTGCAACACACTCTGAGATCCTCAGATGGAAGGCCTTGTGAAAGTGTTGTTCTTACAAGACAACAGGCTGAATTCATGCCAGGTGAGCACATCCCAGAGAGAAGGATCCTTCTACCCCAGTCCCCTCTCCCACCTTGCATCTCTCCAGTGCTAAGAGAGGCAAGTACCTTGTTGACTGCACTGGCAGCCAGCCTCTTGCTACTGGTGCTGCAGAATGCAGGGAAGAGGAGGTTTTTTGTAAAGAAATTGGGTGACTGAACCTCTGTGTCTGAACTGCTGGAGCAGAAATACATAGATTCAGTGTCACAGATGAGATGGTGAAGTGGAAGAGCTGAGCCTGCAGCCAGGAGGCTGTGATTCTCTCTCTCTCTAGTGTCACCGCTCTGCACATCTTTTATATCAAGCGAGTAAAAGGGCAGCTGCAGCCCCTGCTCCTGAACCGGTCGGTACCAGAGCATCCGAGTGTGATTGTAAGCTAGTTTGCATTTCAAGTGGGCTGGGTTCCCTTCTCTAGGACCAGACTCTGGGTTTGGTTGATCTGAGCATCCTGCAGGGGAAAGAGACAAAGCACACGAGGAAGAGACCATAAAACAAATGGCTCAGAGGAAAACATTTGCAGCCACATCCCGCAAACCTCTGGATGGAGATTTCATGCCTCAGCCAATGATGTATTTGCTCCCAAGAGGCACAGAGCCAGCACCAGACTATCCCCATCCACACCTCTGTCTAACTGAGCAAGGGAGTTTCCCTGAGCACAATTTTATACAGCTGCTCTGTAGGCCTGGTTCTGCCCTCAGGAGCAAGAGTTGTATTGTTACTGGTCAACTATATTATCACTTTCTTCTGCAGCCACAGACATGTATTGCTCCTGGCTCATTGCACAGGGACTTGATGAAGGGATCTGAGGTCTTGACTGGGAGCTGGACTGTTGGGACTGGGATGAGTGTGTGGGGTATCATTACAGTGAGGCATTTCTGAGTGCAGGGTCTTGGATGTTACATATTTATGCACTTTCACACGAATACCCTTTTAGCTCCAGAATGATCTGAAGTCATCTGAGCCTATGTGGCTACTAACTTATGCAAATAAACCTGTTTTTTGGGAAGACTTGATTTCCAGTGTCCACGCATATTTGTGTGGTGAGCTAAGAACCAGGGGGTCAGTAATAATAACTGGGGATTAGTAGGCCCACCCCATTTGCGAGCCTGAACTCTGGGAAAGTAAAAACAAGTTTACAAAGTATCACTATAACCTGTAACGTTTTGATAGAAAAGGTGCAAAAGGGAGACACGGGGACTAAATCGGTCCAAACAAAAAGGACTACTGACATAACTCAGGAGAATGTGTTAAAATCATGTCTGTCAAACAAAAGAAGTGTGGGATGAGAAATCAATAAACCAAAGCTATTGTGTTGAAAATTAGGCTGAATTAGTGAACAAAATAATGAGAGGACGGGCTGTTCTGCCTATCCCTCCCTTTTGGGGTTTTTAAAATAAAACAAATTTTGGGAGGAAAATAGAGAACAGCTGACTGACTGAAGGATGGAAGAAAAGAAAGGAGCGAGCTTCACCATCATGGTTGCTACCCTCACAGTCTTTTGAGATCCCAGGATTCACCATAACACCATAGGGCCTTTATCATCCTGATCTGGAGAAATGTCCTGCTGTGCCAAGGAGAGGGACCCAGATAACACTGCTACTTCCAGTGACTCTGGTTAAACCCTGAACACTTCTTGGAATGTGAGACTTTATCATCCTCCCTTCCCCCTTAATGGTTGCTTTTCCTTCCCCACCTTTTTTCTTTCATATCCTTCTCTTTTTGCTATCTGATTATTAAAAGTCTGCAACATGGCTGTAAGCCTGTGTCCAGAAAGGCAGCTGAAACAATGCCATAACAGCTCAATACTGGTACAAGTTTGCCAGGTCTGGAGGTGGCTGATGAGACAGCAGGATGTGCCTGTGTTTCTCCAGCAGCAAAGATTCCAGTAGGAGTCAATACCAAAATCAGAAGCTGCATTTTATATCTTTGCTGACCCCTCTTTTGTGTGTTTGGCCTGTTTTGTTTTCTAGCAGAATTGGACTTTAACAACAACAGCTCCAGCCCATCTCAACTAACTTCTTCTCTTTTCTCCAAAATTGGATGGGGCAGAGATGGGTCTTGTTTTTAAAAAGAATGTCAACTGAAGGAAAAGGAAACAAGGGATGTCATTAAAATGAAGGGTTTAGTTAATACTTTACATTTTAAATGCTTTAACTGTTTTTCCTTCTTTTTCTGTATCTTTAATAAAAGGTTAACAAGAATTTTTAATGGTGTGTTTGCCATGGCATTAAGCAGGCTAAAGTCTCTGTATACCAAACCCTAAGCCTTGTTTAACACTGTTTTACGTTGGATAGTGACAAGATCATGTTAACACCTTTGATTCTTTGGGCCCATATATTTCATCAAAAGTAATGCAACAGGCTGTGTGTTTCCAGACATATGGGAAAGGATCATTGTGGTTTAATCCCAGAAGCATCTGTCAGGATACATGAGATTTATTTCTTCTTCTGCCTCTGACTTCTTTTTTGTCCTTAGGAAAGTCACACAAACCTTGCTGTTCCTCTGTTTCCCCATGTGCAAAGTGGGTATATGAATCCTTCCTCATGACACAGGATGGTGTTGTGGAGCTATAGTCCATTATGTCTGAAAAGAGTTTTGAGACCCTCAGATATTGAGTGCTCTATAAAGGCCAAAGATTATTATTCTTACACCACTAGCTGTGTTTGTGGCAGGGGTGTATATTGTGTGTATCCCAGGTGGCTCCCCACACTGAAAGGTGTTACTCTGTTCCCCATTCTACTCTCTCCCTCTGGCCTCTCTGCAGCACTCACAGAGAATGTGCTTTGTTGCTGTCCCTGTTGTGGGGCTGCAGAGTGACAAAGAACAGATGAGGTTTTTGTAGAGGGAGGAGGTGACTCTGAAGTGCTGTGTCTAAGCTGCTGGCACAGAAATATACAGCCGAGTGCTCTGGCTGCACAGATGAGATGTTCAAGTGAAAGAGATCATCCTGCGGCTGGTCGGCCTGGAATTGACTAGAACTTGTCCCTTTCTCTCTTTCTTCTTTATTGTAGAAATTAAAGAGCAGCTGCAGTCCCTGCCCCAGATCCTGCCGGTACCAGAACATAGTGTAGTGACCATAGGTTTGTTCACATCTGAGATAGGCCATCTGTCCTCTCTCCAGTACTAGACTTGGTGTTTGGGTTATCTTAGCATCTGCTTGTTCTGTGAGGAAAAGAGACAAAGCACACAGGACAGAATAAAACGGTTGTCTCAGAGTGAAAGGTTTACAGCTGAATCCTGTAAATGCTAGGATGGAGATTCCACCTCCCAGCCAATGACTTACTTGCTCCCAAGAGATATATGGCTGCACACCAGACTATGCACACCCCCATCTCTGTGTCTCTGAGCAGGGGGCAGTCCCCCAGCATGAGGTTTTACATAGATTTGGTTGCTTCCTGGTACTAGAGGGCAGGATCTGTTCATGTTTTCCCTAAGACACAGGGGGCCCCTTCTGTGGAGGCCTGGTTATCTCTGGCCTTGACCCTGGGAAAAGTGTGTGGTACTAGGAATTGTATCTTTAAGTGGGCTAGCGTCTGAGGCAGGCAGTCTGGTGGAGGGGTGCTGCAAAGTTCATACTCTGTTATGCAGAGGTAGTTGAGGAGCAATATCATTGAATACCACATGGTATCAGGAGCAAACAGAAATTAAAGAAGTAACATGAGAGGAAGAAGAGAGCAACTAAAAACTCCACCAGAGGTGAAACACTCTGGAAATATGGAGGACACAGCATGTGATTGCAACTGGAGCTGACATACGTGAGCTACGTTTAATTTTGCTAGTTTGGGTATTGGAAGAGTGAAGTTGCAGCAGAACAAGCTTCAGCACAGGCTGGCCCTAAGAGTTATTACTCAGGGCTCTGGGTGGGTTTGTCCTGTCTATTCTTAAGTTTGCACTGTTGTGGCTTCACTGCTCCTTTACCCGAGCTAATGAAATTAAAGCTAGGCCTGGTAGGTTTACTTGAGCTGTAATCACATCCAGTGACTACGGTCTAGATCAGAGGTGGGCAAACTATGGCCTAGGGCCACATTTGGTCTGTGGGACTCTCTTGCCGGGCCCCTGAGCTCCTGGCCCGCAAGGCTAGCCCCCATCCCCTCCCCTCCTGTTCCCTGTCCCCTGCAGCCTCAGCTCACCCTACCACTGGCGCAATGCTCTGGACAGTGTGGGGTCTGAGCTCCTGGGGCAGCGCCGCTGCAGAGCCCAGCCTGACCCGGTGCTCTGTGCTGCGCGCTGCATGGCTGTAGCACCGCCAGCCACCGGTGCTCCAGGCAGCACGGTAAGGGGGCAGGGAGCGAGGGGGGAGAGCTGGATAGAGGGCTGGGGAGTTCATGGTGGTGGTCAGGGGGCGGGAGTGTGGATGGGGTCAGGGCAGTCAGAGGGTGGGGAATAGGGGGGTTGAATGGGGGCAGGGACCCGGGGGGCAGTCAGGAAGCAGGGGGGCAGTTGGATGGGGCGGTGGGGAGAAGTCAGGGACAGGGGTTCTGGTGGCGGTCAGGGGACAGGGAGTGGGGGGGATGGAAGGGGCAGGAGTCCCAGGGGGCCATCAGGGAATGGGGGGCTTGGATGTGACAGGAGTTCTGGGGGTGGGCCGTCAGGGGATGAGAAGTAGGGAGGGCAGATGGGGGTGGGGGCCAGGCCATGCCCCCCTCCCCTAACCAGCCCTCCATACAATTTCCGAAACCCGATGCAGCCCTCAGGACAAAAAATTTTCCCACCCCTGGTCTAGCTATACCCAGACAAAGAGAGAGAGAGAAAGAGAGAGAAAGAGAGACCCACACAGAAAACTGGATCTTTTTTTACAAGAAAAGGGACGGATTTGGCACAATTCCATTTTGTGGAAACATTTAAACATTTTCTTTTCATTCCAGTGAAGAACAAAAACGAATTTTGAAAGCCCAAAAGACATGGCAGAACAGATTTGTCCTGCAGTAGCCAGTTGTATTCCTGCCACAGTTCTTTGATTTTCTAGGGTAGAGGAGAAGCACCACCTAGTGGCTGGCGAGAATTTTTACATGCAGACATTGCCTTTCAAGCAGTCACTCTTGCTAGTTCTGGCCCAATCTGACCAATTACATTTAAAAAAATAATAGTATCCAAAGCTCTCTGCTGCTGCTTCCTGCCTTTCCTTGTTGGGATTTTCCTTGATGTCAATTCAGCTGCGACCAAATTTGTGTAAGGCTACGTCTTCACTACCCGCCGTATCGGCGGGTAGCGATCGATTTTTCAGGGATCGATATATCGCGTCTCATCTAGACGCGATATATCGATCCCCGAACGCGCTCCTATCGATTCCGGAACTCCACCACCGCCGAGTCGACATGGAGAGCCCCAGACGTCGATCCCGCGCCGTGAGGACGGGTAAGTGATCGATATAAGATACTTCGACTTCAGCTACGTTATTCACGTAGCTGAAGTTGCGTATCTTATATCGATTTTCCCCCTTAGTGTAGACCAGCCCTTAGTCACTGAAATCAGCGTGTCAGCAAACAGCCAGAGTGACGGAACAAAACTACAATGACCTGGAGACACCATAGCAGAGGGAGCTGCAGGCAATGGGAGAAGACACAGTCCCAGTAGATATAAAGTCACAAAACAGGTAAACAATGGAGGGATGTAACCAGGAGCCTCCCCCATCAGATTAAACAGGGTCACTTTACTCATCCTCTTTGTCCTAATTACACTGCTCTACAGGCAAAATGCTTCTGAAATAAATGTAGTCAAACTTTACTAATTCTGGGTCACTGAGAACGAAAATGATGCTTAAAATTGTTGATTGGCTCTAGTTTTCAAGTTATGCTATTGGGTCAGCTATTGGGAGGAGTGGTTGATACACTGGAGGGTAGGGATAGGATACAGAGGGACCTAGACAAATTAGAGGATTGGGCCAAAAGAAATATGATGAGGTTCAACAAGGACAAGTGCAGAGTCCTGCACTTAGGACGGAAGAATCCCATGCACTGCTACAGACTAGGGACCGAATGGTTGGGCAGCAGTTCTGCAGAAAAGGACCTAGGGGTTACGGTGGACAGAAAGCTGAATATGAGTCAACAGTGTGCCCTTGTTTCCAAGAAGGCTAATGGCATTTTGGGTTATATAAGTAGGGGCATTGCCAGCAGATCGAGGGACGTGATCATTCCCCTCTATTCAGCACTGATGAGGCCTCATTTGGAGTACTGTGTCCAGTTTTGGACCCCACACTACAAGAAGGATGTGGATAAATTGGAGAGAGTCCAGCGGAGGGCAACAAAAATGATTAGGGGGCTGGAGCACATGACCTATGAGGAGAGGCTGAGGGAACTGAGATTGTTTAGCCTGCAGAAGAGAAGAATGAGGGGGGATTTGATAGCTGCTTTCAACTACCTGAAAGGGGGTTCCAAAGAGGATGGATCTAGACTGTTCTCAGTGGTAGAAGATGACAGAACAAGGAGTAATGGTCTCAAGTTGCAGAGGGGGAGGTTTAGGTTGGACATTAGGAAAAACTTTTTCACTAGTAGGGTGGTGAAGTACTGGAATGGGTTACCTAGGGAGGTAGTGGAATCTCCTTCCTTAGAGGTTTTTAAGGTCAGGCTTGACAAAGCCCTGGCTGGGATGATTTAGTTGGGTTTGGTCCTGCTTTGAGCAGGGGGTTGGACTAGATGACCTCCTGAGGTCCCTTCCAACCCTGAGACTCTATGATACTCTATGATACTCTATACGACCCTTGACTTGGGAATAGCAGAGGATAAGTGAGTTATAAAGGGAAGGGATCTCAATTTAAACCAGAAATGACTAAGAACATAAGAACATAAGAAAGGCCGTACCGGGTCAGACCAGAGGTCCATCTAGCCCAGTATCTGTCTACCGACAGTGGCCAATGCCAGGTGCCCCTGAGGGAGTGAACCTAACAGGCAATGATCAAGTGATCTCTCTCCTGCCATCCATCTCCATCCTCTGACGAACAGAGGCTAGGGACACCATTCTTACCCATCCTGGCTAATAGCCATTTATGGACTTAGCCACCATGAATTTATCCAGTCCCCTTTTAAACATTGTTATAGTCCTAGCCTTCACAACCTCCTCAGGTAAGGAGTTCTACAAGTTGACTGTGCGCTGCGTGAAGAAGAACTTCCTTTTATTTGTTTTAAACCTGCTGCCTATTAATTTCATTTGGTGACCCCTAGTTCTTGTATTATGGGAATAAGTAAATAACTTTTCCTTATCCACTTTCTCAACATCACTCATGATTTTATATACCTCTATCATGTCCCCCCTTAGTCTTCTCTTTTCCAAACTGAAGAGTCCTAGCCTCTTTAATCTTTCCTCATATGGGACCCTCTCTAAACCCCTAATCATGTTAGTTGCTCTTTTCTGAACCTTTTCTAGTGCTAGAATATCTTTTTTGAGGTGAGGAGACCACATCTGTACACAGTATTCGAGATGTGGGCGTACCATGGATTTATATAAGGGCAATAATATATTCTCAGTCTTATTCTCTATCCCCTTTTTAATGATTCCTAACATCCTGTTTGCTTTTTTGACCGCCTCTGCACACTGCATGGACATCTTCAGAGAACTATCCACGATAACTCCAAGATCTTTCTCCTGACTCGTTGTAGCTAAATTAGCCCCCATCATGTTGTATGTATAGTTGGGGTTATTTTTTCCAATGTGCATTACTTTACATTTATCCACATTAAATTTCATTTGCTATTTTGTTGCCCAATCACTTTGTTTTGTGAGATCTTTTTGAAGTTCTTCACAATCTGCTTTTGTCTTAACTATCTTGAGCAGTTTAGTATCATCTGCAAACTTTGCCACCTCACTGTTTACCCCTTTCTCCAGATCATTTATGAATAAATTGAATAGGATTGGTCCTAGGACTGACCCTTGGGGAACACCACTAGTTACCCCTCTCCATTCTGAGAATTTACCATTAATTCCTACCCTTTGTTCCCGGTCCTTTAACCAGTTCTCAATCCATGAAAGGACCTTTCCTTTTATCCCATGACAGCTTAATTTACGTAAGAGCCTTTGGTGAGGGACCTTGTCAAAGGCTTTCTGGAAATCTAAGTACACTACATCCACCGGATCCCCCTTGTCCACATGTTTGTTGACCCCTGCAAAGAACTCTAATAGATTAGTAAGACACGATTTCCCTTTACAGAAACCATGTTGACTATTGCTCAAGAGTTTATGTTTTTCTATGTGTCTGACAATTTTATTCTTTACTATTGTTTCAACTAATTTGCCCGGTACCGACGTTAGACTTACTGGTCTGTAATTGCCAGGATCACCCCTAGAGCCCTTTTTAAATATTGGCGTTACATTAGCTAACTTCCAGTCATTGGGTACCGAAGCCGATTTAAAGGACAGGTTACAAACCTTAGTTAATAGTTCAGCAACTTCACATTTGAGTTCTTTCAGAACTCTTGGGTGAATGCCATCTGGTCCCGGTGACTTGTTAATGTTGAGTTTATCAATTAATTCCAAAACCTCCTCTAGTGACACTTCAATCTGTGACAGTTCCTCAGATTTGTCACCTACAAAAGCCAGCTCAGGTTTGGGAATCTCCCTAACATCCTCAGCCGTGAAGACTGAAGCAAAGAATCCATTTAGTTTCTCCGCAATGACTTTATCATCTTTAAGCGCTCCTTTTGAATTTTGATCGTCAAGGGGCCCCACTGGTTGTTTAGCAGGCTTCCTGCTTCTGATGTACTTAAAAAACATTTTGTTATTACCTTTGGAGTTTTTGGCTAGCCGTTCTTCAAACTCCTCTTTGGCTTTTCTTATTACACTCTTGCACTTAAGTTGGCAGTGTTTGTGCTCCTTTCTATTTGCCTCACTAGGATTTGACTTCCACTTTTTAAAGGAAGTCTTTTTATCTCTCACTGCTTCTTTTACATGGTTGTTAAGCCACGGTGGCTCTTTTTTAGTTCTTTTACTGTTTTTCTTAATTTGGGGTATACATTGAAGTTGGGCCTCTATTATGGTGTCTTTAAAAAGGGCCCACGCAACTTGCAGGGATTTCACTTTAGTCACTGTACCTTTTAACTTTTGTCTAACTAACCCTCTCATTTTTGTATAGTTCCCCCTTTTGAAATTAAAGGCCACAGTGTTGGGCTGTTGAGATGTTCTTCCCACCACAGGGATGTTGAATGCTATTGTATTATGGTCACTATTTCCAAGCGGTCCTGCTACAGTTACCTCTTGGACCAGCTCCTGCGCTCCACTCAGGATTAAATCTAGAGTCGCCTCTCCCCTTGTGGGTTCCCGTACCAGCTGTTCCATGAAGCAGTCATTTAAAGTATCGAGAAATTTTATCTCTGCATTTCGTCCTGAAGTGAAATGTTCCCAGTCAATATGGGGATAATTGAAATTCCCCACTATTATTGGGTTCTTAATTTTGATAGCCTCTCTAATTTCCCTTAGCATTTCATCATCACTATTACTGTCCTGGTCAAGTGGTCGATAATAGATCCCTACTGTTATATTTTTACTAGAGCATGAAATTTCTATCCATAGAGACTCTATGGAACCTGTGGATTCGCTTAAGATTTTTACTTCATTTGAATCTACACTTTCTTTAACATATAGTGCCACTCCTCCCCCTGCACAGCCTGTTCTGTCCTTCCGATATATTTTGTACCCCGGAATGATTGTGTCCCATTGATTGCTCTCAGTCCACCAGGTTTCTGTGATGCCTATTATATCTATATCCTCCTTTATCACAAGGCACTCTAGTTCACCCATCTTATTATTTAGACTTCTGGCATTTGTGTACAAGCACTTTAAAAACTTGTCCCTGTTTATTAGCCTGCCTTTTTCTGATGTGCCAGATTCTTTTTTATGTGACTGTTTATCATCTGATCCGGCCCTTACATTATACTTCTCATTCCTCTGCTCCTGACTATAACCTGGAGATTCTCTATCATCAGACTCTCCCCTAAGAGAAGTCTGTGTCCGATCCACATGCTCCTCTGCAGCAGTCGGCTTTCCCCCATCTCCTAGTTTAAAAACTGCTCTACAACCTTTTTAATGTTTAGTGCCAGCAGTCTGGTTCCACTTTGGTTTAGGTGGAGCCCATCTCTCCTGTATAGGCTCCTCCCATCCCAGAAGTTTCCCCAGTTCCTAATGAACGTGAACCCCTCCTCTCTACACCATCGTCTCATCCACGCATTGAGACTCTGAAGCTCTGCCTGCCTACCTGGCCCTGCGCGTGGAACTGGGAGCATTTCTGAAAATGCCACCATAGAGGTCCTGGATTTCAGTCTCTTCCCTAGCAGCCTAAATTTGGCTTCCAGGACATCTCTCCTACCCTTCCCTATGTCATTGGTACCTACATGTACCACGACCACCGGCTCCTCCCCAGCACTACACATAAGTCTATCTAGATGCCTCGAGAGATCCGCAACCTTCGCACCAGGCAGGCAAGTCACCATACGGTTCTCCCGGTCATCACAGACCCAGCTATCTATATTTCTAATAATCGAATCTCCCATTACTAACACCTGCCTTTTCCTAGAAACTGGAGTTCCCTCCCCCGGAGAGGCAACCTCAGTGCGAGAGGCAACCCCAGCACCATCTGGAAGAAGGGTCCCAACTACGGGAAGGTTTCCCTCTGCTCCCATTGACTGCTCTACTTCTCTGGGCCCTTCTTCCTCCTCAACAGCACAGGAGCTGTCTAAGCGGAGGTGGGACAATTCTACAGTGTCCCGGAAAGCCTCATCAACATACTTCTCTGCCTCTCTCAGCTCCTCCAGTTCTGCCACCCTGGCCTCCAAAGTCCGTACATGGTCTCTGAGGGCCAGGAGCTCCTTGCACCGACTGCACACTTACGCCACCCGCCCACAGGGCAGGTAATCATACATGCGACAGTCAGTGCAATAAACTGGATAGCCCCCACTCTGCTGCTGGGCTTCTGCCTGCATTGTCTCCTAGTTAGTGAAAGGGTGGTTTACGGAAGTAGTCTTGGAATGTAGTTTGGTTTATAGATTTTAGGATTTTAGGGGGGGGCCACAGGGAAGGGGTTATGGCCGGCGAGGGACTCCCGTTCCCTTCCCACTCCCCTTCTAAACTCCCTTGCGAAACTCCCTGTTCGTAAAGCTCCCTGGTCGCTTGTGCGCGGCTTTATAAAGCCCTGGCCTGAGTGAATGCCCCGCCCACTGATTAAGGCTCAGCCAATTACCAGAGGCTTCGAGCTTTCAAACCTGCCTCCAACTGCCAGCCAGAGCACACAGTCCCTCAAACAACCAAACAAACAAACAGACTGACAAACACAAGCTCAGCACACAGCAAGTAACCCCCAAACACAAACAAACACACACTACAGACAGTCACTTACCCCACAGATGCTGTATTAGCTCCTCCTTCACCTGGAGAACTCCCTTGCGAAACTCCCTGTTCGCAAAGCTCCCTGGTCGCTTGTGCGCGGCTTTATAAAGCCCTGGCCTGAGTGAATGCCCCGCCCACTGATTAAGGCTCAGCCAATTACCAGACCTAGGTTTACAATTTATGATTAAAACTCTACTATCTACACAATATACATAGCCATAAAATGTAAAAACTTACATAACTTAGAAACAGTAGCCAATCAGTTGTTTTAATTGTCATATTTGAATTCAGCACATCAAAATACATAATAAATAGCACATTTTATCTCTGAAGCAGACGACTTCTCAAAAATTGTAGACCAGTGTTATTGTATTGTGATAGCTGCCACTGATAAGGTGTGAGATGAGGCAGTTGGGAGTGGAGATGTCCATGTGATGGACGTGGTCTATGTATAGAATAGTAATAGGCTGAGAATGGCAGCCATACAGCCATACAACCTGTTCCCCAGGGCTCTGTCCAGTCACGTTTTAAAATATTCAAAAGTGGAGATTCCAGCTTCTCCTGTATGGAGCAGTAGACGGTACTGTTATAAAATATTTATCTTGTTATCCTGCCTGTAATTTCTTAATTTCACCACATCAGTTATGCCCCCTCACCTCACCCTACTCCTCCCTTTGTCAAAATCATTTCTCTCATTCCTTGATTTCAAAGGAATCTACTGTGGAAATTCTCTTGCCAAGAGATTCTCTGCTAAACAGTTCAGTGGGGTGTATGTGTTTTTCACTGCCCAGTCAGGACATGGCATTTCCTGTGATTTTATCCGCAACACTGATACCCCAAAGCTGTGTTCCTACTGAGCTTTGTGATCTCCTCCAGGGCCGCCCAGAGAATTCCAGGGGCCTGGGGTCTTCGGTGGTGGGGGGCCCCTTCCGTTCCGGGACCCGCCGCCGAAGTGTCCCGAAGACCCGCGGCGGGCCCCCCCCCGCCGAATTACCGCCGAAATGGGACCCACCGCCGAAGTGCAGCCCTGTCTTCGGTGGTAATTCGGCGGCGGGGGGGCCCCGCCGTGGGTCTTTGGGGCACTTCGGCGGCAGGTCCCGGAACAGAAGGGCCCCCCACCGCCGAATTACCGCCTAAGACCGAGCTGAACTTCAGCGGCGGGTCCCGCTTCGGCGGTAATTCGGCGGCGGGGGGTCCTTCCGCCCCGGAGCGGAAGGACCCCCCACCGGTGAAGAACGGGAGCGAAGAAGCTCCTGGGCTCGGCCCTGCAAGAGTTTTCCGGGCCCCCCAGAGTGAGTGAAGGACCCCGCTCCAGGGGCTCCAAAAAACTCTCGCGGGGGCCCCTGCTGGGCCCGGGGCCTGGGGCAAATTGCCCCTCTTGCCCCCCCCCGGGCGGCCCTGATCTCCTCTATCCACATGCAGCTGCTGAACTGTGCTGGAAGGGGTGAGTGGACAGGCCTGTGTGCATAGGGAAGAGGGGGAGTTTTGTCCAGGTGCTGCAAACACTTGGCCCTGTGTCAACTCCAAACACAGTAATACACCCATGTCATTTGCATAGAGGCTATCAATATTCAGGAGAAACTCCTCATCTTTGGGTTTACTTGGATAGCTCAGTGGTTTGAGGCTTGGTCTACTAAACCCAGGGTTGTGAGTTCAGCCCTTCAGGGGGCTGTTTAGGGATCTGGGGCAAAAATCTGTCTGTGGATTGCTCCTTCTTTGAGCAGGGGGTTGATGAACTGGATGATCTCCTAAGGTCCCTTCCAACCCTGATATTCTACTTGCTTTGAAGTGATATGGACTGTTAATTTCTGCTTGGTGAGCATGTGCATCTGTCCACTAGGAAGCTGCCTATACCAGTAGAAGTTTAGGTCAGATGTTCCTTCCAAAGAACATTCTAGAGAAGCCTGTCTGCCCAGCTGTTCCACCACTGACTGCAGACTCTGGACAATGGGTGCAGAGCAATCTGCTAAAATCCTACAGGGAAATCGGGAACTATTAGCACAGTGAAATAGAACCGCCCCCCCTTGCAACCAAGATTAATGCAATGGTAGGAAATTAAGTGAAGAAAGGAGGTTTAATTAATTATTAGTGAATTATTCTTCTTGATTGATGGTTAATCATTATGTATTTTTTTCCTAAGGGACAGTCTACACAAAAATTTACACCAAAATAATTAAATAACTTGTAAATAACATCTTGCATTATTTCATTGAAAGTCTGTTCACACACACGTATTGGGAATAAAAGTGTTCTATGGATTTAGCTTAAAGTGAAAAAAAACACAGTGTCATGGTTTTACAATGTTTTGTGCATAACCAGTTTAGAATTTCCCTTTCCTATAAAGTTAGAGAATATAAATTGCTTAAATGCTTTGTGGGATCAGGGACACAATTTTTAGCACTTTGCAGGACTGAGCTTGGTGTAAACTTCTCAGTAACTCTTCTGTCTTTGTGAACCCTGTGTGAAAGCAAGGTGAGATCTTATATACATATTAATTTTATTAGCATATTATAGCTTCTAAACTTTGTAAAGCATTTTGAGATATACAGTGTTCTAGAAATATATGTATTATACCACTGATATATGAATTACATAATCATAAATAATGATAGTTATATTTCAATTAATAAAATAGTACAAATTCGTACACTACACATATTTAACATTATCTATTCTAATATAATGTTCATATAAACAAATATTGCTAGCTAGCTAGAGTTTTCAAGGGCACTTCTGAAAATATACCCCAGAATGTGAACACCTTCCCCATCCCCCTTCCTTAATGCAGGTGGCTGGGTAACTGCCATTTCTCCTTTCACTGTATCCGCAGTCCTCTACACTGACACCAGCTGCGCATTTCTGAGGGAGCAGGGGCATGGTGTGGCTTAGGTCACAGACACACACGGTTGCTGATTGGAGATACCGGCAGATCACCATCACCAAGATATGATTTTAAAAATGGACCTTGTTCAGCAACAGTATCACAGGATATAAACAGTCATGGTCTCACTCTTAGGCAAGGTTCTGAATATCCTTAAATCCTCCTAACTTCAGTGACAAATTACAGGATTGAGCCCTAGATGCTTAATTGCTGGGTAATCCCTCACCCGCACATGCACAATTCAACTCATCATCTGATTTGGTGTCTGGGAAGAACTCCCCAACCCCAGGGGCATATCAGCATGAATAAGGGTGTGCCTGTGGAGCTGTGAGCAGGAACCTCCATTAGGATCAGATGGGTACATCATACACCATCACCTGCCATATCCTGAGATTATTGGAATGAGAGAATATTCTTGAACCTTGGACATTCTCATCTCTGATGTTTCTAAACACTTGATTTCTTTTGAGATGTGTCATTATCTCATGACACTCACACATTTTTTTACCTGTACAGTTTTAATATAATACAGCACAGCAGGAGAAGGGACTAAGTGCTCCATCGGGAAGCCAGAATCCCATAAGCAGTTGCTAGATTTGGTCAAAAGACTCATATTCTCTTACTGAAATAACATGAGTGATTTTATATCAGCCCATTTGGAGACAGCTCTACTGCCTGCAATGTAAAACTGTTCCAGTGCTTGCATAGAGAGCATACACTGCCAACAAGAGATACAGACAGATGTGACAAATTCAGCCACAACATGAGCTGGCATAGACTTTAAAAAGGACATGCAACTGTTTAAGCCTGGGCAAAAACTGGTTTTCATTACTTTAGCTCATTTGTCAATCTCCAGCACATCCAGTACAAAAAGTGATAGTTCTGCTGGGAAGGGCAGGAGACTGGGAGTCAGGACTCCAGCTTTTGTCCCCTAGCTCTGTCAGCAAATCACTGCATGACCTTGGGCAGTTTAACCCATTTCATATGCTCGCTGTCTCTCTCTCTCTCTCTCTCTCTCTCTCTCTCTCTCTCTGGGGTTTCATGATTCCCTAATATCAAGATGAATTATCCTCTCCACTCCATCTCTGGTCAAAAGGTCGTAGAACCAGAGCAAACTGAACAAAGGGGGCCATTTTGTTTGAGAAATGGGAAATTTTCCCTGAAAGCGAGGTGTGTGTTAGGGAGGCAATAGTCCCCCTGGAGGGAGCAAAATAATGTCCATTTATACGTAGGCTGGTGAATACATCACAGGGAATAATCCTGCAGTGGCTGGAAAAGGGTTGGATCAGCTGTGACCTCAGACATCTCCTCCATCGCTAATAGCTATGATGAAACATGACACAGACGTTCCCCCCTCAAGGGAAGGAGGGAGAAGCTGGGGCTGTGACTCACAGTGTCTGTGGGAGGGGACAGGGCAGGGGACTGAGCTAGTGGGTGAAACCTGATCTCAGCTCAGCTCCTCACAGCGACAGGGGGAGGGGGAGTTTTTGTTCAGGGGCTGCACCCGCTTGGCTCAGTGTGCGGCTCCAGGCGCAGTAATAGAGCCCCGTGTGGTTGGGGAAGAGGCTGTCTGTGCTCAGCGTGAAGTTCTGCTGGGTCGGTCGGGCACCTATAAAGTGTTTCTCCGAACTGTCGTCAATCAAATCCTGGCCTCTGGAGAGAAAGAGCATGTGCAGGGCTCCTCCCTGGGGAGGCTGCCGGTACCAGTACATCCAGGGCTCTGTATTGTATCCCTGCAGGTAGCAGTGCAGCTGGACAGAGGAGCCGGGGGGCAGAGAAATGAAGCGGGGGGTCTGGTGGAGAGTCTGAGAGCGCCCGTCTGTGAATGAGACACAGAGATGAACGGAGAAAGAAAGAGGAAAGGAGTCCGAAAGAGAGAAGGCAGGTAAATGGCAATGAGAAATATCGCTCAGTTCTCCCCTTACAGTGCGGGAGGGTCAGGAGGGTGAGAAGCAGCCACAGTCGCACCGGCATCTTCCTGCCCTGCAAACTCACTGATCGCAGAGCCGGACGCATCGTCTCTCTAAGGCCGGTTATTCTGCTCTTCAGATATTGGACACCAATATTCAAATTCTCCTTTCACACGTTCCCTCTCTCCCCCTCTTGAGCCACAATTTGTGACGCTCTTTTCCTGGCCCTTTATATACCTCACTCTCTCCTTCTCTTTGACACTCCCTTCTATTCCACTCCTCCCTTTCCCCCAGTCTTCTCTCTCTGTCTCTCCTCTTCCCTCCCTCGCACTGCTCAAGCACAAATCACATTATTTCTCTACCTCTGTCACTGTTCTTGTCACCCAGACCTTCCTACCCAAACCTCACCCACCAGTGGGCTCTGCCAAGCTCTCCATGTTTGGTCAGGTTATAGAATTTCCCCATCCAGCTAACAAAGCTTCCTGTCCACCTGCTCTGCTCCTGGACCTTTCCCTCTAAAGCTGTTTAAAAATTATCTTTCTCCCTCACACACACGCTCATGACAGAACAAGAAAAGGCTGCTGCTCTCTTCCCCTCTGGCTAGTGCAAGACACTCCAACCCCCAGTAACAAGCCCCGATAACTCTATTTAGGGGCTACACATTGAAAGAGATTGGTGTCCTGTGGAGCCTACAAAAAACAGTGACAAACATCTTCACCATTGTGTCACCTCAAGCACCAGCAACCAATGACAGCACAGGGTCACAATTTAAGTGAGGGAAGAGGAGATCTCTCTGCACTGTGAAGAAAGGCAGAAGGTGGTGTTCACTAAAAGGTCAGCAAAGCCTGATGAAATTTACCCTAGAGTACTTAAGGAACTAGCTGGAGTAATATCTGAACCATCAGTGATTATCTCTGAGAACTTGAGGGGGCAGATGAGGTCCCAGAAGAGGTGCAAACACAGTGCCTATCTTGAAAAAGGGGAAGAAGGAGGATGCAGGGAATTATATATCTGCCAGCTTAACTTCAAAGTCTGAAATTTTAAAATAATTAATTTGTTCAAACCTGGAGGTTAATAAGGTGATAAAAATAGCCAATGTGAATTTGTCAAACACAAATCATGACAAACCAACTTAATTTCCTTTTTTGACAGGACTTTAGTAAGGTTTTTGACACAGTTCACATAACATTTTGATAAGCATGCTAGAGAAATGTGATTGATATGAAATTACTATACGATGAGTGTTCAGCTGGTTGAAAGGCAATACTCAAAGAGTTGTTGTCATTAGATCACTGACAAACGGTGGGGAAGAGACACATCAAGTGAAAACAAGAATATGTTTATTATCAAAGAACTGAGACTCAAAGTCAGAATATTGGAAACAAATGGTTACATATAAAACAAAATTAGAATATGCTTTCTAGACCCTAAAAATAACTAGTAAGACATTCCCCCATGTTTTCAGCTAGTTTGTCTGAGATCCCTTCTCATGAGATCAATCCCAATGTAAGCATGTCCTCACAGATTGAAGGATCTGCACTGTGGATTTACTTGGAAAAGTTAATTGTCTGAATCCTAAACAGGATCACCCCTGCTGTTTTTGTTTTTTCCTGCAGACCACACAATTTATTGATTAGCAATTTGCTCAGACTGTAAATGGACATCCTTTGTGAATCATACAAAACTGTACATGGCCAGTCATCTGAGTGAGATAAGAATTTCTTCCCTCCTCCCTGAAAAGTAGTATGTGTACCATCTTTTGGTGACCTGTCTTAACTTACAGACCTAGAGAACATAGTTTTTAGGATATATACATAACTCCTCACATATTTCCATGACCTGTGTGACACAGGTTACATTAGAGACCTTATATGACCCCTTTGGGGTGAACTCAGGGGTATCCCTGAACCACTATATACTCCATTGCCCTCGGTCAGTTGGAATGAAGAGGTCCTTGGGTCACAGGAAATAACTATCTAGGCAGCAGTACTCATAGACTCATAGACTTTAAGGTCAGAAGGGACCATTATGATCATCTAGTCTGACATCCTGCACAACGCAGGCCACAGAATCTCACCCATCCACTTCTATAACAAACCCCTAGCCTATGTCTGAGTTATTGAAGTCCCCAAATTGCGGTTTGAAGACCTCAAGCTGCAGAGAATCCTCCAGCAAGTGACCTGTGCCCCAAGCTGCAGAGGAAGGCGAAAAACCTCCAGGTCCTCTGCCAATCTGCCCTGGAGGAAAATTCCTTCCCGACCCCAAATATGGCAATCAGTTAAACCCTGAGCATGTGGGCAAGACTCACCAGCCAGCACCCAGGAAAGAATTCTCTGTAGTAATTCATATCCCAACCCATCTAACATCCCATCACAGACCACTGGGCATACTTACCTGCTGATAATCAAAGATCAATTGCCATATTAATTGCCAAAATTAGGCTATCCCATCATACCATCCCCTGCATACATTTATCAAGCTTAGTCTTAAAGCCAGATATGTCTTTTGCCCCCACTACTCCCCTTGGAAGGCTGTCCCAGAACTTCACTCCTCTAATGGTTAGAAACCTTCGTCTAATTTCAAGTCTAAACTTCCTAGTGTCCAGTTTATATCCATTTGTTCTTGTGCCCACATTGTTACTAAGCTTAAATAATTCCTCTCCCTCCCTAATATTAATCCCTCTGATATATTTATAAAGAGCAATCATATCCCCCCTCAACCTTCTTTTGGTTAGGCTAAACAAGCCAAGCTCTTTCAGTCTCCTTTCATAAGACAGGTTTTCCATTCCTCGGATCATCCTAGTAGCCCGTCTCTGAACCTGTTCCAGTTTGAATTCATCCTTCTTAAACATGGGAGACCAGAACTGCACACAGTATTCCAGATGAGGTCTCACCTGTGCCTTGTATAACGGTACTAACACCTCCTTATCTCTACTGGAAATACCTTGCCTGATGCATCCCAAGACCGCATTAGCTTTTTTCACGGCCATATCACATTGGCGGCTCATAGTCATCCTGTGATCAACCAATACTCCGAGGTCCTTCTCCTCCTCTGTTACTTCCAACTGATGCGTCCCCAGTTTATAACTAAAATTCTTGTTATTAATCCCTAAATGCATGACCTTGCACTTTTCACTATTAAATTTCATTCTATTACTATTACTCCAGTTTACAAGGTCATCCAGATCTTCCTGTATGATATCCCAGTCCTTCTCTGTGTTAGCAATACCTCCCAGCTTTGTGTCATCCGCAAACTTTATTAGCACATTCCCGCTTTTTGTGCCAAGGTCAGTAATAAAAAGGTTAAATAAAATTGGTCCCAAAACTGATCCCTGAGGAACTCCACTAGTAACCTCCTTCCAGCCTGACAGTTCACCTTTTAGTATGACCCGTTGTAGTCTCCCCTTTAACCAGTTCCTTATCCACCTTTCAATTTTTATATTTATCCCCATCTTTTCCAATTTAACTATTAATTCCCCATGTGGAACTGTGTCAAATGCCTTACTGAAATCGAGGTAAATTAGATCCACTGCATTTCCTTTGTCTAAAAAATCTGTTACTTTCTCAAAGAAGGAGATCAGGTTGGTTTGGCACAATCTACTTTTTGTGAAACCATGTTGTATTTTGTCCCAATTACCATTGACCTCAACGTCCTTAACTACCCTCTCCTTCAAAATTTTTTCCAAGTCCTTATATACTACAGATGTCAAACTAACAGGCCTATAGTTACTCGAATCACTTTTTTTTCCTTTCTTAAAAATAGGAACTATGTTAGCAATTCTCCAGTCGTACGGTACAACCCCTGAGTTTACCGATTCATTAAAAATTATTGCTAATGGGCTTGCAATTTCATGTGCCAGTTCCTTTAATATTCTTGGATGAAGATTATCTGGGCCCTCCGATTTAGTCCCATTAAGCTGTTCGAGTTTGACTTCTACCTTGGATGTGGTAATATCTACCTTCATATCCTCATTCCCAATTGTCATCCTTCCATTATCCCTAAGCTCCTCATTAGCCTTATTAAAGACCGAGGCAAAGTATTTATTTAGATATGGGGCCATGCCTAGATTATCTTTAACCTCCACTCCATCCTCAGTGTTTAGCGGTCCCACTTCTTCTTTCTTTGTTTTCTTCTTATTTATATGGCTATAGAACCTTTTACTATTGGTTTTAATTCCCTTTGCAAGGTCCAACTCTACATGGCTTTTAGCCTTTCTCACTTTATCCCTACATGTTCTGACCTCAATAAGGTAGCTTTCCTTGCTAATCTCGCCCATCTTCCACTCCCTGTAGGCTTTCTGCTTTTTCTTAATCACCTCTCTGAGATGCTTGCTCAGAATAGGGTTTGGCGATTATAGTGAATCAGACTGAATATGAGTCAACAGTGTAATGGTGCAACAGAAAGGCAAATGTCAGTAACAGCAGTGTTATGTGTAACATGCAGGAGGCAATTGTTCCTCTCTACTCAGCACTGCTGAGGCCTCAGCTGGAGTAGTGTGTCCATTTTGGGGCATCAACTTTAAGAAAGATGTGGACAGAGTCTAGAAGAGGGCAGAAGTTTTTAAGAAGAGATTAGGCAAACATTTGTCAGGGATGATCTAGGTATACTTAATCCTGCCTCAGCACAGGGGGATGGACTATATGACCCCTTGAGATCGCATCCAGCCACTATATTCCTGAGATTCTATGAATTTTGTGGCACCTTAAAGACTAATAGATTTATTTGGGCATAAGCTTTTCTGGGTAAAAAACCCACTTCTTCAGATTTATTTGGGCATAAGCTTTGTGGATAAAAAGAAGAAGTGGGTTTTTTACTCACAAAAGCTTATGCCCAAATAAATCTGTTAGTCTTTAAAGTGCCAGTGGACTCCTCGTTGTTTTTGTGGATACAGACTAACACGGCAACCCCTCTGATATATTAATTTTGTGGTAGTTCTCTGTTTCCACAAATATATTGACATCCTTATGATTAGGGTGAACTTTCAAACTGCAGTGAAAAATATACGTTCCATGACTGTCATTGACTTGTATCATTCTGACATGTACATGGGTAGATGCCACAGCCCCCTACTTGGACAGGCTGTTTCAGATCTGTAACATTTTGTTGTTCCCTTAATTTTCCTCTATTGGCTAAAAGAATTACAATAGGAAGAGTCTTGGTTTTTTTGGAACACAAAGTTGCAATTTCCACTGGCCCTGCCTTATGTCTGCATTTGACTGATGGGAACTACATAACTGCAACTGTAACATCTTGAAGCAGGGACTAATTAGGTGAACAACAGGTGGATATACTCCAGGGGTCTCAAACACGAGGCCTGCAGAGCTCTTCCCTGTGGCCCGCCAAGCTCCCTGTGCCCACCACCCCCAGTTACTATCTGTCACTGCCAAACTCCCCTCACCCCCGAGTTATTTTATATGGCAGCTAAGCTCCCCGCGTGCTGCTCCCCAGAGTTTGAGGCCAGGTCCCTCCCCCGGACCCACCTGCCATCCCCACACACCTCCCCCGGCCTCACTTGCTGCCCCCTCACTGCCAGGAGCCTGAAGCTCATGCTGACTCCACTCCACTTCCAGCATCACCTGCTGCCTCAGGGTTCTAGTGCCCCCCTCCACTAAGGCCAGGGCAGGCTGCCCTTCCCCTGCCCTAGTCCTGAGCCTCTCCAATGCCCCAAACCCCTCATCCCCAGCCCCACAGCCCTCACCCCCGCACCCCCTCCTATCCCCAAACTCCATCCCAGAGCCTCCACCCCCTGCCCCAGCCCGGAGCCTGCACCGAGCACCCAAACTCCATCCCAGAGTCTGCACCCCAGACCCCCTCCCCCACCCAAACTCCTTCCCAGAGCCTTAGGTGGGTGGGGGTGGACTTTGGAGGAGGACAGGTTCTGGGCACCACCAAAATTTCTACAAACTTGCCACCCCTGGAAGAGGCAGATCAGGAGTGGAGTGGTGATGCAGCCCAGTGCAGTGACGGGGAGGGGGTGGGGGAGAGGGCTTTACTGAGTGTATATATTTTATTAAAACCGCTTGGAAATGACTTCTTTGAAAAAAAGACCATTCATTGAAGAAAAGAGTTTTTCAAGACAAATGAGAGAATTTATATTTTTTCACAGAGGTAAAAGATAAAATTCAATCCCTTATTTGTCAGCAAATGATTGCTGTTCCCAAGAAGTATAACGTGTGATGGCACTACGACACGATGCACTGTGAAAAATATGATGCATTCACTGGAAAAATCTGAGAGGAAAAAGTTCAGCAACTTAAAGCAGCATTTGCCAAGCAAAGAAATTTCTTTTTGGGGATTAACAAGTCTAGCAAAGATTCAGTAAGAGCAAGTTTTGTGATAAGTGAAATGATAGCTAAATCATCGTGACCTTTTACAGAAGGCTTATTCGTAAAAGAATGGCTTATGAAGGCCAGTGAAATTTTATGTCCTGATAAAAAGAAATTTTTTGAAGGCATAAGCTTGTCTGCCAATACAGTTGCCTGTAGGGTAACGGATTTAGCTGATAATGTGCAAAAACAATTGATTCAAATGGCAAAAGACTTCAAACCATTTTCAATTGCTCTTGATGAGAGTACAGATGTATCAGATACCGCACAGTGTGCAGTGTTCATTAGAGGTGTGGATTGCAATTTGAATATAATTTAAGAATTGCTAGACTTAATGCCAGTGAAGGATACCACAATGGGATGTGACATATTTCAAGGACTGGAAGAGTACATTGAAAAAACTGCGCTGCCATGGAACAAACTTGTATCTTTGGCTACGGACGGTGTGCCATCAATGTTTTCTGAAAACATTGGTGTGGTTGGATTATTGAAGACCAAACTGAACAACCTCAATATACACCTCTACCTCGATATAACACCATCCTCGGCAGCCAAAAAATCTTACCGTGTTATAGGTGAAACTGCGTTATATTGAACTTGCTTTGATTCACCGGAGTGCGCAGCCCCGCCACCCCACCCGGAACACTGCTTTACTGCGTTATATCCGAATTTGTGTTATATCGGGTCGTGTTACCTCAAGGTAGAGGTGTACCAGGAATTAGCTTCACCAGTAACCATTGTATTTTGCACCAAGAAACCCTGCGTAGTAAAAGTCTACAAATGAAGGAAGTTATGGATGTAGTTGTTAAAACTGTTAATTTTATACATGCACAAGGGCTGAATCACAGACAGTTCACTTCTTTTCTAGCAAGTATGGACAGCGAATATGGGGAACTTCTATATCACACTCAAGTTAGATAGCTGAGTCGTGGAAATGTTTTGAAGCGCTTTTTTGCACTTAGAGATGAGACTGATTCCTTCATATAAATGAAAAACAAGGAGGTTCCACAGCCTGCTGATTCCACTTTTATCTGCAACCTTGCTTTTCTAACAGATGAAACTTCAGGGTAGAAAACAGGTGATAACACAGATGTATGACCGTGTTAAGGCATTCAAAGTCAAGCTTACTTTGTGGGGGAACAGCTGACTGCTGGCATTTTGATTCATTTCTCGACTCTGAATTCCTTAGGAAAAGTTGAACCCAAATCCTTGAAAGAATATGCAGTGATCATTTCTATCTTACACAAACAGTTTGATGTGCAGTTTAAAGATTTCAAGGCACTTGAACCACATTTTCAACTTTTTTCCACACCATTTGCTGTTGAAATTGACTATGTTGCAGAGGAAATGCAGATGGAGTTAGTGGAGCTTCAGTGTGACACCATTTTGAAGCTGAAGTCTACAGATGTTGGAATTACAGAATTCTACAGGTTTCTTTCACAAGGAAGATTTCCCATGTTATTCTCTGCTTCTGCAAGGATAATGGCAATGTTTGGAAGTACATATATATATGAACCATTTTTCTCTTCCATGAAGATTAATAAATCTGTGTTAAGGTCAAGGCTCACTGATAAACATTTGAAAGCAACACTGAGATTGGTTTCATCTCAGGATATCAAACCTAATATTGATGTTCTGGTTGATGCAAAATGCTGCCAGCTAAGTGGCCAAAAATGAAATGACTGTCTAAATTAGCACTGACTTTTCACATTACAGTTAAAGAAGTTGTTTAAAAAGTTAATAAATTGACTTTTAATAGCATACTATATTTAAATACTATACTACTATATTACTTGTCCCTTTTTTCTGCCTACCTACAGGTGCTTCCCACCCCCAAGCCACCAAACAGCTGTTGGTGGCACTTAGCACTTTCCAGGAGGGAGGGTGGAGAAGCAGGGAGCCGCGCACTCAGGGGAGGAGGTGGAGAAGAGACAGGGCAGGGGCAGGGCCTCATGGAAGGGGTGGAGTAGGGGCAGGGCCAGGGGCAGCAAGGGGCTGTGTCAGTGATGCGGCCCTCTGGCCAATGCACTAGTCCTCATGTGGCCCTCGTGGTCATTTGAGTTTGAGACCCCTGATATACTCTGTGAGGCTCTCACAGGGAAATAATCAATACTCAGTGGAGTTTCTCTGCCTTTGCTTACTTCTGCCCCAGCAGCTCTTTGCTGTGGTTTCCATGAATAATGAACTGTTTCTCTCTGTCTGATAGTAGCATGTTCTCCTTTTTATATGGAGATGGGAGGAGCTGCTCTCTCTGAGGGAGTGTTGGGGGCAGGAGGGAGGTTTTTGTAGAGGAAGGAGGTGACTCTGAAGCAGTGTGTCTAAACTGCTGGCACAGAAATACACAGCCGAGTGCTCCATCTTCACAGAGGTGATGTTCAAGTCAAAGATTTCGGTCTGTGGCCGGGAGGCTGTGAATCCCTCTTTAATATCACCTTTCTCCTTGTTATCTACAGCAACTGAGTAATAGATCAGCTGCAGCCCCTTCCCTTGCTGCTGCTGATACCAGTACATATTATCATGACCATCAGTTTGTCTGCATGTCAGCTGGGCTGGCTGTCCTCTCTTCAGTATCAGGCTTGGTGTTTGGGTGATTTTAGCATCTGTGTGTCCTGTGAGACAAAATAAAAGAAACAAACACAGTAGAATAAAGGAGCTGTATCCTGCAGACACCAGAATGGGGATTTCATGGCTCCATCAATGACTTACTTGCTCCCAAGAAGCACAGGACTGCCGTGCACCAGACTAACCACATCCCCATCTCTGGGGCAATGATCAGTGAGCATTTCCCCAGTGGACAGCTTTATATGGCTCCACTCTGTAGGGCTGCTTCTGCACCAATAGGCACTAGGTGGTCACACACTTCAGAGCTGCTGTAGGCAGAGCTTATTGCACACACATGGCCACAGACAGACAGCTTGTTTTTTGGGGTGGGGAGGGGAGGTTAGAGTTAAAAAATAAAATACTTGTTGAATATCACTTTTATGAGTAGTTTTCTACCATGACTACATTTGCCCACTTTTAACAAAGAGATTAACAACCTTCTGTTCCACACTCAGTGTTTCCTTTATTTATTAACACAAACACTAATTTTAGGGAGTCTAAAGCCCCCCTCAGCCCGCAGTCGGGAACACCCTTGACACATCAGGGGCACTTTTCATCAATCCATTGCACTTGCCCAAACTTCCTCTGTTCCATCCTCCCAATTAGGGTTGCCAACTTTCTAATCACAAAAAAACAAAACCCCCTTCACCTTTTCTCTCTGTCCTATCTCTGTCTCTCCTCTTCCCTCCCTCGAACTGCTCAAGCAGAAATCAAATTTCTGTGCCTCTGTCAGTGTTCTTGTCACCCAGATCTTCTTACCCAAACCTCACCCACCAGTGGGCCTGCCAAGCCCTCCAGGTTTGATCAGGTTATAGAATTTCACAATTCAGCTAACAGAGCTTCCTGTCCACCTCCCCTGTTCTTGGACCTTCCCGTCTAAAGCTGTTTAAAATTATCTTTCTCTGTTACATACACACTCATGACAGAACAGGAAAATGCTGCTGCCCTCTTCCCTTCTGGCTAGTCCAAGACACTCCAACCCCCAATTACAAGCCACTTGCAACAGGTGGGTGGACTCTGGGGGATCAAGCAGCTGCACACCTCCATCTACCACCTGCAAACTGACTGCTTGGTTGAACAGTTTAACTGTCCCCTGAAGGACATACTGCGCAAGTTCCCCCCAGAAGACCTACACCAGTAGGATCAGCTACTCCTGCCCTTGCTTCTGGCAATTTGTGAGGTGCCCCAATCCTCCACAAATGTTTCCCCCTTTGAGCTATTATATGGATGTCACCCACGGGGGCTGCTGGATCTCATATGCAAGACACGGGAGCAAGCCCTGTCACCAACCCAGGGCCTCCTGAGGTATGTCCTCCAGCTCCAGGAATGGCTCGCTCAGGCAGGTGCCCTAGCTTGGGAAAACTTAAAGGCCACGGAGGAAGCTCAGACCCAAACTATAACAGGGACATGTGGCTCTGTGGCTTCAAACCTGGCGATAGGGTCATGCTCCTCCTGCCCTCAAGCGAGTCAAAGCTATTGGCCTGTCGGCAAGAGCCCTATGAGGTGGTCCGAAAGGTCGGGCCCATCACCTATGAGCTTGACCGGTGCAAGAAAACTCAGTGATACCATGTCAGCCTCCTGAAGCCCTGGCGTGAGCGAGAGGGCCTATTAATTAACCCTTACCCGCCAGAACCAGAGCTGGGCCCCTGTGCACCTTTGACAGAGAACCCTGCGGGACCCCAGCTTGGGGAGATACTTAGCAAGGTGCAACGTAAGCAGACCCAGTGCCTCCTGCAGGTGTTCCTGTGAACCTTCACAGTCCAACCAGGCTACACAACCCTAGTTCATCATACCATTCAGACAGAGCCTGGGATGGTGATCCGGGAGCCGACCAGGCCTTTGCCGCACCTCATGCGGCAAGTCATCCAGGAGGAAATACAGACCTGGGAATCATCGAACCATCGCAGAATGAATGGGGTAGCCCAGTAGTGCTGGTACCCAAGCCCGATGGAACATGGCACTTCTGTATTGACTTCCGACGTGTCAATGCCATTTCAAAATTTGATGCGTATCCGATGCCCCATGTAGATGAACTGTTGGGCCATTTAGGGGAGGCTCACTTCCTCACCACACTTGATCTGAGCAAAGGGTACTGGCAGATCTCCCTCGACCCCGCCTCCAGGAAAAAGACCACATTTGCCACCCCAATGGGCCTGTATCAATTTACTTGGATGTCCGTGGGGCCCCAGCAATGTTTCAACGGCCGATGGACTGCATCCTCCAACCCCACCGAGACTATGCTGCAGAATATCTGGATGATGTGGTTGTCTACAGCTGCCATTGGGAGGACCACCTAGAGCGGGTAGCTGCGGTCCTGAGGTCCCTACAGGCAGCTGGGTTGACAGCCAATCTAAAAGGAATGCTGCATTGGATGGCAAGAGACCACATATCTCGGGTACAGCGAAGGGAGAGGACAAGTGAAGCCCCCTGGCAGCCTGCCCGTCACCCACCACGAAGCATCAAGTATGCCAGTTCCTGGGACTTGCTGGCTACTATCAGCGCTTTATTCCCCAATTCACATCCATCACAGCCCCCTTGACCGTACTTTTGACCAAGGACTGCCGCCAATATTTGATTTGGACCCCAGAGTGTGAAGATGCCATTCAGACACTCAAAGAGACTCTCTGCTGCAAACCTGTCCTATATAGCCCAGACTTCAACCAGGAGTTCACCCTCCAGACAAATGCTTTGGAGGTAGGGCTTGGGGCTGTCCTGTCCCAGGAGATGGATGGAGCAGAACACCCAGTTTCCATGTGAGAAGAACTACACGGTGGTAGAGAGGCCCTTTAGGTAAAATGGGCATGTGACGCCCTACATTACTACCTCCTCAGGGGCCCGTTCATGTTGGTCACTGCCTGTGCCTCGTTCCAGTGGCTTGCCAAAATGAAAAATAATAATGCAAGAATAATGCGCTGCTACCTGGTGCTACAGCTCTATGCTCTTACTGTTCACATAGGGTAGGTAAGGAGCATGTGAATTCAGACTTTCTGTCCCACCTGGGAGGTGTGGAAGAGTCTGGCCCCGCCGAGCGAGAGCCAGACTTGCGGGGGAGTGGGAGGGGTGTAGTGAGGCGATGTGGTTCCCTGCTGCCCCAGAGAGGGACGAGCCCCTGCCAACACCAAAGTGGGCAGAGTCAACGAGTCCTATGCCCGCCCCCCACCCAGAGGTCAAGGCGCAGGACATGAAGTATAAAAGCCCGACCCCATAGCTCACCCGAGTGGCAGCCGCCAGAGAGGCTAGACGCCTCTGGCCTAGATCCTGTTTGGAAGACCCCAGTGACCTACAGTGGGCCTGAGGACTAGCCTGACTGGCTGACACCCAATGCCGACTACAGCCCGGAGGAGCTGCCCAGCCTTCCCCTTGCCAGTTACCCAGAGGACCCCATGGTGATTGACCCTCTGGAGGACACCATCCGGACACATGTACCTCCAGAGGGGGAGTTTGGAAGTTGTCCAGGAGCAGCCGACCCTAGTGTGACAGGTTGGGTCACAGAAACTCCCTTGGGACGGTCACCTGATGTGATGAGACTACCTTTGAGCCTGTTTTCTCTGCCAGTTTGGGCCTCCAGAACCCTGACTTGTCAAGTCAGACATGCCATTCTGCTCCAACACAGACACAGGGTCTGAACCACATGCCCCAAAGCTGCAGACTTAACTGAAAACAGCTTAAGAAGTGCTCCTGTCTCTAGCACCCAGACACCCAGCTCACAATGGGATCCAAACCCCAAATAAATCCATTCTACTATGTATAAAACTTATACAGAGTAAACTAATAAATTGTCCGCCCTCTATAACACTGATAGAGAGATATGCACAGCTGTTAGCTCCCCCGGGTATTAATTACTTACTCTGGGTTAATTAATAAGCAAAAATGATTTTATTAAATATAAAAAGTAGGATTTAAGTGGTTCCAAGTAATAACAGACAGAACAAAGTAAGTTACCAAGCAAAATTAAACAAAACATTCAAGTCTAAGCCTAATACATTAAGAAACTGCATACAGGTAAATCTCACCCTTAGAGATGCTCCAATAAGCTTCTTTCACAGACTGGACTCCTTCCTAGTCTGGGTCCAGCAATCACTCAACCCCCATAGTTACTGTCCTTTGTTTCAGTTTCTTTCAGGCATCTCTTGGGCGTGGAGAGGCCATTTCTTAAGCCAGTTGATGACAAAATTGAGGGGTTTCCGAGGCCTTTTATATTCTTCCTCTTGTGTGCAGAAACCCCTTTGTTCTCCTGTGCAAAATCACAGCAAAAAGATGGAGTTTGCAGCCACCTGGGCAAGTCACATGTTCATGAATGATTCCGCTTTTTGCAGGCCAATGCCATCGTTTACATGTTAGCTTTCCCAGGAAATCTCAGATGTGGATTGGCATCTCCCAAAGTCCATTGTCAGTTAAGTGTTCCTTGACTGGGCACTTACTGAGAATAGTCCCTTCTCAAGAAGCTGACCAAATGCTTCACTGAGGCTACTTAGAATCAAACACATTGAGGTACAAGTACATCTCCAATATTCATAACTTCAAATACAAAAATAACACACACATTCAGGCAGCATAGTCATAACCAGCAAACTACAACCTTTCCATAGACACCACACTTGACCTCCTCTGTACGAGACCTGGTGCAACCATAGGATCCTGGTTGCAACAGTGATCTATAGGGTCACAGTTCATGTCAATAACATCACACCTAGTCTGGCTGCAGCACTGCCAGAGCCTATGTCAGTGTGTTGTGGCCAGGATCCCCACTGACTCAGCAGCAGGCCTTCTGCCACTGCTAGGGCCCTGAGCTGGGACGCAGTCACTGGGTGGGCCTGTGTCCCCCCTGCCACCCAGCGTCTGGGTAGCAGTATCCCCCTCTCCCAGGCCTTTTGAGCCAAGAGCCTGGGCTGGCTGTTTACCTACATTTGCTCAGCCCCTGCCTGAGGGCCTGAGCCCTTGACTCACTATTGCCTTCCGACCACGGGTTGGGCATGAATAACTGTCTGTGTTTTCCTCTATTGCTGCCGCAGCGAGAGACTCCCACAGACAGGCTAATTCCCCAACAGCAACTGGAAGGAAGTAGTGAGGCAGTGTGGTTCCCCGCTGCCCCAGAGAGGGATGAGCCCTGCCCAAACCCCTCTACACCCCCATATTGCTAATTCCGTGTGCCATAGGCGCCGACTCCATGCATGCTCTGGGACTGGAGCACCCATGGGGAATTAGTGGGTGCTCTGCAGCCACAGGCAGCTAAGATCCCTGCCCTGCCCCCTCACCTCACCTCCTCCTCCTCCACCTCCGCCTCCTTCCCTGAGCTCTGCATCTCCCCTCCTTCCTCCTGCCCAGAGATTGCTGCCATCAAACGGCTGTAGCAAGCACTGGGAGGGAGACGGGAGGAGCGGAAACATGGTGCGCTCAGGAGAGGAGGTGTAGAAGAGGCGGAGCTGGGGCGGGGATTTGGGGAAGGAGTCGAATAGAGGCAGGGAGGGGGCAGGGCAGGGGTGGAGTAAGGGCAGGGCTGAGGGCAGAGAGGGGTCGAGCACTCACCGGCACCAGAAGAAGTTGGCGCCTATGCTGTGTGCCCCCCATCCCCACAATCCACGGTCCCCCATTTTCCACCCCTGGGAAAAGGGCCAGCTCCAGCTTTTTTGCCACCCCAAGTGGCATGAAAAAAAAAAAAGCTGATTGGCGGCACTTTGGCGGCAACTGAATCAGTCTGCTTCAGTCTTCTGAGGCAATTCGGCAGCGGGTCCTTCACTCCCTCTCTTCCTCTTCGGCGGCACTTCGGTGGCAGCTAAAAGAGGAGGAAAGGGACTGAGTGACCTGCTGCTAAATTGCTGCCGAAGACCCAGATGTGCCACCCCAATCAGGAACAGAGTGCCGACCCTTTCTATTGGCCGCCCCAAGCATCTGCTTCCTTAGCTGGTGCCTGGAGCCGGACCTGCCTGGGAAGGACTCTCTTTGTGCACCCATACCCCTCTTTCCACAATCTCTCTCATTCCCCTTCTCCCTATACCAGGCTGTGCCAAACTCCGCCCTCCATCAGCACTTCTGTGCGCCCCATTCCACCTCCCACTGTTCCCACCTACCCTCCATGCCAGGGGCTCTGTGTGGCCCCTCTTCCCTCATTCAGCCCCCCCCCATTATTTCTGCCATCATGCCAGGGGTTCCGTAGGTACTTTGCTCCCTCTTTCCCCCATTCCCATCCCCCATACCAGGGGTTCTGTGTGTCCCCTCATTTTCCCCTCCACCTACTCAAGGGCACCCCATACTGCCCATCCCATGGCAGGGGTTCTGTGTGCACTGCATTCTCTCCTCCCCCTATAGCAGGGTCCTCTATTCTTCTCCCATGGCGAGGGCTCTTTGTTACCCCTCATTCCCCTGCTTCCCTCCATGCTAGGGGAGCTGTGTGCCACCCTCCTTTATACCAAGTTGACTCAATCTCTGCCCCACCAGGAAGTCTTCATACCCAATTCCTCCCTCCCCCAGTACTAGGGTTCCTCTTTCTCCCCTTCCCTCCAATTCCTGCCAGTGGCTATGTGCACCCCTCTTTCCCCCATACCCTCTTCCCCCCACCATTATTCTTGATGGTAAAGCATTCAGGGTGTCAACATATTAAATTCTATTGAGAGGATGGACAGTGATGAGATGAAGTATTGTTATGCTAGAAGGCATTAATATGTGCCCTCAGCCAGTTGCAGAGAAAGCAGTGTTTCTCAGATATGGCCACCATGGCTGCACGCAGACATCAGAGGCTTTTCCTGTGGCCACAGCCTCCTGGGAGGTGACTGGGGGAGGGGAGGCAAAGCAGCGGCTCCTCCCCTGGAGCCATCATCAGTGGTTGGGCCCTGCCCGCATCTGGAGCCACAAATGCTGGAGATGTAGGCAGTTGGTGTGAGTTCCCCACCTTCCTGGGGGTGGCTGGGCTTGGGCTTCAGCTTCTGGTTCCAGCCCTGGCCCTCAGCTGCACAGCAGTGGGTGCCACCCCTAGGATCACCACCCACTTCCCCAACACTCCTGTCCCCACTGCATCCTACAGCCCCGGGCTTCAGCCACATGGCTACAGGGCTCTGGCCCCAGGCTCCAGCCTCAGGCTCACCACCATCCTATTGCTCCTGACCCCTGCTGCCTCTCCCAGCCCCTCACCCACCCGCCCCATTGCATCAGGCCCCTGTAGCTTCCCTTGGCCTCCGCAGACACCCCTGCCTTCCTCAGCCCCCATCGCCTCTGGGGGCCCCCACTACCTCCCCAGCCACCTCCCCATCCAGGGCTTAATTTGTTCCCCAGCTTGCCAGAGCTGAGTGATGCTATTGTGAAAAGTGATATTTGTATGTTTGTTAATATCACTTTCCCTTGCAAGTCTGCTGCTATGAAAAGTGATATTAACATACAAATATCACTTTTCACAGAAGCAGACTTATTAATTAGGAAATCTAAAAAATAAGCAAGCAAAAGGAAAAATACAAAAAAATGCAAGAATGTGCAAAACACCTTATTTGTTTCTATTCTGCTTAGATCCAGAAAAGAATAGTGTCAACTGTACATTGTTTTAATTATTGAGTCTGCAAAAACCACACCATAAATAACATTTCCCACATTTTTCCCTTTTGGGTTTTCTAATTCTCCCCATTCTAAATAGGGTTTTGGCCATTGAGTCCTAGAACATCACATGAGATTTTGGAATTGATCGGATGTTGCATTCAAAAGACATCATATTACAGACAGACAGATGAACAGAGTTTGAGTTTCAGGCCTTTGTAATGTGGCCAGTCATCTGGTATTTCATATCACTATTATAGCTATTCAGAAAACTAACGTTTTTCCTAAACAAAAATTGGATCTAAAGTGCTTTATTTAAATTTTTTCTGTCAAAAAATTCTATTTTCCTGCTGAAAGTTTCAAACTGACTCGAAAAGAGAAAAAAAATGTTTGAAATCAACATTTTGAGTGAAACTGAAAAATTTCATTTAGTTTTGACTTTAAATGTTTTTATTTCACTTTTTTTAATTAAAAAAAATACAAGTGACATAAAAATTCTTTCAAATTCCCATTTTGACCTAAATTGTCATTTCTTTACCCCAAAAGCAAAAATGCAATGACATTTCTAGCCAAAATGAAATGAACATTTTAGTTTTGATATTTCCCACAGGAAAATATAACGTTTTTATTAGAACTGACATTTTCCCATAAAAAATGCCATATTTTGGGTGGAGACATTTCCCTATAAAAATGTTGTCCCACTTTAGTCTTATTGACTCCTGCAGCCGCAGCCCCAGAAGGTGCCCTTTGGAGGAGTATAGACTCATTCCATGGGGCTTTTGGGAGAACCGATCTGCAGTCCCCAATATCAAGAGCACTGAACGGGCGTGTGTTTTTCAAAAATTTAGAAACTATGAGGCAGTGTGGACTAGTGGATAGAGCACTAGACAGGGACTCCTCAGACCGGAGGTCTATTCCTGGCTCTGGTCTGTTGGGTGACGTTGGGCAAGTCCCTTCACCTGCCTATGGCCGTTTCCCCATCTATACAATGGAGATAATGATACTGACCTCCTTTGTAAAGCACTCTGAGATCTACCAATGGAAAGCGCTAGATAAGAACTAGGTCTTGTTATTAAGAGAATCTTTCATGCAGGGGCAGAGGCGGATTTATCATGAAACAAACAGCGTGGTAGCTGTTTTTAATAACAGCGTCCCCCAAAATGCAGGATAAATTTCATCTGATAACTTGCCCCCGAGTCCTGGCGGTGGCGCAGCAGGGCTCAGGCAGGCAGGCTGCCTGCATTCTGTGGCCGGCGGCCCCACGCTGCTCCCGGAAGCGTCTGGCTACTGGCACATCTCTAAATGCCCCTTGTGGGGGGGGGAGGTGGCTCCCTGTGCTGCCCCCACCCCAGGCAGTGCACGGAGACCCGCTGCCCCCCTCCCCCAAGGGGCATGCAGAGATGTGCCAGCAGCAGTGCAGCAGGGCTAGGCGGCTCCCTGTCCACACTGCCTCACTCCCCACAATGCTGCACCACTCCCCGAAGTGGCCAGCATGTCCCTGCGGCCCCTGTGGTGTGTGTGTGTGTTTCTGCACATTGCCGCTGCCTCGAGGGCCAAGTCCACAGCTCCCATTGGCTGGGGCATGCAGCCAATGGGAGCTGGGGGGGCAGCACCTGTGAGCAGCGGCGCACAGAGACACCCTCCCCACCCCCTGCCTAGGAGCCGCTGCCAGAGGGGTGTGCCAGTCGCTTTGGGAGCTGTGCTGCCCAAGGTAAGCGCCGCCCCCCTGACTCCTCCTTCACCCAAGCCCGTGTCGCAGCTCAGAGCCTACACCCAAAAAGAAAAAAAGAATGTAAAATGAGGGGGAGATAAGAGAGAATGTTCTTTTTCTTGGCTGGGGCTCCCCTGAAAATGAAGCTGTGCACAGGGCCCCACTAACTCTAAATCCGCCATTGTGCAGGGGCTGTATAGGTAAACACAGCAGCCGTTCCACCTTCAGCGTTAGCTCACAGAGCCTCAGATGCCATTAGCTCTTTCACTTCCCTCTTCACAAGATATAGAAAAGTCAGAGCTTTTCCTATCCTCTCAGAGGCAGCACATGGCCGTGTGTGCTGGACACCCCTGCGACGTTAGCACAGAGCACCCATCATTCTGATACATAAAAGGCAGAAGGGAGATGGGCTTAATACCAAAGCAGTGTACAGTAGGACCTCAGAGTTACAAACACCAGAGTTACAAACTGACTGGTCAACCCCACACCTCATTTGGAACCGGAAATACACAATCAGGCAGCAAAAGAGACCCCCCCCACACACACTAAATACAGTAAATACACTAAAGTACTATATTAAACACAAACTACTAAACAAAATAAAGGGAAAGTTTAAAGAAAAGGTTTGACAAAGTAAGGAAATTGTTTGTGGGCTTGTTTCATTTAATTAAGATGGTTAAAAGCAGCATTTTTCTGCTGCATAGTAAAGTTTTAAAGCTGTATTAAGTCAATGTTCAGTTGTAAACGTTTGAAAGAAAAACCATAACATTTTGTTGAGATTTACAAACATTTCAGAGTTAGGAAAAACCTCCATTCCTGAGGTGTTCATAACTCGGAGGTTCAACTGCATCTTTAACAAGCCCTTTCCCCTGGGCTGTCCTGCAGTACCACTTCTGTGTATTTATCCACGTCTTAGTATGGAGACTTGGCTGTACAGTCTTCTCTGGCCCACATGTAGGAAATGCACATTCGGCTGGACTGAGAGCTTCCATCTCTGATTCTGAATGAGACGCAGTCCCTTCTTGCCCTACTGCCAAAATCCGACACAGCTGGAGTCTGCTCTGCTGAAACTCTATTTCAAAAGGGAAAGGGCACCACCTAGTGGGTATGTATGGATTTTTACATTGATACTTAAGGGTGGTAATTCCCACAACCCTCCATGTGAGGAACTCCATTGACAGCAGGAGTGGCTCTATCAATTTCGCCGCCCCAAGCACGGCGGCACGCTGCGGGGGGTGCTCTGGCGGTCGCCGGTCCTGCGGCTCCGGTGGACCTCCTGCAGATGTGCCTGCGGAGGGTCCGCTGGTCCAGCAGCTCCGGTGGAGCATCCGCAGGCGTTCCTGCAGGAGGTCCACTGGAGCCGCCTGCCGCCCTCCCGGCAACAGGCAGAGCGCCCCCCGCAGCATGCCGCCCCTAGCACGCGCTTGGCGCGCTGGGGTCTGGAGCCGGCCCTGATTGACAGCACTGATATTGGGCTGAAGAGAATTATAGACTTGTATTGAGGAGGTGGCCTGAGGTGCTGGGTTGAAACTGCTGGCTCAGAAACATACAAGCCATGTCTCTGTCTCCACGGGAGAGGAAGTTAAGCAAAAGATCATAGAACACAGTCTCCAGTCTCCAGACAGGACGTTTTGACTCCCCTCCATAATGTCACCATTTTCAACACTATCTGGATGCAGTCTAGGGAGCTATCAGGACAGAGAGACCAATGGGCTATTCTTCCTTCTCAACATGTAAAGCTGCTGTCATCATGGATATGGGCCCCAGGGCTGTTATGAGAGCTACTGCTGAGTTGGCTTTACAAACTGCACTAAGAAATATAACTCAACACATCCAACCCCCAAGTACTGCAGTGTCATTATGGGCCTCAAGCCAGTTTAGGAATTTATCATGCAGAGATGGAAGTGATACACACACATGGAGTATATTCGTGGGTTTGTGATTCAATTCCAGTCGACAGCCCTAGATAATCTGCACCATTGGATCATCTTTTCAGCTCTGATGGGTTCTTATCTACCCTACCCCCATCCCACTGAGAATGCATCTCTCAAGCCAGGTGTCAATGCTTGTGAATCTGCACCTTTGAGCTCCCCCCGTTCTGCCATCTGAAACATGAGGGCAATAATCCTTCCCTACTTCCCAGACTGGTGTTGTGGGGCTATTTTCACTAATGTCTGCAACACACTCCGAGATCCTCAGATGGAAGGCCTTGTGAAAGTGTTGTTCTTACATGACAACTGGGGATCTTCATATCAGCTGAGCACATCCCAGAGAGATGGATTCCCCCAACCCCAGTCCCTTCTCCCACCTTGCACCTCTCCAGTGCTAAGAGAGGCAAGTAACTTGTTGCCTGCTCTGGCAGCCAGCCTCTTGCTTCTGGTGCTGGGGGCTGCAGGGAAGAGGAGGGAAGAGGAGATTTTTGTAGCAGGAGAGCAGATGACTGAACCCCTGTGTCTGAACAGCTGGAGCAGAAATACACAGATTCAGTGTCACAGATGAGATGGTGAAGTAGAAGAACTGAGCCTGCAGCCAGGAGGCTATGATTCTCTCTCTCTCTAGTGTCACTGCTCTGCACATCTTTTATATCAAGCGAGTAAAAGGGCAGCTGCAGCCCCTGCTCCTGAACCGGTCGGTACCAGAGCATCCGAGTGTGATTGTAAGTTAGTTTGCATTTCAGGTGGGCTGGGTGCCCCTTCTCTAGGACCAGACCCTGGGTTTGGTTGATCTGAGCATCCTGCAGGGGAAAGAGACAAAGCACACAAGGAAGATTTAGTTGGGGATTCATCCTGCTTTGAGCAGGGAGTTGGACTAGATGACCTCCTGAGTTCCCTTCCAACCCTGATATTCTGTGATTCTATGATTTTATGATTCTAAGAGACCATAAAACAAATGGCTCAGATGGAAATATTTCTAACCATGTCCTGCAAAGAACTGGGTGCAGATTTCATGCCTCAACCAATGATGTATTTGCTCTCAAAAGGCACATAGCCAACACCAGACTATCCCCATCCCCACCTCTGTCTAAATGAGCAAGGGAGTTTCCCTGGGCACAATTTTATACAGCTGCCCTGTAGGTCTGGTTTTGCCCTCAGGAGTAAGAGATGGGTCTCTTAGGCCTTGTCTACACTACAAGACTATTTCGAATCAACTTAGTTCGAATTTGTGGATTCGACCTTATGAAGTCAAATTTGTGTATCCATACTAAATACACTAATTCGAATTTCTGAGTCCACATTCACGGGGCCAGCGTCGACTTTGGAAGCGGTGCACTGTGGGAAGCTATCCCACAATTCCCGCAGTCCCCGCTGCCCATTGGAATGCTGGGTAGAGCCCCCAATGCCTGCTGGGGGGAGAAATGTGTCGAGGGTGGTATTGGGTAAGTGTCGTCATTGAACCGTCAATCACAACCTCCCTCCCTCCCTCCTTGAAAGCGCCTGCGGGCAATCTGTTCGTGCACTTTTCTGGTCAGTGACAGCACGGACGCCACAGCACTGCAAGCACGGAGCCCGCTGCGATCATCGCCGTTTTCTCCTCCTCGCACTTTATCGTCCACCTCTTCCACAGTCAGCTGATGAGAAATTGGGCTACTTTTCAATGGTGCTGCAAGCACTGGGGGACCATAGGGGACGTTTTCCAAACATCAACGTCGGGTGGCCGGGCAAGGTTCATGATGCGTGTGTTTTCAGGAACTGTGGGCTGCTCAGACGCCTGCAGGAAGGTAGTTTCTTCCCGGACCACGAAATAACTGTTGTGGATGTGCAGATGCCTATAGTCATCCTCGGGGACCCAGCCTGCCCGCTAATGCACTTGCTCATGAAGCCCTATACAGGCGCCTGGGACAGCGACAAGGAACTCTTCAAATACCAGCGAGCAGCGAGCAGCGTGACCTGTGACTGTTCAATTTCTTTACAGAGAAGCTGAACCTGCCCCTGTTTCTTTACCCAGTTACTGTTGACTCTCCTCTTCGGTTACATACCCCGTTCACCCCGTTACCCCCACTTCCAGCACACGTGTAAAAATAAAATACATGTCCCATTATTACTTAACAAAGGTTTCTTTATTCATGACTTTTCGTGAAAGGGTTGAAACTGGGACGCAGGCTGTGCTGGGTAGGGTGTGCGGTGATGTAAAGACCGCCTCTAAACTCAAGGAATGACAGGCTCCTGCTCCTAGAGCGGTCCGCAGTGCCGGAATGCTTCTTTCAACGGAGCCTGCCATCCCTCTTTATGGAATTCTGTGTGCGGGCGGATATGTGACCTTGTGGTGGAGGAGGACGGATACAGATTCCTCAGCTGCGTGACTCTGCGGTCCAGGACAAGGACCGCTGTATAAGATCTGTAACCGCCCTCCCCCGCTGCAAAGTCACATCTCCCCCGCCCACACAGATCCTGGAAACCACCTCCAAAAACCGACCAGGGTGCCTACTGACTGCACCGTGTGTGTGACCCGCTGCTGATCCTGCCCCGTGTCTGTACCCTGGGAAAGGTGACTGTCCTATGCAATTAACCACCCCCTTCCCCACGCCCCCCATTCAAACACAGTCTTCTTTGAAAAAACATAACGGAAACAGTAATTAACAGCAAAGCATTTTTATTAATTAAGTAGACAGTTAGGGGATGGGACTGGGATTGGGACTACTGTGAGTCTGGAAGTGAAGGACTTCGGCAAATGTAGGGTATGAGAGCTTTTAGGTAATTGAGCACTGTGCTGTGGTGCAGTGACAGTATTCACGTCCCCGGCCGCCCCTCCTCCTGATTATTTTCGGTGAGGGGGGTATGGGACTGTGTGGCAGGGGAGTGCGGTTGCAGATACACTGCAGGGTGTCTCTGTCCTCCTGCGGTCCTGCAGAACATCCACAAGGCGCCTGAGCGTGTCCGTTTGCTCCCTCACTAGTCCAAGCAGCGTTTCAGTCGCCTGCTTGTCTTCCTCACGCCACCTCTCCTCCCGTTCGCTGTGTGAGCGCTGGCACGGAGAGACGGTCTCCCTCCACTGGCTCTGCTGGTCCGCCTCTGCTAGGTAGCAGCCCATAGGTTCCTCGAACATCTTGTCCCTTGTTTTTTTCTTTCGCCGCCTAATCTTTGCCAGCCTCTGCGAGGGGGATGCTGTGGCAGGTCTGGAGACAATGGAAGCTGTGAGATGGGAAACAGGGAGTGAATTCCTTGCAAAGATACATTTTTGCGAACAATTAACTGAGTCTAGGCTGTCTCTGTGAATTCTGGGTTAAGACCCCTGTGCCTGCTGGGGCAGAAATCATTTTCGCGGTGGATTCTGGGTAAATGTCGCCAGTCATTCCTTCCTCCGGGAAAGCAATGGCAGACAATCATTTCAAGCCCGTTTTCCCAGAATTGCCCTGGCATACGCCATAGCGTGGCAACCATGGACTCTGTTTTGCCTTTTGTGTATGTCACCGTATGTGTACTAGATGCCGCTGACAGAGGCGGGCCAGCAGCGCTACACAGCAGCATGCTTTTGCTTTTGCATGACAGTAGAGATGGTTACCAGCCATATTGTACCATCTACCATAAGATAAATTGATAATAAAATGGTAATAAGATGGGCATGGTTACCTGTCCTTTTGCACTGCACCATTTGCTGTTGTCATAAGTGCCCCTGGCCGAGCAGAGAGGGGCGCAAAAGCAAAAATTGGGAATGACTCCCTGAGTCAATTCCTCCTTTTTGGTATCTAAAAATAGAATCAGTCCTGCCTAGATTATGGGCAAGTGTACTAGAGAACCACTGTATCATAGAACCAGAGAGCACAGCTGCTCTGTGTCCGATCCTGCATAAATTATGAGCTGTATGCTATTCACAGGGGGTGCTCCTGCAACAACACCACCTGTTCATTCCGTTCTTACCCCAGCCTTCCTGGGCTACCATACCATTTTCCCCCCACTTGTGTGATGAAGTAATAAAGAATGCAGGAATAAGACACAGTGACTTGTTTGTGAGAAATGAGTGGAAGGAAGCCTCCAGCTGCAATGATAGTCCAGGCAGGACATTAAGGAGTGTGGATGAAGGAGCCCATCATCCCTCTGCTAGTCCAGGGGCAATTCAATCTTTTATTTACAATGAAGGGTGGGGGCTGATGGAGCTCAGCCCCCTGTTGCAATGATGAGGACGGTTACCAGCCATATTGCACCATCTGCCATCAAAAATTAGGGACAGGCGCCCTTGATCGACCTTACTGATGCTAGTCGGCATGGTTACCAGCCCTTTTGCACTGCCCCATGTGCCAATAGACTGATGATGAGGACGGGTTTCCATCATTTTGTACCATCAGCCATCCATAGCGTGGGGGGAGCAAGGATGTTGGTGTTGAGTGCTGCACCATCGCGTCTATCTGCAGCATTCAGTAAAGATAGGGTGACATGTAAAAGAGTCAACAGAGGATTGTTTTCACTTCTGGTGGTGGGTGGGGTGTGTGCACAAATTGCCGAACTATGCCCTGACCCACCGCAGACACTGTGTTTGACCCTATACGCATTTGGAGCTCATCCAAGAATGCAAATACTTTTCGGAGACAGCAGGAACTGTGGGATACCTTGCGTCCTCATTCCCCCCTCCCTCCATGAGCGTCCATTATATTCTTTGGGTTTCCATTACGCTCGTCACGCAGCTGCGTGCTGAGTCTGTGCTATGCCGTCTGTCTGTAGATTTTTTAAAAATACTTTGGACCAGGAGTAAAATTACAGTAATTACCCTAATTAGATGCAGGAGTCTCCGAGCGAGATCACCCTGAGGAGGGTCACTGAAGGAGATAGAGAGCGCATGCTGCGTGAAAGCTAGCACGAACCAGGGCCCGATACAGCCGTGCTCGGGGAGGCAGTGCTCCCTGAGTACCTCATGAAAGCCTTGCGCGGAAAAGTGTGCTACCACGGAGCCATACAGGAAAAGCCCCAGGAAAATTTGAATTCCTTTTCCTGTCTGGCCAGTTTGAATCTCAATTCCTGGTTGGACATCGGGGTGAGCTCAGCAGCACCGGCAACGATGCAGAGCTCTCCAGCAGAGGGATCCATGCAATCTCAGAGTAGAAAGAGGGCCCCAGCATGGACTGACCGGGAAGTCTTGGATCTGATCGCTGTGTGGGGCGATGAGTTTGTGCTTTCGGAGCTGCGCTCCAAAAAACGGAATGCAAAGACCTACGAGAAGGTCTCCAAAGCCATGGCACTCAGAGGATACAGCCGGGATGCAACGCAGTGCCACGTGAAAATCAAGGACCTGAGACAAGGCTACCAAAAAATCAAAGCGGCAAATGGACGCTCCGGAGCCCAGCCCCAGACATGCCGCTTCTACGAGGCACTGCATGCCATTCTCGGTGGGTCTGCCACCACTGCCCCACCAGTGACCATGGACTCTGAGGATGGGATAGTGTCGAGGGGCAGTTTCTCGGCGATGTTCGCGGATGGGGAAGATGAGGAAGGGTTTGTGGAGGATGAGGCAGGCGACAGCGCTTACAATACTGCTTTCCCCGACAGCCAGGATCTCTTCATCAGCCTCACAGAGATCCCCTACCAACCCTCCCCGGCCGTTAACCCGAACTCTGAATCAGGGGAAGGATCAGTCGGTAAGTGCTATAAACATGTAAACATTTATTTTTTAAAAAACAGGAATAAAAACTATATGAAAAGGAGGTCAATACATATAGGGATAGAACAGAAATCCTCTTGGGAGAGTTCCACGAAGCTCTCGTAGAGGTACTCGAAAAGCCTCCGCAGGAGGTTCCTGGGGAGAGGTGCCTTATTGGGTGCTCTGTGGAAGCACACTCTTCCGCGCCAGGCTATCCTCAGGTACAGTGGGAGCATTGCCTCGACGAGCATGGCAGCATAGGGCCCTGGTCTGTGCAGGGATTCACGCAGCATGCGCTCTCTGTCTCTCTTAGTGACCCGCCTCAGGGTGATCTCGCTCGGCGACTGCTGCATCTAATTAGGGGAATTAGTGTCATGTTACTATTGGGAATGCTTGACTTTTCCTTTGCATAACAATGACCGTCATTTAACAGCCACGTGGTGGAGGCTGCAGAGGGAAAGCATACAGGGATCTTTCCCGGGGACAGCCGTGAGGGGCTGGAACAGGGTCAGACTTTATGCTTTCCAGATTGCCTGCAGCAGGAGGCCACTGCTATCCATTAACTGTTAAGCAGCCTAAAGTTTACGGCTTACCAGGCCTGGCTGCTACACGGATTCTGCTGTCCTGCCCCACTTGTCTGATCTCCAGTGCAAGACCCCAGGCAATGAAAGCGAATGCCGAAAATTCGAACTTGTCCTGAGAGCGCATGAGATAGGTGCCGTGTATGGTCTTGTTCACAGAAACAGACTAGACTGTGTTCAGTGTTCGCAAACATGTATCTTTGCAAGGAAATCACTTCCTTTTTCACATCACACAGCTGCGGCTCTTTCCCGAACTGCCCCGGCATCCCCCTCACAGAGGCTGGCACAGATTAGGCGGCGAAAGAAAAAGACTCGGGACGAGATGTTCGCTGAACTGATGGCCTGCTCCAGAGCTGAGGCGGCCCAGCAGAGCCAGTGGAGGGAGACCCTCTCTCAGCAGCAGCGCTCACACAGCGAACGGGAGGACAGGTGGCGGCAGGAAGACCAGCAGGCGACTCAAACGCTGCTTGGACTACTGAGGGAGCAAACGGACATGCTCCGGCGCCTTGTGGATGTTCTGCAGGACCGCAGGCAGGAGCAGAGAGCCCCCCTGAACTGTATCTGCAACCGCCCTCCCCCGCCACAAAGTCCTGTCCCCCCCTCACCCAAAATCACAAGAAGGAGGGGCGCTAGGGGCCGTGAAAACTGTCACTCCACCCCAGCAGAGCGCTCATGTACCAAACAGCTCTCATTCCCTAAAGTGTGAGAATTGCTTCCCTTCCTGGCTCACCCAATCCAAAATCCCAGTTTCATCCCCCAACTGTGTAGTTGAGTATTAAAAATAGTTTGCTGTTCATTACTGTTTCCGTCATGTTTCTTTGCAGAAGATTTTTTGTGAAGGGGAGATAGGGGTTTGTTAATTGCATAGGGCAGCCACCATTAACAGGGTACAGACATGGGGGCAGGATCAACAGGAGGTCACACACAGAGTGCAGTCACTAGGCACCCGGGTCACTCTGGGAGGTGTCTGCTGCGCCAGGTCTGGGAGGTGTCTGCTGCCCCAGGGTCCGAGTGCCTGGCATCCACAAATGGCAAGGCAGGCTGCCCTTACCATGCCCTTCCACCCTAGCCATGAGCCTCTCCGATGCCCTGAGCCCCAGCCAGAGCCATCATCCCCCCACACCTACTCACCCTTCCCACACACCCCTCACCCCTTCCTGTAAACCCACCCCTTCCTGCACACCCTCCTGTAACCATCCTCCCCCCAGAGACCGCTGTAGGAGCAGGAGCCTGTCATTCCTCGAGTGTAGAAGCGGTCTGTACATCACTGCACACCGTACCCACCACAGTCTGCGTCCCTGTTTGAACCCTTTAACATGAATTCGTTAGTAAAGAAAACTTTGTTAATTAAAAATGTTCCAATAACTTTATTTTTAAACGTCTGTTGGAAGGGGGGAAACCTGTTGAACGGTGTATGTAACCGCTGAAAAAAGTCAATAGTAACTGAAACAGGGGCAGGTTCAGCTTCTCTGTAAAGAGACTGGACAGTCATAGGTTACCCTGCTCTCTGAGGAACCTAGCTTTCAAAGCCTCCCGGATGCACAGCGCTTCCCGCTGGGCTCTTCTAATCACACGGATGTCTTGCTGAGCGTAATCAGCAGCCAGGCGATTTGCCTCAACCTCCCATCCCACCATAAAGGTCTCCCCCTTGCTCTCACAGAGATTGTGGAGCACACAGCAAGCTGCAATAACAATGGGGATATTGGTTTCGCTGAGATCTGAGCGAGTCAGTAAGCTCCTCCATCTCCCCTTGAGACGTCCGAAAGCACACTCCACCACCATTCTGCACTTGCTCAGTCGGTAGTTGAAGAGCTCCTTGTCACTGTCCAGGGCGCCTGTATAGGGCTTCATGAGCCAGGGCATTAGCGGGTAGGCTGGGTCCCCGAGGATCACTGTAGGCATCTCCACATCCCCAACAGTTATTTTGTGGTCCGGGAAGAAACTACCTTCCTGCAGGCGTCTAAACAGACAAGAGTTCCTGAAAACACGCACGTCATGAACCTTGCCCGGCCACCCGACGTAGATGTTGGTAAAACGTCCCCTATGGTCCACCAGTGCTTGCAGCACCATTGAAAAGTAGCCCTTTCGGTTAATATACTGGCTGGCCTGGTGGGCCGGTCCCAGGATAGGGATGTGAGTCCCATCTATAGCCCCACCGCAGTTTGGGAATCCCATCACGGTGAAGTCATCTATGACGACCTGGATATTTCCCAGGGTTACTACCTTTGACAGCAGTAGGTCAACGATTGCGTGGGCTACTTGCATCACAGCAACCCCCACGGTAGATTTGCCCACGCCAAAGTGGTTCGCTACTGACCGGTAGCTGTCTGGCGTTGCAAGTTTCCAGAGGGCTATGGCCACTCGCTTCTGCACACTCAGGGCTGCTCGCATCCGGGTGTCCTGGCGCTTCAGGGCAGGGGCCAGCAAGTCACACAGTTCAAGGAAAGTGCCCTTACGCATCCTGAAGTTTCGCAGCCACTGTGATTCATCCCAGACCTGCAGCACTATGCGGTCCCACCAGTCCGTGCTTGTTTCCCGGGCCCAGAATCGCCGTCCCATAGCATGAACGTGACCCATTGCCACCATGATCTCCGCGGCGCGGGGTCCCGTGCTTTGTGAGAGGTCTATGCCACTCTGACACTTCATGTCCTCACCGCGCTGCCGGAGCCTCCTCGCTCGATTTCTCAGCAGCTGACTGTGGAAGAGGTGGACGATAAGGTGCAAGGAGTTGACAACAGCCATAAGTGCAGCGATGATCGCAGCGGGCTCCATGCTCGCAGTGCTGTGGCGTCCGCGCTGTCACTGACCAGAAAAGTGCGCAAACAGATTTCCCGCCGGCGCTTTCAGGGAGGGAGGGCGGGAGTGACGGTTGAATGACGACAGTTACCCAAAACCACCCTCGACACATTTTTCCCCCAGCAGGCATTGGGGGCTCTACCCAGCATTCCAATGGGAAGCGGGGACTGCGGGAACTGTGGGATAGCTGCCCAGAATGCACCGCTTCCAATGTCGACGCTGGCCCCGTTAGTGTGGACTCACAAAGTCGAATTAGTGTCCTTAGTGTGGATACACAAATTCGACTTCGTAAGGTCGAATCCACAAATTCGACCTAAGTTAAATCGAACTACTCTTGTAGTGTAGACATACCCTCAGAAGGTGGTCTTATTTGTTGACATTACTTGATTTGGGTGCATTTGATGTGTTTAATAGTTTTTGATTAACTCAGGCAGAGAAAGGTAACTATGGCACTGTTAAACAGAAATCTGAATAGTGCTGCATTCTAAGTAAAAATGAGACATATAAGAGTGATGTTGTTAACCTAACGGTACAACAAGAAAGTGAAGAGTCTGTGACTGATCTTAGGCTGAAGAGCCAATCTTGCAATTTCAGGGGCCTAGCTGAGTCTCTGATAAAAGACCAGAATGTGACTGGAATCCAGAACAAAAAAACACAGAAACAGACTACTGGGAGACCCAGAATTAAGCCTTGATAAGGCAATTAGAATTTGCCAAGCCACAGAAGTCACCCAGTCCAGAATGAAGCTTATGGAGGGTAGACAGTGCTCTCAGACTATGGACATGACAGGGAATCCAAAATATCACAAGTAAAGAGACCTGAGGCAGAAAGGCATGTGCAGATCAAAGTCAAAGTCAATAAAGAACAGTACACAGAGCTTATGATGCCAGGAAGACTAGGTGCCAGTTCATTCCAAGACCCCCTAGGCCTCAATTGAACATTTACAAATGAATAGCTGGAAAGCAGTCTGGCTCACTCATGTGGTAGTATTATTAAAATAGGTATTAGATTTATAAAAATGTGTTTATTGTTTAGACTCTATGAAATGCTTGTTAATTGCTGCATGCATTAATCTCACTTATGATATCTGTATCACATGTTATAAGGTAATATTTAAGTGTTTGCTCTGTAATTGTACAAGTGTTTGCTCTGAAACTGTGAATCTGTACAGTCAGGAGAGAAACATTACCAAGTGTGAACTACTAGTTTGCCACAGGAAGTATCATCTCCTGATCAATGAAAGAATGCCCATAGACACCAGACAAACCATTATGGAACATCAGAGGACAAAAACTTTGTTGACTGCTCCCCATAAACCCATGAAAAGGAGACACGCACCGAGAACTTGTCCCACTTGCTTGAACTCTGGGAGAAGGGAGTAAAAATCCCTGACAGAAAGAAACGTGGTCCTGGTGTACACTACAGATTTAGGTCAATATAAGGCAACTTATAAGAACATAAGAACGGCCGTACTGGGTCAGACCAAAGGTCCATCAACTTATGTTGATCTAACTGTGTAAACGTCTACACTATAATTTTCCTTCTACCAGTTTAACTTGCCTGCTATGCCAACCTAACAACTCCACCTCTGTGAGAGGTGTAACACTTAGATCGATGTAGTTAGGTTGATACAGTGTCTGTGTCAGGGCTGGATTACCCAATAGGCTGACAAAGCATGTGCTTAGGGCACCAGCAAAGCAGGGGGCACCAAAAAAATGAGATTTTTTTTTTTTTAAAATTGATAGTTGATATTTCAAAAAAAGCATCGAAGTAGTCATCATGGGAAAAATCAGAACTTTGTTAGACTTCCACACTTCACTACACTCCACACTCTTTCCCATTTCTCTGTTCTCTTTTTGTTACTTATCCCTACCTAAACCAGGGGATCGAACGTAGATCGAAATAATGCAAGGAAATCAGAACCTGTCATGTACTGCAATACATTTATGTTTTATTATTGATATATTCTTCTGAGTTATATGTACTGTGACAGACCCAAACCTGTGGGTTACAGGAGTCTGGTAGAGGGCAAATATACTGGTCACTGGATGAGTAGTTTTCTGTTCCCTGAGTGACCAGAGCAGGGGTTGCACTAGAGTAATCAAGAACCTGCTAGAACCAATTAAGGCAGACAGGCTGATTAGAACACCTGCAGCCAATCAAGGCAGGCTAATCAAGGCACCTAGGTTTAAAAAGGAGCTCACTCCAGTCAGGAGAGGGAGCCAGAGGAGAGGAAGTGCATGTGAGGAGCTGGGAGCAAGAGGTGCAAGGAGCTGAGAGGGAGAGGGAGAGCTGCTGGAGGACTAAGGAGTACAAGCATTATCAGACACCAGGAGGAAGGTCCTGTGGTGAGGATAAAGAAGCAGGGCCAGCTCTAGGTTTTTTGCTGCCCCAAGCAAAAAAAATGTTGGCTGCCCCCCGTCCCAGCCCTGGGCTCTCCCCCCCCCACCCACACCCCCTGCGCTGGGCTTTCCCCTTGCCCCCCCCCCACCAGTGCCCTCCCCCCACCCCGCTGCCACCCCAGCCCTGGGCTCCCCCATTCCCCTCCCCCACACCTCCTGCTGCCCCAGCCCTGGGCTCTTCCCGCCCCCACCTGCACCCTCCTTCCACCGCAGCCCTGGGTCACTGGTAACTCACTCCCAGGGCGGGTCATTCAGCAGGAATTTTGGATGTGCACAAAACACAGACAGGATTGGTTCCCATATGGTTACAGAGCTGCAGTAAAGTGGAACAATTTTCAGCTTGTGTGATTGGAGGATATCTGGATGCATATTATAAGACTCTCCTGCATAAATGAGGAAAAGTTGAGGTGCCTTTATTATTCTTTTGTTCCACTCTGTTTCTATGGGGAATTTGCCAGTGCAATATCACTGTCTTCCTTTTAAACAAACAAACAAACAAACTAAAAAGGCAATGGCTGTTGAAAATAGCAATTCCAGTCCTAATAACCACTGGAAAGCATTTCTTGCTCAATTTTATCCTACTTTTTCTACAGCAAGTTACAGTGGATCAGTATATTTGATTTGGGAGAAATGAAGTAACAGCTGCCCAAACGGAGCTTGAGCACTCCTGAATTTTGAGGTGTTCAAATCTGGAAGGCAGGTGCTGGGTGTGTGTGTGCGGGGGGGCTGTGGGCTCCGCAAGGGAGCATGGCAGCATGTGAGCAGCAGCGTGTCTGGCGCTGCGCGGAGCCAGACACGCTGGTCTGAGTGGCATGGTAAGGGGGCTGTGGGGGTTGGAGAAGGGGTAGGGGGGTCCAGGGGGGGAGTCAAGGGACAGGGAGCAGGGGGGTTTGGATGGGGTGAAGGTTCGGGGGGGCAGTCAGGGGACAGGCAGCAGTTGGATAGGCATGGGAGTCCCAGGGGTTTGTCAGGGGACAGGTAGGGGGTGGGGTCCTGGTGGGAAGTTGTGGGGGTCTCAGGAGGGGGCAGTTGGGGACAAGGAGAAGGGAGGCTTAGATAGGGGGTGGGATCCCAAGGGGTAGTTGGAGCAGGGGTCCCGGGAGGGGGTGATCAGGGGACAGGGAGCGGGGGGGGGTTGGATGGGTTGGGGTTTCTGTGGGGGGCAGTCGGAGGGAGTGGATGGTGGCAGGGGGGGCTTCCCTCCCCCTGGAGTGTCCTGGTTTTTTAATGTTAAAATATGGTCTCCCTACCATTCACAGCACTCACAGCACGCTGCCGCATGAGGCCCCCCTCTTTCCTTTCCAGTTGGTAGTGGCCAAGGGAATGCTGGGAAATGTGGTTCTTTCCCTGCTCCAGGGCTGGCTCTACAGGCAGGGAGCTAACCAAGGAACTACAGCTCCCAGAGCGCCCTGTTGGTTCTCAGCTCCCATGCCGCCCCTGCTAATGGGCTGCCCCAAGCAGGTGCTTGCTTTGCTGGTGCCTAGAGCCGCCCCTGTAAAGAAGGTGTTTGGAGGAGGCCATGGGGAAGTAGCCCAGGGAGTTGTAGCTGTCATGCAGCTGTTACAGGAGGCACTATAGACAGCTGCAATCCACAGGGCCCTGGGCTGGAACCCGGAGTAGAGGGCGGGCCCGGGTTCCCCCCAAACCTCCCAACTCCTGATCAGACACAGGAGGAGTTGACCCAGACTGTAGGGAAGATCACTGAGGTGAGCAAATCTGCCAATGAGCGCAGGACCCACTAAGGTAGAGGAGGAACTTTGTCACAGTACTTGATTCATTTTTTTCTTTCTTATATATATTATACACCTCTACCCCGATATAACATGACCTGATATAACACGGGTTCGCATACAACGTGGTAAAGCTCTGACACGCAGCTCTGAGCAGGGTGTTAAGGGTGCCGGGCTGGGGCCAAGGGGTTGGATAAGAGGCAGAGGGTCTCGGGGGTGGTCAGGGGCTTCTCCCCCCCGCCAGGGTCTTGGAGGCAGAAGCTGTGGGGGACCAATTTTGGAGGCCCCCACAGTCCCAATGTGGCCTGGGGGATTAGCGAAGGGCCGGGAGCAGCCCGCTCCACTTCCCAAGCCCTGGGCCCCAGCCATGTCGCTCAGGGGAGGGGGATTGGGGGAAAGGATCCCCCCGCCCCCCGCATTCACCAGCAGCGGCGGAAGTGGAGCAGCCTGGCCCCAGCCCGCTCCACTCTGCCAGCTCCCAGCCACGGCGCTCAGCTTCCTGCCGCAGGTGAGTGCAGGACCTTTCCCCAACACCCCCCCTTCAGCAACATGGCTGGGGCCGGGGCAAGGAAAGTGGAGCAGGCTCCACTTCCGCTTCCCACCTCCAGTGAGTATGGGGGGGCATCCTTTCCTCAACCTCCCCACACTCATTGGCGGTGGGAAGCAGAGCACCACAGCTGGGCGGTGGCAGAGTAGAGCAGGCTGGGACTGGGCTGCTCCATTTCCCGCCGCAGGTGAGTGCCGAGGGCATCCTTTCCCCAACCTCCCCACTCTCACCGGCAGCAGGAAGCGGAGCAGCTCACCCCCAGCCCGCTCTACTCTGCCAGCTCCCAGCTGCGGCGCTCCACTTCCCACTGCAGGTGAGTATGGGGGGCATCCTTTCCCCAACCTCCCCGCACTCACTGGCAGTGGGAAGCAGAGCGCTGTGGCTGGGAGCTAGCAGAGTGGAGCAGGCTGTGGCCACGTTGCTCCGCTTCCTGCTGCTGCCGGTGAGTGTCTGTCAGGGGGCGGGGTGTGTGGATAGGGGTCGGAGCAGTCAGGGGACAGGGAGCAGGGGGGTTGGATAGGGGGTGGGGTCCTGGGCGTGATTAGAGACAGAGGTCTCTGGAGGGGGCAGTCAGGGAACAAGGAATGAAGGGGGGCAAAGCAAGTTCGATATAACGTGGTCTCACCTATAACATGGTGAGATTTTTTTGTCTCCCGAGGACCACGTTATATCGGGGTACAGGTGTGTGTATATATACATAAAAATAGTGTACGTTGTGTAATTTGTTTTTTGTTTAAGTTCAGATAACTGAGACAAAGGGCTGGATGAAATGTAACCAACTGAGTGAAGCACAGAAATGTAAACTGGCGGAAGAAAAGAAACAAAAAACTAGTGAAATTTTCCAAAATCTTCCAAAGCTGACATCATTTTTCAAAGTGAATCCATCAGAAGCAGCATCGTCTCGCAGTAGCACAGACATAGTTCCAAAACCTGTAGGTGTTTCAGAGTCTGACCCTTCTTCTATTGGTGAAACAAACACCATTCCGGAACATGTGGATATGTCAGAGACTGTAACTGATCATCCTACTCCTGGTGGTAAAACAGACATTGTTCTAGAAAGTGCGGATGTGTCAGAGACTGAACCTGCTCATGCTGTAAACAATAGGAGAAAAGATCCTGGTATGTGGGTTGATTTCAGTACCAATGATGTAGCTTACTGGATAGATCGTGGACCAAATGACTGTCAACACCACACTGGGCCATTTGAGAAATCACATCGGGCTTTTACCAATGGCAAACAAACAAGATATTGGCCACAAAAAATATTTTTTGGCATGAAAGCGAATGGTGAGAAATACACTTGAGAATGGCTACTGTATTCACCATCAACAGGGTCTGTGTACTGTTTTGTTTGCAAACTTTTTGCATATAAACCTTCAACATCCCAGTTTGCTGTAGATGGATTTAGTGATTGGCGGAATACTGTTTTAATTGAACAACATGAAAATAGCACTACTCACAGAGATTCATTGTTGACATATTTAAATCGAAGACAGGGATTTTGGATTGACACAAATTGGAAGAACAAATTAAAGGGGAATGTGAATACTGGCAACATGTCTTGCAGCGTGTTATAGCTGTTATTCAAACATTAGCTGAACATGGTCTGCCTTTCCGGGGATCAAATGACACATTTGGATCATTGCAGAATGGAAATTTCTTGGGATTGTTGGAGCTTGTGGCTCAGTATGACCCATTTTTAGCAGTCCATATCTCAAAATGTAGGAATGCTGGCAAAGGTAACCCATCATACTTACCCAAGACAATGGGTCTAATGAGTGACAAAGTTCATTCAGCTATTGTGTATGAAATAAGTACTGCTGGGTACTTCCGTTTATCTGTCGACTCTACACCTGATCTTTCACATATTGATCAATTGAGTATTCTACTAAGATATGTGTCTCCCACAGATGGAAAACCAGTTGAATGATTTATAACATTCTTCAATTTGAAAAGCCATACTGGTGAAGAAATGGCAAATCAAGTACTGCATTATCTGTGCCAAGTTTGCAAAATAGATTTCTCAAAGTGCAGAGGTCAATCTTATGACAACGCTGCCAACATGTCAGGGTGTTATCAAGGAATGCAGAAGAAGCTTTTAGAACAGAACAAATATGCCATATTCATACCGTGTGCTGCACACTGTCTCAATCTTGTTGGCCGCAGCGCTGTTGATTGTTGTCTGGTGGCAGTAAGGTTTTTCTCAACAGTACAGTTACTTTATACATTTTTGTCTGCCTCAACACGCCAATGGGCAGTTCTTAAAACATATTTGGGCAATGACCATGTGTTGAAATCTCTTTCTAATACTCGCTGGGAGGCACATGCAGTGGCAACAAGTGCAATTCTGGAGTTCTAATCAAAGATTGTGGATGCATTAGAAAGTGTAGCTGAAGACCAATCACAAAAGGGAGAAACTATACGAGAGGCAGAAAACATTGCAAACAAGATGTAAGAACTAGAGTTTGTATTCATGTTGACCATGTGGAATGAAATTTTACAACACTTTTACCACACAAGTCAAGCTCTCCAAGAAAAAGAACTGGATTTGAAAACATGTGCAGATCTCTGTCAATCATTAGCAGACCCCTTACACACTTTGAGGAATGATTTTGAAAGATTTGAAGACATATCAAAAGATATCTTGCCTGATACTAATTACAAAGAAGCTCAGTCTCGCAAGTGAATCAGGAAAAAACAAGCAAATTATAGCAGTGCAACAGAAACAGCATTAAATCCTAGAGACAAATTTTGCATATCCACCTACTATGCTATAATTGATACACTTGAAGCTCATATGAAGAGGAGAGGTGAAGTGTACAAAGAAGTATCAAGTAGATTTTCTTTTCTAAACCATATGGACTTATCTGATGAACAATATTCACAAGGTTCGCAAAAGCTAGTTGACTCATACCCTGTTGGCTTGAACATGAATCTCTGTGGAGAAGAATGGCAGTTCCACTATTATATACGCACAAAATTTAATGAAACAGGAAAAATGAAATTCAGTCACATTGATCTTCATGACACAATATTGAAAGACATTTCAATATACAAAATACAATATGTATTTCCAAATGTAGATATCGCACTACATATTTTTCTAACATTGATGATTACTAACTGCTCTGCAGAATGCTCTTTTTCTCAGCTGAAAAGAATAAAAAACCTTCAGAGAACAACAATGTGTCAGGACAGACTTGATTCACTTTCCCTATTGTGTATGGAAGTGGACATGATATGTCGAGTCAGCTTTGATGAACTTATCCAGAATTTTGCAATCAGAAAATCTAGAAAGAAGCTATTTTAATTTCAGCATACATGTAAATTTTGTGTCATTTCGAAAAATAAAATTTTATTTTACATACAGTATTGTTTTTATTTTGAATTACATATGGCGGGGCACCATAATCTTTTCAGTGCTTAGGGACTTTAAAAGTCTTAATCTGGCCCTGGTCTGTGTAGACACTGCATTGCATACATTGCTTGTTGCTGCTTTTGACAGCCTGAGCACCACTGTGTGGGGCTGACAGCCAGAGCACCATCACCCTAGGCTGAAAGCTAAAGCCCCACCACCTTTGGCTCACAGCCAGAGCCCAGCCACCCTGGGGCTGACAACTTGAGCTGTCAGCAGCCCCAGGCTGACAGCTGGAACCCCACCACCTGGTCTGACAGCCCAGGGTGGCAGGGCCCCAGTTATCAGCCCCAGGGTGGCAGAGTTCCAGCTGTCAGTGCCCCATAATCTCCCATTTATGCCAATGCAAGGGCTCATGGTGAGGACATACACCACCGATAGAAGGAGCATAGTATGGATATGAAGAGCCAATTTAATTACAGTGATCACTGTAGGTAGACCTAACTTAAGTCAACTTAATTTTGTAGTGTAGACATGCCCTGGGTCTCTATGCTGCTTGGACTTTGAGAGGGTATGATATGTAAGCATAAGCTAGTGATTCCCAGTTGCTTAGCCTGGGTTAGTCCTAAAGGACAAATATAGCTTGCTTATTATGGAAGCTTCTACCATGTTTTGGAACTTAAGACTGTTACTCATTTGCATGCATATGTTTACTTGCTTTAACCTTGTAAATAACTTTGTTATTTCTTTTTCTTAGTTAATAAATCTTTATTTAATGTATTACAAGATTGGCTGAAAGTGTTATCTTTGATGTAAGATCTAACGTGCAGTTGCTCTGGGGTAAGTGACTGGTCCTTTGGGACTGGGAATAACCTGAATATTGTCATTCTTTTTGGTGTAAAATAAAGGAAATCAGCTGATGTCACCAGCAAATTAACAACGTGTGCACAAACCTCTTAGGACACACAATCCAATCCTCTTCTTTAAAAAGATAAATTTTATTAAAAATAAAAAGAAAGAAATACATTTGAAAACTCAGGCTATTACTAAATTTAAAAAATCCCACTTACAAAAGTTAAGCCTCAAGAATCACCTTCTTGTGGTCCAGCTTAAAGGTTACAAGCAAAACAAAAGCATTTGGGATTAGCACAGAGGAATCCACAAGCCATAAAGAAATAAACCTAGTCGTCTTCCTAGACATTTCCTGATCCACTTATATATCTAGCGGTTTCAAGTGAGTAGTTTCTAGGTATAATTTAGAAGATTTTTCATACCTGGCCCCAGCTGTTACAGCATAGCTGCTCTGACCCTTCTCTCTGGGAGAACAACACAGACAGACCAAAGGGGACTCTTGTTTCAATTTTAAAAAGTTCTAGCCTTCCCATTGCTCCTTTGGCCAGGTGCCCACTCACTTCCACTTCCTTTTACCTATGCATTCAGTCAGATTTTTTAACCCTTTACATTTAAAGCAAGTAGAAGACAGCTACTAAGAGGGATTTTACAACTAAATGGCTGGCTGGGTCCATAAAAGGGAGCTCCCCTTCGCCTTCATTTAATGCAGCTCACTGACTCTGAAGGGGGCGGGGGAAGCCAAGGACATGAAAAAAGGACATGATAAAAAGGGGAGACATTTGCCATGCTCTCTCTCTCTCTCTTCTACCTACATCTACAGACACCACACCAAGTGACCAAAGCACTGATCAAAGGGGAGAGCCTGGATGAAGAGCAACCAGACAGTCTGTGGTGAGAAGCATCTAAGTTTATATGTTTCAGAGTGTTTTCTTTTCATGTGCTTTAATATATATTCTGCTTACTGTATTTTTCACTCCATGCATCTGATGAAGTGGGTTTTAACCCATAAAAGCTTATGCTCAAATAAATTTCTTAGTTGCTAAGGTACCATGAGAATCAGAATCAAAAGATTAGGGTTGGAAGGGACCTCAGAAGGTCATCTAGTCCAACCCCCTACTCAAAGCAGGACCAATCCCCAGACAGATTTTACCCCAGTTCCCTAAATGGCCCCCTCAAGGATTGAACTCACAACACTGGGTTTAACAGGCCTGTGCTCAAACCACTGAGCTATCCCTCCCCTCCTTTCTCTTTTTTTAAGTTTGTAAGGCACTGAAAGTGTTAAGATTAACTTAGAATGTGTTTTGCTTTTATTTCATTTGACCAAATCTGACTTGTTGTGCTCTAACTTATAATCACCTAAAATCTATCTTTATAGTTAATAAATCTGTTTGTTTATTCTACCCGAAGCAGTGCGTTTGGTATGAAGCATGTCTGTGACTCTCCTTGAAATAACAAGCCTGGTACATAACAATTTCTTTGTTAAATTGATAAACTCATATAAACTTGCTGCGTCCAGTGGGCATAAATGGACTCTGCAAGATGGAGGTTCCTAGGATTGTGTCTGGGACCGGAGATATTGGCTAGTGTCATTCAGTTGCAATTAGCTGGGAGAAGCTTTCACGCCAGAGACTGTGTGTCAACAGCCCAGGAGTGGGGGTTCTCACAGCAGAGCAGAGTAAGGCTGGCTCCCAAAGTCGAGGATTGGAGTGACCTAGTAGATCACCGGTTCGGATAACACCAGAGAGGAATATTATAACTAGATTAAAGTTAGTTCAGGTATGTCAGCTATGATACAGCATGGCCAGAGGGCAGCAGGAGAGGGTTAGAAAGGAACCTTATTCCCTGTAGAGAGAAGAAAGTTTGCTATAGATTAATTAAAGCACCTGAAGCTAATTAGAGCACCTGAAGCCAGTCAACTGATAAAAAAAACCCTGCTTCAATCAGACAGAGGAAGGAGTTGAAGCAGAGTGGGTCGGTGTTGGAGCAGAGAACAGTTTGAAGAGAAAGCAGAGGAAAGTTTGGAGAAGTGCTGCGGTGGGCTAAGAAGACCAAGGCCCTAGGTAAAGGGACACCTGGCTTGTGCAGAGGGAGAGCAGGAAGCCTCCACAAGCTGAAGGGCAGGAGAGGGAAGTAGCCCAGGGGAGGGAACTGCTAGTTCAAGTGGTTTACCGCTATCCCTAGGGCCCTTGGGCTCAGGGCGGGCCTAGGTCCCTCCCTCTCCACTCCCCTCCTCTAGGACACTTGTGGGGCAGTTAATATCCCAGTTCAGGGGCAAGAAACGGCGCCCTGAACATCCCCCCACACAAGAAGAGAAAGCGCTAGGCCCATCATAGTAGTGCTGGCAATTTGCCATACAACTCAAGCTACAGTTACACCCCATGACTTCAGTCTAGATCAGGGGTCTCAAACATGCGGCCCGCGGGCCGCATGCGGCCCGCGGAGCTCTTCCCTGCGGCCCGCGGAGCTCCCCAGGGGAGCTCCGCAGGGGCCCCCAAGAGAAAAGCGGAGGCTCCCGCCTCCGCCCCTCTCCTGGAGCCTCGGCGCATAGAGCGCCGAGTCTCCGTCCGAGCGCCTGAGCCCCGCCCCGATCCGAGCCGCGTGGGGAGGGGGCGGGGCTGGGAGCTCTGGGCTGAGCGCTGCGCTCGGCGTGGAGCTCACAGCCCCGCCCCCTCACCACGCGGCTCTGAGCGGGACGGAGCTCAGGCCTCGCCGGAGACGCGCTCGGGTAAGGTGGGGGGAAAGCGGGACCCGCCGGGGGAAGGGAAGCGGGACCCGCCGGGGCCGGGCTGGGGGGGGGGAAGGGAAGCGAGACCCGCCGGGCCGGGGAGGGAAGCGGGACCCGCCGGGGCCAGGCCGGGGGAAGGGAAGCGGGACCCGCCGGGGCCGGGCTGGGGGGGGGGGGGGGAAGGGAAGCGAGACCCGCCGGGGCTGGGCCGGGCCGGGGGGCATGGGCGGCAGGTTATATACTTGTGTGGGGCCCGGGCCCCAGCAATATTCAGGGCTGGGCGCCCTGCTCCAGCAATAGTTGGAGCTGGGTCTCTTCCCGCCCCCCCCCGGTACTGCCTGGATCGGCCCCGGCCACCGCAGGTCTCCCCCCGCCGCCGCGACCCTGCCTGGAGCAGGTCCCAGCCCCCGCCTGCCACCCCCCCTCCGCGTGTTCCCCCCCTCCGCCGCGTTGTGTTGCGTCCCTGCCTGACAGAACGCAGCGCGCCTCTCCCCTGCCTGCTGCCCGGAGGGCTCCCAGCAGATTTGCTGTCTGCTGCCACAGGGTCCTAGTGCCTGCCCTCCGCCAGTACTGGCAAGGCAGGCTGCCCTTACCCTGAGCCTCTCCAACCCCAAACCCTCAGCCCCAGCCAGAGTCCTCATTCCCCCCGCACCCTAATCCTCTGCCCCAGCCCTGAGCGCCCCCACATCATGAACCCCTCATCCCCCCGCACCCTAATCCTCTGCCCCAGCCCTGAGCGCCCCCACATCATGAACCCCTCATCCACAGCCCTCACCCCACACTCCAAACCTCTTCCCTAGCCCTGAGTCCCCTCGCATCATGAACCCCTCATCCACAGCCCTCACCCCACAGCCCAACCCTCTTCCCTAGCCCTGAGCCCCCTCCTGCATCATGTACCCCTCACCCTCAGCCCCACAGCCCTCACCCCTGCACTCCCTCCTATCCCCAAACTCCGTCCCAAAGCCTGCACCCCCACCCCCTGCCGCAGCCTGGAGCCTGCATCGAGCACAGAGCCTGCATCCAGACCCCCTCCCCCACCCAAACTCCCTCCCAGAGCCTTAGGCAGTAAATCTAAGTGCGTGTTTTGTCCTTTGAGTGAGGTCCATTACTGAGTGTATATATTTATTAAAACTGCGCGCGCTTAGGGGAGGAGGTGGAGAAGAGACAGGGCAGGGGCGGGGCCTCATGGAAGGGGTGGATTGGGGGTGGGGCCAGGGGCAGCAAGGGGGCGTGTCAGTGATGCGGCCCTCGGGCCAATGCACTAGTCCTCATGCGGCCCTCGGGGTCATTTGAGTTTGAGACCCCTGGTCTAGATATACCTAGAGAGAGAGAGAGACACATTGAAAACTGTTCCTTTTCAACCTGAAAATGGGCATTTTGACACAATTCCGCTTGCAGAAAAATTTGAACATTTTGTTTTCATTCCAATACAAAATGAAAATGAATTTTGAAAGCTCAAAAGTTGTGGCAGAACAGAATTGTTGTTCTTCGGCCAGTACTACTTCAGATGCAACAGCTCTGATTTCCCTCAGGTAATGAAGGAGCACCACCTAGTGGATGGAGAGGGATTTTACACAGAGACATCACCTTTCAAGCAAACTTCTTGCTAGTTGTGGCTCAGTTTAGGGCCATTTAGCATATGAACGTTTTTCTGACCAATCACACTCTAAAAAATAATAGTATACACACCCTCTCTGCTGCTGCTTTGTGTCTTTAGTTCTTGGGATTTTCCTTGATGTCAACTCAGCTGTGATCAAATTTGTGTAAGACACTAAAAGCAGCCTGTCAGCAAGCAGCCAGGAGGACAAAACCTAAGTACAGTAACCTGGAGAGACCGAAAGCAGAGGGAGATGCAGACAATGGGAGGAGATGTAGTCCAGTAGATATAAAATTGCAACACAGGCAAAACCTGGAGGGATGTAACCAGGCAGCCTCCTTCATCACACTAAAGCAAATTCATTTTACTCTTGTCTCCTTCATACTACCATAATTATTGTAACTCTGTGACTGTGATAGTGGCCTGTGAATGGAATAGTATTAGTTTGAGAACAGAAACCATACAGCCTATTCTCCAGGTCTTTGTCCACTCTAATAACTCAAGAAATGTAGCAACAAATCATACTGTTATAATTTTTTTTCTTCCTATCCTGCCTGTAATTAATCTTTTCTTAGTTCCATCAGCCTACTCCATTCCTTCCACTACCAAAATAATTCTCTCCCTCCCTGATCTCAGAGGAATCTGCTGCGGATACCCCCTTGCCAAGAGACTCTCTTCTGAAAAGCTCACTGACCAATCAGCACATGGCTGATGTTGCTTCCATGCTGTGATTTCAACCATAGCTAGTCATCCTGAAACTGTGTTCACAGCCAGCTTTGCTATCCCTTCTCTTTACATGCAGCATATGGCCCGTGCCTGGGGAGGAGGGGGAGTTTTTGTCCAGGTGCTGCACACACTTGGCTCAGTGTGCGGCTCCAAGCACAGTAATACACTCCTGTGTCATCTGCTAAGAGGCCGTTGATGCTCAAGAGGAACTCCTCGTCTTTGGGTCTGCTTGCATTGAAGTGGCTGCTCAGTCCAGTATTATCTACTTGACCAAGGCTTACTGAGTAGGCGAGCATGTGGATCTGTCCAGCAGGGAGCTGCCTATACCAGTAGATGTTGGGGTTAGATGTCCCTTCCAAAGAACATTCTAGGGAAACCTGCCTCCCCAGCTGTTCCACCATTGACTGGGGGCTCTGGACAATGGTTGCAGAGTGTGTGCCTACAATTCAACAGGGAAACCAGGAACTACTATCAGAAAGAATAAAATTCACTGAATGCAACACCCCTCCCCCCAACGATTCATGCAATAGTAGAAAATGAAGTGCAGAAAAGTTGATGAATTAATTATTGGTGAATATTATTGATGATTGATGGTTAATTATAATGAATTTATGGTTGCTTAGAGCTGTTCTTCACACAAACTTCAACCAAATTAACTACATCCTTTGTATGTCATACTTTTAGTCATTTTAGGTGGGCAGTCTTATTTGGGAATAAAAATATTCTGTCAGTTTAGCTTAACTTGGTTAAAAAAACGAACAGCAATGTAATAGTTTTAGCATTTAATGGGTGTAGCCAGTTTAGAATCTTCCTTTCCTATATAAAGTAAAAAAAGGACACAAATTGCTTAAATGCTGTGCAGGATCACAGCCAGAGTTCTCAGCACTTTGCAGGACTAAGCTGTGGGTGAACTTGTAAATAACTCCTTTGTCTTTTTGAAGCCTACTTGAAAGCAAGGGGACATATTATATTCAAATATATTTTATTAATATATTGTAGGTTTGTAAAGCATTTAGGGATATAAAATGAAATAGAAATGTATCTATTATAATCCTGATATGGAAATATTATAATCATGAATCATTATAATTATATTTTAATTAATAAAATAATACAGACTTTGCAAATACTTAACATTAACTATGCTAATATGTTATAAACCAACAAATTAGATAGATAGATAGATAGATAGATAGATAGATAGATAGATAGATGATTTATTTACAAATCACACTAAGGGTGCTTTTGAAATTCTCCTCCAGAATGTGAAAAATGGAACAATTCTATTAATGCAAAGAGCCAACCCAATATATCATGTCTATACATATGATGTCTTACATGCTATATACATACAGTACATACATCAGTACACACATACATATATATTATATATAAATTTATATCCTAAATGAAAATATAAGTGACAAAAATTGTTTTACTCACATGAAACAAGAAACCAGAGCAGTGCTGGGACTGAATACATGTTCCCCTTTAAGTCGTCTGAAAAGTTTCTCTGACTGAAGCCTGAAACCTCCCCTTTCAGTCCTTAGTGCAGGAAGCTGTGTAACTGCCATTTCACTGCATCCGCAGCCATCCCAATTTTGCAGAGTATAAACAGAGTTATGGTCTCGCTCTTGCAGGGTACTGAATGCCCTAAACTCTCATGGACTTCAGGGCACATGGCACATTATAGGATTGAGCCCCGATGCTTAACTGTTAGGGAATCTCTCACATTGGTGTGCAGGATTCAACTGATCATCTGATTTGGTGTCTAGGAAGAATGCCTCATCCTCAGGGGCATACCAGCATGTGTATCTGTGGAGCTGTGGGCAGGAACTATCCTGAGACTGTGGGTGTGAGGGAAAATTCTGGGACATTGGTACTTCTCATCTTCTTTGATATTTCTAAACATCGAGTTTATTTTTAGAAGTTGTTTAACCCCTCACATCCCTCAAACATGTTTTGTTACCTGTACAGTTTTAATGCAAGACAACAAAGCAGGAAGAGGGAGTCCACCAGGAGGCCAGAATCACATGGACAATTGCAAGATTTGGTCAAAGTCTGTTATTCTCCAAATATCAGCCCATCTGAAGAGAGTTCCACTGGCCAGAATGTATAACTGTTCCTGCACAGAGAGCATCCACTGACAAATACAGATGCAGACAGACAGGCCAAATTCAACTATACCATCAGCTGGCATAAAACATCTTCAACAGGACATGCAGCTGTTTAATCCAAGGCAAAATTTGGTTTTCATCAATATAGCTCCTTTCCCAATCTCCAGCACATTTATCAGAGAGATAATTCCTATGTCTAATAGATCACTTCAATAGGAAAAGTGGTCGATTCTGGTGGGAAGGCCAGTGGACTGAGAGTCAGGACTCCTGGGTTCCATCCCCTAATGCTGTCATTGACGCACTGCATGACCTGGGGCAGTTTAACCCATTTCATATGCTCTCTCTCTCTCTCTTTCTGAGGTTTCTTTCATGATTCCCTAATATCAAGCTGAAATCTAATCTCCACTCCATCTCTGATCAAAAGGTTGTAGAACCTGAGCAAAGGGGACCATTTTGTCTGTAGAAATGGGAACTTTTCCCTGAGGGCGAGGTGTGTGTTAGGGAGGCAATAGTTCCCCTGGAGGGAGCAAACTAATGTCCATTTATACCTAGGCTGGTGAATACATCACAGGGAATAATCCTGCAGTGGTTGGAAAGGGGTTGGCTCAGTTGTGGCCTCAGACATCTCCTCCATCGCTAATAGCTGTGATGAAACATGACGCAGATGTTCCCCCCTCAAGGGAAGGAGGGAGAAGCTGGGGCTGTGACTCACAGTGTCTGCGGGAGGGGACAGGGCAGGGGACTGAGCTAGTGGGTGAAACCTGATCTCAGCTCAGCTCCTCACAGCGACAGGGGGAGGGGAAGTTTTTGTCCAGGGGCTGCACCCACTTGGCTCAGTGTGCGGCTCCAGGCGCAGTAATAGAGCCCCGTGTGGTTGGGGAAGAGGCTGTCTGTGCTCAGCATGAAGTTCTGCTGGGTCGGTCGGGCACCTTTAAAGTGTTTCTCCAAACTGTCGTCAATCAAATCCTGGGCTCTGGAGAGAAAGAGCATGTGCAGGGCTCCTCCCTGGGGAGGCTGCCGGTACCAGTACATCCAGGGGGTTGAACTGTATCCCTGCAGGTAGCAGTGGAGCTGGACAGAGGAGCCGGGGGGCAGAGAAATGAATCGGGGGGTCTGGTGGAGAGTCTGAGAGCGCCCGTCTGTGAATGAGACACAGAGATGAACAGAGAAAGAAAGAGGAAGGGAGTCCGAAAGAGAGAAGGCAGGTAAATGGCAATGCGAAATATCGCTCAGTTCTCCCCTTACAGTGCGGGAGGGTCAGGAGGGTGAGAAGCAGCCACAGTCGCTCCGGCATCTTCCTGCCCTGCAAACTCACTGATCGCAGAGCCGGATGCATCGTCTCTCTAAGGCCAGATATGCTACTCTTCAGACATTTGACACCAATATTCGAATTCTCCTTTCACACGTTCCCTCTCTCCCCATTTTGAGCCACAATTTGTGATGCTCTTTTCCTGGCCCTTTATATACCTCACTCTCTCCTTCTCTTTGACACTCCCTTCTATTCCACTCCTCCCTTTTCCCCAGTCTTCTCTCTCTGTCTCTCCTCTTCCCTCCCTCGCACTGCTCAAGCACAAATCACATTATTTCTCTACCTCTGTCACTGTTCTTGCCACCCAGACCTTCCTACCCAAACCTCACCCACCAGCGGGCTCTGCCAAACCCTCCAGGTTTGGTCAGGTTATAGAATTTCACCATCCAGCTAACAAAGCTTCCTGTCCACCTCCCCTGTTCCTGGACCTTTCCCTGTAAAGCTGTTTGAAATTATCCTTCTCTCTCACACACACACTCATGACAGAACAGGAAAACGCTGCTGCCCTCTTTCCCTCTGGCTAATCCAAGGCACTCCAAGCCCCAGTAATATTCCCCAATAACTCCTTTTAGGGGCAGGGCTGACTCCAGACCCCAGCAAGCCAAGCGCGTGCTTGGGGCAGAGTGCCGCGGGAGGGCGGCGGGCGGCTCCGGTGGACCTCCCGCAGGCATGCCTGCGGATGCTCCACCGAAGCTGCGGGACCAGCGGACCATCCGCAGGCACATCTGCAGGAGGTCCACCGGAGCCGCGGGACTGGCGACCGCCAGAGCACCCCCCGCGGCATGCCGCCCTGCTTGGGGCGGCGCAATTCCTAGAGCTGCCCCTGCTTAGGGGCAACACATTGCAAGAGATGGATGTACTGGAGACCTTACCAAAAATAGTGACAAGCACCTTCACCACTGTGTCAGCCCAGCCACCAGCAACCAATGCTAGCACAGGACCACAGTTTAAGTGAGGGAAGAGAGGCAGAAGATGGGTGTCTGGTTGCCATGGGACGGCAGGTAGATTGGCCCCTCTGTTAGGGAGAGATCAAAATTTGGGATAATAAGGATGGAAAGGGGGATCTCCAGTGGGAGGGGTATGTCTGGCTTGACTGATGTTTGTAGCACTGCTTCCTGGCCTATGATCCAGCAAATCCAGCCCTGATGTCATTGCATTACTGAATACTACTTAGCAATTAAATGTTAAGTAAGCAATTAAAACATGCCCCTACTCCAACTGATGCTAATGGCAGAGTGTCCATGACTCCACTAGGCTCAAGAGTTGCAAGTTTCCCAACAACCCTTTGAGGTAACAAGTTACTTGTGAACAACCTGAGGCACAGAGATGCCTTTAAATGTCTAGTCAGTGACTGAACTGGGAGATGAACTTAGAAGTTCCTGACTTCTGGCCTCACTCTTCAAAACAATAGCACCCCAGTCTGAACCCAGGGTTCTTTAGCAGATCTGTTGCATCAGCATTTCCAACAGAGAGATGAGCGGTGAATGGAGTGAGGGTGACACACACTGGCAGCACAGTGGAAATGTAGCCTCTGAATCCTAGAGCTGTGGTTCTAACATTGAAGTGAATGGGACTGTTCCTCCGTCCACAGGGATCTATGTAAGCTTATTACATGCAACATCCAGTGGTGAGCTGGAGCAGGTTCCCACAGGTTCTCAAGAACTGGTTGCTAAAATTAGACCTCCATGGAGAACCGGTTGTTAAAGGGCCAGAGGGTGGGCAAAGAACTCTGGTCTGTGGGCCGGACCATCCTGTTGCTCCCAGGATTCCCAGCTGGGGAGGCTGAGGCTCCCCGGTCCTTCCCCCGCTTCCCCCCAGCTGCAGCGTGGCCAGCCGCCGGCACCAGCTGGGCAGCTCAGCTGAGCTCTGGAGTCGTCCTGCTGCCACTTTTTGAATGGCCCAGCAAGGTGTGTGTGTGCGGGGGCTGCTGCAAGCTCCAGGGCTGGGCAGAGGGGAGGGGCAGAGGAGGGGGCAAGTGGGGCAATTGGCCCAGGCCCTGCAGAGGCCTCCGGCCCCATGACGATCTCTCCCTGGCCCCTCCCCCGCTCCACCTCTTTAAATCAGAACTTTTTATAGGGAACCGGTTGTTAAGATTTTGGCAGTTCATCACTGGCAACATCAGGGCCTAAGATAAAAATAGTTGTGGATCATTCATATGTTTTCTGTAGATGTTTTATATACTTGGTTTAGACAGCAAAATATTTGATTTATTGTGGGAATTAAAAGCAAAAGAGAATATTTTAAATGTTACAATATTTCTTTGTATAACTGTCAGTTTATACAGTCTATATGGATGAAGATAAAAGGGGAAATAAACAGAGGTAGTGTCATGGTAAGGATCTACTGCAGGCCACCAAATCAAAAAGAGGAGCTGGATGAAGCATTTTTAGAATAAATAGTAGAAGAATTCAAAGCGCAGGATAAATGAGGGACTTTAACTACCCAGATATCTGTTGGAAAATAACATAGCAGGACACAAACTGTCCAACAAGTTCTCGGAATATGTAGGGGATAACTCTTTGTTTCAGGAAGTGGAGGAAGTACCTAAGGAGGCAGTTATTTTTGGTTTGATTCTAACTAATAAGGAAAAACTGGTTAAGAATCTGAATGTGGAAGGCAACTTGGGCGCACGTGATTGTGAAATGATAGAGTTCATGATTCTGAGGACAGGAAGGAGTGAGAGCAGTAGGCTAAAAACAATGGACTTCAACAAAGAAGACTTTAACAAACTCAGAAGACTGATAAGTTTGGTTCCATGGGAAGGAAATCTTGGGGAAACATGAATTCAGGAAAGCTGGCAGTTTCTAAACCCAACTACACTACACAGTTTTGTGGACAAAAGCCAGCGGGGAATGGGGAGCTGAGAGGAGAGGCAGCCCCTGTGAGGCAGCTGGGCTCCCATCTGGGAGCTGCCAGCAAAGCTGAGAGACCCAGCTCTAAGCTCCCCACACGACCCTTCTTAGGTCGGTGGAAGCGCTCCTGGTGAGGACATGCACCACCGACCCAAGGAGGGTAGTATGTATGGACATCAACCATTGCAGTAAATAATGCAATGGCTGTAAGTTGACCTAACACAGGTTGACTTATCTTTGTAGTGTAGACTTAGTTTAAAAGAAACAATATTAAAGGCATAATAGCAAACTCTCCCAGTGTGGAGGAAAGATAGGAAAAATAGTAAGAGACCATTTTGGCTGTATCAGGAGCTCTTTAAGGACCTGAAAATCAAAACGAAATCCTACAAAAAGTGGAAACAAGGAGAAATCGCTATTAATGAGTTTAAAAGCATTATAAAAGCGCAAATATGTAGGAAAAAGTTTGAATGGATAAGTGTAGTATAACTTGCAAACAACATAAAAGGTAATAAGAAGAGGTTCTATAAATATATTAAGTAAGAAAGCAATAAAGGAAAGTGTAGGTCCATAACTTAATGGGGAAGGTGAGCAAATAACAGATGACACAGAGAAAGCTAAATATTAAATGCCTTTTTTACTTCACTTTTCTCTGAAAACGTTGATTGTGATTATATGCTTTTCTCAATAAATATTAACAAAAACAACTAATATTAGCAAGACAGAATGATTTCATACTAGAATAGGAAAAGAACAGGTTAAGGAATAGATAGACAAGGTGGGTGAGGTAACATCTTTTATTGGACCAACTTCTGTTGGTGAGAGAGAAAAGCTTTTAAGCTTATATAGAGCTCTTCTTCAGGTCTGGGAAATGTACTCAGAGTGGAGTGTCACACCTAAATACAAGGTGGATCCATGGGTCCTCCTACACATGCCTATCACAATATGTTGTGTACCTCAAACAGTGCACTAAATGCCCCAATAACAACTATGTTGGTGAGACCAGATGATCACTATGCTGTCAAATGACCTCACACTGGAAAATGATAAAAGACAAAAACACCCTGTCACGTGTGGGTGAACATTTTTCACAAAGCAATCACTCCATATCTGACCTATCAGTCCTCATCCTCAAGGAAACCTGCACAACACTTTCAAAAGATGAGCCTAAGAGCTTAAATTTATAATTTTGCTAGACACTAAAAATCACAGACTGAATAGAGACACTGGATTTATAGCTTATTACAACAATCTGTGACCTACTAACAAACTCCTCCCAGCTGCTTTACTCCCCCCCACCCATCCTGTGGATGAGAGATGTCAACAGGTCACTTCACTGTGAATGGTCCCTTGAAATATGTGTTAACTACTTATGCTAAACAATCTGTTCTACCTATTTAGGGTATGTCTACTCTGGGAGTATGTGTACACTGCAAAGATGTTGACAAAACTTTTGTCTTTCATGGGTACTTGAAAAAGCCCTGCCCCGTGAAAGACAAAAGTTTTGCTGATACAAGTGACAATGTGAACATGGCCCTCCTGACGACAAAGCTAACATCACTCATGGGGATGGAAGTATTTTGTTAGCAAAAGTGCAGACAAACAGCATTTACACACGCTGACTTTTAGTGACAAGGTTGTGTCGACACAGACTTATCGCTAAAAGCTTCATGGTGTAGACAAGCCCTCTGAAAAGAAGAGCTCTGTGGAGCTCGAATGTTTGTCTTTCTCACCAACTAAAGTTGGTCAAATAAAAGATATTACCTCACCCACCTTGTCTCTCTAATACCCTGGGACTGACACAGCTACAACAACACTGCATACAACAACAGTATGTTAAGGAATATTGAGATGAGATAGATGTATTCAAGCTGGCAGTGTCTGATGAAATTCACTATACAATACCTAAGGAACTAGCCAAAGCAATATCTGAATCATAATAATTATTTTAAAGAACTCACAGAGGACGGTGCAGTCCCAGAGGACTGGAGATGAGTAAACACAGTACCTGTCTTGTAAAAGGGGAAGAAGGAGGACCCAGGGAATTATAGACCGGTGACCATAACATCCATATTTGGAAAGATACTGTAAGAAATTATTAAACAATCATTTTGTTTAAACCTGGGGGATTATAAGGTGATAAGAAATAGCCACCATGAATTTGTCAAGAACAAATCATGTGAACCAATCTAATATTCTTCTTTGACCTGGTAATTGGCCTTCTCAACCGGGAAGAGTAGTAAATACAATACTATCTGGACTTAAGTAAAGTTTTCGACACTGTCCCACATTACATTTTTATAACTAAACTAGGGAAATATTGTCTAGGTGAAATTACTATAAGGCAAGAGAGCACGGGAGGAAAAACAAGGAGGAAAGTGCAACAGGGAAGGCCCTGAGATTCATACAGAGAAAGTAGGACAATCAGCTAGTTATCTTAGGTGCCAGTACATGAACGCAAGAAGCCTGGGAAACAAGCAGGAAGAACTGGAAGTCCTGGCACAGTCAAGGAACTATGATGTGATTGGAATAACAGAGACTTGGTGGGGTAACTCACAGGACTGGAGCACTGTCATGGATGGGTATAAACTGTTCAGGAAGGAAACGCGAGACAGAAAAGGTGGAGGAGTTGCACTGTATGTAAGAGAGCAGAATGATTGCTCAGAGCTCCAATATGAAACTGGAGAAAAGCCTTTATAAAGTCGAGTGCATATGGCCATACTAAGCACGTTAATTTGGCAGTGTGCGTCCATAGAACCGAGGCTAGTGTTGACTTCCAGAGCGTTGCACTGTGGGTAGCTATCCCATAGCTAGCCCATAGTTCCCGCAGTCTCCCCCGCCCATTGGAATTCTGGGTTGAGATCCCAATGCCTGATGGGGCAAAAAACATTGTCGCCGGTTGTTCTGGGTACGTGTCGTCAGGCCCCCTCTCCCTACCCCCTGTGAAAGCAAAGGCAGACAACTGTTTCATGCCTTTTTTCCTGGGTTACCTGTGCAGACGCCATACCACAGCAAGCATGGAGCTTGCTCAGCTCAACGCAGCAGCCATGAACATTGTAAGCACCTCGTGCATTATCGTGCAGTTTATGCTAAACCAGAACCTGCAAAACCAGGTAAGAAGGAGGCGGCAGCACTGCGACGAGAGTGATGAGGACATGGACACAGAATTTTCTCAAACCACGGGCCCCGGTGCTTTGGAGATCATGGTGTTAATAAGGCAGGTTTATGCCATGGAACGCCAATTCTGGGCCTGGGAAACAAGCACAGACTGGTGGGACCACATAGTGTTGCAGGTGTGGGACGATTCCCAGTGGCTGCGAAACTTTCGTATGCGTAGGGCCACTTTCATGGAACTTTGTGACTTGCTTTCCCCTGCCCTGAAGAGCAAAGACACCAAAATGAGAGCAGCTCTCACAGCTGAGAAGCGAGTAGCGATAGCCCTGTGGAAGCTTGCAACGCCAGACAGTTACTGGTCAGTCGGGAATCAATTTGGATAGGCAAATCTACTGTGGGGGCTGCTGTGATGCAAGTAGCCAAAGCAATCACTGAGCTGCTGCTACCAAAGGTCATGTCTCTGGGAAATGTGCAGGTCATAGTGGATGGCTTTGCTGCAATGGGGTTCCCCTAACTGTGGCTGGGCGATAGATGGAACCCCTATCCCTATCTTGGAACCGGAGCACCAGGGCAGCCAGTACATAAACCGCAAGGTGTACTTTTCAATGGTGCTGCAAGCACTGGTGGATCACAAAGGATGTTTCACCAACATCAATGTGGGATGGCCGGGAAGGCTTCATGACGCTCGTGTCTTCAGGAACACTAATCTGTTTAAATGGCTGCAGCAAGGGATTTACTTCCCAGACCAGAAAATAACTGTTGTGGATGTTGAAATGCCTATTGTTATCCTTGGGGACCCAGCCTACCCCTTAATGCCATGGCTCATGAAGCCATACAAAGGCAGCCTGGACAGTAGTCAGGAGCTGTTCAACTATAGGCTGAGCAAGTGCAGAATGGTGGTAGAATGTGCATTTGGACATTTAAAGGGACACTGGCGCACGTTACTGACTCGCTCAGACCTCAGCGAAACCAATGTCCCCATTGTTATTGCTGCTTGCTGTGTGCTCCACAATCTCTGTGAGAGTAAGGGGGAGACGTTTATGGCGGGGTGGGAGGCTGAGGCAAATCGCCTGGCCGCCGATTACGCAGAGCCAGACACCAAGGCATTTAGAAGAGCACACCAGGAAGCGCTGCCAGTTTAATGACTGGCCAGGCTATGGTGTGACAGTTCTGCTTGTTTCTCCTTGATGAAAACCTGCCCCCTTGGATGACTCATTCCCTGTAAGCCACCCACCCTCCCCCCTTCGATCACAGCTTGCTTTCAAAGGAAATAAAGTCACTATCATTTAAAAACCATGTATTCTTTATTAATTGATTATATAAATATATAAACTGACAAGGTAGCCTGGGGAGGGGGGAGGAGGGAAGGAAAATGCCACTAAAAAGTTCAAAATCCCCCCCACACACACACACGTTCTTGGGCATCTGGGTGAGGAGGCTATGGAACATGGGGAGGGGGAGGGCAGTTACACAGGGGCTGCAGCGGCACTCTGTGATCCTGCTGCCATTCCTGAAGCTCCACCAGATGCCGGAGCATGTCCATTTGATCCCACAGTAGTTGCAGCGTTGCATCATGCCTCCTCTGATCTTCCTGCCACCACCTCTCATCTCGAGCGTCCCTCCTGTCCTCACGTTCATCCCTTCCATCCTCACATTCATCCCTTCTTTCCTCACGTTTGTTGGCCGCTTTCCTGTACTGTGATACTGTGTCCTTCCACTCATTCAAATGAACTCTTTCACTGTGGGTCAATTGCATGATTTCAGAGAACATTTAATCTCTCGTGTGTTTTTTTTGCCGCCTTATCTAAGATACCCTTTGGGACGGAGGAGAGAGGCTTGAAAAATGTGCAGCTGCAGAAGGGAGAGAAGTATTTAAAAAGATACATAATACAGAACAATGTGTGTACTCTTTCACGGTGAACAACACTATTCACATTACATAGCACATGTGATTTCGAAAAGCTGAATATGAGTCAGCAGTGTGCCCTTGTTGCCAAGAAGGCTAATGGCATTTTGAGTTATATAAGTAGGGGCATTTCCAGCAGATCGAGGGATGTGATCATTCCCCTCTACTCAGCACTGGTGAGGCCTCATTTGGAGTACTGTGTCCAGTTTTGAGCCCCACACTACAAGAAGGATGTGGATAAATTGGAGAGAGTCCAGCAGAGGGCAACAAAAATGATTAGGGGGCTGGAGCACATGACTTATGAGGAGAGGCTGAGGGAACTGGGATTGTTTAGCCTGCAGAAGAAAAGAATGAGGGGGGATTTGATAGCTGCTTTCAACTACCTGAAAGGGGGTTCCAAAGAGGATGGATCTAGACTGTTCTCAGTGGTAGAAGATGACAGAACAAGGAGTAATGGTCTCAAGAGGGGGAGGTTTAGGTTGGACATTAGGAAAAACTTTTTCACTAGTAGGGTGGTGAGGAACTGGAATGCGTTACCTAGGGAGGTGGTGGAATCTCCTTCCTTAGAGGTCTTTAAGGTCAGGCTTGACAAAGCCCTGGATGGGATGATTTAGTTGGGTTTGGTCCTGCTTTGAGCAGGGGGTTGGACTAGATGACCTCCTGAGGTCCCTTCCAACCCTGAGATTCTATGATTCTATGATTCAGTACAAGGTCGCATTTTCCATCTTAATATTGAGTGCCTGCAGCTTTGGTGTTAGAGATCACAGACACAGGGCCGGGCAACAGAATTCAGCTTGCATGCGGCCATGGTATGCCAGCTCAGCGTAGAAGTGGCATGTCTGTGGATCTCCACCGGAGTGTCCATTTGCTTCTTTGGTTTTCTGGTAGGCTTGTCTGAGCTCCTTAACTTTCACGCGGCACTGTAGTGAGTCCCTATTGTGGCCTCTCTCCATCATGCCCTTGGAGACTTTTTCAAATGTTTTGGCATTCCGTTTTTTGGAATGTAGTTCTGCTAGCATGGAATCCTCTCCCCATATAGCGATCAGATCAAATATCTCTCGTACTGTCCACGCTGGAGCTCTTTTTCGATTTTTGGACTGCATGGTTACCTGTGCTGATGAGGTCTGCATGGTCACCTGTACTGATCAGCTCTCCACACTGGGCAGACAGGAAATGAAATTCAAAACTTCCCCGGGGCTTTTCCTGTCTACCTGGCCAGTGCATCCAAGTTCAGATTGCTGTCTAGAGTGGTCACAATGGTGCACTGTGAGATAGCTCCCGGAGGCCAGTACTGTCAAATTGCGTCCACACTAACCCTTGTAGTAAGAGGAGGCCCTAAGATATAAACCTTGGTATCAGAGGCCCGGTATGAGGCCTGAGGCCTGAACTAAAGTAATGGTCTAGACCAGTGATGAGCTGCCAAAATATTAACAACCGGTTCCCTCCTCCTCACCTCATGAGGGTGACACCCCCACCCCCCGGGGACTCCTGCCCCGCCCCCCAGAACCCCTGCCCTATCCACCCCCTTCCCTGTCCCTTAACTGCCCCCTGCAAACCCTCCTCTTATTCCTGATAGCCCCCTGCCCCCCCCTCATCCTACCACCCCTTCTCTCTTTCCCGACTGCCCCTAGAACCCCTGCCCCTGACTGCCTCCCACCGCCCCATCCAACCCCTGGTCCTTCCTGACTGCCCCCCCAGGACCCTTGCCCCCATTCAATTCCCCTGTTCCCTGCCCTCTGACCACTCCCAGTCCCGACCCTAATCCACCACCGCCCTCTATCCAACACCCTCTCCCTGCCCCCCTTACCCTGCTGCTTGGAGATGGGAGCCGTGCCACCCAGAGTCGGGGGTGGGAGCCACAGGCGCTGGGCTGCAGTCGGGGTCCAGGTCAGCATCTGGGTCCGGCCCGGAGCCTCACTGTCCAGCCGGAGTCGGGGTCCGGTGCGGAGACGCACTGCCCGCCAGCCAGAGTCAGAGCCGGGGGCCGGCGCGGAGCCCCGCTGCCCAGAGTCGGGGCCGGGGTCAGAGCCGCTGCCCGCCCGGAGCCACGCCGCCCGCCCTGCCAGAGTCGGAGCCAGGGTCCGGGTCGGCGTCGGGGTCTGGCCCGGAGCCGCGCCGCCCGCCCGCCCGGCCAGAGTCGGGGCCAGGGTCCAGCTCGGAGCCACCCCGCCCACCCGGCCGGGGACCGAGCTGCGCCGCCCGCCCACCCGCCCGCCCGGCCGGTGACCGAGCCGCGCCGCCAGCCCGCCCGCCCGGGGTCCGAGCCGCGCCGCGCCGCCAGCCCGCCCACCCGGGGTCCGAGCCGCGCCGCGCCGCCAGTCTGCCCGCCCGGGGTCCGAGCCGCGCCGCGCTGCCAGCCCGCCCGCCCGGGGTCAGGTCCGGGGTCCGGGTCGGCGTCGGGGTCCGGCCCGAAGCCGCCCGCCCGGCCGGGGTCAGAGCCGGGGGCCGGCCCAGAGCTGCGCCGCCCAGAGTCGGGGCCGGGGGCTGGCCCGGAGCCGCGCTGCCCGCCCGGCCAGAGTCGGGCCGGGTCGGGGTCAGGGTCAGAGCCGGGGCCTGGCCCGGAGCTGCGCCGCCTGGCCGGGGACCTGGGGATGCGGGGCGCCTCCCCCCACCCCACCCAGCTTACCTGCAGGAAGCTGCTGCTGCTGCTTCCTTCTCAGCCCTCCCAGGCTTCCTGCGCTAACAGCTGATTGGCGGGAAGCCTGGAGGGAGAGCCTTCAGAGGAGGAGACAAAGCTGGAGCCAGGTGAGCTGGGGCAGGGCAGGGCAGGGAAGGGAAGGGAAGGGAGCTGCTGGAACCTTTGTTAAATTTAGAAGCCCTTTACAACCGGTTCTAAAAGGGTTTCTAAATTTAACAACCGGTTCGCGCGAACCGGTGCGAACCGGCTGCAGCTCACCACTGGTCTAGACTTTGCTAACATAAAGCAAAGTTAAGCTGTGAGCCAGAGGTAGGCCTTGCTTACAGAAGCTGGCAAGGAAAGGGCTGATGCTGCAAGAAGATACGTACCTAAAAGGTACTGAACATTTACATACTTGCACATTCCACACAAATAACAAAGAACAGGCTGGCCCATCCCAATGACAGGGGCAAAAGGGTAATATGATGGCTAGAGTTGATTTGATCGAACCAACATGTACAAGGTGAGAGGCGACACCTTACTACGTAAAGGAGTTGTACCTTGCTGCGTAGAGGGGTTGCACCTCAATACGTCAGGTGTGATGTGTAACTTAATTGTTTGTACCTGTGGATAAGAATGCATCCCTGGGGCGGTGTCTTTGTCCGGCCGAGGGGGCAGTGGAAAGTCCCGCCACTGACTGAGCCGGGTCCATTGCCAAGAGGCACTTTCTTGTAGTATGTCCTGAATTAGACTAAGAAATCTACAGGGAACTGCAATTGTGTACAAGGTCGCAATAAACCTAGTCGATATGACTTTGCATCTTACTAGACTCTGTGGTTATTGGGGGTTCTTGTCAGGTCTGCCGGGTCAGCTATCTGCACAGAGCTGGGGCAGCACACAGAGGGAACACACGCATGCAGCTGAGTGATATCAACATTGGAGAAAGCAGAGCACCACACCGGTAGCACTCTGATAACAACCCTAATTCGAACTGGCAATGTCGATTTCAGCACTACTCCCCTTGTCGGGGAGGAGTACAGAAATCGATTTTAAGAGCCCTTTATGTAGAAGTAAATAGCTTCATTGTATGGACGGGTGCAGGGTTAATTCGATTTAGCGCTGCTAAATTTGGCCTAAACGCGTAGTGTAGACCAGGCCTAAGTGTGGAAACAGAAGAAAATATATGGCTGTGGTGACTGTGAAATCAGATTATGCTGTGCTTCAGTGTGAGACAGTGCCAATGCCATGGTTATAGTGGTTAGATCATGGACATATCACCGAGGTGATATGAGAAGATCTCCTAGAGAAGGGTGTCAGGAACAGGCTGGCTGGGTCACAGCACAGAATGCTGTAAGCACAGGTCACAGTGGACATGTTTCTTCACCAGTGCATATCTCTCCAGCAGCCCCAATCCAGATCTGAAGCCAATGCAGATTTCCCTATTGATTTCCTCACCTGTACAGTAAATGTCCAATATTTTTATCTGTGGCACAACTGAAAACTGTCCCTAGTCCAAAATTAGAGGCCTTTTAAAAGAAAAACCTAGGTGTATTCAGCACCCTGTGCCAGTCTGCCCTTAAGGTGTCAATTTCATCATGTGTGAGTGCAACTTGCTGGCATTATAACAATGGATCAGAGGGAGGCTCCTTATTCTGATCTCTGGAATAATGATTGAATCAGGCTGTAGTAGCAAGAAGTAAGGTTAGTTCACAGTAACAGGAAAATACAGCTAAGGTAGGGAAGGGAGCAAGGACTGTTTTACCCCTACTGAGTATTGACTATAAAGGCATGTTTTACTTATGTAGTATTTACTTTCTTTGTTTCTGCTGTTGCTTCCCCTAACCATGGGCAGCGAGTTATATACCCACGTGGTGCTCAGGCACCAGCAATATTCAGAGCCCAGGGGCCCAGCTCCACCAATGTTTGGGGCCGGGTCTCCCCACTGGCCCCACCTGCCGCTGCCCCGCGCTTCCCCCGTGTGTCCTCTAACCACCCCTTGCTGGCCCCATGCATGTCCCTGGGCCTTGGAGGGAGCAGGGGCCTCTTCCGTGCAGATCCATGCTGAGGATCTGCCTCTTCCGTGCAGATCCATGCTGCCGCAGAGTCCTAGTCCCCCCCATATCGACTGCCATATTGTCCTCCTCTCTGGCCCCTGTCCCGGAGCAGCCTGCCTGCACCCCAAACTCATCCCCGGCCCTGCCCCACCCCAGAGCCCACACCCCCAGCCAGAGTTTTCACCCCCCCACTGCACCCTCAACCCTCTACCCTAGCCCTGAGCCCCTCCAGCACCTCAAACGCCTTATCACCAGTCCCACACAGAGCCCTCACCCCCCACACTCCTACTCTCACCCTGAGCCCCTCCCACACCCCAAACCCCTCATTCCCAGCCCCAGACAGAGCCCTCATCCCCCTGCACCCTAACTGTCTGCCCCAACCCTGAGCCCCCTCCTGCATCATGAGGGATAGCTCAGTGGTTTGAGCATTGGCCTGCTAAACCCAGGGCTGTAAGTGCAATCCTTGAGGGGACCCCTTAGGGATCTGGGACAAAAATTGGTCCTGCTAGTGAAGGCAGGGGGCTGGACTTGATGACCTTTCAAGGTCCCTTCCAGTTCTAGGAGATTGGTATATCTCCAATTATTATTGATTAGCCCTCAACCCACACCCCAACCCTCTGCCATAGCCATGAGCCCCCTCCCACACCCCAAACCCGTCATCCCTAGCCCCACCCCTGCACCCCCTCCCTCCCAGAGCCTGCACCCCCTCCCATCCCCAAACTCCTTCCCAGCACCTGCACCCTGCACCCCAGACCTCCTCTCCCACCCAAACTCCCTCCCAGAGCCTTGGGCAGGTGGGGGGCAGAGTTTGGGCGGGAGCAGGTTCTGGGCACCACTAAAATTTCTACAAACCTGCCGCCCCTGCCCCTAACTGTAAATCACAAGCAGCCCAGGGCTTCTTCATTTTTCTTGTCTGAACACTTCTTCCTAAGCATGGAAGCCCTTCTGTTCCCGTCCCCCATTTTTTCAAACAGGGTAGGCGGTTCATCCCATCAGGGTAACTGTTACCCTCTGCCACCATCTGTCACTGTCTCACCCCTGAGATGAGCCCTGGCTCTTATCCCCTGCTCCCAATTTTGCTCCTCAGCCCCTCCCCTATCTCTGCTTCCAGCTGTTTCACACCCACCTAAACACCCTTGCACAGTCAGTTTCCGCCCCCTGCTTGGACCCCCCCATCCTGCCCCATTTGCTCCCTTGCTCCCCTTTAACCTTTTTTAATCCCCAGTGAAGGCAGCAACTTCAGCAGATGTTACTGATCAATAAGCATTCTCAGTAGGAACCAAGTAGCACTCAGCACCCTCTCCACCCATTGCCCTGCCAGAGTCCTAGTGCCAGGGAGCCTCCTCCAGCCAGGATCACTGGGCCTGTGATCCTGCAGAGAGCAGGGACCCGAGCACCCTGGGGTCCTACCAGACACTGCTGGGCTGGGTCCTGCAAGGGAGGGGGAGGGATTTATGCCACTGGGCCTGATTCTGCTGCCATCCCATATTTATGTCCCGGCGGCTCTGCTCCTGCCCCCACCCGGCAACTCCTCCACTCTGCCTCCAGCCCAGCTCCAACCCCAGCCACAGCTCCACTCAGCCCCCAGCTCTGCCTTCAGCCCAAGATCCTCTGCTGAGCCATCTGTGCAGTAATGGGGGGTGGGGAGGAGGAGAAAGGGGGGAGATTCTATTATTGGTAACAGGGAGCACAACAGGAAAAGTTTGGACACCACTGCTTTATGGACAAAATGTATGGCACTAGGGAGAACAAAGTTGCAATTTCCATGCGTCCTGTCTTATGTCTGCATTTGATTGATGTGAACCACAGGACTGAAATTATAACATCTTGAACCAGGAATGAGTTAAATGAATGGCAGATGGCTATATGTTATGAGGTTGTCACAAGAAAACAACCCATGGTCAAAGGAGCTGCTCTGCCTTTGTTCATTTCTCCCCCAGCAGCACCATGCTGGTATTTCTCTGCATAATGTGCTGTTTCTGTCTGCATGAGAACAGCCTGATGATCTACATCTTACGTGGAGATGGGAGGAGCTGCTCTCTCTGAGGGAGTGTGGGGGGAAGGAGGGAGGTTTTTGTAGGTGGTGGAGGTGACTCTGAAGCACTGTGTCTAAACTGCTGGCACAGAAATACACAGCTGAGTGCTCAATCTTCACAGAGGTGATGTTCAAGTCAAAGACTTCGATCTGTGGCCGGGAGGCTGTGAATCCATCTTTAATATCACCTTTCGCCTTGTTATTTACAGTAAGTGAGTAATAGATCAGCTGCAGCCCCTTCCCCTGCTGTTGCTGATACCAGTACATATTATCATGACCATCAGTTTGTCTGCATGTCAGCTGGGCTGTCTGTCCTCTCTTCAGTACCAGGCTTGGTGTTTGGGTGATTTTAGCGTCTGTGTGTCCTGTGAGACAAAACAAAAGAAATAAACACAGTTAAACAAAGGAGCTGTATCCTGCAGACACCAGAACGGGGATTTCATCGCTCCACCAAAGACTTACTTGCTCCCAAGATGCCCAGGGCTGCTGTGCACCAGACTAACCACATCCCCATCTCTGGGGCAGTGATCAGTGAGCTGAGCAGCATTTGCCCAGCAGTGGATTTTATACAGCTCCGCTCTGTAGGGCTGTTTCTGCACCAATAGGCACTAGGTGGTCACACACTTCAGAGCTGGTGTAGGTCGAGCTTATTGCACACACATGGTCATAGACAGCTTGTTTTATGTGGAGGCTAGAATTAAAAAATAAAATACTTGCTACTGAATATCACTTTAATGAGTAGTTTTCTATCATGACTACATTTGCCCACTTTTAAGAAAGTGAGATAAATGAGCTTCTGTTCCAAACTCAGTGTATCCCTTATTTATTAACACAGTCCCTAATTTTTTTGGGGGGAGCGGGGAGGGTCTAAAGCCCCCAACCCCACAGTTGTGTCTGCCCACTACACATCAGGAGCTTTTTGCATCATTCCATTCCACCCCCACAAGCTTCCTGTGTGCCTCCCCCACACTATCCACCTCTACTTCAGGGACTCCCTGCAACTCCTTCCCCTCAGTATTGCCGCCCTGCCCCCACTCCCAGGCTCTGAGTGCCTCCTAATGCCTCCTACCTTACCAGGGGCCCCCATTTCTCCCCTATAATAGGGTTCTGAGTGTACCTCCATTTCCTCTACCCCCCAGTATTTCCTCCCCCCCTTGCCAGGTGCTGTGCACACTCTATTCCCCTCTTCGCTTGGGCAACGGATGAAGCTTGTCCTGAGGGAGGCTGGCTCCTTGTCCCATTTCTTCTGCCCACGGCCCTGCCCACACTCCACCCCTGCTCCACCCATAGGCCTCACCCCCTTCCTGTGTGCCCCACTGCTCACTGCATCCCTCCTCACCCCCTGCCCCCATGTGGGGAGAGGGGGGCGGCAAGCAGTGGGGACTCTGGAGAGGGTGGGATGGGGTGGAGGAGAGGAGGAAGACTCACTAGGTAGCAAGAGCAGGTGGGGGGGGCCTTGGGGAAGGGGCAGAGCAGGAAGGGTATGAGGCAGGAATTAATGGCTGCCATCAACCAGTTGTTTGATCTATAAACAGCTACAGTACAGAGGTACTAGAGGCTGTAGCTGTGCTGAAGAGCTGGCCGGGACTCCATTAGCCTTGAGCCTGAGTCTGAGCCCAGGCTTACACTGCAGTGTACACCTACCCCACGTGTCCCACATTTTCTTCCTCTGCGTTTTCCAGGTTTCCTGAAAATCAATAGATTTCCAGAAACTGATGCCTAGAACTTTTCCTGACATTTTGGAATTGGTTAAATATTGTGTTCAAACTAGGGCTGTCAAGCAATTAAAAAATGAATCACGATTAATCGCACATTTTAAAAAATCATTAATTGTGTGATCGCACTATTAAACAATAACAGAATACCATTTATTTAAATATTTTGGATGTTTTCTACATTTTTAAATATATTGATTTCAATTACAACATAGAATACAAAGTGTACACTGTTCACTTTATTTTTATTACAATTATTTGCACTGTAAAAAGACAAAATAAATAATATTTTTCCATTTATCTAATACAAGTACTGTAGTGCAATCCCTTTATCATGAAAGTTGAACTTACAAATGTAGAATTAGCATTCAAAAATAAAACAATGTAAAATATTAGAGCCTGCAAGTCCACTCAGTCGTATTTCTTGTTCAGACAATCTCTCAGACAAACACGTTTATTTACATTTGCAGGAGATAATGCTGCCCATTTCTTGTTTATAATGTCACCTGAAAGTGAGGACAGGCATTCTCATGGCACTGTTGTAGCCGGCGTCGCAAGATATTTACATGCCTGATGCGCTAAAGATTCATATGTCCTTTGATGCTTCAGCCACCATTCCAGGGGACATGTGTCCATACTGATGATGGGTTCTGCTCAATCACAATCCAAAGCAGTGTGGACTGACCAGGGGCGGCTCCAGGCACCAGCGCTCCAAGCGCGTGCCTGGGGCAGCAAGCCGCGGGGGGTGCTCTGCCGGTTGCCGCTAGGGTGGCAGGCAGGGCACCTCCGGCAGCTTGCTTGCGGAGGGTCCACTGGTCCCGTGGCTTCGGTGGACCTCCCGCGGGACCAGCAGACCCTCCATGCTTGGGGCGGCAAAATGTCTAGAGCCTTCCCTGGGACTGACTCATGTTTATTTTCATCATCTGAGTCAGATGCCACTGCCTAGGATGACCAGATGTCCCGATTTTATAGGGACAGTCCTGATATTTGGGGCTTTTTCTTATATAAGCTCTTATTACTCCCCACCCCTTGTCCGGATTTTTCACAATTGCTGTCTGGTCACCCTGCCACTGGGAGAAGGTTTATTTTCTTTTTTGGTGGTTCGGGTTCTGTAGTTTCCACAATGGAGTGTTGCTCTTTTAAAACTTCTGAAAGAATGCTCCATACCTCATCCCTCTCAGATTTTGGAAGGCACTTCAGATTCTTAAACCTAGGGTTGAGTGCTGTAGCTATCTTTAGAAATTTCATATTGGTATCTTCTTTGTGTTTTGTCAAATCTGCAGTGAAACTGTTCTTAAAATGAACGATGTGCTGGGTCATCACCCGAGACTGCTATAACATGAAATATGTGGCAGGGGACATATAATTCTCCCCCAAGGGAGTTCAGTCACAAATTTAATTAATGCATTTTTTTTTAATGAGCATCATCATCATGGAAGCATGTCCTCTGGAATGGTGGCCGAAGTATGAAGGAACATATGAATGTTTAGCATATTTGGCATGTAAATACCTTGTAATGCCAGCAATAAAAGTGTCATGCAAATGCCTGTTCTCCCTTTCTAGTGACATTGTAAATAAGAAGAGGACAGCATTGTCTCCTGTAAATGTAAACAATCTTGTTTGCGTTAGTGATTGGCTGAACAAGAAGTAAGACTGAATGGACTTGTAGGCTCTGAAGTTTTGACTTTTTCTCTTTCTTCCTTATAGTTGAAGTAAAAGAGCAACTGACACAGATCCTGCTGGTAACATAACATGCTGCCATAGAGTCACAGAATCATGGAATATCAGGGTTGGAAGAGACCTCAGGAGATTATCTAGTCCAACCCTCTGCTCAAAGCAGGACCAATCCCCAACTAAATCATCCCAGCCAGGGCTTCTTCAAGCCTGACCTTAAAAACCTCTAAGGAAGGAGATTCCACCACCTCCCTAGGTAACCCAGTCCAGTGCTTCACCACCCTCCTAGTGAAAAAGTTTTACTAATATCCAATCTAAACCTCCCCCACTGCAACTTGAGACTCCTTGTTCTGTCATCTGCTACCACTGAGAACAGTCTAGATCCATCCTCTTTGGAAATCTCTTTCAGGTAGTTGAAAGCAGCTATCAAATCCCTCCTCATTCTTCTCTTCTGCAGACTAAACAATCCCAGTTCCCTCAGCCTCTCCTCATAAGTCATGTGCCCCCCCAATCATCTTTGTTGCCCTCTGCTTGACTCTTTCCAATTTTTTCACATCCTTCTTGTAGTGTGGGGCCCAAAACTGGACACAGTACTCCAGTTAAGGCCTGACCAATGCTGAATAGAGGGGAATGATCACATCCCTTGATCTGCTGGCAATGCCCTGACTTATACAGCCCAAAATGCTGTTACCCTTCTTGGCAATAAGGGCACACTGTTGACTCATATCCAGCTTCTCATCTACTATAATCCCTATGTCATGCTCATAGGTTTGCTGACATTTCTCATAGGCAATATGTCCTCTTTCCAGGGGTTATTTTATCATCTGTTTCTCCTTGAGAAGAAAAAAAAAACAACACAAGACAGACATAATCAAACAGTCATGTCCAAGGGAAACATTTAGAGCCAAATTTTGCAAATGCAAAGATGGGGATTCCACTTCCCAGACTAAAACTTACTTGCTCCCCAGAGATACATGGCTAGACACCAGCCTATGCAGACCCCCATCTCTATCTCACTGAGCAGGGGTCAGTCTCCCAGCATGGGGTTTTATGTAGCTCTAGTCCACAGCTCTGGTTCCTTCCTAGCATTGGTGATCAGGGTCTGTTTGTGTTTCCCAAAGATGTAGGGGGCACCCCCTGGGGAGGGGTCATCGTAACCTCTATACTCCTGGCTAGGTGTTGAAGAGTCCCAGACTTTTCAGTGGCTGATGTGGACAGACTCCAGGCTGCCTTTCACCTTTGGTAATCCTGGTGGTTATATCTCCTGCAACATTTTATGGACTGGTGTGGGGCAGAGAGGGGATGAGAGGGAAACTGCTGGCCACATTGGTTGGATGGAATATAACAGATCAGTCATTTACATGTGAGTGAGATTCCACTACCATCTGAATAAACAGAGCTGCTGCTTAACATAATGGGGAAGAAATCTATGTTTTGGGAAGCTTGGGAGATCCCGTGTCCACTCATGTGTGTGGTCATCTCAGAACCATAGGGGCCTGCATGTTTCTTGACACATGAAAAAGTATCATGGTGGTTAAAGCAGAGGACTGGATGTGACAATACATAGTATTTATTCCACTGCCACTGAGTTCCTTTTTTGCACATGTGAATGTCACTTAACTTCTCTGTGCCTCAGTTTACCCAACTGTAAAGTGCAGACAAGAATCCTTCCCTGCCTTACAGGACAGTGTTGTGGAGCTATACTCAGTAATGTCTGTAAAGCGCTTTGAGACCCTCAGGTATTAGGGGTTCTGCAAGGACAAAATATTGTTATTCTCACACAACTGCCTATGCGCATGGCAGGTGTGTATCCCAGATGGCTCCCCCTTCCCTCTCCCACAGGCTTCTCTCCAGCAGTCACAGAGAATTAGCCTTGTTGCTTCCATGTGGTGGCAGCCAGCCTGCTGCTTCCTGTGCTGGGGCTACAGAGAGACAAGGGAGAGATGAGGTTTTTGTAGAGGGAGGAGGGGACTCTGAAGCAGTGTGTCTAAGCTGCTGGCGCAGAAATACACAGCTGAGTCCTCTGGCTGCACAGACGAGATGTTCAACCGAAAGAGATCATTCTGCGGCTGGTCAGCCTGGAAGCGATCAGTAATCTTTCCTTTTTCAGTTTCCATTTTGTTGTAGAAATTAATGAGGAACTGCATTCCCTGACCTGGATCCTGTCGGTACCAGAACATGTTGTTGTGCCCATAGGACTGTTGACATCTCAGATAGGCAGTGTGTCCTCTCTCCAGCACCAGACTTGGTGTTTGAGTTATTTCAGCATCTGCTTGGCCTGTGGGGCAAAGAGAAAAGACAGACACAAAAACAATCAGCTCAGGGGGAATCATTTAGATACGAATTCTTCAAATACTATGACATGGATTTCAATGTCTTACTTGCTCCCAAGAGACACATGGCTACACACCAGACTATGCACACCCCCATCTGTGTCTCACTGATCAAGGTGTCAGTCACGCAGCATGGGAAGGGACCAGAGCTACTAAAACCCCAGCACTGATGGGCGGGCTCTGGGCCATGTTTGGGGGAGGGGGAGAGGATATGCTCTGGGAAGGGCTGGTTATCTCATACTGAGACCCTGGCTAGGTGTTCAAATACTTAACTGGGGAAGTTGGGCAGGGCATCAGGTTAATCTCCTCTAATCTCTCAGGGACAGAGAATCTAATTTACACCTGAATAGTCCATCTGAGGCTATGTCTATACTACCAAGGTAAATCAAGCTATGCTACGCAACTCCAGCTATGTGAATGCACAGAGCCTCCCCGGCCGCCCTTGCACCTAGGAGCTTGAGGGATATGCCAGCCACTTCTGAGAGCTGCGCAGAGCAGGCCACTGCAGCCAACTGGACTTTTAATGGCCTGGTCAGCCGTGGTGACCGGAGCCACCAGGGTCCTTTTTCAACTGGGCGTTCCAGTTGAAAATCGGATGCCTGGCAAGTCAACCTTAGAGTTTGCTAGGTTAGCTATAGACTCACCCTTCACTTTGATACACAGCACTGAGATGGTTTTGTAATAAAACAAGAGTAAATTTATTAAGCAAGAACAGAGATTTAAGGGATTACAAGCAAGAGAAAAAGAGACAGGGATGGATATAAACAAAACAAAATAAAACCCACTTTCTAGTGACTAAAAGTTAATCTTACCAAGTTACAATCTTTATCTAAAGCAATTTCCTTACTCACATCAAGTTACCAGCCTCCCAAGCCCTACAGACTAGGGGATCCAACTTTTATGGGCTCAAAGGTTACTATCCACAGTGATGGATGATAAAATGGAGTTTTGCTTCTGCTTATAGTTCCCCAAACTCATTGCTTTGCCCTCCAGCAATCCCCTTGTTTAGCTTGATGGCTTTGTTTACCTCATATGTCCTGTAACCAAGCTGATCAGATAGGCAAATATACAATACTGCATGTCACCAATTTACATATAATACCTTACCTGACACCTTTGAAATCCATATTATGACAACAGTGTGGAGGGCAATGAGTGTGTCAGGCCTGATGTGAGTTAAAGTATGGGGGACCCTCTGCCTATTGGCAGTGAGAGGCTTCCCAGGGTCATACCTCCCCTCTTACAATGCTGCAGGAGGGTCAGCCATGGTAAACTATAGGCAGCAGACCAAAACCTTCTTTCCTGTCTGGGAGAAAACCTGTTTCCCCCTTTGTTTCATCAAAGATTTTAAAGCATAGTATAAGTGAGTAGACAATTCCTCATACAGTATTAATGCATCCATTTCACAAGGATATTTTTCACCAATGTGTCGCCAGATTTCATAGAATACTTTACTCAATACACTTTAATAGTACAAAAATATCCTACACAATCAGTTGATTCAATTGCTTATTCTTTCTGGTTCAGAGTCCTATTCTGCCCCAGTGTGTCTCTACACCAGTGGTTCTCAAACTTTTTTTTTCCATAGACCACTTGAAAATTGCTGAGGGTCTCAGCGGACCACTTAATGATCTTACCAAATGTTGTTTGTACTGTTAGCTAACCATTGTAAAGTGCTTTGGATAAAAGTGCTATATAAAAAAAACCCTTAATAATAATTAACATTTTTTGTTTTACAAATAAAAGCACACAACTCATATTTAAATATCAGTAGCTTTACCTTTCAAATGCGATGGATGTGCCCTCTGTCCCCCACTGTGGCAGCCCCCAAGCTGGGGCTGGGAAGGAGGGGGGTCTCTGCCTCTGTCCCCCACCACAACAGCCCCTGAACTGGGGCTGGGAAGGAGGGCCACCCCCTCTTCTCACACCACTGTCCCCTCCCATCTACCCCTTATTCTCCCCAAGGCCACCACCTCACCTGTGTGTCTTCTGCGCGGCTCCACTAAATAGGTGGGTGGCCCTTCATTCTCTTGTGTGCGGCTGCCCAGGCGCATACCTTAGAGTGAACTATCTGTGGACCACCAATAGAGCTCGTGGATGACTGGTGGTCAACAGACCATAGTTTGAGAACCTCTGCGCTACACTGATTGTCACACACATCCTGGTTATCTGCCCAAATCCTGGTGTGGGGCTTGAACTCAGGAGTTTCTGGCAAGGGTGCTAACTGCTGAGCAACATGTCCCTTATGGGCTGAAGCACTGGAGAAACAACTGGTATCCTATGCCCTCTTCACTGGAGCTGGTTGGAACAGTAACACCACAACATTTTTTCATCAAAATATGCCATTTTTTCAAAGCCAAAACATTGCAGAAACATATTGATTTCAACAATGTTTTGATGGGAGGGTTTCTGAGGTCTAGGATGGAATGTCCGGTCACTCCTCAAGAGAGACAGAGGGTATGTCTAGTTCATGTAGATATAGCCAAGCTAGCTTTAATCTTGCTAGATCAAGTACTGAACAGTGAAGCCTCAGTAGCAAAAAAATTCAACACAGGCTATCCCTGTTATTACCCAGAGTTCCAGACAAGCTTGTACAGCCTGGGTTCAGTTGCGTGCTACCATGGCTTCACTGTTCAGGAACCAGAGTTAACTAAATTAAAGCTAGCTCAGGTATCTCAACTCGAGCTGCATTCACACCTCATGACTACAGTCTAGACGTACACAGAGACCCACATGAAAAACTGCATCTTTTCAACTTGAAAATGGGCATTCTCAAACAATTCCATTTTGCAGAAACATTTGACCATTTTGTTTTCATTCCAATGCAAAATGAAAATAAATTTTGAAAGCTCAGAAGTTATCCTAAAAGAGAATTGTCGTTCTCCAGCTAGTTCTACTCTTGACACTACAGCTCTGATTCCTTCAGGTAGAGGAGGAGCACCACCTAGTGGCTGGGAAGGGATTTTTACAGGAACATACGCTTCAAGCCGTGACTTTTGGTAGTTGTGGCCCCAGTCTAGGGCCATTTAGCGCCTAAAAATGCTTTTCTGACCAATTACATTTTAAAAAGTATAGTATCCAACCCCTGTGCTGCTGTTTCTTGTTTTCCCTTGTTGTGATTTTCTTTTATGTCAACTCAGCTGTGATCAAATGTGTGTAAGACACTAAAATCAACATGTCAGCAAATAGCCAGGGGGACAGAACCAAAGTACAGTGACCTGGACAAACTGCAGCAGAGGGAGCTGCAAGCAATGGGAGGAGACATATTCCCAATAGATATAAAGTCACAATGTAGGTAAAAACTAGAGGGATGTAATCAGGCAGCCTCCCCCGTCACATTAAAACAAATTCATTTTACTCTTGTCTTCTTCATACTGTCCTAATTATTGTACCCTACTGTGATAGAGGCCACTGGCAAGGAGTGAGATGGGGCAATTGGGAGGAGAGGTGTCCATGTGATAGGAAGTGGACCATGAATGGAACAATATTAGTTTGAGAACAGCAGCCATACCACCCATTCTCCAGGGCTAGTTTTAAATAACTCACGAAATGGAGCTTCCAACCCCTCCTTTAGGTTGTAACAGATGGTATTGTTATACAATATTGTCTTGCTATCATACCTGTTCATTTTTTCTTAGTTCCATCACATCAGTTATGCCCCTCAGTTCAGTCCACTCCTCCCACTACCAAAACAATCCGCTTCCTCCTTGATTTCGGAGGACTCTGTTGTGGAAACTCTTTTGCCGAGCGTGTGAGGCAAACCACCAGGCAGACCACAGCTGAACACTCAGCCACAATGACTCCCTGGGCAACCCTGGCACACATTTACATTGAGTGTGCCAGGTTGCAGTCCATTTTGACTGGCCTGTAGTTCCCTGGCCTGTAGTCCAGGGAACTACAGGCCAGTCAGTCTCACCTCAGTCCCTGGAAAAATCATGGAGCAGGTCCTCAAGGAATCAATCCTGAACCACTTAAAGGAGGGGAAAGTGATCAGGAACAGTCAGCATGGATTCACCAAGGGCAAGTCATGCCTGACTAACCTAATTGCCTTCTATGAGGAGATAACCGGCTCTGTGGATGAGGGGAAAGCAGTGGATGTGCTATTACTGGACTTTAGCAAAGCTTTTGATACAGTCTCCCACAGTATTCTTGCCAGCAAGTTAAAGAAGTATGGGCTGGATGAATGGACGGTAAGGTGGATAGAAAACTGGCTAGATGGTCGGGCTCAACGGGTAGTGATCAATGGTTCCATGTCTAGTTGGCAGCCGGTATCAAGTGGAGTGCCCCAAGGGTCGGTGCTGGGGCCGGTTTTGTTCAATATCTTCATTAGCGATCTGGAGGATGGTGTGGACTGCACCCTCAGCAAGTTTGCAGATGACACTAAACTGGGAGGAGTGGTTGATACGCTGGAGGGTAGGGATAGGATACAGAGGGACCTTGACAAATTAGAGGATTGGGCCAAAAGAAATCTGATGAGGTTCAACAAGGACAAGTGCAGAGTCCTGCACTTAGGACGGAAGAATCCCATGCACTGCTACAGACTAGGGACCGAATGGCTGGGCAGCAGTTCTGCAGAAAAGGACCTAGGGGTTACGGTGGACGAAAAACTGAATATGAGTCAACAGTGTGCCCTTGTTGCCAAGAAGGCTAATGGCAATTTGAGTTGTATAAGTAGGGGCATTCCAGCAGATCGAGGGATGTGATCATTCCCCTCTATTCAGCACTGGTGAGGCCTCATTTGGAGTACTGTGTCCAGTTTTGGGCCCCACGCTACAAGAAAGATGTGGATAAATTGGAGAGAGTCCAGCAGAGGGCAACAAAAATGATTAGGGGGCTGGAGCACATGACTTATGAGGAGAGGCTGAGGGAACTGGGATTGTTTAGCCTGCAGAAGAAAAGAATGAGGGGTGATTTGATAGCTGCTTTCAACTACCTGAAAGGGGGTTCCAAGGAGGATGGATCTAGACTGTTCTCAGTGGTAGAAGATGACAGAACAAGGAGTAATGGTCTCAAGTTGCAGTGGGGGAGGTTTAGGTTGGATATTAGGAAAAACTTTTTCACTAGTAGGGTGGTGAGGAACTGGAATGCGTTACCTAGGGAGGTGGTGGAATCTCCTTCCTTAGAGGTCTTTAAGGTCAGGCTTGACAAAGCCCTGGCTGGGATGATTTAGTTGGGTTTGGTCCTGCTTTGAGCAGGGGGTTGGACTAGATGACTTCCTGAGGTCCCTTCCAACCCTGAGATTCTATGATTCTATGATTTTCCTGCTCCTCCAGAACCTTTTCCTCAGGTTCTGGCTGCACTTTTCCCTGCACCTCCTGATCTTTGAACACCACATATGTGGCCTCACAAAGTCATGAGACCTCCTCCTGATGCTGGCCAAGGTGGCCGTCTACTATACCAGGAGGAGGCTGCTGGATGGGGAAGTACGCTGCAACTGTGAGGCCTCTTCCTGCTCCTCCCTGAGGTCACATCCCCGGGCAGAGTTCCTCTGAGCTGCATCCACTAGCTCTCTGGGTGCCTTCAAGGAGCAGTGTGTGCTGTCCGGGATTCTCAGCTTGGTGTCCCCCTCTGGCTTTCTGCTTTTGTCCCTGTGACGCTCACTCTCATCCCAGTTTACTTATTTGTATTTCCCCGAACTCATTTGAGACTGTCACGGCTGATTCCCCACTCTGGCACTTTGAGTGCAGAAGGTGGGGGCCTGCAAGTGTAACTCTTCTGCCCCTCTGAGTTGGCAGCAACAAGGGGTTCCGTTTCAATAACAATGCAAAACCGACTCGAGCCCCCACCCAGTGACCTGGGACAATTACATACCACCACCACCACCCCGGGCACCTCTAGGAGGCAATACTTCCCCACTCGCAAGCATGGAATCTGAGTGTAGCAAAATCCTTTTAATAAAGGAGGGAAACAATGTGGCATCACATTGGAGAGACACCACAAACAGGATTATAATACAAACCATAAGCAACAAAAACCCACCTCCAAGTACGTTTGGCAGTGTCCTTTCCCCCTTAGGGTCTCAAGTCCAATCACCCCAGAGTCCAACAACCCAAAAGTCTCTGGTCAGTGCCACCCAAGAGTTCAAAAGTTTATCTGCAGAGTTTTATCCCCCAGCATGGGTGGAAATGGGGGGGGCACCTTACGTGGGCCGGGGCCAACTGCTCCGCCTCTCCATGGAGTTCTGCTGCAGCCTTCACCACGACCAGCTCCACTCCACCAGCTGTGCCGCTACTCCAGCCAACCCGTGAGCCACTCCAGCCATCCCCACAAACCGCTCCACTCCGCTCACTGTTCCATGGGCTGCTCCAACACACTGCAAACTGCTCTGCTCTGCCAGCCACTTAGCGGTAGATCTTCAGGCTCCCCCACTAGTTAACACAGCACTCAGTGATCTCAGCTCAGTAAACTTAGCTCTTTTAGTGATTTCAGCTTGTAGTAGGGAAGCCCCAGTGCTGGTGCACCATTGGCCCAATGTGAATTCAGGTCAGCAGCCTCTAAATAGACTCCTAATGGAAACAAAATTAGCTCTTCTCTTTAACAGTGGAGAGCAGAGGATATGCAATGGGTGTTCCAGGCCCTCAAAAGGGGCCCGTACCATAGGGCGGGCAGGCACACCAGTCTCCAACCTCTCTCAATTCACTGGGTTTTGGCACCCATGTCCCTTGTCTAGTGAGTGCTATTTACTTGATGGTGAGATTCTCTGTCATAAGGCAGTTTCATAGTTCCTCATTCACATAATCAGGGTGACAACACTTTATTCCTCCTGCCCCAATAACAAAGAAATTGGGGATCCCGCAGCTGTGAAAATAACCATCCCAGGCTGCTGTGTGCTAGGCTAAGTGGAGTGGGTTTGCCAATGCAAAGGCAAATGCCTGAAATTCCTTTCCCACTCCTCATAATTTACTACCAGATGTCAGGGTAGAGCTCATCCTGACACTGCTTACACAAGGATTCTAAAAATTAATATTGGCTTATTAAAATTAATACTGGCACTCCAGGCTTGTATTAAACTTCCAAGGATACAGCTTTTCTCTGACCTTGGACTGGCAGATGCAGCCACCACCCAAGTGCAAAACCCTCCCTTTGAGAACCCAGGAAGGCGCACTTGGGAATTCCTTCCTGTAGGGTACCCTTAAGCCCTTTTACCCCCCTCCGGGGAAGAGCTGAGAAAGAAAGCAAAGAAAATCAGCTGTTGCCACCAGCGAATTAAACAATATGTGCACAAACCTCTTAGGACACAAAAAAGGTAATTTTTTTAAAAAACAAAAAAGAAAGAAAATACATGTAAAAACTCAGACTATTTCTAGATTTTAAAAACAACCACTTATAAGGATTAAGCATCAAAATAACTGTCTTGAGGTTCAGCTTAAAGGTTACAAGCAAAACAAAAGCACCTGTGGTTAGCACAGAGGAGTCCACAAGCCATAAAGAAATAAAAAAGATAAACCTAATTGTGTCTTCCTAGACATTTTCTGATTTACTTACACATCTGGGGTTTCAAATGAGTAGTTTCTAGGTATGATCTGATGATCTTTTATACCTGGTTTAAAGCTTCTTACAGCATTGCTGCTCTGTGTCTCCTCTCCAGGAGAACAACCACAGACAGACCAAAGGGGAGTCTTGTTTCAATTTTAAAAAGTTCTAGACTTCCCATTGGCTCTTTTGGCCAGGTGCCCACTCACTTCCTTTTACCTATGCATGCAGTCAGACTTTTTAACCTTTTACAGGTAAAGCAAGCAGAGAACAGCTATTAAAAGGGATGTTGTAGCTAACTGGCTGGCCATAAAAGGCAGCTGCCCCCCTCCCTTCATTTAACACAGAGACCCTGATCAAATAGCTCCTCCCCTTAGGTTGCAGGGGAGGTGCTGTTAGCTATGGGCCAACTTGTGCCTACCCATCCACCAGAGACTCAATAGGCACAGTGACTCACCACCCCAGCAGTGCCTGGTGACTCGTTGCCCAGGCATGCTGCAGTCACTCAACTGCACTAACTCATCCTTCAAACAGAGCATGCAGTCACTCAAACCTCAGGTATGCTATGCAGCAGCCTATCCTTGGGCAGGCCCAAGTCAGAAGACCCCAGAGCACAGGTATTTCTCCCTCACCGCCACAGCTGCAAGTTAGCCTATGCAACAGCACAACTCAGTTAGGAGCTCTCCTGCTGCCTGCAGGCCCACCGAAAGCAATTACAGGCCCCAGGGAAGAACAGTCATTGGTTCCCCTAGAAAGGGATTGCTGAGGTTTACGCCACGCACAAGCTGTGCCTGCGCAGATGCAGTCTGCCTGACATTTGGCCAGTGCTGCGCCTGTGCTGGCTGGTGCACAGCGAGCTGCTGGCTGGGCTGCTGGCTGCGCTCCTCCAGCACAGCCAGGCTTCCACATGCCCACACAGCTGCCTCCGCTGCCGCCGTAACAACCCACGTGTGCCTAGGGGCCTTGTGGCCTGCCCGGGCAATTTAAAAGGGCCCAGCAAGGGGGACTGTATATGAAAGTTAAATTAATAAAGCAAAAGTAATAGTTCCCCACCACCACCAGTCCACATGGGCAGCAGGGAGCCATTTGGGGAGCTATTTTAAGAGGGCAAGTGAGGGGGTATGGAGCAGGAAAACTCCCTAGCAGTGGGGAGGGGGCAGGACCAGGGGTGGGCAGGTGATTAGCGGCTAGTGGCTGGGGGAGCTGCACTGGGCAGTTGTGGGGGGCAGCAGCTAGGAGTGGGTAACCTGGGGCTGGGCTGTCTCCATTTGCAGACATTTCCTCCTCCTAACCCTTCCTGGGCCATTCCTGGCAGAGAATGGGCAGCCGCATCTCAGGGCTCTGCAGACTGCACTCTCTAACCCCCTTCCCATTTGGGAAAATGACTCAGGGTAACAGTTTCCCACCTAACAAAGGACAATTTGCTGCTGGTCAAACGGATGGGAAAATATCCCAAATCTGAGGAGATTTTACATTGACATTGATGAATTAGAGAGAAAATGGGGCAAAATCTGAGGCGGAGACTAGAGAAAGGGTCAGTAACGTGAAAGAAAAGGGGAGAAACCTGCCTGGATTTTATATCTGTCAGTGACAATCAGGGAAAAATCGGGGAGAATTTTCTCCCTCTTAGAGAGAGAAGTGGCCAAATCAGAGGGGATTTCATTAGCCCTCCCACCCCCTAGCACCAGATCAGCCAACTTATATGGGCTCTTGGAGCTAAAGCCCCAGGAATATTCATAATCAGGGGCTCTGCTCCACCAATATTTGGAGCTAGATTTTTCCCCCTCCCCGGAGCTTCCCTGCCTGAATGTAAAGAGAGCACACAGCATGTCTCTCTCTCTCTCTCTCCTTTGCTGTTGCTGCCGTAGCCTAAGGGCTGCAACATTAGCATAAGAGGAATGCTAACTACTGCTGAAGCACTCAGGAGGGGGAGGGAAGTGGAGGGGGCCTCCCCTCTCCTGCCCCTACCTGGAGGAGACACAAACGGGCCAGGAGACAGACATCATTCACCTTAGCAGCTGCTGGGGCTTCTGTGAGTGTTTGACCCTATGATTTTTTATTATGTTTGATCCTATGATTCCCCCCCGCCCCAGCCCCTACTCCTAACCCCAGTGAGGCACAGCAGGCTGCACAGGGGAGGCAGGAAGCCACATGTGAAGACAATGCCCCCTCCCCCAGCACCCACCAACCCACCCGCCACAGGAGGGATGGGAGAGGGAGGCTTCCTAGACCTGAGCAGCTGGGGCTTGGGTGAATTTTATGACACCCTGTTCCCCCATCCCATAGCCAGCCACCACCCTGCCTACCCCACTTCTGCCCCATGCTGGGCAAGGGGCAGCCCCATCCACAGTGAAGTTATGGTGAGGGGCAGCAACATGGAAGGCCACCTGTGCCCCCCCCAGTACCCATCATAGGGGAGGGGAGTGAGCTTTCTGGACCTGAGAGGGGCTCTAGGAGCATGTGCAGAGTGTGTGTGCCGTGGGGGGCAGGAGGGGTCCCTCCCCTGTAGCTTGCTGCTGCCAGTGGTGGTGATGGGGAGTCCTCTCTGGCCCTAGCCCTGGGGCAGCCTGTCTGCACCCCAAGTTCCTCATCCTCAGCCCTGCCTCACCCCAAAGCCTGCGCCCCCAGCACCGAGCACGCTCCTGCACTGTGAACCCCTTATCCCCAGCCCAGAACCCTCACCTGAGGGGAAAAACATGCAACTTAAATTTGGTGGTCAGTTTGGAGTATCATTGTATTTAGCACAATATTTGATTATTTTCAATAGTGAGTATTAGAACATTACACAAACCACAATTTGCAATACAAAGGATTGATTTCTCTTTCTTTACTCAAGTTATCATAGACAGGGTTAGGGACTGTCAAGCACCACAGACAGTTCACTGACTACAGAGGGGTGTGGCCGGCACCTGAAGGCACAGACATGACTGCAACAAGTAACGAACTGGAGCTTGCTCAAGTAAACTTAAAAATCCTAGAGGCAGAAACACAGAGAGAGGAAACAAAGTACCTTTCTAATACTCACTATCTTGACTAGAAGAAATTAGTTCAGAAAGATGGAAACTTGCAGAAGACTTGATTAAACATCTGGACCCTTGTAACTCCAAACGGCTAAGAACAACACACAGAAGAACAGAGAGAAAAAGTTCCCTCCTAGGAATTTTAAATTCTCTTCCCTGATTGGTCCTCAGGTCAGGTGTTCACCAGGTACTATGTGTTAACCCTTTACAGGTGGAAACTTAACCTTTAACTAACTATTTATGACATACACCCTTCAAAGTATGTAACTGGTCGTATACAGGTGTTTTCTCTGAATACTGTCTGTGTGCCTCAGTTTCCCCAATGCATTTCTTAAGGCTCTAGATGGTGGGATAAGGGGGTGTGATTGTTGTAAAGCCCTAGAGGGCCAGTGTGATGCCATCTGCACAGAGAATGGCTGCAACCCTGCCTCCAGGCAACTGATGGCCTGGGCCGCTCTCCTGCAAGGTGCCAACTGAAGGTGTTGGAGAACAAAGAGATCAGGTGGCCTCCTAATGCTTGGAAAAGAGACAAAGGCCAGAGGAGGGAGTGTCAGTGCCTGTGCAGACTTCTGGGAAGCGCATGGTGTGGAAGGGGATGCTGGGATGCTTTGGAACAACTCCATACAAAGCCAGTCAGGACTCTCGGGGAGCCTCCTCTCTGAGCATACTGTCTCCAGGGCAAGAAGCTTACACCTTCCTGGGTCTGACCTCGGAGCATTCAGCATGCCCTTCCACACTGCACTTTCCGCAGCGAGTCTGCCCAGGCAAGTCCTGGGGCAACCAGACGTCCCTGCACCCCAACTCCGCAGTCAGAGGTGACTCTCAGCCAGACAGTAAAACAGAAGGTTTATTAGATGACAGGGATACAGTCTAAAACAGAGCTTGTAAGTACAGAAAACAGGACCCCTCAGTCAGGTCCATCTTGGCGGGTGGGGAGCCCAGACCCAAGTTCTGGGCCTCTCCCGATTTCCCCAGCCAGCTCCAAACTGACACTCCCTCATCTGGCCTTTGTGTCTCTTCCGGACAAGGAGGCCACCTGATCTCTTTGTCCCCAAAACCGTCAGTTGGCACTTTGCAGGGGAAACTGAGGCACCCACACAGTATTCAGAGAAAACATTAAGAACATTCCCACTTTGTCACAACAGGTGCAACAAAATTTAATACCGTATATTAGGTATTAATAGGCAAGTGCTGCTTCTGACTTTCCACTTTTAATTGACCCTTGTAATCTTGTGGTGCTGACGCATTGTAGCTTCATTTTATATCAGCTTACAGGGTGAGAGCGGGGGGGGAGGGGACCACCATTTTGGGCCCCACCAAAAATTATACGAACCTGCCGCCTATGACCTTCGGGTCCCAGTTTGAACAGAGATAGTTCAGCCCCTCCCCCAACCCCACTCATTTCACACCATCTTTCCCCTCCCCCCATCTCTGGCTGATTTTCCAGTCCATCCCTGCGTGACCCCTCCCTCCCAGACACACAAAGGGAAACCCCTCTGGGCCTTGCCCACTCTCTGTCCCCGCCTGAGCTTCCAACGCTGCCACGGGGCAGAGCCTGCCTGAGCCAGAGGCAGAGTGAGGGGAGCAGCTCTATCGCTGTCTAGGCCCCTCCAGCCCAGGCGCATTCCCCACCCAGGAGCAGATCCCCAGGGGCTGTGAGACCTGCAGCTCCTGAGGCTTTTGTGCAGCACCTCTTTCCTGCCTGCTCCAGTGCTGGCCCCAGGTCTCTCTGACACCTAGTGCCTGAAGCTCTGGGCTGAGGAAAGCAGAGCCCAGGGCTGGGTCCAGCTGGAGAAAGTCCTCCCGGGCTGGGCACACAAAGACTTTCAATTAAAGTCTGTCCCTGGTGTAGGCCCAGCTGGGGAAGGAGCAGCTGCTCAGCCTGGGCTCCCAGTTCCCCCTGGAGGCTACAGAGCTCCGCCCCATATCTCTGTTTGTTGTTTTTCCTCCTTCCTTCCTTCCTTCCTTCCAGTAGTCCTGTCCCCCACCAGACATTCCCTCCCCTCCCCTCTGCTCACTCTGGCCCCTTCCTAGCTTCTTCGGCACCAACCTGAGTGGGGGCTTCTGGGCCCTTTTAAATCACCTGGGCCTCTGAGCAATTCCCCCCACTGTCGGCGGGTCTGGCTGCCTGGCAGTATTACAGACTCCCTAGACTGCCATCTGCCCTTGACCATTTCCCTGTTCCTGCCCCTGTCTTGCCTGAGTCTTGTTCCAGCCTGCTTCAGTCTTGTCCACTATTGTGACTGTGTTTCAGCCCTGATCCTAACCTCTTCCAGCCCTGCACCTGCCTCTTGACCCCCAGATTCCAGACTTGGACTGACTCAAACCAGGCTTTGACTTTGGCCTTCTTCCAGACTCTACCTAGGATCCTGATTTCCTTGCCTATGCCCTCTGACCCTGGTTCTGACCATGGCCTGGCCCCCAGTCCTGGATTCATACCAGCCCCTTGGCCCCATACCAGCTCTATATCTGGCTTCAACCAGCACTACATCCACCAAGCCTTATGGCCTAGAACCCAGAGCTTAACAAAGAAAATCTCTGCTGAAAAGCTTGGAGGGGTGTAAATATTTATCACTGATCAATAAGGACATGGCTTATGTTGCTTCCACTTTCTGTGATTTTAATCACAACCTGACACTTCAAAGCTGTGTTCATAGACAGCTTTGCAATCTCCTCTATTCACATCCAGCTGCTGCTTGCTGCACTGCAAGGGATGAGCGGATAGGCCTGTGTGCATGGGGAGGAGGGGGAGTTTTGTTCACGTGCTGCACATACTTTGCTCCAAGCACAGTAATAAACTCCTGTGTCAATGGCTGAGAGGCCATTGATGCTCAGGAGAAACTCCTTGTCCTTGGCTTGGCCCAGCGTCATCTACTTGGTTGGTGCCTACTGATAAGGTGAGCATGTGGATCTGTCCCCCAGAAAGCTGCCCATACCAGTAAAAGTAGGAGTTAGATGGCCCTTCCAAAGAACATTCTAAAGAAGCTCGTCTGCCCAGCTGTTCCATCACTGACCATGGACTCTCGACAATTGCTGCAGAGTGAGCACCTACAATTCAACAGCGTAATGAGAAACTACTGGCACATGTAAAGAGATATGTAAAGAGATTAATGCAATGGTAGAAAATTAACTGCAGACAATATGATTGATTAATTATTGATGATTAATTATTATGTATTTATTGTTTTTTAACACTGGTCTGCACACAAACTCAAACTTGCACCAAAATAGCTAAATAGTCTGTATGTCGCACCTTTAGTTGTTTCAGTGCAAGTCTGTGTGTGGATACTGTTATTTGGAAATTTAGGTTAAGCTGGAAAAAAATAATGGAATGGTTATATGATGTCATGGGCATAAAGTAAAAAAGGACACAAATTGCTAAAATGTTTTGCAGGATCAGGGCCAGAATTCTCAGCACCTTCCAGACAGAGTCTTGGGTGAACTTCTGAGTAACTCTTTTATCTTTGTGAAGACTACTCAAAAGTAAGGGTAGATCTGCTATTCATAAATATCTTATTAGCATAATATAGCGTCTCAAGTCTGTAAAACATTTTAAGATATGTGTTCTAGAAATGTATATATTCTTATAATAGTGATATAGTAATTATATAACAATAATAAATTGTTTGCAGGGTTGTTGTAGCCATGTTGGTCCCAGGATATTACAGAGACAAGGGGGGAGAGGTAATATCTTTTATTGGACCAACTTCTGTTGGTGAGAGAAACAAGCTTTTAAGCTACACAGAAGAAGAGCTCTGTGCAGCTTGAAAGCTTGTCCCTTTCTCTACCAGAAGTTAGTCCAGTAAAAGATATTACCTCACTCACCTAGTTGCTATCATAATAAATCATTATAATTATATTTTAAATCACAAAATAATACAGACACTACACATATTTAAAATGAGCTATGCTAATATTTTACAAATCAACTCATAGATTTTCAAAAGTGGATAAAGTGCTTAAATCCACTATGTGCTTTTTAAAATCTCCCACAGAATGTGAAAAATGAAAAACTTCTATGAACGCAAACAGCCAACCCCTAAAATGATGTGTTATATGTTATCAACATACATTGTATACAAACACACGTTGTACATAAATAGAAATATGCCTGACAAAATTTGTTTCACTTACAAGAAACAATTGCTACAAACCAGAGCAGTGAAGAAACTGAATACATTGTCCTCTTTAATTCATCTTCTCATACATTCCTCTACTAAAGCCTGACCTCCCCCACTCCCCACCCCTCTTGCCGGCGACTGTAACCATCATTTCCCCTTTCACTGAATTCACAGCCATCTCCTACACCAGTAGCTCTCAAACTATTGTACTGGTGAACCCTTTCACATAGCAAGCCTCTCAGTGTGACCCCCCCTTATAAATTAAACACACTTGTTTATATATTTAACACCATTATAAATGCTGGAGGCAAAGCAGGGTTTGGAGTGGAGACTGACAGCTTGCGACCCCCCGTGTAAAACCTCATGACCCCCTGAGGGGTCCCAACCCCCAGTTTGAGAACCCCTGTCTTACACTGACACCTGCAGCACATTTCTGAGGGAGCAGGGGCATGGAGTGGTTCAGGTCACAGACATACACAGTGACTGACTGGAGGTACTAGCAGAATCACCCTCATCTTCTTCTGATTAGGTGTTTGGGGGAAATGCCCTAACCCCAGGGGCATAACAGCATGAATAAATGGGTATCTGTGAAGCTGTGAGCGGGAAACCTCCAACAGGATCAGATGACTACATCATGCACCAGTTATGTCCTGTGACTATGGGCATAACAGAGCATTTTTGGACATTCCCATCTTCTTTGAAGTTTTGAAACATTTGATTGCTTTTTAGAGGTAGTTTAACTCCTCATGTCCCTCACACACAATTTTGTTACCTGTACAGTTTAAACACAATACAGCACAGCAGTAGGAAAGAGTCCTCCATCAGGAGTCCAGAATCCCATGGTCAAGTACAAGATTTGGTCAAAAGACTCATATCCTCCTAGTGAGACCAGGACTGACTTCATATCAGCCAAGTTGGAGACAACTTCATTCCCTGCAATGTAAAGCTGCTGCTCAGAGAGCACCCACTGACAATTAGAGATGCAGGACATGTTAGCTACTTAAAAATAGGGCAAAATTTGGTTCTCATTGTTCATAGAATCATAGAAAATTAGGATTGGAAGAGACCTCAGGAGGTCATTAGTCCAACCTCCTACTCAAAGCAGGACCAACACCAGCTAAATCATCCCAGCCAGGCTTTGTCAAGCTGGGCCTTAAAAACCTCTGAGGATGGAGATTCCACCACCTCCCTAGGTAACCCATTACAGTGCTTCACCACCCTCCTAGTGAAATAATGTTCCTAATATTCAACCTAGACCTCCCCCACTGCAACTTGAGACCATTACTCCTTGTTCTGTCATCTGCCACCACTGAGAACAGCCAAGTTCCATCCTCTTTGGAACTCTCTTCAGGTAGTTGAAGGCTGCTAACAAATCCCCCATAATTCTTCTCTTCTGCAGACTAAACAATCCCAGTTCCCTCAGCCTCTCCTCATAATTCATGTGCCTCAGCCCCCTAATCATTTTCATTGCCCTCCACTGGACTCTCTCCAATTTGTCCACATCCTTTCTGTAGTAGGGATCCCAAAATTGGATGCAATACTTTAGATGCGGCCTCACCAGTGTCAAATAGAGGGGAATAATCACTTACCTCAGACTGCTGGCAATTCTCCTACTAATGCAGCCCAATATGCTGTTGGCCTTCTTGGTAATGAGGCCACATTGCTGACTCATATGCATCTTCTCATCCACTGTAATCCCCAGGTCCTTTACTGCAGAACTGCTGCTTAACCAGTCAGTCCCCAGCCTGCAGCGGTGCATGGGATCTTCTGTCCTAAGCGCAGGACTCTGCACTTGTCCTTATTGAACCTCATCAGATTTCTTTTGGCCCAATCCTCCAATTTGTCTAGGTCCCTCTGGACCCTATCCTTACCCTCCAGCATATCTACCTCTCCCCTAAGTTTAGTGTCATCTGCAAACTTGCTGAGGGTGCAATCCATCCAATCATCCAGATCATTAATAAAGATGCTGAGCAAAACTTGCCCCAGGACTGACCGCTGGAGCACTCTGCTTGATACTGGTCCGGCTGCCAACTAGACATCGAGCTGTTGATCACTACCTGTAAGGGTCCGGTATGGGGCTTGTCCTTCTCAGGCGCGGCGGGGAGCCAGGCGCCTCCCTACAGGCAGCAATTCCTCTCGGGCTCAGACCCCTCAGCAGGGGCTGAGCAAACCAATAGTCTCTAAACAAGGCAGAGTCCCGGCCCTTTAGCAGGGCCCGAGTAAACACAGTGTCTATAAGCCCGGCCCTGGGGCAGGGTGGGGCAACAAACAGTCCCAGCCTAGGCTTTTCAGCAGGGCTGAGCAAAGCACAGTATCTAAGCCTAGGCCCTTGGGCTGGGCGGGGCAGTAACAGTTCAGGCTCAGGCCTTTCAGCAGGGCTGAGCAACACAGTATTTAAGCCCTCCTCAGGCCAGGGGGAGGAGGAGTCTGCCACCCTTGGAGGTGTGGCAGGGGGAACGCAGGCCCTCCCATGCCACTGCGTCCCAGCCCGGGGCCCTAGCAGTGGCAAAGATTCGCTGCAGTCAGTGGGGATCCTGGCCGCAACACACTGACATTGGCTCGGGGTCCCCTAGAATCAGACTGGGGTCGGCTACCCCCGGGCCGCTTCCAACCTCCCCCTCCCTAGGTACCTGTCTCTCACCAGCGTCATCCGGTGGGTCCCAGACCATGGGCTCCTCAGGATACTGGGCAGAGGGGAGCTCAGGCGACTCCTCTGGATACCGGGCGGAGGGGAGTTCCGGCAGCTCCTCTGGATACCGGGCGGAGGGGAGCTCAGGCAACTCCTCTAGATACTGGGCACGGGGAAGCTCAGGCCAGTGCTCCTCTGGATACCAGGCACGGGGAAGACTGGGCCCGGCAGAAGCTCGAGCACCAGCATCTGTCCTCTCCGGCAGCCTCCGCCTAACTGAGCATTGGGGCCGGGCTTTTATACGTCCTGTCCCACCCCTTGATTTCCAGGGGGCGGGGACAGGCGGCGGTGGCTCCACTCACTCCGGCGCCTGGTCTGGCTCATCCTTCTCAGGCGCGGCGGGGAGCCAGGGTGCCTCACTACACTACCCATTGAGCCTGACAATCTAGGCAGCTTTCTATCTACCTTATAGTCCATTCATCCAATCCACATTTTTTTAACTTGCTGGAAAGAATACTGTGGAAGACAGTATCAAAAGCTTTGAGAAAGTCAAGATATATCACGTCCACTGCTTTTCCCATATCCACAGAAGGCAATCAGGTTGGTCAGGTATGACTTGCTTTTGGTGAATCCATGTTGACTGTTCCTGACCACCTTTCTCTAGCTCCTTTTTTCAATATCCAGCACATCCATCAGAGTTATTATCCCTATGTCTAATAAATCACACCAATAGGAAAAATAGTAGTTCTGGTGGGAAAGGCAGGGGACTGGGAGTAAGGACCCCTGGGTTATGTCCGCTAATTTTGTCACCAACTTACTGCATGACCTTGGGCAGTTTAACCTATCTTCATATGCTCTTTCTTGATCTCTCTGGGACATTTTGAGGTTTCTTTCACGATTCCCTAATATCAAGCTGAAATCTTGTCTCGATTCCATCTCTGGTCAAAAGGTCATAGAACCTGTGATAAATGAAAGGTGGGCGGGGGGGTAGCTCCCTTTTATGAACACCCAGCCAGCCAATAGGTACAAAATCCCTCATAGTAGCTGTTCTCTGATTACTCTACCTGTAAAGGGTTAAAAAGTATCACTGCTATGCATAGGTAAAAGGAAGCGAGTGGGCACCTGTCCAAAAGAGCCAATGAGAAGGCTAGAACTTTTTAAAATTGAAACAAGACTCCCCTTTTGTCTGTCTGTCTGTTGTTCTCTCTGGGGAGAGGCAGACAGAGCAGCTATGCGGTAAGAGTTTAAGCTGGACCTCAAGGAAGCTATTCTTGATTCTTAATCCTTGTAGTGTTTTTTTAAATCTAGCAAATGCCTAAGTTCCAGATGTATTTTCTTTCTTTTCTTTATTAATAAAATTTACCTTTTTTAAGAAAAGAATTGGATTTTTGTGTCTTAAGAGGTTTGTGCACATGTTTAATTAGCTGGTGGCAACATCTGATTTCTTTTTTTTTCTTCCTTTCCCAGCTCTTCCCCAGAGGTGGCATGAAAGGGCTTGAGGGTACCCCACAGGAAGGAATTCCTCAGTGAGCCTTCCTGTGTTCTCACAGGGGTTCTGCACATGGGTTGTGGCAGCATCTACCCACAGGGCTGCCCGGGAGGGGGTGTGTGTAAGTGGGGCAATTTGCCCCAGGCCCTGCAGCCCCCCACCCCCCCAAGAATATAGTATTCTATAGTATTGCAACTTTTTTTTATGGAAGGTGCCCCTGAAATTACTTTGCCCTGGGCCCCCTGAATCCTCTGGGCGGCCCTGTCTACCCGTCCAAGGTCAAAGAGAAGCTGTAACCTTGGGAGTTTAATACAAGCCTGGACTGGCCAGTATTAATTTTTAGAGTCCCCACCTTTTGCACTCAAAGTGCCAGAGCGGGGAATCAGTCTTGACATGGTGGTAGAGCAGTGGGCTCATTCTGAACCAGAGGCACAGACCTCAGGATTTTAAAAGGAGAGAGAGAAGAAAGGCTCAGGCTGCGACAGAATCCAGGCAAGCCCCTATGAAAGAAAACGTGCGGATAGGGGCAAGGACTGATTTTTATCATTGATACAGATCCCCAAGATATCGAAGAGGGTGGGTAGGGTCCATATGGTGGTGAGAATGGGGGCTCAGGACGGTGCCACAAGGAACCAGTCTTCTAGGTAGGGAAACACGGAGTGATCCAGGTGTGGCATGTGGGCTGTCATGGTGTTGCAAACCTTCATAAATATGCAAGGGACAGTAGCAATCCTGAAGGGAAGGACCTGGAGTTGGTAGTGGGAAAGGCCCACCATGAAGCGGAGGAATTTGCGATGAACAGCGTGGACGTCTACATGGAAATATGCGTCCTTCATATCGAGAGCCATGAACCAGACTCCAGGGGGAAGTGACTGGATGACGATGGGGAACGTGACCATCTGGAAGGAGAATCTGCAGATAAATTTGTTCAGCAACCAAAGATCCAAAATGGGATGGAAACCACCTCCCTTCTTCAGTACAAGGAAGTAAGGGGAGTAGAAACCACGGCTATGGTAGCATTGTGGATCAGATTCTATGGCACCCTTGCGGAAGAGGGCCATCTGCTTCCTCTTGGAGAAGATGGTATTGGGAGGGATCTCCTGAAGGTTCCCAAGGAGGATGACAGGGTGGAAAGGAGAGAAATTCTATGATGTAGCCCTGATGAATAATGTCCAGCAGTCAGCAACCGGAGATAATCACACCCCAGTTGTGGGCAAAAAGGAAGACGTGACCTGGGTGGTTGCCTCGGGGTTGGAGGGAGGTTCATGAGTCTCGGAGAAGGAGTCAAAAGGGCTGTTTGGAGGAACATTGCAGGACAGAAGAAGTGTCAGGGGCAGTGGGAGAGGAGTAGTGGGGTTGCTGTGAGTGCTGATAACACCAAGATGGTTCTTGGGGATGTTGAGGATATGGCTGATAGGTGGCACAAGGGTGGGTTTTGAAGAATGACTCTGCTGCCTGTGGGTTGGGGATGGGGTATATATACCCAGTGATTGGAAGGTGGCACAGGAGTCCTTAAGGTAAGGGAGTGTAGGGTCTCGTCAATTTTGTTACTGAACAGTTTGTTATTGTCAAAGGGGAAGTCCTCGAGCATAGTCTGGATCTTCTTTGGAAACCCACTAGATTGCAGCCAGGAATCATGGTGGAGGACAACTCCCGAGGCCAGAGAGTGGGCCGCAGTATCCACAGCATCAACTGCTGCCTGGAGAGCCACCTTGGTGACCAATTTGCCTTCATCCAGAAAGTGCTGGAAGTCCTGCTGCTTCTTCAGAGGGAGGAAAGCTTTGAAATCTGTAAGCCTCGAGTACAAGAGGAAGTCATACTTGGCCAGGATGCCCTGATAGCTGGCAATGTGGAATTGGAGGCCCACAGTGTAGACCTTGGGGCCCAGGAGGTCTAGCTTCTTAGCGGCATGACTGGGGGGAGTATTTTTAAAATGCTGCTGCCAGGTGCGTTGAGTTGCCACATGGACCACAGGAGAGTTAGGCGGTGGATGAGAAAAAAGAAAGTTGGCCCTTTTGGAGGGGACAAAATACCGACGTTCTGCCTGCTTGGGAGTAGAGGCACAAACGGCCAGTGTTTGCCAGACCATCTGGGCCAGTTATAAAATGGCCTCATGAATAGGCAGGGCAGTGTGGGAAGGCCCAGGGGGTTGTAATATGTCCAGGAACTGGTTCCGGGGGTCCTGTACATCTTCCACAGGTAGGTTGAGGTCCAGAGTCATCCAGTGAAGCAGAACCTGGTATTGCAGGTGGTCACTGGGGCAGGAGGAAGGAGAGGGCGTCCCGGTGTATGCTGGACCAGATGTGCAAGTCTGGATGGTCCTGGTGAAGTGCATGGAGACGGAAGTGATGGCAGTGGACTAGTCACTGTAGTTGGTGGTGGGACCAATGGTGCTTTGATTTATGGTCCCTGAGTAGGGTTTCTTCGGCACTGGAGCATCCAGATTGATGTGTGACTTCTCACCCGACCAAGCATGGCTTGGGGAAGCAACACTGCATTTAGAGGCTGTCCCTGTCAGGGAGCCACCTTTATGCCCATGACCGTGATTCTTCTGAGCATGATGGGTCTTGGACGGTTGTGGCAGTGCCAGCCACGAAGGACCCAGAGAGGTGTAAACCACCAGTGCATAGCTCCAATCCATCAGATCCATTGTCCTTGGATCTGGTTGCATGTGTGGGTGCATTGCCTCCTCCATAAGGAACTTGCGGAGGTGAAGTTCCCTGGCCTCTCAAGTCCAAGCTGGAAAGGAGCAGCAGATGGAGCAGTGGGTGGCAATATGAGCTTGCCCTAGTGGTAAAGCCAAAGTGGTGCTTGTTGCTCACAGAGAATGACCATGGGCACGAAGCAGTGTTTGAACCTGGCTTGCTTGGGCATAGTCCCTGGGCCGGTGGAGGAGTCCCCACAAGGGGAAAAGTCCAATGAAGGAGACCTATCTATGAACGAATGGGACAACTATATACAACTACAAAAAACTATGTACAGACAATGAGCAAAGAACAGTTCTCTGAGTGAGCTAAGAGCACTAAGGAACAGAGATTCCGACTCTGGCCATGTGGTGATAAGAAGGAACTAGAGCAGCGTCGAGCCACACAGCCTCTTAAAACTTCGGACCTGCCACGCAGTCAATGCATGATGCACTTGCGGGTCAAGAAATTTCATTTATACCTAGGCTGGTGAGTACATCACAGGGAATAATCCTGCAGCATCTGGAAAGGAGTTGCATCAGATGTGGCCTAGGACCTCTTTTCCATTGCAAATAGCTATGATGAATTATGAAACATGACACAAATGTTCCTCCTTCAAGAGAAGAAGGGAGAAGCTGGGTTTGTGTCTCACAGTGTCTGTGGGAGGGGACAGTGCAGGGGACTGAGCTAATGAGTGAAACCTGATCTCAGATCAGCTCCTCACAGCGAGTGGGGGGGGGGGCGGGGAGAGGGAGTTTTTGTTCAGGGGCTGCACCCGCTTGGCTCAGTGTGCGGCTCCAGGCGCAGTAATAGAGCCCCGTGTGGTTGGGGAAGAGGCTGTCTGTGCTCAGAGTGAAGTTCTGCTGGGTCGGTCGGGCAGCTTTAAAATGTTTCTCCGAACTGTCGTCAATCAAATCCTTGCTTCTGGAGAGAAAGAGCATGTGCAGGGCGCCTTCCTGGGGAGGCTGCCGGTACCAGTACATGTAGAGGGTTGAACTGTAACCTGGCAGGTAGCAGTCCAGCTGGACAGAGGAGTTGGGGGGCAGAGAAATGAAGCTGGGAGTCTGGTGGAGAGTCTGAGAGCACCCGCCTGTGAATGAGACACAGAGATGAACGGAGAAAGAAAGAGGAAAGGAGTCCGAAAGAGAGAAGGCAGGTAAATGGCAATGAGAAATATCGCTCAGTTCTTCCCTTACAGTGCAGGAGGGTCAGGAGGGTGAGAAGCAGCTGCAGCCGCTCCGGCATCTTCCTGCCCTGCAAACTCACTGATCACAGAGCCGGACGCATCGTCTCTCTAAGGCCGGATATGCTACTCTTCAGACATTTGACACCAATATTCAAATTTTCCTTTCACATGTTCCCTCTCTCCTACTCTTGACCCACAATTTGTGACTCTTTTTTCCTAGCCCCTTATATACCTTACTCTCTCGATCTCTTTGACACTCCCCTCTGTTCCACTCTTCTCTTTCCAGTCTCCTCTCTCTTTCCTGATCTTTGTTTGTCTCTTCTGCTGTCTTTCTCTCTTACAGCTCATATAGAAATCACATTATTTTTGTGCCTATATCAATATTCTTGTCACTAAAATTTTCCTACCCAGCTTCGCCCACCAGTGGGCCTTTCCAACCCTTCCAGCTTCAGTCAGGTTATAAAATTTCACCCTCCAGGTACAGATCATCGTCTTTTCACCTTCCCTGTTCCTGGACCTTTCCCTCTAAATCGTTTCAAATAATCTCTCTCTCTCTCTCTCTCTCTCTCTCACACACACACACACACATACACATACAAAGAGAAGTGACAAAGCAGAAATATGCAGTATTCACCTTCCCTTCTGGCTAATCCAAGACACTCCAAAGTACAAACCACTTCCCCACGTAATTGTATTTAGAATCATCCAAAACAGGCTACCCAGGATACTGAGAACCCCCCAGCTTGTCTGGAGGAGACTTGTGGCTTCCCCAATAATTGCTCATGGCCTCTTTGGTCAGTGGCTGGCTTTCCTTTGAAGTGCCAGCACCCAACACACTGCAGGGCAGTAGATTATGGTGTATATCTTGATATACCTAATAATCCAGTGTGTAACTGAATGCTGGGCATGTTTTAAAGGGAAGGCAGTTGGGAACAAGGCATTAATAGGGGGCCATACATTTTAAGAGATGGGTGTCTTGGGGACCGCACATAAAATAATGACAGGCACCTTCACTAATGTATCACCCCACCTACCAGTGGCAGCACAGGGCCACTAGATTAGTGAAGGAAGAAGGGACTTCTCTGCAGTGAGGAGAGGAGAGGCAGAAGGCAGGTGTCTGGCTGCAATGGGACAGCAGGCAGATATGGACCTTATATTGGGAAGGGAATCTAAATTTGGGAGAATAGAGATAGGAAGGGGGATCTAGATGGGGAGATGCATGTCTGGCTTGTCCTTTACATGTAGCTCTGCTTCTTGGCCTATGACCAAGCCAATCCAGCCCTATTGTCATTGCCATAATGAATACTACCTAGCAATCAAAGGTTAAATAATTAAAGGCCTGCTCCTGTTGCCATTGAAGTTAATGGAAGAACTTCCACGACTCCAGTAGGAACAGGAGTGGCAAGCTCCCAATAGCCTTTGAGGTAATAAGGGTTTTACAGATGAAGAAACTGAGGCACTGAGTTGCCTTAAAGATCTACTCAGTGACTAGAATAGGAAGAAGAACCTAGAAGTTCCTGGCCTCACTCTCAGTCAAACAGAAGATGCTGCTCTATTTGCACCTGTTATCACAGCATGGTCTCTAGAGTGGGCATTGTACCAAAATACCCATGAGGAAGATGGACATGCAGACAGATCCTAGAACCAATGTAACATGATTACATCTCACCATGATGGATGCTACATTGTTAGCAATACTAGCTGCTGTTCTAGAAGCTGCTGCTGCTGCCACGCAGCAAAGAGCCCCACAAAGTGACCTCTTTTCTCCCAATCCCACCCTTAGGAATGAGATGACTCAAAACGAAAGCACTGCACTGTGAGGCCAGGTTACTTTAGCAGAACTGTGTCACCTGCACTTCAACAGAGAGACTCTCTGCAGATGAGCAGCGAATGGAGTGAGGGTGACACACACTGGCAGCATATGGGAAATGTAACCTCTGGATCCTAGAGCTGTGGTTCTAACTTTGCAGTCAATGGGACTGTGCAGATAAATAGATACAGAGCATCAAGGGAAAAATATATACATACAGACATACCTCTCGGTAAATGCAGTGTACACATTCACATTAGATATTATATCAGTATGTAAGATGAAATCCTGGTGCCCTTGAGGTCACCTGGAGTTTTGTCTTTGATTTCATTGAGTCCAGCATTAGACCCATATATTCTAAAATAAAGCACAAAACAGCAATTGAGTTACTTACATTAAACTATTGCCACAAAACCAAGCTGTTCAGGCACTCAATACATATTCCCATATGTTTTCTTATCATAAATCCTCAAACTGCCTCTCCTGCCCTTAATGTGAGCAGCTGTGTAACTGCCATTTCCTCTTTCCTCTGCATCAGCCTCTTATGGGGGGGACACCTGTTGGGAGTTCCTGCAAGCTCAGGGACACAGATCAGCTCCGCTCAAAGGCACACACAATGCCTCAATGGAGGTACCAGCTGAACCACCATAACCAGGATCTGATTGCAATGGACTCTGTTCACTATCTCAGGATGGAAACAGGGGTGAGAGCTTAACTATCAGTGACTGTCCCTCTCACGTGCAGATTAAACTGATTCTGAAAAGTGGGTTGGGGAAGAAATGTCCCCTTCCCCCAGGGCCATGTCAGCATGAATGTGGCAGTGGAGTTCCACTATCTCTGGGGGTTTCAGTCAGAAACACCCAATAGCATCAGGCAGCTGCATCAGACACCAGCCATACCCAGAAACTGTGTGAATTTGGATATTCCTAATTCCTAAATCATTTCCTTTTCAGAGGTGGTATAATGCCCCCTACTCCCGCCAGCATATACACCCTGTTCACAGAATGTTACCTATTAGTTGTTTAAACACTAAAGCAGAACAGGGCTGTCAGGGAGCCTGTGTTCAATATAACAGAGAAAGAAACATTTCTTAATAGGGATCCATTAGACTAGTGAATCAAGCTGTGCAAAGGACAGAAGTTCTGTTTTACAAAGGATTTTGAGATCTTGAAATTTGGTTTATTCCAAATGGAAGCAAAAACTAAAAATTTTAAATTCTCGGCAAAGGAAAAAAAATTAAAAGTGTGTTTCGGGTTGATCAGAATGTTTCATTTCAAAACAAAACATTTTGTTTCAGTTTTGACTTTTTTATTTTGTATGATAGTATAATATACTATATAACACAACATATAAAAATGAGCAACAAAAAGTTGTTGCAAAATGAAAAATTGAAACATTGCATTCTGCAAATGTAAAAATGTCCCATTTTCACATTGACTGGGTTTTTTTTGTTTGTTTGTTTTTTTCCCCAGCTTTTCTTGCAAAATGAAATTCTGGTGACATTGATCCGATTGTGCCAAGCATTTTAAATTTTGACACAGTTGCACTTCTGCTGCAATTTGGGACCACGGAAATTTCTCAAACCAGCTCCACTTGGGAACAGTCTCTGCTGGGGAGGAAGTGGAAGCACCATTTAAACCCAGACTGGATATACCACCTTGAAAAATAGATGTAGAGCACAATCCTGCACTGGCTGGAAAGGGCGTTGGTGGGAGGGCAAAATGTGGCCCAGGAGGTTGATTCCATACTGATGAGCTAGGTGTTTATTATGATTTGTAGTGGCCTGTAATGAGTTAGAAATCATAGAATATCAGGGTTGGAAGGGACCTCAAGAGGTCATCTAATCCAACCTCCTGCTCAAAACAGGACCAATCCCCAACTAAATCATCAAATGTGGGGCTGTGTATCACAGTGTCCATTGGAGAGTACGGAGCAGGGCAAGGCAGGAGACTGAGCTAGTGGGTGAAACCTGATCTCAGCTCAGCTCCTCACAGCGACAGGGGGAGTTTTTGTCCAGGGGCTGCACCCGCTTGGCTCAGTGTGCGGCTCCAGGCGCAGTAATAGAGCCCCGTGTGGTTGGGGAAGAGGCTGTCTGTGCTCAGAGTGAAGTTCTGCTGGGTCGGTCGGGCAGCTTTAAAGTGTTTCTCCGAACTGTCGTCAATCGAACCCTTGACTCTGGAGAGAAAGAGCACGTGCAGGGCTCCTCCCTGGGCAGGCTGCCGGTACCAGTACATGTAGGGCTCTGCATTGTATCCCTGCAGGTAGCAGTGCAGCTGGACAGAGGAGCCGGGGGGCAGAGAAATGAAGCGGGGGGTCTGGTGGAGAGTCTGAGAGCGCCCGTCTGTGAATGAGACACAGAGATGAACGGAGAAAGAAAGAGGAAAGGAGTCTAAAAGAAAGAAGGCAGGTAAATGGCAATGAGAAATACCGCTCAGTTCTCCCCTTACAGTGCGGGAGGGTCAGGAGGGTGAGAAGCAGCCACAGTCGCACCGGCATCTTCCTGCCCTGCAAACTCACTGATCGCAGAGTCTGCTCTGATACCATCCTTTTAGTTCTCCTCCCACATGTTTCCTACTTATACCCTACCTTCCAATCCCTGACTCTGTACCTTGCTAATTGCCTTCCATGTGTCTCCCTCTCTCCTTTTACCTGGCTTTCTTTCTATCCCACTCCCTTCCCTAAACTCTCTTCAAGTCCCTTTCCCTCTTCCTGTCCAAGCAGAAGTCATATTATTCCTTTCTTTTGCTGCCCTGGCTCCTCCAATCCCCAAACCTCTTTTATTAAAGAACCCTTCTGGTTCAGTGTTTTTTTAATAGATTCCCTTTCACTCCCATTGTGGATTAGAGCTTCTTCTACAAACCAAATTCTTTCCATTGCCCAGTTCCTCTCCTAGGGGTTAGCTGCCTGTGCCTGAGAGCCTCCTGACATGGCTGGACAGTGCTTGTGGCTTCCTCTGATCGTCACCAGCCTGTCTCCTGATGGCCAGTGAACACCTCCCCTTTGAGATTCCAGGGAACAGCAGGCTGTAGCCCTGTGGACTATTGGCATGGTCTTGCATAACCAGTAAACCAGAGCACAGTAGCACACTGGATTTTAGCAATTTCATGGAGGAAGCAACTGGAATCAAGGAAGCAACAGAGAGTCAGGAGATTGACAGAGATTATAGGGAGGCATATGGCAAGTAGCATATCCTGTATTGCTATCCATTCAAAAATTATGAGTCAGGCCCCCAAAATCATGAGATTAAAATAACAAGGAATACTTTTGGGGTTCTTTTTCTTTGCCTTCTGGTTTCAGAGCCTTTAGGATGCACTCATGTTACATTCTGCAAACTTCTCTGTGCAATCAGGAAAGACAAAATATTTGATTTTTTTTAAATGAAAGCTAAGATTGATTTTCAGAAAAATCACTTGCTTCCAGGAGCTGGGGCTTTAATAAATAACACCAAACATTGTGAGTTTTATGATAAAAGCTTGAGAGTTGGCAACACAGCAACACCCCACCAACTAACAAGCAGCGCCCGTCACACTGAACAATGCTCAGGATCTGTGTGTCTGAGGTGAGGTGGGGCCAGAACATATAAAGGGCTCCCAGCCTGCCTCCAATAAGGAGTTCCTATGCTGGCAGGCTGCACAAAGTGGCAGCCTATATGATCAGGAATTCTGTATAAACCCTTCAAGTGTTGCTGCTTGTGGAAAGGGGACTTTGTACTCTTTAGCTTCCCCTGCTGCCCCAGAGGCTAAATGCCCCACACAGTAGGGTACTGTACCCCATGAAACTAGCCATCAATACGACTGCCAGCATTCTTTCCCTTCTCTCACTGTGAGAAGGTCTGCACAGGACATAGGCTCAAGAGAATGCAGGGTAATCTTTGTCTAGAGAGGGCTCTGCCCATTCCCCACAGAGGATTTAGTCTTTTCTGGAACTGCTGGTTTAAGACAAGCAGTGGCTGAGGTGCTGGCTACAGTATGACCCATTTCAAAGCTACTGATGCCAGACCTCACCCTCACCCTCAAGCACTAGTTTTTAAAACTAATGTTATTTCTCCTAAGGGAGGGACTTGACTAACACCAGAGCTCAACCTGCCTTTTGGCCATGAAGGCCTGATAGTCCAGGATATGAAGGCTGGCATATCTTCCAACCACATGAATCCCAGCATTGCAGTTCAGGGCTCTCGGGTGCAGTGCTCTTTGCAGCCAGCCTTCTCTCTGACCATGATTACTGTGACATCGCACTCCATATGTGTTATAAAAATATGTTTATAAGTGTGGATATGATGTAATATGCTTTATGCAAAAGGTCTCTCGTAAGGTATCTTTACAAAGCTTATAATCTACTGAGTGTGGTCATCCTATTTGTATGAACCGGTTATTCTTGGATCTGAAAGTAGGAATATGAATTATAACTCTGAGGGCCTATTGTAAAAGTGTGGGCCATTAATGGTGATTTGGCATCTTGATGGCTCCCATTAACCAGGACCATTGGTTGTAAATGGCTCTGTTTACTTGTAAGCCTTCCTGAGTAATGAAGTCTTACAGTGACATGTGATCATGTCACCTGAACTGGAATCCATCTTTAACCTGGTACTTTTCCATTTAGAAGTGGGAACCCAGAGAGACAAATGATTCCTGCCTTGTGCCAAAGATATATAAGGGGGTGGAATAGAACAAAGTGGGCCAGTCATAAGGAATCCCCTAGTTACCACCTGAGCTGGAGCTAACAAGGATTGTACCAGGGTCCAGACTAGGAAGGAGTCTAGTCTGTGAAAGAAGCTTATTGGAACATCTCTAAGGGTGAGATTTACCTGTATTCAGTTTCTTAATGTATTAGGCTTAGACCTGCGTGTTTTGTTTTATTTTCCTTGGTAACTTACTTTGTTCTGTCTGTTATTACTTGGAACCACTTAAATCCTACTTTTTATATTTAATAAAATCACTTTTGTTTATTGATAAACCCAGAGTAAGTGATTAATAGCTGTGCATATCTCTCTATCAGTGTTATAGAGGGCAGACAATATATGAGTTTGCCCTGTATAAGCTTTATACAAAGTAAAACAGATTTATTTGGGGTTTGGATCCCATTGGGAGCTGGGTGTCTGGGTGCTAGAAACAAGAGTACTTGCTGAGCCATTTTCAGTTAAGTCTGCAGCTTTGGGGGCATGGTTCAGACCCTGGGTCTGTGTTGCAGCAGGTTTGCGTGTCTGGCTCAACAAGACAGGGTTCTGAAGTCCCAAGCTGGCAGGGAAATCAGGTTCATAGGTAGTTTCAGCACACTAGGTGGCATTCCCAAGGGGGTCTCTGTGACCAAACCTGTCACAATTACCTTAACCACCAAGCTCCCATGGGGAGGGAGAGAGACATAGATGGGGATGTCTTTTTTCTTGAGTTCCTTCAAGATAGAGGCAGTGGTGTGAGCTGTCTGCTACGCCACACCTTCCTCACCAGTTGGTCCAAAATCTAGTTGCAAGGCACAGCTGCCAACTTCCAGGCAGTATATAACACCCCGACTTTCACAATAAGCCAAAAATCAAGCTAATCCCATTTCAAAACAAGGCCAAAACAAGCCAATCCCTAAGAACCCCAACACTATATGACTGGAATCACCCCGGCATGCAATCTGAGACTATGGTGGGCCTGCTGTGCACCCCTGACTCTCTCCTCCCCTTGTCTCTGCTTGTACCCCTTGCTCCTGCTTGCCAGGAGCCAATTAAAAAAAAAGAAGCAACAAGCTACAAACCAATCAAGCAACAAGCTACAAGCCAAAAACTAGCCAACAAGCAACTCACAAGCTAATTAAGCCAAAACCAAGCCCAATTTCTGCATTTTCTTCTGTGGGTTTGGCATGTCTGCTGCAAGGGCATGGTAATCCTATAAGAGAGGGGTTTCTGGCCTAGGTAACACTCACTCTTGGGGCCATTGTGCATTCTTGGACAGGGACCAACTCAAACGCGGCTTACTTACCCTGCTGTTTAAGAAGTGTCTCTGGGACCATGGTCTGTTATGGCAGCACAAAGGACCTGCAAAACAGCTTCATTGCCACCTGAGGATTACCCCTGGCATAAATGGCTCCCACTGGCTGTCAATCCCCTTTCACACCCCACGCAGGAGGTGCTAGTGCTGGGGGTGGGAGGTGGATTGGCCAGAGAGTAGCCCTATTGATTCTGCATTGCTGCCATGCCCCAGAGGGCTCTGAGCTGGGGTACACAAGCTAGGTCAGCTTTCAGGGCTGGGGACTCAACCTCAGCAGCTCTGAACAGGAAAGGCAAAAATTTCTCCATTTGCTCTCTGCACCAGCACAGGGATGAATTTCACAACTCTTTACTTCTGCTGCCCCTGCATGGATACGTCACGCCACTGCATACAAAGCTGTTAAACAATTTCCTCCTGTTTCCTTCCAGGGGATGGAGGAAGGTTTCAGATAGCAGGAAAGTTTAGGACTTCTTCCAAGACAGGAGACCTACCTTCCCACCTCCTGAAAAGCTTTTCTGTTCCTCCAAGTTAGTGTTGCCTACCTCATTATCCTCTCTTAACAAGAGCCAGTGACTCAGTGTTCATTTGCAGAGCAGCCTGGTGTCTTGGGGGTTATGTTTGCTGCTCACAGTCGCTTGCACAATCGGATTCTCTGCTCTCTGGAAGCTGCCGGGCCTGTCTTTCCACAAACCTAGGAAGGGTAACAGTCTGGAGCATTTAATTTGGGGAGATGCTCAGGGGGGCAGGTTGATGTCTGTCCGCACCACAACACCTCTCTACATCCCACCAGCAAGGGCTTACACAGCAGAGCTGAACCCCTGTGGCCCCACTCAACAGCCAGGGATGTGGTCTAACTGCCTGTGCTTTATTCTCAGTAACGTGACCTACCCTGAACGGGGCTGACAGACTGACAGCAGTACACTCTCCATGTGGCTTTCCACAAGGCCCCAGATGTTTCCAGAATAACAGCCCTTCCCAGCCCCTCTCAGAGCTGTGTTATTGTATCAGTGATGCTTACTGGACCCTAGAAGGGGTTTAGAACAGGCTCTCTGCTGACTCCAGGCTCAGCAATACAGCTGTGTCATTTCCTCTGGGGTCAAGAAGGATCCTTGCCAGTCTGGGATTTTGTTACCGGTTTCCTGCCTTGAAAGTGCTTTAGGAGTTTTCGTGCAAGAATCCTGTCATCAATGAGTAGCAGACAGAGTTAGTGACCCACAGGTGAGAGGCTGCCAGTACCAGAACATATAGGATATGGAAATCCCCTCCACACTGCAGTCCAGGGATGTTAAATCACCAATAGTTTTTACCAAGGACCTGGGCTGCTGTCTGGAAGATCTGTGTGGAGCTGGTGTCTCGAATTCAGAATGAACCCAGTAAGAGAAGGGGAGATTGAGACAGCAAGAGAGAGTGTTTATCTGGAATTGTATTTGTCACTATCAAGAGTCACCACGTACCAGCTTCATAATAGAAAGGACTGCATGGGCAGTCTGCATTTTTTCCCATCGGTCCTGAGGCCCTCCTGTATACAAGAGAAACCCCTACACTCTTTATGTGGAGCTGCAGAACACTGCCCACTTCCTGTGTACCAGTGCCCCACTCACTCCTGGCCAGACTGAGCTGAGTTTCTTGCCAGCTTTGATTCAAAATTCACCCTCTCCATCCTTCTATGTAATTCATAAAGTGCCCACATCTCTTGTTGTAACATGCTGGCTTTCTGCTAGCATGTGTGTAGGATCTTGCTGCTCTCTAGTAACTATACAGAAAGGGAAAGAGACCTGTTACTAGATACTAAGAGGAATTTCCTTTAGTGCATGTGATAGAGGTTTGAAACCTGGTAGAGGTCTGTGATTTTTAGGCCCTCAAGAATCAGGATTAGAGCTGGTTGGAAATTTTCCAATGGAACATTTTTCTTTTGGAAAATGATGATTTGTTGAAATTAAAACATTGTGGAAATGTGTCAATTTTGTCACTTATGACATCTAATCTTTCCTGCCAGCTTGTCCACCTGGCAGGTGGCCACAGAGAAAGGACCCTGGAAGCCATGGCTCGAGCCAGAGCTCTCAGGGCTTCTAGGATCCTGGTTTCTTGGTAGCCCACCAGCCTTTTTGTTTCAAAAAAGTTGAAATGAAGTGTTATTTCAATTTTTCAAAACAAGAAGTTTTGGACTCTTCTGCCCACCCTCAATTCTGTGGGAAATTTTGAAATTGCAATTTTTCATTCCAATGCAGAACTACATTTTTTTTAAATTGTGAAGTCTGCAGAACAGGAATTCCAGTTTCCGATCAGTCCTAACAAGGATTCTAGTTCTGGCTCCTCAGGTTTATTAAGCGCTTCAAAGTAGGGACCATGTCTTCATACATATTTGCATACATAAAGTGCCCCATCTGACAAGTATATCTGGAAGCTGCCCCGTACAAATATTTCCAATAATAGTGGGCCAGTTTTCAAAAGTAGACACTCATTCTGGATACTTCAGTTTCTTAATATCAGATTTTGGTCACCAGAGGGGGCCACAAATCAGTCAAGGATAGTCCTGTTCAAATAAACAAGTATGACCTTGCATTGTACCCTAAAGACAGTCAGGGATGGACCCTTGTGGACCATCTTTGGGGGTGTTCAAGAGCTGAGGACACTCCCCCAGCAAAGTCCTGCCCCATGCCTAATCCTGACCAAAACTGGCAGCAGATCTGCGCTGACCCATCATAGCTGCCAGGCAGGGGGACATAGTGAGAGGAGATGGCTCAGGTAGTTAGGCTTTATGGAGGAGGACTAAGACCTTAAAATGTATTGTGGCAGGGCATCTTCTCTGTCTGACTGGACTTAGCACTTCCCCCTCTGGTGATGTGTGGGGAGGGGGGACTTGAGTAAATCAGCCCCACTCTAGACAGTGTTTGTTTTCCCACTCTGGGTTTATTGATCAATATTTTCATGGTAGGCCTTGGGGCAGGCCCAAGGAGTGCTCCTCCACAGACAAAAGAAACAAATTCACAAAACAAAAGGCGGATACCATTTCCAACTCTGTGTGTGTGCGTGCGTGCGTGTGTCCATCATTCCCCTATACCAGGACAGGGCCGCCCAGAGGGGGGGGCAAAGGGGGCAATTTGCCCCGGGCCCCGGGCTCCGCAGGGGCCCCCAAGAGAAGAGCGGAGGCTCCCGCCTCCGCCCCTCTCCTGGAGCTTCGGCGCATCAAGAGCCTCGGCCGATCCCCTGAGCCCCGCCCCGATCCGAGCCGCGTGGTGAGGGGGCGGGGCTGGGAGCTCCAACGGGGCCTGAGCCCCGTCCCGCTCAGAGCGCCGTGGGGAGGGGGCGGGGCAGTTGCCTCCGTTCGGCGTGGAGCTCACAGCCCCCCAACCACACCACGCCGCTCTGAGCGGGACGGAGCTCATGCCCTGCCGGCGACGTGCTCGGTAAGAGGCCGAGGCCGGGGCCGGGGAGAAGCCGGGGCCGGGGCCAGGGGGGGGGGGGGGGGGAGAGGCCGGGGCCGGGGCCGGGGCCGGGGCCAGGCGGGGGGGGGGGAGAAGCCGGGGCGGGGGGAGAAGCGGCGGCCGGGGCCAGGCGGGGGGGGGCGAAGCGGCGGCCGGGGCCAGGCAGGGGGGGGAGAGAAGTGGCGGGGGGGCGGCCGGGGCCAGGCGGGGGGGGGGAGAGAAGCGGCGGCCGGGGCCAGGCGCGGGGGGGTGGGAGAGAAGCGGGGGCCGCCGCCGTCGAAGCGCAGCCCAGTCTTCGGCGGCGGGGGGGCCCCTTCTGTTCCGGGACCCGCCACCGAAGTGCCCCGAAGGCCTGCGGCGGGGACCCCCCCCCGGCCACCGAATTACCGCCGAAGACCGGGCTGCGCTTCGGCGGCGGGTCCCGCTTCGGCGGTAATTCGGCGGCGGGGGGCTCCCGCCGCGGGTCTTCGGGGCACTTTGGCGGCGGGTCCCGGAACGGAAGGGCCCCCCGCCGCCGAAGACCCCGGGCCCCCGGAATCCTCTGGGCGGCCCTGTACCAGGATCAAAGACTACAATTGGGGTGGCTGGGTGGATCCCTCTGCACTTGGCTGGTGCATGGGGCTCTCCGCGTTGCTACCCCCCGGCACATACTTCGGGACATGGAGGCAGCCTTATTGCCCACTTCTCAGTCTTTTCTCGAGCGGGTCCTGCAAGAGGGCATCCCCCGCCTGCCCCTCATCCCAGGTCCTCTGGATCTCTTCATCAGGCCCCTGCCCCATGAGCCCTCTCGGTCCCCACCCTTTTGTATCCTGAGACGGCTATGTGATTTGCAGCTGGTTCATTTCTGACCTGCGCCACGGGACCATCTCTACATGATTATGCTCCACACTCTTCATTTCCCCACCCAGCCCAAGGAGTGCTCCTCCATAAACAAAAGAAACAAATTCACAAAACAAAAGGCGGATATCTTTTCCAACCGTGTGTGTGTGTGTGTGCGTGCACACGCATGCATGAGTCCTTCTCCTACACAGAGGCAGTCAGTTAGGTTGATTCCCTCTCCCCCTGAGGAAGCCTCCTCCTCCTATCTCACCAAAGAGGGGAGGGGAGGAGTTAAAGGTCCCTTAATTGGACTCAGGTGTTCCTAGTTGATCTAAGGTAAACTCTTTTCAGCTTATAAGGAAAAGGGCCCTTATCGTTCTAGGGTTAGTATACCTGTTTTCCACAGCTCCCTCCCACCTGCGCTTCAGGCCATTCAGTGGGGAGCTGGTCCACTGCTCTATCTCAGCATTTATTTTTCTGCCACGCATCCTTCTCCACTAGAGAACTGGCATGATTTGGAGGGCAGGGTGGCTGAGAGGTTGCGGATGTGGACAGGACTGCTCCAGTGCCTCTCCCTTTAGGGGAGGGCAGTGGTGTTCAATCAGCTAGTCCTGTCCATGCTCTGGCACTGGCTCAACACCCTGTGCCCAACCCTGGGGTGCCTGGCCCAGCTCTAGATGCCAGTTCTAGGCACCAGCAAAGCAAGCACCTGCTTGGGGCAGCCTATTTGCAGGGGCGGCATGGGAGCTGAGAACCAACAGAGGGCTGTGGGAGCTGTAGTTCCTTGGTTAGCTCCCTGCCTATAGATCAAGCCCTGGAGCAGGGAAACAACTACATTTCCCAGCATTCCCTTGGCCACTACCAACTGGAAAGGAAAGAGGGGGGGGCCTCATGCGGCAGCGTGCTGTGAGTGCTGTGAAGGGCAGGGAGACCATATTTTAACATTCAAAAAACAGGACACTCCGGGGGAGGGAAGCCCCCCTCTGCCACCATCCACTCCCTGCAACTTCCCCACACAGAAACCCCAACCCATCCAACACCCCCCCTCCCCCCGCTCCCTGTCCCCTGATCACCCCATCCTGGGACCCCTGCCCCTACCTGCCCCCCAGGAACCCACCCCCTATCTAAGCGCTGCTGGTCCTTGTCCCCTGATTGCCTCCTCCCGGGACCCCTGCCCCTAACTGCCCCTTGGGACTCCATCCCCTATCTAACCCTCCCTTCTCCTTGTCCCCAATTGCCCCCTCCTGAGAGCCCGCCCAAATTCTCCCCAGGACCCCACCCCCTACCTGTCCCCTGACAAACCCCTGGGACTCCCATACCTATCCAACCATTGCCTGTCCCCTGACTGCCCCCCAAACCCCTCACCCATCCAACCCCCCCTGCTCACTGTCCCTTGACTGCCCCTCCGGCACCCCCTACCCCTTCTCCAACGCCCCCAGCCCTCTTACTGTGCCACTCAGACCAGCGTGTCTGGCTCCGCGCAGCTGCAGATACGCTGCTGCTCACATGCTGCCGTGCTCCCCCACGGAGCCCCCCCCACACACACACATACACCCAGCACCTGCCTTCCAGATTTGAACACCTCAAAATTCAGGAGTGCTCAAGCTCAGTTTGGGCAGCTGTTACTTCATTTCTCCCAAATCAAATATACTGATCCACTGTAACTTGCTGTAGAAAAAGTAGGATAAAATTGAGCAAGAAATGCTTCCCAGTGGTTATTAGGACTGGAATTGCTATTTTCAACAGCCATTGCCTTTTGTTTGTTTGTTTGTTTGTTTGTTTGTTTGTTTGTTTAAAAGGAAGACGGTGATATTGCATTGGCAAATTCCCCATAGAAACAAAGAGTGGAACAAAAGAATAATAAAGGCACCTCAACTTTTCCTCATTTATGCAGGACAGTCTTATAATATGCATCCAGATATCCTCCAATTACACAAGCTGAAAATTGTTCCACTTTACTGCAGTTCTGGAACCATATGGGAACCAATCCTGTCTGTGTTTTGTGCACATCCAAAATTCCTGATGAATGACCCGCCCTGGGAGCGAGTTACCAGTGACTGCGGCGGAAGGAGGGTGCAGGGGGAGGGGGAGAGCCCAGGGCTGGGGCGGCAGAAGGTATGTGTGTGTGGGTCACTGGTGGGGGGAAAGGAGGGGAGCCCAGGGCGGGGGCAGCAGCGGGGTTGGGGGAGGGCATTGTGGGGAGGGGGGAAGAGGGAAGCCCAGCGTTGGGGCAGCAGGGGGTGTGGGTGTGTGTGGGGGAGAGCCCAGGACTGGGGCAGCAGGGGAGTGCGGCGGGGGGAGCCCAGGGCTGGGACGGGGGGCAGCCAAATTTTTTTTTGCTTGGGGCGGCAAGAAACCTAGAGCCGGCCCTGTCAGGAGTTCTTTTGGCTGGGGGCTGCACTGGGTCTCTGCGGGGGAGCTGCATCTTCCTCTGGAGGAGGAAGGACAGGGCCTGACATGCTTGCGCATGCAGATCCATGTCTTCTGCCTCCAGGCCCTGAAGAGACTCCTCTATGGTGCAGGTTGCTCGGCGTGGAGTATGTTTGCGCAAACCTTCCGCCACCGCCTCCAAGGGCTCTGGTACAAGCGGCAGCTCTTTTATCACCATCCAAGAGGTCTTCCATGAGACCTCTCCAAGCTGCCACTCTTCTACCAGGACCTCCTCCAGACCTGAAAGCTGGTCTCAGTGACCAGGTCCATGGCAGCCACCCAGGGGGCAGATCTCCTTGCGGAGCCCCTGCCACACAATCTTCATCTTCATGTGCAGGTGTCAGAGTCGCCCTCAGTGCACCAGAGGGTGGTCGTGATGGAAGTTACCAGGATCAGAGACCTCCTGGACTACAATTGGGGCGGCTGGGTGGATCCCTCTGCACTTGGCTGGTGCATGGGGCTCTCTGCTTTGGTACCCCCCGGCGCATACTTCAGGAGGTGGAGGCAGCCTTATTGCCCACTTCTCAGTCTTTTCTCGAGCGGGTCCTGCAAGAGGGCATCCCCCGCCTGCCCCTCATCCCAGGTCCTCCGGATCTCTTCATCGGGCCCCTGCCCCATGAGCCCTCTTGGTCCCCACCCTTTTGTATCCTGAGACGGCTATGCAATTTCCAGCTGGTTTCATTTCTGAACTGTGCTACGGGACCATCTCTACATGCTCATGCTCCACACTCTTCATTTCCCCACCCTCATATCCTGCCCCCACACCAACTAACAGGACCTTCTACCAGCTGCAGAGAGTGAGGGACCCCAGTGGGCCAGCCTGTATTCTACCTTGGTTCCACGGCCCACCGGGGACATCAGTTGGTGGCTCCTTCATGGAGCCATGAGCATGGGTGTGTTACCTGGGGCGGTTCACCTCTCTTCCCAACACCTGCCCTCTTTATGGTGTGCGGGAGACCCTGAAGCATGTGTATCTGCAGTGCGCCAGGTTGCAGCCCCTCTTCTGGCTCCTCCAGAACCTCCTGTTGAGGTTCTGGCTGCACTTTTCCCTGCACCTGTTTATTTATGCACACCCCATCCATGGCCCCACGAAGTCACGGGACCTCCTCGTCAACCTCCTCCTAGCCATAGCCAAAGTGGCCATTTATAACACCAGGAAGAGGAGGTTGGTTGAGGCGCAGCCTGCGACTGTGGGGCCTGTTTTTGTTCTTTCATCCAGTCATGCATCTGGGCAGAGTTCCTCTGGGTGGCGTCCGCTGGCTCCTTGGATATTTTTGAGGAGCAGTGGGCGCTGTCTGGGGTTCTCTGCTTGGTGTCCCCTTCTGGTTTCCCTAGTTTTAGCCCTTTGACTCCCCACACCTGTTCCTGGTTTCTTTCTTCGTTGTCCCAAGTATTCAATTGAGTACTGGGCTCAGTAGCTCCTCCCCAGGCTGGGGGAGGGGCCTTTAGCAGTGGGCAGGCTTGTGTCCGCCCACTTCCTGGCACTCAAAATGACTACTCTCTTACAGCTGTCCAGTCTGATTTTGCCACAGTGTCTTTTAGCAGAGCAGCCTGTAGCCAATGCAGTTCACAGAAAGCACAAATGATGGAGAGCTATTGACTTCAATGGGAGCAGAAAGACCTCCACACCTTGCAGAAGTCACCTTGGAACTAGGAAGCAGCTGCACTCTTCTAATATTTCAGTCTCTGGATCAGTTTCCAGGGGAGCCTAATTAGGAGCACATTTCAGTAGGCTATTCTGGAGGGTCAGATGGTGGGATGGGACAAAGACTTTCTGGTACTGTACCCAAGCTTTGCCTGCAATTCCCAAGCTCCAGCCATAGTCCCAGAACAGCAGGATGTTTCTGGTAAAAGACCAGTAGTTAAATAATTAACAACACTGAACGTTTAAATTGCCAACATCAGGCTTCAGAAATAGCTCCCCATGTAGATGAATGGGGTAACTCACACCTCTCTTAGGACCCAGGGCTGACCTTCTCCTCTGTGCACACCCAAGCATTTGCCAGAAGATGTAGCAGCAGCAGCTGGAGTTGTTCAAAGCAATTTGAAGCAGCAGAACCATCCCATTCTGCATTACACTGGACCATGGAGTGACTCAGAGGGAAGAGTGTTCTTTGTAGTCACCCACATCACTGCCTACAGCACAGCATCCCCATCACCACACTGGAGCATTGACCTCAGTACTGACTCTGAACAGACAACACCCTTTAGTGAATCATCCCCACATTCAATGTAGCACAGTGAACCCTGACATGACACTGGGGCACTAGTGACATGATGCCAATTTCCAGTTCTTTTCTCAACAAGTCCAGTTGGATATGATATTCTTTATTTCTTGCCTTCAACTGTTGTGAGGTATTGTGCACTGTTAGATAGAGATTATTCAAATGTTTCAAAAATTTTCAATGGAATTTTTACAATTTGTGTGTGTGTGTGTGTGGCATTTTTTTGCCTATTCTTCTGTTAAACAGTTGGCATACTGTTTGGTGGGAATAGCAATTCCTGTATATATTGATATTTAAAGTGCTTTTGCATCTTTGAAGGCAAAGGCTCTAATACTTGAAATAGCCATCTTCAACTGCCAATAACAAAGCTTCCACTGTTGTTTGCAGTGTTGATGTAGCTGTGACAGTCCCAGGATATTAGAAAGACAAGGGGGGTGAGATAATATCTTTTATTGGATCAACTGCTGTTGGTGAAAGAGACAAGCTTTTGAGCTACACAGAGCTGAACAGACCTGGAGATGAGCTCTGTGTAACTTGAAAGCATTCATTGACAGAAGTGGGTCCAGTAAAAGATATTACCTTACCCACTTTGTCTCTCTAATAACAAATCTGTCCACTGAGTGTCACTGCTGTGCTACAGAAATGCAAGGTATTTTCTGGACAGAACACATGTGGTTCTTGAAAGAAAAGATGTAATTCCATATTTTGTGCTATACTCACACATATACACATACACCTCAAGTGAGAAGAATGTCACAATCCCCATGAAAGAGCTGGAGAAGCACTAGAATCCCCATTAAATCAAACTTTCCTCCATCATCTCCTCTCACCTAGGCGATTGCAGCTCCTTTCTCTCTGGTGTCCCTGAGTCTCAGCTCTCCAAACTCAGGCACATGTAGAAAGCTGCTGCCTGACTCTTCACATGTTCAAAAAAGGCAGGCTCAGCCCATTCCCAAATACCTCCACTGGCTCCCTGTCATTTAAGGATACAGTTCAAAATTGCTGTCCCTCTCCCAACCCCTTACTTGACTTGTTCCAAGCCATTTCACAGATCCTCTCTTTCTTTATTCACCTCATCTGCTCATCTACTACTGGCCTCCTAGATGTCTCTCTCTATCTTTGTTGGTAATAAATCCTTCTCCTCTACAACTTTTGAACCATCTCTCACAACTTTCTTATCCCTCAGTTTCAGTTCATATCTTGGCTGAAAATATATCTTTCTATCCCTTGTCTCTGACTGTCTCTCCTCTTTTCCGCTATTATCTGTCTCTGTAAAGAGTTTTTTTTAATACAGTGTGTGTGAAAACTGCTCTGCAGAATAAAATGTTCAGGAAAATGGGAGTGTGCATATGTGTGTGCACGCTCACACATGCACATGCACAGAGGAGTACATTGGCACTCCCCACCTCTGGAGACCCACATTCAAATCACAACAGAGTGAGAAAGGGGTTAAATCACCACATCCACTTTGGAGGAGGATGGTTTTGCGGGAGTCCTGCCTATTCCATTGGAGTTTTCAATCTTTGCATATTGTGATCCCTGGTGTGTAATCAGCAGGCCTTCCAAGATGGATTAGGGTATGTCTACACTGCAATCAGAGGTGTGACTGTAGCACTTGTAGACAGGAGCTAACTTTGATCTAGCTAGATCAAATAACAACAGCAGTGAAGCCTGGACGGTATGGGCAGCAGCATGGGCTACCTGCTGAATTGCATACCCAGATCCATGCTGCCTTGGCTTCACTGCTATTGTTATTCAAGCCAGCTAGATAAAAGCTCACTATTTTTTATAGATTCCAAGGCCAAAAGGGACCCTTGTGATCATCTAGTCTGATGTCCTGTATAACACAGTTCGGAGAACTTCCCTGAAACAACGAGGAGTCCTTGTGGCACCTTAGAGACTAACAAATTTATTTGGGCATAAGCTTTCGTGGGCTAAAACCCACTTCATCAGATGCATGGAGTAAAAAGACAGTAAACAGAATATATATTCTAGCATATGAAAAGATGAGAGTTGTCTTACCAAGTTGGGGGTCAGTGCTAACGAGCCAATTCAATTTAGATGGAAGTGGCCTATTCTCAACAGTTGACAAGAAGGGGTGAATACCAAGGGAGGGAAAATTACTTTTGTGGTGCTAACGAGGCCAATGCAATCAAGGTGACCCATTTCCAATAATTGACAAGAAGGTGTGAGTATCAGCAGAGAGAAAATTACTTTTTGTAGTGACCCATCCACTCACAGTTCTTATTCAGGCCTCATTTGATGGTGTCCAATTTGCAAATTAATTCCAGTTCTGCAGTTTCTCATTGGAGTCTGTTTTTGAGTTTTTGTTGTTGAAGAATTGTCCCTTTTAAGTCTGTTATTGAGTGTCCAGGGAGATTGAAGTGTTCTCCAACTGGTTTTTGAATGTTACAATTCTCGATGTCTGATTTGTGTCCATTTATTCTTTTGAGTAGCAACTGTCTGGTTTGGCCAATGTACATGGCAGAGGGGCATTGCTGGCACATGATGGCATATATCACATTGGTAGATGTGCAGGTGAATGAGCCCTTGATGGTGTGGCTGATGTGGAATTAATTTGCAAACTGGACACCATCAAATTAGGCCTGAATAAAGATTGGGAGTGGAAGGGTCACTTTTATTAAGGATTTCTTTATCCTTAATAAAGATCCCTTCATATTCATTGTCACAGTGTCCCAGCTCTTGTTTGCAGTGAGGGACACCACATGTGATTCCCTTCAGATGTACCCACCTCAATTACCCAAAAACATTGTGCTTGTTCCCTATAGAGCTTTCAAGGAGGAGCTGTGGTTTCCAGGCCTTTCTGAGAATTATTCACAAGTGGCAGAGGAAATCCACAGGTGCTGGGGGAAAGTGGCTTCTCCTCACCTCCAGGCAACTACTGACTTGTTTGCTCAAATACTAGTGTGTGAAAGAAAATGAACCCCTTTGAAATATGAAGCAGTGGCCTGGAATCACCCTTCAAGTGAGTGATTGCATCAGAGTAGCTGGCAATGGCTACATGAGTCTAAGGCCAGCCTTATCCTAGGAGCTGTTTGCTGGTATAACTACACCAGTATACTATACCAGCAAAGGACTTCTTGTGTGGACACAGCTTAGATTGTTTTGCCAGCATAGTTTATTCCAGCCCCTCAAGCAAAACAAGATATATCGGCAAAGACGCAGCTTTGCTAAGACAGCTCTCAGTCAGATATCACTCCTCCTTACACCCCTGACTGACACAGCTATGCTGGCAGAAGTCCATAGTATAGACCTGGCTTTAGTGGCTCCAGGAGTTCAGAGATCCAGCAGGACCTAGAGGTGCCAGATATGTAATCCTTAGTAGTGCAACATAATTTCATGGAGAGAACACTCGGGAGGTGAGTGAGATTAGAATGGGGATCTGAGTATTTGTCAGGGATAGCAGGGCTGACTGACAAATGGAGGGAGTTCTGGGTACTTGATGGGGTTTGGCAGGTGGGATTGGATCACCATACTTAATTTGCCATGAGGAGTGTTTGGAGGTGGGGCAATTTAAGGGAAGGTTCAGCAACTGATGTGGGGAGAGGGGCTGTTTGTTAGAGGGGACCCCATATTTCATAGACACTAGGAGGGAAAGCTCATTTGGAGGGAGGACTGGACAGTTTGATAGCTGGGAGTGGGAGGTTGGGATGGGGAAATTTGGGGGATGTAGATGTGTTCATCAACAGGGAGGGAGTGGGGCAAAGGCAGCTTGCAGATGGTTGAGCAACTGAGAGGAAATTTGGGGATCTTGAGGAATTTAGGAGGGTTAAGTAACAAGGAGGGGGCTTAGGCACTTGGGGGATGGGACCACATGGATAAATGTATGTATCCTCAAGTTTCTAAGGATTTACTCTGTACAGGACACACATTCATCTCTCCACTTCTCAGGGCTGCAGGTTTCTTCTGTTCCTGAGCTGAGCTAGGCAGCCAGATCTGTAGGATTCACAGGAGTTAGTCCCTCTTTTCCCTCTGCAGCTGCAGCATCCCTGTGGTGTCTCATGTTCCTGGGAGCTTTGAATTAATCCACTACGTCTGGGCATTCAGGTAAAGAGCCAGCAGCTGTTATTGAACACGCCCAGCTGGGCTGAAGGTCTGCACAGAATTGACTAAATACTTCCAAAAGTGCCCAGTCCCAGCATGGAACTAGGCCTGCTGTAAAACCTGGCATGGATTCTACAGGCCGCAGCCTCTCTGCTTGGGTTTTCCTCAAATCCTGGTCCAGAACTTAAATGACTGATATTCCTCCTGGGCATTACTTATGTGAGAAGTGGGGCTGGAATACTGTGATCCTGAGTGTATTATAAATGCCTTGATTACATAGATTGACCAATAGATAAATTGAATGATAGGACTGAATAAAATAGATAGACAGACTGATGGAAAGTGGATAGCTATATAAGATAGCGGACTTTAAGCTCCTATGGGCAGGGACCTGTCTAGCTAACCCTAGGGCTATCCCCACACATATTTAGGCATGGTATACATTATAAATAGCAATAATAAAGATAGACACATGCCTCTTTGCTGGGTGCTGATTTTTCCCTGTCTGGTTTGTGTTTGTTCCCTGCAGGGTGGAGACTCATGTGGCAAAAGACACAACAGGAACCCTGGTGCTCCGAGGAGAAGTTAATGAGGGCTGAGAGAAACCAAGGAGGTGAGCCAGTCCACAGCAATGCTGAAGCAGGAACATCCCCCACCCCACAGGGTTTGGCCAAAGCCCAGAAGAAGCCTCATTGCTCGTGGAAAATCTTGCAGCTCAGGATGCAGCTAGAAAGCCAAAGCACATAACTTGCCAGTATTGAGTCCCACCTGCTACAAATTCTGACTGGCCAGTGTAGAATGCTGCAGGCAAACTGCACAGTGCCTCTCTGGGAAGCAGGACCATTTCATCCTCCAGCACCATCACTGGCTTTGTATTCACCTTTTCATCGTCTCAGGACTTCTCTACACTATGCAGCTTTTAGCAACAAGGCTGTGTCGAACGCTCTCTATCGGTATGTGTGTGTGAACGCTCTCTATCGGTATTTTGTCGGCACTTTTGCCAACAAAATACTTCCAGCTCTGTAAGCGGCAGTAGTTTTGTCGGCAGGAGAGCGATCCTGCTGATAAAGCTGTGTTCACACTGCCACTTGCATCGGCAAAACTTTTGTCTTTCGCGGGGGAGTTTTTTTAAGTACCCATGAAAGACAAAAGTTTTGTCTACAACGTTGCAGTGTAGACAAGCCCTCACTTCTTCTGGCTAGCTGCTACCTTCCCAAGATCTCATCTGTGATCCTCAATGGTTTCCATCTTCCCCAGGACTCCACTCACTGTGCCAGGGGTCTCCCCTATGTATCAGAGAGAAAAAGAAGGCTTTGTCTACACTAGCACTTTTGTCAGCAAAACTTTTGTGGAAAAAAAACCACACCCTGACCGACATAAGTTTAACTGACAAAAGTGCCGGTGTGGACAGTGCTGTGTCAGCGAGAGATGCTTTCCTTCTGATGTAGTTAGTGCCGCTCAATGGGGATGGTTTAATTGTGCCGGTGAGAGGGCTCTCTCCCTCTGGCATAGAGCGGCTACACAGGAGACCTTACAGTGGCACAGATGCAGCGCTACAGCTGTGCTGCTATAAGGTCTGTAGTATAGACACAGCCTAACTAATCCCATGATTATAATCAATGGCAAAAATAACGGCCAAAATATTTGAAATGCACTAGAAATATGTGATAACCATTGTTGCTGACTCACAGCTATTTAGCTGCTTTTGTGGGATTTTTCTCAGAACTGGGTCAGGAAAATGTGCTAATTTACATTTCTGGAGCCATGTTCTGAAGGATAGTGAAGCACTGGAATGGGTTACTAGGGAAGTGATGGAATCTCCTTCCTTAGACATTTTTAAGGCCCAGCTTGACAAAGCCCTGGCTGGGATGATTTAGTTGGTGTTGGTCCTGCTTTGAGCAGAGGGTTGGACTAGATGACCTCCTGAGGTCTCTTCCAATCTTAATCTTCTATGATTCTATGATTCTATGATTTTGAAGCAGAACTCCCCACTGAAATCAATTAGGAATTCTGCTTTGAGACTGATGGCTAAATATGGCCCCCATTGTGTAACAAATAGCTCCCTTCCGATTCTTTCCCCTACCTCCCACCCCATTCATTGGCTTCCTATCTGCCCTCGTCTTCTACCTCTACACCCACATTCTTTTTTTCAGACTTGTTCCCTCTCTCTCTCTCTCTCTCTCTCTCTCTTGTTCTTTCGCTCTCTGTGTGTGTCTTTTTCTCTTTCTCCATGTGTGTCTTGTTCTCTCTGCCTCCCTCTCCCACCGCACCTCCCCTTTCTCCTATGAAGCTCCATTCCCCTTGTCTGACTCACCCCTCCCTTTCTGGCCTCCTTTGCTTCTCTCTCATGGGTGGTTTTGTCTCTCTGGTTTGTGTGGTCTGCCCTGCACATTCCAGCTCTTTTCTCTTCAGGACCCAACATGTTCCACACAGAGAGGGGATTTATGAGCTGGATTATGCTTTGCTATTCAGTCTTTTGTTTTCAGAACACACCTTTTTCTTTTGTTTCATGTATTAGGATGTCTGTGTGTCTCTGTACATATTTGTGTGTCTCTCTACTATGTGTGAGTCTGTGTGTCTATAGTATGAAGGTGTATATGTAAGTTGGTGTATCTGTTTCATTGTGCATGTTACACACAAATACATAGGGCCTGATCCTTCTGTTACATGTAAGAGCTTTGCCACTGACCTCATTGGAAGCAGGATTAGATCCATACACACTGGTTTGAGACCTAGTGTATTTGTGTATATGTTTCTGTCAGATGTGTTTGTTTCTGTGTCATGGCTGTGAATGTGCACGTCAGGGTTGTGCCTTGAAATGTGACAGTCTGACTTGGGGGAAAGGGGAGATTTCAGAAGGTGGAAAATATTTTAAAAGCCCGCTTGAACTGCACACACAGCAGAATCCAGCGGAGGGAGAGAATTTAAACACCTCCTTGAAATAAATCCCAACTGAGGGAGTCTCCACTCCCACCCCACCAGCAAGAGAGATTTGAAACAGCAGGTCTGGATGTTGCATATGCGTGTATGTGTCTGTGACACAGGAACTTTGCCCAAACTTCTTCATTCAGAGCAGCCGCTCTTTCAGCCTTGGCTTTCACTTGAGGAGAAGGAGGAGGACAGAGCTGGGGAGGGGGACTGTTCCATTAGCTCAGCGGGGTGAAAGTATTCCCATGCCCATCCAACAAAGCAGCTACTTCTCTTCTCCACCCGCAATGGAGTGGTAGAGTCTCGCTGCTCCTCACTATGGGCCAGATGCTCCCCTTTGTAGTAAAAAGGGGCAGAAAAGGGAAAGACGTGAAAAAATTTACTACAGAACTGAGCTGAGTAAGGGCATGGTGCTAAGAAGGGCAGTGTACCTAAAACTTTCACTGATGTTAATAGCAGCTGCAAGAGCTCAGCAGGTGCTCAGCATCTCTCAGGATCAGGCCCCTAATTAATATGTATCCATCTAGTCATAAGGAGGGGGGAAAAGGTTTGTAGTAATCAGGGGCTGTGGCTAGAAACCCCCACGGAGGGGATTAGGAAACCAGCTATGCTTTTGGGCAAGGTGCAGACAACTTTGCACTGCTACACTTACAGCATAATCTGCAGGAAGGGCCACTGTGTGTGGAAAAGTGTAGCAAACTTTTCAGAGTACCTTGCAGTCAGACCTGTGGCCATGTCTGCAGATGGCCCCTTTTATAAATAGCCACTGAATCATATATATTGTGGTGGGCTGGCTAAGTGTGTGTGTGTGTATGTTTGTATGTTTATATCAGTGCCTTGCTCTGGAGGGAATCATAACTACTTAACTGTGCGTCATAGGCCTTACATTGATAGCAGCAAAGGAAGATTCCCCTTCAATGGCTGGCACCTGGGCTTTAGGAGGAGGCACCTCCAAGTTTTACCCCGTTCCACTAACCATAGGCCCAGTTTCTAATCTGCCCGGGGGGGCTCCCTCTGGCTCCGCCCCAGCCCTGTCCCCGCTCCACCCCTTTCCCCAGTGCCCCACCCCTGCCCTGCTTCTTTCCACCCCCGCTCTGCCCCGCCTCTTCCATGCCCAGTTCCGCCCCCTCCCCCAGTGCGTTGTGCCCTTGCTCCTTCCCCTTTCTGCAGAACTGCTGCCCAGCCACTCGGTCCCTAGTCTGTAGCAGTGAATGGGATTCTTCCGTCCTAAGTGCAGGACTCTGCACTTGTCCTTGTTGAACCTCATCAGATTTCTTTTGGCCCAATCCTCTAATTTGTCTAGGTCCCTCTGTATGATATCCCTACCCTCCAGCGTATCTACCACTCTTCCCAGTTCCCCAAAGTCCCCGCCCAAACCCCGCTTCCTCCCTGCACCTATTGGACCCCGTTCCCAAATCCCTGACCTCGCCTGGCCTCTTCCCCGAGCGAATCAGCTGTTTTGCGGCGGGAAGCGCTGGGGGGGGGAGAAGCGGAGCCGCAGTGCACTCAGGGGAGGAGGCGGAGCGGAGGTGAGCTGGGGCAGGAACTGCCGGTGGGTGCAGAGCACTCACCAATTTTTTCCCTTGGGTGCTCCAGCCCCGGAGCACCCACGGAGTTGGTGCCTATGCACCTTATAGTACATTCATCCAGCCCATACTTCTTTAACTTGCCGGCAAGAATACTGTGGGAGACTGTATCAAAAGCTTTGCTAAAGTCAAGGAATAACACATCCACTGCTTTCCCCTCATCCACAGAGCCAGTTATCTCATCATAGCAGGCAATTAGGTTAGTCAGACATGACTTATCCTTGGTGAATTCATGCTGACTGTTCCTGATCACTTTCCTCTCCTCTAACTGCTTCAGAATTGATTCCTTGAGGACCTGCTCCATGATTTTTCCAGGGACTGAGGTGAGGCTGACTGGCCTGTAGTTTCCCCGATCCTCCTTCTTCCCTTTTTTAAAGATGGGCACTACATTAGCCTTTTTCCAGTCATCTGGGACCTCCCTTAATCACCTTGAGTTTTCAAAGATAATGGCCAATGGCTCTGCAATCACATCCGCCAACTCCTTTAGCACCCTCCTGATTCCAGCTCCTACAGACCTCTTACAGAAGTTCTAGCCATACTTTTCCTGCACTACCTGATCCTCCCACTCCATCTGTGGCTTCACAAAGTTGCAGATCTCCTCATCCACCTCTTCCTGGCACTGGCCATGGTGGCCATCCATCATGTCAGGAGGAGGAAGTTGGATGGGGTTGAGGGGGTTGCTCTGCAACTGTGAGGCCTATTTCTGCGCTTTCCTTAAGTCACATCTCCATGCAGATTTTCTCTAGGTTATGGAGCAGTGAGTGCTGTCTAGGTTCTCTGCTGGGTGTTACCCCCCAAGTCCCCACTGAGGGATAGCTCAGTGGTTTGAGCATTGGCCTACTAAACCCAGGGTTGTGAGCTCAATACTTGAGGGGCCATTTAGGGATCTGTAACAAAAATCTGTCTGGGGATTAGTTCTGCTTTGAGCAGGGGTTTGGACTAGATAACCTTCTAACCCTGATATTCTATGCTTTTGAACCCATGACCTTCACTCCCATCCGGTTTGTTTGTTTGTTGTCCCACAAATTTACTGTACTTGAGCAGGGGATTCAGTTGCTCCTCCCCTTTGGCTGGGGGAGGGATCTTTAGATGTGGCCTGGCTTGTGCCCACCCTTTCCCCCAGGAACTCAATAGGCGTGGGACCCATTTCTGTTCCCTGCCGTGTTCACTGACTCCTCAAAAACCTTTGAGGAGCAGTGGGCACTGTCCCCTTTTGGCTACTTGATTTTTGCCCTATGAACTTCACTATCCCTGTTTTTTCATTTGTTGTCCCCAGAACTCAGTTGTGGCTTGGGTTTGCTGACCCCTTGCTGGCACTGCCCCCAGCTAAGGGGGAGTGCCTTGCGCTATATCTTCCATTTTTCTGGTATCCACAACAAGTACCACAAAGTTCAGCATGGAGCCCCCGGGGCTGGAGATTTCTTATATCTCCCCCTCCCACCAAAGTGCAAATTCTGCTGGTAGTGGTGGGTCACTGAACAACCTGCTTTGCTGTGCAGCTCTTGGGTTGTGCCCTGCGCTTGATTCCACACCTCTGTGGACTAGCCCCTGTCAGGTGAGGGGGTCAGTGTCCTGTATGGGACCGCGCTTGCGTTGGGAGCTGGGCTCCCTCTGGACGGCTCTGGGGCACAGAACTGGGGTGCAGGTTTTACAGTGAGCTGCAGCACTTCTCGGCACCCAGCTCACGGGAGCACCCCGGCCTCGGTGACACGCGAGAGAAATGCCCAAGGCAAAGCTGGGCGGCTGGACCCAAGCTGCAGCATCTCTGACTCCCGCCCCCCAGCCCGAGGGGAGCCCCAGCCCGCAGCGCTGAGTCCAGGGCACTGGAAGGAGGAGGGGACCCCAGCCTGCCTTGGAGGAGCGTGAGTAGAAAGGAGACGGCCCCAGCGCGGAGCTCCGCCCCCACCCCCAGCCCGCGGGCAGAGGGGAGCCGGAGCGCCGAGCCCCGCCCCACAGGGACAAGGGAGTGTGAGCCGGGCACTGGCCCCCGCGCGGAGCTCCGCCTCCGGCAGCTTGGGAGGTGCTGACGCTGTTGCCTTTGCCGGTGGAGTGGAGAGGGAAGGAGCCGCGGCGGCTGGGATTGGGGATCTGGCGGGGGAAGCAGCGGCTGCAGCAGTAGCTCCGGGGCGGGGGGTCCTGCAGACAGACAGAGCCCCCCGCGCATTGCACGGAACCTCGGGTGCTGAGCCGGGCCTCTGCAGGGGGAGAGGAGCAGCAGCGGGCTGAAGGGAGAGAGACCCCAGCAAGGGAGACAGGCAAGGGAGAGAGATACTGGGAGAGATCCCAGCAAGGGAGAGCGAGAAATCCCATCCCGGGGAATAGCCAGAACAAGGGAGAGAAAGAGATCCCAAATCAAGGGAGAGCGAGAGATCGTAGTAAGTGGTAGAGCGAGAGAAATCCCAGCACGAGGGAAATTCCAAGAAGAGATCAGAAGAAGAAAGAGATCGGGAGAAAGGTCCCAGTAAGAGGGAGTGAGAGCCTAGCAAGAAAGAGACCCCCCATAAGTGGAGTCTTCCAAGCAAGAGATCCTATGAAAAAATCAATCCCAGTAAGAGAGAAATTCCAGGCAGAAAGCGATCACCAAGCCTAAGAAGACAAAGCACTAGTCAGTGTACAGTAAGTAACAGTCCTGCACTGGCCCCAAGGAGATGGACTAGATGAGTCCTACATTCTTTGTGTTTTAACTTTTCTGATGCTATGAGATAGATTGGCATAATTCTAGCAGAAAAGATCCCTGAGGAAGCTTCCTGAATGACCCTAGAAAGATCAAAGTAAAGAGGAATATTATTAGGATCCCTGCAGAATAGACTGCAGAGAAAGAGAGAGGGAGAAAGAGATATCACCGTATACCAGCAGAAGGGAGAACACAGGCGAGAGAGATACACAGAGTAAAGACCGTTGTGATCCCATCAGAAGAGATCTGAGAGGGAGCCATCATCCAGAACATCCTCAGTTCTCTGTTGTGAGATCCTAGGGGAGAGAGAGAAGCAAACCAGGTACTTTTTCTGAGTGACATTCCAACTCCTTTTTTATGGGAAAGGGGGTTTGTGCTGTTTAAAAACCTGTGTTAATGGGGCTGGAAGACTTCCCTCTTCTGTCAGATGCTATATGCAAGCAGAGAGGGGAGAGATGAGCTGTATGAAATCAGGTCATGGTTTTGCTGCTGCACAGCTGGGCTCAGATATTACAAGCACAAGCAGATATTTCTCCCACATTGATGGCTCGGTTTGCTTGTTTCTGGCTATTTTTCCTCTGTAGCTCTTTCAAGAGCATCTGCTAAGTGATGCCTTTTCTTTTCCTGAAGCAGGGAGAAATGTGTGGAGCAGATTTACCCTTGGTGTAACTGCTGAAGTTGATGGAATTGCACTAGAAATGCCTTTGGCCTTTGCTTGTGTAGGTTGTTTAGTGTGCCTGCAGTGGGGCATGCAGGGTATATGTGTGTTTGTGGGGGAAGGAGGGGCAGGGTAGGGGTTAAAATTAACCTACTTCCTGAGGATGGTGGAAATTCATATATCCAAACTGACAAAATCTGTGTGAATGTGTGGGTTGTGACAGCTAACCTCGCATTTACTCTATGGTCCCAGTGAAATGATCTAACTTCATTCAAAGTCTCACCTCCTATACCCATCTCCCTTGGTTGGGGAGGAGATCTCCTGCCCTCTCCCCCAGCTACATGGACAGAAGATGAAAGATAGTGAGGGAAAGAGTGCCCCAAGAGGGGAATCCCTCAATAGCTCTATTACTCGTTAATTATTCTACTGGGGGTGGGGAGGGAGAGACCAAATGCAAATAGCAAACTGGATTACTAAAGTAGCAGGCAGTGCTGATGCAGGAGTTGCCTCCAGCCATGTCTCCTACTACTGCTTAGCCTGCCACTGCCTCTTCTCCCCATACCCAAGCAGGGCTGACACCTCAGCTGGGAATAAAGGGGAAGCTCCCTCCCGCCTCACTCCTTATCAGAATCCTAGAAACTAGATCTGGAAAGCTCTGTTAGAATATAGCTCATCCATCTCCCTCTCTTCCCCCTCCCCCCACTGCCACTGCAGGATTGTACCCTCCTATCTGTTCTCCTGCCAAGGCTTCCCTTGGGGAGACTATTCCACAGTCTAATCAGTCTTTGCTTTTACATGTTTCCTGAGCTCCAGCCTGAAAATATCACCCTGGCTTAAAATTCATCCCATAGTTTCAACCCCTTATAGTTCCCTAAACAATTCCTTGGGTGTTGGCAGCCCTTAGATACCTGGAGGCAGTTATATCCCTGCCCCCGTTCCCCCACCACCCACACTCCTTTAGCCGGGTTAGATTTGTTAATCTCTCCTCATAAATCAATCCTTCTCTCCAGCCCCATAATCATTTTGCTCACTGTTCTCTGAATTCCTTTCAGTTTGTTGCCATCTTTCTGGCAATGGGGTGCCCAGGACTGTATGTGTGCGAGGTGCCTTAATACTGGGCAAAGTATTGTCTCCTCACTCTGAGCAGTGGAGCCTTATCAAGAGGGACTGTTGCCTCTTTGCTCGGAGTGCTAGAGCAATGTAGGCCTGGTCTGCACCTAAAATATAGGTTGAACTAGTTGTTCACTAGTGGAGTGCCTCACCCACGAAAGCTCATGCTCCAAAACGTCTGTTAGTCTATAAGGTGCCACAAGACTCTTTGCTGCTTTTACAGATCCAGACTAACACGGCTACCCCTCTGATAGTGGAGTGAAAAATTCACACCACTGAAAGACGTAGTTAAGCCGACTTAAGCCCCAGTATAGACCTGCTAAGTTGATGGAAGATTTTCCCCTCAACCTTGCTACCACCTCTCAAGAGGGTGGATTAACTACTGTGATGGAAAAACTCCTTCTATTGCTGTAGCAAGTGTCTACACTACGGCACTACAGTGGCACAGCTGCAGCACCCTCACCCCCAATGTGTGTCGCTGTCCCACAAGCTGCTGTATTTGCCCATAACAAAGATACTTGCTCCCTCAACCCATGAATGATCATCTTCCTTATGTCCATCATGTATGTTCGCCTCCCCCCAAGACACACACCTCTTCCCCTTCTCTGAGGGATGTGACTGACTCTTGCAGGTGCATTTCCTGCCCCTCTGCATGTCTTCTCCCCTGAGATACTCATCTTCACCATGCATGCTTCCATCCGGGAGAAACTACACCCACCTTATGCACGCTTCCCTCTTATAGGCTTCCTGAGACACCTGCTTTGTGATGGGATGCCCATGCACACTGCTTCTTTGTGGGACACCAGGCTTCAGGAATGCTCCCCTCCCTGTGTCTGCTCTTGTTGAGACATGCATCCCCTCTATATGCATGCTCCACCATTTTCCCGCTCCAACCCCTTGGGAGAACAGGGGAATGCACCCATAACACCCCTCCCTGCCCATTTATTGTTTCAAAACAAAAACACTATTAATGACAGTTATGGTGGTGGAGTTAACTTTTGCTTCTCCTGACTGATTTTAAAGTTCCCCCAGAACGAATAGCTTGGCCATGTGCATATTTTATGATGTATATTTAACACAAACAATAACATACACATGCAGAAGAAACAGAAATAAAATATATTACATATAATCAGCGTGGCAAAGTTAATGTTGCTTGAGGGAACCTTAACTTTTTCATTGCTTGTCTTTTTGTGATTTTTAGCTGCTGCCTTACAATGCAATTCTGCTTTGCAAAGCTTGTGTATAAATGGCATCATGGGGCTCCATGTTTATCATCCATCAACAATTCCAGAACAAATGGGATCAGCTTACACTTAAACAGATTTTACAGAAAAACAAATAAAAAGAATGTGCAAAGTGGAATGCTCACCTAAAAGAAAACCTAGGAGGGAGCTGATGAACTTAACCTTTGTACTTTGTTCTTATTTATGTCTTTTCCTTGCCACCCACCCCATCTTTCTCTTTTTCCCTTCTCTTCCTGCTTAAATGTCATATTACTATTGTATCTTCCCATTATAAAAAAGAAAAATCTCTTGCTCTATTTTGTCTGAAAGCTTTGTATCATCTCATAGTAGTCATGTATTTTAAAGATTGTTTTTCTAACTGCCTGTCCCACAAACTCAGCTCAGCTCTGAAAGTCAAGCTGGGCTTTTTCCAACTCTCATCTCATTACTACTAACAGAATTTTTGCACACTTACATCGATGTCACCCCAATGCCTTCATATTTGCTCTCATTGACACCTGTGCAATCTCATTACCTTCAGTGATTGTGCACAGGTGTAACTTTTTGGAGTTTAGTAAGCGCATCTGTGGATGAGGCACAAGAAAAAATGAAGTCCAGCTCCCGTTCTCTGAGCTGTACTGACTTTGTAGGGTGAATAGAAGTAAAAAACAGGAAAATCTTATTTTAATCACTAAAATCAGCCTCTCTGGCTCTGAATATTCATAAGGAGCAAGTCTGCTGAGTCAGAGGCCATTTGCACAATATCACTTTTCAGAATTGAAATGCACTATATGTTGTTCGTAATTAATAAAAAAATAAAATGCACCAGTGGTGTCTGCCCAGTGGCACGCATACAGTGCTTACAACCAATATTCCTGTGCCTTCACAAATTGTGTACTCTTTAAATGTACTCTTACTACATCTGCTCTTAAAGAATCATGCACTTAAGGGAGGCATTGGTGCTGTGTTTGCAGGAAATGCACCTATGCCTCTACGAAGTCAGCTGGGAGCCACTTGGGGACCTGGGGAAAAAAAACCCTCTCTTTCCCAGGTATACACCACCTGAAAGGTGCTTGAACACAGAGACACTGACTTTCTAATGTGCCGGGGGGTGCTCGACCCCCAGCTCTGTCCCAGGCCCCACCCCCACTTCATCCCTTCCCCCATTCCTGCCCAGCCTCTTTCCGCCCCTGTCCCCTCCAAGTCTCCCCCCTCCCCTTTCCTGCCCCCTGCCTCTTCCCACTCCATTCCTCCCCCTCCCCCACAGCGCCTCCGGAATGCTGCGGAACAGCTGATCCACAACTGAAGGGAGGCACTGGGGGCGAAGGGGCTGATCAGCAGGGATGCTGGGAGGTGGGAGGCACTGGGGGAGGGGGAGGAGCTGATGGAGGGGCTGCTGGTGAGTGCTCAACACTCAACATTTTTTCCTGTGGCAGCTCCAGTCCCGGAGCACCCATGGAATTGGTGCCTATGCTTGGAGACCAGGTCCTGAAACAAATAGCAGCTTTGGGATCTTACAATCACAAGTTTCAAACTTCCAGGGCTCTAGGCTTCAGTGCATTCTGAGCTCAAAGCTCAGCTGCAAAGGAAATTGTGATTGGATGTGACTGTGATCTAATGATTACTCATTCAGGCACACACAGCTCAGGGGGGAGAATAAGAGGGTTGGCCAGGCAGAAGGGGAAGATGCCTGATATTCTGGAAATAGTGCACTCTCTGAAAGCCATGTGCTTGTACATGGAACATTGACCTTTAAGTGCTGGGTTTACAATGGGCTGAAAATTCCCATCTGCCCAGCCCTGTGTGTTCAAACAGACATAACCTGTGGAAACATGGACTAATTCAGGGGTAGGCAACCTATGGTACGTGTGCCAAAGGCGGCACGCGAGCTGATTTTCAGTGGCACTCACACTGCCCAGGTCCTGGCCACCAGTCTGGGGGGCTCTGCATTTTAATTTAATTTTAAATTAAGCTTCTTAAACATTTTAAAAAACCTTATTTACTTTACATACAACCATAGTTTGGTTATATATTATAGACTTCTAGAAAGAGAACTTCTAACAACGTAAAAATGTATTACTGGCACGCGAAACCTTAAATTAGAGTGAATACATGAAGACTCGGCACACCACTTCTGAAATGTTGCCGACCCCTGGACTAATTGCTAAGGAGGAGTACAAAAGAATAGCACAAGCATGTAGAGACAAAATCAGAAAGGCTAAGGCAAAATATGAGCTACACCTAGCAAAGGACATAAAAGGCAATAAGAAGAGGTTCTTTAAAGACATTAGGAGCAAAAGAAAGTGTATGTCTTCTTAGCAGGGAAGGAGAGCTAATAACTGGTGACATCAAGAAGGCTGAAGTGTTTAATGCCTATTTTGCTTCAGTCTTCAATAAAAAGGTTAATAGTGACCAGATACTCAACAGAATTAGTTTTAACAACAAGGAAGAAGTAATGCAAACCAAAGTAGGGAAAGAACAGGTTAAAGAATATTTAGATAAGTTAGATCGGGGTGGCCAACCTGAGCCTGAGAAGGAGCCAGAATTTACCAATGTACATTGCCAAAGAGCCATAGTAATACGTCAGCAGCCCCCCCATCATTTTCCCACCCCCCCGCCCCCAGCACCTCCCACCCCCAGCAGCCATGCTGATCAGCACCTCCCTCTCCTTCCCCCACCTCCCATTCAGCTGTTTCGTGGAATGCAGGAGGCCGGGGAGGGGGAGGAGCGAGGGCACGGCCGGCTCATGGGAGGGGGTGGAGTTGGGGGCAGGGCCTGTGGCAGAGCCAGGGGTTGAGCAGTGAGCACCCCCCGACACATTGGAAAGTTGGCGCCTGTAGCTCCAGCTCTGGAGTCGGTGCCTATACAAGGAGCTGCATATTAACTTCTGAAGAGCCGCATGTGGCTCTGGAGCCACAGGTTGGCCACCCCTGAGTTAGATGTATTCAAGTTGGCAGGGCCTGATGAAATTCATCCTAGGACACTTATGGAATTAGCTGAAGCAATCTCAACCATTAGCAATTATCTTTGCGAATTCATGGAGGAAGAGTGAGGACCCAGAGAACTGGGGAAGGACAAACATAGTACCTATTTTAAAAAATGTGAACAAAGAGGGACTTGGAGAATTGTAGACCAGCCAGCCTAACTTGAATACCTGGCAAGAAATGGAAGAAATTATTAAACAATTAATTTGTAAACACCTAGATGATAATAGAGTTATAAGGAATAGCCAGGGTAGCCTAATTTCCTTCTCTGACAGGGTTATTGGCCTAGTGCAGAGGTTCTCAAACTGTGGTCCGTGAACTCCATTCAAGTGGTCTGCAGATAGTTCCCTCTAAGGTGCGTACCTGGGCAGCCACACATGAGAGAATGAAGGCCCCCCCACCCCCACCCCCACCCCAATTAGTGGCGCCATGCAGGCGTGGCTCCAATTAGGTGCCTGGACATTGGAGAAGAGACGCACATGTAAGGTGAGGTCATGGCCTTGCGGGGAATAGGGGTAGGTGGGAGGGGGCAGTGGGATGAGAAGAGGGGGTGGGGGGAATTTGGGACGTGCAGAGCTGCTGCGGCCAGAGAAAGAGGTGACTTTCCCCAGCTTCAGGGCTGTGGCTGCCAGGGAGAGACAGCCCTCCTTCCCAGCCTCAGCTCTGTGGCTGTTATGGCGGGGGAGAGACCCCCTTTCCTTCCCAGCTCCAGCTCGGGGGCTGCTGCGGTGGGGTAGAGAAGGCACATCCATCACATTAGAAAAGTAAGACTACTGATATTAAAATATGAGCTGTGTGCTTTTATGTGTAGAACAAAAAAACATTAATTATTATAACGTTATTTTTAAATAGTGCTTTTATCCAAAGTGCTTTATAGTAGTTAGCTAATAGTACAATCAACATTTGGAAAGATCATTAAGTGGTCTGCTGAGATGCTCAGAAATTTTCAAGTGGCCCACAAAAAAAAAGTTTGAGAGCCACTGGCCTAGTGTATGGGGGGAAGAAATAGATGTGAAATATCTTGATTTTAGTAAGACTTTTGACACAGTCCCACATGACAGTCTCAGAAGCAAACTAGGGAAATGTGGCCTAGATGAAATTACTGTAAGGTAGGTGCACAACTGGTTGAAAGACTATACTCAAAAAGTAGTTATCGCTAGTTAACTGTCAAACTGGAAAGGTGTATCTAGTGGGGTCCCACAGGGGTCAGTCCCAGGTTTGGTACTAGTCAATATTTTCATTAATGACTTGGATAATGGAGTGGAGAGTATGCTTATAAAATTTGTGGATGACACCAAAATGGGTGGTGGTTGCGGGGGAGGAGGGTTTGCAAGCAGTTTGAAGGACAGGATTAGAATTTAAATGACCTTGACAAATTGGAGAATTGATATATAATCAACAGGATGAAATTCAGGAGTGCAAAGTGTTCTCTGTGATAAGAGAAAAACAAATGAACATCTACAAAATGGGGAATAACTGCCTCGGTGGTAGTACTGCTGAAAAGGATCTGGGGGTTATAGTTGATCATAAATTGAATATGAGTAAGGCTGCAAGTTTTTTATGGAGGTCATGAAAATCAGGGATTCCATGACTTTCTGTGACCTCCATGACTTCTGCAGCAGCTGGTGTCGAATGGGTGTCAGAACCAACCTCCAAATGGTTAGGTTCACTTGCTACTCATGCTAAGGTTGATCCTGGGAACTGAGGAGTAAGACCCCTTCTTACCTCTGTTTCAGGGAAAAACTGGAAGAAGGTTTCAGAGTGGTAGCCATGTTAGTCTGTATCAGCAAAAACAGCAAGGAGTCTTTGTGGCACCTTAGAGACTAACAAATTTATTTGGGCATTGTACATTGGCCAAACTGGACAGTCTCTATGCAAAAGAATAAATGGACACAAATCTGACATCAGGAATCATAATATTAAAAAACCAGTAGGAGAACACTTCAGTCTCCCTGGTCACTCAGTAACAGACCCAAAAGTGGCAATTCTTCAACAAAAAACTTCAAAAACAGACTCCAATATGAAACATCAGAACTAGAATTAATTTGCAAACTGGAAACCATCAGATTAGGCCTTAATAAACACTGGAAGTGGTTGGGTCATTACAAAACCTAAACATAATTTCCCCCATACTAATTTCCCCCTACTGTTACTCACACCTTCTTATCAACTGTCTGAAATGAGCCACTCTCATTACCACTTCAGAAGTTATTTTTCCTCCCTTGGTATCCTGCTGTCAATTGAATTGTCTCATTAGACCGACCTCACACTTGGTAAGACAACTCACATCTTTTCATATATTTATACCTGCTCCTGTGTTTTCCACTCCATGCATCTGATGAAGTGGGTTCTAGCCCATGAAAGCTTATACCCAAATAAATTTGTTAGTCTCTAAGGTGCCACAAGGACTCCTTGTTGTTTGGAAGAAATTATTCATCTCTGATGCATTGGCACAGAGAAGGGAGGGTTTCTGGCTGTGACAAGGCAGGTCTGGGTTGGGTCTCTTGCCTTGAGTTGAATCCCAATGGTCCCCCCACTCCTAGTTTGTGTATTCCTAATTCTTTTTAAACGTTTTCCTTGGATGCCCAGCTCCTGGGATTGGAGTAAGTTTATCAGTCTCTTCTACTGTCTTCCTTCCCTCCCTGCTTCTGAGTTACCCTGATGGGATCAGATAATTAGTCTCTGTAGGCACTAGCAAGACTGCACCTAGAATATTTGTGTTTAATTGTGTGCGCCTCAGTGCCTGAAGGATGTTGATGAATTGGGAGTTCAGAGAAGGGTAACAGAAGTGATTAAGGGGCTCTAGGGAATTCTTAAGGCGCTATTAAAAGAACTGCAAGTACTGGCGAAATGATGAGTAAAGAGGAGCTGCTATGGAGTTGAAGGTTGTAAATGCTGGAGAGGGAGAGGAATTGTTTAGAGGACCCAAGGGAGTGTAGCCAAAATAAAAAGAAACAGAATGAAATTGTGAAAGGTGGAGGATTTCAGGTGGGATATCGAGCATCTTTCATACCCATGAGGACCTGTGAGAATGTGGAATGGTCTCCCAAGGGAAGGGCTGGAAACCCCATTGTCTAGTCCATTTGAAAGTAGGACTAGATAACCCCCTGAAAAATATACAGGGAACAATCCTGCATTTGGCTGGGAAGGGAAAATAAGCAAGATGTCAATGAACTAAAGAGGGCTTTTCCCTCCTTCCAGTTCCTTTTGTTCTAATAAGAATCTCAGCAGCAACTGGAGTGAGGGGCTCCCATCCTTGTAGAAAACCCATCCTGACAGGTTCAGGATCAACTGAGTAATAGCAGAGACTGGTATGTAGTGGGGAGGTGATGGGTAAGCTCTGTGCCCTGCTTTCATTTTAGGTGTAATCTCTTGTTGCCAAATGTGGCTGTGACAAGATGAATGGGTCCCCAACATCCACTGTGAAATATAGATGATCCTATGAGACATGCAGGAGGAAGGATGGGCTTGAGATTTATACATTATTACTTTAATCTCTGGTGCTACAAATAACCCAAACACACATCAGAAAGAGATGTTACAATCCTGAAATATTTACTGGACACACATACATGCCACCCTCTGAGGCTAGCTTTCTTCTCCCTAAATATTAATGGTACATAACATTGTCCTGATGTTGGACGAGCTAGAAGCGCAGGACAGGGAGGAGGAAGAGGAAAGGATCAAAACCTGTCAGTGCCCTACTTTACTCCATAAACTGTTGTGTGGAATATGTCCACTGAATCCCTGCTCAGTGCTTCTCAAGGAAGTAGACAGCTTCCACAAGGTCTCTGCCAATGTTCCACTGGAAAATCTAGGTCTTCCTCATACCCAATCACTCCTTCCCTATTCCATCCACCCCTCCTCTCTGCCTCCTTACTTCACACCCCACTCCAACCTTCCCCTGATGCTGCTCTTCCAGCCTCATCTCACCCTCCAGCAAACACCTAGAAAAGAGTCCGAAGTAACTGAAGCAAAGAGTATGCAAAGAGTATTAATTATGGTGCCTTTTTAAAGTGTCCCTCACTGCTCTGCTGTGGCTGACCAGCCATTAAGAGAAGCTCTGTGGATGCTGCTCTGGAGCCCCCCATCATTAACTGTGTGGTCCAGAATGAATCCTTCATCTAGAGAAGCTAGTCCTTTAAATGAACAGCTGGGTATGTCTGATGGTATTGGGATGAAGGCAAATTAATTATACTGATTTGAATATTCTTCTGGAGCGGAGCAGGGGCCCAAGAAACCCCTGGTACTTGTTGCTCAGTTTAATCATTTGAATACCAAGGAAGAGAATATTGGTCCTGAGGTCCTCTTCCCACCCTCTCCCAACCCTGCAGCCCCACACAGATGTCCTGTGTCCCTTGGTGATTCTCTTTTTCTCTCCTTTCCTAAGCTCAAGGCTCCTCTCACAAACCCTGGTCACTGAGAGCATCCTCACCAAATCCTCTCCTGCTGCTGATTCTCCCCATCCAGTGGTGTTTTAGCTCCCTTTCCAGTCCTGATCCTTCCCTGATGTGACACAACCAACTCCCTGACCTGCAGTTGTTATGATAATACCTCAGCCTAATGCGCCCCTTCATCTTTGCCAGGTCCCTACCTGATATTTGCCACCACACATCTGCCTAAGCCCTTCCTGGTTTCCCTCCCTTGCATGCTCTGCCTCCTTAGGTTCTATCTCCAATGTAATTTCTACCATGTGTTTTGGTTGGTTGCTTTTTGGGAGGGTTGGGGAAAGAGACTACTTACAGCAGTCCCCAGAACGGTTAAAATGGGGCTCACTCTTGTTGCACAGATTAGGTTGAACCATATTTTAAACAAATTCTTGACCCACGCTACAGCCAGGCACAGTTGATTTTAAGTGTAAAGAGGATCTTTAGAAGTAACCAGTTTCCAGCAGTTTGTGCTTGTTATTTTCTTCTGTAAATCCAAACACACCACATAAAAATGGATGAGAAGTGTTATAAGCTACATTTTACAGAAGTAGCGGCAGATAGAATTAATGGTAGAAGTGGAGGCAGAACCCAGGTTGCCTGGCTTACAAGCCAAGTTGCCCTGCATGGTGCCACAGTGGCTCTTAAAGAGTTAGCTCCCATTAAGGTACTTCACAGAGCATATCCAAAATTAGCTCTGCAGTGCAGGGAAGCAGCCACTCCTTCAAATGCTGCACAATAACAGGGAGATTTTGGCTAAGGACACTGGGCAAAGCCTCATGTAAGCATGTATAGTGGTCCGGCTGTTCCAGCAACAGAAGAAAAGGCCCAGTGTGGTGTTCTCCCAGGCTTTCTTCTTGCACCTCAGCAGGAAGAGAGTATAACAAAGGAAGCAAAGAAAAGTCTCTGCTTGGGCCCCAGCCTACTCCTCCAATGTGGGGAGCTGATTCTCCGAGGACTCCTCTTCTCTCTGACCATCAGAGAGTTGCTTTTTTGGAGTTTTTCTGGAATTATGGCTTGGCCCTTCAATCCTCAGCCCTGCAATTTTACTCTGCCCAATGGGAGAGCTGCATGGATAATCAGGTTACGCACTGTGCCGTACCCCCACTCAATGGCTATGGGATCTTTAGTGTTTACAGACAGTCCAGGAAACGTTGCCAACCTGCAGCTTCCTAGGGCCCCACCAACGCTAGGGAGAGATTTACTGATCATGCTCTAGCATCTGAGTGAGTGGGAGTGTGAGGAGCTAGCAACCAGGAGCAGCAAACAGGGAAGTTTTGCAAGGGAATTTAGAGAGGGTTTGTGAGAGCCTGATACACCTAACATTCTCTAAACTTAGGCCAATAAACACCCCTCCTCCCAACCCACCCCCAATACCAAAACAATCCCCCCAAAGAAAAATAACCCCTCCAAAGGCTTCAGGAGTTTAAAGAATGCAGGTAGAAGTCCAGTAGCAGAGTGGGGGGCTGTCCAGTTTTATTGCACTGAATACAGCATGTATGGTTATCTGTGGGCAGGGGGTGTATGTGTGGATTTAGTGCAAGGAGCTCATGGCCCTCAGAGACTGAGTACAGGCTCTGGAGAACAGAGTGGCTGAACTAGAGGAGCTGAGGGAGACAGAGAGGTACATAGATGAGACTTTTTGGGGCACAGTAGAGCGGTCCCATCCCCAGTCTGAGAGCCTCTGTGCTGTTCAGGAGGATGAAAGTCTCAGGGAAGGAGAACATCAAACTGCAGCGAAGGGAAACGGTCCTATAGTTGAGATCCAGAATAGTCAATAGGTGGACTGTGGGCCAAATCTGGCTCGCCAGATGCTTTTGAATCAACCCTGAAATTGTTTTATGTACTTATTATTATTGTTATTTTTAATTATTATTTTCTCTGGAGTCTGGAACTTGACTATATCTTGACCGAGAAATTTAGACCTTGATAAAAAGTAATTGACTACCTCTGGTTGAGACCCTCCTTCCAGATGATGTCCTGGTATTCTCTTGTACTGAGAATACCTCTCCATGGGATGGCATGTCAATTATTAGGAAGAGACAGGTAATAGTAATGGGGGATTCGATCATTAGAAATATAGATAGTTGGGTTTGTGGTGACCCAGAGTACAAGCTGGGAAATTGCCTGCCAGGCTGCAGATCTCTTGAGTCATCAAGATATATTTATGGGCAGTGCTGGGGAGGAGCTAGTGGTCGTGGTACATGGGTACATGTAGGTACCAGCAACATAGGGAAAGGTACAAGAGAGAGGTTCTAGAGGTCAGACTTAGTTTGGTAGGTAAGAGATTAAAGCCCAGGGCTGGCATTCTCTGAAATCCTTCCAATTCCATGTGCAGGGCCAGTTAGACAGGCAGAACTTCAGGGTCTCACTGCGTCGATGAGATGATGGTGTAGTGAAGAGGGCTTTAGATTTATTAGGAGCAAGGAAACCTTTTTGAGCAGGAGGAGCCTATACATGAAGAATAGGCTACATCTAAACCAAAACAGAACCAGACTGTTGGCATGTCAAATTACAGAAGAATATAAGATGGCAATACTGGGTCAGACCAATGGTCCATCTAGCCCAGTATCCTGTTTCCCAACAGTGGCCAATGCCAGTTGCTTCAAAGAGAATGAACAGAACAGGTAATCATCCTGTGATCCGCCCCCTATTATCTACTCCCAGCTTCTGGCAGTCAGAGGCTAGGGACACTCAGAGCATGGGGTTGCATCCCTTACCATCTTGGCTAATAGCCATTGATGGACCTATCCTCCAGGAATTTTCTCCACATCAGTCATGAATTTTATAGACCTGTATCATATCCCCTCTTAGTTATCTCTTTTTCAAGCTGAAAAGTCCCAGTCTTTTAATCTCTCCTCATATGGAAGTAACAATTAAAATGGTCGTAGAGGAGTTTTAAACTAAGGGCTAGAAAAAGGGGTAAGCAAGTTTACAGAGGATACAAAATTACTTCAGACAGTTAAGTCCAAAGCAGACTGCAAATAATTACAAAGAGATCTCACAAAACTGGGTGAGTGGGCAACAAAATGGCCTATGAAATTCGATGTTGATAAACGCAAAGTAATGCATATTGAAAAATATAATCCCAGCTGTACATACAAAATGATGGGGATCTAAATTAGCTGCTGCCATTCAAGAAAAAGATCTTGGCGTCATTGTGGATAGTTTTCTGTCCGCTCAAAGTGTAGCGGCAATCAAAAAAGCTAACAGAATGCTAGGAACCATAGAGGAAGGGATAGATAATAATATCGTAATGCCACTACATAAATCCATGGTACACCTACACCTTGAGTACTGCATGCAGTTCTGGTTGCCCCATTTCAAAAAAGATATATTAGAAATAGAAAAGGTACAGAGAAGGGCAACAAAAATGTTAAAGGGTATGGAACAGCTTCCATATGAGGAGAGATTTAAAAGACTGGGACTTTTCAGCTTGGAAAAGAGACAGCTAAGGGGGGATATGATAGAGGTCTGAATGGTGTGGAGAAAGTGAATAAGGAAGTGTTATTTATCCCTTCACATCATAGGCACCGACTCAGTGGGTGCTCTGGGGCTGGAGCACCCTGGGGAAAAAAATGATGGGTGCTGAGCATTCACCAGCAGCCCCCTCTATCAGTTCCCCCCAACTCCTCCAGCACCTGCCGGTGGGTCCCGCAGATCAATGTCTCCCCCTCCCTCCCCATGCCTCCTGTCCACCACAATCAACTGTTTTGTGGCGTTCAGGAGACTCTGGGGGAGGGGGAAGATGGAAGGCGTGAGGATGCGGCACGCTTGGGGGAGGGGGTGGAACTGGGCAGGAAGAGGTGGGAGTGGAGTGGGGGCGGGGCCTTGGGGGAAGCGGGGAATGGGGGCAGGGCTTGGGGCAGAGCTGGGAGTTGAACACCCCCTGGCATTTTGGAAAGTTGGCGCCCGTGCTTCACATAACACAAGATTCAGGGGTCACCCAATGAAATTAATAGGCAGCAGGTTTAAAACTAACATAAGGAAGTACTTTTTCACACAATGCACAGTCAACACGTGGAACTCATTGTCATGGGATGTTGTGAAGGCCAGAACTATAACTGGGTAAAAAAAAGAATTAGGTAAGTTCATGGAGGACAGGTCCATCAATGGCTATTAGCCAGGATGGTGAGGGATACAACCCCCTAAGACTCTTACTGCCAGATGATGGGACTGGACATCAGGGGATATGGATCACTTGATAATTGCCCTGTTCTGTCCATTCCCTTTGAAGCATCTGCCATTGGCCACTATTGGGAGACAGGGTATTGGGCTAGGTGGACCATTGGTCTGATCCACTATGGCTGTTCTCATGTTCTTAAGCTACTGCTGATTGTAGAGACAAGACAGGACCAAAGTTCCTCACAAGCTGGAGCCCCTGCTGACAGGCATCAATCATAACAGGGTGCTTGCTGCACAGCAGAGCTGCATTCTGGGCAACAGGCTTCCTCTCCCTCCCTGCTCCTCTCTCACTGGTTCATTCTAGGGACCGAATGGCTGGGTAGCAGTTCTGCAGAAAAGGACCTAGGGGTTACGGTGGACGAAAAGCTGAATATGAGTCAACAGTGTGCCCTTGTTGCCAAGAAGGCTAATGGCATTTTGGGTTGTATAAGTAGGGGCATTTCCAGCAGATCGAGGGATGTGATCATCCCCCTCTACTCAGCACTGGTGAGGCCTCATTTGGAGTACTGTGTCCAGTTTTGGGCCCCACACTACAAGAAGGATGTGGATAAATTGGAGAGAGTCCAGCGGAGGGCAACAAAAATGATTAGGGGGCTGGAGCACATGACTTATGAGGAGAGGCTGAGGGAACTGGGATTGTTTAGTCTGCAGAAGAGAAGAATGAGGGGGGATTTGATAGCTGCTTTCAACTACCTGAAAGGGGGTTCCAAAGAGGATGGATCTAGACTGTTCTCAGTGGTAGAAGATGATAGAACAAGGAGTAATGGTCTCAAGTTGCAGAGGGAGAGGTTTAGGTTGGATATTAGGAAAAACTTTTTCACTAGTAGGGTGGTGAAGAACTGGAATGGGTTACCTAGGGAGGTAGTGGAATCTCCTTCCTTAGAGGTTTTTAAGGTCAGGCTTGACAAAGCCCTGGCTGGGATGATTTAGTTGGGTTTGGTCCTGCTTTGAGCAGGGGGTTGGACTAGATGACCTCCTGAGGTCCCTTCCAACCCTGAGATTCTATGATTCTATGATTCTATGATATTTCTGTGTATATATTCTCATACCAAATACTTTAACTTACAATTAAAGACTGCTTAGTGCATTGCCTGTCAATGGGATCCACAACATACAGGGAAATCAGCAAAGCTGATGTTGGTTCCTTGTTCTCAGTTCCTTATTCAAAGACCACCAGTTAAGGCAACATTACAGTCCAGACCAACCTCAGTATTTGCAGTGATAGGTTAGTGAATACAAGGGGAGAGGGTTGGGGTGAGGAGATGGCTGGGAGTGAAGGGTATAAAATGGGGCTGGGGGAGCAAGTCTAAGGCCCGGTCTACACTATGAGTTTATATTGAATTTAGCAGTGTTAAACTGCATTAACCCTGCACCCGTCCACACAACAAAGCCCTTTATATCGATATAAAGGGCTCTTAATACCGATATCTGTAATCCTCCCCGACGAGGGGAGTAGCGCTGAAAACAGTAGTGCCATTTTGGATTAGGGTTAGTGTGGCTGCAATTCGACGGTATTGGCCTCTGGGCGCTATCCCACAGTGCACCATTGTGACCGCTCTGGACAGCAATCTGAACTCGGATGCACTGGCCAGGTAGACAAGAAAAGCCCTGCGAACTTTTGAATTTCATTTCCTGTTTGCCCAGCATGGAGAGCTGATCAGCACAAGTGACCACACAGAGTCATAAGCACAGGTAAGCATGCAGTCTGAGAATTGAAAAAGAGCTCCAGCATGGACTGTATGGGAGGTACTGGACCTGATCGCTATATAGGGAGAGGATTCTATGCTAACAAAACTCCATTCCAAAAGACGAAATGAAAAAACATTTGAAAAAATCTCCAAGGCCATGATGGAGAGAGGCCACACTAGGGACTCAGTACAGTGCTGTGTGAAAGTTAAAGAGCTCAGACAAGCCTACCAGAAAACCAAAGAAGCAAACGGAAGGTCCGGGGCAGGGCCGAAAACATGCCGCTCTTACGCTGAGCTGCATGCAATTCTAGGGGGGGCCGCCACCACTCCCCCACCCCTGACCGTGGATTCCGAGGCGGGGATAATCTCAGCCATGCCTGAGGATTCTGAGGACGGGGAAGATGAGGAGGAGGAAGAGGAGGACGAGCTTGTAGATAGCACACAGCACACCGTTCTCCCCAACAGCCAGGACCTTTTTCTCAGCCTGACGGAATTACCCTCACAGTCCTCCCAAGGCGGTATCCCAGACAATGAAGCCATGGAAGGGACCTCTGGTGAGTGTACCTTTGTAAATATAAAACATGGTTTAAAAGCAAGTGTTGTTTAATGATTAATTTGCCCTGAGGACTTGGGATGCATTCGCGGCCAGTACAGCTACTGGAAAAGTCTGTTAACGTGTCTGGGGATGGAGCAGAAATCCTCCAGGGACATCTCCATGAAGCTCTCCTGGAGGTACTCCAAAAGCCTTTGCAGAAGATTTCTGGGCAGCGCAGCCTTATTCCGTCCTCCATGGTAGGACACTTGACCATGCCATGCTAGTAGCAAGTAATCTGGTATCATTGCATGACAAAGTCTGGCAGTGTATGGTCCCGGTGTTTGCTGGCATTCAAGCAACATCCGTTCTTTATCTCACTGTGTTATCCTCAGGAGAGTGATATCGTTCATGGTATCCTGGTTGAAATACAGGAATTTAATTAAGGGGACAGAGGTGGCCATTCCTACTGGGCTGTTTGCCTGTGGCTGAAAAATCCTTCCCTGCAGTTAGCCAAGCGGGGGGAGGAGGGAGGGTGATTGGCGCTGAGCTTTTTCGCGTTTGGCTAGCAGAGATCTTCCCTGATACCAGCCACACAGTGGGGTGGCTAGCAGGGATCTTCCATGATACCAGCCATGCGGTGGGGGGAGGGGTAAAGCGATCATCCCAGAGAATTCTTTCTGCTGCTGCACGTTAACAGGAAAGACGCAGCACTCAACGGGCTTTGCTTGGTATTTGGGAAAGGAGGGCACTGGATATATGAAGGCTACAGAAGCCGAAAGACAATGGCTTACCATGGCCGCATGCAAGCCGAATTCTGTTGCCCAGACCTGCGTCTGTGATCTCTAACACCAAAGCCGCAGGCACTCAATATTAAGATGCAAAATGCGATTTTGTACTGAAATCACATGCGCTATGTAATGTGAATAGTTTTGTTCACCATGAAATATTATAACCATTGTTCTGTAAAATATATCTTTTAAAATACTTCTCTCCCTTTTTTCCCTCCCTCCTGCAGCTGCAAATTTTTCAAGCCTCCCTCCTCCGTCCTGAAGGCTATCTCAGATAAGGCGATGAAAAAAAAGGACGCAAGACGAAATGTTCTCAGAAATCATGGAAGTGACCCGCAATGAAAGAGCTCATCTGAATGAGTGAAAGGACGTGGTATCAAAGTACAGGAAAGATGCCAGTGAACGTGAGGACAGGAGGGACCAACGTGAGGAGAGGAGAGATGCTCGAGATGAGAGGTGGCGGCAGGAAGAGCAGAGGAGGCATGATGCAACGCTGGGGCTGCTGTGTGATCAAACTGACATGCTCCGGCATCTGGTGGAGCTTCAGGAACGGCAGCAGGATCACAGAGTGCCGCTGCAGCCCCTGTATAACTGCCCTCCCCAAGTTCCATAGCCTCCTCACCCAGACGTAAGAACACTGTGCGGGGAGGCTCCATGCACCCGTCCACTCCACCCCAGTGGACAGCCCAACCAAAAGGCTGTCATTATTTTGAAATTTTTTAGTGGCCTTTTCCTTCCCTCCTATCCTCCTCTCAAACCCCACCTGGGCTACCTTGTCAGTTCTCTCCCTCTTTTTATAATCAATTAATAAAGAATACATGCTTTTTAAACAATAGTGACTTTATTTCCTTAGAAAGCAAGCTGTAATCGAAGGGGGAGGGTGGGTTGCTTACAGGGAATGAGTCAATCAAGAGGGCGGGTTTTCATTAAGGAGAAACAAACACAACAGTCACACCGTACCCTGGCCAGTGATGAAACTGGTTTTCAAAGCTTCTCTGATGCACACCGCTTCCTGGTGTGCTCTTCTAATCGCCCTGGTGTCTGGCTGCACATAATCAGTGGCCAGGTGATTTGCCTCAGCCTCCCACCCCGCCATAAAGGTCTCCCCCTTACTCTCACAGAGATTGTGGAGCACACAGCAAGCAGCAATAACAATGGGGATATTGGTTTGGCTGAGGTCTGAGCGAGTTAGTAATGTGCGCCAGCGCGCCTTTAAACATCCAAATGCACATTCTACCACCATTCTGCACTTGCTCAGCCTGTAGTTGAACAGCTCCTGACTACTGTCCAGGCTGCCTGTGTATGGCTTCATGAGCCATGGCATCAAGGGGTAGGCTGGGTCCCCCAGGATAACTATAGGCATTTCAACATTCCCAACTGTTATTTTCTGGTCTGGGAAGTAATTCCCTTGCTGCAGCTGTTTAAACAGAGTAGTGTTCCTGAAGACGTGAGCATCATGAACCCTTCCCGGCCATCCCACGTTGATGTTGGTGAAATGTCCCTTGTGATCCGCCAGTGCTTGCAGCACCATTGAAAAGTACCCCTTGCGGTTTTATGTACTGGGTGCCCTGGTGCTCTGGTGCCAAGATAGGGATATGGGTTCCATCTATCGCCCCTCTACAGTTAGGGAATTCTGTTGTAGCAAAGCCATCCACTATGACCTGTACATTTCCCAGAGTTACTCCTTTCGTAGCAGCAGCTTAGTGATTGCTTTGGCTACTTGTATCACAGCAGCCCCCACAGTAGATTTGCCCACTCCAAATTGATTCCCAACTGACCAGTAGCTGTCTGGCGTTGCAAGCTTCCAGAGGGCTATTGCCACTCGCTTCTCAACTGAGGGCTGCTCTCATCTTGGTATTCTGGTGTTTCAGGGCAGGGGAAAGCAAGTCACAAAGTTCCATGAAAGTGCCCTTACTCATGAGAAAGTTTTGCAGCCACTGGGAATCGTCCAACAACTGCAACACTATGCAGTCCCACCAGTCTGTGCTTGTTTCCTCGGCCCAAAATCGGCGTTCAATGGCTAGAACCTGCCCATTACCAGCATGATCTCCAATGCGCCGGGGCCCGTGTTTTGAGAGAATTCTGTGTCCATGTCCTCATCACTCTCGTCGCCACTTTGCCGTAGCCGCCTCCTCCTTGCCTGGTTTTTCAGGTCCTGGTTCAGCATAGACTGCATGGGAATGTGCGAGGTGTTTACATCATCCATGATTGCTGTCTTGAGCTGAGCAGGCTCCATGCTTGCCGTGGTATGGCGTCTGCACAGTTCACCCGGGAAAAAAGGCGTGAAAAGATTGTCTGCCGCTGCTTTCACGGAGGGAGGGGTGAGGCTGTACCCAGAACCACCCGCGACAATGTTTTTTGCCCCATCAGGCACTGGGATCTCAACCCAGAATTCCAATGGGCGGGGGAGACTGCGGGAACTATGGAATAGCTATGAGATAGCTACCCACAGTGCAACGCTCTGGAAATTGACGCTAGCCTCGGTACATGGACGCACACCGCCGAATTAATGTGCTTAGTGTGGCCGCGTGCACTCGACTTTATACAATTTGTTTCCAAATACCGGTTTCTGTAAAATCAGAATAATCCCATATTGTAGACATGCAGCACAGGCAGCAAAGGGACTATGCTTGAGTAAATCTCCACTTGTGCTGTAGACTGGTTGTTTTAAAAGGAAGCATTCTACTTTCGGGCTCCTTGGCATACATAAAAACAGTGATAATGAATAATGGTAATAATTATTTTAAAAATAAAAGTAGCCTATGTGGGAGGAGAGTGTTCAGCGCTATATGGGCTGAAAATGTTAAGTGTTAGTGCCATTTGTTAGCAGAGGGAGTGGAAGAAAAGTCTAAAGGTCAAAAAGTCATTTTAACTCCCTTTAACTCCTAAACTACTGAACGAGTTGCACTTTTAACTTTCTTGAAAATCTAGGGCCAGAGCTGCAGAGCCAAATCATTAAAGTCCGAACAAAGCTCTTCGACCTTATTGATTTTTTTTTAAATTCTCAAAAAGGACATATATACAACTTGAGTAAAAAATCCCAAACTTTGCTCCCCATCTTTGCCAACTTTTGCCCAGGGAGAGCAATGGAGTTCGGATAGAGGTATAAAATGTGTCTAGATTTTTTTCTTTATCAAGTTATAGTGCTGGTCAGTATATATTTGTGCCTCGGCTGGTAAATTTTCATTACAGTTCTGCAAGGGTTAGTTTTTAATAGAAAATGGCGAAGAATATTCTTTATTAATATATAGCATCCTCCTCTGAGGCATGTGAGCTCTCGTTATCCGATATTTGTTTGAGGTTAACTGGTAGAAAAAAACTTGGCATTGTGATCATTTATCTTTCATCAGCAATCAGAGTTTGGCACGGAATAAAATCTTAGCTTCAGTCACAAAAGAACCAGTTCTGGACCTTCTCCCACTGAAATTAGTTGCTGGTGCTTAGCAGTTGCCCCTCTGAGGTGCTGGCGCTTAGCAGCTTCACCTTTCTTGTGGCAGTGCATACTATAGTTAGACATGTTGCCCCCTAGCCTGAGTATAGACCGTGAGGCATGACTGAGGCAAATAAAGACATGCCTGAAGGGTGTGGGTATGTACCCACGTTCATACTCTATGCACCTCTCTACTCACCCATGCTGTGCCTCTCTCTCTACACAGCTATTTTTAGCAATGTAGTGCCCCATACTGCATACCCATTGCTGCAGTCTTCCTCTGCCACAAGAAAAGACTAGCAGTGGGGAAAGGTTCTGGCAGCTCTCCGTAACTGGAGCCTTTTCTTGCAACTAGAGCCTTTCCCTGCTGCAGGGAAAGACTCTGGCAGTGAGGAAAGGCTCTACCAGCTTCCCCACTGCTGGAGTTACACATACATTACACACGGCCACCAGTGGTGTATAGCATAGACATAGCCTCTGAAGCTTGGTTCCTGTTTTCTGGGACATGAGCTTTTTACTTCTGACCTCAGTTGCCTGAACATTGTGTGGGGAAATGATTTATCTCTCTTCTATCTTTTATGTGAGAAGGTTATGCATTTTCTTTCCTTGATAAAAAACATCTCCTTGATGTTTTCAAACTGTTTATATGATGGTTTGGGGGCACTGACTGACAGAGAAGTGACTGAAAATGACATTGTTAGGGTATGTCTACACTACAAGAGTAGTTCGATTTAACTTAGGTCGAATTTGTGGATTCGACCTGATGAATTCGAATTTGTGTATCCACACTAAGGACACTAATTCGACTTTGTGAGTCCACACTAACGGGGCAAGCGTCGACATTGGAAGCGGTGCATTCTGGGCAGCTATCCCACAGTTCCCGCAGTCCCCGCTTCCCATTGGAATGCTGGGTAGAGCCCCCAATGCCTTCTGGGGGAAAAATGTGTCGAGGGTGGTTTTGGGTAACTGTCATCATTCAACCGTCACTCCCGCCCTCTCTCCTTGAAAGCGCCGGCGGGAACTCTGTTCGCGCACTTTTCTGGTCAGTGACAGCGCGGACGCCACAGCACTGCGAGCATGAGGGCCCGCTGCGATCATCGCTGCACTTATGGCCGTTGTCAACTCCTCGCACCTTATCGAACACCTCTTCCAAAGTCAGCTGCTGAGAAATCGGGCGAGGAGGCTCCGGCAGCGCGGTGAGGACGTGAAGTGTGAGAGTGGCACAGACCTCTCACAAAGCACGGTACGCCGCGCCGTGGAGATTATGGTGGCAATGGGTCACGTTCATGCTATGGGACGGCGATTCTGGGCCCGGGAAACAAAAACGGACTGGTGGGACCGCATAGTGCTGCAGGTCTGGGATGAATCACAGTGGCTGCGAAACTTCAGGATGCGTAAGGGCACTTTCCTTGAACTGTGTGACTTGCTGGCCCCTGCCCTGAAGCGCCAGGACACCCGGATGCGAGCAGCCCTGAGTGTGCAGAAGCGAGTGGCCATAGGCCTCTGGAAACTTGCAACGCCAGACAGCTACCGGTCAGTAGCGAACCACTTTGGCGTGGGCAAATCTACCGTGGGGGTTGCTGTGATGCAAGTAGCCCACGCAATCGTTGACCTACTGCTCTCAAAGGTGGTGACCCTGGGAAACGTCCAGGTCGTCATAGATGGCTTCGCCGCGATGGGATTCCCAAACTGCGGTGGGGCTATAGATGGCACTCACATCCCTATCCTGGGACCGGCCCACCAGGCCAGCCAGTATATTAACCGAAAGGGCTACTTTTCAATGGTGCTGCAAGCACTGGTGGACCATAGGGGACGTTTTACCAACATCTACGTCGGGTGGCCGGGCAAGGTTCATGACGCGCGTGTGTTCAGGAACTCTGGTCTGTTTAGACGCCTGCAGGAAGGTAGTTTCTTCCCGGACCACAAAGTAAGTGTTGGGGATGTGGAGATGCCTACAGTGATCCTCGGGGACCCAGCCTACTCGCTAATGCCCTGGCTCATGAAGCCCTATACAGGCGCCCTGGACAGTGACAAGGAGCTCTTCAACTACCGGCTGAGCAAGTGCAGAATGGTGGTGGAGTGTGCTTTCGGACGTCTCAAGGGGAGATGGAGGAGCTTACTGACTCGCTCGGATCTCAGCGAAACCAATATCCCCATTGTTATTGCAGCTTGCTGTATGCTCCACAATCTCTGTGAGAGCAAGGGGGAGACCTTTAGGGCGGGATGGGAAGTTGAGACAAATCGCATGGCTGCTGATTACGCTCAGCCAGACACCCGTGCGATTAGAAGAGCCCGGCGGGAAGCGCTGTGCATCCGGGAGGCTTTGAAAGCTAGGTTCCTCAGAGAGCAGGGTAACCTATGACTGTCCAGTCTCTTTACAGAGAAGCTGAACCTGCCCCTGTTTCAGTTACTATTGACTTTTTTCAGCGGTTACATACCCCGTTCACCAGGTTTCCCCCCTTCCAACAGACGTTTAAAAATAAAGTTATTGGAACATTTTTAATTAACAAAGTTTTCTTTACTAACGAATTCTCGTTCAAGGGTTCCAACAGGGACGCAGACTGTGGTGGGTATGGTGTGCAGTGATGTACAGACCGCTTCTACACTCGAGGACTGACAGGCTCCTGCTCCTACAGCGGTCTCTGGGGGGAGGACGGTTACCGGAGGGTGTGCAGGAAGGGGTGGGTTTGCAGGAAGGGGTGAGGGGTGTGTAGGAAGGGTGAGTAGGTGTGGGGGGATGATGGCTCTGGCTGGGGCTCAGGGCATCGGAGAGGTTCATGGCTAGGGTGGAAGGGCATGGTAAGGGCAGCCTGCCTTGCCATTTGTGGATGCCAGGCGCTCGGACCCTGGGGCAACATACACCTCCCAGACTGACCTGGGGCAGCAGACACCTCGCAGAGTGACCTGGGTGCCTAGTGACTGAAGTCTGTGTGTGACCTGCTGTTGATCCTGCCCCCATGTCTGTACCCTGTTAATGGCGGCTGTCCTATGCAATTAACAAACCCCTCCCCCCCCCAACACAAAGTCTTCTGCAGAGAAACATGACGGAAACAGTAATGAACAGCAAACTATTTTTAATACTCAACTACACAGCTGGGGGATGAAACTGGGATTTGGGATCGGATGAGCCAAGAAGGCAAGCAATTCTCATACTTTAGGGAATGAGAGCTGTTTGGTACATGAGCGCTCTGCTGGGGTGGAGTGACAGTTTTCACGGCCCCTAGCGCCCCTCCTTCTTGTAATTTTGGGTGAGGGGGGGACAGGACTTTGTGGCGGGGGAGGGCGGTTGCAGATACAGTTCAGGGGGGCTCTCTGCTCCTGCCTGCGGTCCTGCAGAACATCCACAAGGCGCCGGAGTGTGTCCATTTGCTCCCTCATTAGTCCAAGCAGCGTTTGAGTCGCCTGCTGGTCTTCCTGCCGCCACCTGTCCTCCCGTTCGCTGTGTGAGCGCTGCTGCTGAGAGAGGGTCTCCCTCCACTGGCTCTGCTGGGCCGCCTCGGCTCTGGAGCAGGCCATCAGTTCAGCGAACATCTCGTCCCGAGTCTTTTTCTTTCGCCGCCTAATCTGCGCCAGCCTCTGTGAGGGGGATGCCGGGGCAGTTCGGGAAAGAGCCGCAGCTGTGTGATGGGAAAAAGGAAGTGATTTCCTTCCAAAGATACATGTTTGCGAACACTGAACACAGTCTACTCAGTTTCTGTGAACAAGACCATACAGGGCACCTAATCTCATGTGCTTTCAGGACAAGTTCGAATTTTCGGCATTCGCTTTCATTGCCTGGGGTCTTGCACTGGAGATCGGACAAGCGGGGCAGGACAGCAGAATCCGTGTAGCAGCCAGGCCTGGTAAGCCGTAAACTTTAGGCTGCTTAACAGTTAATGGATAGCAGTGCCCTCCTGCTGCAGGCAATCTGGAAAGCATAAAGTCTGACCCTGTTCCAGCCCCTCGCGGCTGTCCCCATGAAAGATCCCTGTATGCTTTTCCTCTGCAGCCTCCAACACGTGGCTGTTAAACGACGGTCATTGTTATGCAAAGGAAAAGTCAAGCATTCACAATAGTAACATTAAAGTAATTCCCCTAATTAGATGCAGCAGTCGTCGAGCGAGATCACCCTGAGGCGGGTCTCCAGGAGAAACAGAGAGCGCATGCTGTGTGAATCCCTGCACAGACCAGGGCCCTATGCTGCCATGCTGGTCGAGGCGATGCTCCCATTATACCTCCTGATGGCCTGGCGCGGAAGAGTGTGCTTCCACGGAGCACCCAACAAGGCACCTCTCCCCAGGAACCTCCTTCGAGTACCTCTCAGAGAGCTTCATTGAACTGTCCCAAGAGGATTTTTGTTCGATCCCTATATGCATTGACCTTCTTTTTATATAGTTTTTATTCCTGTTTTGTTAAGAAATAAATGTTTACATGTTTATAGCACTTACCGACTGATCCTTCTCCTGATTCGGAGTCCGGGTTAACGGCCGGGGAGGGTTGGTAGGGGATCTCTGTGAGGGTGATGAAGAGATCCTGGCTTTTGGGGAAAGCAGTATTGTAACCGCTGTCGCCTGCGCCGTCCTCCACAAACCCTTCCTCATCTTCCCCATCGGCGAACATCGCCGAGAAACTGCCCCTCGACACTATCCCATCCTCAGAGTCCACGGTCACTGGTGGGGCAGTGGTGGCAGACCCACCGAGAATGGCATGCAGTGCCTCGTAGAAGCGGCATGTCTGGGGCTGGGCTCCGGAGCGTCCGTTTGCCGCTTTGATTTTTTGGTAGCCTTGTCTCAGGTCCTTGATTTTCACGCGGCACTGCGTTGCATCCCGGCTGTATCCTCTGAGTGCCATGGCTTTGGAGACCTTCTCGTAGGTCTTTGCATTCCGTTTTTTGGAGCGCAGCTCTGAAAGCATAGACTCATCACCCCACACAGCGATCAGATCCAAGACTTCCCGGTCAGTCCATGCTGGGGCCCTCTTTCTACTCTGAGATTGCATGGACTCCTCTGCTGGAGAGCTCTGCATCGCTGCCAGTGCTGCTGAGCTCGCCACGACGTCCACACAGGAAATGAGATTCAAACTGGCCAGACAGGAAAAGGAATACAAATTTTCCCGGTGCTTTTCCTGTATGGCTGATCAGAACATCTGAGCTCGGACTGCTGTCCAGAGCGTCAAGAGTGGTGCAGTGTGGGATAGCTCCCGGAGCTAGTAAGTTCGATTTGCATCCACACCTAGCCTAATTCGACATAGCCATGTCGAATTTAGCGCTACTCCCCTCGTCGGGGTGGAGTACCGAATTCGAACTAGAGAGCCCTCTAGGTCGAATTAAATGGCTTCCTGGTGTGGACGGGTGCACGGTTAATTCGAATTAACGCTGCTAAATTCGAATTAAAGTCCTAGTGTGGACCAGGCCTTAATCTAAACGTTGTTCTTGCTCCTGGTGCTGGAAAGGGAATGAATTTGCAAAGAATTCTAAACACCACAAAGGTGAATGGTTTTTTTCACCCAAAAGGAGATAATGTTCTATGGATTATGACTGTCAGGAATATTTAACACACAAATGCTCTTAAGGTTGTTTTGTACACTCAGTGAGCCACTTCAGGAAAGCTTTAGTGCACTGTCCCTGAGACTGTAAATTCACCACTTTTTCCTCCAAAATGTTAAACACCCTCCTCTGCAGATATATCCTTTCCTAATCACACACTCGAAGGCTGAAAGCATCAAGTTCATTTCCAAGTGGATAAAATTGCATTTCAAGGGCCTTTACACAGTTGTATCAAGGGAAGTTTCCCTAGACATAATAGATTGAAATTGATCAGGAGAGTCCACTGTATCAGTAACTAGAGCTATTATCCGTTCTTGCTAGCAAAGAAGATGAATGTGATGGGGTAGCCACAAAATTTTTCCTTTGGGCACTCTCCATTTTATTTCTCGTGTGAGAATTCGAAAGATATAATTTCTCCAGCCTTTCTATTTTTAGGGCAGCTTTTACAAGACATCTGAAGGGGGACATGCAATGACAAAAAAAAAAGTTTGTTCTGGTTTTAGATTCTTTATGGTGTATAAAAAAGGCCTAAATTTTTTTTTTAGGAATATTTATTTTTTGCCTGTTTTAATATTGGAAATGTATGTCTTGTCTTCCAAGTTTTCCTTGGAATACTCTATGGAGTACTCATGAACTGACAGGATTATTGCTTCAAAAACTGTCAAGCAAGTGAAACCCAGTTGAGAGAGTAAGAGTTTTTTATTCAGACTGTTTAAAAGATTGTGTGTGTGTGCACGTGCGCTCTATACATATTTAACTCAAATGCCTAATGAGTTCTTGGAAGAAAATATCTCTGTTAAAAGATTTCCAACCATAACATTTATTATTTATATTACTGTAGCACTTAGTGGCCAGGGCCCAATTGTACGAGGAACTGTACAAGCAAAGAGACCGTTCCTGCTCTGAAAAACTTACAGTTTAAGGACATCTACACTAAAGCTGCTACAGAGACACAGCTGTGGTGCAGATGCTTTCTACATCTATGGACGGATTTTTTCTGTTGCTGTAGTTAATCTTCCTGTCCAAGAGGTGGTAGCTAGGTCATAGAATCATAGACTATCAGGGTTGGAAGAAACCTCAGGAGGTCATCTAGTCCAACCCCCTGCTCAAAGCAAGACCAATCCTCAACTAAATCATCCCAGCCAGGACTGACCTTAAAAACCTCTAAGGAAGGAGATTCCACAACTTCCTAGGTAACCCATTCCAGAGCTTCATCACCCTCCTAGTGAAAAAGTTTTTCCTAATATCCAACCTAAACCTCCCCCACTGCAACTTGAGACCATTACTCCTTGTTCTGTCATCTGCTACCACTGAGAACAGTCTAGATCCATCCTCTTTGGAACCCCCTTTCAGGTAGTTGAAAGCAGCTATCAAATCCCCCCTCATTCTTCTCTTCTACAGACTAAACAATCCCAGTTCCCTCAGCCTCTCCTCATAAGTCATGTACTCCAACCTCCTCATCATTTTTGTTGCCCTCTGCTGGACTCTTTCCAATTTAACCACATCCTTCTTGTAGTGTGGGGCCCAAAACTGGACACAGTTCTCCAGATGAGGCCTCACCAATGCCGAATAGAGGGGAATGATCAGGTCCCTTGATCTGCTGTCACTTATACAGCCAAAAATGCAGTTAGCCTTCTTGGCAACAAGGGCACACTGTTGACTCATATCCAGCTTCTCATCCACTGTAACCCCTAGGTCCTTTTCTGCAGAACTGCTGCCTAGCCACTTGGTCCTTAGTCTGTAGCAGTGCATGAGATTCTTCTGTCCTAAGTGTTGAATCTCATCAGATTTCTTTTGGCCTAATATTCTAATTTGTCTAGGTCCCTCTGTATCCTATCCCTACCCTCCCGCGTATATACCACTCCTCCCAGTTTAGTGTCATCTGCAAACTTACTGTGGGTGCAGTCCACGCCATCCTCCAGATCATTAATGAAGATATTGAATAAAACTGGCCCCAGGACCGACCCTTGGGGCCCTCCGCTTGATACTGGCTGACAACTAGACATGGAGCCATTTATCACTACCTGTTGAGCCTGATGATCTAGACAGCTTTCTATCCACCTTATAGTCCATTCATCCAGCCCATACTTCTTTTGCTTGCCAGCAAGAATATTGTGGGAGACTGTATCAAAAGCTTTGCTAAAATCAAGGAATAACATGTCAACTGCTTTCCCCTCATCCACAGAGCCGGTTATCTCATCATAGAAGGCAATTAGGTTGGTCAGGCATGACTTGCCCTTGGTGAATTCGTGCTGACTGTTCCTGATCACTTTCCTTTCCTCTAAGTGCTTCAAAATTGATTCCTTGAGGACCTGCTCCATGATTCTTCCAGGGACTGAGGTGAGGCTGACTGGCTGTAGTTCCCTGGATCCTCCTTCTTCCCTTTTTTAAAGATGGGCACTACATTAGCCTTTTTCCAGTCATCCAGGACCTCCCCCGATCGCCACGAGTTTTCGAAGAAAATGGCCTATGGCTCTGTAATCACATCAGCCAACTGCTTTAGCACCTTCTGATTCAGTGCATCTGGCCCCATGGATTTGTGCTCATCCAGCTTTTCTAAATAGTCCTGAACCAATTCTTTCTCCGCAAAGGGCTGCTCACCTCCTCCCCATGCTGTGCTGCCCAGTGCAGCAGTCTGGGAGCTGACCTTGTTCGTGAAGAGAAGAGTTTAAGGGGGTATTTTAAGGAGGACAGTGATGTGGCCTTATGGATAGTTACAGGAAGCATGAGGGGCAGCATGGGTGAAAGCACAGAAGGGGATTGATGGATATTTTTTTTAAAAGGGAATCTCTTCTTTTAAGAGCTGTGAAAGCTCCTAATCCACTTTCCTGGGTTCAGCCAAAGCAGGGAAAACAAGGTTAACACTCCTGATATTTCTAAGGTAAAAAACAAGCAGGAAATAAACCGGTTATTTTTTATATAAAGGAAAGAATTCAAACCAATCTTTCATGCTGCCATTGGATGTCATAAAGAAGCCCAAAAGGGCACAAGTCCAACTGTTTTCCTTTCCTTTATTTTCATTTAAGAAAAATAAACAATTAAAACGACTTCAGGAAGCCTACTATAAATTACAGTGTGAAAAGAGAACCCCTTTTAAGTTCAGTGTAATTAAATTCCACATTAGGCACCTCAGAAATATTTAACAAAGATATAATCTCTCCAGATCAAATTGTTAAACAATTCATGAATCACTGAAACATCCACCAGCCCAGCACTTGCATAGTCCCAGCACTAGCGCCACACCTTCTGTGGAGTCACTTAAAATAGCTCTCAGTAGCAACAAAGGGTAAAATACCATCAACACAGAAAAGTGATTGATTTTATTGAATTAAATGCTCCCTCCCATGTATTGCTATAGGCGCCTGAATGATGTATCAGGGAAAATCACATTAAGTAATATTAATACCATGTCCAATTCAGTGGACCGTAATTCTCCTGCCATTCACCACTCGCTCTAGGTACATGGTGATAAAATTAATCCTCATATGGATCTTTATGATCTATGCATGAAAAGCACTATATAACAGTATTAGTATGGTAGGTAGAATTTGTTATTGGTATTAATAGGCAGAGTAGGTAGCGTTAGTTTTTATTATTATATATGTGTTCAGAGCACTGCACAGACATTGGTTAATTAATCCGCATAACATCTCTAGGAGGCAGATGGTCATTCTCTTACTGGTTTCAGAGTAGCAGCCGTGTTAGTCTGTATCCGCAAAAAGAACAGGAGTACTTGTGGCACCTTAGAGACTAACAAATTTATTGGAGCATAAGCTTTCGTGGGCTACAGCCAGAGGTATAGTGACTGGCCAAAGGTGTGTCAGTGGCAGCGTCAGGTACTACATTACAGAAAGTTGGAAAAGCACTGTCCTTCATCTGACTTATGACATCAGCATGAGTCCCAGTTTAGCCTCAAAGGGGTGAGATGCTCAGTCCCATGTTCTCTTACTCCTCTGTGCTTTAAACCTGATGGATCAATGAACAGAACAGAAATACTGGTACAACAGCGTGTTGAATCTTCTGCAGTCAGGCTCCCACTTATCTCTTTGGATGCACCTTACTGATAAATAATATTAGGTTGTTAACACTCACAGTACAGAATGGGGAAGAGAAGAAAGGAGAATTCCAACAGAGATTTTTAAAGGGCTCCTTTCACCCTGAAGAGTGTTTGAGGAAACAAGGGCAGACAAGTTAACTGGGTTTTAATGGTTGGTGGCAGGGGAGGAGAAAATGTAACACAAGGCTGGGCTTGCACTTGGATTGTGTGGGGAAGCTGGGAATAGCATTGTTTCCACTGCAGGCCAGGAGCAGAGGGAGCAGGTAAAGCTGGCTGGGGGAGAGTAGGGCAGCTCTGTAAAGGACTGAGGTGACTTGGGGAAGATCCCTTGGGGATAACAAGGAGACTGGGGAGAGTAGAGGATTTGGTCCAGGTCCTTCCTACTGTCAGGGTCTGAGATCCCACTGCAGTGTAGTCTGCACTAGAGTCCCTTCTTGGAGCTATGGGGATTGTTACTTTACCCTGCTTCACAGCCCATTCGCACTTGAGGTCAGATTCCTTAGGTACTAGCTGTCCCAGAACTTAGTCGATGCTGCTTCTTACTAAGCCATGGGGAGTCATTGTTGACTGACAGATGGAGTTTTCCCCCACAGTGCTCCCTCAGTCCTTCCTACCTCCTCTGCCCCCCAGGGAGTGAGAGACCCAGACTGGAACTTGATATCAGGCCTTCTACTCTGAAATGCAGGGCGGTGGTGCCACCTTCTGTGACCCATCCCCTGTCAGGCTAGGGGGAGTGACAGAGTGGGACTGAGGAATCAAACTAAAGTCTCCTCTAGGGCATTACTCAGTGAGGGCACCAGGCTCAGCTTCCACAAAGCAAGGGGCACAAGGGAATGGCAATCCCTCCTCCCATCTCTTCCCTGGTCAGTTAACTCCTCAGAAAACCCAGAACTTAAAGGAATGGCCACATAGACACCTGGGAAAGATAATCCTGTCAGGCCCCCAGCTCCTCTCCAAGATGTTTTTACGGTAGCTGAACAGGCTGTGTACCCCCTTCCCTCCTTATGCCCCCTTACCTCCTTCCTGCTCCCCTTACAGATTCCCTGTGCACAGAAGGGATATAAAGAGTGGCCCAAATGCAGGGTGGCTTTGGTTTTTTAATGGAAATTTTTGGGCAGTTTTCCTTTCCCTCCTCATATTCCGGATGGGCTGCCCAAGCACAGGTCACATTGGGGTTGAGTGGTAGTACTGTGCCCAAATTCCTCCTCCAATCCCCAGTTTTGTCCACATTCCCCAAATAGCTTCATGTTTCTGGTCAGCACTGAAAGAGTTAACACATATATTTTTAAACTGACATCATGAGGGCTTCTGAGTTCATGGGTGAACGCGAGCAGTTTGCATTTTTCTGTGAATTATGGTTTCAGGCTGTCTGCAGACTGTACTCCAGCAAGGATGCATCTGGAAATTTATCTTTTAAACCAAAAGGGTTTATTTTAATAAAAGCTTAGATTCAAGAGAAACTGATGAGGCTGGCAGAGAAGTGCAAGTGTACATTTCCCTCTCACTATCCTTGTCAATCCACCCCTGAGCCACAAGCACACACAACAGACCACACCTGGTCTGGGGAAGTCCCACACAGATTTGGCATGTGCATAGCTACATATACCTGGCCTCAAATAAGCCATGCAACAATGAGTGCAATGCAGGTGGGCAGAATTCAGATGAATAACTGGCACGCACCTAGCCTGGGTAGGAGGTTACTCCAGCTCCAATAGAAACACATGTACTAGTGGCACTGATAGTGGGGCGGGGCGGGGCAGTGTTGGCTCTGGAATCAATGTGAGCTTGCTTAGCAATGCTAGCGCTTCCCACCTACTAGCACATGGTGTTGTTGGGAATGCTTGAACTCATCTGTGCACTGAGTGGAGAAGCTGCTGCAATGACACTGACTGCATGAAGTGGTTTGTTGCATTGCTTGCCTTGAGATGATGTCAAATGTTTACAAACCAAGCTTCTTTGTGACAGAACTATTTTAGCATAACCATGCACAATGCCTGCCATATCTTGCTACATAAACATGACTAAGCATCACCCAGGCATCTTTAAGAAAGAGCTGGCCTTCCCAACTGATTGGATGCTGGTTTCTGAATTGAGCAATAAAGGTGCAGGGAGTCATCATGATATTTGGTCTCTTTTATTGAGATCTTGAACATCTTAGTGTAAGCTTGGTGAGGCACCCAGATTTGACAGAAATTATATCAAAATAAATGCTTGCAATAGTAATACTAATAAGAAATAACAGAGATGTTGCAGGCTCTGAGTGATCCCAGAAATAGTTTCTTTCAGTGCTTAGTTGCTTAGCATAGGCAGTGTCTGAGTAGTTTGAGCATTCCTTATGGGTTTGCACTGCACTCTTTTCTGGCTGCTCTACTGGACAGAATCATTAAAGCAACTCTTCCCTCCAGAAGCTTGCGGAAACTGAAGAGCCATTTCTCTTTTTGGACGCTGTCTAATTCCCAGCACCATCTGGGAACTAGAGGTCATTCAGGAGTTAGGGAGCTATGAGCATGGAAGCAATACAGGAAGCTTGTTATGGAGGAGTTAATGGAAGAGTGATTGACAGCGGGAACAGCCCATTATGAGTGGTTGGGAGAGAGGGAAGGGGAGCAAGGAGGCACTGAGGGATTTCACACTGGGAAGGTTCTCATTTGGGCTGGCAGAGTGGGAAGGATAGGTGGATTCTGCATCAGAGAGAATTAGATCTGGCCTGAATATTCTGCTGGGAGTGGTAAGAAGGAGCTGCGAGGGTGACCGGGACAGGGTGCCTGTCTGTAGGAGTGAAGGGGTGGCTGAGAAGCTGGGCTAGGTTGAGGTTGCTGAGGGGTAACAGGTAGGGTGACCAGATGTCCCAATTTTATAGGGACAGTTCTGATATTTGGGGCTTTGCCTTATATAGGTACCTATTACCCCCACCCCCGGTCCTGATTTTTCAAACTTCCTATCTGGTCACTCTAGTAACAGGAGGGTTCAGCACTGGAAGGGGTGTGTGGAGGACACTTAGGATGGAAGAATCAGGACATGGTCAGGTCTGGGTTCCCAACAGGAGTGGGAGGAAAAGGCAGGAGACTACGTTTGTGATTAGGGCCTCAGTACTACTCAATTTCTGAAGGGTTAATGCTTCCTCCTGCCATCCCATATATATATATATATATGGCCCCCAGCCATAACATCTTCCATTGTCCTTATTTTTGGGCCAGCACATTGGCTGGGGGAAGAGACAGCATCTGAAATCTGCAGATATTTACATTTTTGCTGCTGTCTAAATCAAAACCAGCTTTTGGGATTAGCCACAATTTATTTAAGGGGGAAAAAAAGAATTTTCCAATCTAATCCAGATTGACAAAGGGATGTATGTTGCCAAGTAAAGAGCAATGCAAACTCACTGGGGCTAGGAATACTGAGAAAGCAGTATAAACTAGGCAGATAATTTACCCCACAGATGGGTGGGGAAGGAGAATGGCTTATTTCCCCAGGCCAACAGTGGGTCCACTTCTATCAGTTTGTTTCAAATTCTGCCTTATTCCTGATAAGAACCTTCAGCCACATTTTGTCAATTTCCCCTCTATCGCCTGGCTGATCCAACACTGAGAATGAGATCTGGTGGTTGGAACAAGGTCAGGATTGCTGGTTCTGTTCCTAGCTCTGCCACTGACTTACTGCATAACACTGGACAAGTCAATTCACCTTTGCCAAAGTCATGCCTGATATAAGTGGATACAATTCCATTGGCTTCAGCAGATATTTCTGCACTTAACATCTGGGTTAAATTTGTCTTTGTTCCTCTGTTTACCTCCTTGTAAAACAGTAGTCACAATACTTACAATATCTCCCTCTCAGGGGTCTGCTAACTTAGTAAAGTGCTTTTAGATCTTGGTATTAAAGACTGCATAGGAGGACAGATGTTTATTATTTACAGCTCTCTACAGATTATTCTCCCAGGCATTGCCAGTCAAGTTTTAAATGGCTCAAGCAATTGATCTTCTACCACTTCCCTTGGGGAGACTATTTCATCACAGTCTAATAGTTCTTACTGTTATGAAATATTTCCTGATTACCCAGCCTGAAATATTTCCCTTTGCTCTGTTTCATCCCCTTACTCTCTGGGACCCCTGCAATCAGCTTCTCTCCTTTCTCAGTGTGTACACCTTTATAAGACTTGGAGCCAGTTACTATATTCTCCTCCCTCCCTCCCCCCAACATGCACATTTTAGTCATTTGTCCCAGTTATATTTAATTAGTTCTTTTTTTTTAATCTCTCCTCACAAACCAGTCCCCCTGAATCACACTTCTTGCTTTTCTCTGAGCTCCCTTCAGTTTTCCTACATCTTCCTGATGTTTGCGGTGGCTCTAATCCCTTTGGATGCAGCATTCTAGTGCAGTCTCACTAGGGCTGTACAGGAAGGGACACACTCCTCTTTGTCTGGTGATGCCTCTTTCTCTCACACAAATAAAGCAACTCAAATTTTACTCTACTACCTGACCTCAAATTGTCCACCCTCTGCTCCCCCAAACTTGCCCCCCTGCTTTTCTTTCCTCACTGCTGGATCTGGAGATGATCCCTGCATGGCTGGCTCTTCTAATTGCAACTCTACCCTGCCCCCTCTAGCCCAGCCATTTCCCCTTTTTCTGTGTCACCTGAGAACCTTGTCTTTCTACGTAGCTTACATTTGACTGTCTCCCTGAAGTGCCTTTTGGAATGCTACATGAAGGGTTCCCTAAAGAAACAAAATGAGTAACCTACATATGTCCATGACATTTGTGTAGAGGGATGTGGACTGAGCAGTATTCGCTGATGGCTGGGCCCAGAAGGACCTGGTGTTACAAAGCTGTTGCACTGTGGCAGGCTGAGTGAATGCTCTTTGTGATGCCAGTTTCTCAGTATGACTGCTGCAGGTGTGTATGGTGCCTGGCATGATGAAGGATGGGCTTTACAGACAATCTTTATACAGAGAAGAAGCACAAAGTTTTGGTTAAGGCACTAGACTGGGACCGGGTTCTTTCCTTGTGTGCCACACTTCCTGTTTGACCTAGAGTCAGTCACTTTCTTTGCCTGTTTCCCCATCTCTGAAATGGGGATAACACTTTCTTAGGTGCCAGAGGTGTTGTGAGGCTAAAACCATAAATGTTTGCAGTGATAACTCTCCTGAAGCTGAAATGCAGCTATCTCTGGGATGAAATGTGTCAGCAGTCTTACACAGCAGTGTCACAGGATCTGAAAAATAATCTCTCTCATTGAAACTGCCCCGGGAAATTCTAAGGAGGCAAAATGCAATTACGTGGGCTGGAATTTGGAAAGGACACAAGGTTTAACAGTTCCACTCTTTTTGAAAAAGTGCCATGGGATGTTTCCAATGATTGCAAGAGGACAGGGCCTTGGCCATGCAGGAACAGTGCCCCCTAGCACCATGCTGTGGGCCTGGGCCAGTGCTGACTCAGTGAAGCACTCCCTGTTAAGAGTCTGGAGGCCTCCTAAACCATGGCTGAGGCATGGGGGATGAAGAGGGGAGAGGGGCAGTGCTGTCATGGCATGCATTCAGTCTGTGACATAACTCTGGAACTATGGGTCAGGAACAGCATATGCTGGGGTAGCGTTGTATTTGGTACTTATGAAGCTGCCATGTCATAGATTGAAATTGTGGCTACCTGATTTCCTTTCTTCATCTTCTGTCTCTCCCCAGTCACCCCCGTTGTGTGGAGACACTTGTTCTTTGGCTTGGAGAGGCCCTGACCACCTGACACCGCCTTGGAACTCTTGAAGGGAGTGGGGAGTGTTATTTGGAGATGGTGGAGTCCCTGGAGAAGCTACATGGATCTTAACGCTGCCGGAAGGGCAAGGAGAAGAGCAGTGGGAATGGGTTGGCTCTGGCTGGTCTGCCTGTTTCACCTAGCCGCCTCACTGGAAGGTAAGAACAGATTTTTTTTAAGATAAAGCTCTTTCTAAAGCCTGAGGAGACTGAATGGCTCAGGGGGTGCTGGGGAGTAGGCTATGGAGCCTCCATCATGCTAATCTGTTCTGCTCCTGCTTCAGATGAGTAATGACCAAAATGTGTCCCTCTCTGATGGGTGTTCGGTGTTTTATGAGTTGTGGAGGGTCTTAGTCCAGTTCTTAGTGGGACAGGCATCCACATTCCAATAAGCACCAACAGCATTACTCAGCATCCCTGTTGGCTGTCTTGGCAGAGAGAGGCCATGGTTTGCATTGACCCTAAACTCCCTTCTTGTCCCCAGGGGTAAGGCAGTTGAGGGGGGATTGGTTAGAGTGAGTGGGATGATTGTGTTGCTATTGCCCATGTCATACCTGTTTTGTGGAATTCAGTCTCCAAAGAACTGATACGCTTCTACAAGACTGTGCCCATTTGGCTGCAATCAGCAGCTCTTGCCCTTACGTTTTTTAACCACCAGCCCCCAAATTGCAGACATGAAGGGAATGTTCTACACTGGCACCAGGGGGCAGTTTATGCTGAGATACTGAAGGAGAGTGGGAGAGGATGGAAGAGGGAGAACAGGAGAAAGCAGAGAGGAGAAGAGAGGCCAGAATGCTGGCAGAGGGAAGGGAGAAGAGAGAGTAGGTGAGAGGGGGGAGGGAGAGGGAAGAGATAAGAGAGACCCAGGGAGAGAGAGACAGAATTAGAGAAGGAGGGGGTAGAGGTGTTGTAAACAACCCCCTTGTTTGTTCCAAGAAAAATCCCTGTGGCCACATATGTTCACTGACCCGAACTGGTTTGTGATGAATGCTCATCTCTCACTCACATGTGAAAGCCTTTGAAAAAAAAAGGAGTTGGAAAGCAGGAGGGAGATGGTGAAAGAAAGAGGTAGAGGGAGAGGAGGGGGGAATGGAGAGTGGGGAGATAGGGAAGGGGAAAGGAGGACAGAGACTGGGGAACAAATGAAAGGGAAAATGAAACCCATGTCTAAAGCATTGTCACTAAGATCAAGGGCAGGAAGAGACATGTCTTTATATGAAAGAGATGGAAAGTGGGGGATGGGGAGAGAAGAGAAATGGGCCGAGATTTATAATATAAACCAATTTGGTGTGCTGACATGATTTCCTCTGAAATAATAATGGAAGCCCCAAGCATGGAGAGGAAGGTCTGTCTCTGCACTGAGCTCACAGGCTGTCCATATGTCTGAGACACCAGACCCACCCCACCCTGACTGAGGGGGTGGAGTGGGTTTCCTACATACAGTACTAGCTCTTGAGACTTCACCAGTGCTTGGGAATCTGCTGGAAATGGACACCATTAACACCCCTGTAGCCATAGGAGAGAAAGGGGGAGGGAGGGTTAGTGGGTTACAGTTTGCTGTAATAAGCCATAAATCCAGTTCTTTATTAAGACTATGATTTTTAGTGTCTAGCAAAGTTATGAATTTAAGCTCCCAGGCTCATCTTTTGTAAGTGTTGTGCAGGTTTCCTTTGAGGATGAGGACTGATAGGTCAGATATATTGATCGCTTTGTGAAAAGTGTTCACCCACAGGGGACCTGATGTTCATGCCTTTTATCATTTTCCTTTGTGAGTTCATTTGAGAAGCACAGTGATTGTCTGGTTTCACTCACATAGTTGTTATTGGAGCATTTAATTAACTGAATGAGATACACCATATGTACTCCTGGGGGAATTCTGTGCCAAAAATTTAAAAATTCTGCACACAATATTTTAAAATTCTGCAAATTTTTATTTGTCAAAATAACACTACATAATCACCCCAGTTTTAATTATGTTGGTAATTTATTTCAAAATACCTGTCAGCAAGTATGTCTGTAACAGTACAGACACACACAAAAAAACTCCCAGGAGTAGAAAGTTAAAGAAACCCCTATGACAACCCAGCCCCTCCACCCCTGAGCCCAGCCCCGCCCCCCAGCCAATACACCCAAACCTCCTACCCCCGAGCCCAGCCGCAGGGCACCCCAGCCCAGACTCCCTGCCCCACGTCCCCAGAACCAAGTCGCAGCCCCCCCCGCCCCGCCCCTCCCAAGCCCAGACACCTGCCGCCTACCCCTCAGAGCCCAGGGATCAAGAGGAAGAAACAGCCTGATGTTGGGTCCCCGGCTTGTGTGGAGTTTCCTGCGTGCTGCCATCTCCTTCCCTCAGGGTGTGCTAGGATCTGCAGCTGCGGGGAAACCTCTAGCTTCCTCCCCCTCCCCCCATCAGTGTCTGCCGGGTCCAGTGGCCCCTAGTGGCGGCCAGAAGCACTGCAACCCATTTCTGTGGGTGAAAAGAAATTCTGTGCACACATTAATTTCTGCAAAATTCTGCATTGGCAGTCGCACAGAATTCCCCCAGAAGTAACAATGTTGTTAGAGGCATGTGTAGATCCCCTGGATCTTGAAAGGTATATTGTGCGGGGTGTTGATCATTGTAGGTGTTTCTGGTAAGTTTGAAAATATAAGGAATATATAATATAAAGAATCTCAAGTCTAATCTTTGTTGGTTTTATAATGAATACTTTGGAGCTTCAGATGCTGACTGTATTCTTTCTCATCTCTTAACTCAGTGGTTTTCAACCAGGGGTATGCGGAAGTCTTCCGGGGTACATCAGTTCATCTAGATAGTTGCCTAGTTTTATAACAGGCTACTTAAAAAGCATTAGCAAAGCCAGTACAAACTACAATTTCATACTGACAGAATGAGAAAGTAAGCAATTATTTAGTAATAGTGTGCTTTGTATTTTCATGTCTGATTTTGTAAGCAAGTAGTTTTTAAGTGAGGTGAAACTTGTGGGTACGCAAATCAGACTCCTGAATGGGGTACAGTAGTCTGGGGAGATTGAGAGCCACTGCCTTAAGTGAAGGTGAAGAGATCCTTTTTTTTTTTGAGTGTTTCTCAGGCATTTGAGCTAGATGATTTAAACAGCCTGAATATGAATCACTTTCCTTCTCAAACCAGGTTTTGTTTGAATGGTCATAATCCTACCAGTCTACAATAATGGAAAAGCAGGGCAGACAAGACCTTAATGTATACTGACTAAAAAATAAAGGAAAAAATAGGAAAATAAGTGTTATGATTTTGGAGGGAGGAAAAATAATAAAATGTTCAGGCCTTTCCTTTATACATCATAAAGAAGTAAAAAAGAGCAAAAAGTAAAAATCCAATATATATTTTCCTTTGTAAGATCACCTTTGAGAGCGCAGTCCTCTGGGTGGAACTGGCCAGGGACTTGCCAAGAAATGGCGGAGCAGCCCCCTGGGCAATTCAGAATGAACCCTGGGTTCCTTCAGCATAATAGGGAGACACTAGAGTGAAGACACTTGACACAGATTTGACACCCTGACACTCCAGCTTCACTTCAATGGAACCCAGTCCCCCTGAAATTTCACAGGTGTAGTCTCAGACTAAGGTAGAACATCCAGGGGCGGCTCTAGACATTTCGCCACCCCAAGCACGGCGGCATGCCACGGGGGGCGCTCTGCCGGTCGCCGGTCCCGTGGCTCCGGTGAACTCCCCCACCGAAGCCGCGGGACCAGCGGACCCTCCGCAGGCATGCCTGCGGGAGGTCCACTGGAGCCACCTGCTGCCCTCCTGGTGACCGGCAGAGCGCCCCCTGCAGCATGTCGCCCCAAGCATGCGCTTGGCGTGCTGGGGTCTGGAGCCGCCCCTGAGAACATCTGTAGAAAATTTGGGCAAGGTGTTTTGGAGATGGACATTTTTTGTAGCCTCTTACTGCTTGAACATTATAGCAGGGTTCTGGAGGCAACCCACTAGAATTAAGGTTGCATAACAGTTTCCGTGATAATTCTGTTTCCAGACATTCACAGCTTTGAGAAGCTATTACATTTGGGGGCTGAGATTTCCTGATTTGGTTTCTGTTTCAAGGTGAAAATTTTGTTTCCTTGAAACATTTCAAGAAAAAATGTTTTTTTTTCTTCAGTGAAAGGGAAATGGGAGGGAAATAATTTCTATATTTGCAGCCCTTCCCCTAAGGTGTGGCTCAAGCCCCACCCTTTTCTCCCTCTCAGCCTCAGTAATATTGCTTCTGGGTTCTTTATCTTGGCATCTGGTGTCTCCACCCAAGGGGGACCATGCTAGTGTCTGGAACACAAGGGCTGCTGTCCCTTGGGAAAATGTTTTCTGCCAAATAATGTAGTAGGAGTGTAGTCCAGTACACAAGGAATAAAATAATTATCACAATCCCAAAAGTAACAATAAAGCAACAGGGGGGACTTTATTAGGTAGATGACACAAAGGATAGGGGATAATGAATGAATGGTAGTAACTAGAATAATAAAATATCAACAATACCTTAAACCCTCCCCTCCCAAGTTTTACATGGGCCCAGCCCCCCAGCTCCCTCCTAGCACCTGTCTAGGCAGATAGTGGATTGGAAATCAGTTCTTTACTGGGTGATGCAGCACTATAATCATTGGTCAGCTTAAAACTAACAAGCAAAATAAATAAAATGGCATTTCTTACATGGTCTTCACCCCTAGAAGGGTAGGATTGTGCTGAGGCTCCCTGGTCTGGAGTCCATTGGAAAGTGAAGCTGGCTCTCGGCAGCCTGACTAAGGGTTTGTCTTCTCTACCAACGGTAAAGTGCTGCCGCGGCAGCGTTGCCATGGCAGTGCTTTAGCATGGCTGTGTTGTTGCGGCACCAGCACGCAAAAAACCCCACCCTCACGAGGAGAGTAGCTCCCAGTGCTAGGAGTGCAGCTCCCAGCGCTGGTGCACTGTCTACACTGCCACTTCACAGCACTGAAACTTGCATCACTCAGGGGTATGTTTTTTCACACCCCTGAGCGAGAAAGATTCAGCGTTGTAAAGTGGCAGTGTATACAAGGCCTTGGAATCACTCCTCAACCTCGTGGGTTGCTGGTCTCTAGTGGGCTGACGCCCTTTAATGACCCAGTGACCAGGGCCGTCCTTAGGCATAGGCAGAATAGGCAGCCGCCTAGGGCACCACTAGGTCTGGGGGCACCACTCTGCCGGGAGCCGGGACAGACGGGAAGCAGTGGAGCATGTAAGAGCAGGCTGCTGGGTCCTAGAGAGAGCTGAATGCAGCACAGTCTGAGGGAGGGGATTGGCTGCTGGGGTCTCTGGGAAGGGGAGGGGGGAGGGGTTGGGGAAGAAGCTCACCTGTGAGTGTGACTCTCCCCCCGGCTGAGGTGAGGTGAGGCAGGCTCTGCGGCTCTGGAACCAGTATCCTTGTCCCCCATAACATCCATTCTTCTCCCCCATGCCCCATGGAGCACCCCCTCCTTTCTCCCTCCTCCCCAGGAGCATCCCTCTCTCTCTCCTCCCTCCCCTCCGTCAGGGCTGGGTTGGGTGAGGTGCTGGGGGGTAGGTGGGGGGAGGAGGCTGCCTGCCTGCTGAGGAATGAAAGTGAAAGTAACTCACTTCCTCTGCCAGGATTGGAATGTCACACAGGGCTGGGCTGGGGTTAGCCAGATGTGTGAAAAATCAGGACAGGGGGTTGGGGTAGGGTGAGCAGATATCCCTATTTTATAGGGCCAGTCCCAATTTTGGGGTCTTTTTCTTATATAGGCTCCTTTTACCCCCACCCCGTCCTGATTTTTCACACTTGCTGTCTGGTCACTCTAGGTGGGGGTAATTGGTGCCTATATAAGACAAAGCACCAAATATCGGGACTGGCCCTATAAAATCAGGACATCTGGATCTGGTCACCTTAGCTGGGGAGCACCTCTCCCCTGGGCTGGCAGCTGCCAGCGATCCATCTCATCCGGGGGGAGCTGCACTGGGCAGGATTAGCTGCTGTGGCTCCATGGGTGACCTGTCCCTGAGATCAGATGCTGTGCTAACTTCACCATGGTCCGTAAGGCTGGTGGTGGTGCCCATTGGCATGTGATTGGACCTGAGGGTTTGCTGCTGCTGTTGCCACTCTGCACCCCAAGAGGTGGATTTTGGGGTCTACTGCAGCTGTTGGACCAGCAGGCTGGGGGGTGAGCCAAGCATGAATGCAGTACTGTGTTGCCATTTAGATTGTCATTTAACAACTTTGCCAAAAATTCTTGCTAACAATCCTGAATCCAATTTCAATATTTTTTTTTAAATTAATATCTTAGCCAAAAACAGAAAATTAAGTTGTTGACAATTATTAGTGACAGGTTTGGTTTGAGGCAGGGAGTGGGCCAGTTTTCATCAGAGAAACAAAAAATGTTGACTGACTTTCCTATAGCCTGTTACTCCTGATAAGAGCCCTCCAACAACTGTAATATGCTCATCTCCTTACTAGTGTATAAAGCAGGGGTCGGCAACCTACGGCACACGTGCCAAAGGTGGCAGGTGAGCTGATTTTTGATGGCACGCAGCGGCAGGCTGAGCGGCTCAGCCCATCACTGCTCTGGGGTTCCGGCTGCTGCCCTATTGCCAGCCGGCCGCACTCAGCACCTGCTGCTGGCCTGGGGACCCCCAAGGAACCCCAGACTGGCAGAGGGCTGAGCAGGCCAGCTGAACCACTCAACCTGCTGTCAGCCTGAGGTTCCATTCATTCAGCCGGCAGCGGGCTGGGGGGTTGAGTGGCTCAGTCTGCTGCCAGTCTGGGGTGCCGGCAGCACTCAGCCTACTGCTACTCTGGGGTTCTGGCTGCCGGCCCCTTGCCAATCAGGAGCCCAGCCGCCGGCCCCACTCTGCCTCCTGCCAGCCTGGGTGAGCAGAATCCCAGGCTGGTAGCGGGCTGAGGGGGGTTGGCGGCCGGGATCCTGGGTGGCAGGAGTTGGTAGTCAGAACCCCAGACCAGCAGTGGGCTGAGCAGGGCCTGGGATCCTTGTCTAGGGTTCCAGTCCCCAGTCCCGCTCAGCCCGCTGCCGGTCTGGGGTTACTCAGCTGGTAGTGGCCTGAGCAGGACCTCAGATAATAACAATAGTTTATTTATATAATATAGACATAGAGAGAGACCTTCAACAAACATTAAAATGTATTACTGGCACGAGAAACCTTAAATTACAGTGAACTTGGCACACCACTTCTGAAAGGTTGCCGACCCCTGGTATAGACTGACCATATGTTGTACTAAGATTCTCCTGCTTTTTTTTTTTTTTTCCTGTGAGTCAGTATAGCTTTTGCCAGCCCAGAAGTTGGGCAGCCAATGTTTTACATTTTCACAATGTTTTCTCCAACTTTCATAAAGTAAATACATAGTTAATATGAGTTAAAAAGGCCAGGGACACTTCCTTGTGAAGAATCTGTATAGCAGATCATGCTAGAGCTGTGAAAATGTCAGTTTTTGATGGAACTTTAGAGACAGTGATTTATCATGTATTTTATCATGTGAATGTGCTGCTAGTGCCAATGTCTTTCCAAACAAAAATAAGGCACAATAGGACTTCTGTAACATTTCTGTGCTACCTTAATCTAGATGAGATGATTCTGTGCTGACTTCATTTTGGTCACTTTGTGCTTTACCTAGCGGTAAAACTAGGGTTATATTTTCCCACTGTTTGGAAACCCAGCTTATTAAACTGATTTTGCAGCCAAAAAAGCCAGAAAGATTGCTTTTAATTAAAAACAAATCTTTGTTTCAATACCTCTTCATATAAATTTCCAATAAAATTTTGACAAATTAAAAAAATTATATTATTTGCATCATTCTGTCAAATCAGAATTTTTTCTATAGGGCTACTTCTTTAGTGCTAGTGCATCAGCATTACAGTGTGCTTAATTAAGTTAAACTGGTTTTAATAACGTGAATGTGGCAAGTTTTCCAATACTGTATGCTTATATTTGTGTTGCTAAGAGCAGATTAGGCACAGGGGCACCAGTTTAATAATCTCGCCTAGGGCACCATAAATCCTAAGGACGGCCCTGCCAGTGACCTTCCACTGAGTTCAAATTTCCCTTTGGGTAGGAATGGGAAGTTGAATGGGGACCTGCCAGGCTGTGATGCTTCTCTCTCTGCCCCAACAGACAACACCAAAAGGAAAACCAAACCCTTTATCTTTGAGTTCTGGCTTATGATTGATTCTTGATGTAACTTCCAGCTTGTTGTAGCTCAGGGGCGGGCAAACTTTTTGGCCTGAGCGCCACATTGGGTTTCCAAAATTGTCTGGAGGGTGGGTTAGGGGAGGCTGTGCCTCCCCAAACAGCCAGGCGTGGCCTGGCCCTCGCCCCCATCTGATCCCCCCCTGCTTCTCACCCCCTGATGGCCCCCCCCGGACTCCTGCCCCATCCAACCCCCCCGTTCCCTGTCCCCTGACGGCCCTCCCTGGACTCCTGCCCCATCCACCCCTCCCTGTCCCCTGACTGCCCCCAGGTCCCCCGCCCCTGACTGTCCTCTGCCACCCCATCCAACCCCTCCTCTTATTCCTGACTGCCCCCCCAGGACCCCTGCCCCCATTCAACTCCCCTGTTCCCTGCCCTCTGATTGCCCTGACCCCTATCCACACCCCTGCCCCCTGACCACCATCCCAAACTCCCCTGCCCTCTATCTAACCGCCCTTGCTCCCTCCCCCTTACCGCGCTGCCTGGAGCACCGGTGGCTGGCGGTGTGGCTCAGAGCACCAGGACAGGCAGCCGTGCTGCCCAGCTGGAGCCAGACATGCCACCGTGCAACACAGAGCATCGGGTCAGGCCGCAGCTCTGCAGCTGCGCTGCCTGGCAAGAGCTTGCAGTCCCGCCGCCCAGAGCATTGCACCAGAGGTGCAGTGAGCTGAGGCTACGGGGCAGGGGGAACAGCTGGGAAGGGGCCGGGGGCTAGCCTCCCGGGGCAGGAGCTTAGGGGCTGGGCAGGAGGGGCCCGCGGGCCATAGTTTGCCCACCTCTGTTCTAGCTCCACCCTGGACTCTAGACAATTTGGAAAACAAAGTCCTGAAACTTTATAGCCATTGCTGCTGTAGTGCAGGGATAAGTCCTCTAGATCAGTGGTTTTCAGCCTTTTTTCATCTGTGGACCCCTAAAAAATTTCAAATGGAGGTGGGAATCCTTTGGAAATCTTAAACATAGTCTGTGGACCCCCAGGTGTCTGTGGACCACAGGCTGAAAACTACTGCCCTAAAGGCTCACTTTAATATGTCAGGAACAACCAGTTCCATGGGGGATTACATTTTACGAACAATGCATAAGAAAAACTTGCAGTGTTATATAATAGAGAGCTACAGGCCAAATGATTGAGATTAGAGTCGTTTTGTCAGTGCAATAGCCCTCCCCAAGGAACAGTGTGCAGTCTTGTCATACAGGAAATTGGTTTTGACTTGACTGAGTTATAAATGTTTGAAAATCATGTACTGTTCATGCAGATTATTTTTTTTGTGCTAAACTTGGTAAGTGCACACCTAAGGAAAAATGTGTTCTGTATGTGTGAATGGCTAATTTTGCTTTACCGTGAACTGTTCAAACTCCAGAATGGCTCCATACCAGACTGGATAACCTTTCCAAATGTTTTGGACAAATTCAAGATATGGTAAAAAGGATAATTCTGCTGCTTCAGTAGCATTTCTTCCTACCAAAATGCCTCATTGGCATAAGAGAATATATACCGGGCTATGAGCCCAGTCAGTCCTACATTCTACCCCTATTTCTTACAGTGACTGGGCTTAATATAGTGAAAATCATCTTAAGTGCCCAACAGTAATCAGTTGCTTGCTGGAGGAGGTCTTGTAATAACCTTGAGAAGACATTATCTTTGTAGCAGTCTCTTAAAGGGCATCTGCAAAGTCAAAAAATGGGCTCATGTCCTTGTTTACTTCTTTATTCTGTAAAAAGAACTGAAAGGGTTGTTTTTTTTAAAGAATGTTTTCTCTGTTTCATTCTCCTGCTTGTGTTTCATATTAGAAATTTGGGTCCTGTCTAAGCTGGAAGACTCAGTAATGAATAAAGAACTAGTAAAATGATGACAACAGAAGAGGCAAGAGTGTGGAGGCTGAGCAGTTGAAAGGGGAATAGATTTTAGTGGGGCTGTTTAAAACTTTGGGAGCTTTTTTGTTTTTGTAAACATCTATTTAACTTCATTGACTAATGAACATTTTGGAGAAGAGAAGCTTGTATTAAAAGTTCAGCACCCTTGACCCATCAAATGAAGAGTGAGTGCTTACATTATGCACTGTTTAAACTCCCTAACAGATGCTCCAGCAAAACCAAGGAAAACCAGAACTGACACTCCTGATATTTTGAAGGCAAAAAACAGGCAGGAAAAAAAATTAAAAAACAAAGACATGAAAAAAATGTCAGGCCACTTTTGTATGTCATAAAGGGCAGCCTGACTGACTGCCGTAGGACTATGTAGAAGAGAAGCATTTGACTCAGTAGCAAATGTTGCCAGGATCAGCCCTTCAGTTGTAGAAGAAAATATGTAACACTGTATTACTAGAGGAATAATAGGTGATCATATGATTAGATGGTATCACAATGCATATGCAGAGTGAAGTTGGGCATTTAGTCTTAACTTTTCTGATTTCCCTTTTCTGATTCTTTAACTGTGTACAACCTGATACTAACATAGGAATTATTTTTTTACACTGAAATTACCCAATTTTAAAGCTTTTATAAAAGCAAAACAACTGCAACAAAGGAAGGGAAAAAAACAGGGTGGATTGATTTAAATCCAAGTGATTTAAATTATTCACTTTAATCATGATTTAAATCAGCAAGCAGGAAATCTTGGTTTACATAATCTATTTTAATCTTGTTTGCATTTGTACTTTTTAGTTCTTTTCCTAACAAAGGTTGATTCTCACTTGTCAACTATTAAAAGATGTTGATTTGCAACTAAATGTTCCCTTTACACTCACTAAATTTGGTACTTTTCTTTGCTAATCAGAGGGTTCACTATTCAATATACTTTTATTGAAGCAGTTACATAGCTTAACACATTGTAACAACCAATATGACGCCAGACAATGCACTGACTCCCCACCCCCAGTCTCTCCTATTCGAGGCCATGTGACAGTTGATGATTACTTTTTTACTAATGTTTTATGTTAAGCTATATTTGGATGGAACTTGGAATTTAAAAATGAACAGAAGCAGAATTTTAATTTTTTGCATTAGTTACCTAAAACTATCTTAAATGTGGTGGATACATAAGAAAAAGGGAAGTTTATTAAAAAAAAGTAAGTTTTACCTGTAGTTAGTGAATTGAACTGATTGATACTCATGTGAGGGATTTTAGAACTAGTAGATCTCATGCTCTCACACCTTGCTTCGATTCATTGCATGGAAGGGGAAAATAAGCTGTCCTGCTTTTTCAACTCCCCGTTGGTTTCTCAACTTTGAATGAAATAGTCATTTGAACTGAACTAGTTGGAATTGAAATGAGGAAGATATTCTCTCTGCACCTGCAAAAGAGGATACTACTGTCAAAAGCTGGTTTATCACTTCAACAAACTTTGGTTCCTGGTGCTTAGCCAGTGACTTCCACTTGTTTAGTGGTATGGCTTTCTTTAAAATTTCAGCAACAAACATATAGTGCTTGAATGTTATTATTTTTATTGAATGTAAATATTGAATTACAGTAAAATTAGACCTTAATATAGATTGTGATAATTTCAATTTTAATTTTAAATGGATTTATTTAAAACAATAAAAATGTATTTAATTTAAATAACAAAATAGTATTTAAATTAAAATATATATTTTTGATTGTTTTTAAATTACTATTTTTATCCACCCTAGAAAAAAGGATTATCACTGGCCAAGGCTCCAGATCTCTGCTGGTTTACAAACAGTTTGTGCAGATTTCACACTCTCAGGCCATTTGGTGATCCTGACACCCTTGACAGAAGCTAGCAGAACCCTTGAATGAAGGTGTCTTATCTTCTGACAAAAGAATACTCCTCAACACTAACAATTTCTGTATTAAAAGATTAGCATTTAGAATTTAACATCAGTATAACATCTGCTTAATTACCTTAACTGCTTGGAATTAGTTAAATATATGTTAAATCTGTCCCAGTAACTTTCATATCAGTAACATAAGTAGAATAGAGGTACAGAGTTTCACACTAATTAAAGAAAAAAATTAGCAGCATTTTAAGGAAGGCATGTCCAATAAGAAATCCAACTTCGCTAGTTTCATTTGAGTCAATTTACAACCCCCTCTCATATATAATATGTTCTCTCCTATAACAGGCATATTTATTGCCCTATACTTTGTGTTATTTTGGGACTGCAGACTGTAAAGAAGTCATTTTTATTAAGAGTAAAGACTGCTGCTATATTTGATACTGAATTTATATGAAAATTGCTATTGGTGGGTACGTTTTTGGACTATGTTCATAAGAGCTGCCATACTGGGTCAGACCGTGGTCCATCTTGCCCGTAATCCTGTCTCTGACAGTGGCTTGTACCAGAGTTTCAGGGGTAGTGTATAAAACAGGGCAATTATGGAGTGATTCATCCCATCTTCCACGCCCAGGGTGGCAGTCAGCAGTTTAGGGTCTCTCTGATCATGGGGTTGCATCCCTGACCATTTGTTTTGCTTGTTTTATTTACTCATTCTTTTAAAAAATAGCGACTACTATTAGGACATATGATTCAGTCACTACTATCTATCTTATTTCACTGTGCCTCATTATTTTCCAGAACTGGACGTATTTCTAAACTGGTTAAAGCTGGACTGTGGTATCTATGTATTTTTTACCATAATTTTTCTTCTTGCCACCTAAATAAAACAAAGTTTGTAAAAAAGAGACAGACAATACCCAGAGAAAGCAATATTTTAACTTTATTATGACAGTTTGAATATAGGTCACCTGAAAAATACAAATTAGTTCCCCTGCTATATGAGACGTTGTAAACAAGAAATCATAAAATCACAGTGTTAATGCTGTTCTATAAACTTATTTCTGTGAGGCAACAGATTGCAAAATCCTACAGTAATAAATTACTGCTCAGAGGTGTATCTGCCTGTATCAGGGGAACTAAAAAATCCTGTTGAATGTGTAGTATATGCCTGCTGAGAGAATTATTAAAATTCCTATCCTGAAGAGAAGAGAGCTCAATATGTAAAATGTGTACATGCTGAATCCTGTGGGCTGTGGGTTTCCAGAAGGCAATGGGAGTTTTAGCTACTCAGCAGTTCTCAGAAGATATGCTAAATAATGAAGAGAATGAAATTAAAGGTAGCATTTCATCATGAAAATAATATTAAAAGATGCAACTCAGGTGTATCTAAGGCAGCTGAAACAACTCTATGCTATTATGTAGATTACTTGAGAACCAGTATGTGATCATGTGATTGTTTTGCAATGCATAGCACAAGAGGCAGTTTTAAGGTGGCACATGTTTCACACTGGTATATTCACTTTGCTGAGTGACCATAATATGGTGTGAATGTAGTTTCTTACATTTTAGTTTCCTTGTTTGGCTTGCCCTGACTCCAGAGTCACTAGGTCTAGGAACTCCCCATTCGTTTTAATATGTTGGTTTCGGCAAGGATTGATGCTTTTGACCAGAATTTTGGGGTTTGTGGGTAGAATTATTTACTAATTTGGGGTTTTGTGGCGGGGTCTACAGGAAGCCATGATGGGAGAGGGATGAGGCTAGTTTTGGGAGAGTGAAGGGGGAAAGATCGGGGTAGGGGAGTGGGGAACTATGTAGGAGGGAGTAAAAACAACAAGGAGTCCTTGTGGCACCTTAGAGACTAACAAATTTATTTGGGCATAAGCTTCCATGGGCTATAACCCACTTCATCTGATGGATGGAGTGGAAAATATAGTAGGCTGGTATAAATACACAGCACATGAAAAGATGGGAGTTGCCTTACTGAGTGGGGGTCAGTGCTAACGAGGCTAATTCAATTAGGGTGAACGTGGCCCATTCTCAACAGCTGACAAGAAGGTGTGAATATCAACAGAGGGAAATTTATTTTTTGTAGTGACCCAGCCACTTCCAGTCTTTATTCAGGCCTAATTTGATGATGTCAAATTTGCAAATTAATTCCAGTTCTGACGTTTCTCGTTGAAGTCTGTTTTTGAAGTCTTTTTGTTGAAGAATTGCCACTTTTAAGACTGTTTTTGAGTGTCCAGGGATATTGAAGTGCTCTCCTACTGGTTTTTGAATGTTACAATTCTTGATGTCAAGTATCAGAGGGGTAGCCGTGTTAGTCTGGATCTGTAAAAGCAGCAAAGAGTCCTGTGGCACCTTATAGACTAACAGACGTATTGGATGCATGCGACGAAGTGGGTATTCACCCACGAAAGATCATGCTTCAGTACGTCTGTTAGTCTATAAGGTGCCACAGGACTCTTTGCTGCTTTTACAATTATTGATGTCTCATTTTTGTCCATTTATTCATTTGCGTAGAGACTGTTCGATTTGTACATGGCAGAGGGGCCTTGCTGGAGGGAGTGTGGACAGAGAAGAGACAAGAGGAGAGTGTAGGAGGGAATGAGCAACATGAGGTATTGAGAGGAAATAAGGTCCACCTAGCAGCTTTTTTATTGTTTCCCAAATAAATCTACTAAGTCCACTTTACATGCCCCTCCCTACATGATGGGGGAATCAGAGACCCTAATGGGGGGGGGAATGGAAGTTCCTATCTGGGAGACATAGGAAGTCACATGGTGAGGGGGTGAAACAGATTCATCAGCAACATGGACCATTCCTGTTCAGTTTGTGAGCTCTGCAGGGATTCTTGTGGCTAAGCAATTCTTAAATGTTTTGTAAAAATGAAAGGAAATTCCTGGTGAAAATCTTTGGTAAATTTGAAGTAATCCCTTAAAAATCTTCCCAATCTGAACAGTTCCTAGTTTGAGTCAATATATTCAGAATAAAGAAGGAGAGAATGGAAATTCCTCTTTATCCCCTTTCCTTTTTATCTTGCCCCATGATTTGAGAACCAGAGGTGACTATGAAATAAATGAGTAGTCAAGTTAGAATGAATGAGTAGTCAAGGGAATGCATTTTAGGCAGAGTATAATTAACTAATGGAATCCACTGCTGTGGAAAGTCATGGGGATAGATACTGTAGCTGGATTTGGGGGCGGAAGAAGGGAGAGTGGACAGTTTTATGATCCATATTTTTTTGTGTGTGTGAGCTAAAATAACAGTAAGGATAACAAGATAATCAAATCTTATGTTAAAAGATTTAAGATTGCTTCATGGATCAAGGAGGGATTTTAACCCAGTTTAGAATGTTGCTCAGTTGACTGGAATTGTATGTGGAACTTTTGACTTCTGCTAAAATATTCAGTGTTGTCCCCTGCCAGAGATGGGGTACAGGACTAAAAGCATCAAGTGATGTGTTCTGATATGGATACTGCATTAGGTAGGATATTGCACTAGATCAGGGATCTCAAACTCAAATGACCACGAGGGCCACATGAGGAATTGTACATTGGCCTGAGGGCTGCATCACTGACCCTCGCCCCGCCCCGGCCCCACCCCCGCTCCACCTCTTCTATGAGGCCCCACCCCTGCCCCGCTTCTTCCCACCCCTTCCCCGCCCCCATTCCAACCCCTTCCCCAAAATCCCCACCCCAACTCCGCTCCCTCCCTGCCCCTATTCCAACCGTTTCCCCAAATCCCCGTCCCTGCCCTGTCTCTTCTCCGCCTCCTCCCCTGAGCGTGCAGCTCCCTGCTCCTCCCTCCTCCCTCCTGGAAAGCGCAAAGCACTGCCAAACTGCTGTTTGGCAGTGAGAAGCGCCTGGAGGTAGGCAGAGGAGTGGGGATGTGGCACATTGGGTGGGGGCGGCAGGGGAGGGGAGCTTGGCGCCGCAGGAAATAATTCGGGGGGCGGGGGAGCATGGGGAGCTTGTTGGGCTGCAGCTAATAACGCCGCGGGCCGGCACGTGTTTGAGACCCCTGCACTAGATAGATTGTTGGTCTGATCTAACATGGCAGGAGGCTGGATTCCTAGCAGGATCTACTTTCCTTCCATGCTGGGGTACTGTACTAAACAGAGCAGTGGTGTGATCTGTGTTGGTGGAAGGCAGGATCCTGGATGAGGTAGGCCACTAGTCTGACTAAATGTGGCAGGGATGCAGGACTAGATGGGAACATTGATCTGATCGAGGACATGCAGCCATTGAGAGTGGGGAGGAACAGGGAAAACACCGCTGTGCTTGTAAATGTCTGGCACTCTTGTTGCATACCTTTGCATTGGAGTTATGGCATTGGAGGGCCATTTTCCCCACATGTGCCATGCATGCGCACTCTTGTCAGTTTCTAATGCATCTTGACTTTTTAAATATTCACCATTGGAGGGAGAGACCTGTCAGCGCCAGGCTGCATGTATCTGTTAGTCTGTGAAATATTCATGCGCTCGATAAAGATTACCTGGGTCACTGGAGAGAAGCCATCTGGGGAATATACTGCCTGCCAGCAGCCCAGAGCCCAGGCAGTTGAACAAGGTTTTTCTCTTTCTTTCTTTCTTCTCCCCTCCCCTAAATCCCCCAAATCCCCTTTTCTTTCTCCATCTCTTCTCAGATTTTCATGCTCTGTGTTTGGGTACACTTAAGCAGAGGGAATGACTCAGAGCTGATTTAGAAAATGTTCTTTGTTCATCAAAAAATAAACCCATTGGTTGTTCCATCAGAATGAAGCCATGCCCCAGGAACGTGCTGGTGAAGCAAAGAGATGTCAAAGTGCCACCCCAGTGCCAGACCGTGCCATTCAGGCACTGATGAGCATGGTGCGGTGCAGAGCTACAGTGCCCCAGAGGTGGCTTGGGGAAGGATTGTGCCTCATGGAGGAGAAATGTGGCCCTGCTTTCTCCCTGCCTCCTTTGGTGTGATGTGCATCCCTACAACCATACAAAGGGAGAAATCTCTGCACTCTCTTGATACTGCTGTTGTGTCCTCCTTGGGCTCCCTACTCTATAAAGGCTTGGGACAAGCTCACCTTTAATATTCTTTTCACCAAGTTGTTTTAAATAGTATTTCCTATTTTTATAGAAAACAAAATGAAAGAAAAACAGTAACAAACAAGCAAACAGAGTTTTAAATTCCAGAACTTCAGAGTGCTGTTGACTTGCAAAATTACCAGCACGTGTTAATTCCATACAGTGACTTTCCAACCCTTTTCTTTCTTAGTGGTCTCAGAAATGACGTACATTGGTAGGGGATATTTGTGTGTGTAGCTTGTGCTGCTGCAGCCAGTGCTGTACTGCTTTGGACTTAAATAGAGGACTTTAATCTCCAAGGATAATTAAGTCTGGCATCTTCCACCAGGGCTAAAATGATGTAGGAAAGAAATGTAGAATGGTTGCTTGGATAGGGCTTGATCCTTGGAGGTGCTGAGTATACTGGACTCCTGGGAAAGTCAATAGGTTGTAAGAGACTTGGCCAATATCATTTAACAGTGGCAATTGGCGGAGTTGGAATTAAAACACAGGCTTTCCATCTGGTGCCTTAACCCCTGGATCAATTTGAATCCCAGCGATCATCCATTGAGTCACTGAATTGCAGACCTTACCCTAAATCATAGGGGAAAGCTGGGAACAGAATTCTGACTTCTGGATGAGGCCAGGCATTATCTCAGAACACAGATCTCTCTGTGAGTGAGGTGTGTGGGGCACAGTATATTCCCTCCAGGGGATGAGATGCAGGAAGGAGTCTTGTAGGGAACATATCAAACGTGAGCAGCTGATGTTTGGAAAAGTACAAAAGACTATTTTTTTAAAAACAGAAATACTTCTGGATACAACAGGAGAGACCTCGGAAATCGGCTGGACCACCCACCCTCCTGATGGGGTAAGTGCTCCCTGGCCCTCTTTCTTCCTCGACCACCTGTGGGGAGGCTTACATAGCCATTTGGGAAGGTGGGGTTGGAGTGGAATAGGTTTCTTTTCCGGTTTGCATGCATATGGAGTATCCAAAATGCTTTATGTTGTGCTGAGTCAGATACTGGACCACACAGGCAACGGCATTAGAAGCATGTGACTGAGAGAGGGGGATACTAGAGCTACAATGTTAGGTTCATTTCCAACTCTCTGGGTGTTTTTCCCCCTTCAAAAGTACTCATGAAATCTTAAGCTTCCACAGGGACAGCCCAGCTGAGTCAGAGCTGGGTGCAAGGGGGCTGTGTTTAACACCTTCTTCAAAGGATGCTCTGTCTCTGTTTTGCGCTGACTCTGTCTCTTGTCTATCTCTTTCTGTTTTGTGTGTTTCTTCTCTGTCTTGAGGTAGGAAAGGCCAGGGCAAAGAGAGGTGTCACCAAGATATATAGGATGCTAACACTGCATTGCAGGATCCCGTTTCCCCCTAGTACTCTCCACCAATGCCGGCCTGGGGTACTACCTGCCCAACAGAGGGTTGAACTGAGCTTTGTTTAACACCTCCACTGCCGGTCAGCCCCTTTAACAGTGCAGCTGTCCTTGCTCTGAGTGCTGTCAGCATCAGGCATCATCCCAAGTCCCAGTGTGGGGCCCGAGCACTGTTTGCCCAAGAGGCAAGTAGAAGGCTCAGATAGAAGGAGCCTGTTGTAAAGGTAGTGAGTCGTGGTCCCTGTGATCCAGAGACCAGTGATTATTGTATCCCAGATTTGCCGCATGCGTGAAACCCCTCTAACAACTTCTCCACCTCTCTCTCCACTCCCATTCGTCACAGTGGGACGAGGTGAGTGTCCTGGATGACAAGAAGCTCCTGATCCGAACCTTTGAGGTCTGCAATGTGGCTGAGCCGGGCCAAAATAACTGGCTGCGCACTCACTTCATAGAGCGGCGTGGGGCCCACCGAGTCCACGTCCGTCTCCGCTTCTCGGTGCGTGACTGTGCCAGCATGCGGACCGTGGCTTCTTCCTGCAAAGAGACCTTCACCCTCTATTACTATCAGGCGGAAACTGACATGGCTACACAGGATCTGCCTGAATGGCGCGAGGGGCCCTGGACCAAGGTGGATACCATTGCAGCTGACGAAAGCTTCTCACAGGTGGACAGCACTGGGAAGGTGGTGAAGATGAATGTCAAGGTGCGCAGCTTTGGGCCGCTCACCCGGCGTGGCTTCTACCTAGCCTTCCAGGACTCGGGGGCCTGCATGTCACTGGTGGCTGTACAAGTCTTCTTCTACAAGTGCCCAGCTGTGGTGAAGGGGTTTGCCTCCTTCCCAGAGACCTTTGCCGGTGGAGAGAGGACCTCACTGGTGGAGGCGGTGGGGACCTGTGTGGCAGATGCAGAGGAGGCAAGTACGGCCGGGTCCTCTGGCGTCAGGCTGCACTGCAATGGGGAAGGCGAGTGGATGGTGGCCATTGGGAGGTGCACCTGCAGGCCTGGCTACCAACCTGCTAATGACGAAGGAGCCTGCAGAGGTGAGAGACTTCCTCCTTCCCCCACACTACCTATACCTTTCCCTGTTGGGTCTTTAAGCCACAGTGAGCAGCTGCTGAAAGGTGCCAGAATGAGACCCCTGGAGAGCAAATCCTCTCCCCACTCCAGAGCAGGCATAACAGGAGTGTGTCCTCTTCACAATCAGTGAGTCTCAGCCTTCACTTAGAGGGACCACTTCTAGGGCCGAAGATGGGGGTTTGAGCCTCCATGGCCCATTTAGAGCTCAGCTTCTCTGCTGAGGCTGCCAGCATATAGTGCCAGCAATGATGATGTTTGGTGTGAAAAGGTCAGCTGCCCACTAGGAATTGGACTCAACACCTACTTCATCCTCAGTTCACATAAGACTCAGATTGGGCCTAAACCTGGGCAGTCCTGAGCATCCACATTCCACACTGAGTTTAAGATTTCCTGACTCTTAACCCTGTGGTCAGTCCCGTAGCTCAAACTGCTTCTTAAGTGGTTTATATACAATGTAGATTCCTACTGTGCTCCACCCAGCACTGACATGCAGCCGCCTCAGCACATAGCAACACAACACTGCAGTTTAGGTCAATGCAAGAAATAAGAGTAATGTATTATTTCGTTTCAACTGCGGGGGCAATTGTACACAGTCAGAATGTAATCTACACAAATAAGAAATTGGCCAGGACATTGGGGTTAAGATTCTTGTGGTCAATGCCCAGTGAAAAACGCCATGGGATTTTTAAAGAACCTTATTTATATCACCTTGTACATGCATTATGTGAAGTGATTGAAGGTGTAGTTAAGATTTGATATGGATATCAATTAATTCACAACCTTATTAAAATATTGTTGTAAATGTAACAAAGTTAAATTGAAAAATTAAAAACAAAGTTTGACAGTTGGGAAATTCATAGTGCAGGTGACCCACAAAGGAAAAAAAATTGCTCTGTGCCTTTTATTTGTTTCATGTTGTTTTAAGATGGATTTAAAAGTGGAGGCCTATTTCTCCTACTTGTTTTTTATCTTAGAAACAAGTGCCAAGTCCCATCTTTCCTGTTTTTGCTGGAAGGCTTCCTGACTGACTCAGGGCTTGTCTGGACTTGGAAAACTGGTGCTTTTCGCAATGCAGTTAACTCAGTCAAGCTAGCTAAACTCCATTGAAATCTCCACTTCACACCAATGTAGACAAAGTTTAACACTTTCAGCTTGATTAGACCTGCTAACTTCAAGCTAAAGTGTTAAAATGTCTGTGTCTTTTTTACTGTCAGAAATAACTGAAGTGCAGGAAGGTCTGGCCTGGTTCCTCCAGTCACTCTGTCCTCAGTTGAGCAGTAAGAATAACTCTGTCCAATCTCAAAAGCCCATCTACCATGACAGTGGACTCCAGTGAGTTGCTGTCATTGGCATCTTTTGCCTTGTGGCATGCACCTTTCAGGTTTTTGGTTCTTCACCTGTACTGAATTCCCATCCAGCAAATCCTCTCCTCTGCCAGGCTCATGGAGATGTTCTTGTAGACATGTTGATTTTGGGTACATCTCCTCAAATCATGCTGCTTAGTGACCTCACACCAGATATCCACCAGAACCTGGGTGTCAGCCTCTGACCAGCTGGCAACAGGCTGAGAGAAGGAACTCCCAGATGGCATTGCTGTTCAAGTGCTGTGTAGAAATGGAGCAGGCTGCCTGGATAATGGGGTTTAAACATCTTCTCAGTGTATCTTTAAACATCTTCTCACTGGTAGATGACTTCTAGTGGAGGAGAAAGGAGTAGGTTTTTAGCAAGCTTCTGGAGGTAGGGACTATCTTTTTGTTCTGAGTTTCTACAGTGTCTCACTCCCAGAATAGGGTATTGGGGGAATTGGGGGAAAGCATTGGAGAACTGTCAGGATCTGAGTTAGGTAGCCTGCATCTACACTGCAAAGTGGATGGGTTAGCCTGAGTTAAAGCAGAACAAGGGCTCTAATCTATACCCACAGCCAGGCCAGCTAACTCAGATTTAAAGCACCTCCAAACCCGGCTCAGAGGTTTTTGTATGTGGATGGTTTTGTGCGTTGGACTAAAATCCATGTGAGCTCCTGGGTTAACTCTGCAGTGAAGACATAAGCAGTGATGTGGAGCTGGCTTCTAGATCTGTACTGTATATACACCAGGGGTCGGCAATCTTTCAGAAGTGGGGTGCCGAATCTTCATTTATTCACTCTAATTTAAGCATTTGTGTGCCAGTAATACATTTTAACGTTTTTAGAAGATCTTATTATAAGTCTATAATATATAACTAAACTATTGTTGTATGTAAAGGAAATAAGGTTTTTTAAATGTTTAAGAAGCTTCATTTAAAATTAAAATTTAAAATTAAATTAAAATGCAGAGCCCCCTGGACCAGTGGCCAGGACCCGGGCAGTGTGAGTGCCACTGAAAATCCACTCATGTGCCACCTTTGGCACGCATGCCATAGGTTGCCTACCCTTGATATACACCATAATGGGTAATAAATTTCTAGGTGATATGGTATTTCCAATATGAACCAGAATCAAAATCAAATTACTCCAGTACTGAGGGTATCCCACTAGCTCTTCTTCAATATCTTTTCTGTTTTTTACATCATGGTAGCTGAAAAGGCAATACTGGAAGTCTGTATGAGGTATACTTGTTAAGTTTAAGGCAATTATTAGGGATTAGCTAAAAGATGAGACATATTACATTGTCAGAGCTAAGATTGTTTGTGGAACTCTCACTTTGAATTTCTAGGCTTCCAAATATTTTGTGGTTTTCAAGTAATTAGAATGTTCTGATAAGTTCACTAATTAAACTGGAATTTATTTACAACATTAAATGTATCATACTAAAGGTCACCCCCTATCCTGGGAATTTTTTTACCTTTTTAAAAAAAATGTGAAAAACATGCTTTAGATTGCTATATGTTTTTTTCTGATAGACAGCATTTTACTGCAGTTATGAATGTGTTGTAGAGGCAATACAATGGTTTTAAAAAATGGATGACCAAAGTTTGACTCCTAAAACCATATTTAGGCAACTAGTAAGGGTCCTGATTTTCAAAAGTAGTCAGCACCCAACAGTCTCATTGAAACTGCTGGGTGCTCACCCTTTTTGAACATCAGACCACTTATTTAGGTGGACTATGGACTTAGAAGCCCAGTTTCAGGCACCCACTTTTGAATATCTTGACCTATATGTTCAAATGAGACATGCATTTCTTAAGCCAGAGTGCTTGCACTTAATAGGGAGTTCAAATGCTACAGGCTGTGCTGGAAGAGCATGTCATTTTCTTGAAATGGAATGATTTGGCTGATATAGTTTACAAATGGTGATGTGTTACCAAATAGTTTACCTAACAAATTATTTGAATTTATCTAAAAAAGAAACTACATGTAAAGGATTATGGGTTTCCTAAATTATGCACAATCCCTTTAGTTTTTACTTCCAGCTTCCTTTTTTTAAGAGCATTCCTCCTCCGTTCCTACATGCTTTATCTTAAGCAATTATGAAGTCTCCTAAGATTCCCCAAATTATTCCCCTCCGAAGGTCTTTGCTAACAATCACTTCCATTTAAATTCAAGTAAATCTGGCTTTTACTTCACGTTGCTCAAACACCTGAAGTGACAGGTCCTGTGAAAGCTCCACTGCCCTGTCTATTGCAGTTCAGTTTGAATGTGTACACTAATGGTGTACCAAACCAGTCCTGAAGGAGTACATTTAATAAAACATGCATACCTTCATTTAGCTTTCAATTAAACATTTCCCTAAGCGATAGCATCAAGACAAATCGGTACCTTGTGCAATACTCTTAAAACACGCTCAGACACATTTCTGAAGGCTAACAGTGACAGTAATAGTGTTAATGATAGCTTCACATTTTGAAAACATTTCAAAATTAACAGAGTTTCTAATAAGCAAGAATGTGCTTTCTTTAAAGATACGGCAGAGTTAAAATACTTGCTGTTTTTAATCTCCTTGAAGCATATTGAAAGCAGAGGGCTTGCTTATTATGTTTGCACTTTGCCCTTTTCCCTAGTTTATGGTTACACATTTTCTCTTCCCATGCTTTCCTTTGAAGACAACCAGGGTACTTCCACAATCTCATTTGGGAAAGTTGCCTAAGACATAGTGTTTGCATTTTGGCCATACTTTTCTACACTGGTGGAGGTTTCTATTACGGCCATTTATTGTCATATTTCTGACTGGATTTTTGAAGTTCATAAATCTTTCTTGATGCTCTATTGTTTTCTTTAAGTTTTCCTGCACTTTTGGTATGCACTTTGCCCCAAAGTGATTCCTATTTCTCCTCTTAAATACAAAAGATAAACTCGTCTACTTGATGGCTGCCCCAGAAAAGACCAACTGCCTTTTACTGCCTTTTATTCCTTCAGAGATTGAACCTGCTCCATTGAAGGCAACAGAAGCTTTGCTATTGACTTTAGTGGGTGCAGGGTCTGGTAAATATAGAGGAAAAAATGGAGTTGCCCTGAGTGGATGTTTCAAAGATGGAGAGAAATGAGTTTCCCAAGGGGAAATCTTCAGTCGTATTATTTATAGTATTTATACATCTACAGTATTTCTCAAAGATCAAGGATAATGGAAGAACTTTGTACCACAAAAACTTGCGGGCTCTAGGCTGAGACTGATTTTACTCTGTTATTGGTGTGGCCTGACATAGTTCTGTGTCTCTTTGTATTTGTGTCTTCCTAAATAGAAATAGTTTTCCTCCCAAACCTTGTCTTATCCACTTTTGCAGTTATATATTAACCAGTTAGCCCTTGCTGGAACAAACACTTGGCTCTAGTCCATCACTGTACTCTGAACCTGGCTCCACACAGGTCAGAAAAAAGTGGCTTTAAAGTGACTGGTCACTTATTTACAACTGCATGTGGTAACATTAATATTGTAAAAAAGAATCTAGAAGAATATTTTTACGAATGTATGTGTAATTTGTATTCAGTTCTGCTGAATCAGGTGTAATGCGTCGTTGGGATGGACTAGATTTAAAAAATAAATAAAATATCTCCCAGCATTAGCAACTCTTTGTTATCAATCTAAAAATCTCTTTTAATACAGATGCATTAGCTTTATATATATTTTCCAATATGCATTCTATTTGATTAAAAATGATTTATAACTGCAAGGGATATAATGATGCATGCAATGAGTATTGAGATTTGTTTTGTTTTTTAATTTATCAGCCAAAAACTTAATTAAGATAGCATTTCTGAAAGCCAGGAAATTCCAGGTTACACTTAACCTCCTCCTCAACACTCCAAAACAACAAATGAACCAGATCAGCTATTGTCTCCACATGGCTCTATGATCACTCCATGTAAAGCGAACATATCTGTAAAGAGTATCTCAGTTGATGTGAGGTGATAGAGATTTCACATGAAATGGGGGTGGGCATTTCTATCTTTATGAAGTGTAAGAGGCCATGTGCTGGTGATGCTCTCTGAATAAGTTGCACATATGTTGTGAGTGGGCAGGTGCATACAGTCATAGTGTAAACAGGTGGATTCCCCATTCTGTTCCAGGCAGGATGTACTCAATTTGGATATGGTCCAAACCTGCCCCCTTCCTGGGGTTTGCCTTTTTTGTTCACTTAAATAACAAAACAAAATACAAACCACAATCTAAGCTTCCTAAGGCTTTCCTCTGTGAGATCCTTTTATCCCTGCCCTTAGTTCCATTCCCAGTGAGACCATCAACCCCTTTTACATCTTGGGTTAGAAATAAATCAGAGCCACTAGTCTGGCTGTAATGAATCAGCAAAATATTTCTGCATCAATATGCAGGGTCTTAGAACCTGCCACTCCAATTATTTCAAATACATGACAATGTTGTCAGTGGTAAAGATGCATGGTGTGCAGGCATATTGTTTTCACATGGTTTCTCTCTCTCTCCCCCTCTCTCACACTCTCGCTCTTATTCAAAGGTTTCCCACTTGTATAATAAGGGTAATGATAGATAACTATCTCACAGGAAAGGATGTTAGGCAGGAGCTATAAGGGAAATGTATTATTACAGTCAGATGGTGTGGCAAAAACTGGGAATTAGAAAGAATCTGGATCTGAACTTTGATGGGTGTTAAAAATCTGTACCCATATCTGGATGTCAGAAATGGCCCCTTTCTTTCAAATAGGCTGAATGAAAACCCTAGATCTGAAGAGCCTCAATGTAGAGATGTTCAAAATCTGGACCTGAATTTTGTGGCTTGAGCCCATCTCAACTACGCAAGAATAGAACTGAGGTGTGCATGATGCTCAATACACTAGGCTGCACTGTATGTAGGTCTCTTATTCTATTGCTGGTCCAGCAAGGTCTAACATACTTTTAGGTATGTCTACACTGCAAAGAAAAACCCACAGTGCTGAGTCTCAGAACCTAGGTTAATTGACTCAGGCTTGTGAGGCTGAAAATAACAGTGTAGATGTCCCCTGTAAACTTGGAGCCCAGGCTCTGAGACCCACCCCACACTCCAGATTTCAGATCCTAAGGGTATGTCTACACTACGAAATTAGGTCGAATTTATAGAAGTCTTTTTTTAGAAATCGTTTTTATACAGTTGACTTCCGGAGCATTGCACCGTGGGTAGCTGTGGGTAGCTATCCCACAGTTCCCACATTCTCTGTTGCCCGTTAGAATTCTGGGTTGAGATCCCAATGCCTGATGGGGCAAAAACAGTGTTGAGGGTGGTTCTGGGTACATGTCGTCAGGCCCCCTTCCCTCACTCTCTCCGTGAAAGCAACAGCAGACAATTGTTTCGCGCCTTTTTTCCTGGGTTACCTAAGCAGACACCATACTTAGCCCGCTCAGCTCACTGTCACCATGTCTCCTGGGTGCTGGCAGACGTCGGATTGCATTGCTACACAGCAGCAGCTCATTGTCTTTTGGCAGCAGATGGTGTATTACGATTGGTAGCCATCATCATCGTATTCCTGGGTGCTCTTTTAGCCGACCTTGGTGAGGTCAGTAAGGGGCGCCTGGGCAGACATGGGAGTGACTCAGCCAAGTCATTCCCATCTTTTGCCGAGCACCCAGGAGATGATGACGGCTAGCAATCGTAATGCAGCATCTTCTGCTGAGCACCCAGGAGGTGACGATGGCTAGCAGTTGTACTGCACCGTCTGCTGCCAGCCTAAGATGTAAAAGATAGATGGAGTGGATCAAAACAAGAAATTGAGCTGGCAGTGTGCACATCATGCTGGTGAGCTCTGCATGAGCTCTGCATGATCACCTGTGCTGATCAGCTCACCACGCTGTCCAAACAGGAAATGAAATTCAAAAGTTTGCGGGCCTTTTCCTGTCTACCTGGCCAGTGCATCTGAGTTGAGAGCACTGTCCAGAGCGGTAACAATGGAGCACTCTGGGATAGCTCTTGGAGGCCAGTACCGTTGAATTGCATCCACACTACCCCAAATTCGACTTGGCAAGGCCGATTTCAGAGCTAATCCCCTCGTCGGAGGTGGAGTAAAGAAATTAATTTAAAGGTCTTCGTTGTGTGGATGGGTCCAAGTTTAAATGGAGGTAACACTGCTAAATTCGACCTAAAATTATAGTGTAGACCAGGCCTTAGCCACAGTCTAGTGGGAACATCTACACTACTATTTTTAGCCCTGCAGTCTGAACCCGGTAAGCCCAAGTCAATTGTCCTGGGCTCTGAGGCTTGCTGCCGCAGGTTTTCCTTTGCACTGTAGACATACAGTAGCTCCTCACTTAACGTTGTCCCAGTTAACGGCATTTCATTGTTACATTGCTGATCTATTAGGGAACAAGCTTGTTTAAAGTTGTGCAATGCTCCTTTATAACATAGTTTGGCAGCTGCCTGCTTTGTCCACTGCTTGCAGGATTCTCTGGAAGAGCAGCCCCTCCTTGTGGGGATTAGAACCTGGGTGGCGGAATAAGGGGGGGCAGATGTCACCCTGCCTTCTGCTTCATACCCCCTGTCCACAAAGCGGAGGAGGGGGACAGAGCTCAGGGACAGAAAGAAGGGAGCTTTCTGGAAGCTGTTGCTTCTTGTCTGAACTGGCTGATCTGCTTAAAAGGGCAACGTACTTGATGTGGGGTCAGCGTACTTAAAGGGGCAATGCACGTCTCTCTCTCACTGATGCACTCAGGCCTGGTCTACACTGGGGGTGGGGGGTGTCGATGTAAGATACGCAACTTCGTAAGGTACGGGAAAGTCGAAGTATCTTATCCCGACTTACCTCCCATCCTCACCGCGCGGGATCGACGTCCGCGGCTCCCCCGCCGACTCCGCTACTGCTGCTTGCCCGGTGGAGTTCCGGAGTCGACGGGGAGCGCGTTCGGGGATCGATATATCGCGTCTAGATGAGACACGATATATCGATCCCCGACAAATTGATCGCTACCTGCCGATACGGCGGGTAGTCTGGACGTACCCACAGGAACCCCCCAGCACTTTGGAAAGACAGCACATGAATGGCTGCATAGGTGCTGACAGGAAGAGGGAGTGGTACGCTCCAGCTGGATAGCATGGGCTCATCATTGTGTTCAGTTTTTGCAGGGAAGTGTTTGCAGCTACTGCCCTGCATCTATTGTGTTTCCTCCGTCCTGCCTCAGTCCATGCTGCCTTGTAGAGCATGAGGCTACATTAACAACAGCGTATTAACCCTTGCGGGCTCAGCCGAATGCTAGTTCATCATTTAGCAGCAAGGCATTTCCTGGGAAATATCCCACCTTCTTACTTCACACCTCAACCAAGCTTCACAATCATTCATTGCTGTGTACAATATCAAACTGTTTGTTTAAAATTGTTTAAAACTTATACTGTATATTTATATAATGTCTTTTGTCTGGCAAAAACAATTTCCCTGGAACCTAACCCCCCGTATTTACATTAATTCTTATGGGGAAATTGGATTCACTTAACATCATTGCACATAAAGTTGCATTTTTCAGGAAGATTACTACAACGTTAAGTGAGGAGTTACTGTACACATAAAGTCTGTTAGAGCCTTGGCATGCTTCATAAGAGTGGAGGTTCATTGGGATCAGGCATTCCTAAATCTCTTTATTTCAAGTTGTTTAATTTCAAGAATATGTGTCCCAGTTCTTCGAAAACAGACTTATGTGACAGTTATGATCAAGAACTTTTGCATAAACCATACTTGAAGTTTCTAGGACAAACCAGCTTTGGAAAGATGATGTGCAAAAATGCATTCTACGAATTTACTCAACCTGATGTTCAGCATCTCTGAAAGAGTTTGTGTAGTGTACCCCAAATTTGGTCTCCAATTTTTTCTCTGGCCAAACATCACCTGTCCAATACCTGCAGTGGAAAAGAACTTTTTTGAGGATTTTATGGAGGTCCAAAAATTGAGCAAATAATAACATAATAAACATAAGAACATAAGAACAGCCATATTGGGTCAGACCAGTGGTCCATCTAGCCCAGTATCCTGTCTACCGACAGTGGCCAATGCCAGGTGCCCCAGAGGGAGTGAACCTAACAATGATCTGTGTCCTGCCGTCCATCCCCACCCTCTGACAAACACAGGCTAAGGACACCATTCCTCACCCATCGTGGCTAATAGCCATTAATGGACTTAACCTCCATGAATTTATCCAGTTCTCTTTTAAATGCTTTTATATAGTCCTAGCCTTCACAACCTCGTCAGGCAAGGAGTTCCACAAGTTGACTGTGCACTGTGTGAAGAAGAACTTCCTTTTATTTGTTTTAAACCTGCTGCCCATTAATTTCATTTGATGGCCCCTAGTTCTTGTATTATGGGAATAAGTAAATAACTTTTCCTTATCTACTTTCTCCACATCACTCATGATTTTATACACTTCTATCATATCCCCCCTTAGTCTCCTCTTTTCCAAGCTGAAAAGTCCTAGCCTCTTTAATCTCTCCTCATATGAGACCCGTTCCAAAGCCCTAATCATTTTAGTTGCCCTTCTCTGAACCTTTTCTAGTGCCAATATATCTTTTTTGAGATGAGGAGACTACATCTGTATGCAGTATTCAACATGTGGGTGTACCATCGATTTATATAAGGGCAATAATATATTCTTCGTCTTATTCTCTATCCCCTTTTTAATGATTCTTAACATCCTGTTTGCTTTTTTGACCGCCTCTGCACACTGCGTGGACGTCTTCAGAGAACTATCCACGATGACTCCAAGATCTTTTTCCTGATTTGTTGTAGCTAAATTAGTCCCCATCGTATTGTATATATAGTTGGGATTATTTTTTCCAACGTGCATTACTTTACATTTATCCACATTAAATTTAATTTGCCATTTTGTTGCCCAATCACTTAGTTTTGTGAGATCTTTTTTAAGTTCTTCACGGTCTGCTTTGGTCCTAACTATCTTGAGCAGTTTAGTATCATCTGCAAACTTTGCCACAGTTGGACAGTTGGTTCCAGTCTCAAACACAGGGAGGCTATCACCTCTGCATAATAACAGTAGTAGTAAAGAGCCCAATTCTCCTGTATTTACACTGAGTAGTACCTTACTCCATGAGTAATCTCATTGATTTTAGTTCATATCTGACATCCTGATAATCCGCTTCCACCATTCCATGACAGATATAGCAATGCACAGCTCTGACAGATGGTGCAGAGCTGGCCTTTCAATGCCACTGTAGAAATTGTGGACTGAAAGTTCATTACAGCTAGGGCTCTCAATTAATCGTAGTTAACTCATGTGATTAACTAAAAAAATTAATTGTGATTAATTGCACTTATAACAATAGAATACCAATTGAAATTTAGTAAATATTTTTGGATGTTTTTCTACATTTTCAATATTGATTTCAATTACAACACAGAATACAAAGTGCACAGTGCTCACTTTATATTACTATTTTTATTACAAATATATGCACTGTAAAAATGATAAAAGAAATACTATTTTTCAATTCACCTCATACAAATACTGAAGTGCAATCTCTTTATCGTGAAAGTATAACTTACAAATGCAGATTTTTTTTTTGGTTACGTAACTGCACTCAAAAACAAAACAGTGTAAAACTTTAAAGCCTACAAGTCCACTCAGTCCTACTTCTTATTCTGCCAATCGCTAAGACAAACAAGTTTGTTTACATTGATGGGAGATACTACTGCCTGCTTCTTATTTACAATGTCACCTGAAAATGACAACAGGCATTCGGATGGCAATTTTGTAGCCGGCGTTGCAAGGTATTTACATGCCAGATATGCTGAATATTTGTATGCCCCTTCATGCTTCGGCCACCATTCCAGAGGACATGCTTCCATGCTGATGATGCTCGTTAAAAAAATAATGTGCCAATAAAATTTGTGACTGTAGTCCTTGTGGGGAGAATTGTATGTCTCCTGTATGTTGGAACCCCCCTCCACCCCAGATTCTGCATATATTTCATGTTATAACAGTCTCGGATGATGACACAGCACATGTTCATTTTAAGAACACTTTGACAACAGATTTGACAAAACACAAAGAAGGAGATTTCTAAAAATAGTTACTGCACTCTACCCAAGGTTTAAGAATCTGAAGTGCCGGCCAAAATCTGAGAGGGATGTCGTGTGGAGCATGCTTTTAGAAGTCTTAAAAGAGCAACACTGTGATGCGGAAACTACAGAACTCAAACCAGCAAAAAAGAAAATCAACTTTCTGCTGGTGGCATCTGATTCAGATGATGAAAATGAACATGGGTCAGTACCAGTGGCGTAGCCAGGTTTTAAGTGTAGGGGGAGCAAACATAAAAAGGGCGGCCTCCCTTGGCTCCTTCTCTGGCCACGCCCCCTGACTCTTCCCATTCCCCCCCCAGATTAACCCCGGGGACGGGGGGGACGGAGGGGACGGGGTATCTGCACTCTCGGGAAGCCTGCAGGAGTCCTGAGCCAGCCCCGGGGTTAATCTGGTACCCAGCGCGCTTTGCAGGTGTCCCGCGCCGGGCTGTGCCACCCGGCCTGACCCGTGGGGTCCCATCCCCCCCACCCCAGGCTCCAGGCTCCTGCGCTGCGCCAGGGCTCCCCATCCAGACAGCACGGCCTGCGCCCCTGAACCCCGCTAGCTACGCTACTGTTCAGTACGCACTGCTTAAGATTGTTATCAAGCAGAACCCATTATCAGCATGGAAGCATGCCCTCTGGAATGGTGGTTGAAGCATGAAGGGTCATAGGAATCTTTAGCATATTTGGCACGTTAATATCTTGCAGTGCCAGCTACAACAGTGCCATGTGAATGCCTGTTCTCAGTTTCAGGTGACATTGTAAACAAGAAGCAGACAGCATTATCTCCTGCAAATTGTAACCAACCTTGTTTGTCTGAGTGATTGGCTGACCAAGAAGTAGGACTGAGTGGACTTGTAGGCTCTAAAGTTTTACATTGTTTTATTTTTGAATGCAGTTCTTTTTTTGTACACAATTCTACATTTGTAAGTTCAACTTTCACGGTAAAGAGATTGCCCTACAGTACTTGTATGAGGTGAATTGAAAAATGCAATTGTTTTGTTTTTTACAGTGCAAATATTTGTAATAAAAAGTAAAGTGTGCAGTGTACACTTTGTATTCTGTGTTGTAACTGAAATTAATATATTTGAAAATGTAGTAAACATCCAATAATATTTAAAATAAATGATATTCTATTGTTGTTTATCGCAATTATTTTTTTTAACTGCTTGACACTTTGCCTGGAACACGATAACATTGGGCTGGTCTTGACTGGGTTTTGAGGAAGGGAAAGGAAAATTCTGTTTTTCTTCGAGTGACTGTTCACATAGATTCCAATTAGGTGTGTGCATGCCACGTGCACGGTCATTGGAAACTTTTTCCGTTAGCAGCTGCCATCGGGTCGGCCAGAGAGCTCCCCCCGTGGAGTGGTGCCCTCATGGCGCTCAATTTATGATCCTGCCGACCCAACCCCCCTTCAGTTCCTCTTACCATCCGAGGCGGCACTGGAACTGCGTTAGCTTGCTTGCCTGCAAGTCTTTCCTTAGTCATTCTTAGTTCTTCACAGCTTTTCTTTTGTTTTTTTGTTTAGTTTATTGTTTAGTACAATAGCTTTGGTGAGTGGGTCGTTCTCCCCTGACCCCGCCTTGGGCTCCGAGGCATGTCTCAAGCCCTAGGATTTAAATCTTGCAGTCTATGCAAGAAACGTATGCCCAACAGTGACCCTCACGACTCGTGCTTGAGGTGTCTAGGGGAGGTGCATCAGTCCGAGAGCTGCAAGATCTGCAAGGCTTTCAAGCTCAGGACTAGGAAGGAACGCAACTTCCATTTGAGACAACTATTAATGAAAGCTTCACTCTGTCCAACGATACCCGACCACCAAGTCCCAGGCCTGAGCTCAGTGCAGAGTGCCCTGGCGTCGGTCCGCGAACCAGTACCAAGGAAGGACTCTGGTGCTAGAGACCCTTGGTACCGAAGATCCCTGGTACCGCAGCGTGGTTCGGCGCCCGGGCACCAGTCAATATCTCCAATGCCCCTTAAGCGCCATAAAAAGATTGACAGAGGGCGCTCTCCTCAGAGAGTGAGACCATCCAGGGAGACCTGGCTGCCCCAGAGGAAGGACTTAGCTTCCAAACAGCAAGATCCCATGCCGTCGACTCCGGCGACCCAGTCAGCACAATTGAGTCTGGCACCCGGCAACTCTCCAGTGTGGCACTTCTTGGTGGAGGATTTGGAACCCCCCTCCACCCCAGATACTTTAGAGGCTGCAAGGGAGCTGATAGAAAGTACTGCGCCTCAGCCCCTTTCTGTTAGAGACAAGCCTCCGGCACCTTCTAGACAGGTACCATCTAGAGGCAAACCGGCAATGATGAGGCCCTCTTCCTCACCCGACTGGCACCATTAATGGCACCGTTCCCAGTCTACTTCACCCTGGCACCGGTCCCGGTACAAGGTAGTAAGATGCAGGGGACGTGACATTTAGGATCTCTGGCACCGAGGAGTCGGCACCGGTCTCGATCTCCCTCTGTCACCCGGCACCATGATACAGCACCGGACCACAGGAGCCGTTCACTGGCATGGGACTTGCAGCACTGATCTAAGTTGCAGGAAAGCCGACACCGATCATCTACATGGTTGTCGCGGCACTGATCCCTGGCTTCGTCTTCTTGGCACCGACTGCCAGCACAGGGATCCTTGGACTCTGAGGCCGGCTCCTACTATTCACGGCACAGTAGACACAAATCGGACAAGTGCGGGAGGCACGCTTCTTCGTCTTGACAACCACAGTGGCCACCGCTGCACAATGGCCCTTCTGGACCCCCTGGGCTTACCATCAGGCCCAGGGTACCCCTTCCAGGGTTTCTAGGTCCGTTACGTCACGGCACCACCGGGCACGGTCACCTGCGGACAGTACCACCCCTCGTACGGCAAAGGCAGCTCTATCCAGACCACCACCACATACTATACAATGGAACTGGCCCCAGATCCACCCACATCCCAGGTCCCATTGGACCATGTTGCACCACTTGACACCAATGCTACCCAGGACCAACCTGAGCACATGGTGGGCCATGACGACCCTGTGCCACCACTGGCCTCCTCTTTGTCTTCTCCTGATGAGGCGGTGGTAGTGGTGTCAGCTTCAGGCCCTCTGCCCATAGACCACAGGGCCCACCAGGACCTACTCCACTGCATCGCCCGTAATATGGGCCTACAGGCGGAGGAAGTAATTGAGTCAGAGGACCTGGTGGTGGACATTCTTACTCCGGAGGGTCCTTCCAGGGTAGTGTTGCAACTGATTAGGACTATTAGCAACAATTATAATGCTCTGTGGCAGACTCCAGCCTCCATTCCACCCACCACCAGAGGTGTGGAAAGAAAATATTTTGTCCCCTCTAAGAGTTATGAATTCTTGTTCTCCCATCCACACCCTTGCTCCCTAGTAGTCTCTGCGGTGAATGAGAAGGAGCGTCAGGGACAACAGGCACCGGCTCCCAGGGCCAAAGAGGCCAAACGGATGGTCCTCTTCGGCAGGAAAATTTATGCTGCAGTGAGTCTACAGCTGAGGATAGCTAACCAGCAAGCTATCCTCAGCAGGTATAATTTTAACTAGTGGGACTCCACATCAAAATATAAGGAGTTACTCTTCATTAAGTCAAAGGCTGAGTTCTCAGCTCTGGTCGAGGAGGGCAAGGCAGTTGCCAGGACTTCCCTGCAGGCCTCACTCGACTCGGCCAACTCCGTGGCATGTACCATCGACTTGGGGGTGGTCATGAGGAGAACAGCTTGGCTCCAAGCATCTGGGCTTCCCCCGGAAGTTCAGCAGACCCTGCAGGACCTTCCCTCTGGGGATGTGGAGCTGTTTTCAGACAAGATAGATTCAAGGCTTCACAGCCTTAAGAATTCCAGGCCAAAGATGAAATCTCTGGGGATGGACACAACTGCTACCCAGAGAAAGCTTTTCAAGCCTCAGCCAGTGAAGCAGCAGAGGCAATACCAAGCCCTCCTGAGGCAGGATACATACCGCCGTAGGGGCAGGAATTCCAGGCATAGACCTTCCAACCCTCCCTCAGGCCAAGGGCAGGGCCTGACCAAGCCATCATCGGGACCCAAGCAAAGGTTTTGAAGAGATGCCCAAGGATGGCGTACCAGCCATGATCACGTATCCTTCCCCCCATTTTTTGAACCGTCTATCCCACTTCTACCGTGCATGGTTCCATTTAACATCGGACCGCTGGGTTCTTCACATGGTAGAAGTGGGATATTCTCTCCAATTCTGCTCCTCCCCTCCCTCCCACCCCCCTTCCCCGTCCCTCTTCAGGGACCCCTCTCACGAGCAACAACTTATCTAGGAGGTGCAGGTGCTCCTTGCCATGGGAGCACTAGAAGAAGTACCTCAGGAGCTCAGGGGCAAGGGATTCTACTCCCAATATTTCCTAATCCCCAAGGCCAAGGGGGGTCTCAGACACATCTTAGACCTGCGAGGACTCAGTCAGTTCATGGTAAAGTTGAAGTTCCGCATGGACTCCCTGAGCACAATTATCTCTTCCCTGGATCCGGGGGACTGGTACGCTGCCCTCGATATGAAAGATGCATACTTCCACATAGCCATCTGGCCACCGCACAGACGTTTCCTGAGGTTCGTTGTCAACCACATACATTATCAGTTCACGGTGCTCCCCCTGGGTGCTCACCAAGTGTATGTCAGTCGTTGCAGCTTTTCTCCAAAATAGACAGGTGGAAGTGTACCCCTACCTAGATGACTGGCTCCTGTGAGGGCAGTCCAGGGAGCAGGTGGAGTCCCAGGTCCAGTTAGTCAGAGAGACCTTCCAGAGACTAGGTCTCCTCCTCAGTGTAGACAAATTGACGCTGTCACTCACCCAACAAATAGAATTCATTGGGGCGGTGCTAGACTCGGTTCAGGAAGAGCCATCCTGCCGGAGCCCAGATTCCAAACACTGTCACAAGTCATTCAGACTCTCATACAGTACCGCACCACCATCGTGAGGACATGCCTCAGCCTCTTGGGACACATGGCGGCATGCACCTATGTGGTCAGGCACGCCAGGATGAAACTCAGACCATTCCAGACATGGCTCGCTTCAGCTTATCACCCGGGTCGAGACAGTCTAGACTCGGTAGTAACAGTACTGTCACGAGTCCTAGACGCCCTAGGATGGTGATTGGACCCTTGCCTGGTCTGCAAAGGGAGTCCCATTCACCACCACTCAACCTTGGAGGCCTAGGAGAACTTGGAGGCCTAGGACACCTACAGACTCAGGGCATTTGGTCTCAGTCCAAGATCCTGCTCCACATCAATATAAAGGAACTCAGAGCAGTGAGACAAGCCTGCCAGACCTTCCATACCATATTGCAAGGTCAGAGAGTGGGGGTGCTGATCAACAACACCTCCACCAGTTTTATATAAACAAGCAGGGCAGAGCCTGCTCCTTCCCTCTGTCAGAAGGCTTTCCACCTGTGGGAGTTTTGTGTAGCCCACTCCATTCACCTGGAGGCATCCTATTTCCCGGGAGCACGCAACAAGTTTGCAGACCACCTCAGCAGGTCGTTCCGCAGTCACAAGTGGTCTATCTGCATGGACATCATCCACTTCATCTTCCAAAGGTGGGGGTTTCCCCAGGTAGACCTATTCACCACAAGGAGCAACAGGAAGTGTCCAGTTTTTTGCTCCTTCCAAAAACACAGCCCGGGATCAGTCTTGGATGCGTTCATGATGCACTGGGGGAACCATCTACTATATGCCTTCCCTTCGATACCACTCGTCCACAAGGTTCTCCTCAAGATCCGCAGGGGCCAGGCAAAGGTAATTGCTCTGGTGTGGCCACACCAACATTGGTACACCACACTTCTGGAACTGTCAGTCAGCACCCCCATTGTGCTGCCACTCCTTCTCGATCTGATTACACAGGACCATGGCCGCTTGCTTCACCCAGACCTCCCAGTCCCTGCACCTCACTGCCTGGAAGCTTCATGGTAAAACGCAAAGGAACTCCAATGCACAGAATCGGTGATGGAGGTGCTCCTTGGTAGCAGGAAACCTTCCACCAGGACCACCTACCTGGCCAAATGGTTCTCGTGCTGGTGTAATCACAATCGAGTATCTCCACTTCAGGCATGTATACCATTCATCCTGGACTATCTACTGCACCTGAAGCAGCAAGGCCTGGCTGGATCATCCATCAAGGAGAACCTCCCAGCCATCTCAGTGTTCCACCCTGGAGAGTTGGAGTGTTCAGTCTTTGCCAGCCCTATGGTGGGCTATTTCCTTAAGGGCATGGAATGGCTATACCCTCAGTCTTGCCCACCGGTGTCGACTTGGGATCTCAATCTGATCCTAGCTATGCTGATGGGAGCCCCATTTGAGCCTCTCGCTACATGTTTCCTTCTGTATCTCTCGTGGAAGGTAGCCTTTCTGGTTGCAATCACATCAGCCAGGAGGGTGTCGGAGCTAAAAGCACTAACCTCCGACCCCCTTTACATGGTCTTCCACAAGGATAAGGTACAGCTCAGGCCACACCCAGCTTTCCTGCCCAAGGTGGTATCCCAATTCCACCTCAGTCAGGAAATTTTTCTACCTGTTTTCTACCCCTAGCCACATGCCAACTCACAGGAGCAGTGATTCCATTCATTAGATGTGCGGAGGGCGCTTGCATTCTACACTGAGCGCACTAAGCCTTTCAGGAAGTCAAACCAGCTATTTGTAGCGGTGGTGGACTGGATGAAGGGACTTCTGGTCTTCTCACAGCTCATCTCTTCCTGGGTTACAGACTATATCCGTACCTGCTATGACCTCACCAAAGTCCCAGCCCCAGCTATAACGGCCCACTCAGCAAGAGTCCAAGCCTCTTCCACTACTTTCTTGGCCCAGTTAACCATCCAAGAGATCTGCAGAGTGGTGACCTGGTACTTGGTGCATACCTTTGCCACCCACTAACACAGCATGTTAGAGACGATGCAGCTGTCGGTAGAGCGGTGCTCCAGTCAGTGATTCCTTAACTCCAGCTTCACCCCTGTGGGAGAGATTGGGAGTCACCTAATTAGAATCAAAATGAACAATCATTCGAAGAAGAAAAGATGGTAACTCACCTTCTTGTAACTGTTGTTCTTTGGGAGGTGTTGTTCACGTCCATTCCAATATCCACCCTCCTTCCCCTCTGTCGGAGTAGCCGGAAAGAAGGAACCGAAGGGGGGTTGGGTCAGCAGCATCATATATTGAGTGCCATGAGGGCAGCACTCCGGGGGCTCCCTGGCCGACCTGACGGGAGCTGGTAAGGGAAGAAGTTTCCAATGACCGTGCATGTGGCGCGCGCACACTTAATTGGAATGGACATGAACAACATTTCTCGGAGAACTATAGTTACAAGAAGGTGAGTAACCATCTTTTTCACTTCTGTTTTTCATTGTTGCTTTTTATCTTATGTTCTTTAGCTGGATTTGGAGTGAAAGCTTTGCCATCAAAGGGTAAAACTTTAAACAGCACAGTTTGAAGCAGGTATCCAGGACATCAGATGCTTTATAGCCATGTTCTCATTCAACATGGCTGAACTGTGAAGAAATGAAGTTAAACATTTCTCATTTTGTAGTTGGCAGAAGAATGGAAATATAGGCTTGATCAATAGTGATACGTAGGGAACCCCCTGGCACAAAAAGTATTGTTGCTGTCGTCTCAGCTACATTCAGTTGGGAGAATGAGTTTGATATCAACTCCTTAGCAAAACAGGCACTGAGCCTGCTTATTTACATTTTACCATATGTTATATGGAAATAGGATTGTCTCCGCCAGTCAAAATGCTGGGATGCTGTGCACTTACTGAAGCAGAACTGTACACTTTCCCCCAGTTACGCAATTCCCTACACTCCGGTTGTGGGAGTCTGATTTGCATGATGGCTGTGCAGCTTTTCTTAATAACTGTAGAGTGACTATGCAAATCCCTCTACTCCTGACTGGCTACTATAATCCATCTGCTGAGACTGTCTCCTTCGCTCAGAATCTTCAAGCTGTTTCACAGAAACGATGATGCCATCTCAGCTTCTTGCTCTCTTCAGCCACTATAGCTGGCACAGAACAGCAGTCATGAGTGAAAGAAGAAAATGCCCCTCGGGCAGCATTCAGAAAAAGAAAGAAATCAAAGGAAGCTTTTCTATCTAAGCAGGAAGGAGCGCTCCTGGGATACATAGACACAAATGTTAATGGTGAGTCTTCCGTTTCCACTGAGGATGTGAATGGTGAGGACATGCCTGATCTTCCAGTTAGGCAGAGTGCAGGTGACCTGGCAGCTACTGCAGCATCCATATCTGCATCTCAAATGGATGTAACCATGCAGATTCCTGAAGAAAAGTGTAGATCAGAGAAGAGTGTGGTGGAGGCGCAAGAAACAGCTGCTGCTGAGTTTAGTTCCTTAAGTCTAGATGATCCAGGACTGTGGACCCACTTGAGCAGTAGCCTGAGGGACTTCCTTGTACTGCATGGGCCACAGCAAGTGAAAAACTTCATGTTCCCTGAAGACAATGAAAATAGAAGTTTCCATCCAACACATTGCTGGTGTGAAATCTCCAATGGTGACAAAGTGGAGAGGCCATGGCTTATGTACTCAAAACCCCAGAATGTTGCATACTGTTTTTGTTGCAAATTCTTCCAGTCTAATGTTCCAGCCACATTGGGTTCTACAGGAACAAAGGACTGGGAAAAATCTGGCTAAAAATCTGGCATGCCATGAGAAGGCAGCAAATTACCAGAGAGCATTCCATAGGTGGAAAGAGCTTGAGATGAGACTAAGGTTAAAGTCCACCATAGATGATCAGCAACAAGAGATGATTGCATCAGAGTCTTTTTACTGGCAAAATGTTCTGAAAAGGCTCATTGCCATTGTGAGAATGCTTGCTACCCAAAACCTAGCACTGCGTGGCACTTCAGATCATCTGTATGTGCCAAAGAATGGAAATGAAACTTCCTTAAAATTGTGGAGCTGATGTCTGAGTTTGATGCTGTACTCCAGGAGCATCTAAGAAGAGTCACCACCCGAGAAATGTACACACACCATGACCTTGGAAAATCAATTCAAAATGAGATCATACAGTTACTGGCAACAAAAGTCAAACAGAAGATTGTGGCAGGTCTGAAGTCAGCAAGATATCACTCTGTTATTCTGGTCTGCACACCTGACATCAGCCATACGGAACAAATGACTTTAATGGTGCGTTTTGTAACAACAACAGAACCTAGTGAAGATGTCCCTGCAATGGTGACTGTCAGAGAGCATTTTCTAGAATTTATTGACATTGATGATACTACAGGAGCTGGTATGACAAATGTGCTTCTTAAAGAACTGGAAGATACAGGAATTGTGATAGCTGACATGAGAGGACAGGGCTACAATAATGGTGCTAACATGAGAGGAAAGAACAGAGGAGTGCAGACATGGATCCGAGAGTTAAACCCTCGAGCTTTTTTTGTCCCATGCAGTTCTCATTCGTTGAAGTTGGTGGTCAGTGATGCAGCTTCAGCTTCTAGTGAGGCTGCTGAATTTTTTAATGTAATTCAAAGCATCTATGTATTTTTCTCTGCATCAACTCATCAATGGTAAATTTTGAAGCAACATCTGGGAACATCCCGTCTGACACTGAAACCGCTGAGTGCCACAGGATGGGAAATGGCAGATGGAAATGGAATCACCAGAAACATACATAACTTCAAATTTCTGTGTGGATTAGTGTTGTGGCACGACATACTGTTTGAAATAAATGTTGTAAGCAAGAGACTCCAAAGTGTTGACCTTGATATATCTGGAGCAATGGAACAACTGGACAAAGCAAAGTCATACCTACAGTCTTACCGGTCAGATGAGGGATTTCAAAACATTCTGAAGAGTGCACAGAAGTTAGCAGAGGAACTTCATACTGAAGCTATTTTCCCTCCCATTCAAGAATACAAGAGTCACCGAAGAAGACATTTTGATTATGAGGCATGAGATAATCCCATAAGAGACCCCAAACAAGAATCCAAAGTTGAATTCTTTAACCAGGTGCTATTCCAAAACTCCTCATTATATCGGAAGAAGACCTACACCAGCAATGCAGGGCACCAGAGACAGTGTTGACACATGATGACATGCACAATATTGATGCAAGTGATTTAGGTGACGAACTGAAAGCCCTTTCAAGATACATTTCAGCAGGATCAACTCCAAAGGCTGTTCTGGAATATATGTGCGCAAATAAGATGACCACCCTCTTTCCAAAAGCTTTTGTTGCTCTGCGCATACTTCTAACACGTCCTGTAACAGTTGCCAGTGGAGAACACAGCTTCTCCAAGCTGAAACTAATAAAAACAAATCTATGCTCCACAATGACACAGGAGAGGCTGGTCGGCCTTGTGACACAGGAGAGGCTAGTTGGCCTTGCAACCATCTCAACAGAGCATGACTGTGGACCTTCAGGAAGCAGTTCAAATCTTTGCAACCAAGAAGGCATGAAAGCACCACTTTGATTATTCAAACAGATAAAAATGCCAGTGTTTACTATGCAGACAAGAAAAGTTACATTTGCTGTTCAGGCGTTTGAAAGTTAAGTGTTACTTAAGATTTTTGAACAAGGCATTTTACGTTGTTAGTTCACTTTTATTGAGGTAGGTAGCAGAGCAGTACCATGAGAGGAGTAGAACAGGAAGAAGACAGAATTAAGACCTTTCAAAGTTTTGGCCCAAGCGAGAGGGCATGGGGGCGTCATTTGAGCTCCCTGCCTCGGGTGCCAAAATGTTATGGGCCGGCCCTGTTGACACCAGGAGAATTCCAGCTCCTCCCTGTCATTTCAGTTTTGAAACACAATGTAAACAATGAATTGCGGCTGTTTTGGGGACACTGGAATGGGTTACCTAGGGAGGTGGTGGAATCTCCTTACTTAGAGGTTTTTAAGGTCAGGCTTGACAAAGCCATGGCTGGGATGATTTAGTTGGGGATTGGTCCTGCTTTGAGCAGGGGGTTGGACTAGATGACCTCCTGAGGTCCCTTCCAACCCTAATATTCTATGATTCTATGAGCTTTACTGTCCTGCAGACGGGGGGAAAGGGTGGGATTCAGAAAGGAGCCAATATAGAAGAGGTGGAAGGTAAGGTGGGCCAGTGGCCAGCCCCAGATGCTTCAGATGAATGTGCAAGACACATCACAACTGAATGTCTGGCCCATAGTTTCTTTCTGACTACATTAGTTAATGATTAACTTATGCTGTGAATCATGAGGGGTCTGTTGAAATCTATTGCAAAATTCCCACTGGCTTTAATGGAGCCAGGATTTTGCTTTCCGTCTCTTACATAATTTTTATTTTATCCAGTGTAACTATGGATGTTCATATTTTCCATTAACTGTCTACTCCTTTTTTGAATCTGTTCTTTCTTTCAGTGAGATCTTGTAGCAAGGAGTTTCACAGATTAATTATGCATCATGTAAAAGTACTTTTTTCGGTTTTACATGTGTTGCTTTTCAATTTCATTGAACTTCTCCTTGTTCTTGTATTAGGGGGCAGTAAATAGAATTACCCAGTTCACCTTTGCTGTCTGATTCATTATTTTGTATTCCTTTGTCAGGTCCCATCTTATTTGCCTCCTCTCAATACTAAATGGGTCTAATATTTTCATTTCTCCCCATACTTAAGCCTATCTAATATGCATCTAATAATTTTTGCCAACTGTGTCTGGACCTCATTGCAGTTCTACAATATCTTTTGGGGGATGGGATGACCAGAACGGTACACACTATTTATTCCAGATGAGGGCAAGCCATTGATTTATACAAGGGCCAAACGTGTTTTTCCTCTTTCCCTTTGAGCAGTATGACAGCCTTATTGGTGTTGTTTTATAGTTTTTCTTCTTTTGTTTAAAATTTGACTATTTAAAATGCTCAGTATAGTCTGAGGGTTCTGTGTTCTTGGTGAGCCAGGAATAATCATATTCTGGATTAATACACTCAGCCCTCTGGTTTCATTCAGTTCCAGATATTGTGATAGGTTTATAAAAAAGGAAGCAAATTCCCCTCATTACCGTTTTAAATACAGTATGACTTGTTTAATCTTGTGGCAGTATCTCAAACTAGTTGAGTTATAGGCTGGGCCATTTTCTTGTGGGTGCTGTGAAAGTTGGAGGCAGTAGTGAAATAATGCTTAAAATGGTCAGCCAGCTTCCAGCATCTGGGGATCTTTTTGCCTATGGATAGTTGCTTTAACAAAGCATCATTAATGCACCGCTTGAGGGGGTGTGCAAAACCAGCCCAAACCTTACACACTGCAATCATGGAAAGCTTTTCTAATGTTTCAAGCATTATCATAGGGGACAACATGGCTATTATCATTGGCAAACTGCCATTTCTTGAGCGTTTTTAGAAAAGTAACAGAAATGGCAGCATCTACCTGTGTGTTTGCGATCTCTGCGCGTGTGCTATGCAATTGGGGGAAACACCCTGCCCCATCACCACTAAATAACAGCATGCAAATATCTGAAAGGTCTAAACACAAAGCAGGAAGAGGACTATTTAGTGTGGTGCATTGGGGGTAACTAGCAATAATGGGATAAAAGTAAGAAAGGGAAAAACAACCTGAATATCAGGAAAAGATTCCTGACAGTGAGATGTAGGGAGCTGTGGAACTGTTTTCCAAGGAAATAGGTGGAAGCCCTTTGCTAGGGACTTTTAAAACTAGATTGGACAAAACGTAGACAAAGAGTTGTAGGGAACAATTTTGCACTGAGAAAATCCATTTTCCATGGGGAAATGGATTGGATGATCTAATAGGTGTTTTCCGTTTCTAATTTGTGTAATTCATGGAACACTAACTGGCTGTTTTATTTGTACTCTGACCCTCCAGACACTATGCTAGGATTAACAATATGTCACAGAACATGTTATTAATATAGCATCATTGCCCTCAGTCAGGAAGCATCTAAATATTATGTCATTCATTGCATGATTATTTAAAATATTTATTTTATGGATAAATATTCACATTCCTTTTAAAAAACTCTGTTTGTGTATCTATCACATATAGATGGGTCATATCCCTAAAGAGAATTTTGGAGATTTCATTCACAGTTCCCTAATCTGACCACTAGACAACACCACCACCCTATTAACTTAATATTTTATTATTTATTTTGGTATAATCAATAACTCTTATTCCTGGAATGTGTACACAAGTTAAAATACACAAAAATGATTTTAGAATTAATCAAACACAAATGTGTAAATATTCTTTTACATTAGACTACTCAGATAAAGCACCATACTACTGTACTTGCCAACAAAAACATCTACCAAATTACTGCACCACTTCTTACTACCCTCTTCTTTCTATTTCTCAAATCACTACTGAACAATTGAAAAATAGAGAAACTTTTGCACAATTAACACACCTGGGCCCTTGTTGACCAAAGAGAGAAATGTTCCATAGCTGTAGGAGAGGGAGAGTTCTCAGTGAAGTGCCTTTTGTGACCACAGGTACATCCCACAGAGAGGGAGAAAGTGTGATAAGCTTTCAGGTTCTGGGACACAAATACAGAGCTATTCTGCTGACTCACCCTGACAGGCAGAATAGACGGGTCCTTTTAGTTCCAACCCAGGAGGAAAAAAGGGTATATGTTTCTCTCTGAGGGCTGAGGCAAATAAAGGTAGGGACAAAGGAGACCAGAATAGGGAAACCGTAGGAGTAACCAAGCACAGGAGCATAGTGGGATGGTATGTAGTGGGATGGTGAGATGAGTACAGTGGAATGGTGTTCTGCAAAAGTGGACTGCTGGACATGAATGGGGTCCACCTGAGGAAGATTAGAAAGAGCATCTTAGGATACCAATTTGCCAACCTAACAAGGAGGGTTTTAAATTAGGTGGGATAAATAGATCCCAGAAGACTTTAGGTGTTTGACACAGTTCCATATGACATTCTCATGAGCAAACTAGATAAATCTGGTCTAGATTAAACCACTACAAAATGGGTGCACAACTGGTGGAAAATCCATACTCAAACAGTAGTTATCAATGGTTTGAAGTCAAAATGGAATGATGTATCTAGTGGATTTCCACTGGGGTCTGTCCTGGTTCAGGTACTATTCCAATTTTGCATTAAGGATTTGATGGAGTAGAGAGTACACTTATAAAATTTATAGATGACAAAAAGCTATGAAGGGTTGCAGGCACTTTGGAAGAGAGGATTAGAATTCAAAATGACTTTGACAAATTGGAGAATTGGTCTGAACTGAACAAGATGAATTTCAATAAAGACAAGTGCAAAGAACTACACATGGGAGGGAAAAATCAGATGCACAAATACAAAATGGGGAATAACTGGCTAGGCGGTAGTATTGCAGAAAAAGATCTGGGGGTGATAGTGGATCGCAACTGAATATGAGTATGGAAGATAGGATCATAATTCAAAATGGACAAATTGGAGAAATGGTCTGGGGTAAACAGGATGAAGTTTAATAAAGACAAATGCAAAGTGCTCCACTTAGGAAGGAACAATCAGTTTCACACATACAGAATGGGAAGAGACTGTCTAGGAAGGAGTACGACAGAAAGGGATCTAGGGTTATAGTGGACCACAAGCTAAATATGATACTGTTGCAAAAAAAGGAAACATGATTCTGAGATGCATTAACAGGTGTGTTGTGAGCAAGACACGAGAAGTCATTCTTCCACTCTACTCTGCGCTGGTTAGGCCTCAACTGGAGTATTGTGTCCAGTTCTGGGCACCGCATTTCAAGAATAAATTGCCTAGGGAGGTTGTGGAATCTCCATCTCTGGAGATATTTAAGAGTAGGTTAGATAAATGTCTACCAGGGATGGTCTAGACAGTATTTGGTCCTGCCATCAGGGCAGGGAACTGGACTTGGTGACCTCTCAAGGTCTCTTCCACTCCTAGAATCTATTAATCTATGAATCTATGAGTAGGCATAGAAGGATTACATTTTTATTGGTAAGTGTTGATAAACATTGATTTCATCATGCACATACAAACCAATGAATAAAATACTACATGGATAATAATAGAAATTTATAGACAGGCAAAGTAAGAAAAATGATGGTTGAGAACTTATTAGAGTTCCACCTTAATGTGTATAAAACATATTGTAATGTCATTGTTAGCAGAGCTAGAGCAGGGATATCATTTGTGTGTGTGAGGGGTGTATTTTAACAGTTAAAAAAACTTAACTTTTTGAATGTCAGTGTCTAATGCCATTGAATAGTTATTGTCTGACACACTCACTCATAATTTCCTGCAGCTGTGAAAATTTAAATTGATAAAAATAGAAAAAATTGCTTACAATAAACATGGATATTATCCATAGAAATTACACAAAAATAAAAATTTGAATTCTGCTAAGCCTAAATATGAGTCCACAGTGTGATGCTGCTGCACAAAAGGCAAATGTAATTCTGGGGTGTATTAACAGGACTGTCGTATGTAAGACATGGGAGATAATTATCCTGCTCTACTTGGCACTGGTGAGACCTCAGGTGGGGTATTGTGTCCAATTCTGGGCATCACACTTTAGGAAAGGGGTAGGTAAATTGGAGAGGGTCCACAGGAGAGCCAAAAAATGATACAAGGTTGAGAAAACCTGATCTGTGAGGAAATGCTGAAAAAATCTGGCATATTTAGTCTAGAGAAGAGAAGGCTGAAGAAGGACATAACAGTTTTCAAATATGTAAAAGGTTGCTATATATAGGTAGGTGAGCAAGTGTTCTCCATATCTACCAAGGGTAGCACAATAACTAATTGGCTTAGTTTGCAGCAAGGGAGATTCAGGTTAGATATTAGGAAAAACCTTCTAACAATAATGAGAGTTACAGCACTGGAACAGGTTGTCTGGGGAGATTGTGGAATCGTCTTCATTGGAGGTTTTTAAGGGCAGGTTAGACAAACTCCTGTCAGGGCTCGTCTAGGTATCCTTAATCCTGCCTCAGTCTGGGGGGAATGGACTAGATGACTTCTTGAGGTTCCTTCCAGTCAGACATTTCTATTATTCTAGTTGGGGAGGAAACCAGTATTGCTAACTCCAAGCATTCAGAAATCACGAGTCAGGTCTCAAAAAATCATGAGTTTTTTAAAAAATGCATTTGTGATCTATTTTATCTGCCTTCTGGTTTCTGAGTCTTACTCTTGAGGATGCACTTGAGTCACATTTTTTCAAACTTTTATCTGCAACTATGATGGCTAGAGACTCTTGTGTGGCTGGGCCATTAAGAAAAGCACCAGTTGTCAGAAGGCTTGTGATAAAATAGGGAGAGTTTACCACAGTGTGAAATGCTCTTTCTCATAGCTTCATCCCAAGCATCTATGAGCAGCTAGGATCTACAAAGACATCCAAATAGTCACTCTGGATGCCAAACAGAAGACATTCCCATCACACCTCCCCAAATCCCTTTTTCTGCTTGATCCCCTCGCCCATCCTCTCCCCATCCTACCAACAAGAACATAAGAATGGCCATACTAGGTCAGACCAATGGTACATCTAGCCCAGTATCCTGTCTCTGACAGTGGCCAGTATCAGAGCTCCAGGGGAAGTGTACAGAACAGAAAGTTGGAGAGATTCATCCTGTCTTTCCTTCCCAGATTCTGTCAGTCAGAGGTTTACAGTCACCCCGAGCATGGGATTATGTACCTGACCATGTTGACTAATAGTGATTGATGGACCTATCCTCATGAAGTTATCTAGTTCCATTTTAAATCCAGTTATACTTTGGTCCATCACAGCATCCCCTGGCAACAAGTTCCACAGGTTCACTGTGTGAAAAAGTATTTCCTCTTGTTTGTATTAAACCTCCTATGTATTCATTTCATTGGATGATGCCTGGTTTTTGAATTGTGGGAAAAAGTAAATAACCCTCCTCTATTCACTTTCTCCACACCATTCATGATTTTATAGAGCTCTTTCATATTCCCCCTTGTCTCTTTCCTAAGCTGAACAGCTCTAATCTTTTTAGTCTCTCCTCATATGGAAGCCGTTCCATACTATGGATCATTTTTGTTGCCTTTCTCTGAACCTTTTCCAGTTCCACTATATCCTTTTTGAGATGGGATGACCAAAACTGGACCAAGTGACTATGGATTTATATAGGGGCATTATGATATTTTCTGTCTTATTTTCTATCCCTTTCCTAATAGTTCCTAACATTCTGTTAGCCTTTTTGACCTCTGTTGCACATTGAACTGAAGTTTTCAGAGAACTATCCACAGTGACTCCAAGATCTCTTTCTTGAGTGGGAACAGATAATTTAGAACCGATCCTTATATACATGTGTAGGTGGGATTATTTTTTCCAGTGTGTATTACTTTGCACTTATCAATGTTGCATTTCATCTCCCATTTTGTTGGCCAGTCACTCAGTTTAGTAAGATCCCTTTGTAATTCTTTGAAGTCAGTTTTGGACTTAACTATCTTGAATAATTTTGTATCATCTGCAAACTTTTCTACTTTACTATTCACCCCTTTTCCAGATCATTAATGAATATGTGGAACAGCACAGTTCCCAATACAGATCCTGCGGGAACCCTGCTGATGGTCTTGGAGCCATATTTAGTCAGGAGTCAACCAGACCACAATCTCATGTAGATAGCTGAGTCAGGTCCACAACAATTATGAGATTAAAAAAAAGATTAAGGGTAAAGTTTTTGAAAGCACTTAAGTAGTTTAAGAGCCTTAGTCTCATTGAAAAGCCAGAGGAGCTAGGCTCTGAAGTACCTATGGCATTTTTGAAAATGGAACTTAGATTCCAAAGTCACTTAGGCACTTTTGAAAATTTTACCCTAACTCATATTTGGGGGCTGTTTTCTGTTTTTTGAATGAGTGTTGCCAGCTCTCACAAATGAAGAAAGTCAGGGGATTTTTGCCCCTGCTGCAGGAACTCTCGCTAGAAAAACTGAGACTAAACTACAAACATGTATAAAGTTGATGGAGCTTACAGCTTCTCCCTGCCCCCCTGCAAATTAATTAATTATGGGTTCTACATCTGCTTGTCCCTCAGCCCCACATTGCTTATGCTACACCCCCTTAGTCCTACATCAATGAATTTTGTGCCCCTAGCTCCCACATCTGCCCCAGCCCTACATTAGCTCTACACCCAGCTTCTCCTACAGCTGAAGGGCTCTTCTCTCCTTTCCCAGGACTAGTGTTGCAGGGACAGAGAGATGGAAAGGGAGAGGGAGGAGCAGAGAGCACCAACCCATTGCTCAGAAGAGAGGCTGGGGGAGGAGGGAGAAGAGCCACCACGAGTTGCTGGGCTTTTTAGCTGCCTCCTCCTCCCTCTCCTCCTGTGAGAATGGTGGTGATGGCTTCCTCCCCTTATTCAAAAACTTCTGTGGCTCCTGGGGAGGAAGCGAGAGTGCAGCCTGCCTCCTGCAGCTGTTTTTCTTCAGGAGGCAGGGGAGTGGACAGGGACGACCTTAGGAGTGGGCCACCCGGGCGACCACCCAGGAGCACCATGGTCAAGGAGCGCTGAGTGTGCGGCAGCACAAAGGTGCACACTACCAGTGTAAAATCAGAACTGCTCCTGGCTGGCAAGGGAGTTCCATGGGGTGGGGGGGGGCCCCAGATTTCTCACTGCTTCCTCCTGGCAGAGGAGTAGGGTGGTGGGGAAGGAAAGCAGTGAAGCACAGATACTGCTTGCTCCCCCCACGTTCCGCTGTGGCCCCCGGGGGCTGTGAGGGGAGGGGCGAGGAGCAACACCAAGCACTCCGTGGATCCAGGTCACTTTGCCCACCTGGGCTGTGCTGTGAGGCGAGAATCAGGAGCTGCTGCTCTCTTCTCCCCTTATGCAGCCTAAGTAGGGGAAGTGACCTGAGTGCAAGAAGCTCCGATGTTGCTCCTTGCTTTCCCCCCCACACAGCCCCCTATGAGTGCGTGGAAGCGCAGCATTTGAGGGGCGGAAGCAGCAATGCCAGCTGCTCCGTGCATCCAGATCAATTTCCCCATGTGGGTGCAGGAGGAAGATGCAGGGGTTAGGGGTGCAGGAGGTTAGGGATGCAGGACGGGGTTGTAGGAAAGGGCAGGGGTTAGGAGTACAGGAGGAGGAGGGGCTGGCCCTGGGAGTGGCGAAGGCCAGGGTTCTGCACCAGTCCCAGGCGGCTCAGCTCCAGGGAGACAGGCGGGGCCCCAGAGGTGGTGGGAAGCAGAGACTGCCCGGAGCCGGAGGTGCACTGGGGTCTGGCCAGGGAGCAGCGAGGAGCCAGCAGGTGGGGTCAGGAGGCAAAGAGGAGCCCTCGGCCGGCCAGCTGGTCAAGAGGAGCAAGTGATGGGAGGGAGGAGCCAGTGGGCTGGTGAGGCACAGTGCAAGCGGAGCAGGTTGGGGCCCCTTCTGAGTATGGGTCTGGCTCCATGGTGCTGCTGGCACCACTGTAAACCCGATACAGATTGCAGGGCTGCCTGCAGCAGAGGCCACTGAGGTTGGCAACACTGCCTATGACTGTTCACTGGTCAGTGTGCAGAATGAGTTGGATGATCTCAGTCCAGTTCCAAGTGGGGTAGCTGCTCATGTCACAAAACATTCCTTTGCCCACCATGGCAGATAAAACATGAAGATTTAAAAAAACCCTAAAATCAGATTGTTTTAATTTAAATTAAATACCTTTTTCCTTTTAAAAATAAACTTGTGTGATAGACCCAGGCCAGTTGGGTACAGCAGAATAGCAGAAGGCAGATATACTGGCCACTGGATTAACAGTTTTCTGCTCCCTGACTGACCAGAGCAGGGGCTGCTCCAGGCTAATGAGAACACCTGACTCTAATTAACCTGCAAAGAGTCAGGTAAGGCCATTAAGCTAATGTGACCACCTGACTCTAAGGGCCCGCTGATACTATAAAAAGGGCTCACTCCAGTCAGGCAGGGGAGAGCCAGGGGAGAGGAAGTGTGGCTGAAAGGCTGGTTAATGAAGACACCCTCAAACCATCGTTAAGGGAGCCCTAAGGCAAGGATGAAGAAGGGAGAAGCAGGAGAGCTGTGGGGAAATGGCCCAGGGAAATGTAGCAACTCTGGCAGTGAAAGGTTGGCTGCCAACAGCTGCTACCATTAGGGTCCCTGGGCTGGAACCTGGATAGAGAGTGGGCCTGGGTTCCCCCCAACCCACCACTACAGGAACATCTCCTGGGAGGGGAAGTCAGGCCCCTGTCAGGACAGGAGGCTACACTGTTCTGAAATAAGCCCCAGGGACAACAGAGACTATGGGAGTTCTCTCACCAACCTCCTTGCAGGCCTATGATGAAAAAGGCTCAGTAGACTATAACCCTGGCCCCAGAGAGAGAAGGGCTATGTGGAGGGTCACAGTGAGCCACTGAGGCTGGCATAAACCTGCCTAGAAGTGCAGGACCCATGGGGTCAAGGTCAGAGCTCTGCCACACTTGTTTAAAATTAAATGTGACACATACAACCTGTGATATGGCCAAAACTTACTGTAATCTATTAAAATAATTTAAATAAATAAAAAAATGCTGCACTGTAGCAGGGTGATGACCCGCTCCAGCCCTGAGAGGGTTGGAACCTGGGAGAGGGCTGGCAGGCTGGGAGAACAGCCCAGGCTGAGTGGGGAAACAGCTGCAGCTGTGGCCATGCCCCAAACAGACTCAGCTGGCCCTATAAAGGGACTGCTGAGCTGAAGCACTCTGTCTTCCTCTGCCTGTAGAGGGAGAAGGGCCTGGCTGCAGGGAGCTAGAGACAGGGTACCTGAGTGGAGCAGGGCTGGGGAAAGGCGGAGGGGCTGGGGAAAGGCGGAGGGGCTGGGGTGCTCCAGCCTGGAAAGCCCTGGGCTGTGGCCTAGCAGAAGGCAACAGGTACTGGGGGTTGCAGAGGGCAGCCCAGGGGTAGGCCAAGGCAGCAGGTCCAAACCCGACCTTGCCAGTGATGAGTAGGCTGATACTGCAGTCTGCCCCAGGGCGTGGGGCTAGATGATGACTGGCAGTAGTCTGATGGTGAGGTGGGGATAGTGGGTGGGGGTTCCTCAGGGAGGGGAGACTCTGAGAGAAAGGGAGTGCTGCCAGGGGGCAGCACCCCAGATAAAGGGGCACCGCGTCCTGGGAGGGACATGGGAGCCAAGAAACAGGTGGATCACCAGCCTGCAGAGGGTGCTCCGGAGGTTGGAAATGGAGCTAATTCCCTGCAAGACCAGCAGAAGGTGCCACAGGGGTGGGGGGAGGGAAAGGTCAGTGGTTTGAGCATTGGCCTGCTAAACCCAGGGTTGTGAGTTCAATCCTTGAGGGGGCCACTTAGGGGTCTGGGGCAAAAATTGGTCCTGCTAGTGAAGGCAGGGGGCTGGACTTGATGACCTTTCAAGGTCCCTTCCAGTTCTAGGAGATTGGTATATCTCCAATTATTACCTAGTCCGTTCTACATGCATCAAGGAGCCTTCCTAAGTTTTAATGCATTAAAAGGTGCTCCTTTTTTAATTGAATTCAGAATCGGGGAAAGATCTTTAACATCTGCAAGCTTTATCAATGTTATAATATCATGTACTGCATTAAGTAAGTATAGGTATTATTTCCAGTCTTCAAAGTGAAGCGAATTGACATTTTTCCAAATGTAAGTACTTTCAGTTTCTGTTGTGCAGAAAAGCTTTTGCCTTAATTTAGTTTTGGTTTAAGTTTAGCTGGCAGGTGCACAAAGAATGTTTTCTTTAGACTAGTTCGTTCATAGCTGAGAAACTGATTGGGAGTTGAATAAAAGCTGGAAATCTTACTTTTTATTCATAGACTGGAAGAAAATAAGGAGAGAATAAGATCTATTTATTATGAAATCTTGAAGAACATGGGACCAGATTGTCAAAGGTATTTAGGTACCTAAACATGCAGATAGGTACCTAGTGGGATTTTTCAAATGCACCTAAGCAATGTAGGCACCAAACGCTCCTTGTTTTCAACATCCGATGATTATAATAGAGAGAAAGTGGGTGAAGTAAAAGTAGTTAGGCACTTAACCTACTTAGGTCCTTCAAAAATCCCACCTGGTTCTGTTTGAATCTTTAGGCATCTAAGTATCTTTGAAAATCTAGCTCATGGTAACCAGAGACAATCTTTCAATTCACTTACAAGATTAATACTTTCTTTGTTTAATTAGGGTTACCATGCCTCCATATTTTGCTGGACATGTCTGGCTTTTTAGTCCTTAAATCGCAGTCCAGGAGGAACTTTTAAATATCTAAAAATGTCCAGGAAAATATGGGTGTATGGTAACCCTATCAGCAACTTACAACTCCCAGGTTCAGGTCATCGGCCATAGGGGACAGCACCGCGAAGGTTTTCTGCCAAGCCAGCCAGATGGCAATGGTCAGGAACATTGCCCAGGAAACACCACTCTACCTGGTGGCCACGGTCCACAACAGCATCCTTCCTAGTCCTGCGCCACCTCCCGCTGCCACTCCCAGGGCAGGAGCCAACGCCAGGCTCCAGCGATCTGCAGGGGCACAGAGCCGGCAGGCGGCATCCGTCTCCTCCCTGGACTCCAACTTTCCTGGGTCCCTGAACTGCGGGGCCCGAAGCAACTTCCCACACTCACCCACCCCCCCAGCTTGGGCTGCTGCTGTGTGGAGGAAGCGCCCAGCGGAGGGGCGCACGGGCTGGAGAGTGGCAGGAGCTGGGAAAGTTGGAGCCTGGGGAGGAGGCAGCTGCGCACATCAGCACAAAAGGACAGGGGTTTTCTTCTCCTTCACTTTGTTCCTAAGCGACTAGGGATAAAGGGAAGAGACGTTCTCCTTCCTTCACCATTACTGCAGAGAGACATCAGCCTTTTTCCAGCAAACAGGAACACAATTGGCTGCCAAATCAATTCTCTTATCACACTCCAGACTACTTACCCTGTACACTGTATGAGTCAGTGGTTATGTTCAAGCGTAGCTGTATATAGAAACATGTTACTATGCTGCAAACAAGCTACTTATAGCTTTTTTGACACTGATCATATAAAATTTAGCAAGGATTCAGTGATATACCGTTAACTTTGGGACGACTTACAGAGCTGTAGTTGCCACATTGAGATCTCTGGGGCAGTTTGCCCAGGGAGGAGTTTGGTCATATGATGTTGGTTACTTATTTTTCACCTGGTAAATTGCAATTAAAATGCATTATTACATCCTAATGTTTCTTTCCCACCTAAGCAATTTCTGTATCTGCTACAGGGTTTCACTTAATTTGCAGTTGATGAGGGAGGAGGGAGAATATGTGAAAACTTGTACTTGAACTGTCCAAAGTACACTTGTCAGTATAAAGTAGATGTACTTTCTGTCATATCAATGGTGGGAATGTGTGAGACTGTTGCCTTACAACCACCTGAAGTGAATTCTCCCAGTCCAAAACTGGATTAAATGCAGTATTTTCAGCTTGTAGATGAGCCTGTACTTCAAGGTGGAACAGATGTTGGTACTTAGATGGCTTTTCTGCACTGCAAAGGGCATGTGTGAGCTACTATAGCTTATTGTAGTGGCATTGGAGGCACTGTGACTGAGCGGGTGGGACTTTCAATGTCCATGTTGGTGGTGGTTCTTTTGGGACAGTTGGAAGATTTCCTGGCCACTTGAGGTAGATGCTAGTTCAGCTCATAAAGCTGGCCCCACTCTTGATTCAGTAGTTGGGTTGGAATTGGAGATGGAGCAAGGGCTGGTAATGCAAATTTCTGGCAATGGCAATTGAGATATTGTGAAGGTGTAACATCCTTCTGGTTTCTTGTTTCAGGAAAGCTGCTAATTTTATTCTTTTATAATTGTACTTTTAGTTATTTTAAAGGTTCCAGAAAAGAGGATTTTGAAATTACTTGGAAATGGAAATAAATGCATGGAAGAGTTCTTTTTCTGAGTTCTTTCTATTAGGCTTGCCTGAATGCTGAATTGTTAGTTTCTACATAGCAAACACAATTTTTTTAATTTTTTTTAAATGTTCATTTCTATTGTCCCTTGAGCAAACAAATGACATTGGTGGTGAGGTCACCCTGACGTCTGATCTATTGAGAAAATTACCCATCTGGATAAATAGGATTTTTGTAACTATGTATATGTTAAAACCAACAGTGCTTTATTAAGTTCAATGTTCTCACGAGCACATAAGCATTTTTGCAATATTTTTAAAGAGGAAATAATTAAAATATGTTAAAATTTAGTTAATGTTGCTTCTGTAAAATCTTACAATTTTATTCCCTTCTCCATTTCTGTTGTGTTCTAATCTAGAATGCTAATGTGTATAGGTGTGACAAACAAGTAGTGAAACTTCCTACCCCATTGTTAAAGTGGATGGTTGGGCGTCCAGTTAAAAACAAAACAAATTAGGCTGTTTTTGCTACTGAACACTGTTGGCTCCTTCATTGTAACAGCTATAAGTGTTTTCCAGAACAGCAATCTGAGCAATATTATGTTGCATAGCCCAATGAATAGAGTGCTGGAGTTGGACTCTAGGCCGGCCACTGGCCTGTTGGGTGACCTTTGGCAAGTCACTTCCTCTGGTTCCCTATCTATAAAATGGACATAATGATACTAATCATCTTTGTGAAGTGTTTTGAGACCTATTGAGGAAAAGTGCTATATAAGAGCTAGATAATTATTTATTTGCCACTGAAACTAGGCCTCTGTACAGTACCGATTTTTACACTACTAATTTTCTTTACATGGTGTATACTGGGTGTGACAGATCCTAGTAAGCGCCCCTTTGTGGCCATCTGCTAGGATTGATATGAGGGAAATCCAAACTTCTGTCCTATGGATTCCCAAGGGTGTTTTAAGATGGAGCCTAAATGGTGTCAAGCCATTGCCCCAATCTCAGGGCTCAGATCTCTTGTCTGGCACCCCCTTGCACAGCAGTTTCCAACACTTGGAATTTGCCTTACCCACTGGCTGCAAGCACTGCCTCTTCAGACTCCCCAGGTCTTAAACACACCTCTCTCCTGGAACTCCACCCCAAAAGATGTGAAACTTCTGGTTTACAGTTTAAGTATCTCTGAGATGTGAAGCAATTGACAAGACACACATTTTGTTCAGACTATCACCTTTATGCTCTTAACAGATTATGTACAGGAGAGTACAAATCATACTAAACAATGTCTCTCTAGTCAACCTTCCCTTAGGAGTCCTCTGGTGGGGAGGAAATCTATATTCTGTCAGAAAGGCAGGATCCCTGCCTCCTTGCCTACCCTGCTCCTGCAACAGGCTAACTCAGGGGTTGGCAAGAACTTTCAGAAGTGGTGTGCCAAGTCTTTATTTATTCTCTCTAATTTAAGGTTTCGCATGCCAGTAATACATTAACATTTGTAGAAGGTCTCTTTCTAGAAGTCTAATATATAACTAAACTGTTGTATGAAAGTAGTAAGGTTTTTAAAATGTTTAAGAAACTTCATTTAAAATTACATTAAAATGCAGAGCTCCCCCGCCCCCCGGACTGGTGGCTAGAACCCAGGCAGTGTGAGTGCCACTGAAAATCAGCTTAGGTTGCCTACCCCTGGACTATTAGGAAAGCATTTGATGTATTTTATCTGATTTTAAAAATTAGGGTTACCATACATCTGTATTTCCCCGGACATGTCCAGCTTTTTGCTTCTTAAATCGCCGTCCGGGAGGATTTTTTAAATGTCTAAAAATGTCCAGGGAAGGGGCCAGGGATTGGGGTGGGGCCAGGGATTGGGGTGTCCTCTTATTTGAATGTTTAAAATAAGGTTACCAGATATGATCAGTTAGTATTAGATGCAAAACATGTTTTGATAAACTTGCTTTTTCCCCCTGTGCATCCAACACATTTGAGGCAGTTTTTTGTCAATTAAAAAAAAACATTTTAAAATGCTGTTTTTGTGCATTTTTAGTTGAACTCTAATTTCCATTCAAATGCCATTTGCCACAAATAAGAAAGTTAATCATCATTTAGTAAATAAGAAATTAATCATTCACCGTTTTCTAACAATACAAAAATGCAAACAATAAGAATCTGAATAAATGTATGTTAAGCTAAATAATTGCATAAATAAACATGTACTGATAGCTTATCCTCCTAGTTAGCAAAAAGTACCAAATTTAGCGTGAATGTTATTTAGTTGCAAATCAGTGTTTTAATGGCGAATAGCCAATGAGAATCAGATGTTCTTTGGGAAAATAACTAAACAGTACAAATACACAATAAGATTACAATTGATTATGTAAATCAAGGTTACCTGCTTGCTGATTTTAAATCATGATTAAAATCAGTTATTATATCAAGCCACCCTGTTGCACTAGTTGGCCCTTTTTGTTGGCAGTATCAGCAGAGAGCCCATGCACTGAATGGGGCATAGAGAACTCAGCTGCCTTCTCAAGCCTTGAGTATTAGTATGCATAGTAGTATCGTAACACCTAGAAGCCCCAGTCATAGACCAAGACCACATTGTGCTCGGTACTGTACAAACACAGAACCAAAAAATACTTTTGCTGCTCCAAAGAGCTTAGAGTGCAATACAAGAAACAACAGATGGGTACAGGCAGAGAGGGAGTATTAGGAAACCATGAGTATGTCTACACTGGAGCAAGAGGTGTAACTTCTAGCATGCGAGACATACCTGTGCTAGCTCTGATTGAGCTAGTGTGCTAAAAATATAAGTCTAGCTAGGGCAGTGCAAATGGTAGCTGATCCAAGTATGATCCCATCCTAGACTTTTGTTGTGTTCTGGGAACAGCCAGCCCATGCTGTACTTCTGTTTTTACTGTACTGGCTTGATTAGAGCTAGTGCAGGTATGTCTACATGAGCTAGAAATTATACCTCCAGCTCCAGTGTTGACATTCCCAAAGAGACAAGATGGTCAGCATGGTAGACTATGGTCTCACCACACCAGCAGCAAAGTGTTCCATCCAGGAAGATAGACACACTAGGTGTAGAGTGTGTTTGGATTGGTGGGTTGGTTTGATTTGCTGCATTCTTATTTTCTCATAGGTCATTCTTTAGGCAGCATCAACAGAGAGGACCAGATGGGCCATGAGACTGTCTCTAGAGGCAGTTCCTCTAGCACTGGTATGAAGCATGTTTTGGGGTAAATGCAAGAGGAGGAAATGTGCACCACTATTCTGGTGCCCAGGGTGCCTGTTCTAAACAGGCTGAGTTCTCCAGCGCTGGGAATCTGGCACATTCATCCCTTTATGTGGTCTCATTTGCTACAAGTAAATTAGTGCGAGTGCTGCTGTTTCCCCAATTTTGGCCTCTGGTTTGAAGTGATATTAAAAAGACTCCATTTCCCTCATCTCTGGAATATGGCTCCAGCAGTTGGTCTGAGCATGTTATCAGAAAGGAGGCGTCATCCAAAATATAACAATTTCTATAAACTCAGGAAATCTGCTTATATTAGCATCCTCCCAGGGGCTGAGCAGAGTAGTAGTGCAGGGATACACCAGAATTTAAATGAGTCTCTCAGCAAAAGGCTAATTAAAGGGGAATCTGATAACTATCTGTAAATTCTTGAATGGGGGTAAATACTAAGGAGGGAGGGGGATTGTTTAGAATAGTCTGGATCAAGGCACAACTGGGACTTTATGGAATCTAGTAAAGCCATAGCATTGGTTGAAAAGGCCTTTTGTTCTAGTTCTGTGGCTCTTTTATCTTCCACTCCCTAATAATCATTTGAGAGGCTAAAATGTCTCCTGCTTTCTCTCCTCCCAAAGATGAATTACTTTTGGGGGACATACATAGAATTCCATCTGCCCATTGTGGGGAAATGCCAGCCTGTAAGAAAGCAATAAGTACCATGCCTTAACAGACTCTTTTTTTAATGCATTTTGGGTTTTTTTTGACATGACTGAAGGGATTTGTTTAAAAATCTGATAGCATTTAAAACACTTTTTTCTTTCTTTCGTGAAGGCAGAGGAAGATCTGTAGTGACTCACCAGGACGATTATTCTGGGAGGTGGGTGGGAGTATCACAAATACAAAGTTATACAAACATTTGCAGAGGCTCTAACGGAAGCTGCAGTTTCACTGGATGACCTTTCAATCCATTATCAAAGCGGCTGCATGCCCCATTTCATGGCAGAAGAAACAGATATAAATATGGAGTAAAGACAGGGAATCTGTGTCCAGAACATTTTAAGCAGCAAAGAGTCATGTGGCACCTTATAGACTAACGGATGTATTGGAGCATGAGCTTTCGTGGGTGAATACCCACTTCGTCTGTTAGTCTATAAGGTGCCACAGGACTCTTGGCTGCTTTTACAGATCCAGACTAACATGGCTACCCCTCTGATACAGAACACTTAATTAAACATGTAAAACATTTACTGCAGATCTACTGATTCTTGCCAATGCTACCTTTCCTTTTCCTTTGTTTCTGCCTGTTTCACATAGCCTGGAGCCATAGCACATTGTGCTGTGGTCTCATCAGCTCACACAAGCCTGGTTTGGTTTGAGTCAGTACTTGAATGGGAAGCCACTGAGCAACATGTAGGAAATGCGGTTGAGGATTCAGTGAGTGGTTCTCTTATTTTTGTGCGACACTGAAAACAGCCTCCTTCCCAAAACAAGAACATATATGGTTGCTTTGATTAGCATATATTATCAGACTCATAAACTTTAAGGCAAGAAGGGACCACAATGATCATTTAGTCCAGCTGTTCTCAAACTGTGGGTTGGGACCCCAAAGTGGGTCATAATCCCATTTTAATGGAGTTACTTAGACTTGCTGGGACCCAGGGCCAAAGCCCGAGCCCCACTGCCTGGGGTCAAAGTAGAAGCCTAAGGGCTTCAGCCCAGGGCAGCGGGGCTCAGGTTACAGGCCCCCTGCCTCGGGCTGAAGCCAATGGGCTTCGGCCCCTCTGTCCTGGGTGGCAGGGCTCGGGCAGGCTCAGACTTCGGTCCCCCCTTCTGGGATCGTGTAGTAATTTTTGTTCTCGGGGGGGGGGGAGGGAGAAGAGTTGTAGTGCAATGAAATTTGCACTAGATCTAGTCTGATCTCCTGCACATCAGACCACAGAACCTCACTCACCCACTCCTGTAATAGACCCCTAACCTCTGGCAAAGTTACTGAAGTCCTCAAATTGTGGTTTAAAGACTTAAAGTTACAGAGAATACGCTAGTGTAAAGCTGCAAGTGGCCCCATGCTACAAATATGGAGGTCAGTTGGACCCTGAGCATTTTGGCAAGAGCCAATAGCCAGACACCTGGGAAAGAATAGTCTGTAGTAACTCAGAGCCCTCCCCGGCTAGTACCCCCAATGACAGGTGATGGGACATCTGCTACTAGCAATCACCAATTGGCTACATGCCACTGTAGGGAGTACTGTCATACCCTCCCTTCCATAAACTTATCAAGCTCAGTCTTGAAGCTAGTTAGGTTTTTTTGCCCCCATTGCTCCCCTTGGAAGATGGTTCCAGAATTTCACTCTTCTGATGTTTAGAAACCTTCATCTGATTTCAAGCCTAAACTTGTTCTTGGCTAGTTTATATCCATTTGTTCTTGTGTCAATGTTGGCACTTAAATAACTCCTCTCCCCAATGGTATTCATCCCTTTGATGTATGTATAAAGAGCAATCATATTTCCCCTCAGCCTTCATTTTGTTAGGATAAATAAGTAAAGCTGCTTTAGTCTCTCCTTGCAAATAGGATTTCCCATTCCTGGGATCATCCTAGTAGTCCTGCTCTGCACCTCTTCCAGATTGAGTTCATCTTTCTTAAACATAGGAGACCAGAATTACACACAGTATTCCAGATGAGGTATCCCCAGTGCCTTGTATAATGGTACTAACACTTGCTTGTCTCTACTGGAAATACTCAGATTGCATTAGCCTTTTTCACAGCTGTGTCACGTTGGCGATACAGTCATCCTGTGATCAACCAATATACCTAGATCTTTCTCCCCCTCTGTCACTTCCAACTCATACCTCCCCAGCTTACTGCAAAAATTCTTCTTGTTAGTCCCTAAATACAAGGTGTTTTGCATTATTACATTTAATCCCATTTCTATTCCAGTTTGTAAGGTTGTCCAGATCATCTTGTATGATATTCCAGTCCTCCTCCATATTTGCAATACCTCCCAACTTTGTGTTATCTACAGATTTTCTTAGTGCACACTCACTTTTTGTGCCAAGGTCAGTAATAAAAATGGTAAATAAGATTGATCCAAAGATGTGGATGTGGACCTGAGGCTGAAGAGGATCCTAACGGGAGCAGGAGAGAATCCGCTGATTGTCCTTCATGTGGGAACGAATGATACGGCTAGATTCACGCTAAAACGTATCAAGGGAGACTCTGCCAGGCTGGGGAAGATGATTAAGAAAATCGAGGCTCAGATGATCTTCAGTGGGATTCTGCCTGTTCCTAGAGAAGGGTAACCAAGGTGTGACAAGATTATGATGATCAACAGATGGCTCAGGCAGTGGTGCTATAAGGAGGGCTTTGGGATGTAAGGCATTCATGGACAGAGGACTGTTCTCTCGGTATGGACTTTACCTGAGTAGGGAGGGAAATAGACTTCTAGGATGGAGGCTAGCACAACTGATTAAGAGAGCTTTAAACTAGGAATTTGGGGGAGATGGTTGGGAGATGTCCAGGTAATCTCCACACCGGAATTTAACATTGAGAGGGAAGAAAACAAAGTAAGAAAGGATACAGCTGTGGGTATGAGAATGGACATAAGGAGGAAGGGTAGTGTAGATACCAGTCTAATAGGTGATACTGGTGATAGAATGTCTGTGCCTAATCGAGTAAAGAATGTCAGTGAAGCCAAACGGCAAAAATTAAGATGCTTGTGCAAGGAGCCTAGGTAACAAAATGGAGGAACTAAAGCTACTGGTGCAGGAAGTGAAACCAGATATTATAGGGATAACAGAAACATGGTGGAATAGTAGTCATGACTGGAGTACAGGTATTGAAGGCTATGTGCTGTTTAGGAAAGACAGAAATAAAGGCAAAGGTGGTGGAATAGCATTGTATATCAATGATGAGGTAAACTGTAAAGAAATAAGAAGGGATGGAATGGTTAAGACAGAGTCTGTCTGGGCAAAAATCACATTGGGGAAGAAATCTACTAGAGCATCCCCTGAGATAGTGCTTGGGGTTTTCTATAGACCACCGGGAGCTGATGTGGATATGGATAGAGACCTTTTTAATGAAGTACATTCTAATGGGAATTGTGTGATCATGGGAGACTTAACTAACCAGATATAAATTGGAGGACAAGTGCTAGTAGTAATAGGGATCAGATTTTCCTGGATGCAATAGCTGATGGATTACTTCACCAAGTAGTTGCTGAACCAACAAGAGGGGATGCCATTTTAGATTTGGTTTTGATGAGTAGTGAGGACCTCATAGAAGAAATGGTTGTGGGGGACAACCTTGGTTCGAGTGATGATTAGCTAATTCCATTTAAACTAAATGGAAGGATAAACAAAAATAGATCTGTGACTAGGGTTTTTTATTTCAAAAGGGCTAACTTAAAAAAATTAAGGGAATTAGTTAGGGAAGTGGATTGGACTGAAGGACTTGGGGATCTAAAGGTGGAGAAGGTCTGGAATTACTTCAAGTCAAAGCTGCAGAAACTGTCAGAAGCCTGCAACCCAAGAAAAGGGGAAAAAATCATAGGCAGGAGTTGTAGACCAAGTTGGATGAGCAAGCATCTCAGCGGTGATTAAGAAAAAGCAGAAAGCCTACAAGGAGTGGAAGATGGGAGTAATCAGCAAGGAAAGCTTCCTTATTGAGGTCAGAACATGTAAGAAAGTCCAAAAGCCATGTAGAGTTGGACCTTGCAAAGGGAATTAAAACCAATAGTAAAAGGTTCTATAGCTATATAAAAAGAAAACAGACAGAAGAAGTGGGACCGCTAAACACTGAGGATGGAGTGGAGGCTGAGGATAATCTAGGCATTGCCCAATATCTAAAGAAATACTTTGCCTCAGTCTTTAATGAGGCTAATAAGGAGCTTAGGGATAATGGTAAGATGACAAATGGGAATGAGAATATGGAGGTAGATATTACCATATCCAACGTAGAAGCCAAACTCGAACATCTTAATGGGACTAAATCAGGGGCCCAGGTAATCTTCATCCAAGAATATTAAAGGAACTGGCACATGAAATTGCAAGCCCAGTAGCAAGAATTTGTAATGAATCTGTAAACTCAGGGGTTGTACCGTATGACTGAAGAGTTGCTAACATAGTTCCTATCTTTAAGAAAGGGGGCGGGGGGGGAAAGTGATCCAGGCAACTACAGGCCTGTTAGTTTGACATCTATAGTTTGCAAGGTCTTTGGTGGCGGGGGGGTGGGGGTTTGAAGGAGAAAGTAGTTAAGGACATTGAGGTCAATGGTAATTGGGACAAAATACAACATGGTTTTACAAAAGGTAGGTCGTGCCAAACCAACCTGATCTCCTTCTTTGAGAAGGTAACAGATTTTTTTAGACAAAGGAAATGCAGTGGATCTAATTTACCTTGATTTCAGTAAGGCATTTGATACGGTTCCACATGGGGAAGTATTAGTTACATTGGAAAAGATGGGGAGCAATATGAAAATTGAAAGGTGGATAAGGAACTGACTGGTTAAAGGGGAGACTACAATGGGTTGTACTGAAAGGTGAACTGTCAGGCTGGAGGGAGGTTACTAGTGGAGTTCCTCAGGGATCGGTTTTGGGACCAATCTTATTCAATCTTTTTACTGACCTTGGCACAAAAAGTGGGAATGTGCTAATAAAGTTTGCAGATGACACAAAGCTGGGAGGTATTGCCAATACAGAGAAGGACTGGGATATCATACAGGAAGATCTAGATGACCTTGTAAACTGGAGTAATAGTAATAGGATGAAATTTAATAGTGAAAAGTGCAAGGTCATGCATTTAGGGATTAATAACAAGAATTATTGTTATAAACTGGGGACGCATCAGTTGGAAGTAACAGAGGAAGAGAAGGACCTCGGAGTATTGGTTGGTCACAGGATGATTATGAGCCATCAATGTGATATGGCCGTGAAAAAAGCTAATGCGGTCTTGGGATGCATCAGGCAAGGTATTTCCAGTAGAGATAAGGAGGTGTTAGTACCGTTATACAAGGCACAGGTGAGACCTCATCTGGAATACTGTGTGCAGTTCTGGTCTCCCATGTTTAAGAAGGATGAATTCAAACTGGAACAGGTTCAGAGAAGGGCTACTAGGATGGGTTTGGTCCTGCTTTGAGCAGGGGGTTGGACTAGATGACCTCCTGAGGTCCCTTCCAACCCTGAGATTCTATGATTCTATGATTCGAGGAATGGAAAACCTGTCTTATGAAAGGAGACTGAAAGAGCTTGGCTTGTTTAGCCTAACCAAAAGAAGGCTGAGGGGAGATATGATTGCTCTCTATAAATATATCAGAGGAATAAATACCAGGGAGGGAGAAGAATTATTTAAACTCAGCACCAGTGTGGACAGTAGAACAAATGGATATAAATTGGACACAAGGAAGTTTAGACTCGAAATTAGATGCAGGTTTCTAACCATTAGAGGAGTGAAGTTCTGGAACAGCCTTCCAAGGGGAGTAGTGGGGGCAAAAGACATATCTGGCTTCAACACTAAGCTTGATGAGTTTATGGAGGGGATGGAATAATAGGATTGCCTAATTTTGGCAATTAATTGGTCTTTGACTATTAGCGGTAAATATGCCCAATGGCTTGTGATGGGATGTTAGATGGGGTGGGATTTGAGTTCCTACTGAGAATTCTTTCCTGGGTGTCTTGCTGGTGAGTTGTGCCCACATACTCAGGGTTTAGCTGATTGCCATATTTGGGGTCAGGAAGGAATTTTCCTCCAGGAAAGATTGGTAGAGACCCTGCGGGGGTTTCACCTTCCTCTGCAGCGTGGGGCAGAGGTCACTTGCTGGAAGATTCTCTGTACCTTGAAGTCTTTAAACCATGATTTGATGGCTTCAGTGGCTCAGACACAGGTTTGATACGGGAGTGGGTGGGTGAAATTCTGTGGCCTGCATTGTGCAGGAGGTCAGACTAGATCAATAATGGTCCCTTCTGACCTTAAAGTCTATGATTCTATTTTAATTCCAGAGGAATTTCACTAGTAACCTCCCTCCAGCCTGACAGTTCACTTTTCAGTATAACCCATTGTAGTCTCCACTTTAACCAGTTCCTTATCCACCTTTCAATTCTCATATTAATCCCCATCTTCTACAATTTAACTAATTTCCCATGTGGAACTGTATCAAATGCCTTACTGAAATCCAGGTAGATTAGTTCTACTGCATTTCCTTTGTCTAAAAAAATCAGTTATCTTCTCAAACAAAGAGATCAGGTTGGTCTGGCAGGATCTACCTTTAGTAAAACCCAATTTTCACGTACCTCTATGACCTTAGTTACTTTCTCTTTCAAAATTTGTTCTAAGACCTTGCATACAATTGAGGTCAACCTACCAGGCCCATAGTTTCCTGGATCATTTCCTGCCCCCTCTCTTAAAAATAGGTACTATTTAGGCTATTCTCCAGTCATGGGTGTGACTCCCCGAGTTTACAATTAATTAAAAATCCTTGCTATTGGGCTTGCAAATTTATGTCAATTTCTTTAATATTCTTGGATGGAGATTATCTGAGCCCCCGAATTTGGTCCCATTAAGGTTGTTTGAGTTTGACTTCCACCTTGCATGTAGTAATTTCTACTTCCATACCCTCATTTATATGAACCATGCTGCCACTACCCCTAAATTCCTCATTACCCTTATTAAAAACTGAGGCAAAGTATTTGTTTAGATGTTGGGCCATGCCTAGATTATCTTCAATCTACATCCCATCCTCAATGTCCCACTTCTTTCCTTGTTTTTTTATTTATATTGCTATAGAACTTTTTACTATTGGTTTTAATTCTCTTTGCAAGGTCCAACTCTGCTTGACTTTGGTCAATTTTCATTTTTTTCCCCTCTATTTTCTGACCTCCAAGAAGTAGCTTTCCTTGCTGATCCATTCTATCTTCCACTCCTTGTAGGCTTTCTGCTGTCTCAATAAACTGAGATGCTTGCTCATCCAGCTTGGTCTGCAACTCTTCACTATGAATATTTTTCCCTTGCTTGGGATTCAGGCTTCAGATACTTTCTGCAACTTTCACTTAAAATAAGTCCAAGCTTCCTCCGCATCCAGATCCTTGAGTTCTTCAGTCCAGTCCACTTCCCTAACTCCTTTAATTTTTAAAGGTTGCCCTTATAAAATCAGGGACCGTAGTTGCAGACGTACAGGGAGTCCTCAGTTATGACACAATTTGTTCCTCAGAATTGCATTGTAAGTAGAAACCTCTTTTCCCATAGGAATCAATGGTATGAAGGGGGATTGGTTCCTGAACCAAGGCTCCATACACTATTTTCTACACAATAACAGATTTTTTTACTAAATGAATTATAGATGACTAATGTTGTGACATCAATGTGTTTACTGTACACTGTATTTTGTAAACAGCATTCAAATAGACATATAAACTCACATATGCTGCTCAGAATGTTAGCCACCCAGGCTCAGAAAGCCAGGGAAAACGGCATACATGTTGAGCCTCAGCCAATCACTGTTCAAGCTTTCTGATTGGCTGAGCCTGGGGCCAGGAGCCAATCAAAAACAAGCAGCAATCCTACCTGACAACAAACTACCCTGCTGCCTCAAAGCCAATCAGAAGCAACCCCTTCCAGCTCCATACCAGTATAACGCAATTAGGGTGACCAGACAGCAAATGTGAAAAATCGGGACAGCGGGTGGGGGTGGGGGGCTATAGGAGCCTATAGAAGAAAATTGGGACATCTGGTCACCCTAAACGCAACCAGGAAGTGATTTCAAGCAAACTTTATGCAAATCAAGAGTCGTAAGTGCGAAACAAGCATTGTGGGGTGAAACGGGCAGTCAATTGAAAAGCATCATAAGTGGAATCTGATGTAAGTTGGGCGCTGTAAGTCTGAGGACTCCCTGTATTTTTGTTTGCCCTTTCATTTAATTTAAACAGAATTAGCTCATGATCACTCATACCAAAGTTTTCCACTACAACCAGTTTTTATATGAGGTCCTCATTACTCACCAATACAAGAGGTGATGCCATTTTAGACTTGGTAAATCTATGAGTAAGGCTGAGATTCACAGAAGCCCGTGACCTGTCCCTGACTTTTACTAAAAATATGATAAAATGGGAAGGAGCTGGGCAGCTGTCTGGTGGCTGGGAGCTCCAGGGCCCCTCCCACACCTGCAGCTGGGAGCTCCAGGCCTCCCTCCCCACATCTGTGGCTGGGAGCTGCAGGGTCCCCCTGCTGCCACTGCGGAAATCCCCCTGCAACCACAGCAGCGGCTGGGTAGCTGTGGGGATCCCCCTGCCACTGGCGGCTGTGGGGAGCTGCTGGGGTGCCCCAAGCTGTGGGGATCCCCCTGCCATGGTGGCTGGGAGCTTTGGGGCACTGCTGCCTCAAGTGGTGGGGGTACCTCACAGCTCCCTGCTATTGCAGAAAGCTGTGGGACCCTGCAGCTTCAAGCTGCTGGGGCTGAAGTCACAGAGGTCTTTGACTCGCATCTGAAGAAGTGGGTATTCACCCACGAAAACTCATGCTGCAAAACGTCTGTTAGTCTATAAGGTGCCACAGGATTCTTTGCTGCTTCTACAGAACCAGACTAACACGGCTACCCCTCTGATAATAGAGGTCTTTGGAAATCACAGATTCCATAGCCTTATCTATGAGCTATCACATCCAGGAAAATCGGGGTCCTACTATTATTAGTAGCACTTGTCCTCTAATCTATATCTGAGAAGTGTGATTATGGGAGATTGACAATTCCCAGTAGTATTTATTTGATTAGACATTAATCCAAATTGGATCCTGGGGGTCTTTAGCACACCCCAAGCACTATCTCAGGGGAACCTCTGGTAGCTTCCTTCCCTAAATTGATATTGTCAAACAGACTGTCTTATCCATTCCATCACATCTCTTATTCTCATTGTTCTCCTGTGCTTCAATTTAATTTGTAACCACCTTGTGGCAGGGACCATAGCCTGGATCCACAAAGGTATTTAGGCTCCTAATCTCCAGATTTAGGCACCTAAATCCTATTTTTATGGGCCACTGCAATCCATAAAACTTCTGCTTGGCTGCCGCTAATCTTGTGAATGCCTAAACTCACTCAGCACCTTAGTTTTCATTGTAAATATTCCCTAGAAGCCTATGTCATTGCCTCTGAGAATGCACACACCTGCCTCTCTTGTGGTCTCCAGCTGCCTATCTCCACCTAAACCTCAGAGTGATCCATTAAGCAGGGAGAGAGGTATTCTGCCACCTAACTCACACACAGGGCCCAGTCTGGTAGGTGTGCTCATAGGCCTCCTAATTCCATACACTGGCCACAGGGGCAAGGGAGAGAGAGCGCTCCCCTCCCACCCACCCACCCCCTTACTTATAACCTTTACATCTGTGGTTAGGATACTCACCCAGGATGTGGGAAATCCCTGGTTCAGGTCCTCTCCTGCTTGTGGAGAAGGGATTTGAACTTGGAGGAATGCTCTAACCATTGGACTCAGGGATATTCTGATATGGGCTCCCTCAATCTCTCCTGTGGAAATTGTTCCACTTTAATTAAGAGTGGCTCTATAATCCAGTGGTTAGAGCACTCACCTGTGAGATGGTAGATCCATGTTCAAATCCCTTCTCTTCAGGCAGAGTAGGGACTTGAAGTGGTGAATGCTCTAATCCTTGGGCTAGTCTTTATACATAAGGGAGGAGTACCGCCTCCTACAGCTGTTAGGCAGCCTTCTCCTTCCCACTCAGCTGTTAGGCAGCATCTGAGCATACCTACTGGATTGTGCCCTGCACATAAGCTAGGCAGAGGAGCACCTATCTTCCCTTGATTTGTGGCTTGCTAGCAGAGCCAGACACCTCCCTGCAGCCTGGGATTTAGGCACCTATCTCTCTGAGAGGGGCAGGGCTTAGGACATCCCCCATTGGCTAATTTAGGCAGCTCCTGCCCAGTGTCCTGGCTTTTGTGGATTGCATTCTAAGGCGCTTGCTTCTCCCCATTCATTGTATAGGTACCGAGGTGCCTAACTCAGGCTTTGCGGATCCCAGTGCTGTTCCTGTGATTTTTCCAGTGTTCTTCCGATTAGCCAGGATGGGCAGGGATGGTGTCCCTAACTTCTGTTTGCCAGAAGTTGGGAATGGGTGACAGAGGTTGGATTGCTTGATGATTACCTGTTCTATTCGACTGGCATTGGCCACTGTTGGAAGACAGAATACTGGGCTAGATGGACCTTTGGTCTGACCCAGTATGGCCATTCTTATGTTCTAGGTGCCTAACAGTTGGGTGCTGCAACACTTAAGTCCCTTTGTGGATCTGGGCCTGTATCTTCTGTCTGTACAGTACCATGCACACCGATAGTATTTAATAAATAATACAGAACTGGTGTCCCACCATGGGGTTAGCTAAGGTAGCAAAGCTATTGTGGGACATTTCTGTGTGCTATTAAACATCTGGTGCCTTTCACCCCCAAAGTGGTTGCATTTCTGCAGTGGCCATAGTCATCCCAGTATATCACAGCCTCTTGTTGCTCCGTTCAAGCAGCCCTTCCCTGCCCACCCAGTACTAGTTTTCTTGGAGACATGTTTTGCAGATGCTGTGGGTCCAACTGATTGCCTGTTTTGGGGTCAGGACAGACTTTTTTCTTCCCATAGGGGCCAAATCAGCAGAGGCCTGGGGAATTTTTCACCTTCCTCACAGCATACTGGAGGTGCAGTTAAATTAAATAGGATTTATTAATTAGCGAGAGCACTTGGTAATGGTGTTAGTTTGTGGTAACTTGTGACCACTTTCCAGTGTAGTTAGAAGGAACAGTTCCCAGAAGTAAAAGACATGGACTTTTGCTGATAGGCCTTGTGCTCATGGGATAGGGGGATACTTTGTGGTCTCATGAGGAGGTGGAATCAGAAGCGCAAGCTGAGTCCTAGGGGTAGGGTGAGGACAGCGTGACAGGGTTCTTGAAGTGCAACCTGGACTGTGCGACTGCTGAGCCTTCTCTTTGACCAACCTGGGGTATCCCACTGACTCTGTGATGCTGTTGCAAAATCACAAACCTCTGGCAGGTAATGCACTTACACAGACATCCACAGGCAGGGACATACCCAGCTGAGTTATATAAATGATCTCTCAGCCACTCATGAACGAACAATAGAGGCTCCAGCCAATTCTCCAGCTCCCCAGTCTTGCTCCCCACAACTGTATTGTCTTCCCCTGGTCAGAAGTCTGATCAGTGTAAGTTCATTATCCAGCCCCCACTCAATGTGGAGAGGACATATACTAGCCCAGGGTTTCTCAAACAGGGGTCGCTGCTTGTGTAGGGAAAGCCCCTGGCCGGTTGGACCGGTGTGTTTACCTTCTTTGTCCACAAGTCCGGCCAATCGTGGCTCCCACAGTGGGAGCTGCAATCAGCCGGACCTGCGGACAGGGCAGGTAAACACACCGGGCTGCCCCGTCAGGGGGTTTCCCTACACAAGCAGCGACCCCTTTTTGAGAAACCCTGCACTAGCCTTTGTAAACTGATCTGAGGTTTCCCAAGCACTTTAACCAAAACACACTTTTAGGTAATATATAAAACAGATTAACTACAGAAAGGTAGATTTTAAGTGATAAGTAGCAGACATATAAATTAGAGTTGGTTATTTAAGAAACAAAAATAAATTCAGTCTGAGTGCTACAAACTAAAACAGGATTTGAATCAAGCAGCTTCTTACCCTGAAGTAAGAAGGATAGCTCAATGGTTTGAGCATTGGCTTGCTAAACCCACCGTTGTAAGTTCCATTCTTGAGAGGGGCCATTTAGGGATCTGAGGCAAAAATCTGTCTGAGGATGGGTTCTGCTTTGAGTAGGGGATTAGACTAGATCTCCTGAGGGTCTTTCCAACCCTGATATTCTATGAGCTAAGATGGTACAAACAGGTCATAGATCCTCAAATGTAGGCTGGAGCTTCCAGCCTGGGACCACCCTTCCCCCATTCAAAGTATTTGTCCTTCAGACATTCCCCCAGGTTTTGGAGGGGGGAAGAGAGGCCAGGTGATCATATCACTTCCCCCCTTTTTATAGTTTCTTCAAGCTTGCTGGAAAAATCTATGCTTGTGACATGGGAGTCCACCTCCATTGGTCAAGCATTCTCCATTGTTTATGTACTTTCTCTGAGAAAACTGCTGGAAGTGTGGATTCCCTTTAATGGGCCATCAGGTTCTCTGGCTACTCCATTGTTGTACGTGAAATGCTTTTTGAGAGTGTACCTGTAGTGAGGCGGCCTGGCTCCCGACGGCCCCTGAGAGGGAGGAACCAGAACAGCCACCCCAGTGGGCGGAGCTACCGCCACCTGTTCCCGCCCCCCGGAAGTCCAGGGGCGGGGCAGGAAGTATAAAAGCCCGGCCTCAGCCCTCAGTTGGAGCCCAGCGGCCGGAGAGGACGGACGCTCCTGAGCAGGCTTCTGCCGGACCGAGCCTGCCCCGAGCCAGGTACCCTGACACGGACGGACCGAGCCTGCCCCGAGCCAGGTACCCTGACACGGACGGACCGAGCCTGCCCCGAGCCAGGTACCCTGACACGGACGGACCGAGCCTGCCCCGAGCCAGGTACCCGGATGCGGACCGACCGAGCCTCCCTCGAGCCAGGTACCCCGAGGTGGACTGGCCGAGCCTGCCCCGAGCCCGGTACCCCGAGGAGCGGCCCGAGCGGCCCCCTGACCCGAGTCCGGCGGAGCAGCCCGACCTAGACCGCCTTCACCACGCCGAGGAGCCCATGGTGTGGGACCCCAGCGGCGAGCAGGTACCCGAGGAGGGGGAAATGGAGTGTAGCCCGGGGGTAGCCGACCCCTGTCCGGCGGAGGGCACTGACGTGCCCATGTCAGTGTGTTGCGGCCAGGATCCCCACTGACTGCAGCGGATCCACGCCGCTGTTAGGGCCCCGGGCTGGGACACAGTGGAGTGGGTGGGCCTGTGTCCCCCCTGCCACCCCACTCACGGGTGGCAGACTCCCCCTCCTACCCGCCTTCAGGCAGAGAAGCCTGCACTTACCTGCTGTGGCTCAGAGCCTGACACAAGGGCCTGAGCCCCTGTATTGTTGTGACTGCTCAGCTCCTGGTACAAGGACCTGAGCCCTGAACTGTCCCTGTTGCTGCTCAGCCCCTGCCCGAGAGCCTGAGCCCCTTGAACTACTGTGGTTACCCCGCCCTGACTAAGGGCCTGGGCTCCCTGAACTAGTGTTGTAGCTCAGCTCCTGAGACAAGGACCTGAGCCCCTGGGACTATTGTTTGTTGCCCCACCCTGACCTAGGGCTGGGGCTTACTGACTTTGTAACTGCTCAGCCCCGGCTGCCAGGACCGGAGCTTAGAACTGGTTCGCTGCCCCGCCCTGAATGAGGGCCGTGGCTTATTGACTTTATGGGTGCTCAGCCTGCGGAAAGGATCTGAGCCTAGACCTAGTGTCTGCTGTCCCGCCCTGACTAAGGGCATTAACCGTGTGCCTTCTATTCCGCCCCTGCTTGAGTGGCAGAACCCTACGACCTTCAGAACCCGGAGACTGATTGGGGCCGTGTAGTGAGGCGGCCTGGCTCCCGACGGCCCCTGAGGGGGCACGGCCCCAACCTCGGACTATTACACGTGGTGCCTTCTCTGAGGACCTTTTTGCCCAGAATGTGGGCACGAACTCTAGACACCGGTGAAAAGGGGGCGACGGGAGAGAGATCTCCCGCAAGAGAGATGGACCTATCCCAGCTCCTGACCCTCATCACTGAGAGCCAGGAATGACAGCAGGCGGCCCAGGCGCGACACCAACAGGAGCACCAGGCCGCCCAGCAGCTACAGCAGCAGCAGCTCGTAGAGCAGCTGGGGGTCCAACAACGGCAGCTGATTGCGGACCTGGTTACCCAACACCAGGACTTCCAGCAGAAATGTGTCCAGCAGCTTGCAGCGGCCCTAGCCCGACCGGGGGAACCCCTACCCGGGGGCACCGCAGGAGCCCCGCGACCCAGCCCCCCAATTCGGTTGACGAAGATGGGGCCCGAGGATGATCCGGAGGCTTTTCTCGTCACCTTTGAGAGGGTGGCTGTCGTCGCGGGCTGGAACCAGGAACAGTGGGCCACCATCCTGGCCCCATACTTAACGGGGACTGCCCAGACGATCTACCGAGGTCTGTCGGTGGAAGCGGCCCAGGACTATAACTTAGTGAAGGCCGCTATTCTGGACGCACTGGACGTGAGCCCCGAGACCTACTGACAACGGTTTAGGAGCCTGTCCTATCCCCCGGGGGCCCGGCCACGGATGGTGGCTCAGGAACTACGGGAGACCTGCAAAAAGTGGCTACAGCCCGAACGCCGGACACCAGAAGAGCTGATGGAACAAATTGTGTTGGAGCAATTTGCCCAGGTACTTCCGCCGAGGGGAAGATCCTGGGTCCTATGCCACAGGCCGACGACGGTGTCCGCGGCCGTTGCCTTAATGGAGGACTTCCTCGCGGCTGAGACCCCGTCGGGGTCAGCTGGCCGGGCAGTCCCGGTCCGGACGGAACGCCCCAACCCGGAAAAGAGGGGGCCGCCCCCCCGGGCAGCCATAAGTATTCCCTCCCGCAGCGTAGAGGGCCGGGCCCGGATGGCCGCGCCCTCCGGGAGAGCCACACGGACCCCGGCGCCCACAGCCAGAGAGTACAGCCGGAACCCCCCCGGGGGTGACCCCGAGGCCCGGGCGCGGACGGAGCGAGCCACCTTGGGGCCCTGTTTCTCCTGCGGAAACTACGGCCATTTGCAGCGGGATTGCCCTTAACTGGAGTGTGCATTTGGCCAAGTCTACTCAGGGGAAGGCCGTGCCCGACGTCCGCAAGTGGCCAAGATCACCGTGCCCGTGGTCATTGAGGGACGCCAGGCGGTGGCCCTCCTTGACTCAGGCTGTGGCCAAACGCTCGTCTGCCAGGACTTAGGCCCGCCGGCGGACGGCCACCTGGAGAAGATTCCACTGCAGTGTATCCACGGAGATATACGAGCCTACCCCAGCGCCCAGACCCAACTGACCATTGATGGGATCACCCGGCGGATGAAGGTGGGGCTTGCGCCCCGGCTGGCGTACCCGGTGATCCTGGGGCGGGACTGGCCCGACTTCACCACCGTATTACGCCGCCACCTCGAGGGTAGCCCGCAGGCCACGCCGGCATTAGAAGGGGAGACCCCCGTCCCTACCAGTTCCACGGGAGGACGTGAAGACCCTCCCCGAGGGGGAAGAGGGGATCCCTCGACACCCACAGATTTTTGCCGGGACCAACGGGCCGACCCCACACTCAAACAGATCTACGAGCAGCTGGCCTCCGTGGATGGGACCATTCTCGACCCCCAGCGAGCGGCGCAGTGGCCGCACTTTGAGCTACGACAAGAGCGCCTTTATCGCATGGAGAAGGACCCCCGCACCGGGGAGATCCGGACACAGCTTCTCGTGCCGCGGTGTCACCGCCGGGCGGTCATGAAACTGGCCCACGATGTCCCAGCGGCTGGGCACCTCGGGCACGACAAGACGCTGGCCCGGATCCTGGGGCGTTTCTTCTGGCCCGGGGTGTACCAAGAAGTAAAGGACTATTGTAATTCGTGTCCGGACTGCCAGTTGGCCGCCCCTGCCCGGACCCCTAAGGCACCGTTGATACCGATGCCTTTAATGGAAACCCCCTTTGACCGCGTGGCCGTGGACCTGGTGGGGCCCCTCCCGAAGAGCAGCGCGGGGTTCCAATATATTTTAGTGATGATGGACTATGCCACCAGGTTCCCCGAAGCCATTCCTCTTCGGAACATCTCAGCCCGCACCATTGCCATGGAACTGGTGAAGGTCTTCGCCCGCGTCGGCCTACCCCGGGAGCTCCTCACGGACCAAGGGACCAATTTCATGTCCCGGCTGCTCAAGCAACTTTGCGAAATCCTGGGGGTCAAGCAACTCCGCACCTCTGTCTACCATCCCCAGACCGATGGATTAGTGGAGAGGTTTAACCGGACGCTGAAAGGGATGCTGCGTCGGTTTCCCCAAGAGGACCTTCGCCGGTGGGACCAGCTCCTTCCGCCCCTGCTCCTAGCCATACAAGAAGTCCCCCAGGCGTCGACGAAGTTCTCCCCCTTCGAATTATTGTATGGGCGGCGACCCCGGGGCCTCTTGGATCTCATGAGAGAAACCTGGGAACAGGCTCCCTCCCCGGCCCAGGGTCTCTTACAGTATGTGCTTCAACTTCAGGAGCGCCTGAAGCAGGCGGGGGATCTGGCGCGGGAAAACTTGAAAGCCGCCCAGGACACGCAAGCCCAGACATATAACCGAGGCGCCCAGACTCGGGACTTCCAACCCGGGGACCGGGTATTACTCCTCCTCCCGTCCAGTGAATCAAAGATCCTGGCCCGGTGGCAAGGGCCATATGAGGTGGTCAGAAAGGTGGGCCCGGTCACGTATGAAATCAATCAGTCGGACCGGAAAAAGAAGACCCAACGCTACCACATCAACCTCCTCAAACCCTGGAAGGAGCGAGAAGGGCTGTTGATTAACCCCTACCCGCCAGAACCGGAACTGGGGCCCCAGGTCCCCCACCCCGGAGACACCGAGGAACCCCAGCTCGGGGAGACCTTAACCGAGGAACAGCTCCGACAGACCCGGTGTCTCCTCCGAGCTTTTTCCCATACCTTTACGGACCAACCGGGACACACCTCCCTGGTATACCATCGGATCCAGACGGAGCCGGGGGTGGTGATCCGGGGGACGACCCGGCCCCTGCCCTACCATAGGAAGCAGGTCGTGGAGAAGGAGGTACGAGCGATGTTGGATTTGGGGGTGGTAGAGCCGTCGCAGAGTGAGTGGCGCAGCCCGGTAGTGCTGGTACCCAAACCCGACGGCTCGCAGCGCTTCTGTATCGACTTCCGACGCGTTAACGCCATCTCCAAATTCGACGCCTATCCCATGCCCCGGATAGATGAGCTGTTGGCCCGCCTGGGGAGGGCCCACTACATCACCACCCTAGACCTAAGTAAGGGGTATTGGCAGATCCCTCTGGAGCCCGCCTCCCGCGAGAAAACTGCCTTCGCCACTCCCTCCGGTCTCTACCAATTCACCAGGATGCCCTTCGGCCTCCACGGGGCCCCGGCCACCTTCCAGCGCCTAATGGACCGCCTCCTCCAGCCCCATCAGGACTACGCGGCCGCCTATCTCGACGACGTTGTGATCTACAGTCCACAGTGGGAGAACCACCTGGAGAGAGTCGCCGCTGTCCTGAGGTCCCTGAGGAAGGCCGGCTTAACCGCCAACCCGAAAAAATGTCGCATCGGTTGGCAAGAGACTAAGTACTTGGGGTATGCTATCGGGCATGGGCAGGTAAAACCCCTGATCGGCAAGGTTCAGGCCATCGCAAACTGCCCCCCGCCGACCACGAAGCGCCAAGTACGGCAGTTTCTAGGCTTGGCCGGTTATTATAGGCGGTTCATCCCCCAATTCGCGACGATTACAGCCCCCTTAACGGGGTTCCTAACAAAGGACAGCCCACAGCAGGTGAACTGGACTACTGAGTGCGACAGGGCCTTTCGGACTCTTAAGACGTGCCTCTGCAGCGAGCCGGTCTTGTATAGCCCCGACTTTAACCAGCCGTTTATCTTACAGACCGACGCCTCAGAAGTGGGACTCGGGGATGTCTTGTCCCAAGACGTAGGGGGTGAGGAGCATCCGGTTCTGTACATTAGCCGGAAACTGTTCCCCCGCGAAAAGAACTATGCGGTGGTCGAGAAGGAAGCCCTAGCCGTGAAGTGGGCTTGTGAAGCGCTCCGGTACTACATCCTGGGAGTCCCCTTCACCTTGGTCACCGACCATTCCGCCCTTCAGTGGTTGACCCGCATGAAGGACCACAATATGTGGGTGCAAAGATGGTACCTGGCCCTCCAGCCGTTTGCCTTCACGGTCCGACATAGAGCCGGTAAGGACCATGCGAACGCGGACTTCCTCTCGCGGCTGGGGGGTGTGGAATGGGCTGGCCCCGCTGCACGGGAACCAGCCTTGAGGGGGGGGCCGTGTAGTGAGGCGGCCTGGCTCCCGACGGCCCCTGAGAGGGAGGAACCAGAACAGCCACCCCAGTGGGCGGAGCTACCGCCACCTGTTCCCGCCCCCCGGAAGTCCAGGGGCGGGGCAGGAAGTATAAAAGCCCGGCCTCAGCCCTCAGTTGGAGCCCAGCGGCCGGAGAGGACGGACGCTCCTGAGCAGGCTCCTGCCGGACCGAGCCTGCCCAGAGCCAGGTACCCTGACACGGACGGACCGAGCCTGCCCCGAGCCAGGTACCCTGACACGGACGGACCGAGCCTGCCCCGAGCCAGGTACCCGGATGCGGACCGACCGAGCCTCCCTCGAGCCAGGTACCCCGAGGTGGACTGGCCGAGCCTGCCCCGAGCCCGGTACCCCGAGGAGCGGCCCGAGCGGCCCCCTGACCCGAGTCCGGCGGAGCAGCCCGACCTAGACCGCCTTCACCACGCCGAGGAGCCCATGGTGTGGGACCCCAGTGGCGAGCAGGTACCCGAGGAGGGGGAAATGGAGTGTAGCCCGGGGGTAGCCGACCCCTGTCCGGCGGAGGGCACTGACGTGCCCATGTCAGTGTGTTGCGGCCAGGATCCCCACTGACTGCAGCGGATCCACGCCGCTGTTAGGGCCCCGGGCTGGGACACAGTGGAGTGGGTGGGCCTGTGTCCCCCCTGCCACCCCACTCACGGGTGGCAGACTCCCCCTCCTACCCGCCTTCAGGCAGAGAAGCCTGCACTTACCTGCTGTGGCTCAGAGCCTGACACAAGGGCCTGAGCCCCTGTATTGTTGTGACTGCTCAGCTCCTGGTACAAGGACCTGAGCCCTGAACTGTCCCTGTTGCTGCTCAGCCCCTGCCCGAGAGCCTGAGCCCCTTGAACTACTGTGGTTACCCCGCCCTGACTAAGGGCCTGGGCTCCCTGAACTAGTGTTGTAGCTCAGCTCCTGAGACAAGGACCTGAGCCCCTGGGACTATTGTTTGTTGCCCCACCCTGACCTAGGGCTGGGGCTTACTGACTTTGTAACTGCTCAGCCCCGGCTGCCAGGACCGGAGCTTAGAACTGGTTCGCTGCCCCGCCCTGAATGAGGGCCGTGGCTTATTGACTTTATGGGTGCTCAGCCTGTGGAAAGGATCTGAGCCTAGACCTAGTGTCTGCTGTCCCGCCCTGACTAAGGGCTGGGACTCATTGCATTAACCGTGTGCCTTCTGTTCCGCCCCTGCTTGAGGGGCAGAACCCTACGACCTTCAGAACCCGGAGACTGATTGGGGCCGTGTAGTGAGGCGGCCTGGCTCCCGACGGCCCCTGAGGGGGCACGGCCCCAACCTCGGACTATTACAGTACCCAACCTCACAAAATATTTCAGTAACACACATATAGCAAAACTTCATAACTCCACATACAATGATAGCACATACAATCCAACAGGATATTATGTTCAACAGATCGAGACTTTTAAAAAGATACCTCAAGGCATACTTTGTACAAAACATATCATAATATCACCATAGTGAATATAGGCGTTCCAGGATGCTACTCTGAGGCACAGAGTATCACAGCCTGTTTACCCCAAGTTATGGGTTAGATAGTTTGGAGCCCTGCAACCCCTGCACTGCATCCACTTAAAATACCTGGTAGGTGAAAGTCTGGGTGAATAGCGCCCCTCTCCTCTGTTAAATTTAACACAGTTGCAGCCTACCATTTAAAAATCTATCCCTGTATTAATCCTCATTTGCCACTGTCTACATCAGTTGTGAAATGGCACATGCAATTTATCACATTGTGAGAAGATTTCAGAAGTGTTTTTATCTGTTTACACAAAAGGAAAAAGCAAGATTACAGAGTGTCTATGTGGACTTCTTTTGCCTGTAGCAAATTATATTGTTAAATTACCAACTAATGCTGCACACCAGGGAGCAAAGGGTCCTAAATCCCCTTGTGTATTTTCTGGGCATGTATATTTCTCTCTCCTTCCCTCATGTTCCCTGATCTCTTCCCCAACTATCTTTACACTCCACGTTCCCTTAAATCCACACACTACTTTTCCCAATTCATTCTCTGCTCCCCACCTGTACTCCCTTCTTTCTCTGCCCAAACCATTTTCTCTTTTTCCATCCCCCTTTTTTATCTCACATAGTCCATTCACCCTCCACCCCACAATTCCTATCAAGAATTTGCCCCACCTGTCCATGCAGCACATCAAAAGTCCATTGTTTGGTCTGCCCCCAGATCCATTCGTCTCTTGTCCACAGCTACTTTAAGAAATTTTATATGACCTCCTTCCATCACACTTCAGCGATCTGTCCTCAATCAGTTCATTATTTTTTGTCTGTAATGGGTTGTGCTCACCACCATGGCCCCTCCTGCTGGTTGCTTCGGGAATTAGCTCTGTCCATCAGCAGGGCACCCTCCTGTCATGGTGTCTCTCTCTCTGTCACTGCTTCTCCAACATGTTCACTGTCTGTGGGGACTCACATCGCTTCTGGACCATAGCATCCTCTTCAGGGCATGGCCCTCCAGCTGTCCCCCAACTCCATTGTGTCCCCCTTTCTGGGGGAACTGGGAGTCCTTTGCTGGCTTCTCACCACAGTGGCGAACTGTAGCCACTAATCGAGCCCCTTGCTCAGGAGCAAACTGCAGTCCTTTGGCTGGCCACTTCCCTTGGCAGCCAGTAGGGCAGCAAAGGGGTGTGTGTGTGGGGGGGGGGGCAGCTCAGTTCCACCCGCTACTCTGGGCCCCAACCCAGGGACCCTATAGCTGGCAGCCGCTCACTGCCTCTCCTTCCCTTCTGCCACTACCTGCTTTCCCTGGGCCACTTCCCCATAGCCCCAGCACCTACTCAGCCCCTGTATCAAAGCCACAGTCTGGGAGCCAGCCAGGCTGGAGCTCTGCTTGCTCCCCTGACCCTGCCCAGCACTGCTCTGTCCCAGGTACTTCTCACTACAGGCAGCCAGTCCCCTCTCAAGCTCCAGGGAGAGACCACCCTCCTCTCTGCCCTGTAGCCCTTCTTATAGGACCCAGCTTGGCCCTGATTGGCCGCTTCTAAGCCTTCCTCTGGTTGGCTGGGTTCTGTGCAGCTGCTCCATGGCCTCTATTAACACTTTGTCAGCCACTGAGGGGCTGCTGCCCCATCACAGTGTCCCACATCTTTCTTCCAGTTCAGTTTCACCCTCTGTAGTCTATTCTGTTAGCCCCCTAGACAAGTCATCAGTTCAATATTTACCCCCATTCCATTCAGTTCTCAATGCCCTCCCTAATTAATCAATTCCAGATACCCAAGAATTCCCATATTGGGTCAGCCCAGTGGCCCATCCCATCCCGTATCCTGTCCTCTTACTGTGGCCAGTATCAGCTGCTTCAGATTAATGTTCAAGAATGTCACTACTGGCCAATAACTGAATAACTTAACCGTAGGACTAATTTCTCCCTACCCATGTATATCAGAGGTTGGCTTGTGTTCTGAAACATGAAGGGTTATATATCTTAGGATAATTTTTATTTTATTTTATCTGCTGTGACTATGGATAGTTTCATAAATGTCTAACCTTTTGTGAAACCTTCTAAGCACTTACCTTCATGTATCTAGTGGCAATGCATTCCACGGTCAACTAGGCAAAGTATTTTCTTTTGTCAGTTTCACATTCATTGCCTTTCAGTTTCATTGACTGTCCCCTTATTTTTCCTTCCCCCTCCCCCCCCATCCATCAAATATCAGGCTATTCCCACCATCTTATCTACATTGACCCCTTTACACTTCCCCCGTTAATCAGTTTAATTATGGCCTCACCATATCTCTGCACAGAAGGCATTTAGGGGTGTGTAGTGCCTCACACCACATCTCTATAGCAATGGGGCTGGTGGTTCAGACCATATTATCCCCCTCATTGAATCAGTCCACCTTGCCCAGAGTATCAAGTTTAAATGTCCTGTTCTGTCATCGAAGGTCATGCTCAGTTGTGTGCAGCCAGTACTTCCCAGACCTTGACTCCTACGCTGCTCATCCCAGTCCTTCCACTGCACCACCAATGCAAACCTTGACACTAGGCATCCTTTGGCCCCGCCTGTATCCTGGTGTAGGGAACATCCTCCCAAAAGCTGTTTGCCAGTCCACCATCCTGCAAATAAATCCTTTCTAAAGTCCACTCCTTCCACATCACCCCCAAGAACAGAGTAACCTTGTTTACTGTGTATGCTTAAACTGAAAAGAGCCATCAGGATAGGATGACCATATTTTCTTAAACTGAAAACAGAATGTTTGGGGCTGGCCCAAGCTGCCTGGTGTCACCACTCATCCCTTATGCCCCTGCAAACGTTCCTCCATGCCCCAAATAGAGCCAAGTAACAGAGATGGGGGGAAAGAGGGAGGAGGAATGGGTATGGGCTAGGATCTGGGCAGCAAAGCAGAGTGTGAGTGTGTGGATGTGAGTACTTTTGGACTCGTAGCCAGGAGGTGAAGCTATTGGACTGATACATTTTAGCAGGGTGAAGTCTCTTTGGGGACTGTGATAGCAGAGGTGCAGGAAGGAAGCTCCAAGTAGTGGGAGGGACCAAGGAGACTCCAGAGAACATCCACAGGGAAGTGGGGGAAGGCTGTGATGCAGGGCCACCATTTCAGATTGAGGGAGGGGGGGACTCCTGGCTAGTGAGGGGAGGGGGAAGACGAGCAAGCAACGGAGGACCTGGGGGAGGGGGAGTTGCCCCCAGATGGTGGTACAAAACTTGAGGGGGGAGATGCCCTCCCTAAATGGTGCCCCTGTTGGGATGTGGCAGAAGTAGGCTACTGGAGGCAGACTGGGGAAGGAGAAAAGCCTGTTAGGGCAGGGCTGTAGAGGGTTTTTGGGACCAGCTCTGAAGGACAGTGGGTGGGGAAGACACAAGGCTGGGGTGGGGGCTTCAGGGACCACTCGGGGTGGGGGGCTGCAGGAAGGACCGTACCACGCTTGGTGCCATGGCATAAGCACATGCTGTGGGACCTGGCTGGTCACTTACCAGTTGGGTTGCCCGGCAGGGCCCACAAGTCACACGGCTCCATGGCCCAACCGGAGAAGAGTTTGAATTAGGATCCTGACTGCACTCCCCACTGATTGGGCTGCAGAGTGAGCACATGACACCCCATTACTTTCTGATTGGAGGAGCAGGGCATAGTGGACACATCATCCAGGCTCCTAACTCCCCCCCCAAAAAATCACTGCTCACCCCTTCCAAAATGTTCATCCATGCCCCCCGGGGGGGTGCACCCCGCTTTTTTGGCAAAACAGGACAAATGCCCAGATTTGCAAAAAAAGTCAGGACATCAGGGACAGGGCTTAAAAAGGGGACTGTCCTGGCCAAAACGAGATGTACGGTCACCCTACATCAAGATGTACCATAACTCATTACTGTAACACTAGCTATTGCCCACTCCATCCCATTCCTGTTGTTTGTTACTGTCATCGTGTCTAAGTTGACTTATAAGCTCTTTGAGACAGGCACTGTATCTTCTCCTTTCTTTGTGTTGTAAAAGAGGCTGGGGCATTTTTGGTGCTATATTAATTAATAAGATTCCAATGTGTAATTAATGTCATATAATGCTTTCAGTCCCTCAGAAGGGAAGTGCTGTAGACATAGTAGGTTCTTATTGGAGCCAGCTGAAATTTTTCTGCCTCTTATTTTTGAGAGGAAAAAAACACAAATTTTTCAAAAATATAATGAAACGTTCACAATTGTTGGGGCGGGGGGTGGTTTTTTTTGTTTGTTTTTCACATTTTTGACTAGCACTAGCTGGTCATAGTTTTTTGAAAATACTGGCAAGACTTTGAAATATCAACAAATAGAAACATTTCATAAAGTAGTCATATTTTATCACATCTTATTACCAGTTTTTGGCCAGCTTCTAAGTATTAATGTTTATAGTTCTTTTATTACTGTTTGTTATTAAGTATCGTTTTTCCTAATGGGTACTGAGCACTGAAGTTGTGGGTATTATCTACCTTCTGGCTAGATACAACCCTAAGATGTACTTTTAAAAACTAATTATATGTATTGCTATTTTTGATAATTGTGTGTCTTTTTGAAGTCCCACTAAACTGCATCTGTGCACCTGAGATATTGGGGAGTGAGTGAGGGCTGGGGCTGGTCTATATTTTTGCTTCCCTGCTTTATATTCTCATTCACAGAGGAGCTTGTGTTTGTTCATTTTTTGTCCTGTGGATATTGTACAATACGATTTCCCTCTTCTGGGCTCCCCTCACCCACATTCAATCTTGGGGTCTCCCTCCAATCCCACCATGCTCTTCCTCTATAATATCACAGTGGGCAGAAAGCAGATTGGAGGATGAAGAGAAAGTTCTGATTAAAACCATTAAATCCTATCCAATAATCTCTCCTTGTCCAAGCCTCCTGTGCTATTTGTGATGTTGAAAGGATGGCGGGGGAAGTGTTTGCACGTGTGCGAGAGACTCGAGCCACCCTCCCCATCCATCTGGCGTCCTGGAGCGGCAGTGACTTCCCAGATGTGCTGCTCTCCATCCTTTCTCCCTGGATTCTCCCACTGGCATCCCATCTAATTTGCAGCTCAAGTAGCACTGGAGACTTGGCACCTGGCCCACTCCCCATCCCAGCCTGTAGTGGATGCTCATGGTCTTGCCCAGGCCCATCTGTTGCACTGGACCTGGGTACCAGCCCAAGACACCAGCTTTCAAAGGGGAAGAAGCATGCATATTTTCCCCAAGCAGATGCAGAGTTCCCCTTCCCTGAGAGAGTGCATCACATCAGCTTGGGGGAACATTCCCTGTTCTTGCAGCACACACACAGCGCCCCAACTCTCAGGGCAGCTGACATCCAGACAGCATCTGAGCAAAGAGTGCTATGTGTATCCTCTTGTCTGAGAATCTCCACTTCTGGTGCTGCTGAAAGCCTGTCTGTATGGCTGGTTCTGCCTTTGTTGGTCTGTCTCTCCCTGCATCCTCTCCCCCTTTCTCTGTGTGTCTGGCTTTGTATCATTGCCTTTCGCTCTGTTCCTGTCTTCCTGTGTTTCGTTTTTTCTCTCTCCTTCCCTCCCCTGAGCCTGTCTGCTTTTGTTATGGTGCTGTCCCTTCCCATCTTCCCCCCGCCCATACCTTCTCTCACTGTACTCGCCATTCTCCAAACTTGTCACTGATACAAGTCAGTGATGGGGCGCTCCAGCCTCCCCACAAGTTCCAAAAGATAAGCAGGCACAAGGGGGGAGGGGAGGAGGAGCAGGGAAAATGGGTCAGTGTCTCCAAGCCTGAGCAGTGCCCAGCTGAGCCATACTGGCATTCTGACACCATGCCGAGAAACATGAGCAGACTGGCCGACAGAAAGGGAGGCACTTGTGCATTTCCTGACTGTGCCTTCTCCTCTAGTGCTGCCCTTGACTTAATGGGAAGAGGCAGCACTCTCTGCCCCCTGAGGCACTGCGGCTCCAGCCCTCTGTGCTGGCATTGGGTACCAGGAATTGAGGAGGGCTCCACTCATGCTTTCTTCCAGGGTGTTGGGACCATGCAGCTGATCAGGCTGCGCTATCCCTGCTGAGCAGGTAGGTATTTTCTGTGGCTGGTTGAATTTGCAGTGGAGTCAGACTAAAGGCATGTGTGCATGTACCAGGTGGGGGTGGGATCAGGCTGGGATTTCCTCCATGACTGTCCCAGGTGAGTAGTGTTCGCTAACAGAAACTGCTCAGGGTCACAACACAGGGAAAAAGAGCATGGACCCTTGGTTATTCCTCCACGGGGAGAGGAGAATTAAGCTTACTCTTAGCATGAGACATGGAAGATCAGATCAGGCTGTGAAGTGGGGGGAGATGTGTGATCCTGCAGTGGGCCATTGAACAGGCAGGGCTGGGCTGTTTGTGGAATGTCAGCCCCTGGGCTCTCTGTGACTGCTGGAGCAGAAGGAGATAGGCTTTTAAATATTCAGATGCCAGTCGAATTTGTCTTCTAGCTCTCTCAGACTTAACCCTTGCCATCCTGTTCATCAAGAGGGGGGGAAGGGAAAGGCTTGTGAAAACACTATTTAGGTTGGCAGTGACCAAACGTTCCCATCTGAGGGCTGCTGTGTGAAATGAGTTGGTAGTTCTCAGTCAGTGGCAGAGAGATGTCCATATCACAAATAACCACCTCCATGACCCTCTTTACTGGAACCTGGACTCCCTCCCTTCCCCCCTGAAAGGAGTCTCTCCAAGAGCAGGTGAGCAGGGGGTGGGGGCAGTGTGGGCTGGGAGGCAGGAGTTGCCTTGCTGCTGCCCCTGACCATGGTGAACCTGCTCTGTGGATACAGAGAGGCCATTTGTCTCTAATGCTGTCAATCCAGCCCCTTTGATGAAGGTTGAAAATGAAAAATGTAAGTACCTAGAAATTTTAGGTCATGGTGATTTTTCTCCAATTATCTTTTCATTAGGAAGATGGGGGAGGTTTGAACATCTGTGAATCACATTTAATCTCCACAAATCAGCTTTGCCTGCAGTATGATTTCATGTTGCTATTTTTCCTTTTGACTGGCAATAAGAGAGTAGGAATCCCAGAGGCAGAAAAATGGGGGTATCCAGCTGATGTGATCGCCTTCTAGCTGGCTTTGCCCTCATCCCTCCTGGAACTCCCAGCAAGAGCCCTCTCCTGGGGGTGCTCAGGATTCCTTTCTATGTCAGCTCCATAGCTCTTGAATTGCTGCCTCTGTCCTTGGGGCTAAGATGAATGGTTGGGTCTCCGTCCACACAGATTTTTTTCTTTCTTTTTTTTTTGTGTGGCCTTCACTATTTCTGCTTCAAACCTATTTCGCAGGTGCCTCGCCTAGAGGGGACAGTATCCCTCATCATTTCACCTCCGCTTCACTGATCAGTTCTGAAATCAGATGCTGCCTGGAGGCGAAGACCCCTCCCTTCTAGCTCCCCTCCTGCACCTGGCAGACAGAGTGGCTGCCACAACCAAGGGGAGTCTGCCTGTGACTTGACATTTTAGTTTGCCCCTGGTTTGAGAAGAAATTGCAGGTGGGGAGGGGGCCTGTATGTGTGTAATGTATTCAGTGACCCAGGCCACAGCAGATTGCATCAGCCATCACCCTGCTTATATGTTAAACAAGACAATACAAAAGAAGAATGTAACAAAACTGTCTCATGTGAAAATGTTCCCTTTTCCCTGGGATTTGGCTTAATAGTGAAGGGCACAGTAACCAATATTGTCAGGATCTCTGAGTAGTATACCCTTGCATTTATTATCTACAACATAGGTACAAAATCTTCAACAAATGACACACAAACACACTCCCCAGAGTCTGTGTATATTGCTTATCTATGGGACACAGCTTAGTTCAGTGGGAAGAGGACTGGCCTAGGAGTCAGGGAGCTCAGATACTAATCTGCTTTGTGACATTAGTCAAGTCACTTACCGTCAGTGCTTCACTTCCCACATTTGTAAAGTAGAAATGATTGTACTTAGCCCACCTTTCTAAGGTGTTTTGAACTCCCAGGGTAAAAAGTGCTAAGTACGGTCATTGCCGGGAAGTGCTTATATTCTGGGGTCAGGGGTGCTATAGTAAATCCTAGGGTGGATGATGATCTCTCCCCGAGAAATTCCAGGACACCAAACAGAGCTTTACACCTAGGCTAAAAAAAGGGCTCTTTTCATTTCACTTCACCTGCTACTCCTTATAGCATTCCCCTTCAGCCTCTTTTAAACTCTGTTTATTGCTGTACAAATATGGGCTGGAACGAGGATTGCTGCTCCTTCTGGACCTTCTCTGGCACCTTCCAAACATACCTGAGAGCAAACAGTAGTTACTGATTACACACTAATCAGGGGCCTGCTGCTCAGGGGGCAAATTGAGGTGGTTTAGTAGAGGGTCCTTTTCCCTGGGGTGGCTGCCATATTGTGTGCCAGAATATGTAAGCTTTCAAATGCAGCCTTGTTAACTAGTGGACTGCTGCTCAAAGTGAACACAAAGGAGAGTGACAATCGTAGTCTGAAGATCTACACAATGTACTGTGAGTGGCATCTGATTTTGTGTCATGAGTAAGTGGAGCTTTGGGTAGGGTTGCCAACTTTCTACTCGCACAAAACCAAACATCCCCTGCCCTACCCTTCTTCCAAGGCCCCTCATGCCCTGCTCCTTCTCCTAGCCCCCCACCACCGCTACTCCATCTCCCTGCCCCTCTGGTGCTCACTTTCCCCAACTTCACTCACTCACTCATTTTCACCTGGTTGGCTCAGGGGGCTGGGGTGCAGGAGGGGTTGAGGGCCCTGTCTGGAGGTGCAGGCTCTAGGGTGGGGCTGAGGATGAGGGGTTTGGAGTGCAGAAGGGTGCTCTGAGCTGGTATTGAGAGGTTCGGAGGGCGGGAGGGGGATCAGGGCTGGGGCAGGGGGTTGGGCATGAGGGGTCCAGGGTGCAGGCTTCAGGTGGTGCTTACCTCAAGCAGCTCCTGGACAATGGGAGCTGCAGGGGCAGCACTTGGGGCAGGGGCAGTGCGTGGAGCCTCCCTGGCTGCCTCTACAAGTAGGAGCTGGAGGGGGGGACATGCTGGCTGCTTCCCGGGAGCTGCACAGTGTGAAGGCTAGCAGGGAGGCTCCAGCCTTACAGTGCAGCAGCGCCAACTGGACAGTGAATGGCCCACCAGGATCCCTTTCCGACCAGGTGTTCTGTCTGAAAACCGAATACCTGGTCACCCTAGCTCTGGGAGACTATCACAATGTCCTGTTCTCTCAGTCTGCCTCTTGCCCATCTCTTGTGCCCATCTTCTGCCCATTCCTGGCTCCCATGTCTCTAACTGTGGCTGACCATGTGGCTGCTGAACCAACAGTCTGTAACAAATATTATTTTGTGCAAAGAAACAAATTGGCTATCACAGCGAGTGCTTCCAGGTACCAGGCCTGAGACACCAGTGTCACTGCACTGAGGTCCATAGTTATATTGGTGGAAAAGTGATGTAACTAAGTGGAGATTAAGGGCCATTGTTCGCACTCCCCTGTCTTCTGTTTCTTAAAGCTGCAGAGCAGCCACTTGGAACCCTAAATAGGGCAAAAATTCAGTCCTCACAAAAAAAGAAACATTACCAGACACAGAGAAACACTGATCAAATATCAGGGGGGTAGCCGTGTTAGTCTGGATCTGTAAAAGTGGCAAAGAGTTCTGTGGCACCTTATAGTCTAACAGACATGTTGGAGCATGAGCTTTCGTGGGTGAATACCCACTTCATCGAATTCATGTAGTGTAGAGAAACACCGGAGATCCATGATCTTCATTGCTGGTGACAAGATTGTAGTGCAATACCATTTTTCCAGTTTAAGCAGCTACACTGGGTATACAGATCTCTGACACTGCTGATCCATGCTTTGCTTAGGGGTGGAGGCAGTTTCCACTTCATATAAAAATGTTACTGTCATCTGTCCAAGTTTCAGCCAGTGTACAGCGTATTGTAAAGATGACAAGAAAGAGCAGTTCAAAGATATTGTCTGGGGAATGAATTTAAAACATTCAGTCCTAAGATCAAACTCAGATGTTTCCAGATGATATTTGAAATGATATGGTGAGTTGTTAAAGTGGAGAGGTATGGGAACACTGTTCCAGACAGCAGGAGCTGCAGAAAAAAAGGCTTTCACACCAAGTGTTGAGATTGTGTCAAACATTATTCCCGGAGGGGGAAAGTAGATAAAGTCTGAGAGGTCAGTGAGTTCTGGTGTCATGATATGTGAAAAAACAGACCTTTTAAAACAGGAAATGCATATTAAAGAACATGGCTGCAACTTGAGAACAAACAAATAGACTTCCACAAAGCTTGTGTTCCAGCATTGTCTCCCTTACTTGCAAGGAACCACACTCTGCCTAGAACTTTGTATAGCACACCCAGACATCTAGTGGGTGAATAAGATGCTAGAAGTCAACATAGAATTACATCTGGTGTACTGTATCCCCTGTGACTTAATTTATCCCCCCCCCACTTTATAGATGCACCTGCCATCAATCCTGGCTGTTCTTGCAATAAAAACAGGTGGAACAATACAGACAATGTTATTTGTAAGGTGTGGAGATTAATGGAAGAAGGAGGCAGACGTCAGGACCCTAATGGGGCTCTGCGTGATCGCTACTTCCCACCACCCAGCACAGATGTAATGAGGTTGAGTAGCGTCCGCAAAAGAGAAACTAAACAACTAATTATTCCTCAATAAAGGTTTTTAATGACTTATGACTATAAAGGCAACACAGACAGAATGTGCCTAGTGACTTCACATGTACGGTAACCATCCCCAACCAACACAAATTCATATACAATACTGATACATTAATCAACGATAGTTGACTAATTTTAACCTACCTATTAACTTATTTAACAACTTATAAACTTTTACTGACTTTTATGATAAACTTGATGGTAACTTATACTGAAGACAGGCACAACGACTTGTAAAGCCACTATGATTTATGAACTACTAACTTCACCAGCGCTGTACCTGTTTCCAGCAAAGCACAAAACATATACAGTTACTATTGACTACTACTATTTTTAAACAACTTAAACAATTTACTAATATACTTAAATTATACTATTAATACAGATTTAAGATTAACCAGCTCAAGCATAACCAGACCTTTTCAGTTCAAAAGCTTACCCTGCATTCTTCCAAAGATACATTACCTTCAGTTGACCATTTCCTGCACTGGCCAGGCACATAGTGAAGCGCAAGTCCCTTTGGTTCAGGGGGTGTATGTGAGCCTGACAAAGAGTGATCTCTTTTAGGTGTGTGTACACACATGCGTGCGCATCTTATTTATATAGTATTTGCTGGCCATGTTTCAAAACAGGTCAACCAATCAAGGTGGCCAAATGCTCTAGGGTGGTATTTGCAGTTGTCTTGATCTTATGAACTGTGCACCTGTGCTCATCTCATATCTTCTCTATGTGGCTAATTGTGGTCAATTTGCTAGACTCAAAAATGCTTGAATCAGCTTAAAGAGATATTTGGTTGCAGAGCATAGTAACCACAAGTCTGTATCTACCTTTACAGAGTTTCCTTTTTAGTCTATAAAGCTTCCTAGATAGATTATGCTTATGCTTGCAGGATTCAACTGTACCCGCTTCTTACAGCTTCCGGAAGGTTGAGGCCTAACAGTACTTGACAAGACTTATACACATTAGTTACATAAGGAAAGACAGAGACCATTAAATTTTCCACTAGCAATCCACTAAGCTTTATTTACACTCTTTGAATTGCACACATCCAACTTCCTGTTCAGGATTCTGGGTAGTGGTGGAGCAAATGGCACTTCATGTATTAAGTAATATTACAATTAGAATTATAACTAGAAGACATCCGAAACTGATCTAAAAGTATTCCTTCATTACTCTCCTCCTATTTAGTCTTATCATAGGAGAGGTGGATTGCTTTGACCTTGACCATGCAAGCTCATTCAGGGGTTTGTTCTGTCCTGTGGCTGGGAATGTGTTTTTACTAGGCTAGCCATTTATATATCTATTCTGTGGAGACCTTAATGAGTTGGTGTTAGGTAATGTCTCTGCTGAGCCATTCCCTGTTTCAGTTTCTGGTGGATTCTGAGCAGTGAGCAAATTGTTTTGTTTTACCCCCAAGTTTATGCAGAGATGCCAGCAATACTTTCTTGGATGGTACAATAGGACAATGATTCATGATTTTTCTTGCAATTTCCCTTGCCATTGTGTTGGTGCCATTCTGTTGGTTAGTTCTGGAATTTCCATGGTCTCAGGGCCTGAAACCATTTCAGTGTCCTTTTCCACAGCTGGAACTAGCCCAGGGAGAGTCTTCTCAGTACATGGTTTACATGTATTCTGTGGTCTGAACCAAGAACACGGAGGCCTTGGCTATACCATAACATTTAACTGAATTTCTAAGCAAAGTGTAACACAGAAGGCTCTTAAGTGGGTTTCTTAGAATCATAGAATATCAGGGTTGGAAGGGACCTCAGGAGGTCATCTAGTCCAACCCCCTGCTCAAAGCAGGACCATTTCCCAACTACATCATCCAAGGTTTTGTCAAGCCTGACCTTAAAAACCTCTAAGGAAGGAGATTCCACCACCTCACTAGGTAACCCATTCCAGAGTTTCACCACTCTCTGAGTGAAAAAGTTTTTCCTAATATCCAACCTAAACCTCCCCCACTGCAACTTGAGACCATTACTCCTTGTTCTGTCATCGAGTACCACTGAGAACAGTCTAGATCCATCCTCTTTGGAACCCCCTTTCAGGTAGTCGAAAGCAGCTATCAAATCCCCCCTTCATTCTTCTCTTCTGCAGACTAAACAATCCCAGTTCCCTCAGCCTCTCCTCATAAGTGACGTGCTCCAGCTCCCTAATCATTTTTGTTGCCCTCCGCTGGACTCTTTCCAATTTATCCACATCCTTCTTGTAGTGTGGGGCCCAAAAGTGACACAGTACTCCAGATGAGGCCTCACCAATGTCGAATAGAGGGGAATGATCACATTCCTCGATCTGCTGGCAATGTCCCTACTTATACAGCCCAAAATGCCATTAGCCTTCTTGGCAACAAGGGCACACTGTTGACTCATATCCAGCTTCTCGTCCATTGTAACCCCTAGGTCCTTTTCTGCAGAACTGCTTCCTAGCCATTCGGTCCCTAGTCTGTAACAGTGAATGGGATTCTTCCGTCCTAAGTGCAGGACTCTGCACTTGTCCTTGTTGAACCTCTTCAGGTTTCTTTTGGTCCAATCTTGTAATTTGTCTAGGTCCCTCTGTATCCTATCCCTACCTTCCAGCGTATCTATCACTCCTCCAAGTTTAGTGTTAGGGTTTGTGTGTACATGCTGCATATGTCAGCCTTGCCAGCAACCTGCTTCTTCCTGAACAGGAATGTAACACTGTTTTTTTTCCTGTGTACATAGGGCCCATACATAGGGCCCATACATTGAATACGGAATATTAAGACATATAAGCAGGGGAATATTTAGTAGGAGCCAGGAGGTGGTATTACCTCTGTATACAACATTAGCAAGACCATTTCCGGAATACAATGTCCAGTTCTGGGATCCATAATTCAAAAGGGTGTTTGAACAACAGGAAAGGGTTCAGAAAAGAGTTACAAGAATGGTTTTGGGTCGGGGAAACTGGTCTTTCAGTGAGAGACTAAAGCTCAGTCTATTTAGTTTATCAAAGAAAGTTAAGAGGTTACCTGATCATGGTCTAAAAGTGCCTACGTGGGAAGAAGATTTCTGCTAGTTAGAGGGCTCTTTAACAGACAAAGGTATAACCAGATCCAATGGCTGGAGACAAAAATTAGACAAACTTAGACTAGGAATAAGGCAGAAATTTTAAGTGAACATAATTAACTATTGGAACAGTTTACCATGGGATGTGATGGGTTCTTTATCACTTGAAACCTTTACATGAAAATTAATTATCTTTCTAAAAGGTACGCTCTAGCACAACCAGAAGTTATGGGCTTGATTTAGGAATCACTGGGTGAAATTCTATGGCCTGTGTTGTACAGGAGGTCAGACTAGATGATCACAGTGGTCCTTTCTGGCCTTGAAATCTATGAAAGTGAGCTGCATTTTCTTCTGTTTTGCACATCAGTTGGACTGCTGACAGGAAACAAAGTGGAGAATGATATATGAGCCAGAAAAGAACCAACTGAATCTCAAAGACCAGGCAGAATTTCCAGGGATGGCAGTTAGGGAAAAAGAAATCTTGTAAACTGAAGCACATTCAATCGTGCCACAATGCCATTTTTACAGAGTGACATCTTTGCGAATAATCATGCTGCAGTAGTCACTCCTTACACACCTCAGTGACTATATGGGTTGTAAATAATTCCGAGCAATAATTTTCAGTAGAGATGGGAGCTGGGGTTCCCTCAATACACCAAGCCATTCCTAAGGTTATTTATTATTATTATTCCATGCAATATGTCCACTTCCGGTGCATGTTTTACACTTTTTGATACGTACGGTTGTATGCATGTTCCCCCCACACACACAGCTCCCCCTCCATCTGTCACATTTTATTTCTCCTGGTCCTGCTTTCCTCCCTGCTTGAGTTGTTTTGCTCATGGAAACCATCAGGGAGATTCTTCATTATAGTGGAATAAGACAACATTCTCACCCTACTCCTAACATGAGGTACATGTGTTATGTCTGGTCCAAGCTTACCTCCTTCCTGGGAATTTACTTGATTGTGAACTTAAATAACAACAACCAAACAGAAACCTCAGACTAAGCTTTCTCCTGAACTCGGCTGTTCATTGGATTTTCCTTTGCCTCAGAGGGAAACTCAAAACCATTTTATTTTGAACTGGACCTAGAAAGACCCACCTGTTAGCATGAGTCAGCAGAAATAGGGCTTTAGCGCCTGACATGTGGGTGACTCAGCACATGAGCCCTGCATTGCCAGGCGGCATTCTAGAACCTGCTGTCATATTATAAATAGGGGGTTGGTTTTACTGTATTGCGCTCTTTACTCAGCTTGTGTTCCTATGTGGTAGATTTCCGTGCTAGTTTCAGTGTTACTCTCTTAGGCATCTCCATTGCTAATGCTCCTTGGCCAGTAATAGAAGTCAAATCTATTTCAGATAATAAAACCCTTTCTCTGAATCATCCACAGATGACTCCACCTTGAAGCTCCTAGTCCGTTCCAGATTGGGGATTTCAAGAGAGGTTTAAGAAATCACATTGAGATGGGAGGCCTGCTACTGCCACTTCAACTTTAATGGCAGTCTCAGTCATTAGTGGGGATGAGAAATGGACAGATCCCAGCTCAAAGGAGGCAATGCCTGACCTACCATGGGATGACTGAAACGGCACAGCCAGTCAGTACAGGATTCTCCCAGCAGCAGTGTGGTCTCAGCCTGAAGGAGAATGTATTCCTTCTGGGATCTGGAGTAATTGGTTCCCCCTTTTCATCTGTCACTGTTTTCTTTCCCGTAGCCTGTCCCACTGGTTCCTTTAAAGCATATGTGGGAGATGCCACCTGCAGACTCTGCCCCGCCCACAGCCACGCTCCAGTGCCAGGCTCCAGCGAATGTGCCTGCCAAAGCCGATACTACCGCTCTGCTTCGGACACATCTGACACCCCCTGCACTGGTAAGTGTTTGGGTAGAGTATGTGAGGGGAGCAGGAGGGATGGCCAATAATTCAGGGGAGTCTGAGTCATTGCCTCTAAGAGCCCCTGAGAAAGAGAGAATAATTTCTCTTCACTCTTTTCCCCTGCAGGAATCTGGGGGGGCACCACTTCTAACCCACTACAGGGTGTGTCTATCAACCAAATGTATCTGAAGACATTTCATTAATCCCATATATTATATACAATTCTCAATATAGTAGATACAAAAACCTTTAAAAGAACATTAATGTTGCAAAATCAGGCTCTCAGAAACTAGACAATGTCAGAATTCAGTTTGCCCATACAACCTTAATTCAGCCTCCTTGTGTGTATGCATTATGATACAGTCTTTAATTACATGATCACATAGTATTTTTCTGTAAGGACCCCTGCCTCATTAATTGCACAGGCTGGACAGTGTTCACTGAATGAGCAGTTACTTAATATGTTGTTTTGTCCTAATTGTACAATGACCATATTTTCTACACACTACTGAAATCCTCCTTGGAAGACAGAAATATTAATTTCCTTATGGGTTTTTTATGGTGCTCATCACTACAGTATCCAAATGCTTCACAAACATTCATTAATTTATCTTCATAAAACCCCTGTGAGAAGAGGGAGTATTATCCCCATTTTACAGATAAGGGGCTGAGGCACAGAGAGATTCAGGTCAAAAGTGTCCATTAAATTTGGTTTCCCAATTTGAGATATCTAGGACATGATTTTTCAGAGTACTTAGTATGATATCACACTTTATATGTTGAAGCACAACTCCCATTATCTTCAATTCATAGATTCCAAGGCCAGGAGGGTCCATTTTTGTGATCCTCTAGTCTGACTTCTTGTATAACTCAGGATATAGAACTTCCCAGAAAATAATTCCTAGAGCATATCATTTAGAAAAACATCTAACATTGATTTAAAAATCGTCAGTGATGGAGAATCCACCATGATCTTTGGTAAATTGTTCCAATGGTTAATTACTCTTGCTGTTAAAAATTTATGCATTCTTTCCAGTGTCAATTTGTCTAGCTTCAACTTCCAGCTACTGGATGTGTTATACCTTTCTCTGCTAGATTGAACAGCTCTTTATTAAATATTTGTTCCCCATATTAGGTACTTATAGCCTGAAATCAAGTCATCCCTTAACCTTCTTTGTGTTAATCTAAATAGGTTGAGCTCCTTGAGTCTATCACTATAATAAGTGTATTCTAATCCTTTAATCATTCTCGTGGCTTTTCTTTGAACACCCTCCAATTTATCAACATCCTTCTTGAATTGTGGACACCAGAACTGGACACAGTATTCCAGTAGTGGTAACACCAGTGCCAAATACAGAGGTAATATAACGTATCTACTCCTACTTGAGATTGGCCCGTTTATGCATCCAAAGTTCACATTAGCCCTCTTGGCTACAGCATTACACTGAGAGCTCATGTTCAGCTGATTATCCACCATGACCCCCAAATCTTGGAATTACTACTTCCCAGGATAGAGTCCCCCATCCTGTAAGTATAACCTATTTTCTTTGTACCTATAGCAGCTGGGAGTGCTCAACACTTTTCTCCGAATCAGATCCCTGGGTCTCAAGTTGGGCACCCCAAAAATGAGGAGAACACAGTTAGTGACAACCTGTGAAAAATTTGGTTTAAGTGACTTGCCCAGTGTCACACAGGAACTGTGTGACAGAGACAGGGTTAGAATCCAGTTTTCCAGGGAAGCATTCACCTGTTTTAAACATGAGATGATCCTTTCTCTGCTTGCAGTCCCTTGCATCATTCATTGCACACCTTCCAGCTTTTGCAATAAATGAGGCAGCGGTCTTACAGACAACAGATTCCTTCAGTACACCACCGTGATTCATATCCAGTGGATGTCCATCCTGTGCACGGAATGAGGCAGGGGTCCTTTGCAGAAGACAGTAGATGAACATTGGCCAGGTTATGAAAGCCTACACTCATTTTAAAGGCACTTCTCTGTTTGTCTATTCATCTGTAAAGTGATAACTTGTGAATGCCACATTGAAGCAATTTCAAAATTTCAGGGAATGTTCTAAGCATCAGTGTCCAGAACCCTATTGATTTTGGGGGGAAACAGAAAAAACAAAAGGGGACACATGGAAATCCTGCAGCCTTTTGCTAGAGCATGCTCAGTGCAGACAGAATGTTCAGAGAATTTAGCTACCAGGTTGTAACAAGTCTCTACTTGAACATGTGCGTACTGAGATTTTAAAAAGGCTCATAAATTGGATGGCTTTTTATGAGAACACCACAAATCTCATCCCTGACAAAAAGCCACCCCCTTGCCAAATTTCAAGTCCCTGCTCCAAAGCATGGGGGTTATAGAGCTCTTGAAAGAAAAGAAAATTTTAATAGAAACAAAACAATGTATTTGTTCCTAGCCTCCTTCTAGGAAACAGCTGAAACATTTTTTGCAGAAGAATGAGAGCATGAGAGAAATAAAAAACTTGTCCTCTTATTCTCTTTCCTCTTTCTTTCTCTGTCATTCTTTTGTAGGTTTTTAATATCTCATTTTCCTCTCTTGTAGGCACTCCCTCTGCCCCCCGGGATGTTAGCTATGAGATCATTGGCTCCAATGTGCTCCTGACCTGGCGCTTACCCAAGGACCTGGGTGGCCGCAAGGATGTCTTCTTTAATATCATCTGCAAGGTGTGCCCGACTGGGTCTCCAGGGCCCTGCGTGCGCTGTGGAGACAGCGTCCAGTTTGAGCCACGCCAGGTGGGGCTAACAGAGAGTCGTGTGCAGGTCTCCAACCTGCTGGCCCGTGTGCAGTACACATTTGAGATCCAGGCTGTCAACCTGGTGACCGAGCTGAGCCCAGAGGCACCCCAATATGCAGCCATCAACGTCAGCACCAGCCAGTCAGGTGAGGAGCCTGTTCATCTGACTCCAGTCCCTCCTACTGCTTTCTCTCATTCCTTCCTTCACATTCCATGCCTTGTAGCAGACATGGCTCTGAGTTGCTTGGCTGTGTGCTATGCTCCATCTTGACCTGCCACTTCTGAGTGGTTCCTGTGTGCCCCTCTCTCTGTGGGTCCCTTTTTTCCCTTCCCCTCTTGCTGGAGAAGCTGAGTTTAGCTGCCACTGTGAATGGGCATGAAGGAGCGAGGTAGTGTCAGAGGCAGGAGGCAGCCCAGAGGGAACAGCAGTGGGCGAAGTAGCTCCACTGGTCAGATGAGCAGCTGTTTCATTGTGTGACGCAGGAGCCACTGTCATCATTTGGGAGGGGCCCTGCGAGTTTTAAGCTGCTGCAGAAGCACTTAGCATTTCTTTGCCTTTTCATCATCCCCTCTACCTCCCGCTCTTCTCCATTTTCCCTTCAACCCCCCTTTCTTCTCTCTAGTTCATCTTTCTTCCCCTAAGTCACTCTTCAGTTTCCTTCTCTATCTTTGCCCTCTTTCAAAAAAGAGTGAATCTCCTGTTCTTCTTTTACTTCTCCCCCTGCATCTCTTCAGCTCCCTTAACAAACATCACTGGGAATTCACCAACAGTGCCCCTCCATGTCTTAATGTCTGTCTTGAAAGAGAAAATTATGACAGCTGGGCACAGCATGATAAATAGAGTATATATGCATGGCTGTATCCAGCACTGAAGTGCATCTACCTCTAGGATGCACAACTGTTCAGATCAGTAAGCAAAACAGAAAACCACATCAGTGCCAACTGCTGTGGGAATGCCAGGGTGAAAGAATTCAATGACCCAAGCTGAAATTTGGTCAAGACTCAGGGAGAGGGGTTAACACCCCTATTTTATAAAAACTGTCATGGATTCTTCTACTGGCCAAAGTTCCCTTGTTTCTAACCTTCAGTGCCATGGTGCTAAAGAATAATCCTGGGATGTTATTTCCCTGTGGATGGGAAATGGTATTTGCCTTTTACAGGGTGCCCAGATATTACACTGATGACTGCCATCTAAATGTCTGTTATAATAATAATCATAATGAGAGGGGTGCGATCTTGGAAGCATCATGACTAGAACTAAGTATATATCTAAACTGCACACTAAGCCTGTGTTCTGACTCAGGTTTGAGCCCAAGCACCACTTTCATCCACACACAAATCAGTCTGACTCAGGTCAGCAAGCACTCAGGACCCAGGTCCCAGGACCCTTCTGGGATGGGGGTGGAGGGGCCAGAGCCCAAGTCCTGCTGAGACTTGGATCCAAAGCGTGTCATATTGCAATGTGGATGCAGTCAAGCCATAGACATGAGTGAGAAGGTCTGTGTAGTGCAGTATGGACGGATTAGTATGGCTGTGCAACTCAGGCCCAGCAGTTGAAAACTCAGGTTTACAATGTAATGTGGACTCTCAAGCATGGGCCTGGGAAACACCAAGTTCACAAATGGGGTCTGTAGTGGAGCGACAACTAACCGGTGCAGCACCTCCTGGGAATTAGCTCTTCCAGCCTGGAGTGCCTTCTGCAGGCCACTGTCTCACCTGCCGCCGGCCCCCATGTCCCTCCGGACCCCGGTGCCCCTCTACATCAGGGGTCTGCCCCCAGCAGTAACCCACAGTCTGGGTCTCCCCACCCAGAGGAGCCCCTAACCCTCTATCCCCACCTTGCCTCAGTGGCTACTGCCAGTCATCATCTAGCCCCCAGTCTCTGGGGCAGACTGCAGTCTGTAACCCACTCATCACTGGGAAGCGGGGTTTAGACCTGCTGCCTTTCCTAAGCCAGGATTACACCTCTGCAACCCCAGTACCTGCTTTGGGCCTTTACCAAGGTCTGCAGCCTGGGGAGTTGCCAGGCTGGAGCTCCTCTGCTCCTTTGCCCTTCCCCAGCCCTGCTCAGCCTCAGGTACCCTGCTCAGCTCCCAGGTAGCCTGGCCCTTCTCTCTCCACTGCTAGAGAGAGAGTAACTCAGCTCCTCCCTGAGCCCTTATAACAGGGCCAGCCTAGCCTTTTTTCTAGGAGTGGGGTAACTGCCCCACTACAGGGTCCTACAGACCCAGGTTTACAATGCAGTGTAGAAGTACCCTGAGAGACCAGCTGGTTGTCTGGGCAGCTCTGGAGGTGGCAAGTGAAGGGTTGCAAAGCCTATCAGGGTGATGGACAGAATAGAGGAAGCTAGTATATGGCAATAACATCAGGAGAATCCTGGATTGCTGCAGAAGGGTTGTACTTGGCTGAGGGTGGAGGGAGTGACTTACAAAGGGAGTCTGAGAGAACTGAATGCACATATTTGGCTCTGGTAAGTGACATCTAGAATTGGGTGGGGACGTGGCAACTCTCTGCAAGGGTGTACCCAGCTAGAGGGAGAGGAATTGTTCAGGAGTGGGCTGGGGCTGGGGTGGGGGGTATAATCAGGAGTAATGGGATGAAATGGAGTAAAAGGGGTAACAATTTAAATTGAATATCAGGAGCTGTTTGCTACCTTTGAGCTCTATTAAACTCCTAATTAGACTCTCATTAGACTCCCCAGAGAAGTGGTGGAAGCCCTATTGCCTAAATCATGTAAATTTAGGCCTGGAGAAAGCCCAAGAGAACATACCATAGGGAACTATTCTGCCCTGGCTGGGGACCAGATGTGAACTGTGCTAATATTCCTGCTCTAATGTCTGGGTACTGTGGAGCCTCTTGCTGTGAGGACAGGGAGAGGTGGATAATGCTCCCCGTGAGCAGAGTGGAGGCTGCAGGTGAGCCGTGGCTGAATCATGAACATGTGGCAGGATCACCTATATGACCTGGGGTGGGGGTTCCAGGTTTTTGAAAGGAAAAAAAACCTAGGGCACAAATTGCTTCCTTGCCCCTGAGGTGCTGGAAGGTGTTAGGTGTCTGGTGGTGGATTTTCTGCCCCATCACTCCCATTACCAGGGAAGCAGTGATCAACAGAAGTTATGTGGGATACCTGGCCCCTCAAAGAGTGGCTCCACAAGTGGCTGCTTGGGTATTTTGTACCTCTGGTCTCAGACACAGGGAGAGATGACTCCTGTGGGAAGGATGGTTCCAGGTGGTATCTCTGAATTCTGCTGGGGGAGGGCAGGTGGCACATTAACCTCCCAAATTATTTCCCCTGCTCTCCACCATTTCCCATCCCTGCCTCATTTGTGTGAGTCAGTAGTGGTGGAATCTAGTGTGACCTCTTCCTTCTGGCTCTGCCCTTGAATCACCAAGTCTCTTCTCTTCCTTTGCTCATGCCTGACTTGTCTGTCTGGTTCTGCAGCCCTCCTTTTCCTCTTGGCTGCATGGAGGCTGGTCTCTCATGCTCCAGAAGGATCTCAGGGGAGCAGCTGTGCTGACAGGCTTCTCTCCAGAGCTGCAGTATGCACTGGATGGTTATTGTGGTTGGGTCCTTTTTTTTCCCTCTACTCTTCCCCAAGATCATTAGCAATGAGCTTGAGATGAGCCGCCCTCGATTCGTAGTGACAGCTCACGCTAACGAGGCCTCTGTTCCTCTGTCACGTGGCCTGTCTCACTCCTGCCCCCTCCCTTCATCCCCCTTGGCAGCTTTTCACTTTAGCTTAGATTTTCTTTTTTATTGTTACACGCACAGATGGACTCTCAGCTCTTCCACTCCGAGAGAGACTGGGAAGCCGGTGGGAGGACACAGAGAGATGAGGAGAGAGAAGTTGGGGGACAGAGAATTTCTGAATGAAAGGGTGTAACACTCCTCTCCTCTCCACTGAATTAAGGGTAGCCAGACAAAGAATCTTCAGCCCCAGAAGCCTTTTTATCTCCCCTCTGGCCCTGCACTAACCACGGGTTCTCTCACTCTCCTCTATGGCTGGGTGCATATATTCTTCGCATCCTCTTCCACATGCCCAAGAAAACCTCAGGGCAGTCTTCTATTCTTGGAACAATTTCTCTCCTGTACTCTCCTCCATTTAGCCGTATTTGCCATTCCCTTGTTCTCTGTTTCCAAGACCACTGCCCCTTTAAGAGTTTGTCTACACCAGTGGTCCCCAACCTTTTAGTCTGGCGGGCGCCAGATGAAGGACCGTGGCAGCGGTCAAGCATCTGCCGAAATGCCCCCGAAATTCGGCAGCGATGCCTCTGGATGACATCGCTTGTCGGCAGCAAGTGGCGCCATCGAGAGGCATAGCCACCAAAATGCCGCCAAATTTTGGCGGCATTTCAGCGGATGCTCGACCGCCGGCCAGGACGCGGGCGCAGGCGCCCGCAGGCACCGCATTGGGGACCCCTGATCTACACTTAGTGGCTCACTGTCCCCTGCTCCACAATTAGAGATGGGATCCCATGATCACTAAATCAGTCATTTCCATGGCAACCATTGACAATATCCCATCTCTGGATGGGGATTCATTTAAGGTAGGGGCACAAGGGACTAACACAGGAAAGCTCTTCACACTTACATCCTTGCAGTATAATTTGACTTGATCTTTTCCAGCATTGGCCTGCTAAACCCAGGGTTGTGAGTTCAATCCTTGAGGGGGCCACTTAGGGATCTGGGGCAAAAATTGGTCCTGCTAGTGAAGGCAGGGGGCTGGACTCGATGACCTTTCAAGGTCCCTTCCAGTTCTAGGAGATTGGCATGTCTCCAATTATTACCTTTATTACCTTTAGTTTGGAGAGTAAAATGGCATGCTTACTGGGATAACTAGGAGAGGGAGTATCAGAGGGGTAGCCGTGTTAGTCATGATCTGTAAAAACAGCAAAGAATCCTGTGGCACCTTATAGACTAACAGACGTTTTGCAGCATGAGCTTTCGTGGGTGAATACCCACTTCTTCGGATGCAAGGGAAGAATTCTTGCATCCGAAGAAGTGGGTATTCACCCACGAAAGCTCATGCTGCAAAACGTCTGTTAGTCTATAAGGTGCCACAGGATTCTTTGCTGTTTTTTAGGAGAGGGAGGAAAATATTCAGAGATAAGGCAAGGCAGAAAAATCATATTCAGCTGAGGTTTGAGGTTTTAAGATGGATAGATAAAGAAGTGGAGGCCATTCCAGAAAACAGAAGCTGCAGAGGAGAAGGCTCTTCTATGAATAGTGGTGAGGTTGTGTAGTGGGAAGGATGGGAGGCTGATGCATGGCAAGCAAAAAACCTGTGGAACCTACTGCCACAATATGTTATAGAGGCCAAGAGCTTCATAGGATTAAAGAAAGGATTATTTAGTTATATAGATTATACCATTTGCAGTTAAACAATATCTATCCTTAAGCTTCAGGGCATAACTATCTCCATCTGAAAGCAGTCAGAAAGAAACTTCCCTGTGGGTAGATTATTTCAAAATTGTCCATTAAGGGATTTCCTGCCCCTTCCTCTGAAGCACCTGCTACTGGTCATTGTCAGAGACAAGACTCTGGACTAGATAGACCACTGCGCTGATCTAGCCTGACAGTTCCTGTGTTCCTTGAAAGTGGGGAAAGGAATAGAGAGAGACTTAAGATCTCTGAGGTTGGCTGGAGCAAGTCCATAGAGGGTTTTAAAAGCAAGGAGAGTGGGTTTTTTTTTTTTTTACTGAATCCTGAAACAAAGAGAGCTAATGAAGCGGTCTGAAGATGGAGGTGATGTGGTCAGGCTTCCTTGTACCCGTGAGAAGATAAGCAGCAGCATTCTGCCCATGCTGGAGTCAGAGCAATGGGACTTGGAGATGCCAGCCAGAGACAAGGGAGCTGCAGTAATCACAGCAAGAGAATCTGAAGGGCTGTGTGAGGGTTTCAGCAGAGGCTGAGCTGAGGCAGTGACGTTTGAGGGCAATGCTGCAGGGGGACATTCAGCAGATTTTCAGGCTGATGGGCTGTCTGAAGAGGAGAAGAAGACTTTAGAGTAAAGAATGATGCTAAAGTTACTGACTGTGAAAGCAAATGGAAGTTCTGGGTTTATCTGGGAAATGTGCTAGAGGATGTTCCTCTTGCCCAGGAGAAGCACATCTGATTTAGCTGGTAGAAGGTGTGAGAAAAACTACAAGTTTTCTTGGTCAAAACAGAAAGGGAACATGGAGACAGAGTGTAGTACAGGCTGCCAGAAGATATTTAGTATAATCAGCATAAAGCTGACAGATGAAGTGCAGTTCTGCTCTGAAAACTGATTGGACACATGGGTCACAGGGCTCCATGTTCATTGTCTCTCATTGATTGCAGATCAAAAGAGCTCATTTTAGAAGTAATTTTTTTTTCCTAATTGTTAACTCTGAAAGCTCAGCCTGGGCTCTGAGAATCAAGCTGAGTTGTTTTCTTCTCACACATCAACAGCAGTAATAAAGATTCTGCAAGGCAAATTTTGCCCTCAGTGACAGTTGTCTCAGCTCAAGGTACGTCTACACTACAGCATGAACAGTAGCACTGCAGAGTAGATGCTTCCTACATCAATGGAAGGCATTTTTCTATTGTTGTAATAAGCTACTACCTTGAGAGGCAGTAGCTAGGCCAATGGAAGAATTCTCCCTTTGACTTAACTGTGTCTACATTGGGGATTAGCTCAACCTCACTACATTGCACAGGGTGCAGAATTTTTCACAGCCCTGAGAATATTGATAGATCGACCTAAGATTTAGGTATAGACCAGGCCTCGGTTGTCTTCAGAGGGTTTACAGAGGTGTAACTGACTGGAACTTAGTAAAAGATTCTGTGGCTGATGCACAAGATGGAATATGCTCCAGTTCCCTCTCTCTGAGCTGTGTTGTCTCTGCAGGCTGAACAGAAAAAGAATGTGCCATATTTCACATTTCAGATTATAGAGCACTTTTGATAAGGGCAAAGATACACTGCTCAGGAGGGTAGAAGTAGATGGAAAATAGTAGCAAATGGACCCTTGTGGTACCCAAGGAGAAGTCTCTGCACAAAAGTTGAATGACAGCTAGGGACAAAAAGGGATGTTATTTGGTAGGCAGGCACAGAACAGTAGAGTAGTAATAATAAATAAATATTTTGCTCTTCTAAATTGCTGTCCATACAAAGAACTTAAAGTGCAACATCCTGACAGGATCTGAGACCCCTGAATAGCTAGAGAGGTGACTCAGGGTGATGGATAGAACAATGTTGAAGCCTGCAGCGAAGGCCTGGAGGAACTGGTTAAGTGCACAGAGCAAAGTCATTTCTGTGTTGTGTCCAGACTTCAATCTGTTCAGGATAAGGATGTGTGAAAGGTACTTGGAGAAAAAGCAGGTTCCTCGTGCATTTTGCTGGGAGAGGGAAATTTAGTGATGGGATTGCTGGGAATGTAAGTCAAGGACAAAAGAGAGTTTGATGGCGGTAGATTTATGGAAAGTACTAGAGGAAAAAGACTTGTCGACAATGGTAATAATATAAGAAATTCATTTGGGGAGATAGGACCAAAATGTAGAAGAGGGAAGAAAGTCAAGAAAGAAGTGGTTTTCTCAAGGCACTGGGTGCTGCTGGAAGCTGCTGTGGAGAGAAGAAGGAGAACATCAATGTAGAGGCCTGCACAGGGTGCATAGTCCCTATGACTGAAGGAGTCAGAGATGGAGAGGACTTCAGAGGAAAGAAGTTCAAAGATGGCATCAATATGCATGTCATATCTCCAGTGACATTATATCCGAGGAGGAGAAACTGCTGAGTGTGGGGAAAATCATAGATATGGGAGGGGAGGGAGTTATCAGATGTGATAAACCACAGAGAATTTGAGAGGGCTGAAGAAAGAGAAGAGTTTTAAGGAGAAAATGAATTTGAATCCGCCTGAGTTTTGGTGTGATAGCAATAACAGGTCCTCATTGGAGGGCTGAGTCTGACCTAAGAGGGAAGTGAGAGGGGTGGGCTGGTGGGGGTGAGAGGAGGAGAAAGAAGCCCAGGACGGTGTCCTAGTTCTCCATGTTCGCAGCCTTGTCCGGTTCTTTCATTTTTGTGAAATTCAAAACTTATAGGCAAATCATCAATACATGCCAGATTTATTGCTCATTTGTGAGAGAGTTTAGTATCCTCAGAACCTAACAAATAGTTAACATTACTAACTAATTAAACAGTGTCTTAACTGATTTACTAACATCTGTTCATCTCATCACTTACCAATTTATGTGAATACTTTGATCTTCATGTAATTTCCCAATCACAACAAGAGAAACTCTGATGGTAATTAGATTTATTAACAGCCAATAAATGTGATTACTAGCACAGAATATTTCAGATCAGTGTATCAATTTTCAACATCTCTGTTACTCAGTATGCAGTTTTCTTAACACTGCAATACTCAGTTTCAGTAAATCTTATCTCTGTGTGGGTCTTGGGAAACTACCTTCATGAGTGGACAGTAAACAGACCAAAGCCCATGTTTTCAAAAGTGTTAGGTTTTAGATGCCTCCATTTTTGGTTGCCCAACTGGAGGTATTTTGGGCTTGGCCACTGAGAACTCTGAGAACTGAGAGGGCTCAGCAACTCTAAAAATCCGGGCTAAGTTGGGCACACAAAATCAGAGGCATCTCTTGGAAAATGTGCTATTTTACTCTTAATTTATGTGAGCCCTTATGCTTGTTGTCAGGGAATCTTCTTTTTTGTGGATTGGTGTTAACAAAACACTGACACACAGCAAAGGAATTACCTTCCAATCAAATCCACAGAGCTAGTCCACGATCTTCAAAAATGACTAGTGAGCTTGCATGCCTCAATTTTTGGGTGCCCACCTTGAGACACTTTCAAAGGTCCTGATTTTCCAGAGGATGGGTGCGCAGCACTTCCTGAAAATCAGGACACCATCTAAGGTGTCTCAAGTTGGGCACCAAAAAGTCAGAGTACTCAGAGTCACTAATAGATCTGGAAAATCTTGGCTTCTGTCCTATGGCATCTCTTTTTCAGGCCCAACAAACTTCTCCGGGGAATTGATTTATGTCTAGAGCAATTATTAATTATAGTTCATATTATTAATTGTCTCCACCAAAATAGAATGCCAGCTCCAAACACAAATACTAATGTAAGGATAAAGACATGCTATCCCCTGAATGATGCTGTTTGCATGTTGATCTGGCCCCCACAAACACATCTCAGTGTCTTGGCTGTTGAAACTGTGGTTCAGTGTTTCTTCAGGAAAACACTACTGTTGTTCATCCTTTGCAGATGCCCTATCAGGAAGAGCTTTTTAACTGAAGAGTCTTCTTTGCTTCTTGGAGATTTTTTGCTGATGTTAGTTGAAGTTCATTGTGCATAGGCAAGAGTCTTTGTTGCTTCTGTCTTTCCTGGTTGCTATGAAAACTCTAGGCCATGCCTCTTTTGGGTAGGGTTATTTGAGCAATGTGTCAGGTTAGTGGTTCCACATTTTCTTGGAGTGTCTCGTGCAAAATAAAGTGGACAAGACTTTGACTGTGACTAACTGCCTTTGTATTGTGGTGGAGGTGCCTTCATCAAGCTTGTTGGAGGGCAGCACTGGTGCACAAACAATACTAGTAATTGAAAAATCTCTTTCCTTAAAACTTTTTTTCATATCTTCAATTTAACTTGGTAAAATTTAATGCTGCATGAAATCCCATCAGTCAGTAGTTCATTTATATGAATTCCTTGAAAGTCCATTTACAAATAACCTATCCCCCTGTATTCCTTGTGTATCTCCCACCAAAAGTCCGCTCTCTTTCTATGCCCCTGCAGCCCTGTTCCCTCACATACCATTCCCAAGCCACAAGCATAAGGCCCATGTGTGCAGTGAGGTGTGGTAAGATAGAGGGACCCCAACAAGGGTCATAGAGTCTGTAGGGATGGTGTGACTCCTGAGTAGCCTCATGAGTATCCACCTGGGTCAATATGTGACCTTCCAGGGGAGTTGTATTACTGTGCACTTCCTAAGGTCTGTAGGTTCTCTTCTCTTCTCTTGGGAGCATTAGTGATTCTCCACTGCTGCAGACCTCAGCGAGTCAGGAGCAAAGGAGGAAGCACCATCTTTGCCCCCAGCTTCTTTCATTCCCCAATTCCTTGCTTTAGCTATCTTTGTAACTAAGGACATTCTCATCCACCAAAAAAAATGTAGCAAAGACAAGGTCAGGTTGGAGGCACATGTCAGTGGTTTGAGTGGGTATTACTGTTCAGGAACAGTAGAGTTAAAAATAAAACAAAACAAAAATCTGTCCATTATTAGAAAGCTAGGGAATGTTGCTTTTCTTAAACAAGGAACCGAAGTTACCTTAACTCTGCTCAATTGTGATGCCACAAAAAACATTAAAAAATACTTACTATCTTCTCCATCCATAACAAAGAGCTTCACCTACCAATGACCACAAAAAACAGAATGCCTCAATCTTACATTTGTAGTGGTTGGGCTGCCTCATGTCTTCCTTTACTGTCAGATATGGTACATGTACAAGAATTTTCCATATGCCTGATTAGACAAGTAGCATACTAAAGGCAATCATTTCCCACTCTTCATAAAGGGCCTGATCTCATGATATGCTACGGGTACCCATGATTTCAGGTGGCAGCCAATTAGGCAAGTGTCATTAGACATAGAGATAGCATGTCTCCATATATAAACCTCATATGAAAAGAGCAAAAGTTGGAGAAGTGACAAACCATCACTCTTAGTTTTGGAGACACGTATGCATGAAATAAATTATAAAACCAGTGTTCTGGGGTGCACATATTTGATAGTACTGATACAAAGAAGGGAAGATGATAGACTGACTTCCCTGTGGAGGCAGAGTTAGTGTGCTGTGGAGGTAGAGTAGGGTCCTTATTTAAAAAATGCAGCCGTAAACTCTGCATTCCCTGGTTTTCTAACATTGGAGGGATTATTTAACTACCGGTAAATAATTCCTGATGGGAGCTCTGCACTCATTCTACTGATACATACCTGTGACCTTAATTTCACCTTGAGATTTGTGTGAGATATTTAAGAAGTGGAGAGAACAGAAAGCTAAGTACTTGTACTTGAACTTCCATCTTTGACAGGGTTACTTGTCTAGTGGATAAGGGAAAGCAGTAAATGTGATATATCTTGATTTTATTAAGGCTTTTGACACCGTCCTTCATGACATTCTTATAAGAAAGGTAGGGAAATGTGGTCTATGAAAATACTATAAGGTAGGAGAGCAACTACACCGCAACCTCGATATAACGCCACCTGTTATAACATGAATTTGGATATAACGCGGTAAAGCAGTGCTCTGTGAGGGCGGGGCTGTGCACTCCAGTGGATCAAAGCAAGTTCAATATAACACAGTTTCACCTATAATGTGGTAAGGTTTTTTGGCTCCCAAGGACAGCGTTATATCGAGGTAGAGGTGTATTTGAAAGACCATACTCAAAATGTAGTTATCAATTGTTTGCTCTCAAACTGGGAGGGCATACCTAGTGGGGTTCTGCAGGGGTATGTTCTGGGTCCAGTACTGTTCAATATTTTCATTAATGACTTGGATGATGGAATGGAGAGTATGTTTATAGATCTGCAGATGAAACCAAGCTGGGAGGGGTTGCTATCACTTTGGAGGACAGGATTAGAACTCAAAACAACTTTGACAAATTAGAAAATTAATCTGAAGCCAACAAGATGAAATTCAATAAAGATGTGGAAAATACTACATTTAGAAGGAAAAATCAAATGCATAGCTACAAAATAGGGAATAATTGGCTAGGTGATAGTACTGCTGTAAAGGATCTAGGGTTTATAGTGGATCACAACTGAATATGAATCAACAATGTGATGCAGCTGCAAAAAAGGCTAATATAATTCTGGAGTGTATTAACAGAAGTGTACTATGTGAGACATGGGAGGTAATTTTCCTGCTCTATTTAGCACTGGTGAGACCTCAGCCGGAGTACTATGTCCAGTTCTGAACACCATACTTTAAGAAAGATGTGCACAAATTAAAAAAAGTCCAGAGAAGAGCAGTGAAAATGATAAAAGGTTTAGAAAACCTGATCCTTGAGGAAAGGTTAAAAAAAACTGGACATATTTCATCTTGAGAAAAGAAGACTGAGGGGGGACCTGATAACAATCTTCATATATGTTAAAGGCTGTTATAAATAGGACAGTGATCAATTGTTCTCCATGTCCTCTGAAGATAGGACAAGAAGTAATGGGCTTAATTTGCAGCAAGATAGATTTAAGTTAAATATTAGGAAAAACTTTAACTATAAGGGTAGCTAAGATCTGGAATAGGTTTCCAAGAGAGGTTGTGTTGTGGAATCCCCATCACTGGAAGTTTTAAGAACAAGTTGGACAAACATTTGTCAGGGATGGCCTAGCTAAGGCCAGGGGGCTAGACTAGAAAACCTGTTGAGGTCTCTTCCAGCCCTATGATTCTTTTATGTCTCCTTTGCAGGTGTTTTACAAGCTTTTTCCTTGAAAATTTATTAAATTTCAAACTCACTGGTGAAAGTTACCCTAACTTGGATTTCTTTATTGTTGTTTTCACTAAAACTATTTTACTCTTTCTTACTTCTTTGCCTTAAAATGTAGCTGCTCAGCTTCATTATGAAACGTAATAGAAATGGGCATATAAAATACACTGGTGTATGTAAATGTCAAAATGTATGCACATTCAATCTAAAATGCTGGTAAATATTCTTTATTTTGGGGGGGGCCTATGGTGTCCTCTTTGGGGTGGGTAGGGTATATCGGGGGGTAACAGTCTGATGGGTGATTGAGTGGTAGGAATGGAAAGCATATGGAGGGACAGGATGGAAAGGTGATGATGCATATCTAGTACCATGATTATTTCAGGACACTTATATACAATTAGTAATAAAAAACAAGGGAATGGGCCTGAAACCTGGCCCTTAGCGGCAGTGGAGGGTGTGTGTGTGTGTGTGTGTGTGTGTGTGTGTGTGTGTGTGTGTGTGTGTGTGTGTGTGTGTGTGTGTGTGTGTGTGTGTGTGTGTGTGTGAGAGAGAGAGAGAGAGAGAGAGAGAGAGAGAAGAGTGCACTTTTGGCTGCCCATGCAGTATGTGCCATCATAGGGCCAGTTATCAGCCCTGCTGCCTTTCACAAGCATTAACATTCACATTACAAATAGTTTTAAAAGTCCTATGGCACTTTTTGCAGAAGTGGCATGTTCTTGGTCAAATTCCAACCAAATAATTACATTCTACCTCCCTAAAATTCTCCTTGCAGCCATGTCTGGGTACAATGTTCTTCAGTTGTGTCCTAAAGTGTGCATGGTGGTGGTGTGCACTGTTAAACAGTTGTTTAGTTCTTACCCAGTTACCAGCATTTCACCACAGATGAAGCAATTCCTTTCTGTGCAAAACTATTTAAATGGAAAGTGCTAGTATTTTGAGACTATTTTATTATGTAAAGTATTTTATTATAACTTTGGCTCACATTCTGCTTTCACTTACATTATTTTAACTGGTTCCTACTTGCCTGAGCTGGTTAAACTCCTTTGATTTGCTTCTTCCTGACTAATTTTATCTCGTTGGATATGAAAAGCAATTCTTTTATCTCTCTTGCAGGTGGGAAGGGAGAAGAGCCATTCTATGGCTTTACTTCTTTGCCAGATGTCCCTGACTTTCTCTCCACCCATCCCAGGTGTTCACACATTCGGGGGCTGATCAGGAGTGTTTGTTGGGAATTTTCTGTCAGAATCATTTTCCAACAGAAAATGACATTTTTGCAAAAACAAAATTTTCCATGAGGAAATTTCAGTTTTGCCAGAAATTTTGAATTTTCTGTTGAGAAATTCAAAATGATGTCACCTTGCCTGCCCGGGGAACTCTTGTCAATTTCACTTTTCACCCCCAGGGAGAAAGCAAAATTGACAGGAGCCTTCCATGAAGGCAACTGGCAACCCAACACATCCCATTTTGGTTCTCCTGAAATGGATGATTCCTGGAAATCCCTTCTCAAAAAAAAGCTGGTAATTATTATTATTATTACTGTTCATTCAGTTCAGGATGAAAAAAGTTTCAAAAATGCATAATTTATATGGGAATAAATTTCCTACTCACATCCATGCTCTTGCTTCTCTGCTGGGAGAGGTAATTTCTAGAGGAGCTATTTAGTACATCCTCAATTCAGCGGCACTCTTAAGTGTGTGCCTGGTGTTCAGCATGTCAGTACACATGTTGACTTAGTGTATTTGAACGGGGCCTATATCTCGGTGATGCAGTTAAAAGCAAGGGAATACGATGGTCAGACAAATCAGTCTACATTTTTTAGTGTATTATTTTTGAAATAATGAATCCTATTCTATCCCAGGCAACTTCTTGTTTCCCTCAACCTGCTTAAATGAGTTTGTGTAGTAAGCAGAATTGCCAGACCCAATTGTTCCGAAATCACTAGTCAGGCCCAAAAAACCCTAATGACTTAATAAATCATGAGATTTTTAAAAATGGAGTTTCTCTTATTTGCCTTCTGGCTTGTGAGCTTTTAGGGGTCATGTTTTCAAGCATTTCTCTCAAACCCCGAGGGCTGATCACTTGCTGTTTAAAATAAATGAAAGTTGAGATTCTCACATCATCACTTCACCTCCCCGAGCTGAGGATTTAAGACTCACGATCAAATCATGAGAGTTGGTGACACAGTAAGTAATGTACCAGACTGTCCCACCCCAAAGAGACAGAGGCTCCGTATTTATCCCCAGAGTGAGTGCAGTGCTGGGATCACCCCTGACAGCATGCCTCCTGCCCTGAGCTGGAGGGGCGAAAGCATAGTTCATGTTGAAAGGTCCATTCAGTCCTGGGCCTCTGTGCCAGGATGGCCAACAAAAGGGACTGATTAGTGTCAGGGATAGCAGTGGTTTTGCCATTTGGACACCTGTCCCAGAAGACACTGGACTGAGACCCAAATGAGAGCAACTTTCATTCTTTAGGTTTCAGAGTAGCAGCCGTGTTAGTCTGTATCCGCAAAAAGAACAGGAGTACTTGTGGCACCTTAAAGACTAACAAATTTATTTTAGCATGAGCTTTCGTGAGCTGCAGCTCACTTCTTCGGATGCATAGAATGGAACACACAGACAGGGGATATTTATACATACAGAGAACATGAAAAGGTGGAAGTATGCATACCAACAGGCAGAGTCTAATCAATTGAGATGAGCTATCGTCAGCAGGAGGAAAAAAAACTTTTTGAAGTGATAATTAAGATGGCCCATGGAAGGTGTGAGGAGAACTTAACATAGGGAAATAGATTCAATTGGTGTAATGATCCAACCATTCCCAGTCTTTGTTTAGGCCACAGTTAATAGTATCTAGTTTGCATATTAATTCAAGTTCAGCAGTTTCTCTTTGGAGTCTGTTTTTGAAGTTTTTTTGTTGCAAAATTGCCACCTTCAAGTCTGTCACTGAGTGGTTAGAGAGGTTGAAGTGTTCTCCCACTGGTTTTTGAATGTTATGATTCCTGATGTCAGATTTGTGTCCATTTATTCTTTTGTGTAGAGACTGTCCGGTTTGGCCAATGTACATGGCAGAGGGGCATTGCTGGCACATGATGGCATATATCACGTTGGTAGATGTGCAGGTGTACGAGCCCCTGATGGCGTGTCTGATGTGATTAGGTCCTATGATGGTGTCACTTGAATGGATATGTGGACAGAGCTGGCATCGGGCTTTGTTGCAAGGATAGGTTCCTGGATTAGTGTTTATGTTGTATGGTGTGCGGTTGCTGGTGAGTATTTGCTTCAGGTTGGAAGGCTGTCTATAAGCGAGGACTGGCCTGTCTCCCAAGATCTGTGAGAGTGAGGGATCATCTTTAAGGATAGGTTGTAAATCTTTGATGATGCGCTGGAGAGGTTTTAGTTGGGGGCTGTAGGTGATGGCTAGTGGTGTTCTGTTATTTTCTTTTTTAGGCCTGTCCTGTAGTAGGTGGCTTCTGGGTACTCTTCTGGCTCTGTCAATCTGTTTTTTCACTTCAGAAGGTGGGTATTGTAGGTTTAAGAAAGCTTGATAGAGATCTTGTAGGTGTTTATCTCTGTCTGAGGGATTGGAGCAAATACGGTTGTATCTTAGAGCTTGGCTGTAGACAATGGATCGTGTGGTGTGTCCGGGATGGAAGCTGGAGGCATGTAAGTAAGTATAGCGGTCAGTGGGTTTCCGGTATAGGGTGGTATTTATGTGACCATCGTTTATTAGCACAGTAGTGTCTAGGAAATGGACCGCTTGTGTGGATTGGTCTAGGCTGAGGTTGATGGTGGGATGGAAGATGCATCCAAAGAAGTGAGCTGCAGCTCACGAAAGCTCATGCTAAAATAAATTTGTTAGTCTTTAAGGTGCCACAAGTACTCCTGTTCTTCTTTCATTCTTTACTGACCTAGGGCAGAATTGGAACCAGTGACCTAGGAGGGCTCCAACCCTGTCCCCAAGCCCCCAAACTCATTAAACTCCCTTAGCTCCTGACTTGCAGCTGGTGATCTAGAGGTGAAAGGCCCCCTATCTTCTTCCCAGTTGCTCCAACTATCCAAGTCTGTTCTCCATGCCACCTGGCTCTGATTTAAGTGCATATGCTGTTGATTTGCACATCTTTCACGTTTCACTTCCAAGGAGCTTGTGATGTCAGACAAGCCGCAGGGAAACCAAGCTCCTAAGGAAAGAAATAGGCCTAGCATTAACCCCACTTTATAATTGTGGTGGCAGAGTTACAGAGATGCTAAGTGACTTGCCCAAGGCAACATACTGCACCAACAGCAGAGAAAAGGTCTCCTGACTCCAAGTCTTGTTTCTTATTCACTGCACTACTCTTCCTTCCCCCTGCTCACTGAATAATCCATGTTGCACTTTATCACTCCCTCATGACTGAGATTTCCTGGCCTCATTCACTGGCTCTAGTGGCGGGGGAGGTGACTTTCCCCACCTCCATCCTGACACATACAGCCTGCTGCTTTCTAGAGAAGGTTAGAAAAGAGCTGGGCCAGGTGTTCTTTGGTTCACATCCTTCATCTCCAGTGATTCATCTAATATGACTGCTGTTAAGGGAGTGTAATCTAGAGGCACGAGGAGTCAGAACGCCACAGTTAGGAGTTCAAGCCCTTAGTTACAGCGGGACAGCAAGAGTCAGCTCTGGCCAGTCCTCAGCTCCGCAGGAGCCCACAGCAGTCTCCCAGCTCAGGAGGCGTCTGGCTCCTTCAGTGGCTGCAGCCCAACTGAGCTCCCAGACCCACCTTTTATACTTCCTGTTCCACCCACTGACTTCTGGTGGGAGGGGTGACCCACCAAGGCTCAGCCCACCAAGGCTCAGTGAATGGTCCCTCCCTCTCTGGGTCTATGGGAGGTCACTCTGCCTCACTACACACACACACCCTCAAGTCCAGCTCATGGTCTTCGGTGTTGGCCTCTTAGCACCCCACTAGGTGAGATAAAAAGTTGATATTGGCATTTTCCTTACCTCCCTGGTCTCTGACCGTGAAGGCATATTGCTGGAGGGTAAGATACCAGCATATTAGTCTGGCTTTGGAGTTCTTCATAGTGTTTAGCCATTTGAGGGGTGTGTGGTTGGTGATAAGCACAAATAGCCCATGTGACTGCAAGGACCTCTTTCTCGATGACCAAATACTTACACTGTCTGGGGAAGAGTTTTCAACTGAGATAGAGGATAGGATGCTCTTCTCCATCCACCTCCTGGGAGAGGACTAAGTCCCACCTCAGAAGCATCTGTTTGAACCAGAAACTCACGGGTGAAGTCATGGCTGAACATGACGGATTCCCAGTATAGGCTTTACTTAAGGGTCTGGAAGGCATTTTCGCACTTGGCCGACCAACACACCTGGAAGGGGCTGTCCTTGGTCAGGAGTGCCATGAGTGGCATCACGGTTGACACAAACTGAGGCATAAACCATTGGTGGTACCTGGGCAGGCCCAGGAACTGCCGAACCTGTCGCTTTATCATCAGCGCCAGGCAGGCCTGTAGCACCTGGACCTTCCCTATGAGGGGGCAGACTAGATCCCGGCCAAATGTATATCCTAGGTATGTAATCTCTTGCCACCAGATTCAACATTTTTTTGGGTTGGCCATGAGTCTGGCATCTCACAGGGTGGCGGCCATCTGATTTAAATGATTCTCCCACTGGTGGCTGTAGATCACTACATCGTCCAAATAGGCCGCAGCATACTCCATAGGGAGGTTCAGGAGTTGGTCCGTCAGATGCTGGAAGGGTGCTGGAGCTCCATGGAGGCTGAAGGGCATCTGGGTGAAATGATATAGCCCACTCGGAGTGGCAAAGGCAGTTTTCTCCCTGGAGCTTGGGTCCAAGGGGTTCTGCCAGTACCGTTTTGTAAGGTCAAGTGTTGTCATATACTTGGCTGTGACCACTGAGGAGCTCATCGGTCCAGGGCATCGGGTACACGTTGAACTTTGAGATCACATTTACCTTCCAGAAGTCTATGCAGAATCAGAGAGTTCCCTCGGGCTTCGGAGCCAGCATGATGGGACTATGCCACTGGCTCCGTGACCGTTCTGTGACTCCCAGCTCTATCAGTGCTTGGACTTCCTTCCTTCCTTCACAGATCTCCTGTGTCTGTCGCAGGAGTGGGCAAATGGTCTCCCAGACCACCTCCCTGAGGTTCATCTGGATGGTGTACTGCATGACTCCGGTCTAGCCTGGGAGTGCAGTGAAAGTCGTACGGAGGGCTTTCATTAGGCACTGGGCCTGTTTCTGTTGTTCTGGGGAGCGGGTGTCACCCAGTTGGGGCTCCTCAGTCTTGGCCATATCAGGGACCCAGGGACCTAAGGCTTGCTCAGGAGGACAAGGACGCTCAGCAGTCCTTCACTTGTATGCAAGGGTTTCAAAAAGTTAAGGTGATAAACCTGCTTATTCCTTTTCCGGTCTGTTTGGTGAATCTCTGTTTGGCTCTACCCACTGGACCACTTCGTAAGGGCCCTGCCATCAGGCAAGGAGTTTTGACTCCTCCGAGGGGAGAAGAAGCAACACATAGTCGTCGGGTTTGAAGGTTTGGTCCCAAGCCCCCTGACTGTAGTGCCATTCCTGAGTCTCTTGGGCCATCTGGAGATTTTCTTGCGTGAGGGTCCCGGCCCAAGCTAGTCAATCCTGTAATCATAGGACATATTTCAAGAGCCCCTGGGAGGCCAACAGGTTGTGTTCCCAGGCACCTCTCATTAGATCCAGCACCCTGCGGGGTTGTTAGCGAACAGGAGTTCAAAGGGGGAGAATTTGGTGGATGGCTGGGGTATCGCTCGAATGGCTAACAGCAACGGTGGGATCAGCTGGTCCCACTGTCGTAACTCTTGTGGAGAGAACTTCCTCAGCATGTCCTTTAAGGTTCTATTGAAGCATTCAATGAGCTCCTCCATCTGCAGGTGATACACGGACATCTTCAGCTTCTTAATGCCCAGCAGTGTACACACCTAGCAGAACAGCTGGGATGTGAAGTTGGTCCCTTGATCTGTGAGAAGTTCACGGGGAAGCCCAACACAGACAAAGATCTTCACCAGTTCCATTGTGATGATGTGGGCACTGGTATATCATAGTGGAATTGCCTCGGGGAAGCGAGTAAAGCCCAGCCAGTCCCACCTGACCATGATGGGATAGGCGAGTGTGGGGACCAACCTCACTGTCATCTCCTGTGTCACTCCACTTATCAGTGTGACCCGGTGTGACGGGTTGAATCACAGAAACCCCCTTGAGAACTGTCAACTGATGTGCTAAGTCTACTTCTGCCCCTGCTTTCCTGCCCTGGCAGCTTAGGACTTCAGTTCCCTGCCTGGTTTGAGCCAAACCTGCTAGCCTGTTGCAAACCCAGACCCAGGGTCTGAACCACGTCCCCTAACAGCTGTAGGCTTAACTGAAAGCAGTAAATGTGAGATATCTTGATTTTATTAAGGCTTTTGACATTCATGACATTCTCATAAGAAACTCCCAACTGCCCAACTCCCAAGGGGGTCCAAACCCTAAATAAATCCGTTTGGTCACTGCATCTCAGTGCGTCCCTGTGTGTCACCCCCTGTTGGGGAATTAGCGGGGCCCCACACACAGCCTGGGGCTCTGGCCTGAAGTCAGGGCAGAGTAGCAAATACCGTTAGGGGTCCAAGTCCTTAGTCAGGATGGGACAACAAGAGTCTCTAGCTTGGGCCTGTATTCAAGGGCTAGGTGCACAACACAGTGCAGGAGGCTCTGGTGGGAGTTGAGCAGAGTCTGGTATCCTAGCTCAGTGGACTATAGGCTGAAGCAGGCCTTCTGGCCTAAGGAGAGGGAGTACTGCCACCCCAGAGGTGGGGTGGCCGAGGGGACCTGGGCCCGCCCAACTCCACTGCGTTCCAGACCAGGGCCCTAACAGTGGCAGAGTGGTCTGAGTCTTCGGCAACCACCCAGCCGGATGAGAGCTGGTTGCCCCAGGCCAATTCCTACCTTCCCCTCGGAGCATACCTGAATCCATAAGGGGTGCTCTGGGTCGTCAGGTACAAGGCCCGTGGCAGTTCCAGCAACTCCTCTGTGGCTTGGTCAGTGGGTGGCTCTGGCAATTTTGGCCACTCCTCAGCTCCACAATGGCCCACGGCAGTCTCCTAGCTTGGGAGCAGGCAGGAGAAGTCTGGCTCCTTTGGCAGCTGCAGCCCAACTGAGCTCCCAGACCCTTCTTTTATACTTCCTGGCTCCATCCATGAGGGCTTAGTGAGTGGTCCCGCCCCCTCTGGGTCCGTGGGAGGCCACTCGGCCTCACTACACCACCCCAGAGGTGACTAATTTCAGTGAATGGTGAAATGAAATTGCCCCTGGATGTCTTTCGGTATATTTGTAAAGCACTGTGGGATCCTTCATGATGAGACTCTAGAGAAAAGTAAGGAGGGGCTGAAGTCCACACTGTCACTTCAAATTAAAGTATGTCTTCTGAACAAGCTTTTCCCCTTACAATCTCTTCCTCCTCCTTTCTGTCTTGTTCTAGTCCCCTCTGCAGTTCCTATGATGCATCAGGTGAGTCGCACTGCCAACAGCATCACCTTGTCCTGGCCACAGCCAGACCAGCCCAACGGGGTCATCCTGGACTACCTGCTACGCTATTTCGACAAGGTGAGTGGAGGGCAATGGAAAAGAGACTGCCCTACTGTGAGCATTAGCGGGGGAACATGCAGAAGGGAGGGACTGTGTGAGGAAAGGGAAATCTCTCTGGATTGGGGATACAGCTGAGAACTGAGGTGAGCAAGGGGAAGGAGAGTACTTCCAGTGTGAAGAAAGGGGAATCGGGGGCAAAAACTGGGATTAGAAATGTATTTTTCATCCAATATTTTCTCTTCTGTAATTCCCAGACTGATAGAACCAGATGGTGTGGACCAGTAGAAGGGATCTCTAGCTGAGTTCATCCCTGGGGTTAGGTTAGATCTTTCAGAAGAGTTTAGGGATGCCAGATGTAAAATGATAAAAGGAACTGGAGTTCCAGAAGTGATACATCTTTGAGAGGATGGACTCATTTTCAGCAGGAACACTCCCATTATACCCTCACAAAGGGAAATTCCATGGGACATACTGGCATCTCCATCCAAGGCTGGATAGAAATCTCTCTGTAACTGTAAAAAACCCTTTGTGGATTAATGCTAGGAACTGTCCATTGCCACTCAGGTTCAGATGGCACTGGGTCCTGCTCTGCTTGGGTGTGTGCCACAAGAGTTTGGAATATGGGATGGTGCCAACTCACACCTGCCATTCATTAGGCAGCCTGTCGATCCATTATAGGCTGGCAGACGGGACAAAATGATTGTTTTCCACCTACATCAGTCATGACTCCTAACTGGAGGTTGGTGGTTGCAGGGCAAGATGTCTGGAGGAGAGTTCAAGCTGCCTCTTGTTCCTCATCTCTGCTCTTCCACTGGAACACATTGCACAGTTGTTCAGTACAGGTCCTTCCTCTAGTTGTAAGAGTTTCTTGTAAATGGTAGTGCCAATTCCAGCAGGTTGTCCTATGGAGCACTACATATGCTGTTGCAATGGATTCTGGGAAGAGAGTGGCTGAGTTTGGTGGGCATAGGAGATAATGTTTCAGGTCAAGTTGGGAGATTATTTAGATGAATAGCATCTCACCAGGGCCCCGTAGGAAGATATACCACCCGTCCATGTCCTAGCTCATCTTCCTCACTCGTGCCCAAATCACACTTTTCCTTTTCCTTTACTACTCACTTCCTTTACGGTCAGGAATGAGGGGCATTGGCAGAGCTGGGTGGGGAGCCTAGGACTAGAGTATCAGGGGAAAGGAGGCTACAGGGCAGGATCAAGGAGCATTGTACAGGGAACCTAGGATTAGTTGCTGAAGAATGTCATCTGTAGCTGGGATCTCACATTTGTCATCTCTGATTGGCCATTGGCTTACAGGCGGAAGATGAGGATAACTCATTCACCATAACCAGTGAGACCAACATGGCCACCATCTCAAACCTGAGCCCAGGCAAGATCTATGCCTTCCAGGTGCGAGCCAGGACAGCTGTGGGTTACGGGCCATATAGTGGCAAGATGTATTTCCAGACCCTGGTGGGAGGTGAGTAATGCACTTGCATGTACTCTCAAACTGATACCTGCACACACACACACACACCTCTCATGCTCATACATGCCCGTACACATGCCCACTAGCTCATGCTCCCAAACCCCCTCACCCATGCACTCCTATTTACATAATACACTTGTATCCAGCTCTTTTTCATGCTTGAAGACCCACACAGACCAACCCAGGCCTTCACAGATGCATATTTGCATATGATCACACATCCATATGATCACTCACACAAACTTCATGGGCCTGTGTGCAATCTTGAGCATACCTTTTACTCAGACTTTTGGTACACCTACATCCTCAGTCCCTTGCACTCTTGTGCAAATGCCCATCAGAACCGAAGTGTGTTAGCAATGCTAGCTGTAGGGGAGTCCAGTACCGCATCGCACAGGAGATCGCAGTTCATGCAGACAGGCCACAGTTCAGTGCTCTGCAATGGTCTGATGGAAATCAGGCCCCAGAGCATCCAGACAAAACCTGCTTTTTGGCAGGTTCAGCCTTCATTCATGGAGGGAGCAGTGTATCACCTGTGACAGTTCTGGGCGTGGATCAAAGGGGCTGGGTCAGGGCAACCTCTTCATACATCTCTCGTGCGAGCTGAAGGAAGGGGAGAGGTTGGCTCTGGGAACCAAGGTGCCAGATGGATTACACTCAGGTGGCTGCTCAAGAGTCAGTAGATCCAGGCGAGCGTGCAGCAAGGGAGGCAGAAAGGGATAGGAGGGGCTGTGGGATTTCCAGGAGGAAGGGAGGCATTGGAAACAAAGAGATTGAAGGGGGTAATGGAAGAGTTAATTGAAGCGTGATGAGGTATCAGGGTTTGACTGCGAGATCTAGGAGAGACTGGAATAGTTCTCTGGGTGTAGCCTGGCTGAACTGGTAGGCGATTCTGACAGCCCTTGTCCTCTGTGTGTGTGTGTCTCTCTCTCCCTTGCCAGGCGAACGCTCGGAAATGGTTCAGGACCGGCTACCACTTATTGTGGGCTCAGCACTCGGTGGTCTGGCCTTCTTGGTAATTGCCGCCATTGCCATCCTTGCCATCATCTTCAAGAGGTGAATTCCCTCCCCTCCTCATGCCCAGCACCTGCACCCCAGCCAGTGGATCCCCCCCTACCTAAACCCACTCCTAGGGAAACCCAGTTCCACTGTACATTCATCCAAACCCCCATGAGCTCCCATCTTGCTCTGCATCTCCCTCAGGGGGAATCCTACCCCATTGCTCCTAATTGAGGGCCCAATCCATTTGAAACATTCCCATTGATGTCACTGGGAATTGGATGAGCCTCAAGTGAAAACAAAAGGGAAGCTTCAAACTAGTGACCACAAGATGTTTGACTGCAGCATAGTACAGAATAGACTTGCAGATTAAAGTTTCAGGCCAGCAAACTCTAGGGAATGAAGAAATCTAGTGAATAAAGACTGATGGGAGGAAGTATTAAAATCCACTGATGTAGAAGGTGCCTGGGGAGTCTGAAAATTCCCTTTAATTAAGAGCCTAGGAATTATAGCTCGTCTGAAAAACAAGAATACAAGGAGTGCAGCCCACGTGGCTCCAGGAAGAACTGATTCAAAGATAATAAGGTAGGTTTAAAGAAAGCACTGTAGAGAAAGAGACGGCAAATAAATAAGAGTATAGACTGACTGTTATGATGTGCAGAGAAAAGAAAAGAGTAGCATAAACCAAAGCACAACAGTAAAACAAGAACACCCTGGGGTCTGAGAATGAATGATGGGATCCTTTTGAAAGATAAAAGCAAGAACCGATCAACATCCCCATCCTCAAACTTGCCCCAACTCTGAACCCTTAGACCCTCTATATGTGTTCTCCATGTCTCTTCTCCACCCTAGCCCACTGCATTCTGCAAAAAGGAACCTTTTAGCCTTTCCTCTCATGTATATGGAGTACAACTCTATAACCTACTTTAGAAAGCAAAATCTAGGGTTTCTTTTTTTGTTCTCCTCTTTCCCTTTTTAATATTTGTTTTCCTTTGTCATGTAATTTTTTTTCTTTTGTTATTTTTTTCTGGGGAGGAAAGAATGAAAAAAGACAAATGTTGTTATATTTCTGTTGTAGTCTCCTGTTGTAACTTTGGACTGTTAAAACTATAATTTTGTGTTATGGTTGGAAATATGTGATATTATGTGCACAACTCAATAAAGCATATATTTTTTTTACAAAAAGCAGAATGAATTAATACTAGCCAAAGCTGGGGTTGAGGAGGGAACTAAAAGGATTCTGTAAATACATCTGCGGGAGAAGAAATACCATAGACAAAGAAGGCCCACTTATCAGTGAGAGAATGGATTAAATTAATGATGACACTGAAATGGCTGAGATCTCCTACTCCTTTTTATTTTAAATCTGCTTTAAATAAGAAAAATAAGTTTGAACATTTAGTAAATAAGGAAAACCTTACAAAATAGCTATTAAAAGATTAGGTTTATATTTAGAAAATTTAAATACATTCTAAATGTATATTACATTTGGAAACAGTGACACATATTGTCTTGTCAATATGCAATGTAGGGTTTTAAGGGAATTACACAGATAAACTTATTTTTGGAAAATTGTGGGAACCAGGAGAGGTATCAGAGGACTTGGGGGAGAAAGCAAATGTAGTGCTGACCTTCAAAACAGTAAAAATCAGGGAATGATGCTGGCAATCATCACCCTGTAATGCCAGTTTCTGTTCGTGGTAAAATAACTGAGCACATCTTGAGAGAAATATTACTCACTAAAGTTGTGAAGGTTTAACAGAGTCCTGAGGAAAAAAGCATCATTTATGAATAATGCAAGATGCCACACAAGCCTGATGGTTGTTATTTTTTAGAATTACAGAATTAGTGGATGGTAATTGTAGTTATGTTGTACTCTGGACATTAGTAAAGCAATTAACCCCTATGTGTCATGAAATCGTATCTCAACTTCCAGTTGGATTGGATAGAAACAGCCATATGGATTGAAAACTGGCTGGAAAAAAAACTGTAACCAGAGGATGATGCTAAGCAGAAAAGCATTGAGTTGTTGGGAATCTGTGTGTTGAGATGCCACAGGGCTTGGTTTGGGGCCTGGTTTTATTTAATCTGATCTAGAAGAAGTTGTCATATAAATTAAATACATGGATGATACTAAATTAGAAGGCGCTGTGAATACCTGTGAGGACAGAGAAGTATTATAAAGTAATATAAAGTAAAGAGAGATTAGAAATATGGGCAGAAAAATAAGAAAACAAGATTTAACTTGGAAAGTTTATCTAGAATGGCTGGAGAATGACCTGAGACATACATACTGAAGGGGTGGAAGAAGCTTGCAAAGAGACAACGGAGGGTGGAAATTAGATACATCTTTGCAATATGATGACAGCAATAAAGACTGTTGCGATTTTGAGCTGTATGCACAAAGGCATTACATCGTGGGACAGGGAGGCCCTGTCTGTATGATCTCTGTGTTCAGTTTGGGGTATCACAGTACCGGAAAGACGTGTCAAGGTGGATGCAGTTCAGACAAGAGCAACAGAAATGATACGGAGGGGATGACTTATGGGAAGAATTGAAAAGAACTAAACCTGTGTAACTGGGGTAAATGACACTTAAGGGGAGAACAACATAGCTGACGAGAAGGAAACAAATTATAGAAGGAAAATTATAGAAGGAAAAAAACATAGAAGGAAACAAATTATTTAGGGTGGTACTAAAAGGAGTAACCTGTAGTGATGGGATGAAAATAAAAAAGCTTAGCCAGCATATTGGGAAAACCTTCCCAGATAATTGTGTTCAGCTATGGAATAGTTTCCCAGAGGGACAGGTAGAGGTCCCAACCTTTTGCATGTTTGAAACTTGACTGGATACAGCAATGGTAGATGTGCTGTAGGGAACAACCCTGCATTGGTCACCAGCAGATGATGGGGACCTTCATAAGTCTCTTCCATCCTTGACTTCTGTGCTTCTTTGATTCTGACCTCACACTGGGGAGCCTGGGAGACCCTTTCCTGCCTGCTTTGATTTCCCCTTTTCTTTGTGTCCCACAGTAAGAGGCGAGAGACGCCATATACAGACCGCTTGCAGCAGTACATCAGCACGCGGGGTAAGTGTTCACCAGGGATAGGTGGCAAGGGGAGCCTCTTCAGAGCTCACTCACATTTCTTCCTCCCTGGGGCTTGGCTATGATCATGGTTGGGCTATCTCTTCTTCCTCGTAGGGCTTGGGGTGAAGTATTACATTGACCCTTCGACCTACGAGGACCCCAATGAGGCTATTCGGGAATTTGCCAAGGAGATTGATGTGTCCTTTGTCAAGATTGAAGAGGTCATTGGATCAGGTAATGCAGGGAGAATGGCAAACCCCGCTGTATGGCCCATAGCTCTGCAACTCATGATGTGACTCAATCCTGACCCACATCACTGCTAGTCCCCATTGTGAATCAACCTCTGCCCTACTTCCTGAAACAATATCAGTGCATCTAGTGCATCCTGACCAGAATGCACCTTAACCTTAACCCCTAACTTGGTCCAAACTGTGTATAAAGCAGCATTGGAAAGGCCACCCCCAAATCCTTGTTTGACCCCCTAATCTGTTTCAAACCTTAATACACATCTTCATTCAAATTGGAGCTTTGACTGTGAATTTTGTGCTAACCCAAACCCTAATTGCTACCCTGGTCCTTGTCGGTCCCTGGGATCTTAACACTAGACTGTTTATCCAGCCTGTCCCTCACTAGGATCTCATGTTTCCCCATCTCATGCTAGCTGTGTTTTCCTCCTCCCCTGGTAGGAGAGTTTGGAGAGGTGTGCTTCGGGCGCCTGAAACCCCCGGGGAAGCGGGAGTACACAGTGGCCATCAAGACTCTGAAGTCAGGTTACACAGATGAGCAGCGGCGGGAATTCCTGAGTGAGGCCAGCATCATGGGGCAGTTTGAGCACCCCAATGTCATCCGCCTGGAGGGTGTGGTCACCAAGAGCCGACCCGTCATGATCGTCACGGAGTTCATGGAGAATGGCTCACTGGATTCCTTCCTCAGGGTATCCCAAGCTGGACTCTGCTCCACCCACCCGCACCTCTTTGTCACTGTCAGCTCCATCATTTAATCTATCCATCCTCTTCTTCTCTGTGTCTGTCAGATCTCAAGGCCAGTTTCCTGGAGGTGTGATGGAGATAATGATGAGACACTGAATGGATCTCTCTGGGGCCAATGTGTCGAGAATCTTCTATCACTGGCCAGGTCACCCAGTGGGAGATGGGTAGACTGTTCCACAGTCCAATACAAACTCACTGATAAGAAATATTTCCTGATATCAAGGCTAAAATGCCCCACTCTGCTACCTGTCCTGCAGTTACTATTAGTCCTGTCCCCCGAGGCCTCCTTAGGGATGTGGTTTTCAAGCTGTGCATCATAGGGCATTTTTAGGTGGTCCATGGAGCTGTCTGTTGTCCAAACGGTAGCGCTTCTGCCTTCAAGCAGTAAAGCTTCCTGCTGGTTATAGCCTATTTCAGGGCTCGTAGAGTTTTCAGAGGTTTTTCTGATCAACTACATTAAAACAAAACTGAAGGTGGATTTCTCTGCTCCTTGTGAGCTGCTTCACCTCTTTCTTTACCAGGTGTCTCTTTGATGATAATTCAACCATGTCCAGATTTGCAGGTGACACTACAATTGGAAGGTTATACAGCACATAGAACCAAACTAGAGACCTGAAAGATCAAAGCATAGGGGGGCTGCAGGTTGCTCTTTTTTCCTGTAGCCAAGTCATCTAGCCACTATGGAGATGGTGGAGGATAAGGAGTTGGAGGCTAGGAGAGGAAGTGTCCACAAGATGAGATGTATCTTCAGAAGTCAAGTATCCGAGGGGTAGCCGTGTTAGTCTGGATCTGTAAAAGCAGCAAAGAGTCCTGTTGCATCTTATAGATGAACAGACGTATTAGAGCATGAGCTTTCGTGGGTGAATACCTCCTTCGTCAGATGCATGCATCTTCAGAAGTGGGTCTCCAATATGAAACTGTTTGCGATCCATTGCCCTAAACACCTCTCTCCTTCCTCGGTATTTACACTTGTATGGTACCTGTAGGTGGTTCTGTCTAACCCAAATTTGACTGAACATAGACATATTTACTTCTTTTAACTAACTTCATAATCCCTCCTGCTCCAATCCCTCATTGTTGCTTTTCTCTGCTGGCTGTAATTCCTGTGTCCACTGAGGCCTGAGTCTTTTCTGTCTGCAGCAACGGGAAGGACAGTTCAGCATGCTGCAGCTAGTGGGGATGCAGCGGGGGATCGCAGCTGGCATGCGTTACCTCTCGGACATGAACTATGTCCACCGTGACCTGGCTGCCCGTAACATCCTGGTCAACAGCAACCTGGTGTGCAAGGTGTCTGACTTTGGTTTGTCCCGCTTCCTGGAAGATGATGCCTCAAACCCCACCTATACTGGGGCCCTGGTGAGTTACTGTTGGGGAAACTGGGCTTCTGCTATGACTGCCCAGCACAGGCCTGTCCTGAACTCACTGTTAATTCTTTATACAAGTCTTGTGTGTGTTCCTCTTACCTATAGAACAGACAGTAGCTTGGGGACAAGATACCAGGAATGGGGTACAACACCTTCCACCCCTAGTGCACCACTTCCAGCTCAGCCTCAGATTGAGAGGACTGGAGGGATTGGGGATGGGGTGCAGAGCCTTTCACCTTGAGGTCATCAGTTTTAACCTAGCCCCAGACCGATAGTGACTGACAATTGCAGCCATGTAATCAGCTGTACAAGATGAGCTGGTGAGCTCAGTACATTGCCATGTGGGGTAAGGGTGCACATTCCAAACCCCATCTACTACAGTAGGCAACAGTTTGCTCCTGTGCTGGCCAGCTCAGCAGAGAGGCTGAGTACTGAGGAGCCATGGAGACTGAACTCCTCTCCTGCCCCGGGGCGCATAGGGTAAGTACTACACCCAAAATACCTGCCAAAAAAACCTTGTACAGCACCTACGAGCAATACCTAAACCGACCATTATATATATGTAGAGCTCAGACACCCCCTGGGCCCCCTGCAAGAGAGGGACTGGGGCCAAGGGGCTGCAGCAGTCATCCTGTGTGCAGGGCTCAGAGGAGGATCCACTAGTTGGGTGGTGAGATGGGGATCAGATTAGTGTGCTTTGAGCAAGAGCCAGCAGCTGAGCGGCTTTGAATATTTTGTCAGTTGGGGAGAGTCAGGCCAGAAGAGAAAGGGATGAAAAGCTGATCAAGTACATTTGTCCCTGGTGTTGGACACTGGAATTTTCAAAGGAGTCTAAGAACTTCAAGTGCCCGACTCCGATTGATGTTCAATAGGATTTGGGCACCTTAGACTCCAGTGAAAAATCCAACCACAAGGGTTAAACTTCATTAGACAATTGGATTTGCAGCAATCAAAGGTTGGATTCTGCTCCCATCCATGCCATGAGACAAGGTGGGGACATGAACATGACTAATTTAACCCCTAAACAACCAACAAAATATCGTCATTCTGCACTAGTACCACGTGCTCTGGGCTGGGCTGGGTGCTGGGATCTGGGCTCAGCCATTCAATGAAGTCTGTTCCTTGGATTCTCCATGCCTCACAAGCGCTCTGCTTGCTCCATCTCTCTCTCTGCTCTTCAGGGTGGCAAGATCCCCATCCGCTGGACTGCTCCCGAAGCCATCCAGTACCGCAAGTTCACATCCTCCAGCGATGTCTGGAGCTATGGCATTGTCATGTGGGAAGTGATGTCGTATGGCGAGAGGCCTTACTGGGACATGTCTAATCAGGATGTAAGTTCTGGTTGGGCAGGAAAGTATGTATCTCTCTGTTCTCACTGATGGCCCTCCTGAAGGTGGAACAGGCCCAGATAGATCTCAGTGGCTGAAGCCAGTGTTTCCCAGCGCTTAACCTGGCATGTTTCTTTCTTTGCTGCAGGTAATTAATGCTATTGACCAGGACTATCGCCTGCCACCACCCCCAGACTGCCCCACTGTCTTGCACCTGCTCATGCTTGACTGCTGGCAGAAGGAGCGGGTTCAGAGGCCCAAATTCGAGCAGATAGTCAGTGCTCTGGACAAGATGATCCGCAAGCCATCCGCGCTCAAAGCCACCGGCACAGGGAGCAGCAGGTGAGATGGGCCAGGGGCAAAAGACAGGTGGGGTGCAGCTGGGGTGCTAGGCTAGGACCATGAGCAGAAGGAGTGGGGGAGATCTGAGACTGGGATCAATTTTGAATCAAAAAGGGCATGTGTGTGTGTGTGAAGATGGAACCGGTGCCTGGTGCACTTTACAATTGGGATTGGGGTGATCTTGGTGATGGGAGTGTGGGGGGCTGAGTGTAAGGAGAAAGGAATCTCTTTAGTGGGGCAGCCAGTGTTAGGGGTGAGCAGGAAATGGGGGACCTTGCAGCTGAAGGGAGGGGAATGCCTGGGGTGGGTACATCAGGGATTAGGGGTGAGCAGAGGAAGGAGGACCCAGACTGTGGAGAAAAGGAAATCTTTACTTAAATCTGGAATTGGAAATGTGTCTTGCATACAATATTTTCCCATCTGCATTTCCCAGCCTGTTGGAACCAGATGCAGGAGGTCAGCAGAGGGGATGTCTCTGGGGGTAGATGCAGCCAGGATTAGATGGCCCCAGAGTGGATGACGGAAACACGTCCTGCTGGCCTGGAGGGATTTTCCCGTGGGTTTTAAACCTCAGCACAGCACAGCACAAGACTGGGGGAGGGGAGGAGTGTATGCTTGTGCTCAGTTTATTAAACACCAATATAGAAAGAGACTTTTAGCCTTGGGACAGATTCAAAAGGCAGGAAAAGCAGCAAATTTCATTTATAAACCATGGTTTCTTTAGCCTTTGGCTGCTGCTTAGTCTTGTTCCCTTTGATGAAGGAAAGTGTTGGAGCCTAAAAGAGCCACTCTGTATGCATGAGGTAACTGCTAACTGGCTGGGAGCAGCTCAGAGAGAGAGAGCTAGTCCACAACTAGGGAGACACAGGGAGTGACTTCACCAGCCCCATTTCCTCAGTCTTGGGAAGCCACCTCAGCTCCAAGGGATCTTCACCCAAACAGTGAGGCAAGATCCAGCAAGTGCCAGAGGGTCTGGGGCAACTGGGGATGCTTGTCCAGAGGGATTCATGATGGAGCACGATTGGGGGGTGGGGGAATTGTTACCTGTTCAGCAGTCTGAGTTGGGTTGGGTGGAAAAGGGAAATGGGGGATGCTAGTAAGAGAGCACCTGGGCACCAGGCAGGAGCTTGTGAAGGTGCTGGGGCGTGGTTGGGGGATATTAGTGTCTATCCTTATTCCATGCTGTTCTGGTGTTGTCCCCCTTCCTCTCTGCTCTCCCCTGGACTGAGTATTGTAAATTGGCTGGTAAGCATTGGTCATGTGAACTTTTAGCACTTAAGTTCCCTCTTCCTTTGCAGACCATCCCAGCCCCTGCTGAGCAACTCACCCCCAGACTTCCCCTCACTCACCAGTGCCCATGAATGGCTGGATGCCATCAAGATGGGCCGCTACAAGGAGAACTTTGACCAGGCCGGATTGACTACCTTCGATGTCATCTCACGTATGACGCTGGAGTAAGTAAAGTTGGGATGGAGCAGAGTACACTTGGTGCTGAGGGCTTCCACCTAAGGAGAAACTTCCAGAGTGGAAGAGGAGCTAGGAGATAAGGAGTAGGGAATCTTTGGAGGATACACACAGAGGTAATGGAGGGGCATGTTTGTGCATCGGCAACCACACCACTGCACAACTGAATTTGCATTAGTGCATTCTGGGAAAACTTGGGCTGCTGCTGTCCCATAGTACCACATGCACACAGAGCAACACCAGTAGCTCATGGGACGGCACACTCTGGGATGTCCTTCCACACGGAGAGCTGGGAAGGAGGAGCACCGGCCAGGCCAGGCACACAGGCACAGTTACGGGGCAGAAATACTGTGCTGTTTGGGAGACAACTACCTGCCAGGCTAGGCCTGTGGAAGTACCATCAGTTCTAACCACGCTGGCTGTGGCATAAACCATGTTTAGAGCCAACCATGCCACAAATTGGGTTAAAATTGGGTAACAGTGAAGACAAAGACAGAGCCAGAGAAAGGGAAGTGACACAGAGGAGGTGGGTTGGGGCAGTTCAGAACAGGAGTCACATCTTTACCATGCGCCCTTTCTCTCACAGAGATATCCAGCGCATTGGGATCACCCTGGTTGGTCATCAGAAGAAGATTCTCAACAGCATCCAGCTCATGAGAGTTCACCTGAACCAGCTTGAACCAGTAGAGGTCTGAGGTTTAGACCATTCCCCCACCTCCAAACTCCAGGAAGGGAGTTCAGAGCGATTTTCACTATCAATGGGAGCAGGCATGGCGATCCCTGGAGACTTTATGCAGAGAGAGGGAGTGGGCATTAAATGTCCCATGCCACCAAACCAAACCCTTGCAGTGATTTGACTGCAATGCTACAGAACTTGTGCCATTCAGATATGGGTGATTTTGTACATTGGGGAAGGACTGAGGGAAGAGGGAGCTACTGTAATGTGGGGAGGAGCTGGAAGATAGTTTGGACAGATCAGACACACTTGCTGCCTCTTCTCTGCCAGCAGATGGGTTCGAAAACATTACAAAGCTATCATTGGACTGTGTCTGCGGCTGGGAGCCCATCAAAGCCACACAGATATTTTTTGCCCTGAACCAGGCAAAATAAAGGCAGAGGAAAGTTACATTTTTTTTCTAAAAGAAAATAGTCCAGGTGTGTGAGGTTCTTTCACAGGTAGTATGGGGCTGGGGCAGGCCTGCTACCTGCCATCCTCGGCTTGATGGGGAGCTGGAGCACCAAGTGGGGACACATTATGTGACGGAAGATGGGGTGAGTGACCTGGTTACTGCAGTGCTGTCCTGTTCCAGGGAAGGGCTGGGAAGGCAACAGTGAACTCAGAGCTCCATACTGCTTGGTGGCAGGCAACAGAGGGGCCTTGAGTCTGCACCATGGTCCCAGGGGCTGGGAGGGGAATCAGGTGGTCCCTGGATCCACACTGTTCCATTTCCCGAGTTGGGAGCGGTGGCTGAGCAGAGATTCCTAGATCCCCCCTGCTGGGCTCTGGCCATTTGAGGGGGAGCAGAGGATTCTGGTTCTAGGGATTAAAGAGGAAGGGAGGGGAGCAGAGCCTTTAGGCTCCTGCTGACAGGGTTCTGGTTCCATTCCAGTCCATGTTGGGAAGGAGAGAGCTAAGTTCTCATTCCACACCACTTAGTATGCAAGAGGTGCAGGGGCTTCTGATTCTCTTCCCACTCCATTATGAGCATTGGCAGAGTGACCTCTTGGAGCAGAAGGTTCTTCCTTCGCTGACTCCAGTTGGCCCCCCAGAGCAGAGGAGAAAATGAAATGAACACAGACCAGAGAAGGGGAGTGTGTGGAGGATTTTACTGGGAGGAAATTAAACTCCAAGCAGGCCATTGGATCTACATACACATTCAGCACCTTTCATAATCCCCCATCAAGAAGGGACCAACCAAGATCAATCAGCTATGGCCTACAACCAGAGGAAGTAACCAGTCCCAACCAATCATATCTCTGATCTTTTAACAGGAGGTAGAGCTCCCAGGGAACACATACTCTGGGACTCACCATAAAGTGCATTATCTGGCAGTAAAACAGTGTCACTCTAGCATGACGAAGTCTACAGGAGGCAAGTTGTGTGTCCCCCTCTGATAGGCTAGTACTTGCCCGCTGACACATCTTCACCCTGGGTAAGTGGCAGGCCCTTTTGGGAGCCAAGAGAAGACATGTGGGTGACCCTGTGTAGATCTATATTAAAGGGTGAAGCTGAGCTGAGCTCAGATTTCAGGGCTTTATAAAAGCACTCGGGCATGGGTGGGCAGAAAACCTCAGGGGCCTTGTACCAATAAGTCTGTTCTGGTGCCTCTGCAAGATGAAATATCCTGACCCATCCATGCCCTTCTGCTAGCCCCCTGCAGTACAGCCTACCATTCTATAGCAAACCACTCCCCAACACCCAGGCACGGGGGTGGAGTTTGAAAGGCAGGGCTGTTGCAGACATTATTACCTTTAAAGAAATGGACTCCTGCCCCACTCTCAGCTGCTTGGCTGACCACGGGACTTCAGTCCATGCAGGGTTAAACAGACTGACAGCTGGACTCAGAAGGGGACTGGGGGAGAATTATTTTAAAGGGAGAGGTCTACATTACTCCAAGTAAAATTCACAGTTCAGACCTTTCGAAGCACTGAAGTAATAAAATATATTAAGTTATCTTTAACAGAGGGAGAGAGAAAACCACTGATTGAAATGTAAATAGAACTAAATACAAAAATAATCCAGGGGCTCTTTGAGCTGGGATGGGGAGAGGAGGGGACAAGAAATTCACAGCAGCACAAAGACAGTGTGAAGATTAAAAAGCATCAGCGCTGGAACCAGTCAGCAAGCCCATGCCTAGAAAATCTCTCTGTTGCTTGCCAAAGTGTCTGGGAATTCAGTACACAACCCAGTCCAGATTTACACACACTATGCTTGCCAGTCAAATCTACACCATCTGAGACCAAACTAGCACCTTCAGTGCCAAAAATAGGCATCACCATGAGATGCTAAAGAGATGCTCCAGTCCCTACCGCTACCATGGTAGCAGACGCACCTTCCACAGGCCTCCACTAGAGGGCACTGGTACATGTTTGCACTGGTGAATATATTTTAGCAGTACTGCCATCTATGTGAGGAATCAGACATTTTTCTTCTTGAATGGTCTGGGTCAGTGAGGAAAAAGTTAGTGATCCAGTTCAAATCCTAGTGGCCTTGGCTGGGCTGGTGGGAACATGCACTGTCATGCATCAGGGATTGTTTTTTCCATGTGTGTGTTTACATTCATGCAATGGGTGACCAGCCCCATGTCCTCACACACTCCAGGCACTCCATTTAGCCCCACAGAGAGCTGCTGTGGAGTGAGCCGTCCATATGGGAGTGCAGGCAATAGGATGTTTACTACTGCAAGGTGTCCATGCTGGACCATGGCCTTTACCACTGGCAGGAGAGAGGTATCACTCACTGCAAGGAGGCAAACGAGCAGTCACTCAGACATGGTAGACCTCCTCCTCCTTCTCCATGGCAAGGTTGACATGGCCCTGTAGCTGCCCTAGGGTGCTGTGCCTCAGGATGTCCCAGCCATGGCTGGAGCTCCTCCGGGACAGGCTTGGCGACACAGCTGGAGTGCTGCAAGGGGTAGTCTTCCTGTACGGAGCCTCTGTGTCCTTGTCGTCCTCCAGCTCCTGTTTGTTCTGTGAGTACTTGTCAAAGTCTTCTGTAATCTGGAACTTAAATGCTTCCATGTAGCAGTGCATCTTGTGCTGCCTGCCTTCGCATCGGTCTTCCACCCTGTAGGCAGGATGAGAACAAAGACAGTCAAGACTAGTGTGCTAGGAATATCTACATCTCACACTTTTCAGCTCCAAGCCAAAGCAGAAGCCCCACCAACTAGGCCTCTCCTACCAATGCAATGTCTCCCACTCTCCAAAAGAACTACACTAAAGTATGTCAGAGAGCTGAGCCACTGCAGTCAGGGGGGAAAAAAAATCAGGTGGGGAGCTGCTTCTACACTCTTGTGTTACATGGTGATCTCTCATCTAGCAGTGGGAACTGGCACAGAGAGGTAACTCGCCATGCTCCACCTCCCCTGCAGTAGCAGCCACTGCAATAGCAGAATGGAAAGCAAATTATTGCCTGACCTCCCTCCATCTGGTGCTTTTAGTACAAAATGCATAAGTGACCTGTGGAACTCATTTGCACAAGATCTCACTGAGGCAAAGACCTTAGAAGGATTCAGAAAGCATTCAGCATTTCTGTGAGTAATGAAAATAGCCACAGTTTCATTAGCAAGGATAAAATACTATAAGGGTTATAAAACCCTGCTGCTTTGGAGAACAAGCCAAATTCCAGCAGGCTGGCTCAAGGAAGGACCTTCCCCTAAGGGCCAGCTATTTCATAATTACCCATGCTGGGATTCCTTACGCCTGCCTCCGAGGTTCCTGTTACTGGGGGTCCTGTCAGAGACAGGATACTAGATTAGTGGGATCTGCACCAGTCTGGCAATTCCTGGGTCCTGCTGCCGAAAAGCAGAGCAGGCAGCAAGTGCACTCCCCCTCTGGTCCCTCTGCTGACTTAGATACTGAGTCAGTGTGCACCCACTGTCTCACACAAGCAATAGTTTATTTACCTCAAAGGCAAGGCCCTGCCCACAAGCATTCTAAGGCAAGGAGCCACGGGTGCTAGGCTTTTGCATCTGTTCCTGGAGGGGAGGGAAGGCGGTAGCAATCTGAGCAGTGCAGAGTGTAGATATTCTTTTCTCTCCTACAACCCAGGCAGGAGCTGGCAAATGGCATGGCCTGCAGCCTAGGGGCAGCTTTGGTTTTTACATTTCATAATGCAGTGCTAGTGCACTATGGCAGCTCTGCATTAGGGCTGGAGGGCAAGGGATCGGTTAGTGTCTGCCTACATTTTGCTAGGAGCATCCCTTCTTCCTAGCCCATTAACCCTCTGCCTGATGCAGGGTCACAGAGAGCCTGTCTGTCCCTTCACACAGACATCTCTAGTGTTCAAGAACCTCAGGAAGGAAACGAGTGGCTGCAGCTCCTTGAATCCCACGCCATGAGCCCTGTTGAGCTGCAGAAAAGGCTTTGGAGCATGGAGGGAGATGAAGAGAAGTACCAAGGAGTCTAGCAATAACTGAGGGATGGGTATGGAGTTAACCTCACTGTTACGGCTTTTAGTTATGCTGGAGTTATTGATTTGATCAACAGCTTGGAGTGACTGGATTAGCAGAAACAGCACGAGTCCGGTGGCACCTTAAAGACTAACAGATTTATTTGGGCATAAGCTTTAGTGGGTAAAAAAACACTTCTTCAGCTTATGCCCAAATAAATCTGTTAGTCTTTAAGATGCCACTGGACTCCTTGTTGCTTTTGTGGATACAAATTAACACAGCTACCTTCTGATACTTGGATTTGCAAAGTGATTGGACTAGCTGCTGCGGAGTTGTAACTCAAGCTGTTGCATCCTCACTGCATCACTAGCTTAAGATCACTTGACCTTCAACCCAGCCCGCCTGACAAACCAGCTAGCTCAAGCTTAAAGCACCCCGTAACTTGAGCTAGAGTGTGTGGACAGGCATGAAGTTAAGGGTAACAAGTAGGGCTGTCAAGCGATTAAAAAAATCGTGATTAATTGCACTGTTAAACAAGAATAGAATATCATTTAAATATTTTTGGATGTTTTCTACATTTTCAAATATATTGATTTCAATTACAACACAGAATACAAAGTGTACACTGCTCACTTTATATTTATTTCTGACTACAAGTATTTGCTCTGTAAATAAAATAAATTTTATTTTTCAATTCACCTAATACAAGTAGTGTAGTGAAATCTCTTTATCATTAAAGTTGAACTTACAAGTGTAGAATTATGTACAAAAAAACCCCTACATTGAAAAATAAAACAATGTAAAGTTTTAGAGCCCACACGTCCACTCAGTCCTACTTCTTGTTCAGCCAATCACCCAGACATACAAGTTTTTTTACATTTGCAGGAGATAATGCTGCCCGTTTCTTGTTTACAGTGTCACCTGAAAGTGAGAACAGGCATTCTCATGGCACTGTTGTAGCCGGCATCACAAGATATTGAAGTGCCAGATGCACTAAAGATTCATATGTCCCTTCATGTTTCAACCATCATTCCAGGGGACATGCATCCATGCTAATGAGGAGTTCTGCTCGATAACTATCCAAAGCAGTGCAGACCGACACATGTTTATTTTCATTATTTGAGTCAGATGCCACCAGCAGAAGGTTGATTTTCTTTTTTGGTGGTGTGAGTTCTGTAGTTTCTGCATTGGAGTGTAGCTCTTTTAAGAATTCTGAAAGCGTGCTCCATACCCCATCCCTCTCAGATTTTGGAAGGCACTTCAGATTCTTAAACCAAGTGCTGTAGCTATCTTTAGAAATCTCACATTGGTACCTTCTTTGCGTTTTGTCAAATCTGCAGTGAAACTGTTCTTAAAATGAACACGTGCTGTGTCATCATCTGAGACTACTATAACATGAAATATATGGGAGAATGCATGTAAAATAGAGCATGGGACATACAATTCTCCCCCCAAGGAGTTCAGTCACAAATTTAATTAATGCATAATTTTTTTAATGAGTGTCATCAGCATGGAAGCATGTCCTCTGGAATGGTGGCCAAAGCATGAAGGGGCATACAAATGTTTAGCATATCTGGCATGTAAATACCTACAAAAGTGCCATACAAATGCCTGTTCTCACTTTCTGGTGACATTGTAAATAAGAAGAGCATTATCTCCTGGAAAGGTAAACAAACTCATTTGTCTTAGCAACTGGCTGAACAAGAAGTAGGACTGAGTGGACTTGTAGGCTCTGAAGTTTTACACTGTTTTGTTTTTGAGTGCAGTTATGTAACAAAAAAAATCTACATTTGTAAGTTGCACTTTCATGACAAAGAGATTGCACTAAATTACTTGTATGAGGTGAATTGAAAAATATTATTAGTGAAGGTAGGGGGCTGGACTCAATGACCTTTTGAGATCAATTCCAGTTCTAGGAGATAGGTATATCTCCAATTATTTATTCAGGGGAGGATAGCTCAGTGGTTTGAGCATTGGCCTGCTAAATCCAGGGTTGTGAGCTCAATCCTTGAGGGGGCCATTTAGGGAACTGGGGTAAAAATCTGTCTGGGGATTGGTCCTGCTTTGAGCAGGGGGTTGGACTAGATGACCTCCAGAGGTCCCTTCCAACTCTGATATTCTATGATTAATTTTGTCTATCATTTTTACAGTGCAAATATTTATAATAAAAATAATATACACTTTGATTTCAGTTACAACACAGAATTCATATGAAAATGTAGAAAAACATCCAAAATATTTAATACATTTAAACTGGTAGTCTATTGTTTAAGAGTACAGTTAAAACTGTGATTAATCGTGATTAATTTTTTTGAGTTAGTCGCGTGAGTTAACTGTGATTAATTGACAGCCCTAGTAACAAGAGTTATAACTCAGGCTAACTGTGTTGTGAAGATGCAGCCTTAGTCTCTGTCGGTGCCATCATTATCTACTGTATAGACAGTTATGGGATCTCAATGGGATTAAATGCTTCACAAAGTTTTCCTTGTGCACACAAATGGAGCTAACCTTATAGATAGGTTTTGGGTCTGGAAGGAACTGGCCCTTCCCTGGTAGGGGAATACCAACAGGGGCCTTGAGAGAAGGGAGGACTGAGTCGTGCACACAGATTGTGCAGTAGATATCCGGTATGGCCAATTTCTCTTGATCGTAGGGCACTCTAGGAACTGGCGGACTGTCATTGATGGACAGCCCAGCAGAGTAACACCTACAGTCATGCAGCATAATCCTTCATGTTCCAGCCCAGCACTTCCCCCAAGATTTTACACTACGCTCCAGCACTCAGGGGGTCACAGTGCTCCGAGCATGAAGCTGTTCCGCTTCAGTGTTGCTTTAATTGCTGAATGGAGCTGATGTGAAATCTCTGTGCCCATTGCTGCAGGCCAAGCCCCTGCGGGTCTTGGATAGTAGGGAGAAATTACTCCCCCTTGTGCTCTGCTGCATGAAGTGCGGAGAGGAGGGTGCTGGACTTAAGTGTATTGGAAAAGCCCTGTGGCTCAGTTATTGCACATCTCTTTTCTAGCAGTTGCTAATGCTGGATCCCAAAGAGCTCCTGATTGAGCTATACAATATTATGAGGGGGGATTTCTTCCTGACTTTCCCAACTGCTGATCAGCTTATTCCTTGAAGAAATGAAGATGGATGCCCAGATTAAGCCTTTCCCTAACTAATCTAACTACAGATACTGCTCCTATACTGGCAGTCACTATAGTTTGCTGGCACTTGTGTAGTGCAGTTTGAAGTGAGCCCAATGTCAGCAACTGGAACCCCCTTTCTATTCAGCTTCATAGAGCAGGTCTATTCTGAAAGTGACTCTATGGCATCATGGGCCTCAGAGACTCCTGATCAAATGCACTCAGTTTACAAGTAAAGGGCCGTTTGTTTCTGATGGTCTCTCTCAATCTAGAATTTAATGGCCAGATATTTCAATGTATTTAGGTGCCTAAAGATGCAGGTAATGATCTAATGGGATTTTCAAGTGCATCATTTTCAGTATTAGGCACCTAGGCTCTTTTGAAAATCCCACTAGGCCACTACCTGCATCTTTAGGAACCTAAATACATTGAAAAGTCTGGCCCTGAGAATCAAGATGGGCTCTTTCCATCTCACCCACATCATCACCTGAAATAAAGGCTCTGCAGGTCACATTAAGCTCTCAGTTCTACCTCGGCAGCAAACCTGCCTTCGCACTATATCTCTGGTGTCATCTGTGCAACCCTATTGTAATCAGTAGGTTTGCACAGGTGTAACAGATTGACACTTAATGAACAATTCTGTTAACACTGCACAAGAAGGAATAGATTCCAATTCCCGCTCTCTGAACTGTGTTGGCTCTGCAGACAACCAGGACTAAAAATCAATGAAAAAAAACTTATTTTAGCCATAAATCAGCAAATCTGATAGATACCAGAGCCAGATATGCTGAGTGATAAAAGCCATTTTTACATAGCTACTTTTCTGAGCAGAACCTTCACCTTAATGTTGTCTTATCTAAAGAACCTTAATTATAATGAGTGCATAATAGCTTCTGCAATAATGAAAGTTGCAAAACAGTTGCCATTATAACCTGCTGTTTTCACATGCTCATAACTTTCCAAAACAATTCACCTTCAGGGCTGCTGTAATTTTCCAAGTTTAGGCTCTGTGTGATGGGATTTTGTTGTTGTTTTGTTTTGTTTTGGAAAGTTAGAACAAAATCCCTTCAGCTGTTTTCAAGTTCAGCCAGGATGAAAAATAATTTTTTTCCCTGCATCCCCTCTTTAAAAAAGCCCGTACACGATTTTCTTTGGAGAGAACTGCAGCAAAAATAGCAGTGGTTTGAAACTTGGCCTGGATGAAGTTTGCACTGAGAACTAGTGTCTTTACTTATCTGGAGAAATATTAATTTTAATTAACAAAAGATTATGACTGTTTCCAAACTGTATCCAACGCCCAGTAGAAACTGTATCAAACCCTCCCAGTGTTTACTTGATTAGAGAACTACATATTTTTAATTAACAAAAAGTAAAGACAGTTTGAAAATTGTATCAGACACACCCACTGGAAAATCAGATGCCAGCTTAGATATGCACAGTGGGCAACTTTTTAACTGTGTACATGTGGAAACTTGCACATTTAAGATGTTTCTCATTTGAACTGCTGAACTGTCTTCCCAGAGAGAGCTAAACATTAAGTTAACATTGAAGACAGTTGGTTTGGTAGTTTTTAAGCTTCAGAAGGTGTCAGGGAACGCAGAGTCCACCCTCCCTCCCCCTCACTCATAGTACACACTGGTACATGCATGCGTGCAGAAATGCATAATTAGCTTTCAGTATTACAGAGGACAGTGAGCTCCTTGTGGGAGGGATGTGATCGGGGGTAGGGGGGGCATTTACGGCTGCATATCTGGAAGCACTGCCTAAAAGTGAGGGTCTGTTGGGCTCTGACTACGTTGGGAGTTTTTATTACTTGAGTCATTTATAAGCTGGACTGCACAACAATGGAAGATCGACTGCATTGGATGGGTGAGAGCTGGACTAGGTGTGAGCCCACAGCCTTTTCCATCTCCGATTTCTATAATTCTCCCATGGCTCTTGCCCATCCTCAGGTTGCAGAACCCAGGCCACTGCCACCTGAATGGGTCCCTTTCACAGGGGGCTACACTGTCAGAACAGGGTGGATTAACACCATCTTCCTCTCTGACAGGGTCGCACAAGAGAATCCACTATGTTTAGTCAACATGTGGGCAAGCCCCATAGAACTCACCTGAGGTACCAGCGGTCCCCCAAGCCATACTCCTGCCCACAGATCCCAGAGCGAGGCCAGAGGCATTGTGGGAGTTTCCGCTCCAGCATGACAGTAGTGGCAACAATCTTTAAAACACAAAAAAAGGTGTTGGCAAGATAACAAGGAGTGCAGAGATAGGGGAAGTGGGTAGAACAAGCAGCAGGAAATCATGGGGGCATAGATGGAGTCTATACTTCTCATAGACACACATGAGTGAAATACCTACACATGTGTCTACACAATGGGCCCCATTTCAGCCCTCCTCTGCCCTGGGGTAAAATAAATTCCTGTTCCATATTTGTTTCATTCATGATCTCCTCCTCCAAAAACACACATGCTTTCTACTGCCAAGAACTCAACCCTCCCAACAAGTCTCCTCAGGTGAGAAAGGAATTCAGGCTCTTCAGTCATTACTCATGGGCTATCCACATACCCTAATGGGAACTCCTGACCCTGCCCTGTCCTAGGCTCAGAGCGAGTCTATGCATTAAGGTATGTTCACATGTGGCTGAGCAGCATCCTCACCTGTGCTCTCCAAAGCTCGTCCCGCTCGTGGGCCACGCGCCAGTGGGTATCACCCATCATGGCGATGAGTAAGTTGAGCATGAGGAGGGTGGCGATGACGGCGAAGGCGGAGTAGGTGATGCTGTACATGAAGGGCAGGTCCACTTCATAGTTGGCGGGCCCATCGATGATGGTGAGGAAGAGCTCGAAGGTGCTGAAGAGAGCTATGGGGTAGTTATAGAAGTGGCCCAGCTCATCGGGGTTTTCAGTCTGGAAGATGACATAAAAAGCTGGCATAGAGAGGAAAGGAGGGAAAATGAATGAGGAAGCCTCTGTGCTTTCTCTGCTCTGCCCTGCAGCATCCTACCATCTGCCTGAAACAACAGTATAGTGTTAGACTTTAGCCCAGGGCAGCCATGCATCCCAGCTGCAATCAGACAGCCCCAGTTTCCAGGGAGGCCTTCCTGTGTCACAGAGCTCATAGGATACTTAAGAGTCCTGAGTGCTATTTGGAACTCATGTTATTTAATCATAACTGGACAACATTATGTCCTCACTTCATGTGGTATCCAGAGCCCTCATCATGACACCAGTATGGCATAAAAAAATCATAGCAGCATCAGACTGAGATTATTTTGTGCCAAAGGGCAACTGCGCCTTGCATTTATCTCACAACACTGTGAATGCTGGAGGGAGAGTGAATAACTAAGTACCACCCCATCCCCTCTGGAGTAGAGAGGTGGGCTCCTCCTCTCTATGGAATATTGACATTGCTTCAGAACTGGGTCAAGTCCCACCAGCCCATAACATTTCTCCATGTCCAGGTTGCTGAGATCTCCCAAATAGCTTGTCCTCTCTGGGGCTGAATCAATAACTTCATAGGCAGATGTGTCAGTTCGTGAATGAAAGAGACTGGCAGAGGGGTGGGGCAATTTCGTAGGAAGGAACCTCAGATATGGGGAGGAAAAGGCAGAAGGAGGAGAAGGTATGGACTGTGAATAGCAAGGAGCAGGGAGAAAGGGAAGAGAGGAAATGGAACAGGTAAGTCAAAGCCCAGCAGCATGGGCAGACCTGGGAGCTTTGAGTTATATTCTAATATAAGCTATGAAGGAGCTGGAGGACTGAGCGCCCTCTTTCCAGACAACTGTTCCATAAAACCCAATATTCCGTGGATGAATGTGCAAGACAGGGTGCCCCTCAGGGTGTCCATTGAGACCCTGCTGTCATTTAACTGGGCTTGTAGCACCTTGCTGTACATTAATAGACACTGTGTATCGCATCATACCTACCTGATGCAAAGCCAAGTATCACCACTGCCATGAGCCAGCAGAAGCGCATGAGATCTCCAAATATCATCTGCAGATGAAACAAAACCATGAGACCCCACTCTCTCACAAAGACAGCCCTGAAACTGAGGCTTTGCTGACTAACTGGTCCTTATATCCTGGTCTCTCGCCTCCCACCATAGTAGATCCAGTCTTGTATCTCATGTCATATTGGATCAGACCACTAGTCCTTCTAGTCAGGAGACAAAGCAGGCCACTGGAAGTCAGCAGACCTAATTTCTAATCCAAAGGAGTTACTGTGTGAGCTGGGGAAATTTACTTAACCTCTCTTGCCTCAGTTTCTCCAGATATGTAATATACTAATGATACACACTCACTTTGTGAAAGTACTCTGAGCTCTATGGATGGGAGTGCTAGCCAAATGTTTTAGTAGTACTAATAGTTTAGTGGCCTAGCTGCAGAATGGCTCATACTTGATTGTTTCAGAGGGAAGTCAGAACACCTCCATAATACACTTGGTCCACCATAAGACACTGAAAATAGGGATTTCTTCTTGGCCAGCCGACTGCTGATCAGCTGATGCACAAGGACTGATAGGCATGCCTACAGTAGTATCACTGCAGCTGGGTAATCTTATCCAGACAAATTGTCTGGATAAGATTACCCAGCTGCAGTGATACTACCGTAGGCAAGGCTATCAGTCCAATTAAATATATGTATATATTTAATATTACTAAACTGCTCACCTCAATATTTTTTCCAGCAGTGTCATCCATTGAACTAGAAGACCCTACAGCCTGTTCCACCAGTATGACAGAGATGAAAGACTGATCTGAACCGACTAATGTTCTGAACCAGTTTAGTGACCTCTACGTCTCTAATGTCCACTGTACCCTTCACCATCCTGCATGTGTCCTATCTCAGGGTACGTCTTCACTACCCGCCATATCGGTGGGTAGCAATCGATTTCTCGGAGTTTGATATATCGCGTCTCATCTAGACGCAATATATCGAACTCCGAACGCACTCCCATCGACTCCGGAACTCCACCACCGCGAACGGTGGTGGCGGAGTCGACGGGGGAGCCGCGGACGTCGATCCCGCGCCGTGAGGACGAGTAAGTAATTCGAACTAAGGTACTTCGACTTCAGCTACGCTATTTGCGTAGCTGAAGTTGCGTACCTTAGATCAAACCCCCCCCCTAGTGTAGACCAGGCCTCAGTACATAAAAGAAGAACCTCACTTAAAACAGCCTGCTAGATAAAGGTCAAAAGGGTTCTTGTCTGGCTCCAGGAACTCAAATCCCACACCAGAAACTCCTGGGAAAGTGTTTCTATTCTGATGGAAGGACCAAGATATGACCGTAGGCACATGCTGATGCATGGCATGGCTGGATAACTGCTGCTCAGGATCCATCTTTGCTGATATCTTTATTACAGTCTCTCTCCCTCTTTCAGTCAGGCAGTGGGCTGTGTTGTCCTTACCTTCTGTATCATGATGGTGAACGGTCCCAGCATCTGAAAGCCTCGTGCGAAGTACATGACGTTGCACCAGCCCAGCACCAGGGCAAAGGACATGGGGACCACCTCTCCAGTGGTGCTGGTGAGACGCATCACCATGGTCACCAATATCATACAGGCATAGGTGATGCTATAGAGGATAAGACAGAGCCAGTAGGATCAGAATCACATTCCCACTCCACACTCCTAACAACTAACTCTCTGTAATCCTCCCAAACCCCACCCACACCAGAAAGCAATCTGTATGAAATAAGGAGAGGGGGAACCTCACATGATGATGTGGAAAGGTCCTCCCAGAATAGTTTGTCCAAAGTACTTGGTGACTCCAACTCTGAAGATATCTGGAATCTAAGAAGAACACTGTTCAAATTGGGGCTCAATCAGTTCGCACAAGCACAGAACATTAAATTATATTGATTTCTCTTACCTCAAGGATCAATATTACTATGGCTCCTATCACTGTGATCAGCTCCCCCACCAGCCTCAGATTGTCCTCAGGAGTCGCATAAGATTCCTGAAAGGAGAGAAGGAGGGTCCCCCTCAGTCCAACTGTGCGTGGCCAGGAGAGGACTCTTAGGCCCTATCTAGGCTTGAGGAAAAAAGTATTCTCTTTGCAGGATTGCTCATGCCATAGTCTCCAGAAGAGGCCGTTAGTCTAGAAGATCAAGCATGACAGCGGGAATCAGGAAAGATGGTTTCTACCCCCAGCTCTGACACTGGATGACTGCACAGCCACCTGGGCCAACACGGCCTCTTCTTTTGGGTGCCCAATTGAAGACACTTTGGGACTGATGTTGAGAGCTGCTGAGCACCTGCAGAACTCACTGAGTTCTGCTGGAGTTGGGGGTGCCCAGCACTCCTGAAGAATCAGCCCTGGGAAACAAGTGTCTCTCTTTAACTGAGCTCCAGCCCACATCTGTCCACATACCCTCTCCTCCCCGACTCTGTCCCATTTACTCCCCTGCCTTCAAGGAGTGGGGGATCGCTCAGTGGTTTGAGCATTGGCCCGCTAAATCTAGAGTTATAAGCTCAATCCTTAAGAGGGCAATTTAGGAATTGAGTTGGGAAATGGTCCTGCTTTGAGCAGGTGGTTGGACTAGATGGTCTCCTGAGGCCCCTTCCAATCCTGATATTCTATGATTCTATGATTCCATGTAGCTAAACCCATTCCCAAACAGTGGACCAACACACTGTTTGCCATCATCACTTATTTCACTCTGCTTGTGGGTTCTACCCTTTTCCCCACCCTGCATTTGTCTGGTCTCATCAGGCTGCAAACTCTTTGGGTACATTGCCCAGCACAGGGGCCCCACTCTTGGCTGGCCCTTAGGCACTACCACCAGAAACAGGATGCACTATTATAATAAGGAGGGAGCTGTAGGAGGTGCTCTCCCCTCTGAGTCAGTACTGAGCCCAACTTCCCAGCATGCTGCTCGGGGGTGCTGTGCCGCAGGGACCAGATGGCTGCAGGTATTCCCTTGCCTACATGGCCTGTAAAGTGCTTTGGGACTTTGGGGCTAAAAAGCTGGGAAGATTTGTGGGATATTAATGGTGTACACAATGTACCTGCAGCAGTTTCTGGATGTAGATGGTGTTGTCCCTTTCATGTGTTTTGTTGCTATGTCGACGTTTTAGAGGTCGATAGACACAGCACATGGTGAAGCAAATCATGTACAGCACGTAGAACAAGGCCAGGATGCAGAAATAGGGACGCCCATATTTATTCCACTTCAGGCTCACCAGCTCATTCACAGGGGTCAGGTCCAGGATCCGACGGGCCTGAGAGACAGACACCAGACTTCATTCATTGTGGGCCACCTCTCTGCCCCCAGAGAGCAAACTGGCAAATCATCCCAAGCTCATGAAAACAATCATAGTATGTTAAATCAAATCTGACTGGGACCCTTGTCTGTCCCCTTTTGTCTGCCAAACACAGAGCAATGACTCAAAGGACCTGGGCAGAGACAGGCTGCAGAAACAGGTCAGAATTTGTCCCACTATCCCACCTGGTCCATTAATGCCACTACACGCATCCAAAGACCTGGTGCATTCACTCTGGAAACACCTGGCTACCTTGCCATGCCAATAGCAAAGAAGAGCACAAGGTAGGAGGAGAGGAGAGGAGACAAAGACCACAGTCCTGTTAGAAATGACAGGCTCTTCCCCACATGGAAATACTGTAATATCCTACAGTCATAGTTCCATGCCCTGCAGTGTTTCTACAGAAAGCTGCAATGCTTCAGACCATTACTCTAGAATATTGTAATCATTTCTTGTTATAAGGGAGGTTACAGATCAAGAACATGACTTGCCAATAGATTCCAGTGGTCACCCCTTCCTAGTCTCTGCACTCTGGGTCTCCTGGAACCTGAATGGAGTCCAGCCATTGCGCCAATTTCAGGGTCCCTAGGCACACTCAGAGGGCACAGAACGTCTATCTGGCACCCTCCTCATAGCTGTTCTGGGTCCAGAGCTGACCCTTCCCACTTCGCAGTACTCAAACACACCCCTCTCCCTCGACTCTATCTACCAGGTGAACATCTGGTTTACAGTTTAACTCCCTCAGGGGCAAGCAGTAATTGCGAAGCACACAACAAACGCACATATGCACACTTTGTTCAATCTACCAAATTGATGCTCTTTACTTAATAGATGAAGCACAGGAGAGTACAGATCATACCACACAATAAAACATCATAAACACAATGCCTGCCCCCCCGCCCCCCACAGCTCACCCTCCCTTTGGGAGTCCCTGAGGGATAGTCTGTGTTCTGGCAGGCAGGTGGGCAGGGTCCTCCAGACCCTTGTGTGTCCTACCCTTGCAGCAGCCTCCCTAATCTTACTTTGCTGCAAAATGGCTCTCTCTTCCCCTGTTCCTCCCTGTGGTGTCCCTTTATAGATTCCTGCTGGGGTCACCTTCTTTTGTTCTGCTTTCTGGTAATCTCCCAAACAGGAGGAGGAAGCCACCTCTCTCAGGGAGTGCAAACCTATTGTCTGAAGGTGTTTTATTTTGAGTGCTGATCATTCACCATTGAGTCTGGCCTGGCAGAGAGACATGCCACAACCCTGCTAGCTCTTGGAGGATCCACATCCATATAGGCTTTTTTCCATGGCACAGTAATTTCAAAATACAATTTCATAAAGTCATCCACAACTCAGAAGTGATACAAACAGAACCCCCTAGTTTGTCACACCAACATACCTCTCTTTTCTTGGTGGTGACAATGAGTTCCAATAGAGATTGGTCATCTCCCCACGAGTCGATCTCTGTGAGGTCATACAGGGTGGAAACCAGGGGACCGAAGGTCCACTGGATGTGCTTTCTGTTCTGCATAAGGTGCTGGAACATCTAATTGGCAAGAAGGGCAGAGCTGAGCTCATGGGAGCATATTTGCCCAAACCACCCATCACCACAAGCACCAGTATCCCAGGACATTGAAATCATCTGCACCCCTGCTTCAAACTCAGCTCCGAAAACACTTGTCTACAGAAGCCTTCCAGACAGGGAGTTGGTCTGTAATCTTATTAGTTCTCAAGCCAAGCAAATTTGGGTTGGGTCAGAACTTGGATGGAAGACCTATGTGCTATAGGTATTACTGGCTCAGTAGGGAGTGCTTTCTAAGTTAGTACTGACCCAAAGCCCCAGCACAGTGTTAAATGCCATGGTGCAGGTGACTCAGTAGGTGATGTTTCCTTCTCTATGTCACTGCCTCAGCGTGGTACTATGGTTCTGGTGAGGCAGGAGGTGGTGCTCTTCTCTCTGAATCAGCACTGAACCAATCCTCTAACATTTTGTCCTGTCAGTGGAAAATGTTACACCTCCCCTCCAGTGACACTCTCCTGTAGTGCTACTGACACAGAGTAGTTGCTGTATGCCCCCAAAAGGCAGCTTCACTTTGGTGGGTGAGTGATCCCTATAAGTGATATCTGGAAAGTGCTTTGGGATCCTTCAGACAGAGACATGCCTCAGCGACATCAGAAATTATGAAAGCCAAGTGCTGCACACAAGCTCACCACAGTGTTGCCCTCAACCCCAGCTAGCTTGAATGGAGTGAGCCCCTCGTTGTTAGGGATTAAGTCCAGGGCTCCCAGCTCCCTTTTGCTCTTGTCATAGGAGAGAATGAAGTTGTACATCTGGCAGGCAAAGATCTTGTTGGGTTGGAGAACTAGGAGGTGGAGAACAGTGTTCCCTGTAGTGGAGAGAGAGACAGAGGGATGAGATAACTGGTAAGATGGGAAACACAAATCACCTCCCAATCTTGACAGACTTTCAGGCAGTCAATATACAGACCTTGCTCAGCCTCTGTACAAGAGGGTGCACCATTAGTATTCTGTGTGGCTCTGCACAGTATGAACAGCCCCACTTGACAATTAAGGAAAAGCAGCCCCCATCTAAAGTCCTTCAATCCACAGAAAAATGAATAATAAAAGGCAGTTGGTGTCATATTTTATCTAGGCAAAAGTCTATTGAAGGTTCCAGTATAGGACTAGTCATCCTGGAACAGACCATTGCTCCTACTAGCCAGCTCTGATATTACCACCTCACCAACTGGGATGTTTTTCCCTGGGTTTCAAGTTAACATCTTTCATAATTTTGAAACACTAGTTCTGGCCATCTCATTTCCTATGTAAATCTTGCCTATGATGTGTCTCACTGCAGAGGAGAGACAGGACTAAGCTGTAATGAACACAAAGGGAATTCTTTAATGAGACTGATGCACACAAATGGACCCTGTGGCGCTCTCTCTCTTTCTGGCTCTCAGACAGTCTTTGCAGCCTATTGTCACCACACAGGGTCCCTCTAAGGCCTGGACTATGCTCTTATGGGAGAGACTGCTTGCTGCTGAGTACATTACAGCACCATATTGCTATGTCCCTTTGTTGCCCTTCACTGGACCTTCTCAGTCTCACCAGCATCTTTCTTAAAGTGAGGTGACCAACTTCAGACAGAGTCCCACACAGGTACCATCATTTGGTACTACACCATTCGCACAGCACCTTGAAAGAGGCCACTGAAGAGCTCTTACCCAAGGTGTCTTGTGCTCTGATGTTGGCTCCATGTTTGATGAGCAACCGGACAATTGCCTCACTTCCTACACAGGCTGCAAAGGATAAGATATGCTCCCCTGAAGAGAAAGGAATAGAGACGAGGGAATACATAATATGGAGTTAAAGAGAGGAAACTGAAAGACAGGCAAAAAAACCCAGACCACTAAACACATCTCCCATTTCTCTCTCTCTCACACACACACACACACACACACACACACACACACTATGTAAAATTCCCATGTAAATGGTATTCCAAATGCTTTGCAGAGCTACCCAACAGGTAGGGGAGCAGAGAAATCAGGAGATACCGCCTAGGCAAGGCAGAGGAGATATGTTTGCTGACAGGATTTTTAGAAGAGCAGAATAGTGGCTGAGGCAAAGAGATCCAGGGAGGCTGTTCCATATGGAAGAAGCCGCACAGGAGAAGGGTCCTGCACCAACAAAGTGAAACTAAAACAATGAGAAGAGGGAGAGCGAAGAACTATGTCACACAACTAGAGGAAGCAGGGAGGGTCTAGGGTTGGGTAGAGAAACTAGCTCTGCAAGACTGAGTGGGGAAAATCCACAAAGAGTTTTAAAACTAAGGAGGACAATTTGGAACTGGATCCAGCTGGAGCTGGATCCCACATGAATGGGAAGGTAGTGGAGCCGGAGGAGGAGCGCTGGTTTGCTCACATCTGAGAAGACAGCTGAAGAGCTGGGATTTAGAGGAGGCCACATGGCAGTAAGTCAGCGCAAGCCAAATCTAACCCTGATTTAAAACAAACTCTCTCAGACCTCCTGCTTCACGCATATGACAGAAACAAACTAGTCACAGACAATGTTTTCAACACACCTTTAAGGGAACGGAGAGATTGCTTATGAAGAAAGATTAACATAGTTAAATATGAGCTGTACAGTGGAGTTAAAGGACACAATAACTGTTTAGAATGGAGATATACCTATCTCTTAGAACTGGAAGGGACCCCATACGGTCATTGAGTCCAGCCCCCTGCCTTTACTAGCAGGACCAAGTACTGATTTTGCCCCAGATCCCTAAATGGCCCCCTCAAGGATTGAACTCACAACCCTGTGTTTAGAAGGCCAATGCTCAAACCACTGAGCTATCCTGCCCCCCTAAGCAGCTGAAGTGGAAAACACCATGGAGGAAGAGAAATTGCTTAGAATGACAGCTGAATATGAGTCCATAGTGTGACACAGTTGTGACAATGGCTAATATCATTCTAGGGTGTATTAACAGGAGTGTCATAGGTAAGATATGGGAGGTGATTGTCCCGCTCTACTTAGCACCGGTGAGGCCTTAGCTGGAGTCCTGTGTCCATTTCTGGGCACGACGCATTAGGAACGATGTGGACAAATTGGAGACTGCAGAGGACAGCCACAAAAATGATCAGAGATTTAGAAAGCCTGGCCTATGAGGAAAGATTAGAAAAACTGGGCACGATTAGTTTTGGGGGGAAAAAGACTGAGGGGGGACCTAATAACAGTCTCCAAATGTGTTGAGGGCTGTTATAAAGAGGATGGTGATCAATTGTTCTCCAGATCCACTAAAAGAGAGGACAAGAAGTAATGGGCTTAATATTCAGCAAGGGAATTTTATGTTAAATATTAGGAAAAACTTTCTAACTATAAAAGTAGTTAAGCTTTGGAACAGGCTTCCAAAGGAGTATGTACAATCCCCATAACTGGAGGTTTTTAAGAACAGGTTGGACAAACACCTGTCAGGGACGCTCTAGGTTTACTTGGTCCTGCCTAAACACAGGGGGCTGTACTTGACAAGATCCCTTCCAGCCCTACATTTCTATGATTCTATGAGTCCATGACTGAACAGATTAAAATAGGTCAAAAGGGGAAGTACAAGCTTAATGTGAAACAGGTAAAATTCACTTCTGTGCAGAGAAACAACACAGAGCCCATGCACTACTTCAGTCTCAGTTAAGCCTGCAAAATAGAGTCTGTGTCTACATTTAGAAGCTTACAGCAGCACAGCTGTACCAATACAGCTGTACCATTGTAAGAGCGCCCATGTAGCCACATTATGCTGACAGGAGAGAGTAATAAAACCAGCTCAACAAATGGTGGTAGCTATGTCAGTGGGAGAGCATTCCCCCCCTCAAGTGACAAAAGTTTTGCGGACAGAAATGCTAGTGTAAATATGGCCTAAGTGGTATGTAAGGCGTACACCAGTCTTATACTGGCCCTATTCACAGAAAGAGCAAAAGCTGCCCAATCTAAAGCAAGAACTAAAATACTCTGTCCTCAGTGGAGCTTCTCCCAATTTACACACATTTGAATGAGAGCAGAATCATACCCGATATATTTTGTTTGGAAAGATTCTATCTAAATCTGTCTCTATTTTTTTTAAAGCAATCACATGGGGAGATTAGTACCTTTATTTTTGAAGTCCTCTTGCTTTCCCCACTCTGTAATTAAACAGCCCGGCAGATTTACAAAAGCATATTAAAAACCCTCTGGGGCTAAAAGCTCAGAGAAGCCAAGTTTCACTGGGTGTGGATTTTGATTTAATCAGGAGTAAAACTGCATTTGGGAAGCAGAACCCTGAGCCAACCTCCTCAACACAAAGCCACATACTCCTCTCCAGAGTGTTTCAAACTACTGAGTGAAAATTAATGAAGGCTCATTTAAAAAAAAAAAAAAAAGAGTAAATTTCTCTGCTAGACATGGTGTAATTACCGTCAGAAATGGGTAGTGTAAAACGGTTGTGCTACTCCAATTTACGTCACCTGAGGCTCTGGCCCAGGAACATCTCAAAGGAAAAATCAATCTTTAAATATAAGAATATCCTAGAAGTGGATCATAGGATTTAGAAATGGAAAAGGCCTGATACAATCCTGGAGCCTTAACATTCCATCTATGTTGCAGGGAATTTCCTGCCTGTAGGGGACGTTCCATTGAACAGCACAAAGTTCCTGAAATAAGGGAGCCACTCCTTTCCTGTAGGTTAGCCAGAATTGTAAGGTCCCAGGCCCATTAGGTCACATTTTATTTATACCCCCAGTCCCCATACCCAGCCAGTAGCAGAAATGTTCCCAGCATTCTGGTCAAGAGACAGACCAGTCTCCTGTTAAGAGACAGCCCCACTTAGCATCAACTATACGGCATGCTATTCTGCTCCAGCCTTTTTCTTATTCTCTGAGATGTTATCCTTTTAGTTTTAAGTGACTCCTGCTTTGAGGCGTCTGCTAATCTCACAGGGGAAATATTTAACAGCCTCAGAGATTCTTGCTGTTCAGAAATGTTTCCTGGTATTCAGCCTACATTTTCTCATTGCTAAATTTCACCGTTTTACTCTTAGTTAGACCCTATGGACGCTCTTTAACAATTCCTATCTCTACTAGGCACATGTTCAAGGAGGATGGGATGAGATGGCATAGATGCTAGCTAGAGAGAGAAAGAGATGTGAATGGATGGAAGAAAGAGAGATGAATAAGAGAGACAGAAAGATGGATGACAGACAAGCCCAAGTACTCTGTGGCAAGGCCCTCTGGTTTGTCCAGGCCTATTGTTCAGTTCTACTCAATAAAAGGAATGTACTCATAATCTGCCCCTTTGACATGAAAATTCATTCATGTTATGGTGCCCTTAATTTTTATTTCTTTCAGTGTACTGCAGAATTTTGTATTGTGTAACTATATAGGAGAGGGTGTTGGGGGAAGCTGGAGGTTTTGACAGCTGGGTAGGAAGCAGCTAGGGACCTGAGCACCTGGGAAGGAGTAGGAGGCAGTTTGGGATTAGCACATTAGTTGGATGTTTCTGCTAAAATAGTCCACTGTGAAGCAGTTGCAAATGATGGTGTAGCACCCATAAGGGAATGTCAGGATTACATTTAGCTGTGCCATGACTCCTTAAGGATTGAAAATCTGCTGAGGGCGTTAAAGGGGGACAGCTCTGGCTGCATGGCAACAGCAGAGCTGTAAGTGCTCTCAGGGTATGTCTACTCTTCCATGTAAGCCCACAGTTAGTGGGACTCGAATCCGCAGACCCTGGGTTTGCAAGCCCAAGGCTTGAGCATCCACACACATTGGTGACCACAGGTTTACAATCTGTGGATTTGGGCCCCAAATCTGGAGATCCAGCATCCACACTGCAGCACACAGACCCAAGTCAAACGGTCTATTCCAAGCTGCCTGGTGCTCTCCCCCACCCTCCCAGCTGTGGCTACTCTAGCCCTTAGTTCATAGTGCAGTGTGGGAAAACTTGACTGTCCAGCCTGCATGTTACAAGAAGCTGTCACAGCCCACCAAGTTCTCAACATCTTGCTGAGCCGTCTTTTGGGTCTGCATGCTCCGGGCAACCGGAGACAGCATTGTGGCAGAGTCACCATTTGAAGAGCTTCTCTTGCTTGTGCTTTCACTCCTGTTTCACCAAATAGGCAGAGCTTCAATGAGATACTGGTGGACATTCTGGCAGCATTTTCTGACCCACCAAAGGCATCTGGAGGAGGAGTCGGAGGAGGAAGAGGACACAGTCATTGAGCACTTGAATTGGCTGATGCTCCTTACAACTCTCAGGATAACCACTCATGCCACCTGTGTAACCTGGCACTTCTAGATCCACAAGCACAGACTGAGCCCCAAGCACAGACTGGTGGGACCACATGGTCATGTGGACCTGGGACAGCCAGCAGTGGGTCTAGAACTTTCACATGAAGAAAGTTACGTTTCTGGAGCTCTGTGAGCAGCTTGCCCTGACCCTCCAGCATCAGGACACACACATAAGGGCGGACAATCCCAACCCAGAAGGGGGTTGCTATAATTGTCTGGAAGCTGGCTACCCCACAGTGCTACAGGCCAATTGCTAACCAGTTCAGCATTGCAAAGTCAACTGAAGGTAAAGTGGTGGCAGAGGTTTCTGAGGAAATCAGGAGTGCAGTTTACTCCAAGGTGGCGGTCATAAAAGATATTCCAAAAGTATCTGCTGGTTTTGAGAAAATGGGGTTTCCAAATTGTGCCGGGGCCCTGCACTCAGCTCTCTGCTCTTGGCCCCACTCTGTAGAGGGGTCTCTGGGCAGAGAGTGCTGGGCATAATGGTTTGGGGCGGGGGGTTAAGTATGGGGCACTGTAGTTCTCAACCTGCAGACCACAAAATACTCAATATGCAGCCCACAATGATAAATAGGTTGAGAACCACTGCACCAGAGAATCACCAAAATCTGGCTGTGCTCCTGTGACCAACTATCAAGGACTTCAAGTTGGTGGCCATAACAAATACAGCAGAAGGTTCACTCAGCGGTCAGAATAAAATGGAAGGATTAAATGCCGAGCAGCTATACTTGAACCAGGGAGTGACTTCCATTTTCTGGGAGTTGATTGATCAGTCTTGGTACTCCTGGTCCCGGACCCAACTCTGCCCCCAGCTGTTGCAGCCCCAGCCTCAGCCCCCTTACCACTGTCCGCACACACACCCCAGCTGTGATCCCACTCCCGGCTCTTGGGAAGGAGGGCACAGACAGGGGTAAGGGAGGGCATGGCCATGAAAAGTCTGGGGACCCTTGGTGTAGCTGTTTGGGCTAGGGCTGAAGCCTGGGCTCTGAGACCCTCCTTCCGCCAGCCTGAGCCTGAACTTCTACACTGCTATTTTTAGCCCTGCAGCTCAAGCCCCTTGAGCCAGAGTCAGTTGGCCTGGGCTCTGAGACTTGCTGCTGCAGGCTTTTATTCTTTTCTTTTCTTTTTCTTTTTTTTTTTTTTGCTGTGCAGACCTACCCTAAGAGACAAACCTGAACCTGAATCTTTTGTAGAGTGTTCCAGGAAAAGCTGCCAGAGGAGATTTAATTGTTTGCAAGTACTCTGGCTGGGGGAGTTAGGGGACTTTCACATGGCCATAGGAGCCCTTTAATACCTGCTAAGGGATGAAGATTTAAGAGAAGTTGTGGGTATTTCTGGGTCAAGTCACAGTAAAACTGCAGCTAAACGTCATTTTGCTTTCGTCAAATATATAAGAAGCTACTTACATGAGCAGGAAGAGTTGGAAGATCAGGGATTGTCTGCACTGCTGGCATTAAAAGATAAGATTTTACACCTCATTGCTACAGCAATACAGTAGCAAATGGGAAGAACTGATGAAAGCTCATTCAGAAACAGTACAGTGAAAAATTAAAATAGAATGAAATAATGAAAAAAATTAAAAACAGCCCCCATCTGTGAAATTTGTTACCCCACCCGAGAAAACAAAACCAATTTTAAAGAAAGACTTTAAACCTACAGAGAAGATTGGGAATTTCCACCAAAAGGACAGGTTTAGCCTATCAATTGAAAGTGGGACTCAAATGGGGAACATTGAGGCAGAGAATATGTGATCAGGATTCTTTTCCCAGCACTGAGCTTCAGGGGCTACTTGGAGAGAAAAACTCATCTGAGCCTGCCAAAACTGAGGGGTATCTTAAGAGCCTATAAATCAAGAAAATGTGCCACTGAACTTTACCTGCAGCTCTCAAAAGCAACACAGGAGCCAGAACAGACACCTCTGGATTTCCTAGTCTAGCCCTTGATTTGAGACATATTGTTTGCCAGCCTAACAAGAAGCTGACTCTGACCTAAGAAATGACCTTGTCTTTGTACAAAACATGTACCTCCATACAGTCCTGACAGGACTGCAGAATGACAATATTCAGACTGTGATTCAACTTTATTTAAAAGATAATCAGGTTGCAGATGAGACCTTGTTTGAAAAGCTGCACACTGTTGTACGTGATCAGACGGAGAGAGCGCAGAAGCTGGAGAATGGAGGCACGTGTGCTAAGGCAGTTGCATATAATTCTGTGCAGTCGCCCTATACATGGAGCACTGGTCAGAGAGTAAAGCAGCACTTCCTCCCAGGGGAAAAGGAGTCTCCCCTGCTGATGAATGAGGTAAGGGAACTAAAGGCCAGTATTGATGCAATCTAAGATGTGAAAGCTGAAATTAACAAATTAAAGCAAGCTGTCCAGGACTGTGACAAAAGAACTGATAATGGTATGAGCAGCCATGCAACCATGAAGCAAGCCCAGAGAAGAGGCAATCTGACAGAGGCAGTCAGCAGCGGCTCCAGGCACCAGCACTCCAAGCGGTCCCTTCGGTGGCTTGCCTGTGGGAGGTCCGCCGGTCCCACGGATTTGGTGGCAATTCGGCGGCGGGTACGCCGAATCCACAGGACTGGGGACCTCCCGCAGGCAAGCCGCTGAAGGCAGCCTGCCTGCCATGGTTTGGGCGGCAAAAAAGCTAGAGCTGCCCCTGGAGGCAGTACTTGCTATCACTGTTTCAGATGTGGCAGTAAAAAACACTGCCAGTTGGGATGAGGTATAGGAAAAGCAGAGATAAAGCTGATACTGTGTCTGATTTACCAGGAGCCGCCTGCAGTTGCTGCTCCTGAGGGAATTCTGAGCCAAAAACATTTAAAATTCTGCACACAATATTTTAAAATTCTGCAAATGTTATTTGTCAATAAATAAATGTGGAGACTCCAGCATGGCAGTGGGGAGCACAGGCCACTGGCTGCATGGAGGAGGGAAATCACCCTGCGGCCCTCCCCAGGACTGGACTCTGCAGTGAGGCTGCTCCCAACCCTGACACAGCGCAAGGGCTGGGCCTGTCCCAGACATACCCTGGGGCTCTTTTCCTCCACACCAGGTGCACCAAGTGTGGGCAGGCAGGCTCAGCCTGGCAGGATCCAAGCGTGGAGGCGCTTAGTGTTAGGGATCCAGGTGTAGGATGAGAGGGTTCTATGTGGTGCAATCTAGGTGTGGGCAGCTGAGTGAGGTGTCTGGGTGTGGGGTGGGATCTGGATGCACAGGGTTTGGTTCGGGAGTTCTGGGTGCAGGGGCAATGGGATTCTGAAAGGGGGCTAGGCGAAAGTGGTTGGGGCCCAGCGGTGCAGTCTGGGTGTGGGGGACTCAGCAGGGGGGATCCAGGAGAACTTGGTGAGCTGGGGGTCTGGGTACAGCTGGTTGGGGCTCAGTGGGGAGAGGCTCTGAGTGCAGAGGCTCGCCAGGGTGGTCCAGGTGCAGGGGAAGTGGGGGGGCCGTTGGGGTGGTGAGGAGCTCTGTGACACTGCCACGGCCCCAGGGCCAGAGGATTTCTCTGCAACGCCACGGCCCCGGGGCTGGAGGAGCTGTGCCCTCCCTCTCTTTTGCTATAATGAACACCTGGCTATAATAGCCAAATGGCTTGGACCTTGGAGGTTCATTATAGCGCAGCTATACTGTATTTCCTCAGAACATCATGTGTTTAACATGCCCCTCCAAAAGCGATCAAATTTAAATTCCTGAGCATGCCCCTGGTGGGTGGAAAATAATATCTCAGGGACACACCTTAGAAAGCTTGAAGAGTTACTGTAGAAGTTGGGCTTGATTTTAAAACTGCCATTGAAACTGAAATCCCTTCCAAGGGATGGATTGAAGTCCAGTTCCAATTAAGCAAAGATGATCCCATCTTGATGGTTCCTGTGCTGGCCAAATTAGAGAATTGATCATTGGCTACAGAGTTACTGAAGAGATAGTCAAACACCGCTGCTGCAATTCACCTGATGAGGCACCAGCCCCTAGCTTCATTAACAATATGAAATGTGTTCTTTCCTCATGTTGGCAGTTTGATAACTGAAGTTTAATTAAATGCAGTATAAAAATACACTCAAATACAGCTTGCCCATGTCCCATTGCTGCTCCATCCTTTTAGAACAGGCACACACATCACATCCCTGCCTCTACAATCAGAGAATCCCCTTTGATTATCCCTCAACAGACCTTCACTTCTTAAAGGGCAAAGGCAAATCAAATCCTGACATTCGCTTATGTGTGCCACACTCCGCCCTCATATGTTAGGAGCATGTACTGGGCCTTTAAGAACAGAGCACATAAGAACATAAGAATGGCCATACCGGGTCAGACCAAAGGTCCATCTAGCCCAGTATCTGTCTACCGACAGTGGCCAATGCCAGGTGCCCCAGAGGGAGTGAACCTAACAGGCAATGATCAAGCGATCTCTCTCCTGCCATCCATCTCCATCCTCTGACAAACAGAGGCTAGGGACACCATTCCTTACCCATCCTGGCTAATAGCCATTTATGGACTTAGCCACCATGAATTTATCCAGTTCTCTTTTAAACGCTGTTATAGTCCTAGCCTTCACAACCTCCTCAGATAAGGAGTTCCACAAGTTGACTGTGCGCTGCGTGAAGAAGAACTTCCTTTTATTTGTTTTAAACTTGCTGCCTATTGATTTGATTTGATGACCCCTAGTTCTTGTTTTATGGGAATAAGTAAATAACTTTTCCTTATCTACTTTCTCCACATCACTCATGATTGTATATACCTCTATCATATCCTCCCTTAGTCTCCTCTTTTCCAAGCAGAAGAGTCCTAGCCTCTTTAATCTTTCCTCATATGGGACCCCCTCTCCAAACCCCTAATTATTTTAGTTGCCCTTTTCTGAACCTTTTCTAGTGCCAGTATATCTTTTTTGAGGTGAGGAGACCACATCTGTACACAGTATTCAAGATGTGGGCGTACCATGGATTTATATAAGGGCAATAATATATTCTCAGTCTTATTCTCTATCCTCTTTTTAATGATTCCTAATATCCTGTTTGCTTTTTTGACCACCTCTGCACACTACGTGGACATCTTCAGAGAACTGTCCAAGATGACTCCAAGATCTTTTTCCTGATTTGTTGTAGCTAAATTAGCCCCCATCATATTGTATGTATAGTTGGGGTTATTTTTTCCAATGTGCATTACTTTACATTTATCCACATTAAATTTCATTTGCCATTTTGTTGTCCAATCACTTAGTTTTGTGAGATCTTTTTGAAGTTCTTCACAGTCTGCTTTGGTCTTAACTATCTTGAGCAGTTTAGTATCATCTGCAAACTTTGCCACCTCACTGTTTACCCCTTTCTCCAGACCATTTATGAATAAATTGAATAGGATTGGTCCTAGGACTGACCCCTGGGGAACACCACTAGTTACCCCTCTCCATTCTGAGAATTTACCATTAATTCCTACTCTTTGTTCCCGGTCTTTTAACCAGTTCTCAATCCACGCAAGGACCTTCCCCTTTATCCCATGACAGCTTAATTTACGTAACAGCCTTTGGTGAGGGACCTTGTCAAAGGCTTTCTGGAAATCTAAGTATACTATGTCCACTGGATCCCCCTTGTCCACATGTTTGTTGACCCCTTCAAAGAACTCTAATAGACTAGTAAGACACGATTTCCCTTTACAGAAACCATGTTGACTATTGCTCAACAGTTTATGTTTTTCTATGTGTCTGACAATTTTATTCTTAACTATTGTTTCGACTAATTTGCCCGGTACTGACATTAGACTTACCGGTCTGTAATTGCCGGGATCACTTCTAGAGCCCTTTTTAAATATTGGCGTTACATTAGCTAACTTCCAGTCATTGGGTACCGAAGCTGATTTAAAGGACAGGTTACAAACCTTAGTTAATAGTTCCGCAACTTTACATTTCAGTTCTTTGAGAACTCTTGGGTGAATGCCATCTGGTCCCGGTGACTTGTAAATGTTGAGTTTATCAATTAATTCCAAAACCTCCTCTAGTGACACTTCAATCTGTGACAGTTCCTCAGATTTGTCACCTACAAAAGCCAGCTCAGGTTTGGGAATCTCCCTAACATCCTCAGCCGTGAAGACTGAAGCAAAGAATCCATTTAGTTTCTCCACAATGACTATCATCTTTAAGCGCTTCTTTCGTATCTCGATCATCAAGGGGCCCCACTGGTTGTTTAGCAGGCTTCCTGCTTCTGATGTACTTAAAAAACATTTTGTTATTACCTTTGGAGTTTTTGGCTAGCCGTTCTTCAAACTCCTCTTTGGCTTTTCTTATTACACTCTTGCACTTAAGCTGGCAGTGTTTATGCTCCTTTCTATTTGCCTCACTAGGATTTGACTTCCACTTTTTAAAGGACGTCTTTTTATCTCTCACTGCTTCTTTTACATGGTTGTTAAACCACAGTGGCTCTTTCTGAGTTCTTTTACTGTGTTTCTTAATTTGGGGTATACTTTGAAGTTGGGCCTCTATTATGGCGTCTTTAAAAAGCGCCAATGCAGCTTGCAGGGATTTCACTTTAGTCACTGTACCTTTTAACTTCTGTTTAACTAACCCCCTCATTTTTGCATAGTTCCCCCTTTTGAAATTAAATGCCAGAGTGTTGGGCTGTTGAGATGTTCTTCCCACCACAGGGATGTTGAATGCTATTGTATTATGGTCACTATTTCCAAGCAGTCCTGCTATAGTCACCTCTTGGACCAGCTCCTGTGCTCCACTCAGGATTAAATCTAGAGTTGCCTCTCCCCTTGTGGGTTTCCGTACCAGCTGCTCCATGAAGCAGTCATTTAAAGTATCGAGAAATTTTATCTCTGCATTTCGTCCTGAAGTGAAATGTTCCCAGTCAATATGGGGATAATTGAAATCCCCCATTATTATTGGGTTCTTAATTTTGATAGCCTCTCTAATTTCCCTTAGCAAGTGTTAGCGGGAACTGGATGGAGGCTAGTGAGAACTGGCTGAAGGCACTCCATAGTTAGCTTCACCAGCTACACAGCTAGAAGCACATGGCTTCCCTTTGTTTTATGTAGTTCTGTTTTAGTTCTAATAAAGCCTTACTTCTATATCCAGACTGTGCCTCTTTCTTATGAAATGTAATGTCGTTTCAACATTTATATTAAAAAAAATCTAACATACAGTCCATCCATTTGACTTATTAGTAGTCATCCATGAGTTCCACAAGTGCATGGTGCTGCTCTTGTGGAACTCGTCAGAAACCTTTCAGAGACAGGAGGGAAAGGCAAATTAAGATCCTAGTGGGAAGATAAGATTCATGTAGTACTTGAAAGAAAAGGGGATAGCTCAGTCTATGAAGTAAAAGCAGAAGATGAAAAAGGATGTGTTAGAGTTCTTCACGGCAATCTTTTATGTTCCTGTGACTTCTTAGTCAGGGATATAACTCCATCCTCTAATCCACCACAGCACAAGACACAGAAAACAAGGCAAGCTAGTGCAATAAGAGATAACATAAGAACAGGAGTTTGGATTCCAATGATTCTTATAGTGAGAGTGAAGATGAACCACGGTACATCATGGTACCAGATACTGCACATAGCACAGACACTCAATTCAGAGGCAGAGGTCTGGGAACTGAGGATGTAGTTGATTCTGTACACTTGAAAGCAGCTGATTGGAGTGATATGACATTTACACCTGCTGTAGAGAAACATGAATGTCAAAACAAGTAGTGCACAAGAGGAGAGATCACCAGAACAATCCACTAATGTGAAGTCCCCTTACCAGCGAGAGAAGAGCCCCACAGACACTGACATATGAATGATTAGGAACACCTACTTATAAGTGTCTAAATCCAACTTTTGGACCACTGAATGTATCATGGAGTTATCCATGTGTTTGTCACATGCCATACCAAATGCCTATTCCTGAACCTAATCTTACATTTCTATCCAAGGCTGATGTAATATTGGGAAATGAAATATTTGATAGCTCTGGATAGTTTATAATTATGTTAACTTAGTACTGTGATGCTGTATGATTGAAACATGACAATTTATATAATGAATATTGCCATTGTCTAACAATTGCAACAAATGGTGTATAAAGTATATCATGTATGGTGTTAATGAAAATGTTATGATTTGCTAAGTATGATTATCCTGTTTATATCCATGTATCATCACAGTATCTGAAGTTAGGAATATTAGCTATATAGCTCTATATCCCAAATGTGTTTGCTCCTGGGATAACATCCCCAAGGTAATTTACATCCAGTCTGGCCAGCACATTGTGAATGAACTATTCAAGTTGATGGCCCATGAAAGAACACCTAACACTCACAATGGGCTATAGAAGAAGCTCCTCCGGACCCACTAAGCCTTTCTGTGGACACGTTAGCCAGAATATGGGTAAAGGCTGCTTCTGTGAGTCTTCAAAGCATGTAAGGGCATGTGACTTGCTCATGTGACTTTGGATTCCATCTTGGGCCTATAATAACAAGGAAACTAATCAATAATAATCAAGGACAGATGACTCCAAGCTGTTTGGGTAAGTTCCAGAGAGAAATTTGCAAACTAGCAGTTTATTCCATCACTGCTTCAAACCTGATATAAGAGATTGAAAAGTTCTTATATGTTTCTTTAATTATTTTAACTCTCTTCTATTTATTTTCTCTTATAAATAAACCTTTAAATTTCAGTTACTAACAGATTGGCAGCAGTGTGATTATTGGCTAAGATCTGAGCTATATATTTACCTGGCTAAGTGACTCGTCTCTTGAGATCGGAAGAAACCTTGGTTTGATGAAATTGGTTTTCAATAGCCACTCATCACAAAGTCTAGTGTCGGGGTGGTGAAATAAGGGCTGACTTCGTGTTAACCAGTGTGGTGAGCCAGAAGTTTACTTTCGTTACTGGCTTGGTAGAATAACCACCAGCTTGGGGGTGAGTCTGCCCCATTTCTCAGCAGCTTGTACTGAATCTGGCATCCTCAGCTGTGACCCACTGAGGCACAGTGAGAGATATGTTCTCTAACTAGCTTGCCATATGACCAGTAACTTGGCATAACATGGTTATAGCACTGATCGTATAGGAACTGTTATTCCATAAGATACAAATTTCTTTGGGAATTTGAGGTGTTCAGAACTGACTGTTCAGTTGGATAATGGAACTAAAATTGCCACAGAAACTTTCTGCTGAATGTGAAATAAACTAAAGAAACTTGCAGAAAGTTTCAGTCAGTACCAGAGCTTGTTACAGAAGAAGATACTCAAAGACTAACTTGAGAATGACTGTTACAAGCTTGTGGAACTTGGATGACTGCTAATAAGTCAAATGGAGGGACTGTATGATATATTTTGTTAACAGAAACATTGGGATGGCATTACATTTATGAGTGGGGAGTGTAGCACTCAGAAGTCAATGTCAGGCTTATGTTCTCCTGTGCCCTATCCCTTTAAGGACTGAAAGTCTGCTCAGCGGGTCAAACGGGATGCTCTGGTTGCAGACACAGAGATGGGTGTGCTCTAAAACTACTAAGCAGTAATGGAGCTTGTGCAAGGTGTATTTCTTTGTTTTTTTACACTAAAGTTAATAAAACTTCAGTTTTAACTGTCGCTTGTCTGGGAGTGAAACAATGGCATAATAATTGTTATCATTAGGCTTCTGAGTTAACACCCAAATGAAAGGAATGGGTAAGCAGGCTCGTCACAGAGTTATTACTACAGGCTGACATCACTCCATTGGTTTCATTCAGGTCATGTTAGGGCAAGTGGTCTTCACAAAGGCTAGAGATTTAACATTTTTTAGAAAATGAAAGCTGAACTTCTACAGCACAATTCTGCAGCAAGGTCTGTATTGCATAGCAGTTGCATAGGCAGGAATTCCCAGAGCACATGGGGCCTTGTTGACAGAGAGAGGGACAGAAAGGGAGCAGACCATACCAGATCCAGAGAGGTCACAGAACTCTGAGTGTGCCAGAGAAGAAGAGGCTGGTGGCAGTCAAGGCCTGCAGATAGAGCCCTACCAAAATAGATGAGGTTGTGGCTGCTGGGTCTGAAGACATAGCCGGTGGCCCGTGGGTTGTTGACATCAGCCCCCTTCTCAAGCATCGCCTTCACAAGTTTGAAGTTCTTATTCACCACAGCAATGTGGAGAGCAGTCTCCCCTGCAACACACAATCACACCCCTTTTGTAATGCCAGCATTGCACCACAGGGACCAGAGGCACTTCAGAGATCCACTGTGCAACCAAGGCCACTTTATTAGTAAATAACCAAGAAACCCAATGGCCAAAGTCTGGGGTGTTCAAAGGACCCTAAGAAAGTCACCTGCCCAGCTCCCATGGAATTCCAGTTGCATGTGAGTGATTAATGTCCCTGGAAAATTGCAGCCCAAACTCTTATCTCTGTTACACTGACTGTCCCAGTAACTTGAATGGATTCACCCCAGCATAAAGGAGAATAGAATTTTGCCCCGTGTTTTCACCAATACAGCTTTTATTGTGTCTTAGCCCTAAGATAGGAGTTGCAACTGTGAAATTAATTGCTGTGAAATTAATTACACTTGCAACTTCTCTCTCACCACTTTTCAGTGAAGTGCTTTAGTGCCTCGTTAATTCCACTTATGCTCCTGCTCATATTTTACACTTCTGTAACACTTTCCAGCTGGGCACTTCACAAATGTTCATCAATTAAACCTCACGTTAGCCCATGTGCAAGAGCCTGGAATCACTAGCCTGAAACTAAATGCAGAGAAATTAAGTGAGTTGCTCAACAACAAGATGGTGATTAGAATTCAGGTCTCCTGACTCCCCATCCCCTACTTGAGCGTGCAGCTGGTTCTGGGGTAAAAGGAAGCAACTCTTTAACAATGCACAGTGACAATACAGTTCTCGGTAGACCCTACAGAAAAAAATCCATATCGTAGTGAAATTGCAGAGGGAATTAATGAAGGTAGAATGTAATTTACAAACCCTGGAATTAATAACCCCACTCTGGAGGGCCTAGATTTTATGTCTCATCTGGAAGATGGATGCATCCTCCTTAACAACATGTGAGGTATTTGGGCCAGTACTGACTAAGAGAGGAGACCAACCTCTAGTGAATCAATCACACAAGTCCCTGGAGCATATCTCCCTCTAGCACCACACTGGGACACTAGGTTCAGTAATAACTTAGATGGAAAAGCATCGCCTACTGAATCAATACTACTTCCTCCAGCACTTAGATCTTTCTTTGGAGGTTTTCCACCCAAAACTTGACCCTGATTAGCTAGGAGTCCAGATATAATGATTGGATCTCAGCTTTTGGGGTGATAGTTGGGAATAGGATATCCTCCAAGGATAAAATGATCCTCTAAATGCACCCTCTTTTAAAGGACGATGGCATAGGTTTCATTTCCTGGAGATAAGTTGGGAACACAGCAGCACCTATGGGTTGTTGAAAATGCAGTTAAGTGACAGGAAAATATGACTCCCTGAAACAGACCATTTTATAAAGGGCACCTAGGAATCTGGACTCAAAGCTAACAGAATCTCAGCTACTCTGCCATATCTCCCAGCCAGTCTGGCAGCCTCAGCCCAAGTCTATTCATCTTGGCATTCTTACCTGCATAGAATTCTGATGTCATTGCTTCATTGACAAGTTCTGGAGCTGCATCCATCAGAATCTGTGCGGCCTCCACACTATCATACAAGGCAGCCACATGAAGAGCTGTCTCCCCCAGAGCACCTGGAGAGAGAGAGAGTCATATATATGTGTCATAAGTTCCTTTGCCAGCCTGGTGAGGTGAATCTTACCAAGAGTAACACACTCAATCCAGAGGACTCTCTACCCTCACGCAGAGTGTGTTCACCTCAACCTGCCAAGATCATCCTTTTCTACTGCTTGAGAAGTATTTCCATCCTCCAGACTCTCAGTCTCAAGGTGTCCTCGCCTTGCAGCTATCCTAGTCATGGACAGCATATGGAGTAGCCTACCTCTTTGATGAATATCACAAGTATGGCAGGTGAGAAGTCTCTGGATGGTTTGGATATCATTTTCCTTGGCAGCCTGGAGCAAGGGAGACTCCCAGATCCTGCAACAAGAAAATTCACCAGATTAGAGCCTTATAATAAATAAGATGCTCAGAGTAAACACTTTCTTCCATGTCAGCAAAGCAGTAAAAAAACAGGGATGCAATATTTTATTACCAAGATGATAGACAGCTTAGAAATGTCTAAGAAAGCTAGACAGGCACACGCATGAGTAATCCACTTTCTATAAGGTCAATTTCTGCATAAGCAAGGGAACTGTAGTCCATTTAAAAAAAGCCTTTGTAGTCCTGATAAAAATGTCATGAAGGAAACAGAATTCTGGCTCCACTGGTAATTTATGATTCCAGGTTATTTCTACAGTATTTATAAATCTTGAGTAGAAATTGCTAATAGTAGGAAATTGCAAAGTAACAAGTCAAATTCCCACTAATTTCCCACTGCCAGGCCACAGCATTGTCATATCTGAACATGAGTGAAACATTTCAATACGTTCTTCGTATGATTGTAAAATGCTGTATTTCCATTTCAGATTCACCAGCAGTTTTCATGATTATAGACCAGTATACATTGGATTAGTGATTCTTGTTAAAGCAGTTAGCTAGCTAACATTCTCATCTTTCTCTGGCACACAGAAGTACACAATCAGTGGGCACTGCATAATGCTTTGGGCCTAGTTCTCATTTCACACACTGGTTTTACGCAGGTGTGCCTGCACTGATTTCAATGTGGCTACTCTGGATTTACACACTTATAAATGAAAGCTGAAGAAGGCTCTTTGAATCTGGGTGAAAGTAGAATTCAAGCTGGAATAGTGAAAGAACTATAGCGGACAGTTCAGGTGCTCTAGGCAAACAGAAAAGCAAGTGGAATCTCTGTCATTTTAAGCAGGAATGCTAAAGCAATTCTGTAATACTGAGCAGATACCCCCTCAACATCACTGACAAGGACATTGGAACAATCAAAGAAGAAATACACAAGGGATCTACCCAGTTTTCACACTGAGCCCACTGAATGCCAGAACAAGACTTTGGAAGTTTCTTCAGTGCTGTGTGAATGCTCATACAGTGCAGGCATGATGGATAAAGCTCATAGTTTTTACCCCTCACTAGACTGTCTCAGTGTTTTGATGAAAAGGAGCTCCAGCTAACGGGAGAGAGGCTCAACAGCAGAGGATGCAACACTGCACAGGAGGGTACTGTGGACATGAGCTATATTGTATTAGTGGCTACGGTGAGAAAATTGTGAATAAGATAAAACAAAATAGACAAGCCCCTAGAAAACAGATTATACTGAACAAACCTGCACTGGGCAGAGTGGAGTGGCCTAGCCCAATAGATTTTTTCCATATTGAATTTCTATTACTCAGTGGAACAGCACCCTCTAACTCCACATATCTGCTTCCTGGAGGACTTGTTCTCTCACTGCAGGATACAAGTAACTCCCGCTGACAGCAAACAAAGACCGAATACTAATATTTTGTATTTATATAGTGCCTTACGTCCAACGGCACTAAAGAGCTTTATGAACATTAATGAATCAAGTCTCAGAACACCTGTGGGAGAAAGGGAAATATCATTTCCCCCATTTCATAGATTAGGCAACCAAAGCACAGAGCATGGAGGCAATTGATTTAAGGTCACAGAGCAAGTCAGTGGAAGATCCAAGAATAGAACCCAGGAAATTTTGACCACCAAACCCCTGCTCTAACCACTAGACTACACATCCTGAGCATGTACCATTCTAAAGAAGGACCCAATTAAGTGTCCAAATCCTACATGTGGTGCTAACAGATCAGGTACCAGCTCATGCCAAAGCCCCAGGCCAATTCACTTGTGTGTTAGTAGATTAATGTGATTGTTAAATGTATAAGAGTATATTTGGTGTTGAAACTTCATGAAAACTAATGGGATGGTACATGCATTGTTTTCACTTACCTGTATCCCGCTATAATGTAATAGCAAACATTTACATTGTGTATACTTCTGTAACTAACCCATCAAATGAGAAAGAAGCCTTGTGGAATGCAAATGAAAAACTAACAGAAAAGTGATCAAAGCAAGTGATCTTTGTGTGTAATGATCAGAGGTCAAAGACTCTAAATGCATTCCTCACTCTCCATCATCAAAGGAAGAGCCCACATGGGTAGTGAACTTAGCAGCTTGTTTTCTGTGAGAAGAAGCTATAAGTATGGATTTAAAGAAAGATCCTTCATCTCTGCACTGTTCGGATTCTAACAGGCCAGAATAACAATGAGAAGATGGAGATCCCCAGACTTATTCTAGGTAGCCCTGAGAGACTTTTAGGAAACTGGTAGATGACTACATCTCTGCTACCATTTGGAATTACAGACCATGACTCACCTGTGCATATTTTTTACCTGCTTTAACCTCTCAATAACTCTTGTTTCCTTTTTTTAGCTAATAAACCTTTAGTTAGTTTAGTATAAAATTGGTTGCCAATGTTGTCTTTGGTGTAAGATCCTGGGTAAGTGATTGGTTTCTTGGGACTGGGAGCTACCTGAATGTGATGTTATTTCTGGTGTAAGTGACCATTTTTCATAGTCCAGCTTGCCTGGGTGGCAAGATAGACTGGAGAGTATAAGGGGACTATCTGTGACTCCATGGTAAGACTGGGATAGTGGTCCAGGATTTCACATTTGTTACTGGCTTGGTGAGATCTAATTATAGCACACATCATCAGTTTAGGGTGTCTGCCTTGTTTTCTGACCATCTGCCCTGAGGTAGGCACTCCTAGTCATAAGCCAATCAGGGAGCATGACACTGCATTTTCCCCAACCTTTTGTAAGCTGCCACGAGAGCTTCAAATTAATACAATTTTCAAAGAAAAAATGATGTGCCCATTGGCATAAGCTACAAGGTCATGTGGCACATTGTGACACTTTTGAGGTTACCCACGGGTACAAGTGAATTGCTACTGCCTGCTTATGGGTCGAGGGAGCCTTGTTTGTGCCCACCAAGGGAAACTCACCCAAAATGACTGGCTGCTGGCAACACAAGTGCCCTACCCTGGGCTCTGATTGCCCCACCCTTTCCCTCTGCAGGCTAGCAATTTGCACTCCTCCGCCCTTAGGCTTCCTGAGTGAGTCCTCGAGGCAGAGCAGAGAGAACCTGTTGCTAAATTTCTGGAGGTAGTTAGCTCCCAGAGTTCTGCTTTGGCCCCAGGGCATGTATCCTGCTAACCTGTCCATACACCACACTGCATTACACTCAAGTGCCCAGTCTCTTGGCCTCTGGGTACTCGCAGTGCACTCAGATTCACTGCCCCCCATGGAAGCAGTGCCCACCAGCTCACTAGTTTGACCTCAGTTACAACACTCTCCTTAGCACACAGCGCTTACTGGGGTCTAGAGTAAAATCAAAGAGAAGTTAAAGTTTATTTAACAAAGCTTAAGGTAAAGATTCAAATAGAAGCAAGTATAAGGATTGGAAGTATATAACTACAGATAAAAGAAAAATATAAAGCATAATCTAGAGCCTATATTTATTAACAAGTTCCTTTCCTGTCTAACGGGGTATTCCTCACCAACGGTCAGTCCATATAGCACTTCAAGTATCAGGTCTGGAGTGCTGGGATCCACTTCTCATGAGACGCTGACAGAGTATTGCCTCCCTAATGGCTACAACCATGGGCCCGTCTTTCTCCTATTAGACAGTTCCAGACCTTTTGTCTCTTTTCATAACCAGGGAGTTTTGTTAACTTCAGTTTGCCCTGATGCTAACCCCCTAGTCAAGACCTTTTTCTTGGGCTTTTTGTGCTCTGTAAAGGTCCAAGTCTACACCTTGTCAGCGTGTAAACACTTGGCTGGGCTGGGTCAATAGATTGTCAGCTGTTCCCACTCTTGAGTGAGTTAGCCATGAGAACCACCCTACCCTAGATGACCAGTTTCACCTCCAGCAGCTTTGGAACACAATGTTCTACATGTTACATAACTCTTACAATGTTTCCATCCATCCATCCCACAATAACTATGATGACCAGTGAGTTCTTAACTTTCGGCAGAGACCACACATGGCTACAGGCAGCCATGGAAAAAAAATCTGTGGATGCTGAGCCAGCTCCCCCCAAAGCCTCCCATCTGCCTGCTGCCCCGCTGATTAGTGCTTCCCCCTCCCTCCCAGCATCTCCTGCCTGCTGCGATCAGCTGGAGCGGGGACAGGGCATGCTGGGAGGAGGGGCAGAAATGGGAGGGAAGAGTTGGGACAGAGCGGGGGGGTTGAGCACCCCCCAGTCCTGGAGGAAGCCGGCGCCTATGCACACAGTCCCCTTCGGTGAAATATCATGCTGATCACAGGCGAAACATGCCTGTCTGGGCACATCTAGGCAAATCCTTGGGTATAGACTTGTAACTGTGTACCCCCATCCATTGCCAACGTTGGGCACTTGGGTCACATACATACTATAGCACAGGGACTCCCCCAGCCAGTTTAGTCTGCCAAAGTCAGACAGCAGTTTGCAGTCTGATAATGTGATAGCCCAAGCAAATATACGGATTAGATGCACTCCCATGTTTCCTAAAAAGATGATGTAAACCTCCTCTAGCAGCACGTAATGCAGCATGGTGTACTAAGCCATGCCCACGTCTAGGATAGTGGGTCAAGAGTGAGGTCACTGGCAGAGCTGCAATGCAGAGCAAGACTGAAACAACAGAAGGTGCTGTAATTCAGGACAGAGGTGCTTTGACAGATGTGTGTGGGGTCATGGGATGGGAGGGGCAAGAAAGGGGGCTGCATCCCTCTCTGGACTTTCCTCAGTAGAGCCGTGTGGAGAAACCCAAGCCTGAAGCAGCAAGGGAATGCAGGTCAGAAATGAGGTGCACTGGAGGAAGAGGAAAGCTTGCTCCGCATGTGCCTGCACTATATACCACTCTAGCTAGTGCCATCAGCCACTCAGTTCTGTGAGTAACACAATCTCTTCCATAGTAAAAAAAGACAGATAAGATAGTGAGGCTGTAACACCCACCAAGTTGCTCTGCAGATTCTATAAACACCGAGAGCCAAGTCTGTTTTCCTGCACAACCCTGCTGCTCAGTACAGGTGGAAATGAAGCCTTTGCATGCATATATGTGGATCCCATTCCATCTGTCACCCTTTGTGGGGCAGGGTCCATCATATTAGAAGAAAGGGCAGGGTCCATCATATTTCCTGCCCTTCACTATGAGAAATGGATCCTGTGGGTTACACCCAGATGATCCTAACAGACAAGCCCAGCTAAGTGCTCTAAAGAAAGGTGCCAAAAACCCTACTGCAGAATGCCTGCCGATATTCAGCCTGAACATTTCTCCTTTGCTCAATGCTACCCCATTAGTCCTAGTTATTATCTTAAATAATTCCACAACCTCTTTGGCATTTACATCCTCAGGGTATGTCTACACTACAAGAGTAGTTCGATTTAACTTAGGTCGAATTTGTGGATTCGACCTGATGAATTCGAATTTGTGTATCCACACTAAGGACACTAATTCGACTTTGTGAGTCCACACTAACGGGGCAAGCGTCGACATTGGAAGCGGTGCATTCTGGGCAGCTATCCCACAGTTCCCGCAGTCCCCGCTGCCCATTGGAATGCTGGGTAGAGCCCCCAATGCCTGCTGGGGGAAAAATGTGTCGAGGGTGGTTTTGGGTAACTGTCGTCATTCAACCGTCACTCCCGCCCTCTCTCCCTGAAAGCGCCGGCGGGAACTCTGTTCGCGCACTTTTCTGGTCAGTGACAGCGCGGACGCCACAGCACTGCGAGCATGGAGCCCGCTGTGATCATCGCTGCACTTATGGCCGTTATCAACTCCTCGCACCTTATCGAACACCTCTTCCACAGTCAGCTGCTGAGAAATCGGGCGAGGAGGCTCCGGCAGCGCGGTGAGGACATGAAGTGTGAGAGTGGCACAGACCTCTCACAAAGCACGGGATCCCGCGCCGCGGAGATCATGGTGGCAATGGGTCACGTTCATGCTATGGGACGGCGATTCTGGGCCCGGGAAACAAGCACGGACTGGTGGGACCGCATAGTGCTGCAGGTCTGGGATGAATCACAGTGGCTGCGAAACTTCAGGATGCGTAAGGGCACTTTCCTTGAACTGTGTGACTTGCTGGCCCCTGCCCTGAAGCGCCAGGACACCCGGATGCGAGCAGCCCTGAGTGTGCAGAAGCGAGTGGCCATAGCCCTCTGGAAACTTGCAACGCCAGACAGCTACCGGTCAGTAGCGAACCACTTTGGCGTGGGCAAATCTACCGTGGGGGTTGCTGTGATGCAAGTAGCCCACGCAATCGTTGACCTACTGCTCTCAAAGGTAGTGACCCTGGGAAACGTCCAGGTCGTCATAGATGGCTTCGCCGCGATGGGATTCCCAAACTGCGGTGGGGCTATAGATGGGACTCACATCCTATCCTGGGACCGGCCCACCAGGCCAGCCAGTATATTAACCGAAAGGGCTACTTTTCAGTGGTGCTGCAAGCACTGGTGGACCATAGGGGACGTTTTACCAACATCTACGTCGGGTGGCCGGGCAAGGTTCATGACGCGCGTGTGTTCAGGAACTCTGGTCTGTTTAGATGCCTGCAGGAAGGTAGTTTCTTCCCGGACCACAAAGTAAGTGTTGGGGATGTGGAGATGCCTACAGTGATCCTCGAGGACCCAGCCTACCCACTAATGCCCTGGCTCATGAAGCCCTATACGGGCGCCCTGGACAGTGACAAGGAGCTCTTCAACTACCGGCTGAGCAAGTGCAGAATGGTGGTGGAGTGTGCTTTCGGACATCTCAAGGGGAGATGGAGGAGCTTACTGACTCGCTCGGATCTCAGCGAAACCAATATCCCCATTGTTATTGCAGCTTGCTGTGTGCTCCACAATCTCTGTGAGAGCAAGGGGGAGACCTTTATGGCGGGATGGGAGGTTGAGGCAAATCACCTGGCTGCTGATTACGCTCAGCCAGACACCCGTGCGATTAGAAGAGCCCAGCGGGAAGCGCTGTGCATCCAGGAGGCTTTGAAAGCTAGGTTCCTCAGAGAGCAGGGTAACCTATGACTGTCCAGTCTCTTTACAGAGAAGCTGAACCTGCCCCTGTTTCAGTTACTATTGACTTTTTTCAGCGGTTACATACCCCGTTCACCAGGTTTCCCCCCTTCCAACAGACGTTTAAAAATAAAGTTATTGGAACATTTTTAATTAACAAAGTTTTCTTTACTAACGAATTCTCATTCAAGGGTTCCAACAGGGACGCAGACTGTGGTGGGTACGGTGTGCAGTGATGTACAGACCGCTTCTACACTCGAGGACTGACAGGCTCCTGCTCCTACAGCAGTCTCTGGAGGGAGGACGGTTACCAGAGGGTGTGCAGGAAGGGGTGGGTTTGCAGGAAGGGGTGAGGGGTGTGTGGGAAGGGTGAGTAGGTGTGGGGGGATGATGGCTCTGGCTGGGGCTCAGGGCATCGGAGAGGTTCATGGCTAGGGTGGAAGGGCATGGTAAGGGCAGCCTGCCTTGCCATTTGTGGATGCCAGGCGCTCGGACCCTGGGGCAACATACACCTCCCAGACTGACCTGGGGCAGCAGACACCTCGCAGAGTGACCCGGGTGCCTAGTGACTGCACTCTGTCTGTGACCTGCTGTTGATCCTGCCCCCATGTCTGTACCCTGTTAATGGTGGCTGTCCTATGCAATTAACAAACCCCTCCCCCCACTTCACACAAAGTCTTCTGCAAAGAAACATGACGGAAACAGTAATGAACAGCAAACTATTTTTAATACTCAACTACACAGCTGGGGGATGAAACTGGGATTTGGGATCGGGTGAGCCAGGAAGGCAAGCAATTCTCATACTTTAGGGAATGAGAGCTGTTTGTTACATGAGCGCTCTGCTGGGGTGGAGTGACAGTTTTCACGGCCCCTAGCGCCCCTCCTTCTTGTGATTTTGGGTGAGGGGGGGACAGGACTTTGTGGCGGGGGAGGGCGGTTGCAGATACAGTGCAGGGGGGCTCTCTCCTCCTGCCTGCGGTCCTGCAGAACATCCACAAGGCGCCGGAGCGTGTCCGTTTGCTCCCTCATTAGTCCAAGCAGCGTTTGAGTCGCCTGCTGGTCTTCCTGCCACCACCTGTCCTCCCGTTCGCTGTGTGAGTGCTGCTGCTGAGAGAGGGTCTCCCTCCACTGGCTCTGCTGGGCCGCCTCGGCTCTGGAGCAGGCCATCAGTTCAGCAAACATCTCGTCCCGAGTCTTTCTTTTGCCGCCTAATCTGCGCCAGCCTCTGTGAGGGGGATGCCGGGGCAGTTCGGGAAAGAGCCGCAGCTGTGTGATGTGAAAAAGGAAGTGATTTCCTTGCAAAGATACATGTTTGCGAACACTGAACACAGTCTACTCAAATTCTGTGAATAAGACCATACAGGGCACCTAATCTCATGTGCTCTCAGGACAAGTTCGAATTTTCGCCATTCGCTTTCATTGCCTGGGGTCTTGCACTGGAGATCGGACAAGTGGGGCAGGACAGCAGAATCCGTGTAGCAGCCAGGCCTGGTAAGCCGTAAACTTTAAGCTGCTTAACAGTTAATGGATAGCAGTGCCCTCCTGCTGCAGGCAATCTGGAAAGCATAAAGTCTGACCCTGTTCCAGCCCCTCGCAGCTGTCCCCGGGAAAGATCCCTGTATGCTTTTCCTCTGCAGCCTACAACACGTGGCTGTTAAACGACGGTCATTGTTATGCAAAGGAAAAGTCAAGCATTCACAATAGTAACATTAAAGTAATTCCCCTAATTAGATGCAGCAGTCGCCGAGCGAGATCACCCTGAGGCGGGTCTCCAGGAGAAACAGAGAGCGCATGCTGCGTGAATCCCTGCACAGACCAGGGCCCTATGCTGCCATGCTGGTCGAGGCAATGCTCCCACTATACCTCAGGATGGCCTGGCGCGGAAGAGTGTGCTTCCACGGAGCACCCAATAAGGCACCTCTCCCCAGGAACCTCCTGCGGAGGCTTTTCGAGTACCTCTCCGAGAGCTTCGTGGAACTGTCCCAAGAGGATTTCTGTTCGATCCCTATATGCATTGACCTTCTTTTCATATAGTTTTTATTCCTGTTTTGTTAAAAAAATAAATGTTTACATGTTTATAGCACTTACCGACTGATCCTTCCCCTGATTCGGAGTCCGGGTTAACGGCCGGGGAGGGTTGGTAGGGGATCTCTGTGAGGGTGATGAAGAGATCCTGGCTGTCAGGGAAAGCAGTATTGTAACCGCTGTCGCCTGCCTCGTCCTCCACAAACCCTTCCTCATCTTCCCCATCGGCGAACATCGCCGAGGAACTGCCCGTCGACACTATCCCATCCTCAGAGTCCACGGTCACTGGTGGGGCAGTGGTGGCAGACCCACCGAGAATGGCATGCAGTGCCTCGTAGAAGCGGCATGTCTGGGGCAGGGCTCCGGAGCGTCCGTTTGCCGCTTTGATTTTTTTGGTAGCCTTGTCTCAGGTCCTTGATTTTCACGCGGCACTGCGTTGCATCCCGGCTGTATCCTCTGAGTGCCATGGCTTTGGAGACCTTCTCGTAGGTCTTTGCATTCCGTTTTTTGGAGCGCAGCTCCGAAAGCACAGACTCATCGCCCCACACAGCGATCAGATCCAAGACTTCCCGGTCAGTCCATGCTGGGGCCCTCTTTCTACTTTGAGATTGCATGGACTCCTCTGCTGGAGAGCTCTGCATTGCTGCCAGTGCTGCTGAGCTCGCCACGATGTCCAACCAGGAATTGAGATTCCAACTGGCCAGACAGGAAAAGAAATTCAAATTTTCCCGGGGCTTTTCCTGTATGGCTGATCAGAACATCTGAGCTTGGACTGCTGTCCAGAGCGTCAACACAGTGGTGCACTGTGGGATAGCTCCCGGAGCTACTACGTTCGATTTGCATCCACACCTAGCCTAATTCGACATAGCCATGTCGAATTTAGCGCTACTCCCCTCGTCGGAGTGGAGTACCGAATTCGAACTAAAGAGCCCTCTAGGTCGAATTAAATGGCTTCCTGGTGTGGACGGGTGCGCGGTTAATTCGAATTAACGCTGCTAAATTCGAATTAAAGTCCTAGTGTAGACCAGGCCTCAGATATTTGCATATTTGGAGTCCTGGAGTCCTGCTGAATAAATTCCATGAGGCATCTGCCATTCTCGAAACAAGCTGGTCCAGAATGCTCCTTGGCAGACAAGAACAGCCTGCACCTTTCCCACAGAGGTCTGCATCAACACAAAAGAGTCAATAGCTGCAGGAAGCCTCTAAGGAGGACTGAGATCTGTGAGGTGGCAACTCAGACTGAGTCAGATGGAGTAATGACAGCCTTGAAGGCAGCATTGTTCCTGGGAAGAAGGAGGGAAAGTATGTTCGTGCCATTAGAGTGGGATGCAAAATTTCTCGAGGGACAGCAAAAAATTCTAAGCTGCGTGTCTTTCCCAACTCTCTCACTGCCTCCATAAAATTCAATCAGCCAGTCAAGTGTGCAATCCATCTCTGGTGATGACCTCACTAGGGATGGAAGCAATGTATTTGTGAAAGAGGGCAGAGCTTATAACAAAGCTCTATGAGCCAATGATCAAGATCAAGAGGAAGCTTTCATTGACCAGACAAACCACAGGAAAAGATACATTCCTTGTTGGCCAGCTATTGACTGAGAGCTAGAGATGAGACATGGCCTTTTGTGTGAGGAAGGGGGATTCCTCCCTTCCTTCCTGGTCTCCTACTCAATCAGAGCCCAGGACAGAATGATGTATACACCACAAAATAAAGAACTGACTCAAACCATCACCCCTAAACTCATCTATTTTAATGGTACACAAAGCTTAAGTATATTTTTAAAGAACTTTTAAAAATGATTTTAAGAGAATGCAAAGATCAGCTTTGGCATTCAGCAGAAGTATAAAATAAAAACCCAGCAAAGCAAGCAGTACTGCATGCATTTAAACTCTAGGCTAAAGATGCCAGGCATAATATCCAGGCAAGGGCTGCAGTGACTGAAGAAGAAACCATTCCCTCCTAAATATACTATCCTGGGATTTAACCTGAGCCATGAGCTGGCTGGGATAATTTGTAGATGATAGTGATGGCTTTTTGGTGGTGTCTGTATGAAACACGCTAATAGTCCTCAGTTCAGCTCCTAGCAGACACATGTTCATGCTACAAAAAACATAATCCCTCCCTAGTGGCACTGTCAACCTCATCAGAGAAGGCCAAGGACTGCAGGGCTCAAGCACGTTGGTGATGGATGAGGCATGCTGGCAATCTGCCCTGCTGTGCCTATACTGTACCTGTTCTAGGGACAGAAGATTTCAATCTCCTGGGCTGACAACTGAGCACATTGTGCCAGTCCTAACTTCACTTCCCTCTGTCTCTCTGAAACATGTCATTAAAGGAGCAGGTTTGGGGTGGGAAAGGAGAGCAGAAAGCAGCAGGAGTGAATCTCAATCTGGTGTCTACTGTGGTACGTTTCTGGCCAGGGAAATATCTACTCCCACTTTCCGAGCCACAGCCATGCAACAGATGCACCAGAAAGTCACTGGGAAAGATCAGACTTGGGCATCCCCTTCAAACAGCTTGAGACTGCTGACTGGAATGCAAAGAAGGCCTGGAAGGTTACTGTGCTTCTGATGCAGGGGAATGAAAGAAAGAGGCAATTGCAAAGAGAGAAAGCTGAGAAGAGCCAGCAGCTCGGCAGCTCTGGATGCACTCCCTCAGAGATGCCATCTTAATATATCTAAGCAGATTGTAAAATCTCTGGAAGAACAAAGATACAGCCCCACAGAAATTCAACTTGTGAGCAAGATTCCCCAGCCTGCAAGTTAGGTCATTTGTCTGCAGCTGTCTGCGGAGTCATAGCATGCACTTATGAAATATAGATGCACATTCTTCCCCCTACCCCACAGCTTTGCTGCTAGTGCCCCTTATTTCTGACAAGATTGCCAGGCGTCTGGTTTTCGACCGCAACACCTGGTCAAAAAGGGACCACTGACTGGACCAGTAGAAGTTGGCTGCCTGCAGTGGGGCAGGCAGGGTGCCTGCCAGGCTCTGAATGGCTCCTGGGAAGCGGCCAGAATCTCCCTCTGGCTCCTAGGCATAGGGGCAGTTACTGGGGCTCTGCCTGCTGCCTCTGCCCCAAGCGCTGGCTCCCATTAGCTAGGAACCGCAGACAATGGGATCTGTGGGAATGGCGCCTGCAGGCAGTGGCAATGTGCAGAGCCACCAGGCCATACCTCCACTTAGGAGCCAGAGGGACATGCCAGCCACTTCCGGAAGTTGCCTGAGGTAAGTGCCACCTGGAGCCTACACCCCAAACCCCCTCCCACACCCCAACCTCCTGCCCCAGCCCTGAGCCCCCTCCTGCACTCTGAACCCTTCATTTATGGCCCCATTCCGGAGCCTTCATCCCCAGCCCAGAGTCCGTACCCCCTCCAACACCCCCATCCCCTGCCCCAGCTTGGAGCCCCCTTCCCACACTCTGAATCCCTCAGCTCCAACCCCCAGCCTGGAGCCTCCTCCTGCATCCCAAACCCTTCATCTCTGGCCCCACCACAGAGCCCACACCCCCAGTCAGAGCCCTCACCCCCCATATCCTGCACTCCATCCTCCTGCCCCTGCTCTGTGAAAATAAGCAAGTGAGTGAAGGTGGGAAGAGCAAGTGATGGAGGGAGAGGGGAATGGAGTGAGCAGGGGAGAGGCCTCAGAGAAGGGGCAGGGGCGAAGCAAGGGAAGGATGTTCAGTTTTGTGTGAATAGAAAGTTGGCAACCCTATTCCTACCCCACAGCACCATGTTATCCCAGCAGTTGGGGAGGAAGAGAGAAGCTCCCCCACCAAATGGCCAGGAAGGAATTAAATGAGAACATGACAGAAGAAAGAAATCTTCCAAGCAACCAAGAACTCTGAGGCCTGAAGTGTCCCACACTCCAAGCAGCCAGGCCACATGTTTGAGCCTGTGAATTTCAGAGGGAACTGACTCCTCCTTTGAAGGAATGAATTCTGAGATATGTGTGTGTGGATGGGAGCACTGGAGGAGGGGGCAAAGGGTTGTCACAGGAGAAAAATAAATAGCTGCATTTCATGTTGCAAATGGAAAATAGTGGTTGTGAAGTTACAGATTCATATCTTCCAAGGTCAGAAGGGACCATTGTGGTCTAGTTTGAGCTCCTGGATAACACAGGCCATAGAATTTCCCTGAAATAATCCACCACAACCCTTGGTAAATTGTTCCAATGGTTAATTACTCTTACTGTTAAAAATGTACACCTTATTTCCAGTCTGAATTTGTCTAGATTCAACTTCCAGCCAATTGGAAAGATTATTTTCCCTTCCTAGGGACATGCAGTTCCGAGAATGATGGCTCCAGGTGACCTACAGATAGCCAGAGTTGTCTAAAGTCATGTCTACTGCCAGCCCCTAAGGCCAGTGCAGGTATGTTCCAAGTCATGGAGCTTCCACCACTTCCCTTGGGGAGACTATCCTACAGACTCAAAGACCATTTATTGTTAAGAAATATTCCCTGGTATCCAGACTTAATTTTCTCTCTTTTCTTATTTTCCTGTTCTCTATTTATACCCCCGCAGGCCTCCCTAAAGAATTCCTTTTGTTTCTTGGCTTATATACCTATTAAATACCTGTACATAATTCTCATCCGCCCTCATAGCCATTATGTTTCCTGTAACAATATATGTATGTTACAATAACTATAACAATGTATGTATCTAAAATCAGCCTTCTAGCAGAATATCTGTAATTATCCAACTTCTTCTAAACAAGTGCCGAGAAATTCTGGACCTTCTCCAGAACAGACTTTCTTGACCCCACTAGTTGAGACACCTGCACTCTTGGCTCTAAGGGCTTCTCAGACATACACTGAGGTCTAGGGCTTTGGACTTTGAGGTTCTCACAGGAACTAAGGACCATTGTAAACCTCACCATCTTACATTGTAAGTGCAAGAAAAGTTTCTTAGACCTTGCCTTCTCTACTATAAACAATATCAACATGTGTGTGTGTGTGAATTCCAAAATGAGACACGCCTCTGCATACACTTCCCTCTGGCGGAGTGGATGAGAAAACAAATACATGACAATGTTAGTCATATTTCTTAATGTACTACTGGATGGCGCTCAGATACTATGATGATGAGCGCTGTATAAGGAGCAATGTAAAATAAAACAGTGACAGCTGAAAAATTGCAGGCATAGAAATCTGATGTTTTGTAGAGAGGGGGTTAATAATGAATCAGAGCCAAAATACACTTGACTGGCTCAATAGGGGACTCATTCATGATAACAGAGGCCTTGACTGGTCATCCAGTTCAAGAAGCAACAAATGTTCAGATTTCTTTCTGAGCACATTGGGAGAGCTGCAAAGATCAGCTCCCAGCTAACATGTTTAGCATGGCTCCTAACGAGTGGCTCAGGGGAAGGAGACATCTCCCAACCAAGTCACACCCACTGCTGCTTCTACTGACTCAGCTCAGAGAGGGGATGTTTCCCAGCTGAGACATGCACCAACATGGTTCCTAATGACTTGGTTCAAAAGGGAGGTTCCTTTTAGCTCCTTGCCTGTAGCAATGAAGCAATACTGACATTGCAGCAATGGCATCATGATGCATGGTGCCAGGTTAAAGGTTGTTTACAAGGTCTGTGCCAACTGACAACGCAAATGGGATATTCCCCCCAAAGCTACTTTTTGCAAGAAAACCCCAATGATCTCGCCCTCTGATTGGCATTTTAGTGTCTCTAGTCTCATTCACAAACTGGAAGCACAGAGACAGCTGCAGAAATTAAATGAATGAAAATTCTACTACTACCTAAATTTATCCAAATCTCCACATAAAGGTTCGGGTTCGGGTTCAAATTTGGAGGTGAAGTTTATCTGAGGGGCAGTGCTGAGTTAATTTGATCTGAGCCAGGAAAAATGTTCAGAATTTTTTTAACACAGGCAAAATCTGCAAACACTAGTGCTCCAAGATGAGACACACTTAGCATGGCTTGGCACTGGGAGAGATGTTCCTTGAGTGTGGAACTCAGTGCACCTCCATAGAATCATAGAAGATTACGGTTGGGAGAGACCTCAGGAGGTCATCTAGTACAACCCCCTGCTCAAAGAAAGACCAACACTAACTAAATCATCCCAGCCAGGGCTTTATCAAGTTGGGCCTTAAAAACCTCTAAGGAAGGAGATTCCACCACCTCCCTAGGTAACCCATTCCAGTGCTTCACCACCCTCCTAGTGAAAAAGGTTTTCCTCATATCCAAACTAGACCTCCCCTATTGCAACTTGAGGCCATTGGTTCTTGTTCTGTCATCTGCTACTACTGAGAACAGCTAAGCTCCATCCTCTTTAGAGAATCCCCCCTCAGGTAGTCGAAGACTGCTATCAAATCCCCCCTCATTCTTCTCTTCTGCAGACTAAATAACCCCAGTTCTCTCAGCCTTTCCTCATAAATCATGTGCCCCAGCCCCCTAATCATTTCCGTTGCCCTCCGCTGGACTGTCTCCAATTTGTCCACATCCCTTCTGTAGTGGGGGGAGCAAAACTGGACACAATACTCCAGGTGTGGCCTCACCAGTGCCGAATAGAGGGGAATAATCACTTCCCTCAATCTGCTGGCTATGCTCCTACTAATACAGCCCAATATGCTGTTGGCCTTCTTGGCAATAAGGGCACACTGCTGACTCATATCCAGCTTCTTATCCACTGTAATCCCCAGGTCCTTTTCTGAAGAACTGATGCTTAGCCAGTGGGTCCCCAGCCTGTAGCTGTGCATGGGATTCTTCCTTCCTAAGTGCAGGACTCTGCCCTTGTCCTTGTTGAATCTCATCAGATTTCTTTTGACCCAATCTTCCAATTTGTCTAGGTCACTCTGGACCCTCTCCCTACTCTCCAGTGTATCTACCTCTCCCCCCAGCTTAGTATCATCTGTGAACTTGCTGAGGGTGCAATCCATCCAATCATCCAGATAATTAATAAAGATGTTGAACAAAACCGGCCCCAGGACCAACCCCTGGGGCACTCTACTTGATACCAGTTGCCAACTAGATATTGAGACGTTGATCACTACCCATTGAGCCCAACAATCTAGCCAGCTTTCTATCCACCTTTTAGTCCATTCATCCAATCCACATGTCTTTAACTTGCTGGCAAGAATACTGTGGGAGGCCGTATCAAAAGCTTTGCTAAAGTCAAGGTATATCATGTCCACTGCTTTACCCATATCCACAGAACCAGTTATCTCATCATAGAAGGCAATCAGGTTGGTCAGGCATGACTTGCCCTTGGTGAATCCATGCTGACTGTTCCTTATCACCTTCCTCTCCTCCAAGTGCTTCAAAATGAATTCCTTGAGGACCTGCTCCATGATTTTGCTGGGGACTGAAGTGAGGCTGACTGGTCTGTAGTTCCCCAGGTTCTCTTTCTTCACTTTTTAAAATATGGGCACTATGCTCCCTCTTGCTGCTTCATTCCGTGATTTCAGTTCAACAGCTTGGGATCAGTAGAGGCACACACATGCAGAAAGGAAGTAAAAAATCCATTCTACTGCAGTGATTGTAACGGCCATAGAGTGGCAGCAGAGGCCTGAATGATGTGAGAAAAGTCTGAAAAACTACAGGGCTCACTGAGAACTGTCTGATGTGAGGTTTTTCTGCTCTGAAAGTGTTGCTCAGTTCAGGAGTACAAAGAGGAATATTCTGTACACTACTCACCTGGGGAATGGATCTGAAGTCAAGCTTTAATAATGGCCAAGCAGGAAAAATCCCAGCTTGACCCTGAGAGCAGAGCCCAGGTCAAGTTTGCAAAGGCTACCAGTTAGAAAACACTATATTACTTACTTACTTCCATATTTGATCTGGAATCACGGAGAGTAATACATTGAACTTCAAAATGTCACTTTTACAGTCAATTTGCAACGTATGGGCCCCAGTCTTTTCTCACTTATATTGGAATAAATCAGGAGTAGCTTCAGAATCACTCTGGTGTAGCTGAAATCAGAACCAGACTCAGTACCTGCCCTTTGGATTAGACTGCTGTATGACAAGGGACAGTTGTTTGAAAAAGTGTCCATAAAAGAGCTGAAAGAGTCACATCAGACATATCCCAGCAACCAGTCTTTCATCATTTCCTTTGGGGAGACTATTCCACGGGCTAATAGACCTCGCTTAATGGAAATGTTTCCCAATTATGCAGCCTGGATTTCCCTTTGCTCAGTTTGATCTTGTTTAGTTCCTCCCCCTTCTTTATGGTGTTTACACACATCAGATCCTTGTAGATGCCTATCATTCCCCCTAGAGCTAATGTTTAGTCAAACAATACATAGTCAGGTTTCCAATCTATCTTCACATGTCAGTCCCTCCTGCCCACTAATAATTTTCATTGGTATTCTCAAAAATTTCTCCTATTTTTCATCATCTTTGTAACAAAAATAGCAACAACCCCTCACCCCCTTCCCTTCCTGGAGCCAGGAGTGAGGGATGCCATGGCATTTCAAAGGGCAGGGAGTTTCCCTCAGGCAAGTCTGTGGTTTTGGTGACACACACCTACTCATTAAATCTGATCTGTGGTATATTTACACAGGTCACAGGGAGGAAGTTAGAAGCACTCCGGCTAAGCTGGTTACATGAACAGGAGGCCAACAGCTCAAAAGCTATTCCCCTACTGCAGCCCTGGCAGCACTGGACCCCCTGCTGGAAGAGGATTCAAAGATTGCTTTTCATCCTGAGAGAACCCACAGCCTTGATATAGTTTACAGAGGGATTCATCACCCACTGCCAAAATGTAGCCAGCTTTGTATATGGAAAGCATAACATATTCCACCTCAAAGAAAAGCCACTGACAGAACCAGGCAGAAGATTTTTGTCTTGCTCTCAGGAGCTGTACAGCTAAGAGATACAGCAGGATACAAGGCAGGTCACATAAACTGATCTTGATATTCAGAGGCTGCCCCCTGTCTCAGCTGCACTGGGTGGATCACAATAGAAAAGTGTCAAGGGTGGTCAGCAGAAGCTGACTTTTACAAGCTCCGTTGCAGGCTTCAATTAGTGATAGAGAAGGGAAAGCACCGGGAAGTGTACAGTGTGTGATGGAGCCCAGCCCACTGGAACGAAAGGTTCCATTCTCTTTTGATGGAAGTCAGTTGGAGGTGTTGGGTGTTCAGCATCCTTGAAAGTGAGGTCACTGGTTTAGATGCATAAATATGTCCTTAGGAGCCTAACATTAGGCAGCCATGTTTGAAAATCTTGGCCAGAGTCCTTTGGGTCTGAGCAGAGTTATTCTATCCCTCTGTATAATCTTGGAAGGAAAGACACAGATCCAAGTACTGTATTCCTACCATGTTGGTATTTTCCATTGCAATTGTGTCCCAGATCCACAAGCCTCAGAATGGCCACAGATAGTTTGCTCCCTCCCTGAAGATGAGGCAATTACATATGAGAGAGATTAAAGTTCTTCCCACTTAAGATTTTTTCATTAACAAATGTGTGGGTCCTTAAAATTTCACACCATGCCCACCTGGAGCATCACGGCAGCTGTGGAGTTAGAGTTCAGATCCTCCTGCACCAAAAAGCACAAGTTCCAACCCTTTGGAGCCTTTAGCTGCAGTCAGAACAGGGCCAATGACACACAGCTGAGCAACTCTGATTTTATGCAGGAGAGGACACCACGCTGGGCAGTTCATTACAGTTCAGTTCACAGAACCTTCTAATATAAATACTGCTGGCTCTGATAGAAGCCAAGCAGAGGTTATTTTCTTATATATGTATTCATTTTTAATAAAAGGGGATACTTGGGACCAGAAATCTTGAGTAACTGAACATTCCCACCCAACATACAGGAACATCCTAACTTTTGCCTGGGTACACTAACATAGGTTTGACAGATGGATGGATTTTAATTACAGGCTATGCATTTTCAGCTTGTACACTATATACAGAACATTTCTAAGAAAAGTATTGACCTTTACTTTTCAGTTGTCAAATAACTGTCTTTCAGCTTTCCCCATCACCTGATAATTGACTTTAACCCTTAGCTGCCAGGAGTCTGGCAGTAAAAAAAAAGGCTTTACTAAACAGATCATGAAGCACTGGGGTCAAGCACAGGCCTCACTCTTTTTTTTTTTTTGCAGGAGTTGGGGTGTGAGCTCAGTGTTCAGGCCAAATCCAGCTTGGATAATTATAACTTGTCTCTCTAAATTCCTGATGCAGTTTCAGTTGTAGATGGTGCTCCTTCCGCCTTACCCTGAACTGTTGAGTGTTGTGTACTGTTAAACAGATGCCTGTTCCAACTCCAGAGGCACCTGCTTTTCATTTTATTTCTGATTTTTCTTCTTCTTTTTCCTCTGTCTCCTGTATGTATATCTCACATGAAACCACCTTTGCTAAGGGGGAATTCAAGTTGAAGGTGGCATATGTCGATGGTTTGAGAGGATTTTACCTTTCAAGAATATTAGAGTTAAAAAACTAATGAATGTTAGAAAACCAAGTAATACAGAGTTTAAGGCACTGCTTACCCAAACTACCTCACCAGTCTGCCATCTTCCCATCTCAGCACATATAGTATCAAAAATGTGCACCACGAACACTGCTTTTATAATGTTTCATACAATATGTAACATATCTCCACTACTGACTGTGGACCTTTGATCTTTCCATATGAATGCTCTATGTTCATGCCCCGGACAGATGGAGTATTTATATAGAGACATACAGTGACACTTGGAGAATTGGCTTCCGCCTGGACTGAGACCAGCTCAGTACTCAAACTTATGTCAGTATAACTACATCATGTAGGGGGATGAAAAACCGACCCTCCAGAGTGACACAGTTATACCAACCTAACCCCGGGTGTAGACAGCGCAATGTCGACGGGAGAGCTTCACACCGACATAGCTATCGCCTCTCAGGGAGGTGGATTAATTATGCTGATGGGAGAAGTTCTCCCATAGGCATAGTAATGTCTTCACTGAAGTACTACAGCAGCACAGTTGCACTGGTACAGCTGCTCCACTGCAGCGTTTTAACTGTTGACTTGCCCTGAGTCTGTAAGACACTGAGTGCCCTCAGGGCCATGCAAGCTTGGGCCCTTCTTGAAGGGAGGAACACTTGCCCTCAGAATGTTATCTATCTAATCAGGAATGTCAAACACTCTTCTACCTATAGATGTAGGAGCATGAGATCATAAAGCAGCCTGATTGTACCTGATGAATAGGAGGCATTCTTAGCTTGCTTTGGTCCCTCATTAGATAGCACTCTTTGCTATAGATGGGTAAGGCAATCTGAGTTTCTGATCATCTCAGAGTATTTCTAAAGGGCAGAATTAAGGTGGTTTGGGTGCCTTGTATCACCTGGTGCTTTTCCTCTGCCTCCTGCTGCACTCCAAAACTGATGCTGAGCATCCCCCTCCTCCTCTGGTCCCCTTTGCTCTGGGCAGCCCTCCAGCCTGACACCCACTCTTCAGTGTCTTCATGCTCCAAAGTCCTCTCCCCTACATAGAGCCCTCCAGAGACCCAATCCCTCCAGGCCCCTGCCCCACCAGAGGCATGGTGATTTAGGAAAGAGGTGTGCAACAGCAGTTCAGGGTCACTGGAAGAGAAGGTGGAAGGGGTGAAACATTAGCACTTCCTGCCCTTAGTTTCCCCAAATGTGAAATGGAGATAATGATACGTACATCCTTTGCGAAGCATTTTGAGATCAACTGATGGAATGTGCTATTTAAGAGGTAGGTACCGTTATGCCTTTGCGTGCTGCACCCCTGAGCTGCTCTTAAGTGTCCCCCTCCCCAATCTGGCTCTCTCTGCCCCTAGTTAGAGACTCATCCCTCTGTGCTGTCATGCTCCATCCTTCCCCAGTGAATAAAGAGACAGTACAATTCCCCAGGGGATTAGGACTCATCCAGCGGCCACCTGCTATGAAGTGACTATTGGTGCAGGTAGAAGGAACACCAGCCCCTGAGGCCTGAAGCTCTCTGCTCACCTAAAAACTGGTATAGAATTGGCAGAGACAGTGCAAGCTTCCAGTACACCCTGTAGCTTTTCCCAGTATGACCCAAGCCTCACCTGGAGGGAGTGCATCTAGGTTCAGTGGGGCAGTTCAGTCTGCCTAGCCCAGTATTTCTCCAGAGAGGAGACCTTCTCTGCTAGTTTACCAAAGAATTATGATGCATATGCCTCCTTCTCTGCCTGGCTGATAGCTATCAAAAGCAAAGCCAGAAAGCTAACAAAACAAGAGCCTGCCCCTTCCACTGTGATAATGTGGCAGTGAGAGGGGGAAAACCATTCACATAAGCCTATAGTCCACCCCTCCACCAGTGTTCAATGAATCATGCAAAATCCACACTCCCCAGCTTGGCTGGGAAACAAAATGCAGCACAGACTAATTTTGCAACCAGGCGAGGGGATATTAGTTTCTGAGCATTGAACCTTTAAATGCCTAGGAACTCTGCTTGACTGCCGAGACAGCTACCTACTGTGATCTCACTAATGCTGCACTCCTCATGTGGGTTGCTAAGACCTTTGGGGACACATCCCACTGCTCTTAGCAGTGCAGCAAGCTGAGCTGCTCTATAATTCTTTCCCAGAGAACTGTGGGAGCATGTGTCTGTCCTTCTGGACACATGGGAGGAATTGTGAGAAGGCACTGGAGGACTATCAGAACTCGGGTGGTTTAAGCCTGTATCTTCACACTGCAAAGTGGGGAGGTTACCAGCCAAGTGAAAGCCTCACTCAAATTTTGGCCTATAGCCCCAGGCCAGGCCAGCTAGTCCAAAGCTGCACCACACTCGGCTGAGAGGGGTTTTTATGTGTGGATGGGAGGGGGGGTTAGGGACAAGTAAGATCCTGGGCTAACTCTGCAGTGAACACACAGGGTATGTCTACACAGCAACTAGACACCAGTGGCTGGTCCATGCCAGCCATCTCAGTATCATGAGGCTCAGGCTGAGGGGCTGTTTCACTGCCATGTAAACTTCCACGCTCAGGCTGGAGCCTGGGCCCTAGCATCCTGCAAGGTGAGAAAGTCCCAGCTCTCGGGCTGTAGCCTGAGCCTGGAAGTCTACACAGCAATGAAACAGCCAATAGCCCAAGCCCTGTGAGCCCGAGTCAGCTGGCATGGGCCAGCTGCAGGTGTCTAGGTGCTGTGTAGACATACAGACAGACAGGGCCGCCCGGGGGGTGGGGGGGGGAGCAAGTGGACCAATTTGCCCCAGGCCCTGGGCTCTGCAGGGGCCCCCCATAAGAATGTCTGAGGCTCCCTCCCCGGCCCCAGCCTAACCTGACCCCCCAGCCCCTTACCCCTGGCTCCCCCCTCACCCGGAGCCTCAGCACATCCAGGAGCGTCCCTGGACAGCTGCAGCATGGCTCCGGCGGGGCCTGAGCCCCTCCCCGCTCAAAGCCGCATGGTAAGGGGGTGGGGCTGCGAGCTCCAGCAGGGCCTGAGCTCCCTCTGCTCAGCCTGGAACTTGCAGCCCCGCCCCCTTACCATGCAGCTCTGAGCGGGGAGGGGCTCAGGCCCCACCGGAGCCACACTGCAGCTGTCCAGGGATGCTCCTGGATGTGCTGAAGCTCCGGATGAGGGGGGGAGCTGGAGGTAAGGGGCTGGGGCCAGGGGAGGTTGGCTAAGGGGCAGGAAGTCCCAGGGGCAGTCAGGGGACAAGGACGGGGCAGAAGTTTGGGGGGGCAGTCAGGGGACAGGGAACGGGGGTGGGGTCCCGGGGTGGTGGTTGGGGGTGGGGTCTCTGGGGGACGGTGAGGGGACAAGGAGCAGGATGGGTCGGGGATTCTGAGGGGAGGCGGGCAGTTGGGGGGCAGGAAGTGGTTGGGGGGTCGGATAGGGGGCAGGGCCAGGCTGTTTGGGAGGCACAGCCTTCCCTACCCTAAAGCTCATTCAGCAGTTTGAGGCTTGCAGAAGAGCCAAGCTGTTAGCTTTTCCATTAGGGCTACCATCCCTTTCACTTCTCAAATGCCAAATTATAGTCTATATTTAATTTCAGTGCCATAAGGAGATTCATGGCAGGGGAGGGTAGCTTCATTTAAAATTAGCCACTGGGGGAGGGATCACATGAGAAGAGCAATATCATCCCCAACCCTACCAAGGGAGACCCCCTTCCCCTGCATTCCCTGAGCTTTCAGAGGGGTTAATTCAGTGGTTCTCAAACTTTTATACTGGTGACCTCTTTCACATAGCAAACCTCTGAGTGCAACCCCCCCCCCTTATAAATTAAAAACACTTTTTTAATATATTTAACACTATTATAAATGCTGGAGGCAAAGTGGGGTTTGAGGTGGAGGCTGACAGCTCGTGACCTCCAGTAATAACCTCGTGACCCCCTGAGGGGTCCTGACTCCCAGTTTGAGAACTCCTGGGTTAATTTAATTTTAGCACCCTGTGTCCATTCACATGCATGTGCTATTTGGAGCATTTCAGTTTTCACAACATAGGCTCATCCCAGATTCTGGAACAAGCTCAAATGCTCAGTTTGTGGAATATGTACATAAGCTATACTAAAGACAAACCCACAGTAACCATGTCCAGTTTGTGAGGGACCCCATGGAGCCAGTCTCTAGGAAACAGATAAATGCATGGAGGTTAAGTCCATTAATGGCTATTAGCCAGGATGGGTAAGGAATATGTCCCTAGCCTCTGTTTGTCAGAGGGTGGAGATGGATGGCAAGAGAGAGATCACTTGATCATTGCCTGTTAGGTTCACTCCCTCTGGGGCACTTGGCATTGGCCATTGTCGGTAGACAGGTTACTGGGCTGGATGGACCTTTGGTTTGACCCAGTATGGCTGTTCTTATGTTCTAACCTAAATGAACCCAAAGTTATGGAGACAGATATGAGTCAAGGAAGCCAGCAGAGTATCAGAAACCTGGAGAAATCTCTGATTGGATGGGCTCAGGCGTTTGGTCACAAGCTGAGGTGGTTCAAAAGTTTTGGATTTTTTTAAAGCAGAATGTTTAAAGAAACAATAAAAACAAACACACAGCAAACAGCAAATATTTGGCCACACACTTCTGAAACCCCAAACCATATTCAGGTTTTAGCAGGCTAATTTCAACTTGTCAATTAAAAAAAACAACAAATTTTGAAGGAAAGCAGACATTGCCCATGATTTTTTTCTGCTTTCTAAAAACCCCTAGTTTTCGATCCAGAAAAAGTTTTGACAGAAAATATTTGTCCAACCCTTTTAATGAGCTTTAGTGCCTTTTAACACTAGCTGATGCTGAGAACCAGTGATACCTTGTAAAGAAGTTCTCTCAAAACTGGGTTTGTGCCAAGATGCAAAAGGTTTATTTTTCCCAGGGCCCGCCCGTGGTGGGGCGGGAGCAAGTGGGGCAATTAGCACCAGGCCCCCACAAAAATATAGTATTATATAGTATTGCAATTTTTTTTTATGGAAGGGGACCCCAAAATTGCTTTGCCCCAGGCCCCCTGAATCTTCTGGGCGGCCCTGCCTACAGAGTGCTCTCTCATGGGGACTTTGCTTTTGTCTATTGTCATTTTCTTCCTTAATCTTGATCTAATCTAGCTCTAAAGCTAAACTGGATATTTTGCTCTTTGTGTACAGAAAACAAATTGCTAACTATCCCCAAACAAGGAAACACAACCCAGCACAGTCTGATCACATACTCACCCACTTAATGGGATGAAGGAAGACGAGATCATCATTGGGGTTATGCCTTTCATCTCTGGAAACCTAATTTTGTGAAGGTTGAATCTTAAAAGCTTCCTACTGGAGGGGAACACAAGAGCCTCTTTGTGCGAAAAACCAAGGCTCTATCACCATACCCCCACAAAACTCTCATACAATATAGCCAACACTTTTTGCTATCAGTCCTTGATGAAATACAGTGTTACTAACTCTCGTGACAGTTGGTACTGTTATTAAAGTCCAGCTCCTGGATTCATGTGACTAGGTCAGAATCTCAGCTTTCATTTAAAAAATGTAATTTCTAGCTCTCATGGTTGTGAAGAAAAAGTTGAAAATGTGAAACCTTAAGGCCAGAACACTAGGAGGCAAAGCTAAAAATCCTGAAGTTATTTTTAAAAGGCTTATGATTTTTAAGCCAATCTCATGGTTTTTGGAGTCCCAATTCATGCTTAGAGATCTGTAGGAACCAGAATTTATGTTTTGCGGGAAATTTTGCTATTTCAATTTTTTTTGTTTCAGATTGGAAAAACAAACAAACAAAAATTTTGCAATTTCCCACTAAATGATTTTTTGGAAAAATTTCATTTTGGGTCACCCAGATTGTTTAGGTTCAATAAAATCAAAATGTGTAGATAACCATGTTATTTCAATTTTAAAAATGTATTTTATAATATAATGTAAAATAAATGTTGAAATGAAAAATTGAAACAGTCTGTTCTGAAAAGGTGAAAACTGAACATTTTAATGCTGCATTTCGATTTGTTTTTCCAAAATAAAATTTTATTGAAACTGACATGTTCCGACAGAAAGTTTGCATTTCAAGGAACTGGCATTTTCCAGTGGAAAATTTTCAACCAGCTCTACTCAAGATTTTTGAATGCTTGGGATGACAAAACAGGAAATATTACAAAGATATATCACAAACACATTTTTTCCTCTCCCTGGCTTTACAGTCCTAAGAATCAGGACATGCCTAGACAGGCAGTGATCTAAGAAATCATGGAAGAAAAGTTACCAAACATTTTAGAAACTTAAAGCAGGGTAAGCCTGCATTCAGCCCTAGAAATCTGCAAGGGATTAAGGGAGGGTGAAAGGATGAGTATTTAGCTTTATTGAACCAGTTTGCCAGTCCCTGGGTCTCACTCTGCCTTTAGGGCATGAGTGACACCTTCCTTCAGTACAATTGTTAGAGCCAAAGGAAAGGGGAAACAGATACAACAAGGCAAACGTAATCAGTAGGTTCAGGCCACATGAGACAAAGATGAAAAAAATGTTTCATATTCCAGTGCCTAAGAAAAGATCTTCATGTTGAATTGGCCTCACACACTCAATGTTCCTCTAATGCAGTGGTTCTCAACCCACGGCCTGCGGGTCTGCTTCTGGCCCAATCAGCACACAGCTGCGGCCCATGTGACATACTCAGGGCCAATACAGGTAGTGTATATATAGTTGGATGCAGTCCACAATGGTAAATAGGTTGAGTACCACTGCTCTAATGTCTTTCCCAGCCACCATCTAGATGTCAGCAGGTATCCCTCAAAGCATGTTCTCCCCTCACATAACAACAACAACGCTGATTTTTCTAACTGGTTACCACTTTACACTGTCAGTTTCTAGAACACCCACTACAGTGAATCCATGCTCCTCTGCAGGCAACAGAGACAAAGATATCACACTCTGTCACATACCGCTGGACTAACACCATGGGCGGCTACAGGCACCAGCGCTCCAAGCGTGTGCCTTGGGCAGCAAGCCGCGGGGGGCGGCCTGCCGGTTGCCATGAGAGCAGCAGTCAGGCTGCCTTCGGCGGCATGCCTGCGGGAGGTCCCCTGATCCTGCAGTTTCGGTGGCAATTGAGTGGCGGGTACGCTGAAGGTGCGGGACCATAGGACCTCCCTCAGGCATGCCGCCGAATCTGCGTTACTAGCGGACCTCCTGCAGGCGCACCGCCTGACTGCCGTGCTTGGGGCAGCAAAATACATAGAGCTGCCCCTGACTAACACTCCAGCTCTTCAGTTCCAAAGGCACAGGCCTTTGCCTAAAAGAGAGCTTCATTAGCTCAGACTAATTAGGAGGTTACTTATCGTCTCTGAGAGCCTGTCACTAGAAGGCAGTATCACACACTCGCACCTACACATACAAAGCCAGTACAAAGGTCTTTTGGGTGAGGAGGTTTCAAATGGCTAATGTGCAGGACACTTCCAGAGCATTGGTCATGCAGCTTGGAGGAACCATTTACTTAATCTGATATCTAATTTATTTATGGCATTAATGCAATTTTTAAGGCTAAGATTTTGTTATGGATATTTTTAGTGAAAGTCAGGGACAGGGATAATAAAGAAAAAATCATGGAAGCTGTGACCTGTCTGTGACTTTTGCTAAAAATATCCATGACAAAATGGGGATCTGCAGGTCTCCACACTGCCTGTGGCGGGGCAGCTGCATGGTGGCTAGGAGCTCCAGGGGCCCCCACCAAGGGTCAGGTGTCAGAGATCCAGGGTCCCCTGCCACCCATGGCTGGGAGCTGTGGGGCTCCCACCACCTGCAGCAGCTGGAGGCTGCAGGGTATCCCTGCCGCCCACAGCTCCAGGGGTCCTCTCACCACCCACAATGGCTGGGAACTGTGGGGTGCCCCCCCCCATGGCAGCAGGGAGCTGTGAGGTACCCCTGCTGCTGCAACTCCAGGGGCCTGCAGTGGCAGGGAGCTTGGGGGTTCCCCTGCTACCTGTGGCAGTTGGGAGCTGTGAGATTCCCCATCACCCACAGCTCCAGGGGCCCCGACTATCTGTCACCACCAGGAGCTTGGGGATTCCCCACCGCCTGCGGCAGTTGAAAGCTGCGGGGTACCACCACCACCTGCAGTGGCTTGGATTTCTGGGGGCCTGTAACCGGGTCCTCTCCTGGGCCACCCCCTGCTGGGTCTGTGCCCCCTTAAGAAAGCACTGTGAGGCTTTTTTTTTTTCCACTGCAGCACCCGTGGCTTTTATTTACAAACAGTTCCCACCACCAGTGATACTATGTACAAACTTACAAGGCTTTTTGTCTCCTCTTTACAGGGGGTCTCCCTTCAGCCTGGAGACTACCCCTTCCCTGACCACTCCCCCCTTTGCACTGGCCGCTAGCCAGCCTTTATAGCTCTTCAACGAGCAGGCCCCCAGGTGCAGCCAGTTCCAAAGGCCAGGCACCAGCCTTTTCCCCAGCCCCAATCTAGTTCTCCTGATTGGGGCTGGCTGAGCAGGGGCTAATTAGGTGCTTTTGCACCAGCACCCTGCTACAGGGCCACCAGAGGCAGTGGGGGTGCCTAGGAGATCCCTGCCCCCACCGTCAGCAGGGGACCCTGCAGCTCCCGACTGCTGCAGGCTAAAATCATGGAGGTCACGTTCAGGAAAGATGAATTCAAACTGGAAGAGGTGCAGAGAAGAGCGATCAGGATGATCAAGGGAATGGAGGTTCTATCTCATGAGAGGAGACTGGACGAGCTTCACCAGTTTAGCCTAGGAAACCGAAGGCTGGGAGGGGATTTAATTGTTCTCTATCAATTCACCCTCCCTGATGTTTACCCCTGATGAAGAGTCATTTAAGGGCAATGTTGATCACAAGAACAAATGGGAATAAACTGACCAGGAGTAAATTTGTGCTGGAAATTAGAAGATTTCTAACTGTCACAGGAATGACATTCTGGAACAGCCTCCTAAAAGGTGTAGTGGAGTCAAACAACCCAGGTAGTTTAAAGATAGAGCTTGATACATTTATGAATGGGATAACGTGACTGGGTCACCAGCAATTGCAGGAGGCTGGAATCGATGATCCAGGAGGTCCCTTCCAATCCTATGTCCCTAATGCGTGAAGGCCTCTGGGTGCCAGCCACCCTATGGGGAAGTGGTTGAATGTATGACCTTCAGTCCAGTGAGAGCCATATCAATAATTACAGGAGCAGGAGTATAAGCAAAACAACCCACAACATATAATTAATAAACATCAGCACGCCCCAAAGCAGCCAGCTGAACAGGAAACCATCTGGCATCACAGCCTGAGGAATGTTACTAGCACATACCCAGTGAGAAAGGGGAGAGCATGCCAGAGTGCCAGCCAGTGCAGGGAAGGAATAGTCTTCTGCTGTAATGCCCACAAAGGTGATTCTCTGCTGAATCTGCTGGACCCAGACAGAACCTGTTATTCTCTCTGGCTCTATACCTCCCAGGTTGATTAATGTAGCCTGTATTGCCTAGCGTCACCACAGAGGGTCTCCCTACGTCCTGACCTGGACTGTGGAGTTATGGAAAGGAATATGTGGAACCTCAGCATAGAAAACCCAACAGTGCCTCTGGGTCCACTTCTGTTGTATGCTGGATCCTGTGGATGGATTTGAAACAGAACCCTAGAGGGTAAAGAGTATGTATCCCATTCCCTAATCTTCTGAGAAACCTAATCCCCCAAACTAGTGACCAAAATGGAACCAGTGTCCTAGAGCTGAAAGGCTCTATTTCCCATTTCCCTAAACCATCCACTCCCTCTTTAGCCATCTGCCAGCCACATTGGATATGTTGTCCTCAAATTTCATATTTTACTGAGTTATCCAGTCCTGCCCTACCCTCAGCATGGATCGAGGCTGGAAATGGGGTCTACTGCTGAAAGGATGAGTATCCTATTCCCTGTCCCTCTCGAGAGCTCAGTCTGCTCGCATGAACCACTGTCAGTTCTTACTGTAATCCATGATCATTGTAGCCTGCCAGTGCCAGTGAGACACTACACATCATGCAACCTTATCTTCCTAAGAAAAGCTGTAGCCAGCACTGTCACCGCGCCAATGGTATAGCATTTACAGTAACAATCAGGTTACAAGCCTTTGTCTTCTCTTTCTCAGAAATTTTGCCACATGCGCTTACACTCTCTCCACTGGCAGGAGAACTGTGGCACCAAGCTCCAGTACTCATAACAAATCTGTTCTACCTGCTGCTCTGTTTACCTTGGGTGTAAACCTAGTTCACATGCAGCATTTGGTCATGCCTTAAATGACTCATGTTCAGTGAGAGCTGTTCATGCTAGGGGTGTGTGAATTCTTCCAGGTTCTGCTTCGACTGGGTTTAAAGTGTTTTCAGCAGAACTGATGCACAACTTCCAATATTCAAAGATCTTCATGTTGGAGTGAACCCCTTTTTCCTACATTCAGATTTCATTGCAAGCCCAGACAAGACTCAGATTCATATGGATTCAGGCATGTTCATTTGGGTTTGCCAGAACCATAATACCACCATAGATGGTGATGTGACGCACCCAAGGCCACACAATGAGTGAGTCAGTGGAAGAGCTGGGATTCAAATTTAGGAATCCCCACCCTGTGCTAGTTACACTAAACTGCACTGCTAGGAAACCACCCTAATTGCTCTTTCCTTCAGACCATGTGCCGAACTCCCAGAATCGGGATTAGCAATTGTACTGGAAGATGTATGCAAGCCCTTCTTAGATTACTTTGAAACAGGTTCATGGATTTTCAACAGAACTGGTTCTTCTTGTGAGCTCTCTGATTGGTTCAGCTGTTTGAAAAGCCCTGGGCGAAAGAGCTCAGTTTAACATTTTCCCTGGAGCGGTTCCCCCCTTTCATTTTTATATCTGTGAGTGACTCAGAGTCACAACAAAATGATCCCAGCATGATAAAGCAGCAGATAGGTGGGTGTTTGTTGCTTTGTTCCTCACCATTGGCAACACCCCCACAATACAGCACCTTGTACCAGGTTTCATACTTGTGCCACTCTGTCACTAAGGTGCTGTTCAGCAAATACACCAGAGACACACGGGTCGTGAACACAAGCATTCAGTGGCTCTATTTGGGGCCTGCATAAAAGTGTAGAACTGGCTCAGACCAGCTGCACAGAAAAAACAAGAGGCATTCACAACTCACATTCTCTCCATGGTGCCTGCACAAAGCAGGTCACATTGTTCACTATGCTCAATCACTGCACTACGTTACCTCCCCCGTTTATTATATCATGCAACAGGGGGTCCTTGATGTAGGTCAAAGAGGTTTGCAGATTACCAGATACTCTGGAATGGGCCAGCATGGGTCACATCAGACACCTGCCAGGGCAACTGAGGAGTCTCACATCACCTTCAGGTCTTCACCCTCTGCACCAGAGCTTTGACATTTACACAATGCAGGGGACAGGGAACTGGACTAGAAGTCAGGACATAGGCGCTGACTCCATGGGTGCTCTGGGGCTGGAGTACCCATCGAAAAAAAATGGTGGGTGCAGCTCCCCATGACCCCGCCCTACCCCCTAGCTCCAGTTCGTCACTGCCTCCTCCTCAAGCGCGCCGCCGTGTCCTGCTTCTCCCCCCTCCCTCCCAGCGGTTGCGCCATGAAAGGGCTGATTTGTGGGGCAGGGAGGGAGGGGGAACCTGATGCGCTGGGGGAAGAGGCGAGGCCAGGGCAGGAATTTGGGGAAGGGATCCAATAGGGTCAGGGAGGGGGAGGAGTTAGGGCAGGAACTTTGGGGTGGGGATGGAATGGGGGCGGTGCCAGGGGTGGGGGTGGGGTGGAGTCAGGACCGTGCCAGGGGTGGGGGGCGGGACGTGGGCACCCACCAGTGCTGGAGAAAGTTGGTGCCTATGAGTCAGGAGACCTGGGTTTCTATGGCCAGCTCTAATGCCATAAAGCCTTGGGCAGGCTTTGTATCTCATTCTAACCAAGTGGGAATAATGACATGTATCCTCCTTTGTAAAGCATTTTGGGATTCCCAAATGAAAAACATATAAATACTACTATTGTGTTCTTTGCAACTAGCTTCTCTTTCCCAGGGATACTCCTGCTGTTGTTGTGGATGGGGGAACAGGCTGCTCCTACCCCCACAGCCCTGGTCTAGCCATGGTAGCGAAAAGGAGCCCAGGCATCGTGCTTCATGTTTTTTGCTATTATCACCTCTTCAACACTCCCCAGGATATTCAGACTAGCCATGGGGAGCAACTAAAAGCAAAAAGGGCTGCCACCTTTCTGCTGCTGCTGTTCAGATATTTTCTTGGGGAAAGTATCTGAGGAGCTGACACAGTAACATGCCTAGACTGACCTTTGCAGCTTGAAACTGGAAATCAACAGGCCTTTATTCACTCCTGTATTAGAGCATTCCATAGCTGGGCCACTGAATCCTAAAACCTAATCAACAAGCTAACCTGGGCCTTACTGTGCCACCTGCTTAGCTTTCCCTGGACCAGGAAGTTCCTGGCCAGGCCACATTGACCAGGTCAGCTATCTACCTCTGTGTTGCTGTTACACCACACTGAAAAGTAGCACAGTGAGCACATACTAGAATCCCACTTCCTCCATCCTGTCTAGCTGGGAACCCGCTGGAATCTCCTTCTATTTAGCAATAGGGGCAAGATAGGTTCACAACCACCTGATGCCTATTCATGACCCTCCTGGGGGTCACAACCCCTGGCAGAAAGACCATATGATAAAAAAAAAGGAAGACTGAAATCTGTGTTGTGTAGGGTATTGTTGAGCTTCCTCTGCAGAAAGCAATAGGTTAAAAATGACTCAAGTTTTGGCATAACCCACAATGAGGTGCAGAACAGAGATGTTGCATCCAAGGTAGTTTAGAGAATGTTTTCAAATTTCTGCTACAGGAAGAACAGATCACTATCTGTAACTGTTCTGTTAGTGCCAAATGAGGAAAGAGCTCCCTTACGGCTTGTATGGACATAACAGCACTAGCTGATTTCATAATCTGAAGCAGCATAGCACAGGCATCATTTACAACACCTTACTAGATGCCACAATCTCACAACTGAGGAAGAAGGCCATGCTGATTTAGAAAGCAAACTTGTTTAGAGGAGACATGAAGGCAGCTATAAAAACAATTTTTATATATAACAAATGGAAGAAAGGGGAAGCTCATAATGACGAATATAAATCAGAAGTTAGGAATTGTAGAAAACTGATGAGAGAAACAAAAAGTGACTCAAGGAGAAATCTATGGCCAAAAGACTTAAGGAAAGCAAGGAGTTGTTTTTAAACTATATTAGGAACAAAAAACAAACAAAAACAATGGTATTGGTCCATTGCTAGATAGAAATAGTAGAATTATCAATAATAATGCAGACGTGAGAGACATGCTCAATAAATATTTCTATTCTGTATTTGGGGAAAAAAATGATATAATTTTATCAGATGGTGATGATAACACACTTTCCATTCCACTGGTATCTCTGGAGGATGTTACACAGAAGCTACTGATGTCAGACATTTTTAAATCAACAGGTCCAGTAACTGGCATCCAAGAGTTTTAAAAGATCTGGCTGAGGAGCTCACTGTGTGTTAACATTCATTTTCAATAACTCTTGGAGCACTGGGTAAGTTCCAGAAGACTGAAAGAAAGCTAATGTTGTGCCAATTTTTAAAAAGGGATGACCTACTTAGTTATAGGCTTGTCAGCCTGACATTAATCCTGCACAAGATAATGGAGCGGCTGACATGGGACTCAATAATAAAGAGTTAAAGGATGGCAATGTTGTGATGGGTTGGATCACAGAACCTGCCTTGGGAGCTGCCACCCGATGTGCCAAGACTACTTCTGCTCCTGCTTTCCCTGCCAGCTCGGGACCCCAGCACCCTGTCTTGCTGAGCCAAACACACCCCTCTGCTCCAATAAAGACCCAGGGTCTGAAGCACATGCCCCAAAGCTGCAGACTTAACTGAAAGCAGCTCACAGAAGCGTTCTTGTCTTTAACACTCAGATGCCCAACTCCCAATGGGGTCTAAAACCCAAATAAATCCATTTTACCTTGTATAAAGCTTATACAGAGTAAACTGAAATTGTTCACCCTCTATAACACTGATAGAGAGATATGCACAGCTGTTTGCTCCCCCAGGTATTAATACATACTCTGAGTTAATTAATAAGTAAAAAGTGATTTTACTAAATACAGAAAGTAGGATTTAAGTGGTCCCAAGTAGTAACAGACAGAACAAAGTAAGTCACCAAGCAAAATAAAATAAAACACGCAAATCTATGTCTAATCAAACCAAATACAGATAAGATCCTCACCAGTTCCAGAATGATCGGTTTTACACACTAATCTCCTTTTAGCCTGGGTCCAGCAATCACTCACACCCCTTGCAATCACTGTCCTTTGTTCCAATTTCTTTCAAGTGTCCTGGGGGGTGGAGAGGCTCTTTCTTTAGCCAGCTGAAGACAAAATGGAGAGGTCCCCAGGGGGTTAAATAGACTCTCTCTTGTGGGTGAAGACCCCCTCCTCACTCCTATGCAAAGTCCAGCTCCAAGATGGAGTTTGGGAGTCACCTGGGCAAGTCACATATCCATGCATGACTCTCAGTTTCTTAACAGGTAGCAGCCATGGGTCACATGCTACCTTGAAAGTCCTCAGGTAGACTTCTTATGTGGATTGGAGCATTCCAAGATTCATTGTCCTTTAAGTGTTTCTCAATTAGGTACTTAACTTCAACATTCCTTTCTCCAGGAACTGACCAAATGCTCTACTAAGGTTATTTAGAAATTAAGCCACTAAACTGCCAATATTCATAACTTTGAATACAAAAATGATACATGCATACAAATAAGATTAATAGATTCAGTAGATCATAACCTTTACAGAGATGTGTTACATGGCATATGTAGCATAAAACACATTCTAAACATATTTCCATAAAGCCTTATGGGAGGTACCATCACACCCTCCCCCTGAGCTTACTGCCAGAGACTTGAACACTGTCCATGGCAGAGGCAGTACATGTAAAATCCCTTTGTCTTTGGTCACACTCCTTTTCAGTACCTTTAAACCATATGATGTCATTCCTCAGGGTCCTAGCCAGTTGGGGTTCCTGGTCCCCAGATGCCTGAAAACAGATTGGGGTATAATATTGTTAACAGAATGCAGACAGCAATATCTGTTAAAGTGGAGGTGTCTTGACATTTAGCCACCAATGCGATGGGGCGGTATAGCAGGGTGGATCCCTGCTCCGGGGTTTTAAGGGGTTTAAAAAGTGGCCTGACAGGGCTGAGCTGATTAGGGAAGTGGCTGCAGCTGGGGGCCAGGCCCCAAACTGAGGAGCAGGGCCTTATAAAAGGCAGGGAAGCCAGGAGCCCAGACAGTCTCTCACTGGTGATAGAGAGAGATGGGCCTAGCTGCTTAGTAGATGAGACAAGGTACCTAGGATGAAGCAGGGCCGGGGACAGGCTAAGGAGCGGGGGAGCTCTGGTCTGGAAAGCCCCAGGCTGCGGCCTGGTAGAAGGTACTGGGAGGTTGCAGAGGGCAACTTAAGGTTAGGCCAAGGCAGCAGGTCCAAACCCCCTTTGCCAAATGATGAGTACTGGATACTGCAGTCTGCCCCAGTGAATGGGGGCTAAATAGAGACTGGGCAGTAGCCACTACTGAGGAGAAGTGGGGATAGTAGGGTGGGGGGTTCCCAAGGAGGGGGAAACCCAGACAGAGTAAGAAAGGGGTTATTGCCAGGGGGCAGTACCCCAGAGAAAGGGGTACCGGGTCCGAGGAGGGACATGGGGGGCCTATGAACAGGGGGCTCCAGGGCTGAACAGAGCAAATTTGGAGAGCAACCAGCAGGAGGTGCTGCAGGGGTGAGTCCGACCCGTTTACAGGCGGGGTGCCTCCGTTTCCCCTCCTACACAGCAGCAGCATGGGCCTGTTATGCTTTTGCTGCTGTGCCAAGCTTCCAGTCTGTTTACAGGTATAGGCTGAAAAATAACATGCTCATGGGGCTGTCCTGTCACCATCCCTAGCATGTACAACAGTTTCTTCCACAAAGCAGTTATGTCCCACATCTTTAAAGGATTTACCACTAGTATGAATTCCTTTGTTTTATCCCATAGATGAATTAGCAAAAGACACGAGATTAACAGCAAATCTACGGTGGACAGGCTTTGTCCACACAATTTAGCTTGTTTAGTGTCCACTGTATTTTCCCATTTCTTTGTGCCCCCTGGTAGGCACTCTGATGCAGATTCTCCTGCCTCTTTGGGGAAGGCTTCTAATTCAGGCATGCATTTGGGTCTTTGGCCAGGAAGGGGTGTACTGCAACCATGCCTGCCCTCTGCCCCTTCCTCTGGAACTTCTCTGGGCTGGACCCCACATACCTGTGCAATAATAGCAGGAACATCTTTCAATGGAGTGCTCTGGACCCCTTTGGACACCCCACTTTCTGTTCCCAACAGGTCATCTGGATGGACTCCTCCCTCCAGTAGACCTGACCCCCAGGTTTCCCTTAAAACCTGATCCATAGGAGAGAGGTCTAGCATTTTAAATGCAGACTTTTCACCCTCCTACTGGGAAAGTTCCTTCCTACAAAAGGTGGGCAGACTCTCTGCCCCCCCCTTCCGTCTGGGCTTCCCTCTCTGGGCTCCCCTCTGGGTCAGACACTCCTGTGTCCCAAGGGAAGGTGACCCTGGTCCAGCTATGGGTTCACAGCTACCAGCTATGGCAGACTCTTCACTGGCCAGCAAAATTCTCCCCTTTTCACTCAGGTTGGATTTGCTTCCAGCTGCAGAGATCTTGGAGTCTGTTTCCACTGCAGTGGTCACCAGGACCCCAACTACCATCTTTGGGACACATGCCTCTGTGCACCCCAGAGCAGGCCCTGCTGACCTGCGACTTCCTGGCAGTCAGCAGCTGGGGTGGACCCAATAGATACAAAGTGGATCATTTCCCTCCCCCAGGGAGATGATTACGGGACAGGACCTGGTTCATCCAGCCCCTCCCTCTGGAACTTGCCTTGAGCCCTGGGGCCACAGGAACCAGCTACAACCATCCCTGCCCCGAAATCTGCATTTTTTACTGCTACAGAGGAATCAGAGGGTATGGCTAAATAAAATAAATAAATAATTGGAGATATACCTGTCTCCTAGAACTGGAAGGGACCTTGAAAGGCTACACTTGCAGCTGTAGAGCGCTTTAAGTTAAACCGGCCTTCGGAGAGCAAACTAGGGAAAGCGCTCCAGTCTGTCCACAACGTTACTCCTTGTTTACACTGGAGCTGCAGTGTCTCTCCCAATACATTTGTAGCATTTGCAGCTGCATTGGAAGTGGTGCATTATGGGCAGCTATCCCAGCATTCAAGGTGTGTGTGTGGGGGGGTTGGAGTGTTATAGGGAGTGTGGGGGCAGAGAGAGTGGGTTTTTGGGGTGCTGAGAGTGTGTCAGCACACTGTCTTGTAAGTTCAGACCCCCCTCCCTCCCCCACCTCGCTCAAAGCAAACAGTAGCTGTTTTGTTTTTTTTTTGAGCAGCCCGCACTCCAAACGGAGCCCCCCTGCCTCTCTCTCACTCACTCAAAACAAACAGTAGCTGTTTGTTTTTCTCTCGGACCAGATAAGCAGCCCGTGAACCGGAGCTTTGAAAGGGCACTTCCACGTCCCGAGTTCACAACAATGACAAGATACCACTTCAGTTAAGAGGATTATGGAGCATTTCCAGAGGTCAATCAGTGCATAATAACGTTACTCCTTGTTTACACTGGAGCTGCAGTGTCTCACTCAATATGCAACAGCTGTTAATCCTCTCGAGGAGGTGGAGTACCAAGACCGCTCAAACCAGGGAGTCAGATTGCTCTCCGTGCCTTGCCAGCATGGACGGGGAGTATGCTGGGAGGCTTTATTGCTCTGTAAAGTGCAAGTGTAACCAAGCCCTAAGAGACACCCTCCTATTCCCCTAGCAGTCCATGTGACTTCACCCCACCCCTGCCCCCGCCCCCGGGGGTTTTAGCACAAGATTCCTTTTCACTCCTAACCAACTTTGGGACAGATTCTGCCACATTAAAGAAATCATTCCCCAGTAGAAATGATGCAAAATTGTGTGCCACCGTGGCAACAATCAGTTCAGCCTGCAAAACCTTAGTTTGCATGTGCATTTTAGCTAAAGGTGTAAGGACTTTGTAACACCCCACCAACTCTAATTCTGCTAGTTTCCCAGGCAATAAATCCTTCTCCTGGATCAGGTCCTTCCTGACCACAGAAATCTCAGCACCTGTATCTCTTAGGCCAAGAAGCACTTTTCCATTCAATTTAACAGCATACATGTGCTCACTGCTTGATTATGTGAAAGCAGGCTTTACATATCCTGTGTGGAAAGAGGCAGCAGCTGGGCTCTGAGAAGTATTAGTTTTATGTGTTACTTGCTGCTTGTTCCCACTCCGCAAGGGACACTTATTCCTCAGGTGCTCAGTGAACTTACAATGATAGCACCTCTTGGGCTCCTCTACTTGTACAGGAAGTTTGGGACGAGTAACAGGGGAATGGGGAGGTGAATGCCCAGACTCTTTTTTACCAAGGGTAAAACAGTGATTTTGCTTTCCCCCAACCCTGTACCTCTCTGCTAGTGATTTATGTTTAATTGCAGCTTGTGCTTGCTCATAAGAGCCTGAAAACCCAGCTAATTCTCCCACTGCATTCACCTTTTTGTCCCACAAATACTGTTTTATGTCATCACTGCACATATTCAGGAACTGTTCCTGAGTAACCAAATCACACATTTCTTCCAAGCTTGTAATGCCCTTCCCCTTCACTCACTTTTCTACCAAATCTCTCATTTAATTTACATAAGCCACATTACTCAATCCAGATCCCCTCTTAAGATTCCTGAATTTAACCCAGTAGGTTTCAGGTGTAACCTGAAACTGTTTCAAAACCAGTTCCTTAAATTTACCATAGTTTGAAGCATCATCAATAGGCATCTTATTGAATATGTCCAGAGCTCTGCCAGTTAATTTTGCTATCAATGTGGTCATCTTTTGATCTTCAGGGATGGCACAGAGGGTGCACAGTCTCTCGAAGGTGATGAAATATTCAGCAATATCATTGGATTCCTCATACTGTGGACACAGTTGCTCCCATTTATGGATTTTTGGGGAACTGGATCCAGCAGGTAGAGGGTTTTGTCTCTTTGACTCCATTATAGCCAGTTCATGTCTCTGGGCCTCCATAGCCCTCTTGGGGGCAGTTTCCTCTGCCTCCATAGCTCTCTTGTGAGCAGATTCCTCCCTCTCCATTGGTCTTTTATGTTCATTTTCTTTCTCTTTTGCTTCCAGTCTAGCCAGCTCTAGTTTAGTTGCTGCTTCACTGGTAGACATTTTCCTGCTTTCTTGTGCTGGGCCACACCCCCTCTGCAGTTCACTGAAACTGGGATGCATTCAGCTCAGGGGATTTTTAGTTAACAGAGACTTTCCTGGCGCCCACTGTTCCGACATTATTTTGCTTCCTTTTCTGTCCCTACTTCCCTTGCCCGAAATAAGCAAACAGAAAATAACAAAGAGTAACCACTTTGTCTGTTCTCCAGCCACCACACTTAAAACTCACTTAAAATCACTACCAGTATCTCAAAACAGTCAGCTGTGCACAGACCCTGCTCAACTACGCCACTGTGATGGGTTGGATCACAGAAACCCCGACTTGGGACCTGCCACCTGATGTGCCAAGACTACTTCTGCTCCTGCCTTCCCTGCCAGCTCGGGACCCCAGCACCCTGTCTTTCTGAGCCAGACAACCCCATCTGCTCCAATAAAGACCCAATGTCTGAACCACGTGCCCCAAAGCTGCAGACTTAACTGAAAGCAGCTTACAGAAGTGTTCTTGTCTTTAACACTCAGATGCTCAACTCCCAATGGGGTCTAAAACCCAAATAAATCCATTTTACCCTGTATAAAGCTTATACAGAGTAAACTGAAATTGTTCACCCTCTATAACACTGATAGAGAGATATGCACAGCTGTTTGTCTCCCCCAGGTATTAATACATACTCTGAGTTAATTAATAAGTAAAAAGTGATTTTACTAAATACAGAAAGTAGGATTTAAGTGGTCCCAAGTAGTAACAGACAGAACAAAGTAAGTCACCAAGCAAAATAAAATAAAACACGCAAATCTATGTCTAATCAAACCAAATACAGATAAGATCCTCACCAGTTCCAGAATGCTCGGTTTTACACACTAATCTCCTTTTAGCCTGGGTCCAGCAATCACTCACACCCCTTGCAGTCACTGTCCTTTGTTCCAATTACTTTCAAGTGTCCTGGGGCAGGGGCGGCTCTATGAATTTGGCCGCCCCAAGCACGGCGGCACGCTGCAGGGGGCGCGCTGCTGGTTGCCGGTCCTGCAGCTCCGGGGGACCTCTTGCAGACGTGCCTACGGAGGGTGCGCTGGTCCCACGGCTCCGGTGGAGCATCTGCAGGCATGCCTGCGGGAGGTCCACCTGAGCCGTGGGACCAGCGAACCCTCCGCAGTCATGCCTGCGGGAGGTCCACCGGAGCCGCGGGAACAGCGGACCCTCCGCATTCATGCCTGCGGGAGGTCTGCTGGTCCTGCGGCTCCGGTGGACCTCCCGCAGGCATGACTCCGGAAGGTCCGCCGGAGCCGCCTGCCGCCCTCCCGGCAAAATGCCGCCCCAAGCGCACGCTTGGCGCGCTGGGGTCTGGAGCCGACCCTGTCCTGGGGGGTGGAGAGGCGCTCTCTTTAGCCAGCTGAAGACAAAATGGAGGGGTCTCCCAGGGGGTTAAATAGACTCTCTCTTGTGGGTGGAGACCCCCTCCTCACTCCTATGCAAAGTCCAGCTCCAAGATGGAGTTTGGGAGTCACCTGGGCAAGTCACATGTCCATGCATGACTCAGTTTCTTACCAGGTAGCAGCCATAGGTCACATGCTACCTTGAAAGTCCTCAAATAGACTTCTTATGTGGATTGGAGCATTCCAAGATTCATTGTCCTTTAAGTGTTTCTTGATTAGGTACTTAATTCAACTTTCCTTTCTCCAGGAACTGACCAAATGCTCTACTAAGGTTATTTAGAAATCAAGCCAGTACACAGCCAATATTCATAACTTTGAATACAAAAATGATACATGCATACAAATAGGATTAATAGATTCAGTAGATCATAACCTTTACAGAGATGTGTTACACGGCATATGTAGCATAAAATACATTTTAAACATATTTCCATAAAGCCTTATGGGAGGTACCGTCACAAATGTAATTACAGTTGAACTTCAGAGTTAGAAACACTTCGGGAACGGTGGTTGCTCATAACTCTCAATAAAATGTTATGGTTGTTCTTTCAAAAGTTTACAACTGAACATTGATTTAATACAGCTTTGAAACTTTACTATGCAAAAGAAAAATGCTGCTTTTAACCATTTTAATTTAAATGGAACAGAAACAGTTTTCTTATCTTGTCAAATCTTTTTTTAAACTTTCCCTATATTTTAGTAGTTTACATTAAACACAGTATTTGCTTTGTTGTTGTTACTGCTGCCTGATTGTGCACTTTTGGTTCCAAATGAGGTATGTGGTTGACCAGTCATTTCGTAACTCTGGTGTTCATAACTCTGAGGTTCTACTGTGATGCCAATCAACAAGGGTATATGGAAAATAGATCCTGTCAAACTAACTTGATTTTTTTATAAGATTATAAGTTCGGTTGATAAAGGTAATAGTGTTGATGTAATATACTTAGACTTCTGTAAGACATTTGACTTGGTACTTCACAACATTCTGATTAAAAAACTAAACAGACTAAAACCTAGATAACTTATAGGTCTCAAAATGTAACTGTAAACTGGGAATCGTCATTAAGCAGGTATATTTCCAATGGAATCCCACAAGGATCTGTTCTTGGCCCAATGTTATTTAACATTTTTATCAATGATCTGGAAGAAAACAGAAAATCATCCCCAATAAAGTTTGCAGATGACACACAAATTGGGGGAGTGGTAAATAATGAAAGGGACAGGCCAGTGATTCAGAGCAATCTGGACCACTTGATAAACTAGATGCACACAAACAATATGTGTTTTAATACAAATAAATGTAAATGTATACATCTAGGAACGAAGTATGTAAGCCATAATTACAGCACGGGGGACCCTATACTGAAGTAGTGACTCTGAAAAAAATGTGGGGGTGGGGTGGATAATCAGCTGAACATGAACTCACAGTGTGTTGCTGAAGCCAAAAGAGCTAATGCAATCTTGGGTTGCATAAACAGGGGAATCTTGAGTAGGAGTAGAAAGGTTATTTTATCACTATATTTGGCACTGGTGCATCAGCTACTGGAATAATGTGTGCAGTTCTCATGCCCATAGTTCAAGAAGGATGTTGATAAATTGGAGTGGGTTCAGAGATGAGCCACAAGAATGATTAAGGGATTAGAAAACTTGTCTTATAAAACTCAAAGAGCTCAATCAAGTTTAAGGGGTGACTTGATTGCAGTCTGTAAGTATCTATATGGGGAATAAATATTTATAAAGGGCTTTTCAATCAAGCAGAGACAGGAATAATATGATCCAATGCCTGGTAGCTGAAACTAGACAAATTCTGGCTGAAAATAAAGTGCAATTTATTAAAGGCAAGAGTAATTAACCATTAGAACAACTTACCATGGGTCGTGGTGGATTCTCCATCACTGACAACTTTTAAATTAACGTTGGATGTTTTCTTCTAAAAGCTAATCTCTAGGAATTATTTGGGGGCAGTTCTATAGCCTGTGTTATACAGATTAGATGATCACAATCTAGATTCCCTTCTGGCCTTGTAATCTATGAATCATCTACTGTGCCCCTCCTTGCATGTCCAATATTGTCCCCATTTCACCATACCTTTCCACTTTCCCCAATCTGTATTTTGAAGGTTGGATCATTGTTGTTGTCAAAAGGTAAACGTATTAAAATCAGGCCCTAGGATTCCTACTCAGACTATCAAAGTTAGTCCTGCTGTGGTTCAGTGTCTTCATCTGTAAAATGGAAATAATGATATACTGCTCATAGAGATGTTGTGAAGTTTAATTTGCTATTGTTTATAAAGTGCTCTGAGATCCTTGGATTACAGGTACTATGCACATACAAAGATGCAGGAGACTTGATAGAAACCACTACCCAAGTACTTTCCATAACTATTGTTCCTGTCCTATTCAAATGTCCTTGGAGAAGACTTCTGTGCTACTTAATTTTTAAGTGCACTGTAAAGACTGATACATTCCCCCATATTAGTTCTGTATTTTCTCTGTGGCTGCTTCCATGCTTCTGGATCCTAGCTGGAACTGTAAGAGCTTCTCTACACACAGAAATTGCACCAATTTAGCTAATCAGTTAGGAAAACAGAAAAGTTAAATTGGTGCAATTTCTGTGTGTAGACCAGGCCTAAATGTTAAAGCCAATCTAAAACAAACTGTTATCAAGGTGTTTTTTGTTTGACATGAAGTGGGAAGTGACTCATTGCGTATTCCTATAGCTCTTTTCAAATGAGGATCTCAAAGCACTTTACAAAAAGGGGCTGCTATTATTGCTATTATACAGATGAGGAAACAGAAGCACAGAGAGGTGAAAGGATCAGCTGAAGGTCTTACAGCCAGTCAGTGACAGAGTGAAAAAAGAACCAAGCTGTCCTGACTCTCAGTGCCCTACACTAAGTACTAGACAGCACTGTCTCTCTTGAATTCTTGAGGGCAAGGTTGATCTCTCCTGAAATTCCCAGTCTGGTTTGCAGCCCCAGAAAGGTTAAGCCAAACATTCAAACTTTGGGGTTGTTCTCCTAAACAAGCAGAACTTTTTAGGTGCACCTCTACCTCGATATAACGCTGTCCTCGGGAGCCAAAAAATCTTACCGTGTTATAGGTAAAACAGCGTTATATCGAACTTGCTTTGATCCATTGGAGTGCGCAGCCTCGCCCCCCCCAGAGCACTGCTTTACCGCGTTAAATTGGTGTTCTGTTTGGTGGCGTTATATCGAGGTAGAGGTGTACTTACTCATGGTTAGCAGAGATCCTTCAACATGGGATCTGGTAGAAATCAGTACATTCCTCAGAGTAGTTGCATGCCTAGCTTAAAACCAGCGTGACCTTTGTTTATTACTTCAGATTCATACTATTTGAAAATAATTTCAAGGGGTGGGGAGTATAAAAAGGAACATTACAAAAATAACACTAACAACCCATTATCTTCATCATAAAAATTACCAAGAGATGGAAAGTTCCCACTAAGGTACATCTTGTTCTTTCCATACCAGACCAGTTCAGAGCTATTCCTTATAATACAGTACAGCTAGATGGCAGTATATTATACAGTCCAATTTAAAAGGACTCAAGAGAAAGGCCTTCCACAACTCCACTTGGAAGACCATTCCACAGCCGAATAGATCTCAGTATTAATCATCCCATATGCTGCATGCTTTGAGAAATGTACCGCTGAGAACACTTCAGTATTGGCAGGTTGATGGACTATATGTAAGGCTACAATTTAGTCACTGAGGTCGCAGAAGTCACAGAATCCGTGACTTCCAGCAATCTCCGTGACTTCAGCCTGCGGCTCTCAGGAGGTGCAGGGTCCCCTGCTGTCCATGGGGGCAGGGAGCTCCTGGACACCCCCACCACCTCTGGTGGCTCCCAGAGCTCCAAGCTGCTGCAGGCAGTGGTGGTACCCCGCAGCTCCCAAATGCTGCAGGTGGCGGGGGAACCCCCGAGCTCCCAACAGCAGTGGGTGGTGGGGGCCCTGGCCTGGAGCCAGGGCCGCTCAGAGGATTATGGGAGCCTGGGGCAAAGCGGAGGAGCTGCGGCGCTTGTACTCACCTGGCGGCAGTCTGGGTCTTCAGTGGCATTTCGGCGGCGGGGAACCCTTCAGTCACTCCGTGTCTTCAGCAGCACTGAAGGGCCCCCCGCTGCCGAAATGCTGGCCGAAGACCCAGACTGCCACCAGGCCAGGGCTCGCTGGGCCCCTGTGGGGCCCAAGGCCTGGGGCAAATTGCCCCACTTGCCCCCCCTCTGGGCAGCCCTGCCTGGAGCTGCGAGTGATGGGGAACTCTGCAACTCCCAATTGCCACAGGTAGCAGGGGAACCCCTGAGCTCCTGGCTGCCGCAGGCCCCTGGAACTGCAGCGGCAGGGGTACCCTGCAGCCCCCAGCTGCTGCAGGTGGCAGGGGCCCCGCAGCTTCCAGCCGTGGGTAGCAGAGGACCCTGGAACTCCGACACCCAACCCATGGCGGGGGCCCCTGCAGCCCCTAGCTGCCCTGTGGCAAGAGCTGTGGGGACCTGCAGATCCCCATTTTGTCACGGATATTTTTAGTCAGGACTGGCTCCAGGCACAAGCGCAGCAAGCAGGTGCTTGGGGCGGCCAATGGAGAGGGGGCAGCACATCCGGCTCTTCGGCGGCAATTCGGCGGCGGCCCCTCAGTCCCTCTCAGAGGGAAGGACCTGCCACCGAATTGCCGCCGATCACGGCTTTCCCCCCACTCCCCGCCACTCGAGCTGGCAAAAACCCTGGAGCCGGCCCTGTTTTTAGTAAGAGTCAGGGACAGGTCACAGCTTCCGTGAATTTTTCTTTATTGCCCGTGACCTGTCCCTGACTTTTACTAAAAATATCCATGACAAAATCTTAGCCTTAACTATATGAGATAAAAAGATATTTTCATATTTAGTGTCTATGATTTCTTTAAAACATAGAATTTTGCCCAGACAGACAGGGTCTTTTAGAAACATCTGCATAGTGATGTCCTAATAGACTGTAGTAAATGCGTTTGAGATCCAGATTGACATATCTAATCAGATTATCCTTACTAACAAAAAGAACAGCTAAAGGTACAAAATGTCTTTATGGTAACTGCTGACTTAAAAAAAAACAAAACAGTATTGCAGTTGGCTTAAGTCCATTGAAGAGTTTGTTCTTGTTTAAGGGCCCCAGCCTAACATCAGCATGAGGTACAGAGCAACACTATTGAGATGTTACTGCAAAGTCTTACCAGAAATGTTTCAGCAAGTGAACAGAGTTCTCCTGCATGACCCATCAGATTGCTGTTCTGGTAAGAGATGAACCCATAGGGCTTGATGATTTGCCAAATTTCTGAACCTTTTCAACACCACTTGAAGTCAATGGGAGCCAGAAGTGGTCAATACCTCTGAAAAACAGCTCCACAGCACCTAAGTCATCCCTGTTCTTATTCTGCTGAAGTGACTTTACACCAGGGGTGACTTTGGGCCACAGGGCCAAGTTCTAGCCTCATTTACACCCATATAATCTCCCTGAGGTTGGATAGTGTCACCGAGGTTAGAATTTAGCCCATAAAAGTAAAATGGCCCTGGGCTGTTTGAGTTATATAATAAAACCTGAGATAAAGCTAAAGATGTCTTAAAACACAACTCTTAAGCATCAATCATATCTGAGTGGCTCACAATCATCACTGCTATGTTAAGAGGCCAGCAACATGGCTGAGTGCACCATACTGCATTCCGCAGCTACCAATCTATATGATCATTCAGAAGAATGCGCCAGACAGTTCTACATGAAATTCCAATTCCCCTAGGCACTAAGTCACCTTTTTGATTTCCAGATTACCACTCAAGGCTGACACAATATGAGGTACATACATCCCACTGCAGGCACGTGGCTGTTCGTGTATAAGGAATGTGTGTATGATGTACAGATTGTAATGGAATGAAATAATACAATTGGAAAGGCAACCGACTCATATTTATAAATATTTCAGATTTACTATATGAATAATACCCAGCACCTTTTACTGCACTTTATTTATTCAAAGGTCTTTGCAGACATTAACTAATGAATTTCCCTTTCCCCACAATACCTCTAGGAGGTAGGTAGATACAAATTATCCTCAATGTGCAGGGAAACTAAGGCAGGTAAGTCCAGGATAAGAACTCAGCATTACCTGACTCTTAGGCCTGCACTCACTCCTCCAGGCCACACTGAATAGCACTATAGCTGTCTTACTGTATGAAACTACAGTAACCCAGCCATCATCATAGTGGATCACAACAGTGGTGCACTCAGTCCAGTATTCTGTCATTGGCTGTAGCCAATACCACATACTTCAGAGGAAGGTGGAAAAGGCCCATTCAGCATAAACATGTCCTAAGGACAGGTTTCTTTTGAATCTCACGCAACTATGCCCAGATCTTCAAAGGTATTGAATGGCGTTAGGTGCCTAAACACATTGAAGGATCTGGGCTCAGTGGTTGGCTTATGCTGTAAAGCATGAGGGTTTATACTTCTTGCACATTGTTTATACCTCTTGTTCTCATTATTCATGGATGTGTCTAATCCTTTTTTGGATCAAGCCACACTCTTGATCTCAGTCACACCTAGTGGTAACAAGTTCCACAAGTTTATTATGTATTGCATAAAAAACTACTTCCTTTATTCAGTTTTAAATTTATTGCTTTTCAGTTTTATTGGACATCTCTTTGTTCTTGTATTATGAGAAGGGATACACAGGACTATCTCATTTACCTTCTCTATCCCATTCATTGTGTTGTAAACCCCTTTCACGTCTCCTTTTACACTTCTCATCTCTACACTCAACAATTTCAATCTTTTCAGTCTTTACCAAAGTCTCTTTATGCCTTTAAATCATTTTTGTCACCCATCTCAGAGCCCCCTCATTTTCTGTTATCTCCTTTTTTCTATAAGATAACCAAAACTGAGTGCATCATTACAGCAGATGGTGTCCCATTGATTAATTATAACAGCATTATAATATTTTCAATGGCATTCACTCCCACATTCATTACATACTCTAACATCCATCTTTGCTGGTTTTGGCCACCATTGCACAATTATACTTGTTTAACAATATATTAAATCAGCAGTAAAGAGTGTTGTCTAGTGTTTAAAGCAGAGGATTCAGAAGCAAGATTTCTGGGTGCTATTCTGGCTTTGTCACTGGGCAAATGACTTAACCTAGGTTCTCAAAGGCATTTAGGCACCTAACTTCCATTGATTTCAATGGAAGTTATTGGAGCCTAAATGCCTCTGAGGATTTGGGCCTTAGCCTCTCTGTGCTTTAGTTTCCCCACTTGTAAAATAGAGATAATGATATTTATCCAAGGATGAATTCATCAATGCTTGTGAAATTCTTCACTGTGCTCAGATGGGAGCTGCTATAAGAATGCAAAGGATGAACACTGTGGGCTAGTCAACAGAGCCTAGCACTAGGATTGAAAATCCCTGGGTTCTAGTCCAATCTCTACTCCTGGCCTGCTGGGTGACACTGGGCAAGTCATTTCCTGTTTCTGTGCTTCAGTTTCCCCATCTGTAAAATGGGAATAAAGACCATCTCTATAAAGCACTTTGAGATCTACTGAAAAGTTTTATACAAATGATAGGTATTATTATTGTATTAAGTATGTCATAAGATTTGCTCAGCAGCTTGGATCACTAAACAATCTAGTCCTGTGACCAGCCACAGGAAGTCAACACCATGCACCTAATCAGTTGTCTACGAGTGTGTCCCCCAGAATCCCTGGCACAGTGGCCAGACTTCCCTAATCGCTGTGCGCTAGGACAGTCATCTCTCTCTACTATGCTTGGGATTAGGGAGCTTCTCTGTCCATGGGCTCAAGCTGGTAGAAGTGTTTTCTCTGCTCCTGCTGCAATATTACCACCCCACCCAGAAAGACCCTTCTGGATTGTGAGGACAGCAGGCCTACACCATGCATCTCCCACTCCCAGATACCTGCTGTGCGGGCAGCACTGGTGATACCCCACCCCTACAGGCTGATAATGACCCTGATTAAAGAACATCTAAAGTAACGCGAGAGCCCCATGACTCCTTGAGGGGTGAGAGGGCTAGGATACATCCCTGAAAGTCACAGTTCTTAGGACTCAGCTCTCAAAGTGAACCTGAAGGACACAGTTTGCTGCCAGCCCTTCACAAACCAAACTTTAGGGTTTAGCTGGTGAGACCCCCCCAGTTCAGCAAACTCTACAGCACAGTTAGGAGTGGGAGGTCACCACGGGCAAGAGAGCAGGAAGCAGCATACTCAGGGTATGGGTTGCTCCTCATATCTCACTGCAGAGACCTCCTCCATGCTCAGTGGCTGACCCAAGCCAGGAGTGGTGCCCTTTCCTTCCTGAGGACTTGTTGGGAAGGAAGAGGCATTTCTGGACACTGAGAACAAAGTGGCAAGAAGTCATTGTGCCCCTTGCCACAAATCCATTTCAATAGGAGGTGAGCATTAGTTGTGGGTCTGACCCATCTCTCACATGGCACAATCATTCCACACTGAGAAGGGGGCAGAGCACTGTTCACATGAGACTACAGAACATCACAGCTGGCACAGGATCCCCATAAACTCTTCTTTCCCTCCCTGACTGGACCAGTTTAGGGGTCGCACTTCTAAGATTAGGGTGCACCTGGGTGGGGTAGATTTATTTAACGTCTGTTGACTGGTGTCTGTAGCAGCTCCAGTGGCATGGTTGCCCTAAAGCCAGCAACACAGGAAAAAGTGCCTCTTTCCTGCAGAAAAGACAGAAGTGATTCTCTGCTGGCTGGAGACAGAGATTATGTTTTGCATTCCAGCCAGGCACAGAAAGCAGGTGAAAACTACAAGCAGCTTTTCCCTTGGAGATCTAGTTACAGTGTTTTGCACAGTTGCCTTGGGAATGTAAAATGACAGGATTGCTTCTCTTCAGGGGAGATAGCCAGGACATAGGCAAGTACTCGGAGCCCATTCTTCACTTACCTGTTGTAGGAAGAGCCCCAGAAGGAACGACATGAGAGAGAAGGGATTGAAGAAGAAGTAGGAGGGAGCTGCCAGGCTGGAACTTACCTTTTCTGCTGCAGCAAGTTGATTTCATCCAGGCGTCTGGTCCAGGATTTTTCACTCTGAAACCTGCGCAACAGAGAGTTCCAGAGCCCAAGGAGCAGCCCATGATCCCCAGGCAGGAACATCCCCATTGTCCTGTGTTCTCCTTGTCAGCTGAACTCAGACCTGCTGCTCCATCTGCTTCTTCCTGTGATGTTTCTTTGTGAATGGCTCTCTATTCCTTCGTTCCAGGGGGGCAAGATGATCTGAGTGGGAGGTGGATGTTCCTTCAGAAAATGTCAGTTTGGGAGACAGGTGGATGGTTACAACATTTGGTTGAGGCAGGCATCTGGCTGTGTCTCAGAAACAGATACTACCTGCTGGGGAATGGCTGAGAGCGAGAACACACCCCTTTCTACTAAGTTACCTTCTGATTTAAAGAGACACAGCTTTGTTTGGAAGCCACTCGCACTCCCACATGTCTATTGAGCAATCTCACTGCTAAACAACGCAGAACTTCCAGTGGGTGTTTTAAAGCTGATAAGAAGTTTTTTAAGAACAAGCAAAGGCTGTAAGGGACCTATTGGTATCTGCAGGATGTATTTGCTCCTCTGTGTCTCTCCCTATACAAGAGGAGAGAATGAGATGAGGACTTCAATAACTCAGGCATAGGTTAGGAGTTTGTTACAGAAGTGGGTGGGTGAGATGAGTCTATGAGCCAGTGAATGGGAATTTGGCCTAGGCACACAGGCAATCTGCTTCAAGCAAATCTGCCCCTCCCTCCATCACCACACTCACAAACACATGCTGTAAAATCATTTGATGGGACTAGGATGACCATGGGTCCTTTGAAAACAAAGACATTTACGGTTCTGTCCCACAGTTCCGGTTGGTAGTATATAAATCAGTGTTTTGTCCAATTTGTATATATCTGTGCAGATTGTAGAAGCTGCCTGTCAGTTGAGCTGGTTACAATGACTAGAGCTAGGTGACATTTTTAAAGAAAATAATTAATTTGCTGAAAAATGCAGTTTGGGTCAACTCAAAACTATTTGCGAATTTTAGATGAATTCACAGAATAGTTTTGGACCAAAAATTTGCGGGAGAAGGATTTAGACACCATTCACAAAACAGCAAGAAAAGAAATAGCAGAAGAAGGTGAAGGCAGGGGTGGAAGGTACTCATCCAGCATGTGAGTGAGTCAGATTTAATTCCCCCCTCTGTCTCTAGAGAATTCCGCATTACAAAAAAGCACTCTGACCACTGGGCCATGGGATATTCTGAGGTTTGTTTGTGTGTGTGTGGGGGGGGGGCTTTCAATTTCTGCTGTTGAAGCTGTTAGACTTTGTATAAATAATTAAATATTTATTGGCACAGGGACTTGAACTTGGGCCTCCCATGTGTATGCCCTAACATGGGCTATGCAGTCGTTCTGACACTCTCTTTTTGTCCCAATGACTAGTCATTATCATTATGAATGATTATGAATTGCCACTGTGAAAGACAATGGGCAGTGATTGGGCTAGGGAAAGTGTGTGAGAATGATTGCATAGCCCTGTGGTTAGAGCACTCACCTGCCGGAGGAAGTGGGGGGGATTGAACCTGAATCACCCATGCCCTGGATGCCTGCCCTAACCTCTGGACTAAAAGATAGGGGCAGAGGTGACTCCTCTGGCCATTTGTGAATTTAGTGCCTGGAAAAATGCCCCAAATAAAACCATTTCAATTTGCCAAAATTTTTCACAGTGTTAGGGTTTGGTTCTACCAGAACTGTTTTTTTTTTTTTTCAATTTTTGGGACCTGCCAGTGAACTGAAAAATGAGTTATTTGCCAAGTTCTGCTGAAAACAGCCTGGCTCAGCACATTACTCCTGGGGGAATTCTGCACCACTGCCCAAAGCAGAATTTGTGCAGAATTTCCCCCGCAGAATTGGGGCTGCAGAGCTGCTGGCTGCCACTAGGGGGCACTGGGCTCTGCGGAGCACAGGTTTGCAGTGAGCAGAGTGCCTAGCCCAGTGGGGATGAAGGCTCTGCAAGCTCTGGCTGCTCGGCTTAATACTCATTTTCTTGGAGACAGGAGAGGTCCTGGGAGACCAAGCTCTGGCAAAGGGTGAAGAAGGGCAGGGCCGCACTGCGACACATCCCCCGGCTGGACAGTAAAGAAGCTAGGGGGAGTAAAGGCTGTGGGGTGCAGGTGTCTGGGCTCAGGGGTGCCCCGTGGCTGGGTTCTGGGGGGAGGGAATGCAGATGTCTGGGCTCTGAGGGCCCCACGCAGCCCCCTGCAACACCTCCCAACTGGAAGTGGGTTGTCATAGGGGTTTCTTTAACTCTCTACTCCTGGGAGAATCTTTTTGTTGTTGATGTTGTCTGTATTGTTGACATACTTGTCAACAGGTATTTTGAAATAAATTATCAAAATTATTCAAACTGGAGTGATTATATTGTGCTATTTTGACAAATAAAATATGCAGAATTTTGCAAAATTTTAAAATACTGTGTTCAGAATTTTTAATTTTTGGCACAGAATTCCCCCAAGAGTAGCACACGCACTTCCCAAAGACCAGCTCCCTCTAGGCCTGCCAATGCTGCTATCCTCTTCTTCCCCACCAGGAGGCCTGTGAATGAGGCCCCTTTCAACGAGTCCTGGAAACACTCCTCCCCCTGCATGTATAGTAAAATGTGTAGGGTACTGAGGATGGTGAGGAGTGGGGAAGGGAGGAGGGGGCTTCAGTTTCACTTCCCATCCATTGCAAGACCCTTCCATGCTCATACCAACAAAACTGTCCCCACAGATTTCCCATTTTTATGACTTGGAAAACCTCACCCCAGATCAGGATCCCTGGCCTCAAAGCCCAAGAATCATCATATTGCTTCCTCCCTCTTGCCCACCTGTCCCAGACTGCTCTGCTTTGCCAACTGGGCCTGGATTTCAGCCCATGCAGGTGTGGGGAGAGAAAAGAGCACATGTCCAGACCTGGTCTGTGATAAGGGGATTAGGTCAGTGGATGTTTCTATTAAACAGAGAGTGGAGAACCTGCAATGTGCCCTAGCCAGCACCGTGACAAAGGGGGAGACTACTTGATTTTCTAACTGTTATTAGGGAAGCACACAGCACTGAGGCATGAACAGTAATGATCATACCAGGCAGCACTGCTGCACCCTGCTACCTCTGCAGGTTTGGCACCCCTGCCTGAACCTGGCCCCAAGGTGCAGCCAGTCTACTGAACTCTGTGAGCATAAACCCTGTGAACTCAGAATAAAATCTATCTCGCTGTAGCTGGCAATTAGGAGCCGACTCCTGTTTTCTTTTTACAGAAACAATCAGAGCATGGGTGGCTGGGATCATAAACCACTTTCTCTCCCCGTGCCAGGGCCAATCAGGAAGTTAGAGTTGCACTTGTGCAAACATTTGAGTGGGATTATGATCGGAAAAGTACTTCAGTCTACAGCTGCCCCACCAATTCCTGCTGTGTGTGATGGGGTGAGCGAGTTAAGGTTAAATAGAAATTAACCACCCATGAACCTTTTTGTGGGTTTAAAACAATATGCTGACAATTGTGATCCTCATTATTTTTCATTTAAAGACAGCTTCTATGCTCCCAGAAGCACCAGGGAAAAGATACTAGTGAAATACCAGCTGTTCTAATGGCCCTAGCTGAGACTAGTCTCCCCTGGGAAGTGGTGGAAGCCACACAACATGAGAGGTTTAAAATCTGACCAGACAGAGCCCTGGAACAGGTATAATCTTTCACTGGTGTAACCCATTGGTGAGTGTATTTTACAAGTCACCCTCTGTGCTGATCCATGAAAATATGAGTTGCTATAGTGCTTTCTCCTCTACCTATTAATTATGGATCCATAGCTCAAGCTGTAACAGGCTGTGTTTGTTATTTTTGTAATAGCTCTGGGGGTCTCTGGTTCAGTCCCGAGAGTGGCAGCCAAGAGGCAGTTATTCAGCCCTCCATCAGATGTACTGGATGAGCTAATTCATTCTCTAATATCCTATTTCTGGCCCTGCCAGCATGTCTGCCACTGAAGCAACTGGCCCCTGCCCCACTCAGAAAATCAAATCACTGCAGATTTAATTTGCCTTTGTGACGGGTTGGATCACAGAAACCCTCTTGGGAGCTGCCACCCGATGTGCCAAGATTACTTCTACCCCTGCCTTCCCTGCCAGCTCGGGGCCCCAGCACCCTGTCTTGCTGAGCCAGACACTCCCATCTGCTCCAACACAGACCCAGGGTCTGAATTACTTGCCCCAAAGCTGCAGGTTTACCTGAAAGCAGCTGACAGTCTTTAACACTCAGATGCCCAACTCCCAGTGGGGTCTAAACCCAAATAAATCCGTTTTACCCTGTATAAAGCTTATGCAGGGTAAACTCATAAATTGTTCACCCTCTATAACACTGATAGAGAGATATGCACAGTTGTTTGCTCCCCCAGGTATTAATACATACTCTGAGTTAATTAATCAGTAAAAAGTGATTTTATTAAATACAGAAAGTAGGATTTAAGTGGTTCCAAGTAGTAACAGACAGAACAAAGTAAGACACCAAGCAAAATAAAATAAAATGTACAAATCTATGTCTAATCAACTGAATACAGATAATTTCACCCTCAGAGATGCTTTAGTAAGTTTTTTCCTCAGACTGGACACCTTCCAGGCCTGGGCACAATTCTTTTCCAATCAGCTCGCCCACTCAGCTGCCTGCTGGGGAGCTGAGGCTTCTGGATCTATGGTTCTAGGGATGTCTTGCAGGTGGACTTCCCCAGGGCAGACAGGGGGCCAGGACACAGAGAGGAGCAGGGCTGATCCATACCAGCAGGGGGCATGCAACACACACATACACACATGTACTCACAGACACTCTCACCCTCCTCCACCTCTTCTCTGGCCTATTTCAGAGGTGCTGACCAGAGATGTTTCCAATGGCCCTCAGAGGGTTGCTCCCTGCCTGTTATGCAGAATTTCAAAAATTTTGAAATATTAAAATCCTCTACAAAATAGTTTAATTACCTTTCTCCACCCAGCTCTACTGCTGACCATGACACACCAACAATCAGGCAAGTTTTCTGGCTCAGTTTTGCAGATCCAAGAAGCACACGTGACACATGACATAACCTTCTGGTACAAATCAGAGATGGGGACTGCTTGTCCAGACTTTTAATCCTAAGGGCATACTACTTACAAGCCCAATTCGTGTTTAGTTTACTTATACAATAGAGCTGAGGCAGTAGGCTGGATTTTAATCTTCTTGGTGTAGATCATTAATTCTTTCAGGCAGAGACTATTTCTTTACCTGCTATTTTTTTTAAACTTGCTGTCAAGAATACTGTGAGAGACCATATCAAAAGCTTTGCTAAAATCCAGCTATGTCATGTCCACCACCTTCTCCATATCCACAGAGGCAGTTATCATAGAAGACAATCTGGTTGGTCAGGCATGACTTGCCCTTGGTGAATCCATGTTGACTGTTCCTGATCACCGTCCTCTCCTCCAAGTGCTTCAAAATGGATTTTCACCAGGAAAAATTGTGTGTTCTTAACTCAAGTACTTACTTTTCAGATGAGTTATCAGGTCAAGTTAAAGAGTTAGGGAGAAGCCTGGTCTTTAATTCGACCTGCTAACTCATGTGAAAACAAAAACAGCCTTGTGTTCAGGGATTTATTGTGTTAGCTAACTTGAGTTAAGAACATGAGTTTATTTTTTCCCCGTGAAGACATGGCCGAGAGAGAAAGGACTTCCATTCTGTGACATGGATTGCATATAATCTTGTTCCTGACCAAAGCCTTTTCAACATGCTGAGTTTGTATAAACTGCTTAGTAGTGCTCCATGCTTATAATCTCTCATGACTCCAGATTTCATGTCCTTGGGTAAAAAGTAAAGAGTTGTTATTTTTCTAACTGCCAACATTGCAAGCTCAGCCTGAGATCTGAGAGACATGCTGGGTTATTTCTTGCCCAGGCATCATCACCTGTAATAAAGATTCTGCAGGCCAAATGCTGCTCTTCAATCCTGCTGTCTTCAAATGATGGCCTCAGTTAGACTTGTACAGAACTATTCCCAGGTTTAACTGTGTGCAGAATCTGAGGACAAAAGTGTTTCCTGCAATTGGAAATTAATTGATGTTGCTGATATTCAACCCCGACATGAATCTATTGCACTTTTTCATGGTTGAGTTGGCTCTGCAGGGCTGTCAGTGGTAAGCAAAATTAATATCTTATTGTATTCTCTAGAGGCAGAATCTGGACTCTGATACTCACCAGGGACAGACCAGCTGAGTAAGAAGGTGACATTTATACATAGTCTCTTTACAACATAAAAACATACTTTAAATAATAAACACTGGGGTTGAGTTGGGGTCATATTATAGCAACAGGCCCAGGAAGCAGAAAGAAGACCTAAGTTCTTTCACTTCATAGCTAGATCTGACTAGTCTCTCCAGCATTTGTTAGTCATCCCACAAAACACAATAATTGCATATCATGATAGAACATGAAGACATCTACATAACCATAGAATCAGAGAACCGTAGGATTAGAAGGGATTGCAAGGGTCATCTAGTCTAACTCCCTGTCAAGATACAGGATTTGTTGTGACTAAACCATCCAAGACAGATGGCTATCCAGCCTCCGTTGGAAAACCTCCAGTGAAGGTGCTTCCACAGCCTCCCAAGGCAGTCTGTTCCCATTTAGGATGCTTTTCCTGAGATTTAATCTAAATCTGCTTTGCTGTAGTTTGACCCCATTGCCTCTTGTCCTGCCTCTGTGGCAAAAGGGAACAACTTTTCTCCATTTTTTTTATAGCAGCCTTTCAAGTATTTGAAGACCTCTGTCATGTCCCCGGTAATCTGTTTTCCAAACTAAACATACCCAGTTCCTTCAGCCTTTGCTCATATGGTTTGCATTCCATCCCTTTGATCATCTTTGACTCTCATCTCTGGATCATTTCCAGTTTCTCTACATCCTTTCTATACATTGGTGACCAAAATTGGACACAGTACTCCAGGTGAGGCCTAACCAGTGCCGAGTAGAGTAATACTTTCACCTCCCGTGACTTGCATGCTATGCCTCGGTTAATGCAACCTATCATTTCATTTGCTTTTTTTTTTGCAACAGCATCACATTGCTAACTCATGTTGAGGTTGTGATCCACCACAACTCCCAGATCCTTCTCAGCAGTGCTGCTGCCAAGCCAGTTTACCCCCATTCTGTATTTGTGCCTTTGGTTTTTCTTTCTTAAGTGAAGCACCTTAAATTTGTCTTTTTTTAATTTCATTTTGTTGTCTATAGCCCAGTTTTTCAGTTTATCTAGAACCCTGTGATTTTTAGCTCTATCATGTATCACAATGTTTGGATAGTATTGGAATGAGAAACATTCTCTCCATATCTATCCTGCTTGGGATGCATAGATCCCTCTGGTTTAAAGCCAATATACATCCTAGTAGCATTTGCTGCTTACTTTGGGACCTGGCTGAATTCAGTTCATACTGCAAACTGGGGAATTGCAAGCTGGCGGAAGTCAATTCCTCAAACTGGAATTTGGTCAGGTCATAGAGTTGATGTCCTTGTGGTTTTGTACTCGTAAAAATTAAATAATGTTGAAAAGGAAACAAGTGCACACTCTGCACGTAAACCATCTGTAAGTAAGTTTATAGACCAAATTAAGATATATATCTATATCTATAGATAGAAAGAAAGAAAAGCAATCTAATTATGAATAGGAACATTTAATGACCTTTAAAATAATATCAATGGATATTATTTTAAGTTTCATCTGCAGTGCAATATTCTATCTAATCTATCAGTACTATTGTTTTTGTCTATATCTATCTATCTATCTAGCTATGTCCATCTCTACATAGCATAGTATTTATGTATTTGCTATGATACTGTGATATCTGTCTGCCGTACCTATCTATAATATCTATCTACAAGCCAAGATTTTCACAAATGGGTAAAATGAGTGAGCTTATAGGTGCTCAGCAGTTTTTAAAATCAGGCCAGTTATTTAGATGCCTTAATTTGGTTTTAAGCACCCAACTTTAGCCACCCACTTTTGAAAATCTTGGCAGAGTATCTATAGTAACTATCAATATCATAGTACTTAATTATGTTCTTATTGGGTATTGGATATCCCACCGCAACCACACTGTGCTAAGTGCATGAGGAGTACAGAGAGAAACTCATTAGAAATTGAACACCCTGTGGTGAGGTAGGATGGGGAGGGAAGTCTGAATATTTTTGGTTCTCTTCTATATAGGTTCTTATATGGCACTCATCACTGTAGGTGTCTTTGCATCTTCCAGTACTGTATTAAGCAACATGACTACACATCTGCCATGTGTGTCTGGCCCCATGTTGTTTGTTATAGGAATAAGTAAGGTGTGTCCAGAGGTGAAAGTAAGCTGGTACGGTCTAGGCCGGTGATTTAAAAGGTCTGGGGCTCCTGGCAGTATCCAGAGCCCCAGGCCCTTTAAATTGCTGCCAGAGCCCCACTGACGGAGCCCCGGGATAGCAAAGGTGGACGGGAGCCCCGGGGCTCGGGCGGCGATATAAAGGATCTGGGGCTCCGGCCACCACTACCTCCCCGGGCCCTTTAAATAGCCACCAGAGCCCCATACTCCTTTATTTGCTGCCTGAGCCCCGCTGCTGGAGCCCGGAGATAGCGGTGGAGGGGTTCCAGCGGTGATTTAAAGGGCCAGGGGCTCCAGGCACCACTACTGCAGGGGAGTCCCGGGCCCTTTAAATTTCTGCCAGAGCCCAAGTCCCAGGGTAGCAGTGGCAGCTGGGAGCCTCTGGGGCTCCATTGGTGATTTAAAGGGCCTGGGGCTCCACTGAGGTAGCAGCGGTCAGAGCCCCTGGCCCTTTAAATCACCCTCGAGCCCCGGGGCTCCCAGCCCCCTCTGCAGCTGGTAGCTCTGGCAATGATTTAAAGGGACCGGGGCTCCCAGCCACCGCTACCACAGCCAGAGCCCTGGGCCCTTTAAATCGGCCTGGGGATTTAAAGGCCCTGCCTCTTCTGGTTGAGGCCACACCCCTTCTTGCTGAGGTCCCGCCCCCAGCAGAGGACTCCAGCATACCGTCAAGTCCTTTAAATTACTTTCATCCCTGGGTGTGACTTGTTCAGACCCAGATGATATTTTTCCACTGTAATTGTGTTTATCAGGTGTGATTTCTTTGCCTTACATGAATTTACAATGTTTCTCCTTTTCAGTTGTTTTATGTGATTTGTTCAATACAGTTTTTATGGTTTCAGTTTTTAGCCTTCTTACAAAAAACCAACCTCCCATCCACTGAAAACAGCAGCTGCTGAACATAATCATATGAACCACCCATGCAGTAATCTGTATGTATGGAATGGGGATCAGAGCACTATAGTGCTCACCAGAAATGGATAATTCTCTAGGGTGGAATTCAACCCCACTCCCATCCCCCAAAAGCCTGAATAATGAGACTTTAGAGAAGGGAATCACATGCAGGACATTGGAGGGTACAGAATCCACACCCTAACCTACAGGCAGAATTCTGGGCAGCTTCACCATCACACCAGAGGCAGATGGGCCCCTTAAGCACTTTGATGCGAAAAGTCCTAGGTATTTAAGGACTCCAATATGACTAACCTTACAGCATCTTTAATAAAAATACTGCTGATTGCAAAAGTAATAGGGATCATAAGCAGCTAACCATCATGCAGAATCATGGTAGTGCCCTCTAACACACTGATTCATTGTGACCCATAAGCAAAATCTACCCCTATTGTTTCTTCTCTGATTCCTATCCTTATCTCTTCTGTCCTCTAACCCGCACCATTGATTTATCTCTCTTTTCTGTCACCTCTCCTCGGCATTCACAGTACTCAATTGCTATCCTACACTAGCATATATATATATATTGAGAGAGAGAGAGAGAGAGATACACACAGGCAGGCTTAGCCACCACATATCTGCCTAGTTTGGAGATTGAAAACAACTTTTGGGGCCTGATCCTAAGAGGTGCTGACCACCTGCCACTCAGTGGGAATTGCAGGACTCAGCACCTTTTATATAGCACATTTAAGGGAATGTAGTCAACATTAAACTAATTAATAAATCCTTAACTGGGTTAATGATAAACGAGAAATGGATGAGGAGTCAGGAAATCCTGGGTTCTCAGCCTGGCTCAGCCACTGGAATCATTGTGTGCCCTTTGACAAGCATCTTAACTTTTCCATATTCTATTTTCCTCAACTGTAAAATGAGAATAGTGCTACACTATTGAACTAGCTGGTGTCTCACCACTGCCTTCCATTGGGTAGAATCAGGAGTGCTGAGCTACATGTTGTAGGCCTTATACCGCTACAAGCGATTCTCCTTTATCACACGTGGTTGGGGCCTGGGCTTTTGGGGCCAGAGGGTGCAGTGAAGTGAAGTGACCCCTTGAAGTTCTATGTGGACATTGAATTGTTACCTAGATCAGCCTCAGATCACAGTGCTCTTGTGTGGACTAGTTAGTGTTTGCACTGTACTTTGAAGATGACAGGAGCACAAGGGGTTTGGGATACTTTGGAATGGAAGGTGCTATTTACAGCATATTACATTAAATGAAAAAAAAACCCTCAAACCAAAAAACAACCCACGTTATTGGAATGTCCAGGCTGACCTGTTAATCTCTGCTCTTGTCTCTCTTAGATTGTAAACTTGTTGAGGCACAGAACATGTCTTACTCTGTATTAGTAAAACACTGTATTATTGTTTGGCACTATACACATGATTTTTAATAATAATAATTCAATTTAAATAATAATTTTAATGATTTTTAATAATGTATTGGTATTATTAAATATCTAGCACTTCTGTGTGTATAGCTCACAGGTAAGCAAGCATTGTTCTCCATATTTTTCAGATGGGGAAATGGCAACAGAGAGGTGATATGATAGCTCAGTGGTTTGAGCATTGGCCTACTAAACCCAGGGTTGTGAGTTCAATCCTTGAGGGGGCCACTTAGGGATCTGGGGCAAAAATTGGTCTTGCTAGTGAAGGCAGGGGGCTGGACTTGATGACCTTTTGAGGTCCCTTCCAGTTCTAGGAGATTGGTATATCTCCAGTTATTACCTTACCTTATTACTCACATGTTGTGTGACATGAGTTCCCCAGCAATAAACACAAAGAAGCAGCACCAAAATGAGGCCACAGTAAATAGCTTTATCAACAAATGGATGGTGAAACCCCCCCCCCAGGTTGAATCAGGAGTTTCTCCAGACAACAAACAAACAGTGCTTGGTAAACATGGGGGCCCTGGAGTCTGATGGGCGAGGGAAACCTGGGCTAATTTCTAATACAGATTCTGGCACCCACTTTCTGCATGACCTTGGGCAAGTCCTTCCCTCGATAGTGCTGCAGTTTCCCCTCCTGTGAAGTGCTATGGCTTAAAAGGAGCTACACGCTGTCAGAGCAAATTATTGTTACAGTAATTTCACCTCCAGCTCCTGGGATTGATGCTGTTGCACAAAAAATACTGATGTTCACAGAGGGCTTGTTAGCCAATGACACTGTAGACTAGTTTCATTGTCTGCACAGACCCAAATTAAAGCCATTTGCCAGCCTGGATAAGCCTGGGGTCACCAGATAGGAACAATTTACTCTGGCAGTGAATACTGATAGGAGAGCATGCAACAGACTTACTGTAATAGCTGACACGCCAGACCAAATCCTGAGAAACACTGAGCACCTTCCTCTCTTGTTGACTTCCAATGGAGCTGCAAGTTCTCACACCAATCAGGATTTGGCCCTCCCTCTGGGAAAAAGTGTGAATTAGCATCACTCACCCTCACTTTGCTCACTCTTAGGTCAAGCATTAGAGAAACTGCCAAGAGCATGACGCTGCTGTGGATGGAGGAACTGAATTCTGCCCATGAGCTACCTACTGATGGATGATGTCCATGTTCCACTTACTTTAATTGACTTCAAGATGCTGCTTGGAATGATGTTCACTGATATAACTGACTGCAGCAAGGGGTAAGCTCTCAAACAAGATGCTCAGGGTTGTGCTCAGTGTCCATGGCAACACACGGCAGTTGTAAGGAGCATATGTGTCCAGGATAACTCCATAAAGTCAGATAAAGAAGCAGAGAGTGAATAAGAAAATCTGTTGTAACCATGCCACCCCAAAAGCAAAACACAAACTGCTATCAAGCCTTGTCCATGAGGAGCTGCATGTCATTCTGTTAGGGCCAATGGCTCACGAAAGGAAAGGCAGCCTCAGAGTTACATCAGGTAGCTGTGACCTAGGGGTCTCATTTCTATCTTTAGCTCTGACATTGACTTGCGCTGCACCTTTGGACAAGTTGCTTAAGTCTAAATTTTCAAATGTCTACTAATCTTGGTGCCCAACTTTAGAGGGACTAGTGGGCACTTTTAAAAATGTTTGCCCTAAATTCTCTGTGCCTCAGTTTCCTCACCTGTACAATGGGACTAATAACCCCCACCTACCTTACAGAGGAGTTGTGAGGCTCAGTTCATTCAAGTGTTCTGAACTCTTTACCTGGCAGGGACTGTAGACATGCCAAATACTATTATCACCATCATTGGAATCCTGCCAGAAGCATACAGCATATCTAGCTGGAAGATGTGAAAATGCTTCCAGCTGGGAACAAAGACACAGAGAGACGCTTTGTCTGTACCAGAAAAGATGCACCAGTTTTAACAAGATTGATTTTAAAAGAATTTAGTTAAACCTATCCAACCCCTACAGCACATACTTAATCTGGTTTAACTCTGGCTTAAATTATTTTACATTAATTCAATGTAATTGTAAAGTTACTGGGCCATAAAATCCAATTTTATCTGTACTATATAAAGAGCCAGGCTCTTATGCATAGGCAGCAGGTATAATAGATCAGGGAAGGCTAAGCCTCCCTTGGTGCAGCCACTGCCGCTGGACGCAGATTTTGACAGTTTGTGAGTGCTGGGCTTCTGCTGGAGGAAGATTTTGCTTATTATTATGCGCCACGCAGTTTCTGAGGTGACTGAGGAGGTGGTATCTGCTATTCAGCTTCCTGGCTTCATTGGTAATCTCCCTGGATTTGAGAGAGATTACTGATGAGCCCAGGAAGCTGATTAGCAGATACCGTCTCCTCGGCAGACCCAGAACCTGCATGGTGCATATTAAATGTTCAGCGTTCTTTGGGAAGAGCTTTTGCTTTTCCCATCAGGCAGCTTGGGGTCTCAGGAGGGGAGGCACGGCATGGGATGTTTCCCATTCGGGAGCTGGGGCCAGCCTGGGGCTTGGGCCATCTGGCATGGCTGGGACATGACCCCAGCACTATCATTTTTCCTTCCATACCTCCATAACCTCTCACTTTTTTTCTCTTCCCTAACTTCATAATCCTCTAGACAGTTTCAACTGTAAGTCAAATAAATGGATGTGTTACATCATTTGTTTATTTGTTAGGTTTTACTAGCTCAGGTAACTGGAGACCTTAAGATAAAAGGCACTATATAAGAACAAAGTGTGAACTGTTATGAATCCATAACCTCCATGATCTATACCCTATTTTTGCCTCCTTCTAACTTTCACCAAAACTTTTTACCTGAAATTTCTCTTCGTTATGCAGATTATACTGATTGTTATTGGAAAATATGTGCGTGGCATGGTAAATTTGCACAGCACTTTACAAATATAGATAAAGCAGTGTTGCCTGCCCAGAAGAGTTTACAGTCAAAATAAGACACATACATAGAAGACATAGAACAAGTTCCAGACAAGAGACGTGAGGGGATTATTAATGAAAACAGAAACAAAGAAAGGATTGCTAGATGAGGTGGGAGGAGTGAGGGGGCATTTGCAGATGAAGGAAGGGAAATGACATCCCTGGTTTGCAAGACAGCATGACAGTGAAACTGAGAGAAAAAATGGCAGCAGAAATGTAGGTGGTGAGAGATTATTTAAGTGTATAGATGAGGATGTGGTGCCTGAATCTGCTGCACTATTTATGCTGCTTGCTGAGTTTGTGTGTGTCGCACATCTGGAAGAAGGAGACTAGGCAATTTCACATTGTTTCTTCTCATTATCAGGTTCGCTTATTCTAGCAAAGTACTATGAAGTGTGACAAATATTTGTTTGAAATATATATTTCCACTGGATCTTGTATAAAGTGGAGCATTTCTTTTGAAGTTTTATAAAAAACCTGACAGTCAATCTATCTGTCTATTTTCATCATAGACTCCAACCTCTGGCCAAGTATTAAAACCAGAAATTACAAGAAATTTTTCTCTCTCTCTCCCTCCAGCCATTACATCCCTTCAAAACTGACATTGCAATGGCAATTGCAGATCTCCTGACTTTGGAGTGGTTTATTTGTTTTACTTATTTAATGTATGTATTTTTGACTCTACTGCTCCATTATCATTTTTACAGGAATTATATTTTCTGACTTATTGAAGTTCTGTGGCTGTTAATGAACTGATTAACTATGTACACCATGAAACCGTGCTACAAAATAAAGTTTAATTGCAACCTAACAGAACAACATAATCCCACACGGGCAGCTATTGAAACCATCAACTGTAATTTAGCCACTTATTAAGTAAATCAGGGAGCTGTTATACATAGGAGCAGCTAGATCTGGCTGAAAGCCAGCTAATAATGACAGTAGTTAGTCCCTAATAAACTAATTTAGATTAAATCTCAGGAAAAACTTCCTAACTGTAAGAACAGTAGGACAATGGAACAGGCTGCCTAGGGAGGTTGTGGAAGCTTCTTCACTGGAGGTTTTCAAAAGGAGGCTGCATAGCCATCTGTCTTGGATGGTTTAGACACAACAAATCATGATCTTGGCGGGGGATAGGCTAGATGACCCTTGTGGTCTCTTCTAACCCTATGATTCTATGATTCTAATACTACGTCAGGAAATATATAGCAACAAATCTGAAATTAACTGTTTGTACTGCATCTGTGGAGGATTGCATCAATTTCATCTAGGGTTAAAAACTGAATATCCGGAGAAGGGACAATCCCAGGATAAAACCTGAGAGGAGGTTAATATCATAATAAAGTATTATTATTAATATATTATGTATGAAATTACATACATGAGATAACAATCCAGAAAAAGTCAGAGGGCCTGATTCTCTGCCCTATGCTTTTTGCCATTATTTACAACAGGCACAGTGAGTATAAAACACTGCCATTTAGATTTGGTAGCTTATTAACTCGTTTCTACCGTGTAAAGGACTACACAAAGTGCAGGGAAATCGTGACTCATGCCCAAAGTCCTGATCCTGCAGATATTTGCTACTGATATAGTGCTTATGACTGGACACAGTGGTAAGTACTATGTCCAGTGGTACTGCATGTGTCTGCAGGATCCAGCCCTGAATTAAGACATGACTTGATGAGTGATGATCACAAACAAAGGAAGGTGAGGGAGAAATTAGGGATGATGTGCCAGAAATAAGACTATGAATAGGTGAAGAAGAGAAAGAGAGACAGACTGATACACTGATCTTTTTATGTTCACTTGAATAAGTTTGCAAGTAACTCAGGTATTATATTTGATTCTTTCAGAAAACCAGACTTCTTAGCAAAACTCAGATAGTAGGATGGAGAGGGCGACTCAGGGTGGATTACTGACTGGATTGGCACTAATCTGACCCTCAATCTCTTTTGTCTGAGAGTTGTTCTCATCTGATGACAATATCAATGGACTATACGGTTCTCAGTCCAATTCCTAAATTGGCAGGGAGATGGGAGACTGAACTCCTGCTTACTCTTAAGATGGCCCCTCCATACCAGATTGGTAAAATTACAAGACATTAGTGTGACGATGCCCCTCACAAGGCTTTATGTAATATGCTTATGAATGTATATGTGACATAACTGGAATATGTTTTAGGCTACTGTAAGGGTCCGGTAAGGGGGTTCATCCTTCTTAGGCACAGCAGGGAGCCAGGGTGCCTCACTACAGGCAGCAATGAAGATATGGGGGTAGACATTACGGTATCTGAGGTGGAGGCCAAACTTGAACAGCTTAACGGAAGTAAATCGGGGGGCCCGGATAATCTTCATCCTAGAATATTAAGGGAATTGGCGAGTGATATTGCTAGCCCGTTAGCGATGATTTTTAATAAATCTCTAAATTCGGGGATTGTACCGTTGGACTGGAGATTAGCTAATGTAGTTCCTATATTCAAGAAGGGGAAAAAAAGTGACCCGGGTAACTACAGGCCTGTTAGTTTAACATCTGTAGTATGCAAAGTAATGGAAAAATTTTTGAAAGAGAGAGTGGTTAAGGAGCAGGAGGCCGATGACAACTGGGATAGATTACAGCATGGATTTACGAAAGGTAGATCGTGCCAAACCAATCTGATCTCCTTCTTTGAGAAAGTAACAGATTTTTTAGACAAGGGAAATGCGGTGGATCTAATATATCTGGATTTCAGTAAGGCGTTTGATACGGTACCGCATGAGGAATTATTGGTTAAATTGGAAAAGATGGGGATCGAAATGAAAATCCAGAGGTGGATAAGGAGTTGGTTAAAGGGGAGACTGCAGAGGGTAGTACTGAAAGGGGAACTGTCGGGTTGGAGGGGGGTTACCAGTGGAGTTCCTCAAGGTTCGGTTTTGGGTCCTATTTTATTCAATCTATTTATTGCTGACCTGGGAACCAAGAGTAGGAGTGGGCTGATAAAGTTTGCGGACGACACCAAGTTGGGAGGTATTGCCAATTCGGTGAAGGATCGGGATATCCTCCAGGGAGATTTGGATGACCTTGTAAACTGGAGTATTAGTAACAGGATGAAATTCAATAGTGAGAAGTGTAAGGTTATGCATTTAGGGATGACTAACAAGAATTTTAGTTATAAGCTAGGGACGCACCAGTTGGAAGTAACGGAGGAGGAGAAGGACCTGGGAGTCCTGGTTGATCGTAGGATGACTATGAGTAGGCAATGTGATGTGGCCGTTAAAAAAGCTAATGCGGTCTTGGGTTGCATTAGGCGGGGTATTTCTAGTAGGGATAAGGAAGTGCTAGTCCCGTTATATAAGGCGTTGGTGAGACCTCATTTGGAGTATTGTGTGCAGTTTTGGTCTCCCATGTTTAAGAAGGATGAGTTAAAACTGGAACGGGTACAAAGAAGGGCCACTAGAATGATCCGAGGAATGGAAGGCCTGTCGTATGACAGGAGACTTGAGGAGCTCGGTTTGTTTTCCTTAACCAAAAGAAGGATAAGGGGAGATATGATTGCACTCTTTAAATATATCAGAGGGATAAATACCAGGGAAGGAGAGGAATTATTTCAGCTCAGTGCTAATGTAGACACGAGGACAAACGGATATAAATTGTCAGTCAGGAAATTTAGGCTTGAAATTAGACGAAGGTTTCTAACCATCAGGGGAGTGCAATACTGGAACAGCCTACCGAGGGAAACAGTAGGGGCGAAGGACCTCCATGACTTTAAGATTAAGCTAGATAAGTTTATGGAGGAGATGGTATAATAGGATAACGGGCTTAGTCAATAGGTCAATTAAGTGCCAAACTGGTACTTAATTGGGTCAAATTGGGTCAATGATACGATATTTTTAACCTCTTTCAGAGGGTATGGCTGGAGAGTCTTGCCCGCATGCTCGGGGTTCAGCTGACCGCCATATTTGGGGTCGGGAAGGAATTTTCCTCCAGGGCAGATTGGCAGTGTCCCTGGAGGTTTTTCGCCTTCCTCCGAAGCATGGGGCAGGGGTCGCTTGCTAAAAGAGTGGGTAGATCGGCTAATGTGGCCTGCATCTTGCAGGAGGTCAGACTAGATGATCATAATGGTCCCTTCTGATCTTGAATTCTATGATTCTATGATTCTATGATTCTATGAATCCGTCTCGGGCTCAGACCCCTCAGCAGGGGCGGAGCAAACCAATAGTCTCTAAACAAGGCAGAGTCCCGGCCCTTTAGCGGGGCCCGAGTAAACACAGTGTCTATAAGCCCGGCCCTGGAGCAGGGCGAGGCAACAAGCAGTCCCAGCTCAGGCCCTTCAGCAGGGGCTGAGCAAAACCCAGTATCTAAGCCCAGGCCCTTGGGCAGGGCGGGGCGACAAGTAGTTCAGGCCCAGGCCTTTCAGCAGGGCTGAGCAAAACATAGTATCTAAGCCCAGGCCCTTGGGCAGGGCGGGGCAGGAGCAGTTGAGGCTCAGGCCTTTCAGCAGGGCTGAGCAACACAGTATCTAAGCCCTCCTCAGGCCAGGGGGAGGGGGAGTCTGCCACCCTTGGAGGTGTGGCAGGGGGAACACAGGCCCTCCCACTCCACTGCGTCCCAGCCCGGGGCCCTAGCAGCAGCAAAGATTCGCTGCAGTCAGTGGGGATCCTGGCCGCAACACACTGACATTGGCTCGGGGTCCCCTAGAGCCAGACTGGGGTCGGCTACCCCCGGGCCACTTCCAACCTCCCCCTCCCTAGGTACCTGTCTCTCGCCGGCGTCATCCGGTGGGTCCCAGACCATGGGCTCCTCAGGATACTGGGCAGAGGGGAGCTCAGGCAGCTCCTCTGGATACCGGGCGGAGGGGACGCTCAGGCCAGCGCTCCTCTGGATACCGGGCCCGGGGAAGCTCAGGCCAGCGCTCCTCTGGATACCAGGCCCGGGGAAGCTCAGGCCCGGCGGGAGCTCAAGCACCAGCATCTGTCTTCTCCAGTAGCCTCCACCTAACTGAGCACTGGGGCCGGGCTTTTATACTTCCTGTCCCGGCCCTTGACTTCTGGGGGGCGGGGACAGGTGGCGGTGGCTCCGCCCACTCCGGCACCTGGTCCAGCTCGTCCTTCTCAGGCACGGCGGGGAGCCAGGGCGCCTCACTACAGCTACATATGCCATGTAACAGATCTTTTTAAAGGTTATGATCTACTGAATGTATTCATCCTATTTGTATGCGTGCATCATTTTTTTATTCAAAGTTATGAATATTGTCTGTGTACTGGCTTGATTTTAACTAGCCTAGTAGAGCATCTGGTCAGCTTCTTGAGAAAAGTTCAAATTAAGTGCTCAATCAAAAACCACTTAAGCCAACAATGAACTTGAAGATGCCAATCCACATCTGAGTCTTCCCAGGAATGTGGCTTGGCTGGTAAAAACTGAGTCATGCATGGACATGTGGCTTGCCCATGTCGGAGAAAAACTTAGTTCTCACTTTTTGTTTGGGTACAGCAAAGTCAGATACTTTATTCTGTTTAGCAGCTGTGCACTAGGACATAGGGTCTCTCCTTCCTAGACAGGTCTCTCAACAGGTAAACAATTACAGCAAGCATTTATACTTTTGTTACAGACAATAATAAGCAACAGCTGCATTTTGTTTATACATAGGTCATCCTGATATCTTGTTTTTCTCACTTAAGAGATGCCAGTCTATCTACACATTATCTACACAAGGTCGAAAAACAACTTCTCACACAATTCTTTTCCACTTGCCTCACACAATCCTCGCTTCTACAAATCTCGCATTATTAGGGTTACAGTTAGCCTAACTCTTGCTAACAAAGACTTTCATGCATTAAGTAGGGTGGTGAAGCACTGGAACGGGTTACCTAGGGAGGTGGTGGAATCTCCTTCCTTAGAGGTTTTTAAGGTCAGGCTTGACAAAGCCCTGGCTGGGATGATTTAGTTGGGTTTGATCCTGCTTTGAGCAGAGGGTTGGACTAGATGACCTCCTGAGGTCCCTTCCAACCCTGAGATTCTATGATTCTAAGATCCCCTACAAATCCCTGTCAGTTCTTTCTGTACTTCCACACCCATGTGACTCCAAAACTCCATCTTGGAGCTGGACTTTGCATAGGAGAGAGGAGGGGGTCTCCACCCACAAGAGAAAGTCTATTTAAACCCCTGGAAGACCCCTCCATTTTGTCTTCAGCTGGCTAAAGAGATAGCCTCTCCACCCCCAAGGATACCTGAAAGGAACTGGAACAAAGGTCAGTAACTACAGGGGGTGTGAGTGATTGCTGGACCCAAACTAGAAGGAGACTAGTCTGTAAAAGGAAGCTTAGTAGGTGAGGTTTTTATCTGCATTCAGGTTCTTAGACTCGCATGTTCTATTTTATTTTGCTTGGTAATTCACTTTGTTCTGTCTGTTACTACTTGGAATCACTTAAATCCTACTTTTTATATTTAATAAAATCACTTTTTACTTATTAATTAACCCACAGTATGTATTAATACCTAGAGGGGCAAACAGCTGTGCATATCTCTCTATCAGTGTTATAGAGGGCGAACAATTTATGAGTTTACCCCGTATAAGCTTTATACAGTGTAAATGGATTTATTTGGGGTTTGGTCCCCATTGGGAGTTGGGCATCTGAGTGTTAAAGACAGGAACACTTCTGTAAGTTGCTTTCAGTTAAGCCTGCAGCTATTAGGGGATGTTATTCAGACCCTGGGTCTGGGTTTGCAGCAGGCAGGGCCGGCTCCAGAGCCCAGCGGGGCAAGCGCCTGCCTGGGGCGGCCCTTTCCCGGGGGGGCGGCAGGCTGGGCCGGCGGACCTGCCGCAGGCATGACTGCGGAGGGGACGCTCGGCCGGCGGCTCCAGTGGACCTCCCGCAGGCATGACTGCGGACGGTTCGCTGGTCCCGCGGCTCGGCTGGACCTCCCGCAGGCGTGCCTGCGGCAGCTCAAGCGGAGCCGCCGGACCTGCGAACCGCCCGCAGCCGCGGGAGGTCCAGCCGAGCCGCGCGACCAGCGGACCCTCTGCAGTCATGCCCGCGGGAGGTCCGCTGCTAGCAGGCTAGTGGGTCTGACTCAAACCAGTCAGGGCACTGAAGTCCTAAGCTGCCAGGGCAGGAAAGCAAGGGCAGAAGTAGTCTTGGCACATCAGCTGGCAGTTCCCAAGGTGGTTTCTGTGATCCAACCCATCACAGTTAGTAAAACCCATTACGCCTGCTGTCTCGGCTTGTGAAATTCTGTGTCCCACCTCCAACAACAGATGACATCAGGAAAACAACTAAGGCACGGCCTTAGGGAAATTTAGGGAATAAGAGGCCATCTTCCATAGTTTTATCATTTCTCTTTTAAAATAAATGCCCCATTTACCCAGTTCCATGCCTGCAGATAATTGTACAGACTAACTTGACTGGAGTCCCATCACCTGAGCTATTCCACCATAACTGACAAATGTACAGGACTCCTGCCAGGGAAAATGCAAGAAAACCACTGCAGAAATGATAAGGTTAAAAGATACTAATACTCCCCAATATGTGTCTGCTCATGCTTGTTTTCTTTCCTTTTTTTCTTAGGTTCCTTCACTCCACTAGTTGTCTTGCTCTGAGTTCTCCTCTCTCATTTTCCTTCCTTCTCTCTCTTCTCCTTTCTGTCTGTTTGGCTGATTTTCTCCTTTCTCTCACTCCACCTCTCGTTCTCCACCACCTTCATTACAATAGTAATATTTTGCTTTTCAGAAGTTGGAGCACCACCCTGCTGCCCTGTTATCACTTCCCAGCAGAGACCAAGGCCATTCCTCCCCACTGACTCCCATAGAGAAGGATGCAGCAGTCATGGTATGCTGAAGCAATCATGAGGTTGTAGTAGCGGCTTTGGAGACGGCTTCCTTTCTTTGCTCTCTGGGCCATGATGCCAGTATCTGGAAGCAGTGACCTAGAACACAATTTTCCTGCCAAATGCTGCATGTCTGGGATTTCTATAGAATGAGCTCCAGATAGTGAGTGCACAGAGTCATGGGGAGAGGCAAGAAGTAGTTGTGCACTAAAGGCTGCACCTTTACCGCCTTAGGTCTTGTCTGCATTGGCCTTATACAGGATAAAACGCAGTGTGTAGGGTACATGTAGCTACATGCTGCAGTGTAAAGCAGGCTGTTTCACCCTGTTGTGAGTAGTTACACATGGTAGTGAAAGGTTCTGACAGTGGGGAGGCAGTGGGGAAAGGCTCTGGCAGCAGGACACTACAGTGATAAAAACAGCAGTGTAGCCAGCGGTGGCACTGCTTGGGCATGTAGACAGCCAGGCATGGTATTTACTGTAGGCTTCTGTACTCTACTCACCTAAGAAATGCCTCATGGTCTACATTGCTATTTATACCCATGGGAGCTGGGCATGCAGTGTCTACTCGACATGCCTCTGCAAGCATAGTCATACCCTTAAAGCAGTGGTTCCCAGACTTTAACAACCTGTGAACCCCTTTCACTAAAATGTCAAGTCTCGTGAACCCCCTCCTAAAAATGAATATTTTCAGGGATTTTTTTCCTTTACCTGAGTATAAATTATAATAGCAGTGATCGATCTTGGAAATATAACATTTGTTTTTATGACATGCTTATTACACACTATTTATTATTAATTATTACAGTATTTTTATCACATTATGAAAACAGCAACACTCTTCCAAGATCTCACTTTCATAGCTTGTTTCATTTTGAATAAGACAAGGCTCCTATATTTCATCAAGGAGTATCAGCTATGAAACAGCATGAAAGTATTTAAGAAGCCAACTCAAAGAGTTCCTCCTACACAAGCATTCAGGTCTCAAGCAGTCCAGGCAAACAACAGACATTACAACAAAGCTTAAATTTGTTCTTCATAATAATTTTAAAAACAATACTAGCTGCCTATTTAATTTTTAAAAACAGCAAAAAATATCCACCTTCCTTTCCATTTCTTATAAGAAGTCTTGAAGTTTAAATCTCTTCAGTGTGATAGGTTTCAGAGTAGCAGCCGTGTTAGTCTGTATCCGCAAAATGAACAGGAGTACTTGTGGCACCTTAGAGACTAACAAATTTATTTCAGCATAAGCTTTCGTGAGCTACAGCTCACTTCTTCGGATGCATAGCTATGAAGAAGTGAGCTGTAGCTCACGAAAGCTTATGCAGAAATAAATTTGTTAGTCTCTAAGGTGCCACAAGTACTCCTGTTCTTTTTTCAGTGTGATAGATATGTTTGCTTTGATCTGCTTAGCTCTTGGAAGTCCAGGGGTCTCAGGGCTGCTAGCCCTGTGCTATCTGGAGTCCCTAGGAATAGCTCTGTCTACCATTAGGGAATTTTTTCCAGAGAACTCCCTGTAACATTTCATGAACCCCAAGGGGTTCACAAACCCCAGTTTGGGAACCACTGTCTTAAAGGCACAATCTAGCCCTAATACTGTGTCTGTGTCAGATTACAACAGTTGTAGCTGAGATGATTAGCAAGCACTGTTTGCAAACAGTGTTTTCATGCACAGGTTTGTTTAAATTTTCAACGTTAAAAATAATTAAATCAAAATTAATTAATAATTAAATCCTTGAAAATTAAATAGTGCTGACTGTGACAGACAGAGATACCTCAGAGTTGGGCTGATTGTCTGGGAGAACTCATCAAAATGGCAATACTCCAAAAGGACTGTCTCACTGAAGCGAGACATATATTTAGATCCCTGAGTGCTGGGGTTAGAGGAATGACAAAGGCAGGATCCTGGCTGTGAAAATTATTAGTAGTATTATTAATAATAATTTGTATTACAATAGTACCTGATCAGGTTCAGGGCTTCATTGTGTGAGGCACTGTACAAACACACAGAAAGAGACAGTTGTTGCCTTGGAGAGTTTAAAATCTAAAAAATTCTAAATTGATCTATCTGTCCATACAATTCTCATCTCTTTGTCTTTCCTCTCTCTCTCTCCCTCTCTCGCTCACTGTGCAGAGCATTTAGCTGTTTTTTTCCACTGTGTTCATATCCAAGTGTAAAATCTACCTCCTTGATACAGGCTTCCCAAGGAATGATGTCCTTCTGCCTTTAGATGCAACGGTAACAAAACACTGACATCACCAGGAGACAAAGAAAGAAATGAAACTGTGACTGGAGTGTAGATAACATGATGATAGGCATCCTACAGATATCCTAGCTAATTAGAAGGTAATTACTCATCTGTTAGGATAAAATATACCTGCACACTTCATTGTATATAAGAGTAAAAGAGGCAGGGTAAATTCAACTGCATATTTAAAATGGGCAAAGTGTAAATGTTTCATACTTGCATTACACAACAGTGGCTTAACCGGTTTAACTCAAATTTAATAAATAAATAAATAAATAAGCCTTCCTTTGGAATTCCCCTTTGGGCTGAGACTAAGCCAACAACATTTGCCTGAAGGCTTTAATTTGAGAAGTGATAGATGTTGAAATGAGAGCTGAGAAAATAACTGATTTTTTTGGTTTTGTGGGTGAACTGGAAAAAAACCCATATCGGATCAAACTAAAATGAAAAGTTTTTGAATTTCTCAGTGAAATGAAAAAGTCACAAAAATTTCAGTTCAGGTTATATAAAACATTTCTCTCTGGTCTTGAGGTTTTTAATTTAATTTAATTTTTTTTTGGTAAAATTTCAGGACATTCAAAATTAAAAAAAACTTTCCAGAATGAAAAATTGGAACACTTTGAACATTTTTGACCAAAACTAATTGCCAGAATTGACCCAAATTTATGAATAGTTTCCATCACCCCGAATAAGCATTTTTCAGCCAAAAAAACCTATTTTCATGAAAAAATGCTTCCAGCTCTAGTTAAAACTTCTGTACAGTGATCAGGGAAATTGCTAAGGGCTGGCGGGAAAAATCTCTCCCATAAGGCAAGCAGAGGCGGTGTAACAGCTACAGGGCTGAAACAGCATCTAGCTTTGTAGGCCCTCCATGCGTTAGGAATGACTGGTGAACCTGAAAAAGCTTAGGGAGTCATGGTGGATAATCAGCTGAACATGAGCTCTTAGTGCAATGCTGTGACCAAAGGGGCTAATGAGATCCTGGGATACATAAACAGGGAATCTCGAATAAGAGTAGAAATACCTCTGTATTTGACACTGTTGTGACCACTACTGGAATACTGTGTCCAGTTCTGATGCCCACAATTTATGAAGGATTCTGAAATATTGGAGAAAGTTCAGAGAAGAGCTAGGAGAATGATTGGAAAAATGTACCTTCTAGTGATAGCCTCCAGCATCAAAATCTATTTAGTTTTGAGAGAAGATTAAGGGGTGACTTGATTACAGTGTGTCTACATGGGAAACAGAAATTTAATAATGGAGGGCTCTTCACACTAGGTGAGAAAGGTATATCACAATCCAATGGCTGGAAGTTGAAGCTAGACAAATTTAGACTCAAAATAAGGCGCACATTTTTCAAAGAGAGAGTGCTTAAACATTGGGACAATTTCCCAAGGGTTGTGGTGGATTCTCCATCACTGGAGATTTTAAAATCAAGATTGGGTGTTTTCCTAAATGGTATCCCCAAGTTCAAACAGGAATTAATTCAGGGAAGTCCTAAGCATGGCAGGCAGGCGGCTTTTGGCGGTGCACCTGCGGGCGATATGCTGGTCACGCGGCTTCGGTGGCATGCCTGCAGGATGTCCACCAGTGCTGCACCATTGGCGTCCCTGCCGCCAAATTGCTGCCGAAGCCGCGAGACCAGCGTACTTCCTGTAGGCGTGCTGCTGAAAGCCGCCTGCCTGCCACCCTCACAGCAACCGGCATGCCACCCCCCACATGCTTGCTGTGCTGGTGACTGGAGCCGCCCCTGGTCCTATGGCCCATGTTATATAGGAGGTCAGACTAGATGATGTCAGTGGTCTGTTTTGGCCTTATAATCTATGAATCTGTTCAGCAGTAGAACCATTGACACACCCAGCCTTACCTCTAAATCCCTACTGTGTAGCAGAAAGTAGCAAGCCTTCATGGAGCTGGTGTGCCAAAAACCAGTTGCCTGTGCTGAGCGAGATGACTAGAAGAAGGCACTTTCTGGTCATGGCAGAGAAGGGCAGGTTTTGCCCATTATGCTAATGTTTGGACTTGGCATATTTAGTTGAGTAATGAAACATGGATTGATCTGGGCCTCTCTGGAAAACATGGGGAATGCCCAAGGCCATCTGGGCCAGCCACAGACCACCACTTCCATTTAAAACGTGGCAGAGTCAAGTATTTTTCCACATTCACATTCTCCATCCGCTTCCTCCCGCACCTCCTTCTGGCCACTCCCCAGTGTCTAGGGACAGATCAGAGAGTACTTTTCCATCTCAGCATCCTCCAGCTACCCAAGGATAATTTTCCGCAGCACACCCATTGGAGTCACTGAGTTTATGCAGAGAAATGCAGAGCAAATAAACTCTCTGAACTCAGCCCCTTTGCCCTGTGTTATTTTCTTTCTTTGCCTTTAACATTTTATAAGTTCACCTAAATGCTAGTGAAAGGCACTGGCTTGACAGCATCGCAGACAGATGACCTCTGCTTATGCCCAGAGCAGGTACAGTAAGGTAGAAGCACTGTAAACCTTGCCTGCGCACACTCCCATAGGCGGCAGGTTATATACACCTGCGGTGCCCCGGCTCCAGGAATATTCAGGGCCGGGTGCCCTGCTCCAGCAATATTTGGAGCTGGGTCTCTCCCCCGGCCCTGCCTGGAGCAGGTCCCAGCCACCGCCTGCCACCCCCCCTCCTGCGTGTCCCCCCCCCCCCGCCGCGCCGTGTCCCTGCCTGACAAAAAGCAGCGCCGGCCTCTCCCCTGCCTGCTCTGTGCTGCCGGAGGGCTCCCGGCAGAACGGCTGTCTGCTGCCGCAGGGTCCTAGTGCCTGCCACCACTAACAGCAAGGCAGGCTGCCCTTACCCTGAGCCTCTCCAACGCCCCAAACCCTCAACCCCAGCCAGAGCCCTCATCCCCCCGCACCCTAATCCTCAACCCCAGCCAGAGCCCTCATCCCCCTGCACCCTAATCCTCAGCCCCAGCCCTGAGCCCCCCTCCCGCATCATGAACCCTTCATCCCCCAGCCCTAGCCAGAACCCTCATCCCCTCGCACCTTAATCCTCTGCCCCAGCCCTGAGCCCCCCGCGCAACATGAACCCCTCATCCCTTTGCACCCTAATCCTCAGCCCCAGCCCTGAGCCCCCCCGCGCAACATGAACCCCTCATCCCCCTGCACCCTAATCCTCAGCCCCAGCCCTGAGCCCCGCCGCACAACATGAACCCCTCATCCCCCTGCACCCTAATCCTCAGCCCCAGCCAGAGCCCTGATCCCCCTGCACCGTAATCCTGAGCCCCCCCGCAGCATGAACCCCTCATCCTCAGCCTCATCCCTCTGAACCCTAATCCTCGGCCCCAGTCCTGAGCCTCCCCCCCACAGCATGAACCCCTCATCCCCAGCCAGAACCCTCATCCCCTCGCACCCTAATCCTCTGCCCCAGCCCTGAGCCCCCCCACATCATGAACCCCTCATCCTCAGCCCCACAGCCCTCACCCCACACCTCTGCGCTAGCCCTGAGCCCCCTCCTGCATCATGAACCCCTTATCTCCCAGCCAGAGCCCTCATTCCCCCACATCCTAATCCTCTGCCCCAGCCCTGAGCCCCCCTGTAGCATGAACCCCTCATCCCCAGCCCCACAGCCCTCACCCCACATCCCAACCCTCTGCCCTAGCCCTGAGCCCCCCCCGCATCATGAACCCTCATCCACAGCCCTCACCCCACAGCCCAACCCTCTTCCCTAGCCCTGAGCCCCCTCCTGCATCATGAACCCCTCATCCACAGCCCTCACCCCACAGCCCAACCCTCTTCCCTAGCCCTGAGCCCGCTCCTGCATCATGAACCCCTCATCCTCAGCCCCACAGCCCTCACCCTGCACTCCCTCCTATCCCCAAACTCCCTCCCTAGAAGGTGCACCCCCTCCCCCTTCCCACACACCCCTTCCCAACACCAAACTCCGTCCCAAAGCCTGCACCCTTCACCCACTCCTGCACACCCACCCCCTGCCCCAGCCCAGAGCCTGCACCCAGCACCCAAACGCCATCCCAAAGCCTGCACCCTGCACCTCTCCTGCACCCTAATCCCCAGCCCAGGATCTGCACCCCAGACCTCCCCTGCCGAGCCCCCTCCCAGAGCCTTAGGCAGGTGGGGGCGGAGTTTGGGGGGGCGGAGTTGGGGGGCGGGTTCTGGGCACCACGAAAATTTTTACAAACTTGCCATCCATGCACACTCCAGTCCCTGCCAATGTGCCTCAGTTCTAAACTCAAAGGACACTGGGGTTTCCTCTCCCATTTACTGCTTGTCTCTTTGCAGCTTCTCTCTCACACACACTGTCTCTGAGCCAGAGAATCAACTTGTAGGGGAGTCTGTCTTCACTATTCATTTCTCCTTTGTTCTTTCTGCAGAGTCTGTCAATCCTGGGACACCTCTGCTCACAATAGGAAATTTGAAAGGCTGTTTTTTCCTCTCAGTTCACCTGATACCTCACTACCCAGAAGTTTCTCACTGACCTTGGGGGAAAATATCCTCAAATATACGTTAGGGCTTTGCTATAAATTCAGGAAAGTAATACACACCCTTGTAACAGTGAATCTGGACAACACTGATTGTTGATTCTCTACCTAAACGTTATTTCCCTGTTACGCACTTCAGTCTAAGTAGACCTATGGGGTGGGAAGAGAAACAGGGGCACAAAGAGGGGTATTGACTTTCTTGAGGACGCACAGAATGTCAGCAGCAGAGATTGGAATAACACCCTGACCTCCCAAGAACCACTCAAGTGTCTAAGCCACTAGACCACACTGCCTCTGCTATTCAGGGCCAGTGCATCCCCTTTCTGCAACTCTTGCACAAAGGCAACAGAAAGCTGGATTAAAGAGCCATTTGGGAATTCCCATAGCAGCTTCCAAGTGGCTGACAGTGGGTACAGGTACAGGTTTCAAGAGAGTGGAAGGCTGAGAGAGGAGGCTGCCAGACTAGGAAGCTTGCTCATAGTGGGGGAGGTCACCCAATTTCCAGAGGGTCAGAAATGCTTGCTGCTCCTGCAAACCAGCCTCCCATTGCCTTTCCCAATCTTCTGGAAAACTGCAGCCCACCTAGTGTTAGAAAGCACTTCTGACCTCCAGCATGCATTCCCCATGTGACTTGCTATCACATTGTCCCCGGGCGATGTTTTGGAACTGCTCCCCACAAAGCCAGTCAGGACTTTGGGGACCCTCCTCTCCCTTGGAGCAGACTGTCTTCAGGGCAAGAAGCTCACATGGCTTCACCTTCCTGGGTCTCTCCTTGGAGCATTCAGCATATGCCCCTCCGTGAGCTTCCCACAGCGAGTCCGCCCAAGCGGGGTTCTGGGGAAGCCAGAGGGTCCTGCATGCACCCCCACTTCACTTTGCAGTCAGATGTGACTCTCAGCCAGTCAGTAAAACAGAGGTTTATTAGATGACAGGAATATGGTCTAAAACAGAGCTTGTAGGTACAGAGAACCGGCCCCTTCAGCCGGGTCCATTCTGGGGCCCAGTGAGCCAGACAACCCCATCTGCACTCACTCCTCGTCCCCAGCCAACCCCAAACTGAAACCCCCTCCAGCCCCTCTTTTCTGGCCTTTGTCTCTTTCCCGGGCCAGGAGGTCACCTGATCTCTTTGTTCTCCCACATCTTTAGCATCCCCTTGCAGGGGGGAAGGGCCTGGGCCATTAGTTGCCACGGAGACAGAGTGTCGGCCAGAAACTGAGGCACTCACACAGTATTCAGAGGAAACATTAAGAACAGCCCCACTTCGTCACACTTGCCTCCCTACTGAAGCCTACCCAACTCCCCAGTATATCTTCCATATGTGACACCAGTTGCTGGAAAACCTCCATTTCCCTGGTCCAAGCTTCCATTTTTCAACCAACCGGATGATCAGGTCGTGAATTGACATGATGGAGACATGGAAGAGGAAGAAGATGAAGAGCTAGGGCACTCTTGGGTAGGAGCTATGAGAAGTCAGGAAGCAGCTCAGAAGTAGGGTGAGCAAACATTTTCAGGAGAAAAATGTGTCAACCAAACCATTTCACAAATTCACATTGATTCTTTCACAGACAAAACCAAAAAAAATATGTATATATTTCAAAAATGTCAGATGGTTTATTTCAACATTGTCAGAATGAAACATTTTGATTTTTTGGGCTAGATTCACAAAAGGATTGAGGTGCCACTCAACAAAGGCGATGGTAAGGTTCCTCCCTCATGCCCAAACAGCCCAGTGATTAGGGCACTCACCTCTGAGGTGTGAGACCCAGGTTTGAGTTCCTACTTTAGAGAAGTGACTTGAATCCAGGCCTTCCCTCTACTAGCTGAGTGCCCTAATTCTCAGGCTACAGAGTAGTCTGGTGTTGGCCTCTCTGTCTTTTCTGTTGAAACTGTTCTACTTTATATGAGATACATGCATAGTCACTGGACATGAGAAAGACTCTGTATGCCACTGGTTATGACACTCAGCTGGGAGATGTGGGTGCAAGTACCTGCTCCAGAGCAGGGATAGGTAACCTCCTGAGTTTCCTAACTGCTGAGTTGTCAGACTCTGACTACTTTTGTCACTCTAGCCCTTTGAGGTGAAACAAAAGTTTTTCAACTTTTTCAATTGGCTGAAAATTCAAAAAAATTCCAGTGTCAGTTTGACCTGAACCAATTGTTTTTTTCAATTTTTCAGAATAGACTGTATATGGAAAAATCAGTTACTCTCCTAGCCTTCTAGTCAGAAGAGAGCCAGTTACCTATCACAGGGTAAAGGCAGGGTGAGGAGCTAAGGATGGCCATACCTTTGGTAGGATAAAATCTTGAGGGTTAAATCTAAAAGTCTTTTCTAATTCCATTTTTGATATGCAGTTTCAAGTAGCCCACGTAATTGGTGGGAATGTTTAGAATGTTATGAAACATCTGCGGCACATGAATGTGGTTCCACGGGTTGTGGAGTTTGCATACCATTCTCTCAGCACCCAGAGCCGAAATTCTTCCTGACCTCATTTGTCCCAACCCTAATTACAGCCTGGTAGAAGATTGCAGCGCAATACACATGCTTTACCAAAGGAAAAGATAAACTTTGTTCTCAGCTCTGGAGGAAGCTCTAGAAAAATTAAGACAGAGTTCAGCAGAACTGCCCATTCATAAAGAAAACATGTCAGAAAAATGTCAGTGATTTTCAGCCTGGGGAGGAATGAACTCAGGGGCCTGCTAGCACACTCAGTGACTTCCCTCCCACCACTGCTCTCTATAAACACATGCATGGAGGCATGGCACCCCAGTTCCTAGGATCCCCAAATTAAGGCTATACCCCCATTCTGTGCATCCTGGATCAAGACCTTGCACCATTGTTCCCACAGAATCTGGATTGAGAATGCCTCCCATTTCTAGTGCCCCCCCACAATCAGAAGTGCACTAAGGCTCCCATGTACAAAAGCCACACATCCTCAAGAGCCCTATATAGCCCTGTACCCCATTTCTATGCACTTAGTTCAAGAACACATTCCCAGGGACCCGAGCTCGAGACCATGCATCTCCATCCCCATGGAGCTTGGAGGCTTATGTTGCTATTCTCATGAACCTCCGATGACCTTATACTGCTGCTGCCTTGGTCCCCAGATCGAGTGTTCCACCTTTATAGTCAGAAGGAAGTAAAAGTAAAAGTTGGAACAACACTTCTTTTATTTCTTTCCTGGCTCAGCAGCTGTACTGGTAGCAGAAAATGTCATCTATATAGAAAGCCCCTCTACATGCAACAGCAAACACTGAAACTCGCTGTAGATCCATTATCACATGACATGGCTCAATCTGTGCTACTGGACTAGAGTTCATTTCCTGTGATGCTACTAGATAAGATTATCCTTGCTGTGCCTTAGAAATAATACTCTTCACATCTGAGATTGCTGTTTTGGAATTCAATTTACACTTTTTCCTTCATTCTATTTCTTTCCCATGTTTTTTGTATTTCCTTCTATTCTTTCTCTCTCTTTTGGTCTTTTCTCTCTCTTCCCCCTGCTCTATCTTCTTTCCTTCTGCGAGAAGACATGATAATTGAAAATTTAAAAAGGAGTGAGACAGGCAGAGATAGACAGAGAGGAGGGTCCAATTATTCTAACAAGCCGGTGCAGAGAGACTACTGAATCTGAATTTGCCCTCCTGCACCTTAAATCCATTCCTCTTGTACCTCAGCCCAAGGCCTAACCTACCAACTTTGGGGCTAATATCTAGCCGGGGATTCAAGAAATCAGAGTTCAATTCCCTGTTCTGCCACGGACTTCCTGTGTGACCTTGGCCAAATGCCTTAGGTCCAGATACTCAAAGGTATTTAGGAGCCTTATTCCTATTGATTTCAATCAATCAGTGGGACTTAGGCCTTATGTACAGTCCAGAGTTTTGTTGACAAAAATCAGAGGGTTGCATCTGACGAAGTGGGTATTCACCCACGAAAGCTTATGCTCCAATACATCTGTTAGTCTATAAAGTGCCACGGGACACTTTGTTGCTTTTTATTGACAAAAGGCAGCTTTTGTTGTCAAAAGAGTGGCTGCATACACACTATAATGGGACTTTTGGCAGCAAAAATGCTCTGTTTTGGTGACAAAATAAAACCACCCCAATGAGAGACATAAGGCTTTTTGTGCAAAAGTTTTGTCGATAAAGTGCCAGTGTAGACACCGCACTTGATTTTTTTGCTTTAATTGGCCTCCAGGAGATGTCCCACAAAGCCCATTCTGACTGCTCTTGTCAGCAGTTTGAACTCCGTTGCCCTGCAGTCAGGTAAATAACCATCTGTCCCTCCCCATTTAAAGGCCCAGGAATTTTTGAAATTCCATTTTCTGTTTGATCAGTGAGGAAAGGTCTCATCGCATCTTACAAGGTGACCATGCTTCATGTAGCCAATGCTCTCCCACTTGGACCACTGCAGAACTGCAGGATCTGCTCAGTATTTGAGGAGAGGAGGCTGTGCCATAGGCGCTGACTTCCCCTCTACCTGAGGGGTGATCGACCCCCCCCTCCACCGCCCCAGGTCCTGCCCCTGTCCCGCATCTTCCCACCCCTGTTCCTCCTGTGCCCTTCCCTTCCTCCTCCCCCCAACCACCCGCTTCATCTCTTCCTGTCCCTGCTCTGCCCCCACTCTGCCTCCGCCCCCACCCCACCCCATCCCTCCCTTGCCGCACCTCTTTCCACCCCCTCCCCTCTCCCTCCCTCCTGGAGCCGACCTGCATGTCGCAAAACAGCTGTTTGTGGTGGAGGGAGGTGCTGGGAGGGAGGGAGAGGAGTGATCAGCAGGGCTGCCAGCATGGGAGAGGCGCTTGGGGGTGGAGGGGAGATGGGGGGAGCTTGGCTCCAGCAAATTTTCCTCCGTGGGTGCTCCAGCCCTGGAGCACCCTTGGAGTCGGTGCCTATGGGCTGTGCAGTCCCATCCGTGCTTAAGCCATAGGAATTTTGATACCCAGGGCCGGCTCTATTGTTTTCGCCACCCCAAGCAGCGCGCTGAATTGCTGCTGTGGACGGCGGGGGCAGTCCATGTGCCGTTAGGGCAGCACTTGCATTTCCACGGTGGCGGCAATTCGGTGGCAGCTTCTGTCTTCAGCCGGAAGACAGAAGCTGCGCTGCCACGGACAGCTGAACATAGAAGCTGCCGCCGAATTGCTGCTGCAGCGGAAACACGCGTGCCACCCTAACTTGCTTGGGGGCAAAAACACACAGACTGCTGCCTCTTGCAGATTGCCGCCCCAAGCACCAGCTTGGAATGCTGGTGCCTGGAACCGGCCCTGTTGATACCTATGGGAACATTTCTCAAGGCTTGTGTGAACAGAGATATGACCGGGACATGGTGCAGGGCAGAGCAAAGATAAAGGAGCTGAGGCAGGTGTACCATAAGGCAAGAGAGGCAAACGGGCATCCTGGTGCTGCACTCAAGACCTTCTGGTTCTATAAGGAGATGGACACTATCCTTGGCAGCGATCCATGTGGATCCAAGAGCCAGTGGATACTTCATCAGCCAGTCATCGATGAAGAGATGGAGTTAGACGACGATGTGGAGCCCACAGCAGGGTTGCCTGTTTACCACTCCAGCCAGTCTAGCTAGTCTCAGCAGTTGCTCTCTGGGGAGCAAGAAGCAGGAGAGGAGACGCCTGGTAAGTAGCTGTTGTTTGTGTAGTGTGGAGGTGAGTTCAGGGTATAGAATGGTACAAGGCTGGCTGTGTTTCTGTGTGCCAGACATTTCCCCGTGCAGCTAATCAATGTGGCGGAACAGGGTGTTGATGCATGCCAAGATCTCAGGGGAATCCTCCAGAGAGATCTCTGGGAAAACTTTCCTGGAGTTACTTGGCAATCTTCTGCCAAAGCTTCCTTGGCAGAGCTGCTTTGTTCCTTCCCACATTGTAGGAAACTTTTCCATGCCATTCAGCCATCACTTGTGCAGGAACCAAAGCGGCACTCAGGCAAGCAGCATAGGGTGTAGTAGATTTTGCTTGCTATCTTATAAGATACCTTGCTATCTGCTACAAAGACCCCGCCTGTGGAAAAGTGTGGGACATTTTAGAATTTTTGGCCTAGTCGGCTGCACTGCAATTCTTCCAGAGTGCTCTTTCCCCCATGTAGAGTGCCCCGTCTCCCCCAACCAACATTCATCAGGCTTTGGGTGTTCGCCAGATGTGTACTTGCCAAAGGTCAGTGAGAAAGTGATTGCTATGTCACCAGAGGTGTATTTTACTGAAATGTTTCAATGTTGTGCGTGAACTTAACAATCATGCTTCTGTGCATTGTTTCTTGTGTTTCTGCAGATGTGGCCTTGAGGGACACTCCACACATAGCAGCAGAACATCTCCGCCAGATAAGAAAGTGCCCAAGAGGGAGCAAAGATGACATGTTCCGGGAGATACTACTGCTGTTCTCCAATACAAAGAAAAGGGAATACAGGGAGCAATGTTTTCCTCAGGAATTGAGGGGTATTCAAATTTATAGGGGGGGAAGGCTGATGAGGGGTGAGACAGTGAGGGTGAAGATGGGCTCTATGGCACCATAGTAAAAACTAAAAAATGCTTCATGACCATTTTATTAGATTTAACTCATGTTTTAAAATCATCACACAAATTAAAGTTGGCTACTCAAGCCTCCTATGAAGCACAACATCTACCTTCTTCTTGGTTTCTTGTTATAATTTTGCACAGCTCTGTTAATGAACTTCTCAAATAGAGTGCGTTCATCTTCAGTGGGTTCTCATGTGTCCGGTACTTCCATTCCCTCAACTGATATGCTCGCTCATTAGTTCAATCACAGGATCAGGCAGAAGGCGGCTTCTTTCAGAACACAAAACTGTATTCAATGAGGAAAAAAATGCTCAACTGTAGCTGTTGTGACTGGGAGAAGCAAGAGATGAGTTCCTACTTCTTTCATTCCAGGAAACAGCACAAAGATCAGGTCGAGCCACTAGTGATGATAAAAAAAAAAAAGTTGAAGTCAAATCTTCATTTATTTGTTGTATGATATTCCACTCTGTGTTCAAATTCTTTATTTTGTCCTGAGTTCAAACTGCTGACAAGAGCAGTCAGGATGTGCTTTGTAGGACACCTCCTGGAAGCCAATTAAAGCAATAAAAAAAAAAAAAAAAAAAGTAGCAACAGTTTCTGCGGGAGGTGTCCACCCCACACCAGGCCCAACAGGAGCACCTGATGCAGCAGGTGACGACTCGGAGGCATTTCTGGTCACCTGTGAAAAGGTTGCCACCGTGGTGCAGTCGCCAGAGGAAAATTGGGCCACCCTTCTGGAGCCATATTTGACTGGATCCTCGCAGGTTGCCTATTGCAATCTAGACCTGAAGGATACTTTAGATTACCAGAAAGTCAGAGCAGCTATCCTTGACCAGACGGGCGTGTCCCGCAAAACTTACAGAAAATGTTTCTGCCGGGAGCGGTACCCACCAGGGGCTCGCCCCAGGGCTGTGGCCCAGAAGCTATGAGACTACTGGAGCCAGAGAAACGTATGGGGGCTCAGGTGGCTGAAGTGGTAGTGCTGGAGCAATTCACACAGATCCTCCCCTCCAGAGGAAGGGAGTGGGTGAAACGTCATCGCCCAACCTTGCTCTTGGAGGCCGTCACCCTGATGGAAGACTACCTGGCTGCCGAAGGGTCGGAGATGCAAGGTAAAATGTCTGAGACCCCCAGAGACTCAGGCCAACCTTCGGAGCGACTCACCCGCCCGCACAAGCCAAGGGGTTTAAGCCCCCAACCCCATCCAATGACAGCTGGGGGGCACCCTCCAGAAAGCAGCAGAGTGACCCACCTCTCAGTCATGGGAGGACCTGGGAAGCCGTCGGGCCAAGGCGTAGAAGTCCCGCCCAAGGCAAGATGGGGGAAGTGCTACAAGTGTGGCCTTGAAGGGCATTTCCATTGTGACTGTCCTTTTATGGATTGCAACTATGGCCAAGCATTAGCTGTGGGATCCCAGGCCTGCTGAAGAGGCCGCGCCAAACTCTTGATCATTTTGTGGGTGGAGGGCACCCCAGCAACTGCCCTAGTTGACTTGGGATGTAGTCAGATGCTGGTCCTGCCGATCTGGTAGACTTCCCCAATCCTGCAGGGGATCCCATCCTCATGCAATGTATCCATGGGGATATACGATTGTACACTGCTGCTTCGATACAGTTGTTGGATGAACACCAGAAGGAGGTGTGCCAGGCTGGTTTGGCCCAGAGGTTAGCCTACCCAGTGATATTGGGGCTAGATTGGGGAGGATTCTGAAGGATTGTCCAGGACTGGCATCACCAGGCACCTGAGGAAGACAGGGCACGTCTGATGAAGAGGGTGCTCATGGCCAAAAGGAGCTCAGGACACCCGGAAAGAGATTCTGCTCCAACAGCCAGTACCTCCCCACAACCCACCCCCGAGGCAAGGCCAACAGGAGAGAATGACCCTGAATGGCTAGACACCGGGGGGGAATTCATGAGGGAACAATGGGAAGATCAAACACTGAGTAGGGCCTGGGAGTAGATGACAAGCCCCGATGAAGACAGGGGCACTAAGAAACAGACTCTGCAGGGACTCCAGTTTGAGGTTCACAAAGACCATCTATATTGGGTGGTCTGGGAGCCCCAGACCCAGGAGAAATTACGGCAACTACTAATCCCGTGTAAGTACCAGAGGGGCCTGTTATGACTGGCACACTTGGTGCCCTGGGCTGGGCACTTGGGGATGAAGAAGACCCTACAGCGAATGGCCCAAAGATTCCTCTGGCCTGGCATTCACCGTGAAGTGCGGGACTTCTGTGCGGCCTGTCCAGAATGTCAACAGGCTGGCCCAAAGGGAATACCAAAGGCACCCTTGGTCACCCTTCCTGTCGTTAGGGTGCTGTTTGAGAGAATTGGCCTGGATGTAGTAGGGCCCCAGGAAAAAAGCAGATCCGGCTGCCATACATACTAGTGGTGGAGGATTACATGACCCAATACCCTGAGGTGGTCCCACTACGGAACACCACAGCACCAACTATAGCAGCCGAGCTCCTGAAAAATGGGAATACTCAGGGACATACCAACTGACCAGGGGACCAATGTCTCGTCTATACTGATGGCAGAGCTATGTCGATTGATAGATATCCGAGAGCTAAAAATTTCGGTATATCACGCAGAGACAGCCTCCTGGAAAGATTAAACGGGACACTGAAGTCCATGCTGAGGAAGTTTGTAGAGGACAACCCACGCCACTGGAACAAACTGTTGCCAGCCCTGCTGTTCATGGTGCGAGAGGTTCCCCAGGCCTCTACGGGCTTCTCACCCTTCGAACTGCTGTATGGGTGACAACCCCGGGGGAATATTTGACCTCCTGAAGGAGACCTAGGAGGAGCAGGAGTCACGGGCCTCGGGCTCAGTCTCCCACATACTGCAATTCCCGGAGCGGCTCCAGAAGTTCGGAGTATTTGCAAGAGAAAACCTCCTACAGGCACAGCAGACCCAGGCACATCATTACAATCAAGGGACATGACTGCGCACTTTTGAACCGGCAGATAGTGTCCTGTTACTGCTACCCTCTACAAAGTCCAAACTTCTGGCCATATGGCAAGGGCTATTTGAGGTGGTTAGGCAGGTAGAGCCCGTAGACTATGAAGTGTGGCTGCCAGGCAGATGGAAAGAAGTCTAGACTTATCACGTAAACTTCCTAAAAGAGTGGAAGACCCAGGAGGGTCTACTGATCACCCCATACCCTTCATAACCAGAACTCAGCCCGCTGGCTGGTGAGCTCATGGACCCCATGCCCATTGCGATTGGAGTAGGACTGGACACGGGGCAATGGGAGGCAGCTAGTCGGGGCGTTTGTCACCATGCTGTCGCCTCACCCAAGGTGGACTGAGCTGGTGAGTCACCACATTGCCACCCTCTCTGGCCAGAAGGTCCGCGATAACCATCTGCCGCTGCCAAAGAAGATGTGGGGGTCAGTCCAGAGGGAGCTCCACATGATGCTGGACATGGGGGTCATGGAGGAATCACGCAGCGAATGGTGGAGCCCTATCATACTAGTCCCAAAATCCGACGGGACCATAGAATTCTGCATAGACTTCTGGGAGGTCAACATAATATCCTGGTTCGACACATACCTGATGCTCAGAGTGGATGAACTACTGGAACGGCTGGGTAACGCAGCATTTATCTCAACGTTAGACTTCACAAAGTGGTACTGGCAAATACCTCTGACACCCAAATCCCATGAGAAGACATCCTTCCCTCCCCCATTTGGGCTGTACCACTTCGTCACCATGCCTTTCGGCCTGCACGGGGCCGCGGCCACCTTTCAATGACTGATGGACAGACTGATACAACCCCACCACCTGTACGCAGCTGCCTATATAGATGACATAGTGGTGTACAGCCCCACATGGGAAGGACATCTTCAGCACCTTGCAGCGGACTTGTAAGCCCTAGGAGAAGCTGGAATCACTGCCAACCCAGCCAAGTGCCACCTTGGGCAGCAAGAGGTAATGTATCTGGGGTATATGGTGGGCTGAGGGACTTTATGTGGACAAGGTACAAGCCTTACAGGGCTACCCAAAACCTACAACAAAAAGGCAGGTATTCCTGGGCCTGGCAGTATACTACCGCCACTTTGTGCAGAGGTTCGCAATGTTCACAGCACCTTTGTCGAACCCAACAAAGAGCTCACAGGCCCTCAAGGTACAGTGGTCAGCCGAGTATGAGGAGGCCTTCCAGGAACTGAAGGACCAACTAAGTAGGAAGCCAGTCCTATTTCACCCTGACTTTGACAGGCCTTTCATATTACAGACTGATGCATCAGGAGGAGGATTGGGAGTAGTGTTGTCCCAGGAAGACGAGGGAGAGTGGCATCCAGTCCTCTATTTGAATAGGAAGTTGTTCCCTGGGAGAAGAGGTACTCAATGATAGAGAAGGAGGCCCTGGCAGTGAAATGGGCAATCGATGCCCTAAGGTATTACTTGCTGGGGAACTCCTTCTAGTTGGTCACCGACCATGCGCCACTTCTATGCCTTAACAGTAAGAAGGACACCAATGCCAGAGTCATGAGGTGGTACTTTTCAATCCAGCCATACGACTTTCAAGTCACCCACCGACCTGGTAAGGCCCACACAAGCACAGACTTCCTTTCCTGGGTAGGAGGGGAAAATGCTGAAGAGGGGCCACCACCGGACACTCTCTTAAAGAGGGTGTGTGTGATTAGGTAGGCATGCCCCACCCTGGGACTGAGGGGGTTAACCCTTCACTGAGGGCTGAGGAAGCCACACCCCCATGGCCCTACTGTGCATGCTCAAAATAGTGCAACACCAGTATAAGAGGGAGCAGCCTGACTCAGTCTGGGTGGACTGCTGACTCCTGCTGAAGGGCCGTGGGAACTTTACAATGCAGAGGCCAGGCCAGCCAACCCCCAGGGTCTGGATGAGATTGAGGGAGAAGGAACTGGGGAATGAGGAAGCCAGGAGATGCAGAGAAGCAGGTAGGAAGTAACCCAGGGAAGCTTTGTGGGGAGTTGGTTGAACAACCGGAGGCTAGCTCAGTGTGTTTTGGCCAGATCCCCACCAAGCTGGTAGCAGGCAACCCCACCACCGACAGGCCCTCGGCTTGGACGCGGTGGAGAGGGAGGGCCCTGGTCCCCTATCCTGGCTGCCGCCCACCCTGAGGTGGTAGCCCAGCCTGATAGTGACTGACTCTGGCTGCTAGGCCGCACAGTCCCGAGCCTGGGCACAGGGATTGACTCTGGCTGCTAAGCTGCACAGCCCCGGCTGGGGGTGTGGAGGTGTGACTGCGGGCCCGACCCGTGACACAGCCTCATTAAGTACTTCTAAAATTGGCTTTGAAAGTGACTGGCTTATAAGGCTTTCTGCATGTTGATGCAGTCCAGAAACTTGATGTTTTGCAGTCTTTTCACACTGTTTGTCAGCATTGACTTTCCTGATCGGTCTGGCAAACCAAGCTCCTCCACTTTTACCAATTATAGCATTGGGAAACTTTCCCTCTTTGTTAGCTTTTTTGCAAAAGGTGCACCAGTTGCCTTCTTATGTAACTTCAATAAATGGGAAAACTTTGATCAACAAACACTGGGAACTGTGTTTAGTTTTTGGAGACACTGTTTCTTCAGTAGGTAGCTGTATTTGTGCTTCAGGCTGGTTGGATGTAGATACACCACTTGAACCTTCAGATTACATGTTGATATATTCCTGGTTCTTGGTGTGTTCTTCAACTTGGTTAGTCTTTTAGGCCTTTCAATGGAAAAAATAGTGGCATTGTTTTTTGTCTTTTCATTTTGACCTGCGACATATAAAAGATATGAAGAAATTAAATGTTTTGTTAGGATAATGCAAATTTAACATAAGGATAATGCAAATTACACCAAAACACAACAGTTCTAGATTTCTAAAACAAATAAAAAAATATTAAATTGACTTTTGAAAAGTAAGCAGTCATGGGATAAAAGGGAACTCCTCTCATGGATCAATAATGGAAACAAAGGGTAGGAATAGATAGTCAGTTTTCAAAATGAAGAGAGGTAAATCATGGTGTCCCTCCAGGGACTCTACTGGGACCAATACCGTTCAACATATTCATAAAAGATCTGGAAATTGGGCATGCAATGAGGTGGCAACATTTGCACATGATACAAAACTAGTGAAGATAGTTAAGTCCAAAGCAGACTTGGATCTCACAAAACTGGGTGACTGGGCAACAAAATGGCAGATGAAATTCAATATTGATAAATGCAAAGTAATGTACATTGGAAAACAATCTCAAGTAAACATACAAAATGATGGGGTCTAAATTAGCTGTTACCACTCAAGAAATAGATCTTGGAGTCATTGAGGATGGTTCTCTGAAAATATTCACTCAATGTGCAGGAGCAGTCAAAAAAGCTAATGGAACGTTAAGAACCATTAGGAAAGGGGTAGATAACAAGATAGAAAATATCATAAAGATGCTATATAAGTCACTAAGACATAGTCCAATAAACAAATGATCCTTTAACGTGCCCCTCACTTTTCCCTCCACTGCATTCCATTCACCATTGTTGTCCTTGGTCAGTGGAGACTCAGGCCTTGTCTACACTACAGGACTATTTTGAATCTACTTAAGTCGAATTTGTGGATTCGACCTTATGAAGTCGAATTTGTGTATCCATACTAAATACACAAATTCGAACTTCTGAGTCCACATTCACGGGGCCAGCGTCGACTTTGGAAGCGGTGCACTGTGGGAAGCTATCCCACAGTTCCCGCAGTCCCCGCTGCCCATTGGAATGCTGGGTAGAGCTCGCAATGCCTGCTGGGTGAACAAATGTGTCGAGGGTGGTTTTGGGTAACTGTCATCATTCAACCGTCACTCACAACAGCCCTCCCTCACTGAAAGCGCCGGCGGAAAATCTGATTGCGCCCTTCTCTGGTCAGTTACAGCGCGGACGCCACAGCACTGCGAGCATGGAGCCCGCTGCGATCATCGCTGCACTTATGGCCGTTGTCAACTCCTCGCACCTTATCATCCACCTCTTCCACAGCCAGCTGCTGAGAAATCGGGCGAGGAGGCTCCGGCAGCGCGGTGAGGAGAGTGGCGCAGGCCTCTCACAAAGCAGGGTACGCCGCGCCGTGGAGATCATGGTGGCAATGGGTCAAGTTCATGGTGTGGAACGGCGATTCTGGGCCCGGGAAACAAGCACGGACTGGTGGGACCGCATAGTGCTGCAGGTCTGGGACAAATCACAGTGGCTGCGAAACTTCAGGATGCGTAAGCGTACTTTCCTTGAACTCTGTGACTTGCTGTCCCCTGCCCTGAAGCGCCAGGACACCCGGATGCGAGCAGCCCTGAGTGTGCAGAAGCGAGTGGCCATAGCCCTCTGGAAACTTGCCACGCCAGACAGCTACCGGTCAGTAGCGAACCACTTTGGCGTGGGCAAATCTACCGTGGGGGTTGCTGTGATGCAAGTAGCCCACGCAATCGTTGACCTACTGCTCTCAAAGGTAGTGACCCTGGGAAACGTTCAGGTCATCATAGATGGCTTCGCCGCGATGGGATTCCCAAACTGCGGTGGGGCTATAGATGGGACTCACATCCCTATCCTGGCACCAGCCCACCAGGCCAGCGAGTACATTAACCGAAAGGGCTACTTTTCCATGGTGCTGCAAGGACTGGTGGACCATAGGGGACGTTTTACCAACATCAACGTCGGGTGGGCGGGCAAGGTTCATGACGCGCGTGTGTTCAGGAGCTCTGGTCTCTTTAGACGCCTCCAGGCAGGAACTTTCTTCCCGGACCACAAAATAATGGTTGGGGATGTGCAGATGCCTACAGTGATCCTCGGGGACCCAGCCTACCCGCTAATGCCCTGGCTCATGAAGCCCTATACAGGCGCCCTGGACAGAGAGAAGGAACTCTTCAACTACCGGCTGAGCAAGTGCAGAATGGTGGTGGAGTGTGCTTTCGGACGTCTCAAGGGGAGATGGCGGAGCTTACTCACTCGCTCGGACATCAGCGAAAAGAATATCCCCGTAGTTATTGCTGCTTGCTGTGTGCTCCACAATCTCTGTGAGAGCAAGGGCGAGACCTTTTTGGCCGCTTGGGAGGTTGAGGCAAATCGCCTGGCTGCTGTTTACGATCAGCCAGACACCCGTGCTGAGAGAATATCCCAGTGGGAAGCGATATGCATCAGGGAGGCTTTGAAAGCGAGTTTCCTCGCAGAGCAGGGTAACCTGTGACTGTCCACTTGATTTTAAGAGAGCCTGATCATAAACCAAGTTTCCCCCACTTCCGAAGGACGTTTTAAAACTAAGGACATGTTTTAGTAATTAATAATAAATCTTTCGTTGACTTTGCATTTCTGTTTCCTGGTTGAAACATGGAAGCATTCTGTGCTGGGTAAGGTGTGCACTGATGGGTGGGTTTGCAGGAAGGGGCGAGGGGTGCCGTCTTTGGATAGGGGTTAACATGACGGCTGTGGGTTTGGGCGTTGGAAGGGGTGAGGGGTGTGGGGGAAGGGTGAGTATCTGCCCCTGGATGAGGTCTCTTTTTGGGGCTCAGGGCACCGGGGAGGATCGTGACTACGGTCCAAGTGCATGTGAAGGGAAGCCTGCCTTTACATTCGGGGACGGCAGGCACCAGGACCCTGCACAAGCATACACATCAAGGAAAGACCCGGGGCAGCATACACCACACAGACTGTCCCTGGTACCTAGTGACTGCAGTCTGTGTGTGCCCTGCAGTTGACCCTGCAGCCAAGTCTGTAGCATGGCACTGTGGGCTATGCACTGAAATTACAATTCCCCCCCCCCACACACACAACAACAGAAAGTCTTCTGACACCAGAAACGTGACGGAAACAGTCAGTAACACCAAACCGCTTTTAGTAATGTAGTACACAGTGGGGGGTTTGAACTTGGAGTTGGGACTGGTTGATGCTGTAAGGAAAGAGCTTGTACAAATTTACAGCGCGAGAGTTGTCTCGAACATTATCGGTGTGCTGCGGTGCAGGGACAGTTCTCACGGCCCCTACCGCCCCTCCTTCTTGTAACTTTGGGTGAGGGGGGGACAGGACTTCCTGGCGTTGGAGGGCGGTTGCAGATGCACTGCAGGGGGGCTCTCTCCTCCTGCCTGCGGTCTTGCAGAACATCTACAAGGCGCCGGAGCGTGTCCGTTTGCTCCCTCATTAGCCCAAGCAGCGTTTGAGTCGCCTGCTGGTCTTCCTGCCGCCACCTATCCTCCCGTTGACACAGGCTCTCCCTCCACTGTCTCTGCTCTGCCGCCTCCGCTCTGGAGCTGGCCATCAGTTCCTGGAACATGTCGTCCCTAGTCTTTTTCTTTCGGCGTCTAATCTGAGCCAGCCTCTGCGAGGGGGATGCCGGGGTAGTCCGGGAAGGAGCCGAAGCTGTGTGATGCGAAAAAGTAGGTGATTTCCTTGAACAAATACATGTTTGCCAACAGTAAACACAGTCTAGTCAGTTTCAGTTAAGAAGACCAAAGAGGGAACCAAGTCTCATGAGATCTCAGAACTAGTCCGAGATTTCGGAATACGCTCTCATTGGCGGCGCCATTGCACTGGATAGCGCACAAGCGAGGAAAGACAGCTGCATCCCTCTTGCACAAAGTCCTGGTAAGCCTTACAGTACAGAGTGCTTATCAGTTAGTGCTTAGCTGTGCTCTCCTGCTGGAGGCAATGTGCAAAGCAGAAAAGATGACCGTTTTGCGGCCCCTCCCGCCAGTGCACGGGAAAGATCACTGTATGCTTTTCCTCTGTGGCCTCCAACACGTGGCTGTTAAGCGAGGGTCATTCTTATGCAAAGTAAAACTCTGTTAAGCGAGGGTCATTCTTATGCAAAGTAAAAGTCTACCATTCACAATAGTAACAGTACACTAATTCCACTAATTAGATGCAGCACTTCCACAACGACATCACCCTGAGGCGTGTCAGGCGGACTGAGAGAGAGCGGATGCTAACAGAAGCCCTGCACAGACCAGGACCATACGCTGCCATGCTCGTCGAGGCGATGGTCCCCCTTTACCTGAGGATGGCCTGGCGCGGAAGAGTGTGCTTCAACGGAGCACCCAACAAGGCACCTCTACCAAGGAACCTCCTGCTGAGGCTTTTCCAGCTGCTCTCTGAGAGCTTTTTTGAACTGTCCCCAGAGGACTATTGCTCCATTCCTGTATGTGTAGACCTGCTGTTTGTATAGCTCCTATATGTGTAGACCTGCTGTTTGTATAGTTTCATATTTAAAATTTTTTGTATAGTATAGTATAGTATAATTTTTGTATAGTATTTCTATTTTTTCTATTTTTTATATAGTATTTCTATTTTTTATATATATCCCTGTTTCTTAAAAAAATAAATGTTTCCCTGTTTGTAGCACTTACCGCCTGATCCTTCCCCTGATTCCGAGTCCGGGTTAACGGGCGGGGACGGTTGGTAGGGGATCTCTGTGAGGGTGATGAAGAGATCCTGGCTGTCAGGGAAAGCGGGAGTGGGTTCGATGTCGCCTGCGCCGTCCTCAAAAGACCCTTCCTCATCTTCCCCATCGGCGAACAGGCAGGAGGAACTGTCCCGGTACACTATTCCGTCCTCGGAGTCCACCGTCACTGGTGGGGCACTGGTGGCAGACCCACCTAGAATGGCATGCAGTGCCTCGTAGAAGCGGCATGTCTGGGGCTGGGCTCCGGAGCGTCCGTTTGCCGCTCTGACTTTTTGATACCCTTGTCTTAGGTCCTTCACTTTCACGCGGCACTGCATCGCATCCCGGCTGTATCCTTTCTCTTTCATGGCTTTAGAGACCTTCTCGAAGGTCTTCGCGTTCCGCTTGTTGGAGCGCAGCTCCGAGAGCACAGACTCCTCGCCCCACACAGCGATCAGATCCTGGACTTCCCGGTCACTCCATGCTGGGGACCTCTTTCTGTTCTGGGATTGCCCGGACTCCTCTGCTGGAGAGCTCTGCATCGTTGCAGGTGCTGCGGAGCTCGCCCCGATGTGCAACCAGAACGTCAGATTCAAACCGCCCAGACAGGAAAATGAATTCAAATTTTCGCGGGTCATTTCCTGTGTGGCTGGCCAGAGAATCCAAGCTCGGACTGCTGTCCAGAGCGTCAACAGAGTGGTGCACTGTGGGATAGCTCCCGGAGCTGCTAAGTTCGATTAGCATCCACACCTAGCCTAATTCGAGCTAGCCATGTCGAATTTAGCGTTACTCCACCTGCCGGGGTGGAGTACCAAATTCGAACTATAGAGCCCTCTAGTTCGAATTAAATGGCTTCCTGGTGTGGACGGTTGAGCGGTTAGTTCGAATTAACGCTGATAAATTCGAATTAAAGTCCTAGTGTAGACCAGGCCTCAGAGTTCAGAGGTGCTTTCACATGAGTTTACCTCCTGGGGGAGGAGGGGAGAAGGCACCTTACTGGTCCTCCGCTTCTCACTGCTCACTCTGGTCACGGTTGTTCGTTGTGCCACTGTTCACTCCACCGCTCTGCTGCTGATGGCCCTGTGCTGTCACCTTCTGCTGCCACCTGCCACTGCAACCTCTGCAAGTTGATCTCTTGAGGTTCCACCCAGCTCTCAGTGATTTCAGGTCTCAGTGGGGGATCCTCACTTCTAGTGCAGGCTGGGTTGTCTCTTCCACAGAAACACTGTCCCACAGAAGGTCTAAGCACTTAGACCTGATTATCAGTGATTTCAGCTCTAGTAGTCACTTAACAAAAGACTTTCTATCAAGCCTAATCAGCTCTATCTCTAAACAGTGGAGGGGGGCAAGTCAAATAGTACTTGTCACTCTTAGGCAGGCTATCAAGCAAAACACCTGCCCTCACCCTCTCTCCCCACTGGGATCTGGCATCCGGACCCCCTGCTTGGAGCAAGTGCATTTCAGTTGAGGGTGATTCACCTTCAATCAGGACAGGCTAAGCCCAGTTTTGTTTCCCTTCACTCATACAATAAGGGTAACAACATTTCATTACCCCTGCATTCAAGTGATTTGTAACCCAGCACCAGCCAAAACTGATCACTTGGGCAACACAACTCTGTCTGCTGGATACCTAGGCAGATTAGGTGTGTTCATGTAAATACAATCTGGTCCTGAAGCCTTTCCCCACAGCCCCCTAGCTCATCACTAGCTGTTAGGAGAGCAAATTTAGACCTTGCTTACAAATAATAATTTGAAATTGTTAGGTTGGCCAACACCACCGAAAGGAATCCACTGACATTGTCATAAAAATAACAGCTGCGTGAGGAAGCTAGTCGTTGTTCATACTTTTCAAACCTATTATGCTTTTTTGGGTACAAGTATTTTATCATATACTGTATATGCTAAAGTGTGTATTAATGTTTCAATTTCAATTCAAATTTTCAGCCAGTGACTAAATTGGCAACACTGCGTGTAACTAGTTAACAATTGGGGCAGGGGGGTGCTGAGGAAATTCAGGGAGGTGTGTATTTGAAATCCCTGGAAGGGACTGGAGGGAAGCCAAAAGGCAGGACAGAGAAGAAAATCAGGAGTTCATTAAGGACACTACTGTGTGGATGATTAAAGTCAAGGAGGAGCAAAGGCAGATGCTGAATTCCTTAATATTTCTGCAGAGTGAGCAGATGCATGCCCGCCCTCCCCTGCGCCACATTCAGAACTCTTTCCTATGCCCCAACCCCAAACCCCACCCACACAGTCCTTTCTGTTTTCCGGGTGTTCTTAGTTTCCATTCACGCCACCCCCCTGGACAACATTCAAAATGATAGTTGGACCTACACACAGCTCTGAAAGTCTTCTCTTCCTTGGTACCTCCTTACACACACACACACACACACACACTGTGTGTGTGGGGGGGTTGTGCAATAGAAGCAAAGTTTTTGAATGATAACTAATCTTCATTTGTGTCCTACAGATTGAGATAGCAGGCACTATCAAGACATACACAGGCAATTTAATCATTTGCTTACTGGAATTTAAGGCCCCAAATTTCACAATTACTTCCTATGAAAACTAGATGTAACATAACGTTGCAGTACCAATCACAGAGATATACATTACTGATTCTCATTTTCAAAGTGTTGCCTCAAAGACTCCCTGATTTGAATTGCCCCCCTTTAGACCCCTCTGATCAAAATCAGCAACCAGGTGGTCTGCCTCAGCACTTCACCCATGAGCAAACCTTTCACCTTTAGCTTCACAAATATTATGCAACGTATAACACACGGCTATAACCATGGGTATATTACTCTCATTGAGGTCTAACCTGCCATAAAGGCATCACCAGCGCGCCTTTAATATGCCAAAGGTATATTCCACAACCATCCAGCACCTACTCAGCCAGTCGTTAAACTGCTCTTTACTGCTATCCAGGTTTCCCATGTAAGATTTTATGAGCCAAGACTGTAACGGGTACTCTGGGTCTCCCAGGATCACTATAAGCAATTCAACATCCCCCACTATAATCTTCTGGCCTGGAAAGAAAATCCCCACTTGCAGCTTGCTATACAGGCCTGAAGATGCATGCTTCATGCACCTTCCCAGACCACCCCACATTGATGTCAGTGAAACACCCATGGTGATCTACAAATGCCTGCAACACCATGGAGAAGTACCCCTTCCTATTGATGTACTCCATCTCAAGGTGGTTTGGTGCCAAAATTGAAATACACCTCTACGCGCATATAACGCTGTCCTCGGGAGCCAAAAAAATCTTACCGCGTTATAGGTGAAACTGTGTTATATCGAACTTGCTTTGATCCGCCGGAGTGCGCAGCCCTGGCCCCCCCCACCCCCCCGGAGTGCTGCTTTACTGCATTATTGAATTCGTGTTATATCAGGTCGCATTATATCGGGATAGAGGTGTATCTGTGCCATCTATTGCCCCTCCACAGTCAGGGAAATCCATTTCTGCAAAGCCATCCACTATTTCACACACATTTCCCAGAGTCATGATCCTTCATAGCAGGATACGATTAGTGGCTCTGCAAACTTGCATTAACGCAGCCCCAACGGTCATCTTCCCGTCTCCCAACTGATTCGCAATCAACCGGTAGCAGTCTGGAGTTGCCAGTTTCCACACTGTGATTGGCACTCGCTTCTCTACTGATAAGTTTCAGAGTGGTAGCCGTGTTAGTCTGTATCAACAAAAACAATGAGGAGTTCTTGTGGTACCTTAGAGACTAAACGTTTATTTGGGCATAAGCTTTTGCCCATGGAAGCTTATCCCCAAATAAATTTGTTTCTACTGATAGGGCAGCTCTCATTCTGGTGTCCTTGCGCAGCAGTGCTGGGGTGAGCTCCACACACAGTTCCAGGAAGGTAGCTTTCTGCATCTGAAAGTTCTGGAGCCACTGCTCATCATCCCAAACCTGCATGACAATATGATCCCACCATTCAGTGTTTGTTTCCTGAGCCCAAAAGCGACAGTCCACCTTGTGCAGCTGTTCTGTAATGCCAAAAGAAATCTAAAGTTACTCCTATCCATATCACACACCATGGGAGTCTGTTAAGTTAGGAACTTCATGATTAACTGCACTTCCGTCCACGATGTGTTAATGACAGTTGTCAGAGCATAGGAGAGAAGTGTGGTATCCATACCTTCTCACAAAGATGCCAGGGTGCACAGCAAACAAGGCCATTGAAAAATGCCATGAAAGAAAGTTGGAGGTTTATGGAATGGTGGGACAGAAAACAATGCATCATGGGACATTGACCCCAGTCTCAGGATGTGCCACAATCCACTCTGCCTTCCCACAAAACCTAGCGTCAGATAGTGTCGAGCTGCACTGTGAGGTAGTTACCGACAGTATACTGCTCACACTGTCAATGCTAGTGCCCCAAGCGTGGACATACTCTGCTGACAGAGGGAGCGTAGTGTGAACATGCAATACCAATTTTTATTATAGCACTTTGAGTGTCGACATAACTTTTGTTGACAAACCTCTGTAGTGTAGACAAGGCCTTCTTCTCCCTGTGCCTCAGTTCCCCATCTGTAAAACAGGGATGATAGCAACATCCTACCTCACAAGGGTGCTGTGAGGATAAATCCATTAATGTCTGAGAGGTGTGTAGATAATATGGTAATGGCAGGCCATGGAAATAACTAAAGATAGCTATCCCTTTGTTTGTGGATTTTAGGGAAGGGCATAAACCAGGTTTATAGAGAAAAGTTAGTTTTATATTTAATTAAGGAGCCCCACAGTAACCTGGATTAGGTTTCAGAGGGGTAGCCGTGTTAGTCTGTATCAGCAAAAACAACGAGGAGTCCTTGTGGCACCTTAGAGACTAACAAATTTGAGCATAAGCTTTCATGGACTAAAACCCACTTCATCAGATGCATGGAGTGGAAAATACAGTAGGCAGGTATAAATACACAGCACATGAAAAGATGGGAGTTGCCTTACCAAGTGGGGGTGGGATCAGTGCTAACAAGGCAATTCAATTAAGGTGGAAGTGGCCTATTCTCAACAGATGACAAGAATGGGCGAATACCAAGGGAGGAAACAAAATCACTTTTGTAGTGCGAATGAGGCCAATGTAATCAAGGTGGCCCATTTCAAACAGTTGACAAGAAGGTGGGAGTATCAGCAGAAGGAAATTAGTTTTTGTAGTGACCCATCCACTCCCAGTCTTTATTCAGGCCTAATTTAATGGTGTCCAGTTTGCAAATTAATTCCAGTTCTGCAGTTTCTTGTTGGAGTCTGTTTTTGAAGTTTTGTTGTTGAAGAATTGCCACTTTTAAGTCTGTTATTGAGTGTCCAGGGAGATTGAAGTGTTCGCCTACTGGTTTTTGAATGGTACAATTCTTGATGTCTGATTTGTGTCCATTTATTCTTTTGTGTAGAGACAATCCAGTTTGGCCAATGTACATGGCAGAGGGGCATTGTTGGCACATGATGGCATACATCACATTGGTAGATGTGCAGGTGAATGAGCCCTTGATGGTGTGGCTGATGTGGTTAGGTCCTATGATGGTGTCCCTTGAATAGATATGCGAACAGAGTTGGCAATGTGGTTTGTTGCAGTGATCGGTCCTTGGGTTAGTGTTTTTGTTGTGTGGTGTGTAGTTGATGGTGAGTATTCGCTTTAGGTTGGGGGGCTGTCCGTAAGTGAGGACTGGCCTGTCTCTCAAGGTCTCTGAGAGTGAGGGATTGTTCTTCAGGATAGGTTGTAGATCCTTGATGTGCTGGAGACGTTTTAGTTGGGGGCTGTAGGTGACGGCTAGTGGTGTTCTGTTACTTTCTTTGTTGGGCCTGTCCTCTAGTAGGTGACTTCTGGGTACCCTTCTGGCTCTGTCAATCTGTTTCTTCACTTCACCAGGTGAGTATTGTAGTTTAAAAATGCTTGATAGAGATCCTGTATGTATTTGTCTCTTTCTGAGGGATTGGAGCAAATGCGGTTGTATCTTAGAGCTTGGCTGTAGACAATGGAAGCTGGATGGCACACACCAACTAACAGAGAAAAAGAAATCTTGAAAATGTTTCCATTCAAATTAGGTCAAATCCTGATCCTTTACTCTTTTAAACAGGCAAAATTCCCACCAGAATCAATGACATTTGTGCCTGAGTAAAAACTAAGAAACACAGTACTGGAAGGGACCTCCTGAATCCTCGAGTCCAGTCCCTTACTATCAGAGGCAACCCTGCTATAGACTACTGCTCCTGAAAAAGAACCTCAAGATTTGGCTCATTTGGTTTTATATAGTCCTTTCTCCATGCAGCCTAATGTTAAGTCTGAGCTAAGCAGACTGTGTCCCATTACTGTTGTAATAGCATAGGGCAGGGGTAGGCAACTCATGGTACGCGCACCAAAGGTGGAACGTGAGCTGATTTTCAGTGGCACTCACACTGCCGGGATCCTGGCCACCGGTCCGGGGGGCTCTGCATTTTAATTTAATTTTAAATGAAGCTTCTTAAACATTTTAAAAACCTTATTTACTTTACATACAACAATAGTTTCATTATATATCACAGACTTATAGAAAGAGACCTTCTAAAAACATTAAAATGTATTACTGGCAGGGCCGGCTCTACTGTTTTTGCTGCCCCAAGCAGCGTGCCGATTTGCCGCTGCGGATGGTGGGTGCAGTCCGTGTGCTGTTAGGCCGGCACACATGTTTCTGCGGCGGCATCAATTCAGCAGCGGCTTCTGTCTTCAACCGGAAGACAGAAGCTGCGCTGCCGCGGACAGCTGAACATAGAAGCTGCTGCCGAATTGCCGCCGCCGCGGAAACGTGCATGCTGCCCTAATGGCATACAGACTGCCCCCGCCATCCGCGGTGGCAATTCGGCACGCTGCTTGGGGACAAAAAACACACAGACTGCCGCCACTTACAGATTGCCGCCCCAAGCACCTGCTTGGAATGCTGGTGCCTGGAGCCGGCCCTGATTACTGGCACATGAAACCTTAAATTAGAGTGAATAAATGAAGACTCAGCACACCACTTCTGAAAGGTTGCTGACTCCTGGCATAGGGGCTGGCATTGCAACCACAAATACTTATGAAATTTACCACGTGCGTCATCTCACTGAAGAGAGCAAGCTAACATGCGGGAGTGAACTCACTCAAGAGAAGTGTTTACGGGACCGGAACCACTGTTTTAAAATTGTATTTGTTTTAACTGAGCAACATAGTCATATTCCCCTTCAAGTGGAAACCACTGGCCAGATTCATCAGTATGCTCTGGCTGCTTTACATTGCTCTGGTGATGCAAAGCAGCTGAGAATATGGGAGGGCTGAATTTATGGCTGCTTTGTCTCTTTGGAAAGGCACAAGGCAGTGGAGTGTACTGATGAATCTTAGCCCAGGACTTCTGAATTTCTTTACTTTTAATTAAATCAAATCCTCACCCTGGAAATCAGCCTAATCTCTCCAGGCAAAGGTCTGCATTGTTTGATTAATAATAGTATTTAGCTTTCCCTCTCCATAAGTCTAAAAGTGCTTTACATAGGTGCTTTACATAGGTGGGTATTGTTGTCCCCATTTTACAGATGGGGATATGTAGGCAGCAGGCTAAGTCCTATGTTCTCAAAAATGGTCTCTGATTTTGAATGCTTCTGCTCTGGGGATAACGGAGCCATCCAAAATTAGTTGTGATGTTTAGACTCGGTGACTTAAACAGTGGTGTCCTGGGGGTTGCTCTTCTCCCAGCGTATGGAGGAAGAGTAAGGGATATTGGCATTATAATTCAGCCTGCCAGAAAGCAAGATAATTTTGAGTGCAAGCTCCAGTCTGCCTCCTGCTCCCTCAAATCTTTTGCCTCCTGCACCATTGAAATCATGCCTTAGTCCTGCTCTGCATTTTTTCTGCCTCCTTTTCTCATCATAGTATCATAGAATATCAGGGTTGGAAGAGACCTCAGGAGGTCATCTAGTCCAACCCCCTGCTCAAAGCAGGACCAACACCAACTAAATCATCCCAGCCAGGGATTTCCTTAAGAAAATAAAAAGAGGAAGAAGAAAACATAGAACTAGTGTCTAATGCTGGGCCTGTAACTTCATCTTTAGGTGACTTCATTAGGGCATGATTTTCAAAAGTGCTGAACATTCAGCAGCTACATTGAACTGGGGAGACCAGTGAGCAGGCCATTCTTCCGAATTCAAACTGGACAGTCCTGCCTTTCTAAGGTTTGTCCTCTGTCCGACGGAATCACGCTGGCAGGGGCAGGGTAGCACACGCTTCAAACTGGCATCCCTCACCCCCCGCAGTGTGACCTTGCACACATCATGTGTAAGAGGTTACACTGGTGGGGGCGAAGTGATTCAGGCAGGGGCAGGCCCATGCCATTCCCAGAAGTACCGGAATGTCTGGTATTCTGGGAATGCATGAATGGCCACCCTAGTGCTCAGCAATTTGGAAAATCAGGCCAGTTATTCAGGTGCCTAAATATGGATTTAGGGGCCTGATCCTCGGGACCAATTTTTGAAATTCCCAGCCTATGGCTTCAGATTATCCTTCTTCTGGTTATGACTGGAGGTTCCCAAACATAAGGAGGGAACATAAGAGAGAATTGACAATTTAATTTGGTGTAAATGAGAAGAGAATTAAGTGCAAAGTGTTCTTTTATCTGGTCTACCCCTCTTTGAAAGCCATTGCCTAGGAAACCATCTCTCCTCAAATACCTTTCTGATTAGTGTCCAGAAATATATGGATAATTAATTCCCCATGCCTTTTACCAGCTTTGGGAACATGTGCTTTGAATAACAGCTCTACTTCACAGCACTTAAATCCTAAACCAAGATAATTGCCTGTGTTTTTATTGCACATCTGAGTCCCTAGCAATCATTACCTTTTAATGACTCTCCCATCTTTTTCTGATGGCTTTGTTTGTCATTACTTTCCTTTCCAGGTGATACCAAAGACTGGTCCAACAGGACTCTTAAATGCAAATGACATTCAAATAGACTGTAAGTTTGGTATTTCTCTGTGGGACAAGGTTTTCCCAATCTTTAAATGAACCAAATATGTAGGCTTCAGCTCTAGTCAAGACAGATCAATGTTACTAACGCAAATTTAAAATTGCCACTAAATTCCCCCACTACATTAATCTGGAAGAAGTATAACCACATCAAATAATCATAGGGGAAGGGATGTTTAATTCTCTCAGGGTCTTTGTGATGTCTAAAAGAATTCTCATCCATCTCAAACACCCTCACACCTATCTGCCTCCAACCAACCAAGAAGTCACTGACTCAAATGAGCGTCTGTTCTCAGAAAAAAGAGTTATACACTGGTAAGAATGGTTCAGTATTTTTCCTCAAGTTGGTTTATAAGGGGACCTGTTCTCCTCTTTCTATCAGTTTTGATTGTGCCCATTGCTATTATTATAAAATATTTATATTGTGGTAGCATCTACAAGTCCCAATCAGGAGCCAGACCCCATTGTGGTAGGTGCTTTATTAACACAAAAACATGTTCCCTGCCCTAAGGAGCTTACATTCTTAGATCCTATGGTATCAGCCACCAGCTGGGCAACAGAGTCACTCCCCTTGTATTGTTGAAGGAGAGATGAGAGAAGAAGTAGTTACTCACATTGTGCAGTAAAGATGGTTCTTTGAGATATGTGTCCCTATGGGTGCTCCACTGTAGGTGTGCTTGCATCCCTGTGCTGCTGATCGCAGAACTTTGATAGGAGTGTCTGTTGAGCCTGCAAATGTGCTGTCTCTACTTGTGCTGCACCATAAGGCTAGTCAGTGCATGCAGGCAACTCCCCCCGCCCCACCGCCCCAATTCCTCCTCCACCACAGAGTCATTGACAAGAACTCTGAAGTAGAGGGGAGGAGAGTGGGTTGTGGAGCACCCATAGAGACACACATCTCAAAGAGTCATCTTTACTGCACAAGGTGAGTAACTTCTTCTTTGAGTAGTCTCCCTGTGGGTGCTTCATTGTAGGCGACTCCCAAGCACTACTTATATGGGGGGCTGAGACTTCAAAGTCGAGTCAGTTACAGATGACAGCAGTGTGGAGCCGCAGATGGCATCAGAGGAAGAGTCCCAAGTGATTGCATAGTGTTCTTTGAATGTGTGGACTGACATCTATGTCACTACTCTACAGATCTCTGAGATAGGGACATTCTTGAAGAAGGCAATGGATGAGGAAATCAAACTTATGGAGTGTGTATGAATCGAGTCTGCAAACAGGTGGCTATGGTTCCCATCCTGCCCTGGAGCAGTAGCATGGACATTTCTTGTTTTGTTAAACGGTGAATAGGTCTGTGGATGTTGTTCCCTATCTTGTGAATAGGTCATGGAGCACAGACCGGTGTATCTTCCACTTGTGATCATGTGGGAATCTGTGACTGAGATTGTCCACTATTGAGTTCTATGTGCCCAGGAAGTAAGCTTCAGACAGTGTAATGTTGTGTTAGATGCACCAATTCCAAAGCCTCTTTGCTTCTGTGCACAGGGAGGGAGGTCTGGTTCACCCTTGCTGATTGATGTAGTACATACAGCTATGTTGTCTGTTAGGATCTTTGTGTGTGATCCTGTGATCAGCAGGAGGAAATAGGTGCAGGTGTTCCTGACCACTCATAGCTCAAGATTGATGTGAAGGGATATATCCATGAATGACCATTTGCCTTGAGTTGTGAGGCCATTTAGAGGCGCACCCAACCCTGTGAGTGAAGGATTAACAGTGATGTGAGAAGGGGATCCCTTTACACACAGTGGCTGGGTGTTTCCATCAGTCTAAGCAGTTTTAGATCCTGGTAGGTAGTGACAGGGATTTGTCCAACCCGTCCCTGTTTAATCTGTAAAACAAACTGAACCACAGTTGGAGGCACTGCGTGTGAAGTCCAGTGTGTGGTATCACTGCTGTGCCTGCTGCCATATGTCCCGATAGTTGTAGGTAGTGTCTGGCTGGTATTTGTGGACTGCACTGAAAGGTGTCTATAAGTGAAAGCAGGGATAGGAACCTGTGTTGAGGTAAGAAATGAATCAAAGTTGGCCCCTATGAATTCCAGGCTTTGCACTGGAGTGAGGGTTGACTTCTGGGTGTTGATCTGTAGACCCAGTTCTGTGAAGAAGTGTATCATAGTGTCAATGACTTGGTGAGCCTCCTGGAGAGATCAGACTCTTAGGAGACAATCATCAAGGTATGGGTAAATCATTATCCCTTGCGAGCGTAAATGAGCACCTACCACTGAAAGACCTTTGGAAAATATTCTCAGGGCTGATGAGATCCTGAAGGAGAGGACTCTGTATTGGTAATGATCATGTCCCAGAGTGAACCGGAGAGATTGCCTGTGAGCTGATAGGATTGAGACATGAAAATAGGCAACCTGGAGTTTGAGGGCCGAAAAACAAACAAACAGTCTCCTTGTACCAATGCTGGAACAATCATCAATATCGTGACCATCTTGAACTTCTGAACCTTGACAAACTTGTTGGGAAGTCTGAGGTCCAACTCCCTTCCTTTTGGGTATTAGGAAATAATGAGAGTAGAACCGCTTGCCTTGTAGATGGTGAGGCAGTGGTTCTATGGCTTCTATCTCCTGTTATAGTAAACTCTCATGAGAAGGGCCCCTGAAGAGGGATGGGGAGGGGTGTTGTGGAGTGGGTAGGGAGGTGAAATGGATGGAGTACCTTGATCGGATGATCTCCAAGATCCATTGGTTCAACACTGTGCATTCCCAGGCAATACAGAACGCTGCCAGTTGCTGGCCAAATGGTTGTACAACAATGGTCAGTTGTGTTAGTCAGGGGGAGTGGTATTGCAGTGCCTCAACCCACCAGTCAAAAGTGGTGCTTAGATGCATGTGGTTAGGATAAAGGGTGTGGGCCAGACGACTTACGTTTTGGGAATTTCCCTTTCTTTCTTTGTGGCTCGTAATTTGGCTGAGGTTGGTACTGAGCTACATATGGCCTATGCTGGGATTGTGGACTAAATTGTCTCTTTTGCCCTGGTGTACAGATTCCCAGAAACCTGAGGGTAGCCCTGGAATCCTTCAGGTATGAAGGGAGGCATTGGTCTTTTCAGCGACGAGCTTCGTGCGCTCAAAAGGAAAATCTTCCAATGTGGACTGCACCTCTTTTGGGAATCCCGATAAGTGGAGCCATGATGCCTGTCATATCATCACTGCCGTTGAGATGAACTTAGCTGCTGTGTTGGCAGTGTCACGGGCTGATTGTAGCAATGTTTTTGCCACTAGTTGCCCTTCCTTTATGAGGGCCTTGAAGGTTTACTGATATCTCTAGCAGTTTATCAATAAAGTTGTTAAGTTTATTGTAGTTTGTATAATCATATTTGGCCACGAGTGCCTGATAGTTGGTAATATGGAACTGTAAGATGTCTGAGGAATACACCTTTCTGATGAAAAGATTAAGGCACCTCCAATCCCTGTCGTAGGGGGTAGCTCTTGGCTGGTGTTACTGGCCATGGGAATTGACAGTGTCCACCATGATGGAATTGGGTTGTGGGTAGGAAAAGAAGAATTCCGATTCCTTGATGGGGACAAAATATGTTTTGTCTGCACGTTTGTGCCATCGTTGCTGGGATTTGCCAGGAGGAAGAAGAGTGGCGAATATCAAGGAGCTGATGATGGGTGTTCTTGACCTCCTCTAATGGTATGTGGAGGGTGTTCACCATGGTCTTTGCCAGCTCCTGGAAAAGGCAGAAGTTGTCTGCCAGAGATGGTTGCGTGAGGGGTGACTGCTTTGTCTGGAGAAGAGGAAGATATGGTATTTGGTGTTGTGTCCTCCACAGTGCCAGCTTCCTGTTCCTCCATCTCCTGAGGCACATCTGAGGCCCTGGATGCTGTGGCTGAGGAGGTGTGCCTGGAGGGTTCTTGGGCAAGGCTTGAAGCTTGAGCAGCAGGCTGTCGGTGCACAGCCCAAGGGTCCCAATACAGCCATTATGGTGGCATATGGCCTGGTGGAGGTGCCCATGGGTGGCCATATCAAGATGGTTGGGGTGGAGCCATCTGTGGGTACATTCTTGGGCCTTGTTGGTAGTGGGTCTGATATCAAGCTTGGGAGGAGTACTGTGAGACCACTTCGTCTGGCTCACTAACTCAGCCCTCACTAGACAGCGTAGAGGAATGGCTTGGCTGTGGGCAAACTTGGTGGCATGATGTTGGCACAGAGGCAGGGACTCAGGTGCATCCCATAGACTGAGGTCTCTGGTTTGGTGGAATTCCACTGGTACCAAACATCCTGGTGTCAGTGCCAGGGGGGATGGGACAGAGACCTTGTCTGCACCAGTATCTCCAGTGCCAGGTGAATTGTCGCTGGTGATACCGAGGTCGACTCACGTCCCAGGAGAATCTTCTTAGAGAGTGTTTATTCTTGTTCTTTGGTACTGAGGTCTTGGGACCTGTGCCCATAGTGTCCAGGGGCCTGTTGACGGTACCGATACCCGACGGTCATCATGCGGCATGGGTGCTGGCTTGAGGTGGTCTTGGTGCCAGCAGTGCCAAGGATACCAAGCAAGATGGTGATCACTTGTGGCTATCTCTGAGCTCACTTAGGGGACTTCCCACTCTCTTTTTACAGGATTTATGAGAGAAGTCCTCAACCTGCTTCTTTGACCCACTTCCATTAGATGTCAAAGGTTGTGTGGAAGACTCATGTCAACCGAAAGATTGAGGTTGGAGCGCTGCCTCCATGAAGATGATCTTTTAGCAGAACTCTGTCTTTGCAGGATTTGGTCGCAGCTGCGGGTACACTTTTGTTGAATGTAGCCCTCACCAAGGCAGCGAATGCACTGGGAGTGCTTATTCGCTACCAGGATTGCCTCATTGCAGGTATGGCACTTGTTGAAGCCCAGGGAGCCGGGTATACCCTGCTAAGGGAAAGGGTGGGAAAAATAACGTTTTTTTTTCTTTATTTATTTTAAGGGTAGAAAAAGGAAGAATTACAATTAGAACTATAACTAAAACTGGGAAAAACTATCTAACTGCAGAGCAAAAGGGAAGAACAATAGTCTTAACAGATTGCTAACAGCTCTGTCTCTAGCCAGGGTGGTTGAGAAGGAACTGAGGGGGGCTACCCCGCGCACTCTGACTAGCCTTGTGGCACAGAATGAGGAGAGACAGTGCACGTGTGAGCCCAATGGATACTGCTATTGAAATTCTCCAATCAACAGGGTAGGAATGCAGACACACCTACAGTGGAGCACCCATAGGGACACTACTCAAAGAAGAAAAAATTTGATATTCACGGTATACAAACAGAGAATTAGATGAAAACTTGCAAGAAGGATGCAATGTAATATTACTTTCTTGCTTAGGGCTTGTCCTCACTACAAAATTAGGTTTACTTAAGTTAGGTTGACCTACAGCCACCACAATAATTAAATCAGCTGTTGGCTTCCACACTACCCTCCTTTTGACAGTGGTGCGTGTCCTTGCTAGGAGCGCTTGCACCGACTGAAGTGGGGCATTGTGGGGCACTGACAGCCAGAATGTGAGGCATAGACATCAGTGTGAGGCTCACAGATGGAGTCCCTCCACCCCCACCCCAGGGCAGAGAGCCAGAGCCCAAGAGGAAATGTGAAATAATATCAGCCTGAAACAGACAAAAATGATCGTAGGCTCCTTGCTGTGCAATTGAGCCTGGCATGGGCTCACAGTTCCGACTGTCAGCCCTGAGGAGGGTAGCAGGGACTCCTGCTCTGAGCCCTGTGCAGACAGCTCACACTGTCAGCCCCAGGGCAGGAGCAGGGGCTCTCCAGCTGTGAGCCCCACATGGGGTTGACAGCTAACAGATGATATGAATAATACAGTGTCTGTGAAGACACTGCATTACGTCTCCCTGACTACTTCAATCTAAGTGCTATGTCTCTCCGGAGGTGGAGTTATGAAGTCAATGTAGTGTGTGACTTAGATTGGTGGGAGCACCATTGTAATGTAAACACTTACATAGTTAGGTTGTCGTAAGCTGTTTTACGTTGACCTAACTTGGCAGCATAGACCAAGCCTTACAAAACAATACAATAGCACACAAGAACCCCAAAACAGAGTGAGAGAAAGCAGGCTGCTCCCTAAAACAATGAGGTACAACTTTACCCACCTTCCTCTAGGCTGGCTGACTCTCTGCCCAGCTGACTGCTAGTACGCCCAGATTGCACGCTTCGCTGCAAAGCCCCCTGACTGTGAGCAAGACCTGGAGAAACCTCTGAGCATTTTAAAAGTGACAGCTTACAAATTCAATACAGTTTTCCACACACTACACTAAAGCCTTACACTCCAACCCTTTGCTCCTTACACCAGTGCCAGCATTGTGTGTACCAATTGTCTGATCAGACACATTTTCTTTAAAGTTCCCATTTTCTCAATGCGCTCCATTACCCCATATTACTCACACCTGATCAGCACAGCATCACAAGTGTAAACAGAGACTGAGCCTGATATGACACCCTTCCTTTGTTGTCTCTGTAATGTGTGGATTCTTATCAAGGGAATCTCCACCCACCCTGGTATTCAGAGTGGATACCGGTTGTCTAATGTGGAGGTTGCTCAGTTTCTCCATTTACATAGGCAATGCATCTGGACTGGGGGAGAGAGTTTGTGGGTTGAGCATCACAGCTTGCAGCTTCTTTTCTAGGCATTAAAGATGGGCCTGAATGGGAATAACATGCTGAATTTCCTTCCCTGAAATTTGGATATGAATCCAGAAACCTGTTTCACCACTCTCATAGCCTGGTGTAAATCAGGAGTAACTTTGTTAAAGCCTGTGGGGTTACACCAGAGTAAATCAAAAGTGAGAGGAGAATCAAGACCCTGAACTGCATAACTCAGGCAGTCCTTTCACTATAATGGCTTGAACCAGAATAGAAAACACAACCCCATCCCCCAATAAGTAAGTGGAAATTTAGATGTGGGTCTCATTCTGGGTCTGAACGGCATGGCTCCTCCCATCCATACATGGATACATCCCAACAGACTTAATTAGAGACTCAGGGCCTGCTTCTCCTATCACTTATGCTGGTGTTACACCATTGACTTCACTGGAACTACTCCTGCATTATGCCCTTGTATAGGGAATGAGAATGAGCCACTCCCTGGAGCAATATAAGTTACACCAACCTAAGCACCAATGTGGACAGCGTTATGTCAGCAGGAGAGCTTCTCCCACTGACAAAGCTACCGCCACTCTTTCAGGGTCAATTAATTAAGTTGATGTGAGAGCTCTCTTCCGCTGGCTTAGAGCATCTGCACTAGCAGCGCTACAGTGACAAAGCTGCATCTGTGCAGTTTCGCTGCTGTAAGCTCGGTAGTGTAGTCATAGCCTTAGTCATGCATTGGCAGCACAAAGGGCCCTGAACATGACTGGCAACTTACAGATGCTTCTATAATATAAGCAATTAATGTTATGCAGTTTGGTGGACTGGAGGGCAATGTATTGTACAGGACTTGCACCCCATCATCCCCTGCTACACAGGTGGAGTGGAGTTTCAATAAATGTGTAACAGAAATGATTGACAATTGCTGTAACTTGAAGCTTCCTGTATTTGGTGGATGCAGAACCTCAACCATAAAGTTGTGAATTTTGATTTAATTTCCTTGTCTTTACATTGAAAAAAGAAAAGGAAACAAAAGAAGAAATGGTGAGGATCCTATGTTAAAATGAATGGCTGAATTTACCAATAGCCATATGTGCTATATTGATCTTCTAATTCCACAGCCCCCTGAAGAGACTTTGGCTACTGGCCAATAGCATCCAAATATCAGAGATGGGCTGAGTATAAAATCCTGGACCCATCAACAGACCTATCCTTTCAAGTCCTCTGGGCAAGTTTTACAGAATTATACAATGCCCACTGGGACAAATCAGCATTGGTGTAATTTGATTGAATTCTCTGAGAGTTCAAGAACTTCATATACATGAATTAATTAAGTCTTATAAGACTATGATAAATTACAGAATAATGCAATAAATTGAATTTTTCTTGATTTTTTTTTTAACCACCTCTGCTGAACTCTGCCAACTGATTGCTCTTCCGCCGGGGCACCTTCTAGCCTTCCAGACCCCTGAACAGCTTCAAGTGACCATAGCAAGAATAGCACTCCCAACACTGACACCCCCCACTAAGCAAACACCCCCTTCAAAAATTAAAAGAAAAGAAAGAAAAAGAAAGAAGCCAAAAGCCAGAGACTCTATGAACTCAGCTATTTCTATCGATTTTGCATGGAAGGTGTGCTGATACTATGGTGATGGGCAGCGGTATAGAACCCATGGACTGAAAACTGGCTTGTGAACCATAAGGGTTAGAAAACGAAGATCTATTCTACTAGAAAGTCATGAAATGAAAGCCCCTTTTCCAGTACATAAATACACATATGTTTTGAGCCCTGGTAGGTTGCATAATACTGTCTCTTAATCATAATGTTATGGATGGGAAAGGGTATTGCAGGGAACTTTTATAGATTTTGAAATGTTACAATTTGTTTTCTCCTGCAGAGATCTACATATCTGGACTCGTGCTGCTAAGGAAGTGGGTTTTACAGAGGGTGGGAGGGAGAATCGTCCAGGGGATTAGGGTACTAAATTGGAATTTGGGACACTTGGTTTCAGTCATTCATTTTCACTGTTGTGTGACTGGATATTTACTTGGGAGCTACAGTTCCACCATAAACTTCCTGTGTGAGCTCAGGCAAATCATCTACTCTCTCTGTAAAATGGGAATAATAGCACTTCCCTGCCTCACAGGTATGTTGCAAGGACAAATCCATGAAAGATTGTAAGATGTACTATGTTACAATTTGTAGGAGATACTGCTGCCTGCTTCTTATTTACAATGTCACCTGAAAGTGAGAACAGGCATCTGCATGGCACTGTTGTAGCTGGCGTTGCAAGATATTTATGTGCATATCCCTTCATGCTTCAACCGCCATTCCAGAGGTCATGTTTCCATGCTGATGATGGGTTCTGCTTGATAACGATCCAAAGCAGTGTGGACTGACCCATGTTCATTTCATCATCTGATTCAGATACCACCAGCAGAAGGTTGGTTTTATTTTTTGGTGGCTTGGGTTCTTTAGTTTCCGCATTGTAACGTTGCTCTTTTAAGACTTCTAAAAGCATGCTCCATACCTTGTCCCTCTCAGATTTTGGACGGCATTTCAGATTCTTAAATCTTGGGTCAAGTGCTGTATCTATTTTTAGAAATCTCACATCAGTACCTTCTCTGGGTTTTGTCAAATCTGCTGTGAAATTGTTCTTAAAATGAACATGTGCTGGGTCATCATCCAAGACTGCTAAAACATGAAATATATGCAGAATGTGGGTAAAACAGAGAGGGACATACAATTCTTCCCCAAGGAGTATAGTCACTAATTTAATTGACACATTTTTTTAACAAGCATCATCAGCATGGAAGCATGTCCTTTGGAATGGTGGCTGAAGCACTGAGGGGGCATATGAATGTTTAGCATGTCAGGCATGTAAATACCTTGCAATGCTGGCTACAAAAGTGCCATGTGAATGAATGCCTGGTCTCACTTTCAGGTGACATTGTAAATAAGAAGCAGGCAGCAGTGTCTCCTGTCAATGTAAACAAACTTGTTTGTCTTAGCAATTGGCAGAATAAGTAGTAAGACTGAGTGGACTTTTAGTCTCTAAAGTTTTAGATTGTTTTGTTTTTGAGTGCAGTTATGTAATAAAAAAATCTCCATTTGTAAGCTACAGTTTCACGATAGAGACTGCACTTCAGTACTTGTATGAGGTTAATTGAAAAATACTATTTCTTTTATCTATCATTTTACAGTGTATTTATTTGTTTGTAATAAATAATAAATTGAGCACTGTGCACTTTGTATTCTTTGTTTTAATTGAAATCAATATTGAAAATTTAGAAAAAACCATCCAAAAATTTAAATTTCAATTGGTATTCTATTGTTATAAGTGTGATTGATTATTTTGAGGTAATCGCCTGAGTTAACTGCAATTAATTGACAGCCCTAGTATTAATGCACTTGATAACTGACAAAAAAAATTAGCCAGGACCTACTTCCAAAGATATGGGGGAGCATTAACTGGCATTGAGGGTGAATGCTGTGGTGGGAGACACTAGGATTTTGTAGAGAACAGTAAGTGTCATTGAGGAAGCGTTGGGGGTGCGGAGGGAACAGTAACTGCCATTGATTGGGTGTGGAGGAAGGAATAACTGGAATTGGTGGTGAATGCTGCAGGTGGGAGCACTAACTAGCAGAGAGGGAGCACTGGAGTTGGGGGACCACTAATTTGTAGCATGGGGGGTGTAGTGTGTGTGGTGAGGTGAGGTGGTAAGGGGCAGCAAGGGGGTGCATACTGTGTGGGGGGACGCAATAAGGGGTTGGGGGCATGTTGTATGTAGGTGGAGAGGCAGTAATGGGTAGCAGGTGGGGAGAGGATGTGCACTGTGTGCAGTATGGGGGCGGGGGGGAGTTGGTCCCATGAGTGAGGGGCCTGTGCAGGGAAATTGGGGCGGGAGGAGTTGACAGTATCCCCTCCCAAGCAGTGATGGAGGCTCCAGTACCTACCTCTCTGCCAGAGAGGCTGGAGCCAGGTCCGGGAGCCAGTCAGTTCTATCAGCAGCAGCAGCAGCTGTGGCTCTTCCTGCCCTCTCTGTGGGAGACTGAATACAGTTACTATAGCAAATGGACTTTCAGTGTCCGGTCAGCAGGGGCAGCTCTAGGAATTTGGCCACCCCAAGCAGGGTGGCACGCCGCGGGGGGCGCTCTGGTGGTCGCCGGTCCTGTGGCTCCGGGAGACCTCTTGCAGACGTGCCTGTGGAGGGGCTGCTGGTCCCGCGGCTCCGGTGGACCTCCCACAGGCATGACTGCGGAAGGTCTGCCGGAGCCACCTGCCGCCCTCCCGGCAAAATGCTGCCCCAAGCGCGCCCTTGGCGCGCTGGGGTCTGGAGCCGGCCCTGCCAGTCAGTAGTGTCAGAGAAAAACTCAGTTCTAGCTTTTTTTGTTTGGGTGCAGCAGAGTCAGATACTTTATTCTGTTTAGCAGCTACAACAGGAAGAGTGCACACTAGGACATAGGGTCTCCCCTTCCTAGACAGGTCTCTCAACAGGTGAACAATTACAACAAGCATTTATACTTTTGTTACAGACAATAATAAGCAACAGCTGCATTTTGTTTATACATAGGCCATCCTGATATCTTGTTTTTCTCACTTAAGAGATGCCAGTCTATCTACACAAGGTCAAAACATCTTCTCACACAGTTCTTTTCTGCTCACCTCACACAATCCTCGCTTCTACAAATCTCACGTTATTAGGGTTACAGCTAGCCTAACTCTGGCTAACAGAGACTGTCATGTGTTGGGAATAGAATGTGAAATGCTGAGATTGTTTAGGCTTCTGGGACGAGCCGATAACGCTGGGAATTGTGTATAAAGGGCTGACCTTGGGCGCGCTCTCATCGGCCAGCTAACTGTAAATAGGATGATAAGTCAAACAGGTGTGTAGGATGTTAATTAGGATGGGGTTACAGCTGCGGCTGTGTATATTTAATTAACCAATTAGCAACTGTTTGATTGCTTGTCATAATGGGATATAAGAGCATGCTGGAAATGAATAAAGAACTCTCTGCTTATGATCACATGGGTTGTCAGACTCTGTCCCTGCTCCTCTGCGATGCAACAAATGGTGACCCCGACGTGATAGAACGAGGATAGTGTTGGTGGCCTGAACTGAAAAGAAGAAAAGGAGGCGCACCTGAGTCTCAGTGTCGAGCGGCTAGGAGCCGCAGGGCGTCTGAAAAGAGGGGCGCACCTGAGCTCAGTGTCGAGCGGCGGCCGCAGGGCGTCCGAAGAGAAGGGCGCACCTGAGTTCAGTGTCGAGCGGCTAGGAGCCGCAGGGCGTCCGAAAAGAGGGGCGCCCCTGAGCTCAGTGTCGAGTGGCAAGCCGCAGGGCGTCTGAAAAGGGAGGCACACCCCAGCCCAGAGGTGAGCAGCTAACATGGGAACCGCTGCATCAGCGGAAGAAAGGACGGTGCATGAATATTTGATGCGCATCGCGGAGCGGCAGGGAGAGAAGCTCCCCTCTGATAAGTTATCCCGTCTGCTGCGGTGGGGACGGAGAAGGGGACTTTCTGTTCAACCAAGTACAATTTTTGATAAAACTGTTTGGGAGCGGCTAGGCTCCGAGCTTTGGAAGTCGGTGGCTCGGGGCGATAAGGAGGCCTTCTCCCTGAGTCCAGTATGGAATAAGGCGAAGGAGATAGTGGAAACTCTCGCGGCCGAGGCAGGAGTGCAGGCGGCCCTTTCTGAGCTTTGCCGCCCAACGCCCGGAATGCCTTCTGTGTTGCCGGTTGGAGCCAGAGAGTTTTTCGGTGGTGAGGACACGGTGATACCTTTGGCTTCCAACCCCTACCCTATGGATGATGTTGCCCCTGCTACGGCCCCACTACCCTCCAATGTGGCTATCGGCCCCGACATGATTGATCCTGCTACGGTCCCGTTACCCCCCGATACGCCCGAGCCTATGGAGACAGCCTTGCCGTATGCACCCCCTCCAAAGCCATGCCGTGTCCACGGGGCCTGGGGGTGCCACGATTGCGGGCGGACAGAGGAGGCTCGGGTGGAACGTGTGCCATCAAACCCATATCCCGATTTGACTACGTTTACTCAGTTTACTCAGTTTGATGCCTTCTATAAGGAGATGGAGCGCCAGGGTCGACAGCTGCAGCATATGTGTGATAAGTTGGACCAATTGGAAAGTTTTCCACCTGGATCATCGCGGTCGCATCTTCACAAGTGCTTTCATTCAACTCGCCCCCCCGCCCCGCCTGGCCCCGGGGACCCTCCAACTGGAGACCCTCCGGATCCGGTACAGCGCTGGCATGGGGTTTTAAGAGAAGCCATCCTTGAAGGTCTAACACCTGAGGCCTTTCCGGTGATTACGCCAGACCCTCAACACCCTAATCATAGACGGTGGGCCCCTTTGGACTGGAAGTTGATCCGTGAGGCACAGAAATCGATCATGGCTTATGGACTAGATAATCCGTATGTACAGTCTATCATTGAACAGATATTTGCTGGCCAAGCAATGTGTCCGTACGATGCGATTAAGCTAGCTGACATGCTTCTTACACCTACACAGAAACTGTTGTGGAAAGATGATTGGGCTAAGAGAGTTGATTTGGCTCTTGTCCGCAATTTGGATTTACCGGATGGTGATCCTCGGCGCGTGGCCACTGCTGATATGTTTTTGGGAGCCGGTCGCTTTGTTGACCCGCACTTGCAAGCTCGCCTTGAGCCCTGGATCCTGCAGCAATCACAGGAACTAGCTTTGGCTGCCTTTAAAGCGGTGCCCCAGATGGGAAAGCCGGTCCCTCCCTATGCTAAAATTACACAAGGCCCATCGGAACCGTATTCCACCTTTTTGGATCGCCTTCGAGAGGCTATTGATAGATCTCCTAATCTGACGCCAGAGGCCAGAACTGCAGTTGGACTTGATCTTGCAACCCAGAATGCAAATCCCACTTGCCGCCGTATATTAGCCACCTTCCCCAAGACTGCGACCCTGATGGAAATGATCGAGGCATGTGGTAGGGCCGCTATGCTTGAGGAGACGGATAAGGCAGCAATTCATGCTAAGGCACAGGCCTCTGCACTGGCCGTGGCGTTACAACCCCTGCTCGGGGGACAGCGGGGGGCTAGAAGACCGACCCGGCCAGCCGGCCCCTGTTTTGGTTGTGGAAAACCCGGGCATTTCCGGCGGAACTGCCCTATGCAAAATGGGCAGCGGGCCTCTGATGTGTCACCTGAAGCTGCAACTGGCGCTTGCACACGATGTGATAAGTTTGGACATCGCGCCGCCGACTGTTGGGCGCGTTACACGAAGGATGGAACACCGCTGCCGGGAAACGGATCACGGAGCGCCCCTCGGAGGAGCGCGACGACACAAGTGCCTCCACCCGCCAACCCAGCTGCCTGGAACACCTCACCGGAGCAACCCGTGGCAGTGCCGGAGTGGACTTGGCCACAGCGACAGATGTAGTTTTAGACACTGACGAGGTTCAAGTTCTTCCTTCCAACACCGATGGTCCATTAGGATTTGGACTGAGTGCCCTTTTGATTGGCCGTTCGTCGACATCGAAACAAGGTATTTTTGTTTTGCCTGGCCTTATTGATGCCGACTATACGGGGAATATTGGGATAATGGTACGTGCCCTCTGTCCCCCTGTGACTATAACTGCTGGTACACGTCTTGCTCAGTTAATACCTTTCAAGGGATGTGTGCCCCGATCGACCCCGATTGACCGCGGGTCTCGAGGGTTTGGATCCACTGGCCCTCCCCAAACTGCCTTTGCTATGGACATCACTTTGCGCAAGCCCACCCGAACTGCTCGGCTTCAGGGATCCGATGGGCGGCAAATCACTCAGGAAGCTTTTATTGGGGATGCAATGCAGAGTGGGGTAACTGAGGCACCTGGGACGACAGAGGTAGAAGATACTGTGTTTACCTTGGAATCAGAGCACACTGAAGCGGTTGCAGCTGAGGCCCCCATGCAGAATGATGTAGGAGATGCGCCATCTAACCTAGTATCAGAATGCCCAGGGGCAGTTGTAAATGGGGCCCCTCTACAGAGCGACATGTGTCCTCAAGAACGGCCTGTGTGTGGAAAGGGAGACGAAGAGGAGCCTATGGAAGCAAAACAAACATTTCTACTGACTGCGACAAGCTCAAATGACAATCAGCGAAAGGAAACCAAGTTTGAGCTAAGGACGGAAGTGGAAAAGGATTTGTTTGAATCTGGAAAATTGGAACTTGTAAACGGTGATAAATTTTATTCAGCTCCAGTGCAGCAAGAGAGTTTAGCTGTGCAGCTGGCAGATGCTGGCTCACCCATTTTTAGTATTGAAAGCTCTGGGGCTCAAAAAACATTTGTGCCTGTTACAGCTGCAGCAATTGAAGAACAAATCATTGCAGAAACTGTAACATCTATGGAAACCTCAGCTGAAATTTTAAAGCCTTTAGAAGCAGTGCCTGCAGTATTATTTCCTGAACTAGTCCACGATGTTACCACTGCTCATTCGGGATTTGAGGCTGCAAGCAGTAGCAGTGAAGCAATTGCAACTGTGTTAGTATCAGAGATGTCTGCTGCAGTGGTGGATGGAATGTCTGAAAGAGCCACACGATGTACACAACCTGGGCCCCTGGAGGAAAGTTGCTTGTTTGCTATGCCAGGATTCTTTTTGTTTGATCCTCCCTGAATGATTTAATTGACTGAGATAATTTTTGCTTTGCCTGAATGTATAGGATGATGTCCTGATAATTTCCCCCGTAGAACTTGAACCACGATGGTGGTGGAACAGAAGAAAAAACACTCACATCACTGATATTGCCAATGTCTAGAAATTCCTGACTAAAAGGGCATTGAGAACTGACCCTGGTAAAGAAGCGAAGAATTGCACACTGGCAGGAAGGAATTTGGGACTCCTGCTGAGAAATGTGGTATTAATTGGATTTTGGGGTTTATTTTACAGGCTGCGCCCTGTGTTGTGGAATTTTTTTTTAGCATGTATTGCCCTCCCTAATTGGATTGTAAATGATATTCCCCCCCCCATTACTAACCCCTGTTTTTTAGAGCCTATTTGTTTTTTGTTTTTAAAGTTTGAGAAAACTCGGCCTAAAGGTTTGTTGAGTATTTTTAAAGGGGGGAGTTGTAGGCATAAATTTAGGTAATTTGGGAGAATGGCTTTGAATTTATGTGACCCAAAATATCTTTATGTAAAGTGCTTTTGTTAGCCTTTTTAGATTTTTGTAAATTTTGTATTATGTACTGATTATTGGCAGTTGTATGATTGTTTGATATTTGATGTAGCCCCCACGGTAGGAAAGTACAGATAGTTGTTCACAGAAGATACCAGAAAGGTAGGGGCTAGTACAGTTTAGCAAGAGGAAATATGGATCGGGCCCAGGCAGGCACGCAATAGATAGAGAACTTGAAGAGGAAAAAAGGATCGGGCCCAGGCGGCGGGCAACAGACAACAAGCTTGGAATACTGGTTGATAACCTTGAGGGTGTAGTTGATAGAAAAGGTAATTAACTACTAGCGAGTAATGTTAGGCAGAGTACAAAGTTAACTCTGTGGTTGCTGGAGGGAATAGCAGTTGAATTTAGAAGTAAGTTAGGATGCAATTGTATTACTGTAAATGATTTAATTGATGATTAATTTTTTTTTTTTTTTTTTGCCTGATGGTACTAAGGGTATTTGTATATTGTATGTAATTATTGATTGCCCAGTAGGGGTAAATTTGTTTTTTGTTTTTTAGATAATTGAGGAATATGGATGTTAGCTGCTTAGTATTTGATATACCATGCATTTATTTACAGAGTTAAATTTATGTTATGTGTTTTATGTTTTGTTTTGTGGTGTTTGTTTGTTTTTTTTTTCCCTCTGGCCAGAATTGTTTTTTGTGTTTTATGTGGTTTATGTTGTGTTTTTTCTAGGACCCCCCCTCCCTCAGTGTCAGTTTGATCGCCTGACATCTGAGGGATGATTTGGTAATAGAAGTTTGCCACAAGTTGGTGTGCTATAGAGAAGGGGGGAATCCTGTAGAATTTATACCATTTATTTGTTGTGCTTTGTTTTTGTTTGGTGTTGTTGGGGTTATGTTAAGAATTGCATGGTTATATAGGTTGGCTTTATAAAGTTTTAATTTTGGTTTGTGATAGATTGTGGTGTTATGTTGTTATAAGTTGGAAATGTTTTGCTAATGTTTTTATCCCTTTTTTTTCCCCCTCCTTTTTGATTTTGGGTGGAGGGGGGAAGTGTTGGGAATAGAATGTGAAATGCTGAGATTGTTTAGGCTTCTGGGACGAGCCGATAACGCTGGGAATTGTGTATAAAGGGCTGACCTTGGGCGCGCTCTCATCGGCCAGCTAACTGTAAATAGGATGATAAGTCAAACAGGTGTGTAGGATGTTAATTAGGATGGGGTTACAGCTGCAGCTGTGTATATTTAATTAACCAATTAGCAACTGTTTGATTGCTTGTCATAATGGGATATAAGAGCATGCTGGAAATGAATAAAGAACTCTCTGCTTATGATCACATGGGTTGTCAGACTCTGTCCCTGCTCCTCTGCGATGCAACAGTCATGCATTAAGATCCCCTACAAATCCCTGTCAGTTCTTTCTGTACTTCCATACTAGTGCTGACTTAACACTGCCAGGTCCCCTTTTCGATCAGATTTTCTGGCTGAAAACCAGACACCTGGCAACCCTATATCAGACTGCTATGCTCTGTTTTCAGAATCACTGCGGCAGGGTAGAGGGACTCTGGTGATTCCACTCCAGCTTCCCTCTCCTCTGGGTTGGGTAGGTGTTCAGAGGAAGTGCTAGAGAGTACTGTTTGGGAGAAAAATCTGAGATCAGGCTTCACTCCCAAGAGTCAGAAAACTGGACTGAATATCAGACTGGGGATTTTCTCTTTATTTGCTCCTGCTCTTAAAAAACTGCACACTTGAGGGCAGCAGAACTCTTGCATGTTCTCTCTACTCAGCCTGCTGTGAGTATGCAGGAATTTTTTTACACTGGAATGTCTGACACTGGAATTTCTTAAAGCTATAGCTCCTAAATAAATGTCCAGTCATCAAAGGGGAAAAGCAAACAAAATCTCATTTGTCCACTGGTTTTGCTAACTGTCTGCTCTGCAGTTGTGTTTGCTTGAAAGAAACACGAATTCAATAGAGTCCCACATGGTCATTCTGAAGTGGTTGAGAGATATCTTTGCATACTATATATAAAGGCCAAAGTGATGGATTTAGAGGAAAAGCAAGCAGTCTGGTTGTAAATTAGAAAATTACCAACTGGTTCATTAGGAGAGAGAAATTCAAACTGCATGACCTGGAAAGTTCTCAGCATAGACGATAAGTAAGTTTATGTGAAACCAGTTTGAACTTACACATCTAGAAAGGATTTTATAGCAATAAGCCACAACAGGTTGTGCATGAACAGAATACTGGTTCACACCTGACTGGTGGTGTGTGACAATAAGGGCAAAATATGTGTGTCTTCAATCACCAGAGGAGGGTCCCAGTTTCATAAAATGCACGCTCTTTTATTGTAGTTGTGAGTCTGGCTTTTTAATTTTAAATTTAAAGACCTTGGCATCTTTGTGGTGGTTCAATGAAAACTTCCGATCCATGTGCTGCTGTAGACAAAGCCAACAATATGTTAGGCTGCATAAGAGATGAGATGGAGAATAATCCTGAAGCTATTCCATGCCCTTGTTTTGGCAGACGTCACCAGGTGGCACTGTTACACATAGTCTTGCAAGTTCTTTTTGTTATTAGGCAAGTAAATTTTCTGTCTTAGAAGAAATGCTTGTGGTGTTGGTAGTTTTTGCTATTCAAGGTCCTGTGTACAGCAGGGGTCTCAAACTCAATTTGCCTTAGGGCCAGTGCTAGTCCTCAAAACCTCCCAGCGGGTCAATAATGTCACTGAAGACGGTGTTCAGAAAAGAAAAAGTTTTATATTGTATTTTTTATTTTGAATTTATTAGAAATAATAAAACTGTCATAAAACTTTATACAATTCTTTGTTTGCCAGACACCTGGCAACGCTTCAGTTCTGTCAGTTTGTTGACATTTGGCCTCCATGACTGAGCAGTTGAACCCTTCAGGATTGTAGCAAGGTGTGGATCAGATAGTTGCATTTGGTATTTTAATTTGTTTATATTCATTGTGGGAAAAAGTGATGCTGCCTCCATGGCTGACTCTGCCAGGCAATAATGATGATTTCTATGTCCCTCTCCCCCTGCCAATGGGAGCTGGGGAGGGGTGGTGCCTACAGCAGACATTGCTGGCAGTGTGTCTGGCTGCTTCTCTCTTCCACGGGCCGCAGTGGGGAGGTTCTCGGGCTGTAGATGGCCAATGGGCCAGGAGTTTGAGACCCTTGGTGTACAGTCAGTGGTCATTAGAAGGGAGCTGTGTGAGCAGCAGGAAAATGTGGAGAACGTTGGATTTATCTAGGATTCAATTATTACTTTGTTCTGCCTGAGCAAGATATGTTCAAATATTGATAGTCTTTAATGACTGACCTATTCAGAGACAGATGCCGCAGTGCCATCCCCTACCCCTTAGCACAAGGACTGTGAGGAAAGAATATAGGGGAAAAAAAGACATAAGAATACAGCCAATTCATAAAAATCAAACTGGGATTCATAAGTTATACATACACAGAGTTCCCAAATCACCACACAGGGAACAAGCTAAACATTAATTGGCAAGAAGTTAGAAACAAATTTCCCCGATGGACTGGCTATCCCCAGTTGTTCCCTACAGAATTTCTTCTTTTGAAGAATCTGGCACGGGCTGTTGGAGCTCTGAGGTGTGTGCTATCTAGGGCACACACCTTTTTCTTTCTGAGGCCCCCTCCCCCACAACAGGCTATAAAAACTCCACAGCCCACCTGTGCCACAAGTAGTTTTCCTGCATATAAAAGCCAGGACTGGCATTAGGAGGTAGCAAGCAGTGCAATTGCCTGGGGATCCATGCCACCAGGAAGCTAAGTTGATCAAGCTTCAGCTTCAGTCCCAGGTGGAAGGGCTCAGGATCCCAGGCTTCAGCCCCATATGGTGGGACTTCAGCTTTCTGACCTGGGCCCCAGAGAGTCTAACACTGGCCCTGAATCCTCCCTGCCTACTGCCCAGGGCCAGCCCAAGGTTCCCCACTGCCTGCCCACAGACCCACTCCCCCACATGCACCACCCAACAAAAAAGGGACTATCCCAGCCAAAATGGGACCTATAGTCACTCTAGCACTATGTCTGTAGTACGAGAAGCTTTGGAGATGGCACAGTGATGAGTGGAAGTAAGGTGAACTCAGAATTCTTGGTTCTCCAATTACCAGAGAAAACCAGGATATGTTGAAGAAAGAACTTTTATAATGTGAGGTGTTTCAGCTAGGAGGCCATTTTCTAGTTCTCTGCTTAAGCACTTTGGAAGCTTAACTGAAGACAGAGGTGACGCTGGTGGGCAGATGAGAATATTTTGAACAGTTTGTAGCCACAGTGCAGTCTTCTTTGGGTGAAGGTTCACATCTACAACTGGTCAATTCAGCCACTTAGAAAACTCCAAACAGTACAAAGTGCTCCAGCTCATCTCCTCAGCAACACAGGCTACTCCAAATACTCCTGTGGGGCCAGGATCTGACCATTGAGTCTCTGCATGCACTACAGTGGGAGACATGTTAATGGTTCCCTTTGCAACCACTCAGCCGCAATCACAACCTGTTGTGGGGGGAGGGCAGGATAATGGCCCTACCTCCTCTGTGCTCCTTCTACTTTGCTCCTCTCTGCCTCTTTCTGGGGGGCTACCACCCTCGGGTCTGTACACTGGTCCTTACACAAGAGACATATTGGGGGAAGTTAACCAGTGCCTTATCCCACCCACAGACCCGATCTGACCTGAGGTATGTAATGGGTAGGAGGATGTTTGTGCCCTTTTGGGTGGTGAGGTCTCACTTGTGCAGTGTGGGGTGCTATCTAGGGCAGGGGTCATATGTCGCTCTGACATTGGATAAAAATGTTAAACATACAATCAAAATATAACTGAACAATGTCCAACACAAGCTATAGGAAGTATGACACAGGAACAAACTGTCATTGCGTGACTGATCATCCTAAGAGTAGGTGCAGGTGCCTGGCAACTTCTTAAGGATGGTTTTTAGATGTTAACCTTTCTATGAATGTCCCACACACAATAGATGAACCTGTTTTTTCTCTATACATACATTAAAAAAAGAAGAATTTTCTATTAATTTTCCAAATACAACAAATATACCAAAATACCAGATTCATCATAATACACAAAGATAAATAAAGAGAGTTAGGATAAAGGAAGGGCAGGGGAAGTAACGTATCAATCTTCAGGGTCTACATTTATCATAGACCCCTAAAAAGACAGCACAAATTGCTTTGAATTTTTTGGGCATTCCCTTTCTGTGGAATGACAGTTGTGGCTGAACTCTCAGCTAATAAACATCACTGAGCCAGGCAACAATATGTTTTAGGGATTGACTTTTCCATTTTTGCAGGATTAATTTTTTTAGTGACCACAGGCACTCCCAAAACATATGAGCTAATCTAGCAACAAAACATTATATTGCCAACTGCAGTCAGTATTTATGAGGCCCTCTACCATTGGCCTATGTAGGGATCAGTATATCTGGAAAAGTGTCTCAGGTCTACAGTTGCTTTTTTAACATTATATAGAACTGTCTTTCATTGGGCTGGAGATAATTTGAGAATGGAGACTTGGATACACAACTATCAAGCTTTGGCAGAGGTTTTGGGCCAGAAAAATCTTAAAAGGATACTGCTGGCCAAGTAAAACCAGGAAATTTTCTCCAAAATTATAAAAGTTCTGGAGGTTCTGCAGCTCTCAGTGCATCTGGTCAAAATACATTCATAACTAAATTGTTGCTGAATCCCTCTACTTCAAGCTTTTGCCATTAATTTTTAAGGCTAGCATTGCTTCATATGACAGCATCTGAATGGAGGAACGAATGGAAGCAGAACTTTTTAGCCAAGTTTGACCAAGCTTGCCTTATTGCTATTATTTTGGGAGCTCTGGAACCATCACATCTATAATAAATTGATCCTACAATACCTGTAAGGGGGGAGAGGATATACCAATTCTTGTTCATTCTGAAGCAAGGTGGGGTCTTTGTGGTCTTAACAAAAAGGAGATACAATAATTGTCCAAGTTGGGAAAACAAAATCCTCTCAGAGATAAGGGAGCTATAATTTGTTCAGAGACAGTCTACATTCTTACCTGTGCCCCAAAGGAATTTTCAGAAAATATTATTGACTTTCTTAAAATAAGTTTGAGGAATAGAAATAGGGGGGCCCCCTCAGGTCATACAAAATTATGGTAAGGACATTAATTTTCAGTATATTAATTTTACCACAGCAACTGAGAATTAAACTCCATCTCCACAAATCATTGGGCACTTGGACAATAGTTGATTCCATATTTATCTTAGGGATGTCCTGAATATTTCAGGGAATCAATATTCCTAAATATTTCATGTAAAAGCATTGCCACTGAAATTCCCAATTTGAGAAAAAGCCTTTGTGGGCATATTTGTTAATACTAAGATTTCTGATTTATCCCCAATTAATTTCATATCCTGACAGGTGTCCAAGCTTAATAACAGTAATAAGAAGGTCAAGAATGGTAATCTTGGGTTGGGCTTAGATACAAACATAAGAGCATCATCTGCATAAAGCATGATTTTGTTCTCTGTTTGGTCCACCCTGATGCCATGAATATGTTGATTTGCTTGGATGGCAATAGCTAAAGTTCTACAGCAAAATCAAACAGAAAAGGAATAAGATGACAGCCCTGACTCACTCATCTCTGTAATGGAAATGGGGTGGAAATAATACCTTTGGTAACTTCCCTGGAAGTTGGGCTGGTGCATAAGAGCTTAATTCAAGCAATAAATTAGTTACCAAATCCAAATGTTGCTAACATGTGAAAAGATAGCCTTTGACCACATAGTCAGACTTTTTCAGAATCTACAGAAACAACAGCTAAGGGTTCTTTAGAATCTCTAGAAGCAGCAATAACAGCAATCAGTTGATGCAAATTATCTGAGCCATGTCTATTATGAAGGAAGCTTACCTATTTGTGTGTATAATGTGGGAGAGAGAACTCTATCCAATCAAGTAGCAAGAGCTTTAAATATCTTAGCATCATAATTGAAAGAAAAAAAAAGAAATTGCCCTGTAATTACGACATAGTTCAAGGTCTTTCCCAGGTTGAGGAATAACTGAAATTATAGCTTCTCTTTCAGTAGGAGGGAGAGTTTGCTCATTCTTGGCCTCATTGAATGTATTCAATAATATAGGAATTAAAGTTTCAGAGAACTTTTTGTAAAATTCAACTGGGAACCTATCTGCACCAGAAGTCTTTCCAACCTTCATATTCTTGAGTCAGTTCTGAGATTTATAGTGTAGTATCTAAAAGTTCCTTCTGTGGCAGAGACAATCCACTAAAAATGTTATTTAGGCCATCTTTAATGATTCTTTCTTCAGCTAAATATAGTTTTGAATAAAACTGTTGAAATAGTTTATTGCTACTATAACAAATCTTATTTCTGTTAGCATTTTGCTTAAATATATATATGAACAGCTTGCAAGCTTTCCTCACCAGATTCTGAGACATTTTGCTCCAAACAGAATAAAGTAAACTCAGCCTTTTGGGTCAGTCGTTTATTGATTTCACATCATAGATTGATGAAGGTTCTGTATTTCTCTGGGCGGGGGGGCAGAGGCCTTAATTTCCTTTGCAAGTGTATCAATTCTATGCTCTTTTGAGTTTTTTTTTTTGAAAGGTGGCATACAAAATGACAGCCTCTAATGAAGCTTTCCAAAGTGTGGCAGCTGATGAAGTGGTGAGGGCATTTTTTTTTTAAAGTTCTAAATCCTGATGTATCACAACAGGGAGGTATTTAATCTCCACATTTTAGTGGGGGATGCATATCCTGGAGGCCTAAAAGACTATGTATGGAGCCTTGAGCCTGGTCAATTACAATAATAGTACCAATGCCACAATCAGTGACAATTGATCAAGTGATGTGACACTAATAGTCCAATTTGCATACGTTTAATGAGCAGCAGAAAAAACCCTGTAGTCTCTGGCTGTAGGATAACCTAGTCTCCATACATCTTGTAAACCTAAATCAGCCGTGTTTTTATATGGAGATGGAGAAGATTTATCAAAGATTAGTGCTAAAGTTTTGTTAAAGTCTTCATCTGTAATAATAGGATGATGGCCCACATCATTTATATTTAAAAAAAAATGGAATGATCCTAGTCTGGCCCACAGAAATTGGCAAAGGTGATTACAGAATTGCCAGTTTCAGGTATGACAGTATATCTGCCCTCCGTGTCATACCTTGAGCTCAGAATATTGACAGTAAACTTTTAATGTATTAGTCTAGCAATGCCCCTCGCTTTAGAATTAAAGCAACTAGAAGCTGAGAGGCCTAGCCCATCTCTCTTCCGTTTATAAGCTTCAAGTTCTGTCAGATGTGTCTCCTGGAGCATGGCCATGTCAGCATTCTCTTTTGTAAACAGTGAGTGTAATTTTTCTTTTTACTAGGGTTATTAAAACCCTTGATATTCCAGGAGGCACATTTAACTATTGCAGCCAGCATTGATCAAATATATTGGCTAAAATATACAGTTGCTTTGTGTATAAATGAGAAATTGCAAATTTTCCTGAGCAGCATACAGTTCTTGCATATCTAAGAAGCAAAAGTTATATAATCCAGGGGTAGGGTGTCACTTGCCAGTACATATTCTACAGGAGTGGGAAGGAAGTTCCCGGTATGGGAGGGTAACAGGAGAGGGACAGGAAGACGAATTAATAAATGAGAAAACAAAATGGAAGAAGATAGTGAAGACAGAAATACACATTAGTGCCATACAATCCAAATGAAGAATCTATTTAAATAGTCCAAAAACAAACACATGACACCCAGAGGGGACCTCTAGATCAAGTAAAACTTGGAGACCCTCACAGTCACTGGGGCCCCAAACATTACAACTATAGTAATCGCCTATTATCAATAGAACCTTGATATATTAGTCCATAAGGAAGAACCATCTAATAAAGCAATTATATATAAATAAAATATACTTACTAATCAAATTACAGATTTTACTCTGATGCTCCTTTCCCATGACTTAAGGCTACAGGAAGTAAATTGATAATATTCCTTTAATCCTGATGGGCATTAGTTGCTTTTCTTCTCTCCCATCAACTTATTTAGATCCACCATATCAGATTTCAGAGGTATTTGTTTGCCTCCTGAGAGGAACTGAATGATACTCCTCATAGAATATCAGGGTTGGAAGGGACATCAGGAAGTCATCTAGTTCAACCCCCTGCTCAAAGCAGGACCAATCCCCAAACAGATTTTTGCCCCAGAACCCTAAATGGCTCCCTCAAGGGCTGAGCTCACAACCCAGGGTTTAGTAAACCAATTCTCAAACCACTGAGCTATCTCTCTCTCACATGCTCCCTCTTCTTAATGCAGAGTGTTCCTGGGTATTTAACAAAATACTTCTAGGTCCTCTTCCTAGAGAATTGTTTTTCTTGGTGAAAAGCTGCCCTTATTGCAACCACATCACAGGTATAATCTTTAAAGAGCAGTATTTTAATTGCTGGTTCTCCCCATAACAGCTCCTTTTCCCACCTCTAGATTTCTGCAATATAAGCTTCTGAGTGGGTAAACTTCAGGATCAGTCCTCTAGGCTGACCTCTTGCAGCTAGCTAGGGGATAAAACAAAAATCTACTGGCAGATCAAACAACTTGGTTATCAATTTAGGGACAAATTCAGCGCTTTTACCTTTCTCTAGACGGTCAGGGACACCCACAATCCTGATGTTAAATTGTTGTGAGGGGCTTTCTAGAGCAATTAGCTTGGTCTTAATAGTCTTGACATCATTACAGTTCTCATAACCTGCCATTTGTTCTCTTTAAACTATCTGGCACTTCAAAACTTCTGTGTTTGGCTTCACCCATGCATCTGGATAGAGCTTGTCGTAAACTCTGAATCTCACACATGATGCTCTGAAGGGTAGAAATTGTAGATTTGATTTCAATAGTATCTGCAGCCACCTGTTGTAGCACAGCCATCCCCTGCATTCCATCAGGCTCAGGCACCAGTTTGTTTGTAAGGAGGGGAGGCAGAGCTCCTGTTTTTTCAGAGCTTTCAGTTTTGGAGAGGAAGATGCAGAGCTAGAGGTGTCTTGTGGGTCTCAGTGGTCAGATGCAATATTGCTTGGGGTTGGAGGATGGGCTTTAGTGGATGATGTTTGAGGATTCCCTGTGGGCTTTTCAGAGCTCAAACAATTTGTAGCCACCCCAGTTGTAGCCAGCTCTGATGTCTACTTAAACCTGGCTTTCATGGATTGTTAAAATTTATTGTGGGGGAACAACTGTCACCATTTGGTAAAGGGTTATCTGTTCTCACCCTTTTGGTTTCTGCATCTTTTGGCCCCATTAAGGCAATTTTTTTTTAGATTAATTTACTCTGAACTAGGGCTGTCAAGTGATTAAATATGCTAATCACAATCACACAATTAAAAAAAATATGATGAATCATGCAATCACACTGTTAATAATATAATACCCTGTATTTAAATATTTTTGGATGTTTTCTACATTTTCAAATAGATTGATTTCAGTTACAACACAGAATACAAAGTGTACAGTGCTCACTTTTATATTTTTATTAAAAATATTTTACTGCAAAAAACAAAAGACATAGCTGAATTGAAAAATACTAATACAAATACTGTAGTACAATCTCTTTATCATGAAAGTTGAACTTACAAGTGTAGAATTATGTAAAAAAACCTGCAATCAAAAATAAAAGAATGTAAAACTTTAGCACCTACAAATCCACTCTGTCCTACTTCTTGTTCAGCCAATCTCTCAGAAAAAGCAAGTTTGGTTACAATTTGCAGGAGATAATGCTGCCCACTTCTCATTTACAATGTCACATGAAAGTGCTAACAGGTGTTAGCATGGCACTGTAGCAGCCAGCATTGCAAGATATTTACATGCCAGATGTGCTAAAGATTCTGTGGCAGAGCTCTGTTGTTCTCTCCGTGGGTCCCACGCTTCCTAGCAGATTTTGCGAGCCTCTGAGGCTCGCTGTGACCCTCCACATAGCCTTTTTCTCTCTAGAGAAAAAGGTCACAGCCTACTGAACCATTTTCATCATAAGCCAGCAAGAGGGGTGAGGAGAAGCAACCCTCTCTTGCAGTATCTGTTGTCTCCCAGTCTTGGTGATTAATTCAGGGGAGAAGGAGGGGGAGCCCAGGGCCCCTAATAGTATCAGCTACGGTTGCTGACCTTTTGAGAACAGGACACATACAATTCCCTGGGCCACTTCCCCACAGCAGCCCCCACTTCTTCAATAAGTGCTTCACCCTTACCTCAGGGCTTCCTTCCTTGTGCCTGATATGGTTTGTATTGCTCAGTTCCTCCAACAGCATGGCTTCATCCTACAGCTCCTGACTCATATGCCCACCTGACTAACTGGGAGGCTTTTAACTAGTTTCAGCCAGCCCCTGATTGGCTTCAGGTGTTCCAATAAACCTAGCTGTCTTCCGTGCTTTCTGGAAAGATCTTAATTTGCCCCAGATGTCTTAATTGACCTGTATCAGAGGAGTAGCCGTGTTAGTCTGGATCTGTAAAAAGTAACAAAGAGTCCTGTGGCACCTTATAGACTAACAGATGTATTGGAGCATAAGCTTTCAAGGGTGAATACCCACTTCGTCAGATGTACGTGAAACACTGGAATGGGCTACCTAGGGAGGTGATGGAATCTCCCTCCTTACATTTTTAAGGCCTGGCTTGACAAAGCCTTGGCTGGGATGATTTAGTTGGTGTTCATCCTGCTTTGAGCAGGGGGTTGGACTAGATGACCTCCTAAGGTCTCTTCCAACCCTAATATTCTATGATTCTATGATTCTAAGAAGAGAGTTAAAATGGTTAAGGAAATCATATGCATACAATCACTGCAAAGTTCTTATCTTAGGTTTGTAGCATGTGATGAAATAAACTACTAGTTTGCAAACGTCTCTCTGGAACTTACCCAAATAGCTTGGGGGTCATCAGTTCTTGTTTAGAGCTTCTTTCTTAGAAATTCAGTCCAGGAAAATGAAGCAGGAAATGAAGAAAACATGGGAGATGTTTCCAGGATCTTTTATACCGTCTGCCATGTGGATGGAATTTTACTGTCCCAAACAAAGCTCTGAGTCTCAGTTTGTGGAAAAGTACAGGCCCAAGATGGATTCCAGGGTCACATCAACAAGTCACATGCCCTTACGTGGCTTGCTGACTCACAGGGGCAAGCCACTGGCCACTTGGAGGCTAAGGGATCTGCAGGAAGAGCCATCTGGGCAGAATGAGTTTCTTCTATGACCCTGTGATGGGACGGCTTCCCCTCACTGGCAGAAAAGAGGTTAAAAGGAGCCCTAGGGATGCTGCATGGGAGGCAGCCAATTAGAAAGGGGTTGAGAGGAGCATTCAGTCATAGAATCATAGAATCTCAGGGTTGGAAGGGACCTCAGGAGGTCATCTAGTCCAAGCCCCTGCTCAGAGCAGGATCAAACCCAACTAAATCATCCCAGCCAGGGCTTTGTCAAGCCTGACCTTAAAAACCTCTAAGGAAGGAGATTCCACCACCTCCCTAGGTAACCCATTCCAGTGCTTCACCACCCTACTAGTGAAAAAGTTTTTCCTAATGTCCAACCTAAACCTCCCCCTCTGCAACTTGAGACCATTACTCCTTGTTCTGTCATCTTCTACCACTGAGAACAGTCTAGATCCATCCTCCTTGGAACCCCCTTTCAGGTAGTTGAAAGCAGCTATCAAATCCCCCCCCATTCTTCTCTTCTGCAGGCTAAACAATCCCAGTTCCCTCAGCCTCTCCTCATAAGTCATGTGCTCCAGCCCCCTAATCATTTTTGTTGCCCTCCGCTGGACTCTCTCCAATTTATCCACATCCTTCTTGTAGTGTGGGGCCCAAAACTGGACACAGTACTCCAGATGAGGCCTCACCAGTGCTGAATAGAGGGGAATGATCACATCCCTCGATCTGCTGGAAATGCCCCTACTTATACAACCCAAAATGCCATTAGCCTTCTTGGCAACAAGGGCACACTGTTGACTCATATTCAGCTTTTCGTCCACTGTAACCTCTAGGTCCCTTTCTGCAGAACTGCTGCCCAGCCATTCGGTCCCTAGTCTATAGCAGTGCATGGGATTCTTCTGTCCTAAATGCAGGACTCTGCACTTGTCCTTGTTGAACCTCATCATATTTCTTTTGGCCCAATCCTCTAATTTGTCTAGGTCCCTCTGTATCCTATCCCTACCCTCCAGCGTATCAACCACTCCTCCCAGTTTAGTGTCATCTGCAAACTTGCTAAGGGTGCAGTCCACACCATCCTCCAGATCGTTAATGAAGATATTGAACAAAACCGGCCCCAGCACCGACCCTTGGGGCACTCCACTTGATACCGGCTGCCAACTAGACATGGAACCCTTGATCACTACCCGTTGAGCCCGACCATCTAGCCAGTTTTCTATCCACCTTACCGTCCGTTCATCCAGCCCATACTTCTTTAACTTGCTGGCAAGAATACTGTGGGAGACTGTATCAAAAGCTTTGCTAAAGTCCAGAAATAGCACATCCACTGCTTTCCCCTCATCCACAGAGCCGGTTATCTTATCATAGAAGGCAATTAGGTTAGTCAGGCATGACTTGCCCTTGGTGAATCCATGCTGACTGTTCCTGATCACTTTCCTCTCCTTTAAGTGGTTCAGAATTTTCTGCAGTTTCATACTGGAGCTCTGAGCAGTCATACTGCTCTCTTACATACAACGCAACTCCCCCACCTTTTCTGCCCTGCCTATCCTTCCTGAACAGTTTATATCCATCCATGACAGTACTCCAATCATGTGAGTCATCCCACCAAGTCTCTGTTATTCCAATTACATCATAATTCCTTGACTGTGCCAGGACTTCTAGTTCTCCCTGCTTGTTCCCCGGGCTTCTTGCATTTGTGTATAGGCATGTAAGATAACTCACTGATTGTCCTGGTGTCCCAGTATGGGGCTGGAGCCCTCCTCTCTTGCACTCACCTACTTGTGCTTTCTCCTGATATCCCACTTCCCCACTTACCTCGGGGCTTTGGTCTCCTTCCCCCGGTGAACCTAGTTTAAAGCCCTCCTCACTAGGTTATATAAGAAGGGCTGCAGGGCAGAGCAGAGCTCAGTAGCTGATTGGTGCTTAAAGGGAGAAGACTAGGCTCCTAGTAGGAGGAAGGAGTGCCAGCACCTGGAACAATACTGTATTGCAAGCAGGGACCAGGGGAGCTAGAGAGAGCTCCTGGCTGGCTGAAGCCCTGAGGTAAGGGTATAAGAGGGAGCTTGAGCCACATGGGAAGTGGCACCAGGACAATGGTCTGCAGTTGCCACTGAAGGAATGGCTAGATAGAGATTGCAGGTGCCCCGGAAGGGGGAAGACAGAGTGTGGCACAGCCAGAGGGCAGCGTCACTGAAGAGGATGCTGCAATCCTGGGAGTGATGCAGGTCCTGAAATGAAAGTGATGGTAGTGAGGCACCACCAGAGGGGGGCACCCTGGCGAGCAGAGCTAATTCCCAGGACAGCCAGCAGGAGGTGCCAGAGTGGTGAGTGAACCCTGTGAGAAGCCCATTGTGAAGTCAATAGCCCTTGACGGGCCACCAACGCAAAGATGTCTGGCTTCAATGTAGATTTTACCTGGTGGGTATTACTCCAATAACAAACACATTTGGGATATAGACCTATATAGCCAATATTCATAACTTAAGATACAGTGATGATACATGGATATAAATATACTTGGCAAATCATAACTTTTCCTCACGTGATATACTTAGTACAAGATTTGTTGCAGTTGCCTAACAGTGGCAATATTAGTGATATAAATGGTCATATTTCAATTATACAGCATCCAAGGATTGCATTAGCTGTTTTGGTCACAGCACCATATTGGGAGCTCATGTTCATCCACCGTGATTCCCAAATCTTTTTCAGAGTCACTGCTTCCCAGGATAGAACCCCCCCATCATGTAAATAAGGTCTATATTCTTTGTTCCTAGATGTAGACATTTATCTCTAGCTGTATTAAAATGCATATTGTTTGCTTGCACCAAGCTTACCAAGTAATGTTCTGTATCAGATACCAGGATTGGAAAACTTCCTCTTTTGGAGTTTTCCTATCTTGCATTACAAACTGCAAAAATGGTGGTTAGACCAGACACGGGAAAGTTAGTATATCTCCATTTATTTATTTAATTTATATTAGGAAAACCTTTTTCACTAGGAGGATGGCCCACAGTAATGAGAAACTACAGGAGGCAAAATCCTGAATGAAGGGACAATGTCAAGGGATGCTGAAGTCTCAACACTCCTACGTGTGTTCAGGTTGCAGTTCCATGACCCTGTCCCTTTCTTCGCAGACTTGCCTCATCTCTGAATACAGGTTCCAGCAGCACTTTGTGTGGGGGTACAAAAGGCTTTTTCATGAGAATAAAATCATGGTTTATTGGCAATAATTTAGGATCTGATCCAGACAACGCACGTTGATGTCAATGGGAGTCTTCTAACAGATGTTGGTTTGGGCCCAAAGTGAGCACTCAAAACATATCTGTACATTCCCCACCCTATGGCATGGAGCGTCAGTAACAGAATAATTCTCTGACTTGCATCCTCATGAATTACAGCTGAGTGTTTAGGGCCTATTTTCATGAGGTGATTAAACCAATGGCTGCTACACACCCATGCGGTTCAGGGCTGAATTTGTCTGTGAACATTTTCCTCTCTCTTGATGTCCCCACCCTCAGACTGCCCCAAAGAGCAGAAGAGGCACAGAAAGAAATGGCTGCTGCTTATCAGAAGATGGAGACAAGAGCTCTGGCTGACCTCAATGTGCTGTACACACCTGTCGCCTGCTGTTGATGTGCATCAGAGGGGAGTTGGGAGGTCAGTTTCATCAGATGTCACCATCCTTGGCAAGTGTGGGGCATATTTAATTCACCCACTAAATTTAGTAGCTGGATGGATAGTAGCTATCACTGTTTGCATGGATATCAGCTCACAGGGCAATAGACCGTTACCCAGGGTGCCTATTTTCCACACCCAAGACCCATTCAGCTGGATATTTTGAGCATGTAGAGACACAGTAGTGTATAGGTGCTGGTAGAAAGGTGTCATTTACAACTATCAGAATAACACTGATGTTATTCACTTTCTGAATCACAGATCTAATATTCTGAGAGAAGTCTGGTGCAGTCTGTCCACCAGGCTCTTGGTTTGACAAATTCCCAGAAGCAAATAGATGATTTTATCAGATCAGGCACTTGTTTAATTGTGCTTTGACTTTTTCCTTTCTGTTGTGTGTTGTATTTTGAATTAGTGGTAGCAGGGCTCATGCTAAACCCAGGGCTCATGCTAAAACTGGCTTACTAGTGCCCAATCTTGTTCTCATTGGAAACAATATATTATACATATAAAATGATGGGGTCTAAATTAGCTGTTAACATTCAAGAAGGAGATCTTGGAGTCATTGTGGATAGTTCTCTGAATACATCAACTCAGTGTGCAGCAGCAATCAAAAAAGCAAACAATGTTCGGAATCATTAAGAAAGGGATAGATAATAAGACAGAAAATATCTCATTGCCTCTATGTAAATCAAGCACTAAACTCCGCCTCCAAGTGCTTCTCCTGCATTTCTTCCTCCAAGTGCTTCGCCTCTGCTTCCAAGTGCTTCATTTCCAAGTGCTTCTCCTCTCTCTTCCTCTTCCACCTCCACGTGCTTTGCTTCTAGCGGTTGTCTCCCTCCTTTCTGGCTTCTACCAAGTGGTATCGAGTCAAGGGCTTGTCTAGGAATATGGTATTTTGACATCGGTATAACATGCTGATCAAGTGTCCGATCAACAGGCATATCAAGTGGGGTCCCACAGGGATCAGTCCTGAGTCTGGGATGGGGGGGCAGGGACCTCGCGGGTGGGGCTGGGCGGCACAGCCCTGTGGGGGACACCTGCAGAGCACGGTGGGCAGGAGAGACTCTTCGGGGACAGGGGGGTATCCGCACCCCCAGGAAGCCTGCAGGAGTCCTGAGCTGGCCCCGGGGTTAATCTGGGGTGGGAAATGGGAGGAGCTGGGGGCATGGCCTGGGGAGGAGCCAAGGGACAGTGCCTTTTTTATGTTTGCTCCCCCTACACTTAAAACCTGGCTATGCCACTGCTTCAAACCACAATTTGAGGACTTTAGTAACTGAAGCCTGGTCTACACTAGGCGTTTAAATCGGTTTTAGGAGCGTAAAACCGATTTAACGCCACAACCGTCCACACTAGGAGGCACCTTATATCGATTTTAATGGCTCTTTAAACCGGTTTCTGTACTCCTCCCTAACGAGAGGAGTAACGCTAGTATCGGTATTACCATATCGGATTAGGGTTAGTGTGGCCGCTGATCGACGGTATTGGCCTCCGGGCGGTATCCCACAGTGCACCAGTGACCGCTCTGGACAGCATTCTGAACTCGGATGCACTGGCCAGGTAGACAGGAAAAGCCCCGCGAACTTTTGAAATTCATTTCCTGCTTCCCCAGCGTGGAGATCTCATCAGCACAGGTGACCACGCACAGCTCATCAGCACAGTTAACAATGCAGTCTCCTGAGAATCGTAAAAGAGCCCCAGCATGGACTGCACGGGAGGTACTGGATCTGATCGCTATCTGGGGAGAGGATTCAGTGCTAACAGAACTGCGTTCCAAAAGACGAAATGAAAAAGTATTTGAAAGAATTTCTAAGGCTATGACGGATAAAGGCCACAGCAGGGACTCAGTGCAGTGCAGAGTGAAAGTTAAGGAGCTCAGACAAGCCTACCAGAAAACCAAAGAAGCAAACGGAAGGTCAGGGGCAGGTCGAAAAACATGCCGCTTCTATGCTGAGCTGCATGCAATTTTAGGGGGCTGCGCCACAAGTACCCCACCCCTGATCGTGGATTCCGAGGTGGGGGTTGTAATCTCTGCCATGGCTGAGGATTATGCAGACGGGGAAGATGAAGATGAAGAAGAGGAGGAAGACCTAGCAGAGAGCACACAGCACTCCGTGAGCCCCAACAGCCAGGAGCTTTTTATCACCCTGATGGAATTACCCTCCTCCCAGCCCTCCCAAGCAAGTATCCCAGACAATGACGCCATGGAAGGGACCTCTGGTGAGTGTACCTTTGCAAATAGCAAACATTTTTTTTTAAGCAAGCGTTTTTTAATGATTGATTTGCCCTGAGGACTTGGGATGCATTCGCAGACAGTATAGTTACTTAGGCCTGGTCTACACTAGGACTTTAATTCGAATTTAGCAGCGTTAATTCGAACTAACCGCTCAACCGTCCACACCAGGAAGCCATTTAATTCGAACTAGAGGGCTCTTTAGTTCGAATTTGGTACTCCACCCCGACAGGTGGAGTAACGCTAAATTCGACATGGCTAGTTCGAATTAGGCTAGGTGTGGATGGAAATCGAACTTAGTAGCTCCGGGAGCTATCCCACACTGCACCACTCTGTTGACGCTCTGGACAGCAGCCCGAGCTTGGATTCTCTGCCCAGCCACACAGGAAATGACCCGCGAAAATTTGAATTCATTTTCCTGTCTGGGCGGTTTGAATCTGACGTTCTGGTTGCACAGCGGGGCGAGCTCCGCAGCACCGGCAGCAATGCAGAGCTCTCCAGCAGAGGAGTTCATGTAATCTCTGAATAGAAAGAGGGACCCGGCATAGACTGACCGGGAACTCTTGGATCTGATCGGTGTGTGGGGCGAGGAGTCTGTGCTTTCGGAGCTGCGCTCCAACGAACGGAATGCAAAGACCTACGAGAAGGTCTCCAAAGCCATGATACAGACAGAGGATACAGCCGTCATGCAACGCAGCGCCGCGTGAAAATCAAGGACCCCAGACAAGCCTACCAAAAAATCAAAGCGGCCAATGGACGCTACGGAGCCTGCCACCACTGCCCCACCAGTGACCATGGACTCTGATGATGGGACAGTGTCGACAGACAGTTCCTCGACGATGTTCGCGGACGGGGAAGATGAGGAAGGGTTTGTGGAGGACGAGGCAGGCGATAGCGCTTACAATGCTGGTTTCCCCGACAGCCAGGATCTATTCATCACCATCACGGAGATCCCCTACCAACCCTCCCCGGCCAGGAACCGGATCCTGAATCAGGGGTAGGAGCAGTCGGTAAGTGCTTTAACCATGTTAACTTTTATTCTTAATATAACAGGAATCTGAAGTGTGTGAAAAGGAGGTCTCTGTATATATGGTGATAGAACAGAAATCCTCCTGGGAGAACGCCACGAAGCTCTCCTGCCGTTAATTGATAAGCATCAGCAGGAGGTTCCTGGGGAGAGCTGCCTTATTGGGTGCTCCGTGATAGCACACTTTTCCGCGCGAGGCTTTCATGCGGTATTCAGGGAGCACTGCCTCCCAGAGTACGGCTGCATAGGTCCGTGGTTCGTGCTAGATTTCACGCAGCATGCGCTCTCTATCTCCTTCAGTGCCCGTCCTCACGGTGATCTCGCTCGGAGACTCCTGCATCTAAGTAGGGGAAGAAATGTTACGTTACGCCTGGTCCAAAGTATTTTTAATAAATAAACGGACAGACGGCATAGCACAGACTCAGCATGCAGCTGCGTGATGAGCGTAACGGAAAGCCAAAGAATCAAATGGACGCTCATGGAGGGAGGGGGGAATGAGGACGCAAGGTATCCCACAGTTCCTCCTGTCTCCGAAAAGCATTTGCATTCTTGGCTGATCTCCAAATGCTTCTAGGGTCAAACACAGTGTCCGCGGTGGGTCGGGGCATAGCTCGGCAATTTACGCACCCCCCCGACCCCCAGAAGTGAAAGGGAAAACAATCCTCTGTTGACTCTTTTACATGTCACCGTATCTGTACTGAATGCTGCAGATAGACGCGATGGTGCAGCACTCAACACCAACATCCTTGCTCCCCCCATGCTATGGATGGCTGATGGTACAATAAGATGGAAATCCATCCTCATCATCAGCCTATTGGCACATGGGGCAGTGCAAAAGGACTGGTAACCATAACGACCATACCAACTTGCTTGGGACAGGTCAGTCAAGGCCGCCTGTTGCTAATTTTTCATGGTAGATAGTGCAGTATGGCTGGTAACCGTCCTCATCATTGCAACAGGGGGCTGAGCTCCATCAGCCCCCACCCTTCATTGTAAAGCAAAGATTCAATTGCCCCTGGACTAGCAGAGGGATGAGTGGCTCCCTCCTCCACACCCCTTAATGTCATCTCTGGACTATCATTGCAGCTGGAGGCTTCCTTCCACTCATTTCTCACAAACGACTACCTGTGTCTTATTCATGCATTCTATATTACTTCATCACACAAGTGGGGGGACAATGGTATTGGAACCCAGGAAGGCTGGGGGAAGAACGGAATGAACAGCTGGGGTTGTTTCAGGAGCACACCCTGTGAATAGCGTTCAGCTCAAAATTTATGCAGGATTGGACAGAGAGCAGCTGTGGTCTCTGGTTGTATGATACAGTGGTTCTCTAGTACACTTGCCCATAATCTAGGCAGGACTGATTCTATTTTTAGATACCCAAAAAGAAGGGATTGACACGGGGAGTCATTCCCAAATTTTGCTTTTGCGCCCCTGGCTGATCGACCAGGGGCACTTATGACAGCACCAAATGGCGCAGTGCAAAAGGACAGGTAACCATGACCATCTTATTACCATCTTCTTACCAGTTCATGGTATGGTAGACGGTGCAGTATGCCTGGTAACCATCGCTGCTGTCATGCAAAAGCATAAGCATGCTGCTGTGTAGCGCTGCTGGTCCGCCTCTGTCAGCGGCATCCAGTACACATACGGTGACATACACAAAAGGCAAAATAGGGTCCATTGTTGCCACGCTATGGCGTGTGCCAGGGCATTTCATGGAAAACGTGCTCGAAATGATTGTCTGCCATTGCTTTCCCGGAGGAAGGAATGACTGGCGACATTTACCCAGAATCCACCGCGCAAATGATTTGTGCAACAGCAGGCACAGGGGTCTCAACAAAAAATTCACAGAGACAGCCTAGACTCAGTTAATTGTTCGCAAAAAAGTATCATTGCAAGGAATTAACTAACTGTTTCCCATCCCACAGCTTCCACTGTCTCCAGACCTTCCACAGCATCCACCTCGCAGAGGCTGGCGAAGATTAGGCGGCGAAAGAAAAAGACAAGGGACACGATTTTCGATGAATGTGTGGGCTGCTACCTAGCCGAGGCGGACCAGCAGAGGCAGTGGAGGGAGAAAGTCTCTCTGTACCAGCGCTCACACAGCGAATGGGAGGAGAGGTGGCGTGAGGAACTCAAGCAGGCGACTCAAGCAATGCTTGTACTAGTGAGGGAGCAAACGGACACGCTCCGGCGACTTGTGTATGTTCTGCAGGACCGCTGCAGGACAGAGCCCCCGGCAGTATCTCTGCAACCACCCTCCCCCGCCACAAAGTCACATACCCCCCTCACCCTAAATAACCAGGAGGATGCCCGCCCTGGGCCGTGAATACTGTCACTGCACCCCAGCAGAGTGCTCAAGTAACCAAAAGCTCTCATACCCTACGTTTGCATAAGTCCTTCCCTTCCGGACTCAAACAAGTCCCAATCCCAGTCCCATCCCATAACTGTGTACTTAAGTAATAAAAATACTTTGCTGTTAAGTACTGTTTCCGTCATGTTTCTTCACTGAAGACTGTGTTTGAATGGGGTGCGTGGGGAAGTGCGTTGCTAATTCCATAGGACAGGCACCTTTCGCAGGGTACAGACACGGGGGCCGGATCAGCAGCGGGTAACACACACAGTGCAGTCAGCAGGCACCGTGGTCGGTATGGGAGGTGGTTTCCAGGTTCTGTGTGGGCGGTGGGGATGTGACTTTTTAGCGGGGGAGGGCGGGTACAGATCTTATACAGCGGTCCTTGTCGTGGACCGCTGAGTCACGCAGCAGAGGAATCTGTATCCGTCCTCCTCCGCCACAAGGCCACATAGCCCCCCGCACACAGAATCCCAAAAAGGAGGGATGGCAGGCTCCGTTGAAACAAGCAATCCGGCAATGCGGACCGCTGTAGGAGCAGGAGCCTGCCATTCCTTGAGTTTAGAGGCGGTCTTTACATCAGCGCACACCCTACCCACCGCAGTCTGCGTTCCAGTTTCGACCCTTTAACGAAAAGTCATGAATAAAGAAACCTCTCCTCAGTAACAGTGTGACATGTATTTTATTTTTACACGTGTCTTGGAAGTGGAGGAAACGGGGAGAACGGGGTATTTAACCGAAGAGGAGAGTCAACAGTAACTGGGTAAAGAAACAGGGGCAGGTTCAGCTTCTCTGTAAAGAAACTGAACAGTCACAGGTCACGCTGCTCGCTGCTCGCTGGTATTTAAAGAGTTCCTTGTCGCTGTCCCAGGCGCCTGTATAGGGCTTCATGAGCAAGTGCATTAGTGGGCAGGCTGGGTCACCAAGGATCACTATAGGCAAATGCACATCCACAACAGTTATTTCGTGGTACGGGAAGAAACTACCTTCCAGCAGGCGTCTGAGCAGCCCACAGTTCCTGAGAACACACGCATCAGGAACCTTGCCCGGCCATCCGACGTTCATGTTGGTAAAACGTCCCCTATGGTCTCCCAGTGCTTGCAGAACCATTGAAAAGTAGCCCAATTTCTCAGCAGCTGAATGTGGAAGAGGTGGACGATAAAGTGCGAGGAGGAGAAAACGGCGAGGATCGCAGCGGGCTCCATGCTCGCAGTGCTGTGGCGTCCACGCTGTCACTGACCAGAAAAGTGCACGAACAGATTGCCCGCAGGCGCTTTCAAGGAGGGAGGGAGTGAGGGCGTGATTGACGGTTCAATGACGACAGTTACCCAAAACCACCCTCGACACATTTTTTCCCCCAGCAGGCATTGGGGGCTCTACCCAGCATTCCAATGGGCAGCGGGGACTGCGGGAACTGTGGGATAGCTTCCCACAGTGCACCGCTTCGAAAGTCGACGCCGGCCCCGTTAATGTGGACTCAGAAGTTCGAATTAGTGTATTTAGTATGGATACACAAATTCGACTTCATAAGGTCGAATCCACAAATTCGAATTAAGTAGATTCGAAATAGTCCTGTAGTGTAGACAAGGCCTTAGAAAAGTTTGTTAACATGTCCGGGGATTGAGAGGAAATCCTCCCAGGGACATCTCGATGAAGCTCTCCTGTAGGTACTCCAGAAGCCTTTGCAGAAGGTTTCTGGGCAAGGCAGCCTTGTTCCGCCCACCATGGTAGGACACTTTACCACGCCATGCATGTAGCAAGTAATCAGGTATCATTGCGTGGCAAAGCATAGCAGCGTATGGTCCCGGTGACTGCTGTCATTCAAGAAGCATCCGCTCTTTATCTTGTTCTGTTATCCTCAGCAAAGTGATATCGTTCAGGATAACCTGGTTAAAAATCAGGAATTTAAGTAAGGGGGGTGGCCATTTTTCTACTGGGTTCATGGAGTGCAGCAGCTTAAAAAAAAAACTTTCCTGCACGTAGCGAAGCGGGGGGAGGGGAGGAGTGAAATGCCGATGATCTTTTCTGTGTTTGGTCACCGGCGATCTTCCCCAAGCTACCAGCCACGCAGTGGGTGCGGGGGTGGGAAGGTTGTTGATTAGCAGGGAGCTATCGTGGTATTAGCCATGCGTTGGGGGGGAGGGGTAAATCACTACAGAAGCCGAAAGACAGTGGCTTACCATGGCCGCATGCAAGCAGAATTCTGATGCCTGGACCTGTGTCTGTGAGATCTGTAACTCCAGAGCTGCAAGCACTCACTATTAAGATGAAAAATGCGACCTTGTAGGAAAATCACATGTGCTAGGTGAATAGTGCTGTTCACTGTGAAAGAGTATAACCATTGTTCTGTAAATGTATCTTTCTAAATATTTATCTCCCTCATGCAGCTGCAAATTTTTCAACCATCCCTCCTCCATCCCAAAGGCTAGCACAGATAAGGCGGAGGAAAAAGAAGACGCGAGATGAGATGTTCTCGGATATTATGGAAGTTACATGCAATGAAAGTGCTCATCTGAATGAGTGGAAGGACGTGGTATCAAATTACAGGAAAGAGGCCAGTGAACGTGAGGACAGGAGGGACAACCGAGATGAGAGGTGGCGGCAGGAAGACCGGCAGGAAAATCAGCGGTGGCGGCAGGAAGATCAGCGGTGGCGGGATGCAACTCTGGGGCTGCTGCGTGATCAAACTGACATGCTCCGGCGTCTGGTGGAGCTTCAGGAACGGCAGCAGGATCACAGAGTGCCGCTGCAGCCCCTGTATAACCACCCTCAACCCTCACCATGTTCCACATCCTCCTCACCCAGACGTGTAAGAATGCGTGGGGGGAGGCTCCGTGCACCCGCCCACTCCACCCCCGTGGACAGCCCAGCCAGAAGGATGTCGTTACTGTGAATTTTTTTTAATGGTCTTCTCCATCCCTCCTATCCTCCTCCCAAACCACACCCTTACTTCTCTCCCTCTTTTTATAATGAATCAATAAAGAATTCATGCTTTTTAAATGAGAGTGACTTTATTTGCATAAGTAAGCTGTACTCGAAGGGGGAGGGGGAGTTGCTTACAGGGACTGAGTCAATCAAGGGGGTTGGGTGTTCATCAACAAACACAGCAGTCACACTGTACCCCGGCCATTGATGAAGCTCATTTTCAAAGCTTCTCTGATGCGCACCGCTTCCTGGTGTGCTCTTCTAATCTCCCTGGTGTCTGGCTGCGCGTAATCAGCGGCCAGGTGATTTGCCTCAGCCTCCCACCCCGCCATAAAGCTCTCCCCCTTACTCTCACAGAGATTGTGGAGAATACAGCAAGCAGTAATAACATAGGGGACATTGGTTTGGCTGAGGTCTGAGCGAGTCAGTAATGTCCGCCAGCGCGACTTTAAACGGCCAAATGCACATTCCACCACCATTCTGCACTTGCTCAGCCTGTAATTGAACAGATCCTGACCACTGTCCAGGCTGCCTGTGTATGGCTTCATGAGCCATGGCATCAAGGGGTAGGCTGGGTCCCCCAGGATAACGACAGGCATTTCAACATCCCCAACTGTTATTTTCTGGTCTGGGAAGTAATTCCCTTGCTGCAGTCGTTTAAACAGAGTAGTGCTTCTGAAGACGCGAGCGTCATGAACCCTCCCTGGCCATCCCATGTGGATGTTTGTGAAACGTCCCTTGTGATCTACCAGTGCTTGCAGCACCATTGAAAAGTACCCCTTCCGGTTTACGTACTGGGTGCCCTGGCGCTGCGGTGCCAAGATAGGGATATGGGTTCCATCTATCGCCCCCCCACAGTTAGGGAATCCCAGTGCAGCAAAGCCATCCACTATGGCCTGCACGTTTCCCAGAGTCACAACCTTTCGTAGCAGCAGCTTAGTGATTGCTTTGGCTACTTGCATCACAGCAGCCCCCACAGTAGATTTTCCAACTCCAAATTGATTCCCGACTGACCGGTAGCTGTCTGGCGTTGCAAGCTTCCACAGGGCTATCGCCACTCGCTTCTCTACTGTGAGTGCTGCTCTCATCTTGGTATTATGGCGTTTCAGGGCAGGGGCAAGCAAGTCACAAAGTTCCATGAAAGTGCCCTTACGCATGCGAAAGTTTCGCAGCCACTGGGAATCGTCCCACACCTGCAACACAATGCGGTCCCACCAGTCAGTGCTTGTTTCCCCGGCCCAAAATCGGCGTTCAATGGATAGAATCTGCCCCATTACCATCAGGATCTCCAAAGTGCAGGGGCCCGCAGTTTGAGATAATTCTGTGTCCACGTCCTCATCACTGTCATCGCCGCACTGCCGTATCCGCCTCCTCCTCGCCTCGGATTGAAGGTCCTGGTTCACCATAGACTGCACGAGAGTGCGCGAGGTGTTTAAAACATCCACGATTGCAGTATTGAGCTGAGCAGGGTCCATGCTTGCTGTGCTATGGCGTCTGCACAGTTCACCAAGCCAAAAAGGCGCGAAACGGTTGTCTGCTGCTCAGGGAGGGAGGGGTGAGGCTGTATCCAGAACCACCCGCGACAATGATTTTTGCCCCATCAGGCACTGGGATCTCAACCCGGAAATGCCAAGGGGCGGGGGAAGCTGCGGGAACTATGGGATAGCTACGGGATAGCTACCCACAGTGCAACGCTCCAGAAATCGACGCTAGCCTCGGACCATGGACGCACACCACCGATTTAATGTGTTTAGTGTGGCCGCGCTCACTCGATTTTATAAAATCTGTTTTACAAAACCGGTTTATGCAAATTTGGAATAGTCCCGTAGTGTAGACGTACCCTCAGACATAGGGCAGGGGTTTGTTACAGGAGTGGGTGGGTGAGATTCTGTGGCCTGCATTGTACAGGAGGTCAGACTAGATGATCATAATGGTCCCTTCTGACCTTAAAGTCTGAGTCTATAAATTCCTTTCTGCCTCAATTAGACCTCAGCCTGAGTTAAGGGCATCCTGGCACTGGGGTCTCGGTTGGGGGAGGGATTCCGTCCAGGGAAGTCTTCATTTCCCCGTCCCCTCCCTGCATTTCCATCCTGGAGCTGGATGTCTGGGCTTGATCTGGGTTTGTCTTCTCCATGGCGTGCCGCTTTGGTAAGACTGGTTTTTCTAAGGTTTCAGTTCCTGACCTCAACCTCATGTACAGGGCTGCCCTACTCTAGCCTAGCTATTTCGTTGCCACAAAGCTAGAGGGGAAAAAGAAATAAACTGCTTGTTGGACTCCCTGGCTTGGTAGGCTGAACCCTTTTCGTGCCTGAACCCCCTCAGGCAGCAAAGAAAAGAGAGAAAAAACTCCCTGGCTTAGCAGGCTGCCAAAAGGAAAAATGTTTCCTTTTAAAATCCTGAGGTCTGTGCCTCTGGTTCAAAATGATCCCACCACTGTGCCACCATGTCAAGGCTGATTCCCCACTCTGGCACTTTGAGTGCAGAAGGTGGGGGCCCGTAAGGATTTTTAAAATTTAATACTGGCCACTCCAGGCTTGTACTTAACTCCCAAGGTTATGGTTTTTCTCTGACCTTGGCTGGGTAGATGCTGCCACTACCCAAATGCAGAACCCCTTGGAACCCAGGAAGGCACACCTGGGAATTCCTTCTTGTGGGGTACCCTCAAGCCCTCCCCCCACCCCCCCGGGGAAGAGCTGAGAAAGAAAACACAGAAATCAGCTGTTGCCACCAGCTAATTAAAAACATGTGCACAAACCTCTTAGGACACCAACAAATCCAATCCTGTTTTTTAAAAGGTAAATTTTATTAAAAACAAAAAGAAAGAAAACACATCTGGATCTTAGGCTTTTACTAGATTTAAAAATCCCACATACAGAAATTAAACATCAAGAATAACCTTCTTGAGGTCCAGCTTAAAGGTTACAAGCAAAACAAAAGCATTTGGGGTTAGCACAGAGGAGTCCACAAGCCTTACAAAATAAAAAAAAAACCTAATCACATCTTTCTAGACATTTCGGATCTACTTACATATCTGGGTTTCCAAATAAGCAATTTCTAGGTATGATTCTAATGATTTTCATACCTGGCCTTCAGCTTCTCACAGTATAACTGCTGCCCTGTTCCCCTCCTCCCTGGAGAACAACAACAACAGACAGAAAGGGAAAGGTTTTTTGGTTTTTTTTCCCCCCCAATTTTAAAAAGTTCTCACCTTCCCATTGTCTTTTTTTTGGTCAAGTGCCCACTCCCTTCCTTTACCTGTGGACTTTTTTTTTAACTCTTTACAGGTAAAGCAAGTAGAGAACAGCTACTAACAGGGATTTATAGCTGGCTGGCTGGGTGTCCATAAAAGGGAGCTACCCCCCTTAATTTATCACAGATGCTGAAGAATTTCCTGGGCCAGCATCTGCAGGACTGGGACAAGTATTTACCCCACCTGCTGTTCACATACAGGGAAGTACCCCAGGAACCCATGGGGTTCTCTCCTTTGCAGTTGCTATATGTAAGGGGAGTGAAGAGACCCCTGGACTTGGTGAGGGCTGAATGGGAGAGGAAGGCCTCCCCCGATGGAGAATCAGTGGTGGAGTATGTACTGACTTTCTGGGAGAAGCTTGTTGAGCTAATGGGTCTGGCCAGGGAGAACCTAGCCAGGGCCCAAAGGAGGCAGAAGGTCTGGTACGACCTCTCAGCCTATGGCACTGAGGACCAGGTGAAGTTTCTCATCCTGGTGAGGAAGAATAACTTGCAAGCTGCCTGAGACAGGCCCTTCAAGGTCATCAAGCAGCTGAATGAGAACAATGTGGTGGAACTGCCCAACCAGACACACAGCCACCGATGGCACCAGGTCAACCAGCCGTACTGTGACAGGGAGAGGCTGGTACTGGCCAAGTGTGGCCAGTGGGGGAAGGGGGAAGATCCCCTGGTGGGTCTCTTCCCTGGGACAGGAGCCAGCCCCTCTGACCAGCTAACCCATGCCCAGCAGGCAGAGATCAGAGAGGCGCTGCATTTGCACCAACAGCTGTTTTCCAACCAGCCTGGGCTCACTAACCAAGCCGTCCATTGGGTGGAGCCAGGAACCGGCTCTCCCATCACGTGTTCCCCATTCAGAGTAACTGGGAACACAGCCCAGGCCCTGGAAGGAGAGGTCAGAGACATGCTGGCTCTAGGGGTAATCCAGCCATCCACCAGCCCCAAGGCCTCTCCCATGGTGCTGGTCCCCAGGAAAGATGGGTCGATCTGATTCTGTGTAGCCTAATGGAAAGCTCAGTGCCATCACCATGTCTTGTGCCTGTCCCATGCCTAGGTCTTTTGGGAAAGGAGGCATAACTGTTGCACTTCTTTCTGACTGTTGCTGGCAACCAGTACAACTTAAAGCAGCATGAAGACTGCTCTAGTTTAGAGAAGAGCAAATGTTTCGTAAAGCAACCTTTGCACACACCCCTTTGTTATGTGCCCTCTGCATTTGTAGCTAGGGATCTGGATCCATATCTTCATTTCTATCAGTTAATACTGGCTTCAAGACTAAGCTTGATAAGTTTATGGAGATGATGGTATGGTGGGATAGCCTAATTTTGGCCATTAATTGATCTTTGATTATTAGCAGGTAAATATGCCCAGTGGTCTGTGATGGGATGTTAGATGGGGTGGGATCTGAGTTACTACAGAGAATTCTTTCCTGGGTGCTGGCAGGTGAGTCTTGCCCACATGCTCAGAGTTTAACTGATCGCCATATTTGGGGTTGGGAAGGAATTTTCCTCCAGGGCAGATTGGCAGAGGCCCTGGAGGTTTTTCACCTTCCTTTGCAGCATGGGTCACTTGCTGGAGGATTCTCTGCACCTTGAGGTCTTCAAACCACGATTTGAGGACTTCAGTAACTCAGACATAGGTTAGGGATTTGTTACAGAAGAGGGTGGGTGAGATTCTGTGGCCTGCATGGTGCAGGAGGTCAGACTAGATGATCATAATGGTCCCTTCTGACCTTAAGTCTGAGTCTGAGATCCTAGACAAGTTGAGGGGCACTTGGTACCCCATAACCAGGGATCTCACCAAAGGCTACCAGCAGATGCCTTTGGATCCAGATGCCAGGTTGAAACCTGCTTTTGTCACCCCTTTGGAGCTGTACAAATCCCTGGGCCTACCTTTTGGCTTCAAGGAGGTGCCAGTCACCTGCCAGCACCCAGGGGATCAGTTACTGAAGGGGCTGGAGATTTTTACCATAGCATACATTGACGATATTTGTGTCATTAACCAGACCTGAGAGGACAATGTGTCCCCGGTGACGAGGGGGCGGGTTATCTCCAGGATGCAGGGCTGACTGGAAAAGCTGGCAAGTGCAAGGTCGGGATGGCAAAAGTGTCATACCTGGGCCACAAGGTGGGAAGCAGCTGCCTAAAGCCGGAGCCAGCCAAAGTGGAGGCAATCAGACACTGGCCCGCTCCCCAGACTAAAAAACAAGCCCAGGCCTTTATTGGGATGGCGGGGCACTCAGGGCCGGCTCCAGACCCCAGCGCGCCAAGCGCACGCTTGGGGCGGCATTTTGCCGGCAGGGCGGCAGGCGGCTCCGGCGGACCCTCCGCAGTCATGCCTGCGGGAGGTACGCTGGTCCTGCGGCTCCGCCGGAGCCGCCTGCCACCCTGCTTGGGGCGGCCACATTCCTAGAGCCGCCCCTGGGGGCACTACAGAGGTTTGTGCCCCACGTTAGCTCTCTGTCAGCTCCCATCACTGAGTTATGCAAGAAGGGTAAGTCAGACAAGGTTCAACAAGGACAAGTGCAGAGTCCTGCACTTAGGGTGGAAGAATCCCATGCACTGCTACAGACTAGGGACCGAATGGCTGGGCAGCAGTTCTGCAGAAAACTATCTAGGGGTTACGGTGGACGAAAAGCTGAATATGAGTCAACAGTGTGCCCTTGTTGCCAAAAAGGCTAATGGCATTTTGGGTTGTATAAGTAGGGGCATTTCCAGCAGATCGAGGGATGTGATCTTTCCCCTCTATTTGACATTGGTGAGGCCTCATCTGGAGTATTGTGTCCAGTTCTGCGCCCCGCACTACAAGAAGGGTGTGGAAAAATTGGAAAGAGTCCAGCGGAGGGCAACAAAAATGATTAGGGGGCTGGAGTACATGACTTATGAGGAGAGGCTGAGGGAACTGGGATTATTTAGTGGAGAGAAGGGAAGAATAAGGGGGAATTTGATAGCTGCTTTCAACTACCTGAAAGGGGGTTCCAAAGAGGGATAGCTCAGTGGTTTGAGCATTGGTCTGCTAAACCCAGGGTTGTGAGTTCAATTTTTCAAGGGGCCACTTAGGAATCTGGGGCAAAAATCAGTATTTGATCCTGCTAGTGAAGGCAGGGGGCTGGACTTGATGACCTTTCAGGGTCCCTTCTAGTTCTAGGAGAATGCTATATCTCCTTTAATTTATATTAGGAAAACCTTTTTCACTAGGAGGGTGGTGAAGCACTGGAATGGGTTACTTAGGGAGATGGTGGAATCTCCTTCCTTAGAGGTTTTTAAGGTCAGGCTTGACAAAGCCCTGGCTGGGATGATGTAGTTGGGAATTGGTCCTACTTTGAGCAGGCCGTTGGACTAGATGAACTCCTGGGGTCGCTTCCAACCCTGATATTCTATAATTCTATTATGATTTTATGAAAATATGCTAATGAGTGTGAATATAATGTAACTGGAACATGGTTCATGCAAAAAGTCTGTTGTAAGGTATCGTTACAACACTTATAATCTACTGAGTGTGTTCATCCTGTTTGTATGAATGTATCATTCTTGTATCTGAAACTAGGAATATAAAATGTAGCTCTGAGGTCCTATTGTAGGTATGCAAAGTGTGTGCCATTAATGGTGGTTTAGAATCTTGATGCCTGCCATCAACTAGGACAATTGACTGTAGATGGTTCTGTTTACTTGCAAGCCTTCCTGTAAGTCAGGCCAGTAAGAATGAAGGTTTGGGGGTCTCACAGGATATGTGACCATGTCACCTGGTACTGGAATCCGTCTTAAACCTGGTGCTTTTTCCATTTAGAAGGAGGGGTGCGGACCCAAAGAGACAAAAAATTCCCACCTTGTGCCAAAGGTATATAAGGGGGTGGAACAGCACAAAGGGGGCTGCAGTCATGGGAAATCCCCTAGCTATCACCTATGCTGGAACAAGGACTGTACCAGGGGAAAGGATTGGGCCTGCTTTGAGCAGGGGGTTGGATTAGATGACCTCCTGAAGTCCCTTCCAACCCTGATATTCTATGACTAGAAAGGAGTCTAGTCTGTGAAAGAAGCTTATTGGAACATCTCCGAGGGTGAGGTTTCATCTATAATCAGTTTCTTACTGTTTTAGGCTTAGACTTGTGTGTTTTTTGTTTTATTTTGCTTGGTAATTTACTTTGTTCTGTTTGTTATTACTTGGAACCACTTAAATCCTACTTTCAATATTTAATAAAATCACTGTTTGCTTATTAATTAACCCAGAGCAAGTACAGTAACTCCTCACTTAAAGTCGTCATGGTTAATGTTTCTTTGTTATGTTGCTGATCAATTAGGGAACACACTCATTTAAAGTTGTGCAATGCTCCCTTATAATGTTTGGCAGCCACCTGCTTTGTCCACTGCTTGCAGAACGAGCAGACCTTTGCAGCTAGCTAGTGGGTGCTTGCAACCACGGTGGACCGGCAGCCCCTGTATCAGCTCCCTGCTCCCCTAAGTTCTCTGTGCAGCAGCTGCCCAGCAGGCTATCAGTTGCAACAGTTCATCTATCCCTCCCCCCAGCTGCCATGTGCTGCTCCTGCCCTCTACCTTGGAGCTGCTCCCGGGAGCCTCCTGCTTGCTGGAGGGGAGGAGAAGGGGGCTAATATCAGGGTGTCCCACTCCCCCCTGCTCCTGCCACCCATTTATCCTATCTCCATAGAATGAGGGGAGACATGACAGGGCTCAGGATGGAGGGAGCTTGCTGGCAGCAGTTGCTGTCTCAACTTCGTGACCTAAAAAGGCAGTGTACTTAGAGTGGGGTCAGTGTACTTAGAGGGGTAATGCGCATCTCTCACACACACACACAGAGTGTGTGTCTCTGTCTTTGTCTGCGATGCTGTCTCCCCTCCCTCCATTCCTTCTGCCTTGTAGATTGTGAGGCTACATTAACAACAATGTGTTAACCCTTGAGGGCTCAGCCGAGTGCTAGTTCATCATTTAGCAGTAAGGCATTCCCTGGGAAATATCCCACTCTTCCACCCTTTGACTCCACCTCCTCAACCAAACTTCATACATTGCTGTGTACAGTATTAAATTGTTTGTTTAAAACTTATACTGTTTTAAATATATATAATATAGTCTTTTGTCTGGTGAAATTTTTTCCCCTGGAACCTAACTCTCCCTATTTAAAATAATTCTTATGGGGAAATTGGATTCACTTAACATCATTTCACTTAAAGTTGCATTTTTCAGGAACATTACAACGTTAAGCGAAGAGTTACTGTAATTAATTCCTGGGGAGCAAACAGCTATGCATCTCTCTGTGTTATAGAGGTCGGACAATTTATGAGTTTACACTGTATAAGCTTTATACAGAATAAAATGGATTTATTTGGGGTTTGGATTCATTGGGAACTGAGTGTCTGGGTGCTAGAGACAGGAATACTTTCTAAGCTGTTTTCAGTTAGTCTGCAGTTTTTGGGGGACATGGTTCAGACCTAGATCTGTTTCTAGCAGGCTAGCGTGTCTGGATCAACAAGACAGGGTACTGAAGTCTCAAGCTGCCAGGGAAAACAGGCTCAGAGGTCGTCTCAGCACATCAGGTGACAGTCTCAAGGGGGAATCTGTGACCCAACCCATCACAGGCTCACATTTGGGATTACTACAACTACTGGCTTCTACCTTTCAGCAGTGGAAGATACCTGCTGCCAGACCTTAGACACACATCTGCTGTGCTCAGTATTTAGAATCACCGGCCAGAGATATTCTGTTCTTCCATTTTGTGATTATTTGGAGTTTATGGGGTGGGGATGATAATATAATATAAATCATTTCATTAATTTTATTTTTTGCATGTTGAAGGAAGGGGGACACTTTGTTTGGGTGCATGCGAGGTATTTTTTAGAGCTGGTCATTAACTTTCCATTGGAATGATTTTCTGATGGGAAATGAATTTCTGAAAGAATTTTTCTCAGGAAAATTTTAATTTTTGCTGGAATCTGTTATTTTCCCATTGTGAAAGAAATTGAAATGAAATGTTGCATTTTTTTAATTTAGACTCAATCAGAATATTTTTTTTAATTGACTTTGAAACATTGCATTTTCAATCAGTTCAACCAAACTTGAAATTGTATTTCCATATTTTTGCATTGCCTCATTGGAATTGTAGTTCAGGCCCCAATTCTCTCCTATGGGCAGGGCTTCTTGGACAATTATATCTTCCCACAATACCCTCTGATTGAGCTGTGCTGTGTGTGGCACTGGTAAACCAGGTGCCAGCTTATGTCTAGGTACCCATGTCACCCTTGGATAGTGACAGTTATATAGGGTTAGTGCTGTGGTGCTTTATTGATGCTTCAGGGTTGTTAATGCTGATAGTGCTGCTGTTTTTGGAATGCTAATGTCAGCTGCACTAGCAGACAGACCTTGATGTTATTTGTTGTGTATTTGGTTGTCATGGGTTTTGTTACTATGGCAACTGAGTTAGACTATTAAGGGATAGCTCAGCCGGTTTCAACCGGCTGAGTGAGCTCTCTGTATATCTGTAAATAAAATGGAGGTTTTGGTTAGCTGTCTGCTCTCTGGCCTCAAGTGATTGCTTCCTACACCAGCTGCCCCAAGGATATAACACTGGCGACGAGGATGGGATCCTGGTGCTGCTCCAGTAACAGAAGGAAGTGGACTGAAGCCTGTGATGTTGCATTTAACAAAGCTAAGGATGCATTGTTAAATTCTGAAGTTCTAACGCACTTTAATCCATCCTTACCCCTGCAATTGGCCTGCGATGCTTCCCCTTATGGAGTGGGAGCGGTCGTGTCACACATTATGCCTTCGGGAGAAGAAAGACCTATTGCTTTTGCTTCACGCACTCTAAGCAAAGCAGAAACTAACTACGCCCAAATCGAACGTGAGGCATTAGGAATTGTTTTTGGAATTAGGAAGTTTCATCAGTACCTGTTTGGGCGAAAGTTTACTCTTCTTACAGACCATCGACCTCTGACATCAATTTTTGGACCCTACACAGGCATTCCCCCATTAGCTGCTAGTCGTATGCAACGTTGGGCATTGATACTTTCTGCACACTCATATGAAATCAAATATCGGAAATCCACTCTGCACGGCAATGCAGATGGCCTCTCAAGGTTGCCTTTACTGGTCAAACATCAAGATAGTGCCCAAAAGGAAATCTTCTACTTTGAACAGGTAGAGAATACACCCATCACTGCTACTCAGATAAAGAAGGCAACCCGTGTTGACCCAGTATTATCCCAAGTTATGGACCTGGTGATGCATGGAAAATCTCGACAAACCTCTCCGGTCTCACCCGACCTTGTTCCCTACATGTCCAGGCGGACGGAGTTATCGGTCCAATCTGGTTGTTTGTTGTGGGGGAGGCGTGTCATTATTCCACCACCCCTGAGATCACAGATGTTAGAACAGCTACATTCCGGTCAAGGTGGAATAGTGCGCATGAAGGAAATTGCACGAAGCTATTTTTGGTGGCCTAGATTGGACAGTGCTATTGAAGAGAAGGCAAAAGCTTGTATGTCATGTCAGGGTGTAAGAAATGCACCCCAGTTGGCACCCCTACACCCATGGGACTGGCCTGAAAACCCGTGGCAACGTATTCACGTTGACTTTGCTGGCCCCCTTGAAGGAAGCATGTTCTTGGTGGCAGTAGATGCCCATTCTAAATGGCCAGAAGTCTCTATAATGCAGTCCACTACTGCAGAGAGTACTATTCAAAAACTACGAGGACTCTTTAGTCGTTTTGGTCTGCCAGAACAACTTGTGAGTGACAACGGACCGCAGTTCGTCTCTCAGGAGTTTCAAAATTTTATGAAGGCAAATGGGATACACCACATCACGTCAGCACCATACCATCCGTCCACCAACGGATTAGCTGAAAGATTTGTGCAGACAATGAAAAACGCTTTGAAATCAGCAAAGGGACAACACTCCATTCAAAAGCGTCTGGATACCTTCTTACTTTCCTATAGAAACACACCTCATGCTACGACCCAGGCTTCCCCAGCCTTTCTAATGATGGGACGACAGCTGCGCACTTGCTTTGATCTGCTGAAACCTTCTGAACCCAGACAAACTGTGCAACATCAGCAGCAATATCAAGTCATCAGACGGGCACCCAGAGCAAAAGACCGAACCTTTAGCCCAGGACAGCCAGTTTTGGCTCGGAATTATACTTCCAGAGCTAAATGGGTCCCGGCCACAGTCATCACTCAAACAGGACCTGTTTCCTATACAGTCCGGACTGCAGAGAATCTTACCTGGCGGCGACATGTAGATCAGCTGTTGCCAGGTCATGCCAGTCTTCAGGACGCATCTGCAGTTGAGGGGTCTGACTTCACCCCTCCTGGTGAGACACCGAATCATGAGTCACCTGTTCCTGACTGTTCTCCTCCATTACCGCCGGCAGCTGAGATACCCCTTTGCCCAGCACGAGCTGATACCACCTCCTCACCTATTCGTGCTGCGGACCCTGAGCCCCTAGTACTTTCGGGTGCAACAACACCAGAAGTTCGCCGTAATCCACCTAGAGACAGAAGGCCTCCTCATCGGCTGGATCTTTAGTTAGGGCGAACCCACGGTTATGGGGCAAAATAATCCCCAGGGTTTAGCCGGGAATGGAGGCAGTCTACCCTCCTTCTCTAGTTTAGTGTGTGTTTTATTTTGGGGATGTTCTTATTAGGGGGGGAGGAATATGTTATGTATTTGGTTGTCATGGGTTTTGTTACTATGGCAACTGAGTTAGACTATTAAGGGATAGCTCAGCCGGTTTCAACCGGCTGAGTGAGCTCTCTGTGTCTGTAAATAAAATGGAGGTTTTGGTTAGCTGTCTGCTCTCTGGCCTCAAGTGATTGCTTCCTACACCGGCTGCCCCAAGGACATAACAGTATGGGACAAACCCAGCCCAGCCTCACAGGAACAAAGGATGCTGCCCTAAACAGCAACAAAAGAATCTGTTGGACTCTCCAAGGCATCACCCCCCTTCCTTTGGACAGTTTGGAGCCCCGATGAGGTAATGCTCACCTGACTCTGAAGGGGGCAGGAGGTCAAAGCCAAGAAGGAAGAAAGGACATGATAAAAGGGAAAGACATTTGTCACGCTCTTCCTCCTCCACCTACATCTACAGACACGACACCAAGTGACTGAAGTGCTGATCATAGGGGAGAGCCTGACTGAAGAGCAACCAGCCAGTATGTGGTGAGAAGTATCTAAGGGTATATCTACACTATGAAATTAGGTCGATTTTATAGAAGTCGATTTTTTAGAAATCAATTGCGTATGTCCACACTAAGCACATTAAGTCGGCGGAGTGCATCCTCACTATTGTGGCTAGCATCGACTTACAGAGCAGTGCACTGTGGGTAGCTGTCCCCCAGTTCCTGCAGTCTCCACCGCCCATTGGAGTTCTGGGTTAAGCTCCCAATGCCTGATGGGGGCAAAAACATTGTTGCGGATGGTTTTGGGTACATGTTGTCAGTCACCTCTCCCTCTGTGAAAGCACCATCAGACAATAGTTTTGCACCAGACACCAGGGCGATTAGAAGAGCACAGCAACACATGCTGCACATCAGAGAGGCTTCGAAAACCAGTTTCGTGACTGGCAAGGCTTTGGTGTGACAGTTGTATGTATTTATCCTTGATGCAAACCCGCCCCCTTTGTTGATTTTAATTCCCTGTAAGCCAACCACCCTCCCTCCTTTGAAATAAAGTAACTCTTGTTTTGAAACCATGCACTCTTTATTTAAACTCTTGGGGGGAGGGGAGAAGAGCCCAAAGAGGTGTTACCACTGTAACTTCACTGGGCACCTGAGAAATCAGTGCCCTATGCCCCAGCCAGTCCATGTTAGTGCAGCTGTCCTCAGCACAGAAGGCACCACAGGCGGAGGAGCCTACAGCTTACCTGACAAGTTTTGTGAGGGCTGGCCCTGAAGACACACATATAGAGCATATTAAGGTAGTCAAGGCAAATGACAGAGAATGCTCACTTAATCAGGGGATAGCCCACTTGATTTTGTTATCTGGTGGGCATGTCAATTGCTTCTGTCTCTGAAGAACTGGCTTGTGACTGCTTTTCTAAACTTGGAACATGTCTTCAACATGTAGAATATAGTAGAATCTCATAACTTTACATACAATGTTGCAACATGTACTTTACCAGGATAATAATGATCAGCAGATTATGAATTTTCAAATGATACCTCTGTCATGGAGTCCCCGGGTGATGCTTTGGAACTACTCCTCACAAAGCCAGTCAGGATTTTGAGGAGCCTCCTCTCCCTCAGAGCAGACTGTCTTCAGGGCAAGAAGCTCACACGGCTTCACCTCCTGGGTCTCTCCTAGGAGCATTCAGCATATGCCCCTCTGTGCACTTCCCACAGCGAATCCGCCCAGGCAGGGTCCTGGGGAAGCCACCGGGTCCTGCAACCCCACTTCGCAGTCAGATGTGACTCTCAGCCAGCCAGTAAAACAGAGGTTTATTTAGATGGCAGGAACACAGTCCAAAACAGGTCTTGCCGGTACAGACAACAGGACCCCTTTAGTTAGGTCCATCTGGGGCCTCAGGGAGGCCACAGCCCCGTTGGGAGGCCCAAGTCCTGTCAGGGTTCCCCTCCATTTCCCAGCCAGCTTCCAAACTGAAAACTCCCGCCAGCCTCTCACTCAGCCTCCCCCCTCCGCCCCCGCTCCTCTCCCAGCCTTTGTGTCCTTTGTTCAGTGTCCCCGGCAGAGGTGTCACCTGGCCTTCAACCCTCTTCCCGGGTTCCCAGGTTACATGCTCAGCTATGCTCCCTTCCCCAAGGCAGACCGTCTCAGCACAACTTCCCTGCAACCTTCCCAGGCCAATACTCCCCACTCAGCATTCACATAACACAGCACGAACATTCCCACTTCGTCACAACCTCACATGGAACACTTTGTGCAAAATGTATCGTAGTTCTATGAAAGGGGTGAATATAGGATATAGGCTGCCAAATGGTTATCTACATCTTTAGGTACCTAAATGCCTTTGACAATCTGGCCTTTTGTCCATTAGCTGGAAAGATAGAGGCCCAGGCGTTATTGCTGAACAAGAGCCTGGTTTCATAACCTGCTGGGGACTGTTATGCTTGCAGGGAAGATGCTGGGCAGGAAGAAAAGAGAATGAGATTAGGCTAGCTCAAGAAATTAAAGGGCATAATTTAGATAGCCGGCCCACGAGTAAATGGGAATGACAACAGTAATGACTTGAAAATGGCTCCTCACTGGAATCCTTTAAATCCACCTTCAACTAGAAATATAAAGAAAAGGAGTTTTGTGCATGTGAGAAGTTAGCAAGATCTTACTACTGAAAAAGCATCAGTTCCGGTCTGCAATTTCTTGCGGTATCTTTAGAGCTGAATATGTGGGGTCTGAAAATTGTTTGAATATTACTATGATTCTTATGTTATTGAATACTTCCTGGCATACTTTGGGTGCTGCTGCTGTGACATTATTAAAAGTGGTGATAATAATAATACTGTATCATCTGTGATTGACCACAAAGACTATCTGGGGGAAAAATCCTGCTGTCTTTGTGGGGAGGGGAAAGTAAGGAGTTTTGCATTGCAGCTTGGTAGGATTTAGCTATTGGTGTTTTGCAGAGGTGACATGTAGATGTATACGTACTGAAGATTTCAGTAGTTTAGACCATTAGGACTCTAAATGTACACTGTGATTATGCAAAACTATTTTTCAAATTTCTATGGCATACTACTTTTGATCTGTAACAGTGGCATAATGTTATTTATAAGGAAATGTCCATCATGGGAGGGCTTTCACTAGGGTGTCTGAAGTTGGCAGGTGATTGTGCTGTCGCTCCGATGGGCTCTTTCCTGATCTTTAAGACACACTGTTGGCTGTATAGTATATTTATCATATATCTTTCATTGCATATTAAAACTGGACTCCCTCAATTGTTATTGTGCATTTTTCTTATGTTTTTGTTATATTGTAGCTGGTCTTGTATGGGGCTCAAAGTGCTTTGATGGGTAGGGGTAAGGTGGGGCTCCTTTATAAATACATTTATTTTAATGATTTTTATCCAACAAGTTTGCAACTTCTCTATTAATAATCATCCTTTGCATAATGATGTGCAGAGTCTCCTTCATGGTACAGAAGAGACAGGTCTTGATTGTAATGAATATAAAGGAGGTTTGTTTTTGTTTTTTAATTGAGATTGATGGACACCAGCAAACTCCAGGGCTCTGATGCTCCTAGTGTGATTAATACAGCTAATGTTGCTCAGTGTCTTCATACAGGCTCTCCTTAAACTCTGGTATAGGTCAGACAGCCATGGAAGAGATTGCTGAGGGAGTGGGAGGAAGGCAGAAGAACAGAGCACAGAAATCCATTGGAGAATAGAGCATGAAAATAGGTCAGAGAACAGCAGGAGTGAAAAAAAACAACAAATATAGGGACTTTGAAAACAAGAGCAGAGATGGAGAGAGAAGAAAACTCTGATGCAAATTAATGGACCATTGCTCAATTTCCACTCTCATTTGTTCCTATGCCACCCCGAAAAATCAATGGGATAGCTCAGGTGTGAATGACAGCCTCATTTGGCTCATATTATAGTTTCCATCTGTGTGTCACCCACTCATAAATGCCTAGACCATACAAGCTTTGGGGACTTGGGGTTGGGTATGTGGCAGAATAATCCACATCATTTAGATTCAATGGACATCTCAGGTTTGTGGCTCTGATCATGTCACCGCCTATGGCTGCAGCAATCTCTGTGAAAAGTTGATGCCTTTTTTTTCTGTGTACTGCACATTTCTGTATCTAAAACCTCTCCCTATCTGCAGAGTTCAGCAGCCATATTGTTCTCAGAGATGGAGCATCCTGTGCAGAGGAAACACCTGTACTGTGCTCTATCGTGTGGAGTCTTTACTTTTGTTCTTCCTTATTATTTTCCTTAACTGAAAATAAAAGCCTTGTCTACCTAAGAAAATGGTATCAATTTCACTAAATGGATGAAACTGCTTTACTTAAATCAGTACAATCTCCTTTAGTGGACACTCATTTTTAAACTCAATTGATATAAGGCACTATCGAAGTGAAATTAGTGTGTCCATATGAAGGATTATACCAATTTAATGAAATCAGTTTCTAAACCAATTAAGTGAAATTGGTACCATTTTCTCTTGGTGACCGGGCCTTATACTGAAAGTATCTGTTCGCTCTTTATGTATGGAAACTTAACATTGTCTTCGTTTGCCAAATGACTTCTCTGTTTCTTCAAAGCTACCTCAAAATGAAATTCCTGTTCTTCTCATTATTAGTATCCCACAGACACACCCACCTTTGAATTCCTGTCTTGTGTCTTGCCTTCTTTAGATTATTTGGGGGCAGGGAACAAGACTACATATTCTGTAAAGCATTGTATCACACATTTTCAATGCTTTATACACAGTTTATAGGTAATAGTCATCTTTAGGTGGAAAGGGAATTTTATAGACTCAAGAAGAGATCTTTGCTCACCCAGAAGTGGGTTTCAGATGAAATTCCCTTCTCTCCCATCCTTAAAATATATTGGATTAGGGTTGTAGGACTGAGTGAGGGATAGTCCATTGCCAGGTCAGAGTAAGGGATTTAACCCATGCAGGCAGTTTCCCTGGACTGCAATGGCAGTGGGAGGAATGGTGAACATTCATCCTTACTGTCTCATTCTGTGTTTCAGTTACCTGCACATACTTCTGCATGCAAAGCTGCAGGATTAGGAAATGATTGTCAGATCTTGTACTCTGAGTTGTGCAGCTCTGAGGCCTTTACAAAGAAGTTTGTAAATCCACCATATACTGAGAGTGCATTTTTGAGTCATGTCTTTATACACAGGGGACGATCTTCAAGTGTGAATTTTCCGACTGCTGACCCACTGGAGGGGTGAATGTAGCTGTTCTTGAAAGGCAGGGAGGGCTGCATGGCCTTTTCTACAACTCAAAGAAAGCTGTGAGTAGGGAGCAAAGTGAAGGGTGATGTGAAGAGAAAATAGATATATAAAAATGCACATTCCCTCCTGTTCATAGAATCATAGAATATTAGGGTTGGAAGAGACCTCAGGAGGTCATCTAGTCCAATCCCCTGCTCAAAGTAGGACCAACACCAACTAAATCATCCCACCCAGGGCTTTGTCCATCCAGGCCTTAAAAACCTCTAAGGGAGATTCCACCACCTCCCTAGGTAACCCATTCCAGTGCTTCACCACCCTACTAGTGAAACAGTGTTTCCTAATATCCAACCTAGACCTCCCACACTGTAACTTGAGACCATTGCTCCTTGTTCTGTCATCTGCCACCACTGAGAACAGCCTAGCTCCATCCTCTTTGGAACCCCCCTTCAGGTAGTTGAAGGATGCTATCAAATCCCCCCTTACTCTTCTCTTCTGCAGACTAAATAACCCCAGGTCCCTCAGCCTCTCTGTGTAAGTCAAGTCCCCTAATAATTTTTGTTGCCCTCCGCTGGACTCTATCCAATTTGTCCACATCCTTTCTGTAGTGGGGGGACCAAAACTGGACGCAATACTCCAGGTGTGGCCTCACCAGTGTCGAATAGAGAGGATTAATCACTATCCTCGATCTGCTGGCAATGCTCCTACTAATACAGCCCAATATGCCGTTGGCCTTCTTGTCAACAAGGGTACACTGCTGACTCATATCCAGCTTCTCATCCACTGTAATCCCCAGGTCCTTTTCTGCAGAACTGCTGCTTAGCCAGTCTGTCCCTAGCCTGTAGCGATGCATGGGATTCTTACTAAGTGCAGGACTCTGCACTTGTCCTTGCTGAACCTCATCAGATTTCTTTTGGCCCAATCCTCCAATTTGTCTAGGTCACTCTGGACCTTATCCCTACCCTCCAGCGCAGGGGTCGGCAACCTTTGAGAAGTGGTGTGCCAAGTCTTCATTAATTTAAAGTTTTGCATGCCCCTAAAAGGTTTTGCATGCCAGATCAGCAGTGTGGGTCGCAGACGGAACCCCAGACTGGCAGCGGGCTGAGCAGCTCATCCCACTGCTGGTCTGGGGTCCCAGCCACTGGCCCGCTCAGCCTGCTGCCGGCCTGGGTTCCATCCATTCAGGCCAGCAGCGGGCTGAGCGGGGCTGGTGGCCAGAACCCCAGTTAGCAGCAGTGTGCCACTAAAAATCATCCTGCGTGCCGCACATGGCCAATCCCTGCTCGAGCGTATCTACCTCTCCCCCCAGCTTACTGTCATGTGCGAACTTGCTGAGGATGCAATGAATCCCATCATCCACATCAATAATAAAAATGTTGAACAAAACCTGCCCCAGGACCGACCCCTGGGGCACTCCACTTGATACCGGCTCCCAACTAGACATTGAGCCATTGATCACTACCCATTGTGCCCAAAAATCTAGCCAGCTTTCTATTCACCTTATAGTCCATTCATCCAATTCATACTTTAACATGCTGGCAAGAATACTGTGGGCGACCGTACCAAAAGCTTTGCTAAAGTCAAGATATATCACATTCACCGCTTTCCCCATATCCATAGAGCCAGTTATATCATCATAGAAGGCAATCAGGTTGGTCAGGCATGACTTGCCCTTGGTGAATCCATGTTGACTGTTCCTGATCACCTTCTTCTCCTCCAAGTGCTTCAGAATGGATTCCTTCAATACCTTCTCCATTATTTTGCCAGGGACTGAAGTGAGGCTGAGCGGTCTGTAGTTCCCTGGGTTCTCTTTCTTCCCTTTTTTAAATATGAGCACTGTATTTGCCTTTTTCCAATTGTCCAAGACCTCCCCCAATTGCCAAGAGTTTTCAAAGATAATGGCCAATGGCGCTGCAATCTCATCAGCCAACTCCCTCAGCACCCTTGGATGCATTAGATATGGACCCATGGACTTGTGCATGTCCAGCTTTTCTAAACATTCCTTAACCTGTTCTTTCACTACTGAGGGCTGCTGATATCCTCCCCCTACTGTGTTGCCCAGTGCAGCAGTCTGGGAGCTGGCCTTGTCTGTGAAGACCGAGGCAAAAAAATCATTGAGTACTTCAGCTTTTTCCACATCATCTGTCACTATGTTGCCTCCCCCATTCAGTAAGTGTTCAACACTTTCCATGGCCGCCTTCTTGTTGCTAACATACCTGTAGAAACCCTTCTTTTTATCCTTAACATTTCTTGCTAGCTGCAACTCCAATTGTGCCTTGGCCTTCCTGATTACACCCCTGCATGCTCAAGCAATATTTTTATAGTCCACCCTAGTCATCTGTCCAGATTTCCACTTCTTGTAAGCTTCCTTTTGGAGTTTAAGCTCACTGAAGATTTCACTGTTAAGCCAAGCTGGTCGCCTGCCATTTTTGCTATTCTTTCTGCACTTTGGGATGGTTTGTTCCTGTGCCATCAATAAGACTTCTTTAAAATACAGCCAGCTCTCCTGGACTCCTTTCCCCCTCATATTAACTTCCCAGGGGATCCTGCCCATCAGTTTCCTAAGGGATTCAAAGTCTGCTTTTCAGAAGTACAGGGTCTATATTTTGCTACTCTCCTTTATTCCTTTTGTCAGGATCCTGAACTCAGCCATCTCATGGTCACTGCTGCCTAGGATGCCACCCACTTCTACTTCCCCTACCAATTCTTCCCTGTTTGTAAGCAGCAGGTCAAGAGGATGCTCCTAGTTGGTTCCTCCAGCACTTGTACCAGGAAGTTGTCCCCAAGACTGTCCAAAAACTTCCTGGATTGTCTGTGCCTTGCTGTATTGCTCTCCCGGCAGATGTCAGGGTGATTGAAATCCCCCATGAGAACCAGGGCCTGTGTTCTGGAAACTTCTGTTAGTTGTCCCAAGAAAGCCTCATCTACCTCATCCTTCTGATCCAGTGGTCTATAGCACACATAGATTCATAGAATCATAGATTATTAGAGTTGGAAGGGACCTCAAGAGATCATCTAGTCCAACCCCCTGCTCAAAGCAGGACCAACATCACCCTTGTTGCTCTCGCCTCTAAACTTGACCCAAAGACTCTCAATAGGCTTTTCTCCAGTTTCAAACTGGAGCTCTGAGCAATCATACCGCTCTCTTACATACAATGCAACTCCTCCACCTTTCCTCCCATACCTGTCCTTCCTGAACAGTTTATACACATCCATGACAGTACTCCAGACATGTGAGTTACCCCACCAAGTCTCTGTTATTCCAATCACATCATAGTTCCTTGACTGTGCCAGGACTTCCACTTCTTCCTGTTTCCCAGGCTTCTTCCATTCGTGTACATGCACCTAAGATACTGTATTGTTCCGAGTATAGGCCGCTCCTGATTATAAGCCGCACCCTTAACGTTTGGTGCTATTTTAAAAAAATTAAATTTTTAACTTTTTTTAACTTAAAGAAAATATACACATTAGTAGAACAGTAAAACAGTATTTTATTTAATGAATAGGAAGATATGTACCAGTATTTTTAACACTTTTAACACTTTTGGTAGTCCTGCTTTTGACGGCATATGTTATATACTCAGAAATATTGAAAACTATTTTGTAGTTATACTGTAAATAAAGAAGGGAAAAGGAATGGACAACAAGGAGACTGATGGGAACAGTTCTCACCCTCTCCCCTGCACAACAATCAACAACATTAGCAAATGTTCTTAGGGTTAGGGATCATGCCCCCCCCCCGAACTCCTGCCCCATCCAACCCCCCACATTCCTTGACACCTCCCCCCACCCCAGGGACCCCTGCCCCATCCAACCACCCCTTCTCTCTGTCCCCTGACAGCCCCTGGAACCCTTGCCCCTGACTGCCTCCCACAGCCCCATCCATCCCCTGATCCTTTCTAACTGCCCCACTAGGACCCTTGCCCCTATTCAATCCCCCTGTTCCCTGCCCTCTGACCCCCCAACCCCTATCCACCCCCCACCCCGAACTCCCCTGCCCTCTCTCCAACACCCCCTCCCTGCCCCCTTACTGCGCTGCCTGGATGTGGCTGGCGGCACTACAGTCTGGCCGTGGCTGGAGCCAGGAGCCCCGGGATGCTGGGCCGGGGCAGGAGTCATGCGGCCGGAGCCCGGAGCTGGAGGATGTGGCAGGAGCCGGACGGCCAGAGCCAGGTAGCTGGCCGGCCAGAGTAGGGTGGCCGGGAAGGGATGCGGGGCCGGTGCCGGTGCCGGCGCCGGGCGGCGGGGGACATGCGGCCGGGGCCGGCGCTGGGCGACGCGAGGCCAGGCAGGGCCGCCCAGAGAATTCCGGGGGCCCGGGGTCTTCGGCGGGGGGGGCCCTTCCATTCTGGGACCTGCCGCCGAAGTGTCCCGAAGACCCGCCGCGGGGCACCCCCGCCGCCGAATTACCACTGAAGCGGGACCCGCCGCTGAAGTGCAGCCCGGTCTTCGGCGGTAATTCAGCGGCGGGAGGCCCCGCCGCAGGTCTTCGGGGCACTTCGGCGTTGGGTCCTGGAACGGAAGGGCCCCCCGCCGCCGAATTACCACCGAAGACCGGGCTGCACTTCGGCAGCGGGTCCCGCTTGGGCGGTAACTCGCCAGTGGGGGGTCCTTCTGCCCTGGAGCGGAAGGACCCCCCCCCCGCAGGCAAAGACCAGGAGCAGAAGAAGCTCCTGTGCCCGGCCCCGCAAGAGTTTTCTGGGCCCCCCGGAGCAAGTGAAGGACACCGCTCCGGGGGCCCCGAAAAACTCTCATGGGGGCCCCTGCTGGGCCCGGGGGCAAATTGCCCCCTTTGCCCCCCGCCCCGGGCGGCCCTGAGGCCGGGGCCTGCGGAGGCAGGTACACGGGGCTGGGGCCGGGCGGCGGGGGAGGCGGGGACGCGGCCGGGGTCGGAGCCGGGCGGCGGGGGAGGCGGGGACACGGCTGGGGCAGCCCAGAGCCCTCTGAGTCCCGGCCGCGGCTGGGATTTAAAGGGCTCTGGGCTCCCCGCCGCGGCAGCCAGCACAGAGCCCTCTGATTCCCCGCCACGGCTGGGATTTAAAGGGCTCTGGGCTCCCCACTGCGGCGGGCATCCCAGAGCCCTCTGATTCCCCGCCGCGGCTGAGATTTAAAGGGCTCTGGGCTCCCCGCCGCGGCAGCCAGCACAGAGCCCTCTGATTCCCCGCCGCGGCTGAGATTTAAAGGGCTCTGGGCTCCCCACCGCGGCGGGCATCCCAGAGCCCTCTGATTCCCCGCCGCGGCTGAGATTTAAAGGGCTCTGGGCTCCCCACCGCGGCGGGCATCCCAGAGCCCTCTGATTCCCCGCCGCGGCTGGGATTTAAAGGGCTCTGGGCTCCCCACCGCGGCGGGCATCCCAGAGCCCTCTGATTCCCCGCCGGCTGGGATTTAAAGTATTTTTATTGTTTTTTTTTTGCAAGATCCCGATTATAGGCCGCACCCCTAGTTTAAAGACTTAAATTAGGGGAAAAAAGTGTGGCCTATACTCGGGACAATACGGGTAACTAGCAGATTGTCCTATTTTCTCAGTATGAATCAGGATGCTTCCCATCTTGTACCCTCCTCCTTTTGTTTCCTCCCAGTATCGCACTCCCTGACTTACCTTTGGGTTTAGGTCACCATCCCACGGTGAACCAAGTTTAAAGCTCTCCTCACTAGGTTAGCAAGCCTGCCTGTGAAGATGCTCTTCCCTCTCTTCGTTAGGTGGATCCAATCTCTTCCTAGCAATCCTTCTTCCTGGAACAGCATCCCATGGTCGAAGAATCCAAAGCCCTCTCTCCGACATCGCCTGTGTAACCACACATTCACCTCCACAATGCTATGGTCCCTACCTGGGCTTTTCCCAAGAAACCCAAGGCAGGGAGGAGCTTAACATCTGGAGAAAGGCAGATTCACATGCACTTCTAAGGACTCCCCTCACAGCTGGGTTAGAACCTGAAACGTTCAGCACCAAGAGCACTGACCTCTCTGTCTTGAGCTAAAGAAGTAATTCTACTAGCAGCTAGCAGTAGCTACTACATAGACCAGCTGATAAAGAGAGAGATGTTCATTTGGACAGACACCTTCAAATATGTGTTTCAACAGCACTTAATCCCTTCTACCTGCAACTCTTTAATTTACTATTGTGAATAATTTATTGATGTACGATTTCTAGAAAAAGCATCTTTCCACCAGGATATAAAATTCTGCACCCTATGTGGCCATTAAATATCTGCTGATGTGATTCCATAAAAGCAAAAGGGTGTTGTAACACAGAGTAGCTCTGAGGTTGTGGTCAAATTCCAGTCTGCAGTTTCATTTGTTATTCTTTTTTGTCTCCTGGCCTAAGATGTTCTATAATGTGGCCGCAGACACTTCAACAGTTCCTGTATTCCACTGCAGAGAAGAAGGCATATCAAACTGTTGCCAGCTCTCATGATATTTAGTGTTTGTCTTAAAGCCCCAACAGCTGAATTCAAGAGAATGCTTGACAATCTCAGCTTTCACTTTGCAAAAAGAGCAGGCTGTTAGCCTTCATGGCTGTGGAGAAAAGCTTGAAAGAGTGAAGTAAATGCACCCAAATGGCTGAGTGATCAGAAGGTAAAGCACCCCAAATTGAATATTTTTTTAAAAATCTCATGATTTTCATGTGCCTGGAGTTGGAAATACTAGCAATGAGTAAAGTGATCCCATACCTGTTTCACAGGAATATTGTAATAAGGAAGTTGCTGGTGAAGAAATATAGCCACAGCTTCACACTTGGGAGAGGTGGGGGGATGAGAAGAAGCATCCTCCTAGCTGGATCCTCTGGGAGGCTCTAGGAAGCATGTGGGAATGTAGAGTCTGCATCAGGTGAAAGTGGTCCGGCATGGTGTACTGGTAAGAAGCCGGTACCGGCCTGTACTCAGCCGACGTTAAAGTGTTTTAACAGCAGCGCTTTAACGTTTTTTCCGCTTTTACCACCCCCAGGCCACCAACAGGGGGAGAGGGGGTAAAAGGGGTAGCTGCCTCTGGGGTTGGCAATTTAAAAGGGCCTGGGGCTCCCGGCAGCAGCTGGAACCCCGGGCCCTTTTAAATCGCCACTGGAGCCCTGGGTGGCATGGGCCAGGCAGCGTGGATGGGCTGGATCGGGGAGGCTGACCCCCAGCCCCACCCCTTCTGCCCGAGGCCACATCCCTTCTGGGGGCCTGGAGCCAGCCCTCATACCAGTAAGAGATTAATATTACTTTCATCCCTGCTCTGCATCCTTCTGAAACAGGGTGAAACATCCAGTTCCTTCTATGCCCAGCCAGACCTCCTGCAGAAGGTTGGGGTCCCCATGATCCTTCCCACTTGCCCATCCTCTTGGAAGAAGCTGGCACTGGCAGCAGCATTAGTTCTGCTAAGTAGTAACCCAGTCTGATTACAGGGACATTTATGGGGCCCAGTCCCTGCATGGTAGGGGAGGGAGACACCATGTGGGAGCTGGGCACTATCTGACCTTAATGTTTCCTCAGCATCTGCAGATAACTGGCTGGAAGAATGGACCATCAGCTTTTCACAATCTTGTTCCCTCCTTCCCCCGCAAACAAAACAAGATGCCTCTTTGAACTCTGATTCATACTTTATAGCTAATGTAAACATTTCCTCAAGGGTCGGTGCCTCCTAATGGTGGTTATGCTTCTCCTTGTCCCTCCCCTTCCTTCTCCCCACATTAAATGAAACTGATGGAGATTTACAAGATTTAACATGCTTGGGTTTTGATATGTAGCCTCATTGTGGGACTCTCCCTGCAGCCTTGTTCTGCTGCAAACTTCCTGGCTTTATAATGCAGCCTACTCCTGCCCAACTGGGCTTCTTGTTCAGTTAGGCTTGGCTCTCCCTTCAGGTGCAGTCAGGTACCTGAATTGGGCCTTCAAACCCCTATTAACCCCTACAGGGCCTGTGTGGGCAACACTCCCTGTCACATCATCCATCTAAGAAAGTGTTCCTTTTCCTCAGGATTTAAGTGACTCGGATGTTATGAGGGCAATAGCATGTTGCGACATCATGAAATGGCTTTTTTGTCCCTGTAGGCCAAAGTTTAAAAATTGGGGGCAACCTGAACTGACCTCCCCCCCCAAAAAATTTTTTCTCCTGCTGCTGTCGCTGGTGCACTTTCCTTGGTGATAACAATGGTGGGAGTGACAGTGTATCTAGGGCTAAGGCAGCAGCTGGTGTTTGAACCAATGTGTTGTCTACCCCTGCTCACAGCAAGACTGTCTTTGTGTAGATGGTGTCATCAGATGGAAAGAACAGCAGTGCAAAGTATTATTTTGGGAGTGCAAGTGCTCCAGCTTCAGAAAGCAGAAGTTATGTGGCTGTTCCTCAATATTTCTCAATCCAGATTCAGTCAGCAATTAAAAAAGCCCTCTTTCCAATGTGTACAGAGCTTTCCTGGCTAGCATGCATGGATAACCCTCTCCATAGCTAGAAGTAGAGCCCTGAAACATGGCTTAAGAGTGCCAGGCTGGCACAGTATCTGATCTTCTGGGAAGCACGCAGTGACCTCACCAGTGTCTGCTGAGGATCCTTTCCTACCATTCGGGCCCAGCCGATGACCCGAGGGTGGTGATGCTGAGCGCGTGAGAGCAATTTGCGGGTGTTTATGTGTGCTGGCAGCACCATGAAGTACTGGGAAAAGTTGAGTCAGACATACTTCACACTCAGTGCCCTTTCACAGCAAGGTGCCAAACCAAGGTGGGGCTCAGACTCAGTGACCTTGGAGGAAATGGAGTCTCAATCCCTTTAATGACAGTTTAAACCAGTTCAGGCTGGACTGTATATTTAGCATATCTTCCAAACAAATCCAGTGCCTTGTAAAAGCTGAACTGAGAACAAATCTCTGTATCCACAGAATAGGAGCAGCACAAGCAGCAGCCCCTCATTCCCCTCTTGGGTTCAGTCTCCAAAGCCCATGCAGTCTTTGGCCCTTCTACTGAACCTGCCAACAACAGGCTGCTTAGTAATGTCTTTTGTGATGTCCACTAGGAACCCAAATTGACTTCACACAGGCCAGCAGTCATCCCTCAGGTGATAACATTTTTCAGTTACCACCAACATGAGCTGGACTTGAACTAGAGAACCCCTTGGGTCTAAATACTCTATAATCACATTATCTGAGCCAGACAGTCAAACTAATTCAGAGATATCCTACACCACAAGTCAGGGGAGTCCAAGGCAATCATGGAGGTTGGGAATCAGATGCTGCTGACCTCAGATCCTGGCACTGCACTGTTTTCCTGTGTGCCTTGGACAAGTCATTTGATTGCTCTGTGCTTCAGTTTCCCCAGCTAAAAAGCAGGATAACACCTACTCAGCACATGAGGGGGCTGGGAGGGTTAATTAGTTACTGTCTTAGAACATGTAAAGGCAGAAGTATGAATTAAGTGTTCTTAAGCTCTGAAGTGGCAGGGTTAGGGGAGGAAACCAGGCAGAGGGGAATGGAGAGGGAGCAGAGAGCGTTGCTGAGGGATCATAGAATCATAGAATCTCAGGGTTGGAAGGGACCTCAGGAGGTCATCTAGTCCAACCCCCTGCTCAAAGCAGGACCAATTCCCCCACTAAATCATCCCAGCCAGGGCTTTGTCAAGCCTGACCTTAAAACCCTCTAAGGAAGGAGATTCCACCACCTCCCTAGGTAACCCATTCCAGTGCTTCACCACCCTACTAGTGAAAAAGTTTTTCCTAATGTCCAACCTAAACCTCCCCCTCTGCAACTTGAGACCATTACTCCTTGTTCTGTCATCTTCTACCACTGAGAACAGTCTAGATCCATCCTCTTTGGAACCCCCTTTCAGGTAGTTGAAAGCAGCTATCAAATCCCCCCTCATTCTTCTCTTCTGCAGGCTAAACAATCCCAGTTCCCTCAGCCTCTCCTCATAAGTCATGTGCTCCAGCCCCCTAATCATTTTTGTTGCCCTCCGCTGGACTCTCTCCAATTTATCCACATCCTTCTTGTAGTGTGGGGCCCAAAACTGGACACAGTACTCCAAATGAGGCCTCACCAGTGCTGAATAGAGGGGAATGATCACATCCCTCGATCTGCTGGAAATGCCCCTACTTATACAACCCAAAATGCCATTAGCCTTTTTGGCAACAAGGGCACACTGTTGACTCATATTCAGCTTTTCGTCCACCGTAACCCCTAGGTTCTTTTCTGCAGAACTGCTGCCCAGCCATTCGGTCCCTAGTCTTTAGCAGTGCATGGGATTCTTCCGTCCTAAATGCAGGACTCTGCACTTGTCCTTGTTGAACCTCATCATATTTCTTTTGGCCCAATCCGCTAATTTGTCTAGGTCCCTCTGTATCCTATCCCTACCCTCCAGCGTATCAACCACTCCTCCCAGTTTAGTGTCATCTGCAAACTTGCTAAGGGTGCAGTCCACACCATCCTCCAGATCGTTAATGAAGATATTGAACAAAACCGGCCCCAGCACCGACCCTTGGGGCACTCCACTTGATATCGGCTGCCAACTAGACATGGAACCCTTGATCACTACCCGTTGAGCCCGACCATCTAGCCAGTTTTCTATCCACCTTACCGTCCATTCATCCAGCCCAGACTTCTTTAACTTGCTGGCAAGAATACTGTGGGAGACTGTATCAAAAGCTTTGCTAAAGTCCAGAAATAGCACATCCACTGCTTTCCCCTCATCCACAGAGCCGGTTATCTCATCATAGAAGGCAATTAGGTTAGTCAGGCATGACTTGCCCTTGGTGAATCCATGCTGACTGTTCCTGATCACTTTCCCCTCCTTTAAGTGGTTCAGAATGTACAATAGAAAGAAGCACAAAGCTCTGTGGGGTGGTAGAAAAAGAAGGTGGCATCTCAAACAACAGTGGGTGATGCATGGATTACCCTTACTGGTGAGCTGCTCTTCAACACGTTTTATACGCTTATCCCCCATTTTGAAGTAAGTACATTTCAGATTTGTGAAGATTTTTCGCTTGCCACTCTTGTACTTTTGGAATTTGAGATTTACCAGCAGGACTGGTGTGATGCAAGCAATGCCCAGGCAAGCTGCTTCTACCTATATTGCCTGCTGTTAGTGGCCCCAATCAGCTGAGTTACACCAGGGACAAGCTTAGCCCAGTGCACCTCAGCCCTGCCCTGGAGACATCATGCTACAGTTGCCCACAGCTGGAAAGTCATCCAAGGCCAACTCCAGTGAGCCAGAAGGGCAGGCAGCTATCAGCTGCCAACTCGTGGGTTGCACATGCTGGTGGATTTTAGGTTATTTTCTTAAATGGATGAGTTGAAAAGAGAGAGAAAATTGCTTACAATTCACCAGAATACAACAGACATGGAGAATAGCACCCCTTGGCAGGCCCCTCACACCATTTGCTGCTATTTCCTTAGAGGCAAGGCCCAGTGTATTCGGTGCCCATGGAATTTGTCATGAAGTTCACCACTTGCTGCAGAACCATATTGCTCAATCTTCATTTTATTTAAAAAAATTATGTATTCTCCTTTATGGTTGCAGCATGAACCTTGGAAATGTGAGGAGAGAGTAACTGATACAGCGTCTCCTGAGTTTGCAGAGGGCCTGAAACAATAGCACCAAGAAGTATAAATTGCACGATTCATCTCAGTCAGCGCTCCATGGACTCTGCAATTAAACAGCCAGGGAGTTTACCATCTTTTTCATGATACCATGGAAATTCAGCATCCCTACCATTTTTCTTCAGCCAGGCCCTGATACTTTGTTTTCCATCTCTTCCTACAGCTGCCTCTTGCTCTCCAGTTTTCCCCACGAAGGGACATTAATTGGGTTTGAGTGCATGTTCTCTGCGCTGTTCTTTGGAGCCAGGCATTTAGGGGTCAGGGAGATGGTTTTGGAGCCCATCTTGCAGCCAAGAAGCAGGACAGCCAGATGTGGAGGATGGCGAGGTGGGATTCCAGCCTGGACACCAGAGCAGCCACAATCTGGGAGTTGAATGAGCCACTGAAGCTGCTTACAAACTCCCTGTGCCCTTGGTATGCATAAGAGTGGAAGATGCTTCTAAACCAAGGCTTACAGACAAATTCTCAGGAACCAGGCCTCAGGTGAAAAAACCCCATCATTAGAAATAATCTCTGTCAAATTTTACGTCAATGAGTATTTGTAACTGAGCTATAACGGTGTGCGTTTGTGTAGGGTGGGTGGATGGAAATGACGGGTGTTTCTTGGCAATCTAAATTGAAATTAACCAGATCAGGTTTGCAAAAGTTGGGGGAGAGCGAGCAGCTATGGAGCCATCTTCTCTAGAGATGAGAGGAACTTTCATCCTTCAGCAGCCCTTTGGTCCTTGGCCTCTGTGCTGAGGAAGATAGCCAGCTGGTTTTTGTGCTGGGGTGTTGGTTCCCCTGGGAACTAGGTTTAGACTGTGTGTAAATATTTTATTTCTTACTATTTTAAATAGAAAATCCCCAGCTCAACTGAGCACCGCTCTGAGGAGTTTATAAAATCATTAGCCCTGGTGCTGCAGAAAATTGCACAATCAGCTCACCCTGCTCTGCTCTCCTAGCAGGCATTGATCTCTTTCACAGCAGAGAAAGTACCAGCCAACAATAGGATTCAATACACAAAGAGGAGGTGACTCTGCTGGCAGATTTAAATTAGTTCTTCAGCCAGGGAGACAGAATGGTTCAGTGACTGTACATCAACTAACGTTGGAACACACCCTCCTTGCATTGATCAACAAGTCATAAAGTAGAAGCAAGGTCAGATAACTAGTGATTGTCCTACCTCTCTCTTATTGTGCCTTTTGTCTACAGTTCTTGCTTGTGTCGTATCTAAATTTGGATTGTAAGCTCTTCGAGACAGGGAATTTGTCTTTGATACCTTGTGACCATATGGGTGCTCAATTATAAAATGCCACCCTTCAAAACCAAACAAACAAAAATGCAGCAATGGCCCCAAACACTGCACTAACATTATTGAAGGGTGGAGTGTTCGGGGGCATTACTGGAGTGTTTGGAGCTACTTAAACTTGATTCATGTTTGGAAAAAAAGGTTCCAAAAATCAGAAGTTAGAAATACATCTTTTTATTGCTTCATGGAGTGCAATTGCTAGCTCTTTCAGCTGTATTGACTGTATTCTGGCAGATTTTCTCAAAGTGCCAGTATCATGCTGCACTTTGTTATTGTTGTACATAAACCTAAATAAATAGTGGAAACAAAAGAATAAGCAAGTATCAGTACAAGGACCCAATTCTGCTTCCATTTAAATCAATGGGAATTTTACTAATAACTTCAGTGAGAACAGGATCTGGTTCACTTAGGGCTGAGGCCTGCTGAATGTCCTTCAATAGGAAGGGGGGCTGAGTTCCACAAAGATTTGCCCAATTAGGACCTAACTTTGCAAATGTTCCCCCCAGGATGTCCCTAGCCAGTTTGCCAGAATCTGGGAATGAGGCAACAGGAGATGGATCACTTGGTGATTATCTGTTCTGTTCATTCCCTCTGGGGCGCCTGGCACTGGCCACTGTCAGAAGACAGGATACTTGGCTAGATGGATCTTTGGTCTGACCCAGTATGACCATTCTTGTGTCCCATTGCACCACTTGCTGCACATGCATGAGCATGCGTATACATATACAAACAGAGAGGAAAATATGGTCCCGTCCCCATTCAGTTATTCCAAAATCAAGGAAATAAGGGACCTTGATGTTATCTTCTGGTGATGATTATTTGAATCCTTTACAGTTACAGTTTGAAGCAAGAATTTTCTAAAATGCACTGTAATTGGTTTTTTAATGAGGGAAGAGGGTGGCTTAGGATCGTAAAAACAACCAGAAACATATAATATACTCAAGTAAAGTCTAGTACTCTCAGTGGCTGATGAGTGGCTAATGTGGGGACAATCACAAGAACTGCCATAAGTTATTACTCTTAGTCAAACAAACAAAAACACACACAAAGCCAGCACATGCTTAATCTTCAAATTTTTATATTGAACAAAATTTTCTTAATCCACATCAGATCAAATCAGTTCATCCATTTTATCTCAGAGACATTTTCAGACCTACTAATTTTCCAGATACAAGAAAAGATCTTAAAACCTTGAAGTTGTTCAGTAGCAATTAAAGATTGTTTGAGGTCACCAGTTGGCAGAGGTGGGGAAAGAGGAAGGTCTGTTCTGAAATGATAAAAACACTGGAGGAAAACAAACTGAGTATTAAAGCAATAATGATCATCAGTTCCACATTTCAGAGTCTTGGGGCCAAATTACATCCGTGTAAATTTTAATCCATGTTTACAGAGGTAGAAGAGAATACAGTACAAATGTGCCGTTTTGGTCCAAAAAGTTTTAGTATAAACGAGGCACCGATGTATTTGGCCCTTGATCTGTATCATATCTGCTGGCTTTCCTGACCCAAACAAGTTTTTACTTTTGCAGAGCCAATAAAGCTATGGGAGAGGGAGCATGCCTCACTCATCAACAGAGTACTTAGCAGGATTATGACTGTGGAAGCTTTATGAATGATAAATAGGAAAGACATAGGAAAAGCACAGCTGGATTTTCAAAACCCATGTACAGTTTGTAGAGTTGCCAGTTAGAAGAACTTTTTGACTGGAAACTGAATCAGCAACACAGACCATGAAACACAGAATAACATTGTTACAGAGTCACCATAAAAATCATACTTTAAATGAAAACAAAAGGTAGTTCCGAAAAACAGATCATGGGAACATTTTTTTTTAAAATACAGGTATATAAAACCCCTTTTAAGACTCAAATTGGTTAAATAATAATGAGAGGACTTAAAATTGCATTTGAAAAAAAAATCATCCTTACTTTATTAGAATCCTGTTTTAGGGCCTGATCCAAAACCAATTAAAATTAATAGGTGTCTTTCCCGTGTAAGGTTCTCAGCCTGCCCAGAGACTTGATGTCATTGCAAGAATAACAGTTTAATTCAATTGAGCACTGACGTGAACAGAAGTTCAGGGCACTCACCAACCCCTATGAGGAGCTCAGCTTTTGGCTGGTCTGGGCCCCTAAAGCTATTGGGACCCAACCTTATTCCTATTGCCATTAATAGCCAAAGTTCCATCAACTTCCATGTAAGTTCTGGTTATCAGGCATTTCTCCTAATACCAAATGCTGAGCCCACAGCTGGACAGCTAAGGGACTGAGGATATTATTTTACAATTCTTTTTAAAATTACAAGTATCTTTCATTTTAAATTCTACACATACCTGATGACTGACTGGGATCTTATACTTGCTTACTTAGATATATCGTAAAGATATTTAGGTTCAAAATGTAGGGCTTGTTATTTTATGAAGTTTCGCTAACTCTCAAAATCTAATTTGAACCAAATCATTTGCATGAAGTGAAAATAATTAGGGGGGTGGGTTTTTTAAATGTGAATGTTCCCTGGCTCTGTTGGAAGCCCAAATGCAATAGCATTGCCCAAGTTACAGGAGACAGAATGAAGGTGGCAGGTCTAGACTTCCCGTTCAATCTGTGTGAACTGCAAATTAAAGTCAATAAAAACGGCAGGAATGGCAAAAAGGTACTTAGATTTTGAAATTCGTAAAAGATTTGTAAGTTGTTATGATTAGTAACATACATAAGGACATTTAAAAAAAAAGATTCTTTGCTCCTTCATAGTATCCTTTGTGTATTTTACAAAAGCTTCTCAGACCTCCATATTATATTTCCCTCTGCCTTTCTTTGCAAGTTTCTGATGTAAGAAAGGAGGAAGGAGATTATGAATTGGACGATATGATGAGGCAAAGTAGCTCCAGTTCATGTCATAGTGAAAAACAGCAGAGCCAATCACATTGGTCTACATTTCAACCCCATTTTATGTACAGAATTTAAAAGTAACAGGAACAACAATTCATAGAGGTTTTACACCTACTGATCTCACTTTTCTTTTCCCTGGGGCACCTGCTTTGGCTAGTGAGTCTGTATGAACACACAGGGCCAAGTGGAGTCTACTCTCATTTACACCTGCACAATCCCAATGTCTTTAAGGAAATTGTGCAGGCCTAACTGAGGAGAGATACTGGCACTAAAAGTTTAAAGTGTGATTATGGTGACACCAGAGACAGAAAATGCACAGCTGGATTTTCAGACCCAGTGTGTTTTGCTGACACTTGGAACAATCATTTTTTGATCTGCAAATAGAGCTAATCACTTTAGGGAATCGCTAGGTAAAAATGACCTCATGGTGTTCCATCTTAATTGTGTCTCAGTCAGATTTCCAACTGGTTGAAGAGCACAGGCAGATTTGGAAAGATGAAGGAAAACTCCACCAACCCCCTTCCCTTCTCTCCTCCATTGATTAAGGAAATTAAATTACTATCACAGCAGCAATTCACAGTTTTGGTAAATGTGCAAAATCACGTATTTCCCATTTCCATAAACATTTAGTGCAAATTCTTGTGGTTAAACAGGAGAGGCTGGGAGTATAGGATAAAAAAAAGACCAACTCACATGACTTCAGTTAATCACAGTGTATCTAATATAAGTATTCATCTTAACCCAAGGGGAAAAATCCTCTCCTTAGGGCTCAAGCACACATTCAAGTAGGGGGAAAATAGTACATTTAATAAAATGCACATAACCTCAAAGGCCATGCATCTTGATATGGCACTATAGTCTGCAGCAGTCCCATGCAAGGGATAGTTGCTTTGAAGGGTGGGAATAACACCATTAATAAGAAAACCACTAGTTTCTGTTCCTTCACTCCTTGGTTCTGGATGCCAAGGAGCAGTAAAGGATGGCCTGTTACAATGGTAGTGTCTAATGCAAATAAGCTACCTTTGGGTCCCCCTTAGACACAGAGGTTGTCTCACAGGGCCTGCTAAAGAGGAAATATCAGGCTACAAGTTGCACTCAACTTAATTCTGCTATTGGGATTATACTGTGAGTTGCTGAGGGCATGAGGCCCTTCAAAAGGGCACCTCATTTCTTCCCTGTAGTCATTTTCTTGAAGGGCGGTCCTGGCAGAGAACTAAAGGAAGAGATGAAAAAGCACTGAATCTGGAGTGGGGGAGTGTGTGGATGAATCAGAGTCATTGTGGACCAGGCATCATTGTATGTTGTTAAAAGAGACAAGACTTGTTTCCAAGTTGCCTCGCAATACCTCCCACTGTGTCTCACCCAGCACTTGCTTCCCCGGTCAATTGACAGTGGCCATATAACTCCCCCTTCCCCTCGTGACATAGCACAGGGTGAGTTGCAGCAGACGTGCCTCATCACAGCAGGCTCAAAGCTACACCACTGGTCTCCATGAAGACAGGGACAAAACAGCCTGCAGTCTCAACACAGCAAAGATAACAGATGGCAGGCAGATATCAGACCATGAGCCAGAGACTTCTACTTTTCCATAGGAAATATGGCTCAGGATCAATTCACCTGGGATCTCCTTAGGGAGTCATCTCACCAGCCTCTGCACCCTCTTTAAACAGGATAAAAGTCCTAGCACAGAATGTGTGACATATCCTTAGGAAACTAAGAATCAAATTTTTGTAGCAAATACAATTAAAGTGCATTCATATGGCAGAAAAACACTCAGTCCCTCCTAGAGTAGCAGTGTGGAAAATGCCAGTAATAGAGGTTTGTCTTTCTTGAGGGAGGAACATCTGGCAGCCTCCTGAATGCCAGCTGTACGGGGACAGTCCCTTTAATCACTGCAGTGTCAGCAGCTACTAGTTTCCTGAGTTTAAATATTGTTTTCAGTTCTGTACCAAAAAAACTCCCAAGTCAGCTCTCCTAAATTCAGAAAGCACTGTGGTCTTTGTGGGACCAAGGGAAGGAAGATACCATGTATCACAGGGCGAGAGAGAAGTTACTGATCAATTCATAGGTGCACTGTGGTCAGGATCTCCTGTAAATGGATGAAACCCCAGTGCTGGCACATTTCTCTGTCTGTTTCTGTACAGAGTTACAGAGCTGGACAAACACCAAATTCCTCAACTCAGCTCCTAGCCAATACAGCAACAAGGGCACATGGAAGAGGGGGAGAGGAGACTTGGACACCGTGTCCATCCTGCAGCACGGAGCATTCCTGTTGCATCTGGAGAGCTCTTAATAGCTATGGAGTGTAGTGTCCATACTGGAGTTTCCACTAGCACCTGGATGCTTCAGCAGAGGGCATCCACATTGTGGAGTCAGGAGAGATGTGTCTCAGACATGGTAGACCTCCTCTTCTTCCATGGCATGGTTGACTTCCCCTTGAAGTTGTCTGAAGGTGGTACGCCTCAGGATCTCCCAGCCACGGTGGGAACTGCTCTGGGATGTGCTCCGGGACACTGAAGGAGCAACTGGTGCTAGGTCCTTCTTGTCCCCATCCAGCTTCTCTGACTGTTTGTCAAAGTCCTCCTTATCCTGGGTCTTAAATGCTTCTGTGTAACGATGCATCTTTTGCTTGTTGGGATCAACCCTGTCTTCTACCCTGTAGAAAGGTGAGAAGAAGTTGAATACACCAGAAACATCCAGTGATGGGTTTACAATGGCTCCAGTGGCCCATGCTCAGAAGGGGCCCCGGCCTGCTCTATTTGCACTGTGACCCGAGACCCCGCTGACTCCCACCACCCACCACTTGCTCCTCTCGACCTGCCTTCCGGCTGGCAGAGGGCTCCTCTCTGCCCCCTAGCCCCACCCCACCTCCGGCTCTGGGCAGTCTCTGCTTCCTACCACCTGTGGGTCCACACCTGTCTCCCCGGAGCTGAGCCACCTGGGACTGGTGCAGAAGCCTGGCCAGTCTCAACCAGGTGGCGGAGATGGGTCAAGAAGACAATGTGAGGGGCTTGGCTAGGCCCGTCCAGGCAAGTGCGTCTTGAGGGAGCCTGGCCAGGGCAGGACCTGGCCTGGTTTATCACGCCACTCCTGAGGGGCTGGAGGGATTCCCCGCCCTGGGACCAGCCCTGGCTGTGCTGCCGGCTCAGCCTGGCAAACAGTCGCCTCCCAGCAGGCCGCCTCCCAAGAGGCAGGGTGTGGGGGAGTGGGTCTCTTGGAGGTCGGGGCAGGGGACTGGGCTGTGAAGGGGCAGGGAAGATCTGTGTGTTGGGTAACTAGACAGTGGGAGTTTTGTGGGGGGTGCTGGGCAGTTGTGGTGGGGCTGTGGGCAGGAGTGGTGTTGTGCAGGGCACTGTGTATTTGTGGGCAGGTCTGGGGGGGCACTGGACATAGGGAATCAAGGGGTGTTAAGTTGGGGGGGGGGAGCTGTGTGGTGTGGTATGGACCTGCCCCTGAAGGGAAGGGGCATGCTGGCAGCACAGGGCCAGGCAGGCCACTGTGTGTCTGGCAACTGCCAGTTTGTACATAGTGCCTTGGCATTGGGAAGAGTGGGGCTGCCCCTGCCATGCCAGGCCGCACTGCCTCTGGTTGGCCCCTTACTCTGGGGACTGACCTCCCTGTGCCATGCTCCATTGCCTCTATGGGCGCCCACAAATATGTTTGGTGCCAGGCCCATAAAAGGTTAATCTGGCCCTGGAAACATCCCAGCTTCTCAACAATCACTAGCAGCTCCACCCAGTAGGCCTCTCCCAACACCACATCCAGCACAAGACTTAGCACATCCATGGGGGAACTACTCACAAGTAGAGCTCCTTTAGCTTCCTCCTGTTCTCTCTCTCTCTCTCACACACACACACACACACTCTCTCTCTCTCTCTCGAAGGAGACCCACCACCTCCACTAGCTTCTATCCATTCTCCCCACTGTCCCAAAACCTTCACTGGCATTGTTTCCTTCCCGCTTTCCAGTTCTCTCTCCCCTTCACTGATTTCCTAACCGCATCTTCCCCTTCCCCTATGACCAACTGCGAATTCTTGGTGGACTTGCTCCACTTGACCCCACATCTACTTCCCCTTCCCAATTGCTAGTTCGTCTCTTCTGATCTTGATAATCTGCTTTTCCCTGTGATTCTCCAAGCTGAGTCCCTGGGAAAGACACTCTTCCCATTGTGCTGCACTTTGCACCTGAAGCTCACCCCTTCTGATCCACTTCCCCTCTTTTGTTCCACCCAAGAACCTTCCTTCTCTGCTTAGCTTGCTGCTGTCTCTCTAAGGGCAGTGCTCTGCCACGCTGTGTGTTGGTAACAGGCATACAGTAGGACTGCACACATGATTGGAGTGTGTCAGCACCATTCTCCCCTTGAGGGGAGCACCTGGGAAGTGTGGTGTACACATGTGTGCGTGTGCGGGGGAAGGGCTGGGTGGGTGGGCTACACAGCACTCTCAGCTGTAAGCTGTTGCCCATCAGTGACACTGTATAGCTAAGCTGCTCATTGTCTCCAGCAGGCTTGACATCCACAAGCATCCATCTGCTGAAACCTGCTGAGAGCCCCATTGAATAGTGCAATGGCTCCCCCTTGGGGCCTGATCCACAAAACACAGACTTGTGAAAGGATAAATCCGAACATTGGTCTTATTCTCCTCTCACAGTGGTAAGAATCAGGAATAAAACCAGAGATGTGAGAGGAGAATCAGGCCTGATGTTACCCAAACCAAAAGAAACAAGTTATATAGAAACCCTAGTACACGACTTAAACCAAAATTCTGGACCAAAACAACTTTGAGGGTGGTTGTTGGAATTTGGTCCAAATTTTATGTCTTGGGTCCATTCCCTGCTGAATACTTTCTACTTTGGAAACACAACATAGAATCAGAGACGATTAGGGTTGGAAGAAACCTCAGGAGATCATCTACTCCAATCCCCTGCTCAAAGCAAGACCAACACCAACTAAATCATCCCAGCCACAGCTTTGTCAAGCCGGACCTTAAAAAACCTCTAAGGAGGGAGATTCAACCACCTCCCTAGGTAACCCATTCCAGTGCTTCACCACCCTCTTACTGAAATAGTGTTTCCTAATATCCAACCTAGACCTCCCTCACTTCAACTTGAGACCATTGCTTCTTGTTCTGTCACCTGCCACCACTGAGAATAGCCGAGCTCCATCCTCTTTGGAACCCCCCCTTCAGGTAGTTGAAGGCTGCTATCAAATCCCCCCTCCCTCTTCTCTTCTTCAGACTAAACAATCCCAGTTCCCTCAGCCTCTCCTCATAAGTCATGTGCTCCAGCCCTCTAATCATTTTTGTTGCCCTCTGCTGGACTCTCTCCAAATTTGTCCACATCTCTTCTGTAGTGGGGGGACAAAAACTGGACACAGTACTTCAGGTGTGGCCTCACCAGTGCCAAATAGAGGGGAATAATCACTTCCCTCAATCTGCTGGCAATGCTCCTACCAATACAGCCCAATATGTCGTTGGCCTTTTTGGCAACAAGGGCACACTGCTGACTCATATCCAGCTTCTCATCCACTGTAATCCCCAGGTCCTTGTCTGCAGAACTGCTGCTTAGCCAGTCCAACATAGTAACTTGACACTGTGGGCTCATGTTAGACCCCAGGGTCCTGTCCAAATGCCCCTTTCTATTATTCTTGTTTTGTTTTGGAAATATTTGAGGTGCATTTCAGTGCTGGTGAAAGCTACTAGGCTGACAGGCCCAGAGACCGATGCCTTCTGCTTATCTAATGCAGGGTTCTCAACCTTTTTCTTTTTGAGGCCCTCCTAAATATGCTATAAAAACCCCACAGCCCACCTGTGCCACAATAGCTGGTTTTCCACATATAAAAACCAGGGCCAGCATTAAGGGGTAGCAAGTAGAGCAATTGCCCAGGTCCCCATGCCACAGGGGGCACTGTGAAGCTAAGTTGCTCAGGCTTCTGCTTCAGTCCCAGATGGCGGAGCTCGGTATCCCAGGCTTCAGACCCCTGCAGTGGGACTTTGGCTTTTTTGCCCTGGGCCCCAGCAAGTCTAACACTGGTCCTGCTTGGTGGACCCTCTGAAACCTGCTCGTGGCCCCCCAGGAGCCCCAGACCTCTGGTTGAGAACCGCTGATCTAATGCACAGGGACAAGCTTCCCCAGCCACACAACACCCCCAAAAATGCTCTGCATACTTAGTAGCATGTGGGAGAAAAAGAAGAATTCAGGCTCCGTAGCCCACTTGGTCTCTCTGTTGAGACTGCCAGGTAGGAAAGTGGCTTCTGGGATATGAGCATCTATCTATGAAGAGCTGGACTGAACACATCCACTCATTTCACATTGAGTGGCACTTGAATTGCCTCTATTTGCTTAGCCAGCTCTGTCCTAAGTCAGGTTGGAATCTGTATGGCGGAATGGCTTCATGGACCATTCCCCTGAGCCATTGGAGCCAGCTAGTCCCAATCTCACTCCTCACATTGTTACGCTGTCCCCTTCTCTTTCTCTGTGCTGCACACTTACATGCAATTCTCTCACATGTGGGTGTATCATAGAATCATAGAAGACGAGGGTTGGAAGAGACCTCAGGAGGTCATCTAGTCCAATTCCCTGCTACAGCTGGTCAGAAAATTTTAGTCAGGCCAACTTTTCATGGGAAAATGCTGTTTCGATTAAAATGATTTTTTTTTTTGCAAAGTCCTATTGATTTCAACAACACATCATTTTTTGGGGGAAAAAATGGAAATCTGTTTTTGTGAACATGTCCAAGTGTCCCATTTTGACATTCCAGGGATGAAAAGTTTCAATTTTTCATGTTGAAATTACTTTTTGTTTTTAAATTTACGGAATTTAATATAAAAAATAATAAAGGGGTCAAAATGTAAGCAAAACATTTCACATTTATCAAAACAATGTGTTTCAATTGACCTGAAATGAATGTTTTTTTAAATTTTGTTTCATGAAAAATGTCAAAATTTTGGGTTTTGGTCCTGATTCAGTTTGAACATTTTTTTGAAATCTTGAAATTTTTCAGCGGATGGGAAATCCATTTTATGACCATCTCTAGTATGTACACACATGCACATCCACAAAGAACATATCGGAGAGGGCGACTCACCTAAGATACCACCTGTCCCCCAGTCCATACTCCCGTCCACAGATCCCAGAGCGAGGCCAGAGGCATCGTGGAAGTTTCCGTTCCAGCATGACAGTAGTGGCAACAACCTTCCCAAATAAAAATGAGAGATGAAAGTAAAAAAAACAACAACCCAAAGCACTATCTGAAAAACCTCACTTTGAAAATCATTGACAACACCTCCATGAGGAGAGTTTAGAGGTACTGAAGGAAGGAGAGGCAGCATCGCTATCCTGTCTACTGAAGGGTTGCTCACTATTTTTGCTTTAATTTCACCAAGGGTTGAGCAAACCATGGACCATCTTCAAACAACAGAAAACAGAATCTTCTTCCCCCTTACACATGGTGGCAGGGAATAAGCCAGTCAGTGTACAGTCTATAGGACATGCCACTGTGGTTATGCAAATTATTTCAGCCATGAGCAGGGTGAGTGTCCAGTTACCATCAGGAACTCAATACCCTGCAACATCAGGAAAGTCAACCATTAAACTTCCTGGTCTGTCTTGGAAAGGCAGGAGGTAGCAGAAAAAGGTATAACATGATCCAAGGGCTGGAAACTGAAGTGAAACAAATTCAGACTGGAAATAAGATGTACATTTTAAATAGGGAGAGTAATTAACCATTGTAACGATTTATCAGGGGTCATGGTGGATTCTCCATCACTCACAATTTTTAAATCAAGACTGGATGGGTTTTTTTTCCCTAAAGGATCTGCTTTAGGAATTATTTAGGGGAAGTTCTACAGTCTGTGTTCTACAAGAGGTCAGACTAGAGGATCACAATGTCCCTTCTGGCATTGGAATCTGTGAATCTATGAGGAGTGTCAGTGAGTGAGGAATATAAAGGGGTTGGGATGGACAAGAGAGGACAAACAAGTTTCTGAATGGTGGCTTGAAATGATATGGAGGTGTGGATAGGGCACAAAGAGACAGAAAGTCTGGTCCAGATGTCAAGAGCTGCAGAGGAGAAGGCTCTCACAAAGAGAGTGCCCATACTATGTGAAAGGACAGAAAAAATGGTGCTTGATATGCAGAGGGAATGAGACAGGAGACAGATAGGCTGGAGCAGGACTATCAAGGTGGTGGTGAGTTAAACTGGATCTTGAAATGAATGGGAGGCCGAGCCGATGGAGCTGTGTAAGGATGGGGGTGATGTGGCCATGCTTCTTTGCACTGCAGGAGCGATTAGCTGCACTTATCAGCACTTCCACCAGGGACAAATCTCCTCATTCTGTACTGGAAAGATTTCTCCATTGCCTGGCCTAGCACAACAGAGCCCTCACCTGTGCTCTCCAAAGCTCATCCCGCTCGTGGGCCACGCGCCAGTGGGTGTCGCCCATCATGGCGATGAGCAGGTTGAGCATGAGGAGGGTGGCGATGACGGCAAAGGCGAAGTACACCACACTGTACATGAAGGGCAGGTCCACGCTGTAGTTGGCAGGCCCGTCAATGATGGTGAGGAAGAGCTCAAAGGTGGTGAACAGAGACATGGGATAGCTGTAGAACTGGCCCAGCTCTGTGGGGTTCTCTGTCTGGAAGATTATGTAAAAGGCTGGAGGGGCACAAGGAAAGGAAGAGAAAGTTACAATACGAATAATGCCCTGTGGTCAGCAACAGAGAATCTGAGGGGTGGGATCAGAATGGGGATTATTGGAGTGTAAGATCTTCTGGACAGGGACTATATCTATCTGTGTGTGCAACTCCCCGCATGATGGGAGCTAATTCCTGACTGGGGCCTTTGGGCTTTACAGTAATATAAGCAATTAATAATAAACAAGCTGTGACATAACAGAAGGCCATGCTGGGGAAAGTTCTAGCATCATTTCCACAGAAATATACTCCTGAGGAAATTCTGCACCAAAACATTTTAAAAATTCTGTGCCAAAAAAATAAAAACTCTATGCACAATATTTTAAAATTCTGCAAATTGTATTTGTCCACAAGTAAATGTGGAAGCTCCAGCGTGGCAGTGGGGAGGACAGGCCACTGGCTGCACAGAGGTGGGAGATCATCCTGCAACCCCCACCACCCCCAGGACATGGACTTGGTGGTGAGGCTGCACCCGACCCTGACACAGCGCAAGGGACGGACCTGCCCTAGAAACACCCCGGGGCCCTGCCCCTCCGCACCAGGCGCATCAGATGGGGGCAGGCAGGCTCAGCCCAGCAGAATCCAAGTGTGGAGGGGCTTAGTGTGGAGGAATCCAGGTGCAGGGAGGGAGGGTTCTGTGTGGGGCAACCTGGATGTAGCGGGATCTGGATGCACAGGAGCTCGTGGTGGGGGGAGCGGGGGCGTTCCAGGTGCAGGGGCAATGGGACTCTGCAGGGGGGATCCAGGTGAAGTTGGTTGGAGCTTGACAGGGGGTTTAGGTGCTGGGTGAGTGTGGCTTGGTGGGGTGGGGGTCTGGGTGCAGCTCGTTGGAGCTCAGTGGGATGGGGGTCCAGGTGTGTGTAGGGGGACTCATCAGAGTGGTCCAGGTGCATGGGGGGTGAGGCTCATTGGGGAGGGCGTTTAAGTGCGGGGGACTCAGCAGGGGGTGGTCTGGGTGCACAGGTGGGAGTCTGGATGCAGGGGAGTGGGGCTCAGCAGGGAGGGGCCAGATGCAGGCAGGTGGGGCTTGGCAGGGGGGATCCAGGTGTGGGGGATTGGTGAGGCATGGTTTGATGTGGGGGTGGGGGTCTGTTTGCAAGAAGGAGGGTTTCAGATGCAGGGGGAGCTAGGTTCCGAGGGTGAGGCTCAGCAAGGGGGTCTGAGTTTGGGGGCCCCCAAATGCACAGGTGTTGAGTGGACAGAGGAGCAGCTCTCTGTAGTGATCCCTCCCCTGGTGGCTGAGGAGTGATGGAGGCAGAAAGCGAGGGGGCGAGGGAACAGAGGTGTGGGAGGTTTCTTGGGGTGGGTCTTACTGCTTACTGCTCTGGCCCCAGTTGCTCCATGCAGGAAAAATACGCTCCTCCCCCTCCTCAGCCCAGCTGGGACTAACAGCTGATCCTAGTGCAGGATAGGATTCATTGGTCCGGGTGTCCCGAGAGCTAGGTGTGGGAGGGTCCAGGTGCAGGGGGGCTCCAGATGCACAGGGTGAGGCTTGGCAGAGGGTCTGGATATAGGGAGTCTCGCTATAGAAACATGGGGGCTGGGCAGATGGGGAATGGGTCTGACCTGGCACCGGCTGGAGTGTCCCTAGCCGTGACCCCCCCACAGTGATTTACCTCTCTGCTGGCTGCTCCAGGCGCATGAAACAACATGCCCATGCTGCAAGTGAGGGGCGCATGGCCCCTCTTGCATTTTCCCTTTGCTTCCCCATCAGAAAGTCATTTTTCTGCGGGAAAGCAAAGAAATCTATGGCAGATATTAATTCTGCATGTGAGCAGTGATGCAGAATTCCCCCAGGAGTAGAAATAGAAGCCATGTGTTGTCACAGCCCTAGCTGGCTCTCTCAAAGAGAGCAAGGTGATGCTAGGCTGAATTACCCAGATAAGACATGGAGAGACAGCAGAGGGAACACAGCCTGGTTTACAAATTATGGTCTCACCTGATGAAAAGCCAAGTATCACCACCGCCATGAGCCAACAGAAGCGCATGAGGTCTCCAAATATCATCTGCAGAGCAAAGAGATAGGTATAGATGCCATGAGACCCGACTTTCCCACCAAGCCAAAGACCTTTCCCCCTTCTCACTGTGTGATACTAAATATATCTGATGTTACAGGTATGTTGAAGAAAGGAGCATCAGAAAGCCCTCATGGCTAACACCTGTGTCCAGTGGAAAAGGCCTGAGTTCTTCCTGTCACAGAAAAGACCTCATTCCCATGTTCTAATATAAATCTGTTGGAGGAAGTCTGCTCTTCTGGTTTTCCCTGTCTGGATTTTTGTATTGGGATCAGTCTCTGTGTAACAAGGCTGTGTTGTCCTTACCTTCTGAATCATGATGGTGAAGGGTCCCAGCATCTGAAAGCCTCGTGCGAAGTACATGACGTTGCACCAGCCCAGCACCAGGGCAAAGGACATGGGAACCACCTCTCCAGTGGTGCTGGTGAGACGCATCACCATGGTCACCAGGATCATACAGGCATAGGTGATGCTGTAGAGGAAGAGAGAGAGCCAGGAGGATCAGCATGGGAATCATGCCTTCTTTCTTTTGTGTTCACACACAGGTATACTCTGTCCCACTTGTAGATGAAAACTGGCTAAAACTTATGCTCATCTGTGCTTGCTCACTTGCCTGGCTGTCAGACATCTCTCTCTCTGTCTCTGTCTTTCTGATGCACATAAACTGATGGAGAAAGAGAAAGAAGCAAAGAAAAGCAACACCCAGAAGAGGAGAGAGAGCAGGTCTAATGACAAGGTAAAGGACAGCTGGATAGAAAATGAGAGACAAGCTATTTATGAGATTTGGAGAGGTGGAACCTCACATGATGACGTGGAATGGTCCTCCCAGGATGGTTTGTCCGAAGTACTTGGTGGCTCCAACTCTAAGGATATCTGGAATCTAAGAGGAACACTCTGTTAAGTTTGGGGATCAGATGGATTATGCCCAAGGAGATGATCAGAATGATAATTCCCAATCTACATAGAGTTCTGTTCATCCATTGATCTTACAGCTAATTGTCCTGGATATGGGGAGGAACATGGAAGCTGTTTAAGAGCACAGAGCATTACCCAAAAATCCCAGATCCAGATGGAGCTACATTTTGCCAAAACAGTGGGGACAACACCCTAACTCTCCTCGGAAGTTCCTGAAATCCTTACTGCCAAGTGGTCACAACCTCAGTTTCAGGTCTTATCTGACAGATGGCACTTCCAGTAACATAGTGCTCCATAGGACCCTGCTGAGGCACTAGGGTTCAAAGAATGACCCCTACTGAGTCACCAACACAGGCCAGTCTCTGTTTAGCTTAAGTAAGAGCTCTCTTGATTAGAATCCAGGGCTGTATTGCTCACACTGTTGCCCTTACCTCCAGGATCAATATCACTACAGCTCCAATTACTGTGATCAGCTCCCCGACCAGCCTGAGTTCATCCTCATATGTCACATAGGATTCCTGAAAGGAGAAAAAGAGGAGCTAATGACGGGTATGGGGGAACACTATAGTGTCTGGAGAGGCCACAAGAGCCATCCGGGTCCAGGCTGAGCACCTGAGACATCAGGACACAGAGAATTTCCCCAACTACTATTCCCTCCCTGAAAAAGAGTATGAGGTGAGTAAATGAAAGAAGGCAAAGCTACAGCCACTGAGGTCAGGAGACAGTAGGATTTCCCCGATAGGTTGGACTGATGCCCCAACCCTACCCACATTGCCCCCCAATCCCCATACATAATGCACCTGCAGCATTTTCTGGATATAGATGGTGTTGTCTCTGTCATTCGTTTTGTTTTCTGATCGAGCTTTCAGAGGTCGGTAAACACAGCACATGGTAAAGCAAATCATGTACAGCACGTAGAACAAGGCCAGGAAACAGAAATAGGGATGTCCATACATATTCCATTTCAGGCTCACCAGCTCCTTCACAGGTGTTAGATCTAAAATCTGACGGGCCTGAGAGAGAGAAAGAGATCAGTTATTAGCTGTGAGAGACATTGGTTTATGGGCACTCTCTACACTAGTTCCTGGCAGGACATTAACATAAGCTAATTTCTCCAAGGGCATCTCAGCATGAGGACACTACATTCATCTCATACACAAGCGAATTCTTCAGTCAAGTTGCATGAGCCCAGCTGCCCATAAGACTGTTGGACAAAGTGCTAAGAAAATAGGGAACACCCTTGCACTCTGCTTTTATTCATTAAGTGGGAGAGAGGGAGAGAGAGTGTGTATGTGTGTGTGTTGGAGACAATGGAAACAGGGAGACATTGACTTAACTACTCTGCAACTCTGCACTTACTATCCTGATGTGTTGCTCTGTACTGCTAACTTACTACTGGGTTCTAGCCCAGAGGTGGATATATTTCTGCAATGATTGAATGATCCCTATAAAATCTGTGGGGGTGTAAGGCACTGCAAAAAAGAAACTGTATTCTTGAAAACAGTAATAAATCTAATTTTTATGATCTAGAAAGATCTCTACCTCTTTTATGAGTCATTTTACACACTGTATGAGGTGTATACAATAGGGATGGGCTAACCTCACGATGTCAGTAGTTTTTGAACCTTGTGAACAGTTCTGGAGGTTCAGAGGGTGCACAAAACTAATTCAAGTTTGTGAATCTTCTTTTCCTGTGATTGGAAGTTGTTTTGAAGACTGACTCAATTAAAGCTAAAGGTAACTTGTGTTATATAAGAGATAAGACACCTTTCACTGTGAAAAACATAATCTAGCCATTAAAGGAAAGGACTGGAAGTCAGAACATTGGGTTCTATTTCCAGTAGTGGCACAGATTTCTCAAGTGATCTTGTGTAAGTCACTTAAGTCAGTTTTCAGATAGTGCCTAAACTTAGGCACCTAAATAAATGGTATGTTTTCCAAAGGTGCTTCTATTGACGTCACTTGGAGTTGTGTGCAGTGTAATTGCAGCTGTGTCAGTCCCAGGATATCAGAGAGAAAGTGAGGTAATATCGTTTCTCTCTCACTAAGAGAAGTTGGTCCACCTTGTCTCTTGGAATTCTGGGAATTCTGCATCTGTGGAAAATTTGTCACCAAGGCTGAAAAATTCTGCCCTTAATGTCTCTACCTCTTTTTCTCCTCTGTAAAGATTTTGTCGGCATTAAACCAACTATCTCCTTTAGGAGAAGAAAGGGAGAGGGCTGGAAGACAGCTGACTGGGAAACACAGCAAAAGAAGAACAGTCCAGAGAAAACAAGAGAAACAAATGATAACTATACAAAGGGTTTGGCTTGTTTATTCACCAGCCAAGGACTTCATAGATATAAAATAATCCTATAAGTGTATGGCCATTTTTTTATTGAGGTTTTAACTGCATGAATAAAAATAACACTGCACTGTTTTTTTAGTTTTCATATGTGAGGTTTTTTCCACAACAATAATAATGCACCTCTAGGCTATTACAAAACTGAAATCAAACCTGTAACTACAGAATGAAAAGAAAAAAGTTTCATAGATCTGCCATAGGATCAGACTGAGAAAATCAATTACAGCTTTTCAGTAATCAATACTTAATGTGTCCTTTTGAAAAGATTCTGATTATAGATAGTTCTTTCATAGGAACATTCTGGAATATACTCTTATGGGAAAAGCCCATAGAATTTAAAAGGCATGAGACAATAGGATTCTATAGAAATGTCTCTAAATGTCCTGTCCAATGTAACAGAGAATGAGACATGTTCTATAGAATTTCTTTACCAATATATAATATTTGTTAGAGAATCGTGTCCCTGCTCTAGAATTGTACAGTTGGTTAAAAGTTTTTAAAGGACGATACAGACAAACTGTCTGACTTCATAGACATGGCCCATAGAAAGGAGATATTTTATATATTTGAACTGAAAAACAAAGCCAAAAGATTGACACACAGTCCAATTCTCTTCAATGTAGGTCCTGATCCTAAGCGGGTGTAAATCAGCATAGCTCAACTGAAGTAAATGAAATTATGCTGGTTTATTCCAGATGAGCCTTGGGGCTCAGTTTTTCTCTCCCATATGTGAATGTAATGCCCACTGACTTCAGTAGAAAGTACACCCATGTATTCAAAGGCAGAATTAGATACGTAGCTGATTGTTTATGGTGGATCAAAGTCTCCTTCAGAGGTCCAGAGAAACAGTTTATACAGACGTCAGTCATAACATGCTAAGGCAAAAGTCAAAGCCAGCTGCATGCTGCTTCCGCAGAAGTCAGCATATGATGTTATTTCACTTGAAAGTTATCCACATATAAAAAAATGAACCTCAGAGAATTTATTTGTTTGCTCTCAAAGAGAGTTGGCCATGTTAACAAGTTCACTGGCAAACAATTTATGTTTCTGAGAGTTCACAGTAGGTTTACCACTGAAGGTAAATGAGTTCTTTCTCCAAGAAGGAAGATGGATGGCAGATTTCTAACTCATTTAGAATTAGTCTGAGTTATGACAGTTCCTTGCAGAGACAGCAAGAGAATGGCATCTATCATTGTTTTATGATTCTCAAAGATTTAGGATCATGATACATTCCTATACACCCTGAAATACAGGAGTCCCTGGCATCAGATATTTTTAGGGGCAAGAAGCAGGTAAATCTTTCCAGATTTGATTAGCAATGGACTGCTAGTAAGATTCTCAGGCCAATAAAATATTATATTATATTTTAAACAATCTGTACATTTGTTGCCCATTTGTTGCCGATACCCATTGGCCTCAGCTGTACCAAGTCCTAGGTGTCTGCTCTAAGCCTGAGAATTTTGTATGAGATACTTGGAGACGTATGGGGCCAAATTCAGAAGTATAAGGTAGATGCCCTTACACCCAGTTCAGACTGCCCAAAATCTATTTACAGGTGCACAGGGGAGTCCAAGTTTGGGCAGCTTATGTACCCGGAAGCAGGAAAAAGGTGTAAATTAAATTAAGGGCTGAGAGGCTACTTTAAACTACACATTCTTACAATACCCTAGTTTTGTTTCTCCTGCTAGACTCCTCTTCAAAGCCCTTATATCACTCCAGCTTAGACTTGCTTAGACCTGGTGGGTGCTATGTGGGGGGTGTGCATAGTTAAGTTACATGCTGGTAAGTAGGTGTGAATCTAAGGGCTTGTCTAGATGATGAGTTAAGTGTGTGGGAAGCTGGGCTGTAAATCTACAGCGCGCTGACTGGGTATATGGACCCTGTACCTGTACCATGCACTAAAAGTTCCTTAGTGCACTGTGGTCTACTCCACTTTGAAAGAGAGGTAGATCAAAGGGTATGAGGGAACTTTAAGCGTGCGTCTACACTCTGAGTTAGGGGTGCGATTTCCCTGTTGGCGTGCACACTAGCTCTCCTCAGGCTAGCACGAGTATAAATAGCTGTGTAGCCACAGTACATAGAATGATTTCTATTTCGTACACACATTACAAATATTCACCTGAATACAGGCTTTTGTCTTGAAAACAATCTATAATAAGCTTCATTAAAACAACTCTGGTTGCCTAAAATGATGGCAGTGTATCACAGATATTGAACTAGTCCAGTTATGGTAGCAGAGGTGAGGATTCTGTGAGCCTAGTACGGAGCTGAACCTAAATGAATATAAGGGAGTCTAAAATGAGGAGACTTAGCTTCTCCTGACGCCCCTGTCCCTTGCCCAGGACCTGATCCTCCTCTCACATCAATGTAAACCAAAGGTAACTCAACTGATGTCTATATCTCACTGAACTGAGTGTAAGTGCAGGTTCTGCTACTGACTTCCTCTGAGACCTTGGGCAATGCACTTAGTGCAAAATTGTCAAAAGCACCTAAGTGATTTAAGAGCCTAAGGCCCCTTTTCAAATGGGATTTAAGTGGTTTTTGAAATTTTACCTGTAATCTCTCTGTGCCTTAGCTCCCAGACATAAACATTTCTCCCATTCTTGTCCTTTTAAACTGTGAAAGGACAAAGATTATCTCTCACTATGTATTTGTACAGTGCCTAGCACAATAGGGCCCTGATCTCAGTTGGAGCCTCGAGATACTACTGCAGTGCAAGTAACTTATAATAATGGAGTTACAGCAGATCAAAAGTGGGTGTATAAGTTACAGAAGGGTGTGGATGGGAAATAGTACTTTAACAGTATGATCCATATATGTATGGGATAGAAAAAGAAGGGATAGTCTGCTAGTGCAGATTCTGACAAAAAATTTAATTTTCAGTATTTGGGAGAGAGTTATTGCATAGTATGAGCCCATCATGTTTTCCTCTATTTGGGAAAATAGCTTTCTCGACATTATTTAGTTCATGGCATCAAGAATTGTGGATCTGCAAATGCATGCATGTCTTCGGAAGAGAGGGGGTCATCAGAATTTATTTTAAACGTTTGAATTAGTCTCTTGGACTGGCTCCCGGGTAGTTTTTATAGATCTGTTTCATAATGTTTCATAATGTATACTGTCCTTTAAATGCTCACAGATACCAACACATGCAGGGATTTAAGGGATTCTCAATATATAAAAAAAAACATAGTGAGGTCAGCATATTTTCCCAGGGCTTCTAGTAGCTGGAAAAGGCATCAATAATTTTTTATCTAGGACTATCTATTTCATAAGTGTTTCTAGAGTTTTGCGGTATGGAAATTACATAACACAACTAACAATGTGCTGGATTTGTTTCCCCTTCTTATAATTTCAGTATCTATTGATATTTTCCGTATATTAGGAGGCCTAGCTCATTGTTTATTGACGTCATTACAATTAATGCTTTAGGACACTAATTGAGCCTTGAAGATGTTTTTGTTTTCTCTGTAAGGAAACCTGTTGTTGGCGGGTATCTTTTTTTCCCCAATGTCAAGCCTGGATGGGTCTTACCCATTTTTGTTTCAGAAGTTAATTTGGAATGTTAGTTAATGAGGTATCGAATAATCAAACTTTGCATTTCTAAAGCACCTTCCATCCCAGGATCTCAAAGCACCTCAATAACCACTAAGGAAAAGCTCACAACACCCCACTATATAGGCAAGGAGTATTGCAGCAGCACAGAATACTTCTTATTTATGTCTTTGAGACTACAGAATCAGAGAGCACCTTCTGCTGAATCTGCAACATCGCTTCCTGTAGCATTAGCATCCTTGGGCATATTGAACATGGCACAGGGCCTAAGGCAACATTCTTTAAACCATCCTCTCAAACTGCGAGTTTATGGTGTAACTGTTGTATAGAATCATATTTACTGTGTCACAAAGGGTTTGCTGCATTTCACTTGTTCCCTGTCTCAAATGGGCAAGAAGTGCCAGATCTTGTGGACTATATGGAATAGCTGCGCAGCTGGAACTTTCAGTGTTCAGTTGGATTTCTCTTTTCATAACAAACACTTTCTGTACAGAGACTCTGACCCCCCGGTGTACCTCTCTCTTCTTGGTTGAGACAACAAGCTCCAGGAAGGACTGATCTTCACCCCAGGAGTCAATTTCTGTGAGGTCATAGAGGACAGAAGTCACGGGGCCAAAAGTCCACAGAGTGTGCTTTCGCTTCTGCATGAGGTGCTGAAACATCTGAGGAGCAAGGAAAGGGATGGTGCGGAATCAGTCAATGCCCAGGAATTCATGCAACTCACAGTATACATATGCCAAATTGATTATAACAAGTTCTGCACTAAAATTTGGCACTGGGTCTTTTTGCAGTTTTCACATCTTTCAATGGTTTGCTTTTCTGTGACATTGACAAAATGGCTGTTGCTGCATTAACAAACTCTACCTCCAACCATCTGCCCCCCACACATTACTGAAGCCTCCCCTCGCGCAGAAGGTGTCATTTTTAGCACCTTCAAGCAAAAATAAAATCACAAAAAAGGCAATTTTGGGGATGAAACGTGTTCATTTGTAAGATTTTTTTTTTAAATTAACCCCTCTCCCCCACAAGTTCTAGCAGTTTCACCTTTTGTCACAAATATTTCACACACTTCTATCTAGGCTTTGGATCTGGCTCACTGGATTGCCCTCCGTGGCGCCATGGGCCCTGCGCCGCTCTCAGAAGTGGCAGGCACCACGTCCTTGCAGCCCCCTGTGCAATGTCCTTGCCTCCAGGCTTTGCCCCCTGCAGCTTCCATTGGCCGGGAATGGGGAACCACGGCCAAGGGAGCTACAGGGGAAGTACACGTTTCTTATTTACAATGTCACCCGAATGTGAGAACAGGCGTTCGCATGGCACTTTGGAGCTGACATTGCAAGGTATTTACGTGCCAGATATGCTAAACATTTGTATGCCCCTTCATGCTTTGGCCACCATTCCAGAGGACATGCTTCCATGCTGAAGATGCTAATTAAAAAATTAATGTGTTAATTAAATTTGTGACTGAACTTCTTGGGGGAGTATTGTATATCTCCTGGTCTGTTTTACCTGCATTCTGCCATATATTTCATGTTATAGCAATCTCGGATGATTACCCAGCTCATGTTCATTTTAAGACCACTTTCACAGCAGATTTGACAAAATGCAAAGAAGATACCAATGTGAGATTTCTAAAGATAGCTACAGCACTGGACCCAAGGTTTAAGAATCTAAAGTGCTGTCCAAAATCTGAGAGGGACAAGGTGTGGGACATGCTTTCAGAACTCTTAAAAGCAACACTCAGATGCAGAAATTACAGAACCTGAACCACCAAAAAAGAAAATCAACCTTCTGCTGACTCAGATGTGAAAATGAACGTGTCAGTCCACTCTACTTTGGATCATTATCGAACACATCATCAGCATGTCCTCTGGAATGGTGGTCAAAGCATGAAGGGACATATGAATCATTAGCGCATCATAAATATCTTGTGACCCACCAGCTACAACAGTGCCATGTGAATGCCTGTTCTCACTTTCTTTCAGGTGACTGAACAAGAAGCAGGCAGCATTAACTCCTGTAAATTGTAACCAAACTTGTTTGCCTGAGCCATTGGCTGAAGTAAGAGCGAGTGGGCTTTAGGCTCTAAAGTTTCACATTGTTTTATTTTTGAATGCAGGTTTTTTGGTACATACATTTGTAAGTTCAACATTCATGATAAAGAGATTGCACTACAGTACTTGTATTAAGTGAATTGAAAAATACTATTTCTTTTGTTTTTTACAGTGCAAATATTTGTCATAAAAATAATAATATAAAGTGAGCACTTTGTATTCTGTGTTATAATTGAAATCAATATATTTAAAAATGAAGAAAACATCCACAAATATTTAAATAAATGGTATTCTCTTATTGTTGAACAGTGCTATTTTTTTTAATCGCTTGACAGCCCTAGTTTTTATATTAGAAATTCAGTTCTTGTCTACACTGTTTTTCTTGGAAGACTGTGGCTGACGGTAGAATTACTAAATGTATGACATCAAGAGTAATGAAGGCTAGGTAATGGAGAGAAAGGAGAGAAGTTCCCTGGTCCTCCATGTCCGTGAAGAAACCCAGCAAAGGAAGGAAGACAAGGCTTGATATTCCTTTTCTACACAACTAATAGGCTACCTGGATGCCAGTCCCCTTAGACAGAGAACACTTGAGCTACCCATTTCTGAAAGCCTTCTCCTGTGAAGAGCTAACGGTGTCGTGCTTGAACTCACCACGGTGTTGCCTTCCACTCCAGCCAGTTTGAATGGAGTGAGCCCCTCATTGTTTGGGATTGAGTCCAGGGTTCCCAGACTCTCATCGCTCTTGTCATAGGAGAGAAGCAGGTTGTACATCTGACAGGCAAAAGTCTTGTTGGGCTGGAGAACCAGGATGTGGAGGATAGTGTTCCCTATGGAGGAAGTAATGTAGGGATCACACGACATGATACAGACTAGAGCAGCGGATGTGCATTAAAAATAATTCTTGATTAACAAAACTAAGGAGCATATAATTGATTGATAACATTAACATCTTCTTACATTTCCCTAGCACCCTCCCAGGAACTGCACGTGGAGTAAAGTAACTGCTCAGTGTGTGTAAGGGTGGCAGAACCTGGCCCTATGCAAGTCACTTGGCCCGTGCAGAACTCTTACCCAGAGAGTCTTGTGCTCTGATGTCAGCTCCATTTTCAATGAGCAACCGGACGATCTCCTCACTCCCCATGCAGGCAGCAAATGATAGAACATGCTCCCCTGAAGAGGAAGAATCAGAGAGAAAATAAGACTCGGATCACAAGGAAATAAGCACACACGCCAGATGGAGACATGTATGGGAATCTATGCATGGGAAGGGAAGAGAGTTACCCAGAAGTTCAATAAATCCCACACCTCAAAAAAGTCATACTACTGAGTGGAACACATTCCCCTCCCCCGCCCCACCAAAAAAAATGTCAAGATGACAGAATGGGTCACAGCTAGGGGAGACCTAGGCTCTTAGAAGGGACACTGTTTAGCTAGTTGACAGGTGAGAGAATTGCTGCTAGGCAGGGGCGGTTCTGTGTTTTTTGTCACCCCAAGCACGGCAGCCAGGCAGCCTTCAGCGGTGTTTCTGCGGCAGGTCCGCCGGTCCCGCCCCTTAGGCATACTCACTGCCGAATTGCCGCCGAACCGCGGGACTGGTGGGCCTCCCGCAGAAACGCCACCGAAGGCTGCCTGACTGCTGCCCTCAGAGCGACCGGCAGGGTCCCCCCCATGGCTTGCCACCCCAGGCACGCACTTGGTGCACTGGGGCCTGGAGCGGCCCCTGCTGCTAGGATGATTTGTGTTCAAATTGAATTGGAGTGCCTGGTAAAAAGTGTGTAACTGACAGCCCTGGAGAGCAGAGCCCTGTATTTATCTAGAGTGGGTATAGCACAGGCAGCACCAGTACAAGCTTTCCCCACACTCCCTCCATCACCCAATCCTCCAGAAGAGAGGGGAAGAAACCCAGTCTGTCCTGGGAGCTGCAGACAGGGACATACCAAAGTAGATAAGGTTATGGGCGCTGCGCCTGAAGAAGAGTCCAGTGGCCCGTGGGCTGGAGACATTGGCCCCCTTCTTGAGCAAAGCCTTCACCAGATTAATGTTCTGATTCACTGCGGCGATATGGAGAGCTGTCTGCCCTGCAACACACGTGCACCCAAATAAAACACATCCTCTGGGAAATCTACCGCCAGCCATTAAAGCAGAGATCAGTAATCTGTGCCTAGGTTTATTGTGTGTATGTTGTGAAGTTTAATGGGCATGTGCCAGAAAGAGTTCTGCCACTTGCCAAGAAGATGCACAGGCTGCACATTTGAGATGTTTTCCTGCTGGAGACTGAAGAGACGCTTGGGCAGGTTGAACGATGGCTTTCAGTGGGGCAGAGACATGCAGGCTCATATGGCAAGTGGACTGAGATCCCAAATGCTCAGATGAAGACTCTGGTATCTCTCACAGGGAATGAATAGCAGGTTAAGCTGTGACTAGCCAGGGACACCATCTTTAATTCTCAAGATGGAGATTGGGGTAACCCCCCCCCTGCATTTTTTTATTTTTTTTTAAACTATTTTGGAGAGGAACATTGCTGTTTTGAATCCTAGCTTGGCATTCCTGTTTCTGCAATTGCACTTATTCTTTCCTTCCCTATTTTTGAATCTGGGCCTTTAGCACCTTTCAAATCTTTTAAAAAATTTCACCTGTATATGCTTACCCTCACTATCTGCCTATCTCTTGATGGTTTAGAGCAGGGGTGGGCAAACTTTTTGGCCCTAGGGCCACATCGGATAAGAAATTGTATGGAGGGCCAGGTAGGGAAGGCTGGGGGAGGCTATGCCTCCCCAGTGAGGCATGGCCTGCCCCGCTATCCAGCTCCCCAGAGCCCCCACCCAACCCCCCCTGCTCCCCACCCCCGACTCCCCCCCAGGACTCCTACATCCTATCCAGACATGCCTGCTCGCTGCTCCCTGACCTTCCCCCGGGATGCCTGTCCCCTATCCAATCCCCCCTGCTTCCCACCCACCTGGGGCCCCCTATCCTACCCACCCTTCTCTCCCTGCTCCATGTTACCTGTGGGATGGGGGAAAGGGGGCTCAGTTCTTTCCCTGTGCGTTTCCCCTGCTCGTTTGGCTGCTCTCCCGGGCAGTCAGGCAGGGCTCGCTCCCTGTCTGGGCTTGGCTGCTGGGGACAGGGGCCAAGCATGCTTGGGATGGATGGGGGGCCCTGGCTTGCTCTGCCCCTGTCCCCAGCAGCAGGTCCCTTGACCGCCCCCCTCTCAGAACTCCCCTTGCTCCCCGCCCCCTGACCGCACTGCCCTGGAGCAGCAGGTCTGGTGGCGCTATAGCTGTGTCGCCCAGCCGGAGCTGGAGCCACGCTGCCCAGGCACTGGGGGAACTGTGACTGCGAGGGAGGCAGGGAGGGAGGGGAGCAGAAGGGGAGGGGCTAGGGGCTAGCCTCTGCCCCGCTCACCGCGCTGCCAGGGAGTTGGGCTGGCTCCTCCGTAAGCCTGTCTCGACCCTGCTCCCTGGCAGGAGCTCAGGGGCCAGAGGAAAGGGTCCTGCGGGCCACATGTGGCCCACGGGCCATAGTTTGCCCCCGCTGGTTTAGAACCCTTTCCCTGAGTAGTTGAGCAAGAGGAGGGAGGAGTTAACCCTGGGATCACTGAGGACCAGATAATTGCACATCAAAAATCTAATTTAGTACACATAGCATGATAATTATTTTCCACATTCCATTGCACAGACAGCTGATCCAACAGGGATCAGAGCCTGCCCTTTGTGTATCTGCGTGAGTGTTCCTGTGCAGAGTTCAACCCAAGGTTACACTAAGCGAACAGGAAACGTTTGTGGACTTGTTTCACAATGCTGTAGTTTAGCAATACAGCAAAGTAGGAGACCTCTAACCAATTGTCCTCACTGGATAATATTTATTTCCTGACCCTCCAGAGGGATCCCAGTTTAGTCTCATGTCTTGGTGATGGTACCTTCATATAGCTCCGATGTCATCCTCTCATTAACAAGTTCTGGAGCTGCCTCCATCAGAGCCTGAGCAGCCTCCATATTATCATACAAGACAGCCACATGAAGAGCTGTTTCTCCCACTGCACCTGGAGAGAGTGGGAGAAGCATACAAGTCATCTAGTCATTCATATGTATAAGACAAAGCTGAGCAGAGATTTCATATTAATAGTGGGAGCTTTTTGAGTGGGAGTGAAGTCTAGCAAATAGGGTGACTCAGGAAACCTGGGTTCTATTTCTGACTGCCACTGGCCTGCTGTGTGACCTTGACTTTCCCTCTCCATGCTTTTGTTTCCCATCCCATCCTTTGTCCTTCTTCTCTTGTAAGTTCTTTGGGGCAAGGACTACTTCTTACTATGTCGGTACAGTGACTAACACAATGGGCCTCTGATTTCAGTTGTGGCCTCTAGGAACTACTGTAATACAATAATATTCCAGTGTGGAAGACAGTTTCTCAAAGGTGATGGAGGAAGCATGGCTGGAGATGTTTATTGCAGGGAACAGTTCTACGGCAAGCTGGGAGAATAGAGGTCTAGACAAACTATTACCCAATAAGTCTTTTCCACCTCTAAGTTTCACAATTAATCTAGGAGCTGAATAGTTCTTTGATAGAATAATTGGTACGGAACTAGGAATTTTGCTTTGCTGCAGTACTTAGGCCATTGGGTTCCTCCTTTCCTCCTGCTCAAAAAGCCCAGGCCTTGGCCACTCTCCTTCAGCTGTTAGCAGTAAAAGGGCTAAGGATACACAGTCAGGCAGTTCTGATATCACCTACAGGAAGGTAGTGGTGCACACATATACTGCTGTAGTGTCTTGGCCTCCCCAGGAAGAAACTAAGGACAAATAACCACAGACTCACACTGGCAGGCCCTGGATGTCTGTCATGGGTAGGGAGCAGGAAAGTAGGGGACAATTTACCTCTTTGATAGACATCACAGGTGCCATCAGAGATCAGTTTCTTGATGGCCCGGAGATCGTTCTCCTTGGCAGCCTGGAGAAGTGGAGACTCCCAGATTCTGCAACCAAGAAAAAACAAACCAATGTTAAAAACCTCAGTTGCACCCACTTCTCTCTGACTTAGAATTTAATTCTTCAGGATCAACATGGCTTTCCGGAGCCAATAGCAACCCTCAAGCTTAGCACCTTTCCACCCTGATAGGTAAGTCATGTGTTTGTTATGCATTGGTGCTACTCTTTGAATTCCCTCCCCTGTACAAAAAAAGAAAAATAACAACACCGCAACAGAGACAGAACTCAATAAAAGAACAAGAACTGGGAAATCATCAACACTTACTGCATTGACATGAGACCACATGGTGGCAGCAGAGGGAAAGAGATGAGAAAGTCAGTTATGCTTTGGAATAAGTGACTCCCAAACTGTTTCAATTTCTAGACTGTTACCCACATTTAAAACAGATAGTTTCTTTGTTTGAAAGTGTGTCAGTGAAAGAGGCTAAGAGACTGCATTGCCAGTCATTAGAGACCTTAGCTATCAGTAGTCTAGGTAGCTTGGGAGCAAAAAAGCCAGCAACTACATCCCCTTATTTCAGGGATCACTATACAAATAGTGTCTCTTCACTTGGAAATAAAAGGGAAAATCTCCTCTTCAACTCCCCAAAGCTCCAGAGGTACAATTAATGGACTAGGAGCTAAACTGTAATCTCATGCTGTGTGGGAGCTAAAGACCCAAATCTTAATATAAACAATCTTTTCCCTATTGCTGAAGGGAATTATGGAAGTTATGGAGCACTGAAATTGTGCAGCCTGGGTTTATGCCAACTACGGGAAACTGAGCCAGTAAAGCACATGCCATCAAACAAGCTCATAAGAACATAAGAATATAAGAATGGCCATACTGGGTCAGACCAAAGGTCCATCCAGCCCAGTATCCTGTCTACCCACAGTGACCAATGCCAGGTGCCCCAGAGGGAATGAACCTAACAGGTAATGATCAAGTGATCTCTCCTTTGCCATCCATCTCCATCCTCTGACAACACCATTCCTTACCCATCCTGGCTAATAGCCATTTATGGACTTCACCACCATGAATTTATCTAATTCTTTTTTAAACCCTGTTATAGTCCTAGCCTTCACAACCTCCTCAGGTAAGGAGTTCCACAGGTTGACTGTACGCTGTGTGAAGAAGAACTTCATGGATGTTAAATCTATTAATTTCATTTGGTGGCCCCTAGTTCTTATATTATGGGAACAAGTAAATAACTTTTCCTTATTCACTTTCTGCACACACTCATGATTTTATATACCTCTATCATATTCCCCCTTAGTCTCTTCTTTTCCAAGCTGAAAAGTCCTAGCCTCTTTAATCTCTCCTCATATGGGACCCTCTCCAAACCCCTAATCATTTTAGTTGCCCTTCCCTGAACCTTTTCTAATGCCAATATATCTTTTTTGAGATGAGGAGACCACATCTGCATGCAGTATTCAAGATGTGGGTGTACCATGGATTTATATAAGGGCAATAAGATATTCTCCGTCTTATTCTCTATCCCTTTTTGAATGATTCCTAACATCCTCTGCTTTTTTGACTGCCACTGCACACTGCATGGACATCTTCAGAGAACTATCCACGATGACTCCAAGATCTCTTTGCTGATTAGTTGTAGCTAAATTAGCCTCCATCATATTGTATGTATAGTTGGGGTTATTTTTTCCAATGTGCATTACTTTACATTTATCCACATTAAATTTCATTTGCTATTTTGTTGCCCAATCACTTAGTTTTGTGAGATCTTTTTGACGTTCTTCACAGTCTGCTTTGGTCTTAACTATCTTGAGCAGTTTAGTATCATCTGCATACTTTGCCACCTCACTGTTTACCCCTTTCTCCTGATCATTTATGAATAAGTTGAATAGGATTGGTCCTAGGACTGACCCTTGGGGAACACCACTAGTTACCCCTCTCCATTCTGAAAATTTACCATTTATTCCTACCTTTTGTTCCCTGTCTTTTAACCAGTTCTCAATCCATGAAAGGATCTTCCCTCTTATGCCATGACAACTTAAAATAAAACAAGCTCAAAATAAAATGGAACAATTATAGGAGAAGAATGTCTTTGGCTAGTTTTACCCACGCCCCAGGTTCTTGATTATTTAATCAGATTTGTTTGGGTTGACTAAGGACCTGCATCCGCACAGTACCCTGGGTTTCACCTATGGCAGGAACCCATGATGAGATCAATCTCCTGAACTTCACAGAGCCTTGCCAAGAGAGTGCAGCCAACTCCCACAATTTTATCACCAGTCTTGCAATATTTGGTTCTTTTCTTATAGCCCCAGCTCTGCAAGGCACATGATGATGTGAAATTCTCAGTATTTGATTTTAAAACAGCAAGTTTCTAGCCCTCATCGTTGCAGGGAAGAGTTTAAAACATGACCCAAGTGTCCCCTAAAGGTTCAAAAGCCAGGAGGCAAAGAAAAAGAACCCCAAATGTATTATTTTAAAACATCTCATATTTTTTAAGCTGGTCTCAGGATTTTTGAACTGGTGGGGGGATGCTGCAGGCCCACTCTGCCAACTGTTATTGCCGTTTTCACGTACAGTAGCTCACTGCTGATTCAAGACGAGGAGGATCATCAATCTGATCCAATACAGAAGGAGGTGGGATGCTGGCCTAGATGGACCAATGGTCTTAGGTCTTATGGCAACATCTACATTCAGTAATTAGCAAACATGATAAGAAACATTCTGAGAAACAAGCAAAAGAGGAAATATGCTCAGTGAGTTAGCCAGTAGTAACTGAAAGCGCCACCAGCCCCAAGCATGGTTGGCTGCCAAGCCAGTATTCTTCCCAAGGCAGAACTGCTGCACTCATTGGAGCTGCAGGGGGGAGTGTGAGGAATGAGTCATAGTGCAGCCCCTCCACCTCTCTAGAGGGCTGGGGAAATTCCACAGGCCACCCCTTGAAGATCTCATCCTGCCCTGTGTCCCTCCAACCTGAGGGTAAGAAGCAGCTGGCTCTATCCAGCCTTGGGAATCTCAGTAGGAAGGGGTCAAGGATAGTCAACAGGAGTGTTACTTTAACCCTACAATGTGGGCTTCAGTCTCTGAAGGAGGGGGCAGGAAAAGGTTTACCTTGTGACAGAGACAGGCTAAAGCTCAGGCCCATTTGTAAGGAAGAAGTATCCGGTTTCCCAGGGGGATTAAGGAGCCCTGAGACTGAAGGGTTAATGATCACAGTTTTCTGGATAATGAATGAAAGAAGCACACACAGAGAAATACAAATGCATACAGAGGACTAGAAGAAGCTGGTCTCCCCTCACCCAGTCACTTTCCAAGCCCTTTGCAAGCTCCCTTCTCTATCCCACCGCTCTCCACCCCATATGCAGAGTTTTAAATTTAACTTTTCACTAGATGGGACTGAAGATTCCCCATTATACCAAATTATTACATTGTCGGATGTCTCCTGGGTCTAAAAACAAAATAACCAAACCCAAACCCTTCACACTGTGATGAGGTTTGGATCAGAATTGAAACTTTCGTGCCTCCATATCGCAGACCCAAACAAGAACCTAGTATTGCCAAACCCCAAGTGTTCAAAAATCATGCATCAGACATCCAGAAAATCATCATTTTTGTAAAGACTAATTTTGGAATTTTTTTTCCTTCCTGATTTCTGAGCCTTTGAGGTGCACTCAGAACATGTTTTTTTTTTAGTTCCTCAACCACAAGGCCTAGAAACTTACTTAAAAAAAAAAAAGAAAGAAAGAAAAAGAAATCAGAGTTTGTCAGAGTCACTTGACTCCAAGAGCTGGAGCTTTAAGACAAAAGACTGAGTATCACTAAACTCATGATGACGTTGTGAGATCTGGCAACACTGGTAATGAAATCCTCATTGGGTAAGTTCCAATTTAGATCTGAGTCTGGATCCAAACTCTGTAACTTTGTCTGATCTCTACACTTGTGTAATGTATTCATTACACTTATTCTTGATTTACCTAAAAGAGGCCTTAGGCCATATTGTATCTTGTTTACACTGGTGTACTAGTGAGAGTAAATGCCACTGATGACTGTGGAGTTACTCCAGAGTCATGCTGATGTGAGAGCAGAATCCAACCTCTTTTGTCTCTTATATGGCACTGGCTCCTCTTTTGTCTCTTCTCATAATCTAACCACTGTTGGTGGAGATCCTTGTAGCCTGAAATTCAAAATGAAAGTAAGATGGCACAAACCCCTGTAAATCAAAATCATAGAGTTTGGGACAATTTTAATGTTACCTCCCAAGTCTATTACCCTTAGGTTTCCTCCATCTCCCATGGTTTGCTATTTAGCTCTAAGGTTTCTGTGGGTTCAGGGCTCTGTTTGTATGAAACGTGCTGCACAAAACAAAAGGTGCTTCGTATTGTTAATAGAACTGGTGGAATTTGTCAGAACACATTATTCAATGAGTTTATCCATTTTCTGATTGTGAATCATACAATACCCAGTCTTGGTTTCTGCAAATGTATTCAATCAGTGGTTTATGGGAACAAATTTCAGCCTATGCAGTGTTTGCATACAGTTCTCTTCAACTCTTCACTATTCATGAGGAGCCTCGAGTGGGTAGTCCACACAGGATAACCAACTACTAATATTAGCATCTAGCAAAACTTCTCCTTTAGTTTAAGTAGCTCTATCGCTCCTGATGGCCCATGGTGGGGCATTACAAAGTGGCCAATGTGTTACATACTGTTAAGTCTTATGGTATCATTTCCACTCCCTGATGGGATGACCAAACCATTTTAAATACAGAAATAGCTGATAATGAACTATGCACTCTGCAGGATGAATTTCTGGATTCTAAAATTCTTGAAACATTTGGGACTCAAGAACATATTCACCAATACACCCATGGTCAGTCACCAGACTACTGATGAATAATACAGTCCGTCGAATCATAATGGAAGGAAGTTGCCTTGTTTGTTTACAAAAATCACCTTGCAACCCACTCTGATTATTAGTCTGGGCAGTCCCAGAGATGAGAAGTAGCACACAGCCGGGGTCTCTCAACAACCCGTTGAATGGAGAACTGACATGAAAGTCCACACCACGCCATTAACAGGGAACTTGCAAGGAAACTAATGTTTTAAGTTGGAGATGTGAAGTGTAAAAATCAGATTTCTTTTCTTGATGCAATTTTTTATTTCAGTCTTTCTGTTGGTAGTACCACCTTAGAGCTCTGAAACTAAAAGCTCTTTTGAAATATACTTTTTCATTCTCTCATCTAGTCACACCTGGAATGTGACATTGAATTTTGGGTATCTCTGTGCCAGAAGGATATCAACAAACTGGAGGAAATTCAGAGAAGAAAGAAAAATCAGGAAACATTAGAAGAATAAGTGGAAAAATGAATAGTTTGATTAAGTCACAACTAAGAAGGTGTGTGTGTGTGTGTGTGTGTGTGTGTGTGTGTGTGTGTGTGTGTGTGTGTAACTACCTACGCATATTTGATGGCTGCAAACAGCAGGGAGGGGAGGAATTGAGTACAGATAGGACTTGGAATAAAGTGGTGAAAATGAACAAAGAGGTGTTTCCTACTGAATATCAGGAAATATTTCCTGTCACCGAGGAAGCAGTGTGAGCCTCATTGCCTGAGTTATTGAAAACAAGGATGAACAAAGTCCTGGAGAACAGACTATGGGGAACAATCCTGAATAAACCAGGAAGTGGTTAAAGTGTGATCTTGTACGTGTCTTTCTGACCCCGTGCAAATATTCAGTTACAGGAATGCTCTGTTTAGCCTACCTGTATGTTGTTGCTTAAAGCAGGTGGACTTGATGACATTATGGCTAGGACCAGACAAGGGGGGCAGGAAATCACACTCCAGGAACATAACCTGCAGGACTCAACACAAGTGAAGCAAGATGTAGTTCTGTGCTGTTAGGATTTTGGCCCAGGAAGATCTTGTGCTCCTGGAAAAGTCTAACCCCCCCAAAGCAGGACATGGCTAAGAAGGCATTTGGACTGCTAGAATGAACTGCAGGAGAAGGGAGGATTGGGCAACAAACTGTTCTGGGAAGGCATGGATGCAGATGAGCTTTTGTAGCACCTTTCATACAAGGATCTGTATACCCCTTGCAAACTACTAATGAAGCCTCTGAGAGCCAGCCAAGTATTAATTATTATCCTCATTTTATAGAGATTAGGCCAATTTTTTTTTCAAAAATATCCTCTAATTTTAGGGGTCTCGAGTTGGGCACCCTGATCAGTGGCCATTTTTCAAAATATGGACTTACCCACAGGAAAATCAGTGGCTCAGCCAGGACTAGAACGAGGGTGACCACATGTCCCAATTTTATAGAGACAGTCCCGATTTAGTCTAGGAACCTTGACATCTACTTCCCTTCTGTAATCATTGAACTTTACTACCTCAGCTTCACCTACCTCCTAAAGCCATGGTCTACATACTTGCTCCACATGCATCCTCATTTAATTTTCTGGCACCCAACAGGGGAAATTGGCTGTCATCCAAACCATATAATTATAATTATGAACCAGACTTTTATAAGCTACAGCAGTGTTCCAAGTGTGTAAATATCAGGAAGGGGGTGAACCAGTTCAGATAATGTGAAAAACAAACCAAAAAAAGTCACCAAACCTTGGGCCAGTTGAAAATATTAATTATTTTTGGAATATTTTAAATGCTAACTAATTGTTACTCCCTGTTTCACTAAGCTGCCTCCTCTGGCTCCACTTTACATGATTGGAAGACAGGAAGACTGTTTATGCGTATTTCTGGTCTGACCAGTGGCAAGAACAGGGAATTTCACAAAGGGAAACCAGTTCCCGCACAGGATTTCTAGCCTGCTGAAACTTGTCCTTCATTAGTGAACACCCCTTTATAAGACTGCATTGGGATTATCCCCTAAGCTATAAGGAAGCACAACCCCCCCCACTCCACAGTGTAGTGTAGGCAATGAGGAAGATCTTGAAACTTAAACTGGATTCCTTGTAGGGAGGGAAGGAATGTGGCTGTTTGCAGGTGCTCCTTGAGTCTGTGTGTCCTGTGTATCAAGGCTATGCAGTATTTATTGGATACAATTATTAGTAAATGACTCAGTAATAGATTGCAGAAGTCACTTTGTTTTTCATCGGCTGGATGGGGGTGAAGTAAGGAGCAAGGGAAAACCCAACAGGAAACAGCGAGGATGGGAGCATGTGGGTCAACGACTGACTGGGAGAGTCACTATATCCTCCTAATAGAAATGGTTCCAAACACGGGATTTCACAAACATCTTCTGCTAAGGCGCAAGAGGGGGTGGCTTCCAGCTGTACTGACAGTTTCTTAGCCAGTTCTTTAAAGAGTTTTCAAGCTGAACCCTGGCTGACAGGATAAGGAGGGAAAGAATATGTTTTGAAAATAAAGAATTTATATTTGCAAAGCCAGTGTATTGATTGAAATGAAACAAACCTGCTAGTGTGTAGTCAGGGGTTTTACACCTGAGACCGGGCTCACCACAGGGGCATCAGACTAGTCCAAAGGATGAGATCTGAAAAGAGGAGCAGCAAGGGCAGAGAGAGGTCTCCCTGATGCTGGATCCACCCCACACTCCTGCTGCACCTCTGACAGCTGCAGATAAAGCATCAGACAAGAATCTTGAAACCTACCAGCCTTTACCCCCTGCTCCTGTGGAAGCATGTAACACCATGCACAGCTCTAACGTAAACAGGGCTAACACACAGATTCAGAAGTAGCCCACTGGCCCAAGCTTCACTCCTCTGCACCCATGGTCCTCAGCACAGCCATGAGAGCAGAAGCAGCTCAGCACTAAGAAATCACCAACAGACACCCCTCCCCCTCCTCCCTGCTACCACCAAACTCCCTCCTCCACTTGTCCAGCAGCATGTAGCCTTCAGGTGAGGTAGAGAATGATGAGAAAGGCAAAAAAAATATGAAAAGGAGCAAAACTACTTTTCAATTACAAAGCCAAGATGAGAAGGGAAAGAACGGAGAGTAGATGATTGGGTAACCATTTGGGACATGGAGACATGGGACTAAAGGACGGGGAACCCAAACTTCAATGCTTTGGAACAGAGGCTCCAAGCAAAAAGATTGGGAACTGCATGTGAGTGAGAGAGAAAGAGAGAGAGATAGAGAACAGCCCGACTGCATGTAGGACCCCATTCTGATGCGAACAGAGATTCTCCTGTAGTTCAAGTGTTGGGGCTTGTGCTTTTGGGCAGGAGGCTAAGAATCCATGTTTTATTCCTGTTGTCACTTGTAAGCACCAAAAAGCCATAGTGTTCCAGCACAGTGACAAATTTGAAATCTTAGGTGGCCTCAGGTTTGTTACAATAAGTATGGTTAGGTATTTCTAAGGTGCCTATCAGCCTGAATATGTGAAAACAAAGTGTAGCAATAAAACTCAGAATAAATAAAACTCATTGTGTTGCTGAGTTACTAATTACAAATACTTACAGACAAGAAGTTGCAAACGAAGGCTTCCCCCCCTTTGAAGGTTAAACTACCCACCCTGCTTGCAAACAGAAACTCCTCCCCAGGGATAGTGTCCAGTCAGAAACCACATCCCAGGACTCCTCCACTAGGGGACCTAAAGTGTGTACTGAGAGACTAAAGCTGGGCCAGCAATTCATCATGGATCATTTCTATATTCACCAAGACAATAGTAAGTTTAAATTGTTCTCTGAAACTTATCTCCCATCCTTCAACACAAATCTTAACCCTCTCACTAAGAGCCAGCTAGATCTGAATCACAGGACCCACACAGCTTCCTTGCAGGTCTTCTTCATTAACCTTACCAGCCAGTCCTAGAACAGCACCACTTCCCTGACAGCTGCTTGTGGTGGAGAAGCTCTTCTACTCCGTTCCCAGAGAAAACATGAAGGCGAAGATTTAAAAAATTTGGTTGAGTAGAGCTAAGCTCCTAAGTCCATATTTAGATTTTTTTTTTTTTAAAGAGGACTAATGTTCACAGGTGTGGAGCACATACCTCCCACTGACTTCAGCGAGCGCTGCTTGTTCAGCACCTTTGAAAATCAGGTCACTTATTTACTACTTCTGAAAATCTTGGCCTAATGTTTTCATTGGGGTGCAGACAAGGAGATGTAAGAAGAGCGGTGCCTATCACACAGCCAGCAAATGGAGTGACAGGCCATTTGTGTTCTGTAAACACTGTGACTGACTCCAGGGGAATGCAGCTCTAACTCATTGGCACATTTAGGCCTTAAGTCACTGATCATTTCACTTAGCCAATGAAAAGCCAAGGGCTGATACTAACTTTCAGACACTGTGAACTAGTGGCTAGAGTACTGGAGTGGTACTCAGAAAACCTGGGTTCAGTTTCTGGCTTTGTTGGTGACCTTTGGCCAGTCATGTGCCTCAGTTTCTCAATCTCTAAAACATTACCAACTTCCTTTGTAAATTGCATTGAGATCTACAGATGAAAAATGCTATTGCTATTGTTGCCACCAGCATAGGGCAGATTGGATCCTTGATTTAGGGGCAAAAGTCTCTGTGTATCCCTTCACAGATCCTGAGCCATCCAATCTCATAACATAAAGCTGAGTTTATTTCATACAGCTATGACACGGAGTACATAGTAATTAAAGTACTTCAAATGGGAAAAAAACAGCATGGATGAGACTAAAGAGTCACACAATCTTCCCCCACCCCCACCCCCACCCCACCGCAATAAACCAAGGTAAATATGTGGCATTACCAAGATGCGGTGATGGTGGGAGGGGTATAAACTTCTTATTGCGACTACTTCAGAATGACTGGAATAGCTCTCTGCAAGTTAGGTAGGTTGTCCCAAAACTCTTGGCAACAGAATCTTCATAACACCCCATGCTATTTACATGTAATTATAATAATGCCTTTAATTCCTTTTGTGCCTTTTAACAGATGATCTCAAAGTCCTTTTACACACATTAATTAATTAAGCCTCACAATATTCCATGAGGTACAATAGGCATTACTGTTCCTATGGCACAGATGGGGCAAGTGGGAAGCGTGCAGAGGTGAAATGATTTTCCCAGCCAAAGTCACGTAGTGAGTCAGTAGAAGAAATGGAAAGAAATCCAGTTGTCCTGGTTCCTAGTCACCCACTTGCTCTAACTCCTCACCTGCACTGCATACTGAAGTTTTATGTATTGGAATTTTTTTTTTTTTGGTGTTCAGTGGAATTCTCTTATGGCAGAGGGTCTCAAACTGGGGGTGAGAACCCCTCAGGGGGTTGTGATGTTATTACATGGGTGGGTCGCGAGCTGTTAGCCTCCATCCCAAACCCCACTTTGCATCCAGCATTTATAATGATGTTAAATATATAAAAAAGTGTTTTTAATTTATAAGGGGGGGGGTTGCACTCAGAGGCTTGCTGTTTGAAAGGGGTCACCAGCACAGAAGTTTGAGAATCACTGTCTTCTGGCATAGTTTCTATAAGCAGATTCCAGAGAATTTGTATAAGTTTATTACTTATCCTGGAGAAAGCCAGCTAAGATAAAATAAATACTGCTGCTATACTTGAGATATTGTACCAAGTTCCTGTAGGTGTGTGATTCCCCTTAGATTGCCACCCCCCTTTGAATTATCTGAGACTAAAGAGCTACACAACCACCCTTCCCCAGTAAACTAAGGCAAATATGTACGTTACCAAGATACTTGGTGGTGTAGAGGGGTATAAACTTCTTATTGCGACTACTTCAGAATGACCTGCATATTTCTCTGCAAGTTATGCAGGTTGTCCCAAACTCATGGCAATAGAATCTTTATAACACCCCATGCCATTTACATGTAATTATAATTATACCTTTAATATCTAGTGTGCTTTTAAAGTGATGATCTCAAAGACTTTTCACACACATAAATTAATTATGGTAAGCCTCACAAAGTTCCATGAGGTAAAATAGGTATTATTTTAATCTGAATTATTTTCAGCTCCTAGCTCGCTAAAATCCCAAGCTAAATGTTGCTTTTTTATCAGTTCTCCTTTTTCGCCTTTACCATGTCCCATTAGTTGGGGTTGGAGACTTTTGTTCTTTATCTCCAAGCATTCTTGTCAAGTGCTTCTTCCAAGCTGACACCAACCTTCTTCATGTCTTCCTTCAGCATCTCAAACCACCTTTTTCTAGTTCTTCCTCGTGGTCCTCGTCCCATGACTACTGGTTCTTGTACTCTCTGGCCAACATATCTCAGATTTCATTGCTTCACATGACCCAACCATCTCAGTTAATACTCCCTCAGCTTTTCCATGATGGGGCCTATCTGCATTATGGCTCATACTGTTTTGTTGCATAGACTATCAGCTCTCATTTTGTCCGGTGTCCACCTGAGCGTTGCCATTTTGGGAGTGTGAAGTAGTTTTTTTTCTCTCTTCCTCATTGGCCAGCACTCTGACCAGTACATACAGAACAATTTTCTAGGAACACTGTCATAAGCCTTCTCTAAATCCACAAACACTCAGTGCAGCTCTATGCATTTCTCTCTGTACACCTCTTACACTATTCAGGATGCAAACAATGCATCCATTATTAACTTTTTTGGCATAAACCCAAATTGTTTGTTTCATACCTGATGCTACAGTCCACCTCTCCCCGCCCTCCACCTCCTCCATAATTCTTTTCAGCCATTTCACAGGGTGGCTCATTAACGGGATGGTAATTGCTGCATTCTTGCACATCTCCTTTATACTGGCTTTTTATAAGGTAATACACCTAAATCCTATGCAATTTTCAGAGTTCACCTCCACAGACAATCTTACAAAGCAGACACATGGATGTGAGCTGCCAAGTTCCCAGCATCCCATACCCAGTTGCATGCTGTGCAGGGGAGGAAATGCTGCTTAGCAGTAAAGGAATGTCAAGGGAGAGGAAAAGTGAACTCAAAGACCCTTCTTTCTCAGTGTGAAATGCTGTCATGTTTGCTACACTCTGTCACCCCTGTGGGCACTGTTATATAATGCAAGATTAAACTGTGGAAATAGCTCAATAAGATTCAAAGAAGGATGGACATACATGAGAAATTACTACAGCTCTCAATTCCTCTGCTTGTCAACTGGAAGAGATCAGGAAGAAATTCTGTTATTGTCCCATCATACAACTATTACACAACAAGGCAAATTATAAAATCAGCTGCTATCCGAGATAGGTTTGTGGACTAGACAGACAAAGAGAGCCAAATTCTGCACTAGTTTCAGCACTGATTATAATGGGATAGTTTGGAGTGCAAGGAAAAGGAGAGTATTACTGTCTATCCAGTATGTGTTTTCTATTGTAGTGGTAGAACAAGTTAATCAAGAATGGTCCGGGACAGTATCTGACCACCAAGACTGCAAAAACAAAATTACCCAAATGCAGTGCAAGCCTCACTGGCTGGCTTACACTAGTTTTTTTTTCCAAAAACTTTGAGCAGTGAAAGATTTCTAGGGACAGTTCAATGAGTAAGTCACCAAATCAGAAGATTTCTGGTTTCCCTTCATTTCTGCCTATACATGGATTACAAAACTCAAATCCACAAAGCAGCCTCCTTGTAAAACATTCCCTCCCTCTCCCCAAAGGAAGGGGTTAGATATATTTAGGGAGAAAAAAGATAATAGAAATACACTTTATAAGCTGCACTGGACAGAGCTTTTATTGAAAGGAATGGGTAGGTTTATATATTGGCCCTATTTCTGAGAGAGAATTTACAGGCTATTATGACTTAAAACTTTTCTACCTTTAAAAGAATTTTCTCTCTCTTCTGTAATATTACCTCTCTGTAACATTTTGTATTAAAGGCTTGATCAAATTCAGTGGCACCTTATTCAGCAGCTAGGAGATTAAGCTCTCAGGACCATCTTTTTGTTCTCTGATTGCACAGTGAGGTCTTGCTATTTTAATACAAATAATAATAACAATAATAATAAAGGGAGAGAATAAAGGTTTAAAGATGAGACTCAGGGCTTCTCTCCATGGGGAAAGTGACTGGCAGAACTCTAGCGGTATTAACACAGTGCATCTGCTATAGCTATGCCGGTATAACTCCCTGTGGGGACTTTACTGTATGCCAGTGTTGCTTATATTGCTTCCAAAGTGACATAAGCTGTATAGAAGGGGTATGAAGGAATGTTCACATCCCCTCACAACTATCAAGGGTGTGCATTTGGAAGGGATAAGCCAAAGAGCTGTTTGGATCTCTATGAACATTCAGAACTTATGTATGAAGAGGGCTTTCACAGGCAACTATGAAAAACGAGCTCTCAGAAGATCTTAGAGATCTCTAAGTGAAGGTGTGCAACACATCAGCCTAAAGACTGTCATCTCTATAAAGGTCTGTTATAGAAAGATCCCACAGCTCCACAAACTGAGCATGCACAGCATACACTTCATCCTCATTGCTGAAATGCAGCTGCATCTCTTCATACAACAAGAGAAAGGCACCCTCAGCAGCAAAGAGCTTGGGCAATATACTTCATACAGACAGATGGTGATGGGCAATATACTTCATACAGACAGAAGATCTGAGCACCTATAACTCCCCCTGGAGAAGAAGATTAAGCCCATTGCTGCTCTGCACCTTGGGTAGTCACCTATGCCTGTGCCAAGTGGGTGCAAAACATCAGTCTGATCCAGTAGCATTTTATACCCTCTTGGCACAAGTGGCTGTGCAGGGTGCAGGATAACAATGATTTGGACCCACAGTGCTCAGGGAGAAAAGAAAGGCAAAGGGCTTCAGGGAGGTAGGAAGCAATTCCTCTGAAACAAGCCATCATATTTTCAAAGCAAGCAGTTAGGGCAGCACTAACACACACACAATTAGCAAGTACATGAATTTCATGCTGATGCTTCATAAGATGTTTTGCACAAAAACACTTTCATATTGACATGACCTTTCTGAATGGCAGCTGGAGAGAGAATAAATGACATATTTTTAAGGGAGTGAAATCAGTATTTGTGAAAGCAAGGAGCAGATACTACTAGTCACAGGCAGGCATAATGCAGACATATGCTGTGTGTTTCCACACATACAGTTCTTGAACATGCAACTCAATATTGATCTCCAGCAACCCAACTGCTAATCTCTACCTGGGCTCCCCACACAGATGTGTCAGTGGATCCCACACCTATACTGCAGCCCCTTGTTATTCCAGCCTTGGGAACTACAATCATTTGTCCCGATTCCCTTCAATACTGCCCTACAGAGCTCTCCCTGGCAATTCCAGTCCTGGGACCTTCACACAGTTCTGCCAATGCCTCTCTTACCCTAACACACCCCCTGCTATTCTAGCGCTGCATCCCTCTTGAGCAGAAACTGCATATTGTGTCCAGTTATGCAGTAGGTTTACACACTGCATTCATGGGGACGAAACTGAGACCCACTAAACTCATTTAATCGATGAGCAGAGATAAAATTTGAAGTCCAGAGATATTCCTCCTTACAAAAATCTGAGAGACAGATAGAAAAGTGCTGCAAGCACTCGCTGGGTTTATCTACCGTCAGAAAGGCCTGGGCAAAGAGACATACAAGCTTTAACAAAGAAAGCAGCATGTGGAGGAGAAAAGGCAAGAAGGCTGAGCGACACCGTACCTTTTCTGCTGCAGCAGATGGATTTCATCCAGACGCCGAGCCCAGTATTTTTTGCCTTGTAACTTGTGTCTGAGCCTGTTCCAGAGCTGGATGAAAGGTTTGCTATTCCCAGGCAGAGGCAATCCCATTGTTTCTTTTTCCTTTTTCCTCCTTTTCTTCAGCTGGAGCAGCCTTCTATACCAAAGCAGAAGCCAGCAACCCTCACCCAGAAAGATTTAAGGCAGTCTCACTGAATGGCTCGGCGGACTCTCTTCTCCCAACTACCGCTTATTAACTCTGCCCGGAATCGCCTATACGCAGCTAGCTCAGATGTATCAGTTCAAAAAGGAAAATGGGGGAAAAAATGAGCTTTCTAACAGTAAGCACATCTGGCTAGCAGGTCATCCTGAACCACGCCATCAGAATGAAACGGAGCAGCGAGCTGATCTCCAAAATAACCCACCCCAAAAGTGTGTCTGATTTGGAGACAGCCACTTGGGATCCTATGCTTCAGGTTCTCTGACCCTGCTCAGCTGCTGAGGAGTATCTAAGGCTTCAGCTCCTAATATGCCTTTTCCATTTCTAAGGTCTAGGATTTAGAGAAGTTTCTTCCTAATCCACCCCTGGCTACCTCTGGGAAGGTGCATCTGAGCGGTGGGACCTGGAAATAGACAGAGGGCTGCGCAGATCAGGCAGAGCAGCATCTAACTCTGTGAGCATATGAGAGTGTGTCCCGAAAGATACTATCTGCTGGGCAGGCACCAAGGCACAGCACAAAGGAGGCCACACCTCCCAACTCGCCTCTCCGCCAATCACATCAGAGACACAGCTTGTGTTTAAGGAGTTGGCCTGCCTGCCCCATCCCCACCTCTCTCTCTCACACACACCACAAACCGGCGCGCAGGTATGCAAAATAATTTCCAATCTCCAAATCTTTTAGGAGGTGGAAGAAGAGTTTAAAGATATTTGTACAGAAAGACTTGAGCCTCCGGACTTCCCCTCCTCCCTTTCCTCTTCCTTCCCCCCCTGCATTCTCTCTTACTTTCTCTCTCTACCTTGTTTTGTCAGTACAATGTATTTAGAAGGAGAGTGAAATTTACCATTTGTCTGTACTATTCTTTCATTGTTGGAAAGAAGCACAAAATGATTCCATGGGCTTGGGGCATTGATAAGCAGGAGCAAACACAGTAGGAGATATTACCTGAGAGCAAAGAAACTATGGGCCAAACCCTGCAACAAGGCCCATGATTCAATGGGAGCAGGATTAGGCTCTCAGTCTTTACTCAGGCTACATTCCCATTGAAGTCAGTAGGGATTTTGTCTGAGTAAGGTCTGAAGGATTTGGCATTGGACATTAAGCAGAATCAGCAGTTAGGAGCAGAAATCTGAAGGGGGGGAGGCTTTGGGGAAGAAAGGTGAGTAAAACATCAAAATAACCAGGGGAAGGAGGAATAAAGATTAATCTGCAGGGGCTGATGCAGGTGACCTAACAGGTCTTTCTGATCTCTCTAACTCCTAGGATTCTCTGAATCATGCAGTCTAAGTGTAAGTGTCAAACTGAACTGACCTGCTAAATGTAAATGTCTATACCTAGGAACAAAGAATGTAAGCCATACTTACACAATGGGGGACTCTATTCTGGGAAGCAGTGACTCTGAAAAAGATTTGGGGGTCATGATGGATAATCAGCTGAACACGAGCTCCCAATGTGACACTGTGTCCAAAAGGGCTGATGTGATCCTTGGATCCTTAAACACAGGAATCTTGAATTGGAGCAGAGACAGAGAGGTTATTTTACCTCTATATTTGGCACAAGTGCAACCACTACTGGAATACTGTGTCCAGTTCTGGTGTCCACAATTCAAGAAGCATGTTGGTAACTTGGAGAGGGTTCAGAGAAGAAACATGAGCATGATTAAAGGATTAGAAAACCTGCCTTATATTTATAGACTCACAGAGCTCAGTCTATTTAGCTTAACAAAGAGGAGGTTAAGAGGTGACTTGATTACAGTCTATAAGCATCTACATGGGGAATAAATATTTAATAGTGGACTCTTCAGTCTGACAAAGAAAGGTATAACATGATCCAATGGCTGGAAGTTGAAGCTAGACAAATTCAGACTGGAACTAAGGAGTACATTTTTAACAGTGAGCATAATTAACTACTGGAACAATTTACCAAAGGAAGTGGTGGATTCATCATCACTGACCATTTTTAAATCAAAATTGGATGCTTTTCTAAAAGATACTGTAGAATTATTTTGGGTAAAGTTCTATGGACTGGGTAATAAAGGAGGTCGGACTAGATTATCACAATGATCCCTTCTGGTCTTGGAACGTATGAATCACTGAACTCTGGGGGAGTTCATTCCTCACTGCAATCAGTGAGGGCTCAGGGTATGTCTACACTACCCGCTGAATCGGCAGGTAACGATCAATCTATCGGGGATCAATTTATTGTGTATAGTATAGACGTGATAAATCGATCCCCGATTGCTCTCCCATCGACTGTTGAACTCCAGCTTGGCGAGACGTGGAAGCAAAGCTGACGGGGGAGCCACAGCACGCCACGAGGACACGGAGTAAGTAATTTTAATTCAATCTAAGATATGTCAACTTCAGCTATAAGACTAGCGTATAGATCGACCCCCCCAGTGTAGACCAGGCCTCAGAGATTAATGCCAGCCAGGAGAAACAGCTGGTGGTGGGAGGGATGCAGCCTTTGGATAATTAAGGCTTTGGCTACACTTGCATTTCAAAGCGCTGCCGCGGCAGCGCTGCCGTGGCAGCGCTTTGAAGCGCTAAGTGTAGTCAAAGCGCCAGCGCTGGGAGAAAACTCTCCCAGCGCTGTCCGTACTTCACCTCCCTGTGGGGAATAACGGACAGCGCTGGGAGCACGGCTCCCAGCGCTGGGGCTTTGACTACACTGGCGCTTTGCAGTGCCGCAATTTGCAGCGCTGCAGAGGGTGTGTTTTCACACCCTGCTGCAGCGCTGCACATTTGTAAGTGTAGCCAAGCCCTAAATCAACACACACACTCCTCCTGCTTTTCCTGGGGAGTGGGAGGGGTAGGCAAGCCAGGGTCGAAGTTAGATAAGGCTCTTAGATACCAAGATGATAGGCACCTTACAAATACCTAAGGTAGATAGACAGATAAGTCCCCATTTAGTTGAGCTGCTCTCCCCACCCCCGCTGTTGGGTTACTGGCTCTTGGTGCATAGTTGGCATTCTCTCTCTGGGGGGTGGGGTGGGGGGCATTGTCATACCTGCAGGCTAAGGCTAACAATCAGAAGGACTCTAGTGTGTAAATGTTACACCTCCAATTTAAATAGGTTAAACCCAGTGCTGATTGTACAGCCACTACTGGCCAGCAGTGGGAAAGGGTTCTCTCTCTCTCTCTCTCCCCCCTACCCCAATGTTGTGTAGGGAAAATGTGTCCATTTTGACTGATGCAGGGAAAAGAAATGCAATTTTGTAGCTAGTGTCATCGTGTGGCCCCAAGGGCATAGAGAAGGGTGAGCAGTGCAGTGTGAGTGATGTGTCTCAATGAGACAAGGGGCTGGTCACTTTAAAAGGTGATGTGGCTAGGTGAAAGGGAATGGATAGCGATACACATTCCTTCCCAAAGCTATTCCAAGCAGCTCTAAGCGCTGCCCCTTTGCAGTGGTACCACAATGTAGCCATGGATGAAAGAGGATACAAGGATAAATAGTGTCTGCAGACTAGAAACACAGTTACTAGTTCAGCCATGCACAAACACATACACATTTATACTTGGGGAGCTGGTCCTTCAACTTCAAACACACTTGAGCTAAAGAAGAATTCCAACAATAATTGTAGGTCTCTTACCCTTTCTGTGGCGCAGCCACTGGAGGGCATCGTGACACTACACACATACGCACACAGCACCCAGACATTGCAAGAGGACATTTTCTCGGCTTACAGCAGTGGATGTGGTCAAGGTGAATTGCCAGCATGGACAACAGATGGAAGCTGGCTACATCATGGGAGAACATTCCAGAGGCCAAGGCTGGTTGTCAGACAAAACATTGTAAAGGTCTTTGTGGGTGAAGGAAGGCTGCAGAGCATGTGTAATAGTGACCTCATGGAAAGATGACACACAACACAATGATCAGAGCAAGTGGTAATGACAAGGGGGGATGATGATTCTGTGGTGGCACACATTCAGGTATCTTTTGGGGGGAGCTCAATCAGCATTGTGTATATCACAGCCAGCACAGGCCTGGCCTTGAGAGCAGTGAAACAACACAGATAAGTCAGTAGATGGTACTATTTGGTGGAGAGACAAATGAAAAACAGAGATACTCACAAGGCCAGAGAATAGCCATTTGCACATGTCTACTACAAGTTAAGGGGAACTGCAAAACCACATTGACCACTGGGAACATGCTGTTTGGTCATATGGTCTTGCCATGATTATAACACAGTCCTTCTGCTCTCTTCTGGACATGTAAAAGCAGCAAAGAGTCCTGTGGCACCTTATAGACTAACAGAAGTTTTGGAGCATGAGCTTTCATGGGTGAATACCCACTTCGTCGGATGCATGTAGTGGAAATTTCCAGGATATATTTAACTTGTGACAAGTCAGAATGAGAGCTCTCTCTCTCTCTCTGTCTCTTCTGGACATGGTGTACTTCTGTCATCACCACCAAGTGCTAGCTATTCATAAGCCATGTAGAGCACTAACTGAGCAGATTTGTGGTGTTTCCCATTCTTGTTTGTTGTGTGTGGATTTGCACTAGATGGCCTAAACCGTCCCCAATATTTCCTATTCCAGGGCAAGGAAATGTTGTTTTAAATCAGGGGACTGGGAATCAAGAGTTTTACATTCTACTTTTAGCTCTGACACTGACTCACTGCAAGACCTTGGGCAGGTCACTTCACCTCTCTGTGCCTGAGTTTTCTCATCAGCAAAATGAAAATAACAATACTTCCCTAGCTCTCGGGGGTATTGTGAGGCTTAAATGGCCTAATCTATACCCAAAGTTACATAATGCAACAGCCAGCATGAATTCCAGGTATTAGCCTAGAGCAAACTGGACCCTGGTCTTTTAAAGTCTATTTCAATGATGGTCGACTCAGAAGAAAACGTCAGGATTATGTCTGTTTGCAGCATGATGTAGGAACACTAGAGCCTGTGCCCTTGGGTGTTGACCATCTGGAGGAGCTGAGGCCAATGGAGGAGGCAGTTTTATTGTCTTGACTATCATCAAAATTGTTGATGCCAGCATACGCAAATTAAATTATAGTCACACATGATTCATCCACTATAGGGTATGGATTCCTTTAGTCTAAATGGCTCTGACCCTTGCATTCCTTGTTCTCGCAAAACTCCTGTTGACTTCAGTGGGAATTTTGAGTGCCCAAGGAATGTAGGATTGGATCCAATATATTTAACTTGTGACAAGTCAGAATGAGAGCTCTCTCCCCCCCCATTCCTTTCACTCACAGGGCCCAAACATCTCCTTAGGAGTAGAAAAAAAATACAAGGGAGAAGAAATGCTTCAAATAATACTCCAAAGAGCAGGGGCAGCTCTAGGCACCAGCGCAGCAAGCACGTGCCTGGGGCAGCAAGCCACGGGGGGCGGCCTGCTGGTCGCTGTGAGGGCACCAGTCAGGCAGCCTTTGGCGGCACACCTGCGGGAGGTCCGCTGGTCCCGCAGCTTCGGCAGCAATTCAGTGATGGGCACGCCGAAGGCGCGGGACCAGCAGATCACCCGCAGAAACGCCGCCGAAGGCCGCCTGACTGCCGTGTTTGGGAAGGCAAAAAACATAGAGCTGCCCCTGCCAAAATGGAAATGGTAAAGTGCACCTTATTCTCCTACAATATCTGCAATGTGAAGAGCAGCTAATGGGTGTGATGGAGGATATTACAAGAGTGAGGGAGGATGTTCCATCTAAGGAAGAAGCTATGTGTATCTACATGCTGCAAGAGACCCTCAAGAGACTTAGATCTCTGTTAAACAGAGAACAGACAACGTGGCAGCTGATGGTATTAGCCGAACTTGTTCACGATGAGAGCATAGAGGAGATTCTAGTTTTGGTAAATTTACGTTCTTTTGTGGTTGTACTTGGGTGTAACTTTAACTTTTCTCCCCAATCCATGCCACTCACCTGATGGACACATGAGGCTCTTTGCCTCAGTAACAATACCTAGCACTTAGAACAGGTTTTACATCTTCAAAGCACTGAGCAGCCATTAACGAACCAATATTCACATCATCTCTGTGGGCTAGAAATATAGTCACACCCATTCTACACCTGCAGAAACTGGGGCAGAGTGAGGTCAAGTGACTTGCCCAAGGCCAGGCTGAGAGTAAGTAGCAGACCATGATTAGGGCTCTAGTCTTGGCTCCCAGTCCTGTGCTCCGTCCACTCCCTAAAGCCCTCCTTCTTTTACTTCCTCTTTCATTTTCTTTTGTTCCCCTCCTCTCTGAATCTCTCCTTCATGTTCAACCTGCTTGAAACAAGATTACAGGATCTTTTTGGTGATCCAAATCACAAACGGATTCCATCTCACACCTCAACGTTTCCTCTTAGATGGCCCCTATTTCACAAATCATCAGAGAGATACAGCCATTCCAGAGCAAGGGAATGGTTCATACAGTCAGGGATATGCTGCCATCTTCAGACAAAGAGTATAAGTGCATCCAACAAGCTATTTACATTACCTCTTTAGATTTTGAATTACACTGCAAGTCCTACCGTGTTAGAGGATAGTGTTACAACACAATAGTTCCCCAACCAAGCTATAGTAGCTTACATATGCGGACGGCACCAGGCCACATTATGCTTCTGTAAAGATAATATGTAAATGCATAAAAATACATATTGAAGTAAAACAAAACTAAGCAGCAGTGAAATACAGTACAATGCCTAGGGATTCTAGGAAGAGCATGCTAATCTCCACAGCTCTTACAAAATTTTATCTTGAGGGGTCCGAGAGTGGTGTATATACATGGATCACTCATCCCACCAACCAGTAAAGTGCAGCTACCACCAAGGTGGAGCTTGGCAGCTGTTGAACTGTGCCAAGTACATAACAGTTTAGGTTAGGAACTGAAGAATCTTGTATCCAATTGAAAATACAAGGGTAATTTGATGAAACTAGACTACACCTAACTAACTCATATAGAACAAAGTCCTACAGAATTTAACTGAGAATTGATAACCTTTCAATGGAATTTTTAATTGATCTATTTAATTTTATAGGGTGATTTAAAAATTCCATACAAATTATATAATTCCCTTTTTAATAGTATAGGGTAAAACATCCTTATCAAATTATATAGGACTTTTCCTTAAAGGGAATTGTGATGTGGCCAGGACACTAAAACCAAAAAGTGTCATGTGTCAAGGGCTCTTTAATGGCCCATGTCTTTGTTGATATCTTGAGCAGCACTGTGTGCCCCTAATATCATGCTGGGTCAATGGGCTCCATACTCAGTCAGCGGGAAGAGCATTCTCTTCACTAGCTCATGCAGCATTCTGGATGTTCGTTGTAGGTATCCCATCTAAGTGTCACATACACTAAAATCTATGTAGCTGGTGAAATCTGATGAAATCACAAGACCCCAAAGTACACCTCTACCCCAATATAACACTGTTCTCAGGAGCCAAAAAATCTCACCGCGTTATAGGTGAAACCGCATTATATCGAACTTGCTTTGATCTGCCGGAGCGCGCAGCCCCACCCCCCCGGGAGCGCTGCTTTACTGTGTTATATCTGAATTTGTGTTATATCGGGTCACGTTATATCAGGGTAGAGATGTAGTCTCATAGACTTCAAGGTCAGAAGGAACCATCGTGATCATCTAGTCTGACCATAGAACCTCACTCACCCACTCTTGAAAACAGGGCCGGCTTTAGGAAGTGCGGGGCCCAATTCGAACAGTTTTGACGGGGCCCCGGCAGGGATGACTTTAAAAAAAAAAAAAAAAAAAACCGACCACATGTAAAAAACACGTGGGGCTTGTACTCACTGGGCGGCGCTCCACCTCCAAGTCTTTGGCGGCATTTCGGCGGCTGGTCCTTCACTCGCTCCACGTCTTCGGTGGCACTGAATGACCTGCTGCAGAAGTGCCGCTGAAGACCCAAAGCGCCACCAGGTGAGTAAAAATTAAAAAGGCGCCTCTAGCCAGGGAAGGGATTCTCACCGGGTGCGGGGCCCTCTTAGGCGCGGGGCTCGATTCGGGGGAATTGGTGGAATAGGCATAAAGCCGACCCTGCTTGAAAAAGACCCCTAACTTCTGGCTGAATTACTGAAGTCCTCAAGTCATGGTTTATAGACTTCAAGTTACAGAGAATCCATCATTTACACTAGTTTAAATCTGCAAGTGACCCATTCCCCGTGCTGCAGAGGAAGATGAAAAACCCCTAGTCCAGCCGCAGTTAAGCCAGTAGTCTTAAAGTATGTTGGAGTTAAAAAATTTTTCCACTTTGTAGCAAAAACTTTGAATTATCACCCCCGCTGCAAAGTTAGGAACATAATAAAAGGGTAAAAGTCTTGCAAAAAAAACCAAACCAAAACCAAAACCAAAACCCATCTCTCGCAGGTTTGACATTCATTGCAGTCACATTTAAGAGTCTGTGCTTTCCCATTCGAATAGGAGATTGTTTTTATCCATGGGGGTTTAATTTCAGAGATCAGCTCTTTGGGAAATTAACAGGCTGCAAAGGTGTTTAATTTCCCTGATGCTGATAAAAGTAAGAGCATTTCAAACTCCTTTTTTTAGCAATTATATACACTAATCTCTGAATTAGCTCCTAAATTAGCTGGGTCCAGGGCCATCCCTACCCATATGCAAAGTATGGAGCCGCATAGGGCACCAGGAAATTTCGGGCACCAAATTTCCTGGTGCCCTGCGCAGCTGCATGCTGCTCCAGCCCCTGCTCTGGCTCTTCCCCAGGGCCCCTGCTCCACCCCAGCCCCACCTCTTCCCTGTCCCAGCCCCGCCTCTTCCCACTCCCGCCCCACCCCAGCCACCCCCACTCCCCTGAGGACTCCAGAAGCGGTCGGGCCCATACTCACCTGTAAGTAGAGCGACCCGGCCCCAGACTGCTCCACTCCCCTTGCTCCCAGCTGCACCGCCGGCGAGTGCTGAGGGGCGGTTCCAAGCCTGGGAGCCAGGGGAGCAGAGCAGGCTGGGGCTGGGTCACTCCACTTCCTGCAGTGGCCAGCCCCCATCCCCCACAGAGGCCTGGACCCAGCCCCTCTCTTCCCCCACATGGAGGCCTGGGGACAGCCCCCCGCACTCCACCCCATGGAGGGCTGGGGCCCCACCCCACCCCCCGATGGGGGGGCTGCGTAGGGCACCAAAATAGCTAGTGACGGCCCTGGCTGGGGCCACCTCCATTACTTAAATTATTTAAAACTAGACTAGAGGAAGTGCTGGAAAATAGACTGTAAGGAAAAATCTTCCATTGTCTGGGAGCTTGGGGGTATAGGGTTTGAGATAAGAGATTACCTAATAGGTTGTTTCCTCCCTTCATAGCTACGACTCAAGAAATTCTCCAGCCACTTAGCCCCCTGCAGCCTCCAGTAAACCTGAGATTATCATATTGCTGTGATGCAAATTATTTTTATTCACTATATTTCAGTACTTTAGTTTCTTTTGTAGTTTGAGGATGGTGCAGACTGTAGTGCTGGTGAGTGATGCAGTAGAGGGCACCCATCTCATAGAGTCAGCACTGAAGTTAATAACATAGCATAATACTAGGGAGTATTATGTTGGAAGGTGACTTAGTAGGGGGGCTTACTTCTCCCTGATTCAGTACTGATCTCAATGCTCCACCATAGTGGTAGGGAGCACTGCACAGTCTAGCATTCCACAACACTAGTTCAGGCTGACTCAGAGAGTACAGGCACCCACTACAGAATCACCAACACATCTTTCTACTGCATTGAGGTTATTTTTGGGTCTCCAGTCCAAGTGTCCTAATCTGACTTTACTTAGCTATGAGACCCGATGAGATCACAGCTCAGGGGTGGCATGATTGCAATATGGTGTAACAATGCATACCAGTACACATTCCTCTCAACCCTTCTCTTTGTGGCACCAAGAAGTGAGTTACTGCCCTCTTGTGGTGTCATGAGAGTATCAGGTCAAGGTTTTACCATGTTTCTCTGTTTTTAATAAACTTCAAAGTGTGGTTAAGGTCTGAAAAATGACAGCTGTGTAAAAATGGCATTTTGTTACTCAACAATCTACTACCACTGTGCCTGAATCATACCTGTCCCTACTTCACTGACTCAAACACATTTTTTCTCCTGTTAGAACCATAGAGCCACCAAAACTCAAGAGCTTGAATTAGGGTTGCCAATTTTGTCCTGGAGGCTTCCTCATATGACATAATCTTTAATTAAATATTAATCTTTAATTCCTGGAGACCCCAGGACAATATTGGAGGGTTAGCAACCTCTAGATGGAGTCTATTCTTCATGTACCATCACCCTAAATTTCTGCTGGAACTCAGTGAATTATTCACTGCAAAAAAAAAGGTATCCAACAAATTTGGCCCTTGTTTCTGTTCATGAATTATTTGAGAACCTACCAAAATGTCTATGAATCTCTTCAGCATTTGCAAATATTTACTGAATAGTTTTTACAAACAAATGTCAGTTTATGGGATGTTCACAAACTAGCAATTTCATTGATGTCTTTAGTTCTTTGCTGTTTGTGGGTCCAGTTGGTTGTATGTTACATCTACTGTTCCTATTCCTTAGGTGAACAATTGAAACTTTTAAAACAGAAGAATAATGATTGCTGAGAAAGAGAAGCAATTAACTTTCTTGTCTGAATTTGTGGATGAATGACTATTTGCATTAAAATTTATGAACATTTTGGGATTTATAAACTTCTTCACAAATAAGTTGGCAACCATCTAAATCCTTGTAAATAATGAGTAGTATCTCCTGAAATACCAGCAAAAAAGCTGCCACACCTATAGCTTTTTTGTATTAATACCTGTCCACTGAATTTTGATGATGAAACATTTATTATTGTTGGAAGATGGGGCACAAAGGAGTGTTGAAGGCTGCTCTTTATTTCCTGGTTAACAAAAAGTTTTAAGGGTATAACCCCTGTCACATGGCAGGAGTGAATATCCACTTATTCCAGTGGTTCCTTTTACAACCATGACCAATGATTTCAGAAGAAGAAAGTGTCCAACTAGACACCAAGACAATCACTGCCCTGGACACCTTACAGTGTAAGAGGCAAACCTTTCCTGATCTGTCCTACCTAGGATGTAATTCTCATGTGACCTTCTACCCAATGCCAGAAACTGTTGCCAATCCTCGTAAACTCCAGCTTCACCCATGATTCACTCAGAAACCCTCCTAACTTTGCCAAGACCCAACTACACCATGTGATCCATCTGTTTTCTTATCTGATGCCTCCTGGGGATGGGTGGGGATTCAGCCTAGAGCAGAAGTTTGAGGGAAAGGCTTGGTGGTGAGAGTGAGGGAAGCAGCAGAGAGGACACAGGATTGAGTTGGGGGCCATCTGAGTTGATGGGAGAGATGAAAGAATCATATAAAAGTGGGACTGGAAGAGATCTCAAGAGGTCGTCTAGTTCATCTCCCCATGCTGAGGCAGGATCAAGTATACCTAGAATCATAGAATCATAGAATTCAAGATCAGAAGGGACCATTATGATCATCTAGTCTGACCTCCTGCAAGATGCAGGCCACATAAGCTGATCCACCCAATCCTGAAATAATTCTCTCCCTTGACTCTGCTGTTGAATGCTCCAAATCATGATTTAAAGACTTCTAGTAGCAGATAATCCACCAGCAAGCGACCCCTGCCCCATGCTTCGGAGGAAGGCGAAAAACCTCCAGAGCCACTGCCAATCTACCCTGGAGGAAAATTCCTTCCCGACCCCAAATATGGCGATCAGCTGAACCCCGAGCATGAGGGCAAGACTCTCCAGCCAGACCCTCTAGAAAAAGGCTAACAATAGCCTATCATTGACCCTTTGTACTAATTACCATTGTGGCATGTTATTGACCTATTGACTAAACCCGTTATCCTATCATACCATCCCCTCCATAAACTTATCTAGCTTAATCTTAAAGTCATGGAGGTCCTTCGCCCCCACTGTTTCCCTCGGTTGGCTGTTCCAGAATTGCACTCCTCTGATGGTTAGAAACCTTCGTCTAATTTCAAGCCTTAATTTCTTGTCTGACAATTTATATCCATTTGTCCTCGTGTCCACATTAGCACTGAGCTGAAATAATTCCTCTCCTTCCCTGGTATTTATCCCTCTGATATATTTAAAGAGTGCAATCATATCTCCTCTTATCCTTCTTTTGGTTAAGGAAAACAAACCGAGCTCCTCAAGTCTCCTTTCATACGACAGGCTTTCCATTCCTCGGATCATTCTAGTGGCCCTTCTTTGTACCTGTTCCAGTTTGAATTCATCCTTCTTAAGCATGGGAGACCAAAACTGCACATAATACTCGAAATGAGGTCTCACCAACGCCTTATATAACGGGACCAGCACCTCCTTATCTCTACTAGAAATACCTCGCCTAATGCATCCCAAGACCGCATTAGCTTTTTTAGCGGCCACATCACATTGCCTACTCATAGTCATCCTACGATCAACCAGGACTCCTAGGTCCTTCTCCTCCTCCGTTACTTCCAACTGGTGCATCCCCAGCTTATAACTAAAATTCTTGTTAGTCATCCCTAAATGCATAACTTTACACTTTTCACTATTGTATTTCATCCTGTTACTAATACTCCAGTTTACAAGGTCATCCAAATCTCCCTGGAGGATATCCTGATCCTTTTCTGAATTGGCAATACCTCCCAACTTTGTGTCATCCGCAAACTTTATCAGCCCACTCCTACTTTTGGTTCCGAGGTCAGCGATAAATAGATTGAATAAAATCGGACCCAAAACCGAACCTTGAGGAACTCCACTGGTAACCCCCCTCCAACCCGACAGATCACCCTTCAATACGACCCTCTGCAGTCTCCCCTTTAACCAGCTCCTTATCCACCTTTGGATTTTCATTTCGATCCCCATCTTTTCCAATTTAACCAGTAATTCCTCATGGGGTACCGTATCAAACGCCTTACTGAAGTCAAGATATATTAGATCCACCGCTTTTCTCTTGTCTAAAAAATCTGTTACTTTCTCAAAGAAGGAGATCAGGTTGGTTTGGCACGATCTACCTTTTGTAAAACCATGCTGTAATTTGTCCCAGTTGCCATCAGCCTCAAGGTCCGTAACCACTCTCTCCTTTAAAATTTTTTCCATGACTTTGCATACTACAGATGTTAAACTAACAGGCCTGTAGTTACCCGGGTCACTTTTTTCCCCTTCTTGAATATAGGAACTATATTAGCTAATCTCCAGTCAAACGGTACAACCCCCGAGTTTAGAGATTTATTAAAAATCATCGCTAACGGGCTTGCAATTTCACTCGCCAATTCCCTTAATATTCTAGGATGAAGATTATCCGGGCCCCCCGATTTACTTCCGTTAAGCTGTTCAAGTTTGGCTTCCACCTCAGATACCATAATGTCTACCCCCATATCTTCATTCCCATCAGTCCCTCTATCACTATTCCTTAGCCCTTCATTAGCTTCATTAAAGACCGAGGCAAAATATTCGTTCAGATATTGTGCCATGCCAAGATTATCCCTAATCTCCACTCCGTTTAAAGTTTTAAGCAGTCCCACTTCTTCCTTCTTGGTTTTCTTCCTATTTATATGGCTAAAAAACCTTTTGCTATTGGTTTTAATCCCCTTCACTAGGTCCATCTCCACCCATCTCTTTGCCTTTCTCACTGCTTCCCTACACCCTCTGACCTCAATAAGGTAGGTTTCTTTGCTGATCCCTCCCATTTTCCACTCCTTGAACGCTTTCTGTTTTTTCTTAATCATTCCTCTAAGACGCTTGCTCATCCAGCTCGGTCTAAAACTGCTACCTACGAACCGTTTTCCCTTTCTCGGGATACATGCCTCTGACAGCTCCTGCAACTTCAACCTGAAATAACCCCAGGCGTCTTCCGCCTTTAGATCATTAAATATGTTAGTCCAATCCACTTCCCTACATAGTTGCCTCAATTTAGTAAAGTTAGCCCTTTTGAAATCGTAAACCTTAGTCTCAGATGCAATTTTGTTTATCCTTCCATTTATTTTGAAACGAATTAGCTCATGATCACTCAAGCCAAGGTTGTCCCCTACAACTATTTCCTCAACAAGGTCCTCGTTACTTACCAAAATCAGATCTAAAATGGCATCCCCCCTCGTCGGTTCAGCAACTACTTGATGAAGGAATTCATCAGCTATCACGTCTAGGAAAAGCTGAGCCCTATTATTATTACTAGCATTTGTTTCCCAATCTATTTCCGGGAAGTTAAAATCTCCCATGATCATACAGTTCCTATTAGTATTTACCTCCTTAAAAACATTAAAGAGCTCTCTATCCATATCCAGGCTAGATCCCGGCGGTCTATAGCACACCCCAATCACTATCCCAGGGGACGCTCTAGTAGTTTTCTTCCCCAATGTGACCATTGCCCAAACAGACTCCGTATTATCCATTGCATTGCTAGTTATTTCGTTACTTTTCACCTCATTATTGACATACAATGCTACTCCCCCTCCTTTACCTTTGTATCGGTCTTTCCTAAACAGCACATACCCTTCCATACCTGTACTCCAGTCATGGCTACCGTTCCACCATGTTTCGGTTATTCCTACGATATCCGGTTTCAGTTCTCGGACCAGGAGCTCTAGTTCCTCCATTTTGTTACCTAAGCTTCTCGCATTGGTGAACAAACATCCTAATTTTTGCTGTTTGGCTCCTCTCACCCTTTTCACCCAACTTGGTAGGGACACAGTACTACCAGTATGACCTGTCGGTCTAGTATCCGTCCCCCCCCCCCCTTCCTTATACCTAACCTTCCCCCTCTGGCTATATCTGTTGTTATACTGTTGTTCTCACTCTCAACGTATAAATTTGGCGTGGAGAGTACCTGGACCTCTCCCAACCGTCTCCCCCCAATGTCTAGTTTAAAGCTCTTTTAATCAGATGAGCCAGCCTCCCTCCTAGAATTCTACTTCCTTCCCTACTTAGGTGGAGCCCATCCCGTAAGAACAGTTCTCTGTCCCAAAAAGCCTAGAGGGAAAGGAAACTGGGAATAGATGCTTGATTAGAAGTTATTCTTGCATATGTGACCGTCATGTCTGTTGTTGGGAAGGAGTCACTCCCCACTCCCCAAACCTATGGGATACAGTTTTAGGAACTTGGGATTCATCTTCCTGTAGTGCACTGAACATCCCATGTGCTTGATTCCTCATGAGAGCAAGTGGGTTACTGACTGACATTGTAGGCCCTCATTACTTCCCAGCTTCTTCTACTTTCAAGGTCCTGGGATACAGGCAGGTCTCCTGGGCTGCCCCAAACATACTGTAGGTCAGTGATTGATAGCCTGTTCAGTGTGACCTTCATCCAGACCCTGAGTCTAGAGCGTTTTTCCATCTGAGCATCCTCCATCTACCCAAGGGCATTTTTCCACACTACATTCTTTGGAGTCACTGAGTTTATCCAGAGACATGCTTAGCAAATACACTCTCCTCACTCACATCCTCCTCTCTGTGAAATTAATCATGGGGCTAGAGTCAATAGCTCCGGAGGCAAGAGTAATTCTAATAACAACTTTCCCTCTTTAAGTCCCTGTTTCCTGCGATCGATTGGTCAATTATAAAAATTAACTCCTGGTCAATGCTCATTTAATATGCATCTAATCTGCTATCCCAATTCCCACTGTTAACAGATCCAATTATTGGCTCATCCAGTCAGCATTTTGCTTCCTGTCATAACAGATCTCTGTAATGTCATTTTCTGGGTTTTTTTCTTCAAACTATACAATAGACTATCTAATCTCTCTTCATATGGAAACCTTCCTTCCTCCTATGGCTATAATCTTTCCAATTTTGCTGCTTTTTTTCTGAATCTTTTTAATCTATGTCCTTTTTGAGATGATGTTACCAAAACTGAATATAATATTTGAGGTATGATTATGAACTGATTTATGCTACTTACTGGCATTATATAGACTTTAGTTATGTGTGTGGAAAAGAAAGTGTGGCAATATTTTCTTTCCCTCTCTCTCTTTTTTTACAGAGAGAACTGTATTTTGGCCATATAGAATTCCAAAATGACTGAAGAGATTTTCCTCAAGCTATCTACATAATGGAATTTTTTAGCCCAAATGGATCTTTTTCGCCTTGTCCCGTTAGTTGGGGTCAGCCGCTCTTATTCTTTGTCTCCAAGAGTTCTTGTTAAGTGCATCTTTCAAGCTGATGCCAACCTTCTTCATATTCTCCTTCTGTGTCTTGAACCACTGTTTTCTGGGTCTGCCTTGTGGTCTTTGTTCTGTGACTACTAGATCTTGTACTCTTAAAAATAGCAATAATGATCATAATAAATAAATAAAAAAATTGGGGTCCATTCAAAAGCATTTTATAGTTCAGGTTTGACCCTCAGTCTGCTTATTGACTACCCTGGCATAGCCTATCAGCTATCGACTTACCCAGCCTCCACCTGAGTATTCTCATTTTGACAGTGTGAAGTAGTTGTACTTTTCTCTTCATCATTGGCCAGCATTCTGATGCACACATCATGGATGGCCTAATCATGGTTGTATACATTTTGTTCTTCAGTTTACTTGTCATATTCTTATTGCAGAGAATTCCTGTCAGTTCCATTTTCCTGCAACTCCTAACATTCCCATCCACCTTCCCGTCATGGCTTAATGATGAACCGAAGTATTTAAATTGTTGCATAGACTTTAACTCTATACCATCTAGCTTTACTGGCTTCTCATTGTCCCTCTCCACAAAGCACTTCATGTTTTCCATCTTGTGTTGGTTGATTCGTAAACCATTTTCTTTTAATGCAGCCCTTCGTCATTCTAGATCCCTTTCCAGTTCATATTAATCTTCACAGCACAACATGTCATTAATGAAAAGCATGCTACATGGAGTCTCTCCCCTAATATCCCGAATCAAGGTGTCCGTTACAACAACAAATAGAACGTACTTAAGACTAATCCTTGATGACCTACCCTCACAGTGAATGGTTCACTGTAGCCACAGCTTCTTCTCACGAGTGTTCTGCTACCCTTGTACTTGTCCATGATAGTCTGAACATATATCCTTGCAGACTGTGCAACTGTAGGCACCACCATATCAGTTCTCTAGGAACTCTGTCATAAGCCGTCTCTAAACCCACAAACACTAACTGCAATTCCTTGCAATCTCCCTGTACTTCTGTGATATTCGGGTTTCATATACTACATCCATCCATTGTTGACCTTCCAGGCATAAACCCGAACCAGTTGTCACCTACTTGGTGCTCCACTTCCTTACAAAGTCTTTTCTCAATAATTCTAATAATTTCCATCACATGAACCATGAATTTGGTGGATTGGTAATTACTATATTCTTACACATCTCCTTTGCACTTGAAGATAGAGACTAGTATGCTCTTCCTCCAAGAGGAAACCCAAATGGATAACTTCATCAAAAGTTATGAGCAAATAAAAACACGGGGAAACCATTTTCCAGTGTTATTATAATGATTTCTATTATTATCTGTTAGCTAATCTTAACTCTACTATGTAGGCAATTTCTGTAACACTTTTAGTAAATTTGTAAAGCCTTTTAAGATCCATTGGTATGAAGGCTGTTATATAAAATAAAGGTTTTCTATTAATAATAGCATGTTTAGATCATACATACTTGACAACCCTTAAAAGCTATAAATAAAGGTTCTAGTGGAAAAATACCAGGGACACACTTTTTAACTACAGTGAATATGGCGAGTTTGGGGGTCAGTTGTCATATAACATGATAAGAAGCTCTCAGGGCAACAGTGTAATGTTACTACATGTAGTGAATTTGAACTTAGTCACCTTTGAGATCCAACTCAGCCTTAACATCTATGATTCTGTGATCTCTGGAATGAAGGACCAACCCCACAACCAGAAAAAAACAACCCACCTCCGCCCCCAAAAAACAAAACCAAACCCTATGCAGTTTGTTTCCTGGGGCAAGACTATGAGGCAAACACAAACAAACTCATCATGTATCTGAGCACAGGTATCACAGTAATGAGCATAGTACAAATTCCAAGACAGATAGATTAGATTAGATATTTGGAGGTCACACTGTCAAAAACACTGTGGGAAGAATGCATATTCCAGAATGATGCTCTAGTATACTGCTGTGAGAACAGCAAAGATAGGGCATGGTACCAGAGAATACTTGGGCCAAGCATAAAAAGATATTTTAAAAGTTCAGCATATGGTGCAAACTTTATATTAAGTTTGTCGTGTAACAGGGAAATATTAACTGTTGGCTATTATTTTATGATTATTGTACAGGAAATATCTCTGAGAGGAGATGAGAGAGCTCCAGGCATGACAGAGAAGGAGATACAGATAGGGACACACACATGTAGAGAAACTCACACACTATATGTCCCAGCAGTGCCAGTATTTGGGAAGGTCAGTTCTTTATTGTTGTAGCAATCATTTGCCCCATCTGCCTTTTCAAACGACGTTGAAAATGCATCTTTTTCTCCAAATACCTTCATCTGCACAATTAAAATGGTTATTATATTTCCCATACACAAATAGCAAAACATTCCCATTCAGTCTGGCTGACTTTTGTTTCCTGGTAAGCAGTAAGAAAAGCAACTAAATAAAGTAAGAACAAATATAAGGTGTCTATGGGAGAGCACAGCATCAAACTCTCTGTACCAGCCATTTTGAAATGACTCAGAATCGTGAGTATTTTACCAACTTCAACGGAGCCAGGATTTCACCATTTATATTTAAAGGTACAACACCTGGAAACGATAATTTTTTCATCACCCCAGCATTTACATAGCTACATAGGCTACATGAGTATGGCAGATATGGGAAATACAGAGATAGAAACAGGGAGAGAGACTGGGAAAGAGGAACTTCTCCAAGTAGAAGGAAACTGGAGTGATTTCAATTTTGTTACTAATTCAGAAGTTAAAGTTGTCTGGGTTAAATTATAATATTCAGTGGCTATTTGTAGAATGTGGTTAGAATAATGAGAATTAAATAAGAATAATCTCTCCGATAATCAGGATTTAAATTTTAAACACAGAGTTATTTGTTTACTTAGTTCTTTTCAACCTTGGAGATTCTGTCTTGTTGGAAAGGGATATCTAAATGTATCAGTGATGGAGCTCACTAATATAGAGGCAGTTTATGGTAGCAGCTGAGATAGCAAGTGAACCCTGGCACCTCCAGTTTCACAGACACCAGGTTTCCTTGGCACCCAGAGCCTAACATTCTACTACCCTCATTCATCCTACCCTAATTGCAGCCTGGAAGAAGATTGCAACAGTGATTTGCATGTTTTAGCAAATGAAAAGTTAAATCATGTGCTCTACTTCGGAACAGGCTCAAGGGAAACGAAGACAGAATCCAGCAGAACTGCCCATTCATAAAGAAAACATGTCAGAAAAATGTTAGTGATTCTGTGCCCGGGGAGGAATGAACGCAGTGGCCTGCCAGAGCACTCAGTGACTCCAATGCAGCAGATCTACGCCAACCTCCTACCATTGTTTTCTGTAAGCACATACATTGAGGCATGGCACCCCAGTCCCAAAGGAGCCCAAGTTAACAGCCTGCACTCCCTGTCCAGTGGCCCCCATATTAATAATAGTAATTACTACTGTTAGCAATAAGAATACCTAGCTCTTATGTGGTGCTTTTATCTGTATATCTCAGAGCACTTTACAAAGGAGGAGAAGCAGCATTATGCCCACATCTCACAGAAGGTGAACCCAAGGTACATAGGGTAGCAGTGATAGGCACAGATTCCACAGCAAGTCAGGTAGGTATAGACCCTTGGCCTTACCACCCATGTCACGCCCCCCGCCCCCCAATTGCAACAGGCACCAAATCAAGGCCTTGCATGCCTATTGCATCTCACAGGGAGACTGAACACTCAAATAGAAAAGAGGTCTAGAAGTGAAAAGACATCATTAGTGGAATACGTCTGCTGGGTCTCACTGTGGAGATAGTTTTATTTCAGTGCTGCATGTGAGAGATCCTTATATAGCTTGTATATCAGTTTGCAAAGTATTTCAGGATGGGAGAAATGCAAGGTATTATCTAGACCCTCACTCTTAGTCTATAAATGTGTCACTTTAGGGCAACGGTGTTTGGATGGGTCCCCAAATACAATTCTGAGTGCCCCAGTGTCAGGAGTATGGCCAAATGAGCTAGCGAGGCTGCCTGACACACCATCCTGCCTGATTGGCTGAGCAAGCCAGAACGCCGGTTCTTAGGCCCTGCAGTAGCAGGAGCGTGCTGGTTGCTCAGTGCCCATGCCTTCTGGTGCTCATCTTGCTTCTAGCCCTGCTCCTGCCTAGATCATGACCTGCATACAACCTTGCTCCAGCCTAGACCCTGCCTTGCACCCAGCCTTGTTCCAGTCCTGTCCCAACCTGCTCCTGCCTCCTCAGACTACAGGTACTTCGGTTCTGACCCTCGGCTCTGGTCTCTGGCTCTGACTCTGCCTTGTCCCTGGGCTCTTGCATTCACACTCTGACTCTGGTTCTGGCCCTCACTCTGCCCACTAGGTCTGACTCCTGTTCCGTCCACAAGGCCAAACTGCCTATGACCCAGTCTCCTGACACCCTCCCTACCCTACATAACCTGGAAGTTTACATGCCCATCATGTACCCCAGCCTCCCCAATCTCTAATGGATCTTGATGTTGCCAGTTCTCATGATTTCATCTTAAATCTTGATATATTTGGTGTTTTCTGAAAGCAACAGCTCCTGGAACCATTTAAGTACATCAGAATCTCTATGAGCAGTAGCACTACTGGTAATGTCATAAAACTGTGCTACGGGCACGCTCCTTCCTCCATCTCACTCCCTGCCTCCTCCTGCTCCCTCCACCCCTGGCATGCCCACTACCTGGGCTTGTGCAGTATCCTTCAGAGAACTACGTGGGGTGCTATATGCTGTACCTGTGCTGAGGGAATTCTCTCTTTCTCCCTACCAGCTACAGAGTGTTACTGGTCTTTTAACGTTGGTACAGGGGGCAGGCCGCGCTGGGCTGAGCTGGGGGAGGAGAATCCTTCCCTGGTCCTGTGCCTGAGCCACTCCATCAAGCTGCCTCATGTTCAATGGAAAGAAGATACATTTTAGTGGAGATTTTAAAAGGGATAGCAAGCTAATGAGGTGGAAAAATAGAGGCTGTCTTCTGCAGAGGCTTCCACTCTGAGAGTAACAATGAAGTGTCAAGGAGAGAGAGGAGAGATTGTTGCCAGACAAACAAAGGGAGCAAGGGAAGAGAGTAGAGAGAACCAAGAGAGGTTGCCCAGTCTTGTGATTTTAGCATACATTTCACACTATTTGGTGTTTTTCTTCAAGCTCCAGATCCTGGAGTCAAGAGATTACACAAAAGTCTTTGCTTTCTTTTATTTTAAAAAATAAGTTGCTAACCAGAGAAAAACCTGAAAATCTGAATCAAGTGTACTCAGAAACCAGAACCTTGGAACTCTGGAACTTGACTTTCAATGAGATTAAGGTTCCTAAGTCCCTAAGTCACTTTTAAAAATGGGACTTAGGCTCCTGTATCACTTAGGTGCTTTTGAAAATGTTACTGCTAGTCTTCTGATCCTCAGAGTCACATCTATTTATGTGGACTGCTGGGGAGGGGGGCCTTTGTGAGAAATCAGCTGTGTGCGGAGAGGGGAGTTTAGTGTTCTGTGGGGGATCTAGTTTTGTTTGGTAATTTATGGCAGGCTTTTTATTATATTTTTAAAACTGTTGTAATGCTAATTAAGGCAAGAGGAGAAGGTGGAAGCCTGGATGAGCGAGGCAGAGGGCAAGGTAAGGAAGTGGCATTCATGCACAATGCTGAAGAGGAAGATAAGTTTGCAGAGGAAACATATATCTGACACAGTCTGCACAAAGGTTCTAAAATGACCTTCCTATAGCTCACAAATCACCATAACTTCCATCTTATTGCTACAGCCAGGTAGGGAGAGAGAAGCAAGCCATACACTGGGCTAACAGGGTCTAGGCTTGTTATTTGCACAGGAAGGCATCAGTGAACTGCTGGCACCTGCAGTAACAGAGGCAGCGGGATGTTTTTCTGTGTCAGAGCTGGAAAGGGGTTATTTTGCTGAAGCCCCATGTCAGGTTTCTGTATGACTTTGCCCTTTCCCCCAAGTCCCCCTTACAGGCCATGAATGCTGCATGAGAAACAAAGAGCTAAGAGAGCATGCCTGGAGGTGGAATGCATATGAGAAGCATGAAAAACAGATTCTGGCAGAACCGCTTAACACCCTGATAATAAGCAGGACAGAGAGCTGTAATGGATTATCTGCCCCAGGAGGAATGGCCGCTCAGACCTTGCAGTGCACTCACTGACTCTCAGTACAGATACCATGCTGTTCCTATCACAGTCTGTGATCACTGTGCCAGTCTTACTGTGGTCTCTGGACTGAGGCACTTAATTGACAATTCCCCTGGAGCCTGGTCTGAACTCCTTCACCTCCATCCCCATAGGTTTACATTCTGATCTGCAGCATCCACTGCTATTCCAGCCCTGGCCCCACTTTCCCCCACAGCTCTGCCAATGCCACTTAGTCCATACCAGCAGCCTTCCCTACTAGTCCAGTCGTGGGGCTCCCAAAGAGCTTTCCTAATGTACCTGTCTCTGACCTGCAGCGCCCCCTAGTACTCCCAACAACATACCTGTGCCAATGCACTGCATTGCTGACCTGCAGCTCAGTCTGCCTGACTTCCTGTCCCTATAACTCCACAAATGCACCTCAATCCAAATTAACTGCACTCCTTGCTGATCCAGTCCTCCACCCCTTCCCTCCTCCCCCCACAGCTCTGCCAGTGCCCTTCAGTCCTGTCCTGCAGTTCTCCTGCTATTCCAGTCCTGGGCTCCCCACAAAGCTCTGCCAATGCCCCTCAGTCCTGCCCTGCAATCTCCAAGCTATTCCAGCCCTGGGCCCCCATAGTCTCCTAGTTCTGCCAGTATCCCAGTGAGTCTGTTGCACCTATTGCTCACAGACAGGTTGTGGGAGTCTTTGTGTAGCTTTACTCCCTCCTGTCCTTTGAGGGGCAGAGCCTGGGGGGAGGATGCAGAAACCTCACTGATATGATCTCTTAATCCATTTCTTTTCTTCCCTTCACTGGCTCCTTTTTGCCTCGAGGCCTTCACTCCCCCATCTTGGGAATGACTTTGCAGCCTCCTCCACCTCCCGCCTGCAAATGTATTGGAGTTTGGCCTCAAAAGAAGAGAGCCATCGGATGTGGAGAGCAATAATCCCCCTGGTGCGGCTGATGGCTCTGTGCTCCACTGGACCGGAGAGCTGCTTGACTGGATTTCATGTGCCAGCTCACTCACCTTGGTGGGGAAGAGGGTACATTAACCCTTCTGTCCTAGCCCTCTCCCCCTACTGATCCATGTGCAGTGGCTGGACCTGCCTCTGTTGGAGAGTGGCTGGGAGATATGGCCTTTTTTATTCCCTCCCTTAGATCATGTCGGAGAGACTTGCTAGGTAGAGGTGGGAGCCCTGAAAGATGTAGTCACCTGCAAGCCGCCTGAATGCCCTTATCCTGGTTTCCTCCTACTTCATTGCTACATTCCTACATTGCTACTTCATTGCTTCATTCCTCCTCTTCCTTCTAAGCAGCTTATCCCAGAATCCATTTAGGGGGCACAGGAATCCAGTTAAGGTTGCCAAATTTCTAATTTCACAAAACCAAACACCCCTTCCCAGACCCTTACCCGAGGCCCCGCCCCCGCTGGCTCCATTCCCCCATCCCTCCGTCACTCGCTCTCCCCACCCTCGCTCACTTTCACTGGGCTGGGGCAGGGGGTTGGGGTGTGGGAGAGGGCTCTGAGCTAGGGAAGAGGGGTGAGTATGGGCTCTGGGCTGGGGGTGCAGGCTCTGGGTGGAACCAGAAATGAGTGGTTCAGGGTGCAGGAGAGGGCTGTGGGCAGGGGATTAGGGTGTGTGTGTGGGGGGGGGGGGTAAGGACTCTGGCTGGGGGTGCAGGCTCTGCTGTGGGGCCCAGATGAGGGGTTTGGGGTAAAGGAGGGGGCTCTGGGCTGGAGCAGGGGGTTGGGGTGTGGTGGGAGTGGGGGCTCTGGGGTGGGGCCGGGAATGAGGGGTTTGGGGTGCAGGAGGGGGCTGGAGCTGGATGTTGGGTGTGTGTGTGTGGACTCGGGGAGGGAGTTTGGGTGCGAGAGGGGACTCCAGGCTGGGGCAGCAGGTTGGGGTGTGGGAAAGGAAGCGGCTGCCAGGTCCCTGCAGTGCGGTCCCTAGGTGCATGGATGGCCAGGAAGGCTTTGCGCACTGCCCTCACGTCTGCAGGTGCCACCCCCGCAGCTCCCATTGGTTGTGGTTCCTGGTGCAGCCTCCCTGGCTGCTCATGCATCCAGGGGCTTCAGGGACCTGGCGGCTTTTTCCAGGAGCTGCGTGGAACTAGGGCGGGCAGGGAGCCTGCCTTAGCCCCGGACCCCCGCTGCACTGCAGACCAGACTTTTAATGGCTTAGCCGGTGGTGCCAACCAGAGCCGCCAGGGTCCTTTTTCGACCAGGCGTTCCAGTAAAAAACTTGGATGACTGGCAACCCTAAATCCAGTCGAGGCTATTCTCTCACACCCAGGGCTGCCTTCTGCAAGGGCTATAAGAAAGTAGGGCCAGTCCCCAAGGAGTTGCACCTAGACTCCATTGCAAGGGGCACAGAAATTCAGTTGTTTCTGGATTTGGATGGTGAAGAGCCGGGGTGGGCTGGGGTTGGTAGCTTGTAGGAGTTAAGATTGATGTTAACAGAATGGGGGTAGACCACAGCAGGAGGGGGAGGCGTGCAGTGAGGTTTCCAGGGGCACAGGGGAAGCCAACCTAGTTCAGAAATGGTAAGCGGTGTTTAATCTGCCTTGTGATCTGTCAGCGCACAGGCTGGGGGAGTCCAAGCGTGAGGAGACTCCGAGTACAAAGAACAATTAGCTCAGACAGGGAAGCCAGCAATGCAGAACGGCCATTCACACATCAATGTCAGAGCCAGGGGGCTTTCACCCCCCTCCCTCCTCACTCCAACACACACCTGCTCACCTCGCTCCCTTTACTTAAGAACATAAGCACGGCCATACTGGGGCAAACAAATGGTCCATCTGGCCCAGTATCGTGTCCTCTGAGTGTGGCCATGTCAGATGCTTCAGAGGGAACGAACAGAGAACAGGGAAATTATTGAGTGATCCATCCTCTGTCATTCAGTCCCTGTTTCTGGCAGTCAGAGGGTCAGGGACACCCAGAGCATGGGGGTTGCATCCCTGACCATCTTGGCTAATTGCCATTGATGGACCTGTCCTCCATGAATTTATCTAGTTCTTTTTTAAACCCAGTTATACTTTTGGTCCTCACAGCACCCCATGGCAACAAGTTCCACAGGTTGGCTATGTGTTGTGTGAACAAATACTTGCTTTTGTTTGGTTTAAACCTACTGCCTATTAATTTCATTGGGTAAATAACACTTCCATATTCACTCTCTCCACACCTTGTCTCTCTCTTTCTCCTTTCAATCCTGCCCCCCTTCCTCCTCTCATTCACACCCTCTCCCTGTCTCCTGGTCTCATTCTCTCAGGCCTGGACTACACTTAAAAGTGCTATTGGTATAATTAGTTTGATTAGAGGTGTGATTTTTTTAAACCAAACTAGCTGTATCAATAAAAGCCCCTATTGTGGACACAGTTATTTCAGTAAGAAGGGGCCTTATACTGGTACAGCTTATTCCCGTAACTGAACCAGAATAAGGCCAAGTCTAGACTACAGACTTCTGCTGGCACAGCTCGGTGAGTCAGGGAGTGTGAAGAGGTGTGATCCCTGACCAACTGAGCTGTGCTGGCAAAAGCCCTGAGCACAGGCATAGTTATAGCAGCAGATCTGCACTTTTATAAGTATAGCTTATTTCACTTGGGAATGGGGGTGGAAGAAGCTATGCTAGCAAATGTGCAGATTTTCTGACATAAGCTGCAATCCCAATAGGAACACTTGGCTAGTACAGTGTACTGGTATTCTTATATTGGTAAAGCCTTCCTAGTGCATACATGGTCTCAGTAATACTATGATAAGCATCTTTAGACCAATATAACTATAGCTATACTTTGGGGTGAGGTGGAGTGCATTTCATTATACTGGCACAGGTAAAGTGATAAAACTTCCTAGTGTAGTCAAGCCCACACTTTCACGCTTCCCTTTTTACTCTGGCTATGCCTACATTAAAGAGTTTATAGTGGCACAGCTGTACTGATGCAGCTGTGCCGCTTGGAGATCTCTCATGTAGCTGCTCTATGCCGGTGGGAGACAGCTCTCCCATCGACATATTTAATCCACCCCCCACTAGTGCTTATGCCAGCATAATTTATGTTACTCAGGAGGGTGGAATATTCACACCCCTGAGCAACATAAATTTTGCCAACTTAAGTGGTATTGTGTACATAGCTAAAGTCTCTTTGATACTTATTTTCATTAGGGTTTTATTAGGGAGACAAACCAAAATCCCACCTCTGAACAGCCTGATGTTCAATTCAGATCCCAGCTTCAGAGTTGACCCAAATCCCTTTCACTGAAAAAAATATGTAAAATTTTAAACATTCAATTGGCCTGGTGTTATACACAGACAAGCAGTGGAAACATCTACACTGTGTTGTCTGTACAGGAGAAAATATAAGGCCAGAGCTAAAGTTGTGCATTTGATTGGCACTGAACTATTGCTGCAGATCTCTGGACGAGGGTACAGGTGGGAGGGATAACTTAACCCTCCACAGCAGGGGGCTTGGCTGGTGAACTTGCTAAAGCCTGCCAGACAGGGGCCCTATGGTGAACCAAGGGAGATTTGCCAAAGGAGAATGCTGTTCATCACAGCATGTAGGAAAGACTAGGAAGAATCATATTACTAAGATTAACACCAGCATTTCCCAAATGTGGGGGTGGGGAGAGGAACGAAGGACTAGCTGACCAGAGCAGAAGATGGGCAGGCCTTTAGCAACAGGCCGTGATTGGGGTCATTTTCCTGAAGGGGGGAGAGGGGGTGAGCTTTCAAAATGCGGGAAAACACTGGGGATTGCACCATATTAGCTGCTTGGGAGCCTTATGAAATTACCAAGCTCCTCCACTGTGTGTATTGCCTCACTCATAATTTCCCTGTGCTGAGTGTTTTATTAGCTTGACGGCCTAGGCGAAAACATCCCACTGCCACAATGCCCCCCAGTTCCTTACAGACCCTGAGCTCCCTCTGATCTGAGCACCTGCTAGTATGTGGGGGTTTTAGCATAGAGTCAGAGCAACATGCACTCAAGTGCTGGAAGGGTGGTGCCTGAGCACCTCCTTCTGATGGGGCTATTCAGACAACCTGTCTCATCCTCACCCTCCAGTTCCACCCTGCACATAGTCTCTATTTTTAGGAGTTTTACTTCCTGATTTTTTTGCTCAGCCAAGAATCATAGACTATCAGGGTTGGAAGGGACCTCAGGAGTCATCTAGTCCAACCCCCTGCTCAAAGCAGGACCAACACCAACTAAATCATCCCAGCCAGGGCCTTGTCAAGCCTGACCTTAAAAACTTCTAAGGAACGAGATTTCACCACCTCCCTAGGTAACCCATTCCAGTGCTTCACCACCCTTCTAGTGAAAAAGTTTTTCCTAAGAACTGTTTTTAAGTAGTGCTGGCATTAACCCAAAGTCCTGTCGCTCTCTACAGCACCTCCGTATGGGTTTGTGCTATCTCAGTTACGTGTCTGCTCTGCTGCCAGATTTATTTTTCTGTGGTCTGAGTGAAAGCGGATTCCCCAGAACTTTGTGTAATCGGGGGAAGATAATACAATCATCCTGTTCCAGTTTCACGGGCCCATGAGCTTCTAGCCTAGGACTCAGCTCCCCAGCTACTGCACCTCCTTTAAACAAGAAATAGGTCCCCATAGGGATACACTACTGGGATACACACTACACCATCCTTAAATTGGGAACAGGGTCCAGTTGGTCCCCTGGGGTCTCTATAAGGAACATGTTCCTGGGAGTTACCTTTCCAGCCACTGCACCCATTTTAAACAGGGACAAGCTGATTGCAAGTAGTGATCAAGAGATGAAAAACTCCATAGCCCAGTCTCATTCCCCTTGAACCATCCGGTGTGCACTGCAGATATCTGCGGATCATATGGCACCTGTGGTGTCTTGTGTACTAGAGTATCCTTGAATTAAGGCACTGAGACTTGATAGTGGTATTCATAAACAGTGATCTGTATTGCTCTCACCTGCACTGCATGGTATCTGTACAGCACTCACTAAAGGCCAGATTTTCAAGGGAGCTCAGCACACTGCAGGGCCTATTGTGACACTAATGGCCTTCACTGGCCTTCATTTGGCCACAAACTCCTGAAGTCCCTGTCCCAGCCAGCGCACCCTGGGCTCATTGTAGAAACAGGGAAAGATTATCTGAGGGCAAGTCTCTTTTTTGATTGTTTCAAAGTCCGAGTCAGGAATCTGAAGGTGGCCCCAGAAAATCCCATGATATAGATAATCTCCATATTCCAGCCCATTCAGTCTTCTGATAAATTCCTAGGCTTGAAAGAAACGGTATTCTGAGTATAAGGCTAAAAATCCAAGGCACCCAGGAGAGAAGCAAATACCTGAGAGTAGAAGCAGCATCCCTGAAAAAGAGCGTAAGATCACTTTGGGTTTGACACAGATAAGTTTGTTAACCAGCTACTGCCCAACAGTTATATCCAGGGCAGAGTAAATAGCCCAAGAGTCTGTCCCATATTCATAGATGAAAGGTAAACAACCTGAAACAAATAGGAAGAATAAGAAAATGTGCAGGGGAGGGAGGGAAAAGGGCAGAGGAACAGCCTATAAATGATGATGCAAAACTTTCTGTTTAAAATTCCACAAACTGTGTAGGCATCCACTAAAGGCAAATGGAGCTGGGGTTACGCCATGAGTTTGAAAATGATTAATGAAAATTGCTTCCCAAGCCATGTGCTGGAAACCCCATCACTTGGGACACATAAATGTGCTCCAGACAAAGACCTGAAGGCTAAACTGTAGTGGACAATCTTCTAGAGGCTGGGGGAAAGAGAAGTGATGGACAAGACATGACCTAAAAGAACTTTTTCATCTATAATATAAAACTACTCAATAACAGCAGCTGTGTCTCTTCACTGATGATGCTAGAGCACCATCTGGAGGCTGTTTTAGGGCACATACTTCTATTTAAAGCTTCATGTTGAAATCTAGTCATCTTCTTCTTAAGTAGAATGTAGTTTCAGACCTCACCTCTGCCCCTGAGCCCCTTTCACATTTTTTATGGTTTTATAAGCACATTTTCCTATTTTTAAAAATGTTTCTCTCCACTGGTGCTGTGTGAAAGACCTACACAAACAACAGGGACTCTAGCTAACTGGTAATACAGGGAAACTACTACACACCCCCTTCCCCCTTGCACAAAAACAGAAACATATGATTTGTGAAGTCTGTTTCTGTTATAGTGTATGAAGTGAAACTTGTAACCATAATAGGTACATGTTCAGAGTGAAGTGTGATTTTCAGATCAGTGGTCTCCCTTTAATTATGATCTTACAGTTTGCTAGCCCAATTCCCTTCGCCTCCCTTTTAGTTTTGTACAGTCTTTGCTGTAAGTAAATCATAGTCCTACAGGTTCCCAAAATGCTTTCCCACTCTCTCCACATTCTAGGTTCTTGTTAGCTGTGAGTCCTTGTTCCATTCTGAAGGGGACTGTTCCCCCCCGCCTCCTCCTGTTCACAGGGCAGATGCATAACAGAGTATGACATCATGGTATGTCACAAGAGCCTGATGATGTCATAGCCCACCCTGAGCTGGAGTCAGTCTGCCAGGAGGATCCTGAGTCCTTCATTAATTCAAGGGGCAATGAGTACAGGCATCTCCTGCTGGACGGGAGAGGTGGAGGAGGGGTGATCCAATCCTGATGGTTTCCCTGGGGTACACCATCTATCTGTTGGCCGTACTCCTGGCCACTCACTTCCTCGTGTTCTCTGATGCCTTCATACCATCAAAAAGCCAGACCATGTTCCATGGAGTCAAGGACAGGAAGCCTGAGGGAAGGAGCCCACCACCAGGTTAGAGAGGCTGTCTCTGGCTTTCCTGTGTGGAGAGCCAATGGGGAGAGAGGATGGACTGAGAAGATGGCAGAGTGGGAAGGAAGAAAGGATGTGGTGAAGGAGGGGTTAGAGTGTGAGGATTAAAAAGAAGGGAGGGTGCAAGGTGACAGCTAGAGATGGAGAAAGAGGAAGGGGAATGGATAGAAAAGTGGGAATAGGGGTTGGCAAAGAGGACTGAGGGGGGGAAAGGAATGGGATGGGGAGGGAAGATGATGTTCGTCCATCGTTTTCGAAGAAGACCTTAACATCTATCAGGTTGTGAGCTGTCCACGGTGCGTCCGCAAATGGCTGGTAAGGGAAGAAGGGTGATAAGGAATGACAGCATAAGGGAAGGGTAGATATAAATTGAAGGGATATCAGAGGAGCTTGTTTTTTAGTTATCTATATGTGCAATGCCTCAATTCAATGAGGCCCTGCTCTGGGCCAGGGCCTCTGAGTGGTACTAGAGATTGGTAAGCCTGCTGCAACTGTTGCTGAAAAAGCTGTCTTTTAGTTCAGGCAGCAGTCCTGCATTAAGATCCAGAGGTCTCAGGTTTGATCCTCACTGCTGGCGACCCATCCAGGAGTCATAACTGCTAAATGATACAATCCTGTCATTCTCTCAACCATGCCAGCTGAAATGCTGCTCATAGGCAGGGAGCAAGGTTTCCCCTTTATCCGCTCAGCTTCCCTTCCCAGCAGGGGTTGCTCTCACAGCATCTCTGAACAGGCAGCCAAGGCTTCCTCCCCTTGCCCCACCCTCACTTGGCCTCACTGCTTCCTGCCTCACATGGGGAGAGAGAGGTGAGCAGGCTGTGAGCTTGAGCACATTCCACCTCCAGCAGCCTTCTGTGCAATGAGGGAGATGGGACCAGAGTTCACAAGCTCAGGGGGAGCAAGGGCTCTGCGAGAGGGGCACTGGATCCCTGTGGGAAGAGGGAGAGCGGAAAAGGGGAGGAGAAAGGGCTGGGTGAGAGCAAAGAGAGAGAAAGGGCCAGTCATGAAGAAATAAAGGTGGGAGGGACTAGATGAGAGATTGTGGTTGAAAGAGGGAAAAAGAGGAGGGAAAATGCTGTAGGGACAAGTCATGTGGCTCCTGCACAGGCCTGGAACTCCTGACTTCCATTGCCAGCTCTGCCACTGACTTGCGGTAGGACCTTGGGCAAGTCTCATCCCTCCTCTTTGCCGCAGTTTCCCCACCTATAAAGTAAGGATAATGACCTTGGGTCACAGGTGGGTCAGAGCACCTTCATAGCCTCAGATGGCAGTATAGCATTCATTTATTAGCATTAGATGATTTTTCTGGTGTAGAAAAAGTTCACTCACTTCACACACATCCATAAGTGCGTCACACAAGGAGCTACATAGAATTTGGCAGCTATGACAACAATGTGGTGAGGGATGGGCTAAGGGGAGACATCTAGGGGGAGGAAGGATAGTGAGGATAGGCAGTTTGGAAGAGAGAAAAGGGGACAGGAAGGAAGGGAAGCAGTTGGGGAGTTGGAGGGGACTGAGTGCAGAAGGGAGTGAAGGAGTGAGAGAATGGAGATGGGATGAGGATGAATTGAGGGAGAGAATGGAGAAAGGAGTGGGAGGAGAGGAGAGACAGACATAGAAGCAGCAAGAGACCAAAAAGAATGAGGGAACAGCTAGGATGGACAGTGAAAGAGACAGAGAGGCGTAAGAGAGGCACAGAGGAGAGCTTATGTCCCCCTCTCGGGTTGCAGGCTGGGAGCAAATGGAAGAAACCTTTGTGGCCTCATCAACAGGGGAAGGCATGGAGGTGATTGACATGGTGCAGAATGAGGATGCACAAAGACTGAGGAATGCAGTGGTGAAGGATTTGCTGTTGGATCTGGCCATCTCCTTGAACACAGGCAGCATCGTGCTTTTTTTTTTATGCGTGACATAGAACCAGAAATCATTGCCATGCTCATGGATGAAGACAACCTGAATGTCTACCTGCGTTTCATGATTGCCTACTAAGCAACAGTGCTTTTCCTCACTACTCACACCCCAGGGAACCTGTGAACCAAGTGACAACAACAGGCACCTTCCCCATCACCTAGACCTGTCTCATCTCCCAACCCCCTTGAGAACCCTCAATAAACCCTCAATCCAAAGCTTGTGGAATCTCTTATAAACCAGACTTCCCCATCTCAGGATCTCCATCCTCTATCTCCATCTGCTTTTTATGGCAGAGCAGAGCACTCCCCACTGAGCTGGGCCAGAGGGCTCTAAAGGGGCTTATGCACTGCATTGCCATGCTGGAGACCTACCTATGGGTCATAGTCTTGATTCCTTTCTCACCTGGTACTGCTAAGGTGACAGAGACCCAGTTCCTAGTTACAGTGTGGCAGCCAAAATACCTGGTCCACCCGGCGCAAGGATCTGGAATGACTCACCCTGTAGGTACTTGCTCCAAGTATGTTAATGGTTAAATCAGTGATATGGATTGTTCACATGAGAATGAGTGAAAGGAACTATCTACACCAGGGGTAGGCAACCTGTGGCACGCGAGCTGATTTTCAGTGGCACTCACACTGCCTGGGTCCTGGCCACCGGTCCGGGGGTGCTCTGCATTTTAATTTAATTTTAAATTAAGCTTCTTTTAAAAACCTTATTTACTTTACATATAACAATAGTTTAGTTATATATTATAGACTTATAGAAAGAGACCTTCTAAAAACATTAAAATATATGACCGGCACACAAAACCTTAAATTAGAATGAATAAATGAAGACTTGGCACACCACTTCTGAAAGGTTGCCGACTCCTGATCTACACAAAGGGAAGCAGCTGGTCCATCTGGCCTGGTATTCTCTCTGCAGCAGGGGCCATTACCAGATGCTTCACATGAAGCTCCACCATAACTATACAAATACATGCTTACAGGGGAAGGTATTTCTTAATGCAGGCAGCTAGTGTTTGTTTTATCCATAAGCCAGTAGGTCTGATCCTAAGAGTTGATCCTACCCAATGTCACTGCAGATATTTTCTTACTCAGATATGTATCAGCCTGCTTTGAATCCCACTATACTCTGCATCTCCATAATATGTTGAGGCAATGAGTTCCACAGGCCAACTATGTCCGCTGTAATAAAGTCAGACTCTGTAATGTCCAAAAATAGTCCAAATGTTAAGATGTTTCTGTCTTTGAAAGAGCAGCAGTATAAAGGGGTTAAACAATTATGTTGTGTCCATTGCTGGAAAAGAAACTACTGAATGACAAACATTTTTCTCAACTAACATTCCAGAGAAAATGTTTTTTCCCTGATTAACAAGGTATAAAAAAGTCAAAACAGAGCTCAATGTAGATTACTATCAGAATCAGTTTAAATAATAAAATATAGGTTTTGTTGGGGACATAATCTTTTTTTGATTATGAAAATTATGAGTAAAATAATTAAATACACTCTGAGATACCAATTATAAAAAAAAATCCACCATGAGCTGAATTATTCCCAGTATATGTTGCTAACAATTCATTAGCTCAGGTTGTAGTATCTGAAGAAAATAAATGCAAAGGAAAGAGGAGTATTTTTCAAGGAGCCTTTCTTGAGCTGACTGGACTAGGAATTGAACAAAGAGGAAAAGTTTGGGTGTGGAATCAGTAAACACTTTAAGAGTGACCTGCAAAGGATAGTAACATTGGGCTTGTGCTCTTCTTTATGAGGGACAAAAAAAGAGCCTAACAGGATTTGTTAAGGTAGCACCCAGTCATGAACCTGGACTCCATTGCTAGGCACTGTACAGACACTGAACAAAAAGGGAGACCTGCCCAGAGAGTTTACAATCCAAGTAAGGGTGTGTCAGCTCATGGAGTTATTCAATAATAGCTGTCCCTGAATAACTCCATGTGTGGTTAAGCTGTAAGGTATTCAGCACCTTCTTCTTCTTCTTTTTTTTTAAACCTTAGAAATACCAGGAAAATAAAATCTTGCTTTTCCTGTTTTGCTGGAGGTCTTTCTTGGAAGACATGGATATGTAGATTCTCAGATCTCACAGCCCATACTTGAAGGGCAAGGTGTGCCCTATCTACAAGAGCTTTGCTTCACACTGATCATTCAGGTATTTGAATTAGTTAAATAGATGTTTAAAAAAACAAAAGCATCACCGCCAACAACCAAACAAATCGTTTTAAACAGTTAGAGTAAAAAAAACAAAACCTCTTTCCATATCAATGAATCAGGTTTCATTTGCATGATTTCTCTGATGTCATAAAGATCCTAGATCTCTAGTAGTCCAAGAGGCTTCCAAGAAAAGCATGGCTGACAAGACCTGAATTTCCAATGTTGGAAAAAAAAAGGGAAAAAAGGAAAAAATACTGGGGGGCAGAGGAGGAAATGCCAACACTTTCAGGAAGCAAACAAACAAAAGAAAAGAAAAACCCCTGTGGTGTTTAAATGTTGCTTGTAATCTTAAATATATAATATTAGGTTGTTTTTTTAAAGGAAGTCAGTGTGATGTAGTGGATAAAGCATAGGTGTAAGAATTGGAAGGCCTGGGGTGAAATCCAGCCGTATTAATGTCATAAGGGAGTTTTGTCACTGACTTCAAGGGAGCCAGGATTTCGCCTATGGTTTATTCTCTCATCTCTGCCACTGACCTGCTGTGTAATCTTGTTTAAGTCATTAGTGTCTCTGTGCCCCAGTTTCCCCATCTGTAAAATAATGATATCTAACCCTGTCTGTATAGTGCTTTGAAGTCTATGCATAAAAATCACCAACATATGTGCTATTACTTATATCAAACTGTGAGTTTGATATACACCATTTTTTCAAGACTAGTAGAAATGTTTCTCACTTTGTTCACTCCAAGGAATACAGATTTTAGTTTGGATTTAAACATTCTCCTGCAGCATTTGCAACTCTGATATTACAGCAATGACCTAGTGCTTGAGAGCTGGAAAATAAAACTGACAGGAAAAAAAGTGAAATTCACCAGTCTATTTTCATTCTCTCATACTGAGTGAAATTCAAAAATGAATCAATCAGCATTAATAGTAAATAGTACATTTAATTTTTTAAAAATATTTAAATTATATTTTTTCAGTCAAAAGACTTATTAATAACAACACAGGTAAAGAACCTTTTATTCACATATATTCTGTTTGGCCTTTAATCAGTGAGAATACAACAGTGGAATAGTCTTTCAAAAGAAGTGCTGTGTTGACCTATACTGGTTGGCACTGGATTCATAGATGCCAAGGCCAGAAGGGATGATCATCTAGTCTGACCTCTTGTATAAACAGGCCATAGAACGTCCCCCAATAATTCCTGTTTTTTAGAACAACATCCAGTCTTAATTTAAAAATTGCCAAAGATTGAGAATCCTCCACAACCCTTGCTAATTGTCACAGTGATAGGGATTAAGACAATTAATAGGTCTTTTCCAGCTTTAATTTTGATGCTCATTCCCAATACCAGTATCTACTCCCAAAGAATCACCACACCGGTAATATAATGGTCAGAATAAAACAGCTCCCATCATTTAAAATTTTTCCCAGGGACAGCTTTACAAAGAAACAGCGGCCTGTGAGCTGTAGGAGGGTTGTGTTTGCCAATTCTAGTGAATTTTAGTTTGTTTTTTTTTAAATATAGGTCTAATTATCAGAGCCTCCAAAATTATAGTTTTAAGGGGTTCTTAGTAACATAGAAATGTTCTTATATGCCAATTTTCTTGCTGCTCCTGAAATCCACCATATCTTTTACGCTTTGCCCCCCTACTCTGCATTACTGCATGACATTTGGTTACAACAATACCATGTCACAAAAACATAACAGCAGCAAAACTCTCCCATCTGGATAGCAAAAATTCCTGAAAAGCAGTTTGGTATTTGGAGAAGCATTCTAAAATCTGGGTGGTTAGTCTGACCTCTGGAGGCTCCCATAAACCCTGGAAACCATCCCCTATTATCCCAACCTTTCCTTAAACAGGCCCCAGCCCTAGCTAACTTGATGTAGGGTAACCATATTTTCCAAAGGGAAAATGGGACACCATACGGGGCTAGCCTGAGGCACCTCCTCCCTTCCCGTGTGGGGCCTACCCAAGGCTTCCCTCTCTCCCATGTGTGTGGGGCCAGCCCTAGACCTTCTGCCACCCACCTGCGGAGGGCTGACCTGGCCTGAGCTGCTCTCCCAAGCCCTCCCTCCTGTGAAGGGCTGGCATTGCTGCTCACCCCCACACACATGTTCCTCCGCACCCTGCTAAAGTTGCAGCCCACTTTTTGGGCAAAACTGGGCATTTGTCCAGTTTGCTCTTGCCAACTGACCAGTTTTGGGACAAATGCACAGTTTTGCCAAAAAAAAGTCAGGACAGCCAGGACAGGGCTTAAAAAAAGAGACTGTCCTGGCCAAAATGAGACATATGGTCACTCTAACTTGATGCCTTTTTGTGAGAGGGAACAAGACTTGTCTGTTATCTCCATATGGAGTGACTGGGGGCAACTACTAGGAATCTCTATCTTGGGGGGGCATTACACCCTCCCACACCCCATTGCCTCCTGACACTGCATGACAAGGCCCTGGTGCAGGACTAGGTTAGGGGCTCCCTTCCCCATTCCAAAATCTAAAATGTTGCTTATGCCCAGCATTGGGCCCACATCCTATCCCACCGCCTCCAACATCTTCAGTTGCTCCCCAAAGCTCCCCCCACCTCTCCCACTTGCCCCCATCCTCCCAGTCCTTCCCACTCACCCCATAGTACACCAACACCTCACCCCCCCAACCCCTCATCCACCGGCCTCCAGGACTTTCCAGGCCATTCACCAGCGCCCAGCTGAGCACTCTGCTCCCATTCCAGGCTAGGGAGGCAACTCCTAATCTTGGCTGGCAGCTGCCCCTCAGTTCTTCTCACCCCATTGTCCACCCCACATCACGCGGGAGACCAAATCTGAGTGATGAGTGGTGTCACCTTATCACAATGCCGCTTAAATCTGGCCTGGGCCCCAGAGGGGTGAGGGCCACATTTGTGTGAGCAGCATTGCCACCCTGTGAACCAAGTGATATGCCGGAGTGCCATTCCATCTGGAAGTCCCTCATAACTCAGTGGTTCTGGTGGAATTTCACTACTTGCAACATTATAGCTATGTCACTGACTCTATGTCACTGACTCCTGAGATTCCACTCCCTGTCCTGTCCATGCATTACTTCCCCCCTTCCTCTTCTCCACAGAAGGGGTTCCACCGTTCCAGCCTTTCTTATCTCTCAGCCAGTGCAGGCTCTTCCCCTTCTTCTGAGTGCGAAAAAGCTTGAGAATAGCTGCTGCTGCTATGTCCTTCTCGGCAGAAGTCAGCAGGGGGAGCAATTAGAAAAGAGAGGCAACCACTGCATCAGAGGAACGATATCTAGGGTTTGATCCAAAGTCCAATGAAGTTAATGGGACTGAGCTTTCCATTCAAGCTGGCACTGGGCCAGGCCCCTAGTGGTCAGAGATAAGAATAACCGGGGGAAAAAACAATCCCAAAGAGCTAGACAGGTCAGATCCAGGACACTAGGCTAAATAGCAGAAAATAACATAGAATCCCAGGACCATCCCACTCATATTGGGGGCACTAAGACAGGTTTGCCATAACATATCTAGGTGGGGTTTTTAGCAATGTACATTAATTAAATGTCTCATCTTCCCATCTGGAAGCAGTAACCAGTGAGTCTCTTCCCCTCGTGTGATTTCAGAGTGAGAGATCCAGGTTCTTCTATCCCTGGTGGTCCAGGGCGGGAGGTGTGCATGGGAACTTGTGAGGTTCCCCCAAGAATTATTAATGATTGCAGCTTGTCTACTGACCTTGCAATCCTGTACCCCCACACTCTGAAAGGCAAGTTTAGCCTAATTGGGGCAGGGCATGGGGACCATTTGGGAAGTAGCACACACTGTACTGGCTGCTATGTTTAGCCTCTCTTCCCTCCTGCTACCCGGACTGGAATCTTCTGCCACCATGACCTGTTGGTGGGGGAAAAGGATGAGAAGAAGGGATGGGGAGGAATGGGTTAGGCTCCAGAATGTCTCTGTGTGAGGGAAGGCCATTCTTCAGCAGGGATGAATTCTACAGCTTCAGTCTCTATACCTCTGCCTTTCTCTCTCTCCCCCCCTCCTTCTCCATGTGGATTACCAGATGTGGCACTTGAAGGCTGGATTCATTGGTGCTGTGCTGGAGCAGTGGAAATGCCTGGCAAAGTCCTGGCTGTTGCTGAGGGGCCCGCGGACGCGGAGTGGTGGGGGGCTGTGTGGGTCCCTGTGCAGGAAGGCTCGCAGTCTCTCACGGCTCTGGTGCCCACACATCCCCTGGAGGGAAACAAAACAATCATGTCAGCATCTAAGAATGATCCCAAAGGCTCACTTGCCCACGAGCCCTCACATAGGGTCTTCCAGGTTCCAGCTTGTCATCCTTCCTGGGCAACATGAGCATGAGGAGACAGGGCAAACAGAGAGAGATGCTGGACAACAGTGCCAAGAGAGAGGCTGACACTCAGATCTACACACCTAGATACTGCCATTTCCTAGTGCATGGTAGAGGGGAAGAGTTCCATCTATCCATATCTCTCTGTTCTAAACTCTTCACTACATTATTTCAGTATGTTAATTTAGTCACAGCCCCAACAAGGCAGAAATTATGCTGGCTGGCAGGGAAAACACCTACAGGACAGGTAGTGCTGTGAATATGCCATTCTTTGGAGGGGAGTGCCCAGCTTTTATTCAGATGGTTTGCAGAGTCTGGGGCATACTGGACTCATCACTGTTGCTGGAAGCCCAGATGATCACTCTGGTTAATCCTGCCTGCATTCACTAACAGCTGGTCCTAGAGCTGCCACATCCCTTCTCTAATTCAGACCTTACCAGAGTGACCCAATTCTTTGTAGCCTCAGGACTGGATCACCTTCTCAGGGCTACCATCAATAAGCACCCTGAAGCTCCAGCTAGTGTGGAATACAATGGCTGATCTCTATGATCCCTGAATCTCTATGAGAACATAACACCAGTGATCTATGAAGTGCACTTCACTTGCAGCTCAAGGGTTTGGTTATGTACAAGTCCTAAACTTGCTAAGCGGAAGGTACCTGAAAAATCTCACTCCATCCATCCATCCACGTACTTGACCCCCACCACCAAAATACTTGATCAGCTCTCTCCCTAAAGCTCATTGTGGTGGGAGTGCTGGTTCACTATTGCTGTCTTTTCCTTCCTGCAAACCTAAATTTCTTCTTGCCCACTCTTCCCAGGTAAGTAAATTATCTTTTGATGGGCAAGTTAAATATCATTCATTTTTTTTCTTTCATTAACATCAGTCATCATAACCAAGGGTGCTTAGATATTCCAGTGACTGCTGCCTTAGATAAACCTTAAATGATGGATAGTAGATAGTTTGTTGTGCTTGGTCCCTTTGACAGTCTGATATTACTTCAGAGCCCACTGTAAGATGTATGTCTTCAGTGAGGCCTTTGATCAGCATTTAGGGAGCAGTCCAGCGCTGCAAAGTGGGGAGAGAGACTCAGACCAGCAGGGCGGGCTTTAGGAAGTGTGGGGCCCAATTCGAACATTTTCGGCGGGGCCCTGGCAGGGATGACTAAAAAAAAAAAAAGCCTTTCATTTCTTCCATGTATTATTTACTTTCCATAACTATATAAATAATAAAATTATATAGTATGTACATTGCATCATATATGCTGTTGATTGGTTATTAATGACCACTGTTTCACATGTGTGGGTCCCCGCCAATCCCTGGGGGTGAGCACATGTGTGGGTCCCAGCTGCTCCCTGCCCCCCTCATTGAAGCAGGTGTGCAGGGTTACTGCCCTGGGAACTGAAGGGCAGCAGTGGACATGGGGCTGGCTGGAGGCAGGGCAGGGGCTGACTGGAGGTAGGGTCTGGCTGCAGGCAAGGCAAGGGGTGCGGGGTTGACTGGAGACAGGGGGGTGTGGGGCTGCTGGCTTCAGGCAGGGCCACAGAAGAGTGCAGCAGGGGTTGGCAGGGCTGGAGACAGAGGAGTGCGGGACTGGCTGGCTTCAGGCAGGGGGGTGCAGCAGGGGTTGGCTGGAGACAGAGCAGGGGGTGCAGGGCTGGGTGCGGGCAGGGGTGTGTGTAGGGCTGGCTGGCTTTGGGCAGGGCCGCAGGGGTGTGTGGCAGGGGTTGGCTGGAGACAGGGCAGGAGGTTTGGCAGGGGCTGGCTGTGGGCATGGGGTGCAGAGCTGGCTGCAGGCAGGGGGGGCGGGGCTGGTGCGGGCAGGGCAGGGGATGCAGCAGAGGCAGCTGGAGCCCTGGCCCTTTAAATAGCCCCCAAGCGCCCCGCTATCCCAGGGCTCTGGGGGCTATTTAAAGGGCCCAGGGCTCCCCTGCTTCTACCCCACCCCAGACTTTTTAAATAGCTGTGGGAGCCCTGGGGAATGCATGGGGGCGACGGGGCTCCGGCGGCTATTTAAAGGACCGGGGTGGCAGAGGCAGTTGGAGCCCCGTCCCTTTAAATAGTCCCCGGAGCCCCCCGCTACCCCAGGACCCAGAGCGCCAACTGGGAGAGCGGGGCTGCAGGGTAGGGCTTGCTGCGCTCCGGCCGGAGCTCCAGCCGGGGCCGCGGGGCTTGCCGCACTCTGGCCGGAGCTCCAGCCGGGGCCGTGGGGCTTGCCGTGCTCCAGCCGGAGCTCCAGCCGGGGCCGTGGGGCTTGCCGCGCTCCAGCCGGAGCTCCAGCCGGGGCCGCGGGGCTTGCCGCGCTCTAGCCAGAGCTCCAGCCGGGGCCGTGGGGCTTGCCGCGCTCCAGCCGGAGCTCCAGCCGGGGCCGCGGGGCTTGCCGCACTCCAGCCGGAGCTCCAGCCGGGGCCGTGGGGCTTGCCGTGCTCCAGCCGGAGCTCCAGCTGGGGCCGCGGGGCTTGCCGCGCTCCAGCCGGAGCTCCAGCTGGGAGAGCGGGGCTGTGGGGCAGCCGCGCTCCCGCCTGCGCTTTGGTCAGGGGAGCGGGGCCACAGAAGACCCCGGAGCAGACAGACGGCAGCCGGAGTAAGTAAAAAAAAATTAAAAAGGCGCCAAAGGCGCGAGGCCCTCTTAGGCACGGAGCCTGATTCCCAGGAATCGGGTGAATCGGCCTAAAGCCGGCCCTGCAGACCAGGAGGGAGGGAGATGGTGATAATCAGACACACAAACCAGAGAGAGAAAGTATGAGAGGAAGATACATTAAAGGAGGCCAGATGGACTGGGACAGACAAGATGAATAAGATCAGCAAGGTGTTCATTACATTGGCAAAGCTGATGTAGAAGAGCTGATGATGTGAGAGTCCACTCCCGGGTAAATTCCTCTCCTGTTTGTGCTTTTTCAGCCAGTTCTTATAGGCCTGTGGGCAAAGAGGGACAGATAAATTAAATAAAAAACTCAGACTGTCACAAATATCATTAAAGTCTAACTCACAACAGAGAGCTGAAATCAGGAGCCTCCATCCTCCCAGTATGCATGCTGGTGCTGCCTGCTGGTGCTGCGCTGGAGCTCTTACGCTGGGACCACAGACATCCATCCACCCACTCACCGAGAAAGTATAGTAGCCTTTTCTTTCCCGTCCCATCTCCTTGCTCTCCAAGTTGGCTTATCCCTGCCCTCTTTCCTATCAACCTAACTGTTGTGCTTCCTGTTCCAGGCAATACCACATAGTGGCAGCAGAGGGTCAGAAGATGATGATGTTTGATGCACTATAAATGAATGAAAACCATTTCAACTTGAGTCACCCATGCTCAAAAAATACTTGCCATGCTTTGCATTTCACTAGTACCTTCTGTCTAAAGATCTGAAGGCATGTGACAGACATTATTTAATTAAACTTCATAACTTCCCTGAAGAGGAACTTTCTTCCACAGAGTTCTTTCAGCTTCATAGATATGGGTATTGATTCATACAGGACCAAGACAGGACCAGAGCAAGAGGGTTGCAGGGCAGGGCAGGGCAGGACTGAGGGGTACTAGCAGAGTTGTGTGAAACTACAAGACTAGAACAGCAGGTAGCTTGTGATACCTGGTAAGCGATGGCGAGTCCTCCTGTGTCAGCTGCATTCTCCAGCAGGGTGAAAGTGCCATTGATTCTCAGGCCCTGCAGAGAGTAGCGTTCATACTGTTCCACCAGGCAGCCTGTACCCCGCACTAATGCATCCCTGTTGCATCTAGGACAGCTCTCAGGCACCACTGTGGAGACGAGGGAAATCCAGGAAGGTAAATGTAATGCCAGTGTCCACTGGGATTCAGTCACTGCTCCCATTAGTAATGAGCATGGTCTGGGATTGAGTCTTTTGAATTTACCAAACCCACCTTTGCACTACACATTTAAATAGGGAGCAGGTCCTGGAGGAGTGCCCCTGAGCTCTCCAGAGGGAACACACCTCTGAGGTCTGTGACAGTGAGCAGAGGGAAGACTCTATTATAAATTACCAGCAATGGTTTGGGGCATTGGAACAATTTTTATAGTCAGGGTGCTGAAAGTGGAAACCATGTATTTGGTTGTTATTACTACTTCAGGCCAGGGGATGTTGCTGCACCCCTGGAACCTCTAGCTCCAGCACCTCTGAATGGTTCACAATACGCACCGTAATCATAGAATGCGTGAAGCAGCTCATGTGCCATGATGACTCCCATGGCTCCAAAGTTCACAGCGCTGAAAAACATAGAATGTAAAAAGGTATCAGCTGCCAAACCTGCAGGAGGCAGGGGACGCAAGGGTTTCTCTGTACAACCCTGCTCCATTAAGTGTGATTCTACTCTGCCAAGTGATGGTGTAAAACCAGTATCAGGGGCTGCATGCTTATCGTCTCTGTTATTCCAGACCAACATGTTCAGTAAATGTGCAAGTAAAGGTATGATTCTTCTATCAGCACTGCCAATTCCCCCTGGCTATGTTTACACAGCAATTAAATACCCACAGCTGGCCTGGGTCAGCTGACTTGGGCTTGCTGGACGGCTGCAAAATTGTCGTATAGACTTTGGGGCTTGTGAGCCTGAATATCTACACAACAATTTTAGCCCCACAGCCCGAGTCAGCTGACAGGTCTTTTATTCTAGTGTAGACATACCCTGAGAGTCAAGCTGAATTCTTTCTAGCTCATACCCTTTCATCATTAATAAAGATTCTGCAAGTCAAATTCTGCCCTCATTAATTGTGGAATCCCAGTGTCTTCATGCCAGGTTAGTGACATGGTAATGCCAGGTTAGTGACATCTGTGCAACCCCATTGCCTGTTGAAGAGTTGCACAAATGGTAACTGAGGGTAAAGATAATGGGGTTGTACAAGTGAACAATTGTAATTGGATGTTTGTTAACAAGTCTGCTAAGTATGCGCAAGATAGTAATCTAATTGAGGGTTTCACTAGAAATAGTTGTGGTACTCCCACAGATTCCACCCACAAACCAAGCTCCACCCATTTGAAACACCAGAATGAGTCCACTCACAGTCAAATTTCCACAGTATGATCATCCCTCTCCTTTCTTATATGCATTGATCAATAATGAAAAAGCAAAGCACATTGACATGTACGTAGTGATCATCACTAGATTTCAGAATTAACAGGTCACTGAAATGAATAGGAGCAACTCACATCTCTCTAACAGCAGCTGCTTTAAGAGTTCTACAGACTCAGTTCACATTTTAAAGGTTATCTGCAACTACAGCTGGATGTATAACTGATTTTTCAGTTTACTGGCCATTCTGAAAAATCAACACTAACTTTTGTTTCAGGGTTGGCCAGAATTTATTTATTATTTTCTTTTAGCAAACTGTTGAAAAAAAAATCTGATTGTATTGAATGAAGCATTAAGTTCCACCTGAAATGGAATGTTTCATTTTCAGTTTTTTAAAAAAAATTCTTTAATAAAATTGAAGTAAATTTCAAAATGAAAAGTCATTTAAAATTGAAAAATCAAAACTTTGCATTAAAAAATGTCAAAACAAAATGTTTCGATTTTTTTTATTTCAACTGAAACAACTTGGAGAATTCAAAATAAATTTGTGAAATATTTTTGTCAACCCCAAACTGCATTTTTTTGAGGAAAAAACCCCAAACCCTGGATTTCTGACTCCTGAATCTAATGCTCTCTCTCTCTCTGAACTGTTGGCTCTGCTGGGCTAACAGTGTTAACAAACTTACTTCCGTCACAGTCAATTTAGTCAGCAGATCAGACTGAATACAGGGGGCAGATCTGCTGATTCAGAAGTGACTCACTCATTAAGTGGAAGCACATAGCATTAGAAAAGTATATTTGTCTTGCCATTATTCATTTCAGCTGTGTCCCATTCTTAATCCTGTTATGAGTTTTATGAGTCATCAAGGACACATGGGTGTTCTACAGATAGGAGGTGTAAGTTTCACCATAGACTAAAAAGAATTATTATACTGATCAGACCACTTATTTCATTTCTTTCCCCAGTGAGAGCCTATTTTTGTACAATAGGAATTTAATGAGTCTGGGATTATTCTCCCTGTGCAAACCTTTCTCCCGGGGGACAAAAAAAAATGACATCAAACAATGTTTGATGTGTCTTCAATGACCACTCAATGACAACAACTGGTTGCTCAACAGAGGTGCTCTCATTATAACAGAGGAACAGAATTGCACTGTTTGATGGTTTACAGGAATGCATACAAACCTCATAATGCAAAAAAAAAGGTTGCTTAGTAGAGGTGGTCTTTTTATAAAGGAGGAACAGAGTTGTCTTTGATCCATTTGAAGACACTTTGGATAGGAGATTGCCTAAAGGTTTCACAGGATTTATTCTTGGACTCTAGAAAATATAGCTCCATCTTTGAGTGACTCAGTATTGAGGTGGACTCAGGAACTGTCTTCTTTGTAGCCTGTCTTGATGAGCCTCATGTCTTTTTTCCTTCTCCTCTATTATATTCTGCCTGCATGGGAGGGCCAGGAAAACTGCCAGCCTGAGTCTCAGGGTAAGAGCCTGAGGTTATTCAGTGACAGATGAGAGATGGCTTATCTCAGCCCCTCATGGAAAGCACTTAGGCTCTGATTTTGCTCGTACTGAAGCCAGTGGACAAATTCCCACTGAGTTCAGTCAGAGCAGGACCCTCTCTCCCCCGTTTTGGCCTTTTACAGTGAAACAGTGTGGTACAAACACAGCATGTCGAAGGGGTGAGGTTTATGCTGGTGGCTTTGCAGCCTCTCAGTACCTGGGGAACTCAGCGTGGAAGAAGGGGCTGCGGAACATTCCTGCCGGGAAGACCACGGCGTGGCGCCTCAGTGAGTAGTAGGAATGGACAGACCAAGGGAAGACCTCCCAACTAGAAGCAGAAAAAGAAAAGAGAGAGAACACCCACTATTAATGACTTGGGACCTTCTCCTGATCTCTCTCCCTACTGGACCTTTGTGGGAATGGTGGTGACATAGAGAAAGAACTCCCCAGTGCAATCCCATACAGAGAGGAGGCAGAGTTAGAGGTTCACATTATTCAGAGCCTCATGTGTTCAATACAAACACTGTATCCGCCTTTATTTATTTATTAGGCACTTATCACTGCCATAGCTAAGTTCCTTGAAAACATTCATGGATGTACCCTCCTCACACCACTGTCAGGTAAGCCACTGCTAGTAGCCTCATTTTACAGAATGGCTAAGAGACTTCCTCAGGGTCATGCAGGTGGTATGTGGCAGAACAGGGAAATGAACCCAGCTTGTCTGACTTTCTGCTCAGTGCATTAACCACAAGAGCAACTTTCCTCCCCACTATCTTGGCCCATTCCTATACTATATCTCAAATCCTCTTGTTTTTGTTGTATCTTCTTCTGTGTCCAGTCAGCTGCTCCTATACCTCCTCTCCGCAGCCTATATACATCCTATAACCAGTCCCCTACCCCACATCATCCCCACCACCTGTCAGCTGACACATACTTATCCTGCAGGTGGGGATGAAGGAGCCTCAGGGAGAAATTTTCCCTCAAAGCCTTCAGGCAGGCCACCACATTGAGCAAAAAGGTATTGTCATGTATCTCCAGCTGAGGAAAGAGAAAGGCAATGAGAACGAGTTTAAAAGGACACAGGAGAGAGAGCAAGAGCAAGAGAGAGATGAGAATTAGAAAGAGGATGGGGCAAAAGAGACAACGCCAAACAGGGCAGAAAATGGGGTTAATAAAAAAATCAAACAATCAAATATTCTCTCTTTTTTCTCCCAACCCTCAAAATCTCCAACCTAAGATGTGGAAAAGGACTGCAGGAGATATTATCACAAGCAAAGCAGAGCACGGCTTCTTTGGGGGATGAACTGTGCCACCCCCAACTTCTCCTGTCCCAACAGGAGGCAGAGTAAGCAAAGACGCAAGAGCACTGGCTGGACCTCCCAGCTTCTCCAGACCCAACCTCTTTCAAAACGACATTGGAGGGAAAGGAGAAGGTATGCTAGTTGTATGCTCTGCTCCCTTCCCCTCCAGCAGAAGTTCCCCTTGGGTATGGAACAGGTATATTACCAGTAACAAGAAAGGTATGTTTGCATTGTATAACTCACATCCTGGAATTCCCGGTCCATTTCAGGAGTTTGGAGGGTGCTGTCTGGATAGCCAATTTCCACCTGCAGCTTAGAAACCTTAAATCATTAAAATAAAATAAAATAATGCACATAACCAAGAGGATTCCTTACATTTTGAATGTCCCTATAAAGTGTTTCAGGGCAGGGTAAGAAGGACTTATAAATTAGCTCTGTAAAAATAAGAGATGTCCTATTTGACTTCTCCAGGTAACACATCTCCCCTTGCTCTTCTCCTTTCCCAAATCAGTGCCATAAGGCCAAATGCAACCCTGATATAAACAGCAGCTGCTCTAATGAAGCCCATGGAGTTGCAGCTGCTTACACCAGGGCAACTTTGTGCTTTTTTATCTCCCTCCATGTGGAAGCTTGTTGGTGCTCATATATGTTGGCACATGTGCAGCTGTGGGTGCGCATGGACAAACACTGACCTTTTCCATATATACGTCAGAGTATGACCATGTGCATATGATGGTATATGTGTATCCACCTAGAAGTGTTGAGCAGGTATGTATAAAAGTGTCCATGTAGGATCATGTACATGAGAACACATGTCAAAGTATGTGCAGGTGCACATCCCTTCTCCACGGGCTTCTGGGACATAAGGACCCAGTGACCTGTGTCTTCCCACATGCCTTGTCCTTGGCCTCTTGTCGGGTCTGCTCATCCATCCACTCCACCTGATCCAGCCGACTGTTGAGGGCATCTCGGACCACAGAGAACATCTTCTCAGCCTGCCAAGGGGAAAGAGAGATACACTCAGGGCTACAGAAAAGCAGCTACTCCTTAGGAAATACCATATCTGGCTCTGAGAGGAGAGGGGAGCAATCAGGGCCCGTGTTTATTCAGTCCTGGGCTACTCTCTCTCTATGCTCCACAAATTGAGCTACAACCCAGCCCTGGTAAGGATCCCTCTTTCAGGGGCGGCTCCAGGCCCCAGCACGCCAAGCGCATGCTTGGGGCGGCAAGCCACGGGGGGCGCTCTGCCAGCGCCGCGAGGGTGGCAGGCAGGCTGCCTTCGGCGGCTTGCCTGCGGAGGGTCCGCTGGTCCCGCGGTTTTGGTGGACCTCCCGCAGGCATGCCTGCAGGAGGTCCGCTGAAGCCGCGGGACCAGCAGACCCTCCGCAGGCAAACCGCCGGAGGCAGCCTGCCTGCCATGGTTGGGGCGGCAAAATCCCTAGAGCAGCCCCTGCCCTCTTTCCAGGGAGTGAGAAGGGATTTCATTCTTCACTTCCTTTCAGCCATGGGCTTGTCCCTGTACACTGCTCCCCAGCCCTGCCCTGTTCTCCTCATCTCCCCATTGCCTCTGCTTAGGTGAGAGGAGAACACAGTCCCTTGTTCATTCAGTCCTAGACTTCTCCTCTCCTAACATGGGATGGGATCTACTCTAGACTCTTTCCCTTTGTTTGAATTAAAGGAAAATTCAGGATGTATTTAGTTCCAGCTCCCTCTATTATACAATCTGACCCTCCTCTTTGCTGGTGGTGTCTGAGGGGGATTCAATCAATCAGTTCAGGGCTCCGCTACACGCATGTGCACACACACATACACTTCTCTCACAGTGGAACCTATATTCTGCCCTGGAGGAAGCCCAGGAAATTCACTTCACTGATGCCCTTACAAGGAAGATGAGTGCTGTAGTTTGACATGCTCTCCTGTGTCCTTCTTCCCTCTTTCTCTTCTCTGCTTCTTCATTGATCTTCCCTCTTAATGTCTCTCATTGTCCCATGTCCCTGGGTTATTTTGTCATGGCATTTTTCACACATTGCAAACCCTTTATAAATTCAATGCTTGTGCTAATAATCTTGGAAATGGAAATCTGATCCCTTAGCAAAAAGGTTCCCCTTCTGCAGGGTATGCAGACTTGTTTGTTATTACTGACCACTCAGAAGCCCTGGCATATTGGTTTGTTAATATAGGATTGTTCACAAGTACTGGGTAATCCATGCTAGTTTGTTGTAATGAGATGGTTCATGAGTGCCGGAACTGCACTTACTGGGGCTGCATGTACTAGTTTGTTCTTGTAGGGTCACATATAAGTACTGGGCCTGGAAGCACAGGTTTGTTATTATAAAATCACTCATGGGTATTGGGGCTGCATGCACTGGTCTGTTATTGTAGGGTCCTGTATGAGTGCTGGGGCTGCACAGAATGGTTTGTTTTAGTGTAGGGTCTTGCATGAGTACTGGGGGTCCCACTCTCTGCTTTGTTACTGAAGGGATGAGGCTAAGGATAGAGGTCCTAGTACTGACTATTTTAGCAATAAGTGTATTGAAGCTCCAATAACCTACCTCACTCCCAAAGAATGATGGGACATTTGTAAGGAATAAGGAAGGGACCTGACCTTGATAGTGTATCAGGTGAGAATGGAAAGAGAAGAAGGAAATTAAGATGAGTTTGTGTTGGGTGGGGGAAGAAGAATACCTACGAGTTCCTTTGTCTCTTGAGGGAAAATCTCTTGCACAATCATCTCCCCAAGGACAGGCTCAAAGAAGGTGCTGGTGTCACTCAGGCATTTCCTCCAGCGATGGGCCAGTACCTGGGAAAGAAGCAGAGAGAGAGAGAGAGAAACAAAGTTCCAGAGGAGGAAGGCAGAACAACACACAGAAAGCGAGAGGGACAGAGAAATATGTATACATGTGTAGTAATGATCATAGCAAATAATCAAGAATGTAATTTATTTTACTTAGATTTTTATCAACCCTAAAAGGTTTTGAGCACTTCAGAAAACATGGCCATAGAACTCAAGGCTGGTTCACCCTCTTCGCTTCCACAAGTGGAGGGAACTCATATCCTGGCTGGAAGGGACAGAAAAGGGAAACCTGCCCATCTGTATATTGTTCTCCAACCCCTGTCCTTGTGGAAGTCTCTTAGTGTGGATTGGACTCCATGGGTGCAGCAGCAGGTACAGGACTGGCTTCCTCCATGGCATCATCACTAGAGGAAAGTGCTAGGAAATAGGAAGTAATGCTGCTATCCTGGTCAGCATGTCCTTCCACTCTGTCCCTCCAACATGAGAAACTACTTCGAGGACTAGAGATCGGGGCAGCAGCCGGAGAGGGGGGTGGCCATGGGAGCAGAGCATCTACAGAGTTGCCTTGGGAAGGAAAGCTGACTCACCAACCCAGATTCCCCTGTCTTTCCATGCAGCTTTTCATATAGCTCCCTGCGTGCATCTTGGAACCGGCTGTCGAGGGCTGGGGAGAGGTTTCCAACCAGGCAGAGGATCATATAGATCTGTAGGACCCTGGGGAAAAGACACAAAGCAGCACATTTATAGGGATTAATATATAAGGATCACTTCAGCCAGTACTAAATGCATCCATATCTTGGGTAAACTGTGGCAGCTGTTTAACTGCAAACAGCAATACCACTTAACAGCTGAAGACAAGGAGTGATTAACAGTACCTCTGCCTGGAACTGCAGGAAGAATTTAGTTTGGCAGAATATAATTGCCTGAGCTGGAACTGGGCCAGGAAACAGGTCAAAGCTTGCAGAAAGTGCCATAGGATCTTTAATGACTACAAGTGGGAAGAGCCTTGATAGTTAACCCATTGATCTTCTGCAGTGCCTTAGTGTTTCCTTGGCCATCTCCTATCTGAACACTGATTAAGTCCATTCAGGTTTAGTTTGACACCTGAAGCTATCACAGCCTCCTCAAGGCACAATGGCTACAGTATCAGACATCAGCTCCTACCTCCCTTTCTGCCATTTTCCAATCATCCGCGACATGCCTTTCAAATAATCCATGTCATGCACCGCAATTGGCTGGGAGATGTTCAGCTGCACAGGATGGAAGGCTGCCTGGAGGCATGACAGCCAATCGATCGCGGGTGCCTTTTCCTAAAGGTAAAACCAAACAGAAATGCTGAAATGTGACTTCCCAGCCTATCCCCAGGACTGAATGGGGAAAATAGGAATGTCTCCAGGGAGACTGAAGTACTGGCACATGATGGCATATATCACATTGGTAGATGTGCACAATGCCCCTGTGCCATGTACATTGGCCAAACCAGACAGTCTCTACGCAGAAGAATAAATGGACACAAATCAGACATCAAGAATTGTAACTTCAAAAACCAGTAGGAGAGCACTTCAATCCCCCTGGACACTCAATAACAGACTTAAAAGTGGCCACTCTTGAACAAAAAAAACTTCAAAAACAGACTTCAATGAGAAACTGCAGAACTGGAATTAATTTGCAAACTTGACACCATCAAATTAGGCCTCAATAAAGACTGGGAGTGTCTGGGCCATTACAAAAAATATTTTTCCCTCTGTTGATACTCACACCTTCTTGTCAACTGTTGGGAATGGGCCACATCCACCCTAACTGAATTGGCCTCATTAGCACTGACCCCTCACTTGGTAAGGCAACTCCCATCTTTTCATTTGCTGTATATTTATACCTGCTTACTGTATGTTTCTCTCCATTCATCTGATGAAGTGGGTTATAGCCCACGAAAGCTTATGCCCAAATAAATTTGTTAGTCTCTAAGATACCATAAGGACTCCTCATTGTTTTTACTGATACAGTCTAACATGGCTACCCCTTTGAAACTGACAATTCAGTGGCAGAGGAGACTCTAGGAGGCAGGAGAATGGCAATTTCTGTCGGGCTCCTGCAAGGGGCTCCACACATCCAGAGACGGCTCTAACAAACACTCCCCCCGGAGCGCTGCCCTGCCCCGCTGAAACAAACAAACAAAAAACCTTCGAGCGCCACCCTGCCAAACCAAAAAAAAAAAACCAAACCACCCTGAGTGCCCCCCGCCACCCGAAGATTGGCCTTACAAGGTGCCGCCCCAAGCCCGTGCTTGGTTGGCTGGTGCCTGGAGCTGGCCCTGCACACATCCTCTCTCATCTGGAAGTTCAAGACACACACCTGCAGCTCCCTGATAGTGGTGTGATAGAACAGCATCCCTTTCTCCTGCCGTTCCTGCAGTGGGGTGACCTCCTTCTGGAGGTTGGAGATGAAGGACAAGGCAAAGGCGATGAAGGTGGAGGTAACATTCTGTGGCCCTCCCAACAGTGTCCCCAGCTTCATCAGGTATGAGAAATACACACGGACCACCTGTGATTTAAAACCCATCACCAGTAGAAGAGCTATGAGTTGGGATCTGAGCCATCCCACTCACCCAGCCATTCACCTGGATCATCCCACCCAACCCTCAATCTTTCAGGAGTTGCTCCCCACCACCTCACCAACACAAACCACCTCTTTCATCCCAATGTTCCTGTGTATCTGTCTGGAGCAAGGTTTGCTGAATAGGACTGTTAGATCTGTGAACAAAACTGAATAATCAATTAGAAATAAATAGTGTACAGTTCCCTCACACTTTACAAATGGTTTAAATATAGGCTATAACCCAATGATACTGCCAAGAATGACCTTGAGCGTATCACTGCAGACTACGTGGCTCTGGGAAGAAGGATAAAGGAGTTTGAGGCGCAAGTGGTGTTCTCGTCTATCCTCCCTGTGGCAGGAAAAGGCCAGGGTAGAGACCGTCGAATCGTGGAAATCAACGAATGGCTACGCAGATGGTGTCGGAAAGAAGGGTTTGGATTCTTTGACCATGGGATGGTTTTCCAAGAAGAAGGATTGCTAGGCAGAGACGGGCTCCACCTCACGAAGAGAGGGAAGAGCATCTTTGCAAGCAGGCTGGCTAACCTAGTGAGGAGGGCTTTAAACTAGGTTCACCGGGGGAAGGAGACCAAAGCCCTGAGGTAAGTGGGGAAGTGGGATTCCGGGAAGAAGCACAAGCAGGAAACTGCAAGAGGGGAGGACTCCTGTCTCAGACCGAGAAAGCGGGACAATCAGCGAGTTATCTTAAGTGCCTATACACAAATGCAAGAAGCCTGGGGAACAAGCAGGGAGAACTAGAAGTCCTGGCACAGTCAAGGAATTATGACGTAATTGGAATAACTGAGACTTGGTGGGATAACTCACATGATTGGAGTACTGTCATGGATGGATATAAACTGTTCAGGAAGGACAGGCAGGGCAGAAAAGGTGGGGGAGTTGCGTTGTATGTAAGAGAGCAGTATGATTGCTCAGAGCTCCAGTATGAAACTGCAGAAAAACCTGAGAGTCTCTGGATTAAATTTAGAAGTATGAACAACAAGGGTGATGTCGTGGTGGAAGTCTGCTACAGACCACCGGACCAGGGGGATGAGGTGGACGAGGCTTTCTTCCAGCAACTAACAGAAGTTGCTAGATCACAGGCCCTGGTTCTCATGGGTGACTTTAATCACCCCGATATCTGCTGGGAGAGCAATACAGCAGTGCACAGGCAATCCAGGAAGTTTCTGGAAAGTGTAGGGGACAATTTCCTGGTGCAAGTGCTGGAGGAACCAACTAGGGGAAAAGCTCTTCTTGACCTGTTGCTCACAAACAGGGAAGAAATAGTAGAGGAAGCAATAGTGGATGGGAACCTGGGAGGCAGTGACCATGAGATGGTCGAGTTCAGGATCCTGACACAAGGAAGAAAGGAGAGCAGTAGAACAGAGACCCTGGACTTCAGAAAAGCAGACTTCGACTCCCTCAGGGAACTTATGGGCAAGATCCCCTGGGAGAATAACATGACGGGGAAAGGAGTCGAGGGAAGCTGGCTGTATTTTAAAGAAACCTTATTGAGGTTGCAGGAACAAACCATCCCGATGTGTAGGAAGAAAAGTAAATATGGCAGGCGACCAGCTTGGCTCAACAGTGAAATCCTTGCTCATCTTAAACACAAAAAAACAGCTTACAAGAAGTGGAAGATTGGACAAATAACCAGGGAGGAGTATAAAAGTATTGCTCAGGCATGCAGGAGTGAAATTAGGAAGGTCAAATCATGCTTGGAGTTGCAGCTAGCCGGAGATGTTAGGAGTAACAAGAAGGGTTTCTTCAGATATGTTAGCAACAAGAAGAAAGTCAAGGAAAGTATGGGCCCCTTGCTGAATGAGGGAGGGAACCTAGTGACAGAGGATGTGGAGAAAGCTAGTGTACTCAATGCTTTTTTTGCCTCTGTCTTCACAGACAAGGTCAGCTCCCAAACAGCTGCACTCTGCAACACGGTATGGGGAGGAGGTGACCAGCTCTCTGTGGGGAAAGAAGTAGTTCGGGGCTATTTAGAAAAGCTGGACGAGCACAAGTCCATGGGGCCGGATGCGCTGCATCCAAGGGTGCTAAAGGAGTTGGCCGATGAGATTGCAGAGCCATTGGCCATTATCTTTGAAAAATCATGGCGATCGGGGAAGGTCCCGGATGACTGGAAAAAGGCTAATGTAGTGCCCATCTTTAAAAAAGGGAAGAAGGAAGATCCAGGGAACTACAGGCCAGTCACTCTCACCTCAGTCCCTGGAAAAATCATGGAACAGGTCCTCAAGGAATCAATTCTGAACCACTTAAAGGAGGGGAAAGTGATCAGGAACAGTCAGCATGGATTCACCAAGGGCAAGTCATGCCTGACTAACTTAATTGCCTTCTATGATGAGATAACCGGCTCTGTGGATGAGGGGAAAGCAGTGGATGTGCTATTTCTGGATTTTAGCAAAGCTTTTGATACAGTCTCCCACAGTATTCTTGCCAGCAAGTTAAAGAAGTATGGGCTGGATGAATGGACGGTAAGGTGGATAGAAAACTGGCTAGATGGTCGGGCTCAACGGGTAGTGATCAATGGTTCCATGTCTAGTTGGCAGCCGGTATCAAGTGGGGTGCCCCAAGGGTCGGTGCTGGGGCCGGTTTTATTCAATATCTTCATTAACGATCTGGAGGATGGTGTGGACTGCACCCTTAGCAAGTTTGCAGATGACACTAAACTGGGAGGAGTGGTTGATACGCTGGAGGGCAGGGATAGGATACAGAGGGACCTAGACAAATTAGAGGATTGGGCCAAAAGAAATATGATGAGGTTCAACAAGGACAAGTGCAGAGTCCTGCATTTAGGACGGAAGAATCCCATGCACTGCTAAAGACTAGGGACCGAATGGCTGGGCAGCATTTCTGCAGAAAAGGACCTAGGGGTTATGGTGGACGAAAAGCTGAATATGAGTCAACAGTGTGCCCTTGTTGCCAAGAAGGCTAATGGCATTTTGGGCTGTATAAGTAGGGGCATTTCCAGCAGATCGAGGGAAGTGATCATTCCCCTCCATTCAGCACTGGTGAGGCCTCATTTGGAGTACTGTGTCCAGTTTTGGGCCCCACACTACAAGAAGGATGTGGATAAATTGGAGAGAGTCCAGCGAAGGGCAACAAAAATGATTAGGGGGCTGGAACACATGACTTATGAGGAGAGGCTGAGGGAACTGGGATTGTTTAGCCTGCAGAAGAGAAGAATGAGGGGGGATTTGATAGCTGCTTTCAACTACCTGAAAGGGGGTTCCAAAGAGGATGGATCTAGACTGTTCTCAGTGGTAGAAGATGACAGAACAAGGAGTAATGGTCTCAAGTTGCAGAGGGGGAGGTTTAGGTTGGATATTAGGAAAAACTTTTTCACTAGTAGGGTGGTGAAGCACTGGAATGGGTTACCTAGGGAGGTGGTGGAATCTCCTTCCTTAGAGGTTTTTAAGGTCAGGCTTGACAAAGCCCTGGCTGGGATGATTTAGTTGGGTTTGGTCCTGCTTTGAGCAGGGGGTTGGACTAGATGACCTCCTGAGGTCCCTTCCAACCCTGAGATTCTATGATCATTTTAGCACTGAAATGCAGCTACTTTTGGGCTGGGAGGAGGCAGCTGTTTAATTGCATGAAGCAGTAGTGAACAACAGTGAACAGTGTGATGCTGTCTTCCCTGGTGCCAGCTCAGGACAGGGCTGCAGGCTAATTCAGTCATATGTTAATAGAAATCAAAGGAATGTCAAAGGTATTGTAGTGTAATCAGGCCAATTCATTTGTGAACACACAAAGGAAATGTTAGTGGTATTGTCTTTGCTTATCTATAACCTGTTGATTGATATCACATTACATTATGTATATCTCGATAACTAGATAACCCTAGATCAAAAGTGTTAGTGTTAAAATGAGAATGTACTTGATGTGTAAACTTCACAAAAACTAATGAAGGATTGTTATTTGCTATTACATTACCTTTTACATTATGTATATCCCTCTAATTAAATTACCCATCAAACACGATTGGAACCTTGGAAATGTAAATGAAGAAGAGTGCTAAAGTCAAAACAAGGGCCATTGTATTTGACAATAGAAATTCACTGGCCCATGTGGGTGAAGACATGTAGATGGCACTAAACTGGGAGGAGTGGTAGATACGCTGGAGGGTAGGGATAGGATACAGAGGGACCTAGACAAATTAGAGGATTAGGCCAAAAGAAACCTGATGAGGTTCAACAAGGACAAGTGCAGAGTCCTTCACTTAGGATGGAAAAATCCCATTCACTGCTACAGACTAGGGACTGAATAGCTAGGAAGCAATTCTGCAGAAAAGGACTTAGGGGTTACAGTGGATGAGAAGCTGGATCTGAGTCAACAGTGTGCCCTTGTTGCCAAGAAGGCTAACGGCATTTTGGGCTGTCAAAGTAGGAACATTGCCAGCGATCGAGGGACGTGATCATTCCCCTCTATTCGGCATTGGTGAGGCCTCTTCTGGAGTTCTGTGTCCAGTTTTGGGCCCCACATCTCAAGAAGGATGTGGAAAAATTGGAAAGAGTCCAGCAGAGGGAAACAAAAATGATTAGGGGGCTGGAGCACATGACTTATGAGGAGAGGCTGAGGGAACTGGGATTGTTTAGTCACAGAAGAGAAGAATGAGGTGGGATTTGAGAGCTGCTAACAACTACCTGAAAGGGAGTTCCAAAGATCTAGACTGTTCTCAATGGTAGCAGATGACAGAACAAGGACTAATGATCTCAAGTTGCAGTGGGAGAGGTTTAGTTTGGATATTAGGAAAAACTTTTTCCCTAGGAGGGTGGTGAAGCACTGGAATGGATTACCTAGGGAGATGGTGGAATCCCCTTCCTTAGCGGTTGTTACAGTCAGGCTTGAGAAAGCCCTGGCTGGGATGATTTAGTTGGGTATTGGTCCTGCTTTGAGCAGGGGTTTGGACTAGAAGACCTCCTGAGGTCCCTTCCAACCCTGATATTCTATGATTCTACGATTCAGATTGTCTTCTGTGAGCAGAAACTATAAATATTGATTCAAAGGAATAATCATTATCTCTGACTGTTTGGACTTTTGGATATTCTATGATTCTATGACTTTTACAGGGAAGATGCCAAATGCAAAGTGGAGATCCCCAGAAATGTCTGGGTTCCCTGAAAAGACTTTTGGGCAACTAGCAGTTTATTATATCAACTGCTATCATTTTGGACTTACAAACTTTGAGTCACCCGTTAATGTATTTTACGTACTTTAACCTCTCATCAATTCTCATTCCTTTTCTTAGGCCTGGTCTACACTAAGGGGGGGAGGGTCGAACTAAGGTACGCAAGTTCAGCTACGCGAATAGCGTAGCTGAACTCGAACTACCTTAGTTCGAAGTACTCACCCGTCCAGACGCCGCGGGATCGAAGTCCGCGGCTCCCCCGTCGACTCCACCACCGCCGTTCACGGTGGTGGAGTTCCGGAGTCGACGGGAGCGCGTTCGGAGATTAGATTAGACGCGATATATCGAACTCCGAGAAGTCGAACGCTAGCCGCCGACCCGGACGGTAAGTATAGACGTACCCTTAGCTAATAAATCTTTAATTAGTTTACTAGAGAATTGGCTGCCAGCGTTATCTTTGGTGTGAGATCCAGAGTACCAAATTGATCTGGGTAAGTGACTGATCCTTTGGACTTCGGAGTAACCTAATGTGATGTGATTATTGGTTTATATAACCTTTTATCACAAAGTCCAGTTTGTCTGGGTGGCAAGATAGACTGCAGCGGCTATGACTCTATGGTAAGACTGGCATGGTGATCCAGGAGTGCACCATTTGTTACTGGCTTGATGAAATCTAATTATAGAATACACCACCAGTTTGGGGTGTCTGCCCTGTTTTCTGACAGTTCTGAGTCACTCCAGACAGTGAGACAAACAAAATTGAAATTTTGGACAGAGATAGCAGACCAGACTCCTGTTTCTACTTTGATTATCAGGGGATCTTAAACATCCATGGTGGGAAGACAGAACTTTGGTATTTAAGATCTCTTCTGAAAGACCCACAGTCAGTAAATTGCAGCCAATTCAGCTGATCCAATTCAGAAAGATGAAGAAGATGAGATGACTAAATGGAATTCCAAGGGCTCTCATGTACATTAGAATGAAATGTATCATATTTTAACTAATGGGTTATAAAGTCCTAGTACAATTACACAAGTTTTTTGTAAGCCATGTTCCCCTTGACAAGCTAACACATTAAAAAACTGCAACATGCCCTTCCTACACCAGGCCTTAAAAACCTGTTAGCTAAAAATGTTCCAAAAACCCCTGCATCCTGTCCTAGTGTGGACAAGCCCTGGAATAGTCCCATGATCTCATCAGACACTGAGCACATGTGATCACCACTAACAAACCATTCCAAATCAGGGGACATTTCAAAGTAGATCCGTGAACCCAGTAGGTTTTTTTTTGCCTAGCCCCAGCCTCTGACAGGGTACCTCGGGATAATTTGCTTTTTCATTGTAGTCACTCTCTGGTGGCATCTCAAATTCAGGATGGTCAATCTGAGGAAAGGAGCAAAGGAAAAACACTTAGTTAATGCCATAAATGCTAGAGATGGGGAAACAATTTATTCAATGACTTTTGTTTCTTTATCTGTTCAAGAATTTGTCTGCAAGCAGGTTATGATTGTCATAAACTGATTTTATTATTGGGAAGTGTCCCCCAAACAGTTCTAGGCTTAATTTTTGGTCTTCAGATCATTTTCAAGAATTTTGCCGTGAGTATTTGACATTTAACTTCAAGCTACATTTGTTAGTCTTCACTGGATACATGGTAAAGTGGTATTATTATTAGGGCCATTGATTAATCACAGTTAACTCACACGACTAATTAAAAAACTTAATTGTGATAAAAAAAATTAATCACGATTAATCACAGTTTTAATTGCACTATTAAATGATAGAATGCCAATTGAAATTTATTAAATATTTTGGATGTTTTTCTACACTTTCAAATATATTGATTTCAATTACAACACAGAATACAAAGTGTACAGGGTTCACTTTGTATTATTTTGATTACAAATATTTGCACTGTAAAAATGATAGACAAAAGAAATAGTATTTTTCAGTTCACTTTATACAAGTACCGTAGTTCAATCTCTTTATCATGAAAGTGCAACTTACAAATGTAGATTTTTTTTGTTACATAACTGCACTCAAAAACAAAACAATGTATAACTTTAGAGCCTACAAGTCTACTCAGTCCTACCTCTTCTTCAGCCAATTGCTAAGACAAACAAGCTTGTTTCTATTTACAGGAGATAATACTGCCCACTTCTTATTTACAACGTCACCTGGAAGTGAGAACAGACGTTCGCATGGCACTTCTGTAACCAGCATTCCATGGTATTTACATGACAGATATGCTAAACATTCGTATGTCCCTTCATGCTTTGGCCACCATTTCAGAGGACATGCTTCCATGTTGATGGCACTCATTAAAAAAAATAATGTGTTAATTAAATTTGTGACTGAACTCCTTGCAGGAGAATTGTATGTCTCCTGCTCTCTGTTTTTACCAGCAGTCTGCTATATATTTCATGTTATAGCAGTCTCAGATGATGACACAGCATGTTGTTCATTTTAAGAACATTTTCACTGCAGATTTGACAAAATGCAAAGAAGGTACCAATGTGAGATTTCTAAAAGTAGCTATAGCACTCAACCGAAAGTTTAAGAATCTTCAGTGCCTTCCAAAAATCTGAGAGGGATGAGGTGTGGAGCATGCTTTCAGAAGTCTTAAAAAAGCAACACTCTGACGCGGAAACTATAGAACCCAAACCACCAAAAAAGAAAATAAACCTTCTGCTGGTAGCATCTGACTCAGATGATGAAAATGAACATCTGTTGGTCTGCACTGCATTGGATCGTTATCAAGCAGAACTCATCATCAGTATGGATGCATATCCCCTGGAACGGTGGTTGAAGCATGAAGGGATATATGAATCTTTAGCACATCTGGCACATAAATATCTTGTAACATTGGCTACAATAGTGCCCTTTGAATGTCTGTTCTCACTTTCAGGTGAACAAGAAGCGAGCGGCATTATCTCCTGAAAATGTAAACAAACTTGTTTGTCTGAGCGATTGGCTGAACAAGAAGTAGAACTGAGTGGACTTGTAGGTGCTAAAGTTTTATATTGTTTTATTATTTTTTGTACATCAAATACTAGTTTAACTTTCATGATAAAGAGATTGCACTACAATACTTGTATTAAGTGAATTGAAAAATACTATCTCTTTTCTTTTTACAGTGCAAATTTTTATAATAAAAAATATAAAGTGAGCACTGTACACTTTGTATTCTGTGTTGTAATTGAAATCAATATATTTGAAAATGTGAAAAAAACATTTATATAAATAGTATTCTATTATTGTTTAACAGCGCAATTAATCGTGCAATTAATAGCAATTAATTTTTTAATTGCACAATTAATCATGATTATTTTTTTAATCACTTGACAGCCCTAATTATTATTATTACATATAATACATAACAACAACAACTTATGAATTTTTATTTAAGAGATGCCAAGAAACCCCATTTGAGACCAGGGCCCCACTGTACTAGGCACATAACAAGAGCCAGTCCCTTCCAAGACAGCTCACTATCTAGCTAGACAAAGACAGATAAAGGGTGAGAGAAAGGGAAATAACTTTATCTGCATGTGCTCACCCTAACCCACTCCCCATATGCTCAATTTCCAGAAATGAATGATAAAGATTATGTTATTGATTTTAAAAAGTAATTACAGAATTAAGAATTGAGTGGAAAATGTAAGAAAATGAACTGATATAAAATAGCATCTGGTCTCCAGTCTCCAACAGACAAAGGCTTTAAAATATCCACAACATACCTCATTATGTAATATTATAAAACTGGAGCATGGAGGACTCCTTGGCCTCCCAGCTCATGAGGGCTGATGACCAAAACAATTTAGCCCTTACATAGCTGGTGTTGGTTCAGTTCATGGAAGTGCCTAATCCTCTTCTAGTCTCACTGATCTAGTAGCATCAATGATATCCTGCAGCAGTGAGTTCCATGTGTTAATTACACAGTGCATGGCAAAACAGTTCTTCTTGTTTATTTTAATTGCATAGATTTGCAGAGATCTTTTTAAGGAGCTAATGTGTTTATAATACTCATAAGATATGTCCAATTTCCACTGCCTCTCCCAGTAGCTTAAGCAGTTATTTGATCCTAAAGGCCCACAGGTACTGCCCTGATCCTGTCCTTTCTGACTGCCATCTACTGCTGATCCTCTCACCTGGATGATATTGGTGCTGGGGTCAGAAGAGTTGGGTCCCACATATGCTCTGAAGAAGGGGAAAGTGTTGTATTTGCCCATGAGTATTTGCAGGGTCTGGTTAAAATCGGTCTGTTTCTCAGGGCCTGTGAAGTTCCAGCCACCAATCTGAGGAAATAGAGTGACAAACAGAGAGAACTTACATTGGTGGAAAGAGAAACGGGAACATCTGCTAGATACTGATTTCCAAATTTCTCTCCCCCTGCCACCCCACAGAACATGATGAATATGACAGCCAAGGTTCAGGATCAGTACAAATAATGAAGAAGAATGGGAAGACCCCATGAAAATCTTCACACTCACTGTGTGACCCTAAAGTGACCCTGTCACTTTATCTTTATGGAATGACATAAAATTGCCATACAGGGCAGAGGAGAGCAAGAGGATGAGAGGAAGTCACTTGAGGGCCACGAGTGACATAAGAAGGTAGAGGGGGATGAAAGGAAAGTGTCTACACTTCATTGTGACCCTCAAGCAGGGCAGTTAGGGCTCATTTTTCATACTTGGGCATTCCTTGGGCCGCAAAATTCCATATGTTTTGCAGGGAGTTTCCTATCCTGCAGTCTGGATCTTATTGAATTACACTGAGTATCCTGTTAAGAAAAAATATCCCTGCAGGATGGGAGGAATTCTAAAACTGCAAGGCTGCACATGCCTGAATGGACATTAAGGTAATAAATACATATTCAGGGCCTGAAACCAGGCAGCCAAATATGAGCGTTGAGCCCATCACATCTATTAGGGAAATGCTGTTTGTGCCATGGAGTCTCGTCAGTTATAAATTAGGCTGTGACTCCTCATATACAAATTTTGCTCATTCCATGGGCAGAAGCCACTAACTTGCCATCACTGACACCTTAGTCACCAATGACCTGGTGCTGGCAAGTGCAATAATGAAGGAGCAAATAATGAAGCAGATTATTACTCCCCCCCCCATTGTTTTCTATCCTTTTCCTGGTAGAACGCTTTTCTGAAGTGTAAGGGTATACATATGCTCAGAAATAGTATTGTGTGAACAATGATCACCTGATTTATAAGCTCCTTCAAGGGTTGAGCCCCTTCTGCTTCTATCTGTTGGGTATCCATGCAGGAGTGGTAGAACTGGATGGCTTTTTCTTTGGCTGAGCTTCCAACCCTGAGCTGTGGAACCTCTGAGAAAAGGAAAACACACAAAACACTAACGAGCCAAAAATTAAAGAAGACCAAGAAATAGCATCAGGTGAAGAAGTGGGGTTAGTAAGAGGTAATGTGCATCCTGAAGCAGGAACTAAAGCTTGTTTGATAATCCATGATGAAATGTAGCACACTGGAGCTGCATAGATAAACGCCATGGTCACCACTGCAGATCAAATCTGGATCTTCCACATTAAAAAGTACAACCCACAATCACCTAAACCAAAGTAGTCGCTTTAGCCGTGAGCAAGGAGGTTTCTGGTATAGTTTCTAGGGGCCCAGAGAGTCCAGGAGACAGAGGGATACAGTCACAAGTCAGCACTGGAGAATCCCAAGAGAGCTTTATGTTTCCATCTAGGATGGTTATAGCTCTGGTGGCAGTGACAGGGAGATAACATGGGGGTGGTTGTGTGTCATTGCACGGTTGGTTGTATTGCTGCCCGATTGGTGTGGCTACTTCCACAGTTGTGATGGTGTGAGATGGCAGGAAAATGATTTGGACTTAAGGGGCTGAAGTGAGAGACCATGAGGTTGTTGCTGTGGCTATGGTGACTGAAATGGTTTGGTCATTTTCTGGGGAAGTTTGTAGTGATACATGTTGGTGGTTATGGTGACAGGGGGATGGTGTTATTCCCATTGGTGTGGCCCCATACTGGTACACGCTGGGGTTCATGGTTGTGGTTGCAGTGACAGAGAGGTAACAGGGGTTGGGTTTGGTCCCTGTTGGGAGTGGCTGCACTGTTGTATGTTAGTAATCAGAGCTCTGACTGAAGAGCATGCTGGCAGTACATACACCATTCATCTCCACTCCCTACCTAAGAGCCTCTTCAGGATCAGCTGGTTTTCTTCCAGCAGGACATCAAACACATTTGATGACTCCATAGTCCCTGTGCGCAAGTGGTTGGCTTCCCAGTTGCCACAGGCATAGCCATAAAAATCCTCACAGGGGTCTATGGTGGCATTTCTCACCTCCAGGATTCTGGCCAGTAGCGTGAGACACTCCTTGGTATTACAAGGTTCTGAGCAAGGAGCAAAGACAGGAGCCATCATTAGCAGGGTGAAGGAAATTCAGGACAACTGTATGAAAATATAGGAGAGAGGTTATTTTGAAGTTTTATTTGTGGTAAAAATTCTATGCTTTTGGCACGGTGTTGGATTCTTTGAAAAATTATTGCTGAACAGAGGATAAAGTGTATCCTGTGTTTGACTTTATGGATGGATGTCAATAAGTACCAAATAAGGGAAGCCATTAAAATAAAGGATGAATGGTTATCCCAGGGAGAAGGTCCAATCTTGGCACAACCCAAACGGCCACAAAGCTGATTATCAACAAATTTCTCCTCCTATTTTCATCTTCTTACCACATTCCCTGTGTGTCAGTGGGTGTTTGGCCAAGTAATGACCCCAAGGGAATATGATAACCACTACAAGGTTAGGAAGGGTGTAAACACCAGAGAGGAAGAGAAGGGCATAGCTACGGGAAAAGAGCTAAACCTGAACAATGATATATCAGGAAGCATTTTTCAAAAGTGAAATCTGTCAGACCTTTTCTACAAAGGAAAGTTGCACCAGTCCAATTTATGTTAATTTAAAAACTGATTTAATTAAGCCCATGTAAACTCCTGGGTAGACACTCTTATTTTGTTTTAGGAGTAGTTTGTGTTGGTTTCCAGTTAATTCAGTTTTTCCTGAAATAAGCCACTCTTCAGTCAAAATAATAATACATCTTTAGTTAAACCCTTGGAAGTTTATGTCTAGACAAGGCCATAGGCTGTGGCTTAATGTCTCAAGGTGAAGGGTGGAAGGGCCATTTTCTGAGACATAGGAAACTGGCCTAATCAAAGTCCTGGCTCAGACCCTCACTGGTTGGTATGATGTATGTGGGAAAAGGTGGGAGACAGAGAAGATCTGAACTAATACAGCCCTTCTGTCTCAAACTTCTAGGGGTCTATAGTCAGGGGCTCCCCAACCCTCACACATGGGGAAAGGACAAGAGAGGAGTTAAAGGGAAATGCCAGCTAAGGGGAAAATAAGTAAACTGGGGAAGAGGATGTGTATGACTTGGCCTCTTCATATTTATAGATCCTTATAGCAGAGAGCCATCTAGTGGTTAGGAAAGTGGACTGCTTGTGGTTCTGGATTCCTGGGCTCTATTTCCAGCTCTGCCACTGACAGAAACTCTCTAATTGTCTTATTAATACAAGGATTCCATTGGTTGGACCTGTGAAAACTAGGACGGGCCTATGAATTCAGGGATGGAAAGGAAGGGCAATTCCAAGCCCCAGCCCCAAATTCTAGACTTATCCACATTTCTGCTGGGTCACCTACAGACAGACCAATATTGCTCAGGGATACAGAAGCTGTGAGTAAGAGGGAGGGGATGAGAGTACTGTAATACAATAGCTTTTAGAAAGTGAAGTGCTGCTCTTCATGGAAGCTGGGCCACGCCACACTAGGTTGGCAGGAAGCTTGGGAGTGAGGAGATCTCCACATGGCAGGGAAGGCTTGGAAAGGGGTAGGGCAATGTCTCTTTATTAGAATATATTTACTTCAGACAATTATGTTTTCCTAAGACTTAGGAATCGTCCAGGGCCTGGACCTCATATAGATGCTCAGCCCAAAAGGCAATGAAGGGAGAGGAGAGAGAGGAAGGGGTCTCACTGGTGGGTCAGGTGTGAGGGAAGGGAGAAAGACTGTCATGGCTTGTACCCAGGCCCTGGTGTAGGATGGTGTAGGCAAGAAGCAATGCAAACCCAAGGACAGTGCTGAGCATGAGAGCACACAGGAGCAGGCTCTTCCCCCGGAGACATCTTCTGTTCTTTGCAGCCTCTCTTGGATCCTCCTCACAGGGCTGAAAAGGGGGAGTTAGGAAAAGAGAGGAGATGAAGAGAGAAACATTCCTATTAACGTTATGCCTGGTCACATGCCTCCCAGCTCTACCCGTTCTACCAGTATTGACACAGGAGAGCTAGTAACCAGAGACATTAGTAATTGTACCAGTTCCCCAGCTGCTTCTATCCATGCCTTGCAGAACCCTCAACAGCAGTTTCTGCACCTCTTCCTTACCAGCTGCAGCGAACCTTCCCTTTCTTTCCATTTAGCTGAACCCCCAGTTCCTCCCCAAAAATCATGGCACTAACATGCTGCCATCCCATTGTTCATTCTGCTTGTGTGTTACTCCCTTGCCCCCACCCTGTCTCTCTCCGGTCTGTTCAGACTGTAAGCTCTTCTGGGCAGGGACCATCTGCTGTTCTGTGTTTGTACAGCACAATGGGGGCCCAATCTTGGTTGGCCTTAGGCACTACTGCCATAAACATGATCAATAATAATAATCATAATAAAATCAGAGAAAAGATAAGAACAGAAAACCCAGGCGGGGAAGGAGGAATGTGGAGATGGTACAGAAAGAGAAGGATGCATCGGTGCAGGAGACAAAGCTTTCTCAGGGGCTGATCTCAGAGTGTGGAATGGACTCCTCCAGAAACTAAGGACCATCCCAAACCTCACCACTTTCTGCTTCAAGTGCAAGGTGTACTTATTCAGCCTGCCTTCTTTATCATAAACACAGAGCCATAGGTATATTTAAGCAACAACAACGACAACACAAAACTAAACTAAACATTCTACCAAACTGAACACTCTTGTGCAACACCCTTCTCCCCATGGGAGAGTATGAGACAACTAACCAGACATGACAGACGTTAGTCATGCTGCTTAATGCACTACTGGAAGGTGCTCATACATCTGCTGGAGGCTGCTCATACACTACAGTGATGAGCGTGATAAGATCCTATACAGAGCTGAATAGAATAAAAGGAGAAGAGCAAAAAGCAGTGTTATAGCCCCAGATCCACAAAGGTATTGAGGCTTCTAATTTCCATAATTTCAATGGAATTTAGGAACCTGCCTCAACATTTTTATGGATCTGGGCCATAATGCTTAGCACACCTAGTATTTTACATCCTTGAAATGCAGCACAATTGTTAATGTGGGATTTTCAAAGGCCTGGTCTACACTGGGGTGGGGTGTGTTGAACTAAGGTACGCGAGTTCAGCTACGCGAATAGCGTAGCTGAAGTCGAACTACCTTAGTTCGAACTGAATTCCAGTCCAGACGCCGCGGGATCGAAGTCCGCGGCTCCCCTGTCAACTCCGCCACCGCCGTTCGCGGTGGTGGAGTTCCGGAGTCGACGGGAGCGCATTCGGAGTTCGAACTATCACGTCTAGTTTGAACTCCGAGAAGTCGAACTCTACGCGTCGACCCGGCAGGTAAGTATAGACCTACCCAAAGACAGACATTCCAGTACTTGGTCCTGCTAGTGAAGGCAGGGGGCTGGACTCAATGACCTTTTGGGGTCCCTTCCAGTTCTATGAGATAGGTATATCGCCATATATTGTATTATATTATATTATTATTATATTAGGTGCCCAGTTCCCACTGGCTTTCAATGGGTGCATAACTATGCCTTTGAAAATCTGCCCCCAACTAATTAAGGCAGGATTTGGAATAGGAGAAAGGAAATCAAATAGACAGAAGCTGGGCCTACACAGCACAGAAAACATAGAAAGTGACCTGACAGAATAGAACAAAGGGAGAAAAATGGTTTTCTTCCACCCTTTGATCCCACTGTGATGGTAACACACACTGAGTTTTACTCTGAAAGTGAAGACAGTCTCAGGGAAGGGGTGGAAAGGGAAGGAGAATTTGCATGGCTTAAGAACAGAGAGGAGTGAGTACCTTTTCTTCTGTGTGCAACTCCTTCACTCTCTCCAAAACCATTCCTTGTGCCCCCTCTTTACCCCTGTAATATGTTTCCCTGTTTTTCAAGTTGGCAGCCTGATTACAAGGTGTTCAAAATCCTGGATTACCCTGGTCTTGTGCTCTTTGAACAGTATATCTAGATCTAGATTTAGATCTAGATCTCCTCCTCAAATGCTGAAAGTTGTGGTATGTGATACAGCATGGCCAGAAGGCAGCAGGAGAGTGTTACAAGGGAGCCTTATTCCCTGTAAGGGGAAGAAAGTTTGCTATAGATTAACTAGAGCACCTAAAGCCAATTAGAGCACCTGAAGCCAATTAGAGCACCAGCAGTCAGTCACATGATAAAAAACCCCTGCTTCAATCAGACAGTGTGGGAGTTGGAACAGAAAGGATTGGTATTGGAGCAGAGAACAGTTTGAAGGAGTTGGAGCAGAGAACAGTTTGAAGAGAAAGCAGAGGAAAGTTTGGAGGAGTGCTGTGGTGGGCTAAGAAGTCCAAGACCTTAGGTAAGGGGCACCTGGCTTGTGCAGACGGAGGGCAGGAAGTCCCCCCACAAGTTGAAGGGCAGGAGAGGGAAGTAGCCCAGGGGAAGGAACTGCCAGTTCAAGTGGTTCACCACTATTCTCAGGGCCCCTGGTCTGGGACCTGGAGTAGAGGGTGGGCCCAGGTCTCTCCCTCTCCACTCCCCTGCTCAAAGACACTAGTGGGGCAATTAATATTCTAATTCAGTGGCAAGAAATGGTGCCCTGAACCCCCCACAAAGAAGAGAAAGTGTGAGACCCATCATAATAGTGCTGGCAATTTGCCACACGTATAAGAAGACAGGAAGCAGCAAGATGTGACTTTTCATTTCCTGTGGAAGCTATGATTCAAAGCGCACACTACACAAACAGTGTATTAATATTTTCCTTATTAAATAATGCCTCTATTAAATAACAGTGATTAAAACAAAGAAGCAAGCAAGTAAACAAAAACAGACATTTAGAGTGCTCCCTCTAAATCCACAATTCTGAACAATGCAAGGAAGCTGAGATTTTAGGGTCTGTGCAATGAGGGATATGACAAGAACAAATCATATTTCCTAAATAACAGCCTTTGGATTTAGCTTATCTGTTTTTGATGTCAGGTTTGAAGGAATGACATTCAACTTTTGAAATAACAATGTCCTGGGTCTGCTCAGAAGAACACTGATCTCCTCCCTTAGTGCTGTGGGAAGAAGATACAGAGTGGGAGAATGCCTCCTCTGCCTTTCATGGCTAGATACACATGGCCCAACACAAAATAACTAACCTTGACCATAGCTCTGGGGGACTGTAGGGAGGAAGGGGTGCCACTGATCTACAGAATTTTTCACATAGTCTCTGGTTTCAGTCTGGTCGCAGCTCAGGTAGGTCAGGATACTCAAAGGGATTTGGCAATGGGATATGGAGGCTTTTACATCTTGTTCCAATCTGCCCTGAAGTTGTGGGGTGCAAGACAGTTGGATGGCTTAAATGAGACTGAGGAACGGGATATGGAGCCTATCATGTGCAGGTTGCCCCTGCCAATCTGGCCTCAGGTAAGAGAGGAGTGAGAGGGTAAACTGGCTGTATGGTTGGAGGAAACTGAGGAAGAAGATAGAGACCCTTTTACCTCCAAGCCATCACTAGCTTCAATTCATGAAGGAGTGTGGAGTCTGAATGGTTTACAGGAGACTGAGGAGTGGGTCAGCATTTCCAGTGCTTCTCCATATTGTGGGGACTGGATATTCCAGGGTAGGGGATGGACATGGGCGAATGGGGTATGGACCCTGTCATTTATAGGTTACATATGCTAATACAGATAGGATTGCCAGCCATCCAGTTTTCAACCAGAACGCCCGATCAAAAAGGGACCCTGGCGGCTCCAGTCAGCACTGCTGACTGGGCCGTTAAAAGTCCGGTTGGTGGCACAGCAGGGCTAAGTCAGGCTCCAGTGTCAATAAAAGCAGATCTCCCCAAAGCTCTGCTTACTTCATGAGCTCCTTACAGAATAAATGGCCAAATTCAAATTTTCTGTTTCAGTCTTTAAAGGTTAGACACAGAATCAAGCCAAGCCAAGTAATCACCTGGGCAGATACCAAAAAACAAAAATGGGTTTAATTAAAATATTTTTTGTGAATAAATGTATAAATAAATATATCATTGCTGATGACTTGTTTGTTTAGAAATTTTTCTAAACAAATGTTAAAATATCCAAAACTTTTAAAATGTTTGAATTTTTTATTTCAAAATAGTTAGAAATTTCTCAGTTTCTATTTTACTTACTTCTCAACTTTCTTCCCCTAAAAAATGGGGATGGGAAAAGTAAAGAAGTTAGAGAAATAAGGGGAAAAACCCACTATCTCTTATTTAAATTATTCTCTACAGGAAATGTATGAAAATAAGTGTATATATAGTGAGAGAAAATCCCCCCCACACACACGCACACATTTTTACACTCCCTTACCTTTTTAAAAAATGGGCAGGAGTAAAAATTGATACAAGTGGGAGGGGATCCAGAAATTCAAAACACATTTTTTCAAAATTTATTTTCTTTTCCCTTCTTTTTTTAAAAATTGAAAACAATGTGAAAAAATTTTAACAAAACAACAGTTCATTTTCTTTTTAATATTTTTTTGCTGAATCTTTAACCGTAATTTCAACCAGTGCAGTGCTAGAAAATGTCTTTGGCTGTCTCCATAGATGTCTAATCAGGAACTATGAAAATGTTAGTCTGGACAGTTAATCCTGGGAAAGAAGAAATCAGAGCTTTTTCAGCAGCTGGCTCAAGAGATAGAATTCACTTCCCATGAAAAATAAGCTCAGAGCTCACAGCTCTTAAAGCAAAGTATCAAACTTGCTTCTTCAGCTGATCTTTTCCCCACATCTGCAGTAAAGGGGATGATAGAGGAGGAGAGGAAATTGCTGGAAAAAACAACCCAGAGTGTCTAAGGAAGAGGCTTTTGTCTTGTGGTGATAATTTTGTAAGGTGCTCAGATATTGAAGTGCTGAGTGTGGGAGAAATTCTTGGTGGTTGGAGGGAGGAGAGAGAGAGAAAGAGAATCCGCATCTTAAGCAAAGATATAGCTAGAGGTGAACAAAGCAAGGAGACAATTTTCTAAGAATATTAGCATGAAGTGGAAAGTGTACTTCGACTCAACCATGTTCACAATCCTATTTGCTTTCCACGAATATTCAGGCACTGAAGTTTTACTAACACCAATTCTTGCCAAATTTTCCATTTCAGCCCAAATGCTTGAATAGTCACTGGAAGCTAATTTCTAACGTATTATTTGAGAGTACAATACACAATTTGGAATTTACAGTGTGTAGGTTAATTACATAAGTCATCCACTCAGGGATGTGAACCATGTGACTTATAAACTAAGAGGACATGAACTGAGACTGATACAGTTAGAGCTGGTAGAATTATTTGTTGCAAATAAATTCTCCAAATAATGTAGCCCTTTTTCTGTTTGTGACAGATTTCTGCCTATGCATTCACTGGGACTGGTTCTCCATTGTCATTAACATTTACATTTGTGCAAAAGGAGGGCAAAGCAGGTGTAAAACACTACCAACACAGAATGGTAGCATTCTACATCTAATTTGCACTCAGTACGGGTGTAAATGATTAAACAAAAGGCGCAAGACAGCATAGAATCAGGGCTATTATTTGTAAGTATTCTCTAAATAACTTGAATGAATTGTTTTCAGCCACTGGGTTGTTCACAAACTGTTCGCTTTGACCATTTGCTATTCAGTGGGCCTGAGGTGTGATTTGCCATGGTAATCACATGCAGGGGTGGATGTAGTCCCCCAATTCAATGGGTGCATGATGCCTCCTCCTCCTTGCCCTGCTGAGGGAGCACTGGCCACAAGCAGCTGCACCCTCTGCCTCAGCACTACAATCCTAATACTGTCACAGGGCAGATGGGAGGTCCCAGGGAGCGGTGGGTGAAGTGGGTAGGTTGGAGAACAAGCCTGCCTCACACTCACCCCCCGAGCAGAGGTTCCTGTCCCTTGGGGCTCTGCCCTGCTCCCTGCTCCAGGCATTGTGACCTGGCACCGAGGGTCTCACTACCATTCAGATTTGGCCCAGCCCCCCCTCCATCATGAGGAAGGAGTGGCTGATCCAAACCTGGTCCCAACACCACTCACTCAAATTTGGGCTGAACATCATAGTGGAGGGGTGACTGAGCAAAACCTGAGATGGGGGCCCTGTGCAAGTGCATTCAGTACACATTGGTTAATCTGGGCCTGATTTCTGTGGTGCACTTGCACCCAGAACCTCCACTAAAACCCAATCACATGCTATTATTATTTATGCTCCCAGATTTAGAGCCCCCAATCCAGCAAAATACTTTAGCACATGCTTAAATCCATCTCTGTTTAACAAGGCACTTAAGCACGTGCATAAATCCATGGAAAACCAATGGGATTGAAGGACACATTGAAAGTGAAGTACATACTAAAGTGCTTTGCTAAATAGAGATGGTTTGCTGAACCCTGGCCTGGAAGACTGAAAAGTGTGAAGCATAAAAACAGCCAATAAAAAACTAAAATAATGAATGACACCTACTCTTCTTCTTATGAGAATATGGGTATTTGTCTGTAAAAGAGCCATTCCCCAAATATACATGCCTCATTTGCCTGAACAGAAAATAAAAATGGGTATGAACATGAACAAATGGAACAGCAATTCAGAATACAAACAAAGGCTTATGAACTCTGTCTTTTGCTGTATTCAACAGCTTAATTATAATCTAACAGATATTTTGAAATTAATGTTATGTTGATTAGTTACATAACTCATATGGTATTGTTTCTGTTCCATTTGGATCTTATATATTTAACCAAATTAGCATGACTTGGCAAATGTACATTTGATTATAAATTTGCAGTTATGTTGATTAATTACATAAGACATCTAGTCAGGAAAGAGAAACAAAACCACATGACATATAATCAGGCAATACAATGTGATTTTCAATTTGCAAATATGTCCAATTGAAGAATGATTTCCAGGCTAAAAAAAAATTGTTGAAAAAAATTGCAAATAATTCTGAATAAAGAGGTCATCTGGAATTCTGAAATTTGTGTGTGGACAATTTGTGGATACTATAAAAAAAAGAAACTCATCAGATACATTATTTGTTGCAAATTGTTCACTTAGGTCTCAGCATAACCTAAATATGGCCACCAATGGGAACTGGTTTTCTGAAACCTTTAACTGTGGACAGCAATTCCAAGACAAAACTGCCCACTGGGATGACTGAATTGTAGCTGGTTCTAGCAGCAGTTACCAATTGGAATAGCGCAAAATGAGCCTCCCCCTGCAATTCACTCACTCTAACACAGAGATATGGAAAGAAAGACTCTTAGAGACAAATGTGGGCAAAGCAGGGGATACAGATAAATATAGAGACAGAAAACTCTGATATCTTGTCTCACCGGCAGCAGGGAGGGGGAGTTATCTATGTGTACATTAGGCAAGTCCAAACAAAGTTGAAACTCAAACTTCATAGATCCCCATGCTGGAACCTGAACCCCTAGTGTTGGGCCCTGTGCAAGTTCTTTTGTACCCCAACTCTCAAGTGCAATTGAGTCCAGCAGTTCAACCCCCTTCGGGCACCCATCAGGGTAAGAGTGAAAGAGAGTCATAGAGAAGAAGGAAAAGAGAGGGAGCACAACTGAGTTAAATGATATGAATAGGGGACTAGAATTCTTTCCCTACCTGCTGAGGAGTCCTTATGCCATTCATTGTGGAGACTCTCCTGCTCCCTGTGTGGTTGCTGCTGCTAGGTTGTCTATGCCCTACTCGTCCCCAAGGGCTGGTAAAGAACACAGTTCACATCACAGACAGTCTCTCCTTCCCACCTTGGCTGAGTGCTCGGAGGAGGAGGAGATGGGAAAAAGGGCTCTGAAAAACACCCTTAAAGAAAACAGGAGGCAGAGAGCGAGAGATATGGATACATTTCTGCAGCTCCCCGCCCACCTTCTCCTCCTGACACCCCTTCCTCCCCAGACAGTGCATTTTTGCTTTCTACTTCCCTTTGGGAGAGCAAAGTTCGACCACAGTTTATCTATCTGTCTGAGTTACCCTGTGCACCTGCCCCCTCCCCACCATGCCAGGAACCCATGTTGGTCAGAAATATGCAATTCTTTCCCCTGGCCAACTCTCCACTTCTTCCTTCCTACCCCAGCTGCCCTGCTGTTCCTTGCACTCCACATGCCTGCTCTGATATTCAAACTGCCTGTTTGAACCTGCTGTTCTGGGCCCTGAGGCCTTTGCTAACCTCCAAGATAATGAGAGTTACAGATTCTGGTGCTCCTCCTCCCCCAGAGGGTGCAAAAATCCACGTGTGCTTCTCCTGCTGCTTCTACAACAGCACCAAAATCTATTTCCAGCAGGAACAGAAATGGAATTCTGATTCTCTTCCTTCTGCATCCAGAATCCATTCCAGGGTGTCAGGTACACCCCGTGTGCATTCCAGCTTGGTACAAAATAGCAGCAGCCCACTTCCCTGAAGACCCTTCCTGGGAAGATTTAAGAGGCGTGGTTCCTCCGCTTAGAGAAACCAGCTGGTGGTCCCTTGAAGGTTTCATGAGTGGAGTGGGGGTCTAGGTTACTTCCCCCAAGACTCCTAAAGCTCAGTGACAGGGAAGGACAGTTACAGAAGGGTGGCTGGGACCTATTTGGGGGGTGAGAGTTTACAGAAAGGTTAGACCTGAGCAGAGGTCCAGGGCAGGGACCACTCACCACTCCACTCTGACCGACTCTCCAGATGAATGTGCCATTGTCTTCCCATACTGCCTTTGGGGTATACAAACAGGGGCGGCAGCTTATATGGGCTCGAGGTGCTTAAGCACCAGGAATATTCAAGGCTGAGGGCTCTGATCCACCAATATTTGGAGCTGGGTTTCTCCCCTGCCCCCGCCTCGGAGCTTCCCTGCCTGAAAGAAAACAGCCAGTGCCTCTCTCCTTTGTTTGTGCTGCTTCTGCCTAAGGCTATAGAGATCAGTGGCCGGCAGCCTCTTGGAGCACCGGGGGAGGGGAAGAGGGAGAGAGGAGGAGGCAGGAGGCACACAGGCGCTTGGGAGCTCCCTTCCCCTTCCCCCCCCGGGACCCAGGGGGAGCAGCAGGGGTGGGGAGACCACACATGATGGCAACCCCCCACCCCGGTGTGATGAACTGAGAATGTTCTAAATGTTTTCTCTGAATACTGTGTTGGTGCCTCAGTGTCCCCTATGCAGTTCTTAAGTATCTAGGTGGCGGATCAGAGCGTGTGATTGCTACAGAGCAAAGGGCCAGTGCACCTAAATGCCTGGCACTCTGTCTCCTAGCAACCGATGGCTTGGGCCCCTCCCCTGCAAAGGTGCCAGCTGAAGATGTTGGAGACAAAGAGGTCAGGTGACCTCCTGGCCCAGGAAAGGAACTGAGCAGAGAGGAGGGGCTGGAGGGGGTTCTGGAGTGCATACGGGGGGGGGGGGTCTGGCTCATTGCCCCCAGAATGGACCCGGCCAAGGGGTCCGGTTCACTGTACCTACAAGCTCTGTTTTAGACCCTGTTCCTGTCATCGAATAAACCTCTGTTTTACTGGCTGGCTGAGAGTCACGTCTGACTGCAAAGTGGGGGTGCAGGACCCTGTGGCTTCCCCAGGACCCCGCTGGGGCGGGCTCGCTGTGGGAAGCACATGGAGGGGCAGAGGATGCTGAATGCTCCAAGGAGAGACCCAGGAGGTGAAGATGTGTGAGCTTCTTGCCCTGAAAAAGTCTGCTCCAAGGGAGAGGAGGCTCCTCAAAGTCCTGACTGGCTTTGTGAGGAGCTCTTCCAGAGCATCGCCCAGGGACTCTGTGACACCCGGTACCCACCATAGGGGAGGCGAGTGGGCTTTCTGGACCTGAAAGAGTCCCTAGGAGCATGTGCAGTGACTGTGGTGCAGAGTGAGTGTGCTGCAGGGGAGGTAGGGGGGAGAGGAGGGGTCCCTCCCCTGGAGCTTGCTGCTGCCGGTAACGGGGTGGAGGGGGGAGTCCTCTCTGGCCCTAGCCCTGGGGCAGCCTTTTTGCATCGCAAGTTCCTTATCCCCAGCCCTGCCTCACCCCAGAGCCTGTGCCCCCAGCACCCCATCCCTGAGCACCCTCCTGCACTATGAACCCCTCATCCCCAGCCCCACCCCAAAGTCCTCACCTGAGGGGAAAAATGTGCAACTTAAATTTGGTGGTCAGTTTGGAGTATCATTGTGTTTAGCACAATACTTGATTATTTTACACCCCTTTAAAGTATATAACTAGTCGTATACAGGTGTTACAAAGTGGGAATGTTCTTAATGTTTTCTCTGAATACTATGTGGGTGCCTCAGTTTCCCCTATGCATTTCTCAAGGATCTAGATGGTGGGATAAGGGGGTGTGATTGTTGCAGAGCCTTAGAGGGCCAGTGTGATGCCGCCTGCACAGAGAATGGCTGAAACCCTGTCTCCGGGCAACTGATGGCCTGGGCCGCTCTCCTGCAAGCTGCCAACTGAAGGTGTTGGAGAACAAAGAGATCAGGTGGCCTCCTAATTCCTGGAAAAGAGACAAAGGCCAGAGGAGGGAGTGTCAGTGCCTGTGTGGACTTCCAGGAAGTGCATGGTGTGGAAGGGGATGCTGGGATGCTTTGGAACTACTCCATACAAAGCTAGTCAGGACTCTGGGGGAGCCTCCTCTCTCTGAGCATACTGTCTCCAGGGCAAGAAGCTTACACCTTCCTGGATCTGACCTCGGAGCATTCAGCATGCCCTTCCACACCATGCGCTTTCCGCAGCAAGTGTGCCCAGGCAGGTCCTGGGGCAACCAGAGGGCCCTGCACCCCAACTCTGCAGTCAGACATGACTCTCAGCCAGCCGGTAAAAACAGAAGGTTTATTAGACGACAGGATCACAGTCTAAAACAGAGCTTGTGGGTACAGAAAACGACCCCTCAGTCAGGTCCATCTTGGAGGGTGGGGAGCCTAGACCCAAGTTCTGGGCCTCTCCCCATTTCCCCAGCCAGCTCCAAACTGACACTCCCTCCTCTAGCCTTTGTGTCTCTTCCGGACAAGGAGGCCACCTGATCTCTTTGTCCCCAACACCTTCAATTGGCACCTTGCAGGGGAAACTGAGGCACCCATACAGTATTCAGAGAAAACATTAAGAAAATTCCCCCTTTGTCACAACAGGTGCAACAAAATTTAATACCGTATATTGAAGCAGGCAAGTGCTGCTTCTGACTTTCCACTTTTAATTGACCCTTGTAATCTTGTGGTGCCGACGCGTTGTAGCTTCATTTTATATCGGCTTACAGGGCGAGAGCGGGGGGATGGATCACCATTTTGGGCACCATCAAAAATTATACAAACCTGCCGCCTATGTATACAAATAGGCTTGGATTCCAGCTCAGGCATTCAGATATTTCCCAAGTATTAGCCCCCACCCCTCATCTAACAGTAAGGTTATTCGTGTATCTGTGAAGTACACATGAAGATTATAATTATGAGATAAGGATATTGATCCCTTATGAAGCTGAAGTCAATTACTTACCCCAGGTCCTTATACCTCTAGGGTCACCCCAAGTCATACATCTCCATATCCATCTGATGGTTCTGAACAGCCTGGAACATGGAAGTCCCTGTAGAAGTTTTCTTTTTGTGCAGTGTTTTACCCTATGTCACCCCCAGCTCAGCCTCCATTTTACAAATGCTCCTCAAATATGCAACTAGCTGTATATGAGAAAATAGCTCTTGGGTCACCCCAAATCAAGTCTCTGAGACTGAGGGCATCATGTTCAGAACCATGTGACAGACACAGGGACATATGACTTGTGTGACCTGAGAGATGTTATGTCAAACCACCAGTTACTTATTTAAATTAAGAGCCCCTGAACAATGAACCAGGATCCTGAATAAGGGGATGGGAATAGGTAAGTCATTTCAGCCTCATGATTGCTTTATTTAGCACAGCCTCTGTCATCCCCTGAGCAGCATAAACTGTTGTCCCCAACCAGTGTAGGGAGAATAAGTGTGAAGTGACAGAGTGATTTATATCTGAGGTACTCAATTTGTCCTCAGACCAGCTGATAAGGCTCTCCTGACAGATGGCCTGGACCCTCATGCCCATGTCTTCACTGTGGCATGTGCTCTCTCAGACAACTGGCAAGATGAATTACAGCAGTATTTATATTCATATTCAAGCTCTTTATCTTTGCCTTCAAGGCCCTACACAATTTAACTTCTACCTACTGCTCAGCTCATGATTATTTTTGCTCCCTGCCCCTTCCAAGCTGCGTCTAGCTGATCCTTTCATGTCCCTCTGCCACACTTGTCTCTGTGCCTTTACCATGGGGCTCAATTCCTGTACTCTTCACCCAGAGGTCCCCCATTCCACCTTCTCCTCCTTCAAATCCCTTCTCAAAACATAGATCTTCCATGACACTTATAAGCACCTGTGAATAAACTGGCCAAATTTGTTCACTGCTATTTGCTCTCTGACTCTGTCCCTCTGTCACCCTTGCACCCACAGGTGCTGGAACTAGGGTTCCTGGGGGTGCTGCCGCACCCATTGGCTTGAAGTGGTTTCCATTATATAGAGAGTTTACAGTTTGGCTAAATGGCTCTCAGCACCCCCGCTATACAAATTGTTCCAGCATCTCTGCTTACACCTGGTGGTGCTGGCAGCAACAAGGGCCAGGTTCCATATCTAGAGGTCTCTGTTAACATTGCAAAAGAGGAAATGCCTTGAGCCCCCACCCAGAAATCTGAGGAAAATAACATCTCTAAGAGGCAAGCACAGAGTCTATGAATAACAAAAGAAAACTTTTATTGCCAGGGAAAGGAAACCCAGCATTAATTTGGGAAAATACCATAATAATGATTCAAAAATATGCAACCTACAAGTGAACTCCTGCCCCACAATATCTTGGGCAATGTCCTTTGCCTCAGTTTCTCACCTGGTAGAGTAAAACCCTGACAGACAAATGTCCTTTAACATGCTGCATCTCACTCACAGTCAGTTGTCCAAAGTCAGCAAAGTCCCAGAAGTCAGGGGTGCTTTCACGTGGATTCAGCTCCCACTGCTGAGGGGGGCATGGAGCAATGCCTTTTCTGCTGCTCACTGCTACCACTGTTGTCTATGCTGCTGCCGCCTCTGCATCTATCTGTGATGGTTCCACTACTTAGCCCGGTGCTTAGCCATCCCACTGGGTAGTGGGGAACCTCGCTGCTGCTGTACCCTTTGTGTTGTATTTCAGTGCAATACTGTCCCTACACAAGGTCTAAGGTTCAACCCCCTAGACCAGCAGTTCTCAAACTTTAGCAACCCAAGGACCCCCATTTTGATTTTAAAATTTTCACAGACCCCCAAACCTCCTGATCAGCCCCAGACCCCACCCCCGCTACTCCTCTTCCCACCCCCTCCCCTGGGCACACCCCATCCCCACTCCTCCCGCTCCCTACCAGGGCCTCCTGCATGCCACTGAACAGCTGTTCTCCAGCATGCAGGAGGCACTTGGGGGAAGAGTTGATCAGTGGAGCCCACAAACCCTCTGAAGTACCCTTACAGACCCCCAGGGGGCCACAGACACCAGTTTGAGAAATTCTGCCCTAGACCTTCCCATCGGTGATTTTACCTCTAGTCATTAATTAGTAAGCAGAAACTAGGACTCTCCTTTGAGTCTGACCAGCTCTGTCTTTAGACACTGAAAGGGGAGTATCAACTGGTACAGACTTTTTAAACAATGCCATATCAACAGGTAGGAATGCCCATTCCAGTCTTCTCTGACTTTCACTGGGATTTGGCATCATTACGCCCTGTTTAATGAGTAAGGTAAGAGAGTGAGGTTACAGTGAGGGTGACCCCCTCAATTAGGGCATATTAAGTTCTGCTGCCCTTTCGTCATACAATCAGGATAATAACATTTCATTATCCCCGGGTCCAAGGTTAAAGTGAATTTTAACCCAAAACAGCCAAAATTGATTACTTTGGCAAAGCAGGTCTCGCTGCTTTTCAGGTGTGTCTATGCAAATACAGTCTGCTCCTGAAGTCTCTTCCCCCAGCTCATCAATAGAGGATAGAAGAAAACTTATTCTGACTGTTTACATATCTAGCTAGCTATTTAAATGCTTCCTGTAACTGAGGTACCTGAGAGCCTCCTAAAATGAAGGAATGTACTCATAAAATAATATTTACCCCTCTCCTCTCCAGTTAGCAGGGACTGGGCTTTGTATGCTCTTTGAGGCACAGATCTTATTTCCATTTTTGTATGTAAAGTGCCTAGAATGGTTTGGGCATAATACAATTTAAAATAAATTGGTTTGCTAAATAAGATCAATTCTCCTGCTATTCAGCAAACTAGATTCGGCTTTCCTGACCCAGAAATGTTGATGCTTGTTTAGGCTCTAGCTATCTTTTAAGAACATTTTAGCTCCTTTCCTTGAAGTTCACCCACACCCTTGAAAAACAAAGTGTTGATAAGTACATTGGAAGCTCAGATGGAGGAATAGCTGCCAAGAAAAACCATCTAAAAACACACACAGAGTAAAGGAAGCAGGGGTCCAGCTTTCAGAGTTGCTGAACATTTACAACTGTGCAGGGCTCAAATTCAGCCAGAGGTGTCCAGAGTGGAGCTCTGGTAAATATTTTTAAACTTGTGGGGCAGAAGCCCTGAGCCCCAGCACCTCCAACAGGGCTAAAGCCTCGGGCCCAGTGTCTCTCAATGGGCTGAAGCCCTGAGACCCACTGCCACCCCACATGGGGCTAATGCCCTGAGACACCCTGCTCTTCAGGTGAAGCCCAGAGCCCTGCTGAACTGCAGGGCAGAAACCTTTAGCCGCACCACTCCATCACCGGGCAGAAGCCCTGAGCTCCCCCAAGCCCAGCAGCTGAAGCCCTGATGGGCCTTGGAGTTTTTATAGCATGTTTGTGTGTGGTGGTGGGGCTGGGAAATAATCTATGAGAATTTAAGCCCTGCAACTTTGATGGAAGTCCTTGGGAGCTGTTGCAGCTCAGATCCTCTGAAAATGAGGCCCCAAACAGATTTGGTTTTAAAAGTACTGTGAAACGTGAATTGGCCAGCAATCAACATTGGAGAACATCAATGAGAGAATGAGACTGGAGTTAACTTGCTTGAGTGAATCTCTTAACCAGATGCTGGGCACTGATAGGCTTTTTTTAATGTATGCCCCACCAGTGGGAGAAATGTAATTCTTATTATTATGACCTTGCTATGTATTCTCCATGGTACAGTATATAGACCGTTTTACTCATAGACTCATAGACATTAAGGTCAGAAGGGACCATTATGATCATCTAGTCTGACCTCCTGAGTGTGAGTGTGAGCTGTTTCAGATCTCACAAGCTAAGGATAGGAGACCTTCATGGAGATCTAAGGTGCTTCAAGAAGTAGTGCCATTTCCTCAACAGAGACCACTCATCCCTCTGTCAGTGCTCACTGCAATGACCAGTATGGCACTAGAGGGTGCTGTGCTGCAGTGGTATGGGTGGCTCAGTTTGGGGTGCTCTCCCCTCTGAGTCAGCACTGACCCCAGTGCCCCAGAATGGAGCTAGTGTTCCCTAACATAGTACTGGATTGCAGGGAGAGTGATTAGTAATTTGATAGGAAGGTGCCGCGAGTCATCTAGCTGTGATATAAAGTGACTCTTGGCCATTAAAGATTCAATGGCATTTTTTCTCCATGAATAGAGGATGTTAAGCCCCATGTCCTTGCCAAACTCCGTGTATCTCTTTCAACTGTCCATATTTCCACTGGATATTGAACTCTTCTGCACTTCATCCCCTACACTGTTGTGCATGTAGTGTGACTGTGCTGGAGGAGTGATGCCTGTACTGTCGAAGGAGGAAAGGTGCTGTGTACGTGAAGTTGTTTTTGCTGCTAACTCATGAATTTCTTCGAAGACACCTTATCAGCTACTGAAAGAGCAGACAAAATGCTTTTCCCTGGAAACTTTCTCGTGCCACTGATGGAGGCAGAGGTGTCGGTGTGGGGGACGTCACAGGACCATTTATCAGCTGACTTCTTTCTTATCTGTGAGCTGCAGAGGATAGCTCTGATCCCTTGAGGCCCGTGGCTGTGACAGGAGTTGTAGAAGTGGCAATACTGGCTTTCTTCCTCTTTCCTGTACAGAACTGTACTCTTGTGAGGGCTTTGCACTCCTTTTCTCTCCCATCCCCTCCCTGGGCCCCCAGGATGCAGTGTAGGGCTGTCCTGCAAGCAAAATAAACTGTGGCACATGTTGTGTGAATTGTGCTAATATAACACATGTCGTAGAATGCTCTCTGCTCTGCTACAATGCTGTAGCCTGTCCACGTGAGGGGAAAGGATTGTGCCCATTGGCATAAGGGCCTGGGTAGCAGAGTTACAACAGTACTCATCCCACCACACAAAATCATGAGTTTGACATAAAAAACAGAAGGTTTTTTTTTGTTTGTTTGTTTGTTTTTAAATGTTGGTTTCTTTGTCTGCTGGTTCTGGAGCCTGTCGGGGTCACTAGGTTCACATTTTCAAACTTTTCTCTGCAACCATGAGTGCTAGAACCTTCCTTCTATTTTTATATGAAAACTGAGATTTTCCAGTAATTGCTTGAATCTAGGAGCTGAGACATAGAGCAAAACACCAAACACTGCAAGAGCTGGCAAGAGTGCTGACCAGCCTATTGTCAGCTGGAGGGGGAGTGAGGGGAGAGAGTGAGGAGAGTCAATGCACACAGACAGCATGAGGCTGTCACACTGTGGAGGCTGGGAGGGTGACCTTATGGGCAGGGTGAGTTCACCTCTCACCCATAGACTAGGAGTGAGGATGCCATTCGGGGGTTTTGTCATTTCATTCTGACCAGCCAGTGGTTGGCAGAGCCCTTCGGTGGCAGAGACTGCTGATGGAGTCTCAGTGACACACCCAGGTGCACCCTGCTTCTCACCTTATCTATACCTTTCCTCCCTCTTTATGTATGCTATCTCTTCTACTTTCATTCCTCCACTTGCTTCTTCATCTCCAACCATGAATGAAGACAGAAATCCTGTGAGGCTCCCCACACTCAGATGGCAGGGAAGCTCAGCCACCAGGGCAGGGAAAAGGGGAAGGAAACTCTAGCATTCAAGTCAGGGAGGGATAATGGGATAGTCCAACTCATAGTAGAGGAGGTGGTAGACAAGCCTACAATAGAACTAGGGCAGGGAGGGTGGAATAGTGTCATTTCTGTGGGCCCTTTGAAGAGAAGGAAATGGCCAATCCAGTCTGGAGCCAGAGCAAACTTAGGCCAGGAAGCTGAGTTTGTATGAAAGAGGCAGAGGCTGGATCAGGGAGCCTGATATCCATGGAAAGGAGAGAAACCAGAAGTAAGGGTGAAAATGGAGGGTGGGGGGAGGATCATGGGAAGCCAGGAAAGAGGGGAAAGGACTGGAGGGGGGCAAGACTGGATGGTAATCCTGGATGTGTGTGGGGGGAGGTGGGAAGGAACAGGAGGAAGGGAAGAAGGAAAGTGATGCAGAGAGAAAAGAGCAGGAGATAAGTGAGAGCCAGGAGGAGAACAGGGGTGGATAATCATGGGGAGGGAGGAAAAATCAGGGCCTCAGGGAAAGGAGGGCAGGAGAATAGAGAGGATTGGATATGAAAGCCTTTCATCGCTTTCTGAGAACTTTAATACCTGGTTTTACTGCTGCATTGGGCAAGGTTTCTGAGAGCGAATCTGTCTTAATTATAACATCACTTCAGGCTAGGTCTAGTGAGTTCTCGTTTGTGTATACATGAGTTCACAAACGTAATAGTGAGTTTAAGCTTTTTCCACAAAACATTATAAGGACTCAAGCTAATCATAATACTTAGAGCTTGTATAGTGCTGTTTGTGTTCAGGTGCTAATTATGAGATGCAGCTGCAAAAAGGCTAATACAATGGTTCCCAAACTTTTGAGGGTTGCACCCCCTTAATCCCGTCTTCCTCCCCCCCCTCACCCTCCCCAAAGCTGGGACCAAGAGCGGGGCCACAGCTCTGGGAGAGGTGGATGCGGCCAGGGATAAGAGAAACTATGGGGGCTGGCACGGGCCCCACTGCTTCCCCTTGGATGTTCCTTCACGCCCTCCCTAGGGAGGCACACCCCACAGTTTGGGGACCTCTGGGCTAATAGTCTGGGGTGAATTAAAAGGAGTGTCATAGGTACGACACAGGGGTTGATTGTCCAGCTCTACTCAGCACTGGTGAGGCCTCAGCTGGAATCCTGCATCCAGTTCTGGGTGCCACACTTTAGGAAAGATGTGGATAAATTGGAGAGAGTCTAGAGGAGAACAACAAAAATGATAGAAGATTTAGAAAACCTGGCCTATGGGGAAAGGTTAAAAAACTGGCCATGTTCAGTCTTAGAAAAGAAGACTGACTGGGGACCTGATAACAGTCTTCAAATGTCTTAAGGGCTGTTATAAAGAGGATGGTGATCAGTTGTTCTCCATGTCCACTGAAGGTAGGACCAGAAGTAATGTGCTTAATATGCAGCAAGGAAGATTTAGGTTAGATATTATGAAAAAACTTTTTAACTATAAGGATAGTTAAACTCTGGAACAGGCTTCCAAAGGATCCCCATCCCTGTCAGGGATGCTCTAGATTTACTTGGCCCTGCCTCAGAGCATGGGGTTGGGCTTTATGACCTCTTGAGGTCCCTTTCAGCCCTACATTTCTATGCTAGCTTTGATTCTATAAAATTCTGCCATCACTCTTCTGGGGTGCTGCTTTCCTATTCCAAAAAGCAAACCTTGAATGGCTTTTATTTTAGATTATGGGAAAACAAAACACGGTAAAACAAAAATAAGATCCCTGCAAAGAAGAGCACAGTGTATGTATCTCCCTTATGATAGGCTGGAATCACTTGAAATACAAAATGGATGCTGTTGTGTAATGCACATATTTCACAAATTTAAAGGTACATTACACAGAAACTAAAGACATCATGGTTTCAAGCTACACACACATACTTGTGATGTAAGTAAGAATAATTATCCTCATTTTACAGATAGGGAAACTGAGGCAGATAAGTGACTGACATGCCCAAGGCCAGCAAGTCACTCATAAGACCTGCATTAAAACTACATTGCTGGGATGGATAGCTCGATGGTTTGAGTATTGGCCTGCTAAATCCCCAGGGTTGTGAATTCAATCCTTGAGGGGACCACTTAGGGATCTGGGGCAAAAATTAGTCCTGCTAGTGAAGGCAGGGGGCTGGACTCACTGACCTTTCAAGGTCCCTTCCAGTTCTAGGAGATTGGTATATCTCCAATTATTATTTAACTCAGGAATCTTCCTCACAACCCCATTTTTAATCCTCCAGAGTACACCATCTACCCAAATACATGAGCTACCCACAGTCCTAAAAGGTAGTGGTCTACTCTCCAGTTATTTTTGTACAATTACAGTTGCATCTGGCCAGAAGCAAATTTCACATGACATATGATCTGAAGTGCAGTTGTACTTTGAAAAGTGACTAGGTAAAAATGTTCCCTTCCTACCCAATAGACCTGCTCCTTTTCAGTATTCAGAGTCAAGTCTGCTGAATTTAATGACAAGGCAGATATTTACTGCTTTTTACTCATGTTTGCCCTCACAGCTCAGTGAGAGGAAACTGGAGTCTATTCCTTCTTATGCACCATCAACAGGGTTATTTACTAAGTTCCATCTCAACAAACTCATTGAAGGCAAAAGGGCTGCACGGGTGACAGTAAGGGCAGAATTTAGCCTGCAGACCCTTTTCTTGTGGTGCTGATATCTGAGCTGGAAAGAGCTCAGCTTGGGTCTCAGAACCCAGGCATCAGAAATAAACATCTTTTTACCTGTAAACTGATCCCATTGGATCTGGAGTCACTGAGAGCCAATAAACAAGAAGCCCCATGATGCCATTTACAGGGAGTCACTTTTCAGAGTAGAATTGTTTTCTTGAAACCCTTGTTCCCTTGTAAAGATTTTTGAAAAATTGGTAAATGCACAGGAAGTTGAAAGTGGGACAAGAACAATATTTCTATAACTCTGGTATAACTAACTGGATTGAGACATTCTGAGAAACGATGCTGGAGGAAACAAAGGATATGCAGTATACAGGTGTAAATCAGGAATAACTCTGTTGAAGTCAAAGCAGATATGCTGGTGTCACTGAGAGGAGAACTGGGCTCAGAGATTCTGTCATTTGCAAAGTAGGAACAATTGCATATACATACAGTGCAAGTGGAGATTCAACAACTGGATTTTTAAAATGTTTCTGGGTGCAGCAAAATTGTAGGGGAAAGTCACTCATTTGGGGCCCAATTCTGCAAGGTGTTGACCACCTCCTGAGAGCTGCTGAGTGTTCCCAACTGCTATGGAAGTGCATGGGAATTGAGGGTGCTCAGCAGCTCTCAGGATAAGCCAATGGAGGTGACCTACAAAATGACACCAATGTAACTGCTGGCCCGTTTAAGAGCAAACTGAAAATCAGGCCTCAGTCGCATGTATCCTCACTTTAAAATGGAACCTCCATCCATTTAATTCCTTGTCAAACCTCCCATTGACTTTGGAAGGAGTTAGGATCAAACACTTTGAATATTTCATCCAGGCTTGCTCATGTCTTACAAAAAACAGGTTATAATAGAAATAAAACAGGCCTGGAGAAGGGCAACAAAAATGAGAGACGTGTCTGCATGTGCATATGTATGTCAGGTGGGATTTAAAGGAGTCAGGATTAACAGATTAACAGCACAACAGTTTAACTTGGAAAGAACTTGACTAAGAGGAGTTATGATAAAGTTAAAAGATTAACAAGAGCAAAAGAGTAAGACACCACTGGCAATGAAAAGAAGACACATTGAAAATGGGGAAAAGGAAATAAATTTTTAATGTAATATTCCTAAGGAACTCACAGTAGGAGAGGCAATTAATTTAGGAAGAGTCAAAATTGGTTTAAACATAGAAAGAACAACACTTGCAGTTAAATTAGCTAGGATAACAATTACAAGGCCACCAGTTCTTATGCTTCTGAGCATATATTGACCATCATCTGTGGTCAGGAAGAAATGTGCAGCTGTGGTATTGTATGGAAAGAAAGGTGATCAGCTGAGACTGTGAGGATCCATATAAAGTGCACAAAATTATCTCTTGCACTGGAGTATTCTGGGCTGCTAGAGTTGTGATGCTGCAGACTGGGATATCCGGCCATGCTGAATAAAACTGCAATAGTCTTTGCTCTGAGAACCTGTGTCTTTTCTACTAATCACGATAAACACACAAAACACGTTGGCTTCCTGGAGTAGCCTTCTTTATCTTTAGAAACTACATCCCGCCTTTCTCACTCTGTGCTTCCTCCAGCTCGCCTCCCCAAACCCAGAAACGTCATATTTGCTAATGATATGTGTGACGCATGGCTAGAAAGGGCTAAACAGCTTGCAGGCTGGATGACCTAAAGCTCACCTTTAAAGTCATGTTAGAAAGGTATGCAAATTATAATTACGGCCGTTAATGCTAAATAGGCTAGAACTTCGAAATGCAAACCTATATTGTTAGAAGTAATATTAATTGTGTGTATCTTAAATGCTACCCGTAAACAGACAGTTCCTGTCTGTCATTATAACTATTGATTCAGAGATCAAAATGGAATATTAACATTTGGATGTCTCTTGGGTAAAATTATGTCATTGTCTATATGTCTCTTCGAAGTTTGTGATAGACTGCCTAATGCAGGGGTCTCAAACTCAAATGACCCCAAGGGCCGCATGAGGACTAGTGCATTGGCCCGAGGGCCGCATCACTGACACGCCCCCTTGCTGCCCCTGGCCCCATCCCCAATCCACCCCTTCCATGAGGCCCCGCCCCTGCCCTGTCTCTTCTCCACCTCCTCCCCTAAGCGCGCGGCTCCCCGCTCCTCCCCACTCCCTCCTGGAAAGTGCTAAGCGCCACCAACAGCTGTTTGATGGCTTGGCGGTGAGGCACTTAGGCGGCGGGTCCCGGAACAGAAGGGGCCCCCCACCGCCGAAGACCGGGCTGCGCTTCGGCGGCGGCGGGTCCCTCTTTTCCCCACCCCGGCCGGTCCCGCTTCCCACCCCGGCCCCGGCCGGTCCCGCTTCCCTCCCCCAACCCCCGGCCCGGCCCGGCCCCGGCGGGTCTCGCTTCCCTTCCCCACCCCCGGCCCGGCGGGTCTCGCTTCCCTTCCCCCCCCCCGGCCCAGCGCGGCCCCGGCGGGTCTCGCTTCCCTTCCCCACCCCCGGCCCGGCCCGGCGGGTCTCGCTTCCCTCCCCCACCCCCCGGCCCGGCCCGGCGGGTCTCGCTTCCCTTCCTCCCCCCCATGGCCCGGCCCCGGCCCCGGCCCCGGCGGGTCCCGCTTCCCACCCAGGCCCCGGCCCGGCCCCGGCGGCTCCCGCTCCCCCCCCGTTACCCGAGCGCGTCTCCGGCGAGGCCTGAGCTTCGTCCCGCTCAGAGCCGCGTGGTGAGGGGGCGGGGCTGGGAGCTCCACGCCGAGCGCAGCGCTCAGCCCAGAGCTCCCAGCCCCCCCCCCTCCCCACGCGGCTCGGATCGGGGCGGGGCTCAGGTGCTCGGACGGAGACTCGGCGCTCTATGCGCCGAGGCTCCAGGAGAGGGGCGGAGGCGGGAGTCTCCGCTTTTCTCTTGGGGGCCCCTGCGGAGCCCGGGGCAAATTGCCCCCTTTGCCCCCCCCTCTGGGCGGCCCTGGGGAGCTCCGCGGGCCGCAGGGAAGAGCTCCGCGGGCCGCATGTTTGAGACCCCTGGCCTAATGGATAAATTGCCCTGTGTTAATTTGTGTAACTTATTACTGGTGGTGTTTAGAAAGCAAAAGGTTACATCAAAAACCTATTGTTTAACCAAGACTGTGTGGTCAAGTGTATGCTAGAACACTATATAAAAAGACCCTTGGGTCCTGATCCTGTTCATCTCAGCTCTGCTTAAGCTTCATCAGGGGAAGTTTGAGTCACAAGATTGAGGTCTCAGTTATGCTAGCACGCCCTGAATATGATATTTGGACATTGAACTATAACTTATGAACTGAATTCTAAAGGAACTCTTTGAAACTATAACGCTCACCATCTCTGCTATGAATCTAAACCTCAGTGAATTGAACTCATGTCTGTATGTATATTGATCTTTTAACCATTCTGTCACCCTTTTGGTTTTTAATACATTTTAGTTTAGTTAATAAGAATTGGTTGTAGCATGTATTTGGGTAAGATCTGAAACATGCATTAACCTGGGAGGTAATGTGTCCGATCCTTTGGGATTGGTAGGACCTTTTATTTTATTTGATGAAACAAGATTTTCAGAAATCATCATGTTTGACTTAAGTACCTGGATGGAGGCCTGAGGCTGGGTCACTTTAAGGGATCTGTATTGTTAGGACTTCTGAGTAACCAGTAAGGTAATAAAGAAGCTGTTTCATGCTGGCTTGGTAAATCTAAATATTGGAATATCCACCAGCTTTTTGGGGATTGTCTGCCGCATTTTTTGCAGTTCACCCTAATTGAGTGACCACAGCTGGCCCCCACTAAGACCCCGGTCACAGTATGGTACCCAGGCCTATAGGAACCTAATGGCTGCTGAGGGAATATACCCATGATTAGAGTTGGTCAAAAATTATCCACCAGAATGTTTTCTATTTGAAAATGCTGTTTTGTCAAAATTGAAACTTCCAGAGGAAAAATGTCAGTTTGGACCAAATTTCATTTTAATAAAATGTAAAAGCATTTTTACAATGAAATGTTTTGACTTTTTAATTTAAAACAGTGTTTTGTATCAAAATTTATTTTATTTTGTTTTAAAAGTCAAAATTTTAATGAAACTTTCTGGTTTTATTGAAATGAAACATTCTAGTTGTGTTCTGTGGAAAATTCTGATTTAGAATGAAAACAAATTTTGAAATTTTTCACAGAGCAAAAATTCTAGTACCTGTGCAGCTCTACTAACCTAGGCTCCCATGTCTCCAATCAAAATAGTTTAGTCATAGATCATAAAATCATAGAATATCAGGGTTGGAAGGGACCTCAGGAGGTCATCTAGTCCAACCCCCTGCTCAAAGCAAGACCAATCATATTCCATTCTGTAATCATACTGAGCTACCCAGACTTCCTGACCTGGGGCTACAGTGAAACTGGGGACCAAGAGATGAAAAGCTCCATATCCCATCCCCTGACTGTTCTGAGTCATCCAGTCCCCACAGGAGCTTTGACTGAGATCTTAATTTTGTTTCTGTGAGACAAGCAGCAGGTGGGTCCCAAGATGAATAGACACAAACACAGCCATGGCGATCAACAGGCGGAAAATCCAGGAGCTCCAAAAGTAGAAGACACGGCGGTGGGATGGACCAACTGACAAATCCTCTGGGGAAACATAAAGGGAAACACGAGTCAGCAGGACAAACCCAAGGGCCATCAATTAGCATTCCATGCACACTAACACAGGATAAATAATTTCACTTTGAAAACTCCATCTAAGAAAGCAGGGACAGGGTGGAAGTAAGAATAAACTAAGCGAAAACCATCACTCCAGAACTAGAACCTTCACCCCAAATTTCAACTGCATCCATAATTCTCCTCACACAACTCAAAATTTGCATCCAAAAATTCAGCCCTGGCAAACCTTCAGTCCCCAAACTCAGCCGTCATTCCTTTAAAACTCCCTCCTCCTCCTAGCGCTTCACGCAAAGAACCCAAACCACATGGTTTCTAGGGCTGTGAAGAGCCATATTAGAGCCATTCTCCCAAGAACACAACTCCCCTGCCCCCCAGCTCTCAGATCCCTCCCCCAAAGACTCCCCTCTCCCAGGTGTACTCTGCTACACTAGAGTCCTCCCATAGAGTCATAGAGGACCACCAGATCATCTAGTCTGACCACTTGTAGATCACAGGCCACCAGCACCACTCAGCACCCACACACTAAATCCATATGCTTTCTGCCACTGGTGAGAGGCAGGAAGGAGAGGGACATGCCCCCCACAAGGGTTTACTATCCTGGTTATGTTCCCCTCCTTGTGGCTATCGGACTCAGGAATTCATTCCCACCTTCTCCCCCATCACCCACTACCCTCCTGAAGCCCACTTTGCCTTGGACTGGGGAGAATAAGGGGTTCCTCAACTACAGAGCTCAGGGGTGGGATCAAGATAAATCCTTGTGTCACACCTGTGTCTGAGCATACCACCACCACGGCATTTGCATCAGCGTGGAGCTTCCTGTCCGACAGCCACGAGGTGCACTGAGAGATGTTGCGGTCTGCAGGACCACAGAGTAGGCCATGGAGTGCCAAGGAGTGGCCTGACACTGATGCTGGCATAGATGATGTCTCTAGAGGTGGTCCACAGCCCAGACTGCCACAGAGGATGGAGGAGGATGTGGTGCTCCAGCCCAAGCTGCACACAGTGCCCCATCTGCCCTGGAGAAATACCTCTACACGCCCTGCACAGGGGCCTTGGTCACCTACCAGGCGCACACTAGAGATATCTGCAGAAGAAAGGGCAAGGTTGGAGACAGGTACTGCAGATTGATACTGGCCCTGTGTCAGAGTAGGGAGCAGCTGCAGTGGTTTCTCCATGGGAAGTTAAGAGATCAGGACTGGGAATTGAGTCCTGGTCTCCAACATGATGACAAAGAGCGCTAGCCTCTAGGAGGCAGCCAACTAAGCCTCTAAGCTCTCCCGACACCTGTGCAGCTGTAGGAGGAGAGCAGGAGGCTAGAATTGCTAAATGAATCCGGATTTCCCATAAGGCAGCTCAGAGTGCCCAACTCTAGGTCCCCCAGGCCCATCTGCTTTGGCACTCCCAACCTCCATTGGCCCTCCCAAGGGAAAGCTAGAGACCTGGCCCAGGTGACCCAAATCTGTGTCTCCTGAATGGCAGTGCAGAGCTCTAACCAATAGGAGGTAACAGACTCAGCTTCCACAGTACTAGTGGCTCCTGGAGAGTGAGCAAGTTGGAAGGAGAATTGTCTCATGTCTGTCTGCACTAAACCATATGAGTTAACAGCAAAGAATGTAATTACCTGATCCTGAGCATATTACTCCAACATCCTGAGAATGACTGCAGGACTCCTGCCCCATCCCATGGCTCAGACACTGTGAGAGATATTGCTCAGTACCACGGCAGAATGTGGCCTCCAGCCACACAGGACCAGAGCCTGGTCCAAAGCTGAACCATGGAGATTCCAATGCAGATCCACACCCTAGCTGTTTGCACACCACCGCAGAGTCGTGAGCATCCCAATGCTTATCACACACTGTGCCCCAGGTAGCTTCATGCAGCACCTCCAGCCGCCCAGAGCAGGGGTTGTCCCCACCTACCAGTCGCACACTAGAAATACCTATGGGAAGAGAAGCAATGAGAGGAGTCAATGTGCTCCTCTCCAAGGGCTGAAAGTGACCTATCCGTTTATACATAGGTGACCTGAACTGACGTAGTTCTCAGGGCTGGCAGCCACTTTTCCTCATTCCTTTACTGTCTGCTGCCACTATGTGATCACTTGGTGTCTTGCACTCCCATCCTTTTATGCTCACACACATCTCAAACTATTGCACCATGCTCCAGTGGCTAGGGCACAAAACTGGTGGTCAGGAGACCTCAGTTCCATTCCCATCAAGGTGTGATTTTGGGCAAATCACTTAACCACTCTGTGCATCTGGAAAATGGGATAATTATGTTTAGCCTCTACTGTAAAGTGTTTTGAAATTAAGCAAAAAATTTCCTGTATAAGTACAAAGTAGGGCTGTCGATTAATCACAGTTAACTCAAACAATTAACTAAAAAAAAATTAATCACGATTAATCACAGTTTTAATCACACTGTTAAAAAATAGAATACCAATTGAAATTTATTAAATATTTTGGAAGTTTTTCTACATTTTCATATATATTGTATTCTGTGTTGTAATTGAAATCAAAGTGTATATTATTTTAATTATAAATATTTGCACTGTAAAAATGATAAACAAAATAAATAATATTTTTCAATTCACCTCATACAAGTACCATAGTGCAATCTCTTTGTCATGAAAGTGCAACTTACAAATGTAGATATTTTGTTATATAACTGCATTCAAAACCAAAACAGTATAAAACTTCAGAGCCTACAAATCCACTCAGTCCTACTTCTTGTTTAGCCAATCACTAAGACAAGCAAGTTTGTTTACATTTACAAGAGATAATGCTGCCTGCTTCTTATTTACAATGTCACCAGAAAATGAGAACAGGCATTTGCATGGCACTTTTGTAGGTATTTACATGCCAGCTATGCTAAACATTTGTATGTCCCTTCATGCATTGGCCACCATTCCAGAGGACATGCTTCCATGCTGATGATGCTCATTAAAAAAATTATGAGTTAATTAAACTTGTGACTGAACTCATTGGGGAGAATTGTATGTCCCCTGCTCTATTTTATACACATTCTACCATATCTTTCATGTTATAGCAATCTCGGATGATGACCCAGCACATGTTGTTCATTTTAAGTAGTGTCACTGCAGATTTGACAAAACGCAAAAAAGGTGCCATTGTGAGATTTCTAAAGATAGCTACAGCACTTGACCCATGGTTTAAGAAGCTCCTTCCAAAATCTAAGCAGTACAAGGTGTGGAACATGCTTTCAGAATTCTTAAAAGAGCAACATTCCAATGCGGAACTACAGAAGCCGCACCACCAAAAAAGAAAATCAACCTTCTGCTGGTGGAATCTGACTTAGATAATGAAAATGAACATGCATCAGTCCACACTGCTTTGGATTGTTATCGAGCAGAATCCCTCATTAGCATAGACGCATGTCCTCTGGAATGGTGGTTGAAGCATGAAGGGACATATGAATCTTTAGCACATCTGGCACATGCATATCTTTGATACCAGCTACTACAGTGCTGTAAGAACACCTGTTCTCACTTTCAGATGACATTGTAAACAAGAAGTGGGCAGCATTATCTCCTGCAAATGTAAACAAACTTGTTTGTCTGAGCGATTGGCAGAAGAAGAAGTAGGACTAAGTGGACTTGCAGGCTCTAAAATTGTACATTGTTTTATTTTTGAATGCAGTGGTTTTTTTACATAATTCTACATTTGTAAGTTCACTTTAATGATAATAAGATTGCACTACATTACTAGTATTAGGTGAATTGAAAAATACAATTTCTTTTGTTTTTTTACAGAGCAAATATTTGTAATAAAAATAAATATAAAGTGAGCAGTGTACACTTTGTATTCTGTGATGTAATTGAAATCAATATATTTGAAAATGTAGAAAACATCAAAAATATTTAAATGGTATTCTATTATTGTTTAACAGTGCGATTAATCACACAATAATTTTTTAATCACTTGACAGCCCTCATGCAAAGTATTATTAATTACTTTGTGACCAGTATGCAAGGTTAAATGTGATAGTGAGAGCATAATGTACAGAGAAAGAGATCTCTCCCACAGATCAGTGAGATGAAAAGAAGACCATTTTAGCCAAATGGTTTCTCAAACCAGGCTTTTTTCAGTATCCATTGGGTTTGCTGTACTGGGCATTTTCAAGAAACTGAACTACAAATACAAGAGCCAGAATCTGCACAAGATAAACTCTTCCCTAAAGTCAGTTATACTTTAAAATCACCACCCCTAAAAATAATGCACAAAAATAGAATAAAATATAGGAGTACATTATTTCATTTCTGTTAAAAGCAGCCTCTCTTTCATATCCTTTTTTTCTTATTTTTCTGGCTGACCAGTCACATAGGGCAAGAGCCCATATAACTGGAACATTTTAATTTTACAGCAAATATTCTAATTTCTGAGGTAATGTGGTAAAAGGCATCTAGACCAAGAAAGTAAATAGCCATTTATTTCTTGGGTGCAGTACAGGTTACAAGACAATAAGTAGTGTGACAAGTCTTAAACTTGGCCAGACCTAAATGGACAAAGACAATTCTCTCTCTCTCAGTGCTAGCATACCTCCTTTCCAAACTGTCCATCTGCATAGTTTAAAGGCCCTGTTTAACATACTGTTGTTCAAAATGTCGAACTATTTCTCATAACTGTGGATATTCTTTAAGTGAGAAAGCCAAGGAGACATATCTGTTATATGAACAAATGCCACATTCAGTTGTTTGCAGGCATCTTTTGCTCAAAGCTTAATTAAAGTTTCCACACTTTTGCCGACAGTCCTAAATCTAGTTCTGAAAAGCGCAAAGAATGGAGGGAGCAGTGAATTTGAAAACAGCCAAGCGAACTTTACAATATGTATCTGCTTGAGCTGTTCCTCTAGACCAGGCCTGCACAACTCGTAAAGCGGCGAGGGCCATATTACTCCAAAGAAAACAGCCGAGGGCCGAAACCCCCCGGCCCCGCTGAACCCCCCCCCCAGCGCCTCCCAGCCCCCCTGAAATACTCCCCCCCCAGCACCTCCCACCCCACGGAAACAAACCCTCCTTCCCCAGTGCTGCCCCACCGAAACAGTGGTATTGAACCTTGGTAATATGTTATAGTGGGCCCCTAAGGTAGTATAATTAAGGTAAAAGAAAAATGTCTTTTTGCTAGAAGTAGAACAAGCTCTTCCCCCAACTTTGTAATCAATTGCCCTGTTAAATGAATGCGGTGTGAATGAGGAAGGCGTGGAAGGCAGGCACTCCCAGACAGCTGCAACCCTTGGAGAGGGGATGGGAACCAGACCAGATCAGTAGAACAGGTCAGCCACTGACTCCTCGCTCGCCTCCTCAGTCCCCCCACCCCGGCAGCTCGCCTCTTCACCCCCCGCCACTGCCTGCCCACTTGCCTCCTCACCCCCCCACCCTTCAGCTCGCCTACTCAGTCCCCGCCACTGCCCACTCACCCAGTCGCCTCCTCATCCCCCCACTCCCCCAGCTCGCCTCCTCATCCCCCACCACTGCCCGCCCGCCTCTTCAGCCCCCCTCCGTCACCCGCAGTTTGCCTACTCACCCCCCGTGGGCCACATGCGGCCCCCGGGCTGCATGTTGTGCAGGCCTGCTCTAGACATAAACTTGGAAGGCACTGTAGATTCATTTGATAAATGCAGAGACAATAATTAATATAAAAGCTTTGGTTGAAATAGCACATTCCCTTACTTTTGCCCTGAGTAAAGCAGCAGGGGTGTAATTTGGAGCATTTTCTTTAAAATCCTGACTCCCTAAGACTCTTCCAGCCCCAAATTTCCATGCGATATAGTACCTGGGCACAGACTTTAGCCATGAAAACTCTACAACTGGAGTGATTAGATTTGCCCCCATAGACCTGAGTGAAACAGCACTGCTTGTATAGAATTTAAGGCTTTCTTCTTTCCACCATCTATACGTTTGTCCCCTTAACCATCATGAAAAGTTTGACTGTGCAGGGCTCTCAGGAGATAAAATAGCCTAGCTGGTATACTAGCCCATGCAAGTTTCTCCCAGAGATGACCTCTGTCAATCCAAAGCCACTTTCAGGTCCACAAAGGCTGCATAACATTTTCCCTGCTTGGAGGAACAATATTTGTGAATCGATGAGAGGACAAAGCAGTTAGCAATGGTAGAGCGGCCATTCAGGCTTGTTCCTTGGCAAATAGCCTGTTTATTCCTGGGCAAATAAATTACAATTCTCTGCCCAATACTCTACTCACCCCAGGAGATATCTAGTGTAAATTTTAAAATATACATGTAAGAGGCTAACTGGCAGTAATTCCCAGGATCATTTCTGTCACTGTTTTTATAAAGTGGAACAATAATACCTGTGGACCGATCTGAGGAGAAAAATCCTGTATTATTTATATTAATAAAAAGTTTTGCTCACATAGGGGCCCACCAATCAATATTGTCCATACAACTTCTGCTGGGATGAAATCCCCTTCCTGTCTTGTCAAAGCCCATTGCCACCAACTTCCAAAATAGAGATGAATTTTTCTCTGTGATTGAAAATTCAAGTTACTTCCAATTTTGAGTGTTCCAATTTTTCTTTATTCAGCATTTTTTAATATTCCGTTCCAAGGATAAACTAATTTCTTAATAGAAACTGAGGAATCATTATTTCTGGCAGCCTTTGCAATGATCTGAGTGTAACGCTGTTGCAAAAAAAGAAAACATCATTCTGGGCTGTATTAGCAGGAGTATTGTAAGCAAGACACGAGAAGTAATTCTTCCCCTTTACTCCGTGCTCATTAGGCCTCAACTGGAGCATTGTGTCCAGTTCTGGGCGCCAAATTTCAGGAAAGACATGGACAAATTGGAGCAAGTCCAGAGAAGAGCAACAAAAATTATTAAAGGTCTAGAAAACATGACCTATGAGGGAAGATTGAAAAAAATGGGTGTGTTTAGTCTGGAGAAGAGAAGACTGAGAGGGGACATGATAAAAGTTTTCAAGTACATAAAAGGTTGTTACAAGGAGGAGGGAGAAAAATTATTCTTCTTAACTTCTGAGGACAGGAAAAGAAGCAATGAGCTTCAATTGCAGCAAGGGCAGTTTAGGTTGGACATTAGCAAAAACTTCTCAACTGTCAGGGAATAAATTGCTTAGGGAGGTTGTAGAATCTCCATCACTGGGGATTTTTAAGAGCAGGTTGGACAAACACCTGTCATGGATGGTCTAAATAATATTTAGTCCTGCCTTGAGTGCAGGGGACTGGACTAGATGACCTCTCGAGGTCCCTTCCAGTTCTATGATTCTATGATTCTAATGGATTCCATTTAATTCACCTTGAGTTTACAGCTTCAGAATTAGGAGTCAGACACAATCTGCCAGCAGTTGTCTGGAAAAAAATGGTCAGAGGATAGGGGTTGGTTATTACTGTTCGATTTAAAAGTCACTAAAAGTTAGAGAAACAAGACCAGCTTAAAATTGTAACTGTGATATAATCCATCATATTGTCCTCTCTATAAGAGGAAAGGCAACCGTTTAAAAAAAGTAACAAATAGAGTGTTTACAAAATAATAGAGGGGTAGCCATGTTAGTCTGGATCTGTAAAAGCGGCAAAGAGTTCTGTGGCACCTTATAGACTAACAAACGTATTGGAGCATGAGCTTTCGTGGGTGAATACCCACTTTGTCAGATGCATGTATTCACCCATGAAAGTTCATGCTCCAATACGTTTGTTAGTCTATAAGGTGCCACAGAACTCTTTGCCGCTTTTACAAAATAATAATATCCTAAAAAAATTCTTTCTAATTTTCCACACAGTTTCTGGACCCCTGCACATTCCCTACTATTTAAAGGTCAAAATATCAAAAGCAATTAGAACTGAGTGAATTAGGAAGCATAACCTTAGTGAATGCATCTTTGTTTTCAATAAAAAGCTTAATAGGGAAGTTCAGTGTTCACACTGGAGAATGTCCAATAGAGTTGATTGTGAAATATTTTTCCCTATCAAGTTTTTTGTTACATTTTTTTAAAATTTGCTACAAAATTTTTTGAGTTCTCAACAAAAGTTCCAAAACTGACATTTCCTTGGTTTTCAGCAACCAGAGTTGATTTAAGATTAACTAAAATAAACTACTTTTAAACTGAAATGAGCCCTTTGCACCAGTTTAACTAAATCATATGTTAAGTTAAACCCAAGCAGCTTTCCCATGCAGACAAGGCCACTGTCTTCCAAACTGACACATTTCCCACCCAATGGGAATTTTTCATCCTAAAATTATAACTCCCCCTTTTCTGAAAGGAAACCAGAGAAGTCAACATGCTTCCCTAGCAAGCACAGTGCCATCTGCATTCAGTGTAACTGGCTGATCAGAGCTGCAGACTCACCCTCTGCCATGAAGCCTCCGTCAGAGAGAAGGCAGAGTAGGAGGAATCTCAAGGTAGATATCATTATCCAAATTAATTCTTCACTGTGCCCCAGGAGAGGAGATGTGTGAGCAGGGGACTCCAGACCACGGTTAGTGCGGCTTATATCACCTCTGCAAAGTGTGAGCGCTGGACACTCTCTTGACTTCCTGCCATTCAGCTCTGCAGTCACCCCCAGTGTAGTGACTTGTGACCACAGCCAATGTCTCATGCAAAGTGTTGGCTATGGGAAGTAACTTGACTTATTGTTATCTGGCTCTGTGGTCAGCCTTCAGCCTGGGGTCCTTAGGCTACTGTCAGAGTTACAGAGACCTTAGAAACTTAGCAATAGAAGTTATTACTAATAATTATAATAGCTGATGTTTCTATAGCACCTCTGAACCTCAAAGAACTTTACAGGCATTACTGAATTTACCTTGATTCTGCCCTCACACTGTTGTAATCAGGAGTGACACAATGGTGTAAAATTAGTAGCCTCCATGCTTTGAAGCAGGGACTTGAAATTAGGTAGCAGGAAAGGGGGGGAAAGGGGTCAATATAGTGAGAGGGATTTGTTTTTTGCTAGCCCTGTGAAAATCCACCCAAATTAAACACCTCTGGAAACCACCATTTGCACATGGTGGTTTCTTAGGGTATGTCTACACAGCTTACAGAAGCGAGCCTCTCAGCTTGGGTTGACTAACTTGGTCTAGCAGGGCTCTAAAAATAGCTCTGTAGAGAGCACTCTGAAGTTGTAGTTTGGGCTGCGGCTCAGGCTCTGATGCCTAGGAACGGGGCTTGGCTTCAGAGCCCAGACTTCAACCTGGCCTGCAACTTCAAAGCACTGTCTACACAGCTATTTTTAGAGAGTTAGTGCAAACCCCATCAGCCCGAGTCTGTCATCCTGGGCTGGGAAGCTCACTCCTGCTGGGTAGAGGCTGGCAGCATTCTTGTCCAAAACTTATTTTACCCTTCTTCCCCACTAGAGCTCACTGAGCATGCTTTAGCCTGGGCTGAGCAGGACTTTTCCTGCAATTGGTCCTCCTGGCTTCTGTGGCTGCTGTGGGGCTAGATGTTAGGATGGAGACCAGGGATGGAGACTTGTGGGGAGGGATAGTTCAGTGGTTTGAGCATTGTCCTGCTAAACCCAGGGTTGTCAGCTCAATCCTTGAGACAGACCATTTAGGGAGTCTGGGGCAAAAATTTGTCTGGGGATGGGTCCTGCTTTGAGCAGGGGATTGGACTAGATGACCTTCTGAGGTCCCTTCAAACCCTGATATTCTCTGGTGGAATCTCCATCCTTAGAGGTGTTTAAGTCCCATCTTGACAAAGCCCTAGGTGGGATGATTTATTTGGGGTTGAATCCTGCTTTGAGGTCTCTTCCAACCTAATCATCTATGATTCTATGCTAGACCTAAAGCATATTCCTCCATGAACTGTAAGCAGAGTCTGAATGAGCTCTCTCCTGACATCTAGTGACACTGTGGGGGAAAAGACTTAAAAAGCAGACTGTTTTCATAGACATGCCTAGGTGCAGCATAATGCTTTGCCAAAATGATCAATTTTGGCTGGTTTTGGATTACAAATCACTCTAGTATTTTAATGCAGGGGTAATGAAATGTTGTCATGCTTACTGTCTGAGTAAAGGGCAGCAGAACTGTGCTTGGCCTACCCTCATTAAGGGGGTCATCCTGAACTGAACCTCACTTGCTAAGCAAAGAGAAGGGATACCAAATTCCAGGGAAGCTGAGAGTGGGTGATGACAGGTGTTCCTCCTGTGGTCTCTACCTAAAGAGTTCTAGACACTCTTTGACCTGCTCCTCTCTAGTGGTTAATGGCAGAGCTAGTTAGACTCAATTAAAAGCCCTTATTTCTGGTTGGTGACTCCTAGTGCTGACTTCACTGCTGAATGGGTCTAGAAGCTAATCCTTAGTCCTTGCATGGGGACAGTGAAAGACAACACAGAGACTCCACTGACTGTGAGGTTCTCCATTCCCTGCTGAATTCACTAAGAGCCATATTAAGTGGTGGAACCTCAGACGGTGACATCACGGAAACAGCAAGCAGTGGTGGCCAGTGGCAGCAGAGTGGCAGTGGCTAGCAGTGGTAGAGAGACAGTGGCAGCTGTGAGCCAGTTGCATAGGCAGCAGCAGAGGCATGGTTTGATCCCCCTCCCTGCAGGGGTGGGAGGTGAACCCCTGTGAACACACCTCTGAACTCTGGGTCTTTGCTAACCAAGGACAGCAACTGTGAGTGGGGTGCAGCAGAGGGAGAGGGAAGTGATGTGTTAAATCATGTGTTGGACTTTCACACACAAGATTGGAAACTGAGGCAAAGGACCCTGCCCAACACACTGTGGGGTCAGGTTTGCTTATGGTCACATGCTTTTGAATGTGGTTGTGGCATTTTAACAAACGAATGCTGGGCTCCCTTTCCCTTTTAATAAATGTTCTTGTTTGTTAACACAGACTCAGTGCTTGGGAATGGGGAAGTATTGTCTCTTAGAGGTGCCTACAGGTGGTGGGACATTTTCCCAGATCACCAGGTGAGGGCTTGAGCTGGTTCTGTGTTATATTATTAAGAGGATCCCCTAGATATTGAATCTGGCCTTTGCCGCTGCTGACTCCACCTGGCAGAAGGTTACACGCCTTGCATGCATGGGGTGGGGGTGGGGATTGCAGGACTGGTTTGAGTAGGTGTATCTGGAGATGAGGCCACATCATGACCCCTCCAGCTCATGGAGGTTAGTCAGAAAAATTAATCTAGACTGGGATAATCACAGCTCTTTTGGAATTGCACTAAAGGGGCTCCTCCTCCCACATCTTTCTACAACTTTCCACAGAGGCAGCCTCAGGCATGGGAAGTCATGGGAATGCAGTTCCAATGGAGCTGTGATGCCAGGAACTGGGGCGGGAGGAGCCAGGGGACCTTGAGTCAGTACAAAGAAACGTAGGTGTTGTGACCGGGGTCCCAGGGGGGGCACTCTGAGATGGGCAATCAGGGCAAACTGCAAAGAATGGGGCAGACAATCCCCCAAAATGGTGGTTATTCTAATACTTAGATTTACCAAGCTTACAAGAAAACAGCTTCCACAATACCTTACTGGTTACCCAGAAGCCAGAAATACAGTTCCCTTAAAGCAACCCAACCTTGAGCTCCCACCTACAGCGTCAAATCAAATATGATGAGGGGATTACTGAAAATCCTGTTCATCATTTTAAAAAGTTCTGCCAATCTCAAAGGATCAGACACATTACCCATCAGGTTAATTAATATTTCAGATCTTACCCAAATACACGCTTGCAGCCAATTCTTATTAACTAAACTAAAATTTATTTTAAAAAAAGAGAAAGAAAGTATTGGTTAAAAGATCATTATACATATAGATGTGAATAGAATTCTTAGGTCAGTTTCATAGTAGAGATGGTGAGCTTTAGAGTTGCAAAAAGTCCTTTCAGAATTAGTTCCATGTCCAAATATCAGGGTGATCCAGATGAGACTGGAGACATCAGTCGTGCATCTCAAACTTCCCCTGATGAAACTTAAGCAGATCTGAGATGAAAGGATCAGGGCCCTAGAGTCCTTTTTATAGTTGTTCAGCAGCCTCTTGACAGCGTGCAGTCCTTGGGTGAACAACAGGCAATTATCCTAGCTTTCAAGTACACCTCCTAAGCATATACAGGTAACTACTTGCATTCATCAGTATAAGGTAATTATCCATTAAGCAGTTCATAGACAGTTTACTGCAAACTTCAAAGAGAGATCTAGACAACAAAATTATTACACCCAAGTTTCATCTAAATATTAATATTCCCTTTTGATCTCTGAATCAATAAATATAGTAACAGACAGGAACCATTTGTTTACATGGTTAACAGCTAACAAGATACAAGTAAACACTTACAATTAGTATTACCTTTAATTCTCTAACAGTACAGGTTTGCATTTCAGAGCTCTAGTCTATCTAACATGGAATGGCCCTAATTAACACTCATACACTTTTCTAATATGTTTTTAAAGGTTGAATTTGGGTCATTTAGCCTGCTAGTTGCTTAACCCTTTCTGGCTCGATGTCACAGTTGTGTTCTACCAATTAGAAATATATTGTCTAGAAATTATTTCAGGGGAGTTCTGTGGCCTGTGTTATAGAGGAGGTCAGACTAGATGATCACAACGGTCCCTTCGGGCCTTGGACTCTATGAATCTATGAAGGCTCATTCTTCACATATGTTTGTGGTGTCAAATCCTATCCCCTTCATGGAAAGATTTTTGGGATGGGACTCTGCTGGGGATCTTTGTAGAGTTTTCCTCACCCTGAGCCCCTTCCCCGCGGTAATTCTTTGGGAAGGGGTGAGCCAACTCTGGAGCTGGCCCATAGTATGCTACTTCTACATGGGAGATGTTCCAGTTAGACATCTGAGCTGATGTTTTAGTTGATACTGTGGTCCAGGATGGGTCCAGGGTTAGCCACAAGGCCTCCTATGGATCTGTAATTTAAGGAAGTCAGCAAAAGAGTTTAGAAACTCGGGAGCCAAGTTAGGTGAAGACATGTCATAAGGGGCTACCTTGAATATTGCCTGGGTCCGCCCAGGACATAAAATCATTCCAAAGAGAAGATATTTGCTGGTGAGGAAGAGGAACAGGAAAAATAAATGTCCGGGGGACCAAGTTTATAGCATACTTACATCAGTCAGGAAATGCCTATCCCAGTCTCTTGCCTCTCCAAATATATATATATTTGGAATAAGAAGTGAGGCATACATTAGATTACACGAAAAAATGTTTATTTCCATAAGCTGCAGGTTGTGAAGTCCACATTCCAAAGAAGGGCTGGCTCAGCTCGCTCTCTCCAGGCAGGGAGCATGTCAAGTAATGAAACCAGAGAATTAATTATTAATTAAATTAAATATTAATAATTGTGATTTTTTTTAATCAAATGTGAAATATCAGTGCAGGACTATGAGCAAAATAGTAATAAAAAAAAGACGCAGAAAAAAAGATGGCAAAAGAGGGACCATAAAATGTTAGAAATAAGAAGGGAAGAGAACATTAGGTGGTAAGAATGATGTTATTTATTCCTTGCATATGGAGCCATATCCTGAAAGGTGCTAAGTGCTCTTAACTCCCACTGATTTCAGTGGGAGTTTGGGGTTGCTACTTCTGAGACATTATCTTTATTGCCCTTAAGTCAAATTTCAGCCCACAGCCTTAGCAGATGGGATGTGCACAGAGGAAATGAGTTGCATAGGGTCTTTGTAGATGGAATCCAAGTCCTCACTGTGCTGCACTTGCCACTAGCCTGCCAGTAGTTTGTCAGGCAGCAGCTTTCTGGCTCCTGATTGGCTCTCCACACTATATAAACTGACGGGGCATTCCAGGAAGTGACCACGGAACAGCATGGATCTCCATCCCAGACCCTGAACGCATGTAGCTGTATAGTGACCACTCTGAGGGAAAAAGGCGTCATTGCCACCACAGGCTGTGTTTTTACTGTGGAGGATCCAGCCATGCTGTTGCCAACTGGCCACCCTGAGGTCTAGTACTATGCACAACACACCCAATTACACCCAAACAGCCACACCCAAACCCAGTAGAAGGGGTTGGTCAGGATGAGCCCTGAAATAATGCCCCCCTACTCCTTACCGAGACATGCCCCCGGCATGGTGAACCCTTCACCCACCTTAAAGTCCAGGTCTGCCTTTGTGTTCCAGGGGAGCCTTACCAAATTCTGCCACAGTGGGCACTGTTGGATTCCAGGACAGCAGACAGCTTCATAGATGCTGATACAGCACAAGCCGTGGGTACTCTGGTTCAACCAAAGACTGTCCCTCACCTAGTGAAAACTAAAGATGGCTCACTCCTGTCATCAGGGCCAGTGATCCAGGAGAAAGTGCCTCTGGAACTTGTCATTCAGGACCATCAAGGAGGTCTTCAGTTCAGGACGATCCACCCACCACTCTTCCACATAATCCTTAGCATTTCATGGCTGGTGGCTCATGATCTGCAAATCCTTTGGCATGAGCACCTGCTTAGCTTCTACTCCAAGTTTTGTGAGCAAGTCTGCCTTCACACCACACCATCTGATGAATCCGAGAAAATCAGGTTACCATCAGTAATCAATACCCGCTTCCACTCATTCCAGAACTATTGTATGATCCACCAGGTATTCATGAAAATTGACCTGCAACCTGGTTCAGGTTTTTTGAACCCGGAACAGCCACTATGAATGCCATTTGCTCTCACAAATGCCCATGCAACATTCCAGAACTTCATGAATAAGGTCTTCCTTGACATCCTACACTTGTACATCATAGTCTACCTAGATGACATCCTCATCTTTTCTGAGGATCCTGAGCAACACCCCCAGCACATCCGGTCAGTTGGCCCTGGAATGGCTCCACCAACATGGCTTGTATCAAAGCTGGAAAAGTGAGTTTTGACCAGGGCTTCATGGAGTTCCTGAGTTACATCCTGTCCACCGGTGGGCTCTGAATGGACCCCAAGAAGGTGGATGTAGTATGGAGTTGTGCACCCCCACAAAAAACATCAAGAAGCTACAACAGTTCCTGGGGTTTTCTAACTTTTATAGATGCTTCATATCCAGATTTTCATGCTAAATTGCCCTATTGATAGTGCTTCTCCACAAGAACCACCTTCACCTGGTCTCCAGAGGCCTAACAAGCATTCGTCTGGCTCAAGATGACCTTTACCATTGCCCCAATCCTGGTCCATCCCAACCTGTGATGACCCTTTGTTGTCGAGACTAATGCCTCCAATGTGGCAATTGGCCCCATATTCTCTCAAAGACATGGTCCCTAGCATATCATCTCCACCATTGTGCCTACTATTCACGGTGTTGTCAGTTGGCTTGCATGTTTGCGTTCTTTCTGTGTGCTGTCCAGCTCTGTACAGATAGCTGCTTTAGCAGACTTCGAGAGTACTACCTAGTGTTAAGTGTTGAAGGCCATTGCCTTAGTGACACTGTTCAGGCTGCTCAGTGCTTCTGTTCTTAGATCTGCAATGTTGTTAGTCGATCGTGCATGCAGCATGTTCGTTCAGCAGACTTTGATGTTACTTATAAAGGAAGACCACAGGTTTGGTAGCGAAGGTGCTCAGTTAAATTTATTGTCAATGAAGCCTCAGACCTTCCACCAGACCCAATGCTCCAGGATGTCTCTTTCTCTCTCTCTACTACATTCCCCTACTTTTTGTCTTTTTATGGGGAGGATGTTTACATATCATCCTGGAAAAGCATAATGTCTGAACTGAAAATGACCCAGCAGGCTAAACACTGTTTTATGGCTATTTTCCTTTATCCATCCATACATTCATGCTCCATATGTCCAATGGTCTGCACATTCCCTCATACAACCTGTGGACAATTCTTTTCCGTTAATTGATTTTAGTCCTCTATTGTGGGCCTGGGAATGCTAGGTCTGGGACTTTGATTGAGGAGTGTTGTTTTAAAACCATTAGAAAAAACTGAAATAGGCACTATTACAATATATTTCACAATTTTATGTACATGAGAAGTAAAACAGAAATTTGGAATAATGACATTACAAGTAGGCCTTCATATATAAATTTACTGCACAGTACTGTCCAGCCAAGTTCTAGGTTGCCCTTACTGCTGGTTGTTGCCATCTGATAAGCTTCTCAGAACAGGAGACAGGAGTGGATAGCTTCTTTGTTCCATTGGATTGGCCTGAATTATTGTGGCCACTGAAGTTGCGATGTTGACAATATTCCTGGCATAAAAAGTTGGGTGCAGTGATCGTTAGGTTTGCATTGATTTGTGATACACCAGTAACTGTTGTAGAACCAGGTTTTTTTTGTAGATGCTGTTTTTTAGAATGGACAATAACCAATTTATTAAATATTGCTGTCAGTGGTAGTTTGACACTAACCAAAATTGTTTTGAATAACATATGCCTTAGCTAGAATGCAGCATTAACTGATCCCAGATTATGACCGATACAGTAACTCCTCACTTAACGTTGTAGATACGTTCCTGAAAAATGCAACTTTAAGTGAAATGATGTTAAGCTAATCCAATTTCCCTGTAAGAATTAATGTAAATAGGGGGGGGTTAGGTTCCAGGGATTTTTTTTTTTGCCGGACAAAAGGCATTATATACATTTTAAACAAGCAATTTAATACAGGTATAAGTTTTAAACAATTTGAAAGAAACAATTTAACACTACAATGATCATTGCTGAGTATGAAGCTTGGTTGAGGTGGTGGAGTCAGAGAGTGGAAGAGGGAGGTTTGTCTGGCTGCTCCTATTGCTGTTCTTGGAAGCACAGGCACCGACTTTGCCAAGGGTGGGGGGGTTCAACCCTTGGCCTGTCCACTCCACCCCTTCCCCCAAGCCCCCACCCTTAACCCGCCTCTTCTCCCCCCCCAGCTCCACCTCCTCCACCTTTACTCCACATGCCACGTCCTCGCTCCTCCCCATTCCCCCCAGACTCCTGCCTGCAGCAATCAGCTGGTTCGCAGCGTTCAGGAGGCTGGGGAAGGAGGGGGAGGCTGCGCACTGTGTTCTTGCTCCTCCCCCCAGGAGGTGCTGGGGGAGGGCATAGGGGAGCTGATGAGGGGCTGCCAGCCGTGGACAAAGCAAGTGGCCAAATGACGTTATAGCGGAGCATTGCACAACTTTAAACAAGCATGTTCTGTAATGGAGCAGGGACATAACATTGAAAGAATGTTAAACAAGAGGACGTTAAGTGGGGAGTTACTGTACTAACAAAAATATTGTCTATACAAATGGCAGGTTACATACAACAACTACACTGAGTTGGTCTGACTCAAATGTAGGGAGGATGGGTGCAGGTTAAAGAAAGTACAGCTCCAAAGTTACACAGAAATCGTCTCCCTTTATATACTCCCTAGTGCCCCAAAACACATCTTCCCCGCCCCTTCACAGCCCAGCACCCCCTCAAAATTCCCACAGACCCACTCCCTCAAGACCTGCCTTCCAGCAACACTCAGTGGCCTTACTGAAAGGCAACTGTGTCTGCTGGGCTGCACTGGCAGCGCAGCCAGGGCTGGCCCCAGGGCTGGGAATCACTCCAGCCCCTCTGGAGTGGCACCATCAGCCAGACAAGGACCTGCCCTGGCCAGGGTCCCTCAAGATGCACTTGCCTGGAGGGGTCCAGCCAAGCCCTCCACACTGTTCCCTCCACCACACACCTGGCTGAGACTGGCCAGGCTTCTGCACCAGTCCCAGGTGGCTCAGCTCTGGGGAGACAGGTGGGGCACCACAGGTGGTGGGAAGCAGAGACTGCCAAGAGCTGGAGGTGCACTGGGGTCTGGCCAGGGTCTGAGAGGAGCCCTCTGCCAGCCAACAGGCAGGCTGAGAGGAGCAAGTGGTGGGCAGGGGGAGCCAGCAGGGTCTCGGGGCACAGTGCAAATGGAGCAGGCTGGAGCCCCTTCTGAGCATGGGCCCAGTTCCACGGAGCCACTGGAGCCATTGTAAACTGGACACCATTTACATCTTAGGGCAGATTAACTGGTACTTTCTGGCTGCTTTATGCTACTCCAGAGCAGTGCACAACAGCCAGAGCATATTGGTCAGTTAAACTGGTTATACAGCTTCAATATTTCTCCAGAGCACTGAAAAGCAACTGGAATATGCACCCCCTTCCTCTTATCTTCCAAATTCCCCTGTTTTTTTGCCCCTTCCTACATAAATGAAGACTAGATACAAGATTTTAGTGAGTTTTAACTATGTGGGAAGTCTAAAGAATCTTTTATCATTTGATTCCTGAGATCATTACAGGCCAAAAATAGTTTGAAACTGGATGCTAAATTTCTTAACAGGCCCATTTTTATTTATTTTTAAGTACTAACCTAATTAATGGATTGGCTTGTAAAGTTTCTGAAAAATTATAATGTAGTCTGAGTATTTACTGTAATTGTGGAGAACATATACTGTATTTTTCATATATAACAAAGAGTTAAATCCCTATATTAAGTGCAAATTCAACTGAACGTTCACTATGAAACTACAACTGGTACCTACACAAATTCAACAGTGTAAGAAAAATATATGGTGAATACGCTGAAATATTCAGTCACAAGGCTTGTATGTAATTTGTAAAAGCAATTTATGAATAGTTTTTGTGACCATACTTGAACTATTCTAGATTATGAACACTCTAACCATTGTTTTGGATTGGAAATAGTTTGGTTACCTTTTTCTGATTGCTGTTCCCTTTCAGGGTGGTTCTTTTGTTCACAGGTAACAGGTGAAGTGGACAGACAGAAGATGGAGAATCACACCATGGTGAGGGAATTCATTCTCCTGGGATTTCCAAACCTCTTCAAGTATCACACTGGGGTTCTTCATCTTCTTCTCTGTTGTCTACCTGCTAACGATGATGGGAAACATGGTTAACGTTGCTGTGACATGGTCTGACTTGTGCCTGCACACCCTTATGTATTTGTTAGCCAGGACGGGCAGGGATGGTGTCTCTAGCCCAGTGTTTCTCAAATGCGGCCACCGTGGCCACATGCGGCCACCGGATGCTTTTTTGAGGCCATGGCTTTATGAACTGTGACTGAGGGGGTAAAGTAGTGGCCCCTCCCCTCCGTGTTGCCCCTTGATGCTCCACCTTGTTGTTGGTTGCTGGGGCCACCAGCAAGGGTTGGGCCCTACCCCCCTCTGGAGACACCTGGGGCACAACCCTGGAGAAGCAGACAGCCTGTGATTTCCCCACCTTCCCAGGGGCGGTGGGGCTCAGTCTTTGGGCTTCAACCCTGGGGTGGCATGACGGCAGGCTCTGGCCATGGGGCTTCGGGATCCATCTCCAGGCTCCGGCTGCATGGCAGCAGGTCCCAAGCTCCGGCCACATGGCTTTGGGCTCCATCCCCAGGCCCCGTCTTCTGGCCATGGGGCTTCACTCTCTGGCTGTGGGGCTTCAGGCTCCAGCCTCCTGTTGCTTCCCTGCTCTCCCACCCATAGGCGCTGACTCCGTGGGTGCTCCGGGGCTGGAGCACCCATGGAAAAAAATTGGTGGGTGCTCAGTACCCATCGGCAGCTCCCTGCCCCATGCCCCCCGCTCCAGCTTACCTCCGCCTCCTCCACGAGCGCACCGCCTGCTTCTCCCCCCTCCCTCCCAGCACTTGCGCCACGAAACAGCTGATTTGTGGGGCATGGACGGGGGGAGAGGGGAAATGCGGCGCATTGGGGGAAGAGGCGGGGCCAGGGTGGGGATTTGGGGAAGGGATCCAAGAGGGGGAGAGAGGAGCAGAGTTAGGGTTGGGACTTTGGGGATGAGATTGGAATGGTCGCGGGGCCAGGAGCAGGGAAAGGGTGGAGTAAGGGGCGAGGGGTGCAGGCACCCACCGGCGCCGGAGAAAGTTGGCGCCTATGCCCCCACCCACCGATACCCATCATCCCTGGCCCCTTCTGCCTCCCCCAACCTCTCATCCAGGGCTTAATATGTCACCAGGAAAAGATGGTATTCACCCAAGAGTTCTGAAGGAACAATATAAGCACAGGCCTAATGTCTGGTGCCAATGCCTCTCAGTGTCAGAGAGGTGTGGGCAGGCCTGGTTCATGTGCATGGATTATGATGCCAGGGAAAACTCACATGTGTCAGGTGTCATGGATAGAAATACTGGTCACCTCCAGAGAGGCAAGGTAAGGTTGTTGATACTGCTGCATAAGTCAAACAGACCATCCAGGCTGGGTGGAGTTCCACCTGCGCAAAAATGTCTTTTATATTTGCATGTAACAAATGGGAAACAGAGGCACAGAGAGGTGAAGTGACTTGCCCATTGTCACCCAGCAGTCCAGGGGCTGAGCTAGGAATAGTCCTAGTCCAGTGGTTTTTATACCAGGTCATATGATTGCTATGTTATTCCACAGTTTTCCTCCCCATCTTGTACATTTTGTTATAGTGTGTTAGAGGGCTGTCCCTTCACCCTCCCACTTCCCTGGTTCTTGTCATGTAGAAAGTAAGCAACAAAAGACCAGAAGTCCAAAGTGCAGACAATGCAGTGTTTATTGGGGTTAATTTCCAAGTAAGCATATTCCAAAGCCCTTCACACCAGTTGGGCTTATCTCTATACACCGATAGTGTCTGTTCCCCTGTGTCCCCCTTCCCAGCACTGATGCCACAGAGCGTTTATCCCGTGTCTCACTTCCCAGCTCTGACGCCGCAAAGCCTTTCTGGTGTCCCTGTTCCCCATTCTCATTTCTTATTCCCCATTCCCCATTTTCCACCTCCTCCTTCTTAGCAGGCCCAAATATACCTGCAATGGAATGCCCACAGTCTCACCCCTTACGGCTTAGGGTCATGTTCCATTTTGGGTCCGGGTTCTTCATCCCACCCCTTTTTAACTCCATGGAAGAGGTAAGGAGTGAGGTTGTGCTGCAGTCGGGGACGGGCATTTCTTTGGTCTTTTCTTGTTTTATACCTCCCCCCCCCAAGCCTCTTTGCCCCTTCAGACTGGTTGCTTGACTTTGCCTTGAGATAGGGGTCCAGGCAATCTTAAAGTGTGCTCTCAAGTAACACTTTAACTGCTCTTATCTGTTCCCATTGTATTAACAAATGCAGCTGACTAGGCAGAAGCAACATCACAGTGTCCCTGTCCCTTGTTTACACATTTTAGTATAAGAGTATCAAAAAGTCAAACCCAAAATTCTATCCCAGGCTAACAAACAGACCTATATACTGACACTCCACCCCTTTATTTTCTTTTTTTTCTGGGACCCTTCTGACCAGGTATCGTTGGAAAAGCATAGGACACATGGCAGCACATTTCCTGATAGGGCCAGGTATCAAGATGGAATGTGTTGATGCTCCATTTGCCCCACTGTCCCTTATGCAGTATGATGCCCTGCACCTTCCCTCGTATGGACATACTGCACGTATATTCCAACGAGTGTGTCAGACTCCCCATAGTAATGGGCCCAAGAAGGTTGGGTCCAGGTTATCTGTTACACTGTGGTAGGGAGCCTATTACATTACTTATACAGTAACTCTCAAGTAAAATCGTCCAGGTTAATGTTTAGTTGTTACGTTGCTTATCAAATAGAGAACATGCTCGTTTAAAGTTGCGTAATGCTCCCTTATAATGTTGTTTGGCAGCCACCAGCTTTGTCCACTGCATGCAGAAAGAACAGCCCGTTGGAGCTAGCTGGTGGGTGGTTGGAACCAGGGTGGACTGGCAGCCCCCCTATCAGCTCCTGGCTCCCCTAAGTTCCCTCCATACCCCATCTTCATAGAGGGGAGGGGACACGACAGGGCTCAGGACGGAGGGAGCTTGCTAGCAGCAGCTGATGGCTCAGCTTCCTGATCTACTTAAAAAGGCAGTGTACTTAGACTGGGGTCAGTGTACTTAAAGGGGAAATGCGCATCTCTCTCTCATACACACCTTGGGTGTGTGTCTCTGTCTCTGTCTGCCATGCTGTCTCCCTTCCCTCCATTTATGCTGCCTTGTAGAGTGTGAGGCTACATTAACAACGTGTTAACCCTTGAGGGCTCAGACGAGTGCTTGTTCATCATTTAGCAGTAAGACATTCCCTGGGAAATATCCCTCCCTCTTCCACCCTCTGACTTCACCATCTCAACAAAGCTTCACAATCATCATTGCTGTGTACAGTATTAAATTGTTATATTGTTTTAAATATATATAATATAGCCTTTTGTCTGGTGCAAAAAATTTCCCTGGAACCTAACCCCCCCATTTACATTGATTCTTATGAGGAAATTGGATTCACTTAACATAATTTTGCTTAAAGTCACATTTTTCATGAACATAACTACATTAAGCAAGGAGTTACTGTATATGACACTTAGTGGTTATACCTTGTGGTCTGTGCCCCCCTTAACCACTTCAGTATACGTTGCAAAATTAGCATACTTAACAATAGGCCAATAGCCACAATAATCCACAGTAATGTTGTCAGCCCTGACCATCGTAATATAGTCCAACATCCGGACCACCAGCAGAAACACTGCTTCTCTTCTTTTGGCAGGGTTACAATCCTTTTAACACCATTCTGGAGAATGTATTTTAAATGTGTCCAATTGTTGGCAGTTGCATAGGCACCAACTCCATGGGTGCTCCAGGGCTGGAGCACCCACGGAAAAAAATTGGTGGGTGCTCAGCACCCACTGGCAGCTCCCCGTGATCCTGCCCTGCCCCCCTGCTCCAGCTCACCTTCACCTTCATTCCACCTCCTCCGTGAGCCCGTCGCCGCTTCCTGCTTCTCTTCCCTCCCAGAGCTTGCTACACAGCTGATTCGCGGGGCAGGAGGGGGGAGGAGGGGGAACTCGGCACGTTGGGGGAAGAAGCGGGGGGGATTTGAGGGGTATCACACAGGTAATGGACTGGAAAGACACATTGCAAAGCACTGGTTGCACCCACTCCTACAGTGGCTCCCATGCATTCACCCGTCAGGAAGTATTTCTGGCTCCAGGCTGTGGTCAGCTTAGATCAGGATTCTTCCAGCTTGGCATCTATATTACTTGTAGGGTTACATTCTGCAAAGCGGTTACATTGTCATACCCAGCCTCCCAGGGAGATGGTATGCCCACTGTGATGTGTACATTATAACTGTATATCCAGGGATTTTCCTCTGTGGAGGTACCATTATGATTACACATGGTAACACACCCTAACTGTGGGACCCCATAACCCAAACACTCCAGGAGACCAGAGGGTTATATGTTTTTGTGCCCTTTGTGCAGGGCCGGTGCAACCATTTAGGTGACGTAGGCGGTCACCTAAGGCACTAGGATCTGGGGGGCGCCATTTTCTTCAGCAGTGACCGCAGCGGCCGGATTTTCAGCCGCCCCGGTCGCTGCCGGCATTTAGGCGGAGGGAGCTGGGGCAGGGGAGTGCAGGGAGGGCCGCCTGCAGCAAGTAAGCGGGGGGGGGGGCGGCACGCAGGGGAACTCCCTGCCCCAGCTCACCCGTGCCCCGCCTCCTCCCCGAGCACGCCGTGGCCACTTCACTTCTTCCACCTCCCAGGCTTGCAGCGCTGTGATGAAGTGGGGGGTTTTCTTGGGGTTTTCTGTGTTTTCCAGTGGTTTGCATGCAGAGGGGGTGGGACTCAGTGTTCCCGGGTGTTACTGGTTTAACGAGGTGAGGGGAGAGGGAGTTTGTTGTTACAGAGGACTGGAGAGGGACTCGGAACCCCGACTGATGGCCTGGCGGATGAAGACCCCAGCGACTGGTGACCTGGTGACCTGGAGACCCAGCTCAGAAGTCGCAGCCGGTTCTGGCCAATGGGAGGACAATGGGCTGCGGGGAGAGGACCCCGGTGACCTGACCAGCTGGTTCCAGCCAGAGGGACCAGAGGGCTGAGAGGAGAGGAGACTCAGGCCTTCCTGTTTACGACTCTGTTTACCTGGAGAGAAGACAATGGACAGAGGCGGGGCTTGGGGCTGGGGATATCGGAGGCCCAGCTGGGAAGCAGTGGGGCTCTGGGCTGGAGAGGGGGAGCAGGCAGAGCCCACCTGGCTGCAGGGGAGACTGGGATGTGCTGTTATTGTGAGAGGCCAGGTCTGAGGCCCTGAGAGTTTCCTGTGCTGTGTTCACCTCTCAATAAACCCTCCTGTTTTATGCTGGCTGAGAGTCACTCTGGTCTTGAGAACAGGGTTGCATCAACCCCTTCGGGGGTGAGGAGGCCCGGGGCCGTCCAGAGCGCATGGACTCCCTGAGGGGGCCCACGGCGAGAGACAGACGTGCTAAGGCTCAGAAAGGTGCGGCTCCAGGAGGTGGAGGGACCTGACCCTGAGAGAGAGTGGACCCCCAAGAAGCGCTGTCGCACTGAACGGGGCACCCCCGCTGACCGCATGGGGCCATGAGTGGGCACGATCTGTGAGTCCGTGACAGGCACCTAAGCTGATTTGCGCCGCAAGCCTGGGAGGTGGGAGAAGTGAAGCAGCCACGGCATGCTTGGGGAGGAGGCGGGACAGGGGTGAGCTGCTTCACTTCTCCCGCCTCCCAGGCTTGTGGTGCCAATCAGCTTAGGCACCGCAAGCCTGGGAGGCGGGAGAAATGAAGCAGCAATGGCGTGCTCAGGGTGCTCATGCACGGAACAGGGGTGAGCTGGAGTGGCGGGGGTGCCTCAGGGTGGAGGGGGGGAGCTGCTGTGGGGGAGTGCCTCAGGGCGGGGGTGTGTGGGGGGGAGGGTGCAAGGTGGAAGTTTCACCTAGGATGCGAAACATCCTTGCACCAGCCCTGCCTCTGTGACAAACCACATGTTCAGATGACTCTGTTTCCCACTGTCATTGATCATGACATATCCTAAAGAATACCATGCAACATATCTTGATAAATTTGATAGTCTCCACCAAGTTAGGACCCCTCCCCTTCCAATCCATACACCACATCCAACACTGCCAAATTCACATGGGGAGGATCAGCGGTACAATTTTCCATGGGTAGATTCTTAAGGTCTTTATCTGCCTTATTATCATAATTTGGGGGTACAGCAGTCCATATGTTCTCGCCTTTTGCCACTTTACATCATGGGATCTGGGCAGAGTTTACAATAGTGACAATTGTGATTAGCAACAATGATTGTTCCATTCCAGGCCTGGAATTTTAGGGTTCCCCTTTGTAGGTCCACCTGTAATATACATGTAACAATGTATACGTCCTCTTTCTTAACCCCCATTTTGTGCCTTTTTATTTGGATTTGATTTCCCAGCATGGGTAGACCGTGCTTCCCAGGCAGGTCATACCATGCGTTGACCTTTGCTGTTACATGTGTTAAACCTCCTTGTACAATATCCACCAAAATAATGGTAATAACAAGACAAAAAACACAAACACACAACACAATCTTCATCATGACAATAGACCCACGGTGCTCTGGGTTATTCTTCCACTGGCATCAGCTTGCTTGTAGAGTGTCTGAAAAACAAAAGAAAAATTTCCCAACCCCCTGGTGGAGAAAGATTATTGCCTTTTACAGATCTCCTTGCTAATTGCAGGAAAAACAGAAAAATTACCTCCAGACTGTCCTTGTTTTGTTCTATGGGCAGGCTAGTAAATTATCTGTTCATTCATGAAATTCATGAGGTGGTGTACCTCAGTTTCTCCACTTGCACAGCAGACCACATTTGTATTGGTTTTTCTGCTGTGCCTGCCTTCAAGTTTATTCACAGGTAGTAGGTGAGACACAGTATTACCAGGAAACTACTGACATCAGATTTTCTTTCAATTACCATTTTTAGCATGTTTTAAAAATCCCCCAAAATCATACACCTTATCCATTATTACAAGATTACTTGCTAGCATTTATCCCAGAGTTTAACACTGTGACAGTTTGATTACTCAGAGCCACCTCAAGGCTCAGTGTTTCTGACATTGCTTTTTTGTATATTCCACCTCTGCCTTTGCTTCAGAGGTACACTGTCTTTTAACTTTTTGTTCCCCTCCTGCTATTCATTACCAAAAAAGGATCCAGAATCTCTCCCCATTCTCTCAGTTCTGGCTGCCCCAGCCAGGGCCACATTCTCTGGTCCCTATTTAAAAAACATGGAAGGTATCTGTGGTGGGACAGGCACCCCACCCCGTGAGAAGAGGTCTGGAACAGGTCTTTGAGGCTGCACAGGCCAGCAGCCAATCAACAGAGGCCTGTTGGGAGCCAATCAGGGCAGGGCAGAGGCAGCCAATCAGGGCCAGATGAGGCCCTATATAAAGGCTGCCTAGCGGGGGGCTAGAGAGTCTCTCCCTGACTGGCAAGGGAGGAGGATGATGATGATGATGACGACTGGCTCCTGAGTGGAAACGTAGCACCTTGGACACAGCAGTGCTGGGGAAGGGCAGAAAGAGCTGGGGAGCTCTGGCCAAGGAAAACCCCAGGCTGCAGGCCTTGTTACAAAGGGCCAAGCAGATGCACAGGACCAAAGGAGAAGTGGTCCAGGGACAAAAAGTGGACAAGGGGAGAGAAGGAGGGCAGGGAGGCTGCTGCTAGAGGGTCCCTGGGTCGAGACCCAAAGTAATGGGTGGGTCTGTGTCCCCCCCATTCCTCCTTGTACTACACCTGGCTGAGGAGGACCGTGGCCGGATTCAGGCTGTGGCTGGCCCCTGCGACAAAGGGGCTAGACTTTGAGGCTGCAGTCGGCCACTAGAACAGGTGCAGATGGAGGACTACTGATAACACCACACCCCCAGAAGGTGGTGAGACTGGAGCAGTGGGCACTGCCAGAGGGAAATGTCCTGAAGAGGACACTGCCGAGTGGGGAGCAACATGGGTCTGGATACCGACAGGGGAGCAGACGATGGACAAGACACCACCAGCAGAGGGAGCCCCGCAGAGGACAGAGCTAATTCCCAGATGTGCCAGGCAGGGGCGGATCTAGGCACCAGCAAAGCAAGAAGGTGCTTGGGGCAGCCCATTTGCAGGGGCGGCAGCCGGCAGGGAGCAAGCCTGGGAGCTGAGAACCAACAGGGGGCCCTGGGAGCTGTAGTTCCTTGGTTAGCTCCCTGCCTATAGAGCCAGCCTTGGAGCAGGGAAAGAACTACATTTCCCAGCATTCCTTTGGCAGCTATCAACAGGAAAGGGAGGGGAGGGAGTATGGTAGCTGAAACCTAATGCTGCAGCTTGCTGTGAATGGAGAGCTCACTGCTAGAACAGGCTGGCACTGTAAATGTGGAACAAGTGTGCCAAAGGAGTAGAAGGCTTTGGCCTAGATATCCCCTTCAGAAGACATCTCCAGACTGGATTAGGGATACTGGTGTGACCTCACCTTGCAGCCCCCAAAGAAGGAATTGGGTGGACTAAATGGACAGTGCCTCTCTTTATCTGAAGCCTAGCAAGGGAGGTATGTGGATTCTACTAAAATTTAAAATGAAAAGTTAGGGAGGAGAGGCTCTACTGGACCTGGGCAGCTTTAGATACAGTGCCAGGCACGTAGGAGGATTTTCACTTCTGAGCCATGGAAGCAGAAATTGACTTTTCTTTTCCAGATTTAGCTAATATTCAGAAAGGGAATTTAGCACCTGCCTTCCAGATTTGAACACCTCAGAATTCAGGAGTGCTCAAGCTCAATTTGGGCAGTGTTACTTCATTTCTCCCAAATCAAATATACTGATCCACTGAAATTTGCTGTAGATAAAATTGAGCAAGAAATGCTTCCCATTGGTTTTTAGGACTGGAATTGCTATTTTCAATATCCATTGCCTTTTTGTTTGTTTGTTTGTTTAAAAGGAAGACAGTGATATTGCATTGGCAAATTCCCCCATAGAAAGAAAGAGTGGAACAAAAGAATAATAAAAGCTCCTCAACTTTTCCTCATTTATGGAGGACAGTCTTATAATATGCATCCAGATATCCTCCAATCACACAAGCTGAAAATTGTTCCACTTTACTGCAGTTCTGTAACCATATAGGAACCAATTATGTCTGTGTTCTGTGCACATCCAAAATTCCTGCTGAATGACCCGCCCTGGGAGCAAGTTACCAGTGACCCAGGGCTGGGGTGGAAGGAGGGTGCAGGTGTGTGTGGGGGAGAGCCCAGGGCTGGGGTGGCAGGGGGTGTGGGTGGAGGGGGCAGAGCCCAGGGCTGGGGTGGCAGGGGGTGTGTGGGTTGGGGGGCACTGGTGGGGGGAAAACGGGGAAGCCCAGAGCTGGGGCAGCATGGGGTGTGTCAGGGGGAGAGCCCAGGGCTGGGGTGGCAGGGAGTGCGCGTGGCGGGGAGAGCCCAGGGCTGGGACGGCAGGGGGGTGCGGGGTGGGGCGGGGCAGGGGAGAGCCCAGGGCTGGAGCGGCAGGGGTGTGTGGGAGGGAGCCTAGGGCTGGGGTGGGGGCAGCCAAAATTTTTTTTGCTTGGGGTGGCAAAAAACCTAGAGCCGGCCCTGGTGCCAGCGGGAGGTGCCGCGGTGGTGAGTCCCAACCCTGTCACGGTACCCAAAAGATTAAATGCCAAAGCTATATCATAATCCAGTTCTGGCACAGAGGTCTGTCAGTGTTGCAACTTTGAATGAGAGATTCAAATGGAATTTTAATGCCATTGTTTTTTCATTATTTAAAAAATAAACAAACAATTTATCTTAAACCTACAAACAGTATTTTACAAACTACAAGTGGTGGCTTAGGTCCTTAAAACTTCACATAATTACACAAAAACGTTCACACACAAAAATCCTCCTGCCCAACACCCCTTGCACTGCTTTTATTATTTTTTACACAACTGTATCCCAATAACATTCCCATTTTCTACAATTGGAGGCAGTCAAGTTAAATTCCAATAGAAACCCCTTACATTTCTTTAGTGATTTTGATTCAATCGTATTTACAAACCTTTCCTGTGGGGAAAAAGGCCCATTTTCCTTCAGAACAGCTGTAAAGGCTTCTGGGGACAAAAACATAGAGGTGGTAGTAGTTTAACTACCAGGGTTCCACCCAATGTGACTGAACAAGTTGTGCAAATAATTATATTTACATAACTGGGTTTTATCATCAAGCCTAAAACTTCCTTCTTATAACGCACTGTTACTCTTTACCATCTTCACAACTGGTACCTTTTAACATTTCCACAACTCTCAACCATTTACTTCCCTACAAATTCCCCCACACTCTGTAGTATTAATTTCTGCAAACAACTGCCTCTTACCCTGTGCTATCTTTACCTCGGGATTGTTCAAAAAGGCAGTAAAAAACTTTTATCTCCAATGGTTGCCCCTGGATCTTTTACTCTAAAATTTTCAACAGAATCCAGCAGACTTCCCTCATGCTTTGTCCAAACAAACGTTTCACTTAAATATCCAAAGTACCCTCCATTAAAACTTCAGAAAAACCAAAAGTGTGAGAGAGAGGGGTGAGGTGGAAAGCAACCAATTACCCTGTGTAGTTATTTTAAAGTACAGGCTAACAGCTAAAACAGTTAGGAACCCTTACGCCTAGATTTTTATCCTGGCTCTGGGAGAGGAATGGGGGTTGTTACCCCTCCTGCAAACCCTGCTCTTTTTCACTTTGAAACTTTTTTTCCTCCACTCCCCTAGGACCAAGTCCCAGCTCCTCTCTCTTAAGGTGGTCTGTTAACTCTGCTTCTGACTCCAAACCCTATAGTGCCAAATTATCTTTAGCTACCCCTATCTCTAATTTACAACCCTCCAGTCGCTTTTGCTGGAATAGCACCAAACTTGAAAGATTACACTGCTCTACAGCCAAAATGCTTCTGAAATAAATGTAGTCAAACTTCACTAATTCTGGGTCACTGAGAACAAAAATGATGCTTAAAATTGTTGATTGGGTCTAGTTTTCAAGTCTTGCTATTGGGTCAGTATATACGACCCTTGACTTGGGAATGGCGGAGGATAAGTGAGTTATAAAGGGAAGGGATCTCAATTTAAACCAGAAATGACTAAAATACATCTTTGACTGGATCTATGAATAAATATATGACTGGATTTGGACAGTACTTGCTTTTTAGGCAAAACAATGAATGATGCAATCTGAAGCTGGTATTGCGTCATACATGATATGAATTGCATCATGTTATTCCTAGAAGTCACGGATGATGCAATCACAACGAAGCTTACATCACTCTGTTGAACAAATTGCCCTATATCAGCTCTAGAAATCACACAGTGTCATGGTCTCTTATTTGTCAGTGTTTGATTTTGCAAAGGGACACATTTCTGTTTAGCCAAAGTGAGCAGAGATGCCTCATACTTGTGTGAACAGTGCAGATAACTTCTGCTATGTTTGTGGTGAAGTGACTTTTGCATCACAAAAGTGCAATTTAACCACTATGGTTAAGAAAGCCTATCACCTTTATTTTGGCTGCAAAATTGGAGATCAGGACAAGAGGTGGGCCCCACACATATGCTGCAACACTTGTGCAACAAATCTTCGCCAGTGGTTGAACAGGAAAAGGAAATCTATGCCTTTTGCAGTGCCAATGATGTGGAGTGAGCCAACAGATCATACCAGCAATTGATACTTCTGCATGGTGCCTCCATTTGGGAAAGGTGTGTCAAAGAAGAAAAAGTGGACTGTGCATTATCCAAACATCCCATCAGCTATCTGCCCAGTACCCCACGGAGAAGGACTGCCGGTTCCTGATGCACCAGAATCATTCTCACTTGAGTCAGACAAGGAAGAGGAAGAGGATGAAACTTCTGGTCCTGGACCATCAATGTCACAGGACCCACATTTTCTCCCATCCTGCTCCTCTGAACCACACCTCATAACACAAGGTGAACTGAATGATCTTGTCAGGGATTTGGAACTACCCAAGAGTAAGGCAGAGCTGTTGGGCTCCAGACTACAGCAGTGGAATCTCCGGGCAGGTGATGTTAGGGTTTCCATGTTCTGTGACCGTCAAAAGGATCTTGTCTCATTCTTCTTCATGGAAGGTGATCTTGTAGCCTGCAACAACATCGATGGTGTGATGGCAGCCCTCAACATCGTTCATGATCCAGATGAGTGGAGACTGTTCATTGATTCATTGAAGATGAGTCTTAAAGCTGTTTTACTGCATAATGGCAATGTTTTGCCATCAATTCCAGTTGGTCATGCAGTCCATATGAAGGAAACCTATGACAACACAAAACAACTTTTGAGGTGCATAAACTATGACCAACATCAGTGGCAGCTTTGTGGCGATTTGAAGGTTGTTGCTCTCTTGCTTGGTCTGCAGACTGGATACACAAAGTACTGCTGTTTTCTCTGCGAATGGGATAGTCGTTCAAGAGATTCCCACTACATCAAGAAAGACTGGCCACTCCGACAGTCATTGGAGCCTGGGAGGAAAAGTGTTCAGCATCCACCACTTGTTGAATCAAGGAAGATTTTGTTACCACCCTTACATATCAAGCTGGGTCTGATGAAGAACTTTGTCAAGGCCATTGGCAAAACACAAGCAGCTTTCAAGTACCTCCGTGGAAAATTTCCAAGGTTAAGTGAAGCTAAGATAAAGGAAGGTGTCTTTGTTGGTCCTCAGATTCGTAAACTTCTTCGAGATGATGCGTTTGACCATGCACCGCGTGACAAGGAAAAGACGGCATGTAAAGCCTTCCAGTTAGTGGCAATACATTTTCTCGGAAACAACAAGGCAGACAACTACAGGTTGTTGGTGGAAAACCTCCTCAAGGCATACAAAAGCCTTGGTTGCAACATGTCACTAAAGATACATTTTGTGCACTCTCATCTAGATTTTCTTCCACCGAACTGCGGAGCAGTGAGCGAGGAGCACGGCGAGCGATTTCACCAGGACATTGCAACAATGGAGAAACGCTATCAGGGCAAATGGAGCCCATCAATGCTTGCAGACTATTGCTGGACAGTGACAAGAGATGCTCCATTTAATGAATACAAGAGACAAGCCAAGAAGCACCGAGTAGACACTGAATAGGACTAAACTATGTACATAATAGTTTTTTGCCTTTTGTTTCATAATAAATTTTAGTTAGATAACTCTTTTGCTGATTTTTAAAGTGTTACATAAACAGGACAGGTGAAATATTATCATGTAAAGCAACCATAAACACATGAAAAGACCTAGGTTTACAATTTATGATTAAAACTCTACTATCTACACAATATACATAGACATAAAATGTAAAAACTTAAATATCTTAGAAACAGTAGCCAATCAGTTGTTTTAATTTTCATATTTGAATTCAGCACATCAAAGTACATAATAAATAGCACATTTTATCTCTGAAACAGACAACTTCTCAAAAATTGTAGACCAGTGTTACTGGCAGCCTCCCATAATGCTGTCTTTACTTCAAACGTCTTACAAGTGGACTGAAGTGCCTCCTTTCCCTGGAAGGCATCCTGTCCCCCTGGGAAGGGACCTCCTTCTGCTACCCATTTACCAAGGAGGGTGGGCTCATCAGCCATCCCTCTGGGTCCCCTAACACTGCTCCAATTTCCTTTTTAATCTCATCCCAGGTACCCCTGTACCTGGAATGGGCCCTGATTCTTCTGTATCCACTTATCCAAAAAGACCATGACCCCAGCTTGCAAGGACTCGCAACTACCATCATGAGAGCCCGGCATAACCCCGTCCAAGCAGCTGCACAGACAATTAGGGTGGGGGATTTGCATGCCTGCTACTTACCTGTCCAGAGTGATGCATCCGAGTTACAGCACCAAGATGTTAGAGGGCTTTCCCTCAACCCTCCCACTTCCCTGGTTCTTGTCACACAGACAACAAGCAGCAAAAGACCAGAAGTCCGAAGCGCAGACAATTCAATGTTTATTGGGGTTAATTTTCAAGCAAGCATATTCTGAAGCCCTTCACACCAGTCGGGCTTATCACTGTACGCCAATAGAATCTGTTCCCCAGTGTCCCCCTTCCCAGCTCTGACACCGTAGAGTCTTGCCTGTGTCCCCGTTCCTATTTCCCATTCCTTATTCCCCATTCCCCACCTACTCCTTCTGAGCAGGCCCAAATATACCTGCAGTGGAATGCCCACAGCCCCACCCCTTACAATGTAGGGTCATGTTTCATTTTGGATCTGGGTTCTTCATCCCATCCCTTTTGTACCCCATGGGGGGGTAAGGAGTGAGTTGTGCTATGGTCAGGGATGGGCACTTCTTTGGTGTTTTCTTGTTTTATACCTCCCCACCCCACAAGCCCCTTTGCCTCTCCCGACTGGTTGCTTGACTTTTCCTTGACATGGAGTCAAAGCAATCTTAGTGTGCTCTCGAGTAAAACTTCAACTGCTCTTATCTATTCCCATTGTATTAACAAATGCAGCTGACTAGGCAGAAGCAACATCAGTGTCTCTTTCCCTTGTTTACACATTTTAGTATAAAAGTTTCAAAAAGTGAAACCCAAAATTCTATCCCAGGATAACAAACAGACCTATATACTAACAGAGTGAAATGTGGATAATGGTTGTACTTTGAAAATCAGTTGCTAACAAGGCCAGTGAGAGAAATCTCATTTGTGGTCTATGTCCCTGTGATGGTCTGCTCAGGACATCCAGAACTGTAAGCCACTGTGATACCCACCTACATTAGCAAGTGAAAGCTTTGGTGCTGCTAAGCTGTGTGCCAGCTCCCTGGCCTACCAACTTGGCTTCCTTTCCAGAAAGCTCTTCAAAACTGTCAGTCTAAATCTTGATTTGCAGGTAACAATCAGTGACCCAAGTTACCCAGATTCGTCTCTCAGCAGTGTTGACACTCAAAGAAATTATTGAGTTTGCTGCCTCCAAAGAGACAGTGCACACATCAGCCTGTTAGGTTAGCTGAAGCCCCACAATTCACTTTAATATAAAGCACTGAGATGATTTTTGTAATAAAAAGAGTATGTTTATTAATAAAGAACACAGATTTAGGTGATACCAAGCAAGACTAAAAGAGATGGAAACGGGTTACAAACAAAACACAAATAGCATGCCGTCTTTGCTTGAAAGTTTCTCATTTACAGTAACTCCAGTCAGTCAGGTAAGAGAATCTACAGAATCAGAGGGTGATTTTCCCCTTGTCTCCTAAGTGATGGATAACTAGAATGTCTTTTTGCTCCTCTTGTATTTTTCAAAATTCACTATCTTTGCTTTAAGAGCCAGGAAGTCCTTTTGGGCGTACAGACTCCAGCATGTCCCCCATTGTGCTCACGAAGCTCTTTCCTCCACTGCTTGTTAGCTTGATTGCTCTGTTTACCTTATATTAAATGCACTTTCATTGTCCTCTGCCTGTAACCAAGTCAGGCAGACAGGTAAATTCACATTCCTTTGCCTGTGGCAGGCTACTTTATCCATTGCCTCCAAAACATATTTTAAGAACTTATTACCAGCACACATATATAACTCTTTATATAAACCCATACATACATCACACAATGATATTCATGCCCAGCATTTCACCAGTTTTTATATGATACCTTACAAGACACTCTTTGACTAAATGTTCTGACAACGGAGTATTGAGTGTGCCCTTTGCCAGTTGGCATAGAGGGATTCTTAGGGTCAACTCTTGTTTAACCCCAGACAGAAAATGGCAATTCTGCGCTGCCTCATTCCACCCAGTGTAAGAGGCCCAACAATGAAATTCAGTGCCATATTTGGCAGTGTGCTGGCACTCCTGCCCTGAGGCCCAAAGGGCTGCCTCGGCAATCTGTGTAAAATTGGGGTAATCACAGATAGACACAGCTTGAATGAATCCCTCTAATTATCCCAGGAGGCGGCTGGACTGTTCCAGAAGGGGATAAGCCCAGGCCAAACCCTCCCCAGACAACTAACTTAAGATGAGCCCCTTGTGGATATATTGGTCATAATCAAGGGTGTAGTAAGAACAGGAGCTGACATTGGCCCAGGATTTCTAAAACTTGCCCCCCTCCCATCAAATTTGTCAGGTACTAGAATCTTTGGCTCTGGAGGGGGGCAGAATCAGAGGAGCCGGCAGAGCAACCTGCACTTGCAGGAACACATTCTCTGATTGCTGGATGGTTACTTACACCTGCAGGTTCTGCAAGGCATTCATTAGTTCTGCTGGTGCCTTAATCATGTCCATACTCATCCCTTGGCCCTTCTTTTGGGTTGCTCAATCTGTCAGGACATGGACAGTCTATCCTAGTGGTTCCTGCGGGCATTGGACCAGTGGCCAGAGCAGGCATCAGGAATTGAGTGTCAGAAACCAGGAGCTAGGGTGGGGTCAGAGCCAGAGTCAGTACTCAGAAGCCAGAGCCAAGGGACAAGTCAGAGTTCAGGAACTAGGACCAGAGCTGAGAGGCAAGAACCAGAAACCAGAGCTGAGGATCAGAGCCAGAATCACCTGAAGCAAGCAGGGTAATAGGCAAGATGGGTCACAGGCAGGAACAGGACTGAGGCAAGGCTGGGGACAAGGCAGGGTGTCAGAGTCTACCCTCACTTGAAACTGGACGGTTTCAAAGTGAGGACCCGCATGTATTCCCCCACCCTAAAATCCTAGGGTAGGTCTCCCCTTTTGCTGCCACCACCCGGTCAATTTCGTGGGCCGGGACACCCCTGTTTCCCCCCTGTCTCCCTTCAAAGACACTCCCTGGGAACACAGATCAATTCACAGAGGAGGAACCTTCCCCCTCCCCCCTCTCTCCAGCCTGCTCTGAAGACAGAGATACCTTGATTCAACTCCTTGAATCTCACACACACAGGGAAGCAGCCACTTCCCCCCCCTCTCCCTCTCTCTCCCAGCCACCCTGGAGAGATATACACTGATTCAACTCTGTGAATCACTGAGAGAGAGTGTCTCGGCCCCTTCCCCGATCCACAGTAGAAGGGATTTAATCAAATCTTTATAGAAAGAATTTATTAAAAGAAAAACAAGAAAATACAGAATCTCTATGAGTCCAAGCTGGACACTCATAGGGTATAACCTTGCTACGTTCTGGAGAGAATCCTCTCTCTTTCTCAGTACAACCAGTACAAGCAGAATTAAGAATAATCAACAACAAACACACAGAATTGCAAACATAGGATTATTAGATAAGGACACAAAGTATCTTTCTAATACTCACTATCTTGACTAGAAGAAATTAGTTCAGAAAGGTGGAAGCTGGTAGACTTGATTAAAACATCTGGACTCTTGTAATTCCAAACGGCCAAAGACAAAGACCCCCCCAAACAGAGGGAAAAGTTCCCTCCTAGGAGTTTCAAATTCTCTTCCCTGATTGGTCCTCAGGTCAGGTGCCCACCAGGTACTATGCTTTAACCCTTTACTAACTATTCATGACACGCCCCCCAAATCGTCACAGTGGGATCCACTGGCGGCAATTTCCTCCTAGAACTGTAAAACAACCAGAGTAATAAAACACATGCACTATTACATCGACTACTAAGCATGAAAACATATTAAGAACAGTTTTTAGCCACTTGATTCTGGGAAACTTTCACGAGAGAGTGCATCAGCAACTTTGTTGGAAGCTCCTGAAATGTGTTGAATGTCAAAGTCAAAGTCTTGGAGAGCTAAGCTCCAGCGGAGAAGTTTCTTGTTGTTTCCCTTGTTGGTGTGAAGCCACTTTAGCGCAGCATGGTCAGTTTGTAGCTGGAACTGCCGGCCCCAAACGTATGGGCGTAGCTTTTCCAAGGCATACACAATGGCGTAACATTCTTTTTCACTGATGGACCAGTGGCTTTCCCTCTCAGACAGTTTCTTGCTGAGAAACACGACAGGATGGAAGTTGTGATCCGGTCCTTCCTGCATTAGTACCGCTCCTACCCCACGTTCAGATGCATCGGTGGTAACTAGGAAGGGTTTGTCAAAGTCTGGGGCCCTTAATACAGGGTCCGACATGAGCATCGCCTTAAGCTGGGTAAAGGCTTTCTGACACTCATCAGTCCACTTAACTGCATTTGGCTGGGTTTTCCTGGTCAGATCAGTTAGTGGGGCAGCGATTTGGCTGTAGTGTGGTACAAATCGCCTGTAATATCCGGCCAAACCTAAGAAGGATTGGACCTGTTTCTTTGACCTTGGGACAGGCCACTGTTGGATAGCCTCCACCTTGGCCTGTAGGGGGTTGATGGTTCCTTGACCCACCTGGTGTCCTAGGTAAGTCACTCTGCTTTGGCCTATTTGACACTTTTTGGCCTCAACAGTTAGTCCTGCCTGCCTGATGCGCTCTAAAACCATTTTCAAATGTTCTAGGTGTTCGGGCCATGAATCAGAAAAAATGGCCACATCATCGAGGTATGCAACTGCACAGTCTTCCAATCCTGCTAGTAGACCATCCACCAGCCTTTGGAAGGTGGCAGGTGCATTCCGCAGTCCGAACGGAAGCACAGTAAACTCATACACCCCTGCATGGGTGATGAAGGCAGATTTTTCCCTGGCGGGTTCATCTAGTGGTACCTGCCAGTATCCCTTGGTTAAATCAATGGTAGAGATGAACTGGGCACGTCCCAACTTTTCCAATAGCTCATCAGTGCGTGGCATTGGATAGTTGTCTGGACGAGTTACAGCATTTAGCTTACGGTAGTCCACACAAAAGCGTATTTCCCCATCTGGTTTGGGAACCAGAACCACTGGAGATGCCCATGCACTGGTAGAAGGGCGGATGATACCCATCTCCAACATGTTGTCAATCTCCTGTTTAATAGCAACTTTGGCATGAGGTGACACCCGGTAGGGTGGTGTTCTAATCGGGTGAGCATTACCTGTGTCAATGGAGTGGTAGGTTTGCTCAGTCCGTCCTGGGATGGCTGAGAACAAGGGCGTGAAGTGAGTGCACAGCTCCTTGAGCTGTTGCCGCTGCAGACGTTGCAGGGTTGTGGAGAGGGTCACCTCTTCCACACCACCATTTCTTTTACCTTCGTAGTAGACACCTTCAGGCCACTCAGTGTCATCTCCTTCCTGAACTGTAAAGTGACAGACCTGTAATTCTCTGGGATAAAAGGGCTTTAGAGAGTTAACATGAAACACTTTAGGCTTTAAAGAGGAATCAGGGAATGTTATGAGGTAGTTAACAGCTCCCAGGCGCTCCTGGACCATGTATGGTCCTTCCCAGGACGCTTCCATCTTATGGGCCTGTTGCGCCTTCAAGACCATGACCTGGTCTCCTACCTTGAAGGACCGCTCCTTGGCATGTCGATCATACCAGACCTTTTTCTCCGCTTGAGCATCTCTTAAGTTCTCTCGAGCAAGGGCCCAAGAGTCTCGGAGGGTGTTTTGAAGGTTGCTTACAAAGTCCAGAATGTTAGTCCCTGGAGGAGGTGTAAACCCCTCCCATTGCTGCTTTACCAGCTGTAATGGCCCCTTAACCTCATGGCCATACACCAGCTCGAATGGTGAGAATCCTAAACTGGGATGTGGAACAGCCCTGTAGGCAAACAGCAACTGCTGTAACACTAGATCCCAATTATTGGAGTGTTCATTGACGAATTTGCGGATCATGGCCCCCAATGTTCCATTGAACCTTTACACTAGGCCATTAGTTTGGTGATGGTACGGGGTGGCAACCAAGTGATGCACCCCATGAGTTTCCCACAGGTCTTTCATGGTCCCTGATAGGAAATTTGTTCCCGAATCTGTAAGAATTTCAGAGGGCCAACCCACCCTGGTAAAAATGTCAGTTAAGGCCTGGCACACAGTTTGAGCCCTGGTGTTGCCTAGAGCTACTGCTTCCGGCCATCTGGTAGCAAAGTCCACAAAAGTCAGTATGTACTGCTTTCCTCTGGGGGTCTTCTTTGGGAAAGGACCCATAATATCCACAGCTACTCGCTGAAATGGGACCTCCATTATGGGAAGTGGTTGGAGAGGGGCCTTGATCTGGTCTTGGGGTTTTCCTACCGTTTGGCATACCTTACAAGACCGGACGTAAGTGGCTACCGCCTTGCCCATCCCCTCCCAGTCAAAGGACCTTCCCAACCTGTCTTTGCTTCGTTTCACCCCAGAATGGCCACTAGGGTGATCATGGGCTAAGCTTAAGAGCTTTTCCCGGTACGTGGTCGGAACGAGCAACCGTTTTTGAGGATGCCAGCCCTCCTGGTGTCCACCAGAAAGAAATTCCTTGTATAACAGTCCTTTCTCCACAACGAACCGGGATCGGGTAGTAGAGCTGAGAGGCGGTGGGTTGCTGCATGCCGCCGCCCATGCTTTCTTGAGGCTGTCATCAGCTTCCTGCTCTCTCTGGAACTGTTCCCTTGAGGCGGGAGACACCAGTTCCTCTGGAAGCGATGTAGGTGATGAGGTTGTTTCCGTTGACTGTGGACCGCTCCCTGCTGGTGCACAAAGTGTCATTTCAGGCTCCGGCTGAGCCTCTTGGGTAGGGTTGTTTGCTGCTTCTGCCAGTTCAGGCCCGTTGGCGCCCTCTGGTGGTGGAGTTGCAAGCGCTGGCGCCGGTGCTGGCGCTGGTTGCTCTTCCAGTTCCGGTTCTGGGACTGGATGTACTATGGCTGCTGTAGGTGTTGGCCTGGGATCCGGTTCCACCACCTCTGTCTGGGTCTCTGGTAACACAGACGGGGTCCCGGTGGATGGCTCAGGAACAGGGATGGGTCCGGCAGCTCGTCTGGCTTGGCTGCGTGTAACCACTCCCTCTGTTTTTTGCTGTTCAATGTGTCGGGCCAAGTCGTTCCCCAGTAGCATGGGAATCGCATGGTTGTCATAGACAGCAAAAGTCCACTTCCCTGACCAGCCCTTGTACTGGACAGGTAAACGCACTGTAGGTAATGTTACAGGTTTTGACATGAAGGGTCGAATTGTCACTTTGGTTTTCTGGTTGATGAATTTGGGGTCCACGAAGGTTCGGTGGATAGCTGACACATGTGCTGCAGTGTCTCTCCATGCGATGATCTCCTTTTCGTCCACTCTCAAAGTTTCCCTATGTTCTAAGGGTATTTGAGATACATCTATGTCCGGCTTTCCTTGGTGTGAAGGTGCAAGGAGTTGCACTCGGTTTAGGTTCTTTGGGCATTTGGCTTTGATATGCCCCAATTCATTGCATTGAAAACATCGCCCAGTTGATGGGTCACCGGTTTGTGTTGGTCTACTGGAGACTGGTGAGGTAGAAGAAGAAGTAGAGTGTGACTGTCCGTGGGTTGTAGGTGTGGGTTTGATTGGTCCGCGACGGTAGGGTTTAGTGTCGGTGTGTACCCTGTTGGATTCGCTCCCCTTGGCAGTAGCTGTCGTGTTGTCTACCGATGCCATCCATCTGGTTCCAATCTCTCCTGCCTCAGTGAGAGTTTTTGGTTTACCATCTTGGATGTAGCGTCTAATGTTCTCAGGAACACCATCTAGGAACTGTTCCATCAATATCAGGAGGTGTAGGTCGTCTAGCTCCTTAACCTTGGATCCTGATATCCAGGAGAAATAGTGTTTTTCCAGGTAAGCAGCGTGCTCTGGAAATGACATCTCTGGTTTCCATTTCTGGGCTCTGAAACGCTGACGGGCGTGATCAGGGGTGATGCCCATTCTGAGTCTGGCCTTGGTTAGGAACAGTGGAAAGTCGTCCATCAGGTCTCTAGGCATTTCAGCTGCCACCAGGGATAATTGTCCGCTGAGCTGTGACCTCAGCTCCAGCATGTATTGTTCTTTAGGAAGATGGTATCCAATACAGGCCCTCTCAAAGTTTTCTAAAAAGGCCTCAACATCATCCCCTGCCCTGTAGGCGGGAAATTTTCTCCGAGAAGGTTGATTAGTAGGTTGAAAAGGGGTTGGATTGGTTGGCTCCTGCTGCTTAGTCTTTGCTAATTCCAGAGCCTGCTGGTGGGTCTCCCTCAGGATTTCCATTTGTCTCTTGTGCTCAGCCTCTTGTTTCTCCAGCTCCCTCTTGTGGTTAGCTTCTTCCCTGGCCCTTTCTGCAATAATTAGTTCCATCTGTCTTTGATGTTCTTTTTGTTTTTCTTCAGCCTGCAGCCTGGCCAGGTCAAGTTTGCTAATTGTTTCACCAGTACTCATGACTGTGTGCCTTCTGGTGCTGGCCACACCCCTATGCAGTCAGTGAACTGTCTGTGGTGTTTGACAGTCCCTAACCCTGGCTATGATAACTTGAGTAAAGAAAGAGAAACAATCCTTTCTATAGCAAATTGTGGTTTGTGTAATGTTACTGTTTTGTACTGAGAAAGAGGGAAAGAAAGAAAAGAAATGTCTCTGTCTCCCTCTGCCCTGAGTTGATGACTCAATACCTGTGAGAAAAGCCTGGTCTATTTCCCTCAGGGATCTGTGTTCTCCTGCCTTTTGAGCATTTCAAAAGACCCAGGAGAAAAAAAAAACCTGGCTGGAGGGTTATCTCCCCCCCACAAACCTGTTTTTCCTGCTGGATGGGAATGTACTTTGGCGAGCACTTCCCCCCACCTTAGGAATCCTGAGTGGTATCTCGTCTCACAATGGACGATAGCCCCGCTCCGCAGGAGGGCTTTGTAACAGAAAGCCCTGCAAAAAACTGAAAATACTTCTAACCCTGAAACTGCCTCAGAGTGCCTCTGGTAGAAAAGCCTTGCCTCTCTCTCTGGGTCCGAAACACCACTGCCACCATGTCAGAGTCTACCCTCACTTGAAACTGGGCGGTTTCAAAGTGAGGACCCGCATGTATTCCCCCACCCTAAAATCCTAGGGTAGGTCTCCCCTTTTGCTGCCACCACCCGGTCAATTTCGTGGGCCGGGACACCCCTGTTTCCCCCCTGTCTCCCTTCAAAGACACTCCCTGGGAACACAGATCAATTCACAGAGGAGGAACCTTCCCCCTCCCCCCTCTCTCCAGCCTGCTCTGAAGACAGAGATACCTTGATTCAACTCCTTGAATCTCACACACACAGGGAAGCAGCCACTTCCCCCCCCTCTCCCTCTCTCTCCCAGCCACCCTGGAGAGATATACACTGATTCAACTCTGTGAATCACTGAGAGAGAGTGTCTCGGCCCCTTCCCCGATCCACAGTAGAAGGGATTTAATCAAATCTTTATAGAAAGAATTTATTAAAAGAAAAACAAGAAAATACAGAATCTCTATGAGTCCAAGCTGGACACTCATAGGGTATAACCTTGCTACGTTCTGGAGAGAATCCTCTCTCTTTCTCAGTACAACCAGTACAAGCAGAATTAAGAATAATCAACAACAAACACACAGAATTGCAAACATAGGATTATTAGATAAGGACACAAAGTATCTTTCTAATACTCACTATCTTGACTAGAAGAAATTAGTTCAGAAAGGTGGAAGCTGGTAGACTTGATTAAAACATCTGGACTCTTGTAATTCCAAACGGCCAAAGACAAAGACCCCCCCAAACAGAGGGAAAAGTTCCCTCCTAGGAGTTTCAAATTCTCTTCCCTGATTGGTCCTCAGGTCAGGTGCCCACCAGGTACTATGCTTTAACCCTTTACTAACTATTCATGACACAGGGGCAGCAGGAATAAGATACCACAGGAGTAGTCACAGTGATGGGTGCGAGCAATGAGTAACCAATGAGCAGCTGCTGCTTCTGCTGACTTAAGAGCTAGTCTACTGACCCTTCCAGCCAATCAGGTGGTATAGCCAATCCAACAGCCTGCTGCAGGCCAGCTGTGCTCGTTAGGTTGTGTGGAGACTAACTCTGCTGCAGGCTCTGATTCCTGACACACAAAGCCTATTGTCCGTGTTTCCTAGGTATGGAATTCACAGCATGCATAGACCCCAGTGCCCTGCAATGGCTCCTTATGAAGCACAACCCAGAAGGATGCCTGTGGAGATGGATTCACAAACCATCTGAATATGCAGTAACAGTCCACTGTAAACCTGAAAAGCAAAATGTGGTTACAGATGCTGTCAGTCAAGTGAGTGCAGTGAGAAAAGATTCAGTCTGGTCTTGTGAGCACATCTGGCAAGAGCAGCCTAAGGAACCTGAGTTGTGTTCTGTGCGCCAACATATCTGTCAAAGGAGACCAAGACTAGGGAGGGTCAGTGCTGTTCAGGAATGATTGTCCATTGATCCAGCTACCAACTTGCTAGATGTATGAAAGTAATGGGATTGTCTTTCCAGTAAGTGTACAGAGAACAGTCCTGGAGTGTCTTTAAGAGAACAAAGCAGCAGACAACTTGGGGTATGAAAAGACAGTGAGCTGAGTATCCAACAGGTTTTTTTGTATGGGCATGGCTGAAGATGTTAACGACAGGGTACCTCTACAGCACCAGCAAGGAGAGGCAGAATTCCTTCAGGGGAAATGCTCTACCCTCATATGCCCTGGAAGTTTGTACAGATTAGTTTCAAAGGCCCACTAGCAGAAACACCAGAAGAAACACCAGTACAATGCTTCCTCAAAGTATGTGGTGGCACAGCTACTGAAGGATAAAAGGACATTGATGAAACGTATAGTGTTGTGGTCTGGCATACCCAACTGCATCTGCAGTGATCGCTAGAAAGAATTTGAATCATGGTTATTGAATGAGGTTTTCCAGATAACGAAGATGAGGACTAGTGTTACTCACCTTGAGAGTAACAGAGAAATGGACAGTAAGCTGCACCACTGGTTTCATACTTTGAATCTTAGTCTGTGAAAACCAGCACAACTGAGAAGACACCTTTTGTCATCTTTGCATACAGCAGTAATTGCCATTCAATATTCTTTACTTCCCCTATGAGATTATTTTTTGATTCCATAAACTCATGCTTCCCTTGATCTGATGTTCTACACAAGTGGGAGACACAGCACCATCTTATATCTGTAACCTGAGGACAACATTCCAGAAGATGGAGGAGCAGATGAGACAGACGCAAGCATACCAGGCACAAGGTACCAGGGAAAAGGGGACCAGGGACCTGAAGGGAAGGTTAGGTTGTAAAATTCATTTTGTTGTAACTTGGAAGTGCCCAGGGCAGGCAATCATTCAACAGAGAGTCTAGTTCCCAGATACACTGGAATTGGAAGCAGATCAGGAGGCAGCTTCTTCTAAAGAAGGTGTATGGGGGGAATAGGGCTGAGTCTCCTACTGTCTAGTACAGCAAGGAGACACCCCCTTCCTCTCCACCCCTTCACCTTCAAAATGGTGCAGGGAACAGTTAATGGGGTAGGGGGATGACAGCAATCCTCTACCAGGTGGTACATATTACAATAGGAAGGGTGACCTATGCTGGACGATTTGTTGCCAGATAGTTCCCAGACGTGTTACTTAAGTTATGGTCTAATTAACCAACATTCCTTGTGTCTTATCTTTCTTCTCATAATGTCCAGGACAATCCAAATATGAAACCATTTCTTGCCTGTCAGGAGGGCTGGGACATCTCTGGGGTCATGTGATGGGATTTAAAAAATTTCTCCTTTCAGATGGCACTTGATAATCTGCAGAATCCTCACCAATACCTGCTTCAGTTTGGGATTAATTAGAATCAGGATAAGGGAGTGCCCTGAAGGATAAGCAGCAAGGACCATGGAAGTGATTATAGGTGTCCAGGTGCTATCAGTCAAACAAGTAGGTAATGCGAGCACAATCACAGCTACAAAATAGAAAATATAGAGAATAAGGCAAGAGATCAGAGCTTTAATGGCACTTACATGGGCCTCTGTACTGGGGTCCCAGAAGCTGGTTCTATTGCGCTGCATGTTCCTGGTGTGTCTCCACAGAGAGGAAATTAACAGGATGGATGTTGTCAAAAATATGATAAAAGGAATGAAAGATGCTGCACCGTACAGAAGGTTGAAGTAAAAGTATGAAACATCCCAGGTTTTATCTTCCACAGTGCTGTTACTGAAAAGATCCCCTGTTGAGGTGCAAAGGTGAAAGCTGTACTCACCCCAGATCAATGGGACAGAGGTAACAAAGGAGACCAGCAGTGACCACAGGAGCAGCTTGGGGACCATCACAGAGATTGTCTGCTTCATTTGAAGGAAGAAGGGCTGGTTGCAGATGGTGATCTTCACACAGTAGAATATGCTGAGACAGGCAGTGAACCAGAGACCAACAGTGTTTGCAAAGAACCACAGGAAGCTGAGAGATATCTGTACTTGATTCAAATAAAATGTCCCAGGAGCAAAGATGTGGATGAAGAGATGTACTATAAATATCCCCTGCAAGAGAATTCTGGACATGGCTAAACAGGTCAGGATCATGTCACATGAAAATAGTTTTCTGCTTTTGACCCAGTCAATGCAATAAATGACTGCAATAAATCCATTTCCAAACATCCCTATGAAGATCTCCGTCAATAAAATGATTAGGCCGATGATATAAAATGGAATAAACATCTTTCTTCTCACAATCACCACGACCTGCTTGTGGAGTTAAAGGAGAAATTTCCCAAGGAGAACAGGTGTCACCAAAGCAAAAGCTTACTGGCATCTGTCTAACACACATTCCTTCTGCTTTTTATTGGAGAGCAGGAAAGCATCTGGAAATGGGATTGTAGTTGCTTTCATGTCTTGATCTGGAGGATGCAAATCTTGGAAGGATTCCATTACAGGGTTTACAATTAACTCACTTGTGATATTTGCATTTTACACAGTTCTCAGTACTGATCAGTAGCTTCATTTTACCTCTCATTTTCATCTTTTATCCTGTCATCTGTAGGCATTTTAGAGCAAGGTAAATGTGGCTATAATAAGACAGAACTCTATGGAGACAGATCCATCCCATAATCTGGAGTGAAAAAAAAAGTTTGGGGGCATCCATAGAGGTGAAGGGTAGGTACAATGGAGAAAGAGAGAGAGAGATGGTCCATGGTGGAGATGGAAGAAGCGGGAGAGGGAAATAGGTGATGCCTCTGAAGGAAGAGAAAGATATGGATGTTGTGGAAAGGAAACTAAAAATTGAGTGAAGGTGAAGGATGAAACAACAAAAAAATAGCTGTTCTTTTTTCCATAAAAAAGAGCAACCATATAATTTCAGTTTTTGAAATTTTGACTTTTAGATTTAGGAGTGAAAGTAGTGTCTTCATGAGAGAACATAGTGCATGTATCTCCCTCGACCAGCTGCAGCAACTCTGAGAACAAACTGGTTACTATCTCTGCACATTGCAGGATTCTCAAAAATGAAGAAGTGCCTGCTCCTTTCAGACAACTCTAGCAAAATGTAATAGAAAATGAAGAAAAAAATCATGTGAAAGTTTATCCAATTAGAAATAGTTAGAAAATTATATCCCTGAAATAGAATGCTCAAAAGAACGTGGAAGGGATATGATTCTTTATTCAATTCTATAGAATTTAGACCAATTTCCCTAGAACTCTGTTAAATTCTAATAGAAACCTATCGCTTTCTTCTTAATTAAATTCAATGGGCTAGCTTGTGGCATTTATTCAACAACCCTGTGTAGGTGGCAGTGTGAAACCACTCTACCCAGGTGGCGTATAGTGAGATTTTGCCTCAGGTAGGACAAGCTCTACTGGAACTTCTGTAAGCCTATGAAGAGTGTGAAACTGTCAAGTAGAACAGACCAATTATAACGTCTGATGAAGAGAGGCTGTGCCACGACTCTGCCCATCTCTACCCCCTTTATGGTGTTCTGTGCCCTGGAGAAGAGCAGGAGTAAACAGGTTTTGCTACTATGGAAGACAATTGCATAGCCGCATAAATAGTGGTTGTAGAGGTTTCATGCCTACCTCTCCATTCCTACATGCTCATGCAAGGGCCAGCTACACTGTGACCCCATGTGTTTTTCATGAGGGGCATAACAGGTGCAGCTGTGCAGATAACAGGAAATCCATTCTGCAGCTGATTTGGACATTTGGCTTAGTTCCAATATGAAAAAGAAAACTAAAAAAATCAAAAATTTTCATGAAACAAACTAAAAATAAATTGTTTAGAAAAATTGAAACATTGCCTTTCAGTGTTTAGAAGCAAAATTCTGCCCAACAGGCTGAAAGAAAGCTGGGAACATGAAAGCCCTGAGTGCCTGCTCCCAACCTCCAAGACTCTCACTTCAACCAGGGGACTTCCAGACTTCCAACTACCCTTCAGCTGAAGAGCTACATGGGCAAAATGTCAGGAAATCAGGCAGATTTTAAAACCTGGCTGACAGGTAGTGTTCCATCTGGATCTTGCATGGGTTCCATCTGACTTTCATCAACTTTGAACCATGTCTGCCAAACTGTTTTATTTGGACAAATGTGTTCTTCAAAGGCAAACCATTCTGTCAGAGAATTTCTGACCACTTCTAATAATAAGCACATAAAATAAAGTCACAAGAATGCAGGCTGATGCGGATCAATATAAGATCTGTAATTAAAAAAGATTAAACCATATACAAAGTTATCAGTGATGAAGTACCCAAGATTACCTCATCATCCAAGACTGGGTGGATGACACCAAGAGCTCTCTGTTAGCCTATCTCACCCCCCGCCCCCCAGTTACTCAGCTGATCAGAGGCCAAGAAAAGACAAAACAGGTCACAATACATTCAACCTTTCCTCTAAATTGATACCCAAAAAGATACCTCAGGCAAGACAAGAAAAATTGGATTCATCCAGTGGACAGTAGGAACCAGAGCCAAAGCAAACATAGATTTTTGTGCTTGTTTACGGACAACCAAAAACTAAAGGGTTTATAAAGGGGCTGACAGATATTTTGTCAGTAATGACTGTGAAATACCATGTAGTTGACATATGAGGAGACTTTACCATTCATGGCTACAAGGTCTCATGTGCAAACACCAGAAAGCTCACTTCCTAATTTGCCTCCTTAGGGGTCTCACGGGTCATCTCCAGTTTAACTCACAGAAGCAGACATAGTTTAGGCCTCATATTCAGATTAGAGGTCAATGTAGAGGACATCACAATCCAGATGGATTATAGCAGTGTTCAGAGTTCTCTCATCTCCCAGGCAACTGAGAAGGCCCAGGATGCCAGGTTTGTCCTTGAAGGCTCATGAGTAAGGCTACATTTTAGTCACAGATATTTTTAATAAAAGTCATGAACAGGTCATGGGCATCACAAGAGATCATGCAGATCATGCAGTCCCAGATTCGCGGAGCTCAAGCATGGTCCGAACGGAAGGTACTGGATCTCATCGCGTGTTGGGGAGGCGAGTCTATTAGGGCAGAACTACGTTCCAAAAAAGGAACGCAAATATGTACACTAAAGTCTCCAGAGGCATGACAGAAAGAGGCTACTACAGTGACACAGAGCAGTGTCGTACAAAAATCAAGATGCTCAGGCAAGCGTACCAAAAAGCCAAGGAGGCAAACAGGTGCTCTGGGTCACAGCCCCATACATTCTGCTTCTACCGTGAGCTCCATGCAATTATGGAGGCTGATGCCACCACTACCCCACCACTGCCCGTAGACATCTGCAAGGGGGGAGTTGCACAGAGCGAGGAGGAAGAGTCATTAGAGGACAAAGAGGAGGAGGACAGTGCACTGGCGGCAAGTGGGGAATCCATTTTACCCCCTCGCCAGGAACTATGCTTAACACTGGAGCCAATAGCCTTCCCCCACTCCCAGTGCAGGCTCCCGGACCATGACCCTAAAGAAGGTACTACCATACTTCTGGTGAGCGAGAGCCAGATCAGAGCCATGCAGTGGGGGGCGGGGTGAGGGACCCAGCTGCACTGGGCTGTTCACATGTAGTTTAAAGGGCCCATCCCTGCTCAGAGCCTCATCGGAGCCATGCGCTGGGTGTGGAGTGGGTGCGTGGGGGGGAGGAGGTTGGGTGTTGTGTGAAGTGATCATCCCAGAGAGCCCACAGGCCCTCCTTTATGGCAAACCCATCAGGCATTGCTTACTATGGGAAAGGGGTACCAGCAGTTTGAAAACACTGAAATGAGTGTAGAAGAAGCAGAATCCCATGTGCCCCTAGGCTGCCAGCAAGCTGAATTCTGTTGCCCAGCTGTGTGTGATGACTTACTCATACCAAAGTGTCCCCTTTGTTCTCTGAAATGTATATTTTAAAATACTACCCTCCCTTTTTCTCCTCCCACAGGTGTAAATTTTCGGTGTGGCCCCTATCTACTCCATCCCAGAGGCTGGTCCAGATTAGAAGTTGGAAAAAATGAACTCGGGAAGACATGTTCACCAAGCTCATGCAGTCCTCCTGCACTGATAGGGCCCAGCTGAATGCGTGGAGGCAAACAATTGAGGAGTCCCGTAAAGCATTACAGGAACACGAACAGAGGAGGGACACGTGCAATGAGAGCAGGCAGGATGCTATGGTCAAGCTCATGGAGGAGCAAACTGACATGCTCTGCTGTATGGTGGATCTAATGTGGGAAAGGCAGCAAGACCACAGACTCCCGCTGCAGCCAGTAACGTAGCTAAGGGGGGTACAGGGAAAGCAGTCGCTTCCCCTGAGGACATTTTCCAAAAGTGGCGCCCTTCTGCGCAGCCAGCACTGGGCTCCAGACTCGGAGTCCGGAGCCGGGTTTTGCGTGCGGCTGCCGGCTTGCTCTCGGCTCCGCACCACCCTCCCCCATCCCCAGCCCTGCTCGCTCACTCTGGGGCTGCAGACTCCCTGGGGGTGAGGAGGAGAAGGCTCCCGGCAGATCCCCTTAACCCTAGGCATTAGGCAAACCTTCCTACAGTCTTCCTAGGGAGGACGTGTGAGAGTTTACAGCAGCCACAGCCCAGGGAGGGAGGGGTGGCACTCTACTGTTTAAAAATGTTGCAGACATGTTTTCTCCCAGCAGTAATTTTCAACCTGGTCTTTGGGCTGGGCTGGACTCTGGCCAATAGGAAAACCAGCTTCCTAGAGATGTTTGTCCATGATGCTTCTAGGCTCTTGCTCATGAGGAGGTTTGGAAAAATTAGATTTTTTTTCTCAAATCGGTAAATGTCAGTAATCGTAGATTTCATCACACATGCACAAAATGACCAACCCCCCCGCCCCACTCCTGATAACTGAAACTGACAGGCAAGGTGGCTTGATCATTTTTCAGAGTTTGATTTAAGGCTCTTGACATTTTGTATAGTTTGATAGGTGATGTTGCCAGCAGGTGTTTTAACGGTTTATGAAGCTTTCATTTGTTGAATGTCAGCATCAACTGTTAAATAAATATTGCCTGACACTCCCGCTCTCAATTTCCTGCAACTGTGAAAATAAAAATGGTTTAAAGCATTTTTCCCCTATAATTTGCACAACCATGAAAACTTATTTTTACTCTTTTTTTAATCAAGTTATCTGTTGAAATTATAAAAAAATACAAATTGAGTTGTACCACTTGCCTTGTGATTTTGCCAGTTAGCAGCATCCAGCCTCGAGCTAAATACTTAGGAGGGGGACACACACTGAACCCCCAACCTCTTTGTAACCAACAGAGCTGGAGGGCTAGAGGCAGGTCTCTGCCCCAAGAAGTGGAGGGAGCATCTAGCCACTGCAGTGGGGAGACTCGTGTTAGCTCAAGCTGATCTAGCGTTCAGAACAGTTCTGTGGATGGTGTAGAGGCTCTGCCTAGCCACCTGAGCTTGGATCCCAGTGGGCAAACAGGGGCGCTAGCCCGAACTGCTGCCCATGCCAAATGTCTGCACCCATTAGCTCAAGCTAAGCGAGCATGAGTCCGTCTGCTTGGCCTGGGAATCATGCAGTGTAGACATATCCTTAGAGTTCAGCCAGAGAGGCTGATCCAAGCCTGAGATGGAGCAGAACCAAGGTCATTGCTGGAAGGCTTCACAGAAACAGCCTGGACAGGGAGGAGTGGAAGGTGGGGGAGCTGCAAACGTAGGAGACAGCGCCAAGGCCGAGGGGCTGTTTGTGAAAGAAGGGGCGAAGATGAGAATGATGCACTGGAGTAGAAATGTGTATTGATGAGGAGGCAGACTGTACAAAAATGAGAAGATGGAATGGATAAGACAGAGTCTGGGCCAAAATCAGTTGGGGGAAGAAAGCTACCAGAGGGGTTCCCTGGGCTAGTGACTGGCATGTGCTAAAGCCCCCAGGATCTGATCTGGATATAGAGAGGGAGAGAAACCTTTGTAATGCTTTTAATTAAATAAAATACTGCTCGGAATTGTGTGATCATGGGAGACTTTAACTTCCCAGATACAGAGTGGAGGACAAGTGCTACTAATAATAGAAGGGCCCAGATTTTCCTGGATGTGACAGCTTTCTTTACCAAATAGGCGCTGAACCAACAAGAGATGGAGCCAATTAGAATTGGCTTTGGTGAGCAGTCAGGACCTCAGAGAAGAGCTGAATAAGTTTTGTAAGGGAACAATAATCCCCTCTGTTTGCTGATTCCTGACACATTAGACCCTGGGCATGCTGGGCTGTTTGTGCTTGGCTAAAAGGGATCATCGAAGAGAAAAGCTACGTGGGGGGGAGGATGCTGCACATCTGCCTTAAAACCACAGTCCCTCTTTTAAATGGCAAATACAACTGGCATTGGTTGCTATGGGAAAGGAGGGTGCTGCAGTTTGAAACTATTCCCACATTTTATGAACGTGGAACAAGCCATCCCCACGTACTCATTGGTTTACCATGGCTGCCTACAAACTGAATTCTGTTGCCCAGCCATGTGTGATCTGTCACCATACCAGCAGGCACTCAATATAAAAGGCAAAATGAGACCTTGTACCTAAAACACATGTGCTGTCTGCTGTGAATTGCTTGATTCACTGTGAAAGAGTCTCCATTTTGTTCTCAGAAATGTATCTTCTTTAAAGTCAACTCTCCCTTTTCCCCACCTTGCAGCTGCAAATGCTTCTATGCTCCCTGCATCAACTCCGTCCCTGAGGTTATCACAGATTAGAAGGTGAAAAAAATGCACTGTCAATTACATGTTTTCAGAGCTCATGCAGTGAAAGGCCACAACTGAATGCATGGATGCATTTAGTGGCAGAGGCCAGGCCAAGAAAGCATACAGTGAGCGTGATCAGAACACGCAGGAGGCAGTAGCATAGATGGGGGAGAGCCGGGGGGTGGCCGCTCCCCCACTGAGCACAAGTGGAGCCTTGTCAATTTCTTGGTGCCTTTTTACTCACCCGGGGGAGCGAGAAAAAAAAAGGCACCACCAGCTGCGGCACTCTTATTTTACTCACCTGGAGGTGCTCCGGGTCTTCGGCGGTGGGACCTTCACTCGCTCCGGGTCTTTGGCGGCATTTTGGTGGTGGGACCTTCAGTGCTGCTGAAGACACCTGGAGCGAGTGAAGGCCCGAAGACCTGGAGCGCCGCTGGGTGAGTAAAAGTGCTGCAGCCGGTGGCACTTTTTTTTTTATTGCTCCCCCTGTTCCCTCCACCTGCCTACGCCACTGGCAGGAGGAGATGCTGAGGCTAATGGGGGAGCAAACGGACATGATGAGACGTCTGGTGGAGCTGAAGGAAAGGCAACTAGAGTACAGACCGCTGCTGCAGTCATTCTGTAACCGCCTGCCCTCCTTGCCAAGTTCCATATCCTCCTCACCCAGACATCCATAGTGGGGGAGGCTCCAGGCCCAAACAACATAAGGCTGTAATTCAAACCGCTTTGATTTGTAGTGTGGCCCATAAGCAATGTGGCCTTGTCCTTCCCTCCTCTCCCACCCCGCCCCATTATCAAATCCTTTGTTACACTCAGGCTTCCATTTACTAGTCAGCATTGTTAGTGATCTCAAGGGTTTTTTTAATAAATAAAGAATGAATGGATTCAGAACAATAGTGACTTTATTTTCTGTATCAGAGGGGTAGCCGTGTTAGTCTGGTTCTGTAGAAGCAGCAAAGAATCCTGTGGCACCTTATAGACTAACAGACGTTTTGCAGCATGAGCTTTCGTGGGTGAATACCCACTTCTTCGGATGCAAGCAGTGGAAATGTCCAGGGGCAGGTGTGTATATAGAAGCAAGCAAGAAGCAAGCTAGAGATAACGAGGTTAGATCAATCAGGGAGGATGAGGCCCTGTTCCAGCAGCTGAGGTGTGAAAACCAAGGGAGGAGAAACTGGTTCTGTAATTGGCAAGCCATTCACAGTCTTTGTTTAGTCCTGAGCTGATGGTGTTAAATTTGCAGATGAACTGGAGCTCAGCAGTTTCTCTTTGAAGTCTGGTCCTAAAGTTTTTTTGCTGTAGGATGGCCACCTTAAGATCTGCTATTGTGTGGCCAGGGAGGTTGAAGTGTTCTCCTACAGGTTTTAGTATATTGCCATTCCTAATGTCTGATTTGTGTCCATTTATCCTTTTCCTTAGAGACTGTCCAGTTTGGCCAATGTACATAGCAGAGGGGCATTGCTGGCATATGATGGCATATATTACATTGGTGGACGTGCAGGTGAATGAACCGGTGATGGTGTGGCTGATCTGGTTAGGTCCTGTGATGGTGTTGCTGGTGTAGATATGTGGGCAGAGTTGGCATCGAGGTTTGTTGCATGGGTTGGTTCCTGAGCTAGAGTTACTATGGTGCGGTGTGCAGTTGCTGGTGAGAATATGCTTCAGGTTGGCAGGTTGTCTGTGGGCGAGGACTGGCCTGCCACCCAAGGCCTGCGAAAGTGTGGGATCATTGTCCAGGATGGGTTGTAGATCCCTGATGATGCGTTGGAGGGGTTTTAGCTGGGGACTGTATGTGATGGCCAGTGGAGTCCTGTTGGTTTCTTTCTTGGGTTTGTCTTGCAGTAGGAGGCTTCTGGGTACATATCTGGCTCTGTTGATCTGTTTCCTTATTTCCTCGTGTGGGTACTGTAGTCTTGAGAATGCTTGGTGGAGATTTTCTAGGTGTTGGTCTCTGTCTGCGGGGTTAGAGCAGATACGGTTGTACTTCAGTGCTTGGCTGTAGACAATGGATCTTGTGGTGTGCCCGGGATGGAAGCTGGAGGCATGAAGGTAGGCATAGCGGTCAGTAGGTTTTCGGTATAGGGTGGTGTTAATGTGACCACCACTTATTTGCACCGTGGTGTCTAGGAAGTGGACCTCCTGTGTAGATAGGTCCAGGCTGAGGTTGATGGAGGGGTGGAAGCTGTTGAAATCATGGTGGAATTTTTCCAGAGTCTCCTTCCCATGGGTCCAGATGATGAAGATGTCATCAATGTAGCGTAGGTAGAGAAGGGGCGTGAGAGGACGAGAGCTGAGGAAGCGTTGTTCCAGGTCGGCCATAAAAATATTGGCATATAGTGGGGCCATGCGGGTGCCCATAGCGGTGCCACTGATCTGGAGAAATATATTGTCATTAAATTTGAAATAGTTGTGTGTGAGGATAAAGGCACAGAGCTCAGCAACCAGTTGTGCTGTGGCATCATCAGGGATACTGTTCCTGACAGCTTGTATTCCATCAGTGTGTGAGATGTTTGTGTAGAGAGCCTCTACATCCATGGTGGCTAGGATGGTGTTTTCTGGAAGGTCACCAATGCATTGTAGTTTCCTCAGGAAATCAGTGGTGTCATGGAGATAGCTGGGAGTGCTGGTGGCATAGGGTCTGAGTAGAGAGTCCACATATCCAGACAGTCCTTCAGTGAGAGTTCCAATGCCAGAGATGATGGGGCGTCCAGGATTTCTGGGTTTGTGGATCTTGGGTAGTAGATAGAATAACCCTGGTCGGGGCTCTAAGGGTATGTTGATTTGTTCCGGTGTTAGTGTAGGGAGTGTCCTGAGTAGATGGTGCAGTTTCTTAGTGTATTCCTCAGTGGGATCTGAGGGAAGTAGCCTGTAAAATTTGGTATTGGAGAGTTGTCTGGCGGCCTCCTTTTGGTAGTCAGACCTGTTCATGATGACAACAGCACCTCCTTTATCAGCCTCTTTGATTATAATGTCAGGATGGTTTCTGAGGCTGTGGATGGCATTGCGTTCTGCACGACTTAGGTTGTGAGGCAAGCGATGTTGTTTTTCCACAATTTCTGCCTGTGCACGTCGGCGGAAGCATTCAATGTATAGGTCCAGACTGTCATTTCGACCCTCAGGAGGAGTCCATGTGGAGTTCTTCTTCTTGTGCTGTTGGTGGGAGGGTAACTCTGTATCAGTGCGCTGTTCAGTGTTGCCCTGGAAGTATTCTTTGAGTCGGAGATGGCGAAAGTAGGCTTCCAGATCGCCGCAGAACTGTATCATGTTGGTGGGGGTGGCAGGGCAGAAAGAGAGTCCCCGAGATAGGACAGACTGTTCTTCTGGGCTGAGTGTGTGGCTGGATAGATTGACGATATTGCTGGGTGGGTTAGGGGTATCACGGTTGTGGCCCCATGTGCCAGGTAGGAGTTTAGACAGCTTACAGTCCTTTTTCCTTTTTAGAGAGGTGAAGTGAGTAATGTAGATCTCCTGTCTTATTTTAGTGAAGTCCGTTTGTATGGAAGTTTGGTTATTGATGAGAGTCTCCAGGTTGGAGAGCTCTTTTTTGATGTTTTCCTGTTTGCTGTATAGGATGCTGATCAGGTGGTTCTTCAGTTTCTTAGATAGAGTTCGGCATAATCTCTCACTGTGGTCTGTGTAGTATGTAGATAGTGGATTTTTTACCTTTAGTCCATTAGGTATGATGTCCATCCGTTTACATTTGGAAAGGAAGATGATATCCGTCTGTATTTGTGCAAGTTTCTTCATGAGGTTGATGGATTTCCACTCCATACGGCTAAATGCAGTGCCTTGCATGGTGTCAAGTATCAGAGGGGTAGCCGTGTTAGTCTGGTTCTGTAGAAGCAGCAAAGAATCCTGTGGCACCTTATAGACTAACAGACGTTTTGCAGCATGAGCTTTCGTGGGTGCCAGCTGTGGTGGAAGGAGGGAAGGGTATTGGCTTACAAGGAAGTACATTCACCAAAGGTGGTGGCTTTACACCAAGGACAAACACACACACCTGTCACACCGTAGCCTAGTCAGTCATGAAACTGTTTTTCAAAGCCTCTCTGATGCGCAGCGTGCCTCGGTGTGCTCTTCTAATTGCCCTGGGGTCTGGCTGTTCAAAATTGGCTGCCAGGTGATCTGCCTCAACCTCCATAAACATCTCCCCCTTACTCTCACAGATATTCTGGAGCACACAGCAAGCAGCAATAACAATAGGAATATTGGTTTCGCTGAGGTCTAACCTACTCAGCAAAATGCGCCAGCACCCTTTTAAACATCCAAAGGCACATTCTACCACCATTCTGTACTTGCACAGCCTACAGTTGAATTTCTCCTTACTGATGCCCAGGCTGCCTGTGTAAGGCTTCATGAGCCATGGGAGCAAGGGGTAGGCTGAGTCCCCAAGGATAACTATTGGCATCTCAACATCCCCAATGGTAATTTTCTGGTCTGGGAAGAAAGTCCCTTCTTGCAGTTTTCTGAACAGCCTGGAGTTCCAAAAGATGCAAGCGTCATGTACCTTTCCTGGCCATCCCACGTTGATGTTGGTGAAACAGCCCTTGAGATCCACCAGTGCTTGCAACACCATTGAGAAGTACCCCTTGTGGTTTATTTACTCTTTGGCAAGGTGCTCCGGTGCCAGTATAGGGATATGCGTTCTGTCTATCGCCCCACTACAGTTAGGGAACCCCATTGCAGCAAAGCCATCCACTATGACCTGCACATTTCCCAGAGTCACTACCCTACTTGGATCGCAGCAGCCCTCACAGTAGATTTTCCTACTCCAAACTGATTCCCAACTGACCGATAGCAGTCAGGCATTGCAAGCTTCCACAGGCTATCGCCATTCACTTCTCAACTGTCAGGGCAGGTCTCATCTTGGTATGCTTGCATTTCAGGGTTGGGGAAAGCAACTCACAAAGTTCCATGGAAGTGGACTTACGCATGCGAAAGTTTCTCAGCCACTGGGAATCATCCCATACCCACAACACTATGCGGTTCCAACAATCTGTGCTTGTTTGCCAGGCCCAGAATCAGCGTTCCATTGTATCAGCGTGCCCCAATGCTGCCATGATATCCCAATTGCCACATCCCGTTCTTTCAGGAATGTCTGTGTCAATGTCCTCCTCACAATCTTCCTTGTGCTGGCAGCTCCTAACTAGACTCTGCACATACTGCAGGATAATGCATGAGGTGTTTGCAATGCTCACAAAAGCAGAGTGCAGCTGTGGCTTCTCCACTGATAAGCCAGGGAAAAAGGCACAAAATGATTGTTTGCCTTTGCTTTCAAGGAGGGAGGGAGGGGAGACTGATTACATGTACCCAAAACCACCGGCAACAATGTTTTTTCCCCATCAGGCATTGGGAGCTTAACCCAGAAGTCCAATGGGGCAGCAGGGACTCATTTTTCCCTTCATCTGATTTACCAGTCCAGTGAAAGTACTGTTTGCTGCTTCTCCCTCCTGTGCACTTACTTCTCCCGTTCTGACAGGCACCCGTCTAGGTCTCGGTTTAGGTTTTACCGGAATCAGGTTTTTACTTTATGATGGTGGATGCAATGCAGTGGCCTCTGCTCATGGGTTGTTACGTGTCTGGTTTGGGTCATTCCCAATGTCCCCATTGCAGCACCCATTCCAATCATTCCATGTTACAGCTTTTAATTTTGCTCAGTTCGCCTTTTTCCATTACTGTCCCCACTTTTCAGTTTCTATATAGGTACCCGAAGCCTGTTGCTGACCACCAATATTTATAACAGGACAGCACTTCTCTTTCTTGTGGAACCTTTACAGCTGTTTCCAATGTTTTATTCTGTCCTTGCGCTTCCTGTAACGTATAATATCTCTGGACTGCTTGCCACCCTGCTAGGAGAGCAGGAGCATTCCAGGGCTCTGTTGCTTCTCTTGATTCTTTTAACCCTTTGTTTCTGTTAATTGCCCTGCCAGTTTTGTGGCATGTTGTGTACATTTCTTACTCTTATTATTTTTCAAAGCTACAGTCTGTGCTCTAGCCTTACAGATCCCATTCCATGTTTCTTCCCCTTTGCTGGCAACCCATACATTATCAAACTCTGTGGGAATTTGCAGGTAGGAGTTTGGTTCCCTAGTTTGTAGCTTTCTGCCATATCAGATCACGATTCCTACAGAGGACAGCGCACCTACTTACCAGATTAGTTGTCAAGGTCACCAGTGTAGTCAGTTGTTGGCTGCATGTGTGTTCACGCTGCATGCTGCACTGGCTGTAGCCAACTAGCTTGTACAGTAGGCTCCAGTCGAACTGCCCAGTAATACCACAGATTCAGTTCAGAGCAAAGGCACTTGGCCAGGTTTATTGACAATGAAGCATGGTCCGAATGCCCTGACTCAATGGTTACAGTTACATTAACACATATGCTTGTTGCAATGGACTCGGCTCAGTGAATGGCAGGACTTTCCATTCCCCCCTCGGCCGGGCATCTGAGACGTCTTTCTATACAGCGATACAAACGTTATGTATTGTCCCTCTGACTTGGTTAGTTACCACCCTTTAACTTGCACCTTGAGGGGGAGGGATAGCTCAGTGGTTTGAGCATTGGCTTGCTAAATCCAGGGTTGTGAGTTCAATCCTTGAGGGGGCTATTTAGGGATGAGGGGGCAAAACAACCTGTCAAAAACAGCACTTGGTCCTGTTAGTGAAGGTAGGGGATTAGATTCCACAACTTTTCAAGGTCCCTTCCAGTTCTATGAGAGAGGTATATCTCCATATTTCTTTTTTTTTAAACCTGTTGGTTTGATCAAAACATTTTAATTCATCACCCTGACCTTATCTTTAGGAAGGGTCAGTGTGTCCTATATTATCTTTGGGGAGTGTGTTTACACCATAACCTTGTATCATGGTGTCCTGGTACTACCCTTCTGGGATCTGTATATGTGAGTGTGCTGTGCCTAGCTTAGGAATGTTGGTGTTGTCGCAACACCAGCCCTGTTCTCGCCAGGTTCTGTGAACTTGCAAGTTGGCATGTTTTGTTACAGGGCCTCATTTCGGCTCATAGCTTGACTCTTGCTAACTCTGCTTTATATCAGCAGGGTCTGACCTTATACCAGGCCCCTTATACCAGGATTCATTTCTCAAGCTCTCTTTCTACTACAGCTGATATCAGAATCCTTGGAATGATTTCAGAGACAAGACTAATCTGGGCATCTTGGTAACTCCTATTTTGCATTCAGTCCTGAGTTCCTATCTGCCCTCTGCCAGAGTGGCAGTAGCTATGCCCTGCAGAACTTTTCTGAACCATAAATCTCTTAATTATACCAGGCTGCTTCCACTTAACCCTAGAGCACTGTACCTCCCTCTGTGAGGAATTGTCATCTTTGTTCCCAGAGGAGATCGCCCAAGAACACTAGACCAAGAGTAGGACCAGGAATAACAAGCCATGAGGGGGTCAAGCAACACAATGTCCTTCTTCTCAGATTTTAGTTAATTAAATTAGTTACTGTAGTTGCCAAGGGGATGCTATTTGATTGTCAATAGGAGGGTAGATGGCCCACGTGGCAACAAATGGGAGTGGAGGTGTACCTGAAACAATGTCTCTATTTAGATGTTGTCTGCAGTATAAGAAAGTTTGGGGACCCCTGGTTTAAAGCATTAACACTTCCTGTGAGTTAGTCCAAACATACAATATATGTCCTTACACTAAAGAAAAAAAATGGTGATATTTTTTTAATACTAACTACAAAGCTTAGCATTTCTATAGTGGTTTTTTACACATTCAAAGTACCATACAAACATTTACTAATTTTTCCATTTGTTTTTCAATAACTATCCAGCTGCATTCTATTGGGATGCAAATTCAGGGTGGATCCTCTTACTTATTTTCCATTACATATAGGAAACACTTTGCATTTCTCCATCTGGTCTGTTCAGTAAGTGACTAAAAGCAAATCACTGTTTTGTTAAACAAAGGAACTCTGGGAAACAGAGATACAGATCATGGTTTGTCTCTCCATTAAAGGTAGATTTGAGGCCAGCTGGAAGTCACTGGAGCTACATCAATTTACCCTAGCCTAGAGGAGAACTGAAGCATGAGGCAACCAAAATATAGCTCCCGTAAGGCACCATGGCAATATTTCTGAATCAGGCATTTTGGTTTTTTGGCCAAAATATCTCATTTTGCTGCCAAAAGTTGCTGGTTTTCAGCCAAAAAATATTTTATTTGAATTTTCACAACCCCCACGCCCACACACAAAATTTGGATGAGGAAAAAAAATCATCTTCTGACCAGATATAATCAAAATACATTAATATTTTCTGACAAATGAATCATTGGATATACTAGAACTCCACATATTTTACTTTGTGTCTGTCCCAAAACTACCTTGTTAAAATAGATTATTACCCAGTGACTGTCAATGGGTTACTTCAGGAACTTGAATAATTTTCCTGCATTTTAATTAATCTCAATCTCTTATATCATTTTTTAAAATTGTTAAATAAATGTGTTTTAGTTCTAAGAGTATATTGTTTGTATGGGGTTTATAATTGGGACGTTTGGGTCAGAGTCATTGCACAGATTAACTCAGGTTTATTCCTGGAGGCTCCCAAGATGTGTGTACAGGGCCCAGTCAGGGCATCGCCAAGAGTAATTTCCTTATAAATAAAAGGACTGCAGCAGAGGAGTTGATGGAGGATCCCCAATTATCCAACGTCACTACTGGGATACTTGGGATCTGCTTTTTCATTTACAACATCAGGTGCCAGGCCACAAAGGTGAGTGCGGCCTGCTGCCGAGTAACCTGGGAAGGAAAGGGGAGGTTACATCTGTAGAAAGTGATACCAGTAGCAGTTGATCAGTAATGTTAGCAGTTGGTCAGTGGGATACCGGGAGGAAACATAAGGAGGAGGATACAAAATGAGAAGCCTCCTGATTCATACTGAGAAAGTAAGGCACTTGGCTAGTTATCTTAGGTGCATGTACATGAATGCAAGAAGCCTGGGAAAGAAGCAGAAAGAATTGGAGGTCCTGGCACAATCAGGGAACTATAATGTGATTTGAATAACAGAAACTTGGTGGGGCAGTTCGCATGACTGGAGCACTGTCATGGATGGGTATAAACTGTTCAGGAAGGACACATATGGGAGGAAAGGTGGAGGAGTGGCATTGTATATAAGAGAGCAGTATGGTTGCTTAGAGGTCCAGTATGTAACTGGAGAAAAGCCTGTTGAGAGTCTTTGGGTTAAGTTTAGAGGCGACAGCAACAAGAGTGATGTCGTAGTGGGCATGTGCAATAGACCACCGGATCAGAAGGAGGAGATAGACAAGGCTTCCTTCGGACAACTAACTGAAGTTTCCAGGCCCTGGTTCTAATGGGGGACTACAATCACCCTGACATCTGCTGGGAGAGCAATACAGCAATGCACAGACAATCCAGGAAGTTTTTGGAGTGTGTTGGGGACAACTTCTGGTACAAGTTCTGGAAGAACCAACTAGGGGCCGTGCTCCTTTTGACCTGCTGCTTACAAACAGGGAAGAATTGGTAGGGGAAGTAGAAGTGGGTGGCAACCTAGGCAGCAGTGACCATGAGATAGTTAAGTTCAGAATCCTGACAAAAGGAAGAAAGGAGTATAGCAAAATACGGACCCTATTTTCAGAAAAGCAGACTTAGACTCCCTTAGGGAACTGATGGGCAGGATCTCCTGGGAGGCTAATATGAGGGGGAAAGGAGTCCAGGAGAAATGGCTGTATTTTAAAGAAGCCTTATTGACAGCACAGGAACAAACCATCCCAAAGTGCAGAAAGAATAGCAAATATGGCAGGTGACCAGCTTGGCTTAACAGTGAAATCTTCGGTGAGCTTAAACTCCAAAAGAAAGCTTACAAGAAGTGGAAATTTGGACAGACGACTAGGGAGGACTATAAAAATATTGCTAGAGCATGCAGGGGTGTAATCAAGAAGGCCAAGGCACAATTGGAGTTGCAGTTAGCAAGAAATGTTAAGGGTAAAAAGAAGGGTTTCTACAGGTATGTTAGCAACAAGAAGGCCAGGGAAAGTGTGGGACCCTTACTGAATGGGGGAGGCAACCTAATGACAGATGATGTGGAATAAGTTGAAGTACTCAATGCTTTTTCTACCTTGGTCTTCACAGACAAGGCCAGCTCCCAGACTGCTGCACTGGGCAGCACAGTAGGGGGAGGAGGTGAGCAGCTCTGAGCGGTGAAAGAACAGGTTAAGGACTATTTAGAAAAGCTGGACAAGCACAAGTCCATGGGTCCAGAGCTAATGCATCCAAGGGTGCTGACAGAGTTGGCTGATGTGATTGCAGAGCCTTTGGCCATTATCTTTGAAAATTCATTGTGATCGGGGGAGGTCCCGGACAATTGGTAAAAGGCAAATATAGTGCTCATATTTAAAAAAGGGAAGAAAGAGAACCCGGGGAACTACAGTCTCACTTCAGTTCCCAGCAAAATCATGGAGCAGGTCCTTGAGGATTCCATTTTGAAGCACTTGGAGGAGAGGAAGCTGATCAGGAACAGTCAACATGGATTCACCAAGGGCAAGTCATGCCTGACCAACCTGATTGCCTTCTATGATGAGATAACCGGCTCTGTGGATATGGGGAAAGCGGTGGCGTCATAGGTTTGTTCGCCACTTTGAACTTTAGCGTCCAAAAGGTGGGGACCTGCATGTACCCTTCTAAGCCTAAATTCTAGCTTAGATCTGATAGCGCTGCCACCAACCAAAAATATAGTGTTTTGGTACACTTTCCATTCCCCCCAAACCTTTCCTAGGGAATCCAAGACCCAAACCCCTTGGGTCTTAACACAAAGGGAAATAAATCATTTCCCCACCTTTCCCCCTCCCAGACTTTCCCTCCCTTGGTCGTCTGGAGAGACTACACTGATTCAAACTCCTTGAATCTAAAACAAAGAGGGATTCACCTTCCCCCTCCTCTTTTCCCCCCACCTATCCGTGGTGAGTTAGACTAATCCCCTGAGGTCTCAAACAAGGGGGAAAAATCACTCAGGTTCTTAAAAAGAAAAGCTTTTAATTAAAGAAAGAAAAAGTAAAAACTATCTCTGTAAAATCAGGATGGAAATGCTTACAGGGTATACAGCTTATAAAAACTAGAGGGACTCCCTCCCCCCTAGCACAAGTACAAGTACAGCAACAGAGATAAAATATCCTTCCAGAAAATACACATTTGCAAATACAGAAAACAAATAAAAGACTAATCCACCTTTTTAATTAATACTCACTATATTGAATAGAAGAGACCATTTTAGGAAGCTTGGAGAGCATGAATGTACGTCTGGCCCCTCTTAGATCCAAGAGAGAACAACCCCCAAAACAAAGAACCCAAACAAAGACTTCCCTCCACGGAGATTTGAAAGTATCTTGTCCCTTCATTGGTCCTCTGGTCAGGTGTCAGCCAGGTTCACTGAGCTTGTTAACCCTTTACAGGTAAAAGAGACATTAACCCTGAACTATCTGTTTATGACAGGTGGATGTGATATATCTTGACTTTAGCAAAGCTTTTGATACAGTCTCCCACAGTATACTTGCCAGTAAGTTAAAGAAGTATGGATTGGATGAATTGACTATAAGGTGGATAGAAAGCTGGCTAGATTGTCAGGCTCAGTGGGTAGTGATCAACAGCTCAATATCTAGTTGGCAGCCAGTATCAAGCAGAGTGCCCCAGGGGTCGGTCCTGGGGCCAGTTTTGTTCAACATCTTCATTAATGATCTGGATGATGGGATGAATTGCACCTTCAGCAAGTTTGCAGATGACACTAAGCTGGGGGGGAGAGGTAGATACAGAGGACCGGTAAGAAAAGGAGACTGGCTGAGGGAGGGAGAAGCCTGCCCCCTGCATAAGAATAGTTTAAACTCAGCTGTTCCCTGAGTGGTTCAGCCCCCGGGGTTAGGAGTAGTTTGGCATCCTTGTTAATTTCACTCACAGTAGCTGGGGGGAGGGAGTCGGGGGGAGGGTGTGTTTGACCATGACAGGGGCAGGGGCAGTCCTTTTCTGCACCCAGGGTGAGGGGATTTCTCCAATACTAATATACACAACAAATACAAGCATTTGGCTGCACAGCTTAAATCCAGAGCTAATAAAAGCAGGTGGAAGGGGAAAACTCACTGTCACATTGGTTTCTCGTCTCCTCCCTCCTTCTCCAGCCAGGCTGCAGACAGTAAGGTTCTGCATTCCTCCCCACCCCCCACTCAGCAGGGGCTCTCCTCTAGGCTCTAGCCTGCAGTAAGGAGACTGGCTGAGATGCCTGCAGAGTCTTACACTTAGGAAGGAAGAATCCCATGCACTGCTACAGGCTGGGGACCAACTGGCTAAGCAGCAGTTCTGCAGAAAAGGACCTGGAGATTACAGTGGACAAGAAGCTGGATATGCGTAAGCAGTGCACCCTTGTTGCCAAAAAGGCCAATGGAATATTGGGCTGCATTAGTAGGAGCATTGCCAGCAGATTGAGGGGAGTGATTATTCCCTCTATTCAGCACTGGTGAGGCCACACCTGGAGTACTGTGTCCAGTTTTGATCCTCCCACTACAGAAGGGATGTGGACAAATTGGGGAGAGTCCAGCGGAAGACAATTAAAATGATTAGTGGGCTGGGGTACATGACTTATGAGGAGAGGCTGATGGACCTGGGGTTATTTAGTTTGCAGAAGAGAAGAGTGAGGGGGGATTTGATAGCAGTCTTCAACTACCTTCTAGTTGGGGGTTGGACTAGATGACCTCCTCAGGTCCCTTCCAACCCTGAGATTCTATGAGATTCTATGATACCTAAAGGGGGGTTTCAAAGAGGATGGAGCTAGGTTTTTTCTCAGTGGTGGTAAATGACAGAACAAGGAGCAATGATCTCAAGTTGCAGTGTGAGAGGTCTAGGTTGGATATTAGGAAACACTATTTCACTAGTAGGGTGGTGAAGCACTGGAATGGGTTACTTAGGGAAGTGGTAGGATCTCCCTCCTTAGAGAGTTTTGATGCCCGGCTTGACAAAGCCCTGGCTGCGATGATTTAGTTGGTGTTGGTCCTGCTTTCAGCAGAGGAATGGACTAGAAGACCTCCTGACATCTCTTCCAACCCTACCATACTATCAAATTGCTCCTTACAACTGTGGAAGTCTGATTTCCAAAGGGTATGGAAAGCGGATTTCTCTCCATCAAGTATCACTTCCTGTCCGCTTTCACTGCTGCTCTTAGTGGGCCAGATCCTGACCCTCACTTCAGCTTCTTTGCACTGTTGCAAAGCAGCTACTGGCAAGTATGGGAATAGGAGGATTATGATGTTGATGTAAGGCTACCTTTGCCCAATTCTGCATTCCATGGGTACTGCATCCAGTGGTGCTTCATCAGACCCAAGGCTCAGGCCCCATATTTTATTTAGCAGCCTCAGATGATGGGGTTCTATAGTAGAGTTTTTATTATGCATTAGCTATTTAGCAAATTGTGATGGTTTTGTTTGCCAGTAAAGCTGGCAAGTACTGTAGTGTGTGGAGTGGCTGGGCTGTGATTTCTTAGCCAGATGTTGAGAATTCATTGCATGAGTGAGTTATGGAAATGGTAAATGAATAATTAGGGTGCTTGCATCATTCCAGAAGGAAAACATTTTTTTGATGAAAATAAAGATCCATCTCTAAGCATTTCTAGCCTCCATTTGTAAGATACAGCCTGCCCTGATCGCCCCTTCTTCAGTACAGCATCTGTCAGTTTACATGGGCAACATAATCAGAGTACTCCAGAGAGCTATGTGGAGGAGAACTAGGGAAGGGCAAATATGCCATCCCTCTTATCATTTTTCTTAACACATAGGCATTCTCATATAGGCAGCATATAGGCATGTCTCACCTGTGGGCATTATCATTTATAGTGACTGTGAATGTCACTGAGCTAAAGGCATCAACCTGTCCTCAAATGATCAAATCTTGGTCTCTCTCTGGGACTGTTTAATATTTGTGTGCAGTGCCCGGCCACAGCAGCTGACTTCTGCTTTTTCTTCTAAATAGAACCGTTCTCCTTGTGGTTCAAGACTCATGTTTTCTACTTTTTCCTGATTTTTGCAAATGTCTGCAGCTTTTGGTTTACCAATTGCTGAAGCACCTCCTATTATGTGAAGACAATTAATGGCACCCATTGCGTTTTCCTCAGGATGAAGATGAGAAACTCCAGGCAGATACCCTGGATACTACTGTATGAAATGGTGAAAGCCTTCAGATTCAGTCTTGCTGCAGCCTGGGATGTCTGTAAAGAAACCTCTCCAGACATGATGTCCAATTTCAGCATCAGTTAGAACAAGCCATCACTTCTTTTTAACAGCCACATTTCCTTCTGTCTCATCCTCTTTCTCCTGGCCTGTCCTTGGCCCTTTAGAGTAGCATCACTTTTTTAATAAACCTCATGAAGACCCTCTGCCAGCACAACAGGTATCTGGAGTAGACCATGGTCTTTGGCAAATCTAACCTGAATGCCCACAATCATGCCATCCAAACCTTGACTTCTCTCCTCATTCTCTATATTTTCTATTACGTGCCTGAGAGTTTAATCTTTTTGGATATTTTTTTCATATGACCACACCTGGTTCTTAATTTGCATTACCTCATTTCCCATACTCCTGTTTGCACAGGCCATCACCCTGAAGCCCAGTAACCCCAGTCTGAAACAGGAAGCCTTGGGTACCCTCTGAGGCATCAAGCAATCTCCCAGCAAAGAGACAGACCATAAGCCAGCCCCTGTCTTTAGAGAGTAATATTTCTTATATGACTTTGGTCATATAAAATGTTTATATAAACGCAACTGTTCTACCTCTCCAGCGCATCATCAAAGATCTACAACCTATCCTGAAAGATGATCCCTCACTCTCACAGATCTTGGGAGACGGACCAGTCCTCACTTACAGACAGCCCCGCAACCTGAAGCAAATACTCACCAGCAACCGCACACCATACAACATAAACACTAACCCAGGAACCTATCCTTCCAACAAAGCCCGATGCCAGCTCTGTCCACATATCTATTCAAGTGACACCATCATAGGACCTAATCACATCAGCCACACCATCAGGGGCTTGTTCACTTGCACATCTACCAATGTGATATATGCCATCATGTGCCAGCAATGCCCCTCTGCCATGTATATTGGCCAAACCAGACAGTCTCTAAGCAAAAGAATCAATGGACACAAATCTGACATCAGGAATCATAACATCAAAAACCAGTGGGAGAACACTTCAGCCTCTCTAACCACTCAGTGACAGACTTGAAGGTGGCAGTTTTACAACAAAAAAACTTCAAAAACAGACTCCAAAGAGAGACTGCTGGACTTGAATTAATATGCAAATTAGATACAATTAACTTAGGTTTGAACAGAGACTGGAAATGATTGGGCCATTACACTAATTGAATCTATTTCCTCATGTTAAATATCCTCACACCTTCTATGGGTCATCTTGATAATCACTTCAAAAGTTTTTTTTTCTCCTGCTGATGATAGCTCATCTCAGTTGGTATGGCTACTTCCACCTTTTCATGTTCTCTGTATGTATAAATACCTTCTTGCTGTATGTTCCAGTCTATGCATCCGTTGTAGTGGGTTGTAGCCTACGAAAGCTTATGCTCAAATAAATTTGTTAGTCTTTAAGGGGACACAAGTACTCCTGTTCTTTTTGTGGATGCAGACTAACATGGCTGCTACTCTGAAACCTGTTCTACCTATCTAACTTCTCTCTGTCTCTCTCTAATCTATACTAATCTGTTTTAATATTCTGTAAATTCCAAGGCCAGAAGGGACCATTAGATCAACTAGTCTGACTTCCTGCATAACACCAACCAGATAATTTCATCCAGTTGCCCCTGCATTTACCCCAATAATTTGTGTCTGACTGAAGCACATCTTCCAAAAAGACACCCCAATCTTGATTTGAATACTCCAAGATACGGAGAATCCAAAGGCTCCTTTCAGCATGATATCTCAGTCCTTATACGTAAAACCGTTTTCTATCAACATTTCTGCTTCTGTTGTTTAATAGCATGTGTTAGGATATAGCTATTTAGGCCAGTCTGCAAAGACCTATACTTTAAGAATTTAGGTATATGTTTATCATTAGGCTAGTTGTAGAGGTATAACAGAAAGAATCAAAATCACTGTCTGCCTGTTTATAGGCCTTCTCTCACTATGATAGTTTAAGGCCGTGTTCTTAGGCTGAGGTCTTTGGCTAAGCAGCAGAGGCAGCCATAAACTGGGAAGTGAACGGTCACATCCTCATATGCCAAACTAGTCACACTGAAATAAGGCAATCTGGGGCTGTTAGAAAGGTGATCCGATCTATCACCTCCAGAGAAAGGGAAGAGCCTAAAAAATGTAAAGAAACTTAGTCTGATAGCATCCTGTCTGGCAAGAACTCACTTATCAATAGCTGGGGTGTAAAATCCTCATTTCTGTGTTGTTCTATCATTGTAGTCTCCCTATTGGCGGAATTCCCCAAGGGTCGGTCCTGGGGCCAATTTTGTTCAATATCTCCATTAATGATCTCAAAGATGACGTGGATTGCATCTCAGAAAGTTTGCAGATGACACTAAACTGGGAGGAGTGGTAGATATGCTGGAGGGTAGGGATAGGGTACAAAGGGAGCTAATACAAGTTAGAGGATTGGGCCAAAAGAAATCTGATGAGGTTCAACAAGGAAAAGTGCAGAGTCCTGCACTAAGGACAGAAGAATCCCATGCACTGCTACAGTGACTGCCAGGGGCAGGGACTAACTTTCATTTACTTACTTTGTTTAAGGTTTATAAAATTCATCTGTTGCCTGGTCTTGGGGGGGCAGACACAGGAATCAGGAAAATATTTTTTTTTTATTAACAAATAATAATGCACTGACACTCTTGTTGCAGCAGACAGACCTTCACAGGCCCCACTAGCAGCATCTCAGGTAAACGTGTGAGTAAACAGGGGGCCTGATTCTGTCCTGTGGGTCAGCAAATCAGGATTTAATTCCACCAATGTAAGGAATGAGCCCCCAGACATCCAAATCCAGGAAAAGTGAGTGGAGGGATCTCAGATGTCATGAAGGGAGAGAGGTGGGTCCAAACTACAGGGGGGATTATAGACCAACACCTTGAATTGCACCATGCAATGAATGAGAAGTCAATTCAGACATCAGAGAACTGGTGTGCTATGGTCCCATGACCTACAACTCGAGTAAGAGAGAAGATAAACATGGGTCTGCAGTGTGCCCATGTATAGCACAAGAAGGTAATGCAATTGGAAGATTACAGAGCCATGGAGAACTGTGCTGAGTCCCCTTCACAGACTAATCATTCCAGTGATGTAGCTAAACTCAAATAGATAAAGGCACTTCTTGAAACAGATGCTACCTGAGGATTTAGGAGTAGACTTGGGGACTGTAGAAGGGTGAATCGCTGGCTGGTGTGCCCCCACATGGCTGAGCAAGGGGTAGCAGGCTCTCCTTCTTTGGCTTCCCCTTCTCCTGGCCTGTGGTCTGCTTTTTCTCATGACTCTGACCAAGTCACGTTCAGTCCCACCCCTTCCGGGGTAGCAGCGAGTCCCACAAACAATGGTCCATTGATTTCATGCCAGGTCTTTGGCCCCTGACTCTGGGCCCAGTGTTCCTTACACTCTTTGTCTGCACTAGACCTTACCCCTTGTATCAGGGGTTTCATGCCACCTTCCTCGGTGGCCACTAGGGATCCCTGGCCCTTCCTCTACTCTCAGTTCCAGTCAAGGGACTCTGTAGCAAACAGCTGGGGTCTGTTTCCTCAGACTTCTTGCTGCCTCCCTGGACTGCTTCTGACCTTGGCCTGTCTCTCGGACCTTTTCCACAGTCCCTGTGACGGGGCCCTGTCTGGGCTCTGCAGCAGGATCAAAGTAAAAGCTGGTCAGTAAGAGGCATGTCAGCCATTCTCCTGCAGCACATGACCTCCATAGCTACCTTTTTGAAATGCCTCAGCAATGATGTGGGTCTCAGTGGGGCAGTACAGTAAGGTGTGTGACTAATGCCAGTTACATCCTAGGCAAGATGCAGGCCCCTGTCACCTGTGCTGGGCTTCTGCAGACCAAAGTCCAGTGTGGGTGCAATGAAAGTTTTGTTTCAATTAGTTCTTGGTGCCCTCACTCTTCTGTGGGGGAATCATGGGATCGCACAACCACTGCTCATTCCAGCCCCTTGCTCTGTCCAACTATGAAGAGATTAGGAGGAGTTTGTCCACAAAAGAACCTCAGCCATGTTTTCTCCTTGTGCCATCTGCACTCCCAACAGTCCCCAGCAGAGCGCCCCCCGCGGCTTGCCACTCCAAACATGTGCTTGGCGTGCTGGCGGCTGGAGCCGCCCCTGGGGCAGACACCTAGCACTGCATCTCCACTCAGAGTTCAGGAATACTGAGCAGAGTTCCAGTCTGGCAATGAGTCTTGGGTGCTCCTGGTCATCTTTGGTGCCAGTGAACTTTCCCCAACAAACCCCTCTGGTGCCTTCTTCTGCTGCTCTCTGCAAAGCCACACAGAACAACAACTTCCCCTGTCATAAACAGATAGTTAAGGGTTAATGTCTCTTTTACCTGTAAAGGATTAAGAAGCTCAGTAAACGTGGATGACACCTGACCAAAGGACCAATAAGGGGACAAGATACTTTCAAATCTTGGTGGAGGGAAGTCTTTGTTTGTGCTCTTTGTTTTGGGGGTTGTTCGCTCTTGGGACTAAGAGGGACCAGACATCAATCCAGGCTCTCCAAATCTTTCTGAATCAGTCTCTCATGTTTCAAACTTGTAAGTAATAGCCAGACAAGGCGTGGTAGTCTTATTTTTGTTTTCTCAACTTGTTAATGTTCCTTTCTTGCTGAGAGGATTTTACCTCTGTTTGCTGTAACTTTGAACCTAAGGCTAGAGGGGGTTACTCTGGGCTATATAAATCTGATTATCCTGTAAAGTATTTTCCATCCTGATTTTACAGAGATAATTTTTACCTTTCTTTCTTTAATTAAAAGCTTTCTTTTTAAGAACCTGTGTGGGGTTGCATCTTCCCTATGCTGCCTTGGTGGAAACTTACAGCAGCAGCACATCAAGAACAGAGGAGTTAGATAAAGTTGTTATGAGAAAGTTGAGAACTGCCAGAGGGAGGCAGACGCCAGGTGGCCTAGCTGGGATTGGTTTCAAGGTGATAAACAAGTCCATAAATCAGATGAGTTGCATGGGAAATGGGAAATCAGTAAGCAAAGGGCCATGCGTGTGAAAAGCGTGTGTATCGGACTAAGAACCAATCAGCAGCAATGTGATGTTGGTGTGTTTGACGTTTGCTAATATGGAGAAGCCTATATAATATGATGCATTGTAAATAATAAAGGATTCTGCTTGCAATCATATTGGTTGTTGTGCTTTATCCAGCCCGCTTGTAATGCAACAAACCTGATTAATTTTTTCCTTGTGTTAAGATCCAAGGGGATTGGATCTGGACTCACCAGGAATTGGTGGGGGAAGGGAGGGGGGAATGGTTAAATTCTCTTTGTGTTAAGATCCAAAGGGTTGGATCGGTGTTCACCAGGAACTTGGTGAAAAAGCCTCTCAAGGCTGCCCAGGGAGGGGAAGGTTTTGGGGGGACAGAAAGTGATCCAGACACTGAAATTTCTGGATGGTGGCAGTGTTACCAGATCTAAGCTAGTAATTAAGCTTAGAAGTGTCCATGCAGGTCCCCACATCTGTACCCTAAAGTTCAGAGTGGGGGAGGAACCTTGACATCCCCACTCCGCTAAACACAGCCTCTTTCCTTATTCCCAATGCAAGGTCACACAGCCCCATATAGCTCTGGGCAACAGTGATAGCGGGTCCAGCTCTGGTTTTTTCTTCTCGGGGGATTGCTCCCTGGTAGGGTGCTCCTCCTGGCTCCTGTTCTGGGGTTTCTCCAGTCAGTCACTCTGTCCCTCCCAGGCTTAAGGCAGGTTCTCGGCTGCTTCACTATGTGATGGCCTGCTCATTGTAATTCTCTTGTCTGGAGCTACAGACACACACACCCTGGTTTTAAAAGGGCTACATACAAGGTTTTAAAGGGACCACACTCTCTAAACCCCAAGGCAGTTACACATACAACACAACCATATCACATATACAGAGGCATTTTAACCTTCTCTTAGATATTCCCATAGAATATAATCTCTAATTCAAGGTCTCAGTTCATATATTCAACCAAGAGCCTCAGAGGTATTTAGGCCCCACAGGATCTAAAAAAAAAATCACCTGAAAACTCTCTGTTCCACTTGCCAGGGAGCTACTTCAATCTGTCTTCACGAACAGAAGCTTGTAGCACATCATAAAACAAAGCCACCAATAACTGCCTGTAACCCTCCAAAATCCATATGTGCTTTTGCCCCAGGGGAGGAGGGAGAATGAACCACACATGATGACAGAAAATGCCACTTAACTAAGGCCCTTTTCTGACATTTTGGGGTTTCATTCAGACCAGTAAGGAGTTGTGTCACTGCCTGTCCTGTAACCCTGGATGTCTCTGTCCTGTGCAGCTTTGGCTCAGGGCCCTGACACCAGCAGCCTGATTGCAGCACAGTGGCCTCACCCTGGCTTCCACCACCCTGTTTACTCCTTGGAGGGTGATACCAACGTCACCCTTCCAGACCTGAGACTCCCAAAGTCATTTCCCCTGCAATGCCCAGTCCCTCTCACTGTACCCTCACATAAATGATTGCATTCCCTGCCTCCACAGAGACAGAGTACACACAGAAGCCTGATAGTTTGGCTAAAACCCATGCTTCAACTTAATGCACAACTCTGAGATGTTTCTGTAATTAAACAAAAAAAAATGTTTATTAATAAGGGCATAAGTTGGAGTGATTACAAGTAACAGATAGGAAAGGTTACAAATAAAACAAAACATACTTTCAGGTGACTGAAATTTAATAGTAGAAAGTTACAATCTTTGCCTGATCAGTTTCCTAACTTACATCAAGTCATCAGCATCCCTGGTCCCCCACACCACAGGACCCAACTGTCATAGGCTTGAAGGTGCTGTGACCTGTTGCCTGGGATGGGTGACAAAACAACTTTTTGCCTCTGCTTATATCTTCTCAAAGTCCATTGACCCTGCTTCAAGAGGTAGGGAGGCTTTCTGAGGGCAGGTCTACACTATGGGGGAAAATCGATATAAGATACGCAACTTTAGCTATGTGAATAATGTAGCTGAAGTCGAAGTATCTGATATCGAATTACTTACCGTCCTCACGGCGCGGGATCGACGTCCACGGCTCCCCATGTCGACTCCGCTACCGCCGTTCGCGTTGGTGGAGTTACGGAGTCGACATGAGCGCGTTCGGGGATCGATATATTGCGTCTAGATGAGACGTGATATATCGATCCCCGAGAAATCGATTGCTACCCGCCGATACTGCAGGTAGTGAAGACATACCCTGAGAGTGTAGCCTCCATCCCCCATCAAGATGGTTAATTGGTCAATTCCCCCATGATGGCTTTGTCTACCTTGCTTGTAAATGTCCATTTCATTGTCTTAGGTCACACCTTGCTTAATTTACACTGGAGACACAGGCAAGCTGCAAAAACACATTCCTTTGTTTGAGAAAGGCAGCGCTTAGGCACAGTCTGCCTAACACATTTTAGAAATACATTTCCAGCACACATCTCAATTTCTTTATACAGCACCTGTACATACATCATGCCATTATATTAATGAGCAGCATGTTAGCAGTTTGCATAGAACATCTTACACAACACATTTTAGATACAGATTATATGAGTGAATGGGGACAATGAGTGTGTCTGGCCTCATGAGAGTTCTGGTATGGTGTGCCCTCTCTCTACTGGCTCCCTGGATCACAGGATGGAGGCAGAATGAACACACATGATGAAAGACAATAATGTCACTTAATTAAGGGCCTTCATTTTAGGTTTTTATTTTGTTTGAAATTTCTGGGGAATGCCTCAGTGTTTATCTCAAAAATTAAAAAAGGGCAGAAAATCAGTAGAAAAAATTAACTTGGCAGTTTTCTGGGGAAATATCAGGGAAATATGACTCTCTTCTCCTAGGATTTTTTTTGTCTATTTGTTTTTTAACTGTCAAGCCCCCCTCACCCTCTGTATGTTCTGAAATGTAAGCAGATACAGTTTTTTGTTTTCTACCCATTTTATCATATCATAACTACCTTTATTTTGCTTTGACTGCTGATGACAATCTGCACTGTAAAGCTGGTATTCTGTATGTGGTGTGTGGTGGGTGTGGGATTGACACCAGTACATACACCACCACTCAAGTTGTTCCAGTGCTTTTGACCTGGCTTCCCACTCTGGAAGGAGAGACGGTGGCATGGTAACCTGGGTCATCCAGGTTACCAAGCTACCATTTCTCCTAGAGCAGGGAGATGAAGTTCCAGCACATCTAAAATTTGGGTAAAAATTGTTAAAAACGGAATAACGATTTTTGTAAAACTCAGCAAATGTTTATTAAAAAATCAGTATAAACCAAAGATGAAGGTCCTTATACTTAATGCACTACTGAAAGATGCTCCAATGCTACAGTAATGGGCATGGTATATGAATTTGTATAGAGGAGAAGAGAAGAGGATGGGACGGGGGTATCTTTTAGCTGCTATCTAATTGTGTGTGTGCATTAAGGTTCCTATAAATAATGTCCATTTATCCTCCTGGATTTTAAAGGAAAGTCTGGAGTTTGGATGGCAAGTTAGGGCCATCTCTGAAGTTAGGATTATTCTGTTGCTGGGTTTTTAACCATTACCACACAAGGGACGGAATGTTCATTCTCCATCCAGCACCCTATTGAGCAACCTGAGGTGACATTTTGCAATTATTATTTTTTGGTGGTTCAGACTCCATCTCACTCTCTTACGATCCCTTATGCACCTTGTGAGAGAAGCATCATTCCTGGAATAAACTTTTAAAAAGGGTTCAATATGAAAAAGCAAAAATTCATGATGAAGAAAATATTAGGAATAAAAAAGCAGGACAAGTTCCAGGCAATCTGATCAATGAGAAATTACAGGGAAAGTCACAGACTCTGTCTCAGTCACACTTATATTTCTTGCAACTACATAAAACCCCAATATAAAAGGTGACTGAACTAGATCTATGGCAGGGACTATCTCTGATGCCCCCATACTCAGTTAGCATTTAAGAGAGAAAGAGTCTAATCATACAGCATTTACATCCTCACATGATATTTGATTGGAACTCAGTGATACTTATATTGATGTCTCAGGGATGCCAGCTTCAATGTCATCATAATCTGGGTCTCCAGGAGGCAGGAATGGGCTGTCTCTCTCAGTCCCTGAGGCCCCCTCATTTCTTAGGGAGTGCAGATTCCAATCTGAAAACATCAAAGGAGGCACATTACAGCCAATATATCTATTCTACACCTGTGTGCACTCACCTAACATGGGTGAGCATCCTATAGTATGGGCTGTGAATTATCCCCTCTGTTCCTCTGATTGGGATTCTGCCAAGTTTAATCCATTATGTCCCATAAAGAAAACATCTGGGAGTAGATTCTCTCCATGTTGAGAGCTGCTAGGTGCAGGGGAGAGATAGCTCAGTGGTTTGAACATTGGCCTGTTAAACCCAGGGTTGTGAGTTCAGCCCTTGAGGGAGCCACTTAGGGTAGGGAACTGGGGCAAAACCAGTATTTGGTCCTGCTAGTGAAGGCAGGGGACTGGACTCAGGGTCCCTTCCAGCTCTAGGAGATAAGATATCTCTATAATTAAGGTGTGGGAATGCCAGTGACTTGGTGACAACTCCTTGATGCTTCAGTAGAGGCTGCTCTAACTCCCGATGGTTGGCATAGTCCCTAAGGGGACATGTGCCAGGTGAGACTGGGTTGGGAGGAACATAATAAGAACATAAGAAAGGCTGTACCGGGTCAGACCAAAGGTCCATCTAGCCCAGTATCTGTCTAACGACAGTGGCCAATGCCAGGTGCCCCTGGGGGAGTGAACCTAACAGGCAATGATCAAGTGATCTCTCTCCTGCCATCCATCTCCATCCTCTGACGAACAGAGGCTAGGGACACCATTCTTACCCATCCTGGCTAATAGCCATTTATGGACTTAGCCACCATGAATTTATCCAGTCCCCTTTTAAACATTGTTATAGTCCTAGCCTTCACAACCTCCTCAGGTAAGGAGTTCCACAAGTTGACTGTGCACTGCGTGAAGAAGAACTTCCTTTTATTTGTTTTAAACCTGCTGCCTATTAATTTCATTTGGTGACCCCTAGTTCTTGTATTATGGGAATAAGTAAATAACTTTTCCTTATCCACTTTCTCAACATCACTCATGATTTTATATACCTCTATCATGTCCCCCCTTAGTCTTCTCTTTTCCAAACTGAAGAGTCCTAGCCTCTTTAATCTTTCCTCATATGGGACCCTCTCTAAACCCCTAATCATTTTAGTTGCCCTTTTCTGAACCTTTTCTAGTGCTAGAATATCTTTTTTGAGGTGAGGAGACCACATCTGAACACAGTATTCGAGATGTGGGCGTACCATGGATTTATATAAGGGCAATAATATATTCTCAGTCTTATTCTCTATCCCCTTTTTAATGATTCCTAACATCCTGTTTGCTTTTTTGACCGCCTCTGCACACTGCATGGACATCTTCAGAGAACTATCCACGATAACTCCAAGATCTTTTTCCTGACTCGTTGTAGCTAAATTAGCCCCCATCATGTTGTATGTATAGTTGGGGTTATTTTTTACAATGTGCATTACTTTACATTTATCCACATTAAATTTCATTTGCCATTTTGTTGCCCAATCACTTAGTTTTGTGAGATCTTTTTGAAGTTCTTCACAATCTGCTTTGGTCTTAACTATCTTGAGTAGTTTAGTATCATCTGCAAACTTTGCCACCTCACTGTTTACCCCTTTCTCCAGATCATTTATGAATAAATTGAATAGGATTGGTCCTAGGACTGACCCTTGGGGAACACCACTAGTTACCCCTCTCCATTCTGAGAATTTACCATTAATTCCTACCCTTTGTTCCCTGTCTTTTAACCAGTTCTCAATCCATGAAAGGACCTTCCCTTTTATCCCATGACAGCTTAATTTACGTAAGAGCCTTTGGTGAGGGACCTTGTCAAAGGCTTTCTGGAAATCTAAGTACACTACGTCCACCGGATCCCCCTTGTCCACATGTTTGTTGACCCCTTCAAAGAACTCTAATAGATTAGTAAGACACGATTTCCCTTTACAGAAACCATGTTGACTATTGCTCAAGAGTTTATGTTTTTCTATGTGTCTGACAATTTTATTTTTTACTATTGTTTCAACTAATTTGCCCGGTACCGACGTTAGACTTACCGGTCTGTAATTGCCGGGATCACCCCTAGAGCCCTTTTTAAATATTGGCGTTACATTAGCTAACTTCCAGTCATTGGGTACCGAAGCCGATTTAAAGGACAGGTTACAAACCTTAGTTAATAGTTCCGCAACTTCACATTTGAGTTCTTTCAGAACTCTTGGGTGAATGCCATCTGGTCCCGGTGACTTGTTAATGTTGAGTTTATCAATTAATTCCAAAACCTCCTCTAGTGACACTTCAATCTGTGACAGTTTCTCAGATTTGTCACCTACAAAAGCCAGCTCAGGTTTGGGAATCTCCCTAACATCCTCAGCCATGAAGACTGAAGCAAAGAATCCATTTAGTTTCTCCGCAATGACTTTATCATCTTTAAGCGCTCCTTTTGTATTTTCATCGTCAAGGGGCCCCACTGGTTGTTTAGCAGACTTCCTGCTTCTGATGTACTTAAAAAACATTTTATTATTACCTTTGGAGTTTTTGGCTAGCCGTTCTTCAAACTCCTCTTTGGCTTTTCTTATTACACTCTTGCACTTAAGTTGGCAGTGTTTGTGCTCCTTTCTATTTGCCTCACTAGGATTTGACTTCCACTTTTTAAAGGAAGTCTTTTTATCTCTCACAGCTTCTTTTACATAGTTGTTAAGCCACGGTGGCTCTTTTTTAGTTCTTTTACTGTTTTTCTTAATTTGGGGTATACATTGAAGTTGGGCCTCTATTATGGTGTCTTTAAAAAGGGCCCACGCAACTTGCAGGGATTTCACTTTACTCACTGTACCTTTTAACTTTTGTCTAACTAACCCCCTCATTTTTGTATAGTTCCCCCTTTTGAAATTAAGGGCCACAGTGTTGGGCAGTTGAGGTGTTCTTCCCACCACAGGGATGTTGAACGCTATTGTATTATGGTCACTATTTCCAAGCGGTCCTGCTATAGTTACCTCTTGGACTAGCTCCTGCGCTCCACTCAGGATTAAATCTAGAGTCGCCTCTCCCCTTGTGGGTTCCCGTACCAGCTGCTCCATGAAGCAGTCATTTAAAGTATCGAGAAATTTTATCTCTGCATTTCGTCCTGAAGTGAAATGTTCCCAGTCAATATGGGGATAATTGAAATCCCCCACTATTATTGGGTTCTTAATTTTGATAGCCTCTCTAATTTCCCTTAGCATTTCATCATCACTATTACTGTCCTGGTCAGGTGGTCGATAATAGATCCCTACTGTTATATTTTTACTAGAGCATGACATTTCTATCCATAGAGACTCTATGGAACCTGTGGATTCGCTTAAGATTTTAACTTCATTTGAATCTACACTTTCTTTAACATATAGTGCCACTCCTCCCCCTGCACGGCCTGTTCTGTCCTTCCGATATATTTTGTACCCTGGAACGATTGTGTCCCATTGATTGCTCTCAGTCCACCAGGTTTCTGTGATGCCTATTATATCTATATCCTCCTTTATCACAAGGCACTCTAGTTCACCCATCTTATTATTTAGACTTCTGGCATTTGTGTACAAGCACTTTAAAAACTTGTCCCTGTTTATTAGCCTGCCTTTTTCTGATGTGCCAGATTCTTTTTTATGTGACTGTTTATCATCTGATCCAGCCCTTACATTATACTTCTCATTATATATTCCTCTGCTCCTGACTATAACCTGGAGATTCTCTATCATCAGACTCTCCCCTAAGAGAAGCCTGTGTCCGATCCACACGCTCCTCTGCAGCAGTCGGCTTTCCCCCATCTCCTAGTTTAAAAACTGCTCTACAACCTTTTTAATGTTTAGTGCCAGCAGTCTGGTTCCACTTTGGTTTAGGTGGAGCCCATCTCTCCTGTATAGGCTCCTCCCATCCCAGAAGTTTCCCCAGTTCCTAATGAACGTGAACCCCTCCTCTCTACACCATCGTCTCATCCACGCGTTGAGACCCTGAAGCTCTGCCTGCCTACCTGGCCCTGCGCGTGGAACTGGGAGCATTTCTGAAAATGCCACCATAGAGGTCCTGGATTTCAGTCTCTTCCCTAGCAGCCTAAATTTGGCTTCCAGGACATCTCTCCTACCCTTCCCTATGTCATTGGTACCTACATGTACCACGACCACCGGCTCCTCCCCAGCACTACACATAAGTCTATCTAGGAGAGGAGCAGGGCAGGGCCCCTACCCCAGGGGACATGCAGGAGCAAGGAACCCAAAAGGGGAGGATGTCATAGAGTTCATCCTGCCCACACATTTGCATGTTATTCTCATCAAGTACAATGAAATGCACATTTCATCCCAACCCACTATTCCTCTGAGGTGCAAAGTGGGAGCTCAGGTACAATTGGGTCCATATGCATTTTGAAGACAGTGATTTCAAACCTGAAGCCAGGCCACTAACTAACCCCATTGCAGGGCCCTGCTCTTCCCATTACCATCCAGGGCACTGCCACCTTGTTTGGGCCCTGATCCTGCAAATCCATTCATGTAACTTTGCTGATCTGGACAGTCCCACTGAAGTTGGCACTAGGGTGGGGCTTGCAGGGGCTATAGCCACCCCAAAATTTGTCTTAGTATCCCCATAACCACCCAGTTGACTAGTTCTGAAGGCAGAGTGGAGAGAGTGGTGGCTGCTGGCTGGGTGCCCAGCTCCAGCAGCAGCAGGCAAGTAAGCCCGGGCCGGGTGCCGGGGTGCCCAACAGCAGCCCCCAGCCCATGTCCCTGCCTGCCGAGATGCCTCATCCAGGGCAGGTGGACAGTCCAGGGCTCCTCACAGTGGCCTAGACTGACCTGCTCTGGCCCAGGCTCCTAGGCCCCACCCCCCAAGGGCTCTGTTAGCCTGGAGCCAGGTCCCTCTGCCTGGACAGCTTTTAATAGCTGCAATCAGCCAGTGCCTGTCATTGCCTGGCTCTGGCTTCCAGCCTGCAACCTGGGCAGGGGGCAGGGCCACAGAGGGGGGTGGGACCTCAGGGTGAGGAGGAGCACAGCCCCCCCACCCCTCCCCATTTTCTGTCTGGCCCACCTCAGTCCCCTCACCAGGAAGAGGCTGGTGTCACCCTTGAGTCAGTGAGAATATTCATGTGATGAGAGTGACAAGTGGGCTCCAGTGTTTGCAGGATTAGGGCCTTAGCTAGGGATCATCATTTAACAGTGTTTAGCGGAACTCAGGGTGGGGATACAGCTGAGAAGGTTAGTTTAACAATAGCTGTATTTTAGTGAAGTGACAGTGACCTCTAGTGGTCAGTAGAGGCTGTTCCAGGTTATTTGCTCAGCAACCCTTTCAGCAATTTCTATCTCAAATGTGTCCATGCACAGAGCTCTACAAGGAGAGGAGACTCCTCACAACCATCGCTTTGGCCAGCGACACTTCTTTGCTGCATAACCCACATCCCTCCCCAGAGATTGTTCCTGTGGGTCACTGGGAAACACAGATATTTCCAGCACTGCCATCTCCAAGTGTTTGGAAATCGGGAGTAAGGCTTCAAATATTATGAGATTGGCTTAAAAATCTTGAGATTCAAACAAACATTTTGGTGTCCTTTTGGTTTCTGTTTGTCTTCTGGTTCCTAAGCCTTTAGGTTAAACTTGGTTCATGATCCGAGGCTTCTTTCTGCAACCATGAGGGCTAGAAAACTTCCTTTCTTAAACTGAAAGCTGAGATTCCATGTAACCATCTAAGTCTAGGAGCTGAGTCTTTTAGCAAATATCGGGAAAGTCTACACTAGAAACTTAAGATGGCCTATTTTAGGTCACTTACGCCACCACAGTAATTCCTGCAATGGTTCATGTACACACTGCCCTCCTTCTGCCCGTTGTGTGGGTCCTCACCAAGAGCTCTTCCACGGACTTAAGAGGGGAAGTGTAGGGGGTTGAGAGCCGTGCAGCTCCCCGTGAGGAGCCTGGCTACCCCATATCTCTTGGCTCCCCTCTGCTGTGAGCCAGATCCCCGCTCCCTGCTGCCAGGAGTGTGGCTGGCCCCCTGGGTTCCTGGTGTGGAGCTCTGTGCCCGTAGTCTGGGTGGCTCTGTGCCTGTAGTCCCAGGCAGCAGCCCAGCTGGGAGTGGGGAGCCAGGCAGATGCAGCCGGGCTGGGAGTAGGGAGCAGGGGACCCTGGCAGGCACCGCCCAGCTCTGAGTGGGGAACAGGGTGAGTGTAGCCTGGTTGGGAGCCCACTCCCAACCCTCTTTTTTGTTAATTTCATGGCTCTAGCATGCATCCATGAAATTGACAAGAATGACAGCCAACAGCTGATGTAAGTAAGGCAGTGTCTACACAGACATTTTGTCACCCTAACTGCACTGACATAAGCCCCAGGCCTCTCGTGGGGGTGGAGTTATGATGTTGGTGTAGTAGGGCACTTACATCAGCAGGAGCAAGGTTGTAGTGTGTACAGTGTCAGAATTAGGTCAATGTAAGCTGCCTTACAAGTCTGTAGTGTAGACCAAGCTATAATGAGACTAGCAATCAAACTGCAAGAATTGCAACAGGGCTTTTCCCCACTCACCTCTCTGTAAATCCCTGTTCCTGTCACTCTCCCGAGGGGCTAAAGTAACTTCTCGGGCACACTGCCCTGAACCAGGATCATCTTCAGGGTCAAAAACTTCTCTGACATCGTCATAACTATCCCCAGGGACATCTCCAGGCAAGGCATGGCCCTCTGAAACAGAGAAGAGACCTTCCACTGAATAGAGAAATATATTTTACACCAGGTAAGAAGGGCCCTGAGGTCCCACAATGATAAGAGATCAAAAGTTCCCTTCTCCCCTGCAACCTCAGTGTCAGAGGAATTTTATACAGGTCACATTTATTTGACACATTTTAAGGACTTGATGTGTCTGTAAATTGCTAGACAGAACCTAAAGCAGAAACCCAGGTGGGGATGTGGGAGATCTGGAAAGAGGTGGCTGGGGGTAGGGTCTATGTCAGAGGAAGATTTCTTCACTGTAATTTGTTGTTATACTAATTATATATCAATTAGTAATTAGTAACAGATAAATGACACTTTAATTTGTTCTATCACCCATTTCGTACATTTTCAAATATGGTAAAAATCTTGTTTTGTTCCATTTCCCTGAACTAGTCTGGCCCATAAACCACCCTCAATCTGCAGTCTCTGGAAGTTGCATCACCAGTTCAGGACAAGATATGGGTATGTGTGTGAAATCTGTACATCCCTTCTCCTATATCACAGTGCATGTGAAACTCACATCTAGATCAGTGGACTCAGCACAGGCAGGAATGGTGGAGAGGGACCGTTACCGCCGATTAGAGGGCTGAGCTCAGAGAGATTGTCCCCTAATATTGTGAGTAACGTTAGTGCATATGAAAGTGAGGGCCAGGAATCAGTGACTAGAATCGGGCAGCATGAGCAGGGGGAGAACAAGCTTCTCCTAGAGTCATGAGGGTGAACAACCTCCTTCTAGAGTCACACTGGTTGGCTAATGTGCCTCTATTCCGACCTGCTTTGCTACTTCTTGGTCCTCTCAGTGCATCTCTGGACTAAACCAGTGCACACAGCCATGCTTTATGGGAGAAGAGTTTGTCAAAGAGCTGCTTGCAGAAGGCTTGATCCTGTGAAGTGCTGAGCACTCTGAGCTCCCATTGATTAACATAAGAACATAAGAAAGGCCGTACCAGGTCAGACGAAAGGTCCATCTAGCCCAGTATCTGTCTACTGACAGTGGCCAATGCCAGGTGCCCCAGAGGGAGTGAACCTAACAGGCAATGATCAAGTGATCTCTCTCCTGCCATCCATCTCCATCCTCTGACAAACAGAGGCTAGGGACACCATTCTTACCCATCCTGGCTAATAGCCATTTATGGACTTAGCCTCCATGAATTTATCCAGTCCCCTTTTAAACATTGTTATAGTCCTAGCCTTCACAACCTCCTCAGGTAAGGAGTTCCACAAGTTGACTGTGCGCTGCGTGAAGAAGAACTTCCTTTTATTTGTTTTAAACCTGCTGCCTATTAATTTCATTTGGTGACCCCTAGTTCTTGTATTATGGGAATAAGTACATAACTTTTCCTTATCCACTTTCTCAACATCACTCATGATTTTATATATCTCTACCATGTCCCCCCTTAGTCTTCTCTTTTCCAAGCTGAAGAGTCCTAGCCTCTTTAATCTTTCCTCGTATGGGACCCTCTCTAAACCCCTAATCATTTTAGTTGCCCTTTTCTGAACCTTTTCTAGTGCTAGAATATCTTTTTTGAGGTGAGGAGACCACATCTGTACCAGTATTCGAGATGTGGGCGTACCATGGATTTATATAAGGGCAATAATATATTCTCAGTCTTATTCTCTATCCCCTTTTTAATGATTCCTAACATCCTGTTTGCTTTTTTGACTGCTCCTGCACACTGCATGGACGTCTTCAGAGAACTATCCACCATGACTCCAAGATCTCTTTCCTGATTAGTTGTAGCTAAATTAGCCCCCATCATACTGTATATATAGTTGGGGTTATTTTTTCCGATGTTCATTACTTTACATTTAACCACATTAAATTTCATTTGCCATTTTGTTGCCCAATCACTTAGTTTTGTGAGATCTTTTTGAAGTTCTTCACAATCTGCTTTGGTCTTAACTATCTTGAGTAGTTTAGTATCATCTGCAAACTTTGCCACCTCACTGTTTACCCCTTTCTCCAGATCATTTATGAATAAATTGAATAGGATTGGTCCTAGGACTGACCCTTGGGGAACACCACTAGTTACCCCTCTCCATTCTGAGAATTTACCATTAATTCCTACCCTTTGTTCCTTGTCCTTTAACCAGTTCTCGATCCATGAAAGGACCTTCCCTTTTATCCCATGACAGCTTAATTTACGTAAGAGCCTTTGGTGAGGGACCTTGTCAAAGGCTTTCTGGAAATCTAAGTACACTATGTCCACCGGATCCCCCTTGTCCACATGTTTGTTGACCCCTTCAAAGAACTCTAATAGATTAGTAAGACACGATTTCCCTTTACAGAAACCATGTTGACTATCGCTCAAGAGTTTATGTTTTTCTATGTGTCTGACAATTTTATTTTTTACTATTGTTTTAACTAATTTGCCCGGTACTGACGTTAGACTTACCGGTCTGTAATTGCCGGGATCACCCCTAGAGCCCTTTTTAAATATTGGTGTTACATTAGCTAACTTCCGGTCATTGGGTACCGAAGCCGATTTAAAGGACAGGTTACAAACCTTAGTTAGATTGCAGCAGGACTGAAGATGCTCAGCACCTTACAAGAGCAAACCCATAAAGCACAATTTTTGTCTCTACAAAGACAATATTATTAGCTTTTTCCTGGACTAACGTTGCTCCCAGAAGGCAGATTCACTCCTCACCTTGGTTGTCTGGAGTCTGGGGGTCATCATTCAATGCAGGCTCCTCCACGTTATCGTAATCCAACTGAGGCCCCTCAGGGGAAGCTCCCTCTGGAACAGCAAACACAACACTCAGCTCCCTCTGAACACACCCAGTTCCTGAGCAGGTTTCTAGTTCCCCATTAAGTGCCTATTGCATTGGAGTCCAGGCTATTTATCCTGGCATTTGTAGGAGAAGTCACAGGGTGATTAAGGAGAAAAGGGAAAGTCATGGACATTCTGTAAACTAGGAGTGGTGTCACTGTGACAGATTCCCCCCAGGGTGCCACCTGGAACTGGGGTACTACTGAGCCCTCTGACTCACCTGCCTGGGCTCCGTCTCACACTGTGTTGCTGTGACAAGCTGCAGACCCACTCCCAGTCCTACAATTCCACCAGCATTCACACAGGTAGGGACACACCCAGCTGCAGTTACATGCAGGCTCTCTGACCAGCCACTGTATGAACCAGCTGTGACGGTACCTCCCATAAGGCTTTATGGAAATATGCTTAGAATATGTTTTATGCTACATAAGCCAAGTAACATATCTCTGTAAGGGTTATGATCTACTGAATCTATTTATCCTATTTGTATGCATGTATCATTTTTGTATTCGAAGTTATGAATGTTATGAATGTTGGCTGTGTACTGGCTTGGTTTCTAAATAACCTTAGTACAGCATTTGCTCAGTTCCTGGAGAAAGGAATGTTGAAATTAAGTACCTAATCAAGAAACACTTAAAAGACAATGGATCTTGGAATGCTCCAATCCACATAAGAAGTCTACTTGAGGATGTTCAAGGTAGATTTTAAACAATGGATGCTACCTGTAAAAACTGTGAGTCATGCATGAACATGTGACTTGCCCAGGTGACTCCTAAACTCCATCTTGGAGCTGGACTTTGCATTGGAGTGAGGAGGGGGTCTCCACCCACAAGAGAAAGTCTATTTAAACCCTGGGGAGACCCCTCCATTTTGTCTTCAGCTGGCTAGAAGAGGAGCCGTCATGAAGAACCCCCTAACTACCACCTGAGCTGGAACAAGAGCTGTACCGGGGAAAGAATTGTGCCCGGGCCTGGAAGGGGTCCAGTCTGAGAAAAAAATTACTAAAGCATCTCTGAGGGTGAGATTATCTGTATTCAGTTTGATTAGACATAGATTTGTGCATTTTATTTTATTTTGCTTGGTGACTTACTTTGTTCTGTCCGTTACTACTTGGAACCACTTACATCCTACTTTCTGTATTTAATAAAATCACTTTTTACTTATTAATTAACTCAGAGTATGCATTAATACCTGGGGGAGCAAACAACTGTGCATCTCTCTCTATCAGTGTTATAGAGGGCGAACAATTTATGGGTTTACCCTGCATAAGCTTTATACAGGGTAAAATGGATTTATGTGGGTTTAGACCCATTGGGAGTTGAGCATCTGGGTGTTAAAGACAAGAATACTTTTGTGAGCTGTTTTCAGGTAAACCTGCAGCTTTTGGGGGAAGTAATTCAGACCGTGGGTCTGTGTTGGAGCAGATGGGAGTGTGTGGCTCAGCAAGACAGGGTGCTGGGGCCCCGAGCTGGCAGGGAAGGCAGGGGTAGAAGTAGTCTGGGCACATCGGGTGGCAGCTCCCAAGGGGGTTTATGTGATCCAACCCATCACACCAACAATAGAGAGACTACAACCAAAACAACTGCCAGCTTCCCAGTCTAGGACCCCAGAGCTGTATCGTCCTGCCCTGGTTAAAACCCCGACCAGTATTAATTTATTATCCAGTTTGCCTCCCCCTCAATGTGCAGAGGAAATGCAACAGCCTTTTCTCCTTGAGCTAAGATTTCCAAGCACTTCATTCCAACTCACTCATTTAGATAAAGAAAAAACAAGTTTACTAACTACAAAAGATAGATTTTAAGTGATTATATGGGATAACAAACAGATCAAATCAGATTACCTAGCAAATAAACAAAAATGCAAACTAAGCTTAACATACTAGAACAGGGATAGGCAATCTATGGCATGCATGCCAAAGGCAGCACACAAGTTGATTTTCAGTGGCACTCACACTGCCCGGGTCCTTGCCACCAGTCTGGGGGGCTCTGCATTTTAATTTAATTTTAAATGAAGCTTCTTAAACATTTTTAAAACCTTGTTTACTTTACGTACAATAGTTTAGTTATTTATGATAGACTTATAGAAAGAGACCTTCTAAAAATGTTAAAATGTATTACAGGCACGCAAAACCTTACATTAGCATGAACAAATGAAGACTCGCCACACCGCTTCTGAAAGGTTGCCGATCCCTGTACTAGAAGGATAGGATTTGACTTAACAATCTCTCATCCTGACTGATGATACAAGCAGGATAGCAGATTCTCAAGGTACAAGCTGCACTTGCTTTCCAGCTAGGAATCCCCAGGTTTTCATACACAGGCTAGAGATCCCTTTAGCCTGGGTCCAGCTCTTCCCCCAGTTCAGTCTTTTGTTCCTTTAGGAGTCTGCTTGTGTCAGGAGTGAAGAACCATGGAAGAACCATGTCACTTCTTGCCTGATACAGATTTAGCATATGGCAGGAGCCATATGTTTTAATCTTGGTTCCCAGGCCAGTTTGTGGAAAAATACTGACATCCCAAAATGGAGTCCAGTGTCACAGAAGAATCCCATGCACTGCTACAGACTAGGGACCGAATGGCTAGGAAGCAGTTCTGCAGAAAAGGACCTAGGGGTTACAGTGGACGAGAAGCTGGATATGAGTCAACAGTGTGCCCTTGTTGCCAAGAAGGCTAATAGCATTTTGGGCTGTATAAGTAGGGGCATTGCCAGCAGATCCAGGGACATGATCATTCCCCTCTATTCGACATTGGTGAGGCCTCATCTGGAGTACTGTGTCCAGTTTTGGGCCCCACACTACAAGAAGGATGTGGAAAAATTGGAGAAAGTCCAGCGGAGGGCAACAAAAATGTTTAGGGGCTAGAGCACATGACTTATGAGGAGAGACTGAGGGAACTGGGATTGTTTAGTCTGCAGAAGAGAAGAATGAGGGGTGATTTGATAGCTGCTTTCAACTACCTGAAAGGGGGTTCCAAAGAGGATGGCTCTAGACTGTTCTCAGTGGTAGCAGATGACAGAACAAGGAGTAATGGTCTCAAGTTGCAGTGGGGGAGGTTTAGGTTGGCTATTAGGAAAAACTTGTTCACTAGGAGGGTGGTGAAGCACTGGAATGGGTTACCTAGGGAGGTGGTGGAATCTCCTTCCTTAGAGATTTTTAAGGTCAGGCTTGACAAAGCCCTGGTTGAGATGATGTAGTTGGGAATTGGTCCTGCTTTGAGCAGGAGGTTGGACTAGATGACCTCCTGAGGTCCCTTCCAACCCTGATGATTCTATGATTCTAACTGAACTATATAAACATGGTGTAAAGTCTCCTAGTTTATATGGGCTACATTGTGATTTGGGCTTGTGTTCATGCCATAGAAGCAGATGGGTAAGACCATGGGCACAGATTAGGGTTTTGTTTAATGTTCAGTGCCAGATGTGAAATTCAGATTTTTCTATTGCAAGCAAATATTCCTGAGCCCCATTCCTTGCAGGTCCTCCCGCGGGGGAGGGTACCATGAACTGTACACAGGAAGGGCCAGAATTTGATCACATATTTCCATCACAGGGTTCATCAGAAATATTTGAAAGTCTGATTAAATCTGATCCCACCAGAAGGGATACAATCAGTGCTGGGCCATGAAATCGAGTGAAGGGAAATGACGGCCTTTACAGAAAGTGCCGTGGAAATTAAATTCTCCACCCAGATTTGAGTCTTTGTCTTTGTATGCCACCTTACCCCATTACCTTGTTCTGATCCAGAATCGTTTCCCCCTTCACTGTCCCCGGTGTAATACTGCAGTTTCATCACTGAGTCCTCTGCATAGGAGACTGGAGAGACAACAAATGAGATGTTATCACAGTGAGAACAGCTAAACTGACTGCTGGCTGATGCACCCGGGTCCTAGATCAGGATTTACAGCATCCATATATTCTAGGTATAGCTCTTCAACAGTTAAAGTGCAGCTTGTGGAGAAACTACGGTCTAACACAAGTTGTAGCTAAAATTAATATTAACACCATTTTTTTTTAAAAGCTATACAAATTGGTGAAAGAATTTCAAAATTGGTTTTTGCTCCTACTGAGTGAACCTGATAGTGTGAGAGTGAGATTGATAGAAAGAGAAGCTCTCACTCATATGTGTATTATATCAGGAAATTGCATCAGTCTGTATTCAAAAGTTGTGCTGTGTGGACCTCAGGTGCTCGTGATCTCCCTGCATTCCACAGGGATGTGTTTACTGTTCATACGTCACATTTGAATAGTTTTAGATTTAAGTTTTAACCCTACGTTAATTTTGTGGATAACAATGACATCTTCAGATTGTAAGAAACACAAGCAAGAAGAAAAAAAACAAAGTTTGAAGTCAGAATGGGAGGAAGATTTTGATTCACTGTTAAAGATGGCAAACCCCTGGGCCTTATCTGCAGTGCATTGCTCGGTCACTACAAAGCAAGCAACTTGAAAAGTCGTTATGAAATGAATCACAATAAATTTTCATCTAAATACCCTTCTGAATCAGAATTAAGGAAAAACAAGCTAGACACATTAAAAATACACCTAAACAGTCAACAGACACTACTTTCAGCGTTCAGTAAAGAAACTGACACAACGACCAAAGCTAGTTTTGTTATAGCATGGAATAGCACACATGCTCACTTGTGTGAACCCCTGTATAGTGCAAATGATTGGTTAGTGTTTTTGCATAGCTATGTTTTAAGTAAAATAATTGGTTAAGGCATAGATAAGAGAAATCCTTATTTTAACTACATAATGAGGGTCAAAAGACAAGCTTGTTGGAACTGAACTCTAGGATACAGCTCAAGACCTTTTAACCCTGCAGACCAGACCATGCAGAAGCCAGCGCACAGATGCCATGACCCTGACTGGCCATCAGGAGACGTCCGTCTGTTTTATTGGAACTGGAGAGCATACGATGCTTGGTGTGTGTATTCTGTTGATTTGTTGCTAATTGTTAATAAATTATTGTACATGTTTAAGGATATTGACTGTGTTCTGAATCCATCTGGAATGGTGTTAGCTCTGAGCCCACGGAAGGATAAAGTTGGGTCCCTTATGCCCTGAGTACCCATGAGGATCAGGGGAGCCCTATATTACGCTCTGACTATCCATGAGGATGGTAGGGGCGGAGTCATAAATTGTACAGGTAACACCACTTCTTAAAGCAAAATACTCCCTCTTCCCCTGTCATGAATATATGGGGAAGGGCAGCAACCTTTATGTATGCAGTAGCATAAAATCTCTCCTTGGCAGCTGTACTGGATTCCCTTATCTGTAAAGGGTTAAGCAGTTCAAATAACCTAGTTGGCACCTGACCAGAAGGACCAATAAAGAAAGAAGATACTTTCAAAGCTGGGGGGGAAGGATTTGTTTGTTGTTCTCTCTCCAGACAGAGGAAGAAGACAAGCAGGTACAATATCACCTGAAATATATACCAGGAATAATCCATCTAAAACCACAGAAACTGTGAGGACGGCAAGGAGATGTGTTAGGTTATTTCTTGTTTTGGCTTGTGAATTTCACTATGCTACAGAGGTAGTTTCATTCCTGTTTTTGTAACTGTGAAGCTGAGCCCAGAGGGGAATCCTCTGTGTTTTAAATCTTTTTATTACCCTGTAAAGTTACCTTCCATCCTGATTTTGCAGATGTGATTCTTTTACTTTTTCTTTACAATAAAAGATCTTCTTTTAAGAATCTGATTGATTTCAAGGTCCTAAAGACAAAGGGTCTGGTTGAGCTCATGTTGCTAAGTCAACTGGTTGGTATTTTAGTCTCAAGCCTCCCCAGGAATGGGGGTGAAGGGGCTTGTGGGGATATATGGCGGCGGGATAGGGACTCCAAGTGATCCTTCCCTGAATTTTTGTGTAAATCACTTGGTGGTGGCAGCAATATACCGTCCAAGGACAAGGAAAGAAATGTGTGCCTTGGAGAAGTTTTAACCTAAACTGGTAGAATACAAGCTTAGGGGGTCTTTCATGCAGGTCCCCACATCTGTACCCCAGAGTTCAGAGTTGGAGGGGAACCCTGACATCCCACCTTGTTGAAAGATTAGGCCCCTCGCCTCCCAGGATCACAGCCTGTGACCAACTGGATGCACTTACCATGCTCAAGAGAGCCTCACAATGTCCTAAACTGAGAGTAGCAACTGATTGATATTGAGTCAAAATGGCACAAAGGTTGAAAGGGCCGTGACTCAAAGTTACCCACATCTCCTGGGCTGATCTCTGTGATCCCAGGGCAGGAGGGAGCCAACCCAGCAGACCAGAGGCTGCGGTGGGAGGGGGGCACAGAACATCCCCTGCTCCAGCAGTTTTCAAAAGATGCTATAGCCTGGGCCCAGAGACAGTCACTTTGCTGACCCACAATTAGTTACACTCCAAGGCTACAAGATGGGCAGACGGGACTGGCTGTCCTGAGAATGGGGTCTAGCAGAGTCCGCTGGGGAGGGGACTCACCTGACCAGATGTGGATTACTGTTTTGTGGGGCCCTGAGCCAGAGCAAGCGGGAGTCCCTCTCCACTCTTTCTATCAGTAGTCCCCTGCCCCTGCATCTGGCGCTCCTGCCGAGAAGCAGGGTCAGGTTGTGGGGGCTTCTCCCTCTCCCTGGGAGGAGTGCTGGGCATGCAAACAGGGTGAGGCACGCCCCACACCCTGATCCCACTCCCTGGAAAGAGAGGCAGGCGGAGCAGGTCAGGGTGTGGGAGCACTGATTTTTCCAGGGCCCCCGAATTGGCTGGGGACCCTACACACAGGCCCCATTGGTCCAGTGGCTAATCCATCACTGCACCTATATGAGTTCAGTAACTGGTCTTTCCACAAGCCCAACGCCCACAGCAGTCCAGGGTTCACAGAGCTGGTGGCTGAGGATATCTAGCTGTGGGTCATGGCCTCAAGATGGAAAGCTCAGTAGGAATGAGACACACATACCTGAGTGACCCAATATCTGCTTCTCTCCCATCAGGTTATAATCAATCTCCTCATACACGGGATCTGAGGGTCTTGTGGCATCTGAAAAAAAAGGACAGTGTTTGCATAGGGTCATAGAAACTATAGATAGGAAACCCTATTAGATCATCCAGCCCTGAGCCCTGGGGCCAGTCCAGGACCGATCCCTACAGCACTTTCCCAATGCTCAGTCCAGCCTACATTTGAATGTGCCAGGTGACGGAGACCACGTCCCTTTCCACAACAACCCTTTGATGATGGTTCCCATGGGCTAATTCCCTGTCACAAGTGTCTCCTCATATATAGCCTAAAAATTTCCATTATACATTCATCTCATTAATCTTTGTTATTCTCTCTGGTATCACTTGAAATAATTCCTCTCCCAAACTGATGTTTACAGCTATGAGCAAAACAGCACTTATATATATATATACTTAGTACTTCTACACATGCTGCCTAGGGACTGTGTGGGCATTAACTAGTGAATGTTTTTGTGCTTTTTAAAAAATGAAAAATGCCAAATATTGGAATTGTCTTTGATTTTTTGACAATTATCACCCAAGCTCTTTTCCAGCATTTCTTCTTCCTTGAACCCTCCCTCCTACTGAGTCTCTCTGTTCAGTGTCCTCCCTCACACGCACTTTCTTGTACTTTCCCCTAACGTGATCTCTATTTTTTGCCAATATTTACCATCTCTCTAATCCCCTATTTTATTATTTCTCTGTCACCACTGCTCTCAAATTCACCCAGGTTAGTGTCATCTGAAAGTGTTATTGCTCTCCTGGTTATTTCTACAGCCAGATCATCAATGACAATATTAAATAAGACAGGACTTAGCATAGACCTGAGGTCTCCTCACAGCTCTGCCAATGCCCACAGCTCTCCACAGCTGCAGCTCCCCCTGCTACTGCAGAGACATTTCAGACAGTGACACTAATCAGGACCCACCTCTGTGCTGTGCCCTGGCCCTCTGCACCTGCACAACCAGAATGATTAACAGCAGACAGAGAAGGACCCCCAGGATAATGCAGATGACAACCGGCACCGTGACTCTCCCACTGTCGGTCAGAGGGCGGCGTGGGGGAGCTGGATGGAAATGAACATGCAACAGGGAGAGATTAATCTATGAGAGTCAGGGGGGCCCAGAGGAGCTCACCAGTGTCTGACTGAACCATCTAGGAAACAGGGTAATGGGCTGGGACACAGTCTGTGCACCATGGGCGCAGCTCACAGGATGCTGCTTAAATCATAGCCCTGGTAGCTAGAACCAATAGACAGGAATTATCCTGCTCAACATGGCCTGCAGCTCCCACCCGGGTGTCATTCACCCTTAGATTTCACACTCTGTGTAAAGAAGCTCATTTTCTCAGGCTGGAGGTTCCAGCTCATCCCCCTGTGAGCCTGGCACTAGGTAAATTTAACCCTTGATTGGAAGAGAATGTGTTACCTGTTGTAGCTGGTGAAGCTGTTGTTTCTGTCACACCTGCAAGGGGAAAAAGAAGGAGAGCTGGAGTGTGGAGTGAGGGGATGGTGACATGCTGTTACATGATTGTTCCTCTGACTCCCCATGTGCCTCTGCACATCACCTACATTTCACCCATGATATCTTCCTCAGAGCAGCACAGGCTTAGTGGCTTAGCCTGTGCTGGATAAAGGAAGTGACATGATCTGATGCCATAGCACATTAGAATACAAGAAGTCCCAACACATCCCATCCATTAAGGAAAAAGGAGGCCTGGTCTGTGGGCAGGAATGGGGACCCAGCTGCTGTGACACTTGCTCCCTCTTAAAAATTATATAATAAAGCAGAAACATCTCCTGTCACTTACCCGAGCAATTCACAGCAGCATCTTCCTTATGATCACAGTTACTCTCACCCCATGGCATGGCAGGACAGTCCCAGAGAGATGACTCTGTCCCTCTGCAGTTCACCTTCTCCACCCAGATGGGACCAGTCCCCTCGCCAAATGCAGTCTCGCCTGAGGCAGATACAGCAGATCCACAGCCCAGTTGTTTACACACAACGTTAGCATCTGCCATGTCCCAGCCGTCATCACAAACTGTTCCCCAGGAACCACGGTACCAAACCTCCACTCTGCCCGAGCATCCATTTCCTCCCATGACGCGTAACTTCTCCTGGCCTGGAAATGCAGAAACCTCACATGTTACTGGGACAGCTGGGAATGTCCTTAGGGACTGAGGAGGCGACACAGAGAGGCAGAGATACCTGTGCAGCTCGTAGAGTTCAGGCATTCAGCAAATGGATTCTGAGATGGTTTCCCTCTCCTACCTGTGGAGATAAAATGCTGAGGTGAATGGACTGGGCGCATGTGTGCTGCAGCACTTTATAAATTGTCCAAAACTAAAATCTGGTAATTTCGATAATTAGCTCTTCCAGTGTTTCTCTAGATTTTGAAGTCTTTGATCAGTTCCCAGCTGGCATGCATGTGTCTTTATGTAACTGGCAGGACAGTATATCTAAGGGTTTGTCTACACTTGAAATGCTACAATGGCACAGCTGCACCACTTCAGGTAATAACAAAATGTTTTTTAAGTACATCAGAAGCAGGAAACCTGCTAAACAAACAGTGGGGCCCCTGGACGATTGAGATACAAAAGGAGCACTTAAAGACGATAAAGTCATTGCGATGAATTCTTTGCTTCAGTCTTCACGGATGAGGATGTTAGGGAGATTTCCCAACCTGAGCCATCCTTTGTGGGTGACAAATCTGAGGAATTGTCACAGATTGAAGTGTCACTAGAGGAGGTTTTGAAATTAATTGATAAACTTAACAGTAACAAGTCACCAGGACCAGATGGCATTCACCCAAGAGTTCTGAAAGAACTTAAATGTGAAATTGCGGAACTATTAACTATGGTTTGTAACCTGTCCTTTAAGTCAGCTTCTGTACCCGATGACTGGAAGATAGCTAATGTCACGCTAATATTTAAAAAGGGCTCTAGAGGTGATCCCAGCAATTACAGACCGGTAAGTCTAACGTTGGTACTGGGCAAATTAGTTGAAACAATAGTAAAGAATAAAATTGTCAGACACATAGAAGAACATAAATTGTTGGGAAAAGTCAACATGGTTTCTGTAAAGGGAAATCGTGTCTTACTAATCTATTAGAGTTCCTTGAAGGGGTCAACAAACATGTGGACAAGGGGGATCCAGTGGACATATTGTACTTAGATGTCCAGAAAGCCTTTGACAAGGTCCCTCACCAAAGGCTCTTATGTAAATTAAGTTGTCATGGGATAAGAGGGAAGATCCTTTCATGGATTGAGAACTGGTTAAAAGACAAGGAACAAAGGGTAGGAATAAATGGTAAATTTTCAGAATGGAGAGGGGTAACTAGTGGTGTTCCCCAAGAATCAGTCCTAGGACCAATCCTATTCAATTTATTCATAAATGATCTGGAGAAAGGCGTAAACAGTGAGGTGGCAAAGTTTGCAGATGATACTAAACTGCTCAAGATAGTTAAGACCAAAACAGACTATGAGTCGGCAATGTGATGTGGCCGTTAAAAAAGCTAATGCGGTCTTGGGATGCATTAGGCGAGGTATTTCTAGTAGAGATAAGGAGGTGCTAGTCCCGTTATACAAGGCGTTGGTGAGACCTCATTTGGAGTACTGTGTGCAGTTTTGGTCTCCCATGTTTAAGAAGGATGAATTCAAACTGGAACGGGTACAAAGAAGGGCCACTAGAATGATCCGAGGAATGGAAAGCCTGTCGTATGAAAAGAGACTTGAGGAGCTCAGTTTGTTTTCCTTAACCAAAAGAAGGTTGAGAGGAGATATGATTGCTCTCTTTAAATATATCAGAGGGATAAATACCAGGGAGGGAGAGGAATTATTTCAGCTCAGTACTAATGTGGACACGAGAACAAATGGATATAAATTGGCAATCGGGAAGTTTAGGCTTGAAATTAGACGAAGATTTCTAACCATCAGGGGAGTGAAATTCTGGAACAGCCTACCGAGGGAAACAGTGGGGGTGAAGGACCTCTCTGGCTTTAAGTTTAAGCTTGATAAGTTTATGGAGGGTTTGATAGGATAACACTATTTAGTCAATAGGTCAATAACATGCCTTCACTGGTAATTAGTACCGAGGGTCAATGTTGGGATAGTGAAAGTCTTTTTCCCGAGTATCTGGCTGGAGAGTCTTGCCCGCATGCTCGGGGTTCAACTGATCGCCATATTTGGGGTCGGGAAGGAATTTTCCTCCAGGGTAGATTGGCAGTGGCCCTGGAGGTTTTTCGCCTTCCTCCGCAGCATGGGGCAGGGGTCGCTTGCTGGAGGATTACCTGCTACTTGAAGTCTTTAAACCAGGATTTGGGGACTGCAACAGCTGAGTCAAGGGAGAGAATTATTTCAAGAGTGGGTGGGTCAGCTTTTGTGGCCTGCATTTTGCGGGAGGTCAGACTAGATGATCATAATGGTCCCTTCTGATCTTAAGTTCTATGAACTTCAAAAAGATCTCACAAAACTAAAAGCAGCAAAGAATCCTGTGGCACCTTATAGACTAACAGACGTTTTGGAGCATGAGCTTTCGTGGGTGAATACCCACTTCGTCGGATGCAAGACTAAGTGATTGGGCAACAAAATGGCAAATGAAATTTAATGGGGATAAATGTAAAGTAATGAACATCGGAAAAAATAACCCCAACTATATATACAGTATGATGGGGGCTAATTTAGCTACAACTAATCAGGAAAGAGATCTTGGAGTCATGGTGGATAGTTCTCTGAAGACGTCCATGCAGTGTGCAGGAGCAGTCAAAAAAGCAAACAGGATGTTAGGAATCATTTAAAAAGGGATAGAGAGTAAGACAGGGAATATCTTATTGCCCTTATATAAATCCATAGTACGCCCACATCTTGAATACTGCATACAGATGTGGTCTCCTTATCTCAAAAAAGATATACTGGCACTAGAAAAGGTTCAGAAAAGGGCAACTAAAATGATTAGGGGTTTGGAACGGGTCCCATATGAGGAGAGATTTAAGAGGCTAGGACTTTTCAGCTTGGAAAAGAGGAGACTGGGGGGGATATGACAGAGGCATATAAAATCATGAGTGGAGTGGAGAAAGTTAATAAGGAAAAGTTATTTACTTTTTCCCATAATACAAGAACTAGAGGCCACCAAATGAAATTAATGGGCAGCAGGTTTAAAACAAATAAAAGGAGGTTCTTCTTCACACAGCGCACAGTCAACCTGTGGAACTCCTTGCCTGAGAAGGTTGTGAAGGCTAGGACTATAACAGTGTTAAAAAAGAACTAGATAAATTCATGGAGATTAAGTCCATTAATGGCTATTAGCCAGGATGGGTAAGGAATGGTGTCCCTAGCCTCTGTTTGTCAGAGGGTGGAGCTGGATGGCAGGAGAGAGGTCACTTGATCATTACCTGTTAGGTTCACTCCCTCTGGGGGCACCTGGCATTAGCCACTGTCGGTAGACCTTTGGGCGGACCCAGTATGGCCATTTTTGTGTTCATATGTTCAGTGTAGACACTAACTGTGCAGAAGGGAGGGGTTCTCAGTGTAGGTAATCCACATCCCCGACCTAGTGCTGTTTACATGGGATTTAGGTTGGCTTAATGACATCGCTCGGGGGTGTGGATTTCCCCTGCACAAATTAGCCGGGTCGACATAATTTTCTAGTGTAGACCAGCCTGGAATTTACTCCAGTTCCCCACTCAGACAGCATCATTGAATCCCCTGCACGGTGAATGGAATGTAAACAGACACATGAATTGAAATGCACCCTCACCCCTGCAGGAACCAATAGAAGAGGATTGTTAATTTTAAGAACAGCCTATATAGGAGTTGCAGGTCTGTACCTTCCTACACTGAGAGGCAGTGTATTGATACTGGTTATGGCACTAGACTAGGACTTAAAAGACCTGTGTTCTATCTTTGTCCCTGCCCTCAATCTGCTGTGTGACCTTGGGCAAGTTATTTCATCTCCATGTCCCTCTGCATCTCCTCCCATCTGTCTCGGCTGTAAACTTCTTATGGCAGTGCCTTTCTCAGTCTGTGTTATTACAATGCCTGGTGCATTGAGGCCTTGGGGACTTTAGGTGTTACAGTAATATAAATAATGCTTCAGACACGGATCTGTCGATGGACTTCACAGCCCAGACCTCTGATCATTATTCCCAGGAAGATTTTTAACCATAAAGCCACACTACTGCTGTTCTTTAGTCTACTCCTGAGGGAATTCTGCACCAAAATATTAAAAATTCTGCGCACAATATTTTAAAATTCTGCAAATTTTATTTGTCAAAATAACACTATATAATCATGCCAGTTTCAATTATTTTGGTAATTTATTTCAAAATATCTGTCAGCAAGTATGTCTGTAACAATACAGACACACAAAGATTCCCCCAGGAGTAGTGAGTTAAAGAAACCCTTATGACAACCCAGTTCCGGTTTCTCTGCCCCCTCGCCGCCCCCCAGACATTAACTGGGAGGCTAGACACCCACAACCCCTCTCCCCTTGGGCCCGCCACAGCCCTCCCCCAGCTAATACACCCAAACCCCCTACCACCCAGAGCCCAGCCGCAGGGGTCTCCTGGCCCAGATACCCGGACCTTCTCCCCCCCAAGCCCAGCCACAGTGGCCCCCCTTGCCAAGATACCCGCTCCCTCCCCACAGAGCTCAGCCATGCCCCCCCACAGCCCAGACACCTGCCCCTCCCTACCCTTCAGAGCCCAGGGATCCAGAGGGAGAAACAGCCTGATGCTCAGTCCCAGGATTGTGTGGAGTTTCCTATGTGCTGACATCTCCTTCCCTCAGAGTGTGCTGGGAACTGCAGCTCCTGGGAACTCTCTAGCTCCCTTCCCCTCCCGCCAGTAGTGTCTTCTATGTGCGAGCTGGGCTTTGCTGTGTCCAGTGGTCTCTAGTGGTGGCCAGCAGCACTGCAACCCATTTCTGCGGGGGGAAAGCCAATGCTGTATGCATAACATTAATTTCTGCAAAATTCTGCATTGTGCAGTGGTGCAGAATTTGCCCAGGAGTATTTAGTGGATAACTCTTACTGGATCTCACTAGGGGACTGATCCAATACCCATGGAAGTCAACAGGTGAAAAAGGTGGTCTTGAGGTTAAGGCATTGGCCTAGATTTGCAAGTCATTTGCCGCCAATGCCTTGTTATACTACAGACTCCTTGAGACAGTTTTTATGTCTGTTCTCTATCTATAAAATGGGGTCCATAATGCTTTCTGGAAAGCAGTGTTCTTGTGTGGGTGACACTTGAGTTTGCCACAGTAGACAGCAGGATTCTGATCCCAGTTTTTTTTCATACTCCACTGAAGTGGAGTATGAAACACTGCCTACTCACATTGGCAGTGAAGGGCTTGATTTGTTAATAGTGTTTACGTACCTACACGAGAAGATTTCTGAGAGCAGATAGCTTTTTAATCTAGTACACAAAGGCCTAACACGATCCAGTGGCTGCAAGGGGAAGCTAGACAAATTCAGAACAGTTTTTTTTAACAGTCACCATAATTAACCATTGAAACATTTTACCAAAGGCTGTGGTGGATTCTCCGTTACTTTAAGTCTTTAATTCAAGATGGGAGGTTTTTCTAAAAGACATGCTGTAGCTAAACCAGAATGTATAGGCTAGATGCAGAAATTACTCGTTAATACTCTATGGCCTGCAAGATTAGATTATTTTAGCAGGCTCTTCAGACCTTAAAATCTACAATTTGATTACTTCACTGGGTGTTGGATTAGGTCATAACTGATCATTCTGTGTAATGTGTATTTTTTAATAATTGATTTCCATGTTTGTTATTAACAGACTACATTCCTATCTCTATAACCTCAGAAACTGAAAATAAATTTGTGCCATTGCTGAGTATGTTAAAAGAATATAACTATTTATTTCATAAAATATAGTGAAAATATAAAATACCATAATTGTATCAAAACCAGTCAGCAAGTTAGACTTGTGTTTTGAGTGTTTATATAGTACAAATAGTTTACTATTTACCTTCACAAGAGATGTGGGTTTCTTGTCGTCTGTTACATGACTGCTGATTCCATGGATCTGACGGGCATTCCCACAGGGAACCGTGCTGCTTATCGCACCGAATACCATCCACCCAAGTGGGGCCAGAGCCTATTCCGTATGTAACATCTTTTTCAAGAATCCCACTGTCTCCGCAGTCCAAATGGTTGCATATAAGTGCCCTGGTGGCTTCATCCATAGGACTGTTGCAAACACTGCCCCATGTCCCATTGTAGAAAATTTCCAGCCGCCCAGCACAGTCACTGTCGCTCACCAGCCTCAGATCTGTGAACTCTAGAAGGAAATGCAGAAGTTGACTGTGACATTTTCTGATTCTGAAACACAATGTGGTTTGAAGGCTGAATCCCTGAGATTGCTAACAAACCTTCACATTCTTCTACAAAAGCAAGATTAATTTCATGAGTCAGAGAGACTTTTCTGGAGACCAGTGACAGACATATTAACAATGGAATTGTTATTTAAAATACATCATTCACCAACAGTTACACACAGTGTTACCCAACATCCATAATTTAATACATGTTCTAAAGCTAAGGTAATAATGCAATATTTCCAGTACCCCTTGATATTAACTGTTGTCAGTGTAGACTTTTTAATGGTGACCATTTCAGGTGGATAGATCAGGAAGAAAGACAGAGAAAGGGAAAGGGAGATAAACTTTCTGTTATCCTCATCTCTCTCCTCAAACACCCATATACTTCATTAAATCCCCTGGTAACCAAACTCATGAGATCATTCACAGAACAGACCTGAGCAGAGAACTCCTGCGTCCTCTTTATGTCTGCAGTTGTGCTGGTCCCAGCCCCCGGAAGGACACTCCCAGAGATCAGATTCATTCCCAGAGCAGTTCACATCATCCAGCCAGATCTGCCCAGATCCTTGCCCATAATGAGCAGAGACAGTTGCATTGATGGCACGTCCACATCCCAGTTGATTGCAAACAACATTAGAGTCTGGAAGGTCCCAGGAATCATCACAGACTGTTCCCCAAGTGCCATTGTAATAAATCTCCACTCTCCCAGCACAGCGACCTGGCCCATTCACCAGCCTGATCCGCCTGCACCCTACAAGGAGGAATCCCAGTGGGTAATATGTAATACAATGATAACTGAACAGCTTCCACACAAATCAATTACACTGCTCCAATAGATGAAATAGTCAAATGCTTTTAAAAATCTGTCTTTAACAAGAAACATAAAGAGAAGTCTGCAGAGTTAGAAAGTGATTAAGGCATGGCAAAGAGATCTTAAAAGTGCATAAGGGAATAAGGCTTAATCCCGAATGCTTTCTCCTAGGAGAAAGAACTAGCTGAGAGTTTGTGGATCTGCAGAATCAGTCGTGCCTTTAAAACTCAAATCTTTTCAAACATGTATTTGAAAATAAGCTTAGAGGGCATTCGAGGAATTATTAACTCACAAGTTTGCTTAAGTACTAATAATTATGTTTGTAAGTGCTGAAGAATTGGGAGGTACTAGCAGATTAGAGGAAAGCAAATATGGCACCAATTTATTTGAACAATTATGTAAGAAAGACAAGTGATCCTGATTACTACAGTCCTGTAATTCATATTCCTATCCTGAATCCAATGTAACCATAAGCCGTTAGCAGCTGAAATTTACAAAGAAACAAGTCATGCTAAGTACCTTATACTGCTTTTTAATAGCTATCACATCAATGGATGATAAGAATACAAAAGATCAGGGGTAGGCAACCTATGGCACACGTGCCGAAGGCTGATTTTCAGTGGCACTCGCACTGCCTGGGTCCTGGCCACTGGTGCGGGGGGCTCTGCATTTTAATTTAATTTTAAATGAAGCTTCTTAAACATTTTAAAAACATTATTTACTTTACATACAACAATCGTTTAGTTATATATTATAGACTTATAGAAAGAGACCTAAGGACGTTAAAATGTATTACTGGCACATGAAACCTTAAATTAGAGTGAATAAATGAAGACTTGGCACACCACTTCTGAAAGGTTGCCGACCCCTGCAATAGATGTAATAACTCTTCATTTTAGTAAAGCATGTGATAAAGTTTCTCACAAAATCAAGCTTTCAGCATTGAGCATTCTGACTTAGATATGATTTTGGCTAGGATGTGATCAGCTGCAGGGCTGAACACAAAATGTAATGATAAAATGGCACTGTGTTATGTATAGTGAAAGTCTCAGATTACACAAAACTGGGAGAGACTGTGAACACTGAAAAGTGACAAATCATAAGCAAAAATATAAAGCCCCATTCTATACTATTAACTTTTAAGTATAAATCCACACTAAAGTCAAAGGGGAATTGTGCTTATATCCTGATGACACTATATGGCAGGGGTGGCCAAACTGTGGCTCGCAAGACAAATGCAGCTCTTTTACCCTTAAATTATGGCTCGCAAGCCCCTTCCACCCTCCCTTCTCTGCCTACCAGACCTAGGCGGGCAGGGAGCTCGGGACCTCTGCCTTGCAGTGCAGTGGTGGGGTGGGAGATTCTGTCCAGCAGGGAGGCGGGTCTCAGGACCTCAGCCCTGTGGGGTGCACCTGCCAAGGCTCAGGGCTTCTGCAGGAGTGGGACTGAAGCCCCAAGCCCTGGCTTCTGGCAGGTGTGCTCTGGCTCTCGAACTTCTGAAGCCCATCGTGCAGTGTCTTGGTGGGCCAGTACGTTTAGCCACCCCTGCTATACGGCCCTTGGATAAGGAAATCAAAATGAGATTCAGTTCAGGAAAATGGAAGTGAATATGTCTGGGGAAAAATAATATGAAGCACATATAATCATTGGGATCAGCTGAGAGGGAGCAAAAGTGAAAGAGACCTAGTGGCAAGAAAGGAAAATAGAATAGATATGAGTCTGCAATCATGGGCAGCAAGTATCAAAGGCAGGGGGAGGCTGTGCCTCCCCAAACTACCTAGCGTGATTCTGCCCACACTCTGCCTCCAGGCCAGGCCCCCTCCTGCGGTTCGCAGTGCTCTGCCCTGGCTGTCCTAGGCTGACTGGCTGGTGCTGGGGCTGCGCTGCCCAGCGCACTGGGGCTGGGGGCGCTGCAGCCACACAGCCTGGCACTCTGGGGCTGGCTGCCTGGAGGTGCTGCAGCCACGCCACCCGGCTGCCTGGAGCACTGGGGCTGGGACCTTGCCCCCCCTGCTCCCTGGCCCTAGGGCTGGGTGTCACGGAGGGGTGCTCTGGGCTCCTGGGAGGGGTAGAAGAGAAGAGGCAGGGCCTTAGGTACAAGGGGAGGGAGAAAGGGGCCTTGGGCACAAGGGGAGAGGCTGGGGGCTAGCCTCCCCCAAAGGCCAGATCACCAGCCACCCACGTGTGCAATGTGATACAACTGCAAGAAACTAAGCTGTCTACTCTAGGCTGCATGCATAGAGGCATCATATTGGAGAGCAGAGTGGTTCCCAGTATGGTTCTGAGAAGAACTAGTTGAATTTTCAGACAGAAACATTTTCCATTGGAAAATGATGATTTGACAAAATTGCAACAATTGTATTGATTTTTTCAGTTTTAAATTAAAATTATCAAAATCTATTGTAATGCTGAAATGATTAATTTCTGCTTTATCATTTCTACTTTTATGTTACATTATGTCATATGACAATTATAATAAACATAAAAGTCAAGGCAATGGGGTCAAAACAAAATGTTTTAATTTTTCTGAAACAAAGTTTTGGAATTTTTGCTTGCATGAAATTTCAAATTTTAATTTTAATTTGGAGGGAAAAAATAAAAATTTCCCAGTTTCCTGTGGAATGGGAATTCTGGTTTCTGACCCACGAGTTCTGAGGAGCACACCCGTGACACTCCTGCCTGATCCTACTCCCTTGACACCATGAGGGGAAATGTGAAACAATCTAATGTCTTTAGAAATCTGTTTAATCTACTTTGGGACAGCAAATACCATTATGCATTAACCATAAATGTAAGTTATTGTGTGGTGTCATAAGATGTTAGGGACCTCACGAGATCATCTAGTCCAAGCCCCTGCTCAAAGCAGGGCCAATCCTCAGACAGATTTTTACTTCAGTTTCTTAAGTGGCCCCCTCAAGGATTAAACTTACAATCCTGGGTTTAACAGGCCAATGCCTCAAACCACTGAGCTATCCCTTCCCCTCCTGCTTTATCACTACAGGGCAGAGTTAAGATTGTCTATTTCCAGGGCTCTACTACCACTCAGGACAGGGCTCTCATCGGTGGGCTATGAGACATCCTGATGTGGGTCTCTCTCTCATTGACATTGTTCCACTTTAATTAAATAAATATAATTGGGCAGAGAAAGAATCATCTTATGCCTAGCATGCTCATCCTAGAGGCAGGTGATCTCTGTTCAAATCCCTCCTCCTCATCAGGGAAAAAGGGGACTTGAACTGGGGATTTTCCATATCCTAGGTGAGTGTGTTAACCACTGGGATAAATGTAGCACTCTGCCTTGTTGTTTCCTTCCTCCCTACACTCCCTTTTGCTGTTCATGGAGTTAGGTGTCCTCTGAGCATGTCTACCAGATCGGACTCTGGACCAGAGTTAGGCACAGAAATGCCTCTCTTCCCCCAGTTCCCGGAGCACAATCTGAGACTGGTGCCTCCCTGCAGCTCAGGCTTAGGGTACATCCACACTGGAATAAAAGACTTGTGACATGGCTGCAGCTGGCCTGTCTCTGTGAGAGGGGCAGAGTTTAGGACACACCCCTCTCACTAGCATCTCCCATTGACTAGTTTACAAGGCTCCCTGCCTAGTGAGCTGACTTTTGTGAGTCCCATTCTAAGGCTTCTATCTCACTCCCACTCACTGTATAGGGTGCCTAACTCAGGTGTTGTAAATCACATCATTCCTGTGATTTTCTAAGCTTTTAAAAGATACGTTTTGCAATGCCTACTTCCCTTTGTGGGTCCGGGCTTTAGTGATCTTTCTTTGAGCTCTAACATCTCTATTGTTTGCAACAGGTCTTGGCTATTCAGCAGAGGGAATCTTCTGTGGCTACAGTACTGCCTTTTCTTTGTCCCATGAAACTCTATTCAGATTTGGCTAAGATATACAGTGTTCAAATTGCCATTTCCCTTCTCTCAATTGAGTTCCTCAGGAAAATGTTGGCAGCCTGTCAAAATCACTGACCTTTCCCATGCCAGGCTAATACTATCATCAAAGCAACAGCAGCAGCATTCACTGTACTGTGACCAGCACAGTTACCAGAGCAGCTGTAGAGGGGGAAGAGAGCAGGGCTACTCCTCTGTAAATCCCCAAACCCAGCACTTGGCCTCAGTGGCCCATTTACCACCACACCCTAAACTCTGAGGGTAGAAGATGGGACTAGAACCCCAAGAACCTGGCTATGGAGTAGAAGAGACACATAATGGATTTCCCCCAGCCATCCTGCTTGCGCAGCACAGGGTCCAACAGAAAATCACACAAACTGGGGTAATATATGGAGTGGGAGTTCCCCCAATTTTGAAGGTGTGGGCGCGAGAGCCAGACTGGGCTGGATTTCCCCACAACCATCGTGCAGACCCAGCAACCCATCCCTACTCTTGGATAACAGCCTTCTCCTGCTGCTAGCTAATATTGTTAGTTCTGCAGGTTAAATAGTAGCAGCAGTCTGGGCTCTAGTCCGAAAGGTATGAAGTAGGGGTCAAATCCCACTGAGGAGTCACAGGGGGAGGTGAGTGGTAGGGGTGCATATAATAGAATTTGTTTTTACATTTCTCTTTTAGGAAATTTCACATAAAACTACATTTAAAAAAACATTATTTGAGTTGCAGATTCAAGCTATCAAAAGTTAGGAAATAGATTTACGTTTGCTAGTGCAACCTTAATATTGGCTCTTTGTGCATGTGCATTATGATACAGACGTGGAGTATGTGATCACATACTATTTTTTTCACAGAGCCCCTGCCTCATTCAGTGCACAGGCTGGATTGTGCAGAATTGCTGAATTGCTGCTTTGCATCGGCACTTAATTGCTAATGTAGTTATACTGTTGTTTCTGCATATAACACACATACTTTTACTGGAGACAGTCCATAATGTGAACCTCAAATCCATATCTGTTTGAGATCTCAGCACAAGGTGGGGGTGGAGGCAGGCCCAGGGGCGGCTCTACGTTTTTGGCCGCCCCAAGCAGTCATGCCCGGGAGGTGCCCCGGAGCCGCGGGAGCAGCGGACCTCCCGCGGGCATGACTGCGGAGGGTCCGCTGGTCATGCGGCTCGGCTGGACCTCCGGACGGTTCGCAGGTCCGGCGGTTCTGCTGGAGCTGCCGCAGGCATGCCTGCGGGAGGTCCAGCCGAGCCGCGGGACCAGCGAACCGTCCGCAGTCGTGCCTGCGGGAGGTCCACTGGAGCCGCGGGACGAGCGCCCCCTCCGCAGTCGTGCCTGCGGCAGGTCCGGTCGTCCCGGGGCTCCGGTGGACCTCCCGCAGGCATGACTGTGGCAGGTCCGCCGGCCCAGCCTGCCGCCCCCCCGGGAAAGGGCCGCCCCACGCGCGTGCTTGCCGCGCTGGGGTCTAGAGCCGGCCCTTGGCAGGCCCCAGGGTGGGTCATGTTCCTATTGGACAAGGACAGGCTGTTTGTAAAATGTTTACAGTAAGTCACCTGAGCAAACGACACCAGCATCCTCAGTAATTCCTGCCTGGGCTGTCCCAAATGCGGAGATGTTGCAGAGAGTCAGACGAGTCTCATTTCCTGAACACTGGACACTTCTCAGCCCCACAGGGCCTGTTCCTCGCTCAGACTTAGGGGGGTTATAAGCTTTCTCAGCAACTCCACACTGGAGCTGCCTGCACACCACACTGGCATCATTCATGTCCCACTGGTCATCCAGTACTCTGCCCCACACACCATGGAGGGAAATCTCAACTCTCCCATCGCACCGGCTCTCTCCATTCAGCAGTCTGAGTGATTCCGAATGACCTGGGCTCAGGAGAGATGGGAAATAGACTATGCACATTAGGAACAATACAAACTATAGTAGCTCAGTGAATTAAATGACCCATATTCAAATCATTGCATTGATACAGGCATCTGCATGTGTCACAAGGAGGTAGTTATCATGTATGGCAGTGGCGTGTGTGACACAGAGATCCCTTGGCAAAGGCTCCCCAGTCCTTTGAAATTCTGTCCTCAGACCTGACAAACTCACTACACCGAATACACATCTTGTAGGGAATTTATCCATAAGGGGTAACAGGTAAGTATCTACAGAAAGCTCATAACTTATCATGACTCAGAACCATTATGAGATGTATGTGCAGGTAACATTTAAGGAATCATGGAAGTATATTGAATGTAGACTTTACAGACTGTCAGGGCTTGGCTACACTTGAGAGTTGCAGCGCTGGTGGAGGCTTTCCAGCGCTGCAACTAGTAACTGTCCACACCCTCAAGGCACATCCAGCGCTGCAACTCCCTGGCTGCAGCGCTGGCCGTACACCTGGTCTGCTTGGGGAATAACTAGTGACAGCCCATTCAAGCAGGCAGGAGCTGTTGCCCCTCTCTGGTTAGCTGGTGAGATAGTGCAAGGCTCAGTTGCTCCATTCCCAGACTATCAATGGAAAACCATCAGAGACAACTGCAAACAATCAAAACCAATACAGAGGTAAAAAAGGAACAATACAACAGCAGGGAATCATCCTGCCTATGAATATAGACAAAAGACTGGTTCAGTATAACACAGAGTGGGAGAGGCATTCTGGATCCTGTCACTGAGGAGACACTTTTTGGAGCAGGGGTGTGTTTGTACAAGTTTGGATCCTGATTCCTGTGAAGCCAGACAGCACTGCAACAGACTTAACTTTTCCGGGAAACCTATTTTTTGGATAGGAAAGGTAACTGTTGATAAGTGTAGGCCTTAGGTTGTGTTTTATGATTTTATTTTATATTGTAGCCATTTGTTTTCATCACTCTCTCTTGTTTTTAGTGAACTTTCTTTCTTAAATACATTTTCTCCTGTTTTATTATAAGTGCTTACAAGTGCTGTGTGTTATACAGGAGTTTACATTAAAACCAGTAAACTGGAGCACATTGCACTTTTGGAGAATCTGGGACTTCTGTGAGTAGCCAGTGTCAGGGGCTGGATATCACAGGGGAATGATTCAAAGGGACTTGGAGACTAGGCTGCATCTCTTGTTAACCTGCAAGGCAAAGACATGGCTGACATAGCCCAGAGGAGAGTGTTTGAGTGACTAACAGGCTGGTGGTGTTAGGGATCTAACACCCATCCACCATGGACAAGGCAACCTCTTGCTAGAGGTATGAGGCCACTAGGTGCCCTGGGTTCCTCAAGAATCCTCACAGTTTGATCAGAGTGTATCCACAGTGTGCCCACAGTGCACAACAATACAGCTATTCTCTGCTGTAGACTATGGGGAGAAAAGTACAGCTTAGAACAGCCCTGAAACTGCTCTTAGTTATACCAGGGTCTGGGCAAGGCCCTACATGGCACCAGAATAAAGAATGTAAATGTGGCTTAAAGCTGCCTGCCCTACCACCAAAGTGCAGGAATGGAGTGACTGAGAATCAGGTTTATGGTCTCAGTGAGACTTAAATACCTTGAAGACAGAGAATGGCACCTGAGTAGGCAAGTGGGTGTTGTGATTTATCTGAGGCCTGGTCTACACTATGGGGGGGAGTTCGATCTAAGGTACGCAACTTCAGCTACGTGAATAGCGTAGCTGAAGTCGAATACCTTAGTTCGAATTACTTACCCGTCCTCACGCAGCAGGATCGACGTCCGCGGCTCCCCCGTCGACTCCGCCACCACCGTTCGCGGTGGTGGAGTTCCGGAGTCGATGGGAGCGCGTTCGGAGTTCGATATATCGCGTCTAGATGAGACGGGATATATCAAACTCCGAGAAATCGATGGCTACCTGCCGATATGGCGGGTAGTCTGGACGTACCCTAAGGGAGTTTGGCCAAGGGACATTAATGGCTTGTGGTGATTAAGGAAACAATCCAAGGTGCTCTGGAGAACAGTCACCAGTGAGTCTTTATGCCAAAATCTCTAGAAAGAATAGAAGAGAGAGAAAGAGAGGGCAAGAGTCACCCTCTTTATGATGGGGAAACTCTAGTACATGGTCCCACATAGTTTGTTTTGTTTGTTAGTCTTGATTTAAAAAAAAGAAATCAACTAATAGATCCAAAATATGGTGCGGTGGCAGCCACTGCACACTTACAGTTGGGACCGAGTTTCTTTTATAATTTTGGCCACCCTCCTAACTTATCCTAATAAAGGAGTATTGGCTTCTATGTTGCCCATTCAAATCAGTGGTAAAGGACCATTTTCACTGTCTAATTTAAAGAAAACCAGTTCAGGGTGCACCTTAAAGTACAAAGAGGTTCACCAGTCTAAAAATCATTTAATGTTTCATTGTTTTGTTTCTTGACAGAACAAGAAGCAATGGTCTTAATTTGCAGTGGGGGAGGTCTAGGTTGGATATTAGGAAACACTACTTCACTAGAAGGGTGGTGAAGCACTGGAATGGATTCCCTAGGGAGGTGGTGGAATCTCCTTCCTTAGAGGTTTTTAAGGTCAGGCTTGACAAAGACCTGGCTGGGATGATTTAGTTGGTGTTGGTCCTGCTTTGAGCAGGGGATTGGACTAGATGATTCACTCCGCATCATGAAGAGGAGCAGAGTTGAGGCTGGGGGGCTGACCTGAGGGGTGGCACCCAGGAGGAAACAGAACTGATGGGTGGTTGGGTGAGGACAGAACTATTTGCTGGGCAGGGGACAGGCAGATATAGGGGTGAGAGCTCCTGCAGCCGGGCCAAAATCATCTTACCCAGTACAGTGGGGCAGCCACTGGGGCACTCTCTGTACCAGTCTCATGAATTCTAGCTCTGTCCTAGCTGCTTCTTTCTGTTGGAGGCTAATGTTCCTACTCTTCTTGTTCAGTCTTAGTATCTTCCATGATAAATAGTCTAGTAGGCAATGTTGCTGAAGTTGGGAATACAGAGATTTCTATTTTATTGCATAATCCTTGATCCTAGATCATTCTTCCTCTCCCTGTGCTCTGGAGCGCAGTGATGGACACTGAGGGGCAGGTGTCATTAATCCAGCATTTCTGCTGCACTTACCTGAGCAAATCACACTGGCATCATTGTCATGTGGGCACGGAGATGCCCCCAGGGCAGTCACAGGGCAGTGGCCCAAATGGGGTTCAGTCCCTTTACAATGAAATGTGTCTGTCGAGACAAAGCCTGTTCCTTTCCCAAAATGCCCTCCTCCTGGAGCTGATACAGCAAACCCACAGTTGAGTTGATGACAGAGAACATTGGCATCTGATAGATCCCAGTGTGAGTCACAGACAGTTCCCCAGGCATCACGAACCTTGATCTCCACCCTCCCTGAGCACTCTGTGCTGCCATTCACCAGCTGGAGCCCTGTGAGCCCTGGGGAGAAGGGAGAAGGAGTTTAGAGAGCGAGCTTTGGAGCAATTTTATACTCAATTGCTGAGTATCATAGAATCATAGAATATCAGGGTTGAAAGGGACCTCAGGAGGTCATTTAGTCCAACCCCCTGCTGAAAGCAAGACCAATCCCCAACTTAATCATACCAGCAAAGGCTTTGTCAAGCCTGACCTTAAAAACCTCTAAGGAAGGAGATTCCACCACCTCACTAGGTAACGCATTCCAGTGCTTTACCACCTTCCTACTGAAAAAGTTTTTCCTAATAGCCAACCTAAACCTCCCCCATTGCAATTTGAGACCATTACTCCTTGTTCTGTCATCTGCTACCACTGAGAACACTCCAGATCCATCCTCTTTGGAACCCCCTTTCAGGTAGTTGAAAGCAGCTATCAAGTCCCCCCTCATTCATCTCTTCTGCAGACTAAATTATCCCAGTTCCCTCAGCCTCTACTCATAAGTCATGTGCTGCAGTCTCCTAATCATTTTTGTTGCCCTCCATTGGACTTTCTCCAATTCTTCCACATCCTTCTTGTAGCATGGGGCCCAAAACTGGACACAGTACTCCAGATGAGGCCTCACCAGTGTCGAATAGAGGGGAATGATCATGTCCCTCGATCTGCTGGCAATGCCCCTACTTATACAGCCCAAAATGCTATTAGCCTTCTTGGCAACAAGGGCACACTGTTGACTCATATCCAGCTTCTCATCCACTGTAACCCGCAGGGCCAGCTCCAGACCCCAGCGCGCCAAGCGCGCGCGTGGGGCGTCATTTTAAGGGGAGGGCGGCAGGCAGCTCCGGCGGACCTTCTGTAGTCATGCCTGCGGGAGGTCCACTGGAGCCCCGGGACGACCGGACCTCCCGCAGGCATGACTGCGGTGGGTGCGCTGGTCCCGCGGCTCGTGTGGACCTTCCGCAGGCATGACTGCGGAAGCTCCACCGTAGGTGTGGGACCAGCGGCATGTCTGCGGGAGGTCCCGCGGAGGCACGGGACCGGCGCCCGGCAGTGCGAGCGGCGCAGCGCGCCGCCTTGCTTGGGGCGGCGGAATTCATAGAGCCGCCCCGGTAACCCCTAAGTCCTTTTCTGCAGGACTGCTGCCTAGCCATTCGGTCCCTAGTCTGTAGCAGTGCATGGGATTCTTCCGTCCTAAGTACAGGACTCTGCACTTGTCCTTGTTGAACCTCATCAGATTTCTTTTGGCCCAATCCTCTAATTTGTCTAGGTCCCTCTGTATCCTATCCCTACCCTCCAGCATATCTCCTCCCAGTTTAGTGTCATCTGCAAACTTGCTGAGGGTGCAGTCCACACCATCCTCTAGATCGTTAATGAAGATATTGAACAAAACTGGCCCCAGGCCCTACCCTTGGGGCACTCCGCTTGATACCGGCTGCCAACTAGATATGGAGCCATTGATCACTACCCGTTGAGCCTGACAATCTAGGCAGCTTTCTGTACAGGAAGTCAGGGGTGATTGATCCCTTTCCTATTGTTTGAGTTTTACCAGAAGCTGATGGCACCCTATTTTCCCAGCTCCCTACAGAGTGACATTGTTTTATTGTTGCACCCTACTCTAGAATACACAACACTGGGGTTTTAAAGGCATCATGCTGAATTCTTACGTGAGCATATGGCACTGGCATCAGTTGCATGTGAGCATGTCTGATTCACATGTGATATCCTGGGACAGTACGCAAGGTGTGACTCATTCCCCACACACCGCAACTCTTCAGTCCAGATCAGCCCATGTCCTTCTCCAAAGTGAGCTCCTCCTGGGATAGATAAAGCTCTTCCACACTCTAATTCATTACAGATAACACTGGCAGCTTTGATATCAAAGTGTGCATCACAGAGTGTAGCCCATGTTTCACCATGTCTTATTTCCACACGTCCTGAGCAGGGATTGTCTCCTCCCACCAGCCGAGGCTGTGAGTAGCCTAGAGAATCATAGAATCATAGAATTCAAGATCAGAAGGGACCATTATGATCATCTAGTCTGACCTCCTGCAAGATGCAGGCCACATTAGCCGATCTACCCACTCTTTTAGCAAGCGACCCCTGCCCCATGCTTCGGAGGAAGGCGAAAAACCTCCAGGGACACTGCCAATCTGCCCTGGAGGAAAATTCCTTCCCGACCCCAAATATGGCGGTCAGCTGAACCCCGAGCATGCGGGCAAGACTCTCCAGCCATACCCTCTGAAAGAGGTTAAGAATATCATATCATTGACCCAATTTGACCCAATTAAGTACCAGTTTGGCACTTAATTGACCTATTGACTAAGCCCGTTATCCTATTATACCATCTCCTCCATAAACTTATCTAGCTTGATCTTAAAGTCATGGAGGTCCTTCGCCCCTACTGTTTCCCTCGGTAGGCTGTTCCAGTATTGCACTCCCCTGATGGTTAGAAACCTTCGTCTAATTTCAAGCCTAAATTTCCTGACTGACAATTTATATCCGTTTGTCCTCGTGTCTACATTAGCACTGAGCTGAAATAATTCCTCTCCTTCCCTGGTATTTATCCCTCTGATATATTTAAAGAGTGCAATCATATCTCCCCTTATCCTTCTTTTGGTTAAGGAAAACAAACCGAGCTCCTCAAGTCTCCTGTCATACGACAGGCCTTCCATTCCCCGGATCATTCTAGTGGCCCTTCTTTGTACCCGTTCCAGTTTTATCTCATCCTTCTTAAACATGGGAGACCAAAACTGCACACAATACTCCAAATGAGGTCTCACCAACGCCTTATATAACGGGACTAGCACTTCCTTATCCCTACTAGAAATACCCCGCCTAATGCAACCCAAGACCGCATTAGCTTTTTTAACGGCCACATCACATTGCCTACTCATAGTCATCCTACGATCAACCAGGACTCCCAGGTCCTTCTCCTCCTCCGTTACTTCCAACTGGTGCGTCCCTAGCTTATAACTAAAATTCTTGTTAGTCATCCCTAAATGCATAACCTTACACTTCTCACTATTGAATTTCATCCTGTTACTAATACTCCAGTTTACAAGGTCATCCAAATCTCCCTGGAGGATATCCCGATCCTTCTCCGAATTGGCAATACCTCCCAACTTGGTGTCGTCCGCAAACTTTATCAGCCCACTCCTACTCTTGGTTCCCAGGTCAGCAATAAATAGATTGAATAAAATAGGACCCAAAACCGAACCTTGAGGAACTCCACTGGTAACCCCCCTCCAACCCGACAGTTCCCCTTTCAGTACTACCCTCTGCAGTCTCCCCTTTAACCAACTCCTTATCCACCTCTGGATTTTCATTTCGATCCCCATCTTTTCCAATTTAACCAATAATTCCTCATGCGGTACCGTATCAAACGCCTTGCTGAAATCCAGATATATTAGATCCACCGCATTTCCCTTGTCTAAAAAATCTGTTACTTTCTCAAAGAAGGAGATCAGATTGGTTTGGCACGATCTACCTTTCGTAAATCCATGCTGTAATCTATCCCAGTTGTCATCGGCCTCCTGCTCCTTAACCACTCTCTCTTTCAAAATTTTTTCCATTACTTTGCATACTACAGATGTTAAACTAACAGGCCTGTAGTTACCCGGGTCACTTTTTTTCCCCTTCTTGAATATAGGAACTACATTAGCTAATCTCCAGTCCAACGGTACAATCCCTGAATTTAGAGATTTATTAAAAATCATCGCTAACGGGCTAGCAATATCACTCGCCAATTCCCTTAATATTCTAGGATGAAGATTATCCGGGCCCCCCGATTTACTTCCGTTAAGCTGTTCAAGTTTGGCCTCCACCTCAGATACCGTAATGTCTACCCCCATATCTTCATTCCCATCAGTCCCTCTATCACTATTCCTTAGCCCTTCATTAGCCTCATTAAAGACCGTGGCAAAATATTCATTCAGATATTGTGCCATTCCAAGATTATCCCTAATCTCCACTCCGTTTAAAGTTTTAAGCGGTCCCACTTCTTCCTTTTTGGTTTTCTTCCTATTTATATGGCTAAAAAACCTTTTGCTATTGGTTTTAATCCCCTTCGCTAGGTCCATCTCCACCCGTCGCTTTGCCTTTCTCACTGCATCCCTACACCCTCTGACCTCAATAAGGTAGGTTTCTTTGCTGATCCCTCCCATTTTCCACTCCCGGTACGCTTTCTGTTTTTTCTTAATGACCCCTCTAAGACGCTTGGTCATCCAGCTCGGTCTAAAACCGCTACCTACGAGCCGTTTTCCCTTTCTCGGGATACATGCCTCTGACAACTCCTGCAATTTCATCCTGAAGTAACCCCAGGCGTCATCTACCTTTAGATTCCTAAATATGTTGGTCCAGTCCACTTCCCTAACTAGTTGTCTTAATTTAGTAAAGTTAGCCCTTTTGAAATCGTAAACCCTAGTCTCAGATGCAATATTGATTATTCTCTCATTAATTTTGAAACGAATTAGCTCGTGATCACTTGAGCCAAGGTTGTCCCCTACAACTATTTCCTCAACAAGGTCCTCATTACTCACCAAAATCAGATCTAAAATGGCATCCCCCCTCGTTGGTTCAGCAACCACTTGATGGAGGAATTCATCAGCTATCACGTCTAGGAAAAGCTGAGCCCTATTGTTATTACTAGCATTTGTTTCCCAATCTATATCTGGGAAGTTAAAGTCTCCCATGATCAAGCAGTTCCTATTAGTGTTTACCTCCTTAAAAACATTAAAGAGCTCTCTATCCGTCTCCAAGCTAGATCCTGGCGGTCTATAGCACACCCCAATCACTATCCCGGGTGAGGCTCTGGTAGTTTTCTTCCCTAATGTGACCATTGCCCACACAGACTCCGTATTAACCATTGCATTGCTAGTTATTTCATTACATTTCACCTCATTATTGATATACAATGCTACTCCCCCACCTTTACCTTTGCATCGGTCTTTTCTAAACAGCACATACCCTTCCATACCTGTACTCCAGTCATGGCTATCGTTCCACCATGTTTCGGTTATTCCTACGATATCCGGTTTCAATTCTCGGACCAGGAGCTCCAGTTCCTCCATTTTATTACCTAAGCTTCTCGCATTGGTGAACAAACATCCTACCTTTTGCTGTTGGGCTCCTCTCACTCTTCTCACCCCGCTCGGTAGGGACACAGTACTACCAGTATGACCTGTCGATCTAGTATCTGTCCCCCCCCTCTTCCTTACACCTAACCGTCCCCCTCTGGCTATATCTGTTGTTATCTTCTTGTTCCCACTCCCAATGTATAAATTTGGCGTGGAGTGCACCAGGGCCTCTGAGTGCACTCCACACCTGTGAGTAGCCTAGAGAGTCAATCAATCCATCAGTGAATGTTAAACTTACACTCCATACTCGCTACTACACCTTTCAGTAGATAGACATGTTTTTCAAACTTTTTCATAACAATGTTTAGAAATCATGGATTATAACTATGAGTACATTAAAAAAAATTAAGTACCTGTAATTAAATATCTGTTCTTGAAATATGGACCTTTGTGTCACTATTTAGAAATGAACGCTACTGTCAGTGGTTTTTAACTAATTGTGAAGGATGTGAGAGAGGCCTGTATTATTTTATGAAGCTTTGCTTGTTTGCTTGTTGTGTTGTCTGCTACAGGATTACTAAGGGTACTACAAGAAGAGGTGTGTTCTTAATTCAGTTTAGCCAACTTGGGTTAAATAGGAGTGAGGACACACCAGTTCAGCTTTTAACTCAGGGCGGGTCTATACTACAAATGCTGCATCAGCACAACTGCACCGATGCAGCTGTAGTGCTTTGATGAAGACACTCTAAGCTGAAGGGAGAGAGCTCTCCTTTCAGCTTAGTTACGTCACCTCCACAAGAGGTGATAGCTACATCAGCAGGAGAAGCTCTCCCACCAACATAGCACTGTCTACACGGAGGGTTAAGGTCGGTATAACTAGGTCTCTCAGGGATGTGGATTTTTCACACCTACGAGTGATGTAGTTATACTTGTAGTATAGACCTGGCCTCAGATTAGCAGTTCAAATCAAGCCTAGGGCAGCCAGAGGTTGAATTTGAGCTGCTAACCTGAGTTAAAAGGCAAATTGCCATGTTTTCACTGATATTTTAATTAAAGTTAACTAATGGGGGCTAGCTAACCCATGTTAAGAATACACTTTTTTGCTGTCTATGCATACCCTGAGGGTTAAATCAGATCTGGATGGTTTGTTTCCACAAGAAACAAGACAGTGTTTTAGATAACTCATTTACTGATATTCAGAAGACCATACACCTGACAACACCTTTGAAGTTTTAACACTGTCCATGCTGCGATCAGCTTGTTGGCTAGTGAAGTGGGGGGAGATCCAGGTGGGAAACTGGAACAAATGCTTTGAAATGGATAAAAAGAGTGTTCCTGAAGAGCAGGCAGAGGAAGTGGTCAATTTACTGCTCTAGGGGAGCAAACTGGCACAGAGACAGGCCCTGGAGGATGGGTCTTAACTTTTAAGCAGCTGGACCTGCCTAAGCTTTAAGGGATATGCTAAGCTTTAGGTAAGATAGAAGCATATTTGTTGTGTAAAAACTTGTTTCTGCCTTATTCCTGCTGCTGCGATTAAATAATACTGATACAGAGGTAGTGGCAGTGAATAACTAGCTGGCTCTGTCCCTGATGTAAGGGCACTCTGCATTGGAGATATTCCCTGGGGGAGGATGCACTTGTCCTGTGGCCCCATGCTCCAGGTTACCTCTGCCACTAACCTGCTGTCTGACCTTGGACTACTCATTTCACCTTTCCAGGCCTCAGCTTTTTCCTCTCGTTTTTGTCTGTCTTTTCCATTCAGACTGTGAGGCAGAGACTAACTATTACTTTGCATTTGTACAGTGCCAGGTACACCGGGCTCTGATCTCATCTGGGGCCTCAAGAAGATATACAAGTAACTAATAATAACAACTGTGGAGTTGCTACCAACACCTTCATAATTGTGCTTTGGCTGTCAATTTGCCGTCTTTCACCATGAGCTACAACCTAAACTCCTGACTTTGTTCTTACTCAGTCCTTACTGAAAACAAAGCCAAAAGAAATTTTACCAGAGTAAAGACTGAGAAGAAAAACTGTATAAGGGCCTCAGGATTTGGCAATATGAATGGGTCTGAGCCTAACATCAGGGGAGGCAAACTTTAATTGCAAGAATGGGCATTATTTTAGGAGACAGAGAAGAACACTCCTCTCCCTAAGTGTGAATTGAGAGTGCAAATGTATTTATTATTATTATTAGGTTATGGTGGCACGTACGGTGTGCTAGATGCTTTCCAGACATTCTAGAAGGGAAGGTTCCTGCTACAGGGAGTACATCTTCCAAGGGCAGAGAGACAGGTACAGAAAGTTTAGGGGAAGAGGAGAAGAAATAGCGCAATTTTATACAAATTAAACAGATTCACTGGCGTCAGCATGGTATGTGAGATAATTAGTGTTGCCCACTCTCCCCACTGTACTGGGTAAGATGATTTCGGCCCCGGCTGCGGGAGCTCTCACCCCCGCATCTGCCTGTCCCCTGCCCAGCAAATAATTCTGTCCCGACCCAGCCACCCATCAGTTTTGTTCCTTCCCAGGTGCCACCCCTCAGTTCAGCTCCCCCAGCCTCAACTCTGATCCTCCAGGGACATCCGCCCCCTCCCAGGTCAGTGCCGCGGGGGGAAGCCAGCCTGTTGCTCACAGGAAGGGAGGGAAACGGCAGGGAAGAGCCGCCCTGAGCTGATGGCTCTTTGCTCCCCCACCCTCCAATGAAAATGGCTTCAGATTGCTGAAGGGAAAGGGGGAGGAAGAGAGCTCTGCCGGAAACAGTTATGATTGGTTGTTTTACCCCAGGAGGCAGGAAGTGGGGGCAGCCAGCCAATCAGAGGACTCAGGATGGAGCTTCTTGCCTCATTGTAGGACTGGGCCCCAGACCAGCCACAGTTATGTCACATGTGGAAAAACTTGCAAGAGTGGGCAACTCTGGGCTCTAAGAGGGACTAAATGTGGAGGGGGCAGGGCTCTTGCAGATGAGATCCTAGAGGCGATAGCATGAGCAGAGGGACATGTAGTGAAAGGGACAGCGATTTTAGAAAATAGAACATGGGTTTTTTTCTGCTTTGCCTTCTTGTTTCTGAGCCTTTAGGGGTCACTTGTTCAAACTTTTCAACCCACCCACAAAGGCTAGAAACTTCCTTTTAAAACTATGACACAAAACAAAATGGCAAGAGTTGGTACCACTGCAGCTGTGAGGAGAGAATGATATTTTTGGTCCCACCTCTCGCCTACAGCTCTAGCCGGCACAGAGGTTTTAGAATCTGAGCCTGGCCTATCAGAGCTGCTGGAGCCTGAATCTCCTCTTCCATCCATCTCACCTGTTTCTCTTTCTGGGATCCGCACCAGTTCATGCTTTGCCCATGTCTGGCTTTAGAGCATGAGTTGTGCAAAGGGTCCTGCCAGGCCAGGAGAGCACTGAGCTGCCAGCTTCCTGCTCACCCAGCAGCAGCACTAGCAGCTCACATGTTCCACAGAGTCCTGCAGGCGTTTATTTGTGTGTAACCCCCACTTACCGTTGCCAGCTCCTGGAGTTCAGGATTCAGCCTCTGGAGGGCCTTATCCTAAAGGACTACAGCTATAATGGCTACTAGAGCCCCCTGACCCCATTCCCAGCCTGCTTGGAGTTCGGGGTCGAGACAGAAGGAACTAAAAATCTTTGCCAAGGCCAACAGGGAGGCTTCTGCATGGGGGATCTGGAAGAGCAGTCCACTGAACCTATGACAAGCCACAGCTGCACAGTCCCAGCAACGAGGCAGACTGATTTTACACAGAGTTTTAGTTTGGAAGCTGGAATAGAGGCAGCACCAGCATCTGGAGAGAGAGATCCAGCCTGGGACTGGCTACCGATAGCCAACTGAGACTTTAGGAGGATTCCAGACCTGGGAATAGCAAGCCTGGTTGAATCCAGGACATAATTCTGCCCCATTCAGGGATGAAGAAAAGTTAAGGGGATTTTTGTGTAAGCTGTCCAGTGCTGCAGTGGTGAACACACTATACCAGGATACACAAACTTAGCATACTGTCTGCCTTGGGAAGGTGCCAGGCAGACAGTTGGGGTTTGGAGGAACTTATGAGTGTTAAATTCTGGAGAATAGGCTTACTTATTACTAGAGATGACCAGCAATTTTGCCACTCAAGTTACTGGTTTTATGGTAAGCATGAATGAGGGTGGGTGAGTATGAATGTTGTGCTGGGAGATTTGTGCTGATTTGTGCGGGTGGTGAATGAGGGGTGTGTGCTAAGGTGAGGAGTTGTGTGTGTTTGATGTTATTGTGTGTTCTGTGGGTGGTTGTGTTGATTTGTGCCTGGGTTGTGTTGTGCTGGGAAATCTGTGTTGATTTGTTTGGGTGTGTCAGTTTCCTTGGGGAGTTTGTGGTGAGTTGTATGGGTGGCAAATCAACCTTTGAAGAACAGTGGCATTTGGGCCAAGGAACCCACTACCTATGCTGTCCGTCTTGTATCACTGACTCATTACAACCAATTAAATTGTTGCATGAAAATTAGCTGTAGAGTAGGGGTGGTGATTGGTTGAGTTAACTCTATAATCACAATGGTCTAGGACTCTTGGCATGGCATAGATGGGTATGTTACTGTTACATTATATATAGATTAGTTAACCTTAACCTTTTCCTTTCCTTGATCCTAGTTTCCTGTTCACAATAAAGTTACCATCACGGCTATGCTGTTATTTTTTATGTGTCCTTCCTTTGCTGGGATTTGTTTTATTTACTCGATTGTCTCCTGTGCACTGGGCTTTATACTCCTTTCCAGGTAGTGGTATTAGCACTGATTTTCTCAAAGGACAGCACTCCTGTGTACCTGGTACAGTGAGCAGTCATCTGAGTGGTGCCACTAGGCACCAAGAAAAAGAACCCAGGACCCAACCTATGCGAGGAGAGGGGGAAAGCCACTCAAAATATTGGTGATAGTAAGTGCCAGGGAGAGAAAGGCCATACCTCAGGAGAGAGGCCACATGAGTTCATACAACATCAGGTGCCAATGTCTTTGTCTGTCACATTGTGTACTCAAAGAATATGTCTATGTCCAGCGGAGGGTGTATTGCACAGGAGACCCTTCCCATACTAGATGTAATTATGCAATTTTACTCAGCCCTTGCACAACCACAACAGTAATTTGGTGAATTCTGATCACTCCATTTTATGATAGATACTGATAAATCACAAAATGTTATAAGGAGTGAGACTATACAGACACACTGTGGACTGGGGGAAAGGGAAACTGTGGCCAAATGCACCCTGTAATCACACCCTACACTCTACTGTAATAATCTTTGTATAAAATATGCCTTCTGAGGTTTCATTTGGAAACTAATAACTCACTGGGCAATAATATCATGGTGAAATGTGTGTAGCATGATTATGTGTGAAGTTATGAAATCCCCCCTGTATGATGTTAAAGGGACATGTTCAAATTCCTGTGGTCCGATTAGGCACAACTGGTCAAGTAAGTCTTAAACAAAGGGATGTGCAGTTACCTCAATTTACATATAAGCTGTAAGCAGAGTCCTCAGACAGCAGAGGAGAAAAGAAAGGAGACAAAATCTGCATCTCAGAACACACAGGCGAAAAAAACAACATTAAGCCTCTTTCCTCACTAGACTCCATGTCTCCTTCTGCTCAGCTGGACAGAATTTTATGAGGGGGGCTGAACTATGTAAATTAAGGGCAAACACCCCTGGGTATCTCTCTTCCTATCCATCTCCCTGTTTGTACCTAAGAAGAAAAACAAACAGCCGTTGGACTTTGGGGGAGGGGTCCTGACCTGAAAAGTTTGGTCTGTAATGCTATCAGAAGTATGTGGTGAAGACTTGACTTTGAATCAAGTGTAGTTTGTTACATTAGGCACTACAAAGAGTTTTTTTTTAATTTTCTTGTAACCATTTCTAGCCTTTATGCCTCATTACCTGTACTCACTTAAAATCCATCTCTTTGTAGTTAATGAACTTGTTTTTTCTTTAATTGAATCTACTTCAGTGTGTTTAAGTTAAATTGTCTGGGTAACTCCATTGAAGGTGGCAAGTTGTTGTGTATTGATCCCTAAAAGAGACAATGGACCAAATATCTCTGGACTGTCCAAGAGAGGGCTTGACAGTACAGAACATACATTTTTGGGGAAAATCCATGACTGGGAGTGTGTTGGGGTCACCTTGCAGAAATACCAAGGCTGGTAAAAGCCAGAGTGTAACCCAAAAGTGGCTGGCAGTCTGCAGTTACACACATACAGTCAGGGTGTTACCTGCATGCTGGCAGGCTGTTGGTGAGCAGCCCAGGTGGGAGCTACTGCAGCAAGGTATTGTAAGGCCCCTCACTGGTCTGGATTGCACCCTGAATGTCACAGAAACTAATGAAAATATGAGAGTAAAAAGATCAGGGAGGAAGAAAGGAAACATGAATAGAAAAGGAAGAAGACAAGGAGCAATGGCCAAGAACTGGCCTGATTCTTCACTTCCATGCAGGTTGTGTCATCTATACCTGTACTCCATGACTACAGTATGAATGTATAATGCCAGGACTAGTCTGACAGAGTGATTTCCAGTTTGGTAGCATTTTACATTCATGCACAACATGCCCAAAAGTGAAAAATCAGGCTCTAAATTTCACTCTGGTAGTTGGGAATAAACACTGTGGGAGGTAACAGATAAACCATTAGATGAGTGACATGAGGTTAGACAAGACTCTAGTGGGAAATGCCTTGCATGACGCTGTAGTTGGATCTGGCTACTCTCTGCCACTAAAAGTTCTTATTGTCTGATACTTTCTAAGCTCTCAAATGGCTGCACAGAGAAAAGTATGAGTCTGTTTCCTTTGAAAACATTATAACTCAACAGGATTTTATGGGGCTTCCAGTATAGACTCTCCAATGCCATGGTGATAGGTGCAGTTTAAATATGTAGATAGAATAGCTTATAAAATATCAATTATTTCCCTAGTTTGGATATACAAAATAAATTCGAAACCCATAAAAGGAAAATGGAAAATGTGGCATTGAGACAACTGCAGTGAGATTAATAAAGGGGACTCTAAAGATATCTGGGTTGGGAATTACATAGGGATTTGCTCACTATAACATGAGAGTAATAATTTCAGGATGTGATCATATTTACCCACTTCTACATTAGTCTGTGGGAATGGAACAAACTCTGTATTCAATCCCTTTTTTCACATGGCACGTAGAAGGATGGGCTGATTTCTTACCTGAGCAGGTCACTCCAGCATGGAAAGGATGAGAGCATGTTGACTTTATAGTCAGGTTCTCAGATCTGCAGTCCCAGGTTGTTGACTCATTCCCATGACAAACATCTCCTACCACCAAGTATGGTGTGGAATCTTCTCCAAAGTGGGCAGCACTATGGACACTAACTGCAGAACCACATCCCAAGTGTTTGCAAGCTACTGCAGCATGTTTCATAGGTGAGACAGTATAACACACAATGAAGCTCAGTTCACCAGTCTTAATCATCACTCTCCCAGCACATGGGTTGCTTCCGCTGACCAGCTTTAGAACAGAAGTTCCACCTTCAAGTAGAATCAGGACAGAGTTATTGGAGAGAGCACTGAGCCACATCCTCATTATTATTACTAATGGACTGGTCAAATAGTATTTGAAGAATATAATACTGTAACTCCTCATTTAACATTGTAGTTATGTTCCTGAAAAATGCTACTTTAAGCAAAATGATTTTAAGTGAATCCAATTTCCCCATAAGAATTAATGTAAAAGGGGGTGGGGGGGATTTAGTGGTTAGGTTAAGTTCCAAGGAATTTTTTTTTCACCAGACAAAAGAATATATATAGTATAAGTTTTAAATACACAATTTAATACTGTACACAGGAATGATGAATGTGAAGCTTGGTTGAGGTGGTGGAGTCAGAGGGAGGGATATTTCCCAGGGAATGCCTTACTGCTAAATGATGAACTAGCACTTGGCTGAGCCCTCAAGGGTTAACACATTGTTGTTAATGTAGCCTCACACTCTACAAGGCAGCAGGGATGGAGGGAGGAGACACAGCATGGCAGAAAGAGACAGAGACACACACCATGTGTGTGTGTGAAAGAGAGAGAGACAGAGACACATACCGTGTGAGTGTGTGTGTGTGGGAAGACGGAGACACACACCACATGTGTGAGGGAAAGATAGAGACAAGCATTGCCCCTTTAAGTACTCTGCCTTTTTAAGTAGATCAGTAAGTTGAGCCAGCAGCTGCTGCCAGCAAGCTCCCTCTGTCCTGAGCCCTGTCGTGTCCACCCCTGCTCTGTGGAGATGGGGGGCAGGAGCAGGTAGCAGGGGGAAGGAGACACCCTGACATTAGCACCCTCTTTCCTCTGCCCCACCCAGGAAGTCGGAGCCTCCTGGGACCAGTTCCAAAGCAGAGGGCAGGAGCAGCACATGACAGTGGGGGGAGGGACAGCTGAACTATCTGGAAATTGATACCTGCTGGGCGGCTGCTGCACAGGGAACTTAGGGGAGCTAATAGGGGGGCAGCCAGTCCAACTTCGTTCCAAGCCCCCACCAGCTAGCTCCAATGGGCTGCATTGTTTGCATGCAGTGGACAAAGCCGGTGGCTGCCAAACAACGTTATAATAGAGCATTGCACAACTTTAAACAAGCATGTTCCCTAATTGATCATCAACGTGACAACGCTAAGTGAGGAGTTACTGTATTAAGCAAGGGTCAATAGTTTATGGCTTTGTGAATCAATCACACACCAATGCTGTGAATTTTGACCATATTCAATGTTCTAAAGTAGTCTCTGATAACAACAGGTGAACAAAGGCTGATTAGGAGTCATATAGAAATCCTCCAATGTTATTTGGATTTGCTAGTCAGACTCCCAAATAATTCACGTAAGTCACATCATTGTGTTTCTGGTCCCTTATTGTTTCAGGTCCCTAAACAATCCATTGCAGCTTGGTTGTGTCAGAATGAGATGGACAAGAGGAAAGAAGCACCTGTAAAGAGTGTTTCTGCTCCAGGAGCTCTTAGATAAGTAGCTGCCATATTGTATTATTAACTAGGATAGGAGATTTAAAAAAAAATCTTTTAGGAATAGATTGTATCACTTTGATGCATGTTGAGTAGCAGCTTACTCCATTGATTTCAGTGGGACTACTCACAGAATAAGGTACTACTCACTGTGAGTAAGATCATCCAAATCTGGTTCACTGTGCCTGAATGTGCACAAACCGGAGCTTTCTGTGCCTTTGCATTTGAACTTCAGATTTCAAAATAGCTGCAATCGTTCCTTAGCATGACACTCTGCGGTGGGCAGGGCAAGGATGGTTCCTATTAGAGTCTGTGATTTGCCCCAATTGTAACTGTAAGTTTTGGTTTTTGTTCTGAAAATTTATTTAATAAATTCAAACAGAGAGAGAGGAGGAAGTCCCGTTCTCAATATAGTGGAATCCCTCTCATCATGTATTCTTGCTACAAACCAGAAGAGGGCTTTAACTCATATCCAAACAGATTTATTGACTATAAAGATAGATTCTAAGTGTTAGAATCTATCATTATAGTTAATAAATCTGTTTGTTTATTATACCTGAAGGAATGCATTTTGTTTGAAGCATGTTAGAAGCTACCCTTGGGATAACAAGCCTGGTACATATAAATTTCTTTGTTAAATTGACAAACATAGAATCATAGAATCATAGAATCTCAGGGTTGGAAGGGACCTCAGGAGGTCATCTAGTCCAACCCCCTGCTCAAAGCAGGACCAAACCCAACTAAATCATCCCAGCCAGGGCTTTGTCAAGCCTGACCATAAAGACTTCTAAGGAAGGAGATTCCACCACCTCCCTAGGTAACACATTCCAGTTCCTCACCACCCTACTAGAGAAAAAGTTTTTCCTAATGTCCAACCTAAACCTCCCCCTCTTCAACTTGAGACCATTACTCCTTGTTCTGTCATCTTCTACCACTGAGAACAGTCTAGATCCATCCTCCTTGGAACCCCCTTTCAGGTAGTTGAAAGCAGCTATCAAATCCCCCCTCATTCTTCTCTTCTGCAGGCTAACCAATCCCAGTTCCCTCAGCCTCTCCTCATAAGTCATGTGCTCCAGCCCCCTAATCATTTTTGTTGCCCTCCGCTGGACTCTTTCCAATTTATCCACATCCTTCTTGTAGTGTGGGGCCCAAAACTGGACACAGTACTCCAAATGAGGCCTCACCAGTGCTGAGTAGAGGGGAATGATCACATCCCTCGACCTGCTGGAAATGCCCCTACTTATACAACCCAAAATGCCATTAGCCTTCTTGGCAACAAGGGCACACTGCTGACTCATATTCAGCTTTTCGTCCACCGTAACCCCTAGGTCCTTTTCTGCAGAACTGCTGCCCAGCCATTCGGTCCCTAGTCTGTAGCAGTGTATGGGATTCTTCCGTCCTAAATGCAGGACTCTGCACTTGTCCTTGTTGAACCTCATCAGATTTCTTTTGGCCCAATCCTCTAATTTGTCTAGGTCCCTCTGTATCCTATCCCTACCCTCCAGCGTATCAACCACTCCTCCCAGTTTAGTGTCATCTGCAAACTTGCTGAGGGTGCAGTCCACACCATCCTCCAGATCGTTAATGAAGATATTGAACAAAACCGGCCCCAGCACCGACCCTTGGGGCACTCCACTTGATACCAGCTGCCAACTAGACATGGAACCATTGATCACTACCCGTTGACCCCGACCATCTAGCCAGTTTTCTATCCACCTTACCGTCCATTCATCCAGACCATACTTCTTTAACTTGCAGGCAAGAATACTGTGGGACACTGTATCAAAAGCTTTGCTAAAGTCTAGAAATAGCACATCCACTGCTTTCCCCTCATCCACAGAGCCGGTTATCTCATCATAGAAGGCAATTAGATTAGTCAGGCATGACTTGCCCTTGGTGAATCCATGCTGACTGTTCCTGATCACTTTCCCCTCCTTTAAGTGGTTCAGAAGTGATTCCTTGAGGACCTGCTCCATGATTTTTCCAGGGACTGAGGTGAGACTGACCGGCCTGTAGTTCCCTGGATCTTCCTTCTTCCCTTTTTTAAAGATGGGCACTACATTAGCTTTTTTCCAGTCATCCGGGACCTCCCCCGATCGCCATGATTTTTCAAAGATAATGGCCAATGGCTCTGCAATCTCATCGGCCAACTCCTTTAGCACCCTCAGATGCAGCGCATCCGGCCCCATGGACTTGTGCTCGTCCAGCTTTTCTAAATAGTCCTGAACTACTTCTTTCTCCACAGAGAGCTGGTCACCTCCTCCCCTTACCGTGCTGGAGAGTGCAGCTGTCTGGGAGCTGACCTCGTCTGTGAAGACAGAGGCAAAAAAAGCATTGAGTACACTAGCTTTCTCCACATCCTCTGTCACTAGGTTCCCTCCCTCATTCAGCAAGGGGCCCACACTTTCCTTGACTTTCTTCTTGTTGCTAACATACCAGAAGAAACCCTTCTTGTTACTCCTAACATCTCCGGCTAGTTGCAACTCCAAGTGTGATTTGGCCTTCCTAATTTCACTTCTGCATGCCTGAGCAATACTTTTATACTCCTCCCTGGTTATTTGTCCAATCTTCCACTTCTTGTAAGCTGTTTTTTTGTGTTTAAGACGAGCAAGGATTTCACTGTTAAGCCAAGCTGGTCGCCTGCCATATTTACTTTTCTTCCTACACATCGGGATGGTTTGTTCCTGCAACCTCAATAAGGATTCTTTAAAATACAGCCAGCTTTCCTCGACTCCTTTCCCCGTCATGTTATTCTCCCAGGGGACCTTGCCCATCAGTTCCCTGAGGGAGTCGAAGTCTGCTTTTCTGAAGTCCAGAGTCTCTGTTCTACTGCTCTCCTTTCTTCCTGGTGTTAGGATCCTGAACTCGACCTTCTCATGGTCACTGCCTCCCAGGTTCCCATCCACTATTGCTTCCTCTACTATTTCTTCCCTGTTTGTGAGCAGCAGGTCAAGAAGAGCTTTCCCCCTAGTTGGTTCCTCCAGCACTTGCACCAGGAAATTGTCCCCTACACTTTCCAGAAACTTCCTGGATTGTCTGTGCACCGCTGTATTGCTCTCCCAGCAGATATTGCGGTGATTAAAGACACCCATGAGAACCAGGGCCTGTGATCTAGCAACTTCTGTTAGTTGCTGGAAGAAAGCCTCGTCCACCTCATCCCCCTGGTCTGGTGGTCTGTAGCAGACTCCCACCATGACATTACCCTTGTTGTTCATACTTCTAAATTTAATCCAGAGACTCTCAGGTTTTTCTGCAGTTTCATACTGGAGCTCTGAGCAGTCATACTGCTCTCTTACATACAACGCAACTCCCCCACCTTTTCTGCCCTGCCTATCCTTCCTGAACAGTTTATATCCATCCATGACAGTACTCCAGTCATGTGAGTTATCCCACCAAGTCTCTGTTATTCCAATTACATCATAATTCCTTGACTGTGCCAGGACTTCTAGTTCTCCCTGCTTGTTCCCCAGGCTTCTTGCAGTTGTGTATAGGCATGTAAGATAACTCATATAAGCTTTCAGCGTCCAGCAGATATAACTGGACACTACAAAATGAAGGTTCCTAGGATTGTGTCTGGGATTGGAGATATTGGCTAGTGTCATTTGCTTGCAATGGGAAGCAGTTTACGTGCCAGAGGCTGTGCGTGAACAGCTCAGTAGTGAGGGTTCTCTCAGCAGAGCAGGGTAAGGCTGGCTCCTAGAGTCAAGGATTGGAGTGACTTGGCAGATCACTGGTCTGGATAACACCAGAGGGGAACATCACAGGCTCTCTCCTATTTCTCTCTGTTGGTCATTAATACTTTAACTGAGTATTCAAGGCCAGCTGGGTGTCTGCCTTCTGTTGTTAACATAAGTCTTGTCCCAGGTGTACAAATGAATACGGCCATTATTGCTGGCTGCAGCAGTAGCACACACAAAGGGTCAGATTTTCATTGGCCTTTGCATAGCTACACAAGGGGGCAGTAAGGGGACAAAAGTACAAGTATAGGAAAGTACAATTGCAATCCATAGACTTCCTCCATGTTCTCCCAAGGACACATATTGTCCAAAAGGGAGGGCAAAGAGGAGGCCCTGCTCTTCTTCTACACTGGCCCTAAGAACAGAACAGACTCAACAGGGGTAGTAGACTCCACCATTGTAAAGGAGAAAGCAGTTGGCTTGCTTACCCAAAAAGGCTGTGCACGTCCCCCAACGCAGATACATGCCTAAGAGGCACATTTACCTGATAACAAGAAAGGTAACCAGTCTGCCAGAGAGGGAGGGAGGGAGGTTTCTGCTGCCAAAAAAACTCAGTTTTGGCCCTTTTCAGAATACAGGGACTCTCCTAACATGGGCATCCCCAGCAGAGGTGTACTGTTCTCCCCTCCCTCTCTCCCTTCTTCCCTCATCCACTTCACCTTAACCAGACAAATCTGTGAGCACTTGCCTTCAGGAACCTCTGGTAAGAAAGACCCAGCTTGTTTTAAGAAACAAGCAGAAAAATGAAGTCAGTCACTGGGATGATTCTGTTGCATATGAAGGATGTGGCAAGTGCTTGTTAGGTGCGGGATTCCCAGGGTTGAGGAAGGGGTCCCAGAGCCCAGTCATGTACCTCTGCACAAATACTAGCCCTGCCTCCTAGAGGGGTCAGAGTTAACCCCTTGAACAAGCATCACACTTATCAATAGAACAATGCTTTTATCTAACCCAGGTAAAGCCAGGAGTAAAGACCCAGGTCAGGATCTCTAGAAGGGGTTACACAGACTCTCAGACACACAGCCCTGCTATGCTCCTCCAGTGTCTGGCTAGACACACAAAGACCCTCTGCCCCATGCCAGTGCAACCCCCTGATTTCCCCAACACACACCACCAAATGGGTCAGTCCAACCTGTCCATGCATGGTGAACTCCAAATGGTACATCTTGCTGTGTGGTGTCAGCATTCCTGTCAACTCCAGGGCTGTGTGTCTGTAAGGCTTCCCTTTTGCAAGCAACAGTGCAGCAACTGGTTCTCCTCCAAGCAGCTTCTCATTCAGACTTTGCACCCGTGCGCGCTCGTATCTCTCTACCCCAGCTCAGTGCTATTGCTCCCCAGCTCTTCCTTTGTTCTTCCTCCAAATCTTCGTTGACCCATGTGACATTGTTGACATAAACTGTGACCATATAGATCATTGTTGCGACCACTGTTACAATCCCTGGGAAGCTAATATGAGGGGGCAAGGAGTACAGGAGAGATGGCTTTATTTTAAAGAAGACTTATTGAGGGTGCAGGAACAAACCATCCAAAAGTATAGAAAGAATAGCAAATATGTCAGGCGACCAGCTTGGCTTAACAGTGAAATCCTTGCTGATCTTAAACACAGAAAGCAAGCTTACAAGAAGTGGAAATTTGGACAGATGATTAGGGAAGAGTATAAAAATATTGCTAGAGCATGCAGGGGTGTAATCAGGAAGGCCAAGGCACAATTGGAGTTGCAGCTAGCAAGGGATGTGAAGGGTAACAAGAAGGGTTTCTACAGGTATGTTAGCAACAAGAAGAAGGTCAGGGAAAGTGTGGGATCCTTACTGAATAGGGCAAGTGATGTAGTGACAGATGCTCAGTGGTTTGAGCATTAGCTTGCTAAACCCAGGGTTGTGAGTTCAATCCTTGAGGGGGCCACTTAGGAATCAGGTGCAAAAATTGGTACTTTGTCCTGCGAGTGAAGGTTGGGGGCTGGACTTGATGACCTTTCAAGGTCCCTTCCACTTCTAGGAAATTGGCATATCTATTATGATGTGGAAAAAGCTGAAGTACTCAAAGCTTTTTTTGCCTCGGTCTTCACAGACAAGGTCAGCTCCCAGACTGCTGCATTGGGCAGCAGAGTATGGGGAGGAAGTGAGCAGCCCTCAGTAGTGAAAGAACAGGTTAAGGACTATTTAGAAAAGCTGGACGTGCACAAGTCCATGAGTCCATATCTAATGCATCCCAGGGTGCTGAGGGAGTTGACTGATGTGATTGCAGAACCATTGGCCATTATCTTTGAAAATTCATGGCGATTGGGGGAGGTCCTGTATGATTGGAAAAAGGGAAATACAGTGCCCATATTTTAAAATGGGAAGAAAGAGAACGTGGGGAACTACAGACCGGTCAGTCTCACTACAGTCCCTTGCAAAATCATGGAGCAGGTCCTCAAGGAATCCATTTTGAAGGACTTGGAGGACAGGAAGGTGATCAGGAATAGTCAACATGGATTCACCAAGGGCGAATCATGCCTGACCAACTTGATTACCTTCTATGATGAGATAACTGGCTTTGTGGATATGGGGAAAATGGTGGATGTGATATATCTTGACTTTAGCAAATCTTTTGATATGGTCTCCCACAGTATTCTTGCCAGTAAGTTAAAGAAGTATGGATTGGATGAATTGACTATAAGGTGGATAGAAAGCTGGCTAGATTGTCAGGCTCAGTGGGTAGTGATCAACAGCTCAATATCTAGTTGGCAGCCAGTATCAAGCAGAGTGCCCCAGGGGTCGGTCCGGGGGCCAGTTTTGTTCAACATCTTCATTAATGATCTGGATGATGGGATGAATTGCACCCTCAGCAAGTTTGCAGATGACACTAACCTGTGGGGAGAGGTAGATACGCTGGAGAGTAGGGAGAGGGTCCAGACAGACCTAGACAAATTGGAGGATAGGACCAAAAGAAATCTGATGAGGTTCAACAAGGACAAGTGCAGAGTCCTGCACTTAGGACAGAAGAATCCCATGCACCGCTACAGGCTGGGGACCGACTAGCTAAGCAGCAGTTCTGCGGAAAAGGACCTGGGGATTACAGTGGATGAGAAGCTGGATATGAGTCAGCAGTATGCCCTCATTGCCAAGAAGGCCAACAGCATATTGGGCTGTATGAGTAGGAGCATTGCCAGCAGATTGAGGGAAGTGATTACTCCCCTCTATTCGGCACTGGTGAGGCCACACCTGGAGTATTGTGTAGAGTTTTGGTCCCCCCACTACAGAAGGGATGTGGACAAATTGGAGAGAGTCCAGCAGGGTGCAACAAAAATGATTAGGGGGCTGAGATACATGAGTTATGAGGAGAGGCTGAGGGACCTGGGGTTATTTAGTCTGCAGAAGAGAAGAGTGAGGGGGAATTTGATGGCAACCTTCAACTACCTGAAGGGAGTTCCAAAGAGGATGGAGCTAGACTGTTCTCAGTGGTGGCAGAGGACAGAACAAGGAGCAATGGTCTCAAGTTGCAGTAGGGGAAGTCTAGGTTGGATATTAGGAAATAATATTTCACTAGGAGGGTGGTGAAGCACTGGAATGAGTTACTTAGGGAGGTGGTGGAATCTCCATCCTTAGAGGTGTGGAGGCCAAGAATTAATTAATGAAGGTTTGAAGGGATCTTAATGTATGTTAGCTAACTTAGCAGACGTTAAGATGTGACCCTGCATGCTGTAAGATATGTGGTACAGAGAGAATTGTGTGAAGAGTCATTACGACCTTGTGAATTGCAGTCTTGTTTTCTGTTCTAGTATTGCAGACAAATAAGATAGCGAATAGGCTTATGTATAAACAAATGCAAATGTTTATCTTCAATGTCTCCAAGGTTTGCTAGCCACTGTCTGTAACAAGGTATAAATAATTGCTATGATTGTTTACTAATGGAGAGAGATCCGTCCGGGACCCAGTCCCTATGACACTCTCTCCCTCTTGTGTTCACTAGAGAAATAAATAAAGTATTTTGATTTTGCTGCACCCAAACAAAAAGCGAGAACTAAGTTTTTCTTCGACAATTTGGGGGCTCGTCCGGGATGGCAACGCCCACGGACACACAGACGGCTGCTACGGATCGTTCCCCTTCGAACCCCATGGCGCCAGAGGTAAGAGACCTTTTGAAATCTCTATTGGGGTATCGGAGGAGGACTGTCTGTGGGGGACGTCTGTTTCTGCTGGGCTCACGCCATCTGAACTTATTGACTGTGCAGCAGGATCAAATGCAGAGTGGTATTGGGGAGAGGCCCCAATAAGGTTAGTTTATAGCAGTACTGGGAACTGCTGAGTTGGCCAACAGGTAATGCATAAGGTAATGCATTAGAATGCACCGGTGCTGAGGGGTTTTTACCGCCTCAAGAGGGGTTGTCATACCGCCTCATGGTATTGGTCCGGACCAGGTAACGATGCATCTTGGTTAAAAAAAAAAAAAAAAAAATTTCAAAAGAGATAAAAAGGTTAAAAAAGGGTTAAATAGAGGAAAAGAGGCCTTGGTGTGTGTGTGTGTACACCAGTGTGAGTGATCGTTATCGGAAGACGCCCAGACTGCCCTGTGAAGCGGAAGCTAATGATCAGGACTGCTCTAACGCAAGCCCGGTAACTAGTGGATCTTTAGGAGATCCGACCCACGGTGGGCTGACTCAGCTTGGCATAGTCCGGCGAGGAAGCTGCCTGGGTCTAGGAGTGTGTGAACCCATCCTCCCTCCCCTTTCCCTTCTGTGTGGGCTACTGACAATCTGATCGTCTCCCTGGAAGCAATTAGAGTACGCGGCTTTATCTCCCAGAGACTAGCCGACGCTCTTTGCTGAAAGGAGGTGTAAGAGGGTCGTAGTCTTTCTTGTGAGTCTCTCCTGTATGTGAGTACCCTGTAGGGAGGGATTCTTAGATTCTGATCCGCTTCGACAGAGGTTTTTAAGGCCCGGCTTGACAAAGCTGTGGCTGGGATGATTTAGTTGCTGTTGGTCCTGCTTTGAGCAGAGGATTGGTCTAGATGACCGCCTGAGGTCTCTTCCAACCCTAATATTTTATGAGTCTATGATTTGCAGCAAATGTTGTACAAAGGTTGTTTTGTGAGGTGTCTATGAAAAAGTTATGATTTGCTGGTTATGATTATGCTATCTGTATGTGTGTATCATTTTTGTATTTGAAGTTATGAATATTGGCTATGTACTTGTATCTCAATGTGTAGCATTAGTGAAGCATTTGGTCAGTTTCTTGAGAAAGGAATTTGCAGATTAAGTGACCAATCAAGAAACACTTAACTGACAATGGACCTTGGGAGACTGCAATCCACATGAAAAGTCTTCCTGGGATGCTCAAGGTAGCATGTGAGCAATGGCTGATCTCCCTGTAAATAACTGAGTCATGCATGGACATGTGACTTGCCCATGTGGCTACAAACTCCATCTTATTGCTGTGATCTTGTACAAGAGAAAAAACTGATTTCTGCCCACAAGAGAAAGAATATAAAAGGCCCTGGAAACCCCTCCATTTTGTCTTCAATACGGCTTCTTACTTCTGGAGGAACCTTGCTACAAACTGAAGCTCTGAACAAAGCACTCTGGTGATACTACTGATAAGAAAGAAATAGATTTTGAAGGAGGAAGAGGAGATGATGATGACAAAACTAGCACAGGGCCATGGGTCTTGTCTTTGCTTTCCACCAGCTACACAGGGGCAGCCCTAGACTAACTGCCAGTAACTGGCACCCTACGGGAACCATGCAATCGGCGCCCTCCACCCCAAAGCCCCAAGGGCAGATCTAAGCTGAGGTTTTTGGTAAACTGGGAAACATTTTGCCCCTTTTTTTCCTTTTAATCTTTTTTAAGCATTTTTTTAAAACAGAGGCTTAATTATTTGGTTTGTCCGTCCTTCCATCTGTCCAACTGTAGTGAGGCGGCCTGGCTCCCAGCCGCGCCTGAGAGGGCCGAGCCAGAACAGCTGCTGAAGTGGGCGGAGCCACCGCTGCCTGTCCCCACCCCCTGGAAGTCAAGGGGCAGGACAGGAAGTATAAAGGCCCGGCCCCAGCGCTCAGTTGCTGCCCGGCGGCTGGAGAGGACAGACACTACTGACCGAGCTCCTGTTGGACCGAGCCTGCCCCGAGCCCGGTACCCTGAGGAGGACTGGCCGGGCCTTCCCCGAGCCCGGTACCCTGAGGAGCTGCCTGAGCTTCCCCTCGCCCAGTGCCCTGAGGAGCAGCCCGACCTACCCAGCGCTCAGTACCTGGAGGAGCCCATGGTGTGGGACCTGGCGGAGGATGCTGGGGATATACAGGTACCAATGGAGAGGGAGATTGGAAGTGGCCCGGGGGTAGCCGACCCCAGTCTGGCTGCAGCAGACCCCGAGCCAATGTCATTGTGTTGCGGCCAGGATCCCCGCTGACCCAGCAGCAGACTGACTGCCGCTGTTAGGGCCTCGGGCTGGGACACAGTGGAGTGGGTGGGCCTGTGTCCCCTCTGCCACCCCATTCCCTGGTGGCAGTCTACCCCTCACACCAATGCTTAGGCGTAGGAGCCTGGACTTACCTTAGTGAACTGCTTGCTGCCCCCGCCCTGACCCAGGGCCTGGACTTATATACTGCTAGTCTGCTCAGCCCCTGCCTAAGGGTCTGAGCCCCTGAACTGCTGTTTGTTTGCTCAGCCCCTGCCTGAGGGTCTGAGCCCCTGAACTGCTGTTTGTTTGCTCAGCCCCTGCCTGAGGGTCTGAGCCCAGAACTACTGTCTGTTGCCCGCCCTGACCTAGGCTTTGGGCTTAAATTACTGAACTGTTTACTCAGCCCCTGCCTGCGGGTCTGATCCCTAAACTGTCGCTTGTTGCCCCCTGTAGTGAGGCGGCTTGGCTCCCAGCCGCACCTGAGAGGGCTGAGCTCCCACGCTGGACCCTTACACGTGGTGCCTTCTCTGAGGAGTTCCGCCCAGGATGTGGGCGCGAGCTCTCGACACCAGTGAGAAGGGGGCCGGGGAATAGAGACCTCCCTCCCGAGAGATGGATCTGTCCCGGCTCTTGGCCCTTGTGGCGGAGCACCAGGAGCGACAGCAGGCGGCCCAGTTGCAGCAGCAACAGGAGCAGCAGGCCGCCCAGCTCCAACAGCAGCAGCAGCTCGTCGAGCAGCTAGGAACCCAACAGCATCAGCTGATTCAAGACCTGGTTACCCAGCACCAGGATTTCCAGTGGCAATGTATCCAGCAGCTCGCGGCAGCGCTGGCCCGACCTGGGGAACCCCAGCCGTGAGGCACAGCAAGGGCTCCGTGGTCCAGCCCCCCGATCCTGCTGACGAAGATGGGACCTGGCGACGACCCCGAAGCCTTTCTCGTCACGTTCAAGTGGGTGGTGGTTGTCGCGGGATGGGCCCAGGACCAATGGGCTTCCATAGGCCTGTCTGCGGAGGCAGCCCAGGATTACAGCCAGATAAAGGCCGCGATTCTGGACGCCCTGGATGAGAGTCCAGAGACTTTCCGACAGCAATTTAGAAGCCTGGCCTATCCCACCGGGGCCTGGCCTCGGATGGTGGCCCAGGAACTCCGGGAGACCTGCAAGCGGTGGTAGCAGCCCGAACGCCGAACGTCGGAGGAGCTAATGGAGCAGGTGGTACTGGAGCAGTTCACCCATGTTCTCCCACCGCGAGGAAGAGCCTGGGTCCTCCGCCATAGGCCGGCGACACTGGCCGCCGCCGTTACATTAATGGAAGACTTCCTCGCGGCTGAAGCGCCGATGGGTCCGGCTGTCCGAGCAGCCCCACCGGGGACGGAGCTCCCTAACCCCAAGAAGAAGGGGGCGCTCACCCAGACGGACTTACGAGTTTCCTCCTGGGGGCCAGAGGCCCGGACCCGTGCTGCGGCGGCACCCGTGCGACCCGCTCGGACCCCGGCTCCCGCAGCACGAGGGGACTACCGGAGCCCTCCTGGAGGCAACCCTGGGACCCGGCCACGGACGGGATGGGCAGACCTGGGGCCCTGTTTCTCCTGCAGGGAGTATGGCCATCTACAGCGGGACTGCCTGAGACTAGAGTGTACCTTTGGCCAGGTCTGCTCAGGGGAAGCCCGTGCCCATCGTTCACAAGCAGCCAAAATCACCGTGCCTGTGGTTATTGAGGGGTACCCGACCGTGGCCCTCCTCAATTTGGGCTGCGGACAGACGCTGGTCCGCCAACACTTAGGTCCCCAGGCTGACGCCCGCCTGGGGAAGATTCGGCTGCAGTGCATACACGGAGACATACGGCCCTACCCGAGCACCCAGGCCCAACTGACAATTGATGGGGTCACCCGACCGATGGTAGTGGGACTCGCTCCGCGACTGGCATACCCCGGTGATCCTGGGTCGGGACTGGCCCGAGTTTCCAGCAGTCTTACGCCGCCACACCGAGGGCAGCCCGTGGGTCACGCCAGCCTTGGAATGGGAGGCCCCAGGGGCCGAGAAAAACGAGAGGGAAGCCCCCGACCCTACCAACCCGACAGGAGAACCAGAGGACACTTCCCTGGAGCAGTGGAGGATCCCTCGACCCCCATGGATTTTGCTGGGATCAAAGGGCCAACCCCACACTCAAGCAGGCATACGAACAGCTGGCCACTGTGGATGGGACTGTCCTCGACCCACATTGAGCGGCACAGTGGCCACACTTTGAGCTGCAGCAGAAGCGCCTGTATCAGGTCGAGAGGGACCCCCACATGGGGGATACCCAGACCCAACTCCTTGTGCCCCGGTGTCTTCGGCGGCCGGTCATGAAGCTGGCCCACAACGTCCCGGCAGCCGGACACCTTAGGTCACGAGAAGACTCTGGCCCAGATACTGAGGTGCTTCTTCTGGTCGGGGGTACACCAGGAGGTAAAGAATAACTGCAACTCCTGCCCGGATTGCCAGTTGGCCGCCCCAGCGCGAACTCCCAAGGTGCCTCTGGTCCCGATGCCTTTAATCGAGACCCCCTTCGAGCGCGTGGCCATGGACCTGGTGGGGCCTCTCCCCAAGAGCAGTGCGGGGTTTCAGTACATCTTAGTTATGTTGGACTATGCTACCCGGTTTCCCAAGGCAATCCCCCTCTGGAACATCACAGCCCGCACCATCGCAGGTGAGCTGGTGAAGGTCTTTGCCCGCGTCGGCCTGCCCCGGGAGATCCTCACAGATCAGGGGACCAACTTTACTTCGCGGCTGCTATGGCAGGTGTGTGAACTCCTGGGACTCAAGCAACTGCGGACATCAGTCTATCATCCCCAGACCGATGGGTTGGTCGAAAGATTCAACCGGACCCTGAAAGACATGCTGCGTAGGTTCCCCCAGGAGGACCTCCACCGATGGGACCAGCTACTTCCACCCTTGCTCCTGGTGGTACGGGAAGTCCCCCAGTCGTCGACCAAGTTCTCACCATTCGAACTGCTGTACGGCCGCCGGCCCCAGGGCCTATTGGACCTAATGAGGGAAACTTGGGAGCAAGCCCCATCACCGGCCCAGGGCCTCTTAAAGTACGTGCTCCAGCTCCTTAAGTGGGGGGGGGCCCTGGCGCGAGAGAATTTGAAAGCCGCCCAAGAAGCGCAGGCCCAGACTTATAACCGGGACGCACAGACTCGTGACTTTCAACCCGGAGATCGGGTATTACTCCTCCTTCCCTCCAGCGAATCGAAGATTCTGGCTCGGTGGCAAGGGCCGTATGAGGTGGTCCGGAAGGTGGGCCCAGTTACATATGAGATCAACCAGCCCGACCGACGAAAGAAGATACAGCAGTACCATGTAAACCTCCTCAAGCCCTGGCGGGAACGAGAAGGTCTTCTGATTAACCCCTACCTGCCGGAACCCGAGCTAGGACCCCAGGTAACCCATACCGAGGACCCTGAGGGACACCAGCTTGGGGAGACCCTAACAGAGGACCAACTCAAGCAGACCCGGTGCCTCCTACAAGCCTTCTCCCTCACCTTTACAGCCCAACCAGGATACACCACCCTGGTATATCATAAGATTCAGACTGAGCCTGGGGTGGTGATCCGGGGCGCGACCAGGCCCTTGCTGTATCACCGGAGACGGGTCGTTGATGAGGAGGTACAGGCTATGCTGGACTTGGGGGGTGATTGAACCCTCGCAAAGCGAGTGGCGTAGCCCAGTAGTGCTGGTACCGAAGCCCGATGGCTCACAACAGTTCTGCATCGACTTCAGGCGCGTTAATGCCATCTCCAAGTTCGTCGCATATCCCATGCCTCGGATAGATGAGCTGTTGGCCCGGTTAGGAGAGGCCCGCTATATCACCACCCTTGACCTAAGCAAGGGGTACTGGCAGATTCCCCTGGAACCAGCCTCCAGGGAGAAGACCACGTTCGCCACCCCTATGGGCCTGTACCAATTTACCTGGATGCCCTTCGGCCCCAGCCACGTTTCTGCACCTGATGGACCGCCTCCTCCAATCCCATCAGGACTACACTGCAGCCTATCTGGATGACGTGGCCATTTACAGTCCTCAGTGGGAGAACCACCTAGAAAGGGTCGCAGCCGTCCTGAGGTCCCTGCGGGCGGCCGGGTTAATGGCCAACCCTAAGAAGTGCCGCATTGGTTGGCAAGAAACCACCTACCTGGGGTACACTATCAGACATGGACAGGTAAAACCTCTCATAGGCAAGGTCCAGGCCATCGCAACCTGCCCCCCGCCAGCCACGAAACGCCAGGTACGCCAGTTTCTGGGGCTGGCGGGGTATTATCGACGGTTCATTCCCCAATTAGCGGCGATTAACGCCCCCTTAACTGGGCTCCTGACTAAGGATAGCCCACAGCAGGTGAAATGGACCCGCGAGTGTGACGAGGCCTTCCAAACACTCAAAACAAGCCTCTGCCGTGAGCCGGTCTTGTATAGCCCTGATTTTAACCAGACATTTGTCCTGCAGACAGATGCCTCGGAGGTGGGGCTCGGGACTGTCCTCTCCCAAGAGGTAGATGGGGAAGAGCATCCAGTCCTTTCCATCAGCCAGAAGCTGTTCCCCCGAGAGAAAAACTATACGGTGGTTGAAAAGGAAGCCCTTGCAACGAAGTGGGCTTGTGATGCCCTGCGGTATTACCTCCTGGGAGCCCCGTTCACCTTGGTCACCACCGCCGCCGCCGCCCTCCAGTGGTTGGCCCGCATGAAGGACCATAATATGCGGCTGCAGCAGTGGTACTTGGTGCTGCAGCCCTATGCCTTCACCGTTCGCCATAGGGCCGGGAAGGACCACACAAACGTGGACTTCCTTTCCTGCCTGGGGGGTATGGAAGGGTCTGGCTCCGCTGCACAGGAGCCAGCCTTGAGGGGGGGGCGTGTAGTAAGGCGGCCTGGCTCCCAGCCGCGCCTGAGAGGGCCGAACCAGAACAGCCGCCGAAGTGGGCGGAGCCACCGCCTCCTGTCCCCGCCCCCTGGAAGTCAAGGGGCGGGACAGGAAGTATAAAGGCCCAGCCCCAGCGTTCAGTTGACCGCTGGCCGCTGGAGAGGACAGACGCTGGTGCCGGAGCTCCCGCTGTGCCGAGCCTTCCCCGGGCCCAGTATCCTGAGGAGCTGCCTGAGCTTCCCAGAGCCCGGTACCCTGAGGAGCAGCCCGACCTACACAGCGCTCAGTACCTGGAGGAGCCCATGGTGTGGGACCCAGCGGAGGATGCTGGGGATATACAGGTACCAATGGAGGGGGAGATTGGAAGTGGCCCGGGGGTAGCTGACCCCAGTCTGGCTGCAGCAGACCCCGAGCCAATGTCATTGTGTTGCGGCCAGGATCCCCGCTGACCCAGCAGCAGACTGACTGCCGCTGTTAGGGCCTCGGGCTGGGACACAGTGGAGTGGGTGGGCCTGTGTTCCCTCTGCCACCCCATTCCCTGGTGGCAGTCTACCCCTCACACCAATGCTTAGGCGTAGGAGCCTGGACTTACCTTAGTGAACTGCTTGCTGCCCCCGCCCTGACCCAGGGCCTGGACTTATAGACTGCTAGTCTGCTCAGCCCCTGCCTAAGGGTCTGAGCCCCTGAACTGCTGTTTGTTTGCTCAGCCCCTGCCTGAGGGTCTGAGCCCCTGAACTGCTGTTTGTTTGCTCAGCCCCTGCCTGAGGGTCTGAGCCCAGAACTACTGTCTGTTGCCCGCCCTGACCTAGGCTTTGGGCTTAAATTACTGAACTGTTTACTCAGCCCCTGCCTGCGGGTCTGATCCCTAAACTGTCGCTTGTTGCCCCCTGTAGTGAGGCGGCCTGGCTCCTAGCTGCACCTGAGAGGGCCGAGCCCCCACACTGGACCCTTACACCAACCAGTTTCTGAGATCAGATAAAATGAAGACACGACATTTTCAGAATAGATTTGTACATGACAGCTAAAAATGTTAATTGTAATTTTTATTATTACAAATCCAAAATCATCCATTATGCTATCCTGCTTTAACTGCCATTACCATCACATACAATATAGAAAGAAATAAGAAAACTCTTCAATGAACTTTAATCTATATTTACAAAATACTCTGCTGGCCTAAACAGTGAGGTGGCAAAGTTTGCAGATGATACTAAACTACTCAAGATAGTTAAGACCAAAGCAGATTGTGAAGAACTTCAAAAAGATCTCACAAAACTAAGTGATTGGGCAACAAAATGGCAAATGAAATTTAATGTGGATAAATGTAAAGTAATGCACATTGGAAAAAATAACCCCAACTATACATACAACAAGATGGGGGCTAATTTAGCTACAACGAGTCAGGAAAAAGATCTTGGAGTTATCATGGATAGTTCTCTGAAGATGTCCACGCAGTGTGCAGAGGCGGTCAAAAAAGCAAACAGGATGTTAGGAATCATTAAAAAGGGGATAGAGAATAAGACTGAGAATATATTATTGCCCTTATATAAATCCATGGTACGCCCACATCTCGAATACTGTGTACAGATGTGGTCTCACCTCAAAAAAGATATTCTAGCACTAGAAAAGGTTCAGAAAAGAGCAACTAAAATGATTAGGGGTTTAGAGAGGGTCCCATATGAGGAAAGATTAAAGAGGCTAGGACTCTTCAGTTTGGAAAAGAAAAGACTAAGGGGGGACATGATAGAGGTATATAAAATCATGAGTGATGTTGAGAAAGTGGATAAGGAAAAGTTATGTACTTATTCCCATAATACAAGAACTAGGGGTCACCAAATGAAATTAATAGGCAGCAGGTTTAAAACAAATAAAAGGAAGTTCTTCTTCACGCAGCGCACAGTCAACTTGTGGAACTCCTTACCTGAGGAGGTTGTGAAGGCTAGGACTATAACAATGTTTAAAAGGGGACTGGATAAATTCATGGTGGCTAAGTCCATAAATGGCTATTAGCCAGGATGGGTAAGAATGGTGTCCCTAGCCTCTGTTCATCAGAGGATGGAGATGGATGACAGGAGAGAGATCACTTGATCATTGCCTGTTAGGTTCACTCCCTCAGGGGCACCTGGCATTGGCCACTGTCGGTAGACAGATACTGGGCTAGATGGACCTTTGGTCTGACCCGGTACGGCCTTTCTTATGTTCTTATGTTCTTATGTTCTCTGACTAAAAAAAACTATGTGCTCTTAAAACGTGACTTTTCTTGCTTTAAGTTTTGAAAATTCTGTCACTAGTTCTTTTAGATCCAGTTTTCCAGCTATTACATGCTCTATTGACATTGTGGCAAGTCCAACAAGTCTCTCGCACCTTTGTTGAATGCAGATACATTTTTATCAATTTTAACTTTGAGAAGCTATGTTCCCCACTAGCTACAGAAACAGGAAAGTTAAAAGAATGCATAGAGCTATAAAAATGTTTGGAAAACCAGGGCCACCCAGAGGATTCCGGGGCCCCCGGGTCTTCGGCGGCGGGGGCCCCCCGCTTCGGCGGTAAGTCAGCGGTGGGGGGTCCTTCCGTTCCGGGACCCACTGCCAAAGTGCCCCAAAGACCCATGGCGGGGACCCCCCGCCGCCGAATTACCGCCGAAGCGGGACCCGCCGCCGAAGTGCAGCCCCCACCGTGGGTCTTCGGGGCACTTCGGCGGCGGGTCCCGGAACGGAAGAACCCCCCCCCCGCCGAATGACCGCCGAAGCGGGACCCGCCGCCCAAGTGCAGCCCCCACCGCGGGTCTTCAGGGCACTTCGGCGGCAGGTCCCGGAACGGAAGGACCCCCCACCGCCGCTGAATTACCGCCGAAGACCCGACTGCACTCCAGCGGCGGGTCCTGCTTCGGAAGTAATTCGGCGGCAGGGGAGTCCTTCTATCCCGGAGAGGAAGGACCCCCCTACCAGCGAAGAAGCTCCAGGGACCCGGGCCTCGCGAGAGTTTTCCAGGGCCCCCGGAGCGAGTGAAGGACCCTGCTCCAGGGGCCCCGAAAAACTCTTGTGGGGGCCCCTGCTGGGCCCGGGGCCTGGGGCAAATTGCCCCACTTGCCCCCCCCCCCTCTGGGTGGCCCTGTGGAAAACTGTCTGAGTTTATTTTCACAAACAAACTTCAGTACTTCTTCAGGAGTGGAATGTTTCTTAAGTCATCTCAAAAAAGCCTGAAGCTCACTACACAAATCTGTAGCATCAATGTCTTTTGAATTTTCATGAGTCAATACCAACTTCAGTTTTATACAAAATTCTCTTATCTGTTTTGCTGTTTTCTTTTGCAAGCTGTGGATATCATATAGAAAGCCAAATATTGACTCTAGCTGCTGCATCTGTTGAAATCTTTCGTCAACCGAGTGAATAACAGTATCAAGGACTGTGAAGTAGAAATTCACTTTGAACCTTTGTTTTCAGTTCTGAATGGGTGTGTCTCATCCTTCATATGAAAACTGCTGTTTCTTTTGCCAAATGCAAACTGGCTCTAGTTCAAATTCTGTTGGAAAGTCTATTTCTTGAGCAAGCTTAAGAGACTCTACCAGTGTTCTTTAAAACCCTTCATCACTTCTGAATTCCTCCAGGATGTTTTTAGTTTGCTGCAGTTTTTCAATAGCAGAATGTACATTCAAGTTCTTCTCCTGTAGCTGCTTACTAGTGAGGTTAATCTCGAAAAGGATATTATGCCACAAAATGAGTGAAGTCACAAATTTGAACTTGGAAAGGCCATTTGCAAGAGCTTCTTCATCTGAACGTGCCATATTGCCAGATGATCCAGTAAAGGCAGTATTATCAGAAATTTTAATTAAGGCATCATAAATGTTTCCAAGTTCATAGCAAAGGGGCTTCAAAGCATCAGTGTGACTCTCCATCTTTTCTGACTAAGTGGTTTCACAGTTAGAGAATTCACATGGTGAGTCAGAATGTCCCAACAGCATGTTGAGCCTGAGAAAAACACATAAACACGGTACACCAAGTCAGAGAAACTGTTTGCCTCCAAATAGCATATAGCAGCATCATTGACAACCACATTCAGAGAATGTGCAAGGAACGAAAAAGGCCCTAGGATTGATTTCCATCATTCTCCTTTGCACACCATTGTCTATACCCTTCATATTACTCCCATTACACTGCTCTAGAGCCAAAATGCTTCTGAAATAAATGTAGTCAAACTTTACTAATTCTGGGTCACTGAGAACGAAAATGATGCTTAAAATTGTTGATTGGCTCTAGTTTTTCTGTTTAGCCAAAGTGAGCAGAGATGCCTCGTACCTGTGTGAACAGTGCAGATAACTTCTGCTATGTTTGTGGTGAAGTGACTTTTGCATCACAAAAGCGCAGTATAACCACTATGGTTAAGAAAGCCTATCACCTTTATTTTGGCTGCAAAATTGGAGATCAGGACAAGAGGTGGGCCCCACACATATGCTGCAACACTTGTGCAACAAATCTTCGCCAGAGGTTGAACAGGAAAAGGAAAGCTATGCCTTTTGCAGTGCCAATGATTTGGAGAGAGCCAACAGATCATACCAGCAATTGTTACTTCTGCCTGGTGCCTCCAGCTGGGAAAGGTGTGTCAAAGAAGAAAAAGTGGACTGTGCATTATCCAAACATTCCATCAGCTATACGCCCAGTACCCCACGGAGAAGGACTGCCGGTATCTGATGCACCAGAATCATTTTCACTTGAGTCAGACGAGGAAGAGGATGAAACTTCTGTTCCTGAACCATCAATGTCACAGGACCCACATTTTCTCCCATCCTCCTCCTCTGAACCACACCTCATAACACAAGGTGAACTGAATGACCTTGTCAGGGATTTGGAACTACCCAAGAGTAAGGCAGAGCTGTTGGGCTCCACACTACAGCAGTGGAATCTCCTGGCAGGTGATGTTAGAGTTTCCATGTTCCATGACCGTCAAAAGGATCTTGTCCCATTCTTCTTCATGGAAGGTGATCTTGTAGCCTGCAACAACATCAATGGTGTGATGGCAGCCCTCAACATCGTTCACGATCCAGATGAGTGGAGACTGTTCATTGATTCATCAAAGACGAGTCTTAAAGCTGTTTTACTGCATAATGGCAATGTTTTGCCATCAATTCCAGTTGGTCATGCAGTCCATATGAAGGAAACCTATGACAACATGAAACAACTTTTGAGGTGCATAAACTATGACCAACATCAGTGGCAGCTTTGTGGCGATTTGAAGGTTGTTGCTCTCTTGCTTGGTCTGCAGACTGGATACACAAAGTACTGCTGTTTTCTCTGCGAATGGGATAGTCGTGCAAGAGATTCCCACTACATCAAGAAAGATTGGCCACTCCGACAGTCATTGGAGCCTGGGAGGAAAAGTGTTCAGCATCCACCACTTGTTGAATCAAGGAAGATTTTGTTACCACCCTTACACATCAAGCTGGGTCTGATGGAGAACTTTGTCAAGGCCATTGACAAAACACAAGCAGCTTTCAAGTACCTCCGTGGAAAATTTCCAAGGTTAAGTGAAGCTAAGATAAAGGAAGGTGTCTTTGTTGGTCCTCAGATTTGTGAACTTCTTCGAGATGATGCATTTGACCATGCACTGCGTGGCAAGGAAAAGATGGCATGGAAAGCCTTCCAGTTAGTGGCAATAAATTTTCTCGGAAACAACAAGGCAGACAACTACAGGTTGTTGGTGGAAAACCTCCTCAAGGCATACAAAAGCCTTGGTTGCAACATGTCACTAAAGATACATTTTTTGCACTCTCATCTAGATTTTTTTCCACCGAACTGCGGAGCAGTGAGCGACGAGCATGGCGAGCGATTTCACCAGGACATTGCAACAATGGAGAAACGCTATCAGGGCAAATGAAGCCCATCAATGCTTGCAGACTATTGCTGGACAGTGACAAGAGATGCTCTATTTAATGAATACAAGAGACAAGCCAAGAAGCGCCAAGTAGACACTAAATAGGACTAAACTATGTACATAATAGTTTTTTGCCTTTTGTTTCATAATAAATTTTAGTTATATAACCCTTTTGCTGATTTTTTAAAGTGTTACATAAACAGGACAGGTGAAATATTATCATGTAAAGCAACCATAAACACATGAAAAGACCTAGGTTTACAATTTATGATTAAACTCTACTATCTACACAATATACATAGACATAAAATGTAAAAACTTAAATATCTTAGAAACAGTAGCCAATCAGTTGTTTTAATTGTCATATTTGAATTCAGCACATCAAAATACATAATAAATACCACATTTTATCTCTGAAGCAGACGACTTCTCAAAAATTGTAGACCAGTGTTATCATAGCCTTGGCCACATAAGTTTTCAACAGATAATGACATTGTTTCAAACTCTTGTAGAATAGTTTCAGTCATAAATGCTCCAGTCATCTCCTTCAGTGGTATGAAACCCAAAAAATGTTCCATTATGCACACTTCAACATTATCTTCATCTGCAGACTTTTCCATATCCACAAAACAAATTATCATCATAATTTGTTCCACATGACTCACATCTGGTGTACAGTCCAGTATTATTGAAAAATATTTTGCAGAATGGGCAGCTTCTACAATTTTTTTTTAATTACATTTGCTAGAATTTGAATCAGTTCATTCTGCGTATTTTTTCCTAAGTAATGAACCTGGATTTCATGATCGATTATTTTACGTAGATGCTCCTTCATGACTGGATCAAACAAAGCTAGGTATTCAACAGATTTTAAAACATTTCCATTACCTGGAGTGTATAATTTTTCTTTTCTACCGCTGCTGTAGAATGCTAAATTTTGCCCATCAAGAACTCTCACTAAAGCAATCAGACGCTCTAATATTTGTTGCCAATATTCTTCTTTTTCCTTGATCACACGTAAATTTTCTTCATGGATAGTTTTTCCTTTTTTCAATCATAATTCAAGTTCTTTCCAATTTTGAAAACATTCTAAATGTTCTGTACTTCTTTCATGTGAAGAGAGAATTGAAGATATGTTTTTCCAGTCCTTCGAACCGTTTTCAGTAAGTGATATACCAATTGCTTGATTTCTAAACAATTTGCAGCAAAAGCAAAACACAGAGTCCTTCGACACTGAATATTGTAACCAGTTTCGATGAATTTCTTCCTCATTAATGAGTGTCCTCTTGTATTTTCCCTTATTTCCATCCTCAGGGAAGGGAAATTCATGAACTTGTTCGGGTCCATGTTCCACGAGAATTTGCCGCACACTGTCATAACATCTAGGCCATTAAGCTGGGTCCCCATACTGTAACTTGTTTGTAACCTCCTCATTCTTTCTTCCTTCTACTTCATTTACTTCAATTTCTGCCAGTCTCTCTAAATTTTCTCCACTTCCATATCAGTCTGATGCTGTGAGCTGCCTTCATCTAGAAGTAAGTTTTTGTCATCTTGAGGTTTTCAAACTGCTTTTTTGTGGATGTGAGCTACCCTCATCTCAAAGTAATATACCTTCACCTCGATGTTCCAAACTGCTTCCATGTGGATGTGAGCTAACCTCCTCTCCAAGTAAAATTCCTTCATCTGGATGCTGTGAACTGCTTCCATCTTTATTTCGATTAAAGAAAAGAGATTTCAGGAAGGATCCCTGCTGTTTTGCTTGGTCCTTTTCCTTCTCAGCCTTTCATTTATGATACTCAGCTCCTGAGGGTTTTCTTTTTCCTCTTTCTGCCATGGGGCAATTGAATATTGTTATGTACTAACTGTGCTACCAACTGAAAGCATTATAGCAGGACAGCTGACACACCACATGGTTGGTGATTTAAACCATATTGCAGCCATCCCAACATGTCACTGCCTAAAGGTTCAATGATTAGTAATATACACTCACTTACCCATTAAAACAGTTAGTTACAGAGTTTACATGGAAACAAAATGACCGTTTTTGACGTTATAACCCGACACCGGTTGTTTGGAAAGTAATCCCCTTCCTCATGGTTATCCGCTTGGAGTGTAACATTATCACTTTTGTAGTCTATTAAGCATTAACACTGTTACTTTTCTTTTATTGACCTTATTTATTACATGTGAACCAGTTATAACAAAGAAAATTTCATAATTATACAGCCCGATAATAACACTAAGGTTTAACAGCACTTAAAGATACTCACATTTTGGATTTATAATGCTGAAAGACGTTATTCTTTATTCTTTGGCACCAAGAAACACAATTTTCCACAGTATTCACTCGATTCTTAACCATCTACCTGTCATGTGTGTTAAAATGACTGTTTGACATCTCCACTCTACACGAATTTCTGGTTATGCGACGTTGATGTATATTCAAGTTAGGTGTCACTAGCGTTGCAGCTCTTGCCGCTGGCAGATGTGTTTCACTATGGCTGAGTTATTGCTTATCAAAATTGGGGAGTGGGTCATGTTGACCCTACATCACAAATTGAAAAAAAATTGCTAAAATATTATTTATTTTTGCAGTAAATAAAATATTTGACATATTAATAAAGTCTCAGAAATGTAAAGAAATGAATTCAAGTATCAGAGGGATAGCCGTGTTAGTCTGGATCTGTAAAAGCAGCGAAGAATCCTGTGGCACCTTATAGACTAACAGACGTTTTAGAGCATGAGCTTTCGTGGGTGAATACCCACTTGCATCCGACGAAGTGGGTATTCACCCACGAAAGCTCATGCTCTAAAACTTCTGTTAGTCTATAAGGTGCCACAAGAAATGAATTATAATTCATATTCCCTCAGTATGCACATGGGAATTGAAATAATGACATCTTTGTTATTTTATTTGTACTTTTTTCATTTTTTTTTCATTTGATTTTTTTCCTTGAATTTGACGCCTCATTTAACTTGGAACCCTAGGCGACCCCTAGTTTGCCTATACAGATGGGCCACCCCTGCAGCTACATGAGCATTCTGTTGAAGCCAAGTCCTTCTGAATGATGAAGGAATATCTGCAGGACAGTAAGAAAGCAGTATCTACAGGCTGATCAAATACTAAAAAATGAAGTTGGTGAATTATTCGCATATTGATTCAATCATATCTCAGCTCCTTAGTAATGTCAACTTCAGGAACATTCAGAAATCTAAGCAGACACTCTGGTGACCTTCCCCAGACCTGGTGAAGACCTCTGAGAAGCATAAAAGCTTGTATCTTCCACCAACAGAAGTTGGTCCAATAAAAGATGTTAGGATCCTGGGGCTAGGGAGGGTGTGGAGTATGTGATCCATTGTGGAGGGAAGAGAGTTACTAGTTATTAGAAAATTGGTGTAAATTTGTGAATTTGACTCCCTATCTAACTCTGTCTATTCTAGCCTAGTGTAGGCTTTTCTATAGTACCTATAATTGCAGCAGCTATACACTACCTCTCCTACTCCTACCTGCTAGGTCACCAAGGCCCAGTATAGATTGTCTGGAGACTAGAGCCTTGGTCATATTAGTTCATACACATGAATTCAAAGTTGAACACAAATATCTGAACAAATCTTCTAATGTCTTTCTGACACAAGGTAGGTAAGATGAGGTTTAATCCCTTACTGTTTCAGTCAGTCCTGTACCTTCCAGCACCCATACTCCCTTCTTGTTTTTGCATTTGTTGTCCCACATACTCAGTTGTGTTCTGGGCCTTGTGGTCCCTCCCCTCAAGCGAGGGGTCCAACATTTAGTTTTGGGTGGGCCTAGGCTCATCCTTTCATTTTTTCCAAGAAAAAATTATTGTGGGCTGGAAATATACAAGTGGCAGGATGGCTGGTTTCTTACCTACACAGGTCACTCCAGCATAGTTTCAGGATTTGATCATATTTACCCACTTCTACATTAGTTTGCAGGAATGGAACAAGCTCTGGATTCAATCCCTTTTCTCTCATGCCAAGTAGCAGGGTGGCTGATTTCTTACCTAAGCAGGTTACTCCAGAATAGGAAGGATGAGAGCATGTTGACTCTGTATTTGGATTTTCCAGTATGCAGTCCCAGATTGTTGATTGATAACATACATCTCCTACCATCAAGTATGGTCTGGAATCTTCTCCAAAATGGCCAGCATTATGGACACCACCTGGCTCGCTACATCTCAAATGTTGGCAGATTTCTGCAGCACGCGAAGCAGTAAAACACAGTTTCATCCACTGACCGTTATGTTCAGTCTCCACTCTCCCAACACATGGGTTGCTTCCGTTGAACAGTCTGAGATCAGCAGCTCCACCTTCAAACACAAACAGGACAGAATTACCAAAGAGAGCACTGAGCCACATGCCCATCATTATTATGAATGGAGCTGGTCAAATAATATTCAACAAATATAATATTTGGCAAATAGCAGTGGTTTATGCTTTGTGAATATTTTGCAAACCAAGTCCCAATGTTTTTTCTAAAATATTCTATATTCTCTATTTCAAAATATTTCATTGGCACTAGATGGAGATGGTAAAATTGTTAATAATGATATAAAAAAGGCAGGAGTGTTCAATAAATATTTTTGTTGTATATTGAAAACAATCAATATATTGTAGTCATATCACATGAGGATGATGAAATACCATCCATGACAGTACTCCAGTCATGTGATTTATCCCACCAAGTCTCTGTTATTCCAATCACATCATAGTTCCTTGACTGTGCCATCATCATCGTGGCTTTGAAGTAAAACCTTCTATTTCCTAAGCACCCCCAATAATTAGCTGCATGGATTAGAATAAGGCAACTACTCATCTCCCCCTAGTTACAGGTAATTGACTACAAACTTTAAAGAGAAATAAAGACAATGATATTGTTACATTCACGGTTCATCTAAATTTTAACATTTCCTTTTGATCTCTGAATTAACAGAACATAGTGACAGACAGGAGCCATCTGGTTACATTGTTAACCTCTAACAAGATACAGGTAAACATTTTCTAATTCTCTATCAATACAAGTCTACATTTCAAAGCTCAAGTTTATCTAATATGGAATGGCCCTAATTACCATTTACATTCTTTTAATATGTCTCTAAAGGTTGAATTTGGGTTATGTACCCTGCTAGTTGCTTAACCATTTTTTACTCAGTGTCACCGGTTGATACAAGTAACTGTAAATGTAAGATACTTAGATGTTTGATTTAGTATTGTACATCATTCTGATGAAAAATGAAACAAAATAGTGACCTTAAAGGTCTGTTACTGCCTTGAAATTAGTTTAGACACAAAGAAATTCTGGCTGATGCATATCTACCAATGACTGTTAGGCCATTCCTTTCTGCTATTCAAAAAGGGTGGCTGGCAGATATGGTCAAATCATACTTTAATACATTTAATACATGCTACGTTATCTTATTAGTCTTTATTTTTTATTTTAAATTATACAAAATACAAACAATAAATTCTACTTCTACATATTCACCTTTGCATCCCTCAAGAACAATTCTTGAGTGGGTCATATTTTATACAATTTTATACAATTGTACAATTTTATAAAATTGCTTTATATACTGTTTATATAATGTTTATATACACACACTGAGTGACAATTTGGTCTTGTGCTTGTAATTTAATAAACTGTTTTTGTTTAGTTTAACAGCATATATAACACATTTTTAGCAAGCAAACACAGGACAATATTAATATTAATACAACTTGTAATAGGTGAAACATAACAAACAATATGCTTTTAGAGCTCGGGGACCAGCTTTTAAAAATGTACTGTTAGGGTTTTTTTAGATTCAGCAATTTTTAGCATGTTTTTATTTGCATGTAATATTTGAATGACACACTTCTTTATATTTTTCTGTGTTTGTTGTAAAAACTAAGTCACCTTTGTTTTTGACAAATGATTAGTTAGATTGTGCCAATTTAGGCCAAGGGTAACCGGAGGTGGTTATAGTGCATTGTGCTTTTTTCATTTTTGGTAAATACGTTTGATTGCTAGTCTGTAATACACGGGCATTATATTTACAGTTATTTACTAGGGATTGGCTAGTATTTGCATTTTTTACATTTTTTTTTAGGATGTAACACATATACATTGTTGTACAAAACATGTGTTGCATTTTTAGTTTGTTTTACACACATTTTTAATTATGTGTTTTTGCTACATGGTTTTGTGGTGATAGGTAGGGATAAACACACCCATTTTTGAGGGCTTTATTTTGTATACCATTGTTTAATATATTTTTTTAAGCTTGTTGTCCCATAACCCATAATTTTATGGTCAATTTTGGGAGCGGGCTTTTTTTATATTTTTGTTTTTATAGATTGTTGTTGACTAATTTTAATAATAATTTTATTTAATAACGAATTAGGCTTAACTATGCTGGAAACATATTGCTTTGATTTATATTTGTAGGTGTTAAATAAGGACTCTTCCGTTGTTTTAAAAGATGCGTTAATACCCAAACATTTGTAGATATTATTTAAAACATTTTGTGTTTACAATAATTTGTATTTTAGTACATTTTATGGCTAAGGCAACTTTATTTTTTAATTTTATTTGTTGTTTATATAGCAGCTAGGAGGTGGTGTTTAGCCATTTTATGTTGCTTTTAGGATTTTTAGATTTATTTATATTAAATTTACAGTATTATTACAGTGAATGAGACTATTTTGCAGTTGTGACAAGAAACCTAATTTATTTTTAATTACTTTTAGGTTTATAGTATTTATAATTTTTTATTTAATTTTAACTTTTAAATATGGTGTTTATTACATTTTGTTTTGTTTTGTTATTGGAGCGTTCATGTGTTTTTATTTAGGCTGTTAAAATAGGAAGGGAGTAGGGGGAACATTTGGGTTTTAATTTAGACACGGTTAACTGAGTTTAATTTATACCTATTTTTATTTTTAACTAATAGTAGATTTAATAGGACTTTTACTGGATTACTTTGAGATACAAACAATTTTTTTTTATTTTAATTGGGGTAACTTTTTGAATGCAGTTTTTGGTTTAGTTTTTGGTGCATGTGTTTGGGAACCATAGTTTTAATTTATTATTTGGTATTGGACAGTATCCCACAATAACTGTTAGTATTGTTTTTGTTTTAACAGGCTTATTGTATTGATATGATAAATGTGGGTAGCTGGAACTTTAGGTTGTATTTTTGTAGGGACCATTTATTTTAACCCCTACTTTTTAGTGGTTTGGTATTTTTGTGGTGTTTATAAAGTGAACCTTAAGTTTTACGCTTTTTTAAGGCATACTTTGGGGTATTTATAAAGGATTTTAAGAGTTGGCTAGTATTTTTATTATCCCATTTTATGAGGTTTACTGGATTATGGGTAGGAATTTATGATTGGTTGGTGGGGAGTGATTTTTTTTTTAAATATTGGCTTATAAGGAGGGCTGCATTTTTTATGATTGCTTTAATTATTTGGACAGTAAAAGTTTTTAGAAGCAGATATAGGCAGACCTTACACTGGAGTTTTATTTTTTGTGGACTGATATTGTGGTGGTTAAGCAGTGCTTTGTGCTTAGGTTTTGGGATTATTTCTTATTTTGCTTTTTGGGCAAAGAATTTAAACTTTATTATTAATGTAAACAATTAAATTTATGAAACATGTACCCATTCTGTTTTTTATTTTTTTTAATGCGGTATACCAATGGGCTAAGGCGGTTTACTATGGAGTAAGGGCCTAATTATTTTGATTTTAATGAGTGACCCCTATTTTTTTATTTTAAGGCACATGACTCGGGTTTTTTGTTTTTTATAAGGCTGCCTTTGTGGGCCTTTGTTTTTGAATTTTGTTGTTTATGTGTTTGATGGCTTGATTAACCCTATACTGGAGAGTGGTTGTATTTTTTTGTAGCTGTTTGAGCTATTGAAAATAATTATGCTGGGTTATATTACAGCTTTTTTTTTTTTATTTTGAACCAGGTAACTAGGATTAATTATTAGGCACATTGGATGTCCAAACAGAATTTGGAAGAGTTGGATTTTTGTTCTTAGTTTATTACTGCTGCAGATGGCAGCCAAAATTAGAGGCAGTTTATTTGACCAGTCTTTTTTTGTGTTGTTTACTATTTTTTGGAGCACTTTATTAATAGTGTGATTCATGTGCTTTGCTTGGCCTGAGGACTGAGGCCGGTACCGGTATGGTATATGGAGCTTTTCTTTAATTCCCAAGGCTTCTATTATTGTTGCAAAGATTTTTTTTATAAAGGCTCCCCCATTGTTAGAATCTATTATTTTGGGGGTGCTATATTTATATATACTACTTTATTAAAAAAAATTTGGCCATTACCCTGGTGCTATTATTTTTAGTAGGAAATGCTTGTACCCCTCCTGAAAAGGAATCAGTTATTACCAATAAATACTGGATTTTTTTTTTAACTTTTTGGCAATTTATTAATTAAATTAATTTGAACCCTGTGCTAAGGCCCAAGCCTTCGTTGATGCATTATGGGTTGCCAGTGTGTAGGACGAGCCTTGTCCCAAGCACACCACACACAATTTTGCACCCATGATTTAACATTCTTTTTTATACACTTTCATTTTGCTATTTGCCTTAGCCTTTTAAAATTTGTGTTTACTTTTTTATGCATAAACTGATGTGCTACATTAAGTAACTTTTGTTTTTGTTTTCTTTTGGAACTTGGTTAGGTTGGTCTGTATTGCCATTTGCTGGCTTAGTTGTGTGAACTCAGACATATTTATTTATTTATTTTTGGTTACAACTACTATGTTATGCTGTTGGGCTTTTGTATTTACCCAATTATTCCAGGTTGCTTTTATACCTGTTTTTTTACTGTGTGCCTTTATATGTTGCACCATTAACTGTTTAGGGTTTTTTGTTACCCACTGGTAAATGCATTTTTATTTTGTTGAATATGCAATATTTTGTATTTGCTGCTTTTTACCCGTTTTTATACCAATCGTGTATTTAAAACTGTATTCCCGTCACACAAAAATTATTGATAGCATAAATATACACAGGCTGTGGGGAATTTTTATATTGCTTTAAAAACTGATAAATCGTGTAGAGCTCGGCATGCTGGGCCGATTCATAGTTTAAATGCTTTAAAATGACTTTTTCTTAAAGTTAATGGCAGCGTATTTTACACACTTTTTTTTACTACCATTACACTTTTATTAGAAAATCAAATGTTCTTTTTTTGGCCCATAGTGTTTAATTCTTTTAGTGGGGGTGCCTTTACCAACAGGGGCTGCCTCAAGCATGGCGTCATGCCGCTGGGGGTGCTCTGCTGGTCGCCGGTCCCGTGGCTCCGGTGGACCTCCTGCAGGCATGCCTGCGGGAGGTCCACCGAAGCCGTGGAACTAGCAGACCCTCCGCAGGCAGAGCGCTCCCCGTGGCATGCTGCCCCAAGCACGCGCTTGGCGTGCTGGGGCCTGGAGCCGCCCCTGTTTACCAAGGCAAATTTTTGCTCCAGAATGACCTCTGGACATTTATGTTGTTGTTTTTTTTCTTTTAGGGCATGTGTTAGCATGTCCGGCTTGGACACTGTCTTTGTGGTCACCCCTTTGTTAACTAAAGTAAGCATCCATTGAGCCATTCGGGTGTTAGACACGGTCACAGGGATTAACATTTATTTTTGCTTTTTGTAATTTTTTGGATTTATATGCTATAGGCCCTAGCTTTTTATTATTATTATTATTATTATTTTGTAATAGTGCAGCAGCTAAGGCCATGTTATTAGCAGGGCCGGCTCCAGACCCCAGCATGCAGGCACGTTGGCAAGAGGTCCCCCAGCCGCCGTGCTTGGGGCGGCTAAATTCCTAGAGCCGCCCCTGATTATTAGCCACCAAACGAATAACAAAAGGCTGTGATTCATTAGGGAAACACAGGGCTGGAACTGTGAGAGCACTTTGTTTTAGCAGGGTTAAAGCGGAGTTTTGTCTTTTTTATTTTTATTTTCTTTTGTTTTATAGCAGTTTTTATAATGGATGAGTTATTTTAGCATATTTATAAATGTGTGGCTTTAGTAGTACTTTTAAAGAGTGGACTTCAGTAGAGGCCAGCATTTTTACTAGTGCCTTTACCTTCCTTTAATTTACTTTTTTTCTTGTTGTTGTTTAATGACTATGCCCAGGTATGTTTTTGGTTTGCCCCCTGCTGCTTTAGTGTTCGCCAGGCTATCCAGTGAACTTTATTTTCCGTGTGCCCACCTCCCTCCTTTGATTGCTGGGAGGAGGCTGTCTCATATTGCCGGAGGTCTGGATATAACCGATCTCCTTGGGCTTCCCTACCCACGGAAGCAGCCTGTAGTATATCAAGTTGCAATGCAAAAGAAAACAATCATGGCATTCTTTTACTTATTTTAAAATGCTAAACTTGCAACAAAGTGGTGACCTCAAAGGTCTGTTACTATCTTGAATGCAGTCCAGACACAAATGACTTCTGGCTGATGGATCTCTACCAATGGTTATTAGCCATTCCTTTCTGCTATTCCAAAAACAAAACAAAAAAAGCTAACAAAATATAATCAAATCATACATCAATACATTTAATACATGCTGTATTATTATCTTATTAGTCTTTTTTATTTTAAATTATACAAAATACAAACAATAAATTCTACTACTATACCCAAACTGGCATCATCCTCCATAAGGCATTGGCAGTGCAAGCTCCTGGAGCTGCGACCATCCATTTACTTCTCTAAGACACCATGCACCACTACTTTGTGCTGTGCTGGTAATTTTGTTGTAGTGAAACTATATGAATTGTTATTAAAATATAGAAAATATAGCAAATAATGACAACAAATGTTTATGGAATGGACTGGGTTTTAGATTTTGTACTTCAAAAAAATCTAAGAGCTTCCGGGGGCCTGTGGTCCCTGGCCCTACCCGATGAAAACGCTCCTTCCCTCTCCAAAAAATCTGTGGTACATTTTCCCCCCAATAATACTGAGGAATTGTTTCAACTGTATCCCCATCATAAGAATCTCTTGTCCATTAATTGCCACCATATGACATATCTTGGTGTCTCCATGGACACATATAAGGGATGTTGAACTTACGGGTTGTTATGTTTCAACCAGGGGCGGCCTCCAGGCACCAGCACGCCAAGCGTATGCCTGGGGCGGCAAGCTACGGGGGGCGCTCTGCCGGTCGCCGCAAGGGCGGCAGGTAGGTTGCCTTCGGCGACATGCCTGCAGAGGGTCTGCTGGTCTCGCAGCTTCGGCGGACCTCCTGCAGGCACGCTGCCAAATCCGCGGGACTGGGGACGTCCCACAGGCAAGCCGCCAAAGACAGCCTGCTTGCCGTGCTTGGGTGGCAAAATACCTAGAGACGCCTCTGGTTTCAACAAATGTCCTTGAAACAGAGTTCGGTGACTTCCCTGAATCTACCAAGGCTTTTACCACCTTCCCCTACTGAGCTACTAGTTTAGAAGTGAAGATCCCCACACTTGACAAGGAAGAGTTGCCAGCTTTCCCCCCTGTGCATCTCTACAATTGGAAACAATGGTTGCAAACAGCATTGGTGTTACAAGAGATTAGGGTGACCAGATAGCAAGTGAAAAATCTGGATGGGGTGGGAGGTAATAGATGCCTATGTAAGACAAAGCCCTGAATATTGGGACTGTCCCTATAAAATCAGGACAACTTGTTCATGAGTGGAATCCGTGGCCACCTTCTCTTTCTGTAGGGTATGCGTTATGCCCGTTGAAGCTACTGGGATTTGCTCCACTCTGCAGGGAGAATAGGGTCCCGTGGTTTCACATGAAGCATCGCCCATAGCATGTCAGTCTGGTTACCCAGGAATCCCAGTGGAATGCTTTGCTGTTTCTCTTTTGTAAAATTTCACTTTTATCATGGGATCAAACTCCAGCTAATTCTGTTTAATTTCTTGGGAAGTTCACATTAGCTGCTCCAGAAAATTCCTTGCTCTAAAATCCCCAGCTCCTACCCTCCCAGGCACAGAGCCGTTGCAGAGCTATCTGTGATCTGTACATACCAGGTGTGATACCACGGTTTGCTCTAGCAATGCATTTGAGGTTTCTAAAATCTGATTCTCATCTTCAACTTCACTGGTTTATACTTCAGCTCCAGAACAGCAGTGTCTCACACTGCAGCAACTCACAGACATATGCTGCTACTGGACAGTTTAATGGCCCAACACGTGGATCATTCAAACCCTGCTGAAATTGGCCCAACACATTTAACACACACAGCACAGTAGCATTATTTTAAATTGTATGGACTGTGCACATGGAATTATTCACATGTTCTATGCAGAGGCACAGAGCTGGACCAGGGGGATAAGGCTAGAGTTCACAATACAGAGACCTTCCCCCTGGTCTTTTTTTAATTCTTTTGGCTTGTTTGTTTATCAGGAACTTTTAAGCATTGAAGCCATTAGTGTCACTAAAACCAACTCTGGGCTCCCAGTGCTACAAGAATGGGAGAATTTATAAAGTACTCAAAATCAAATAATCTTTGATTATTGCACATGTATAACCTCTCTCTCTAAGAATCATGCACGGGAGATAATCAGAGACAAATTTAGTTTAACTCTTGCCCTTTGTCTCATTGACTTCTGGAATAAAACCCTGTTTCTAGTGGAACTGAAACTGACTTCCTAGTTCCAGTCTGCCCAGCTCAGTAAGTGAAATAGCAGGCACTTACCCATGGTGACCTGAAGAAAGAGGAGAAGCAGCTGAGTGGCGAGATGTCCCTTCATTGCCATCCTGACCCCCGTCTCCTACTGACAGTGCCCTCGCTGCACCTACACACCCTGCCAGGGCTCCTCTGTGTCTGACAAGTGACAACAAAGCAGTAGCAGGGAAATATATAGATTCAGATGCTGGCATCAGCTGCCAGAACGAACCAATAGAAACTATATTCATCTTTTTAGACATTATCCGAGAGTTTATCTAAAACTTTATGTACCCAGAACATCCAATACAATTCTAAAACTCCGGCTGTAACCATATATGAGTGACGAGTCTGCTTCTGATGTCATGTTTACTTCAATCTCGGATCATCATGTAACCACCCTCCTTAGCACAGGACAGATCAGTGTGAAAAATGATTCTGCCTTATTAGGCAAATAAATGCAGAGCCTCAAATGCTGCTCATTGTATAAACCTATTAGAAAATTTGAGGGGGAAAAAACCTCTAAAATTCAATCCCACAAGCTGGGCGGGTCCAATTGCAGCCATGCCACTAGAGCTGGAATGTTACCACTGAGATCAATGGTATCAGAAACACAGAGAACAAGCCCTGCTCCTATTGTGGAACACAAACAGCTCAGGGCTTCCTGAGTGGAGCAGGAGCATGGGTGCATTGGTAGTAGGAGTGTGTCGTAGAGCTTCCTTCTTCAGATGTAACCTTCAGTGGCTGCAGTCTTGTAGGCTTGTGCTGAGTGCACACTGATTGGGTGAAGAGTAGAGCTGGTCTGGGATTTTCCAGTGAAGCAGGGGTTGGGGTTTTCTGGTCAGAAAATGCTGATTAATCAGCAACGAAATGTTTTACAGCAATGTCTCAGTTTTGATGAACTTCTGACCAAACACAAGCACTTTCCAATGGAACCCTGTCTGGTTTGCTACCAGCTTGTCAGACAGGCTGGCTCCAGGGCCGTCCCACCATGAGGAAGTCAGGAACCCCAGGATCCAAGGCTCAGGGGGACCCTGTCATGCAGACTGCCCTGGGGCCAGATATCCCAGGCCTTCCAGGTTCCCCTGAGCCCCAGCTAAACTGGGAGTCTGGGAGCTTTGGTTCAAGCCAGGGCTTTCAGGTTGTCCAGTCGGCTCTCGGAGAGCCAGGCATCTAGAAGCCCTAGAAGCCATGGATGACCCGGAAGCCTCAGACACGGGGCTCCCAGGCTTAACTTCCATTACACATTTCCAAATCAGCTTCTTTTTTTAGATTTTTTTCCTTTCGTGGGAAATTTAAACTTTTTGTTCAGAAATATAACGATTTATTTTCAGGATTTGGGAATTTCCCATGGAATGGAAATTCAGACTTTTGACCACGTTCGTTATCAATGACCATCCCTGGAGCTGTAGTGTAGTTTGCAGCCTTCTCCAGGACTCTCAGTGCAGGCCAGGATTTAGGGCTGTCCTGAGCGGAAACTCTAGGCAGCACAAGCTGCATTAGTCCGTCTGGCAGCTGGAGACAAAGCCAGGGTCCTGTCTGATTGCATCAGTCTAACTAGACCTTCTGTTGTGTAGTCAGTGCAACTGACTCTCATCTCTCCTGTACCGAGAAGAGCTCTATACTGGCCATAAGGACATGAGGCCCCCCCAGGTGGAGACATCAGCAAATTAATCAAGAAAACAACTGCCTCCATCCTGTGGAAAATTGGCTTGGGGAAGGGCCATTCACATGTAAAAGTCAACTTGAAGAAGTCCAAATGTGACTCACTGGCTGGCACGCCCCCTTGTGGCTGGGCCTGGCATAGCAGGCACTCGACAGCTGGTGTACACCACTGCTGCTGAGGCCCTGCCGTGATCGGCTGCTCTTTGGACTCAGCCCTCCAGCCACATCAATGAGGGAACCCTCACAACTCCGGTAGTGATGGGGGGCTTGTTCACAAATCCTGGTTTCCCATCTAGATCAGCGTTCCCTTCCACCCTGGGTGCAGCGCAATGGGGGCCTGGCATGATCCCTGTTTGGGGCCCCCAGACCACAGCGAGGACCCTCAGAGTCTGTCACCTCTTCCCGCAGCTCCACCCATCTGGGGAAGCTCCTTCAGTCTTTTTTCCCCAACTAAGGCCTGATGGAACGGGCTGCTGGGCCCTCTCCCCTCTGCAACACACTGGAGGCTCCGTGCTCCTTGTTTCAGGCCTGACCTGAGCTGAGCTCAGGGGCCCACGGTCCTGCTTGGAAGGAGCAAAGCTGGGGGAGGCAGGCAATGAAAATGGTCTCTAGGACTGAGCAGAACCAGGGACAATATCCTCCCCTCAGAGGGGCTGGGGACTCCTGCAGGAAATGCTCTCAGGAGTCCAAGGCGCCTTGGAAGAGTCTGTTCCTGGGAATAAGACAAGGGTGGCACAAAGAGAAAGAGAGTCGTGGTGCCAGGGCTGGGATCCAGGGATGGGGAACTCCCAGCCACTCCATGCACTGGGGCCCAGATCTCCATCCCTAGTGCCCCAGTTGCCCAGGAGGGGGTGGTTATTACCTCCATGTGGGGCAAGTCTCCTGCCTCAGCACACTCAGTGTGACGGGAAAAGGTCCTCTGGCCTCACTACTCCCTGATCCAAGCCATCTGCAGGCTGCATCTGTGCAGGGGGCTGGGATAGAGCCCAGCACCTGCAACCCAGAGTGAGGGGGGAAAGGACAGAGATTCTTCCCTGCCCAGAGACTCATAGAAGGGCCCAGGGGCAGGAGGGCAGAGGAGAAATGCCTTCGGGGCCGGGCAGCCTTGAGGGGAAGGTGCTACAGGGGGAGAACTTAAAGATCAGTGCCCAGCTCTCCTGCAGGACCAGGGTTACCTGGGCCAGTCCATTGACTGTCTACCTCAACTCCCCCTGTTAAATGGGGTGACACATCCCTGCCCCCAGGGCTAGAGGAGGTTCATTCTTGTTGTGAGGGGCTCACATACTCTGGGGATGGGTTGGGTCTGGGGTAGGGGAGGAGACAGGAGTTTGCCCCCTAGAAGTGACCTTTCCACTTCTGCCTGCCGGTGTGTGACCTTGACCCCAAAGATTCATGACCCATACCCAGGATAGGGACACCCAGGAGCTGCTGTGCTAGGACCCCATCTCCTTGTTGGGGAGTTTCTCAGTTGGGATAAAATCCCCCCACACAGAGGAGGTGGGTGTCTCTCTGGAGCAGGGTATGGGGCATGGCTCCCTAAATGCCCTTGCCCCCTCCCCAGCTCTAGAGGCCTTGGTGAGGTTGAAGTAGTGACTATGAGGACAATTCCTCCCCAGCACCTCAGAGTCTGTTGCAGAGAAGGGTCTATTCCCCCAGGAACCTCTTGTATCTCAGGGTCTTCCTAAGAAGAAGCCATTAGTGCTCACTTGAACCATGGCCAATGCAAGCTGTGGGGGTTGCGCCTGAGGGCATGGACAGTGCACGGAGACCGGCCAGTTCTGGGAGCCACCTGAAGTAAGCACCGCCCAGCTGGAGCCTGCATCCTGAACCCCCTCCTGCACCACAATCCCCTGCCCCAGCCTTGAAACCCCTCCTGCACCCAAACTCCCTCCCAGAGGCTGCACCCCACACCCCCTCCTGCCCCGCAACCCCCTGCCCCAGCCCTGAGACCCTCCTGCACCCAAACCCCTCATCCCTGGCCCCACCCAGAGCCCACACCCCCAGCCAGAGCCTTCACCCCAACCTCCTGCCCCATCCCAGTGAAAGTGAATGTGGGTGGGGAAGAGTGAGCGACAGAGGGAGGGGGGGTGGACTGAGTGGGGGGGGGCTTTGGAGAAGGGGTGGGGCAGGAGGCGGGGCAAGGGAGTTTGGTTTTGTGTGATTAGAAAGTTAGCAACCCTAGCAGAGAGACTGAAGACAACTCACTGCCAGGAGTTCCTAGGACAAGCTGCTCCCAAAGTCCCCACTCGCCATCCCCAGTGCTGTGATCCCAGGGGGCCCATCCTTACAGAGCTGTGGGGTCAATAACAAGGGCCTTCAGTTGATTTGCACAAGTAGCTCCCTACTCTAGCCCAGGCAACAACCCCTCCCAGGCTAGAGACTGAACAGAACCCAGGAGTCCAGGCTGCCATTATTGGAGCAAGGGCCTGGGAGTCAGGACTCCTGGGTTCTATTACTGGGTTTCTTATTGTCTTGTGGGATGTTGGGAAAGTCATTCCCCCTCTCTGTGGCTCAGTTCCCAGGAGCAAAATAGGGACCTAATACTTACCCACTACTGCAAAGTGCTGTGAGATTTACCCAGTAAGATCTGCTCTGTCAGTGCTAGGCAGTATTTGATCAGTAAAGGTTAGATCCAAATTCCCAAAGCGAGGAGTGTTTGGAGCTGGGGGTTTCAGTTCAGCCTGGTATAAAGAGAGAGGCCCAACCATGGCATTTGGATCAAGAAGGATCAGCCCTTCCTGGGTAGGAAGATGAGCTAATAGAGCTTTCTATCTCTAGTATCTACGATTCCAGGTCTATGAGGCCAGACTGAGATTCACATCACAAAGGCACCCAATGACCGGAAACCCCACAACAATTTCCAGTCCAGTTAGCAACAGAGCATCTAAATCCAAGAGAAAATGAAAGGCAGCAGGAGACAGAGAATCCCTGGGAAATTCCAGTCCTTGATTCCAAACCCAAGATGTTTTATTGTCTCTGGATGGTGACAGCAGGAAATGAATCTGGATTTGTGCCCCAAACAGCAATCCTCCATTGTCCTTCTGAACTCCAAGGACTTTAACATTTATTACCTCAGTAAGTTGCACTACTGCCAGGAGGTAGAGAAGTGTGTATATCCCCATTGGACAGATGGGGAAACTGAGGTATGAGATGGTACCCAAGGTGATGGCAGAGCCAGAAAAAGAAGCCGATAGCCATGATTCCTGCTCTAACCAAGAGACCACAATCCCCCCAAAGCCAAAACTCAGGAGTCCTGACTCCTAGATCCCTGGTGTAATCATTACACCTGACCTCCATCACAAGCTGTGAAAAAGCCTGTGTTCCCAACAGTCCATCCTCTGTAGCCCTTTCCATTTCTTATAAGCAGAGCATGTTGAAATGGCTGCCCAGACACTCTGGAATGAACTGTCACTGCCCCCACCCCTGGGCAGGGCCGCCCGGGGGGGTGGGGGGGCAGGGCCACCCAGAGGGGGAGGCAAGTAGGGCAATTTGCCCCAGGCTCTGGGCTCCACAGGGGCCCCCAAGAGAATGGCTGAGGCTCCTGCCCCAGCCCGACCTGACCCCGTCTCCGCCCCTCTCCCGGAGCCTCAGCGCATCCAGGACCCTTTACCCCGGGGCTCTGAGCGGGAAGGAGCTCAGGCCCCGCCGGAGCCAGGCTGCACCGCTGTTCAGGGACAGCCCTGGATGCGACGTGCTGAGGCTCCGGGTGAGGGGGGAGCCGGGGGTAAGGGGCCAAGGCCAGGGCCGGGGGGATTGGCTAAGGTGCAGGGAGTCTCGGGGACAGTCAGGGCACAGGGAAGGGGCAGAGGTTGGAGGGGCGGTCAGGGGACAGGGAATGAGGGCGTTGGATTGTGGGTGTTCTGGGGGTCTGTCAGGACTCACCGGGGGGTGGATAGGGGTTGGGGCAGTCAGGGCACAGGGAGGAGGGGTGGGGTCCTGGGGTGTGGTGGTGTCTCTGGGGGATGGTGAGGGGACAAGGAGCAGGATGAGTCGGGGATTCTGAGGGGGGCAGTTGGGGGGGCAGGAAGTGGGTGGGGGTCGGATGGGGGCAGGGCCAGGCTGTTTGGGAGGCACAGCCTTCCCTACCCTGAAGCTCATTCAGCAGTTTGAGGCTTGCAGAAGAGCCAAGCTGTTAGCTTTTCCATTAGGGCTACCAGCCCTTTCACTTCTCAAATGCCAAATTATTGTCTATATTTAATTTCAGTGTCATAGGGAGATTCATGTCAGAGGAGGGTGGCTTCATTTAAAATTAGCCACTGGGAGAGGGATCACCTGAGAAGAGCAATATCCTTCCCAACCCTATGAAGGGAGACCCCCCTCCTCTGCATTCCCTGAGGCTCCAGAGGGTTAATTCAGTGGTTCTCAAACTTTCGTCCTGGTGACCTCTTTCACATAGTAAACCTCTGAGTGCGACCCCCCCCCTTATAAATTGAAAACACTTTTTATATATTTAACACTATTATAAATTCTGGAGGCAAAGCGGGGTTTACTTTTTTTTACTAATTCCCTGACAGCTCGCGACCCCCAGTAATAACCTTGTGACCCCCTGAGGGGTCCTGACCCCCAGTTTGAGAACCCCTGAGTTAATTTAATTTTAGCACCCTGTGTCCATTCACATGCATGTGCTATTTTGAGCATTTCAGTTTTCACAACATGGTCTCATCCCAGATTCTGGAACAAGCTCAAATGCTCAGTTTGTGAAGTATGTACATAAGCTATACTAAAGAGAAACCCACAGTAACCATCTCCAGTTTGTGAGGGACCCCATGGAGCCAGTCTCTAGGAAACAGATAAAGGCATGGAGGTTAAGTCCATTAATGGCTATTAGCCAGGATGGGTAAGGAATGGTGTCCCTAGCCTCTGTTTGTCAGAGAGTGGAGATGGATGGCAGGAGAGAGATCACTTGACCATTACCTGTTAGGTTCACTCCCTTTGGGGCACTTGGCATTGGCCATTGTCGGTAGACAGGATACTGGGCTGGATGGACTTTTGGTTTGACCCAGTATGGCTGTTCTTATGTTCTAACCTAAATGAACCCAAAGTTATAGAGACGGATATGAGTTAAGGAAGCCAGCAGAGTATCAGAAACCTGGAAAAATCTCTGACTGGATGGGCTCAGGCATTTGGTCACAAGCTGAGGTGGTTCAAAAGTTTTGGATTTTTTTTAAGCAGATTTTTTTTATTGTTTCTTTAAACAATCAAACACAGCAAGCAGCAAATATTTGGCCACACGCTTCTGAAACCCCAAACCATATTCAGGTTTTGGCAGACTAATTTCAGCTTTTCAATTAAAAAAAACACAACAAATTTTGAAGGAAAGCAGACATTGTCCGTGATTTTTTTCTGCTTTTTAAAAACCCTTAGTTTTCTAACCAAAAAAAGTTTTGACGGAAAATATTTGTCCAACTCTTTTAATGAGCTTTAGTGCCTTTTAGCACTAGCTGATGCTGAGAACCAGTGATACTTTGTAAAGAAGTTTTCTCAAAACTGGGTTTGGGCTGAGATGCGGAAGGTTTATTATTCTCCCATGACGGGGAGCAAGTGGGGCAATTGGCCTGGGGCCCCACAGGGGCCCCCATGAGAATACAGTATTGCAATTTTTTTTATGGAAGGGGACCCTGAAATTGCTTTGCCTCAGGCCCTGTGAATCCTCTGGGCGGCCCTGCCCCCCTGGGGAGGATTGTTGTCCCTGATTTACCCATGAAGAAACTAAGCCAGAGATAAGTGAAGATATGAGTCTAAGGTCAAATGGCCACTCAGTGACAGAGTTCAGAGCAGAATTCAGGAGTCCTACCTTCCCTGTGTACACTGTGCCCAACCTCGCAGAGGACTAATCCTACATTTCATACTAACCAACACAGCTCAAATATATATTGAATGCTCCCAATATAGTGCTCACAAACCAAGAACTGTTCATAGGAATTATTCAGCAAGTATTTTGGAAAAAAAAAAAAGAATAAATTCTACCCACAATTGCCAGTTAAAATTCTAACTTGATCCACTTCACTCTTTCTCTCAGGGCCTTGGAGTATATCAGCATTTTCGATTCTTGGGCATATTTCACAGACTCTTTTCCCCTTTGTTTCTTCTGCCCATATTTCCTGCCATTCTTCTCTTAACTCATTTTTAAACTCCAGTTTACTAATTTGCTTGTACACCTCCGATATATTGGTATCTTTGTAATTTTTCCACAGTATTTTCTCCAGCTTTCACTTTTTGTCTTTTTATAGTCCTTTGTGTAACTATCTTACTTCTTTTATATTTCATTAAGTCCTCATTATTCATTGTACTTTTTGCAATCTAATATGGCTTATTCCTTTCCATAATTTCCATTTTACTCTCCTTAGTCTAGCACAGTAAACATTTTCTATCCTTAGGATAAGAGTGTACTCTAGGTATAGCTAGGCTTGCTGCCTTTATAATTCCCTTTGTGATATCTCTGTTGAACTCTTCAATAGTCTTACTTATACACTGCTCATTTACATATTCAACACTTAAAGAGTTCCCAATTAGCTTTTTTTAGATTTCAAGTAGGGACACAGTCATCGCCTTCAATATTATCCTTTCCTTGGCATATAATGAGTGTTGGGAAGTGGTCCCTTCCCATGCCCTACTCTTTATAGATTTCCCAGCTACATCTTCTTCCCAGGTCTAGACAGGAGAAACTTCCATCAGCTACATTTAACCAGGAAGTTGCTCCAGCATTCGGAATTACTAAATTATTTTCATTGGCAAATTGCTCTAGACAGTTTCTGGGTTTTTTCCTACTTTCCCACAATCTGTTATGATTGTTTAGATCTCCACATGCAATATACGGGCTCCTAAGTACTCATCATGAGGTCCTTTACTTGCCTAGGTCTGTATTTCTGGCATGTTTCACCAGTTCTAATGTTTTTTTTCTATGCTTGCATCCATTTGAGGCTAATATAAAACATCTCTAACCCTCCTTTTACGTTTTCCTGTTCTGAAGTGTCCTTTGTGTATCCTATTTAACTTATCTTGCTGTAATGCTTTTGGACAGAGGTGAAAGTAAGCCGGTACAGTGCGGTACGGCATACCAGTAAGAGCCGGTAAACATCTAACCACACCGGCAGGTCTACTGATGAGGGGGGCCAAAAGGGGCAGCTTTCCTGGGGCCGGGCAATTTAAAAGGGCCTGGGGCTCCTTTAAATCACTGCCGGAGTCCCGGGGTAGCACCAGCAGCAGTGGTGTCTGGGAGTCCTGGGCCCTTTAAATCGCCGCCAGGATGGGCAGCGCTGAAGGGCTGGCCAGGGGAGTCTGACCCCAGCCCCAGCCCTTCTGCCCGAGGCCCCACCCCTTCCAGTTGAGCCACCACCACCCCCCCCAGCTTGCTCAGGACCTCGGCCACCCTACGTACCAGTAAGTCCCTCAAGTTACTTTCACCCCTGCTTTTGGAACAATTAGTCTGGTGCCCTTGAACAGATTTCCATCTATTAAAGAAAGATCTCCTTCAAACGGATAGTATGGACTGGGTGTGTAGTGCCCAGGCCACTCTGTGCATATAGTATGGATGACTCTTTGCTAAGTCTTATCCTCACCTGTGGCTTTGGCAATTTCAGTCCACATTCTGTCTGTGACTGGGAATATTTTCTTATGAGGTTCACATATACATCATGTCCAATTCCTCTTTAAATTCCTGCCTAAGGACTGCATTCCTGCATAGTGGGTCTATTGGGCTCAGTCAACTATATCTTATAGTTTGCTGACAACTTTTCAGTCCCCTTAAAGACTTCTTAGAACTGATCCTCAGTGTGTGTGATCCCCTGCCCCTCTAAAGAGTACACTGACTTTATAAGGCCCAGGGTCTGACAGATTTTCAACCCTAGCATTGGTACCCTTTTCCCTTGCACAATTACAAACATCGTTCTTTCTACATTGCCTTTTACCTTTTCTTCAAGCTCACATACACCAACAGGGGGAATCAGCTCCCCACTGTAAGCTCTGAGCTTTACCTGTTTTTATTCAACGAGCTATGCTTTTTTCTTTAAGTCCTGCTATCCCAGGCCTAGTGACAAGATTGCACACGGGCCAGTGAGTCCCCAAATACTCCTAAATCCCCAGGCAGCATCCATAATAAGAAGCACCTTTATCCATTCATGTGTGTTTAGCTACATCACTGCAACAATTTGTCTGTGAGATGGACACATCACAGTAGTCCACGGCTTTGTGATCTTCTCATGAGTTACCTTCCTGGGCTGTACATGGGCATACTGCAGACTTACATTTATCTTCTTTCTCGCAAGTGCTATCTGTCATAAGACCATAGCACACCAGTTCTTTGATATCTGCATTGGCTTCTTCTCCATAGCAGGTATGATTCAAGGTGTTTCTCTATAAACCCTTCTGTAGTTTGAGTCCTAGATAAATCAAGGACCCACCTCTCTCCCTTTGTGACATCTGAGATCCTCCCACTCACTTTTCCTGGATTTGGATGTCTGAGGGCAGGGTGCGCCCAGGGAACAGAGCAAAGCTCCAGTGCTTATTCCTCACACTGGTGGGATAAATCCTGATTTGCTGACCCACAGGACAGAATCAGGCCCCTTGTTTACTCACATGTTTACCTGACATGCTGCTAGTGGGGCCTGTGAAGGTCTGTCTGCTGCGACAAGAGTCTCAGTGGATTATTATTTGTTAAATAATTTATATTCTCTTAATTCCTGGGTCTGCCCCCAAGACCAGGCATTTGGTGCATTTTATAAATTTGAAATGAAGTAAATAAATGCAAAGGCTTCCTTGGCAATCTGTGGGGATGTTTGTCCAGTGATCTTGATTCACACACACGGGAAGCTATGAAACAACACAGGTGGAATAAAACACCCAGAGCCAGAGATATTGCCTCAGGCATTTAAAAATAAAGTCCCAAATATTCCCCCTCAAGTTGTGATCACGCTCCTGAACATGTAGATTTTAGGTGAAGAAACCACAGCACATGGCAGCTTGCCAACATGAGACATGATCTCCCTCCGGCAGAACCCAATCCAGGAAGAAAGTGGTTTTTCTCCTTCCGCTCATTTCCCCCATTCAGTGTCACTTCTAGTAAAACACCGTATAAGCTACAAATCTTCAATACACTGGTTTAATGAGTTTGTGGGCATCCTGGGGATATGGCCACCCTGACCCCCTATCCCAGCACTTTAGTAGCTAATGAGATCCACAGAGATCTCTCTAATTGTGGGGACTGAGGGCCAGGTGGTTCAGGTAGGTTTAGTCCATTTAGGAGCAGACAGGGGAGGGAAAGTGGGACTTTGAGGAACAGAGGCCCCTGGGGTTCTGACAGGCATGTTGGAGGAGATGTGTCAGGAGGCAGGAGCTTCAAGTTTGCAAGGCAATTTTATAGCAGCTGAGGTGGGCTATAGGGCGTGTTCTCCCAGGGGCCAGGTGAACTGGATCAAACTGATCTGGTTAAGTATCAGAGCAAAGCAGGTAATTAGAAGAATAGCCAGAATTTTCCTGAGGGGCCGGGGTGGCTCATTTAGAGGTATCCCTGGGGCTGAGCACATCATAGGGGGACAGAAAGTGTGAGAGTCTCCCTGGGGTTGTCACATTCACCTAAAACGCTCGTTCAGAAATGAATTTTGTGCCCAGTGTCTCTGGGTCAGCAGCTAGTTTCCCTCTATGCTGGGAAAAGGGGGACTCAATGGCATATCACAGATCCCCCCTTCCTCAGGGGCACAGATGGAAGCTCCCCCATTGCACAGAGTTATGGGGGATTTCCCTTCTTGGGACTATCATCTGCCTGAGCCCCCATCAGCCCCGGCCTCCTCTCACCACTCTTAAGCCTGGTCTACACTAGGACTTTAATTCGAATTTATCAGCGTTAATTCGAACTAACCGCTCAACCGTCCACACCAGGAAGCCATTTAATTCGAACTAGAGGGCTCTTTAGTTCGAATTTGGTACTCCACCCCGGCAGGTGGAGTAACGCTAAATTCGACACGGCTAGCTCGAATTAGGCTTGGTGTGGATGCTAATCGAACTTAGTAGCTCCGGGAGCTATCCCACACTGCACCACTCTGTTGACGCTCTGGACAGCAGCCCGAGCTTGGATTCTCTGCCCAGCCACACAGGAAATGACCCGCGAAAATTTGAATTCATTTTCCTGTCTGGGCGGTTTGAATCTGACGTTCTGGTTGCACATCGGGGCGAGCTCCGCAGCACCGGCAGCAATGCAGAGCTCTCCAGCAGAGGAGTTCATGTAATCTCTGAATAGAAAGAGGGACCCGGCATAGACTGACCGGGAACTCTTCGATCTGATCGGTGTGGGGGGCGAGTAGTCTGTGCTTTCGGAGCTGCGCTCCAACAAACGGAATGCAAAGACCTACGAGAAGGTCTCCAAAGCCATGATACAGACAGAGGATACAGCCGTCATGCAACGCAGCGCCGCGTGAAAATCAAGGACCCCAGACAAGCCTACCAAAAAATCAAAGCGGCCAACGGACGCTACGGAGCCTGCCACCACTGCCCCACCAGTGACCATGGACTCTGATGATGGGACAGTGTCGACGGACAGTTCCTCGACGATGTTCACGGACGGGGAAGATGAGGAAGGGTTTGTGGAGGACGAGGCAGGCGATAGCGCTTACATCGCTGGTTTCCCCGACAGCCAGGATCTCTTCATCACCGTCACGGAGATCCCCTACCAACCCTCCCCGGCCAGGAACCCGGATCCTGAATCAGGGGTAGGATCAGTCGGTAAGTGCTTTAACCATGTTAACTTTTATTCTTAATATAACAGGAATCTGAAGTGTGTGAAAAGGAGGTCTCTGTATATATGGTGATAGAACAGAAATCCTCCTGGGAGATCTCCACGAAGCTCTCCTGCCGTTAATCGATAAGCATCAGCAGGAGGTTCCTGGGGAGAGCTGCCTTATTGGGTGCTCCGTGATAGCACACTTTTCCGCGCGAGGCTTTCATGCGGTATTCAGGGAGCACTGCCTCCCAGAGCACGGCTGCATAGGTCCGTGGTTCGTGCTAGATTTCACGCAGCATGCGCTCTCTATCTCCTTCAGTGCCCGTCCTCACGGTGATCTCGCTCGGAGACTCCTGCATCTAAGTAGGGGAAGAAATGTTACGTTACGCCTGGTCCAAAGTATTTTTAATAAATAAACGGACAGACGGCATAGCACAGACTCAGCACGCAGCTGCGTGACGAGCGTAACGGAAAGCCAAAGAATCAAATGGACGCTCATGGAGGGAGGGGGGAACGAGGACGCAAGGTATCCCACAGTTCCTGCTGTCTCCGAAAAGCATTTGCATTCTTGGCTGATCTCCAAATGCTTCTAGGGTCAAACACAGTGTCCGCGGTGGGTCGGGGCATAGCTCGGCAATTTACGCACCCCCCCCCGACCCCCAGAAGTTAAAGGCAAAACAATCCTCTGTTGACTCTTTTACATGTCACCGTATCTGTACTGAATGCTGCAGATAGACGCAATGGTGCAGCACTCAACACCAACATCCTTGCTCCCCCCACGCTATGGATGGCTGATGGTACAATACGATGGAAATCCATCCTCATCATCAGCCTATTGGCACATGGGGCAGTGCAAAAGGACTGGTAACCATAACGACCATACCAACTTGTTTGGGACAGGTCGGTCAAGGCCGCCTGTTGCTAATTTTTCATGGTAGATGGTGCAGTATGGCTGGTAACCGTCCTCATCATTGCAACAGGGGGCTGAGCTCCATCAGCACCCACCCTTCATTGTAAAGAAAAGATTCAATTGCCCCTGGACTAGCAGAGGGATGAGTGGCTCCCTCCTCCACACCCCTTAATGTCATCTCTGGACTATCATTGCAGCTGGAGGCTTCCTTCCACTCATTTCTCACAAACGACTACCTGTGTCTTATTCATGCATTCTATATTACTTCATCACACAAGTGGGGGGACAATAGTATTGGAACCCAGGAAGGCTGGGGGAAGAACGGAATGAACAGCTGGGGTTGTTTCAGGAGCACACCCTGTGAATAGCGTTCAGCTCAAAATTTATGCAGGATTGGACAGAGAGCAGCTGTGGTCTCTGGTTGTATGATACAGTGGTTCTCTAGTACACTTGCCCATAATCTAGGCAGGACTGATTCTATTTTTAGATACCCAAAAAGGAGGGATTGACTCGGGGAGTCATTCCCAAATTTTGCTTTTGCGCCCCTGGCTGATCGACCAGGGGCACTTATGACAGCACCAAATGGCGCAGTGCAAAAGGACAGGTAACCATGACCATCTTATTACCGTCTTCTTACCAGTTCATGGTATGGTAGACGGTGCAGTATGCATGGTAACCATCGCTGCTGTCATGCAAAAGCATAAGCATGCTGCTGTGTAGCGCTGCTGGTCCGCCTCTGTCAGCGGCATCCAGTACACATACGGTGACATACACAAAAGGCAAAATAGGGTCCATTGTTGCCACGCTATGGCGTGTGCCAGGGCATTTCATGGAAAACGTGCTCGAAATGATTGTCTGCCGTTGCTTTCCCGGAGGAAGGAATGACTGGCGACATGTACCCAGAATCCACCGCGCAAATGATTTGTGCAACAGCAGGCACAGGGGTCTCAACAAAAAATTCACAGAGACAGCCTAGACTCAGTTAATTGTTCGCAAAAAAGTATCATTGCAAGGAATTAACTAACTGTTTCCCATCTCACAGCTTCCACTGTCTCCAGACCTTCCACAGCATCCACCTCGCAGAGGCTGGCGAAGATTAGGCAGCGAAAGAAAAAGACAAGGGACACGATTTTCGATGAATGTGTGGGCTGCTACCTAGCCGAGGCGGACCAGCAGAGGCAGTGGAGGGAGAAAGTCTCTCTGTACCAGCGCTCACACAGCGAATGGGAGGAGAGGTGGCGTGAGGAACACAAGCAGGCGACTCAAGCAATGCTTGTACTACTGAGGGAGCAAATGGACACGCTCCGGCGACTTGTGTATGTTCTGCAGGACCGCTGCAGGACAGAGCCCCCGGCAGTATCTCTGCAACCGCCCTCCCCCGCCACAAAGTCACATACCCCCCTCACCCTAAATAACCAGGAGGATGCCCGCCCTGGGCCGTGAATACTGTCACTGCACCCCAGCAGAGTGCTCAAGTAACCAAAAGCTCTCATACCCTACGTTTGCATAAGTCCTTCCCTTCCGGACTCAAACAAGTCCCAATCCCAGTCCCATCCCATAACTGTGTACTTAAGTAATAAAAATACTTTGCTGTTAAGTACTGTTTCCGTCATGTTTCTTCACTGAAGACTGTGTTTGAATGGGGTGCGTGGGGAAGTGCGTTGCTAATTGCATAGGACAGGCACCTTTCGCAGGGTACAGACACGGGGGCCGGATCAGCAGCGGGTAACACACACAGTGCAGTCAGCAGGCACCGTGGTCGGTATGGGAGGTGGTTTCCAGGTTCTGTGTGGGCGGTGGGGATGTGACTTTTTAGCGGGGGAGGGCGGGTACAGATCTTATACAGCGGTCCTTGTCGTGGACCGCTGAGTCACGCAGCATAGGAATCTGTATCCGTCCTCCTCCGCCACAAGGCCACATAGGCCCCCGCACACAGAATCCCAAAAAGGAGGGATGGCAGGCTCCGTTGAAACAAGCAGTCCAGCAATGCGGACCGCTGTAGGAGCAGGAGCCTGTCATTCCTTGAGTTTAGAGGCGGTCTTTACATCAGCGCACACCCTACCCACCGCAGTCTGCGTTCCAGTTTCGACCCTTTAACGAAAAGTCATGAATAAAGAAACCTCTCCTCAGTAACAGTGTGACATGTATTTTATTTTTACACGTGTCTTGGAAGTGGAGGAAACGGGGAGAACGGGGTATTTAACTGAAGAGGAGAGTCAACAGTAACTGGGTAAAGAAACAGGGGCAGGTTCAGCTTCTCTGTAAAGAAACTGAACAGTCACAGGTCACGCTGCTCGCTGCTCGCTGGTATTTAAAGAGTTCCTTGTCGCTGTCCCAGGCGCCTGTATAGGGCTTCATGAGCAAGTGCATTAGCGGGCAGGCTGGGTCACCGAGGATCACTATAGGCAAATGCACATCCACAACAGTTATTTCGTGGTACGGGAAGAAACTACCTTCCAGCAGGCGTCTGAGCAGCCCACAGTTCCTGAGAACACACGCATCAGGAACCTTGCCCGGCCATACGACGTTCATGTTGGTAAAAAGGCCCCTATGGTCCCCCAGTGCTTGCAGAACCATTGAAAAGTAGCCCAATTTCTCAGCAGCTGAATGTGGAAGAGGTGGACGATAAAGTGCGAGGAGGAGAAAACGGCGAGGATCGCAGCGGGCTCCATGCTTGCAGTGCTGTGGCGTCCACGCTGTCACTGACCAGAAAAGTGCACGAACCGATTGCCCGCAGGCGCTTTCAGGGAGGGAGGGAGTGAGGGCGTGATTGACGGTTCAATGACGACAGTTACCCAAAACCACCCTCGACACATTTTTTCCCCCAGCAGGCATTGGGGGCTCTACCCAGCATTCCAATGGGCAGCGGGGACTGCGGGAACTGTGGGATAGCTTCCCACAGTGCACCGCTTCCAAAGTCGACGCCGGCCCCGTGAATGTGGACTCAGAAGTTCGAATTAGTGTATTTAGTATGGATACACAAATTCGACTTCATAAGGTCGAATCCACAAATTCGAATTAAGTAGATTCGAAATAGTCCTGTAGTGTAGACAAGGCCTTAGTCCCCACCGCAGGGCCAGGAGTCTCCATCTGGATCAGTGGCATGTGTCACTCCAGTAGCTCTCCATTGTGAACTCAGCCTCCCCCACAATTGCAGAAACTCAGCAGCCCAGCCTCGTTCAGCAGCTCCATGCAGGGTTGGGGCAGCCCAGGTGGGGTCCAAAGTAGATGATCCAGCACATAATGCCTGCACCATGGAGCTGCCCAGCCAAGGGAGGAACTGGGGGCTGCCAGGGCTCTGGAGGGGGTTTCCATGCCACTCTAGGGGGCTCGAGCCCTGGACAGAGTAGGCAGACTTATTCAGCCTCTGCCCTGAAACCTGATTGTATTGATGGGCAGCCCCAGCAAGGGGCCCTGAGTCCTATTAGCCTGAAATGGACAGTTTCTTCCCAGGGAGAAGGCAGCCTGGACCAAATCAGTGTATTATTATTACATCCCTGGACCTCTCCCCTGCCCCCACCAGAGAGATCAGGACAGTGAATTTATAGCAGCGTCTCTGGCAGTGGTTCTCAAACTTTTGTATTGGTGATCCCTTTCACACAGCAAACCTATGAGTGCGACCCCCCCTCATAAATTAAAAACACTTTTTTCATATTTAACACTATTATAAATGCTGATGGCGAAGCAGGATTTCGGGGTGGAGGCTGACAGCTCGTGACCTCCCCGTGTAATATCCTTGCAGCCCCCTGAGGGGTCATGGCCCCCAGTTTCAGAACCCCTGGTCTATGCAAAACAGGAGGCAGGGGTTAGTTGGCAAGTCCCACATCCCACACTGGCTGCCATCAAAAACACACTTGGAGGGTTCTCATAATGAGAAACAATCTGCTGCTTCAGAAACATGACTGATGGGCTCCAGACTAGTTTGCTGAATCCATGGGGAGCAGTGCCATGTCAGCAGGAGACAAATGCCCCATCTCCTCAGGCTGTGTTTGGACCCCATCACTCTGTTTTAATGACCTGATGGGTCATCATGGGGGTATGGCCACTCTGCCCCTGCAGCCATGTTCCCTGGGTCCATGGGATGGCCACTAACAACTTGCCTCCAGGGAAAGGTTCCCTTTGGAACAGTTTGCACTTTGCAGGGGGAGCTGTAGGTTTGTTCAGCAGAGCTGCTCTAGCACATTCCTCAGCCTTTCCAGAGCTACCTCTATGGTTCCTGCTTGGACCAGGATGTTCTCCAAGTGCACTTGACGGTCAGCAGGTGGTGGATTCCCCAAGGCGGCTCCATTAATGATAATGATATCTTCATTAATGATCTAGAGGATGGTGTGGACTGCACACTCAGCAAGTTTGCAGATGACACTAAACTGGGAGGAGTGAAAGATACGCTTGAGGGTAGGGATAGGATACAGAGAGACCTAGACAAATTAGAGGACTGGGACAAAAGAAATCTGATGAGGTTCAACAAGGACAAGTGCAGAGTCCTGCATTTAGGATGGAAGAATCCTATGCACTGCTACAGATTAGGGACCGAGCGGCTAGGCAACAGTTCTGCAGAAAAGGACCTAGGGATTACAATGGACAAGAAGCTGGATATGAGTCAACAGTGTGCCCTTGTTGCCAAGAAGACTAACGGCATTTTGGGCTGCATTAGTAGGAGCATTGCAGCAGATCAAGGGACCTGATCATTCCCCTCTAATCGGCATTGGTGAGGCCTCATCTGGAGTACTGTGTCCAGTTTTGGGCCCCTCACAACAAGAAGGATGTGGAAAAATTGCAGAGTCCAGTGGAGGGCAACAAAAATGATTAGGGATCTGTAGCACATGACTTATGAGAAGAGGCTAAGGGAACTGGGATTGTTTAATCAGCAGAAGAGAAGAATGAGGGGGGATTTGATAGCTGTTTTCAATTACCTGAAAGGGGGTTCCAAAGAGGATGGATCTAGACTGTTCTCAGTGGTAGCAGATGACAGAACAAAGTATAATGGTCTCAAGTTGCAGTGCGGGAGATTTAGGCTGGATGTTAGGAAAAACTTTTTCACTCAGAGAGTGGTGAAGCACTGGAATGGGTTACCTAGGGAGGTGGTGAAATCTCCTTCCTTGGAGGTTTTTAAGGTCAGGCTTGACAAAACCCTGGCTGGGATGATTTAGTTGGGAACTGGTCCTGCTTTGAGCAGGAGTTTGGACTAGATACCTCCTGAGGTCCCTTCCAACCCTGGTATTCTATGATTCTATGGAGTTAGGTCAAATGTAACCACATTAGGTCGATTTAAAAATGATCACATCCACACAACGAACCCCGTTCCGTCGACCTAAAGGGCTCTTAAAATCGACTTCTGTACTCCTCCCCAGCGAGGGGAGTAGTGCTAAATTGACCCTGCTGGGTCGAATTTCGGGTAGTGCAGATTCAAATTGATGGTATTGGCCTCCGGGAGCTATCCCAGAGTGCTCCATTGTGACCGCTCTGGACAGCACTTTGAACTATGAAGCACTAGCCAGCTACACATGAAAAGCCCCGGGAACTTTTGAATTTCATTTCCTGTTTGGTCAGCATGGTGAACTCAGCAGCACTCAGCAGCACAGGTGACCATGCAGTCCCAGAATCACAAACGAGCTCCAGCATGGAGTGAACGGGAGACACTGGATCTGATTGCTGTATGGGGAGAAGAATCTGTGCAGGCAGAACTCTGATCCAAAAGAATAAATGCTAATATATTTGCCAAAATCTCACAGGGCATGTTGGACAGAGGCTACACCAGGGACACCCAGCAGTCCCGCGTGAAAGTTAAGGAGCTCAGGGAAGCCTACGAAAAGACAAAGGACGCAAATGGTCACTCCGGGTCAGAGCCTCATACATGCCGCTTCTATGAACAGCTGCATGCCATTCTAGTGGGGGACACTACTACTATCCCACCACTGTCCATTGATACCTGCAAGGGGGGGGGGAGTCTCACGGAACACGGAGAAGGATTTTGCAGATGAGGAAGAGGAGGATGAGGAGGAGGAGAAGAATGTGCAGCAGGCAAGTGGTGGATCGGTTCTCCCCGGCAGCCAGGAACTTTTCATCACCCTAGAGCCAAGAGCCTCCCAAGGCGGGATCCCCAACCCCAACTCTGGTGAGTGCACATTTGTACTTACAGTATAGGGTTTAAAAGCAATAGTGTTCATGGTCACTTGGTTGAAATAGGGGAATTTTTGTAAGAGAACAATGAAAGGATCCCGTCCATGCTGGGCAATTTGCACTTGGCTAAAAGGGATCATCCCGGAGACTAGCTGTGAGGGGAGGGGAGAAGAGATCATCCCAGAGAATAGCCACGGGGTGGGGTGGGGGTAGGTGTGTGCTGCACATCTACCCAAATACTGCACCCCCTCCTTTTAAATGTGAAACCCAACCCATTGCTTCCTCTGGGAAAGGTGGGTGCTGCAGTTTGAAAACATTCCCACATGTTATGAAGGCGTAAGAAGCCAACCCAATTTTACTCACCCTTTTTATCTCCTCCCAGGTGCAAATGTTTCTATGCTCCTCCTATCATCTCCGTCTCTGCGATTATCGCAGATTAGAAGTTGAAAAAATGCACTCATGGTGACATGTTTTCCGAGGTGATGCAGTCCTCCCACACTGATAGGGCACAGCTCAATGCATGGAGGCATTCAGTGGCAGAGGCCAAAAAAGAATTGAGTGAGCGGAGGCAGGACACGATGCTGAGGCTAATGGGGGAGCAAGCAGACATGCTGAAGCATCTGTTGGGGGAGCAAACGGACATGATGAAGCTTGTGTTGGAGTTGCAGGGAAGCCAACAAGAGTACTGCTGCATCCACTGTATAACTGCCTATCCTCTTCCACATGTTCCACAGCCTCCTCACCCAGATGCCCAAAAACACGGGAGCGCTGCAGGGGGGAGGCTCTGGGCACCTAGTGTGGCTACAATAAATAATGTGGCCTTGTCCTTCCTCCTCCCCTCCCCTACCCAGGCTACCTTGTCCGCTATCGAATTTTTTTTTAATTATTAAAGAAAGAATGCATGGTTTCAAAACAATACCTACTTTATTTCGAAGGAGGAGTAGGGTGGTGTCATAATCGGACACCAGGCAATTTGCTTCAACCTCCCACCCCACCATAAACGTCTCCCCCTTACTCTCACAGATATTGTGCAGCACACTGCAAGCAGCAATAACAATGGGAATGTTGATTGCGCTGAGGTCTGACCTAGCCAGCAAACAGCACCAGCAAGCTTTTAAAGGTCCAAATGCACATTCTACCACCATTCTGCACTTGCTCAGCCTATAGTTGAACTGCTCCTTACTACTGTCCAGGCTTCCTGTGTAAGACTTCATGAGCCATGGGAGCAAGGGGTAGGCTGATAACTATTGGCATTTCAACATCCCCAATGGTAATTTTCTGGTCTGGGAAGTAAGTCCCCTCTTGCAGCTGCTTGAACAGACCAGAGTTCCTAAAGATGCAAGCGTCGTGCACCTTTCCTGGCCATCCCACATTGATGTCAGTGAAACATCCCTTGTGATCCACCAGTGCTTGCAGCACCATTGAGAAGTACTCCTTGCAGTTTATGTACTGGTTGGCAAGGTGGTCCGGTGCCAAGATGGGGATATGCATTCCGTCTATCGCACCACCACAGTTAGGGAACCTCATTGCAGCAAAGCCATCCACTATGACCTGCACATTTCCCAGAGTTACTACCCTTGATAAGAGAACGTCAATGGTTTCATTGGCTACTTGGATCACAGCAGCCCCCAAAGTAGACTTCCCCACTCCAAACTGATTCCCGACTGACTGGTCGCAGTCAGGCGTTGCAAGCTTCCACAGGGCTATTGTCACTCACTTCTCAACTGTCAGGGCAGCTCTCATCTTTGTATTCCTGCACTTCAGGGTGGGGGAAAGCAACTCACAGAGTTCCAGGAAAGTGGCCTTATGCATGCAAAAATTTCACGGCCACTGTGAATCATCCCATACTTGCTACACTATGCAGTCCCACCAGTCTGTGCTTGTTTGCCTGGCCCAGAATCAGCGTTCCACTGTATCAACCAGCCCCAGTGCTGCCATGATGGCCCGATTGCCATAGCCCGTGCTTTCAGGAACATCTGTGTCCATGCCCTCATCAAAATCCTCCTCGTGCTGGCATCTCTTAGGCCAGTTCTGCATATACTCAAGGATAATGCGTGAGGTGTTTACAATGTTCGCAACAGCAGCGGTGACGGTGAGCTGAGTAGGCTCCATGCTTGCCATGGTATGGCATCTGCAGGCGAGCAGGAGAGCAGAGTTGCAGCGGAAGCGGTGGATGACGATGGTTAGCACCACGCAGATTTCTGACAACTTGGAGAAATTTGCTATGGACACTGTGCTCATTTACAAGAGCAGGAGAGCAGAGTTGCAGAGGAAGCTGTGGATGATGACAATTAGCAGCTAGTTATCTTAGGTGCCTGTACACAAACACAAGCAGGAAGAATTGGAAATCCTGGCACAGTCAAGCAACTATGATATGATTGGAATAACAGAGACTTGGTGGGGTAACTCTCATGACTGGAGCACTGTCATGGATGGGTATAAACTGTTCAGGAAGGACAGGCCGGGGAGAAAAGTTGGAGTAGTTGCACTGTATGTAAGAGAGCAGTATGATTGCTCAGAGCTCCAGTATGAAACTGGAGAAAAGCCTGTTGAGAGTCTTTGGGTTAAGTTTAGAGGCGAGAGCAACAAGGGGGATGTCGTGGTGGCGTCAGCTATAGCCCACCATACCAGGAGGATGAGGTAGATGAGGCTTTCTTCGGACAACTAACGGAAGTTTCCAGATCACAGGCCCTGGTTCTCATGGGGGACTTCAATCACCCTGGAAGAACAATACAGCAGTGCAAAGACAATCCAGGAAGTTTATGGAGAGTGTTGGGGACAATTTTCTGGTGCAAGTGCTGGAGGAACCAACTAGGGGCAGAGCTCTTCTTGACCTGCTGCTCACAAACAGGGAAGAATTGGTAGGGGAAGTAGAAGTGGGTGGCAACCTGGGCAGCAGTGATCATGAGATGGTTGAGTTCAGGATCCCTGACAAAAGGAAGAAAGGAGAGCTGGCTGAATTTTAAAGAAGCCTTATTGAGGGCGCAGGAACAAACCATCCCAATGTGCAGAAAGAATAGCAAATATGGCAGGCGACAAGCTTGGCTTAACAGAGAAATCTTCGGTGAGCTTAATGACAAAAAGGAAGCCTACAAGAAGTGGAAACTTGGACAGATGACTGCGGGGGAGGGGTATAAAAATATTGCTCAAGCACGCAGGGGTGTAATCGGGAAGGCCAAAGCACAATTGGAGTTGCAGCTAGCAGAGTATGTGAAGGGTAACAAGAAGGGTTTATACAGGTATGTTAGCAACAAGAAGGTGGTCAAGGAAAGTGTGGGACTCTTACTGAACGGAAGAGGCAACCTAGAGACGGATATATGGAAAAAGCTGAAGTACTCATGCTTTTTTGCCTCGGTTTTCACAGACAAGGTCAGCTCCCAGACTGCTGCACTGGGCAGCACAGTATGGGGAGGAGGTGAGCAGCACTCAGTGATGGAACAACAGGTTAAGGACTGTTTGGAAAAGCTTTACATGCACAAGTCCATGGGGCCAGATGCAATGCATCTGAGGGTGCTGTGGGAGTTGGCTGATGTGATTGCAGAGCCATTGGCCATTATCTTTGAAAACTCATGGCGATCGAGGGAGGTCCCAGACAATTGAGAAAAGGCAAATATAGTGCCCTGTGACAAAGTTCCTCTTCTACCTTGGTGGGTCCCGCGCTTCTTGGCGGATTGGCTCACCTCAGTGATCTTCCCTCTGGTGGAGCTCACAGTCTGGGTCAACTCCTCCTGTGTCTGATCAGGAGTAGTGAGGTTTGGGGGGAACCCGGGCCCACCCTCTACTCCGGGTTCCAGGCCAGCGCCCTGTGGATTGCAGCTGTCTATAGTGCCTCCTGTAACAGCTGCATGACAGCTACAAATCCCTGGGCTACTTCCCCATGGCCTCCTCCAAACACCTTTTTATCCTCACCACTGGACCTTCCTGCTGGTGTCTGATAATGCTTGATTGTATGATAATTCCTCAATCCTCCAGCAGCACACCCTCTCAGTCTCAGCTCCTTGTGCCTCTTGCTCCCAGCTCCTCACACACACTTCTCTCCTCTGGCTCCACCTCTCCTGACTGGAGTGAGCTCCCTTTTTAAACCAGGTGCCCTGATTAGCCTGCCTTGATTGGCTGCAGGTGTTCTAATCAGTGTAGCTATCTCCACTGCCTTCTAGAAAGATCTTAATTGGCCCCAGGTGCCTTGATTAACCTGGAGCAACTGCCATTTGGTTACCACGGTGCTAGGGATTTGTTTAGCCTGGGGCTAACATACCTGCTCCTCAGAACTTTAATGTAGCCATCTGGCCTTGCCCCATCACTTGCCCATTTTGAAAAAGGGAAGAAGGAGAATCCAGGGAACTACAGACCCGTCAGCCTAACCTCAGTCCATGGAAAAATCATGGAGCAGGCCCTCAAGGAATCCATTCTGAAGCACTTGGAGGAGAGGAAGGTGATCAGGAACAGTCAACATGGATTCACCAAGAGCAAGTCATGCTCGACCAACCTGATTTAGTTAGTGTTGGTCCTGCTTTGAGCAGGGGGTTGGACTAGATGACTTCCTGAGGTCTCGTCCAACCCTGATATTCAATGATTCAATGAAGTGAGTTTAGTTTTCTGTGCTCTGCCTGTTTTGTTTCTTGTCTCCATTTCCCTGGCTGGGGCTTTTCCTGACCCCTTCCCAGAGCTTTTTCTGCTCTCCCCTTTCAGCCCCACCCTACTCAGCGCTTGCGGTGAGGGACTGAAACTCTCCCTTCCCACAATGGAAATGCTTCATTTATTCCTTGCTTTTCTCCCCATCCCTTTGTTTTCTCCTCTCTGTAGAGGGGGATTATGTCACTTTTGACACAAGAGTTATGTGATTTTAATGTAACTCCACAGTGACTGACATGCAAATGTGTCTGTCCTCAGGCACTAAGGAGAGTTGGCCTTATTATAGAATCATAGAATCTCAGGGTTGGAAGGGACCTCAGGAGGTCATCTAGTCCAACCTCCTGCTCAAAGCAGGACCAAACCCAACTAAATCATCCCAGCCCGGGCTTTGTCAAACCTGACCTTAAAAACCTCTAAGGAAGGAGATTCTACCACCTCCCTAGGTAACCCATTCCAGTTCTTCACCACCCTACTAGTGAAAAAGTTTTTCTAATGTCCAACCTAAACCTCGCCCTTTGCAACTTGAGACCATTACTCCTTTTTCTGTCATCTTCTACCACTGAGAACAGTCTAGATCCATCCTCTTTGGAACCCCCTTTCAGGTAGTTGAAAGCAACTATCAAATCCCCCCTCATTCTTCTCTTCTGCAGACTAAACAATCCCAGTTCCTTCAGCCTCTTCTCATAAGTCATGTGCTCCAGCCCCCTAATCATTTTTGTTGCCCTCCGCTGGACTCTCTCCAATTTATCCACATTCTTCTTTCAGTATGGGGCCCAAAACTGGACACAGTACTCCAAATGAGGCCTCACCAATGCTGAATAGAGGGGAATGTTCACATCCCACAATCTGCTGGAAATGCCCCTACTTATACAACCCAAAATGCCATTAGCCTTCTTGGCAACAAGGGCACACTGTTGACTCATATTCAGCTTTTCGTCCATCGTAACCCCTAGGTCCTTTTCTGCAGAACTGCTGCCCAGCCATTCGGTCCCAAGTCTGTAGCAGTGCATGGGATTCTGCCATCCTAAGTGGAGGACTCTGCACTTGTCCTTGTTGAACCTCATCAGATTTCTTTTGTCCCAATCCTCTAATTTGTCTAGGTCCCTCTGTATCCTATCCCTACCCTCCAGCGTATCAACCACTCCTCCCAGTTTAGTGTCTTCTGCAAATTTGCTAAGGGTGCAGTCCACACCATCCTCTAGATCGTTAATGAAGATATTGAACAAAACCAGCCCCAGCACCGATCCTTGGGGCACTCCACTTGATACCGGCTGCCAACTAGACATGGAACCATTGATCACTACCCGTTGAGCCCGACCATCTAGCCAGTTTTCTATCCACCTTACCGTCCATTCATCCAGCCCATACTTCTTTAACTTGCTGGCAAGAATACTGTGGGAGACTGTGGGTATGTCTACACTACAAGAGTAGTTCGATTCAACTTAAGTTGAATTTGTGGAATCGACCTTACGAAGTCGAATTTCTGTATCCACACTAAGGACACTAATTCGACTTTGTGAGTCCACACTAACGGGGCAAGCGTCTACATTGGAAGCGGTGCACTGTGGGAAGCTATCCCACAGTTCCCGCAGTCCCTGCTGCCCATTGGAATGCTGGGTAGAGCCCCCAATGCCTGCTGGGGGAAAAAATGTGTCGAGGGTGGTTTTGGGTAACTGTCATCATTGAACCGTCAATCCCGCCCTCCCTCCCTGAAAGCACCTGCGGGCAATCTGTTCGTGCACTTTTCTGGTCAGTGACAGCGCGGACACCACAGCACTGCGAGAATGGAGCCGGCTGCAGTTATGGCCGTTGTCAACTCCTCGCACCTTATCATCCACCTCTTCCACAGTCAGCTGCTGAGAAATCGGGCTACTTTTCAATGGTGCTGCAAGCACTGGTGGACCATAGGGGACGTTTTACCAACATCAACGTCGGGTGGCCGGGCAAGGTTCATGACGCGCGTGTTTTCAGGAACTCTGGTCTGTTTAGATGCCTGCAGGAAGGTAGTTTCTTCCCGGACCACAAAATAACTGTTGGGGATGTGCTGATACCTATAGTGATCCTCGGGGACCCAGCCTACCCGCTAATGCCCTGGCTCATGAAGCCCTATACAGGCGCTTTGGACACTGACAAGGAACTCTTCAACTACCGGCTGAGCAAGTGCAGAATGGTGGTGGAGTGTGCTTTTGGACGTCTCAAGGGGAGATGGCGAAGCTTACTGACTGGCTCGGGTCTCAGCGAAACCATTATCCCCATTGTTATTGCAGCTTGCTGTGTGCTCCACAATCTCAGTGAGAGCAAGGGGGAGACCTTTATGGCTGGATGGGAGGTTGAGGCAAATCGCCGGGCTGCTGATTACGCTCAGCCTGACACCCGTGCGATTAGAGGAGCCCAGCGGGAAGCGCTGTGCATCCGGGAGGCTTTGAAACCTAGGTTCCTCAGCGAGCAGCGTGACCTGTGACTGTTCAGTTTCTTTACAGAGAAGCTGAACCTGCCCCTGTTTCTTTACCCAGTTACTGTTGACTATCCTCTGCAATTACATACCCCGTTCACCCCGTTTCCCCCACTTCCAAAACACGTGTAAAAATAAAATACATGTTCCATTGTTACTTAACAAAGGTTTCTTTATTAATGACTTTGCGTTAAAGGGTTGAAACTGGGACGCAGACTGTGCTGGGTAGGGTGTGCGGTGATGTAAAGACTGCCTCTAAACTCGAGGAATGACAGGCTCCTGCTCCTAGAGCGGTCCGCAGTGCCGGACTGGTTGTTTCCACGGAGCCTGCCATCCCTCCTTTTTGGGACTCTGTGTGCAGGGGCTATGTGACCTTGTTGCGGAGGAGGACGGATACAGATTCCTCTGCTTCGTGGCTCTGTGGTCCAGGACAAGGACCGCTGCATAAGATCTGTAACCGCCCTCCCCCGCTACAAAGTCACGTACCCCCCACCCACACAGAACCTGGAAACCACCTCCCATACCAACCAGGGTGCCTACTGACTGCACTGTGTGTGTGACCTGCTGCTGATCCTGCCCCCGTGTCTGTACCCTAGCACAGACTCCTCGCCCCACACACCGATCAGATCCAAGACTTTCCGATCAGTCCATGCTGGGGCCCTCTTTCTATTCTGAGATTGCATGGACTCCTCTGCTGGAGAGCTCTGCATCGTTGCCGGTGCTGCTGAGCTCACCCCGATGTCCAACCAGGAAATGAGATTCAAACTGGCCAGACAGGAAAAGGAATTCAAATTTTCCCGGGGCTTTTCCTGTGTGGCTAGTCAGAACATCCAAGCTCGGACTGCTGTCCAGAGCGTCAACAGAGTGGTGCACTGTGGGATAGCTCCCGGAGCTACTAAGGTCGATTTCCGTCCACACCTAGCCTAATTCGACATAGCCATGTCGAATTTGGCGCTACTCCCCTCGTCGAGGAGGAGTACAGAATTCGAAGTAAAGAGCCCTCTAGATCGAACTAATTAGCTTCCTGGTGTGGACGGGTGCACGGTTAAGTCGAATTAACGCTGCTAAATTCGACATAAACTCCTAGTGTAGACCAGGCCTGTATCAAAAGCTTTGCTAAAGTCCAGAAATAGCACATCCACTGCTTTCCCCTCATCCACAGAGCCGGTTATCTCATCATAGAAGGCAATTAGGTTAGTCAGGCATGACTTGCCCTTGGTGAATCCATGCTGACTGTTCCTGATCACTTTCCCCTCCTTTAAGTGGTTCAGAATTGATTCCTTGAGGACCTGTTCCATGATTTTTCCAGGGACTGAGGTGAGACTGACTGGCCTGTAGTTCCCTGGATCTTCCTTCTTCCCTTTTTTAAAGATGGGCACTACATTAGCTTTTTTCCAGTCATCCGGGACTTCCCCCGATCACCATGATTTTGGTTACAATGAATGAGGAACTACCTCCTGTCCTTGGAGGGACTCTGAGACACTAATGATAATAACCAGGCAGGGGCAGCTCCAGACCCCAGCATGCCAAGCGCATGTTTGGGGCGGCATGCTGCGGGGGGGCACTCTGCCGGTCGCCGGAAGGGCGGCAGGCGGCTCCGGTGGACCTCCCGCAGGCGTGCCACCAGAGCCACGGGGCCGGCAGCCAGCAGAGCACTCCCCGCGGCAGCCAGCAGAGCACTCCCCGCGGCATGCCGCCCTGCTTGGGGCGGCGAAATGTCTAGAGCCGCCCCTGTAACCAGGTCACCAGTGTGGGTTGAAGTTCAGCCCTAGCAGTGACTGCAGGGCTATGAGCACAGAGGGCTCATTTCGCCACAGCGCTATGTGTGGGCAGCTGACCTGTTGTAAGGAGAGTGTAAAGGAAAGGAAATTCTGAATAAAATTTGTTTTAGAAAAATCAAAATGTTTCTATTTAATTTATCCAAAATAAAATGGAGCAGTTGGCTTCTCTGACTCCTTGGGACACCTTGCACTTCCCCAGAATGCTCCTAGGGCATCAGTTTCAAACTGATTTGAAGCAAAAATATTTCTTTTGAGACAACATTTGACAATTTTCATTTTGTTTTATTTTCTAAAGCCAAAATGATGAACTGAAAAGACATTTTAAGTTGAAATGAAATTGAAATGAAAATTGTCATTTTAATCTTTTCTGTGGGATTTTTCATCAGAATTTTTCATCAGAATTGATATTTTATGATAGAAAAATTTCATTTGATAAGCCCATACATTTTGGAGGGAAACCTTTCCCCACAAACAGTTTCAACCAGCTCTAATTAGGCCCTGAGGAGAAAGGTGACATGCCTTGGCATAATAGCGATGGATGTTCTAGATTTACACCACCACCATACACATGTTGAAAGGAATCTTCTGTCACTTCGGCATTCTGGAGGAAATAATCACTGACAATGGGCCCTTTTTAAAGACACATGGGCCCTTTTTAAAGACACCATAATAGAGGCCCAACTTCAATGTATACCTCAAATTAAGGAACACAGTAAAAGAACTAAAAAAGAGCCACTGTGGCTTAACAACCATGTAAAAGAAGCAGTGAGAGATAAAAAGACTTCCTTTAAAAAGTGGAAGTCAAATCCTAGTGAGGCAAATAGAAAGGAGCACAAACACTGCCAACTTAAGTGCAAGAGTGTAATAAGAAAAGCCAAAGAGGAGTTTGAAGAACGGCTAGCCAAAAACTCCAAAGGTAATAACAAAATGTTTTTAAGTACATCAGCAGCAGGAAGCCTGCTAAACAACCAGTGGGGCCCCTTGACGATCAAAATACAAAAGGAGCGCTTAAAGACGATAAAGTCATTGCGGAGAAACTAAATGGATTCTTTGCTTCAGTCTTCACGGCTGAGGATGTTAGGGAGATTCCCAAACCTGAGCTGGCTTTTGTAGGTGACAAATCTGAGGAACTGTCACAGATTGAAGTGTCACTAGAGGAGGTTTTGGAATTAATTGATAAACTCAACATTAACAAGTCACCGGGACCAGATGGCATTCACCCAAGAGTTCTGAAAGAACTCAAACGTGAAGTTGCGGAACTATTAACTAAGGTTTGTAACCTTTCCTTTAAATCGGCTTTGGTACCCAATGACTGGAAGTTAGCTAATGTAATGCCAATATTTAAAAAGGGCTCTAGAGGTGATCCCGGCAATTACAGACCGGTAAGTCTAACGTCGGTACCGGGCAAATTAGTTGAAACAATAGTTAAGAATAAAATTGTCAGACACATAGAAAAACATAAACTGTTGAGCAATAGTCAACATGGTTTCTGTAAAGGGAAATCGTGTCTTACTAATCTATTAGAGTTCTTTGAAGGGGTAAACAAATAAGTGGACAAGGGGGATCCGGTGGACGTAGTGTACTTAGATTTCCAGAAAGCCTTTGACAAGGTCCCTCACCAAAGGGTGTTACGTAAATTAAGCTGTCATGGGATAAAAGGGAAGGTCCTTTCATGGATTGAGAACTGGTTAAAAGACAGGGAACAAAGGGTAGGAATTAATGGTAAATTCTCAGAATGGAGAGGGGTAACTAGTGGTGTTCCCCAAGGGTCAGTCCTTGGACCAATCCTATTCAATTTATTCATAAATGATCTGGAGAAAGGGGTAAACAGTGAGGTGGCAAAGTTTTCAGATGATACTAAACTACTCAAGATAGTTAAGACCAAAGCAGATTGTGAAGAACTTCGAAAAGATCTCACAAAACTAAGTGATTGGGCAACAAAATGGCAAATGAAATTTAATGTGGATAAATGTAAAGTAATGCACATTGGAAAAAATAACCCCATCTATACATACAATATGATGGGGGCTAATTTAGCTACAACGAGTCAGGAAAAAGATCTTGGCGTCATCGTGGATAGTTCTCTGAAGATGTCCACGCCGTGTGCAGAGGCGCTCAAAAAAGCAAACAGGATGTTAGGAATCATTAAAAAGGGGATAGAGAATAAGACTGAGAATATATTATTGCCCTTATATAAATCCATAGTACGCCCACATCTCGAATACTGTATACAGATGTGGTCTCCTCACCTCAAAAAAAAGATATTCTAGCACTAGAAAAGGTTCAGAAAAGGGCAACTAAAATGATTAGGGGTTTGGAGAGGGTCCCATACGAGGACAGATTAAAGAGGCTAGGACTCTTCAGCTTGGAAAAGAGAAGACTAAGGGGGATATGATAGAGGTATATAAAATCATGAGTGATGTTGAGAAAGTGGATAAGGAAAAGTTATTTACTTATTCCCATAATGCAAGAACTAGGGGTCACCAAATGAAATTAATAGGCAGCAGGTTTAAAACAAATAAAAGGAAGTTCTTATTCACGCAGTGCACAGTCAACTTGTGGAACTCCTTACATGAGGATGTTGTGAAGGCTAGGACTATAACAATGTTTAAGAGGGAACTGGATAAATTCATGGTGGCTAAGTCCATAAATGGCTATTAGCCAGGATGGGTAAGGAATGGTGTCCCTAGCCTCTGTTTGTCAGAGGATGGAGATGGATGGCAGGAGAGAGATCACTTGATCATTGCCTGTTAGGTTCACTCCCTCTGGGGCACCTGGCATTGGCCACTGTCGGTAGACAGATACTGGGCTAGATGGACCTTTGGTCTGACCCGGTACGGCTGTTCTTATGTTCTTAATGAGCCACCGTTTGCCAGCTCTGAATAAAACTGTTTGGGGTATAGTGTGATTTCAATCATATTACTTCCAGCTTCCCACACCAACAAGGGAGTGGATTTTACATTAAGAGCAATACACATTGATAAGAGAATTCTGCAAGAAAAGACCCCACATAAGCTTATCTGAGCTGTAGGGCAGATCCCAGGTCAATCGCTGGAATAAACTCAGCTCAGATGTTTATGGGTCAACAGAGCAGAATGCTGCCACCTGAAGTGTCCTGCTTAAAAGATGTACGGCTGACAGACAAATCATTTTATCCACTCATTATGTATCCCCACAGCTCCAGAATGCAGCACCATGTGCCACACTGAACTGTCTGCTCATTTCTTAGAGGAAATCACCTGCATCCTAGCCTAGATGACTTCTCAGAGCACCAAGAACAACACAGTGGACAGAGGTCCAATGACACGACACCTTCCCTCTATAATTTCCCCTGTTCACACAATAAGAAATCTGGAAGGATCCCAGAAATGCAAGGCACACCCTGTGACTTTGATATTTGCATTTTTTGGCTTGTGAAAAAGTCATAAGCACCTGGGACCTCTACTACAGTAACAGATCATCCACACTTCCTTTGAGGAGGGAAACCACCTCCTGCCTCCCTCCCCCTGCTAACCTCATGAGCTATTTTAAGCTCATATTTAATAGTGGCTCATAAACATGCTCACGGTCTGTTTCCTTATGAATTTTTTAGCAGACACAAGTGTGATGATGAAATTCTTGTTCAACACAGAGTCAAATTAAAGGCAAGAAAAGCAAGGTTGTAACCAGTTCCTATTAGTACTCTGACCAGACCGCTCATCAGTATTGTCCACCGCCACTTTCTGTCTCCACAAGGTTTGAGTCCTGTCCACTTAAGCTAACAGGAGTCACTCCAGCTCTGCAGTGAAAATGGAAACCCTAAGGGATTGTGCCATTCCTGTGCACCACCTTGTGGCCGAGGTTGGCATTGCAGGTGAACCATGTTGTATTAAGTATCAGAGGGGTAGCCGTGTTAGTCTGGATCTGTAAAAGCAACAAAGAATCCTGTGGCACCTTATAGACTAACAGACGTTTTGCAGCATGAGCTTTCGTGGGTGAATACCCACTTGCATCTGAAGAAGTGGGTATTCACCCACGAAAGCTCATGCTGCAAAACGTCTGTTAGTCTATAAGGTGCCACAGGATTCTTTGTTGCTTTTACATGTTGTATTAATGTAGATCAGTGGTTCTCAACCTGTTCACCATTGTGAGCCACAGATGCAGCTCTCTGTGAACTATTTGGGCCACATCCACACAATATATATACAACCTGTATGGCCCTGAGGATGTCAGATGGGTAGTAGCTGTGCGCTGATTGGGCCACAAGTGGCCCGCGGGTTGAGATTTAGATGGAATATGTGGACAAAAGGTATTAACATAACCCTGTCACAGTCCAACATTAAACAGTTTTAAACAAGTATCAGAGGGGTAGTTGTGTTAGTCGGGATCTGTAAAAAGCAACAAAGAGTCCTGGGGCACCCTAAAGACTAACAGATGTATTGGAGCATAAACTTTCGTGGGTGCATACCCACTTTGTCAGATGCTTTAAACAAGATTCAGGTTGGGTATACAGAGATCTGAGCTTGCTTAGCAGCATGGCAAACACACCATTAATATCCTTCTTAACCTTTTATTAAAAATAAAGAAAAGAAGGAAAAATAGTTAAAGCATTTAAAGTGTAAAGTATTTGTGATGTTGCACTCCATATGTTTATGGAAATAAGCTTATGAATATGAATATGATGTAACTGGAATATGTTTTAGGCAAAACATCTCTTGTAAGTGTAACCCTTCTGCTCCTCTGAGTTGGCAGCAACAAGGGCCGGGTTCAGTATCCAGGGGTTCCGTTTCAATAACACAATGCAAAACCGGCTTGAGCCCCCACCCAGTGACCTGGGACAATTACATACCACCCCCCCGGGCGGCTCTAGGAGGCAATAGTTCCCCACTCGCAAGCACAGAGTCCGAGTGTAGAAAAATCCTTTTAATAAAGGAGGGAAAAATGCTGCATCACATTGGAGAAACACCACAAACCGGATTATAACACAAACCATAAGCAAAAAAAAACCAATCCACCTCCAAGTACGTTTGGCAATGTCCTTTCCCCCTTAGGGTCTTAAGTCCAATCACCCCAAAGTCCAACAACCCAAAAGTCTCTGTCTCTGGTCAGTGCCACCCCAGAGTTCAAAAGTTTATCTGCAGAGTTTTACCCCCCCCCAAGCCTCGGTGGAAATGTGGGGGAGGATGCACACAGGATGTTAAGGGGCACCTTACGTGGGCCGGGGCCAACTGCTCCACCTTTCCGTGGAGTTCTGCTGCAGCCTTCACCACAACTGGCTCCACTCCACCAGCTGTGCCGCTCCTCCAGCCAACCCGTGAACCGCTTCAGCCGTCCCCACAAACCGCTCCACTCCGCTCACTGTTCCATGGGCTGCTCCAACATGCTGCAAACTACTCCGCTCTGCCAGCCGCTTAGCGATAGATCTTCAGGCTCCCCCACTAGTTAACACAGCATTCAGTGATCTCAGCTCAGTAAGCTTAGCTCTTTTAGTGATTTCAGCTCTTAGTGATTTCAGCTTGTAGTAGGGGAGCCCCAGTGCTGGTGCACCATTGACCCAATGTGAATTCAGGTCAGCAGCCTCTAGATGGACTCCTAAAGGATTCAAAATTAGCTCTGCTCTTCAACAGTGGAGAGAGGAGAATGTGCAATCGGTGTTCCAGGCCCTCAAAAGGGGGGGCCATACCATCAGATACACACACCAGTCCCCAACCTCTCTCAATTCACTGGGTTTTGGCACCCATGTCCCTTGTATAGCAAATGCTACTTAATGGATCGTGAGACATCTCTGTCGTAACGCAGTCTCATAGTTGCTCATTCACATAATCAGGGTGACAACACTTTATCTCTCCTGCCCCAATAATCAAAGAAATTGGGGGTCCCAGAGCTGTCAAAATAACCATCCCAGGCTGCCGTCGACTATCCTAGGTGGGGTGGGTGTGCCAATGCAAATACTTGAAATTCCTTTCCACACTCCCCATACTTCACCACCAGATGTCAGGGTAGAGCTCATCCTGACTCTGCTTACATCAGGTATCATTACAAAGCTTATGATCTACTGAGTGTGTTCATCCCATTTGTTTGCATGTATTATTTCTATGTCTGGAATTAGGAGAATAAGATATAAACTTGTATTACTGATATAAACATATTAAGTGGAAGCCATTATGGGTGCTTCAGAATCAATGACCTGTAAATGGCTCTGTTTATTTGCAAACCTTCCTGGGTCCCTGCAGGCCAGCCCTGGAAGAATGGAGGCTGGGGTCTCGCAGGACATATGAACATGTCACCTGATACTGGAATCCATTTTAAACCGGGTGCTTTTCTATTTAGAAGGAGGGGTGGGGACCCAGAGAGACAAAAGATTCCACCTTGTGCCAAAGCTATAAAAGGGGGAGGAACAGAATCAAGGGGGTTGCCAGGCATGAGAAAACCCCTAGTTTCCACCGAAGATGTCTGCAGGAACTAACAAGGTCTGTACCAGGGGAAAGGATTGGGCCCACACTTGGAAGGAATCTAGTCTGTGAAAGAAGCTTATTGAAACATCTCTGAGGGTGAGATTTGACCTGTAATCAGTTTCTTATTGTATTAGCCTTAGACTTGCATGTTTTTGCTTTATTTTGCTTGGTGACTTAACAGACAGAATAAAGTATTACTTGAAACCACTTAAATCCTACTTTTTCTACTTAATAAAATCACTTTTGTTTATTAATTAACCCAGAGTAAGTGATTAATACATGGGGGAGCAAACAGCTGTGCATCTCTCTCTCCCTCAGTGTTCTGAAGGGTGGACAATTTATGAGTTAACCCTGTATAAGCTTTATACAGAGGAAAATTGATTTATTTGGGGTTTGAATCGCATTGGGAACTGGGTGTCTGGGTGATGGAGATAGGTGATCTGCTGAGCAGTTTTTGGTTAAAGTCTTCAGCTTTGGGGGCGTGGACAAGAGCTGGGTCTGTGTTGCAGCAGTCTAGCATGTCTGGCTCAACAAGGCAGGATTCTGGAGTCCCAAGCTGGCAGGGAAAATGGGCTCAAACGTAATTCCAACACGTCAGGTGACAGTCCCAAGGGGGTCTCTGTGACCGAACCCATCACAGTATTAAATAAGGGGTTTTTATTTTAACAACATCCCTTGTTCACTCTTCCTTTTGTTGGAGAGAGTTTGTAGAAGAAAAAACGCTGTTGTCTGACAGGCTTTTAGATGGTATCAAAGATGACAATAACTGTCCATTTTGGAGAAAAGAGAAGATGTTAATTAAGGTAGTCTGGAGCTATTGTTGTTGCTGTTGCTGTTAAAGTCCGAACCCATTTCCTAGAAGACAGAACAAAACACACTCACACAAAAGGGAAGAAGAAAGAACAGCAAAGATAGAAGGATAGAACTATGGAGTAGTCAGTCTGACTTCATTGGGAAGCTACTAGATCAATGTATAAAACATTCCATTTGCAAACTGAAGGGGCAATCACTAGCAGCCAGCATACATTTACAAAGAACAAATCATGCCAGACAAGCTTGATTTCCGTCTTTGACAAGGTAAGTGGTTTGGTGGATAGAGGGAATGAGATGAACATAATATACCTGAATTTCAGCATGGCTTTTGACACAGTCACACATGATAGTCTCATAAGTTAACTAGTTTTCTTCCAAATAACATGGAAAAAGCAGCAAGCAACTGTTCTTCCTGACAACCACTGACAATGTTAGGTTTATTTACATTTCTGTGTGTAGATCCCAGCCACAGAACAAATATTGCTGCTGTGCTAAGTTGATGTTGGTGGGGAGAACTGGAAGGAGTTGCATGAAGAAACCTTTTCCCCCATTCCCCACCTCTTGCCTTTAACTTTGTTCAGTTCCAAATTCTGTGAAACAGGAAGTGGTTTTGCACCACATTCAGTTTATTCAGTGTGTTCATGTCTACAGAACTAATATTGCTGCTGTCTTTGCTGTGTTAATTTGCTGGGGGTGGGAAAGGGGTAACTTTAGTTAAGAGGAATTGTGTGAGGAGGAGACCACTCACGCTTTTATTTCCTGTTGAACTTCCTCTCTTCCTCCCAACAAAACACTGGACAACTGCTTTGGCACCACATGTGGTTTATTTACTGTTATGTGCGTTTCATGTTTGCAGAATAATTCCACACATAGATTTTCAGAATCTCTCTCACCTCTGGTCTGCTTCTTTTTTCAGTGTAGAAGCCCCAGAGTACGTGGGTGAAGTGTATGCATGGGGCATCTGGGGGGAGTACACTGTGAGGATTTTGGATCACTTGTGCTGTTACTGTAGCCTAGCCCACAGATAGGTAGTAGAAGTGATGGCTAATGTTTCCCATGTGTTGTTTTGGACAACAGTTACCTAAATAAAACAAAAGTTTGTTGACAATGAGTAATTCTGGACTCCAGAATGGTTTCTTTAGAAGGTCTTTAGGAGCATAACAAAGGAGTGATGATCAGGAACACACCCAAACCCCTCAAAGCAGGAGATGGAGGAAGAGATGCTAAGCAAACACAGCTGTTCAGATGTTGCTTAGGGCACAAACAAGGCTCCACCTTCTCCATCTGTCGTGCTGTCTGCAGGAATGGCTGCCCTGATTGCTTCTATAATTTAACATTTTTACAAGGATGGGTTGCTGGCCTACCACTCCACCCTCAAGCTGGGTAACGAGTTTACTGCTTTTCATCTGGTCGCAACCCTTTGGCCTGTCCAGCTTGGGTGGCCCTATCAGGAATTACACTCCTATGTGGGGGGAGAGATAGCCCAGTGGTTTGAGCATTGGCCTGCTAAACCCAGCATTGTGAGTTGAATCCTTAAGGGGGCCATTTAGGGAACTGAGAAAAAAATCTGTCTGGGGATTGGTCCTGCTTTGAGCAGGGGGTTGGACTAGATGACCTTCTGAGGTCCCTTCCAACTCTAATCTTCTATGATTCTATGCATAGCTCTCCAGTCACTAGAACACACAAGCTCCTCTGCCACATCAAGGTGCAGTCCCCAGGAAAAGATCAGAGAAACAGAACAAACTTAATTAACATGAGGAACAAATAAATCCGTTCATGCAATCTAGCTGAGTGTGGGGCTTCACATGCAGTTGTGCTGAGCACCCAGAGGGGCTTGCTGCTTGTCACTAGCAAGGCACTGTGAGAGACAGCCCAGGCTGGAGAAGTTAGTGGGCACAGCCACAGACAACACAGATAACATTTCACTACCCCTCCATTCAGTACTAATGTGATTTGTCATCCAACACCAGCCAGATTTGATCACTTTGAGTGTTATATTCTTGGGGGCAGCCAGTTTAGGAAGAAATCACTTGAGGGCAGACAGCTAACAAAACTACCATTTTATTTACAGACACAGAGCTCACCCAACCAGCCAAAGCTGGCTGAGCTATCCCCTAATAATCTAACTCAGTTGCCATAAGAACAAAAACCATGACAACCAAATACACAACATATTCCTCCGCCCCCAATAAGAACATCCCCTAAATAAAACACACACTAGACTAGAGAAGGAGGGTAGACTGCCTCCATTCCCGGCTAAACCCTGGGGATTATTTTGCCCCATAACCGTGGGTTCGCCCTAGCTAAAGATCCGGCCGATGAGGAGGCCTTCTGTCTCTAGGTGGATTACGGTGAACTTCTCGTCTTGTTGCACCCGAAGGTACCATGGGCTCAGGGTCCGCAGCACGAACAGGTGAGGAGGTGGTATCAGCTCGTGCTGGGCAAAGGGGTATCTCAGCCGCCGGCAGTAATGGAGGAGAACAGTCAGGAACAGGTGATTTGTGATTCGGTGTCTCACCAGAAGAGGTGAAGTCAGACCACTCAACTGAAGATGTGTCCTGAGGACTGGCATGACCTGGCAACAGCTGATCTACATGTCACCGCCAGGTAAGATTCTCTGCAGTCCGGACTGTGTAGGAAACAGGTCCTGTTTGAGTGATGATTGTGGCAGGGACCCATTTAGCTCTGGAAGCATAATTCCGAGCCAAAACTGGCTGTCCCGGGCTAAAGGTTTGGTCTTTTGCTCTGGGTGCCCATCTGATGACTTGATTTTGTTGCTGATGTTGCACAATTTGTCGGGGTTCAGAAGGTTTCAGCAGATCAAAGCAAGTGCGCAGCTGTCGTCCCATCATTAGAAAGGCCGGGGATGCCTGGGTCGTAGCATGAGGTGTGTTTCTGTAAGAAAGTAAGAAGGTATCCAGACGCTTTTGAATGGAGTGTTGTCCCCTTGCTGATTTCAAAACGTGTTTCATTGTCTGCACAAATCTTTCAGCTAATCCGTTGGTGGATGGATGATATGGAGCTGACGTGATGTGGTGTATCCCATTTGCCTTCATAAAATTTTGAAACTCCTGAGAGACAAACTGCGGTCCGTTGTCGCTCACAAATTGTTCTGGCAGACCAAAACGACTAAAGAGACCTTGTAGTTTTTGGATAGTACTCTCTGCAGTAGTGGACTGCATTATAGACACTTTTGGCCATTTAGAATGGCATCTACTGCCACCAAGAACATGCTTCCTTCAAGAGGGCCAGAGAGGTCAATGTGAATACATTGCCACGGGTTTTCAGGCCAGTCCCATGGGTGTAGGGGTACCCACTGGGGTGCATTCCTCACACCCTGACATGACATACAAGCTTTTGTCTTCTCTTCAATAGCACTGTCCAATCCAGGCCACCAAAAATAGCTTCGTGCAATTTCCTTCATGCGCACTATTCCACAGTGACCGGAATGGAGCTGTTCTAACATCTGTGATCTCAGTGGTGGTGGAATAATGACACGTCTCCCCCACAACAAACAACCAGATTGGACCGATAACTCCGTCCTCCTGGACATGTAGGTAACAAGGTCGGGTGAGACCAGAGAGGTTTGTCGAAATTTTCCATGCATCACCAGGTCCATAACGTGGGACAATACTGGGTCAACATGAGTTGCCTTCTTTATCTGAGTAGCAGTGATGGGTGTATTCTCTACATGTTCAAAGTAGAAGATTTCCTTTTGGGCACTATCTTGATGTTTGACCGGCAAAGGCAACCTTGAGAGGCCATCAGCATTGCTGTGCAGAGTGGATTTCCAATATTTGATTTCATATGTGTGTGCTGAAAGTAACAATGCCCAACGTTGCATACGACTAGCAGCTAATGGGGGAATGCCTGTGTAGGGTCCAAAAATTGACGTCATAGGTCGATGGTCTCTGAGAAGAGTAAACTTTCGCCCAAACAGCTACTGATGAAACTTCCAAATTCCAAAAACAATTCCTAATGCATCACATTCGATTTGGGCGTAGTTAGTTTCTGCTTTGCTTAGAGTGCGTGAAGCAAAAGCAATAGGTCTCTCTTTTCCCCTGAAGGCATGATGTGTGACACAACTGCTCCCACTCCATAAGGGGAGGCATCGCAGGCCAATTGTAGGGGTAAGGATGGATCAAAGTGCGTTAGAACTTCAGAATTTAGCAATGCATCCTTAGCTTTGTTAAATGCAACATCATAGGCTTCAGTCCACTTCCAGGCCTTGTTCTGCCCAAGGAGCTCATGAAGTGGTTTTAGCAGTGTGGCTAACTGTGAGATGAACTTTCCATAATAGTTCAGTAGTCCTAGAAATGAGCGCAGCTGGCTTAAATTTCGAGGTGGGGGAGCCTCCACAATAGCTTTAACTTTTACAGGGGCCTTATGAAGACCTGCAGAATCAATGATGTGTCCCAAATATTCAACAGAGGGCTTGAAGAATTCACACTTGTCTTTGCGAACTTGTAGGTCAAACTCTCCCAGTCTTTGTAGGGTAGCCTCTAAATTCTTTAAGTGATCCTCTTCATTTCTTCCAGTGACCAGGATATCATCCAGATAGCACTGAACTCCTGACAAGCCATACAAGATCTGGTCCATAGCCCTCTGGAACAGGGCGGGAGCAGACGTTATTCCGAAGGGTAGGCGACAGTATTGATAAAGGCCCCTATGAGTCACAATAATCAACAGCTCTTGGGACTTTTCATCGACATCCATCTGTAAATATGCTTGACTCAGATCAATCTTACTGAACTTTTGTCCCCCAGCCAGGCCTGCGAAGAGGTCATCGATGCGGGGAAGCGGGTATTGCTCTGCATACAACACTGGGTTGACAGTGACTTTAAAATCACCGCAAACCCGGAGAGAGCCATCTTTCTTCACTATTGGAACGATAGGAGTGGCCCATGAGCTATGGGTAACTGGTATTAGGACTCCATTGGTGACCAGGCGCTCCAGGTCTGCTTCAACTTTTAGCCTGATGGCATATGGCACAGTTCGGGCTTTCAGATATTTTGGTGGACTGTAAGATTTAATGTTCAATGTCACAGTGATTCCCTTCATGCTTCCCAAATCATCTGCAAAAACAGCAGCATGTTTCCTTAGTATAGGGGTTAGACTGATTTCTTCTTTAGTCATCCGGTGCACTTCTGCCCAGTTCAGTTGAATCTTCCCAAGCCAAGACCTACCCATTAAGGCTGGGTAGTTACCTCTCACCACAAACAGTGGCAATTTAGCAGCCTGTCCATTGAGCTCCATCTTAACATCAGTAGTGCCCAACATGGGCACAGCTTCTCTCGTATACGTCTTCAGAACAGTTTTTGTTGCCTTAAGCGGAAGATGCTGTAGCTTTTCTTTATACACAGTCTCGGAGACCAGCGAGACGGCTGCACTGGTGTCCAGTTCCATGCGTATAGGTTTGCCATCCAACAACGGGGTTACCCAGTATTCATGTGAGCCTACTGCCAAAGACAAAACATGCAGTGGCACTTCCTCTTGCGATGAGGTGTCACCGTGATAATCCTGGGTCTGCTCTAGCGTATGCAGGGTTCCTCTTTTTGTCGGCCAGACCACAGGCCTCTTTTTCTTTTGTTTACAGGCACACTCAATGTGTCCCTTTTTGCCACAGTGTCGATACACCAGGTCCTTACACCAGCATTTTGATGCCTGGTGACCCGGCTTACCACAGAGGTAATATTCTTAACTCTGCACAGTTTTGTGGGTCGGTTCTTGTGACACTGTTTGCACCCTAGGGGATGCACCGATGTGTTGCGCCTCCCTTGTAGCCAGTTCCATGGAGACAGCAATATCAACAGCCTTCTGTAATGTAAGCTGAGCCTCTGTCAGTAGGCACTTCCGTATAGCTTCACTGTAGAGGCCACACATTAACCTGTCACGCAGGGCATCATTTAACATCTCTTTAAATTCACAGTGTTCTGCTAGCTTTTTTAAAATTGCTACAAATTGTACAACTGTTTCATCTTCCTTTTCGTCTCTTTTGTGGAACCTATATCTTTCAGCAATTACCAGTGGTTTTGGGGAAAAATGGGACCCCAGGATTTCCTAAATGTCACTGTAAGATTTAGGCTTAACAGGGTGTAGTAAGCTGCGTAGCAGGGAGTAGATTTTAGCCTCTACAACACTTAAGAATATTGGAATCTTCTTCGCTTCGGTAATGTCATTTGCAATAACAAAAAGCTCAAAACGCTCAGTATACACATGCCATTGCTTTATATTCTCATCAAAAGGTTCCAGTGGCCTGGTCAGAGTAGCCATGATTTTTAGTTTCACTTTCACAGTCAGTGCAAACAAGCAGTTTTTTTGTTTGTTTGTTCTTTACCTTGACTTCTACTTCCTTCTGTTACTGCAGCAGCACCGGAATCCCATCCATCGTCGCCACTTGTTATATCCTTGGGGGCAGCTGGTTTAGGAAGAAATCACTTGAGGCCAGAGAGCAGACAGCTAACAAAACTACCATTTTATTTACAGACACAGAGCTCACCCAACCGGCCGAAGCTGGCTGGGCTATCCCCTAATAATCTAACTCAGTTGCCATAGGAACAAAAACCATGACAACCAAATACACAACATTGAGCAACACTGCTCTATCTGCTGGATATCTTGGCAGAGTAGGTAAATACTCATGTTTGCTCCTTAAGTCTCTCCCCTTCCCAGCTATCTGTCAGGGGAGAACTCATTCAGACCCTGTTTACACAATTGTAGCCATACCACTAAAACCAAAGAGCTGGGATGGTACCCCTGGGATCAGCTGTATTAGAAACACAGGGAACAACCCCTGCTTCTTCTGTGGAGCCCAGACTTCTCAGGGCTTCATGAATGAAACAGGAACAGCAGTGGTACATTGGCATTAGGAGTGTTTTCTTCTTCAGATGTGACCATCAGTGGCAGCAGAGTCTTGTAGAGCTTCCTGTTCACCCTCTTAGAACTTTTTCTTAATGCTTACTGATTAAGTTACGAGTGACTATTGCTCATCATAGAATCATAAAATATCAGGGCGGGAAGGGACCTCAGGAGGTCATCTAGTCCAAACCCCTGCTCAAAGCAGGACCAATCTCCAACTAAATCATCCCAGCCAGGGCTTTGTCAAGCCTGACCTTAAAAACCTCCAAGGAAGGAGATTTAACCACCTCCCTAGGTAACCCATTCCAGTGCTTCACCATCCTACTAGTGAAAAAGTTTTTCCTAATAGTCAACCTAAACCTCCCCCACTGCAACTTGAGGCCATTGCTTCTTGTTCTGTCATCTGCTACCACTGAGAACAGTCTAGATCCATCCTCTTTGGAACCCCCTTTCAGGTAGTTGAAAGCAGCTATCAAATCCCCCCTCATTCTTCTCTTCTGCAGACTAAAGCATCCTAGTTCCCTCAGCCTCTCCTCATAAGTCATGTGCTCCAGCCCCCTAATCATTTTTGTTGCCCTCCGTTGGACTCTCTCCAATTTATCCACATCCTTCTTGTAGTGTGGGGCCCAAAACTGGACACAGTACTCCAAATGAGGCCTCACCAGTGCTGAGTAGAGGGAAATGATCACGTCCCTCCATCTGCCGGCAATACCCTACTTATACAGACCAAAATGCCATTAGCCTTCTTGGCAACAAAGGCATACTGTTGATTCATATCCAGCTTCTCATCCACTGTAACCCCTAGATCCTTTTCTGCAGAACTGCTGCTTAGTCATTCGGTCCCTAGTCTGTAGCAGTGCATGGGATTCTTCCATCCTAAGTGCAGGACTCTGCACTTGTCCCTGTTGAACCTCATCAGATTTCTTTTGTCCCAATCCTTTAATTTGTCTAGGTCTCTCTGTATCCTATCCCTACCCTCCAGCGTATCTGCACTCCTCCCAGTTTAGTGTCATCTGCAAACTTGCTGAGGGTGCAGTCCACACCATCCTCCAGATCATTAATGAAGATATTGAACAAAACCGGCCCCAGGACCGACCCTTGGGGCACTCTACTTGATACCGGCTGCCAACTAGACATGGAGCCATTGATCACTACCCGTTGAGCACAACAATCTAGCCAGCTTTCTATCCACCTTACCGTCCATTCATCCACCCCATACTTCTTTAACTTGCCAGCAAGAATACTGTGGGAGACTGTATCAAAACCTTTGCTAAATCAAGGAATAACATATCTACTGCTTTCCCCTCATCTACAGAGCCAGAAGGCAATTAGGTTAGTCAGCAATGACTTGCCCTTGGTGAATCCATGTTGATTGTTCCTGATCACTCTCCTCTCCTCTAAGTGCTTCAGAACTGATTCCTTCAGGACCTGCTCCATGATTTTTCCAGGCACTGAGGTGAGGCTGACTGGCCTCTAATTCCCCGGATCCTCCTTCTTTCCTTTTTTAAAGATGGGCACTACATTAGCTTTTTTCCAGTCATCCAGGACTTCCCCCGATCACCATGATTTTGGTTACAATGAATGAGGAACTACCTCCTGTCCTTGGAGGGACTCTGAGACACTAATGATAATAACCAGGCAGGGGCAGCTCCAGACCCCAGCATGCCAAGCGCATGTTTGGGGCGGCATGCTGCGGGGGGGGGGCACTCTGCCGGTCGCTGGAAGTCTACATTAGACTTTTCCCAGTCATCCGGGACCTCCCCCATTCACCATGAGTTTTCAAAGATAATGGCCAATGGCTCTGCACCAACTCCTTTAGCACCCTCGGATGCAGCACATCCGGCCCCATGGACTTGTGCTCGTCCAGCTTTTCTAAATAGTCTCAAACCACTTTCTCCACAGAGGGCTGGTCAACTCCTCCCCATGCTGTGCTGCCCAGTGCAGTAGTCTGGTAGCTGACCTTGTTTGTGAAGACAGAAGCAAAAAAAACACTGAGTACATTAGCTTTTTCCACATCCCCTGCACTAGGTTTCCTCCCTCATTCAGTAGGGGGCTCACACTTTCCCAGATTTTCTTCTTGTTGCTAACATACTTGAAGAAACCCTTCTTGTTACTCTTAACATCTCTTGCTAGCTTCAACTCCAAGCGTGATTTGGCCTTTCTGATTTCACTCCTGCATGCCTGAGCAATTATATTTATACTCCTCCCAGGTCATTTGTCCAAGCTTCCACTTCTTGTAAGCTTCTTTTTTATGTTTAAGATCAGCAAGGATTTCATTGTTATTTACTATTCTTTCTACATATCAGGATGGTTTGTTTCTGCAACCTCAATAAGGCTTCTTTATAATTCAGCCAGCTCTCCTGGACTGATTTCCCCCTCATATTAGCCTCCCAGGGGATCCTGCCCATTAGTTCCCCGAGGAAGTCAAAGTCTGCTTTTCTGAAGTCCAGGGGCTATATTCTGCTGCTCTTCTTTCTTCCTTATGTCAAGATCCTGAACTCAACCATCTCATGGTCACTGCATCCCAGGTTCCCATCCACTTTTGCTTCCCCTACTAATTCTTCCTGGTTTGTGAGCAGCAGGTCAAGAAGAGCTCTGCCCCTAGTTGGTTCCTCCAGCACTTGTACCATAAAATTGTCCCCTGTACTTTCCAAAAACTTCCTGGATTGTCTGTGCACTGCTGTATTACTCTCCCAGCAGATATTAAAGTCTCCCATGAGAACCAGGGCCTGTGATCCACTAACTTCTGTTAGTTGCCGGAAGAAAGCCTCATCCACCTCATCCCCCTGGTCTGGTGGTCTATAGCAGACTCCCACCATGACATCATCCTTGTTGCTCACACTTTTAAACTTAATCCAGAGACTCTAACGTTTTTCTGCAGTTTCATACTGGCGCTCTGAGCAGTCATACTTCTCTCGAGTGGTGAGCTGGAGCTGGTTCCCACCAGTTCGTGGGAACCAGTTGTTAAATTTAGAAGCCCTTTTAGAACCGGTTGTCCCACAAGGGACAACTGGTTCGAAAAGGGCTTTTAAATTTAACAAAAGCTCCAGCAGCTCCCTGCCCTTCCCCCGGCCCCAGCTCACCTCATTCTGCCTCTGCCTCCTCTTCTGAACGCTCCCTCGGCTTCTCCTCCCCCTCCCCAGCTTCCCGCGAATCAGCTGTTTGCGCGGGAAGCCTGGGAGGGCTGAGAAGGAAGCAGCAGCTTCCCGCAGGGGAGCTGGGGCAGGGGCGCAAGCGGGAGGAGGGCTCCAGGTGCCGCATGGCTCCAGCCTGGCCCCCAATCCTGACCCCGACCCCGGCCAGCACATTTCCAGTCCTGGACCTGGCCGGCTGGGCGGCGCGGCTCTGGCCTGGCCCCTATCCGGGTGCGGCTCCAGCCCGGCCCCCGGGTCCGGCCCCGACCTCGGCCGCGCGGCGCAGCTCCGGCCACTGGGCCTGGCCCCAGCCGGGCGGCGCAGCTCTGGTCCCATACCCGGCCCGACCCCACCCCGACCTCCAGGCAGCATGGTAAGGGGGCAGGGAGCAGGGAGGGAGTGTTGGATAGCGGGCAGAGGAGTTGGGCGGGGCTGGATTATTGTCGGAGCAGTCAGAGGGCAGGGAACAGGGCGATTGAATGGGGACAAGGGTCCCCAGGGGGCAGTCGGGAAGGAGCAGGGGTTGGATGGGGCAGGTGGGGGGCAGTCAGGGGTAGGGATTCCAGGGACAGCCAGGGGACCAAAGGGGTGGTTGGATGGGGCGCTTTGAAGGGAAGGCTGTGCGTGCCTGGGAAGCTGTGTCCCTCCAGAGGCGCTTGAAAATCCAAAGGGGCCCTGGGTGAGTTTGTGATGAGGTGAGTGTGAAGTGTGTAAGGGGGAGGGTGTGAAGAGGAGGTTTGGAGAGGCCAAAAGGTGCTGCTGATGTGGTAGGTGAGGGCAAGGTCCCAGGAGGGTGTTGTGTGAGGAGCTGTGTGTTCCCGAAAAGGAGGGCTGGTGGGCAAGGTCAGGTGCGTGTGTCCAGATGTTTTTGCAGGGCTGTTGGTGCGTCCAGAGGCTTTGGGAAGGAGAAGAGGGCAAGGGGTGTTGTTGGCTGCTGGGCCCATGGCAGGGTGCAGGCGTACGCTGAGCATAGCTGGTGTCTTGGAACTGGGCTTGGCTGCTGTGCCCCTTTCCTCCTTAGTATAGTGGTGAGTATCCTTGCCTGTCACGTGGGAGGCTGGGGCTTGATTCCCTGACAGGGAAGGTCACCCCTTTTGAAGCGGGGACACAGAAATCCCTGGCCCGCCCACCACATGCCTTGCTTTCTCCTTCTACGGCCACTTCCCTTCGCACCCCACACTCATGACTTTCAGCTCCTGAGAGACAATGACCTCGCAAGGACATGCTAGCCTTAGCGAAAGCCTCTCCGTGGTCTTCCGCCACAGGGCCCAGCTTGGGGGCCTGCCCGTGGGGGCACGTTTCAGAGTGGCAAAGGGAAATACGCTGGCCAGGGGCATGAGGACAATGGCCCAGACAAACAGGGAGGGACTTGGTCAAGGGGTGGAGGAAGACAGAAAAACGGACAGGCGTGGGATTGGCTTCCTGGCTGTTTTCCTTTGGTCACGATTTTCCCTGTGACTGTAACGGGGAGACTTGAGAAATACCTGCCGCCGCCGGCGAGGTAGGTGGTCGCCCCGAGAGCGCACAGCTGAACATTTTGTGCTGGGTTGTTCCCCACACCAGCGCTGGGCTGTGATCGTATAGTGGTTAGTACTCTGCGCTGTAGCTGCAGCAACCTTGGTTCGAATCTGGGTCACGGCATTGCTTTTTGCTGGTGGTGGCGGCAGGGGGCTATCCTGCAGCACGCCTGGTGGCTCAGCCTGATTGCGTCCATTTGCAAAGACAGCCAGCAGCTGGTCCCTACTTTCTGCTTGGTAAAGGAAAGGCCGTGGGGTCCATCCATGAGAAGAAGAGTCCCAGGAATTGTTGCTGGGCGGCAGGTTGGAAAAGCAGCGCATTCCCTCCTGGAAAGGGCTGCGTTTGGCATGTGCGTCCAGTGCATGTTGAAGGGAAGGATCTGCGTGCCTGGGAAGCTGCGTCCCTCCAGAGGCACTTGAAAATCCAAAGGGGCCCTGGGTGAGTTTGTGATGAGGTGAGTGTGAAGTGTGTAAGGGGGAGGGTGTGAAGAGGAGGTTTGGAGAGGCCAAAAGGTGGTGCTGATGTGGTAGGTGAGGGCAAGGTCCCAGGCAGGTGTTGTGTGAGGAGCTGTGTGTTCCCGAATAGGCGGGCTGGTGGGCAAGGTCAGGTGCGTGTGTCCAGGTGTTTTTGCAGGGCTGTTGGTGCGTCCAAAGGCTTTGGGAAGGAGAAGAGGGCAAGGGGTATTGTTGCCTGCTGGGGCCCAGTTCTCTCTTACATATAGTGCAACTTCTCCATCTTTTCTGCCCTGCCTGTCCTTCCTGAACAATCCTTCCTTTACGATTTGTCTACAATCCCCCTCATCCTTTCCCGCCCACCTGCTCCAGGTCTTAATCACCCATCCCATTAATTCTGCTTTCCCCCCATATCTGCACTCATTCCCCTTCAGAGCCCTCTGTAAAATCATCTCACCCATCAGACCAGCACATTCTGGTCCCTCTCCTGGCTCTCTCTCAGGTCCTACACTAGAGCTAGCAAATTCCCCAAAAATGCATCTCTCAGAATCATAGAATCTCAGGGTTGGAAGGGACCTCAGGAGGTCATCTAGTCCAACCTCCTGCTCAAAGCAGGACCAACCCCAACTAAATCATCCCAGCCAGGGCTTTGTCAAGCCTGACCTTAAAGTCCTCTAAGGAAGGAGATTCCACCACCTCCCTAGGTAACCCATTCCAGTTCCTCACCACCCTACTAGTGAAAAAGTTTTTCTAATGTCCAACCTAAACCTCCCCCTCTGCAACTTGAGACCATTACTCCTTGTTCTGTCATCTTCTACCATTGAGAACAGTCTAGATCCATCCTCCTTGGAACCCCCTTTCAGGTAGTTCAAAGCAGCTATCAAATCCTCCTTCATTCTTCTCTTCTGCAGGCTAAACAATCCCAGTTCCCTCAGCCTCTCCTCATAAGTCATGTGCTCCAGCCCCCTAATCATTTTTGTTGCCCTCCGCTGGACTCTCTCCAATTTATCCACATCCTTCTTGTAGTGTGGGGCCCAAAACTGGACACAGTACTCCAAATGAGGCCAGTAGTATAAGGGCCCTACCATCAATCAAACCCTAACCCCGCCCCTAACCCCGCCCCTTGACCCCTGTAGTCCCTCCCACCTGTCACCGGAAGTCCCACCCTCTGGGGTATTACTTCCGGGGTCAAGATGGCCACATGACCGGAAGTGAGGTGGTTCATGTGACCCCTCTAAGAACTCCTCCCACCCCCCTCTACCAATCAGGAGGGGTTTCGTCCCGGAAGGACCACCCCCCAGAAGAGATTTGCCCAATCAGGGTGACTTCCGGGGCAGGTGACCGGAAGCGAAGTGGGTCATGTGACCCCTCTAAGAACTCCTCCCACCCCCCTCTACCAATCAGGAGGGGTTTCGTCCCGGAAGGACCACCCCCCAGAAGAGATTTGCCCAATCAGGGTGACTTCCGGGGCGGGTGACCGGAAGCGAAGTGGGTCATGTGACCCCTCTAAGAACTCCTCCCACCTCCCTCTACCAATCAGGAGGGTTTCGTCCCGGAAGGACCACCCCGAGAAGAGATTTGCCCAATCAGGGTGACTTCCGGGGGTGGCCACATGACCGGAAGCGAGGTGGGTCATGTGACTCCTCTAAGAACTCCTCCCACCCCCCTCTACAAATCAGGAGGGGGTTTCGTCCCGGAAGGACCACCCCGAGAGGAAATTTTGCCCAATGAGGGTGACTTCTGGGTTGGGGTGAGCGGTCCGGAAGTGGGTCGTGTGACCCCTCTAAGAACTCCTCCCACCACCCTCTACCAATCAGGAGGCGTTTTGTCCCGACAGGACCACCCCGAGAGGAGATTTTGACCAATCGGGGTGACCCCTCTAAGAGCTCCTCCCAAGGCCCTCCGCCAATCCGAGTGCAGCACCATTACCCCATAAGTCCCAGCGCCAGACAGAGGAGGCCATTTCTTACCAAGCACACGTGTTTTAGAAAAGCGTGGAAAGGCTGCCGAGAGGAAACATGGACTCCTTCACCACCCCCGTCAGAACTTCGGACTTTGTTTTAGACCCAAGCACCATACTTATGTGGCGCAGGCGCTACGGCAGCGACAGTTCTGAGGAGGAGGAGGGAGTGACCGAGGGGAGCCCTTTGGCCCAGCCGTTGATGGATACGTCGGAACCCAAACCCGACACCCTCGTGAGGCACCCCGAGGAGCCTGATGGCCTCTCTTTGTCCACCCCCTCAGAACCTGATCGCCGCTCGGAGGAGTCACCGGTGGACAAGGCAAACGGAAAAGACGGCGCTCAGGTAAATGAATGATTAAGAAACGACGGTAGAAGAGGGGGTAATGAGGCTAGGAATGGGGTTTGTGTAAATTTAAAAAAAAAAAAAACAACCAAGCAGTTGGTGTACTTATACTGTTTCTTTTTCTGAAAATCTCTCAACAGCTCGACAATGCCTTTCTAGACGCCTTAAAGAACTTGCGTATCAGTAACCCGGTGGGAGTAAATAGATCGAACATCAGCTGTTTTTGCTCATGTCCTTTTCACAGATTTTAAGCCAAAAAAAAAAAAAAGGACAAAATGGAAGAATGAACCAGCTCAGACTTACCAGGGGGTGATGGCGTCCATTTTACAGCCGTCTGTAAAAACAAAACAAAACAAAACCAAAAGATTATGTTAAACCAGGCAATTAATAAAATTTTTATTTAAATGTGTCAATATGAGTGTGCGTGTCCATTTTTCATACTTGTGGTAGTAAAAGAATGAACCAGCTCAGACTTACCAGGGGGGTGATGGTGGCCATTTTACAGGCGTCTGTAAAAACAAAATGGAAGAATCAATCAGCTCAGACTTACCAGGGGTGATGGCGTCCATTTTACAGCCGTCTGTAAAAACAAAATGGAAGAATGAACCAGCTCAGACTTACCAGGGGTGATGGCGTCCATTTTACAGCCCTCTGTAAAAACAAAATGGAAGAATCAACTAGCTCAGACTTACCGTGGGGGTGATGGCGTCCATTTTACAGCTGTCTGTAAAAACAAAACAAACAAAAAAAAAAAGATTATGTTAAACCAGGCAATTAATAAAATTTATTTAAATGTGTCAATATGAGCGTGTCCATTTCCATACTTGTGGTAGTAAAAGACGGTACCGGTAGCAGTCATGTCTACGCCGACGGCTCTTTTAAAGAAAATATATTACAATCCCAGGGAAGTTGGGAGCTTTGGCGGAGTGAACCCTCTTTTTCGAGAGGCTAGAAAGCATAGTAAAACTTTAAATAGAAGACAAGTAACAGCTTGGCTTTCAGACCAGGATGCTTACACTTTACACAAACCGGCTCGAATACATTTTAAAAGAAACAAGACCATTGTTTCAGATGTGGATGCGCAGTGGCAGGCAGATTTGGTGGATATGCACCGGTTCTCCAAACACAACGGCGGTTTTAAGTACATCTTAACAGTGATAGACATTCTATCCAAATATGCCTGGGCCTTAGGCCTAAAAGACAAGACGGGTGGTGAAGTATCCAAGGCCTTTAAAGCTATTTTCAGCGAAGGTCGCGTGCCTCAAAAATTACAAACTGATCGGGGGAAAGAATTTTTAAACAAACCTTTAAGTGGATTGTTAAAGCGGCATGGGGTTCACCATTTTGTTACTAATAATGAAGTCAAAGCAGGGGTTGTGGAGCGATTTAACAGAACTTTAAAAACTAGGATGTGGAGATATTTTACAGCCCATAACACCTTTCGCTACATTGACGTCTTACCTGACTTTATAAAGAGTTACAACCAGAGCTTTCACAGAACTATACGTACCAGACCCCTTGATGTTAACCCTTCAAATTCTCTGAAGGTATGGAAAACGGTTTACGGAGATGGTTTTAAAATAAAACGGGTTGTTGCCCCTTTTAGAAAAGGTGACCACGTGAGACTATCTAAAACCAAAGGCGCTTTTGAAAAAGGTTATGAACAGATGTTTACCGATGAGATATTCATAGTGGATGAAGCCTTAACCAGGAGCCAAAGACCTGTCTACCGATTAAAAGATTATGAGGGTGAGGAGGTGACTGGATCTTTTTACCCTGAAGAATTACAAAAAGTAAACCCCAAACGAGACAGGATTTATAGGATTGAAAAAATTCTAGCGGAGAAAGGAAAAGGGAGAAAAAAACAGCTACTGGTGAAATGGTTGGGTTGGCCTGATAAATTTAACAGCTGGGTGGAAGCTTCTCAGCTCTGTGACATTTAGACACGAAACAGAAAAAAAAAATCCTCCTGCAAAAGACAGAGAAGAAAAAAATTAATAATGAGCGATGGCGGGTTTTACATCACTTTGCCCAGCAATGCCAGCTCTGCAGTTTTTCCCCAAAACACCATCTCGAACTTTACAATACGGCTAATTAAGCCCTTGGATCTCCCTGGTGCCTGGGAGGTGGGGTTAGTGGAAATACAATACCCGCACAGCTGGAATACTATCAATGAAGACACCCCTTTTGAAATCACCTTTGGCGATAAGACGTGGAATTTTATCCTACGACGAGGTTATTACTCGACCATACCTGAATTACTGGAGCATATGAACAGCGCCGTGGCTCGTCACTCCGGACCACCTGAGGTGGTCATGAACTACGACCCTGTGGGCAGAAAAGTGAGACTTAAATCTACCGATTTTATGTACGGGTTTTCTACTGGCGGTGAGCTAGCTAACATTCTGGGTTTGGGCCCCAAACGCAACGTCCAAAAATTTTCCTTCTCGGCAGACATCACAGGGGGTTTTAACTCCTTGTATCTGTACACGGATATCGTAGAGTACCAGTTTGTGGGGGACTTTTCTGTTCCCCTGTTACGCTGCGTCCCTGTCCGAGGAAGGAACAATGAGTTTGTTACCATCACCTACGATAAACCTCATTACGTCCCTGTCAGTAAACACCACATCGACACCATTACCATTGAAATAAAGACAGATCAGAACAGAGGCGTTTCATTTCGCTTTGGCAAGGTGATCGTCAAGCTGCATTTGCGACCGCGGAGAGAGCGAGGTTTCTAAAAAGAAAAAAAGCAAAACACTATTATGGCGATCGTAAAAAATTATGGCGACCCCACCATCTACAGGAACTATTACAAAGCCCAGGCTGGATATGCCCTTCCCGGATATCATGGGGCCCCGTGATGTACGGGGCTGGTGTGGGTGGAATATTTCGTAGCCTCTTTCGAAAAGCTGTACCGCTTTTGAGGAGAGGGCTAGAAATTATTAAACCCCACGTAAAAACTGCCGCTCAAAACATAGCTAAAGACGTGGTAGGTCATGTCTCCCGGGCTGTTCTGGAGAAGGTGGGGAATACAGCTTCACAGGAAGGAGCGGGGCTGATGTACATTAAAAGGAGGAAGAGAAAGAGAAATACGTCATACCCGCGACGCACAGGTCCCCCGAAACCCTTTAAAAGAAGGGCTTTGACACGCAGGGCCAGCCATAAACGAAAGTCCAAGAGGAAGCCTGGGCAAAAGAGGAGACGCGCGCTGCCTGCTAAAAGAGACATATTTTAATCGATATGGCTTTTGTTCACTGCGGGTCTGAAGAGTGCGCCAAATCCGAACTAGACTTGTTTCAAATAGCCCCTACGCAGACCAGCATCGAAAAAAGCATTTACATTGAGGTGCCACCTCTATCGGCCGTTACGGAGTCTGCCCCCATTGACTTTTTTATAGCAGGGAATGGCATAGATTATATGGATTTAAACAACACGCTGCTTTACCTGTGTTGCAAGATTGTAAAAGGAGACGGAACCGAACTTGCCGCGGACGCCGAAGTGGGCCTGGTGAATTACCCTGTGGCCTCTATTTTCAGCCAGTTGGATGTTACTCTGGGAGACCGCCTTGTAAGCCAAAGCAACAATTGTTATCCTTACAGGGCCTTTATAGAATCAGTGCTCAATTACAGCGATGACACCCTCGCCACGCAATTTTCTGCCGGTCTGTTTTACAAAGACACTGCTGGACAACATGAAAAAACAGAGTTGGATGGAAGGAATCTAGGGTTTGTGAGGCGTGCAAAGCTGACGGCCGAAAGCAGAACGGTAGAGCTGCTGGGCCATCTACACAGTGACCTGTTTTTTCAAGAAAAACTTTTGTTAAACGGAGTGGATGTGAAAATTAAACTGACGCGCAGTAAAGACGCTTTCTGTTTAATGGGCAGCGCGGCTGAAGGCTTTAAACTGCGCATTGTATCAGCGTCCCTTTTTGTGAAGAAAGTACGGGTGGCCCCGGGTGTCCGTCTGGGGCACGCAGAGGCCCTGCTTGCCTCTAATGCTAAATACCCCGTGGACCGTGTGGGAATGAAAGTGTTTAGCATCCCTGCGGGCAGCAGGGTCAGTAACCAGGAGAACCTGTTTTTGGGACAGTTACCCAAAATGCTCGTCCTAGGGTTTGTGGATAACGATGCCTTTAGCGGAAGTTACACTAAAAATCCCTTTCATTTTAAACATTACGATATACATTTTGTGGCCTTGTATGTGGATGGTGAACAGGTACCGACCAAGCCTCTGCAACCGGACTTCGAGGCAGGACGCTGCGTGAGAGAATACATGAATCTGGTACAGACAGCTGGTAAACACATGAAAGATCGTTCTTTGTTAATTGACCGGGAGGAGTTTGCACAGGGTTACACCTTGTTTGCCTTTGACCTGTCTCCCGACCAGGAATGTGCAGATCATTATTCCCTAATTAAAACTGGGAACCTGAGAGCAGAAATACGTTTTGGAAAGGCTTTGACAGTCACCGTTAATATGATCGTGTATGGGGTTTTTGACAATGTCATAGAGATAAATCAGAGAAGAAACGTTCTGTTTGACTACATGTGAACATGGACACCGTGCAGCTCTCACGTGTCTTATCAACGGATCCTTACACGAAAAAGAATTTCTTAGATGTGTTCCCTTGTGATTGGCTCCCTGGAGGCAAGCTGTCTCAGAGACCCCTAGGTTTGGTGGTGAACACGCATCCGCACAACCAACCGGGTGAACACTGGCTCGCCCTGTATCTGGCGGAGCATAACCGTGGAGAGTTTTTTGACTCATATGGGCAACCCCCGAACAGCGTGTTGTTTCCTAAAAGCATTATGAAATTTTTAAACAAAAATGCCACAGACCTGGTATTTCACAATAGACAATTACAAGACCCCCGCTCCGTCGCCTGTGGCTATCACTGCGTGTTTTTCTTACATCATCGTAGCAAGGGTTTATCTTTTGAACGGCTTTTAAAATTGTATTCTAATGACCGGATGGTAATGAATTTTGTAAAGAGTAAATTTAAATTCTTGGGCATGCCTAGCCTTGCTCAAAACATGTTTCAACAAGCCCAGACGTGTGTATCTTGTAATGATTTTTATAGCCGTGTTACCCAATAAAACACCCCAAGTGTGGGGTTTAAAGAAATTGATGTTTGGTGGGGTTTTTTTTGTTTTTTAAATGACCAATTGAGAAAAATTACACAGATTTTTTTTTTAAAAAGTATAGAAATGTTTTATTTAAAGCAAAACATTACAAGTTTTAAAAATTTTAGAATGTGAAAAAAAAAACATTACACACTGAGCCACTGGGCTCTTTTAGCCAATTTTTTTTTTTTTTTATAGGGCAAAAAAGGGGTCACGGATTCTTGATCCGCCCCGGTGTCAGCGGTCGAGGCCTTGAGGCATTCCAAAAGGTCTCTGTTGGCCGCATTGCCCATGACGGAAGAGGGTACGTTCAGTTCCGCCATGGCATTCATAAACACATCCCATCCTTTAGGTACACGTTTGCTAGGTACAGAGCGCGTTTGGGTGACGGCCCTGACTAAGTCAAGCATGTTAGAACCATTAACCACAGAGCCTTTGTACACAAAAGACCCTTTATCGTCCCATGAAGAGAGATTTTTATCCTGGCCCAGTTTATTTAGCAATACTATTGCATTTTTTTTAAAACGCTTATTCACGTTATCCAGCACCTCCTGAGCAACCGAGTCTGAGTTCTTTGGTGTTTCTGGGGGTTTGGCAGTTACGCTTTGTTCCTGTTCCGGTAGAAACAGACTTATTTTCCCTTTATCCGCATCGCTTTGCTTCACGTACGTTAGGTACCTTTGAAGCACGGCGCTGTAAAGTTTAGCCTTTTCGTATTCGGCCAGGTCAGTTCTTTGAAGAACAGACTTCATTTCAGCGTCCAGTAAGCGAGTCGCTGTTGTTCTGATATTTTCCTCTGCCGGAGGGGATGCCCTTAATTGCTCCAACTGGTGGCTGGGCACCAGGTACATTTTTTCTGCATACTCCATTATCGATTAGTTAAAAGCCCTGTTATCAGAGGGATAGCAAAACTTAACAGAGGCCCGATAAACCCCCCAGACTGCTTTACCAGAAGCTTTTTTCTTTTAAGCGAAACGCTCTTATTACACAAAGTTTTTATAAGCGTGCGTTTCTTTTTTAACACACGCACTTGATTCTGTGTCAAAGGTACGTTTCCTTTTAAGGTATTGAGCGCTATTTCTGAAATGGCCGCTACTAGATCGTCAGAGGCCGAACACAGTATAGCCCTCCTTTGCTGCGGGGACGATTTGCTAAGTAATTTTAAAAGGCCCAGGTTTCTCTTCACGCAGCTAGACATGTTTTCAGTCAGCAGCCCCAGCTGTTAAAAAGGGGCCTGCCGATAAGTCATCTCTTTTTATACCCAGCTGCTGTTTTTTTTAAAGTATAAACCACCGGCCAGTCTGGAGGGAAAAGACCGGTTCTTAGTCTATAAGCTTCTGGTGTGGAAGCATTTAAATCCACCACCAGGTAGCCATAAGGTCTTTTGGTAGCATCCTCAAAAGCTTCTAGAAAGAATTGAGCTTTGCCGGGGTACATTTGCCGAGCGAGCGTGGTGATTTGTAATTTGTCCCTGGGGTTTTTGAACAGAACCATGTACTTTGTGTTTAGGTTAATCGTGCGACTCTTTTTTCCCTGACAAAATACGTTCTGAACTATATACATAATGCTCAGGTTTCTGTGATGCACGTACTTGGTAAAAGCTTTTTCAATTTCATCGCTTTCACAAGCAGAGTTCATCAGATCGTCTATGATAATCATATTTACTTTATTAGTAGGAAACAAACCGTCATCATCCAAAGCATCAGGCAACCCCTCCACAAAATTGATAAAGGGATATTTACAGAGCAGTTCTTTATACAGAGGTTGCCAACAACTGTAACACCACACGATATTCTCAGGCATAACAGACAGCGTTTGTTTGGCATTATCCAACACGTTTTTTATAAAGTAACTTTTTCCGCAGTTGCTAGGCCCCGCTAGAATTGCAGAAAAGGGGTGTTTCCACCTCGTATCCATTTTTTTTTTCAAAAGCCGTAGGGCAGGGTTGTAAAACCTTTTCCTAGGACCCTCTTGTTATAAACCACTTTTTGTGTTTTTTTAAGGGTTTTTGTCTCTATTTGCCACTGGTTTTTGTTTCTTACAATAGAGGGCTGCTGCACCTCTATCTTTTTCGAGGTGTTTTCTCGCAGACCCGGGCAGTAGTCCAGGACTAGGTCTTTCAAACTGTCAAAGTTGACCTTTTCACAGTTTGCTACGTTTAGGGTAATACCTTTGACTTTCATACAGGCCTTTCCTCCAGACAGCTTATACCCGTATGTTTTTGGACCTGCCGACACAAACTCGGTGATGTGTTGATCTGGTGGAATCTCGCTTGTGAGGTCCCCTAAATAATCCCCCAGAGGGGGATTCCAGACACCCTCCCTTTTCACAAATATCACCGAGTCAGTGTCGTGGTACAGGCACCGCTCTTGCAAACCGTCTAGGAGGCTGTATAATTCTAAGCGGGCATAAGCGGTGGTGAAACAGGCTATGAAAACATTGGTATTGCCAGAGACCGTGTACCGTTCTTTTGCATGCTTCCAAGACACACACGCTGTTTCATCATCGATAAACTCGCAGGATGAAACCTCGTAATTGGGGGAAAATAGGTACTGCAAGAGTTCATCAGGGTCTCTCACGATGCTGGTGTTGGGTAGGTTGGTTCTTTGGCCAAATTTACCCCACAGAGAATTTAAAAACAGTTTAGCGATTTGGCGTTTAGCAGGGTTTGATCTGATTTCGTGTTGGCGTAAATGCACGCCTTCTTTCTGGTAGAAATCGCTGACGTACTTATTTTGTTTTTCCTCGTTTGTGCACCAGCTGGGATACCCCGAAGCCTCTTGTTTCTGGCGGAGGTGTAATTTTATGTACTCTGAAAAGAGTTTCAGATTTTTCATTAAAATGCCAGATTTCATAGATTTTAGCCACCACGTACCCCTTCGCTATGGCCGCGTTCAATTCCACCGTGCACCAAGTCCCCAGGATGGCCCGCTCCTCGTCAGTATGGGCGCATGTCTCCCGCTGCTCGGTTTCAGCACAGGTTTGGCATAGCGGGAACATAAGCTTGCCACCCACTCTGACAGGTAACAATGGGAAAAAGAGGCCTCGTGGGGGGTACACTTTAACTTTTGCGATTCCAAAATAATTTGCCAGGGGTCCAAATTTGTCATAAACTATATCGGGGTGTCCGATAGGGTATTCTTTGGTTTTGTTTACAAAAGGGTACAGGCTGGTAAAGTCATAATAGTGGATTTCTTCCCCGGGGTTAGGCTTGTAATACAGACGGATAGCGTTTGTCCTCCCCCCAAAAAGAGCATCCCTAGGCACAAGAGGTTGGGGTAACTGGGCTCGGTTTAAAAAGTCTGCCAACTCCCTGTCTGTTTCTTTCATTACCTCCCACTCGTGCTCCCAAAGAGTCCTCACTACAAAACCAAATCGTTTCAGATAGTCAGCCTTGAGCTGCGTCTTGTAATAAAGAAACCCAAAAGATGTCCCCGTCATAGGATTTTGTGCTTTTTCACAATAACAGGTGACACAGCCGTGGAAAAAACATCCATTAAACTCAAAGGCTGTGCGTACCCCATCAACATCGGCATAACCGTCTAAAAAGTAGGGGCCTACCTGTAGTTCCCCACCCTGTAAAGCATGCCGTATCTGTATATTTTCTTTGTGAGAGGTATACAACAGCCACTGAATAGACGGGGTCGAATATCTCTTTTTCTGCCTGTGATAGTTGTCTGGAGGGAGAAGAGCTACCGTGTTAGGCTCCAAAAACATAAACCTGTACATAGCCATGCAAACGGATGCCAGTGTTATGTACTGGAATGGATCTATGCACAGTTTTATCTCGGTGAATTTACCAGGTTCTCTCTCTACTACATTTCCCTTCTCCGTCATTTTCATAATCTCTCCTCTGTATAGGATACAAGCCTGTCTCAAAATTTTGACATCCTGCTGACAGTAATACGCGAGCTCTTTCTGCAAGTCAAACACCTCAGAACTGTGGTCCTGATACCAGTCGAGAAACTCTGCTTTTTCTCCGGGCATCATGCTTTCTACACCATAGTGTGCCACACCGGGCATAGGCCCCACATAATTTTGATTTTCTAAAGTGTTAAAAAAATGGGGAAAATACCCTTTGCACCCTTCAAACCCCATTGCCTGCGGTAGCTTGCTAAGCTTCATGGGCAAGAAGTTTAAAGAGTCTATAAAACGAATCCCCAGGGCCTTCACTTCCACGCACATTAGTTTACTACCCTGAGTAATCAGTTCTATGCACATCTTTTCCTTCAGTAACTGCCTAACGATGAAATACGCATCATAACCTTTGGAATTGTGCGCTAGGAACGTGTAGTCCCGAAACTCTTTGCCGATAAAGGTCTTAACAAAGACAGACAGACACTCATCGCCCTTAAATTCCCAGGATTTTTCGGGCTTTAAGGACGTAGCAAAAATGTAATTGGGAGTGTGCACCCCAGTCTCCTGCATGCATTCGAAATCATAAAAGATAGCCTGAATCCTCAGAAAAGTATTTCTAAGGCTATCCATAAAGCAAAAGTGACTGTCTACATCACCAACGATCGAACCCTGACACTGCTTACATCGTCTCCCTTTACACTTATGCCGCTTGTTCACGTAAGACTGACACTTATCACATAAAGTTTTAGACAGGCATTCAACTTGGTTTTTTGACGCACAGTCGACATGTCTGTCTAAACACTCTTTGGATCGACAATACAGTCTACAGCTAGGACACCGCAGCTGCACGCCCACGCTGTCTGAGCACGTTACACTCAAGCAGAGGCGGCAACGATACCTGCAAGAGTGGTCGTGACTGTACACCGTATGGCAAAACTCACAATAATTTTTCGCTCCGAACAACTTTTTCACATCCAGAACTCCATAGTAATGCTCATCGTGCAACAGGATGAAATAAGTCTTGGGGTACGCTAGGCCTCCTGTTTTGAAAAAGCCCCAGTCACCTTTTTCCGTATACAGCACCACCTGTATGTTCACTCCTAAATGCTGTTCAAACTTTGCTACGTCACTCAACAGAACCTTTTTTTGATCTGACCACCCCAGTTGCTCATGCAACTTTCTCGCCTCCGCTAACAATTTCGCGTCCATAGGTTTACGATCGGACATGACGGCCAAAAGGCCACCCGCAAAACACAGATTGGTACCGGCGTAAGTCAGGTCTACCAAACACTGTCTTTTTTTATGAATAATTTGACTACTCAGAATAGAATTTAAAACTCTACGAGCACCCCCACCCCTGTTTTTTACAACTGTCACAACAAGGCGCAATGTCCCATCGAGATGCAACTCTCTATTGCTCTGTAGCAGCTTTGAGGTGTGATTTAAGAAATCCTCAGCAGATAGCTCATCCCTAGTTCTTCTGACTGAAAACAAAGCGTTAGCTAAATTACGGCTCTCTAAACGTAACTGAACGTAATCATCAGGGCCTACCCTACCATTAATGTCATCGAGGACCGACTGTATTCCCCGGTGTATGGCTTCAACAACCTGCTGAGCTGAATTTATTTGCTCAAGGTTGACAAAACGAAATTCCTCACAATATACCGACCCCCCGAATCTAAGTAATTCACGTTGCCAACTTCTCACTCTTTCCATATACACCTCTGCATTTTCGGGGTTACTTGGGGGTTCCTCTACAGGATCGTTAGCGACATCTTCTACATCAGATGCTATTTGAGGGTCATTGGGAGAGGAACGGGGCCCATCTAGAGAGCCCTCTGGGGAATTTACTAAACCAGAGTCTGATTCCATCTTCCCATTTTCAGAGAAGCCAGTCTGAGAGCCTCCAGTAGGAGGCATCTCTTTTTGTTTTTTTTTCCTCATGAACTCTTTAGCCCTTTTTAAAAGTTTTACAACCACCCTGGCCTGGAACTTTTTGGCAGCCATCTGTTTATCCCCCAAGCGCTGTCCCCCCTTTTGTTTACACATGAGCTGGTGTGAACCCTGGAGGGTGCCCCTTTTACCCAGGCCCCTTTCCACGACTAGTCATGCCTGCTTAGAGACACCCTTTCCAACCCTCCTGTCTTTCAGCATTGCTCTGAACAAAGAATCATATTTTTCCCAAGTCTTTCTAGAAGGCCGTTCTTTTAGACTCCCCAAGGATACAGCATCCATCACTTTTCTGATGGAAGCATCAAACTCTTCCCAAACACTAGAACTCGGGGGAGCTGCGGCGAGCTTATGGTTTTGGGAGAATGTTTTGTCAGTGCTCGGTGTTTTATTCACAACCCCTAGAGCGCATGCTCCGGGTTTGTGAACGTGGGCATTTTCGCTCACAGTTTTCTCAGGGCTTGGTGTGGCTGTGGCCGCTGAGGAACTGGAATCGTGTTTGTGTGGTTGCAACACCTCGGCATTGCAGAAGCTTCTAGTCCATGGTTTTTTATATGGAGCCCATACACTACATGCTCCAGGTCTGCGCACCTTCAGAACCCCTAGAGTGCGTGCTCTGGGGTTGTGAACGTGGGCATTTTCGCTCACAGTTTCCTCAGGGCTTGGTGTGGCGGTGACCGCTGAGGAACTGGAGTTGTGTTTGTGTGGTGGTTTTTTACCAGAGTCTTTTGTTTTGTCCTTGGGTTTCACGTATATGAGGTCTGGGCTGTTTTGCGTTGTTAAAGGTCTCAAAGCAGATTCCTGGTTCTTTAGTGGTTCTGGAGGAGGTGTCCTTGTCCTTGTAGCGCTGACAACAGCATTTTCAGAAAGGTTGCCCCTGCCTATGAGGGAGAAAAAAAACCATAACATTTTACAAAAAAAACTGAACTTTACCATCTACTCTCTCACCCATACCTATGTATTTACTTAAAATACAAAAGCTCATAGAACAACTAAACCAATAAGCAAAGTATATTTACAGGGCTTCATGCATCCTTCAGTCACTGATGCTGGTGAATTTTCCTTTTCAGCCGTCTCCTTCCTTTTTCTTTTGAGTTTGTTTTCCCTCTGGTCTAAGGATTTCTCATGTTTTGACTGTACTGTGAGCAAACACATAAAACCATCTTGTAAAACTTAAAAATTATATATTTCATTCAGTAGGGTGTTTTTCTATTTTAAAAAAATCATAGCTTTACCACAAAATAATCCATTTTTGGCCCTACAACAAACAATTTTTAAAAACATCTTATTTTGCAAAATAAAAACCAAAACTGCTTTTTAAAAAAATCCATTATGCACAGTAAAAAACCAAATACTTTTTTAAAAAACCTATGCCCCAGCTTTATAACACACACACACACACCCCCCAAATCATGCTTGCAGCCACACACACTTTTTTCAAAAAGCCACATGTTACTTTTCAAACAAACAAGAAAAAAAAAAGCCCCCAAACCATGCATTTAAAAACCCATGTGTTTGGGCCTTCCCCCTCCTCAAACCCCACATTATGTACAGTAAAAACCAAATACTTTTAAAAAAACCTATGCCCCAGCTTTATAACACACACACACACACACACACACCAAATCATGCTTGCAGCCACACACACTTTTTTCAAAAAGCCACATGTTACTTTTCAAACAAACAAGAAAAAAAAACAAAAAAACATGCATTTAAAAACCCATGTGTTTGGGCCTTCCCCCTCCTCAAACCCCACATTATGTACAGTAAAAACCAAATACTTTTTAAAAAACCTATGCCCCAGCTTTATAACACACCAAATCATGCTTGCAGCCACACACACTTTTTTCAAAAAGCCACATGTTACTTTTCAAACAAACAAGAAAAAAAAAAGCCCCCAAACCATGCATTTAAAAACCCATGTGTTTGGGCCTTCCCCCTCCTCAAACCCCACATTATGTACAGTAAAAACCAAATACTTTTAAAAAAACCTATGCCCCAGCTTTATAACACACACACACACACACCAAATCATGCTTGCAGCCACACACACTTTTTTTCAAAAAGCCACATGTTACTTTTCAAACAAACAAGAAAAAAAAAAGCCCCCAAACCATGCATTTAAAAACCCATGTGTTTGGGCCTTCCCCATAAACCCCCCACATTATGTACAGTAAAAACCAAATACTTTTAAAAAAACCTATGCCCCAGCTTTATAACACACACACACACACACACACACCAAATCATGCTTGCAGCCACACACACTTTTTTTCAAAAAGCCACATGTTACTTTTCAAACAAACAAGAAAAAAAAAAAAACCATGCATTTAAAAACCCATGTGTGTTTGGGCCTTCCCCATAAACCCCCCACATTATGTACAGTAAAAAACCAAATACTTTTTTAAAAACCTATGCCCCAGCTTTATAACACACCAAATCATGCTTGCAGCCACACACACTTTTTTCAAAAAGCCACATGTTACTTTTCAAACAAACAAGAAAAAAAAAAGCCCCCAAACCATGCATTTAAAAACCCATGTGTTTGGGCCTTCCCCCTCCTCAAACCCCACATTATGTACAGTAAAAACCAAATACTTTTAAAAAAACCTATGCCCCAGCTTTATAACACACACACTCACACACACCAAATCATGCTTGCAGCCACACACACTTTTTTCAAAAAGCCACATGTTACTTTTCAAACAAACAAACAAACAAAAAGAAGCCCCAAACCATGCATTTAAAAGGCAGTTTAAAAAAAAAAAGTTACCTTTTACTATGGGATAAAGTGTTGCAGGGACATGGTTGTTCTGTTCCCCCCCCATGTGTGCTTGGGCCTTCAGGTTATAGAGCAAGCAGAAACATGTTAGTATTACCACCAAATCCCTATACAACCTGGGTAATACTTTTCTTTTCTTTTTAACAGTATTAAGCACAACTATAGTTAAAATGGTTTTTACCTTGGCCTGGTTCCATGCTAAACAGATCCACCCCTGAAATACATACAGGCACCATTATTTACTAAGACAGCCTGGGCAAAAAGTGGCTTTATAGTTTCAGAGTTAAAGGCACAAGGTCTTACCTCTTTTTGAGTCCAGCAGCTCTCCAAGAAGGTTTTCTGTTAAAAAGGACAAACTCCAGCACACCTAAGATTTTTATAGCCTCTCATGCCCATTGTTTTTCAAATAGTTGCTAAAAGGTTAATTTAATCACCACAGGTAAACTGCAACACACCCTTTTGTGAGCTGGGTTGTGGGGGTGAGGGTTGTGTATGCTTAAATCCATTCATTTCAACAGAGCCTGGATAGCTCAGTGGTTTGAGTAATGGTTTGGTAAACCCAGGGTTGTAAATTCAATCCTTGATCTGGGGTAAAAATGAATATTTGGTCCTGCTAGTAAAAAGGCAGGTCTTATGAGATAAGTATATCTCCATATTAACTGTATTATACTCAAACATGTCTGAACTAGTCCTGGCTCTATTTTTTTTTTTATTGTAAGCACATTTTTTTTTTAAGGATATTTCCCCCCCCTCCCACAACATACATTTCACACACAAGCACAAAAACACAAAAGCTAATTCTCACAAACTATTTTATTTTAAAAAGACATACAACTCCTTCAAAACAAACCAAGATGCTTCATTAAAACTTAAGGGCAAAAGGCCTTCTAACAAAACACAATAATCACAACCCCCTTTTTTTTTAAATTTACAGCTACCAAGTTTTATATCGCATGTTTGCCTCCTCACCATTCTCTAACTTAAGCCTTTTAGATTTCTTACAAATAGTCTTTTTCTTAAGCAGGGTTCTGTAACTTTTTGTGCGAACTAGACGATCAATATAACGTTGTAAGCAGGCATCTTCCGGCTTGGTCATTTTCTTTAAAACACGTTCAGGGTCTTCACTGAATTGCACAGCATTTATCAAAGTCACCCCTTGTGCTAAATGTTCTTGGGTTAGGTACAGACATTGCATAGCATAACCTATGGCAATAACAGTGTTTAATAAGCTTTCCAAACACAGCTCAGCACACAGGGCCCGGAGCTTGCAGTTTATATCCACTGAAGTCCAAGTCACACAGTCATGGTGTCGTTGGGCTGGCGCATCTATAGCACAGCCCTCACAATCTTCAAAAAGCTTTTCCCTAAGGCAGTGTTTAAGAACAGCATAAACAGCAACGCGTACAATAGTCCGCATAACTTTTTTACGCTCACGACGTGGCACTGGCTCGGATAGTTCTATGCCAAGCCTCCTCCTAAATTCCTCAAACCCATCATCCTCGGAGCCCTCTTCAACAATTTGTATTGGTGTTGAGCAAAAACATGGTGGGCCCGGTTCATCTTCGCTGCTTGATGCAACGCTGTCCAGGGGCTCTGGGTCCTCTAGAAAGGCATCGTCGAGCTGCTAAAAATTTTCAAAAAAAAAAAGAAACAGTGTAAGTACTCCAGCTGCTTGGTTGGTTTTCTTTAATTTTTACACAAACCCCGGTTCCTAGCCTCGTTACCCCCACCACCGCCGCCGCCGTTTCTTAATCATTCATTTACCTGAGCGCCTTCTTTTCCGTTTGCCTTGTCCACCGGTGACTCTCCCAAGTGGCAATCTGAGGGGGTGGACAAAGAGAGACCATCAGGCTCCTCGGGGTGTCTCACGAGGGTTTAGGGGTCGGGGTCCGGCGTATCCAACAACGGCTGGGCCAAAGGGCTCCCCAAAGTCACACCCTCCTCCTCAGAACTGTCGCTGATGTAACGTCTTTTCCGTGGACGGTCAAAGACCCTCGGGTCTAAAACAAAGTCCGAAGTTCTGACGGGGGTGGTGAAGGAGTCCATGTTTCCTCTCGGCAGCCTTTCCACGCTTTTCTAAAACACGTGTGCTTGGTAAGAAATGGCCTCCTCTGTCCGGCGCTGGGACTTATGGGGTAATGGTGCTGCACTCGGATTGGCGGAGGGCCTTGGGAGGAGCTCTTAGAGGGGTCACCCCGATTGGTCAAAATCTCCTCTTGGGGTGGTCCTGTCGGGACAAAACGCCTCCTGATTGGTAGAGGGTGGTGGGAGGAGTTCTTAGAGGGGTCACACGACCCACTTCCGGACCGCTCACCCCAACCCAGAAGTCACCCTCATTGGGCAAAATTTCCTCTCGGGGTGGTCCTTCCGGGACGAAACCCCTCCTGATTGGTAGAGGGGGGTGGGAGGAGTTCTTAGAGGGGTCACATGACCCACCTCGCTTCCGGTCATGTGGCCACCCCCGGAAGTCACCCTGATTGGGCAAATCTCTTCTCGGGGTGGTCCTTCCGGGACGAAACCCTCCTGATTGGTAGAGGGGGGTGGGAGGAGTTCTTAGAGGGGTCACATGACCCACTTCGCTTCCGGTCACCCGCCCCGGAAGTCACCCTGATTGGGCAAATCTCTTCTGGGGGGTGGTCCTTCCGGGACGAAACCCCTCCTGATTGGTAGAGGGGGGTGGGAGGAGTTCTTAGAGGGGTCACATGACCCACTTCGCTTCCGGTCACCCGCCCCGGAAGTCACCCTGATTGGGCAAATCTCTTCTGGGGGGTGGTCCTTCCGGGACGAAACCCCTCCTGATTGGTAGAGGGGGGTGGGAGGAGTTCTTAGAGGGGTCACATGACCCACCTCACTTCCGGTCATGTGGCCATCTTGACCCCGGAAGTAATACCCCAGAGGGTGGGACTTCCGGTGACAGGTGGGAGGGACTACAGGGGTCAAGGGGCGGGGTTAGGGGCGGGGTTAGGGTTTGATTGATGGTAGGGCCCTTATACTACTGAGGCCTCACCAGTGCTGAGTAGAGGGGAATGATCACATCCCTCGATCTGCTGGATATGCCCCTACTTATATAACCCAAAATGCCATTAGCCTTCTTGGCAGCAAGGGCACACTGCTGACTCATATTCAGCTTTTCGTCCACCGTAACCCCTAGGTCCTTTTCTGCAGAACTGCTGCCCAGTCATTCGGTCCCTAGTCTGTAGCAGTGCATGGGATTCTGCCGTCCTAAGTGCAGGACTCTGCACTTGTCTATGTTGAACCTCATCCTATTTCTTTTGGCCCAATCCTCTAATTTGTCTAGGTCCCTCTGTATCCTATCCCTACCCTCCAGCGTATCTGCACTCCTCCCAGTTTAGTGTCATCTGCAAACTTGCTGAGGGTGCAGTCCACACCATCCTCCAGATCGTTAATGAAGATATTGAATAAAACCGGCCCCAGCACCGACCCTTGGGGCACTCCACTTGATACCGGCTGCCAACTAGACATGGAACCATTGATCATAACCCGTTGAGCCCGACCATCTAGCCAGTTTTCTATCCACCTTACCGTCCATTCATCCAGCCCATACTTCTTTAACTTGCTGGCAAGAATACTGCGGGAGACTGTATCAAAAGCTTTGCTAAAGTCCAGAAATAGCACATCCACTGCTTTCCACTCATCCACAGAGCCAGTTATATCATCATAGAAGGCAATTAGGTTAGTCGGGCATGACTTGCCCTTGGTGAATCCATGCTGACTGTTTCTGATCACTTTCCCCTCCTTTAAGTGGTTCAAAATTGATTCCTTGAGGACCTGCTCCATGATTTTTCCAGGGCCACTCAAAGTACGTGTGAATTCAGGAAATCCTTTCAGCCACACACAAAAAGGGCATGTTTTGTTTTAACGGTCAAACCAGTCTGTTTGGATCGTTCCACAGCAAAATGTTGTCACTTTTCATTTTCAAATTGAGGCAACTTTAAAAAGGGGCATGGGGGGTTGAAAAACCAAAACAAAATCAACCTGAAATGAAAAACCAAAACAATTTTGTTTCAGGCCAAACCGAACCTATATATATATATATATATACATATATATATATATATTTTTTGTGTGTGTATTTCTCCGACTGGCCCCCAAACATGAAAACTCACTGATTTGCTCAACTCCATTCAGCACCCAAATGCAGCTCCTTGTTGAGTTTTTTGAAAACGTTTTCCCCACCTAGCTCTCCGGGTTCATTCCCCCGCCGCTTTCCCAGCCATTCCCTTTGTGTCCTTCCCTGGCTCTCCCTTGCCAACCCCTTGCCATGCTGCTCCTCAGGCTAACATTATTCTCCCTTTCTCCTGCTCCAAACTTCCCTCTCTTATTTCAAGTTCCTTCTAAGCAAGATCCTGCTCAGGAGAATGGGAAATCAATTAAACCAAGCAAGAGATTCGCTGCTCTTTGGGGTCGGGCCTCTGCCCTCCCCTGTGTTTCACAGCCCCCAGCATGCTGTTGGGGCTCAATAAATAACCACGGGTCCTGCACTCTGACTGCCTTTTATTGCAGCCTTTAGGAATGGGATTTAGTGTCTGTGTGTATCCTTAGGAAAGAATCTTCTCAGCCTTTTTATTCTCTCAGCCCAGGGCACCGATGCAGCTGTGGCTGGACTAGCAATTGGAGCGCCTCACGCTGAGACAGACGGCCAGTCCAATCTCATGCTTCAGGGATTCCATGGTCACTGAGGGGTGAGGAAGGAATTTTTTACCCGTAGGGCAGAGAACAGCAAAGCTGCCCAGGTGCATTGTGGGGATTTCACCTTTCCCTTCGCTGCTGCAAGAGGCAAGATACTGGAGTGGACTGACACAGAATGATTTTGCACCTTGCGGTTGAATCACCTTTTCTCATGATTCATTATACAGACAGGGTTTGTGGGGAGGCTCCCTTGGATTAAAATTCCCAACAAAAGCCAAGAGCAATCCCCGCTTAATCCAATCTGGGGGATGCAAACCCCAAGGGCCCTAGCGAGACAGCCCCAGCCCACCTTGCCTCTGTGATGTCAGCAGTGGCCCTGTGTCACAAAGGGGGTTGGCCCTGTGTCACCAAGGGGGTAGGCAGCCTGTGGCTCAGTGTGCTCTGGGAGCTGGAGGAGGGAGCACACGGCTGTCTGGGCTCTGCTATTCAGACAGTTGGGAGCATTTTTTGGAGTGTATAGCACCTGTTTACACAGAACTTGCGGAGGAATCCACATCCTCACTGTCATCTGCGATTATATGTGAGACATCAAAATTTTTCTGTGGCTTGACCAGCCCAGCACAGAGGTGAAGGACCTTTCCTAGCATATCCTCAGGGGTAGGAAAAAGAAGTACGAAATTATATGAAGCTCTGAGAATCAGCCTTTCTTTAGGTAAATATCTAAAAAGCAAAAGTGGAAAACAAGATTAAAATCACTGATTTAAATCAAGATTTCCTGTGCTTGCTGATTTAAATCACGATGAAAATCATTGATTTGACTCACTCTGATTTAAACCAGTCCATACTGCCGTGAACTCGGTGTGGGATGGAAAGGGGTAATTTTAAATTGTTTTGGATATCAAGTAATTTTATCCCAAAACTTAGTAAAAATATTTAGTTTAGAGAAACAAGAAATGCTAGGCTAGCTCTTACTACCTCTTTCTGACAATTCAGGGTGTGACTCCACTATTTTAGTTACAGGGGCTCTTTTACATACCTTAAGGAACACCATGATTAAAGCCAAGCAAAATAATCACTATTAACCATGGCTATTTTATTATCAAAGACAAGAAAACACTAAACACCACAACAAAAGACAGAACACAAATGATAAAAGGCTGATTTCTGTTCAGTCTCATCTGTATGCTTCTCTCTGGAGGGCTTTTAACAGATGACACCTTTGTGAGCAGGCCTGCCTTTGGTGGGGCACTTTCCTTTTTGTCAGTTGAAACCAAGGTCTTATTTCCCCAAATTATTGTGAGTCATAGATACCAAGACTGTTTAGGGATGGGCAAAATAATTTTAAGAGCAGGCGGATCCTAGTAATAACTAGACTTCTTATATAAATGGGCAAAGTAAGCAATTTTATCTAAATCCTCTGCAATAGAAGAAAGTAGTTAAATTACTTAGGTAGAAGAAACCATTTAAGAGGCTGTCTTGAGACTGACCAATTAACAAAATATTTAGAATCTTAAATTCAGTAAAATCACACTATTTCTCTGTTTCCCAATGTTTAGCCCTTGTCTCTTTCCCAAATGCATGGTCTAACCATTTAGTGGTTAACAGGAGAAGCTGTTAACAACTTAAATTACAACAGCATTTCCATATCACAACAAAACTCTTACAAGAGTTTTTAACCCTAATCCCTTGTCAGAGTTTTAGTTAACTTCTCTTACCAACACATGCTGAAGTTTTGGGGAGGTTTCCTTGGGCTGGTTTCTTCGCAAGTCTTCTCTCTTCTGTCTGTGTCAGCTTGCTTGTAGAGAGAGAGGATGAGTCGAGTTTGAGCAGGGTCGCAGAGCGTGTGCAGGGTGCTCATTTAGAGTTTTTATACTCATCTCTTCCCTATTTCTGTTCAATTTTAGAAAAACACACCTCTCTCACCCTTTAATTGGCTCCGCACATTCATGGAGCCTCTTCATCTTATGGGTAGGTAGTTTGTTAATGGGTATATGTGTTAGGGTTGTAAGTCTTTCTTGACAGTTGCATTTCCTTTGTTTTTGTTGGAGAGATTCTCAGAACATTGTCAAATTTAGTCTTTTAACTTTTAACTTATTCAGTTCGTTTTCTGAGATATTTCTTCCGTTTCATAAGGGTTCAACAGGAAATGAAATTCTGTTTTTAAAAAGTCCAAACCTGTGGTTTATGTAAAGGTTTTTAGTTCTCGGAGCAGTCTTTTAAAATTAAATCATTTTTAACGAGTCTTTCACTTAAATAATGAGTGAAGAAGTTGTTGATTCTCTAGAACAATTGTTGATGCTGATTGTTCTTATCTTTCTGAGTTGGGGGAAGGAGTGGCTAGAGCTCTGCCAGTAACTAATTACTTCCCCATTAATATAATAAATAGTCTAGACTTAAATGTCTTCTTATATTGGTAATCAGCTGAGCAAGGTCATTAGATTTCATGTTAGTACATAATGCATTTTACCACACGTAGCAATGATATTAGAAAAGCACATTAGACACTTTGCATTCAGTTAAAATACTTTGCAAATATGCCCTCCAAAACAGTTTGCCATTGCAATATTTTAGAAATCAACTAAGGTTTTCTACAAAACTTTTTCTCAACTACACACGTTTTTCTCTAAAAATGTAAGGACACAAGCAGAGAGTTTTCTTGCAAAGAAGGGCTGGTAGAGCCCACTTTACAGCCTAGATTTATTGTTCTAACACATCCCTAAATTCATTTAGGAATATCCAACATAAATAACAGCCTCACCTTCTCCTACAGGGCCAGATCTTTCCTAAAACATTTTTCTTTATAACATTTGTTTTATTGAGATAAAGGATTGGATCTATAATAAACTGGCAGCTTATAGAAGAGGGAGGTGTTCTGGTGCAGATAAAACACTCTTTTGGGTGCTTTGATTCTTGAGTTCCTTAGAGTTACAAGTGGTTTGTTATAGCCATTAAACTTCTATTAAATGTTTTGTACAAAGCACAAATGCCAATAATCAACACATATTTTAAACAGAGCAGAAAAAGAAAATAGTATAAAAGTTAAAGCAGATTAAAATGAGGACAGCTGCCTTTTAAAGTTTGTACAGACACTCTTGCGGGACATAAACAGTTTTATGGTCAAGGCGATGTTATTTTCCGGACATTTGCTTGTTTCTGGATGACCAAAAGCTGAAGCCTTCTGCAATTTCTTTGATTAGCGTGAACATTTTATAACCTAGCTAACTAAAACTGGGCTACTCTTATATTTTCAAGCATCCTGGTGATAATATACGTATGGGTATATTTGAACATTCAGTAAAGGCACAAACATGTTTGTAATGACCTAACATTATAAAAATAAGTTATAATAATGCTGTTAATAAAATTTTGACATCAATTTTGAGGTCTCACCACCTCATGGCTGTCTTATCTCTCCAGCCAGGCAGGCAGCAAAAACCCCTAAGTCTGGGTCTCCTTGGCCCATCTAGAAGTATGTGTGAGTATGGTGGGGTCTGTGTCATGGGAAGGAAGCCCTGGGGACTCATTCATGTTGGTTCTTGTCTTAGGAGCCGATATGGATCTTTCCGGCCACCTCTGCCGACTGCTGGTCCGGTCTGGAGGTGAGTAGGAATTCTCCCCAGAAATGGACCCTCCTCTCCCCCCGTTGCTGTCCTCTCCAGAGCTACCTGCAGGGGACTACTGGGAATCTGCATGGAATCTTTATGTGCTTGGGGAGTCAGGGTCTCCTGATGGAGGAGATTTGGAGCATTTTAGCTTTATTTAAACCCCCAGACATTTCTAGCCCTTCTGGACTGGCAGGGAATTCTCTGATGGGACCCCAATGAATCACTGCCATCCTGGTCTTGTCTGCACTCTCCTTGTCTCCTGAGGGAGATCTGTTATTAACTAGAGAAGCGGGGACAAGCAGAGTTGCGAAAGTCCTGGCCTCTTGGGCTAAAATCTCTAATGGAATCTAAACCAAAATCTCTAATGGAATCCTGCTGATTTGGGAAGAATTTGGGGCAGATTCTCCCCAAATTTCCCCCTGGGCCCTATTGCCTCTGCCCATGTGTAACAGTGCGGACTCACCCCTGCGGCGCCTCCTGCTGGTTGTCCTCGGGAATTAGCTCTCTCAGCCTTGGAGCGCCCTCTGCAGGCCAGTGATCCGCCTTGCCACTGGTCCCGTGGCTTTCCCAGGACCCCGGTGCCCCTTTCTCTGGGTGCTGCCCCCTGGCAGTACCCCCACAGTTCTGGGTCTCCCCCTCCCAGGGGAACCCCCACCCACTATCCCCACTTCACCTCAGTCTTGGCTACTGCCCAGTCTCAATCCAGCCCCCGTTCAGTGGGGCAGACTGCAGTATCAGCCACTCATTACAGGCAAAGGGGTTCGGATCTGCTGCCTCTGCCTACCATGGGCTGCCCCTTTGCAGCCCCAGTACCCACTTGGCATGGGCGGCGAGTTCTATGGGCCCGTGGAGCCCAGGCCCCACCAATAATCCAGAAGCTGGGCCCAGCTCCACCAATGTTTGGGCCCCAGGCCCTGTGCTCCGGGGGTCCCCGCGTTGCAATGCCGGGCGCTCTCACCGCAGCGGCAGCTCCCGGGAGAGCCCCCAGCAGCAACTGGGCTCACAGCTCATTGGCCGGGAACCCCAGCCAATGGGAGCTGCTGGGGGCGGTGCCGGAGCTGCCTGGCCACGCCTCCACAGCAGGGAGGGGGAGCGAGCCACCGGCAGCGTCTGAGCCCTGAGCAGAGCAGCAGCAGCGTCTGTCCCTGTCAGACAGACTCAGCCGGTGAGCTGTGGGGGCAGCCAGACACATGGACACAGCCGGAGGGGGGGGGGGTTGCTGGGGACAAACAGACACAGCCAGGGGGTTGTGGGACAGACAGACACAGCAGGGGGGGACAGACAGACACAGCCGGGGAGGGGGGGACAGACAGACACAGCCAGGGGTGGTGGGGGCAGCCAGCCAGACACAGCCGGGGGTTGTGGGACAGACACACACAGCAGGGGGGGGGGGACAGACAGACACAGCCAGGGGTTGTGGGACAGACAGACATAAGGACACAGCCAGGGGGGTTGTGGCACAGACACACACAGCTGGGGGTGGTGGGGACAGACAGACACAAAGACACAGCCGGGGTGGGGCACTGGTGGGGACAAACAGACACAGCTGGGGGGTTGTGGGACAGACACACACAGCCGGGGGTGGTGGGGGCAGCCAGACAGACACAGCCAGGGGGGTTGTGGGACAGACACACACAGCGGGGGGGGGGGGGGACAGACAGACACAGCCGGGGGTGGTGGGGGCAGCCAGCCAGACACAGCCGGGGGGTTGTGGGACAGACAGACACAAGGACACAGCCAGGGGGTTGTGGGACAGACACACACAGTGGGGGGTGGTGGGGACAGACAGACACAGCCGGGGGTCGTGGGACAGACAGACATAAGGACACAGCCAGGGGGGTTGTGGCACAGACACACACAGCCGGGGGTGGTGGGGACAGACAGACACAAAGACACAGCCGGGGCGGGGCATTGGTGGGGACAAACAGACACAGCTGGGGGGTTGTGGGACAGACACACACAGCCGGGGGTGGTGGGGGCAGCCAGACAGACACAGCTGGGGGTTGTGGGACAGACAGACAGACGGACACAGCTGGGAGGTTGTGGGGACAGACAGATGGAGCCGTGGGCGGGGAAAGGAGCAGCAATGGGCACCCTGGGGCTGGTATAAAATACACAGGATGGGGGGAGCTTCCTGAGGGGACTATAGCAACACCCCCCGCAGAGCAGACCCAGGTTGCAGCTGGCTCTGCCCATCACAGCCCCCTGCCCCACAGAGACCCACATAACCCTCTGCCCCCTCGAGAGACTCCCAATGATCCCTGTGCCCCTGTCACTCCTCTCCAGAGAGCCCTCCCCTTTGTGCCAGCCCACTCCCCTCCCCCACTGCCTCCCCTCCTCCAAAGCTCCCCACAATCTCCCCCTTTGCCTTCCGCCCCCCAGCCCAGCCCATTCCATTGGCCGGGAGGCTCCCAGTCTAGTGGCTAGCAGGGCCCATGGGAGCTGCACCTGAGGCAGGGTGCCTGCTTGCAGATGCAGACCTGCCTGGCTGTGCCTCCACAGCACAGGGAGGGGGAGCCACAGGTGAGCAAGCCCTGGTCATCATTACAGGCCCAGTAATTCTCTGGATATTTAATTTCACTGAGGCAAAATGTGTGCAATTTTATGGGTTGAATGATTGAATGACATAATACCCACCTGCTCGCATTGTCCATCACTAAGTCCAGTTATTTTGTCAAGTGTTTGTTGCACAACATGGTGGTGCCTACCCCTACCTTGTGCTTCAGGGGGTGATGGGGTCCAGGGCAGCCTGTTATAGCCTGTTATAGATCTACCTGATTAGTAATTGGATATGTTGGCTGGCATCTTTTTTTACGTGTTCGCTCCCCCTGATGTTAGAACCTGGCTACACCACTGGGGAGGGGAGCTTCCTAGACCTGTGCAGCTGGGGCTTAGGTGAATTTTGTGATACTGTGCCCCTCCCCAGCTACCACCCTGCAGTCCCCACTCCTGCACCATGCTGGGCAAGGGGCAGCCCCATCCCCAGTGAGGCTATGGTGAGGGGTGGCAGCAGGGGAGGCCACACGTGATGGCAACCTCCCCCCTCGGTACCCACCATAGGGGAGGCGAGTGGGCTTTCTGGACCTGAGAGGGACCTAGGAGCATGTGCAGTGAACTGCGGGGGAGAGGAGGGGTCCCTCCCCTGGAGCTTGCTGCTGCCAGGGAGGGTGGAGGGGAGTCCTCTTTGGCCCTAGCCGTGGGGCAGCCTGTCTGCACCCCAAGTTCCTTATCCCCAGCCCTGCCCCAGAGTCCTCACCTGATGGGAAAAACACACAACTTAAATTTGGTGGTCAGTTTAGAGTATCATAGAATATCAGGGTTGGAAGGGGCCTCAGGAGGTCATCTAGTCCAACCTCATGCTCAAAGCAGGACCAATTCCCAACTAAATCATCCCAGCCAGGGCTTTGTCAAGCCGGGCCTTAAAAACCTCTAAGGAAGGAGATTCCACCACCTCCCTAGGTAACCCATTCCAGTGTTTCACCACCTTCCTAGTGAAAAAGTTTTTCTTAATATACGACCTAAACCTCCCCCACTGCAACTTGAGACCACTACTCCTTGTTCTGTCCTCTGCTACCACTGAGAACAGTCTAGATCCATCCTCTTTGTAACCCCCTATCAGGTAGTTGAAAGCAGCTATCAAATCCTCCCTCATTCTTCTCTTCTGCAGACTAAACCATCCCAGTCCCCTCAGCCTCTCCTCAGAAGTCATGTGCTCCAGCCCCCTAATCATTTTTGTTGCCCTCCACTGGATTTTCCAATTTTTCCACATCCTTCTTGCAATGTGGGGGCCAAAACTGCACGTAGTACTCTAGATGAGGCCTCACCAATGTTGAATAGAGGAGAATGATCATGTCCCTCGATCTGCTGGCAATGCCCCTACTTATACAGCCCAAAATGCTGTTAGCCTTCTTGACAAAGGCCAGAGGAGGGAGTGTTAGTGCCTTTGCGGACTTCTGGGAAGTGCATGGGGTGGAAGGGGATGCTGGGATGCTCTGGAACCACTCCTTCAAAGCCAGTCAGGACTCTGGGGGAGCCTCCTCTCTGAGCAGACTGTCTCCAGGGCAAGAAGCTTACACCTTCCTGGGTCTGACCTCAGAGCATTCAGCATGCCCTTCCACACCATGCACTTTCCGCAGTGAGTCTGCCCAGGCGGGGTCCTGGGGCAGCCAGAGGTCCCTGCACCCCAACTCCGCAGTCAGATGTGACTCTCAAACTTTCTGTTTTACAGTCTGGCTATTAGCTGACGGAAACACAGTTTAAACAGAGCTTGTTGGTACAGAAAACAGAACCCCTCTGTCAGGTCCATCTTGCGGGGTGGGGAGCCCAGAACCAAGTTCTGAGTCTCTCCCCATTTCCCCAGCCAGCTCCAAACTGACACTCCCTCCTCTGGCCTCTGTGTCTCTTCCGGACAAGGAGGCCACCTGATCTCTTTGTCCCCAACACCTTCAGTTGGCATCTTGCAGGGGAAACTGAGGCACCCACACAGTATTCAGAGAAAATATTAAGAACATTCCCACTTCATCACAACAGGTGCAACAAAATATAATACTGTATATTGAAGTAGGCAAGTGCTGCTTCTGACTTTCCACTTTTAATTGACCCTTGTAATCTTGTGGCGCTGACACGTTGTAGCTTCATTTTATATCGGCTTACAGGGCGGGAGCGGGGGGGCACCACCATTTTGGGCCCCACCAAAAATTATACAAACCTGCCACCTATGCCACTTGGCCTTACCCTAGGGCTTCAGCCTGGGGGGTTTCCAGGCTGGAGCTCCCCATAGACTCATAGACTCATAGACTTTAAGGTCAGAAGGGACCATTATGATCATCTAGTCTGACCTCCTGCACAACGCAGACCACAGAATCTCACCCATCCACTTCTATAACAAACCCCTAGCCTATGTCTGAGTTATTGAAGTCCCCAAATTGCGGTTTGAAGACCTCAAGCTGCAGAGAATCCTCCAGCAAGTGACCCATGCCCCATGCTGCAGAGGAAGGCGAAAAGCCTGCAGGGCCTCTGCTAATCTGCCCTGGAGGAAAATTCCTTCCCGACCCCAAATATGGTGATCAGTTAAACCCTGAGCATGTGGGCAAGACTCACCAGCCAGCACCCAGGAAAGAATTCTCTGTAGTAACTCAGATCCCAACCCATCTAACATCCCATCACAGACCACTGGGCATACTTACCTGCTGATAATCAAAGATCAATTGCCAAATTAATTGCCAAAATTAGGCTATCCCATCATACCATCTCCTCCATAAATTTATCAAGCTTAGTCTTAAAGCCAGATATGTCTTTTTCCCCCACTACTCCCCTTGGAAGGCTGTTCCATAACTTCACTCCTCTAATGGTTAGAAACCTTCGTCTAATTTCAAGTCTAAACTTCCTAGTGTTCAGTTTATATCCATTTGTTCTTGTGTCCACATTGGTACTAAGCTTAAATAATTCCTTTCCTTCCCTAATATTAATCCCTCTGATATATTTATAAAGAGCAATCATATCCCCCCCTCAACCTTCTTTTGGTTAGGCTAACCAAGCCAAGCTCTTTCAGTCTCCTTTCATAAGACAGGTTTTCCATTCCTCGGATCATCCTAGTAGCCCGTCTCTGAACCTGTTCCAGTTTGAATTCATCCTTCTTAAACATGGGAGACCAGAACAGCACACAGTATTCCAGATGAGGTCTCACCAGTGCCTTATATAACGGTACTAACACCTCCTTATCTTTGCTGGAAATTCCTCACCTGATGCATCCTAAAACCGCATTAGCTTTTTTAACGGCCATATCACATTGGCGGCTCATAGTCATCCTGTGATCAACCAATACTCCGAGGTCCTTCTCCTCCTTTGTTACTTCCAACTGATGCGTCCCCAATTTATAACTAAAATTCTTGTTATTAATCCCTAAATGCATGACCTTGCACTTTTCACTATTAAATTTCATTCTATTACTATTACTCCAGTTTACAAGGTCATCCAGATCTTCCTGTATGATATCCCGGTCCTCCTCTGTGTTAGCAATACCTCCCAGCTTTGTGTCATCCGTAAACTTTATTAGCACATTCCCACTTTTTGTGCCAAGGTCAGTAATAAAAAGGTTAAATAAAATTGGTCCCAAAACTGATCCCTGAGGAACTCCACTAGTAACCTCCTTCCAGCCTGACAGTTCCAGCATGACCCGTTGTAGTCTCCCCTTTAACAAGTTCCTTATCCACCTTTCAATTTTCATATTTATCCCCATCTTTTCCAATTTAACTAATAATTCCCCATGTGGAACCGTGTCAAATGCCTTACTGAAATCGAGGTAAATTAGATCCACTGCATTTCCTTTGTCTAAAAAATCTGTTACTTTCTCCCCAGCTCCTCTTGCCTTCCTCTAGCCCTGCTCCACCTTAGGTACCCAGGTACGCTCCCTAGCAGCCAGGCCCTTCTCCCTCTAAAGGCAGAGAGAGAGAGAGTTTGCTTGAGCGCCAGGCTCAAGCCTTTATAGGGCCAGCTGGGCCCTGATTGTGGCGTGGCCCCAGCTGAGCCTGTTTCCTCCCAATCAGGCCAGCTTTTCCCCTGCCACAGCCCTCTCCCAGGGCTGTTTTAAGCCTTTCCAGGCAGGAGCGGGTGACCACCCTGCTACACCATGTTATCTCAGCTCCCTACCTCTTGGGTGAGGTGTTTGTGAAATGCCTTGGAGATGGGTGTGCAATATAAATGCTCTGGGCTGTGACTGATGGCAGTCCCTCTCCAGAGGTGCCCTGCAGTGTGATTAGTTCCCCACACAGCTGTATTGTCTACCTCACCCCCTGGGATTTCTATCAGTGACCAGGAAAGGAGGAAATGACCCCTCCCCTTTGCTCTTATCCACAGACTAGGGGAAGGAGGATACAGCAGCCACTGGGAGTTGCAGCCCATCCCTGTCTGGGCCTGCTGCTTCAGGTAAGTAGGAACCAGGGGTACAGACTCCTCAGATTCACCCCTTTCCCTGCATAACCTTCTGTAACCTTGACGTTGAAATGTTTCCAATTCATAGTAAGTTGTTACAGATTAGGCTGCAACAAAACCCAGGTTCAAGCATCTAGGTCGGTTACAGAAAATGTATTTAGGCGACACTATGAATGATAAAATAAAATGATTAGTTAAGCAAACAGGTGTGCAATTACCACCTACACTGTCAACACTGAGTGTATGTCTAACTGTTGTATTGTGGATCAATGCAGGATCAGTCCACTGACAACAGCGTGAAGTACAGCCTTAGAACCCTGGGACATAACGGTACCCTAGGGGTGTTAATTGGAGTGCTCATCGAATTAACAAAACAACTCCCATTGGAAACCATTCTCATACTATTGAACGTGCAACTGCCCCTTACACTAATTATATTTCCGTCGTCTCCTTATTGACTTTTTACATTACACGTGGTTTACATTAACATCTGCACCAATAGCCTTCCCATACTATTAGTATAGATAACATTTTAATAAAACAGTCACAATTCTCAAAACACTCATTAAAACCCCTGCTTAATCCAGTTATAACCAAAACCTAACAGTAGCATTACCCCCGGCCATGTCCTTGCTAACTCTTACTTTCCCATACAGGATCTCCAACTTATCGCTAACTTTCCTCACTAACAACTTTGGTTTTCTAAATTCTTCTACACTTAAGCAGACTTAGGTCAAAAACCTATTTTCTATTTATTTCTTAACCTAAACCATCCCATAGGTAGGCCAAATTCACAGCCATGAAAAAGTCATGGACCATGAAATCAGACCTCCCCCATGAAATCTAGCTTTTGGAGGGGTGGGGAAAGGCAGGCTCCATGCCCCTGGCTCCAGCTACTAGTCCCCTCTGGGCTGGGGAGGGATGGAACTGGCACTTCCCCTGCACAGCTGCCCTCATGGGGGAGATCAGACCCCTCTCCGGGTACATACCCCGGTTGCTCGGAAGGCAGTGCAGGAGTGAGGGTGGCAATCCCACAACCACTCTACAACAGTTTTGCGACTCCTCCACAACTCCCTTTTGGGGCAGAACCCCCACTACAACACTGTAAACATTTGAAAACCTGAAATTGATTTTCAAATCCTATGGCCATGAAATTGATCAGAATGGACTGTAAATTTGGTAGGGCGCTACCTCTAGGCTATACCTGCCCTTTGCCAACTCCCTCCAGTGTGTCGGCCCCCTCCTTCCCATTACTGAGGTTCTGCTTGTGCCTGGCATTCAACTTTTCCAGAGGCCTTGTGGTCTGCACTGCCTGAATGAGGAGGGCTCTTGGAGTCTCCATTTCCCTGCAGTTCTCCCTCCACAGGAACTGCACGCGCTAGATTTCTAAATCCTCCAAGCTGTGTTTGCTGCAAGCTAGTTCCCCCCGCTGCACTGCTGAGACCCCATTGCGCACTGTGTGGGAGTCAGGGGCTGTGATTGTTGGCACCAACCTGTGACAGTGAGAAGGAGAGCTGGGGTGGCTTTGCCTCTGTTTAGAGAATCGCTCCTTTCTGGATCACAGAGGTGTTCTCTGTAACTGACAAAGTTCTTTGGTGACCCAAGTGTGACTGTATATGTTACTCAAAGAAATCAGGTTCATTGGAGTGTGACAAGAGGACTGGAACCTGCTGCTTTGGGTACAAAAACCTCCCCTCCCCTCAGCACCATCATTCAGATCATTCCCCTACGGGTTCAACCAGAGACCTTTAATGGAGAAATTTAACCCTTCTCTTCTACTGACAGACACAGCAGTGCAAGAGAGTGCAGTGTCAGCCAGAGATGGTAACCCACCTGACACAGAGTCTCCTGTTCCAGGTAGGCAGAAAGTGGCGTGATACACAGCCATAATTCCTTTCCGAGGCCAAAGCTGCTGTTCATCTGCAATGTCTTTTACAGAATCAACATAATGTTTAGTATCAGGGGGTTGCCGTGTTAGTCTGTATCCAGAAAAACAACAAGGAGTCCGGTGGCACCTTAAAGACAAACAGATTTATTTAGGCATAAGCTTTTGTGGGTAAAAAAACCACTTCTTCAGATGCATGGAGTGAAAATTACAGATGCAGGCATTATATAATGACACATAAACTAACATAATATTCAGTTCTAGCTTGTGTAAACAGTATAATTCCCATGGGATCCTTCTGGATGAATAGCGGTATATTAATGCAGGGTGCTAGATTAGAGAATCACAACTGTTATTATGAGAGTAAATGTCTCATTAGCCTCAAAATTCAGAAGGATGTCCACAACTGCTGGTTTGGTGGTTGTGCAGTGAGGTGGGCCAGAATAGGTCATTTCTTGATCAGAACATAACTCATAAACTCAAATACCTCATGGAACCAAATGCTCTAGCTGATAGAGCTGCCTTGCTGAATCCCAAGGAAGAGGAGAGGTACCACTAAAGTTTTATCCCCAAGGAAGGGGGATCCCACATTTCAGTGCTGTAGCTCTGTGCATCTACCTCCATCTGAGCCTCGCAATGTCTCTGGCTCCCTGGGGTTCTCCAGCTCATGAGTTACGTCCTTCTGGCTGAGGGGAACCCAATGGAATCCCCTTCAAAGCCCCTACTCAAGCAGAGAGCCTCCCCATGTAAATGAAGCTTCCCCCCACCTGGAGCAATTCCAGCCATCTTGGGAGCCACAGACCAGCACAGAGAATTGAGCCTGGGTCTCATTCCACATGGCAATGTAGAGCACCGGGCACCAGAGCGCTAGCTTGGCCTCCTGAGAGTGAGATGTGAATGTTCTGAAGTCTGTGCAGTAGAAGAGAAACTTCTCTGATCTGTTTACAATGGTTCTTGTCTTAGGAGTCAATATGGGGTTTTTGGACCGTCTCTGCCAAAGACTGATTCAGACCATTGGTGAGTAGGAATTCTGCCCAGAAGCGTCCCCCATGATACAGATTTACCCCAGTTCCCCTCTGATTCCTATTGCCCTTACGTAGAATCAGTCACATGACACATCACCCCACCATTGCCCTTCTGAATTACAGGACGGACACCTTTCCGAACGGACAGGACAGATCTGGACTCCAACCAGCCAGGCCCCACTGACTCTTCTGTCCCAGGTAGGAGCAGGGCCGGTGCAACCCATTAGACGAACTTAGGGCGCTGACATTTGGGGGATGGCGACCGTGGCGGCCGGATGTTTGGCTGCCATGGTTGTCAGCGGTATTTTGGGGGCGGGACCTTCTGTCGCCTCTGTTGGGGGCGCCGTTTTGGGAGTGGGACCTTCCACCACCTAGGGCGCCAAAAAGGCTGCCGGCATGCCTTTCGCTGTGACAAATCACCACATTTCTATTTCTGTCCCATCAGGAAGTTCCATCCCAGTCCACACAGGATCATTCAATGCCTCATTTTCCTAGTTTCATAATGGGGCTAACAAGACTCACAACCTTCACTGGGGTCTGGAAGGTGTGAGTAATGTTTGTAAAGGGACTGGAAGTCGAAATGCCAGATCTCAGTGTTAAGTAACATGACACTGTCCGGGCAGTGATTGGTGGAAATCCCTCGCCAGTTCCCACACAGTTGTATGTCCCTGTCACCCCCAGGGCATTCTATTAGTGACCATGATTGCGGGAAATTAACCCACTATCTGCCTGTATCCACAGACACAGAGGAGCAGAAGGTGGCCCAAAAACAAGACCCGGCACCACAAACCGTGGCTGCAGGAGCAGGCAGCCACTGCAGCACTTTCTGTGCTCAGCCTCCTGATCCAGGTAGGCCCATGCCCAGTATTGAGTGCCAGGAATAAAGGGTGGGGGAAAACAGCCACAGTGACAGCAAAACCCCAGTGCTGGAAGGGCAAGAAGAGACTCCACCCAGGCTCTGTGTCCTGCTCTGCACATGCACATAAGCCACTGCCCTGTGCTCCATCCTACACGCCAGCCTCCATGCCATCCCATGCTGGGCTAGAGCCCTGCTGCCATAGGGCAGCACTGGAATCACCACTGGGAAGCCTGGGTGCCAGTAAAGGGGGAATTTACCCACCAGCTCCCTCTACCAGCTCAGCTCCCCAGGGGCTCTTCATAAGAACATAAGAACGGCCATGCAGGGTCAGACCAGTGGTCCATCTAGCCCGGTACCCTGTCATCTGACAGTGGCCAATGACAGGTGCTTCAGAGTAATGAACCGAACAGAGCAATTATCAAGGGATCTATCTCCTGTCATCCAGTTCCAGCTTCTGGCCATCAGAGGTTTAGGGACACCCAGAGCATGGGATTGCATCCCTGACCATCTTGGCTAATAGCCATTAATGGACCTGTCCTCCATGAATTTATTTAGCTCTTTTTAAACTCAATTATACTTTTGGCCTTCACAACATCCCCTGGCAATGAGTTCAACAGGTTGATTGTGCATTGTGTGAAGAAATACTTCCCTTTGTTTGTTTTAAACCCACTGCCTATTAATTTCATTGGCTGAGTGTGTTATGTCAAGGGGTAAATAACACTTCCCTAGTCATTTTCTCCACACCATTCATGATTTTATAGATCTCTATCATGCCTCCCCTTAGTTTTCTCTTGTCTAAGCTGAACAGTCCCAGTCTCTTTAATCTCTCCTCGTATGGAACTGTTACATCCCGCTAATGTATCTTTTCCATTTCTAATATATATTTCTAATATATCTCTTCTGAGATAGGGTGACCAGAACTGCACATGGTATTCAAGATGTGGGTGTACCATGGATTTATATAAAGGCAATAGGATATTATCTGTCTTCTTATCTATCCTTTTCCTAATGTTTCCTAACATTCTGTTAGCTCTTTTGACTGCCGCTGCACATTGAGTGGATGTTTATACAGAACTATCCACAATGACTCCAAGATCTCGTTCTTGAGTGGTAATGGCTAATTTAGACCCTGTCATTTTGTATGTGGGATTATGTTTTCCAATGTGCATTACTTTGCACTCATCGACACTGAATTTCATCTGCCATTTTGTTGCCCAGTCACCCAGTTTAGTGAGATCTCTCTGTAACTCTTTGCAGTCTGCCTGGGACTTAACTATGGTGAGTAATTTTGTATCATTCACAGATTTTGCCACCTCACCATTTTACCCCTGAACAGCAAAGGCCCCAGTACAGATCTTTGGGGACCCCACTGTTTACCTCATTGTGAAAACTGAAAATAGATTCTTACCCTTTGTTTCCTGTCTTTTAACCAGCTACAGTCCATGAGAGGACCTTCCCTCTAATCCCATGACTGCTTACTTTGCTTAAGAGCAAACTTGGTTTCCTTCTGTTCATTTTAGGCACCAAGCGAAAGGCCTATTCGTCACCCAGGGGACAGCTTGCCCCAGTCAGCAAGAATGAGGAAAGGCCAATGAAGACCAGAGTGAGTGAGGAGAGAGTGGGAAATCCACAGCACACTGGGGAACTGCCCATGCCACAGATGGTACAAGATTCCCTCCATCACCAACTCAGCCTGGACTCCCGTCCCCTACTGCCTTTCCCACGACACACTGACCCTCTAAGCTCTGACCACCTTTCCTCATCTGCTTGCTCCCAGATTCACTGCCATTCTCTGGCCCTAGAGAACATGCTGTGACCCCCACTTGCCAGAGCAGGTGTCGCAGACGAGAGGAGAGAGGAGACTCCATTCCCAGCACCTGGCTCTGCTTTCTTTCCTCTTTGCTGGCTGGTCAGCAATGGGCTGCATTAGGGAACCAGGGAGAGGAATAATAACTATCCTCCTGAGCTTCACCTCTCCCCAGAGTGCCCCGCACACTCACCTCTCCCTGGGCCCAGGACAGGGTTAGCTGTTAGCCCAGCCTAGACCTGCGGAGAGCAAGGCTCCGGGACGGGAAGTGGCCTGCCCAAGGCCAGAAAGCAGGAGTATCCATCTCTGGTACACTCTGGAAGTGACCATTGTAGGAGGTGAGCAGGCAGAGACAATGGGCCAGATCCTAGGCTCCTAGTAAGGCCGAATGAAGGGACATTAAGCTCTCCCTGCCAAGCTTCCGCATGGTTTCCTCACCCCAGCATGGGGTAGGGAGGAGCCCTTGGATGCTGTCTCCCCATCCCTGACCTGTCTACGTGGGTCTCTAGACTGTCAGCCCTTCAGGACAGAGATTGTCTCTGTCTGCATTGTGCTGCACCCAGTGCAACAAGGCCTGATCCTGACTGGAGCCTCGGCGCTGCCATAATATCAGTAGTGATACGTAATCAGGGCAGGCCCTGCTCTTCCAAACCAGGCCCCGCCATCCCTGCCATCCTCTCAGGACACACATCACCCCAGCTGGCGCCAGGTAGAACTATCCCGTTGAATCAACCATAAGTGATACTAGGCTAGTGCAAACAAAGGGCTCAAATGCCCCTCCCAGAGAAGGGAGAATCCGGCACCAGCTGGAAGCTGCTCTCCACCAGGGCCATAACCTTATTCCTTCCAAGTCTGGGTTGTGGTAACCCAGCTGCTGATGGAGACTCTACACATTGAGGCTTGTCTGCCTGACATGTCATCACCATGTCCTGCATCTCTTCTCTTGTACAGAGCCTTGCTTGTGTGAGGGACATGGATGAGGCTGCCCTGAGGAAAGACATTGGCACCCTCTTCCCAGCGCTCGACTCCATGGTAAGAGATGCTGGGATCACTCAGGCAAAATGCCGGGGCCTCTTGGCTTAAACTGGGTAGGCCACGGGAAGAGCTGTCCCTGTCTCATCCTGTTCCCATTGAGAGATGGATCCTGGAGAACTCTCCTTTGGTTTCTTTTCCTCCCACCCACCCCAACCCCTTTGACCAGGAACATCAGCATCCCACACCTTGTTCCAGCGCTCCACATCTTCGGTTCCTGACCCGTCAAACTCTGCTTCTACATGAGCCACGGCCCCCGAAGCCTCAGCATCACTCATAGACTGATCCAGCTTGCTCGCCTGTTGTTTAGATGGGAATTAGAATCTGCCTCTCATAGGCTCATAGACTTTAAGGTCAGAAGGGACTATTATGGTCATCTAGTCTGACCTCCTGTGGAACACAGGGCACAGAACCTGACCCACCCACTCCTGTAACAAACCCCTAACCTATATCTGAGTTATTGAAGTCTTTAAATCGTGGTTTAAAGACCTCAAGGTGCAAAGAATCCTCCAGCAAGTGATCAGTGCCCCACGCTGCAGAGGAAGGCGAAAAACCTCCAGAGCCCCTGCCAATCTGCCATGGAGGAAAATTCCTTCCTGACCCCAAATATGGAGATCAGTTAAACCCGAGCATGTGGGCAAGACTCACCAGCCAGCACCCAGGAAAGAATTCTCTCTAGTAACTCAGATCCCACCCCATCTAACATCCCATCACAGACCACTGGGCATATTTATCTGCTAATATTCAAAGATCAATTAATTGCCAAAATTAGGCTATCCCATCATACCATCCCCTCCATAAACTTATCAAGCTTAGTCTTGAAGCCAGATATGTCTTTTTCCCCCACTACTCCCCTTGGAAGGCTGTTCCAGAACTTCACTCCTCTAATGTTTAGAAACCTTTATCTGATTTCGAGTCTAAACTTCCTAATGTCCAGTTTATATCCATTTGTTCTTGTGTCCACATTGGTACTAAGCTTAAATAATTCCTCTCCCTCCCTGATATTTATCCCTCTGATATATTTATAAAGAGCAATCATATCTCCCCTCAGCCTTCTTTTGGTTAGGTTAAACAAGCCAAGCTCTTTGAGTCTCCTTTCATAAGACAGGTTTTCCATTTCTCGGAGCATCCTAGTAGCCCTTCTCTGTACCTGTTCCAGTATGAATTCATCCTTCTTAAACATTGGAGACCAGAACTGCACACAGTATTCCAGATGAGGGCTCACCAGTGCCTTTTATAACGGTACTAACACCTCCTTATCTTTACTGGAAATACCTCGCCTGATGCATCCCAAGACCGCATTAGCTTTTTTAACGGCCATATCACATTGGTGGCGCATAGTCATCCTGTGGTCAACCAATACTCCGAGGTCCTTCTCTTCCTCTGTTACTTACAACTGATTTGTCCCCAATTTATAACCAAAATTCTTGTTATTAATCCCTAAATGCATGGCCTTGCACTTTTCACTATTAAATTTCATCCTATTACTATTATTCCAGTTTACAAAGTCATCCAGATCTTCCTGTATGATATCCCGGTCCTTCTCTGTATTAGCAATACCTCCCAGCTTTGTGTCATCCGTAAACTTTATTAGCACATTCCCACTTTTTGTGCTAAGGTCAGTAATAAAAAGATTAAATAAGATTGGTCCCAAAACCAATCCCTGAGGAACTCCACTAGTAACTTCCTTCCAGCCTGACAGTTCACCTTTCAGCATGACCTGTTGTAGTCTCCCCTTTAACAAGTTCCTTATCCATCTTTCAATTTTCATATTGATCCCCATCTTTTCCAATTTAGCTAATAATTCCCCATGTGGAACCATATCAAATGCCTTACTGAAATCAAGGTAAATTAGATCCACTGTGTTTCCTTTGTCTAAAAAATCTGTTACCTTCTCAAAGAAGGAGATTGGTTTGGTTTGGCACAATCTATCTTTTGTAAAACCATGTTGTATTTTGTCCCAATTACCATTGACCTCAATGTCCTTAACTACTTTCCCCTTCAAATTTTTTTCCAAGACCTTGCATACTACAGATGTCAAACTAACAGGCCTGTAGTTACCCGGATAACTTTTTTTTCCTTTCTTAAAAATAGGAACTATGTTAACAATTCTCCAGTCATACAGTACAACCCCTGAGTTTACTGATTCATTAAAAATTCTTACTAATGGGCTAGCAATTTCATGTGCCAGTTCCTTTAATATTCTTGGATGAAGATTATCTGGGCCCCCCAATTTCGTCCCATTAAACTATTCGAGTTTGGCTTCTACCTCAGATGTGGTAATATCTATCTCCATATCCTCATTCCCATTTGTCATCCTACCATTATCCCTAAGCTCCTCATTAGCCTCATTAAAGACTGGGGCAAAGAATTTGTTTAGATATTGGGCCATGCCTAGATTATCCTTAACCTGCACTCCATCCTCAGTGTTTAGCAGTCCCACTTCTTCTTTCTTTGTTTTCTTCTTATTTATATGGCTACAGAACCTTTTACTAACTGCTTTTAATTCCCTTTGCAAGGTCCAACTCTACATGGCTTTTGGCATTTCTCACTTTATCCCTACATGTTCTGACCTCAATTAAGGAGCTTTCCTTGCTGATCCCTCCCATCTTCCACTCCTTGTAGGCTTTCTGCTTTTTCTTAATCACCTCTCTGAGATGCTTGCTCATCCAGCTTGGTCTACAACTCTTGCCTATGAATTTTTTCCCCTTTCTTGGGATGCAGGCTTCTGATAGTTTCTGCAACTTTGACTTGAAGTAATTCCAGGCCTCCTCCACCTTTAGATCCACAAGTTCTTCATCCAATCCAATTCCTTAATTTCCTTAATTTTTTAAAGTTAGCCCTTTTGAAATAAAAAACCCTAGTCCCAGATCCATTTTTGTTTATCCTTCCATCTAGTTTGAACTGAATTAGCTCATGATCGCTCGTACCAATGGTTGTCCCCTACAGCCATTTCTTCTATGAGGTCCTCACTACTCACCAAAACCAAATCTAAAATGGCATCCCCTCTTGTTGGTTCTTCAACTACTTGGTGAAGGAATCCATAAGCTATCGCATCCAGGAAAATCTGAGCCCTATTATTATTACTAGCACTTGTCCTCCAGTCTATATTTGGAAAGTTAAAGTCTCCCATGATCACACAAATTCCCATTAGTATTTATTTAATTAAAAACATTAAAGAGGTCTCCATCCATATCCAAATTGGATCCCGGTGGTCTGTAGCACACCCCAAGCACTATCTCAGGGGAGGCTCCTGTAGCTTTCTACCCCAATGTGATTTTTGCCCAGACAGACTCTGTCTTATCCATTCCATCACTTCTTATTTCTTTACAGTCTACCTCATCATTGATATAAAATGCTACTCCACCACCTTTGCCTTTATTTCTGTCTTTCCTAAACAGCACATAGCCTTCAATACCTGTACTCCAGTCATGACTACTATTCCACCATGTTTCTGTTATCCCTATAATATCTGGTTTAACTTCCTGCACCAGTAGCTTTAGTTCCTCCATTTTGTTACCTAGGCTCCTCGCATTAGTGCACAAACATCTTAATTTTTGCCATTTGGCTTCACTGACATTCTTTACTCAATTAGGCCCAGACATTCTACTGCCAGTATCACCTATTAGACTGGTATCTACACTACCCTTCCTCCTTATGTCCATTCTCATACCCTCAGCTGTATCCTTTCTTACTTTGTTTTCTTCCCTCTCAATGTTAAATTCCAGTGTGGAGATTACCTGGACATCTCCCAACCATCTCCCCCAAATTCCTAGTTTAAAGCTCTCTTAATCAGTTGTGTCAGCCTTCATCCTAGAAGTCTATTTCCCTCCTTACTTAGTTGAAGTCTATTCCAAGAGAACAGTCCTCTGTCCATGAATGCTTCCCAGCGGCCATACATCCCAAAGCCCTCCTTATAGCACCACTGCCTGAGCCATCTGTTGATTGTCATAATCATGTCACACCTTTGTTGCCCTTCTCTAGGCACCTGAGCCTCGATTTCCTTAAGTATCTTCCCCAGTCTGACATAGTCTCCCTTGATATGTTCCAGCGAGAATCTAGCTGTATCATTTGTTCCCACATGAAGGACAATCATCAGATTCTTTCCCGCTCCTGTTAGTGTCCTTTTCAGCCTTAGGTCCACATCCTGTATCTTAGAACCCGGCAGACAGGAGTCCCCAATCATGAAGACCTGCCTTTTTCTGATGATGGTGCAATTCTCCGGTCTATCCCCTGTTCCCTCTGGCTCCAAGTCCTCTCGATTTCTATTGTCCCTTGCAATCCTCCGCAACCCATCCCATATCCTCCTGGCGCTCATATTCGGTGTTATCTCCATTGACTCTTCCCCTCTTCCTATAGGACTAGCTGCTCTTCTCTTCTTCATTGCCCTCTCACCTTCAGCGACCACCTGCTGTGCCCCTTCTTCATTTTCCAACTCTGCAAACCTATTCCTGAGCTCTACTGCTCCTTCACTAGCCCGTCTTTTCCTCTGTCTGGTTCTCTTAGTCACATGCTTCCACTGTCCACTTGCCTCACCCAACAGTCTCCCCTCAGAGTTCTTTGGTCCTGCTTCCATCTGCAAGTCTGAGCTTTTCTCTTCAGCCTCCTCATGTCTTTGCTCCATCATCTGCTTGAACCACCTTCTAAACTCAACCAGAGTTTCCACCTACATCTCCAATCATCAGATCTTTTCTTCCATCAGCTCTATCAGTCAGCACTTCATGCAGACAAAACTCTTTTCAGGTACCCCCTCCAGGATTATGTACACGCCGCAGCTTCCACATCCATTCATCCTCATTGTGTCTTCCACTGCTGCCTCTGTATCTGACATAGCCTTTCCACATAAAACCTGTTAGTCCAGGAAACAAAACAAAACAAACCACCACCACCCACAGCAAAACAAACCCCCAACGGGCACCAGAACACTGGCAGAACACCACCCACTACCTTCACTAGCCTGTCTATTCCTCTGCCTAGCTCTCTTAGTCTCCCCCACAAACTCCCACTGAAACTCCCCTATTTACAGCTCTGTTTGCTGGCTCCTGTGCCGCTGCCACCCTCACTCTTCACTCACCGCTTCACTCTGCCAGCCAAGGGTTTTGCCTGAGAGACACTTGATCTAGTTTACCTTTTCTGGTGTTGCTTTCTTCTCTTAGGTGTGTCATCTACCCAGAGAGCACCTGGAGGAGCGGAGAGAGACCCTGGACTCTCTGGTCCATCTGGGTAAGAAACCCATTCACCTTTCCCAGAGAAGGAGATCACAGCCTGGGGAATCTCAGAGCCCAGGCATAGAACTATATTCCTTTCCCCTTTATGATTCACCACATTATGATTCACTCCTCTTCCTGCAGCTCGCTTGTTCCTGGTGGAGCTGCTTGTGTTCCTGTTCAGGAGGCTGAACAAGGATGAGGAAGAGGAGACCTGTGCCAGTCTCTTCATTCTGGACCGGCTAGTCCAATCCAACAGTAAGTGACCCCACAATGAGGCCTCGTCTTTTGATGTGTTATGGCCTCTTTGTACCTGTCTGCAGTAGATAATCCAAGTCCTGCAGCCCCTCAGCCAATGCTGCGGCAATGAGAGAGGACACTCACTGCTGGAACTGCAAGCATGGGCAGATACAGCTGGTTACCCATGGGGTAACCTACCGGGAGGTCATGTAGGGACACTGATGTTGCTCTAAGGTTCCTGAGATCTCAGGTTACTGCACCCCCCAGTTTAACATCAGCCCTGCTGAGCCGTGTGTCTGTGTCTCTTACAGTTTCTGAAATGACACACCATACAGAGAAGCTGTTCATAGCCCTGGGGCCAATCCTGCAGAGCACAAGCATACGGGTGAGTCTGGAACCATGGCCAACATGGCCAAAGCTAGTGAATGTCTGGCTGCCAGTGCAGACCCTGCCAGGACCCTGTGCATCGAAACACATGACCCATCAGTGCTCCATAGTGTAGGGCAAAAGGTGGGGCAAAGAATCCCAGCAGGGCTCCGCCTGCATTGCCATCTCTGGGCTGCCTAGCAGTATTTCACCAAACACCCCGCTTAGAAAGGATCCCAGCCTGGACTGGGAAGGGACGAGGTCCCTCCACACTGTGTACAAATCATTTTTGTTTCTGTCTGGGTCTGGCAGGTCAGAGAAGCCCTTGCTTATTTTATATGGACAATGGGGGCGCATGGTGTCTTGGAGTAATCTGGATCAAGACTCTTAACTGACTTCTTGGTGCATCAGTGCACCCTGACTCTCGACAGCACAGTAAGAATCCACAGAGACCTTAGTGATGGGAGTCGTTGAACAGGGCAGAACATGGGGTCAAGGGTTAGGGAAGGAGGGGCAGCTGCAGATGGGGAGGGGCAGGCGATGGGCAGCAAATAGGGCTTGGGAAGCTGATGGAACTGGGGATGGCTCCCTACGTCTACTGATGGAAGATGATGACAAATAGAAGACAGTGTTTTTTCCTCCCAGCCCATTCTCTCCGATCCCTCTCCCAGCTGCCATCCGGGCTCTGTCCCTCGTGCTGGGAGGAAAGGACCCCTGGCTTCCTCCTTCTCTCACCCCACTGTGATCATCCGCCCTACAGGAGACTAAGCCATGATGGATCTGGTTTTCACCAGGCAGAGGGGTGGAGCCTAGACCTGGCTCCACACAGAGCCAGGGCTGGTTATGGCACAGTCACAGCCAGGGTTGCGCCTTTTCTCTTCAAGCCCCATTTTCACCCCCTGCCATGCCCACTACAGTTACCGTGCCACGGAGGTCTCCACTGAATCTAAATCTCCCTGGTGTCTCCCTTATTTCTCACTGTCACGGAGTGTGGGGAAGTCCAGCCCTGCACCCCTCTTCCTGGGACCCACAGTGACTCTCAGCCAGCCAGTAAAACAGAAGGTTTATTGGACAACAGGAACACCGGATACAGCAGAGCTCGTGTTCAGAGCCAGAACCCCTCACTCTGGCCTCTCTGGGGGTTCAGGGTGTCTGGATTCCAGCACAGGTTCCCCTGCAAACCCACCACCCCGGTCCCAAAACCGAAGACTGACCCCACCCTCTCCACAGAACTCCTTTTCTTTTGTCCAGCTCCTGGGCCGAGGTGTCACCTCTCCTCCCCCAGGGCTAGCTCATGTTACAGTCTGCATACCTGCCTCTCACCTAAAATCCTCCCTGCTCTCCCATCCTTCCTGCTCTCCCATCCCCCACATCGACAGTCCCTACTCCACCACACTCACCATCAGGAGGAAGCAGACGGGAGGTGCACCATGGAGCTCGAGGTCCGCCAGCTCTGCTCCAGCACCCTGCAGTCCCTGGGTGACTCCCCCAGAATGGCCAATGTAAGTGACCCTGCCCCTCTCCATTGGACACAGGCCTCTCTGGGTCTGAGTTTTTCGATGAGACAGACTCCAACCAGACTTATTTATCTGAGCCTCCCCGCTCCAGAACATCATGGGGTTGGGTAAATGGACCCCGGATCCGAGCCAGATCTGGTTCTTTGGAACAGGGACCACTCACCGTCTGAGTGCCCCTGCATGCCAGGGTTTGGTGTCACAGGGGCTCTTCCACTCTAGCATCCCCTGTGCTCAGTCATGCTGGTTTTGCAGCTTCCATAGCTCAGTCCCTCTTCATTGGCCCCTCTGTTAACTTTTTCCCAGCTGTTACAGGGTGGGGTCTAAACAGCATATCACATTCTTGTTTTGCAAATGCCAACTCTAGCCCAGGAGTCCCTGCCTCTCACCCACACTCCCTGGTGTGCCTCTCACCCACACTCCCTGGTGCCTAAGGGAGAGTCCACTGAGCTGGGAGACACTACATCCAAATCTCATCTCTGCTGACTACCGCTTAGGTTTCCACACACTGCACAGACATGATTACTGACCCAGGCCTCAGAACGCAAGGCTAAGCAGTCAAGTATTAGCCAGCCCCCTCTTCACACTGAACAAATTAACAGCGACATTGCACAAGGTCACTTCAGGCAGAGCTGAGAATAGAAGCCACATTGCTAATAAGGCAGACCCAAGTATTGTGCACTCAGCTACACTGTCTTTCAGATTGAGCATGCCAAATATACGTGCTTTAGTTACTACAGGTAACTGAACCCCGGGGGTTCCTGATCTCCACTATTCTATACTGTCTAGCAAAGAGTTGTGTAACCCTCTGGCATAGTGTGTTAGGTCCCCGTTTTGTCCACACAGCAGACAGCAATTGCGTCTGTGGTTAAAGTGGCGCAGGTCTGTGTAAGGATGTGAAGGTCAGAGCTCAAACCTCTCTGAGTGCCTGTCATGGTTTCACTTGATAGGATTGGTTTTCCTAGTCTCCTCTTTATTTATCAAGCTGGTGTATTGCGTTCATGCCGTGAGGACACAGCTTTTCCAAGTGAGACTGGAGTTAGGAAATTCTGTGCTGTCGATGATGCTACACTCAACAAAAGGCGGGGGGTCAGTCATGTGTCACTTGATTTGGTGCTGGAGGCAGACACTGACAGGTGTGAAGGAGGAGGGGGTGGGGATCGCTGCATGGTTCCGGCTGGGTAGAGAGGTCTGGCTGGCGGTGGCGAGGCCAGGGGTCCTGTCTAGTGCAGGAAAGAGAGAGCTGGTGTAGGAAGAGGATATTTCCATACTGAGATGGCTTTTCTCTGCTCTCCAGGTTTTATGGCCTGGGCTGCTCCTTCAACTGAGCCCAGCAGCCCATGGGCCAGCCCTGCCTCTCCTCCTGCAGACCTCGGTCGGGGTGGTAAAGAGGATGCCGGAGAAAAGCAGGCTGCCCCTGGCCAGGACGCTACCCAGGGGCAGCTTGGGGCCAGTGAAACAGACAACTATACCCTGGGTAGCGACTGCTGTTCTGAACTAGGCACTGACCCCCAATTCCTTCCAGGACTCTGACCTTGTCACCGGGCCGCTTATCACTGTGACCCAGCTGGCGCCTGATACTAGCCATGAAACAGCCCAGCCAGGTAGGTCCAAGATGAAGAAGAGAAGGTCTTCCAGGAACTGCCAGGGAAAGAAGAGCCAGTTAGAACCGAGAAGGGCCAAGAAACTGGTCCCCTTAATAGCTCCAGCCAGGAACCCACCACAGCTGGGAGGGGAGGGGAAGAGGGAGCATGCACTGTCACCCCTCCATTTCTCTCCTAATGCCTGTGAATCCTTGTGAGCTGCCCCTAGTGCTTCTCCAATTGTATCTGCTGGGCTCAGCCGCTTCCTCTGTCCCACAATGCAGTGCGGTTGAGGGGCCTCTTAATCCTGCCTCAGCATGGGGGGGCTGGGCTAGATGACCTCTTGAGTTCCTTTCCAGCCCTCCATTTCTCTGACCCTTACCTGCAGCAGCTGCTGCTCCCACTCCTTCTGGCAGAAGCAGGTCTTGTGATCTGGAAGAGATGAGCAGGTCAGTTTCCTTTGTGTTTAGACCCTTCTACTGAGGAGCAGCCTGCAACCTCTTGTTTCGCAGAACTTTCTCTACAAGTGCTGGGGCTAATGTTTTCTCCAGCAGAGAGCACCAAGCCCCAACTATGGCTTCTGGTGGAGATGGTCAATTTCCGAGAAGAAGTGGAAAGAGAGGTGAGGTCTTTCCTCCTCCACTGTCAAGTGATCCCTCATTCCTTGTCAATCCCCTGATGCTACATGTGTATGTTCTGCCTTGGACAAGGTCCAGTGGATTGAAAAGATCTTCCTTATACCCATGCCCATGGCGATGACTTTGAGAGCCCATCCTGGCCCCTTGGCTTCTTGCTCAGCATTCCCATCTTTCTGTCTCTCAGGGATTTGCCTGAGCGCTTGGGCTGTGTGCCAGGCAACACCTATACAAGATTTTCGCCATCCTGGAGCACTGGGACGAGTTCGTCAGCAGGGTGCAGCTCCAGCCTTCTGCCGGTGGCTCTCTGGAGGTATGGTCCCACCTAGCATCTCTGCTCTTTCATCCATCTCTTCACCAGCTTTTGCAGGTAACAGGATCTGCCAGGGAGGACTCTGCTTCCCAGAAGCCTGTTCAGTGAAGAGCTGAATTTCCAAGCAGTGGCTCAGCCTCCGTGGAGGGAGCCCTTTCCTTACTCTTCGGAGCTGCAATCACAGCACAATGGGGTGGATCCAGGGGGGAAGGGGGGTCCTGTTGTATAAGCTCTCCAGGGTATCTCCTGGGGAGCTCAGACATGCTCCACGCAGCCCCGTAAACGAGGTTCAGAGAGGGCCCAAAAGACACTGCCATGCCATCAGCTCCAGCTGACACATTTCTCAGCAGAACAGATCCTTGGTCTTCCCCTGAACTGAGCTATTTCACAGACCTTCCTGGCAGACTCATCAGGGCTGGCATGTCAGCCATTCCCCCCTCCCCCTCCACACCACCACCACCACCTTCCCAGTAACTCTCTGGGCCAGTGCAATCCACTGTAGTCCCAGTGATATCTCTGGAGCTAGGCTGAATTAAAGCAGCTGCTAGTGCGTCCCCTTCAGCTGCTGGGTCACCTCAACCACCCAATCCTGGGCAGCTGGGAAGGGCCTCGGAGTCCAGGCAATTCAGCTCAGCAGAGTAGCCTTTGGTTGCTAAGCCGGCTGGGTGAAAAATTCTCCCCTGGCCCCATTCGTGAGTTAGGAGCAGCTTAGGCCATCCCTTCTCCTCACTCTTTCCTTTGCAATTCTCAGGAGCCAGCTTCCATCGAGCAGCTGAGAAGCCTCCTGCTCCTCACCTATGGGCACGTGGTCCACTCAGGCCCCACGGATCTCATCCTAGAGACCATAGGCTGCAAGATCCTGTCTCCCATGCGGCAACACTATTTTCTGAGCCCACACGTAAGTCAGAGCCCTCCCCTGGCCACCCACACAGCACCTACCCGGGCTGTGCACAGCAGCACAGAGCTATGTCTTTGCATAAACTCAGCTCCGAGGACTGGCCCTTTGCCCCAGGAGGGACAGGAGACATGGGAACAGCACCATTCTCTGTGACTCCCCCATCTCGATTAGCTTCTTCTCTGATTCCAGGCCCATGGAAGCTAATGGAAGGACTCCCATCTGGGCCTCGTTAGAGTGTAACTGAGCATCACTCGGTGCTATTGTCCCAGAGATGACTGTGCCCTGTTTGGTACCTCTAGGCTTGTGCTGCACTCAGGGATGAGAAGGAGAAAGATTTAGGGCCTGTTTCCCCACACACTGCAGTTGATGGTGTAGTTGGGCACAAAAGGTGCTCTGAAGGATTCAGGCCCCTAGCCCGGTTGACAAGCTCTCGTGCTGAAGGGGGATTTTTGAGATAACTCTAGGTTGGTTTCTTGCCATCGGAGGTTTGAGGCCGACGTTCGTCCTACGCTGGTTACAATGCCCAGATGCACGTCCTAGCAAAAAGGAAACGGGATGCTAGTTTGGTTGAACTGAATGTTCTCCTTGGAGAATGGACGCCTTGGTAGGGAGAGCCCAGCCAGCTCCAGAGAGCAGCAGATTCCTGTCCCAGATCAGACAATTACGACCTGATTGTCAGGGGAGCTGAGCAGCCCCAGAACCCATTGACAGCTCTGGGAACTGCAAGTGCTCAACACCTCTGGAAATCAGCCCATTCCTTGCATCCATCTCTAGAGATGTTCCCCTAGGGAATGCAAAGATGTTCCACTCGGCAAGCCAGGTCCTTTCCCTTAGGGTGTGAGGGCAATCCAGCCTAGGACAGCAGTTCCCTTGTAGAGACTCGCCCTGTAGCCTTGTGTCTCAGCTCTCTATTGCCTGTGGCTGTTTCCTCATTGTTCTCTCTCCCTCCTGCCTGCGAGCCCAGGACCCGCTGGTGAGATCTGCTTTTGTGAGAAGCCTCGTGCTGGTGGGTGAAGCTGTCACCCAAGTAAGCAGGATTCCCTTGGTGAGCCAGGACACATACACCATGCTGTCTCCCCTGCTGGTGAGTGAGCACGCTAGGGTCCTGGGAGGGGTCCCTAGGTCAGATGCACATGCCAGAGTATCTGGCGTTGAAGGCCATGTGCTGTGTTTGCGACCGGGTGCCCAGGGCTCTACATTGTGCACTGCAAACACAGTGCTGATGCCAGATTCTTCTGGTGCAATTACAGCCCAAGGAATTATATGACACTATTTTCCATTAGCGGGGATTCATGCTGCTTACACCTGGGACGATTCCCCATCCCACTTCTGAGGGATCTGCCCAGCACCCAGAAAGTGCCCTGGGGATTAACTCCAAGGGTTTTCACTCCAGGACATGATCCTGAGGAGTTAACAGGCGCAGCCCTCTCTAGGTTTGCAGGGAAATATTTGACCTTGTAACTATGCTGGTTCTGGCGGGACCCAACTGAGAGTGCCGATTCAGGACAAATTGCTTAAAGCAGGGCAGTTACAGCCCAGGGCTGGGGTTTCTATGCACACAAAGGCAAACCAAACCAGCCAAACAGAGGAGACTTTGGTTTTACCCCACTGGCTAAGCACAAGTCACACAAGCAGTTCCCTTAGACACTAGACTGGATCTAGACTGTTCTCAGTGGTAGAAGATGACAGAACAAGGAGTAATGGTCTCAAGTTGCAGAGCGGGAGGTTTAGGTTGGATATTAGGAAAAACTTCTTCACTAGTAGGGTGGTGAAGAACTGGAATGGGTTACCTAGGGAGGTGGTGGAATCTCCTTCCTTAGAGGTTTTTAAGGTCAGGCTTGACAAAGCCCTGGCTGGGATGATTTAGTGGGGTTTGGTCCTGCTTTGAGCAGGGGGTTGGACTAGATGACCTCCTGAGGTCCCTTCCAAACCTGAGATTCTATGATTCTATGATTCTATGACTCCAGTTTCCCAGTATCACCACCAGGGCCACTCGTTATGGGGACAAATGGTTATGAAAACCAATGCCCCAGTAAAAGAAAAAAGGTTCTCCCAATCCCAGAGGACCAAGCCCCAGGCCCAGGTCAATATACAAATCAGATCTTAGCCACAAATCACGCTGTTGCCAATCCTTTAGAATCTAAAACCTAAAGGTTTATCCATAAAAGGAAAACGATATAGATGAGAGCTAGAACTGGTTAAATGGAATCAATTACATACAGTAATGGCAACGTTCTTGGTTCAGGCTTGTAGCAGTGATGGAATAAACTGCAGGTTCAAATCAAGTCTCTGGAGTACATCCCCAGCTGGGATGGGTCATCAGTCCTTTGTGTAGAGCTTCCATTTGTAGCAAAGTCCCTCCAGAGGTAAGAGCAGGATTGAAGACAAGATGGAGGAGAGGCATCAGCCTTTTATAGTCTTTTCCAGGTGTAAGAACACCTGTTTGTTCTTACTGTGGAAAATTACAACAAAATGGAGTTTGGAGTCATATGGACAAGTCCCTGCATACTTTGCTGAGTCACAAGGCGCATCTGCTTCTCTCAATGGGTCAGTTGTATAGCTGATGGTCCTTAATGGGCCATCAACCAGGCTAGGCAGAGCTGACACCAGCTTGACTGGGGTGTCACCCAGAAGTATAGCAGAAGTTTGAAATACAGACAGTACAGAGCCAATATTCATAACTTCAACTACAAAACTGATACACATATACAGATAGCATAACCATAACCAGCAAACCATAACCTTGTCTTAGACACCCTATTTGACCCCCTTTATACAAGATTTGGTGCCACTACAGGACTTTGGTTGCAACAATGATCTATATGGTTCCAGTTCATGTCAATAACGTCACACCTCAGCTGTTCAGGACTCTAATGCTTCCCGTCACAAAATTGCCTCTGCCCAGATCCCCCGTCCCTGATCCATGGCAGATTCTGAAGTTTCCAGATGTGCCATCAGGAATGGGGCTCTTCTGACTGTCCCCTGCATTCTGGCCACGTGGCCGCTCCCAGGCCATCTTCCCAGCTCCGTGCCCCAGTGCACTGCACTCTGGGCCTGAGGGTCGGTGGAGGTGTCAAACAGTGTTTGGAGAGTCAACGTCTTGCTGAGTAACTGGGCTCCCCCAAATACTTTTGCCTTTGACTCTCTGCTTTGTGCTGCAGGAGATCCTCAGAGGCAAGGACTGGGCCTGGCTGCAGAGCCCCGATCACCAGCATGCCCTGCTGGCCATCTCATACTTAGGGTACATCCCTGGGGCCTGACTCACCTGCGGAGCCCAGCAGCTGGGGAGGGGCAGATGGAGGGAGAGGAAGAGGGGGAGGGACGAGCTGCAATAAGAACCGGAGGATGCTCCTCCCTGGTGGCTCACTAACGGGCCATATCCTCCTTGGCCTCCGGGTCTCTTTATCTAGCCCCCATCTCTGCATATTGCCTGGTAAGAGGGAGCCCTTCCCGTCAGCATGAAGTGCTGTGAATGGGTGCAGCCGCAGAGCAGGGCCAGGATCATCCCCGGAAAGCAGCTTCCCCAGCAGAGCCCCTGCCGGGCCCAGGGAGCATAGGCATCTCCAGACAGGGCCATTCCCTAGGTGGTGGCTCTGCTGGAAATGCCCTCTGGAGCTCTGCTGCTTAGGGAGGGAACTGTCCCTCGTGCCATCAAACCCAACCCGACGCATGCCAGGACCTGTCTCTGTTCTAATGGCCCCGTCTGCTCCATTCCTTCCAATCAGGAAATTCGAGCCTCGCCTGCCTAAGGAACAGGAGGCTGAGACCATCAGCACTTGTATCGCCAGCGCCATGATTCAGCGCCCAGCCCTGGCGAAGCTGAGAGGGACTGAGGTGGCAGAAATCTCCACTCTCCAGGCAGAAGTTAGTGAGGCATGGACAAAGCTGCAGCTTCCACCTTCCTCCTTGGCTGGGAAACTCAGCCACCCCCCTGCTGAGTAGCTGGACCCTGGCCCAATGCAGAGAGCTGCGTGTCCAGCCGAATCCAGCCCCTCGGTTTATTTTCCAAAGGGCTGGTGACAAGTGGCTATGCAGTTAACTCTGCAATTGGGTTGGCAGGGAGGACAGCTGTAGAGGTGAGTGTCTGTGAGACTGTACAGAATTACCCTGGATTCTTGGCACAGGGAACTAGAACCTACCCCCAGTTTACACCAGCTGGGGATCTGGCCCAGAGTGTTAAATAGCATTTGGTGCAAAGGGAGCAAAGCATGGATTCGGGACAGCCACACGGCCAGGCCATGCCTTGCCCTGCCACAGAAACAGAGACTGGCTGGAGCGGGGATGAACAGCTCAGCCCTTGGCAATCCAGCGAGGTGTTGGGGGGCAGCTTGGGCCCCTCCAGAGGCGGAGGGAGGAGGCCTTCCCTCCAGAGCCCCGCTCAGTACATGTGTTGGGGAGCCCAGTTGGGAGGAAGGATTCTTTGGTGAAGGGCAGCGCATGGTCCAGGTGAGACCCATGTCTATGTGCAGGGGGATCGATATCAACCTGCGTAAAGGGACCCCAAATACCAACAGCACCTGGCTCCAGATGGGGGATCCACTCATCCCCCTTCCTCATGCACCTCACCTCTCTTGCTATTTACTTCCCTGCTTCTCTGTGCTCCAGTCTATCCAAGAACTGCCCTGGGAGGGCCTGGATCTTGTGCTGCAGAGGTTCCTGGAGCAGCACACCACGCTACTGCAGCTGTTTTTGGTATGACAGAGAGGCGGAGAGGGACGGGGAGGGGCCCATTCACACTAGCCATCTGGGAATGGGCCGGCTGGTCAGGTTCTATCCGAACCATAAGAGGGAAGGCTCCAGTTGATCCTGAGGGGGCTGAGCAGGCCTCCCAGCCGCTGTGAACTAGCCAGTCCCCCTGGGGCATACACCTGACCCTGGGATCCAGCAAGACAATCCTAGTCCTGTTCCAGGGGTGTCACTTTGGCCTCCTAAATTTGGGCTGGCGCCCCTGTGTCCCTGAAGGAAACAGCCCCAAGACGCCACAGGATCAATGGGGAGAATCCGCAAAGTGCTGAGCCCAAGACCCTCAGACCTGTCCCAATGCCCCGCCGACAGGAGAGGGGTGCTGAGTTCTAGTGTCTGGAAGCGGAGGAGAAGCGGTTAAATGTTCCATGTTGTCTCCCTGCTGGGCCGGGAAGCAGGTTCTGGGGGTCGCTCCGGCATTGCTGCCGCTCACACGGCTTTCTCCCTGCTCCCCAGCACTTGCAGCCATGGATCTGCTCTCCGCAGGCCCAGGAGAGGAACCGAGCTGTGAGATCCAGCACCCAGATCTTCATGTTCTATCGCCAGGGGCGGCTCTAGGCACCAGCAAAACAAGCTGCTGCCTAGGGCGGCAAAATATAGGGGGCGGCAAAAGGCTGGGGCTGGGGCCCCAGCTCATCCTGCCGCTGCGAGCCGAGGAGCGGCCCGTCCCCTGCAGCCGGGCAGGGCCGCGCTACCGGCTTCGCTTGGGGGAGAGGGATCGCCCCAGTGATGAGCTGCCAAATTTTTAACAACGGGTTCCCTCCTCCCTCCAAAATTTTAACAACGGGTTCCCTCCTTCCCCCCCCCTCCGTGGGGGGGGGGTCGTGCCCCATCCAACCCCTCATGTTCCTTAACACACACACTCCGAGACCCCTGACCCATCCCCCCCTTCCCTGTCCCCTGACTGCCCCTTGCCGCCCCACCCAACCCCTCCTCTCATTCTCAATGGCCCCCCAGAACCCCTACCCCATACAACTACCCCTTCTCTCTGTCCCTGAGTGCCCCCACCACCTCATCCAACCCTGCTCTTTCCTGACTGCTCCCCGGGACCCTTGCCCCCATTCAATCCCCCTGTTCCCTGCCCTCTGACTGCCCTAACCCCTATCCACCCCCCCACAACCCACCCCCTCCCTGCCCCCTTACCACACTGCCTGGGGACCAGGTCCACTCTGCCAGAACCACGACCGGCGCTGCGGGGCCCGACTCCCCGGGCCGGGCCGGCACCGGGGCCCGACTCCCCGGGCCGGCCGGGCTGACTCCCTGGGCCAGGCCGGCACCGGGGCCCGACTCCCCGGGCCGGGCCGGCACCGGGGCCCGACTCCCCGGGCCGGCCGGGCCGACTCCCCGGGCCGGGCCGGCACTGGGGCCCGACTCACCGAGCCGCTCGGCCCGACTCCCCGGGCTGGGCCGGCACCGGGGCCCGACTCGCCGAGCCGCTCGGCCCGACTCCCCGGGCCGGGCCGGCACCGGGGCCCGGCCGCTCGGCCCGACTCCCCGGGCCGGGCCGGCACCGGGGCCCGGCCGCTCGGCCCGACTCCCCGGGCCGGGCCGGCACCGGGGCCCAGCCGTGTTGCATCGCAGAGGAGCAGGGACAGAGTCTGACAACCCATGTGATCATAAGCAGAGAGTACTTTATTCATTTCCAGCATGCTCTTTATACTCTTAAAGCAGGCAAGCAAGCAGTTGCTAATTGGTTAACAAATTTAACACACCCGCAGCTGTAACTTCATAGAACTAGCCAAGGCCAACTTCTCAAAACAAAGCTCAAAGCCTAATTAACCCATCCTAAAAACCTAAACATCTTAGCTTCCCACACTACCAGCTGCCAAGCTAGCAAAATATTCTCAACACCTCCCCCCTCTACCCAAAATCAAAAAGGAGGGAAAGAAAAAAGGAATAAAAACATAAGCAAAACATTTCCAACTTATTACAGCATAACACCACAATCTATCACAAGCCAAAATTAAAACTTTATAAAGCCAACCTATATAACCATGCAATTCTTAACATAACCCCAACAACACCAAACAAAAACAAAGCACAACAAATAAATGGTGTAAATTCTACAGGATTCCCCCCTACTCAATAGCACACCAACTTGTGGCAAACTTCTATTACCAAAACATCCCTCAGATGTCAGGCGATCAAACTGACACTGAGGGGGGGGGGGTCCTAGAAAAAACACAACATAAACCACATAAAACACAAAAAACAATCCTGGCCAGAAAAAAAACAAACAAACAAACACCACAAAACAAAACAAAAAACACATAACATAAATTTAACTCTGTAAATAAATGCATGGTACATAAAATGCTATGCAGCTAACACCAATTTTCTTAATATCTAAAAAACAAAACAAAACTACCCCTACTGGGCAATCAATCATTACATACAATATACAAATACCCTTAGTACCATCAGGCAAAAAGGGAAAATTACATCATCAATTAAATCATTTACAGTAATACAATTGCATCCTAACTTACTTCTAAATTCAACTGCTATTCCCTCCAGCAACCACAGAGTTAACTTTGTACTCTGCCTAACATTACTCGCTAGTAATTAATTACCTTTTCTATCAACTACACCCTCAAGGTTATCAACCAGTATTCCAAGCTTGTTGTCTGTTGCCCGCCGCCTGGGCCCGATCCTTTTTTCCTCCTCAAGTTCTCTATCTATTGCGTGCCTGCCTGGGCCCGATCCAAAGCACTTTACATAAAGGTATTTTGGGTCACATAAATTCAAAGCCATTCTCCCAAATTTCCTAGATTTATGCCTACAACTCCCCGCTTTAAGAATACTCAACAAACCTTTAGGCCGAATTTTCTCAAACTTCAAAAACAAAAAACAAATAGGCTCTAAAAAACAGGGGTTAGTAATGGGGAGGGGTAATATCATTTACAATCCAATTAGGGAGGGCAATACATGCTAAAAAAAAATTCCACAACACAGGGCGCAGCCTGCAAAATAAACCCCAAAATCCAATCAATACCACAGTTTTTAGCAGGAGTCCCAAATTTTTTCCTGCCAGTGTGCAATTCTTTGCTCCTTTACCAGGGTCAGTTCTCAATGTCTTTTTAGTCAGGAATTTCTAGACATTGGCAATATCAATGATGTGAGTGTTTTTTTTTCTCCTGTTCCACCACCATCGTGGTTCAAATTCTACGGGGGAAATTATCAGGACATCATCCTATACATTCAGGCAAAGCAAAAATTATCTCAATCAATTAAATCATTCAGGGAGGATCAAACAAAAAAAATCCTGGCATAGCAAACAAGCAACTATCCTCCAGGGGCCCAGGTTGTGTGCATCTTGTGGCTCTTTCAGACATTCCATCCACCACTGCAGCAGACATCTCTGATACTAACACAGTTGCAATTGCTTCACTGCTACTGCTTGCAGCCTCAAATCCCGAATGAGCAGTGGTAACAGCGTGGACTAGTTCAGGAAATAATACTGCAGGCATTGCTTCTAAAGGCTTTAAAATTTCAGCTGAGGTTTCCATAGATGTTACAGTTTCTGCAATGATTTGTGCTTCAATTGCTGCAGCTGTAACAGGCACAAATGTTTTTTGAGCCCCAGAGCTTTCAATACTAAAAATGGGCGAGCCAGTATCTGCCAGCTGCACAGCTAAATTCTCTTGCTCCTCTTCGTCTCCCTTTCCACACACAGGCAGTTCTTGAGGACACATGTCGCTCTGTAGAGGGGCCCCATTTACAACTGCCCCTGGGCATTCTGATACTAGGTTAGATGGCGCATCTCCTACATCATTCTGCATGGGGGCCTCAGCTGCAACCGCTTCAGTGTGCTCTGATTCCAAGGTAAACACAGTATCTTCTACCTCTGTCATCCCAGGTGCCTCAGTTACCCCACTCTGCATTGCATCCCCAATAAAAGCTTCCTGAGTGATCTGCTGCCCATCGGATCCCTGAAGCCGAGCAGTTCGGGTGGGCTTGCACAAAGTGATGTCCATAGCAAAGGCAGTTTGGGGAGGGCCAGTGGATCCAAACCCTCGAGACCCGCGGTCAATCGGGGTCGATCGGGGCACACATCCCTTGAAAGGTATTAACTGAGCAAGACGTGTACCAGCAGTTATAGTCACAGGGGGACAGAGGGCACGTACCATTATCCCAATATTCCCCGTATAGTCGGCATCAATAAGGCCAGGCAAAACAAAAATACCTTGTTTCGATGTTGACGAACGGCCAATCAAAAGGGCACTCAGTCCAAATCCCAATGGACCATCGATGTTGTAAGGAAGAACTTGAACCTCGTCAGTCTCTAAAACTACATCTGTCGCTGTGGCCAAGTCCACTCCGGCACTGCCACGGGTTGCTCCGGTGAGGTGTTCCAGGCAGCCGGGTTGGCGGGTGGAGGCACTTGTGTCGTCGCGCTCCTCCGAGGGGCGCTCCGTGATCCGTTTCCCGGCAGCGGTGTTCCATCCTTCGTGTAACGCGCCCAACAGTCGGCAGCGCGATGTCCAAACTTATCACATCGTGTGCAAGCGCCAGTTGCAGCTTCAGGTGACACATCAGAGGCCTGCTGCCCATTTTGCATAGGGCAGTCCCGCCGGAAATGCCCGGGTTTTCCACAACCAAAACAGGGGCCGGCTGGCCGGGTCGGTCTTCTAGCCCCCCGCTGTCCCCCGAGCAGGGGTTGTAACGCCACGGCCAGTGCAGAGGCCTGTGCCTTAGCATGAATTGCCGCCTTATCCGTCTCCTCAAGCATAGCGGCCCTACCACATGCCTCAATCATTTCCATCAGGGTCGCAGTCTTGGGCAAGGTGGCTAATATACGGCGGCAAGTGGGATTTGCATTCTGGGTGGCAAGATCAAGTCCAACTGCAGTTCTGGCTTCTGGCGTCAGATTGGGAGATCTATCAATAGCCTCTCGAAGGCGATCCAAAAAGGTGGAATACGGTTCCGATGGGCCTTGTGTAATTTTAGCATAGGGAGGGACCGGCTTTCCCATCTGGGGCACCGCTTTAAAGGCAGCCAAAGCTAGTTCCTGTGATTGCTGCAGGATCCGGGGCTCAAGGCGAGCTTGCAAGTGCGGGTCAACAAAGCGACCGGCTCCCAAAAACATATCAGCAGTGGCCAGGCGCCGAGGATCATCATCCGGTAAATCCAAATTGCGGACAAGAGCCAAGTCAACTCTCTTAGCCCAATCATCTTTCCACAACAGTTTCTGTGTAGGTGTAAGAAGCATGTCAGCTAGCTTAATCGCATCGTACGGACACATTGCTTGGCCAACAAATATCTGTTCAATGATAGACTGTACATACGGATTATCTAGTCCATAAGCCATGATCGATTTCTGTGCCTCACGGATCAACTTCCAGTCCAAAGGGACCCACCGTCTATGATTAGGGTGTTGAGGGTCTGGCGTAATCACCGGAAAGGCCTCAGGTGTTAGACCTTCAAGGATGGCTTCTCTTAAAACCCCATGCCAGCGCTGTACCGGATCCGGAGGGTCTCCAGGTGGAGGGTCCCCGGGGCCAGGCGGGGCGGGGGGGCGAGTCGAATGAAAGCACTTGTGAAGATGCGATCGCGATGATCCAGGTGGAAGACCTTCCAATCGGTCCAACTTATCACATATATGCTGCAGCTGTCGACCCTGGCGCTCCATCTCCTTATAGAAGGCATCAGACTGAGTAAACTGAGTAAACGTAGTCAAATCGGGATATGGGTTCGATGGCACATGTTCCACCCGAGCCTCCTCTGTCCCCCCACAATCGTGGCACCCCCAGGCCCCGTGGACACGGCATGGCTTTGGAGGGGGTGCATACGGCAAGGCTGTCTCCATAGGCTCGGGCGTATCGGGGGGTAACGGGACCGTAGCAGGATCAATCATGTCGGGGCCGATAGCCACATTGGAGGGTAGTGGGGCCGTAGCAGGGGCAACATCATCCATAGGGTAGGGGTTGGAAGCCAAAGGTATCACCGTGTCCTCACCACCGAAAAACTCTCTGGCTCCAACCGGCAACACAGAAGGCATTCCGGGCGTTGGGCGGCAAAGCTCAGAAAGGGCCGCCTGCACTCCTGCCTCGGCCGCGAGAGTTTCCACTATCTCCTTCGCCTTATTCCATACTGGACTCAGGAAGAAGGCCTCCTTATCGCCCCGAGCCACCGACTTCCAAAGCTCGGAGCCTAGCCGCTCCCAAACAGTTTTATCAAAAATTGTACTTGGTTGAACAGAAAGTCCCCTTCTCCGTCCCCACCGCAGCAGACGGGATAACTTATCAGAGGGGAGCTTCTCTCCCTGCCGCTCCGCGATGCGCATCAAATATTCATGCACCGTCCTTTCTTCCGCTGATGCAGCGGTTCCCATGTTAGCTGCTCACCTCTGGGCTGGGGTGTGCCTCCCTTTTCAGACGCCCTGCGGCTTGCCGCTCGACACTGAGCTCAGGTGCGCCCCTCTTTTCGGACGCCCTGCGGCTCCTAGCCGCTCGACACTGAACTCAGGTGCGCCCTTCTCTTCGGACGCCCTGCGGCCGCCGCTCGACACTGAGCTCAGGTGCGTCCCTCTTTTCGGACGCCCTGCGGCTCCTAGCCGCTCGACACTGAGACTCAGGTGCGCCTCCTTTTCTTCTTTTCAGTTCAGGCCACCAACACTATCCTCGTTCGATACGAATCACGTCGGGGTCACCATTTGTTGCATCGCAGAGGAGCAGGGACAGAGTCTGACAACCAATGTGATCATAAGCAGAGAGTACTTTATTCATTTCCAGCATGCTCTTTATACTCTTAAAGCAGGCAAGCAAGCAGTTGCTAATTGGTTAACAAATTTAACACACCCGCAGCTGTAACTTCATAGAACTAGCCAAGGCCAACTTCTCAAAACAAAGCTCAAAGCCTAATTAACCCATCCTAAAAACCTAAACATCTTAGCTTCCCACACTACCAGCTGCCAAGCTAGCAAAATATTCTCAACACAGCCGCTCGGCCCGACTCCCCGAGCCGGGCCGGCACCGGGGCCCGGCCGCTCGGCCCGACTCCCCGGGCCGGCACCGGGGCCCGGCCGCTCGGCGGCAGCCGCGGGGCCCGACTCCCCGGGCCGGCGCTGGGCTGGAGGGAGCCGCGGTCTGGGACCGGGAGCTGCTGAGCCAGCCGCACCTCCCCTCCCCCTCCACGCCCCAGCTTACCTGCTGGCTGCCTCCATGCTGCTTGTTCAGGCTTCCCGCGAACATCTGATTCGCAGGAAGCAGGGGAAGGGGAGGAGAAGGGGGCGGAGCAGGAGAGGAGTGGGCGGGAACTTTTGTTAAATTCAGCAGCCCTTAACAACCGGTTCTAAAATGGCTGCTAAATTTAACAACGGGTTCGCGCGAACCCATGCGAACCCGCTGCAGCTCACCCCTGGATGGCCCCTTACCAGTAGCGCGGCCCCGCCTGGCTGCAGAAGACGGGCCGCTCCTCCTCCGCTCCTTCCCCGGGTCCTAAACAGCCCGGCAGCAGCTTGGCTGGGGGTGGGGCGGGGCTGAGCCCCGCCCCGCTCAGAGCCGCGTGGTCAGGGGGCGGGGCTACAAGCTCCGGGCCGAGCGGAGGCAGCTGAGCTCAGTCTGGAGCTTGCGGCTCCGCCCCCTCCCCGCGCGGCTCTGAGCGGGGAAGAGCTCAGCCCCCTCCGGAGCCATGCGGCTGCCGTGCGGTGAGCCGGGGGTAAGCAGCCGGGGCGGGGGGGTTGGCTAAGGGGCAGGGAGTCCCGGGGACACTCAGGGGGCAGGGAGGGGGCACAGGTTCTGTGGGGGGGCGGTCAGGGGCCAGGGAAGGGGGGTTGGATTGGGGGGGTCTCAGGGAGGTGTTTGTCAGGCACCCCCTGACCCCATTACCCTCCAGGCCCAGCCCTGACCCCCAGCTCCAAGCCCAGACCCTCTGATCCAGACACCCCCCTCACCCCATTCCCCTCACAGCCCTGACCCCCAGCTCCGAGCCCAGCCCCTCTGATCCGGACACCTCCCTGACCCCATTCCCCCCACAGCCCTTACCCCTAGCTCTTAGCCCAGCCCCTCTGATCCAGACACCCCCCTCACCCCATTCCCCTCACAGCCCTGACCCCCAGCTCCGAGCCCAGCCCCTCTGATCCGGACACCTCCCTGACCCCATTCACCCCACAGCCCTGACCCCTAGCTCTGAGCCCAGCCCCTCTGATCCGGACACCCCTGACCCCATCCCCCACTGCCCTGACCCCCAGCTCTGAGCCCAGCTGCTCTGAGGTGGGCACCCTCCGACCCCATCCCTCCACCCCAGACCCCCAGCTCTGAGGCGAGCCCCTCTGAGCCAGACAACCTCCGACCCCATCTCCTCACAGTCCTGAGCCCAGCCCCTGTGAGCCGGGCACCCCCCAGAGCCCAGCTCCCCACCCAGCCCTGGGCAACAGCAGCACCACCTCCAGGCAGTGACAGCCCATTGGCACCAACCATCACCAGCCCATTTTGTAATTGCAAATGTATACAGACCAGTAAACATTTAATGTTTTTAAATAATGTATTTGGTGTATTTTCAAATTATTACAAATTAATTTTCACTAGTTATTTTTTACATTTCCAAATACATGTTACTATAGTATTGCAACTTTTTTTTATGGAAGGGGCCCCCAAATTTGCTTTGCCCTGAATCCTCTGGGCGGCCCTACCCAGTGTGTGTGAGGAGCCAGGGAGGGAGGGAAACGGGGTCCCCTGGAGCCGAGCCTGGGCTGCGATGGTGGTGAGGGGCTCCTGGAGTGTGTGAGGAGGTGAGCGGCCGACTGGGTTCGTCGGTGCTGAGCAGGTAGCCCCACAGCCGGAGATCCTCGCCTTCCCTCCTGCCGGGGCTGGGCCAGGGCACCGTGAGGCTGAAGAGCAGCAGGTCCAGGGGGCTCTCCAGGTCTTTGGCCGCCAGCATGTCGAGGGTGAGGGCGGTGAGCACGAACTGATCCACCTTGGCCACCAGCAGTGCTGCAAAGCCCAGGGAGGGGGCCGTGTTCTTTGCGCCACCCCGTAGCCGTGCCACCACCTGGAATACTCCCGCTCCGCGCCACCCAACAGCTCCACCCGCATGGGGACAGAGTCGCAGCTGGGCCAGGGCTCGGCTGCAGTGTGCTGGTAGCGGATTCCACATTTGGGGGGGAGGCCAGTGCTGGGACAACAGGGGGTGTGAGTGGGGGGTACTGGGGGGCGGGGGGGGGCTCATGTCTGGGGGCGGGGGGGGGAGCAGCCAAAAAAATTTTTGCTTGGGGCGGCAAAAAACCTAGAGCCGGCCCTGTCTATCGCTTCAAAGCCATCACCGAGGTGAGCAGCGCAGACCCTGCTGGCCCCTCCTCATAGCACTCACAGAGAGGGAAGAGGGTGATACAGACCGAGCTGGGCTCGCCCCAACCCATGCCCTGATTTTCTGTTTGGTGGCCCATTAGTACCTGAAACCCATGGCAGAGCAGGGCTACAGCTGCTGACAAGCCAGTCCTTCGATGCTCAGGAGGCCACCAGATACCTGGCATTTCAGGCTCTCTACTGGCTCTTCACGACTTGCAAAGGTAAGATGGAGCGGAAGCAGTCGCCACTTCTCAGCCCTCACAGCCCCGGCCGTTACCTAGTGAACAGGGCTGCAGAGAGAACATGGCGCCTTCATTGCAGCCCTGACCAGAGGGACACGGAGCAGAAGTGGGTTGGTACCTACTGGGCTGACCTGGCATCTGCCCTTCACCAGGTGCCTGGGACCATCTCGGACCTCCCCTGATTTCACCCCACCCCCAACACACCTACATCAGGGTGAAGGGTGGGCAGTTGGCCCAGGAGCCAGCTGAGAGCTCACCCTAGCTGGGCATTCCCAGCTGCGGCCGGAGTCTGGCTCTTTGGCACCTCTGACCTGGCTCAATGGGGAGGGGGAAGAATCCGGCTCTGAGAGCTCTGCCTGAGCGCTGCTGGTTTCTTGTGCAGCCGTCATGTACACCAAGACAGGGGCAGTGTTGACCATGCTGAGCAAGACGCAGAAGGATGCCAGCTGCAGAGAGAGCCCAGCCCACGTTGCTATGGTGAGTAAAAGAGACTGTGGCTGGAGAAACAGACACGCATATAGGAAAGGGGGTGTTATTGTCTCCTTCCCTCAATGAGGAGCCGGCAGATGGAAATTCCTGGGTATGGGCTCCAATGCCCACTCACATAGCCATGGGCATAGGCTGTCAGTGCCTCTGTCCCCATTCCCCGAAAAGCAGACCCACCTCCCCAGGCCTGCTCGCTGCTCACACTCAGCCTGTGCCTTTCCCTGCAGCTCATTGCGAAGCACCTGCCATTGCGTGACCTCACACCCTTCAGCTTCACTCTGCTGTTGGACCTGCTGGAGAAGGAGGAATGCGCTGACCAGCAGGCGGGCGTCATGGAGGCGGTGCTGAGAGAGCAAGAATCAGAGCTACAGGGCCAAGTAATGGCTGGGCATTGGAGGCACCATGCTGACATCTCGGGCAGCTCCATCTTGCCCCAAGCCTAGAATTCCTGGGGCACAAGGGAGGATGTGGAGGGGAGACGTCCCTTCTTATCATCATTGATCAGTGGGACCCATCCATGCCCTGTCTGCAGGGCGGCCGCTGGGCATGGCCTTGTAATCATTTGCAGGCTTTGATCCCAGGAGTCTGGCTTGTCCGGCTCACTTCCTGACTCTTTGCCCAGTGGACACGGATTGACGTAGAGGATGGAAATGCATCCCAGACGCTTAGATCCCACTCTGGTGCTGAAGCAGCCCAGGTGTGCTGTCACAAGGGGAGGTACAGCCAGGATATCCGGGGGGTGGGATGTCACTGGGCAGTGGGTTTGGGACCCTTAGTGCTGCAGAGCTGGATCGGGTGGGGGTTTCAAGGTACCGAACCCAGAACCCCCCTGGGTTCAGTCACTCCCTAGGAGAGTTTATTCGTGGCCTTCGCCGAGCCATGTGATCGCTGACTTGTTTCTGAGCCTGCCCAGCTCCTCCTGGCCCTTGCCTGCCAGCCACCCACAGTGGGGGTAGGGTCTCAGCCCCTGCTTTGCCTCCACAGGTGCAGGATCTCCACGCGGCTCTTTCCTACACACTGAGCCCACCCCGGGGTGGGGCGGCTAAGTGATGGGACAAGAGACATCCTACACCTACTGGCTACACAGCACACCAAGACCGTGGTCAGCATCCTCCTGCAGATGCCCTGGCCTTACAAATGGTGAGCACCAGCCCCAGGGAAAGGATAGAACACCCGCCTCCAGCCTCCGAGCCCCCCCTTAATGGGGTCACTCCACAGCACCATGGAGTGCTCACGCCTCACAGACCCTCCCCTTGCACACAGGCCCCCAGGGAACAGGCCTGCCCGGGCATGCTGCCACCATTAGCCTCCCTGTCCCCTAGAGGGCTCCGTGTCCTCTGAGACCCCCGGCTCAGGGCTCCCCCAGCTGAGCTATTCCTAACACAGCTGCCACCCTTCCCCCACTTTGTTCTGCTAACCCCTCCCCGTTCAGCTATGCAATGGCTTGGCTGGCTGGAGGCCAGGCTTCCAGAGCACCCCCATCACAACACAGACCAGAAGAGACCCCATGTGAGCAGGATCACCCCCTCTGTCAGCATAGACCCCTGCTCCTGGCAGGGCACCCCCCACGCTGAGGCAGGAGAGGGGCCAGCCTACCTGCATCGCTCCCCACAGATGCCCCTACACTGAGCATGTCACCGCAGGGGCACCCCCTCCCCCTAGCTGTGAAATGCCCTCTCCCCCGAATCTTCCCCCTCACTGCACACTTTTAGATGCCTCATCCCACCAATGGAGGCTGGTCTTCTCTGATTCACCAACCTGCCAGGTTCCCCCAGCCCAGCAGCACCTTCCCAGAGCCCATTTTACAACCTTCTCCAACCCCCCCCCCCCCCCAGAGCCATGGTGTGGCCAGAACTGGAGCCTTTTTCCTCCTGAACCCCCCCACCTCCTCACACCAGCCCCCACCCCTGAGCCCGGAGTCACTGCTTCCCCCCATGGGGGCTCTAACCCCAGCCCCTCTGGTTCTCATCAGGAGAAGGCAGCAAGGGATGGACGGGGCCCCCCAAGCTGGGAGAAGTGAGTCTGGCCACCTCCGCCCACACCTTGCTGCGACACAGTGCCTTGTGGCAGTGCACAGGCAGGAGGGTATGAACCCCTTTGGACTGGCCAGTGCCTGAAAGGCCTTGAGGACAGCCACCAGCAGGCTTAACCTGCTGCTTCTGGCCCGTCACCCCTCGGAGGGCATCATCCCCAGTGTGCACCAACTGGGCCCATCCTCTGTGTTAATTCCTTACCTGCCGTCCCTCTGTCCATCACAGCCACATCAAGGCCATCTGGAGATTCCTAGGCGCAGACCCCACACTGACCAGGGAGGTACTGCACATCCTGCGGGATGACAGCCCGGAGAAGGGCCAGGCTAATGCTAGCCAGACCCAGGACAGGAGCTGCCCCCAGCCAGCCTGGCTGCTCCCGGCGGTAAGTTCCCAGCACTGGCATTCAGCCCTCTCTCCCGGCTGCATTCTGCGCATGGCCACAGTCTTCTGACTGTATCTTGTTCCCTTCCAGACCACATGCGGCCTGTGGGAGCTGATCGGGGCCCCGGGGCAAGCGGACACACTGGACGGACGCGAGGACAACCTGTTCGCCTCTTGCTTCCTCGCCATCGCCTGCCCCCGGCACAGCACCTCTCGGGAGTCCAGCAGGACCTGCCCAGTGACGCTAGTCCGTGCAGGTAATGTGTGGGACTGATGGATCCCAACGCCCACAAAGTATCTGTGCTAGCCCCTAGGAGGGGGAAGCTTCCTGCTTCGACCCTCGTTTTCCAGGGACTCCCGACGCTTTCTGGGGACCAAAGGTTCAGATCATCCAGGTTTCTCATGCTTAGGAGTGGGCAGAGCTGCCCCCGGATACTCAGAGAGTCAGAGAGCGCCTCAGAGTGGGCAGCTCAGCAGGGTGATGAGGGAGCTGAGCCTGGGAGCGGGAGGAGGGGGAGCAGAGCTGGGGAGCAGGCCAGAGCTGGCTGCTGTCTCTATTTACTGTCTGCTTTGAAGGCTTTGGGACAGGCCCGGCCTGTCACTGAGCCACTTCACCCCTTTTCTGCAGTGGGCCCTGGGGGGCAGGGCTCAGGACAGCAGGGCATTCAGGGAGGCACTGCCTGTACTTTTCTCCTCAGGGTCAGTCTCCTGGGGGTGGCAATTTTCACATCTTTGGAGGAGAGCAAAGGTCACATCTGCAGACACTCCCCCCACAGTTAGGGAGGGGAGAACCAAAGGCAGAAGTGGGGCAGCTTCTATTCTCACCCTGATCCCTTCAGTGCTGCAGCAAGGGAGTCCTGCCCCCCCACCCCGCCCAGAGAGCAGGCATCCCCACATCACCATCTCCTGCCTCCTTCTCTTCCCAGCATAGCCGTGCAGGCCCTGGCGTGGGTGCTGCGCCTCAGGGGCAGTCAGCCAGCTGTGGAGCTAATGGACCAGGAGCGAGGCTGGCAGCTGCTAGAGGAAGCCCAGCCTGAGAGGTTTGCTCTCCTTAGCAGGTGAGGACAGAGGCTGAAGGAGTCACGTTCTCGCTCTGGAGCCCAGTGGGGCAGAGATGGGAGCGGGTGGCCGGGACTGGGCCAGATTCCAACATGTGCAGGGTTGTCATGCACACATCAACACGAGCTCTTGTTCTCTCCCAGGGCCATAGTGACCCACCCAAACCGGGCCCTGAAGAGCATCCCATGGCTCCTCCTTCCCAGCCTCCAGGCCAGCCAGGAGGGCGAACACATGGCCTGCACTGTTCTGTTCACAGAGGTGAACCTGGAGGACCAGGGCGGAGGGTTAACCAGGCCCAGAAGCTGATGGAACAGGGGGCCAATAGCTGGTCAGCCAATGAGAGATGATTCTGGTGGTGTATTGCTTGTAAATTAATCCCTCTGCTGGGGGCTCTGTGGTGGGGTTTGGGAGCACCCCACTGGAACCAGAGGGAGCGCTCTGCCCTGCTCATGTCACTTCTGTTAAGCTCAGTGAAGCCAGCATCTCGTGAACAGCAGTTGGCATGGATCTTAGTCACCTCCTGGCCCCTGATCACACTCCCTTCCCCTTGCTCTGGCTGGGCTAGGACCCACTGGCCTCACCCAGCCCTCTCAGACAGCTCCGTTCGGTCCCTTTACTTCCTCGGCAGCCCCCTGCTGATGGAGAATGATCCCAAGGCCATGCGGAAGCAGGTTGTGAAGGCCATGCTGCAGCAGACAGAGGACAGCAACATCCACATTCGAGGCAGAGCGCTGCACGGCCTCAGGAACGCAGTGACCGAGTTCCCAGACAAGGTGGGTATGGAATGGCAGGATACTAGGCAGAGAGGGCTGGGTAGAAATCTCCTGGTTCCCCTTCTCCCCAGCCCATGGCTCCTGCGGAGCAGACTGGGCTGTAGGCTGACTTGCCCGGACTGTGGTTACACCCAGGCTGACAGAGCATTGCTCACCGAGCGGTGTGCAACCCCTTCTCTGCAGGTCAGGAAAAAGCGAGACCAGATCCTGGGGAGCTTTGTCTGCACCATATGCAAATGCTGCGACCCCACCCGTTCTGGGCACCATAGAAGGGCTCTGCTGGATGTTGCGGGACCCCAAGTTGCCTCTGAAGGTGCACGTTGCTGTACCCCTGGTCCTGCAGGCGAGAACGTTCTTTGAGGATGTAAGTGCCAAGCAGGGCAGGCCCCATGGCGCTATAGGGCACCCCACAGGGGGAGATGCTCAGGACCTGCCCTCACGCGGAGGGGGCTCAGTGTCCGATGCAGGCACATTCCTGGATTTGTGGGGCAGCTCAGCTCCTCTGCCAGGGGAGGCAGGGATAGAATCATTCTTGGGCCCTGGGCCCACAATTGTTCAGCAGCCCTGGGGCCCAGCAGGAAGGAGGCGAGTTTGCAGGGAATTGTCCTGTCATTTGAACTAGCTGAAACCTCTCTGGGCTCTGCAGCTGCCAGGCTGATTCCCAAAGCATGTGAGGGCCTGAGCCTGTCCTCCCTAACCACCCTGTGCCCCCTGTCTGCAGGAGAACAGCGGCCGGAGGCGGGCCTCCATGGAGCTCTTTGGCCACCTCAGAAAATTTGTTTCCAATAAGTCATCCCTGTTTAGGGCTGAGGTGGAGAAGAGCATGGGGATGCTGCTCATCCACCTACAGGACGGAGACCCCCAGGTGGCCCAGGTGAGTGCAGCTGAGGGCTCATAGGGGCAGGGGTGGCTGGGGGCATTATAACAACATGGCAAGAGTGGTGCAAACTCCCCCCTCCAAGCCCCAGATCTCCTCAGTGCTGCCCTGTGGCACCCAGGACCCGCGCAGTAATCCAGCCTTCCCCCACCCCACACAGAGCTCTGCCGGCTCTCAGAGTGTAGCTGTGGGGTTTCCTTCTCCTCCATTCCCCACAGGCACCTCCAGCCTCCCTGCCCAGCCAGACTCTCCATGGCTGTGGCTCCATTTTACAGCCTGCTCTGTTTAGTGGCCAGGCCCAGGCCTATCTGTGGCCCCTAGCAAGTGACCTAACCCAAGCAGGGCCTCAGGGAAGGGCAGGTCGCTGAGGCCGGCTGGCTCTCCATTGCTGCTGCCCTGCCCTCACTTGTGTGCTAGCTCCTGTCTGGGAATGACCAGAGCCTGCGAGTTGGCAGCCCGTTGCACTCAGGGAGGTTCACCCAGCTCCCTTCTCGCCCTCTCCGGCAGGCATGCAGGTGGCATTGCAGCGCTGCGCACCCTTCCTCGGCTACCAGCCCCTGCGCATGCTTGTGCAGAGCCAGCTGGCCGAGGGGGCGGCCCCCGCCATCCCCACCTTCCTGACTGAAACCTGCAGGACCCTGGTGAGTGAGCTCTGTGGCGTGGGCCCTGCAAGACAGGGGGGTGGGAGGACCTAGGCACAGATGGGTTTCCCTGCTCCAGGGAGCCCCCTCACTGACTCAGCCCCAAACCCTGCCCTTGAGGATGGCTCCCCTACAAGTCAGCTCTGTCCCATGGGAGGAGTCAAGGGGGAGAGGGATCTGACAGCCAGGGGTTCCTCACCTCCACAGCAGACAGCTCCCCTCAGTCTGCGGAGGATGTGTGGCTTGGGACTAACTGGGTTCTTGGCTTCCCAGCTCCAGGACTGCCCGGGGAGGCTGAGCGAGAAGGCTGCCCTGAGAGCAGCGGCTGCCCAGCAGCTGATAGGTAAGAAAAGGGCTGAAGCTCTACTTCCTATTATCCCTCCCTGCCCCATGAGTCCGGGGCCCAGTGCCACATGCACATTGCCAACGGGCGGGCGGGGACGACTGGCTTCCTCTGCCCACACAAACACACCCAACCCCCCCCACTCCTTCCCACCTCCCTGAGACAAAGGGAGAACCCAGGCTCCTTGCAGCCAGAGGCGGGAGGGCTCTGCGGCCAGAGGGTCTCCTCTGTCCTGGCCCTGGGCAAGCCCAGCACCTGCAGCCGGAGCAGGCCCAAGGGAGAGATCCTGCCTCCCAAAGGTCTCACCCTGGTTCCCCTCTTGCACCACAGAGGTGCTGGCCCCAGCCAGGGCTCCCTGCAGCCTGTACAGGGAGGGTAGAGAGAGATTCACAGGAAGCCCCCTCCCTGCCCACTCCAGCTACCACCAGCCATGCAGGCAAAGAGCCAGGGCAGCAGCTCTGCCACACTGTGCCTCACGCCAACTCCCAGTGAGGCTTGTGTGCACAACACCTCTCCTGGCCTTTGTGGGGCACGAGGCCAAAGGCAAAATGATCCCAATAATCTTGGGGACTGACTCTCCACCCAGCTCCTTCCCCTCCTCTGCCCAGATGGATTGGGGGCAGGGAGCACCTTGAAGGACAGAAATACAAGCGGTGGCTGGTGCCCTACATGCTGTTAAATAACCAGGCCCATCTGCCTCCCCTAGGATACATGATGGACAATTGAAGCCAGAGAAGAGCAGGAGGCTTGGGCCGCCCGCCCTGCTGTAAGTCACGGCTGAGGGATATTGCTGTGCTGGGAGGAGTGGGGGGAAATTGGGGAGGGGTTCTAGGGGTAGGGGACAGCAGCCACATCGCATGGTAGCTGGGAGCCAGAACCCAGCTGGAGTGACCTGCAGAGCGTAGGACCAGGGAGAAAGCCCTTGGGGCTGGTTCTGGGGTATCCTCTCCCCGGCTATAGTTTGAAACTCCCTGCCCCATCGGGTGTTCCCATCCTGGCCCAGGCAGGAGCCATGGCTGGTCAGCAGAGTCTGGGAGTCAGAAGTGAGTCATTCCTGGCAGGCAGGGGGCAGTGGCAAGCAGAATGTGGGAGACCTGGCTGCTGGAGGAGACTTTTCCTCCTAATCCTTCACCAGCTGCAGTGCCGCTAGCAGGGACTCTGAGCAGCCCCAGCCAAAGGCGAGGCTGGGGGTTGCGCCGAGCCTCATTTGGTGCTAACTCTGCAGAACCCAGCCTAGCGTACGCCAGGAAGGTGTGTTGCAGACCCAGCACTAACCATCTCTCCCAAGGATTGCTGCCAGCCCCCTGCAAGTGGCAGCTCCAAGAGCCTCTGCACACACGGAGCAGCTGACCACCACCCGAACCCCCACTCCACCCCAGCCCCAGCTATGCTTATGGGGATACGAAATTCTAGTTCTGAGCCTCCCTGCCTTCAACAGCTGATCATGCCCCAAAGGGCTGCACCAGAGCTGAGGAAACAGAGCCAGGTGCTGAGGAAACACATCCCAGGGCTGGAGTGTGTAGTCCAACCCCTCCCCTGCATCATGGGCATTAGTTCTGTCAGAGGCTGACCCTGCCAGCTGCTCACTAGGCAGAACCCAGCCAGGTGCTGAGCAGGCCATCCTAGGCCTGGTGCTTAAATGCCTGTAGAGGCAGCAGTCAGCCCAAGAAGGGTGGGCAGGGGTTGGCATAGAGTCGCAGGCTGAACTGCAGGCCACAAGCAGACCCAGTGTCACTTCTCTTAGCCCCAATCCACAGAGCAAGGGAGGAATAAGGTTGCTGCAGCCAAAATTTCCTTCACTCTGGTTGCAGGCCCTGGGCTCTCCCAACACGTGACCCTGGATGTCGGAAAACTCCCCACCTCCCTTTAACAAGCGACACTGCCGAGGACAAACTGCAGGAGTCAGCTCTTGCTTAGGGAGGGGGAGTTTGAGCTCTTTACATTGTCTTTGTAGTGAAGAGAGTTCCTGACCAGCAAGGCCACTAATCATAGCAAGAGCCAAGAGGTTATTTAAGGTAAAAAAATTCTTTAAAAGAGGTAGGGTGGGGAGTAAACAGAAGCCTAAATTACAGCAGGTAGCATGTACGCGGGAAAGGAGAAGTGCTAAGATGGCTTGTGAAGAGCAGATAACTGAAGGGATATAGACAAACACTAAAAAACACTTTAAGGAGATCAGAAGCCTATGAAAGAATGGGTGGATTCAAGAGAGCAATCAGTGGTGACAAGGACATTGCTGAGAAGCTAATATTTTTGTATGTGCATCTTCTGCCTTCATCACAGAGGCTGTTGGAGAGAGATCTGTCGCAGACCAGTTCTCTTCTAGTAATAGAGGTACCGTTGGGGCTTGAGATAGCAGCAGAAGCAGTCCTGGACCAAGCTGATAATTTACAAAGTAACCCTCGCCCCCACAGCTTCGAGCTGGAATTCATCCTGCTCTTAGTAGTAAAAGGGGCCTACCATCAATCAAACCCTAGCCCCACCACTTAACCCTGCCCACCTGTCACCAAAAGTTCCACCTCATGGGGGTATTACTTCCAGGGTCAAGACACTACATGACCGGAAGCAAGGTGTGTCATATGACCCCTCTAAGAACTCTTCCCACTGCCCTTTACCAATCAGGATGGGTTTTCCCCCATAGGACTGCCCTAGAGGAGATTTGACCAATCAGAGGGAGTTCTGGGGTGCAGTGACCCATCTGGAAGTGGGACATGTGACCCCTCTAACAACTCCTCCCACCTACCTCTACCAACCAGGAGGGGTTTCAGCCACTGGGGATTACCCCAAGAGGAGATTTGACCAATCGGGGAGGAATTCGGGGGCAGGGTGACCCGTCCGGAAGTGTTTTGTGTGACCCTTCTAAGAACTCCTCCCATTGCCCTCTACCAGTCGCGATGGGTTTTGGGCACATAGGACTTCCCCAAGAGCCGAGTTGACCAAAATAGGGCAGGTTCTGGGATGGGGTGAACCACCCAAAAGTGGGTTGTGTGACTTTTCTAAGAACTCCTCCCAGCGCCCTCTGCCAATCAGAGCGCAGCGCCATCACCCTGTAAGTCCCAGGGCAGAAGAGGCCATCTTTTACCAAGAATGCATGTTTTAGAAATTGTGGAAACATGGACTCCTTCACCACCCCCATGAGAACTTCAGACTTTGTTTTAGCCCCGAGCATCTTTGGACTTATGTGGAGAAAGCGCTTCATCAGCAACAGTTCCAACGAGGGCCCTTTGACTCAACCGTTGATGGAGACGCAGGAACCCGACCCCGAAACCTAAACCCTCGTGAGTTACCCAGATGAGTGTGACAGCCTCTCATTGTCCACCCCGCTAGAGGTGGAAGGCGATCATGGATTGGAGGAGTCACCGGCAGACAAGGTGAATGGAAAAGACGTCGCTCGGGTAAATGAATGATTAAGAAGCGATGGTTAAGGATGGGGTGTAATGGGGTTAGGAACCGATCCGGGATTGCATAATTCTAAAAACAAGCAGTGGGGGTGCTTATGCTGTTTCTTTTCTGAAAAATCTCTCAGCAGCTTGATGATGCCTTTCTAGAGGCCTTTGAGAACGGTAGCCCTGTGTGAGGAAATATATCATGCATCAGCTGTTTTTGCTCATGTCTGAGACACCGATCTCAAGAGGAAAATCTGGAAAAGGACAAAATGGAAGAATGAACCAGCTCTGACTGCCTTATGGTAGGGGTCATGGCGTCCATTTTTATAGGCAGCTGTAAAAGATTGCGTTAAACCAGGCAATTAATAAAACTTATTTAAATGTGTCAATATGAGTGTGTCCCCCTCCATAATTGTTTTAGTAAAAGATGATACCAGTAACAGTCATGTCTTCGCAGACGGCTCTGTTAAAGAAAATATATTACACCCCCGGGGAAGTTGTGAGTGAATCCTCTTTTTCAAGTGGCCAAAAAGCATAGTAAAACTTTAAATAGAAGACAGGTAACAGCTTGGCTTTCAGACCAGGATGCTTACACTTTACACAAACCAGCTTGAATACGTTTTAAAAGAAATAAGACCATTATTTCAGATGTGGATGCGCAATGGCAGGCAGATTTGGTGGATATGCACCGTTTCTCCAAACACAACAGCGGTTTTAAGTACATCTTAACAGTGGTAGACATTCTATCCAAATATGCCTGGACCTTAGGCCTGAAAGACAAGACGAGTGGTGAGGTATCCAAGGCCTTTAAAGCTATTTTCATCGAAGGTCACATGCCACAAAAATTACAAACCCATTGGGGGAAAGAATTTTTAAACAAACCTTTCAGCACATTGCTAAAGCGGCATGGAGTTCACCATTTTGTTACTAAGAATGAACTCAAAGCAGGGGTTGTGGAGCGATTTAATAGAACTTTAAAAACTAGGATGTGGAGATATTTTACAGCCCATAACACCTTTTGCTACATTAATGAGTTACCCGACTTTATAAAGAGTTACAACCAGAGCTTTCACAGAACTATATGTACCAGACCTGCTGATGTTAACCCTTCAAATTCTCTGAAGATATGGGGAAAATGGTTTAAGGAGATGGTTTTAAAATAAAACCGGTTGTTGCCCCTTTTAGAAAAGGCGACCACGTGAGACTATCCTAAAACCAAAGGAGCTTTTGAAAAAGGTTATGAACAGATGTTTACCAATGAGATATTCATAGTGGATGAAGCCTTAACCAGGGCCCAGAGACCTGTATACTGATTAAAAGATTACGAGGGTGAGGCAGTTACTGGATCTTTTTACCTTGAAGAATTACAAAAAGTAAACCACAAATGAGACAGGATTGAAACAGGGCCATCCAGATGATTCAGGGGACCTGGAGCAAAGCAATTTCGGGGCCCCTTCCATAAAAAAATTGCAATACTATACAATACTATATTCTCATGGGGGCCCCTGCAGGGCCCGGCACAAATTGCCCCACTTGCTCCACACCTTCTGCATCTCGGCACAAACCCAGTTTTGAGAAAATTTCTTTACAAGGTGTCACTGGTTCTCAGCATCAGCTAGTGCTAAAAGGCACTCAAGCTCATTAAAAGGGTTGGACAAATATTTTCCGTCATATTTTCTTATGTTCTTATGTTCTTAAACTTTTTCTGGATCGAAAACTAGGGGTTTTTAAAAAGCAGAAAAAAATCATGGACAATGTCTGCTTTTCTTCAAAATTTGTTGTGTTTTTTTTAATTGAAAAGCTGAAATTAGTCTGCCAAAACCTGAAGATGGTTTGGGGTTTCAGAAGTGTGTGGCCAAATATTTGCTGCTTGCTGATTGTTTAAAGAAACAAAAAAAAATCTACTTAAAAAAAATCCAAAACTTTTGAACCACCTAAGCTTGTGTCCAAACACCTGAGCCCATCCAGTCAGAGATTTTTCCAGGTTTCTGATACTCTGCTGGCTTTCTTGACTCATATCTGTCTCCATAACTTTGGGTTCACTTAGGTTAGAACATAAAAACAGCCATACTGGGTCAAACCAAAGGTCTATCCAGCCCAGTATCGTGTCTACCGACAATGGCCAATGCCAAGTGCTCCAGAGGGAGTAAACCTAACAGGTAATGATCAAATGATCTCTCTCCTGCCATCCATCTCCACCCTCTGACAAACAGAGGCTAGGGACACCATTCCTTACCCATCCTGGCTAATAGCCATTAATGGACTTAACCTCCATGCATTTATCTGTTTCCTAGAGACTGGCTCCATGGGGTCCCTCACAAACTGGAGGCGGTTACTGTGGGTTTGTCTTTAGTACAGCTTATGTACATACTCCACGAACTGAGCATTTGAGCTTGTTCCAGAATCTGGGATGAGCCTATGTTGTGAAAACTGAAATGCTCCAAATAGCACATGCATGTGAATGGACACAGGGTGCTAAAATTAAATTAACCCAGGGGCTCTCAAACTGGGGGTCAGGACCCCTCAGGGGGTCACAAGGTTATTACTCGGGGTCGCAAGCTGTCAGCCTCCACCTCAAACCTCGCTTTGCCTCCAGCATTTATAATAGTGTTAAATATATTTAAAAAGTGTTTTTAATTTATGGCGGGAGGTGCACTCAGAGGTTTGCTATGTGAAAGTGGTCACCAGGATAAAAGTTTGAGAACCACTGAATTAACCCCTCTGAAGCCTCAGGTAATGCAGGGGAGGGGGGGTCTCCCTTGGTAGGGTTGGGAAGGCTATTGCTCTTCTCATGTGATCCCTCCCTCAGTGGCTAATTTTAAATGAAGCTACCCTCCCCTGACATGAATCTCCCTATGACACTGAAATTAAATATAGACTATAATTTGGCATTTGAGAAGTGAAAGGGATGGTAGCCCTAATGGAAAAACTAACAGCTTGGCTCTTCTGCAATCCTCAAACTGCTGAATGAGCTTTAGGGTAGGGAAGGCTGTGCCTTCGAAACAGCCTGGCCCTGCCCCCTATCCGACCCCACCCAATTCCTGCCTCCCTGACTGCCCACCCCCATCAGAATCCCCAACCCATCCTGCTCCTTGTCCCCTCACCGTCCCCCAGAGACCCCAGCCCCAACCACCAGTCTGGGACCCCACCCCTGCTCCCTGTCCCCTGAGTGCCCCGATCCCTATCCACCCCCGCGCTGAGTCCTGACAGACCCCCAGAATTCCCACAATCCAACCCCCACAATCCCTGTCCCCTGACTGCCCCCCCAACCTCTGCCCCCTCCCTGTGCCCTGACTGTCCCCGGGACTCCCTGCCCCTTAGCCAAGCCCCCCGGCCCTGGCCCCTTAGCCCCAACTCCCCCCTCACCCGGAGTCTCAGCACATCCAGGAGCATCCCTGAACAGCTGCAGCGTGGCTCTAGTGGGGCCTGAGCCCCTCCCTGCTCAGACCCGCGTGGTGTGGGGGCAGGGCTGCGAGCTCCAGGCCGAGCGGAGGGAGCTGAGCTCAGCCTGGAGCTCACAGCCCCACCCCCTTACCACGTGGCTCTGAGTGGGGAGGAGCTCAGGTGCCCTGCCGGAGCCTCTGTCAAGGGAAGCTCCTGGATGCACTGAGGCTCCGGGAGAGGGTCAGAGGCGGGGTCAGGTCGGGCTGGGGCCGGGGAGGGAGTCTCAGGGTACGTCTACACTACAAGACTATTTCGAATCTACTTAATTCAAATTTGTGGAATCGACCTTATGAAGTCGAATTTGTGTATCCACACTAAATACACTAATTCGACTGTCTGAGTCCACAGTAACGGGGCCAGCGTCGACTTTGGAAGCGGTGCACTGTGGGAAGCTATCCCACAGTTCCCGCAGTCCCCGCTGCCCATTGGAATGCTGGGTAGAGCCCCCAATGCCTGCTGGGGGAAAAAATGTGTCAAGGGTGGTTTTGGGTAACTGTCATCATTGAACCGTCAATCACGCCCTCCCTCCCTCCCTCCCTGAAAGCGCCTGCGGGCAATCTGTTCGTGCACTTTTCTGCTCTGTGACACCGCGGGTGCCACAGCACTTTGAGCACGGATCCCGCTGCAGTTATGGCCGTTGTCAACTCCTCGCACCTTATCGTCCACCTCTTCCACAGTCAGCTGCTGAGAAATAGGGCTACTTTTCAATGGTGCTGCGAGCACTGGTGGACCATGGGGGACGTTTTACCAACATCAACGTCGGGTGGCCAGGCAAAGTTCATGACGTGCTTGTTTTCAGGAACTCTGGTCTGTTTAGACGCCTGCAGGAAGGTAGTTTCTTCCCGGACCACAAAATAAGTCTTGGGGATGTGCAGATGCCTATAGTGATCGTCGGGGACCCAGCCTACCCGCTAATGCCCTGGCTCGTGAAGCTCTTTGCAGGCGCCTTGCACAGTGACAAGGAACTCTTCAAGTACCAGCGAGCAGTGAGCAGCGTGACCTGTGACTGTTCAGTTTCTTTACAGAGAAGCTGAACCTGCCCCTGTTTCTTTACCAAGTTACTGTTGACTAGCATCTGCAGTTACATACCCCGCCCACCCCGCTTCCCCAACTTCCAACACACGTATAAAAATAAAATACATGTTCCACTGTAACTTTACAAAGGTTTCTTTATTGATGACTTTGCGTTACAGGGTTGAAACTGGGACACGGACTGTGCTGGGTAGGGTGTGCGGTGATGTAAAGACCGCCTGTAAACTCGAGGAATGACAGGCTCCTGCTCCCAGAGCGGTCTGCAGTGCCGGACTGGATGTTTCAACAGAGCCTGCCATCCCTCCTTTTTGGGACTCTGTGTGCGTGGGCTATGTGGCCTTTTGGCGGGGGAGGACGGATACAGATTCCTCTGCTGCGTGGCTCTGTGGTCCAGGACAGGGACCGTTGCATGAGATCTGTAACCCCCCTCCCCCGCTACAAGTCACGTACCCCCCTACCCACACAGAACCTACAAACCACCTCCCATACCGACCAGGGTGCATACTGACTGCAGTGTGTGTGTGACCTGCTGCTGATCCTGCCCCCATGTCTGTACCCTGGTAAAGGTGATTGTCCTGTCAAATTACCAACCCCCTTCCCCCCCTTCAAACACAGTCTCCTCTAAAAGAACATGACGGAAAAAGTAATTAACAGAAAAGTATTTTTTATTATCAACTAGACAGCTAGGGGATGAAACTGGGATGGGGGCTTGGGTGAGGCGGGAAGGAAAGGACTTCTCAAAAATTAGGCTATAAGAGCTTTTTGGTACTTGAGCACTCTGCTGGGGTGCAGTGACAGTTTACACGGCCTCTGGCGCCCCTCCTTCTGGTTATTTTGGGTGAGGGGGGTATGGGACTTTGTGGCGGGGGAGGGCGGTTGCAGATACACTGCAGGGGGGCTCTGTCCTCCTGCCTGAGGTCCTGCAGAACATGCACAAGGCACCGGAGCGTGTCCGTTTGCTCCCTCATTAGTCCAAGCAGCGTTTGAGTCGACTGCTTGTCTTCCTCACTCCACCTCTCCTCCTGTTCGCTGTGTGAGCACTGGTACAGAGAGAGGGTCTCCCTCCACTGGCTCTGCTGGTCCGTCTCGTCTCGGGAGCACCCCCTAACTTCAGCGAACATCTCGTCCCCTGTCTTTTTCTTTCGCCACCTAATCTTTGCCAGCCTCTGTGAGGGGGATGCTGTGGCAGGTCTGGAGACAGTCGAAGCTGTGTGATGGGAAAAAGGGAGTGAATTCCTTGCAAAGATAAATTTTGGCGAACAATGAACACAGTGTAGTCTGTCTCTGTGAATTCAGGGTTGAGATCCCAGTGCCTGATGGGGCAAAAACCATTTTCGCGGGTGGTTCTGGGTAAATGTCATCAGTCATCCCTTCCTCCGGGAAAGCTACAGCAGACAATCATTTCAAGACCGTTTTCCCTGGATTGCCCTGGCAGACACCACAGCGTGGAAACCATGGAGCCTATTTTGCCTTTTGTGCCTGTCACCGTATGTGTACTAGATGCCGCTGACAGAGGCGGTCCAGCAGCGCTACACAGCAGCATGCTTTTGCTTTTGCATGATAGCAGAGATGGTTACCAGCCATATTGTACCATCTACCATACCATACATTGGTAATAAGATGGGCATGGTTACCAGTCCTTTTGCACTGCGCCATTTGCTGCTGTCATAAGTGCCCCTGGCTGCTCTTAGCCAGGGGCGCAAAAGCCAAAATTGGGAATGACTCCCTGAGTCAATCCCTCCTTTTTGGTATGTAAACATAGAATCAGTCCTGCCTAGAATATGGGCAAGTGTACTAGAGAACCACTGTATCAGAGAACCAGAGAGCACAGCTGCTCTGTGTCAGATCCTGCATAGATTATGAACTGAATGCTATTCACAGGGGGTGCTCCTGCAACAACCCCACCTGTTCATTCCATTCTTCCCCAGCCTTCCTGGGCTACCATAGCATTGTCCCCCCACTTGTGTGATGAAGTAATAAAGAATGCAGGAATAAGACACAGTGCCTTGTTAGTGAGAAATGAGTGGAAGGCAGCCTCCAGTTGCTATGATAGTCCAGATAGGACATTAAGGAGTGTGGAGGAGAGGAGCCCAGCATCCTGCTGCTAGTCCAGGGGCAATTGAATCTTTTCTTTACACATGAAGGGTGGGGGCTGATGAAGCTCAGCCCCCTGTTGCTATGATGAGGACGGTTACCAGCCATACTGCACCATCTACCAGGAAAAATTAGGGCCAGGCGCCCTTGATCGACCTCACAGATGCTAGTACGCATGGTTACCAGTCCTTTTGCACTGCCCCATGTGCCAATAGGCTGATGATGAGGACGGATACCAGCCATATTGCACCATCAGCCATCCATAGCGTGGGGGGAGTGAGGATGTCGGTGTTCAGTGCTGCACCATCACATCTATCTTCAGCATTCAGTAAAGATATGGTGACATGTAAAAGAGTCAACAGAGGATTGTTTTCCCTTTCACTTCTGGGGGTGGGGGGGGTGCGTAAATTGCCAAGCTATGCCCTGACTCACCGTGGACACTGTGTTTGACCCTAGAAGCATTTGGAGCTCAGCCAAGAATGCAAATGCTTTTCGGAGACAGCAGGAACTGTGGGATACCTTGCGTCCTCAGTCCCCCCTCCCTCCATGAGCGTCCATTTGATTCTTTGGCTTTCCGTTACGCTCGTCACGCAGCAGCGTGCTGAGTCTGTGCTATGCCGTCTGTCCAGAGTTTTTTGAAAAATACTCTGGACCAGGCGTAACATTACAGTAATTCCCCTAATTAGATGCAGGACTCTCCGAGCGAGATCACCCTGAGGACGGTCACTGAAGGAGATAGAGAGCGCATGCTGCATGAAAGCCAGCACAAACCAGGGCCCTATGCAGCTGTGCTCGGGGAGGCAATGCTCCCTGAGTACCTCATGAAAGCCTCGCGCGGAAAAGTGTGCTGCCACGGAGCACCCAATAAGGCAGCTCTCCCCAGGAACCTCCTGCGGAGGCTTTTTGATTACCTCTAGGAGAGCTTCGTGGTGATCTCCCAGGAGGATTTCTGTTCTATCCCCATATATAGAGAGACCTCCTTTTCACATACTTCAGATTCCTGTTATATTAAGAATAAAAGTTTACATGGTTAAAGCACTTACCGAGTGATCCTTCCCCTGATTCAGGGTCCGGGTTAATGGCCGGGGACGGTTGGTAGGGGATCTCCGTGACGGTGATGAAGAGATCCTGGCTGTCGGGGAAACCAGCGTTGTAAGCGCTGTCGCCTGCCTCATCCTCCACAAACCCTTCCTCATCTTCCCCGTCCGCGAACATCGCCGAGGAACTGGCCGTTAACACTGTCCCATCGTCAGAGTCCATGGTCGCTGGTGGGGCAGTGGTGGCAGGCTCCGTAGCCTCCATTTGCCGCTTTGATTTTTTGGTAGCCTTGTCTGGGGTCCTTGATTTTCACGCGGCGCTGCGTGGCATCCTGACTGTATCCTCTGTCTCTCATGGCTTTGGAGACCTTCTCGTAGGTCTTTCCATTCCATTTTTTGGAGCGCAGCTCCGAAAGCACAGACTCCTCGCCCCACACACCGATCAGATCCAAGAGTTCCCGGTCAGTCTATGCTGGGTCCCTCTTTCTATTCAGAGATTACATGAACTCCTCTGCTGGAGACCTCTGCATCGCTGCCAGTGCTGCTGAGCTCGCCCCGATGTCCAACCACGAAATGAGATTCTAACTGTCCAGACAGGAAAAGGAATTCAAATTTTCCCGGGACTTTTCCTGTGTGGCTGGTCAGAGCATCCAAGCTCGGACTGCTGTCCAGAGCGTCAACAGAGTGGTGCAGTGTGGGATAGCTCCCGGAGCTAGTAAGTTCGATTTGCATCCACACCTAGCCTAATTCGAGATAGCCATGTCGAATTTAGCGCTACTCCCCTCGTCGGGGTGGAGTACCGAATTTGAACTAAAGAGCCCTCTAGGTCGAATTAAACGGCTTCCTAGTGTGGACGGTTGAGCGGTTAATTCGAATTAACGCTGCTAAATTCGATTTAAAGTCCTAGTGTAGACCAGGCCTCAGCCATTCTCATGGGGGCCCCTGAAGAGCCTGGGGCCTGGGGAAAATTGCCCCACTTGCCCCTTCCTCCCCTCCAGGCGTCCCTGCATTGAAAATATTCACGTGGAGAAAGGAAAATGGAGTAAAAAGCAACTATTGGTGAAATGGTTGGGGTGGCCTGGTAAGTTTAACAGCTAGGTAGAAGCTCTCAACTCTGTGACATTTAGACATGAACAAAAAAGATTCTTCCTGCAAGGACAGAGAGAGAAAAATGAGCGATGGCGGGTTTTACATTACTTTGCCCAGCAATGCCAGCTCTGCAGTTTTTCCCGAAAACACCAGCTCAAACTTTACAATATGGCTAATTAAGCCCTTGGATCTCCTGGATACCTGGGAGGTGGAGTTAGTGGAAATACAATACCCACACAGCTGGAATACTATCAACGAAGACACCCCTTTCGAAATCACCTTTGGAGATATGATGTGGAATTTCATCCTATGACGACGTTATTACTCGACCATATTCGAATTACTGGCTCATATGAACAGCACCGTGGCTTGTCATCCCGGACAGCCTGAGGTGGTCATGAACTATGACCCTTGGGAGAAAAGTTAGACTTAAAACCACCAATTTTATGTATATGTTTTCTACCGGTGAGGAACTAGCTAACATTCTGGGTTTGGGCCCCAATAGCAGCGTCCAAAAATTCCCCTTCTCGGCAGACATCACCGGGGGTTTAACTCCTTGTATCTGTACATAGCTATCATAGAACATCAGTTTGTGGGGGACTTTTCTGTCCCCCTATTACGCTTGGTCCCTGTCCGAGGAAGGAACAATGACTTTATCACCATCACCTATGATAAACCTCATTACGTCCCTGTCAGTAAACACCACATTGACACCATCACCACTGAAATAAAGACAGATCAGAACAGATGCGTTTCATTTCTCTTCGGCAAGGTGATCTCAAGTTGCATCTGCATCCGCAGAGACAGCGAGGCTTCTAAAAAGCAAAACACTATTATGGCGATCCTAAAAAATTACGGCCACCCCACCATCTACAGGAACTATTACAAAGCCCAGGCTTGATACGCCCTTCCTGGATATCATGGGGCCCCCGTGATGTACAGGGCTGGTGTGGGTGGAATATTTTGTAGCCTCTTTCGAAAAGCCATACCGCTTTTGAGAAGGGGGCTAGAGATTATTAAACCTCACGTAAAAACTGCAGCTCAAAACATAGCTAAAGACATAGTAGGTCATGTCTCCCGCGCTGTTCTGGAGAAGGTGGGGAATACAGCTTCACAGGAAGGATTGGGGCTGATGTACATTAAAAGGAGGAAGAGAAAGAGAAATGCGTCATACCCACAATGCACAGGTCCCCCAAAACCCTTTAAAAGAAGGGCTTTGACACGCAGGGCTGGCCATAAGCGAAAGTCCAAGAGGAAGCCTGGGCAAAAGAGGAGACGTTCTCTGCCTGGTAAGAGAGATATTTTAATCAACATGGCTTTTGTTCACTGCAGGTCTAAAGAATGCACCAAATCCGAACTAGACTTGTTCCAAAAAACACATCCCATCCTTTAAGTACATGTCTGCTAGGAACAGAGCGCGTCTGGGTGACGGCTCTGACTAAGTCGAACATGTTAGAACCATTAACCACAGAGCCTTTGTACACAAAAGCCCCTTTATCGTTCCATGAAGAGACATTTTTATTCTGGCCCAGCTTATTTAGCAAGACTAATGCATTTTTCTTATAATGCTTATTCACGTTATCCAGCACCTCCTGAGCAACAGAGTCTGAGGTCTTTGGTGTTTCTGGGGGTTTGGCAGTCACACTCTGTTCCTGTTCTGGTAGAAACAGACTTATTTTCCCTTTATCCACATCACTCTGCCTCACGTACATTAAGTACCTTTGAAGCACGGTGCTGTAAAGTTTAGCCTTTTCGTATTCGATTAAGTCGGTTCTTTGAAGAACAGACTTTATTTCAGCATCCAGTAAGGGAGTTCAGCCATTCTGATATTTTCCTCTGCTGGAGGGGGAGCCCTTAATTGCTCCAGTTGGTGGCTGGGCACCAGGTACATTTTTTCTGCATACTCCATTATCAATTAGTCAAAAGCCCCATTGTCAGAGGGGTAGCAAAACTTAACAGAGGTCCGATAAACCCCCCAGACTGCTTCACCAGATGTTTCTTTCTTTTAAGTGAAACCCTTTTATTACACACAGTTTTTATCAGTGCGCATCTCTTTTTCAGCACACACACTTGATTTTGTGTCAAAGGTATGTTTCCTTTTAAGGTATTGAGCGCTATTTCTGAGATGGCCGCTACTAAATCGTCAGAGGCCGAAGTATAAACTTCCATTGCTGCGGGACGATTTGCTAAGTAATTTTAAAAGGACCAGGTTTCTCTGCATGCAGTTAGACAGGTTTTCGGTCAGCAACCCCAGCAGTTAAAAAGGGGCCCGCCAATAATTCATCTCTTCTTATACCCGGCGGTTGCTCTTTTCAAAGTATAAACCACTATCCAGCCTGGAGGGAAAAGACTAGTTCTTAGTCGATAAGCTTCTGGTGTGGAAGCATTTAAATCCACCACCAGGTAGCCATAAGGTCTTTTGGTAGCATCCTCAAAAGTTTCTAGAAAGAATTGAGCTTTGCTGGGGTACATTTGCTCAGTGAGCATAGCAATTTGTAATTTATCCCTGGGGTTTTTGAACAGAACCATGTAGTTTGTGTTCAAGTTAATTGTGCGACTCTTTTTTTCCCTGACAAAATACGTTTTGAACTATACACATCATGCTCAGGTTTCTGTGATGCACGTACTTGGTAAAGGCTTTCTTTTGATTTCATCGCTTTCACAAGCAGAGTTCATCAGATCATCAATGATAATCATATTTACTTTATTGGTAGGAAACAAACGGTCATCATCAAAAGCATCGGGCAGCCCCTCCACAAAATTGATAAAGGGATATTTACAGAGCAGTTCTTTATACAGAGGTTGCCAACAACTGTAACACCACACGATAGTCTCAGGCATAACAGACAATGTCTGTTTGGCATTATCCAACACATTTTGTATAAAGTACCTTTTGCAGCAGTTGCTAGACCCCGCGAGACTTGCAGAAAAGGGGTGTTTTCACCTCATATCCACTTTTAAAAGCCGTAGGGCAGGGTTTTCAACCCTTCTCCTAGGACCCTCCTGTTGTAAACGACTTTCTGTGTTTTCTTAAGGGTTTTTGTCTCTATTTGCCACTGATTTTTGTTCCTTATGATAGAGGGCTGCTGCACCTCTACCTGTTTTGAGGTGTTTTCTTGCAGGCCCGTGCAATAATCCAGGACTAGATCTTTCAAACTGTCAAAGTTAATCTTTTCACAGTTTGCTATATTTAGGGTAATATCTTTGACTTTCACACAGGCCTTTCCATCCAACAGCTTATACCCATATGTTTTTGGGCCTGCCGACACAAACTAGCTGATGTGTTGATCTGGCGGGATCTCACTCATGAGATCCCCTAAATAATCCCCTAGAGGGGGATTCCAGTCACCCTCCCTTTTCACAAATATCACCGAGTCAGTGTCGTGGTACAGGCACCACTCCTGCAACCTGTCTAGGAGGTTGTATAGTTCTAAGCGGGCATAAGCAGTGGTGAAACAGGCTATGATGACGTTGGTATTGTCCAAGACAGAGTACCAGTCTTTTGCATGCTTCCAAGACACACACGCTGTTTCATCGTCAATAAACTCACAGGACGAAACCTCGTAATTGGGGGAAAACAGGTACTGAAAGAGTTCATCAGGTTCTCTCACGATGCTGGTGTTGGGTAGGTTTGTTCTTTGGCCAAATTTACCCCACAGAGAATTTAAAAACAGTTTCGCGATTTGGCATTTAGCAGGGTTTGGTCTGATCTCATGTTGGCGTCAATGCATGCCGTCTTTCTGGTAGAAATCATTAACATACTGTGACAAAGTTCCTCCTCTACCTTGGTGGGTCCTGCGCTTATTGGCAGATTTGCTCACCTCAGTGATCTTCCCCACAGTCTGGGTCAACTCCTCCTGTGTCTGATCAGGAGTTGGGAGGTTTGGGGGGAACCCAGGCCTGCCCTCTACTCCGGGTTCCAGCCCAGGGCCCTGTGGATTGCAGCTGTCTATAGTGCCTCCTGTAACAGCTGCATGACAGCTACAACTCCCTGGGCTACTTCCCCATGGCCTCCTCCAAACACTTTCTTTATCCTCACCACAGGACCTTCCTCCTTGTGTCTGATAACGCTTGTACTCCTCTGTCCTCCAGCAGCACACCCTCTCACTCTCAGCTCCTTGTGCCTCTTGCTCCCAGTTCCTCACACACACTTCCTCTCCTCTGACTCCTCCTCGCCTGACTGGAGTGAGCTCCTTTTTAAACCCAGGTGCCCTGATTAGCCTGCCTTGATTGGTTGCAGGTGATCTAATCAGCCTGTCTGTCTTAATTGGTTCTAGCAGGTTCTTGATTACTCTAGTGCAGCCCCTGCTCTGGTCACTTGGGGAACAGAAAACTACTCATCCAGTGACCAGTATATTTGTCCTCTAACAGACTCCTGTACCCCACTGGTCTGGGTCTGTCACAATACTTATTTTGTTTTTCTTCATCTGTGCACCAGCTGGGATACCCTGAAGCCTCTTATTTCTGGTGGAGGTGCAATTTTATGTACTCGGAAAAGAGTTCATCAAATTTTTCATTAAAATGCCAGATTTCATAGATTTTAGCCACCGTGTATCCCTTCGCTATGGCCGCGTTCAATTCCACCATGCACCAAGTCTCCAGGATGAGACCCTCTCCTCATCAGTATGGGTGCTCGGTTTCCGCACAGGTTCAGCATAGCGGGAACATAAGCTTGCCACCCACTCTGAGAGGTAACAATGGGAAAAAGAGGCCTCACGGGGGGTACACTTTAACTTTTGCAATTCCAAAATAATTTGCAAGGGGTCCAAATTTGTCATAAACTATATTGGGGTGTCCGATAGGCATGGGCGCCAACTTATATGGGCTCCTGGGGCTTTAGCCCCAGGAATATTCACAGACAGGGGCTCTGCTCCAGCAATATTTGGAGCTAGGTTTCTCCCCTGCTCTGCGCTGCCGGAAGCCCAGAGCCCTTTAAATCCCAGCCGCGGCCGGGAATCAGAGGGCTCTGGGCTGCCCACTGCGGCGGGGAGCTCAGAGCCTTTTAAATCCCAGCCGCGGCCGGGACTCAGAGGGCTCTGGGCTGCCTGCAACCGCGGGGAGCCCAGAAACTTTTAAATCACAGCCGGGGCCGGGAATCAGAGGGCTCTGGGCTCCCCGCCGCAGCGGGCAGCCCAGAGCCCTCTGAGTCCCGGCCGCGGCTGGGATTTAAAAGGCTCTGAGCTCCCCGCCGCAGTGGACAGCCCAGAGCCCTCTGATTCCCGGCCGCGGCTGGGATTTAAAAGGCTCTGGGCTCCCCGCGGTTGCAGGCAGCCCAGAGCCCTCTGAGTCCCGCCCGCGGCTGGGATTTAAAAGGCTCTGAGCTCCCCGCGGTTGCAGGCAGCCCAGAGCCCTTTAAATCCCAGCCGCGGCTGAGATTTTAAGGGCTGCGGGCTCCCCGCTGCAGCGGGCAGCACAGAACCCTCTGATTCCCTGCCGCGGCTGGGATTTAAAAGGCTCTGTGCTCCCCGCAGTTGCAGGCAGCCCAGAGCCCTTTAAATCCCAGCCCCTGGCCGCTGATTGCCCCCTCCCCAGACCCCTGCCCCAACTGCCCCCCCGGACCTCCACCCCCTATCTAAGCACCACTGGTCCTTGTTCCCCGATTACCGCCTCCCGAGACCCCTGCCCCTAACTGCCCCTTGGGACCTCAGCCCCTATCTAAGCCTCCCTTCTCCTTGTCCCCAACTGCCCCCTCCTGAGACCCCACCCAACTTCCCCCCCAGGACCGCACCCCCTACCTGTCCCCTGATAAACCTCCTAGACTCCCATGCCTATCCAATTGCTGCCTGTCCCCTGACTGCCCCTTCGAACCTCTGCCCCATCCAACCCCCCCTGCTCCTTGTCCCTTGACTGCCCCCCGGAACTCCCTACCTCTTCTCCAACCCCCAAACCGCTTACCGTGCCACTCAGACCAGCGTGTCTGGCTCCGTGCAGCTCCAGACAGTTGCTGCCATGCTCCCCCATGGAGCCCACAGCCCTCTCCCACCCCCAGCACCTGCCTTCCAGATTTGAACACCTCAAAATTCAGGAGTGCTCAAGCTCGGTTTGGGCAGCTTTTACTTCATTTCTCCCAAATCAGTTTCCCCTGCAAGGTGCCAACTGAAGGTGTTGGAGAACAGAGAGATCGGGTGGTCTCCTAATGCCTGGAAAAGAGACAAAGGCCGGAGGAGGGAGTGTTAGTGCCTGTGCGGACTTCTGGGAAGTGCACGGTGTGGAAGGGGATGCTGTGATGCTTTGGAACAACTCCATACAAAGCCAGTCAGGACTCTGGGGGAGCCTCCTCTCTCGGAGCATACTGTCTCCAGGGCAAGAAGCTTACACCTTCCTGGGTCTGACCTCAGAGCATTCAGCATGCCCTTCCACATCATGCACTTTCCAAAGTGAGTCTGCCCAGGCTGGTCCTGGGGCAACCAGAGGGCCCTGCACCCCAACTCCGCAGTCAGATGTGACTCTCAGCCAGACAGTAAAACAGAAGGTTTATTAGATGACGGGAACAGAGTTTAAACAGAGCTTGTTGGTACAGAAAACAGAACCCCTCTGTCAGGTCCATCTTGGGGGGTGGAGAGCCCAGAACCAAGTTCTGGGTCTCTCCCCATTTCCCCAGCCAGCTCCAAACTGACACTCCCTCCTCTGGCCTCTGTCTCTCTTCCGGACAAGGAGGCCACCTGATCTCTTTGTCCCCAACACCTTCAGTTGGCATCTTGCAGGGGAAACTGAGGCACCCACACAGTATTCAGAGACAATATTAAGAACATTCCCACTTCATCACAACAGGTGCAACAAAATATAATACTGTATATTGAAGTAGGCAAGTGCTGCTTCTGACTTTCCACTTTTAATTGACCCTTGTAATCTTGTGGCACTGACGCGTTGTAGCTTTTTTTTATATCGGCTTACAGGGCGGGAGCGGGAGGGGGCACCACCATTTTGGGCCCCACCAAAAATTATACAAACCTGCCGCCTATGCCGATAGGATATTCTTTGGTTTTGTTTACGAAAGGGTACAGGCTGGTAAAATCATAATAGTGGATTTTTCCCCCAGGGTTAGGTTTGTAATACAGGCTGGTAGCGTTTGTCCTCCCCCAAAAAGAGCATCCCTAGGTGTGAGAGGCTTGGGCAACTGGGCTCAGTTTGAAAAACCAGCAAGCTCCCTGTCTGTTTCTTTCATCACCTCCCTATCGTGCTCCCGGAGAGTCCTTCTACAAAACCAAGTTGTTTCAGATAGTCAAACTTGAGCTGCGTCTTGTAATAAAGAAACCCAAAAGTTGTCCCCATCACAGGATTTTGTGCTTTTTCACAACAACAGGTGACACACCCGTGGAAAAAACACCCATTAAACCCAAAGGCCGTGCATACCCTGACAACACTGGCATAGCCGTCTAAAAAGTAGGGGCCTACCTGTAGTTCCCCACCCTGTAAAGCATGCCGTATCTGTATACTTTTCTATTGGGGTTGGAGAATTTTTATCAAATCTTGGAAAACTGAGGAAATTCCAAATGACTAGAGAATTACCAGAGTAGTTCTAATATTTATAAAAGGTAAAAGGGATGACCCAGGGAACTATAGACCAGTTGGCCTGACAGGAATCCTGGATAAAATAATGGTACAATTAATTCACGACTCTACCAACAAAGAATGAGAGACTAAAAATATAATTAATTAAATGGCAAAAAAAGTTGTTAATGCAGAGTTAAGGTTGGCCGGTGACTGCTCACGCTCTGCCAGAATATCAAGTGAAAACCAGGAAATACAGAGCTAAGATACATTCCCATGCAACCTCGTGGCCATTCATCTCAGCGAGATGTTCTCAACCGAGTAGGAACTCCCCAAAGATGTGAATATAGCCTAAAACAATAATTCACTGCTGAGACATGTGAACTGCTCCGTTAACATCAGGGAGCGTTCCCACATCTCCACTGCTACCATGATCAAACATGCCCTTTCTCAGCTCCTCACTCCAGTATCAGCAGTGTGTTCCTGGTGCATGAGTCCACTATTCTTGTTCTCAGCTTCACAGAAGGGGAGGGCTTCCCCAAATGCTAGCAGGGACAGGAGCTCTGACACCCTTAGAAGGACAAGCTCCCACCGAGATCCCAGCTCACATGCATGGTCAGGGAGAGAGGCTCAGAGACCCAAAGGGCAAGGGTCCCCAGATCCTGGGGAGTGAGGTAGGTTGAAAGGCTCATGCACCTGCAGAAAGACAAAGCCCCCCACAGAACCGGGGTCACAGCGGGGGGGGGGGTCTCAGACCCCCCCCCCCCATTGATGGGCAGATCCTCCCAATCCTGGCAGAAATAAAAAGAGAGGGAGAGTGGATAAGAGGAGGAGGCGGGTGGACTGTTCCAGAAGGGGGTAAGCCCGGGCCAAACCCTCCCCAGACAACTAACTTAAGATGAGCCCCTCGTGGACCATGTATATTGGTCATAATCGAGGGTGTAGTAAGAACAGGAGCTGACATTGGCCCAGGATTTCTAAAACTTGCCCCCCTCCCATCAAATTTGTCAGGTACTAGAATCTTTGGCTCTGGAGGGGGGCAGAATCAGAGGAGCCGGCAGAGCAACCTGCACTTGCAGGAACACATTCTCTGATTGCTGGATGGTTACTTACACCTGCAGGTTCTGCAAGGCATCCATTAGTTCTGCTGGTGCCTTAATCATGTCCACACTCATCCCTTGGCCCTTCTTTTGGGTTGCTCAATCTGTCAGGACATGGACAGTCTATCCTAGTGGTTCCTGCGGGCATTGGACCAGTGGCCAGAGCAGGCATCAGGAACTGAGTGTCAGAAACCAGGAGCTAGGGTGGGGTCAGAGCCAGAGTCAGTACTCAGAAGCCAGAGCCAAGGGACAAGTCAGAGTTCAGGAACTAGGACCAGAGCTGAGAGTCAAGCTGGAGGCAAGAACCAGAAACCAGAGCTGAGGATCAGAGCCAGAATCACCTGAAGCAAGCAGGGTAATAGGCAAGATGGGTCACAGGCAGGAACAGGACTGAGGCAAGGCTGGGGACAAGGCAGGGGCAGCAGGAATAAGATACCACAGGAGTAGTCACAGTGATGGGTGCGAGCAATGAGTAACCAATGAGCAGCTGCTGCTTCTGCTGACTTAAGAGTTAGTCTACTGACCCTTCCAGCCAATCAGGTGGTATAGCCAATCCAACAGCCTGCTGCAGGCCAGCTGTGCTCGTTAGGTTGCATGGAGACTAAGTCTGCTGCAGGCTCTGATTCCTGACACACAAAGCCTATTGCCCCCGTTTCCTAGGTATGGAATTCACAGCATGCATAGACCCCAGTGCCCTGCAATGGCTCCTTATGAAGCACAACCCAGAAGGATGCCTGTGGAGATGGATTCACAAACCATCTGAATATGCAGTCACAGTCCACCATAAACCTGAAAAGCAAAATGTGGTTACAGATGCTGTCAGTCAAATGAGTGCAGTGAGAAAAGATTCAGTCTGGTCTTGTGAGCACATCTGGCAAGAGCAGCCTAAGGAACCTGAGTTGTGTTCTGTGCGCCAACAGATCTGTCAAAGGAGACCAAGACTAGGGAGGGTCAGTGCAGTTCAGGAATGATTGTCCATTGATCCAGCTACCAACTTGCTAGGTGTATGAAAGTAATGGGATTGTCTTTCCAGTAAGTGTACAGAGAACAGTCCTGGAGTGTCTTTAAGAGAACAAAGCAGCAGACAACTTGGGGCATGAAAAGACAGTGAGCTGAGTATCCAACAGGTTTTTTTGTCTGGGCATGGCTGAAGATGTTAAGAACAGGGTACCTCTACAGCACCAGCAAGGAGAGGCAGAATTCCTTTACGGGAAATGTTCTAACCTTATATGCCCTGGACGTTTGTACAGATTAGTTTCAAAGGCCCACTAGCAGAAACACCAGTACAATACTTCCTCAAAGTATGTGGTGGCACAGCTACTGAAGGATAAAAGGACATTGATGAAACATATAGTGTTGTGGTTTGGCATACCCAACTGCATCTGCAGTGATCGCTAGAAAGAATTTGAATCATGGTTATTGAACGAGGTTTTCCAGATAACGAAGATGAGGACCAGTGTTATCCACTTTGAGAGTAACAGAGAAATGGACAGTAAGCTGCACCACTGGTTCCATACTTTGAATCTTAGTCTGTGAAAACCAACACAACTGAGAAGACACCTTTTGTCATCTTTGCATACAGCAGTAATTGCCATTCAATATTCTTTACTTCCCCTATGAGATTATTTTTAATTCCATAAACCCATGCTTCCCTTGACCTGATGTTCTACACAAGTGGGAGACACAGTACCATCTTATATCTGTAACCTGAGGACAACATTCCAGAAGATGGAGGAACAGATGAGACAGAAGCAAGTATACCAGGCACAAGGTACCAGGGAAAAGGAGGCCAGGGACCTGATGGGCAGGTTAGGTTGTAAAATTCATTTTGTTGTAACTTGGAAGTGCCCAGGGCAGGCAATCATTCAACAGGGAGTCTGGTTCCCAGATACACTGGAATTGGAAGCCGATCAGGAGGCAGCTTCTTCTAAAGAAGGTGGTGGTGGGGGGAATAGGGCTGGGTCTCCTACTGTCTAGTACAGCAAGGAGACACCCCCTTCCTCCCCACCTCTTCACCTTCAAAAAGGTGCTGGGAACAGTTAATGGGGTAGGGGGATGACAGCAATCCTCCACCAGGTGGTACATATTACAATAGGAAGGGTGACCTATGCTGGACGATTTGTTGCCAGGTAGTTCCCAGATGTGTTACTTAAGTTATGGTCTAATTAACCAACATTCCTTGTGTCTTATCTTTCTTCTCATAGTGTCCAGGACAATCCAAATGTGAAACCATTCCTTGCCTGTCAGGAGGGCTGGGACATCTCTGGGGTCATGTGATAGGATTTAAAAAATTTCTCCTTTCAAATGGCACTTGATAATCTGCAGAATCCTCACCAATGCCTGCTTCAGTTTGGGATTAATTAGAATCAGGATAAGGGAGTGTCCTGAAGGATAAGCAGCAAGGACCATGTAAGTGATTTTAGGTGTCCAGGTGCTATCAGTCAAACAAGTAGGTAATGCGAGCACAGTCATAGCTACAAAATAGAAAATATAGAGAATAAGGCAAGAGATCAGAGCTTTAATGGCACTTACATGGGCCTCTGTACTGGGGTCCCAGAAGCTGGTTCTATTGCACTGCATGTTCCTGATGTGTCTCCACAGAGAGGAAATTAACAGGATGGATGTTGTCAAAAATATGATAAGAGGAATGAAAGATGCTGCACCGTACAGAAGGTTGAAGTAAAAGTTTGAAACATCCCAGGTTTTATTTTCCACAGTGCTGTTACTGAAAAGATCCCCTGTTGAGATGCAAAGGTACAAGCTGTAGTCACTCCAGATCAATGGGATAGAGGTAACAAAGGAGACCAGCAGTGACCACAGGAGCAGCTTGGGGACCATCACAGAGATTGTCTGCTTCATTCGAAGGAAGAAGGGCTGGTTGCAGATGGTGATCTTCACACAGTAGAAAATGCCAAGACAGGCAATGAACCAGAGACCAACAGTGTTTGCAAAGAACCACAGGAAGCTGAGAGATATCTGTACTTGATTCAAATAAAATGTCCCAGGAGCAAAGATGTGGATGAAGAGATGTACTATAAATATCCCCTGCAAGAGAATTCTGGACATGGCTAAACAGGTAAGGATCATGTCACATGAAAATAGTTTTCTGCTTTTGACCCAGTCAATGCAATAAATGACTGCAATAAATCCATTTCCAAACATCCCTATGATGATCTCCGTCAATAAAATGATTAGGCCGATGATATAAAATGAAATAAACATCTTTCTTCTCACAATCACCACGACCTGCTTGTGGAGTTAAAGGAGAAATTTCCCAAGGAGAACAGGTGTCACCAAAGCAAAGGCTTACTGGCATCTGTCTAACACATTCCTTCTGCTTTTTATTGGAGAGCAGGAAAGCATCTGGAAATGGGATTGTAGTTGCTTTCATGTCTTGATCTGGAGGATGCAAATCTTGGAAGGATTCCATTACAGGGTTTACAATTATCTTACTTGTGATATTTGCATTTTACACAGTTCTCAGTACTGATCAGTAGCTTCATTTTACCTCTCATTTTCATCTTTTATCCTGTCATCTGTTGGCATTTTAGAGCAAGGTAAATGTGGCTATAATAAGACAGAACTCTATGGAGACAGATCCATCCCATAATCTGGAGTGAAAAAAAAAGTTTGGGGGCATCCATAGAGGTGAAGGGTAGGTACAATGGAGAAAGAGAGAGAGAGATGGTCCATGGTGGAGATGGAAGAAGCGGGAGAGGGAAATAGGCGATGCCTCTGAAGGAAGAGAAAGATATGGATGTTGTGGAAAGGAAACTAAAAATTGAGTGAAGGTGAAGGATGAAACAACATAAAAATAGCTGTTCTTTTTTCCATAAAAAAGAGCAACCATATAATTTCAATTTTTGAAATTTTGACTTTTAGATTTAGGAGTGAAAGTAGTGTCTTCATGAGAGAACATAGTGCATGTATCTCCCTCGACCAGCTGCAACAACTCTGAGAACAAACTGGTTACTATCTCTGCACATTGCAGGATTCTCAAAAATGAAGAAGTGCCTGCTCCTTTCAGACAACTCTTGCAGAATGTAATAGAAAATGAAGAAAAAAATCATGCGAAAGTTTATCCAATTAGAAATAGTTAGAAAATTATATCCCTGAAATAGAATGCTCAAAAGAACGTGGAAGGGATATGATTCTTTATTCAATTCTATAGAATTTAGACCAATTTCCCTAGAACTCTGTTAAATTCTAATAGAACCCTATTGCTTTCTTCTTAATTAAATTCAATGGGCTAGCTTGTGGCATTTATTCAACAACCCTGTGTAGGTGGCAGTGTGAAACCACTCTACCCAGGTGGCGTATAGTGAGATTTTGCCTCAGGTAGGACAAGCTCTACTGGAACTTCTGTAAGCCTATGAAGAGTGTGAAATTGTCAAGGAGAACAGACCAATTCTAACGTCTGATGAAGAGTGGCTGTGCCACGACTCTGCCCATCTCTACCCCCTTTATGGTATTCTGTGCCCTGGAGAAGAGCAGGCGTAAACAGGTTTTGCTACTATGGAAGACAATTGCATAGCCGCATAAATAGTGGTTGTAGAGGTTTCATGCCTACCTCTCCATTCCTACATGCTCATGCAAGGGCCAGCTACACTGTGACCCCATGTGTTTTTCATGAGGGGCATAACAGGTGCAGCTGTGCAGATAACAGGAAATCCATTCTGCAGCTGATTTGGACATTTGGCTTAGTTCCAATATGAAAAAGAAAACTAAAAAAATCAAAAATTTTCATGAAACAAACTAAAAATAAATTGTTTAGAAAAATTGAAACATTGCCTTTCAGTGTTTAGAAGCGAAATTCTGCCCGACAGGCTGAAAGAAAGCTGGGAACATGAAAGCCCTGAGTGCCTGCTCCCAACCTCCAAGACTCTCACTTCAACCAGGGGACTTCCAGGCTTCCAACTACCCTTCAGCTGAAGAGCTACATGGGCAAAATGTCAGGAAACCAGGCAGATTTTAAAACCTGGCTGACAGATAGTGTTCCATCTGGATCTTGCATGGATTCCATCTGACTTTCATCAACTTTGAACCATGTCTGCCAAACTGTTTTATTTGGACAAATGTGTTCTTCAAAGGCAAACCATTCTGTCAGAGAATTTCTGACCACTTCTAATAATAAGCACATAAAACAAAGTCACAAGAATGCAGGCTGATGCGGATCAATATAAGATCTGTAATTAAAAAAGGTTAAACCATATACAAAGTTATCAGTGATGAAGTACCCAAGATTACCTCATCATCCAAGACTGGGTGGATGACACCAAGAGCTCTCTGTTAGCCTATCTCCCCCCCCCCCCCCCGGTTACTCAGCTGATCAGAGGCCAAGAGAAGATAAAACAGGTCACAATGCATTCAACCTTTCCTCTAAATTGATACCCAAAAAGATACCTCAGGCAAGACAAGAAAAATTGGATTCATCCAGTGGACAGTAGGAACCAGAGCCAAAGCAAACATAGATTTTTGTGCTTGTTTACGGACAACCAAAAACTAAAGGGTTTATAAAGGGGCTGACAGATATTTTGTCAGCAATGACTGTGAAATACCATGTAGTTGACATATGAGGAGACTTTACCATTCATGGCTACAAGGTCTCATATGCAAACACCAGAAAGCTCACTTCCTAATTTGCCTCCTTAGGGGTCTCACGGGTCATCTCCAGTTTAACTCACAGAAGCAGACATAGTTTAGGCCTGATATTCAGATTACAGGTCAATGTAGAGGACATCACAATCCAGATGGATTATAGCAGTGTTCAGAGTTCTCTCATCTCCCAGGCAACTGAGAAGGCCCAGGATGCCAGGTTTGTCCTTGAAGGCTCATGAGTAAGGCTACATTTTAGTCACAGATATTTTTAATAAAAGTCATGAACAGGTCATGGGCATCACAAGAGATCATGCAGATCATGCAGTCCCAGATTCGCGGAGCTCAAGCATGGTCCGAACGGGAGGTACTGGATCTCATCGCGTGTTGGGGAGGCGAGTCTATTAGGGCAGAACTACGTTCCAAAAAAAGGAACGCAAATATGTACACTAAAGTCTCCAGAGCCGTGACAGGAAGAGGCTACTACAGGGACACAGAGCAGTGTCGTACAAAGATCAAGTTGCTCAGGCAAGCGTACCAAAAAGCCAAGGAGGCAAACAGGTGCTCTGGGTCACAGCCCCATACATTCTGCTTCTACCGTGAGCTCCATGCAATTATGGAGGGTGATGCCACCACTACCCCACCACTGCCCGTAGACATCTGCAAGGGGGGAGTTGCACAGAGCGAGGAGGAAGAGTCATTGGAGGACAAAGAGGAAGAGGACAGTGCACTGGCGGCAAGTGGGGAATCCATTTTCCCCCCAGCCAGGAACTATGCTTAACACTGGAGCCAATAGCCTCCCCCAGGAGCAAACTGACATGCTGTGCTGTATGGTGGATCTAATGCAGGAAAGGCAGCAAGACCACAGACTCCCACTGCAGCCAGTAGCGTAGCTAAGGGGGGTGCAGGGAGAGCAGTCACTTCCCCTGAGGACATTTCCCAAAAGTGATGCCCTTCTGCGCAGCCAGCACTGGTCTCCGGACTCGGAGTCCGGAGCTGGGTTTTGCATGCGGCCGCCGGCTTGCTCTCGGCTCCACACCGCCCTCCCCCATCCCCAGCCCTGCTCGCTCACTCTAGGGCTGCAGAATCCCTGGGGGTGAGGAGGAGAAGGCTTCCGGCAGATTCCCTTAACCCTAGGCATTAGACAAACCTTCCTACTGTCTTCCTAGGGAGGACGTGTGAGAGTTTACAGCAGCCGCCGCCCAGGGAGGGAGGGGTGGCACTCTACTGTTTAAAAATGTTGCAGACACATTTTCTCCCAGCAGTAATTTTCAACCTGGTCTTTGGGCTGGGCTGGACTCTGGCTTTCTGGCCAATAGGAAAACCAGCTTCCTAGAGATGTTTGTCCATGATGCTTCTAGGCTCTTGCTCATGAGGAGGTTTGGAAAAATTAGATAAGGGAGAAAAATTGTTGTTCTTAATCTCTGAGGATAGGACAAGAAGCAATGGGCTTTAATTGCAGTCTGGCAGGTTTAGTTTGGACATTAGGAAAAACTTCCTAACTGTCAGGGTGGTTAAGCCCTGCAATAAATTGCCTAGAGAGGTTGTGGAATCTCCATAATTGAAGATTTTTATGAGCAGGTTGGACAAACATCTCTCAGGAATGGTCTAGATAATACTTACTCCTGCCATGAGTGCAGGGGACTGGACTAGGTGTCCTCTTGAGGTCCCTTCCAGTTCTATGATTCTTGTGTGATGGGTTTGATCACAGAGACTCCCTTGGGATTGGCACCTGATGTGCTGAGACTACCTCTAAGCCCGTTTTTCCTGCCAGCTTGGACTTCAGAACCCTGTTTTGTCAAACCAGACATGCCAGTCTGCTCCAACATAGACCCAAGGTCAGAACCATGCACCTCAAAGCTACAGATTTAACTGAAAACAGCTTAGAAAGTTTTCCTGGCTCTAGCACCCAGATACCCAGTTCCCAATGGGATCCAACCCCCAAATAAATCCATTTTACTCTGTATAAATCTTATACAAGGTAAACTCATAAATTATCCACCCTCTATAACACTGATAGAGAGATATGCACAGCTATTTGCTCCCCCAGGTATCAGTTATTTACTCTGGGTTCAATAATAGGCAAAAGTGATTTTATTAAATATAAAAAATAGGATTTAAGTGGTTCCAAGCAATAACAGACAGAACAAAGTAAGTTACCAAGCAAAATAAAACAAAAACATGCAAGTCTAAGCCTAATACAGTAGGAAACTGAATACCAGTGAATCTCACCCTCAGAGCTGTCTCAATAAGCTTCTTCACAGACTGGACTCCTTCCTAGTCTGGGTCCAGCAATCACTCATACCCCTGTAGTTACTGTCCTTTGTTCCAGTTTCTTTCAGGAACCTCTTGGAGGTGGAGAGGCCATCTCTTGAGCCAGCTGAAGACAAAATGGAGAGGCTTCCAGGGCCTTTTATAATCTCTCTCTTGTGGGTGGAAACCCCTCTGTTCTTCTGTGCAAAGTCACAGAAACAAGATGGAGTTTGTAACCACCTGGGCAAGTCACTTGTCTATGAATTATTCAGCTTTTTGCAGGCCAATGCCATTTACATGTTAGTTTGAACGTTCCCAGGAAAGTTCAGATGTGGATTGGCTTCTCCCAGAGTTCATTGCCAGTTAAATGTTTCTTGACTGGGCATTTACTGGCAATAGTCTTTTCTCAAGAAATTGACCAAATGCTTCACTGAGGCCTGGTCTACACTACAAGGTTAGGTCGAATTTAGCCGCGTTAGGTCGAATGTATAATGAATGCATCTACACAACCAACCCCATTCCACCAACCTAAAGAGCTCTTAAAATCAACTGCCATACTCCTCCCTGACGAGGGGAGTAGCGCTAAAATTGACCTTCCTGGGTGGAATCTGAGGTAGTGTAGAAGCAGTTTTATGCAATTTGATAGTATTGGCCTCTGGGAGATATCCCAGAGTACTCCAGTGTGACTGTTCTGGACAGTACTTTCAACTCTGTTGCACTAGTCAGGTATACAGTAAAAGCACTGGGAACTTCTGAAATTCATTTCCTGTTTGGTCAGCGTTGCAAACACAGCAGAACAGGTGACCATGCTGTCTCAGAATTGCAAACGAGCTCCAGCATGGAGTGAACAGGAGACACTGGATCTGATTGCTGTATTGGGAAAAGAATCTGTGCAGGCAGAACTCCAATCCAGCAGAAGAATGTTGATATATATGCCAAAATTACACAGGGCATAGTGGAGAGAGGCTACACCAGGATGTACGACAGTGTCATGTGAAAATTAAGTAGCTCAGGCAAGCCTACCAAAAGACAAAGGAGGCAAACGGTCACTCCAAGTCAGAGCCCCAGACATGCTGCTTCTATGATCAGCTGCTTGCCATTCTAGGTGGGGACCCTACCTGTGCCCCAACACTCTCTATGGATACCTGCAAGGTGGCAGCCTCACGCAACATGGAGGAGGATTTTGTGGATGAGGAAGAGGAGGAGGAGGAGAAGAATGCGCAGCAGGCAAATGGAGAATCCATTCTCTCCAGCAGCCAAAACCTCTTCCTCACCTCTCAGGGCCTATTGTTCCTGGACCCTGAAGGTGGAGAAGGCACCTCTGGTAAGTGCACATTTGTAATGACACTACTGGGGTTAAAAGCAATTGTGTTTAATGTTTGATTTGCCTTGAATTATTGGGGTGCATTTGCGGCCAGTACAGCTAATCGAAAAATCTGTTAACATGTCTGGGGATGGAGCGGGAATCCTCCAGGGACATCTCCATGAAGCTCTCCTGGAGGTACTCTGAAAGCCTTTTAAAGAAGGTTTCTGGGGAGGGCTGCCTTATTTCGTCCTCCTCGGTAGGATTCTTTACCACGCCAAGCCAGCGGCAAGTAGTCTGGAATCATAGCAGCACAAAGCATGGCAGCCAATGGTCCTGGGTTTTGGTCGCAATTTAGTCTTTATCTTTCTGTGTCAGCTTCAGGGGAGTGATATCATTACCTGCTTGAAATAGGGGAAGTTTTGTGAGGGAACAATAATCCCCTCTGTTTGCTGATTCCTGACACATTAGACCCTGGGCATGCTGGGCTGTTTGTGCTTGGCTAAAAGGGATCATCGAAGAGAAAAGCCACGTGGGGGGGAGGATGCTGCACATCCGCCTCAAAACCACAGTCCCTCTTTTAAATGGCAAATACAACTGGCATTGGTTGCTATGGGAAAGGAGGGCACTGCAGTTTGAAACAATTCCCACATGTTATGAACGTGGAACAAGCCATCCTCACGTATCCATTGGTTTACCATGGCTGCCTACAAACTGAATTCTGTTGCCCAGCCATGTGTGATCTGTCACCATACCGGCAGGCACTCAATATAAAAGGCAAAATGAGACCTTGTACCTAAAACACATGTGCTGTCTGCTGTGAATTGCTTGATTCACTGTGAAAGAGTCTCCCTTTTGTTCTCAGAAATGTATCTTCTTTAAAGTCAACTCTCCCTTTTCCCCGCCTTGCAGCTGCAAATGCTTCTATGCTCCCTGCATCAACTCCGTCCCTGAGGTTATCACAGATTAGAAGGTGAAAAAAATGCACTGTCAATTACATGTTTTCAGAGCTCATGCAGTGAAAGGCCACAACTGAATGCATGGATGCATTTAGTGGCAGAGGCCAGGCCAAGAAAGCATACAGTGAGCGTGATCAGAACACGCAGGAGGCAGTAGCATAGATGGGGGAGAGCCGGGGGGTGGCCGCTCCCCCACTGAGCACAAGTGGAGCCTTGTCAATTTCTTGGTGCCTTTTTACTCACCCGGGGGAGCGAAAAAAAAAAAAGGCACCACCAGCTGCGGCACTTTTATTTTACTCACCTGGAGGTGCTCCGGGTCTTCGGCGGTGGGACCTTCACTCGCTCCGGGTCTTTGGCGGCATTTTGGTGGTGGGACCTTCAGTGCTGCTGAAGACACCCGGAGTGCGTGAAGGGCCCGCCACCGAAGACCCGGAGCGCTGCTGAGTGAGTAAAAGTGCTGCAGCGGGTGGCACTTTTTTTTTTATTGCTCCCCCTGTTCCCTTCACCTGCCTACGCCACTGGCAGGAGGAGATGCTGAGGCTAATGGGGGAGCAAACGGACATGATGAGACGTCTGGTGGAGATGAAGGAAAGGCAACTAGAGTACATACCGCTGCTGCAGTCATTGTGTAACCGCCTGCCCTCCTTGCCAAGTTCCATATCCTCCTCACCCAGACATCCATAGTCGGGGAGGCTCCAGGCCCAAACAACATAAGGCTGTAATTCAAACTGCTTTGATTTGTAGTGTGGCCCATAAGCAATGTGGCCTTGTCCTTCCCTCCTCTCCCACCCCGCCCCATTATCAAATCCTTTGTTACACTCAGGCTTCCATTTACTAGTCAGCATTGTTAGTGATCTCAAGGGTTTTTTTAATAAATAAAGAATGAATGGATTCAGAACAATAGTGACTTTATTTTCTGTGCCAGCTGTGGTGGAAGGAGGGAAGGGTATTGGCTTACAAGGAAGTACATTCACCAAAGGTGGTGGCTTTACACCAAGGACAAACATACACATCTGTCACACCGTAGCCTGGTCAGTCATGAAACTGTTTTTCAAAGCCTCTCTGATGCGCAGCGTGCCTCGGTGTGCTCTTCTAATCGCCCTGGTGTCTGGCTGTTCAAAATTGGCTGCCAGGTGATCTGCCTCAACCTCCATAAACATCTCCCCCTTACTCTCACAGATATTATGGAGCACACAGCAAGCAGCAATAACAATAGGAATATTGGTTTCGCTGAGGTCTAACCTACTCAGCAAAATGAGCCAGCACCCTTTTAAACATCCAAAGGCACATTCTACCACCATTCTGTACTTGCTCAGCCTACAGTTGAATTTCTCCTTACTGATGCCCAGGCTGCCTGTGTAAGGCTTCATGAGCCATGGGAGCAAGGGGTAGGCAGAGTCCCCAAGGATAACTATTGGCATCTCAACATCCCCAATGGTAATTTTCTGGTCTGGGAAGAAAGTCCCTTCTTGCAGTTTTCTGAACAGCCTGGAGTTCCAAAAGATGCAAGCGTCATGCACCTTTCCTGGCCATCCCACGTTTGATGTTGGTGAAACAGCCCTTGAGATCCACCAGTGCTTGCAACACCATTGAGAAGAACCCCTTGTGGTTTATTTTCTCTTTGGCAAGGTGCTCCAGTGCCAGTATAGGGATATGCATTCCGTCTATCGCCCCACTACAGTTAGGGAACCCCATTGCAGCAAAGCCATCCACTATGACCTGCACATTTCCCAGAGTCACTACCCTTCTGCTAAGAAGGGTATTGATTGCCCTGGCTACTTGGATCGCAGGAGCCCACACAGTAGATTTTCCTACTCCAAACTGATTCCCAACTGACCGATAGCAGTCAGGCATTGCAAGCCTCCACAGGCTATCGCCATTCACTTCTCAACTGTCAGGGCAGGTCTCATCTTGGTATGCTTGCACCTCAGGGTTGGGGAAAGCAACTCACAAAGTTCCATGGAAGTGGACTTACGCATGCGAAAGTTTCTCAGCCACTGGGAATCATCCCAGACCTGCAACACTATGCGGTTCCAACAATCTGTGCTTGTTTGCCAGGCCCAGAATCAGCGTTCCACTGTATCAGCGTGCCCCAATGTCGCCATGATATCCCAATTGCCACATCCCGTTCTTTCAGGAATGTCTGTGTCAATGTCCTCCTCACAATCTTCCTTGTGCTGGCAGCTCCTAACTAGACTCTGCACATACTGCAGGATAATGCATGAGGTGTTTGCAATGCTCACAAAAGCAGAGTGCAGCTGTGGCTTCTGCACTGATAAGCCAGGGAAAAAGGCACAAAATGATTGTTTGCCTTTGCTTTCAAGGAGGGAGGGAGGGGAGACTGATGACATGTACCCAAAACCACCGGCAACAATGTTTTTTCCCCATCAGGCATTGGGAGCTTAACCCAGAAGTCCAATGGGCAGCAGGGACTCATAGACTCATCGACTTTAAGGTCAGAAGGGACCATTATGATCTTCTAGTCTGACCTCCTGCACAACACAGGCTACAGAATCTCACCCACCCACTCCTATAACAAACCCTGACCTATGTCTTAGCTATTGAAGTCCTCAACTTGTGGTTTAAAGACATCAAGGTGCAGAGAATCCTCCAGCAAGTGACCCATGCCCCATGCTGCAGAGGAAGGCGAAAAAACCCCAGGACCTCCTTCCTGACCCCAAATATGGCAATCAGCTAAACCCTGAGCATGTGGGCAAGACTCACCAGCCAGCACCCAGGAAAGAATTCTCTGTAGTAACTCAGATCTGATCCCATCTAACATCCCATCACAGACCAATGGGCATATTTACCACTAATAGTCAAAGATAGGAGGAACTCCACTAGTAACCTCCTTCCAGCCTGACAGTTCACCTTTCAGTATGACCCGTTGTAGTCTCGCCTTTAACCAGTTCCTTATCCATCTTTCAATTTTCATATTGATCTCCATCTTTTCCAATTTAGCTGATAATTCCCTATGTGGAACCATATCAAATGCCTTACTGAAATCGAGGTAAATTAGATCCACTGTGTTTCCTTTGTCTAAAAAATCTGTTACCTTCTCAAAGAAGGAGATCGGGTTGGTTTGGCACGATCTACCTTTTGTAAAACTATGTTGTATTTTGTCCCAATTACCATTGACCTCAATGTCCTTAACTACTTTCCCCTTCAAATTTTTTTCCAAGACCTTGCATACTACAGATGTCAAACTAACAGGCCTGTAGTTACCTGGATCACTTTTTTTTCCTTTCTTAAAAATAGGAACTATGTTAGCAATTCTCCAGTCATACGGTACAACCCCTGAGTTTACAGATTCATTAAAAATTCTTGCTAACGGGCTTGCAATTTCATGTTCCAGTTCCTTTAATATTCTTCTATAAAGATTATCTGTCCCCCTCCCCCCGCCCTTATTTAGTCCCATTAAGTTGTTCGAGTTTGGCTTCTACCTCGGATGTGGTAATATCTACCTCCATAGGCTCATTCCCATTTGTCATCCTACCATTATCCCTAAGCGCCTCATTAGCTTCATTAAAGACTGAGGCAAAGAATTTGTTTAGATATTGGGCCATGACTAAATTATCCTTAACCTCCACTCCATCCTCAGTGTTTAGCAGTCCTATTTCTTATTTCTTTGTTTTCTTCTTCGTTATATGGCTATAGAACCTTTTACTATTGGTTTTAATTCCCTTTGCAAGGTCCAAATCAACATGACTTTTGGCCTTTCTCACTTTATCCCTACATGTTCTGACCTCAATAAGGTAGCTTTCCTTGCTGATCCCTCCCATCTTCCACTCCTTATAGACTTTCTGCTTTTTCTTAGTCACGTCTCTGAGATGCTTGCTCATCCAAATTGGTCTACAACTCCTGCCTATGAGTTTTTTCCCCTTTCTTGGGATGCAGGCTTCTGCAACCTTGACCTGAAGTAAATCCAGCCCTCCTCCACCTTTAGATCCCCAAGTTCTTCAGTCCAATCCACTTCCCTAACTAATTTCCTTAATTTTTTAAAGTTAGCCTTTTTTAAATCAAAAACTCGTCACAGATCTATTTTTGTTTATCCTTCATCTAGTTTGAACTGAATTAGCTCATGATCGCTCGTACCAATGGTTGTCCCCTACAGCCATTTCTTCTATGAGTTCCTCACTACTCACCAAAACCAAATCTAAAATGGCATCCCCTCTTGTTGGTTCAGCAACTACTTGGTGAAGGAATCCATCAGCTATCGCATCCAGGAAAATCTGAGCCCTATTATTACTACTAGCACTTGTCTTCCAGTCTATATCTGGGAAGTTAAAGTCTCCCATGATCACACAATTCCTATTATTATTTACTTCATTAAAAACATTAAAGAGGTCTCTATCCATATCCAAATCAGATCCCGGCGGTCTGTAGCACACCCCAAGCACTATCCCAGGGGAGGCTCCTGTAGCTTTCTTCCCCAATGTGATTATGGCCAGACAGACTCTGTCTTATCCATTCCATCACTTCTTATTTCTTTACAGTTTACCTCATCATTGATATACAATGCTACTCCACCACCTTTGCCTTTATTTCTGTCTTTCCTAAACAGCACATAGCCTTCAATACCTGTACTCCAGTCATGACTACTATTCCACCATGTTTCTGTTATCCCTATAATATCTGGTTTCACTTCCTGCACCAATAGCTCTAGTTCCTCCATTGTGTTACCTAGGCTTCTTGCATTAGTGTACAAACATCTTAATTTTTACTGTTTGGCTTCTCTCACATTCTTTACCTGGTTAGGCACAGACATTCTACCACCAGTATCACCAAGTAGACTGTTATCTACACTACCCTTCCTCCTTATGTCCATTCTCCAGCCCACGGCTGTATCCTCTCTTACTTTGTTTTCTTCCCTCTCAATGTTAAATTCCGGCATGTAGATTACCTGGACATCTCCCAACCATCTCCCCCAAATTCCTAGTTTAAAGCTCTCTTAACCAGTTGAGCCAGCCTCCATCCTAGAAGGCTATTTCCCTCCCTACTCAGGTGAAGTCCATCCCAAGAGAACAGTCCTCTGTCCATGAATGCTTCCCAGTGGCTGTACATCCCAAAGCCCTCCTTATAGCACCACTGCCTGAGCCATCTGTTGATCACCATAATCTTCTCACACCTTTGTTGCCCTTCTCTAGGAACAGGCAGAATCCCACTGAAGATCACCTGAGCCTCGATTTCCTTAAGCATCTTCCCCAGTCTGGCATAGTCTCCCTTGATATGTTCCAGCGAGAATCTAGCTGTATCATTTGTTTCCACATAAAGGACAATCAGCAGATTCTTTCCTGCTCCCGTTTGGATTCTTTTTAGCCTGAGGTTCACATCCGGCAGACAGCGCATCCTTCTGTTCTGTGGATCAGCTCTAGTTACAGGCCTGTCTATTCTTCTCAGTAAGGAGTCCCCAGTCACGTAGACCTGCCTTTTCCTGGTGACGGCACGATTCTCCGGTCTATCCCCTGTCCCCTCTGGCTCCAAGTCCTCTCTATTTCTATTGTCCCTTGCAATCCTCCGCAACCCATCATGTATCCTCCTGGGGCTCATATTTGGTGTTATCTCCATTGACTCTTCCCCTCTCCTTATAGGGCTAGCTGCTCTTCTCTTCTTCCTTGCCCTCTCACCTTCAGCGACCACCTGCTGTGCCCCTCCTTCATTTTCCAACTCTGCAAACCTGTCTCTGAGCTCTATTTCTCCTTCACTAGCCCATCTTTTCCCCTGCCTGGTTCTCTTAGTCACATGCTTCCACTGTCCACTTTCCTCACCCAACAGTCTCCTCTCAGAGTTCTTTGGTCCTGCTTCCATCTGCAATCCCTTCCATCCCTTCAGACTCCTCGTATCTTTGCTCCATCATCCACTCGAACCCCCTTCTAAACTCAACCAGAGTTTCCACCTGAATCTCCAATCCTCGGATCTTTTCTTCTCGGCACTTCTTGCAGACGAAACTCTTAACAGGTACCTCCTCCAGGATCATGTACATACCGCAGCTTCCACATCCAGTCATCTTCATTGTGTCTTCCACAGCTTGGGTCACTGCTGCCTCTGTATCTGTCATAGCTTTCTCACCTAAGTCCTGTTAGTCCAGGAAACACAAACCAAACTAAAACACCACAACACACAGCAACACAAACCCCCAACAAGCACCAAAACACTGCCAGACCACCACACACTCCCTTCACTAGCCTGTCTATTCCTCTGCCTGGCTCTCTTAGTCTTCCCCTCAAACTTCCTTTGCAAACTCCCACTCAAACTCCCCTGTTTACAGCTGTGTTTGCTGGCTCTTGTGCCGCTGCTGCTGTCTATGCCACTTCCTGACTGGCTGGCTACCTTTATAGGACCCTGTAGTGAGTCGGTGTGGCTCCCCTCCTGCCCAGCAGAGGGAGCGCCCTTGCAGACACCCAAGTGGGCGGAGCCACCACCACCTGTCCCCACCCCCCGGAAGTCAAGGGGCGGGACAGGAAGTAGAAAAGCCGGCCGCCAGAGCTCAGTCAGGGCCCAGCCGCCGCAGGGAGCAGACGTGCTGTCGGGAGCTCCTGACTGGTAACCCTCCAGGGCCCAAGGCAGCTGTCCTGATTGGCTGGAGCTTCCCTGCGCTCGCTACAAAGAGGAGCCACCGGAGCTTCCCCGGGCGCGGTACTGGGCGGAGCCACCGGAACTCCCCCGCGCCCACTACGAGGAGAAGCCGTCGGAGCCTCCCAGTCCTGCTGTTACCCGGAGGAGCCGCCTGAGCACGCCTGGCCAGACTTCCCCGAGGAGCTGCCAGACCTGCCACCAAGCCCTGGTCGAGAGGAGCCTATGCTGATTGACTGTCCTGGACCCGGCGCAACCGACGAGGTAGGCCCTGAGGGGGAAAGTGGAAGTAGCCTGGGGGTAGCCGACCCCTGTCAGACTGCAGACACAGAGGTACCGATGTCAGTGTGTTGCAGTCAGGACCCCACTGTTGGTGTCCCTAGGCCAAAGTGAACCAAAGTTGTGACTGTAGGCCTGAGTGAACCAAAGTTCTTCCATGCTGTGAACTTTAACCAGCCTAAGATGCTAATAAACAGCAAGCAAAATGTGTAACTGTCAGCTTTCTTAGCTTGCAGCTGCAGGATAGATTGAAACAGCAAAAAGCGGCAGTAAGATGAGGGAAAAGGGGGAGAAAAGTCTGCATGCGTCTGTGCTGTGAAGGCCATAGATAAATATGCGAATGAGAACAGTTCTAACAAGCTACATTATAGTGTTAAGTATAACTGTTACAAGGGGGAGGGAGAAAGGGGGAAAAACAAGGGGGGTTTAAATGCTGGGACCCCGCCTGCGTGCGGGTGTGCAGGATTTGAGAATGCTTTTTCTCCCTGGCACCTTATTTGAGTTCAAATAAACTTGGTTTGCTTCTCCACCCTGGTGTGTTAATTAGTGCGATGCACACCGGGCAACGAACCCCACTGTTGCCCCTCCTCGGGCCCTTTGGGCTGGCAACACCACTGACCAGCAGCGGTGATAGCCGCTGCTAGGGCCCCGGCCTGGGACACAGTGGAGTGGGTGGGCCTGTGTTCCCCCCTGCCACCCCACTCGTGGGTGGCAGTTTTCCCCCTCACCCAACGCTCCGGTCTAGGGACCTGGGCCTATATACCTGCAGTTGCTGCTCAGCCCCTGCACCAGAGGGCCTGAGCCTTTGAACTGTTTGTTTACTGCTCAGCCCTTGCCACAAAGGGCCTGAGCTCTCTCTGACTGTTTGTTTGCTGTTCAGCCCCTGCCACAAAGGGCCTGAGCTCCCTAAACTGTTTGTCTGCTGCTCAGCCCCTGCCCCAAAGGGCCTGAGCCTTTGTACTGTTTGCTGCTCAGCCCCTGCACCAAAGGGCCTGAGCTCCTTGTACTGTTTGCTGCTCAGCCCTGCACCAAAGGGCCTGAGCTCATTGTACTGTTTGCTGCTCAGCCCCTGCACCAAAGGGCCTGAGCTCATTGTACTGTTTGCTGCTCAGCCCTGCACCAAAGGGCCTGAGCTCATTGTACTGTTTGCTGCTCAGCCCTGAACCAAAGGGCCTGAGTTTCCTAATACTGTTTACTGTTGTTCAGCCGGTTCCACAGAAGACGTGGAGTGAGCCGGTGTGGCTCCCCTCCTGCCCTCAGGAGGGTCGAGCCCCGGCGCGATCGATTACAGACCCCTAAGCAGAGAAGCCCCAACCCCTAATCAGGGTTCAGCTTATCTCCCAGCACACTGCCCCTGCCAGCCTCTACAAATACAAATACAAACAGCGCACCACTCCCTGAGTCGATTCTAGCCACAGTATTGAGGATACACTCTGCTGACCTAATGTGCTTAGTGGGGACATGCACGATTGACCGTATAAAATCATTTGCTAAAGATCAATTTCTTTAAAATTGACCTAATTTTGTAGAGTAGATATGCCCTGAGGCTACTTAGAATCAAACAGATTGAGATACAAGTACATAGCCAATATTCATAACTTCAAATACAAAAATGACACACACATATGGACAGCATAATCATAACCAGCAAATTACAGCCTTTCCATAGATGCCACACTTGACCTCCTCTCTACAAGACCTGGTGCAACCATAGGACCCTGGTTGCAACAATGATCTATACAGTCACAGTTCATGTCAATAACATCACACTATGATTTTATCATTCACTACCAGACACTTGCAGCATTCCCCTCTGGTTCATCACCCCACCAAAGATGTGAAACCAGTCCCCCAGAAACCATTTTATTTGGCATACACACTCCATACAGTTTGTACACCAGAGATCTGCTTCAGATGAAAATAAACAGAAACTTTATTTAATTGATAATCCCCAGATTGAAAGACAAAATACTAAGGGAAAGCAAATATATACAAATTACACAGAAAATAAACCTAAAGATGCAACCTCAGACTTTGCACTTTCATATTAGATCGAATTCCTTTTCTAATAAGAGTTACCTATTGCCTTAAAACGTTTCCTTGCATATCTCCTAGATGTAGCAGGAAACCAGCATTCATGAATGGCCTACTGCCTCGAGACTGTCCCCCCCAAGTACTGGATTAAAAAACACCTCAATTCCAAGACTGCTTTTAAAAGGTTTTTCTGCCTCTCTCAGTTCATGGTGACTCATGGTTAGTCAGAGTAGGTAAACTCCCTCTTGACTCGACAGCCCAGATGTTCTTTTCAGTTTTGAGATGTCTCAGTGTCTTTCCACTAACTCTAATGGTCCATCATTGTCTTTTCCTGGCTGGAGAATGAATAGTTACTTGAAGCCAGTTTCCTATAAACATCTGATTTGGAAGGTGTCCTTCCCAGCTTGACTGCTCACTGCCCTGTTGTGAGGTGTAGCTGAAGTTGAGTGAGGTAAGCTCCATCGTTGATATACCTAAGTGACTATACAAAGCAAGAAAATGTATACGATAAATAAAATTAAGCCCTTTTTCACTGGGGGTCAGTGGGAATTTTGGACTTTCTGAAACGCAGGCATAGCTATAGATTTAGGAACCTACCTTAAAGTTCCTATTCTTTCAAAATCTTAGTTTAACTGATCTAATGGGTCTGATTTGAAACCCAGGCCTGCACATGCACCCACCTGCAACTCTGCACATGCACACACCTGCATGCAGTGCCCTTCTCCAGCAGTACCACTTGAATATACAGGTGTTAGAAGATATCAACTCTGTGCGCAGGTTTTAGAGCTGAGAAAGTGTGGAAGCAGGAGTGTGTGCACACAAAGTTGTTCACACACTCAGTGGAGGCCAGGGTGTGTCCCCAGTGCAAGTGAAGCATAATAGTTTTCTTCCATGGCTAATTTACAATCCTATAAGCTCTGAAATAGGAGTCCTTGGGTTGTTCTTCCACATCTCAGTCCTGAAAAATCCAACTGTGTTTATGAGGATGGAAATCAGGAAAGGATTCTGTAACAAGCTGCCAATTACACAGACACATCTTTGCATCCCCTGCCTGAGAGCTCATGCCTGTAAACAAATCACTATTTCACTAGACAGAAAACACATTGAAATGTGATTCCAAGACAGAGAAAATCAAGAGAAATCATAGGTTATGGCATATGGCCCCTGCCCCGAAATAAGGGACAGCTGTGGTTGGCTGTATTACTCTTATGGCTAAGAGTCAGGAAGCACAGGATTAATTCCTATGTCATTCCCCCAAAGTCTGTTAATTCTTTCTGTGCCTCAGTTACTCTGGTGATGACAATGCTTCTTTCCCATCATTATAAAGCACTTTAAGACGGACAGATGTAAATGTCTAAACAAGTGAAGTATATTGGTATTATTATTATTAAAAGATGAGATATCTAATTCCAGCTGCTAAAACATGGCTCCTTAGCTCAGCTACTTTGTGTCCTGGCCTCTCTTGGACGCATAATACATCAGCTTTCCACAGTCACAGGCTACCCAACAGAGATAATTTCCTGTGTGTCCTCTACAAATGAATACTGGGATATTCCCTAGAGCTTTTCATATACCATATTAAGATACATTAACACCTTCGTGTTTACATACCAACTCTTCTCCTTCAGGTAACCAAAATCACTTTTTGAAACAGTGAGTCATAGAATCATAGAATCATAAAATATCAGGGTTGGAAGGGACCTCAGGAGGTCATCTAGTCCAACCCCCTACTCAAAGCAGGACCAAACCCAACTAAATCATCCCAGCCAGGGCTTTGTCAAGCCTGACCTTAAAAACCGCTAAGGAAGGAGATTCCACCACCTCCCTAGGTAACCCATTCCAGTGCTTCACCACTCTCTGAGTGAAAAAGTTTTTCCTAATATCCAACCTAAACCTCCCCCACTGCAACTTGAGACCATTAGTCCTTGTTCTGTCATCTGCTACCACTGAGAACAATCTAGATCCATCCTCTTTGGAACCCCCTTTCAGGTAGTTGAAAGCAGCTATCAAATCCCCCCTCATTCTTCTCTTCTGCAGACTAAACAATGTCAGTTTCCTCAGCCTCTCCTCATAAGTCATAAGCTCCAGCCCGCTAATCATTTTTGTTGCCCTCCGCTGGACTCTTTCCAATTTTTCCACAGAAACCAGCGGTGCTGTAACTATGCAGACAAACGAGAGAATTCTGATCTCAAATAATTTTCAGAAAACCTGAGCCAGTTTCATTGAAAATGTGAGTGTTAGCCCAGACCCTGGAATTTTTTCTCCGAATGTTTTCAAAGAGTTTCCTGAGAATCCTTACCTTTCCTGGGTTCCCCTCACACATGGGCACAGAACATGGTTTACAACACCACACTCTAATAATGCCTTTCCCTTTAGTACTGCCCTCTAGTGTTAGAACTAAAGATGAGTCCCAAGGCTTGGTATTTTACTTCACCCCACATACTGTACTTCAAATACAAAATTGAGAGTACTACATCCTCTTGAGCAGGATAATTTGGGGTGGGAGTGGTTGGACCTTTTGGAAAGCTCTGAAAGGGAGGATGAGGCTCTGATGCTCCTGACCTAACAAACTTCTAAAGGGAACAGACAAACATGAGTGGGAAATAGCTCATATCTGCTCACAAATAAACCTCAGGGGAGAGAGAGTGTGTCAGTCACATGATTTTTCAGAGTCATACTCTGGCAGTCATTGTTACAGAGACGATTGTGTGGACATTTTAGCTGAGCAACCTATCAAATCTTCAGGAGAAGAAAGGGTGAAACCAAGGCTTTTTACTCCTTAATCTGTGACATTTTTAAGATCCAAAAAGTTCATGACCACACTCAGATGCCAATTAAATATGTATTTATTATGCTACAGTAAAAAAGCTGCTTCCACAAGATTAAGAGTGATAACATAAAATAAGAAATAAAAATTATAATTACTTATCTGACAGCCAGAGTATGGGCCTGATCCCATTCTCACTAAAATCAAAGGAAAGATGGCTATTGATTACAGTGGGTATTAGATCATACCTTAGATTTTATTACATCTTTTGAGGTGATTCACTGAGGCCTGGTCTACACTATGCATTTATACCAAATTTAGCAGCATTAAACCGAATTAACCCTACACCGATCCACACAACGAAGCTCTTTATTTTGATATAAAGGGCTCTTAATATCGATATCTGTACTCCTCCCTGACAAGGGGATTAGCGCTCAAATAGGTATTGCCATTTCGAATTAGGGTTAGTGTGGCCGCAATTCGATGGTATTGGCCTCCGGGAGCTATCCCACAGTGCACCATTGTGACCGCTCTGGACAGCCATCTGAACTCAGATGCACTGGCCAGGTAGACAGGAAAAGCCCCGTGAACTTTTGAATTTCATTTCCTGTTTGCCCAGTGTGGAGCGCTGATCAGCATGGGTGGCCATGCACTCCCAGAATCCAAAAAGAGCTCCAGCATGGACCGTACGGGAGATACTGGATCTGATCGCTGTATGGGGAGACAAATCTGTTCTATCAGAGCTCCATTCCAGAAGACGAAATGCCAAAGCATTTGAAAAAATCTTCAGGCTATGATAGACAGAGGCCACAGCAGGGACTCAACACAGTGCTGCGTGACAAGCATAACGGAAAGCCAAAGAATCAAATGGACGCTCATGGAGGGAGGGAGGGGGGACGGAGGACTCCAGCTATCCCCAATTCCTGCAGTCTCCGAAAAGCATTTGCATTCTTGGCTGAGCTCCCAATGCCTGAAGGGTCAAAAACATTGTTGCCAGTGGTTCAGGATATATGTCGTCAATTTACCCCACCCTCTCCCCCCTCAAAGAAAAGGGAAAAAATCATTTCTCTCCTCTTTTCAATGTCACCGTATATCTACTGGAAGCTGCTGGTAGACGGGATGCTGTAGCACTAAACAGCAGCATCCCCTCCCCTCCCCTCCAGCAGACAGTACAGTACAATATGACTGATAGCATTCCTCATCATCATCCCGTGAGTGCTCCTGGCTGGCCTCGGTGAGGTCGGCCGAGGGTGCCTGGGAAAAAATGGGAATGACTCCTGGTCATTCCCTTCTTTAAGCTTTGTCTCCTGGAGATTCGGTCCTGGCAGACGGTGCAATAGGGCTGGTAACTGTCTTCATCATAGCAGCTGGAGGCTGAGCTCCTTCCCCCACCTTTAATGTCTAATGGAGATTCTGGACTATCATAGCAGCGGGAGGCTGTGCTCCTTTCCTTCCCACCCTTTAATGAGTAATGGAGATTCTGTCCTGCCTGGAATATCATAGCAGCTGGAGGCTGCCTCCCCATCATTTTATCTCACTAAAAAGTCAGTGTTGCTTATTCCTGCATTCTTTATTACTTCATCACACAAATGGGGGGATAACTGCCATGGTAGCCCAGGAGGCGTGTGGGAGGAGGGAATCAACGGATAGGGTTGTTGCAGGGGCACCCCCTAAAATTGCATGCAGCTCATCATTTCTGCGGGATATCTGGGGCTCTGACCCAGAGTAGCTATGCTCTCTGGTTCTCTAGTAGACTTGCCCCATATTCTAGGCAGGACTGACTCTATTTTTAGACAAAACATAAAGAAGGGAATGACCTTGGGAATCATTCCCATTTTTGTCCAAGCGCCCCCGGCTGACCTCAGTGAGGCCAGCGAGGAGCACCCATGACAGCAGCAGATGATACAATATGACTGGTAACCATCATTGCCAATTTCCAAAAGTAGCATATAGTGCAATAGGGCTGGTAACCATCTCTGCTACCTTGCAAAGGCAAATGAATGCTGCTGTGTAGCACTGCAGTACCACGTCTGTCAGCAGCATCCAGTACACATACGGTGACAGTGAAAAAAGGCTAAACGGGTTCCATGGTTGCCATGCTATGGCATCTGCCAGGGCAATCCAGGGAAAAAGGGCACGAAATGATTGTCTGCCGTTGCTTTCACGGAGGAAGGATTGAGTGACGACATTTACCTAGAATCACCCGCGACACTGTTTTTGCTCCATCATGCATTGTGATCTCAACCCAGAATTCCAATGGGCTGGGGAGACTGCGGGAACTATGGGGTAGCTATGGGATACCTACCCACAGTGCAACGCTCCGGAAATCGACGCTAGTCTCGGTACATGGATACACACCGCCGAATTAATGTGCTTACTGTGGCCACATGCACTCGACTTTATACAATCTGTTTTAAAAAACTGGTTTCTGTAATATCGGAATAATCCCGTAGTGTAGACATACCCTGAGCCTCTCTACCTTTTCTCAGACATGGAGACAGGAACTGACTGTGACAGCATTCAGCAGCCTGAGACTCAAACAGACACTCAGTTGTTGTGTATTTGGTTGTCATGGTTTTTGTTCCTATGGCAACTGAGTTAGATTATTAGGGGATAGCCCAGCCTGTTTCGGCTGGTTGGGTGAGCTCTGTGTCTGTAAATAAAATGGTAGTTTTGTTAGCTGTCTGCCCTCAAGTGATTTGTTCCTAAACCGGCTGCCCCCAAGGATATAACATCAGTCATTGCTGAGAGAGGGAACCAGCCAAGGGACAGCTATGATCTTTTCTTTCTGATCTGTGGAGTGACTGAAGTGTTACATAACTCAGTAACAACAAAAATATTGACAAAATATAATTGAGTGAATTAGGTGGCAAATAGGTTTTAATGCTCAGTGTTTTGTGACTTGCCAGGGCAGAGAAACTCTCTGGTAGGACTGATGCAAATACTTTCAGAAGTAGCAAATTTGCCTAAATACTGATCCTGCAGCTACCAGTCACAACCCCCAGACCAGCACCTACACTCAGCATTTGAGCATGTCTATACTGAGGCATGTCTGATGTGGCCTGTGTTGGCAGCCAAAAAGCTAACCCCTGTAGCTTTTGGATAACTGGTTGTGCTACTGTTTGAGTGCTGGGCATGACTTCCTATCAACTCACACAAAGAAACAATTCTGATTTTTCAGAGACACTTCAGTGTGCAGTAGGTATATTTTCCACACCTCTTAAGAAAGGCGGTGAGTTCTTCTGAACTGGCACTTGTAGACTTAGTTGTGTAGGACTGTGAGATATTTATCTTTAAAAATAGGAGAGGACCCCCTGGAATTTTCCAGGAAAGAGATCTTGTTTAAACAAAACAAAGCTCTATTTTCCAAGCTTCTCTACATGATTCCAGATACAGAGCCAGATTCTGCAGTCATTTACATGTATGTAAATTCATAATAACTCCTTTGACTTCAGTCGAATTACTCTAGATTTACTCCAGGAAGCACAATTTGGTCTATGCTCTTTTACATGGACCTACTTCTCAAGTAACATTTGGCACAGTGCAGAATCCTGGCTGATACCTGTTTGAGTTTGGGATTGCCCAAGATCAAGATCATAGAGTGTCCCATGGGATAGGCAGCCATCACAACTGTATAGATGACATCCCAGCTGCTGTTAGTTGAGAAGATGTCAGCTAATGTGAGAATCAAAGCAACAAAATTGAAAAGGTATGGGATAAGGAAGGAGAAGATGGATTTGATGGTACCCATGTGGGCCTCCATGTTGGGATCTGTAAAGCCAGTTGCCTTGTTTTCCATCTTTCTTGTGTGTCTCCACAGAGAGGTGATTAACAGGATAGTGGAAGCAACAAAGACTAGTAAAGGCAGACATATCCCAATGTTGTCGAGAAGAATCTGGGGAAACAAATTGATCTCCTTTGCAACTGTCCCCTTTGTGCTGTTTGCCATGGAGTAGTTGCAGTACACATTGTAGATGTCCCACAAGAAAGGAAAAGGGATGATTCTACCAGCATCCATGGAACCAGACCGGAAATTTTTCACTTCAGCCAGATGAACAGGGGCTGGGTGAAGCTGGCAGTCTTGGCACAGTAGAAGACACTGAGCCAAGCAGCAAACCAGAGGCTGGAGTAGTTCAGAAACATGATGAGAGTATTGAAAATTTTGTATACCTTATCCTCATTATAAAAGGTTGGATAGAACATGCTGCAAACCACCATCAGCATGAACCGGGTCTGCAGGCAGAGTCTGGATAAGCTCAGGAAGATCAAGATCATATCACAGGAGGACAGTCTCCTGATCATGACCCAGTTGGTGAGATTGATAGCCACAATGACTCCATTTCCCCCAATTCCTATGATGGATTCAATGGCTAAAATGATCAGATAGAAGAGAGAAATTTGAGTTGGCTTGTCTGCCCTCCGGGAAGCAGAGTCTTCACCTGACATCCTTGTGGGCTCCTAAAACCTCTGGACATGTAGGAATATGCCTGCCTATAGATGCTGGTGTCAGCTGGCTGCTGTCCCCAAAATTCCTGCCAATTTATCTCAGAGGAAGAACTTTGCAATAGATCATTTCTCATTTATTTTGTTTATTTCTTGCACTATTTGATGACCAAAAGCCCAGCTACATTCTCTGGCCATGCAAATTGGGGAAGGCTTAAATTACTGCCTATTTACTTCTCAGACAGAAGGGCTTGAAAAGCAGTTTGAAAATCTTACTTTTTATACGTTTACAAAGTTCTCCCTGGATTCATATCCCTACAATGTGTGTACCCTTTTTTATCCGAGCACTGGACCCCAAACCCTCTCTTCTTTTACTGATTAGAACCTTCTATTTTGGAGGAGTTGAGGGACAGGTCCTATCAACTTTAGAGAGTATTTAAAATTGATTATAATCACACCTGCTTAATTTTTTATCCAGCCTTTCAATCCCTTCCTTTTCCACACACCCCCACCCCCACCCCCCACACAGCTAGATGTTTTGGATCTCTTTTATTTCACTTTGAATGGTTTTTGTGCCAGCCTTTGGTGTGCTTTGATTTTGTTTGCTTTGTGTGTGTTTGCAACCTTGAACTCGGGATTCAAAAACACAAAAGTCAAAGGAAAACACAACCAAAACTGCATGATTTGACCTGGTTTGGAATCAAAGCAACTGATTGGGGATGTGCTGCTGGGTGGACTCTTCAATACACCTCAGCTTCCAGCCTAGTATATTGGTCAAATTCTGATAGAGCTGCTTATTGCCCCTCCTTCCAGTCCTGTCCTCTGACTGGAAGAGAGATCTGAGGTCTCACTCGCCTTAGGAAAATAAGAACATAAAAATGGCCAGACTGGGACATACCAATGGTCCATCTAGCATTGTGTCTTGTCTTCTGACAGTGGCTAGTGGGAGAGAGTGAACAGAAAAGGGCAGTTTATCAAGTGATAAATCCCCTGTCATCCAATCCCAGGTTCTAGCAGTCAGCAGTTTAGGAACACCCAGAGCATGGGGTTGAATCCTTGGCTAATAGCCATAGATGGACATGTCCTCCATGAACTTATCTCATTTGTTTTAACTCTGTCATACCTTTTGGCTTCACAACATCCCCTAGCAATGAGTTCCACAGATTGACTGTGCATTGTGTGAAGAAGTACTTCCTTATGTTTGTCTTAAACCTGCTGCCTACTACTTTCACTAAGTGATGACCACTTATTCTTCTGTTATGTGAAGGGGTAAATAACACTTTCTTATTCACTTTCTCCATGACATTCATGATTTTATGTATCTCTATTATGTCCCCCCATAGTCATCTCTTTTCCAAGCTGAAAAGTCTGAGTCTTCTTATCATCACACATGGAAGCTGTTCCATACCCTTAATCATTTTTGTTTCCTTTCTCTGTGCTTTTTCCAATTCTAATATATATTTTTTGAGATGGGACAACCAGAACTTCATGCAGTATTCAAACGGTATGTCTACACTACGATATTAGGTCGAATTTATAGAAGTTGATTTTTAGGAAGCGATTTTATACAGTCAATTGTGTGTGTGTCCCTACTAAGTGCATTAAGTTGGCAGAGTGCATCCAGAGTACCGTGGCTAGCATTGACTTTCGGATCATTGCACTGTGGATAGCTATCCCACAGTTCCTGCAGTCTCCGCTGGAATTGGAATTCTGGGTTGAGCACCCAATGCCTGATAGGGCAAAAACATTGTTGTGGGTGGTTTTGGGTACATGTTGTCAGTCACCCTTTCCTCCGTGAAAGCAACAGCAGGCAATCGTTTTGTGCCTTTTTTCCATGCAGACACCATACTTTTTTCAGCAGACGGTGCAGTAGGACTGCTAACCATCGTCATCCAACCACTGCTTCCACTGCAACTCCGCTCTCCTGCTCTCCTGGTACCATGAATCCACATCTCAGGTCCTCTCAATGTTCTTTATAAATATCTATTCTCGTGGCATCCACCGCTTCCACTGCAACTCTGCTCTCCTCCTCGTGTCTCGATAGTGAATTTCTCCATGTTGTCTGTCATGGGCTCCCGGGAACATGTGTTCTTCCTCGGTAAATGTGTGCAGTGCTAACTATTGTCCTCCACCGCTTCCGCTGCAACCCTGCTCTCCTGCTCCCATGAATCCACCTCGTAGGGCCTCTCGTCTTTCAGTATAAATATCTATTCTCGTGGCATCCATTGTCCTCCACCACTTCTGCTGCAACTCTGCTCCCCTGCTCTCCTGGTGCCATGAATCCACCTCGCAGGTCCTCTTATCATTCGGTATAAATATCTATTCTTATGGTATCCGTCATCATCCCCCGCTTCCACTGCAACTCTGCTCTTCTGCTTTCCCAGAGACTCCATACCACAGCAAACATGGAGCCCACTCAGCTCACCGCTGCTGTTGTGAACACTGTAAACACCTCACACATTATCCTGCAGTATGTTGGGTTGGGTGCCCGGAGCATTCTTGGCCGTCTGGGTGAGAAGGCTATGGAACTTGGAGAGGAAAGCGGGCGGTTACACAGTTACACAGGGGCAGCAGTGGCAGTCTGTGCTCCTGCTGCCTTTCCTGCAACTCCACCAGACGCTGGAGCATATCAGAACCTGCAAAAGCAGGCAAGGAGGCGATGACAGTGTGATCACAATAGTGAAGAGGACATGGACACAAACTTCTCTCAAAGCACGGGCCCTGGCAATTTGGACATCATGGTGGTAATGGGGCAGGTTCATGACATAGAACGCCGATTCTGGGCATGGGAAACAAGCACAGGCTGGTGTGACCGCATAGTGTTGCAGATGTGGGATGATTCCCAGTTGCTGCGAAACTTTCGCATGCGTAAAGAAACTTTCATGGAACTTTGTGACTTGCTTTCCCCTGCCCTGAAGCACAAGAATACCAAGATGAGAGCAGCCCTCACAGTTGAGAAGCAAGTGGTGATAGCCCTCTGGAAGCTTGCAACGCCAGACAGTTACTGGTCAGTTGGGAATCAATTTGGAGTGGGCAAGTCTACTGTGGGGGCTGATTTCATCCAAGTAGCCAACGCAATCACTGAGCTGCTGCTATCAAGGGTAGTGACTCTCGGAAATGTGCAGGTCATAGTGGATGGCTTTGCTGCAATGGCATTCCGTAACTGTGGTGGGGTGATAGATGGAACGCATATCCCTATCTTGGCACCGGACTACCTTGGCAGCCAGTACATAAACCGCAAGGGGTATTTTTCAATGGTGCTGCAAGCACTGGTGGATCACAAGGGATGTTTCACCAACATCAACATGGGATGGCCGGGAAAGGTGCATGACGCTCACATCTTCAGGAACTCTGGTCTGTTTGAACAGCTGCAGGAAAGGGCTTATTTCCCAGACCAGAAAATAACAGTTGGGGATGTTGAAATGCCTATAGTTATCCTTGGGGACCCAGCCTACCCCTTAATGCCATGGCTCATGAAGCCATACACAGGCACCTTGGACAGTAGTGAGGAGCTGTTCAACTATAGGCTGAGCAAGTGCAGAATGGTGGTAGAATGTGCATTCAGACATTTAAAAGCACGCTGGCGCAGTTTACTGACTCAGTTAGACCTCAGCGAAACCAATATTCCCATTGTTATTACCGCTTGCTGTGTGTTCCACAATATCTGTGAAAGTAAGGGTGAGATGTTTATCGCGGGGTAGGAGGTTGAGGGAAATTGCCTGGCTGCTAATTATGCGCAGCCAGATGCCAGGGTGATTAGAAGAGCACAGCAGGATGCACTGTGACCAGAGAAGCTTTGAAAACCAGTTTCATGACTGACCAGGCTATGCTGTGACTGTTCTGTTTGTTTCTCCTTGATGAAAACCCTCCCCCTTGGTTCACTCTATTTCCCAGTATGTCAACCCCCCTTCCCCCTTCAATCAACACTTACAGAGGCAATAAAGTCATTATTGTTTTAAAATCATGAATCCTCACACAAATAGGGGGATAACTGCCAAGGTAGCCCGGGAGGGGTCGGGGAGGAGGGAAGCACCGGGTGGATGGTGGATGAGGGGAGGAGGGGAAGGAAATGCCACACTGCACTTCAAAACTTATTGAATGCCAGCTTTCTGTTGCTTGGGCAGTCCTCTAGAGTGGAGCGGTTGGGTGCCCGGAGCATTCTTGGCCGTCTGGGTGAGAAGGCTATGGAACTTGGAGAGGAAAGCGGGCGGTTACACAGTTACACAGGGGCAGCAGTGGCAGTCTGTGCTCCTGCTGCCTTTCCTGCAACTCCACCAGATGCTGGAGCATATCAATTTTATCCCCCAGTAGCCTCAGCATTGCATCCTGCCTCCTCTCATCACATTGCTGACACCTCTCATCTTGCTCCTGCCACCTCTCATCTCGCTCGTCCCTCCTGTCCTTGCATTCATTTTCTGCTTTCCTGGACTCTGACATTCTTTGCCTCCATGCATTTTGCTGAGCTCTTTCAGTGCGGGAGGACTGCATGAACTCAGAGAACATTTCATCGCGAGTGTGTTTTTTTCACCTTCTTATATGCGGTAGCCTCTGGGATGGAGATGATAGGAGGAGCATTGAAACATTTGCAGCTGCGGGAGGAAAAAAGGGAGAGTAGTATTGAAAAAGACACATTTTAGAGAACAATGGGTAGATTCTTTCACAGTGAACCAAGCTATTAACATTACATAGCACATGTGCTTTCACTACAAGGTCTCATTTTGCCTCTTATATTGAGGGCCTGTCGGTTTGATGTGAGAGGTCACACATGCAGGGCTGGCGGGCAACAGAATTCAGCTTGCAGGCAGCCATGGTAAGCCACAGTCTTTCAGCTTGTTCAACCTTCATAACGTGGGAATGGTTTCAAACAGCAGTGCCCTCCTTTCCCATACCAAGCACCTATTGGGTTGGCCATTTAAAAGGAGCAGCTGTACTGCCTGCAAATGCATCCCAAGTCTTCAGGGCAAATTAATCATTAAACACACTTGCTTTTAAACCATGCATTATATTTACACAGGTACACTCACCAGGAGTGCTTTCTCCGGCTTCAAGGTCCATGAGCCCGCCTTGGGAGGGTTGGGAGAGTATTAGCTCCAGGGTGGTAAACAGTTCCTGGCTGTTGGGGAGAATAGTTTCTCCACTTGTGTGCTGTGCGCTATCCTCATCCTCCTCCACCTCCTCATCTTCCTCGTCCCCAAAATCTCATCCCTATTGCATGAGATTCCTCCCTTGCAGGTGTTCACAGACAGGGGTGGGGTAGTGGTAGCTCCCCCCTCCCCATAGAATTGCATGCAGCGCATCATAGAAATGGCATGTCTGGGGCTCTGACCTGAAGCGGCCATTTGCCTCTTTGGTTTTTTGGTAGGCTTGCCTGAGCTCCTTAACTTTCACACGGCACTGCTGTGGGTTCCTGTTGTCTCTGTCCATCATGCCCTTGGAGATTTTTTCAAATATTTTGGCATTTTGTCTTTTGGAATGGAGTTTGGATAGCACAGATTCGTCTCCCCAAACAGCGATCAGATCCATCACCTTCCATTCGGTCCATGCTGGAGTTTTTTTGCAATGCTGGGACTGCACGGTCACCTGTGCTGATGAACTCGCCACGCTGGCCAAATGGAAAATGAAATTCAAAAGTTCCCAGGGCTTTTGCTGTGTACCTGGCTAGTGCATCTGTGTTGAAAGCACTGTCCAGAGCGGTTACAATGGAGCACTCTGGGATAGCTCCCGGAGTCCAATACCACCGCATTGCGTCCACACTACCCCAAATTTGACCTGGCAATGTCGATTTCAGTGCTAATCCCCTCATCAGGGAAGAGTACAGAAATTTATTTTAAGAGCCCTTTTAAGTCAACAAAAATGGCCTCATTGTGTGGACTGGTGCAGGGTTAAATCGATCTAATGCTGCTATAGTCAACCTAAACTCATAGTGTAGACCAGGGCAAAGTGTGGGCGTAGCATGGATTTATATAGTGATATTATGTTTTCTGTCTTATTATCTATCCCTTTCCTAACATTCTGTTATTTTTTTTTGACTGCCACTGCACATTGAGGACGTTTTTAGAGAACTATCCACCCCAATTCCAAGATCTCTTTCTGAAGTGGTAACAGCTAATTTAGAACCCATCATTTTCTATGTATAGTTGGGATTATGTTTTCCAATGTGCATTATTTTGCCTTTATCAACATTGAATTTCATCTGCCATTTTGTTGCCCAGTCACCCAGTTTTGTGAGATCCCTTTAAAAGTGAAGTTGCCAGAGATGCATTGCTGTGGAGAACTCAATATTTTGGTCTCTGTGTAATTCTTATTAAGTGAATGGCCATTGGATGGATTTGGACAGGGTAGGGGTTGCATGGGGGAATGATTCCAATTGTGTAGGATCACCATAGTCCATGTCAAAGAAGATTATGAGGGGACTTGATCATGGTCTATAAATATCTACACAAGGAAAGGATTTCTGGTAGTAGAGGACTCTTTAATCTAATAATAGGTTTCAGAGTAGCAGCCGTGTTAGTCTGTATCCGCAAAAAGAACAAGAGTACTTGTGGCACCTTAGAGACTAACAAATTTATTTAAGCATAAGCTTTCGTGGGCTATAGCCCGCTTCATCAGATGCAGTCTAATAAATCTAACAAAGGTATAAGAAGATCCTAGAAGCTGAACGTAGATGAATCTAGGCAAGAAATAATACTTGATATTTTAAGTGAGGATAATTAACTATGAGAACAATTTATCAAGGGATGTGTTGAAGTCCGCTGAAGTCTTTAAATCGAGATAGGGAGTCTTTTTAAAAAAAAACAAGCTCTAGCTCAATCAGAAGATTGCTTGCAGTAATTCCTAGGTGAAGTTCTATGGCCTGTGTTATGCAAGGGATTGGACTAGATGATCATAATGATGCATTCAAGACCCCAAATCTATTAATCTACTCTTGGTAGCAAATACTCTGAGGCTGATGCTCCACTTCCTTCACCCTTATATACTCATTTACAGCTGTACAAAGTAGGTGTGAAAATGCTGCTATTACCACAAGGCAGTGAAGAAACAAGCCCGATGCCTGATGGTAAGTTCTTGTAGGCAATATTGTAAAAGATAACATCACTTGAGGAGTACAAAAAAGAGAGGATGTGAAAGGGTAATGCACATGTCTAGAAGGAAATGAAGAATTATATATAATACCTTATAACATTTTAGCTTTACTTATATTATTTTGTATTAGTAATGAAAGAGAGGTTACAGTTTATGAGCTTCTTTGAATAGCAGATATTGAGAGGCTGTTTCAAGGAGGAGCTATGTGAGCCTTTTCACTGATTTCAATGGGCTTTGGACCAAGGTCCACAGTGAGAAGTATGTTCTTCTCTACTGAATAGGCAGAACCACAGCCCTAAGAACTAACAGACAATTCTGCTCCCTTATAATCAATTTGTGACTAAATGGTAATTTGTATCAGTACTTAGAGAGATATAATATAGAGATGATTCTCTTTTGTATGCCTTTAAATGTAAGGCCTGGTCTACACACAGTTTTTGTATCAGTATACTATTTGAGTTAGGAGACTTATTCTTTACTGAAATATTAATACTGGTACAACCCCTAGTGTGAACACAGTTATACCAGGTGCCATGTGGGAATACCGATACTGTTATAAAGCACTTTTATATCACTATAACTGAAACAACATAGTGGTGTTGTACCACTTTATCTGTGCCGGTACAGTTAAAGCAGTACACATTTTGTGCACAGACAAGCCCAACGTCTACATGGTCCCTGGGGCATCGCTGTGAGGCAAATCAAGATGGAGAATTCACAGAATATGAGAGAGGCACTTTGCTTTCTCTTTGGGTATGTCTACACTACGGCATTATTCCGATTTTGCAGAAACCGATATTTGGACACAGATTGTATAAATTCGAGTGCACGCAGCCACACTAAGCACATTAATTTGGCGGTGTGCGTCGATTTCCGGAGCATTGCACTGTGGGTAGCTATCCCATAGTTATCTCATAGTTCCCTCAGTCTCCCCTGGCCATTGGAATTCTGGGTTGAGATCTCAGTGCCTGATGGGGCAAAAAACATTGTTGCTGGTGGTTCTGGGTACAGCCTCACCCCTCCTGCCATGAAAGCAACAGCAGACAACCATTTCACACCTTTTTTCCTGGGTGAACTGTGCAGACGCCATACCACAGCACGCATGGAGCCTTCTCAGCTGAAGACAGAAATCATGGACACTGTAAACACTTCACGCATTCTCGTGCAGTTTATGCTGAACCAGGACCTGCAAAACCAGGTGAAGAGGAGGCGGCTACAGCAGCGCGGCAACGAGAGTGATGAGGACATGGACACAGAATTCTCTCAAACCGCGGGCCCCGGCGCTTTGGAGATCATGCTGGTAATGGGACAGGTTCTAGCCATTGAATGCCGATTTTGGGCCTGGGAAACAAGCACAGACTGGTGGTACCACATAGTGTTACAGGTGTGGGACGATTCCCAGTGGCTGTGAAACTTTCTCATGCATAAGGGCACTTTCATGGAATTTTGTGACTTGCTTTCCCCTGCCCTGAAACGCCAGAATACCAAGATGAGAGCAGCCCTCACTGTTGAGAAGCGCGTGGCGATAGCCCTCTGGAAGCTTGCAATGCCAGACTGCTACCGGTCAATCGGGAATCAATTTGGAGTGGGCAAATCTACTGTGGAGGCTGCTGTGATGCAAGTAGCCAAAACAATCACTAAGCTGCTGCTACGAAAGGTAGAGACTCTGGGAAATGTGCAGGTCATAGTGGATGGCTTTGCTGCAATGGGATTCCCTAACTGAGGTAGGGTGATATACTGAATCCTGCCAGGAGTGCAGGAGACTGGACTAAATGACCTCTCGAGGTCCCTTCCAGTCCTATGATTCAATAATTAGCTCTGAGCGAGGAGTGGGGCTCTGTGAGTTAAAGCTTTTGGGAACCTGTAGCCCTGGTTTTTATCCTGGCTCTGGAAAGAGAGTGGGGGTCATTACGTGCTCTTGTAAAACCTGAATTTGTTCCTCCAATGTCTGTTGCTTTTGTCTGCATGACAAATAGACTGCAGGAGTGCCTGCTACAGTTAACTTTTTTGGGTCAACTCCATGTGTTAATGCATCAATTTTAGGTATTAAAACTCTCAGCTTTTCACTTTGAAATTCTTTTTTATCCTCTCCCCTGTGACCAAGTGACAGCTCTTGTCTCCTAATGTGCTTTGTGAACCATTGCATTTTTCCCTTCATCTGATTTACCAGTCCAGTGAAAGTACTGTTTGCTGCTTCTCCCTCCTGTGCACTTACTTCTCCCGTTCTGACAGGCACCAGTCTAGGTCTCGGTTTAGGTTTTACCGGAATCAGGTTTTTACTTTATGATGGTGGATGCAATGCAGTGGCCTCTGCTCATGGGTTGTTACGTGGCTGGTTTGGGTCATTCCCAATATCCCCATTGCAGCACCCATTCCAATCATTCCATGTTACAGCTTTTAATTTTGCTCAGGTAGCCTTTTTCCATTTCTGTCCCCGCTTTTCAGGTACTATATAAGTACCCGAAGCCTGTTGCTGACCACCCATATTTATAACAGGACAGCACTTCTCTTTCTTGTGGATCCTTTACAGCTGTTTCCAATGTTTTATTCTGACCTTACGCTTCCTGTAACGTATAATATCTCTGGACTGCTTGCCACCCTGCTAGGAGAGCAGGAGCATTCCAGGGCTCTGTTGCTTCTCTTGATTCTTTTAACCCTTTGTTTCTGTTAATTGCCCTGCCAGTTTTGTGGCATGTTGTGTACATTTCTTACTCTTATTATTTTCCAAAGCTACAGTCTGTGCTCTAGCCTTACAGATTCCATTCCATGTTTCTTCCCCTTTGCTGGCAACCCATAAATTATCAAACTCTGTGGGAATTTGCAGGTAGGAGTTTGGTTCCCTAGCTCGTAGCTTTCTGCCATATCAGATCACGATTCCTACAGAGGACAGCTCACCTACTTACCAGATTAGCTGTCAAGGTCACCAGTGTAGTCAGTTGTTGGCTGCATGTGTGTTCACACTGCATGCTGCACTGGCTGTAGCCAACTAGTTTGTACAGTAGGCTCCAGTCGAACTGCCCAATAATACCACAGATTCAGTTCATAGCAAAGGCATTTGGCCAGGTTTATTGACAACGAAGCATGGTCCTTATGCCCTGACTCAATGGTTACAGTTACATTAACACATATGCTCGTTGCAATGGACTCGGCTCAGTGAATGGCAGGACTTTCCATTCCCCCCTCGGCCGGGCATCTGAGACTTCTTTCTATACAGCGATACAAACGTTACGTATTGTCCCTCTGACTTGGTTAGTTACCACCCTTTAACTTGCACCTTGGGGGGGAAGGGATAGCTCAGTGGTTTGAGCATTGGCCTGCTAAACCCAGAGCTGTGAATTCAATCCTTGAGGGGACTATTTAGGAATGAGGGGGCAAAACAACCTGTCAAGGACAGTACTTGGTCCTGTTGGTGAAGGTAGGGGATTGGACTCAACAACCTTTCAAGGTCCCTTCCAGCTCTATATCTCCATATTTCATTTTTTTTAAACCTCTTGGTTTGATCAAAACATTTCAATTCATCACCCTGTCATCCTGACCTTATCTTTAGGAGGGGTCAGTGTGTCCTATATTATCTTTGGGGAGTGTGTTTACACCATAACCTTGTATCATGGTGTCCTGGTACTACCCTTCTGGGATCTGTATATGTGAGTGTGCTGTGCCTAGCTTAGGAATGTTGGTGTTTTCGCAACACCAGCCCTGTTCTCGCCAGGTTCTGTGAACTTGCAAGTTGGCATGTTTTGTTACAGGGCCTGATTTTGGCTCATAACTTGACTCTTGCTAACTCTGCTTTATATCAGCAGGGTCTGACCTTATACCAGGCCCCTTATACCAGGACTCATGTCTCAAGCTCTCTTTCTACTACAGGTGATATCAGAATCCTTGGAATGATTTCAGAGACAAGACTAATCTGGGCATCTTGGTAACTCCTATTTTGCATTCAGTCCTGAGTTCCTATCTGCCCTCTGCCAGAGTGGCAGTAGCTATGCCCTGCAGAACTTTTCTGAACCATAAATTTCTTAATTATACCAGGCTGCTTCCACTTAACCCTAGAACACTGTACCTCCCTCTGTGAGGAATTGTCATCTTAGTTCCCAGAGGAGATCGCCCAAGAACACTAGACCAAGAGTAGGACCAGGAATAACAAGCCATGAGGGGGACAAGCAACACAATGTCCTTCTTCTCAGATTTTAGTTAATTAAATTAGTTACTGTAGTTGCCAAGGGGATGCTATTTGATTGTCAATAGGAGGGTAGATGGCTCACGTGGCAACAAGTGGGAGTGGAGGTGTACCTGAAACAAAGTCTCTATTTAGATGTTGTTTACAGTATGAGAAAGTTTGGGGACCCCTGGTTTAAAGCATTAACGCTTCCTGTGAGTTAGTCCAAACATACAATATATGTCCTTACACTAAAGAAAAAAAATGGTGATATTTTTTAATACTAACTACAAAGCTTAGCATTTCTGTAGTGGTTTTTTACACATTCAAAGTACCATACAAACATTTACTAATTTTTCCATTTGTTTTTCACTAACTATCCAGCTGCATTCTATCGGGATGCAAATTCAGGGTGGATTCTCTTACTTATTTTCCATTACATATAGGAAACACTTTGCATTTCTCCATCTGGTCTGTTTAGTAAGTGACTAAAAGCAAATCACTGTTTTGTTAAACAAAGGAACTCTGGGTAACAGAGATACAGATCGTGGTTTGTCTCTCCATTAAAGCTAGATTTGAGGCCAGCTGGAAGTCACTGGAGCTACATCAATTTACCCTAGCCTAGAGGAGAACTGAAGCATGAGGCAACCAAAATATAGCTCCCGTAAGGCACCATGGCAATATTTCTGAATCAGATATTTTGTTTTTTTGGCCAAAGTATCTCATTTTGCTGCCAAAAGTTGCTGGTTTTCAGCCAAAACATATTTTATTTGAATTTTCACAACCCCCACGCCCACACACAAAATTTGGATGAGGAAAAAAAATCATCTTCTGACCAGATATAATCAAAATACATTAATATTTTCTGACAAATGAATCATTGGATATACTAGAACTCCACATATTTTACTTTGTGTCTGTCCCAAAACTACCTTGTTAAAATAGATTATTACCCAGTGACTGTCAATGGGTTACTTCAGGAACTTGAATAATTTTCCTGCATTTTAATTAATCTCAATCTCTTATATCATTTTTTTAAAATTGTTAAATAAATGTGTTTTAGTTCTAACAGTATATTGTTTGTATGGGGTTTATAATTGGGACGTTTGGGTCAGAGTCATTGCACAGATTAGCTCAGGTTTATTCCTGGAGGCTCCCAAGATGTGTGTACAGCAGCGGTCCCCAACCTTTTTGGCACCAGGGACCAGTTTAGTAGAAAAAAAAATTCCACGGACCTGTGGGATGGTTTTGGGATGATTAAAGCGCATTACATTTATTTTTGTACTTTTATTTATTATTATTGTAATATATAATGAAATAATTATACAACTGACCATAATGCAGAATTAGTGGAAGCCCTGCCCCTATCTGACCCCCACCCACTTCCTGCCCCCCCGACTGCCCACCCCCCTCAGAATCCCCGACCCATCCTGCTCCTTGTCCCCTCACCATCCCCCAGAGACCCCCACCACCCTGGGACCCCACCCCTGCTCCCTGTCCCCTGTCTGCCCCAACCCCTATCCCCCCCCCACTGAGTCCTGACAGACCCCCCCAGAACACCCACAATCCAACCCCCCCCATTCCCTGCCCCCTGACCGCCCCCCCAACCTCCGCCCCCTAACTGTGCCCTGACTGTCCCCAGGACTCCCTGCCCCTTAGCCAACCCCGCTGGCCCCAGCCTCTTACCCCGGCTCCCTCCTCACCCGGAGCCTCAGCACATTGCCCAACAGCTGCAGCTAGTCTCCGGCGGGGCCTGAGCTCCATCCCGCTCAGAGCCGCGTGGTGAGGGGGCGGGGCTGGGAGCTCCACGCCGAGCGGAGGCAGCTGAGCTCAGCCTGGAGCTCCCAGCCCCACCCCCTGACCACGCGGCTCTGAGGGGGCGGGGCTCAGGGGCCCCGCCGGAGACATGCCGCTTGATGTGCTAGGGGTCGGTTCGCGGCCCGGTTCCTAACAGGCCGCGGACCGGTACCGGTCCGCGGCCCGGGGGTTGGGGACCCCTGGTGTACAGGGCCCAGTCAGGGCATCGCCAAGAGTAATTTCCTTATAAATAAAAGGACTGCAGCAGAGGAGTGGATGGAGGATCCCCACCTATCCAACGTCACTACTGGCATACTTAGGATCTGCTTTTTCATTTACAACATCAAGTGCCGGGCCACAAAGGTGCGTGCGGCCTGCTCCCGAGTAACCTGGGAAGGAAAGGGGAGGTTACATCTGTAGAAAATGATACCAGTAGCAGTTGATCAGTAATGTTAGCAGTTGGTCAGTGGGATACCGGGAGGAAACATAAGGAGGAGGATACAAAATGAGAAGCCTCCTGATTCATACTGAGAAAGTAAGGCAATTGGCTAGTTATCTTAGGTGCATGTACATGAATGCAAGAAGCCTGGGAAACAAGCAGAAAGAATTGGAGGTCCTGGCACAATCAGGGAACTATAATGTGATTTGAATAACAGAAACTTGGTGGGGCAGTTCACATGACTGGAGCACTGTCATGGATGGGTATAAACTGTTCAGGAAGGACACATATGGGAGGAAAGGTGGAGGAGTGGCATTGTATATAAGAGAGCAGTATGGTTGCTCAGAGGTCCAGTATGTAACTGGAGAAAAGCCTGTTGAGAGTCTTTGGGTTAAGTTTAGAGGTGAGAGCAATAAGAGTGATGTCGTAGTGGGCGTGTGCAATAGACCACCGGATCAGAAGGAGGAGATAGACAAGGCTTCCTTCAGACAACTAACTGAAGTTTCCAGGCCCTGGTTCTAATGGGGGACTTCAATCACCCTGACATCTGCTGGGAGAGCAATACAGCAATGCACAAACAATCCAGGAAGTTTTTGGAGTGTGTTGGGGACAACTTCTGGTACAAGTTCTGGAAGAACCAACTAGGGGCCGTGCTCCTTTTGAGCTGCTGCTTACAAACAGGGAAGAATTGGTAGGGGAAGTAGCAGTGGGTGGCAACCTTGGCAGCAGTGACCATGAGATAGTTAAGTTCAGAATTCTGACAAAAGGAAGAAAGGAGTATAGCAAAATACGGACCCTATTTTCAGAAAAGCAGACTTAGACTCCCTTAGGGAACTGATGGGCAGGATCTCCTGGGAGGCTAATATGAGGGGGAAAGGAGTCCAGGAGAAATGGCTGTATTTTAAAGAAGCCTTATTGACAACACAGGAACAAACCATTCCAAAGTGCAGAAAGAATAGCAAATATGGCAGGTGACCAGCTTGGCTTAACAGTGAAATCTTCGGTGAGCTTAAACTCAAAAAGGAAGCTTACAAGAAGTGGACATTTGGACAGACGACTAGGGAGGACTATAAAAATATTGCTAGAGCATGCAGGGGTGTAATCAGGAAGGCCAAGGGATGACTGGATTGCAGCTAGCAAGGGATGTGAAGGGTAACAAGTAGGGTTTCTACAGGTATGTTAGCAACAAGAAGGCCAGGGAAAGTGGGGGACCCTTACTGAATGGGGGAGGCAACCTAGTGACAGATGATGTGGAATAAGTTGAAGTACTCAATGCTTTTTCTGCCTTGGTCTTCACAGACAAGGCCAGCTCCCAGACTGCTGCACTGAGCAGCACAGTAGGGGGAGGAGGTGAGCAGCCCTGAGTGGTGAAAGAACAGGTTAAGGACTATTTAGAAAAGCTGGACAAGCACAAGTCCATGGGTCCAGAGCTAATGCATCCAAGGGTGCTGACTGAGTTTCCTGATGTGATTGCAGAGCCATTGGCCATTATCTTTGAAAATTCATTGTGATCGGGAGAGGTCACAGACAATTGGTAAAAGGCAAATACAGTGCTCATATTTAAAAAAGGGAAGAAAGAGAACCCGGGGAACTACAGTCTCACTTCAGTTTCCAGCAAAATCATTGAGCAGGTCCTTGAGGATTCCATTTTGAAGCACTTGAAGGAGAGGAAGCTGATCAGGAACAGTCAACATGGATTCACCAAGGGCAAGTCATGCCTGACCAACCTGATTGCCTTCTATGATGAGATAACCGGCTTTGTGGATATGGGGAAAGTGGTGGATGTGATATATCTTGACTTTAGCAAAACTTTTGATACAGTCTCCCACAGTATACTTGCCAGTAAGTTAAAGAAGTTTGGATTGGATGAATGGACTATAAGGTGGATAGAAAGCTGGCTAGATTGTCAGGCTCAGTGGGTAGTGATCAACAGCTCAATATCTAGTTGGCAGCCAATATCAAGCAGAGTACCCCAGGTGTAAGTCCTGGGGCCAGTTTTGTTCAACATCTTCATTAATGATCTGGATGATGGGATGAATTGCACCCTCAGCAAGTTTGCAGATGACACTAAGCTGCGGGGGAGAGGTAGATACAGAGGTGAAAGTAAGCCGGTATGGGCCAGTACGGAGGACTGGTAAGAAAAGGAGACTGGCTGAGGGAAGGAGAAGCCTGCCCCCTGCATCAGAATAGTTCAAACTCAGCTGTTCCTTGAGCGGTTCAGCCCCGGGGTTAGGAGCAGTTTCTGGCATCCTTGTTAATTTAACTCACAGTAATTGGGGGGAGGGAGTCGATGGGAGGGTGTGTTTGACCATGGCAGGGGCAGTCCTTTTCTGCCCCCAGGGTGAGGGGATCTCGTCCAATACTAATATACACAACAAATACAAGCATTTGGCTGCACAGCTTAAATCCAGAGCTAATAAAAGCAGGTGGAAGGGGAAAACTCACTGTCACATTGGTTCTCGTCTCCTCCCTCCTCCTCCAGCCAGGCTGCAGACAGTAAGGTTCTGCATTCCTCCCCACCCCCCACTCAGCAGGGGCTCTCCTCTAGGCTCTAGCTTGTAGTAAGGAGACTGGCTGAGATGCCTGCAGAGTCCTACACTTAGAAAGGAAGAATCCCATGCACTGCTACAGGCTGGGGACCGACTGGCTAAGCAGCAGTTCTGCAGAAAAGGACCTGGAGATTAAGTGGACAAGAAGCTGGATATGAGTAAGCAGTGCACCCTTGTTGCCAAAAAGGCCAATGGCATATTGGGCTGCATTAGTAGGAGCATTGCCAGCAGATCGAGGGGAGTGATTATTCCCCTCTATTCAGCACTGGTGAGGCCACACCTGGAGTATTGTGTCCAGTTTTGGTCCTCCCACTGCAGAAGGGATGTGGACAAATTGGAGAGAGTCCAGCGGAAGGCAATGAAAATGATTAGTGGGCTGGGGTACATGACTTATGAGGAGAGGCTGATGGACCTCATCAGGGGCTGCTAACAGGGAGTTTCGCAAGGGAGTTCTCCAGGTGAAGGAGGAGCTAATACAGCATCTGTGGGGTAAGTGACTGTCTGTAGTGTGTGTTTGTTTGTGTTTGGGGGTTACTTGCTGTGTGCTGAGCTTGTGTTTGTCAGTCTGTTTGTTTGTTTGGTTGTTTGAGGGACCGTGTGCTCTGGCTGGCAGTTGGAGGCAGGTTTGAAAGCTCGAAGCCTCTGGTAATTGGCTGAGCCTTAATCAGTGGGCGGGGCATTCACTCAGGCCAGGGCTTTATAAAGCCGCGCACAAGCGACCAGGGAGCTTTCCAAACAGGGGCTGCTAACAGGGAGTTTCGCAAGGGAGTTTGGAAAGAGAGTGGGAGTCCCTTGCCGGCCCTAACCCCTTCCCTGTAGCCCCCCCTAAAACCCTAAAACCTATATACCAAACTACATTCTAAAACTACTTTCCGTAAACCACCCTTTCACTAACTAGGAGACAATGCAGGCAGAAGCCCAGCAGCAGAGTGGGGGCTATCCAGTTTATTGCACTGACTGTCGCATGTATGATTACCTGCCCTGTGGGCGGGTGGCGTATGTGTGCAGTCGGTGCAAGGAGCTCCTGGCCCTCAGAGACCATGTACGGACTTTGGAGGCCAGGGTGGCGGAACTGGAGGAGCTGAGAGAGGCAGAGAGGTATGTTGATGAGGCTTTCCGGGACACTGTAGAATTGTCCCACCTCCGCTTAGACAGCTCCTGTGCTGTTGAGGAGGAAGAAGGCCTCAGGGAAGTAGAGCAGTCAATGGGAGCAGAGGGAAACCTTCCCGTAGTTGGGACCCTCCTTCCAGATGGTGCTGGGGTTGCCTCTCGCACTGAGGTTGCCTCTCCAGGGGAGGGAACTCGAGTTTCTAGGAAAAGGCAGGTGTTAGTAATGGGAGATTCGATTATTAGAAATGTAGATAGCTGGGTCTGTGATGACCGGGAGAACTGTATGGTGACTTGCCTGCCTGGTGCGAAGGTTGCGGATCCCTCGAGGCATCTAGATAGACTTATGTGTAGTGCTGGGGAGGAGCCGGTGGTCGTGGTACATGTAGGTACCAATGACATAGGGAAGGGTAGGAGAGATGTCCTGGAAGCCAAATTTAGGCTGCTAGGGAAGAGACTGAAATCCAGGACCTCTATGGTGGCATTTTCAGAAATGCTCCCAGTTCCACGCGCAGGGCCAGGTAGGCAGGCAGAGCTTCAGAGTCTCAATGCGTGGATGAGACGATGGTGTAGAGAGGAGGGGTTCACGTTCATTAGGAACTGGGGAAACTTCTGGGATGGGAGGAGCCTATACAGGAGAGATGGGCTCCACCTAAACCAAAGTGGAACCAGACTGCTGGCACTAAACATTAAAAAGGTTGTAGAGCAGTTTTTAAACTAGGAGATGGGGGAAAGCCGACTGCTGCAGAGGAGCGTGTGGATCGGACTCAGACTTCTCTTAGGGGAGAGTCTGATGATAGAGAATCTCCAGGTTATAGTCAGGAGCAGAGGAATGAGAAGTATAATGTAAGGGCTGGATCAGATGATAAACAGTCACATAAAAAAGAATCTGGCACATCAGGAAAAGGTAGGCTAATAAACAGGGACAAGTTTTTAAAGTGCTTGTACACAAATGCCAGAAGTCTAAATAATAAGATGGGTGAACTAGAGTGTCTTGTGATAAAGGAGGATATAGATATAATGGGCATCACAGAAACCTGGTGGACTGAGAGCAATCAATGGGACACAATCATTCCGGGGTACAAAATATATCGGAAGGACAGAACAGGCCGTGCAGGGGGAGGAGTGGCACTATATGTTAAAGAAAGTGTAGATTCAAATGAAGTAAAAATCTTAAGCGAATCCACAGGTTCCATAGAGTCTCTATGGATAGAAATTTCATGCTCTAGTAAAAATATAACAGTAGGGATCTATTATCGACCACCTGACCAGGACAGTAATAGTGATGATGAAATGCTAAGGGAAATTAGAGAGGCTATCAAAATTAAGAACCCAATAATAGTGGGGGATTTCAATTATCCCCATATTGACTGGGAACATTTCACTTCAGGACGAAATGCCGAGATAAAATTTCTCGATACTTTAAATGACTGCTTCATGGAGCAGCTGGTACGGGAACCCACACGGGGAGAGGCGACTCTAGATTTAATCTTGAGTGGAGCACAGGAGCTGGTCCAAGAGGTAACTATAGCAGGACCACTTGGAAATAGTGACCATAATACAATAGCATTCAACATCCCTGTGAGGGGAAGAACATCTCAACTGCCCAACACTGTGGCCTTTAATTTCAAAAGGGGGAACTATACAAAAATGAGGGGGTTAGTTAGACAAAAGTTAAAAGGTACAGTGACTAAAGTGAAATCCCTGCAAGTTGCGTGGGCCCTTTTTAAAGACACCATAATAGAGGCCCAACTTCAATGTATACCCCAAATTAAGAAAAACAGTAAGAGAACTAAAAAAGAGCCACCGTGGCTTAACAACCATGTAAAAGAAGCAATGAGAGATAAAAAGACTTCCTTTAAAAAGTGGAAGTCAAATCCTAGTGAGGCAAATAGAAAGGAGCACAAACACTGCCAACTTAAGTGCAAGAGTGTAATAAGAAAAGCCAAAGAGGAGTTTGAAGAATGGCTAGCCAAAAACTCCAAAGGTAATAACAAAATGTTTTTTAAGTACATCAGAAGCAGGAAGCCTGCTAAACAACCAGTGGGGCCCCTTGATGATCAAAATTCAAAAGGAGCGCTTAAAGATGATAAAGTCATTGCGGAGAAACTAAATGGATTCTTTGCTTCAGTCTTCACGGCTGAGGGTGTTAGGGAGATTCCCAAACCTGAGCTGGCTTTTGTAGGTGACAAATCTGAGGAACTGTCACAGATTGAAGTGTCACTAGAGGAGGTTTTGGAATTAATTGATAAACTCAACATTAACAAGTCACCGGGACCAGATGGCATTCACCCAAGAGTTCTGAAAGAACTCAAATGTGAAGTTGCGGAACTATTAACTAAGGTTTGTAACCTGTCCTTTAAATCGGCTTCGGTACCCAATGACTGGAAGTTAGCTAATGTAACGCCAATATTTAAAAAGGGCTCTAGGGGTGATCCTGGCAATTACAGACCGGTAAGTCTAACGTCGGTACCGGGCAAATTAGTTGAAACAATAGTAAAGAATAAAATTGTCAGACACATAGAAAAACATAAACTCTTGAGCAATAGTCAACATGGTTTCTGTAAAGGGAAATCGTGTCTTACTAATCTATTAGAGTTCTTTGAAGGGGTCAACAAACATGTGGACAAGGGGGATCCGGTGGACATAGTGTACTTAGATTTCCAGAAAGCCTTTGACAAGGTCCCTCACCAAAGGCTCTTACGTAAATTAAGCTGTCATGGGATAAAAGGAAAGGTCCTTTCATGGATTGAGAACTGGTTAAAGGACAGGGAACAAAGGGTAGGAATTAATGGTAAATTCTCAGAATGGAGAGGGGTAACTAGTGGTGTTCCGCAAGGGTCAGTCCTAGGACCAATCCTATTCAATTTATTCATAAATGATCTGGAGAAAGGGGTAATCAGTGAGGTGGCAAAGTTTGCAGATGATACTAAACTACTCAAGATAGTTAAGACCAAAGCAGATTGTGAAGAACTTCAAAAAGATCTCACAAAACTAAGTGATTGGGCAACAAAATGGCAAATGAAATTTAATGTGGATAAATGTAAAGTAATGCACATTGGAAAAAAATAACCCCAACTATACATACAACATGATGGGGGCTAATTTAGCTACAACGAGTCAGGAAAAAGATCTTGGAGTTATCGTGGATAGTTCTCTGAAGATGTCCACGCAGTGTGCAGAGGCGGTCAAAAAAGCAAACAGGATGTTAGGAATCATTAAAAAGGGGATAGAGAATAAGACTGAGAATATATTATTGCCCTTATATAAATCCATGGTACGCCCACATCTCGAATACTGTGTACAGATGTGGTCTCCTCACCTCAAAAAAGATATTCTAGCACTAGAAAAGGTTCAGAAAAGAGCAACTAAAATGATTAGGGGTTTAGAGAGGGTCCCATATGAGGAAAGATTAAAGAGGCTAGGACTCTTCAGTTTGGAAAAGAGAAGACTAAGGGGGGACATGATAGAGGTATATAAAATCATGAGTGATGTTGAGAAAGTGGATAAGGAAAAGTTATTTACTTATTCCCATAATACAAGAACTAGGGGTCACCAAATGAAATTAATAGGCAGCAGGTTTAAAACAAATAAAAGGAAGTTCTTCTTCACGCAGCGCACAGTCAACTTGTGGAACTCCTTACCTGAGGAGGTTGTGAAGGCTAGGACTATAACAATTTTTAAAAGGGGACTGGATAAATTCATGGTGGCTAAGTCCATAAATGGCTATTAGCCAGGATGGGTAAGAATGGTGTCCCTAGCCTCTGTTCGTCAGAGGATGGAGATGGATGGCAGGAGAGAGATCACTTGATCGTTGCCTTTTAGGTTCACTCCCTCAGGGGCACCTGGCATTGGCCACTGTCGGTAGACAGATACTGGGCTAGATGGACCTTTGGTCTGACCCGGTACGGCCTTTCTTATGTTCTTATGTTCTTATGACCTGGGGTTATTTAGTCTGCAGAAGAGAAGAGTGAGGGGAGATTTGATAGCAGCCTTCAACTACCTAAAGAGGGGTTTCAAAGAGGATGGAGCTAGGTTTTTCTCAGTGGTGGTAAATGACAGAACAAGGAGCAATGATCTCAAGTTGCAGTATGAGAGGTCTAGGTTGGATATTAGGAAACACTATTTCACTAGTAGGGTGGTGAAGCACTGGAATGGGTTACTTAGGGAAGTGGTAGGATCTCCCTCCTTAGAGAGTTTTGATGCCCGGCTTGACAAAGCCCTGGCTGCGATGATTTAGTTGGTGTTGGTCCTGCTTTGAGCAGAGAAATGGACTAGATGACCTCCTGACGTCTCTTCCAACCCTAATATTCTATGATTTTATGATTTGCAAAGCTGATCAAATTACTCCTTACAACTGTGGAAGTCTGATTTCCAAAGGGTATGGAAAGCGGATTTCTCTCCATCAAGTATCACTTCCTGTCCGCTTTCACTGCTGCTCTTAGTGGGCCAGATCCTGACCCTCACTTCCGCTTCTTTGCACTGTTGCAAAGCAGCTACTGGCAAGTATGGGAATAGGAGGATTATGATGTTGATGTAAGGCTACCTTTGCCCAATTCTGCATTCCATGGGTACTGCATCCAGTGGTGCTTCATCAGACCCAAGGCTCGGGCCCCATATTTTATTTAGCAGCCTCAGATGATGGGGTTCTATAGTAGAGTTTTTATTATGCATTAGCTATTTAGCAAATTGTGATGGTTTTGTTCACCATTAAAGCTGGCAAGTACTGTAGTGTGTGGAGTGGCTGGGCTGTGATTTCTTAGCCAGATGTTGAGAATTCATTGCATGAGTGAGTTATGGAAATGGTAAATGAATAATTAGGGTGCTTGCATCATTCCAGAAGGAAAACATTTTTTTGATGAAAATAAAGATCCATCTCCAAGCATTTCTAGCCTCCATTTGTAAGATACAGCCTGCCCTGATCGCCCCTTCTTCAGTACAGCATCTGTCAGTTTACATGGGCAACATAATCAGAGTACTCCAGAGAGCTAAGTGGAGGAGAACTAGGGAAGGGCAAATATGCCATCCCTCTTATCATTTTTCTTAACATATAGGCATTCTCATATAGGCAGCATATAGGCATGTCTCACCTGTAAGCATTATCATTTATAGTGACTGTGAATGTCACTGAGCTAAAGGCATCAACCTGTCCTCAAATGATCAAATCTTGGTCTCTCTCTGGGACTGTTTAATATTTGTGTGCAGTGCCCAGCCACAGCAGCTGATTTCTACTTTTTCTTCTAAATAGAACCGTTCTCCTTGTGGTTCAAGAATCATGTTTTCTACTTTTTCCTGATTTTTGCAATGTCTGCAGCTTTTGGTTTACCAGTTGCTGAAGCACCTCCTATTATGTGAAGACAATTAATGGCACCCATTGCATTTTCCTCAGGATGAAGATGAGAAACTCCAGGCAGACATCCTGGATACTCCTGCAGCCTGGGATGTCTGTAAAGAAATCTCTCCAGGCATGATGACCAATTTCAGCATCATTTAGAACAAGCCATCACTTCTTTTTAACAGCTACATTTCTTTCTGTCTCATCGTCTTTCTCCTGGCCTGTCCTTGGCCCTTTAGAGTAGAATCACTTTTTAAATAAAGCTCATGAAGATCCCCTGCCAGTACAGCAGGTATCTGGAGTAGACCATGGTCTTTGGCAAATCTAACCTGAATGCCCACAATCATGCAGTCCAAACCTTGACTTCTCTCCTCATTCTCTATATTTTCTATTACGTGCCTAAGAGTTTAATCTTTTTGGATATTTTTTTCATATGACCACACCTGGTTCTTAATTTGCATTACCTCATTTCCCATACTCCCTTTTGCACAGGCCATCACCCTGGTGCCCAGTAACCCCAGTCTGAAACAGGAAGCCTTGGGTACCCTCTGAGGCATCAAGCAATCTCTCAGCAAAGAGACAGACCATAAGCAAGCCCCTGTCTTTAGAGAGTAATATTTCTTATATGACTTTGGTCATGTAAAATGTTATATAAACGCAACTGTTCTACCTCTCCAGCGCATCATCAAAGATCTACAACCTATCCTGAAAGATGATCCCTCACTCTCACAGATCTTGGGAGACAGACCTGTCCTCACTTACAGACAGCCCCGCAACCTGAAGCAAATACTCTCCAGCAACCGCATACCATACAACATAAACACTAACCCAGGAACCTATTCTTGCAACAAAGCCCGATGCCAGCTCTGTCCACATATCTATTCAAGTGACACCATCATAGGACCTAATCACATCAGCCACGCCATCAGGGGCTTGTTCACTTGCACATCTACCAACATGATATATGCCATCATGTGCCAGCAATGCCCCTCTGCCATATACATTGGCCAGAACGGACAGTCTCTATGCAAAAGAATAAATGGACACAAATCTGACATCAGGAATCATAACATCAGGAATCATAACATCAAAAACCAGTGGGAGAACACTTCAACCTCTCTAACCACTCAGTGACAGACTTGAAGGTGGCAGTTTTACAACAAAAAAACTTCAAAAACAGACTCCAAAGAGAGACTGCTGGACTTGAATTACCAGTAATATGCAAATTAGATACAATTAACTTAGGTTTGAACAGAGACTGGGAATGGTTGGGCCATTACACTAATTGAATCTATTTCCTCATGTTAAGTATCCTCACACCTTCTCTGGGTCATCTCGATTATCACTTCAAAAGTTTTTTTTTCTCCTGCTGATGATAGCTCATCTCAGTTGGTATGGCTACTTCCACCTTTTCATGTTCTCTGTATGTATAAATAGCTTCTTGCTGTATGCTCCAGTCTATGCATCCGTTGTAGTGGGCTGTAGCCTACGAAAGCTTATGCTCAAATAAATTTGTTAGTCGCTAAGGTACCACAAGTACTCTTGTTCTTTTTGTGGATGCAAAGTAACATGGCTGCTACTCTGAAACCTGTTCTACCTATCTAACTTCTCTCTGTCTCTCCCTAATCTATACTAATCTGTTTTCATATTTTGTAAATTCCAAGGCCAGAAGAGACCATTAGATCAACTAGCCTCACTTCCTGCATAACACCAACCAGATAATTTCATCCAGTTGCCCCTGCATTTACCCCAATAATTTGTGTCTGACTGAAGCACATCTTCCAAAAAGACACCCAGTCTTGATTTGAATACTCCAAGATACGGAGAATCCAAAGGCTCCTTTCAGCATGATATCTCAGTCCTTATACGTAAAACCATTTTCTATCAACATTTCTGCTTCTGTTGTTTAATAGCATGTGTTAGGATATAGATATTTAGGCCTGTCTGCAAATGCCTATACTTTAAGAATTTAGGTATATCTTTATCATTTGGCTAGTTGTAGAGGTATAAAAAAAGAATCAAAATCACTGTCTTCCTGTTTATAGGCCTTCTCTCACTATGATAGTTTAAGGCCGTGTTATTAGGCTGAGGTCTTTGGCTAAGCAGCAGAGGCAGCCATAAACTGGGAAGTGAACAGTCACATCCTCATATGCCAAACTAGTCACACTGAAATATGACAATCTGGGGCTGTTAGAAAGGTGATCCGATCTATCACCTCCAGAGAAAGGGAAGAGCCTAAAAAATGTAAAGAAAACTTAATTTGATAGCATCCTGTCTGGGAAGAACTCACTTATCAATAGCTGGGGTGTAAAATCCTCATTTCTGTGTTGTTCTATCACTGTAGTCTCCCTATTGGCGGAGGTCCCCAAGGGTTGGTCCTGGGGCCAGTTTTGTTGAATATCTTCATTAATGATCTCGAAGATGGTGTGGATTGCATCTCAGCAAGTTTTCAGATGACACTAAACTGGGAGGAGTGGTAGATATGCTGGAGGGTAGGGATAGGATACAGAGGGACCTAAGACAAATTAGAGGATTGGGCCAAAAGAAATCTGATGAGGTTCAACAAGGAAAAGTGCAGAGTCCTGCACTTAGGACAGAAGAATCCCATGCACTGCTACAGTGACTGCCAGGGGCAGGGACTAACTTTCATTTACTTACTTTGTTTAAGGTTTATAAAATGCATCTGTTGCCTGGTCTTGGGGGGCAGACACAGGAATCAGGAAAATAATTTTTTTATTAACAAATAATAATGCACTGACACTCTTGTCACAGCAGACAGACCTTCACAGACCCCACTAGCAGCATCTCAGGTAAAAGTGTGAGTAAACAGGGGGCCTGATTCTGTCCTGTGGGTCAGCAAATCAGGATTTAATCCCGACCAATGTGAGGAATCAGCCCCCAGACATCCAAATCCAGGAAAAGTGAGTGGGAGGATCTCAGATGTCATGAAGGGAGAGAGATGGGTCCAAACTACAGGGGGGATTATAGACCAACTCCTTGAATTGCACCATGCAATGAATGAGAAGCCAATTCAGACATCAGAGAACTGGTGTGCTATGGTCCCATGACCTACAACTCGAGTAAGAGAGAAGATAAACGTGGGTCTGCAGTGTGCCCATGTATAGCACAGGAAGGTAATGCAATTGGAAGATTACAGAGCCATGGAGAACTGTGCTGAGTCCACTTCACAGACTAATCATTCCAGTGATGTAGCTAAACTCAAATGGATAAAGGCACTTCTTGTCAGAGATGCTACCTGAGGATTTAGGAATCATAGAATCATAGAATCATAGAATCTCAGGGTTGAAAGGGACCTCAGGAGGTCATCTAGTCCAACCCCCTGCTCAGAGCAGGACCAAACCCAACTAAATCATCCCCGCCAGGGCTTTGTCAAGCCTGACCTTAAAAACCTCTAAGGAAGGAGATTCCACCACCTCCCTAGGTAACCCATTCCAGTGCTTCACCAACCTACTAGTGAAAAAGTTTTTCCTAATGTCCAACCTAAACCTCCCCCTCTGCAACTTGAGACCATTACTCCTTGTTCTGTCATCTTCTACCACTGAGAACAGTCTAGATCCATCCTCTTTGGAACCCCCTTTCAGGTATTTGAAAGCAGCTATCAAATCCCCCCTCATTCTTCTCTTCTGCAGACTAAACAATCCCAGTTCCCTCAGTCTCTTCTCATAAGTCATGTGCTCCAGCCCCCTAATCATTTTTGTTGCCCTCCGCTGGACTCTCTCCAATTTATCCACATCCTTCTTGTAGTGTGGGGCCCAAAACTGGACACAGTACTCCAAATGAGGCCTCACCAGTGCTGAATAGAGGGGAATGATCACTTCCCTCGATCTGCTGGAAATGCCCCTACTTATTCAACCCAAAATGCCATTAGCCTTCTTGGCAACAAGGGCACACTGTTGACTCATATTCAGCTTCTCATCCACCGTAACCCCTAGGTCCTTTTCTGCAGAACTGCTGCCCAGCCATTCGGTCCCTAGTCTGTAGCAGTGCATGGGATTCTTCTGTCCTAAGTGCAGGACTCTGCACTTGTCCTTGTTGAATCTCATCATATTTCTTTTGGCCCAATCCTCTAATTTGTCTAGGTCCCTCTGTATCCTATCCCTACCCTCCAGCGTATCAACCACTCCTCCCAGTTTAGTGTCATCTGCAAACTTGCTAAGGGTGCAGTCCACACCATCCTCCAGATCGTTAATGAAGATATTGAACAAAACCGGCCCCAGCACCGATCCTTGGGGCACTCCACTTGATACCAGCTGCCAACTAGACGTGGAACCCTTGATCACTACCCATTGAGCCCGACCATCTAGCCAGTTTTCTATCCACCTTACCGTCCATTCATCCAGCCCATACTTCTTTAACTTGCTGGCAAGAATACTGTGGGATGTTAGGAGTAACAAGAAGGGTTTCTTCAGGTATATTAGCAACAAGAAGAAAGTCAAGGAAAGTGTGGGCCCCTTGCTGAATGAGGGAGGGAACCTAGTGACAGAGGATGTGGAGAAAGCTAGTGTACTCAATGCTTTTTTTGCCTCTGTCTTCACAGACAAGGTCAGCTCCCAGCTCAAAAGCTTTGCTAAAGTCCAGAAATAGCACATCCACTGCTTTCCCCTCATCCACAGAGCCGGTTATCTCATCATAGAAGGCAATTAGGTTAGTCAGGCATGATTTGCCCTTGGTGAATCCATGCTGACTGTTCCTGATCACTTTCCCCTCCTTTAAGTGGTTCAGGATTGATTCCTTGAGGACCTGTTCCATGATTTTTCCAGGGACTGAGGTGAGACTGACTGGCCTGTAGTTCCCTGGATCTTCCTTCTTCCCTTTTTTAAAGATGGGCACTACATTAGCTTTTTTCCAGTCATCCGGGACCTCCTCCGATCGCCATGATTTTTCAAAGATAATGGCCAATGGCTCTGCAATCTCATCAGCCAACTCCTTTAGCACCCTCGGATGCAGCGCATCCGGACACATGGACTTGTGCTCGTCCAGCTTTTCTAAATAGTCCCGAACTACTTCTTTCTCCACAGAGAGCTGGTCACCTCCTCCCCTTACCGTGCTGCAGAGTGCAGCTGTCTGGGAGCTGACCTTGTCTGTGAAGACAGAGGCAAAAAAAGCATTGAGTACACTAGCTTTCTCCACATCCTCTGTCACTAGGTTCCCTCCCTCATTCAGCAAGGGGCCCACACTTTCCTTGACTTTCTTCTTGTTGCTAATATACCTGAAGAAACCCTTCTTGTTACTCCTAACATCTCCGGCTAGCTGCAACTCCAAGTGTGATTTGGCCTTCCTAATTTCACTCCTGCATGCCTGCAAGGAGTAGACTTGGGGACTGTAGAACGGTGACCCACTGGCTGGTGTGCCCTCACATGGCTGAGCATGGGGTAGCAGGCTCCCCTTCTTTGGCTTCCCCTTCTCCTGGCCTGTGGTCTGCTTTTTCTCATGACTCTGACCAAGTCACGTTCAGTCCCACCCCTTCCAGGGTAGCAGCGAGTCCCACAAACAATGGTCCATTGATTTCATGCCAGGTCTTTGGCCCCTGACTCTGGGCCCAGTGTTCCTTACACTCTTTGTCTGCACTAGTCCTTACCCCTTTTATCAGGGGTTTCATGCCACCTTCCTCGGTGCCCACTAGGGATCCCTGGCACTTCCTCTACTCTCGGTTCCAGTCAAGGGACTCTGTAGCAAACAGCTGGGGTCTGTTTCCTCAGACTTCTTGCTGCCTCCCTGGACTGCTTCTGACCTTGTCCTGTCTCTCGGACCTTTTCCACAGTCCCTGTGACAGGGGCCCTGTCTGGGCTCTGCAGCAGGATCAAAGTAAAAGCAGGTCAGTAAGAGGCATGTCAGCCATTCTCCTGCAGCACATGACCTCCATAGCTGCCTTTTTGAAATGCCTCAGCAATGATGTGAGTCTCAGTGGGGCAGTACAGTAAGATGTGTGACTAATGCCAGTTACATCCTAGGCAAGATGCAGGCCCCTGTCACCTGTGCTGGGCTTCTGCAGACCAAAGTCCAGTGTGGGTGCAATGAAAGTTTTATTTCAATTAGTTCTTGGTGTCCTCACTCTTCTGTGGGGGAATCATGGGATCGCACAACCACTGCTCATTCCAGCCCCTTGCTCTGTCCAACTATGAAGAGATTAGGAGGAGTTTGTCTACAAAAGAACCTCAGCCATGTTTTCTCTTTGTGCCCTCTGCACTCCCAACAGTCCCCGGCAGAGCGCCCCCTGCGGCTTGCCGCTCCAAGCACATGCTTGGCGTGCTGGTGCCTGGAGCCGCCCCTGGGGCAGACACCTAGCACTGCATCTCCACTCAGAGTTCAGGAATACTGAGCAGAGTTCCAGTCTGGCAATGAGTCTTGGGTGCTCCTGGTCATCTTTGGTGCCAGTGAACTTTCCCCAACAAACCCCTCTGGTGCCTTCTTTTGCTGCTCTCTGCAAAGCCACATAGAGCAACAACTTCCCCTGTCATAAACAGATAGTTAAGGGTTAATGTCTCTTTTACCTGTAAAGGGTTAAGAAGCTCAGTAAACCTGGCTGACACCTGACCAGAGGACCAATGAGGGGACAAGATACTTTCAAATCTTGGTGGAGGGAAGTCTTTGTTTGTGCTCTTTGTTTTGGGGGTTGTTCGCTCTTGGGACTAAGAGGGACCAGACATCAATCCAGGCTCTCCAAATCTTTCTGAATCAGTCTCTCATGTTTCAAACTTGTAAGTAATAGCCGGGCAAGGCATGTTAGTTTTATTTTTGTTTTCTCAACTTGTAAATGTTCCTTTTTTGCTGAGAGGATTTTACCTCTGTTTGCTGTAACTTTGAACCTAAGGCTAGAGGGGGTTACTCTGGGCTATATAAATCTGATTACCCTGTAAAGTATTTTCAATCTTGATTTTACAGAGATAATTTTTACCTTTCTTTCTTTAATTAACAGCTTTCTTTTTAAGAACCTGATTAATTTTTTCCTTGTGTTAAGATCCAAGAGGTTGGATCGGTGTTCACCAGGAACTTGGTGAAAAAGCCTCTCAAGGCTGCCCAGGGAGGGGAAGGTTTTGGGGGGACAGAAAGTGATCCAGACACTGAAATTTCTGGATGGTGGCAGTGTTACCAGATCTAAGCTAGTAATTAAGCTTAGAAGTGTCCATGCAGGTCCCCACATCTGTACCTAAAGTTCAGAGTGGGGGAGAAACCTTGACATCCCCACTTAGCTAAATACAGCCTCTTTCCTTATTCCCAATGCAAGGTCACACAGCCCCATATAGCTCTGGGCAACAGTGATAGTGGGTCCAGCTCTGGTTTTTTCTTCTCGGGGGATTGCTCCCTGGTAGGGTGCTCCTCCTGGCTCCTGTTCTGGGGTTTCTCCAGTCAGTCACTCTGTCCCTCCCAGGCTTCAGGCAGGTTCTCGGCTGCTTCACTATGTGATGGCCTGCTCACTGTAGTTCTCTTGTCTGGAGCTACAGACACACACACCCTGGTTTTAAAAGGGCCACATACAAGGTGTTAAAGGGATCACACTCTCTAAACCCCAAGGCGGTTACACATACAACACAACCATATCACATATACAGAGGCATTTTAACCTTCTCTTAGATATTCCCATAGAATATAATCTCTAATTCAAGGTCTCAGTTCATATATTCAACCAAGAGCCTCAGAGGTATTTAGGCCCCAGAGGATCTAAAAAAAAAATCACCTGAAAACTCTCTGTTCCACTTGCCAGGGGGCTACTTCAATCTGTCTTCACGAACAGAAGCTTGTAGCACATCATAAAACAAAGCCACCAATAACTGCCTGTAACCCTCCAAAATTCATATGTGCTTTTGCCCCTAGGGGAGGAGGGAGAATGAACCACACATGATGACAGAAAATAATGCCACTTAACTAAGGCCCTTTTCTGACATTTTGGGGTTTCATTCAGACCAGTAAGAAGTTGTGTCACTGCCTGTCCTGTAACCCTGGATGTCTCTGTCCTGTGCAGCTTTGGCTCAGGGCCCTGACACCAGCAGCCTGATCGCAGCACAGTGGCCTCACCCTGGCTTCCACCACCCTGTTTACTTCTTGGAGGGTGACACCAACGTCACCCTTCCAGTTCTGAGACTCCCAAAGTCATTTCCCCTGCAATGCCCAGTCCCTCTCACTGTACCCTCACAGAAATGATTGCATTCCCTGCCTCCACAGAGACAGAGTACACACAGAAGCCTGATAGTTTGGCTAAAACCCATGCTTCAACTTAATGCACAACTCTGAGACGTTTCTGTAATTAAACAAAAAAATGTTTATTAATAAGGGCATAAGTTGGAGTGATTACAAGTAACAGATAGGAAAGGTTACAAATAAAATAAAACATACTTTCAGGTGACTGAAATTTAATACTAGAAAGTTACAATCTTTGCCTGATCAGTTTCCTAACTTACATCAAGTCATCAGCATCCCTGGTCCCCCACACCACAGGACCCAACTGTCATAGGCTTGAAGGTGCTGTGACCTGTTGCCTGGGATGGATGACAAAACAACTTTTTGCCTCTGCTTATATCTTCTCAAAGTCCATTGACCCTGCTTCAAGAGGTAGGGAGGCTTTCTGGGAGTGTAGCCTCCATCCCCCATCAAGATGGTTAATTGGTCAATTCCCCCATGATGGCTTTGTCTACCTTGCTTGTAAATGTCCATTTCATTGTCTTAATTTACACTGGAGACACAGGCAAGCTGCAAAAACACATTCCTTTGTTTGAGAAAGGCAGCGCTTAGGCACAGTCTGCCTAACACATTTTAGAAATACATTTCCAGTACACATCTCTATTTCTTTATACCTGTACATACATCATGCCATTATATTAATGAGCAGCATGTTAGCAGTTTGCATAGAACATCTTACACAACACCTTTTAGATACAGATTATATGAGTGAATTCGGACAATGAGAGTGTCTGGCCTCATGAGAGTTCTGGTATGGTGTGCCCTCTCTCTACTGGCTCCCTGGATCACAGGATGGAGGCAGAATGAACACACATGATGAAAGACAATAATGTCACTTAATTAAGGGCCTTCATTTTAGGTTTTTATTTTGTTTGAAATTTCTGGGGAATGCCTCAGTGTTTATCTCAAAAATTAAAAAAGGGCGGAAAATCAGTAGAAAAAATTAACTTGGCAGTTTTCTGGGGAAATATCAGGGAAATATGACTCTCTTCTCCTAGGATTTTTTTTTGTCTATTTGTTTTTTAACTTTCAAGCCCCCCTCACCCTCTGTATGTTCTGAAATGTAAGCAGATACAGTTTTTTGTTTTCAACCCATTTTATCATATCATAACTACTTTTATTTTGCTTTGACTGCTGATGACAATCTGCACTATCTGTAAAGCTGGTATTCTGTATGTGGTGTGTGGTGGGTGTGGGATTGACACCAGTACATACACCACCACTCAAGTTGTTCCAGCGCTTTTGACCTGGCTTCCTACTCTGGAAGGAGAGATGGTGGCATGGTAACCTGGGTCATCCAGGTTACCAAGCTACCATTTCTCCTGGAGCAGGGAGATGAAGTCCCAGCGCATCTAAAATTTGGGTAAAAATTGTTAAAAACGGAATAACGATTTTTGTAAAACTCAGCAAATGTTCATTAAAAAATCAGTATAAACCAAAGATGAAGGTCCTTATACTTAATGCACCACTGAAAGATGCTCCAATGCTACAGTAATGGGCATGGTATATGAATTTGTATAGAGGAGAAGAGAAGAGGATGGGACGGGGGTATCTTTTAGCTGCTATCTAATTGTGTGTGTGCATTAAGGTTCCTATAAATAATGTCCATTTATCCTCCTGGATTTTAAAGGAAAGTCTGGAGTTTGGATGGCAAGTTAGGGCCATCTCTGGAGTTAGGATTATTCTGTTGCTGGGTTTTTAACCATTACCACACAAGGGACGGAATGTTCATTCTCCATCCAGCACCCTATTGAACAACCTGAGGTGACATTTTGCAATTATTATTTTTTGGTGGTTCAGACTCCATCTCACTCTCTTACGATCCCTTATGCACCTTGTGAGAGAAGCATCGTTCCTGGAATAAACTTTTTAAAAGGATTCAGTATGAAAAAGCAAAAATTCATGATGAAGAAAATATTAGGAATAAAAAAGCAGGACAAGTTCCAGGCAATCTGATCAATGAGATATTACAGGGAAAGTCACAGACCTTGTCTCAGTCACACTTATATTTCTTGCAACTACATAAAAGCCCAATATAAAAGGTGACTGAACTAGATCCATGACAGGAACTATCTCTGATGTCCCCATGCCCAGTTAGCATTTAAGAGAGAAAGAGTCTAATCATACAGCATTTACATCCTCACATGATATTTGATTGGAACTCAGTGATTCTTATATTGATGTCTCAGGGATGCCAGCTTCAACGTCATCATAACCTGGGTCTCCAGGAGGCGGGAATGGGCTGTCTCTCTCAGTCCCTAAGGCCCCCTCATTTCTCAGGGAGTGCAGATTCCAATCTGAAAATATCAAAGGAGGCACATTACAGCCAATATATCTATTCTACACTTGTGTGCACTCACCTAACATGGGTGAGCATCCTATAGTATGGGCTGTGAATTATCCCCTCTGTTCCTCTGATTGGGATTCTGCCAAGTTTAATCCATTCTGTTCCATAAAGAAAACAGCTGGGAGCAGATTCTCTCCATGCTGAGATCTGCCAGGTGCAGAAGTGTGGGAATGCCAGTGACTTGGTGACACCTCCTTGATGCTTCAGTAGGAGCTGCTCTAACTCCCGATGGCTGGCATAGTCCCTAAGGGGACATGTGCCAGGTGAGACCGGGTGGGGAGGAGCAGGGCAGGCCCCTACCCCAGGGGACATGCAAGAGCAAGGAACCCAAAAGGGGAGGATGTCATAGAGTTCATCCTGCCTGCACAATACATGGTTGCATGTTATTCTCATCAAGTACAATGAAATGCACATTTCATCCCAACCCACTTTCCTCTGAGGTGCAAAGTGGGAGCTCAGCCCTCAGCCTCAGACTGTGAGGTGCTCTGGTACAATTGGGTCCATATGCATTTTGAAGACAGTGATTTCAAACCTGAAGCCAGGCCACTAACTATCCCCATCACAGGGCCCTGTTCTTCCCATTACCATCCAAGGCACTGCCACCTTGTTTGGGCCCTGATCCTGCAAATCCATTAATGTAACTTTGCTGATCTGGCCAGTTCCACTGAAGTTGGCACTAGGGTGGGGCTTGCAGGGGCTATAGCCACCCCAAAATTTGTCTTAGCATCCCCATAGCCACCCCGTAGCAGCTGCCACTCTCCAGTCGACTAGCTCTGAAGGCAGAGTGGAGAGAGTGGTGGCTGCTGGCTGGGTGCCCAGCTCCAGCAGCAGCAGATAAGTAAGCCCGGGCCGGGTGCCGGGGTGCCCAACAGCAGCCCCCAGCCCATGTCCCTGCCTGCCAAGATGCATCATCCAGGGCAGGTGGACAGTCCGGGGCTCCTCACAGTGGCCTAGACTGACCTGCTCTGGCCCAGGCTCCTGGGCTCCGCCCCCAAAGGGCTCTGTTAGCCTGGAGCCAGGTCCCCCTTTTGGACAGTTTTATCAGCTGCAATCAGCCAGTGCCTGTCACTGCTTGGCTCTGGCTTCCAGCCTGCAACCTGGGCAGGGGGCAGGGCCACAGAATGAGGTGGGACCTAACGGTGAGGAGGAGCACAGCCCCCCCAGTTTTCTGTTTGGCCCACCTCAGTCCCCCCACCAGGAAGAGGCTGGTGTCACCCTTGAGTCAGTGAGAATATTCATGTGATGAGAGTGACAAGTGTTTGCAGGATTAGGACCTTAGCTAGGGATCATCAAGTATTTCAGTCCATTTAACAGTGTTTAGCGGAACTCAGGGTGGGGATACAGCTGAGACGGTTAGTTTAACAATAGCTGTATTTTAGTGAAGCGACAGTGGCCTCTAGTGGTCAGTAGAGGCTGTTCCAGGTTATTTACTCAGCAACCCTTACTGCAATTTCTCTCTCAAATGTGTCCATGCACAGAGCTCTACAAGCAGGGGTGGCTCTAGTTATTTCGCTGCCCCAAGCACGGCGGCACGCCGCGGGGGGCGCTCTGGTGGTTGCCAGTCCCGCGGCTCCGGTGGACCTCCTGCAGACGTGCCTGCGGAGGGTCCACTGGTCCCGCGGCTCCGGTGGAGCATCCGCAGGTACGCCTGCGGGAGGTCCACCAGAGCCACCTGCCGCCCTCCCGGCGACAGGCAGAGCACCCCCAGCGCCGTGCCGCCCCAAGCATGTGCTTGGCGTGCTGGGGTCTGGAGCCGGCCCTGTCTACAAGGAGAGGAGCCTCCTCACAACCATCGCTTTGGCCAGCGTCACTTATTTGCTGCATAACCAACATTCCCCTCCCCACCTCCCAGAGATTGTTCCTGTGGGTCACTGGGAAACACAGACATTTCCAGCATTGCCATCTCCAAGTGTTTGGAAATCGGGAGTAAGGCCTCAAATATCAGGAGATTAGCTTAAAAATCTTGAGATTAAAACAAACATTTTGGTGTCCTTTTGGTTTCTGTTTGTCTTCTGGTTCCTAAGCCTTTAGGTTAAACTTGGTTCATGATTTGAGGCTTCTTTCTGCAACCATGAGGTCTAGAAAACTTCCTTTCTTAAACTGAAAGCTGAGATTCTCATGTAACCACCTAAGTCTAGGAGCTGCATCTTTTACCAAATATCGGGAAAGTCTACACTAGAAACTTAAGCTGGCCTATTTCAGGTCATTTACGCCACCACAGTAATTCCTGCAATGGTTCATATACACACTGCCCTCCTTCTGCCCATTGTGTGGGTCCTCACCAAGAGCTCTTCCACGGACTTAAGAGGGGCAGTGTAGGGGGCCGAGAGCCGTGCAGCTCCCCGTGAGGAGCCTGGCTACCCCTGATCTCTTGGCTCCCCTCTGCTGGGAGCCAGATCCCCGCTCCCTGCTGCCAGGAGTGTGGCTGGCCCCCTGGGCTCCTGGCATGGAGCTCTGTGCCCGTAGTCTGGGGTGGCTCTGTGCCTGTAGTCCCAGGCAGCAGCCCAGCTGGGAGTGGGGAGGCAGGCAGATGCAGCCGGGCTGGGAGTAGGGAGCAGGGGAGCCTGGCAGGCACCGCCCAGCTCTGAGTGGGGAACAGGGTGAGTGTAGCCTGGCTTGGAGAAGGGAGCCTGAGGGCAACCAGGCTCTAGCTGGAGCCTCCCAACCCTCTTTTTTGTCAATTTCATGGCTCTAGCATGCATCCATGAAATTGACAAGAATGACAGCCAACCGCTGACGTAAGTAAGGCAGTGTCTACACAGACATTGTGTCACCCTATCTGCACTGACATAAGCCCCAGGCCTCTCGTGGGGGTGGAGTTATGATGTTGGTGTAGTAGGGCACTTACATCAGCAGGAGCAAGGTTGTAGTGTGTACAGTGTCAGAATTAGGTCAATGTAAGATGCCTGACAAGTCTGTAGTGTAAACCAAGCTATAATGAGACTAGCAATCAAACCACAAGAATTGCAACAGGGCTTTTCCCCACTCACCTCTCTGTGAATCCCTGTTCCTGTCACTCTCCCGAGTGGCCAAAGTAACCTCCCGGGCACACTGCCCTGAACCAGGATCATCTTCAGGGTCAAAAACTTCTCTGACATCGTCATAACTATCCCCAGGGACATCTCCAGGCAAGGCATGGCCCTCTGAAACAGAGACAGGGGTTAATGGTAATGAGAAGAGACCTTCCACTGAATAGAGAAATACATTTTACACCAGGTATGAAGGGCCTTGAGGTACTGACACCCTCACAATGATAAGAGATCAAAAGTTCCCTTCTCCCCTGCAACCTCAGTGTCAGAGGAATTTTATACAGGTCACATTTATTTGACACATTTTAAGGACTTGATGTGTCTGTAAATTGCTGGACAGAACCTAAAGCAGAAACCCAGGTGGGGATGTGGGAGATCTGGAAAGAGGTGGCTGGGGGTAGGGTCTATGTCAGAGGAAGATTTCTTCACTGTAATTTGTTGTTATACTAATTATATATCAATTAGTAATTAGTAACAGATAAATGACACTTTAATTTGTTCTATCACCCATTTCCTACATTTTCAAATATGGTTAAAATCTTGTTTTGATCCATTTCCCTGAACTAGTCTGGCCCATAAACCACCCTCAATCTGCAGTCTCTGGAAACTGCATCACCAGTTCAGGACAAGATATGGGTATGTGTGTGAAATCTGTACATCCCTTCACCTATCACAGTGCATGTGAAACTCACGTCTAGATCAGTGGACTCAGCACAGGCAGGAATGGTGGAGAGGGACCTTTACCGCCGATCAGAGGGCTGTGCTCAGAGAGATTGTCCCCTAATATTGTGAGTAACGTTAGTGCATATGAAAGTGAAGGCCAGGAATCAGTGACTAGAATCGGGCAGCATGAGCAGGGGGAGAACAAGCTTCTCCTAGAGTCATGAGGGTGAACAACCTCCTTCTAGAGTCACACTGGTTGGCTAATGTGCCTCTATTCTGACCTGCTTTGCTACTTCTTGGTCCTCTCAGTGCATCTCTGGACTAAACCAGTGCACACAGCCATGCTTTATGGGAGAAGAGTTTGTCAAAGAGCTGCTTGCAGAAGGCTTGATCCTGTGAAGTGCTGAGCACTCTGAGCTCCCACTGATCACAGCAGGACTGAAGATGCTCAGCACCTTACAAGAGCAAACCTATAAAGCACAATTTTTGTCTCTACAAAGACAATATTATTAGCTTTTTCCTGGGCTAACGTTGCTCCCAGAAGGCAGATTCACTCCTCACCTTGGTTGTCTGGAGTCTGGGGGTCATCATTCAATGCAGGCTCCTCCACGTTATCGTAATCCAACTGAGACCCCTCAGGGGAAGCTCCCTCTGGAACAGCAAACACAACACTCAGCTCCCTCTGAACACACCCAGTTCCTGAGCAGGTTTCTAGTTCCCCATTAAGTGCCTGTTGCATTGGAGTCCAGGCTATTTATCCTGGCATTTGTAGGAGAAGTCACAGGGTGATTAAAGAGAAAAGGGAAAGTCATGGACATTCTGTAAACTAGGAGTGGTGTCACTGTGACAGATTCCCCCCAGGGTGCCACCTGGAACTGAGGTACCACTAAGCCCTCTGACTCACCTGCCTGGGCTCCGTCTCACACTGTACTGCTGTGACAAGCTGCAGACCCACTCCCAGTCCTACACTTCCACCAGCATTCACACAGGTAGGGACACACCCAGCTGCAGTTACATGCAGGCTTTCTGACCAGCCACTGTATGAACTAACTGTGACGGTACCTCCCATAAGGCTTTATGGAAATATGCTTAGAATGTGTTTTATGCTACATAAGCCATGTAACATATCTCTGTAAGGGTTATGATCTACTGAATGTATTAATCCTATTTGTATGCATGTATCATTTTTGTATTCAAAGTTATGAATGTTATGAATGTTGGCTGTGTACTGGCTTGGTTTCTAAATAACCTTAGGCTATGGCTACATTAGAACTTCAAAGCGCTGCCGTGGCAGCGCTCCCACGGCAGCGCTTTGAAGCGCTAAGTGTAGTCAAAGCGCCAGTGCTGGGAGAGAGCTCTCCCAGCGCTGTCCGTACTCCACCTCCCTGTGGGGAATAACGTACAGCTCTGGGAGCCGCGCTCCCAGCGCTGGGGCTTTGACTACACTGGCGCTTTGTAGCGCCGCAATTTGCAGCGCTGGAGAGGGTGTTTTTTCACACCCTGCTGCAGCGCTGCAAATTTGCAAGTGTAGCCATACCCTCAGTAGAGAATTTGCTCAGTTCCTGGAGAAAGGAATGTTGAAATTAAGTACCTAATCAAGAAACACTTAAAAGACAATGGATCTTGGAATGCTCCAATCCACATAAGAAGTCTACTTGAGGATGTTCAAGGTAGATTGTAAACAATGGATGCTACCTGTAAAAACTGAGAGTCATGCATGAACATGTGACTTGCCCAGGTGACTCCTAAACTCCATCTTGGAGCTGGACTTTGCATAGGAGAGAGAGGGGGATCTCCACCCACAAGAGAAAGTCTATTTAAACCCCAGGGAGACCCCTCCATTTTGTCTTCAGCTGGCTAGAAGAGGAGCCATCATGAAGAACCCCCTAACTACCACCTGAGCTGGAACAAGAGCTGTACCAGGGGAAAGAATTGTGCCTAGGCCTGGAAGGGGTCCAGTTTGAGAAAAAACTTACTGAAGCATCTCTGAAGGTGAGATTATCTGTATTCAGTTTGATTAGACATAGATTTGCGCATTTTATTTTATTTTGCTTGGTGACTTACTTTGTTCTGTCTGTTACTACTTGGAACCACTTACATCCTACTTTCTGTATTTAATAAAATCATTTTTTTATTTATTAATTAACTCAAAGTACGTATTAATACCTGGGGGAGCAAACAACGGTGCATATCTCTCTATCAGTGTTATAGAGGGCAAACAATTTATGGGTTTACCCTGCATAAGCTTTATACAGGGTAAAATGGATTTATTTGGGTTTAGACCCATTGGGAGTTGAGCATCTGAGTGTTAAAGACAAGAATACTTCTGTGAGCTGTTTTCAGGTAAACCTGCAGCTTTTGGGGCAAGTAATTCAGACCGTGGGTCTGTGTTGGAGCAGACGGGAGTGTGTGGCTCAGCAAGACAGGGTGCTGGGGCCCCGAGCTGGCAGGGAAGGCATGGGTAGAAGTAGTCTTGGCACATTGGATGGCAGCTCCCAAGGGGGTTTATGTTATCCAACCCGTCACACCAACCATAGAGAGACTACAGCCAAAACAACTGCCAGCTTCCTAGTCTAGGACCCCAGAGCTGTACCGTCCTGCCCTGGTCAAAACCCCGACCAGTATGAATTTATTATCCAGTTTGCCTCCCCCTGAATGTGCAGAGGAAATGCAACAGCCTTTTCTCCTTGAGCTAAGATTTCCAAGCACTTCATTCCAACTCACTCATTTAGATAAAGAAAAAACAAGTTTACTAACTACAAAAGATAGATTTTAAGTGATTATACGGGATAACAAACAGATCAAATCAGATTACCTAGCAAATAAACAAAAATGCAAACTAAGCTTAACATACTAGAACAGGGATAGGCAATCTATGGCATGCGTGCCAAAGGCAGCACACAAGTTGATTTTCAGTGGCACTCACACTGCCCGGGTCCTGGCCACCGGTCTGGGGGGCTCTGCATTTTAATTTAATTTTAAATGAAGCTTCTTAAACATTTTTAAAACCTTGTTTACTTTACATACAATAGTTTAGTTATATATTATAGACTTATAGAAAGAGACCTTCTAAAAATGTTAAAATGTATTACAGGCACGCAAAACCATACATTAGAGTGAACAAATGAAGACTTGCCACACCGCTTCTGAAAGGTTGCCGATCCCTGTACTAGAAGGATAGGATTTGACTTAACAATCTCTCATCCTGACTGATGATACAAGCAGGATAGCAGATTCTCAAGGTACAAGCTGCACTTGCTTTCCAGCTAGGAATCCCCAGGTTTTCATACACAGGCTAGAGATCCCTTTAGCCTGGGTCCAGCTCTTCCCCCAGTTCAGTCTTTTGTTCCTTTAGGAGTCTTCTTGTGTCAGGAGTGAAGAACCATGGATAATGTCACTTCTTGCCTGATATAGATTTAGCATATGGCAGGAGCCATATGTTTTAATCTTGGTTCCCAGGCCAGTTTGTGGAAAAATACTGACATCCCAAAATGGAGTCCAGTGTCATGTGGCTTTGTCACATGCCCTTGCATATCTTGCTGAGTCACAGTGACCATTACTTACAGGCTGTCTGGAGCGTTCTCAGGAAGTTTAAGCTATTCCACAGCCCATTGTCTTTGTTGACGAGCCATTGGCGCTGTTTGTCTTCTTCACTGTAGTACCTGAAAGGCTGGCTGTAGGTGTGTTCCAGAGTAATCCCAATACAGATCCATAGTCAATATTTATAACTTCAGATACAAAAATGATACATGCATACAAATAGGATAGTCATATTCAGCAAATCATAACTTTTCCAGTGACACCTTACATGATCTCTCTTGTACAAAATTCATCATAATTATGCCATAATCATATTATAATAATATCACTGTGAAGAATATGGGGTGCAGTGTCACAGCAACCTTTACTTTCTCATAAATAATTTGGGGCCCATCCCCACTGAATCCAATAGCAATGTTGTCAAGCCCTTCCATGGGATCTGGATCTATGTTGGTGCTGAGCTAACTCTGGACACACTGACAGTAGCTGCTGCACCAGAACTGACTTTTGTGAATCCAGCTGCACTCTCAGCAAGTTTGCAGATGACACTAAACTTGGAGGAGTGGTAGATACACTGGAGGGTAGGGATAGGATACAGAGGGACCTAGACAAATTAGAGGACTGGGCCAAAAGAAACCTGATGAGGTTCAACAAGGACAAGTGCAGAGTCCTGCACTTAGGACAGAAGAATCCCATGCACTGCTACAGACTAGGGACCGAATGGCTAGGAAGCAGTTCTGCAGAAAAGGACCTAGGGGTTACAGTGGACGAGAAGCTGGATATGAGTCAAGAGTGTGCCCTTGTTGCCAAGAAGGCTAACAGCATTTTGGGCTGTATAAGTAGGGGCATTGCCAGCAGAACGAGGGACATGATCATTCCCCTCTATTCGACATTGAGGAGGCCTCATCTGGAGTACTGTGTCCAGTTTTGGGCCCCACACTACAAGAAGGATGTGGAAAAATTGGAGAAAGTCCAACGGAGGGCAACAAAAATGTTTAGGGGCTAGAGCACATTACTTATGAGAGGCTGAGGGAACTGGGATTGTTTAGTCTGCAGAAGAGAACAATGAGGGGGGATTTGATAGCTGCTTTCAACTACCTGAAAGGGGGTTCCAAAGAGGATGGCTCTAGACTGTTCTCAGTGGTAGCAGATGACAGAACAAGGAGTAATGGTCTCAAGTTGCAATATGGGAGGTTTAGGTTGGCTATTAGGAAAAACGTGTTCACTAGGAGGGTGGTGAAGCACTGGAATGGGTTACCTAGGGAGGTGGTGGAATCTCCTTCCTTAGAGATTTTTAAGGTCAGGCTTGACAAAGCCCTGGCTGAGATGATGTAGTTGGGAATTGGTCCTGCTTTGAGCAGGAGGTTGGACTAGATGACCTCCTGAGGTCCCTTCCAACCCTGATGATTCTATGATTCTAACTGAACTATATAAACATGGTGTAAAGTCTCCTAGTTTATATGGGCTACATTGTGATTTGGGCTTGTGTTCATGCCATAGAAGCAGGTGGGTAAGACCATGGGCACAGATTAGGGTTTTGTTTAATGCTCAGTGCCAGATGTGAAATTCAGATTTTTCTATTGCAAACAAATATTCCTGGGCCCCATTCCTTGCAGGTCCTCCCGCGGGGGAGGCTACCATGAACTGTACACAGGAAGGGCCAGAATTTGATCACATATTTCCATCACAGGGTTCATCAGAAATATTTGAAAGTCTGATTAAATCTGATCCCACCAGAAGGGATACAATCAGTGCTGGGCCATGAAATCGAGTGAAGGGAAATGACGGCCTTTACAGAAAGTGCCGTGGAAATTAAATTCTCCACCCAGATTTGAGTCTTTGTCTTTGTATGCCACCTTACCCCATTACCTTGTTCTGATCCAGAATCGTTTCCCCCTTCACTGTCCCCGGTGTAATACTGCAGTTTCGTCACTGAGTCCTTTGCATAGGAGACTGGAGAGACAACAAATGAGATATTATCACAGTGAGAACAGCTAAACTGACTGCTGGCTGATGCACCCGGGTCCTAGATCAGGATTTACAGCATCCATATATTCCAGGTATAGCTCTTCAACAGTTGAAGTGCAGCTCGTGGAGAAACTACAGTCTAACACAAGTTGTAGCTAAAATTAATATTAACACCATTTTTTAAAAAAAGCTATACAAATTGGTGAAAGAATTTCAAAATTGGTTTTTGCTCCTACTGAGTGAACCTGATAGCGTGAGAGTGAGATTGATAGAAAGAGAAGCTCTCACTCATATGTGCATTATATCAGGAAATTGCATCAGTCTGTATTCAAAAGTTGTGCTGTGTGGACCTCAGGTGCTCGTGATCTCCCTGCATTCCACAGAATACAGCCTGTGTTTACTGTTCATACGTCACATTTGAATAGTTTTAGATTTAAGTTTTAACCCTACGTTAATTTTGTGGATAACAATGACATCTTCAGATTGTAAGAAACACAAGCATGAAGAAAAAAAACAAAGTTTGAAGTCAGAATGGGAGGAAGATTTTGATTCACTGTTAAAGATGGCAAACCCCTGGGCCTTATCTGCAGTGCATTGCTCAGTCACTACAAAGCAAGCAACTTGAAAAGTCGTTATGAAACGAATCACAATAAATTTTCATCTAAATACCCTTCTGAATCAGAATTAAGGAAAAACAAGATAGACACATTAAAAATACACCTAAACAGTCAACAGACTACTTTCAGCGTTCAGTAAAGAAACTGACACAACGACCAAAGCTAGTTTTGTTATGGCATGGAATAGCACACATGCTCACTTGTGTGAACTCCTGTATAGTGCAAATGATTGGTTAGTGTTTTTGCATAGCTATGTTTTAAGTAAAATAATTGTTTAAGGCATAGATAAGAGAAATCCTTATTTTAACTACATAATGAGGGTCAAAAGACAAGCTTGTTGGAACTGAACTCTAGGATACAGCTCAAGACCTTTTAACCCTGCAGACCAGACCATGCAGAAGCCAGAGCACAGATGCCATGACCCTGACTGGCCATCAGGAGACGTACGTCTGTTTCATTGGAACTGGAGAGCATACGATGCTTGGTGTGTGTATTCTGTTGATTTGTTGCTAATTGTTAATAAATTATTGTACATGTTTAAGGATATTGACTGTGTTCTGAATCCATCTGGAATGGTGTTAGCTCTGAGCCCACAGAAGGATAAAGTTGGGTCCCTTATGCCCTGAGTACCCATGAGGATCGGGGGAGCCCTATATTACACTCTGTGTATCCATGAGGATGGTAGGGGCGGAGTCATAAATTGTACAGGTAACACCACTTCTTAAAGCAAAATACTCCCTCTTCCCCTGTCATGAATATATGGGGAAGGGCAGCAACCTTTATGTATGCAGTAGCATAAAATCTCTCCTTGGCAGCTGTACTGGATTCCCTTATCTGTAAAGGGTTAAGCAGTTCAAATAACCTAGTTGGCACCTGACCAGAAGGACCAATAAAGAAAGAAGATACTTTCAAAGCTCGGGGGGGAAGGATTTGTTTGTTGTTCCCTCTCCAGACAGAGGAAGAAGACAAGCAGGTACAATATCACCTGAAATATATACCTGGAATAATGCATCTAAAACCACAGAAACTGTGAGGACGGCAAGGAGATGTGTTAGGTTATTTCTTGTTTTGGCTTGTGAATTTCACTATGCTACAGAGGTAGTTTCATTCCTGTTTTTGTAACTATGAAGCTGAGCCCAGAGGGGAATCCTCTGTGTTTTAAATCTTTTTATTACCCTGTAAAGTTACCTTCCATCCTGATTTTGCAGGTGTGATTCTTTTACTTTTTTTTACAATAAAAGATCTTCTTTTAAGAATCTGATTGATTTCAAGGTCCTAAAGACAAAGGGTCTGGTTGAGTTCATGTTGCTAAGTCAACTGGTTGGTATTTTAGTCTCAAGCCTCCCCAGGAATGGGGGTGAAGGGGCTTGGGGGGATATATGGCGGCGGGATAGGGACTCCAAGTGATCCTTCCCTGAATTTTTGTGTAAATCACTTGGTGGTGGCAGCAATATACCATCCAAGGACAAGGAAAGAAATGTGTGCCTTGGAGAAGTTTTAACCTAAACTGGTAGAATATAAGATTAGGGGGTCTTTGAAGGTCCCCACATCTGTACCCCAGAGTTCAAAGTTGCGGGGGAACCCTGACACCCCACCTTGTTGAAAGATTAGGCCCCTTGCCTCCCAGGATCACAGCCTGTGACCAACTGGATGCACTTACCATGCTCAAGAGAGCCTCACAATGTCCTAAACTGAGAGTAGCAACTGATTGATATTGAGTCAAAATGCCACAAAGGTTGAAAGGGCCGTGATTCAAAGTTACCCACATCTCCTGGGCTGATCTCTCTGATCCCAGGCCAGGAGGGAGCCAACCCAGCAGACCAGAGGCTGCGGTGGGAGGGGGGCACAGAACATCCCCTGCTCCAGCAGTTTTCAAATGATGCTATAGCCTGGGCCCAGAGACAGTCACTTTGCTGACCCACAATTAGTTACACTCCAAGGCTACAAGATGGGCAGACGGGACTGGCTGTCCTGAGAATGGGGTCTAGCAGAGTCCGCTGGGGCGGGGGCTCACCTGACCAGATGTGGATTACTGTTTTGTGGAGCTCTGAGCCAGAGCAAGCGGGAGTCCCTCTCCACTCTTTCTATCAGTAGTCCCCTGCCCCTGCATCTGGCGCTCCTGCCGAGAAGCAGGGTCAGGTTGTGGGGGCTTCTCCCTCTCCCTGGGAGGAGTGCCGGGCATGCATACAGGGTGAGGCACGCCCCACACCCTGATCCCACTCCCTGGAAAGAGAGGCAGGCGGAGCAAGTCAGGGTGTGGGAGCACTGATTTTTCCAGGGCCCCCAAATTGGCTGGGGACCCTAGACACAGGCCCCATTGGTCCAGTGGCTAATCCATCACTGCACCTATATGAGTTCAGTAACTGGTCTTTCCACAAGCCCAACGCCCACAGCAGTCCAGGGTTCACAGAGCTGGTGGCTGAGGATATCTAGCTGTGGGTCATGGCCTCAAGATGGAAAGCTCAGTAGGAATGAGACACACATACCTGAGTGACCCAATATCTGCTTCTCTCCCATCAGGTTATAATCAATCTCCTCATACACGGGATCTGAGGGTCTTGTGGCATCTGAAAAAAAAGGACAGTGTTTGCATAGGGTCATAGAAACTATAGATAGGAAACCCTATTAGATCATCCAGCCCTGAGCCCTGGGGCCAGTCCAGGACCGATCCCTACAGCACTTTCCCAATGCTCAGTCCAGCCTACATTTGAATGTGCCAGGTGACGGAGACCACGTCCCTTTCCACAACAACCCTTTGATGATGGTTCCCATGGGCTAGTTCCCTGTCACAAGTGTCTCCTCATATATAGCCTAAAAATTTCCATTATACATTCATCTCATTAATCTTTGTTATTCTCCCTGGTATCACCTGAAATAATTCCTCTCCCAAACTGATGTTTACAGCTATGAGCAAAACAGCACTTATATATATATATATACTTAGTACTTCTACACATGCTGCCTAGGGACTGTGTGGGCATTAACTAGTGAATGTTTTTGTGCTTTTTAAAAAATGAAAAGTGCCAAATATTGGAATTGTCTTTGATTTTTTGACAGTTATCACCCAAGCTCTTTTCCAGCATTTCTTCTTCCTTGAACCCTCCCTCCTACTGAGTCTCTCTGTTCAGTGTCCTCCCTCACACGCACTTTCTTGTACTTTCCCCTAACGTGATCTCTATTTTTTGCCAATATTTACCATCTCTCTAATCCCCTATTTTATTATTTCTCTGTCACCACTGCTCTCAAATTCACCCAGGTTAGTGTCATCTGAAAGTGTTATTGCTCTCCTGGTTATTTCTACAGCCAGATCATCAACAACAATATTAAATAAGACAGGACTTAGCATAGACCTGAGGTCCCCTCACAGCTCTGCCAATGCCCACAGCTCTCCACAGCTGCAGCTCGCCCTGCTACTGCAGAGACATTTCAGACAGTGACACTAATCAGGACCCACCTCTGTGCTGTGCCCTGGCCCTCTGCACCTGCACAACCAGAATGATTAACAGCAGACAGAGAAGGACCCCCAGGATAATGCAGATGACAACCGGCACCGTGACTCTCCCACTGTCGGTCAGAGGGCGGCGTGGGGGAGCTGGATGGAAATGAACATGCAACAGGGAAAGATTAATCTATGAGAGTCAGGGGGGCCCAGAGGAGCTCACCAGTGTCTGACTAAACCATCTAGGAAGCAGGGTAATGGGCTGGGACACAGTCTGGGCGCAGCTCACAGGATGCTGCTTAAATCATAGCCCTGGTAGCTAGAACCAATAGACAGGAATTGTCCTGCTCAACATGGCCTGCAGCTCCCACCCAGGTGTCATTCACCCTTAGATTTCACACTCTGTGTAAAGAAGCTCATTTTCTCAGGCTGGAGGTTCCAGCTCATCCCCCTGTGAGCCTGGCACTAGGTAAATTTAACCCTTGATTGGAAGAGAATGTGTTACCTGTTGTAGCTGGTGAAGCTGTTGTTTCTGTCACACCTGTAAGGGGAAAAAGAAGGAGAGCTGGAGTGTGGAGTGAGGGGATGGTGACATGCTGTTACATGATTGTTCCTCTGACTCCCCATGTGCCTCTGCACATCACCTACATTTCACCCATGATATCTTCCTCAGAGCAGCACAGGCTTAGTGGCTTAGCCTGTGCTGGATACAGGAAGTGACATGGTCTGATGCCATAGCACATTAGAATACAAGAAGTCCCAACACATCCCATCCATTAAGGAAAAAGGAGGCCTGGTCTGTGGGCAGGAATGGGGACCCAGCTGCTGTGACACTTGCTCCCTCTTAAAAATTATATAATGAAGCAGAAACATCTCCTGTCACTTACCCGAGCAATTCACAGCAGCATCTTCCTTATGATCACAGTTACTCTCACCCCATGGCATGGCAGGACAGTCCCAGAGAGATGACTCTGTCCCTCTGCAGTTCACCTTCTCCACCCAGATGGGACCAGTCCCCTCGCCAAATGCAGTCTTGCCTGGGGCAGATACAGCAGATCCACAGCCCAGTTGTTTACACACAACGTTAGCATCTGCCATGTCCCAGCCGTCATCACAAACTGTTCCCCACGAACCACGGTACCAAACCTCCACTCTGCCCGAGCATCCATTTCCTCCCATGACGCGTAACTTCTCCTGGCCTGGAAATGCAGAAACCTCACAGGTTACTGGGACAGCTGGGAATGTCCTTAGGGACTGAGGAGGCGACACAGAGAGGCAGAGATACCTGTGCAGCTCGTAGAGTTCAGGCATTCAGCAAATGGATTCTGAGATGGTTTCCCTCTCCTACCTGTGGAGATAAAATGCTGAGGTGAATGGACTGGGCGCATGTGTGCTGCAGCACTTTATAAATTGTCCAAAACTAAAATCTGGTAATTTCGATAATTAGCTCTTCCAGTGTTTCTCTAGATTTTGAAGTCTTTGATCAGTTCCCAGCTGGCATGCATGTGTCTTTATGTAACTGGCAGGACAGTATATCTAAGGGTTTGTCTACACTTGAAATGCTACAATGGCACAGCTGCACCACTTCAGGTAATAACAAAATGTTTTTTAAGTACATCAGAAGCAGGAAACCTGTTAACAAACAGTGGGGCCCCTGGACGATTGAGATACAAAAGGAGCACTTAAAGACGATAAAGTCATTGCGATGAATTCTTTGCTTCAGTCTTCACGGATGAGGATGTTAGGGAGATTTCCCAACCTGAGCCGTCCTTTGTGGGTGACAAATCTGAGGAATTGTCACAGATTGAAGTGTCACTAGAGGAGGTTTTGAAATTAATTGATAAACTTAACAGTAACAAGTCACCAGGACCAGATGGCATTCACCCAAGAGTTCTGAAAGAACTTAAATGTGAAATTGCAGAACTATTAACTATGGTTTGTAACCTGTCCTTTAAGTCAGCTTCTGTACCCGATGACTGGAAGATAGCTAATGTCACGCTAATATTTAAAGAGGGCTCTAGAGGTGATCCCAGCAATTACAGACCGGTAAGTCTAACGTCGGTACTGGGCAAATTAGTTGAAACAATAGTAAAGAATAAAATTGTCAGACACATAGAAGAACATAAATTGTTGGGAAAAGTCAACATGGTTTCTGTAAAGGGAAATCGTGTCTTACTAATCTATTAGAGTTCTTTGAAGGGGTCAACAAACATGTGGACAAGGGGGATCCAGTGGACATATTGTACTTAGATGTCCAGAAAGCCTTTGACAAGGTCCCTCACCAAAGGCTCTTATGTAAATTAAGTTGTCATGGGATAAGAGGGAAGATCCTTTCATGGATTGAGAACTAGTTAAAAGACAGGGAACAAAAGGTAGGAATAAATGGTAAATTTTCAGAATGGAGAGGGGTAACTAGTGGTGTTCCCCAAGGATCAGTCCTAGGACCAATCCTATTCAATTTATTCATAAATGATCTGGAGAAAGGCGTAAACAGTGAGGTGGCAAAGTTTGCAGATGATACTAAACTGCTCAAGATAGTTAAGACCAATACAGACTATGAGTCGGCAATGTGATGTGGCCGTTAAAAAAGCTAATGCGGTCTTGGGATGCATTAGGCGAGGTATTTCTAGTAGAGATAAGGAGGTGCTAGTCCCGTTATACAAGGCGTTGGTGAGACCTCATTTGGAGTACTGTGTGCAGTTTTGGTCTCCCATGTTTAAGAAGGATGAATTCAAACTGGAACGGGTATAAAGAAGGGCCACTAGAATGATCCGAGGAATGGAAAGCCTGTCGTATGAAAAGAGACTTGAGGAGCTCGGTTTGTTTTCCTTAACCAAAAGAAGGTTGAGAGGAGATATGATTGCTCTCTTTAAATATATCAGAGGGATAAATACCAGGGAGGGAGAGGAATTATTTCAGCTCAGTACTAATGTGGACACGAGAACAAATGGATATAAATTGGCAATCGGGAAGTTTAGGCTTGAAATTAGACGAAGGTTTCTAACCATCAGGGGAGTGAAATTCTGGAACAGCCTACCGAGGGAAACAGTGGGGGCGAAGAACCTCTCTGGCTTTAAGTTTAAGCTTGATAAGTTTATGGAGGGTTTGATAGGATAACACTATTTAGTCAATAGGTCAATAACGTGCCGCCACTGGTAATTAGTACCGAGGGTCAATGTTGGGATATTGAAAGTCTTTTTCCCGAGTGTCTGGCTGGAGCGTCTTGCCCGCATGCTCGGGGTTCAGCTGATCGCCATATTTGGGGTCGGGAAGGAATTTTCCTCCGGGGTAGATTGGCAGTGGCCCTGGAGGTTTTTCGCCTTCCTCCGCAGCATGGGGCAGGGGTCGCTTGCTGGAGGATTACCTGCTACTTGAAGTCTTTAAACCAGGATTTGGGGACTGCAACAGCTGAGTCAAGGGAGAGAATTATTTCAAGAGTGGGTGGGTCAGCTTTTGTGGCCTGCATTTTGCGGGAGGTCAGACTAGATGATCATAATGGTCCCTTCTGATCTTAAGTTCTATGAACTTCAAAAAGATCTCACAAAACTAAAAGCAGCAAAGAATCCTATGGCACCTTATAGACTAACAGATGTTTTGGAGCATGAGCTTTCGTGGGTGAATACCCACTTCGTCGGATGCAAGACTAAGTGATTGGGCAACAAAATGGCAAATGAAATTTAATGTGGATAAATATAAAGTAATGAACATCGGAAAAAATAACCCCAACTATATATACAGTATGATGGGGGCTAATTTAGCTACAACTAATCAGGAAAGAGATCTTGGAGTCATGGTGGATAGTTCTCTGAAGACGTCCATGCAGTGTGCAGGAGCAGTCAAAAAAGCAAACAGGATGTTAGGAATCATTTAAAAAGGGATAGAGAATAAGACAGGGAATATCTTATTGCCCTTATATAAATCCATAGTACGCCCACATCTTGAATACTGCATACAGATGTGGTCTCCTTATCTCAAAAAAGATATACTGGCACTAGAAAAGGTTCAGAAAAGGGCAACTAAAATGATTAGGGGTTTGGAACGGGTCCCATATGAGGAGAGATTTAAGAGGCTAGGACTTTTCAGCTTGGAAAAGAGGAGACTGGGGGGGATATGACAGAGGCATATAAAATCATGAGTGGAGTGGAGAAAGTTAATAAGGAAAAGTTATTTACTTTTTCCCATAATACAAGAACTAGAGGCCACCAAATGAAATTAATGGGCAGCAGGTTTAAAACAAATAAAAGGAGGTTCTTCTTCACACAGCGCACAGTCAACCTGTGGAACTCCTTGCCTGAGAAGGTTGTGAAGGCTAGGACTATAACAGTGTTAAAAAAGAACTAGATAAATTCATGGAGATTAAGTCCATTAATGGCTATTAGCCAGGATGGGTAAGGAATGGTGTCCCTAGCCTCTGTTTGTCAGAGGGTGGAGCTGGATGGCAGGAGAGAGGTCACTTGATCATTACCTGTTAGGTTCACTCCCTCTGGGGGCACCTGGCATTAGCCACTGTCGGTAGACCTTTGGGCTGACCCAGTATGGCCATTTTTGTGTTCATATGTTCAGTGTAGACACTAACTGTGCTGAAGGGAGGGGTTCTCAGTGTAGGTAATCCACATCCCCGACCTAGTGCTGTTTACATGGGATTTAGGTTGGCTTAATGACATCGCTCGGGGGTGTGGATTTCCCCGGCACAAATTAGCCGGGTCGACATAATTTTCTAGTGTAGACCAGCCTGGAATTTACTCCAGTTCCCCACTCAGACAGCATCATTGAATCCCCTGCACGGTGAATGGAATGTAAACAGACACATGAATTGAAATGCACCCTCACCCCTGCAGGAACCAATAGAAGAGGATTGTTAATTTTAAGAACAGCCTATATAGGAGTTGCAGGTCTGTACCTTCCTACACTGAGAGGCAGTGTATTGACACTGGTTATGGCACTAGACTAGGACTTAAAAGACCTGTGTTCTATCTTTGTACCTGTCCTCAATCTGCTGTGTGACCTTGGGCAAGTTATTTCATCTCCATGTCCCTCTGCATCTCCTCCCACCTGCCTTGTCTGTCTCGGCTGTAAACTTCTTATGGCAGTGCCTTTCTCAGTCTGTGTTATTACAATGCCTGGTGCATTGAGGCCTTGAGGACTTTAGGTGTTACAGTAATATAAATAATGCTTCAGACACGGATCTGTCGATGGACTTCACAGCCCAGACCTCTGATCGTTATTCCCAGGAAGATTTTTAACCATAAAGCCACACTACTGCTGTTCTTTAGTCTACTCCTGAGGGAATTCTGCACCAAAATATTAAAAATTCTGCTCACAATATTTTAAAATTCTGCAAATTTTATTTGTCAAAATAACACTATATAATCATGCCAGTTTCAATTATTTTGGTAATTTATTTCAAAATATCTGTCAGCAAGTATGTCTGTAACAATACAGACACACAAAGATTCCCCCAGGAGTAGTGAGTTAAAGAAACCCTTATGACAACCCAGTTCCTGTTTCTCTGCCCCCTCGCCGCCCCCCAGACATTAACTGGGAGGCTAGACACCCACAACCCCTCTCCCCTTGGGCCCGCCACAGCCCTCCCCCAGCTAATACACCCAAACCCCCTACCACCCAGAGCCCAGCCACAGGGGTCTCCTGGCCCAGATACCCGGACCTTCTCCCCCCCCAAGCCCAGCCGCAGTGGCCCCCCTTGCCAAGATACCCGCTCCCTCCCCACAGAGCTCAGTCATGCCCCCCCACAGCCCAGACACCTGCCCCTCCCTACCCTTCAGAGCCCAGGGATCCAGAGGGAGAAACAGCCTGATGCTCAGTCCCAGGATTGTGTGGAGTTTCCTATGTGCTGACATCTCCTTCCCTCAGAGTGTGCTGGGAACTGCAGCTCCTGGGAACTCTCTAGCTCCCTTCCCCTCCCCCCAGTAGTGTCTTCTATGTGAGAGCTGGGCTTTGCTGTGTCCAGTGGTCTCTAGTGGTGGCCAGCAGCACTGCAACCCATTCTATGGGGGGAAAGCCAATGCTGTATGCATAACATTAATTTCTGCAAAATTCTGCATTGTGCAGTGGTGCAGAATTCGCCCAGGAATATTTAGTGGATAACTCTTACTGGATCTCACTAGGGGACTGGTCCAATACCCATGGAAGTCAACAGGTGAAAAAGGTGGTCTTGAGGTTAAGGCATTGGCCTAGATTTGCAAGTGATTTGCTGCCAATGCCTTGATATACTACAGACTCCTTGAGACAGTTTTTATGTCTGTTCTCTATCTATAAAATGGGGTCCATAATGCTTTCTGGAAAGCAGTGTTCTTGTGTGGGTGACACTTGAGTTTGCCACAGTAGACAGCAGGATTCTGATCCCAGTTTTTGCAGCTCTGAAGTGGAGTATGAAACACTGCCTACTCACATTGGCAGTGAAGGGCTTTATTTGTTAATAGTGTTTACGTACCTACACGAGAAGATTTCTGAGAGCAGATAGCTTTTTAATCTAGTACACAAAGGCCTAACACGATCCAGTGGCTGCAAGGGGAAGCTAGACAAATTCAGAACAGTTTTTTTTAACAGTCACCATAATTAACCTTTGAAACATTTTACCAAAGGCTGTGGTGGATTCTCCATTACTTTAAGTCTTTAATTCAAGATGGGAGGTTTTTCTAAAAGACATGCTATAGCTAAACCAGAATGTATAGGCTAGATGCAGAAATTACTCGTTAATACTCTATGGCCTGCAAGATTAGATTATTTTAGCAGGCTCTTCAGACCTTAAAATCTACAATTTGATTACTTCACTGGGTGTTGGATTAGGTCATAACTGATCATTCTGTGTAATGTGTATTTTTTAATAATTGATTTCCATGTTTGTTATTAACAGACTACATTCCTATCTCTATAACTCAGAAACTGAAAATAAGTTTGTGCCATTGCTGAGTATGTTAAAAGAATATAACTATTTATTTCATAAAATATAGTGAAAATATAAAATACCATAATTATATCAAAACCTGTCAGCAAGTTAGACTTGTGTTTTGAGTGTTTATATAGTACAAATAGTTTACTATTTACCTTCACAAGAGATGTGGGTTTCTTGTCGTCTGTTACATGACTGCTGATTCCATGGGTCTGACGGGCATTCCCACAGGGAACCGTGCTGCTTATCGCACCGAATACCATCCACCCAAGTGGGGCCAGAGCCTATTCCGTATGTAACGTCTTTTTCAAGAATCCCACTGTCTCCGCAGTCCAAATGGTTGCATATAAGTGCCCTGGTGGCTTCATCCATAGGACTGTTGCAAACACTGCCCCATGTCCCATTGTAGAAAATTTCCAGCCGCCCAGCACAGTCACTGTCGCTCACCAGCCTCAGATCTGTGAACTCTAGAAGGAAATGCAGAAGTTGGCTGTGACATTTTCTGATTCTGAAACACAATGTGGTTTGAAGGCTGAATCCCTGAGATTGCTAACAAACCTTCACATTCTTCTACAAAAGCAAGATTAATTTCATGAGTCAGAGAGACTTTTCTGGAGACCAGTGACAGACATATTAACAATGGAATTGTTATTTAAAATACATCATTCACCAACAGTTACACACAGTGTTACCCAACATCCATAATTTAATACATGTTCTAAAGCTAAGGTAATAATGCAATATTTCCAGTACCCCTTGATATTAACTGTTGTCAGCGTAGACTTTTTAATGGTGACCATTTCAGGTGGATAGATCAGGAAGAAAGACAGACAGAGAAAGGGAAAGGGAGATAAACTTTCTGTTATCCTCATCTCTCTCCTCAAACACCCATATACTTCATTAAATCCCCTGGTAACCAAACTCATGAGATCATTCACAGAACAGACCTGAGCAGAGAACTCCTGCGTCCTCTTTATGTCTGCAGTTGTGCTGGTCCCAGCCCCCGGAAGGACACTCCCAAAGATCAGATTCGTTCCCGGAGCAGTTCACATCATCCAGCCAGATCTGCCCAGATCCTTGCCCATAATGAGCAGAGACAGTTGCATTGATGGCACGTCCACATCCCAGTTGATTGCAAACAACATTGGAGTCTGGAAGGTCCCAGAAATCATCACAGACTGTTCCCCAAGTGCCATTGTAATAAATCTCCACTCTCCCAGCACAGCGACCTGGCCCATTCACCAGCCTGATCCGCCTGCTCCCTACAAGGTAATATGTAATATAATGATAACTGAACAGCTTCCACACAAATCAATTACACTGCTCCAATAGATGAAATAGTCAAATGCTTTTAAAAGTCTGTCTTTAACAAGAAACATAAAGAGAAGTCTGCAGAGTTAGAAAGTGATTAAGGGTTGGCAAAGAGATCTAAAAGTGCATAAGGGAATAAGGCTTAATCCCGAATGCTTTCTCCTAGGAGAAAGAACTAGCTGAGAGTTTGTGGATCTGCAGAATCAGTCGTGCCTTTAAAACTCAAATCTTTTCAAAGATGTATTTGAAAATAAGCTTAGAGGGCATTCGAGGAATTATTAGCTCACAAGTTTGCTTAAGTACTAATAATTATGTTTGTAAGTGCTGAAGAATTGGGAGGTACTAGCAGATCAGAGGAAAGCAAATATGGCACCAATTTATTTGAACAATTATGTAAGAAAGACAAGTGATCCTGATTACTACAGTCCTGTAATTCATATTCCTATCCTGAATCCAATGTAACCATAAGCCATTAGCAGCTGAAATTTACAAAGAAACAAGTCATGCTAAGTACCTTATACTGCTTTTTAATAGCTATCACATCAATGGATGATAAGAATACAATAGATCAGGGGTAGGCAACCTATAGCACACGTGCCGAAGACGGCACGCAAGCTGATTTTCAGTGGCATTCGCACTGCCTGGGTCCTGGCCACTGGTGCGAGGGGCTCTGCATTTTAATTTAATTTTAAATGAAGCTTCTTAAACATTTTAAAAACCTTATTTACTTTACATACAACAATAGTTTAGTTATATTTTATAGACTTATAGAAAGAGACCTAAGAATGTTAAAATGTATTACTGGCACATGAAACCTTAAATTAGAGTGAATAAATGAAGACTTGGCACACCACTTCTGAAAGGTTGCCGACCCCTGCAATAGATGTAATAACTCTTCATTTTAGTAAAGCATGTGATAAAGTTTCTCACAAAATCAAGCTTTCAGCACTGAGCATTCTGACTTAGATATGATTTTGGCTAGGATGTGATCAGCTGCAGGGCTGAACACAAAATGTAATGATAAAATGGCACTGTGTTATGTATAGTGAAAGTCTCAGATTACACAAAAGTGAGATAGACTGTGAACACTGAAAAGTGGCAAATCATAAGCAAAAATATAAAGCCCCATTCTATACTATTAACTTTTAAGTATAAATCCACACTAAAGTCAAAGGGGAATTGTGCTTATATCCTGATGACACTATATGGCAGGGGTGGCCAAACTGTGGCTCGCAAGACAAATGCAGCTCTTTTACCCTTAAATTATGGCTCGCAAGCCCCTTCCACCCTCCCTTCTCTTCCTACCAGACCCAGGGGGGCGGGGAGCTCGGGACCTCTGCCTTTCAGTGCAGTGGTGGGGTGGGAGATTCTGTCCAGCAGGCAGGCGGGTCTCGGGACCTCAGCCCTGTGGGGTGCACCTGCCAAGGCTCAGGGCTTCTGCAGGAGTGGGACTGAAGCCCCAAGCCCTGGCTCCTGGCAGGTGTGCTCTGGCTCTCGAACTTCTGAAGCCCATCGTACAGTGACCAGTACGTTTAGCCACCCCTGCTATATGGCCCTTGGATAAGGAAATCAAAATGAGATTCAGTTCAGGAAAATGGAAGTGAATATGTCTGGGGAAAAATAATATGAAGCACATATAATCATTGGGATCAGCTGAGAGGGAGCAAAAGTGCAAGAGACCTAGTGGCAAGAAAGGAAAATAGAATAGATATGAGTCTGCAATCATGGGCAGCAAGTATCAAAGGCAGGGGGAGGCTGTGCCTCCCCAAACTGCCTAGCGTGGTTCTGCCCACACTCTGCCTCCAGGCCAGGCCCCCTCCTGTGGTTTGCAGTGCTCTGCCCTGGCTGTCCCAGGCTGGCTGGCTGGTGCTGGGGCTGGAGGTGCCCAGCGCACTGGGGCTGGGGGCGCTGCAGCCACACAGCCTGACACTCTGGGGCTGGCTGCCTGGAGGTGCTGCAGCCACGCCACCCGGCTGCCTGAAACACTGGGGCTGGGACCTTGCCCCCCCTGCTCCCTGGCCCTAGGGCTGGGTGTCACGGAGGGGTGCTCTGGGCTCCTGGGAGGGGTAGAAGAGAAGAGGCAGGGCCTTAGGTACAAGGGGAGGGAGAAAGGGGCCTTGGGCACAAGGGGAGAGGCTGGGGGCTAGCCTCCCCCAAAGGCCAGATCACCAGCCACCCACGTGTGCAATGTGATACAACTGCAAGAAACTAAGCTGTCTACTCTAGGCTGCATGCATAGAGGCATCATATCGGAGAGCCAGGAGAGCAGAGTGGTTCCCAGTATGGTTCTGAGAAGAACTAGTTGAATTTTCAGACAGAAACATTTTCCATTGGAAAATGTTGATTTGACAAAATTGCAACAATTGTATTGATTTTTTCAGTTTTAAATCAAAATTATCAAAATCTATTGTTTTGATAATGCTGAAATCATTAATTTCTGCTTTATCATTTCTTCTTTTATGTTACATTATGTCATATTACAATTATAATAAACATAAAAGTCAAGGCAATGGGGTCAAAATGAAATGTTTTAATTTTTCTGAAACAAAATTTTGGAATTTTTGCTTGCATGAAATTTCAAATTTTAATTTTAATTTGGAGGGAAAAAATCAAAATTTCCCAGTTTCCTGTGGAATGGGAATTCTGGTTTCTGACCCATGAGTTCTGAGGAGCACACCCGTGAACACTCCTGCCTGATCCTACTCCCTTGACACCATGAGGGGAAAATATGAAACAATCTAATGTGTCTTTAGAAATCTGTTTAATCTGCTTTGGGACAGCAAATATCATTATGCATTAACCATAAATGTAAGTTATTGTGTGGTGTCATAAAGTATTAGGGATGGAAGGAACCTCAGAAGATCATCTAGTCCAAGCTGCTGCTCAAAGCAGGATCAATCCTCAGACAGGTTTTTACCTCAATTTCCTAAGTGGCCCCCTCAAGGATTAAACTTACAAACCTGGGTTTAGCAAGCCAGTGCTCAAACCACTGAGCTATCCCTCCCCCTTCCTAACCTATCATTACAGGGCAGAATTAAGGTTGTCTATTTCCAGGGCTCTACTACCACTCAGGACAGGGCTCTCATCGGTGGGCTATGAGACATCCTGATGTGGGTCTCTCTCTCATTGACATTGTTCCACTTTAATTAAATAAATATAACCGGGCAGAGAAGGAATCATTCTATTACCTAGCATGCTCATCCTAGAGGCAGGTGATCTCTGTTCAAATCCCTCCTCCTCATCAGGGAAAGAGGGGACTTGAACTGGTGATTTCCCACATCGTAGATGAGTGTGTTAACCACTGGGATAAAAGTAGCACTCTGCCTTTCTGTTTCCTTCCTCCCCACACTCCCTTTTGCTGTTCATGGAGTTAGGTGTCCTCTGAGCATGTCTACCAGATCGGACTCTGGACCAGAGTTAGGCACAGAAATGTCTCTCTTCCCCCAGTTCCTGGAGCACAATCTGAGACTGGTGCCTCCCTGCAGCTCAGGCTTAGGGTACATCCATAGTGGAATAAAAGACTTGTGACATGGCTGCAGCTGGCCTGGGTCAGCTGACTCAGGCTCATGGGGCTCAGGCTTCAGGGCTAAAAATTCCTGTGTAGACCTTTGGGCTTGGCTTGGGGCCCAGGCTCTGGTATCCTTGCAGCACCTGACCTGGGCCAATCACAGATATTTAATTGCTGTGTAGGTGCCTGTCTCTGTGGGCTAGTCTACACTACGGGGAGAAATCGATCAAAGATACGCAACTTCAGCTACGTGAATAACGTAGCTGAAGTCGAAGTATCTTAGATCGAATTACCTACCGTACTCACGGCGCGGGATCGATGTCCACAGCTCCCCATGGCGACTCCGCTACCGCCGTTCAGGTTGGTGGAGTTCCGGAGTCGACAGGAGCGCATTCGGGGATCGATATATTGCGTCTAGATGAGACGCGATATATCGATCCCCGAGGAATTGATTGCTACCTGCCGATACGGCGGGTAGCCTGGACGTACCCTGTGAGAGGGGCAGAGTTTAGGACACACCCCTCTCACTAGCATCTCCCATTGACTAGTTTACAAGGCTCCCTGCCTAGTGAGCTGGCTTTTGTGAGTCCCATTCTAAGGCTTCTATCTCACTCCCACTCACTGTATAGGGTGCCTAACTCAGATGTTGTAAATCACGTCATTCCTGTGATTTTCTAAACTCTTAAAAGATACGTTTTGCAATGCCTACTTCCCTTTTTGGGTCCGGGCTTTAGTGATCTTTCTTTGAGCTCTCACATCTCTATTGTTTGCAACAGGTGTTGGCTATTCAGCAGCAGGGCCGCCCAGAGGATTCCGGGGGCCTGGGGTCTTCGGCGGCGGGGGGCCCTTCCGTTCTGGGACCCGCCGCCGAAGTGCCCCGAAGACCCGCGGTGGGGGCCCCCCCGCTGCCGAATTACCGCCGAAGCGGGACCCGCTGCTGAAGTGCAGCCCGGTCTTCGGCGGTAATTCGGCGGCGGGGGGCCCCCGCCGCGGGTCTTCGGGGCACTTCGGCGGCGGGTCCCGGAACGGAAGGGGCCCCCCGCCGCCGAAGACCGGGCTGCGCTTCGGCGGCGGGTCCCGCTTCCCCCCCACCCCGGCCCCAGCCTCTTACCCCCGGCTCCCTCCTCGCCCGGAGTCTCAGCGCCTCGCCGGAACAGCCGCAGTCAACAACAGCCGTGTCCCCGGCGGGGCCTGAGCTCCGTCCCGCTCAGAGCCGCGTGGTGAGGGGGCGGGGCTGGGAGCTCCACACCGAGCGGAGGGAGCTGAGCTCAGCCCAGAGCTCCCAGCCCCGCCCCCTCCCCACGCGGCTCTGAGCGGGGCAGGGCTCAGGGGCCCCGGCGGAGACTCGGCGCTTGATGCGCTGAGGCTCCAGGAGAGGGGCGGAGGCGGGAGCCTCCGCTGTTCTCTTGGGGGCCCCTGCGGAGCCCGGGGCCCGGGGCAAATTGCCCCCTTTGCCCCCCCCTCTGGGCGGCCCTGTTCAGCAGAGGGAATATTCTGTGGCTACAGCACTGCCTTTTCTTTGTCCCATGAAACTCTATTCAGATTTGGCTAAGATATACAGAGTTCAAATTGCCATTTCCCTTCTCTCATTTGAGTTCCTCAGGAAAACGTTGGCAGCCTGTCAAAATTACTGACCTTTCCCATGCCAGACTAACACTATCATCAAAGCAACAGCAGCAGCATTCACTGTACTGTGACCAGCACAGTTACCAGAGCAGCTGTAGAGGGGGAAGAGAGCAGGGCCTACTCCTCTGTAAATCCCCAAATCCAGCACTTGGCCTCAGTGGCCCATTTACCACCACACCCCAAACTCTGAGGGCAGAACATGGGACTAGAACCCCAAGAACCTGGCGATGGAGTAAAAGAGACACACAATGGATTTCCCCCAGCCATCCTGCTTGCGCAGCACATGGTCCAACAGAAAATCACACAAACTGGGGTAATATATGGAGTGGGAGTTCCCCCAATTTTGAAGGTGAGGGAGAGAGAGCCAGACCGGGCTGGATTTCCCCACAACCATCGTGCAGACCCAGCAACCCATCCCTACTCTTGGATAACAGCCTTCTCCTGCTGCTAGCTAATATTGTTAGTTCTGCAGGTTAAATTGTAGCAGCAATCTGGGCTCTAGTCCCAAAGGTATGAAGTAGGGGTCAAACCCCACTGAGGAGTCACAGGGGGAGGTGAGTGGTAGGGGTGCATATAATAGAATTTGTTTTTACATTTCTCTTTTAGGAAATTTCACATTAAAAACTACATTTAAAAAATATTATTTGGGTTGCAGATTCAAGCTGTCAAAAGTTAGGAAATAGATTTACGTTTGCTAGTGCAACCTTAATATGGGCTCTTTGTGCATGTGCATTATGATACAGACGTGGAGTATGTGATCACATACTATTTTTTTCACAGAGCCCCTGCCTCATTCAGTGCACAGGCTGGATTGTGCAGAATTGCTGAATTGCTGCTTTGCATCAGCACTTAATTGCTAATGTAGTTATACTGTTGTTTCTGCATATAACACACATACTTTTACTGGAGACAGTCCATAATGTGAACCTCAAATCCATATCTGTTTGAGATCTCAGCACAAGGTGGGGTGGAGGCAGGCCCCAGGGTGGGTCATGTTCCTATTAGACAAGGACAGGCTGTTTGTAAAATGTTTACAGTAAGTCACCTGAGCAAATGACACCGGCATCCTCAGTAATTCCTGCCTGGGCTGTCCCAAATGCGGAGATGTTGCAGAGAGTCAGACGAGTCTCATTTCCTGCACACTGGACACTTCTCAGCCCCACAGGGCCCGTTCCTCGCTCAGACTTAGGGGGGTTATAAGCTTTCTCAGCAACTCCACACTGGAGCTGCCTGCACACCACACTGGCATCATTCATGTCCCACTGGTCATCCAGTACTCTGCCCCACACGCCATGGAGGGAAATCTCAACTCTCCCATCGCACCGGCTCTCTCCATTCAGCAGTCTGAGTGATTCTGAATGACCTGGGCTCAGGAGAGATGGGAAATAGACTATGCACATTAGGAACAATACAAGCTATAGTATCTCAGTGAATTAAATGACCCATATTCAAATCATTGCATTGATACAGGCATCTGCATGTGTCTCAAGGTGGTAGTTATCAAGTATGGCAGTGGTGTGTGTGACACAGAGATCCCTGGGCAAAGGCTCCCCAGTCCTTTGAAATTCTGTCCTCAGACCTGACAAACTCACTACACCGAATACACATCTTGTAGGGAATTTATCCATAAAGGGTAACAGGTAAGTATCTACAGAAAGCTCGTAACTTATCATGACTCAGAACCATTATGAGATGTATGTGCAGGTAACATTTAAGGAATCATGGAAGTATATTGAATGTAGACTTTACAGACTGGCAGTAAAAGATAGTCACCAGGGCTAACAGATCTCAGTGACAGCCCATTCAAGCAGGCAGGAGCTGTTGCCCCTCTCTGGTTAGCTGGTGAGGTAATGGAAGGCTCAATTGCTCCAGTCCCAGACTATCAATGGAAAACCATCAGAGACAACTTCAAACAATCAAAACCAATACAGAGGTAAAAAAGGTAAAAAAAAGGAACAATACAACAGCAAGGAATCATCCTGCCTATGATTATAGACAAAAGACTGGTTCAGTATAACACAGAGTGGGAGAGGCATTCTGGATCCTGTCACTGAGGAGACACTTTTTGGAGCAGGGGTGTGTTTGTACAAGTTTGGATCCTGATTCCTGTGAAGCCAGACAGCACTGCAACAGACTTAACTTTTCCGGAAAAACCTATTTTTTGGATAGGAAAGGTAACTGTTGATAAGTGTAGGCCTTAGGTTGTGTTTTATGATTTTATTTTATATTGTAGCCATTTGTTTTCATCACTCTCTCTTGTTTTTAGTGAACTTTCTTTCTTAAATACATTTTGTCCTGTTTTATTATAAGTGCTTACAAGTGCTGTGTGTTATACAGGAGTTTACATTAAAACCAGTAAACTGGGGCACATTGTACTTTTGGAGAATCTGGGACTTCTGTGAGTAGCCAGTGTCAGGGGCTGGATATCACAGGGGAATGATTCAAAGGGACTTGGAGACTAGGATGCATCTCTTGTTAACCTGCAAGGCAAAGACATGGCTGACATGGCCCAGAGGAGAGTGTTTGAGTGACTAACAGGCTGGTGGTGTTAGGGATCTAACACCCATCCACCATGGACAAGGCAACCTCTTGCTAGAGGCATGAGGCCACTAGGTGCCCTGGGTTCCTCAAGAATCCTCACAGTTTGATCAGAGTGGTAATAAGGTAATAATTAGAGATATACCAATCTCCTAGAACTGGAAGGGACCTTGAAAGGTCATTGAGTCCAGCCCCCTGCCTTCACTAGCAGGACCAATTTCTGCCCCAGATCCCTAAGTGGCCCCCTCAAGGATTAAACTCACAACCCTGGGTTTAGCAGGCCAATGCTCAAACCACTGAGCTATCCCTCCCTCCAGTGTGCCCACAGTGTGCCCACAGTGCACAACAATACAGCTATTCTCTGCTGTAGACTATGGGGAGAAAAGTACAGCTTAGAACAGCCCTGAAACTGCTCTTAGTTACACCGGGGTCTGGGCAAGGCCCTACATGGCACCAGAATAAAGAATATAAATGTGGCTTAAAGCTGCCTGCCCTACCACCAAAGTGCAGGAATGGAGTGACTGAGAATCAGGTTTATGGTCTCAGTGAGACTTAAATACCTTGAAGACAGAGAATGGCACCTGAGTAGGCAAATGGGTGTTGTGATTTATCTAAGGGAGTTTGGCCAAGGGACATTAATGGCTTGTGGTGATTAAGGAAACAATCCAAGGTGCTCTGGAGAACAGTGACCAGTGAGTCTTTATGCCAAAATCTCTAGAAAGAATAGAAGAGAGAGAAAGAGAGGGCGAGAGACACCCTCTTTATGATGGGGAAACTCTAGTACATGGTCCCACATAGTTTGTTTTGTTTGTTAGTCTTGATTTTAACACAAAGAAATGAACCAATAGATCCAAAATATGGTGCGGTGGCAGCCACTGCACACTTACAGTTGGGACTGAGTTTCTTTTATAATTTTGGCCACCCTCCTAACTTATCCTAATAAAGGAGTATTGGCTTCTATGTTGCCCATTCAAATCTGTGGTAAAAGACCATTTTCACTGTCTAATTTAAAGAAAACCAGTTGAGGGTGCACCTTAAAGTACAAAGGGGTTCACCAAACTACAAATCATTTAATGTTTCATTGCTTTGTTTCTTGACAGAACAAGAAGCAATGGTCTCAATTTGCAGTGGGGGTGGTCTAGGTTGGATATTAGGAAACACTATTTCACTAGAAGGGTGGTGAAACACTGGAATGGGTTACTTAGGGAGGTGGTGGAATCTCCTTCCTTAGAGGTTTTTAAGGTCAGGCTTGACAAAGACCTGGCTGGGATGATTTAGTTGGTGTTGGTCCTGCTTTGAGCAGGGGATTGGACTAGATGATTCACTCCGCATCATGAAGAGGAGCAGTGTTGAGGCTGGGGGGCTGACCTGAGGGGTGGCACCCGGGAGGAAACAGAACTGATGGGTAGTTGGGTGAGGATAGAACTATTTGCTGGGCAGGGGACAGGCAGATATAAGGGTGAGAGCTCCTGCAGCCGGGGCCGAAATCATCTTACCCAGTACAGTGGGGCAGCCACTGGGGCACTCTCTGTACCAGTCTCATGAATTCTAGCTCTGTCCTAGCTGCTCCTTTCTGTTGGAGGCAAATGTTCCTATTCTTCTTGTTCAGTCTTAGTATCTTCCATGATAAATAGTCTAGTAGGCAATGTTGCTGAAGTTGGGAATACAGAGATTTCTATTTTATTGCATAATCCTTGATCCTAGATCATTCTTCCTCTCCCTGTGCTCTGGAGGGCAGTGACGGACACTGAGGGGCAGGTGTCATTAATCCAGCATTTCTGCTGCACTTACCTGAGCAAATCACACTGGCATCATTGTCATGTGGGCACGGAGATGCCCCCAGAGCAGTCACAGGGCAATGGCCCAAATGGGGTTCAGTCCCTTTACAGTGAAATGTGTCTGTCCAGACAAAGCCTGTTCCTTTCCCAAAATGCCCTCCTCCTGGAGCTGATACAGCAAACCCACAGTTGAGCTGATGACAGAGAACGTTGGCATCTGATAGATCCCAGTGTGAGTCACAGACAGTTCCCCAGACATCACGAACCTTGATCTCCACCCTCCCTGAGCACTCTGTGCTGCCATTCACCAGCTGGAGCCCTGTGTGCCCTGGGGAGAAGGGAAAGTAGTTTAGAGAGGGAGCCTTGGAGCAATTTTATACTAAATTGCTAAGTATCATAGAATCATAGAATCTCAGGGTTGGAAGGGACCTCAGGAGGTGATTTAGTACAACCCCCTGCTCAAAGCAAGACCAATCCCCACCTAAATCATCCCAGCCTAGGCTTTGTCAAGTCTGACCTTAAAAACCTCTAAGGAAGGAGATTCCACCACCTCCCTAGGTAATCTATTCCAATGCTTCACCACCCTCCTAGTGAAAAAGTTTTTCCTAATAGCCAACCTAAACCTCCCCCATTGCAATTTGAGACCATTACTCCTTGTTCTGTCATCTTCTACCACTGAGAACAGTCTAGATCCATCCTCTTTGGAACCCCCTTTCAGGTAGTTGAAAGCAGCTATCAAATCCCCCCTCATTCATCTCTTCTGCATACTAAATTATCCCAGTTCCCTCAGCCTCTACTCATAAGTCATGTGCTCCATTCCCCTAATCATTTTTGTTGCCCTCCGCTGGACTTTCTCCAATTTTTCCACATCCTTCTTGTAGCATGGGGCCCAAAACTGGACACAGTACTCCAGATGAGACCTCGCCAATGTCGAATAGAGGGGAATGATCATGTCCCTCGATCTGCTGGCAAGGCCCTTACTGATACAGCCCTAAGTGACTTTAGCCTTCTTGGCAACAAGGGCATACTGTTGACTCATATCCAGCTTCTCATTCACTGTAACCCCTGAGTCCTTTTCTGCAGGACTGCTGCCTAGCCATCCTGTCCCTAGTCTGTAGCAGTGCATGGGATTCTTCCATCCTAAGTGCAGGACTCTGCACTTGTCCTTGTTGAACCTCATCAGATTTCTTTTGGCCCAATCCTCTAATTTGTCTAGGTCCCTCTGTATCCTATCCCTACCCTCCAGCATATCTCCTCCCAGTTTAGTGTCATCTGCAAACTTGCTGAGGGTGCAGTCCACACCATCCTCTAGATCATTAATGAAGATATTGAACAAAACTGGCCCCAGGCCCAACTCTTGGGGCACTCCGCTTGATACCGGCTGCCAACTAGATATGGAGCCATTGATCACTACCCGTTGAGCCTGACAATCTAGCCAGCTTTCTGTACAGGAAGTCAGGGGTGATTGATCCCTTTCCTATTGCTTGAGTTTTACCAGAAGCTGATGGCACCCTATTTTCCCAGCTCCCTACAGAGTGACATTGTTTTATTGTTGCACCCTACTCTAGAATACACAACACTGGGATTTTAAAGGCATCATGCTGAATTCTTACGTGAGCATATGGCACTGGCATCATTTGCATGTGAGCACGTCTTATTCACATGTGATATCCTGAGACAGTACGCAAGGTGTGACTCATTCCCCACACACCGCAAATCTTCAGTCCAGATCAGCCCATGTCCTTCTCCAAAGTGAGCTCCTCCTGGGGCCGATAAAGCTCTTCCACACTCTAATTCATTACAGATAACACTGGCAGCTTTGATATCAAAGTGTGCATCACAGAGTGTAGCCCATGTTTCACCATGTCTTATTTCCACACGTCCTGAGCAGGGATTGTCTCCTCCCACCAGCCGAGGTTGTGAGTAGCCTAGAGAGTCAATCAATCCATCAGTGAATGTTACACTTACACTCCATACTCGCCACTACACCTTTCAGTAGATAGACATGTTTTTCAAACTTTTTCATAACAATGTTTAGAAATCACGGATTATAGCTATGAGTACATTAAAAAAATTAAGTACCTGTAATTAAATATCTGTTCTTGAAATATGGACCTTTGTGTCACTGTTTAGAAATGAACGCTACTGTCAGTGGTTTTTAACTAATTGTGAAGGATGTGAGAGAGGCCTGTATTATTTTATGAAGCTTTGCTTGTTTGCTTGTTGTGTTGTCTGCTACAGGATTACTAAGGGTACTACAAGAAGAGGTGTGTTCTTAATTCAGTTTAGCCAACTTGGGTTAAATAGGAGTGAGGACACACCAGTTCAGCTTTTAACTCAGGGCGGGTCTATACTACAAATGCTGCATCAGCACAACTGCACCGTTGCAGCTGTAGTGCTTTGATGAAGACACTCTAAGCTGAAGGGAGAGAGCTCTCCTGTCAGCTTAGTTACGTCACCTCCACAAGAGGTGATAGCTACATCAGCAGGAGAAGCTCTCCCACCAACATAGCACTGTCTACACGGAGGGTTAAGGTCGGTATAACTAGGTCTCTCAGGGATGTGGATTTTTCACACCTACGAGTGATGTAGTTATACTCGTAGTATAGACCTGGCCTCAGATTAGCAGTTCAGATCAAGCCTAGGGCAGCCAGAGGTTGAATTTGAGCTGCTAACCTGAGTTAAAAGGCAAGTTGCCATGTTTTCACTGATATTTTAATTAGAGTTAACTAATGGGGGCGAGCTAACCCATGTTAAGAATACACTTTTTTGCTGTCTATGCATACCCTGAGGGTTAAATCAGACCGGATGGAAACAAGAAAGTGTTTTAGATAACTCATTTACTGATATTCAGAAAACAATACACCTGACAACACCTTTGAAGTTTTAACACTGTCCATGCTGCGATCAGCTTGTTGGCTAGTGAAGTGGGGGGAGATCCAGGTGGGAAACTGGAACAAAATGCTTTGAAATGGATAAAAAGAGTGTTCCTGAAGAGCAGGCAGAGGAAGTGGTCAAGTTACTGCTCAAGGGGAGCAAACTGGCACAGAGACAGGCCCTGGAGGATGGGTCTTAACTTTTAAGCAGCTGGACTTGCCTAAGCTTTAAGGGATATGCTAAGCTTTAGGTAAGATAGAAGCATATTTGTTGTGTAAAAACTTGTTCTGCCTTATTCCTGCTGCTGCGATTAAATAATACTGATACAGAGGCGGTGGCACTGAATAACTAGCTGGCTCTGTCCCTGATGTAAGGGCACTCTGCATTGGAGATATTCCTGGGGCGAGGTTGCACTTGTCCTGTGGCCCCATGCTCCAGGTTACCTCTGCCACTAACCTGCTGTCTGACCTTGGACTACTCATTTCACCTTTCCGGGCCTCAGCTTTTTCCTCTGGTTTTTGTCTGTCTTTTCCATTCAGACTGTGAGGCAGAGACTGACTATTACTTTGCATTTGTACAGTGCCAGGTACACCGGGCTCTGATCTCATCTGGGGCCTCAAGAAGCTATACAAGTAACTAATAATAACAACTGTGGAGTTGCTACCAACACCTTCATAATTATGCTTTGGCTGTCAATTTGCCGTCTTTCACCATGAGCTACAACCTAAACTCCTGACTTTGTTCTTACTCAGTCCTTACTGAAAACAAAGGCAAATTTGTATTAGAGCCAAAAGAAATTTTACCAGAGTAAAGACTGAGAAGAAAAAATGTGTAAGGGCCTCAGGATTTGGCAATATGAATGGGTCTGAGCCTAACATCAGGGGAGGCAAACTTTAATTGCAAGAATGGGCATTATTTTAGGAGATAGAGAACACTCCTTTCCCCAAGTGTGAATTGAGGATGCAAATGTATTTATTTATTATTATTTATTATTATTATTATTATTAGGTTATGGTAGCATGTACGGTGTGCTAGATGCTTTCCAGACATTCTAGAAGGGAAGGTTCCTGCTACAGGGAGTACATCTTCCAAGGGCAGAGAGACAGGTACAGAAAGTTTAGGGGAAGGGGAGAAGAAATAGGGCAATTTTATACAAATTAAATAGATTCACTGGCGTCAGCATGGTATGTGAGATAATTAGTGTTGCCCACTCTCCCCACTGTACTGGGTAAGATGATTTTGGCCCTGGCTGCGGGAGCTCTCACCCCCCGCATCTGCCTGTCCCCTGCCCAGCAAATAATTCTGTCCCGACCCAGCCACCCATCAGTTCTGTTCCCTCCCAGGTGCCACCCCTCAGTTCAGCTCCCCCAGCCTCAACTCTGATCCTCCAGGGACCTCCGCCCCCTCCCAGGTCAGTGCCGCAGGGGGAAGCCAGCCTGTTGCTCACAGGAAGTGAGGGAAATGGCAGGGAAGAGCCGCCCTGAGCTTATGGCTCTTTGCTCCCCCACCCTCCAATGAAAATGGCTTCAAATTGCTGAAGGGAAAGGGGGAGGAAGAGAGCTCTGCTGGAAACAGTTATGATTGGTTGTTTTACCCCAGGAGGTGAGAAGTGGGGGCAGCCAGCCAATCAGAGGACTCAGGATGGAGCTTCTTACCTCATTGTAGGACTGGGCCCCAGACCAGCCACAGTTATGTCACATGTGGAAAAACTTGCAAGAGTGGGCAACTCTGGGCTCTAAGAGGGACTAAATGTGGAGGGGGCAGGGCTCTCGCAGATGAGATCCTAGAGGCGATAGCATGAGCAGAGGGACATGTAGTGAAAGGGACAGCGATTTTAGAAAATAGAACATGGGGTTTTTTTCTGCTTTGCCTTCTTGTTTCTGAGCCTTTAGGGGTCACTTGTTCAAACTTTTCAACCCACCCACAAAGGCTAGAAACTTCCTTTTAAAACTATGACACAAAACAAAATGGCAAGAGTTGGTACCACTGCAGCTGTGAGGAGAGAATGATATTTTTGGTCCCACCCCTCGCCTACAGCTCTAGCCGGCACAGAGGTTGTGTTTTAGAATCTGAGCCTGGCCTACCAGAGCTGCTGGAGCCTGAATCTCCTCTTCCATCCATCTCACCTGTTTCTCTTTCTGGGATCCGCACCAGCTCATGCTTTGCCCATGTCTGGCTTTAGAGCATGAGTTGTGCAAAGGGTCCCGCCAGGCCAGGAGAGCACTGAGCTGAGCTGCCAGCTTCCTGCTCACCTAGCAGCAGCACTAGCAGCTCACATGTTCCACAGTGTCCTGCAGGCGTTTATTTGTGTGTAACCCCCACTTACCGTTGCCAGCTCCTGGAGTTCAGGATTCAGCCTCTGGAGGGCCTTATCCTAAAGGACTACAGCTATAATGGCTACTAGAGCCCCCTGACCCCATTCCCAGCCTGCTTGGAGTTCGGGGTCGGGACAGAAGGAACTAAAAACCTTCGCCAAGGCCAACAGGGAGGCTTCTGCATGGGGGATCTGGATGAGCAGTCCACTGAACCTATGACAAGCCACAGCTGCACAGTCCCAGCGACGAGGCAGACTGATTTTACACAGAGTTTTAGTTTGGAAGCTGGAAGAGAGGCAGCACCAGCATCTGGAGAGAGAGATCCAGTCTGGGACTGGCTACCGATAGCCAACTGAGACTTTAGGAGAATTCCAGACCAGGGAATAGCAAGCCTGGATGGATCCAGGACATAATTCTGCCCCATTCAGGGATGAAGAAAAGTTAAGGGGACTTTTGTGTAAGCTTTCCAGTGCTGCAATGGTGAACACACTATACCAGGATACACAAACTCAGCCATACTGTCTGCCTTGGGAAGGTGCCAGGCAGACAACTGGGGTTTGGAGGAACTTATGAGTGTTAAATTCTGGAGAATAGGCTTACTTATTACTAGAGATGACCAGCAATTTTGCCACTCAAGTTACTGGTTTTATGGTAAGTATGAATGAGGGTGGGTGAGTATGAATGTTGTGCTGGGAGATTTGTACTGATTTGTGCGGGTAGTGAATGAGGGGTGTGTGCTAAGGTGAGGAGTTGTGTGTGATGTTATTGTGTGTTCTGTGGGTGGTTGTGTTGATTTGTGCGTGGGTTGTGTTGTGCTGGGAAATCTGTGTTGATTTGTTTGGGTGTGTCAGTTTCCTTGGGGAGTTTGTGGTGAGTTGTATGGGTGGCAAATCAACCTTTGAAGAACAGTGGCATTTGGGCCAAGGAACCCACCATCTGTGCTGTCCGTCTTGTATCACTGACTCATTACAACCAATTAAATTGTTGCATGAAAATTAGCTGTAGAGTAGGGGTGGTGATTGGTTGAGTTAACTCTGTAATCACAATGGTCTAGGACTCTTGGCATGGCATAGATGGGTACGTTACTGTTATATTATATATAGATTAGTTAACCTTAACCTTTTCCTTCCCTTGATCCTAGTTTCCTGTTCACAATAAAGTTACCATCACCGCTATGCTGTTATTTTTTATGTGTCCTTCCTTTGCTGGGATTTGTTTTATTTACTTGATTGTTTCCTGTGCACTGGGCTTTATACTCCTTTCCAGGTAGTGGTATTAGTGCTGATTTTCTCAAAGGACAGCACTCCTGCGTACCTGGTACAGTGAGCAGTCATCTGAGTGGTGCCACCAGGCACCAAGAAAAAGAATCCAGGACCCAGCCTATGCGAGGAGAGGGGGAAAGCCACTCAAAATATTGGTGATAGTAAGTGCTAGAGAGAGAAAAGGCCATACCTCAGGAGAGAGGCCACATGAGTTAGTACAACATCAGGTGCCAATGTCTTTGTCTGTCACATTGTGTACTCAAAGAATATGTCTATGTCCAGTGGAGGGTGTATTGCACAGGAGACCCTTCCCATACTAGATGTAATTTTCAATTTTACTCAGCCCTTACACAACCACAACAGTAATTTGGTGAATTCTGATCACTCCATTTTATGATAGATACTGATAAATCAGAAAATGTTATAAGGAGTGAGACTATGCAGACACACTGTGGACTGGGGGAAAGGGAAACTGTGGCCAAATGCACCCCTGTAATCACACCCTACACTCTACTGTAATAATCTTTGTATAAAACATGCCATCTGAGGTATCATTTGGAAACTAATAACTCACTGGGCAATAATATCATGGTGAAATGTGTGTAGCATGATTATGTGTGAAGTTATGAAATCCCCCCTGTATGATGTTAAAGGGACGTTCAAATTCCCGTGGTCCGATTAGGCACAACTGGTCAAGTAAGTCTTAAACAAAGGGATGTGCAGTTACCTCAATTTACATATAAGCTGTAAGCAGAGACCTCAGACAGCAGACGAGAAAATAAAGGAGACAAAATCTGCATCTCAGAACACACAGGCGAAAAAAACAACATGAAGCCTCTTTCCTCACTAGACTCCATGTCTCCTTCTGCTCAGCTGGACAGAATTTTATGAGGGGGGCTGAACTATGTAAATTAAGGGCAAACACCCCTGTGTATCTCTCTTCCTGTCCATCTCCCTCTTTGTACCTAAGAAGAAAAACAAACAGCCGTTGGACTTTGGGGGAGGGGTTCTGACCTGAAAAGTTTGGTCTGTAATGCTATCAGAAGTATGTGGTAAGTCCTTGATTTTGAATCAAGTGTAGTTTGTTACATTAGGCACTACAAAGAGGTTTTTTTTATTTTCTTGTAACCATTTCTAGCCTTTATGCCTCCTTACTTGTACTCATTTAAAATCCATCTCTTTGTAGTTAATGAACTTGTTTTTTCTTTAATTGAATCTACTTCAGTGTGTTTAAGTTAAATTGTCTGGGTAACTCCATTGAAGGTGGCAAGTTGTTGTGTATTGATCCCTAAAAGAGACAATGGACCAAATATCTCTGGACTGTCCAAGAGAGGGCTTGACAGTACAGAACATACATTTTTGGGGAAAATCCATGACTGGGAGTGTGTTGGGGTCACCTTGCAGAAATACCAAGGCTGATAAAAGCCAGTGTAACCCAAAAGTGGCTGGCAGTCTGCAGTTACACACACACAGGGTACGTCTACACTACGGGATTATTCCAAATTTACATAAACCGGTTTAGCAAAACAGATTGTATAAAATCGAGTGCGTGCGGCCACACTAAACACATTAAATCGGTGGTGTGCGTCCACGGTCCGAGGCTAGCATCGATTTCTGGAGCGTTGCACTGTGGGTAGCTATTCTGTAGCTATCCCATAGTTCCTGCAGCCTACCCCACCCCTTGGATTTTCCGGGTTGAGATCCCAGTGCCTGATGGGGCAAAAATCATTGTCGCAGGTGGTTCTGGGTAAATGTCGTCAGTCACTCCTTCCTCTGGGAAAGCAACGGCAGACAAGCATTTCGCGCCTTTTTTCCCTGGATTGCCCTGGCAGATGCCATAGCATGGCAATCATGGAGCTTGTTTTGCCTTTTGTGACTGTCACCGTATGTGTACTAGATGCCTCTCACAGAGGCGATTCAGCAGCGCTACACAGAAGCATGCTTTTGCTTTTGCATGACAGCAGAGATGGTTACCAGCCATACTGTACCATCTACCATGCCATAAATTGGTAATAAGATGATCATGGTTACCAGTCCTTTTGCACCATTTGCTGCTGTCATAAGTGCCCCTGGCTAAGATCAGCCAGGGGACGCAAAAGCCAAAATTGGGAATGACTCCCTGAGTCAATCCCTCCTTTTTGGTATCTAAAAATAGAATCAGTCCTGCCTAGAATATGGGCAAGTGTACTAGAGAACCACTGTATCAGAGAGCACAGCTGCTCTGTGTCAGATCCTGCAGAAATTATGAGCTGTATGCTATTCACAGGAGATGCTCCTGCAACAACCCCACCTGTTGATTCCGTTCTTCCCCCAGCCTTCCTGGGCTACCGTAGCATTGTCCCCCCACTTGTGTGATGAAGTAATAAAGAATGCAGGAATAAGACACACTGACTTGTTAGTGAGAAATGAGTGGAAGGCAGCCTCCAGCTGCTATGATAGTCCAGACAGGACAGTAAGGAGTGTGGAGGAGAGGAGCCCAGCATCCCTCTGCTAGTCCAGGGGCAATTGAATCTTTTTTTTACACATGAAGGGTGGGGGCTGACGGAGCTCAGCCCCCTGTTTCTATGATGACGGTGGTTATCAGCCAAACTGTACCATCTACCAGGAAAAATTAGGGCCAGGCACCCTTGATTGACCTGACGGATGCTAGTCAGCATGGTTACCAGCCCTTTTGCACTGCCCCATGTGCCAATAGGCTGATGATGAGGACGGGTACCAGTCATTTTGCACCATCAGCCACCCATGGCAGGGGGGAGCAAGGATGTTGGTGTTGAGTGCTGCAGCATCGCGTCTATCTGCAGCATTCAGTAAAGATAGGGTGACATGTAAAAGAGTCAAGAGAGGATTGTTTTCCCTTTCATTTCTGGAGGTGGGTGGGGGGGTGCGTAAATTGCTGAGCTATGCCCTGACCCACCGCGGACACTGTGTTTGACCCTAGAAGCATTTGGAGCTCAGCCAAGAATGCAAATGATTTTCAGAGAGACTGCAGGAACTGTGGGATAGCTTGAGTCCTCCAGTCCATGAGCGTCCATTTGATTCCTTGGCTTTCCGTTATGCTTGTCATGCAGCAGTGCGCTGAGTCCCTGCTATGGCGTCTGTCTGGAGATTTTTTAAAAATGTTTTTTAATTCGTCTTCTGTAACGGAGCGCTGATAGAACAGATTTGCCTGCCCTTACAGCGATCACGTCCGCATGGTCCATGCGGGAGCTCTTTCTTTATTTTGATTTTTAACTGCATCACCACACGTGCTGATCGGAGCTCCACGCTGGGCAAACAGGAAATATTCAAAAGTTCGCGGGGCTTTTCCTGTCTACCTGGCCACTGCATCCGAGTTCAGATTGCTGTCCAGAGTGGTCAGTGGTGCACTGTGGGATACCGCCCGGAGGCCAATACCGTCGATCTGCGGCCACACTAACCCTAATCCGATATGGTAATACCGATATTAGCGCTACTCCTCTCGTTAGGGAGGAGTACAGAAACCGGTTTAAAGAGCCCTTTATACCGATATAAAGGGCCTCTTAGTGTGGACAGGTGTGGCGTTAAATCGGTTTAATGCTCCTAAAACTGGTTTAAACGCATAGTGTAGACCAGGCTTCAGTCAAGTTGTTACCTGCATGCTGGCAGGCTCTTAGTGAGCAGCCCAGGTGGGAGCTACTGCAGCGAGGCATTATAAAGCCCCTCACTGGTCTTGACTGCACCTCGAATGTCACAGAAACTAATGAAAATATGAGAGTAAAAAGATCAGGGAGGAAGAAAGGAGACACAGAAAGAAAAGGAGGAAGACAAGGAGCAATGGCCAAGAACTAAAAATTAAGGGTCTGATTCCCCACTTCCATGCAACTTGTGTCATCTATACCTGTACTCCATGATTACAGTATGAATGTATAATGCCAGGACTAGTCTGACAGAGTGATTTCCGGTTTGGTATCATTTTACATTCATACACAACATGTCCAAAAGTAAAAAATCTAAATTTCACTCTGGTGGTTGGGAATAAACACTGTGGGAGGTAACAGATATACCATTAGATGAGTGACATGAGGTTAGACACGACTCTAGCGGGAAATGCCTTGCATGATGCTGTAGTTGGATCTGGCTACTCTCTGCCACTAAAAGTTCTTCTTGTCTGATACTTTTTAAGCTCTCAAATGGCTGCACAGAGAAAAGTATGAGTCTGTTTCCTTTGAAAACATTATTACTCAACAGGATTTTATCGGGTTTCCAGTATAGACACTCCAATGCCATGGTGATAGGCACAGTTTAAATGTGTAGATAGTATATCCTATTAAATATCAATAATTTCCCTACTTTAGATATACAAAATAAATTCAAAACCCATAAAAGGAAAATGGAAAATGTGGCATTGAGACAACTGCAGTGAGATTAATAAAGGGGACTCTAAAGATATCTGGGTTGGGAATTACTTAGGGATTTGCTCACTATAATGTGAGAGTAATAATTTCAGGATTTGATCATATTTACACACTTCTACATTAGTCTGTGGGAATGGAACAAACTCTGGATTCAATCCCTTTTTTCATATGGCAAGTAGAAGGATGGGCTGATTTCTTACCTGAGCAGGTCACTCCAGCAATGAAAGGATGAGAGCATGTTAACTTTATAGTCTGGATTTCAAATCTGCAGTCCCAGATTGTTGACTCATTCCCATGACAAACATCTCCTACCACCAAGTATGGTGTGGAATCTTCTCCAAAGTGGGCAGCACTATGGACACTAACTGCAGAACCACATCCCAAGTGTTTGCAAGCTACTGCAGCATGTTTCATAGGTGAGACAGTAGAACACAGAATGAGACTCAGTTCACCAGTCTTAATCATCGCTCTCCCAGAACATGGGTTGCTTCCGTTGACCAGCTTCAGATCAGTAGCTCCACCTTCAAACAGAATCAGGACAGAGTTATTGGAAAGAGCACTGAGCCACATCCCCATTATTATTACTAATGGACTGGTCAAATAGTATTTGAAGAATATAATACTGTAACTCCTCGCTTACACTGTCGTTATGTTCCTGAAAAATGCTACTTTAAGCAAAATGATGTTAAGTGAATCCAATTTCCCCATAAGAATTAATGTAAATTGTGGGGGGGGGGGGGAAGGGTTAGCGGTTAGGTTAAGTTCCAGGGAAATTTTTTTCACCAGACAAAAGAATATATATATACACAGTATAAGTTTTAAACACACAATTTAATACTGTACACAGCAATGATGAATGTGAAGCTTGGTTGAGGTGATAGAGTCAGAGGGAGGGATATTTCCCAGGGAATGCCTTACTGCTAAATAATGAACTAGCACTCGGCTGAGCCCTCAAGGGTTAACATGTTGTTGTTAATGTAGTCTCACACTCTACAAGGCAGCAGGGATGGAGGGAGGAGATGCAGCATGGCAGAGAGAGACAGAGACACACACCATGCGTGTGAGAGAGAGAGAGACAGAGACACATACCATGTGTGTGGGGGGGGAGAGACGGAGACACACACCACATGTGTGAGAGAGAGAGACAAGCATTGTCCCTTTAAGTATGCTGACCCCACTCTAAGTACACTGCCTTTTTAAGTAGATCAGCAAGTTGAGACAGCAGCTGCTGCCAGCAAGCTCCCTCTGTCCTGATCCCTGTCATGTGTCCCCCTGCTCTGTGGAGATGGGAGGCAGGAGCAGGGAGACAGGGGAAGGAGACACCCTGACATTAGCACCCTTCTTCCCCCCCACACACAACAAGCAGGAGGCTCCCAGGAGCAGCTCCAATGCAGAGGGCAGGAGCAGCACATGACAGTGAGGGGAAGGTCAGCTGAACTGTCTGGAAATTGATTGCCTGCTGGGCAGCTGCTGCACAGGGAACTTAGGGGAACTGATGGGGAGCTGCCAGTCCACCCTCGTTCCAAGCCTTCAGCAGCTAGCTCCAACGGGCTGCTCTTTCTGCAAGCAATGGACAAAGCCAGTGGCTGCCAAACAACGTTATAAGGGAGCACTGCACAACTTTAAATGAGCATGTTCTCTAATTGATCATCAATGTGACAACGCTAAGTGAGGAGTTATTATATTAAGCCAGGGTCAATAGTTTATGACTTTGTGAATCAATCACAAACCAATGCTATGAATTTTGACCATATTCAATGTTCTAAAATAGTCTCTGATAACAACAGGTGAAGAAAGGCTGACTAGGAATCATATAGGCCTGGTCTATACTAGGAGTTTATGTCGAATTTATCAGCGTTAATTCGATTTAACTGTGCAACCGTCCACACCAGGAAGCTAATTAGTTCGACCTAGAGGGCTCTTTACTTCGAATTCGGTACTCCACCCCGACGAGGGGAGTAGCGCTAAATTCGACATGGCTATGTCGAGTTAGCCTATGTGTGGATGGAAATCGACCTTAGTAGCTCCGGGAGCTATCCCACAGTGCACCACTCTGTTGACGCTCTGGACAGCAGTCCGAGCTCAGATGTTCTCATCAGCCATACAGGAAAAGCCCCGGGAAAATTTGAATTCCTTTTCCTGTCTGGCCAGTTTGAATCTCAATTCCTGGTTGGACATCGGGGCGAGCTCAGCAGCACCGGCAACGATGCAGAGCTCTCCAGCAGAGGGGTCCATGCAATCTCAGAGTAGAAAGAGGGCCCCAGCATGGACTGACCGGGAAGTCTTGGATCTGATCGCTGTGTGGGGCGATGAGTCTGTGCTTTTGGAGCTGCGCTCCAAAAAACGGAATGCAAAGACCTACGAGAAGGTCTCCAAAGCCATGGCACTCAGAGGATACAGCCGGGATGCAACGCAGTGCTGCGTGAAAATCAAGGATCTGAGACAAGGCTACCAAAAAATCAAAGCGGCAAACGGACACTCCGGAGCCCAGCCCCAGACATGCCGCTTCTACGAGGCACTGCATGCCATTCTCGGTGGGTCTGCCACCACTGCCCCACCAGTGACCGTGGACTCTGAGGAGGGATAGTGTAGACGGGCAGTTTCTCGGCGATGTTCGCGGATGGGGAAGATGAGGAAGGGTTTGTGGAGGACGAAGCAGGTGACAGCGCTTACAATACTGCTTTCCCCGACAGCCAGGATCTCTTCATCAGCCTCACAGAGATCCCCTGCCAACCCTCCCCGGCCGTTAACCCGGACTCTGAATCAGGGGAAGGATCAGTCGGTAAGTGCTATAAACATGTAAATATTTATTTTTTAAAAAACAGAAATAAAAACTATATGAAAAGAAGGTCAATGCATATGGGGATAGAACAGAAATCCTCTTGGGAGAGTTCCACGAAGCTCTCGTAGAGGTACTCGAAAAGCCTCCACAGGAGGTTCCTGGGGAGAGGTGCCTTATTGGGGGCTCCGTGGAAGCACACTCTTCTGCGCCAGGCTATCCTCAGTGGGAGCATTGCCTCGACGAGCATGGCAGCATAGGGCCCTGGTCTGTGCAGGGTTTCACGCAGCATGCGCTCTCTGTCTCTCTTAGTGACCCACCTCAGGGTGATCTCGCTCGGCGACTGCTGCATCTAATTAGGGGAATTAGTGTAATGTTACTATTGGGAATGCTTCACTTTTCCTTTGCATAACAATAAGCGCCGTTTAACAGCCACGTGGTGGAGGCTGCAGAGGGGAAGCATACAGGGATCTTTCCCGGGGACAGCCGCGAGGGGGTGGAACAGGGTCAGAGTTTATGCTTTCCAGATTGCCTGCAGCAGGAGGGCCCTGCTATCCATTAACTTTTAAGCAGCCTAAAGTTTACGGCTTACCAGGCCTGGCTGCTACACGGATTCTGCTGTCCTGCCCCGCTTGTCTGATCTCCAGTGCAAGACCCCAGGCAATGAAAGCGAATGCCGAAAATTCGAACTTGTCCTGAGAGCGCATGAGATAGGTGCCGTGTATGGTCTTGTTCACAGAAACTGAGTAGACTGTGTTCAGTGTTCGCAAACATGTATCTTTGCAAGGAAATCACTTCCTTTTTCCCATCACACAGCTGCGGCTGTTTCCCGACCTGCCCCGGCATCCCCCTCACAGAGGCTGGCGCAGATTAGGCGGCGAAAGAAAAAGACTCGGGATGAGATGTTCGCTGAACTGATGGCCTGCTCCAGAGCCGAGGCGGCCCAGCAGAGCCAGTGGAGGGAGACCCTCTCTCAGCAGCAGCGCTCACACAGCGAACGGGAGGACAGGTGGTGGCAGGAAGACCAGCAGGCGACTCAAACGCTGCTTGGCCTAATGAGGGAGCAAACGGACACGCTCCGGCACCTTGTGGATGTTCTGCAGGACCGCAGGCAGGAGGAGAGAGCCCCCCTGAACTGTATCTGCAACCGCCCTCCCCCGCCACAAAGTCCTGTCCCCCCCTCACCCAAAATAACAAGAAGGAGGGGTGCTAGGGGCCGTGAAAACTGTCACTCCACCCCAGCAGAGCGCTCATGTAACAAACAGCTCTCATTCCCTAAAGTATGAGAATTGCTTCCCTTCCTGGCTCACCCAATCCCAAATCCCAATTTCATCCCCCAACTGTGTAGTTGAGTATTTAAAATAGTTTGCTGTTCATTACTGTTTCCGTCATGTTTCTTTGCAGAAGACTTTGTGTGAAGGGGAGATAGGGGTTTGTTAATTGCATAGGACAGCCACCATTACCAGGGTACAGACATGGGGGCAGGATCAACAGCAGGTCACACACAGAGTGCAGTCACTAGGCACCCGGGTCACTCTGGGAGGTGTCTGCTGCCCCAGGTCAGTCTGGGAGGTGTATGTTGCCCCAAGGTCTGAGCGCCTGGCATCCACAAATGGCAAGGCAGGCTGCCCTTACCATGCCCTTCCACCCTAGCCATGAACCTCTCCGATGCCCTGAGCCCCAGCCAGAGCCATCATCCCCCCACACCTACTCACCCTTCCCACACACCCCTCACCCCTTCCTGCACACCCACCCCTTCCTGCACACCCTCCGGTAACCGTCCTCCCCCCAGAGACCGCTGTAGGAGCAGGAGCCTGTCAGTCCTCGAGTGTAGAAGCGGTCTGTACATCACTGCACACCGTACCCACCACAGTCTGCATCCCTGTTGGAATCCTTGAATGAGAATTCGTTAGTAAAGAAAACTTTGTTAATTAAAAATGTTCCAATAACTTTATTTTTAAACGTCTGTTGGAAGGGGGGAAACCTGGTGAACGGGGTATGTAACCGCTGAAAAAAGTCAATAGTAACTGAAACAGGGGCAGGTTCAGCTTCTCTGTAAAGAGACTGGACAGTCATAGGTTACCCTGCTCTCTGAGGAACCTAGCTTTCAAAGCCTCCCGGATGCACAGCGCTTCCCGCTGGGCTCTTCTAATCACACGGGTGTCTGGCTGAGCGTAATCAGCAGCCAGGCGATTTGCCTCAACCTCCCATCCCGTCATAAAGGTCTCCCCCTTGCTCTCACAGAGATTGTGGAGCACACAGCAAGCTGCAATAACAATGGGGATATTGGTTTCGCTGAGATCCGAGCGAGTCAGTAAGCTCCTCCATCTCCCCTTGAGACGTCCGAAAGCACACTCCACCACCATTCTGCACTTGCTCAGCCGGTAGTTGAAGAGCTCCTTGTCACTGTCCAGGGCGCCTATATAGGGCTTCATGAGCCAGGGCATTAGCGGGTAGGCTGGGTCCCCGAGGATCACTGTAGGCATCTCCACATCCCCAACAGTTATTTTGTGGTCCGGGAAGAAACTACCTTCCTGCAGGCGTCTAAACAAACAAGAGTTCCTGAAAACACGCGCGTCATGAACCTTGCCCGGCCACCCGACGTAGATGTTGGTAAAACGTCCCCTATGGTCCACCAGTGCTTGCAGCACCATTGAAAAGTAGCCCTTTCGGTTAATATACTGGCTGGCCTGGTGGGCCGGTCCCAGGATAGGGATGTGAGTCCCATCTATAGCCCCACCGCAGTTTGGGAATCCCATCGCGGCGAAGCCATCTATGACGACCTGGACGTTTCCCAGGGTCACTACCTTTGAGAGCAGTAGGTCAACGATTGCGTGGGCTACTTGCATCACAGCAACCCCCACGGTAGATTTGCCCACGCCAAAGTGGTTCGCTACTGACCGGTAGCTGTCTGGCGTTGCAAGTTTCCAGAGGGCTATGGCCACTCGCTTCTGCACACTCAGGGGTGCTCGCATCCGGGTGTCCTGGCGCTTCAGGGCAGGGGACAACAAGTCACACAGTTCAAGGAAAGTGCCCTTACGCATCCTGAAGTTTCGCAGCCACTGTGATTCATCCCAGACCTGCAGCACTATGCGGTCCCACCAGTCCGTGCTTGTTTCCCGAGCCCAGAATCGCCGTCCCATAGCATGAACGTGACCCATTGCCACCATGATCTCCGCGGTGCGGGGTCCCGTGCTTTGTGAGAGGTCTGTGCCACTCTGACACTTCATATCCTCACCGCGCTGCCGGAGCCTCCTCTCCCGATTTCTCAGCAGCTGACTGTGGAAGAGGTGGACGTTAAGGTGCGAGGAGTTGACAACGGCCATAAGTGCAGCGATGATCGCAGCAGGCTCCATGCTCGCAGTGCTGTGGCGTCCGCGCTGTCACTAACCAGAAAAGTGCACAAACAGATTTCCCGCCGGCGCTTTCAGGGAGGGAGGGCGGGAGTGACTGTTGAATGACGACAGTTACCCAAAACCACCCTCGACACATTTTCCCCCCAGCAGGCATTGGGGGCTCTACCCAGCATTCCAATGGGAAGTGGGGACTGCGGGAACTGTGGGATAGCTGCCCAGAATGCACCGCTTCCAGTGTCGACGCTTGCCCCGTTAGTGTGGACTCACAAAGTCGAATTAGTGTCCTTAGTGTGGATACACAAATTCGACTTCATAAGGTCGAATCCACAAATTCGACCTAAGTTAAATCGAACTACTCTTGTAGTGTAGACATACCCATAGAAATCCTCCAATGTTATTTGGATTTGCTAGTCAGACTCCCAAATAATTCACGCAAGTCACATCACTGTGTTTCTGGTCCCTTATTGTTTCTGGTCCCTAAACACAATCCGTTGCAGCTTGGTTGTGTCAGAATGAGGTGGACAAGAGGGAAGAAGCACCTGTAAAGAGTGTTTCTGCTCCAGGAGCTGTTAGATAAGTAGCTGCCATATTGTATTATTAACTAGGATAGGAGATTTAAAAAAAATCTTTTTGGAATAGATTGTATCACTTTGATGCATGTTGAGTAGCAGCTTACTCCATTGATTTCAGTGGGACTACTCACAGAGTAAGGTACTACTCACTGTGAGTAAGATCATCAGAATCTGGTTCACTATGCCTGAATGTGCACAAACCAGAGCTTTTTGTGCCTTTGCATTTGAACTTCAGATTTCAAAATAGCTGCAATCATTCCTTAGTGTGATACTCTGCGGTGGGCAGGGTAAGGATGGTTCATTTTAGAGTATGTGATTTTTCCCAATTGTGGCTGTAATTTTTGAAAATGTATTTAATACATTCATACACAGAGAGGAGGAAGTCCCATTCTAAATGTAGTGGAATCCCTCTCATCATGTATTCTTGCTACAGACCTGAGGAGGGCTTTCACTCATATCCAAATTCATGTTGGCCTTTTGGGGATCCTAACTGTCTAGCCTCTTCCATCTAGGTATGTCTGCCTCACTCATATTGCACATATCTACCAGGTGTAGGTTTTGGAATCAGCACCCTCTGCTTCTTAGCACAGTTCCATGCTAAAGCTGACTGTCACAACTTCCCAGAGTTTAGTTGGTAGCTGCAGATTCCAGCTACAAGAAGGGATTCACTCTGTGACATTCTATACCTTGGAGGAGCATGCTGTAACCCCCATATTCCTCATTTTTATATAATCATGATCTTACATATAAAACATGCCGTATAAGGTATCGGGGAAAGGTTATGATCTGCTGAAAGTCATTTCTCTATCCATACATGTGTATCATTAATGCATATAAAGTTATGAGTGTTGTGTAATATGGTGGTCACTAAAACATGCTGTAAGTTGGGAGAATCAGCCAGATATTAGCTCCCCAGGGGCAACAGCAAGGAAAGTAACCAATGCCAAGGAGGGGTGTCAAACAACCCATCAACAGCCATTGACCAGCAAGGGAGCACAATGCAATGACTCACCTGCATGAGGCCACACCAGGGGAATTGCTCAACCTTGCTTGGAGAGACTCAATAATGCTCACCTGACTCTGAAGTGTAGGGGGCAAAGCCAAGGGGGAAGAAAGGGCATGATAAAAGGGAGAGACATTTGCCACGCTCGCTCTCTCTTCCACCTACATCTGCAGACACCATCACCACCAAGCAACTGAAGTGCTGACCAAAGGGGAGAGCCTGGCTGAAGAGCAGTCAGCCTGTAGTGAGAAGCATCTAAGTTTGTACGGGCATTGAAAGTGTTAAAATCAGCTTAGAATGTGTTTTGCTTTTATTTCATTTGACCAAATCTGACTTGTTATGCTTTGACTTATAATCACTTAGAATCTATCTTTATAGTTAATAAATCTGTTTGTTTATTATACCTGAAGCAGTGCATTTTGTTTGAAGCATGTCAGAGGCTCCGCTTGGGAGAACAAACCTGATACATATCAATTTCTTTGTTAAATTGACGAACTCATATAAGCTTGCAGCATCCAGCAGACATAACTGGACAGTGCAAGATGGAGGTTCCTAGGATTGTGTCTGAGACCGGAGATATTGGCTAGTGTCATTCCCATTGCAATGGGAAGCAGCTTACATGCCAGAGGCTGTTCATGAACAGCCCAGGAGTGGGGGTTCTCTCAGCAGAGCAGGGTAAGGCTGCCTCCTAGAGTCAAGGATTGGAGTGGCCTAGCAGATCACCGGTCTGGATAACACCAGAGGGGAACATCACAGGCTCTCTCTCCTGTTTGTCTCTGTTGGTTATTAATACTTTAACTGTGTATTCAAGGCCAGCTGGGTGTCTGCCTTCTGTTGTTAACATAAGCCTTGTCCCATGTGCATGAATGAATACTGCCATTATTGCTGGCTGCAGCAGTAGCACACACAAAGGGTCAGATTTTCATTGGCCTTTGCATAGCTACACAAGGGGGCAGTAAGGGGACAAAAGTACAAGTACAGGAAAGTACAATTGCAATCCATAGACTTCCTCCATGTTCTCCCAGGGACACATATTGTCCAAAAGGGAGGGAAAGGGGGAGGCCCTGCTCTTCCTCTACACTGGCCCAAAGAACAGGCCAGACTCAGCATGGGTAGCAGACTCCACCATTGTAAAGGAGAAAGCAGTTTGCTTGCTCACCCAAAGAGGCCATGCACTTCCCCGACTGCAGATACATGCTTAAGAGGCACAATTTAGTTGATAACAAGAAAGGTAACCAGATTGCCAGAGAGGGAGGGAGGGAGGTTTCTGCTGCCCAAAAGACCCGGATTTGGCCCTTTTCAGAATACAGGGGCTCTCCTCTCCCCAGCAGAGTTGTACTGTTCTCTCCTCCCTCCCTCACCCATCCCACCTTAACCAGACTAATCTGTGAGCACTTGCCTTCAGGAATCTCTGGTAAGAAAGACCCAGCTTGTTTTAAGAAACAAGCAGAAAAATGAAGGCAGGCACTGGGATGATTCTGTTGCATTTGAAGGATGTGGCAAGTGCTTGTCAGGTGGGTGACTCCCAGGGTTGGGAAAGAGGTCCCAGATCCAGGGGCAGCTCTAGGAAAACCGCCGCCCCAAGCACGGCGGCACGCCACGGGGGGCGCGCTGGCGGTCGCCGGTCCTGCGGCTCCGGGGGACCTCCTGCAGACGTGCCTGCGGAGGGTCTGCTGGTCCCGCAGCTCCAGTAGAGCATCCACAGGCACGCCTGCAGGAGGTCCACCGGAGCCGCGGGACCAGCGGACCCTCCGCAGTCATGCCTGCGGGAGGTCCACCAGAGCCGCCTGCCGCCCTCCCGGCAAAATGCCGCCCTGCTCAGATCCCAGCCATGCAACTCAGCACAAACACCAGCCTTTCCTCCTAGAGGGGTCAGAGTTAACTCCCTGAACAAGCACCACACTTATCAATAGAACAATGCTTTTATCTAACCCAGGCAAAGCCAGGAGTAAAGACCCAGGTCAGGATCTCTAGCAGGGGTTACACAGACTCTCTGACAGACAACCCTGCTATGCTTCTCCAATGTCCAGCTAGACACACAAAGACCCTCTGCTCCATGCCAGTGCAACTCACTGATTCCCTCAACACACACCACCAAGTGAGTCAATCCAACCTGTCCATGCACTCTGATGCTGCCATGCATGGTGAACTCCAAATGGTACGTTTTGCTGTGTGGTGTCAGCTTTCCTGTCAGCTCCAGGGCTGTGTGTCTGTAAGACTCCCCTTTTGCAAGCTACAGTGCAGCAGAGCCGCCCAGAGGGGGGGGCAAGAGGGGCAATTTGCCCCAGGCCCCGCGTCCCGCAGGGGCCCCCACGAGTGTTTTCCGGGGCCCCTGGAGTGTTTCCCCTCTTCCCGCGGCTCCGGTTGAGCTCCCGCAGGCATGCCTGCGGCAGGTCCACCGGAGCCCGGGACGAGTGGACCTGCCGCAGGCATGACTGCGGAGGGGGCGCTCGTCCCGCGGCTCGGCTGGACCTCCCGCAGGCATGACTGTGGCAGGTCAACCGGAGCCGTGGGACCACGGCACCCGCCGCAGTCATGCCTGCGGCAGGTCCGCTCGTCCCGGGCTCCGGTCGACCTGCCGCAGGCATGCCTGCGGGAGCTCAACCGGAGCCAAATGCCGCCCCCCAGGGAAAGGGCCGCCCCACGCGCCTGCTTGGCACGCTGGGGTCTAGAGCCGCCCCTGAGCGGGGGCCCCCCGCCGCCGAAGACCCCGGGCCCCCGGAATTCTCTGGGCGGCCCTGCAGTGCAGCAACTGGGGCCTGGTCTACACTATGCATTTTCAAACTGCTTTTTTGTGGATGTGAGCTACCCTCATCTTGAAGTAATATACCTTCATCTTAATGTTCCAAACTGCTTCCATGCGGATGTGAGCTAACCTCCTCTCCAACTAAAATCCCTTCATCTGGATGCTGTGAACTGCTTCCATCTTTATTTTGATTAAAGAAAAGATATTTCAGGAAGGATCCCTACTGTTTTGCTTGGTCCTTTTCCTTCTCAGCCTTTCATTTACAATAGCTCCTGAGAGTTTTCTTTTTCCTCTTTCTGCCATGGGGCATTTGAATATTGTTATGTACTAACTGTGCTCCCAACTGCAAGCATTATAGCATTAAGGACGGCTGACACACCACATCGTTGGTGATTTAAACCACATTGCAGCCATCCCAACATGTCACTGACTAAAGGTTCAGTGATTAGTAACATACACTCACTTACCTATTAAAACAGTTAGTTACAGAGTTTACACGTAAACAAAATGACCTTTTTTGACGTTATAACCCGACACCGGTTGATTGGAAAGAAATCCCCTTCCTCACGGTTACCCGCTTGGAGTGTGACATCATCACTTTCGTTGTCTATTAAGCATTAACGCTGTTACTTTTCTTTTATGGACCTTATTTATTACATGTGAATAAGTTATAACAAAGAAAATTTCATAATTATACAGCCTGATAATAATGCTAAGATTTAATAATGCTTAAAGATACTCACAGTTTGGATTTATAATGCTGAAAGATGTTATTCTTTATTCTTTGGCACCAAGAAACACAATTTTCCACAGTATTCACTCGATTCTTAACCATCTACCTATGACGTGTGTTAAAATGACCGTTTGACATCTCCACTCTACATGAATTTCCGGCTATGAGACCTTGATGTATATTCGAGTTAGGTGTCACTAGCACTGCAGCTCTTACCACTGGCAGATGTGTTTCATTATGGCTGAGTCATTGCTTATCCAAATTGTGGAGTGGGTCATGTTGACCCTACGTCACAAATTGAAAAAAAAACCCGCTAAAATATGATTTATTTTTGCAGTAAATAAAATATTTGACATATTAATACATTCTCAGAAATGTAGATAAATGAATTATAATTCATATTTCCTCCATATGCACATGGGAATTGAAATAATGAAATCTTTGTTATTTTATTTGTACTTTTTTCATTTTTTTTTCATTTGATTTTTTCCCTTGAATTTGACGCCTCATTTAACTTGGAACCCTAGGCGACCCCTAGTTCGCCTATACAGATGGGCCGCCCCTGCAGCTACATGAGCATTCTGTTGAAGCCAAGTCCTTCTGAATGATGAAGGAATATCTGCAGGACAGTAAGAAAGCAGTATCTACAGGCTGATCAAATACTAAAAAATGAAGTTAGTGAATTATTCGCATATTGGTTCAATCATATCTCAGCTCCTTAGTAATGTCAACTTCAGGAACATTCAGAAATCTAAGTAGACACTCTGGTGACCTTCCCCAGACCTGGTGAAGACCTCTGAGAAGCCTAAAAGCTTGTATCTTCCACCAACAGAAGTTGGTCCAATAAAAGATGTTAGGATCCTGGGGCTAGGGAGGGGGTGGAGTATGTGATCCATTGTGAAGGGAAAAGAGTTACTAGTTATTAGAAAATTAGTGTAAATTTGTGAATTTGACTCCCTATCTAACTCTGTCTATTCTAGCCTAGTGTAGGCTTTTCTATAGTACCTATAATTGCAGCAGCTATACACTACCTCTCCTACACCTACACTGCTAGGTCACCAAGGCCCAGGATAGATTGTCTGGAGACTAGAGCCTTGGTCATATTAATTCATACACATGAATTCAAAGTTGAACACAAATATTTGAACAAATCTTCTAATGTCTTTCTGACACAAGGTAGGTAAGATGGGGTTTAATCCCTTACTGCTTCAGTCACTCCTGTACCTTCCAGCACCCATACTCCCTTCTTGTTTTTGCATTTGTTGTCCCACATACTCAGTTGTGTTCTGGGCCTTGTGGTCCCTCCCCTCAAGTGAGGGGTCCAACATTTAGTTTTGGGTGGGCCTAGGCTCATCTTTTCCCACAATCCAAATAAACCTGTCATTTCCAAGAAAAAATTATTGTGGGCTGGAAATATACAAGTGGCAGAATGGCTGGTTTCTTACCTACACAGTATCAGAGGGGTAGCCGTGTTAGTCTGGTAAGGTGCCACAGGATTCTTTGCTTACCTACACAGGTCACTCCAGCATAGTTTCAGGATTTGATCATATTTACCCACTTCTACATTAGTTTGCAGGAATGGAACAAGCTCTGGATTCAATCCCTTTTCTCTTATGCCAAGTAGCAGGGTGGCTGATTTCTTACCTAAGCAGGTTACTCCAGAATAGGAAGGATGAGAGCATGTTGACTCTGTATTTGGATTTTCCAGTATGCAGTCCCAGATTGTTGATTGATAACATACATCTCCTACCATCAAGTATGGTCTGGAATCTTCTCCAAAATGGCCAGCATTATGGACACCAACTGGCTCGCTACATCTCAAATGTTGGCAAATTTCTGCAGCACGCGAAGCAGTAAAACACAGTTTCATCCACTGACCGTTATGTTCAGTCTCCACTCTCCCAACACATGGGTTGCTTCCGTTGAACAGTCTGAGATCAGCAGCTCCACCTTCAAACACAATCAGGACAGAATTACCAAAGAGAGCACTGAGCCACATGCCCATCATTATTATGAATGGAGCTGGTCAAATAATATTCAACAAATATAATATTTGGCAAATAGCAGTGTTTTATGCTTTGTGAATCTTTTGCAAACCAAGTCCCAATGTTTTTTCTAAAATATTCTATATTCTCTATTTCAAAATATTTCATTGGCACTAGATGGAGATGGTAAAATTGTTAATAATGATATAAAAAAGGCAGGAGTGTTCAATAAATATTTTTGTTGTATATTGAAAACAATCAATATATTGTAGTCATATCACATGAGGATGATGAAATACCATCCATGACAGTACTCCAGTCATGTGATTTATCCCACCAAGTCTCTGTTATTCCAATCACATCATAGTTCCTTGACTGTGCCATCATCATCGTGGCTTTGAAGTAAAACCTTCTATTTCCTAAGCACCCCCAATAATTAGCTGCATGGATTAGAATAAGGCAACTACTCATCTCCCCCTAGTTACAGGTAATTGACTACAAACTTTAAAGAGAAATAAAGACAATGATATTGTTACATTCACGGTTCGTCTAAATTTTAACATTTCCTTTTGATCTCTGAATTAACAGAACATAGTGACAGACAGGAGCCATCTGGTTACATTGTTAACCTCTAACAAGATACAGGTAAACATTTTCTAATTCTCTATCAATACAAGTCTACATTTCAAAGCTCAAGTTTATCTAATATGGAATGGCCCTAATTACCATTTACATTCTTTTAATATGTCTCTAAAGGTTGAATTTGGGTTATGTACCCTGCTAGTTGCTTAACCATTTTTGACTCAGTGTCACCGGTTGATACAAGTAACTGTAAATGTAAGATACTTAGATGTTTGATTTAGTATTGTACATCATTCTGATGAAAAATGAAACAAAATAGTGACCTTAAAGGTCTGTTACTGCCTTGAAATTAGTTTAGACACAAAGAAATTCTGGCTGATGCATATCTACCAATGACTGTTAGGCCATTCCTTTCTGCTATTCAAAAAGGGTGGCTGGCAGATATGGTCAAATCATACTTTAATACATTTAATACGTGTTACATTATCTTATTAGTCTTTATTTTTTATTTTAAATTATACAAAATACAAACAATAAATTCTACTACTACATATCCACCTATGCATCCCTCAAGAACAATTCTTGAGTGGGTCATATTTTATACAATTTTATACAATTGTACAATTTTATACAATTGTTTTAAATACTGTTTATATATACACACACTGAGTGACAATTTGGTCTTGTGCTTGTAATTTAATAAACTGTTTTTGTTTAGTTTAACAGCATATATAACACATTTTTAGCAAGCAAACACAGGACAATATTAATATTAATACAACTTGTAATAGGTGAAACATAACAAACAATATGCTTTTAGAGCTCGGGGACCAGCTTTTAAAAATGTACTGTTAGGTTTTTGTTAGATTCAGCAATTTTAGCATGTTTTTATTTGCATTTAATATTTGAATGACACACTTCTTTATATTTTTCTGTGTTTGTTGTAAAAACTAAGTCACCTTTGTTTTTGACAAATGATTAGTCAGATTGTGCCAATTTAGGCCAAGGGTAACAGAAATTAACCGGAGATGGTTATAGTGCATTGTGCTTTTTTTATTTTTGGTAAATACGTTTGATTGCTAGTCTGTAATACACGGGCATTATATTGACATTTATTTACTGGGGATTGGCTAGTATTTGCATTTTTTACATTTTTTTTTAGGATGTAACATATACATTGTTGTACAAAACATGTGTTGCATTTTTAGTTTCTTTTACACACATTTTTAATTATGTGTTTTTGCTGCATGGTTTTGTGGTGATAGGTAGGGATAAACACACCCGTTTTTTAGGGCTTTATTTTGTATACCATTGTTTAATATATTTTTTTAAGCTTATTGACCCATAACCTGGGGTAAAGCTAAAGGAATTTTATGGTCAATTTTGGGAGTGGGCCTATTTTTTATATTTTTAGTTTTTATAGATTGTTGTTGACCAATTTTAATAATAATTTAATTTAATAATGAATTAGGCTTAACTATGCTGGAAACATATTGCTTTGATTTATATTTGTAGGTGTTAAATAAGGACTCTTCCGTTGTTTTAAAAGATGCGTTAATACCCAAACATTTGTAGATATTATTTAAAACATTTTGTGTTTACAATAATTTGTATTTTAGTACATTTTATGGCTAAGGCAACTTTATTTTTTAATTTTATTTGTTGTTTATATAGCAGCTAGGAGGTGGTGTTTAGCCATTTTATGTTGCTTTTAGGTTTTTTAGATTTATTTGTATTAAATTTACAGTATTATTACAGTGAATTAGACTATTTTGCAGTTGAAAATCCTGTGGCACCTTATAGACTAACAGAAGTTTTGCAGCATGAGCTTTCGTGGGTGAATACCCACTTCTTCGGATGCAAGCAGTGGAAATTTCTAGGGACAGGTGTGTATATATAAGCAATCAAGAAGCAAGCTAGAGATAACGAGGTTAGATCAATCAGGGAGGATGGGGCCCTGTTCCAGCAGCTGAGGTGTGAAAACCAAGGGAGGAGAAACTGGTTCTGTAATTGGCAAGCCATTCACAGTCTTTGTTTAGTCCTAAGCTGATGGTGTTAAATTTGCAGATGAACTGGAGCTCAGCAGTTTCTCTTTGAAGTCTGGTCCTAAAGTTTTTTTGTTGTAGGATGGCCACCTTAAAATCTGCTATTGTGTGGCCAGGGAGGTTGAAGTGTTCTCCTACAGGTTTTTGTATATTGCCATTCCTAATATCTGATTTGTGTCCATTTATCCTTTTCCTTAGAGACTGTCCAGTTTGGCCGATGTACATAGCAGAGGGGCATTGCTGGCATATGATGGCATATATTACATTGGTGGACGTGCAGGTGAATGAACCGGTGATGGTGTGGCTGATCTGGTTAGGTCCTGTGATGGTGTTGCTGGTGTAGATATGTGGGCAGAGTTGGCATCGAGGTTTGTTGCATGGGTTGGTTCCTGAGCTAGAGTTACTATGTTGCGGTGTGCAGTTGTTGGTGAGAATATGCTTCAGGTTGGCAGGTTGTCTGTGGGCGAGGACTGGCCTGCCACCCAAGGCCTGTGAAAGTGTGGGATCATTGTCCAGGATGGGTTGTAGATCCCTGAAGATGCGTTGGAGGGGTTTGAGCTGGGGACTGTATGTGATGGCCAGTGGAGTCCTGTTGGTTTCTTTCTTGGGTTTGTCTTGCAGAAGGAGGTTTCTGGGTACACATCTGGCTCTGTTGATCTGTTTCCTTATTTCCTCGTGTGGGTACTGTAGTCTTGAGAATGCTTGGTGGAGATTTTCTAGGTGTTGGTCTCTGTCTGCGGGGTTAGAGCAGATACGGTTGTACCTCAGTGCTTGGCTGTAGACAATGGATCTTGTGGTGTGCCCGGGATGGAAGCTGGAGGCATGAAGGTAGGCATAGCGGTTGGTAGGTTTTCGGTATAGGGTGGTGTTAATGTGACCACCACTTATTTGCACCGTGGTGTCTAGGAAGTGGACCTCCCGTGTAGATAGGTCCAGGCTGAGGTTGATGGAGGGGTGGAAGCTGTTGAAATCATGGTGGAATTTTTCCAGAGTCTCCTTCCCATGGGTCCAGATGATGAAGATGTCATCAATGTAGCGTAGGTAGAGAAGGGGCGTGAGTGGACGGGAGCTGAGGAAGCGTTGTTCCAGGTCGGCCATAAAAATATTGGCATATTGTGGGGCCATGCGGGTGCCCATAGCGGTGCCACTGATCTGGAGATATATATTGTCATTAAATTTGAAATAGTTGTGTGTGAGGATAAAGGCACAGAGCTCAGCAACCAGTTGTGCTGTGGCATCATCAGGGATACTGTTCCTGATAGCTTGTATTCCATCAGTGTGTGGGATGTTTGTGTAGAGAGCCTCTACATCCATGGTGGCTAGGATGGTGTTTTCTGGAAGGTCACCAATGCATTGTAGTTTCCTCAGGAAATCAGTGGTGTCACGGAGATAGCTGGGAGTGCTGGTAACATAGGGTCTGAATAGAGAGTCCACATATCCAGACAGTTCTTCAGTGAGAGTTCCAATGCCAGAGATGATGGGGCGTCCAGGATTTCTGGGTTTGTGGATCTTGGGTAGTAGATAGAATAACCCTGGTCGGGGTTCTAAGGGTACATTGATTTGTTCCAGTGCTAGTGTAGGGAGTGTCCTGAGTAGATGGTGCAGTTTCTTAGTGTATTCCTCAGTGGGATCTGCGGGAAGTAGCCTGTAAAATTTGGTATTGGAGAGTTGTCTGGCGGCCTCCTTTTGGTAGTCAGACCTGTTCATGATGACAACAGTGTTGTGTATTTGGTTGTCATGGTTTTTGCTGCTATGGCAACTGAGTTAGAGTATTATGGTCTGTAAATAAAATGGAGGTTTTGGTTAGCTGTCTGCTCTCTGGCCTCAAGTGATTGCTTCCTACTCCGGCTGCCCCAAGGATATAACACTGGCGACGAGGATGGGATCCTGGTGCTGCTCCAGTAACAGAAGGAAGTAGAAGTTAAGGTAAAGACCAAAGAAAGAAAAAAAGCTGCTTCTTTGCACTGACTGTGAAAGTGAAACTAAAAATCATGGCTATTCTGACCAGGCCCCTGGAGCCTTTTGATGAGAATACAGAGCAGTGGCATGTGTATACTGAGCGTTTTGAGCTTTTTTTTATTGCAAATGACATTACAGAAGCGAAGAAGGTGCCAATATTCTTAAGTGTTGTAGGGGCTAAAACCTACTCCCTGCTACACAGCTTACTACACCCTGTTAAGCCAGCAACTAAATCTTACAGTGACATTGTGGAAATCCTGGGGTCCCATTTTTCCCCAAAACCACTGGTAATTGCTGAAAGATAGAGGTTCCACAAAAGAGACCAAAAGGAAGATGAAACAGTTGTACAATTTGTAGCCATTCTAAAAAAGCTAGCAGAACACTGTGAATTTAAAGAAATGTTAAATGATGCCCTGCGTGACAGGTTAGTGTGTGGCCTGTACAGTGAAGCTATACGGAAGCGCCTACTGACAGAGGCTCAGCTTACCTTACAGAAGGCTGTTGATATTGCTGTCTCCATGGAACTGGCTACAAGGGAGGCACAATACATCGGTGCACCCCCTAGGGTGCAAAAAGTGTCACAAGAACCGACCCACAAAACTGTGCAGAGTCAAGAATGTTACCGCTGTGGTAAGCCAGGACACCAGGCATCAGAATGCTGGTGTAAGGACCTGGTGTGTCGACACTGTGGCAAAAAGGGACACATTGAGTGTGCCTGTAAACAAAAGAAAAAGAGGCCTGTGGTCTGGCCGACAAAAAGAGGAACCTTGCATACTCTAGAGCAGACCCAGGATGATCAAGGAGACACCTCATCACAAGAGGAAGTGCCACTGCATGTTTTGTCTTTGGCAGCGGGCTCACATGAATACTGGGTAACCCCCTTATTGGAGGGCAAACCTATACGCATGGAACTGGACACCGGTGCAGCTGTCTCGCTGGTCTCTGAGACTGTGTATAAAGAAAAGCTACAGCATCTTCCGCTTAAGGCAACAAAAACTGTTCTGAAGACGTATACGGGAGAAGCTGTGCCCATGGTGGGCACTATTGATGTTAAGGTGGAGCTCAATGGACAGGCCGCTAGATTGCCACTGTTTGTGGTGAGAGGTAACTACCCAGCCTTAATGGGTAGGTCTTGGCTTGGGAAGATTCAACTGAACTGGGCAGAAGTGCACCGGATGACTAAAGAAGAAACCAGTCTAACCCCTATACTAAGGAAACATGCTGCTGTTTTTGGAGATGATTTGGGAAGTATGAAGGCAAATGGGATACACCACATCACGTCAGCACCATATCATCCGTCCACCAACGGATTAGCTGAAAGATTTGTGCAGACAATGAAAAACGCTTTGAAATCAGCAAGGGGACAACACTCCATTCAAAAGCGTCTGGATATCTTCTTACTTTCCTACAGAAACACCCCTCATGCTACGACCCAGGCATCCCCAGCCTTTCTAATGTTGGGACGACAGCTGCGCACTTGCTTTGATCTGCTGAAACCTTCTGAACCCCGACAAACTGTGCAACATCAGCAGCAATATCAAGTCATCAGACGGGCACCCAGAGCAAAAGACCGAACCTTTAGCCCGGGACAGCCAGTTTTGGCTCGGAATTATACTTCCAGAGCTAAATGGGTCCCGGCCACAGTCATCACTCAAACAGGACCTGTTTCCTACACAGTCCGGACTGCAGAGAATGTTACCTGGCGGCGACATGTAGATCAGCTGTTGCCAGGTCATGCCAGTCCTCAGGACCCATCTGCAGTTGAGGGGTCTGACTTCACCTCTTCTGGTGAGGCACCGAATCACGAGTCACCTGTTCCTGACTGTTCTCCTCCATTACTGCCGGCGGCTGAGATACCCCTTTGCCCAGCACGAGCTGATACCACCTCCTCACCCGTTCGTGCTGCGGACCCTGAGCCCCTAGTGCTTTCGGGTGCAATAACACCAGAAGTTCGCCGTAATCCACCTAGAGACAGAAGGCCTCCTCATCGGCTGGATCTCTAGCTAGGGCGAACCCACGGTTATGGGGCAAAATAATCCCCAGGGTTTAGCCGGTAATGGAGGCAGTCTACCCTCCTTCTCTAGTCTAGTGTGTGTTTTTTTTTATTTAGGGGATGTTCTTATTAGGGGGGGAGGAATATGTTGTGTATTTGGTTGTCATGGTTTTTGCTGCTATGGCAACTGAGTTAGAGTATTATGGTCTGTAAATAAAATGGAGGTTTTGGTTAGCTGTCTGCTCTCTGGCCTCAAGTGATTGCTTCCTACTCCGGCTGCCCCAAGGATATAACAAACAGCACCTCCTTTATCAGCCTCTTTGATTATAATGTCAGGATGGTTTCTGAGAACACTTCAACCTCCCTGGCCACACAATAGCAGATTTTAAGGTGGCCATCCTACAACAAAAAAACTTTAGGACCAGACTTCAAAGAGAAACTGCTGAGCTCCAGTTCATCTGCAAATTTAACACCATCAGCTTAGGACTAAACAAAGACTGTGAATGGCTTGCCAATTACAGAACCAGTTTCTCCTCCCTTGGTTTTCACACCTCAGCTGCTGGAACAGGGCCCCATCCTCCCTGATTGATCTAACCTCGTTATCTCTAGCTTGCTTCTTGATTGCTTATATATACACACCTGTCCCTAGAAATTTCCACTGCTTGCATCCGAAGAAGTGGGTATTCACCCACGAAAGCTCATGCTGCAAAACTTCTGTTAGTCTATAAGGTGCCACAGGATTCTTTGCTGCTTCTACAGAACCAGACTAACACGGCTACCCCTCTGATATTTTGCAGTTGTGACAAGAAACCTAACTGATTTTTAATTACTTTTAGGTTTATAGTATTTATAATTTTTTTATTTAAATTTAACTTTTTTAAATATGGTGTTTATTACATTTTGTTTTGTTTTGTTATTGGAGCGTTCATGTGTTTTTATTTAGACTGTTAAAATAGGAAGGGAGTAGGGGGAACATTTGGGTTTTAATTTAGACACGGTTAACTGAGTTTAATTTATACCTATTTTTATTTTTAACTAATAGTAGATTTAATAGGACTTTTACTGGATTACTTTGAGTTACAAACAATTTTTTTTTATTTTAATTGGGGTAACTTTTTGAATGCAGTTTTTGGTTTAGTTTTTGGTGCATGTGTTTGGGAACCATAGTTTTAATTTATTATGGGGTATTGGACAGTATCCCACAATAACTGTTAGTATTGTTTTTGTTTTAACAGGCTTATTTTATTGATATGATAAATGTGAGTAGCTGGAACTTTAGGTTGTATTTTTGAAGGGACCCTTTATTTTTACCCCTACTTTTTAGTGGTTTGGTATTTTTGTGGTGTTTATAAAGTGAACCTTAAGTTTTACGCTTTTTTTTAGGCATACTTTGGGGTATTTATAAAGGATTTTAAGAGTTGGCTAGTATTTTTATTATCCCATTTTATGAGGATTACTGGATTATGGGTAGGAATTTATGATTGGTTGATGGGGAGTGATTTTTTTTTAAATATTGGCTTATAAGGAGGGCTGCATTTTTTATGATTGCTTTAATTATTTGGACACTAAAAGTTTTTAGAAGCAGATATAGGCAGACCTTACACTGGAGTTTTATTTTTTGTGGACTGATATTGTGGTGGTTAAGCAGTGCTTTGTGCTTAGGTTTTGGGATTATTTCTTATTTTGCTTTTTGGGCAAAGAATTTAAACATTATTATTTATGTAAACAATTAAATTTGTGAAACATGTACCCATTCCGTTTTTTATTTTTTTTAATGTGGTATACCAATGGGCTAAGGCGGTTTACTATGGAGTAAGGGCCTATTTATTCTGATTTTAATGAATGACCCCTTTTTTTTTTATTTTAAGGCACATGACTCGGGTTTTTTGTTTTTTATAAGGCTGCCTTTGTGGGCCTTTGGTTTTGAATTTTGTTGTTTATGTGTTTGATGGCTTGATTAACCCTATACTGGAGAGTGGTTGTATTTTTTGTAGCTGTTTGAGCTATTGAAAATAATTATGATGGGTTATATTACAGCTTCTTTTTTCTTTATTTTGAACCAGGTAACTAGGATTAATTATTAGGCTCATTGGATGTCCAAACAGAATTTGGAAGAGTTGGATTTTTGTTCTTAGTTTATTACTGCTGCAGATGGCAGCCAAAATTAGAGGCAGTTTATTTGACCAGTCTTTTTTTGTGTTGTTTACTATTTTTTGGAGCACTTTATTAATAGTGTGATTCATGTGCTTTGCTTGGCCTGAGTACTGAGGCCGGTACCGGTATGGTATATAGAGTTTTTCTTTAATTCCCAAGGCTTCTATTATTGTTGCAAAGATTTTTTTATAAAGGCTCCCCCATTGTTAGAATCTATTATTTTGGGGGTGCTATATTTATAGATACTACTTTATTAAAAAAACTTTTTGGCCATTACCATGGTGCTATTATTTTTAGTAGGAAATGCTTGTACCCCTCCTGAAAAGGAATCAGTTATTACCAATAAATACTGGATTTTTTTTAAACTTTTTGGCAATTTATTAATTAAATTAATTTGAACCCTGTGCTAAGGCCCAAGCCTTCGTTGATGCATTATCGGTTGCCAGTGTGGAGGACGAGCCTTGTCCCAAGCACACCACACACAATTTCGCACCCATGTTTTAACATTATTTTTTATACACTTTCATTTTGCTATTTGCTTTAGCCTTTTAAAATTTGTGTTTATTTTTTTATGCATAAACTGATGTGCTACATTAAGTAACTTTTGTTTTTGTTTTCTTTTGGAACTTGGTTAGGTTGGTCTGTAGTGCCATTTGTTGGCTTAGCTGTGTTAGCACAGACATATTTATTTATTTATTTTTGGTTACAACTACTCTGTTATGCTGTTGGGCTTTTGTATTTACCCAATTATTCCAGGTGGCTTTTATACCTGTTTTTTTACTGTGTGCCTTTACATGTCGCACCATTAACTGTTTAGGGTTTTTTGTTACCCACTGGTAAATGCATTTTTATTTTGTTGTATATGCAATATTTTGTATTTGCTGCTTTTTACCCATTTTTATACCAATCATGTATTCCAAACTGTATTCCCGTCACACAAAAATTACTGATAGCATAAATATACACAGGCTGTGGGGAATTCTTATATTGCTTTTAAAACTGATAAATCGTGTGGAGCTCGGCATGCTGGGCCGATTCATGGTTTAAATGCTTTTAAATGACTTTTTTTTAAAGTTAATGGCAGCATATTTTACACATTTTTTTTAACTACCATTACACTTTTATTAGTAAATCAAATGTGCTTTTTTTGGCCCATAGTGTTTCTTTTAGTGGGGGTGCCTTTGCCAACAGGGGCTGCCTCAAGTATGGCGTCATGCCGCTGGGGGTGCTCTGCCAGTCGCCGGTCTCATGGCTCCGGTGGACCCGTGCCTGCGAGAGGTCCACCGAAGCCGCGGGACTAGCAGACCCTCCGCAGGCATGCCGCCGAATGCTGCCTGCCTGCCACCCTCCCGGCGACCGGCAGAGCGCCCCCCACGGCATGCTGCCCCAAGCATGCGCTTGGCGTGCTGGGGCCTGGAGCCGTCCCTGTTTACCAAGGCAAATTTTTGCTCCAGAGTGAACTCTGGACATTTATGTTGTTTTGGGTTTTTTTAGGGCATGTGTTAGCATGTCCGGCTTGGACACTGTTTTTGTGGTCACCCCTTTGTTAACTAAAGTAAGCATCCATTGAGCCATTAGACACGGTCACAGGGATTACAATTTATTTTTGCTTTTTGTAATTTTTTGGATTTATATGCTATAGGCCCTAGCTTTTTATTATTATTATTATTTTGTAATAGTGCAGCAGCTAAGGCCATGTTATTAGCCACCAAACGAATAAAAAAAGGCTGTGATTCATTGGGGAAACACAGGGCTGGTGCTGTGAGAGCACTTTGTTTTAGCAGGGTTAAAGCAGAGTTTTGTCTTTTTTATTTTTATTTTGTTTTGTTTTATAGCAGTTTTTATAATGGATGAGTTATTTTACAATATTTATAAATGTGTGGCTTTAGTAGTACTTTTAAAGAGTGGGCTTCAGTAGAGGCCAGCATTTTTACTAGTGTCTTTACCTTCCTTTAATTTACTTTTTTTCTTGTTGTTGTTTAATGACTATGCCCAGGTATGTTCTTGGTTTGCCCCATGCTGCTTTAGTGTTCGCCAGGCTATTCGGTGAATTTTATTTTCCGTGGGCCCACCTCCCTCCTTTGATTGCTGGGAGGAGGCTGTCTCATATTGCCAGAGTCTGGATATAACTGATCTCCTTGGAAGCAGCCTCTAGTATATCAAGTTGCAATGCAAAAGAAAAAAATCATGGCATTCTTTTATTTATTTTAAAATGCTAAACCTGCAACAAAGTGGTGACCTCAAAGGTCTGTTACTATCTTGAATGCAGTCCAGACACAAATGACTTCTGGCTGATGGATCTCTACCAATGGCTGTTAGCCATTCCTTTCTGCTATTCCAAAAACAAAACAAAAAAAGCTAACAAAATATAATCAAATCATACATCAATACATTTAATACATGCTGTATTATTATCTTATTAGTCTTTTTTATTTTAAATTATACAAAATACAAACAATAAATTCTACTACTATACCCGAACTGGCATCATCCTCCATAAGGCATTGGCAGTGCAAGCTCCTGGAGCTGCGACCATCTATTTACTTCTCTAAGACACCATGCACCACTACTTTGTGCTGTGCTGGTAATTTTGTTGTAGTGAAACTATATGAATTGTTATTAAAATATAGAAAATATAGCAAATAATGACAACAAATGTTTATGGAACGGACTGAGTTTTAGATTTTGTACTTCAAAAAAATCTAAGAGCTTCCGGGGGCCTGTGGCCCTGTCCCTACCAGATGAAAACGCTCCTTCCCTCTCCAAAAAATCTGTGGTACATTTTTCCCCCAATAATACCGAGGAGTTGTTTCAGCCGTATCCCCATCATAAGAATCTCTTGTCCATTAATTGCCACCATATGATATATCTTGGTGTCTCCATGGACACATATAAGGGATGTTGAATTTACAGGTTGTTATGTTTCAACCAGGGGCAGCTCCAGGCACCAGCACACCAAGCGTATGCCTGAGGCGGCAAGCTACGGGGGGTGCTCTGCTGGTCGCTGGAAGGTAGGTTGCCTTCGGCGACATGCCTGCAGAGGGTCTGCTGGTCCCACGGCTTCAGTGGACCTCCCGCAGGCACGCTGCCAAATCCGCGGGACCAGGGACATCCCGCAGGCAAGCCGCCGAAGACAGCCTGCCTGCCGTGCTTGGGTGGCAAAATACCTAGAGATGCCTCTGGTTTCAACAAATGTCCTTGAAACAGAGTTCGGTGACTTCCCTGAATCCATCAAGGCTTTTACCACCTTCCCCTACTGTGCTACTAGTTTAGAAGTGAAGATCCCCACACGTGACAAGGAAGAGTTGCCAGCTTTCCCCCCTGTGCATCTCTACAATTGGAAACAATGGTTGCAAACAGCATTGGTGTTACAAGAGATTAGGGTGACCAGATAGCAAGTGAAAAATCTGGATGGGGTGGCAGATAATAGATGCCTATGTAAGACAAAGCCCTGAATATTGGGACTGTCCCTATAAAATCAGGACAATTTGTTCATGAGTGGAATCTGTGGCCACCTTCTCTTTCTATAGGGTATGCGTTATGCCCGTTGAAGCTACTGGGATTCGCTCCACTCTGCAGGGAGAATAGGGTCCCGTGGTTTCACATGAAGCGTCACCCATAGCATGTCAGTCTGGTTACCCAGGAATCCCAGTGGAATGCTTTGCTGTTTCTCTTTTGTAACATTTCACTTTTATCATGGGATCAAACTCCAGCTAATTCTGTTTAATTTCTTGGGAAGTTCACATTAGCTGCTCCAGAAAATTCCTTGCTCTAAAATCCCCAGCTCCTACCCTCCCAGGCACAGAGCCGTTGCAGAGCTATCTGTGATCTGTACATACCAGGTGTGATACCACGGTTTGCTCTAGCAATGCATTTGAGGTTTCTAAAATCTGATTCTCATCTTCAACTTCACTGGTTTATACTTCAGCTCCAGAACAGCAGTGTCTCACACTGCAGCAACTCACAGACATATACTGCTACATGGATCATTCAAACTCTGCTGAAATTGGCCCAACACATTTAACACACACAGCACGGTAGCATTATTTTAAATTGTATGGACTGTGCACATGGAATTATTCACATGTTCCATGCAGAGGCACAGAGCTGGACCAGGGGGGTAAGGCTAGAGTTCACAATATAGAGACCTTCCCCCCCCACACCTTTTTTTTTTCTTCCTTTGGCTTGTTTGTTTATGAGGAATTTTTAAGCATTGACACCATTAGTGTCACTAAAACCAACTCTGGGCTCACAGTGCTACAAGAATGGGAGAATTTATAAAGTACTCAAAATCAAATAATCTTTGATTATTGCACATGTATAACCTCTCTCTCTAAGAATCATGCACGGGAGATAATCAGAGACAAATTTAGTTTAACTCTGCCCCTTTGTCTCATTGACTTCTGGAATAAAACCCTGTTTCTAGTGGAACTGAAACTGACTTCCTAGTTCCAGTCTGCCCAGCTCAGTAAGTGAAATAGCAGGCACTTACCCATGGTGACCTGAAGAAAGAGGAGAAGCAGCCGAAGCAGCTGAGTGGCGAGATGTCCCTTCATTGCCATCCTGACCCCCGTCTCCTACTGACAGTGCCCTGGCTGCACCTACACACCCTGCCAGGGCTCCTCTGTGTCTGACAAGTGACAACAAAGCAGTCGCAGGGAAATATATAGATTCAGATGCTGGCATCAGCTGCCAGAACGAACCAATAGAAACTATATTCACCTTTTTAGACATTATCCGAGAGTTTATCTAAAACTTTATGTACCCAGAACATCCAATACAATTCTAAAACTCCGGCTGTAACCATATATGAGTGACGAGTCCGCTTCTGATGTCATGTTCGCTTCAATCTCGGATCATCATGTAACTACCCTCCTTATTACAGGACAGATCAGTGTGAAAAATGATTCTGCCTTATTAGGCAAATAAATGCAGGGCCTCAAATGCTGCTCATTGTATAAACCTATTAGAAAATTTGAGAGGAAAAAAAACCTCTAAAATTCAATCCCACAAGCTGGGCGGGTCCAATTGCAGCCATGCCACTAGAGCTGGAATGTTACCACTGAGATCAATGGCATCAGAAACACAGAGAACAAGCCCTGCTCCTGTTGTGGAACCCAAACAGCTCAGGGCTTCCTGAGTGGAGCAGGAGCATGGGTGCATTGGTAGTAGGAGTATGTCGTAGAGCTTCCTTCTTCAGATGTGACCATCAGTGGCTGCAGTCTTGTAGGCTTGTGCTGAGTGCACACTGATTGGGTTAAGAGTAGAGCTGGTCTGGGATTTTCCAGTGAAGCAGGGGTTGGGGTTTTCTGGTCAGAAAATGCTGATTAATCAGCAACAAAATGTTTTACAGAAATGTCTCAGTTTTGATGAACTTCTGACCAAACACAAGCAGTTTCCAATGGAACCCTGTCTGGTTTGCTACCAGCTTGTCAGACAGGCTGCTTCCAGAGGCTGTGGCTCCAGGGCCGTCCCACCATGAGGAAGTCAGGAACCCCAGGATCCAAGGCTCAGGGGGACCCTGTCATGCAGACTGCCCTGGGGCCAGATACCCCAGGCCTTCCAGGTTCCCCTGAGCCCCAGCTAAACTGGGAGTCTGGGAGCTTTGGTTCAAGCCAGGGCTTTCAGGTTGTCCAGACGGCTCTCGGAGAGCCAGGCATCTAGAAGCCATGGATGACCCGGAAGCCTCAGACACGGGGCTCCCAGGCTCAACTTCCATTAGACATTTCCAAATCAGCTTCTTTTTTTAGATTTCTTTCCTTTCGTGGGAAATTTCAACTTTTTGTTCAGAAATAGAATGATTTATTTTCAGGATTTGGGAATTTCCCATGGAATGGAAATTCCGACTTTTGACCACGTTCGTTATCAGTGACCATCCCTGGAGCTGTAGTGTAGTTTGCAGCCTTCTCCAGGACTCTCAGTGCAGGCCAGGATTTAGGGCTGTCCTGTGTGGAAACTCTAGGCAGCACAAGCTGCATTAGTCCATCTGGCAGCTGGAGACAAAGCCAGGGTCCCGTCTGATTGCATGAGTCTAACTAGACCTTCTGTTGTGTAGTCAGTGCAACTGACTCTCACCTCTCCTGTACCAAGAAGAGCTCTACACTGGCCATAAGGACATGAGGCCCCCCAGGTGGAAACATCAGCAAATTAACCAAGAAAACAACTGCCTCCATCCTGTGGAAAAGCGGCTTGGGGAAGGGCCTTTCACATGTAAAATTCAACCTGAAGAAGCTGTGTGTGGAAGTCCAAATGTGACTCACTGGCTGGCACGCCCCCTTGTGGCTGGGCCTGGCATAGCAGGCACTCGACAGCTGGTGTACACCACTGCTGCTGAGGCCCTGCCATGATCAGCTGCTCTTTGGACTCAGCCCTCTAGCCACATCAATGAGGGAGCTCTCAGAGCTCCAGTAGTGATGTGGGGCTTGTTCACAAATCCTAGTTTCCCATCTAGATCAGCGTTCCCTTCCACCCTGGGTGCAGCGCAATGGGGGCCTGGCATGATCCCTGTTTGGGGCCCCCAGACCACAGCGAGGACCCTCAGGGTCTGTCACCTCTTCCCCCAGCTCCACCCATCTGGGGAAGCTCCTTCAGTCCTTTTTCCCCAATTAAGGCCTGATGGAACGGGCTGCTGGGCCCTCTCCCCTCTGCAACACGCTGGAGGCTCCGTGCTCCTTGTTTCAGGCCTGACCTGAGCTGAGCTCACGGGCCCACGGTCCTGCTTGGAAGGAGCAAAGCTGGGAGGGGCAGGCAATGAAAATGGTCTCTAGGATTGAGCAGAACCAGGGACAGTATCCTCCCCTCAGAGGGGCTGGGGACTCCTGCAGGAAATGCTCTCAGGAGTCCAAGGCGCCTTGGAAGAGTCTGTTCCTGGGAATAAGACAAGGGTGGCACAATGAGAAAGAGAGTCTTGGTGCCAGGGCTGGGATCCAGGGATGGGGAACTCCCAGCCACTCCATGCACCGGGGCCCAGATCTCCATCCCTAGTGCCCCAGTTGCCCAGGAGGGGGTGGTTGTTACCTCCATGTGGGGCAAGTCTCCTGCCTCAGCACACTCAGTGTGATGGGAAAAGGTCCTCTGGCCCCACTACTCCCTGATCCAAGCCATTTGCAGGCTGCATCTGTGCAGGAGGCTGGGACAGACCCCAGCACCTGCAACCCAGAGTGAGGGGGGAAAGGACAGAGATTCTTCCCTGCCCAGAGACCCATAGAAGGGCCCAGGGGCAGGAGGGCAGAGAAGAAATGCCTTCGGGGCCAGGCAGCCTTGAGGGGAAGGTGCTACAGGGGGAGAACTTGAAGGTCAGTGCCCAGCTCTCCTGCAGGACCAGGGTTACCTGGGCCAGTCCACTGACTGTCTACCTCAACTCCCCCTGTTAAATGGGGTGACACATCCCTGCCCCCAGGGCTAGAGGAGGTTCATTCTTGTTGTGAGGGGCTCACATACTCTGGGGATGGGTTGGGTCTGGGGTAGGGGAGGAGACAAGAGTTTGCCCCCTAGAAGTGACCTTTCCACTTCTGCCTGCCGGTGTGTGACCTTGACCCCAAAGATGCATGACCCATACCCAGGATAGGGATACCCAGGAGCTGCTGTGCTAGAACCCTATCTCCTTGTTGGGGAGTTTCTCAGTTGGGATAAAATCCCCCCACACAGAGGAGGTGGGTGTCTCTCTGGAGCAGGGTATGGGGCATGGCTCCCTAAGTGCCCTTGCCCCCTCCCCAGCTCTAGAGGCCTTGGTGAGGTAGAAGTAGTGACTATGAGGACAATTCCCCCCCCAGCACCTCAGAGTCTGTTGCAGAGAAGGGTCTATTCCCCCAGGAACCTCTTGTATCTCAGGGTCTTCCTAAGAAGAAGCCGGTGACGCTCACTTGAACCGTGGCCAATGCAAGCTGTGGGGGTTGCACCTGAGGGGTGGACAGTGCACGGAGACTGGCCGCTTCTGGGAGCCACCTGAAGTAAGCACCGCCCAGCTGGAGCCTGCACCCTGAACCCCCTCCTACACCACAATCCCCTGCCCCAGCCTTGAAACCCCTCCTGCACCCAAACTCCCTCCCAGAGGCTGCACCCCACACCCCCTCCTGCCCCGCAACCCCCTGCCCCAAGCCTGAGACCCTCCTGCACCCAAACCCCTCATCCCTGGCCCCACCCAGAGCCCACATCCCCAGCCAGAGCCCTCACCCCCTCCTTACCCCAACCTCCTGCCCCATCTCAGTGAAAGTGAGTGTGGGTGGGGAAGAGTGAGCGACAGAGGGAGTGGGGGTGGACTGAGTGGGGGGGGGGGCTTTGGAGAAGGGGTGGGGCAGGAGGCGGGGCAAGGGAGTTTGGTTTTGTGTGATTAGAAAGTTAGCAACCCTAGCAGAGAGACTGAAGACTACTCACTGCCAGGAGTTCCTAGGACAAGCTGCTCCCAAAGTCCCCCCTTGCCATCCCCAGTGCTGTGATCCCAGGGGGCCCATCCTTACAGAGCTGTGGGGTCAGTAACAAGGACCTTCAGTTGATTTTCACAAGCAGCTCCCTACTCTAGCCCAGGCAACACCCCTCCCAGGCTAGAGACTGAACAGAACCCAGGAGTCCAGGCTGCCATTATTGGAGCAAGGGCCTGGGAGTCAGGACTCCTGGGTTCTATTACTGGGTTTCTTATTGTCTTGTGGGATGTTGGGCAAGTCATTCCCCCTCTCTGTGGCTCAGTTCCCAGCAGCAAAATAGGGACCTAATACTTACCCACTACTGCAAAGTGCTGTGAGATTTACCCAGTAAGATCTGCTCTGTCAGTGCTAGGCAGTATTTGATCAGTAAAGGTTAGATCCAAATTCCCAAAGTGAGGAGTGTTTGGAGCTGGGGGTTTCAGTTCAGCCTGGTATAAAGAGAGGGGCCCGACCATGGCATTTGGATCAAGAAGGATCAGCCCTTCCTGGGTAGGAAGATGAGCTAATAGAGCTTTCTATCTCTAGTATCTACGATTCCAGGTCTATGAGGCCAGACTGAGATTCACATCACAAAGGCACCCAATGACCGGAAACCCCACAACAATTTCCAGTCCAGTTAGCAACAGAGCATCTAAATCCAAGAGAAAATAAAAGGCAGCAGGAGACAGAGAATCCCTGGGAAATTCCAATCCTTGATTCCAAACCCAAGATGTTTTATTGTCTTTGGATGGTAACAGCAGGAAATGAATCTGGATTTGTGCCCCAAACAGCAATCCTCCATTGTCCTTCTGAACTGCAAGGACTTTAACATTTATTATCTCAGTAAGTTGCACTACTGCCAGGAGGTAGAGAAGTGTGTATATCCCCATTGGACAGATGGGGAAACTGAGGTATGAGAAGGTACCCAAGGTGATGGCAGAGCCAGAAAAAGAAGCCGATAGCCCTGATTCCTGCTCTAACCAAGAGACCACAATCCCCCCAAAGCCAAAACTCAGGAGTCCTGACTCCTAGCTCCCTGGTGTAATCATTACACCTGACCTCCTTCACAAGCTGTGAAAAAGCCTGTGCTCCCAACAGTCCATCCTCTGTAGCCCTTTCCATTTCTTATAAGCAGAGCATGTTGAAATGGCTGCACAGACACTCTGGAATTAACTGTCACTGCCCCCACCCCTGGGCAGGGCCGCCCGGTGGGGGGGAGGCAGGGTCGCCCAGAGGGGGAGGCAAGTGGGGCAATTTGTCCCAGGCCCCGGGCTCCGCAGGGGCCCCCAAGAGAATGGCTGAGGCTCCTGCCCCAGCCCGACCTGACCCCGTCTCCGCCTCTCTCCCGGAGCCTCAGCGCATCCAGGACCCTTTACCCTGGGGCTCTGAGCGGGAAGGAGCTCAGGCCCCGCCGGAGCCATGCTGCACCGCTGTTCAGGGACAGCCCTGGATGCGACGTGCTGAGGCTCCGGGTGAGGGGGGAGCTGGGGTAAGGGGCCAAGGCCGGGGCCGGGGCGGTTGGCTAAGGGGCAGGGAGTCTCGGGGACAGACAGGGCACAGGGAAGGGGCAGAGGTTGTGGGGGCGGTCAGGGGACAGGGAATGAGGGCGTTGGATTGTGGGTGTTCTGGGGGTCTGTCAGGACTCACCGGGGGGTGGATAGGGGTTGGGGCAGTCAGGGCACAGGGAGGAGGACTGGGGTCCCGGGGTGTGGTGGTGTCTCTGGGGGATGGTGAGGGGACAAGGAGCAGGATGGGTCAGGGATTCTGAGGGGGGCAATTGGGGGTGCAGGAAGTGGGTGGGTGTCGGATGGGGGCAGGGCCAGGCTGTTTGGGAGGCACAGCCTTCCCTACCCTGAAGCTCATTCAGCAGTTTGAGGCTTGCAGGAGAGCCAAGCTGTTAGCTTTTCCATTAGGGCTACCAGCCCTTTCACTTCTCAAATGCCAAATTATAGTCTATATTTAATTTCAGTGTCATAGGGAGATTCATGTCAGGGGAGGGTAGCTTCATTTAAAATTAGCCACTGGGAGAGAGATCACCTGAGAAGAGCAATATCCTTCCCAACCCTACGAAGGGAGACCCCCCTCCCCTGCATTCCCTGAGGCTCCAGAGGGTTAATTCAGTGGTTCTCAAACTTTCGTCCTGGTGACCTCTTTCACTTAGTAAACCTCTGAGTGCGACCCACCCCCCATTATAAATTGAAAACACTTTTTTATATATTTAACACTATTATAAATGCTGGAGGCAAAGCGGGGTTTACTTCTTTTTACTAATTCCCTGATAGCTCGCGACCCCCAGTAATAACCTCGTAGGCTCATCCCAGATTCTGGAACAAGCTCAAATGCTCAGTTCGTGGAGTATATACATAAGCTATACTAAAGACAAACCCCAGTAACCGTCTCCAGTTTGGGAGGGGCCCCATGGAGCCAGTCTCTATGAAACAGATAAATGCATGGAGGTTAAGTCCATTAATGGCTATTAGCCAGGATGGGTAAGGAATGGTGTCCCTAGCCTCTGTTTGTCAGAGAGTGGAGATGGATGGCAGGAGAGAGATCACTTGACCATTACCTGTTAGGTTCACTCCCTCTGGGGCACTTGGCATTGGCCATTGTCGGTAGACAGGATACTGGGTGGATGGACTCTTGGTTTGACCCAATACGGCTGTTCTTATGTTCTAACCTAAATGAACCCAAAGTAATGAAGACAGATATGAGTTAAGGAAGCCAGCAGAATATCAGAAACCTGGAAAAATCTCTGACTGGATGGGCTCAGGTATTTGGTCACAAGCTGAGGTGGTTCAAAAGTTTTGGATTTTTTTTAAGCAGAATTTTTTTATTGTTTCTTTAAACAATCAAACACAGCAAGCAGTGAATATTTGGCCACACGCTTCTGAAACCCCAAACCATATTCAGGTTTTGGCAGGCTAATTTCAGCTTTTCAATTAAAAAAAAAAACACAACAAATTTTGAAGGAAAGCAGACATTGTCCGTGATTTTTATTCTGCTTTTTAAAAACCCCTAGTTTTCGAACCAAAAAAGAGTTTTGATGGAAAATATTTGTCCAACTCTTTTAATGAGCCTTAGTGCCTTTTAGCACTAGCTGATGCTGAGAACCAGTGATACCTTGTAAAGAAGTTTTCTCAAAACTAGGTTTGTGCTGAGATGCGGAAGGTTTATTTTTCCTAGGGCTGCCCATGAGGGGGAGCAAGTGGGGCAATTGGCCTGGGGCCCCACAGGGGCCCCCATGAGAATATAGTATTGCAATTTTTTTTATGGAAGGGGCCCCTGAAATTGTTTTGCCCCGGGCCCCATGAATCCTCTGGGCGGCCCTGCCCCCCGGGGCGGATTGCTGTCCCTGATTTACAGATGAAGAAACTAAGCCAGAGATAAGTGAAGATATGAGTCTAAGGTCAAATGGCCACTCAGTGACAGAGTTCAGAGCAGAATTCAGGAGTCCTACCTTCCCTGTGGACACTGTGCCCAACCTCGCAGAGGACTAATCCTACATTTCATACTAACCAACACAGCTCAAATATATATTGAATGCTCCCAATATAGTGCTCACAAACCAAGAACTGTTCATAGCAATTATTCAGCAAGTATTTTGGAAAAAAAACCTAATAAATTCTACCCACAATTGCCAGTTAAAATTCTAACTTGATCCACTTCACTCTTTCTCTCAGGGCCTTGGAGTATATCAGCATTTTCGATTCTTGGGCATATTTCACAGACTCTTTTCCCCTTTGTTTCTTCTGCCCATATTTCCCGCCATTCTTCTCTTAACTTGTTTTTAAACTCCAGTTTACTAATTTGCTTGTACACCTCCGATCTATTGGTATCTTTGTAATTTTTCCACAGTATTTTCTCCAGCTTTCACTTTTTGCCTTTTTATAGTCCTTTGTGTAACTATCTTACTTCTTTTATATTTCATTAAGTCCTCATTATTCATTGTACTTTTTGCAATCTAATATGGCTTTGTAACAGGGTTGGACTCACCCCTGCGGCACCTCCTACTGGTTGCTCTGGGGAATTAGCTCTGTTCCAGCCAGGAGCGCCCTCTGCAGGCCGGTGATCCACCTGTCCATCACTACTGGCTCTGTGGCCCTCCCAGGACCCCAGTGCCCCTTTAACCTTTAATTGGGTTTCCCCTTCCCAGGGGAACCCCCACCCTACTATCCCCACTTTGCCTCAGTAGTGGCTACTGCCCAGTCTCTATCTAGCCCCCGTTCGCTGGGGCAGACTGCAGTAGCCAGTACTCATCATCGGCAAAGGGGGTTTTGGACCTGCTGCCTTGGCCTACCCCTAGGTTGCCTCCTGCAAACCCCAGTACCTTTTGCCCTATGCTAGGCCGCAGCCTGGGGCTTTCCAGGCTGGAGCTTCCCCAGCCTTTCCCCAGCCCTGCTTCACCCTAGGTACCTTGTCTCAGTTCCCTGCAGCCAACCCAGGGCTGTTTTAAAGCCCCAAAGGGCAGGAGCGGGTAGCCACCCCACTACACACCTCCCCCCTCAAAACCCCCACCCCGGGGAATCAAGGGGCCTTCTGGCCTGTGCGACCCGGAGGTGTCCTGCCAGCCGCGCCTGCTTCTCTTCACTGTCTCTCAGTTTGAAGACCAGGGCTTCTTTCTCCTGGCGGGCTTTTTGGAGCTCTGCCTGTGCCGTCTGCCGGGCCCGCTCCGCAGCCTCTAGCCGCGCCCGCAGATCCTGGTCCCCCAGGCAGTCTTCCTGACCCTTCACGCTCAGGGTCTGGGTTTGACCCTCTCGCAGGGTCCCCTTGTCCACCCCCACCTGGGTCCCGGCGTCCTGCTGGGCCCAGTCCATTTGGGTCTCCTTGTCAATGACCTCCCTGGCAATGGTCTGGGTCTGACCCTCTCGCAGGGTCCCCACCATCCCAGTTGCGGTCTTCACCACCTCCCCTGGGTGGCCCACTGGCCGGTCAGCTACTCTCTCAGCTGCCTCCAGCTGCGTTGCCCTCCCCACTAGGGGGCAGTCTTTCCTCAGGTGGCCCAGCTCCCGGCAATGCCAACAGGCTCCCTGCCTCGGTGTTGCCTGGGCCTCCTGCTTCTTCCCATTGTCCCTCCCTGGGCCAACCCTTCCTGGGTTGCCCTGGGTCGTGTTCCTTGGGGCCAGGCAGTCCCGCCAAAGGTGACCCCCGCCTCCCACAGGCCCAACACGCCTGCAGCCACCTGGGTTCCCTTACCCAGCGCGCCGTCTGAGGGACTGGGTGCTGTCCCAAACTGGGGTGAGGCACCCTGCCCCCAGCCCCATAGGGACAGTCCCGTTTTATGTGCCCGCTCCCAGCACAGACAAAACAAGTCCTTAGTTCTGCCCTAGGCCTTCTGGCCCTAGGGCCGGGCTCCTTCCTTGGCGGTTCCTCCTGAACACCTGCCACAGGAGCTTCCGCAAGGCCCGCTGTTCCTCCACCAGCTGGGCCATCTGTTCCCGGAGGGCCTCCTGCACCTCCCACATGTCCTGTTGGGCCTCCCGGATCCCCTGCAGGTGGTCAGTCCCCTTTCTCTGGGGCACTGATACCGGGGCCCAACCAGGGACTGCATCTGGGGCCTCTGCATAGTAGACCCCCGTGTACCCAGGATCCATCATCCCCTGGGTCACTCCAGTTCAGGCAATAGTCCACAGTCCTTGCCCTGGCCCCTTGTATCAGGAGCGGACCACTCCTGGCCGCATTCTCCACCACGTGTAACAGGGTTGGACTCACCCCTGCGGCGCCTCCTACTGGTTGCTCTGGGGAATTAGCTCTGTTCCAGCCAGGAGCGCCCTCTGCAGGCCGGTGATCCACCTGTCCGTCACTACTGGCTCTGTGGCCCTCCCAGGACCCCAGTGCCCCTTTAACCTTTAATTGGGTTTCCCCTTCCCAGGGGAACCCCCACCCTACTATCCCTACTTCACCTCAGTAGTGGCTACTGCCCAGTCTCTATCTAGCCCCCGTTCGCTGGGGCAGACTGCAGTATCCAGTACTCATCATCGACAAAGGGGGTTTTGGACCTGCTGCCTTGGCCTACCCCTAGGTTGCCTCCTGCAAACCCCAGTACCTTTTGCCCTATGCTAGGCCGCAGCCTGGGGCTTTCCAGGCTGGAGCTTCCCCAGCTCCTCAGCCTTTCCCCAGCCCTGCTTCACCCTAGGTACCTTGTCTCAGTTCCCTGCAGCCAGGCCCATCTCTCTCTACAGCCAGAGAGAGACTGTTTGGCTTCTGGCTTCCCTGCCTTCTTATAAGGCCCTGTTGCTCAGTTTGGGGCGTGGCTCCAGCTGCAGCCACTTCCCCAATCAGCCTAGCCAAAAGCCCCTTCCCAGGGCTGTTTTAAAGCCCCAAAGGGCAGGAGCGGGTAGCCACCCCGCTACAGGCTTATTCCTTTCCATAATTTCCATTTTACTCTCCTTAGTCTAGCACAGTAAACATTTTCTATCCTTAGGATAAGTGTGTACCCTACGTATAGCTAGGCTTGCTGCCTTTATAATTCCCTTTGTGATATCTCTGTTGAACTCTTCAATAGTCTTACTTATACACTGCTCATTTACATATTCAACACTTAAAGAGTTCCCAATTAGCTTTTTTTAGATTTCAAGTAGGGACACAATCATCGCCTTCAATATTATCCTTTCCTTGGCATATAATGAGTGTTGGGAAGTGGTCCCTTCCCATTCCCTACTCTTTATAGATTTCCCAGCTACATCTTCTTCCCAGGTCTAGACAGGAGAAACTTCCATCAGCTACATTTAACCAGGAAGTTGCTCCAGCATTCGGAATTACTAAATTATTTTCATTGGCCAATTGCTCTAGACAGTTTCTGGGTTTTTTCCTACTTTCCCACAATCTGTTATGATTGTTTAGATCTCCACATACAATATACAGGCTCCTAAGTAATCATCATGAGGTCCTTTACTTGACTAGGTCTGTATTGCTGGCATGTTTCACCAGTTCTAATGTTTTTTTTCTCTGTTTGCATCCATTTGAGGCTAATATAAAACATCTCTAACCCTCCTTTTACGTTTTCCTGTTCTGAAGTGTCCTTTGTGTATCCTATTTAACTTATCTTGCTGTAATGCTTTTGGACAGAGGTGAAAGTAAGCCGGTACAGTGCGGTACGGCATACCAGTAAGAGCCGGTAAACATCTAACCACACCGGCAGGTCTGCTGATGAGGGGGGCCAAAAGGGGCAGCTTTCCTGGGGCCGGGCAATTTAAAAGGGCCTGGGGCTCCTTTAAATCACTGCCGGAGCCCCAGGGTAGCACCAGCAGCAGTGGTGTCTGGGAGTCCCGGGCCCTTTAAATCGCCGCCAGGATGGGCAGCGCTGAAGGGCTGGCCAGGGGAGTCTGACCCCAGCCCCAGCCCTTCTGCCCGAGCCGCCACCCCTTCCAGTTGAGCCCCCCCCCAGCTTGCTCAGGACCCCGGCCACCCTACGTACCAGTAAGTCCCTCAAGTTACTTTCACCCCTGCTTTTGGAACAATTAGTCTGGTGCCCTTGAACAGATTTCCATCTACTAAAGAAAGATCTCCTTCAAGCGGATAGTATGGACTGGGTGTATAGTGCCCAGGCCACTCTGTGCATATAGTATGGATGACTCTTTGCTAAGTCTTATCCTCACCTGTGGCTTTGGCAATTTCAGTCCACAGTCTGTCTGTGACTGGGAATATTTTCTTATGAGGTTCACATGCACATCATGTCCAAGTCCTCTTTAAATTCCTGTCTAAGGACTGCATTCCTGCATAGGGGGTCTATTGAGCTCAGTCAACTATATCTTATAGTTTGCTGACAACTTTTTAATCCCCTTAAAGACTTCTTAGAACTGGTCCTCAGTGTGTGTGATCCCCTGCCCCTCTAAAGAGTACACTGACTTTATAAGGCCCAGGATCTGACAGATTTTCAACCCTAGCATTGGTACCCTTTTCCCTTGCACAATTACAAACATCGTTCTTTCTACATTGCCTTTTACCTTTTCTTCAAGCTCACAAACACCAACAGGGGGAATCAGCTCCCCACTGTAAGCTCTGAGCTTTACCTGTTTTTATTCAAGGAGCTATGCTTTTTTCTTTAAGTCCTGCTATCCCAGGCCCAGTGACAAGATTGCACACGGGCCAGTGAGTTCCCAAATACTCCTAAATCCTCAGGCAGCATCCATAATAAGAAGCACCTTTATCCATTCATGTGTGTTTAGCTACATCACTGCAACAATTTGTCTGTGAAATGGACACATCACAGTTGTCCACGGCTCTGTGATCTTCTCATGAGTTACCTTCCTGGGCTGTACACGGGCATACTGCAGACTTACATTTATCTTCTTTCTCACAAGTGCTGTCTGTCATAAGACCATAGCACACCAGTTCTTTGATATCTGCATTGGCTTCTTCTCCATAGTAGGGTGTGATTCAAGGTGTTTCTCTATAAACCCTTCTGTAGTTTGAGTCCTAGATAAATCAAGGACCCACCTCTCTCCCTTTGTGACATCTGAGATCCTCCCACTCACTTTTCCTGGATTTGGATGTCTGAGGGCAGGGTGCGCCCAGGGAACAGAGCAAAGCTCCAGTGCTTATTCCTCACTGGTGGGATAAATCCTGATTTGCTGACCCACAGGACAGAATCAGGCCCCTTGTTTACTCACATGTTTACCTGACATGCTGCTAGTGGGGCCTGTGAAGGTCTGTCTGCTGCGACAAGAGTCTCAGTGCATTATTATTTGTTAAATAATTTATATTCTCTTAATTCCTGGGTCTGCCCCCAAGACCAGGCATTTGGTGCATTTTATAAATTTGAAATGAAGTAAATAAATGCAAAGGCTTCCTTGGCAATCTGTGGGGATGTTTGTCCAGTGATCTTGATTCACACACATGGGAAGCTATGAAACAACACAGGTGGAATAAAACACCCAGAGCCAGAGATATTGCCTCAGGCATTAAAAAATAAAGTCCCAAATATTCCCCCTCAAGTTGTGATCACGCTCCTGAACATGTAGATTTTAGGTGAAGAAACCACAGCGCATGGCAGCTTGCCAACATGAGACATGATCTCCCTCCAGCAGAACCCAATCCAGGAAGAAAGTGGTTTTTCTCCTTCCGCTCATTTCCCCCATTCAGTGTCACTTCTAGTAAAACACCGTATAAGCTACAAATCTTCAATACACTGGTTTAATGAGTTTGTGGGCATCCTAAGGGTATGGCCACCCTGACCCCCATCCCAGCACTTTAGTAGCTAATGAGATCCACAGAGATCTCTCTAATTGTGGGGACTGACGGCCAGGTAGTTCAGGTAGATTTAGTCCATTTAGGAGTAGACAGGGGAGGGAAAGTGGGACTTTGAGGAACAGAGGCCCCTGGGGTTCTGACAGGCATATTGGAGGAGATGTGGCAGGAGGCAGGAGCCTCAAGTTTGCAAGGCAATTTTATAGCAGCTGAGGTGGGGCTACAGGGCGTGTTCTCCCAGGGGCCAGGTGAACTGGATCAAACTGATCTGGTTAAGTATCAAAGCAAAACAGGTAATTAGAAGAATAGCCAGAATTTTCCTGAGGGGCTGGGGTGGCTCATTTAGAGGTATCCCTGGGGCTGAGCACATCATAGGGGGACAGAAAGTGTGAGAGTCTCCCTGGGGTTGTCACATTCACCTAAAACGCTCATTCAGAAATGAATTTTGTGCCCAGTGTCTCTGGGTCAGCAGCTAGTTTCCCTCTGTGCTGGGCAAAGGGGGACTCAATGGCATATCACAGATCCCCCCTTCCTCAGGGGCACAGATGGAAGCTCCCCCATTGCACAGAGTTATGGGGGATTTCCCTTCTTGGGACTATCATCTGCCTGAGCCCCCATCAGCCCCGGCCTCCTCTCACCACTCTTAGTCCCCACCGCAGGGCCAGGGGTCTCCATCTGGATCAGTGGCATGTGTCACTCCAGTAGCTCTCCATTGTGAACTCAGCCTCCCCCACAATTGCAGAAACTCAGCAGCCCAGCCTTGTTCAGCAGCTCCATGCAGGGTTGGGGCAGCCCTGGTGGGATCCAAAGTAGATGATCCAGCACATAATGCCTGCACCATGGAGCTGCCCAGCCAAGGGAGGAACTGGGGGCTGCCAGGGCTCTGGAGGGGGTTTCCATGCAGTTCCCTGCGGGATGCCACTCTAGGGGGCTCGAGCCCTGGACAGAGTAGGCAGATTTGTTCAGCCTCTGCCCTGAAACCTGATTGTATTCATGGGCAGCCCCAGCAAGGGGCCCTGAGTCCTATTAGCCTGAAATGGCCAGTTTTTTCCCAGGGAGAAGGCAGCCTGGACCAAATCAGTGTATTATTATTACATCCCTGGACCTCTCCCCTGCCCCCACCAGAGAGATCAGGACAGTGAATTTATAGCAGCGTCTCTGGCAGTGGTTCTCAAACTTTTGTATTGGTGATCCCTTTCACACAGCAAACCTATGAGTGCGACCCCCCCTCATAAATTAAAAACACTTTTTTCATATTTAACACTATTATAAATGCTGATGGTGAAGCAGGATTTCGGGGTGAAGGCTGACAGCTCGTGACCCCCCATGTAATATCCTTGCAGCCCCCTGAGGGGTCACGACCCCCAGTTTCAGAACCCCTGGTCTATGCAAAACAGGGGGCAGGGCTTAGCTGGCAAAGTCCCACATCCCACACTGGCTGCCATCAAAAACACACTTGGAGGGTTCTCATAATGAGAAACAATCTGCTACTTCAGAAACATGACTGATGGGCTCCAGACTAGTTTGCTGAATCCATGGGGAGCAGTGCCATGTCAGCAGAAGACAAATGCCCCATCTCCTCAGGCTGTGTTTGGACCCCATCACTCTGTTTTAATGACCTGATGGGTCATCATGGGGGTATGGCCACTCTGCCCCTGCAGCCATGTTCCCTGGGTCCATGGGATGGCCACTAACAACTTGCCTCCAGGGAAAGGTTCCCTTTGGAACAGTTTGCACTTTGCAGGGGGAGCTGTAGGTTTGTTCAGCAGAGCTGCTCTAGCACATTCCTCAGCCTTTCCAGAGCTAGCTCTATGGTTCCTGCTTGGACCAGGATGTTCTCCAAGTGCACTTGACGGTCAGCAGGTGGTGGATTCCCCAAGGCGGCTCCATTAATGATAATGATATCTTCATTAATGATCTAGAGGATGATGTGGACTGCACACTCAGCAAGTCTGCAGATAACACTAAACTGGGAGGAGTGATAGATATGCTGGAGGGTAGGGATAGGATACAGAGGGACCTAGACAAATTAGAGGATTGGGCCAAAAGAAATCTGATGAGGTTCAACAAGGACAAGTGCAGAGTCCTGCACTTAGGATGGAAGAATCCTATGCACTGCTACAGACTAGGGACCGAGTGGCTAGGCAGCAGTTCTGCAAAAAAGGACCTAGGGATTACAATGGACAAGAAGCTGGATATGAGTCAACAGTGTGCCCTTGTTGCCAAGAAGACTAACGGCATTTTGGGCTGCATTAGTAGGAGCATTGCAGCAGATCAAGTGACCTGATCATTCCCCTCTAGTAGGCATTGGTGAGGCCTCATCTGGAGTACTGTGTCCAGTTTTGGGCCCCATGCTACAAGAAGGATGTGGAAAAATTAGAAAAAGTCCAACGGAGGGCAACAAAAATGATTAGGGATCTGTAGCACATGACTTATGAGGAGAGGCTGAGGGAACTGGGATTGTTTAGTCAGCAGAAGAGAAGAATGAGGGGGGATTTGATAGCTGTTTTCAACTACCTGAAAGGGGGTTCCAAAGAGGATGGCTCTAGACTGTTCTCAGTGGTAGCAGATGACAGAACAAAGAATAATGGTCTCAAGTTGCAGTGTGGGAGATTTAGGTTGGACATTAGGAAAAACTTTTTCACTCAGAGAGTGGTGAAGCACTGGAATGGGTTACCTAGGGAGGTGGTGGAATCTCCTTCCTTGGAGGTTTTTAAGGTCAGGCTTGACAAAGCCCTGGCTGGGATGATTTAGTTGGGAACTGGTCCTGCTTTGAGCAGGAGTTTGGACTAGATACCTCCTGAGGTCCCTTCCAACCCTGGTATTCTATGATTCTACGGAGTTAGGTCAAATGTAACCGCATTAGGTCGATTTTAAAATGATCACGTCCACTCAACGAACCCCATTCCATCGACCTAAAGGGCTCTTAAAATCGACTTCTGTACTCCTCCCCAGCGAGGGGAGTAGTGCTAAAATTGACCCTGCTGGGTCGAATTTTGGGTAGTGCAGATTCAAATTGATAGTATTGGCCTCCGGGAGCTATCCCAGAGTGCTCCATTGTGACCGCTCTGGACAGCACTTTGAACTATGAAGCACTAGCCAGCTACACATGAAAAGCCCCGGGAACTTTTGAATTTCATTTCCTGTTTGGTCAGCATGGTGAGCTCAGCAGCACTCAGCAGCACAGGTGACCATGCAGTCCCAGAATCACAAACGAGCTCCAGCATGGAGTGAACGGGAGACACTGGATCTGATTGCTGTATGGGGAGAAGAATCTGTGCAGGCAGAACTCTGATCCAAAAGAAGAAATGCTAATATATTTGCCAAAATCTCACAGGGCATGTTGGACAGAAGCTACACCAGGGACACCCAGCAGTCCCGCGTGAAAGTTAAGGAGCTCAGGGAAGCCTACGAAAAGACAAAGGAGGCAAATGGTCGCTCCAGGTCAGAGCCCCATACATGCCGCTTCTATGAACAGCTGCATGGTTTTCTAGGGGGGGACACTACTACTATCCCACCACTGTCCATTGATACCTGCAAGGGGGGGGGGGAGTCTCACAGAACACGGAGGAGGATTTTGCAGATGAGGAAGAGGAGAATGAGGAGGAGAAGAATGCACAGCAGGCGAGTGGTGAATCGGTTCTCCCCGGCAGCCAGGAACTTTTCATCACCCTAGAGCCAATAGCCTCCCAAGGCGGGATCCCCAACCCCAACTCTGGTGAGTGCACATTTGTACTTACAGTATAGGGTTTAAAAGCAATAGTGTTCACGGTCACTTGGTTGAAATAGGGGAATTTTTGTAAGGGAACAATGAAAGGATCCCGTCCATGCTGGGCAATTTGCACTTGGCTAAAAGGGATCATCCCGGAGACTAGCTGTAAGGGGAGGGGAGAAGGGATCATCCCAGAGAATAGCCACGGGGTGGGGTGGGGGTAGGTGTGTGCTGCACATCTACCCAAATACTGCATCCCCTCCTTTTAAATGTGAAACCCAACCCATTGCTTCCTCTGGGAAAGGTGGGTGCTGCAGTCTGAAAACATTCCCACATGTTATGAAGGCGTAAGAAGCCAACCCAATTTTACTCACCCTTTTTATCTCCTCCCAGGTGCAAATGCTTCTATGCTCCTATCATCTCCGTCTCTGCGGTTATCGCAGATTAGAAGTTGAAAAAATGCACTCATGGTGACATGTTTTCCGAGCTGATGCAGTCTTCCCACACTGATAGGGCACAGCTCAATGCATGGAGACATTCAGTGGCAGAGGCCAGGAAAGAATTGAGTGAGCGGAGGGAGGACACAATGCTGAGGCTAATGGGGGAGGAAGCAGACATGCTGAAGCATCTGTTGGGGGAGCAAACGGACATGATGAAGCTTGTGTTGGAGCTGCAGGGAAGCCAACAAGAGTACAGACCCCCGCTGCATCCACTGTATAACTGCCTATCCTCTTCCCCATGTTCCACAGCCTCCTCACCCAGACGCCCAAAAACACGGGAGCACTGCAGGGGGGAGGCTCCGGGCACCTAGTGTGGCTACAATAAACAATGTGGCCTTGTCCTTCCTCCTCCCCTACCCTACCCAGGCTACCTTGTCCGTTATCTAATTTGTTTTTAATTATTAAAGAAAGAATGCATGGTTTCAAAACAATAGCTACTTTATTTCGAAGGAGGAGGAGTGTGGTGTCATAATCGGACACCAGGCAATTTGCCTCAACCTCCCACCCCACCATAAACGTCTCCCCCTTACTCTCACAGATATTGTGCAGCACACTGCAAGCAGCAATAACAATGGGAATGTTGATTGCGCTGAGGTCTGACCTAGCCAGCAAACAGCACCAGCAAGCTTTTGAAGGTCCAAATGCACATTCTACCACCATTCTGCATTTGCTCAGTTGAACTGCTCCTTACTATTGTCCAGGCTTCCTGTGTAAGGGGTAGGCTGATAACTATTGGCATTTCAACATCCCCAATGGTAATTTTCTGGTCTGGGAAGTAAGTCCCCTCTTGCAGCTGCTTGAACAGACCAGAGTTCCTAAAGATGCTAGCATCATGCACCTTTCCTGGCCATCCCACATTGATGTCAGTTTAACATCCCTTGTGATCCACCAGTGCTTGCAGCACCATTGAGAAGTACCCCTTGCAGTTTATGTACTGGTTGGCAAGGTGGTCCGGTGCCAAGATGGGGATATGCGTTCCGTCTATCGCACCACCACAGTTAGGGAACCTCATTGCAGCAAAGCCATCCACTATGACCTTCACATTTCCCAGAGTCACTATCCTTGATAACAGAACGTCAATGATTGCATTGGCTACTTGGATCACAGCAGCCCCCAAAGTAGACTTCCCCGCTCCAAACTGATTCCCGACTGACTGGTAGCAGTCAGGCGTTGCAAGCTTCCACAGGGCTATTGTCACTCATTTCTCAACTGTCAGGGCAGCTCTCATCTTTGTATTCCTGCACTTCAGGGTGGGGGAAAGCAACTCACAGAGTTCCAGGAAAGTGGCCTTACGCATGTGAAAATTTCGCAGCCACTGTGAATCATCCCATACTTGCAACACTATGCAGTCCCACCAGTCTGTGCTTGTTTGCCTGGCCCAGAATCAGCATTCCACTGTATCAACCAGCCCCAGTGCTGCCATGATGGCCCGATTGCCACAGCCCGTGCTTTCAGGAACATCTGTGTCCATGCCCTCATCAAAATCCTCCTTGTGCTGGCATCTCTTAGGCCAGTTCTGCATATACTCAAGGATAATGCGTGAGGTGTTTACAATGTTCACAACAGCAGCGGTGACGGTGAGCTGAGTAGGCTCCGTGCTTGCCATGGTATGGCATCTGCAGGCGAGCAGGAGAGCAGAGTTGCAGCGGAAGTGGTGGATGACGATGGTTAGCACCACGCAGATTTCTGACAACTTGGAGAAATTTGCTATGGACACTGTGCTCATTTACAAGAGCAGGAGAGCAGAGTTGCAGAGGAAGCTGTGGATGATGACAATAAGCAGCTAGTTATCTTAGGTGCCTGTACACAAACACAAGCAGGAAGAATTGGAAATCCTGGCACAGACAAGCAACTATGATATGATTGGAATAACAGAGACTTGGTGGGGTAACTCTCATGACTGGAGCACTGTCATGGATGGGTATAAACTGTTCAGGAAGGACAGACCGGGGAGAAAAGCTGGAGTAGTTGCACTGTATGTAAGAGAGCAGTATGATTGCTCAGAGCTCCAGTATGAAACTGGAGAAAAGCCTGTTGAGAGTCTTTGGGTTAAGTTTAGAGGCGAGAGCAACAAGGGGGATGTCGTGGTGGTATCAGCTATAGCCCACCATACCAGGAGGATGAGGTAGATGAGGCTTTCTTCGGACAACTAACGGAAGTTTCCAGATCACAGGCCCTGGTTCTCATGGGGGACTTCAATCACCCTGGAAGAACAATACAGCAGTGCAAAGACAATCCAGGAAGTTTATGGAGAGTGTTGGGGATAATTTTCTGGTGCAAGTGCTGGAGGAACCAACTAGGGGCAGAGCTCTTCTTGACGTGCTGCTCACAAACAGGGAAGAATTGGTAGGGGAAGTAGAAGTGGGTGGCAACCTGGGCAGCAGTGATCATGAGATGGTAGAGTTCAGGATCCCTGACAAAAGGAAGAAAGGAGAGCTGGCTGAATTTTAAAGAAGCCTTATTGAGGGTGCAGGACAAACCATCCCAATGTGCAGAAAGAATAGCAAATATGGCAGGCGACAAGCTTGGCTTAACAGAGAAATCTTCGGTGAGCTTAATCACAAAAAGGAAGCCTACAAGAAATGGAAACTTGGACAGATGACTGGGTGGGGAGGGGTATAAAAATATTGCTCAAGCACGCAGGGGTGTAATCAGGAAGGCCAAAGCACAATTGGAGTTGCAGCTAGCAGGGTATGTGAAGGGTAACAAGAAGGGTTTATACAGGTATGTTAGCAACAAGAAGGAAAGGTCAAGGAAAGTGTGGGACCCTTACTGAATGGAAGAGGCAACCTAGAGACGGATATATGGAAAAAGCTGAAGTACTCATGCTTTTTTGCCTCGGTTTTCACAGACAAGGTCAGCTCCCAGACTGCTGCACTGGGCAGCACAGTATAGGGAGGAGGTGAGCAGCCCTCAGTGATGAAACAACAGGTTAAGGACTATTTGGAAAAGCTGGACATGCACAAGTCCATGGGGCCAGATGCAATGCATCTGAGGGTGCTGTGGGAGTTGGCTGATGTGATTGCAGAGCCATTGGCCATTATCTTTGAAAACTCATGGCGATCGAGGGAGGTCCCAGACAATAGAGAAAAGGCAAATATAGTGCCCTGTGACAAAGTTCCTCTTCTACCTTGGTGGGTCCCGCGCTTCTTGGCAGATTGGCTCACTTCAGTGATCTTCCCCTCTGGTGGAACCCACAGTCTGGGTCAACTCCTCCTGTGTCTGATCAGGAGTAGTGAGGTTTGGGGGGAACCCGGGCCCACACTCTACTCCGGGTTCCAGCCCAGGGCCCTGTGGATTGCAGCTGTCTATAGTGCCTCCTGTAACAGGTGCATGACAGCTACAACTCCCTGGGCTACTTCCCCATGGCCTCCTCCAAACACCTTTTTATCCTCACCACTGGACCTTCCTGCTGGTGTCTGTTAATGCTTGATTGTATGATAATTCCTCAATCCTCCAGTAGCACACCCTCTCAGTCTCAGCTCCTTGTGCCTCTTGCTCCCAGCTCCTCACATGCACTTCTCTCCTCTGGCTCCTCCTCTCCTGACTGGAGTGAGCTCCCTTTTTAAACCAGGTGCCCTGATTAGCCTGCCTTGATTGGCTGCAGGTGTTCTAATCAGTGTAGCTATCTCCACTGCCTTCTAGAAAGATCTTAATTGGCCCCAGGTGCCTTGATTAACCTGGAGCAACTGCCATTTGGTTACCACGGTGCTAGGGATTTGCTTAGCCTGGGGCTAACATACCTGCTCCTCAGTACTTTACTGTAGCCATCTGGCCTTGCCCCATCACATGCCCATTTTGAAAAAGGGAAGAAGGAGAATCCAGGGAACTACAGACCCGTCAGCCTAACCTCAGTCCATGGAAAAATCATGGAGCAGGCCCTCAAGGAATCCATTTTGAAGCACTTGGAGGAAAGGAAGGTGAACAGGAACAGTCAACATGGATTCATGAAGGGCAAGTCATGCTCGACCAACCTGATTTAGTTGGTGTTGGTCCTGCTTTGAGCAGGGGGTTGGACTAGATGACTTCCTGAGGTCTTGTCCAACCCTGATATTCAATGATTCAATGAAGTGAGTTTAGTTTTCTGTGCTCTGCCTGTTTTGTTTCTTGTCTCCATTTCCCTGGCTGGGGCTTTTCCTGACCCCTTCCCAGAGCTTTTTCTGCTCTCCCCTTTCAGCCCCACCCTACACAGCGCTTGGGGTGAGGGACTGAAACTCTCCCTTCCCACAATGGAAATGCTTCATTTATTCCTTGCTTTTCTCCCCATCCCTTTGTTGTCTCCTCTCTGTAGAGGGGGATTATGTCACTTTTGACACAAGAGTTATGTGATTTTAATGTAACTCCACAGTTACTGACATGCAAATGTGTCTGTCCTCAGGCACTAAGGAGAGTTGGCCTTGGTTACAATGAATGAGGAACTACATCCTGTCCTTGGAGGGACTCTTAGACACTAATGATAATAACCAGGCAGGGGCGGCTCCAGACCCTAGCATGCCAAGCGTGTGCTTGGGGCGGCATGCTGCGGGGGGGGTGCTCTGCCGGTCACCGGGAGGGCGGCAGGCGGCTCCGGTGGACCTCCCGCAGGGGCCGGTGACCAGCAGAGCGCTCCCCTGCTTGGGGCGGCGAAATGAGCCGCCTCTGTAACCAGGTCACCAGTGTGGGTTGAAGTTCAGCCCTAGCAGTGACTGCAGGGCTATGAGCACAGAGGGCTCATTTCACCACAGCACTATCTGTGGGCAGCTGACCTGTTGTAAGGAGAGTGTAAAGGAAAGGAAATTCTGAATAAAATTTGTTTCAGAAAAATCAAAATGTTTCTATTTAATTTATCCAAAATGAAATGGAGCAGTTGGCTTCTCTGACTCCTTGGGACACCTTGCACTTCCCCAGAATGCTCCTAGGGCATCAGTTTCAAACTGATTTGAAGCAAAAATATTTCTTTTGAGTCAACATTTGACAATTTTCATTTTGTTTTATTTTCTAAAGCCAAAATGATGAACTGAAAAGACATTTCAAGTTGAAATGAAATTGAAATGAAAATTGTCATTTTAATCTTTTCTGTGGGATTTTTCATCAGAATTTTTCATCAGAATTGATATTTTATGATAGAAAAATTTTGTTTGATAAACCCATACATTTTGGAGGGAAACCTTTCCCCACAAACAGTTTCAACCAGCTCTAATTAGGTCCTGTGGAGAAAGGTGACATGCCTTGGCATAATAGCGATGGATGTTCTAGATTTACACCACCACCATACACATGTTGAAAGGAATCTTCTGTCACTTCGGCATTCTGGAGGAAATAATCACTGACAATGGGCCCTTTTTAAAGACACCATAATAGAGGCCCAACTTCAATGTATACCTCAAATTAAGAAACACAGTAAAAGAACTAAAAAAGAGCCACCGTGGCTTAACAACCATGTAAAAGAAGCAGTGAGAGATAAAAAGACTTCCTTTAAAAAGTGGGAGTCAAATCCTAGTGAGGCAAATAGAAAGGAGCACAAACACTGCCAACTTAAGTGCAAGAGTGTAATAAGAAAAGCCAAAGAGGAGTTTGAAGAACGGCTAGCCAAAAACTCCAAAGGTAATAACAAAATGTTTTTTAAGTACATCAGAAGCAGGAAGCCTGCTAAACAACCGGTGGGGCCCAATGACGATCAAAATACAAAAGGAGCGCTTAAAGACAATAAAGTCATTGCGGAGAAACTAAATGGATTCTTTGCTTCAGTCTTCACGGCTGAGGATGTTAGGGAGATTCCCAAACCTGAGCTGGCTTTTGTAGGTAACAAATCTGAGGAACTGTCACAGATTGAAGTGTCACTAGAGGAGGTTTTGGAATTAATTGATAAACTCAACATTAACAAATCACCGGGACCAGATGGCATTCACCCAAGAGTTCTGAAAGAACTCACATGTGAAGTTGCGGAACTATTAACTAAGGTTTGTAACCTGTCCTTTAAATCGGCTTAGTTACCCAATGACTGGAAGTTAGCTAATGTAACGCCAATATTTAAAAAGGGCTCTAGAGGTGATCCCGCCAATTACAGACCGGTAAGTCTAACATCGGTACCGGGCAAATTAGTTGAAACAATAGTTAAGAATAAAATTGTCAGACACATAGAAAAACATAAACTGTTGAGCAATAGTCAACATGGTTTCTGTAAAGGGAAATCGTGTCTTACTAATCTATTAGAGTTCTTTGAAGGGGTCAACAAACATGTGGACAAGGGGGATCCGGTGGACATAGTGTACTTAGATTTCCAGAAAGCCTTTGACAAGGTCCCTCACCAAAGGCTCTTATGTAAATTAAGCTGTCATGGGATAAAAGGGAAGGTCCTTTCATGGATTGAGAACTGGTTAAAAGACAGGGAACAAAGGGTAGGAATTAATGGTAAATTCTCAGAATGGAGAGGGGTAACTAGTGGTGTTCCCCAAGGGTCAGTCCTAGGACCAATCCTATTCAATTTATTCATAAATGATCTGGAGAAAGTGGTAAACAGTGAGGTGGCAAAGTTTGCAGATGATACTAAACTACTCAAGATACTTAAGACCAAAGCAGATTGTGAAGAACTTCAAAAAGATCTCACAAAACTAAGTGATTGGGCAACAAAATGGCAAATGAAATTTAATGTGGATAAATGTAAAGTAATGCACATTGGAAAAAATAACCCAAACTATACATACAATATGATGGGGGCTAATTTAGCTACAACGAGTCAGGAAAAAGATCTTGGAGTCATCATGGATAGTTCTCTGAAGATGTCCACGCAGTGTGCAGAGGCGGTCAAAAAAGCAAACAGGATGTTAGGAATCATTAAAAAGGGGATAGAGAATAAGACTGAGAATATATTATTGCCCTTATATAAATCCATAGTACGCCCACATCTCGAATACTGTGTACAGATGTAGTCTCCTCACCTCAGAAAAGATATTCTAGCACTAGAAAAGGTTCAGAAAAGGGCAACTAAAATGATTAGGGGTTTGGAGAGGGTCCCATACGAGGAAAGATTAAAGAGGCTAGGACTCTTCAACTTGGAAAAGAGAAGACTAAGGGGGGATATGATAGAGGTATATAAAATCATGAGTGATGTTGAGAAAGTGGATAAGGAAAAGTTATTTACTTATTCCCATAATACAAGAACTAGGGATCACCAAATGAAATTAATAGGCAGCAGGTTTAAAACAAATAAAAGGAAGTTCTTCTTTACGCAGCGCACAGTCAACTTGTGGAACTCCTTACTTGAGGATGTTGTGAAGGCTAGGACTATAACAATGTTTAAAAGGGAACTGGATAAATTCATGGTGGCTAAGTCCATAAATGGCTATTAGCCAGGATGGGTAAGAATGGTGTCCCTAGCCTCTGTTCGTCAGAGGATGGAGATGGATGGCAGGAGAGAGATCACTTGATCATTGCCTGTTAGGTTCACTCCCTCAGGGGCACCTGGCATTGGCCACTGTCGGTAGACAGATACTGGGCTAGATGGACCTTTGGTCTGACCCGGTATGGCCGTTCTTATGTTCTTAATAAGCCACCGTTTGCCAGCTCTGAATAAAACTGTTTGGGGTATAGTGTGATTTCAATCATATTACTTCCAGCTTCCCACACCAACAAGGGAGTGGATTTTACATAAAGAGCAATACACATTGCTAAGAGAATTCTGCAAGAAAAGACTCCACACAAACTTATCTGAGCTGTAGGGCAGGCCCCAGGTCAATCGCTGGAATAAACTCAGCTCAGATGCTTATGGGTCAACAAAGCAGAATGCTGCCACCTCAACTGTCCAGCTTAAAAGATGTATGGCTGACAGACAAATCATTTTATCCACCCATTATGTATCCCCACAGCTCCAGAATGCAGCACATCTGCCACACTGAACTGTCTGCTCATTTCTTAGAGGAAATCACCTGCATCCTAGCCTAGATGACTTCTCAGAGCACCAAGAACAACACAGTGGACAGAGGTCCAATGACACGACACCTTCCCTCTATAATTTCCCCTGTTCACACAATAAGAAATCTAGAAGGATCCCAGAAATGCAAGGCACACCCTGTGACTTTGATATTTGCATTTTTTGGCTTGTGAAAGAGTCATAAGCACCTGGGATCTCTATTACAGTAACAGATCATCCACACTTCCTTTGAGGAGGGCAACCACCTCCTGCCTCCCTCCCCCTCATGAGCTATTTTAAGCTCATATTTAATAGTGGCTCATAAACATGCTTACGGTCTGTTTCCTTATGAATTTTTAACCAGACACAAGTGTGATGATGAAATTCTTGTTCCACACAGAGTCAAATTAAAGGCAAGAAAAGCAAGGTTGTAACCAGTTCCTATTAGTACTCTGACCAGACTGCTCATCAGTATTGTCCACCGCCACTTTCTGTCTCCACAAGGTTTGAGTCCTGTCCACTTAAGCTAACAGGAGTCACTCCAACTCTGCAGTGAAAATGGAAACCCTAAGGGACTGTGCCATCCCTGTACACCCCCTTGTGTCCGAGATAGGCATTGCAGGTGAACCATGTTGTATTAATGTAGATCAGTGGTTCTCAACAGATGCAGCTCTCTGTGCACTATTTGGGCCACATCCACACAATATATATACAACCTGTATGGCCCTGAGGATGTCAGATGGGTAGTAGCTGTGCGCTGATTGGGCCACAACTGGCCCGCGGGTTGAGAACCACTGATTTAGATGGAATATGTGGACAAAAGGTATTAATATAACCCTGTCACAGTCCAACATTAAACAGTTTTAAACAAGTATCAGAGGGGTAGTCGTGTTAGTCGGGATCTGTAAAAAGCAACAAAGAGTCCTGTGACACCCTAAAGACTAACAGATGTATTGGAGCACAAACTTTCGTGGGTGAATACCCACTTTGTCAGATGCTTTAAACAAGATTCAGGTTGGGTATACAGAAATCTGAGCTTGCTTAGCAGCATGGCAAACACACCATTTATATCCTTCTTAACCTTTTATTAAAAATAAAGAAAAGAAGGAAAAATAGTTAAAGCATTTACAGTGTAAAGTATTTGTGATGTTGCACTCCATATGTTTATGGAAATATGCTTATGAACATGAATATGATGTAACTGGAATATGTTTTAGGCAAAACATCTCTTGTAAGTGTAACCCTTCTGCCCCTCTGAGTTGGCAGCAACAAGGGCCGGGTTCAGTATCCAGGGGTTCCATTTCAATAACACAATGCAAAACCGGCTCAAGCCCCCACCCAGTGACCTGGGACAATTACATACCACCCCCCGGGCGCCTCTAGGAGGCAATACTTCCCCACTCGCAAGCACGGAGTCCGAGTGTAGCAAAATCCTTTTAATAAAGGAGGGAAACAATGCGGCATCACATTGGAGAAACACCACAAACCGGATTATAACACAAACCATAAACAAAAAAATCAATCCACCTCCAAGTACGTTTGGCAATGTCCTTTCCCCCTTAGGGTCTTAAGTCCAATCACCCCAAAGTCCAACAACCCAAAAGTCTCTGTCTCTGGTCAGTGCCACCCCAGAGTTCAAAAGTTTATCTGCAGAGTTTTACCCCACCCCCCAGCCTGTGTGGAAATGGGGGGGCGCACACAGGGTGGAAATGGGCACCTTATGTGGGCCGGGGCCAACTGCTCTGCCTTTCCGTGGAGTTCTGCTGCAGCCTTCACCACAACTGGCTCCACTCCACCAGCTGTGCCGCTCCTCCAGCCAACCCGTGAACAGCTTCAGCTGTCCCCACAAATCACTCCACTCCGCTCACTGTTCCATGGGCTGCTCCAACATGCTGCAAACTGCTCCGCTCTGCCAGCCGCTTAGCGATAGATCTTCAGGCTCCTCCACTAGTTAACACAGCCGTCAGTGATCTCAGCTCAGTAAGCTTAGCTCTTTTAGTGATTTCAGCTCTTAGTGATTTCAGCTTGTAGTAGGGGAGCCCCAGTGCTGGTGCACCATTGGCCCAATGTGAATTCAGGTCAGCAGCCTCTAGATAGACTCCTAAGGGATTCAAAATTAGCTCTGCTCTTCAACAGTGGAGAGAGGAGAATGTGCAATTGGTGTTCCAGGCCCTCAAAAGGGACCCATACCATCAGGTACACACACCAGTCCCCAACCTCTTTCAATTCACTGGGGGTATGTCTACACTACAAGACTATTTCGAATCAACTTAAGTCGAATTTGTGGAATCGACCTTATGAAGTCGATTTGTGTATCCACACTAAAAACACTAATTCGACTGTGTGAGTCCACAATAACGGGGCCAGCGTCGAATTTGGAAGCGGTGCACTGTGGGGAGCTATCCCACAGTTCCCGCACTCCCCGCTGCCCATTGGAATTCTGGGATTTCCCCCCAATGCATGCTGGGGGAAAAAATGTGTCGAGGGTGGTTTTGGGTAACTGTCATCATTGAACCGTCAATCACACCCTCCCTCCCTCCCCGAAAGCACCTGCGGGCAATCTATTCGTGCACTTTTCTGCTCAGTGACAGCACGGGCACCACAGCACTGCGAGCACGGAGCCCGCGGCAGTTATGGCTGTTGTCAACTCCTCGCACTTTATCGTCCACCTCTTCCACAGTCAGCTGCTGAGAAATCGGGCTACTTTTCAATGGTGCTGTGAGCACTGGTGGACCATGGGGGACGTTTTACCAACATTAACGTCGGGTGGCTGGACAAGGTTCATGACGCGTGTGTTTTCAGGAAATCTCGTCTGTTTAGACGCCTGCAGGAAGGTAGTTTCTTCCTGGACCACAAAATAACTCTTGGGGGATGTGCAGCTCCCTATAGTGATCCTCGGGGACCCAGCCTACCCGCTAATGCCCTGGCTCGTGAAGCTCTGTGCAGGCGCCTTGCACAGCGACAAGGAACTCTTCAAGTACCAGCGAGCAGCATGACCTGTGACTGTTCAGTTTCTTTACAGAGAAGCTGAACCTGCCCCTGTTTCTTTACCAAGTTACTGTTGACTAGCATCTGCAGTTACATACCCCGTCCACCCCGCTTCCCCCACTTCCAACACACGTTTAAAAATAAAACAGATGGTCCACTGTGACTTTACAAAGGTTTCTTTATTGATGACTTTGCGTTAAAGGGTTGAAACTGGCACGCAGACTGTGCTGGGTAGGGTGTGCGGTGATGTAAAGACCGCCTCTAAACTCAATGAATGATAGGCTCCTGCTCCCAGAGCGGTCCGCAGTGCAGGACTGGTTGTTTCAACGGAGCCTGCCATCCCTCCTTTTTGGGACTCTGTGTGCGGGGGCTATGTGGCCTTGCGGCGGGGGAGGATGGATACAGATTCCTCTGCTGCGTGGCTCTGTGGTCCAGGACAGGGACCGTTGCATGAGATCTGTAACCCCCCTCCCCCGCTACAAAGTCACGTACCCACCCCCACCCACACAGAACCTGCAAACCACCTCCCATACCGACCAGGGTGCCTACTGACTGCACTGTGTGTGTGACCTGCTGCTGATCCTGCCCCCGTCTCTGTACCCTGCTAAAGGTGACTGTCCTATGCAATACCCTACCCCCTTCCCCACCCACCCCTTCAAACGCAGCGTTGTGTAAAAAAGCATGAGGGAAACAGTAATTAACAGCAAAGTATTTTTAATATTAACCAGACAGTCAGGGGATGAAACTGGGATTGGGGCTACGGTGAGTCAGGAAGGGAAGGAATTCTCAAAAATTAGGGTATGAGAGCTTTTGGGTACTTGAGCACTCTGGTGGGGTGCAGTGACAGTTTTCACGGCCCCTGGCGCCACTCCTTCTGGTTACTTTGGGTGACGGGAGGTATGGGACTTTGTGGCGGGGGAGGGCGGTTGCAGATACACTGCAGGGGGGCTCTGTCCTCCTGGCTGCGGTCCTGCAGAACATCCACAAGGCGCCGGAGCGTGTCCGTTTGCTCCCTCATTAGTCCAAGCAGCGTTTGAGTCGCCTGCTTGTCTTCCTCACGCCACCTCTCCTCCCGTTCGCTGTGTGAGTGCTGCTGCTGAGAGAGGGTCTCCCTCCACTGGCTCTGCTGGTCCGCCTCGGCTCGGGAGCACCCCATAACTTCAGCGATCATCTCGTCCCGTGTCTTTCTCTTTCGCCGCCTAATCTTTGCCAGCCTCTGTGAGGGGGATGCTGTGGCAGGTCTGGAGACAGTCGAAGCTGTGTGATGGGAAAGAGGGAGTGAATTCCTTGCAAAGATACATTTCTGCGAACAATGAACACAGTCTAGTCTGTGTCTGTGAACAACACCATGCACAGCACCTATCTCATCCGCACTCCTGCAGCAGGCAATCCGGAAAGCATAAACTCTGCCCCTGTTCTACCCCATCGCAGTGTCCCCCGACCCTTGGACTTCTGGGTTGAGATCCCAGTGCCTGATGGTGCAAATTTCATTGTCGCAGGTGGTTCTGGGTAAATGTAGTCAGTCATTCCTTCCTCCGGGAAAGCAATGCCAGACAATCATTTCGAGCCCGTTTTCCCTGGATTGCCCTGGCATACACCATAGCGTGGCAACCATGGAGCCTGTTTTGCCTTTTGTCACTGTCACCGTATGTGTACTAGATGCTGCGGACAGAGGCGATTCAGCAGCGCTACACAGCAGCATTCATTTGCTTTTGCATGACAGCAGAGATGGTTATTAGCCATACTGCACTATCTACCACGCCAATGTAAATTGGCAAGGTGATGACGGGTAGTTGTCCTATTGCACTACACCTTCTGCTGCTGTCATAAGTGCCCCTGGTTAAGATCGGCCGGAGGCGCAAAAGACAAAACTGGGAATGACTCCCTGAGTCAATCCCTCCTTTATGGTATCTAAAAATAGAAACAGTCCCGCCTAGAATATGGGGCAACTGTACTAGGGTTTTAGTGTATCAGAGAACTACAGAGCACAGCCGCTCTGTGTCAGATCCCACAGGAATGACGAGCTGTGTGCCATTCACAGGGGGTGCCCCTGCAACAGCCCTACCTGTTGCTTCCCTCCTCCTCCAGCCTTCCTGGGCTACCGTTGTAGTGTCCCCCCATTTGTATGCTGAAGTAATAAGGAATGCAGGAATAAGAAACAGTGACTTGTTAGGGAAATGGAATGAGGGTAAGGCAGCCTCCAGCTGCTATGATAGTCCAAGCATTACAGAATCTTTTCTTTACACATGAAGGGCGGGGGCTGATGGAGCTCAGCCCCCTGTTGCTATGATGAAGACGGTTAGCAGGCCGTCTACCTATAGGCTGATGATGAGGACAGGTAGCAGTCCTATTGCACTACATCATCTACCGCAAGGCTGATGATGAGGACGGGTACCAGTCGTATTACACCATCAGTCAGCCATGATGCGGGGGAGGGGGGACGAGGATGCTACCATAGCGTGCCGCAGCATCGCGTCTACCAGCAGCATTCAGTACACATAGGGTGACATTTACAAGAGTCAAGAGACGATTTCTTTCCCTTTTCCTTCTGGGGGTGGGGGGTGGCTGTACATTGACGAGCTATGCCCTGAACCACCGCGGACCCTGTGTTTGACCCTAGAAGCATTTGGAGGTCAGCCAAGAATGCAAATGATTTTCGGACACAGCGGGAACTGTGGGATAGCTTGCGTCCTCAGCCCCCGCCCCCTCCTTCCCTCCATGAGTGTCCATTTGATTCTTTGGCTTCCCATTACGCTTGTCACGCAGCAGCGTGCTGACTCTCTGCTACGCCGTCTGTCCGGAGATTTTTTAAAAATACTTTGGACCGGGCGTAACATTACGGTAATTTTCCTAATTAGATGCAGGAGTCGCCGAGCGAGATCGCCCTGAGGAGGGTCACTGAAGGAGATAGAGAGCGCATGCTGCGTGAAAGCCAGCACAAACCAGGGCCCTATGCAGCCGTGCTCAGGGAGGCAATGCTCCCTGAGTACCTCATGAAAGCCTGGCACGGAAAGGTGTGCTACTACGGAGCACCCAATAAGGCAGCTCTCCCCAGGAACCTCCTGCGGAGGCTTTTCGATTACCTCTAGGAGAGCTTCGTGGAGATCTCCCAGGAGGATTTCCGTTCTCTCCCCATATATATAGAGACCTCCTTTTCACATACTTCAGATTCCTGTTATATTAAGAATAAAAGTTTATATGTTTAAAGCACTTACCGAGTGATCCTTCCCCTGATTCAGGGTCCGGGTTAACGGCCGGGGAGGGTTCGTAGGGGCTCTCCGTGAGGGTGATGAAGAGATCCTGGCTGTCAGGGAAACCAGCGTTGTAAGCGCTGTCGCCTGCCTCGTCCTCCACAAACCCTTCCTCATCTTCCCCGTCCGCGAACATCGCCGAGGAACTGGCCGTCGACACTGTCCCATCGTCAGAGTCCATGGTCACTGGTGGGGCAGTGGTGGCAGGCTCCATAGCGTCCGTTTGCCGCTTTGATTTTTTGGTAGCCTTGTCTGGGGTCCTTGATTTTCACGCGGCGCTGCGTTGCATCCCAGCTGTATCCTCTGTCTCTCATGGCTTTGGAGACCTTCTCGTAGGTCTTTGCATTCCGTTTTTTGGAGCGCAGCTCCGAAAGCACAGACTCCTCGCCCCACACACCGATCAGATCCAAGAGTTCCTGGTCAGTCTATGCTGGGTCCCTCTTTCTAATCAGAGATTACATTAACTCCTCTGCTGGAGAGCTCTGCATTGCTGCCGGTGCTGCTGAGCTCGCCCCGATGTCCAACCACGAAATGAGATTCTAACTGTCCAGACAGGAAAAGGAATTCAAATTTTCCCGGGACTTTTCCTGTGTGGCTGGTCAGAGCATCCAAGCTCGGACTGCTGTCCAGAGCGTCAGCAGAGTGGTGCAGTGTGGGATAGCTCCCGGAGCTACTAAGTTCGATTTGCATTCACACCTAGCCTAATTCGACATAGCCATGTCAAATTTAGCGCTACTCCCCTCATCGGGGTGGAGTACAGAATTCGAACTAAAGAGCCCTCTAGGTCGAATTAAATGGCTTCCTGGTGTGGACGGGTGCGCGGTTAATTCAAATTAATGCTGCTAAATTTGAATTAAAGTCCTAGTGTAGACCAGGCCTGGGTTTTGGCACCCATGTCCCTTGTCTAGCAAGTGCTACTTAATGGATAGTGAGACATCTCCATCCTAACGCAGTCTCATAGTTCCTTATTCACATAATCAGGGTGACAACACTTTATTCCTCCTGCCCCAATAATCAAAGAAATTGGGGGTCCCAGAGCTGTCAAAATAACCATCCCAGGCTGCCGTGGGCTGGGTGTGCCAATGCAAATACCTGAAATTCCTTTCCACACTCCCCATACTTCACCACCAGATGTCAGGGTAGAGCTCATCCTGACTCTGCTTACATCAGGTATCATTACAAAGCTTATGATCTACTGAGTGTGTTCATCCCATTTGTTTGCATGTATTATTTCTATGTCTGGAATTAGGAGAATAAGATATAAACTTGTATTACTGATATAAACATATTAAGTGGAAGCCATTATGGGTGCTTCAGAATCAATGACCTGTAAATGGCTCTGTTTATTTGCAAACCTTCCTGGGTCCCTGCAGGCCAGCCCTGGAAGAATGGAGGCTGGGGTCTCGCAGGACATATGAACATGTCACCTGATACTGGAATCCATTTTAAACCGGGTGTTTTTCTATTTAGAAGGAGGGGTGGGGACCCAGAGAGACAAAAGATTCCCACCTTGTGCCAAAGCTATAAAAGGGGGAGGAACAGAATCAAGGGGGTTGCCAGGCATGAGAAAATCCCTAGTTTCCACCGAAGATGTCTGCAGGAACTAACAAGGTCTGTACCAGGGGAAAGGATTGGGCCCACACTAGGAAGGAGTCTAGTCTGTGAAAGAAGCTTATTGAAACATCTCTGAGGCCTTGTCTACACTACAAGACTATTTCGAATCAACTTAGTTCGAATTTGTGGATTCGACCTTATGAAGTCGAATTTGTGTATCCATACTAAAAACACTAATTCGAATTTCTGAGTCCACATTCACGGGGCCAGCGTCGACTTTGGAAGCGGTGCACTGTGGGAAGCTATCCCACAGTCCCCGCAGTCCCCGCTGCCCATTGGAATGCTGGGTAGAGCCCCCAATGCCTGCTGGGGGGAGAAATGTGTCGAGGGTGGTTTTGGGTAAGTGTCGTCATTGAACCGTCAATCACAACCTCCCTCCCTCTCTCCCTCCCTGAAAGTGCCTGCGGGCAATCTGTTCGTGCACTTTTCTGGTCAGTGACAGCGCGGACGCCACAGCACTGCAAGCATGGAGCCTGCTGCGATCATCGCCGTTTTCTCCTCCTCGCACTTTATCGTCCACCTCTTCCACAGTCAGCTGATGAGAAATTGGGCTACTTTTCAATGGTGCTGCAAGCACTGGGGGACCATAGGGGACGTTTTACAAACATCAACGTCGGGTGGCCGGGCAAGGTTCATGATGCGTGTGTTTTCAGGAACTGGGGGCTGCTCAGACGCCTGCAGGAAGGTACTTTCTTCCCGGACCACGAAATAACTGTTGTGGATGTGCAGATGCCTATAGTCATCCTCGGGGACCCAGCCTGCCCGCTAATGCACTTGCTCATGAAGCCCTATACAGGCGCCTGGGACAGCGACAAGGAACTCTTCAAATACCAGCGAGCAGCGAGCAGCGTGACCTGTGACTGTTCAGTTTCTTTACAGAGAAGCTGAACCTGCCCCTGTTTCTTTACCTAGTTACTGTTGACTCTCCTCTTCGGTTACATACCCCGTTCACCCCGTTACCCCCACTTCCAGCACATGTGTAAAAATAAAATACATGTCCCATTATTACTTAATAAAGGTTTCTTTAATCATGACTTTTCGTGAAAGGGTTGAAACTGGGACGCAGGCTGTGCTGGGTAGGGTGTGCGGTGATGTAAAGACCGCCTCTAAACTCAAGGAATGACAGGCTCCTGCTCCTAGAGCGGTCCGCAGTGCCGGAATGCTTCTTTCAACGGAGCCTGCCATCCCTCTTTATGGAATTCTGTGTGCGGGGGGATATGTGACCTTGTGGTGGAGGAGGACGGATACAGATTCCTCAGCTGCGTGACTCGGCGGTCCAGGACAAGGACCGCTGTATAAGATCTGTAACCGCCCTCCCCCGCTGCAAAGTCACATCTCCCCCGCCCACACAGATCCTGGAAACCACCTCCAAAAACCGACCAGGGTGCCTACTGACTGCACCGTGTGTGTGACCCGCTGCTGATCCTGCCCCCGTGTCTGTACCCTGGGAAAGGTGACTGTCCTATGCAATTAACCACCCCCTTCCCCACGCCACCCATTCAAACACAGTCTTCTTTGAAAAAACATAACGGAAACAGTAATTAACAGCAAAGCATTTTTATTAATTAAGTAGACAGTTAGGGGATGGGACTGGGATTGGGACTACTGTGAGTCTGGAAGTGAAGGACTTCGGCAAATGTAGGCTATGAGAGCTTTTGGGTACTTGAGCACTGTGCTGTGGTGCAGTGACAGTATTCACGTCCCCGGCCGCCCCTCCTCCTGACTATTTTCGGTGAGGGGGGTATGGGACTTTGTGGCGGGGGAGTGCGGTTGCAGATACACTGCAGGGTGTCTCTGTCCTCCTGCGGTCCTGCAGAACATCCACAAGGCGCCTGAGCGTGTCCGTCTGCTCCCTCACTAGTCCAAGCAGCGTTTCAGTCGCCTGCTTGTCTTCCTCACGCCACCTCTCCTCCCGTTCGCTGTGTGAGCGCTGGCACAGAGAGACGGTCTTCCTTCCACTGGCTCTGCTGGTCCGCCTCTGCTAGGTAGCAGCCCATACGTTCCTCGAACATCTTGTCCCTTGTCTTTTTCTTTCGCCGCCTAATCTTTGCCAGCCTCTGCGAGGGGGATGCTGTGGCAGGTCTGGAGACAGTGGAAGCTGTGAGATGGGAAACAGGGAGTGAATTCCTTGCAAAGATACATTTTTGCGAACAATTAACTGAGTCTAGGCTGTCTCTGTGAATTCTGGGTTGAGACCCCTGTGCCTGCTGGGGCACAAATCATTTTCGCGGTGGATTCTGGGTAAATGTCGCCAGTCATTCCTTCCTCCGGGAAAGCAACGGCAGACAATCATTTCAAGCCCGTTTTCCCAGAATTGCCTTGGCATACGCCATAGCGTGGCAACCATGGACCCTGTTTTGCCTTTTGTGTATGTCACCGTATGTGTACTAGATGCCGCTGACAGAGGCGGGCCAGCAGCGCTACACAGCAGCATGCTTTTGCTTTTGCATGACAGCAGAGATGGTTACCAGCCATATTGTACCATCTACCATACCATAAATTGGTAATAAGATGGTAATAAGATGGGCATGGTTACCTGTCCTTTTGCACTGCACCATTTGCTGCTGTCATAAGTGCCCCTGGCCGAGCAGCCAGGGGCGCAAAAGCAAAAATTGGGAATGACTCCCTGAGTCAATTCCTCCTTTTTGTTATCTAAAAATAGAATCAGTCCTGCCTAGATTATGGGCAAGTGTACTAGAGAACCACAGTATCATAGAACCAGAGAGCACAGCTGCTCTGTGTCCGATCCTGCATAAATTTGGAGCTGTATGCTATTCACAGGGGGTGCTCCTGCAACAACACCACCTGTTCATTCCGTTCTTACCCCAGCCTTCCTGGGCTACCATACCATTGTCCCCCCACTTGTGTGATGAAGTAATAAAGAATGCAGGAATAAGACACAGTGACTTGTTTGTGAGAAATGAGTGGAAGGAAGCCTCCAGCTGCAATGATAGTCCAGGCAGGACATTAAGGAGTGTGGATGAAGGAGCCCATCATCCCTCTGCTAGTCCAGGGGCAATTGAATCTTTTATTTACAATGAAGGGTGGGGGCTGATGGAGCTCAGCCCCCTGTTGCAATGATGAGGACGGTTACCAGCCATATTGCACCATCTGCCATCAAAAATTAGGGACAGGCGCCCTTGATTGACCTTACTGATGCTAGTCGGCATGGTTACCAGCCCTTTTGCACTGCCCCATGTGCCAATAGGCTGATGATGAGGACGGATTTCCACCTTTTTGTACCATCAGCCATCCATAGCGTGGGGGGAGCAAGGATGTTGGTGTTGAGTGCTGCACCATCGCATCTATCTGCAGCATTCAGTAAAGATAGGGTGACATGTAAAAGAGTCAACAGAGGATTGTTTTCACTTCTGGTGGTGGGTGGGGTGTGTGCGCAAATTGCCGAACTATGCCCTGACCCACCGCAGACACTGTGTTTGACCCTAGAAGCATTTGGAGCTCATCCAAGAATGCAAATACTTTTCGGAGACAGCAGGAACTGTGGGATACCTTGCGTCCTCATTCCCCCCTCCCTCCATGAGCGTCCATTATATTCTTTGGCTTTCCGTTATGCTCGTCACGCAGCTGCGTGCTGAGTCTGTGCTATGCCGTCTGTCCGTAGATTTTTTAAAAATACTTTGGACCAGGCGTAAAATTACAGTAATTAACCTAATTAGATGCAGGAGTCTCCGAGCGAGATCACCCTGAGGAGGGTCACTGAAGGAGATAGAGAGCGCATGCTGCGTGAAAGCTAGCACGAACCAGGGCCTGATGCAGCCGTGCTCGGGGAGGCAGTGCTCCCTGAGTACCTCATGAAAGCCTTGCGCGGAAAAGTGTGCTACCACGGAGCACCCAATAAGGCAGCTCTCCCCAGGAACCTCCTGCTGATGCTTTGCGATTAACGCAAGGAGAGCTTCGTGGAGATCTCCAAGGATGATTTCTGTTCTATCCCCATATCTAGAGAGCCCTCCTTTTCACACAGTTAAGATTCCTGTTATATTAAGAATAAAATTTAACATGGTTAAAGCACTTACCGACTGCTCCTTCCCCTGATTCAGGGTCCGGGTTAATGGCCGGGGAGGGTTGTTGGAGGATCTCCGTGACGGTGATGAATAGATCCTGGCTGTCGGGGAAACCAGCGTTGTAAGCGCTCTCGCCTGCCTCGTCCTCCACAAACCCTTCCTCATCTTCCCTGTCCGCGAACATCACCGAGGAACTGGCCGTCGACACTGTCCCATCGTCAGAGTCCACGGTCACTGGTGGGGCAGTGGTGGCAGGCTCCGTAGCGTCCGTTTGCCGCTTTGATTTTTTGGTAGCCTTGTCTGGGGTCCTTGATTTTCACGCGGCGCTGCGTTGCATCCCGCCTGTATCCTCTGTCTCTCATGGCTTTGGAGACCTTCTCGTAGGTCTTCGCATTCCCTGTTTTGGAGCACAACTCCGAAAGCACAGACTCCTCGCCCCACACACCGATCAGATCGAAGAGTTCCCAGTCAGTCTATGCTGGGCCCCTCTTTCTATTCACAGATAACATGAACTCCTCTGCTGGAGAGCTCTGCATCGTTGCAGGTGCTGCGGAGCTCGCCCCGATGTCCAGCCAGGACGTCAGATTCAAAGTGCCCAGACAGGAAAATGAATTCAAATTTTCCCGGGTCATTTCCTGTGTGGCTGGTGAGAGATTCCAAGCTCGGACTGCTGTCCAGAGCATCAACAGAGTGGTGCACTGTGGGATAGCTCCCGGAGCTAGTAAGTTCGATTTGCATCCACACCTAGCCTAATTCGAGCTAGCCAGTTCGAATTTAGCGTTACTCCACCTGTCGGGGTGGAGTACCAAATTCGAACTAAAGAGCCCTCTAGTTCGAAATAAATGGCTTCCTGGTGTGGACGGTTGAGCGGTTAGTTCGAATTAACGCTGCTAAATTCGAATTAAAGTCCTAGTGTAGACCAGGCCTGAGGGTGAGATTTGACCTGTAATCAGTTTCTTAATGTATTAGCCTTAGACTTGCATGTTTTTGCTTTATTTTGCTTGGTGACTTAGACAGAATAAAGTATTACTTGAAAACACTTAAATCCTACTTTTTCTACTTAATAAAATCACTTTTGTTTATTAATTAACCCAGAGTAAGTGATTAATACATGGGGGAGCAAACAGCTGTGCATCTCTCTCTCTCTCTCTCTCTCTCTCTCTCAGTGTTCTGGAGGGTGGACAATTTATGAGTTAACCCTGTATAAGCTTTATACAGAGGAAAATGGATTTATTTGGGGTTTGAATCCCATTGGAAACTGGGTGTCTGGGTGATGGAGATAGGTGATCTGCTGAGCAGTTTTTGGTTAAAGTCTTCAGCTTTGGGGGCGTAGACAAGAGCTGGGTCTGTGTGGCAGCAGTCTAGCATGTCTGACTCAACAAGGCAGGGTTCTGGAGTCCCAAGCTGGCAGGGAAAATGGGCTCAGAGGTAATTCCAGCACATCAGGTCACAGTCCCAAGGGGGTCTCTGTGACCGAACCCATTCCCCACCTCTTGCCTTTAACTTTGTTCAGTTCCAAATTCTGTGAAACAGGAAGTGGTTTTGCACCACATTTAGTTTATTCAGTGTGTTCATGTCTACAGAACTAATATTGCTGCTGTCTTTGCTGTGTTAATTTGCTGGGGGTGGGAAAGGGGTAACTTTAGTTAAGAGGAATTGTGTGAGGAGGAGACCACTCACACTTTTATTTCCTGTTGAACTTCCTCTCTTCCCCCCAACAAAACACTGGACAACTGCTTTGGCACCACATGTGGTTTATTTACTGTTATGTGTGTTTCATGTTTGCAGAATAATTCCACACATAGATTTTCAGAATCTCTCTCACCTCTGGTCTGCTTCTGGTTTCAGTGTAGAAGCCCCAGAGTAGGTGGGTGAAGTGTATGCATGGGGCATCTGGGGGGAGTACACTGTGAGGATTTTGGATCACTTGTGCTGTTACTGTAGCCTAGCCCACAGATAGGTAGTAGAAGTGATGGCTAATGTTTCCCATGTGTTGTTTTGGACAACAGTTACCTAAATAAAACAAAAGTTTGTTGACAATGAGTAATTCTGGACTCCAGAATGGTTTCTTTAGAAGGTCTTTAGGAGCATAACAAAGGAGTGATGATCAGGGACACACCCAAACCCCTCAAAGCAGGAGATGGAGGAAGAGATGCTAAGCAAACACAGCTGTTCAGATGTTGCTTAGGGCACGAACAAGGCTCCACCTTCCCCGTCTGTCGTGCTGTCTGCAGGAATGGCTGCTCTGATTGCTTCTATAATTTAACATTTTTTACAAGGATGGGTTGCTGGCCTACCACTCCACCCTCAAGCTGGGTAACGAGTCTACTGCTTTTCATCTGGTCGCAACCCTTTGGCCTGTCCGGCTTAGGTGGCCCTATCAGGAATTACACTCCTATGTGGGGGGAGGGATAGCTCAGTGGTTTGAGCATTGGCCTGCTAAACCCAGCATTGTGAATTCAGTCCTTGAGGGGGCCATTTAGGGAACTGAGATAAAAATCTGTTTGGGGATTGGTCCTGCTTTGAGCAGGGGGTTGGACTAGATGACCTTCTGAGGTCCCTTCCAACTCTCATCTTCTATAATTCTATGCATAGCTCTCCAGTCACTGGAACACACAAGCTCCTCTGCCACATCAAGGTGCAGTCCCCAGGAAAAGATCAGAGAAACAGAAAAAACTTAATTAACATGAGGAACAAATAAATCCATTCATGCAATCTAGCTGAGTGTGGGGCTTCACATGCAGTTGTGCTGAGCACTTAGAGGGGCTTGCTGCTTATCACTAGCAAGACACTGTGAGAGACAGCCCAGGCTGGAGAATTTAGGGGGCACAGCAACAGACAACACTGATAACATTTCACTAACCTTCCATTCAGTACTATTGTGATTTGTCACCCAACACCAGCCAGATTTGATCACTTTGAGTGTTATATTCTTGGGGGCAGCCAGTTTAAGAAGAAATCACTTGAGGCCAGAGAGCAGACAGCTAACAAAACTACCATTTTATTTACAGACACAGAGCTCACCCAACCAGCCGAAGCTGGCTGGGCTATCCCCTAATAATCTAACTCAGTTGCCATAGGAACAAAAACCATGACAACCAAATACACAACATATTCCTCCTCCCTTAATAAGAACATCCCGTAAATAAAACACACACTAGACTAGAGAAGCAGGGTTGACTGCCTCCATTCCCGGCTAAACCCTGGGGATTATTTTGCCCCATAACCGTGGGTTCGCCCTAGCTAAAGATCCAGCCGATGAGGAGACCTTCTGTCTCTAGGTGGATTATGGCGAAATTCTGGTGTTGTTGCACCCAAAAGTACCATGGGCTCAGGGTCCGCAGCACGAACAGGTGAGGAGGTGGTATCAGCTCGTGCTGGGCAAAGGGGTATCTCAGCCGCCGGCAGTAATGGAGGAGAACAGTCAGGATCAGGTGATTTGTGATTCGGTGTCTCACCAGAAGAGGTGAAGTCAGAACCCTCAACTGCAGATGTGTCCTGAGGACTGGCATGACCTGGCAACAGCTGATCTACATGTCGCCACCAGGTAAGATTCTCTGCAGTCCGGACTGTGTAGGAAACAGGTCCTGTTTGAGTGATGATTGTGGCAGGGACCCATTTAGCTCTGGAAGTATAATTCCAAGCCAAAACTGGCTGTCCTGGGCTAAAGGTTCGGTATTTTGCTCTGGGTGCCCGTCTGATGACTTGATATTGCTGCTGATGTTGCACAATTTGTCGGGGTTAAGAAGGTTTCAGCAGATCAAAGCAAGTGCGCAGCTGTCGTCCCATCATTAGAAAGGCCGGGGATGCCTGGGTCGTAGCATGAGGTGTGTTTCTGTAGGAAAGTAAGAAGGTATCCAGACGCTTTTGAATGCAGTGTTGTCCCCTTGCTGATTTCAAAGCATGTTTCATTGTCTGCACAAATCTTTCTGCTAATCCGTTGGTGGATGGATGATATGGTGCTGACGTGATGTGGTGTATCCCATTTGCCTTCATAAAATTTTGAAACTCCTGAGAGACGAACTGCGGTCCATTGTCGCTCACAAGTTGTTCTGGCAGACCAAAACGACTAAAGAGTCCTCGTAGTTTTTGGATAGTACTCTCTGAAGTAGTGGACTGCATTATAGAGACTTCTGGCCATTTAGAATGGGCATCTACTGCCACCAAGAACATGCTTCCTTCAAGGGGGCCAGTGAAGTCAATGTGAACACGTTGCCACGGGTTTTCAGGCCAATCCCATGGGTGTAGGGGTGCCCACTGGGGTGCATTCCTCACACCCTGACATGACATACAAGATTTGCCTTCTCTTCAATAGCACTGTCCAATCCAGGCCACCAAAAATAGCTTTGTGCAATTTCCTTCATGCGCACTATTCCACAGTGACCGGAATGGAGCTGTTCTAACATCTGTGATCTCAGTGGTGGTGGAATAATGACACGTCTCCCCCACAACAAACAACCAGATTGGACCGATAACTCCGTCCTCCTGGACATGTAGGGAACAAGGTCGGGTGAGATCGGAGAGGTTTGTCGAGACTTTCCATGCATCACCAGGTCCATAACTTGGGACAATACTGGGTCAACGCGAGTTGCCTTCTTTATCTGAGTAGCAGTGATGGGTGTATTCTCTACCTGTTCAAAGTAGAAGATTTCCTTTTGGGCACTATCTTGATGTTTGACCGGCAAAGGCATCCTTGAGAGGCCATCTGAATTGCCTTGCAGAGTGGATTTCCGATATTTGATTTCATATGTGTGTGCTGAAAGTAACAATGCCCAACGTTGCATACGACTAGCAGCTAATGGGGGAATGCCTGTGTAGGGTCCAAAAATTGACGTCAGAGGTCGATGGTCTGTGAGAAGAGTAAACTTTCGCCCAAACAGCAATTGATGAAACTTCCGAATTCCAAAAACAATTCCTAATGCCTCACGTTCGATTTGGGCGTAGTTAGTTTCTGCTTTGCTTAGAGTGCGTGAAGCAAAAGCAATAGGTCTCTCTTCTCCCGAAGGCATAATGTGTGACACGACTGCTCCCACTCCGTAAGGGGAGGCATCGCAGGCCAATTGTAGGGGTAGGAATGGATCAAAGTGCGTTAGAACTTCAGAATTTAGCAATGCATCCTTAGCTTTGTTAAATGCAACATCACAGTCTTCAGTCCACTTCCAGGCCTTGTTCTGCCCAAGGAGTTCATGAAGTGGTTTTAGCAGTGTGGCTAACTGTGAGATGAACTTTCCATAATAGTTCAGTAGTCCTAGAAAGGAGCGCAGCTGGTTTAAATTTCGAGGTGGGGGAGCCTCCACAATAGCTTTAACTTTTGCAGGGGCCTTATGAAGACCTGCAGAATCAATGATGTGTCCCAAATATTCAACAGAGGGCTTGAAGAATTCACACTTGTCTTTGCGAACTCGTAGGCCATACTCTCCCAGTCTTTGTAGGGTAGCCTCTAAATTCTTTAAGTGATCCTCTTCATTTCTTCCAGTGACCAGGATATCATCCAGATAGCACTGAACTCCTGACAAGCCACACAAGATCTGGTCCATAGCCCTCTGGAGCAGGGCGGGAGCAGACGTTATTCCGAAGGGTAGGCGACAGTATCGATAAAGCCCCTTATGAGTCACAATAGTCAACAGCTCTTGGGACTTTTCATCTACGTGCATCTGTAAATATGCTTGATTCAGATCAATCTTACTGAACTTTTGTCCCCCAGCCAGGCCTGCGAAGAGTTCATCGATGCGGGGAAGCGGGTATTGCTCTGCACACAACACTGGGTTGATAGTAACTTTAAAATCACTGCAAATCCGGAGAGAGCCATCTTTCTTCACTATTGGAACGATAGGAGTGGCCCATGAGCTATGGGTAACTGGTATTAGGACTCCATTGGTGACCAGGCGCTCCAGGTCTGCTTCGACTTTTGGCCTGATGGCATATGGCACAGTTCGGGCTTTCAGATATTTTGGTGGACTGTCAGGTTTAATGTTCAATGTCACAGTGATTCCCTTCATACTTCCCAAATCATCTCCAAAAACAGCAGCATGTTTCCTTAGACTGGGTTAGACTGGTTTCTTCTTTAGTCATCCGGTGCACTTCTGCCCAGTTCACTTGAATCTTCCCAAGCCAAGACCTACCCATTAAGGCTGGGTTGTTACCTCTCACCACAAACAGTGGCAATTTAGCAGCCTGTCCATTGAGCTCCACCTTAACATCAATAGTGCCCAACATGGGCACAGCTTCTCCTGTATACGTCTTCAGAACAGTTTCTGTTGCCTTAAGTGGAAGATGCTGTAGCTTTTCTTTATTCACAGTCTCGGAGACCAGCGAGACAGCTGCACCGGTGTCCAGTTCCATGCGTATAGGTTTGCCATCCAACAACGGGTTACCCAGTATTCATGTGAGCCCACTGCCAAAGACAAAACATGCAGTGGCACTTCCTCTTGCGATAAGGTGTCACCTTGATCATCCTGGGTCTGCTCTAGGGTATGCAGGGTTCCTCTTTTTGTCTGCCAGACCACAGGCCTCTTTTTCTTTTGTTTACAGGCACACTGAATGTGTCCCTTTTTGCCACAGTGTCGACACACCAGGTCCTTACACCAGCATTCTGATGCCTGGTGACCCGGCTTACCACAGCGGTAACATTCTTGACTCTGCACAATTTTGTGTGTTGGTTCTTGTGACACTTTTTGCACCCTAGGGGATGCACCGATGTGTTGCGCCTCCCTTGTAGCCAGTTCCATGGAGACAGCAATATCAACAGCCTTCTGTAATGTAAGCTGAGCCTCTGTCAGTAGGCGCTTCCATATAGCGTCACTGTAGAGGCCACACACTAACCTGTCACGCAGGGCATCATTTAACATCTCTTTAAATTCACAGTGTTCTGCTAGCTTTTTAAAAATTGCTACAAATTGTACAACTGTTTCATCTTCCTTTTGGTCTCTTTTGTGGAACCTCTATCTTTCAGCAATTACCAGTGGTTTTGGGGAAAAATGGGACCCCAGGATTTCCACAATGTCACTGTAAGATTTAGTCTCAGGCTTAACAGGGTGTAGTAAGCTGCGTAGCAGGGAGTAGGTTTTAGCCCCTACAACACTTAAGAATATTGACACCTTCTTCGCTTCTGTAATGTCATTTGCAATAACAAAAAGATCAAAACGCTCAGTATACACATGCCACTGCTCTATATTCTCATCAAAAGGTTCCAGTGGCCTGGTCAGAGTAGCCATGATTTTTAGTTTCACTTTCACAGTCAGTGCAAACAAGCAGGTTTTTTGTTTGTTTGTTCTTTACCTTGACTTCTACTTCCTTCTGTTACTGGAGCAGCACCGGAATCCCATCCATCGTCGCCACTTGTTATATCCTTGGGGGCAGTCGGTTTAGGAAGAAATCATTTGAGGCCAGAGAGCAGACAGCTAACAAAACTACCATTTTATTTACAGACACAGAGCTCACCCAACCGGCCGAAGCTGGCTGGGCTATCTCCTAATAATCTAACTCAGTTGCCATAGGAACAAAAACCATGACAACCAAATACACAACATTGAGCAACACTGCTCTCTCTGCTGGATATCTTGGCAGAGTAGGTAAATACTCATGTTTGCTCCTGATGTCTCTCCCCCTCCCAGCTATCTGTCAGGGGAGAAGTCATTCAGACCCTGTTTACACAATTGTAGCCATGCCACTAAAACCACAGAGCTGGGATGGTACCCCTGGGATCAGCTGTATTAGAAACACAGGGAACAACCCCTGCTTCTTCTGTGGAGCCCAGACTTCTCAGGGCTTCCTGAATGGAACAGGAACAGCAGTGGTACATTGGCATTAGGAGTGTTTTCTTCTTCAGATGTGACCATCAGTGGCAGCAGAATCTTGTAGAGCTTCCTGTTCACCCTCTTAGAACTTTTTCTTAATGCTTACTGATTAAGTTACGAGTGACCATTGCTCATCATAGAATCATAAAATATCAGAGCTGGAAGGGACCTCAGGAGGTCATCTAGTCCAAACCCCTGCTCAAAGCAGGACCAATCTCCAACTAAATCATACCAGCCAGGGCTTTGTAAAGCCTGACCTTAAAAACCTCTAAGAAAGGAGATTTCACCACCTCCCTAGGTAACCCATTCCAGTGCTTCACCACCCTCCGAGTGAAAAAGTTTTTCCTAATAGTCAACCTAAACCTCCCCCACTGCAACCTGAGGCCATTGCTTCTTGTTCTGTCATCTGCTACCACTGAGAACAGTCTAGATCCATCCTCTTTGGAACCCACTTTCAGGTAGCTGAAGGCAGCTATCAAATCCCCCCTCATTCTTCTCTTCTGCTGACTAAACAATCCTAGTTCCCTCAGTCTCTCCTCATCAGTCATGTGCTACAGCCCCCTAATCATTTTTGTTGCCCTCCACTGGACTCTTTCCAATTTTTCCACATCCTTCTTGTAGTGTGGGGCCCAAAACTGGACACAGTACTCCAGATGAGGCCTCACCAGTGTCGAATAGAGGGGAATGATCACGTCCCTCCATCTGCTGGTGTCATAAACAGATAGTTAAGGGTTAAGGTCTCTTTTACCTGTAAAGGGTTAACAAGCTCAGTAACCTGAGGAACACCTGACAAGAGGACCAGTCAAGGGACAAGATAGTTTCAAATCCCTGTGGAGGGAAGTCTTTGTCTGTGTTCCTTGTTGTGTCTTTGTTCTCTTTTTGGATCTAAGAGAGGCCAGATATATCTTCAAGTTCTCCAAGTTTTCCTGAAGTATTTTCTTCTATTCAGTATAGTGAGTATTAGAGAGGCGGACTAACCTTATAATTAATTTTCTTCATTTGCAATTGTGTGTTTGCTGGAAAGATATCTTTATTGGAAAGATATCTTTATTTCTGTTTGCTGTTACTTTGATCATTCTGAGAAAGGAGGGGGGGAAGTCTCTCTAGGTTTATAAGCTAGACACTGTATCTTTTTTATCCTGGTGTTACAGACATAGTGTACTTTCTTTCTTTCTTTTAATAAAATCCTTTTTTTTAAGAACTTGATTGATTTCTTCCCTTGTTTGGATTTTCAGGGGAAGGGGAGGGGGGAAAGTGAATCCCTCTTTGTTTGATTCAATGAGTTTGAATCAAGGTATCTCTCCTAAGGACTAGGAGAGGGGATGGGGGAAGGAGGGGGGGGAATAGGTTATTTCCCTTTGTGTTGAGATTCAAGGAGTTTGGATCTGTGTTCTCCAGGGAAAGTTTGGGGGAACAGGGAGTGTGCTAGACACTAAACAAACTGGCTGGTGTCAGCGTATCAGATCTAAACTAGGATTTTAGTTTAGAGGAGTCCATGCAGGTCCCCATCTTGTGGACGCTAAAGTTCAAAGTGGGGAAAAAACCTATGACAGCTGGCAATACCCCACTTATACAGACCAAAATGCCATTAGCCTTCTTGGCAACAAGGGCACACTGTTGACTCATATCCAGCTTCTCATCCACTGTAACCCCTAGATCCTTTTCTGCAGAACTGCTGCTTAGCCATTCGGTCCCTAGTCTGTAGCAGTGCATGGGATTCTTCCATCCTAAGTGCAGGACTCTGCACTTGTCCTTGTTGAACCTCATCAGATTTCTTTTGTCCCAATCCTTTAATTTGTCTAGGTCTCTCTGTATCCTATCCCTACCCTCCAGCGTATCTGCACTCCTCCCTGTTTAGTGTCATCTGCAAACTTGCTGAGGGTGCAGTCCACGCCATCCTCCAGATCATTAATGAAGATATTGAACAAAAACAGCCCCAGGACCGACCCTTGGGGCACTCCACTTGATACCAGCTGCCAACTAGACATGGAGCCATTGATCACTACCCGTTGAGCCCAACAATCTAGCCAGCTTTCTATCCACCTTATAGTCCATTCATCCACCCCATACTTCTTTAACTTGCCAGCAAGAATACTGTGGGAGACTGTATCAAAACCTTTGCTAAAGTCAAGGAATAACATATCTACTGCTTTCCCCTCATCTACAGAGCAAGAAGGCAATTAGGTTAGTCAGCCATGACTTGCCCTTGGTGAATCAATGTAGATTGTTCCTGATCACTTTCCTCATCTCTCAGTGCTTCAGAACTGATTCCTTCAGGACCTGCTCCATGATTTTTCCAGGCACTGAGGTGAGGCTGACTGGCCTGTAGTTCCCCGGATCCTCCTCCTTCCCTTTTTTAAAGATGGGCACTACATTAGACTTTTTCCAGTCATCCAGGACCTCCCCCATTCACCATGAATTTTCAAAGATAATGGCCAATGGCTCTGCACCAACTCTTTAGCACCCTCGAATGCAGCACATCCGGCCCCATGGACTTGTGCTCATCCAGCTTTTCTAAATAGTCCCAAACCACTTTCTCCACAGAGGGCTGGTCACCTCCTCCCCATGCTGTGCTGCCCAGTGCAGTAGTCTGGTAGCTGACCTTGTTCGTGAAGACAGAAGCAAAAAAAGCACTGAGTACATTAGCTTTTTCCACATCCCCTGCACTAGGTTGCCTCCCTCATTCAGTAGGGGGCTCACACTTTCCTTGACTTTCTTCTTGTTGCTAACATACTTGAAGAAACCCTTCTTGTTACTCTTAACATCTCTTGCTAGCTTCAACTCCAAGTGTGATTTGGCCTTTCTGATTTCACTCCTGCATGCCTGAGCAATATTTTTATACTCCTCCCAGGTCATTTGTCCAATCTTCCACTTCTTGTAAGCTTCTTTTTTATGTTTAAGATCAGCAAGGATTTCACTGTTATTTACTATTTTTTCTACACATCAAGGATGGTTTGTTTCTGCAACCTCAATAAGGCTTCTTTACAATTCAGCCAGCTCTCCTGGACTGATTTCCCCCTCATATTAGCCTCCCAGGGGATCCTGCCCATTAGATCCCCGAGGAAGTCAAAGTCTGCTTTTCTGAAGTCCAGGGTCTATATTCTGCTGCTCTTCTTTCTTCCTTGTGTCAAGATCCTGAACTCAACCATCTCATGGTCACTGCATCCCAGGTTCCCATCCACTTTTGCTTCCCCTATTAATTCTTCCTGGTTTGTGAGCAGCAGGTCAAGAAGAGCTCTGCCCCTACTTGGTTCCTCCAGCACTTGTACCATAAAATTGTCCCCTGTACTTTCCAAAAACTTACTGGATTGTCTGTGCACCGCTGTATTACTCTCCCAGCAGATATCTGAGTGATTAAAGTCTCCCATGAGAACCAGGGCCTGTGATCCAGTAACTTCTGTTAGTTGCCAGAAGAAAGCCTCATCCACCTCATCCCCCTGGTCTGGTGGTCTATAGCAGACTCCCACCATGACATCATCCTTGTTGCTCACACTTCTAAACTTAATCCAGAGACTCAGGTTTTACTGCAGTTTCATACCGGCACTCTGAGCAGTCATACTTCTCTCGAGTGGTGAGCTGGAGCCGGTTCCCACCGGTTCGCGGGAATCGGTTGTTAAATTTAGAAGCCCTTTTCGAACCGGTTGTCCCGCAAGGGACAACCGGTTGGAAAAGGGCTTTTAAATTTAACAAAAGCTCCAGCAGCTCCCTGCCCTTCCCCCGGCCCCAGCTCACCTCACTCCGCTTCTGCCTCCTCTTCTGAACGCTCCCTCGGCTTCTCCTCCCCCTCCCCAGCTTCCCGCAAATCAGCTGTTCGCGCGGGAAACCTGGTAGGGCTGAGAAGGAAGAAGCAGCTTCCCGCAGGTGAGCTGGGGCAGGCGCGCAAGTGGGAGGAGGGCTCCAGGTGCCGCACGGCTCCAGCCTGGCCCCCAACCCTGACCGTGACCCCGGCCAGCGCATGTCCGGTCCCGGACCCGGCCGGCCGGGCGGCATGGCTCTGGCCTGGCCCTGATCCGGGCGCGGCTCCAGCCCAGTCCCCGGGTCCGGCCCCAACCTCGGCCGGGCAGTGCAGCTCCGGCCCAGCCCCTAGGTCCGGCCCCGACCTCGGCCGAGTGGAACGGCTCTGGCCCGGTCCCCAGGTCCGGCCCCGACCTCAGCTGCACGGCGCAGCTCCGGCCACTGGGCTTGGCCCCAGCCGGGCGGCGCAGCTCTGGTCCCAGACCCGGCCCGACCACGCCCCGACCTCCAGGCAGCATGGTAAGGGGGCAGGGAGCAGGGAGGGAGTGTTGGATAGAGGGCAGGGGAGTTGGGGGGGCTGGATTATTGTCGGAGCGGTCAGAGGGCAGGGAACAGGGCGATTGAATGGGGGCAAGGGTCCCCAGGGGGCAGTCGGGAAGGAGCAGGGGTTGGATGGGGTGGTGGGGGGCAGTCAGGGGTAGGGATTCCAGGGACAGTGAGGGGACCGAAGGGGTGGTTGGATGGGGCAGGGTTCCCAGGGTGTAATCAGGAATAAGAGGAGGGGTTGGATGAGGCGGCAGGGGGCAGTAAGGGGGTGGGGAAGGGGGGGATGTGGCAGGGGTTCCGGGGGGGACTGTCAATGAATGTGGGGGGTTGGATGGGGCAGGAGTCCTGGAGGGCTGAGGGGGGAACAACCCCCTCACGGGGTGAGGAGGAGCGAACTGGTTGTTAATATTTTGGCAGCTCCTCACTGGGTCCATCTGTCAGAAGAAGACCCCTTTTGAAGGGGGGACAAAGAAAGGGGGAATGTTTCAAAGTGGCAAAGAGAAATACGCTGACCAGGGGCATGAGGACAATGGCCCAGACAAATGGGGAGGGACTTGGTCAAGGGGTGGAGGGAGACAGAAAAACGGACAGGCGTGGGATTGGCTTCCTGGCTTTTTTCCTTAGGTCACGATTTTCCCTGTGACTGTAATGGGGAGACTTGAGAAATACCTGCGGCCGCCGGCGAGGTAGGTGGTCGCCCCGAGAGCGCAGAGCTGAACATTTTGTGCTGGGCTGTTCCCCACACCAGTGCTGGGCTGTGATCGTATAGTGGTTAGTACTCTGCGCCGTGGACGCAGAAACCTCGGTTCGAATCTGGGTCACGGCATTGTTTTATGGTGGCGGCGGCAGCGGCAGCGGGTGGCTATCCTGCAGCACGCCTGGTGGCTCAGCCTGATTGCGTCCATTTGCAAAGAGAGCCAGCAGCTGGTCCCTAATTTCTGCTTGGTAAAGGAAAGGCCGTGGGGTCCATCCGTCAGAAGAAGAGTCCCAGGAATTGTTGATGGGTGCCAGGGTCAAAAATCAGCACGTTCCCTCCTGGAAAGGGCTGCGTTTGGCATGTGCATCCAGTGCGCGTTGAAGGGGAGGCTGTGCGTGCCTGGTAAGCTGTGTCCCTCCAGAGGCGCTTGAAAAGCCAAAGGGTCCCTGGGTGAGTTTGTGATGAGGTGAGTGTGAAGTGTGTAAGGGGGAGGGTGTGAAGAGCAGGTTTGGAGAGGCCAAAAGGTGGTGCTGATGTGGTAGGTGAGGGCAAGGTCCCAGGCGGGTGTTGTGTGAGGAGCTGTGTGGTCCGGAAAAGGCGGGCTGGTGGGCAAGGGCAGGTGCGTGGGTCGAGGTGTTTTTGCAGGGTTGTTGGTGCGTCCAAAGCCTTTGGGAAGTAGAAGAGGGCAAGGGGTGTTGTTGCCTCCTGGGGCCCAGTTCTCTCTTACATATAGTGCAACTTCTCCATCTTTTCTGCCCTGCCTGTCCTTCCTGAACAATCCTTCCTTTACCATGTGTCTACAATCCCCCTAATCTTTTCCAGCCCACCTGCTCCAGGTCTTGATCACCCATCCCATTAACTCTGCCTTCCCCCCACATCTCCACTCATTCCCCTTCAGAGCCCTCTGTAAAATCATCTCACCCATCAGACCAGTCCATTCTGGTCCCTCTCCTGGCTCTCTTGCAGGTCCTACACTAGAGCTAGCAAATTCCCCAAAAATGCATCTCTCAGGGCCACCCAAAGCATGTGTGAATTCAGCAAATCCTTTCAGCCACACACTAAAAGGGCATCTTTTGTTTTAAAAGTCAAACCAGTCTGTTTGGACCATTCCGCAGCAAAATGTTGTCACTTTTCATTTTCAAATTGAGTCAACTTTAAAAAGGGGCATGGGGGGTTGAAAAACACCCAAAAGCAACCTGAAATGAAAAACCAAAACAATTTTGTTTCAGGCCAAACCGAACTAATATATATATATATATTTTTTTGTGTGTATGTGCGTGTATTTCTCCGACTGGCCCCAAACATGAAAACTCACTGATTTGCTCAGCTCCCCAATGCAGCTCCTTGTTGAGTTTTTTGCAAACTTTTTCCCCACTTAGCTCTCTGGGTTCATTCCCCCGCTGCTCTCCCAACCATTCCCTTTGTGTCCTTCCCTGGCTCTCCCTTGCCAACCCCTTGCCATGCTGCTCCTCAGGCTAACATTATTCTCCCTTTCTCCTGCCCCAAACTTCCCTCTCTTATTTCAAGTTCCTCCTTAAGCAAGATCCTGCTCAGGAGAATGGGAAATCAAATAAACCAAGCAAGAGATTCGCTGCTCTTTGGGGTCGGGCCTCTGCCCTCCCCTGTGTTGCACAGCCCCCAGCATGCTGTTGGGGCTCAATAAATAACCATGGGTCCTGCACTCTGACTGCCTTTTATTGCAGCCTTCAGGAATAGGATTTAGTGTCTGTGTGTATCCTTAGGAAAGAATCTTCTCAGCCTTTTTATTCTCTCAGCCCAGGGCACCGATGCAGCTGTGGCTGGACTAGCAATTGGAGCACCTCATGCTGAGACAGATGGCCAGTCCAATCTCATGCTTCAGGGATTCCATGGTCACTGAGGAGTGAGGAAGGAATTGTTTACCCATATGGCAGAGAACAGCAAAGCTGCCCAGGTGCATTGTGGGGATTTCACCTTTCCCTTCGCTGCTGCAAGAGGCAAGATACTGGAGTGGACTGACACAGAATGATTTTGCACCTTGCGGTTGAATCACCTTTTCTCATGACTCATTATTCAGACAGGGTTTGTGGGGAGGCTCCCTTGGATTAAAATTCCCAACAAAAGCCAAGAGCAATCCCCGCTTAATCCAATCTGGGGGATGCAAACCCCAAGGGCCCTAGCTAGACAACCCCAGCCCACCCTGCCTCTGTGATGTCAGCAGTGGCCCTGTGTCACCAAGGGGGTAGGCAGCCTGTGGCTCAGTGTGCTCTGGGAGCTGGAGGAGGGAGCACATGGCTGTCTGGGCTCTGCTATTCAGACAGTTCGGAGCATTTTTTGGAGTGCATAGCACCTGTTTACACAGAACTCGCGGAGGAATCCACATCCTCACTGTCATCTGCGATTATATGTGAGACATCAAAATTTTTCTGTGGCTTGACTAGCCCAGCACAGAGGTGAAGGACCTTTCCTAGTGTATCCTCAGGGGTAGGAAAAAGAAGTACGAAATTATACGAAGCTCTGAGAATCAGCCTTTCTTTAGGTAAATATCTAAAAAGCAAAAATGGAAAACAAGATTAAAATCACTGATTTAAATCAAGATTTCCTGTGCTTGCTGATTTAAATCACAATGAAAATCATTGATTTGACTCGCTCTGATTTAAACCAGTCCATACTGCCGTGAACTCAGTGTGGGATGGAAAGGGGTAATTTTAAATTGTTTTGGATATCAAGTAATTTTATCCCAAAACTTAGTAAAAATATTTAGTTTAGAGAAACAAGAAATGCTAGGCTAGCTCTTACTATCTCTTTCTGACAATTCTGGGTGTGACTCCACTATTTTAGTCACAGGGGCTCTTTTACATACCTTAGGGAACACCATGATTAAAGCCAAGCAAAATAATCACTATTAACCATGGCTATTTTATTATCAAAGACAAGAAAACACTAAACACCACAACAAAAGACAGAACACAAATTATAAAAGGCTGATTTCTGTTCAGTCTCATCTGTATGCTTCTCTCTGGAGAGCTTTGAACAGATGACACCTTTGTGAGCAGGTCTGCCTTTGGTGGGGCACTTTCCTTTTTGTAAGTTGAAACCAAGGTCTTATTTCCCAAAATTATTGTGAGTCATAGATACCAAGACTGTTTATGGATGGGCAAAATAATTTTAAGAGCAGGCGGATCCTATTAATAACCAGACTTCTTATATAAATGGGCAAAGTAAGCAATTTTATCTAAATCCTCTGAAATAGAAGAAAGTAGTTAAATTACTTAGGTAGAAGAAACCATTTAAGAGGCTGTCTTGAGACTGGCCAATTAACAAAATATTTAGAATCGTAAATTCAGTAAAATCCCACGATTTCTCTGTTTCCCAGTGTTTAGCCCTTGTCTCTTTCCCAAATGCATGGTCTAACCATTTAGTGGTTAACAGGAGAAACTGTTAACATCTTAAATTACAACAGCATTTCCATATCACAACGAAACTGTTACAAGAGTTTATAACTCTAATCCCTTGGCAGAGTTTTAGTAAACTTCTCTTACCAACACATGCTGAAGTTTTGGGGAGGTTTCCTTGGGCTGGTTTCTTCTCAAGTCTTCTCTCTTCTGTCTGTGTCAGCTTGCTTGTAGAGAGAGAGGATGAGTTGAGTTTGAGCAGGGTAGCAGAGCGTGTGCAGGGTGCTCATTTAGAGTTTTTATACTCATCTCTTCCCTATTTCTGTTCAATTTTAGAAAAACACACCTCTCTCACCCTTTCATTCGCTCCGCACATTCCTGGAGCCTCTTCATCTTATGGATAGGTAGTTTGTTAATGGGTATATGTGTTAGGGTTGTAAGTCTTTCCTGACAGTTGCATTTCCTTTGGTTTTTTTTGGAGAGATTCTCAGAACATCGTCAAATTTAGTCTTTTAACTTTTAACTTATTCAGTTCGTTTTCTGAGATATTTCTTCCGTTTCATTAGGGTTCAACAGGAAATGAAATTCTGTTTTTAAAAAGTCCAAACCTGTGGTTTATGTAAAGGTTTTTAGTTCTCGGAGCAGTCTTTTAAAATTAAATAATTTTTAACGAGTCTTTTGCTTAAATAGTGATTGAAGAAGTTGTTGATTCTCTAGAACAATTGTTGATGCTGATTCTTCTTATCTTTCTGACTTGGGGAAAGGAGTGGCTAGAGCTCTGCCAGTAACAAATTACTTCCCCATTAATATAATAAATAGTCTAGACTTAAATGTCTTCTTATATTGGTAATCAGCTGAGCAAGGTCATTAGATTTCATGTTAGTACATAATGCATTTTACCACATGTAGCAATGATATTAGAAAAGCACATTAGACACTTTGCATTCAGTTAAAATACTTTGCAAATATGCCCTCCAAAACAGTTTGCCATTGCAATATTTTAGAAATCAACTAAGGTTTTCTACAAAACTTTTTCTCAACTACACACATTTTTCTATAAAAATGTAAGGACACAAGCAGAGGGTTTTCTTGCAAAGAGGGGCTGGTAGAGCCCACTTTGCAGCCTAGATTTATTGTTCTAACACATCCCTAAATTCATTTAGGAATATCCAACATAAATAACAGCCTCACCTTCTCCTACAGGGCCAGATCCTTACTACAACATTTTTCTTTATAACATTTGTTTTATTGAGATAAAGGATTGGCTCTATAATAAACTGGCAGCTTATAGAAGAGGGAGGTGTTCTGGTGCAGATAAAAAAGTCTTTTGGATGCTTTGATTCTTGAGTTCCTTAGTTACAAGTGGTTTGTTATAGCCATTAAACTTCTATTAAATATTTTGTACAAAGCACAAATGCCAATAATCAACACATATTTTAAACAGAGCACAAAAAGAAAATAGTATAAAAGTTAAAGCAGATTAAAATGAGGACAGCTGCCTTTTAAAGTTTGTACAGACACTCTTGCAGGACATAAACAGTTTTATGGTCAAGGAGATGTTATTTTCCGGACATTTGCTTGTTTCTGGATGACCAAAAGCTGAAGCCTTCTGCAATCTTTGATTAGCGTGAACATTTTATAACCTAGCTAACTAAAACTGGGCTACCCTTATATTTTCAAGCATCCTGGTGATAATATACGTATGGGTATATTTGAATGTTCAGTAAAGGCACAAACATGTTTGTAATGACCTAACATTATAAAAATAAGTTATAATAATGCTGTTAATAAAATTTTGACATCAATTTTGAGGTCTCGCCAACTCATGGCTGTCTTATCTCTCCAGCCAGGCAGGCAGCAAAAAACCCTAAGTCTGGGTCTTCTTGGCCCATCTAGAAGTATGTGTGAGTATGGTAGGGTCTGTGTCATGGGAAGGAAGCCCTGGGGACTCATTCATGTTGGTTCTTGTCTTAGGAGCCGATATGGATCTTTCCGGCCACCTCTGCCAACTGCTGGTCCGGTCTGGAGGTGAGTAGGTATTCTCCCCAGAAATGGACCCTCCTCTCCCCCCATTGCTGTCCTCTCCAGAGCTACCTGCAGGGGACTACTGGGAATCTGCATGGAATCTTTATGTGCTTGGGGAGTCAGGGTCTCCTGATGGAGGAGATTTGGAGCATTTTAGCTTTATTTAAACCCCTAGACATTTCTAGCCCTTCTGGACTGGCAGGGAATTCTCTGATGGGACCCCAATGCATCACTGCCATCCTGGTCTTGTCTGCATTCTCCTTGTCTCCTGAGGAAGATCTGTTATTAACTAGAGAGGCGGGGACAAGCAGAGTTGCGGAAGTCCTGGCCTCTTGGGCTAAAATCTCTAATGGAATCTAAACCAAAATCTCTAATGGAATCCTGCTGATTTGGGAAGAATTTGGGGCAGATTCTCCCCAAATTTCCCCCTGGCCCCTATTGCCTCTGCCCATGTGTAACAGTGCGGACTCACCCCTGCGGTGCCTCCTGCTGGTTGCCCTCGGGAATTAGCTCTCCCAGCCTTGGAGCACCCTCTGCAGGCCAGTGATCCGCCTTGCCACTGGTCCCGTGTCTTTCCCAGGATCCCGGTGCCCCTTTCTCTGGGTGCTGCCCCCTGGCAGTACCCCCACAGTTCTGGGTCTCCCCCTCCCAGGGGAACCCCCACCCACTATCCCCACTTCACCTCAATCTTGGCTACTGCCCAGTCTCAATCCAGCCCTCATTCACTGGGGCAGACTGCAGTATCAGCCACTCATCACAGGCAAAGGGTTTTGGACCTGCTGCCTCTGCCTACCATGGGATGCCACTTGGCCTTACCCTAGGCCTGCAGCCTGGGGGGTTTCCAGGCCGGAGCGCCCCAGCTCCTCTTGCCTTCCCCTAGCCCTGCTCCACCTTAGGTACCCAGGTATGCTCCCTAGCAGCCAGGCCCTTCTCCCTCTAAAGGCGGAGAGAGAGTGTTTGCTTGAGCTCCAGGCTCAAGCCTTTATAGGGCCAGCTGGGCCCTGATTGTGGCGTGGCCCCAGCTGAGCCTGTTTCCTCCCAATCAGGCCAGCTTTTCCCCTGCCACAGCCCTCTCCCAGGCCTGTTTTAAGCCTTTCCAGGCAGGAGCGGGTGACCACCCTGCTACACCATGTTATCTCAGCTCCTTACCTGTTGGGTGAGGTGTTTGTGAAATGCCTTGGAAATGGGTGTGCAATATAAATGCTCTGGGCTGTGACTGATGGCAGTCCATCTCCAGAGGAGCCCTGCAGTGTGATTAGTTCCCCACACAGCTGTATTGTCTACCTCACCCCCTGGGATTTCTATCAGTGACCAGGAAAGGAGGAAATGACCCCTCCCCTTTGCTCTTATCCACAGACTAGTGGAAGGAGGATACAGCAGCCACTGGGAGTTGCAGCCCTTCCCTGTCTGGGCCTGCTGCTTCAGGTAAGTAGGAACCAGGGGTACAGACTCCTCAGATTCACCCCTTTCCCTGCGTAACCTTCTGTAACCTTGATGTTGAAATGTTTCCAATTCATAGTAAGTTGTTACAGATAAGGCTGCAACAAAACCCAGGTTCAAGCATCTAGGTCGGTTACAGAAAATGTATTTAGGCGACACTATGAATGATAAAATAAAATGATTAGTTAAGCAAACAGGTGTGCAATTACCACCTACACTGTCAACACTGAGTGTGTGTGTAACTGTTGTCTTGTGGATCAATGCAGGATCAGTCCACTGACAACAGCGTGAAGTACAGCCGTAGAACCCTGGGACATAACGGTACCCTAGGGGTGTTAATTGGAGTGCTCACTGAATTAACAAAACAACTCCCAGTAGAAACCATTCTCATACTATTGAACGTGCAACTGCCCCTTACACTAATTATATTTCCATCGTCTCCTTATTGATTTTTTACATTACACGTGGTTTACATTAACATCTGCACCAATAGCCTTCCCATACTATTAGTATAGATAACATTTTAATAAAACAGTCACAATTCTCAAAAACACTCATTAAACCTCCTGCTTAATCCAGTTATAACCAAAACCTAACAGTAGCATTACCCCCGGCCATGTCCTTGCTAACTCTTACTTTCCCATAACAGGATCTCCAACTTATCGCTAACTTTCCTCACACTAACAACTTTGGTTTTCTAAATTCTTCTACACTTAAGCAGACTTAGGCCAAAAACCTATTTTCTATTTATTTCTTAACCTAAACCATCCCATAGGTAGGCCAAATTCACAGCCATGAAAAAGTCATGAACCATGAAATCAGACCTCCCCCATGAAATCTAGCTATTGGAGGGGTGGGGAAAGGCAGGCTCCTACCATGCCCCTCGCTCCAGCTACTAGTCCCCTCTGGGCTCGGGAGTGACGGAACTGGCACTTCCCCTGCACAACTGCCCTCGTGGGGGAGATCAGACCCCCCTCCGGGTACATACCCCGGTTGCTCGGAAGGCAGTGCAGGAGTGAGGGTGGCAATCCCACAACCACTCTACAACAGTTTTGCGACTCCTCCACAACTCCCTTTTGGGGCAGAACCCCCACTACAACACTGTAAACATTTGAAAACCTGAAATTGATTTTCAAATCCTGTGGCCATGAAATTGATCAGAATGGACTGTAAATTTGGTAGGGCGCTACCTATAGACTATACCTGCCCTTTGCCAACTCCCTCCAGTGGGTCGGCCCCCTCCTTCCCATTACTGAGGTTCTGCTTGTGCCTGGCATTCGACTTTTCCAGAGGCCTTGTGATCTGCACTGCCTGAATGAGGAGGGCTCTTGGAGTCTCCATTTCCCTGCAGTTCTCCCTCCCCAGGCACTGCATGCGCTAGATTTCTAAATCCTCCAAGCTGTGTTTGCTGCAAGCTCGTTTCCCGCCCCCCCCCCTCCCCGCACTGCTGAGACCCCATTGCGCACTGTGTGGGAGTCGGGGGCTGTGATTGTTGGCACCAACCTGTGACAGTGAGAAGGAGAGCTGGGGTGGCTTTGCCTCTGTTTAGAGAATCGCTCCTTTCTGGATCACAGAGGTGTTCTCTGTAACTGAGAAAGTTCTTTGGTGACCCAAGTGTGACTGTATATGTTACTCAAAGAAATCAGGTTCATTGGAGTGTCACAAGAGGACTGGAACCTGCTGCTTTGGGTACAAAAACCTCCCCTCCCCTCAGCACTATCAATCAGATCATTCCCCTAGGGGTTCAACCAGAGACCTTTAATGGAGAAATTTAACTCTTCTCTTCTATTGACAGACACAGCAGTGCAAGAGACTGCAGTGTCAGCCAGAGATGGTAACCCACCTGACACAGAGTCTCCTGGTCCAGGTAGGCAGAAAGCAGCGTGATACACAGCCAGAATTTCTTTCCGAGGCCAAAGCTGCTGTTCATCTGCAATGTCTTTTACAGAATCAACATAATGTTTAGTAACAGGGGGTTGCCGTGTTAGTCTGTATCCAGAAAAACAACAAGGAGTCCGGTGGCACCTTAAAGACTAACAGATTTATTTAGGCATAAGCATTTGTGGGTAAAAAAACACTTCTTCAGATGCATGGAGTGAAAATCACAGATGCAGGCATTATATAATGGCACATAAACTAACATAATATTCAGTTCTAGCTTGTGTAAACAGTATAATTCCCATGGGATCCTTCTGGATGAACAGTGGTATATTAATGCAGGGTGCTAGATTAGAGAATCACAACTGTTATTATGAGAGTAAATGTCTCATTAGCCTCAAAATTCAGAAGGATGTCCACAACTGCTGGTTTGGTGGTTGTGCAATGAGGTGGGCCAGAATAGGTCATTTCTTGATCAGAACATAACTCATAAACTCAAATACCTCATGGAACCAAATGCTCTAGCTGATAGAGCTGCCTTGCTGAATCCCAAGGAAGAGGAGAGGTACCACTAAAGTTTTATCCCCAAGGAAGGGGGATCCCACATTTCAGTGCTGCAGCTCTGTGCATCTACCTCCATCTGAGCCTCGCAATGTCTCTGGCTCCCTGGGGTTCTCCAGCTCATGAGTTACGTCCTTCTGGCTGAGGGGAACCCAATGGAATCCCCCTCAAAGCCCCTACTCAAGCAGAGAGCCTCCCCATGTAAATGAAGGTTCCCCCCACCTGGAGCAATTCCAGCCATCTTAGGAGCCACAGACCAGCACAGAGAATTGAGCCTGGGTCTCATTCCACATGGCAATGCAGAGCACCGGGCACCAGTGTCAGAGTCTGCACCCTCACTTGAAACTGGGGGGTTTCAAAGTGAGGACCCGCATGTCTTCCCCCACCCCAAAATCCTAGGGTAGGTCCCCTTTGCTGCCACCACCGCGGTTAATACGTGGGCCGGGACACCCCTGTTTCCCCCCTGTCTCCCTTCAAAGACACTCCCTGGGAACACAGATCAACTCACAGAGGAGGAACCTTCCCCCTCCCCTCTCTTCCCTCTCTCCAGCCTGCTCCGGAGAGAGAGAGACCTTGATTCAAACTCCTTGAATCTCCCACACACAGGGAAGCAGCCCACTTCCCCCCTCCCTCTCTGCTAGCCACTCTGTGAATCACCGAGAGAGAGCGTCTTAGCCCCTTCCGCTATCCACAGTGGAAGGAATTTAATCAAATCTTTATAGAAAGAATTTATTAAAAGAAAAGAAGAAAATACAGAATCTCTATGAGTCCAAGCTGGACACTCATAGGGTATAACCTTGCTAAGTTCTGGAGAGAATCCCCTCTCCTTCTCAGTACAACCAGTACAAGCAGAATTAAGAATAATCAATAACAAACACACAGAATTGCAAGCATAGGATTATTAGGTGAGGACACCAAGTATCTTTCTAATACTCACTATCTTGACTAGAAGAAATTAGTTCAGAAAGGTAGAAACTTGTAGACTTGATTAAAACATCTGGACTCTTGTAACTCCAGACGGCTAAGAACAATACACACACACACAGAGGGAAAAAGTTCCCTCCTAGGAATTTCAAATTCTCTTCCCTGATTGGTCCTCAGGTCAGGTGCCCACCAGGTACTATGTGTTAACCCTTTACTAACTATTCATGACAACCAGAACGCTAGCTTGGCCTCCCAAGAGTGAGATGTGAATGTTCTGAAGTCTGTGCAGTAGAAGAGAAACTTCTCTGATCTGTTTACATTGGTTCTTGTCTTAGGAGTCAATATGGGGTTTTTGGACCGTCTCTGACAAAGACTGACTCAGACTATTGGTGAGTAGGAATTCTGCCCAGAAGCATCCCCCACGATATAGATTTACCCCAGTTCCCCTCTGATTCCTATTGCCCTTACATAGAATCAGTCACATGACACCTCACCCCACCACTGCCCTTCTGAATTACAGGATGGACACCTTTCTGAACGGACAGGACAGATCTGGGCTCCAACCAGCCAGGCCCCACTGACTCTTCTGTCCCAGGTAGGAGCAGAGCCGGCGCAACCCATTAGATGACCTTAGGGCGCTGACATTTGGGGGATGGCGACCGTGGCGGCCGGATGTTCGGCTGCCGTGGTTGTCAGCGGTATTTTGTGGGCGGGACCTTCTGTCGCCTCTGTCGGGGGCGCCGTTTTGGGAGTGGGACCTTCCGCCACCTAGGGTGCCAAAAAGGCTGCTGGCACTCCTGGGTAGGAGTCAACAACCTTTCGCTGTGACAAATCACCACATTTCTATTTTTGTCCCATCAGGAAGTTCCATCCCAGTCCACACAGGATCATTCAGTGCCTCATTTTCCTAGCTTCATAATGGGGCTAACAAGACTCACAACCTTCACTGGGGTCTGGAAGGTGTGAGTAATGTTTGTAAAGGGACTGGAAGTGGAAATGCCTGATCTCAGTGTTAAGTAACATGACACTGTCCGGGCAGTGATTGGTGGAAATCCCTCGCCAGTTCCCACACAGTTGTATGTCCCTGTCACCCCCAGGGCATTCTATTAGTGACCATGATTGCGGGAAATTAACCCACCATCTGCCTGTATCCACAGACACAGAGGAGCAGAAGGTGGCCCAAAAACAAGACCCTTCACCTCAAACCCTGGCTGCAGGAGCAGGCAGCCACTGCAGCACTTTCTGTGCTGAGCCTCCTGATCCAGGGAGGCCCATGCCCAGTATTGAGTGCTAGGAATAAAGGGTGGGGGAAAGCAGCTACGGTGACAGCAAAACCCCAGTGCTGAGAGGGCAAGAAGAGACTCCACCCAGGCTCTGTGCCCTGCTCTGCACATGCACATAAGCCACTGCCCTGTGCTCCATCCTACACGTCAGCCTCCGTGCCATCCCACGCTGGGCTACAGCCCTGCTGGCATAGGGCAGCACTGGAATCACCACCGGGCAGCCTGGGTGCCAGTAAAGGGGGAACTTACCCATCAGGCAGCTCCCTCTACCAGCTCAGCTCCCCAGGGGCTCTTCATAAGAACATAAGAACGGCCATGCTGGGTCAGACCAATGGTCCATCTAGCCCAGCACCCTGTCGTCTGACAGTGGCCAATGACAGGTGCTTCAGAGGAATGAACAGAACAGAGCAATTATCAAGGGATCCATCCCCTGTCATCCAGTTCCAACTTCTGGCCATCAGAGGTTTAGGGACAGCCAGAGCATGGGATTGCATCCCTGATCATCTTTGCTAATAGCCATTAATGGACCTGTCCTCCAGGAATTTATCTAGCTCTTTTTAAACCCAATTATACTTTTGGCCTTCACAACATCCCCTGGCAATGAGTTCAACAGGTTGATTTTGCATTGTGTGAAGTAATACTTCCCTTTGTTTGTTTTAAACCCACTGCCTATTAATTTCATTGGCTGACCCCTGGTTCATGTGTTATGTCAAGGGGTAAATAACACTTCCCTAATCATTTTCTCCACACCATTCATGATTTTATAGACCTCTATCATGCCTCCCCTTAGTTTTCTCTTGTCTACGCTGAACAGTCCCAGTCTCTTTAATCTCTCCTCGTATGGAACTGCTCCATCCCGCTAATCATTTTTGTTGCCCTTCTCTGTACCTTTTCCATTTCTAATATATCTCTTCTGAGATAGGGTGACCAGAACTGCACATGGTATTCAAGATGTGGGTGTACCATGGATTTATATAAAGGCAATATGATATTATCTGTCTTCTTATCTATCCGTTTCCTAATGATTCCCAACATTCTGTTAGCTCTTTTGACTGCCGCTGCACATTGAGTGGATGTTTATACAGAACTATCCACAATGACTCCAAGATCTCGTTCTTGAGTGGTAACAGCTAATTTAGACCCTGTCATTTTGTATGTGGGATTATGTTTTCCAATGTACATTACTTTGCACTCATCGACACTGAATTTCATCTGCCATTTTGTTGCCCAGTCACACAGTTTAATGAGATCTCTTTGTAACTCTTTGCAGTCTGCCTGGGACTTAACTATGGTGAGTACTTTTGTATCATCCACAGATTTTGCCACCTCACCATTTTACCCCTGAACAGCAAAGGCCCCAGTACAGATCTTTGGAGACCCCACTATTTACCTCATTGTGAAAACTGAAAATAGATTCTTACCCTTTGTTTCCTGTCTTTTAACCAGCTACAGTCCATGAGAGGACCTTCCCTCTAATCCCATGACTGCTTACTTTGCTTAAGAGCAAACATAGTTTCCTTCTGTTCATTTTAGGCACCAAGCGAAAGGCCTATTCGTCACTCAGGGGACAGCTTGCCCCAATCAGCAAGAATGAGGAAAGGCCAATGAAGACCAGAGTGAGTGAGGAGAGAGTGGGAAATCCACAGCACACTGGGGAAGTGCCCATGGCACAGATGGTACAAGGTTCCCTCCATCACCAACTCAGCCTGGACTCCCGTCCCTTACTGCCTTTCCCATGACAAACTGACCCTCTAAGCTCTGACCCCCTTTCCCCATCTGCTTGCTCCCAGATTCACTGCCATTCTCTGGCCCTAGAGAATATGCTGTGCCCCGCACTTGCCAGAGCAGGTGTCGCAGATGAGAGGAGAGAGGAGACTCCATTCCCAGCACCTGGCTCTGCTTTCTTTCTTCTTTGCTGGCTGGTCAGCAATGGGCTGCATTAGGGAACCAGGGAGAGAAATAATAACCATCCTCCTGAGCTTCACCTCTCCCCAGAGTGCCCCGCGCACTCACCTCTCCCTGGGCCCAGGGCAGGGTTAGCTGTTAGCCCAGCCTAGACCTGCGGAGAGCAAGGCTCCAGGAGGGGAAGTGGCCAGCCCAAGGCCAGAAAGCAGGAATACACATCCTTGGTACACTCTGGAAGTGACCGTTGTAGGAGGTGAGCAGGCAGAGACAATGGACCAGATCCTTGGCTCCTGGTAAGCTCTCCCTGCCAAGCTCCCGCGTGGTTTCCTCACCCCAGCATGGGGGCAGGGAGGAGCCCTTGGATGCTGTCTCTCCATCCCTGACCTGTCTGCGTGGGTCTCTAGACTGTCAGCCCTTCAGGACAGAGCTTGTCTCTGTCTGTGTTGTGCTGCACCCAGTGCAACAAGGCCTGATCCTGACTAGATCCTCGGCGCTGCCATAACATCAGTAGTGATAAGTAATCAGGGCAGGCCCCGCTCTTCCAAACCGGGCCCCGCCATCCCTGCCATCCTCTCAACACACACATCACCCCAGTTGGCGCCAGGTACAACTATCCCATTGAATCAACCATAAGTGATACTAGGCTAGTGCAAACAAAGGGCTCAAATACCCCTCCCAGAGAAGGGAGAGTCCGGCCCCAGCTGGAAGCTGCTCTCCACCAGGGCCATAACCTTATTCCTTCCAAGTCTGGGTTGTGGTAACCCAGCTGCTGATGGAGACTCTACACATTGAGGCTTGTCTGCCTGACATGTCATTGCCATGTCCTGCATCTCTTCTCTTGTACAGAGCCTTGCTTGCGTGAGGGAAATGGATGAGGCTGCCCTGAGGAAGGACATTGGCACCCTCTTCCCAGCACTCCACTCCATGGTAAGAGATGCTGGAATCACTCAGGCAAAATGCCAGGGACTGTTGGCTTAAACTGGGTAGGCTGTGGGAAGAGCTGTCCCTGCCTCATCCTGTTCCCATTGAGGGATGGATCCTGGAGAACTCTCCTTTGGTTTCTTTTCTTCCCACCCACCCCAATCCCTTTGACCGGGAACATCAGCATCCCACACCTTGTTCCAACACTCCACATCTTCGGTTCCTGACCCGTCAAACTCTGCTTCTACATGAGCCACGGCCCCCGAAGCCTCAGCATCACTCATAGACTGATCCAGCTTGCTGGCCTGTTGTTTAGATGGGAATTAGAATCTGCCTCTCATAGACTCATAGACTTTAAGGTCAGAAGGGACCATTATGATCAACTAGTCTGACCTCCTGCACAATGCAGGCCACAGAATCTCACACACCCACTCCTGTAACAAACCCCCGGGGCCGGCTTTAGGAAGTGTGGGGCCCAATTTGAACAGTTTCAATGGGGCCCCGGCAGGGATGACTAAAAAAAAAAACATGTAAAAAAACATGTGGGGCTTGTACTCACCGGGCGGTGCTCCGAGTCTTCGGCGGCAGGTCCTTCACTCTCTCCAGGTCTTCGGCGGCACTGAAGGACCTGCCGCTGAAGACCCAGAGCAAGCGAAGGACCTGCCACCGAAGTGCCGCTGAAGACCCAGAGCTCTGCCAGGTGAGTAAAAATTAAAAAGGCGCCTCTAGCCAGGGAAGGGATTCTCACTGGGCGCGGGGCCCCCTTAGGCGCGGGGCCCGATTCGGGGGAATTGGTGGAATAGGCCTAAAACTGGCCCTGCAAACCCCTAACCTATGTCTGAGTTATTGAAGTCCTCAAATCGTGGTTTAAAGACTTCGAGGTGCAGCAAATCTTCCAGCAAGTGACTCGTGCCGCACGCTGCAGAGGAAGGCGAAAAACCTCCAGAGCCTCTGCCAATCTGCCCTGGAGGAAAATTCCTTCCTGACCCCAAATATGGCGATCAGTCAAACCCTGAGCATGTGGGCAAGCCTCACCAGCCAGCACCCAGGGAAGAATTCTCTGTAGTAACCCAGATCCCACCCCATCTAACATCCCATCACAGACCATTGGGCATATTTACCTGCTAATATTCAAAGATCAATTAATTGCCAAAATTAGGCTATCCCATCATACCATCCCCTGCATAAACTTATCAAGCTTAGTCTTGAAGCCAGATATGTCTTTTGCCCCCACTACTCCCCTTGGAAGGCTGTTCCAGAACTTCACTCCTCTAATGGTTAGAAACCTTCATCTAATTTCGAGTCTAAACTTCCTAATGTCCAGTTTATATCCATTTGTTCTTGTGTCCACATTGGTACTAAGCTTAAATAATTCCTCTCCCTCTCTGATACTTATCCCTCTGATATATTTATAAAGAGCAATCGTATCTCCCCTCAGCCTTCTTTTGATTAGGTTAAACAAGCCAAGCTCTTTGAGTCTCCTTTCATAAGACAGGTTTTCCATTCCTCGGATCATCCTAGTAGCCCTTCTCTGTACCTGTTCCAGTATGAATTCATCCTTCTTAAACATTGGAGACCAGAACTGCACACAATATTCCAGATGAGGTCTCACCAGTGCCTTGTATAACGGTACTAACACCTCCTTATCTTTGCTGGAAATACCTCGCGTGATGCATCCCAAGACCGCATTAGCTTTTTTAACGTCCATATTACATTGGTGGCGCATAGTCATCCTGTGATCAACCAATACTCCGAGGTCCTTCTCCTCCTCTGTTACTTCCAACTGATGCATCCCCAATTTATAACCAAAATTCTTGTTATTAATCCCTAAATGCATGGCCTTGCACTTTTCACTATTAAATTTCATCCTATTACTATTACTCCAGTTTACAAAGTCATCCAGATCTTCCTGTATGATATCCCAGTCCTTCTCTGTATTGGCAATACCTCCCAGCTTTGTGTCATCCACAAACTTTATTAGCACATTCCCACTTTTTGTGCTAAGGTCAGTAATAAAAAGATTAAATAAGATTGGTCCCAAAACCAATCCCTGAGGAACTCCACTAGGAACCTCCTTCCAGCCAGACAGTTCACCTTTCAGCATGACCTGTTGTAGTCTCCCCTTTAACAAGTTCCTTATCCACCTTTCAATTTTCATATTGATCCCCATCTTTTCCAATGTAGCTAATAATTCCCCACGTGGAACTATATCAAATGCCTTACTGAAATCGAGGTAAATTAGATCCACTGCGTTTCCTTTGTCTAAAAAATCTGTTACCTTCTCAAAGAAGGAGATCAGGTTGATTTGGCATGATCTACCTTTTGTAAAACCATGTTGTATTTCGTCCCAATTACCATTGACATCAATGTCCTTAACTACTTTCTCCTTCAAAAAATTTTCCAAGACCTTGCATACTACTGATGCCAAACTAACAGGCCTATAGTTACTCGGATCACATTTTTTCCCTTTCTTAAAAATAGGAACTATGTTACCAATTCTCCAGTCATACAGTACAACCCCTGAGTTTACTGATTCATTAAAAATTCTTGCTAATGGGCTAGCAATTTCATGTGCCAGTTCCTTTAATATTCTTGGATGAAGATTATCTGGGCCCCCCAATTTCGTCCCATTAAACTATTCGAGTTTGGCTTCTACCTCGGATGTGGTAATATTTACCTCCATATCCTCATTCCCATTTGTCATCCTACCATTATCCCTAAGCTCCTCATTAGCCTCATTCAAGACTGGGGCAAAGAATTTGTTTAGATATTGGGCCATGCCTAGATTATCCTTAACCTGCACTCCATCCTCAGTGTTTAGCGGTCCCACTTCTTCTTTCTTTGTTTTCTTCTTATTTATATGGCTATAGAACCTTTTACTAATTGGTTTTAATTCCCTTTGCAAGGTCCAACTCTACATGCTTTTGGCCTTTCTCACTTAATTCCTACATGTTCTGACCTCAATTAGGGAGCTTTCCTTGCTGATCCCTCCCATCTTCCACTCCTTGTAGGCTTTCTGCTTTTTCTTAATCACCTCTCTGAGATGCTTGCTCATCCAGATTGGTCTACAACTCCTGCCTATGAATTTTGTCCCCTTTCTTGGGATGCAGGCTTCTGATAGTTTCTACAACTTTGACTTGAAGTAATTCTAGGCTTCCTCCGCCTTTAGATCCACAAGTTCTTCAGTCCAATCCAATTCCCTAACTAATTTCCTTAATTCTTTAAAGTTAGCCCTTTTGAAATAAAAAACCCTAGTCCCAGATCCATTTTTGTTTATCCTTCCATCTAGTTTGAACTGAATTAGCTCACGATCACTCGAACCAAGGTTGTCCCCTACTACCATTTCTTCTATGAGGTCCTCACTACTCACCAAAACCAAATCTAAAATGGCATCCCCTCTTGTTGGTTCAGCAACTACTTGGTGAAGGAATCCATCAGCTATCGCATTCAGGAAAATCTGAGCCCTATTATTATTACTAGCATTTGTCCTCTAGTCTATATTTGGGAAGTTAAAGTCTCCCATGATCACACAAATTCCCATTAGTATTTACTTCATTAAAAACATTAAAGAAGTCTCCATCCATATCCAAATTGGATCCCGGTGGTCTGTAGCACACCGCAAGCACTATCCCAGGGGAGGCTCTAGTAGCTTTCTTTCCCAATGTGATTATGGCCAGACAGATTCTGTCTTATCCATTCCATCACTTCTTATTTCTTTACAGTTAACCTCATCATTGATATACAATGCTACTCCACCACCTTTGCCTTTATTTCTGTCTTTCCTAAACAGCACATAGCCTTCAATACCTGTACTCCAGTCATGTCTACTATTCCACCATGTTTCTGTTATCCCTATAATATCTGGTTTCACTTCCTGCACCAGTAGCTTTAGTTCCTCCATTTTGTTACCTAGGCTCCTTGCACAAACATCTTAATTTTTGCCATTTGGCTTCACTGACATTCTTTACTCGATTAGGCACAGACATTCTACCACCAGCATCACCTATTAGACTGGTATCTACACTACCCTTCCTCCTTATGTCCATTATCATACCCACAGCTGCATCCTTTCTTACTTTGTTTTCTTCCCCCTCAATGTTAAATTCCGGTGTGGAGATTACCTGGACATCTCCCAACCATCTCCCCCAAATTCCTAGTTTAAAGCTCTCTTAATCAGTTGTGTCAGCCTCCATCCTAGAAGTCTATTTCTCTCCCTACTCAGGTGAAGTCCATCCCAAGAGAACAGTCCTCTGTCCATGAACGCTTCCCAGTGGCCGTACATCCCAAAGCCCTCCTTATAGCACCACTGCCTGAGCCATCTGTTGATTGTCATAATCATGTCACACCTTTGTTGCCCTTCTCTAGGAACCGGCAGAATCCACTGAAGATCACCTGAGCCTCGATTTCCTTAAATGTCTTCCCTAGTCTGGCATAGTCTCCCTTGATATGGTCCAGCGAGAATCTAGCTGTATCATTTGTTCCCACATGAAGGACAATCATCAGATTCTTTCCCGATCCTGTTACTGTCCTTTTCAGCCTTAGGTCCACATCCTGTATCTTAGCACCCGGCAGACAGGAGTCCCCAATCATGAAGACCTGCCTTTTTCTGATGATGGTGCGATTCTCCGGTCTATCCCCTGTTCCCTCTGGCTCCAAGTCCTCTCGATTTCTATTGTCCCTTGCAATCCTCCGCAACCCATCCCGTATCCTCCTGGGGCTCATATTCGGTGTTATCTCCATTGACGCTTCCCCTCTCCCTATAGGACTAGCTGCTCTTCTCTTCTTCCTTGCCTTCTCACCTTCAGCGACCACCTGCTGTGCCCCTTCTTCATTTTCCAACTCTGCAAACCTGTTCCTGAGCTCTATTTCTCCTTCACTAGCCCGTCTTTTCCTCTGCTTGGTTCTCTTAGTCACAAGCTTCCACTGTCCACTTTCCTCACCCAACAGTCTCCCCTCAGAATTCTTTGGTCCTGCTTCCATCTGCAAGTCTGAGCTTTTCTCTTCAGCCTCCTCATGTCTTTGCTCCATCATCTGCTTGAACCCCCTTCTAAACTCAACCAGAGTTTCCACCTATATCTCCAATCATCAGATCTTTTCTTCCATCAGCTCTATCAGGCGGCACTTCATGCAGACAAAACTCTTTTCAGGTACCTCCTCCAGGATTATGTACATGCCGCAGCTTCCACATCCATTCACCCTCATTGTGTCTTCCACTGTTCCCTCTGTATCAGTCATAGCCTTCCCACCTAAAACCTGTTAGTTCAGGAAACAAAACAAAACAAACCACCACAACCCACAGCAAAACAAACCCCCAATGGGCACCAGAACACTGGCAGAACACCACCCACTACCTTCACTAGCCTGTCTATTCCTCTGCCTGGCTCTCTTGGTCTCCCCCGCAAACTCCCACTGAAACTCCCCTATTTACAGCTCTGTTTGCTGGCTCCTGTGCCGCTACCACCCTCACCCTTCACTCACCCCTTCACTCTGCCATCCAAGGGCTTGGCCTGAGAGACACTTGATCTAGTTTACCTTTTCTGGTGTTGCTTTCTTCTCTTAGGTGTGTCATCTACCCAGAGAGCACCTGGAGGAGCGGAGAGAGACCCTGGACTCTCTGGTCCATCTTGGTAAGAAACCCATTCACCTTTCCCAGAGAAGGAGATCACAGCCTGTGGAATTTCAGAGCCCAGGCATAGAACTATATTCGTTTGCCCTTTATGATTCACCCCATTATGATTCACTCCTCTTCCTGCAGCTCGCTTGTTCCTGATGGAGCTGCTTGTGTTCCTGTTCAGGAGGCTGAAAAGGACGAGGAAGAGGAGACCTGTGCCAATCTCTTCATTCTGGACCGGCTAGTCCGATCCAACAGTGAGTGACCCCACAGTGAGGCCTCCTCTTTTGATGTGTTATGGCCTCTTGTGCAATTAGCAGTGCTTATCACTGGGCCTCATTGGGATCATTTGTACCTGTCTGCAGTAGATAATCCAAGTCCTGCAGCCCCTCAGCCGATGCTGTGGCAATGAGAGAGGACAATCACTGCGGGAACTGCAAGCGTGGGCAGATGCAGCTGGTTTCCCATGGGGTAACCTGCCAGGAGGGTCATGTAGGGACACTGAGGTTGCTCTAAGGTTCCTGAGATCTCAGGTTACTGCACACCCCAGTTTAACATCAGCCCTGCCAAGCCGTGTGTCTGTGTCTCTTACAATTTCCAAAATGACACACCATACAGAGAAGCTGTTCACAGCCCTGGGGCCAATCCTGCAGAGCATACGGGTGAGTCTGGAACCATGGCCAATGTGGCCAAAGCTAGTGAATGTCTGACTGCCAGTGCAGAGCCTGCCGGGACCCTTTGCATCGAAACACATGACCCATCAGTGCTCCATAGTGTAGGGCAGAAGGTGGGGCAAAGAATCCCAGCAGGGCTCCGCCTGCATTGCCATCTCTGGGCTGCCTAGCAGTATTTCACCAAACACCCCGCTGAGAAAGGATCCCAGCCTGGACTGGGAGGGGACAAGGTCCCTCCACACTGTGTGCAAATCATTTCTGTTTCTGTCTGGGTCTGGCAGGTCAGAGAAGCCCTTGCTTATTTTATATGGACAATGGGGGCGCATGGGGTCTTGGAGAAATCTGCATCAAGACTCGTAACTGACTTCTTGGTGCATCAGTGCACCCTGACTCTCGACAGCACGGTAAGAATCCACAGAGACCTTAGTGATGAGAGTCCGTGAACAGGGCAGAACATGGGGTCAAGGGTTAGGGAAGGAGGGGCAGCTGCAGATGGGGAGGGGCAGGCTATGGGCAGCAAATAGGGCTTGGGAACCAGATGGAACTGGGGACAGCACCCTCCGTCTACTGATGAAAGATGATGATAAATAGAAGACAGTGTTTTTTCCTCCCAGCCCATTCTCTCTGCTCCCTCTCCCAGCTGCCATCCGGGCTCTGTCCCTCGTGCTGGGAGGGAAGGACCCCTGGCTTCCTCCTTCTCTCACCCCACTGTGATCATCCGCCCTACAGGAGACTAAGCCATGATGGATCTGGTTTTCACCAGGCAGAGGGGTGGAGCCTAGACCTGGCTCCACACAGAGCCAGGGCTGGTTATGGCACAGTCACAGCCAGGGTTGCGCCTTTTCCCTTCAAGCCCCATTTTCACCCCCTGCCATGCCCACTACAGTTACCGTGCCACGGAGGTCTCCACTGAATCTAAATCTCCCTGGTGTCTCCTTTATTTCTCACCATCAGGAGGAAGCAGACGGGAGGCGCACCATGCAGCTCGAGGTCCGCCAGCTCTGCTCCAGCACCCTGCAGTCCCTGGGTGACTCCCCCAGAATGGCCAATGTAAGTGACCCTGCCCCTCTCCATTGGACGCAGGCCTCTCTGGGTCTGAGCTTTTCGATGAGACAGGCCCCAACCAGACTTATTTATATGAGCCTCCCCGCTCCAGAACATCATGGGGTTGGGTAAAATGGACCCCGGAGCCAAGCCAGACCTGGTTCTTTGGAACAGAGAACACTCACTGGCTGAGTGCCCCTGCATGCCAGGGTTTGGTGTCCCAGGGGCTCTTCCTCTCTAGCATCCCCTGTGGTCAGTCATGCTGGTTCTGCAGCTTCCATAACTCGGTCCCTCTTCATCGGTCCCTCTGTTAACTTTTTCCTGGCTGTTACAGGGTGGGGTCTATATAGCCCATCACATTCTTGTTTTGCAAAAGCCAACCCTAGCCCAGGAGTTCCTGCCTCTCACCCACACTACCCTGGTGCCTAAGGGAGAGTCCACTGAGCTGAGAGACACTACATCCAAATTTCATCTCTGCTGACTACCGCTTAGGTTTCCACACACTGCACAGACCTGATTACTGACCCAGGCCTCAGAATGCAAGCCTAAGCAGTCAGGTATTAGCCAGCCCCTCCCCACACTGAACAAATTAACAGCGACGTTGCGCAAGGTCACTTCAGGCAGAGCTGAGACTAGAAGCCATATTTCTAATAAGGCAGACCCAAGTATTGTGCACTCAGCTACACTGTCTTTCATATTGAGCATGCCAAATAGACGTGCTTTAGCTGGATGGAGATAGACCCCAGGGGGTTCCTGATCTCCACTATTCTATACTGTCTAGCAAAGAGTTGTGTAACCCTCTGGCAGAGTGTGAGTTAAGTCCCCCTCTTGTCGACACAGCAGACAGCAATTGCGTCTGTGGTTCAAGTGGCGCAGGTCTGTGCGGGGATGTGAAGGTCAGAGCTCAAACCTCCCTGAGTGCCTGTCATGGTTTCACTTGATAGGATTGGTTTCCTAGTCTCCTCTTTATTTATCAAGCTGGTGTATTGCGTTCACGCCGTGAGAACACAGCCTTTCCCAGTGGGACTGGAGTTAGGAAATACTGTGCTGTTGATGATGCTACACTCAACAAAAGGCGGGAGGGGTCAGTCATGTGTCACTTGATTTGGTGCTGGAGGCAGACACTGACAGGTGTGAAGGAGGAGGGGGTGGGAATCGCTGCATGGTTCAGGCTGGGTAGAGAGGTCTGGCTGGCGGTGGCGAGGCCAGGGGTCCTGTCTAGTGCAGGAAAGAGAGAGCTGGTGCAGGAAGAGGATATTTCCATGCTGAGATGGCTTTTCTCTGCTCTCCAGGTTTTATGGCTTAGGCTGCTCCTTCAACTGAGCCCAGCAGCCCATGGGCCAGCCCTGCCTCTCCTCCTGCAGACCTCGGTCGGGGTGGATGCAGGAGGAAGGCAGGCTGCCCTTGGCCAGGAGGTGCGGCAAGGCGAACAGAGGTGAGTCCCAGTATTTTATCCACCAGCTCTTAGTCCTTCTGTAGTGAGAGGCGTCAGCCCCCAGGTTGGGGTGGGGATCAGCTCTTGGCTCTGGTTCCGGCACATTGCAAGGACACAGCCAGCTGTCAAGGGCACAGGTAGAGCTCAGAGACAAATGTAAAAGATCCCTCCAGAGCCTGATGGGATGTCCCCCCTTTCTGTTCACAGGGTGTCGGTCAAGCCCCAGGGCCACTCTACCCCAGGAGCTGCTGGTGAGTAACCCGCAGCCAGGAGGTTTCCTTATGCTCAGTGGGAAGGGGCCACTCCTGGAGCTGGCATGCAATGTCTGGTGGCTCTTCTCCCCGCAGCCCCCAGAGGAGCTGGCTCGTCACATTCCTCGTGTTCATTGCACATCAATCCAGCACTCTCGGCATTTAACAGAACCAGTGAGCTCTCTGAGCCGGCCACCTTCCTGGCTCCCCTGATCCTGGGGCTGGACCAGGTCCCCCAGCACAAGTTAGAGCAGCCCTCGGACGGCTCCAATAGAAGCCAGCTGGAATGAACCCTTAGGGACTGTTGTGCAGGCCCCCTCCTGCCCCCTGGCCTCCAGCATCCTCCCTTACCCAGGGGCAGCTGGGGATTCCCTTTATGGCCCAGCTGCCTCTTTCGGGCTGCTTCAAGCTCCCCTGGTGCTGCTCTAACCTAGGCCAAGGATCTGACCCAGCAGCTGCCTGATGGCCTCTGGATAATCCTGTCTCCTTTCATCTGAGCTAGAGCCAGCCCAGGAGTGAGAGGATGGAAGGAGCCAATAGCTGGTCCATGGAGTGTCCCTGATCAACTGAAATATCCATCTCAATCCTGTCCTGGTTGTCAGCTCCACCTCCCTTCTGTCTCCTTCCCTCCACCACTGAGCTCTCCCCCTGCACCTGTAGGGAGCGCCCTTCTCACACTGCCTTGCAAGGGAGGGGTACAGCCACCTCTGGCTCTTTGTCCGCTAGGTGCTCAATGCATCTCCGTATATGACGGTGCAGGTCAGAAGGGCAGCCATGCTCCTCCTCTTCCAGCTGATCAGCGTGTTCCAGGCCGGGTCGGGCTGATTCTGGGATAACTACATGACGGAAACACTCCTCTATGTGGAAGGTGAGGAGGGAGTGTCTCCCCTTTTAGGAGTGAAGGGAGGGGACATTGTGGTGATGGGCTCAGAGAGGGAGAGGCCAGGGCCTCCCTCTGAATCCAGGATAATATGATGCTGTGACCTTGGAATCAGAGAGGATCATGTCAGGATCATATCCCTTGGTTCATCTAGCCCAGCCCCCTGTGCCCAGACAGGAAGGATTCTTTCCAGGACCGTATCTAACCTTCATCAGACACCTCACACCCTGGGGAAGGATCTTGGCAAGCAGAACTCCTGGCTATTTCACATCAGGGGGTCTGGGTCTGAGGAGCATTGTTGTCCATCAGCGATTTGCAAAGAGCCATGGGTCCCCTTGGGGCCCGTGAGTCGGCAGCTCCTTCCCACTCCCCGCCAAACAAGAGTCAGGTTGCAGGCTGCTCCCCAGTAGAAGGGTCTAAACACAAAGGAAACAGACCTGCTCATCTCTTCCAGATCACAAGATCTGCTCATCTCTTCCAGATCACAAGATCTGCTCATCTCTTCCAGATCACAAGACCTGCTTCTGCCAGAAGGAGTGGGAGCAGCAGCTGCTGCAGGTAAGGGTCAGAGAAATGGAGGGCTGGAAAGGAACTCAAGAGGTCATCTAGTCCAGCCCCCCTACGCTGAGGCACGATTAAGAGGCCCCTCAACCACACTGCATTGTGGGACAGAGGAAGCAGCTGAGCCCAGCAGATACAATTGGAGAAGCACTAGGGGCAGCTCACAAGGATTCACAGGCATTAGGAGAGACGTGGGGGGTGACAGTGCATGCTCCCTCTTCTCCTCTCCTCCCAGCTGTGGTGGGTTCCTGGCTGGAGCTATTAAGGGGACCAGTTTCTTGGCCTCTCTCGGTTCTAACTGGCTCTTCTTTCCCTGGCAGTTCCTGGAAGACCTTCTGTTCTTCATCTCGGACCTACCTGGCTGGGCTGTTTCATCGCTAGTATCAGGCGCCAGCTGAGTCACAGTGATAAGTGGCCCAGTGACTAGGTCAGTGTCCTGGAAGGAATTGGGGATCAGTGCCTAGTTCAGAACAGCAGTCGCTACTCAGGGGCAGCTTGGGGCCAGTGAAACAGACACCTATACCCAGTGGGCTCTGTGCATGCCAGGCCTTGCCCAATGCATCCAGCATGATGGTGTCTCTTTCGCAGAACTTTCTCTACAAGTGCTGGGGCACCGTGCTGATGTTTTCTCCAGCAGAGAGCATCAAACCCCAGCTATGGCGCCTGGTGGAGATGGTCGATTTCCGAGAAGAAGTGGAAAGAGAGGTGAGGTCTTTGCTCCTCCACTGTCAAGTGATCCCTCATTCCTTGTCAATCCCCTGATGCTACATGTGTATGTTCTGCCTTGGACAAGGTCCAGTAGATTGAAAAGATCTTCTTTATACCCATGCCCATGGCGATGACTTTGAGAGCCCATCCTGGCCCCTTGGCTTCTTGCTCAGCATTCCCATCTTTCTATCTCTCAGGGATTCGCCCGAGCACTTGGGCTGTGTGCCAGGCAACACCTATATGAGATTTTCGCCATCCTGGAGCACTGGGACGAGTTCGTCAGCAGGGTGCAGCTCCAGCCTTCTGCCGGTGGCTCTCTGGAGGTACGGTCCCACCTAGCATCTCTGCTCTTTCATCCATCCCTTCACCAGCCTTTGCAGGTAATGGGATCTGCCAGGGAGCACCCTGCTTCCCAGAAGCCTGTTCAGCAAATTTCCAAGCAATGGCTCAACCTCCGTGGAGGGAGCCCTTTCCTTACTCCTCCGTGGAGCTGCAATCACAGCACAATGGGGTGGATCCAGGGGGGAAGGTGGGTCCTGTTGTATAAGCTCTCCAGGGTATCTCCTGGGGAGCTCAGACATGCTCCACGCAGCCCCATAAATGAGGCTCAGAGAGGGCCCAAAAGACACTGCCATGCCATCAGCTCCAGCTGACACATTTCTCAGCAGAACAGATCCTTGGTCTTCCCCTGAACTGGGCTATTTCACAGACCTTCCTGGCAGACTCATCAGGGCTGGCATGTCAGACATTCCCCCCTCCCCCCAACACCACCACCACCTTCCCAGTAACTCTCTGGGCCAGTGCAATCCACTGTAGTCCCAGTGACATCTCTGGAGCTAGGCTGAATTAAAGCAGCTGCTAGTGCGTCCCCTTCGGCTGGTGGGTCACCTCAACCTCCCAATCCTGGGGAGCTGGGAAGGGCCTCGGAGTCCAGGCAATTCAACTCAGCAGAGTAGCCTTTTGTTGCTAAGCCGGCTGGGTGAAAAATCCTCCCCTGGCCCCATTCGTGAGTTAGGAGCAGCTTAGGCCATCCCTTCTCCTCACTCTTTCCCTTGCAATTCTCAGGAGCCAGCTTCCATCGAGCAGCTGAGAAGCTTCCTGCTCCTCACCTATGGCCATGTGGTCCACTCAGGCCCCACGGATCTCATCCTAGAGACCATAGGCTGCAAGATCCTGTCTCCCATGCGGCAACACTATTTTCTGAACGAACATGTAAGTCGTAGCCCTCCCCTGGCCACCCACACAGCACCTACCTGGGCTGTGCACAGCAGCACAGAGCTATGTCTTTGCATAAACTCAGGTCCGAGGGCTGGCCCTTTGCCCCAGGAGGGACAGGAGACATGGGAACAGCACCATTCTCTGTGACTCCCCCATCTCGATTAGCTTCTTCTCTGATTCCAGGCCCATGGAAGCTAATGGAAGGACTCCCATCTGGGCCTCGTTAGAGTGTAACTGAGCATCACTTGGTGCGATTGTCCAACAGATCAGAAGATAAAGATTTAGGGCCTGTTTCCCCACACACTGCAGTTGATGGTGTAGCTGGACACAAAAGGTGCACTGAGAGATTCAGGCCTCTAGCCCGGTTGACAGACTCTGGTGCTGAAGGGGGATTTTTGAGATAACTCTAGGTTGTTTTCTTGCCATCGGAGGTTTGAGGCCGACGTTCAGTCCTACGCTGGTTACAATGCCCATATGCGCATCCCAGCGAAAAGTAGAGAGGATGCTAATTTGGTTTAATTGAATGTTCTCCTTGGAGAATGGATGCCTTGGTAAGGAGAACCCAGCCAGCTCCAGAGAGTGGCAGATTCCTGTCCCAGATCAGACAATTACGACCTGATTGTCAGGGGAGGTGAGCAGCCACAGGGCCCATTGACAGCTCTGGGAACTGCAAGTGCTCAGCACCTCTGGAAATCAGCCCATTCCTTGCATCCATCTCTAGAGATGTTCCCCTAGGGAATGCAAAGATAATAAATAATAACAGGAGATATATCAATCGCCTAGAACTGGAAGGGACCTTGAAAGGTCATCAAATCTAGTCCCCTGCCTTCACTAGCAGGACCAAGTACTGAGTTTTGCTCCAGATCCCTAGGTGGTCCCCTTGAGGATTGAACTCACAACTCTAGGTTTAGCAGACCAATGCTCAAACCACTGAGTTTCCATTTGTAGCAAAGTCAAGAGTAGGATTGAAGACAAGATGAAAGAGAGGCATTAGCCTTTTATAGTCTTTTCCAGGTGTAAGAACACCTCTTTGTTCTTGCTGTGGAAAATTACAGCAAAATGGAGTTTGGAGTCATATGGACAAGTCCCTGCATACTTTGCTGAGTTACAAGGTGTATCTGCTTCTCTCAGTGGGTCAGTTGTATAGCTGATGATCCTTAATGGGCCATCAACCAGGTTAGGCAGAGCTGACACCAGCTTGTCTGAGGTGTCACCCAGAAGCATAGAAGAAGTTTGAAATACGGACAGAACAGAGCCAATATTCATAACTTCAACTACAAACTGATACACATATACAGATAGTATATCCATAACCAGCAAACCATAACCTTGTCTTAGACACCCTACTTGACCCCCTTTATACAAGATTTGGTGCCACTACAGGACTTTGGTTGCAACAATGATCTATACGGTCCCAGTTCTTGTCAATAATGTCACACCTCAGCTGTTCAGGACTCTAATGCTTCCCGTCACAAAATTGCCTCTGCCCAGATCCCCCTTCCCTGATCCATGGCAGATGATGAAGTTTCCAGATGTGCCGTCAGGAATGGGGCTCTTGTGACTGTCCCCTGAATTCTGGCCACGTGGCCGCTCCCAGGCCATCTTCCCAGCTCCGTGCCCCAGTGCACTGCACTCTGGGGCTGAGGGTCGGTGGGGGTGTCAAACAGCATTTGGAGAGTCCACCTCTTGCTGAGTAACTGGGCTCCCACAGGTGAGTCAGGCCCCATGACTCTCTGCCTTTGACTCTCTTTGACTCTCTGCTTTGTGCTGCAGGAGATCCTCAGAGGCAAGGACTGGGCCTGGCTGCAGAGCCCCGATCACCAGCACGCCCTGCTGGCCATCTCATACTCAGGGTACGTCCATGGGGCCTGACTCACCTGCGGAGCCCAGCAGCCAGGAATGGGCAGATGGAGGGAGAGGAAGTGGGGGAGGGATGAGCTGCAATAAGAACCGGAGGATGCTCCTCCCTGGTGGCTCACTAACGGGCCATATCCTCCTTGGCCTCCGGGTCTCTTTATCCAGCCCCGATCTCTGCATATTGCCTGGTAAGAGGGAGCCCTTCCCGTCAGCATGAAGTGCTGTGAATGGGTGCAGCCACAGAGCAGGGCCCAGGATCATCCCTGGAGAGCAGCTTCCCCAGCAGAGCCCCTGCCGAGCCCAGGGAGCATAGGCATCTCCAGACAGGGCCATTCCCTAGGTGGTGGCTCTGCTGGAAATGCCCCTTGGAGCTCTGCTGCTTAGGGAGGGAGCTGTCCCTCGTTCCATCAAACCCAACCTGACTCATGCCAGGACCTATCTCTGTTCTAATGGCCCCGTCTGCTCCATTCCTTCCAATCAGGAAATTCGAGCCTCGCCTGTCTAAGGAACAGGAGGCTGAGACCATCAGCACTTGTATCGCCAGCGCCATGATTCAGCGCCCAGCCCTGGCGAAGCTGAGAGGGACTGAGGTGGCAGAAATCTCCACTCTCCAGGCAGAAGTTAGTGAGGCATGGACAAAGCTGCAGCTTCCACCTGCCTCCTTGGCTGGGAAACTCAGCCACCCCCCTGCTGAGTAGCTGGACCCTGGCCCAATGCAGAGAGCTGCGTGTCCAGCCGAATCCAGCCCCTCAGTTTATTTTCCAAAGGGCTGGTGACAAGTGGCTATGCAGTTAACTCTGCAGTTGGGTTGGCAGGGAGGACAGCTGTAGAGGTGAGTGTCTGTGAGACTGTTCAGAATTACCCTGGATTCTTGGCACAGGGAGCTAGAACCTACCCCCAGTTTACACCAGCTGAGGATCTGGCCCAGAGTGTTAAATAGCATTTGGTGCAAAGGGAGCAAAGCATGGATTCGGGACAGCCACATGGCCAGGCCATGCCTTGCCCTGCCACAGAAACAGAGACTGGCTGGAGCGGGGATGAACAGCTCAGCCCTTGGCAATCCAGCGAGGTGTTGGGGGGCAGCTTGGGCCCCTCCAGAGGGGGAGGGAGGAGGCCTTCCCTCCAGAGCCCCGCTTAGTACATGTGTTGGGGAGCCCAGTTGGGAGGAAGGATTCTTTGAGGAACGGCAGCCCGTGGTCCAGGTGAGACCCATGTCTATGTGCAGGGGGTTCAGTATCACCTGGGTAAAGGGACCCCAAATACCAACAGCACCTGGCTCCAGATGGGGGATCCACTCATCCCCCTTCCTCGTGCACCTGACCTCTCTTGCTATTTACTTCCCTGCTTCTCTCTGCTCCAGTCTATCCAAGAACTGCCCTGGGAGGGCCTGGATCTTGTGCTGCAGAGGTTCCTGGAGCAGCACCTGACCCCCACCACGCTACTGCAGCTGTTTCTGGTATGATAGGGAGGGGAGAAGGGGAAGGGGGGATGGGGCCCATTCGCACTGGCCATCTGGGGACATGGGCCATCTGGTCAGCTCTATCTGAGCCACAAGAGGGAAGGCTCCAGTTGATCCCGAGAGGGCTGAGCAGGCCTCCCAGCTGCTGTGAACTAGCCAGTCCCCACGGGGCATACACCCACCCCTGGGATCCAGCAAGACAATCCTAGTCCTGCTCCAGGGGTGTCACTTTGGCCTCCTAAATTTGGGCTAGCACCCCTGTGCCCCTGAAGAAAACTGCCCCGAGATGCCAGCAAGATCAATGGGGAGAATCCTCAAAGCGCTGAGCCCAAGACCCTCAGACCTGTCCCAACGCCCTCCCGCCCCACCGCAAAAAAAAGGGGAGGAGTGCTGAGTTCTAGTGTCTGGAAGCAGAGAAGGGGTTAAATGCTCCATGTCATCTCCCTGCTGGGGCGGGAAGCAGGTTCTGGGGGTCGCTCCGGCATTGCTGCCGCTCACACGGCTTTCTCCCTGCTCCCCAGCACTTGCAGCCATGGATCTGCTCTCCCCAGGCCCAGGAGAGGAGCCGAGCTGTGAGATCCAGCGCCCGGCTCTTCATGTTCTATCGCTTCAAAGCCATCACCGAGGTGAGCAGCGCAGACCCTGCTGCCCCCTCCCCCCAGCACTCACAGAGGAGGAAGGGGGTGATACAGACAGAGCTGGGCTCACCCCAACCCATGCCCTGATTTTCTGTTTGGTGGCCCATTAGGACCTGAAACCCATGGCAGAGCAGGGCTACAGCTGCTGACAAGCCAGGCCTTCGATGCTCAGGAGGCCACCAGACACCTGGCATCTCAGGCTCTCTACTGGCTCTTCACGCCTTGTAAAGGTAAGATGGAGGAGTAGCAGTCACCATTTCTCAGCCCTCACAGCCCCAGCCGTTACCTAGCGAGCAGGGCTGCAGAGAGAACATGGCGCCTTCATCGTAGCCCTGACCAGAGGGACACGGAGCAGAAGTGGGTTGGTACCTACCAGGCTGACCTGGCATCTGCCCTTCACCAGGTGCCTGGGACCATCTGGGACCTCCCCTGATCTCACCCCACCCCCAACACACCTACATCAGGGTGAAGGGTGGGCAGTTGGCCCAGGAGCCAGCTGAGAGCTCACCCTAGCTGGGCATTCCCAGCTGCGGCCGGAGTCTGGCTCTTTGGCACCTCTGGCTCAATGGGGAGGGGGAAGAATCCAGCCCTGAGAGCTCTGCCTGAGCGCTGCTGGTTTCTTGTGCAGCCGTCATGTACACCAAGACAGGGGGCAGTGTTGACCATGCTGAGCAAGACGCAGAAGGATGCCAGCTGCCGGCCCATGTTGCTAAGGTGAGTAAAAGAGATTGTGGCTGGAGAGACAGACACACACATAGGAAAGGGGGGGTTATTGTCTCCTTCCCTCAATGAGGAGCTGGCAGATGGAAATTCCTGGGTATGGGCTCCAATGCCCACTCACATAGCCCTGGGCACAGGCTGTCAGTGCCTCTGTCCCCATTCCCCAAAAAGCAAACCCACCTCCCCAGGCCTGCTCGCTGCTCACACTCGGCCTGTGCCTTTCCCTGCAGCTCATTGCGAAGCACCTGCCGTCGCGTGACCTCATGCCCTTCAGCTTCACTCTGCTGTTGGACCTGCTGGAGAAGGGGGAATGTGCTGAGCAGCAGGCGGGCGTCATGGAGGCGGTGCTGAGAGAGCAAGAATCAGAGCTACAGGGCCAAGTAATGGCTGGGCATTGGAGGCACCATGCTGACATCTCAGGCAGCTCCATCTTGTCCCGGGCCTAGAATTCCTGGGGCACGAGGGAGGGTGTGGAGGGGAGACGTCCCTTCTCATCATCATTGATCAATGGGACCCATCCATGCCCTGTCTACAGGGCGGCTGCTGGGCACGGCCCTGTAATTATTTGCAGGCTTTGATCGCAGGAGTCTGGCTTGCCCAGCTCACTTCCTGGGAAATGTGCCTTATCTCCAGACCCATCCCCAAGCTGGGGGAACGGAGTGGGGTCCCCCATTTCCACTGACTCTTTGCCCAGTGGACACGGATTGACGTAGAGGATGGAAATGCATCCCAGACGCTTAGATCCCACTCTGGTGCTGAAGCAGCCCAGGTGTGCTGTCACAAGGGGAGGTACAGCCAGGATATCCGTGGGGTGGGGTGTCACTGGGCAGCGGGATTGGGACTCATAGTGCTACGGAGCTGGATCGGGTGGGGGTTTCAAGGTACCGAACCCGGAACCCCCCTCGGCTCAGTCACTCCCTAGGAGAGTTTATTCGTGGCCTTCGCCGAGCCATGTGACCGCTGACTTGTTTCGGAGCCTGCCCAGCTCCTCCTGGCCCTTGCCTGCCAGCCACCCACAGTGGGGGTAGGGTCTCAGCCCCTGCTTTGCCTCTACAGGTGCAGGATCTCCACACGGCTCTTTCCTACACACTGAGCCCACCCCGGGACAGGGCGGCTAAGTGATGGGACGAGAGACATCCTACACCTACTGGCCACACAGCACACCAAGACCGTGGTCAGCATCCTCCTGCAGATGCCCTGGCCTTACAAACGGTGAGCACCAGCCCCAGGGAAAGGATACAACACCCCCCTCCAGCCTCCGAGCCCCCCCTTAATGGGGTCACTCCACAGCACCATGGTTACACGCCTCACAGACCCTCCCCTTGCACACAGGCCCCCAGGGAACACGCCTGCCAGGCATGCTGCCACCATTAGCCTCCCTGTCCCCTGGAGGGTTCTGTGTGCTCTCGGACCCCCAGCTCAGGGCTCCCCCAGCTGAGCTATTCCTAACACAGCTGCCACCCTCTCCCACTTCGTTCTGTGTTAACCCCTCCCAGTTCAGCTGTGCAATGGCTTGGCTGGCTGGAGGCCAGGCCAGTCTTCCAGGGCCCCCGCATCACAACATAGACCAGGAGAGACCCCATGTGAGTAGGGTCACCCCCTCTGTCAGCATGGACCCCCGCTCCTGGCAGGGCACCCCCCAGGCTGAGGCAGGAGAGGGGCCAGCCTACCTGCATCGCTCCCCACAGACGCCCCTACACTGAGCATGTCCCAGCAGGAGCACTCCCTCCCCCCAGCTGAGAAATGCCCTCTCCCCCCGGGAATCCCAGCCTGGTATCTTCCCCATCGCCGCACACTTTTAGACGCCTCATCCCACCCCTAGAGGCTGGTCTTCTCCGATTCACCAGCCTGCCAGGTTCCCCCGGGCCAGCAGCGCCTTCCCTCCATCCTGCCCAGTGCTGACAAGCACAGAGCCCATTTTATAACCCATTTTACAGCCTTCTCCAAACCACCCCCCACAGAGCCATGGTGTGGCCAGAAATGGAGCCTTCTTCCTCCTGAACCCCCCCACCTCCTCACACCAGCCCCCACCCCTGAGCCCGGAGTCACTGCTTCCCCCCATGGGGGCTCTAACCCCAGCCCCTCTGGTTCTCATCAGGAGAAGGCAGCAAGGGAGGGAGGGGGCCCCCCCAGCTGGGAGAAGTGAGTCTGGCCACCTCCGCCCACCCCTTGCTGTGACACAGCGCCTCGTGGCAGTGCCCAGGCAGAAGGGTATGAACCCCTTAGGGCTGGCCAGTGCCTGAAAGGCCTTGAGGACAGCCACCAGCAGGCTCAACCTGCTGCTTCTGGCCCGTCACCCCTCGGAGGGCATCATCCCCGGTGTGCATCAACTGGGCCCATCCTCTGTGTTAATTCCTTACCTGCCATCCCTCTGTCCATCACAGCCACATCAAGACCATCTGGAGATTCCTAGGCGCAGACCCCACGCTGACCAGGGAGGTACTGCACATCCTGCTGGATGACAGCCCGGAGAAGGGCCAGGCTAATGCTAGCCAGACCCGGACAGGAGCTGCCCCCAGCCAGCCTGGCTGCTCCCGGCGGTAAGTTCCCAGCACTGGCATTCAGCCCTCTCTCCCGGCTGCATTCTGCGCATGGCCACAGTCTTCTGACTGTATCTTGTTCCCTTCCAGACCACATGCAGCCTGTGGGAGCTGATCGGGGCCCCGGGGCAAGCGGACACACTGGACGGACGCGAGGACAACCTGTTCGCCTCTTGCTTCCTCGCCATCGCCTGCCCCCGGCACAGCACCTCTCGGGAGTCCAGCAGGACCTGCCCAGTGACACCAGTCCGTGCAGGTAATGTGTGGGACTGATGGATCCCAACGCCCACAAAGTATCTGTGCTAGCCCCTAGGAGGGGGAAGCTTCCTGCTTCGACCCTCGTTTTCCAGGGACTCCCGACGCTTTCTGGGGACCAAAGGTTCAGATCATCCAGGTTTCTCATGCTTAGGAGTGGGCAGAGCTGCCCCCGGATACTCAGAGAGTCAGAGAGCGTCTCAGAGTGGGCAGCTCAGCAGGGTGATGAGGGAGCTGAGCCTGGGAGCGGGAGGAGGGGGAGCAGAGCTGGGGAGCAGGCCAGAGCTGGCTGCTGTCTCTATTTACTGTCTGCTTTGAAGGCTTTGGGACAGGCCCGGCCTGTCACTGAGCCACTTCACCCCTTTTCTGCAGTGGGCCCTGGGGGGCAGGGCTCAGGACAGCAGGGCATTCAGGGAGGCACTGCCTGTACTTTTCTCCTCAGGGTCAGTCTCCTGGGGGTGGCAATTTTCACATCTTTGGAGGAGAGCAAAGGTCACATCTGCAGACACTCCCCCCACAGTTAGGGAGGGGAGAACCAAAGGCAGAAGTGGGGCAGCTTCTATTCTCACCCTGATCCCTTCAGTGCTGCAGCAAGGGAGTCCTGCCCCCACATCCCGCCCAGAGAGCAGGCATCCCCACATCACCATCTTCTGCCTCCTTCTCTTCCCAGCATGGCCGTGCAGGCCCTGGCGTGGGTGCTGCGCCTCAGGGGCAGTCAGCCAGCTGTGGAGCTAATGGACCAGGAGCGAGGCTGGCAGCTGCTAGAGGAAGCCCAGCCTGAGAGGTTTGCTCTCCTTAGCAGGTGAGGACAGAGGCTGCAGGAGTCACGTTCTCACTCTGGAGCCCAGTGGGGCAGAGATGGGAGGGGGTGGCCGGGACCGAGCCAGATTCCGGCATGTGCAGGATTGTCATGCACACGTCAACACGAGCTCTTGTTCTCTCCCAGGGCCATAGTGACCCACCCAAACCGGGTCCTGAAGAGCATCCCATGGCTCCTCCTTCCCAGCCTCCAGGCCAGCCAGGAAGGCGAACACATGGCCTGCACTGTCCTGTTCGCAGAGGTGAGCCTGGAGGACCAGTGGGGAGGGTTAACCAGGCCCAGAAGCTGATGGAACAGGGGTCCAATAGCTAGTCAGGCAATGAGAGATGGTCCTGGTGGTGTATTGCTTGTAAATTAATCCCTCTGCTGGAGGCTCTGTGGTGGGGTTTGGGAGCACCCCACTGGAACCAGAGGGAGCGCTCTGCCCTGCTCATTTCACTTCTGTTAAGCTCAGTTGAAGCCAGCCTCTCATGAACAGCAGTTGGCATGGATCTAAGTCATCTCCTGGCCTCTGATCACACTCCCTTCCCCTTGCTCTGGCCGGGCTAGGACCCACTGGCCTCACCCAGCCTCTCTGACAGCTCCGTTCGGTCCCTTTAGTTCCTCGGCAGCCCCCTGCTGATGGAGAATGATCCCAAGGCCATGTGGAAGCAGATTGTGAAGGCCATGCTGCAGCAGACAGAGGACAGCAACATCCACATTCGAGGCAGAGCGCTGCACGGCCTCAGGAACGCAGTGACCGAGTTCCCAGACAAGGTGGGTCTGAAATGGCATGATACTAGGCAGAGAGGGCTGGGTAGAAATAACCTGGTTCCTCTTCTCCCCAGCCCATGGCTCCTGTGGAGCAGACTGGGCTGTAGGCTGACTTGCCCGGACTGTGGTTACACTCAGGCTGACAGAGCATTGCTCACCGAGCAGCGTCCAACCCCTTCTCTGCAGGTCAGGAAGAAGCGAGACCAGATCCTGGGAAGCTTTGTCCACGCTGTGTGCAAATCCTGTGACCCCCGCGTCATTCTGGACACCATGGAAGGGCTCTGCTGGATGCTGCGGGACCCCAAGGCGCCTCTGAAGGTGCACGTTGCTGTCCCACTGGACCTGTAGGTGAGAACGTTCTTTGAGGATGTAAGTACCAAGCAGAGCAGAGCCCATGGCGCTATAGGGCACCCCACAGGGGGAGATGCTCAGGACCTGCCCTCACGCGGAGGGGGCTCAGTGTCCGATGCAGGCACATTCCTTGACTTGTGGGGCAGCTCAGCTCCTCTGCCCGGGGAGGCAGGGATAGAATCATTCTTGGGCCCTGGGCCCACAATTGTTCGGCAGCCCTGGGGCCCAGCAGGAAGGAGGGGAGTTTGCAGGGAATTGTCCTGTCATTTGAACTAGCTGAAACCTCTCTGGGCTCTGCAGCTGCCAGGCTGATTCCCAAAGCATGTGAGGGCCTGAGCCTGTCCTCCCTAACCACCCTGTGCCCCCTGTCTGCAGGAGAACAGCGGCCTGAGGCGGGCCTCCATGGAGCTCTTTGGCCACCTCAGCAAATTTGTTTCCAATAAGTCATCCCTGTTTAGGGCTGAGGTGGAGAAGAGCATGGGGATGCTGCTCATCCACCTACAGGACGGAGACCCCCAGGTGGTCCAGGTGAGTGCAGATGAGGGCTCATAGGGGCAGGGGTGGCTGGGGGCATTATAACAACATGGCAAGGGTGGTGCAAACTCCCCCCTCCAAGCCCCAGATCTCCTCAGTGCTGCCCTGTGGCACCCAGGACCCCCCATAGTAATCCAGCCTTCCCCCACCCCACACAGAGCTCTGCCGGCTCTCAGAGTGTAGCTGTGGGGTTTCCTTCTCCTCCTCCATTCCCCACAGGCACCTCCAGCCTCCCTGCCCAGCCAGACTCTCCGTGGCTGTGGCTCTATTTTACAGCCTGCTCTGTTTAGTGGCCAGCCCCAGGCCTATCTGTGGCCCCTAGCAAGTGACCTAAGCCAAGCTGGGCCTCAGGGAAGGGCAGGTCGCTGAGGCCAGCTGGCTCTCCATTGCTGCTGCTCTGCCCTCACTTGTGTGCTAGCTCCTGTCTGGGAATGAGCAGCCAGCTGCAGCAATCCCCCACCCCCCTCCCCCGAGTAGCAGACCCCCAATAGTGCCTGGGATTCAGGGGAGGCCAAGTACATTGGTCACCGGGCAGTGCTGTTAATGGCCCAACAGGGACCCACAGGGAATAGCCCCTCCCTGCTCCAGGAGTGTCCCCCCCCAGCCCCAGCACTCGGACCTGGCTCCCCGCAACCCAGCCAAGCTGGAGATAGGGGCTGTGGGGGCCTGGGGAACAACCGTCAGGCCAGAGGAGGTTCTGCAAAGAGGTGGCTTCTTGCTGCTCCGGCACAGCGGAGTCTCCCCAAGCCACGCAGAGCCTGCGAGTTGGCAGCCCGTTGCACTCAGGGAGGTTCACCCAGTTCCCTTCTCACCCTCTCCGGCAGGCATGCAGGTGGCATTGCTGCGCTGCGCACCCTTCCTCGGCTACCAGCCCCTACGCCCGCTCGTGCAGAGCCAGCTGGCCAAGGGGGCGGGCCCACCATCCCCACCTTCCTGAGCGAAGCCTGCAGGACCCTGGTGAGTGAGCTCTGCGGCGTGGGCGCTGCAAGACAGGGGGGTGGGAGGACCTAGGCACAGATGGGTTTCCCTGCTCCAGGGAGCCCCCTCACTGACTCAGCCCCATCCTCTGCCCTTGAGGATGGCTCACCTACAAGTCAGCTCTGTCCCATGGGAGGAGTCAAGGGGGAGAGGGATCTGACAGCCAGGGGTTCCTCACCTCCATATCAGGCAGCTCCCCTCAGCCTGAGGAGGATGTGTGGCTTGGGACTAACTGGGTTCTTGGCTTCCCAGCTCCAGGACTGCCCGGGGAGGCTGAGCGAGAAGGCTGCCCTGAGAGCAGCAGCTGCCCAGCAGCTGATAGGTAAGAAAAGAGCTGGAGCTCTACTTCCTATTATCCCTCCCTGCCCCATGAGTCCGGGGCCCAGTGCCACATGCACATTGCCAATGGGCGGGGCGGACGGGACGACTGGCCTCCTCTGCCCACACACAAACACACCCAACCCCCCCCCACTCCTTCCCACCTCCCTGAGACAAAGGGAGAACCCAGGCTCCTTGCAGCCAGATGCGGGAGGGCTCTGCGGCCAGAGGGTCTCCTCTGTCCTGGCCCTGGGCAAGCCCAGCACCTGCAGCCGGAGCAGGCCCAAGGGAGAGATCCTGCCTCCCAAAGGTCTCACCCTGGTTCCCCTCTTGCACCACGGAGGTGCTGGCCCCAGCCAGGGCTCCCTGCAGCCTGTACAGGGAGGGTAGAGAGAGATTCACAGGAAGCCCCCTCCCTGCCCACTCCAGCTACCACCAGCCATGCAGGCAAAGTGCCAGGGCAGCAGCTCTGCCACACTGTGCCTCACGCCAACTCCCAGTGAGGCTTGTGTGCACAACACCTCTCCTGGCCTTTGTGGGGCACGAGGCCAAAGGCAAAATGATCCCAATAATCTTGGGGACTGACTCTCCACCCAGCTCCTTCCCCTCCTCTGCCCAGATGGATTGGGGGCAGGGAGCACCTTGAAGGACAGAAATACAAGCGGTGGCTGGTGCCCTACATGCTGTTAAATAACCAGGCCCATCTGCCTCCCCTAGGATACATGATGGACAATTGAAGCCAGAGAAGAGCAGGAGGCTTGGACCGCCCACCCTGCTGTAAGTCACGGCTGAGGGATATTACTGTGCTGGGAGGGGTGGGGGGAAATCGGGGAGGGATTCTAGGGGTAGGGGACAGCAGCCACATTGCATGGTAGCTGGGAGCCAGACCCCAGCTGGAGTGACCTGCAGAGCGTAGGACCAGGGAGAAAGCCCTTGGGGCTGGTTCTGGGGTATCCTCTCCCCGGTTATAGTTTGAAACTCCCTGCCCCATCAGGTGTTCCCATCCTGGCCCAGGCAGGAGCCATGGCTGGTCAGCAGGGTCTGGGAGTCAGAAGTGAGTCATTCCTGGCAGGCAGGGGGCAGTGGCAAGTAGAGAGGGGGAGACCTGGCTGCTGGAGGAGACTTTTCCTCCTAATCCCTCACCAGCTGCAGTGCCGCTGGCAGGGACTCTGAGCAGCCCCAGCCAAGGCCGAGGCTGGGGGTTGCGCTGAGCCTCATTTGGTGCTAACTCTGCAGAACCCAGCCTAGCGTACACCAGGAAGGCGTGTTGCAGACCCAGCACTAACCATCTCTCCCAAGGATTGCTGCCAGCCCCCTGCAAGTGGCAGCTCCAAGAGCCCCTGCACGCACGGAGCAGCTGACCACCACCCAAACCCCCCCTCCACTCCAGCCCCAGCTATGCTTATGGGGATACGAAATTCTAGTTCTGAGCCTCCCTGCCTTCAACAGCTGATCATGCCCCAAAGGGCTGCACCAGAGCTGAGGAAACAGCCAGGTGCTGGAGTGTGTAGTCCAACCCCTCCCCTGCATCACGGGCATTAGTTCTGTCAGAGGCTGACCCTGCCAGCTGCTCACTAGGCAGAACCCAGCCAGGTGTTGAGCAGGCCATCCTAGGCCTGGTGCTTAAATGCCTGTAGAGGCTGCAGTCAGCCCAAGAAGGGTGGGCAGGGGTTGGCATAGAGTCGCAGGCTGAACTGCAGGCCACAAGCAGAGCCAGTGTCACTTCTCACAGCCCCAATCCACAGAGCAAGAGAGGAATAAGGTTGCTGCAGCCAGAATTTCCTTCACTCTGGTTGCAGGCCCTGGGCTCTCCCAACACGTGACCCTGGATGTCGGAAAACTCCCCACCTCCCTTTAACAAGCGACACTGCCGAGGACAAACCTCGGGGGGCAGCTCTTGCTTAGGGAGGGGGAGTTTGAGCTCTTTACATTGTCTTTGTAGTGAAGAGAGCTCCTGACCAGCAAGGCCACTAATAATAGCAAGAGCCAAGAGGATATTTAAGCTAAACAAATTCTTTAAAAGAGGCAGGGTGGGGAGTAAACAGAAGCCTAAATTACAGCAGGTAGCATGTACGCAGGAGAGTAGAAGTGCTAAGATGGCTTGTGAAGAGCAGATAACTGAAGGGATATAGACAAACACTAAAAAACACTTTAAGGAGATCAGAAGCCTATGAAAGAATGGGTGGATTCAAGAGAGCAATCAGTGATGACAAGGACATTGCTGAGAAGCTAATATTTTTGTGTGTGCATCTTCTGCCTTCATCACAGAGGCTGTTGGAGAGAGATCTGTCCCAGACCAGTTCTCTTCTAGTAATAGAGGTACCGTTGGGGCTTGAGTTAGCAGCAGAAGCGATCCTGGACCAAGCTGATAATTTACAAAGTTACCCCCGCCCCCACTTCTTCGAGCTGGAATTCATCCTGCTCTTAGTAGTAAAAGGGCCCTACCATAATCAAACCCTAGCCCCACCCCTAGACCCTGCCCACCTGTCACCAAAAGTTCCACCCCGTGGGGGTATTACTTCCAGGGTCAAGACGCCACATGATCAGAAGCAAGGTGTGTCATGTGACCCCTCTAAGAACACTTCCCACTGCCCTCTACCAATCAGGATGGGTTTCTCCCCCATAGGACTGCCCCGAGAAGAGATTTGACCAATCAGGGGGAGTTCTGGGGCGGGGTGACCCGTCTGGAAGTGGGTCATGTGACCCCTCTAACAACTCCTCCCACATCCCTCTACCAATCAGGAGGAAGGGCCCTACCATAAATCAAACCCTAACCCCACCCCTTGACCCCTTAAATCTTGCCCACCTGTCACAAGAAGTCCTGCCCCATATGGGTATTACTTCTGGGGTCAAGGTGCCCACATGACTGGAAGCAAGGTGTGTCATGTGACCCCTCTAAGACCTCCTCCCACTGCCCTCTACCAATAAGGCTAGGTTTTGCCCCCATAGGACCACCCTGAGAGGAGATTTGATCAAGGCGGGGTGACCCATCCAGAAGTGGGACATGTGACACCTCTAACAACTCCTCCCATCTCCCTCTACCAACCAGGAGGGATTTCAGCTGCTGGGGACTACCCCAAGAGGAGATTTGACCAATCGGAGAGGAATTCGGGGGCGGGATGACCCATCCGGAAGTGTTTTGTGTGACCCTTCTAAGAACTCCTCCCATTGCCCTCTACCAATCGCAATGGGTTTTGGCTGCATAGGACTTCCCCGAGCGCAGATTTGACCAAAATAGGGCAGGTTCTGGGACGGGGTGAACCGCCCAAAAGAGGTTGTGTGACTCCTCTAAGAACTCCTCCCAGCGCCCTCTGCCAATCAGAGCGCAGTGCCATCACCCTGTAAGTCCCAGGGCAGAAGAGGCCATCTTTTACCAAGAATGCATGTTTTAGAAATTGTGGAAACATGGACTCCTTCACCACCGTCATGAGAACTTCAGACTTTGTTTTAGTCCCAAGCACCTTTGGACTTGTGTGGAGAAAGCGCTCCATCAGCAACAGTTCCAACGAGGGCCCTTTGACTCAACCATTGATGGATACGCAGGAACCCGACCATGAAACCCAAACCCTCCTGAGGTACCATGATGAGTGTGACGGCCTCTCATTGTCCACCCCCCTAGAGGTGGAAGGCGATCATGGATTGGAGGAGTCACCGGCGGACAAGGTGAATGGAAAAGACGTCACTCAGGTAAATGAATGATTAAGAAGTGATGGTTGAGGATGGGGTGTAATGGGGTTAGGAACCGACCCGGGATTGCATAATTCTAAAAACAAGCAGTGGGGGTGCTTACGCTGTTTCTTTTCTGAAAAATCTCTCAGCAGCTCAACATTGCCTTTCTACAGGCCTCCCTGTGGGAGGAAGTATATCGTGCATCAGCTGTTTTTGCTCATGTCTGAGACACAGATCTCAAGAGGAAAATCTGGAAAAGGACAAAATGGAAGAATGAACCAGCTCAGACTCCATTTTTACAGGCAGCTGTAAAAGGTTGTGTTAAACCAGGAGATTAATAAAACTTATTTAAATGTGTCAATATGAATGTGTCCCTCTCCATAATTGTGTTAGTAAAAGACGGTACCAGTAACAGTCACGTCTACACAGACGGCTCTGTTAAAGAAAATATATTACACCCCCGGGGAAGTTGGGAGGGGACACTCTTTTTCAAGTGGCCAAAAAGCATAGTAAAACTTTAAATAGAAGACAGGTAACAGCTTGGCTTTCAGACCAGTATGCTTACACTTTAAAACGTATTTGAGCCGGTTTGTGTAAAAGAAACAAGACCATAATTTCAGATGTGGATGCGCAATGGCAGGCAGATTTGGTGGTTTTAAGTACATCTTAACAGTGATAGACATTCTATCCAAATGTGCCTGGACCTTAGGCCTGAAAGACAAGACGAGTGGTGAGGTATCCAAGGCCTTTAAAGTTATTTTCAGCGAAGGTCGCATGCCACAAAAATTACAAACCCAACGGGGGAAAGAATTTTTAAACAAACCTTTCAGCACATTGCTAAAGCGGCATGGAGTTCACCATTTTGTTACTAATAATGAAATCAAAGCAGGGGTTGTGGAGCGATTTAATAGAACTTTAAAAACTAGGAGGTGGAGATATTTTACAGCCCATAACACCTTTTGCTACATTGACGTGTTACCTGACTTTATAAAGAGTTACAACCAGAGCTTTCACAGAACTATACGTACCAGACCCGCTGATGTTAACCCTTCAAATTCTATGAAGGTAGGGGGAAAACGGTTTAAGGAGATGGTTTTAAAGTAAAACCGGTTGTTGCCCCTTTTAGAAAAGGCGACCATGTGAGACTATCTAAAACCAAAGGAGCTTTTGAAAAAGGTTATGAACAGATGTTTACCGATGAGATATTCATAGTGGATGAAGCCTTAATCAGGGGCCAGAGACCTGTATACTGATTAAAAGATTACGAGGGTGAGGCAGTTACTGGATCTTTTTACCCTGAAGAATTACAAAAAGTAAACCCCAAACGAGACAGGATTTACAGGATTGAAACAGGGCCACCCAGAGGATTCAAGGGGCCTGGAGCAAAGCAATTTCATAAAAAAAATTGCAATACTATACAATACTATATTCTCATGGGGGGCCCCTGCAGGGCCCAGCGCAAATTGCCCCACTAGCTCCACACTTTCTGCATCTTGGCACAAACCCAGTTTTGAGAAAACTTCTTTACAAGGTATCACTGGTTCTCAGCATCAGCTAGTGCTAAAAGGCACTAACACTCATTAAAAGGGTTGAACAAATATTTTCCGTCAAAACTTTTTCTGGATTGAAAACTAAGGGTTTTTTAAAAGCAGAAAAATATCACGGACAATGTCTGCTTTCCTTCAAAATTTGTTGTGGTTTTTTTAATTGAAAAGTTGAAATTAGTCTGCCAAAACCTAAGATGGTTTGGGGTTTCAGAAGTGTGTGGCCAAATATTTGCTGCTTGCTGTGTTTGATTGTCTAAAGAAACAATAAAAAAAATCTGCTTAAAAAAAGTCCAAAACTTTTGAACCACCTCAGCTAGTGACCAAACACCTGAGCCCATCCAGTCAGAGATTTTTCCAGGTTTCTGATACTTTGCTGGCTTCCTTGACTCATATCTGTCTCCATAACTTTGGGTTCACTTAGGTTAGAACATAAGAACAGCCATACTGGGTCAAACCAAAGGTCCATCCAGCCCAGTATCCTGTCTACCGACAATGGCCAATGACAAGTGCCCCAGAGGGAGTAAACCTAAGAGGTAATGATCAAATGATCTCTCTCCTGCCATCCATCTCCACCGTCTGACAAACAGAGGCTAGGGACACCTTTCCTTACCCATCCTGGCTAATAGACATTAATGGACTTAACCTCCATGCATTTATCTGTTTCCTAGAGACTGGCTCCATGGGGTCCCTCACAAACTGGAGACAGTTACTGTGGGTTTGTCTTTAGTATAGCTTATGTACATACTCCACGAACTGAGCATTTGCGCTTGTTCCAGAATCTGGGATGAGCCTATGTTGTGAAAACTGAAATGCTCAAAATAGCACATGCATGTGAATGGACACAGGGTGCAAAAATTAAATTAATCCAGGGGTTCTCAAACTGGGGGTCAGGACCCCTCAGGGGTCACGAGGTTGTTACTGGGGGTCGCGAGCTGACAGCCTCCACCTCAAAACCCGCTTTGCCTCCAGCATTTATAATAGTGTTAAATATATAAAAAAGTGTTTTTAATTTATGTGGGGGGGGTTGCACTCAGAGGTTTGCTATCTGAAAGGGGTCACCAGTATAAAAGTTTGACAACCACTGAATTAACCCCTCTGGAGCCTCAGGGAATGCAGGGGAGGGGTGTCTCCCTTGGTAGGGTTGGGAAGGATATTGCTCTTCTCAGGGCCGGCTCTAGGTTTTTTGCTGCCCCAAGCAAAAAAAATGTTGGCTGCCCTCATCCCAGCCCTGGGCTCCCCCCCGCAACCCCCCTGCTGCCCCAGCCCTGGGCTCCCCCCTGCCCCCCCCCCGCTGCCCCAGCCCTGGGCTTCCTTCTTTCCCCCCCCACCAGTGCCTTCCCTGCACCCCGCTGCCACCCCAGCCCTGGGCTCCCCTCTTCCCCCCCACCAGTGCCCCCACACACACCTCCTGCCGCTCCAGCCCTGGGCTCCCCCCACCCCCACCTGCACACTCCTTCCGCCGCAACCCTGGGTCACCGGTAACTCGCTCCCAGGGCCGGTCATTCAGCAGGAATTTTGGATGTGCACAAAACACAGACAGGATTGGTTCCCATAAGGTTACAGAGCTGCAGTAAAGTGGAACAATTTTCAGCTTGTGTGATTGGAGGCTATCTGGATGCATATTATAAGGCTGTCCTGCATAAATGAGGAAAAGTTGAGGTGCCTTTATTATTCTTTTGTTCCACTCTTTCTTTCTATGGGGAATTTGCCAATGCAATATCACTGTCTTCCTTTTAAACAAACAAACAAAAAGGCAATGGCTGTTGAAAATAGCAATTCCAGTCCTAATGACCACTGGGAAGCATTTCTTGCTCAATTTTATCCTACTTTTTCTACAGCAAGTTACAGTGGATCGGTATATTTGATTTGGGAGAAATGGACTAACAGCTGCCCAAACTGAGCTTGAGCACTCCTGAATTTTGAGGTGTTCAAATCTGGAAGGCAGGTGCTGGGTGTGTGTGTGGGGGGGCTGTGGGCTCCACGGGGGAGCACAGCAGCATGTATGCAGCAGCGTGTCTGGTGCTGCGCGGAGCCAGACACGCTGGTCTGAGTGGCACGGTAAGGGGGCTGGGGGGCTGGAGAAGGGGTAGGGGGTTCCGGAGGGACAGTGAAGGGACAGGGAGCAGGGGGGTTGGATGGGGCAGAGGTTCGGGGGGGCAGTCAGGGGACAGGCAGCAGTTGGATAGGCATGGGAGTCCCAGGGGTTTGTTAGGGGACAGGTGGGGGGGGGTCTCAGGAGAGGGCAGTTGGGGACAAGGAGAAGGGAGGCTTAGATAGGGGGTGGAGTCCCAAGGGGCAGTTAGGGGCAGGGGTCCCGGGAAGGGGTGATCAGGGGACAGGGAGCGGGGGGGGGGTTGGATGGGTTGGGGTTTCTGTGGGGGGCAGTCGGAGGGAGTGGATGGTGGCAGAGGGGGGCTTCCCTCCCCCTGGAGTGTCCTGTTTTTTGAATGTTAAAATATGGTCTCTCTACCACTCTCCACTCACAGCACGCTGCCGCATGAGGTCCCCCTCCTTCCTTTCCAATTGGTAGTGGCCAAGGGAATGCTGGGAAATGTAGTTCTTTCCCTGCTCCAGGGCTGGCTTTATAGGCAGGGAGCTGACCAAGAAACTACAGCTCCCAGAGCCCCCTGTTGGTTCTCAGCTCCCATGCCGCCCCAAGCAGGTGCTTGCTTTGCTGGTGCCTAGAGCCGCCCCTGGCTCTTCTCATGTGATCCCTGCCCAGTGGCTAATTTTAAATGAAGCTACCCTCCCCTGACATGAATCTCCCTATGGCACTGAAATTAAATATAGACTATAATTTGGCAGTTGAGAAGTGAAAGGGCTGGTAGCCCTAATTGAAAAGTTAACAGCTTGGCTCTTCTGCAAGCCTCAAACTGCTGAATGAGCTTCAGGGTAGGGAAGGCTGTGCCTCCCAAACAGCCTGGCTGCCCCCTATCCGACCCCCACCCACTTCCTGCCCCCCGACTGCCTGCCCCCCTCAGAATCCCCGACCCATCCTGCTCCTTGTTCCCTCACCGTCCCCCAGAGGTCCCACCCCCAACCATCACCCCGGGACCCCACCGCTGCTCCCTGTCCCCAGACTTCCCCGACCCCTATCCACCTGACAGACCCCCAGAATGCCCACAATCCAACCCCCCCAATCCCTGTCCCCTGACTGCCCCCCCAACCTCTGCCCCCTCCCTGTGCCCTGACTGTCCCCGGGACTCCCTGCCCCTTAGCCAACCTCCCCGGCCCTGGCCCCTTAGCCCCAAATCCCCCCTCACCCGGAGCCTCAGCACATCCAGGAGCATCCCTGAACAGCTGCAGCGTGGCTCCAGTGGGGCCTGAGCCCACTCAGACCCGCGTGGTGTGGGGGCGGGGCTGCGAGCTCCAAGCCGAGTGGAGGGAGCTGAGCTCAGCCTGGAGCTTGCAGCCCCACCCCATTACTACGTGGCTCTGAGCAGGGAGGAGCTCACGGGCCCCACCAGAGCCACTGCCTCTGTCGAGGGAAGCTCCTGGGATGCACTGAGGCTCCAGGTGAGGGGCGGAGGCAGGGTCGGGTCGGGCTGGGGCCAGGGAGGGAGCCTCAGCCATTCTCGTGGGGGCCCCTGTGGAGCCCGGGGCCTGGAGCAAATTGCCCCACTTCCTTCCCCCCCCCCCCCCCCGGGTGGCCCTGCATTGGAAAAGTTCTAGTGGAGAAAGGAAAAGGGAGTTAAAAAGCAACTACTGGTGAAATGGTTGTGGTGGCCCGATAAGTTTAACAGCTGGGTGGAAGCGTCTCAACTCTGTGACATTTAGACATGAACAAAAAAGATTCTTCCTGCAAAGACAGAGAGAGAAAAATGAGCTATGGCAGGTTTTACATTACTTTGCCCAGCAATGCCAGCTCTGCAGTTTTTCCCGAAAACACCAGCTCAAACTTTACAATACGGCTAATTAAGCCCTTGGATCTCCTGGGTGCCTGGGAAGTGGGGTTAGTGGAAATACTATACCCGCACAGCTGGAATACTATCACCTTTGGAGATATGACGTGGAATTTCATCCTACGACGAGGTTATTACTCGACCATACCTGAACTACTGGATCATACGAACAGCACCATGGATCATCATCCCAGACCGCCTGAGGTGGTCATGAACTACAACCCTGTGAGTAGAAAAGTTAGACTTAAAACCGCCAATTTTATGTATATGTTTTCTACCAGTGGGGAGCTAGCTAACATTCTGGGTTTGGGCCCCAAGGGCAGCATCCAAAAATTCCCCTTCTCAGCAGACATCACAGGGGGGTTTAACTCCTTGTATCTGTACACAGATATCATAGAATATCAGTTTGTGGGGGACTTTTCTGTCCCCCTGTTACGCTGGGTCCCTGTCCGAGGAAGGAACAACGACTTTGTCACCATCATCTACAATAAACCTCATTACGTCCCTGTCAGTAAACACCACATCGACACCATCACCATTGAAATAAAGACAGATCAGAACAGATGCATCTCATTTCGCTACGGCAAAGTGATCTCAAGTTGCATCTGCGTCCGCAGAGAGAGCGAGGTTTCTAAAAAGCAAAACACTATTATGGCGATCCTAAAAAATTACGACCACCCCACCATCTACAGGAACTATTACAAAGCCCAGGCTGGATACGCCCTTCCTGGATATCATGGGGCCCCCGTGATGTACAGGGCTGGTGTGGGTGGAATATTTTGTAGCTTCTTTTGAAAAGCCATACCGCTTTTGAGAAGGGGGCTAGAGATTATTAAACCCCACGTAAAAACCGCAGCTCAAAACATAGCTAAAGGTCATGTCTCTCGCACTGATCTGGAGAAGGTGGGGAAGGATCCAGCTTCACAGGAAGGATTGGGGCTGATGTACATTAAAAGGAGGAAGAGAAAGAGAAATGTGTCATACCCACGATGCACAGGTCTCCCAAAACCCTTTAAAAGAAGGGCTTTGACACGCAGGGCTGGCCATAAGCGAAAGTCCAAGAGGAAGCCTAGGCAAAAGAGGAGACGCTCTCTGCCTGGTAAGAGATATATTTTAATCAACATGGCTTTTGTTCACTGCGGGTCTGAAGAGTACACCAGATCCGAACTAGACTTGTTCCAAAAAACACATCCCATCCTTTAAGTACATGTCTGCTAGGAACAGAGCGCGTCTGGGTGACGGCCCTGACTAAGTCGAGCATGTTAGAACCATTAACCACAGAGCTTTTGTACACAAAAGCCCCTTTATCATTCCATGAAGAGACATTTTTATCCTGGCCCAGCTTATTTAGCAAGACTAATGCATTTTTCTTATAATGCTTATTCACGTTATCTATCACCTCCTGAGCAACAGAGTCTGAGGTCTTTGGTGTTTCTGGGGGTTTGGCAGTCACACTCTGTTCCTGTTCTGGTAGAAACAGACGTATTTTCCCTTTATCCGCATCACTCTGCCTCATGTATGTAGCGCCCCTCTCCACCTGATTACCTCCTTTAATAGCAATCTGCTTACAGGTTCTGATGGACAGGTCTGGGTTCTTTTGGATCCCGCCACCCACTCAGTAGGGTGAATCTTTTTTCTTTTTTATTATGAAATTAGTTGGCGGTGCCTCCACCCCCCTCGCTCCTTCCTGGCAGGGTCACCAGGGCAGCCTGGGCGGAAAATTCTAACTACAGAGGAATCCCCACTTACTTGCCAGATAGTTGGAGACTTCCAAGAAATAACACAACACATAAAAATATATTCAACACAACAATTATATTAAACAGGCAATAAATATAACATAACAGGGTGAAACACTATTTTTAGGGTCACCGGTGCCCACACTTAAAATACCCGTGACTTGATTTAACAAATGTAAAATTAGTGTCCTGTTGGTACGCGTACTTTGCTGGGGCCCTTGATGACCTATAAAATTCTCTGCAGCGGTTTAGCAGTGTGGCTGACTGGGTTCAGTACAGCCCAAAGGACCCACAAGTGGGAGGAGGTGGTGAATCCCTCCACAGGTGTAATAAGCAGTAGGCTATAAAATCCTCAAACCCTCACTCCCTGGCTTGAGGACACAGTTCAGGGAGTAGAGGGTCCCCAAAACAAATTCCCTGACTAACTAACTAAAGACAGTGCACTCACGAACTCCATGAATGATCTTCAGGTTTGAGGATGACGCTGGACTCCTCAGTCACTGCAGGTTGGCTGCTGTCTGCTGACAGGGATCCTGCTCAGGTGGGAATCAGGCTGCGTTGGTCCCAGGATTTCCCCTCACCACAAAGGGGTGCAGGGCTCAAGGTGTAGGTTATACAACTACCCTAACATCCAAACTGTAGCCTCCTCGCCCAGCCTCCAGTCACTCACTCCTCAGGCAGGAATCAGCCCTGGACTAGCAGCGCTGACCATGTGGGGACTGGTCTCACCAGGGGAGCTGGAGGCGAACCCAGCCTGGCTGGGGAAATTTCTCAGCAAACGTAACAATTGGGAATCATCCCTGGGGAAGGAAAACCCAGCTGAGGGATCTGCGGTCAGGTCCCTAGAGGCCAGTTCTCAGGGGGAACCCTGCCTGCAGGCCTGGGACTCACCAGCTCCCCACACAGCCAGCTTGGCCTTTTTCCTGGCTGGCTCCAGCCTCCCCTCAAAATGGCTTCTCTGCCCTCCTCAACTCCCTGGGAGGGGCATCTGACTCCCTATTGGTTGCTGGGCAGACTCTGAGTTTGCCTTGGCTCCTCCTCCCTGAGCTGCCAGCAGACAGAGCTCCAGGAATCTATGTAATCTCCTTGGGGGTTACACGTACATTAGGTACCTTTGAAGCATGGTGCTGTAACGTTTAGCCTTTTCGTATTCGGTTAAGTCGTTTCTTTGAAGAACAGACTTCATTTCAACAGCCAGCAAGGGAGTTCGGTTGTTCTGATATTTTCCTCTGCTGGAGGGGGAGCCCTTAATTGCTCCAATTGGCGGCTGGGCACCAGGTACATTTTTTTCTGCAAACTCCATTATCGATTAGTCAAAAGCCCCGTTATCAGAGGGATAGCAAAACTTAACAGAGGTCCGATAAACCCCCCAGACTGCTTCACCAGATGTTTCTTTCTTTTAAGTGAAACTCTTTTGTTACACAAAGTTTTTATAAGCGTGTGTCTCTTTTTCAGCACGCACACTTGAATTTTGTGTCAAAGGTATGTTTCCTTTTAAGGTATTGAGCGCTATTTCTGAGATGGCCACTATTAAATCGTCAGAAGCGGAACACAGGATAGCCCTCCTTTGCTGCAGGACGATTTGCTAAGTAATTTTAAAAAGACCAGGTTTCTCTTCACACAGCTAGACATATTTTTGGTCAGCAACCACGGCAGTTAAAAAGGGGCCCGCCAATAATTGATCTCTTTGTATACCCGGCTGTTGTTCTTTTCAAAGTATAAACCACTACCCAGCCTGGAGGGAAAAGACCAGTTCTTAGTCTATAAGCTCCTGGTGTGGAAGCATTTAAATCCACCATCAGGTAGCCATAAGGCAGTGGTCCCCAACCTTTTTGTGGCCAGTAGCACATTCATGTTTTCAGAAGAGTGTGGCAGACGCCAACAATTTTTCAAGGGTTATTTTGTATTTGTATATTAAATAATATGAAAACCATCATATTTAATATTACATAATATATGAATCCATAAGATAAAAAGGGTAATTTTACACGTAAAAGGTATTGATTAAGTTATTCGGCAATTACTTTTTCACCTTACCATGTGAATTTACTTTTTTTTAATCTACCTGTAAGAAAAATGAAGGAGTTTTGACAAAATAAATATCAAACAGTTTTCATCTTATTTATTTTTAAAACGTAAAACTTTGTTGAATTGCTGGTCCAATATATTTATTATTCTTACTTTAACATAGAATGAAGCCTGCAGCCCCGGAGTTCTCTGTCCCCGGCAGGCGCGGGGAGGCCCCGGAGTTCTCTGTCCCCGGCAGGCATTGGGCTGCGGCTTCTCTCCCCTGCTGGGCACTAGGCAGGCACACATAAATGCCCAGGCAGGCGCCATGGTGCCCGCGGGCACCACGTTGGGAACCACTGCTATAGAGTCATCTGCTGTCGTCCTTGGCCCAGTGACTATCCAGTCTTATTATGAATGACTACAAATTCCACTCTGAATGATTTGAGATGAAACAACATTTTGAAATGTAGGTGTTTCCAGTGGGATGGGAATTCTGTTTTTCGAACAGCTCTAATATCCAATCTGAACACTGCATGTGATGGAAAATCCACCATGTTCTTAGGTGAGTTGTTCCAGTGGTTAAGTGGACTCTGCCTGGGCATGTAGTGCCCAGTCCTGAGGAAACAACCACTGGTGTACAATGCAACAGAGCACCTCCTGGCAACCCAGGTCACCAGGGCACACCAAGCCTGTTCTGGGCTCACTACACTGGCTTCCTGTTGTGTATTTGGTTGTCATGGTTTTTGTTCCTATGGCAACTGAGTTAGATTATTAGGGGATAGTTCGGCCAGCTTCGGCCGGTTGAGTAAGCTCTGTGTCTGTAAATAAAATGGTAGTTTTGTTAGCTGTCTGCTGTCTGGCCTCAAGTGATTTCTTCCTAAACCGGCTGCCCCCAAGGATATAACAAGTGGCAATGATGGATGGGATTCCGGTGCTGCTCCAGTAACAGAAGGAAGTAGAAGTCAAGGTAAAGAACAAACAAACAAAAATACTGCTTGTTTGCACTGACTGTGAAAGTGAAACTAAAAATCATGGCTACTCTGACCAGGCCACTGGAACCTTTTGATGAGAATATAGAGCAGTGGTATGTGTATACTGAGCGTTTTGAGCTTTTTCTTATTGCAAATGACATTACAGAAGTGAAGAAGGTGCCAATATTCTTAAGTGTTGTAGGGGCTAAAACCTACTCCCTGCTACGCAGCTTACTACACCCTGTTAAGCCTGAGACTAAATCTTACAGTGACATTGTGGAAATCCTGGGGTCCCATTTTTCCCCAAAACCACTGGTAATTGCTGAAAGATAGAGGTTCCACAAAAGAGACCAAAAGGAAGATGAAACAGTTGTACAATTTGTAGCAATTTTTAAAAAGCTAGCAGAACACTGTGAATTTAAAGAGATGTTAAATGATGCCCTGCGTGGCAGGTTAGTGTGTGGCCTCTACAGAGAAGCTATACGGAAGTGCCTACTGACAGAGGCTCAGCTTACATTACAGAAGGCTGTTGCTATTGCTGTCTCCATGGAACTGGCTACAAGGGAGGCACAATACATCGGTGCATCCCCTAGTGTGCAAAAAGTGTCACAAGAACCGACCCACAAAACGGTGCAGAGTCAAGAATGTTACCGCTGTGGAAAGCCGGGTCACCAGGCATCAGAATGCTGGTGTAAGGACCTGATGTGTCGACACTGTGGCAAAAAGGGACACATTGAGTGTGCCTGTAAACAAAAGAAAAAGAGGCCTGTGGTCTGGCCAACAAAAAGAGGAACCCTGCATACCCTAGAGCAGACCCAGGATGATCAAGGTGACACCTCATCACAAGAGGAAGTGCCACTGCATGTTTTGTCTTTGGCAGTGGGCTCACATGAATACTGGGTAACCCTGTTGTTGGATGGCAAACTTATAGGCATGGAACTGGACACCGGTGCAGCTGTCTCGCTGGTCTCCGAGACTGTGTATAAAGAAAAGCTACAGCATCTTCCACTTAAGGCAACAAAAACTGTTCTGAAGACTTATACGAGAGAAGCTGTGCCCATGTTGGGCACTATTGATGTTAAGGTGGAGCTCAATGGACAGGCTGCTAAATTGCCACTGTTTGTGGTGAGAGGTAACTACCCAGCCTTAATGGGTAGGTCTTGGCTTGGGAAGATTCAAGTGAACTGGGCAGAAGTGCACCGGATGACTAAAGAAGAAACCAGTCTAACCCAGTCTAAGGAAACATGCTGCTGTTTTTGGAGATGATTTGGGAAGTATGAAGGGAATCACTGTGACATTGAACATTAAACCTGACAGTCCACCAAAATATCTGAAAGCCCGAACTGTGCCATATGCCATCATGCCAAAAGTCGAAGCAGACCTGGAGCGCCTGGTCACCAATGGAGTCCTAATACCAGTTACCCATAGCTCATGGGCCACTCCTATCATTCCAATAGTGAAGAAAGATGGCTCTCTCCGGATTTGCGGTGATTTTAAAGTCACTGTCAACCCAGTGTTGTGTGCAGAGCAATACCCGCTTCCCCGCATCGATGAACTCTTCGCAGGCCTGGCTGGGGGACAAAAGTTCAGTAAGATTGATCTGAATCAAGCATATTTACAGATGCACATCGATGAAAAGTCCCAAGAGCTGTTGACTATTGTGACTCATAAGGGGCTTTATCGATACTGTCGCCTACCCTTCGGAATAACGTCTCCTCCCGCCCTGATCCAGAGTGCTATGGACCAGATCTTGTGTGGCTTGTCAGGAGTTCAGTGCTATCTGGATGATATCCTGGTCACTGGAAGAAATGAAGAGGATCACTTAAAGAATTTAGAGGCTACCCTACAAAGACTGGAAGAGTATGGCCTACGAGTTCGCAAAGACAAGTGTGAATTCTTCAAAGCCCTCTGTTGAATATTTGGGACACATCATTGATTCTGCAGGTCTTCATAAGGCCCCTGCAAAAGTTAAAGCTATTGTGGAGGCTCCCCCACCTCGAAATGTAAGCCAGCTGCGCTCGTTTCTAGGACTACTGAACTATTATGGAAAGTTCATCTCACAGTTAACCACACTGCTAAAACCACTTCATGAGCTCCTTGGGCAGAACAAGGCCTGGAATTGGACTGAAGCCTGTGATGTTGCATTTAACAAAGCTAAGGATGCATTGCTAAATTCTGAAGTTCTAACGCACTTTGATCCGTCCTTACCCCTACAATTGGCCTGCGATGCCTCCCCTTATGGAGTAGGAGCAGTCGTGTCACACATTATGCCTTCGGGAGAAGAGAGACCTATTGCTTTTGCTTCACGCACTCTAAGCAAAGCAGAAACTAACTACACCCAAATCGAACGTGAGGTATTAGGAATTGTTTTTGGAATTCGGAAGTTTCATCAGTACCTGTTTGGGTGAAAGTTTACTCTTCTCACAGACCATCGACCTCTGACGTCAATTTTTGGACCCTACACAGGCATTCCCCCATTAGCTGCTAGTTGTATGCAACGTTGGGCATTGTTACTTTCGGCACACACATATGAAATCAAATATCGGAAATCCACTCTGCACGGCAATGCAGATGGCCTCTCAAGGTTTCCTTTGCCGGTCAAACATCAAGATAGTGCCCAAAAGGAAATCTTCTACTTTGAACAGGTAGAGAATACACCCATCACTGCTACTCAGATAAAGAAGGCAACTCGCGTTGACCCAGTATTGTCCCAAGTTATGGACCTGGTGATGCATGGAAAATCTCGACAAACCTCTCCGGTCTCATCCGACCTTGTTACTTACATGTCCAGGAGGACGGAGTTATCGGTCCAATCTGGTTGTTTGTTGTGGGGGAGACGTGTCATTATTCCACCACCACTGAGATCACAGATGTTAGAGCAGCTCCATTCCGGTCACTGTGGAATAGTGCGCATGAAGGAAATTGCACGAAGCTATTTTTGGTGGCCTGGATTGGACAGTGCTATTGAAGAGAAGGCAAAAGTTTGTATGTCATGTCAGGGTGTGAGGAATGCACCCCAGTGGGCACCCCTACACCCATGGGACTGGCCTGAAAACCCGTGGCAACGTGTTCACATTGACTTCGCTGGCCCCCTTGAAGGAAGCATGTTCTTGGTGGCAGTAGATGCCCATTCTAAATGGCCAGAAGTCTCTATAATGCAGTCCACTACTGCAGAGAGTACTATCCAAAAACTACGAGAACTCTAGTCGTTTTGGTCTGCCAGAACAACTTGTGAGCGACAACGGACTGCAGGAGTTTCAAAATTTTATGAAGGCAAATGGGATACACCACATCACGTCAGCACCATATCATCCATCCACCAACGGATTAGCTGAAAGATTTGTGCAGACAATGAAACACACTTTGAAATCAGCAAGGGGACAACACTCCATTCAAAAGCGTCTGGATACCTTCTTACTTTCCTACAGAAACACACCTCATGCTACGACCCAGGCATCCCCGGCCTTTCTAATGATGGGACGACAGCTGCGCACTTGCTTTGATCTGCTGAAACCTTCTGAACCCCGACAAATTGTGCAACATCAGCAGCAATATCAAGTCATCAGACGGGCACCCAGAGCAAAAGACCGAACCTTTAGCCCGGGACAGCCAGTTTTGGCTCGGAATTATACTTCCAGAGCTAAATGGGTCCCAGCCACAATCATCACTCAAACAGGACCTGTTTCCTACACAGTCCGGACTGCAGAGAATCTTACCTGGCGGCGACATGTAGATCAGCTGTTGCCAGGTCATGCCAGTCCTCAGGACACCTCTGCAGTTGAGGGGTCTGACTTCACCTCTTCTGGTGAGACACCAAATCACGAATCACCTGTTCCTGACTGTTCTCCTCCATTACTGCCGGCGGCTGAGATACCCCTTTGCCCAGCACGAGCTGATACCACCTCCTCACCTGTTCGTGCTGCGGACCCTGAGCCCATTGTACTTTCGGGTGCAACAACACCAGAAGTTCGCCGTAATCCACCTAGAGACAGAAGGCCTCCTCATCGGCTGGATCTTTAGCTAGGGCGAACCCACGGTTATGGGGCAAAATAATCCCCAGGGTTTAGCCGGGAATGGAGGGATGTTCTTATTAGGGGGGGAGGAATATGTTGTGTATTTGGTTGTCATGGTTTTTGTTCCTATGGCAACTGTTAGATTATTAGGGGATAGCTCGGCCAGCTTGTGTGAGCTCTGTGTCTGTAAATAAAATGGTAGTTTTGTTAGCTGTCTGCTCTCTGGCCTCAAGTGATTTCTTCCTAAACCGGCTGCCACCAAGGATATAACACTTCCCACAGAACATTATGTCTAATTTAATGTCTCAGTCATTCAAGGCACATCATGATTTGGGCCTGGAACACCTAAGAGATTTCCACTCATTCCAGGACTGCACCCATCAGCTTTGTCCCTTAGACACAAAGGAGCTGTCTCCTGCAAGGGGAAAGCTCATTTGTGCAGGAGACAGTTTTCTTGGGGGCCGATCAAAGACTCAAGAACAAAATTCCACAAGAACTAAAAAATCACCTGAAACTCCTTTCCGATCCACTTGCGGGGTTCCTCAGTCTGCTTTTGCTAATATAAGCCCATATCATATCATAAAATAAACTCACCAATAACCATCCATGACCCTCCATAAAAAATCCATGTGTTTTTGTCCCAGGGGAGGAATAAAGAATGGACCACGTACACTGAAAGTAAATCATTGGAAGGTGCTCTGATGCCAGAATGATGGGCATGGCAATGAATTTGTATAGATGAGAAGAGGAAACGATAGGGGCATATTTTCACTGCTATCTAATTGTGTGTGTATGGGCATTAAGATACCTGTAAATAGCATCCTATTTATCTTCCTGAATTTCAAAGGAAAGTCTGGACTGGGGGTTAGGGCCATCTCTGGAGTGAGGAATATTCTGTTGCTAGGTGTCTCACCATTACCACACACCTGGCAGAATGTTCATTCTCAATGCAACACCCTGTCCAAAAGCCTGCAATACCCAAGGGGTGACATTTTACCATTATAATTTTTCGGTGGTTCAATCTCAATCTTTCCCCCAGTGGTCTCAGGGAGCTGCCCAATACACCTCATCAGAGAAGCATCAGCCCTGGAACAGTCTTTCAAAAATTGTTTACTAAGAAAAAGTAAAAATTCACAAGGAAGAAATGTTAGAAAAAAAAGAGCAGGAGTAAAAAAGCAGGACAGTTCCAGACAGGCTGATCAATAGGGAATTACAGGGGAAATCATAGACCCCGTCTCAGTCACACATATTTCTTGCCAGCAGACAAAACTCCAATATAAAAGCTGTATGAACTAGTTCCCAGGTAGGGATTGTTTCTGATGCACTGATGGCCCAGAGAGCATTTGAGAGCAGAATAGCCCAATCATACAACATTTATGTCCTCACAGGACATTTGATCTGTACTCAGCATTCTTATAGTGATGTTCCAGAGACCCCATCTTCAACATCATCATAACCTGGGTCTCCAGGAAGCAGGGACAGGGCATCTCTCTCAGCTTCAGAGACCTCTTCGCTTCTTAGTGAGAGCAGACTCCAATCTGAAAATAAACAAGGGGGCATATTACAGTCAATGTAACTATTCTACACCCATGTGCACTCATATCACATGGGTGAGCTCCCTATGGTATGGGCTGTGACTTATCCCCTCTGTTCTTGTGACTGGGGCCCTGACAGGTTTTAATCCATTATCTCACTATAGCCTACAAAGAAAACATCTGGGAGTGCATTCACTCTGTGCTGAGACCTGCCTGTTGCAGGAGTAGTGTGGGGATGTCAGTGAGCTGGTGTCACCTCCCTGATGCTCCAGTAGGGGCTGCTTTAACTTCTGATGGTGGTATAGTCCCTAAGGGTACATACACCAGCTGAAACCAGGTGGGGTGGAGCAGGCTGGGGCTTCTATCTCACAGGACATTCAAGGGCAAGAAGCCAAAAAGCAGGGGACATCATAGATCTCAATTGCCCCACAATATGTGTTTCAATGTTTCTCTCAACAAGAACAATTAAATGCACATTTCTTCGTAACCCACTTTCCTCTGAGGTGCAAAGTGGGAGCTCAGCCCTCAGCCCCATACTGTGAGTTGCTCTCATAAAAGGCTAATGGAGCAATTTACATACTGAAGAGAGTGATTTCAAACCTGATGCCAGGTCTCTAACTAACCCCACTGCAGGGTCCTGCTCTTCCCATTACCATCCAGGGCACTGACACCTTGTTTGGGGTAAGACATGCAGGCTGTGATCCTGCAAACACACCCATGTAACTTTGTCCTCACAACAAGTACTTTGGCCAGGGTCACTTCCTTGCTGCATAATCCATATTCCCACACGGACATTGGTCCCATGGATCACTGGGAAACACAGACATTTCCAGCTTTGCCAACCCCAAGCGTTCAAAAATTAGGAGTTGACAGGAAGTGGGGCCTGCAGCAGAGCCAATCTCCAGAGAACCTAATAATCTGCCTGATTGGCTGAAAGAGTCCTTTGAGTGGCTCACTAGTCCAGCAGGGCTGCAGTCCAGCAGCTGCTCATAGCATTCACCCATGGCTGCCAAAGCTCCTGCCTTGTTCCCACTCCTGTTCCTGCTTTACCTCAGCCTTACACCTGCCTTGCTTCTCTCCAGGTTACCTGGTCCTGACCCTCAGCTCCAATTCCTGACTCCAGTTCTGCCCCTGAGCTCCAATTTCTGACTTTACCTCTGAGTTCAGCTCTAACTACTGGGCCTGATACTGGGTCTAACTATTGGACATGACTAACTATGTCTCAGTCACTGACAGGAGTCAGGCCTCAACATATCATGAGATTGGCTTAAAAATCATTAGATTAAACATACTTTTTTTGGTCTTTTTTTTTTGTCCTCTGGTTTCTGAGCCTTTAGGTGAAACACAGTTCATGTTCTGAAGCAGGGTCGGCTCTAGGCACCAGCAAAGCAAGCAGGTGCTTGGGGCAGCACATTTGCAGGGGCGGTAGGGATCCAGCATGGGAGCTGAGAACCCCAGGGGCCCTGGGAGCTGTAGTTCTTAGCCAGCTCCCTGCCTATAGAGCCAGCCCTGGAGCAGGGAAAGAACTACATTTCCCAGCATTCCCTTGGTAGTGATCAACAGGAAAGGGAAGGGGAGGGAGTGAGGTAGCTGAGACCTCTTGCTGCAGCTTGCTGTGAATGGAGAGCTCACTGCTAGAACGGGGTGGAACTGTGAACACCCTCAACATTCAAGCTCAATTTGGGCAGCTGTTACTTCATTTCTCCCAAATCAAATATACTGATCCACTGTCACTTGCTGTAGAAAAAGTAGGATGAAATTGAGCAAGAAATTCTTCCCAGTGGTTATTAGGACTGGAATTGCTATTTTCAACAGCCATTGCCATCTTTTTCTCTTTTTTCTTTAAGTTTTATTTGTTTAAAAGGAAGACAGTGATATTCCATTGGCAAATTCCCCATAGAAACAAAGAGTGGAACAAAAGAATAATAAAGGCACCTCAGCTTTTCCTTGTTTATGTAGGACAGTCTTATAATATGCATCCAGCTCTCTTCCAATCACACAAGCTGAAAATTGTTCCACTTTACTGCAGTTCTGTAACCATATGGGAACCAATCCTGTCTGTGTTGTGTGCACATCCAAAATTCCTGCTGAATGACCCACCCTGGGAGCGAGTTACCAGTGACCCAGGGCTGGGGCAGCAGGGGGGTATGGGTGAGGGGGGGCAGAACTGGGGTGGCAGGGTTGTGGTGGGGAGCCCATGTCTGGAGTGGGGGGCAGCCAAAATTTTTTTGCTTGGGGCAGCAAAAAACTTAGAGCCGGCCCTGTTCTGAAGCTTCTTTCTGCAACCATCAGGGCTAGAAAACTTGCTTTTTTAAAAATTAAAGCAGAGATTCTCATGTCTCCTGGAGTTTGAACTTTCAAAAATACTAGATACCATGAGACTAGCAATAAACTGCAAGAATTGGCAAAAGTGCATTTCCCCACTCACCTGTCTGTGAATCCCTGTTACTGTCACTTTCTCCTATGGCTCCAGTGACTTCCCGGGCATACTGCTCAGGGTCGTGGTCATCATTGGGGTCAGAAACTTCTTTGACAGCATCATAATCGTCCTGTGTGACATCTTCAGGCAGTGCAGGAGCCTCTGAAAAAGAGGCAAGAATTAATGGTAATGAGGAGAGACCTTCCACTGAATAGAGAAATAAATTATACACCAGGCACAAACAGCCTGAGGTACTGACACCCCAAGGGGGATGAGAAACCCAAAGTCCTTCCCCCCCAACCTTAGTGTCAGAGGAATTTAATTCATGTGACATTTGTCTGACACATTTCAAGGACCTGATATAACTGTAAATTGCTCAAAGGAGCCTCAAACAGAAACTCAAATGAAGGTTGTGGGAGATTTGAGAAGAGGTGGCTGGCAGTGGGGTTTATGTCAGAGGAAGATTTGCCCATGGTACTTTGTTGTTATACTAATTAAACAAATAAATGATTCTTTAATTTGTTCTATCCCCCATTTTCTAAACTTTCCGTCATTGTGTAAAAGCTCATTTTGCCATTTCTCTAAACTAGTCTGGCCCATAACCTATCTCTGATCTGCAATTTCTGGAAACTGCACCACCAAGTCAGGCCATGCATGGATCTATGGGTATGAAATCTGTACATCCCTTTCGTATGTGAAACTCAGGTGTAGATTAGTGGACTTAGCCAGGCAGGGATGACTGAGAGAGACCATTACCACAGAGCAGAGGGCTGTGTTCAGGAGCTTGTCCCCTAACTTTGTGAGAAACGTTAGTACATATTAAAGTGAAGGTCATGGAGCAGTGACTAGAGTCAGGGGCACCATGGGCAGGGGCTGAATAAACTTATTGTAGAGTCACACTGGTTGGCCTGTGTCAGGTTTCCCTCCCCACTCAGAACTCTGGGGTACAGATGTGGGAACATGCATGAAAGACCCCCTAAGCTTATTTCTACCTGCTTAGGTTAAAAACTTCCCCAAGGCAAAAATCCTTTCCTTGTCCTTGGATGGTATTGCTGCCACCACCAAGTGATTTAGAAAAAAATTCAGGAAACAGACCACTTGGAGTCCCTATTTCTCCAAAATATTTCCCCAAGCCCCTTCACCTCCTTTCCTGGGGAGGCTTGAAAATAATATACTAACCAATTGGTTACAATGTGAGCATAAACCAAACCTCTTGGGTTTTAGGACACTGAAAATCAATCAGGTTCTTAAAAGAATAATTTTATTTTTTTTTAAAAGTAAAAGAATCACACCTGCAAAATCAGGATGAAAGGTAACTTTACAGGGTAAATAAAAAGATTTAAAACACAGAGGATTCGCCTCTGACTCTGCTTTCCAGCTACAAAACAGGAATTAAATTACTTCTTTGCATAGGGAAAATTCACAAGCTAAAACAAAAGATAATCTAACTCATTTCCTTTCCTTACTTACATTTTTTGGAATTTTAGATGCTCATTTCAGGTATAAAGAACAGGAGTACTTGTGGCACCTTAGAGACTAACAAATTTCTTTCAGCATAAGCTTTCGTGGGCTACAGCTCACTTCTTCAGATGCATAGAATGGAACACACAAACAGGAGATATTTATACATACAGAGAACATGAAAAGGTGGAAGTATGCATACCAACTGGAAGAGTCCAATCGAGATGAGCTATCGTCAGTAGGAGAAAAAAAACCTTTGAAGTGACAGTTGGGATGACCCATAGAAGGTGTGAGGAGAACTTAACATAGGGAAATAGATCCAATTAGTGTAATGACCCAACCATTCCCAGTCTCTGTTTAAACCTAAGTTAATTGTATCTAATTTGCATATTAATTCGAGTTCAGCAGTCTCTTTTGGAGTCTTTTTTTGAAGCTTTTTGTTGCAAAATTGCCACCTTCAAGTCTGTCACTGAGTGATTAGAGAGGTTGAAGTGTTCTCCCACTGGTTTTTTAATGTTATGATTCCTGATGTCAGATTTGTGTCCATTTATTCTTTTGCGTAGAGACTGTCCGGTTTGGTCAATGTACATGGCAGAGGGGCATTGCTGGCACATGATGGCATATATCATGTTGGTAGATGTGCAGGTGAACGAGCCCCTGATGGCATGGCTGATCTGATTAGGTCCTATGATGGTGTCACTTGAATAGATATGTAGACAGAGCTGGCATCGGGCTTTGTTGCAAGGATAGGTTCCTGGGTTAGTGTTTATGTTGTATGGTGTGCGGTTGCTGGTGAGTATTTGCTTCAGGTTGGGAGGCTGTCTGTAAGCGAGGACTGGCCTGTCTCCCAATATCTGTGAGAGTGAGGGATCATCTTTCAGGATAGGTTGTAGATCTTTGATGATGCGCTGGAGAGGTTTTAGTTGGGGGCTGTAGGTGATGGCTAGTGGCATTCTGTTATTTTCTTTGTTGGACCTGTCCTGTATTAGGTGGCTTCTGGGTACTCTTCTGGCTCTGTCAATCTGTTTTTTCACTTCAGCAGATGGGTATTGTAGTTTTAAGAATGCTTGATAGAGATCTTGTAGGTGTTTATCTCTGTCTGAGGGATTGGAGCAAATACAGTTGTATCTTAGAGCTTGGCTGTAGACAATGGATCGTGTGGTGTGTTCTGGATGGAAGCTGGAGGCATGTAGGTAAGTATAGCAGTCAGTGGGTTTCCGGTATAGGGTGGTGTTTATGTGACCATCGCTTATTAGCACAGTAGTGTCTAGGAAATGGACCGCTTGTGTGGATTGATCTAGGCTGAGGTTGATGGTCGGATGGAAATTGTTAAAATCATGGTGGAATTCCTCGAGGGCTTCTTTTCCATGGGTCCAGATGATGAAGATGTCATCAATGTAGCGCAAGTAGAGTAGGGGCGTTAAGGGACGAGAGCTAAGAAAGCGTTGTTCTAAGTCAGCCATAAAAATGTTGGCATACTGTGGGGCCATGCGGGTACCCATAGCAGTGCCGCTGACTTGAAGGTATATATTGTCCCCAAATGTGAAATAGTTGTGAGTGAGGACAAAGTCACAAAGTTCAGCCACCAGGTTAGCTGTGATATTATCGGGGATACTATTCCTGATGGCTTGTAGTCCATCTTTGTGACTTTGTACCCACATGGCCCCACAGGACAACTGTACTAGTATTCTCCCTCTGTGGGCCACCAAGGGCACCCACTCAAGGCCCCTGGCTCCTCAGCTGTCACCTCTCTTGGGCAGATACCTCCATCCCTTCTGACTGGGATTTTTCCAGGCTTCACAGTTCTCTGGCTACGTGGTGATATTCCCAGGAAGTCAGACTGCTTAAAGGCCAGTGTGTATGCTTCACTTTCTCTCTAGAGGTTATTCCCAGTATATTGCCTGCAGTTGTAAGTTGCCATTCACCTCCTTCCAAGCAAGTGCATTTATTCTTAAGGTAAAAGCATTACAAAGAAAACACATTAGAGCAATAAAAGAACCTACACACAAGCAAAAAAGCTTACCAGAGACCACCCCAACTCAAACCTCAGGCTCTTGTAGGTGCCAGTCCTTCACAACCCACAAATGGGTTTTCTCCAGAGTTACAAGTTCACAACTGTCTCAGATTCAGAACCCGAATCCAGGTTGGGTGGTACAGCTATTTCTTTACACAGGTAATCCACAGACAATGACCTACTCCTCAGAGCATAGCTTTAAAAGACTGGATTTTTACATAACTGAAGGTGGTGCAATTTGCATTAACCACTCCCTAGGGATTCCCCAGAAAATCCATCTCACACTTATTTTGCCAAAAGTCCATTCTTGTCTAGCAAATTTTCAATATAGTCCTTTGAACTCCCAGAACTCATATCACACCTCCCCTCAAATAGCTTATATGCAATCCCGGCTCATGGTAATACATAACCTTTGCATTTAATACAATGGACCCCAAACATATTTAAATTTAATTCAATAAGGCCTCCCAATGATATGCAGGAAATTGTCATATCTGCCATAGCATTCATTCTTGATTTGAAGATATCAAGAGATGGAGAATCCATCATTTCCCTTGGTAGTTTGTTCCAGTGATTAATCTTATCTTCAGACTGAGCTTGCTAGCTGCAGTGTTGAATTAACTCATTCTTTGCTTTCTTCTTTCTCTCCCCCGCCCCCGTCCCCGCCTCTTCTACCTGCAAAGGAAACTTCCACTCCCCACTCACACCCCAAAATGCTTCGCGATGCTAGCATCAGCGTTAGCAATATACAATGCTGATCTGCCTTCTGACAGGACTCCCTGAGGGAGGGGACCTTGGGGTGTGACAGTCCCCCCCTTGACCCGAATCAACATTTTGTTGGGAGGGGTCACCACTGAGGTTTCCATCCTCCTCTGGGTACAGTGGCAAGGGTTACTGTGGGTCTTCTACGTAAACAGTAATATAGCACACATAAAATTATTAGGGCAGCAACAATTGCATACACCAGCCAATAATGACATAACACATCCCCCCGTTGTCACAAATCGAAAGGCACTCTGGGGTTTGTGGTTCTCCAAACACACAGAGAGGTATTGGTGAACACATGTGCTGCATGGGGCATATTCCAATGCCTCCCCTTCCCAACAGATGTGTTGAACCACCTCATAAAAGCGGCCTGGCACTACCTTCCCTTTATACACCATTTGAGGGGACTCCATAAGCCACAGCTGCCAAGTGTTGCCCTCTGCAATCCATATGTGCTGATAGAGGATGTAGTCAGCGGGGGGGACCCATCTCCCACACGTCACAATGGACCAATCCCAGATCCCAGATAATATGTGATGCCACCTTCCTAGGATGCTAAGCCACAATTCTCCCCCTCCCCCCCCCACCAGTGGATAATTGACCTTTTCTTTTACCAGGGCCAATTTTGGACACTGGTAACATTAACAAAGGAGGCCAAAAACAATGGAGACTCAAGGATTCCCATAAAGATGTGTCATCATACATAGGTAATAGGGTAATAATTGGAGATATACCAATCTCCTAGAACTGGAAGGGACCTTGAAAGGTCATCAAGTCCAGCCCCCTGCCTTCACTAGCAGGACCAATTTTTGCCCCAGGTTCCTAAGTGGCCCCCTCAAGGATTGAACTCACAACCCTGGGTTTAGCAGGCCAATGCTCAAACCACTGAGCTATCCCTCCCCCAAGGGATACATTGTTTTACCCTGACAAATTTTGCAGGCCTGAAGGAGCAAGAGCGGTCCCACCACTCCTGTTTGGGGTGTTCCTGGGCTCTTGCTATTATTGCCTTATCCTGTTAACAAAGCAAGACGGAGATAAAAAAACAACACAAATGCACTTGTTGGGGAAACTGAGGCACAGATGAAAACTCCCTAAATTATTAATTGTCCCGTTATAGCCCTGGCGTTCATTATGAATGTTGTTTGCCTGGTTTAGGAGGTTACAACAACCATATTACATCCCAAGATCAGTAATTGCTATTGCTTGCCAAAAGGGCTTCTGTCATAAACATACAGCTAAGGGTAGCATAAAATCCCTCTTTACCCTGTAAGGGGTTAATTCCTCTTTTACCTGTAAAGGGTTAAGAAGCTCAGGTAACCTAGCTGACACCTGACCAAAAGTACCAATGAGGGGACAAGATACTTTCAAATCTGCGGGGGGCAGGGAAACAGGCTTTGTCTGTCTGTTCTGTGTGTTTGCCAGACACAGATCAAGGAAGCAAGCAATCCAGCTCCTATAAAGTTAGTAAGTATTTAGCAAGGAAATGCGTTAGTTTACTTTTATTTTGGCTTGTTTCAGAGTAGCAGCCGTGTTAGTCTGTATCCGCAAAAAAAACAGGAGTACTTGTGGCACCTTAAAGACTAACAAATTTATTGTAGCATGAGCTTTCGTGAGCTAAAGCTCACTTCTTCGGATGCATAGAATGGAACACACAGACAGGAGATATTTATACATACAGAGAACATGAAAAGGTGGAAGTATGCATACCAACAGGCAGAGTCTAATCAATTGAGATGAGCTATCGTTAGCAGGAGGAAAAAAAACTTTTTGAAGTGATAATTAAGATGGCCCATAGAAGGTGTGAGGAGAACTTAACATAGGGAAATAGATTCAATTGGTGTAATGACCCAACCATTCCCAGTCTTTATTTAGACCACAGTTAATGGTATCTAGTTTGCATATTAATTCAAGTTCAGCAGTCTCTCTTTGGAGTCTGTTTTTGAAGTTTTTTTGTTGCAAAATTGCCACCTTCAAGTCTGTCACTGAGTGGTTAGGAAGGTTGAAGTGTTCTCCCACTGGTTTTTGAATGTTATGATTCCTGATGTCAGATTTGTGTCCATTTATTCTTTTGCGTAGAGACTGTCCGGTTTGGCCAATGTACATAGCAGAGGGGCATTGCTGGCACATGATGGCATATATCACGTTGGTAGATGTGCAGGTGTACGAGCCCCTGATGGTGTGTCTGATGTGATTAGGTCCTGTGATGGTGTCACTTGAATGGATATGTGGACAGAGCTGGCATCGGGCTTTATTGCAAGGATAGGTTCCTGGGTTAGTGTTTATGTTGTATGGTGTGCGGTTGCTGGTGAGTATTTGCTTCAGGTTGGGAGGCTGTCTATAAGCAAGGACTGGCCTGTCTCCCAAGTATGCCAAGTATGCCAACATCTTTATGGCTGACTTAGAACAACGCTTCCTTAACTCTCGTTCCCTAACACCCCTACTCTACTTGCGCTACATTGATGACATCTTCATCATCTGGACTCATGGAAAAGAAGCCCTCGAGGAATTCCACCGAGATTTTAACAATTTCCATCCCACCATCAACCTCAGCCTAGACCAATCCACACAAGCGGTCCATTTCCTAGACACTACTGTGCTAATAAACGATGGTCACATAAATACCACCCTATACCGGAAACCTACTGACCGCTATACTTACTTACATGCCTCCAGCTTCCATCCCGGACACACCACACGATCCATTGTCTACAGCCAAGCTCTAAGATACAACCGTATTTGCTCCAATCCCTCGGACAGAGATAAACACCTACAAGATCTCTATCAAGCATTCTTAAACCTACAATACCCACCTGCTGAAGTGAAAAAACAGATTGACAGAGCCAGAAGAGTACCCAGAAGCCACCTACTACAGGACAGGCCTAAAAAAGAAAATAACAGAACACCACTAGCCATCACCTACAGCCCCCAACTAAAACCTCTCCAGCGCATCATCAAAGATTTACAACCTATCCTTAAAGATGATCCCTCACTCTCACAGATCTTGGGAGACAGGCCAGTCCTTGCTTATAGACAGCCTCCCAACCTGAAGCAAATACTCACCAGCAACCGCACACCATACAACATAAACACTAACCCAGGAACCTATCCTTGCAATAAAGCCCGATGCCAGCTCTGTCCACATATCCATTCAAGTGACACCATCACAGGACCTAATCACATCAGACACACCATCAGGGGCTCGTACACCTGCACATCTACCAACGTGATATATGCCATCATGTGCCAGCAATGCCCCTCTGCTATGTACATTGGCCAAACCGGACAGTCTCTACGCAAAAGAATAAATGGACACAAATCTGACATCAGGAATCATAACATTCAAAAACCAGTGGGAGAACACTTCAACCTTCCTAACCACTCAGTGACAGACTTGAAGGTGGCAATTTTGCAACAAAAAAACTTCAAAAACAGACTCCAAAGAGAGACTGCTGAACTTGAATTAATATGCAAACTAGATACCATTAACTGTGGTCTAAATAAAGACTGGGAATGGTTGGGTCATTACACCAATTGAATCTATTTCCCTATGTTAAGTTCTCCTCACACCTTCTATGGGCCATCTTAATTATCACTTCAAAAAGTTTTTTTTCCTCCTGCTAACGATAGCTCATCTCAATTGATTAGACTCTGCCTGTTGGTATGCATACTTCCACCTTTTCATGTTCTCTGTATGTATAAATATCTCCTGTCTGTGTGTTCCATTCTATGCATCCGAAGAAGTGAGCTTTAGCTCACGAAAGCTCATGCTACAATAAATTTGTTAGTCTTTAAGGTGCCACAAGTACTCCTGTTTATTTTGGCTTGTGTTTTCCTTTGTGTAAGAGGAAGGTTTATGCTTTTGTAACTTTAAGATTTTGCCTGGAGGGGAGATCCTCTGTGTTCTTGAGTCTTTTGTTATTCTGTAAAGTACTTACCATCCCAATTTTACAGAGGTAATTCTTTTACCATTTTTCTTTAATTAAAATTCTTCTTTTAAGAACCTGGTTGATTTTTCATTGTTTTAAGATCCAAGGGTTTGGGTCTGTGTTCACCTGTACCAACTGGTGAGGATATTATTCTCAAACCTTCCCCACGAAAGGGAGTGTAGAGGTTTGGGGGATTATTCTCAAGCCTGCCCAGGAAAGGGGTGTAGGGGCTTGGAGGGATATTTGGGGAAGGTAGGGCTCCAAGTGGCCCTCCCTAAATGTTTGTTTAAATCACTTGGTGGTGGCAGTGTTACTTAATCCAAACTATAAGAGAGAAATTGTGCCTTGGGGAGTTTTTAACCTAAGCTGGTAGAAATAAGCTTAGGGGGTCTTTCATGCGGGTCCCCACATCTGTACCCCAGAGTTCAGAGTGGGGAAGGAACCTTGACAGATTCCCATTCCACTTCCACTCCAGGCCGCCACAAGAGGAACAGGGTTTGTCCCAACGGGATCCAGGGGAGGCTTGGGACCACCCACCAGGTATTTTGCTGTGGCCCTGCTGCGTCTATCCGGGCTATGCACTGTTTCCAAGGCTCATTCCCCTCCAGCCTCCTGCCACACTATGGCTCGGGCCCCATCAGCAGCTTGATCTAGGGAGAGCCTTTGGAGATATTTCTCTTCCTCATAATTATGATTATTCGGATAATCCCGTGGCCAGCTGGAAACCTGGATGGTCCAGGCAGGTGGCTGGTCCACAACCAAGGCCTACGACGCCATGACCAGAAACCTAGGGAGAAACGTATGTTTTGAGCTGATTGGCATGCACCCCTTTCAATTTGCCGGGTAGCTGAAGCTGGTACCTTACCGGGGAGAGGCGACTCACAATGGAGTACGGACCCAGCCACTTAACTTCTGGGATGTGGGCTGCTTTTCCCAGTTCTTGCAACATTACCTTGTTTTCAATTTGCCATCCCCGGATGTCTTTAACGACGATCCCTTACACTTGGCATTTTCCTTATCTAAAGCGGCCTCTACAACTTCATGGGTTTCACATAGCTCCTTCCTCAGCTGGGCAAAGGTGAGAGTTTTTAGTTGTGGCAAACAATAAATGTGATAATTGGTAAACACAGTACTTACATTACATTTACATTTGTCTACTAGCGGGTTGCTAACATTTCCATCCACTTTTTCCCAGTCTGGATATGTAGACTCTCTACTCAGACCCTATGCTACCAGCACTCCCAGCTATCTCTGTGACACCACTGATTTCCTGAGGAAACTACAATGCATTGGTGACCTTCCAGAAAACACCATCCTGGCCACCATGGATGTAGAGGCTCTCTACACCAACATCCCACATACTGATGGAATACAAGCTGTCAGGAACAGTATCCCTGATGATGCCACAGCACACCTGGTTGCTGAGCTCTGTGGCTTTATCCTCACACACAACTATTTCAAATTTGCTGACAATATATCTCCAGATCAGTGGCACCGCTATGGGCACCCGTATGGCCCCACAATATGCCAATTTTTATGGCCGACCTGGAACAACGCTTCCTCAGCTCCCGTCCACTCACACCCCTTCTCTACCTACGCTACATCGATGACATCTTCATCATCTGGACCCATGGGAAGGAGACTCTGGAAAAATTCCACCACGATTTCAACAGCTTCCACCCCTCCATCAACCTCAGCCTGGACCAATCTACACGGGAGGTCCACTTCCTAGACACCACGGTGCAAATAAGTGATGGTCACATCAACACCACCCTATACCGAAAACCTACCGACCGCTATGCCTACCTTCATGCCTCCAGCTTCCATCCCGGACACACCACAAGATCCATTGTCTACAGCCAAGCACTGAGGTACAACCGTATCTGCTCTAACCCCACAGACAGAGACCAACACCTAGAAAATCTCCACCAAGCATTCTCAAGACTACAGTACCCACACGAGGAAATAAGGAAACAGATCAACAGAGCCAGACGTGTACCCAGAAGCCTCCTACTGGAAGACAAACCCAAGAAAGAAACCAACAGGACTCCACTGGCCATCACATACAGTCCCCAGCTAAACCCCTACAACGCATCATCAGGGATCTACAACCCATCCTGGACAATGATCCCACACTTTCACAGGCCTTGGGTGGCAGACCAGTTCTCGCCCACAGACAACCTGCCAACCTGAAGCATATTCTCACCAGCAACTGCACACCACACCATAGTAACTCTAGCTCAGGAACCAATCCATGCAACAAACCTCGATGCCAACTCTGCCCACATATCTACACCAGCAACACCATCACAGGACCTAACCAGATCAGCCACAACATCACCGGTTCATTCACCTGCACTTCCACCAATGTAATATATGCCATCATATGCCAGCAATGCCCCTCTGCTATGTACATCGGCCAAACTGGACAGTCTCTAAGGAAAAGGATAAATGGACACAAATCAGACATCAGGAATGGCAATATACAAAAACCTGTAGGAGAACACTTCAACCTCCCTGGCCACACAATAGCAGATCTTAAGGTGGCCATCCTACAGCAAAAAAACTTTAGGACCAGACTTCAAAGAGAAACTGCTGAGCTCCAGTTCATCTGCAAATTTGACACCATCAGCTCAGGACTAAACAAAGACTGTGAATGGCTTGCCAATTACAGAACCAGTTTCTCCTCCCTTGGTTTTCACACCTCAACTGCTAGAACAGGGCCTCATCCACCCTGATTGATCTAACCTCGTTATCTCTAGCTTGCTTCTTGCTTGCTTATATATACCTGCCCCAGGAAATTTCCACCACTTGCATCCGAAGAAGTGGGTATTCACCCACGAAAGCTCATGCTGCAAAACGTCTGTTAGTCTATAAGGTGCCACAGGATTCTTTGCTGCTTCTACAGAACCAGACTAACACGGCTACCCCTCTGATACTTGACACATATACATTGTCCATTGTACAGTAATTTGATCTCATTATCCAATTCATCCCACATACAGGATCCTAGTGAAATGTCTTACTCCAGGGCTTTGGAGCACAAACAGGCAAGGACAAGCACACCCACTTTTGAGAAGTCCACTCGGTACCACCTCTGGTGTCCAATCACTTCCCTCCCGCCCCAGCCCACTGGCTCGATGTCCGGGGTAGCCAGAAGGATCCCATGTGCAATATGGGGAGTGGGCTAACTTTCCATATGTTTGCTTCCAGAGTCTGTTGGGGTGTGCGATTTTAACAATTTCCCCCAATTAAAAGGCCTGGCCTTACTATGCTAGAAACATACTGCATTCACTTATACTGATAAGTATTAAACAGTGACTTCTTTTTTTTTTTTAGCAAGTGTATTAAAACCTTAGTGTTTTCTAATATTACCCAAAACATTTTGTGTTCCAAGGTGGACAAGTATCTGCATTTCAGTACCTCCCATAGCTATAGCAGTATGGTTTTTCATTTCCATTTGTTTCTGTATTAGGCTGTCCTGTAGCTGGGCTTAATTTATTCTTAATTACTTCCAAGTCTACAATATTTATAATCCCGGCTCCAAAACCAATTTCTCCCGATATGCTGTCTGCTGCCTGAGGATGTTTCCCTGCAGCATTTGATACACACCAGTGCTAGCAACACGATAAACAACATAAGACAACACAGAGAATACAAAACACAATTTCTATTGTGACCGTAGATTTATGGTATTTTGGGTTGCTTTTCAGCTGGTATCAGCTTCTTCTGATTTTCTGGAAGACAAAAAGAATATGATTCTACCAGGGCCGCCCAGAAGATTCAGGGGACCTAGGGTCTTCGGCGGTGGGAGGCCCCCACTTCAGCGGTAATTCAGCGGCAGGGGATCCTTCCGCTCCGGGACCTGCCGCCGAAGTGCCCCAAAGACCCGGTGGGGCCCCCCGCTGCCGAATTACCACCGAAGACCCGGCACTTAGGCGGTGGGTCCTGCTTTGGTGGTAAAACCCCCCCACCGCCAAAGCCCCGGAACAGAAGAAGCTCCGGGGGCCTGGGCCCTGCGAGAGTTTTCTGGGGCCCCCGGAGCGAGAGAAGGACCCCACTCCAGGGGCCCTGAAAAACTCTCATGGGGGCCCCTACAGGGCCCAGGGCCTGGGGCAAATTGCCCCACTTGCCCTCCCTCTGGGCAGCCCTGGATTCTACCCCTTTTGGGGTGGCAGATTCTTGCTTAAAATATTCCTTTCTTTTACAAATACCTTTGTTGATTGCAGGCAAAACAAAGGAATTACCCCCATATTTTCCTGTGTTTGTTCTATAGGCAGGCCGGATTTCAATGGCTTTTACCTTTATCAGTTAGGTAATTTGCATTAACACAATCGCTTTTTAGCTTGCATTTGGATTTAAAGCTATCAGCAGCTCAGAGCAGCTCTGTCTTAAAAGGGACACAATCAACATTCACCAGAGTTTTGATTACTTTTTACTTTTAACTCCTGCTTCCAAAACACACAGTTATTTGAAAGAGAAAACACAACCTTTTGTGGCTTCCTTTGGCAAAGTGACAGTTTGATTACACAGAGCCACTTTAAAGCTTAGTGTGGGGCACGGTCTTTCTCTCTTTTACTACAGCTCTTACCTGCTATTTTGTTACCAAAAAGCAGATTTAAAATCTTTTCCCATTTTCCTGCCTTTGACTGCCCTGCTGCAGCCAGGACTTTGGTCTTTATTTAAAACAGTTTAAATTTTTGTAAAGCATTGAGTTACCTTAAGGGTTAAATGCTAAATACAGTACCAAAGTTGAACAACACTAGTTACCTGTGTCTGGCAAAAGCATTTCTTGGTTTTGCAACTTTGCATGGAAGATTCAAATGGATTTTAGCGGTATTATTTAAAACAACACCAATTCATCTTAAACCTACAAAACACCAGGAGTGTTCTTTTAGCAAATTTGACTAACTTGTTCATAGTCAAATGATTTCACTTAGATAACCTCTTTGCCTGGATTATTTACAGACATTCTTTTAGAAAAGGGCCCATTTTCGCTTCAGCATGGCTGCAAAGAAACCAAGAATTTTCTTTTCATAACACCTTTCCTTTTTAACATTTTTACAAAGTTTCACTGCTTAATTCCCTCCCGCCTCTTCAGAGTTAACTTCTCACTCTCTCTTTTCCAATTTCTTTAACTGTTGCCTGCCTACTTGTCTGGGCCCGATCCTGTTTTTCTCATTCAACCGTTTCTTTCCATGGACACAGGCTTTGTTCCACTACCAATTTAGCAAGGAGGTTGGTCTCTTTAACTAGCCCCCACCCCTCCTGGTCCCTTTCCTTTTCATAATTACCCCATGTGGTGCTCTCCTCGTAGTTGGGGGTACCATACATATGACCTTCCCACCCCCTTCACCCGCTGGACTTCTCCTCAGTCTTAATGAGGGCCGCTATAGGGGTGCAACAAGGTTCTGCCCAAAATTGAGGCTGCTCACAAAGGGAGAGCTCAAAGCCCTCACAAGGGTCACCCGAATCATCCCCCGTAAGGCTTGCCACCTGGACCGAATGCACAGCCAATTGACCTTCTAACTGCTCAATTTTCTTTTCGTGTCAAGCACACTGCCATTGGGGTGTCTGCTGAACCCGGATGGTCAAATCTTTGACAAGCCTCTGAAGGAATCATAGAATCATAGAATCTCAGGGTTGGAAGGGACCTCAGGAGGTCATCTAGTCCAACCCCCTGCTCAAAGCAGGACCAAACCCAACTAAATCATCCCAGCCAGAGCTTTGTCAAGCCTGACCTTAAAAACCTCTAAGGAAGGAAATTCCACCACCTCCCTAGGTAACCCATTCCAGTTCTTCACCACCCTACTAGTGAAAAAGTTTTTCCTAATGTCCAACCTAAACCTCCCCCTCTGCAACTTGAGACCATTACTCCTTGTTCTGTCATCTTCTACCACTGAGAACAGACTAGATCCATCCTCTTTGGAACCCCCTTTCAGGTAGTTGAAAGCAGCTATCAAATCCCCCCTCATTCTTCTCTTCTGCAGGCTAAACAATCTCAGTTCCCTCAGCCTCTCCTCATAAGTCATCTGCTCCAGGCCCCTAATCATTTTTGTTGCCCTCCGCTGGACTCTCTCCAATTTAGCCACATCCTTCTTGTAGTGTGGGGCCCAAAACTGGACACAGTACTCCAAATGAGGCCTCACCAGTGCTGAATAGAGGGGAATGATCACATCCCTCGATCTGCTGGAAATGCCCCTACTTATACAACCCAAAATGCCATTAGCCTTCTTGGCAACAAGGGCACACTGTTGACTCATATTCAGCTTTTCGTCCACCGTAACCCCTAGATCCTTTTCTGCAGAACTGCTGCCCAGCCATTCGGTCCCTAGTCTGTAGCAGTGCATGGGATTCTTCCATCCTAAGTGCAGGACTCTGCACTTGTCCTTGTTGAACCTCATCATATTTCTTTTGGCCCAATCCTCTAATGTGTCTAGGTCCCTCTGTATCCTATCTCTACCCTTCAGCGTATCAACCACTCCTCCCAGTTTAGTGTCATCTGCAAACTTGCTGAGGGTGCAGTCCACACCATCCTCCAGATTGTTAATGAAGATATTGAACAAAACCGGCCCCAGCACGGACCCTTGGGGCACTCCGCTTGATACCGGCTGCCAACTAGACATGGAACCATTTATCACTACCCGTTGAGCCCGACCATCTAGCCAGTTTTCTATCCACCTTACCGTCCATTCATCCAGCCCAGACTTCTTTAACTTGCTGGCAAGAATACTGTGGGAGACTGTATCAAAAGCTTTGCTAAAGTCCAGAAATAGCACATCCACTGCTTTCCCCTCATCCACAGAGCCGGTTATCTCATCATAGAAGGCAATTAGGTTAGTCAGGCATGACTTGCCCTTGGTGAATCCATGCTGACTGTTCCTGATCACTTTCCCCTCCTTTAAGTGGTTCAGAATTGATTCCTTGAGGACCTGTTCCATGATTTTTCCAGGGACTGAGGTGAGACTGACTGGCCTGTAGTTCCCTGGATCTTCCTTCTTCCCTTTTTTAAAGATGGGCTCTACATTAGCTTTTTTCCAGTCATCCGGGACCTCCCCCGATCACCATGATTTTTCAAAGATAATGGCCAATGGCTCTGCAATCTCATCGGCCAACTCCTTTAGCACCCTCAGATGCAGCGCATCCGGCCCCATGGACTTGTGCTCGTCCAGCTTTTCTAAATAGTCCCGAACTACTTCTTTCTCCACAGAGAGCTGGTCACCTCCTCCCCATACCGTGCTGCAGAGTGCAGCTGTCTGGGAGCTGACCTTGTCTGTGAAGACAGAGACAAAAAAAGCATTGAGTACACTAGCTTTCTCCACATCCTCTGTCACTAGGTTCCCTCTCTCATTCAGCAAGGGGCCCACACTTTCCTTGACTTTCTTCTTGTTGCTAACATACCTGAAGGAACCCCTTCTTGTTACTCCTAACATCTCCGGCTAGCTGCAACTCCAAGTGTGATTTGGCCTTTCTAATTTCACTCCTGCATGCCTGAGCAATACTTTTATACTTCTCCCTGGTTATTTGTCCAATCTTCCACTTCTTGTAAGCTGTTTTTTTGTGTTTAAGATGAGCAAGGATTTCACTGTTAAGCCAAGCTGGTCGCCTGCCATATTTACTTTTCTTCCTACACATCGGGATGGTTTGTTCCTGCAACCTCAATAAGGATTCTTTAAAATACAGCCAGCTTTCCTCGACTCCTTTCCCCGTCATGTTATTCTCCCAGGGGACCTTGCCCATCAGTTCCCTGAGGGAGTCGAAGTCTGCTTTTCTGAAGTCCAGGGTCTCTGTTCTACTGCTCTCCTTTCTTCCTTGTGTCAGGATCCTTAACTCGACCATCTCATGGTCACTGCCTCCCAGGTTCCCATCCACTATTGCTTCCTCTACTATTCCTTCCCTGTTTGTGAGCAGCAGGTCAAGTAGAGCTCTGCCCCTAGTTGGTTCCTCCAGCACTTGCACCAGGAAATTGTCCCCTACACTTTCCAGAAACTTCCTGGATTGTCTGTGCACTGCTGTATTGCTCTCCCAGCAGATATTGGGGTGATTAAAGTCACCCATGAGAACCAGGGCCTGTGATCTAGCAACTTCTGTTAGTTGCTGGAAGAAAGCCTCGTCCACCTCATCCCCCTGGTCTGGTGGTCTGTAGCAGACTCCCACCACGACATTACCCTTGTTGTTCATACTTCTAAATTTAATCCAGAGACTCTCAGGTTTTTCTGCAGTTTCATACTGGAGCTCTGAGCAGTCATACTGCTCTCTTACATACAACGCAACTCCCCCACCTTTTCTGCCCTGCCTATCCTTCCTGAACAGTTTATATCCATCCATGACAGTACTCCAATCATGTGAGTTATCCCACCAAGTCTCTGTTATTCCAATTACATCATAATTCCTTGACTGTGCCAGGACTTCTAGTTCTCCCTGCTTGTTCCCCAGGCTTCTTGCATTTGTGTATAGGCATGTAAGATAACTCACTGATCGTCCTGGTGTCCCAGTATGGGGCTGGAGCCCTCCTCTCTTGCACTCACCTACTTGTGCTTTCTCCCGATATCCCACTTCCCCACTTACCTCGGGGCTTTGGTCTCCTTCCCCCGGTGAACCTAGTTTAAAGCCCTCCTCACTAGGTTAGCCAGCCTGCTTGCAAAGATCCTCTTCCCTCTCTTCGTGAGGTGGAGCCCGTCTCTGCCTAGCAATCCTTCTTCTTGGAAGACCATCCCATGGTCAAAGAATCCAAACCCTTCTCTCCGACACCATCTGCGTAGCCATTCGTTGATTTCCACGATTCGACGGTCTCTACCCTGGCCTTTTCCTGCCACAGGGAGGATAGACGAGAACACCACTTGCGCCTCAAACTCCTTTATCCTTCTTCCCAGAGCCATGTAGTCTGCAGTGATACGCTCAAGGTCATTCTTGGCAGTATCATTGGTGCCCACGTGGAGAAGCAGGAAGGGGTAGCGATCTGAGGGCTTGATGAGTCTCGGCAGTCTCTCCGTCACATCATGAATCCTAGCCCCTGGCAAGCAGCACACCTCTCGGTTTTCCCGGTCAGGGCGGCAGATAGATGACTCAGTCCCCCTGAGGAGAGAGTCCCCGACCACCACCACCCTCCTCCTCCTCCTCTTGGGAGTGGTGGTCATGGAACCCCCATCCCTAGGATGGTGCATCTCATGCCTTCCAATCAGTGGAGTCTCCTTCTGCTCTGTTCCCTCAGATGTATCATCCACTCCACTCTCTGCACTAGTACCTGCGCAGGGAACATGAAAACAGTTGCTCACCTGCATCTGTGTTTCTGGTACATGGATGTTTCTGGTACTCTTTCCTCTTCTGGAAGTCACATGCCGCCAATTATCCTCGCTGGCCTTCTGTCCCCGCTGCGTACCCTGCTCTAAATCTTCAGAACATTGTGCCCGCTGAAGCTGATCCTGACGTCTATCCAGGAAATCCTCGTTTTCTTTTATGGAACGCAGGGTTGATATTAGTTTCTCCAGACCTTGAATCTTCTCTTCCAATATGGAGACCAGCTTGCACTTTGTACAGACAAAGTCGCTTCTATCCTGTGGAAGGAAGACAAACATGGCGCATCCTGTGCAGGTCACGACAGCGGATCGCTCAACATCCATGGTCTCTTCCTTCTAGGAGCTTCCTTACTTGTGGCAGGAGCTACTCAGAGAAACCTGCGAGAGGGGGGCCTCGGTAGTCTCTCTCCAGGCGAACTCCCAGGCAAACTCCTTCTGTTTGCCTCTCTGCTGTTCGCTGGTTTGCAGCTGACTGCCTTTTTATAACAGTCAGGCCCAGCCGGAACAAAGCACTCCCAATTCACACTGTTCAAACAAGCAAGCAAGCACACGGTCAAACTGCCAAACTGTCCCCTCAACAGACACTCAGATACTCACCAGCGCAGTCCCCCTAATGCAGCACTTAGCGTACCTCTGCTCAGACAGATCCCAGGCAAACTACTTCTGTTTGCCTCTCTGCTGTTCGCTGTACTGGTACTTTTTTAGCCAGTGCTTCCAGGCGGGTGCGTTCTGCCTTTTCCGCCTGGAAGTCCTGTCTCAAGGCTTGCAACTTGTCCTGGGCATAGGCCTGAGTTGCCGCCTGGTTAGTGATCTGCGCTTACAGTTGCTCAATTTCCCCCTCCCCCCTCCCCCCTGGCTGTCGGGTACACACCTCTTCCCTTCTTCCCAACTCCTCTTTCTGTCCTGACAACATCTGATACCACATGGCTGCTGCGGTCCAAATTAATCCCACAGCTGCCCCAAGGTTTTTGCCCTTCTGCTTTTCATACTTGTCATACAAGTCTAACAAATCCTGCCAAGAATGCACACTGCTCTGAAGCTCCATCACGGAACCCCAGAGGTTATATCCCACCTTGGTGAGAACCTTCTCCAGCTGGGAGAGGTCCTCACTCCCCTTTTAAAGAGGCAGCAGGGTCCCGTCCCTCTTTGCCACCTCCCCCACAGCTCGGGCATCAGGTCCACCTGCCTCCCATGACACCAGCTGACCTGGCAGCCGGACTACCATGTCCGCACTCCCGAATGCCCATATGTCTAGGCTTGAACCCATCACTGATGCCATTGCCCACTCCATCCTGGAAGTCATGAGACATTAGAGCCCTCAGAGCAATGATGCAGTTACAGCTGTACATTGGTGTGCATGGTGAGGGCACTGTTGAATATTATTCATGGTGAAAACCTCCTCCCCATGGCACAGTGACTTTTATGGGGAGTCCAGAAGCTCTGGACCCACTTCCATGGCACTCTTGTTGAGAGGATTCATTCTTTGGCTTTGAGTCAAATTAAGACACATTGATGTCTCTTCTGACCCTTCTCCTCTCTGTGGGAACCCATGTGTCAGGCTTGGGACAAAAAAAATTTTTAAATGTAAAGGCTTTCCTGTGGTGCTTTATAGTTCCACAAGCCCCCTGTGAAGCAAGGAAATGTGTTCCCCTTTTTACAGGATAGGAATCTGAAGTAAGAGAAGTGAAATTAGTTGCCCAAGGTCACACAGTAAATCTATGGAAGAGTGGTGAACAGCTCCACCCCCCATACCTGATTCCCAATATAGAACTTTTACCATATGACCATCTGTAAATTACACGGATGACACTGGCTATGCTCTTGTTTATTCTTTGATGTCTTCACAACAGTAATGACTAGGGGCTGGTTATTATGGTTCTCTTTTTAGTGAAGCTCCCAATAGGGCATCTCTGCTGTAGCATGTTTGCTGTCTGACTTGAGCAACCACCATCACATCACAGCTGCCTTGTACTCTTCATGGCCCCGATTCAGCAAAGCACTTCATCACAGAGAACTAACTTATGTGCTTAAAGTTAAGCCTGTATTTAAGTGCTTTGTTAAATGGGATCTTACATTTAGCATAATCAGTGGATTTTAAACTGGTCCCATTGTTGTTTTTAAATCCCTTTATGTTGTAGGCCCTGGCTGTATTCGTGTTATCTCCCTCCTTGAACTTGTTTTTATTTAAACCTAGATTGTGCAACACTGGTGAGCCCTTACTCACACTCCTGAGGCCAGTATCGTTGTCCCACTAACTATACTGGCCTCACTGAAACTGCTCCTGTAACTTAGGGTTCAGCAATAGCAGGAAGAGAGATGAAAACGTTTCAAACTTATGTTAATTGAAACATAATTTTTCCGAAACACATGTTCATAAAGCTGTTTCAGTTTTGTTGCAATTTTTAGTTTTTTCAATTTTTTTCACAAAATCTGGAGATGATGATTTGAGCATAGTGCCATTAAGTGAAAAAGAGGTCACTTTTCATTTTACTTTCAATTTCTCTTTTGCCTTTGAGAACTTTGAATTGGCCAGCTCGGTCACATATTGTTAAGTGTTATGTCTTCCTTTTTCCTGATTAGATGAGTATAACAATAACATATAAGTGGAGTGTGCAATTAAATCGCTCAACAACTGTCTTTGTGTTCTAAATCAGCCTGCATTGTCTTCATCATCACACACATCCATAGTTTGTTACTGGGGGCCCATGAACCATACTAGCAGTGAGTAGTTAGGCTTCTGGCTTGGGCTTCCTGTGACATTATCTGATTAAAATATGACCATGAAGATCATTGTCACTAACATTGTTATACAATTGCAACAAAGCTTTTGCAAAGTATGTCATGTAAGGTATCTATGAAAAAGTTATAGTTTGCTGAATATGATTATCCTCTTTGTATGCACATATCACTTTTATAACTAACGTTATGAATATTGACTATATACCTGTATTTTAAGTGTGTTTGCTTCTGGGTAACATCCACAAGGTATTTAACCAGCACATTGTGAAGGGACTATTCAAGTTGAATGGCCCATCAAAGAACACAACTCACAATGGACTATGGAAGAAGCCTACCCACACCTGATGAACTTTCCTGAGCTGTGGACGTTCTAGCTAGAATATGGATAATGACCTTTGCTATGACTCAGCGAAGCATGCATGGATATGTGACTTGTCCACGTGATTCTAAACTCCATCTTGTTACCTATAATTTTCCACAAACTAGAACAATGGGTTTCCCTCGACATGGCAGAAGTTATAAAAGGCCCTGTAAACATCTCCCTTTGGCCTCTTTCCTGCTCAAACCTCTGGACTATGAACTTATACTAATGAGGACCTTCCAATGATTTGGGAGCAACCAGAGACTTAACAAGACAGCAGTTTATGCCATCATTGCTTCAAGCCTGATCCAAGAACCTTGCAATTATTGTATGCATTTGATTTCTTTAACCAATTTTAACTCTCACCTTTTGTTCTTTCTTTTTATAATTAAACTGTTAGATGTTAGAGACTACAGGATTGGCAACAGTGCGATTTTAGGATAAGATCTGAGTTATATATTGACCTGGGTATGTGGCTGGTCCTTTGGGATTAGAAGAACCCAAGACCAAGAATTTAAATGGCCCTTTGTTCAGCAATAGCTGAAACAATAGAGGCCACTCTCCGAAAGACAAGCCCACATGGCAAGGCTGGGAAGAAGCTGTATGATACTGCCTGAGGTGTTGATATAGCAAACGCAGGGGCTAGGGCATTTATTGGTGGCACTTTGTGAATGACTGTGTTTTTGAGATAAGCAGAACTGCAGGAGAAAACACCGGAGAGCAGAAGCAATAGCAAAGCCAAGGACACAGCCAGAATAAGCACTGGGAACATGGTCCTGAGAAAAGCCTAGAGAGAGAGAGAGGTTTTGGGCTAAGTGCTGACTGGAAAGGGAGCTTGGAGCTGTGAGCAAAGAAATTGTATCTTGTTTTATTCCTGCCTTGTTCAGGGAAAAAGGACTTTGTACATTCCTTGTAAATAAACAGGAATGTATCAAAGAAATACCTGACTCTATCTCCTAACAAGTCACAAAACCCCAACATTCTGGCCAACTGCTCAGGTCAAAAGAGGTAACAATATTATTCCATGTGGGTTTCAGACTCCAAGAGCAGTTACACCCGGCTAGGGAGAGAGAGTCTGGAAAATGTGTGGGTGTGCACATGGTACACAAGATAGTTGCAAGGTTTGATCATTTCAAGCTTATGAGAGACTAACAGCTACTTGTGATACAAATAAACAATAAAGAGCTAGCCAAGGAGCCCCTTATGTCTATTATTTTCTGTTAAATGTTATGGATTTCAGGCTTGAGACTGTAGAATAACTAGAATATATTTTTAAAATTAATTGTATAACAGTATCTCCCCAATTTAAGAGACTCTTCTGTCTTCCCACAGCTTTATGATGCTCCAACTCCAAAAGCCTTTTGTTTTATACCAAATAATTACAAAAGCTAGGATTCAGAAAGGGAGGGAAGGGCCTGGTGGCTCAGAGTCACAAGGAATGGGATTTACAGATGTAATTTCTACAAAGCTTAACTTTAGTAATGTCCAAAACCTTCTCCATGCTGTTTTGGAGCTGTAGGGGCTTGCAGCGCATGATAAATGTTTCCATGTTTTACTCTGATTTAGAATCTGAAATGTCCACCCTCATCATTCAAGTGAACAACATGAGTTCAGATGATGTTACTGTTGTGGTTAGGGCCAGGCAATTGTTGAAGCTCCTAGATGGCAATGGTTCAGATGGCTGTGAGCCTTCTGGTTCAGATGGCTGTGACCCTGGATCAAAACAGAGATTTGTTCAGGACAAACGTAGTTAACATAGTGACCAGCTGGAATTTTTTCACTTACACATTAGGCAGCAAAGGATGGTGACTCTATTGTATCAATGTATTCCAAAATTGTGACAAGTCCATTGCTGAGTGTATGACCCCTCTGAATTGCACCTGGATTGTGGATCAACATGGAATTTACCAACAAAATGAACCTGAAAACCACTTCAAATTTAAAAGAGACATTGACTGGAAGGATTGAAATGGGGAACAATTGTACCAGGGCCCCAAGCTCAAGGATGGGTCAACGTCTCTGTAAATGTAATGTCTGTGTAAATAAAGTGAACAGAAGGGGGTGGGGCTTCAGCAAACATGATATACTGGGGACCCAAATTTCTCTTGACGGGCCTGAACATACCATAAAAATTAGACATGGAAAACCTGCATTAATCTTCATCTTCAGGTATTTCAATGGAAAATTATATAGTAAAAATAGTTCTAGACATGTTGGCTACTGTTATTTACATTTTTCCTCCCTTCTATCCTCAGGGCAGTGACACTTGGAAACAAATGTAAAAACCCTTCCAAACAAGACTGAAAACTTTTTCAGTGACATTCAGAACATGTACTCGTCTGAAAATTGTAACATGTGACAAAATACAGAGATATATGTGCTTTTCAAGCAGGGATTCCTATAGATAGAATGTGAACTATGCATCAGTTAATTAACCCCCAGTACTAGCTCCTAATATATCCAAACACTGTTTGAATTTAAGCTCTACTCTTTCTTTCATCACTAAAAATCAAGATTATAAGATCAAATGTTACCCTCACTGATGTGTATGCAGCCTCTTTGCCTTCAGTGGGTTTGTAATCAGAATTTAGCAAAGTTCACAAGAAGTGCACAAGAAGTAATAGAATCCAGCTCCCGCTCTCTGAGCTGTGTAGGCTGTTAATGGGAGCATAAAGAAGCAAAGACTTAGTTGGGCCACTGAACTGAACAAATGTTGCTGAAGATACCAAGGAATCAGATCTGCTAAGCAAGAAGGGACCATTTTTAAACAGTCATTGTCAGAATAGAACTATAATAAAAGGGAAATTTTACATATGAGACAAATGTAAGAACTTGTATTTGATAATGAAAAATGTGCTTGTGACATTACACTCCATATTCTTTATTGAAATATGCTTATGATATGGATATGACATAACTGAGATGTACTTTATGCAAGATGTACTTTGGATGTACTTTATACAAGGAGCTGTAGTCATCATGAAAAGGTTGGAATATGAATGAAAGGCTGCTAGGCAACTCTCTGATACCACATTCTACAGGCCATTACCCTCTGATCCCACTAAGGGATACCAAAAGAAACTGCACCATCTGCTCAAGAAACTCTCTGAAGAAGCACAGGAACAAATCTACGCAGACACACCCCTAGAGCCTCGACCAGGGGTATTCTATCTGCCACCCAAGATCCATAAACCTAGGAATCCTGGACACCCCATCATCTCAGGCATTGGCACCCTGACAGCAGGATTGTCTGGCTATGTGGGCTCTCTCCTCAGGGCCAGCTACCAGCACTCCCAAGCTATCTTTGAGACACCACTGACTTCCTGAGGAAACTACAATCCATTAGTGATCTTCCAGAAAACACCATCCTGGCCACTATGGATGTAGAAGCCCTCTACACCAACATTCCACACAAAGATAGACTACAAGTCATCAGGAACAGTATCCCTGATAATGTCACAGCAAACCTGGTGGCTGAACTTTGTGTCTTTGTCATCACCCACAACCATTTTCAGATTTGGGGACAATTTATACCTTCAAGTCAGCGGCACTGCTATGGCCCAGCATGGCCCCACAGTAAGGCAACATTTTTATGGCTGACTTAGAACAACACTTCTTCAGCGCTTGTCCCCTAGTGCTCCTACTCTACTTGCATTACATTGACGACATCTTCATCATCTGGACCCATGGAAAGGAGGCCCTTGAGGAATTCCACCAGGATTTCAACAGTTTCCACCCCACCATCAACCTCAGCTTGGACCAGTCAAACCAAGACATTCGCTTCCTGGACACTACAGTGCAAATAAGCAATGGTCCCATAAACACCATCCTATACCAGAAACCTACTGACCACTATACTTACATACATGCCTCCAGCTTTCATCCAGACCACATCACATAATCCATTGTCTACAGCCAAGCTCTAAGATACAACTGCATTTGCTCCAATCCCTCAGACACAGACCAACACCTACAGGATCTCTATCAAGCCTTCTTAAAACTACAATACCCACCTGGTAAAGTGAAGAAACAGATTGACAGAGTCAGAAGGGTACTTAGAAGTCACCTACTACAGCACAGGCCCAACAAAGAAAGTAACAGAATGCCACTAGCCGTCACCTACAGCCCCCAACTAAAACCTCTCCAGCTTATCATCAACGATATACAACCTATCCTGAAGGACGATTCCTCATTCTCGCAGACCTTGGAAGATGGGCCAGTCCTCACTTACAGATAGCAACCTGAAGCAAATACTCACCAGCAACTACACACCACACAACAGAAATACTAACCCGGGAACCAATCCCTGCAACAAACCCCATTGCTAACTCTGTCCACATATCTATTCAAGGGACACCATCATAGGACCTAGCCACATCAGCCACACCATCCAGGGCTCATTCACCTGCACATCTACCAATGTGATATATGCCATCATGTGCCAGCAATGACCTTCTGCCATGTACATTGGCCAAACCGGACAGTCTCTATGCAAAAGAATAAATGGACACAAATCAGACAACAAGAATTGTAACATTCAAAAACCAGTAGGAGAGCACTTAAATCTCCCTGGAGACTCAATAACAGACTTAAAAGTGGCAATTTTTCAACAAAGAAACTTCAAAAACAGACTTCAATGAGAAACCGCAGAACTGGAATTAATTTGCAAACTGAATATAATAAAATTAGAATAAAGACTGGGAGTGGCTGGGTTAATACAAAAAGTAATTTTCCCTCTGTTGATATAATATAAATATATGTAGATATACCTATCTCATAGAATTGGAAGGGACCCTGAAAGGTCATTGAGTCTTCACTAGCAGGACCAAATACTGATTTTGCTCTAGATCCCTAAGTAGCCCCCTCAGTGATTGAACTCATAATGCTGGGCTTAGGAGACCAATACTCAAACCACTGAGCTATCCCTCCCCCCAACTACAGATACTCACATCTTCTTGTCAACTGTTGGAAATGGGCGACAGCTACTGTGAATTGACCTCGTTAGCACTGACCCCTCCTCTTGGTAAGGCATCTCCCATCTTTTCATGTGCTGTAATATATATACTGCTTACTGTATTTTTCACTCCATGCATCTGATGAAGTGGATTTTAGCCCATGAAAACTTATCCCAAATAAAAGTGTTAGATTCTAAGGTGCCACAAGGACTCCTTGTTGTTGTTGTTTTTTATGCAAGATGGACCATGTAAGATATCATTGGAAAGGTTATGATTTACTGAATGTGATTATCCAATTTCCATGCCTGTATCATTTCTGTATCTGAAGTTAGGAATATTGACTATGTATCTGTATTTCAAATGGGTTACTTTGGGTGTCAGCCCAACTAGCACTTCAGGTACAACAATGGAAAAGCCAGACAGTGCTAATGGCCCATTAGCAAAGACAATGAACTGTGAAAGGTTTAGTCTTCATGTAGACGCTCTACACAGCCTGCAAGTAACAGCTGCCACAGCACTGTAGAGACATGGGTCCAAGTCACCTGGTACAAGAATCCCTCCCTCCCCTTTTGAAATGCCAGTGTTTTTCCACTGGAAGACAAAGGGTTCCAGCCTTACACAAGAGCTATATAAGGCAAGGGAGTGACATCATTGAGGTTCTCTTCTGCCTCTCCACCCAAAGAGACACTGAAAAGGACCTGGAAGCAAGAACTGAACTGGAGGGAGTGGGGTTGAGCCCAAGCTGGAAGGGCATCTAGCTTGTGATTAAAAATATCGGAGGTCTCAAGCTGCAGGCAAACGCAGCTGCCTTTCAAGACTTTCTGCAATCTGTCTGTAACAATATCTACAGTGAGAAATTATAATTTGTAACCAATTTCTTTAGTGAAACAACAAAATTGTTTGTGTATTTTGTTTTATTTACTTAATAATCTGTTTTGTTCTGTTTGCTATCTCTTTAATCACTTAAAATTCACCTTTTGTAGTTAATAAACTTATTTCTTGTTGATAATATAACCCCATTTGTACAATTCATAATTGGGAGTGGGGCAAGAGGCTGTGCATTTCTTCCTCCACAATGAGGGAGGAGGTGGATTTCATAATATACCGTTGGGTCTGCACTCCTAGGGAAGTGGACACCTGAGTGCTAGGGCAAGTCCCTTAAGCTGAGTCTTCCCAGAGCTGATCTCAGTGTCTGTGTCATTCTGCAGTTGGGTGTGGCCCTGCCTGTGTGTTTGCTGGAGGAGGCTTAATGGCCAGGCTCAGCAAGACAGGTAAAAACGGCCCCAGGCTGGCAGAACAGGTAGGCCCAATGGTATCCCAGCACATCAGGTGTACTTAGATTTTAAACTCGTGTTTGAATTGGTCCTGTGCCTCCTTTCACACCTGCTGCAGCAATAGGTGCAGGTGTGGTGTAAACTGGGAGTTCTGGGAGCACCAGCAGACATTTCCATGCAGGAACTGCTCAGCAGCTCCCCTACTGACCATCTACTGCATCACAAGTGAAGAGAATTGCTCTGGTTGTTCCATTGCCAGCTTTCCTGCCCCAAGGATCACAGGATAGGAGCTTGACTGGCTCTGCCTGAGCCTACTGCTGGATGACTCCCTTTCCCAACAGCCACTCAGGGTAGCCCAGGAGAAGGGGGGAAAAGTGAATCAACAACCAATTACAGCTACTTGTTTCTCTGCCTCAGCCCTATTTAAAGTAGCCTGGGGGTTGTTCTAATTTGCACCAACTGGGTATAGTCCTCAATAGGCCATATGCCAACTGGGACTAGCCAGGACACAGTTTGTTCATGTCCCCCAGAGCAGACCATAGGCAGGTATAGGAGCCAGCTATGCCAGTACTACACCCACAGGAGGGTAGTACTTGGGGTATTGAGTGAATCCCCAAGGGAGAATTTACAGATGGCTTCCAGGGTTACCAGCTCTTATGATTTTATTGCAAGTTGTGATTTTTGATGTATTTCTTAAAGCTTCAGCTCATGGAGTCAAAAGATTGCATGAAAATCTCAGCTTCCTTTCTAGAAGTAAATTTCTAGACCTCATGGTTGCAGAGAAAAGCTTGAAAACACAAAGCAAGTGCACCCTAAAGGTAAAGAAGGCAAATAAAAAGAAATACAATTTAAAAATAATCTCCTGGTTATGGGCCAATGTCATGGCTTATGATTTTTGAATGCTCAAGTGTGTCTGAGAATGAAGAGAGCAGAACAAGGCAAAGAATCTGCCTCTCTTTGAAATTCACTTACCTTAAATAATGTGGGACCTTCAGGCTAAAGTAGGTGAACAGCGGTGAGAAATTAAAGCCACTTGATGGCGCCAAGAGTCCATCCTCTGCAGAAGGACAGTAAAATTACTAAGATACTGCTGGGCAGACAGCTAAGAAACTTTCGGAGATAAAGAAATACTGGAAAGGTATGCTGTGGGGTATGTGGGTGAGGGAAGGGCAGGGACATAAGGAAGGACAAAAACTCTCCTGAAATAGACAGCAGTAAAGGTTGACAGAGAGAAATTGCAATTGTTTTCCTGTCAGTTACAAAATTAGCAGATGAGGGGAAGGCATTACAGGCCCTACAGCTGGGGTCTTGTTCCTCCTCCCCCACCTTCCCCTTCCCCTTCCCCTTCCCTAGGATATTGATAACTGCCTTAGACTTAAGTAGGAATATTGGTATCCTGCAGGGGAGAATTGGGCCCTTGGATCTCTAGATCATTTAGTACTGTCTGTCATAAAATCTTAACTGAAAAATGAATTCCAATTTGCAGTCACAGGGTTTGAGAATTGGCTAAATGATTGTAAAGAAAGAGCTGTGATAAATGCCAGTGTATCAATCTGGAGCATGGTATTTAATGAGGAACCACAGGGAGCAGTGTTGGGCCCTGACTTATTTATCATCAGTTATGATATAGAAGGATGAGCAAACAGAACACTGAAATTCACAAATCTTACTGAAATCAGGAGGAACAGCAAACACTAACAAGGACTGGAAAAATAGTTTAGAAGAGACCTAGAGAGCATAGGAGCCTGGGCAAAAACCAACAGACTAAGAAGCAAATTGAAAATATGAAACTAATACATTTGAATGGGGTTGGGAGATACACAGTGGAAGGAAGGAATGTGCAAAGCTGTGATACTGAGAAAGACCTAGAGGTGATAAGACACCAAATAGATTCTATTTTTGATCATCCAGAAAAGTACTAGGCACCAGATAGACATGACTTAGCAATGTGATATGACAGCAGAGAGACAATCCCCTTCTGAGCTGCACATGCAAAGGCATCATGTCAATGGAGCATTTCTATATGGCTGTGATGCACCTGCATCTAGAATACAATCCCTGATTCTGAGCACCACATTTCCCACAAAGATACTGACAAATCAGGGTGTTCAAAGAACAGCAACAAAGTGATCATGTGCCTGGAGGAAGTGAGTGAGGGAAGACTGAAAAAAATTGCTGAATATATGTCTATGACATGCTAACTATGTTTAAAAAACTATTGAGGCTTCACAGTCAGGCACTCAAATTAGGAAATGCCAGAATTAAGCTTTCCTGTGCAACCTTATTTTGGCTCATGTGTGTATGTATTTTTGCACAGTCTTTATCTGCATGATTGCATATTCTATTTTCCACAGGTCCTGCCTCATTCAGTGAACAGGATGGATGATAAAGAAACATAACTGAACTTTTTTCCCCAACCATCAAAGATCCTTTGGGGGATTTGGGTTTGAGTTTTGGATGGTTGGGTTCATTTCCTGTTTTATATTAAACTATTTGCCCTCAGCCCAGGTCTTAATGTGGGGTCACAGAGTGTTTTGTTTCACTATCTGGGCATACCCTAAGATAGTGAGCTACTGGTAGAAAATATATACAAAGAGCTAGCAAATTCCAGCACTTAAAGCAACAGTAAAGCCACTTGATGCTATTCCTGGCATTATGCCCCATAAACTAACTAGCTAAGACTCAAAAACCCTGTTGTTCAGACTCCCAATAGTTGGCTGGCTCTGGCTGATGATATGGCAACATAGAGAAATGACAGCCTTGTACAGAAGCCGTGGACAGGAAATTCCTGAACAGGTCATATCAGAGGGGTGGCTGTTTGATAAACTTGCTTCTAGAATTTCTGGAGTGTCCTTCTGAAGCTGTGAAAACACCATATACACAGATACACGTCTTACAGCGCTAAGGACCTAAACGCGAGTCCTCAGCTCTCTCTCTTCTTTTCCTCCTGCTGTGACTTCTTCCAACTGTTGAACCCAAACTAGAATTGTCATCCCCAGTGAAATCCCCCTCTCCTAATGCAGGTTCTCTCCATCTCCTCAGCACAATCTCTATCTCAGCCCTTGTCTATAGGGGTTGCCCCAATTTCAGATACTGATGACCCACCTTTGGTGTAGCTGCACCAGTGCAAACCCCTAGAGTAAGAAGGTAAGGTGCAATATTTGATCTGATGGAGCTTGAAATGGGTAAGCTCCACTGGTGTAAATTGCAGCTTTTCTTGTCTACACTTTGGTTTTACACTGGTGCAGCTGCAACAATAGCTGGAATGGGGCAAACCGCAATGGAGTCAAGGCCTAAGAGAGCAAACACTCTGGTAAAACTAGACAGGGAGAGAGTTCCCCATGATCCCCTTCATTCAGCCTATCTGCCAAGATTGTTGCTATTCCCTCCTGCTTTTTGGCCTTTCTTACTGAGACATCAGCCCCATCTGCTGCTTTTGCCGATACCAGATTCCAGCCATGTATGACATTTGCCTTTTTGGCCAATGCCAGGGCCTGAACCTGGGACTTGAAAAGATAAAAGCACGTGTATTGACAGCTAGAGCTAGGGTGACCAGATGTCCCGATTTTATAGGGACAGTCCTGATTTTTGGACTTTTTCTTATATAGACTCCTATTACTCCCCACCCCCTGTCCCGATTTTTCACATTTGCTATCTGGTCACCCTAGCTAGAGCTAATGATCAGGTTTAGTAATTGCAGCTGTAACAGCTACATTCTCTGTGGCTCAGCCATAAGAGGAGACGGTTAAGAGACATCGACTAAGATACACTGACCTATTGCATCTGAAGAAGTGGGTTTTTTACCCACGAAAGCTTGTGCCCAAATAAATCTGTTAGTCTTTAAGGTGCCACCGGACTCCTTGTTGTTTTTACTGACTAGTGGACAGTGCAGGAAAGTTTTGCATGATATTAGTGATTTGTGTGTTTAGAAACAGTCCAGGCAGTCAAAAGGTTTCAATGTCATCCTCTGTGATTTATCTCCTCATTTAGATGTGCCAGTCCCAGTATCTCCAATAGGACACACTAAAGCCAAACAAAAGTGGCACTGTCTTTTCTACCTAGTGCTCTGTCAACGAATGGAGTACACTGACAGGGGCGGCTCTACAAATTTGGCCGCCCCAAGCAGTCATGCCCAGGAGGCGCCCCCGAGCCGCGGGAGCAGCGGACCTCCCGCGGGCATGACTGCGGAAGGTCCGCTGCTCCCGGGGCTCCGGTGGACCTCCCGCAGGCATGACTACGGAAGGTCCGCCGGCCCAGCCTGCCGCCCCCCCGGGAAAGGGCCGCCCAAGGCGGGTGCTTGCCCCGCTGGGCTCTGGAGCCGGCCCTGTACACTGACCAGCTAAGGCCCTTTCACAGAGGTCACCAAGAAGCAGCTGGAACAACTTTCAGGTGGCAGGACGCATTGCTTTAATCCCGGATGGGGGCTATGGCAACGCTAGCCCAGAAGATGGCATCCAGGAGCCATGCACAGCATTGGAGCAAAGGTCGGGTGGAGGAACGATCGCGGGAATGGGTGGCTGGCTGCCTTTAAGGTGGATTTATTTGCCTGCCAGATGTGAAGTCTGTAACCAGCCCCTTTAAAGAGCAGGTAAAGCAGCAAGTGGGTAGGGAGAGAACTGGCTTCTCCACCCCTCGCTTTGGTCTTTCATCATAACTCCGGGCCAGGCAGGCAGGCAGGCAGATTTTGCAATGTGTGCGCTCCCGTCAGGAGGCTCCAGGAGCAGTTCACACAGGGAGCAAGTGCCAAGTGTCTAGGGCCTGAGCCAAGGAAGCAGAGACCCAGGGTGCAAGGGGCTGGGAGCAGGGCTTCCTCCCCGGGGACTATGGAGCTAAGATCCTCTGGCAGCAGGACAGGTCTCTCCACTGGGCTCTTTCTCCTGCTTTGTGCTTTCCTGCCTCCTGAGACACCTGGGAAAGAAGGTAAGGATAGTGCCTGGCCTCCCCCATCCCCCGAGAGCCGGGCCGGGCTCTGCCTCCAGCAACAGGAACCCCTACAGCTTGGCTGAGAGAGGGGTGGGAACGGAAGGTTCCTTGGGAGACCTGGGGAGGTGGGGGGTGGGAAGGAGAGACTCCTCGAAATAGGGAGGGAGGGAGTTGTAAAATTAAAACAGGGAATTGTGTGTGTGGAGGGGTGTGGGGAGACTGACAGGTGCGGTTTGCTCAGGAAACTAACGTCTGACTCCTTATTTTTCTTTGTGACTCTGTAAACTATTTTCACACTCCATGTGGGTGGGGAAGCAGTCATGATGCTGCAACTTCAGGGAACTGCACCTTCCCTCTCCCCTAGTCAGTTTTAAGCACAACACCTTAAAGCATTTGTAGGTCCAGAAAGGATTTTTCTCCTTTTGCATTTAACACAAGCTCTGGGGTTACAAGTTCAAACACAAACCAAATGAATAAATCCCCTCCCCCTCTCCCTGAGGAATCTCTCTGGGGACTGGGGGGAGTTAACACTTTCAGCAATAACAGTTCTTGTTTGATTTGTAGCTCTTGTGGAGATTTCTGCATTAGAAAACCCATCCGTACTGGTCTCCCCTTCCACTTCCTTGTGGCAGGGCGAGGAACCTGTGTGGGGGTTCATCTACTCTGCACAGCTTATCTACCCTGCCTGGTGCCTTCCCCTTGATCCCTGTCTCCCCCCCTCCCATTTCTCTTTCCTTTCCACCTCTTGGCCTGCCTCTGCTCCACTTCCCTTTCCTGCTTAGCTCCTTCTCCCTCCAGTCCCACCTAGCTCCTTTTGCTGGATGTAGTGATAGATACTCCTAGACAGTGTGGTCCTTGTGAGGGATTCAGAACCTGCGTAGAACAGGGTGGGGGGGGGATGATTCTCTACCTTCCTGAGAGGTTAAAGTGAACTTGTGGAACTGTCTGACCCTCCTTTACACTACCTGTCTCTATCACCTTTCTCTGCACATTTGTATGAGGGGCTTCAGTGTTCTCCTCTCCTACTGGAGTTGCTCTTCCCCTAGCACTCACTCAACTAGAAGAGCCATCCACCTCTGTGCAGATTAGGGTATGGGCCTCTCTCTGGCCCTGCTCTGGGCTTTATACTGGATGTGGTTCTCAGACACACTTTAAATAGGGTTCCAGATAAATAAGTTTCTAGACAGGTTTGGCTGTATCTGTCGCCGAGAGGGCCAGATTGGATTAGAACCTAAATTGGGCTCCAAGTGAACTCCAGGAACTGGCTTGTCTGTTGGAAGAATAGTTGGTGATAACATTTTGGGGACTGGATAACTTGTTCAAATACATCTGCCTTGCCTCCTTCACTAACAGTTCACCTGCCTCAGACTGTTTTGGTTTGGTTGTGGCTGCGATCCCTTCCTCAAGTCCAGACCCTAGAACATGTGTAGACATGCCCTGAGATGCTTTGAGCTGGGGTGCAATTTGCAGCTTGAGGAAACATACCCCTGCTGCTTCTGATCAAACTAGAGCTCTAAAAATAGAATGAGGCCACAGCAGCAGGATGGGTAGCCTCCCAGAGTATGTGCCCGTCCAAGGCACCAGGCATGGACTCAGCTGCGGCTACAGTATATGCCTAGAGTCTCTACTGGATAGGCACCTGGGTCAGCTAGCCCCAGATGCCAGCCACGGCAGCTACCTTTTTCTTTTTTTTGGCACACTAGTTCAATCAGAGACAGTGCAGGTATGTCTCCTTGCGCTGGGGATCGTGCTCCCAGCCCAAAGGGTAGACATACCCTAACAGGACTCATCCCCACTGCTCATATCCCCTGACTCTGTTTGGGTCCCAGTGTGGATGGGGCCTTTATTTCTTTTGGAGAGAGTCTCTCCCTCACTATATGCCACATAACAGTGAGACTTCCACATGTTAGGGGATGGGCAGCCAAGCTCTCTGCCCCACCAGTGTGCCCTCTGTCCCCTAATATCTTAACTTTGCAAGTCAGTGGCTCAACGCTACCTTCCCTCCACCTCCATGCAGCATCCAAATTTTGAGCCTTGTGGGTGGAGACCTGCCTTGCTGGTGCACTGTCCATGGGGGCAGGCAGTGCATGTATGTGTTCCCACCACAACTCACAGCAACTATCCTGTACTACCAGATGGCACTCCAAGGCAGCATGAGCTTCTGCACAGCTGGGTCCTGTCCTTGCCCAGAAAGCTCTTAAATCTCTCTTGCTCACTACAGTATTTTTCTCCTCACCCTACCCTTATAAAAACTGTCTCTTCCCCATCACTTTATCCTGCCCCTTACTTGTGTAGGGTAAATATTGTGTCCTCTAGGAAGTGACTGGAGAGAAGAGCACCTCGTGCAGATAGGATTTGGGACTTCCAGTACTGTGGAAGTGTTATCACCGCAAAAGTCCCAGAGGGAATAGAGTGGAGAGGGGAAGAAGAAGGGAGGGGTACAAGTATTCATGGCCCTATCTCTGATTCTGGGCCATGCCCTGCTTCCTCATTCCACACGTCTCTTACACGCTTTCTCCTGGACTTTACACTCTGCTGGCTGTAGAATCATAGAATATCAGGGTTGGAAGGAATCTCAGGAGGTATCTAGTCCAATCCCCTGCTCAAAGCAGGACCAACCCCAACTAAATCATCCCAGCCAGGGCTCTGTCAAGCTGTGAAAGCCAGGGCTGTGTCAAGCCAGGCCTTAAAAACTTCTAAGGATGCAGATTCCACCACCTGCATAGGTAACCTATTCCAGTGCTACACCACCCTTCTAGTGAAAAAGTTTTTCCTAATATCCAACCTAGACCTCCCCGACTGCAACTTGAGACCATGGCTCCTTGTTCTATCCTTGTTCTGTAACTGTCAGGCAACACTGATCTAGTCAGGGGCAGCAAAAGAGAGATTCCGGCTCTTTAAATGGCACTTTATCACCCCCAGTTCTTTCCCAGTCCAACTGGATATGGCCCTCAGAGTGAAGCTAGTGGAAATTGACAGGGCATCTTCAGGGATTTTTCTCTGTGCTGCAAAAGTGTAATTCTCAGGCCACGTTTATACTAGGAGCGCTTTGCTCGTATAGCTGACCTGGAATAGTGAGGATGCAGCTTATACCAGCAAAACTATTCTTTGCTGGTATAGTTTATTCCTGGGCACAACCCACACCCCAAGACAAAGCAGTAGACTTAGCAGGATTCAGGTTTTATTTTTTGATCATTTAGATGGATAATAGCAATGTTTATTTTTAAGCAGTTTTTCAATGCTTATCAATTTAAATTTTCACAGTAGTAGAAAATTATTGGGGGGGGGGATCAGACAAGAATTATTTAATGACCATAGATGTTGAGATGCAAAAAGTTAAAGCTTTATAATTGCTAAAACACAAATTGTCAAGATCACATAGCAAAATATAAAAAGTAAATATCCTTAAATCAAACTCTAGTAAGTTCTCAAGCAGCATTTTTTTACTTTGCCTAACTGAACATTTTGATTATCAATGGAAATATTTTTTCGTCAGTTTCTGTGAATTGTGACTAACATTGACCAATAAAAATCTAATCCTTCCAAGCCTAAAAACAAGCAATACATGGAAGAGTGCAGTTCTGCTGGTATAACTGTATCTACACTAGGGACTTTTGTCAGCACAGCTCTGTTGATCAGGGAACACTCCTCTTCATACCTTGGCCAACAGAGCCAGCAAAGTTTTATAGTGTAGGCCTGGCCTCAGGATTCCCAACTACAAAAGCATTCAACAATCATGAGCCAAGCCTCAAAAAATCATGAGACTGGCTTCTAGATCCCAAGACTTTAGGGTGCACTCAGATCACGTTTTCATTTTTTTCACAGCAGCCATGAGGGATGGAAACTAAACTGAAAGCAGGATTCTCACTTAATCACATGCTTTCCAGGAGTCAAGAGACTAAGAAAAACACCAAACAGCTTGAGACTCATGAGAAAACCATGAGAAGTGGCAATACTGCATTCTGCAGCCCTTGCACACTTGCTGAGTTAACTACTGCATGAAGCAGTTGAGGCAGTGCATTTGGAGGGGAAAGGGATGAAAGGTGGTGGTCATAGGATGCAAAAGTCAGAGGAGAGAAGATAAGTTGAACACTGTGGGTATGAGGGATGGGAGATGGAAGGTTAGTGAGGGAGATATTGGGATATGGGGGGAAGTGAATGCTGAGACAAAGCTTGTACATTTCTTTCTTATTCCCATCCCTGAACATGGAGGAGATCTTTGAGTTAAAGATCTCCCCATGGAAATACAGAGGGAGAGGAGAGATCCGAAGAAGTGGGTATTCACCCACGAAAGCTCATGCTGCAAAACGTCTGTTAGTCTATAAGGTGCCACAGGATTCTTTGCTGCTTCTAAGTCGTTGTGGACAGTCGATACTAAAACACAGCTGACAGAAACACTCCCACTGGAGACTCAAATTAGGGCTGATACTGTCCTGTATTTGTCCTGGAAATTAATTAGTTAATGTTAGTACAGCCCTTTGCACCTTCAAAGCACTGATAAAGTTTTCACTGTTATAGGTTTCAGAGTAGCAGCCGTGTTAGTCTGTATCCGCAAAAAGAACAGGAGTACTTGTGGCACCTTAGAGACTAACAAATTTATTCGAGCATAAGCTTCCGATGAAGTGGGCTGTAGCCCACGAAAGCTTATGCTCAAATAAATTTGTTAGTCTCTAAGGTGCCACAAGTACTCCTGTTCTTTTCACTGTTATAGTTTGCCATAAAGAAAGAAAGCTCTATAATTTCAGTAGGGAAAAGAAAACCAGAGTAAAGACTGCAGGAGAGGGAGAGAGAATCATAGAATCTCAGGGTTGGAAGGGACCTCAGGAGGTCATCTAGTCCAACCCCCTGCTCAAAGCAGGACCAAACCCAACTAAATCATCCCAGCCAGGGCTTTGTCAAGCCTGACCTTAAAAACCTCTAAGGAAGGAGATTCCACCACCTCCCTAGGTAACCCATTCCAGTTCTTCACCACCCTACTAGTGAAAAAGTTTTTCCTAATATCCAACCTAAACCTCCCCCTCTGCAACTTGAGACCATTACTCCTTGTTCTGTCATCTTCTACCACTGAGAACAGTCTAGATCCATCCTCTTTGGAACCCCCTTTCAGGTAGTTGAAAGCAGCTATCAAATCCCCCCTCATTCTTCTCTTCTGCAGGCTAAACAATCCCAGTTCCCTCAGCCTCTCCTCATAAGTCATGTGTTCCAGCCCCCTAATCATTTTTGTTGCCCTCCGCTGGACTCTCTCCAATTTATCCACATCCTTCTTGTAGTGTGGGGCCCAAAACTGGACACAGTACTCCAGATGAGGCCTCACCAGTGCTGAATAGAGGGGAATGATCACATCCCTCGATCTGCTGGAAATGCCCCTACTTATACAACCCAAAATGCCATTAGCCTTCTTGGCAACAAGGGCACACTGTTGACTCATATTCAGCTTTTCGTCCACCGTAACCCCTAGGTTCTTTTCTGCAGAACTGCTGCCCAGCCATTCGGTCCCTAGTCTATAGCAGTACATGGGATTCTTCCGTCCTAAGTGCAGGACTGTGCACTTGTCCTTGTTGAACCTCATCATATTTCTTTTGGCCCAATCCTCTAATTTGTCTAGGTCCCTCCGTATCCTATCCCTACCCTCCAGCATATCAACCACTCCTCCCAGGTTAGTGTCATCTGCAAACTTGCTAAGGGTGCAGTCCACACCATCCTCCAGATCGTTAATGAAGATATTGAACAAAACCGGCCCCAGCACCGACCCTTGGGGCACTCCACTTGATACCGGCTGCCAACTAGACATGGAACCATTGATCACTACCCGTTGAGCCCGACCATCTAGCCAGTTTTCTATCCACCTTACCGTCCATTCATCCAGCCCAGACTTCTTTAACTTGCTGGCAAGAATACTGTGGGAGACTGTATCAAAAGCTTTGCTAAAGTTCAGAAATAGCACATCCACTGCTTTCCCCTCATCCACAGAGCCGGTTATCTCATCATAGAAGGCAATTAGGTTAGTCAGGCATGACTTGCCCTTGGTGAATCCATGCTGATTGTTCCTGATCACTTTCCCCTCCTTTAAGTGGTTCAAAATTGATTCCTTGAGGACCTGTTCCATGATTTTTCCAGGGACTGAGGTGAGACTGACTGGCCTGTAGTTCCCTGGATCTTCCTTCTTCCCTTTTTTAAAGATGGGCACTACATTAGCTTTTTTCCAGTCATCCGGGACCTCCCCCGATCGCCATGATTTTTCAAAGATAATGGCCAATGGCTCTGCAATCTCATCGGCCAACTCCTTTAGCACCCTCGGATGCAGTGCATCCGGCCCCATGGACTTGTGCTCGTCCAGCTTTTCTAAATAGTCCTGAACTACTTCCTTTTCCACAGAGAGCTGGTCACCTCCTCCCCATACCGTGCTGCAGAGTGCAGCTGTCTGGGAACTGACCTTGTCTGTGAAGACAGAGGCAAAAAAAGCATTGAGTACACTAGCTTTCTCCACATCCTCTGTCACTAGGTTCCCTCCCTCATTCAGCAAGGGGCCCACACTTTCCTTGACTTTCTTCTTGTTGCTAACATACCTGAAGAAACCCTTCTTGTTACTCCTAACATCTCCGGCTAGCTGCAACTCCAAGTGTGATTTGGCCTTCCCGATTTCACTCCTGCATGCCTGAGCAATACTTTTATACTTCTCCCTGGTTATTTGTCCAATCTTCCACTTCTTGTAAGCTGTTTTTTTGTGTTTAAGACGAGCAAGGATTTCACTGTTGAGCCAAGCTGGTCGCCTGCCTTATTTACTTTTCTTCCTACACATCGGGATGGTTTGTTCCTGCAACCTCAATAAGGATTCTTTAAAATACAGCCAGCTTTCCTCGACTCCTTTCCCCGTCATGTTATTCTCCCAGGGGACCTTGCCCATCAGTTCCCTGAGGGAGTCGAAGTCTGCTTTTCTGAAGTCCAGGGTCTCTGTTCTACTGCTCTCCTTTCTTCCTTGTGTCAGGATCCTGAACTCGACCATCTCATGGTCACTGTCTCCCAGGTTCCCATCCACTATTGCTTCCTCTATAATTCTTCCCTGTTTGTGAGCAGCAGGTCAAGTAGAGCTCTGCCCCTAGTTGGTTCCTCCAGCACTTGGACCAGGAAATTGTCCCCTACACTTTCCAGAAACTTCCTGGATTGTCTGTGTACTGCTGTATTGCTCTCCCAGCAGATATCAGTGTTTGTCTCTGCAACCAGCTACATCTGGGCTGAATGCAAAATGACAGCTTCCCCTGCAGACAGGAAGACTCCTAGAAACTTAAATACAAAAACAAAATAACAGTTGGATGGCTCCATATGTAGGGGAGATGATACATCCATAAATTAGCTGCTAAAGGCTCTTGCTTGCTGTGAGTGATGCAGTGGAGGCTACACTCTTCGGGCTTGGCTACACTTACAAATTTGCAGCGCTGCAGCAGGGTGTGAAAACACACCCTCTCCAGCGCTGCAAATTGCGGCACTGCAAAGCGGCTGTGTGGTCAAAGCCCCAGCGCTGGGAGCGCGGCTCCCAGCGCTGTACGTTTTTCCCCACAGGGAGGTGGAGTACGGACAGCGCTGGGAGACCTCTCTCCCAGCGCTGGTGCTTTGACTACACTTAGCGCTTCAAAGCGCTGCCGCCGCAGCGCTACCGCGGCAGCGCTTTGAAGTGCTAAGTGTAGCCACAGCCTTTATGTGTCAAGTATCAGAGGGGTAGCCGTGTTAGTCTGGTTCTGTAGAAGCAGCAAAGAATCCTGTGGCACCTTATAGACTAACAGACGTTTTGCAGCATGAGCTTTCGTGGGTGAATACCCACTTCTTCGGATGCGGATACCCACATTCTTCATGTGGTCTCTTTACACTGTACCTTCCCATGACCCTCCTTCCTCTCCTTCCCCAGCCCTGGCTAGTTCCCTGAGGCAACACTAATTGATCTTTTGTGGTGGTAATTTGTTCAGTCACTTCAGCACTTATCTCTTTTCATCCCTCTGTCTGTGCTTCTTCTATTCTGAAGGGAGATTCTTGGAAAGGATTCCATTACCAGGCCAGTTTTGGGGCATTGCATTCCCATTTTAATTCATCCCAGCATCCAGTACCCATTTAAGGGGGTGGGGAAGCACTGAGAGGAAGCTTACTCTGCTAAGCTTCACGAAAGGCTGCTCTTCAAGCATGTTGGGTAGCTGCAGTGTTACTGAGATCTATGCTATCCTTCATCTAGCTGTGCTGTTGCGTGGGTTGAGGGAAAAGTGTGGGTTTGGGGACAAAGGCAAAGATTCTTCATGCTCTTTTCCTGGCTGGAGAAGAAAGAACTGGGGAGAGATGATGTGGCTATGAATTGTGGGGCAGAACTGCAGACATTGCTGAATGACCTGGATACAGTCACAGTGAATAGAATGGGGAAAGTCAAAAGCAGTAGTGACCTAAGAAGCAATGACAGAATGGGAAGGCTCTCTATGCCTCTTCCATAAACCGTGGGAGTTGGGTTTCTCATCCTTTCCTTCTGGCTTGCAGTGAATCTCCTGGACACAAGCACTGCACAGAGTGAACTGGGCTGGCTTCCGGATCCTCCAGAAACAGGGGTGAGTACTATGCTGGGGAAGGAAGGGCAGAACTCTGGAGTATTGTCTGCCGTGGAGAGAAATCAAGGATTAATTCCAAAAAGGGACTCTTAGGGCTTGGCTACGCTTGCGAGTTAGAGCACATTAAAGTGCCCTAGCTCACTACCCGTCCACACTGGCAAGGCACGTAGAGTGCTCTGACTCCGCAGCTGGAGCGCTCCTGATACTCCACCTCGGCGAGAGGAATAACGTTTGATGTGCCCTCACTGGAGCGCTGCAGTGCCAGTGTGAACAGGATGTTGCATTGGTGCACTCTGATCAGCCTCCGGAAACATCCCATAATCCCCTTAAGTCAAGTGGCCACTCTTGTCATTGTTTTGAATCACTGCAGCAATGTGGATATGCCCTTTGAAAGCTCCATTTGGCTGCTTATCTACTCCGAGACAAAGCAACCATTAGTGTGGAATGCGAAATGCAGTGTGTGAAAGAGAGAGGTGGGGGAGAGAGGGGGTCTGCTGCTGTGTGAACTTACTAGACAGTATGCTGACATGGTCTCAGCCCCTCCAAAACCCACCCTCTCTGCCCCCACATACACACAACACACTCTCTGTCACACTCCACCCCACCCTCACCCCCCATTTGAAAAGCATGTTGCAGTCACTTGCATGCTGGGATAGCTGCCCATAATGCACCGCTCCCAATGCTACTGCAAGTGCCGCAAATGTGGGCATGCCAGTGTGCTTGAAGCTGTCAGTGTGGGCAGACTGCAGCACTTTCCCTACTGCGCTCTCCGAAGGCGGGTTTAACTGAAAGCGCTCTACATCAGCAAGTGAAGCCATGCCCTTAGTCTTAGCCTTAGTCCTGCCTTGCAGCTCCCCATAGTATTTCATTCCTGGCCTCCCCACACAGCTCTGCCAATGCCCCTCAGTCCTGCCCTGCAGCCCCCCTGTTAGTCTCGTGCCATGGATCCCATTACTAAGGAAATATAATAATGTTACTTTTTAGTGATTATTGGCAGTTGGTATTTAAATAAGAAATCTTTCAAATGGATTCATATGTTGAATCTAAATACAGGAGAAGGAAGAATAAAACTGATGTCCTATCTTGTCACCTGAGTTCCTCTGTCTCTTGTTGCAAGTACAGTGTGTGCTTCCCACCCCCATTGACATACCCATGACAGAACTACTTCCATTCCTAATGATTTTGAAGAATCTTGAACAATTTGAAAATAAGTGGGAATTTCTGTTCACTCCCTCTCAGGGCCTTACTGGTTGTAAACTGAATATATTGGATCATTAATTGACTGTGAACAATCAGTTGAGAGACTGCCTCATGGAGAAGCAGTATGGTCTAGTGCAGTGGTCTCCAACCTTTTTATGCCCAAGATCACTTTTTGAATCAAAGGGCAACCAAGGATCTACCCCCACCCCTTCCCTCAGGCCTCACCCCTTCCCCCAAGCTCCGCCCCACTCACTTCATTTCTCCCCCCCCCCCCGCCATTGCTCACTCTCCCCCACCCTCACTCCCTTTCACCGGACTGGGGTATGGGGTTGGGGTTCGGGAGAGGGTGCAGGCTCTGGGCTGGGGCTGAGGGGTTCACAGTGTGGGAGGGGGCTCTGGGCTGAGCCTGGGGCATGGCGTTGGGGTACAGGAGGGAGTGAGAGGTGCAAGCTCTAGGAGGGAGTTTGGGTGCAGAAGGAGGCTCCAGGCTGGGACAGTGTTGGGGTGCAGAAGGGGGTACAGGGTGCTTGCTCTGGGAGGGGGGTCAGGGCTGAGGCTTGGGGTGCAAGAGGGGGTTTGGGATGCAGAAGGTGGTATGGGGTGATGGCTCTGGGAGGGGGCTCAGGGTTGGGGTGCAGGAGGGGGCTTGGGATGCTGGCTCCAGGAGAGGGCTCAGGGCTGGGGCTTTGGGTGCAGCCTCCCGCCAGGCAGCATTTACCTCTGGCAGCTCCCAATAGGCGGCGGGAGCAGTGAGGCTAAGGCAGGGTAACTGCCTACCGCGGCCCCACACCACTCCCGGAAGGGGCCAACGCACACCTGCAGTCTCTGGGGGAGGGACAGAGGGCACGTAGCTCCATGAGCTGCCCCGTCTCTGCAAGCACTAATGGGAGCAGCATGCAGAGGGAGACCCCTGGCTGCAGAGCCATGCTGGCTACTTCCAGGGGCAGCATGGGACCAGGATAGGCCTTAGCTGCAGCCACGCTGCACCGCTGGAGATCACGATCGACTGGGAGATCCTCTAGGATCAACCAGTCAATCATGACTGACCGGTTGGTGATCACTGGTCTAGTGGATAGAGCCTTAGACTGGAATTCAGGAGACCGGGGTTCTAGTTCTGCTTGTGTTACTGGCCTGCTGGGTGACCTTGGGTAAGTCACATTGCTCTGTGCCTCAGTTTCCCTATCTGTAAAATGGGAATAGGGATACTGGCCTCATTTTTAAAGTGCTTTGAGATCTATTATTATTACAAATCATAATATGACTCTTCTAGTTGCCAGCACTACAAACTCTGACCTGGCATTTACACATCTCACAGAGTGCTTGGTTTTCTTCTGCTCTTATCTGTTATGTACAAACAAAGCAAGCATGTTGTGATGGGTTGGATGTGCCAAGACTACTTCTGCTCCTGTTTCCCCTGCCAGCTCAGGACTCCAGCACCCTGTCTTGCTGAGCCAGACACTCCCGTCTGCTCCAACAAAGACCCAGGGCCTGAATTACCTGCCCCAAAGCTGCAGGTTTACCTGAAAACAGCTCACAGAAGTGTGCTTGTCTTTAGCACTCAGATGCCCAACTCCCAATGGGGTCTAAGCCCAAATAAATTCGCTTTACCCTGAATAAAGCTTATGCAGGGTAAACTCATAAATTGTTCGCCCTCTATAACACTGATAGAGAGATACGCACAGTTGTTTGCTCCCCCAGGTATTAATGCATACTCTGAGTTAATTAATAAGTTAAAAGTGATTTTATTAAATACAGAAAGTAGGATGTAAGTGGTTCCAAGTAGTAACAGACAGAACAAAGTAAGTCACCAAACAAAATAAAATAAAATGCACAAATCTGTGTCTAATCAAACTGAATACAGATAATCTCACCTTCAGAGATGCTTCAGTAAGTTTTTGATTCAGACTGGACACCTTCCAGGCCTGGGCACAGTTCTTTCCCCTGCTACAGCTCTCGTTCCAGCTCAGGTGGTAGCTAGGGGATTTTTCATGATGGCTCCACTCTCGCTTTGTTCTCTTCCCTTTATCTTTTGCATAAGGCGGGAATCCTTTGTCACTCTCTGTGTTCTCACCCCCTCCTTCTCAATGGAAAGACACCAGGTTAAAGATCACAGGTTTCAGAGTAGCAGCCATGTTAGTCTGTATCCGCAAAAAGAACAGGAGTACCTGTGGCACCTTAGAGACTAACAAATTTATTTCAGCATGAGCTTTACAAGTGAGCTGTAGTGCACGAAAGCTCATGCTGAAATAAATTTGTTAGTCTCTAAGGTGCCACAGGTACTCCTGTTCTTTTTGCAGGTTAAAGATGGATTCCAGTTCAGGTGACATGATTACATGTCACTGCAAGACTTCATTACCCATTTGCCAGCACACACATATACAGGAAGACTTGCAGGTAAAACACAGCCATTTGCAGACAATGGTCCTAGTTAATGGGAGTCATCAAGATTCCAAACCACCATTAATCGTTCACACTTTACATAATTACAATAGGCCCTCAGAGTTATATTTCATATTTCTTGTTTCAGATACAAGAGTGGTACATTTATATAAATAGGATGATCACACTCAGTAGATTCTAAGCTTTGTAATGATACCTTACAAGAGACCTTTTGCATGAAGCATATTCCAGTTACATTATATTCACTTATTAAATTTTTATAAAACCATATAGACTGCACAATGTCACACATGTACTGTCTGTAAAATGACTTTTGTTTTAGATCAAAACTAAATAAATAAGAGAACAAAAATAAAGACTCTGTGATAAGACGGCATGGGTTTTTTGTCTTCTCCATAATGTCTGAACTGAACACAAAATAGCAGATGCCTTCAGCAGACTACCAGAAAGTTAAAGATGCACTATGCATAAAATGAAGTGCTGCATAGCCACATGCCATTACCACAGGAAGGGTGTCACTAGTTGGCACCAAGATAATATCTTAATCTGCATAGGATAAGCCTGCAGAGCCAGCTTTGGTAATGACTATCCAAAGAGCAGCAACGAAAATAATGTCCCTTCTCTATGTTTCTTGGGAGCTGGGAATACAGTTACAGGGCATGACAATTCCTATGCAATAACCCCACCCCCACCAGTGTGATCACAGTTATATCAGTATAAATGTGCTTGTACCAGTATAACTTATTCCAGCTTAAGAAGCAGAATAAGCTAGCAGAACTGCATCCATACTAGGGCTTTTACCAATATTACTATTTTGTTTAACCAAAATAGTTATGCCAGTAACACTTCTCAGTCTTTTCCCCTGCCTTGCCACCACCTTGTGGCTTTGACTAATATAGTATTCCCAGTTGGCTAATGGGGAGTACTGAATCCAAATGTTTCACTCCAGTAGATTGGTAGCAATATAAACCCCACTTTGGACTCTTGGACACTGAAGAGAAGGTATGCAGCCCCAGCTGTTGAAAGAAAAGCCTAGGATCAGGCAGCAGGGAGTGAGGAGTGCCAGTTTTGAGTAAGGGAATTTGGGAGATGGAGTGGTGTAGAGAGAACAAACTCTGTCTGTTAGTGGCAAAGTAATTTTTTGAGTAGGTTTTGCCAGGTGTCACAATGTTTGGTGTCGGGGGGGAGTTTCCCAAAGCCCCAGCTGCTTGCATCAAGAGATTGCATAAATATCTCACCTTCCATTTAAAAAAAGTTTCTAGCCCTTGTGGTTGCAAAGAAATGCTGGAGAATGTGACCCGCTTGTACCCCAAAGGCTCAGAAATCAAAGGCAAAGAGAAGAGCCCATATATTTTGAAATCTCATTATATCTGGCGCCTGACTCATGATTCTTGAACAGACAGGGTTGGCAATAATAGGTTCATCTGTACATATTGGGCAGCAAATATTCTTAGAGCACTGAGAGATCCAGGTTGCCAGATGTGTTTTATGGAGACTTTTACAGAACAGTCAACAAACACAAACTGTCTTTTTAACCTGCCTGCTTGCAAAATGACCTGTACAGTACAGCAGAGAGTGATAGTGACTTAACTGCAATGTGCATTCAAAAGGCTTCCATGGTTGTATTCACCCAAGAGTTCTGAAGGAATTCAAATGTGAAACTGCAGAACTTCTAATTGTACTATCTAGCCTATCATTTAAATCAGCTTCTTTATCACTTGACTGGAGGATAGATAATGTGACATCCATTTTTTAAAAGGCTCCAAAGGCAATTCTGGCAATTATAGGCCAGTAAGCCTAACTTCAGTACCAGGCAAATTGGTTATAACTATTGTAAAGAACAGAATTATCAGGCACATAGATTAACCCAATTTGTTGGGGAAGAGTCAACATAGCTTTTGTAAAGGGAAATCATGCCTCACCAATCTATTAGAATTCTCTGAGGGGATAAACAAACATGTGGACAAGGGTGAACCAGTGGATATAATGCATTTGGACTTTCAGAAAGCCTTTGAAAGGTCCCTAACCAAGGTCTCATAAGAAAAGTAAGCTGTCATGGGATAACAGGGAAGGTCCTCTCATGGATTAGTAACTGGTTAAAAGACAGAAAACAAAGGGTAGGAATAAACGGTCAATATTCAGAATGGAGAGAGGTAAATAGTGGTGTTTGTACTGGGGCCAGTGCTGTTCAACATTCTCATAAATGATCTGAAAAAAAGGGATAACAATGAGATGGCAAAATTTGCAGATGATACAAAATTACTTAGGATATTTAAGTTTAAAACAGAGTTAAAAAGGGATCTCACAAAACTGGGTGAATGGGCAACAAAATGGCAGATGAAATTCAGTGTTGATATATGAAGTAATGCACATTAGAAAACATAATCCCATGGGCTCTATATTAGCTGTTACCACTCAAGGAAGAGATCTTGGAGTTATTGTGGATAGTTCTCTGAAAACATCTCAATGTTCAGCGGCAGTCAAAGAAGCTAACAGAATGTTAGGAACCATTAAGAAAGGGGTAGAAAATAAGACAGAAAATATCATAATGCCACTATATAAATCCATGGTATGTCCACACCTTGAATACTGTGTGCAGTTCTGGTCACCCCGTCTTAAAAAAGATATATTAAAATAGGAAAAGGTACAGAGAAGGGCAACAAAAATGATTAAAGGTATGGAACAGTTTCTGTATGAGCAGAGAATAAAAAACTGGGACTTTTCAGTTTGGAAAAGAGACAATTAATTGGGGATATGACAAAGGTCTATACAATCATGAATGGTGTGGAGAAAGTGAATAAGGAAGTGTTATTTACACTTTCACATAATACAAGAACCAGGGGTCACCCGATGAAATTAATAGGCAGCTGGTTTAAAATAAGCAAAAGGAAGTAATTCTTCACACAATGCACAGTTAACCTGTGGAACTTGTTGCCAAGGGATGTTGTGAAGGCCAAAACTATAGCAGGGTTCAAAATAGAATTAAATAAGTTCATGTAGGACAGGTCCATCAATGACTATTAGCCAAGATGGTCAGGGATGCAGTCCCATGCTTTGGGTGTCCCTAGCCTCTGATTGCTAGAAGTTGGAAGCGGATGACAGGGGATGGATCATACAGAAGCTAAGTTGACTTGTGGCATAAAGAATGTTTGAAAGCTAACATCTATACAGGAGCAAAGAAAGGATTCATTGCCTCCACCCATAAATCTTTAAAGGTCTCATCAGTGGTGGATAACCTGGAGCTTTCAAGTTGTCTTCTGTCTGCTTAGCTATAGAGGCAGCAAGCATTTCTTGCTGGGAGGAATTTTCAGTTTACTTTGTGGATAAGGTAGCAAGAAATGCTTGCTGCCTCTATAGCTAAGCAGACAGAAGACAACTTGAAAACTCCAGGTTATCCACCACTGATGAGACCTTTGAAGATTTATGGGTGGAGGCAATGAATCCTTTCTTTGCTCCTGTATAGATGTTAGCTTTCAAACATTCTTTATGCCACAAGTCAACTTCGCTTAGGCCACAGTTTCACCACAAGGTTCTCTAACCATCACCGCTCTCTTGTAACTATTTCAGAGTTAATTGTCTTTTCTCAAGGAGTTTATCAGAGGGTTAGGAAATATTTTGTCGTGTCTATGAGTCTCTGAGCTAGTGAATCCAGTAAAGCATTGTGAGGTCTGTTGTGATATTCTCACAATGCAAAAGACAGATCCCTTGAATTCATCAAGACTCTTTAAATCAAGTCCTTTGTTATTTGTCTTGACTTTTCTCCTAACAAACTAAACTGTACAGATTGGCATGGGGTACTTGAACTGACATACTTCAAGAATGACTGAATTGATCCAGTCATGTACTGTGTTATCTGTTATGAATTCATCTGTAATCCTAAAAGTAAGCAAACTGATTTACAACACATTTATTATCCTGCTACTTGGTGTGTTGTAGAATAACACAATTTTTAAAACAACAGTAATCTTTTTCTTTAACACAAATAGATTTACATCAACTTTGGATCAAGGATTATGGTTTTTCTTTCAAAAGTTTACAACTGAACATTGACTTAATTCAGCTTTGAAACTTTACTATGCAGAAGAAAAATGCTGCTTTTAATCATCTTAATATAAGTGAAACAAGCACAGAAACAGTTTCCTTACTTTGTCAAAGCTTTTTCTAAACTTTCCCTTTATTTTTTTAGTAATTTACATTGAACACAGTACAATGCTGTATTTGCTTCTTTTTTTTTTTTTTTATTGGACTCTGCTGCCTGAATGTGTACTTCTGGTTCCAAATAAGGTGTGTGTTTGACTGGTCAGGTTGTAACTCTGGTGTTCATAACTCTAAGGTTCTACTGTAGTTTCATTTTGACACCCGGTAATAAGGGTGTGCACCTCATCCCAGTCACCTGAACCCGGTCAGAGTCACGAGGCGGTGAGCAAGTCACTATCGCTCATTCCAGCCATTACTGTTGTGAAAAGTTATGGCTTGATGCAGGAATTACTGTGTGAGGTTCTATGGCCTGTGTTACACAGGAGGTCAGACTTGATGATCACAATGGTCCCTCCTGGCCTTGGAATCTATGAATAGGACAACTTCAGCAGTAGACAGAATTGTCAGATTTTCTTTGCCACTGTTAGTCTGGTGTTCAGTCCCAGACATTGCATAGGCACTGCGTTGGTCAATTATTTTCTTCTGGTGGTAGGCGAAGATCAAGGATCCATGACCTGTCAGCAGCCTTTGATACCATTGACCACGAGGTATTGTTTACATGTCTGCTGACCTTGACTAGGGTAGACAGTGTCCCTCTAAAAGTGAGTCAATCCTTCCCTTTCTGAGAGGTCCCAAAGGGTAGTGTTAACTGATTTCTCGTCTGCCTTGAGGGTGCTCTCAAGCAGGATATCGGAGGGCAGTATAATCACTCCTGCTCAATAGGTAGACACTGTCATTAGGGGAGATAGGGAGGCAGTGTGGGCTGTGCTACCTTCCCTATGCAGCTAAATACCAGCTCTGTGCCTATTTCATCATAACTAGACAGTGCAATTAATCAGCTTTCTCAGTATCTTCCTGAAATAAGGGCTTGCAGAGGCCTGGCCAGTTGAAGCTCATTCCAGATAAGACTGAGATAATATTGATTGATTGCAGGGGAAATAACCTGTGGAAATTCTATACCTAATATTTGTCTGTCCCCCAGCTGATGAGTCTGTCTCCATGTGGCTCTGTGTGGAAGGACTAGCTCAAGGGATGTGTGTAGGTGTGGGGTTCACTAAGAAGTCCTGGGTGGGGTTGCCTCCTGTGACTCCACTTGCTGTTAATGTACGGGGCTTGTCAGGTTGGCAGTCCTTCATCTGGACTAAGTTTGCAAGGAAGTTACAAAACCTGGGATAAAACACTGGCAGATTTTTGTTTGACTTGCAAAATCAACAGCAACTGGCTGTGGAAATAGGAACGCTTCTCCTTCTCACTCTTCCGCTCCTGCTGCTGCTCATCTGCACCAAGTGGGGGAATGCCAATGTTCTTCCTCATAATAAATATTCAGCTCAGTGAAAAATAAACTGCTTTTGCTGTGGGCTGGGGAGGCAAGAGGGGAGAATTCTCTCTACACTAAGGTACTCACTGTAGGGATGAGGGGAGGATTGACAGAAGCATGAGTTGGGAGTGGATGAAAGGGCCATAACTTGAGTTCTCTCTGGTAAATTGGTAATTATTGTGTCCTGGGCTAACTAACTTTGGAGGTGAACTTAGTAGCCCAGGATACAGTCATTACCCCATAAACAAGAAGCACTCAAGTTATCGTCTAATTAATCCATTGCTATGAAGAAGAGAGCTGCAATGGCACTCCTGCAAGGATACTGTGTTTCACCATTGGCACAGAATTTCCATAGCTAATCCTGTACTAAAAAGAAGATAACAATGTTATCTAGCAATTTCTGAGAGGTGATTAACCCCTTTACGGATGTTTGTGCAACATGCTTCTCGCTAGTGCTCTGTAATGGCACGTTTCACTAAACTTCCTTTATAACTAGACTCCTCTGTCTTCTCCTGCTCTGTATTCTTCCAAGTGTACTGGAAAGTGTTTGCTTTCTTTTATAATTGCTGACAATGTGCTTGACCCTGCATGAGACACACCATGGAAACCCTTTGCCCTGAAGAATTTGCTTCTTTTGAGGCTGTGTCTGATAGGCTGTAAGTGAACTATTATGTAGCACATGTGTGGAATTTCATTATTGCACATGCTGCACCCAGTACCACTCCAACAGGAGAGGTATCATAAACTAAAATTACAGGCAAAGTGGAGGAAAAATGCTCTAACACATGGGCACACAACACTTTCCATGTTCCACTTCGGCCACAGGAATACCATTTGTATTGAGTCAGTCATGTTGTACCAGAGCAGCCACATGTGAAAATGAGTTTTCCGTAATAGCTTACAAATGCTAGGACAGTCACAGCTGGCTAACTGTAGATATTGCTCATAGCTTCAGGGTTGGATTTCTGTGGTTAATTCCTTCATTGTTGAACCTGTTTTTGACATAGGCTACACCAGGGGTCTAGTCCATTGGCCCGAGGGCCGCATCACTGACACCTCACCCTCACTGCCCCAGGCCTCGTCCCCACTCCACCCCTTCCTGAGGCCCTGCCCCGCCCTGCCTCTTCCCACCCCTTCCCTGCCCCTTTCCACCCCCTTCCCCAAAGTCCTCACCTCAACGCTGCCCCTTCCCTGTCACCAGGGGGTACAGGAGGGGTGTGGGATGCAGCCGGGGCTCAGGGCAGGGAGTTGTGGTGCAGGAGGTGTGCAGGGTGTGGCAGGGGGCTCAGGGCAGGGAGTTGGTGTGTGGGGTGCAAGATGGGTGAGGTGTGCGGCAGGGGGTCAGGGTGCAGGGTGCAGTAGGTGGCTCAGGGCAGGGAGTTGGGTGCAGGAGGGATGTGGGGAGCGGCAGGGGGCTCAGGGCAGGGAGTTGGGGTGCAGGAGGGGTGCAGGGTCCGAGCTCCAGCCCAGCGCCACTTACCTAGTGTTACTTCCAGGCTTCCATCTTACTGCCATAACGAGAACACCAGCTGCTTTCAGATCTCTGGTCCATAGTAAAGACATAAACAGCTAATGCACTAGTTGTACCATAGCGTGACCTTTTTATTTAACTTGCACTGGTCACTGTGGTGGCTAAGTCCATTAGAGACCTTTCCCACTACCAAATGGAAAAATATCCTCTTGCTCCTAGTCTAGATGATGAAAAAAGCAAGAGTGAACAAATGCCTCTTGGATGCTGATCCACAAAGGTACTCAGAGTTAGGTCCTAAATCTAGGGTTAGGTGCCTAAGACCCACTTTTAGGCTACTCCTGCTGACCCAGTAGGTCCCTAAACTTACTTGGCACCTAACTTTTCAGAGTAAAAGTTCCCCTGGCACCTAAGTTTTTGCCTCTGGGCATGCGCAATGCTGCCTCACTTTAGCCGTCTGAGTGCCTATCTCCTCACTGATCCCCAGAGCAATCCATGAACCAGGGGAAAACATGCCCATCTTGCGTATGAGGTCTCTTCTGATGAGATGCTGCCTACTGGCTCAGGTCCCATTCAAAATTCACCAGCAGGAGGCACTGCTGCTCACTTTATAGTTTTTATCCCAGAGGTTAGAGCACTCACCTGGGATGTGGGAGATCTGGATTCAATTCCTCCTTCTGCCTGAGGGGGAGGGAGGATTTGAAACATGGGTCTCCTACCTTTGAGGCACGTGCTTTAACCACTGAGCTATGGGATATTCTGATACGGGGTTTCCTCGGTCTCTTCTGTTAAAGCAGTTCCACCATGGTTAAATAATTAAAGTATGTTTAGAGAAGGGGGAATGAACACAGGGTCTCCCACCTCCCAGGTGGGTGCCCTAACCACTGGACTACAGAGTCACAGTCTTTCTCTGACCCAGTGACTGTTTCACTGTGGATAATTACTATTAAGTCAAAAATAGCTGTGTAAATGTTGCTTAGACATTGTGGCTCAGGCTGTGAAGCCACCAAGGCACATAGTGGGATATGTATGCAAGGCTCTTTCTCCTCTCTGAGGTGTGTTGGGGTTTTTTGATGGGGATGGGGGGTTGATCTTTGCATGCAACGTAGGCCAAAGTGGATCTATGTAGCAGGGGTGGATGTGTGTGTGTGAGAGAGAGAGACAGAGATCATGTGGGAAGGTGGGAGTGGTGAGGGACATTGTAGGTCAAAGTCAAGATGATCTGAGAGAACTCAGACTTGTCATGACAACTAGTTGGGCTTGGGCTATGACCTATTAGATAAGTTATCAATGTTCAAATAGACCTCTCCCTAGGCAGTTAACAGTGGTGAGTCCATTATCAAGTCTGGTAGAAATTTGGTTTCTCAATTCTATTTTTGCCAAATAGAACAGAGCCTTTGCCTCTTTCCAGTGCTTAATTTATAAGGAAAAAAGTGCTGTAGCTCAAGCATTTTTTTACATTCATAACTGATGCAGCAAGCCCAATGGTACCGGGGCTAATTAAGCACTGCCTCTTTCTAAGATTGTTTGTTTATATCTTTACCTGACCCTAGAGCTCAGGACGCAATTTGCATTTTCTGCACATACCGTTTTGCAAATTTTTTAAAATGGCAACAAAATTTCCAGTGTCTGTTTCCATTTGGATCTTTATGCCTTTGTGGGCATCGCCCAGGTATGATTTTTTGCACACAGTCTGTACAACTTGTGCTTATGTAGTTCCCATACCAGTCTTTCTCTCTCTCTCCCCCCCCCCCCCCCGGTCTCCACAGGTCATGTTGTGGGTTCTTGGGAATGTAGAGAACTGTCAGAAAGCAAACTGTCTAACTTCTCTTAGAATATTGTGGGCTGCAGAGCTTGAGAATAGTGCCCTAAATTCCCCTTAATGGCATTACACCACTCTAGCCCCATATCTGGGCCATGACCTGCCGACTCCCATGTTTTGAAGGGTGATCCTAATTCCACATCCATTCTTGATCTGCCTCCACTGTGAACATACCCAATTCTAGAATGTCTTTAAACCTGAATATATCCAGTGCTAGTCCTCAGTCAGTGAAAACAAAGGGCTGATCTCTTTACAAGTCTTGCTTTCTGGCTCCATGTTGCTCTATGATCAGAATTTTCAGTATGCCCATGTAGAGCAGCATTATGCAGTCCGTAGATACTAAGGCCAGAAGGGACCTCTGTGATCATCGAGTTCAGTAGTTTTCAAACTTTTGTACTGGTGACCCCTTTCACACAGCAAGCCTCTGAGTGCAACCCCCCCTTATAAATTAAAAACACTTTTTAATATATTTAACACCATTATAAATGCTGGATGCAAACCCGGAGGGGTCCTGACCCCCAGTTTGAGAACCCCTGATCTAGTTTGACCTCCTGTATAACACAGGCCATAGGACTTCCCTGAATTAATTCCTCTCTGAACTAGGCTAGAGCCATATTTTTTTAGAAAAACATCCATTCTCAATTTAAAAATTGCCAGTGATCAAAGTTAAATCATTAAATGCTGTGTCTAAGGCTCTCCCAATTATTCGCAATGGCCAGAGTTCAGATCCAAGACCAGTCTTCTCCAAAGGCTGCTTTTACTGATTTGCTGCTCAGCTCACTACTAATAATCCCCTGAATAAATTTACCTCCCGGCCATTCTCCTGACATAAAATCACACTTGCCCAGGGAAGCCCAAGCCTGTTGTGCTGCTTCCGCCTGTCTACGGGCACTAATGGTACTTTTGCTAAGAAGCTATCTTAAGAGCTATTCATTCACTTAGCACTCTGATGGTAACATTAAACATGGTTTATCCTGGATTTGTCCTTTAGTTGACCAAATGCCTTTGGGCACAACAATGACAAGAACTTGGCTCTCTTTCTGCATTGTTCCTAAGTTATTTAGCCAAGACTTGCTTAATTAGGAGTCTAAAATTAGGTGTCTAAATAAGAGGGCTGATTTTTCAAAAATATGGAATACCCAATCACTCCTTTTGATCCCGGGTGGAGTGGGTAAGGTGCTTAGCCCTCTTTGAAAACCAGGTCCTTAATGTTAGGATCCTGTCTTGAAAATCTTGGCCCTGCTTCTAAAAACTCTTAGATGCTTCTCATGAGCTCTAAGCTCTCTGTAGGATCACAAAAGCATGATCCAGACTCACTGCTAAAATGGTCCTTTCTCTGTTTTTCCCTCTCTTCCTAAAGCAACATCAATTCTTTTCCTCATTGCCAACCTATGGTGATTGGAGCAATGGTAAAGAGTGTGGAGATGAAATGGAAAGATAACAACTGTATTAGAGGAGATTGATTCAATACCACCAGCAGGCAAGCTGGAAGGGCAAGTAGTTTAGAGTGATTGAGCCAAATTTCACCCACACAATTCTGCAAGGACATTGAATTAATAAGCATTGCATCAGAGGCACAAACTCTGATTGGCTGCTGATGTTCCAAGGACATGACACTGCTGCCTAGCAACTAGTGAGCTGATTAACCCTTTAATCAATGTTGCATACTTCGCAGTTCGCTGAATTTAAAAGTTCAACTGATTAATGGGGAAAATTGTGGGTGTCAATAGGTGATGGCTTCATTCTGCTTTGCTTTATCCATCAGGTCTAACTTGTGTAGGGTCTGTTGCCAGTTTCATTGTTATTTGTTTTGCAGGTGGGGAGAACTCGGTAGTTTTGTCCCGAACTTTGGGTAAAATTTTCAAAAGCACCTAAGGGCCCAAGTTATATTTGAAACTGTTCCCTTTTGTGTACACCGACATTTGGGCTACAATGGAAAGCTTTGGAATTTCCCAAGCATATTTGTCGCTGAAGCCCCCCCCCGCCAGCATCTTCCACAGGACTGCCATAAAGTCCATGGGAGTCTTTACATAGATCTCATTTTAGGTGAGTGCTGTCTGTAGCTGGACCATGGCCTTTCTTCACCTATCCTTGTAACTAACTTCCGGTACTTTAGAACATATCTTTTCGAACCTTTCCAGTCACTGCCACCCTTCCCTTCCCTCAAACATGTATGCAAAATCACTATGCCACCTTATGGTACTCATCTGAAATGCTGTACTTAAATACCTTGTCTGTGGCAAACAGTGCAGCGCAGCTGCTGGGCCTCATATTCAGAGATTCCTGGGCTAGTAGAGACCATTGTGATCATCTACTCTGACCTCCTTTATAAAGCATACTCATGTATTTTCCAACAGGCACATGCAAGGCATACAGCCATACTGTAGACCAGGGGTCGGCAACCTTTCAGAAGTGGTGTGCCGAGTCTTCATTTATTCACTCTAATTTAAGGTTTTGCATGCCGGTAATACATTTTAATGTTTTTTAGGTCTCTCTCTATACGTCTATATATTATATAACTAAACTAGTGTAGTATTGTAAAATAAACAAGGTTTTCAAAATGTTTAAGAAGCTTCATTTAAAATTAAATTAAAATGTTGATCTTACGCCGCCGGCCCGGTCAGCCCACTGCTGGTCTGGGGTTCTGTTCACCTAGGCCGGCAGCAGGCTGAGCGGGGCCTGCGGCCGGGACCTCGGCTGACAAAGGTCCAGCAGCCAGAACCCCAGACCGGCAGCAGGCTGTGCGGGGCCCGCGGCCGGGACCCCAGACCAGCAGTGGGCTGAGTGGCTCAGCCCGCTGCTGCTCAGGGGTTCCATGCGCCGGCTCCTGCCAGCCAGGATCCTGGCTGCCGGACCTGCTCACCCCATTGCCAGTCTGGGGTCCCGGCCCTGCCCACATACAGTAGGTACCTATCTTCTCCCTGGTTCTGGCCCATTCTCTTCCTCTCTCTGCACTGAACTGAGGGTGGGAGTGCACTGAGCACAGGGCTGGGGGTGAAGGGTCTGGCCAGGAGCTAGAATGAGGGAGGGGGCTCAGGGTTGGGGCAGGAGGTTTGGGTGTGGGGCACTTACCTGGGCAGCTCCCATTTGGTGTGAGGGGTGCAGGTGAGAATGTGAGGGTGTGTGTGCAGGAGCCCCTGTTTGGTGCTCAGGGTGGAGGTGGGGATGTGGGGGGTGCAAGAGTCAGGGTGTGCGGTGGGGTGTGGGGGGATGCAAGAGTTAGGGCAGGGGGGCTGGATATGTGTGGGGGTGCCAGAGTCAGGGCTGGGGTCGTGGGGGGGTGAAGGAGTCGAGCAGAGGGCTGGGTGTGTGTGAGGAGGGTACAGGGCAGGGGCCTGGAGGGTGTGTGGGGCACAGGGCTCAGGGCAGAGGGCTGGGTGTGTGTGAGGGGGGGGGTCAGGGCAGAGGGATGGGGGGGATATGCCCCTATTCCACCCACCACCCCCCATCCCCAAGGCCCTGCCCCCACTTCTCTGCGGACCCCAGGACTCCCATGCCCCATCCAACCCTCCCCTGCTCCCTGACTGCCCCCTCCAGCGACCCCCCACCCCTAACCACCCCGCCCAGGATCTCACCCCCTATCCAACCCACCCTGCTCCCTGTCCTCTGACTACCCCCCACCCCTTATCCAACCCTCCCAGCACTGGGCCCCTTACCATGAGGCTCCTAGCAGCATGTTCTGCTCCGTGCAAAGCCAGACACGCTGCCCCATGGGAGCGGGCAGCCCCGGCCCCCAGAACTCTGCGCACGCGGCGGCATGGCTCCAGGGGAGGGGGGAGCATGTCTGCCTCCCCGTGGAGCCAAACACTGCCCCACGGGAGTGCGCAGCCCCGGCCCCCAGAGCTCTGCGCATGCGGCGGCATGGCTCCAGGGGAGGGGGAATGGCGGGGGAGGGGCTGGCGGCTTGCTGCACTCGGCTGGACGCTCCGGCCCGGGAGCGTGGACCCCGCGGCTTGCCGCACCGGGAGAGTGGGGCCATTTGCCCACCCCTGCATTAGGGTGTGCCTGGGCACACCCCATGCACACGCCCATGCTTCTGCCCCCTGCCCCTGGGGGGGGAGGCGGAGGGCGGAGAAGAGCGGGCTGGGCCGGGCTAGGCAGGATTTTTAATGGCACGCTGCTCCGGCAGGCAGCAGTGTGCCATTTAAAATCGGCTCACGTGCTGTCTTTGGCACGCGTGCCATAGATTGCCGACCCCTGCTGTATACAGAAAACCTTCCAAAAGCCTGTTTCAGTGTAATGAACTTGAAAAATACATCACAACGTTCCCATGTCTCCCATCCACCCACCCACCCCATCCTCTACCTCATCATGTCTCCTGAGTTAAGTGCAAATCTATACCATTCTTGGCGTGTTTGCCTCAAATGGTGTATGACTCTATAGTTATTGCCTCTCCCTTGGCTTTGCTGTTTCTCTTTATTCTTCATTTTCTCGCGCCTTCAAAATATTCCAGCCTCAGTTTCTTCTGTCTCTTTCAGTGTCAGGTTTGCAGTTAATTAACTTTATGGTCTTCCTCTTCCCCCACCCCCACTACCTTGATCCCTCAACCTACTTTTCATCCATTTTTAGTCTCTGTACTGCTAAAACACACCCCTGTGGTACCCATGGTTGCTCCTGGGCCTCTGTGGCAGGGAACATGACTAGTTTGTGCCAGTGAGAAACAGTCACTGTGACAGACTCTCAGCCCTAGTGATTGGTTGATTCCTGGTAAATTCCCACACAAACAGCAGCAGCTTGCTGAACACTTCACAGACAAGGGACATAACAGTGAAATCCTTGCTGATCTTAAACACAAAAAAAAGAAGCTTAGAAGAAGTGGAAGCTTGGACAAATGACGGGGGAGGAGTATAAAACATATTGCTCAGGCATGCAGGAGTGAAATCAGGAAGGCCAAATCACAATTGGAATTGCAGCTAGCAAGGGATGTTAAGAGTAACAAGAAGGGTTTTTACGGGAATGTTAGCAACAAGAAGAAGGTCAGGGAAAGTGTGGGCCCCTTACTGAATGAGGGAGGCAACCTAGTGACAGAGGATGTGGAAAAAGCTAATGTACTCAATGCTTTTTTTGCCTCTGTCTTCACAAACAAGGTCAGCACTCAGACTACTGCACTGGGCAGCACAATATGGGGAGGAGGTGACCAGCCCTCTGGAGAAAGAAGTGGGTCAGGACTATGTAGAAAAGCTGGACGAACACAAGTCCATGGGGCCAGATGCCCTGCATCCGAGGGTGTGATTGCAGAGCCATTGGGCATTATCTTTGAAAATCCATGGCGATCCGGGGAGGTCCCGTATGACTGGGAAAAGGCTAATGTCATGCCCATCTTTTAAAAAGGGAAGGAGGATCCAGGGAACTACAGGCCAGTCAGCCTCACCTCAGTCCCTGGAAAAATCATGGAGCAGGTCCTCAAGGAATCAAATTTGAAGCACTTAGAGGAGAGGAAAGTGATCAGGAACAGTCAACATGGATTCACCAAGGGCAAGACATGCCTGACTAACTGAATTGCCTTCTATGATGAGATAACTGGGTCTGTGGATGAGGGGAAAGCAGTGGACATGTTATTTCTTGACTTTAGCAAAGCTTTTGATACAGTCTCCCACAGTATTCTTGCCAACAAGTTAAAGAGGTATGGGTTGGATGAATGGATTATAAGGTGGATAGAAAGCTGGCTAGATCGTCGGGCTCAACAAGTAGTGATCAATGGCTCCATGTCTAGTTGGCAGCTGGTATCAAGCGGAGTGCCCCAAGGTCAGTCCTGGGGCTGGTTTTGTTCAATATCTTCATTAATGATCTGGAGGATGGTGTGGATTGCACCGTCAGCAACTTTGCAGCTGACACTAAACTGGGAGGAGCAGTAGATACGCTGGAGGGTAGGGATAGGATATAGAGGGACCTAGACAAATTAGAGGATTGGGCCAAAATAAACCTGATGAGGTTCAACAAGGACAAGTGCAGAGTCCTGCATTTAGGACGGAAGAATCCCGTGCACTGCTACAGACTAGGGACCAGGCGGCTAGGCACCAGTTCTACAGAAAAGGACCTAGGGGTTACAGTGGATGAGAAGCTGGATATGAGTCAACAGTGTGCCCTTATGGCCAAGAAGGCTAATGGCATTTTGGGCTGTATAAGTAGGAGCACTGCCAGCAGATCGAGGGATGTGATCATTCCCCTCTATTCGACATTGGTGAGGTCTCATCTGGAGTACTGTGTCCAGTTTTGTGCCCCACACTACAAGAAGGGTGTGGAAAAATTGGAAAGAGTCCAGTGGAGGGCAACAAAAATGATTAGGGGGCTGGAGCACATGACTTATGAGGAGAGGCTGAGGGAACTGGGATTATTTAGTCTGCAAAAAAGAAGAATGTGGGGGGATTTGATAGCTGCTTTCAACTACCTGAAAGAGGGTTCCAAAGAGAATGAAGCTCTGCTGTTCTCAGTGGTAGCAGATGACAGAACAAGGAGTAATGGTCTCAAGTTGCAATGGGGGAGGTTTAGGTTGGATATTAGGAAAAACTTTTGCTCTAGGAGGGTGTTAAGCACTGGAATGGGTTACCTAGGGAGGTGGTGGAATCTTCTTCCTTAGAGGTTTTTAAGGTCAGGCTTGACAAAGCCCTGGCTGGGATGATTTAATTGGGAATTGGTCCTGCTTTAAGTGGGTTGGACTAGATGACCTCCTGAGGTCCCTTCCAACCCTGATATTCTCTGATTCTATAAACAGGACTAAGGGCAAGTCTACACTTAAAACTATGCAGTGATTCAGCTGCACGGCCGTAGTGCTTTAATGAAGATGCTGTAAGTTGATCAGAGAGCTTCTGCCACCGACATATCTACCTTCTCTCAGGGAGGTGGATTAACTGTGTCAATGGGAGAAGCTCTCCTGCTGACATAGCGCTATCTGCACTGGAGGTTAGGTGGGTATAAGTGCGTTGCTCAGGGGTGTGGATTTTTCACACACCTGAGCGATGTAGTTATACTGATATAGGTCTGTAGTGTAGACCAGACCAAAGGAAGAAGCTACCCATAGCTGCTGCAGACTGTCACAATAAATAATGTATGATTTCCTGTGGAAAGGTGGCTTTTAAATACCCAACATGATGCTGAATCTGAGCTTTATTCCACCAGTGTAAATCAGGAATGATTCCCCTGAAATCAATGGAGTTACATCAGTGGAAATGATAGCCAAATCAGGTCCCTGGGTATAATGAGGCTGTGCAGGTTTCAGCGGCAGCAGAATCTTTGTCTTTCAGATAAGACTTTGCTTCAGGTAATATGTATCTGTTACCAAAGTATAATTTCCTCCTGAAGAAATAATGGTTGGCCAACCCCTCCTGTGCTGCCTGCTGTATGAAAACTGTCCCCAAACCATCTATCTCTTATGTGGTCTCTTGTCTCTGCCTGTGTTTCCAGATGTTCATCAGGTAGGTGCCATTGCAGCACCATGCTGACTGAAAGGGTTAAACATGAATCATTTATGTAAGCAGTATTCCAGTTTCCTTAAAAGAATTAAAACATGTTTATGAAAAACAATAAGCAAGAGGAGAGTGTTTCTACAAGACGCAACTAAACACATTAGTCTAGATTGTCACTGACAGATGTACACAATTAATAAACCATCCAGTAAATCTTTTGCTTTCTTTTGCAGCATGGAAAACGCGTATTTACTTTAAAATTCCCCATGAGCTAGCTGCCAGCCCAGACGCTAACTGAATGGTGTGGCAGCTGTGTGTTTCCACACACAAGGAGTAACCATATACTTTAAATGAGTTATTTTAGACTAGGATTAAGAAAGAAAGCCCTGTGATTGACTCTCCCACAATGAGATTCTGTGACAGACCCATGTCCTCACCCACTCTGCTCTCCAAGCTGCTGTTGCCTTTGTCCAGGGAGGATACGCTGGAGTCTGATACCCCTTCGGGTGACACAATTTTCAGGGGCAGATGGGAGGCCCTAGATATACTCACTACATACCCGTAGGTTTCAGTCAGGTTTGTACTTGGCACCGCGCAGCCGCTACCCATGCTGCAACAGCTACACTGCTATTTATACTCATGCTAACTGAATGAGAGCCAGCATGAAGATGTGTACATAAGCAGGGGAATCACACCCCTAGCTTGTTGTGTAGACATAGCCAATACCCAGTCTTGGTTTACAAATTGCCAGTGATGGAGATTACACCACAGATGTATTCCATATTATTCCAAAGGTGATTACCTTCATTGCTAAAATTTGGTGTTTTATTTCCTGTCTGAATTTGTCAAGCTTCAACTTCCAGCCACTGGATCATGTTATACCTTTCTGTGCTAGATCGAAGAGCCCATTATCAAATATTTGTTCCCCAGCTGTAGGTACTTTTAGACTGTGATCATTACTCATTAACTTTCTCTTTGTTTAGCTAAATAGACTCCAGGAGCTCAATCCCTCACTAGAAGGCATATTGTTTAATCCTTTAATAATTCTCATGGCTCTTCTCTAAACCCTCTCCAATTTATCCATATCCTTCTTGAACTGTGGACACCAGAACTGGACACAGCATTCCAGCAGTGGTTGCACCAGTGCCAAATATAGTGGTAATATAACCTCCCTACTCCTACTTGAGATTCTCCTGCTTATACATCCAAGGATCACATTAGCCCTTTTGGCCATAGCATTGCACCAGGAGCCCATGTTCGGGAGAAGTAGTGAGTCATTGTCAGCTAGACCTGAGTCAGACCCGGATTGCAGATCATAGTTATTGCTCCATGCTCACAGAGTTAAGGCAGGCTCAGAGCTCTGAGCCAGAAGCAGATTTTGTTCATTGTTCAAGGCCTTGAGGTTACTCAGGATCTGAGTCCCAAGTCTGCAGAGACTTGGATCTTGTGGGTTTGTTTTATTGCATATTTAAGTGTCACATGTCTCTTCTCTGTATAACATGAGTTTGTTTGTGTGTGTTTTCTTTTCTTTTCCAGTGGAGCGAGGTGCAGCAGATGATCAACAGTACCCCCATCTATATGTACCAAGACTGCAACGTGCTCTCGGCGGGCGACACTAATCACTGGCTCCGGACCAACTGGATCTACCGGGGTGAGGCAGCCTCCCGCATCTACGTGGAGCTAAAGTTCACTGTGCGTGACTGCAAGAGCTTCAAGGGTGAGGTAGTGACCTGCAAAGAGACCTTCAATCTCTACTATATGGAGTCAGAGCAGGACGTCGGCATCCAGTTCCGTCGTCCCCTGTTCACCAAGGTCAGTAGCAGTGGGGTTGGGGATCCTTTTGATCCCTCCGCCCCAACCTAAACAAGATGGGCTGGCCAGATGGGAGACCTCCAAGGAAATCAAGGGTCCCATAGGGAGCACAGGAAATGCTCTTTTGCTGCTGCCCCAGCATGATGGTCAGGGCCCTCTTTGCTGCAGGAGGTACCAATTGTCAAATGAGTTGTTGAATAGAGGGACTGAGAATATTTAAGGTTGATGGTAATGCTTTGCATTTACTTTTCCAAGGACTGTGAAGGGTTCTAACAAACATCATCATCCCCCTGTTACAAATAGGGAAACTGAGACCAAGAGAGAACCAGTGACTTGCCCAAGGTAATAAAGCAAGTCAGGACAGATAAAGAAATAGGACATAGGTCTCCTGATGCCTAATCCCCTGCTCTCATCACTGGTCAGAAAAGAGTGCATGGTATTTTCTTTGAGGGTGGAGGCAATGGTCTCATTGGCTGGACCAAACTCTTATTTGTGTCACTACACTCTGCCGCCCTACGTTTCTCCTGCAGTTTCAGTTGGATATGGTACTTGTTGTCCCTTCTGCCCCAAAAGCAGCTGAATTCCAGTGAAGAGACTCTCAGCTTTCCTGTAAACAGTCTCGCATAATCAAGGCCCAGTGTGTTTTATGGCAAGCCATAGACTTATATTCTTTGGCAGTCCTCCCCTCTTCATTCTCAGCAACACAGCGTGATAAATTCTTCTTGAAATCTCTGCAGAAACTTCTAGTAAACTCAAGCCCAGAAAGTTGCACTGAATTAAACAGGAAAATGAAAAATGCAAGTATCAGGTGGGATTAGCTCAGTGGTTTGAGCAGTGGCCTGCTAACCCCAGAGTTGAGAGCTCAATCCTTGAGGGGGCCACTTAGGGGCAAAATCAGTACTTGGTCCTGCTAGTGAAGGCAGGGGGCTGGACTTGATGACCTTTGGGTGGGGGGGTAGCTTAGTGGCTTGAGCATTGGTCTGCTAAACCCAGTTGTGAGTTCAATCTTTGAGAGGGCCATTTAGGGAACTGGGGCAAAAATCTGTGTGGAGATTGGTCCTGCTTTGAGCAGGGGGTTGGACTAGATGACCTCCTGAGGTCCCCCTCCAACCCTGATAGTCTATGATTATTAATTTGGGTTATTTATTTTGATATTAAATTCATGTTTTTTTCTATTCATTCTCGCTGCCCCCACATTTTCACTGTGTTCTAGTGAAATTCTGGAGATTTAGGCAGTTGGGGATTTTGATAGGTAAGAGGAAATTGGGGCTTCCAGTACTAAAGAGGAGGAGATCATCATCACCCAGCTCTTATTCATAGATTACAAGGCCAGAAGGGACCATTGTGGCCTCCTGTATAACACAGACCTTAGAATGCCCCAAAATAATTTGTAGAGTAAACCTTTTAGAAAAAACATCCAGTCTTGATTTTAAAATTGTCAGTGATTGACCAATACCCTTGATAAATTGTTCCAGTGATTAATTACCCTCACTGTTCAATTATCCTCATATTTCCAGTCTGAATTTGTCAAGTTTCAGCTTCCAGTCATTGGATCATATTATCTCTTTCTCTGCTAGATTGAAGACCCCATTACCAAACATTTATTCCCCATGTGGATCCTAATAGACTGTAATCAAGTTACCCCTTAACTCTTGGTTAAATAGACTCAAAGAGCTCAGTCACTGTAAAACAGGTTTTCTAATCCTTTAATCTTTCTTGTGGCTCTTCTCTGAATCCTCTCCAATTTACCAACATCCTTCTTGAATTGTGGGCACAGAACTGTACACACTATTTCAGCCATGGTCACACCAATGTCAAATACAGAGGTAACATAAAGTCTCTGCTCCTGCTTGAGATTCCCCTGTTTATGCATCCCAGGAACACATTAGCTCTTTTAACCATAGCATCACACTGGGAGCTCATGTTCAGCTGATTATCCACCACAAGCCCCGAATCTTTTTCAGAGTCACTGTTTCCCAAAGCAGAGTCCCACATACTGTAGGTATGGCCTATGTTCTTTTATATCTCCATGTTTCATCAGTAGATCTCAAAGCACTTTAAAAAGGAGGACAGTATCATATCCCCATTTTACAGATGGGGAAACTGAGGCACAGAGGAGTGAAGAGGGTTGCTGAAGGTCACCCAGCAGGCCAGTGGCAGAGCTGGGAATAGAATCCAGGTCTCTTGAGTCCCAGTCCTGTTTTGTATCCACTAGGCAACACTGCCTGCATTTCCTCTTTCCCTCCCCCTTGGGGCAGAGGCAGAAGTGATTTGAAATTTTTTTTGTGGAATTTTAACACCTACTTCTTTAGCACCAATTTTGCGTCAACAGCTGTCTCACCCCTCGCATCTGCTGTTGCTGCATCCAAAGATGGCAGTTGAGCCACTTGAAGTTTCTGGTGAGCTGATTACCAATTAACTGCAGAGATGTTTCAGGCTGGGGTTTTCAGAGGAGTCTAAGGCCTTATCTACACTAAAGGGAAAAGTCAATCTAAGCTACGCAATTTGAGTTACATGAATAGCGTAATTCAAATTGATGTAGCTTAGATCTACTTACACTATGTGACGGCAATGAGAGAGACGCTCTCCCATCGACTCTCCTTACTCTTCTCGATCAGGTGGAGTACAGGAGTCGACGGGAGAGCGATCGGCAGTCAATTTAGTGGGTCTTCACTAAATCGACCGCTGAGGCATCAATCGCTGCAACGTTTATCCTCCGGTAAGTGTAGACAAGCACTAAGGGAGTTAGGTGTCAAACTCCCAAGGACTTCAGATTTGCCTCAAAAGCCTGTGTGCAGGAGCAATGCCCATCTAGCCAGGGACTGGAAACACACCCACTGTCCCCTATGGATTATATCAACAGATGGGAAATATCGAAGGCACATGCAGGACTGCTCACAAGCACCGGACAGACGGAGAATTGTCAGCAGCAGTTTATTCAACATGTAATTTCAACTAAACAAATCCAAAGACTATCACTGTTTATTGGTAGATAAATTGATGACAGAAAAAGAAACAATCCACCTCAGAAGAATGACTTCTTGCTGTAGTTTGTAAGTGTGCTGCGGCAGTGCCCAAAGGTCAACCTGAGATCAGGGCCCATTATGCTAGGTGCTGTACAAATAATGAATCAGTCACACGGCTCTTGAAGAGAAGCTAAGTGAAGAGCTGGGAGGAAAGAATAGCAACGAGGCTTGTGAGGCAGATGGGGGACGTCCATAGGAGTTATATAAAATGAGGGAAACAATGGGGAACGAGTGCACTGGTTTGATGTGTTCGTGCTTAGTCATCCACATGCAAAGATGGGCAGATCCTGGAGTCCAGAGCATCAGGGCTAGGGAGAGGCCATAGAGAAAGGAGTTACAGTGAAGGCTGTAACAGGGCATAGGTTTTCTTCCCCCATGCCTGATTCTATAAAAACCCTTCAGACTCTTTCCTTATAGTGTCCACTCCAGAGAATTTATTCAAGTTGCCTCCGCCAACACTTGTGCAGTGCAATAACAACAATTATAATACCTATATCCCTATTACCTGTTTTTCAGGGCCCTGAAAGGAAAAGAGACCTCCTTTTCTTGGGATCAGCTTCAGTCTGGGCATAGCTAGGCCTGTCTTCCCCTCCTGCTAATGCTTCCTTCCTGCCTTTTATCAAGAGAGTCAGCTGATGGGCCAGTTAGTTCCTTCACCCACCCAGATTCCCCATCTAATTAGCTAATTCCTCTATTTTCCTCAATCAGCTGTCACTGGGGAAACTAATTGAGGCTACAGTGATCAGAGTGCTGGCCCATCTATTAGGCCTCAGCACTCTTGTCACAGGGGCTTTGGGGTGAAAGATGCATGACAAATGTAACCTTGGAGGAAGATCTTCTGGTGCCATAGATCTTGATTCTTCCTCTCCTTTTCAGGTCAACACAGTGGCAGCAGATCGGAGTTTCACAAGCCGGGACATTAAGTCAGGCATTATGCAGCTGAATGTGGAAGTGTGCCCCATACGGAAGCTGTCTCGGCGTGGATTCTACCTGGCTTTCCAGAACTCTGGGGCCTGTGTGGCTCTGGTCTCTGTCCGGGTATATTACAAGACCTGCCCAGAAACAGTGGTGGGACTGGCCCACTTTCCAGAGACACTGGCAGGCTCAGAGGGGCTGACAGAGGTGCCAGGGGTCTGTGTAGAGGACGCAGCCGAAGAAGCAGGTTTCCCACCCAGGATGCATTGCAGTGCTGATGGGGAGTGGCTGGTGCCAATGGGCCGGTGCCTGTGTGCTGTTGGGTTTGAGGAGGCTGACAGAAGCTGTGTAGGTAGGTGTGGAAGGGGGCAGTCAGGTGCAAGGGGAACGATGGGGAGATGGAGATCTGGGCACTGATACAATCCAGCAGTGTTTGCAGGGGGGTGAGAGGTGAATTATAGTCACCTGACCAAGAGCTGCCTTAAGTGCATTTGACTTTGCTACTGTCTCTCTGTCCCCATCTCTCACCCCTGTTGGCTGTGCCCTGTCTGTCTCTCAGTGATTCAGTTATTCTCTCTTTATTTCTCTCTTTTATTCCTGTCCCTGTCAGGCGTAACAGTTGCACACACTCTTCCACTCCCTCTTGGTCTCCTTCCAGCAGCGCTTCAGGTCTGGAGCTGGTTTCTGGGAGCTGTAAGTATATGATTGACACTGACTCACTCAGCAACCGGCTCCCAACTCTTAAATGGCAGCCTTGTTCTCTGGGGTGCAGCAGCTAGGTCAAGGTAGAGCAGATGGACAGATCGGCACCTTTGTTCCCCATGGCCAGGAACTTGGGTGCATGGGTGGGAAAGGTCAGAGCTCCTCCTGTATTGTGCACACGCATTCCCTGAGTGGGAGAGAATTCTGCTGTGTTGGGGAATGAGTATAGCACCCCCTGCACGTCCCAGCTCAGCATTCAGGGAGAACAAGCGCATGAAAGACCATGGGCACACCCGCTGTATTGGAGGGGAGCGCTTGGCAAACTGAATTGGGCCCATCATAGCAGTAGATTGAGTCTTCCCTTGGCAGCAAGGGGAGAGAAGGTGCTGGTGGACCATTTTCCAGCCTGTAGCAGCTGGGAGAGAAAGGGGATGTGTTGAGCCTATGTGGATGGCACATTGCTGATCCTATATTGCTGATGGGGGTGGTGACTGTGCCCAGGCAGTTACAGGGCCCACAAGTGATACATTCCTGCTCATGTGCTACATAGTTGCAGCTAAAGGAATGAAGAGGAAAGGGAGAATTGATGGGAGCCTAAGTGCACAGGGAGTCAGGCAATCTACAGTGGATTCTTAGGGGTCTGTAGGGGCCTTGAGCGATTCCTGTCTCCCTGCCTTGCTCTCCCTCTGTTTGCTGTACTGTGGGGACTGGATCTCTGTTTGGATTGCTGATGCCTCTCCACTCCAGCCTTGCTCTGGGAGCTGATGAAGGGTTAAGGGAGACTTCCAGCATGAGATCCCTGCCCCTCCCCTTTGCTCTCCTTCAATGGCCCAGCCAGTTTTTCCACTTAGCTGTTGCTGCTGAATTCTCCCCACCCTCCTGGGAGCTGAGCACACTCTCCTGGGAAGGGGCAGGGAATCCATCATGCCTGGGCTGGTTCTCACCGCTATCATGGAGTGGGACGGCCTCCAGGTCCTGGCTACTCCCCCTCCCAACCCAAGTATAGCTGAAGCCAGATGTGTCCTCCAAAGGGACAACAGGGATCAGGGTAGTCGCCCAGAGGGTGGTGGGTGGGGTGTGTTTGAGGGAATGGCAAAGCCTGAAGTGGCATCTTGTTGGTGGATGCAGAGAAGGAAGGGTAGGTCTAGGGCACCTGTTTGTCTTCCCACATCTCCATTCCAGCTGATTTCCAGTGGCAAGGGGCCAAGTGCTATGCAAAGGATCAGAACTAATCTAGATCTCTCGCTGAACCCACGTAGTGCGGCAGAGGCAGGGATCGTGGCTCTAACCTTTCCCTTTGGAAGGAGGCGGGGTCCAGATCAGAGCTCTGCCCTGGCATGGGGATGAGGAGGACTCAGCTCTGGCTTTTGTCCTCTGATAGGAAGAGGGCTGGAAAGGCAGGGAGAGTCTTTCACTGGGATGGGATGGAATGGGATGGGATGGGGGGGGGAGATCCAGCTGTGACCGGTACCCTCTGATAAGGGAGGAGGACATCACAAGGAAGACATCTCTGACCTTTGCCTTGGAATAGGAGGATGAGGAGGGATAGTAATCGGAGTGTGAGGGGGTCCCAGCTGTGCACTAGTTCAGACAACTGCTGGGTGACTTTTCAGGTACTGATATCAGAGTGTAAAGCCTTAAGGGGTCTAAGCCCAGGCACCTCACCCCCTTGCACCCACCATAGATCTATGCTTATGTGGAGATAGACGGCTCTGCATCCCAAAGATGTTGCTTGTGGGCACTGGTGGCATAGCTTTCCCAGTGGCCAGCCTGCACCTCTGGCATTAGCTCCCTGCGGTAATACAATTAATTACAAAGGTGCAGGATGCCTCTCTTTGCCCAAGCCTTCCAAACCAATTGGGTCCCCTGGTTTCCTAGCTGGCTGGCAAAGCAGCAGAGAGTATGTGGGTTGGTCTCTTATTACTGTACTCTTGATTGCCTCAGCTTAATCTTTGTAAGGTGCCCAGTCACCCTAGTGACGTGCACCAAATAAATACTAGTAATAATGATGAATGAAGGGCAGGGCAGCCGGCTCTGATCTTTGCCCTCAGGAGGGCGGTCCTGGTCTTTTGCCTTTCCCAGAACCTGTTTTCCCCATTTGATTCCTTCGGACTTTAATTCCAAACAACAAAGCTGCCCAAACGTTATGGGGGTGCACTGGGAAGGCAGGGGGAACAGGCAGTTGGGGATGGGGAGGAGGGGCAGGGTACAGGAAGTCTGGGAATGGCTCAGCTGACGTCTCTAACGGGGAGTAACCTCCCACTCTGGGTGCACTGAGGGCAGAGACTCTCTGTTCCTCTTCCTGTTTGATGAGCCCACAGAGGCCTTGTTAAAGATAATTGCTGGGTGGGACGTGGCGGCAGCGATGGCAACAGCGCTCTGGGCCAGTCCCACACTCTGTACCGCCCACACAGGGGAGGGGTGCCTCATTTTCTGCTAATGTGGCGGGGTCACCCCAGTTTGTATCTGATTTATTTGAAACTTGTTCCCTTCTCATATCCTCCTTCCACATATGAATCAGAATTCTCAGCTCTGGATGGGGACCTGGCACAGCTGCCCCCCAGACAGAGGCAGGGGGAACCTTGCTTTGAATGGGGGGCAAGGTTTGGGGCTGGGATGTGTGCCAGGGAGTTTGGGGTGATGGGGGTGGGAGGGCAGCGGTGGGGCAAACTCTCACCTGGGCCTCGGACACAAATGGTAGGTCGAGGAAATGGCACACTTAGGGTGGCTGCAGCAGCTCGGTATCCCTCCCCCCTGCCCACAGGCCTCCAGAGCAGCCCCTCACCCACCTTCCTGCTCCCACCCCACATGCTGCTTTTAGACTACCTGCAGAGGTTCCTGCCCTGGAGTGGAAACAGCTCTCCCCACATCCCTGAAATGACACGGCTCTGTCTGGCCACCCCATCCCACCTAACCTACCTCCAGCCCCCACCTCTCTCCTCCGCACCAAGGGAGCCCAGGCTGCCCCTTCTCACAATGCATCCTCCCCAGAGACAGAGGAAATATTGCGGGGACCAAAACATACATCAGGTCTCACAATATTTCCATTGCTGTGGCACTAGCCTGTTCTCCTCCCCTGGTTTTGCCACCCCTGCCACCTTGCTTAACCCCTTCCTGCCATCCAGTGTCTGCAGGGGTCCCTGAGGACACCCGTAAGGGAAGCAAGCTTCCACATTCTGCGCTGCAGTAAGAATCTGCCTTCCTGGTGTGGTGCTGCCCCTTGCTGGCGCTTGTTACCATTGCACCTTCCATCTCACCTGGGTTCATTCCCTTCTCTCCGGCTGGTTCGATGTGGTGACATAATCCTGTCTGTCTGGCGTGCCTCTACCCTGTTAGATCCTGGGTGTGTTCCCTCCCCTGCTCTTCAGCACACCCTCCACAGGCCCACACTAAAATTTCCCATCTTGTTTTCATACCTTTGGAAGCAGCAGCCCACTCTGTCTAGCTAGGTGTTCCTCATCCAGGGCCATCATTTCAGAAAAATGCAAGGAAGGAGAGGAGAGTGCCAGCATCCCTGCTTCCGCCTCCCCGCTGAGGCCGTGGCAGCTTGTGGGGGGTTAGTGGGCTGGTCCCATCCTGGTCAGGGGCGGGGGGGGGGTAAGCTGGTTGTTCCTATCCTGAGGAGTGGGCAATGAGATGGGGGGGGGTCCTCACAAATGGTTGGCCTGGCACAAGGATCAGGGTCCAGCTTGCTCCATGCTCAGCTCTGGCCGTGGTTGCTGCTGCTTCCTGTCTGGCTGTTCCTCTTTCTGTTTGGCCAGGCCCAGATACCCTCTGTAATGACACAGGGACAACTGGACCAAATCTGCCACCTTTGGCACCAGCCTAAAAGTCTGCTTGGGGGAGGGCTAGCTCAGTGGTTTGAGCATTGGCCTGCTAAGCCCAGGGTTGTGAGTTCAATCCTTGAGGGGGCCACTTAGGGATCTGGGCCAAAAATTGGTCCTGCTAGTAAAGGCAGGGGGCTGGACTCAATGACCTTTTGAGGTCCCTTCCAGTTCTAGGAGATTGGTATAGCTCCAATTATTACCTGGGAGCTGGGGGGAACCAAGATCAAATGCCCTTTCTGCCACATACCAAATGATGCTTCATCCCCACCCATTGTCTTCTGATGGGCTTGCCAACTGTCACCAACACCAGCTGTGCTGGGCAGGAGAGGGGAGGAACAGTGGTACATGAGGAAATATATCAGGACAGCGTAAGGGGAGGGTATAAAAACACACTCATCCCACTCCTTGGCTATAGCACTTGGAAACCCCTGGAGGTTCACCAGGCCCTGTCCAATCCTGGCAGCCCACCTAAAGTCCTTGCCACCAGGGAAAGGGGGAGAGAGACCCCCAAAGCTGCTTGATGGCAGGATTGCTGCAGGTGACAAGAGGATGCAGATGATATTGCTGGATAAGTGAAAGTTCAGAGGAAAGAAGGAAGGAGGAAGTCAGGTTTCTGGGGTAAAGTCAGGATGTAGGGTGAGTATCCCCTGAAGTGGTTGTTCTCCTCACTTGGTTTCCCCATTCAGCCCTTGCTCCCCCTAGCAGCAGGGACTGGGTATATATGCCATCTCTACCTACCTGGCAGGCGGTGTGGTTCCGTAAGCATGAGGGAGGAGACCTGAGTTCCATTCCTGGCTCTGCCACTGACTTGCTTGCAACCTTGGTAAAGTTACTTCCCCTCTGTTCTTCAGCTTCCTGTCTGTCTGGTGGGGTGATAGTGCTGCTGCTTCCCCGGGTTTGTAAAGGGTTTCGAGGTCCCTGGGGAATGAGCATCACATAAGTGCTTTTGTCCTTCCAGTCCACGAACGAGAGGAGATCTGTAGGGTTGGGCTGAAAGTTGTATGCTGAGAGGTTGCCCCTTTTGCGGTGTTAGTGATCTGACTAGGGTTTGCTTAGAAGGGTTTAATTGTCGTATAAATTTTTGGGCTCGGGCTGGAGCCTGGGCTCTAGGATCCTGCATGGTGGTCCCAGACATCGGTGTGTAATGATACAGCCCCCAAGCCCCAGGAGCCTGAGTCAGCTGGCATGGGCCAGGCGCAAGATTTTAATTGCAGTGTAAACATACCCAGAGATGGCTTCCTGGCCTGAAGCAGACTTTTTCAATTTGCTGACAAAATCAGAACATTTTCGGAACTGAATATTTTTTCAGTTCGCTGGCTGAACTGACAAATCAGTTATTCACTCAGCCCTAGCCAGGGTTCCGTGCTCGATTCTTCTATAGATCTGTCAGCACCCTTTAATACCACGGGGCACGTAATTTTGTTGATTCAGCTACAGATCCTGGCCAGTAAAGATGGGCTCACGTTTGAATGGTTCTGCTTTTCCCTGAAAGATGACAAGAGAGTGCTGTTGGGCAAGTGCTTGCACGTCCTCAGTGGTTCCCTCTTCCTGCACTCTGCAGGCTTCGCTCTTTGTGGCTTACCTGCTCAATGTGTATCCACAGCCGATGGGTGAGGCTGTGATACTCTTTGGGTCATGACACCACCATTATGCAACTGACATGCAAGTCTGTGTCATCAGACCTGGATGGTGTGGTCTGCCTGCTCTCCCTGGCCAAGTCAAGGGGTGGATGGAAATAAAAGGCTGAGGCTCAGTCCAGCAGTGTCAGATGTTAGGGAGAAGCCTGATTTGTGGCAGAGAGAGTGCCTGACCCTGTTGTTGAAGGGGGTATGCCTGCCCTTTGTCAATGAGCTCCTGGATCCTGGAAACATTGCTGGGTCCCTCAACTGCTCCCCAGTTTCCAAATAGCATTGGTGGCCTGGAGCATCTCTTTCCATCTCCTTTGGGTCAGACGATTAGTCATTTCTGTGGTGCAAACCTCACCACGGTAACCCATGCCTGTGACCTCCCTATTGGGTGTCTGCAAGTGCTCTTCATTGGGCTTCCCTAGAAGACTCCTGAGATGCTACAACCAATGCAGAATACAGCTGCTCTCTGCCTTAGTGGTTTTGGCCATAGGGAGTGCTTGGCACATCTTTTTTGCAGTCTACACTGGCTTCGTGTCCAGCTGCATCCAAGTTGTAGTCCAGGGTGTTGACATTGATCTAGAAATTCCTACATGCCCCAAGGCTGGCTAGGCAATGCATTGCTACAGCAGTCAAGATCAGCAAGGCCACCTGTGCTCACAGTCCCTAGACTTAAACCCGTGGTGTCAGTGGGCACCCCCCATTGTTATGGATTTCCCAGCCCAAAGAGAAATCCTGTATGTCCAATGAGACTTTTATTTTAGGTTAAGGGAAACAAGCAAATAAGAAAAAACAAAAGGAAGGTCTTCATGGGAGTGTGGGCATTTTTTTGGTACCAAGCTGCATCAGATCTGCCTCACAGTTGCTCTTTTGACACCCCAGAAAGGTAGAGGAGTAGTACTAGCAGTTCCAAAGCTGCCTACACCACACTCAGCTCTGGTGTTTGCAGCCCAGGGTGGCATAGCCAGGTTTGGTGTAAATCTTGAAGGGACAGGGAATGTGCTGGATGTATGTTGGGAGGAGTCTCTTTGAGGCTAACCAAGTCCTAAGTGTTCTGTTGATTTTTACAGGGACCTCCCATGTGCAGTCTCCAGCAGCCCTGATCTTCTATTCCCTATCCCTGGGAGCAGGAGGAAGGGAGGAGTACCAGGGCTGTGGAGGTGGAAGATGAGGGAGCCAGGCAAGGTTGGCTGGTTACTTCCCACTAATCCTGTGCTTCCCTGTTGTTTGTGTGTCCGCAGCCTGCCAGCGAGGATTCTACCGTCACTCCCCAGAGACTGAGCACTGCCTCAAGTGCCCCCCAAACAGCTCATCCAGTGCTACAGGGGCCACAGCCTGTCCCTGCAACCTGGGCTTCTACCGGGCACCCACTGAGAGTCAAAGTGTTGCCTGCACTCGTGAGTCAGTGCTGGGGGAGGAGAGCAAGGGGATGTGGAGAAGAGGAAGGGTCAGGGGGAGAGAGGAGGGTGGAGAGCCAGATGCAGAGAGAGGGGATGTTGGTGCTGTGGAGAGGGAAATGCCTTATGGGGTGGGGAGAGAGGCAGGTCCTGAGCTGCATGAGGGGAAGGGAAACTACTAGACTGGTTTGTGCATTGGAGCCTGTATGCTGGATCTAATTCTCTCTCCTCCACTCTGTGCAGGTCCCCCTTCTAGTCCCCGCAATGTCAGCTTCTCCCTGGTGGGGACGCAACTCTCTCTCTGGTGGCAGCCACCCAGCGACCATGGTGGGCGTAAGGATCTGACCTACAGCGTCTCATGCCAGCACTGCTCTGTCCTGGCATGTGAGCCATGTGAGGCTAGCGTGGTCTTCTCCCCCAGTGCCTCAGGCCTCAACAATACATCCATAGATGTGAATGGTCTAGAGGCTTATACCAACTACAGCTTCACTGTGATGGCACGTAATGGTGTCTCAGAAGTCAGCCCTTTCCCCCAGCGGGCCTCCCCTGCCATCTGGGTCTCTGTCGGGCATGCAGGTGAGTCACCAAGGTGGGTAGGGGAGCAATTTCGAGGCAAGAGAAGAGTCAATGTGGGTCTCTGAGCCTTCTTCATCTTATCTCTCTCCTTATGCTGCACCCATCAGCCTGGTACCTGCCTTCTGCCTATTGACTGAATCTCTTCTAAGGTGCTTGTAGCTCTGGCATCTCAGCTCTGTCACTGTCTTTGTCAGTCACTTTCCTGTTCTGTTTATAAACCAAAGTAGTGGCTGTAATAATCGTTCAGAAAAAGCAGTATGTTCACCAGGCTCTTTGCAGACATGATGGGGCCCAAGTCTTCTCTCAGTTACACAGCTGCAAGGTGATGGGACCTGCCCCCACGTAACAGAGCAGAACTGGGCCTGTAGAGTGAGACACCTCCCTGCCTGATATATGCAACAAACAGACCACAACATCTTGGTGCAAATAGAGGCTTTAAACACACTGAAATCGGGACTTTCACAAGTGCAGGTTCCCACCTCACCACTCTCTTCTACACCAATGATGGTGCCAGATATGGAAAGAGTGTGGCTTGGCTCTTGGATCCCAGGATAATTCACAGTGCTGCCATTAGAGGGTCATGTTTTCACACCTAAACAGAGCACGTTTGCCCTGGACTAACTGAGAGATGATAGATATGGAGTCTCACAATGGCATTTCACAGTCACTTGTCAGAGCCGAGCTGCACCCGTATGGTGTTGTTAAGTGCAGGTGTGTTCATGTTGCTGTAGGAGCCCTAACTTTGGAAGTTCCTTTCTGCATTTAAAGTCTTCACCTTGGTGCTGCATTAATAGAGCTACTGTGAGTGTGGATGATGTTTCGAAAGTACAACAAAATCACAGCTGAAGTGCCCTGGCCATCAGCAGTGATTTACTACTAGACCCCTCACTTCCCCTCAGGCACACCAGAGAAGGATGAGCTGAATGCAGTACTGGAGGCTCAGCAGGGGCAGCAATGGGAGAAGCTGTAATCTGTGCGAAGGGGCCACACAGCCTGGGAGGATGGAGGGGATTTTGTTTGTGTTTTCATCTGATTCTGTTTCATGCCATTGCTCTCCCCTGCAGCTCCAGTAACAGTGTCCCACCTGACTCTCACCCAACGTGACGACAACAGCCTGTCTGTGTCTTGGCCAGCCCCACGACACCGCAGCCGGAGCTCAGTGCAGTACGAGGTCATGTACTTTGAGAAGGTGAGAGGCATCTCCTCTCTGCTCCTTACCTGTGTCTCTTCTGCTCTTTGTTTGTGACACACAGAAACTTTCCTCCTCTAGAAGTGTAAATAATATGCTAGAAGTCTAAATAATAAGATGGGTGAACTAGAGTGCCTTGTTTTAAATGAGGATATTGATATAATTGGCATCACAGAAACTTGGTGGAATGAGGATAATCAATGGGACACAGTAATACTAGAATACAAAATATATCGGAAGGACAGAACAGGTCGTGCTGGTTGGGGAGTGGCACTATATGTGAAAGAAAGCATAGAATCAAATGAAGTAAAAATCTTAAATGAACTATGGATAGTAATTCCATGTTCTAATCATAAGAATATAGCAATAGGAATCTATTACCGACCACCTGACCAGGATGATGATAGTGACTATGAAATGCTCAGGGAGATTAAAGAGGCTATTAAAATAAAAAACCCATTAATAATGCGGATTTCAACTATCCCCATATTGATTGGGTACATGTCCCCTCAGGATGGGATGCAGAGATACAGTTTCTTGACATCTTAAATGACTGCTTCTTGGAGCAGCTAGTCATAGAATCATAGAAGATTAAGGTTGGAAGAGACCTCAGGAGGTCATCTAGTCCAACCCCCTGCTCAAAGCAGGTCCACCCCAAATAAATCATCCCAGCCAGGGCTTTGTCAAGCTGGGCCTTAAAAACCTCTAAGGAAGGAGATTCCATCAACTCCCTACGTAACCCATTCCAGTGCTTCACCACCCTACTAGTGAAAAAGTTTTTCCAAATATCCAACCTAAACCTCCCCCATTGCAACTTGAGACCATTACTCCTTGTTCTATCATCAGGTACCACTGAAAACAGTCTAGATCCATCCTCTTTGGAACCCCCTTTCAGGTAGTTGAAAGCAGCTATCAAATCCCTCCTCATTCTTCTCTTCTGCAGACTAAACAATCCCAGTTCCCTCAGCATCTCCTCATAAGTCATCTGCTCCAGCCCCCTAATCATTTTTGTTGGCCTCTGCTGGACTCTTTCCAATTTTTCCACATCCTTCTTGTAGTGTGGGTCCCAAAACTGGACACAGTACTCCAGATGAGGCCTCACCAATGTTGAATAGAGTGAATGATCACATCCCTCGATCTGCTGGCAATGCCCCTACTTATACAGCCCAAAATGCTGTTAGCCTTCTTGACAACAAGGGCACACTATTGACTCATATCCAGCTTCTCCTCCACTGTAACCCCTAAGTCCTTTTCTGGAGAACTGCTTCCTAGCCATTTGGTCCCTAGTCTGTAACAGTGAGTGGGATTCTTCCGTCCTAAGTGGAGGACTCTGCACTTGTCCTTTTGAACCTCATCAGGTTTCTTTTGGCCCAATCCTCCAATTTGTCTAGATCCTTCTGGACCCTATCCCTACCCTCCAGCATATCTACCTCTCCCCTCAGCTTAGTGTCATCCATTAACTTGCTGATGGTGCAATCCATCCCATCATCCAGATCATTAATGAAGATATTGAACAAAACCGGCCCCAGGACCGACTCCTGGGGCACTCCACTTGATACTGGCTGCCAACTAGACATGGAGCCATTGATCACTACCTGTTGAGCCTGGAACCCACAAGAGGAGAGGCAATTCTTGATTTAGTCCTAAGTGGAACACAGGATCTGATCCAAGAGGTGAATATAGATGGACCGCTTGGTAATAGTGACCATAATATAATTAAACTTAACATTCCTGTGGTGGGGAAAACACCACTGCAGCCCAACACTATAGCATTTAATTTCAGAATGGGGAACTACACAAAATAAATAAATAAATAAATAAATAAGGAGGTTAGTTAAATAGAAATTAAAAGGTACAGCGCCAAAAATGAAATCCCTGCAAGCTGCATGGAAACTTTTTTAAGACACCATAATAGAGGCTCAAATTAAATGTATATCCCAAATTAAAAAAAAACATGGTAAGAGAACCAAAAAAGTGCCATGGCTAAACAACAAAGTAGAAGAAACAGTGAGAGGCAAAAAGGCATCCTTTAAAAAGTGGGCGTTAAATCCTAGTGAGAAAAATAGACAAGAGCATAAACACCGGCAAATTAAGTGTAAAAATATAATTAGGAAGGCCAAAAAAGAATTTGAAGAACAGCTAGCCAAAGACTCAAAAAGTAATAGCAAAAAAAAATGTATGTACGTCAGAAGCAGGAAGCCTGCTAAACAACCAGTGGGGCCACTAGACAATCGAGATGCTAAAGAAGCACTCAAGGACGATAAGGTCATTGCGGAGAAACTAAATGAATTCTTTGCATCGGTCTTCACGGCTGAGGATGTGAGGGACATTCTCAAACCTGAGCCATTCTTTTTAGGTGACAAATCTGAGGACCTGTCCCTGATTGAGATGTCATTAGAGGAGGTTTTGGAATAAATTGATAAACTAAAGAGTAATAAGTTACCAGGACCAGATGGTATTCACACAAGAGTTCTGAAGGAACTCAAATGTGAAATTGCAGAACTACTAACTGTAGTCTGTAACCTATCATTTAAATCAGCTTTTGTACCAAATGACTGGAGGATAGCTAATGTGACGCCAGTTTTAAAGACAGCTCCAGAGGTGATCCCTGCAATTACAGGCCGGTAAAACTGACTTCAGAACTGGGCAAACTGGTTGAAACTATAGTAAAGAACAAAATTGTCAGACATATAGATGAACATAATTTGTTGGGGAAGAGTCAATATGTTTTTTGTAAAGGGAAATCATGCCTTACCAATCTATGAGAGTTCTCTGAGGGGGTCACCATGCATGTGGACAAGGGAGATCCAGTGAATATAGTGTACTTAGATTTTCAGAAAGCCTTTGATAAGGGCCCTCTTAAGCAAAGTAAGCTGTCCTGGGATAAGAGGGAAGGTTCTCTCATGGATTAGTAACTGGTTAAACAAAGGGAGGAATAAATAGTCAGTTTTCAGAATGGAGAGAGGTAAATAGTGGTGTCCCCCAGGGGTCTGTTCTGGGCCCAGTCCTATTCAACATATTCATAAATGATCTGGAAAAAGAGGTAAACAGTGAGGTGGCAAAATTTGCAGATGATACAAAATTGCTCAAGATAGTTAAGTCAAAGGCAGACTGCAAAGCGCTACAAAAGGATCTCTCAAAACTGGGTGACTGGGCAACAAAATGGCAGATAAAATTCAGTGTTGATAAATGCAAAGTAATGCACATTGGAAAACGTAATCCCAACTATACATATACTAAAGATGGGGTCTAAATTGGCTGTTACCACACAAGAAAGAGATTGTGGAGTCATTGTGGATAGTTCTCTGAAAACATCCACTTGAGGTGGGAGGGATAGCTCAGTGGTTTGATCATTAGCCTCCTAAACCTAAGGTTATGAGTTCAATCCTTGAGGGGGCCATTTAGGGAACTGGGGTGAAAATTTGTCTGGGGATTAGTCCTGCTTTAAGCAGGGGGTTGGACTAGATGACTTCCTGAGGTCCCTTCCAACCCTAATGTTCTATGATTCTATGTGCAGCAGCAATCAAAAAAGCAAACGGAATGTTGGGAATCATTAAGAAAGCGTCTAGATAATAAGACACAAAATATCATATTGCCTCTATATAAATCTATGGTACACCCCCATCCTGAATACTGCATTCAGATGTGGTCACCTCAAGTCAAAAAAGATAGGTTGGAAGTGGAAAAGGTTCAGAAAAGGGCAACAAAAATTATTAGGGGTATGGAACAACTGCCATATGAGGAGAGATTAATAAAACAGACTTTTCAGCTTGGAAAAGAGATGACTAAGGGGGAATATGATTGAGGTCTATAAAATCATGACTGGTATGGAGAAAGTAAATAAGGAAGTGCTATTTACTGCTCATAACACAAGTAGGGGTCACCAAATGAAATTAATAGGCAGCAGGTTTAAAACAAACAAAAGGAAGTATTTTTTCCACACAGTGCACAGTCAACCCATGGAACTCCTTGCCAGAGGATGTTGTGAAGGCCAAGACTATAACAGGGTTCAAAAAAGAAATAGATACGTTCATAAGTAAGTTCATGGTCCATCAATGGCTGTTAGCGAAGATGGACAGGGATGGTGTCTTCTAACCTCTGTTTGCCAGAAGCTGGGAATGGGTGACAGGACAGATCACTTAATGCTTACCTGTTCTGTTCATTCTCTCTGGGGCACCTGGCATTGGCCGCTGTCGGAAGACAGGATACTGGACTAGATGGACCTTTGGTCTGACTCATTATGGCCATTCTTATGTTCTGTTTCCGTATGTGTGGTAGGCTGTCCAAGTAACCTGTGTCTGGCCCCCGCAGGGAGAGGATGCACACTACACAGTGAAGCAATTCCATGAACCCAATGTGACCCTGAGGGACCTGCAGCCGGACACAGCCTATCTGCTCCGTGTGCGCTCCATCACACCCCTAGGCCCTGGCCCCTTCTCCCAGGAACAGGAGTTTCGCACCCTCCCGCCAGGTGAGGCACAGCTACCCTCTATCTGACTGGTGGGTTGCAGGGGCTTCGCACTTATGGCCTAGGTTCTTCCCCCAGCACACACAGTTGTGGAAGGAAATAACTGAGGAATAGCACTTTTGGGATTCTTGTTATCTGGGGCCAAGTCCTGCAGCATTTTACCTGGCTCCTGAGCATGATTCTGATTGTGAACTCAGCTAAAAGCTGGATCAAGGTAGGTGAAGGAAGGGAGGTCTCCCTGAAAGCAGAGTGTAGCGATTAGTGCTGCAGAGAACACATGATAGGGGAGGTACCCTGTCTCTCACAGGCCTCTCACCTCCACTCCCAGGTCAGTGCAGGATTGTTCCCTGCATCCCACGTGAGGGGTCTTCCTTTCCATCCCTTTTGGAGACAATTACGCACACGCACAGATCTCACCATAATGTCCTGACATTCAGCCTAAACTTTGTCTTCCTTAATGTCACACTGCTGCCGCTAGCTCTAACACTTTCTGTTTGGCTTTTGAATTGTAGTGGTCTAGCTAGCATTGGTTGTAAGTGAAATATTGTCTCATCCTTCATTCTCCCTTAATTCTCCTTTGTCTAGGAATTTCCTGTTTTTCGTTCTTTCTCCTGGGTGGTTCCCCAAATGTCCCACTAGTCACATTTTCTAAAGAATAGTGGTGTCATTAGAATTGGGTGAAAAACAATAATTAAAAAAAATCAAATAATAGATTTGAGAGGTTGTGTCAGGTAAGTGATTCAGTGAATATAATTCACCCAACTCTCCTAGTCACTTAGCCCTTGTTGTGATAAGCATGCGGGGACTGTTATGGACTAGAATTGCTCGGCCTCAAGAATCTGAATGGAGAAGAGAATTTGCTTTATTCAAACAAACAGGACACAAACCCCATCGCAAGACAGAAACTAGGAACAATATTTTAAAAACAGGAGCCTACGGTTAGGCTCCCAAGTCCATAATTAGTCATCTGTTGGATTTTCAAAAATGCTCCGTACCCAACAGCTGCCAATGAACTAATTGGCCTCAGGACCAAGCTCAGAGTTTGATGAATGTATGCAGAAGGTGGAGGAAAATGTCCATTTTCCAGGACAGATTGCATGAGTGGGGAATAAGGCAAGTTAGACTCCCTTGAAGACTGTGTGCCAGGCTCCCTGACTTCATTCCTGAGTAGAACAAAGGGTCTAATACAAAGTGGGTAGGTGCAAACAGGTGAGAAGGAGAGAGTGGAAATATTTGGTATCTGAAAGTATTTGGAAAAATAATTCAGTTGGAGCTGAATATCAGGATCTTAACTGGAATTCATCCAGACATCCATTTGAAGGTGAATTTTAGTTCATCCACCATGTGAAATAACAATAATAATGATATTTGGCCCAAACCTGCTGGCTTTTACACTCAAAGTGCCATGTGGCTATGCACTATGTACATGGGTAATAATTATGCACTGGGAGTCAAGTCTGGCTGATGGCCACACCCCAGGATGTGTCAGCATTATTCCTTCCCTGCTCCCATTCCCATGTTCCTTCAAATGACACTACTGGTATTTCCAGCCACTTGTAGTTCTATGCTATTGCCCAGCACTAGGGAGGGCAGATGGCCATTGCTCATTCAGCACCATCTGCTAGACAGGCTGGCTGTTACATTCTCAGTCACCACAGCCTGGGGAGGGGAGTGCTGGTCTTTTGTTTTTGTGTGGGGAAAGCATGTGACTGTCGTTCTGTCCCACAGACACGGGGGCTCCATCTGGCGGGGTGCTTGTCTCCATTGTCTTTGGAATCCTACTGTTTATTGGACTGGTTGTGGGAATCTTCATCTTCACACAAAGGTAAACTCAGCCCCTTCTTGGATGAAAAGGGTGGTGGGGTAGGGAGGGCTGGGTGGTATGGTGAGGAAGGAGCTGTGGAGAGAGAAGCCAGGCAGTGTGGTGGTGGGGCTTGACTGTTCATTGGGGAGCAGAACAGATAGAAGTTGGGGTGACTGGTTAGAGATGGAAGGGGAGATGGGAGGCCAGGGCCAGGTGGAATGAGACAGCTGGGGTTTGACGGTGTACTGAGGGACTTGGCCGTTTGCATTGACAATGTGCTCATGCTGTGCAAGGTGACTTGCAGGGCTGGCATGAGGTTTGCATGATAGGTCTGTCGGGTTGGCACTCACTGCTGACAACCGAGAAAGGAGCAGTGGCTTCCCACTGTCCTATTTCCTCTTGGACATTGCCCCTTTGTGATCCGGCACTGTGACATTATGTCTTTGTCAGGATGCCATTTTATGCATTTCAGGGGGACAAAACAGGTTCGGGGTGGGAGACTCCAAATTCTAACCCTGTCCCTTCCCACCCCCTACCCTAGAAAGCTGATGATGTCTGCTCTTGTTTGGATGTGAAGGAGAGCTTTTTCAGGAGGAAGGAAGCAGGAGCTGATTAAGTCTGCGACATTTTAGCTGCTGAAGATTGTAAACTTCATAGTCTAAACTAGAAGAGCAGGGGGTCAGGACTGAGGCACAAACAGCAGAGCTATTTGAGGCCAGCAGTCCTGTGCATTTTCACAAGGGCCTATGTATTCTGCAGCTGCAGAAATTGCAGAAACTCCACCCCCTATTAATTATGGGTCTACCTCTCCTGGTTGCAAAGAAAATCTTGAGAATGTGAACCAAATGTAAGTGGTGCAACATCTGGGTCTGCAGACAGCCTGAAAAATGGTTACTCACTTTTGTAACTGTTGTTCTTCGAGATGTGTTGCTCATATCCATTCCAATTAGGGTTTGCATGCACTGCGTGAACAGCTGTCGGAAAGTTTCCCCTTGGCAGCACCTGTAAGGTAGGCTGTGGAGTCCCCTGGAGTGGCTCCTTCAGGGCACTCAATATATACCCAAGCTGACCCAGCGCCTCCCCAGTTCCTTCTTGCCAGATACTCTGACAGAGGGAGGCGGGTTTATAATGGATATGAGCAACACATCTCGAAGAACAACAGTTACAAAGGTGAGTAACCATTTTTCTTTTTAGAATGCTTGCTCATATTGATTCCAATTAGGTGACCTTACCTAGGTGGTGGGGTTGGAGTGAAGCAATGTGGACTGAAGTACCGCTCTACCAAAAGCTGCATCGTCCCTGGCATGCCGGATGATGGCATAGTGCGAGGCAAAAGTATGCACCAAGGACCAAGTCGCTGCCCTGCAAATTTCTTGAATCAGTACCTGGGCCAGGAATGCCGCCAATGAGGCTTGGGCCCTAGTGGAGTGAGCGATGAGAGCTGGGGAGTGAGCGATGAGAGCTGGGGTCGGTACGCTGGCCAGCTCATAGCAAGCGTGGATGCAGGACATAATCCAAGAGGAGATCCTCTTAGAGGAGACCGGGAGACCCTTCATCTGGTCTGCCACCACAACGAAAAGCTGGGTCGATTTCCTGAATGGCTTAGTGTGCTCAGTGAAGGCCAGAGCCCTGCGGACATCAAGGGAATGCAGCTGCTGCTCCCAGGGACCAGCATGAGGTTTAGGATAAAAAAACAAGCAGGAAAATGTGCTGGCTGGTGTGGAAGGCCGACACCACCTTGGGAAGAAAGGCAAGGTGAGGTCTGAGCTTCCTTATGGAAGACCGTGTAAGGTGGTTCTGAGGTAAGGGCCTTTAGCTTGGAGACGCACCTCGCCAATGTGATGGCAACAGGGAAAGCCATCTTCCAGGAGACATACAAGAGGAAGCATGTGTCCAGAGGCTCAAACGGGGGCCCCATGAGCCTCAAAAGGACCAGGTTAAGGTCCCACATGGGGACAGGCTGCCAGATTTGAGGGTAGAGGCGGTCCAAGCCCTTGAGAAAGCGAACAACCATAGGATTGGCAAGATGGCTGTAAGGTGAACCTTCACAGAGGATGCCGCCAGGCCTTGCTGTTTCAGGTGCAGGAGGTACTCCAAAATGAGGGGCACTAGTGCCTGGAGGGAAGGGGGGGTGTGGCGCTGGTCGCACCAACATGAAAACTGCTTCCACTTCACCAGGTACGTGGCTCAAGTGGAAGGCTTCCTGCTGCCCAGTAGTACTTGCTGTACAGAGTCCGAAAACAGAAGGTCCGTAGGGTTTAGCTACTTAGCATCCATGCTGTGAGGTGGAGAGACCGCAGGTCGGGATGACAGAGGCAACGGGACTGGAACGTCCATGGACAGTTCTAACAGCATGGTGTACCAATGTTGCCTGGGCCATGCCAGAGACGCCAGAATCACCTTTGCCCCATCTCTGCGAATCTTGAGCAGGACCTTGTGCACAAGGGGCAATGGAGGGAAGGCGTAAAACAGGCGACCCATCCAGGGAAGCAGGAACGCGTCTTTGAGGGAGCCTGGGCAGCGACACTGGAAGGAGCAGAACGCTGGGCACTTCTGGTTGCTGCGGGAGGTGAACAGATCAACCTGGGGAAACCCCCACCTTTGGAAGATGAGGTGGATGACATCCGGCTGGAGAGACCACTTGTGTGACTGGAAGGACCTGCTGAGGCAGTCCACCAGCGTGTTCTAGATCCCAGGAAGGAAGGACGCCACCGGGTGAATGGAGTGGGCTATACAGAACTCCCACAGTCGAATGGCTTCCTGGCAGAGAGGGGAGGAATGGGCCCCCCCTTGCTTGTTGATGTGGAACGTGGCCGTGGTGTTGTCCTTGAGAACTGCCACACAACGACCCCGCAGGTGCTCCTGGAAGGCCTGACAAGCAAGATGCACTGCCATCAGCTCCCAGACATTGATATGGAGGGAGAGTGTGGACGGGAACCACAGGCCCTGAGTCCGAAGGTTTCCGAGATGAGCACCCCACCCCAAGGCTGACACATCTGTGACCAGGGACAAGGAAGGCTATGGACTGTGAAAGGGGACCCCTTTGCACACCACCCAGGAATCTAGCCACCAGTGGAGGGAGGCAAGGACCCACTCCGGAACGGTGACCACCAAGTTCAGGCTGTCACACCCCGGGCAATAGACCGAAGCGAGCCAGGCCTGCAGCCAGAGCCAGAGCCTGGTGTGCCGGGTCATATAAGAAGACTCAGACAACTTCTTGCCGTCGAGGTCAGGAAGCTCTGAAGACCTCGAATGAGGCCCGCGAGAGCTTGGAAATGAGTGTCCAGCAGGAGGAATCACACCTGAGGAGTCCAGAACCACCCCGATGAACTCTATTCTCTGAGTCGGTTCCAGGGTTGATTTTGCTATGTCGAGGAGGAGACCCACCTGAAGAAATGTATCCCTGACCAGGCGGAGGTGGGACTGCACCTGTTCTCTGGTGCGGCACCGGATCAGCCAGTCGTTGAGGTAAGGATATACTTGCACCCGCTGTCGATGGAAGAAGGCAGCCATAACTGACATACATGAGGTAAACACCCGGGAGGGTCATGGAAAGGCCGAAGGGGAGGGTCATGAACTGGTAGTGTTCATGGTTGACCACAAAGCAGAGGAAATGTCTGTGCACCGGATGAATCGCTATGTGGAAATACGCGTCCTTCATGTCGAGGGCAGCGTACCAGTCTTCAGGATCCAGGGAAGGTATAATGGTGCCCAAGGAAACCATGCGGAACTTCAACTTTACCATGAATTTGTTGAGCCCGCGCAGGTCCAGAATGGGCCGGAAGCTCCCTTTGGCCTTGTCGGTTAGGAAATATCAGAAGTAACCCGCCCTGCTTCTTAGTTCCCTTGGAACTCCTCAATCGCCCCCATGGCGAGGAGCACCTGAACCTCCTGAATAAGGAGTTGCTTGTGAGAAGGGTCCCTGAAGAGGGACGGGGAAGGAGGATGGGAGGGCGGGGAGGAACAAAATTGGAGAGAGTATCTCGCTTCCACCGTGTGAAGGACCCTGTGGTCCGTGGGCTAGGAGGTTTCCTCCTGCCATTACGCCCCCACCATCTGTAAAAATCCTGCCTCAGCTGAGGATGATAGGAGTGCTGCTGTGGTTGTTGAGGCTTGAAGTGTTTCTGCTGGGTTGCTGGGGTGTGCATACCCAGGGACTTCATGGTCATCCTTGAGTCTTTAAGGCTGAGCAGCCTAGAGTCGATCTGTTCTGTGAACAGACCCTCCCCATCAAAGGGGAGGTCATGTAGCATCTGCTGAACCTCCGGGAGACATGACCAATCCCAGAGGACAACGTACACACAGACGAGTCTGCAGCGTCCAGTGAGGCCTGCAAAGAGGTCCGTGCCACCGCTTGCCATTGTCAACCAGGGCCCCAAACTCCTCTCTGGACTCAGGAGGCACAAGCTCCTTGAACTTCAGCATGGAGTTCCAGGAGTTAAAATTGTAATGGCTCAGGAGCACCTGCTGACTGGCAATCTGGACCTGAAGCCTTCCCATAGAGTAGACTGTGTCCAAACAAGTCAAGGCGCTTAGCTTCCTTCGACTTGGGTGCAGGGGCTGGCTGACCGTGTCGCTCCTTCTCGTTCACAGCCACAACCGTGAGCGAGCAGGGCTGTGGGGGGGGGGGGGGTGAACAAGTAGTCATACCCCTTCGAGGGGACAAAGTACTTGCGCTCCACTCCCTTGGCCGTAGGGGGAATGGAGGCCAGGGTCTGCCAGATGGTTTTGGCATTAGTCTGGATGGTCCTGATGAGAGGCAGGGCCACCCTTAACAGGCCTTCTGGGGCCAAAATGTCCACCACAGAATCCTCCGATTACTCCACCTCCTCAGCCTGCAGGTTCATATTGCATGCAGCCCTGCGCAGGAGATCCTGGTGGGCACAGATATCAGTCGGAGGTGGCCCGGAGATAGAAGTGCCTGCCACAGCCTCATCGGGGGAGGAGGAAGAGGAGGCTATGCGGGGAAGAGGGTCATCTTGACCACCCTGCAGTGTGGGGGCCTGCTGTCCTGTGTCACCAACCGCAGGGCCCAGCTCAGGGATCGGATCGGAGTCGGAAGGGGTCTTGAAGTGGGAAGAGTGCACACCACCTCTTCCATACCCCCCATAGCAGGCCGACTGGCAGCGGCTTCCGGCACCCGTGGCTCGGAGGGGACTGATCGGGAAGCCCCAGACGGTGCACCCTGTGCTTGGTGGTACGCCCACAGAGTCCAGAATGTTCACTGGGTGGGTCCCTGGGTGGGTCCCTCTCCGTGTCCCTCCTATGACCCCGCCCCCACATTAAGGTGGCCACGGTCTGATTGGCCATGGTCCGAAATCCTCGAACCTGTGTCCGATCCCAGGGAGCGATAGCTGGAGCACGAGGGCCAGGGTGATGTGTGACAGGCTGGATCACAGAAAACCCCTTGGGAACTGCCAACTGATGTGCTGGGACTACCTCTAAGCCCATTTTCCCTGGCAGCTTGGGACTTCAGAACCCTGCCTGGTTTGAGTCAGACAGACTAGCCTGCTACAAACCCCGACCCAGGTCAGAACAACATCTCGCAACAGCAGCAGGCTTAACTGAAAATAGCTTAAGAAGTGTTCCTGTCTCCAACACTCAGAGGCCCAGCTCCCAGTGGGGTCCAAACCCCAAGTAAATCCATTTTACCCTGTATAAAGCTTATACAGGATAAACTCAGTGATGAGCTGGAGCTGGTTCGCACCAGTTCATGGGAACCGGTTGGTAAATTTAGAAGCCCTTTTAGAACTTGTTGTCCTGTGTGGGCTTCTAAATTTATCAACCGGTAAGTTGAAGTGACCCAGGCGCATAGCTGGGGTGGGAGGGGGGGCAGGGAAGCGGCCACTCCCCCTGAGCGCATTATCCAAAGGTGGCGCCTTAGGCGTCAACCCCGTGGGTGCTCCAGCTCCCCGCCCTGCCCCCCGGCCCCAGCTCACCTCTGCTCCACCTCCGCCCTGCTTCTCCCCACCCGCTTCCCACAAATCAGCTGTCCTCGCAGGAAGCCTCGGAGCAGGGAGAAGTGGTGCGGCAGCTTCACGCTCAGGCCCAGGGAGGCGGAGAAGTAGCAGAGGTGAGCTGGGGCGGGGGGGCCGCCCCTGCCGCAGCAGGTAACCCAGGTTGGGCGCGCAGGGGAAGTGCTCCTCACCCCAGTTCAACTCCACTCCGCCTCCGCCTCCCTGGGCCTGAGCGCAAAGCCGCTGCTTGCTTCTCTGCCCTCCCAGGCTTCTTGCACGAACAGCTGATTCATGGGAAGTGGGGGTGCTGCGAGCTCACAGCCTGACCCAGTGCTCCAGGCACTGCATGGCGGTGGTGTGGCCCGGCTCCAGCCGAGCAGCATGGCTGTAGCTCCGCCAGCCACCTCCAGGCAGTGCGGTAAGGGGGCAGGGAGCGGGTGGGGTTGGATAGAGGGCAGGAGAGTTTGGGGGGGCTGGTCGGGGGTTGGGGGGAGGATAGGGGTCGGGGTGGTCAGAGGGCGGGGAACAGGGTGGTTGAATGGGGGCAAGGGTCCCCGGGGAGCAGTCAGGAAGGAGTGGGGGTTGGATGGGGTGGTGGGAGGCAGTCAGGGCACAGGGAAGGGGGGTGGATGGGGCAGGTGTTCCAGAGGGGATCAAGGAACGCGGGGGGTTGGATGGGGCAGGAGTCCCGGCGGGTGGGGGCGGGCCACGTCCCCCTTGCGGGATGAGGAGGGAACCGGTTGTTAAGATTTTGGCAGCTCATCGCTGGATAAACTAATAAATTGTTCCCCCTCTGTAACACTGATAGAAAGATATGCACAGCTGTTTCTCTTCCCCCCACCCCAGTGTCAATACACTCTCTGGGTTAATTAATAAGTAAAAAGTGATTTTATTAAATACAAAAAGTAGGATTTAAGTGGTTCCAAGTAATAACAGACAGAACAAAGTGAATTACCAAGCAAAATAAAATAAAATATGCAAGTCTAAGCCTAGTACAGTAAGAAGCTGAATACAGATAAAACCTCACCCTCAGAGATGTTCCAGTAAGCTTCTTTTACAGACTAGTCTCCTCCTAGTCTGGGTCCAGCAATCACTCACACCGCTGTGTTTCTGGCCTTTGTTCCAGTTCCTTTTAGGTATCCTTTGGGGTGGAGAGGCTATGTCTTGAGCCAGCTGAAGACAAAATGGAGGGGTCTTCCAGGGGCTTAAGTAGACTTTCTCTTGTGAGTGGAGCCCCCTTCTTCTCTCCTATGCAGAATCCAGCCGCAAGCTGCAGTTTTGGAGTCACATGGGCAAGTCACATGTCCATGCATGACTCAGAACTTTACAGGTGGCAGCCATTGTTCAAAGCTGGCTAGATCGTCAGGCTCAACAGGTAGTGATCAATGGCTCCATGTCTAGTTGGCAGACGGTATCAAGCGGAGTGCCCCAAGGGTCGGTCCTGGGGCCGGTTTTGTTCAATATCTTCATTAATGATCTGGAGGATGGCGTGGACTGCACCCTCAGCAAGTTTGCAGATGACACTAAACTGAGAGGAGTGGTAGATACACTGGAGGGTAGGGATAGGATACAAAGAGACCTAGACAAATTAGAGGATTGGGCCAAAAGAAATCTGATGAGGTTCAACAAGGACAAGTACAGAGTCCTGCACTTAGGACGGAAGAATCCCATGCACTGCTACAAACTAGGGACCAGATGGCTAGGCAGCAGTTCTGCAGAAAAGGACCTAGGGGTTACAGTGAACAAGAAGCTGGATTTGAGTCGACAGTGTGCCCTTATGGCCAAGAAGACTAATGGCATTTTGGGTTGTATAATTAGGGGCATTGCCAGCAGATCGAGGGACGTGATCATTCCGCTCTATTCGACATTGGTGAGGCCTCATCTGGAGTACTGTGTCCAGTTTTGGGCCCCACACTACAAGAAGGATGTGGAAAAATTGCAAAGAGTCCAGTGGAGGGCAACAAAAATGATTAGGGGGCTGGAACACATGACTTATGAGGAGAGGCTGAGGGAACTGGGATTGTTTAGTCTGCAGAAGAGAAGAACTCTGGGGGGATTTGATAGCTGCTTTCAACTACCTGAAAGGGGGTTCCAAAGAGGATGGATCTAGACTGTTCTCAGTGGCACCAGATGACAGAACAAGGAGTAATGGTCTCAAGTTGCAGTGGGGGAAGTTTAGGTTGGATATTAGGAAAAACTTTTTCACTAGAAGAGTGGTGAAGTACTGGAATGGGTTACCTAGGGAAGTGGTGGAATCTCCTTCCTTAGAGGTTTTTAAGGTCAGGCTTGACAAAGCACTTGCTGGGATGATTTAGTTGGGAATTGGTCCTGCTTTGAGTAGGGGGTTGGACTAAATGACCTCCTGAGGTCCCTTCCAACCCTGATATTCTATGATTCTATGACTGTCACCCTGATGGAGAGCGGTGCCAGGACTCTGAGTGGCGCCAGGAGCGGAACAGTGCCGCAACTCGACCGACAGTGCTGACGGGTGAATCAATGCCAGCTTGCTCCAAGATGTGCCAACCGCAGAGGCACTGGGGTGTTGGCGTGGAGCTGAGGGGACCCCGATACCATCATGGCAATGAGGTCCCTTGTGACCGCAAAGGTGCCCGGGGTAGAAGGTAGCTGGACTTCTACCACACTGCGGGTTGGGGAGTCCAGTGGCAGTGTACTCAATGGATCCCCTCGCAGGGCTGGAGTCAACGGTGCCGGGAATGCGGCTTTTCCTCCTGGGAGCTCCCCTCTGGGACACACCCCAGTGGTTGGCTCCAGGGAAGCTGGTCTCGGTGTAGGAGAGCCACCCTTTTCCAGCTTCCAGTGCCGCTTCTGATCAGGGGAGTGGGAGCAGTGCCGAGCTGATGTCGCCGGTTGTGGTGCCGGGAAGCATTGGTGCTGCGGGTCTCAGTCAGAGTCCAACTCCACTACCGCCACCTCCACTACTGCCGCTGGGGCGCCACGCCGAAGGAGGCTGAGGACTAAGAACTGTCTCGCTGCTTTAAGCAAAAGTCACTCTCCTTTTTAGTCTGAGAACTAAACCCTTTGCAGATCGTGAAATTTTTGGCTTGATGAGCCTCCCCCAAACACTTCAGACAAGAGTCATGAGGGTTCCCCATTGGCATGGGCTTAGACCAGGACCGACAGGGCTTGAATCCTGGAGACTGGGCATAGAGCCCGAGAAGAAGGGTCGGGGTGGAGGGGAAAACCCCCTAATCCGGCTAACATGAAAATACCAAAAATAAGAACTATAAACCAAACTAACAACAACTATCTAGAGAGCTAGGGAAACGTGGAGAGCAAACAGAGCAAGATTCCATGGTTCCAACAACTGTCACGGGCAGTAAGAAGGAACTGGGGAGGTGCCGGGTCGGCTGGGATATATATTGAGCAACATGAAGGCGCCACTCCAGGGGGCTCCACATCTGACCCGATGGGTGTTGCTAGGGGAAAACTTTCCGATGGCCATGCACACGGCACGTGCACACCTAATTGGAATCGATACGAGCAAGCACTCAAAGAAGAACAATGGCTCTGAGAGGTGTGCATTGCTCTGTTTCTATTAAGGGAGTATTAGCTGTGACAATTTGTTGTTGTTATGCAATAATTTACATAGCATGGGTAACTTATTTCACTACTGATCACTTCAGCAGAAACATACAGCTAATGTGCATATCCATGATCTCAACCTCCCATATGCCACCTCCCACCGCTGTCCCCAGGCCAGTTCAGCTACTAAATTCTCCAGCTTCTCTGTGATGCCATTATGTGTTGTCACTAGAAGGACCTGTGGCACACTGAAACTAAAAGTATGGGGACAATGTAAATTAATGGATTTTAATCTCTAAGTAACTTCCCTGGGCCCTGTGCAATGGTATTGTTCATTCCCATGTGTAGTGAGTTAAAACCTCAGTTTTAACTGTAAATGAAGCTGCTGCAGTGTTTCCCACCTTCGGCATCGGAACACGGGGAAGTGGGTGCAGCACTTGGATCCACACTGCTGCAGAGTGCATGGAGCCCTAATCCTGACCAGCTGGGGAAAGGACTCTGAGACATCTGCTCTTGCCTTTGCCTCAGTGTCCTGTTGCCAGGGCCAGCTCCAGGCACCAGCACCCCAAGCAAGTGCTTGGGGTGGCCAACGGAAAGGGGCAGCACGTCAAGCTCTACAGTGGCAATTCGGTGGCAGGTCCCCCAGTCCCTCTCGGAGGGAATGACCTGCCGCCAAATTGCTGCCAAAGAATGAAGTGGCACGGTAGAGTGGCTGCCGAAGCGCCGCCGATCGTGGCTTTTTTTTTTTCCTTCCGCCGCTTGGGGCAGCAAAAATGCTGGAGCCAGCCCTGACTGTTGCTCGGTTAGTCATTCAGGTTTGATGATGACTGTCTGTCTGTCTTCCAGGAAAGCCCGTTGTCACCAAGCACGGCCAGACTATGACATCTCAGCCTTCGACCGAGGTGAGATCCAAAGCCAGGAAGGGGAGGGGAGCTCTGCTGAGAGAGAGGGCAGCGAGTCCAGGGGGAGGTCTGGGGTGGGTCAGAGATTCTTAATGAGAGAGACTGGAGGGCCCTGGCTCTGGATGAGCTTGCTTGGCTGTCAGCACTGACTTTCTACATTAGTTTGTCTCTTCCCTTAATGGCGCTGGTTTTCCACATACGATTGCCAGCTGTTTCGCCCAATGCTCTGGTTGGGAAACGAGAGCATCCTGTCTCTCAAGAGAGTCCCAGGACTCTTGGTGACAGGGTGTTTATTTCTCTCTGTTTCTCTTTGCCATAGAGGAGAAGGTCTGGTTGAAGCCCTATGTGGACCTACAGCCCTATGAGGACCCGAGCAGGGGGGTCTTGGAGTTCACCAAGGAACTAGATGTGGCCTATATCACCATGGAGAATGTTATTGGGGAGGGTGAGTCTCATTGGGGCTGTCTCCATGCCCTCATTCCTGGGTTCCCCCTCACACCTCCCCTTGTCTGCCGCCCCTATTCCTGTGTTCCCCAGTAACCTCCTGTCTTTGACGATGCCGCAGGGGAGTTCGGGGAGGTCTATCGTGGCACCCTGCGCCTGCCAGGGAAGGAGCGTATTGTGGTTGCTATCAAGACCCTGAAGTCAACATATTCGGACTCTCAGTGGTGGAATTTTCTGCGTGAGGCAACAATCATGGGCCAGTTCAATCACTACAACATCGTGCACCTGGAGGGGGTCGTCACCAAGCGTAAGAGCCCATGTGGGATGGGCAGTGATGGGCACCACTGTGCGAGTACAAGGTGGGGGTAGAATGGCCATATTCCTGTGAGAGCCAGAAGAGAAGAGGGTGCTGCCCACTAGCCTGTGCAGGGAGGAGAGGGAGACTGCCATCCTATTAGCCTGTGGCAGGGAGAGATGTAGCTCTGTGAGAGTTGGGGAACACCATCATGAGAGCCCCCATTAAGGATGGTTGGGGAGTGAGGAGAAGGGATGTGTCTCCTGTGGGCATGAGGAGAGGAAAGGTATGAATTCATTTCTGGAGGTGTGAGGGGGGAAGGCAGGGAGCTGGCTGGGGCTGGGCTCCAAGTTGGGGGTGTGGGATGAAGGGCACTGCAGGGTGAACAGGAGGTGAGGAATCATGCTGCTTTGTGGATAAGAGAGCCGGGTGGCTCACAGTGGATCCTGTAGCAGAGAGGGGTGCAGTGTGGGTGATGCTCTTTTTTCCTCTTTCCCCAGGGAAGCCGATGATGATCATCACTGAGTATATGGAGAATGGTGCCCTGGACACATTCCTCCGGGTGAGGGGCCAGAGTTTGTAATGTGTTTGTATGCTGTGGGCACTTGCCAGCCATTGCAGGTGCTGAGGGGCAGGGATACTAGGCCATCTTGGCCACTTCCACTCACAGAGAGCTCTGTTCGCTGGGAATTGCACCTACAGCTGCAGCAGCTGAGGCTGGATCCCATTCAGATTGTTTGTTGTCCAGGGGGATGAACTGCTAGGGAATGAACTGCAGATCCCTGGTTATGATTCCAGAGAGCTCTCCTTCCTCCCTTCTGAGCCTCTCACCTGTGATGTTCGCTAGTCCCCTTGCGCGCTGGTAAGCCCGCTAGCCAAGAATCTGCAAACTCCAGTGACCTGATGGGACCTGTTTCTTTCCCCGTCACCCTGTAGGAAAACGAGGAGAAGTTCAGCTCTGTACAGCTGGTGGTTATGCTGCAGGGCATTGCCTCAGGCATGACCTACCTTTCAGACCGCAACTATGTGCACCGGGACCTGGCTGCCCGCAACATCCTGGTAACTCACAGCCTGCAGTGCAAAGTGTCTGACTTTGGTCTGTCCCGGATATTGGAAAACGATGTGGAGGGGACGTACGAAACTAAGGTGACATGGCAACAACCTGTGTGAAGGCTAGGGCCCCTCAGGGTCTTATAACTTCTAAATGGAGTTATTGTACATTGTGGGTAGAGAGCCTTCTGGATTTCATGCTAAGGGAGACCAGGCCAGGTGAAGATTTGGATGGGAAGCCTGCAAGGAGGGGTATGGGTGACTCAGAAGGTGGTGCTCTTCCCTCTGGAGTAAGTATGGGCCTCAGTGTGGTGCTGGCCAGCACTGTGCTGGAGGGGCTGTCTTTTAGGTGAGGCGTAAAACCAAAGTCCTGACCATTTGCAGTCAGTTAGGAGCCTGTGTCACTTTGTATAAACTTTGGGGATTAACCGTGGTGTCCTGACTAAATTCCAACCTGGATGGTTCTATGATGCCTCCCTAGCATTCCCCCTATGGAGTCAGTTGGATAAAGGAGTGTCCTTCATTTTTTCCCCAAAACTGTGTCACTCACTGTTAAAAAGTTGCCTTATTTAGCCCAGAGATGGCTGCATGTGTGGATGAAGTGAGCACATTGTTATATGTGGTTTGTACTGCACTTTGGGATCCTGAAATATGACCAGATGGTAACCGCTAGCTGTGCTCTGGCCCCTCCCTGCAGGGCGGGAAGATCCCCATCCGCTGGACAGCACCTGAAGCCATTGCCCATCGGATCTTCACTTCAGCCAGCGACGTCTGGAGTTACGGCATTGTCATGTGGGAGGTGCTGTCCTTTGGGGACAAGCCCTATGGAGACATGACCAATCAGGAGGTAACAGGGAGGGAGAGGCTGTGGTGTTGGTGTGGAGGTCATATGCTGAGCAGACAGGGCTGGGCCTAGGCTGAATGGACTGGACAAGGCACATAGGACCACCACCTACTTTGGGGAACCCATTGTCTGCAATCCCTGCTGTGGCACCCCAGCCCCTCTAAGAGTAGCCACTGCCACCAGTGTATGCTAACCCCTGCCATATAACAGGGGAATAAACTCTTGTTACCCTGACCTCATTCATGTTAGTGGGGCAAGGAAACAAAGACCCAGCCCTCTGGAGTGTGTCACCTGTATTTCCCCCAACCCACATGGAAGGCTGGTCCCAACAGGGTTGGTAAAGCAAGGACTTCGTCAGCTATAATGCTATATAAAGGATGGCTTACTCTGACCTAGGCCACCATGAGTACAGAGAAAAGCTTTTTCCCCCCTTCCCCTCTGAAAACCCCTCTCGGTCCCCTCCTACCCAGACTACCCTTTTGTAGTATTCTGGATAATTATCTTACCTCGTTGTCCCTATTCCCCACCCCCCAGCTCAGCAAGGTTATCCCGCTGGATTCTTCCTCAGAGACTGTTAACCCTTTCCCCACCAATCCTGGGACAGGACTATAGACCCCCATATCTCACATTTGGAAAGATGAACATGTGTGTATGGAGGTGGGGGCACAGTGACAAGTGTCAATTTAAACCCCATTGTACCTATCAATGTGCTCCCTGGCACCTCCAAGCATCCTGAGCCCTCGCTCGGCTGTCCAGTAACTTTCCCACATGCCTGTTTATGAAGTGACCCCATCTGCTTTTCATTGCATAGGGCCCCACAAAACTGTGACCATCGCATGGACTTCCCTCTGGAGGCATTCTGGCTCCTTTTTGATCATCTCTGTGGCGTCGCTGCCATGAGTAGAATCTGGTCACAAGTCTCTCTGCCCTTCTGTGTGTAGGTGATGAAGAGCATAGAGGATGGGTACCGACTCCCACCCCCTGTGGACTGCCCATCCATCCTCTATGAGCTCATGAAAGGCTGCTGGTCGCACGATCGCATGCGACGGCCCCGCTTCCAGGAGATCCAGGGCCAGCTAGAACACTTCATCTCCAGCCCCCATTTACTCCGATCTGTTGCAGACTTCGACCCCAGGTAGGTGGTGCTGGGCTGGGAGGTTCCACAGAACGGGGAGAGAATGCAGTTGGTTCCTGTCTCCAGCATTGGTGCTTTCCCCAGAGAATGGGGCACTGACAACATGGGGGAGAGGAGTCTCCAGGCTGTGTGTGCAGGACACTGTTGGTGAGTTAAGGCTCAGGGAGCATAGGGAGCAGACATACCTCCCTGGCCCCAGCAGAGGGTATTCTTGTTCTTTCGATAAATTTCAGTTTTAAGGTGCTGGCGTTCAGTTCAAAGTAGTTGCCTTGATGATGACTTTTTGTCCCCAGGGTGACGCTGCGGCTCCCCAGCTGCAGTGGGTCTGACGGGATCCCTTATCAGTCAATCCCAGAGTGGCTGGAATCCATCCGCATGAAGCGGTATATCATCAACTTCCGCACCGCTGGCTTGGACACCATGGAATCCATCCTGGAGCTCACTACTGAGTAAGCAGAAACCACTGTGGCCCTCCTGGGCAGACCTGGCTCCCCTTTGGGCCAGGAGAGCTTGGGACGAGACCCACACTAAATTTATGCAGCCATCCCTATGGTATCTGAGCACACTCCAGAAATGGGTACACAGATTATCCAAGGGGATCATAGCATCCCCTTCCTGCTCCCTGGAGTCACAAAGAGGGGGAGCTTTCCCCTTTCCCGGAAGGTGATAAAACCGACTTATCCAAATCCCCTGGAGCTTGTTCCATAGCGGTAGCCCTCCCCTTCCTCATAGGCTCTGCCAGCTGACGGTCTTCTCTGCTCTGCCCTCCTGGAGTCTGAAATATAAGGGTTATAATGTGTCCTCCCAGACGTATTGTGGACTGCCATCAGCCACAGGCAGCTGTTCTTCTTGAGCACTGAGAGGCAGTCTCCTGAGTGAGCCTGCTCCCAGCCCATGTAGGGCTTTGGAAAGGAGGAGCAGGGGCTTGCATCAGACTCTGAACTGGCTAGGCAGGGAAGGCAGAATGCGAGGCTCTGTAGGGACATGTTGTCCAGTGTCTCTCTCAGTCAGCTGGCCAGCCACTCTGTGCTCTTCCAGCTTTAGCTCCTCAGTGGCAGTCAGTCTGCCCCAGGTACAGCATGTCTGCCTGGAGATGCTAAAGCTCTGCCTGGGTCTCTGTTGCCAGGAAAGGGGCTGTCTCCTGCTCAGAGCCAGAGGGGAAGGTACATCCAGGAGCAGAGCTGAGTCTAGCAGGACTCCCCCTACCTTTGAGGACAGATTCCTCTGCAGGCTCTGCCAACTGACAAAGTCTTCTCTGCTCTGTCCATGTGGAGCCTGAACCAGGTGCTGCTCATCCATGCCACCTAGACAGCAGGCAGCCCATGCGGTTGATGCTCAATAGGAAGGAGTTGCATGGGTGGCACAGCCCTCATGCTTGCAAGGAGATATCAGGAAATGGGAGGGGTTGGGACCAGCATGCATAGCACTAGGGGAGTACGGTAAGTACATAATTTAAGGAAGCATCTGCCCAGAGGAAGGGCTGGAGCCACAGGAGTGGGATGTAGGAAGAGGCTGGTTTATTTGGGGGGGAGCAGGGGGTGAACGACAACAACTGTATCAGGTGGAATATTTACAGCAGTGACATTTAGGTCCAGTGCCATGGGTCTTCATCTTCCTCCCTCCACATCCCACATCCTCATGCCAAGAAGACAGCAGTGGCAGGAAGAGTAAGTTGCTGAGTCTGATGGCAGCAGTGACATGCAGCCCTGCAGTGGGCTCTCAACGTCCATTGACTACAGGGGAGGGCACTGGGGGGCAGCAGCTCTAAGCTAGAGGCAGGGAGAAGTTCCTGGACCTAGGAACAGATCGTAGGGTTTGATTTCCACAGAATGAACGGTAGCTATGTGCCATGCCCTTCCCCCGTCAACAAGGAGCAAGAGCAGTGAGTCAGTTGATCTTTCTCTTCTCCCTCCCCCAATCTCTTTAAGGGACTTGAAAAAGATGGGGGTGTCGCTTCCAGGCCACCAGAAGAGGATTCTCTGTAGCATCCAGGGCTTCAAGGAGTGACCAGGCCTCAGGCCCTCAAGCTACCAACATTCCCAAACCTACTGGGTATCACTTGGAGCCATTCCCACGGCAGTTGTTTCCAAGAAGAGAGACTGAGGTGATCAAAGCAACTAACAGGACAAAAAGAACTCTCCTGCAAAACCTGCCTCCTCTGCTCTGCCTGCTCCATCCATGTGTGTGTCTGCACCGAGGTTGCAGGGTGCTGTACATACACCAGAGCCAGGACACCGTTCTCAGCTCCAACACTTGACATTCTCTGTACGATATTCTGTGCAGCACTGAAATAGGCCCTGCAGCACAGACTGAGGCCTGAGTGGTACAGAGGGGGAAATCTTTAGGGATGCACAGGCACATGGAGTGACGCCCCTGTTGAGAGACAAGAGCTGAAGAGAAGAATCTCTGGGGAACCTACACAGTGGCTGGGGCAACAGAAAGTCCCATCTCTGCTTTCCCCGCTACCACCTTTTGTAGCATATGTTCCCTATTGCTGCAACAGTGCATCTGCCTTCCCGATTTGATTGTTATGGTGGAAGTAGGTACAAGCAGCTGCAGCGATCAGGGTAAGGATTCTTCTTAACTTTCTTTGCAGTGAGTATATCTGGCAATAATGCTAAGTAACGATATACTCCTTCCCCCACTATACACCGCCCCCTCCTCCCTGTGAGGGAGGAAAGAGCCTGAAAAAGAAGGAAATGGGGTACCCTGCTCTTGCTCATGTGCGTCCCAGTTTCTTTCATGAGACAGAACCAAGGTTAATGCTGAAGCAAGGCTATTCCCACCCCACCATGTGTGGCCTGTATCTCCCCTTCTCCTGTCACTTGTTTTCTCCTGCAGCCTGTTCCAAACGTGCTGCAAGGGGAAGATTGTTCCTGTGTGGAAGAAAATATGGAATTTTAAAGTCTCAGTGCTCAGGGGGAGGGCACGGTGGCCTGTAACTTTTTTTGTAAATAAACTCGTGGCAGAGGTGGGGGCTCTGTAGCTTTCCTTGACTAGTATGTGGGGACTATATGGCGCTTTCCTTCAGTAGTGCCCAGATGCAGGGGGAGCTTTGTAAGGGCCAGCTATGCTGGGCATAGGCTATCTCTTGCTACACTGCTCAAACCTGAGCTGGCTTATACCTTCTCCTGGTCCCCAACAGGCACTCAACCCTAGGAGTCCCTCACACTAGTGGGGCTGGATTTGCTGCTGTATCTATTAATACTGCGCCACTTGTGTTGGCCCTGGGGATCTCCCAGCTCCAGCCCAAACTGGCTGCCCTGGCACTGTAAGATCTGACAGATATCAGCCATACAAGCACTCAAGTGAAGCCCATGTAGGCACTCCCAGCTGCTGCTGTGAAAATGACACTCCTGTCAACCCTGCAGCCACACTGCACGAGAGACCCTGTTCAAGGGAGACAGACACCAGAATGTCAAATCCTTCCCAGGAAAACTCCTACCCCCACTGAAGCGCATTTTAATTACAGTAGTGAAAAACAATGCAGGTTGCTGAACAGGAGCCCTTTCCAGACACCATTACTCCTGGCTCTGTGTTTAGCAGACAGTCTTTCCCCTTCCCTCAGATTAGTTCTGCAGCTGATCACAAAAAAAGAAAAGTTATCTGAACTGCATGATATCACACCACATGCTGCTGCTCTGCTCACATAAGGCCCCCAGTCCTTATTAGTGCTGCGGGAAATCTGATTGCTCTTGGCAAGGACATGAGGAAGAGGGCTGCTGACCCAGGGTGCTAGTGGCACATGGGCCATGGAGAGAGGAACAAAAGTGCTGTATGCTACAGGAAAAGATGTTGAGAACTCAAGCTAGACTTTTGCCTTCCAAGTCCATGCAGAATGAAAGGCAATAAGAGGGTGCAGGCCTCTATCTGGAACAGCCATTGTTAAAGCTTTCATCAGTTTTTAAGCAGCAGTGTTAAGTCTTGCTGATTTTCTACTAGGGCAGTTTGACCTTATTGACCTAAAACTAAACATTTGTCTTAATAAACTGGAACATAGCCGGCTGATGAGATAACCTACTTGCTGTAGATTCAGAAATGTGATGCAGCCTGGTTTCTCCTCAACACCAAAAGTGGCAGAGTAAACACAGGGACAAATAGTTTATTTGCACAGCAATAGCCACATTTATTCACAATCCCCAAGTTCAGTAACAAATTCCCTGCTACCATCCTCTCTCATGCTGTAATCCTAGTATATATTGGGGTACAATGTCTACACGGTTACATACTATCTTTCCCTAGGACCCTTCCCTCATTCAGTGCACAGGAACAATGGTGCTCAGCCACTGAGGGTATGTCTACGCTACGAAATTAGGTTGAATTTATAGAAGTTAGTTTTTCAGAAATTGTTTTTATACAGTCGATTGTGTGTGTCTCCACAAAAAAATGCTCTAAGTGCATTAAGTCGGCAGACTACAGCCACAGTACCGAGGCTAGCGTCAACTTCTGGGGCATTGCACTGTGGGTAGCTATCCCATAGTTCACGCAGTCTCTGCCACCCATTGGAATTCTGGGTTGAGATCCCAATGCCTGCTGGGGCAAAAACAGTGCTGCGGGTGATTCTGGGTACATGTCAGCTCTTCCCCCCCCCACCCCCACCCCCACCCCCCGTGAAAGCAACGGCAGACAATCATATCACACCTTTTTTCCTGGGTTACCTGTGCAGATGCCATACCACAGCGAGCATGGAGCCCGCACAGCTGACCGTCACCATAAGTCTCCTGGGTGCTGGCAGACGTGGGACTGTTGCTACACAGCAGCAGCTCATTGCCTTTTAGCAGCAGATGGGGCATTATGACTGGTAGCTATTATCATTGTACTCCTGGGTATTCTTTTAGCTGACCTCAATGAGGTCAGTCAGGGGTACCTGGGCAGATATGGGAGTGACTCAGCCAGGTCATTCCCATCTTCTGCCAAGCACCCAGGAGATGACCCTGGCTAGTAGTCCTACTACACTGTCTTCTGGCAACCAGCCAGAAGATGATGATGTCTAGCAGTTGTAACACAGCATCTTCTGCTGAGCACCCAGGAGATTATGATGACTAGCAGTCAAACTGAACTGTCTACTGCCAGCCTAAAGGTGTAAAAGATAGATGAAGCTGATCAAAACAAGAAATAGACCTGATTTGTTATGTATTCATTTGCTTCCTCCCTCCCTCCGTGAAATCAAGGGCCTGCTAAACCCAGGGTTTTGAGTTCAATCCTTGAGGGGGCCAGTCTGTGTGATCGTTGTTTGTGTTTCTCCTTGATGCAAAGCCACCCCCTTTGTGGATTTTAATTCCCTGTAAGCCATGTCATCAGTCACCCCTCCCTCCGTCAGAGCAGACAATCATTTCGCACCTTTTTTCAGCCCAGACACCATAGCACTGGGATCATGGAGTCTGCTCAGATCACTGCGGCAATTATGAGCACTGTAAAGACCATGCGCATTATCCTCGAGTATATGCAGAACCAGAACCTGCCAAAGCAAAAACAGGTGAGGAGGCAACAGCAGCACGGTGACGAGAGTGATGAAGACATAGACATGGACATAGACTTCTCACAAAGTACAGGCCCCAGCAATGTGCACATCATGGTGTTAATGGGGCAGGTTCATGCTGTGGAACGCCAATTCTGGGCCCGGGAAACAAGCACAGACTGGTGGGACCGCATAGTGTTGCGGGTCTTGGAAGATTCCCAGTGGCTGTGAAACTTTCGCATGCGTAAGTTCATGGAACTTTGTGACTTGCTTTCCCCTGTCCTGAAGCACCAAAATACCAAGATGAGAGCAGCCCTCACAGTTCACAAGTGAGTGGCAATAGCCGTCTGGAAGCTTGCAATGCCAGACAGCTACCGGTCAGTCAGGCATCAGCTTGGAGTGGGCAAATCTACTGGGGGGGGCTGCTGTGATCCAAGTAGTCAACGCAATCAAAGAGCTGCTGCTATCAAGGGTAGTGACTCTGGGAAAATGTGCAGGTTATAGTGGACAGCTTTGATGCAATGGGATTCCGTAACTGGTGGGGCAATAGATGGAACCCATATCCCTATCTTGGCACCGGAGCACCAAGCCAGTGTGTAATAAACCAAAAGGGGTACTTTTCAATGCTGCTGCAAGCACTGGTAGATCACAAGAAACATTTCACCAACATCAACGTAGGATGGCTGGGAAAGGTACATGACACTTGTGTCTTCAGGAACTCTGCTCTGTTTCAAAAGCTACAGGAAGGGACTTTCTTTGCAGACCACAAAATAAGCATTGGGGGTGTTGAAATGCCTATAGTTATTCTTGGGGACCCAGCCTACCCCTTAATGCCATGGCTCATGAAGCCATACCCAGGCAGCCTGGACAGTAGTCAGGAGCTGTTCAGCTATAGCCTGAGCAAGTGCAGAATGGTGGTAGAATGTGCATTTGGATGTTTAAAAGCACGCTGGTGCAGTTTACCAATTCGGACAGACCTCAGCAAAACCGACACTCCCATTGTTGTTATTGCTTGCTGTGCGCGCCACAATACCTGAGAGAGTAAGGGGGAGAGGTTTGTGGCAGGGTGGGAGGTTGAGGCAAATCACCTGGCTGCTGATTACGTGTAGCCAAACACCAGGGCTGTTAGAGTACAGGAGGGCACCATGCACATCAGAGAAGCTTTGAAAACCAGTTTCATGAGTGGGCAGGCTACAGTGTGAAAGTTCTGTTTGTTTCTCCTTGATGAACCCCATGCCTTGGTTCACTTTACTTCCCTGTAAGCTAGCCACCTTCCTCTCCCTGCTTCAGTCAGCACTTGCAGAGGCAGTGAAGTAATTATTGCTTCACCTTCATGCATTCTTTATTAATTAATCACACAAATAGGGGGATAACTGCCAAGGTAGCCCAGGAGGGGTGGGGGAATGAGGAAAGCACAGACAAGGCCACACTGCACTTTAAAACTTCAATAAGTTTCAAAGGTTTTAAGACCAGCTTTCTGTTGCTTGGGCAATCCTCTGGGGTGGAGTGGTTGGGTAGCCGGAAGCCCCCCCACCGCATTCTTGGGCATCTGGGTGAGGAGGCTATGGAGCTTGGGGAGGAGGGCTGTTGGTTACACAGGGGCTGTAGCGGCAGTCTGTGCTCCTGCTGCCTTTCCTAGAGTTCAACCATACACTGGAGCATATGAGTTTGATCTTCCAGCAGCCTGAGCATTGACTCTTGCCTTCTGTCAGCAAGCTAACGCCGCCTATCATCTTCAGCCCACCACTTACTCTCTTCAGCCCGCCACCTCTCCTCGCATTCATATTGTGCTTTCCTGCACTCTGACATTGTCTGCCACCACGCATTCTGCTGTGCTCTCTCAATGGAGGGAGGACAGCAGCTCAGAGAACATTTCATCCCAAGTGTGGTTTTTTTTGCCTTCTAATTTTTGCTAGCCTCTGCGAAGGACAAACATTTGTAGCTGGTAAAGGAAAAGGGAGAGTGGTAGTTAAAAAGACACTTTAGAGAACACTGGATACACTCTTTCATGTTAAACCTTGCTGTTCACATTACACAGCACATGTGCTTCCATTACAAGGTCACATTTTGCCTCTTGTATTGAGGGCCTGCCGGTTTAGTAAGAGAGATCACTCACACTTCACCTCTCTTCCCCCCCCAATGTGGCTAACAGCAGGGAACATTTCTATTCAGCCACAGCCAAACAGGAACGGGCACCTCTGAATGTCCCCTTAATAAAAGCACCCTATTTCAACCAGTGGTGATGAATGATGTCACTCTCCTGAGGATAACACAGTAAGACAAAGAACAGATGTTGTTTGAATACCAGCAAACACCAGAACCATACGCTGCCATGCTTGGTTATGCAATGATTCCCGACTATATGCTACTGGCCTGGCGTGGTAAAGTGTCCTACCATGGCGGACGGAATTAAGTGCCCTCCCCAAAAACCTTTTGCAAAAAGTCTTTGGGAGTACATCCAGGAGAGCTTTATGGATGTCTCTGGAGGATTTCCGATCCATCCCCATACACGTTAACAGACTTTTCCAATAGCTGTACTGGACGCAAATGCCAGGGTAAAGTAAACACACTTGCTTTTAAACCATGTGTAATATTTACAAAAGGTACACTCACCAGAGGTCCCTTCTCCACCTACAGGGTCTGGGAGCAGGCCTTGGGTGGGTTCGGCGGTTACTGGCTCCAGGTCCAGGGTGAGAAATGCATCTCGGCTGTTGGGGAAACCAGTTTCCCTGCTTCCTTGCTCTGAGCTATCATCTTCCTCGTCCCCAAAACCCGCTTCCATATTGCGTGATTTTCCACTGAGAGTCAAAGCACAGGGTTGAGGTAGTGGTGGCTGCACCCCCTAGCATGGCATGCAGCTCAAAGAAGCGGCATGTTCGGGGCTCTGATCCGGAGCAGCCATTTGCCTCTGTTTTTTTGGTAGGCTTGCCTCAGCTCCTTAATTTTCATGCGGCACTGCTGTGCATCCCTGTTATGGCCTCTGTTCTTCATGCCCTTTGAGACTTTCTAAAATTTTGGCATTTCGTTTACTGGAACGGAGTTCAGCTGGCATGGATTTGTCTTCCTATATGGCAAGCAGATCGCGTACCTCCCGTTCGGTCCATGCTGGAGCTCTTTTGCGATCCTGGGACTTCATCATGGTCACTTCTGCCAATGAGATCTGCACTCACCTGCACCTTGCCACACTGGCCAAACAGGAAGTGAGATTCAAAAGTTCACGAGCCTTTTCCTGTCTACCTGGCCAGTGCATCTGAGTTGAGAGCGCTGTCCAGAGCGGTCACAATGGAGCACTCTGGGATAGCTCCCGGAGGCCAATACCTTCGACTACCTCAAAATTCCACGCTACCTCAAATTCGATCCGGCAAGACCGATTTCAGCGCTAATTCCCTTGGAGGTGGAGTAAAGAAATCGATTTAAAGAGCCCTTAAGTAAAAAAAAAAAAAAAAAAAAGAGGGGGGGGGCTTCGTCGTGTGGACAGGTCCAGGCTTAAATTGAGGTAACTGCTAAATTCAACCTAAAATCGTAGTGTAGACTAGGCCTCAGGCAGCTATCCAATATATTTGATTGACTGCAGGAATATTCGTTTCCTCATGGGCTTCTTCAACAATGTGAGAGAGCCTCCCACACAACTGAATGTAACTTCCCAACATCTGAGAGATGGAGATAAGATAGCTGAGGAACTAACACAGGCACAGAGACAAAGACAAAGTTGTGTATGACCACTATTTTAAGTCCCATTTGATGCACCGACCATCCTCAGCTCCCACTGTCTCCAACTTTACTTGAGAGCATTCTGCACTTTTGAGAAGTCAGCTTATAGGTGTTTCATAGTGGGCCTCCAGAAAATGAGGAGCATACAATTACCAATCTTGCAAAACCTCTGGTTTAAGTGATTTGCCCAGCAGCAGCTTGAAGTCTATGTCAGACACAGAAAAACTGCCTAGTTTCCAATCCAGGGGCTTAAACACAAAGCCATCTTTTTTCATGCAATCTCCTCCCTGATTCTCTACACATCTTCCAACATGATAGGCATCCCACAAGCAACCCTTCTTCAGCCACTATCTATCCATTATAATGGATGGGGGAGGGAGAGAAAGAAAGTATGTAATGGGATCATGAGCTTGTGCAATTTCTCAGTTGCCTCCAGCTGTAGAGTGAAGAATATTTGTCTGCCCCTTGGGTAAGGACATGTAGCCTTGTTTAGCCACAAGGGTTATGAAGTATACAGAAATATTAACACCAGGTAGTAGAAAAGGCTATACGTGAGACCCTGTTCCATTGACTTCAAGCCTAGTGCATCGTCCCCTAAACAAAAGGGTACTGAGAGCCTATGCACTTGGAACATTCTGCAAATTAAGGAACACCTGTAGAGTAAGTTGCATTGAGCTTGGGCAAATGGTGAGATGGTTAGAGGCACAGATAACTTGGCAAGTCACAGGTACAACAAAAGACAACTTCTCTCAACATGACAGGCCAGTTTTTTAATTCCTACTCTAACCTATGGAGGTGTTACCGCTGATTTTGTTTTACACACTGTCATAGGTCTCACCCCCACTTGGAGCTGTTGGGTTCCAATGTGGGGACCTGCACTGGTTTCCCTCTAAACTAAAATCCTAGTTTAGATCTAGTAAGCTGCCACCACTCAATCAGATATGTGGATTGAGACACAGTCCTTCCCCAAAATCCTAGGGGATTCCAAGAGCCCCAAATCCATGGAGTTCTTACACCCAGGAGAAATAAACCATTCCCCCTGCTTCCTCCCCCCTCCCTTTTCCTAGGAGAGACACCGGGATCTAACTACAGAGGGATACCTCCCCCTCCTCTTTCCCTGAGAATCCACCCAAAGAAAGATCAACCAAGTCCTTAATAGAAAATAAAAGAATTTATTAAAGAATAAAAAAGAAAGTAATTGTCTCTGTGATACCAAGCTGGAACAATACACAGGGTCTAAACTTATCAATCTCTGGAGAGAATCCCCCCTCCCCCTTTCTTTCTCAGTGAAAGCAATATCAGCAAACAGGAATAAAGAATTTCCTTTAGCAAACACACAATTGCAAATGTAGAAAACAACGCAAAAGACTAATTTGCCTTTCTAATTAATACTCACTACTAATTAGTAGAAACTACTCCAGGAGAACTTGGAGACATCACTGTCCTCTCTTAGATCCAAAGAGAGCTCTAACAAAGAACACAGACAAAGGCTTCCCTCCACAGAGATTTGAAATTATGTTGTCTCTGATTGGTTCTCTGGTCAGGTGGTCATCAGGTACTGCATGTTAACCCTTTCCAGGTAAAAGAGACCTTAACCCTGATCTGTTTATTTATGACACACACATTGCCAAAGTTACCTTCTCCCTACCCTTGATCCCAGAAAAGCTTGAACTGCTTGTGCTCTGACAAAACAAAAACAAAAAAATCTCAAAGCCCAAGCATGAGAAATTTCAGGCTGAAAGAGTTGGGCAGTTTTTAGTAATTGAAAAACAGGGTTTATAATGGGAAGCGTTAGACAACCTGAAACTATAGGCAGTGCTGTGCACTCCACCTACACATTTTTATTAAACTGAGGAAGATAGTCAAGAAATGAAACCCTTTCTTTTGAGAATTCCCCTCACCTACCAAAATGTTCATGAGGAAAAAAAAAATTCTCTACCCAAATTTCCAATAGATCAGTTCAAATTGGCTGAAAATAGTGGTGAGGTTTTTTATTTTTTTAAACACAGGAGAGCAAGCTTCCCATAAGCCATTTTCAAACTTATGGAGCAGAAAGATTTTTAAAAACTCTTAAATTCAAAGATCAATCAGTTCTCAAAATGCCCCTCCATCAGTCTGGACACCCCCCATTTCACACAGGTTTAGTTGGCTAGGAGTATGTTCCAGTGTGGTGGGAACAGGAGGAACGAGCAGGCTGCAGTTCCACACCACCTTTCCAAAAAGGCACACCAGTCCAAGTTCTCCCAACACAAGATTATAGAATATCAGGTTGGAAGGGACCTCAGGAGGTCATCTAGTCCAACCCCCTGCTCAAAGCAGGATCAATCCCCAGATTTTTGCCCCAGATCCCTAAATAGCCCCCTCAAGGATTGAACTCACAACCCAGGCCAATGCTCAAACCATTGAGCTATCCCTCCCCCCTTCCACTGCTCCAATTTGAGGGGCTACTTATCAGTTTCATGTTGAACAAGATTGCTTCAATAGCAATCAAAGGCACTTCTAGGACTTGTATCCCTGTTGGCTACAACTGGTGATGAATTAGCGCACTAAGAAAAACAAATGCAACTCCATTATCTGTCACTGGAGTATTTATGTTTTACTCAGAAATGATAATGGCACATCCCCAGAATTCCAGGCAAGCTAGGCAGAAGCACAGCAGCATGAAAATACCCCCAGAATAAAAATAGGGGGCACAACCAAGCAGCAACACCTGGTGGAACAACACTAAGTCAGTAGTACAGTGGACTCCAACCTTTTTACACCCCAAGATCATTTTTCAACCAAGGATCTACCCTTCCGCAAAGTCCCGCCCTGCTCGCTCTCCCCCACCCTCACTTTCACCGGGCTGGGGTAGGGGTTTGGGAGGGGGTGCGGGCTCTGGACTGAGCCTGGGGCAGGGGGTTGGGGTGCAGGCTCTGCGAGGGGGATGTCAGGGCTGAGGCTTGGGGCGTTGCCTCCCGCCAGGCAGCACTTAGCCTCACTGCATCTGCCACCGACTGGGAGCTGCCGGAGGTAAGGCGGGGTCCCTGCCTACCTCAGCCCCACACCGCTCCTGGAAGGGGCCAACATACCCCTGTGGTCCTGGGGGGTATGCATGTAGCTCCACATGCAGCCCCTCTCTGGCAGGGAGAGCTGCAGGGTGCTTGCAGGCAGGAGCAATACACAGAGGGAGACCCCCGTCTCCCCCCCCCCCGAGGGCCGCTGCCCACTTTTGGGAGCAGCATGGGGCCAAAGTAGGGAGTCTGCCTTCGTGGCAGCCACACTGCACCACTGGAGATCATGCTCTAGGATCAACCAGTCAATTATGAGCGACCAGTTGGTGACCACTGCAGTAGCAGATGCAGTATCCATTTTGTCTAGCTTGTACAGAGTGCTCACTGCCCCAAACCATGTGGGAGACTGGTTTTCCTGGAAAAGATCCAGTTTGCCATCTGCAAAATTGCATTTTTCAGGCCAGGAGCACACGTTTTCTATACTCCTAATCACTCTCCCATGCCATTTCAATGGGATGGAATATTATGCTTCACTTCTTGTCCTGTTGTGCAGAGTTTCATGTATGCAACAACTAGGGTGACCAGATGTCCCTATAAAAATCAGGACAGTCCTGAGATTTGGGGCTTTGTCTTATGTAGACACCTATTACCTCCCAGCCTGTCCCAATTTTTCACCTGTGGGTGGTCATCCTAGCAACAACTACATTTAGGTATTAGGTCATTGGGCCAGTCTCTGTATGCCAACACAAGCACTTCAGCATCTCTATTACAGGAAGCATGCTAAAGAAATCAACAGGGAATATTGCTGGCTTAAATGCACACAAGAAATCCAGAATTAGATTTCCTATTGCAAATTTTATTGACCCCCCCCCCCCCAACACACACACACACACACACACACACAGGTTTATTGCAGAAAGACTTTTGTTAACTCCACACACACACCTGCTACATGGTAGACATATTATACCTGGACTTCAGCAAGGCTTTTGACAGTCCCACATGATGTTCTGATAACTACGCTGGAGAAACGCAGTATTGGTGGAACTACTATTAAGCGGATACAAAAAATGGTTAAACAACTGCAAAGAGTAACTATTAATGGAATGATGTCAGGTTGGAGGGAGGTCTCAAGTGGGGTTCCACAGGGATCTGTTGTAGGTCCAATGTTAACATCTTTATTAATGACCTGGAGGCAGGTATTGAGAGCACACTGATCAAGTTTGTAGATGACACAAAGCTGCAAGGGGCAGGGGGTTTGCCAATACTTTGGAGCTAAAATTCAGAGAGATCGTGATAAATTGGAGGATTGGGCTATAGGCAACAAAATGAAATTCAACAGAAACACATGCAAGGTGCTAGACTTAGGGGAAGAAAAACCGAAGGCACAAATACAGAATGGGGGGAAACGGTCTTGGCAGCAGCACTGCTGAGAAGGATCTGGGAGTTGTGGTGGATCACAACCTCAACATGAGTCAGCAATGCAATGCAAAAATAAACCCCCCAACAAAAAACCGCTAATGCAGTTTTAGGTTGCATTAACAGAGGCCTAGCATGCAAGTCACAGGAGATGATAGTATCACTAATTGCCACTGGTTAGGCCTCAGCTGGAGTACCGTGTATAGTTTTGGTCACCAATGCATAGAAAGGATGTAGAGAAACTGGAAAGGATCCAGAAGCAAGTGACAAAGATGATCAAAGGGATGGAATGCAAACCATACGAGCAAAGGCTGAAGGAACTGGGTATGTTTAGTTTGGAAAAGAGGAGATTAAGGCGGGGAAGTGGGGATTTGACAGCCATCTTCAAATACTTGAAAGACTGCCATTAAAAAAAAAAGGATGGAGAAAAGTTCTCTTCTGCCACAGAGTCAGGACAAGAGGCAATGGGGTCAAACTACAGCATAGCAGATTTAGATTAAATCTCAAGGGGGAAAAAAAAAACTTCCTCACTGTTAGAACAGTACAACAATGGAACAGGCTGCCTAAGGAGGTTGTGGAAGCTTCTTCACTGGAGGTTTTCAAAAGGAGTCTGGATAGTCATCTGTCTTGGATGGTCTAGATGCAATAAATCCTCCATCTTGGCAGGGGACTAGATTAGATGACCCTTGCAGTCCCCTCTAACCCAATGGTTCTATGGCAAGTTTTATGATCATGGGATGTATATGTGACAAGCAATAGCCACGTACATACAGACTGCAAGAGAGTCTTTGGCCTTTAAGGACTCAACCACTGGAACTAAGGCCTTGTCTACACGACAATTGCTTTGCCGGTATACCTATCTCAGCAAGACACTAGAGGTGCCGTAAATCTGAAAGTTCAATTTAAGCTAATTTCAAAACATTCAGGCAGTGATAGTTTTCCGGTGCCCAGCTTAGATGAGGAAGGATCTTTTAGGTCAGTTCAAGAGCAACTTGGGAATCTACCTCTCCTGTCCCTTCCACACATACAGACCCCCAATATATTCACCAGCTACCCCTTTAGTTTCACCTTTGCTGCACCTGTTACAAGTAAAATACCCTTGTGCAGAACCTGGGGAATAGGCTGAACATGAGCTTCCCCAGAGCAATATTTGAGTGATATCATACTAGTGGATCACACAGGAAAGGCAACCAACCATCAACAGGAAAAATGGCTAGACAATGTTATCAAATACACATTGTAAACAAACAAAGGAGAATATTTCTCTAATCTCTTTCACTTCTAGTGATCTTGGGGGTTACTTAGAATAGAGATGAAGCATTCAGAGGGAAACACGAGTTTCAAGTTGACAGTGTTGCTTTCAACTCTCCCACCCTTGTTTCCTGCCACCAGGAACAATGAGTTTATTACAAGCAACAGGTTACATTCGATATGCATAGGCTAGGTTAAGATGATGCTGAGCTTTCAATTGCACTAAAGTTGGCGAAGCATGTCTCATTGTGCATATGATCTCACAACTCAGAGACAGCAAGCAATAGGACTAACATTATGGGATTGTAACAGGAGATGCTTGTAAGATGCATATGTAATGCACACACACCCTACAGTGCTCAGTGCACAAACCAGAAGCCTTCAGCACCAAAAAAAATCAAGAGCACCTACCACAGCTCTAGAAGTATTAACTCAGCTGTAAATAAGTATCAGGCAGAAAAGATTACACATGTGCAAGACCAGGCAAAATAAGAGATACTGGGTTTTCTGACAACAGTGACAGTCAGTCAAATAAAGCATTTATACACTTAATGCACCGAGGCATCGCTAGCAGTAGATGTTTGTGAAGTGATGGAATGAATGCAAGAATTTGTGTGTAAAGCAACAAGTATTATTTCCACCTGATTCTTATTTGGGCTAGAAAGGCCTATGAATTAGATACACAACCTCTTGCTTGCTAGAAGCATCAAGCATTCACATGACCACAAAGCTGCTAGTGGGATGCCTCAGCGGTCAATTGCTTCTCAGTTTGTGAGTGATCTTTGGAGGGAGGCAACTGTTGTCTGTCTCTATTAATGCAATTTTCTATTTGCATTAATAGTTTGACTTTCAAGTGCCAAAATTTTATTCATACTCACGGTATGTTTAGAATCATAAAAATAAGGCAACCTACATACTGTACTGGTTAAACACAAAACATGTTGCAAGTGAGAGGGAGACAAAATGTGGTTCTACTCAGAAAAATTACTATGAGAAACTGGCCCCTCCTCATTCTCTACTGCTACACCATGTGTAGCAGAGTCCCAGCTACATACTATAGCATCTAAAGATTGTCCTGCTTTTCACTCCTGTGAGTGCTGCAGAGACACTAGACAGCTAACAGGTTAGGTGCCTCTCTCTTCTCAGGATTCACAGCCACAAACCCCTCTTCTGGGGCTAGGCAAGTGGTGTTTGTTTTGTTTTTTAAAACAGTGAGATGGTGGTGCTGTTCCTCCCCCTTTATAACTTTTGCTCCAGGGGTTAGAGCACTCACCCAGGCTGTGGGAGACCCAGGCTCAATTGCCCCCTCTGCCTGATGTGGAGAAGAAACTGGAACTTGTGTGGCCCCATTCCCATGCAAATGCCCTAGCCACTGGTCTATGGGGCATGCTTCCCATTCTCTTGTTTGAGCTGTTCTGCTCTGTAAGTAACTTAAGGCCAGAGAGAGGAGGACTCCATAGACCAGTGATTAGGGCATTCTTGGGGGGGGGGGGGGGGAAAGAGAGACAGAACCCAAATTTAAATCTCTTCTCCACATCAGGCTTCTGGTCTCCCACATCCCAGCTGAGAGCTCTAACCAGTGGGTTAAGAATTAGAGGGGACACCACCACTACTCTCCCATCCCACCATTTTATGTGGTGTTTGGCATGCCTGTTCCATTCAGAGTTCTCCAAGCCCCACACACAAGATAAAGTAGGTGTTCCCCCACCTGAGGATCCCACTGGTGCTTAAGTGTGAGATAAGCACCTGGGCACCTCACCCAAGGAGGCTGTGCACATGCTCATTGGCAGAAACTTGGCACCTAAGGGACTTTAGTAGAGGAAGTTGAGGTGCCTAGAGGATTAGGCAGTAGTTGAGTGGAGATTTGAAGATCTGTGTCACTTGGGCTAGATCCATAAGATTTAGGTGTCAAAAAGCAGAGGATACAACAGGAGCATTGTTAAAGAGCCCAGAGATGCTATGGTACTTCCAAAGAAGGATATGCATTCAGGATTGGGCACCATTTAATTCTGGAAAAGGTCCAGAGAACAAACAATTAACCTAATCAAAAGTATGGAGAGCTTTAAGGTCAGATATTCAGTATTAAGGCTCTTAGAGATGCATCAACAGAAGTTAGGTACCTAAGCAGGTGTCTTATCTGCATCAATATATGTCTAAATACCTTTGAGCTAAGGGCCAGATTTTTATAGAGTGTTGAGCTCTTCAGCTTACACAGTTTGAAGAGGAAGCTAATAATGGAGGGTGGGGAGACCCAGCCCTTCTCATTGCCAATGGAAAGGCAGAATCCATAGCCCTAGGGTTCAGGTGAGGAATGGGGAAGTGACAGCATTGCTGTCCCAGCAACTCTCCATCTCATAGCTGTATGGTAGTGGAACATAGTGATTCTCGTGCACAAGGTTGGATTAACAGACCAAAGGAGGAGATTTCAATAAAAATGTTTTATTGGATGCACACAGTGGCTGGAAAGTACAGTATCCAAAATGCCCGTTCAGTCAGAGCAATTCCAGCCCAGGAAGAGGGGATTGCCCTAGTGACAGGCAGAGCCCATTAGGCCATTGCAATTATCACTGCAGCCTTCCCAATAACAGTGAGCAACCCCTATTGGTACCTGGGGAGACATTCCTCCAACCGTGTGTGGTATTAGGAGTCACTGCCAGCACCCTGGGGCCATTCCCTGTGGGGGCTGCCAGCGCCCAGTAATGAGCTCTAGGAGTCCTTTGTGTAAACACAAATCCTTTGGATAGTTTGCTGTGCCAAGCGACTGGGCCAAGCACCAAGGAAGACACTGAGTGAAAGGAAGTGGGGAGTAGAGACCTTCTGGGAGGGGAGGAAGAGGGTCCCAAACCCAGTGAGAGGCCTCTCCCCAGGCTGACAGGTTTATCTGGCAGGGAAAAATGTTAGACAGGATCAGCCAGCTGGTGAAATCTGACAGAGGCAGGAAAGCTATAAACCTAGATTAAAAACTCTTTCCAACCCAGGGAGCAAGGCTGCCCACCAACCTACGTCTCCACTCTTCTCAGAAATATCCATATCTAGGAGCATAGGCATGAGAGGGAGACAGCAGAGAAAGGAGCACTGAAGAGATGGGCACTTCATCTCACAATGCCAAATACGTGTACTGCTCCATGGAGCAAAGATACCTTTAGCCTCAGACACAACCACTAAGTAGTTCTGCCTAGCTCTACCAGGTAGAGCTGAAGGAGTGAGAGCACAGGGTTGGAGAGGCCAACCTATTTCCTCCAGGATTATTGAAATGTCCATTCTAGAGCAATTTATGGGAAACGGGGCGGGGGGGGGGGAAGGGGAATCTCCCACATTCCCCAGTCTGAAATGCACTGGAACCAGGAAAAGCAGGCATTGCAGAGGGGGATCCTGGCATGGAGGAAGGGATATGGGGTGGTGATCCCTGTGTGAAGGAAGGATCACTGCCAGGGTATCTAAGCAGGAATGTGCCCTGTAGGGCAAAGGGATTGGACCATTGAGAGCAGGGGAATGCAGGCCATTGGTATGGGGGAGGAGAGGTATCAAGGGCATACCCCACTCCAAGCCCCTCAGCGCGCAGCTTTGGCACGAGTGGTGTGACACTTCATACACAGGACGTGACCATCCAGGGGGAAGCAGCCGTTCTCATCTGCCTCAATAGACAAGGGCCTCTCACAGTCCTGAGGGGGGGAAAAAAATAAAATAAAAATAGATGACAGGAAGTTCAGTGACAACTAACACTAATGTGAACAAGACACCGGGGGGGGGGGGGGAGGAGAGAGAGAAAGACAGATGCACATGGAAGGCCCCGTGGGAGGGCTGACAGGCTTGAGAACAGGACAATGCCATAGTGAGAGATGGACATAGGGGAAATGGAGGGAGATTTGGAGGAGAGGCTGGTTACCTCGCACTTGTAGCACTTCATGTGGAAGTTCTTCTCCAAGGCCACCACACGCACTGTCTCATCCTTTCCGGGCTCTGGCATGATGGGCTCACCACAGACTGAACAGCGGGGGGCATACTTCCTGCAGCACACAGAGGAGAGAGGAGACACTGACAACTGCAGCCTTCCCAATGGGGATCCAGTCAAACACTGCAGGAGAGCAGAGAGGCAGCCGAGCAGCAAGGATGAGCGAGGGGGGGGGTAAAAACACATCTCCTCTCTTGGGAGGCTCTCTCTGTGGGGCTGGCTCCTCCTCTGGCCAGATGCTTCCTGCCTACCTGTGATAGTCATCCACACAGTGGGGCTGATTGGCCTGGTCCACAATGAAAGATGCCCCCTCAAGGGGGGTCTGGCACACCACACAGGTGAAGCACTGGGGATGGTATGAGTTGCCTGTGGCCTTCAGCATCCGGTCTGTGATGGTCTGTTTGCAGACACTACACTTCTCCAGGGTACCCTAGGGAGAGGACAGGGCAAGTGAGCCAGAGACACGAGCAGCCCAACCCAACAGTATCCCTGGACAGGAGGGGCAGCCTTCCTTCAGCAATTGAGGGAGGGAAGACTGGGGCAGGCCAGCCACACAGGGCACTGTGCCCACTCACAGCACAGCAACACTCCTATGCCCACTCCCCTTCCAGCACAGCAGTGCCCCACACCATGGGCCCCTCCATCACTCACAGCATAACAGTCCTCACAGAAGGGCTTCTCATCCACATTGTAGAACTGCTGCCCTTGCAGCTGCTTCTCACACTTGAAGCAAGTGAAGCACTCCACATGGAAGAGATGGTCAAGGGCACGCACAGCGGGCTGAGTTCGGGAAAGGGGCCTCCGGCAGAGGCCGCACAGCTCTGCCATAGGAGGAAGAAGGTGGTTACAGAAGGGGAAATAGCCACCATAACCCAGACTAATACCCAGCTTCTCCACAGGGGGACCTCACTTGCCAGCACCCACCAGAAGTGGAGGCTTCCGCATGGGGTGGGTGCTCCATATCCTTCATGAGCTTCTGGGTCAGCATCTCCAGCTCTTCCACCTCTTTCATGGTCAGTGAGGAGTTTCCCCTGGGGGGCTCTGAACCAGTGACCACAGGAGCCCTGTGCTGCAGAAAGACAGAGGAAGACATTCAGCGCCAGAAAGCACTTACTGGGGGATGGGAGCCCTCCCTCCCCCCATGTTTGTGCCCCTTTCCCCACTGGCACAGTATCTCTCAGGAGCACCCTGCAATGCCTGCCCCCTTCCCACGTATCTCTGGGGAATACCCGTCTCCACCTACTGCCTGCCCCCTCCCCTCACATAAGACACAGTGAAGTCTCTTCCTCAGCTGCTCCCTCTCAGATGAGTACTAACTCTCCTTATGTTGGAGGCAATTCCATTTTCTCCCCCCATTCCCGACACACTCCTGGTCACAAGCTATCTGGAGCATGGCTCTGCTCCTTACCATGTCCCGTGGGGCAGCAGGCTGTCCCGTGGGATGTGGCTTCTCCTGCACCTGAGGTCTCTCCCGCTGCTGGGCATAGGTGAAACTGGGAGGTTGGGGCCTTGGGGCCAAGCCCATAGCTGAAGGGGCTGTGAATCGGGTCTGAGCAGGGGGAGGGGCAGTAAATCTCATGGAGTTTGTGGGGACCCCAGAAGCACCAGCAGCTGGTTTGGATCCAAATTTGGGAGAGCTGGCAACAGTGGGTGGGGTAAATTTAGGGGCAGGCTGGGCTGAGGGAAGAAGGGGCGCAGATGGGACTGGCGCTCTGGACTGTGTTGCTGGGGGGTCTCTACGCTGCTGTGGCGCTGCCCAAGGTGCTGGTGCAGGGACCACATCCACTTCAGAGGGTTTTGGTGTGAAGCCTCCACTGGGTTTTGGGGTGAACTTGGGGGGGAAAGATGCAGGAGCTGGGGGATCTTTAGGCACAGCCATGATTTCTGCATGGCCTTTAGGGGCAGAAGATATTTCCAGGGGAGCTGTGGATCCTGGAGACACCTGCAAGGAGAAGAGATGGGGAGAACAGACAGCCAATCAGTATTATGCAAGTGATTATCCACCATGCTTTGCAGAGCATGTTGATGCACTTCAGCGTAAGTCTGCATCGCTGCTTGAGGCAATCCCCAACCTCAGACACACACTGAGCTCATCCACTCCCACAGACTGAGGGGGGACTAGAGCTGCCCTTCTTTCTCCTCCCTGACTCCACACTCCACCTCATCTATCTGGCTACCCCTTCAATCCACTAAACATCCCTGACTGTCCTGCAACTGAGAGGATTTTCCCCTTCCAGCTATGCTCCCTCCCTCTATGGTTTATCTATCCATTTCCTACATCAGTAATGGCCCCTACCACACAATCCCCATTCAGTTATCCCCTCTGACCCGACCTTACCCCTAGTGAAACCAGCCTACCACCCCTCCCCTTCAACACGACCCATACAGAGAATGCAATGCACCCTGGAGGGAAGCTCACCCGGGATTTGAAGGGATCATTCTTCTCCATGTCATCCAGCATGGAGGACAGCGAGTCAATCTCCAGTTCAATGCTATTCATCTTCCCACGCATCTGTGTCACCAACCAATGTGGGAGGAAGGAGCAATAGGGCATGTTATGTGACTCACCCTTATCAGGAACAGCTGCAAACCTGGGGACATCCTCTATCCCACCATGAGGTTCCCAACCCCACAGTCCTCTGCTGGGACAGAATGCTGTTGGCCTGGGATCACAGCATAATCCTACAACTGATTTTGGGCAAGAGGCAAGCTAGAGGGAATGGTGGGGGGTTAGGTACATGCTATGCGAGCACTGTGGGCAGTACAGAACGCAGGCCCAGACAAATGGTGCCACAGTAGTGACTTCCCCAGGAACAAAGCACTTTGAAAACACTGAGGAGGTGCCTGAAGTGCGAGAGCTTCTCTGCTCCCAGCATCTTCCCAGTGCTGAGGTGTGCCTGCAGAGATGTTGACTCAAGGCCATGCAGCCCTGCCAAGTGCCTGCACGTGTTCAGAACACAGGGGACTAGAGTGGCCCACCTAAGAAATGAACCCCAGACCAGCTATGGCTATACTTACCTGTGGGTCAGGCACCCCTGTCGCAAGTCCCTCGTCAGCCATGGGGGGAGGGGGAGAAGGAAAAACCTCTTCTGGGGCTGGGGGGAAGGGCTCTTCGAATGGTGGTGGGGGCAGTGGGAAAGCACTGGTTGGGGAGATGCCCGTCTCCTCTCCTGGAGGGGGTGGAGGTGGCAGTGGCAGCTCTGCAGGAAGAAGAAAGGGGTGGGAAGGGGGGAGAAAAGGGGACAGGTTTTGACCATGCTTCTCCAGCAACATTCAGACACAAGATCGAGTGCTTTCCAGACCAGGGACATAAGAATGGTCAAACTCTGGGGGTCGCTAACTCCCATCCCACAACCCTCACAAGCTTGGCATCACACAGAGACCATTCCCAACACATTTGCCATTGTATAAAAAGAAAACACAGTAACTGTGCACCTTTGAGAGTTACCAAAGCATTTGATGCATTTTAGACTCAGTCTTTAAGGTCAGAAGGGACCGTTGTGATCATCCAGTCTATCTCCTGCACATTGCAGGCCACAGAACCTCACCCACCCACTGCTGTAATAGACCCATAACCTCTGGTTGAGTTATGGAAGTCCTCGAAATGCAGTTTAAAGACTTCAAGTCACAGACAATTCACTATTTACACTAGTTCAAACCAGCAAGTGACCTGCGCCCCATGCTGCAGAGGAAGGTGAAAGAAACCCACGGTATCTGCTAATCTGACCGATGGGAAAATTCCTTCCTGACCCCTAATATGGTGGTCAGCTGTTAGACCCTGAGCATGTGGGCAAGACCCACCAGCCACACACCTGAGAAAGAATTCTCTGTAGTAACTCAGAGCCCTCCCCATCTAGAGTCCCATCTTCAGCCATTGGGTATTTTTGCTACTGGCAGTTGCTGATAGGCCATATGCCCCATCATCCCATCCCCTCCCCTCCATAAACTTAACTCAATCTTGAAGTTAGATTTCCCCACCCCCCCCCTTCATTGCTCTCCTTGGAAGGTTGTCTAATTTCAGCCTAAACTTGTTGGCCAGTTTATACCGATTTGTTCTTGTGTCAACACTGGCTCTTAACTCCTCTCCCTCCCCAGTATTTAGAGAGAGCAATCATATCTCCCCTTACCCTTCTTTTGGTTAGGCTAAACAAGCCAGCCTCGTCGAGTTTCCTCTCATAAGGAAGGTTTTCCATTTCTCAGATCACACTTCTCAGAGAAGTAAACCTTCTCTGCACCTGTTCCCCTTTGAATTCATCTTTCTTAAACATGGGAGACAAGAATTACTCACAGTATTCTAGACGAGGCCTCTCTAGTGCTTTGTATAATGGTATTAACACTTGCCGGTCTCTACTGGCAATACCTCACCTGATGCATCAGCCTTTTTCACAGCCACATCACATTGACAACCCATAGTCATCCTGTGATCAACCAATACACCCAGGTCTTTCTCCAGCCCCCCCCCCCCCCCATCCCCGTCACTTCCAACTGATACATCCCCAGCTCACAGGAGAATTTCTTCTTGTTATTCCCTAAATGCATGACCTTGCACTTTGCATTACTAAATTTTCATCTCATTTCTATTACTCCAGTTTACAGGTCATTCAAACCTTGTAGGATATTCTGGTCCTCCTCTGTATTGGCAATACCTCCCAGCTTTGTGTCATCCACAAATTTTATTAGCACGCTCTCACTTTTTATGCCAAGGCCAGCAATCCGTGTTAAATAAGACTGGACCCAAGACCACTCCCTGAAGAACTCCACTAGTAACCTTCCTCCACCATAACAGTTCACCTTTCAGTATGACCAGTTGTCTACCCTTTACCCACCTTTCAGTTTTCATATTAATCCCCATCTTCTCCAGTTTAACTAGTTTCCCCATGTAGAACTGTATCAGATGCCCTACTGAAAGCCAGGCAGAGTAGATCTGCATTTTCTTTGTCTAAAAACTTGGTTATCTTCTCAAAGAAGGATATGAGATTGGTCCGGCACGATCTACCTTTTATAAAACCATGTTATATTTTATCCCAATTATTCTTACAAAAAGTAGGTCTTCTTTGAGATAACTGATTTTTTAAATTGATATGGCACATTGTGATGGGGTGTGCATACCCCACAGTGGGCTGGAAGGGATTAACACCACAGTATGGGCAGAGGAAGTCCTGCCCCTCAGACCATACTGGGCATGCTCCAAGTGCTATGCCAGTATAAAAGGGAGCAGTTCAGTCTGGACTGACTGCCGGAGAGGGAGGACCTTTGGTGGAGTCTCCAGCTGAGAAGCCACCACAGCCCTTGGCTGCAGGAGCCGGAGATCCCAAGAACCAGACTGGAGATCTGTAGCTAATGAAGCCCCAGGGAATTACCTGTGCTGAAGAGCCCAGAGACCCGGATAGCCCATGGACTACAGCATCAGGAAGCATGGTAGGAAGTGACTCAGGGAGAGTGAGCAAGTGATATTCCCCCCCCACCTGGGTGAGGTCAGCACCTGTGTTTCATTGGGATTCTGTGCTGACCCAGTGGTGGGCCACTCCGCCACGGATAGGGTTCTGGGCCGGGGTCAAGTGGAGCCAGGTGGGCCCCAAGCCTCACTACCTGGGCCACCACCCCCCTGGTGGCAGCCCCTTGAATAATGGCCACTAGGCCACTAGGCCACTAGGCCACTAGGCCACGCTGGCCACTAGGCCACTAGGCCACTAGGCCACGCTGCCCCAAACCCAAGGGCCACTGCTTTCATTCTGGCCCTTGGACTTGTGTGTGGTGAGGTATGAGACAGTCGGGTAGACAGTAACCGCAGTGTCCACATCCTCACTATCCACCCTGGCAGGGGATGGGGTATGCATACCCCACCACGCATGTTCACCCTTATTTAAGTTTCTCCCCATTCTCCTGCACATGCTCCTCCAATGCCTGATCCTCTCCCATTAGCAGGTGGCCTCCCATTTCCTCTCTCACTCCTACATAGCAGATCCCATTAGGGCAGAAGGGGAGAGTGCCTATTCCTCATTTCCCAGTACTTTTGCAGGCACCCAGGCTTTTTGCAATGAAGAGCCTAGAAAACTATATAGATCAAGTCAAGCAGACAGCACCATATAACTTGCCAGCAAGTACACATGGAAGACAGGTTCAGGAAAAGGTGCATTAGACCAGTGGTTCTCAACCCTAGGTACATGTACCCCTGGGGGTATGCAGAGGTCTTCCAGGGGTTACATCAACTCATCTAGGTATTTGCCTAGTTTTACAACAGGCTACATAAAACGCAATAGCAAAGTCTGTATGAAATTTTAGTTTATACTACGAGTTGTTTATACTGCTCTATATGCTATATACTTGAATTTCAGTAAAAAGCAACAGAGTATGTGTCTGACAAAGTGGGTATTGACCCACAAAAGTTTATGCTCCAATACTTCTGTTAGTCTATAAAGTGCCACGGGATTCTGTCGCTTTTTACAGATCCAGACTAACACGGCTACCCCTCTGATACTTTACATTGTGTAATATTTATATTTGTTGATTTTATAACTGTATGGTAAAAATTAGAAATTTCAGTACTAGTGTGCTATGACTTTTGTATTTGTCATTTTGTTAAGCAAGCAGTTTAAGTGAGGTGAAACTTGGGGGTACACAAGACAAATCAGACTCCTGAAAGGGGTACAGGAATCTGGAAAGGTTGAGAGTCACTGCATTAGACTATCTGGCCCATGACACAAACCACACACTAGGGTGCAGTTGGAAGCCACTATTCTTTTTCTGGTAGCTGAAAGAAGCATTGGCTTTGGGGTTAAAGTTTCCCGTGCCTGGTCTCCACAAGGACTTGAGAAACTTAACACCTTCTTGACAGAGGTAGAGATGAAAGAAGAAGGGACCTACAAGTCCGGGGATCATGCTCTGGTAAAAAGCTCAATTCTCCTCCAGTTGTTGAGGTTCTTATGAAGCAGATATCCCTGGGCCCAGCTTAGGGGATCCTCTAGCCACCAGAGATCAGATAAACCTGTACCCTCTCTTCCTCCCCACCTTCTAGAAGCGAGGAGAAATCTCCTTGCATTCTCTCCTCCCCATAACTCAAAGCTACAAAGGCTTCTGGCTGCTGCTAGGGAAGGGGAGGTGTCCACTGCCATATCCCTTACCCTAGATCCAGTGCCTCTCTTGCTGCTTATAGTTACCCCAGACTAGCAGCATGAAACTGACTTGATTATTGTCCATTCCACTGCTGGATACAGAACAATGAGCAGGAGCAGCAGAAGTAAAACTGTCAAGCCTTGTTGGAAAGTTAGACTCAACCATCAGCAATATGCTGGGTCACGTTTGGGAGGTTCTCTTCAAAGCTACAAAGGATATGATACACTTTCTTAAAGCTGAAAGCGTAAGATTTCCTTTTAGCCAAGGTACACCATGAATTCGGTGGTATGCAGACTTCCTCTCAAGCTGCTCTCATTCTCCAAATTTCAGACTTATCTCTTTTTTAAAAAATGAAGGCAAACTGTTATGGTTGCAAAGAAAACCTTGAAAATGTGAAACAAGCGTAACTATAGCAGCACGGTCTGCTTGAGTTTACAGAGAGCCTGAAACGAGAACTCAGGGATGTAGGCACTGCCTCATTCATCTAAGCACTTGTTAAAGGATCAATTGGTATTGAAGTTAACTGTCAACGCTGTTAGCTCTTTCGCTGCTCAAAGTATGTAAAAAATGAAAGGAAGTACTCTGTGTGACAAGCTCATTTTGGCACAAGTTGGGAGATACCACTTGTTCCCCCCCCCCCCCTTTAAGGAGCAGGACCCAATGCACCCAGAAGAGCTCGTAGAGGGAGCCAAGTACAGAAAGCCCAGTGGAACACAATCATTCTGAACATCTGCACAGTCTATTGATAGAACCATCTCATTTTCTCCTCAAGTGGGCAGAGCTTATTTTTGTAGCTAGAGCATGAAAGAGTACCATCACCTTCACCCCAAGCCTGTAATCTGACCCCCAACTCAGGGAAAGCTTCCTACTTGCCACCAGGAAATGGAATTGTCAAACCTTGGATTCTGCATGTGCATACACACACACACCCCCAACTGAATGGAAAGTTTGAGCAAAGTCCGTTTAGCTGTTTCAACTCGGGAAGGAAAGATAATGCTGGAAGATTGAATGCAAAAAGAAAATAGTTGCTCAAACACCACAAAGAAGTTTGCAGCAGTGGAACCAAGATCTGCCAGGATGGTAGGTGCAGTATCAGCAGAGATTATAAATTAGTCACTAAAAGGGCTTCATACCATTATTCATAAAGGATTAATGGTTAATTATTGCACCTGTACTAACTTGATCTTAATCCTCAATAGTAGATAAGAGAATTCTTATAGCAATATTAACTTGCCATGTTGCACAGCAGTAGCATTTGTCTTCCCATTTAACATTATACTACTTGTATTTTTTGTGTAATACTGGTTATGTCTGTGTCTGTCCTCCTGTATTAAATAGTCTAGTCTGACCTCCTGTATAAAAACAGGCCACAGAAGTTGATATAGTTAAGCACTGCATTACATGATCTTGTATTTATTTTCCACATTAACATGACATTCGTTCTTTGCCTTTGTTATGGAGAGAAAGTGTCTCCACAATTAAGCTTCAAAATTCACAAAACCAATCTGCATGAAGTTTCTCTTTGGCCTCCTGCCCTTAAAACTTTTGTTGCAAGTTTTTGAGTGAATCAAAGAGGGAATTTAGATATATGGAAGTTATGGGGAAAAAAGGAAAAAAAGTTTGCTACCATTTGGGAAAGTCTAGGGGTTTCTTTAGAATATTAGATTAACCACTGTTTGGGCTAGAAACTCCCAGCTGGCCTGATGTTTTGTCTGCTCTCAATGAGAAAGTTTGGTTGTTTGCTGTTGGAGTTTTATGGTAAGAGCTTTTGCATCTCCCCATAGTCTTTTTAAAGGTCTTATAACAGCCACTCCTCTCATGATCACCCTGCCATTTTCAAGCAGCCATCTTGTTCGGACAGAAACAGACATCTAGTGGACAAAGCAGAAAGCTGGAAGCCAGCAATACACAAGATCTAGTCCCAGCCTTGTCCCAATAGGTGGCCCTAACAAGGCAGCTTTGGATTTATACAACTCCTTTCCAAGGACTCAGTATGTGATTTACAAACAGCCAGACTCAGTCACCTGACAAAAAGTGAGTTTCACAGCCCATGCAGTGGATATTATCCCCATTTCCCAGCTGGAGAAAAAGGGTTTGAAGCAGTGTCTTGTCCAAGTGAGCCAGTGGCAGAAGTGGGAGCACAAAGTTCTCTGGACTCCCAGTTCAGAGATTAATTAATAAAGCTACATTGATGCTTAAGGGTGAAATGACTTTCATAATAGGCAGTTTCCTCCTCAGTAAAATGGGGAGAATGGGTACTGCACAAAGCAGTACTAAGGATTTAAAAATTTAACCTTAGTTTCCTAGCATATAGCACCCCAAACACACCCCCCCCCCCCCACACACACACACAATGTTCTGTTAAGTTCTTTCCTCCCTGCCCTCAAGCCCAGGGCTGTAATACTGCATCAGGAACATAACTCAATGAACCACCATCTATCCAGTCACCTCCATGCAGCACAGCATCACCATGGGGTCACTACTGACTCAGAAGGAAGAAAGCACACCCCCAATTTTCTTATCCTCCCATCAAGCAACTGCCCCATTCTACTCTTGCTTAGTATTCACAATTGGACAACACCACAGCTTCCTGGAGCTGGCACAGCCACTGACCTTGGTAAAGAACAGCCACAGGATAGGCTGCTACCAACCTAATGTTTCCCAGTGTAGTCAGGTGTCTCTTACTGCAATGACAGACCACACACCGCAAGCCATCATCTCCATGGACATTCTGAGCTGGCTGCAGCACACTCAGCCCAGAACTTGCATATATCTGAAGAAATACTGAAGCCACAGAGGGCTGAATTCAGGAACAGGGACTGAGCATTTAAGTAGGGCAAACAAACAGAAAAAACTCAGAGGGCAAGAGAAAAAGTTCCCCATCTCAGTTCCTCATTCTGAGCACCAAATAAAAGCTACTGGGGGCCTAATCCTGCTCTCATTTTACCAGTGGAGTACGGTCAGGAACAGCACTGAAGTCAATGCAGATACACTGCCAAAAAATAAAATAAAATAAAGAGAGGTATGGGGGGGGGGGGTGAGAGGCAGGCAAGTTTTCCCAGCACCACCCACCTCCTCTGTGACTCTGTGTCTTAACCAGGATTTAAAGATGGTGTTAGAACATCAGCTAGGTTGTCTGCTAGACTTTAACTCAACCAGCTAGCAGACATTAAAGCGGACATGGTCTTAGCCACCATCTTCTAAAAAGGTGAGTGTAGACATCACACCACCTATTCTAGTCAAGACAAACCCAGTGACCACGTAGTGATATACAGGGTTGCCAAGAAGGAGAACACGGGTAGTAATGATACTCCTAGTGGCTTGCACTGGCCAGGTCCAACATGGGGGCTGAATCACCAGGTGGCCTCAGAGGAGCGAAAAGGGCCTCCCCCCCCCCCAACAGGGATCAAGAGCTAAAGTAAAAGCCACATCGGCACAAGAACCCTGCCCATAGGGAGGGGCGGTGGGGGGGGACACACCCAACACAAGAGAAAACAAAACCCAGGGAGGCAAACCGCTATGTCTCAGTTCCTGTTTATGGCACCTACCATCTGCCCCTGCAACTACTCCACCCACTCAGGCAGGGTACGTACAGTGGTGAAATGGCAGGAAATGAGTGAGACCAAAGGGGAAGAGCTTTCACAATCTGAGACAAGCTACAGAGTGCGGTGAGGGATGAATCACAGAAATGGAAGACGGTGTGAGCTATCCCCACAGTGAGCCAAGCTGGGGGATTCTTCCCTGCAACGTAACCACCCCCTACACTGATATGTATGGTATTCCTACAGACTCTGGTGAGACCCCAGAATTTCTCTTCCCCTCCACTCCCCTTTCCTCTTGGGGAGGAAGATGCTATGAACACCTAGATCAAAGTGGTCAGAATTGTTTCCCCATGTTTTGTCCCTCCCCCCCCCCCCCACACACACACACCCCTTTGTATCCCACTCTGGAGTCCTGCTACACTCCCAGCGTGAGCACCCAGCTATTATTCGTGGCAAGTTGTGTCCCCTCCTTCCTCCCTTATTCATTGTTTAGGCCAGGCACAGACCATATGCCCGGAGGACGCAGGAACGCACATCAGCTCCCACAGATGGGGCGAGTTATACCTTATGGATCTCACATACCTTCAGCAAGCAGAGGTGCTGCAGCTGGTGGGATCTCCCCCACTTTCCCTATCTGAGCACGTTGGGCACCAGCCCCAGAAGGCTGGGGCAGTGGCAGCTCTGAGGCATTCCCAGGTACAGCACCCCCAGCTCTGAAGGGGTTCACTTTGGGCTTAGGGGCAACCACTGGTGCAAACTTCTTCTGCGGGTTGTAGAAAGCTGGGGTGGAAATATTGATGCTGACTGTGGAAGTCATTCGAGTTCCCGGGCTACCAGATGATGTCATCTTGCTGCTGGCTGCTCAGCACCTGGGGGGCAGAAAGAGAGTGGAGACACAGACATGAGATCAGACATGACCCTGCAGAGGACAACCAAGGCAAATGAATCTGGAGAAAGGGACAGCAGGAAACAGAATTGGAGGGTGGGTGCACCTGAGTGAGCTCAGAGGGGCATGAGCAGAGCTTGCGGTGCCCCCAGGACTGGCAGACAGAAATATGTTTTGAAGCAAGAAATGCTGTCTGACCTCGAGGCAAACCCTGAACAAGCGCCTCTTCTCCTCACTGGGATGCAGGGAAAGAACAACTGGCCAAAGCGCCAATAAACTCTCTCCACCTTCAACCCTTTGCTGAATGGGGTTAACAAACATGGGGGGAAAAAGAGGGGCAGGAATGATAAACCAAGAGAAGGACAAAGCTGGGATCAATGCAGAAGAGAAGCCAGCCCTCTGCAGATGGCTCAGATCCCCACACCTCAGACTGGAGCCCACCCCCCGCACACCAAGAGGCAGCTTTAGCACCCCTTGCATCACACCACCACCCCTGCCCTCCTGAAGCCCCAAGCCTGTCACCACTGCATCCCTGCTAACTCTGTCAGTCCACCTCTCCCAATCCTCTCCTCCTGCAGCCCCTCTCCTCACAACCGCACCCCCATCCTTTTACCTGTAGGCCCCCTGCCCCCTCTGGTCAGTGGGGAAGCGCCAACAGCTGCAGCACAAGCAGAACAAAAGGAAGCCTGGGCGATTCCATAGTATCACACATTCCCCAGCCAAGCCCTTTGTCTTGCTGTCATTTCTGTCTTGCTGTCCCTTCCTGTCATTGTAGCAATAGGCAAGAGCTCCTACAGCGTCCTCAATGGCTGCAACGACTGCCCGCCCTGCCCCTGCCCCCGCCCCTTCCTGCAGGAAGCAGCTCCTGGATTCAGCCAGCCTCACTGACACATTCCTAGAGTCACTCCCTCCCAGCCCCTGCAGTATAGACGCTGCCCTAAAGCCAGTCCATCCATGGCCTGGCCCCCTCGGGGTGCAGCTTAGTACAGCACAGCAAGCAGCACTTTCCTGTTTGCCCCAGAATATGCTCACAGCTCCATCCTGCTGATGGTATTTTACTACGGTCTAGCTGGAGTACAGCAAGCTGCATATTTCCACTCCCAGGATCACAGCCCAGCCATGTCCTGAAAAGCAAGTTCTCCAAGTTGTAGGTGGCAAACCTCAAACTCCCCCCCCCCCCCCGCCATCTCCCTTCCCCTCCCCCATCTCAAACCACCACTCAAGTTGCCCTCAGGATGTTTCCAAACTCACAACAGGCAGGAGCTATTGGCAATCTCCTAATAAGAGCCCACATTGCTAGGATTTCCCTCCATGCTGGTGTCCAGGCCAGAGAGGCACTAAGTTTATCATGCTGAACACACACAATAATGCTCCCAAGGGTGCATAGGCAAGTATGCCAGCATTTGGGCTTAGTTTGTTTTGAACAACATTCTTCTACAGTGCCAGCTGCTGCACAGTCAGCATGGATGATAGGCTGCTGTAACAACCGCAGCGATGCAAACAGTCCTCCTGCAGCTATTCCACGGTGTTGCTATCACTGAGGAGACCTACGTGGGCCACTTACCCATACAAGTTCTCCCAAGTTGTGGGGTACTCTGAGATCTCAGATATTTGCCTTAGTTATATTGGAACCAATCCTCACCAGCCCTCTCTCTCCTGGTCATACTTACATCCTGCTGAGGGTCAGGGAGGGAAGAAGAGTCATCAGCATTGACTAAGGGCTAGTCTACACTAACACTTAAATGCTTTAACATTGCTTTGGCAATGTTAAAGCACTACCACCTCCACAAGGGCACAGCTCCCAGCACTGGTGCACTGTCTACACTGGCACTTTACAGTGCTGATACTTGCTGTGTGCGGGGGGGTGATTTTTCACAACCCTGAGCATGAAAGTTGCAGCACTGTAAAGTGCCAGTGTAGATAGGCCCTAAGTGACTGAAGCCACAGGATGCCATTTCTCCCAAGGTCAGGCACTGTGTGTATCAACCATCCATAAGGGTGCTGGGGAGTAGATTACCAAATTTTAAGCCCAGAAGGGGCCATACCACCATTATTGAGACCTTCTGCATAACAGACCACAGACTCTCACCCAGTGATTCTGCTTCTAGCTAAGTTCTGCTTGAGCTAAAACATATCATTTTGAAAAATATCCAGTCTTCATTTAAAGACTCCAAGTTATGGCAAATACACCACGTATCTTGGTAAACTGTTCCAATGGTTAATTACCAGACACTGGGTCTTCTTATGCCTTTACCTGCTAGTTTAAGTGCCCTCTGCCATTAAAAATCCTCCCCCCTTATAGGTACTTGAAGATCACATCCTACTCACCTCACGATCATACTCTTTAATGGGGCTGGTCTTTATAGAAATGGATTGTGGGACATCAGCTGCTTCATGCAGATACCTTAGATACCTAGCAGCTGTTCCCATCTCCCTGACCCCAGAGCAGCCCTTTTCCCCATATGCTCTCTCTAGGCTGAAGCCTCTCTCTCCTCACAGCAGCCTCCCTCCTACAGCTGCCCCTGTCTGTCCCAAGTTCTGCTTAAAAAGGAGCAGAAAGGCATATCTTCTGTTTGTCCAACCACCACCCTATAGCCTAGAGGGAAGGGGAAAATGGAGCTTCCAGGGACTGGAGCTTCCCCCCCATGCCTTTAGGCTGACCTACCTCTCCTTCCTCTATGCACAGAATCATAGATCAGGGTTGGAAGGGACCTCAGGAGGTCATCTAGTCCCACCCCCTGCTCAAAGCAGGACCAATCCCCAGACAGATTTTTTGCCCCAGATGGCCCCCTCAAGGATTGAACTCACAACCCTGGGTTTAAAAGACCAATGCTCAAACCACGGAGCATGCTATGGTTCCCCCAGTTCTACTGGTACCCATCATTCCTGACCTGCAGCTCCCCAATTATGAAATATACATTAGTAGAGTCCTGTTATTCAAGCATACAAAAATTACTGAGGGAGTGTCACATAGGCACGCCTGAGCCTAAATCAGGGTTATCAAACCCCAAAGGAAGATGTTTCCTGACATCTACAACAATAATCAGAAGACTCCATGTAGCTGTAGAGGCAGATGACACCAAAGCCTCAAGCAAGGACTATGTAGCTACCCTATGTATGACCCCTCTCTACTGATTAGGGGCAGAAATTAAGATTTAGATCGTTTCACTGACCACAGTCACACTGGTTACATGAAAGCAATCCATTTTAAGGCATCACAGACTGCTTTGTTTTCTATGTAAGTGCTGTAGACCCCCGACCTAAACCACACCTACTGGGTGACCCACCAAAGGGAAAACCAACCAACTCTCAGTCTTAGGCTCCTGCCTCCATTACCTGAACTTCATGGCCCAGTCTCCAGTGCATCCCACCCTTGAGCAGGGAAGGGAACACGAAAGGAAAGACCCACCCTAACATCCTCCAAAATGATTCCTTCCCTATGAAGCAGTGGTTCACGGCCCTGTTTTTATGGGGTTGCCAGGGTTGGCTTAGACTTGCTGGGGCCCAGGGCCAAAGCCCAAGCCCCACTGCCCAGGGCTGAAGCTGCAGCCTGAGGGCTTTAAGCCCTGGGTTGTGGGGCTCAGGTTATAGGCCCCCTGCCTGGGGCTGAAGGCCTTGGGCTTTGGAGCTCAGGTAGGCTCAGGCTTCAGTTCCCCCCTCCTGGGGTCATGCAGTAATTTTTGTTGTCAGAAGGGGGTTGCAGTGCAATGAAGTTTGAGAATCCCTGCTATGGAGGCTATCAGTTCACACCAAGCAGGGAGTAATTGGGGAAGAGAGAGAGCAATGTTTCAGAATCACCACAATCCAGTAACTCTGGCACTGCACCCACAGAGTCACCTGCCTCCTCCAAATGGAAAGTGGAGAAAGGAGATGTGCTATTAAAAATATGAAGTGAAAGAATCAAGCTGGTTTACTTCAGTTTGAGGATTTTTTTGGTTTGTTTAATTTTAAAAAAAAAAACACAAACCCAACACTACATACACACCACCCGCATTTTCACCCCCTCAAACTCTGGTTAATCCTGCAAAGTTTGCTTGGCTGGCAAAAAAAGTTACAAAGCCCCAGCAACAGAAAACACATTTTTTTTTCCAAGCAGCTGGTGTCTGCCTGCTCAACCCCCACCCCCTTTCCTTACCCAGTGACCCCCACTTCCCTTCCCCCAGCAGTGAGTCATTCCAGTCACTAAACCCTGTATGTAAGTTGTAGTCCGGAATCGGACCGGAGAAAGGGGAACTTTCAAAACTACAAGCCAAGCCTAGAGTGAACATTCACATAACTAACCCCCCCCCCCCGTCTTCTTCTCTGCACAGCAGGAAAGAAACATGCAAACATTTCAAACTGCAGACAGTCACAAATTTGCAGGCACAAGTTATCTTCAGATCCCCGCCCAGGAAGGTAGAGGAGAGAAGTTCCCGAAAGTGTTACGGATTCTTTCCCCACCTAAACACATCTGGAAAAAGGCTCTGGGGTCTCACATACACACAAGAGCAGAGTGTCTCAACTCAAACCAGCCAGCAGAGCCCCTTCTCCTCCCCCACTGCTAAACCTTTAGCAAAGAAAGGAGGCGACTTGGAAGGTATTTCTTTTTCACGGGGAGGGGGAGAAACCTACCCCAGCCAACCAAACAGTTTGTCAGGCTTTCAAAAGTTTAAGGCTCCCCCGGAAAATAAGTCGGACCCACAGAGACGTCAAACGCATCAATTTAACCTAAGAACGGCCCACGCCGTGCAACCAGCTTAGACCACAAAACACAAGAGCAAGTTCAGCCTCTCAGCCCCGTGGGTGTGGTAGGAAATTGGGGGTGGGGTTCCCTGCTACACAAACATGCATTTAGTTTCTAAGCATAAAGTTACATTAAAACTAAGAGGCAAGAGCTTCACCCAGGACAAGCTCTTCTCCAAGGGAAGCGTGGGGGAGAGGACTCACCTCTGGGGAGAAACTGAGGAAGAAAAGGCTGGTGCCCCTTGGCCTAAAAGTTTCCTTTTGCTGCTGCTGGAACGCAAGCCCAGCTTCACTCCTTCCTCCCCGGGGCTAAGCGTCCCGCTCGCTCTGCCCCCTGCACAGCAATCTGGACTTGCTTCAGTTGCCTGTCTGCCAAAAAGGGGGGGGGGGGGGAGAAAAGAAGAGGAGTGGCTCTGGGTGGAGCTACGGGGCCCAAGGACTTCCCTAGGATCTAGCAAAAGGCCTCGCCTAAGCAAAGCTGTTTGACCATAAAAGGAGAGAGGCTGTGTGAACAGCTGAGCTCACTCACTAGGGAATGTGGCAATGAGGTAACAGGGGGAGGCTGAATGCACTAGCCAGGGCTGTTGAGAGAAGGGGGAAGAGCAGCGCTCCCACTCTTAAAATCAGCATCTCCTTACCCTCCCCCCCCCTTTTCCTCTGTGTTTTCAGGGGAGGGAGGTGTCAGCTTTCTCTCCTAGCGCTGTTTATGGAAGGCCCATATTTCATACCCTTTCTACTTTCTGTTCCTGGATTCCCTCTCTCGCCCCCCACCCCCCGAGATTTGCCAGGCCTCTCAATCCTGATTCCCGGCCCCTTCCAGTCACTCCTGCCGCCTTCTTCCCGGCCCCCAGCTTAGTCAAAGCCCCTCCGTTTAGGCTTCCCCCTGCGGGCTTGTGTTTTATCTCTTGCCCCAGCCTGGGGCTGCCGCCTTCTTTTTCCTCCTTTTTCAGCAGCTGGTGTTTCCCTGCCTCAACCCCCCCCCCACCCCATTCCTTCACCCAGTGACCCCCCCCCCTTTTCCCTCACCCACCAGTGACTTCATTTCCACTAAACCCTACATGTAAGGAGAGACTTGGCAGCTCTGGTGAGTCAGGGTCCCTCTCCGTCTCTTCCCCACCCCCTCCCCACAGCAACCAGCTGCAAGAGAATCTGACTCAGACTTTCCCGATCCTACAGATGCTGTTTAAAAAAAACAAAAAACCCACAATACTGCAAGTAATGTAATTCCTCGTGTATGCAGTACTGGACAGGACCTTATCTCAAACCCCAGCACACAGACCACTTGGCTCCCTGGTGACATGCTCTTACAGGCCTGAGGACCCCACACAGCTCTACTGATGCCCCTCAATCCCAACGTAACCATGATGCAATCCCCTGGCTAGTCCAGTTTTGTGCTTTGTAAATTGTACTGAGCTGCAGGATCCACATTATTCCCAAATCCATTCCAGTATTACCTATTAGGTTTTGTTTTTAATCTGAGTATGGATACCGTGTTTAGTACTGTACCTCACCCAGAAGAAGTTCTGGTCCCTGCACCAAGGAGTTTAAAATTGAAAGTTATCTATCTTTGGTTTTCTTTTTTCTCTTTTCCTGAGCCCTTCTTTTTATAGGGCAGCCTCCCTAAGCAGGAGCGGGGCACCCTAAGCAGAATTTGGGGGGTGGCATTTTGTCTGATCCCCACGGGGCGCACAGGAGCTTCTGGTTCCACTCCATCGCGCCGCCGAAGAAGGACCTTCCGCTGAAATGCCCAAGGCGACAGCGGCAGTCATTGAGCTGCTCAATTGCCTGCTGCTGTTTTCCGTGGCACGTCGGCAGAAGGTCCTTCTTCAGAGGCGTGACGGGAGCGGAACCGGAAGCTCCTGTGCGCCCCGTGGGGAGTGCACAAAATGCCGCCCCCCGAATCCTGGCACCCTAGGCAACTGCCTAGGGTCGCCTAATGGAAGCGCCGGCCCTGTCCCTAAGCTTATTTCTTCCAAGCAGGGAACCAAGGGGGAATTACTGTTCTTTACCTAATCACCATACTTTTGCCTTGGAATTGTTGCCAAATTTCCAGAGATTATTTATTCTTTGCAGTGCTCAGAGGATTTAGGACATATCTACAATGGGGTATTTATCCACCAGTTACACTGATGTAGCTGCCACAGTGCACAACCCCAGTGTTGCATGGGACTTTCATTGGCCCAGCTTGTCTGGGGTAAAAGGCACCAGTTCAAATCCCCTTTTACACTGGTACAAAGTGTCTGAACTAGGGATTTGTACTGATGTAGCTATGTTGGTGTAGCTACAAGTGTCTAAAAACTCTAGCACAGACAAACCCTTAATTGTACGTATCATGTGAAACATGACACCTCCACTACTGTGTAGCCTTGAGCAAGTCACCTGTGCACGTCCCTGTGCCTCCATTTTCCTGTCTGTGAAATGGGACTAACTATACTGACATCTCTTATACAAGTGCTGAGTATTGTTGTCATGATACTACAAGTGCAGACATGTCAGGAGACCCGTTTACAATCTGGTTGTCCCCAGACACAGTTCATGCACCATGTGATTTTGTAGGATATATGAGCTAGCTATGATAACAGAGTTCCAGCCCAAGCTGCTCTGACTGCAAGAGCATAGAACCCAGTGTGGTAGTGGCAGTGAGATCTAGTGCATTAGGGCACTGGACTAAGGGCTTGGCTACACTTACAAATTTGCAGCGCTGCAGCAGGGTGTGAAAAAACACCCTCTCCAGCGCTGCAAATTGTGGCGCTGCAAAGCGCCAGTGTGGTCAAAGCCCCAGCGCTGGGAGCGCGGCTCCCAGCGCTGTCCGTTATTCCCCACAGGGAGGTGGAGTACGGACAGCGCTGGGAGAGCTCTCTCCCAGCGCTGGCGCTTTGACTACACTTAGCGCTTCAAAGCGCTACCGCGGCAGCGCTACCGCGGCAGCGCTTTGAAGTGCTAAGTGTAGCCACAGCCATATGACTCAGGAGATGAGAGTTCTGTTACTGGCTTTTGCTGGTGACCTATTTTGAGCATGTTTTGAGCATTTGTTTCGTCTTCCACCCTTTGGCTGTCTCATCTGCTTAGACTCAGCTCTTCAAGGCCAGGACTGCCTTGTACTATGTACCATGCTTAGCACAATGGGGCCATAATCTCATTTGGTTCTCAAGGTACTACTGGAATATGAATAATCTATATAATAAAAGCTTCCAGGAATGTTGATCTGGAGCCTAAAATGTCTGTTGAGTCCATGTGAAGTTATAGAAGCAGCTACAGGTGTGGTCAAGATCTCACTTTGTTCAGAATACCATCGATTTCAATCATCACTGAGTTTTTCAGTCTGTTACAATCTTATTTTTAAATTCTCAGCCATTTTGCCCTTATGAATTACATCCATGCAGTGTACATTACAGTAAGGCATGTATCTATGCCATGCTGAATGTCCTACACCATTGTTGCATGTAATGGTGTTGTAGCCATGGTGGTCTCAGGATATTACGGTGGGTGTGAGGTCATATCTTTTATTGGATCAGCTTCTCTTGGTAAAAGAGACAAGCTTTGGATCTTACACAGAGCTCTTCTTCAAGTCACAGAAACTCAAAGTCACTGCTAAATACAAGGTTTGAACAGATTATTTAGCATAAGTAGTTAACACATATTTCAAGGGACCATTCACAGTGAAGTGACCTGTTAATATTCCTACAGTCACAGGGAGGAAAAGAAGGGGGAGGAGGATTAGTGGGTTACAGATTGATGTAATAAGCCATAAATCCAGTGTCTCTATTCAGTCCATGATTTTTAGTGTCTAGCAAAGTTATTAATTTAGGCTCCTAGGCTCATCTTTTGAAAGTGTTATGCAGGTTTCCTTTGAGGCTGAGGACTGATAAGTCAGATACAGGATGATCGCTTTGTGAAAAATGTTCATCCACAGGTGATCTGGTGTTATAGTCTTTTCATTTTCTTGGGTGAGTTCATCCAAGAGTATAGTATAGTGTTTGTCTGGTTTCACACATAGTTGCTATTAGAGCACTTAGTGCACCGGATGAGGTACACAACATGTTGTGATAGGCATGTGTAGGTGACAACGGGGTGGGGTGGGGTGATATTTCTGTATTGAAGCAAGTCGGGGCAACGGATTCTTCCTAAAAGTGGAGCAGGTATAAGATCATGCCCCCTCTGTGGCCCCTCCTCTTCCCCCAAGGCCCCACCTCCCAGCCAACCCAGAGCCCGGCCGGGAACCATGGACCCTCCATCTGCTCAGGGTGGGAAGGCCTGAAAGCAGTCCCTGGCCTGTGTCCCTGCCCCCTGCCTAGGGCAGATGGAGAGTCCACAGCTCCCCACCACTACCCACATGGCTCTTACCCCAACCCGACTCTGGCTTCTGGCCTGGGGCAGGGCTTCAGGGGCCAAAGAGCCACAACTGGGCCATGGTAGAGCCACCCGGGCATCTGTGGGGAGTCACGGACCTCTACCTGCCTGGGTGAGGGGGGCAGCAGCTGGGACATAGTCCAGGGGCTGCTCAGAGGCCCCCCATCCTGGGCAGATGGAGGGTCTATGGCTCCCCACAGCCGTCTGGGCTCCCCAGGCCGCAATTACCCTGGCCAGGCTCAAGCTTCGGACTCGCTGGGGGTGGGGCCTCAGAGGGAAGAGGAAAGACAGGGGGCTGGGTCCATGGCAAAGAGTGGAAGGGCCATGGCCCCTTGCCCCTCCCCGCCCCATTCCAGTGTCCTTGAAGCAGATTCTCTTGGGGCGTTTGGGTGGCCCGTCCCGTGATGCGATCCATAGGCACTGACTCCCATGGAACACCCACAGAACACCCATGGGAAAAAAATAGTGGGTACTCAGCACCCATGAGCCACAGCTGTTTGGTGGCTCAGGGAGGGGCTTGGGGGAGGGTGGAGAGTGGAGAGCAGTGAGCAGCAGGTGGGGTCTGGCCTTGGGGAGGGAGTGGAGTGAGGGCAGGGCCTTGGGGGAAGGGGCAGAGTATGGGTGGGGTACCCCCAGGGAAAATTTTTTAGAAAGTCAGCACCTATGATGTGATTGATTTCTCTGGTGGACTGTCATTGTTTGGCGAAGGCAGTTTTGAGTTTGATTAGGTGTATATCCCAGACTTTCTCCCCAGAGCATTCACCAGAGAAGAAGATAGCATGATGGAATGAGCCACCCATATACCCCAAGAGAATGTGCTTTGATACAGAAAAATCCCCCTCCTGATCACACACCCCTAGTTGTCAACTACTACCTCACACTGGAACCCCTGCAGGGTATCATCAAACAGCTATAACCTATGCTTGATGGGGACCCCATCCTGAAAACAATTTTTCCTGAACCCCATCGTCTGGCCTTCAAACAACCCCCCAAGCCTCTCCAAGCTCATCATCAAAAGCAAGCTCCCCACAGACCAGGACACGCCAGCTCAAAGCAGCACCAGACCCTGCCAGAACAGATACAAAATCTGTAGATATCTCTGTAGGGGGATGTAGCAATGCGGGACTCACCCCTGCAGCGCCTCTGCTGGTCCGGTATGGGAATTAGCTCTCCAGCCTTGGAGCGTCCTCTGCAGGTCAATGTCCCACTGTCGCTGGCCCTGTGTCCCTCCCGGACCCTGGTGCCCCTCTCCCTTGGGTGCTGCCCCTTGGCAGTACCCCCACTTTCTGGGCTCCTCTCCCAGGGGAACCCCCACCCTCTGTCCCCATCTTGTCTCAGTATTCACTGCCAGTCCTCATCTAGCCCCCGCACTCTGGGGCAGACTGCAGTCCATATCACTCATCATCAGCAAGGGGGGGTTGAACCTGCTGCCTCCACCTACCCCTGAGCTGCACCTCTGCAACCCCAGTACCTTTTCAGGCCTTTGCCTAGGCTTGCAGCCTGGGGGTTTTCCAGGTGGGAGCTCCCCAGCTCCCTTGCCCTATTCCCCAGCACTGCTCTACTCTGGTACCTTACTCAAGTCCCAGGCAGCCAGGCCCTTCCGGGGAGGTTAACAGCAGTGGTCACCCGCAACCTCACAGTCTATCCTATCCCGTCTCAATGGCTGATTGCAGTCTGCTCTGGGGAGAAGGAAGGGGGGGACCCAGGCCCACCCACTACTCTGGGTTCTGACCCAGGGACCCTCTAGTGGCAGCCTCCCTACCCTCCTTCTCTCCCCTTGTCCAACTGTCCCTGGGCCACTTCCCTTCTGGCCCCTCAAACCCACTAGGCCCTTTCTATCAGGGCCCGCAGTCTGGCAAGTGTTGGACCAGAGCCATACTATGCTCCCCCCGAGCCTGCCCAGCACTGCTCTGTCTGAGGTGCTGGTCTCCTGCTCTGGAGACAGACCTTCTCTCACAAAGGTCTGGGAGAGACTCACTGCTCCCTTCCTGGGTCGCCTTTATATAGGGCCTAGCCTAGCCATGATTGGCTGGCTCTAATCTTGGCCCTGATTGGCTCTCAGTGGGCCCTTCTCTAATTGGCTGCTGGCCTGCTTAGCTTCTCTGGCCTACTCTAGCCCCCTCTCTCATGGGGGTGGGGCAGCTGCCCCACCACAGAGGGTTTAACATACTTGCACACAAGGGTGAGCTGCTAGCTGCCACCGTCTCATCTGGATCTTACTTGCACCCATAATGCCACAGGGAAGAAAGAAGAAAAACCACAGAGTACCACCTACATGTCGTCTGAGATCCACTTCTCACCCTGCCAAGTCTCCTGCTCGGTTCTAGACCCAATTCACACAGTGAGGTCAGGAACTGCAAGAAATGGCAGAGACCTTTTAAGTCCTCCATACCCCTTACCTGGGACCCATCTTCGGGAGGGAGTAAACCTTTTTGTTCACAATCAGTAGAGTTATAATGTCACCTTTACCTATTTGCTTTACTTACCTGTGTTGGGAGTCCTTTATAATATTCCCAGTTTACTTACCTTGTTGAACAAGGTACTTGCCTTGTAGACAAATTAGAGGACTGGGCCAAAAGAAATCTGATGAGGTTCAACAAGGACAAGTGCAGAGTCCTGCACTTAGGACGGAAGAATCCCATTCACTGTTACAGACTAGGGACCGAATGGCTAGGAAGCAGTTCTGCAGAAAAGGACCTAGGGGTTACAGTAGATGAGAAGCTGGATATGAGTCAACAGTGTGCCCTTGTTGCCAAGAAGGCTAACGGCATTTTGGGCTGTATAAGTAGGGGCATTGCCAGCAGATCGAGGGATGTGATCATTCCCCTCTATTCGATATTGGTGAGGCCTCATCTGGAGTACTGCGTCCAGTTTTGGGCCCCACACTACAAGAAGGATGTGGAAAAATTGGAAAGAGTCCAGCAGAGGCCAACAAAAATGATTAGGGGTCTGGAGCACATGACTTATGAGGAGAGGCTGAGGGAACTGGGATTGTTTAGTCTGCAGAAGAGAAGAATGAGGAGGGATTTGATAGCTGCTTTCAACTACCTGAAAGGGGGTTCCAAAGAGGATGGATCTAGACTGTTCTCAGTGGTACCTGATGACAGAACAAGGAGTAATGGTCTCAAGTTGCAGTGGGGGAGGTTTAGGTTGGATATTAGGAAAAACTTTTTCACTCAGAGAGTGGTGAAGTACTGGAATAGGTTACCTAGGGAGGTGGTGGAATCTCCTTCATTAAAGGTTTTTAAGGTCAGGTTTGACAAAGCCCTGGCTGGGATGATTTAGTTGGGAATTGGTCCTGCTTCGAGCAGGGGGTTGGACTAGATGACCTCCTGAGTTCCCTTCCAACCCTGATATTCTATGATTCTATGAACTGTTGTTAGTTTAATAAACGTATCTGAGTTTTACTCCTGCACTTCCTTGTTAGTTTTTATTTTGGGCAATCTTAAACCCTGATGATAGAGGCAGGTAGGGAGACAAATCTCTCGACTGGTCTCCGGCCATTCTAAAACCAGTCAACATCTCCACCACTACACCAATCAACACCGCCCACAACACACCTTTCAAGATCCATGGGTCCTACACATGCCTGTCACAATATGTGGTGTACCTCATCCACAGAGCCCTACACAGATAAAAAATTTTTATCCGCCTCCAATTCACGATCTGCAAAAATGGTTGTGACGATGCAGTTCTGGCGGGACCCAACTGAGAGTGCCAATTCAGGACAAATTGTTTAAACAGGGCAGTTACAGCCCTAGGCTGGGGTTTTTCCACCTCTAAGGCAAACCAAACCAGCCAGACAAAAAGGACTTTGGTTTCACCCCACTGGCTAACCACAAGTCACACAAGCAATTTCCTTAGACACTCCAGTCTCCCAGTATCACCACCAGTGCCACTCGTCCTGGGGCTGAATGGTTATGAAAACCAACACCCCAATAAAAGAAAATGGTTGTCTCGATCCCAAAGAATCAAGCCCCAGACCCAGGTCAATATACACATCGGATCTTACCCACAAATCACGCTGTTGCCAATCCTTTAGAATCTAAAATCTAAAGGTTTATTCATAAAGGGAAAAAGGTAGAGATGAGAGCTAGAATTGGTTAAATGGAATCAATTACATACAGTAATGGCAAAGTTCTTAGTTCAAGCTTGTAGCAGTGATGGAATAAACTGCAGGTTTAAATCAAGTCTCTGGAGAACATCCCCCGCTGGGATGGGTCATCAGTCCTTTGTGCAGAGCTTCAGTTTGTAGCAAAGTTCCTCCAGAGGTAAGAAGCAGGATTGAAGACAAGATGGAGATGAGGCATTAGTCTTATATAGGCTCTTCCAGGTGTAAGAACACTTCTTTGTTCTTACTGTGGAAAATTACAGCAAAATGGAGTCTGGAGTCACATGGGCAAGTCCCTGCATACTTTGCTGAGTTACAAGGCATATCTGCCTTCTCTCCATGGGTCAATTGTGTCAAGCAGGCTAGGCAGAGCTAACACCAACTTGTCTGGGATGTCTCCCAGAAGCACAGCACAAATTTGAAATACAGACAGTATAGAGCCAATACTCATAACTTCAACTACAAAATGATACATACATATAGAGAGCATAATTATAACCAGCAACACATAACCTGGTCTTAGACACCTTATATGACCCCCTTTACATAAGATTTGGTGCCACTACAGGACCTTGTTTGCAACTATGTTCTATATGGTCCCAGAATATATCAATAACGTCACAATGGTCCACAGTTATCCATGGATTTGCAGGGCTCTACTCATCCAGTGCACTAAATGTTCCATTAACAATTATGTGGGTGAAACAATCACTGTGCCCTTGAATGAACTCACATAAGAAAATTATAAAAGACAAAAACATCAGCTCACCTGTGGGTGAACACTTTTCACAAACTGATCACTTGCGAATCCTCAGTCCTCATCCTCAAAGGAAACCTGCACAACACTTTCAAAAGATAAGCCTGGGATCATAAAATCATAACTTTGCTAGACACTAACAATCATGAACTGAATAGAAACACTAGATTTATGGTTTATTACAACAATCTATAACCTAAAAACAACTCTCTCCCAGTTGTTTCCCCTCCCTGCCTCTCTTTGACTGAAGGGGTGTTAATGGGCCACTTCACTGTGAATGGTCCCTTGAAATATGTGTTAACTACTTATGCTAAATAATCTGTTCAAGCCTGTATTTAGCAGTGACACTTTAGGCTTGAAAAAAAAAAAAGAACTCCTTTTGGCACCTTAGGGCATGGCTACACTTGCAGATATAGAGCACTTTGAGTTAAACCAGCCTTCCTGAGCACAGTAGGGAAAGCGCTGTAGTCTGTCCACGCTGACAGCGCACTGGCGTGGCCACATTAGCAGCTCTTGCAATGGCCACAGAGAGCAGTGCATTGTGGTAGCTATCCCAGCATGCAAGTGGCTGCAACTTGCTTTTCAAATGGGGGTCGGTGGGGTGGAGTGTGACAGGGAGTGTGTTGTGTGTATGTGTGGAGAGAGAGTGGGTTTTTGGGGGGCTGAGAGCATGTCAGCATGCTGTCTTGTAAGTTCAGACAGCAGCAGACCTCCCCCTCCCCCCGCCCGCCTCTCTCACACACACAGCATTCCACAGTAAGGGCTTGCATGCCAGCTGTCAGAAACTGAGCTTTGAAAGGGCATTTCCACATTCCTACAGGAGTTCAAAACAATGACAAGAGTGGCCACTTAAGGGGATTATGGGACGTTTCTGGAGGCCAATCAGAGCGCAGTAATGCAACACCTTGTTCACACTAACGCCCATGCATTGTAGCCAAGGCACAGCAAACGTTATTCCTCTCGCCGAGGTGGAGTACCAGCAGCGCTCTAGCTGCAGAGTCAGAGCACTCTATGTGCCTTGCCAGTGTGGACGGGGAGTGAGCTAGCGCTCACGGGGCTTGTTTTTTTACACACTAACTCGCAAGTATAGCCAAGTCCTTAGAGACTAACAAATTTATTTGGACATAAGTTTTCATGGGCTAGAACCCACTTCATCAGAAAACTTATGCCCAAATAAATTTGTTAGTCTCTAAGGTGCCACAAGGACTCCTCATTTTTTTTTTGTTTGTTTGTTTTGCTGATACAGACTAACATGGCTACCACTGAAACCTGTCACTTTAGGCTTGTCTTCACTTATAAGGGCTTGTCTTCACTTACATTTTATAGCACTCTAACTTGCTGGCTCAGCACCCCCCTGAAGAAATGCTCTGTGTGGTTCAAAAGCTTCTCTCTCTCACCAACAGAAGTTGGTCCAATAAAAGATATTATCTCACTCACCTTGTCTCTCTACACCATTGTGTGGCATAAGATGTAATTCATCAATCAGCACACTTACTCTCTAGCCAATTTGCATGCAACAGATTCATTGTATGAAGGAGACTACACAGATGGTGGATTACTTTGACCAACTCCCACAGTTTTTCAAAACCAACTATACAACAACACAGCCTGTGCACACAATAACCTCCAACACACATTGCCTCACACCAAAGCACACACTCCTCACTTGCCACCTGCACAAATCACCACAACTCTCCCCACACAACACAACCATGCACACCATACACCCAGTACAAACAATAACTTGAAACATCACTCTGAAACCTAGAGTGGGCTGTTGAGTCCATGCGATGTGATGGAAACAGCTCCAAGCATGGCTGAGAGCTCTTTTGTTTAGAATATCACCAGGTTCCATCATCACTGGGTTTCTCAGTCAGTTACTGTCCAGTTTTTAAGTTCTCAGCCATTTTCAGTTTTTTTACACACATGATTTTATGAATTACATCTCTGTGACAGCCAGTCTATCAGCTACTAGTATAATACACCCTTCCTGTATAATTTCACTGCAGAAACCTGGTCCTGTTCTGTTTCATTTCACACACCTCTAATACTTTCAATTGTCTCACCATCCTGTGGAATATTCCTCTCTGACTGAACAGAAATGTACTTAATCTGGCAGTGTCAAATAGATCAAGAATGGGAGGAATGAAAGCAGACACTTAGGGCTCCTTGTAGTAACTTGTCAAAACAAAAACTGATAAGAAATTGAGAAGTGTTTAGTGGGTGGGTACAGGAAACAACAGAGCAGAGTTCACAGGAATGATAAGGCATTGAGTCGAGTCAAACCTGCCACCTAAGTGATTTTAAATCCTGTGGTTTTGTAATCTGAAAACAAACCTGGATGCCATTCCTCTGCCAGATGTGAGTACTCCAGAAGCAAACAACTCCCACTGCAACTCCCTTCTATGCCTATTCCCCTTTCGGGTGGGCACAGTTTCTTCACCTGAGATGTCAGGAACTGGAATTTGCTCTTGAGATTTGAGCAGTTTTACTGAAACTCACTTAATCTCTTTAATTAAACTCCATTGTTATATTTCAAATTCACTTCTGGTCTTGTCATAAACAGATAGTTAAGGGTTAAGGTCTGTTTTACCTGTAAAGGGTTAACATGTAGTACCTGGTGACCACCTGACCAGAGGACCAATCAGAGATAAGATTTTTTCAAATCTCTGTGGAGGGAAGCCTTTGTCTGGGTGAGAACTGTTTTTGGATCTAACAGAGGACAGTCATGTCTCCAAGTTCTCCTGGAGTAGTTTCTACTAATTAATAGTGAGTATTAATTAGAAAGGCGAATTAGTCTTATGATTTGATTTCTATATTTGCAATTGTGTGTTTGCTAAAGGAAATGCTTTATTCCTGTTGGCTGATATTGCTTTTACTGAGAAAAGGGGGAGAGGGGATTCTCTCCAGAGATTGATAAGGTTATACCCTATGAGTGTCCAGCTTGGGCTCATAGAGATTCTGTAGTTTCTTTTTATTCTTTAATAAATTCTTTTCTATTAAGGACTTGTTGGTCTTTCCTTGGGTGGATTCTCAGGGAAAGGGGAGGGGGAGGTATCCCTCTGTAGTTGGATCCCGGTATCTCTCCTAGGAAAAGGGGGGGGGGAGGAAGCAGGGGGAATGGTTTGTTTCTCCTGGGTGTGAGAACTCCATGGATTTGGGGCTCTTGGAATCCCCTAGGATTTTGGGGAAGGACTGTGTCTCAATTCACATTTCTTAATTGAGTGGTGGCAGCGAGAAGGAACCCCACCCTAAGGGTTAGGGTGGTGGCAGAATACCTGTGGGTCCCCATCTTTGAACCCACAAGCTCAAAGTGGGGGTGAGATCCCATAGGACATGGTGGCAGAATACATGCGGGTCCCCATCTTTGAACCCACAAGCTCCAAGTGGGGGTGAGACCTTTGACATGGTGACATGCGGGTCCTCACTTTGAAACCGCCCAGTTTCAAGTGAGGGTAGACCCATGACAGGTCTCCTTAATATTGTTACTCCAGATATAACCATTTGGCAGTAAATATGAAATTGCAAGCATTTTAGATGAGGAAGAGGACTCGATAAATCTCTGAAATAAAATAAAAGGAAAAAATCAAATCAATTTTTATTTGGACTTCATTTTAAGCATTTTAGTATGATTTTATTAACATTAATTTAACTCAAATGTCTGAGAAACATGTTGGAGAAAAGCTCACCTTGTTAAAAATTCAACATCTGCAATCCTTCAATTAAGGACTGAAAATGCTCCCAGTCCTCATCTCTGATAACTCCAATGAGTTCTCCAGCAAAGGAAGTGTGATGTTCCCCTCTGGTGTTATCTGGACTGGTGATCTGCTAGGTCACTCCAATCCTCGACTCTAGGAGCCAGCCTTACCCTGCTCTGCTGTGAGAACCCCCGCTCTTGGGCTGTTCATGCATGTAAGCTGCTCCCAGCTACTTGCAACTGAATGACACTAGCCAATATCTCTGGTCCCAGACACAACCCTAGGAACTTCTGTCTTGCAGTGTCCAGTTACGCCCGCTGGACGCTGCAGGCTTATATAAATTTGTCAATTTAACAAAGAAATTGATATTGTCATAAACATACAGATAAGGGTAGCATAAAATCCCTACTGGGTAGCTGTACTGAATCTTTACCTGTAAGGGGTTAAGAAGCTCAAATAACCTGATTGGCACCTGTCCAAAAGGACCAATAAGGAAAGAAGATACTTTCAAATCTGGGACAGCAGAAGGTTTTGTTTGTGCTCTCTTTGTTTGTTCCCTCTCTGGACAGAGAGAGACCAGGCAGGTACAACATCTCCTGAAAACATACCTGAAATGAACCATCTAAAATTATAAAAAATGTAAGTAAGGCAAGGAAATGCGTTATATTTTTTGTTTTAGCTTGTGAATTTTCCCTATGCTAAGAGGTAGGTTTATTCCTGTTTTGAAACTGTGAAGCTGAGTCCAGAGGAGAGTCCTCTGTGTTTTAAATCTTTTTATTACCCTGTAAAGTTACCTTCCATCCTGATTTTGCAGATATGATTCTTTAACTTTTTTCTTTATAATAAAGTTCTTCTTTTAAGAACCTGATTGATTTTTAGTGTCCTAAAAACCAAAGGGTCTGTGCTCACTTGGTTAACCTATTTATATATATATATATATATATATAAATAAAATTCTCACGTCTCCCCAGGAAAGGGGGTGAAGGGGTTTGGGGGGATATTTTTGGAGAATAGGGACTACAAGTGACCCTTTCCTGAATTTTTGTAAATCACTTGGTGGTGGCAGCAATACCATCCAAGGACAAGGAAGGGAATTTGTGCCTTGGGGCAGTTTTTAACCTAAGCTGGTAGAAATAAGCTTAGGGGGTCTTTCATGTGGGTCCCCACATCTGTACCCCAGAGTTCAGAGTGGGGAGGGAACGCTGACAGATATGTACCAGGCTTGTTATACCAAGGAGAGTCTCTGACGCACTTCAAACCAAACACAGTGCTTCAGGTAGAACAAACAAACTAATTTATTAACTATGAAAGATAGATTTTAAGTGATTATAAGTCAAAGCATAACAAATCGGATTTGGTCAAATGAAATAAAAGCAGAACACATTCTAAGTTAATCTTAACACTTTCAGTGCCCTTACAAACTTAGATACTTCTCATCACAGGCTGGCTGGTTGCTCTTCTGCCAGGCTCTCCCCTTTGATCAGTGCTTCAGTCACTTGGTGTGGTGTGTGTAGATGTAGGTCGAATAGAGAGAGAGCGGAGCAAATGTCTCTCCCTTTTATCATGTTCTTTCTTCTCTCTTGGCTTTGCCCTCCCCCCCCCCCCCCGCTTCAGAGTCGGGTGAGCATTACCTTATCGCAGTTCCAAACTGACCAAAGGAAGAGGGGGTGACTCACTCGAGAGTCTAACAGATTCTTTTAATATCCCATTATACCATCCCCTCCATAAACTTATCAAGCTTAGTCTTGAAGCCAGATATGTCTTTTGCCCCCAGCTATTCCCCTTGGAAGGCTGTTCCAGAACTTCACTCCTCTAATGATTAGAAACCTTTGTCTAATTTAAAGTCTAAACTTCCTAGTGTCCAGATCTTCCTGTATGATATCCCGGTCCTTTTCTGTGTTAGCAATACCTCCCAGCTTTGTGTCATCTGCAAAATTTATTAGCACATTCCCACTTTTTGTGCTAAAGTCAGTAATAAAAAGATTAAATAAGATTGGTCCCCAAACCGATCCCCGAGGAACTCCACTAGTAACCTCCTTCCAGCCTGACAGTTTACCATTCAGTATGACCCGTTGTAGTCTCCCGTTTAACCAGTTCCTTATCCACCTTTCAATTTTCATATTGATCCCCATCTTTTCCAATTTATCTAATAATTCCCCATGTGGAACCGTATCAAATGCCTTACTGAAATCGAGGTAAATTAGATCCACTGTGTTTCCTTTGTCTAAAAAATCTGTTACCTTCTCAAAGAAGGAGATCAGGTTGGTTTGGCACAATCTACCTTTTGTAAAGCCATGTTGTATTTTGTCCCAATTACCATTGACCTCAATGTCCTTAACTACTTTCTCCTTCAAAATTTTTTTCCAAGACCTTGTATACTACAGATGTCAAACTAACAGGCCTATAGTTACTCAGATCACTTTTTTTCCCTTTCTTAAAAATAGGAACTATGTTAGCAATTCTCCAGTTGTATGGTATAACCCCTGAGTTTACGGATTCATTACAAATTCTTGCTAATGGGCTTGCAATTTAATGTGCCAGTTCCTTTAATATTCTTGGACGAAGATTATCTGGGCCCTCTGATTTCGTCCCATTAAGCTGTTCGAGTTTGGCTTCTACCTTGGATGTGGTAATATCTGCCTCTATATCCTCATTCCCATTTGTCATCCTACCATTATCCCTAAGCTCCTCATTAGCCTCATTAAAGACTGGGGCAAAGTATTTGTTTAGATATTGTACCATGCCTAGATTATCCTTAACCTGCACCGAGGGAGTCCACTCAGCCTCACTACACCACCTCATGCTGATGCTTCACTTTCATTAACTTTCCCACAGTTTTTCTAGTTATTGTGTTTGAGAACAACATTGCTGTGTTATAACTTAGTTTTTCAGAAATAACAGCTATTGCTCTTCCAGCCTCTATGTCCATTCTGATCTTCACTCTCTGCCACAAAGGACTGCCAGATATGATTAATGCTATATTTATTACAGAGTCTCATATCAATATTGTCATTCCTACAGTTCCCATTTCAAGATTTTGGGTGTATGGAGGATTACCAGAAAGCAATCCACCATCTGGAACTGTGGTTAGAGGGGTTGTCTTGTTAACATTTCTAACCTACTGGCCTAGTTTGTGTGATTGTGCCTCTCTCTAGTGGCTGGCTGGCAGTGACTATAACATCCAGCTACTTAGCTACAGCTAACAGATGTATTGTGTTAGCACAAGTGGTGGGAGTTTGTGCATTTGGTGCTGAACACCTAGAGTTCATTCCCCAGTGATGACCATAGTTTTTGTCTGCCTGGTCTCAGGGGTGGCTGCTGTGATGGCAGTCACATTTTGTCTTTTGTATTCGTATGTTCCCATTTTGGATGCTGTCAACACTGGAATTCTTTAAATCTGCATCTCTCTGCAATAAATGTCTGATCCTCAAACAGTGAAACAAACAGAAGCTAGTTTGAGGCTTTGCACATGACAAACTGTTGTTCACCGTGAATTGAATTGTTAAAAGTAATCTGCAAATAAAACAATACATAAATGAATAAAATTAAAAAACTTTTTTTTGCTTCTCTTTGATGTATAAAAAAAGTCAGAACATTTCTTCTTTCTAAATAATTTGTTTTTTCAGATTGTTTTTTATTTTAGGAATATCAAGTCTGGTCTTCCTTCCTGTGATGCTCTGTACCTCGGGGGAACACCCAGCACCCCCATGTTCATCTTTATAAAATGATTGTGGTATCCAATGCAAAGTTTGTCATGTTGGGTGTCTTCGGAAGGCTCATGATGCACTGAGCATGGTTGTTATAGTGATATTATAGTAATTGTTACAGTGATGCTATAGGTTATAATTTCATGTATATAGTTAAGAGGCTGAAAATGTATCCTCATGGCTTAAAGTAAGCCCAGGCAAAAACTCTCCAGAAGCAGAGGGGCAATTCATACCTCATCAGGGCGTGGATGGGACAAACCCAGCCCAGCCTCACAGGAACAAAGGGCGCTGGCCTAGGCCTAGTTGCAGAAACTATCAGAGGCATCCCAAGAAACCAGATTGGTTTGGCACGATCTACCTTTTGTAAAACCATGTTGTATTTTGTCCCAATTACCATTGACCTCAATGTCCTTAACTACTTTCTCCTTCACATTTTTTCCAAGACCTTGCATACTACAGATGTAGAAGCTGATCTTCTTCTTTGAGAAGCTAACAGATCTTTTAGACAAAGGAAATGCAGTGAATCTAATTTACCTCGATTTCAGTAAGGCATTTGATATGGTTCCACATGGGGAATTATTAGATAAATTGGAAAAGATGTGGATCAATATGAAAATTGAAAGGTGGATAAGGAACTGGTTAAAGGGGAGACTACAACGGGTCATACTGAAAGGTGAACTGTCAGGCTGGAAAGAGGTTACTAGTAGAGTTCCTCGGGGATCAGTTTTGGGACCAATTTTACTTAATCTTTTTATTACTGACCTTAGCACAAAAAGTTGGAATGTGTTAATAAAGTTTGCGGATGACACAAAGCTGGGAGGTATTGCTAACACAGAGAAGGACCGGGATATCATACAGGAAGATCTCGATGACCTTGTAAACTGGAGTAATAGTAATAGGATTAAATTTAATAGTGAAAAGTGCAAGGTCATGCATTTAGGGATTAATAAAAATAATTTTGGTTATAAGCTGGGGACTTAGGGTGGATGTGGCCCATTCCCAACAGTTGACAAGAAGCAGTGAATATCAACAGAGGGAAAATTACTTTTTGTAGTGCTAACAAGGCCAACACCCTAATTGAATGGGCCTCATTAGCACAGACCCCCCCACTTGGTAAGGCAACTCCCATCTTTTCATGTGCTGTATATTTATACTTGCTTACTGTATTTTTCACTCCATTCATCTGATGAAGTGGGTTATAGCCCACAAAAGCTTATGCCCAAATAAATGTGTTAGTCTCTAAGGTGCCACGAGGACTCCTCGTTGTTTTTATTGGAAAGGTTCTGATTTACTGAATGTGATTATCCAATTTGTATGCATTATCATTTCTGTATCTGAAGTTAGGAATATTGACTATGTAGCAATTACAACTGTGTGTGTACTTGGGGGAACGCACCAGACAGTAAGCAATCAGCCTGGATAGGCCATTGAGAGGGGCAATAGAATTTTGAAGATACTAATTTCCCACCTTCCTGAGAAGCTTCCTGGGATGCTGCATTGACACTACAAGGTCATGTGATCATGTCACCTGGTAGAGGGTCCCATCTTGTGCTGGTATTTTTCCACTGGAAGGGGGTGGGCTAGGAAACAAAAGATTCCCACCATATCTAAATCCTATTTAAGGCTGGGGAGTGAATTAATCTTGACTCTTCACCACTGCCTTCCCCACCCAAGAAGGAAGACTGCTGAAAACACCTGAAGAAACAAAATAACTAAGTTTGGGGGGGTGGGGTAGGGGGCTGAGTCCAGGAGATTTAAGCTGCAAGCAGTGCAGTTTACCTTCAAGAAACTCTGCAACCTGCTTAAACAACAATTAGGGTCAGAAATCACTATTTGTAGCCAATTTCTTTAATGTATTCAATCTAGTTTGAGTGTTTTGTTTTATTTGCTCAGTAATCTGCTTTGTTGTTTCCTATCTCTTATAGTCACTTAAAATTTACCTTTTGTAGTTAACCCAGTTTGTGCAATTCATAACTGGGGGAGGGGCAAAGAGCTGTGCATATTTTACTCCACTTTGAGGGAGGGGGCAAATGTATGAGCTTATACTATATAGAGCTCTATACAGAGCAAGACAATATAATTTTGAGTTTGCATCCCAAAGGAGGTGTGCACTTGAGTGCTGGGCAATCTCCAAGCTGATTCCTCCCACACAGAGCTGATCTCAGTGTCACTGTGTCCATTTGCAGCTGGGTGTGTCCCTACCTGTGTGTGTGTGTGTGTGCTGAAGAAGGCTTGAGGGCCTGGCACAGAGGAACAGAGCGAGGGAGGCCAGGCTGGTGGAACAGGCTGGCTCAGTGGGACCCCAGTGCATCAGGTGGGACCCTGGAAGGGGGAGTCTAACCCATCACAACATAGTTGAGGCAGAAGGAGTCTCCCAGTTAAAGTACAAATGATGGTGCTTTAGCGTTCCCATCCAATATTACTGAGTTGCGAGGTTTTGTGGCATTAGTAAACCATTAGTTCTCAACTATAGTAAACTAAAAAAAATAATAATTTTCATGCTTGTCATCTCTGACAAAACCCTTTACTAAATTGTTACAAAAAGTTAAAAATTGGGTACAGTCACAGGAATGGCAAAAAAGCATTTGAAACTAAATAAGAGTTAATAATAATTCTTAGTGATCATCTGTAGACCTCAAAGAGTTTACAAAAATGGGCAAGTATCATTATTCCTATCATGTAGGTGGGAAGCTGAACCATAGAAAGATTAGGACCATATTTTCATTATTGTCCACTAATTTTGGGTGCTTCCATTTTTGAGTGCCCTACTTGAGACACCTAGGGCCTGATTTTCAGGACTTATAAGAACTCAGAACTCCAGCTAAAATAAATGGGAGATGTGAATGATCAGCATCTCTCATAATCAGGCCCAAAGTGCACCAAATTGGACCTCTAAAAATTGAAGCATCCCAAATTAGTGGCTAGTTTTGAAAATTTCTGTCTAGGGGACTTGCCTAAGATCACATGAGAAGTTTATGGCAGAGTCAAGGACAAAACTGATCTCCTTGCCTTATGCATTGGACTATATTGTCTCTGATACCTAGAGATGTTAGTGAATGTTGAAGACATGGTAAATAAAGTGACTATAAAGAATAGTTTTGGAAATAAGGTCCAAATTTTAACTATTGGAGATGTTTTGGATACAAATATAGGTAAACAGTAGGGAGACCATATTTCCCCAAAAGAAAATGGGACAACCCCAGCCCTTGCCCAAGGGCTCCCTGCACATGCTGTTGCTGGTTGCTGGAACCCTGCCCCACCACCCCGTGCCAGGCTATTGTTCGGTCACTGGAACCCTGCGGTGGCCAGGCATGCTGGAACGCTGCTTCCCCCCCACCAGCCTTGCCTCCCCCCTGTGGGGGGCTGGCATCTCCGCCTGCCCCGTCTGCACCGCGCCCCCCTTTTTTGACAAAAGTCGATGTTTGTCCTGTTTCCTCTTGTCAACTGATCGAGTCAGCAAGAGCAAATGGTACAAATGCCTCCTTTTGGAAAAAAAAGTTGGGACCGCCAGGGCTTAAAAAAGTGACTGTCCCAGCCAAAACAGGACATATGGTCACCCTACTAAATGGCCAGTTTGATGAAATGAAGAGAGAAATATTGATAATGTATCTTAGAAAAGAAGTACTGCAGGCAATGATTAGCTAAAGGTTACAGAAGTCACAGAGCTGGTTCAAGGGGAGTGTGTATTACTATGTTAAACTAAACATCCAATTTTAAAGCCAGTGTGAGTGAAAGATATACTGTTAATATTAATTGTGAGTAAAAAGTGAGATCTAAAAACTAGAGAGAACTCAAGATTGCATTACAGCCACAGAGGTTTATAAAAAAGACAGAGGGGATGAAAAGAGCATCAGAACAAAGGGGAAATGAAGTACAAATATTGAGATAAAAACTGGAGATCCTTTAAATAGTACATATGAAAAAAGTATCTTAGACAAGTGAAGTACTCAAAAGAGAGGAAATGCTATAGTTAAATCTGCCTCCTCACACTTATAATGAAAACACTCGGACAACTTTATAGGTAATGCCTTGCAGTTCACATATAATATTAGAAGACTAAAAGAGAGAGAAGCAGTGGTGTTATTAGTGAGATGTGGGAGAAATCAAGAACTAACAACGTATCCTGTGGCAGATAGGTTTGTGGGTTCCAATGAGGTCAAATTGGAAGAGACGGAGATTACTGAAAATGTATTGAGCAAGCCTAAGATAGACCTTGCTCCTTATCTGAGCAGAGGGAACTTAGCATGGGAGGGAATCCCCATTACAAAGCAGAAGAAGGTACAATATTACATTCAAGGCGCTTTCCTCTATTCCTTGGGTCCCCACAAAATGTTCTCTGTGTAACCTCTGCACAGAAGGAGCTCCAGACATAGGACACCAGATAGCAACTATGAAAAAAAGGGACAGGGGGTGGAGGGTAATAGGTGCCTATATAAGAAAACCCCCTGTAGACGGGTTGGACTCACCCCTACGGCGCCTCCTGCTGGGGACTCCGGGAATTAGCTCTGTTCCAGCGCTGGAGCGCCCTCTGCAGGCTGGTGATCCGCCTGTCCTCAGACCCCCCCGTGTCCCTCCCTGGACATAAGAACATAAGAAAGGCCGTACCGGGTCAGACCAAAGGTCCATCTAGCCCAGTATCTGTCTACCGACAGTGGCCAATGCCAGGTGCCCCAGAGGGAGTGAATCTAACAGGCAATGATCAAGTGATCTCTCTCCTGCCATCCATCTCCATCCTCTGACGAACAGAGGCTAGGGACACCATTCTTACCCATTCTGGCTAATAGCCATTTATGGACTTAGCCACCATGAATTTATCCAGTCCCCTTTTAAACATTGTTATAGTCCTAGCCTTCACAACCTCCTCAGGTAAGGAGTTCCACAAGTTGACTGTGCGCTGCGTGAAGAAGAACTTCCTTTTATTTGTTTTAAACCTGCTGCCTATTAATTTCATTTGGTGACCCCCTAGTTCTTGTATTATGGGAATAAGTAAATAACTTTTCCTTATCCACTTTCTCAACATCACTCATGATTTTATATACCTCTATCATGTCCCCCCTTAGTCTTCTCTTTTCCAAGCTGAAGAGTCCTAGCCTCTTTAATCTTTCCTCATATGGTGCCCTTTCACATGGGGTGCTGCCCCTGGCAGTAACCCCTTTCTCTCTGGATCTCCCCTCCTTGGGGAACCCCCACCCTCTATCCCCACCTTGCCTCAGTTTTGGCTACTGCCAGTCATTGTCTAGCCCCACACTCTGGGGCAGACTGCAGTATCAGCCTACTCATCACAGGCAAAGGGGTTTGGACCTGCTGCTTTGGCCTACCCCTGGGCTGCCCTCTGCAACCCCCAGTACCAGTTGGCCTTCGCTAGGCCACAGCCTGGGGCTTTCTAGGCTGGAGCTCCTCAGCCTTTCCCCAGCCCTGCTTCACCCTAGGTACCTTGCCTATAGCCCCTGCAGCCAGGCCCTTCTTTCTCTGAAGGCAGAGAGAGACTGACCTTGCTTCTGGCTTCCCTGGCCTTTTATAGGGGCCAGCTGTGGCTCAGTTTGGGGCATGGCCCCAGCTGCAGCCACTTCCCCAATCAGCCCAGCCGAAAGGCTGTCTTCTCAAGCCTCGGCCCCTTCCCAGGGCTGTTTTTAACCCCTTCGGGGCCGGGGCAGGGGTTCACCCTGCTACACCCACCAAAAAACGGGACTGTCCCTTTAAAAATAGGACATCTGGTCACCCTATCCAGACAGGAAAGAGTAGAGAATGGCATCAGACATTCTGCAGCACCATCTCCTTTCCAGTCCACAGGAAAAACCTATCAGGTGCTAATGCAGCTTGATGTATCATTAACTCCTGTGGTGTCTCCTCCATGACTGTGATTAAGCAGTCACAGGGGACTCAGACACTTACTGAAGAAGCTATACTGTTAATGGCAGAAGACCACCAGAACTGCACAGAGGAGCGTCTTTGCAGAATGGGTTCCTGCCTCCATAGATCTGGAGGCTGTTTTTCCTGCATGGGGTTAGGAGGCCTCAACTCCCAGCCCTCTGTATGGCTCCCAGATCTGAATATATGCCTCTCAGGAAACTCTGCAAGGGGACCTTCCTCCTGTAGGTTTTTCCATGGGAGGAGGTGATCCGGCCACAAGAATTTAGATAAAATTAAAGTGAACAAAGCAGCAGGTAGTAATGCAGAGGAGATCAAAGAGGTGAACAATTATTTCTTAGCAAGTCTTTCTGTGAGCTTTTGGGCAGGGGTTCCAGTGAAGGCTGTGCGAGGCTGCATCCAAGCCAAGGATTAGGGTGGGTGTTATAGTGACATTTTAAATTATCTTTCTGGCTGGATATTTTTAGCTGAGAGTGGGAGATCACGCTGCTGGGTTTATATTTGTATTTTTAAGTGGCCATTAAGGCCACCGAGGGCACAGGACTGGAGATCTTTAATTATTGTGATATAATTGGTATACATTTAAATAAATGAATTAATTACATAAATGTATATAGGTATCAGGTTGCTGGGAAACAGTGACTATAGCTCATTTGTTACAAGGATAGGTTCTAGGAAGGAGGCTGAAAAATTACAGCTCTGTACATCTAACATCTATATTAGGAAAAGATCTTGAGGTGATATTTATGGATAGATTGATGGAACATTTGGAAGAATACAGTTTCATAGATGTGATTCAACAATGGTTTGAAAGATGTACATCATGTGAAACACGTCTGATCTTTTTTCTTTTAAACTTTATCAGTTTGCAGTATTTACCTGTGGTTATAACACTATCTAACGTAGTCAGTATCCTGACAAAAGGAAGAAAGGAGAGTAGCAAAATACAGACCCTGGACTTCAGAAAAGCAGACAATCTGATGAGGTTCAACAAGGACAAGTGCAGAGTCCTGCACTTAGGAAGGCAGAATCCCATGCACTGCTACAGGCTGGGGACCGACTGGCTAAGCAGCAGTTCTGCAGAAAAGCACCTGGGGATTATAGTGGATGAGAAGCTGGATATGAGTCAGCAGTTGTTGCCCTTATTGCCAAGAAGGCCAACAGCATAGTGGGCTGTATTAGTAGGAGCACTGCCAGCAGATTGAGGGAAGTGATTATTCCCTTCTATTCAGCACTGGTGAGGCCACACCTGGAGTATTGTGTCCAACTTTGGTCCCCACACTAAAAAAGGGATGTGGACAAATTGGAGAGAATTCAGCAGAAGGCAATGAAATGATTAGGGGGCTGAGGCACATGACTTACAAGGAGAGGCTGAGGGAACTGGGGTTATTTAGTCTGCAGAAGAGAAGAGTGAGGGGGGATTTGATATCAGCCTTCAGCTACCTGAAGGGGGGTTCCAAAGAGGATGGAGCTTGGCTGTTCTCAGTGGTGGCAAATGACAGAACAAAAAGCAATGGTCTCAAGTTGCAGTGGGGGAGGCCTAGGTTGGATATTAGGAAACACTATTTCACTAGGAGGTGAAGCACTGGAATAGGTTACCTAGGGAGGTGATGGAATCTCCATCCTTAGAGGTTTTTAAGGCCCGGCTTGACAAAGCCCTGGCTGGGATGATTTAGTTGGTGTTAGTCCTGCTTTGAGCAGGGGATTGGACTAGATGATCTCCTGAGGTTTCTTCCAACCCTAATATTCTATGATTCTAACTACAGTTTATGAGCCCAGTTCCCTGTTGCTCTACTCCTCAGATAAGTACAGGAATAGTGGAGGAAACGAGGGGCTTTATGCCACCTTTGCACTTCCTGCATTCCTGACCCTGCTGGTATATAAATTAGAGCACACCTGAAGCTGTTCTAATTCACACTCTGCTGCAAAAGCCCCCTTTGGGCAGTGGCAACAGACAAAGATAGCCAGAATTCAGCATGCTCCAGCTATGCCCTTTCCCTCCCACACCCAGCACACCTCCTACATCATGGTCTGGGAAGAGAGTGACATAGAGTTCTACATCAAGCAAGGAACCTCCCAACACAGAAGATATTCCCCAAGGGACAGTTCTGCCCACTATAATTTCCTTTATTATGCTGCAGTAGAATGGAGAATTGGGCCCCATCAGTCCTTCACTCTGCAGTATCTATCTATAAATCTATGTACAGTATCTGTCTGTATTCCTGTCTATTTATATAGACTCAGACTTTAAGGTCAGAAGGGACCATTATGATCATCTAGTCTGACCTCCTGCACAAAGCAGGCCACAGAATCTCACCCATCCACTTCTATAACAAACCCCTAACCTATGTCTGAGTTATTGAAGTCTTCAAATTGTGGTTTGAAGACCTCAAGCTGCATAGAATCCTCCAGCAAGTGACCTGTGCCCCATGCTGAAGAGGAAGGCAAAAAACCTCCAGGGCCTCTGCCAATCTGCCCCGGAGGAAAATTCCTTTCCAACCCCAAATATGGCGATCAGTTAAACCCTGAGCATGTGGGCAAGACTCACCTGCTAGCACCCAGGAAAGAATTCACTGCAGTAACTCAGATCCCATCCCATCTAACATCCCATCACAGACCACTGGGCATACTTACCTGCTGATAATCAAAGATCAATTGCCAAATTAATTGCCAAAATTAGGCTAGACCATCATACCATCCCTTCCATAAACTTATCAAGCTTAGTCTTAAAGCCAGATATGTCTTTTGCCCCCACTATTCCCCTTGGAAGGCTGTTCCAGAACTTCACTCCTCTAATGGTTAGAAACCTTTGTCTAATTTCAAGTCTAAACTTCCTAGTGTCCAGTTTATACCCATTTGTTCTTGTGTCCACATTGGTACTAAGCTTAAATAATTCCTCTCCCTCCTTAATATTAATCCCTCTGATATATTTATAAAGAGCAATCATATCCTCCCTCAGCCTTCTTTTGATTAGGCTAAACAAGCCAAGCTCTTTGAGTCTCCTTTCATAAGACAGGTTTTCCATTCCTTGGATCATCCTAGTAGCCCGTCTCTGAACCTGTTCCAGTTTGAATTCATCCTTCTTAAACATGGGAGACCAGAACTGCACACAGTATTCCAGATGAGGTCTCACCAATGCCTTATATAACGGTACTAACACCTCCTTATCTTTGCTGGAAATACCTCGCCTGATGCATCCTAAAATTGCATTAGCTTTTTTAACGGCCATATCACATTGGTGGCTCATAGTCATCCTGTGATCAACCAATACTCCGAGGTCCTTCTCCTCCTCTGTTACTTCCAACTGATGTGTCCCCAATTTATAACTAAAATTCTATATCCTCCCATCATTGTAGTATCTGAGCACTCATACTTGTCAAGATATTTCAGTTTAACTTTCAGATCAGTGGTGTAAAAATACACATTTTGTGTATACATGCTTATATGAAAAAACAGCTTCAGAGTGGTTTTAAAGAGTGCTTCCAATATTTAGAGCAAATATTTAGAGTTGGTCAGAAAGTGTATTTTTTTCCTTAGACAGTTCTGATGAAAATGAAAAAAAAATTGGTGAAATTATCTGCAGAGAAGTTCAACTTTAAAAAAAAGCCAAAAATTTAAATTTTTGGTTGAAAATTTTCTGATGAAAACTTGAAATTTTCCATAGAAAGAACTTTATTTTTATGGGTTTTTTTTTTGAAAAACAGGTTTGAGGAAAAATATTCAATGAGTCCTACAAATAATACTTTAACTATATTAAGAAAGTTTGAGGATAGGTTTTATGATGAATGCAAATAACTATGCTGCTTAAAAGATATAATAATACAAGAAATATTTTAAAATACACACAATTACTACATTATAAATAAATTTACTGAGAATCAGTTTGAGTTACTAAAATAAGTAACTTTTCTGATTGTATTTGTTTACAAAGCAAAAACTACATCTGTCAGTCTGTAAATTCCTCTAATCCTGCTTTAGTAGTGCGATGAACTTGATGAGCTATTTTGCTTTTTCCATCTCTAACTTCTGTGATTATTGAGAAAATAATTGTTCATATACAAGTCTCTAAATTAATGTAAATATTCAAACGTAAAAAAGCTCTTAACTGTGTATCTAAAGCTGTAGAAAAAACTGTATGGTATAATGTATTATTTGAGAAATATAACACAATCATCTAATTAAAAATTGTATTGCATTTGTAGAGAGGAGAAGATTTAAACTTATTGGCTGAATCTTCACTTTGGTATTTCCTGAATGTTGAGGGCTTATTTAAATTCATAGTCTTAACATAACACTAACTGAAGTTCTTATATCTTAATTTCCCTGGTTTATTTTTCTTCTAGAACAAAACAAAACAAGGCAAATCCAGATTTATCAGGGTAGAAAGTCTTAGGATTTTCACATGAGAAAAATGCAGAGGGAAAATACACAATGAAAATCAGATATGGTGCTGGGAGTGTACAAGTAGAAGTCGTGGTTACAAACCTAGCAGAGTCCTCTCAGGCTAGGCTTAAAAGATACTACAGCACTGAAGGTCAGTAGATCCCTAAGGGTGTTCCTGTGGCCATGTTCCACATTTATTTTGACTATCAACTTGACAAGCAGGGATCCCTCTTTCTTTTACTAAGTCATTATGCAATTATGGTTGGCCTTTGTCTTCCAAAAAACAAGAGATATAGTGGTAGCCATTTTAAGTCAGTATTTACTAGCAGTTATCACGCTACTGTCTGAGATGCAGCTAGATTAAGTGTTGTATTTCTGATGCCACTGCATATAACTGTTGGTAAATCCTTGCTTGATAAAGGAAACCATTTTCTGTCCTGTTGAATTATCTGTTAGCTTTCAATTTATTAGAAAAATGGAAAGTTTCCCCATTTTAAAATTTTAATCAGTTACATATCATGAGGTCCCTAAAGACTCACTATGCTCCACATGTAGGGCCCAATCCAGTTTGAGAAACACTGAGTATATGATGAGATCTCCAGAACTTTTAATAACCACAGAGATGATTTTTAAAACTTAGATTTATATGTGTGAGGGTCCATAACTAATTAGTCTATCAGGAAGAACTACAGGTACAAAGAAGAGTATGGATTCTGTGATTAAGTTAATTAGGTTACGGGCAGTGGACAGGGCAGGGTTGTATATAACAAAACAAGGTACTGTTGGAAGTGAAGGAAATAAGAGATCATTATTACAGATAAGGATGGAGAGGCCTGGTAGTATCAAGACATTTGAGAAAATGGTGAGGCAAGAAAAATAATCCTCTGAAGGTTGAAGGATAGAGGCTTTGTCATAAGCAAGGAGAGAATGGTACAAGTTACACTGTAGATGGAATAGAAAAGGGGAGAGAGAAAGTTGCTTATGATGAGAGCAAGAATATGGCCATGAGTTGGGTTGGGTGAGATGATAAACTAAGACTGAGGGAGGCAAGGATGGAGAATAAGAAGACGGAGCACAGAGGTTCAATGGCCTCATCAGCCCATACTCTAAAATCACTTAAAGAGAAAACCAGAGAAGACACCAGTCAGGGAGAGAAAAGGGGTCAGATTTGAGGTATGAAGACATAAACTACAAAGAGTTTAGATTAGAGAGCATGAGAAGTCTGAAAGGAGAAATGGGCTCAGAAAAGAGTGTGCAAAACTGAAATTCAACCTTAGCTGTGCCTGCAACACCTCTACCATGGTTAAGGTAAGGCACAAATGCTGTTTCATGGGGTATGCAAGGAAACTCCTGAAGGAGGCCAGATTTTATTTTCAGGTTCACATGTATTCTGTCTAAAAAAATGAACGGGGAAGGAGGGAATGTTCCATAGTTGCCAATCCTGCAGGCTCAGCCTGGGATCTGAGAGTCAAGTAGGGCCCTTTCCCTCTAATAATGGTTCTACAGGCCAAACTCATTTCTCAGTGACCTGTGCAGCTCCATTGGCCTTCAAAGGGTCTGCACAGTAGTAACTGATTAGAAGAACTTGGTAAACAATTCTCTTGATACACAAGAAGAACTGTTCCTGTCTCTGAGCAGTGTTGGCTCTGCTGAACTAATGGTGTATAATAGAGTAAAGCTGTAACTCAAGACCAGCAGCTAGGACTGTGGATAACACAGGGGACAGGTCTGTGAGCATAAAGCAGCCAATATTTTAGACTCTTTTCAGAGTAAAACCACACTGTAAGAGCCCAGTGTTGTGAGCTCTCCTGGTTCATGAGCATCAGGGGCAGTGTGTGAGGCAGTGCAGTGCAGGGCCAGGGGTACTTGGGATTGTCCTTTCTCTGCGTGAAATAACTGCTCCTGGACCTGTAGCTCAATTAAGAGCCAGTACCTGTGACCAGACCCACCCCCATGGGATCCAGCTGCTGCTGCCGCCTCTGGCCACCAGAGAGTCTTTCCTTTTAATTGGATCCAGTTTAGAAGTGTAGTTACCGAGACAGCTTCCTGACGGCTGCCATGCCACCCACTTGCCTGTTCCTGCTCTCTGGTTCTCTCTCTCCAGTCTCCATCCTCCTTCAGTCACCCGGAGTGATCGTCCTCTTTCCTTCCTCATTGACCATCCCTTTCTAAGTTTTCTCTCCAGCCCTCCTCCTTCCTCCTTCCTATCTCCCCCCACCCCTGCCCTTCTCACCTGTTCTGCCCCCCCCCCCCCGCCCATGTTGCTGCCTTCCTACCTCATATCTTTCCTCCTGTCTCCCTTGCACACCCTCCCCGTCTCTCCCACTGCCCCCGTTGGTGATTCATACCACGGCTGTGCAGTGCAGCTCCCCGGCGTTGGCTGGGCCCAGCCCTCACAGTGCTGCAGCTTGATTAGCAAATGAGCTTTGGAGATGGGATGCTCTGGACAGATGGAAGCGTGTGACAAGCAGCATCTCGCTCCCTCGCTCAGGAGGCGGACGGTGCGGGAGCCCGGGCCCCTTCCCAGCAATCGTTTCTCTGCCCCCCTCCTCCCCTTGGCGTGCTGCCCGCGACTCTGTGTGTAGGGAGGGGACTGCACTGCCCGGGCTCTGACCTCCGGCCACTTGCTCTTAGTGCCTCTCTCTTTTCCTCTCCCCCTGCTCCGCATCTCTCCATCTCCCCTCCCTCCTTCCAGCGCCTCTTAGTCCCGGGTGAACTGAGCTTCTCAGTGTAGCGGCTCGCTCCACATTTACTCCTGGTGGGGGACGGCGGCTTGGCCTCTCCGGCCAGCTGCCCTGCTCCCAGCCGCACCTGTCCCCGTGTCCCTCTTGCCCCCTCCCTCGCCGCCTCTGTCCGTCTGTCTCTCTCAGCCTCAAAATGGCCCCGTCCCTGGGAGCGCTCCCTCGCCATTGCTCCCTGTGTCTTCTGTGGGGGACGCGAATTGATCACCTCCTCGCCCGCTGCCCGCCCTCCCTCCCCGCGGTCCCGGGGCCAGGCGGCCTCTCCAGCCCGGCTGGCCGCGGGTGGGTGTGTGCGGGAGGCGCGTTCAGCAGCGTGCGGGCTCCCGGCTCCCGGCTCCCTCTCCCCTGCCTCCTGCAGCCGCGGCGCGGGCTCAGCCAATGGCAGCCCCGCGCTCGGGACCTGAGCTGTTTACCCAATCTCAGCCCTCCCCCCCCCCTCTCCTCCTCCTCCTCCTGCGAAGATCCTTGTAGCATCCAAGCCGGGAAGAGCGAGCGAGGGCGGAGAGAGGAGCGAGGGAAAGAGGCAGGGACGCAGAGGGAGCAGAGGCAGCGCTGTGGCAGGCGAGGTGTGGCTGGTCCGAGCATCTTGGCCGGAGGGCCTGGACCGGAGCATCTCCTGCCTCCCTCGCTGCCTCTCGCCGGGGCGGGCAAGGCGCGCTCACCCCGGACCATGCCCCTCCGCCGGCGCAGGCTGGGCCACACTGGACATTCACCATAAGTGGAGCTCCCCCACCCCACCCCCTCCTCCGACACCTTCGCCCACTTCCCTTCCTCCTCACTGCGGCGCCTGCTGCCTCCTCCGCGGGGACCTGCTAGAGTGATGGGCTGCATAGGATCCAGGACTGTAGGTAAGGAGCCGGGCAGGGAGGGGGGGAAGAGGCTCCAGGGAGCTGCTGCTGCTCATCTCTCCGGCTGCCTTTCCCTTTGCATGTAGCGATCCTTCCGTGGCTGAAGGGGGATGGACAGGTAAAGGGCTTTTCTCCCCCGGTCTCTCTCGCCCTCTCTGCCTGCCCCCCGTCTCTCAACGCCATTGGGTGTGCACGGTGCGTTACAGCTCCCTGTTCTTTGCTGGGCACCGTGCTCTCCCTGCTGCGGGGCGAGCCCCCGCGGTGCGGCTCGGGGGATCCCGAGGTGCGGGCATGCTCCTGAGACGGGGGAGGGCTCTGAGACCTGAATCAGGGGCCAGCCGCACCTTCTCTTCCTCCTAATGGGAGGGTTATTGTTATGATCGGACTATCCATATCACTGCAGTGAGAGCTGCACATCTCCCCCCCACCCACACACACACGCCTCATCGGAGAATAACAACACCCAGAGAGTCCCTCCCACCGCACAGAGACATACCAAGGCAACCCCTTTCTGCTGTGCACCCACTTCGCAGCCTCTGTGACAAACCCCATCCTGCCAAGGGACCCCCTCACTATACCCACGCTTAGGCACATCGCCTCAGAATAACACATCTCACATGACCTGAAGAAGAGCTCTATGTAGCTCAAACGCTGGTCTCTTTCACCAACAGAAGGGGGTCTATTAACAGATACGACCTCACCCACCTTGTCTCTCACACACCCCCTGGGACACTGTCCACCCATCCAGCTCTGCAGCCCACACTCTCACACACCACCCCTAAGGGATATATGTCACACACCCACCTCATCCAGCTCACCAGTACCTCCCACTCCAATACCTTTCCCGAACTACACAAACCCTGTACAACCCCCTGAGAACAGAACCAATCACCTATGGCTGTGGGAGGTGAACCACTTCCCCCCAAAAGCACACTGAGGGAAGACTTTTCAAAAGATGTGCTCCTCTGCCTGTGACACCTGTCCCTGATCGGAGGATAAGAAACCCAGCTTTCCCCTGCTGCTGAGCACCTCCCTCTACACATCAAGAGAACACTCCTGGGAACATCTTCTCACTGTGTCACCAATGTACCCTCAGAGTAACAAGCATACGCCCTTACCTAAAGGTTTCTACCCCACATCCACCCTTCATCTCCCACCACATCCAGCAAGAAGGTACTGTCCTCTGTAATACCTCACAACATCAGAGAACACCAAACACTTTCTCTAGGATACTTCTTTCCCAGCATGATGGCACCTGGACCCTTTCCCTGTCGCAAGTCAGCCACACTGCCCTCTCTCATGCCTCATTCCCCCAGGCTGAGTGAGCACTGTGCCGAGGACATTATTTATCTATCCTGCCATGTTGCCTTATCAGTGTGGTCTCTGAACTAAACGTAACTGACCCCCTTCACCCCATCACACACCCCCATCAGAAAATAACAAACATCTTCAGTGACACCCACTCCCAGTTGGCTAGAACTGTATTGAGCTGCTCATCTTTACCCACACAGATTTTTTTTTTAAACATAGGACTACATTTTTATGACTGGAGGCCTGAATTCTGCATTGCAAAAAGTCTGTGTAACTGGTCACCTGCATTTGCAGGTAACAATGTGTGGACACAGTCGTTTAGGTGACTAAATGTCCATCTGTCTGCCTGATGATGATAACTAATTGCAACTTGCATGTGCAAGTGCACCTATACCATAACTTTTAAAAATAGGTTCCATAATATTCCAAGGTATTGTTGGACCTGTTGTAATATATTGGCTTTGTATATGTATAAGGGGCATTGTCCTATAATGTTGGTCCCACAAAGAAAATAAGAGATCTACTAATAGTGTTAGCTGAAGGAGTTTGCCTTTACCTCATATGATAGAGACCTGTGTTTTGGGAGCTATAGAACCAGGGTTCTAGTGTGTGTGTGTGAGAGAGAGATCTACCTAATAATTGTGTCTGATGCCTACCACCTGTGCCCACTGTTCCCAGCTCTCGCTCATCAGTGACCATAGCTCTCTGGAGTGCTGGGCCAGGGAGCTAGACACTGCGCAGAGGTGGTGGGAAAAGTGGGGAAGTTTGTCTGGAGGAATTCTGTTGGGAGTGGAGAATCTGTGCTATCCAATCTTATAGGCGCCCATTATGAGGCTTTCTCAGGACTGTGAAGATGGCCTGTGAAGAAAATTAGTGCCTTTAAATACCAGGTCAGAGAGGTATAGGCCTCTGAGCTGCAAGACATGGTTGTGATCTTAGCCCCTGACACAATGTATCACTGAGACACTTTGATTAAAACACTAGAACTATATAAAATGACATGGCATATATTAAATGGATTAAAAGCTGGCTAACTGTTAGGACTCAAATGTGAACAAGGAATCGTGTGTGTGTGTGTGTGTGTGTGTTTCTAGTGAGGTCCCGCTGGGATTAGTTCTTAGTTCTACACTATTTAACATTTTTAATCAATGACCTGGAAGAAAACATAAAAAACTGTCACAGAAAAAGTTTGCACATGACACAAAAATTGGGGAAGTGGTAAATAATGAAGGGAAGAGGTCACTGACTCACTTGATTTGTGGGTCCTGGTGGATAATCAGCTGAATCTGATTATCAGGGGGGAGGGATAGCTCAGTGGTTTGAGCATTAGCCTGCTAAACCCAGGGTTGTGAGTTCAATCGTTGAGGGGGCCACTTAGGGATCTGGGGCAAAAATCAGTACTTGGTCCTGCTAGTGAAGGCAGGGGGCTGGACTCGATGACCTTTCAAGGTCCCTTCCAGTTCCAGGAGATGGGTATATCTCCAATTATTATTATGCAGTCTCAGTGCTACTCTATGGTCAAAAGGGCTGATACAATCCTGGAGTGCATAAACAGGGGACTCTCGAGTAGGAGTAGAGAGGTTATATTTCCTCTGTATTTGGCATTGAAGTGACTGTTGCTGGACTACTGTGTCCAGTTCTGGTGTCCACAATTCAAGAAGAATGTTGATAAATTTAGAGGGTTCAGAGAAGAGCCACAAGAATGATCAAAGGATTGGACAACATCCCTTCAAGTGACAGACTCAAGGAGCACAATCTATTTAGCTTAACAAAGAGAAGGTTAAAGGGTGAGTTAATTACCATCTATAAGTATGTATATGGGGAATAAATATTTGATAATGGGCTCTTCAATCTAGCATAGAAAGATATAACATTATCCAATGGTTGGAAATAGAAACTAGAAATATTCAGACTGGAAATAAGGTGTACATTTTTAACAGTGAGAGCAATTATCCAGTGGAACAATTTAACAAGAGTTATGGTGGGATCTCCATCACTTACAATTTTTAAATCAAGATTGGATGTTTGTCTAAAAGATCTGCTCTAGGAATTTTTTCAGGGAAGTTCTATGGCCTGTGTTATATCAGAGGTCAGACTAGATGATCACAATGGTCCCTTCTGGCCTTGGAATCTATGAATCTTGCTGGCCTGTTTCTTGCAGAATTGATTTAATATTGGGTCTATATGTTCCATCACTCAAATCAAGTGGTTGTGGGGCTAGAAGAGGGAACAATGATACTGTACTGGTTGTTCTCTGAATTTGAATGGTTTTTGACTCAGGACTTTGGATTATGGAAGTTAGTGATAGAAAAGCCTAGTAAATCACATTTAGTCTCTCATACACCACTGCTGGATTTTTCCCTAGGATTACTCCAGGGCTTTGTCTATTCCATAAATTGTTTATTTCAAACTTTTAGTGTGTGTGTGTGTGTGTGTGTGTGTGTGGTGAAAAAAGTTTCCCTGGAACAAAACCTCCTCATTTACATTAATTCTTATGGGGAAATTGGATTTGCTTAATATCATTTCACTTAAAGTCACATTTTTCAGGAACATAACTACAACGTTAAGTGAGGAGTTACGGTATAGAAAATGATGGTGATCTTGAAGGTGGATAGTCTTCAGAATCCTGTATGTTGAGGATGGATTTTCCTAAACAAAATAAGTCAATGCAGTTATTTAATTATTATTACCATACTGCTCATTTAGTATTACTCATTGCATTCACTGACACTCAGTGCTACTTTAAAGGTGAAATTGTAAAAGGAAGATCTGCCTATTTCAGCTATTTATTTTTTATCACAACTGCATCTAAAATGATAGTACCATAGAGCAGGGGTGCCCAAACTTGGTTCGTGGCTTGTTCAGGGTAAGCCCTAGGCGGGCCGTGAGACATTTTGTTTACCTGAGCGTCTGCAGGCACAGCTGCTTGTAGCTCCCACTGGCAACTATATTTTTTGCTCAAACATGAGATTTCAAGAATAGTCCAGAAGGAAGACAGGCAGTCCTTAAGAAAGAAGTATGAAATTAAAAAGTTTACCAACCTGAAGATCCTACATGTTCAGACATGTTCCTTTCATCATCTTCAACGCAGCTTCCTCCTGCGAAGGAACACTTCTCAGGATGTTGTTTCATTCGGGCAATCAGGCCTTGCATTTCTTTGTTGCACTGTTTGCATTTTGCACACATGCCTGTCATATCCACAGGTAGAGGAACTTCATTAAAATATTCCCAAACTGGCTCTCTTTTACGGCCTGCTGCCATTCTAGGTTTTCCCTTCTAGTGAGAGAATGGCATGGTAGATCTCAAATCAATGAAGGCTTCACTCAGAAAGACCTCAAGACTTCTGGAATATGCTGCTCAAAGAGTTTCATTTTTGTTTCTACTGCGTGTCCCGCCCGTCTCACATTTATCTCCAGACCTCTTCTCCTTGTCCAGATCTATTCCGCCCCCAACAATCTTCTGTCCATTGAACTTTTTGAAACTTTGCACTTTTAGAGAGAGGTAAGGGATTGACACTGTGTACACAAATTTGCAGAGAGACAATAGGGTTGAGGTCTATTTCTCACCTCTAGATATTATTTATTTAAAAACATTTTTGCGATTAACAAGCATGTTATCTCTGGAGACACAAATCCACAGTTTGAGTCTGCAAAACTAAGGATCTCTGATGGTATCTTCTAGACTGAGCACTGAGTCCCATTGGGTAGATAGAAAGATTAACCTAAATAATCTATACAGAAGCCCCTGGACCCCCACAAGATTGTGTCCCTAATCCATGAACTATTGGAACTCATTTACAAAACTTTTCTTAAACATTACATGAGTATATTGTCTCATACTATAGAACTAGAATTTATAATCCCTATTCCATGATGAGATATCTTTGAGCTATAATGTATCTTAATTAAAACTATCTTTAGATAGTTTTATTCCCCAAAAAGCATTTATCAAAAAAATCCAATTTAAATTTAAAAAAAATCAGATTTTTTTTTTTAAACATTGATTTTTATCCACCCTGGTTCCTGTCCTAGGAGGTTTGCAATCTCCCTTGTGGAGACTATTCCACAGTCTATTAGATCTCACAGTTAGCAAATATTTGCTGATATGCAGCCTGAAATATTCCTTTCTTGAATTTCATTTCATGACTCCTAGTTATATCCCTTTGCCCTAACTTATTACTCTCAGGAAAGACCTTCTTTGAAAATCCCCTTGGTGGGCCATCTGCCTCAGTAGCCAGATGTCTCTGAGCTGACTAAGCTACCTCTCTTCACTGCTTTTTGAATTCCTTTGTGCTGTGAGGGTATCAGCCACCTGCTGAGGACACTTCTGTTTCTTTGTCAGGGATTTTGTAGATATAATGGCATCCACTATTTGGCCACTTAGAGAGAGTGTCTCTCTTTCCTTCAGGCACTATAACCAAGTTGGCATAATGGTGGTAATATTTATGATGTGTACTGTGGTAGTGCCCAGGAGCCCGAGTCATGGACCAAAATCCCATTGTGGTAGGCACTGTATAGACACAGAACAAAAAGATTGTCCTGTTGGCACTCTTGCTTTTTTTAATGAATCTGAATTTCGGCATCAGAGTGTCTTTGTCCAGACCAGTGGTCCCCAAACTTTTCGTCTGGCGGGCGCCAGATGAAGGACTGTGGCGGCGGTGAAGCACCCACCAAAATGCTGCTGAATTTCTGTGGTGTTTCGGCGGTGACGCCTCTCGATGATTTAGATGCCCCCGCAGGTGCCATGGCACCCGCGGGCACCGCGTTGGGGACCCCTGGTCCAGACCATCTTAGTGCATTAGGGCTTGTCTACATGGGGAAAAAGCTGACAGGAGCTGGTGCACAGCAGCTCTTCTACACTAACTGCCTACCTGGACACACTTACTGCACATGGAGAGTAACCCTTGTGCACATTAGCTTAATGCCCTTTGGAAGTGTACTAAGCCAAATTGCCTGATGGCACACTTAGGGTACGTGTACACAGGGATAAAAAAGCCTTGGCTGACCTAGGTCAGCTGACTCAAGCTCATGGGACTCAGGCTTTGGGGCTGAAAAATTGCTTTGTAGACATTCAGGCCTGGGCTGGAGTCCAAGCTCTGGGCCCCTGTGAGGGAGAAGGTCCTAGATCCTGGGCATCTACACAGCAATTTTTAGCCCCACAGCCCAAGGCCTCCAAGCCCAAGTCAGCTGACCTGAGCCAGCTGCAGCCACGCTGCAGGTCTTTTATCCCTGTGTAGACAAACTCTTAGTGCTCAGTAAGAATGTCCACATGGGGAGTTAGTGCGGAGTAGCTAGTGCACTTTAAATTCACACCCAGGCTTACTGCACACTAACTTGCTGTACAGAAAAGTCCTTAGTCTGGTAACACTGGCACATTGTTTTTAAACTTTGAACAAAAGATTAAATTGACTTATTGGCAGCGAAAGCTGCCACATTTACAGCATTGGGAACTGAAGATCTGTACTGATCTGGTACCTCGTGGACAGTGGTTGTGCCGGTGTGACGGCCTCTATCGTGGCTGAGATCAGAGACTCAGAACAGAAAGCCAGCTTAAGCTAAAGTGCCGGGTTCCATAGGAGGGCCTGTAACAGACTCACATGCTTTATGGATTCGTTGTAATGGTAGGACACAACACACAGAGACCACGGAGTGTCTCCCAGACTGCTGCCAGCCAGCTGTAAGAGCAAGAGATTTCAGTTTTTTAAAATGAAAACATGGAGTCTGGGGCACAGTTATGTGCCAACTTCCAGAAAAAAAAGGTTATTATGCAGCTGCATAATCACATTGTACAAGGAACCCTATATTGGATTTATAGTACAGACAATGAAAGAAGTTAGTTGCCTTGATTATATATGTGGCAGAGCATTACCCTGCAGAGCTGGTCAGTGTGGTGAAGGCTCCCCGTCCTGTAAAGCAGACTTGTTGGTGATCAGTTTTACAGCTTCTTCATGTCAGAGACCATGATGTGGGTGGCCAGGCCTGCTGGTTGGAGTAGGAGTCAGTCACCAGGAATAGGAGCCCAAGGTCAGAGCCGAAGTCAGGAATCAGAACCATGGGTCAGAACTGGGTTACCTGGAATAAGCCAAAGTGGAGCAGGGCTGGGAAGGAGGCAGGAGCTACCACAGCTGTGGGTGAATGCTTTGAGCAGCCATCAAACTTCTGCTGCTGGGCTTAACAGCTGGTCTGATGACTCTTCCCACCAATCTGGCAGTGTAGCCAATCAGGCAGCAAACAGGCTAGCTCTGCTGGTTAGGGTGCCCAAAGATTGGCTCTTCGGCAGGCCCCAATTCCTGACAGCTCACTAGGGAGTAAGTTCAGTCATGTTAAAGCCAATCTCTCTTGAGCCAGTTGAACCACTCTCCTTGTTGAAGGTGAAGATTTCTCAATAAGATCTTGGAAGTAGTTAATTACTCTGCATGATGTGTTTTGTAAAAACTAATGGCAATGCAATCTCCCATTGACTGAGGTGTATAATCAATCTCTTCTGGGTGGAAGGTGAGGTGCCATCCTGGGTGAAGCATGCTGAGTGGTTCTTTCCAGTTATTACACAGAGTGACACATTCCCTTTCCCTGGAGAGAGTGATTGAGCAGCTTCATGACTGAGCAGCTCAGTAGGCATATAAATGAAATGGGATTTTATGACACCTTGCAACCTTATATGAGGACATGGAATGGCTCAAAGATGACAGTGGCATGTACAATGATGGAAGGAAGACAGTTTTGCATATTACTAGTCAGGACTAGAGCTGGGCAAATAATGAACTTTTGGCTTTGCTATCAATTCCTAACAATAAAGAATGTGTGTGTGTGTGTGTGTGTGTGTGTGTGTGTGTGTGTGTGTGTGTGTGTGTGTGTGTGTGTGTGTGTGTGTAGTTTCAGCTTGAACTGAAAATGATTTTTAAACTTTTTTTAGGAAATTAAAGAATACAAGAAATTTTATTTTCAAAAGACTACAAAATTTCCCCAAATAACTGAAATGTTTCATTTTGATTTCAAGCATAACACTTTTTAATTATGTTTTGATAAAATTAAAAAAAAATTCACATACATTTATTTTGAATAAAAAATTAGATTGTTTTGTTTCAAAAATGTCTAAACAACACATTTTGATTTTTTGATTGAAACAATTCAGTGAAATTGACAGGAATTCATGAATTTTTTTGGTGTTGCCTGAACTATAATTTTAACAGAAAAAAGTTTCAGTTGAAAAATTTTGCCCACCTCTGAGTAGGACCATAATTTCCTGAAAGATATGTAGTGCCCCCCATGATATAGAAGAGGGAGGACTCAGGTGTAGTCTAGATTTAATATTTAAGTTGACATAGCTACAGTGCTTAGGGATGTAAAAAATCCACATCCCTGAGCGACAGATACACTGACCTAACCTCCAGTGTAGACACAGCTAGGTCAACAGAAGAATGCTTCTGTTACTGTCACACAGAGAGATGGAGTTCGTACAGCGATGGAAAAACCCCTTCCCATCACTGTAGTTGGCATCTACATTAAGGGGTTATCTTGGCAGAGCTGCAGTGATGTAGCTATGCTGCTATATTCCCTATAGTGTAGACTGGGCTCAGTTGTAATGAGTATAAAGGGGAGTCTTAACTAATGACTTGTCTTCACTTGCAACAATTAACTCAAGTTACTGAACTCACACTACCTTTGCTAGGGTGAGAGTTACCATACTGCAAAACAACACTGGAGTTATATGCAGTGTATTTATAGCCATCTTGGTCCCAGGATATTAGAGAGACAAGGTGGGTGAAATAATATATTTTATTAGACCCACTTCTGTTGGTGAGAGACGCATGCTTTTGAGCTACAGAGTTCTTCTGAAGAAGAGCTCTTTGTGGCTCAAAAGTTTGTACAGATTGATTTGATTAGCAGCATGGAATGACTGGATTAGCAGAGTGGTTGGATTAGCTACTGATGAATTGTATCTCAAGCTGTTGCATTTCTACTGCATCACTAGCTTGAGCATCAGTTCTCAAGCTTCAGCTCACCACCATGATAGGCCAACTATCTTGAGTTAAAAGCACTACTTAACTCAAGCTAGAGATTTTTTTGTGTGGACATGAGTCAAGTTAGGGGTAACACTCAAGTTATCTGTGTTGTTGTAACCCTTCTGCCATTCAGAGTTGGCAGAAACGAGGGCTGGGTTCAGTATCGTGGGGTTTCTTTTCAACAATACAACACAAAACCAGCTAGAGCCCCATCCAGTGACCTGGAACAATTACATACCACTCACTGGGCGCCTCGAAGAGGCAATACTTCCCCTCTTGCAAGCAGAGTCTGAGTGTAGCAAATAAACTTTTAATAAAAGGAGATAAGTAACCTGGCATTAATTTGGGAAAATGCTACAAACAGGGTTCATTAACATAAACCATGAGCAAAAGACCTACCCTACCCCACCTAAGTAAGTTGGGCAGTATCCTTTTCCCTCAGGTTCTTAAGTCCAGCAAACAAAAATCCCTTTAACATGCCCATCCCTTCTCCACCCCCCACTCACAGTTGTTGTCCTGTATCAGTGCAGGCCCAGAGTTCAGAAGTACATCCGCAGAGTTCACCTCCCACCCTGGGTGGAGAGAGATGGAGGAGAAGGCACCATACTTGCTCCACTGTCCTGGCATTCACTCACCACTCCTCATCGCCGGCCTCCTTGCTGGCCACTTGCCAGGATGTCTTCAGGTGCTACCACTTAACACAGCTCTCAGTGATTTCAGCTGTTAGTGGGGGATCCTCACTGCTGGTGCACACTGGGTATTCCCTTGCATCAGAGACACTGTCCCAAAGCAATTCTAATGCTGAGACCTATGTATCAATGATTTCAGCTCTTCAGTGTGTAAAACAACTCTCAATTGAGCCTAAATTAGCTCTTTTATTACCTAGTGGCAAGAAGAAGGGTCATATGAGCTCTAAAGCTCTTAAACAGCACCCACACCACCAACTACAAAGACCTACCCCCACCATCTCACCTCTCATTGGTCTTTGTAACCCATATCCCCTGCCTAATGAATGCTGTTTAGTTTAGGGTGAGTCCTTCAATCAGGGTATGCCAAGCATAGTTCTGCTGCCTTTGATGCACATACCAAGGATAACAACCCCTTGTTACTCCTGCCTCAATAACAAGGAGCCTGAGGATCCAACACTAGCCAAAAGTGATCATTTGGGCAAGCAATCCCATCCTGCTGAGCACCTAGGCAGAGTGGGTGTGTTCATGCAAATGAGGTCAGCTCCTAAAGTGTTCTTCCACAGTTCATCACTAGATGTCAGGGGAGAGCTCATTCACACCCTGCTTTCACTGTTTTCAGCCAGCCAGGATGAGGGCGATTTAGTCTAGTGGTTGGAGCAGGCATCAGGCCAAGAGATTGGAGCAGGCATAAGGAACCAAGGACTAGGATCAGAGCTGGAGTCAGTAGTGAGAAGCCAAAGTCAAGGGTCAAACCAGAGCTCAGGAACTGGATACCAGAGCAAAGGGTCAAGCCGGAGGCCAGGAACTGGAGTGAGCAGGGTAGCACGCAAGGAGAGGACAATACAGAGGCAAGGCTGGGTGCAAGGCAGGGGCAGCAGAAACAAGGTAACACAGGAGCATGCATAGGCATGAGCATGAGCATTGAGCAGCCAGAAAGCTGCTGCTGCTGGCTTATGAGCTGGCCTGCTGCCCCTGCAGCCAATCAGGTGGCATGGTGAATCAGACAACCTGCTGACCAGCTGTCCTGATGAGACTGCTTGGAGATTAGGTCTGCTGCAGGTCCTGATTCCAGACAATACTGTCCTCTGTAGGGCACCATCTAGGCCCTGGGGTCGGGTTTCTAAGGGTAAGCATGCTGAAAGGCACGCAGGAGAGCTGGGGCATGGAAGTGTTCTGTACATTCCCATGAATGTTTGTCTGGGATGTACCCAGTGATGAGCTGCCAAAATCTTAACAACCGGTTCCCTATAAAAAGTTCTGATTTAAGGGGGAGGAGCGGGGGAGGGGCCAGGGAGAGATTGTCATGGGGCCGGAGGCCCCTGCAGGGCCTGGGCCAATTGCCCCCTCCCCTCCCCTCTGGCCAGCCCTGGAGCTTGCAGCAGCCCCCACCCCCACCCCGCACCTTACTGGGCCATTCAAAAAGTGGCAGCAGGACGACTCCCGAGCTCAGCTGAGCTGCCCAGCTGGTGCCGGCGGCTGGCCACGCTGCAGCTGGGGGGAAGCGGGGGAAGGGCCGGGGGAGCTTCAGCCTCCCCAGCTGGGAATCCTGGGAGCAACAGGATGGTCCGGCCCACAGGCCAGAGTTCTTTGCCCACCCCCTGGCCCTTTAACAACCGGTTCTCCATGGAGGTCTAATTTTAGCAACCGGTTCTTGAAAACCTGTGGGAACCTGCTCCAGCTCACCACTGGATGTACCCATTCCAGTCAATTACATATTGTAGTTTCACTTGGACCCAATGAGAGTCTAGAATCTGCTGAAGCACACGTTCTTCTTGGCTCTCTATCCCAAAGCCAGGTGTCAGCTGACGGGATAGGTCAACATGCCATTTGTAAGTTGCCCTGGTGACTTCTAATTTCTTCTGGGGTTCTTGGAGTGCCTGCTGGATGTGGGTTGTGAGTTTGGTAGCAACAGGCATTGATGATTCAGAGGGGATCTCTGCATGAGCACAAAGATAGAAACCATAATTAGTGAGCAAAGAAGGGAGTCTGTTTGGTGGAGACCTCTATAGCTTTGCTGTAAGCAAACTCAGCATGAGGGATCAGGGACAGTCAGTAATATTGATGATAGATTTAGGGAGCCATGTAGTTCAAGGGCTTGACTGACTTGTTCTGCCTGCCCATTGGTCGTTGGGTGACAGGCCACTGAGGTTAGGGCATTGATACTCAGGTGGCATAGCAATTCTCACCAGAAGTAGGAAATAAATTGGGATCCTTAGTCAGACATTATCCTGCAGGCATGCAGTGGAGATGAAAGATGTTGATCACAAACAAGCAGGCTGTCTCCTGAGCAGAGGGAGGAGGCACCTGCAATGGAACAAACGCTATCTTGGTTAAGTGGTTGATCACCGCTAGAAAGCATGGCTTTGGGAGGGTGGTAATTCCATGATAATGTCCACGGAAATGATGGTCCACAGTCGAGGTGGAGTGGGTAAGGGCTGGAGGAGACCCAGTGGTCTTGAATGAATGGGGGTCTTGGTCTGGGTGCAAAGGTCACAGGACTCTACATAGGATGCCACAGAGGTACATACAGCAGGTCATCAAGTTCCTGTTAAGGTCTGGGCCTGGTTGTGGTGTAAGGCTTGATAGGTTTGGATGGCAAGGTGATTGCTAGGTAACAGAGTGGTCAGAGGCTACAGTGCCAGAAAGGACCTTGGAGAGCTTGGGAATCACGGACATTGTCTCTTCACCCAGTTTGTAGTATTCATCCTTTTGTGACAATGCATCCGCCTTCCCATTCCTTGTCCCCAGCTCGTAGGTGACCACAAACTTGAATTACATCAAGTGGAGGGACCAGGGTGCCTGTCGCTGGTTCAGGTGCCTGGCTGTTTTAGGTACTGCAAGTTTGTATGATCCATCAGAACTTGAACCAGGAACCTAGCACCATCTAGAAGATGCCGGTCCTTGAGGTAAGATGATATAAGCAAGAAATTCAAGGGTGTCCCAGTCAAACTCTCATTTCTCCAGCTTTGCATATAGATGAATCTGGTATAGCCTTTCAAGAACACTATGCAAATGCTGGCCACGAAGAGCTGGGTCTTTGGAGAAAATCAGAATGTCATCAATGTACATAATGACAAAGTGGTCCAGCATATCTTGGAATATATCATTCATAAAGTGTTGAAACGTTACTGAAGCACTGCATAGGCCAAATAGGAAGACTAGATATTCATAGTGGCTGTATTGAGCATGAAAGGTGGTCTTCCACTCATCCCCATCATGCATGCACGCCAGATTATAGGCACCACACATCTCTATCTTCATCAAAATACTGGCCACACATAGCTGATTTAAGATCTTGTTGATAAATGGGAGCAGGGACCAGTTTCATATGGTCACCTTGCTCAGGGCCCAGTAGTCAACACACACATGCAAAGAGCTTTCCTTCATGACCAAAAAGACCGGAGAATCCACTTGGGATGTGGCTGGGCAGATGAAACTCTTCCGAGCTTTCTTCTGCAAGTTTGGGTTCAGAGAGAGCATATGTCTACCAAATGGGATCTTGCTTTTGGGCTTGAGATTGATCAGCCAATTGTAAGTCCCATTCGGAGGCAGGATGTCTGCCTTCACCTTGTCAAAAACATCAACAGAGTCTCAGTATTTGTGGGAGATCTTGGCTGTGGCAGATGGAGCTGCAGAGGCACTAAAGGTCCCAGTGGTTTTGCTGCCTGAGGGTGAGGGTCTTCCAGCACATGACATGAACCACAGAACATACCAGTCTGGTTCTCAGATCCTGGGAGGCAGGATAGCCAGAAATATCTGGAGTTAATGTGTAGGATCCCCTTCCGCCAGTGAATGTGGGGGTCATGGGTGGTAAGCCAAGGTATACCTAGGGTGATGGGAGCATAAGGGGCATGGATTAATCCAAATTGTAGGATTTCCTAGTGCCCCCAGAGGGTGATAACCATTACTGGCAAGGTCTGGTGGGTTACTGGTCCCAAGGAGAGAAGAGACCCAGCAAGAGTCTCAACCAGATCTGGATAGTCCTTGCATATGGTGGGAACCATATGGGTCTTAAAGTTCAAGACCATAAAGTTACCTGAGGCCCCCCGAGTCAGCTAGGACCTCTAAGTGAATCTTGGAGCTTACTGGTAGTAAAATCAATAGAAGTATTCGGATCTGCATCGGAAACTGGATTGGGGGTCCTGAAGTGCAATTGTGGCCCCATGGGTGCTGCTGGGAATTACCAGAGGTGGGAGAAGACCATCTCTGTCTGGACCCACTCCTCCTGGCTTGGGACCTGGCATTTCCCACCCCTGGTTCCATCTGAGTCTTCACTGGATATGTCAAGGCAAGATGGCCAGGTTCCCCACAATATAAGCACCAATGCCGGGCATTAGGCTTGTGCTTCTCGGAGTCAGAGAGGTGCGGGAAAACCTGGTTAGCTTTCAAGAACTCTGGTGCCAGGGAAGCTCTGCGTGCTTGGAGTGTCATGGGTGAGGTGAATGGCAGCCTCTGGAAAATTGAGGTACACTCATGCCGCAGCTCTGTGAGGCGATCATTGATTCTGACGCACAAGTCAAACAGATTGTTCAAACTGGATGGAGGCTCCCCCCACATAAGCTTGTCCTTGATATTCTCGTTTAACCGCAGATGGAAGTGATGGCTCTGTGCTGTCTCATTCCACGCAGTGCCAGAAGCCAAATGATGAAATTCAGCAGCGTACTTGGCAATGGGCCGGCATCCCTGACATAAGGCCTGAAGGGTTGGCTCAATGGTCCACACCTGGTTGCTGTCATCCACGATAAGGGACATGGTTTGAATGAATTCCTCTAATTGTCACAAGAGGGGGCAGGACTGTTCCCGAAAGTGGGAATCCCAGGCAAGGACTCCCAGTCAACCACACGGGCCTGGTCCATGGGGAATGATCGGGAGTGTAGGAGAAACAGGAGCCAACACTGGTTCAGGAACCCACAAAACTTGTCCCAATCTCTGTCAAATTTGTCAGGCAGCAGAATCTTTGGCTCCAGGGAGGGTGGAGTAGGAGGAGCCAGCAGAGCAACCTGCAGACCCTGTAGGGCAGCATTCTCTGATTGCCGGGCAGTCACTTGTACCTGAAAGTTCTGGACAGTGTCCACCAGTTCCACTAGAACCTAGTAGTGTTCATGCTTGCACTGAGGATCCCTGGCCCTAATTTTAGGGGATGCTCAATCTGTCATCCAACTGGTCTGAGAATGACCTAGCCTAGTGGTTAGAGCGGGCATCAGAAACCAGGGACTAGGGTCAGACCTGGAGTCAGTAGTCAGAAGCTGGAGCCAACAGTCAAGCTGGAGTCTGTAATCAGAAGCCAAAGACAAGACGGAGGGCAGGAACTGGAGCGAGCAGGGCAGCACCATAAGGAGGGGTGCAAGGCAGAGACAGCAGGAACAAGTTAACCCAGGAGCAGGCACAGTGGTGGGTATGAGCACGGAGTAGCCAAGGAGCTGCTGCAACTGCTGGCTGAAGAGCCAGCCTGCTGGCCCCTGCAGCTAATCACGTTGCATGACCAATCCAGCAGCCTGCTGCAGGCCAGTTGTACTGATGAGACTGCCTGGAGACTAGCTCTGCTGCAGGCCCTGATTCCAGACAGCTGTGAAGACATTTCCTGAGACTGCTGGACAAAGACAGACCCTGTGTGTCTCTGCGTTTGTCCAGCTCCCAGACTGACTAACACAGTTTGTGCTGGCTAGTGTCACTTCACACAGCCTCCTTAAATCCCGGTTTAGATTGAAACAGAATAGACTGCTGATGACACTAGAGCATCATCTCCATTTCTCCAACAGCCACTCTGATTTCTATGGTGCCTCCATGCTGAAATTTGCAGCAAACTTAAATTTTCCACAGCAACCTGAACTGGTTGGAAAAATATTCCCAAAAAATTAAAAACAAAGGAAATTTTCAATACAGAAGAAAAACCCAGGAAAACACAGGTGCTATCGAAACTGATGTTCGTGCCTTAGTATGTAAGTCTCTTCTATCAGTGAGAGGCAGTACTAACCCAGTGCCCCAGCATGGTTAGACAAGATGGTGAGCTGCTGGAAGAGCCACCTTTTGTATGAAATGTAAAACTGAGGTTCTGACAACTTGGGCCATTATAAAATTGGCATTTTGTTGTAAGAATAGGATGATAACCCTAGAGTCATGGCTAAATTCTAATTTGAGTAACTACATTTCACCTGCTTAAAATTTTCCCAGCAGCTTTAATTGCATATGGTATTAATCACTTTCTGTATGGTGTCCTGTTAAATGGCTGTTTTCTTCCACCCCAGAGATGGCTGTGTTTCAAAGATAGAGGAAGTGAGCCCTACATATAGAATCTCCATTCCAGTGCTCTGGGAATCCTTTAGGCTGAAAAGGTGTTATAGAAATGTGAAATATTATCCTTATTATAATGTTAGATCTGTTTGCTTCTGACACAGCTTACCATGATGTGGAGTGTATGAAATGATATCTTCATCAAAGATCATCTCCACGTCTGGCACAAATGGGCCACTTAGGGTGCGATTCCACTCCTATTGTAATCATTATTATTGTTTGTTTATTATTTGTATTGCAGCCCTAGTCAGGAAAGTAGACACCATTGTTCTAGGCCAGGGGTAGGCAACCTTTCAGAAGTGCTGTGCCGAGTCTTCATTCATTCACTCACTCTAATTTAAAGTTACGCGTGCCAGTAATACATTTTAACGTTCTTAGAAGGTCTCTTTCTATAAGTCTATAATATTTAACTAAACTATTGTTGTATGTAAAGTAAATAAGGTTTTTAAAATGTTTAAGAAGCTTCATTTAAAATTAAATAAAATGCAGAGGCCCCCTGGACCGGTGGCCAGGATCCAGGCACTGTGAGTGCCGCTGAAAATCAGCTCGCATGCCGCCTTCGGCACCCATGCCATAGGTTGCCTACCCCTCCCTGTTTTAGGCCCTGTACATACGTCATACAGATAGACCCTGTCCCCATGTGCTTATGATCTTAGCATATGACAAACTAACAAAGGGAGGGGATGAGTAACAGTGAGAACGGTCATATTCAATATAGTAAGCAGTGGTCATTAACACACTAACTGCATGGCTATTGTCAAGAGTTTTGTAGGCATCACACTAGAGGTGAATTTGAAGGTGAGATTTTAAGGGGGAACATGGACAAAGGAGGCTTTGTGGATGTTTATGGGGCATGCCTCCCATGCATAAGGGGCAGAATGGGAGAAAGTACAAATGGGCCAGAAAGAAAACTGGCATTTTTGGCAGGGTGGAGGTGGGAGTCAATGGCTCAATAACATATTAGAGTTATGTAGGACTAAACCATGAAGGGCCTTAAAGAGAAAGTCAAATTGTGTCTGATACAGGGGGAAGGTGGGATCAGTGGTGGGATGCAAACAAAGATGATCTTAGCAGCAGTATTTTGGATAGACTTGAGGGGTGAATTTGTTGAAGACAAAAAGGAGAAAGTTGCAGTAGTCAAGATGGAAGATGATGGGAGCCTGAACTAGAGTTTAGCTGTGTGGACTGAAAGAAAAGGTCAGATATTAGCGATGTTGTGTAGAAAGTAGTGGCAAGATTTAGACACAGCCTGGATGACTGGTCTAGTCTACAGAGAGGGCCGAGTCAAAGGTAACACCTAGATTGTGGCCTGAATGTCTGGGAGGGTATGTCTACACTACAGGATTATTCCGATTTTACAGAAACTGGTTTTTGGAAACAGATTGTATAAAGTCGAGTGCACGTGGCCACACTAAGTACATTAATTCGGCGGTGTGCGTCCATGTACCGAGGCTAGTGTCGATTTCCGGAGCGTTGCACTGTGAGTAGCTATCCCATAGCTATCCCATAGTTCCCGCAGTTTCCCCCGCCCACTGGAATTCTAGGTTGAGATCACAATGCATGATGGGGCAAAACAGTGTCGCGGGTGATTCTGGGTAAATGTCATCAGTCAATCCTCCCTCCGTGAAAGCAACGGCAGACAATCATTTCATGCCCTTTTCCCTGGATTGCCCTGGCAGACGCCATAGCATGGCAACCATGGAGCCCGTTTAGCCTTTTTTCACTGTCACCGTATGTCTACCGGATGCTGCTGACAGACGCGGTACTGCAGTGCTACACAGCAGCATCCCCTTGCCGTTGCAAGTTAGCAGAGACAGTTACCAGTCATATTGTACCGTCTGCTGCTGTCATGGGTGCTCCTGGCTGGCCTTGGTGAGGTCGGCCGGGGACGCATGGACAAAAATGGGAATGACTCCCCAGGTCATTCCCTTCTTTAAGTTTTGTCTAATGGAGAGTCAGTCCTGCCTAGAATATCAGGCAAGCCTACTAAAGAACCAGAGAGGAAAACAGCTGCTCCGGGTCAGAGTCCAAGACATCCCATGGAAATGATGAGCTGCATGCCATTCTAGGGGTTGCCCCTGCAACAACCCCACCCATTGCTTCCCTCCTCCCCCACCCCTCCTGGGCTACCGTGGCAGTTATCCCCCAATTTGTGTGATGAAATAGTAAAGAATGCATGAATAAGAAACAACACTGCCTTTATTGCCTCTGCAAGCAGAGATAAAAGTGGGGGGGAAGGCAGTCTCCAGCTGCTATGATATTCCAGGCAGGACTGAATCTCCATTAGACAAAGCTTAAAGAAGGGAATGACCGGGAGTCATTCCCATTTTTGCCCAGGTGCCCCCGGCCGACCTCACCGAGGCCAGCCAGGAGCACTCAAGGGATGACGACGACGACGACAGATACCACTCATATTGCACCGTCTGCCGAAGGGAAGGGAAGGGAAGGGGATGCGGCTGTGTAGCGCTGCAGCACCCTGTCTGCCAGCAGCATCCAGTAGACATGCGGTGACATTGAAAAAAGATGAGAAACGATTTTTTCCCCTTTTCTTTCATGGGGGGTGGGGGAGAGGGGCTGACGACATATACCCTGAACCACCCGCGACAATGTTTTTGACCCTTCAGGCTTTGGGAACTCAGCCAAGAATGCAAATGATTTTCGGAGAGTGCGGGAACTGTGGGATAGCTAGAGTCCTCAGTCCCCCCTCCCTCCCTCTGTGAGCATCCATTTGATTTTTTGGCTTTCTGTTACACTTGTCTCAGCTCCTTAAGTTTCACGCAGCACTGTGTTGCGTCCCTATTGTGGCTTCTATCATAGCCTTGGAGATTTTTTCAAATGCTTTGGCATTTCGTCTTTTGGAACGGAGTTCTGATAGAACAGATTCATCTCCCCATACGGAGATCAGCTTCAGTATCTCCCGTACGGTCCATGCTGGAGCTCTTTCTTGATTCTGGGACTGCATGGTCACCTGTGCTGATCAGAGCTCTACGCTGGGCAAACAGGAAATGAAATTCAAAAGTTCGCGGGGCTTTTCCTGTCTACCTGGCCAGTGCATCCGAGTTCAGATTGCTGTCCAGAGCAGTCACAATGGTGCACTGTGGGATAGCGCCCAGAGGCCAATACCGTCGAATTGCGGCCACACTAACCCTAATCTGACATGGCAATACCTATTTCAGCACTACTCCCCTCGTCAGGGAGGAGTACAGATATTGATATTAAGAGCCCTTTATATCGATATAAAGGGCTTCGTTGTGTGGATGGGTGCAGGGTTAATTCGGTTTAATGCTGCTAAATTCGAAATAAACTCATAGTGTAGACCAGGCTGGAAGGAGGTGGTATTGGGGAGGCAAGATGGCTTCTGGGGAAAGATTAAATGGCAAAACTCCTACTAATTTAAGTGGAGAAGGATGAAGTCTGTAGTTGTAGTCTCATCAAAGGGTATGTCTACACTCCAGCTGGGATGGGGCTTCTCAGCACAGATGAACAGAAACATGCTAGCTCTGCTCAAACTAACACACTAAAAATAGCAGTTTGGCCACTCTGGCCCAGGGATGGCTTGGACTAGCCTCCCAAATTTAAGACTGCCTGATTCTGTGGGTACATGGTTCAAGTGGTTGGCCTGAGCTACCGCGGGGACAGCATGAGGATGAGCTCACTGCTGCTGTCTATGCTGAACCTGTGGCCAAAGGAGGACTTTAGTGTCTCGGACTGTCACCCTGGCACCTTTCATTCACATCAGATTAAAAGTTTAAATTAAAAAAGTAATTGTGTTCACTAGACGTGTTTTGCTTTCCAATAAAGTGTGTGTCTGCACTCTGCTCTTGGGCTCTGACTGTGTTTATCCTCTCTTAGCAACCGCACATCAAATGTGCTCGGTTTTACAGCTGGTTGGAGGAACTTATTTTGGAGAAGTGTTATAGCCAGTGTTATGCAGCAGAGGTGGTGAAGCTCACTTTGAATGGGGAGTGGGTGGAGTTAGGGCAGCAGAGCTGAGGTGAGCGATCAGGGTCTCAGAGATAGGAGAGAGAGCAGGGTGGGTGCTCTGCAAGGGGAGTGATGGGAGCTAGTGAGACCAGGCAGCGGGGAGTGTGTTTCTTACCTGCTCCTCAGCTAGGGTTGCCAACTTTCTAATTCCAGAAAACCAAACACCCTTGCCCTGCCCACTGCCCCACCCCTTCCCTGAGGCCCTGCCTCACCCCTTCCCAAGGCCCTAGCCCCATTCACTCCATTCTCCTCTCCCTCCATCACTTGCTCTCCCCTGTCCTCTCTCACATGCTCATTTTCACTGCAAGGCTCTAACAGGCATATTTATAGTTTTGACAGATGTACTATGCTAAGTTCAGGTTTTATTTGTTACAGGCAGAGCTGGCAGCAAAATAGTTAAAAAGGGTAATTTAAAAAAAATTAATTTCACAGAGGTTTTCATGTTTCTTTCCCTCCCCTCTTCCCATTTTTTGTGACCAGCTCCATCTTTTTTGTTCACTAAAGTTATTGTAATTTTATGTGTGGAATTAGGACCACACATTATCACAGCTACAATGGGTCCATTAAAGGCCCACTCCTGAAGCCCAAATACAAATCCATAGAGCACAACCACAGAAATGCACACCTGTCCAGATACCCATATAAATAAATCTGTAGAAACTGACTCCCACACCTACATGCAGATACACATGTGTATTCATGTGTACACATCTAGCATGCACTAACACATATAGAATGCACTTGCATCCGAAGAAGTGGGTATTCACCCACGAAAGCTCATGCTGCAAAACGTCTGTTAGTCTATAAGGTGCCACAGGATTCTTTGCTGCTTCTACAGAACCAGACTAACACGGCTACCCCTCTGATACTTAACACATATACTTCCACATTATTTAATATTACAATTGTTGTTCAGTGTTTAGAGACCCCAACTAAGATCAGGGCTCCAGAGTGGTAGGTGCTGGACATACACATAAAAAGAGAGCGTCTGCAACAAAGAGTTCATAATGTAGCTAAACAAAGGTGGGGAGAAATGTATGATACACTGGCTCTTCTTCACTTACTAGTCAACAACATTCACTTCTTAAGAAATAATATATTTCTTTTAGAGTTCCCATCTCTTTTAAAAACTTGTTATGAAATGAATACACACATATTTTATGTCATCAATTTTTTTGTGTGTGCAAGCCTGCAAAACAAATAAAAGTCAAAGAGTTAGGCTGCAAATTTTATTCACACAGGTATACACACATGCGGCAATACACACACCTCCCTACACAAAGACACACAGTCTCTTACACACATACAGTGCATGCATGCACACACTTACCTACACAGAGACACTTTTTCATACACTTTTTCCAGGGCCTGCCTAAATCACCCAGCTGGAAAGGGAGGAGGGTGGGCTGGAGGGGAAAAGATGGGTGGGGCTGGGGATGGAGGAGAGAGGATGGGGAGGGAAAGAGGCCAAAGACGAGAGCAAGGTGGGAGAGAGAGGGGTCAGTGAAGGAGAGAGGAGAGGGTGTGGGAGGTATGTGGGGTGGATGGGGAGGCAGAAGGCTACAGGTGCTTGAGGATGTGGGGAGCACAGGGGTGTATAGGGACATAATGGGAGTGCAGCAGTGTATGGAAGTGAATGGGGTGCAGGGCTGTGGGGGGTGAGGGACATGGGGGTGGTGGCTCTGGGAGGTGGATAAGATGGGTGGGAGAGCGCTGTAAAGGGTACAGGGCTGGGATGGGAAGGTGTGGGGTCAGGACAGGATGGAATGGGGAAGGGATGCAGTGAGGGATGGGGGCCGGGGGGGACAGAAAGGGATGCAGTGAGGGAGATGTGGGTTCAACCCCATTCCCAGCACTTGGAGATGGGGATACACGTACCTCGAACTCCTGGGTGCTGGCAATGGGGTGACAGACAGACCGCGGTTCGCTGCAGGGCTCGCGCTGCAGCTCAAGGCCAGCCACATGAAGAGCGTGAGGAGAAGAGGGCCAGGCAGCAGCGAGAGAGGTGTGCACCACGCGACCCTCAACTGCTGCCTGCTGAACACACACGAGTCATGCTCACGCTGTGCGGTGCAGTGCCGCCACAAACTGGACAGTCAACGGCCCGGTCAGCAGTTCTGACCAGAGCTACCAGGATCCCATTTTGACAGGGTGTTCTGGTTCAAAACCAGACACCTGGTCACTGTATCCTCAGCCAGATCCTGAGCACTGCAGTGGCCTCTCCAGCCCCTGTGGATCTCACTTTTGCCTCCACTTCCTCCTCTGGCCCCTCCTCACAAATGCACAGTTTACACAGAATGATGTGCTGGGGGCAGATACCTAGATCAGCCCCCTACAGTATTTCCATTGCATGGGCGCTAGCCCCCACTGCTCCGAGTCCCACTACCCCTGTTATACAGGAGGTCAGGCTAAATGATCTAATGGACCCTTCTGGCCTTAGAATCTATTAACAGAATCTAGAATCTGTGAACAGAAAATGGTAAATTTTGTTGTTGGAATGGAAATGTATTGTTACTGTTAATTAATTATATTTTCCAACAAGCCCTATTCAGTTTACACAGATATACTCTCTAACCACCAGCCCAACAGACTCAGCTTGGGCTCTGAGTGGCAAGCTGGGCTCTTTCCTCCTCCCACATCATCACAAGTAAACAAGGTTATGCAGGCCAAATTAGGCCTGTTTTGACTCTTGTGCAACCTCATTGCCTTCACTTGGTGCCTCTGTAGCTCCTGCTCAATCTCTTTTCTTCTCGGTGGGTTTGCACAGGGGTCATTGATTGGCATTTGGTAAACAATTCTTTTGATGAGGCCCAAAATGGAAAAGTATCCAGCTTGCACTCTCAGAGGTGTGCTATCTCTGCAGGGCTAAAATGTAGAAAAGAGCAGTAAAAACTTATTTTTGTCATTAAAGACGAGTTAGGACTCTAAATAGACATGGGGGTTGAAATTCATCTCTGTTAGATAAGCACAAGTAGGCTGACCAGATAGCAAGTGTCAAAAATCAGGACGGGGGGGGGGGGAAATAGGTGCCTATGTGAGAAAAAGACCCCAAAATCAGGATTGTCCCTATCAAATAAGTATATCTGGTCACCCTAAGCACAAGGTGTGTATGTACTACTTCAGTTCCACTAAATCCCTCTTTTGAGGACAATAGTGCCTGTGCTGATCCTCTGCAGAAGAGTGAATTACTACAAACCTTTGGAGTCAAAAGGTGCCATTTTTACACTCACAGGATTATACATGAATAGATAATGTCATTCAATCAATTTTACTTTATATATGTTTGAAATATCCAGGGCCCAAAACTAACCAAAGATTATAACATATGGGACCAAACCCCAGTAAACCTGCACCTGAAGATTTGCAAATAAATTCTATGGACCTGATATTTGATCAGGAATATTACCACTGAAATAAATGCAGTTCTACCAATATAAGTGAGAGGAAAATCAGGCCCATTTTTAATACACGAATGTTTCCAACAATGGCTGAAATGTAGCACTGAGATGATTGTCTCCACTAGTTACTCTTCAAAAGGGAATATTCTGTTTCTGGTGCCATTGCAGTCAAAGCAACATACATTTCCTCAGTCACTGAAAGAATATCTTATTTTATAAATTTAACTTTTTTCTATTCATGAATCACTCAAAGAATGATCTGAACTTCCACAACTGTATTAATTGTTTGCCTAATAGTTTGAGGAGAAATGAATGAATTTCATTATTCAGGGGGTGTGATTGGTCAGCTAAGTTACATTACAGTGTTTTTGCTCCCTGATGGGATGATGGACACTTTAGAAACAGGAAATTATTTGTAAAGAATTAATAATATGACCCTACCAGTAGCAGTGGAGGGAAATCACTATGTTTATTTACAAATCACTTCTTGTATTATTTGACCAGCTTTAATTACAAAACACCTAAAAATGTGATAGGTACACACTCCATACCGGTATACAGTAGCATCACTTCCAGCTCCCAATGACATTTACAACCAGGACCAAGAGATAAAACAACATTTAAAAATTGTACTTTACCCTAAACCAAATAAGAAAAAAGACAGCATCAGGCCTATTGTATGAGCAGGTGAAAGATTACAACAAACTAGATTGTTAGCAGGCCTGGCACAGATGACCTTATTAGAGTCAAATGAACAAAACACAGGCAGACTTACCAAATATAGTATCAATGATTACAGACTGGAAATAGGAACTGAGAAAACATACGGCCCATTGGAAACCCAAGAAGAATGGACGTGTAAACATTATGATAGAAGAGAAATTTAAAACAAGACACTCTTCGTACAAAATACAAAAGGCACAAGAAAGAGACAGAAATAGAAGAAAGTCACTAGAAAAGAAAAAAAAATGACCCACTAAGAAAATCCCTGTATGTGTCTGGGAGAACTGAAAGACATGGCAGGACATATGGGACAGAATGTGACAGCCTGAGCCACTGAAATAGAAATGGGCAGTAATATAAAAATCCAGCCTAGCCCTTGGATGTTCCATGACATCTGTCACAATGTGGGTGAGTTCACATTGCTTTGAGAACTTTAACTTTTACTTTAAAAGTGGGCTGAAAAGGGAAACAAGTGTTTGTGATGCCCAACCTCCATTTTTATTTTGTTTTATGTTTTGGTTTTTTATGGTGTCTGATTTTTTTTTTAAATCTCTTTGATCTTTCCCTTAGAAATACTAGGATCACCACTTTGGCTTTTCCTGATTTGATGGATGACCAGAGGACGTGAAGCTTTCCTGCCCTTTAGTTGTTGAAGGGATGGTAGTGTTAAACTGTTAACAAAGAGATCTTTTTACCAAACTGTTTGTCAGATGTTTGAGTTTAATTTGTGTTAAACAGAAACAGAACCCACCCTTCCCTCCAAAAAAGAGCTTTAAATAAACATTCTGACTAAAAATACTTTCCTATCTCAGTTGCACAGGTTTCCTTTCCTTTCCTGTGATGCTACATCCTACTAGTTTGCCCGTCATCTGTCGGGTCTTCCAGGAGAACATCGGAATTTCTAATGTAAAAAACTGCTGTAAAAACACCCCCCAAGAAGACTCTAAAACGAACAACAGCTACAACAAAAACCAAATAACCCCCAAAACAAAAAGACAACCCTTTCAGCCCTTCCTTATACATTATACAGAAACAAAAAAGGTCAAACTCAATTTTCTTTTCATTTTCTGGTTGCTCATCATTTTAACAGGTGTGGCAGAGCTCTGATCTTGCTCCTGTGGGTCCTGCGCTTCTAGGCGGTTTATACTAGCCTCAATGGCTCACTGTGACCTTCCACGTAGCCCTTCTCTCTCTAGGGCCAGGGTTACAGTCTACTGAGCCCTTTTCATCATAGGCTGCAAGGAGGTTGGTGAGGGAACTCCCACAGTCTCTGTTCAGCCTCCTGTCCTGACAGGGACCTGACTTCCCCTTCCAGGAGATGTTCCTGTAGTGGTGGGTTATGGGGAACCCGGGCCCGCCCTCTACTCCGGGTTCCAGCCCAGGGACCCTAATGGTAGCAGTTGTTGGCAGCCAACCTTTCACTGCCAGAGTTGCTACATTTCCCTGGGCCACTTCCCCACAGCTCTCCTGCTTCTCCCTTCTTCCCCCTTACCTTAGGGCTCTTTTAACGATGTTTTAGGGTGTCTTCAGTAACCAGCCCTTCAGCTGAGTGAGCCCTTTTTATAGTATCAGCAGGGCCTTAATTAGAGTCAGGTGGTCACATTAACTGAATGGCCTCACCTGACTCTTTACAGGTTAATTAGAGTCAGGTGTTCTCATTAGCCGGGAGCAGCCCCTGCTCTGGTCAGTCAGGGAACAGAAAACTGTTAATCCAGTGGCCAGTATATCTGCCTTCTGCTATACCCAACTGGCCTGGGTCTATCACATAGGGCAATCAACTTGCTCACATTTGGAAGGTGATACCCTCAAATTAGCTATGTGACCCATTGACCCTTTAAAAAGGTCTCATCAACTTTATATGTAGTTTGAGCAAGACCTGTGTTCTGGGAGAGGATAGAAGACCAGTTATGAAAGTAGCAATGGATTAGAGAGAGAATGATTAGTAGAGATTGGGATAAAGGTGCGTAAGGAGGGCAGAGAGAGAACATCGGAAGGGGAAAAAAGGTAAAATCAGAAAAGAAAAACATCTTAAGGAGAAGAACGTTTTAGAGGGAAAAGTTAAAGCTTGCGCACTTACAAAATTAACATTGAGGGTGAAAGAGATGAAAGAAAAGATACATGAAAATATAGAAGGAAATGTGAAGTCTGAGGGAGAAAGGGAAAGAAACTGGAAAAACACAACCGTAAGGCAAACACTAATTTCTTTTTATAGAAAATTAGCTTTATCCAACATCGTGATAAATTCACCTCCCAGGTACCTTGGTGCAACCCTATTAAGTTCAATGATTGAGAGCTGAATTTGGCTCTTTAAGTCTATGATTTAATGCTGTTTTGGCTGTTTCTCATGAAAGCAAATCTGAAACTATTCCTGACTTTGGACAGGAGGGGTACCCCCAGGCCTGACCCTGTTTTGATGCAAAAGTTAACTTCTCTTTCTCCTTAGCATTAACAGTTTGTAAACACAGATTTTAGAGTTGCCAACTCTACAGGATTGTCCTGGAGTCTCCAGGAATTAAAGATTAATCTTGATTATATCATGTGATGAAACCTCCAGGAATGTGTCCAACCAAAACTGGCAACCCTATTTTTTGCATTTAATTTCTGTGCTTTAAATGTTCACAAACTGATTATGATTTCCTTCCAATGTGTTCATTTTCCCCAAGTGTTCACTGAATAATTTGGACAAATAATTTTCAGCTTCTGGGTCATTCATGAACTTTTCACTTTGATTATTCACTATTTCTAGTTTGCAATTGGTCACATATTATTGTTTCTGTTCCATGATTGGGTGTCTGAAATATTTCATCAGGAGAATGATGAATGATAAATAAGGCACTTTTTAGTGCAAATTTGAAGATAAATAATTATGTTAAAATGCATGAAGCTTTTGGGATTTCCAAGGATTTTTGCAGATACCTAGTAATCTAACATTAATATTTTGTACAAATTGCTTGTGAAACAAAATTTTAATTCCTTGTAACTTGTGTGGTTTTTAAGGCAACAAGTTTTAAAGAAGCCTAAAGTAGGAGCCCAACTGTGATTGAAATTCAATTATTCACTATTATATATATATAACTGATTTTAATGTGCTATTATCCTCCCCAAGGACGACGACTCACCATCTTATGGCTTAGTCACTTATGAGTTTTTCTGCATGCAAAGTCAGTTTTTTCCTAGTGAGGAAAGTTTGTGTGTTTCCTACATGTCTGGTCTGAAAATGAATTAAGCTCAAACCTAAAAAAAACCCTCAATTAAAATTAACCTTTGGACTGAGACAAAACATAGGATGTTTCAGACTTAGAGGAGCAGGGGGTTGGACTAGATGACCTCCTGAGGTCCATTCCAACCCTGATATTCTATATTCTAATATTTGAAGCCATCATGCTGAAGTGAGAGCAGAGGCTTTACCTAGACTGATTGTGCTCTTTCCCATTCACAGCTGCTGCCATCACAGGACCAGATTGTTCATGGCCATTGTATGAATGGAGGAAGGTCTATAGAGTCTTTGCCTCTTTTACCCCCTTATGCCATGCCTATTTGCAGTTATTGCACTCTCTTGAGTTCAGCAACTGCTCCCTGATGTTGCCCCCTAATGGAGAAAACAAGGCCACTGCTGAAAAGGAGAACACCATTGCATCCAAAGAACTTGACAACAGGCATGTTTCCCCTGTGCTGCACAACTGAGCTCTGGGAGACATTGTGCCTCCTAGAGTTTCCTTTCAGCATGGTAGAGTCTGTACCACCTTCAAAGAGAGCTAGAGCCTAACAGCAGTGTTGTCAAATAAAGCATAAGTTAGGCTCCCAAGTGGCTTAAAAAATCATGAGGTTTTATAAATAAGAAATTTATTCTGATTCTTCGGGTGTTTGAGCCTTTCGGGTTCACATTTTCAAGTCTCTACAACTATGAGAAATGAAAACTTTTTTTAAAACGAAAGCTGAAATTCTTGTGTGTTCTCGGGACTCCAGGAGCTAAAGCTTTAAGGAAAACACCAAATTCATGAGATTTAAAATATAATTGCAAGAGATGGCAACACTTTTATGGACACAATCTACTCTGTAGTAAGCTGCAGCTTTCCCCACTCATAGGGAGATTTCCAACAGAACTCAAACTGCTCTGTTGCCCTGCATAAATAATAGTTTCCTCAACCTCCTATTTATCATGTTATTCCCCCTCCACCCCACACTAGGTTTACCACCTCTGAGCTACAAAAAACTGGGACATTTGGGATGATCTTGATCCCATAAAACTAGCCAGCTGGCAGGGTCTGGAGCACCCTTTTACAGATGTCCCAGAGCAGCTACCTCAAGAAAGGGAAGATCCTGGGAAATCCTGGACAGGTGGCTGCCCTACCCCACACAGGGCTGTCATAGGGTCTCACCCCCACTTTGAGCTTTTGGGTTCAAAGATGGGGACCCGCATGTATTCTCCCCCCACCCTAACCCTTAGGGTAGGTTTCCTTTTCGCTGCCACCACTCGATTGATTCGGTGAATCGAGACACCCCTCTGTTCCCCCCTCCTCCTTCCAGAGACTTTCCTGGGGAAGCACAGATCAAATCACAGAGGGAGAAAGATTCCTTTCACTTCCCTCTCCCTTCCCTGCTTTCTCTGCTTGGAGACAACCCTTGTCTCCACAGAGTGGCGCCTAGCTTCCTTCCCCTGAATCCACAGGTAAGGAACTTAACCAAGTCCTGAACCTAAAAGAGTTTATTAAAAGAATAAAAAAAAGAAAAAAAATACACAATCTCTATGAATCCAAGATAGACATTCATAGTGTCTAATCTTATTAATTCCTGGAGAAATTTCTCCCTTTTCCTCAGTACAAACAATACAGGCAAAATTACGAATAATCAATACAAACACACAGAATTGCAGACGCAGGATTCTTATATGAAATTACCCAGTACTTCTAATACTCACTAGCTTGAATAGAAGAAATTAGTTCAGAAAGATGAGCAGACTTGATTAAGCGTCTGGGCTGGTGTAGTTCCAGACGGCTAAGAACACAGAACAAAGAACACAGAGACCCAAGTTCCCCGCTCTCTGGGATTTTCAAATTCTCTTCCCTGATTGGTCCTTTGGTCAGGTGTTTCACCAGGTCTGTGTTAACCCTTTACAGGTAGAACTTAACCCTTAACTAACTACTTATGACAAGGGCTATAATAAAATCTCAATTGAAATGGGAGAAGCAAAGAACAGGCACAAGCTGGGAAGGGGCCTGGGGTGACATGGCTGGCTTTACATGACGATAAAGCAGTGGTTCTCAAACTTCTGTACTGGTAACCCCTTTTACACAGCAAACCTCTGAGGGTGACAACCCCTCATAAATTAAAGACACATTTTTTATATTTAACATTATTATAAATACTGGAGGCAAAGTGGGGATTCGCGGTGGCGACTGACAGCTCACGACCCCCACATAATAAACTTGTGACCCCCTGCGGGCTCACGATGCCCAGTTGGAAAACCCCTGCAATAAAGCATTGTGTTTGCTTGGGGAGGTGCATTCTTGTTAGAGAATAACCCAGAGGAGTAGAGGGAGGGAGGGGAATCTAGGGTGTGGAGGGTTTGAATCTTTTCTTTGTGTATCTGTGATTTGTCTCCTTTGGAACTGTGATTTTTGTTTTTTTGGTTTGAGGTTTTTATTTAATCAATATGTGCACTGAGAGATGTAGTGTAGTCAGCAGTCCCTTCCATGAACTGTGGTTGCCAGGCCAGGATTTAGGGAGACCCTGTGTTAACACTAAGCAATTCCTAGGTTCTGTTAGCAATTCTGGGCCAGAGAGGGCCACTGCTTCAAGACAGAATCCTCCTTATGCTCATCACACTCTCGTCCTGACTCTTCTCCATCGAAATGTGTCTGTGTCTAAGCTCTAAGGTGCCTGTCAGTGTTATCATACAATACTGAAACCTCACTTGTCTTTTAATCATGTCCCCCAACCTGCTTCTGCTCTATTCTATACAAGGCAATAGCATGGTTTGGAGACACTGTTAAAACACTGGGTCCCAATTACGCTATTGGATGGAAGCATGTTTTGAATGTGAGATGGAATATCTGCAGGGTTAGTGGGTCTCTACCTCCTGCCCCTACATGGCTCTTATTGCATTGCAGAGGGGCAGAGAGAGAGGGAGCACTGGTCTGCTGGATGACATGTGCTCTGCATCAGATGGCATTTGATTCCTTTTAGTTTGAGATTAAGTAAAGTTTAGCTTTCTAAAAGGACTGAATTATTTTTCTCTACTATGCATGTCAACTGGTGAGTGCCCCCCGGTTCCCTTAATTGTCACGTATCTCCTCCTGGAGGCATAGGCACCGACTTCCCCTCTTCCACACGGTGGGTGCTTGGCCCCCTGCCCTGCCCCTGGCTCCACCCCCTTCCCATCCCCATTCCACCCCCTTTCCCTAAGTCTCCGCCCCTGCCCTGCCTCTTGTCCGCTTCCTCCCCTAAGTGCGCGTGTCCCTGCTCCTCCCCTTCCCTCCTGGGAACCTGTTAGGTGGCGGGAAGCGCTGGGAGGGAGGGTGAGGAGCGGGGATGCGGCGCACGGGGGGGACAGAAGGAGGTGAGGAGGAGGGAGCTTGGCTGCTGGTGGGTGCAGAGCACCCACTAATTTTTCCCCATGGGTGCTCCAGCCCCAGAGCACCCATGGGGTCGGCACCTATGTCTGGAGGAGCTTCCTCAGGCTCCTCTATGTGTCACAGCCAGCCACACCAGGCTCCTCACCAGTGCTAAGAGTCTGGGTAACAGGCAAGAGGAAATGCAAATTCTCATTGATTAGAAGAAATTTGATATAATTGGCATTGCTGAAACCTGCTGGAATAATTCATGTGATTAAAGTATTAAAATCACTGCTTACAACTAGGGTTGCCAACTTTCTAATCGCACAAAACCAAACACCATAGCCCCACCCCTTCCCCAAGGCCACGCCCCCTGCACTGCCCCTTCCCCAAGGCCCTGCCCCCCGCTCACTACATTCCCTCTCCCTCGGTGGCTCGCTCTCCCCCACCCTCACTCACTTTCACTGGCCTGGGGCAGGGGGTTAGGGTGGGTGAGGGGGTGAGGGCTCTAACTGGGGATGCAGCCTCCACGGTGGAGCCAGAAATGAGGGGTTCAGGGTGCAGGAAGGCACTCCAGGCTGGGACAGGGGGTTTGGGTGCATGAGGGCTCCATCTGGGGTGCAGGCTCTGGGGTGGGGCCAGAGATGAGGGGTTTGGGGTGCAGGAGGGGGCTCCAGGCTATGGGGTGGGGCAGAGGGGTTCAGGGTGTGGGAGGTGGCTCTGGGCTGTGGCAAGGGGTTGGGGTGAAGTGGGGTGAGAGCTCCATCTGGGGGTGCAGGCTCTGGGGTCAGACCGGGGATGTAGGGTTTGGAGTGCAGGAGGGGGCCCTGGGTTTGGGGGGGGGCTCAGGGCTGGGGCAAGGAGTTGGGGCTCAGGGTTGGGGCGCAGGCTCACTTCTGGCAGCTCCCGGTCAGCAACGCAGTGGGGGGCTAAGGCAGGCTTCCTGCTTGTCCTGGCTCCCCGCTGCACCCCAGAAGTGGCCAACAGGTCTGGCTCCTAGGCAGAGGCACGGCAGGCTCTTGCCCACAGGTTCCCAGCCAATGGGAGTGCAGAGCTGGTGCTCGGGTGGCCCCCACCACCTAGGAACCAGACCTGCTGGCCCCCTCCAGGGCACAGCTTGGAGCCAGGACAGGTAGGGACTAGCCTGCCTTAGCACCGCAGCACTGCCGAGCAGACTTTTAACAGCCCAGTCGGCAGTGCTGACCGGAGCCACCAGGGTCCCTTTTCCACTGGGTGTTCTGGTCAAAAACCAGATACCTGGTCACCCTGGTTACAACTGTAGTGCATTGAAAACTGAATTGAAATTGTAAGCTATCACTTTAAATGCTCAGGGTTTTTCCTGGTCCTGCTTGTGGGCTAGGGAGCCTGTAGGGAAGTGTGTTGCCAATTTGTCACTCGGTTTAGTGACTTTGGTTTCCCTGGTGAAAAAATAAGTGTCAGAGTGACCAGTGACAAATCTAGTGACTTTCACTGCCAATTACAGTGACATTCAGCGAAAGAAGTCACCAATATGTAGAATCACAAAATCATTCAGAAGCAGCTCAATAGTGTTCATAAAATCCATTCCATGCTCTTCTTACTACACCTCTACCCCGCTATAACGCGACCCAATATAACACGAATTTGGATATAACGTCGTAAAGCAGCACTCAGGGAGGCAGGGCTGTGCGCTCCGGTGGATCAGCGTGTCTGGCTCCGACACGCTGCTCTGAGCGGCGCATTAAGGGTGCCGGGCTGGGGCTGAGGGGTTGGATAAGGGGCATAGGATCTTGGGGGCGCTCAGGGAACAGGGAGTGGGGGGGTTGGATGGTTTGGAGGTTCTGGGGGCAGGGCAGTCAGGGAACAGGGAAAGTGGGCATTGGATAGGGTGTGGGAGTCCTGGGGGTGATTAGGGACGGGGTGTCTCTGGCTTTGGAAGGGGCGGTCAGGGGACAAGGAGCAGAGGGGCTTAGATGAGGATGGGGTCTTGGGAGGGGTTGTTAGGGGCGGGGGGTCCCTGGAGGGGATAGTTAGGGGACAAGAAACGGGGGGAATTGGATGGGTCAGGGGTTCTGAGTGGTCAGTCGGGGGCGGGAAGTAGGTGGGGGGTCAGATGGGAGAGGGGCCAGGCATGTTTGCTGGCTATTAATAACGGAAATGCTAGAGGCCAAAGCGAATTTGATATAATGTGGTTTCACCTATGATGCGGTAAGATTTTTTAGCTCCCGAGGACCACATTATATTGCGGTAGAGGTGTACATTCTTTTGCACACCCAAGTCAATGTCATTACGTCTCAACTGAGCATGTCCTCAGAAAGAATCACATTCCAGGGCTTCTTGGGCTAAGATCACGATAATCTGAAGGTAAGGAAAAGTAGTTTGTGGAGGCTAATTAAATACTTTGCTAAAGCCAGACGCACTTTGGAGAGAGCAGCACATTAGCCAGGGCTTGTTTTTATCCATATGTGTTCTTTGTGATGCAGGGAAAGATGGCTAATGAAGCAGGCAGGGCGGGAGAGGCAAGTTAGCCAGTAAGGAGAGCTGCACAGATGGAAGGTGGGGTGGGATGAGACAGGGCCATGTGCCCCAATGGGGCAGGGGCACCATACCTCCAGGGATGAAGCCCTTACTACAGAATCAAAGGTGGAGCCAGCTTGATTTCGTCTCCCCTTTACTCCTCCCCCTGGCTTGGCCTGGGGTTAGCTGCTCACCTGTTTTCAGAAATCAAACCCTGGGGAGAAAGGGGTTCTTTTTTGACTCCGTGCAGCACCGAGCTCAGGTGAGGCAAATGTCCTCTTCCCCCTGGCTCTGGGCTCTCCCTTTCATTAACCCATTGGCTCAAATCCAGGCTGGCAAGAGCTGCAGTGTACAGAGCACCCTACCCAATAAGCAGAGGGCTGCAGTTTCCTTCTCAATGAGCAGAGGGCACCCTCCTGATGATGACAGCGTACTGTTGTAGTTGCTTCTGGTGTGCAACAGAATGTAGTAAGAAAAGCATGGAATGGATTTTATTAACACTAGTGAACTGCTTGTGAATGATTCTGTGACTATACTTGCCTGGGGGCACGTGTGTGTGTGTGTGTGTGTGTGTGTGTGTGTGTGTGTGTGTGTGTGTGTGTGTGTGTGTGTGTGTGTGTGTGTGTGTGTGTATTAGGGCTGCTGATTAATCGCAGTTAACTCATGTGATTAGCTCAAAAAATTAATCATGATTAATGAATCGTATTGTTAAACAATAGAATACCAATTGAAATTTATTAAATATTTTTGGATGTTTTCTTACATTTTCAAATATATTGATTTCTATTACAACACAGAATACAAAGTGTACAGTGCTCACTTTATATTATTGTTATTACAAATATTTGCACTGTAAAAATGATAAACAAAAGAAATAGTATTTTTCAGTTCACCTCATACAAGGACAGTAATGTAATCTCTTTGTCGTGAAAGGTTTTAGAGTGGTAGCCATGTTAGTCTGTATCAGCAAAAAGAATGAGGAGTACTCTGCATGCATCCGATGAAGTGGGTTTTAACCTATGAAAGCTTACGTCCAAATAAATGTATTAGTCTCTAAGGTGCCACAAGTACTCCTCATTCTTTTTGTCGTGAAAGTGCAACTTAAAAATGTAGATTTTTTTGTTATATAACTGCACTCAAAAACAAAACAATGTAAAACTTTAGAGTCTACAAGTTCACTCAGTCCTACTTCTTCTTTAGCCAATTGTTAAGACAAACAAGTTTGTTTACATTTATAGGAGATAATGCTGCCTGCTTCTTATGCCGACTACCAAAGTGCCATGCTGTTCTCACTTTCAGGTGACATTGTAAACAAGAAGCAGGCAGCATTATCTCCTGCAAATGTAAACAAACTTGTTTGTCTGAGCAACTGGCTGAACAAGGAGTAGGTCTGAATGGATTTATAGGCTTTAAAGTTTTACATTGTTTTATTTTTAATGCATTTTTTGTGCATAATACTATATTTGTAAGTTCAATTTTCATGATAAAGAGATTGCGCTACAGTCCTTGTATTAGGTGAATTGAAAAATACTATTTCTTTTGTTTTTGACAGTGCAAATATTTGCAATAAAATATAAGCATAAAGTGAACACTGTATGCTTTGTATTGTGTGCTGTAATTGAAATCAATATATTTGAAAATGTAGAAAACATCCAAAAATATGCAAATAAATGGTATTCTATTATTGTTTAACAGCATGATTAATCGAGATTAATTTTTTAATCACTTGACAGACCTGCTATATATATAATTCTCTGTTGAATTCTCTGGACATTTTTTTAATGACATTTTTTACTCCTTTTGAGTGCTCAAATAGCTACATCTAGTGACTTTTCAGGGTTTGTCTGGTGACTTCTTGGTATGTGGAGTTGGCAACACTGCGAAGAGCCAGTAAGGTGGGGTGAATTGTGCCTCCCTGCCTTAGGGAGCAGCCTGCTTTGTCTCTCTCAGTTATGTGGTTCTTTTGTGTTATTGTTCTGAATGTTAAGCAATAAAGTAGTGTTACTTTGCAACCCTCTGGCAAGAGTATTTTATGTTTCTATTTAACTTTGCTGTGTGCATGCCATGAACATAACAACCTGTTCAGGAAAGAGAGTAGGGGCTTGGCTACACTTACAAATTTGCAGCGCTGCAGCAGGGTGTGAAAACACACCCTCTGCAGCGCTGCAAATTGCGGTGCTACAAAGCGCCAGTGTGGTCAAAGCCCCAGCGCTGGGAGCGCGGCTCCCAGCGCTGTCCCTTATTCCCCACAGGGAGGTGGAGTACGGACAGCGCTGGGAGAGCTCTCTCCCAGCGCTGGCGCTTTGACTACACTTAGCGCTTCAAAGCGCTGCCGCGGCAGCGCTTTGAAGTGTAAGTGTAGCCAAAGCCTAGGTGAAAGAGACGAGGAGTGACACTCTACATTAAAGACACCATTACCTGTTTTAGAGATATTGATAAGTCAGAGGCACAGTATCTCGAATGTACAGGGATCAATATGCTAACAAGCAGGGGGTACTTTTGTAAATTATAGATAATTGTCTAACACAAAAGGTATTGCAACCAACACGAGGTAACTGTTTGGGGCCTCATTATGATGGATAAAGATGAATTACTCGCTGGACTGGAAGTTTTGTGGTTGCCATGGGGACCAGTGATCATGACCTGATTACATTCAAACTGGGCACTGATGCAATCACTGCTGGAATACTGTGTCCAGTTCTGGTGTCCACAATTCAACAAGAATGTTGGTAAATTGGTGAGGGTTCAGAGAAGAGCCACAAGAATGATTAAAGGATTAGAAAATCTGCCTTCTAGTGATAGAGTCAAGGAGCTCAGTCTTTTTAGCCTAACAAAGACAGACTGTCAAGGGGTGACTTGATTACAATCTATAACTTATATGGGGAACAAATATTTAATAAAGAACTCTTCAATCAAACAGAGAAAGGTATAACATGATCCAATGGCTGGAAGTTGAAGCTAGACAAATTCAGACTGGAAATAAGACGTACATTTGTAACAGTGAGTGTAATTAACCATTGGAACAATTTACCAAGGGTTGTGGTGGATTCTCCATCACTGACAGTTTTTAAATCAGGATTGGATTTTTTTAAAAAGATCTGCTCTAGGAATTATTTTGGGGCAGGGTAAAGGCGTTCACTCACTGCAAGTGCACCTCCTTTCGGATAGGTCTGGGAATGAGACTCGCCCTGTCCGGCACCCACTTTTGCTGGTTGCTCGGGCTGTGGCCCTTCTCTCTTTGTGATTCAGAATGCTCCATCTTCATGACTCAGCCATCTGTCCAGGTCAATATATAGTCCTCCTCTTCTGGAGTAACAAAGTCCACCATACACTATCTTAGACAGTCTTCCATTCCAAATCTCCACATCCGGTGCCACTTTCCCAGTGGCTGACTGGGAAACCCAGGCCCTCCCTCTACACTGGGTTCCCACCCTGGAACCAGCAGCCAAGCTCTGCCAGTTCCATTCCATGCTGCTGTTTCCTTGGGCTTCCTTCTTCCCCGCAACTTCTCTGGGTTGACCCTTCTTTCAGGGCTAGGATCCCAGGACTTATCCTCTCCCCTGAGTATCCTCCTCATCACCTCTTTGTTCCCAGAGAGTGACTGCGGACTCCCCTCTCTGCAGCCCTCTGCTGCTGTCAACTTCCTGCCTTTATACTAACCAGCCTGCTCCTGCCTAGTTGGGCTCCATTAAGCCTGGCTCTCCTTCCAGGTGCAGCCGAGTACCAGTACTGGCCTCTTAGGCCCACGTTAACCCTGTCAGCACTTGTGTGGGCTACACACCTCATCACAGGAAGTCCTATGACCTGTGTAACACAGGAGGTCGGACTAAATGATCACAATGATCCCTTCCAGCCTTAGAATCTATGAACCTATGAAAAATAGACAATCCCAACCAGTATATATATCTTTCTTGATTGTGATATATATAATTACACTTGCTGCCTTCATGAACAAAACTGATCGTGAGGAAAAATTTAGACAGAAAAATATGACTGAAAATTGGGAGCTTTTAAGAAGAGTTTTTTTAGCTGGCCAAAAAGACATGATTCCACAGTCAAGGAAGAGGACAACTTTGGCTAAAAGGTGGGTTCAGTGGTGAAGTGATGGCAGTATTTAGAAATAAAGGAACAATATATAACAAATGGTAAAAAGGGGAATTAGAGAGCAATCAGTATAAATTAGAAGCTATAAAGTGGAGAAAATGTGTAAGGAAAGATAAAGACATCAGGGAAAAATCCATGGCTGGCAGGGCTAAGGATAACAAGAAGGAGTTTTTAAAGTACATTAGGAACCAAAGAACTCCTAGAAACCTTAGAAATCAATCCATTACTATGCGGTGATGGTAAAAATGTTAATAAAGATGCAGAAATGGCAGAAGTGTTCAATAAATATTTCTATTTTGTATTTGAAAAGAAGCAAGATGATGGACTCGTAACACATGGGAATGATGAAGTACTTTCCAGGCCATTATTAATTAAGGAGGATGTTAAACATTTTTAAATCAACAGGCCCAGATAACTTGCACCCAAAAATCCAAAAAGAGTTGGCTGACAAGACCTCTGGCCTACTGATGTTCATCTTTAATACAGTTTGGAATATGGGGAAAATTTCAGAAGACTGGTTATGCCAATATTCAAAGAGGGCAAGCAAGATGACCCAAATAACTGCAGGTTGGGGAAAACTGATACAGGATTCAACTGATGAAGAATTAAAGGACAGGAATATAATTAAGGCCAGTCAACATCATATGATGGAAAATAAGTATTGTCAAACAAACCTCATTTAATTTTTTGATGAAATTGCAAGTTGTATTGATAAAGGTAACTGCATAGTAACTGCACAGTAAATGCAAGGTAACTGTAATATGCTTAGGGCGTGTCTACACAGGGAAAAACCCGGAATAGATATTGCACAATAGGTATTGCTGAATAGCTATTCCTCAATAGTTTGCTGTGTGAACACTCTTACTCTGCCTTTGTGTGGTTTAGCTTAATCCACTTTGGCAGTGGATAAACCTAAACCATAGACACTCTCAGGGCTTGGCTACATTGGAGAGTTGCAGCGCTGGTGGTGGCTTTACAGCGCTGCAACTCACTCACCGTCCACACTTGCAAGGCACATACAGCGCTGTATCTCCCTGGCTACAGCGCTGGTTGTACTCCACCTCGACCTGGGAAATAACGACTATAGCGCTGCTGATGCAGCGCTGCTCCTCCAGTGTGGCCACCAAAAGCGCTGTTATTGGCCTCCAGAGGTATTCGGAGGTATCCCAGAATGCCTGTTCAGCCACTCTGCTCATCAGTTCGAACTCTACTGCCCTGGCCTCAGGTGACCAAGTGTCAGACCCGCCCTTTAAATGCCCCGGGAACTTTAAAAATCCACTTCCTGTTTGCTCAGCCAGGTGTAGAGTGGAATCAGTGAATCCTTCCAGGTGACCATGGCTCCACGTGGCAAACGAGCCCCAGCATGGAGCAATGGCGAGTTGCTGGACCTCATCAGTGTTTGGGGGGAGGAAGCTGTGCAGTCCCAGCTGCGCTCCGGCCATAGGAATTACGATACCTATGGGCAGATATCAAGGGCCATGCTGGAAAGGGGCCATGACCGGGACACGCTGCAGTGCAGGGTTAAAGTGAAGGAGCTGCGGAGTGCCTATTGCAAAGCCCGCGAGGGAAACCGCCACTCCGGCGCTGCCCCCACGACCTGCCATTTTTACAAAGAGCTGGACGCGATACTTGGGGGTGACCCCACTTCCACTCCGAGGACCACGATGGACACTTCAGAGCGGGGGGAGGAGGAGGAGGAGGAGGAAAGCGAGAGTGAGGGTACTGGGGTGGGGGGAGACACCCCGGAGTCCCAGGAGGCATGCAGCCAGGAGCTCTTCTCAAGCCAGGAGGAAGGTAGCCAGTCGCAGCAGCCGGTACTTGGTGGAGGACAAGCAGAGGAGCGGGTTCCCGGTAAGCGGCTTTTATTTTCAGGACTGAAATTTTTCGGGAGAGGAGGGAGGGTTAGGGCTGCATGCAGGCATGCCTAGATGCAGAACAGCCCATTGATGTGGTCTATCACGTCGTGGTAATCGGCCTCTGTAATCTCTGCAAAAGTTTCAGCCAGAGCGTGGGCAATGTGCTTGCGCAGGTTTCTTGGGAGAGCCACTGTGGTCCTTGTCCCAGTCAGGCTAACGCGTCCGCGCCACTGTGCCGCGGGGGGTGGGGGGACCATTGCAAGACACAGGCAAGCTGCATAGGGGCCAGGGCGGAATCCGCATTGCAGTAGAAGACCCTCCCGTGCTTCCCAGGTGACTCGCAGCAGTGAAATATCTTCCAGGATAAACTCCTGTGGAAAAGGTTGGGAGACTGTTCAGTGTAGGTGCCCCCTGCAGCTGTTTGCTTTCCCCAACACACAGAAACCCCGAGGACAGTGCAGCCCTGAAATAATCAGTCCCCCTTACTCACCATTTATGCTATTGTGAAGACTGTTACCCTCCTTAACTGCGGGGGAATAACTATCTGGTATAAACAATGCTGCCTCTGTTAAGTGTTGCATTTTTGCCTTTACAGATGCAACCTTGAGATCTCGGCTGCCCGTGTTATCAACGACTGAGAGACTACAAAACCTCCGGAAGAAGTCGCGAAAAAGCAAACAAGATATGCTGCAAGCAGTTATGCAGCACTCTGTCACAGAGAATCAAAAAGTGCAGGACTGGAGGGAAAGGGAAAGCAGGATCCACCAGAGAAATGCAGCGGACAGGAAGAAAAGCACAAAGCAGCTGATAAGCATCCTGGAGCGCCAAGCAGACTCTATCCAGGTGCTCGTAGCCATGCAAGCGGAGCACTACCGCACCGCTCCCCCCCCCGCCACCCTTGTCCCAAAGCTCTTTCCCTTGTGTCCCCATGTCAGCTCAAAACCCCCTTCCCCAGCATCCAGGTTCTTACCACCACCACCAGCTGCCTCCAACACCTGTATGTTCACCAACCAGCCCTGAGAACTACGACCCTTACCCTCTGCACTCAACCCCCATCACCATGCAGTATAGCCATCCTGAAGTGCAACAGTCATTGCACAGCACTCCAGACAGGACATATTCAAACCTGTGACTCTACAGTTCCCCACCCCACCCCTCTGCCCTTTTAGGTTCCCAAAAACTAGTGTGTCTGTCTGTCTGTCAATAAAGTTATATTCTTTTCAATAAATGAATTCTTGGCTTTGAAAAGAGTCTTTATTATTGCAGAAAGTCAAAGATACCCTAGCCCAGGAAAGAAACAGGCACTGCAAATCAGCTTAGCAAACACAGATTCCTACTAACATTGTAACCACTGCACTTCACTCCCGTGCAAGGCACCAAACATTACTGTTGGTTTTCAGCCTCAAATTCCTCCCTCAAGGCATCCCTAATCCTTGCAGCCCTGTGCTGGGCCTCTCTAGTAGCCCTGCTCTCTGGCTGTGCAAATTCAGCATCCAGGCGTTGAACCTCAGAGGTCCATGCCTGACTGAATCTTTCACCCTTCCCTTCACAAATATTATGGAGGGTACAGCACGCGGATATAACCGCGGGGATGCTGCTTTCCCCCAAGTCCAGCTTCCCATACAGAGATTGCCAGTGCCCCTTTAAACGGCCAAAAGCACACTCCACAGTCATTCGGCACCGGCTCACCCTGTAGTTGAACCATTCCTTGCTACTGTCAAGGCTCCCCGTGTATGGTTTCATGAGCCACGGCATTAACGGGTAAGCGGGGTCTCCAAGGATCACAATGGGCATTTCGACATTCCCTAATGTGATCTTCCGGTCTGGGAAAAAAGTTCCGGCCTGCATCTTCCTGAACAGGCCAGTGTTCCGAAAGATGCGTGCATCATGCACCTTTCCGGGCCAGCCTGTGTTAATGTCAATGAAATGCCCACGGTGATCCACAAGCGCCTGGAGAACCATGGAGAAATACCCCTTCCGATTAACGTACTCAGATGCTAAGTGGGGTGGTGCCAGAATAGGAATATGCGTCCCATCTATCGCCCCTCCACAGTTAGGGAAACCCTTTTGGGCAAAGCCAGCCACAATGTCCTGCACATTCCCCAGAGTCACGGTTCTTCTTAGCAGGATGCGATTAATGGCCCTGCAAACCTGGATCAACACAATTCCAATAGTTGACTTTCTCACTCCAAACTGGTTCCCAACCGATCGGTAGCTATCTGGAGTTGGCAGCTTCTCCACCGGCAGGGCAGATCTCAATCTTGTGTCCTTATGCCACAGGGTGGGGGTGAGCTCAGCACACAGTCCCATGAAAGTGGCTTTTCTCATCCAAAAGTTCTGCAGCCTCTGCTCGTCATCCCAGACTTCCATGATGATGTGATCGGTGTTCCACGGTGCTGAGCATGTCTGTGAATGCCACAAGCAATTTCGTGTCGTACGCATTACGCGACTCGTTATCATCGTCGGACTCCTCACTGTCACTTTGGATCTTAAGGAATAGCTCAACTGCCAAACGTGATGTGCTGGCGAGACTCGTCAGCATACTCCTCAGCAGTTCGGGCTCCATTTCCCACAGAAATTGCGCTGCACAGAAACCGTTGAAATAGGCAAGATAGTGCCAAACGTGGATGGAAAAACAGGGATTGCTGGTATGTGAAGCGATGCATCACGGGGCGTTGGGACAGGAAGCAGAATGACCCGCCCCCTCCGCCCCCTTCCCACAACCCACGGTGCCAGAATGGGAAGAGGTGCTCTGTGGGATAGCTGCCCATAATGCACCACTCCCAACACCATTGCAAATGCTGCAAATGTGGCCACACTGCAGCGCTTTCCCTACACAGCTGTACGAAGACAGCTGTAACTCCCAGCGCTGCACACCTGCAAGTGTAGCCAAACCCTCAGTGTGTAATAAGAAGGTCCACACAGGAACTTAGTATGGAATAGCTATTGCACTTCAAATTCACACCTTTCTTTATTCTGCACTTAGACAAGGCTCCTAAACTTTTGTAAGGCATTTGATTTAATACCACAGAACATTTTGATTAAAAAATCAGCACTATACAATGTCAACAAAGCACGCGTTAAATGGATTAAGAACTAGCTAACTGACAGATCTCAAAAAGTAGTAGTCAATGGGGAATCATCATCAAATTGGCATGTGTTTTTAGTGGGGTTTTACAACATTGGTACTAGGCCCAGTACTTTTCAAAATTTTCATCGCTGATCTGGAAGTAAATATAAAATCATTGCTGATCAAATTTGCAGATGACACAATGATTAGCAGAGTGGTAAATGATGAGGGCAGGGCAGTTATACAGAGCAATCTGGATCACTTGGTAAACTGGGCCAATTTAAGCAATATGTGTTTTAATACAGCCAAATGCAAAATTATACATCTAGGAACAAGGAATGCTGGCCATATCTGCAGAATGGGGGACCATATCCTCAAAAGCAATGACTCTAAAAAGGATTTAGGGATCACAGTGGACAAGCAACTGAACATGATTCTAAATGTAAATTATAGATTCTAAATCAGTGGAAGTGACAACTGATCAATGGATTGTTTTTGCTGTGGGAAAAAAAGACATGCAATTCTTGGATGTATAAACAGGGAAGTAGTGAGTAGGAGTAGGAAGCAGAGATGGCATGGTATTTACCAGAAGTGGGTTTTACCTGATAAAATCATGGGGGAAACTAGTTAGTCCCAGTTTAAGGCATTTTCTATTTTAAAAACAGTTTCATTAATGCACACTACATTCCACTTAGTTTTAGTTACATATTCAAGTCATGGTGACATAAGGCAGTAGATTTGTAGATTTAGAGTTGTAGAAACAAAATGTAAATCTGCAGTGAGTGTAATACTAATATAAATAATTATAATCCTGAACATTGGAATGTCTGTATACATTCTGGTTCGGTATTTTCTCAAGGAAGTTGTACAGGTCATGACTCATTTCAGTTTTCAATATTATATAAACAGAATTCAAAAACATTTGATTATATGAAAATGACAATAATGCAGAGTTGCAGGCTTGAAGCATTAAGCAATCAGAAGCATGCAGAGTTACAAACTACTAGTCCAGGTCCACTTGGCCATGCAGCATCCTATAGCAGAAGACCAACTTTGTAGTGGATAGACCGTACCTATTCCTCAGTTTTGAATTGATGTATTCAAAGTTTGAAAAGATTCATTCTGTGCTTGCTGAACTTGCTGGCCACTGATGCCATTATTTTTTACAGTTTAACCTAGGTTTAAGCTAGTATTTACCCTCTCCTAAACTAGTTTTTCCCTGGAAATTGCCAACCCTGGTAGAGAGGTGGTTTTACCTCTGTACATGGCATTGGTGAGATAAGTACTGGAATACCTTATCCAGTTCTGGTGTCCACATTTTTTAAATTGGAGAGGCTGCAGAGAAGAGCCACAAATTTGAGAGCTGGAGAAAATGCCTTACAGTGATAGATTTAGCAGTGAGAGAGCTTATCAAAAAGAAGACTGAGTGGTGACTTGATTATGTTGATAACTACCTTCACATGAAAAAAATGCTGGGTACTGAAGGGCTCTTTAATCTAGAGACTGACAGAACAAGAACCAATGGCTGGAAGTTGAAGCCAGACAAACTCAAATTAGAAATAAGGCACAAAATTGTAATAGTGAGGGTGATTAACCACTGGAATAAACTACCAGTGGTGGGTTCTCCATCCCATATCAGTGCTGGATACCTGTCTAAAAGATATGCTTTAACCAAACACAAGTTATTGGGCTCAATACAGTGGATGAAACTGAATGGTCTGTTATATACAGAGGTCAGGCTAGATGATCTAATGGCCTGTTATGGCTTTAAGAGTTATGAATCTATGACACACACTCCTTCCTTTGCTCAACTCTGAAGCAGAACCCCTTAGAGCACTGTTTAAAGCAATGGAATCAAGAAATCCTGACTGGATGTTTTGTCCCGGCAGGGAATGAGGTGATTGCAGTGGACTGGAAGGGATTGAAAGATGTGGACCAGATCAATATGGACAGCACCAGCTCATTGCATGGCAGTAGCATCCACCGACCCTCCACTGAGGTGAGTGCCCATCCTATGCCCAAGGGGAGAAGATTGGAAAGTCTCAACCGCACTGAATACATATAAAAGGTCTGGGGTCACCAACCTCAACTGGGAAAGGCACAAAAGTTTTCCTTGCACTAGAGACTTTGGGGCATCAATTTTCAGAAGTGAAAGCTTTGATTTTCAGTTCCTAGAGTAGAACATGAAAAATAGCTCAGTGTGAGTCTGAAAACCATTTCAGTCTGAATTGCTTGAGTGCTGGCTTAGATGGGAGGCCCTGGCATAGAACAGATCTACATTGTTGTGGGGAAACAAAAGAGCATTTTAGTCTCTCATTGCATTTTTTAGGGGGTATTCACGGTTAACTGCTGTTAAATTATTGGACAGTATCTCCTGTGCTGATTCATTTCTTGTTTTGAATGATGCAGCTTCTGTAACTTAACACATGAATTTTCTTTATTGTAATGTCCAGTGCATGCAATCACAAGACCTTTCACATTAAACAAAAAGATCAAGGCTCTTTTTATTCAATAGCCATGCCATGTTAATTTACAAAGCACATACAATTTTACACATTACAAAATAACAATATATAAGAATTGCATCTTGATTCAGCATTTCTTCAACTGTGGAGTGTAACTCCCAGAAACTCCTGTTTTAGGGAGTTGTGCCACAAACAGGAGATAAGTAACTCAAGGAGATCCTCAATGAACTAGCACTATAGGGGCAGAAGGGGACACTTGGAACTCGTTTGCAGAAGGAAGATTGGCTTTGTGTGGATGTATTTAATCATTTCAGGAGTGAATGGCTTTGTAGCCTGTTATAGAACCATTTTCGACTGAAATATTCATTTTCTAGCTCACCTTTGAGTGAGTCCGAGGGCAGTGCGGTTCCCACAGAGGGTTATGCACTTGTTACTGCCCTGAAATAAGAACCTGACAAATTCATCCTCTTTGAAAATATCTGACATTGCCAGTGCACAATGTTCAGCAAAAGAAGGCAGTGTGAATGCAGGGAGTTCCTATCAGAGGGTTATATATTGTCTGTCTCTCTCTCTTTTTCCCTCTCTGTTTCTTTGTATATTTCCAATCCCTTATGTCATTAACCATGGCCGCATACATACAGACACCACAGTGATCAGGAGGGAATGAAGCCGGGACCTTCAGAACCAAAAGCACAAGACCATACCACTTGAGCTAAAGGAGTAACTCCTTTATCTGTGAGTAAGTAGCAGGCTGTTATAATCATTAGGACCAGCCACTAGAGAAATACATGGTCGCACACACTACACCCATGTGTTATATTAACATGTTCTCTTTCTTCTCTTCCATAGCAAACCCGGACAGATTTCTCCTGGGATGGTATTAATGTGAGTATAAACCTTGAAGCCCTCCTCCCTTCATGAGAGGCAGCAAAGGAGCATTTGCACAGCTGATGAGGATGTTCACGTTTCCACCTGGTGGAAGCCCAGGTTTAACAGAATGTGTCTAACTCTGTCACTGTGAATAGTGAACACAATTATGGAGATATCTCTGGGGGCCCAGAGTGCCACTGGAATTCTGGGCATCATTATGGGGCCTCTGGCTGTTGATAGACCTTGCAGTAATATTTGGGGGAGTATCTGTGTGCTGGTGGATTTGGGTTGTCTCCAGGTCCCCTGTTGTTTTGCTAGTGAAGATAGCTATGGGATCTGTAGGTGCCATTGGATCTTGAGCTGTCGCTAGCCATTTTTGGGTGACTATGTGTGATCTCTGAGGCTGCTAGATTATTCTGGGGTTTCTGGGTATGGCTGGATTATTGAGGTATATCTGTGGCATATCTGGTTATTAATACTCTTGGTCAGGGCATAATATCACCTTCAGAGGTTAGGAAGAAATTTATCCTTATGGGACAGTGTTATACAATGAGGTGTTTGGGGTTTTATGCTTCTCTCTGGAGTATTCAGCACTGACCACTGTTGTCAACAGGGAGGAAAAAAAACCAAGCAAAGGCAAAGATTAAAAACAAGGCTTTTTCCATGCACTGTAAGAAAAGAGAAAAGATACAAACCATTGCTCCTACTTCTCCCCCTTTTTGCAGGTCATCTTTAAGCTGCAGTGACCGTATTTGTGTTCGTTTTCTCTGCTCGCTAGTGCAATATCAGTGCAGGGGAAAGTTTCCTGGTGCTGAAGCCATTTGTATTGGTTCCCCCAAAAGTATTTCTAGCACTGGCAGCTCGCAAGATGTGGACTCTGAAGTTCATGTCATGTGATTATTGGGACTGCTCAGCAATGGAGCAACCCACACCCCAAAGGTGCAAGCAGTGCAGTAGGGTTGCCAACTTTCTAATGGCACAAAACCAAACACTCTTGCCCTATCCCCTACCCCACCCCTTCCCCAAGGCACTGCCCCTTCTCCAAGGCCCCACCCCCATTCACTCCATCCTCCCTCCCTCCATTGCTCGTTTTCCCCCACCATCACTCACTTTCATTGGGCTGGGGCATGGGGTTGGGGTGCAGGAGGGAGTGAGGACTCTGGCTGGGGGTGCAGATGAGGGGCTTGGGGTGCAGGAAGGGGCTCTGGGCTGGAGCCATGAGGTTCTGAGTGCAGGAGTGGGCTCAGGACTGGGGCAGGGGGTTGGGGTGCAAGGGAGGGTGTGGGCTTCAGGAGGGAGTTTGCATGCGGGAGGGGGCTCAGGGCTGGGACAGGGGGTTGGGGTGCAGGAAGAGGTGTGGGGTGTGGGATCTGGGAGGGGGCTCGGGCTGGGGCAGGGGGTTGGGATGCAGGCTCTGGGAGGGAGTTAGGGTGTGGGAGGGGGTTCCGACCTGAGAGAGGGAGTTTTGGGTGTGGTTTCTGGGAGGGGGTTAGGGTGTGGGAGGGAGTTCTGACCTGGGGCAGAGGGTTCGGGGTGCAGGCTCCAGCCGGGTAGTGCTTACCACAGGCAGCTCCCTGCGGTCAGTGGTGCATTGTGGCTAAGGCAGGCTCCCTGCCTGCCCTGGCTCCATGCTGCTCCCAGAAGCAGCTGGCATGTCCAGCCCAGCTCCTAGGTGGAGGGGCAGCCAGGTAGCTCCATGCCAGCAGGTGCCACCCCCATGGATCCCATTGACTGCAGTTTCTGGCCCATGGGAGATGTGGAGGCAGAGCTCAGGGCAGGGGCAGTGCGCAGAGCTTTCCTGATCGCCCCTGTGCCTAGGAGCCGCAGGTTCATTCCGGCCGCTTCCCGGAGCAGCATGGAGCCAGAGCAGGCAGGGAGCCTGCCAGGGCCATCCTTAGGATTTATGGGGTCCTATGCAGTATTATTAAACTGGTGCACCTATGCCCAACGGCAGCCCGGGCTCACGTGTATTTTAGATAAGGGGGGTCTTTTGAAGGATTTATTTAAAAAACCATATGTCTGAAGATCCAAGCATTTAAGGCTAAAGATGAATACTCAGATTGTGCATCTAAAAATCTATGCAAGGATTTTTTAGAGATGTGATTTTATAATCTTCAGCAACACACTAATGAAATATTTTTAAAGCAAAATTTAAACTAAGGTCCTGTAGACTAACATGTTCTGAGTAAATATACAGTCATGCACAACTGTTTTTGTCAGTAAATTCAGAAACTGACGGTATATACATGGAGGTTGGCAAATGCCTGTTAAATGACTTCATTACCCCTTGAATGGCTCTTTAACAGTTTCAGTGTTGTGCTAATAGGTCTGGCAGGCTGGGAGGCCTTTTCACTTTTAAGGAAGACTCTCCCCTCTGAAGGAAGACTCACCAGGCTGCAGCAACCAGCTGTGGTGGGAGCCTGCAGGAAGGGTCAGAACAGGGATAGGAAGAGGCAGGAGGGTGGACACTAAGACCCAGGGGTGCTCCAAATTTCCGGGTGCCCTACACAGCCACCTATGCTGCTATTGCCTAAGGACAGCCCTGGAGCCTGCCTTAGCCCCACGGCACCACTGACTGGACTTTTAATGGCCCAGTCAGTGGTGGTGACCAGAGCTGAAGGGTCCCTTTTCGACTGGGCGTTCCAGCTGAAAACTGGACGCCTGGCAATCCTAGCGCCAGGTACGCTGTGACTCCAAGGCTAGCACTATAAGTACTTCAGCAACTGGGTCTTGTAGGCTTAGCCCTGATGGGTCCCGCTAACCGCTCAGACACATGGCCAAGGGAAAAGATATTTTCCTAGGGCTGGCAGGAAGGGGAAAGATGACAGATACCCTAGTTACAGAGGATTAAACAGTTGCAGTTCAAAGAAAGCAAGAGTAGTTCCTGTTTGGGTCCACGGGAAAGGCCTATAGAGAGTCAGGACTCTTCAGGCCTAGTGCCTGGGATGTCCTCTCCAGCCCAGTCTCTATTCACGCAAACAGGAGTTTGCATGTTTCCAGGACAGGCTCAGTTAGTGTCTCACTGGGGCCCCTCTGTACTGGCTCCCTGTCCAGCCGCTGCTGCTCCCCCATAAACTCTGCACAGCCCTGCCCCCAGCTGTGATGCCGGGCAGTCACAGCCCGATCCACACACAGCTCTGCTACTGTTCCCTCCTCCAGCTTCTCTCCAGCGCCCCGCTGCCACCATGTGGCCACTGCTTCAGCTCCCCTTCCCACAACCCCCACTCCTCCTCAGCTGAGCCCAGCCACCTCCTGGTTCAGGGCCTTTCCCCATACATGGCCACTAGCCCGGGAAAAGGGAATGTACAATGTGGAGAGAGCTGAGGGGAGCTGTAGTTTCCTGCTTTGCAGATCCATCGCATAATTGTATTCTCTGCCCTTCACAGGTCTGTTCATACTTATATGATTGTCCACAGCTAGGGGGGAGGGGGTGTTTTGCAAAAGAGAGTACATGTTTTCTTGTTGGTCAGCTGAAATAAATCGATACTCAAGGGGAAAAATATACAAGTGAAACCAGGTACTACATGTAGGTTTTGCCACAACTGTCAAGGGATAAGGAACCCCCCCCCCCCTCTCTCTCTCTCTCTCTCACACACACACACACACACCATTGAATCCCTACATTGGTTTTCCATTGTCCATCACACTTTTTATCAATACCCTACACAACTCTACTCTGGCCTAAATCTTTGACCTTAGAATCATAGAATCATAGAATCTCAGGGTTGGAAGGGACCTCAGGAGGTCATCTAGTCCAACCCCCTGCTCAAAGCAGGACCAAGCCCAACTAAATCATCCCAGCCAGGGCTTTGTCAAGCCTGACCTTAAAAACCTCTAAGGAAGGAGATTCCACCACCTCCCTAGGTAACCCATTCCAGTTCTTCACCACTCTACTAGTGAAAAAGTTTTTCCTAATATCCAACCTAAACCTCCCCCTCTGCAACTTGAGACCATTACTCCTTGTTCTGTCATCTTCTACCACTGAGAACAGTCTAGATCCATCCTCTTTGGAACCCCCTTTCAGGTAGTTGAAAGCAGCTATCAAATCCCCCCTCATTCTTCTCTTCTGCAGACTAAACAATCCCAGTTCCCTCAGCCTCTCCTCATAAGTCATGTGCTCCAGCCCCCTAATCATTTTTGTTGCCCTCCGCTGGACTCTCTCCAATTTATCCACATCCTTCTTGTAGTGTGGGGCCCAAAACTGGACACAGTACTCCAAATGAGGCCTCACCAGTGCTGAGTAGAGGGGAATGATCACATCCCTCGATCTGCTGGAAATGCCTCTACTTATACAACCCAAAATGCCATTAGCCTTCTTGGCAACAAGGGCACACTGTTGACTCATATTCAGCTTTTCATCCACCGTAACCCCTAGGTCCTTTTCTGCAGAACTGCTGCCCAGCCATTTGGTCCCTAGTCTGTAGCAGTGCATGGGATTCTTCCGTCCTAAGTGCAGGACTCTGCACTTGTCCTTGTTGAACCTCATCATATTTCTTTTGGCCCAATGCTCTAATTTGTCTAGGTCCCTCTGTATCCTATCCCTACCCTCCAGCGTATCAACCACTCCTCCCAGTTTAGTGTCATCTGCAAACTTGCTAAGGGTGCAGTCCACACCATCCTCCAGATCGTTAATGAAGATATTGAACAAAACCGGCCCCAGCACCGACCCTTGGGGCACTTCACTTGATCCCGGCTGCCAACTAGACATGGAACCATTGATCACTACCCGTTGAGCCCGACCATCTAGCCAGTTTTCTATCCACCTTACCGTCCATTCATCCAGCCCAGACTTCTTTAACTTGCTGGCAAGAATACTGTGGGAGACTGTATCAAAAGCTTTGCTAAAGTCCAGAAATAGTACATCCACTGCTTTCCCCTCATCCACAGAGCCGGTTATCTCGTCATAGAAGGCAATTAGGTTAGTCAGGCATGACTTGCCCTTGGTGAATCCATGCTGACTGTTCCTGATCACTTTCCCCTCCTTTAAGTGGTTCAGGATTGATTCCTTGAGGACCTGTTCCATGATTTTTCCAGGGACTGAGGTGAGACTGACTGGCCTGTAGTTCCCTGGATCTTCCTTCTTCCCTTTTTTAAAGATGGGCACTACATTAGCTTTTTTCCAGTCATCCGGGACCTCCCCCGATCGCCATGATTTTTCAAAGATAATGGCCAATGGCTCTGCAATCTCATCGGCCAACTCCTTTAGCACCCTCGGATGCAGCGCATCCGGCCCCATGGACTTGTGCTCGTCCAGCTTTCCTAAATAGCCCCGAACTACTTCTTTCTCCACAGAGAGCTGGTCACCTCCTCCCCATACCGTGCTGCAGAGTGCAACTGTCTGGGAGCTGACCTTGTCTGTGAAGACAGAGGCAAAAAAAGCATTGAGTACACTAGCTTTCTCCACATCCTCTGTCACTAGGTTCCCTCCCTCATTCAGCAAGGGGCCCACACTTTCCTTGACTTTCTTCCTGTTGCTAACATACCTAAAGAAACCCTTCTTGTTACTCCTAACATCTCCGGCTAGCTGCAACTCCAAGTGTGATTTGGCCTTCCTGATTTCACACCTGCATGCCTGAGCAATACTTTTATACTCCTCCCTGGTTATTTGTCCAATCTTCCACTTCTTGTAAGCTGTTCTTTTGTGTTTAAGATGAGCAAGGATTTCACTGTTAAGCCAAGCTGGTCGCCTGCCATATTTACTTTTCTTCCTACACATCGGGATGGTTTGTTCCTGCAACCTCAATAAGGTTTCTTTGAAATACAGCCAGCTTTCCTCGACTCCTTTCCCCGTCATGTTATTCTCCCAGGGGACCTTGCCCATCAGTTCTCTTGAATCTTATCGCATTGCCCTCTATTCCACCAGCGACAATCAGCCTTGAAATCATATTCATCTCCTTTGTCCACTTCCATCTTTGACCTTTCCCACTCCACCCCATGCATGGAATGCTTTCCTTGACCTCATCCCTATTCTTCAGGCCGCCTCCTCTGCACATTCAGGTCCTTAATGAAGACTCATCTCTACCACAAGCCCCAGAAGAACTGTACCAACAATAACTCTGTGTGTCTCACCATGTACAGTACATGGAGCTGGTCTCCAGGGGTAAATACATGTATCAGATGGCTTAAACTATTTTGTGCTTCCCTATCTTTCAGCCCTCATTGTGCCCACTCCCTTGGGACTCCTTCCAGCACTCTGTTCTCACTCAATCACCATTTTTCAAAATCAGCCAGCCACAGAGATGTTTCCTTCCCACAAGTATGAATTTCTCCCCCTAATTGCACCTGCCTGAGATCCAGAATAGATGAAGCTCAATCCCAGGCCACTGACAGATTTACAGTTCAAATCTCGTGACACTGCTATGCTAGAAATAGGGACTTCATATCACTTGAAAGGGAATTCCCAGCTTCCAATGGGACAACTGGAAGTGCCTGAATTATCAGATCTTAAAATCATTATTTGTTCATATATCAAAATGCTATTTAATAAAGACATTATTTGGGGTTTCCATGGCTTCATATGAGCCCTGTACAGTAGGTAACTCGAGCAACTGGATACAAGGATAGAAATATACTAGTTAGAGTCCCAATAAAATTTGTAAAAATTCTTTAAAATGTTCCTAAAATAGTATTCCTGTAAAATCTGTGGTATGTACAGAATCCATGGTGGTGTGGTAGAGGAAAAAGTTTTATTGGCTCTTGGATGATTTGTGGCTTTGTCACTAGTGAGTAATGGAACCATCCCAAATTCATGCTGATAAAATCCTTGCACTAAACAATATCTGCATGCATTCTCTGTATATACAATTATTTACACTCCAAGGACCATTGTTTCAAAAATCCCTGTTGAGCACTTTCTTGAGCGGTTAGCCAATATTTGGGGCCTTGCTGAATTATTTCAGTTAGAAGGAGAAATTGATGATACAGTCAAGTATTTCTACGGTGCAAACCTGTTTGTTTACAAAGAATGTTCAAAGTCCTGTTTCCCTGATTGCAGTAGAAACAAACAGCAACAGGCAGTTTCCTTGCTCACAGTTCCAAAGCCTGTCTTTTCAGGCAATCCTGTGTCCCAAGGAGCTCTGTCCCTCTGCTTCCTTTCATGGCCGTGCTCATAACTGCTCTCTGGCTTTCTTGTTGCTTTCTCCCTTTGACACAGGAAGACACATACAGAACCCCAACTAATCAGTGGCCCAGATCAATCTCCAGGGAAATCCATTGGCCATATTGCTTAGCTTCAGATTGGCCTTGCATATGGCTTAGTGCCCTGGATGGTGGCTTCCACTGTCTCCAGAAATCTTATTCCATAGAGGCATTTAATTGCTTCTTCCATTTAGCCTAAATGAAGGGTAGCTGGCACACTCATCAGCCTTAGCAAGTTCTGTGATTGCCCCTAGATCAAACAGTTGCTTGATAGCAGCTATTAACACCTTCCAGCAAAACAGTTCCATTAATTTTGAGTGTCTTCATTTTTGGGTGCCCAGCTTGAAACACTGTGGGCCTGATTATAGGATGTATTAGAAATGGAAACAAAAGGGCAACAAAAAACATCAGAGATATGGAACAGATTCCATATGAGGAGGGATTAAAAAGACTGGAACTTTTCAGCTTGGAGAAGAGATGATAAAATCATGAATGCTGTGGAGAAAGAGTATAAGGAAGTGTTATTTACCCCTTCACATAACGCAAGAATGAGGGGTCACCCAATGAAATTAAGAGGCATCAGGCTTAAGAAAAACAAAAAGTACTTCACACAACACACAGTCAACCTGTGGAACTCATTGCCAGGGGATGTTGTGAAGGCAAAAACTATAACTCTAAGCCTCTGACTGTCAAATGTTGGAAGTGGATGACAGAGATCACTTGATGATCGTCCTGTTCTGTTCATTCCCTCTGAAACATCTGGCATCAGCCACTGTCAGAGCCAGGTTACTGTGCTAGATGGACTATTAGTCTGACCCAGTATCATTTTTATGCTCTTATGATTTTCAGAAGGGCTGTTTACCTATATCTTCACCTGTAATTGGTGGGAGTGGGAGCAGTGGTTGCTCAGCCCCTGTGAAAATCAGCCCATAGGTGCCTAATTTTATAAGCAACCCCAAAGTCTGATGATTTTGGCTGGAATGTATGAGGGAACCTTGTGGATTTAGCTGGAACAACTAGCTCTTGTGGAGGAGCATGTGGAGTTCAAACCCTGTCATTCTCAAGGAAGAAGGATTAATCAAGGATTAATGCATTCCTAGGAGAAACAAACACCAATTAACCCCTGGCTCATGTGGTGGTTTAGTGTCCCCCTCTCTCTAGAGTTGAGGCTGAGCATAGGGAAGGGAATGGCTGGGAGTCACAAGGATGAGGCCATTATTATTGTTTGTTTGTGTGTTTATACATATATATATATAGCTGTGAATGGACAGAATAAAGAGGGAATCATCACTGACACATGCTTCTTCATTTTGTTTTTTTCAATACAGATTATTTAAAACGTGAGAGAAAAAAATGGTCAAAAGCATATTCTTCCCCTGTTATTACTGCTTCTTGCCTCCTGACCTTTTGTGCTGTGTCACCTCCTATAACGATGCGGCCTCTGGCAGGACGCAACTGAGAGTATCAATTCAGGACAAATTGCTTAGAGCAGGGCAGTCACAGCCCCAGGCTGGTTGTTCTCCACCTCTGAGCACACCAAACCAGCCAAACAGAGAGGACTTCGGTCTCACCACACTGACTAACCATAAGTCATAAAAGCAATTCCCTTAGACACTCCAGTTTCCCAGTATCACCACCAGGGCCACTCATTATGGGGACGAATGGTTATGAAAAGCAATGCCCCAGTAAAAGAAAAAAGGTTTTCCCGATCCCAAAGGACCAAGCCCCAGACCCAAGTTAATATACAAGTTAGATCTTACCCACAAATCACGCTGTTGCTAATCCTTTAGAATCTAAAAACTAAAGGTTTATTCATAAGAAGAAAGAAATATAGATGAAAGTTAAAATTGGTTAAATTACATACAGAAATGGCAAAGTTCTTGGTTCCGGCTTATAGCAGTGATGGAATAAACTGCCAACTCAAATCAAGTCTCTGGAGTACATCCACCGCTGGGATGGGTCGTTCAGTCCTTTGTTCAGAGCTTCAGTTTCAAGCACAGCTCCTCCAGAGGTCAGAAGCCGGATTGAAGACAAAATGGAGATGATGATGATGCCTTTTATAGTCCTTTTGCCATGTGGCTTGTGCTTCCTTTGTTCCAAGCACAAGCCACCCTGCACATGGCATGGAAAAGCCTTAGAGTTCTGTCCATAGGCATATCCCTGCATGCCTTGCTGAGTCACAAGGTGTATCTGCCTTCTCTCAATGGGTCAGTTGTACAGCTGATGGACCTTAATGGGCCATCAAGCAGGCTAGGCAGTGCTGATGCCAAATTGTCTGGGGTATAACCCAGAGGCATAACACAAGTTTGAATTACAGACAGTATAGAGTCAATATCTATAACTCTAAATACAAAAATGAATCATGCATACCGATAGCATAATCATAACTAGCAAATCATAACCTTTTCATGGACACCTTATATGCCTTCCTGAACTCTTCAACTGATCTCTCATTTCTATCCCCTTCTTCTCCTTCTCTTGTTTTCTTTTTCCTTCATCTGTCCCTCTCTTTCACAGCTTCATGCTCTCTCTCTTTTCAGCTGTCCATGGAAGACACAACCTCAATTCTCCCCAAGCTGAAGCGGAACTCCAATGCTTATGGAATCGGGGCTCTGGCTAAGTCGTCTTTCTCTGGTGAGAACCTCTGACCTGGGTTTATTTGCCACTGCTCCTCTCCCTTTGACCTTGGGCCTCTCCCCATTGTTTTCCCTCCTGCTGCTTCACAAACCCAGGTGTCTGTTCAACCTGAGACCTCTCCTTACCATTGCCCCATACCCTGAGGCCTCTTCTACTTGCTGCTCTCCCAACTGCTGCCCCTTAATCTGAGGCCTCTTCTCACTGCTCTTCTAATTGCTGCCCCTTAACCCTTGTCCTCTCCTCACTGATCTGCCCAACTCGAGACCTTTCTGATCCGCAACTGCCTAGCCTCAGGCCTATCTCAGTTGTTGCCTCTTAAAACTTCAAGTCTGTCTCATACCCCTCCGGCTCTTCTCACTGTGCCCCCATGCTCAGACCTCTTCAATTTCTTTCCCTCAAGACTGTCCTGGGAGAAGACCCTTTTTCAGTCTCCTAGATCATCCATTTCTGGGATTTGCCCCTTGTACCCACTGTTCCCCTAACACCAAACTCTGTGCTGGGCAAAAAAGAGAATTCTTTCTCCAGGCTCTTTCACTTCTGGGTTTCTCCTCCTTTCCTTACTGTGCCCCCAGTGGGACCCCATCCATGAAATGATGGGAAACCATATCAGGGAGGGGTATGGAGAGCAATTACAACTCCTGGAGTTGCTTAATAGGCCTTTTGAGCCCCACAGCAAGGGAGGGAGGGGGCACCATCTAAGGGAAGGAGTCCAGGGGACGATGGGGGAGCCCCTTTCCAGGGAAGGGTGAATAGAGTGACAAATAGCCGTGGAGCTGTGTAATAGCCCCTGCTTGTTTTCTGATGTCTGGCCCCTTAGGGATATCCCGCAGCATGAAGGATCACGTCACGAAGCCAACAGCTATGGGACAGGGTCGTGTAGCTCACATGATTGAGTGGCAAGGGTGGGACAAAGGTAACAGCCAGCAACAGCTGCATACACATGAGGCGGTGCGCAAGGATGCTGATGCCTACTCTGACCTGAGCGACGGCGAGAAGGAGGCCCGATTCCTTGCAGGTAGTCCTGACTTCCCCCACATTGGGGTGCTGGGGTGTCTGAGAGCAGAGAGAGAAAGGGGAGCCGGAGAAGAGAATTGCTGGGGAATGCACACAGATGGGGTAGGGAGGTGCAGCTCAGATGAAGGCCCGGGGGACTCGCTGGGGGATATGCTTGGTGAGGAGGTGCAGGTCAGAGCAGGGGATATCATTGAGGCAGGAATAGGTAGGTTCAGTGTTTCAGGGGTGTCAGTGAGGTGGGGGTATGTGGGGAGCTCCTCATGTCTCCACTGTCTCTCCCTGTCTCTCTCTGGCGCAGGGGTGATGGAGCAGTTTGCCATCTCTGAGGCCACTCTCATGGCCTGGTCCTCCATGGATGGTGAGGATGTGAGTGTCAACTCCAACCAGGAGAACCCAGCAAGCAACTACAGTGAGAACTACCAGGAGCTGATGGAGAACCAGGGTGAGCCCTACCCCCTCCCGCTGGTCCTGGGACATCCCTGCCCTCCCCCATCCTTGCTGCCAGGTTCCTTTCCATCCCTACTAGTTTCTTTATCCTCTGTGGGGGTCACCATTGCCCTTTCTCGTGAGTTGAGATCTGGCAGACAGAGGAATATTCCCCACTCATGGAGCTGCCCATAGAGTCACGGCCCAGCAGACAAGCTCCAGACCCCATTCTCCTGGGCCTCTGGGCACAGCAGGGGAGGCCAGCATCACCTGTTATACGCAGGTTCTGCAGATTTGTCTGTCTGCCATTTCCAATGGCTCCCATCTTGCCCTCCCTCTCTTTTCCTGTCCTCCCTGACCCCTCTCTCTGTTCTCCACTGCCCCACTCTGTCTCTTACTGTTTCTGTTGTCCTGTCTCACTCTCTTTCTCATTCTCTCTCTCCAATTCCTCCCTTTGCACTCTTTCTTTCCCCCCTTCACTCTCCCCCTTTCTCTCCCCTTCTCTTTCTGCAGATCACATGGCCCAGACACAGTATGACAGCTGGCCTCACTCCTATGTCTCTCAGGGCATGTATTGCCTGGGCTCCTCTGATGCTTGGGAGACCAGCGACCAGTCCCTCATTGCTTCCCCAGCTACTGGTTCCTACCTAGGCCAGAACTTTGAGGAGACCCAGTCCAACCTGCAGGAGAGCACAGTAATTCAGAGTAGCCTCATCCAGCAGCATCAGATGCAGCAGCAGCAACCACAGGCCCTGCTCCAGAACCCGGGGCTTGTTGACATGTGGCCCCCTCAGACTGCCTCAGTGGGTGGCGGTGGGGCCGAATCCAGCACATACATGGGGGTGCATACAGAGGAGGAAGGGAACCCACTACTGGAGAAGGCCCCGCTGCTAAACAAGAAGACCTCTCCAGAGGAGGACGATGCTGTATGCCGGGACCTGGAGTCACTGTCACCTCGGGAGGAGTTGGAACATGCCGCACTCAGCCGCAAGGTCTCGGATGTCACCTCGTCCGGGGTGCAGTCCTTTGATGAGGAGGAGGGGGAAGCAAACAATTGATGCTGCCAGTGAGGAATCCGTCACCACTACCAAATGGGAGAGGGGAAGGGGGAATGAAATGACAGGAAAACCTCTCCCAGGTTCCCAGGCGGACGCACCTGTCATTCTGACATTTCATTTTTAACAAAAGGGAAGTAAAGAACTGGAGGTGTTTGACAGGGTCGGAGCCCTCCTTGCCCACCATCATGGACTGATCCCGTGGCCCCCTGTTCTGGACAGCATGCTGGGGGCTCAGGGAACTCTGGACTTTAAATATTTTTGATACAAGGGTTTGGCTGTGGATTCAGACTGCTCAGATGCTGGGATGTGGCTCCAAAGATACAAACAATGGCTGACAGGGATATGGCTGTATGGATAGGATCTATCTTGGCAGAATGGATGTTGTTTTGGGGCTACAATCTGCTTTGATCCATGGGATATGTGAATACAGAGTTTGTTTTGAACAGGGCACAAGGCTGTGCAGATAGAGGTTGCACTGATAGAGGGATTATGGCTGATATACAGGATAAGGCTGTATGGATATAGCCACTGCACTAATAGGATGGATGAGCTATATGATAAATACTGTACAGTTCTTTGACATGAGAACCAAGGCTCTGTGGATACAGACTGTACTGTGGTATGGATGGTGAGGCTCTGTGGACAAGGGCTGTGCTCTGGGATGGGTGGCGTGACTCTGTGGATACGGGCTGTGCTCTGGTATGGATGGCATAGCTCTGTGGACACGGGCTGTGCTCTGGTATGGATGGTGAGGCTCTGTGGATACAGACCTAAACCCATACGGCAACAGCTGTGCTTCAGTCTCTTTGAAACATTTTTCTTTTGCTCCCTCTGACATGTCTGTCTGCCTGGGAGCTGCGGGGGAGAGGGGGGAAGCTATTTCCACATTGTGTTGGGCACTACATGCATGGGGAGGGGTCACCTGCTATTTTCTACTATATAGACACGGTAACATAAAGCTGACTTTCCCAGAGGATTTGGGAGTTTGTCCACCTCTGTGCTGCTGCCTGAATCCTTCCCTCTTTTCCTCTTCAGGGAGGCCAGGAAAAGCAGGAACAAACGGTATCACCATTTTCCAGTTTATATTGGAGTTTTGTTGCTGTTTCTTTTTCTACAGTTTTATATTGCCGGGTAATGGTTCTAAACACAGTGGTTAACAGAGGGAAAGGCCTGTGGGCTGGCCACCACTGACCATAACTACCATACCATGCTCAGTGTCCCCAGTCCCTCTGTGGTGCCAAATGTGGATGGAGGAAAGGGGGTGGGAGGGGAATTTTTCTCCTCCCTCCTGTTCATTTCTCTTTCCTGCTTTACATTTTCTGTTTTTTCTTGACAATGTAAATATTCCTTGGCACTGTTTTCTTTTTTTCTCATTCCTCCCATCTCTCTTTCAGGGGTGGGGAAGGCTGGGTTATGGGGTTTTTTCCCCATTTGTACGGGTTCTATATTTTTGTTAACAAAGTTTATGATTCATGGACTGATGGGGTTTTGATCCCATGTGATTCCCCTTCTTGTTGCTGCAGACATACTGCAGGAGAAAGGACTTTAAATAGGTATTTAACCAATTGTTTCCTCACTGCTCTTGCTAGGGAATAAACAGGAGACAAAAATTGTGTGGGGGCAATCATTGTTCAGCCAGCAGAACATGACCACCAGGAGATAGTAGAAGTGTTGGGTGTTCGCTGAAATATGGGCAGTGTGTAAGCAAAGAAATGCCAACAAAGGGCAAGTTAAGGGTGGGGGACTGGATAAATTAACAAAGCTGGAGATTGCCCTCTTTCTGCACTACCCCGAAGGCATCTCTTCCCCACTTGCTCCAAGCCAGAGCCGCTCTGTTCAACTGGAATACAGACATTTGTCTCCTCTCTGTCTTCCCCTCCCTGATGGTCAAATTGGTATTGCTGCTTGCAGGATGGGAGAGTGAGGTATGTTCCTCTTCTGATCCAGATTTGGAACCCAACCCACCTAGCAGGGAAGGAGAGGAGAATGTAGCAGGAATATTATCCAGGAGGCTAGGAACTGAGACAGCCACAGGAAAACAGAAGTGGATCATGTCCAGGAGTCAAGAGGAGGGTGAATTAGACGTGGAGCCTTGGAGATGGTATTTCCGCCCACACACCTTTCCTACCTGCAATTGGGATTATAGGGAACTCCACAGTGAACTTCTGAGTCTCTCTGGCAAGCTCCGTTTCAAGAGGACCTGTCTTCCCTCTCCACTGCACCTCTAATGGAAACGCCACTGGGAGGAGTGTTTGGGAGGATTATGTGAAGCTGATGCTTGGGGGTGGATATGCAACAAAAGCATTTGTTACCACCTCTTTGTCCCCATTTCTTTGGAGCTTCCCTGTCTCTCCCAGGGGAGGTTGCTCCTTTCCTGGGTGATGAGGTTTCAATATCTACTTAAATATGTTTACACATTCTGGTGCCACCCTCCCAAGGTTGAGAAGGTTGGATAAAGCACCTCCCAAAATCCTGGGAGGACTCATTATCCTGAGTTTATCTGAACTGCTTTGGTCTGGCTGCTGCATGGATTGGGGAAGTCTCACTAGCAAGAACAGAGAAACTGGGAAAGCATGGACACTGCAGCAGATGACATACAAATGAAAGTTAACTCAATTTTTTTTTTGAACCTTCAGGGAAACTGAAGTTGTGTTTCTTTGGGGTGTTTCTTTTGCGGTGGGGTAAGGTTCAATAAGCCTGCTTCTTATTTTTCTGAACCATTCTGCCCTGAGGGCCTACCCAGGACCAACCTGGATGTTTACGATAATTATATTTCAGTGTCTCTTCAAATGTATCCTGCTCCCACCTTGTCATTCACAGGACCAGGACAAGGGGGTAATCTTGGTTAGGTCTATTTTTTTTTAATGAAGACAAGTTGTGCATTTGGTAAGATGTGTGACAAATGTATGAGGTGCATTTTCTCCATAGGAGAGAAGTGACAGAGGGACACACATTACATCGAAAACAAAGACTAAAAAAGAAAAAGAAAAGAAATTTACCTTATGAAAATCCCACAGAATGTAATAGCAAGTGAAAACCTTCCCACAGAGTTTTCTGACCGCTAGAGAATTATACTTCTGCTACAGAATTCTATAGCCCAGTTTCAAAAAGCTTATAGATGGGATCTCATTGTCTATTAAACCCTACCGGTGTTTAGAGTAATTTCTACAGAAACCTATTATTTTCAAGTTCTTAAATTCTATAAGATTTTCCCATAAAGATCTTGCTTTTTTGCAAATAAAGATCTTACCTTTTTTGCACACGCACAAAAAAATTCCCCTGGTATCCCTACCATCCAAGAACACACATGCCTTTCTCATTGCCAGGAACCTCACTGGACACAGCATTCCCGTGGCCTCCAACCATTGCCTAAGTGGACAATATGGACAATATGGACAATATTAATTACAAACTGATAGGTCACTTTGAGTCTCCTGAAAAATGTGATTCTACCTTAAAAAGTGACTGTATAAAAATGGGCTTGTCTTATGCAACAGACCTGCACCCTGCCTGTATCCAGAATCAGATCTTCTCACGTTGCTAAGGTTTTCAGAAGTGACACATGGTTTTGGATTCATCAGTTTTTGGGGGCCCAATTTCAGATGCCTTAAGGCTCCCTGATTTTCAGCACTTTCTGAAAATCAGGTCTACTGAAAGTATCCAAAAACTGAGAAATGCAAAGCTACTAGTCCCTTTTGAAAATCTTGGCCCTAGATTTTGGCTTGCTTTTTACTCAAGTTATCCCTGCAGAGCCAGCCTAGCTCAGAAAGAGGGTAATGGAACCTGTTCCTTCTTGTGCAGCATCTGCAGAATTGTTTTCTATGTTCTAATTAGTAACACCTGTGCAAACCTCCTGAGGGCCATGGGGTTACCACAGGTGTCATTGGGGGCACAATTTGACTTGCAGATTCTTTATTCTAGGGGATGATCTGGAAAGAGTCCAACTTGACTCTCAGAGCCCAGCTGAGTTTGCAGGGCTGACAGTCAAAAACAAACATCTTTTTATTTGTCAAGTAAGCAAGTTTGATCTGGAGTCGTCACTTGTGAGCAGAGCTGCACTCATGAAATATTTCTGAAATTGCTTGAAGCAGTGTAGCTAGAGGGTTCCCTGCCTTTGTTTGCCGTAAAGCCATTAAGACTTTAGCAGGAGCCATGACTTCTGTTCTTTGCTTAACAGAGAAGTGTCTTTTTAAACGTGGGTGACTCTAGCAGTTGAATCAGCTCTCAGACAGGCAGAGCTCTTTCGCACTCCTGTGCCCTCTACTGCCACCATCTGGCCAGTTCACATTACTGTTGTTAAACCCATAAGTTGTTCATGGGTTGGGCTGAGTTGCGTGTGGGGGGACAGGGTAGGTAAGAACTGGCTAGTCCAGAGTAATGGGATTTGGAGTCTTTGCCTCTAGGGCACCAGTTCCAGTGTGTCCCTGTGAGTGGCTGGCTCAGGGGAATCATGAAGTGGGATATAGGGTCTTTCATCTCTAAAGCACAATTTTCAATTTGGCTCCAGGTTGGGGTAACTGTCTGAATGAATGGGACAAGGGGAAGGTGCCTTTCATCTGTAGAGCATCAGTTCCAATACATCCTTAGGTCTGGCGAAATGGCTCAGGGAGTTGAGGAAGGGGACACAGATCTTATCACTTCTAGATGACTGGTTCCAATCTGTTCCTACTTTGTAGTGACTGACAGTCATTCCCATCTGGCAGCTCTTCGGTTTCCATGTGAATTGGCAGATCTCAGGCAGTGGCTTGTCACCCTTGCCAATTCCACCCCTTTTCTTTGACTACGCTGGGACTTCGGAGCTGAGAGGGAAAGGTAAGCACCACAGATAAGTCCTGTCCTGTGATTGTAGGGCAGCGGCAAGTCTGTGGGAAGTATTGGGCACTGTGGTGGGTTCCTGGGGTGATACAGCTTCTGCAGCCAAGGTACATCATGCCTATTTTCATGCCAGGTCCAAGGTAACTTGAGTTTTGGAATAGCCCTGAGATGTATAGGCTGGCCACGTGTGTGGCTAAAGCCTGGACCATCCTTACTGTGTCCAGCAAATGGAAATTGTCTGTGGAGCCAGCAGGACAGCCAGGGAAAAGGACACTATTTTCTAAATCTGAAAAGGTGTGTGTGTTGGAGAGGGGAGGGAGGCAGCAGGGAAAAGGCGGGAGTGGAGGAAATATGTCAGCAAAAAAGATGAGAAAAGCTTTTTAAAAAATAACACCCCTGCAAAGGAGCTGGAGAGGTTAATCACAGAATAAGAAAGAGACTATCCCAACCTGGTGTATGTAGCTCAAGTGCTGTTACAGAGCTTAGTACTGCATAAGTAGGCTTGGCAGAATTCGATTTTTAATATATAATTTTGATGGATAATATCAATATTATTTTTAATTATTTTTTCTAGTTTTATCTATTTCAGTTTTCACAGTTGCATGAAATTATGGGGGGTGAAAATGAGGGAGGTCAGACAATGATTATTTAATGACAGATGTTGAGATTCAAAAAGTTATATAGCTTCATAAGTGTTAAAACACAAATTGTCAACATGTCATGTCAAAATATACAAAGTAAATATCTTTAGATCAAATGCAAAGTTCTCAAGCAGCATTTTTCTTACTTTGCCTAGCTGTAAATTTCATTTGTCAATGGAAATATTTTTTCATTAGTTTGTGTGTGTGTGTGTACAGTGAAATCAGCATTTACTGACCATTACCAATAAAAATCTAATCCTTCCAAGCCTATGCTTAGGCCATCTAGCTCGCCCTTCTGGAAGACAAGGAGGGGGAGGGAGATTTCTCCACACTCAAGAAGTTACCTACTTCTTTCCTTGTCTCCCCTGAACAGCCAGAATACTGTATTCCTCCTCCTGTGGGCACCAGCCAGTAACTGCCCCAAGTAAGAGCCCAACCCTGCTCCAACTGAAGTCAGCTGAGACTTTGCCTTTGTGGGAGCAGGGTGAGGCCCTGAATCACCAGACTCAGTCCCATTTATCTTAAATGTCAGATTAATTGTCCTGACAGAGGGAAAGATAAGTAAAAAGTAAACACCCCTCAATACTCTGGAGAGCAGCACAGGCTGGCATTAAGCTTAGCTGCACAATCCAGAAAGGTGTCACCTCAGCCTTCCCATGTAAGGAGAAGGTCCTTGCTCTCTCACAGCCTAGAACTGTTCCTTCCTGCCAGCTCAGACTATCTCACACTAGCTGGTAAGAGGGAAAGTTTCTCCATCTCACCCCACTTTGGATTTTCCCCATGGCTTGGTTCAGACATTTCTAAACAATAGGAAATGTCGTTTTAAGCTGCTGTTACCAAAAGAGACTTCCAAATACAGCGATCGCCAGTGATCTGCAATCAGCATATTTAACGTTCTCTTGAGAGAAGTGGAGAGGAATTAACATTTGCTGTTTAGCTGGAGCTCAGAAGAGGGAGTCTGACAGGGATGTGCTGTGCCTTAACTCAGGGAAGGGAAGGATAAACAGAGTGATATGTAGAATATGGATCTGATGTGCACCCATTAAATAGCACAGCAGAGGGAGTGTCAGTTATGAATGGAAGCCAGATGGGGCCCTCTTTCATATCACAGTTGCTCCCCAGGTGAGATAGATAGGGCTGGATCTGTAGGAGAGTGATAGACATCTGTGCCAGATCAGTATCTTTCTGTCTCTCTCCCCAGCACAGTGTTTCTCGCTATGCAGAATGTCTGGCCCCTTGCTGGAGATCACAGGCCCCTGCAAGCACAGACAGCTGTCTAGGTTTGTTGGAAAGTGATACAGACCAGATGGTCACTGTGTTACCAGCACAGATATGGCAGGGTCTGCATTGGAGCACAGAGACCATCTGGGTCTTTGTTATATATTTTGCTCTTCCTAGCACAGACAGTGCAAGATATGTACAGGTGTGTGTGATGTGTGTTAGGCTTTTTTCGGACATTTTTGTCCTTCCCTTGTATGGATATGAACAGGTCTGTACAAGAGTAATATGGACCAACTGGGGTTGTGCATTCCTCAGCACAGACAGATCTGGATTGGAATAGAAGGAATGTAACCAGGCCAGGCCCCTATTTTGGACAATATTTCCACCCAGACCCTAGGATTTCTCCTGGAAATGTAGGGACTGACAGGTTATCTGTTCCGTCATGAATGTTGCTCCCCAGGTCAGTCAACAAGGCACCTGCCTGTTCTAGAATGATGGTTAGGGCTCCTGGTTAAGCTAAGTGGTACACTTAAGAAGGGAGGGTTGCTATCTTTCTATCACTGGTTGGGTGGGAACTCAGCCTCCACTTCCACCTTGCACTGAGTCAATGCTCAGTGTCTTCAGAAATCCAGTCTTGGTTCTGCTCCTCCCAAACTTACAACTAGTGTCCATCCTGTCAGGCAAAGTTCTTCTCCACCCAGGAGAAAGGTCATGCACTGACAGTTAATTCCAGGATGCCACTGCCATCCAGTCCAGGTTCACCTGAACCCCAGAGCCCTTTGCAGGAGGGATAGAAAACCAGTAAAATCATTTCCCCTTGTTGCCCTGCTCCCTTTCTAGAGGTCACAAATCCCATTTAGGTTCTTGACCTAAATGCTGTGCCCAGTCCATTCCAGGCAAGCATAGGCATCCACTCCACTTCTACCCACTGTTTCCATGTAGTGCGCAGATGAGCAGTGTGAAAAGCAGAAGCAGCTTTGCAAGTGTATTTTGTTTGATGGTTTCTGTTTATCTTCTCTGGTTTTGTGGTGTCTTGCATGATTGGGGAAGTCACCAATGGGTCCCCAGGATCCTCCAAACTACAGAATGAGCCTCAAAAATCATTTTATAATGAGCAGGACTTTTTTTAAAAGCTCTTTTTGGGCTTGGGTGGGTAAGGGCTGGGGAGTGGGAGGTACAGTGATCTCTGGGTGGTATGGGTGGGTGGGAGAATGGGGCGTGGTGTCTTGAAGCACGTTTAAAAGCAACCAAAGGTTTGGGGCTTAAGATTTTGTATTCTCAACATATGAAACTGCTTTTGCATAAGGGGACAGGACAAGGAGGGGTTGTAGCAGGGCAATGTAAAGACCCTCTTCCCCAGCTGTGTGTGATTTTGTGGGGGACTGAATGGAGATTCTTTTCTTCCCTCAAGGATGCATTTTGTGGAGGGCCATGGCTCTTCATGGGGAAAGAAAGAGCAGGAAGAGAAGGGGTCTGTCATTATAACCCTCCTACCCCTGCCTTGTCCCATGCCACCCCCAAATAAACAAAAACAAAACTGATTTGCCTTTGGTCTTCCAGCTCCAAAACTTCTTTGCCTGAAATCTTTTCGCTGGTTATTCGTCGCATGTTTTGATAATATGACTTATGAGAAAAAATCTCTATAGATATATATATATACCCTATCTATAAATATCTATCTATATATATATATAATATATATATATAAAAATTATACATACGGACATAGGAAACTATATGGCACTACACACCTCCATACCTATGTGTGGCAGCAGCCACTAAAAAAGGAGAGGATGTAGGCCAAAATGGCATGTACAGTCCTTATGGAGATATTATTAAACAGAATGTGGTCTTGCCATTCTGGCTGGTGGAAGTGTTTTATTTCTGGGGGGAGGATCCAAGGAACTTGCGTCTGAGGAAACAGTATCCTGGCAGGAGTGGAGGTACAAAATCATTGATAGGAGTAAAGCCAGAGCATGCTGGAGACATATACAAGGATAGGGGCAGTATCTCATGCTGGGCAGGTGAAAGAGCTTTTTGCACTTCACTATAAAAAGATGACACTTCATCTGCAGCCATTGTGTCACAGAACAGAGGTCATTGTGCGAGCCCAACAATGTCTGTTCTGACACTGCTGCCCTCTTCCCTTATCTTTTCATTTAGCTGCGGTATTCATTTTCATGCTGATATTTCTCCAGAGTCTTTCATCTCAAAGCATGTTACAGACTGTACATATAAGAGTCATTCAGTTACCAATGAAATGCTGCCATCTTTGAGATGGTTCACAACATGCTAGACAGCAGGTCAGGACAGAACAGGCAGAAAAATCCAGCAGCCAGATGAAACCACAGGGAAGGTTTAAGCAGGATGAGATCTATAATGACCTTGAGTAATCCAGACATTGGCTTTACATCTAATCCAAAAAACTGCACTTCTAGCTGCATGATGCCCCTACCAGTGTATTGGGGTAGTGGTTTAATGTTGACTCAGAGGGGAGACGCCCCTATGGAGTCGCCAACATTGCTGGCATCTCCTTGCAGCTTTTCCAAACTGGTTTACATCTGCCAACCAACATAGCTTCCAACACTTGAAAAACTAATGGCCTAATACATCTCACTGTCAGGAAGGGTTTGCTGCTATTCATTCCAAATGTTTTTTACCTTAGTTTCATCCCAATACTTCTAATTGTACCCCCTTTGCCACCTAATATAATTTCTCTCTTCCTTGGTGTGAACACCCTGCAGATATGTCTGTACTATTGTGTCCCTTTACCTTAGATGTTGCTTTCACAAAACATACATCATTAACACCTCTAATCTTTCCTTGTCAGTGAGTCCCTCCAGCCCCCTAACCATTTCTGGTACTTTTCTCTGAACTACCTCCAGTTTGCCAGTAGTTGTTCTTGAAGTGGGGTGCTCAGAGTTAAAATGCTCCAAGTGTGCTTGCACCAGAGGCACAGAAGAGGGCTATCACTTTCCTGACCCATAAAGTGAGGCCTCTGCATATACCAAAACCGTATTGGCCTTTTTACTGCCTGTTACACTACACACAGATGTTTAATTTGCTGTCTGCTGTAGCTTTTCAAGGTCTTTATAAGCATCTCTCTGTCCTAGGATTCTCCTCCCACTGAGTGTATTTTGGATTCTTTTCCCCAGACAAGTTAGCTTTGTTTTCCTGCTTTTTTCTTATCCTGTTATTTTCTTATCCCATTATTTTCTGTCCCAGTCTCAGCTCTCTGTAGGTCTCTTTCTTATTATTTCTCTGTCCTGTCTGGTATTCACTGCTTTCCCCAAGTTATCGTCTGTGAGTTTCATTAGCCATGCCATTTACTTCCTCTTCCAGATTATTCATGAAGATTTTAAATAAGATTGGACCTGGAACAGTCCTGCTCGACACCTCCCCACCTTCTACTTTGCCATTTGCTAGCATGATTTGTTTACAGTTCTTCAGACAGTTCTTAGCTGCACATAGCAGTTCTCATATCCCAGTCACTTTGAATTATGACTGAGAGTGAGGACAGGTCTACACTTATAAAGCTGCGGCACTTTAGTGAAGCTGCTACTATGCTGACAGGAGAGCTTCTCCGGTTGGTGTAGTTAATTCACCTCCACAAGAGGCGATAGCTATGTTGGTGGGAGAAGCCCTTTCCTCAACATAGCGCTATTTACACTGGGGGTTAGGTTAGTGAATCATACAAACTCCTCATTGGACCAAAATCCAAGTATGTTACAACTCCTGTTTTCTCTGTAACCATTTATATTGTATATCTCAGGAGCAAAAGGCAGCCAAGTTTGTTGGCAACTTATTCTTCATAAATCTTCAGTGCTCCCTTTTGCTCACAGTTCTGTTGCACTTGGGATTAGATGGTAGGTTTTGAGGAATTGTAGCTTCAGCTCCTGTGGCTGAAATGCTGACCTTATTTTAGTGATTTTCCTTTTTCTACCTAGATTTTTTTCTTTCATTTTCCTTCATTATTCAGAGTCACAGATGACTTTGCCATTTATTACTGGGCAGCTTTAAGACATTTATTTATATACAAATAAATAGTTTACATTTTAAAATCTGTCTTCATTATGGTTGTTTAAAAACTTGTTATTGATTGGAAAATAAAGTCAGTAATAGCTCTCTCATGCCCTCTCTCTCCATGTTTGTCTCTTTCTAGGTATTTATACTGATTAATCATCACAGTAGTAGCCAAGTTCTTCCTTTAGCATCTTCCAGCTCAGGAACTTTGAGGCCTTAACATTAATGAACTGAGCCTCCCAATGCCTCTGTGAAGGTACCATTGGTAACTATAATTCTCCCCACTGTATAGGTGGGGAACACAGAGGAACAGAGTGGAGACTGGTTCTATTATGGCTGCTCTGTGTGAATCCACTGAGTTGTGTGTGGGAAGGAGAAGGAGGCCCCAGGAGCACTGTCTACCCCTTAGCACATCTTGGCAGGAGGCAGCTGCCAAAATGCTACTGCTGCCTGTGCTCAGAGTGCACTGGGGTGGGATATGCCTGGGCACAGAGGGAAGTGGGGAGATGTGGAGAAGGCCTGGCTTCCCTTCCACCCCATATACCAGCCATTGTGGAAGTGCAGGCCAGTGGGGAACATGTGCTATATCTGTCTTTCAGCTGCAGCAAGTACCGCTGCTCAGCTCCCTCCCTCAGTGCCTCCCTCCACACTGCCTTGTTACTGACAATATCCCCTCCCAGGACACATACTCCACTAGCAAGAGTCAGAAGTCTGGGTGGGGTTGTCTGTCTGCTCTGGAGAGAAAAGGGCTGAGGAAATCACCCAGAATCATTTTCTTTCACCCTTCCCTTACTGCAGTGCTCTCTGGCTAAGCACTGGGCTGGCAACATCCAGTGACAACAGGCCACTCTGAGCATGTGGAGTATTGCATCCTTCAAGTGAGGAGACGGGAAAGCGCAGAGGTATAGAAAGGCTAGGGGAGTTGGGCAGGGCAAGGTGGTGCTAGGGAGAGATACAATCTGTTTTCAATTCCATATGCTCCAGGGCTTCTTGGCTCTGAAGGGTTCAGTTTTGTAGATGAAGGTTGAGCATATAGACCTAGGTTTGAATTTGTAGAGAAAGTTCAAGGTGATGGGTCAGTTGTGGGATGAAGTTTACAGGTTTGGGGGAAAGATTTTGGTTTTAAAGTAAAGCTCCCTGTGTGTGTTTTATGGGGTAGAAGCTGGAGATTCAGGTTCTGGAGTGAAGGTTTGGGATTCATGTTGTGGAGCAAAGGTTTCCAGGTCAAACTTTGAGACTTCCTGCAGAGGCGTCAACTTTCTAATGTACCAGGGGGTGTTCGACCCCGTAGCTCTGCCCCAGGCCCCACCCCACCTCTTCCTGCAAGCCCCCACCCCCGCTCCGCCTCTTCCCGCCCCCGCTCCGCTCCCGCCCTGCCCCCACTCTACCTCTTCCTCCAAGCCCCCACCTCCACCTCACCTCTTCCTGCCCCACACCATGTTCCACCCCCTCCCCCAAGCTGCCCAGCCCTTGCTCCTCCCTCCACCCAGTGCCTCCTGCATGCCGTGGAACAGCTGATTGTGATGGGCAGGAGGCACTGGGAGGGAGTGGGAAGCTGGCTGCTGCAGCACCCACCATTTTTTCCCCATGGGTGCTCCAGCCCTAGACCACCCACGGAGTCAGCGCCTATGGCTTCCTGTACAGCACACAGGACCACTTCCATGCATGGAGAAAGGTATCCAGAAAAAAAAAACAGGTCTAAGAAGGGAGTGTGGTGCCTTTACTGCCCAGAATATTTACTGCGTGTAATGGGAAGCCTGGGCAGAGTCAGAGACTAGCACTCAGGGGAATCCTTCACTGCTCTACAGCACCGGTGTGCTGGCTACATGGCACAAAGGGGATGCAGAGCAGCCTTTAGCATTCCTGAGGAATACCCAGGTACATGGGACCCCATGAGAGCTCTGCAGATGCCCTGCAGGATTCACCAGTGCTGGGGGCATTCTGGGCCAAGGGCAGGAGGAGTCATGGATCAAGGATTCCTGCGCCTGATTATTCCCCAGCTTCCACAAGGCCCTTAGGGACTACAGCAGCTGAGGTGCATATTGAGGTAGATCTGGGGTCTGATCTTATTAGCTCAAGGACTGAACTGGCCCCCAGGATCAAGCAGACACAAGCTTCCTCCTCTTGTTCTATTTGCTGGCCTCAGTGCTGCCAGAGGATGAATCCCCTTCTCAGCAGGGCATAGAAATGCTTTCTTATACTTTTAAGGCCAGAAGGAGCCATTATGATCATCTAGACTGAACTCCTCCCTAACACAGTCCAGAGAACCCACCCAATAGTTTCTGCATCGAGCCCATAACTTCTGGATGAGCTAGAATGTACCTTTTAGAAAGACATCGAGTCTTCATTTAAAAAGCCAAGTGATGGAAAACTCACCAAATCCCTTGGTAAGTTACCTTCAGAGTTAAAAATGTGTGCCTGAGTTCTAGCCTGAATTTGTCTAGCTTCAGGTTCCAACCACTGGATCTTGTTATGCCTTCTGCTAAAATCAAAAATCTCTTCCCGTGAACCAATACAGTCACCTCTTAGCCTTCTCTTGGATAAACTCAACAGTTAGCTTCTTATGGCTCTTACTCTAAGGCAGGTTTTCCAGGCCTCTAATTATTCTTGTAGGTCTTTTCTGAGTCCTTTCCAATTCTTCAACAGCTTTTTCAAAGTGGATAACAAAACTGGAGCCAGTATTCCAGTAATGGTCTCACCAATACTGTATCCTGGGATATACAAATCCACAACCAGTTCTACTTTTTTGCCCAAGGGTTGCAGTGAAAGACTATTCCAGGTGTTCAAATGCATCTTAGGCTACTGTATTGGTACAGCTATCCCAACAAACCCTTTGATAGAGATGCAGCTTATACCTGCAAAAATCACTTTTTGCTGATATAGCTGCATGTACACTAGGGCTTTTGTAGCATAGCTATCATAGAAATGTAGGGCTGTAAGGGTTCTCAGTAGGTCCAAATATACTTAGACCACCCCTGATAGGTGTTTGTCCAGCCTATTCTTAAAACCTCCAGTGTGGGGAATTCCACAACCTCCCTTGGAAGCCTGTTTGAGCTTAAACTATCCCACATAGTTAGAAAGTTTATCCTAACATCAAATTTAAATCTCCCTTGCTGCAGATTAAGACCATTACTACTTGTCCTACCTTCAGTGGACATGGAGAACTGATCACCATCCTCTTTATAACAGCCCTTACATCTGAAGACAGTTAGCATGTTCTCCCGCGTGCTTCTTTTCTAAGACAGAACATGGCCAGTTTTTCTAATATTTCCTCAGAGGTCAGGTTTTCTAAAGCTTTTATCATTTTTGTTTTTGTTCTCCTCTGGGTTCTCTCTGATTTGTCCACATTTTTCTTAAAGTGTGAGGTCTAGAAATGGACACAAGACTCCAGTTGAGGCCTCACCAGAGCAGGACAATTACCTCTTGTGTCTAACATACAACACTCCTGTAAATACATCCCAGAATGTTATTAGCCTTTTTAACAACTGCATCATATTGTTGCCTCGTATTCAATTTGTGATCCAATATAACCTCCAGACCTTTCCAGCGGTACTACCATCTAGACAGTTAGCTATTTCAGGGTGTGAGTTTTTCACACTCCTAACCCACAGACAAAAACTCTTTAAGTGTAGATGAGGCCTTATTTTGAGCTGCCCCAGCCACTTGTGTGCATCATCCCAAGATTCCCTCTCCTTGTATTACTTGGTCCCCATCTTAAGACCATAAGAACAGCCATACTGGGTCAGACCAAAGGTCCATCTAGCCCAGTATCCTGTTTTCCAACAGTGGCCAATGCTAGGTGCCCCAGAGGGAATGAAAAGAACAGGTAACCATCAAGTGATCCATTCCCTGTCGCTCATTCCCAACTTCTGGCAAACAGGGGCTAGGGACACCATTCCTGCCCATCCTGGCTCATAGCCATTGATGGACCTATCCTCCATGAATTTATCTAGTTCTTTTTTGAACCCTGTTATAGTCTTGGCCTTCACAACATCCTCTGGCAAGGAGTTCCACAGGTTGACTGTGCATTGTGTGAAAAAATACTTCCTTTTGTTTGTATTAAACCTGCTACCTATTAATTTCATTTGATGACCCCTAGTTGTGTTATGAGTAAATAACACTTCCTTATTTACTTTCTCCACACCATTCATGATTTTATAGACCTCAGTCATATCCCCTTAGTTGTCTCTTTTCCAAGCTGAAAAGTCCCAGTCTTATTAATTGCTCTTCACATGGAAGCCGTTCCATACCCCTTTTCTGAACCTTTTCCAATTCCACTATATATTTTTTGAGATGGGGTGACCACATCTGCACGCAATAGTCAAGATGTGAGCATACTATGGATTTATATAAAGGCAATATGATATTTTCTGTCTTATTAGCTATCCCTTTCTTAATGGTTCCCAACATTCTGTTCACTTTTTTGACTGCCACTGCACATTGAGTGGCTGTTTTCAGAGAACTATCCACAATGACTCCAAGATCTCTTTCTTGAGTGGTAACAACTAATTTAGATACCTTCATTTTATATGTATAGTTGGGATTATGTTTTCCAATGTGCATTACTTTGCATTTATCAACACTGCATTTATTTTTCCATTTTGTTGCCCAGTCACCAAATTTTGAGAGATCCTTTTGTAGCTCTTCACAGTCTGCCTGGGACTTAACTATCTCTTCTCTGTCTGTCTCTGTCTCTATGTTGCTCTCATGCACACAATTCTCTCCCTTTCTCCGATTTTTTATTTAAAAAGCCATCTTCAACATCAGCTCAAGCCACAAACCTTGCCCTCCCAGAGAGGTAGGGACTCAGGCTTGGTGGCAGCTCACAGAGCCCTAGTGCTGATGGGGCATGACACAGCAGATAGTTGCAGGTACTTTACGAGAAGATAAGCCTTGTTTTCTTTCTTTCCCCCTTCCCCATGCTTTAAAATATACCACTACTGCCCACAGCTGAACACAGGGCAGGCCAGATCACAATGGAGACCCCCAGCTTCAGAAAGGGTTCTTGTTTACATGTACAAGCCTAATTGCTAGAATTCAGGCCAAGGAGAAATTCTCACTAGTACATTGGCAGGTGCCCCAGGATTTTTACCTGCCTCTGGAGCACTGCAGGGGAACCATCTGCTTAAATAAGCTTGGCAAACCCAACATAGTTGGTGTCTCCCTGTTGCATGAACAGGGAACAGGGCAGGAACTGGGAACCATGCTGCCTCTGGCTTTGTCATAGCCTCCAGGCAGCCAGCTCATGGAGGTGCACCTGGCCAGGCATCAGGATGTATCATAAAGTGCCTGGGATCTCCGCTCCTCACAGCCTGATGAGTGGGATTGTGTCTGGCAGAGCCCCAGGCACTGCTACCTGGTTTCTTTGATGAAAATTTTACAGTAGAAAGCTGCACAATGGCTGGGGAAATCTGCAGACTCCACAACATTGAATTTTGCTATTGTACTGAGAAAACCTGGCAGGAATAGTGAGTTAGCCTGGCAGGCTCTCATCTCTGAATGTCAGGGTATCACATGCATGCACCAAGCTGCTGCAGCATCTCTCCTCCGGACACAGGTGAAGATGGAATAGCAAAGGGTGCTGTGAGTTACCATTGAGATGTATTGGCAGAGCTGTGTGGAGGGTACCCAGTCCTGGAGTAGTAGGAGAGCAGTGTTTAAAGAGAGGAGCCTTCCTGTGCTAGCAAAGGGGAAGGCGGGGGAGCGGCTTCTCTCTGCCGTTTCTCATTTCTCTCTCATCAGCCTGCTCCCAGCCCACAATCTCCCTCCATGGGGGATTGTAAAGTAATGCACACTGGAAAAAATAACCCCAATTATACATACAATATGATGGGGGCTAATAAGTAATGCACATTGGAAAAAATAACCCCAACTATACATATAATATGATGGGGGCTAATTTAGCTACAACTAATCAGGAAAGAGATCTTGGAGTCGTGGTGGATAGTTCTCTGAAGACATCCATGCAGTCAAAAAAGCAAACAGGATGTTACGAATCATTAAAAAGGGGATAGAGAATAAGATGGAGAATATCTTATTGCCCTTATATAAATTGATGGTACGTCCACATCTTGAATACTGCGTACAGATGTCGTCTCTTCATCTCAAAAAAGATATACTGGCACTAGAAAAGGTTCAGAGAAGGGCAACTAAAATGATTAGGGGTTTGGAACGGGTCTCATATGAGGAGAGATTAAAGAGGCTAGGACTTTTCAGCTTGGAAAAGAGGAGACTAAGGGGGGATATGACAGAGGTATATAAAATCATGAGCGGTGTGGAGAAAGTGAATAAAGAAAAGTTATTTACTTGTTCCCATAATACAAGAACTAGGGGCCACCAAATGAAATTAATGGGCAGCAGGATTAAAACAAATAAAAGGAAGTTCTTCTTCACACAGCACACAGTCAACCTGTGGAACTCCTTGCCTGAGGAGGTTGTGAAGGCTAGGACTATAACAGGGTTTAAAAGAGAACTAGATAAATTCATGGAGGTTAAGTCGATTAATGGCTATTAGCCAGGTGGGTAAGGAATGGTGTCCCTAGCCTCTGTTTGTCAGAGGGTGGAGATGGCTGGCAGGAGAGAGAGATCACGTGATCTTTACCTGTTAGGTTCACTCCCTCTGGGGCACCTGGCATTGGCCACTGTCAGTAAACTGGGCTGTATGGACCTTTGGTCTGACCCAGTATGGCCATTCTTATGTGAGCATTCTTATATGTTAAGACTATAACTTCATAGAAATTGCCGATAGTGGTTCAGAGACAAACACATGAATATCTGAAAGATAGAAACATATATACAGGCTTACTGCTCATTCATCCATGCCTTTGTGACCTCTGACCAACCCACTCCAATCTTGGCCATTCTGCTTAAAGACTTCAGTGAGCCAACCAGAAAACAAGGAGTCTTTCCTCCCATCCAATTCTTTTTTAAAGTCCTGAGTATATTAAAGAACCATGACAAAGATCAGGCAGCCTTTCCTCCCTCCCAACCATGCTTGTGTCAGCAGTAAGAAACCTCCCTCTTCGTGGCAGCACTGGCAGGCCCAGGAGAAGCCCCCAGCATTCCTCACACCAATGAAAATACCAGAGGGAGAATCCAGAACAAGACCCAGTGTTTCTGGACAAGAATGTTCATAGTGCGCAGGATGGGAAAGGGGCTTGAAGGGGCTACAGAGGCATGGAGTGGTGGGCTTCTGAGATGGAAAGTTGCTTCTAGGATACAAGTGTGGGAAGCGTGTGTGTTTGTGAGGTGTCTGGGAAGATGGCGACCACCCTTAGGAACTGCAGGGACGGGTGTCGTGCTAATGAATGAGCCACTGTATATAAAGCTATTATTACCCCAGGGATGCTGGGTGTCTCTAGGTGCCAGGCTGGCTCAACCCACAATCTCCGTGGATACAGCTGTGGCTGGGTGGATTGTACAGGAGGATGTTCGGAGGGCTTGCCCTCTCCTCTCTCATTGCCTGCACAATCCCCCTGCCCCTGAGAATTTTCACTAGTCAGAAATCCTGGGTTGGGGGAAGGTTCCTGCAGGAACTGCTGGGGGGCAGGGGAAGCAGAGAAAGTCGTGCTGTTCTGCAGGGTGTTCTGAAATGGAGAAGAGGAAGGGCTGTGGCCCCCATCCGCTCCCCACCACTCTCTCACAATGGCACAATCAGTCCAGAGCATATGTCCCTGCAGCCAGTGGTGTCTATGCCTCATTATGGTTCCTGCTCCCATGAGTTCTGGGAGAGAAAGAGTAGGGCCCTTAACCCCAGCAGCCCCCTTGCCACCTGGGGGAGTCCATCTCCTCCCTCACACGTGCACCCCCATCTGTCCCAGGTAGCACAACACTCCAGGCAGTGAGGGCAGCAGACGGAAGGGCAGTCCTGTGACCCCTCCCCCAACTAAGCTACTGCGGATGCTGGAGCATTGGCGAGAGAGTCCTCAGGCCTCTCCCTGAGGAGCATGTGTAGCAGGGCTGGCTCACTGACATCCCCTCCTCCCACTGGTTATAGGGGCACATCCTCTTCATCGTCCTCCTCCAGGTCCGTGGAGCGCAGGCTCAGGTCCTTGAGGATGTCTGAGATGTTCTCAGGAGCGGGGCCAGACAGCTCCATTTCCTCCAGCTCAGCATCAGCAGCTGAGACAGAGTGCAGCCCCTTCCCCTCCTCAGGGAAGGGCGGGGGCTGTGGAGAAGGGGAACTGGAGGGCAGTGGGCTCCCCATCCCTGAGTTTGCACCTCTTCTCACAGGCACCACACAGCTGTCCTGCCGCCTCCACACCTGTGGAACCTGGCTACTCTGCTCATTGCTGACCGAGGTCCGATTGATGTCTCGGAAGCTGGCGAGGGGTGGACGGAGGTGGACACCAGAGCGTGTGGAGCCCTCAATTGCCTTCTGGAGCTATTGGAGGGGCAGAAGGTCAGAAGAACAGAGAGGGAATTAAAGGGCAGCTCAAAAACCACAGCTCAACAGTTCAGCTACTCTCCAAAATAACAAGGCAGGAGACTAGCCCCTGGAGAGATCAGATTTTGCATTGCTATAGTGCCTTTCATTCCACAGCACTTGGCAAACTCCAAGCCTCAGTGTAGCCACTTCTGGGAGGGACACTGGCTAAATGGATCCAGCACGGGCCACACAGGTAAGAGCCCGTCTCTCACAAAAAGGACTAGCGGATCTTTACTACCCATGTAAAGCAGACAGGCCCCTGGTTTGTTAAGGCTCCTTCTGAAAAACTCACATCCAGGAACACAATTTCTCCCCTCAGAAGGGAAAAGGGCTAAGTCAATGCTGCCAGGACTTGAAACTGGAATGCTAGGAAATGTACTGACTGCAGAGCTGAAACTTCCATCCCAAAGCTGGTTCTCGCCTGCTGTGGGATATTGCGATAACACACAGAATGTCTGGGGCTGAGCAGGAAGTGGGAGTGTCTGCATGAAAACTTGACTGTATTTACCTCTTCCAAAGCCAGCACTCCCTTCAGCTTCCCCTTACTGGTCACATAGGCATGGCTGAGGCCCAGCAAGGAGAACAAGGTGTGTGTCTGTGGGAGAAAACACAAGACAATCTCCATTACCAGTCACATAGGGCTTGATGTCCTCAAAGGCTGGGAATGAGAGTCTTGGCGCTAAGCCTAGGCCTGAGATCCCCTCCGGGCTCCAAAGCTAGGAGTGGGAATCCCAACTAAAATTCCTTCGGATTTGGCACCACCCTGGTAAGAAGCTGCCCTAGGAGTGGGAAATCTAATGCTAATTCTCAGTGAGTAGCCTCATTGCACTTGCAGGGTGGTTCGTGGGACTCCGGGGGACCTGGAACTCCTGGTATATACCTGTAGTTAACCCAGAGCAGCAGTCCCATACATCTTAAATATTCCTTTTATTCCTGAGACTTCTAATCAGCCAGGACTCCCCTCAGGTCACACTGGTGCCTGCTGGGGGTGCTTTAGGGACACCCAGAACATTCTCACACTAACTCATATCCCCACACCTGGCATATGGCTACGAGGGTGCAGATCCCAGTCCACTCAGGGACCAGTGCACAGTGGGGTAGATCCTGATGTGCTTTGGGGCTGAAAGTGTGGATCCCAGCAATGATATAATCAGTGACAGACCCCTAATAAATACAGTGATAAAGGCATGCAGATCCCATTGCACGCCGAGGCAGGGAGTGTCAGTCCCAGTATTCATGTGCTGGGATGGAGGTCCCTGGTCCCAGAGGGGCCAGGAGTGTGAATCCACTCCCAATGCTGCATGTGGATCTTGCAACACTCAGATGGGCTAATGTATGAAACCCATCATTATTGTATCATTGCTTTTACAAACACCTGAGGAGTGGCTGCTGCTGCACTCAGTGCCTAGGAGTGGGAATCCCAGTGCTAATGTGTGTGTATCTAGACAGCCCCCAGAGGCTGGGAGAGGGAATTCCAACACTAATGCAATAGCTGATGGATCCTAGTGTGGTTCTCTGAAGCTCTTTTATTAAACTAATCTGCTCATGTTCCAGGAGACTGCAGTCAGACACTGTGCTGATGGGAGTTCAGTGAGCTTCTCAGATAGAGACAGTGACAGAGAGAGAGAGCAAGAGAGAGAAAAATGCAAAGCAAGGGGAGGGGGATGGGGAGAGGGGAGGGGATGAGCCCTGGGGTGGGCTAGTACAGAGACAGACAAGTTGGAGAAGGATGAACAGTAGCTGGGAGGGAGGTCAGACCCACCTTGTGCAGGGAAGTCCTCTCCACTAGCTGAAAAGGGGAGGGGTCTATGCGGCAGCTGTCAAAGCACACTTCCTTATTCAGCTCGTCCTGCTCCCATGCATCTATCTGACACAGGGAAGAGGGGATCACACTCACAGTGACCAACACTGCTCCCAGCCCATACTCCAAGCCGCCCCGGTCTCCTGCTGCTGTTTGCCCATCCTCCCCATCTGCTGTTCTCAGTATATTATTCCTCTGAAGTTTCCCATCCCTCCAGCATGAGCTGGGGCCTCCCCTTGGGAACGTGGTGATGCTGCAGCACTAGAGGTGCCATTGATTGACATGCCCCCAGCAAGGGTGACACAGTGAGAAAAGTAGCCAGGAAGGTGAGGGCTTCCCCAGTCCAGCTTAGAGGGGATGAGAGCTCCCTGTCTCTCCTTCCTGAGCTCTCCCTGCCCCAGTCACTCCAGGATAGTCTGCCCCATTTCCATGGGTTGAGGGAATAGTTTATCTCAGGATGGCCTCTCCTTGTAGCATATGAGCATATCCTGGCCACTGGACCTTCCCAGGAAGGAGACAGCTTCCAGGGGTGAGAGGAGAGCCAGCCCCCCAGTTCTCATCCAGACTTACCTCCTCTGGCTTCATTGTATCTATAACCTCTACAGACTCCTGGAGAGAACAGAAAACAGAGCCACGGTCAGCGAAGGAGGACACAGCCCTAACTCCACAGCAAAATCCTGGAGTGCAAGAACCCCTTATTCCTAATCTCAGCTGTATCGCCCACTTTCCAGCAACTAACCTCCCTGCCCCCTCCCTCCGCCCACTCATCCCTAAGCCCAGAAAGTCGCCATTATACTCAGTGTCCCTCTCTTCCTGCTAGGGTGACCAGACAGCAAATTTGAAAAATCGGGATCGGGGGGGGGGGGAGGATAATAGGAGCCTATATAAGAAAAAGACCCAAAAATCATGACTGTCTCTATAAAATCGGGACATCTGATCACCCTACTTCCCGCTCACTCCTAATCCCCACTGTGCACCCCCCAGATACTCAGGGGCCCTCATCTTTCCCTGGGTGTCATTATCATGGAGGGTGGAATCTGTGCACTGGGATGCTTCCGATCTGCACACTGGTCCAGGGCCTGGTTTGGTGTGGGGTTTTGCTTTGTCTGCTCTTGATGCCTTTTGGACAGCCCCCTTGGATCTGAATAGATCATCATGAAGCCTGCCTCAGAACCTGCAGTTTTCAGTCTGCTTCCTTCCCCAGAGCTGGTGAAGAGCTCTGTGTAGCTTGAAAGCTTGTACCTTCCACCAACAGAAGTTGGTCCAGTAAAAGATATGACCTCACCCACCTTGTCTCTCTCCGTACTGGCAGCACAGACAGCAGGATCCTCACTTACCCATGCATGCCATGGCCATCCTCTTCTGCGGAAATCTCTAATCCTTTACCAGGAGCTCAGTGTAACAAAGTGAGGATTTTTCCTTGTTATGTTGTATGTTAGCATATGTGAGTCTTACTGTTGAGCCTATGTGAGTTTTACTGTGTGTGCCTCTGTTTCCCTGTGCTGCACCAGTGCCTAGGTGGTGGGAATAGGGGTGTGTGACTTTGGCTGAGACCCTCAGAGGCAGGTGAGGCTGCTTCTGCTGCCTGCACGTAGGCTATGGCCAGTGCCTTTGGTAACCTGAGACCCAGGAGGGGAATGCAACCAGGTGACACATTGCCTGGGAAGCAAGACAAAGACCAGGAGGAGCAATGGGGGTGTCTGAGGTCGGGTCGCTGGTAGCTGGGCAGTCTGCTTGGGGGGCTGGAGGTGGGAGTCCAGGGCATCTGGCCTGGGATTCCCCCAAGATGGACTTGGCTGAAAGTCACTGATTTCTGTGCTAACAAGTTCTGTTCTACACTGTGTTCCTGTCGACTAATAAACCTTCTGTTTTATGCTGGCTGAGAGTCACTGCTGACTGCAGATTTGGGGTACAGGGCCCTCTCACTTCCCCAGGAGCCGCACACAGGTGGACTCACTACAGGAAGCGCACGGTGTGGAAGGGGATGCTGAATGCTGTAAGGTCAGACCCAGGAAGGTTGAAGCTGTGTAAACTTCTTGCCCTGGTGACAGTATGCTCAGAGAGAGGAGGCATGCTACCCCAAAGTCCTGACTGGCTTCATATGGAGTAGTTCCAGAGCATTGGCCAGTGACTTTTTAACAACTGGTGGGAGCACTGGGATAAACTGCACCCAGTGGACAGTGCATCCTGCAGTATGTGACTGGGGAGCAGTAAAATTAAGGTGGGATTCGTGGGAGATAGGCGTGCAAAAGGCTCAGTGAGGAGCGGTTCCAGGAGGCAGAGGAGCCTACAGCTTAACCCCCGAGAGAGACTGTGACCCCTAAGAAGTGCTGTCACACTGAAGGGATTCCTCCCAGAGACTGTGAGGAGCTGAGAGAGCACAGGTCTGTGAGTCCCTGACAACTTGGGAACAGCGAAGAGATGGCCTATAACCATCTCCTTAAGAAGAGCATTGTAGAGTTGTGCAGAGAAAGAGAGGGCTGCGCATTGGAAAGTTCACCAAGGTCCAGTTAATTGCTCAGTTGGAAAAGGATGATCACTCTAAGGAACCGGTTCTTGACCCAACTGGGGCCACAAGAGAGGCTGGGAGCAGTCAGGCAGCGCCAGGACCCACATTGGTTCCTGATCCAGCTGTGGCCACAAGCGAGGTTGGGAGCAGCTGGGTGCCCGAGACCTGCGTCCCCGACCAGCAAGGGGTCTCCACCGGATTCCATGCTGGTGGATCTGAGAGGGATGGAATTGGAGCTGATATCGAAGGAGTCAGAGGACTGTGAGAGACAGGGAAGGCATGAGGCAGGACAGTAGGAGAGACAGAGGCAGCAGGAACTGGCGATTGCTGAGCTGAGAGGTAGTGGGACCTGTCCAGGGGATCCAGGCCCTGCTCCTGTAACAGTCGAGGATTTAATTTGAATCCAGGGAACCAATCGGCTGAGACTGAAGCGGTCAGTGTAAATGCAAATGGCAGAGAGGAGGAGTTGCTAAGCTCAGGTGCCCTGCCGGTCTGTAACCAGACCCCTGGAGCTGAGTGGGACAGAGAGATGCTCCCTGCCCCTTTGTGTGGGGGCGAGGGGGGAGAGATGGCTCATGCTGGCTCTGATACTGTGAACAAAGCAGCAGGCTCGCTGCCTGCCCTCTCTGGGACAGCAGGGGTGAAGCTGAGCCCAGGGGGAAACTGATTTTCCATGGAAAGCTTGCCGAGCTCATGGGTCTGGCCCAGGAGAACCTAGCCAGGGCCCAAGGGAGGCAAAAGGTCTGGTATGACTCCGCACCTGCTCCTATGGCACTGGGGACCAGGTGAGGGGTCTCATCCCAGTGAAGAAGAATAAGCTGCATGCTGCCTGGGATGGCCCCTTTAAGGTCATCATCCAGCTGAATGAAATGAATGATGTGGTGGAACTGCCCAACTGGGCTCACAGCCACTGAGTGTACCATGTCAACATGAGTACCTAGTATTAAACGAGGATATTGATATAATAGGCATCACCAAAACCTGGTAGAATGAGGATAATCAATGGGACACAGTAATACCAGGGTACAAAATATATCGGAAGGACAGAACAGATCGTGCTGGTGGGGAATTGGCACTGTATGTGAAAGAAAGTATAGAATCAAATGAAATAAAAATCTTAAATGAACCAAATTGTACTACAGAATCTCTATGGATAGTAATTGCATGCTTGAAAAATAAGAATATAGCAGTAGGTCTACATTACAGACCACCTGACCGGGATAGTGTTAATGACTCTGAAATGCTCAGAGAGATTAGAGAGGCTATTAAAATAAAAAACTCAAAATAATAATGAGGGATTTCAACTATCCACATATTGACTGGGTACATGTCACCTCAGGAAGGGATGCTGAGATAAAGTTTCTTGGCACCTTAAATGACTGCTTCTTGGAGCAGCTAGTCCTGGAACCCACAAATGGAGAGGCAATTCTTGATTTAGTCCTAAGTGGAGCACAGGATCAGGTCCAAGAGGTGTATAAGCTGGACTGCTTGGTAATAGTGACCATAATATAATTAAATTTAACATCCCTGTGGCGGGAAAAACTACACAGTGACCCAACACTGTAGCATTTAATTTCAGAAAAGGGAACTACACAAAAATGAGGAGGTTAGTGAAACAGAAATTAAAAGGTACAGTACCAAAAGTAAAATCCCTGCAAGCTGCATGGAAACTTTTTAAAGACACCATAATAGAGGCTTAACTTAAATGTATACCCCAATTTAAAAAACATAGTAAGAGAACCAAAAAAGAGCCACTGTGGTTAAACAACAAAGTAAAAGAAGCAGGGAGAGGCAAAAAGGCATCCTTTAAAAAGTGGAAGATAAATCCTAATGAGGAAAGTAGAAAAGAGCATAAACTCTGGCAAATGAAGTGTAAAAATATAATTAGAAAGACCAAAAAAGAATTTAAAGAACAGATAGCCAAAGACTCCAAAAGTAATAGCAAAAAATTTTTTTAAATACATCAGAAGCAGAAAGCCTGCTGTCCCAAATTGAGGTGTCATTAGAGGAGGTTTTAGAACAAATTGATAAACTAAACAGTAATAAGTCTCCAGGACCTGATGGTATTCACCCAAGAATTCTGAAGGAACTCAGATGTGAATTTGCAGGATTACTGTCATCTGTAACCTATCATTTAAATCAGCTTCTGTACCAAATGACTGGAGGATAGCTCATGTGACGCCAATTTTTAAAAAGGGCTCCAGAGGTGACCCTGGCAACTACAGACCCAATAAGCCTCACTTCAGTACCGGGCAAATTGGTTGAAACTGTCGTAAAGAACAAAATTGCCAGACACATAGATGAACATAATTTGTTGGGAAATAATCAACATGGTTTTTGTAAAGGGAAATCATGGCTCAGCAATCTACTAGAATTCTTTGAGGGGGTCAACAAGCATGCAGACAAAGGAGATCCGATGGATATAGTATATTCAGATTTTCAGAAAGCCTTTGACAAGGTCCCTCACCAAAGGCTCTTAAGCAAAGTAAGCTGTCAGGGATAAGAGGGAAGGTTCTCTCATGGATTGGTAACTGGTTAAAAGATAGGAAACAAAGGGTAAGAATAAATGGTCAGTTTTCAGAATGGAGAGAGGTAAGTAGTGGTGTCCCCCAGGGATCTGTATTGGGCCCAGTCCTTTTTAACATATTCATAAACGATCTGGAAAAAGGGGTAAATAGAGAGGTGGCAAAATTTGCAGATGATACAAAACTACTCAAGATAGTTAAGTCCCAGGCAGACTGTGAAGAGCTACAAAAGGATCTCACAAAACTGGGTGACTGGGCAACAAAATGGCAGATGAAAATTAACGTTGATAAATGCAAAGTAATGCACATTGGAAAACATAATCCTAACTATACATATAAAATGATAGGGTCTAAATTAACTGTTACCACTCAAGAAAGAGATTTTGGAGTCATTGTGGATAGTTCTCTGAAATCATCCACTCGATGTGCAGCGGCAGTCAAAAAAGCAAACAGAATTTTGGGAATCATCAAGAAAGTGATAGATAATAAGACAGAAAATATCATATTGCCTCCGTATAAATCCACGGTATGCCCACACCTTGAATACTGCGTGCAGATGTGGTCCCCCCATCTCAAAAAAAGATATATTGGAATTGTAAAAGGTTCAGAAAAGGGCAACAAAAATTATTAGGGGTATAGAACGGCTTCCATATGAGGAGAGAGTAATAAGACTGGGACTTTTCTGCTTGGAAAAGAGGCGACTAAGGGGGGATATGACAGAGGTCTATAAAATCATGAGTGGTGTAGACAAAGTAAATAAGTAATACTCCTTCTCATAATACAAGAACAAGGGGCCACCAAATGAAATTAATAGGTAGCAGATTTAAAACAAACACAAGAAAGTATTTTTTCACGCAACACACTGTCAACCTCTGGAACTCCTTGCCAGAGGGTGTTATGAAGGCCAATACTATAACGGGGTTCAAAAGGGAGCTAGATGGATTCATGGAAGATAGGTCCATCAATGGCTATTAGCCAGGATGGGCAGGAATGGTGTCCCTAGCCTCTGTTTGCCAGAAGCTGGGATTGGGTGACAGGGCATGGATCCCTTGATGGTAACCTGTCTGTTCATTCCCTATGGGGCACCTGCCATTGGCCACTGTCAGAGGACAGGATACTGGGCTTGATGGACCTTTGGTCTGACCCAGTATGGCCGTTCTTATGTTCTTATGGAGCCGTACTGTGACAGGAAGAGGCTGGTACTGGCCATGTGTGGTCAGTGGGAGAAGGGGGAAGATCCCCTGGTGGGTATGTTCTCTGAGACAGGAGCCAGCCCCTTGCTAGAATCAATTCCCTTCTCTGACCAGGTAACTCCTGCCCAGCAGGCAGAGATCAGAGAGGTGCTGCGTTCCTACTCGCAGCTGTTTTCCAACCGACCTGGGCTCACTAACCGCGCTGTCCATTGGGTGGAGATTGGAGCCAGCCCTCCCATCAGGTGTTCCCCAATTAGAGTCACTGGGAACACAGCCCAAGCCATGGAGAGTGATGTCAAAGACATGATGGCTTTAGGGGTGATCCAGCCATCCACCAGCCCTGGGGCCTCTTCCATGGTGCTGGTCCCCAGGAAAAATGGGTTGATCCCATTCTGTGTGGCCTATCGGAAGCTCAATGCCATCACCATGTCTGGTGCCTGCCCCATAACTATGCCTGATGAGATCCTAGACACCTTGGGGAGGGGACTCAGTACCCCACTACCTGGGATCTCACCAAAAGCTACTGGCAGGTGCCTTTGGAGCCAGATGACAGGTTGAAACCTGTTTTTGTCACCCCTTTGGGGCTTTACAAATCCCTGGTCCTACCTTTCGGCCTCAAGGAGGCACTGGTCACCTGCCCACGCCAGATGGATCAGTTATTGAGGGGGATGGAGAATTTTACCCTAGCATACATTGATATTTGTGTCGTTAGCCAGACCAGGGAGGACCATGTGTCCCAGGTGAAGAGGGGCCTGGAACGCCTCCAGGATGCAGGGCTGATTGTAAAAGCTGGGAAGTGCAAGGTGGGGATGGCAGAGGTGTCGTACCTGGACCACAAGGCAGGGAGCGGCTCCCTAAAGCCAGAGCCAACCAAGGTGGAGGCGATCAGAGATTGCCCTGCACCCCAAAAACAAGCCCAGGCCCTTTATAGGGATGACGGAGTACTACCAGAGGTTTGTGCCCCGCTTTAGCTCTGGGTCAGCTCCCATAATGGAGTTATGCAAGAAGGGTAACCGAGACAAGGTGGTCTGGACTGAGCAGTGCCAGAGGGCTCTCTGCACACTGAAGGAGGATCTGGTCAAGGGCCTGGTGCTGGTAAACCCAGCCTTTGATAAGCTCTATATGGTGTTCACAGATGCCTCAGACAAAGGGCTGGGTGTGGTGCCAATGCACACTGATGCAAACACCCCATCGTGAGCAGGAAGCTGCTGCCCCGGGAGCAGAGCTGTGTGGCCATAGAAAAGGAATGCCTCGCCATGGTGTGGACTCAAAGGGCTGCAGCTGGATCTACTTGGGCATCACTTCATTGTGTACACTGACGACTTACCCTTGCCATGGCTGCACCAGATGAAAGGAGCCAATGCCAAGCTCCTGCAGTGGAGTCTATCTCTCCAGGATTATGACATGGAGGTGGTCCATGTTAAAAAGAGTTCAAATGTTATAGCCGATGCTTTGTTCCATAGAGGGAGGCCTGAACTTCCCCAGTTCACCGGCTAAAGTGACCCCACTCAGTTCGGTCTCAAAGAGGGGAGAGATGTGACTAAGTGGGGATTTTCTCTTGTTATGTTGTATGTTAGCATATGTGAGTCTTACTGTTGAGCCTATGTGAGTCTTACTGTTTTGCATTAATACTGTGTGTGCCTCAGTTTCCCTCTGTGCTGCACCAATGCCTAGGTGGTGGGAATAAGGGTGTGTGACTTTGGCTGAGACCCTCAGTGGCAGGTGAGACTCCAGCTGCCTGCATGTAGGCTATGGCCAGTGCCCTTGGTAACCTGAGACCCAGGAGGGGAAAGCAACCAGGTGACATATTGCCTGGGAAGTGAGACAAAGACCAGGAGGAGGAGCGACAGGAGTGTCTGAGGTTGGGTCACTGGTAGCATTGCAGTCTGCTTGTGGGGACTGGAGGGGGGAGTCCAGGGCATCTGGCCTGGGATTCCCCCAAGGTGGACTTGGCTGAAAGTCACTGATTTCTGTGCTAACAAGTTCTGTTCTACGCTGTGTTCCTGTCGACTAATAAACCTTCCGTATTATGCTGGTTGAGAGTCACTTCTGACTGCGGAGTTGGGGGGCAGAGCCCTCCGGTGGACTCACTACGGGAAGCGCACGCTGTGGAAGGGGATGCTGAATGCTCTGAGGTCAAATCCAGGAAGGTCGAAGCTGTGTAGGCTTCTCGCCCTGGCGACAGGATGCTCAGAGAGAGGAGGCATGGATGCTACTCCAGAGTCCTGACTGTCTTCATATGGAGTAGTTCCCGAGCACTGTCCCAGTGACTCTGACACTCAGCATCATTCATGCATCTCCCTGTCTGACACCACTGCCCCCACCCTATGGCCAAGATCTCTCAGAGGGAGCCTTCATTCCTTCACCTTCCCTCCCTCATCATAGGCGCCGACTTCTACTGGCGCCGGTGGGTGCTCGACCCCCCCTCTGCCCCTGGCCATGCCCTGGCTCCACCCCTGCCCCACCCCCTTCCCCAAAGTCCCCGCCCCAACTCCACCCCCTCCCTGCCCCTATTCCGACTCCTTCCCCAAATCCCGGCCTCAGCCCCGCCTCTTCCCCCCTCCTCCCCTGAATGCGCCACATTCCCGCTCCTCCCACCTCCCTCCCGGAGCTTGGTACAGCTGTGTGCCGGCAGCAAGTGCTGGGAGGTAGATGGAGGAGCGGGATGCGGTATGCTCTGGGGAGGAGGCGGAGGAGGAGCTGAAGTGGGGCGGGGCGGGGAGCTCGGCTGCCGGTGACTGCAGAGCACCCACTAATTTTTCCCCATGGGTGCTCCAGCCGCGGAACACCCACGGAGTTGGCGCCTGTGTCTCTCATTACTGCGCAGCTGAGCTCTCTGGGCCCCTAACCTGGGCAACGCTCTCCATCTCTGGTGGCCGGTTGTAATGGCACAAAAGCTGCTGGATCAGATGCCTCAAGCTCCAGAAACTCCTGGCTGCAGGAAGAGAAGGAACAAAGAGGAGAAAAAATGAGGACAAGTGAGAGACTAAACACAAGGCAGCAGGCCTATCCCCTCGCCCAAGGCAGGCTGGGGAGAATTCAGAGTTAGTAGGAAAGGGCCCAGCCAGTCAGAACACACCATTCCACAGGTGACAGGGCAAGATCTGGGACAGGCAGGAATCAGTCACACTAATCCATGCAATATCCCCTACCTACGGAGGGGAACTAAACCTGCACACAGAGAGCCTTGGAGGGTGGCTATCCAGAGAGCAAAGTTTCCAAGAAGGAGCCAGAAGCAGAGGGCCACTCACATGCAAAGTCCCAGTGCCATGCTGTTCACACAGAAAGGGTTGTGGAAACCCTGAGAGGACTTGTAAAGAGGGGCGATGATGTCCAGGGCTTTGGAGCTGTGCTCCGGCTCCGCTCCAGCTCCAGGCAAAAACCTGCAGCTCCACTGCTCCAGAGCTGCTCCACACTCCAGCTCCAGGCTCCGCTCCAAAGCCCTGATGATGTTAGAGGGTGAGGGTGAGGAACATGAGTCTGGCAGCACTTTGGTTAAATTACAGGGGACCAAAATGGATGCGGCAGGGGCAGGAATGTGGTTTGGGCAGCAGGGACAGAAAGGGCAGGATGGGATCTAGAGATGCTGTAATAGACAAAGCAGCAGCTGAATTTGTCAACAGTCTGAATGTGAGGGGTGCAGGAGAGAGGGTCAAGGATGACACCATGGGCCTGAGGCTGGGAATGGAAAGGCCCATGGATTATTCATCCTGATGGGAAGGAGAAGAAAGGAGACATGATATTGCTATGCAGAGTTTAAGCTGATGGGGGAAGACCCAGGAATAAAAATGAGAGAGGGGAAAGCCCTGTTAGGGCACATTTGCTCCGTCCCCTCTTCCTCCTGCCACCTCAGGATGGCTCCCTGCAGCCTATTCTGCAGGGCTTTGTCTAGCCTTGTTTAAAATGGCTCAAGCAATGCCCCACCCCCATTTCTCTTGGGGTGACTATTCCCCAGACAAATAGACTTTTGCCATCTGGTAAGTAGCGGGATTAGCTGGTATACTGCTCTGCAACCACACTGAGCATATAAGGGACCCTATTGTGCCTTAAAGGCACTGGCCCACATTGGTAGTGCTGCAGAAAGGGGAGTGCGCCCAATGCTTCACCCCCAAAGGGGTGCAGTGAGGAAGTGCTCTCATCCCTGGCCAGCCAGCTTTACTGGCCAGAGTGGGCTGGAGAGTGAGACTATGGTCCCACCTCCCCTCTTCCCTTTTGGGCGGCCCTGTCTTCCTTGCTCACCCTCAGGGGCTGTCCACCATTTGGCTCTCTCTGTGCAGTTCAGGAGGCACAGAGAGAAACTACAACATGGAGGAACAAAAGTGATTCAGGGATCAGAAGAGAGACATGACTAGAGTCAGGAGAGCTCTGCTTATATGGTTCCAAACAGGGAAAGACAATATGTCACTGTACATACACCCCACGGATGGAGCTGGATCGGTAAAGATGTGTGTATATGTGGGGTAGGGAGGCTATTCAGCCTCAGGATATGGCACTAAGGAGATAGTCTAAGCTATTAAGGATGAAAATGTAGGGTAAGATATCAGGACAAGAGTCTCCACATGCAGAACAATGTGGTGCAGGGGGGCAAGTGGTGGTGGTGGCAATTTCACCACAGGTTCTCTAGAGCTGGCTAGAAGAGATATTAGTGAGAAAGACGGTGTGATGAGTCCTGCAATGTGAGGGAGCCAGACCTGCCCAAGCTATCACAAGTCTACGAAAGGCTACAGAGGAAGCCACGTGCTTTTTGTATATGGTAACAAGGCACATTGCAAAGAGTAATTTCAACACAATCCCCTTAACATGAGGAGAGCAGATAGGCTCACAGCAGCCAGCACCTTCCCCACATCACTCATATACCCAGATACAGGGTCTCAGATACAGCTGGTCAAACCTCACAATTTCCATTTTGCAAGAAATTTCCACATTTTGAAATTTGTTTTCATTCTGAATTGGAACAAAACAAATATTCAAAATTTGTGTGCTTTTCCCTTGAAACAAATGTCTATACAATGTCCATTTTGGAAAATCTGCATTTCAGAAAGTTTGGGATTTTTGTTTTGGAACTGTGAATCTTTATTTCAAATGTCAAACTTTCATTTTGAATTTAATTTTATTTTTCATTTGTATGCAATTTTTACCTTACTTCCTGACATGTCAGTAGTAGTTGTGCCTAATATTGTTAAAATCATTAAGAGCAGCTGCTATTTTAAAAAATAAAATAGTTCCTCTATTATATTGTCATATTATGACATGTCAATAACAGTAGTGCATTATATGTACTAGTCATATGTACAAGTTAGAACACACTATAAAAACAGTAAAAATAATATAAAAATAAAAAATAATAACATTTGAAATAAAATTTCAAAATGAAACAAAAAAAAATTGTTTTGAAAAAAATTTCTGTAGTAAATTGTCAAAATTGACAATTTGGCAAAAAAAAAAGTTTTGTTAAAATAGTTTTTCCTGTGAAAATTTTCCAGCCAGCTCTAGCCTCAACCCCTCACACTCACACAAGCAATAGGCAGTGTGGCTTTCCCAGTGTTGACTGGGATGTGGCAAGCTGGGGCACTCTGGAGGTCACCATACCTGGGGTTTCCTGGGATCCCGGTGTTTCTGGCATTGGTTTATGAGGAGCCACTGGGCCATTGGGTTCCTCAGGGTGACTCGGAGCAGGAGAAGGTTGCTGAGGTGGCTACCAAAGGAAAGGAAATAAAACAAGAATCACCCTGAATAGCTCCTTTCCCTCCCTTTCCCAGTGCCTCTCTGTTTCTCAGGGCTCGTGTACGCATACAGTGCTGCTGTAGCACATAGTGAAGATGCTGCATATGCTATCGGGAGAAGCTCTCCCCTCAGTGTAGGTACTCCACCTCCCTGAGAGCAGTAGCTATGCCAGTGATGGGAGAATCCCTCACAGGGACATAGTACTGTCTACACTGGGAGTTCAGTCAGTATAACTGCGTCACTCGGGGTGTGGATTTTCCATACCCCTGAGCAATGGAGTTATACAGACATAAGTTTCTAGTGTAGACCAGGACTCTCTCTCTCCTCCGCATCTCCCCACCTCAGTCTCTTCCCCACCCACACCTCCTGCTTACCTCAGCCTTCTCCTCTTCATCTTCATCCTCATCCACGAAAGCAAAAGATTCGCGCTTCCAACTGGACATGGCTGCCCACTGGCCTTTGCTGTGCCCATCATAGGGTGCCTCAGCCAGCTTCTGCTCCATCTCCTTGATGATGCGCAGGCGCCGCTCCTGGCCAATATGCCTCTGGAGAAGGGCCTGCAGCTCTGACCGCTCCACTGAGCCCAGCAGGATCATGGACTCTGCAGGAGGAGATAACATGGGGAGCCAGTCGAAAGACGGGTCTGAGCCAACGCTCCCTGCCCAAACTGGCCACGTTAGCCCTGAGGAATGGAGAGGGTGGTGTTTTTTTGGACAAGGCCATACAACAAATCAGCAGCAGAGCTAGGGTCACAACTCTGGTTTCCCAAGCTGGTTCCCTATCTTCCAAACTACATACCTCCAGAAACAGACTCTTTCAACTAAGGCAAGCTTCAGAAAAGGTCAGATTCCCCATACTGCTTACCTGGTGAATCCACTAGAGGCAAGGTCTTGACAGTTGTGCTCTGAAGCAGGGTCTGCAGGTCCTGGTATGTACAAGTAGAGGAGATGAATTTCACATCACAGACCATAATATCCTCAACAAAGATATTGTATTTGCTAGAGGAACAAAGAAAATAAAGAGAGGGGTTAACATATCATTCAAATATGTCTAAAAGAAAAACTTCCCAAAGAAGAAAACAAAACAAGAGCTCCTTTCAGATGTATGCAGCCAGATACATACTCGCAAGTGGGAGTAACTACAGGGGAAGTGAGACCTTCCACAAACCAACTGGGTTTCCACTCAGGCAAGGTTCTGCTCCCTCCCATCATGGATGAGCCCCTCCTTCTCCACTGCCCTCCTGCTGTTTCACAGCCTCCTCCCACTCTATTTATGTGTCTGCCACCCCACATCCCTGCTCCATTTCTTTGTGGCCAAGCCTATACCCCTTTGTTTCTCATTGCCATTTCTTCTGCTGTGTTTCCCCTCCTCTCCCCAATCCCCACTGGTGGTACCATACCTTATGTAATTCCAGCCCAGGTCGGGCAGGTAAGGCAGCTTCTTCATCTGGATGATGCTGTCATAGAGACTGGGCTGCAAACTCTGAGCCACCATGTTGGCGAGGATGACAGCAACCATCATGGGCAGGATGTGCGAGATCTGACCCGTCAACTCAAAGCAGATCACTGCTGTGGAGACGGTGTGGCTCACTGCTCCTGTCAGGGCTGCTGCACCTTTCCCAGTTGTGGGGGAAGAGGAAAGACGGTGTCATGTGGACCAGGGGATTTGTGCAGGCAGGGATAGAAAAAAGAAAAACGTGGAGACTCACCAATGACGGCGTATCCTCCAGGTAAGATTTTGTAAACAATGCCATCAAAGAGGATCCCATCAGGGAAGAGTGATGCCATAATTTCACCAACGAGACGGCCAAATGCAGCCCCTGGAAAGCATCACATGAAGTCACTGGTTAAGACCCATCCACCCAAAATGGCTGTGCTCTTCAGGGAAGGGAATATGTGTGATCTCTGCTGATAAAAGCCATTGGTAATATACTAGTGCTTATATGTTAAAACAAAAACTACATTATGATGGAGTTAAGATAGAGATTTTGTATCAGCAATAAAAGGGCAAAAACCACTCCAGGGAGGGTGTATTTATCCCAAAACACAGAAATACAATCCAGGAAATTCAGAACTAAGTTTACACTTAAAATAAATCCAAATATGTTCAAGTCTGAAAATGCACAGTTAAGCCACCCCAATAACCTTAACTCTGCCCTGTAGTGACACCATGCAATGACCATACAATAATGATTACTGTGAGTCTGTGGTCCCAGACTGGACAAAACTGATTTTTGGATCGTATTTTAAATGGTATCTATATAGTGCAAAGTTAAGGGTGTCCAAACTGTGCGTGTCCAGACATGTTTGGATATCTTTTAAGTACAACCATAGCTGAATTTCCTGGCATTGCAATGCTTGGTTTTGGGATAATTACAACATTTTACTCTAAATTAAAATAGAACCTCAGCATTATGAACACCTCAGGAATAGAAGTTATTCATAACTCTGAAATGTTCGTAACTCTGAATAAAACATGATTGTTGTTCTTCTAAAATTTTACAACTGAATTGACTTGATACAGCTTTGAAACTTTACTAAGCAGAAGAAAAAATGATGCTTTCCCTTTTTAAACACTTTTAATAGTTTACATTTAACACAATTACACTGTATTGTATTTGCTTTATTTGTTTTGTTTCTGCTGCTGCCTTATTGTGTACTTCCAGTTCTAAATGAGGTGTATGGTTGATTGATCAGTTTGTAACTCTGGTGTTCATAACTCTGAGGTTCTACTGGACTAATATGTACTCTCAATACTAATGACATTTTAACATTTTTTTTCTGTTTTAGGATTAACAATCATTAATCAGTCATCAACCACTTGTCATGAGTCACTTAATAAACCATGGCTGAGGCTGTAACGTACTGGTTCTGAGTGAAGGCTTGATGTTGCTGTCTTATAGCTGGGGCCACAGAGACGACTGGGGGCCTACTATTAGTACCAGCTAGGGGAGCTTTTCTTCAGCTCAAGAGGCAGGGACCTGAGTTTTTGGAACTGAAGTGTCAGGGTTCAAGTCCTGACCCTGGGTCTGGTTTATCTAGTAACTATGTATGTTGTTTGCAGTGCGCAGTCTATTACGTGGAGAAACTGCAGGAATTTCCAGATCAGCATTTGTGAGTTTGGGAAGAAAGAGAGAGGAGCAGAAGGTCAGAGGCTGGGTAACTGGACTGTTAATGAAGCTCCTCATAGACAGCTTGTGGGAGCCATGATCTGAATTCCCTCTTAGAAACACCCTTGTGAGCTTGCTCTCTCTGTTTCCCTGTCAATGATAATTTCTCTCTCTCTCTCTAAGAAGCCCAAGAAGGAGGTTAAAACTCACCCAGTACAAAAACAGGCATGAAGCCTCCACAGGGTATCGGCATGGTAGTGGCGACAACAGACATCCAGAACTAGGACAGAGGGATATGGGGTGATAGTTAGTGTGTGGTAACAGCATCTCCTGCAGCTGCACCACAGCCTCCAGCCTGCCTTCTTATGAGGAAATGCCTTTGGGGGAATTTGACAGACTCAGCAAGAAAGCCAAGGGCAGCTGGGAATGTGGGGAGCAGAGGAGAGTGGGAGAAATTCATGCAAACCATCAACACTCCCAGAGACTGTCTACTGCACAGAGCTTCCCAGGAACTGTTGTGCTGGTGGGGAAGCTAATCCATAAGGGATGGGATGAACATGGAGAATTACCTTCCCTTTGATCCACAGAGATGGGGTCCCCCCTTGCTGCAGAAAGTTTTACTTATTTATAAAATGGTGCAGGCCACAACCTCTGGCAGAGCCGCAACAAACTATCATGCTGGAACTGGGAACCCCTAAACCTCTTTCTAGCTGATCTCACAGTCACCTTCCTCAGGAAACAGACCAGCCTTGTCCCATGCCCTGACGGCCAACACATTTGGCCTTCGTCAGATTAAAAGGGTGAGTGGATTCTACCACTGAGGGCTCCACGGAGAACACTGCTACCCGTCCCCAGAGAGCTCACATCAAGGGATTCTCAGCAGGTGTGGCCCAGCAGATCTCAGCTGCTGAAGCGGTACTGTTCCTAGGGAGAGAGGCGATCTCGATGGTATCCAGAAAGCAACACCCTGAATTTCCTCTAGGAGAGCTGAAAGTCAGTAAGTGCTTCAGAGAGTGGGTGTGACACATTCTGCATCATGTAGTTGCTGAGTGCCTTTCAAGGGCAGCTTTGTGCAGGGTAGTTGATGTAAAAAGGGCCATAAAGCCAGTAGATCCAGCCACACCCCCAGCAGATGGAGAACCTCCAAGTGGTATGGAGCTTGCAGAACAGCTCTACAGCTTCTAGTGTAGCGACATGCTAGGGGAGAGCAGCCATGGCCTGAGCACCTCCACACTCTGGCTATTCTTGGCTGCTGCAATGGGCCCTTGGGGCAGCAACCCTGTGGCTACTCTAACACAGAGTCTTGGCTGGTCCCAGAATCTGGGGAGCTGCAACAGAGGAGTACAACCAGCTCTGCTCCCTTTCCACTGAGTAGTGCCAAACTCAGCCCATATGCAGCTGAGTATTGGAGCTAAGATGCAATGCAGTGGAAAATCAGGCTCATGGTTGGCGGGTCGCATAGACTGGGAGAGGCTTTGCCTCCCCAAACAGCCAGGTGTGACCCCACCCCCTGCTTACCACTGCTCCCTGTGTGCGGCTCCAGTCCTTCAGCCGCCAGTGCTCCGCTGGGGAGGCTGGGGCCACGCCGCCTGCCCTCCCGGCACTCCATTGGGCCTGGGGCGGGTGGCTGTGGTGGAGGGGGGTGGAAGGGGCAGGGCCTCAGGCCAGGGCCAGCTCCAGACCCCAGCGCGCCAAGCGCGCACTTGGGGCGGCATTTTGCCGGCAGGGCAGCAGCCGGCTCCGGCGGACCTTCCGCAGTCATGCCTGTGGGAGGTCCACCGGAGGCGCGGCTTCGGTGGACCTCCTGCAGGCATGACTGCGGAGGGTTCGCTGGTCCCGTGGCTCGGGTGGACCTCCCGCAGGCATGCCAGCGGATGCTCCACCGGAGCCGCGGGACCAGCGGAACCTCCGCAGGCCTGTCTGCCAGAGGTCCCCCAGAGCCGCAGGACCGGCGACCGCCAGAGCGCGCCCCGTGGCGCGCCGCCCTGCTTGGGGCGGCGGGATTCCTAGAGCCGCCCCTGCCTCGGGCGGAAGGGGTGGGGCTGGGGCTAGCCTCCCCCACCCGGCGGTTCACGCGCCACCCATGATCAGGCCCAACCTTTGGCCAGAGCCACAGAGGTAGGGCTTCTTTGCATAGCCTGCTCCTCTTTAACACAAACCAACAGCAAAATAAGCAGCCTGAAACAGCTACTCTAGCAGTTTGTCACAGCAGCAAAGAATCTAGAGGCAGGAATGACCTATCACACTATATGGGAACATTCACATGACTTTAGAAGGATACATTTCTTGCATTACAGATCAGATGTACACTGCACCGCTACTCCCCATGGCCCACCGTCTCTCAGTTCAAATAAAAAACCTTTTATCTGCATGACAAGCCATCCCAGCATTACCAAAGAAGCCGAACCTGTTAGCATCCATTGGAAGTACATACAGTCTGCCCAGGATAGTGTATTGGGACCCCTGTGCCCACTGGCCATTACTGTCCAGTCCTAATCTGGGGGATGCTGTCTCTCTTCCTTCCCCCAGGATAACACACAGTTTGTCCTCATCACTATTTTTCTGTAAGAAAATCTCATTCTTGCTAGTTCCTATTTTGGAGTCTTTTTCTCTTTCAGTCTCAATCTCTTCTCTCGGGTTGAACTTTGTCGTCAGCAGATCTAAAGCACTTTACAAACAGCAGGGTGGTGTCAAGAGCTCTGACCCCCACAAGAGGGGAGACAGTCCAGGATGGGTGGGCTTCCTACCTTCATGACAAAAAAGAGCAGGATGATGACGAAGACACTGACTTTGGGGTGGATCCAGATGGCAGATTTCCCTAGGATTTGTGGGTCCCCCATGTGCTTTGCCCAGGTGTAATTATCAAACAGGGAGCTGATGGCTTCCCTGGGCATCAACTACAAAGAAAGAAGGGACAAAAACTGTCAGTGATTCTCAAAAGATTAAATGGGGTCAGTGTTATACCCAGGTTCCCCACCAGAGAGGATCCCCACATTTGATTCTCTTTGGATATTTCCTTCTAGAATATGAAGAGTTAAACCTTAACCTGTCAGAAAAGAGAGAGGGCTTTGGCTGGAGGAGAATCTAGTTAATCTCCTCCAATGTTCAAGGGGTTAAATTTCCCCACCTAAACCCCCTAGGTGGGAGTGGAGGGACCTTCCCCAGATCTGCCTGAAGGGGAGCATGGAGATTATTACTCTCAGAGAAATCTCTCCTTCCAGCCCAGGAGAGGTCAAACTCTTCCCGAGCAGGAGGCAGGGAGAGATTTAGAAAGGGGACACCTCAGAGTCCTTCTCACTCACCATGGTGTGCGTTTGTTGATCTGGGGATTGGGGAGACGGTTACATGTGTTTCTTTCAGAATTACACATTTACTCCTTTATAACTACTCTCACCTCTCCAGCCATGAACTGCCCGAACCCCGGCGGGAAGGTCACCGTTGCTATAAGGAAGGTTATAACTCCTGGGTATACAAGGCGGCTGAAACAAGAAAGAAAGAAAGAAGTTGAACATAATATTACAGTTTGTTATTTTCCTGCAGTCCTATTTCCTTGGCTGTGACTGTGTCAGATCATACAAGCAGGAGTGGGCCTGGGAAATCACTCAATAATTTGCACTGTTCTGTTCACTCCCGCTGAAGCATCTGGCATAGGCCATTGTCAGAAGACAGGATACTGAGCTAGATGGACCATTGTTCTGCCCCAGTATGGCTGTTCTTATGTTCATAATGCTTGCAGAAGAGTCAACAATTAAGGTGCTAGACAGACTACAGAGGATAACTCACTAGGGGATGCTCTCCTCTCTGAGTCAGCATTGGCCCCAAGGTGCCAGGGGGTGCTGTGCTGCAGGAAGTGGGGTGGGTGGCTCAGTAGTGGGGAGGGTGCTCTCCCTGCTGAATTGGTACTAATCCCAATGCCCTAGCATGGTACTAAAGGGAAGTATGTTGCTTAGATGATGTAAAGTTGCGGCAATGGAATCCTTTGGGGCAAAAATATGATTTCAGTGCAAGATATTGTTATTCATCACACATGTCTGAATTCCTCCCATGCAGCTTTTAGTATTAAACACAGGTTATTACTAGCCTGGGGAGAGGGATAGCTCAGTGGCTTGAACATTTGCCTACTAAACCCAGGGTTTTGAGTTCAATCCTTGAGGGGGCCATTTCAAAGTCTTAGGATTAATGCTGCTTTGAGCAGGGGGTTGGACTAGGTGACATTCTGAGGTACCTTCCAACCCTGATATTCTATGAAGCCAGTTCTTTTGACACTTAAAGGGAAATGTCATCATTTTCCTTTAACTAGGAGCTCCTCACTACTCAGACCTGCAAATTGCTAGCTGTTGAGACCACTCAGCAACTCACAGGATAAGGCCCTTAAAAAATTTAGGAAGCAATACAATATTTTATTTATTCTTTAAAGGAACAATGCTCACTTAAAACCCACATGTTGCAAACAGACATGTTTCTTTCTCTGTGTTGGTAATAATAATTTAGGATTTATTAGCAGTGAAAGATATTTCAAAATGTCCTGCACAAATGTCATTACTGTAAGGCGACAAAGTGTCCCATGGCACCTTATAGATTAACAGAAGTATTGGAGCATAAGCTTTCATGGGTGAATACCCACTTCGTCAGACGCATGTGGTGGAAATTTCCAGAGGCAGATATAAATATGCAGGCAAGAATCAGTCTAGAGATAACGAGGTTGGTTCGATCAAGGAGGATGAGGCCCTCTTCTAGCAGTTGAGGTGTGAACACCAAGGGAGGAGAAACTGCTTTTGTAGTTGGCTAGCCATTCGCAGTTTTTGTTTAATCCTGAGCTGATGGTGTCAATTTCCCATTCCTAATATCTGACTGGTGTCCATTTATCCTTTTACGTAGGGAATATGTAAAAAGCGACAAAGTGTCCTATGAAAGGATAAATGGACACAAGTCAGATATTAGGAATGGCAATATACAAAAATCTGTAGGAGAACACTTCAGCCTCCCTGGACACACAATAGCAGATTTAAAGGTAGCCATCCTTCAGCAAAAAAACTTCAGGACCAGACTCCAAAGAAGAAACTGCTGAACTTCAGTTCATTTACAAATCTGACACAATCAGCTCAGGATTAAATACTTCTGTTAGTCTATAAGGTGTCAAAGGACACTTTGTCGCTTTTTACAGATCCAGACTAACACGGCTACCCCTCTGATTATTTTAAAGCTCTTTGTTATCTTTCCTTTTAATATGCCTTTCAGCTGGGACCAAGAACATCAACAGAATCAGTTTCACTGTTTGTTCTCAGGGATGCAATATTTGGGTTGATGTAGGGCAGACTAGCACTTTTAGCACTTTATTTCTACACCAAATTTGCTCAAGTGTTTCAAAGACTCCTGTCCCGACTGAGATTAAGTCCCTCGAGAGTTTACATTAGCAGAATAGGCTGTTTTTACAGAATTCAAGTATAGCAGCTACCTGAAAAAATGTAATAACCCTTTTTTTTGTACTAGGAAGGGGGAACTCAAAAAGGCAGAAGAATTTTCCATAAATGAATTAAATTCAGGGACGAGAATGAGCCCATGAAACTTCATTCCAGAGAGTAATGATTTCAAAAGCTCTCTGTGCCTGGATAGAGAGGCTAATACTGCAAGCAGCAGCTTACCCATAACTCTATTAAAATGGTTCTATAGCTGTGTATAAAGATACATGGACGGATGTTACAGCTCAAACTCAGACTCCACTGCACTTTGGAACTGTATGAAGTACAATTAGAGTCCATGGTCCTCTAGAAAGTCTTATAGCATGACAGAGAGAGTTTTTCCTAGGAACCAGCAGAGGGTGCGGTTTCCTCTTCAAGGCCCCTTCATTGAGGCTTTTGGAAAAGCTCCGAAGTATTTTTTTTTTCAAGAGCGCTATGAAAAATGGACTAGAAAATGCCACAAAATTACCAGCCTGGGGAGCGGCTCCCTTGGCGGGTCCGCGGGGTCCAGAACATGAGAAAGACTTTACAAAAGAGGTGATCCATTGTAATTCTGTCCGAAGGAACAGTGCAAGCTATAAAAAACACTATAGCAACTCATTGAAATATTCACTGCCACACATGTAATATTGGCCTCAGGCGCTCACAGAACTCTCCCCGGTTGCTTTCTCAGCCATACTCTATTTTGGTGACCAATCCCTTTTAGTTGTCTCTCTTCACAACCCCATCTATCTAGTGCATCTCCACAATAAATTTCGCAGAGACTCTCTTCTCGGGCTGCCCCACATTAGTGAGACTTCACCAAAGGTACAGTAATGTCTCTTCAGCCTTGACCATATTGTAACAACGCTAAAGAGCTGAACAATTAAAGGGAAGGAAAGATTTGCTTCCTTTTTCACTCCGCCCCAACAGTTTCTACCTGCACCCTGAAGCTGCAAGGGGAAGTAGAGTGCTCCTGGAGAGAAAGGGAGAGGAAAATTAAAGGATTTTCTGTATGTCCTTCAAGAGGGGAGGCTAAACTTCGGAACAGGGGCGGCTCCAGGCCCCAGCACGCCAAGCGCGTGCTTGGGGCGGCATGCCACGGGGGGCGCGCTGCCGGTTGCCAGGAGGGCGGCAGGTGGCTCCGGTGGACCTCCCGCAGGCGTGCCTGCGGAGGGTCCGCTGGTCCCGCGGCTTCGGTGGAGCATCCGCAGGCACATCTCCGGGAGGTCCACCGGAGCCGCGGGACCGGCGACCGGCAGAGCGCCCCCTGCTGCGTGCCGCCGTGCTTGGGGCGGCGAAATGGCTAGATCCGCCCCTGCTTTGGAACCTATAGTTATGTATTTACTTTGCATGTAGAATTGCATGTGTGTTTGAAATCTTTATCATCTATGTAGAAAACTTTTTAAAATCAATACTATATATAGCCCAGAGCTTCTATCAATTAGAGAACAGAAGGATGTTCCAAAGGTAAGGTTGTGTCAGCCGCATAAATTGCAGTAAATGATGAAGGACTGCATGGTAATGGGAAACTGTTTGGATCCTTTATGTGTTCATTTCTCATTTTTGGAGGTTATGTTAATGAGCAACTTTACTGATATTTAATGATGTTTTATATATGCAGATGCCTGCCTTCTCCGAGATAGATAGATAGATAGATATATAGCAGTGTTTAATTGTTTTTTAAAAAAAAACACTTTTTCACTGGGATTTTTTTTAATGTGGAAACATTTCTGTCAGCCTTAATTTTATAAATGTTTGTTTTACAAAACTGAAATACTGGGTCAGATTTCAACTGGCATTTTCTACTTGATATAGTCTAAAAATAAACTGTGGCTCTTATGAAGAAATTATTGATTTTCTACTTTAAGAACATTTCCTGTCTAACCAGTTATATTTTCTCCTCCTAATAAAAATTGCAGGGAGATGTTAGACTATCTCTCCTGGACGAAGAAGCTGTTTATGGCTTGTAAAGACAAAAGTTCAGCCCAGAAGAGAATTTCTTCCCTGCAGATAAAAATATCTTAACATGAATTAGACCAGATGTGGGAAAACTATGGCCCGCAGGCCACATCCAGTCCGCGGGACCATCCTGCCCAGCCCCTGAGCTCCCAGCCGGGGAGCCTAGTCCCTGGTCCCTCCCCCGCTATCTCCCCTCCCCCGCAGCCACGCCGCTGCATGGGCCGTGCTCTGGCCCACAGCTCTCGCTGGGCAGTGTGGGGAGCGCAGCTGGCTCTGGCCAGGTGTCGCGGCTGCGAGCTCCTGCTGCTGGTAAAGGGGCAGGGAGTGGGGAGGTTGGGGAAGGGAGCAGGGGATCCTGGGGGGTAGTCAGGGAGCAGGGGGAGGTTGGATGGGGTGGAGGTTCTGGGGGGGTAGTCGGGGGATAGGGAACAGGGAGGGTTGGGAGTGGGAGTCCCGGGGGGGGCTGTCAAGGGGCAGGGATGTGGATAGGGGTCAGGAGGGCAGTCAGCGGACAGGGAGCAGGGGCGCTGGACAAGGGGGTGGGATCCCAGGGGGCAGCTGGGACGGGGGGTCCGAGGAGGGGGTGGTCAGGGGACAAGGAGCAGAGGGTGGTTGGATAGGGGGTGGGAGTCCCGGGGGGGGGGGCTTTCAGGGGGTGGGGGTGTGGAGAGGGGTCAGGGCAGTCAGGAGACAGGGAGCAGGGGGGTTGGATAGGAGGTGGGTGTCCCGGGAGGGGGCAGTCAGGGGACAAGGAGCAAGGGGGGTTGGATGGGTTGAGAGTTCTGAGGGGGGCAGTCAGGGGGCAGGAAGTGGGAGGGGCGGATAGAGGGCGGAGGCCAAGCTGTTTGGGGAGGCACGGCCTTCCCTACCTGGCCCTCCATACAGTTGCGGAACCCCGATGTGGCCCTCGGGCCAAAAAGTTTGCCCACCCCTGAATTACACTCTTTGGGCCGGATTCTGATACTCTTACTAATATTGATTTGCACCTAACTCCACAGTTATTATCCAGTGTCAGGAAGGATGATGGCCTCTAAGGCAGAGTACTGCTGTTCAAGCACACTCACTATTTGGTGAGAAATTGGCTCAGAGCCGTATGCCGTCGGACACACAGAACCACCTGGCGATTGAGGTAAACGAAAAAGGCTCCAAGGAACCCACAACAGATCCTAAAGTGGAGGAAATGAAATAAAAAGACATGAAGCACAATAAACAAAATGCCATTTATCCACCAGGGAATAATGCCTAAGTATTTGTCACATATGGATATTCACCTGGCCTTTTAAATGGCAACAAATGGGCAGAATCAAAGTTTGCACCTAAGGCAGTGTATCTCAGTCAGAGCAGCCATTTACTGATGTCACTGGGGTTTCTGGTAAAGGGAGAAAAATGTATTTGAACCCCCTTCTCCCCCACTTTATATCTTAAACATTCCCATGTCCAAAAGGGGATCCAGAACATGTGTTAGAAGGGGACGTCCAGCCCTGTGTGGCACAGGAAACTCCCAAGGGTGTTCCAGTCTTTTGTCTGCTGCTTTCCAGCTTTTTATTTATTTTTTTGGAGGGTGCCATCTGTTACAGAGGTCTCCAAAGATGTTTCTGGAGACACACACACCCCACTGCCCCATGGAAAAACCCCACAGTCTGTGTTACATTGGTTGCAGGGATCCAATGCAATGGAGAGGATACCGCTTTTGCTCAACAGTGGGATATAAGACTTGTCAGAGGTTCCACTTGGCATTTACCAAGATGGAGACCAACCACACTGCACATCACTGTATCTATGTGTACAAGCAACCAACTAGTTGCTCAGAGACCAGGGTGATGGGAGAGGTGTAAGAAACTATGAGAGTTTGACAGATCTAACTGGAGGATGAAAGAGGGGATCCGGGCCAAGGTGGAGGACCAATCTGGTCAGAAGAATTGAGAAGTCAGATTGGACCAGGAAATACAATCATATGGCGTATACAGGGACTCTGGCCCTGACTCAGCAAAGTAATGGTACTACTCATGCTTAAGCAGTGATGAGCTGCCAATTTTTTAACAACGGGTTCCCTCCTCCCTCCAAAATTTTAACAACGGGTTCCCTCCTTCCCCCCCCTCCGTGGGGGGGGGTCGTGCCCCATCCAACCCCTCATGTTCCTTAACACACACACTCCGAGACCCCTGACCCATCCCCCCCTTCCCTGTCCCCTGACTGCCCCTTGCCGCCCCACCCAACCCCTCCTCTCATTCTCAATGGCCCCCCAGAACCCCTACCCCATACAACTACCCCTTCTCTCTGTCCCTGAGTGCCCCCACCACCTCATCCAACCCTGCTCTTTCCTGACTGCTCCCCGGGACCCTTGCCCCCATTCAATCCCCCTGTTCCCTGCCCTCTGACTGCCCTGACCCCTATCCACCCCCCCACAACCCACCCCCTCCCTGCCCCCTTACCACACTGCCTGGGGACCGGGTCCACTCTGCCAGAACCACGACCGGCGCCGCTCGGCCCGACTCCCCGGGCCGGCACCGGGGCCCGGCCGCTCGGCGGCAGCCGCGGGGCCCGACTCCCCGGGCCGGCGCTGGGCTGGAGGGAGCCGCGGTCTGGGACCGGGAGCTGCTGAGCCAGCCGCACCTCCCCTCCCCCTCCGCGCCCCAGCTTACCTGCTGGCTGCCTCCATGCTGCTTGTTCAGGCTTCCCGCGAACATCTGATTCGTGAGAAGCAGGGGAGGGGGAGGAGAAGGGGGCGGAGCAGGAGAGGAGTGGGCGGGAACTTTTGTTAAATTTAGCAGCCTTTAACAAGCGGTTCTAAAATGGCTGCTAAATTTAACAACGGGTTCCCGCGAACCCGTGCGAACCCGCTGCAGCTCACCCCTGTGCTTAAGTGCTTTGCTGAACTGAAGCCTATGTTCCTAATTATTCATTATTTAACCAAAAAGTGTGACGGACTCTCTGTGCTAGCATTGGCCTCTGTACTTCCTGCTGTAATCAGGACCAGGGAATGTAACCTGATAGACAGGGTTGCATCTCATTCACCCAATGAAGTTAAAAGGCAACACACTGGAAACTGGTAAAAGGAAATTCTGTTTTCACAGCACATAATTAAGCTGGGGAATTCATTGCCACAAGATATTGTCAAGGACTCACTTTTCATTGCATGCATTTTCAAAATTGATGAATTTTTCATTTTATGAAATTTTCTATAGAATTTTTTGCCTTTTTAATTTCCAACTCAGTCATTCCAAATATTATTTTTTATTTCAAAACTGAAAACTGACAAAAAGAGACATGTCATTTTGAAAAATTCCAGCTATGTGACTGGCCCCACCAATCAAAACTGGCAATGGGAACAAAAACCACCCACAACCAACCACTGGGCCTCACTGGCTGCACACCCACAAAGAACCTCTGACCAAGCTGCACGGGCCACACCTGCCACCCACAAACACCAACAGCCCTACACAAAATAAAGACAAAAACACCAGCAACTGAGTGTTTCACATACAGCGTCTCTCCATATTTTTCAAAAGAAGAAAAACCCTAATCAGGAAACTTTCACTAAAATGTTCATTTTTAAAATAAGACCATTTTTCAATTAAAAAGTGTTTTGTTCTGAAAATGTTGACCAGCTGCCTTTACTCAAGAGAGAAATATTTTTACAACCAGACCTTTAACCAAGCTCTAAAATATTTTCTGGGTATAGCCACAAGGAAAATGTAATCTTACTGCCAGTCCCAAGCACTCAAAACTCATGAGTCAGGCCCCAAAAATCTTGAGATTGGCTTAAAAATCATGAGATTTTAAAGCAATAAACAGGGGAGCTGTATTTCTTGGGCTTTCAGTTTTGGAGCCTTTGAAGTTCACTCAGGTGCCTTTTCAAGCTTTTCTTTGAAATCACAATGGCTAGAAACTTACTTTATTTTAATAAAAGCAGAAATTATTGTGAAATTATGTAACTCCAGGACCTGGTGTTTTAACAAATGTGCCAAACAGCATGAGACAAAATAAAATCACATGTGTTGTCTACACTATGTATGTAGTTTGTTTAGTTTCTGGTTTTAACAGAAAAAAAATTCCCTGTGGTGGACTCAGGTGGTGCTCTCTCTAATCTGAAGTGGATTTCTGTGCTCTCCTCCCCACCACCCTGGCACTGAGGGGAAGTGTTGCTCCTCTTAGAACAGTCTTGTACATTTACAAGCCCAGGAAAACAAAATCTGTTCACCCATGTTGCCTGGAATTGTGTCTTTTTTGTGCTGCCTGAAAGTGAGGAAAGATGCTGGCTGGAAAGGAAGAGAGGGGGGGAGGCGGGAATTTGCTAGTGTGGGGAGAATGCATTTCTAAAGGGGTGGGGGATTAAAGCTAAGATGCAATGAGCTTTGTGAGTGCTTGTGAGTTCCAAGGTGGCACCTGGCTTCCCCCAGAGGAGATTGTTGTCTCCCTTTATATCACACCCATCGCTGTGATTTCTGACACTCCTTTTCAGCCTCAGAAGGTTTTTTTTTCATGTCCCATCAGTACACCCCTTTCCCAGTAGCGGGGTGGTGTTGGAGAAGAACAGAACTACAGTCTGAAGCAGTTCAAAAGGCAGCTGCAGGAGCTGTCACAGTCCTATAGTTTCAAAGTTAAAGAGCCAATTTCCCCTTGCCCACCCAAACAAATGGTCTCACCTACAGTCAGTGAGTGAGTGAACCTTTGAAAGCAGCCTTAGAAGCAGGAGAACAAACTGGATGAGTGGGATTTTCAAAAGTGACTTTCAGTGGGACTTGTGTTCCTAGCTCACTATGGGTATGTCCGCACTGTGAGCTGGAGGTGTAAATTCGAGCTTGGGTAGACATATCAGAGCTAGTGCACTACAAATAGAGTGTGGCACAGCCAGAGGTGCTGGAACAATTTGTATAGTGGAGGTGCTGAGAGCCATTGAACCCAACTGTAAACCCTGTATATGATGGAAACCACTTCAGCACCCCTAGTTCCAGCATGGATGGGCATGAGCAGTAGGAGAGGCTAGCTGCCCCCAGTATGTGCCTAGTATCTCAGATGGGTACATACGTACTCAAGCAGCTAGCCCCTTCCATAGCTTGTGCCTGCAGCTACACTCTATTTTTAGTGCGCTAGCTCAGTCAGAGCTTGTGTAAGTGGGGGAATGGTTCCCCTATTGTGGGGAACTTTCCTGGCTTATCCACTACCCCGGCGAAATGGGCTAGCGGAAGGATCTGAGTCCTTGCTCCCACTTCCTTTACCTAGAGGCCTCCCTGCCCTTGAGGGCTCCCCTTCCACTCTCCTGTCTGGCAGAGTCCTTGTAACCTCAACAAGGCTGGGCCCAGGATTCCTGGGGGGCTCAGCCCCCAACCTTTCTGTGGACACCTAGGACAGGGGCGAAGGTGTCCCCATTCTGGGTACTCTTTTTTGCACTGGACATTTCCCTGACCCACTGATCATTACATACAATTTAAAGCAAATACAATTAATTTAATCAGCAATTAATTAAAAAAAGAATAAGGAAAAATGGGAAAGGTTAAAGGAAAACACATTACCCCTCTCTGTGGCAGGGAACATTACAAACAGTGTCTCTGGACTGTCAGTTCACAGTCTGTTTCTTGCAGGTCCCAGGCGTCCTTCTCAGGCCCTGGCTGTGCTGCAGGGATGCTGTGGGTTGGACACTTGCTTTGGTGGTGGCCAAACACCTTCGGGCTTTGGGTGGTGGGACCCTTCTTCCCAGTGTCAGCCTCCCGTCGGGTTAAGATCCCCCTACCAGTCTGGCCTGCAAGGACCCTTGGTTGGGGGTGTCTTTCTGCACTGGGGCCTTTGCCCAGGGTCCCCCCTTGGCTGGCCCCAGTTGCTCACCGCACCGGGCTTCAGACTGCTCCAGCTCCAGCCCCAGTTACACTGTTCTAGCTCTGGCTCCACTCTGCCTCAGCACTGATGCTGCTTCTCTGCCTTCCACCCCCTGGGCTGCTTCTCTGGCCCCTTTGGCTCTGTGGCTGCAGCCCTGCTACCAGCATAGGGTCTGCTCTTTCCTTAGCTCGGCCCCACTCTGTCTGACCCAGGCAATTCCAGCTCACACAGAGGACAGGACCCCCCTGGCCTCCTGACTCCCTGATTAGCCTGCCTGCCCTGTCAATCAGGCTGACCTGGAGCACTAGCCTCTCCCCATTGCCCCTGGGGACTGTCAGTCTCAGGGTCCTGATTTCCCATTGACCTTCCCCTTTTGGTACTGGGAGCTAACCAACAAAAACACCCCCACTGAATGTTAATAAAACAGTCCCTTACACCAGCATGGATCTATCTCCTCACACTGGAAGGTACACCTTCAGCTTGAAGTGCAGACATTAGGTGCTTTTGAAAATCCCACTGCAGTTCTGTATCCCCCTAGAATGGATTTGGGTGCAGCCTCCCAAAAGAAGGTGAAGAACCTGAACTGGATTTCTGCGCTCTTCAAATGGGCTCTGGGTTCAGACCCTGTGAGCAGTCAAAGAACTGGGACTGGGTTTCCATGCTCGCTCAAAAGTGGTTGTGTTGCAATATCTCTAAGGGCAAGCCTCCAGAAAGAGTTCTATGGTCTAAACAGACTGTCACTCCATTTTATGTGAAGATTTCCCAATGGAGTCCGCTTGATATCAGTTTAGCACTGCAATTTGTTGAGTCCCTTTGGACTTACCCTATCACAGCAAAGGCTGGCAGCTCCTGCAGATCAAAGGGGAAATCCAGTCGAAAGTTAGTTCTGAACAGGGCCGTGATGGTGACTGTGTGAGAGAAGAGAGAGCAAGAGATGGGAAGGGGGAAAAAAGAGTGAGAAAGTCCAGTCTGCATTACTGAATGAGAATATGAGATAGGATCTGTGGGGAAATAGCAGCATGGGCTTGGGTAACTAAAGTCTTCATGGCAATGCACGTGCCAAATTAAGTGTGTGCAGACAGCTTTAACTTGGGCATTTCCTGCATTTTGAGTGCTTCAGTTTGTACCCTTAATGTTCTTTTAATTTGTGTGGAGAGGGAGGGTAGAGGGTTGATGGAAGTGATGTATTTTCAATCTAACTTCAGTTTGTCAAAGTTTTCTGCTTGGGAATAGTTTCTTATCCTCAGAAGATAAATGGGAATTTTTCTTTCTATTCACTGTATCTCAGTCAGCCCCTGATAAGATCATCCCTATCACAAACTGACAAGATCACCTCATGGGGACAAAGCTGGGCTCCTCTCTGGGAACTGCATTTACCAAGTTCTCATAAGAGGTACAGAAGGAATTATCAGAGTCATAGAAATCAGAGAGGGAAGAGACCAATTAGGTCTCATCGTATCCACCAGCCCCTTCCTACCCTTCTGCTCCCCCACCCTCACTGTGTTCCACCTTAGTTTTAAATGACTCAGGTGATGGGTTTCCACCTCTTCCCTTAAGCCACCTACCCAAGAGTTAAAACTATAGATATCTATATGCCGGTACTAACGCAAGACGTTCAAAAGCTAGAATCAGTGAACTAAGAAGGTCTTGCAGCAGATGAAGATTTTGATACAATAGGCTTTATGGAAACATGTTGGAATGACAAACATTCATGTGATACTGCAATATCTGATTATAAACTATACAGGAAAGGCAAACTAGGCTGAAGAGGTGGGGGAGTGGCTTTGTGTCTAAAGGTTTCCATAGAATCTGGTGAGATACAAATGTAGAGTGGACAAAACCACACAGCTAAATCTCTAAGGATACAAATCCCAAAATGTAAGAATGTACTACTGGCCTCCGGATCGAGGAAAGGAAATTGAGTGCACAATGTGGAGAGAGATCAGAGGCAGGAGAACCTAATAAACGGTGATAATGGGGGGACTTTAGCTACCTACATATAAACTGGTCAAACAGCACAACATGACCAAATTTAGAGAAACAATTTCTTGACTCTGGGGTGATTGCTTCTTGGAACAGTTAGTTCTAGACCACAAGTGAAGAGAGGTTATTCTCAGCTTACTCTTATGAAACAGAGTTGCTAATTCAAGAAGTGACAGTAGCTGAGTCACTAAGTAACAGTGACCACAGTATAATAAGGCTCAACATCCCAGGGGCAAGTAAGGTACCAAAAAGTGACACTAAACTTTAAAAAGGGAGACTTCAATAAATGAGATGGTTAGTCAAAAGGCCCTAAAGTTGAAAGTAAAGGAGGTAAAAGCCCTCCAGGTGGAATGGATGCAATTTAAAGAAACAATAGTACTCTCAGAAGACATGTGCACCACTGAACAAAAAGACAACCAGGAAGGCAAGGAGTAAACAAATATAGCTTCAGGCAAGGCTTGAGAGCCTATTCAAGCCAAACAAAAATCCTTCAAAATGTGAAACTCTGACCCTAGTGAAGCCAGTAAACAGGAAAACAAACTATAGCAGGCATTAAGTGGGAGAGAAATTAGAAGGGCCAAAGTGGAGTTTGAAGAGCGAATAACTGAAAACCAGTATATGGGAAACTGGAGAAAGAATTGGTGGGTCCCTTGGCTAACCCCCAGGAGTTAAAGGGAGAAATTAAGGAAGACTTGGCTGAGAAGATAAGATGCATCTGTCTTTGCTACTGAGAATGTTGGGGAGATTTTGACCCTGACCTGCTCTTTCCTAGTATTAGAGATGAGGTCTCAGAGATTGAGGTGTCAGAGAAGAGGTGCCGGAACAAAATGACAACTTCAAAGGCAATAAGTCACCAGGCTTAGATGATTACATGCAAGAGTTCTGAAATAGTTTAAAGATGAAGTGGATGAGTTGTAAATAAATAACACACTCTCTCTCATTAACAACAGCCACTGCTTCCAAAGACTGGAGGGTAGCAAATGTACCTATAATTTAAAAAAGCCCTAGGGGTGCTCTGGGGAATTAGCCTTAGCTCCATGCCTGATAAACTGGTTGAAATAATAATTAAAAACAATAACAAAGTTTCTGATCTGACAGGTTGTAACCTGCATGGATTCTACAAAGGCAAGTCATGTCTCATTGATCTCTTAGACTTCTTTGAACATGTCAGTAAAGTAGGGGCCGGTTGACATTTATGTAGATTTTCAGAAGGCCCTTGACAAGGTCCCGCACAAGATGGTAAGAGGCGAAGTGTTCTCATGGAGCAAAAACTGTCTACAGGACTGATAGCAAAGAGTGGGAGTAAATGGTCAATTTTCATCATGGCTAAAGGTTAACAGTGGGGGCCACAAGGTTCTGTAATAGGTTCTGTGCAGTTTAATATATTAATGATCTGGAAAAGAGGGTGAGTAATGAAGTAGCAGAATCTGAAGATGGCAGAATTATTTGAGTTAGTCAGGAGCAAAGAGGATTGGGAGGAACTTCAGAGAGACTTAAACACACTAGGGGAATGAACAACATGGTGGCAAATGAAATTCAGTGTTGATTAATGCAAAGTAACACACAATGGAGGGGAAAAAATTAAACTTATACACCGTGTAGGGTTCTAAATTAACTGTATCAACTCAGGAAGGGGACCCAGGTTTCAAACAGCAGTGGCGAGCTTTTCTCAATGTGCAGCTGCAATCAAAAAAGCAAACAAGATGCTAAAATGCATAAGGAATGGGATGGAGAATGATATGGAGAACATTATAATACCTTGATATAAAACATGGTACAACTTCATCTGGATTGTGTGTGCAGCACTGGTCACCTCATCTCCAAAGGATATTGAAGAGCTAGAGAGAGCTCAGAGAAGAGCAATGAGAATGATCAAGGACCTGGAAAAATTCTTGTATGAAGAGAGATTGAAAAGATTGGGACTGTTATCTTAGAAAGGAGAAAAATAACAGGGGAGAGGATAAAAGTCTATGCAATAATGACTAGTCTAGAGACGGTAGAGCAAGAACTTCTATGCTCCTTGCCACTTAACACAACAACAAGGCGACATTCAATGACACTGAAAGGTGGGAAATTCAGAACTACAAGAGGAAATGCTTTCCCGCCCAACTTGGGATTATACTGTGGAAATCGCTGCCCCAGGAAGTAGTTGTGGCCAAGCACTTAGCAAGATTCAGAAAGAGACTGGACAAGATTAACAAGAATATCCAGGGGTTTCATAATTAATGTCAGTAAGTATTGGAAGGGATATTAAACTCCATGTTTCAGGCCATAATTTAGTCTCTAACTACTAGAGACTAGGATGAGGCCTAATGTGGGGGGCATATCTTCATAGTGCAGTGCTCTTATACCTTCCGCTGAAGCAGCTGGTCCTGGCTACTGTCAGAGATGGGACACTGGACTAGATGGACCATGCACAGTTTAACAGCCCCTCAACATTAGGAGATATTTTCCTCATATCCAGCCACTTAATCTCTCTGTCTCCATTACTGCAGTATCTGAAACATTCCCCTTTACCTCCCTGCACCATCCTGAACAAGCCTCACCCTCTGTGGTGTTAATGTCTGCATGAAAATGCACTTACCCTCTTCTGCTACCTGTAGAGTTATTTTGTCCTTTTTTCATCATCATTAGCCAGTATATTTTGCTCTTTCAATTTTTCCTCATAAATCAGTCCTTCCAGCTTCCTAATCAGTTGGTTATTGCACTTGTCTGAATTCCCTCCAATTTGTTACCTTTCTGCTTGACAGCCCAGTGTGAGGCTGTAAATACTGCCACCTCCCTGCTCTGGGATGGCATGTCTCTGTGTATGCAGCCCTACATTACATTGACCAACTGTGAATTCTCACCTCAAGAATCCTCCCAGTTCTTGGGGATTCATGTATCCCCATGGTGAATTTTTTGGGCAACTCCAGACACACCTAGAACTGGGAGGAATCGGGGACTTAGCTAATTTTTTACATAAGTTTGCCACTCTCCCCCTTCTTTCCCTCTCCCTGCCTGTCATGTATGCAAGGAAGACGGTGGAGGAAATGTCACATCCCCACTGTATTTCTGGATTTGGGGAGAAATTGGAGATGAAGTAGATAATAGAGGCCTGGGCACCAGACACAGTGGTCATGGTTCTAGCCTTACCTGCATCCTTGTTCCACACGGCGAGCACTCGGAAGATGAAAGCACTGAACGTGGCTGCAAAGAAACCACGCCAGTAATTGCGCACGGCAAAGTAGGTGGAAGTGACCTCAATGCTGAAGAGCACCCCTAGAGAAAACAGAGATGTTATCACCTGGACATATACCTGGAAATCTCCCCCAAACTTCTAGTATCCCGTCCAGCCATCATTGCCCACTGCTCCCATCAAGTTTGGGTCAAAAAGGTTTTGCAAAGGAGGAAGAGTTAAAGAGATGGCAAAAGTGAGAGGGCAGAGTCTCTTGCTGCTGGAGGTTGTCTCTCAGTGGGTAGGACATACCAGGGAATGAGTGAGGGTGAGGCTGAAACTATAGGGAATGGTCATTGAATTGGGGGTTGGGGATGAAGGTATCCTGAGGAAAGGCAGAGGAAGGGGAGCAGCCACTTGCCTCCAAGTGGTGTCCCGAAGCAGCAGCCAACCCCCACAGCACAGCCCACAGTCAGGACATCAGTGTAATAATACGGCTGCTACTGGTGGAAGAGACAGAGGAGAGACAGACAGACAGAAGACAATAGGAAAGAAAAGGGAGAGTGAGTCACAACATTAGACCAAGTGTCACAGCTTGTCACCAACCCGCTATCACTAATGCTTGTGGGGTGTATGTCCATAATCGCTCTCTCATTCCTCCCTCCTGGACACCTCCAAAATATCCAAAGGGACTGAAGTAAAATTGGGTCTGGAATAAGGCATAGGCACTAGTCAAGTGATGAAGGCACAGTCTGAGCTTTCATTGAAGTACATGTATTTCTAGCCCTTGTGGTTGTGAAAAAATGCCCCAGCCAGGAATTCTGTGTTGTGGGGACTCTCACGGCAACCACTTCATCATGACTGCTGGTATGGTGTCAGCAGAGGCCCCATATGCAGACTAGTGAGAGCTAAGTCCTTCCTCCTCCAGTGCAGAGGCAACGCGTGGGGGAGCATGGGGGGGGGTCAAACGCAGGGCAGGGAGGGAGAGGGGCTCTATCCTCCTCTCCCTGTGCCTTACCCCCCACCCCACCTGGCATGTTCGGCCTCTCTCCCTAGCAGCCACGCGGGGAGTGGGACGGAGCTGCAGCTACCAGGGAGAGCAGCAGAACATGCAGGGGGGAGGTGCAGAGAGCTCACCCCCTCACAGGTAATGTGGAGTGGGGAGAGTGCTGTGGCCCTAGGCTGGGCTCAGGGTGGAAGGGGTCACTGGGCAGGGGAGACATGTGGGGCGGTCACATGTCCTCACATTAACCTTGTGCCTCTCCAGTATGGGGAGGCACCAGTTGTCTATTGCCTGCCTGAAGAGAGGGGGTGATGGTCTAGAGCAGGGTTTCTCAAACAGGGGTCGCTGCTTGTGTAGGGAAAGCCCCTGGCGGGCTGGGCCGGTTTGTTTATCTGCCCCATCTGCAGGTCCGTCCGATCGCGGCTCCCATTGGCCACAGATGGCTGCTCCGGGCCAATGGGGGCTGCAGGAAGCGGCGCAGGCCGAGGGACGTACTAGAGACAGGGGAGGCCCCAGTTTGCCCAAAGAGGAGCGCTGGTGGGTCAAGGAGGGTAGAGGACATAGCTATAGTGCAGGAGCAAGGCCCAGGGTACACCCAAGTGGGGAAGTGCCTAGGGACCCATCTTGATTTAATCTTGCCCGGTGTGAACCCCTGAAATCCACTGCTTAAAAATGAGGAGAGAGGAACACACCATTCCTTGTGAAAATATATATCAAAAAGAAAATTACCTCAGAACAAATCCATCCAAACAGGAAATAACATTAAACATATATCTAAACAGGAAATTACGTCAAAAGGAGCTAGCTAGGACAAGAAATGACCTCTACTTGCTACCGTGGCAGAAACAGGAAGCTAAATCATGGTTATGGACAAAAAAGCCATTATGAAAACATGGCATCTGGATATCTCTGCATTTATTTGCCCCACCTTCAAGGCTGGTGGGCCCAATCAGTTTGTGAGTCTGGAAGGAGGTTTCTTTCACTGCTGTTAGCACCCCCAGCTCATTCCAGCAGTGTTTGCATTGTGCATGCACATCTCTGATAAGCAGTGAGAGTCCCACAATCAGAGAAGACTCAATGAGGTTGGCAAAAGCCAAATGAAATGCCTTTTGCTCCTTCTGTGAGTCTATCAGCTCCACATATGTAGTTTGGAGGGCAAGGAGACCATGGGAAGGGATTCTCCTGTGGTGTATCTATCTTTGTAATTGCTACGTGCAACTCCTGTTTCCTCTGTGCTTGCACTTCTGCATGTCCAGGAATCTGCTATTTGCTAGGGTGGCTGCCATTTTTGTAAGGCGGAGTTTCTGCAGCCTGTTGCAAAGGACAGACACACATTGGACTGTCCCATGGAGAGGCCACTTCCATTTGTTTCTGTTTTGCTTTCTTTTACCACTTCCCCACAAAAATATTCCTATGGGAAGCACTGGATCCTCGCACAGGTATTGTCACTGGGGGGTTGTGGTACCCCAGCCCCTTCTAGATATTGGACAGCATGCTCAGTGGCCAGCACTAGAGGTGCTCCACACACCTTGCTCACATTGTGCATGAGCAATGGAGGATTCTTTACTAGGGTTTGGAGACAAGAAAGGGTGCATGTACACTAGGTGCAAGGCTTAAACATGTATATTAACTGATGTCATAGTCCAGTAGAGAGGTAATGGGCTGCCCGCAGGGGTTAAAATATAGTGGGGTGGGGGCATTTCTCCCCTTCCTCTGCTAAATGCAGAGGGAGCTCCCCCTCTTCCCCCTGGCTTGGGTAAGCAGTGCCCCTCCATAGCTCACCCTGCTCCTTGGTTGGTGCTGTAAGAGAGCCCTCCGCTGTTTTAATTTCCTTTAACCCCTAGTTGCTCCTCTAGTCCATCCCTCTTTTGGAGGTGATTAAGTGTTGTCCTGCAGATCCCACTGGCCCATCGTCTGGTGGGAGCCCCTTTGCACTGTCCTCTTGTCGTCCAGATAGTGAGAGTCTCACGCCTCCTGTTTGTACAGGGCTCCTCCTGTGTGGTGCTGCTGGCCCTCAGCCAGTCACAGCCTGCTTCTCCGCTAGACACCTAGCTCTCATCCAGTCTCCTGGTTGCAGCTCTCAGGCTGCCTGCTATCTAGCCTTCCCTCTGAAGCCAACTTCAAGCTGCCTCCGGCCTGCTGCTCCAGTCTCACACACCTACCTCTGTCTCTCTCCCTGAGAAGGATCCCCTGCCCTCTGGATGTCTAGTCTGTTACCAGTCTGCTAACATCCAGGAGCCCTCTATTGGCTAAATACTAAACTGGCTGGTTTTTGTTTATGGCAAACAGTAATGAAATGATCTCTTTTGGCTGGCCTGAGCCAAGACTGGGCTACAGTTTATTACTCCCCTTACTCACTCCATCTAAAGACAGGAAGTGAAGTATTTGCTTCAAGAAAATAACACAGTATTTGAACAACCATCAAACTTTGAATACCCTCAAAATTACCCTGGGCACAGTGTCCAAGTGATCGGAGTAGGGCCTTGAGGCGGGGTGGGCACACTCAGACACACCCTCAGGACTAATCAAAAGGGAAACATTCTGTGACAAATGATCTATGTATCAGTTTTCTCTAGGGTCGCCAGACGTCCCGATAAAATCGGGACCATCCTGATATTTAGGTGTTTGTCCCACGTCCCGAACGATCTTTGGTCGGGACGCAATTTGTCCCGATATTTCGCTCTGCCAGCAGCACTCGCTTTTTTTTTTTTTCCCCTCCTTCTAGCTGCTCTGCCGCCAGCACTTTTTTTCTCCCCTCTGCCGGCGGACGCCCCTCCCCCTCCCATGTGTCCCAATATTTTCTCCCTCTCATCTGGTCACCCTAGTTTTCTCCCTCTTGACTGGAGGCTGTTGCACCTTGTGTACTTTTGCCTTGGGACTTGCCCATCTAGCCAAAGGATAAATACAGTTCTGTCATGTGTGTTATTTAAGACAGTGGCTCTGATTCAGAAGCAAAGATGTGAGTGATTAACATTCACATTTTTCTCCACCGCCATATTATTCTCTAGCTTACTGATAAAGAGTTTATTTTGCGCACTAAAAATATAACTTCCTGTTCATAAGTAATATCACTTGCTGTCCATGAGTGATGTCACTCCACACCACTATGTTTTTTGGTCCTTCCTCTCTATTGTAGAAGGTGGTCTTTACTGATTGTGTAAGCAGACCCACCTTTGGATGTTCGGCTTGATACATGGGGATTAAATAGGCTCAGCCATTAGTGATGACACTTCCTGCCCAAATGTCACTTCCTCTGTGGCATTTTTCCCATAATCCACCTCACCATTCCCCCCTCCCTTGCCTTTCATCCTCCATGATTACATGAAAAAAGAAATAACGTTTCACTACAGAGCTGGAAAGAAGGTAAGTCTGTGCAGAACTTGTTTTCATGCAGGAGATTCACAGTGAGAGAGTTAAGGTGATGTATACAAAATGTCATATATAAGAATACACTTGCCTCCAAGAGGAGCCCCGAAGCAACATCCAACTCCAACCGCGCAAGCCGCCACCATGAGTTCGAGCTGCCTGTACACATTCTGGAACAGAGAGCCCAGCCAGAGAAGGGCATGCCAGGGTTAGAGGCAGCACAGCCACAGAGTTAGTCCCCACATCCTCTGAAGTGAAGCAACAGCCAGCAGCAAATGCAGCCGTCTCTGCTATGGTGAGCCGGGCTCTACACACGGCCAGTCTTTAGTACAGTAAGCTTGTCTCTAATATGGAGATCTGGTCAGTAAGTACAGCCAAGGTCAACTGTACTACAGTGATGTGGTGCCCGCATGCCACCAATCTACTCCTGTGTGCCAGTCTCTATACAGATCTGGTATATATAGACAACTGCTGTAGTTATCTTATATTACACAGCCAGTCTCTGCAGGGAGCCAGTCTGCACAAGCTGTTTCTATTACAGTGAGTCAGTCTCTTTATACAGCATATAGCCTCTAGGGACACTGCCAGTCTTAATAAACAGCTCATCACTACAATGATCTTTTTACTGCAAAGGCTGTTTCTACAGCAGACATATAGTCTGCTCCTATGATTAGCAGTGCTCTGTGCATGCACATTCTAAGACAAACTGGTCTTTATGCAAAGCTACTTGGCAAGTCTTTATGCCTGGAGGGTGGCTACAATGAGGCAGCTTATGGCTTCTGCACTATCAGAAACTAGACTTGCCAGACCATATTCCTAGCCAGTCTGTTCTGTAACTTAGTAGGCCACATACCTGGCCAGTCCTTATAGCTTACTGGACTGTATATCTGGCCACTCTCCATAATCCTGGTCAGTACATGTAATGTACTGGTCTGTAACACCTTGGTGAACTCATTGCATTCCCTGTACCAATATCCTGCCCCCTCCCCTGCTATGCCCTCCTCTGGAGAAGAAATCATGTTGCCTCTCCCAGGAGATGGAGAGCTTCAGGATAAGTGCACGTGGGAACCTGTGCCTTACCTCATACACACCACAGAAGATTGACATGAACTTGCTGAGCACAGCAGCGCAGATGCTGGCAATGTGCACGAAGGGACCCTGTCAGAGAAGAGAAGAGGAAAGATGATGAGGAAAGAGGGTCAGTGACATTGTGCCACTGACATGGATTTAATAAACACAGATGTTGGTGCACGCTCTCTCTCTCTCTCTCTCTCTCTCTCTCTCTCGTCATCTCTGCCTCTCTCCCCCCATCTCTCCCCTCTTTCTCTCAGGTAGGAAATCAGTGATTTGAAGGTAACTTAGCATCTTCCTGTGACACGTTCAGTCACAGAGACCCCCTTGTGAATCACTCATCCAAATATTTATGAAAAACAACTAGAAAGAGGCTGTGACAGGTTCAGTCACAGAGACTCTTTTGGGACTGTCACCTGATGTGCTGAGATTACCTCTGAGCCCATTTTCCCTGCCAACGTGGGACTCCAGAACCCTGCCTTGTTGAGCCAGACATGCTAGCCTACTGCAACACAGACCTAGGTCTGGTCCTCGCCCCCAAAGGTGCAGATTTTAACCAAAAACTGCTCGGCAAGTACTCCTGTCTCCAGCACCCAGATGCCCAGTTCCCAATGGGATCCAAACCCCAAATAAATCTGTTTTACTCTGCATAAAGCTTATACAGGGTAAACTCATAAATTGTCCGCCCCCATAACACCTATAGAGAGATATGCAGCTGTTTGCTCCCCCTGGTTTTAATCACTTACTCTAGGTTAATTAATAAACAAACGTGATTTTATTAAGTATAAAAAGTAGGATTTAAGTGGATTCAAATAATAACAGACAGAACAAAGTAAGTTACCAAGTAAACTAAAGCAAAAACACACAAGTCTAAGCCTAATACATTAAGAAACTGATTACAGATAGTATCTCACCCTCAGAGATGTTCCAATGAGCTTCTTTCAAAGACTAGACTCCTTCCTAGTCTGGGCCCAATCCTTTCCCCGGTACAGTCCTTGTTAGTTCCAGCTCAGGTGGTAACGAGGGTTTACTCATAGACTTTAAGGTCAGAAGGGACTATTATGATCTTCTAGTCTGACCTCCTGCACAATGCAGGCCACAGAATCTCACCCACCCATTCCTGTAACAAATCCCTGACCTATGTCTGAGCTATTGAAGTCCTCAACTTGTGGTTTAAAAACTTCAAGGTGCAGAGAATCCTCCAGCAAGTGACCCATGCCCCATGCTGCAGAGGAAGGGGAAAAAAAAAAAAAAACCCAGGGCCTCTGCCAATCTGCCCTGGAGGAAAATTCCTTCCTGACCCCAAATACGGCAATCAGCTAAACCCTGAGCATGTGGGCAAGACTCACCAGACAGACACCCAGGAAAGTTATCTAGTGTCCCATCACAGGCCATTGGGCATATTTACCGCTAATAGTCAAAGATTAATTAATTGACAAAATCAGGCTATCCCATCATACCATCCCCTCCATGGTTTTCTCATGACTGCAGCCTTCTTTGTTCTCTTCCACCCCCTTTTATAGCTTTGGCACAAGGCAGGACTCTTTTGTCTCTCTGGATCCCTACCCCTCCTTCTAAATGGAAAAGCACCAGGTTTAAGATGGATTCCACCGTTCTTCCTGGGCTGGCTTACATGAACACAGGAAGGCTTGCAAGTAAACAGAGCCATTTACAACCAATTGTCCTAGCCAATGGGAGCCATCAAGATTCTAAACCATCATCAATAGTCCACACTTTGCATAATTACAATAGGACCTCAGAGTTATACTTTATATTTCTAGCTTCAGTTACAAGAATGATACATACATACAAATAGGATGAACACACTCAGTAGATTTGTAATGATACCTTACAAGAGACCTTTTGCATAAAGCATATTCCAGTTACATCATATTTACACTCATAAACATATTTCCATTAAACATTATGAAGTGCAGCTTCACACTTCCTTTAATCCTTTCTCTATAGAACCTTTTACAGAGTCAGGAAACTGACCAATGGGAGGTCAATGCTGTAGGGAAATTCAGAAACAAAAGCAGAGCAGTGGTGGTGGGGTGAAATGGCCCCTTGTCCAAAAAGATAAGATAGTTATAGCCCCTTCCTCCCCAGGGCTTCACAGTGCCCAAAGAGACACCTATACCTGCCTCCCCCTCCCTGGCCATCACTGCACACACACACACAAAATAGCAACACTCACCTCTTTCCCTATAGGCATGCCACTCCCCAGCCCAGCTGTCAGGCCTACAACTTTGGCCACAAAAGCTTTGAGTGTGAGGTATTCCTTGAGGACCACTCCCCGCATGATTGTCTTCAGCTCAGGAATCCCAGACCCTGAAAAAAACCAGAACAGACAATGAATAAATAAGCCATAGAAACAAGGAACATGCCATACAGAAAAAGAGACAGACAAAAGCAGATCTTCCCTTGCCCTCTGCTCTCACCAACAGCCTGTGGGGAGACGAGGTGGCAAAAGACAGCGGCAAAGAGGATGAGGATGAGGGGGTAGGTGACCCAGGCCAGGTACTGCATAGGGACACTCGGGTGCAGCTCCTTGTACATCCACTTGTAAGCTGTGGACAGACAGAACAGGAGTCAGCGAGAGCAGCACCTCCCCAAAGGGGTTCATGGGCATCAAACAAACCCAACTCAAAAGTACAAGTTGGCCCAACCGAGAACAATCGAACCACGTCCAGGACTGAACCCCTCAGCAGAAAGGGGTCCTGCCAGCAGAGGGCAGGTGTCACAGGGAGCAGTGTGTATTAGGGGGATGTGAAACACAAGGCTGAATGAACCTGAAAACTGAATTCACCCCAGTAGAAAGAGGGTCTCCCAAAATAGGCTGTGGGGGCTGTGTGTATGTATGTATCTTGAGGGGAGAAATATAATATTAAATTAACAGGACTTTATGGTCAAGCCTTACTGTTCTACCTTGGCCTATAACTGTTAAATATCCTAAGCTAAGCAGGGGATGTCTGGCCTATGTTTTGAGGCGAAACTTCCAAATAAAATAAATGTTCTGCAACTACTGTGTGACTCTAGAGCAGTGGTCCCCAACCTTTTTGTGGCCAGTAGCACATTCATGGTTTCAGAAGAGTGTGGCGGGCGCCAACAATTTTTCAAGGCTTATTTTGTATTTGTACATTAAATAATATGAAAAACATCATATTTAATATTACATAATATATGAATCCTTAAGATAAAAAGGGTAATTTTACATGTAAAAGGTATTAATTAAATTATTCAGCAATGACTCTTTCACCTTACTGTGTGAATTTGCTCTTTTTTATCTACCAGTAAGAAAAATTAAGGCGTTTTTACAAAATAAATATCATAAACAGTTTTCATCTTATTTATTTAAAAAAAGTAAAATGTTGAACTGCTGGTCTAAATATATTTATTTATTCTTACTTTAATATAGAATGAAGCCTACAGCCCCGGAGTTCTCTGTCCCCGGCACGCGCAGGGCCACGGTTTCTCTCCAGCTTAAGCCGCAGCCCCGCACCTGCCGCGGACAGAGAACACGGGTGCCCGCAGCCTGCAGCCCTGGAAAAGCCGGAGAGAAGCCAGGGCCCCACACCTGCCAGGGACAGAGAACGCCGGCGCCCGCAGCCTGCAGCCCCGGAATTCTCTATCCCCGGCAGGCGCGGGGCCCCGGCTTCTCTCCCGGAGAGAAGCTGCTGCCCCGCCCTGGCTGGGGACAGAGAACACTGGTGCCCGCAGCCTGCAGCCTCGGAGAAGCCGGAGAGAAGCCGCAGCCCCACGCCTGCCAGGGACAGAGAACACCGGTGCCCGCAGCCTGTAGGCCCCGGAGTTCTCTGTCCCCGGCAGGTGCGGGGCTGCGGCTTCTCTCCCCTGCTGGGCACTAGTCGGGTGCACATAAATGCCCAGGCGGGCGCCATGGCGCCCGCGGGCACCGCGTTGGGGACCATTGCTCTAGAGGATACTCTCCCCTCTGGGTCAGTACTGATCCCAGTGCCCCAGCAAGAAGAGCTGTGCTCAGGGAGTGGTGTGGGTGACAAAATAGGGGATATTCTGCCCTGGGAGTTAGTACTGACCCCAATGTCCCAGCATGGCACTATGGGGCAATGTGCTGCAGGGAGTTAGTGCTGAAGGATGAGGAACATGGGATATTAGGCATAGAAGTGAATTGTTCATGTGATTTATGAGGCAGTTTCATAGCACCTGGATGGGACCCACCCTGCAGGCTCTTGGCGCTGGCATAATCCATTCCCCAGCTCACCAGCGCCATGACCAGACCCAACAGAACCAGGAATATCCAGTCTTCTCCAAGCTTCTTGGTAACATATTTCTGAATGTGTCTAGCACAGTCTGTGGACGAGAAAGAGTCTTGAGGCAAGATGTTAAGCCAGGGAGGGTCAAGAAATATGGAGGAAGCCCCCTGTCTGTCTCTTCTTTCCCTTATTGAGAATGGCAAGTTAGCAGTGTGACATTCTATACCTTGGGGGAGCACCCTGTAACCCCATATTCCTCATTTATATATAATTGTAATCTTGCATATAAAGCAAGCCATGTGAGGTATCAGGGGAAAGGTTATAATCTGCTGAAAGTCCTTTTTTCTATCCATATATGTATATCATTAATGCCTATGAAGTTGTGAGATTGTGTTGTATGTGTTGTCACTAAAACATGCTGTAAGTTGGGGGAATCAGCCAGATATTAGCTCCCCAGAGGCAACAGCAAGGAAAGTAACCAACGCCCTGGCGGGGTGTCAAACAACCCATCAACAGCCATTGACCAGCAAGGGAGCTACAATGCAATGACACACCTGCATTTTAGGGACTGCAATATCCAGTGGGGTGAGAAAACTGCTTAATCTAGATGTTGCCCAGTCTAATAGGGTTGAGAGCTTAGCCTGCATGGTTATATTTTATTTCTTTTAGTAACTAACTCGGACTTTCTGCCTATCACTTAATAGCACTTAAAATCTATCTTTTGTAGTCAATACATTTGTTTAACTGTTTATCTTTACCAGTGAGTTTGAATGACGTGTGTGGCAAATCTGCTCAGGTTTGGCAAAGGCTGGTGTATATCCACTTTCCACTGATGAAGTGGTGAACCAATTAATAATTCGGTATTGCTCGTCTTGAGCAGTGCAAGACAGTATATTCCTGGGGTACAGTGCTGGGAGCTGGGGGGATTTGGCTCTGGTGCCTCTGTCTGTGTGATTCATGAGTGGCTCTGGGAGCATTCTTGCAATATAGCTGGGTGTGGGGCTCCACATGCTGTTGTGTTGAGTGATCACAGCGCCTGGAGGGACTTGCTGTTGGTTGCTAGCAAGGCATTGTGAGAGACAGCCCAGGCTGGAGAGAGTTCAGGGGGCACAGCGGTCCCACAGTCCCAGGCTGCACCCCGGGGATCCCATCAAAAGCAGCTCCTGTGGAAACATCATGTTTGAGTGCTGGAGGACTTGGCACCTATCTCTGTGCTATACAGTACTGCAAAGTCCTCTGCAGTATGGGAAGGATGGGGAGTTTAACCTCTTGTGCACTGGAAGGAGAGATCTCCTCAAATGATCCCACAAGTGTCAGAAAGGCCTCTCCATCCTGGACAGGAGATATGTAACCTACTGTGTGATGGAATGAGAGACTGCTCTGAGAAAAACTATCCCTTGTTGTCACACATATTCCTGGGGGCCAGGTGGGAAAGGAAATTTAGCCTCTGCTAGCTTCTCCTCTTCCACCCAATGGAACTTCTTCCTCCTTCTTCTGGAACAAGGCTCACTTGTCCCCCTTTTGCCCCACTTGAATTCCATCCCTATGCACCTCCAGCTTGAACAGTGGCAGTCTGTCCATCTTTTGGTAATAAAGTGAGCCTGTCTGTCCAGTGAGGCTGAGTGGTCCTACCTTGGCGTTTGGAGTACCGCTCCTCTTTGACCTCTGGCTGGCTGTCCCGTTTCTGGGGGCTCTGGCTGTTCCCTTGGGTCTCTTTCTCACTCAGTAGTTTTGCCGCTTCCTTCTGTGCGAAGTCAGAGAGCTGGTCTGTGTACTGCCCATAGAGCTAGAGGAGCCGGCAGAGGGAAAGATGAGAGGGGAAAAGCAGGGTTAATCTCCCAATTCACGGACAGAGACAAAGAGACAGCTCCACAGAGAGTTCCACAGACAGTCAGATGCACAGACCCAAGCAAACCCAAACGGAGAAGACAGAAACACAGGAAGACCCAGACAGACAGACTTTGTCTCACTGTCCTTCTCTGCTGGTCCCTACCTACTGGGGGGAAACGAGTTCACACCCACAGTAACTGATCCCATTGTTCCCTGCCTACAACCTCTCCCCATCATCTCCAGCCACTGACAACTGGGCGTGATCTCTGGGAGCAGCTCCCCTCCACACCAAGCGTGGTCTGGGATTGCGGGTGGCATGAATACCACATACTCCATGTGACTGATCTTCCCTCAAACATGTCTGTCTCCTGTCACCATATTGCTGGGGCCAGGCCACCATCCAGAGCCTACTCCGGGGCTACAGACTCCCAACAACTTCCGTTCCTAGCAAGGACCAACAGGCTCATTTAGAGCAGAATGGGGCTTTTGCTGACTGTCCCATCCTCCCTCCAAATTGTGCCAGAATTGATTTTGTGATAGTTAAACCACCAGTGATAGTTCAAGCTCAGCTTGAATCTCTCAATGGTGACAAAACCATCTTTCTCCATTGCCTGGACTTAACTGTAGTATTAAAGCTGCATTTTCCCTACTGTGGTTTAAAATGTGGCCTTGCTTTAAAAAGCATCTCCATATAAATGCCATGAGAGGGCTACGTGTTTATCATTTCTCAGATCAAACGTATGCAGTTTACTAGTAAAAAACCATTTTCACCTGCTGCCAACTTTGCACATTCAGCCTGGTATTTGAGAGTCAAGCTGGGCTCCTTCCCTCTTCATAAACCATAATAAAAGTTCTGCTACACAAATTATGTCCTCACTGACACCTGTGCAACCGCATTGTCTTCAAAGTGTAGTCTTATTTGTGCCTGTAAACTGCCTCCCCAAATTTGACTGTTATTATGTTGATGTTGTGCATAGAATCTCTATGGATAGCAATTCTATGCTCTAATAAGAATATAACAGTAGGGATCTATTATCAACCACCTGACCAGGACAGTGATAGTGACGATGAAATGCTAAGGGAGATTAGAGAGGCTATCAAAATAAAGAACTCAATAATAGTGGGGGATTTCAATTATCCCCATATTGACTGGGTACATGTCACCTCAGGACGAAATGCAGAGACAACATTTCTTGATATTTGAAATGACTGCTTCTTGGAGCAGCTGGTACAGGAACCCACAAGGAAAGAGGCAATTCTCAATTTCGTCCTGAGTGGAGCGCAGGAGCTGGTCCAAGAGGTAACTATAACAGGACCGCTTGGAAATAGTGACCATAGTATAATAACATATAACATTCCTGTGGTGGGAAGAACACCTCAACAGCCCAACACTGTGGCATTTAATTTCAGAAAGGGGAACTGTGCAAAAATGAGGAGGTTAGTTAAACAAGAATTAAAAGGTATGGTGACTAGAGTGAAATCCCTGCAAGCTGCATGGACACTTTTCAAAGACACCATAATAGAGGCCCAACTTAAATGTATACCCCAAATTAAAAAACACAGTAAAAGAACTAAAAAAGAGCCACCATGACTTAACAACCATGTAAAAGAAGCAGTGAGAGATAAAAAGGCATCTTTTAAAAAGTGGAAGTCTAATCCTAGTGAGGTAAATAGAAAGGAGCATAAACTGCCAAATTAAGTGTAAAAATGTAACAAGAAATGCCAAAAAGGAGTTTGAAGAACAGCTAGCCAAAAACTCAAAGGTAATAACAAAATGGTTTTTAAGTACATCAGAAGCAGGAAGCCTGCTAAACAACCAGTGGGGTGATCGAGATACAAAAGGAGCATTTAAACACAATAAAGTCATTGCGGAGAAACTAAATGAATTCTTTGCTGGAGTCTTCATGGCTGAGGATGTTAGGGAGATTCCCAACCCTGAGCTGTCCTTTGTAGGTGACAAATCTGAGGAATTGTCACAGATTGGAAGTGTCACTAGAGGAGGTTTTGGAATTAATTGATAAACTTAACATTAACAAGTCACCGGGACCAGATGGCATTCACCCAAGAGTTCTGAAAGAACTCAAATGTGTAATTGCAGAATTATTAACTAGGGTTTGTAACCTGTCCTTTAAATCGGCTTCTGTACTCAGTGAGTGGAAGATAGCTAATGTAATGCCAATATTTAAAAAGGGCTCTAGAGGTGATCCCGGCAATTACAGAACGGTAAGTCTAACGTCAGTACCGGGCAAATTAGTTGAAACAATAGTAAAGACTAAAATTGTCAGACACATAGAAGAACATAACTTGTTGGGCAAAAGTCAACATGGTTTCTGTAAAGGGAAATCGTGTCTTACTAATCTATTAGAGTTCTTTGAAGGGGTCAAACAAACATGTGGACAAGGGGGATCCAGTGGACATAGTGTACTTAGATTTCCAGAAAGCCTTTGACAAGGTCTCTCACCAAAGCCTCGTGTGTAAATTAAGTTGTCATGGGATAAGAGGAAAGATCCTTTCATAGAACTGGTTAAAAGACAGGGAACAAGGGTGGGAATAAATGGTAAATTTTCAGAATGGAGAGGGGTAAGGTAACTAGTGGTGTTATCATAGAATCATAGAATCTCAGGGTTGGAAGGGACCTCAGGAGGTCATCTAGTCCAACCCCCTGCTCAAAGCAGGACCAAACCCAACTAAATCATCCCAGCCAGGGCTTTGTCAAGCCTGACCTTAAAAACCTCTAAGGAAGGAGATTCCACCACCTCCCTAGGTAACCCATTCCAGTGCTTCACCACCCTACTAGTGAAAAAGTTTTTCCTAATGTCCAACCTAAACCTCCCCCTCTGCAACTTGAGACCATTACTCCTTGTTCTGTCATCTTCTACCACTGAGAACAGTCTAGATCCATCCTCTTTGGAATCCCCTTTCAGGTAGTTGAAAGCAGCTATCAAATCCCCCCTCATTCTTCTCTTCTGCAGGCTAAACAATCTCAGTTCCCTCAGCCTCTCCTCGTAAGTCATGTGCTCCAGCCCCCTAATCATTTTTGTTGCCCTCCGCTGGACTCTCTCCAATTTATCCACATCCTTCTTGTAGTGTGGGGCCCAAAACTGGACACAGTACTCCAAATGAGGCCTCACCAGTGCTGAATAGAGGGGAATGATCACATCCCTCGATCTGCTGGAAATGCCCCTACTTATACAACCCAAAATGCCATTAGCCTTCTTGGCAACAAGGGCACACTGTTGACTCATATCCAGCTTTTCGTCCACTGTAACCCCTAGGTCCCTTTCTGCAGAACTGCTGCCCAGCCATTCGGTCCCTAGTCTGTAGCAGTGCATGGGATTCTTCCGTCCTAAGTGCAGGACTCTGCACTTGTCCTTGTTGAACCTCATCATATTTCTTTTGGCCCAATCCTCTAATTTGTCTAGGTCCCTCTGTATCCTATCCCTACCCTCCAGCGTATCAACCACTCCTCCCAGTTTAGTGTCATCTGCAAACTTGCTAAGGGTGCAGTCCACACCATCCTCCAGATCGTTAATGAAGATATTGAACAAAACCGGCCCCAGCACCGACCCTTGGGGCACTCCACTTGATACCAGCTGCCAACTAGACATGGAACCATTGATCGCTACCCGTTGAGCCCGACCATCTAGCCAGTTTTCTATCCACCTTACCGTCCATTCATCCAGCCCAGACTTCTTTAACTTGCTGGCAAGAATACTGTGGGAGACTGTATCAAAAGCTTTGCTAAAGTCCAGAAATAGCACATCCACTGCTTTCCCCTCATCCACAGAGCCGGTTACCTCATCATAGAAGGCAATTAGGTTAGTCAGGCATGACTTGCCCTTGGTGAATCCATGCTGACTGTTCCTGATCACTTTCCCCTCCTTTAAGTGGTTCAGAATTGATTCCTTGAGGACCTGTTCCATGATTTTTCCAGGGACTGAGGTGAGACTGACTGGCCTGTAGTTCCCTGGATCTTCCTTCTTCCCTTTTTTAAAGATGGGCACTACATTAGCTTTTTTCCAGTCATCCGGGACCTCCCCCGATCGCCATGATTTTTCAAAGATAATGGCCAATGGCTCTGCAATCTCATCGGCCAACTTCTTTAGCACCCTCGGATGCAGCGCATCCGGCCCCATGGACTTGTGCTCGTCCAGCTTTTCTAAATAGTCCCGAACTATTTCTTTCTCCACAGAGAGCTGGTCACCTCCTCCCCAGACCGTGCTGCAGAGTGCAGCTGTTTGGGAGCTGACCTTGTCTGTGAAGACAGAGGCAAAAAAAGCATTGAGTACACTAGCTTTCTCCACATCCTCTGTCACTAGGTTCCCTCCCTCATTCAGCAAGGGGCCCACACTTTCCTTGACTTTCTTCTTGTTGCTAACATACCTGAAGAAACCCTTCTTGTTACTCCTAACATCTCTGGCTAGCTGCAACTCCAAGTGTGATTTGGCCTTCCTAATTTCACTCCTGCATGCCTGAGCAATACTTTTATACTCCTCCCTGGTTATTCGTCCAATCTTCCACTTCTTGTAAGCTGTTTTTTTTGTGTTTAAGACGAGCAAGGATTTCACTGTTAAGCCAAGCTGGTCGCCTGCCATATTTACTTTTCTTCCTACACATCGGGATGGTTTGTTCCTGCAACCTCAATAAGGATTCTTTAAAATACAGCCAGCTTTCCTCGACTCCTTTCCCCAGGGGTCAGTCCTAGGACCAATCCTATTCAACTTATTCATAAATGATCGGGAGAAAGGGGTAAACAGTGAGGTGGCAAAGTATGCAGATGATACTAAACTGCTCAAGATAGTTAAGACCAAAGCAGACTGTGAAGAACTTAAAAAAGATCTCACAAAACTAAGTGATTGGGCAACAAAATGGCAAATGAAATTTAATGTGGATAAATGTAAAGTAATGCACATTGGAAAAAATAACCCCAACTATACATACAACATGATGGGGGCTAATTTAGCTACAACTAATCAGGAAAGAGATCTTGGAGTCATGGTGGATAGTTCTCTGAAGACGTCCACGCTATGTGCAGCGGCAGTCAAAAAAGCAAACAGGATGTTACGAATCATTAAAAAAGGGATAGAGAATAAGACAGAGACTATCTTATTGCCTTTATATAAATCCATGGTACGCCCATATCTTGAATACTGCATACAGATGTGGTCTCCTCATCTCAAAAAAAATATACTGGCATTAGAAAAAGTTCAGAAAAGGGCAAATAAAATGATTAGGCATTTGGAACGGGTCCCATATGAGGAGAGATTAAAGAGGCTAGGACTTTTCAGCTTGGAAAAGAGGAGACTAAGGGGGAATATGATAGAGGTATATAAAATCATGAGTGGTGGTGAGAAAGTGAATAAGGAAAAGTTATTTACTTGTTCCCATAACGTAAGAACTAGGGGCCACCAAATGAAATTAATGGGCAGCAGGTTTAAAACAAATAATAGGAAGTTCTTCTTCACACAGCACACAGTTAACCTGTGGAACTCCTTGCCTGAGGAGGTTGTGAAGGCTAGGACTATAACAGGGTTTAAAAGAGAACTAGATAAATTCATGGAGATTAAGTCCATTAATGGCTATTAGCCAGAATGGGTAAGGAATGGTGTCCCTAGCCTCCGTTTGTCAGAGGGTGGAGATGGATGACAGGAGAGAGATCACTTGATCTTTACCTGTTAGTTTCACTCCCTCTGGGGCACCTGGCATTGGCCACTGTTGGTAGACAGGATACAGGGCTGGATGGACCTTTGGTCTGACCCAGTATGGTCATTCTTATGTTCTTATGCAGCATGGAAAGACCCCCAGCTTGACCCTCACATCTCAGAGGGATTTTGTGATGCTGCTTTTAAAAAGAAAACTGTTTTACTTGTAAACGGAGTACAGTTGATCTGGAATCATTGAGATGGTAAATATTAAGGATATGTTTACACTTTGAGCTGGAAGGTGTAATTAGCAGCTTAAGTAGACATACCTGCACTAGCTCTGACTGAGCTAGGGTGCTAAAAATAGAAGTGCAGATGCAGTGGTGGGAGGGGCTAGCTGCCCAGAGTATGTGCCTTGCATTTTGGATGGGATCATACTTGTGGCAGCTTGCCGTTTGCACCACCCTGGATACTTCTATTCTCAGCGCACTAGCTCAATCAGAGCTATTGCAGGAATGTCTACTCAAGCTGGGAATCACTAGGGTGACCAGATGTCCCATATGTAAGCCATACTGCAGGTGTCCTGACTTTTTCTTTAAAATGGGCAAATTGTCCCATATTTTCTGTCTCCCTCCGCCCCCAACAGTACTGGCGGGTCCTGCTGCTGGCCGGATCCCTGCTCACCAGCCACCAGCCCACCAGCAGTGAGTGGGTCCACTGGCTGACAATGTGGATAGGTGTTCAAGGCTGGTGACAGAGCAAAGATGCAGCATGCGGGGCCAGTTGCTCCCCCTGCTGATCCATCAGCGCAGCCCCTGCTGCGTGCCAGCTTTCAGCCAGCAGGGCCCACCCTGCATCCCATTTCTGGCCAGCACTGGCTGCGCATTTGTGAGCTGCGGTGGTTGGTGAGTGCTCGCAAGCACCAGGCGGCGGCTGGTTACGTGTCGCCTCTGTTGCCCACCCATTGGCCTATTATGATATTCTAGCACTAGAAAAGGTTCAGAAAAGGGCAACTAAAATGATTAGGGGTTGGAGAGGGTCCCATACGAGGAAAGATTAAAGAGGCTAGGACTCTTCAGCTTGGAAAAGAGAAGACTAAGGGGGGATATGATAGAGGTATATAGGAGGGAGGGATAGCTCAGTGGTTTGAGCATTGGCCTGCTAAACCCAGGGTTGTGAGTTCAATCCTTGAGAGGGCCATCTGGGGATTGGTCCTGCTTTGAGCAGGGGGTTGGACTAGATGATCTCCTGAGGTCTCTTCCAACCCTAATAATCTATGATTCTATAAAATCATGAGTGATGTTGAGAAAGTGGATAAGGAAAAGCTATTTACTTATTCCCATAATACAAGAACTAGGGGTCACCAAATGAAATTAATAGGCAGCAGGTTTAAAACAAATAAAAGGAAGCTCTTCTTCACACAGTCAACTTGTGGAACTCCTTACCTGAGGAGGTTGTGAAGGCTAGGACTATAACAATGTTTAAAAGGGGACTGGATAAATTCATGGTGGCTAAGTCCATAAATGGCTATTAGCCAGGATGGGTAAGAATGGTGTCCCTAGCCTCTGTTCGTCAGAGGATGGAGATGGATGGCAGGAGAGAGATCACTTGATCATTGCCTGTTAGGTTCACTCCCTCTGGGGCACCTGGCATTGGCCACTGTCGGTAGACAGATACTGGGCTAGATGGACCTTTGGTCTGACCCGGTACGGCCTTTCTTATGTTCTTATTATGTGCTCCCACTCTCACTGTCCTCTCCCTGCTTTGCCCCTTTGCCCCCTAAGCTCCCGGCGAGGCATGTCTGTTCCCAGCGCTGTGTGGAGAACCAGCCCCTGGTCAGAGCGCTCAGCTCACCACAGCCTGGCCGTCAGGCTCCTTCCTTCTCCCACTGCCCAGGGCCATCCCTACCCATATCGCAAAGTACGCAGCTGCATAGGGGACCGAGAAATTTGGGGCACCATATTTTCTGGTGCCCTGCGCAGCTGCATGCTGCTTCAACCCCTGCTCCACCTCTTCCCCATGGCCCCTGCCCCTGCTCTGCCCCAGCCCCGCCTCCTCCCACCCCTGCTCTGCCCCACTCCCACTCCCACTCCCCTGAGGACTGCAGCAGGGGTTGGGCCTGCACTCACCAGCAGCGGTAAGTGGAGCGACCCGGCCCCAGCCTGCTCTGTGCCACTGGCTCCACTGCCATAGCACTAGCATGGGGAAGCCTCTCTGCCCTTCAGCTAAGCTCTGGAGTTGCAGTGTTGGGGGAAGCGATATCCAGCCTGTTCCTGCCCTGAACCTGCAGACTCCACAGCACCTCCTGGGGCAGGGGCTTAGCAACCTCTTCACCTGCCTCCCCCCACTCTGGGTCCTGGCCCCCTGGAGTACAGGGCTGCTCTGACCCCTAGGTACCCTCCCCTGCTGAGCCACCTGTCTGGCTGGTTCCTTGAAGACCCTGCAGTCAGGTTCCCTGGGCCCTGGTACGGTGACCAGATGAGAGGAAGAGAATATCAGGACGCCGGCGGAGCAAAAAAAAAATTTAAAAAGCGGAGTGAGAAATATCGGGACAAAATTTGGGTCAGGACATGGGACAAATGCCTAAATATCGGGACAGTCCCAATTACATCTGGTCACCCTAGCCCTGGTGCACAATATGTCCTTAGGGCTTAACCCCTTCCTGCCCGTGCTGGAGCTGGGGAACAGGAGGCAGCTGGGTTATGTCGGTGCCCAGCAGCAGCCTGGAGGAATTAGCTGCCTTTCAGCACCGTACAGGCAGGAAGGGACAAGCTGCTTCTAGCTGGGGGCTGGCGGGGAGAAGAAGAAGAGATGAGCTCTGCAAAGACATGGCCAGGTCATCCCTTCCTCCCCTCCTCCCCCACTGCAGCTGGAAGCAGCTGCTGTCCCTTCCCTCCTGTACAATGCCAAAAGGTTGCTGCTGGCCACATTGTGGTGTGAACCCTGGCAGAAATCTTGAGGGGTGGCGGTGGGTATGTGACCCTGCATGTCCCCCCACCTATGTGTTGTCTCAGCAAGACGGGGCACCAGGTACCGGGAGAGCATTGTCTCATTCTGTAAAGCCCATGGGGGTATTGTTGTGAGCTTAAGAATAGTAATAATACAGTGTAAAGGTGTATACATCCTCAGATCCCTCCCCAGGGCGGCCTGACTCCCACATCAAAAGTCTTTAGTGTTCTCACCCCTGCTCACATCACGCTCCTTGTCCCTATTGTTGGTGTCACTAAGCATGACTCTAGGTAACTCAGGAGGGTGGAAAACCATAAGTGTCAATAAAGCCTTCCTGTAGTAGGCCTAAATGAACTAAAGTCACTCCATGTCTGACCAAAGCGCTTCCATGTTTATGTTTGAACTTTAATCGACCTAACAGGCCGGCAACAAAGAATGGTTATCAGTTACAACACCTGTACCAGAAGGTAATAATGAGGCCTGCTATAATGAGGCCTGCTTGCTCCTGGTTAAGGGGCAAAATAACAGATCAAAGAAATAAAACAAGATAACTGTTCACAGAAGAGTTACTAACGAGCTAAAGTGGTTGTTGCCAAGTATGACTTAACTGCTTAATGTAATTGCTACTTGCATGATGTATTTGCTATAGAAAAATAGACGGGAGGGGGAAGAAGGGGGGGTAAGGGGGAGGAGTGTGGGGGTAATGGGAATGCTTAGCTGAAATCATGTATAAGAAGGGAAAAACAGCTCGTATCTGTGTGCAGGATTTGAGATTGCTATGTCTCCCTTGCACCTTATTTGGGCTCAAATAAACTTTGTCTGCTTCTCCACCTTGGTGTGTTTATTGGAGCGAAGCACACCGGGCAACGAACCACTGTTGCTGTCTTCGGGCCTCTGTGCCGGCAACACTATGTCCCAGCTGTGGATCCATTTCACCTCATGGGCTGACTAGTGTGACCCTGCTTCCTCTATTAGAAGAGGTGGGCCAAATTCAGATCTCGTGCAAAGCAGTTGGTTTCAATGAAGGAGCACACACTTACACCAGGACTGAATTTAGCCCTCTGTATTTTAATACCCCTTTCAGGTGCTATTACTTCTGCAAATCCTATAAGCTAAACTGGGCTATGCGTGGTAATAGTTGGAGGAGGGACCTTCTGAAAAGGCCAGGTGCTGCATAGAGTGGTGTGAGTAACTCAAATAAGCCAGAGGATATATAGAGATGTACAGTATGGTATAATCAAATGTGAAATTTCTTCTGATTACAAACACTCCCTGGAACTGGTGCAGATGTAAGGGGACTGTTTTCCCCTTACTAAAGCACAGTGGGGGGGGGGGGGGGTTTGGTTGGCTAGCTCCCAGTACCAAAAGAAAGGAGAAGGATTGATGCGAAATCAGGACCCTGAGACTGACAGTCCCCAGGAACAATGGGGAGAGGCCAGTGCTCCAGGTCAGCCTGATTGACAGGGCAGGCAGGCTAATCAGGGAGTCAGGAGGCCAGAGGGGCACCATCCTCTGTGTGAGCTGGAATTGCCTGGGTCAGACAGTGGGACCGAGCTAAGGAGAAAGCAGGGGCCCAAGCTGAGCTGGGGAGCAGAGCTGTGTCAGATCCAGAGGAGCCAGAAAAGCAGCCCAGGAAGCAGGTCAGTGCTGGGAGCAGAGTGACAGAAGCAGCCCACAGAGCAGACCTGTCCTGGGAGCAGAGCTGTAGCAACCAGAGCCAGAGTGGCCAGAGAAGCAGCCCAGGGAGCTGGAGGCAGAGCAGCAGCAGCCATGCTGAGACAGAGTGATGGAGCTGGGGCTGGGGCTGGGGCAGAGTGGTGGAGCTGGAGCTGGGGCTGAAGCAGTCTGGAGTCAGGTGCGGTGAGCAACTGGGGAGAGCGAGGGGGACCCTGGGCAGTGGGCCCAGCACGGGGAGGCACCTCAGCCAAGAGGCTCTGCAGGCCAGTCTTGGAGGGGGTCGTAACCCTGACAGAGCGGGGGCGATGCGGGAAGAAGGGTCCTGCCACCTAGAGCCTGAGAGTGTGTGGCTGCCATCAGAGCAAGTGTCTGACCTGCAGCATCCCTGCAGCACAGCCAGGGCCTGAGAAGGAGGCCTGGGACTTGTAAGGAACAAACTGTGAACTTCCCTTACATTCCAGAGACTCTGGTTGTGATGTTCCCATGCCACAGAGCAGGGTAATGTTTTCCTTTAACCTTTCCCATTTTTTCCTTATTTTTTTTAATTGATTGTGGTTTAATAAATTGTATTTGCTTTGAACCGTAAGAAATGATCAGTGGGTCAGGGAAGCACCCAGTGCAGAGAGAGCACTCTGGAGTGGGGACACCCCAGCCCCTGCTCTAAGTGACCACAACAAGGTTAGAGGTCGAGCCCCCCAGGAATCCTGGGCCCAGCCTTGTTGGGGTTACAAGGACTCTGCCACACAGGAGAGTGGAAGGGGAGCCCTTGAGGTCAGGCAGGCCTCTGGGTAAAGGAAGTGGGAGCGAGAACTCAGATCCTTTAGCTAACACACTTCACCAGGGTAGTGGATAAGTCAGGAAAGTTCCCCACAATAGCAGGACTATTCCCCCGCTTACACAGATGCCCTCAGGTATTGACATGAAATCCCATGAGTTGCACTGAGGATTTCACTCGCTGTTGCATTGTGATGCCATGAGGACACAGCATCCTCCCCAGGGAGTGGAGGCTGCAGCAGCTGTGGGTGTGCATGGGATTCTTGAAATTATCTTACGACTTTAGTTATCCCACAGGGGACTCATAAACCCTGTGGGTGTCCTGGGAATTTGGGGATAGATGAAAGCTCCACCCTTCGGTGTAGACATTGCAGGTGCCTAAAGCCAACTCTGCCTGCCTGAATGCGCATTTTTTAAATGGCGTTTTTTAAAATTTGTCTGAAGGTGGCAGGGGATAGGAGTTTGCTCAGTATTTCAGTCTTTTTTCCACTGCCTGCCAGCCAGCCCTCAGTCTCCTCTGAGACCCCATTTGGGTACCAGATGCAACCACAAGTGTCTCCAGTTCTCTTCAGCTGAAGAAAAAGATGTGCTGAGAGATACCATTTGGGGAATCTCTAGGGAATACATACAGGGGGCTGGTGCAGCTCACAGCAAGGTGGTGCCCTGAGGGCTGCCTCATGCATTAGGCAGCCCCGTCACACCTCCTGCAGCCAGTTGAGATCTCACACATCCAGATGGCTGCAAGTATTGCCTCCAACTGCTCTTCCTGCCAGGGTGGGTGGCTGTGGGACTGCCCTGCAGGCAGCATGGCAGCCACTCTGCCTCCCCTCTCACTGCTACCCCTGCTAGATTCCAGTGGGGAGGGGTACAACGGGCAGAATCAGCAGAGACATGTGAGGCAGACCTAGTGCTGGCCTCAGCCACTCCCTCAAACAGCCCTATCTGAGCACATAGCTACCCCAGGCCTCAGAAACTGAGCACCCACCCAACCTACCACTCTCCAGCACCCAGACCACTACGCAGCACCCACACACCTCCACACCTCCTCCACCAGAGATGCCTACTTCTGTGTGGCTCCGCACCCTAGCCCCATCACTGCTTGAAACTATAAGGCTATGTGAAAATTAATTACAAATATGCAAATTAAATTATTTATATAAAATGTCCCACATGGAGCTGCACCAAACTTGGCAGCCATGCCACCTCACAGAGAGAAAGAGCAAGAGCAGGAGGGAGATGGAGAGAGCTCTAGGCAGGGACACACCTGAGCTGAGGGAGATGGACCAGCTCAGAACAGCATGACTTCCCCACCCTTTAATGTCCTCAGAGACCAGGTACTCTTAGAAGGTCAGGGGTTACATGGAAACTCCAGAGATCCTGGCTGTGCTCTCTTGTAGGGTATCGGGCTCCAGAGGGAGTAGCTGCCCTCCCTCCTTCTGGGCTCAGCAAGTAGCGTGGGGAGCGATTTGTTTGAGAAGCTGAGAATAGGAAGCTCCTCATCACATGACCTTCAATGACCTGATTTTGGCCTGAGGGCTCATTGGAGCTCATGTTCCCCAGCTGGTGGCATGTTCTGAGGTCTTGGCACTTCACACCTCCCAGAATGTAGCCCTCCTCCCCCTCTCCAGCCCACACACACACAAGAGTCCTTTAAGATTTTCTGAGTGCCAGGAAGGGAATGGGGCCCTGCTTGGAACACCAGAACCAGACACTTCAGCAGGAGAATCACAGGATATAAAAGAGAGAGACATAAAGCATCATGAGTTACCCTGAGCCCCATACATGACAGTTTGTCCAGCCTCATTTGTAAGTGCCCCAGGAGATGGGGCTTCCATCACGTCCCTTGGGGACTCTCACCAGCAGGGCCAGTGCAACCATTTAGCGACCTAGGCAGTCGCCTAGGGCGCTGACATTTGGGGGGCACCATTTTCTTCGGCAGCGACCGCGGCAGCCGGATCTTCGGCTGCCCTGGTCGCCGCCGGCATTTAGGCAGAGGGAGCTGGGCAGGGGAGCGTGGGGAGGGCCGCCTGTACCAAGTAAAGGGCGGGGGCGGCACGCAGGGGAACTCCCCACCCCAGCTCACCCCTGCCCCGCCTCCTCCCCGAGCACGCCGTGGCTGCTTCACTTCTCCCGCCTCCCAGGCTTGCGGCGCCAATCAGCTTAGGCACCGCAAGCCTGGGAGGTGGGAGAAATGAAGCGGCCACGGCGTGCTCAGGGAGGAGGCGGGCCAGGGGTGTGCTGGGGCGGGGGGGGTGCCTGAGGGTGGGGGGTGGGGAGCTGCTGCAAGGGGCGGCGCCTCAGGGCAGAGCTGCCGCGGGGGGGGGGGGGGTCACCTCAAGGCAGGGGCGCGGGGTGGGAGAGGATGCAAGGTGGACGTTTCGCCTAGGGCACGCAACATCCTTGCACCGTCCCTGCTCACCAGCCCGAAATGTCCCCCATTTGCTGAAGTTCAGCCATCTCCACTTATACCAGCCTGAACAATCCCTCTCTAGAGTCTTTGGTGTTTACACTCTGGAGACACTTGTAAGCAGTTATTACGCTCCCCTCACTCAGTCACTGCTTTTCCAAGGTGTTTTCCTGGCTGTCAGAGACTGCCCAGTTCCCCCTGCACATTGTATGGTCCCATACCACCTGCTGGGCATGCTCCTCAGCTAACTACCCTGCTGTTGGAAATGCTCCTCATCCCTCCTCCACCCCAGAAATGCACCTTGCCTGCTGCAACGCCACAGCAGGCCATTCAGGGACAAGGAGGGAACTAGTGGGTGAGGAGTAGAAGCTGGAAGGGCTAAGGAGTGGGGAGGAGGGGTTAGTATGTATCTTGAGTACTTGGAGGGTGTTAGATCAGTTCTGTAGTGGGGATGTTGTGTAACTGGAGGATTCAGCATTGTGGGAAGGGGATTGGGAACTGAGGGAAGGAAACCTGCAGTGGGGCCAGGTTGGGCACTTTTGGGAGGCAGAGGCAGTCTGTATGCTGAGATAGAGCCAAGTCTCTGGACAAGGGAAGAAAGGGACAAGGAGTTAGAACAAGAAATTTCTTTCTTACTGCCAGTCTTTTAGGATAAATCCATCTCCCCAGCCCTTAACGCGAGCAGGAATTACCCACACTAAGCCTTGGTCTACACTATGAGTTTAGGTCAAATTTAGCAGCGTTAGATTGATTTAACCCTGCACCTGTCTGCACGACGAAGCCATTTTTGTTGACTTAAAAGGCTCCTAAAATTGATTTCTGTATTCCTCCCCAGGACCCCAATGAGGGGATTAGTGCTGAAATCAACCCTACTGGGTCAAATTTGGGGTAGTGTGGATGCAATTCGATGGTATTGGCCTCCAGGAGCTATCCCAGAGTGCTCCATTGTGACCGCTCTGGACAGCACTCTCAACTCAGATGCACTGGCCAGGTAGACAGGAAAAGCCCCGCGAACTTTTGAATTTCATTTCCTGTTTGGCCAGCATGGTAAGCTGATCAGCACAGGTGACCACGCAGAGCTCATCAGCACAGATGACCCTGGAGTCCCAGAATCGCAAAAGAGCTCCAGCATGGACCGAACGGGAGGTACTGGATCTGATCGCTGTATGGGAAGACGAATCCGTGCTATCTGAACTCCGTTCCAAAAGATGAAATGCCGGAATATTTGAAAAAATCTCCAAGGGCATGAAGGACAGAGGCTATAACAGGGACCCGCAGCAGTGCCATGTGAAACTTAAGGAGCTCAGGCAAGCCAAGTCAGAGCCCCAGACATGCCGCTTCTATGATGAGCTGCATGCCATTCTAGGGGGTGCACCTACAACTAACCCACTCCTGTGCGTGAACTCTGTCAATGGATTGTCATGCAACAGGGATGCAGATTTTGGGGATGAGGAGGAGAAGGAGGAGGTTGAAGATAGCGCACAGCAAGCAACCGGAGAAACCGTTTTCCCTGACAGCCAGGAACTGTTTTTCACTCTGGATCTACTACCCTCCCAACCCACCCAAGTTGGGCTCCTGGACCTTGAAAGCGGAAAAGGGACCTCTGGTGAGTCTACCTTTGTAAATATAATACATGGTTTAAAAGCAAGCATATTTAATGATTAATTTGCCCTGAAGACTTGGGATGCATTGGCGGCCAGTACAGCTACTGGAAAAGTCTGTTAACATGTATGAGGATGGAGCGGAAATCCTCCAGGGACATCTCAGTGACGCTCTCCTGGATGTACTCCCAGGGTCACCTGGTTGAAATAGGAGAATTTTATTAAGGGGACATTCCGAGGTGGCCGTTCCTGCTGGGCTGTTTGCCTGTGGCTGAACTGAAATCATCCCCACTGTTAGCCACGCGGTGGGGAGAGAGGTGAAGCGATCATCCCAGAGAATTGGGTGGGGGGTTAGTTGGATTTGTGCTGCACATTAACCCGAAAACCACAGCCCCTGCTTTTAAATGGCCAGCCCATTTTAAATGGCCAACCCAACGGGTGCTTGGTATGGGAAATGAGGGCGCTGCTCATTGAAACCATACCCACATGTTATGAAGGTTAAAGAAGCCAAAAGACTGTGGCTTACCATGTCTGCCTGCAAGCCGAATTCTGTTGCCCACTGGCCCTGCATGTGTGATCTCTCACATCAAACCGGCAGGCCCTCAATATAAGAGGTAAAATGCGACCTTGTAAAAAAGCACACGTGCTATGTAACGTTAACAGCTTGGTTCACCGTGAAAGAGTCTTGCCATTGTTCTCTAAAATGTGTCTTTTTAAATACTACTCTCCCCTTTTTTCCTCCTGCAGCTGCAAATGTTTCAATGCTCCCCGTATCATCTTCATCCCAGAGGCTAGCAAAGATTAGAAGGCAAAAAAAAATGCACTCGCGACGAAATATTCTCTGAGTTCATGCAGTCCTCCCACACTGAAAGAGCCCAGCAGAATGCCTGGAGGCTGACACTGTCAGAGTGCAGGAAAGCACAAAATGAACATGAGGCAGGATCAAGAGGAGAGATGGCAGGATCAAGAGGAGAGATGGCGGTATCAAGATGATCCGTGGCGTCACTGAAATGAGAGGAGGCAGGAAGTAATGCTTAGGCTACTGGAGGATCAAACTGATATTCTCCGGCGTATGGTTGAGGTGCAGGAAAGGCAGCTGGAGCACAGACCGCCACTGAAACCCCTGTGTAAGCAACTGCCCTCCTCCCCAAGTTCCATAGCCTCCTCACCCAGACACCCAAGAACATAGTGGGGGTGCCTCCAGCCACCCAGCCACTCCACTCTAGAGCAGGGGTCCCCAACCCCCGGTCCGCGGCCTCTTACAAACCGGGCCGCGAACCGACCCAGTGGACCTCCCGCAGGCGTGCCTGCGGGAGGTCTACCCGAGCCGCGGGACAAGCGCTCCCTCCGCAGTCATGCCTGCGGGAGGTCCGCTGCTCCCGGGGCTCCGGTGGCCCTCCCGCAGGCATGACTGCAGACGGTTCGCTGGTCGCGCGGCTCAGCTGGACCGCCCGCAGGCACGCCTGCGGGAGGTCCACCGGCTCCGGTTGAGCTGCCGCAGGCATGCCTGCGGGCGGTCCAGCTGAGCCGCGCGACCAGCGAACCGTCCGCAGTCATGCCTGCGGCAGCTCAACCAGAGCCGGTGGACCTCCCGCAGGCACGCCTGCGGGAGGTCTACCCGAGCCGCGGGACGAGCGCTCCCTCCGCAGGCATGACCGGTCCCTGGTCCTGAAAAGGTTGGGGACCCCTGCTCTAGAGGATTGCCCAAGCAACAGAAGGCTGGCATTCAATAAGTTGTGAAGTGCAGTGTGGCCTTGTCCTTCCCTCCTGCCCTCTTCCGCCACCCTACCCGGTGCTCCCCTTCTCCCCCACACCCCCCAGGCTCCCCCCATTTGTGTGACGAATTAATAAAGAATCCGTGAATTTGAAACAGCAATGACTTTATTGCCTCTGCAAGCGGAGATCAAAGGGGGGAGGGGAGGGCATTTGGCTTACAGGGAAGTAGCGTGAACCAAGGGGGCAGGTTTTCATCAAGGAGAAACAAACAGAACTTTCACACCGTAGCCTGGCCAGTCATAAAACTGTTTTTCAAAGCTTCTCTGATGCGCAGCGCACCCTGCTGTGCTCTTCTAACCGCCTGGGGTCTGGCTGCGCATAATCAGCAGCCAGGCAATTTGCCTCAACTTCCCACCCTGCCATAAACGTCTCCCCCTTACTCTCACAGATATTGTGGAGCACACAGCAAGCGGCAATAACAATTAGAATATTGGTTTTGCTGAGGTCTAACCGAGTCGGTAAACTGCGCCAGCGCGCTTTTAAATGTTCAAATGCACATTCTACCACCATTCTGCACTTGCTCAGCCCACAGTTGAACAGCTTCTGACTACTGTCCAGGGTGCCTGTGTATGGCTTCATGAGCCATGGCATCAAGGGGTAGGCTGGGTCCCCAAGGATCACTATAGGCATTTCAACATCCCCAACGGTTATTTTCTGGTCTGGAAAGTAAGTCCTTTGCTGCAGCTATTCAGACAGACCAGAGTTCCTGAAGATGCGAGCGTCATGTACCTTTCCCGGCCAACCCATGTTGATGTTGGTGAAACGTCCCTTGTGATCCACCAGTGCTTGCAGCACCATTGAAAAGTACCTCTTGCGGTTTATGTACTGGCTGCCTTGGTGCTCCAGTGCCAAGAAAGGGATATGGGTTCCGTCTATCGCCCCACCACAGTTAGGGAATCCCATTGCAGCAAAGCCATCCACTATGACCTGCACATTTCCTAGAGTCACTACCCTTGATAGCAGCAGCTCAGTGATTGCATTGGCTACTTGGATCACAGCAGCCCCCACAGTAGATCTGCCCACTCCAAATTGATTCCCGACTGACCGGTAGCTGCCACTCGCTTCTCAACTGTGAGGGCTGCTCTCATCTTGGTTTTCTTGTGCTTCAGGGCAGGGGAAAGCAAGTCACAAAGTTCCATGAAAGTGTCCTTACACATGCGAAAGTTTCGCAGCCACTGGGAATCATCCCAAACTCGCAACGCTATGCAATCCCACCAGTCTGTGCTTGTTTCCCAGGCCCAGAATTGGCGTTCCACAGCATGAATCTGCCCCATTAGCACCATGATGTCCAAATTGCCAGGGCCAGTGCTTTGAGAGAATTCTGTGTCCATGTCCTCATCACTCTTGTTACCGTGCTGCGGTCGCCTCCTTGCCTGCTGTTGAAGTTTCCAGTGCTGCATATACTGCAGCATAATGTGCATGGTGGTTACAATGCCCATAACTGCCACAATGATCTGAGCAGGCTCCATGCTTGCCGTGGTATGGCATCTGCGCAGGAAAAAAGGCAAAAAACGATTGTCTGCCGTTGCTCTCACGGAGGGAGCGGTGACTGATGACATGGCTTACAGGGAATTAAAATAAACAAAGGGGGAGGATTTTCATCAAGGAGAAATACACACAGCTGTCACACCGAAGCCTGGCCAGTCATGAAACTGGTTTTCAAAGCCTATGTGATGCGCTGCGCGCCTTGCTGTGCTCTAATAATCTAATCGCAAACAGCCTAATCAGCAAACAGCACCAGCGGGCTTTTAAACATCCAAAGGCACATTCTACCACCATTCTGCACTTGCTCAGCCTATAGTTGAACTGCTCCTTACTACTGTCCAGGCTTCATGAGCCATGGGAGCAAGGGGTAGGCTGGGTAGGTGCGACCGCACAGTGCTGCTGGCTGGGAGAGCAGCCTGAGGCAGAAGCCTCCAGCTGGCATGATATTCCAGGCAGGACTGAATTTCCATTAGACAAAACTTAAAGAAAAGAGAATGATCCGGAGTCATTCCCATTTTTGTCCAGGCACCCCCGACCGACCTCACTGAGGTCGGCCAGGAGCGCCCACAAGACGACGGTTAATAGTCGTATTGCACTGTCTGCCAATGCAAGGCAAGGCAAGGCAAGGAGATGCTGCTGTGTAGCACTACAGTACTGCGTCTGTCAACAGCACCCAGGCGACATTCAGTGACAGTGAGCTGAGCGGGCTCCATGGTTGCCTTGGTATGCCGTCTGCACGGGTAACCCAGGAAAAAAGGTGAGAAACGATTGTTTGCCATTGTTTTCACAGAGGAAGGGAGGGACGGGGGGGGGAGGGGGGCTGATGACATGTACTCAGAACCACCCGCAACAATGTTTTTGCCCCATCAGGCATTGGGAACTCAACCCAGAATTCTAATGGGCAGCCGAGACTGCGGGAACTGTGGGATAGCTACCCACAGTGCAACACTCTGAAAGTCGACGCTAGCCTTGGTACTGTGGATGCACTTTGCCAACTTAATGCGGTTAGTGGGGCACACACAATCGACTGTATCAAATCGATTTCTAAAAAATCGACTTCTATAAAATTGACCTAATTTCATAGTGTAGATGTACCCTGAGTTACAGAAGATGTCTTCCTCCTTTTTCTTCTTTCAGACCCCAGCTGGTTGTCACAAGAACAACTGCCCATACCATGAAACATAAATGTGCTGGGCAGAGGAGCTCAGAGCACACTGCAGGCATCTCTGGGAAAGAGAGGGTCAGTTTCATTTAGTTACTAACTGCTTCCCTGGTCAGACATTTCCATCCAAGGATCTCAAAGCACTGTAGAAGCCTGAAGATATTATACCTTATAGCCTCCTGAGGCAAGGTAGCTCAATATTATTAAGCCCATGTTAGGGAGAGAGAAATGGAGGCATCCTGTAGAAAAGGGATTTGCTCACATGGCAAATAAGTATCAGCATCGCAAATACAAACCCAGGAGTTCTGACTCCCAGTTATCTTCTCTGGCCACCAGACCATGCACCTTCTTTCATTCATGATGTGGATTTTCACCCGGCCACTGGATTTGAGTGTATCTGGATCACCTCACCTAATGTTGGCTCCATTATCACATACGGACCAGGGATGGACTGTCATTGGTTCAGGTCAAATAAACAGCATCCAAGCTATGAACTGGAATCTGACCCATGTATGATGCTCAAACCAGACTGCTTAGAGTTCACTTACAAGTACCTTTCCACCAGGGTCCAGCCAGGATTCTTGGGTCTAAAGAGACCTGAAAGCAGAAGCCCCAGGGGACCACCCAGCTGAGTGCTGCTGCCAGCCAGTCAGCCTCCTGCTGCACTTGCCCGGGCAGCCTCATTTGACAGAAGGATAAAAGAGTCAGGACTTGGAGGGAAATGAGTTAGTCCCAGGGGGCAGGGAAAGGACTCAGAAGAAAGGTCTGTCCAGTGAGGATGGGTTAAAGTCTGTCTGGAGCTTGTGTGTGTGTGTGTTTGTTGGGGAAGAGTCTTGCAAGAAGGAGGAATCTGAACTAGAAGAGGCCAGGTGAAAAAGCCTATCTGGAGTGGCTAGAAAAATTAGTTGATTCAGGCTTGTTAGACTGGATGCTCCGGAAAGGTTGCAATAGCCCAAGTGAAAGGCCATTCATACAGCAGTTCCTGCCCAATTGGAAGCAGGAGATACCAAAAATCACAATAAATGTCCACATAGGCAGCGAGTTCCATACCCACGTGGTGCTTGGGCACCAGCAATATTCAGACCCAGGGGCCCAGCTCCACCAAAATTTGAGGCCGGGGTGCTTCCCCCCCCCCCAGCCCCACCTGCGCCCGGCCCCCCTGAGTGTCCCATGGCCCCAACTTGCTGCCCTTTCCTGGGCCCCGGAGCAGATCGCCTCTGTCTTTGTCTCCTCCATGCGGCTTCCCTGCAGCAACTGCTGCTGCAGGGTCCTAGTGCCCCCCTCTCCATTGCCAGGGCCGACTGACTCTGAGCCTGCCCTTCCCCCTCAGACCCTTTCATTTTCCAGTGGGACCCTCCAGCAGCACAGGCCCCCCTGCCCACAGTCACCACTCCTGCCCCACGCTGGGCAAGGAGGCAGCCCCATCCCTCACCCCCAGTGAGGCTACAGTCAGGGGCAACAGCAGGGGCGGAGGCGCATGCAGCGCCCCCGGCACTTGCCACGGGGGAGGCAAGGGTGATTTCTGGACCTGAGAGGGGCCCTAGGAGCACATGCAGTGACAGTGGTGGGGGTGAGTGTGCTGCTGGGGGGGCAGGAAAGGGGGGCTCCTCCCCCAGAGCTTGCTGCTGCCAGCAGGGAAAGGGCTGGGGGGAGTCCTCTCTGGCCCCTGTCCCGGAGCAGCCTGCCTGCACCCCAAACTCATCCCCAGCCCTGCCCCACCCCAGAGCCCACACCCCAAGTCAGAGCCCCCACCACACCCTCAACCCTCTACCCTAGCCCTGGGCCCCTCCAGCACCCCAAACACCTTATCCCCAGTCCCAGTCAGAGCCCTCACCCACCACACTCCTACTCTTGCCCTGAGCCCTTCCCACACCCCAACCCCCCAATACCAGCCCCAGACAGAGACCTCACCCCCTACACCCCTACTCTCACCCTGAGACCCTCCCACACTCCAAACCCCTCATCTGCAGCCACAGCCCTCACCCCTGCACCCCATCCCTCTGCACCCCTCCCATCCCCAAACTCCCTCCCAGAGCCTGCACCCTGCACCCCAATCCTGTGCCCCAGCCTAGGACCTGCATCCCAGACCACCTCCCTCACCCAAACTCCCTCCCAGAGCCTTGGGCAGGGCTGGGGGGATGGAGTTTGGGCAGGGGCGGGTTCTGGGCATTACCAAAATTTCTACAAACATGCCACCCCTGAATGTCCACTCCTGACTGCAGATCAAATATCCAGGCTTGTAGATGCTTCTACAGACCTCTGGAATTGTCTGAGATCATAAGGAGGAAGGGGTAGGGGTAAAGAGTAGGACAGAGCCCTGAAAATTAGAGCGTCTGGCATTCCTAGTACTTAGAAAACTGGGATGTGCCAGGAACTCCCCATTCTGTCAGGGGAGAAGAGATGTATAAGTAAAAAAATAGCACAACAGGTCTCCTGCCATTGACTGGGGGTGGGGTGTGTGAGAGAGAGACAGTCCCTCTCTGGATGGGACTAGTTCAGTGACTGCACTTTTTCAGCACAGGGAGCAACCTCAGTACCAGAAAACCCCAGGAAAATTGCAGAGGATCCTGAGAAGCAGCAGGAGGGATGGACCTGAAAGGAAAGATTAAAAGGGCTAAGTTTGTCTAGCTCGGCTAAATGATGACTAGGAGGGAACATGATAACAGTCTGCAAATATCTGAAGGGTGTAAACACCGAGGAGGGAGAAGAAGCTAAGAGTAAATGGAATGAAATTGGGCGATGGTAAATTTCAAGCTGGATATAGGAAAACATTTTTTAATGCTGAAATCTTGTAATCTAGTAGAGCATAGAAGAGATTCCCAAAGGAAATAGAGGAAGCCTCATGGCTTGAGTTATTCTAAGGGAGGCTAGAGAGAGCACCAGGGAAATGTATGTACATAGTGATGATCTCACAAGACTTATTGATTTGCTATTCTTGTCCTGGTCAACTGCACGCAGTTGCCAGTATAAAACTCAGTCCAAAACACGAACTGATTCCCATTCACCTCAGGCTTAACAGCAGCCTCCTCATCCCCTGCTATTCCAGCCCTGGGCTCCCCACACAGCTCTGCCAATGCCCCTCAGTCCTGCCCTTCTGCCCCCTGCTATTCCAGCCCTGGGCTCCCCACACAGCTCTGCCAATGCCCCTCAGTCCTGCCCTTCTGCCCCCTGCTATTCCAGCCCTGGGCTCCCCACACAGCTCTGCCAATGCCCCTCAGTCCTGCCCTTCTGCCCCCTGCTATTCCAGTGCTGGGCTCCCCACACAGCTCTGCCATTGCCCCTCAGTCCTGCCCTGCAGCCTCCTGCTATTCCTCTGCTGGGCTCCTTGCACAGTCCTCCCAATGCCCCTCAGTCCTGCCCTTCTTGCAGTCCTACTTCAACTAGCAGTGTGATGTGGCCACAGTTCCTCTTGGGCTTGATGTTTGAGACCTCACTATATTCATTTAATGTGTAATTTTAAATGTCAAGATAAGTCTCTAGACTTAACAGGTGGGACATAAAGTCATTGCCTCATCCACCATATCTCCCACAGCAATCTCCTGGTAATCATTGTGCCTCCCAATTCCCCTTATGCTTGCCCACCACTGCTCAGAGAACTCCCTGCTGCGAGTGGGGGACCCAGAGTGGATGACCTGCTCGTTGCACTCCCTGCAGCACCTGGAACTTCCTTGGGAAAGCGTCTTATTTCAGATGTAGAGAGAGAATTATCCAAAACTCAACTGTGCAGCAGTGTTCAGGTATAGATGATTCTTTGTGGGCATGTATCAGACAGTGTGTGTGCATGAGGGTCGGTGTGTGTGTATGTGGCAGAGAGCAAGAGAGAGAGAGAGACTCTGTGAGTGGGAGGGTGGGAGGCTGTGTGCATGCACATATATGCACAAGAGGTTATGTGCATGCACGTGTGTCTGTGCAAGGTATGTGTGTGAGGCTGTGAGTACATACCTATGTATTTATACCTATGAATACATACCTATGTATTTATGCTGGGGGGATGTGCACATGGAATATATGTGTGTGCAAGGCATGTTTGTGCATGAATGTATCTTCTTGTGAAGCTGTGTGTGCATGTGCATATGTTTGTATGTTTGAGACCTATGTATATAATGCTATGTGTCTGAGTGTGTGCATGTGTTCAGTGAGTGTGCAAACATCTGTGCGGCTGCATGTGTATGGATGTTGAAGGAGAATGTGTGAAACCATGTACACATATATATGTGGGGGGTATGTATGTGTATGTGCATGCACACATGTGACTTCATACTGTTTTTTGCATGAAAGTGTGTTTATGCATGTGCACTCAGGTAGAGGACATTGAGGGAAAAACATGTGTGTTTGACTACTTGAGTTATGTGTCTGCTTATAACTCCATGCAGTGTCTGGGAACCAGGGCATGCGTGTAGGGTGTGTGGTGTCATTGTTTGTGGTGTCTGTGACCCTGTGTGCTTGTTTGTGTGTGAGAGTGGGTGGGCATGGGGGTAGCATGTGGCTTTGTGTGTGTCTAAGTAGCTCTGCTTGTGCGTGAGGTTGTGTGTGTTAGTGCACCTGTGTTTGTATGGATGTGCTTTCATGATGGAGCATGCATATATTATATAGCATCTGGGTATATGTGTGTGTATGTGTTTATCCATCTGTCTCTCATTCTGTGTGTTTATTATAGCTGGGCAATCTTTAGAAGAGAACAATTTATATATCACAAATTTAGACCACGTTTCTGTTTGCAGACACCTTCCAATTTTTCCATATTGGTTGGTTCTTCCAAATTATTCAGCAAATAGTTCTTGTGAATATATTTCAGGCTAGGGGCCACTTGTAACTCTTTGCTGTGGCTGCTATTGCTGATGAAAGTTTGTTATTTTTGTCCATGTGATTGGTCACCTAAGCCACATGATCTGGCATCTTGTTCCCTGATTGGATGGCTGACATCTTTCTATCCAGGAAGGAAATCAAAGCATTCTCAAGATGGGAAGCTATGCATGAATATTCACCAGATTGTCTCTTTCTGCTACCAACAAAAATCACTCATCCGAATATTTATGAAATACAACTAGAAAGAAGCTGTGGCAGGTTTGGTCACAAAGACTCTCTTGGGACTGTCCCCTGACGTGCTGGAACTCACTCTGGGCCCATTTTCCCTGCCAGCTTGGGACTCCAGAACCCTGCCTTGTTGAGCCAGACACACTAGTCTGCTGCAACACAGACCCAGGTCTGGTCCACTCCCCCAAAGCTGCAGACTTTAACCAAAAACTGCTCAGCTGGTCACCTATCTCCAGCACCCAGACACCCAGTTCCCAATGGGATCCAAACCCCAAATAAATCTGTTTTACTCTGTATAAAGCTTATATAGGGTAAACTCATAAATTGTCCGCCCTCTATAACACTGATCGAGAGATATGCATAGCTGTATGCTCCCCCAGGTATTAATCACTTACTCTAGGTCAGGGGTCTCAAACATGCGGCCCGCGGGCCACATGCGGCCCGCGGAGCTCTTCCCTGCGGCCCGCGGAGCTCCCCAGGGGAGCTCCGCAGGGGCCCCCAAGAGAAAAGCGGAGGCTCCCGCCTCCGCCCCTCTCCTGGAGCCTCGGCGCATAGAGCGCCGAGTCTCCGTCCGAGCGCCTGAGCCCCGCCCCGATCCGAGCCACGTGGGGAGGGGGCGGGGCTGGGAGCTCTGGGCTGAGCGCTGCGCTCGGCGTGGAGCTCCCAGCCCCGCCCCCTCACCACGCGGCTCTGAGCGGGACCGCCGGAGACGCGCTCGGGTAAGGGGGGGGGGGAAAGCGGGACCCGCCGGGGCCGGGCTGGGGGGGGGGAAGGGAAGCGCTCAGGGCTGGGGCAGAGGATTAGGGTGCGGGGGGATGAGGGGTTCATGATGTGGGGGCGCTCAGGGCTGGGGCAAAGGATTAGGGTGCGGGGGGATGAGGGGTTCATGATGTGGGGGCGCTCAGGGCTGGGGCAGAGGATTAGGGTGTGGGGGGAGGAGGGCTCTGGCTGGGGCTGAGGATTAGGGTGCAGGGTCCTAGTGCCTGCCCTCCGCCAGTACTGGCAAGGCAGGCTTCCCTTACCCTGAGCCTCTCCAACCCCAAACCCTCAGCCCCAGCCAGAGCCCTCATTCCCCCGCACCCTAATCCTCAGCCCCAGCCCTGAGCGCCCCCACATCATGAACCCCTCATCCCCCCGCACCCTAATCCTCTGCCCCAGCCCTGAGCGCCCCCACATCATGAACCCCTCATCCACAGCCCTCACCCCACACTCCAAACCTCTTCCCTAGCCCTGAGCCCCCTCGCATCATGAACCCCTCATCCACAGCCCTCACCCCACAGCCCAACCCTCTTCCCTAGCCCTGAGCCCCCTCGCATCATGAACCCCTCATCCACAGCCCTCACCCCACAGCCCAACCCTCTTCCCTAGCCCTGAGCCCCCTCGCATCATGAACCCCTCATCCACATCCCTCACCCCACAGCCCAACCCTCTTCCCTAGCCCTGAGCCCCCTCCTGCATCATGTACCCCTCGCCCTCAGCCCCACAGCCCTCACCCCTGCACTCCCTCCTATCCCCAAACTCCGTCCCAAAGCCTGCACCCCCACCCCCTGCCGCAGCCTGGAGCCTGCATCGAGCACAGAGCCTGCATCCAGACCCCCTCCCCCACCCAAACTCCCTCCCAGAGCCTTAGGCAGTAAATCTAAGTGCGTGTTTTGTCCTTTGAGTGAGGTGCATTACTGAGTGTATATATTTATTAAAACTGCGCACGCTTAGGGGAGGAGGTGGAGAAGAGACAGGGCAGGGGCGGGGCCTCATGGAAGGGGTGGATTGGGGGTGGGGCCAGGGGCAGCAAGGGGGCGTGTCAGTGATGCGGCCCTCGGGCCAATGCACTAGTCCTCATGCGGCCCTCGGGGTCATTTGAGTTTGAGACCCCTGCTCTAGGTTAATTAATAAACAAAAGTGATTTTATTAAGTATAAGAAGTAGGATTTAAGTGGTTTCAAATAATAACAGACAGAACAAAGTAAGTTACCAAGCAAAATAAAATAAACATGCAAGTCTAAGCCTAATACATTAAGAAATTGTTTACAGGTAAATCTCACCCCCAGAGATGTTCCAATAAGCTTCTTTCACAGACTAGACTCCTTCCTAGTGTGGGCCCAATCCTTTCCCCTGGTACAGTCCTTGTTAGTTCCAGCTCAGGTGGTAACTAGGGGATTTCTCATGATTGGTAGCCCACTTTGCTCTGTTCCATCCTCTTTTATAGCTTTGGCCCAAGGCAGGAACCCTTTGTCTCTCTGGATCCCCACCTCTCCTTCTAAATGGAAAAGCAGTAGATTTAAGATGGATTTCAGCATCATGTGATATGGTCACATGTCCTGTGAGACTTCATTCTTCCAGGGCTGGCCTGCATGTACCCAGGGAGGTTTTCAAGTAAACAGAGCCATTTATAACCAATTGTCCTAGTGTTGGTGCCACTAGGCCTGAGTAAACCAAAGTTGTGACTTTGGGCCTGAAGTGAACCAAAGTTCTTACATGCTGTGAACTTTAACCAGCCTAAGATGCCAACAGACTGTAAGCAAAATGTGTAACTGTCAGCAATCTCCGCTTGCAAATGTAGGAGTTTGAAACAGCAGAAGCGGCGGGGAGGAGGGGGAGAGGGGGAAGGAAAATCTGTATGCGTTTGTTCTGTGAAGGCCAACAGATAAGCTTGTGGATGAGAACCTTTTCTAACACGCTGAAATGTAATGCCTAATGTAGCTGCTGCTGGGAAGGGAGGGGTGAGGGGGAAAACCGAACAAAAGGCTTACACAAACAAGGGGGGTATAAATGTTGGGACGCCGCCTGTGAGCGGGCGTGCAGGATTTGAGAATGCTTTTCTCCCTGGCACCTTTCTTTGTGCACAAATAAACCTGGTTTTGCTTCTCCACCCTGGTGTGATAATTAGTGCGACGCACACCGGGCAACGAACCCTGCTGTTGCTCCGCCTCGGGCTCTTTGAGCCGGCAACAGTTTTGGCGTCCCTGGGTGGGCTCGAGGCAAAATTGTGCCTTGCCCGGACTCCTCCAATGGCCAGTGGACGAAGGTCACAGCCGATGCCCAGCGCGCACCGGTGTCTTTACCGGGGGCCTCGGCAGAGACGCGTCAGGCTGACCTTGGAGGACACAACGGTGCAACGCACTCAGATAGTGGAGAAGCAGCTGCGGGCGACGGTGAGGAACCGGTCCTGTGGATAAGGTAGGAACAGTCCAGTGGTGTGGACTTTTGCCTGAGGCTGGGGACGCCCAGTCGTTGTAATTCCCACTAGACGAGAGAGCGTCCTATAGTGGGTCAAGGGCAAGCCCATGGTATGGGGCAAGGACAGGGTAAGGTTAGTAGGGCAAGGTGTACGCCCCTAGAATGCATTCTAGCAAATTGGAAGGTATTTGGTTTGGATCCAATGACTAAGAGTAAACTGAAAAGATTTTATACAGTAGACTGGCCTCAGTATCAGTTAGAGAGCCAGGAAAGGTGGCCACCAGAAGGATCACTTAATTACAACATGATCCTTCAATTACTTCTGTTTTGTCAGCGAATGGGTAGCTTCTGAAGCTGTTTGTATGTAGAGCTCTTGTAAAAATCCCTCATCATATGCCCCAGAGCTGCACTGGGAGGAGAACTGTCCGTGGGAATGTCTGTCTCTGCTGGGCTCATGCCATTTGAATTTATTGACTGTGCAGCAAGATAAGATGCATCATGGCAATAGGAAACAATGGCCTTGGTGTGTGTGTGTGTGTGTGTGTATACCTGTGTGAGTGTTCGTTACTGGAAGACGCCCAGATTGCCCTGTGAAGCGATTGCTAATGATCAGGAGTAGTCTAACGCAAGCCCAGTAACTAGTGGATCTTTAGGAGATCCGACCCACGGTGGGCTGACTCAGCCTGGCATCGTCCGGCGAGGAAGCTGCCTGGGTCTAGGAATGTGTGAACCCATCTTCCCTCCCCCCACCTTCCTTTCCGTGTGGGCTACTGACAGTCTGATCATCTCATTGGATGCAATTAGAGTATACGGCGCTGTGTCTCCCAGAGACTAGCCGACGCTCTTTGCTGAAAGGGGATGTAGGAGAGTCAGTCATCCTTGTTAGTCTCCCCTGTGTGACTGTTCTGTAGGGAGAGATTCTTAGTTTATGAGCCGCTAGCGCAGACAGGGTACCCTCTCTGTGTGTGTAAGTGGAAAATGGGTAAGAGACAGTCTAAAAATTCTACCTCACCCCCTAAGGGTACCCCAGCATAGTACATGTACGTACATTATGGTCCTAAAACCTGCAGGTATTCAGAGAATTGGAATCTTCACATGTGTGAAAATCCATCTAAACAGTGCCCATTAGAAGGTATCTTCAATCTAGATAAGATCATATATCTCAGAGGAGCTTTTAATCACAAAGAAAAGCCCCTGACACAGTGTGAGCAATTTGTCTAGGAACGGGTTAATTTGAAACTCGGCTAACCCCAGAGATAAAGAGAGAGAGAGCTGCTCTGCATACAAGGTCAAGAGCCAGCACACAGACTATGCTAAGTAAAATTTCTTTCAGCCCCAGCTGGTTGTGGAAAATAAACAGAGGCAAACCAAGGGCAGTACAAATTACAGAACTGAGATTGCATTTGCAAAGCTTAATTCTCCAGTGAGATCCAACAGTGTGCTTCTGCAACCCTGTAGCTGGTATGGCTCGGTGACACTGGAAAAGCCACAGGCAGCTGACCTGAACTGGAATCTCTGAAAGAGACGCCACAGGAGATTCCAGGGTGTAAAGGAACAGCCATCCCAAGAGTGGAAGCATGTTGGAAATTCTGGACAAGCTGTATACAGGATAATCTCCCGTCCACCTATTTCCCTTCTCTGAACATTATACACAGACATGCCAGTCTGGATATGTGTAAGTATTAAAGTGGCTTAAGGCTTGGGGCATTCATATTTTTCCTGAGTGATGTGGGAGTGTTCCCAATACTCTCCATTGTTGTTTTATTATTTTTAATGAAGCTTTAAAATTTAGTTATATGGTGTGATTTCTCTACCGCCCCCCCCCCCAGTCCTGCAATGTCAGTTTGATCACCTGACATAAGGGATAATTGGTAACAGAAATTTGTCACAGTTTGGTGAGCAATAGAGAATTGGGGAGCCCTGTAGAATTTACACCATTTATCTGTTTTACCCTTGTTATTTTATGTTTGCTTTGTTTGGTATTGTTTGGTATTATATGATAAGGATTGTATGGTTAAAAATGAGCCCTAATAGAATAAGGAGACACTATCTGGTTTTGGTGCACTATCTAGTTTTAGCTCTGTTCTGTTTAACCAGTTACTGTTGGTTTTTCTGCTCTGTTTATTTGGGCGTTGGGTGTGTGGGCGGAACTGAACTTCTCGTTCGTAATTCCTCAGGGTGGAAGCCATGTGTGCGATGAAGCTCTGAGGTTGTATTGAGATAATTCTGTCCCGCCCCCCCTGTGACGGACAATGTACTAGAAGTGGACAAATCTGGCTTAGACTGTAATTTTCTCTGCTCTCTGTGTAATTTTCTTTTCTGTTTAAGTGTCAGCAGACAAATGGGTGGGTCTCTGGGTAGACCCCCTTTAGGAGTTTGGATTGTGTGTTAAGTAGATGGCCTTTACCCAATGGCCGTGTATTTTTGCCAGGTGGCAAGCCTTACTAGGGAGGACTTGAGTAGTTTTGGGAGTAAAATGTTTTAGGGAAAAGACCAGAAGGGTGGGGGCTAGTTGTGAAGCCCACCCTCCTAGCTAAACTGGTAATGGAATAAGTTTGTGTCCAGGATAGGAACAGTTCAGCGAGAAAAGCAGGATCGGGCCCAGGCAGGCAGGCAACAGAGAGATGGGAAAACAGGTTGGAAACTTTTGAGGGTGTAGTGAAAAGGAGTAAGTGAGTATAAGCATGGAAATTTCAAATACTCAGGAGGATATTTGAAATGGTGATTTGAATTGGTAAGTGGCTGCTGAAGGAAAAAGCAAGTGATTTAAGGGAAGAGCATGTGATTTTTAAGGGAAAGTGAAAAGTTAACTCTTTAGTTGCTGGAGGGAACAGCAGTTGAACTTTGTAAAAATGCTAAAGAGAAAAGTTTTTGGTGTCTTTGAAATGTTTGTAAATAAATTCAGGCAAAGAAAATATGGGGTAATTCTCCTGAATTAACAAGAGTATTCATATATTTTAAGTAATAATTGACTGCCCAGAAGGGGTAGACTTCTGTTTTGTCTTTCAGATAATCAAAGAAAACTAATGCCAGCTGAACAGCATTCAACATATCATGCATTTACTGACAGAGTAACAATTATGTTTTGTGTTCTATGTTCTGTCTTGTGGTGGTTGTCTCAAGTGGCCAGAATTGTTGTGTTTAATATTTTTATGGGATGGTCTAATTTAAAATCAAGTGGCAATGTTAAATTGAAATGCAGATACTTGTTTTGTTCAATTTAGAATACAAAGTGTTTGGATATATCAGAAAAATGTGATATACTAAAGTCTAATACATTTTCTTAAGTAAGAGAAAGAAACTTTATTAGCCAAATCTTTTAATTGAGAATTGTTATTAAAATTTGCATACTAACAGTCTTTGAAAGCAAGGACATGGAAAGTTAACCCACTCCCCATATTGGACATGGGATCCTTCTGGCTACCTCAGACTTCTAGCCAGAGGGCTGGGGATGGTGGAAAGCTATTGGACTAGAGGTTGTATTGAGTGAACTCATCAAAGTGGGTGTGCTTGTCCTGGCCTGTTGTTCTAAAGCTCTGTAATAAGGTTATTTTAGTAAAAGGGTATATGTGGCATACATTAAATAAGACTAATGTACTGTGTATGTGTTTATTGTTAACAAAACGTGTATAAGTAAAAGTTTCCTTTATAGGTTAAAGAAAAAAAATGGGAAAAGGAAAAAGAATAAATTAACTGAGAAAAAAAAAAAAGAATAGTTAACATGCTAAAAATGAACTGGCCAAGATTTGTGCTGAGACAAACTTAAAGTGGCCAGTGCCCTTTGGCACTAATAAGTATAAGAACCATTACTTGGCTAAAAACCAGAAAAAGGGGGGACTTAAATTTGCCCATGCAACTATAAAATTTGTAAAATCTGCAAAGACACTAATGCAATGTGTTAGGTTTTTTTCTCACAGGTAAAGAAGAAACAACCCAAAGATCCTAGCAGCCCTGCCCACTCCTTGGAACCAGAAGACTGGGTCTACATAAAGATCCATCAACAAAAGACTGCCTTGGCTCCACGCTGGAAAGGCCCTTTCCAAGTCCTCCTGTCTACCAACACTGCTGTGAAGTGCCAAAGACTGACTGCTTGGACCCAGGATTCTCACTGCACAAAGACCCCTCCACATCAGAAGAATTTTCCTATTGATGATTAGCCTATTCTTTCTTCTAGTTCTACTGTGCTTCTGGACAGCTTCTGGACAACCTCTCCCTTGTCCACTGACAGACCAACTGTGCCTTTAGACTTTTCTAGAAAAAGCAAAGCCATTACAGGGTGATATGTGCTGGAAACCTCTCCCCTGTAGGATGCTAAACCACAATTGTTTTGGGAAAGAAGAAGAAACACTCACTCCACTGACATTGCCAAAGTCCAGGAATTCCTGACTAAAAGGACATTGAGAACTGACCCTGGTGAAGAAACAAAGAATTGTACACTGGCAGGAAGAAATGTATGGGACCCATGATTGGGAATGTGGTATTAATTGACTTTTGGGGTTTAATCTACAGGCTGTGCCCTGTGTTTTGGATAAATCCTTCAGTATGTATTGCCCTCCTAATTGGATTTTAAATGACATTGCCCTTATCCAGTTTTCAAATCACTTCTACATACCCAGATTGCTCACAAAGGGATGCCATTAAATTAGCACAACAGAGGGCCTGGGTTATTTCCTCTGTAAAGAAAGAGAATTGAGCAGATCCCTGTGGGCTAGGGCCAATCTCTTAAAAGACAAGAACATGATAAGAAATTGGGCCAACTAGAAAAGGCTACTAGCCTTATTCTTGAAACTCAGCTATTTTAAGTACAGGCTGGAGTTGGTGAGTTACATGTCATTTCAGCCCTTAGTTCTATGACCCAGAAGTTACTGACAAAGATGGTATTACATATCACTGAGGCTGGAAAGGTATTGCAGTGGGATCTAGACCAGACTTGGCCCACTGCCCTTACAGATGCATCAGGAGTACCATCTGATCTGTGGTCATGAAGACATACTTGGACACTTTCTGGATGGAAGTGGGGACATTCACAGTGCTCCTTCCAAGCATATGGACCGGTTAGGGTGGGTGTGGTTCCCACATACCGAATCCTGCTGGGTCCATGGGGAGCATGCATATGGGACTCAATTATTCACCGAGACATCTGGGAAATTAAACCACTTGGTATACCTACCTGATTTATAGTCAGTGTCCCAATCCCTTAGTTGTTAAATGAACATTCCACTCTTTTGTCCATGCATTCATTCCTGGGTTGGGGATAACTAAGCTCAAAAGAGCAGTTGTACATATATCTGTAAAGCTTTATTGTTTTTTTGTTTTTAAAGTTTGAGAAAACTCGCCAAAAGTTTGTTGAGTATTCTCAAAGGGGGGAATTGTTGGTGCCACTAGGCCTGAGTAAACCAAAGTTGTGACTTTGGGCCTGAAGTGAACCAAAGTTCTTACATGCTGTGAACTTTAACCAGCCTAAGATGCTAACAGACTGTAAGCAAAATGTGTAACTGTCAGCAATCTCCGCTTGCAAATGTAGGAGTTTGAAACAGCAGAAGCGGCGGGGAGGAGGGGGAGAGGGGGAAGGAAAATCTGTATGCGTTTGTTCTGTGAAGGCCAACAGATAAGCTTGTGGATGAGAACCTTTTCTAACACACTGAAATGTAATGCCTAATGTAGCTGCTGCTGGGAAGGGAGGGGTGAGGGGGAAAACCGAACAAAAGGCTTACACAAACAAGGGGGGTATAAATGTTGGGACGCCGCCTGTGAGCGGGCGTGCAGGATTTGAGAAGGCTTTTCTCCCTGGCACCTTTCTTTGTGCACAAATAAACCTGGTTTTGCTTCTCCACCCTGGTGTGATAATTAGTGCGACGCACACCGGGCAACGAACCCTGCTGTTGCTCCGCCTCGGGCTCTTTGAGCCGGCAACACTAGTCAATGGGAGCCATCAAACTTCCAAACCACCATCAATGGCCCACACTTTGCATAATTACAATAGGACCTCAGAGTTATACTTCATATTTCTGGCTTCAGATACAAGAATGATACATACATACAAATAGGATGAACACACTTAGTAGATTATAAGCTTTGCAATGATACCTTACAAGAGACCTTTTGCATAAAGCATATTCCAGTTACATCATATTTACACTCATAAGCATATTTCCATAAAACATATGGAGTGCAACGTCACAGAGGCCAGAAAAAACATCCAAACAAACCAGCAGCATTTTATTCAAACAAATTTCTGCAAATACTTTCCAGCTGTGCACTCTCTCACTCGGTCTTCCACTCTCTCACTCTTTCTGTCTATAATCACTGGGCTAAATTCACTGTCATTGTAAAGCCCCTTTGCCGCCAGTGAAACCTGAGCAAAGTGGCTGCAAAGCAGATATAAGGGCCTCCCCAGGGAATACAAGTGGAGAAGGCCTTTCTGTCATGTACAGAGCTAGAATAACCAGCTCCTCATCTGCCCCCACTGGAGTCTCTGGTGCAGGGGACATGCTAGAGGCAAGTCATGAGCATGGCCAGTGGAGGGAGGTTGGCATGGCCAGGACACATCTATGCCTTGGCTATCTCCTGTTGCCACTATATGCATCATGGCTACAGCAGCTAGGGTGCAAATCAGAGCAGGGTTAGGCGTTGAATAAACCTTAATCTGCACGAGGACTCAAACCAGGCCCCAGAAGCCCCAAGATCAGGGAGGGGAGGTGCTGAAAGTTGTTTCTTGTTGGTCCCTGTGCTGCGATCAGCACTAGTGTACGGATAAATCTTGGCATTGGTGTGTGTGTCTCTTTCTCTTTTTCTCTCTCTCCAGATCTCTCTAAATATTATCACGGTGGTGTCTCAGTGCCATGCTATTGTGGTAGACTAAATTTCTCTTATCACACTGTATGTGTGTTATGGGGGCAGTTTTCTTTTCCCCACCCCACTTTCCCCATCTCCACTAAGTATTCAGTGTCCCCTGAAGGTGGGAGTGACACTGGACAGCACTATTCAGCATTCCTGAATGTAAGTGCCACCACAGAAGCCTGGTGGAAGGGCCAATTCCGGCTCTGCAGGCCAAGGAGCAAGGGGAGGGAGAGGTTTGGAAGGGCACTCTGATAGGGCTGCATGCTCCGCATCACCTCCAGCAGGACTCCCCAGAACCATTTCAGCCTCATACACCCATGTCACCCCACGGAGATCTATGTTGCCCCAATGTCCCTATTGCCCAGCCCTACCTGCGGATGGCTGAGGGAGTTCTCCAGGTAGTGCAGGTCATCCCCCGTCCCCCTGGCCTCGCGCCCTGCCTCCGACGGGATCCCGTAACTGGTGCACTTCTCAAAGTGGACATAGACGTACTGGGGAGCACCACCCCACAGGGTTGAGTCCAATCTGGGCTCCTCCATCTTATGTTCAGAACTCTCCATGACACTGCTCTCCCCCCCTCCCCCAAACACACACTCTCAGCTGTGTCGATGGTGCTGGTCTAGGCCCAACCCTGAACCACCTAGCCGGCTGGCCCAGAGTATGGTCTCTGCCTGTCTTGCACTCCTACTCCTTCTCTCTCTCTCTCTCTCTCTCTTTCCCCCTCACCCTCCTCCTTGTGTCTCTCTTACATTCTCCTCTTCCTGCCCAAAGGCGTCTGGGGCAGTGATTGCAGGGTTTAACTATATTTATAGCAACCTTCCTCTGTCACATGACCCCCCAGTGCCACATCTGATCTGAGCGAGAGGCATTAACTCTGCCAGGATTGAGTATCAGGTGTGTGGGAGGGGGGAATCCTGAAGGAGCGGGACGGGGGGAGGGGGGGGAGGAGAAGAAGGCACTGAGGGAGAAAGAGAGCTACACAGTGAGAAAAAGACCCAGAGGTACAGAGAGACAGAAGGAGGAAGTGTGAGAAGGAAGGAGTGCCCGTCCAATGGCTCCCCTGTCCCTGCTCATCTCTCCTGTCGTGAGTGTGCCACATTTACAGTATCCCGTTAGTAGGTTGTCTCTCTCCTACGTTTCTCCAGCTCCCAAGAGAGCCTGGGGCACCAAAATGAAAAGGTAAAGGGGACCATGGGTCCCAGTGTGGAATCATGCAGCTAGGACAAACTGGGAATGTGCACAAAGCCCCATAAGTGTGCAAGGCCCTAGTGGCTGTGAGAGTAGCAGCACATGGAAGAGGGGTCCTGGAGCACCTCCTGAAGGTACTTATAACTAGTCTTTAACCACATCCCTGCTGACTGCCCCGAGGATTAACTCTCTGTAAGAATGTAACTGAACTGAGTTTTGTGGATGCTCAGCCTTGGCTCTCTTCAGAAATGTATTTGTCCTGGTGCTAAGGTCCCCATGGACAGGAGCAGCTAGGACCTTCACCCCCTCTCTCTGCCTCCCATTTGACAGCTCTGCTTGCAGTCAGGCTGGGGAACTGGGCCTCTGAGCCTGCCAGCCAGTGATAAGAATAGGGAGCATGTTCCTCCACATGGCCCAGCGGCAGGTCTTCACACTGTTATTGGCCCGTCAATGACTTTATGACTTTTAATGGGCTATTAATTAATGAGGTGAGGAACCCAGGAATATTTCTTTGGCAGGAATCGCATGCAGGGAAAGAGGAAATCACATGCCTATTATCAGCCCCCTCCTTCCTCCTGTGGAAGCTAAAGAGGGTCAACCTCTCTGAATGGCCCCAGTCCCTTGTGTGTATCTCCTGGGGTTTTATCGCTCTCTCCATGATAAAGGGGCTGCCCCAGTCCCCACACAATCTCCCCAAGAACAGGGATTACCCAGCTTTTCACTCTGGGGACCACTTTTCGGGGAAGACAGCCCTTTCATGGCTCAACACAACAGTTCCGCATCCCCAAATGTTCCATTCCACAGCCACATCTTGAGACCCCCCACTGCTGCAGCTTTCCAACCCTTCCCTCTCTCATTCTGTTCTACTCAGAGCTGCCCAAAATCCCCTGGTGAAGATCCCCTAGAAGAGATTCCTGCTCTGCATCTCTCAGCCCCTCTCTCCCTATGTGACTCTTATAGATGGTCACCCGGCTCGGAACTGCCCAGACTCCTGTGTGCATCCCCTGTCTGTGTCTCTTGCCATCAACCTCTCACCTCTGCTGTGAATCACCCCAGTTCATCCTCCATGTATCCCCTGAAGTGGTTTCCCTCTGTCTCTCGCCCTCCCCCATCTCTCTTACTGCCCTCAGCCCCCCAGTCCTCCTTGCTAACTGGTTTAGTCATTGCTTGGCATATCACTCCCCTTCCCTCAGGACACCGCAGCATTGTACTGGTGCTGCTTGGCAAGTGGCCCATGTGACCCCACCTCAGGACCAGTAAATATTTCTCATTTTGGGTAAGTGTGCAAAGCAGGCAAGGAGCCTTCATTATCAGCACAAACTCAGGGGTGGCTCCTCATTACTGCTCCAGAATCTACCCAAGATAGCTGACTGTGCTGGAGGGTTTATGCTGTAGAACTGAGCAAATAATGGATCTTAGGGTTCAGGGGCCAAACTAAAAAATCTAGGGAAAAATCCAGTTTGATTTGAACTGAAATAATGTTTTTCAATGTTTTCCATCGAATTGAAAAACTAGGAAAAAATTGGTTTTGAATCAACCAAAATATTTCAGTTCATTTGACATTATTTTTTTCTTTAGATTTTCATTGTGATTGGGCCATTTTGGGTTCTTCACCCTCTTTTGTGTTTTTTTTTAATTGGCCAAATCTGAAAACAAAATGCCATTTTGAAATGAAAAAAAATCAACATGAAATGTCTCAAAATGGTTGAAAAGAAACATTTTGAATTTTTTGAAAAGATCAGGGGGTTTGTCCAGTTTGATCCAATTCATGAAATGTTTCAGAGCCTCCCCTCCCCCAAATGCATTTTTGGTGAAATTTCTACTCTCTGAAAAAATGTCACCCTGTTCTAATATGCCTCAACCCCTCACAGGCATGGCCCCTCTGCATGCCTGGCAGCAGTAGGAGGGAAGCTCTGGATTCCTCCAAAGTGCTCATGGCACTCCCCTCGGGTTGCAAACCCCCATCTCAGCACGGCCTTGTACTCTACTTTTATTGAAAACAGCATGAAACAGAAAGGAAGAGAAATGGAAGGAACACTCACGTGAGATGGGAATCTCCTCCTGTCAGCCATCTCTCTCTCTCCTTCCCTCACCACCTCTCTCTCAAGCCCCACGTTCTTGCCTGATCCCCAGTCTCTCACTCCAGTCCAACACTCCCTTCTTCTGTCTCTCAGGATGCTGAAGTCACCTGTTTAGACCCGCTGTAATATAGTTCCTAGTCTCCCACCCACTCACCCACCCAAAACCTCCACACCTGCCACCTTTATGATGAAAACAGTGAGACTTCCCCTCCCAGGTTCTCACTCAAGGGGAGTGAGAGGAGGGGACAATATCTAGACCGACCTTGGGTGCTAGCACTTCTCTCACAGCCCTGTCCTGGAGGAGATTTATTACCTCAAATCCCAGTGCTATCAATCACCAGGGGCAGGACTAATACTACCCACTGTGCCCTGCCCATACGGATTCTGAGCCTTCTGTTCAAACCAGGCATTAGAGGAATAACAACCTCATACATTTCTCTAGCACTTTCATTCTAAAAGACCCTAGAACACTTTACAATCTCTGTGTATAAGAATCTCAGGACCCTCCATCAGAATGCAGCCACCTCCTAGATGAAACATGGCAGCTGTTTAGTGAGTCATTCAGCAGTGCTACACAACAGCTTAGAGCAAAGGGTGAAGAAGAATCCTATATTGAGTTAAAACTTCAGGGAGATGAGGAAAGATTTTGAGGAGGCAGAGTTACTATTATGCAAAACAACTTGTACAGAGTGCCAGCAAGGTAGACAGAGCTTTACACACAGAGAGAGCAAGGAACTTTCCTTGCTCCATTCAGATCCTAAAACAGGCAATATAAAGACAAGATATGTGAAGAAAGAGATTATCAGGAGACAGGGGCAGCTCTAGGTATTTTGCCGCCCCAAGCATGGCAGGCAGGCTGCCTTCGGCGGTTTGCCTGCAGGAGGTCCCCGGTCCCGCGGATTCGGCGGCAGCCTGCGGGAGGTCCGCCGAAGCCGCGGACCAGCAGACCCTCCGCAGGCATGCCACCGAAGGCAACCTGCCTGCCGCCCTCGCAGCGACCGGCACAGCGCCCCCCGTGGCTTGCCGCCCCAGGCACGCGCTTGGCGTGCTGGTGCCTGGAGCCACCCCTGTCAGGAGATTATCAGTGAGAGGTAAGGAAGAGGTGGGATTTGAAGGAGAGAGAAAGACTGGTAGACAACAAAGGGGAGACTATCCCACAATTACAAGCAACATGACAGAAGGCACAAAGCTGAGAATAGGCAGAGTCAAATAAGGAGAGAGGACTGGAAGAAGTGGAGGAAGCAAGAGGAAGAATATGAAGAAATTAAAGTGGACTGTACTACAGGAAGAGAGATAGATATAAACACAGAAAGCAAGGGAGATGTAGGCAATAGACACTGGTGGATGTAAGATTATGTAGGGTCTTGTAGGTGAGGATGAGGTGCTTGAATTTGATGCATTATGAGACAGGAAGTCAAGGAAGGGTTCAAGGAGGTGGGTGATGAGATCAGAGCTTTGGATCAGACAATGTTAGTACCGCTTTGGACAGAGTCGAGCAGAGGAAGTGAGAAGAGAGTTACCGTAATGAAAGAAAGGCATGGTCAGAGTATAGACAAGGGTTTCAGCAGGGCATAGCAAGGAAAGGCTGTGAGATATTACATACATATGAAATGGTATTAAAGAGGGATGACTGGACATAGTGAGAGAGACTGGGGGTGGAGAGATGAAGGATGAGTCAAAGATGAGGCTGAAAAGACAGTGGAGTTATCAGAGATGGGAGACAAGGCAGGAGGTGGAAAGATAAGGCATTCTGTTATGGACAGCCTGGGATGGCAGCGAGGTGTCCAGGAGGAAAGGTCGGAGAGGACACCAGACTGAACAGAGCAAAAGAGAGGGTAGTGGAGCAGAGATGGTAGCTATGTAGCTAGATAAGCACTATGGGAGCAGATGGGGTCAGCAGGAGAGAGTATGTTAAGGGAGAAAAAAAGGGGATCTGAGGACTGAAACCAAAAGTGATGAAAGGATGAGAGGAAACATCCAAAAAGGTACCACCACTCCAGCTCCTACACGCTCCATTGGGAGCTGCAGGGGCGGTGCCTGCGGATGGGGCAGCGTGCAGAGCCGCCTGGCCACACCTCTGCGTAGGAGCTGGAAAAGGAACATGCCACTGCTTCTGGGAGCTGCTTGAGGTAAGCACTGTTCAGAGCCTGCACTCCCTGAGCCTCTCCCCATGCCCCAACCTCCTGCCCCAGCCCTGAGCCCTCTCCCCCTCTCCAAACCCCTCAATCCCAGCCTGGAGCACCCTTCTGCACCCCAAACCACTCATCCCCAGCCCAACCCCAGAGCCGGCACCCCCAGCTAGAACCCACACCCCTGCCACAGCCTTGATCCTCCTCCCACCCTCTGAACCCCTCGGTCCCAGCCCAGAGCACCCTCCTACACTCCAAACTCCTCATCCCCAGCCCCACCCCACAGCCCGCACCCCTTTCCACACCCCAATATCAATTTTGTGACCATTCATGGCCCGCCATACAGTTTCTATTCCCTGATGTGGCCCTCAGGCCAAAAAGTTTGCCCACCCCTGCTCTATCTCTCACTCTTTCTTACATGCATTTAGAGCTAGTGTAAACTACACAAGCTTTGCAGATACAGCTATTGGCAGAGCGTAGACACAGCATATGTCAACACATAGTCACACCACCTCCCTGAATGATGGTAGGAATGCTGGCAGAAGCACTTTGTTGACATAGCTGCATCTACACTGAGGGTTTTTGCAATCATAGCTATGTTGGGCAGGGGATGTGGTTTTTTCATACCCCTATTAGAGAGACAAGGTAAGCCCTGTCACAGAATCATAGAATCATAGAATATGAGGATTGGAAGAGACCTCAGGAGGTCATCTAGTCCAATCCCCTGCTCAAAGCAAGACCAACACCAATTAAATCATCCCAGCCAGGGCTTTGTCAAGACGGGCCTTAAAAACCTCTAAGGAAGGAGATTCCACCACCAACCGATTCCAGTGCTTCACCACCCTCCTAGTGAAATAGCGTTTCTTAATATCTAACCTAGACCTCCCCCACTGCAACTTGAGACCATTGCTTCTTGTTCTATCTTGTAAACTCAAAAGCTTCTGTTGGTCCAATATAAGATATTACCCTCCCACCTGTGGACACATTTATACTGGTATAAAAATGCTTATTCCAGTTCAGCAGGATGAAATAAACTATACTGGAATAACTGCATCTACACTAGGGCTTTGCTGGTCTAGTTACGTTGGTTAAAAAAATCACACCCCTTACCACACTTATGTCAGTAAAACTTTTTACAAGTGCTGACCCGGCCTCATGCACACAGATACACATCTCAGTGCAGCAAATGTATCACAGACTTAGGGGGCTGGAGTCTCTCTCCTGCTTCCCACAATATGATCCACAGTGGTGATGTGACAGGAAATGAGAAACAAGGGTAAGAGAGAAGACCAAGCAGCCAGTGTAATAAATCCATTATGGGTGAGGCCAAAGCAATTCTCTCCTGGTGATAACCTTTTCTCCTGCAAGAGCTGTCACTGGCCACAGATAAGGGGAGGACTGTGAGACCGAGCATGACGTTGGTGGGACCCTCTCTCAGGTTTTGGGCTTTCAGGGAGGAGTGGGAATCTCAGAGGAGTTGGGGCAGGGCAGGGGAAGGGGAAGTATGTGGGCAGACAGACAGAACTGAGGCTGCAGCATTGGATGAAGCTTTGTCACCACATTACCAGCTAAGGCTGTAAAAAAAGCTTTCTCTGCAGAGCTCATAAAACTGAAGCTGCAAAAGATTAACTAGCATGAGCTGAGAGACTGCGGCTGCTGCAAAGGGGAGGAGGATGTTGAGAATATCTCAGACTCAAGATGGAGAGCCACCTGCTGGATAATGTGGACAGCCTTCTGTCAGGTCTAGATTGAGCTGCATTGGTAGAGCTTTGAGGGCTAGCACTGGAATAACACGGCGTCAGGATTGAGGGGCATTGGCAGAGCTGTGTGTGGGCAGGGGTGGAGGAACAGGGATGGACTACAGAAATGGAAATGCAGAGAGCAAATAACAGTGCTGGAAACTGTCTCAGTCTCATTTATCTTGGCAATTGAGAGCTTGGACTTATTAAACTCAGTTCGGACATGAGAACAGACTGAATTTAGAAATCCTGTTTGAGTGTTTACCTCAAGTGACATTGCTTATAGCTCACACATCAACTTGGCCTGAGAGGTCAGCAAAATCAGTCAGGGTGCTTTTAACCTGGTGTTTGGGAGCCAGCCATGTGGTCCTGGCTTCAATTCAGCGTCTTCCCATCTACATCAGGGACATATGCCAGGGGCAGTCACCACGCCGTCAGTCTGTGGCACATTTCAACAAGAACCAGTCAGAAAAGGATTAGAGCAGACATGCTCCTGAAGAAATTCTCTCAAATCCACCAATAGTATCCCTGAGGGAGCCAATCCTTTGAGAAGATGCAGGGAAAATAAAGAAACAAGTATGTGTGTGGTGGGTGGGAGAGAACAAAGAGAAAAAGGATGGGGCAGCAGAGACAGTTTAGACCTCTTCCACCCACTGCTCCCCAATCTTCTAATGGGTTCCCAATCTTACTCTAGAAGGATCTTTATGTTCTTTCAGTCCAGGGGTTCATACCCTTCTGTGCATGAAGAATAGATTTTAATTCATATTCTAAGCAGGAAGTTTTCCCTCTGAGTCATTACCATAGTGAGCAACCCCCCACGTCTCTCTTTTGTGTAACCTTCCCCCTAGTGAGGGAAAACAGACAAATAAAAGCATAAATCCTTCTTTTTTTGTTAAAGAAGGGGAAGCAAAACCATAATGTTCTGGAAGTGTGGAGTGAGCTGTAACCTTGGAACTAATCCACAGTTATCAAAGGGCTTGATAAGGCTAGATAAAAACTTCTGGGCAAGGGCTGTAGCTGGCAGAAGAGCTGATATCTGATACAAATGAGGGGCTGAGGTAAGGGGGTGTTTAATCACCATTTTAGTGTGACTCATACACCATATATTCAAGGACAGCTGATGAATAGAAGCCTACAGGTTGGGATGGGCACCTTGCTTTCTCACTTCTCAAGATTCAGAGAATGTGGGCATGTTTACACTGGCAGAGTTACAGTGCCGGGATTGCAGCATTGCTCAGAGAACGTTGAAGGGAAACCGCTGTTGTGTGTTCACACTGTCAGCTGCCTGTGCAATAGCATGTTCACACTTGCGACACTTGCAGTGGTATTTCGGAGAGGTGCACTCTGGGCAGCTATCCCAAAGAGCACGTCTTTCTCTTTCTGTTGCTAAGAGTTGTGAGAAGGCGGAGGGGGTCATGGGGCATCCTTGGTCCTGTCCCAATGCCCCATGATGCATTGCTTCACATCCCAGCAATCCCTGTGCTTCCATCCACATTTGGCACCTTCTTCAAAAGGTTTGTGTACTGTGTGCCCTGTCTTTTCAGGCTGCAGGAATGGATCCCGAACTGTTGATCAGTATGCTGCTTGCTCTGACCAACACGTCACGAGTGACAGTGGAGTCATTCCTTAAACTACAAATGCAGACGAGTGCGACACTGATCTTGCCATGCGTAGTAGCTATGACACAAGATTGTTTGTGGCAATAACAGAGACTTGGCCCTGGTCTACATTACGAGTTTAGGTCGAATTTAGCAGCATTAGATCAATTTAACCCTGCACCTGTCCACACAAAGAAGCCATTTTTGTTGACTTAAAGGGCTCTTAAAATCGATTTCTGTACTCCTCCCCGATGAGGGGTTTAGCGCTGAAATCGACCCTGCTAGGTCAAATTTGGGGTAGTGTGGATGCAATTTGACGGTATTGGCCTCCAGGAGCTATCCCAGAGTGCTCCATTGTGACAACTCTGGACAGCGCTTTCAACTCAGATGCACTGGCCAGGTAGACAGGCAAAGCCCCGCGAACTTTTGAATTTCATTTCCTGTTTGGCCACTGTGGCAAGCTGATCAGCACAGGTGACCATGCAGAGCTCATCAGCACAGGTGACCCTGGAGTCCCAGAATCGCAAAAGAGCTCCAGCATGGACTGAACGGGAGGTACTGGATCTGATCACTGTATGGGGAGACAAATCCGTGCTATCCGAAAGACAAAATGCCAAAACATTTGAAAAAATCTCCAAGGGCGTGAAGAGGCTATAAGGGATCCATAGCAGTGCCGCGTGAAACTTAAGGAGCTGAGGCAAGCCTACCAAAGAACCAGAGAGGCAAACGGCTACTCCAGGTCAGAGTCCCAGACATGCCGCTTCTATGATGAGCTGCATGCCATTCTAGGGGGTGCCCCTACAACTACCCCACCCCTGTGCATGGACTCCGTCAATGAATTATCACACAACAAGGATGCAGATTTTGGGGATGAGGAAGATGAGAAGGAGGTTGAAGATAGCGCACAGCAAGCAAGCGGAGAAACTGTTTTCCCTGACAGCCAGGAATTGTTTTTCACCCTGGATCTAGTACCCTCCCAATCCACCCAAGGTGGGCTCCCGGACCTTGACGGTGGAGAAGGGACCTCTGATGAGTGTACCTTTGTAAATATTGTACATGGTTTAAAAGCAAGAGTGTTTAATGATTAATTTGCCCTGAAGACTTGGGATGCACTCGCAGCCAGTACAGCTACTGGAAAAGTCTGTTAACATATGGAGTGTAAATCTTCCAGGGACAGCTCAATGAAGCTCTCCTGGATGTACTCCCAAAGCCTTTGCAAAAGGTTTCTGGGGAGGGCAGCCTTATTCGATCCTCCATTACCACACCAGGCCAGTCGCACGTAGTCTGGAATCATTGCGTAACAAAGCATGGCAGCATATGGTCCCACTGTTTGCTGGCATTCAAGCAACATCCGTTCTTTATCTCTCTGTGTTATCCTCAGGAGAGTGATATCATTCATGGTCACCTGATTGAAATAGGGGAATGTTATTAAGGGTACATTCAGAGGTGACTGTTCCTGCTGGGCTGTTTGCCTGTGGCTGAACAGAAATCTCCTCCGTGTGTCATATGGTGCGGGGAGGGGTGACGCGATCATCTCAGAGAATAGGGTGGGGTGGAGGGGTTTAGTTGGGTTTGTGCTGCATGTTACCCAAAAACTGCAGCCCCTCCTTTTAAATGGCCAACCCAATGGGTGCTTGGTATGGGACATGCGGGCACTGCCACTTGAAACCATTCCCACATGTTATGAAGGTTAAAGAAGCCAAAAGATTATGGCTTACCATGTCTGCCTGCAAGCCGAATTCTGTTGCCGGCCAGCCCTGCGTGTGTGATCTCTCTCACCAAACTGGCAGGCCCTCAATATAAGAGGCAAAATGCAACCTTGTACCGAAAGCACATGTGCTATGTAATATTAACAGCTTGGTTCACTGTGAAAGAGTCTACTCATTGTTCTCTAAAATGTGTCTTTTTAAATACTACTCTCCCTTTTTTTCCTCCCGCAGCTGCAAATGTTTCAATGCTCCCCCTGTCATCTCCGTCCCAGAGGCTAATGAAAATTAGAAGGCAAAAAAAAATGCATTCACGATGAAATGTTCTCTGATCTCATGCAGTCCTCCCACACTGAAAGAGCTGAGCAGAATGCCTGGAGGCTGACACTGTCAGAGTGCAGGAAAGCACAAAATGAACCCGAGGACAGGTGGTGGGAGCAAGAGGAAAGGTGGTGGGATCAAGATGATAGGTGGCGTCAGCGTGATGAAAGGAGGCAGGAAGCCTTGCTCAGGCTACTGGAAGATCAAACTAATATTCTCCGGCGTATTGCTGAGGTGCAGGACAGGCAGCAGGAGCACAGAATGCCACTGCAGCTCCTGTGTAACCAACCGCCCTCCTCCCCAAGTTCCATAGCCTCCTAACCCAGACGCCCAAGAACACGGTGGGGGGGGCCTCCGGGCACCCAACCACTCCACCCCAGAGGACTGCCCAAGCAACAGAAAGCTGGCATTCAATAAATAAGTTTTGAAGTGCAGTGTGGCCTTGTCCTCCCCTCCTGCCCTCCAGACTGCTACCGATCGGTCGCTAACCAGTTCAGAGTGGGAAAGTCTACCCTTGGACTCATGTTGACGGAAGTCTGCAGGGCCATTAATCACATCCTGCTCTGAAAGACTGTGACTCTAGCAACGTGCATGACATTGTAGATGGCTTTGCACATATGGGCTTCCCTAACTGTGGAGGGGTGATAGATGGCACCCATATTCCAATTCTGGCACCAGACCACCTAGCCACCAAGTACATTAATCACAAGAGGTATTTCTCAATTGTTCTCCAGGTACTTGTGGATCACCTTGGGAGTTTCACAGATATGAACACAGGCCGATCTGGAAAGGTGCATGACGCACACATCTTTCGGAACACTGGGCTGTTCAGGAAGCTGCAAGCAGGGACTTTTTTCCCAGACCAGAAGATCACCATAGGGGAAGTAGAAATGCCCATTGTGATCCTGCGAGACCCCGCCTATCCCTTAATGCCATGGCTTATGAAGCCGTACATGGGGCACTTTGACAGCTGCAAGGAGCGATTCAACAACAGGCTGAGCAAGTGCAGAATGACTGTTGAATGTGCTTTTGGCCATTTAAAGACCCACTGGTGCTGCCTATATGGGAAGCTGGACCTGACCAATGACAATATTCCTATTCTTACAGACACATGCTGTATGCTGCATAATATTTGTGAAGGGAAGGGTGAAAGCTTCACTCAGGGCTGGACTGCTGAGGCTCAGTGCCTGGAGGCTTAATTTGAACAGCCACAGATCAGGGCTATTAGAGGGCACAGAGCGAGGCCATAAGGACCTTGAGGCAGCAATTTGAAGCTGAAAGCCACTAACTTTGATACGGTGTCCCAAAGTATTCTTGTCAGCAAGTTAAAAAGTACGGATTGGATGAATGCACTATAAGGTGGATAAAAAGTTGGCTAGATTGTCTCAGTCAACGGGTAGTGATCAATGGTTCAATGTCTGTATTTAATAAAATCATTTTTACTTATTAATTAACTCAGAGTATGTATTAATATCTGGGGAGGGTAAACAGCTGTGCATATCTTTCTATCAGTGTTATAGAGAGTGAACAATTTACGAGTTTACCCTGTATAAGCTTTATACAGGGTAAAACGGGTTTAGTTGGGTTTAGACCCCATTGAGACTTGGGCATCTGAGTGTTAAAGACAGGAACACTTCTGTGAGCTGTTTTTGGGTAAACCTGCAGCTTTGGGGCAAGTAATTAAGACCCTGGGTCTTTGTTGGAGCAGACGGGAGTGTCTGGCTCAGCAAGACAGGGTGCTGGGGTCCCGAGCTGGCAGGGAAAGCAGGGGTAGAGGTAGTCTTGGCACATTGGGTGGCAGCTCCCAAGGGGGGTTCTGTGATCCAACCCGTCACAATATGTTAAAGGTGTGACGGGTTGAATCACAGAAATCCCCTTTGGGACTGCAACCTGAGGTGCCAAGACTACCTCTGAGCCCATTTTCCCTGGCAGCTTGGGACTTCAGTGCCCTGCCTCGTTTGAGCCAGACACGCTAGCCTGCTACAAACACAGATCCAGGTCTGAACAACGTCCCCCAAAAGTTGCAGGCTTAACTGAAAACAGCTTGAGAAGTGTTCCTGTCTCCAACACTCAGATGCCAGCTCCCAGTGGGATTCAAACCCCAAATAAATCTGTTTTACCCTGGATAAAGCTTATACAGATTAAACTCATAAATTGTTCACCCTCTATAACACTGAAAGAGAGATATGCACAGCTGTTTACAGCCCCCCTCCCCCGTCCCAGGTATTAATACATGCTCTGGGTTAATTAATAAGTAAAAAGTGATTTTATTAAATACAAAAAGTAGGATTTAAGTGGTTCCAAGTAATAGCAGACAGAACAAAGTGAATTACCAAGCAAAATAAAATAAAAACATGCAAATCTAAGCCTAATACAGTAAGAATGTGATTACAGATGAAATCTCACCCTCAGAGATGTTCCAGAAAGCTTCTTTTACAGACTGGCCTCCTTCTAGTCTGGGTCCAGCAATCACTCACACCCCTGTGGTTACTGTCCTTTGTTCCAGTTTCTTTCAGGTATCCTTTGGGGATGGATAGGCTATCTCTTGAGCCAGCTGAAGACAAAATGAAGGGATCTCCTAGGACTTTATATAGTTTCTCTCTCATGGGTAGACCCCCTCCCTCCCCTTGTATAGAATGGAGTTTTGGAGTCACATGGGCAAGTCACATGCATGACTCAGAACTTTATATAGTTTCTCTCTCATGGGTAGACCCCCTCCCTTTCCCTGTGTAGAATGGAGTTTTGGAGTCACATGGGCAAGTCACATGTCCATGCATGACTCAGAACTTTACAGGCAGCAGCCATTGCTCACGTGCTACCTTGAACACCCCCAAGTAGACTTCTTATGTGGATTGGAGTCTTCCAAGGTCCATTTTCCATTAAGCGTTTCTTGATTGGCCACTTAACTTGCAAATTCCTTTCTTAAGAAGCTGACCAAATGCCTTACTAAGGCTACTTAACATCAATAAGTAAACAGCCAATATTCATAACTTCAAATACAAAAATGATACATGCATACAAATAGGATGAATATATTCAGTCGATCATAACCTTTGCAGAGATATGTTACATGGCATATGTAGCATAAAACATATTCCAGTTATGTCATATTTACATTCATAAGCATATTTCTATAAAGCATTATGGGGTGCAACGTCACAAAAGGGATATCCATTCCTTGGACTTTCACACCGCATGGTGGGAAACTGAAGCAAGGTACACTGTCCAATGTACTGTGAGGTGGGTGTTTGCTGAGGATTACATGCTTTTGAATTGTGATTGTGGTGGTTTCACAAATTAATGCTGGGTTTAATAGAAGTTTTATTTTGTTGTACACAGGCTCAGTGCTTGCAAGAGGGAAGTATTACCTTGGAGGTGCTCAGGGGTGGTGGTTAGTTTTTCCAGATTTCTGGATGGGGCCTAAAGCCAGTTCTGTTTAGTGCTGTTAAGAGGAGTCCTTGTTGCTGCTGACACCACCTGGCAGAAGGGGTACACACGATTTGGGTTGGGGAAAAATTTCTTAAATTTTACTTTCCGGTGGGTGTTTGTTGTGTGCCCAAAGCTAATTTATCACTGAATACCCCTGCTCTTTGTTCTGTGCCCCTATAAATATATGCTTATTTCAACATCTTAACAGTCTTTGTGGGATTGTGTAGGTCTGACAATATGAACAGCAAATTTTTTTAGCAAGTTACTAGCCTCATTTGGTTTGGACAGGGTGATGTGCGAATTTTAAAAGGGTCCATTCTTTTATATGATCCCTTAATAGGGTCATTGAACTTTATAGATGATCTCTACGGCCAAGGTTGGGAGTGGGGCAGGCAAAGTCTGCCCATGGAACATCTGTTATTTGTCTGACTGAACTCCAGAAAAAGATCTGAGAGTAAGAAAGGAAAATAACTCTCATTAGAAGGGGGAAAGGAGAAATGCCCCCTATATGGAGATCAACCATACAACTACCCTAGGCAGAGGGACTGAAGTATGGCGGAGTTATTTGAGACTCTGTGTGGCAGGACTTGTGAACATACATAGAAAACTTCATCCCTGCACTGGTGCGGACATGGTCACAGGAACAGAAGAGAAGCAATCTGTGCATTTCCTGTTTAGCATCTGCAAGGGCTGGGCTAGATTTGCCTCCTATCCTGAATTTTGCAGGACAGTCCTAAATTCAGGATGCCATCCCACCTTCCTAAGTCAGCCTAGATCCTGACTGCTGAGAGAAAGAGAGAGCGATCTTCTCCCTCCCCCAACAAAATACCCTCTGGCAAATGTGCTCTAAGCTGGGACAGAGACTATGAGTTCAAGTCTCAGTTAATATTTCTGCGCACTTCACAAACCTGATTACTAAGCAAAGCCTCATATCCCTCTCTTAGCTGCCAGCTATCATTCTCCCTATTTTTCAGATAAGCTCATGTCAGACAGAGTTTAGAATGGAATCCAGGATCCTCACATGGCAGATCCAAGTCCCTTCCACTCAGCCATACTGCATTTCAGAAAGAATATGATAGACCTGTGTGCTTGGCTGTTCTGCCTGTAACCACTGCTCTAACCACTAGACTACATTTGCCTCCCAGAGCCAGGAATTCTGATTCTACTGCATTCTACTGCAACCGAGCAAATACTTATCTAACTACTGGCAAAGTGTGTATCACACCACCTACTAGTAGCTATCCCACAAAGAAGGTAATAGCTTACTTCTGCTACCAGTCACTTCTTCAGTTCAAGTAATAAATGTTGGTGCTGTGGATTTGACAATAGAAATGCTGGTGATGATCCATGTGGGAAAACACAGTATGTGATCATGTAATTAAATATTATATCATAATGCATATGCACAAGAGGACCGAATTAAGGTTACATGGGTAGTATTAATTCTGGAATTTCCTAAATGTTAAGTGTTGGATTTTCAAAGGTATTGAGGCACCTAAAGCTGTAGATAGGTGCCTGGAGGGATTTTCAAGATCCTAGGTGCCTAGATCCCATTGAGTTAGGTGCCAAGATGCATCTGAAAATCTGACTTGGGTGTCCAGATACCTAAATACCTTTGAAAATCTATTGCTAAGTGCTTGACTTTGAAATCTTAATGTTATATTTTTTGCATGTTTGATATATGTGGGATTCCCTCTGTGTAAGTAGTTATCTTTATAAAGAGCCAGCTTAGGTTTAAAAACATGGAGTCCTCTTGTGTTATTACCCAGCATGTGGTGCATGAAACAGGCCATAGCTGTGGGTTGAGGGTAGCAAGGCTGGTTTATGTTTGCGAAGACTTAAAGTAAAATCAATTAAGACCATTAATGCAAAGGGAAAAAAGAGGTTGTGCCCTTTTTTGCTCCTTTCTTATGTAAGAATGACACCACAATTCAGGCATCAAAAAATACAAAGGGGCAAATTCTGCTCACAGTTATGGGAGTGCAAAATGCATTGAAAAGGGTTGTGCCTGAATAAATGTGTGCAGAATTAGGCCCAAGGAGTTTTAAATGTTATCTGAATGCAAATCCCTTCCTCTCTCACTCAGTTGTGTTTTACCCTGCTTGGTGTCTCTGGTTCTAGAATGCGATATAGTTCTCGTTAGAGTCTTTCAGGAAAAAATGGATTTTTAGAACCTTAATTTCTTCTAATGTAAAAAAAACCTGGGAGGGGGAGGGGGGCAGGGTAGGACAGACTTTCAGGCCTTCTCTGAACTAGAGCTGGGCAATTCTTTTTTAATAAATATTTTTAATAAAAAAATGTGGGTTTTGGTGCTCTGAAACTATTTGTGAATTCTGGTGGAATTTGATTAATAGTTTCAGCCAGGAAAAAACCTGAAAAACTGTTTTTTTTTAAGTCAAAACATTTCATTTTAACTTTTTTGTTTCAAAATGTTTCATTTTAAAAATAAGAAAACATTTTGCTTTGACTTTGCTTTCCAAAACAGTGTTTGAAATTCAGATTTTGGAAAAAAAAAAAAAAAAAGGAGAGAAAACACCTGAAAACAAGTGAATTGAAAAACTCAAAAAAAATTCCACTACATGCATCTGATGAAGTGGGTATTCACCCATGAAAGCTCATGCTCCAATATATCTGTCTATAAAGTGCCACAGGACTCTTTGCAGCTTTTTCAGAAAAAATTGTTTCAAGACAACTGAAACATTTTGGTCCACAAATTGAAACAAAACAAACTGAAAAAACAAACCCTTTCATTTCAAATCAACCCAAAACTCTTCAGCTGATTTGAAATAATTTTTATTTTTTGAGTATTTTGATTCAACAAAATAAAAAAAAATCATTTTAGGTTGAATCGAATTTCTCTTTTAAGTGCTGGTTTGGTCCTTGAACCAGAAAATCCATTATTTGCTCAGCTCTCCTCCAAACATCAATGCCTAGTAAAAAAAGTCACAGACCAATAGGTTGGGGTTTTTTTGCTGGTCACCTGTAACTGCAGGTTTGATCTGTTCCTCTCACCTGCCTGGCAATGCTATGTTCAGGTTTGCTGAGCCCAGCAGAGTTAAAAGCGATTATTTTCTTTAAAAGGAATTTAAGCCTTGCCTGCCCTCTCTCTGGTGGACAGTTGGAGAACTATCAGACTGTTTAAATTTTTTTTTTCATTTATTATTGTTAAACAACCTTTTTAGAAAAGGTTTTATTTTTAGATATTCAGGATCCAAAGTACATGTGCCATGATTGCCCTGCAATAACTGTGTGTGTTGAGTGTCTCCACCACCCACTCCATGAAGCTTCAAGCAGCGACTCCCATGGCAGGGGACTGAAATCAGCCATGCTGCCACCAAGGAAGACAAAAATACCACTTGGGAGGCTACTGCTGGCCTGCCTCCCTCTTTCTGTAGCAGAGAGGAGTTATGCTAGTCTACACAAGAAGCACTACAGCAGTGCACCTTCATGAGAAGTGGTAGCTGTGTCTGTGGGAGAAGCTTTCCCGCAGACATAGTGCTGTGCACACCAGTGCTTGGGTCAGTGTAAAAGATGGTTACTTACCTCTCGTAAAAGATGGTTACTTACCTCTCGTAACGGTTGTTCTTTGAGATGTGTTGTTGACGTCCATTCTAATTAGGTGTGCGCACACCGCGTGCGTGGACATTGGAAACTTTTTCCCTTGGCAGCTCCCACCGGGATGGCAGGGGAGCCCCTTAGAGTGGTACCCTTATGGCGGTATATATAGTACCCTGCCGGCCCAATCCCCCTTCAGTTCCTTCTTGCCGTTGACTCGGACAGAGGGGAAGGGGGGTGGGTATTGTAATGGACGTGAACAACACATCTCGAAGAACAACAGTTACGAGAGGTAAGTAACTGTCCTTTCTTCGAGTGATTGTTCATGTCCATTCCAATTAGGTGACTTCCAAGCTTACCATTGCAGGAGGGTAGGAGTCATGGAATGATTGATTGAAGAACAGCTCTGCTGACCACCGCATCATCTCTGGCCTGTTGGTTGACAGCATAGTGGGCTGTAAACGTGTGCACTGAAGACCAGATGGCTGCTTTGCCATGGAGTTTCCAAGCCATGAAATGTAGAGGCTGCATGTTTGGGTGGAGGAGGCACCCGTGGTCCTACGTGATCAGATCCCAGAAGAGGGGCAGGGCTATTGGGGCATCTACGGACAGCTCTAGGAGGGTCGTGTACCAATGCCGCTGCAGCCAAGATGGGGCAATCATGATTACCATCACCCTGTCCCTGTGAATTTTGAGGCAGACCCGGTGGACCAGCAGGATAGGAGGGAAGGCATACTTCAGCCCCTTACCCCATGGTATTAGGAACGTGTTGGCAATGGAGCCCGGACTGTGGTTTTGGAATGAGCAGAACTGAGGGCACTGCCTGTTGCTCTTGGTAGCAAAGAGGTCTACTTGGGGATAACCCCACTTTTGGAAGACTGACTGTATGATGTCCGATCAGACTGACCACTCATGCATGTGGTATGACCTGCTGAGGCGATCCGCCAGTTCATTCCGTATCTCTGGAAGGTAGGATGCTTCCAGCTGAATGGATCGGGCTATACAGAAGTCCCAGAGGAAAAGAGCCTTGCAGCAGAGGGGTGAGGAGCGGGCTCCTCCCTGTTTATGTAGATCATGGCGGTGGTGTTGTCCGTCAGGATTGTCATGCTGTGACCTTGCAAAGTGGGTGAAAGGTTTGGCAGGCCAAATGAACTGCCCTGAACTCCTTCAGGTTGATATGGAGAGGTAAATCGTCCCTCCACCACAAGCCTTATATCTTCAGATCCCCTAAGTGCACGCTCCAGCCCAGATCTGATGTGTCTGTTACTAACGTCAGAGAAGGTTGGGGCTTGGCAAAGGGGACCCCTGCACAGACCATTGGTCAGTCCAGCCACCAATGCAGGAATTCTAGTACCTGTCCCAGGATCATCACCACAAGATCCAGGGGTCTCGGTACAGACGCTGCGAGTCATGCTTGTATGGGCCTGAGTCTCAGTCGGGCATGCTTGACCACATACGTGCATGCTGCCATATGCCCTATTAGCTGCAGGAAACACCTAACTGTCGTGGTGGGATATTGAAGCATTGTTATCACAATCTGCTCTATGGCTTGGAACCTGGGCTCTGGAAGGCTCACTTTTGCCTATACCGAGTCTAGGACTGCTCCTATAAACTCTATCGTTTGGGTAGGTATGAGTGACGATTTGGGAACATTGAGGAGGAGTCCCAGTCTGTGAAAGGTGTTCATGACCATTGTCATGTGGGACCAGACCTTGTCCTTGGAACGACCTGTCAGTAGCCAGTCATTGAGGTATGGGTACACTTGAATTTGCCTTTTCCGCAGGAAGGCCACCACCACAACCATGCATTTCGTGAACACTCAGGGGGCTATGGACAAGCCGAACGGGAGAACCATGAACTGGTAGTGGTGTTGGTTTATGACAAACCGGAGGAAGTGTCGGTGCACCGGATGAATGGCAATATGGAAGTAGGCATCTTTCATGTCGAGGGCAGCATATCAATCTCCCGGATCCAGCGATGGAATGACCGTGCTTAGGGAGACCATGCAGAACTGGAGTTTGACCATAAATTTGTTGATGGTCTAAAATGGGTTGAAAACCCCCCTTTGCCTTGGGGATTAGGAAATAACGGGAGTAAAACCCCTTTCTCCTTAGCTCCTGTGGAACCTCCTCCACCGCCCCATCTCGAGGAATGAACAAACCTCCTGCATAAGGAGTTGCTCACGAGAGGGGGTCCCTGAAGAAGGACAGGAAAGGTGGGTGGGAGGGAAGGAAGGAAGGAGGAAAACTGGAGGGAGTATCCCACCTGTACTGTGCATAGGACCCAGCAGTCCGATGTTATATGGGACCATGCACGGTAGAAGTGGGATATCTGGTTTAAAAACTGAGGGGATGGATCTGGGTACTGGGTTGGCACACTGTCCTCAAGTGCACCTTCAAAACCCTTGCTTGCTTCTGGACTGGGCTTTATTCTGGCCTTAGTTAGGCACGTTATTCTGCTGTCTACGCCTGTTATTTCTGCCCCTCCTGCGATACAGCTTCTGTCTGGGGTGGGGTTGATACTGCCTCTGCTGTGGAGGCTGAGGCCTGAAGGGCTTTCTCTGGGTTGCATCCCTAGCAACTTCAGGGTGGCCCTAGAATCCTTAAGGCCATGCAGCCTGGAGTCTGTTTGCTCCGAGAAAAGGCCCAAGCCCTCGAAGGGGAGGTCTTGGAGGCTGTTCTGGACCTCTGGAGGGAAGCCCAATACCTGGAGCCATGCTGACTGTCATATGACTACCCCCGAAGCAGTGGTTCTGGCCTCAGAGTCAGCTGAATTGAGGGAAGCTTGTTGTGAAGTCTTAGCCACCGCCTTTCCTTCCTTGATTAACACAGCAAACTTAGAGTGCGTGTCCTGGGGCAGGCGATCCTTAAACTTAGACATGGCCGTCAAGAGTTGAATTATGTCTATTAAGGATCACCTGCTGGTTGGCTATGCATAGCTGGAGGCCCCCAGAGGATTAGACCTTCCTACTGAAGAGGTCCAGATGCTTGGCCTCCTTGGTCTTTGGGGCCGAGGCTTGTTCCTTCTCATTGACTACTGAACCGACTAGGGAACAGGCAGTCAGATGGCAGAACAGGAACTCATAGCCCTTGGAAGGGGTGAAGTATTTCCTTTCTACCCACCGGCCATTGGCATGATGAAGGCTGGGGTTTGCCATATAGTGTTGTAATTTGTCTGTATGGTCTTTATGAGAGGAAGCGCAACTTTGGAGGGATCCTTGGGAGCCAGGATGTCCACCATTTCTCGACTCTTTCTTCCGCCTGGAGGCCCATGTTGAGGGTGATCCTGCGGAGCAGCTCCTGGTGAGCCCTTTGGTCAATTGGTGATGGTACTGAGACTGATGTACCCGCCACCGCCTCGTCTGGGGAAGAGGAGGAAGTGAGTTGCTGCTGACTGCCCTCATCTAGACCCTCCTGTGTGTCCCCATAGGCCTGGGTTACTTCAGGGCCCGACTGGGCTGACACCTCTCGTGGTGTCACAGTGCTTGGCACCGTCTCAGGCCTGGCATTGCCAGTTGCTCTAGGGGATCCGGGGTGGCCTGGAGAGAGCCGCCTCCCTTGTCATTGATGCGTGTCTGTGTGGCGACCTGGAATGGTGTTGCATGGAGTGCCCGGACCTGGAGACTCTGGAGTTGGTGCCCTGCTGTTGATGGTAGGCCCATGGGGTCCAGAAAGGCCAGTGACTCAGAGGAGGCCACTATGGCTGCCATGCTGAGTGGGATTCTCTGCTGGCCACTGTCCAATGCCTGCTATAGCTGGAGCGACGGGAGTCGGCCTCAGAAACGGAGGATGCCGACGGAGAGGACCGGGGTGGTGCCAAACATTGAGCGTCCATAGGGTGCCATGAGGTGTGGGCCAGGGAGCAGTCCCTGGCTGACCAGGTCTGCGAACTGTACCAGGAGTCTCGGGACCGGGACCATTGCCTCTCACTTGGTGCCAGTGAGGTTGTCGGTGCCATGTTCTGGTGCCAGATGACCAATGGCATCGTGAACCGGTGTGTAGTCACCTCTGGTGCCATAACCTCGTGCTGGGCCACGGGTGCCAGGGAGTAGCGGGACACCGAGCTCAAATGAGAACAGTGCCATAAGCAGTGCCAGAACAGTCACCTTGAGCGGCGCACCATTGCCGGCTTCCCTCTGGATGGCACCCTCTTGGGCAGTGCCGGAGGCTTCTCCCTGCATGGGAGGGGGTTTGGCACCAACAGCTCAATGAGGTCTTTCACTGCCTCGAAAGTGTCGGTCATGAAGGGGTGTTCCAGGACCTCCTCCAGACATTCGTTGGCATTGAATTCGCTGAGTACCGGACTCAATGGGGCATGTGGCTCCGGAGTTGATGGTGCCAGTTCTTGGCTCGGGCCTGCAATCTGTCTTTGCATGCTGGGAGCTTCTTTGAGCTGCTTAGCAGCTCTTTGGGGAGAGCACCCTCTTTCCCATTTCTTGGGCCGCTTAGTCGGTGCCAGAGAGGTCGACCAGTACCGAGGTTGGTCGTCCAGTCTCAGTGCCAGCGATTTACTGTGCCTGGGCAGTGCCGGATCATACACGGATGATGAGGCACTTTGCACCGAGGAAGCCGGTGCCAGTCAGTCTGAGGCCGGTGGTTGTAATGCGTCGTCCATGAGCAACTGCTTAAGGCAAAAGTTTCTTTCTTTCTTAGTGCACGGCTTGAAGGCCTTGCAGATTTTGCAAAGCTCTGCCTGATGAGCCTCTCCCAGACACTGGAGACAGGAGTCGTGGGGGTCACTGTTAGGCATAGACTTGTGGCACGTGGCACAGGCTTTGAAACCCTGGGCTTGCGGCATGCCCTGCAGCCCATGGCTGGTGCTGGAATTAGCTTCCAGACACCTGAATACAATGGTATTTAACTATCTGATAACTATCTAAGAACAACTCTAACTAGAAGACTGAAAGGCTAAGGGATCACTCACAAGCGAGAGAGAGAGAACATTAACAATCACTCAAAGAACTTACCTTGCTCAGGGGGGTGGCTTATTCTCAGCCCTGAGCCACATAAGTTATACTGATACAACCTGTAGTGTAGACAAGCCCTTAGGCACTTCTCTCCCTCTCGCTCCCAGCTGTGAGATGAGGGCAACAAATGAGCCTTGTGAAATGCTGCATCTGACTTGTCACACCCGCGAATGTTATAATAATTGTAGCAAGTGAACATCAAATTAGAACATCAACATCATCCCCTTAAATCTGGGAACATTCAGAGTCAGACCCAGACACCTCAACACAGGCTTACTGCTAAATGCTGTATGGTAACCAGGCTTGGAGCTCCTTAGCTCTTACAGCCTTCCCTGTGCTGTAATCATCTTCTTCACAGTATTTTCTGGGGTGGGAAGCAAGGTGGGGAGCAAGGTGATCTTGCCTTTTACCAAATCATTAGTCTGCTTACTTTTGCTTCCTTGAGATAAAATTATCAGGTTCTTTTCTCTACAGCGCCCACCAGTGTTTGTCCCTGGTACAGTCATTCAGCCCAATTCTGGGATCTCAAATAAAGCCAAGTTTATAAAAGAGGGAATCATCAAAGGAAAGGAAGGAAGTTGAATCTAAATATGCCTCAGCTTGATATGGCTGAGAATTTCACTAGATATGCAATACACTTAACAACAAGGCCACCATTTTCAATTTAGGGTATGTAAAAAGCGAGAATGAGTCCTGTGGCACCTTATAGACTAACAGATGTATTGGAGCATAAGCTTTTGTGGGTGAACACCCACTTCGTTAGACGCATGTGGTGGAAATTTCCTGGGGCAGGTATAAATATGTAGGCAAGAATCAGTCTACAGATAATGAGGTTAGTTCAATTAGGGTATGTCTACACTACAAAATTATGTTAACCTAAGTTACGACGACATACAGCCATTGCAATAATTAAATCATTTTTGCATGTCCACACTATGCTTCTTGTGTCAGTGATGCATGTCCTCACCAGGAGTGCTTGCACTGATTTAACTGTCAGTGGGGGACATTGAGGGATGGCATCTGAAAGGCAGCGACAGTCGATCAGCCTAACGTCAGAGAAGGTTGGGGCTTGGCAAAGGGGACCCCTGCACAGACCTAACTACTTCAACACTAACTTTTAGGACATTCGTGGAGGTGAAGTTTTTAAGTCAGTGGACTGGGTGAGTTACATCGGTGAGAGCAACATTTTAGTGTAGACACAGAGTTCGGTTAAAGTAAGCTGCCTTATGTTGACCTAATTCTGTAGTATAGACTAGGCCATAGGTTCTTAAAATTTATATCCACATTTAAGCACCTAAATGAGTAACTTCATTTTCTGAGATGCTGAGCTTCTGCAGCTCACACTGACTTCTCTAGGCACTGCACTGCACTCTAGGCAGAACTGGGATCAGGGCCGGCTCTAGGTTTTTTGCTGCCCCAAGCAAAAAAAATGTTGGCTGCCCCCGTCCCAGCCCTGGGCTCCCCCCCGCAACCCCCCTGCTGCCCCAGCCCTGGGCTCCCCCCTGCCCCCCTCCCTGCTGCCCCAGCCCTGGGCTTCCCTCTTTCCCCCCCACCAGTGCCCTCCCCGCACCCCGCTGCCACCCCAGCCCTGGGCTCCCCCCACCCCCACCTGCACCCTCCTTCCGCCGCAGCCCTGGGTCACCGGTAACTCGCTCCCAGGGCCGGTCATTCAGCAGGAATTTTGGATGTGCACAAAACACAGACAGGATTGGTTCCCATAAGGTTACAGAGCTGCAGTAAAGTGGAACAATTTTCAGCTTGTGTGATTGGAGGCTATCTGGATGCATATTATAAGGCTGTCCTCCATAAATGAGGAAAAGTTGAGGTGCCTTTATTATTCTATTGTTGCACTCTTTCTTTCTATGGGGAATTTGCCAATGCAATTTCACTGTCTTCCTTTTAAACAAACAAACAAACAAAAAGGCAATGGCTGTTGAAAATAGTAATTCCAGTCCTAATGACCACTGGGAAGCATTTCTTGCTCAATTTTATCCTACCTTTTCTACAGCAAGTTACAGTGGATCAGTATATTTGATTTGGGAGAAATGGACTAACAGCTGCCCAAACTGAGCTTGAGCACTCCTGAATTTTGAGGTATTCAAATCTGGAAGGCAGGTGCTGGGTGTGTGGGGGGGGGGGGCTGTGGGCTCCGCGGGGGAGCACAGCAGCATGTATGCAGCAGCGTGTCTGGTGCTGCGCGGAGCCAGACACGCTGGTCTGAGTGGCACGGTAAGGGGGCTGGGGGGCTGGATAAGGGGTAGGGGGTTCCGGAGGGACAGTGAAGGGACAGGGAGAAGGGGGGTTGGATGGGGCAGAGGTTCGGGGGAGGCAGTCAGGGGACAGGCAGCAGTTGGATAGGCATGGGAGTCCCAGGGGTTTGTTAGGGGACAGGTAGGGGGCGGGGTCTCAGGAGGGGGCAGTTGGGGACAAGGAGAAGGGAGGCTTAGATAGGGGGTGGAGTCCCAAGGGGCAGTTAGGGGCAGGGGTCCCGGGAGGGGGTGATCAGGGGACAGGGAGCAGGGGGGGTTGGATGGGTTGGGGTTTCTGTGGGGGGCAGTCGGAGGGAGTGGATGGTGGCAGAGGGGGGCTTCCCTCCCCCTGGAGTGTCCTGGTTTTTTAATGTTAAAATATGGTCTCTCTACCACTCTCCACTCACAGCACACGCTGCCGCATGAGGTCCCCCTCCTTCCTTTCCAATTGGTAGTGGCCAAGGGAATGCTGGGAAATGTAGTTCTTTCCCTGTTCCAGGGCTGGCTTTATAGGCAGGGAGCTGACCAAGAAACTACAGCTCCCAGAGCCCCCTGTTGGTTCTCAGCTCCCATGCCGCCCCAAACAGGTGCTTGCTTTGCGGGTGCCTAGAGCCGCCCCTGACTGGGCTGCATGTATGGAATGCTATAGTATGACTGAAAAGTCCTTTATTTGGCTCACAGCCCAATCATTTTGGCCCAGATTCACAAAGGGACTTAGGCGTTGCAATGCTCAGCGTCCTAAGCACCTAGAAAATCACTGGAATGCCACTGTGTTCCACAAAGCCTGAGTTAGAGTCCCTGTACAATGAATGGGGAGCGAAAGGCGGCTTAGAATGTGCAAAAGCCAGCACTCTAGATGACTTCCTGCCTAGGTTAGCCAATAGGAAATGGCAATGAAAGTGTCCTAAGCACCACCCCTTTCTTGGAGATAGGTGCCTAAGTCCAGGCTGTAGGAAGATGCCTATCATAGAATATCAGGGTTGGAAAGTGTCAAGGTTCCTTCCCCACTCTGAACTCTAGGGTACAGATGTAGGGACCTGCATAAGAACCTCTAAGCTTAATTACCAGCTTAGATCGGGTTTTACTGCCACCACCCAAATCCTTTAAGAGTTGTTTGGGAAACTCTGTCTACCTTCCCCCCAGACTATCTCCCTCCCAGTAGCCTTGAGAGACTTCTCCACCAAGTTCTTGGTGAACACAGATCCAAACCCCTGGATCTTAAAACAAGGAGAAATTAACCATTCCCCCTACTTCCCACCCACCCCCCGCACCAATTCCTGGTGAGTGCAGATCCAACCCCCTTGGATCTTAAAACAAGGAAAAATCAATCAGGGTCTTAAAAATAAGGCTTTTAATTAAAGAAAGAAAGGTAAAAATCATCTCTATAAAATCAGGATGGAAAATAACTTTACAGGGTAATCAGATTCATAGAGCCCAGAGGAACCCCCTCTAGCCTTAGGTTCAAAGTTACAGCAAACAGAGGTAAATCCTCTTAGCAAAAAGGAACATTTACAAGTTGAGAAAACAAAGATAAAACTAACACGCTTTGCCTGGCTGTTACTTACAAGTTTGAAATATGAGAGACTAGTTCAGAAAGATTTGGAGAGCCTGGATTGATGTCTGATCCCTCTTAGTCCCAAGAGCGAACAACCCCAAAACAAAGAGCACACAAACAAAAGCCTTCTCCCGACCAAGATTTGAAAATATCTTGGCCCCTTATTGGTCCTTTGGGTCAGGTGTCAGCCAGGTTACCTGAGCTTCTTAACCCTTTACAGGTAAAAGGATTTTGGTGTCTCTGGCCAGGAGGGATTTTATAGTATTGTACACAAGAGGGCTGTTCCTTTCCCTTTATAGTTATGACAGAAGGGACCTCAGGAGGTCATCTAGTCCAACTCACTGCTCAAAGCAGGACCAATCCCCAGACAGATTTTTGACCTGGATCCCTAAATGGCCCCCTCAAGGATTGAGCTCACAACCCTGGGTTTAGCAGGCCAATGCTCAAACCACTAAGCTATACCCCCTGCTTATGATCCATAACTGGGAACCCCTCTGCTGAAGTCAGGCAGCTTAGGTACCTAAGGCATATCTTGTAAGAATGAGTGAGGCACCGTACAAAATGGTGGGGGTGCCTACTTTATACAGTAACTCCTCACTTAATGTTGTAGTTATGTTCCTGAAAAATGCGACTTTAAGTGAAACGATGTTAAGCGAATCCAATTTCCCCATAAGAATTAATGTAAAAGGAGGGCGGGGGTTAAGTTCCAGGGAAATTTTTTTCACCAGACAAAAAAGTGTATATTATATAGATATACACACAGTATACATTTTAAACAAGACTGTTCACAGCTATGATGATTGTGAAGCTTGGTTGAGGTGGTGAAGTTGGAGGATGGAAGAGGAATTTCCCAGGGAATGCCTTGCTGCTAAATGATGAACTAGCACTTGGCTGAGCCCTCAAGGGTTAATACATTGTTGTTAATGTAGCCTCTTACACAAGGCAGCATGAACACAAGAAAGGGGAGACAGCATAGCAGACAGAGACAGACACGCACCTTGTGTGTGGGAAAGAGAGAGATGCACACGGCCCCTTTAAGTCAGCTGACCCACTCTTAAGTACATTGTCTTTTTCAGTGGATCAGGAAGTTGAGACAGCAGCTGCTGCCCCAAGCTCTCTCTGTCACTCTCCCTCCGTGTCCCCTCCCTGCTCTATATGGAGAAGGGGTAAGAGGGGTGCAGGAGTAGGAGGAAGGGGGACACCCTGTCATTAGCCCTCCCCTTACCCACCCTGCACAGCAAGCAGGAGTCTCTGGGAGCAGCTCCAAGGCAGAGGGCAGGAGCAGCACATGGCAGTGGGAGGAGGGACAGCTGAACTGCCTCGATAGCCTGCTGGGCCGCTGCAGCACAGGGAACTTAGAGGAGTGGGAAGCTGATGGGGGCCTGCCAGTCCACCCTGGTTCCAAGCCCCCACCAGCTAGCTGCAACGGGCTGCTCTTCCTGCAAGCAGTGGACAAAGCAGGCAGCTGCCAAACGACGTTAGAAGGGAGCATTGCACAACTTTAAACGAGCATGTTCCCTAATTGATCAGCAATGTAACAACGAAACAATGTTAACCGGGACTCCATTAAGTGAGGAGTTACTGTAACTTTGAGCCCAGTGATTAGAGCACTGGCTTCAATCTCCCCCTCTGCCTGAGGAAAGTAGAGGGGTCTCCTACTTCTCAGGAGAATGGTCTAACACTGAACTATCAGATATTCTGATGTCAGTCTCTCCTGTTGAATCTGTTCCACTGTTTATAGATAATTAAAGTGTAATGGGAGAAAGAAGATTGGAGCCTGAGCCCTGGTCTACATTACAAACTCATGTCAGTATAACTACATTGCTCAGGGACGTGGGGCTCTCTCCCATCAGCATACTGTGGAGCCGCTGCATCAGTACAGTTGTGCTGCTGTAAGGTTTCTAGTATAGCGTGTGTCTACACTACACAGTTTTGCCAGCAAAAGGCAGGGTTTTTTCCAACAAAACAGTGGAGATGTACAAACTACAATGCAACTTTTGGCGACAAAACTCTCCTGTTTTGGCAACAAAATAAAACCACCTCGACAAGAGACATAGGGCTTTTTTTCAGCAAAGCTTTATTGACAAAGTGTCAGTGTAGATACCACTCTTGGTTTTGTCACTGTAAATGGTCTCCAGGAGGTGTCCCACATTGTCCATATGACTGCTCTGGTCAGCTGTTCGAACTCCGCTGCCCTGCAGCCAGGTAAACAAGCATCTGCCCCTCCCCCTTTAAAGGCCCAGGAATTTTTGAAATTCCACTTCCCGTTTGCTCGGCGTGGAGAGCTCACATCGGATCTTCCCAGCTGACCATGGCGGCACCATGCAACAGACATTCTCCCACTTGGACCTCTGCGGAGCTATTGGATCTGTGAGTATATGGGGAGAGGAGGCTGTGCAGTCCCAGCTGCGCTCCAGCCATAGGAATTTCGATACCTTCAGGCAGATTTCATGTGTCTTGTGTGAAAAGGGCTACGAATGAGATGGTGAAGGGCAGAGCAAAGATAAAGGAGCTGAGGCAGGCATACCAGAAGGTATGGTAGGCAAACCATCACTCCGAAGCTGCACCAAAGATTTGCCACTTCTATAAGGAGCTGGACGCTATCCTTGGCAGTGACCCCCACCAAGCGCCCTGTACATACTTTGGCTACAGGTGGCAGAAAGTTGGCCTAACCCAGAGGACGAAGTCGTGGATGAGGGGGTGGAGTTGGAGGATGATGTGGAGCCCATGACAGGGTTGCCTGGTGGGGCGGCTAGTCAGGAACTTTTCTCCACTTTGGAGGTGTCTAGCCAGTCCCAGCAGTACGTCTCCGGTGAGCAAGAAGCCAGAGAGGAGACCCTGGTAAGTTATCTTTTTGAGTTGATGCTGCTCAGTTTTATGACGTTTAACTTTCCTTTGTTTTGTGTAATGTGAAAGTGGCTGCAGGGCAAGAAGTTTACCTGACTGGCTATGTTTCATTGTGCTACAAATTCCCCCATGCAGTTGAGCAGTGCGGCGGAACAGTTTGTTGACGCACACCAAGATTTCACAGAATCCTCCAGAGAGATCTCTAGGAAACTTTCCTGGAGGTACTTAGTGTGACTGTGTTCCCCATAAGGCTTTATGAAAATATGCTTATGAATGTATATATGACATAACTAGAATATGTTTTATGCTACACATGCCATGTAACATATCTCTGTAATGGTTATGATCTACTGAATCTATTAATCCTATTTGTATGCATGTATCATTTTTGTATTAGAAGTTATGAATATTAGCTGTGTACTTGCTTGATTTTTAAGTAGCCTTAGTAAAAGCATTTGGTCAGCTTCTTGAGAAAGGAATGTGCAAATTAAGTGCCCAATCAAGAAGCAATTAAGGGACAATGGATCTTGGAAGGCTCCAATCCACATAAGAAGTCTACATAAGGATGTTCAAGGTAGCAGGTGAGCAATGGCTGTTGCCTGTAAAAACTGAGTCATGCATGGACATGTGACTTGCCCAGGTGACTCCAAAACTCCATCTTGGAGCTGGACTTTGCATAGGAGAGAGGAGGGGGACTCGACCCACAAGAGAAAGTCTATTTAAACCCCTGGGAGACCCCTCCATTTTGTCTTCAGCTGGCTAAAGAGATAGCCTCTCCACCCGCAAGGATACCTGAAAGAAACTGGAACAAAGGACAGTAACTACAGGGGGTGTGAGTGATTGCTGGACGCAGGGGAGAAGGAGACTAGTCTGTAAAAGAAGCTTACTGAAACTGGTAAGGTTTTTTCTGTATTCAGTTTTCTTACTGTATTAGACTCAGACTTGCATGTTTTATTTTATTTGGTAATTCACTTTGTTCTGTCTGCTATTACTTGGAACCATTCAAATCCTACTTTCTGTATTTAATAAAATCATTTTTTACTTATTAATTAACTCAGAGTATGTATTAATACCTGGGAGGAGAGGCAAACAGATGTGCATATCTCTCTATCAGGGTTATAGAGAGCGAACAATTGATGAGTTTACCCTATATAAGCTTTATACCGGGTAAAATGGATTTATTTGGGGTTTGGATCCCATTGGGAGTTGGGCATCTGAGTGTTAAAGACAGGAACACTTCTTAAGTCTGCAGCTTTGGGGCATGTGGTTCAGACCCTGGGTTGGAGCAGATGGGCGTGTCTGGCTCAACAAGACAGAGTGCTGGAGTCCCAAGCTGGCAGGGAAAGCAGGGGCAGAAGTAGTCTTGGCACATCAGTTGGCAGCCCCAAAGGGGTTTCTGTGATCCAACCCGTTACACTTAGCAATTCTCTGCCGAAGCTTTCTTGGCAGAGCTGCTTTTCCATGCCACTTGGCAATCAATTGTGCAGGGACCAAAGCAGCACACAGGCAAGCAGCATAGGGACTGGGTCTGAAGCCAGATGCATGCAGTAAATGCACCCTTGCATCCTTGCTTACCCTCAGCAGTGAGGCATCTACTTCAATGACCCTGCTTGTGGAAAATGGTATCAGAATTTACAGTTTTGTCCCTAGTCGCCTATACTGCTATCCTTGAATCATCATCATCATCGCTGTTTACCCCACGTGTCTCTTCTGCCCAGTGACCTCCCTACCTGCCCCCAGCCAAGGCCACCACACTCTCCCTGCCCCATGTTACCTACAGGAGGGGAGGACTCTGTCCCACTCCCACTGAATCTGCCCCCTGGCATGTCTGGCCCCTGTCCTTGGCAGCCGGGCCTGGGCAGGGAGCAGTCCAGAGAAGTACCTCTTTCTACTGATGTACTCTGTTGCAAGATTGTCTGGTGCCAAAATTGGAATATGCATGCCACCGATTGCCCTTCTCACATGGCTGAAGCAGGCCACTCTGGGTCGTTGCTCTGTGCAGTGCAGCACCTTCCTGAGAGAGAACATAAGAATGGCCATACTGGGTCAGACCAAAGGTGCATCAAGCCCAGTATCCTGTCCTCTGACAGTGGCCAATGGCAGGTGCCCCAAAGGGAATGAACAGACAGGTTGTCATCAAGTGATCCAACCCCTGTCACCCAATCCCAGCTTCTGGCAAACAGAGGCTAGGGACATCATTCCTGCCCATCCTGGCTAATAGCCATTGATGGACCTATCTTCCATGAATCCATCTAGCTCCCTTTTGAACCCCATTATAGTATTGGCCTTCACAACACCCCCTAGCAAGGAGTTCCAGAGGTTGACAGTGCGTTGCATGAAAAAAATACTTTCTTGTGTTTGTTTAAAATCTGCTACCTATTAATTTCATTAGGTGGCTCCTTGTTCTTGTATTATGAGAAGGAGTAAATAACACTTCCTTATTTACTTTCTCTACACCACTCATGATTTTATAGACCTCTATCATATCCCCCCTTAGTCGCCTCTTTTCCAAGCAGAAAAGTCCCAGTCTTATTACTCTCTCCTCATATGGAAGCCGTTCTATACCCCTAATAATTTTTGTTGCACTTTTCTGAACCTTTTACAATTCCAATATATCTTTTTTTGAGATGGGGGGACCACATCTGCACGCAGTATTCAAGGTGTGGGCATACCGTGGATTTATACGGAGGCAATATGATATTTTCTATCTTATTATCTATACCTTTCTTGATGATTCCCAAAATTCTGTTTGCTTTTTTGACTGCCGCTGCACATTGAGTGGATGATTTCAGAGAACTATCCACAATGACTCCAAAATCTCTTTCTTGAGTGGTAACAGCTAATTTAGACCCTATCATTTTATATGTATAGTTAGGATTATGTTTTCCAATGTGCATTACTTTGCATTTATCAACGTTAATTTTCATCTGCCATTTTGTTGCCCAGTCACCCAGTTTTGTGAGATCCTTTTGTAGCTCTTCACAGTCTGCCTGGGACTAACTATCTTGAGTAGTTTTGTATCATCTGCAAATTTTGCCACCTCACAGTTTACCCCTTTTTATGGTTTATGAATATGTTAAAAAGGACTGGGCCCAGTACAGATCCCTGGGGGACACCACTATTTACCTCTTTCCATTCTGAAAACTGACCATTTATTCCTACCCTTTGTTTCTTATCTTTTAACCAGTTACTAATCCATGAGAGAACCTTCCCTCTTATCCCATGACAGCTTACTTTGCTTAAGAGCCTTTGGTGAGGGACCTTATCAAAAGCTTTCTGAAAATCTAAATACACTATATCCATCGGATCTCCTTTGTCCACATGCTTGTTGACCCCCTCAAAGAATTCCAGTAGATTGCTGTGCCATGATTTCCCTTTACAAAAACCATGTTGACTATTTCCCAACAAATTATGTTCATCTATGTGTCTGGCAATTTTGTTCTTTACGATAGTTTCAACCAATTTACCCGGTGCTGAAGTGAGGCTTATTGGGTCTGTAATTGCCAGGGTCACCTCTGGAGCTGTCTTTAAAAACTGGCGTCACATTAGCTATCCTCCAGTCATTTGGTACAGAAGCTGATTTAAATGATAGGTTACAGATGACAGTTAGTAGTCCTGCAATTTCACATTTGAGTTCCTTCAGAACTCTTGGGTGAATATCATCAGGTCCTGGAGACTTATTACTGTTTAGTTTATCAATTTGTTCTAAAACCTCCTCTAATGACACCTCAATTTGGGACAGTTCTTCAGATCTGTCACCTAAAAAGAATGGCTCAGATGTGAATCTCCCTCACATTCTCAACAGTGAAGACCAATGCAAAGAATTCATTTAGTTTCTCCGCAATGGCCTTATCATCTTTGAGTGCTCCTTTAGCATCTCGAACGTGCAGTGGCCCCATTGGTTGTTTAGCAGGCTTTCTGCTTCTGATGTATTTAAAAAAAAATTGCTATTATTTTTGGAGTCTTTGGATAGCTGTTCTTCACATTCTTTTTTGGGGCTTTCTAATTATATTTTTACACTTCATTTGCCAGAGTTTATACTTTTTTCTATTTTCCTCATTAGGATTTATCTTCCACTTTTTAAAGGATGCCTTTTTGCCTTTCACTGCTTTTTTTACTTTGTTGTTTAACCACGGTGGCTCTTTTTTGGTTTTCTTACTATGTTTTCTAATTTGGGGTATACATTTAAGTTAAGCCTCTATTACGGTGTCTTTAAAAAGTTTCCATGCAGCTTGCAGGGATTTTACTTTTGGTACTGTATCTTTTAATTTCTGTTTCACTAACCTTCTCATTTTTGTATAGTTCCACTTTCTGAAATTAAATTCTACAGTGTTGGGCCCCCACCCAGGCCTGGCTGCCGGAGATAAGGGCCGAGTGAGCCGGAAACATGCAGGTGGGGTGTGTGTGTGGGGGGGGAATCCAGCTTGTTCAGCCCCTGTCCCCAGCAGTCGGGCCCAGGCAGGGGGCAGCCCACCACCACCTCCCCAATTAGGCTTTCTCAGGCAGCTGTGGCACTGCACAGAGTAGTGACTTCAAGTGGACAGTGTGAGAAGTGGCTGGTCCGGCACCTTACACTCCCTTCCTAGGCCTAGCTCCCACGGTCTGAGGCTGAGTGTGCCAGGAGGAGCAGGCACAACAGGAGGACAGAGTGGCTCTTCCTCCCTCCCCTCCCCTCCCCCTGGCAGGCCAAGCAGCAATCTGGGGAAGGGGGGGGGGGCATTTGATTCCGCATGCTCCCCTATGTGTCGCCTATGTGTAGCAGTCTGTAGTCACCAGCTTCCACATTGCAATTGCCACGTGCTTCTCCACAGAGATGGCAGCTCTCATTTTGGTGTCCTTGCACCACAGGGCTGGAGGAAGCTCCACACACAGTTCCAGGCAGGTGGCTTTCCACATTCAAAAGTTCTGCAGCCCCTGCTCATCATACCAGACCTGCATAATGATGCGATCCCACCAGTCAATGCTTGTTTCCCGAGCCTAAAAGCGATGGGCCACTGTGTGCAGCTGCTCCATGAATGCCAAAAGCAATCTGGTGTTGCTTCCTTCCATGGCACACAGCTGGTCAGGAAACTCTGATTCCTGTTCACAGAGGTACCTCATGATTAACTGTGTTACCAACTGTGACGTGTTAATGACAGTCACCACAACAGTAGAGAGCAGTGCAGGATCCATCCTCTCACAGAGATGGCAGGTGCACAATTAAACAGGGGATGTTGAAAAATGCTGCAAAACGCAGTCAGAAGCCCATAGAATGCTGGGACAGAAAATAATGCATCATGGGACACTGAACTCACACCCATGAAGCGCTGTGATCCACTCAACCTTCCCACAAGTCCTAGCAGAAGAAGGTGGCGAGTAGCACTGTGGGATAGTTACCCACAGTGCACTGCTCTTACTGTTGATGCTAGAGCACCAACTGTGGACGTGCTCTGACGACAAAGGGAGTGTAGTGTGAACATGCAATAGAGATGCTATTATAGTGCTTTTTTATCGTTGATGTGACTTTTGTTGACAAAACTCAGTAGTGTAGACAAGACCATAGTCTTAGTACCTTTCCCAGACCTGAAGGAGAGCTCTATGTTGCTTGAAAACTTGTCTCTTTTACCAGCAGAGGCCACTAAAATATATTACTTCACCCACCTTGTCTCTCTAATATCCTGGGACCCACCTGGCTACAACACTGCATAATACTACAAATCAGTCAGCTGTCACACAGACCTCTTATCTTCTCGGCTGATAACCACCAAAGGTTACAGTTTTGGCTTATCTAGTGAGCAGATTCAAGAGAAATGATTGATAACATTCATGTATCTAGAGCCTTTCACCTGAGAATCTCAAAGCACTTTGCAAACATTGGCTAATTAAGCCTCATACAATGCCCATGGGAATTAGTTTACATCTCAATCCTCCAAGCTAATACATGTGGGTAGAATTGTGCGCCTACATAGAGCTCCACTGATTTCAGTGAGTCGGTGCACAAACATAAGGGTTTCACCCACACACCCTTAAAATCTCTGGGACTCACCATGCAGAGATATACTCATGTGGATCAGTTTACAAATCAGGGCCTTAATAGCAAGTCAATGAAAGAACCAGCAGTTTGAATCCAGGATTCCTGATTCTCATACCCCTGCTGTAACCACTAACCTTCCCATCTAAATCCAGTGCAGTAATTATTGCAGAATAAAGTCACTTTTATTCCAGAATTTGAAGTCCACATGGGGCATTATACCGCCACTATTATGGTGGAATAATTATTCTGGTCACTTTTCCCTGTGCAGACAAGCTCAGAGTAGCAGGCAGAGACTGCAAACCGTAGCAGAGAGGGTTGCCAACTTTCTACTCACACAAAACCGAAAACCCTTGCCCCACCCCTCCTCTGAGGCCCTGCCCCCACTCACTCCACACCCCCATCGCTCGCTCTCCCCACCTTCACTCACTCGCTTATTTTCACCAGACTGGCTCAGGGGGTTGGGGTGTGGGAGGGGGTGACGGCTCCAGCTGGGGGTGTGGGCTCTGGGTTGGGGCCAGGGATGAGGGGTTAGGGGTGCAGGAGGGGGTTCCAGGCTATGGCAGGGGATTGGGGTACAGTATGGGTGGGGGTGAGGGATCAGGCTGGGGGTGTGGGCTCTAGGGTGGGGCTGGTGATGAGGGGTTTGGGGTGCAGGAGGGTGCTCCAGGCTGGGATCGAGGGGTTTGGAGGGCATGGGGGGGATCAGGGCTGGGGCAGGGGGTTGGGGCTTGGGAGGGGGTCAAGGATGCAGGCTTACACTTACCTCAAGGAGCTCCCAGAAGCAGTGGCATGTCCCCCACTCCGGCTCCTACATGGAGGTGCGGCCAGGCGGCTTTCCGTACAGCCCTATCCACAGGTGCTGCCCCTGCAGCTCCCACTGGCTGCTATTCCCAGCCAATGGGATTTGCAGAACCAGTGCTTGGGGTGGCGGCAGTAGGTGGAGTCCCTTGGCTGTCCCTCTACCTAGGAGCCGGAGGAGGGACATGCCACTGCTTCTGAGAGCCGCACGGAGCCATGGCAGGCAGGGAGCCTGCATTAGCCCTGCTGCACTGCTGACCAGATTTTTAATGGGGCAGTGGTGCTGACCGGAGCTGCCAGGGTCCCTTTTCGGCTGGGCGTTCTGGTTGAAAACTGGACACCTGTCAACCTTAATGGTGGATGACCAGACACAAGAGAAAATCCCAATCTAATTTCACAACAGAGGGAGTGAGATTGAGGGGCTCGAGAGTATGAAGAGAGAGGACTGGCAGCTGCTATCACCTGGGAAAGGGAAAGGAAGACAAATTTCCTCTTATTTTAATCCAGGGATTATACCCATTTGATGGAGATAGGGAAGCAAGGACATGAAATTCTAGGGCCTCAGAGAAGGGAGTGGTTTAGGGGCAAACACTCTTTCATACAGCATAACTACTGCCACTTGCTAATTGACAAAGAAGGCCCAAGAGGTTGGCTCAGGTACAGAAATGCTGTGGCCTGTCACTGTCACTGTCATACACACACACACACACACACACAAAAGGTATTTAGCCTCCTGATTTCCACTGAAATCAATGGACAAATACAGAATGGGGGAAAACTGGCTTGGCAGCAGCACTGCTGAGAAGGATCTGGGAGTTGTGATGGATCACAACCTCAACATGAGTCAGCAATGTGATGCTGTTGCAAATAAAGCAAATGCAGTTTTACGTTGCATTAACAGGGGCATAGTATGCAAGTCATGGGAGGTGATCGTACCACTCTACTCAGCACTGGTTAGGCCTCAGACGGAGTACTGTGTCCAGGGCCGCATATGCAAAGTATGCAGCTGCATAGGGCACCAGCCCCTGCTCCAGCTCTTCCCCAGGGCTCGCGCCCCTGCTCTGCCCCAGCCCCGCCTCTTCCCGCTCTCGCCCCAGCCCCGCACCCACTCCCCTGAGGACTCCAGAAGCTGTCAGGCCGCTCCAGAAGCTGGGGCCGCATCACTCCACTTCCGGCAGGAAGTGGCCAGCCCCCCCGCAGAGGCCTGGGGCCAGCTCCCCCGCTCCCCCCTGCAGAGGCCTGGGGCTCCACACAGCCCCCCCATGAGGGGGCTGTGTTGGCCCCCAAAATAGCTAGGGACAGCCCTGACTGTGTCCAGTTATGGTCACCAATGTATAGAAAGGATGCAGAGAACCTGGAAAGGATCCAGAGGTGAGCGACAAAGATGATCAAAGGGATGGAATGCAAACCATACGAGCAAAGACTGAAGGAACTGGGTATGTTTAGTTTCGAAAAGAGGAGATTAATGGGGGGACATGATAGTGGTCTTCAAATACTTGAAAGGCTGCCACAAAAAAGATGGAGAAAAGTTGCCAAAGAGAACAGGACAAGAGGCAATAGGTTCAAACTACAGCATAGCAGATTTGGATTAAATCCCAGGAAAGACTTCCTAACTGTAGGAACAGTAGGACAATGGAACAGGCTGCCTAGGGAGGTCGTGGAAGCTCCTTCACTGGAGGTTTTCAAAAGGAGACTGGATAGCCACCTGTCTTGGATGGTCTAGACACAATAAATCCTGCATCTTCGCAGGAGGTTAGACTAGATGACCCTTGGTCTAACCCAATCTATAGCCTGGGTTTAGGTGCCTAATTCCAGGAAGGGGTGAGTCTAGGCACACCCGTCATTGGCATTTCCCACTGGCTATTTTAGACACCTCTCCACCAAACATGCTGGCTTTTTTTTATCCCATATTTATGGGCCTATCTCTCCCCATTCACTGGCTAAGGAACCTAGGCACCTTATTCAGGCTTTGGGGATCCCATTTTTGTTCCTGTGATTTCCTAGATACCTAATAGGTATTGCAATGTCTAGTTCTCTTTGTGGATCTGAGGCTCACGCACTGGGTCCCGGCCTGATGGTTTTTACTTTCCCATATAACCCCCTTCAGGTCACTGACAGAACAAGAGAGCAGGGAATCCTTAGGGGACATGATGATGTTTGTGGCAGCTCAGACGGGGCTCTTCCAAGAAAGAGGGAGGGAAGGGGGCTGAATGATGCAGACAAGGGAACCACATATGGGCTCAGAGCAGTTCAGATGGGGGTCACCCCTATTTAACAACCTCTTAGAGAGAGGGGGGAATCACTGAGGGATTGCAGCTAACTCAGGTCATGGCAACCCCTCTAGCTTGTCCCCGTTTAGCCTTCTCAGAGACAGGAAGGTGGAGAGCAGTGTAAGTATCCCCCTTTCTGGAGTAATGGCAGAGGTCAATATGGCATGTTTCTCTGTGGCTTGGACCCAGGAGGAGCGCTGGGCATGATACCTTGAAGCCTGAACAATTCCATAAAGCAAGGCAATCCACACTTGCAGGCAAACCATCCACATGGGAATAACTCCCTCTGCTGGTGAATGTTTACACCTGCAGCATGTGGTACAGAGACCCCAGCTGGGGACAGTTTAGAGAAGTGGTTCTCAACTTTTTTGGGCTCAGAACCCATTTGTAAATGTTTATGGCCTGTAAATGTGCAAATGGGTCTTTGATGCCCTTCTCAGGGACAAGGGTGAGCTATGAGCTCCCAGAGCCTCTATCTCAGGGAAGGAAAATATGGACTTGAAGTTCTGCTATCATGGATACAGTCCTGCCGGTGAAGCAGGAATGCCTCATTTCTGGCATTTCTCACTCATGGATGACCACAATCCCCTGAAAAGGTAAACTGAGACTATCGAGGGACCTCTAGTGGCAGGTGAGAACTGTTATGGGGCTTAAGGCAAGAGGTACAGACACAGATAGATGGAGTGAGACGTGGCTCTGGGACCCGCAGCAGTCCCTAAAAGATTGAGGGGAGGCTCTTGTGGAACAGCCAGGGGCTCATATGTGACTTGGTAGTGTTTAAACTGGGGAGTGGGGGGAAAAGGAGGGTTGCAAAGAGTTTCAGACCTGACAATAAATACATACATGAGCTGGGGTGCTAAGGCATACACTTTAAGCACTGTTTTACTAAAGTTGCTGCTTGCAGTTTGGGATAGACCCAAGATCATTTTAAGCATTGCAATTCTGTTGTTCCGGTTGCTGTCAGCCACCCTCTTAGCAACCAAAAGTGACTCCACCGGGTCTCCCTCCCTGGCTTGGTGCTGCCCAGAGCAGGAACTCAATACCCAGGCCACCTTCTGACCTGCCCTCAGTTTGGAGCCAGGCAATGTCAAGCACTTCCTGTCTTAGCCTAAAATTAATCAAATTGAAATCCATTTTGGGAGGTGGAGGGAAAGAGGAGAGTCAGTTGCTACTAACTCCAGTCACCTGTACCCCCTTCTCCACTTTCCTACCCTCCTCTGGGAGCACTCAGTAGCACCAAACACATTCTGCTCCCAGAAGGGGTTTGAAAGTGACAAAACATACTATTCCCTCCGTGATCCTGTGACAGAGTCCCCCAGGCTGGGAGGAGCCAGAGGCGCTCAGCGCAGGGCAGGCATTCTCACTGGTCAGGGAGCTGGGATTAACAGCTCAGGGGAGAGGAGATCCCAGGACTGTGTTAGAAAGTGAGGGTAACGTCTCCCTGGCCCCAGCAATACAGAGCACTTGTAGTGCACAGTGCCTCAGAGAAGAAACCCCAGGGCTGAGTCTGCAGGGAAAGAAAGCCAGATCCTCAAAGTTATTTAGGTACCCAAATTCCACTCCTTTGAGGATCTGGCCCTTCTTGTTTCCTTTGTCCCAGGGTGAGGGCTGCTATCAGCTCATGGATCCCAGTAATGATGAGACTGTAGCCTGGGACATGCTGACAATGCAGAGAGAGAGGGGACCATTGGACAGTGTGTGCATGGGGGGTAGGGGTGGGGATATTTTTCCTTAGCATCTGCAGGGGATGCTCTCCCCAGGTGAGAGAGTATGGGCAGTGCCCCAAAGAGGAGACCCCAGGACTGAGTGTGAGGAACTGCAAATGTCTCCCTCATATCAGCAGGGGATGCTCTGGCATTCAAGAGGGATTAACTCCTGCATTTTTTATGAGAAAGCCTGAGTCCCTTTCAAATCTCACCAGGAAGAGGCACTAGCAGGTCCCTCTCCCTCTCCCCTTCCCCCAGCAGTGCCAACAGCCCACCTGACCCTTTGTTTGTTTCCCTTTATGAAATGTTGGCCCTAGGTCCATCCGGCTGTTCTGTCCTCTCCAGCCCTGGAATTAGCTATGGAATCCCCTGCCAGGGCTCTCACCCATGATCTTGCTTCCCTTGGGTCTCTCGCCTTCCCTCTGATGTTACTCTTTGGGGTTTACAGGTCCTGGGATGGCAGGAGCAGAGATCAAGTAGCTTCCCACAGACCCCCCTGCACCTCTTTGGGACAGCTCAGGGGCAAAGTCATGTGGGATATTTATAGAACAGAATTCTATGGCAGTGACGTAGGGAAGGGCAGAGAGAACCACAGCTGTGAAACCTAATGCCTGGCCTCCTCTCCGCTGAGGGCAGGAGCCATTGAGAGAGGGACAGGAGGAGGAGGTGGGGTGAGAAACTGAGGCGGCAGAAAGAGAGAGAGAGGTGGTGGGAAGAAAGTGAAGGGTCAGGGAAAGAGAGAGACTGAGGAAAGAAAACGTGATAGGACAGGGGGAAAGAAAGAGCTGAAAAGGAGAGAGAGAATAAGTGGGGAGGAGAGAGAGGTTGAACTGAACTGACTGTGTTGTGTATTCCGTACATAATCAGAAACTGTCTCTTTAAGGGCCGAAGGAATTGCAGGACAGGAAAAGGCCAGTTGGCTCATCAGGGCTCTTCCCACTTAGCTTATCCCTGGCACAGGCAGCTGGTGAGAAGCTACACATGCTACCCTTCCTCTGCAGAGATAAAGCCCCTTTAGGTGTCTCTTTCTGTCCCCTCCCCCGTGACATTGTTTTAAAAAAGCCATCCCACCTGGTGCATCCCAAAGGCAAAATATTTGCTCTTACCAAGTTTCTCTTGGAGGCAGGGGGGTGAATCACTCTCTTTGAGAGTACTCAGAAAGAGGTAGGAAGGGGAATTCCTCCTCTTCTTTCAGAGTCACATGCTCCTTTAGATCATTTTCCTAATTGGTCTTTTGGGGGAAATCCCACTGTGATTGCTCCTGCCTGGACATAACCTGCCATGTTAAAGTCATAACTGGAAAACTCTGTGTTACCATTATGCTGGAGATAGAGAATGAGGAAGCAGAGGAATGTAACAGCGGCACTTGGAAAAAGGAAGAGAGAGAGTAGGACCCACTGAGGAAAGGGGAGAGAAGGATGTGGTGAGGGAGGAGAACTGGGAGAGCTGGGAAGGGAAAGTTTTGGAGCAGAGAAGGCATGAGGGAGGGTCGGACACAGGTTTGAGTTGTTTTTCAGTCTCATGCAAATCATTAACAATAAGATTTCCTTAATTTTTTTCTAAATCTGCTTTTCAGCTGATGATAAATTTTAGCAACAAGGAAAAATTTTCAGCTGGTGAAATGCAACTGAAAATGAAGTTAGAACTGAAACTGGTTTGCTCAGTACAGTATTCGCTTCCCAAGAAATGGTGTAATATTTGTTGACTACTGAAGCCCAATCTGAATGGTTAACATTCTCTGGGACTTCACCAGAGGATACTTCAGCAGCAAAGTTTGGAATCAACATGTATCCATCATGGCCATGGGCTACAACAGCTATTTGCATTTGTGTCTGCAATGTGCAGGAGAAACACTGCTTAGCACATGCAATCACATCTCCCTCTCAGGATAAAAGACTTGAACTTACAGCTAAGTGATTAACACTTTGTCTACACTTCACTTTCATTGGTAAAATTTTTGTCAGGTGGGGGTGTCAAAAAAAAAACCCTGACCGACAAAAGTTTTACCAACAAAAAGCAGCGCTGTGGAGAGCGCTACATCGGTGGGAGACAATCTCCCGCCGACAAAGCTACCACCCCTAGTTGGGTTTTATTTTGTCAGTGGGAGAGCTCTCTCCTGCCGACAAAGAGGGGCTACACTGCGTACCATACAATGGCATGGCTGTAGTGGCATAACTGGGCCGATGTAAGGTGCACTGTGTAGACATAGCCTTAGGGCCAGATTTTCAAGTCCTTAGGCACAGATAAGTGCCTAATGGCGATTTCAAAAATGTCTAAGAGTATGTCTACACTGGCAGAGTTACAGCGCCGGTAATTACAGCGCCGCTCAGAGAGCGCTAAAGGGAAACCGCTGTTGTGTGTTCACGCTGTCAGCTGCCTGCGCAATAGTGTGTTCACACTTGCGGCACTTGCAGTGGTATTCAGAGTGGTGCACTCTGGGCAGCTATCCCAAAGAGCAGCTCTTCCTCTTCTGCCACTAAGAGTTGTGGGAAGGCGGAGGACGTCATGGGGCATCCTGGGTCCTGTCCCAATGCCCCATGATGCATTTCTTCACATCCCAGCAACCCCTGTGCTTCTGTCTGCATATGGTGCCATCTTTCAACGGTTTGTGTACTGTGCGCCCTGCCTCTTCGGTCCTCAGGAATGGATCCTGAACTGTTGACTAGTTTGCTGCTCACTCTGACTAACATGTCACGAGTGGCAGTGGAGTTATTCCTTAAACTACAAAGACAAGAGGAGTATGACATAGATCTCTCCACGCATAATAGCTACAACACGAGATTGCTTGTGGCTTTCACGGAAGTGCTGACCACAGTAGAATGCTGCTTTTGGTCTCGGGAAACAAGGACTGAGTGGTGGGATCACATCGTCATCCATGTCTGGGATGAAGAGCAGTGGCTGCAGAACTTTCGGATAAGGAAAACCACATTCACGGGACTGTGTGATGAGCATGTCCCAGTCCTACGGCACAAGGACATGAGAATGAGAGCTGCCCTGCCACTGGAGAAGCACGTGGTGATTGCACTGTGGAAGCTGGCTACTCCAGACTGCTACTGATCAGGCACTAACCAGTTCAGAATGGGAAAGTTGGATTCGTGTTGATGGAAGTGTGCAGGGCTATTAATCACATCCTATTCCAAAAGACTGTGACTTTGGGGGAGGTCTAGGTTGGATATTAGGAAACACTATTTCACTAGGAGGGTGGTGAAGTACTGGAATAGGTTACCTAGGGAGGTGGTGGAATCTCCATCCTTAGAGGTTTTTAAGGCCTGACTTGACAAAGCCCTGGCTGGGATGATTTAGTTGGGGTTGGTCCTGCTTTGAGCAGGGGGTGGGACTAGATGACCTCCTGAGGTCTCTTCCAACCCTAATCTTCTATGATTCTATAATATTTCTTGCCATGCTCAGGAGTGCAGTGTTTGTAATGCTAGGAGATGACTGTGATTGGTGCAGACGAAGCAATATGAAGGTTTAAGATAACTGTTGCTTTGCAGGGCTCTGTTTGCTTTCAATTAATAGAATAAAGATTGCTTTCAAACCAACAACTGGAGGAGAGAGACAAACAAAAAAACACATCAGCAGTGAGGGGGAGGTGGGGTCCTGGGATGGTTAAAGATTTGTGTATATCCAGGGATCATATCTAACCTTCTCCTTTGGAGTACAGTGCAGAGGGTACTGTACTTCAACAGGGCTAAACTGCAGAGGGATGGGTGTTGAGTGCAGTGGGTACTGGGAGTCCACAGTGCTGGACTGTGAGGAGGGAGGAGTGGAATGCCGCGGGTATAGACTGGAGCCAGAAGGTTGATAAGAGTGTGTTGGTGGTGTCTGGGGGGACGCATGGGAAAGAGTTTTGCAACAGTGGCTGCAGGGGAGGGCGGGCACGGAGCTGCTCGGTTTGCAGTGTTAGTATCGCCTGGAGCATGTCTGCTTGGCGCTTCATAATATTTAAGAGCTACTCTATGGCTTCATTCTGGTGCGCAGCATTTTCCTTTTGGTCCCTCTTCTTGCTGTCCTGCCACTCCTTCAATTCCTGTTTTTCGGCCGTGGAGTGTCATCATAACCTCATGCAGAAAGTCCTCCTTAGTTCTTCGTGGCCGCTTTCTAATTATGCTCAGCCATTCAGCCACCGATAACAAAGAGGGAGGGTGGGCTCCCAAGATCATCTCTGTGAAGCCAAACTGCAACATTTTCCAGAAGCAGAGGGATAGCTCAGGTGTTTGAGCATTGGCCTGCTAAACTCAGGGTTGTAAACTCAATCCTTGAGGGGGCCATTTGGGGATTGGTCCTGTTTTGAGCAGCAGGTTGGACTAGATGACCTCCTGAGGTCTCTTCCAACCCTAATAATCTATGATTCTATGAAATTATGGGCTTGATGCAGGAACTACTGGAAGAAATTATATGACCTGTATTATGCAAGAGGTCAGACTAGATGATCAGCCTAGACCTTCTGACCTTAAAATCTTTGAATTTAAACATTTCACCATGGACATTTGTTCTTCACTCCTAGGAGATCATTTACCACTGAAACCAGCACACAGCCTGCAACCATGGTCAAAAAGTATGAGGAGACTCCAGCTGTCACCAAAGCTGTCTTCAGGAAAGGAAGACTGAAGACTGGGTGATAATTGGCAAGTCCATTACAAGAACTGGTTTCTTGAACAAGAGCCAAACAGCCATTTATTTAAGAAATGCTCAGTCCTTGCATTTCCATAGAAAGGCATTGACAGCCTCCTCTGATAACAGACACAGAACCTCTTGGCAGAACTTCACCTGCTGAGAGGGGTGAAAGTCCAGTTTACATGTCATTGCCCAAAGCTCCCTCAGCATATCCAGAAGCAAATCAAGCATCTCTAAAAAGATGAAGAAAAGTTGTTCTCTCTTGCCACAGAGGGCAGGACAAGAGGCAATGGGTTCAGACTACAGCATTTAGATTAAATCTCAGGAAAAAGTTACTAACTGTTGGAACAGTAGGACAATGGAACAGACTGCCTAGGGAGGTTGTGGAAGCTCCTTCACTGGACGTTTTCAAAAGGAGGCTGGTTAGCTATCTGTCTTGAATGGTTTAGACACAACAAATCCTACGTCTTGGCAGGTGGTTAGACTGGATGATCTCTGCAGTCCCTTCTAACCCTATGGTTCTATGATTCTAATTAAAATTCAAGTGGCAGCTGTGACAGAATTGGGAATATCTGAATCAAACTATGAACTCCATTTTGTATTCTAAGCTCAATTTTGTATTACAACCTCCTTTCTGTGTCATATGCTGAATAGCCAATACGAGACACTTCATTGTAATCAACCAAACTTGTAATCTCACTAACTTGATATCAAGTTAGTTTGACAGGATCTATTTTCTATAAACTATATTGATTGGCAATAATTATATTACTCTTCTTTAATTCTTTATTGAGTTTCATTATCAGTCACCCCATTATCTTGCTCAGCTAAAGCTAGACAAATTCAAACTGGAAATAAGGTGTACATTTTTAACAGTGAGAGCAATTAATCATTGGAACAATTTACCAAGAAGTGTAGTGGATTCCCTATCACTGACAATTTTAAAATCAAGATTGGATGTTTTTCTAAAAGATCTGCTCTAGGAATTATTTTGGGGGAGTTCTTTGGTCTGTGCTATATAAAAGGTCAGACTAGATGATCACAATGGCTCTTTTTTGGCCTTGGAATCTATTAATCTATTTCTTGGCCCAGACCCAGCTGGCTTATAAGCAGGTGGGTCCCAATGATTGGGTCCACTTGCAACAGACTGATATCTCTCCACTGCTGTAGTGGACCAAACTGTGACAGAGACATTGAAGAGTAATGGTGAAATTTCAGAGAAGCAATTCTGGAAGTGGAGATAGGGTTCTACAATGCTATATTTTATTTATTATTACCACCATAGTGTCTAGGAACCCTAGTCTTAGGGTTCTAGAATCTGAACTGGGGAGGGGGGTGTAACAAGCGCCTGTGTTCAAATGTAAAGAGTGGTTTGGGGAGTGGTTTGTTTGGTTACAATCTACATTTTAGACTATTTTAATGAGTTGTTAATGCTTGGGAGGGTTGTGATTGTTTTATACATCTTTTATAGGCAGAATTATAGTTTTGAAAATAATTGGTCTGGGCTTTCATTATTGTTATTTATTAAATGCCAGCAGGACTCTTGGCATAGTTGAGCTGGATCACATGCATAGTTTAAGTATATGAACATTGCATCATTCTTGTTCACATAGCTATTAATTAGTTGTGCTTCTCCTCAGAGCATCATCTGACATATACAGGCAATTGTCATTCCATCTCTTACTTCCAGCACCCCTTGCAATTCCAGTTTTGGGATGACATGCAGCTCCTGCCAATATACCTTGACTGAAACATGCAGCACCCCCTTATAGTCAAGCCTTGTCCCAGGGGCGGCTCTAGATATTTCGCCGCCCCAAGCACGGCGTCATGCCATGGGGGGCGCTCTGCTGGTCGCCGGGAGGGCAGCAGAGCGCCCCCCGAGGCATGCCGCCCAAGCACGTGCTTGGCGTGCTGGGGCCTGGAGCCACCCCTGCCTTGTCCTCCTACATGACTCTGCTAGTGCTACTGTCATGATCTGGAGCCCCTTTATACTTCCAGTTTTGGGGTTCATCTGAGCTCTAACAGTGCATGTCAGTCTTGATTTGCAGCCCCCATTGCTGTTCAAGTCCTGAGGTACATACACACACACACACACAGTACTGCTGATGCACTTCAGTCCTGACCCACGGCACTCCCAGCTATTTCAATCCCACCCACCAGTTGTGCTACATGAAAAGAATAAGGTATGTTAGTACATTTTTCTCCAGCTCGGCCATTGCCACTCAATTCTGCAATACCTGCTATAACCCACTGAGCTCCTCCAATGCAGCCAGAAGACTGGAAGAAAGCTAATGTGCCAATATATAAAATGAGTAAATGGATGTCCTGGGTAATTATAGGCTTGTCAGCCTGATATTGATTCCAGGCAAAACAACTGAATGGCTGATATGGGACTGGATTAATGAAGAATTAAAGGAGGGTAATATAATTAATTCCAGTCAACATGGATTTATGAAAAATAAATCTTGACTAACTTCTTATTTGTTTTTGATGCGATTACAAGTTTGGTTGATAAGGGTAACAGTGTTGATGTAATATACTTAAACTTCTGTAAGACATTTGACTTGGTATTTCTTGACATTTTAATTCAAAAACTAAAATGATACAAAATTAACATGGCACACATTAAATAGATTAAAAATTGTCTAACTGATAGGTCTCAAAATGTCATTGTAAATGGGGAATCATCATCAAGTGGGTGTGTTTCTCATGGGGTCTCACAGGGATTGGCTCTTGTCCCTGTGCTATTCAACATGCTTGTCAATGACCTGGAAGAAAAAAAGTTTGCAGGTGACACAAAGATTGGGTAAGTGGTAAAAACTAAAGAGGACAGGTCATTGATATGGAGCAAGCTGGATCGCTTGGTAAATTGGGCATAAGAAAACAATATGCATTTTAATATAGCCAAATGCAAAGTTATACATGTAGGAACAAAGAACATAATCCATACCTACAGAATGGGGGACCCTACCCTGGGAAACAGTGACTCAGAAAAAGATTTGGAGGTTATGTTGAATAACCAGCTGCAATGCTGTGACCAAAAGGATTCATGTGATCCTTATACAGGTAAGCAAGGGAATCTTGAGTAGTAGTATGGAGGATATTGTATATGGCACTGATGTGACTGCTGCTCAAATACTGTGCCCTGTTCTGGTGTCCACAGTTCAAGAAGAATATTGGTAAACTGGAGAAGGTTCAGAGAAGAGCCATGAGAATAATTAAAAGTTTGGAAAACACGCCTTATAGTGATAGACTCAAGGAGCTCAGTCTGTTTAGTTTAACAAAGAGAAGGTTAAGGGATGACTTGATAACAGTTTATAAGTACCTGTATTGGGAACAAAATTATGATAACAGGCTCTTCAATCTAGCAGAGAAGGTACAACAAGGTCCAATGGTTGGAAGTTGAAGGTAAACAAATTCAGACCAGAAATAATGTGTACATTTTTAACAGTGAGGTAATTAACAATTGGAACAGTATAAGGGTTATAGTGAATTTTCATCATTGACAATTTTAAAATCAAGATTGGCTGTTTTTCTAAGGCATATGCTCTAGTTCAAACAGGAATTAATTCAGTCCTGTGTTACACAGGAGGCCTGACTAGATGATCTCAGTAGTCCATTCTGGTTTTATAATCTATAAATCTATTAATCTTAATCGCAGTTCTCCCAGATATCGTCCTCAAATCTAGAGATTTTTATCACCATAACTTGATGCTAATGCTCAGTGGCCCCTGGTATTCCAATCCTGGGATCCACCCAATCGCTCCACCAAGAAACCTCAGTTCTGACCTGCTATTTTAGTCCTACACTCTCCACCCAACTCTGCTAATAATTCAATCCTCCTGACCCACTCAGTATGCCTTGTTCTTCTAGACTTGGCCCCATGAAAGCTTAACCAATGCACACAACCTGCTATAGCAATCATGGGCTCCCTCCAGCTCTGCCGATGCCCTCAGCACTGACATGCAGCACTTCCACCATTCCAGCCCTTGACTGTTTGAGCAGAATGGTGTGAATTTATTCCATACATTTGTAAATTGCATAAATAGGAACCAAAGCCTTAAGTCACTCAAATCAGGATTTGAAATCAAGTTTTCAGAGGAGAAAGTGGTGTGGCTGACCCTAGAATTAACACAGCTTCTCACTGACCTGGATGGAACTGGGCCTCAGGACAGGGCAGTGCTCGCTTGCAGCACTCAGATGAAAAGTATTAGATATTGCTTTCCCATCAGATCGGATGCAGTTCAGCCTGACAGCCTCCGCCCAGCACCTCTTCTATTGCTGTACTATACAACGCATACCCAGTGGGTCTGAGTGCCACTCAGCCACCACCATCCAGAGGGCTAGGATTCCATCTGCATTATTCCCTAGTCAGTCTGGATGGGAGGACACTCCTTTTCCTCCAATAGTCGAAGACAGGGTTTCTCCACTGTGGTGCAGATGAATACCTCTTCCTCTGACAGCCTGGGGAGTGAGAGACCGGGGAGCACAAGGGACCCCAGTTTTCCTACTAAACACTGACCCTTAGAGTCTAACACACAGCACTGCAGAGGACTGACCCCTCAGGCCCCACAACACACAGCACTGCAAGGCACTAACTCCTCGGGCCCTGTAACACACAGTACTGCAGGGGACCGACCCCTTGGGCCCTTTAACACACAGCACTGCAAGGGGCCGATCCCTCAGGCCCCATAACACACAGCACTGCAGGACACTGACCCCTGCAGCACCCATAACACTAGACAGTGTAGGTCACTGACCTCTAAGGTGCCCATAACACACAGTAGTTCATATGACTGACCCAAGGGCACCTGTATCACAGGGCAGAGCACTAACCCTCTCAGGTGTCCATAACAAAGGACTATGCAGGGCAGTTGCCCCCTAGGACACCCATTATGAAGGATAGGGAAGGGCACTAACTCCTTAGGATGAGTATAACAGAGCAGGGCAGGACACTGACCTCTGTGGCAGTCTGCAGCTCTCCCAGGGGAGCAAAAGCTCAGTTTGGGGACTGGCAGCTGGGTTTCCCATGCAGCAGTGCAGAGCACTCATCCCTAGAGGCACTGGTCCAACCTCCCAGGCATTCCTTTCCTGTCCTTCTCCAACTTCAGTAGTGCCAGTTCACAGCACATTGGGAAATACCATTTCCCTCTCCCTCATTGTGAGAGAATGTGGCCTCATCCTGAGGGGATATGCTTCTGGGGTCACTGGCCCAGGCAAACCCCCTCCAAGTTCTTCCTTGGGGGAATAAGGAAAGAGGGCTGGGGGTAAATGAGCAATTTACCCCTTGTATGCAGGAGGGAGCAATTGTCCTAAAAAGCAGAATCCTCTCCCCTCCTAGAAAGAGCTTGGGCAGTGCTCTCCTTCAGGGGGACTTGGGAAGAGGGAAGAACTGGAGAAACTATTCCAGAAGAACTGGTGTTTGGAGGCAGCAAGCTTTAAGATTCCCTGTGGCTCCCATGCGTGGCCTTGTGAAACACTATCCCGCTAACCAGGAGAGAAGGGAACCAGAGATTGCCTCCTGCAGGGCTGTTCTGCTGGTTATCTGGGGGCCCAGGTAGGAGACGACAGAGAAATGGAATGGAAGAGAGGAGTCGTGCAGGTGTCATACTCACCAGAGTCTGCTGGTATTGAAATGCCTTTTTCGGAGGGGTGTCTCCAGTCATATCCAGAATGAAAAAATATTGGGGAGGGGAAGGTATGCGGGGAGGCGTCTTCCCTTCTGCCTCCCCGCTGCAGGATTATGGAATGGGAAAGAACAGAGGAGGGAGTCGGAGTGCTCCAGCTAAGAGTCCAGAGAACCTGAGAGTGAAGGTTAGGGGCAGGGAGGGGAGAGAGAGGGAGAGTGTAACCAGAGACCCCCCACTCTGTCCATACTGACACAGCAGCCGCTTCTCTGCTCTAATATCTGTCCCTGCTGCACTGGCACTGGGACAGCTCAGTAAATTACAAGGTGATAAGATTTCTGTCTCCCTGCTCAGTGTTGCTTCTCCATCCAAGGCCAGAGACAGGGAGGGGTGATTGAATGGCAGGTTCTTGGGGCAGAAGGGGCTTGATGGCACTTGGAGGCTGGCGGAGAGGAAGATTAAAATTGGAGGGGATGAAAGTTAAGAATCATCCAAACTAGATACAGGGAAACTGTGTCATCTAGGCCCAGATGCTTGAAGGTATCTATGCACCCACCTCCCAATGATATAAATGGAAGTTAGGCACCTATATACCTTTGAGGATCTGGACCCTCGTCTGTTGGGGCCTGTGCAGGATTATTCCCTACAGCACAGGCCCTAGTACAGCTTTGTGCATTTTAAATGTCCCAGATGACAAGACTGCTACAGCAACCCGTGGGAGACTATTCTATGTTCAAATCTCACTGTGCACATAGATGCCCTCACATTCAGTGTAGGGTTTGGGTTTTTTTTTAATTATTTCCTGTTACTCCTGGTTCTATCCCTTAGCCCAGGGGTCCCCAACCCCCGGTCCGCGGCCCGGTACCGGTCCGCGGCCTCTTAGAAACCGGGCCGCGAACCGACCCAGTGGAGCTTCCGCAGGCATGCCTGCGGGAGGTCCAGCTGAGCCGCGGGACGAGCGCTCCCTCCGCAGTCGTGCCTGCGGGAGGTCCGCTGCTCCCGGGGCTCAGCTGGAGCTTCCGCAGGCATGCCTGCGGGAGGTCCACCGGCTCCAATGGAGCTTCCGCAGGCGTGCCTGCGGAAGCTCCAGCTGAGCCCCGGGAGCAGCGGACCTCCCGCAGGCACGACTGCGGAGGGAGCACTTGTCCCGCGGCTCAGGTGGACCTCCCGCAGGGGAGCCTGCGGAGGGTCCGGCAAACGAAACCGGTCCCTGGATCTAAAAAGGTTGGGGACCCCTGCCTTATCCCACCCACCCCCCGGAGCATTTGTTCTCCATCCTTGATGTTTACACTCTTGTAGCCAGTAATCATTCCACGCTATCACCTTCATACCCATCGTTAGTCAACCTAGGTTTACTACAGCTCTTGGATTTCTCATTTCCTTCTTTCTTCTGAAAACCAATTTTTTCATCATATCCACAAGAAGAAACTTTTATAACTCATTGTAGATAAACTAATTTAATGAAACCATCTGGAAACGTAAATGCCTTACTAGGCAACCTTACTATTGTCACCCACGTGCCTTCCTCTCTGCCATTTGTCTGTTGGGAGGCTTGCGGGAGCCGTGCTTGCAGGGCCGGCTCTAGACCCCAGCGCGCTAAGCGCGTGCGTGGGGCGGCATTTTGCCAGCAGGGCGGTAGGCAGCTCCGGCGGACCTTCTGCAGTCATGCCTGCGGGAGGTCCACCGGAGCCGCGGGACAGTGGACCTCCTGCAGGCATGACTGCGGAGGGTCCGTTGGTCCTGCGGCTCAGGTGGACCTCCCGCAGGCATGCCTGCGGATGTTGCACCGGAGCCGCGGGATCAGCGCGCCCTCCGCAGGCACGCCTGCAAGAGGTCCCCCGGAGCCGCGGGACCGGCGCCCGGCAGTGCGCCCCCTGCAGTGTGCTGCCCTGCTTGGGGCGGCCAAATTCTTAGAGCCGCCCCTGCGTGCTTGTTTCATGTCAAATTTAGATTGCAGGCTCCTCTGATCCCTTGTTTTGTTGAGGCACCTCCCAGTTTTGGGTGCACAGAAATAATAATGAATAGTCACATCCTCCACCTCCCCAGTCACTTTTGTGGTTCTGAAAACCCGGAGAACAAGCACAGGAAAAGATGTAATAAATAAAGAAGACTTTGAAAGACTTGATAAGCTTTCAGAGGGAATGGAAATTCAGTGGATGCATGTTCCTGGTCATGCCGGCTTTACAGGAAATGAAGCAGCTGATAGACTTGCAAGAGAAGGAGCTGGAAAACAAAACTCCTAGCATGCTATCATGACTAGAAAACTTCATTCTTGCTAACTAAGACTGTTTAATCCATAAGACAGACTCTCTTTTCAATATGAAAACTTCCAGTTGGAATTGTTCAAAATAAGTTAATTTAAACTTTGTTATAACTATACTTACCTTATTTCTGGTTTAAACATTTTAAATATACGCTGTCCTGTATAAACACACCTACTTTTTTAGGGTGTTCAGGTTACTTGGTTAATCACTGCTTTGTTGGTAGAAGCTTGTTTTAACAATTAACTTTGGTAAGTAGGTGCCCAGAATGGAATGCATGCTCTAGGTCTGATCGCACCACTGCTATCTTTTGAAAAACTCCAGCTCCCTGCTCTTCATGTATGGCCCCAAACCACAGTGGCCTTTATGTCCTACCATATCCCATTTTGAAGATGTCTAATCAAGTTGCTGTTCTCTACCACATTGAATGCTCCACAGGCTTAGTGCTTCCCAGGTTTCTCCCTACTGTTAAATAATTGTATTTTTGCCTGGACTGAATTTTTCCCAAATTAAAACATTTTTATCCTATTTTTCTAATCTCTATAGGTTGCTTTGATTATTTCCATGACCTCAGTGCTGATTGTAATTCCTTCCACTTTAGCCTCATCTGTGAGCATCATTAACATACTGCTTGTCTTCTCTTCCAGATTATTACCAAAGATCATAAATAAGAACAGATGAGACCCACCCCTAGGTACTTTCCCAGTGCAACATGTCTTTGTTCTTCTGCCAGATTTCAACCCATGCAAATGTTGCTTTCCAAGCTGAATTTAATTCATTTTCCAAATTAAGATCAGAGTTTCTGGGATAAACAGAAGACAAATGGTAAATATTTTCCTTAACAGTGCCCCACATTATCCCATTCATTACCTGTTGTGCTGCAGTGGAGAGTAAGCATGCAATATATACTTTGACCCCTGAGCAGATGATAATCATAGAATATTAAGGGTTGGAAGGGACCTCAGGAGGTCATCTAGTCCAACCCCCTGCTCAAAGCAGGACCAATCCCCAACTAAATCCCCAAATGGCCCCCTCAAGGATTGAACTCACAAGCCTGGTGTGACGAGGCGGTTCTGGCGGGACCCAACTGAGAGTGCCAATTCAGGACCAATTGCTTAAACAGGGCAGTCACAGCCCTAGACTGGGGTTTTTCCACCTCTAAGGCAAACCAAACCAGCCAGACAAAAAGGACTTTGGTTTCACCCCACTGGCTAACCACAAGTCACACAAGCAATTTCCTTAGAAACTCCAGTCTCCCAGGATCACCACCAGTCCCACTCGTCCTGGGGATGAATGGTTATGAAAACCAACACCCCAATAAAAGAAAAAGGTTCTCTCAATTCCAAAAGAATCAAGCCCCAGACTCAGGTCAATATACAAATCAGATCTTACCCACAAATCACGCTGTTGCCAATCCTTTAGAATCTAAAATCTAAAGGTTTATTCATAAAGGGGAAAAGGTAGAGATGAGAGCTAGAATTGGCATACAGTAATGGCAAAGTTCTTAGTTCAGGCTTTTAGCAGTGATGGCATAAACTGCAGGTTCAAATCAAGTCTCTGGAGAACATCCCCCACTGGGATGGGTCATCAGTCCCTTGTGTAGAGCTTCAGCTTGTAGCAAAGTCCCTCCAGAGGTATGAAGCAGGATTGAAGACCAGATGGAGATGAGGCATTAGCCTTATATAGGCTTTTCCAGGTGTAAGAACCTCTTTGTCCTTACTGTGGAAAATTACAGCAAAATGGAGTCTGGAGTCACATGGGCCAGTCCCTGCATACTTTGCTGAGTCACAAGGCGTGTCTGCCTTCTCTCCATGGGTCAATTGTGTAGCTGATGGTCCTTAATGGGCCATCAAGCAGGCTAGGCAGGGCTAACACCAGCTTGTCTGTGGTGTCACCCAGAAGCAGAGCACAATACAAAATACAGACAGTACAGAGCCAATACTTATAACTTCAATTACAAAATGATACACAGACATACAGACAGCATAATCATAACCAGCAACCCATAACCTGGTCTTAGACACCTTATATGACCCCCTTTACCCAAGATTTGGTGCCACTACAGGACCTTGGTTGCAAACCATGTTCTATATAGTCCCAGTTTATATCAATAACGTCACACCTGGGTTTAAGCAGGCCAATGCTCAAATCACTGAGCTATCCCTACCCCTGTAGACAGTGCAGCGTCACCATAAAGCCATGTGCATTCAGGCACCAGCAGTAGTTTGTGAAAAGTGCAGCTCAAGGTTGCTTTAAAGGACTGGCAGCAGCACAGATGGACAATGGAAGATGTACAGATGGACGGAAACTATCCAACTGATAGATTTGTAAAAGGCTTATTTATAGGAACCCCTTTGGCTAGCATTAACTTTTTGTGTTTCTTCTTTTCCCTGAAAGCCTTAAGTGATCCTTTTAGGGTTTTTTTGTTTGTTTTTTAAAATCAAATCTTAACAGTTGCTTATTAAGGCACTTTGAAAATGAAGAATGCAAGCAACAGGAACAGCCAGAAAATATAACATTGGGTGCTTACTACTGCATCTTCTACAGTTCTCCAGTTACCTTCTACATTGCTGGATTTTAATAATTCTTCCATTGTACTTCACTCACAGATTTCTTCACAAATTCTGGACAATGAGGCAGGGAAGTACAATGAGGGGAACAGACAGCAGAGGAGACAGTGATGGGTGTTTTTGAGGGAGATGGGAGGAAATGGCTCCTTGACTTATCTACAGTTGGTTTATAAACTCTTTGGGGCTTAGTCACAGAAATGGAGTACGTGTGGCACCTTAGAGACTAACAAATTTATTTCAGCATAAGCTTTCATGGGATACAGACGAACACGGCTGCTACTCTGAAACCAGTCACAGAAATGACTCTCTATAGAAGATTGTATTCTTTCACTGGTAATGGGACTGGGTTTTATCCCCTTCAGTCTTCTATGTATGCATCTTTGCAGCCACTGTGTGGCTTCCCATGGGTACTGCACTTTTGCCCCCATACATGGGTTGCAAAAACACAAAGTATGGGACAGGGAGATGTCATTCAGGGGAACCTTTGTGATGCCCATTTCTGTGAAATTCAGTGGAGTGGGTGGCCTCGGGGAAAGAGATGATTAAAAAACCTTCTGCCTTATTCTTTCCTTGGTGTGGCTAATTCCTATAAACAGACTCACAGCTTTAATGGCAGGTGCTCTGAACAAAGGATACTACCCTCACCCTTGTGAGAGATTTTCCAGGACCTGATTCCATTCACACCCCACCAGGCATACCCACACTCAGGCTGATCACTGCTGTAAGGAAGTCTGCATCATACTGCAGTCCCACTGTTCCTCAGTTGGGCACACTCCCTACACCAGAATGCCTGGGCAATAGCACAAGAACACAATCCCCCAAGCAGAGTCCCTGGGCACTGCTGAACAAAAGCTCATTCATAATTCTCTCCATACACACAGTTCTATTATGGGGGTAAAAAACAGAGGGTGCAGTGTTCCAGACAGGAAGTGAGACACAGATATATCCAAACATGAACTCTGTATTTTGGCATCCAGAAGCAGTACATACAGGCATACAAAAAAAGTATATATGAAAGTGGCAGTGACATTGAGACCTGGTGCAACTCTACTGGAGTTCCCTTCACCAAACAGAGAGGAGATGCCGCATTGACATGCGTCCATTACGAAACACTGCATTACTTCTGAGGAAGGAGCACCCAGAGGAAGACTTCTCATCCAGAGAGGAAATACCCCGAGTTGCTCTCTTGAGCTCCAAGGTAAGGTGCCAACTGGCAGACATGGCCACTGGTATTCTGCTCCTCAGCTACTGTGTGTAGGATGTATATCCATGCAGCACACCTTTTAACTGGAAGAATATGACCTTCATATCTGCTAAGCAGAGCAAGGAGGAAGCAGACTACCAGCCTTCTGGCCTCCCTCCAGAAATATTTTAAAATTATTGTAGGTTGTTTGTTTGTTTTTTAATAAGAAAGATCCTGGGAAAAGGAGAGACAGAGTAATCCAGATGAGAGTACTGCTAACACGCTGCCATGGAGTAGGGAAAAAGTAGGCTCAGAAATTCAGACCTTAATCCAACACTCCTGGGATTTGCTTGCCATGAAACACACAAGAGGACAACAAAGGGAGGGTGGCGAATGGCCCTCTATCTCCCTGATCACACCCCAGGGCAGGTACTGAAGTGGGAGACAATTACAGTACAGTAACTTCTCGCTTAATGGTGTAGTTATGTTTCTGAAAAATGTGACTTTAAGCAAAATGATGTTAAGTGAGGCCAATTTCCCCATAAGAATTAATGTAAATAAATTATATACACACACTAAGTTTTAAACAACAATTTAATACTGTACACAGCAATGATGATTGTGAAGCTTGGTTGAGGTGCTGGAGTCAGAGGGTGGAATATTTCCCAGGGAATGCCATAGTGCTGAATGATGAACTAGCACTCGGCTGAGCCCTCAAGGGTTAAACATATTGTTGTTAATGTAGCCTCACACTCTACAAGGCAGCACAAATGGAGGGCAGGGAGACAGCATGGCAGACAGAGACACACACGGTGTGTGGGTGTGTGTTGCACATTGCCCCTTTAAGTATGCTGACCCCACTAAGTACATTGCCTTTTTAAGTAGATCAGCAAATTGAGACAGCAGCTGCTGCTAGCAAGCTCCCTCTGTCCTGAGCCCTGTCATGTCCCCCTCCCCCCTGGCTCTATGGAGATGGGGTAAGCGGGGGGGGGGAGGACACCCTGACATTAGCACCCCTCTTCTCCCCCACCTCTCCCACACACACAGCAAGCAGGAGGCTCCCGTGAGCAGCTCCAAAGGCAGAGGGCAGGAGTAGCACATGGCAGTGGGGGGACAGACAGCTGAACTGCCAGCAATTGATAATCCGCTGAGCAGCTGCCACACAGGGAACTTAGGGGAGTGGAGAGCTGATAGGGGGGGCTGCTGGTCCACCCTGGTTCCACCAGCTAGCTGCAACAGGCTGCTCTTTCTGCAAGCGGAGGACAAAGCAGGCGACTGCCAAACGTTATAAGGGAGCATTGTGCAACTTTAAACAAGCCTGTTCTCTAATTGATCAGCAATGTAACAAGGAAACAGCGTTAACCAGGATGACTTTAAGTGAGGAGTTACTGTACTGGAAAAGAGAATGCATAGATAGATTCCAGCAGATGGAATCTCCATCTCTTCTCTCCGACTGGCCCTGTGTGATGGCACTGAACAATGGACAAGCAAAGATCTCTAGCTGCCCATAATTGGGGGAGCAAAAGTTAATGGGGGGGAAAATGAAGCTGAATTCTGCAACTCCCCCCTTCTTTTAAAAGAAACTTTAAAAGGAAAGAAAAATCACTATGATGAAGAAACGAAGTGACAGGCTCTTTGCAAGGAAAAAGATTTATACATTTCTTAAACAAAAGACAAGGAATCCACAAGCCTGGGACAGTTTATAGACTCATCAGAAGCCTGCTGAAGTATCTGAATGGTCAGAACACCATTGGAATTAGATGTGGGTGTTAGAAAAACTGTGCACTAACTCACATTTTGAACTCATGAGGGAAACAAGCTTGGAGTTCCCAGATTCAAAATATTTCCAAGACAGAATTAGACTTCTAAAATAGAAACATATCTTTGCTTTCAGAGCTAGATCTCAACAATGTCTTTTCCAGCTAATCTGAATCTGTCTCCTATGGCTACAGAAAACACATGCAAATATCAGGACTTAAAAAAAACCAAAAAAACAAACAAAAAAAACCCCACCAAACCAAAGTAGATGAGTGTGTCAAACTTGGGTGTATACTGGAAATAAAGAGAAAACCTTCACCATGGACTTTCAGTGGTGAGAGATTCTGTTTTACTGGGAGGAAGGTCTCTCCTGACTTCAGGGAGGGTCATCCCTTCCTGTCCTTCATAGCTGTAGACCCTGCTGCTTGGGAAACCAGGCAGACAACTTTTTAAAAAGTCATAAGAAGTTAAACGGTATAAAAAAATTAAGCAGCAATTTATAAAAACGATGTAGAACGTATTTTCTTTAGAAACAGATCCAAGTTTTCCAAAATTTAAAAAGGAAAGGCTGATTCTGATTTCACATTCCTGGCTACCAATGTCCACAGGTTTCCTTTCATTCAGAAGGTGCTGCCATCACTGTCCTGATTCCCCCCTGGCCCAGCAGCTAAAAGTGAGACAAGCCAGTGGAACATTAAGATTTTAAACCTTGAACTGAGCTGGGGGTCACCAACAGTTGCAAGATTCTCCCAGACAGAGAGGAATTAGCGAGATTCACACAAGCAGGAAGAGCACCCAATCTTGAAGGGACACTTCCTGTTGTGGGCTGCGCTGTCAGATGCCCAGACTGATATCAGTAAAAGTATGGCTGTCCTCATTAAAGCTTTGTCAGAACATCCATCAGAGCAAGAACAGCAGTGTTAGTTCCTAGGAACATAGCCAGGGAATAGGTAAAGGTCTTGGCAGAGTGTGCTACAGTACTCTGACATCTCCTTACATCGGTGGAACTCTGTGCCAGGGGCATAGCCTTCTCGCTGCTTGATGAGTCTATTCACCTGAAAGATGAAACAAACAGGAGGTGGTTTGAGAAACAAAGGAAACAGAGCTAAGGAAAACTTCATTCCTGGGGTATAAGTGATACAAGCTGCAACAAACAGATCAACCAGTTAATCCAATCCAAGGCTCTCCCAGGTAGAGGCACCACAGAGAATTAGTTCTAGCGAACTGCCTCAGTATCTCCTAGCAGAAGGCTCTATAGATAATGGTGCAGGAGCAATGGATGTAGGGGGCTCTGCCATGGCCATTCACAGCAGAGGTACCATAGAGCGGTTTTTCCTCCAACTTATTTAATTGCAGCCCCCCTTGTGTGTGTTTGTAGTTGTTTATGCCCTCATGCCGCCACCACACAATATATACAGGCAAGTCTCATCTTACGCGGGGGTTCCGTTCCGCGGTTAACGCGTAAAGCGAAAACCGTGTATAGTCAAAATTACGTTGAGTTGAATGGCGGGCGAAATCGCGCGCACTACAGTTATAGACTCATAGACTTAAGGTCAGAAGGGACCATTATGATCATCTAGTCTGACCTCCTGCACAATGCAGGCCACAGAATCTCACCCACCCACTCCTGTAACAAACCCCTAACCTATGTCTGAGTTATTGAAGTCCTCAAATTGTGGTTTGAAGACCTCAAGCTGCAGAGAATCCTCCAGCAAGTGACCCGTGCCCCATGCTGCAGAGGAAGGCAAAAAACCTCCAGGGCCTCTGCCAATCTGCCCTGGAGGAAAATTCCTTCCCGACCCCAAATATGGCGATCAGTTAAACCCTGAGCATGTGGGCAGGACTCACCAGCCAGCACCCAGGAAAGAATTCTCTGTAGTAACTCAGATCCCAACCCATCTAACATCGCATCACAGACCACTGGGCATATTTACCTGCTGATAATCAAAGATCAACAGTATTAAAATTGTTATTTTTCTCTTTTTTGTTTTTGCTGACCGCGTAAAGTTTAAATCGCGTATGTTAAATGCGCGTAAGATGCGACAGACCTGTACCATTACCCAGCTCTGAAGGCAGAGTGGAGAACGGCAGCTGCTGGCCACACATTGCCACCCTCCGCTGCTGCTGGCAATGGCGCTGTCTTCAGAGCTGGGTGCCTGGCCAGCAGCCACTGCTCTCCTAAAGCTTTTCACATCCCCTCAGAACACATTCTGCACCCCTCCGAGGGGTGCATGCCCCATAGTTTGAGAACTTCTGCTGTAGAGTGTGGGGCAGGAGCACTCCTCTATGTGCAGCTCAAGCCTAAGAACTTGAAGCATAAGACACTGCAAGAACCAGGCAAATGTAGGATAGAGGCGTCTCAGCTTACCTTCACCAACATGTCAGCCACATGCATGTTTTGAGAATCCTCGGCAAACACAGAAGTGAGAGCCTCAATATACCAGGATCCACGCTTGGTATTTCGCATGGCAGCTGTGCCTGAAAACATTAAAAAGTGCATCAGCCCATGGTGAAAATAGAGAGGGACAAACACAGGGAGATCCAGAGAAGGAAGTCTCTAGGGGACACACACAGGGGAACTGCTGAAGCTCAGAGGAGGGCTACCACCTTTAACACCCTCACAGAGTGGAAGACAGACACCTCTATGGGACCCTCCCGGATACCTTTCAGAGAGGCATAGCCACAGATCATGTCAGAACGTGTGGGCAAACGCAGCCTGGGATTCTCCTCTTTGTTGGCATCACTCTCCTCGCAGCCTGGAGAATCAGAGCGCTCTTTCCCATCCCTCTGATCCACTCCCCGGTCTGTCTCATCTAAGGAGTGGGGTGGGGGGAGGGGGAGAGAGAGAAAAAACAGGGAAACAAGTTACTCCCAAACCTGTTGTGCAGTCTTCTCATATTCCCCCAGTCACTGAGCATTATCTGCTTGTATAATCCTGGCTTCCTTTGTCCAGGACCCAATGCCACAGCTGTTAGCACAAAAACACTTCTCTACAGCGCCTGCATTTCTGTATCTGTGTCTTCTCAAATTTCAACAGAAAAATCTCTTTTTAACATTTAAACTCCTCTTTCCTTCTACATTTGGTCTTCTGTGATTACTGGAAGCAATAGTAACTCTGTTAATATAGTGCTGACTAAGCCCACACTACTATTGTAGTTAATTCAGTATCACTACTGCAGTATCACTATCTATTATTCAGTGTCTATATATTACAGTAGCATAGCTTTATAATCACTGAGAATTTGGGTGTGTTGGGAAGTGGCAGCATTATCTTTAAACCTTGGACACAACTCCAAATCCCAACTAAAATCCCAAATCTTCCCCTCAATCCCAGGATAGGATGTTTCAGCTAAAATAGCAGTTCACAATGTCAACAGTTCCAACAGAACTCATTTAAAACTATTAGTTTTCTCTATCTGTAGATGAAATCAGGAATCCCTGCACTGGTTGCACTTTTGGACAGATTCTCTATACAGCCATGAAGACAAGAAACACTATTTAAAAATTAGAGCCTTGATACTGCACGAATAGCTGGGGATACCAAAAAAATGCTAGCGTACAGCTCGCTGCAATGAACTGACTCAGTCTGACCAGACCAGGGATGACCTGAGTCTGCATTCCCCTCTACCCCCTACACATCTAAAGGGGACCAGCAAAGAAAAAAATAGTGGTTCTTTTTTAGTTCTTTATAACATATGAAGACTGAAGGGATTTTGGTTTTCTTTTTAACATTTTTTCCCCTCCTGCACGTTTTCTACCTTAGACATTTCAAGGATATAAAGCCTGGTATCTTCAGTGCTTTTTGCTAAGTGCTCTTTGGAAGACTCAGATCTGAACTGCAAGCTCTCTCAATCCTTAAATGAAAAGACCTGAAGGAGCATGGGAACAGAGATTGCCATACTGAATCAAACTCAAGGTCCATTTAGTACAGTGTCCTGTCTCTGACAGTAGCCAACTGCAGCTACTTCAAAGGAAAGTGTAAGAACATCACAGCAGGCTGATGGGAGATAAAGTCCCCCCCTACAGTAGGTCTCATGCAGGTCTTTAACTAACTTAAGTATGCTTAACATCCCTTCCAGAATTTGTTAGCATTAGCTGAGAACTCTGAACATTTTTATGGATAATCATGAAATGGTAGAGTTCATGATTCTAAAGAACGGTAGGAGGGACAACAGCACAATAAAGACAATGGATTTCAAGAAGGCAGACTTTAGCAAACTCAGGGAGCTGGTAGGTAAAATCCCATGGGAAGCAGGTCTAAGGGGAAAGACAATTGAAGACAGTTGGCATTTTTTCAAAGAGACATTATTAAGGGCACAAGAGCAAACTATCCCACTGCGTAGGAAAGATAGGAAGTATGGCAAGAGACCATCCTGGCTTAACTAGGAGATCTTCAATGATCTAAAACTCAAAAGAGTCCTACAAAAAGTGGAAACTTGATCAAATTACAAAGGATGAATACAAACAAATAACTCAAGTACGTAGGGACAAAATTAGAAAAGCCAAGGCACAAAATGAGATCAAACAGGCTAGGGACATAAAAGGAAACAAGACAACATTCTACAAATACATTAGAAGCAAGAGGAAGAACAAGGACAGGATAGGCCCATTACTCAATTAAGGGGGGAAAACAATAACAGAAAACGTGAAAATGGCAGAGGTGCTTAATGACTTCTTTGTTTCGGTTTTCACCAAGAAGGTTGGTGGCAATTGGACATCTAATATAGTGAATGCCAGTGAAAATGAGGTAGGATCAGAATCTAAAATAGGAAAAGAACAAGTCAAAAACTACTTAGACAAGTTAGATGTCTTGAAATCACCAGGGCCTGATGAAATACAACCTAGAATACTCAAGGAGCTGACTGAGGAGATATCTGAGCCATGAGCAACTATCTTTGAAAAGTCATAGAAGACAGGAGACATTCCAAAAGGCTGTAAGAAGGCAAATATAGTGCCCATCTATTAAAAAGGGAAATAAGGACAACCCAGGGAATTACAGATTAGTCAGCTTAACTTCTGTAGCCAGAAAGATAATGGAGCAAATAATTAAGCCATCAACTTGCAAACACCTAGAAGATAATAAGGTGATAACAGTTAACATGGATTTGTCAAGAACAAAATAGTGTCAAACCAACCTGACAGGGTAACAAGCCTTGGGGGAGTGTGTGTGTGTGTGTGTGTGTGTGGTTGCAGGGGGGGGGGGAAGGAACAGTAGATGTGGTATATCTTGACTTTAGTAAGGCTTTTGATATTGTCTCGCATGACCTTCTCATAAACAAACTAGGGAAATACAACCTAGATGGAGCTTACCATAAGGTGGGTGCATAACTGGTTGGAAAATCATTCCCAGGGAGTAGTTATCAGTGGTTCACAGTCATGCTGGAAAGGTATAACGAGTGGGATCCCACAGGGACTGGTTCTGGATCAATATCAGTGATTTAGATAAAGGCATAGACAGTACACTTATAAAGTTTGCGGATGATACCAAGCCGGGAGGGGTTGCAAGTGCTTTGGAGGATAGGATTAAAATTCAAAATGATCTGGACAAACTGGAGAAATGGTCTGAAGTAAATAGGATGAAATTCAATAAGGACAAAAGCAAAGTACCCAACTTAGGAAGGAACAATCAGTTGTACACATACAAAATGGGAAATGACTGCCTAGGAAGGAGTACTGCAGAAAGGGATCTGGGGGTCACAGTGGATCACAAGCTAAATATGAGTCAGTGTAATGCTGTTGCAAAAAAAAAAACAAAAAACAAAAAAAACCACATCATTCTGGGATGTATTAGCAGGAGTATTGTAAGCAAGATATGAGAAGTAATTCTTCCACTCTACGCTGTGCTGATTAGGCCTCAACTGGAGTAGAGTGTCCAGTTCTGGGCACCACATTTCAGGAAATATGTGGACACATTAGAGAAAGTCCAGAGAAGAGCAACAAAAACAATGTAAGGTCTAGAAAACATGACCTGTGAGGGAAGCTTGAAAAAATTGGGTTTGTTTAGTCTGGAGAAGAGAAGACAGAGGGGACATGAGAACAGTTTCCAAGTACATAAAAGGTTATTACAAGGAGGAGGGAGAAAAATTTCTCTCGTTAACATCTGAGGATAGGACAAGAAGCAATGGGCTTAAATTGCAGCAAGGACGGTTTAGGTTGGACATTAGGAAAAACTTTCTAACTGTCAGAGTGGCTAAGCACTGGAATAAATTGCCTAGGTAGGTTGTGGAATCTCCATCATTGGGGATTTTTAAGAGCAGGTTGGACAAACACCTGTCAGGAATGGTCTAGATAATACTTAGTCCTGCCTTGAGTGCAGGGGACTGGATTAGATGACCTCTTGAGGTCCCTTCCAGTTCTATGATATCCAGTCTCCTTTTGGATCTTGGGCACAATGATTGCCAGTAACAGAGTTCCACAGTCCAAAAAAGTATTGCTTTATTGTGTGAAATTTCACAACATTTAATGTAATTGACTTTCCCTTTGTCCTTTTGTTAGGAGACAGGAGAACAGAATTACTCGCTCTACCTTTTGCAGGCCAGTCACTGCAGACTTTTATCATGTGCCCCCAAAGTCTCATTTTTAAGGAAGCAATCCCAATCTTTTCAGTCTCTTCATACAAGAGATTTTCCAGGCCCTTAGTCAGTCTCCTCTCTTTTCTGAACCACTCTAATGGTGCAATATCTGTTTGGAGATGGAATGACCAATGCTGAACACAGACATTATCCATATGAGGGCACATCAGTGATTTATATACAGGTATTATAATATTCTTTGTATCATTCTACATCTCATTCAGGGTGGATAAAAATCAATGATTTTTTTATTTTATTTTTTAAATCAAAAATCAGATTTTTATTTAAATAGGTTTTTTCCTCAAAAAGCATTTTACAAAAAAAATCCTATCTAAAGATAGTTTTAATTAAGATACATTATAGTTCAAAGATATCTCATCATAGAATAAGGATTATAAATTCTAATTCTGTAGTCTGAGACAATATAGTCATGTAATGTTTAAGAAAAGGTTTGTAAAGGAGTTCCAATAGTTCATCTTATGAAGTTCCAGGGGCTTCTGTATAGATTATTTAGGTCAATCTTTCTATCTACCCACTAGGACTCAGTGCTCAGTCTAGAAGATACCATCATAGATGCTTAGTTTTGCAGTTCTCAAACTGTGGATTTGTGTCTCCAGAGATAACATGCTTGTTAACAGTAAAAATGTTTTAAAATAAATATCTAGAGGAGAGAAATAACAGCCCTCAACCCTACTATCCCTCTGCAAATTTGTGTACAGAGTCAATCCCTTACCTCTCTCTAAAAGTGCAAAGTTTCAAAAAGTTCAATGGATAGAAGATTGTTGGGGGCGGAATAGATCTGGACAAGGAGAACAAGTCTGGAGATAAATGTGAGAAGGGAGGGACACACAGTAGAAACAAAAGTGAAACTGTTTGAGCAGCATATTCCAGAAGTCTGAGGTCTTTCTGAGTGTAGTCATCATTGATTTGAGATCTACCATGCCATTCTCTCACTAGAAGGGAAAACCTAGAATGGCAGCAGGCCCTAAAAGAGAGCCAGTTTGGGAATATTTTAATGAAGTTCCTCTACCTGTGGGTAAGACAGGCATGCGTGCAAAATGCAAACAGTGCAACAAATAAATGCAAGGCCTGGGTGCCCAAATGAAACATCATGAGAAGTATTGCTTCTCAGAAGGAAGCTGCGTTGAAGAGGATGAAAGGAACAAAAAAATAGTTGTTACACTACGGTACTATCATTTTAGATGCAGTTGTGATAAAAAGTAAGTAGCTGAATTAGGCAGATCTTCCTTTTACAATTTCACCTTTAAAGTAGTGCTGAGTGTCAGTGAATGCAATGAGTAATACTAAATGAGCAGTATGGTAATAATAATTAAATAACTGCATTGACTTATTTTGTTTAGGAAAATCCATCCTCAACATACAGGATTCTGAAGACTATCCACCTTCAAGATCACCATAATTTTCTATAGTTTCAGAGTTATCTGCCAATTATAGTGTTTTAGTCCCATTATGTATGTACTGTATATCACCTATAGCAAAAAGGAAAAAAAAATCTCCATCATCCAGAAACAACCATAGATAAGTTTGTGATAAGAACCAGCAGATTACAAAAAGAGGTAATTGATGAAAATTGCCCGGTTTGTTTATACAACAAACTCTCCTTTCCGTATAATTGAGAACCCACACTTCATTAACATGGTTCAGTCACTAAGACCAGGATACAGTCCACCCAACAGAGCAGATGCCACATGCAAATTCCTGGATAAAATGTATGAAAAAGAAATTGAGCAGTGCGCAAAAGGTCTAATGCTGCCTAGATCCCTTTCCTGAATTGACACAGTTAATTTAGAACCCTATAAGGCATGTAAGTAGTTTAAATTTTTCCCTCTAATGTACATTAGTTAGCATGCATCAACACTGGATTTCATTTGCCATTATGTTACCCATTCCCCTAGCTTGTTTTCTCCCAATTATTAGTCAGGCATTTACATTAAGCAGATGTTAACAAAAAAACAGAAAAATTAAGAATTTTAAATTGACAGGAAAAAAAAAGCTGTCTTCTCAATTGCTCAGGTTTCAGTCTCACCCTAAGTACTCTCTAGTCATCTATAAAGACCGAAGACCTCCTGCAAGAACAGGGTAGATGTGAGTAGATATTTCTAATGGAAAAATAAGTGGAGGAGGGGAGGGGCTGGAGGAGATGCTTTAAAACAAAAGAACATTTCAGAACTTCTTTACATCAGAAAGAATTTAAAAAGGGTTAAAAGGAATACACTTGCAGGTAACTCAGATGCATTTTCACTTCTGTACAAGAGAGCATCTGCTGGCAAAACACAGGAAAATGTTATAAATCACACAAATCTTGCTGTATGTAGTTTCTACATGTACTACAGCATAACTTCAAGACTTTAATGACACTTTAAAAAAAAAAATCTGAACACCTTCTTGCCCAAACATTCGTACTGAGGTCCAGTTAAAAATTATTTCAGAGATTTGGGAGATTTTCCAAGTCTGAACTGAATTCATCAAACTCAAATGGTGGACTTAATTTTGCTTAAACACTCCCACCTCCAGATATGAACTTTCAGCCCAAAAGGAAAATTTGTAAGGAAGTTACAAGCAACAATGAAGAGGTGTAGAGACTTCAACAGTCATCTTCAGACTTCACTGCCACCAACAGAAAGACAGCTTATATGACAGATGCTCTACAGCAGGGGTCAGCAACCTACGGCACGCGTGCCAAACACAGCACACGAGCCGATTGAGCAGCATGCAGCTGCCTGCGGCAGGCCTGACCCCTAGCCCCACTCAGCCCCGTCGCTCTGCACTGCGGGGGCAGGAGGCAGAAGCTTGGTCCTGTGGCAGCCAAGCTTCCCCCCTCCCCCACATCTTCCCCCAGCGTGGTGCTTTCCTGCCTCGCCCTCTCTCCTTCCCTGGAGCCAATCAGCTGATGGCCCTAGCGAGGGGGAGGGGGAAGAGCGGCAGCGTGCAGGCAGCTCCATAGAGGAGGCAGAGAGAGGTAGGGACGGGGCCCTGGGGAAGGGGGTGGAACAGGGCACATCCCTTCCAGCCCCCCTGCCATGAGCCGCTCAGGGCAGGGGGCTGGGAGCACCACCACGAGCCGAGCACGCCAGCCCTCTGCCCTGACCCCCCCCACACACACAGCCTTCTGCCTTGCATCCCCACCCCCCCCCCAGCCCTCTGCCCTTACCCTTGAACCCCCCCACCCAGCCTTCTGTCCTGCACCCCCAGCCCTCTGCCCTGATCCCTGACCCCCCCAGCCCTCTACCCTGACCCCCCCCCACACACTCAGCCTTCTGTCCTGCACCCCCAGCCCTCTGCCCTGATCCCTGATCCCCCCAGCCCTCTGCCCTGACACCCCCCCCACACACAGCCTTCTGCCCTGAACCCCCCCCACACCCCCAGTCTTCTGCCCTGACCCTTGACCCCCCCACACACACCCAGCCTTCTGCCCTGGACCCCCCCAGCCCTCTGCCCTGACCCCTGAACCCCCTCACCCCAGGTCTGGGATCCCGGACACAGGCCCTGCTCAGCCCACTGCCAGCCTAGGAGAACAGAACCCCAGGCTGGCAGCGAGCTGAGCAGGCTGGCGGTGTAAGATCAGCATTTTAATTTAATTTTAAATGACGCTTCTTAAACATTTTGAAAACCTTGTTTACTTTACATACAATAGTTTAGTTATATAATATAGACTTACAGAAAGAGACCTTCTAAAAACATTAAAATGTATTACCGGCACGCGAAACCTTAAATTAGAGGGAATAAATGAAGACTCGGCACACCACTTCTGAAAGGCTGCCGACCCCTGATCTACAGAGAGGCTGTGTTGGATTGTATCAATAGCAACAGGGCCAAAAGGAGGATATAACTTGGGAAGGGTCTGCATGCTGTAGGGCCATGTTAGAGTTATGAAGAGACCAAGAAGTGAGAAGCATGGAGAAGAGGTAAGTGAAATGGGGACAGCACAGTAGAGAAAAAGGAGACAGCTACAAGATTAAGAGGAGATTGGAAAAGAGGCAAGGAGGCCAGTAGAAGACGGTGACTTTGTCGACACTGGTGGCGGCATGTGGGGTACATGTAATATTATTCCTGGGGGATTTCCAAGCCAAAAAATTAAAAATTCTACGCACAATCTTTTAAAATACTATATATTTTATTTGTCAAAACACCACAATATAATCGTGCCAGTTTCAATTATGTTGGTAATTTATTTCAAAATATCTGTCACCAAGTATGTCTGTAACAATACAGACCAAAAAAGAGATTCTGGTAATTTTTTTTTATTACACAAATAGATTCCTTACTAGGCATATTAATACAGAACTTTGAGTAATTCATTTAAATTACAATACCGAACTGTATTTTCTGCACCTGTCAGAATCAGTGAAAAGGCTTGTGGAAGTCAGAGGTAACGGAGGAGCTGAGGGAGAGGGAAGGAGCCTGGAGTGAACCTGGAGGGTTGTTGGGTGTAGATGTGAGAAGTATAGAACAGGGCTTTTTTGGAGGGGAGGGAGGGAGGGATTGTTAGGGAGTTGGGAAGCCTCCCCCATGCAGACTCCAAGCCTCTCCCATTCAGGCAGGCACATCTGTCCCTGTCCTGGCACCCGCCATCCATTCCCATGGGTGTTTGCAGCCTCCTCCCCGCATCGCCATGTGTCCCTGCAGCCCCCTTCTCCCCATCCTTATGTGACCTTGCACCCCCAACTCCCATTCAGCCCCTGGTTCATGGCTGTCACCCACTAGCTCCTGAGCCTATGCCCCAGTCTGTTCCCCCACACACACACTAGCCATTCTGAACCCCAGTCTGTGACATCCCCCAAGCAACCCCATGTACCCCACTCTGTCCTAACCTGGCTCCATGGGCAGGGTGCTGTGATGAACTCCTCCTCTGGGAGTAATGACATGCACCTACACACAGCTGTGAAAAGCAGGCTGTAGTGTGCAGTTACATCTGGCAGTGAAAGGCTCCAGCAGCTGCACCTGCTAGAGCCTTTCCCTGCTGCTTCAGCCTTTCACTGTGGTGGGAAAAAGGCTCCAGCAGTGGGACACTACACTGCTAAAACTGGGAGGCATTGCTTGGGCATGTAGAGAGCCACACAGGGTATACATCCTAAGGTTTAGGCAGGTGTCTACCCACCTAAGCAGTGCCATATCAACTACTCTGTTTATAAGCGTTAGGGGTGTGTGCAGTGTATATACTCTACATGCTGCCGTAAGAGTAGACGTAGCGCATGGATGGAGAAAGGAAAGAACTTCAGGAACAGAAGGAGACAAAGAGGTGGGAAGAGCCACGGATGAGGGTTTGGGGCTAAGTTCATATAAGATGCGCAGCAGGCTATCAAAGCCCGAGCTGCTGGGGCCAGGCAGAAGAGCCCTTCTGCCAGCCAGCCCCAGCCCAGCCCCGCCCCGCCAGAGCTACCACAGCCTAGAAGAGGAGCCCCTCCCTCAGCCCGGCACAGCCCAGGCCCGCCAGAGCTGCCACAGCCAGGGAGAGGAGCCTCTGCCCAGGCCCACCAGTGCTGCCGGGGAGAGGAGCCACTCCCCTGGCTCAGTCCAGCCCAGCCCTGCCGGAGCTGCCATGGCCCTGGAGAGGCGCCCCTCCCCCAGCCCCAAGCTGCTGCAGCGAGAGGGCTGGGGGGAATCTGCCCTCCAAACCCCTCGTCCCCAACCCCACCCCAAGTCTGCACCCCAACCCTCTGTCTCAGCCTGAGCCCCCTCCTGCACGCTGAACCCCTCATCCCTGGCCCCCCTTAGATTCCACACCCCCAGCCAGAATCCTCATCCCCCCTGCATCCCAACCCTCTGCCCCCTCCCACACTCCAAACCCCTCAACCCCACATCACCTCCATATTGGTGCACATAAATTCATTCCATAATGGACGTAAAAAAATTAGAGGGAACACTGGTTTGGGGACCAGAAGGGAGATAAGAGGAAAGGGCTCCGACATTAGGAGAAGCCAGTTCTGGGAGCTCAGGATAGGGACAGAGGAGATAACAGCTTGGGTGGGGGGGGGGTAAGAGGAGGAGAGCAGGATTTCAGACAAGACTCGAGAGTACAGATGCATCACTCCATACTGCACAGGGATTTATGATATCATTATATGCCCCTATTCCCCCATGCAGGCACAGCAAGAGAAAGCCCCAAGTAGAAATGCCATGATGGAACTTGCCATTCCCAGGGTGCTGTGGGGTCTGCGATTCAATGCACACACCCCATGCAGAGTGAGAGGCACTTACAGAGCAACAGAGGCAGCGGCAGGGCAGAGGGAGGTGAATGTGGGTTCCGCTTACACCTGAGAGAAGCAAAGAGGAGAGTTGACAGCAAATTGGATGGGAGGGAGTGAGAGTGTGTGTGTGTGTAACCCAGAGTCCAGCTTTAATGCTGTGCCAAGTACCTGGCTCTCATGATCCCTGGCCTCACTCACCTCCACGACAGGCCTGAATGAAGAACATTTTAGGCTTGTTCTGGAGACTTGGGCAGTTTGCATTATCAAAGAGTGTGAAAATCTCCTGTAACTGTGAGAAGAAAGAAGAGAACTAAGCACATCCCCATGGTATTTCCCCCTTCCTTCCATATATGCCTCCCCATTACTTCCCAATTCCCCATAATTTCCTATGCTTCTTACATGCGATTCTTCTCATTATTACATTGAGTTCCCCACCAATTCCCAACCACTTCACATGTGCTTCCAGGCTCCCATTACCTGTTTGCCCTGCCAATATCCCTCCCCCACCCCCCAGTACTGCTTCCTAAAGCTATGGAAGAGATTAGTATGTAGGAAGGTACCTGCAGTAACTTGCCATCAACTCCATAAATCCCACCCTCGATGCCATGCGAGAGTAGAGCCACAATGCAGGAATCCACATCTCGGTGAGCTGGCAGCTGAGAGAACATCTGCAATGCCTTCTGCATCTCCTGGAGGGAGAGAAACACATTCAGTGGTCCCTTCAGAAAGAGAAACGAGTGGAAAGAGCCAAGTGATACTCCTGGGGGAATTCTGTGCCACTGCGCATGCAGAATTTGCACAGAAATTAATGCTTTTTGCGCAGAATTTTCTTTTCCTCCATAGAAATGAGCTGCTGGCTGCCACTAGGGGCTGCTGGACCTGGCAGAGCACAGCTTGAAAGTAAAAGACACTGTTGGGGGAAGAGGGAGGGAGCACACCCTGAAGGAAGGAAACTCCACGCAAGCCTGGGATCCAGCATCAGGCTTTTTCTCCCTCTCGATCCCTGGGCTCTGAGGGGGAGGGTGTGCAAGTGTCTGGGCTGGGGGGGGAGGGCCCGCAGCTAGGGTCTGGGGATTAGGGGGTGCGTACAAGTGTCTGAACTGGGGGACACACCACACAGCTGGGCTCTGGGGGCGGAGGGAGTGTGGGTGTCTAGCTCTCCCCTATTGGGCTCTGGGGAGGAGGGAGCAGAGAAACAGGAACTGGGTTGTTGTAGGGGTTTCTTTAACACTCTACTCCTGGAGGAATTTGTGTGTGTACTGTTACAGACATAACTGCTGATAGGTATTTTGAAATAAATTACCAAAATAATTGAAACTGGCATGATTATATAGTGTTGTTTTCACAAATAAAATATGCAGACTTTTAGAATTATTGTGCACAGAATTTATTTTTTTGGCACAGAATTCCCCCAGGAGTAGTGAACCACAAGCCTAATTTAAGGGGGAGGATAGGGATAAAGGAATATTCTAATGCTTTCAAACAGCAGCAAAATGCCCTTATTTCTTCAGTATCTTTCATTCCTAAGGCTCCAAAAACGCTTTGTAGGCGCTACATAGGAATCACTCAACCACTTCTGAAATTCAGCTGCCTTAAGTGTGAGACACAGCCATTTAAGAGATAAGAAATTCCGTAGACAATTACCACTGCACAGGGAGCTTAGGTTGACAGAATATAATTTGCCAGAGCCTGGTCAGGATACTGGGGCAGCTTTTGGGATAAGTGCCCATGGTAACTCAGGTACTTAGATACTAACAGTGATGAACATGGTAAGAACTGCCAAGTATCAGTGGGGTTGCCGTGCCAGTCTGTATCCACCAAAACGAGGAGTCCAGTTTCACCTTAAAGACTAAAGCTTTTGTGGGTAAAAACCCCACTTCTTCAGATGCATTGAGTGAAAATTACAGCTACAGACTATCTGTAATTTTCACTCCATGCATCTGAAGAAGTGGGGTTTTTACCTGTGAAAGCCTATGCCCAAATAAATCTGTTAGTCTTTAAGGTGCCACTGGACTCCTCGTTGTTTTTATGGTAGAACTATTTACAATGGATGAATCCTTAATAACCATGAGTAGACAGGTTCTTGGATTTGATCTGTTATCCAGAAAATGGCTTCTGGAACAGCACAGCACCCCTTAGTGGGCATCATTAGGTTCAGCACCAACTCAGAGGGAAGAACACTCCTACTGAACTAGCAAATGAAGAACAAGTTTGCTGAGGAGACGGAAGTCTACTGGCAAGACCATAGGCCTGGATGGCAAAAGACCTGGGTTTTAAGAGAGCCTTTAACCTTAATTTCCACAAGACTTTGTGCAAGTCACTTCAGTTTCACCATCTACAAAATGGGTTAATACCTCACACTCTCACTGTGAGGCTTAATCAGTGAATATTTCAGGTTCTACGAGATCCTCAGAATGGAATAGAGAAACGCTGATTATTTAATCAGAACAAAAAAACAACCCCATCCTTTGTTAACATTAAGTTAAGCTTGTTGGAGTAACATTTTTTTTCCCCCTTACCACCACTACAGCTGTAGTTAAACCCACAGCTTTACTACTGAAGAGTATGACAGTGATAAGGTAACATCCCTAAAGATCTGAATCCTTCAGAGACCTTATATTCTCTAACACAAATATTTTATATGGAAACCTTCCATACAGGGGCTCTCAAACACTATCATATTGTCAACCATATCCTAATGGAGAGAGTGTCTTGTTGACACAGCCCCTTATCATTACCCAGCCCCATCCTTCCCTTCCATTGACTGTCAGCTTGTCCCCAAGACACCAATGCAATAGTTACAAGTCCCCAACCCCTCTCTAGGCAGCACAGGAACCTCCTCACCTGTGCAGTTTGATTATGCAGGACAGTCACCCTGTAGCCAAGGTGCTTGAACAGCATCTCCAGAGCAGTGTAATCCACATCTCCACCCGAACGGAACTCCAAGTCCTTCTCACTGCTGAAATGCACGTTGCTGAGCACGAGTGCCATGCCTCGGGGCTGTGATATCAACTTATAAGCCTGTTAACAACAGAGAAAGGCAGAAATAGGTAAACCCAGCAATGTGGGAAAAGAAAAAGTTACAGGGTACTACACACCCATTCCATTATTGTGATGAGATGTGCAAGACCTTTGGGGAACAAGAGATGCAAAGGTACAACTAGAGGAACCATCTTGGGCTAGAAATGCTCTATTTGGCTTCCTACGTGGGGTGAAGGCTCCATCATTTGTAACAGGTACTGAGACATACAGACCACCATGGAAGATTAGGTGTTTCTCCCATAGGATTTGTATAGAATACTCATCCAGTTCCTGTGAGCCTGGGGAGCAACTCCTCCCTTTCCAGCTGAGACAAAATGAAAGCAGCAGAGTTTGTCAGCCCCAACACAGATGAAACACATGTGCATGGATTGATAGGCACACGTAGTTGTGTATATTGGCATAAAGAGTGAGAAGACTGGAGCAGCCATCTCAAGAAGTTCCAGGAGCATGTGTAGCACAGGATTATGACACTGATCCAGGGTTTTCTCTGACTCTTGCTGGTGGGAGCCACATGAGGTGGACTATGGCAGGTAACACCTTCGAGTTACATGTGCGTCAATATGTCTCTACAGCCCAAAAATGCATTTTTCTTCACCCAGTCTGCTTGTGGAGTGCTCTTTCTTCAGCTCATCCAACTATCCCACCCCTGTAGGGGTGAGTACTCCCTCAGTTCCTGCCCCACCAAGTACTCACCAAGTGCTGGTGAGCATGATAGAATTCTTGGGTGCATGGCTTCACCAGAATGTAAGGAGGACCATCTCCATTATCCAAGGAATGCTCCATTAGCTCTATTTGAGAGATACAGAAATCAGCAAAAGTTCTGGTTGCAAAACATATTTAACATGAAATAGCTACTTAGACATAGTATACAGTGCTTCACATATTGAAAGCGCTGCACAAATGTTTTCTACTGTAAGATGTTTCCACTCATCTTTCATCCAGTAGGCCAGTCCCTTGTGGGTATCTGGAGTCAGCAATGTGACATGAATGAGAAGTTATTACTGCTTTTACTGCTGTTTGTCCTGCACAAACAATACTTCTCAGAGAAAGGAACTGGAGCCCATTGCTTCTTGTGCATTAACAGAATTGTTTACCAAGTTGCAATCAGTTACATCCATGCAAACCCATTAAAGGTAACTGCGTTGTGGACAAGTGACACAGTTTAATTTATCAAGCTGGGCTTTCTCCTCCTCATCCATCACCTCCAATTATGCCTTCAGTGACACTCATGCAATCCCATTGTTTTTAAATGGCTTTTGTATCAGAGGAATTGATTGGAAGTGCACAACAGGGAAGGGAACCTAGATCACGCCTTCTGAGCTATGCTATTTCTGCAGCAGGAGAAAAAAAAGCAGTAGAATCTTTGTAGTTATTAAAATGAGTATATACAACTGAATAATACACATAGGAAACAGTCTTTCAAGAGATCATTTTTAGTCACTTTTCAGTCACCTGCAGTGGGACTGGGATCCCATAATATGGCAGAACCAGCTGTCATAATAGAGGGAACAGGTAAAATGTATTTTGTTGCAGGCGTATTTTGTTGGGTGGGCAAAAAAAAAAAATAATAATAAAAACAGACTGTGGTAATTTTCAGGAAAACACTAAAACTCTTGTCAGTTTACTAAAAGTAGCCTATTCTGGAAACTGCTAAATATTTTGTCTGAGCCTCTCTCTCTCTCTCCTATATATGTTCATCTCCCTTGCCCGAATCTGGTGGGAATCAAGTCTGGTCAGAGAATCACACTCACAGGTTTTGTTGTTCTGTGATGTCACATACTGTCACTCACAGGCATCAGCTTCTAATTTTCCCCAAGGGTGCTCAATCCCCACTCAGCCCCAGGCCCTGTCCCACTCCACTCCTTCCCTCAAGGCTCCAACCCTTCCCTGCCTCTCCCTCCCAGCACTTCTTGCACCACACATCACTGAACAGCTGCTCTGCTGCATACAGGAGAGAGGGGGAGGAGTTGATCAGCAGGGACAGGGGGTGAGCAGGAGTGGGAGGGAGGGAAGGGGAGCTTGGCTGCTGGTGGGTGCTAAGCACCTGCTAAATTTTTCTCCGTGGATGCTTGGCACCTATGCTGTCACTGTTGTATCAGTTTATTGTCAGTTCTGTAAGCAGTTTTTCTGTAAATTTTTTTTCAAAAAGCAACAGTAAGCCTGACATATAAATAACTTGAATGGTATGTATGAAAGTTCTAAAAACGGTGCTTAAGCGGTTTAAACAATTCCAGGGTTTTTTTTTTAAACTTATTTATATAATCATTAAAAAAATCTGCACCTTTTAAGGCAAAACAGTGGTGCAACGTGTTTTGACATTCCATGTGATATATACAGGATGGCAGTGTGTCAATTAGAATTTCAACAATGTAAAGAAAGTTTTGGTTTTTTTTAATTAAAAGTTTTTAATTCTTACATTTAAACAAGGGATAAAAAGAGATATGTGCTAAATTCCCTGTAAGCTGTGTGGCTATGCAGCAGCCTATTTAGCGCCACGCAAGCACTCAGGGTACCCACTCAGCCAGGACTTGCTGCAGCCAGGGGAGAGGTGCCCATAGGCACTGAATTCCCCACTAGCCGGGGAGTGCTCGACCCCCCACCTCAACCCCTTCTCCAAGTCCCTGCCCCCGCTCCACCTTCCCCACCCACCTCTTCCCCAGAGCGTGCTCCATCCCCTCTTCTACTCCCGGAGCTTCCTACATGCTGCGAAACAGCTGTTTGCGGCAGCAGGAGGGAGGGGGAGGAGTTGGTCAATGGGGACACCGGCAGGTGAGAGGCACTGGGGGAGGAGGGAGCTTGGGTGCTGCTGAGCAGCACCTGCTAATTTTTCTCTGTGGGTTCTCCAGACCTGGAACACCCATGGAGTCAGTGCCTATGGAGGCACCCACTCAGCCCCAGACCTGCCCATGATGTTTCATTCCATATTCTTTATGACAATATGCTTATGATATGAATATGACATAACTGAGATATACTTTAGCCAAGATGGCTCATATGACATATCATTGGAAAGGTTATGGTTTACTGAATGTGATTATACAATTTGTATGACTGTATCATTTCTGTATCTGAAGTTAGGAATATTAACTATGTATCTGTATTTCAAATCTGTTACTTTGGGTGTCAGCCCCAACCAGCCCTTCAGGTACAACAATGGAAAAGCCAGACAGGGCTAATGGGCCATTAGCAAAGACAATGGACTGTGAAAGAGTTTAGTCTTCTTGTGGAAGCTGGAGACAGCCTACAGGCAATGGCTACCAGAGCCACACAGAGTCACGTGTCTGAGTCACCTGGTACTAGATACCGCTCCTCCCCTTTTGGAATGCCAGTGTTTTTCCACTAGAAGACAAAAGGTTCCCACCTTACACAAGAGCTATAAGGCAGGGGAGTGACATCATTAGGAGTCTCCTCTGCCTCCCTACCCTAACTGAACTGGGGGGAGAAGGATTAAGCCCAAGCTGGAAGGGCATCTAGCTTGTGAGTAATACTAACTGAGGCTTCAAGCTAGAGACCAGTGCAGTTGCCTTTCAAGACTTTCTGTAATCTGCCTACAACAATATCTAGGGTGAGAAATTACTATTTGTAACCAATTTCTTCAGTGAAACAAGCTTAGTTTGCGTGTTTGGTTTTATTTCCTTAGTAATTTGCTTTGTTCTGTTTGCTACCCCTTTAACCACTTAAAATCTGCCTTTTATAGTTAATAAAATTTGTTTTGTTTCTTATTAAACCCAGTTTCTGTAATTTCTGGTGGAGGGAGGAGAAGGGAATAGAAGTTGTGCATACTTTCCTCCACATTGAGAGAGGAGGTGGATTTCATAATATACCGTTGTGTCTGCACTCCAAGGGAGGTGGACACCTGAGTGCTTGGGCAAGTCCCTTAAGCTGAGCCTTCCCAGATCTGATCTCAGTGTCTGTTTCGTTCTGAAGTTGGGTGTGGCCCTGCTTGTGTGTTTGCTGGAGGAGGCTTAATGGCCAGGCTCAGCAAGACAGGTAAAAAGGGCCCCAGGCTGGCATAACAGGTGGGCTCAGTGGTATCTCAGCACATCAGATGGCATCCTAAGGGGTCCAACCTTTCACACTGCGTGGCTGGGGCAGCCCAGACCTGCCACTGGTCCATGCTAAGGTGGAGCTGGGCAGCGGAAGTGAAAGCAGGGAACCTGTCTTTTGGGGTACCATTAAAAGCAACTATATATCCAGGCCCTAAAATTGCACTCACAGAAAAATTTCTAATGAAGTTTCTTTGCAATGATTCACAAACAAAACTGGACTTTAAATTAAAAAACACCCATGTTAAGAAATGTTGACATTAAAGAATCATCATGTTTTCCATAACTCTCCCTTCCAAATAGATTAAGCGTAGCACAGAATCACATACTGATGCATAACTATGAAATACAAAATAAAGAATTGTTAATGGTAAGATTATTAAAAACATAGCTATCAATATTCTTAATTTGTAATTATGTGTAGTGAATAAATACAGATAAGGTAATGATTAGGCCAAGTCCTTGCTAGCATAAGTGTGATTTTGCCAATTACTCCTTTACATAGAATTGCTAATCTGCTTAACGTGATATTGCTTACATAAAAAAAGGTAATATGTTGTGCTGAAAGATGTAAAAGAGATACACAAACATATAATGATAAATAACCCTCCTCTTTTTCTGAAAAGCCCCAGGACAGGATGACATGACCCAAAAACTGCAAAACCAGCCGGAAAAACGTAGAAGTTGGGTAATTGAAGCTTACATGAGTAATGTCTGGGTTACTTAAAATCCAAAGAGGAGCCGTGCTAAAAGCCAACTGGATAAAGATTACTTTAATCTGTAATGTAGAAATGTATAGTGAACATGGGCCCAAAGTGGAGAAACACCGGACCAGAAACTGAAGAATGGGACCAAGGGATCAGAGAAAGCAATGTCTGTTGTGGAAGCTGGAAGAACGTCCCAGTGCCCACGAATTTGGTAATTTGGGCCCATTTACTAATTCTGTCTGGTTTGTCATTATTTGTTTGGCATAAACATATGTCCAGACATTATAAGTGACAATAATTCTGTCTGAAATTGTTGAATAAAGGCAAAAATTGATTAGGCCTAATTTAGGTGGACATGTGACTTGTTTCCCAACTTTTAACCCCATCATTGTCCCTTTTCTGTCTCTCTCTGTCCCTCTCCTGTGCTGGCTGGGACAAGGATCCAGTGGAGGCAACGCCACAGGTTGGATGAGAAGTCCCAGAATGGAAGAGTGACAGAGACCCAGTAGGGACGGGGCATATGTAGGTAAGACAGACAGAAAGACAGAGGGGATTAGAGGGATCACATTTCTTGTTAGCGTCACAAGTTTTTTGGTGATTTAACTCCGTTTATCCTAATTATTTAAAATTGTCATTTGTTGCCTTTTTTTATTAGAACATAAAACTCATTATTACATGATCCACAGAACTGAATCGGTAAAATATGCACATGCCATAGATTTGTAACTTTCATTTTACTGACGTAATCCTCATCCTTCCTCCTCCTCCTATTTGCTAACCCCAAATGTCAAACCACATCTAAAATTAGATTGTAAACTCATTAGGACTGTGTGGCTGTGCCTCTCTTTTGTTTTGTAAAAGCATACTTCTGGGTGCTTTTAAGATAACAATATAATCCTCTCTCAGAATCTCTAGTGCTACCTAAATAACTCAAGGTCTCATTCTCTATATTCTGTCCCTCTCTTCTCATACATCTTAAACTTAAAAAGAAGAACTTTAAAATTCTGAATTTTATAGTTCACACATTTTGCTTACATAATGGAGTTACTTCTATGATTGTATAAACCATGATGAAAGCTAATTAGAAACTGATTTGCTATCTTTTCCACTAGTCTCACAGTAATTTCTCAGCAAAATTCTTCCTCCAGCATCAAACTCAAAAAAAAGCTAACCTAACTGGAAAGTATATTTATAATAGCCCATGTCTCAAGGCATTCTTGGTGAAAAGCGTGTGTTACCATTGGAACTTCCAGATTTCTGGGCTAAGCAAAATGGTGTGCAGTGTTTAGGGCAGGGTTGGCCAACCTGTGGCTCCAGAGCCACATGCGGCTCTTCAGAAGTTAATACAGGCAAGTCGCATCTTAGGCGCATTTAACATGCGCGAATTCAGCTTTGCGTGGTCGGGAAAAAAAGAAAAAACAATATAAAAACCGCATCTGTAGTGCGGGCGATTCCGCCCGCCATTCAACTCAATGAGTGTTTCACTATACGCAGTTTTCGCTTTACGCGCTAACCGCAGAACGGAACCCGCGCGTAAGATGATACTTGCCTGTATGCAGCTCCTTGTATAGGCACCGACTCCGGGGCTGGAGCTATAGGCACCAACTTTCCGATGTGCCAGGGAGGTGCTCACTGCTCAACCCCTGGCTCTGCCACAGGCCCTGTCCCCACTCCACCCCTTCCTGCCCCCTCCCCTGAACCTGCCATGTCCTCGCTCCTCCCCCACAGAACCTCCTGCACACCACAAAACAGATGACTGGGAGGTTAGGGGAGGAAGGGGGAGGCACTGATAGGTGGGGCTGCCGGTGAGTGGGAGGTGCAGGGAGAGCTGATGGGAGGGGCTGCTGGCATATTACTGTGTCTCTCTGGCAATGTACATTGGTAAATTCCAGTTCCTTCTCAGACTCAGGCTGGCCACCCCTGATTATGAGGAAGGAGAGCGAGAAGTAGTCTATTTTGCCCCTTGAAGGAATGGCCAATTCAACCTTCACTACGCCATGGATTACTCACCACCAACCTGGCGTGGTCTCTTTGGTGAGAGGCAGGATTCACGAACTGGGAACGGGACACTTGACTCATAATCTTGGCTCAGCTGCAAGAGATCATACAAATCCATGAGGTCACCAGTCGAAGATGCCTGTTAATCTGTCCAGTACAGAACTGTAGGGATTGAGGAATTGAATATAAATCTTTAAACCTTTAGATCACCAACTCTGATCCAGATCTCAGTCACAAGGAATGCATGGCTCAAGAGAATTAGGCTAGGTTTTCTTTAAACTCAAGATCTCTTCTTCTCCATGCTCACCTAATCCCATCTGAATCCCCTTGTAGAGTTCCCCCCTCCTCACATTCAGGGTACTTTCTCTGGATTCATCTTTAATCTCAGCTATATGCCCTACTCAACCTCCCCTTCCCCATAGTCCCCTCTTTTAGGCTACTTTCAAAGGGTTTTTTTTTTTTTAATTGTGTTGGTGCTTCCCCCTGCCCTTGCCTCTTTATGACATATAAAGAATGCCTGGGAAGTTTATTTTTACCAAAAGGATTTTTCTGCTTGTTTTTAAACAATCAGGATTGTAAAATCTGGCCTTTCCCCAGTATAAAGTTCTTATTGAGATATCTTATCACCTTAGTTAATATGGTAATGGTATTGAATCTTTAACAAAGGCTTCCTTTACTCAAACATTAGCCACTGTAAATAAAACAGCAAGAACAAAATCCCTTCCCCTCTTAACAATTCACTTCCACCAGCTCTCTAGTCAGAGAATCTTCCAGCCTAGACAGGACCTAAATTTTAATGTTTAAAAAAAAAAACAAACCACCACACACAACAAACCTTTTCAGGCCTTTATGCCTCTTCACAGTATATGAGTCCAATTCACATTATCCCCACAACCCTTTGCTTATCACTTATTACACTCAGGTTCTCCCCCAATCGCCTCTCACCCCCAAAAGCCAAACATTTATTTTGTTTACATTCAAGGTACACCCACCCTTCATGATCACATCTATTCCCAAAAGAGTTCCATTCTCCCGATTTTGTAGTCCTCTCTTACCCTTGCAATCCCATTGCTCAGGCTGGGTATGGCGTTCAAGAGCATTTCCTCCAGGTGCTGCTGTTTGGTTTCTCGCAGAGCTTCACAGAAGGCTGAGAAGGCTGTGGGGCCCCTCTTGGGCAGCAGATTCAGTAACTCTACATTTTGGCTGAAGCACCCAGCCTTGGCCTGGATCCACAGATTAAAAAAAATTAAGAAACCAGAACAAAAACCCCCTCCAGAATTAATTACATCTCAAAATGAGTTTCAAATCCTCTTCCCTGATCTGAAATGCTCCATCATCATGCGTTCTAGGCTGTGTATCTTTATTTAATCCTTCATATTTTTCCTCTATACAATTCTTACCCCCTGCACTTCCCTGTACAGTATCCATCCTGTTCCTCCTTTATTCCACACTCTATGTTCGAACACAATTTCCATCATATCCCAACCACCCAGTCCCAGGGCCCATACATCTATATACAAATCCATCAGAAAACATGTTAAGGAAACATTATGCTTATACTGTTAATTTGAAAAATGTTACAAGATGCTATACACAAGTATCTAAACTGGTAAGAAAAAAGAACTATGACATACTATTTCTCAAATACTATATGCTTGCATAATTAAAGACAAATATAATAAGGAACATTAACACTCGTATGAGCATTAACAGTTTTTTAGATGAAATTTCTTAGGGTTTAAAAAAGAAAAACAGCAGGAATTAGAACCTTCATGTCATGGAAATTTATAACTGGAGTTCATCAGAATGGTCTATCCCACATACCTTATGAATGATGTCCAAAGGACTCTGTGCACTTCACTACATTTTTTACACTGTGCAGGTGAATTAGCTATACACATACGTGCACCTCAGCCTTCTGTAAGGTGAACCTACTATGAGCTGTAAACTACATAGTGAGATTTACCACCATTTGACCTAATCAAAACCAATTTTGAGCAGGATACTTGGATTTCTTCTCCTTGCTAAATGTCAGCTATTACCTACTGTTATCACTAATGCTATTTTTTTAAATAGCATTTAAAGAATATCAACAAGAATATTTCTATAGCAGGGAATTTTTTTCTTTTCTCTCTTTGTAATTCAAAACAGTGGAGCTCTTTTTGATCTACCTTTCAATTTGTTCCCCTTTAAGCCAGAGATGAAGCCCCAAAAATTCCAGCCTGAAAAGTGAAAAATTTGCAAAGTTATAGCAACTTTAGTTGCTTTAGCTTAAAAGTAGGGCTGTTGATTAATCACAGTTAGCGCACGCAATTAATTCAAAAAAAGAATTAATCGCAATTAATTGCAGTTTTAATCATATTGTTAATAAATTTCAATTGAATTCTATTGTTTAAATATTTTTGGATGTTTTTCTACATTTTCAAATATATTGATTTCAATTACAACACAGAATATAAAGTGTACACTGCTCACTTTGTATTATTTTTATTACAAATATTTGCACTGTAAAAATAAACCAAAGAAACAGTATTTTTCAGTTCACCTCATACAAGTATTGTAGTGCAATCTCTTTATCGTGAAAGTGCAACTTACAAATGTAAATTTGTTTGTTACATAACTGCGCTCCAAAACAAAACTTTAGAGCCTACAAGTCCACTCAGTCCTACTTCATGTTCAGCCAATTGCTATGACTAACAAGTTTGTTTACATTTATGGGAGATAATGCTGCCCTCTTATTTAAAATGTCACCAGAAAGTAAGAACAGGCATTCGCATGGGACTTTTGTAGCCAGCATTGCAAGGTATTTACATGCCAGATATGCTAAACATCCACATGCCCCTTCATGCTTCAGCCACCATTCCAGAGAACATGCTTCCATGCTGATGACGCTCGTTAAAAAAAGAATGCATTAATTAAATTTGTGATTGACCTCCTGGGGGAGGGGGGGAACTGTATGTCTCCGGCTCTATTTTACTTGCATTCTGCCATGTATTCCACATTATAGTAGTCTTGGATGATAACTCAGCACATGTTTATTTTAAGAACACTTTCACTGCAGATTTGACAAAATGCAAAGAAGGTACGGATGTAAGATTTCTAAAGATACCTACAGTACTCGACCAAAGGTTAAGAATCTGAAGTGCCTTCCAAAAATTTTAGAGGGACGAGGTGTGGAACATGGTTTCAGAAGTCTTAAAAGAGCAACACTCTGATGAGGAAACTACCAGTGCGATTAATCACATGATTAAATCGCTTGACAGCCCTACTTATAAGAGATGACTGTCCCAACTGATCAGTCTACTGCTCTAGCTAGGATAGTAACAGCACTTTGCTCTTTTTAGTACCTATCTGTAATCATTAGATCACTTGCTATCCAACCTTCTTAAAGCAGTTTACACAACGTTACATAAGAACGTAACATAAGAACGGCCGTAGCGGGTCAGACCAAAGGTCCATCTAGCCCAGTATCTGTCTACCGACAGTGGCCAATGCCAGGTGCCCCAGAGGGAGTGAACCTAACAGGCAATGATCAAGTGATCTCTCTCCTGCCATCCATCTCCATCCTCTGACGAACAGAGGCTAGGGACACCATTCTTACCCATCCTAGCTAATAGCCATTTATGGACTTAGCCACCATGAATTTATCCAGTTCTCTTTTAAACATTGTTATAGTCCTAGCCTTCACAACCTCCTCAGGTAAGGAGTTCCACAAGTTGACTGTGCGCTGCGTGAAGAAGAACTTCCTTTTATTTGTTTTAAATCTGCTGCCTATTAATTTCATTTGGTGACCCCTAGTTCTTGTATTATGGGAATAAGTAAATAACTTTTCCTTATCCACTTTCTCAACATCACTCATGATTTTATATACCTCTATCATATCCCCGCTTAGTCTTCTCTTTTCCAAGCTGAAGAGTCCTAGCCTCTTTAATCTCTCCTCATATGGGACCCTCTCCAAACCCCTAATCATTTTAGTTGCCCTTTTCTGAACCTTTTCTAGTGCTAGAATATCTTTTTTGAGGTGAGGAGACCACATCTGTACACAGTATTCGAGATGTGGGCATACCATGGATTTATATAAGGGCAATAATATATTCTCAGTCTTATTCTCTATCCCCTTTTTAATGATTCCTAACATCCTGTTTGCTTTTTTGACCGCCTCTGCACACTGCGTGGACATCTTCAGAGAACTATCCACGATGACTCCAAGATCTCTTTCCTGACTCGTTGGAGCCAAATTAGCCCCCATCATGTTGTATGTATAGTTGGGGTTATTTTTTCCAATGTGCATTACTTTACATTTATCTACATTACATTTTATTTGCCATTTTGTTGCCCAATCACTTAGTTTTGTGAAATCTTTTTGAAGTATTTCACAATCTGCTTTGGTCTTAACTATCTTGAGTAGTTTCGTATCATCTGCAAACTTTGCCACCTCACTGTTTACCCCTTTCTCCAGATCATTTATGAATAAATTGAATAGGATTGGTCCTAGGACTGACCCTTGGGGAACACCACTAGTTACCCCTCTCCATTCTGAGAATTTACAATTAATTCCTACCCTTTGTTCCCTGTCCTTTAACCAGTTCTCAATCCATGAAAGGACCTTCCCTTTTATCCCATGACAGCTTAATTTACATAAGAGCCTTTGGTGAGGGACCTTGTCAAAGGTTTTCTGGAAATCTAAGTACACTATGTCCACCGGATCCCCCTTGTCCACGTTTGTTGACCCCTTCAAAGAACTCTAATAGATTAGTAAGACACGATTTCCCATTACAGAAACCATGTTGACTATTGCTCAACAGTTTATGTTTTTCTATGTGTCTGACAATTTTATTCTTAACTACTGTTTCGACTAATTTGCCCGGTACCAACGTTAGACTTACCGGTCTGTAATTGCCAGGATCACCTCTAGAGCCCTTTTTAAATATTGACGTTACATTAGCTAACTTGCAGTCATTGGATACCGATGCCGATTTAAAGGACAGGTTACAAACCTTAGTTAATAGTTCCGCAACTTCACATTTGAGTTCTTTCAGAACTCTTGGGTGAATGCCATCTGGTCCCGGTGACTTGTTAATGTTGAGTTTATCAATTAATTCCAAAACCTCCTCTAGTGACACTTCAAACTGTGACAGTTCCTCAGATTTGTCACCTATAAAAGCCAGCTCAGGTTTGGGAATCTCCCTAACATCCTCAGCCGTGAAGACTGAAGCAAAGAATCCATTTAGTTTCTCCGCAATTACTTTATCGTCTTTAAGCGCTCCTTTTGTATTTTGGTCGTCAAGGGGCCCCACTGGTTGTTTAGCAGGCTTCCTGCTTCTGATGTACTTAAAAAACATTTTGTTATTACCTTTGGAGTTTTTGGCTAGCCGTTCTTCAAACTCCTCTTTGGCTTTTCTTATTACACTCTTGCAGTTGGCAGTGTTTGTGCTCCTTTCTATTTGCCTCACTAGGATTTGACTTCCACTTTTTAAAGGAACTCTTTTTCGCTCTCACTGCTTCTTTTACATGGTTGTTAAGCCACGGTGGCTCTTTTTTAGTTCTTTTACTGTTTTTCTTAATTTGGGGTATACATTGAAGTTGGGCCTCTATTATGGTGTCTTTTTTATGGTGTTAGTTTTTTAAAACAATTTTATTAGAGAAGCAATTAATGGCCATAATCGGGATTGGCCCCATATACAAGTACATAACGTATAATTAAAGACATTAACATATTTCAGCATTATAGCACCCTTTTGAAGGCAAGTGTTATTCTAGGGAAACTGAGTTGAGGTGAAGTTACTTGCAAAGATCACACTGCACATCTATAGCAGAGATATGAGTACAATGATATCATACCAATGACAATTAGACCTGTGTTTTCAAAATAACCTCCAAACCTTTCTTGAGTTTGTTCACCTTTTTAACTTATGAGATTCATGCTCCATAAAGATCCACTTTTGTTTTACTTATTTTTGTCAAAACCACAGCATTCATCACAACCTATTAAAAATAAAGGCTCTGACCCCACCCCCTCACAGAAAAACCTGAGAGGATTTATGCTCTGCCCACTGCTGACATCAGTGCTATTTACATGGCAAGTGGATGGATGCAAATAGCATTCTGTTCTCTCTTCTTATTTACATTTGTTTGGTTAAGCTTCTACACAGCTGCCTCTCATCATTGACACAGTGTCCTACATCCCATGGGAAGGAGACTCTGGAAAAATTCCACCATGATTTCAACAGCTTCCACCCCTCCATCAACCTCAGCCTGGACCTATCTACACGGGAGGTCCACTTCCTAGACACCACGGTGCAAATAAGTGGTGGTCACATTAACACCACCCTATACCGAAAACCTACCGACCGCTATGCCTACCTTCATGCCTCCAGCTTCCATCCCGGGCACACCACAAGATCCATTGTCTACAGCCAAGCACTGAGGTACAACCGTATCTGCTCTAACCCCGCAGACAGAGACCAACACCTAGAAAATCTCCACCAAGCATTCTCAAGACTACAGTACCCACACGAGGAAATAAGGAAACAGATCAACAGAGCCAGATGTGTACCCAGAAGCCTCCTACTGCAAGACAAACCCAAGAAAGAAACCAACAGGACTCCACTGGCCATCACATACAGTCCCCAGCTCAAACCCCTCCAACGCATCATCAGGGATCTACAACCCATCCTGGACAATGATCCCACACTTTCACAGGCCTTGGGTGGCAGGCCAGTCCTCGTCCACAGACAACCTGACAACCTGAAGCATATTCTCACCAACAACTGCACACCGCACCATAGTAACTCTAGCTCAGGAACCAACCCATGCAACAAACCTCGATGCCAACTCTGCCCACATATCTACACCAGCAACACCATCACAGGACCTAACCAGATCAGCCACACCATCACCGGTTCATTCACCTGCACGTCCACCAATGTAATATATGCCATCATATGCTAGCAATGCCCCTCTGCTATGTACATCGGCCAAACTGGACAGTCTCCAAGGAAAAGGATAAATGGACACAAATCAGACATTAGGAATGGCAATATACAAAAACCTGTAGGAGAACACTTCAACCTCCCTGGCCACACAATAGCAGATTTTAAGGTGGCCATCCTACAGCAAAAAAATCTTTAGGACCAGACTTCAAAGAGAAACTGCTGAGCTCCAGTTCATCTGCAAATTTAACACCATCAGCTTAGGACTAAACAAAGACTGTGAATGGCTTGCCAATTACAGAACCAGTTTCTCCTCCCTTGGTTTTCACACCTCAGCTGCTGGAACAGGGCCTCATCCTCCCTGATTGAACTAACCTCGTTATCTCTAGCTTGCTTCTTGCTTGCTTATATATACACACCTGCCCCTGGACATTTCCACTGCTTGCATCTGAAGAAGTGGGTATTCACCCACGAAAGCTCATGCTGCAAAACATCTGTTAGTCTATAAGGTGCCACAGGATTCTTTGCTGCTTCTACAGTGTCCTACAGTTGACCTCAACCAACAAACACCTATTTAAATATGACTTGTTCTTGCCTATGCTATGCGCCAAATCAAGTTTAACATATTAGTTAAACTATTTTAGACCACAATGCTTTTCCTTAACAGAAGACATAGCCAGAGTTTTCAAAGGGGGGACAAGGACGGGGCCCCGAACCAGCTCACACTGCAAACCTGAAATTAATATGAACACGGGATTGGTAATGTCACTATTTCACAGAAAACAAAATTATACAAACTGCTGAGGCCAAATAGGAGTGTGAGGAATACCTGTATAGTTTCCATCATTTCTATGGTGATAATGTCCTTCTCTATCAGATGCTCCAGCAACTCCTTCAACACCAGCTGCTTTGCCAGTGACACCCGGTTCTTCTTTAGCACCTCTTGGTGACATCGTCGCATGCCACATGAACCCAGCATCCTGATAGAGAAGAAGAGGGGAAAGAAAACATACAAGCCCCAACATAAGGGTCACCAGTTCTCCCCACACAGCACCGGGGGGGGGGGGGAGGACAGCATTAACAAACCTAGAAACACCCTCCTCCATCCAGCTGGCAGCCAGCAGTCCCACCCCACCATATCCCATCACTGGGCAGGGGCAACTAGCTGGGTGCGATTTCACCTCCTGACACGTTACCACCCAGGCACTAGTATATCCCAGCTAACTCTTGGCATCCTGCCTCGATGTCCCCAGGATATCTCCTCCCTACCCCACAGGGTGCTACAGGCTGCCGCTCACCTCCCCTGCCCCTAGCCATCCCCAGGGGGCTCTGCTCCCCTACGCGGGCTGGCATCACTCTCCCTAGGCAGGGCGGGGCGGGGCTATGGGGCACTGGCTGCCGGGGAGGGGCTTGGCCCCTGCTCTCCCAGGGCGCATTGGCCCTGCCGCACCCGGCTACTAGCCAGGCTGCCTCTGCTCCCCCGCCCAGGCCTGCTGCACGGGTAGCCCAGGCCCTGTGCCCCGCGCCCCTGGGCCCCCCGCGGCTGCTGCTGCTCCCGCTCCCGCTCCCGCCGGGGGTCGCTCACTGACTGTTCTCGCCCCTCCCCCCGCAAGGGGCGCGGAGGCTGCTCCACTTCCGTCCCCGCGTGCCGGGTCTCCTGCACGGATCACTCACCTGCTCGGCGCGCGCGCGCGCTTCCTCCCAGCCCCCGGCGCGCGCCCGCCTCTCTACGCCGCGGATTCAAACAAGGAACCCGCTCCTCAGCATCACGTGGTCCACGCTCCTGTACGAGAACCCCTCCCTCCGAGAGCGCCTCAACGGTCCCAGTATCCAAACGTTGGGCACTATGCGCATGCGTAGCCCCCTCATCTCTCTCTCTCTCCCCCCCCCCGTGCATGCGCATGCGTCCTGCAGTCGAGGGATTTTCAGCCTTGTGGAGTTTACGCGCATGCGCTTAGGTTCGTTCACGGAAGGAGAGGGGCGGGGGTGGGCAGGGGAGCTGGGCGCGAGTGCCGGGCGAGGGACAGTTGCGGGGCGGCCGGGCGAGGGGGACCCGCGAGCCCCATTGGCGGTTGCTGCCACGTGGCAGGGCAGCCTGGCCCCGATCCCGGCAGCGCTAGGGGTACATGGCGCCGGGCCCGCTCGGCTTGCGCTGCCCCCTTGGGCCCCTGGCTCGCCGGCTCCTCTCGCCCCCCCCCCCCGTCGCTCCTCTCGGAGGGGTCGGTACCACCATGTTGTGCAATGGCTGCGTGACAGCATCACTGTACTGGGGGAGGGGGGGGGTGATGTCATTCAAGCTTTTGAAAAAATACCACAGACCTCAAGCGTTTTCTCTTGGACAGGTGACCAGACCAGACAGCAAGTGTGAAAAATCGGCACAGAGTGGGGGGCTAATAGGAGCCTATATAAGAAAAAGACCCAAAAATCAGGACTGTCCCTATAAAATCGGGACATCTGGTCACCCTAACATTTGTGTCCACTTATAGCCACATTGCTGACTCCGGGTCTCAGGCCAGCCCACCAGCTGGCTGAGGGCTCCACTCCATCTGCCCACTCCCTGGCAGGCCGCTGTGGGGGTGCTTCCCAAATTGCTAATTGAATACCATGGGGCCCTGCCTCCCGCCCTATCTTTTCTCTCCAGGTCCCTCCCCCTGCTCACTCCTTTCTCCTCCCATGCCCTGTGGCTCCTTGCTCCCTGCTCTTCTGTCCCTCCCCCTTCCGGGTTACTTGGTCTTCTCCATCTCCCCACCACCACCACCACCAGTTGGGGGCCCTCTGCTCTGGGGCTGGGATGTGAGCTTCAGCCCCTAATGTGGAACCTTTCAGCCCATGAGATGCTGACACCCTCCCCCTTCTTTCCCATTCGTGAGAACCAGACACAGTACCGGTTCCCTTTTGTCCAGACTTTCCAGTTGAAAATGAGGCATCTGGCAGCCATAAAATGCACCCATCTTCCCCTGAGCAGCCAGGCACATGGGAGCCCCACCCTGCCACTCCCTCCACTCTGCTTTGCTCCCATAGTTTGGGCAGGGCTGCCAACTTGCATGATTTTATCAGCAGTCTTGAGATAGTTGTTGCTTTTCTGAAAGCCTCAGTTCCTGGAGTCCTGGGACCATGTAACAGTCTCAGCGTTCATTAAAAAAAAAGTTTTAGCCTTTCTGGTTGCAGAGAAAAACTTGAAATTGTGTCCCACAAAGACTATAACACCAGAAGACAAATAGAACCCAAAGTCATTTTTTTAAATGCTCATTTTTAAGCCGATTTTTTTTTTTAGCCTGACTCATGATTGTTGTGGTTGGCGGGTTTTTTTTGTATATATATTACTCTTGTGCCCGCATTGGTGCTTAGGATGGAAAGTAGTCTCTTCTGTTCTACTCTTACATTTACTGCTGCTTCTGTCTGCTTTGTGGTGCTGACATCAATTATTCTGTCCTCACTGCTACAGGTTTTTCTTAATGTTTATCTTGGACATCCTCATTTCCTCACACCAGTTGGTTCCCACTTGATGGCTTCATGTGGGAGTCCGTGTGTACTTGCTCTAAATGTGTCCAGCACTTTCTTCTGATTCTGGTGAAGATTTTTCAAATCTATTTGTTGGTGAAAGTCTCTCCAGCCAATGCCCAAAATCTTTCACAGGCACTTATTTTTTAACGTGTCTAGTTTTCTGTCTGTTGTTTTGGTGGATCTCCAGCTCTCACAGCCATATGTTAGCACTGAGATTAAGTTCAAGTTGAGAATTCTCAGTTTTGTTCTGGTATTGTGTATCTTTTCGATTTCTATGTTTTGTCAAGTTTAGCAAATGCTGTGGATGCCTTTTCTATCTTTGTTGTCCCTTTCTTCTTGAGGTGACCATTAACTAATAGGGTATGTGAACTGTTATCAAGAAAGTATATTTTTGCCTTCTAATATGATGATGTTGCTTGATGTCAGGGTTTCAAGGAGATTCTTTTAGCATAACTGATTCTGAGCCCTGTTTGGCCTCCTGTTTTTACCAAGTTGTCTTAATTTTTAGCTTTTTGGAAGGTATCACTCAGAAGCACAATATTGTCAGCAAAGTTCTAAGGCATTTGCCATCTATCCATGCTATACCAGAGTTTGTGTTGCTCGTACACTTCTTCATTATCTAGTCTATGGCAATGCCAAACAACAGTAGATTTATCACTTATTGAGATAATGGCATAGACAGTACACTTACAAAGTTTGTGGATGATACCAAGCTCGGAGGGGTTGCAAGTGCTTTGGAGGATAGGATTATAATTCAAAATGATCTGGACCAGGCCTGCACAACTCGTAAAGCGGCGAGGGCCATATTACTCCAAAGAAAACAGCTGAGGGCTGAACCCCCTGGCCTAGCCAAGCCCCCCAGCCCAGTGCCGCCAAGCCCCCCCCGAAACACAACACCCCCCCAGCGCCACCCAGCCCCCCTGAAATACTCCCCCCCAGCACCGCCCACCCCGTGGAAACAAACCCTCCTTCCCCAGCGCTGCCTCACTATAACAGTGGTATTGAACCTTGGTAATATGTTATAGCGGGCCCCTAAGGTAGTAAAATTAAGGTAAAAGAAAAATGTCTTTTTACTAGAAGTAGAATAAGATCTTCCCCCAACATTGTAATCAATTGCCCTGCTGACTGAATGAAGTGTGAATGAGGAAGGCAAGCACCTCCAGACAGCTGCAACCCTTGGAGAGGGGATGGGAGCCAGACCAGATCAGTAGAACAGATCAGCCACTGACTCCTTGCTGGCCTCCTCAGTCCCCCCACCCCCTCGGCTCGCCTTCTCACCCCCCGCCACTGCCCGCCCGCTTCTTCAACCCCCCTCCCTCACCCACCGCTTGCCTACTCACCCCCCGCGGGCCTCACAGTGAGCCCACACACGCCGCATGTTGTGCAGGCCTGATCTGGACAAACTGGAGAAATGATCTGAAGTAAATAGGATGAAATTCAATAAGGACAAATGCAAAGTACCCCACTTAGGAAGGAACAGTCAGTTGTACACATACAAAATGGGAAATGACTGCCTAGGAAGGAGTACTGCAGAGAGAGATCTGGGGGTCATAGTGGACCACAAGTTAAATATGAGTCAACAGTGTAATACTGTTGCAAAAAAAGCGAACATCATTCTGGGATGTATTAGCAAGAGTGTTGTAAGCAAGACATAAGTAGTAATTCTTCCGCTGTACTCTGTGCTGATAAGGCCTCAACTGGAGTAGAGTGTCCAGTTCTGGGTGCCACATTTCAGGAAATGTGGACAAATTGAAGAAAGTCCAGAGAATAGCAACAAAAATGATTAAAGGTCTAGAACAGAGATTCTCAAACTGTGGTCCGCAGATAGTTCCCTCTAAGGTGCACGCCTGGGCAGCTGCACACAAGAGAATGAAGGACCATCCACCTAAATTAGTGGAGCCATGCATGGCTCCACTAATTAGGTGCCTGGACCCTGGAGAAGACCCACATGTAAGGTGAGGTAGTGGCCTTGGGGGGACTAGGGTGAGGTGGGGTGGGAGGAATTTGGGACGTGCAGGGCTGCAGCAGCCAGAGAAAGAGGTGACTTTCCCCAGCTCCAGGGCTCCGGCTGTCAGGGAGATACGGCCCTCCTTCCCAGCTCCAGCTCGGTGACTGCCATGGCAGAGGAGACCCCTCCTCCTTCCCAGCCCCAGCTTGGGGGCTGCTGCAGTGGGGGAGAGAGGGCACATCCATCACATTAGAAAGTTAAGACTACTGATATTAAAATGAGTTGTGTGCTTTTATTTGTAGAACAAAAAAAGTTTATTATTAAGTTTTTTGTATATAGCACTTCTATCCAAAGCACTTTACAATAGTTAGCTAACGGTACAAACAACATTTGGAAAGATCATTAAGTGGTCTGCCGAGACCCTCAGCAATTTTCAAGTGGTCCGTGGAAAAAAAAGTTTGAGAACCATTGATCTAAAAAACATGCTTTATGAAGGAAGATTGAAAAAATTTGGTTTGTTTAGTCTGGAAAAGAGAAGACTGGGAGGGGACATGATAATAGCTTTCAAGTACATAAAAGGTTGTTACAAGGAGGAGGGAGAAAAATTGTTCTCGTTAACCTCTGAGGATAGGACAAGAAGCAATGGGCTTAAATTGCAGCAAGGACAGTTTAGGTTGGACATTAGGAAAAACGTTCTAACTGTCAGAGTGGTTAAGCACTGGAATAAATTGCCTAGAGAGGTTGTGGAATCTCCATCATTGGGGATTTTTAAGAGTAGGTTGGACAAACACCTGTCAGGGATGGTCTAGATAATACTTAGTCCTGTCATGAGTGCAGGGGACTGGACTAGATGACCTCTTGAGGTCCCTTCCAGTTCTATGATTCTATGATATCCAGTCTCCTTTTGGATCTTGGGCACAATGATTGCCAGTGACAGAGTTCCACAGTCCAAAAAAGGTATTTCTTTTTTGTGTGAAATTTCACACCTTTTAATGTAATTGACTTTACCTTTGTCCTTTTGTTAGGAGACAGGAGAACAGATTTACTTGTTCTACCTTTTGCAGACCAGTCACTGCAGACTTTTATCATGTGCTCCTTTGTCTCATTTTTAAGGAAGCAATGCCAGTCTTTTCATATAGAAGTTTTTCCAGGCCCTTAATCATTCTCCCTCCCTGGAGCCCAGCAGCATCCCCCCAGCCCAGACACTCACACCCTCTACTCCCCAGAATCCAAGGATCTGGAGGGAGAAATAGAATCATAGACTGTCAGGGTTGGAAGGGACCTTGGGACCTCATCTAGTCCAACCCCCTGCTCAAAGCAGGACCAATCCCCAGACAGATTTATATCCCAGTTCCTTAAATGGCCCCCTCAAGGATTGAGCTCACAACCCTGGGTTTAGCAGGCTAAGGCTCAAACCACTGAGTTATCCCTCCCCCTGATGCTGGTTCCTAGGGTTGCACAACTTTGATTTCTATGCTTGTGACTTATAATCACTTACAATCTACCTTTCTGTAGTTAATAAATCTGTTTTATATTTTACCTAAAACAGTGTTTTGGTTGAAGTGCTTGGCAAATCTCTGCTCAGTTTACAAAGGCTGTCCTCTCCACATCGAGGGAGGGTGTGATGGGGCAGAGTGGCCACACACTCGTACCGCAGGGATTAACTCTTATTTCCTAGCAAAGGAAGCCACGCCCCAGAAGCTCTGCTGGGCATGCTCCAACTGGAGAACAGGTATAAAAGCCTGCAGAGCAGCTCAATTGAGGCTGACCATCGGAGGAGGAGGAGGCATGCTGCTAGCTCCTGAGGCGGGAGCGCCTGCGCACCAGGATCTGGAGGCCAGCCAAGCTGGGACACTCCCTGATACCCAGGCGGAGGACGTCACAGGAGGGGAACAGACCGGAGGGCCCCCCGCAGCAGAGAACCTGGCATTTATGGTAGGAAGTGACCCAAGGGAACTTTAAAGGCAAACGGTGTTAGAAATAGGCGCTCGGCATGTTGTGGGCGGATCCCTGCCGAGCGGGTGGCAAGGGGAGCTTGCCACTACCAGGGCCCTGGGTCAGGACCCAGTGGAGCGGGTGGACCCAGGTCCCCCTAAACCTCCCCCACGCCAAACCGTGTGAATCCTATGGACTCCTGCCACTAGGCTGCACTACCCCGCTTGCAAGGGAGATTGCAAGGACTCTGGCCATAAGGCTGTACTGTTCCCACGTGAGGGGGCGAGTTATATAGACTCCGGCTGCGAGGCTGCACTACCGCGCTTGCAAGGGGGATTGCATGGACTCTGGCCATTAGGCTGCACTGCTCCCGTGGGGGGCGGGTGAGTTATTTGGACCCTGGCCATTGAGCCACACTGCCCCAATGATTGAGGGTGAGTTACATAGGCTCAGGCCACGCGACCCCGATCAAGGGGTGACTGTGTGGAGGGAGGCCATTAGGCCGCAACCAGCCACCCACAGAAAGGCGGACGTGTGAATTTGTAAGTGGCGAGGTCCTGACACCCCATCCCCCCTGCCACAAAGGGACGGTGTGGTGCCAAGCCTGCCACAGAGGGGCAGACTGGATAATGAAGTTATATTGGTCAGGCTTCTGACCAGGGCAAGACGGTACAGTTGTGGGGTGCAAGGCTGGGGAGCTGGGGGGGAATTGGCTGGAGCCTCTCTATTGTTGGTTCATGAGTGGCTGGCCAGCCATTCATATAACTCAGTTGGGTGTGTCCCTGCCTGTGGATGTCTGCGTAAGTGCAATACCTTGTGGCTTAACAGTAGCATCACAGTGCAAGAGGGATACCCTAGATTGGTGGGACAGAGGGCTCAGCGGTCCCACAGTCCAGGTTGCACCCCAGGAACCCCATCACGTGTGGTCAATCTGGTTTTTCATTTTGCCATCTTATGAATTCCATGTTTCTTTGTGTATGTCTTTGAACAGGTTACTTGCAAGAACTAAGTCAAACACCAAGGACAATTCACCTAAACATCCCCATTGTTCTTTCCATTTCTTCATTGTCACATCCTACTTTGCATATAGGGTTGTAGCTGTGTCGGTCCCAGGATATTAGAGAGACAAGGTGGGTAAGGTAACGGAAGTTGGTCCAATAAAAGATATCCTACTTCAGCATTAATGTTGCACATTGCAAGGAATAAGGCGTGTTTTGTATTCTGTCAAGCACACTTTGGAGGCATTTGTAGAACTCATCTTTATCCTCATCACTATGTTCCTCTGTCAGAGCACAGCGCTGTAAAATTGACATCTTTTGGAGTCTGGTGTATATGATGTGTGGGTTGATAGGTTCCCTGCTGATGAGTGATTTTTCTGCAGAATCTGTCATAATGAGTTTTAGTCCCTCTGAGTGTTCATTGTCACTGTGACCTGAATAAATGAGATGTTTCTTCTGTTGCTTGAAATGCTTCTTATCCGTACCTGTCAATTTGCTCTCACTGATGCCTAGGATTTTGAGTCCATAATTTTTCGTCTCTCTTACTCGCTGGCTAAGGGCCCTAGTTCAGGCTCTGGAGGGTATGGGATGATCATAAAACCCTCGCGGTCCGTCCACGCCTTCAGCAGGTTCACGTGGTATACTTGGGTGTCCCTATGTCGTCCGGATAACCGCATTTCGTAATCAGCGGGCCCTACCCGCCAAACCACCTCTAACGGCCCCTGCCACTTGGCTAATAATTTAGACTCAGAGGGCAGTAACAGCAGAACTCGGTCCTCCAGTTCGAAGTTCCTCATCTTCATCTGTCGATTATACAGCATCTCCTGGTTGCATTGTGCTTGTAATAGGTTCTCTCTGGCTCGGGTGCCCAGTTCCCGAAGCCATTGCCTCCGATGGAGGATATACTGGACCGAACCTTTGACCCGGGTCTCTTGTTCTTCCCAGGTTTCTTTCAAGAGGTCCAAAATCCCCCAGGGTTGTCTCCTGTAGAGGAGCTTGAATGGGGAGAACCCGGTGGAAGCTTGTGGTACTTCGAGTATGGCGAAGAGGAGCGCTGGCAAGTACTTGTCCCACTGGCAGGGGTCGTCCCCCACGAACTTCCTCAGCATCGCCTTCAGGGTCACATTGAATCCGTCTGTATGGGGATGGTAGACGGAGGTCTTAAGGGCCCGGATGTTCAGCAGTTTGCAGAGCTCTGCCATCATCTTGGAGGTTACATTAGTCCCCTGGTCTGTCAGTATCTCCTGTGGCAATCCCACCCAGGAAAATATCTGTAATAGCTCATTGGCGATAACGGGGGCCGTAGTTGTTCGTAAGGGTACTGCCTCGGGATACCTAGTCACATAGGTACATCCTGGTCATAGTAGACTATGTCCTGAGCTACTTTTCCCCAGGGGCCCCACCAGGCCAATCCATTCAAAAGGAGGGCCAATCACTGGCAAAGGCACCAGGGGGGCCCTGGGTACCCCCTTTGGGCCAGCCTTCTGGCACTCCGGGCAAGAGGCACAGTAATCCCGGACCTCCTGGTGTATGCCTGGCCAAAAAAACCGTTGGGCTACTCTTAGGAAAGTCTTTTCTCACCCCAAATGCCCCACCCAGGGGACCGCATGGGCCAGGCGGAGCAGTCCTCTTCGGAATCTTCAGGGAACCAACAATTGGTGAACCTCAGCTCGTGTCTCTGGCTCCTGGGCCACTCCATAAAGTAAATCTTTGTGGATCTCAAAATGGGGGCCTTGGGGCCGGTATTGCCGAGGATGGGCCTCTCCATCCCAGCTGACTGCTTGTTCCCAGACTCGACTAAGGCTGGGGTCCTCTCTCTGTTCCTCGAGGAAATTTCCCTCAACATCCAGCCACCTCGTCTCTTCCTCTGCCGGACTGTTGGTCGGGGCTTGGCTCCCTTCGGTTACTTTGGGCCCCCTCGATGTCCCCTCCAAGAAGTCTTGTGGCCCGGGTTGACCCAACAAACCTTGCCTCCCATAGCGGGTTCTCTTCCTCTTCTCGGGCTGTCCACTCCACCCCTGTGTAAGACCAGTCAAACCCGGCCAGTTGCGGCCCAACACCACGGGGTAAGATAATCTAGGGGCCACCCCCACTATGCAATGTGCCTCCTGTTGGGCAACCTTCAATTGCACCCAGACGGTGAGATACAACTTCACATCACCGTGTATACATTGCAACTGTATCTGGGCCCTGGTGGGAGGGGAGTCCCCTACCAATCCCGGGCAAATGATGGTCTGGCTGCACCCCGAGTCTACCAGTGCTAAGGTTGGGGTTCCCCCCACTCGCACTGGGATCACCATCTTCGAAGGCCCTTTCTTCCAGGCTCATCGGTCCGCCTCAGACCTGTCCATAATTACAGTCCATGTAGGAGCATTGTCTCCTGAAGTGCCCCCTTTGTCCACACTGGTAGCATCTATCACGATTTCCCTCTGTGGATAGGGTGCCTTGCGGTAGGTTTGCCTCCCCAGACGGTTCCTCTTGGTCCCGGGACAAGCGTACCCCCGAGGGGGCCCGGGTCTTGGGGTTTGTTGGAGACCCCAACTGCCAAGCAGGCAAACAGGACCTCTCCCGCCAGCCTTAGGCACCACTCCTTCTGGGTGACGGTCTCCCCTTCCTGAAGTCCTTGTCTTCGGAACCACTCGCTCTTCCGTCTCTGCTGCCATGTAGTCTTCGGCGAGGGACATAACCTCTGCGAGGGTCTTTGGCCGGTGTCGTTGCACCCACTCCTTCCTCCCTGTGGGCAGGATCCGGAGGAACTGCTCCAGCACCACAGCCTTGGCCACCTGTCAACTAGTATGGCAGTCAGGCTCCAGCCACCTCCAACAGAGGTCACGGACCTTCTGGGCTACTGCCTGGCCCCTGGCAGATATTTCTCTCAACGCAACCTCTGCCAGTACGTCTCCGGACTGATGCCTGTCTGGTGTAGGATGGCGGCCTTAACCTTCTCATAGTGCAGTGCCTCCTGTGGGTCAAGATTGCAGTAAGCGGCCTGTGTGGGTGCCGTTAAACACGGGGCGAGAATAGTGGCCCAGTGCTCAGGAGGGCCACTGAATTGCCGTAGCTACCCATTCAAAAGTTACTAAGAAGGCTTCGGGGTCGTCCTCCGGCCCCATCTTCGTCAGCCACACCGGTAGTCCACCGCAGCCCTCCCCTGGCCCTCCTCCGGCTGGGTGGGGAGGAGGACTGGCTGCCGTCTTCAACAAGGTCACCACCTGTTGAAAGAGTCGATCTTGACTCACTTGTTTCTGGGCGGCTAACTCCCGAACCAACTGTTGCTAAAACTCTTGTTGCTTTGCTGTTTGCAGTTGCTGCTGTGCAGCCAGTAACAGCTGCATCTGCTGTTGCTGCTGGTTGTACAGCCTGTTGCTGCTGGTTTTCCAGCAGCCATTTTAGGAGCTTGTCAGTCTCTATCTTGTACATGTGGGTCCTTCTAACAGACCCTGGTCAATGCCCACATTCTCCACCCCTTGTGGTGGGTTTTGTACCTTGTCAACCCCTTTGATTTTCGGGGGGGGGGAGGTTAACCCCACCTCCCTGCATCTACATTAGTCTTGCTACCTCTTTGGTAGTCAGCGCTGTATGGCCCAAAGGCCAGAGTCCCTCAAATCCGCCTCCTGGGGGGGGGGAGGGGAGAGCGTGACCCAGTGGCTGGAGTCCTATAGTGCACTCCTAAAGTAGCGGGGCCCAATGGCAGAGTCCCTCTACCCTCTCTTCACCTGGAGGGATAGCGGTGTCTAGATGCCGGAGTCTCTATAGTGCACTCCTAAGGCAGCGTGGCCTAATGGCCAGTCTCCCTCTAAATTCTTCTCCCCTCAGGGGATAGTGTGGCCCAGCAGCTGGAGTTCGTTTACCTCCTTTGGGGGGAGAGAGAGAGGGGTCAGTGAACTATGTCGTCCCCCAAAAAGGGGGGGGTTAGAGACCCCCGGTACAGGAGCCCAGGCCCACCCGCCTTCACTGGGCTCCGACCCAGGGCCCTGTTAGTGATGGCATGATCCGCCATGGGTCAGCGGGGAATCCTACCGTAACACGCTGCCCTCAGAGTGGTGGGAGAAACCACTTCCTTCCCTTCCCTGGGTCACTTCTTACCAGTCCTCCAAACGTAGCAGTCCTTGTGGCATCAGGGTCTCCAGGTTCCTCAGCACCCGATGCTCCCTGGGGTTCCCACAGCTGCCAATCTCTGGGCCTGCTTCCTGGGTCCTCAGCTCCCTCCTGCAAGGGCTGCAACAGCTCCTAGGCTCTAGCTTCTGCTGGGTGTCCTCCTTCCCCAGCCACCAGCCCTGACTGAGCAGTTCTGCAGGCTTTTATGCTTGACTCCCGGTTGGAGCATGCCCAGAAGAGCCTCAGGGGCATGGCTTCCTCTGCCAGCAGGGAAGGGTTAACTCTCTCAGTCCCAGTGCGGGGCCAGTCTGCCCCGTCACAACCCCATAGAAGGGAATGTTTATGTATGTGTAACTATTGTGGGATGGCTAGGTCAAAGAAGGATGTTTTGCTGTTGCTTTTAATCCTTCCTTTTTTTAAGTGTTCCTGTAGGGGGTGCGCTGGCCACATCATTCCCAGCAGGAGCAGGAGTAGAGAAAAGATCGGTAGTGACTTCCATAATTAAGGTTGAGGAGAACTTTCTGTTTAAAAAAGCTGATTTTTCCAAGTGCTTTAAAATCCACATGCATGTTAATTGTCTTGAAAATTCTTATGTCAGTTGAGGGACCCTGGAGAGTTAGTGGTACAAGTTTGGGTTCATTTCCTCGATGTTCTTGAGCTACAGGCTCTCTCATCCCCTTTCATCCTTCCCCCCAAACAAATGACCTTATTTTAAAATTTGCTGGATCTTAAAAAAATGTTTCCCAAAGCTAGGGAGAAATGCTATGGGCAGTATCCACATAAAACCCATATCACTGGACTACTCTAGGGTTCTGGGAGGAATCTGAGGATATCTTGCCATTTAGTTGGAAATGGGAAGGTTGTGAGGCTCAGTGTGAAAAATCTTGAGGAAAATCTTCTCAGAACCACTTATTTCTAACTTCAGGCTATGAAATGCTCTGATCAAGTAACACCTCCTTCTCTGGCCAAGACAACCCAGTCAGCCACCAAGCTTGAGTGATGTGGAGAGAAGGTGAAGCACAATATTACAAGGAATATTTATTTTCAAAATGAGTTTAATGAATTGATTTAAATAAGTGGTAAAGGGCTGGATTAATTAAAGATACACCTCTACGCCAATATAACGCTGTCCTTGGGAGCCAAAAAATCTTACCACATTATAGGTGAAACTGCGTTATATCGAACTTGCTTTGATCCGCCGGAGTGCGCAGCCTGGCCCCCCCAGAGCACTGCTTTACCGCGTTATATCCGAATTCGTGTTATATCGGGTCGCGTTATATCAGGGTAGAGGTGTACATTCACATTTATATTCCTTTGCATGGTCAAAGTGTATCCAAACATTAACCACCTAAACTTCACAACACTCTTAGGCCACGTTTACACTTACCTGCTGGGTCGACGCGGCGAGTTCGACTGCTCGGAGTTCGAACTATCGCGTCTGATCTAGACGCGATAGTTCGAACCCCGGAAGCGCTAGTTCGAACTCCGGTACTCCACCGCGGCAGGAGGAGTTGCCGGAGTCGACCTTGGAGCCGCGGAGTTCGCTTCCGCGGCGTCTGGACGGGTAAGTAAGTCGAACTAGGGTAGTTCGAATTCAGCTACGTTATTCACGTAGCTGAATTCGCGTACCCTAGTTTGACCCCCGACCTTAGTGTAGACCAGGGCTAAGAAGTATGATTATTCCAGCTTCACAAATGGGGAAACTGAAGTGACTGATGTCTGGTCTACACTACAGACCTGTATCGGTGTAACTACATCACTCGGGGTCTAGGTTTTCACACCCTGAATGACATAATTATACTGACCTAACTCCCCATGTAGACAGTGGTATGTTGACAGGAGAGCTTCTCCCACTGACATCACTACCACCTCTCGGGGAGGTGGATTAACTATGCCAACGAGAGAGCTCTCGCCCATTGGCGTAGAGCGTCTTTGTTAAAATGCTACAGCAGTGCAGCTGCGTGGGTACAGCTGCACCAATGCAGTGTTTTAAAAGTAGACTTGTCCTTACCCAAGAGCATGGAGTGAATCAGTGGCAGAATTAAAAATGGAACTCTTCTCCTTGCTCTAGGACAGGCCTGTCAAACAAACTGCCTGCATGATGGATCTGGCTGAACTTAGGTGATTTTATGGCCTGCATGACATGTTCTCATTCTCCAGAATCTAAACAATCATTTTTTAAAAAGAGTAAGTTTCTGGCCCTTATGGCTACAGGGCTAACCTTCCAATGGTGAAGAGAGTGTAACCAATACAGTGGTGGGTTTCAGGGTGGTAGCCGTGTTAGTCTGTATCAGCAAAAAGAACAGGAGTACTTGTGGCACCTTAGAGACTAACAAAGTTATTTGGGCATAAGCTTTTGTGGGCTAAAACCCACTTCATCGGATACAGTGATGTCTCCTTCAGTCTTCAGACAGTTTGAAACAATGTCTTACTCCCCAGACTCTTGTTAATCTGATTAGAGAATCCGGTCTAAATCCCAATGATACTTGTTCACTGTCAACACTGAGTAGTTAATCCCTGATTATTTTATTGTGTGGGATGAGGGTTAAGGTGGAAGTGGAGTAGGGTGACCAGGTGTCCCGATTTTATAGGGACAGTCCCGATTTGAGGGGCTTTTTCTTATATAGGATCCTATTGCACCCCACCCCCTGTCCTGATTTTTCACACTTGCCCTCTGGCCCTCCTAAAGTGGAGCCCACTGAGGTAGGAAATGGGAGCAGCATTGAAGAAGGAAATGCAGAGAAAAGGACAAAGGAACTCAGAGACAGGGAAGGTGGGGAGAAATAGAGAAAGGAGGATGGGAAGGAAAAGATAAAAGGTGCAGAGATAGTAGTGGTCCAACCGGGCGCAGGTTCCTTCCCCAGTGGTGAATGTGATGATAAGACGCTGAACAAATTAGAAATAATCACTGAATATTTAGTTACTATCTAAAGGCCATATTCTCCCCTTGATCTCTGTACAAACCTTGCATTGTGGGGATATATAGTCCTGAATTATAGCCTGGAACAGAGCAGAATTAAACATGGAATTTGGTTCTTTCCTCCAAATATGTTTGATACCCCTGCTTAGGGTGACCATGTTTCCCAAAGGGAAAATGGGATATTGCGTTGGGCTAGCCCAAGCCATCCTCTCCCTGACCCCCATGCAGGGCTGGCCTGAGCCACTCACCCGAGCCCTGCTTCCTCCCCCTCCCTCTCCGCCCCCTCTCCCCCCCTCCATGCAGGGCTGAGGTTGCTGCTTGCCTGAGCCCTGCCTCCCTCCCTGCATAGGGCTAGCGTGGTTCCTCCACACGCCACTTTTTTGACAAAAGTGGGCATTTGCCCCATTTTTTTCTTGCCAACTGAGCAAGTCAGCAAGAGCAAACAAGACAAATGCTCACTTTTGCCCAAAAAAGTCAGGAGGGCCGGAACTGGGCTTAAAAAAGGGACTGTCCCAGCCAAAACGGACATATGGTCACCCTACCCCTGCTGCTGGCCATGATACCTCATTGTTTGATCCAGGGTTCATTCCTTTAGTCCACTGTGCTTTGCAGTGTGCATCTGGGATTCTTGTTCTAGATTATACTGCTTCATTCTTTATGTCCCTCTATGCCACTTCTGCCAGGAGGGACCATTGCAGTATTGTTTTGAACATGCAAAGGATTCCAGTAGAATCAAAAGCTTTACTTCAGAATTCCTAGTCTGGTTCAAGAAGTGATAAGATAGACTTGCTACTGTTTTAAGTATGAAGAGTACAACCCCTCTTCCTCCCCCTCGCCCTCCCCCCCCGCAATAGTGCCTCTGTGGGAAATAGAATTATATTTCAAGGCCAAAAGAGACTGCCATATTGCATCCGACGAAGTGGGTATTCACCCACGAAAGCTCATACTCCAATACGTCTGTTAGTCTGTAAGGTGCCACAGGACTCTCACACTTTTTTCTCCCCATCCATTGTCTTGTAAGCTGTTTGGGACAGCAAGTGTCCTTTGCTATCTGTTTATCAGTGCCTAGCACAATGAGGTTCTGATCTTGGTTGGGACATGTAGCCATTACTGTAATACCAATAACATTTAATAAGAAGTCACTGGGAAGTGAAGCTTTGGCTGAAACACACTTAATTGTATTTTTTAAAAATCGTAAATCAACAGCACTAAAAAATACAAGTTAAAAAAATATATAAATGCAAGACTGTAGTAAGTTGGAACCTAGATTTTGGTTATTCTCCAAGGATGCAGGGCAACTTGGGCTCCTGCAACTGATGCAGCTGCACTGGGCTCTGGCCTTCAGTGGCTCCAGTATACTTTTTGCAATCAGTTCCACATCAGACCCATCTGATTCTGGTCCCAGCAGTTCATGGCAGACAGTTAACTCCCTTCATTCCTTCTCCCAGCTTCCTCTAAGACAGTTGTTTCTTCTCCATCTTTTGGCTCCATGGAGAGAAGGCAAAAAAAAAAAAAGCTGTGTGGCCCCATAAATAGCTTTTCAGAAGGGGATGCAGACAGACAGGGACTTTGTGGGCATGCAGAGGGAGTTGGATGGGGCCTCACACTTATTAAGTAATGTAGGACCCTATAAAATGTAGGGTTGTCTCTACAAGGCTGTGGATGTCTTTGGTATCTGCTGGTGAGTAGTCACTCATTTCTGTTTATCATCTAAGACGACCCTGGTTCTGAACAATCCACTTTAAGGGATAGTTTCTAACTCACAGGCCATCAGTTAATGTATTGTTTCTGGAAAAACCCAAAACTTCATTTCTGAGGAAGATGCCAAGACAGCATGAAATCTAAGGAATGATCCAGGACATTGGCAAATATGTGTGTGTTTGAGGATAGTAGGTAAGTGGGTGGACATTCATGTGTGCGGGGAGAAGTACACAATACATATATGTGTGTAGGAAGTATTAAGAGTGTTTGTGCAGGGAGTAGCAGATAATGTGAGTATGTGTATGAGAGAGGGAGTCAGTGTGTGTTCATGAAGGGGATAGTAAGTAGTTTGTCCATGTAGGGAGGTAATGGATAGTGTGTGTATATGTGTAGGAAATAGCAGGTGGTGTTGGAGCAGGTAGTGAGTAGTGTATGTAGGGGGTGCAGGAGAGAATGAGCAGTGTGTGTGGAGAGGTACAGAGTGTACTATGTGTAGGGTCAGGGGTCTTTTGTGCACTGTCCTCTTCACACTTACAGACTACAGCCCTGGGCTCAGTGTTCCATCTTTGCCCCACATCCTCTATTGTGGACTCCTTGGTGCTCCCATGACATGGACCGCAGCACTGAGCTCTTTTCTCCAGTTTGTGGTGGCACTAGATGGGTTTTGTACCTCATCCATAACAAGCAGGCGCTGTCTGTTTAATCATTGTCTTGAGGGTTGGAAAGCTTCTGCAAAGACATCATCATCAGTGGGACTCTCATAAGCAGGTGGTGGGGTGAGTGGCTCCAGCCGCTCCAGCCTCTCTTCAGCACCTTTGACGTCATGGATATCTGAGACAAAGCGCTGCATCCTGGGGGGCAGCACCAACCTAAGATGCAGCCTGGAGCCTGCGTCTGCCTCAGAGGCACGCCTGATGCCTGATGCCACTGAAACGCTGAAGGTCTCCGCCCCAGTTTCTGCCATACTGGGCGGCTCAATGACCACACTGTATGGTGGTGGCTCCCCCACTGTTGAGGGCACTGTGCCTGAAGTGGAGGTGATCGTCCAGACTGCTGGGGCTGGTGTCATTGTCACCACCTCCTCATAGGCTGGTGCTTCATAGGCAGCATTCACCCTACACACAGAAGATAAGGACATCGACTAAATAGGTCATCATGATGTTTATACTCTACATGGAGATAAACCCATGAGGGAGGGGATCTGAGTCCTCTAGAATGAGGGCCATGCAACAGACAATTGAATAGATCAACAGGTCAGCAGTGCTCAGATGATTCGTCCATATGGTCCTGTATGCCATGTCCTGCCACTCTAAATCAGAACACTGGTCCATATAATTCAATATCCTACCTCCTGTTGTGCAGGATCCAAACAATGGTTCATTTAGCCTGGTAGTTCAACACTTGCCACAATGGCTCATACCACCTGTCTATCTAGTCTGGTGTCCTCCTGACCCACCAACTGGTGCTCAGCTTAGCAGACATAGCAGATCTGCCAACATTTAAAATCAATTAATAGGGCTTATTTTGGGAGAAAAAACACTGCACCTTTTAGCTCTATTGTATTATATCAGACTGGCAATGGTGGGGTTTTTGAAGACAAAGAGGGAGGAAAATAAGAAATACTGTATTTTAGTTTAAATAATAGGGACATTCTATTCCACGAAGAGTTAATAAGGGTGTTTGTCAGGAGAACTAACAGCCCTTGTCGTTTTTATCCTAGGTAACAACATTGTAGATGCAGTTCTTCCTAATAATATTTAATCTTTTTTTAACTCTCATGAGCTATTTGCCTCCAGAATACCCAGCAACAATGAATAGCTGAATTTTTTTAAAATCAGTTTTTAATATGTTGCCTTTCTAATAATAAATAATCTTTTCCTCTTATACAGCATCTGAGGATCTGAAAGCATTTTACCAAGATGGATAAATTATTATCTCCATTTTACAGACAGGGAAACTGAGGTACAGAGAAGTTAAGGCCCAGTATGGTCTCTGTTTTAAGGGCCTAATTATAGACAATCTGGGTCTAATTTATGTAAGTGATGAGCACCTACAACTGTAATTGAAGCCAGTAGAAGTAGTGGGTGTTCAACGCCTCTCAAATTCAGTCCCTATGTGTCTCAAGTAAGACAGTCAAAACACAGAGGCACCAAAAATTAGAGGCCACTTTTCTAGGGAATAATTGTCCTGGATACGAGGTTTGGAGAAGCAAGCAGCACAAACCCAGCTGAGATTCACCATAGCATTTCCCCAGCTATTTCTGTCTCCTTCCTTGTCTGGTTCATTTTGTTGCAAGACAATAGTTCTGTTCTGGCTCATTAGGAAAGAGTTGCAGGGAAGGTAGGGGTAAGACGTGATTACTCAGGGGCAGAGAAAACTGGGCTGGATCTATGTGGCCTCGGAAATGGGCTCTGAGTCAGTGAAGGGAATACCATGAATGTGATTTCTGTGTTGTACAGAATACTTAGACCTGTATTAACACAGGAGGATGGACAAGATGACCTCTAGAGCAGTGTTTCTCAACAACTGGTCCATGGACCAGCGCCAGTCCCTGAGATCTCCCTGACACAGTTTAGGAAGGCAGCAAACCAGTACCTGGTATCAAAAAAATTGAGGACCAAGAGGACCCTTCCAGCCCTACATTTCTAAAATTCTGTAACTTTGGGAACCTCCATATGGGAGGAGAAGAGATTACTGTGCCTCCTGGAATGGACTTTGAGTTTTGCCCCTTGGGAGAAGGGTAGCAGAAGGATGATGAAAGGGAAAGAATAAAATGGTTGTGGCTGAAGGAAGGGGGTAAATAAAGGGAAGTAATAGATATAGTTGCTTACCCTGCCTGGCTCTGTCTCCTTGTGGCTGCCTGATTTGTATCCTGTTGGTGCCGATGCTTCAGGAAGCATTCCACAAACACACTCAGCAGGTAGCCAATCAGGCACACGCCCCCCACCCCCAGGAAGAAGAATCCAACTGGGTTGATGTTAGAGGAGATAGCCAGCATGATGACCCCAATGAGAAGTGCAGCGGTGAAGACAAACAACAAAGCTTGGCGAATGCCTCTCCAATGTGTCTCTACCCACATGGTGATGTGGATGGTGATGGCAGGCAATGGGAGAAGGCTGGGCTGCTGGGGGAATAGAGATCTGTGGAAGATATGGAGGGGTTTTGAACATGAAACATGAACCCGCAAAACATGTCAACATGGGTGCATGCCTGTGCAAATACATGCCAACACAAGGACACACCAACATGAGAGCACACACGCAAATACATGCCACCACAAGAATATGCACATGCACAACACAGGGACACGTATATAAATACATGCCAACATCAATACAAGCCAACATCGATACACATCACCATGAGGACATGCTTATGCAAATACACACCAAATGTAGGAGACACACGTGCAAACATGCCTACAGGGCAACATACACATGCACAAATATGAGGAAATTAGTGTGGACAAATGTACACATACAAACATACAGACATGCAAATACTCTCCCATGAGGGCATATATACAACAAATGAACATGCAAACACAACAAAGTAACAAAAGATAATAGAATGTGGCATGTACACACTTGAATCCTTGAACACAGGAATATGAGCTGCCTGAGCATAAGCATCTGTTGTCAGATAATGTGCAACATGCAGCCATATACCTACAGCCCTGTGTGGCTACATAATTTGTATCCACATCTGATCAGCGATCCGGAAAAAATGGTCTGTGGATATCCGCATCCACAGATGCGGATATCTGCAGATATAAAGTGGATATCCACAGATTTGCAGGGCTCTACGCATACCCCATGGCTGTGACCAGACTCAGCTTTTATTCCAGCACATAGGCAAAACTCAGCACGAATCTTGGGATTTATTTTAAATGGCCCCTCCGAATTCCTTCCTGTTGGCTGGCTCCTTCCCACCTCCACGTTCCAAGTACCCCAGTTCTCCCTCCCCCGTTGACTCCCCCGTCATCTTTTCTTTGCTGCAGGAGACAGTGATGATCACTGTGTTGTGGCCTGTATGTCACGAATACCAGGGACCTCTGTTTGGTGCGGAGGCAAAGACCAGAAGTAAGGACTTGTCCCCTCCTTTCCCCCGCTTAGTGGGAAAACTCATGAGCCTACAGCAGGCAAACCTCAGGGTCAATACTTACAGCACAACAAAATTACAGTGCAAGGGCGCCCTCTATCATCTGACACTAGCACAAGTCTCCTTTAACAATTGGCCAATGCTAGGGAAACACCTGAGGGAGCCCTCCCCTTGCTTTATCCTGTTAGTGAACATTGTTCCCATAGGCCAGCCACAAGCTCATCCCAGGCTAGGGAACGCTTTCCTTATGTGAAGTCAATGCTGATTGAACGTTGCTTCCGCAGCACTCCCCTGCCAGGATGTCCTGGTCTAAGACCACTCTCTCCCCATCTAAGATCACAGACTTGAGTTAACAAACACTGGACAGTTCCAGGAACATTCCACAGAGAGAGGGCCCTTGCCTCCCATGTTGCTAGTGCAGAGCCTGACACTGAATGCTGCATACTTAGGAAATCTCCCAGACCGGGGCTGGGGAGAAAGGAGAGAGGAACAGAGAATAGGAAAAAGACAGAAATAGTGACACAGAGAGAGAAAGAAGTGATAGGCATACAGACCCCAACGCTGGCCATTTGCCTGAACCTATCACAGGATGTCTTTTTTGTTTTTGTAATCAAAATCAGATTTCTCTTTATTTAATGCTTACTCTTGCATTCACATAGATTATACAGATTCACACACCTTCGAACACACACGCATACAAACCACAGATATAAAAACTGAGTTGCATACATACTCTCATAGGCATACACTTGCATATGCATGTATTCACATGCAGGTGAGTACACCCACACAGGCATGTACACATTCACAAACAGGCACACGCATGGACACGTTCATGCATGTACCCAGACATATCACAGACACATAGTAATATAGGCAGACAAACACATCTACTCCAAGCACACTCAAGTATTCTCACTTAGATAGGCACACTCATAAACAAATGTTCATACACACACTGTGTCAAATGCCATGGCTAGATTTAAAAAAAGAGATGGATGAAATTATGAGCATTGATAGTTGTAATTATACAAACCAGACGGGCTAATCAAATCTTATGTTTCGAGACATCAGGGAATATCCTCATAACATTTGCCTTTCTCTGACGCACCTAGTGTGTGCACTGTTCCCTGTGAACCTACTTATGTGTACACTCTTACACTCTCTTTTACACACCTCCCTCCCCTCCTCTCATAGACAAATACACAGCTGTGGTATGTGTACAGTTATACCTATGCACATCTGCACTCCTGCAAGCACATATGCACATTCATACACATTGATACACACAGCAGTCACACAGACACACATTCTCCAGCTGCCTCCATCAAGACAGTCCCTTGCAGGAGCCTTTGTGCCATCACTTTCAGCATCCACTCACCAGAGATAGCCTTCTGGAGCCAGTACCAGCCATGTCCTCTTGCCTTCTCTCTTCATCCCAAGGAACGATCTGTAAGCCTCTTTTGAATCTATTCCTTGCCTTTCTCTCCCTGACCTGAGGAAGAGACACTACCAAAAGCACTTCCTTCTCTTCCCTTGACTCCTTTCACACTCCCAAGGGAGCTCTTTATATGCTAGTGAGCAGTGAATGTGGGAAGGTAGCAGACCACAGGGAGACCTTGTTACAGTAGCCTTGACTCCTTTTTCGAAGCACTGAATCCAAAGTTTCACTTCTCTGTGGTCGTCTATTTTCTCCTTTTTCTCTCCTCTCTTCTGTGCTCCTTCTCGCTCCTCTTTTCTCCTCCCCGTTCTTTCTCTTGCTGTTCTGTCCTAGCAGAGCAGGAAGCTAGCTGGGGGAAAGGGCGGGGTGTGTCGTGTGGGTGTGCTTGTGTCTGTGTTTCTGGCCCACCTCCCTCTACTAATAAACGTTCTCTCCTTTCTCAGTGAGGATTTTATTCTCTCTCCCTGCCCTTCAGAAAGGCCCCTGATCCCTGTCCAGGCCCAGCCCAGAAGCACCATGGCCCATATGTAAAACTTTTATGAGCTCTATGAAAATGTAAGTTATGTACCCGCATTGGTTGCTGGGCGTCACATACTAGTTTATGCCCTTTTGGACTGTAAGAACAAAAGAGGAGAAGCAGACAATCAGGTTATTAACTCCCAGAGGGCTGAAGTGGAGTCCCTGCTATCATGGACCCATCTGGAGATCAGGAGTACAGATAAGTGGGAGGCCTGCATTGAAATCTTCCCCAAATCTAGTGATCATTTGAACCCTTAGTAAAAATCATTGTAAACTCTCAAACATAGATTTTCCACATGAATGGCCTCCAAAAACTGGCCGTTGCAAGGATCTGTCTGAACTAGGAAGCAGTCCTATGGCTAACAATGATTGTTAACAATAGTTTGCCCCTTGGACTTCCTTCAACTGGAGCTGAAAAAACATTTTGGCTGCTAGCATGGGGCGAAACCACTTTCAGCTCTTTTAGTTTTTGTGGACTGAGGCCTGATTGTCCTCTGACTTAAACCTGTAGGAGAACTCCATTGAAGTAAATGGATGTATATCACTGTAAAGAAGGGACGATCAGGCTTTGGTTTCTAGCACACTTTTTGCAAGGTTTCCATCTACAGTAAAATCTTGGTGAAGCATGACATCTAGGGCTTGTTTACAACACAGAAATGATGCATTATTGACAGTGATTGTCAAGGACAGGTGCAGTGCTGAATACAGTTTAGCTGCAGTATAGACAAGGATAAACGAATTTGAGCATTGTTTCAGAAACCATGTCAGCACAGTGGAATATGTGCACTGTAGACAAGACTTGGAGATGACTCTCTGTCTCCCCTGCTGTGCCTTCACTAGAGACGTGAACCATTGCTAAGCACCAACAGGGCATTGCACCCACACTGGTGGAGCTTTGGAATTTTGTCCCCCATGTACACAAGTGCTCTTCTACAGCATTGCAGTAATATTGCTTTCTGAGTGCTTATCCCACAATTCCTGGCACAGCTCCCAGAAGTAGTGGATTCTAGGAGATTTTGAAAGGTCTTCTGGAATTCTCAGGAATTTGGAAATTATGGGAGAAGAGGTCAGAGTCCCAGAATTCCCTGTGAAGCTCCCCAAAGTCCTATAACTCCTTTGGTGCCAGTGCCAGTGCCAGGAGGTTCATGGATATGTACATAGGGCAACCAGGAAAAATGGATGATATCAGGATTTCCAAAAATTCTGGATTTTTCAATAGTGGATGATGTTGAACTCTATTCCCACTGAACAACCGTGACATTAGTGGCCCTGCATACTCACTAGTGCCATGGCTTGTGCAGTCTTGTCTTGACTACCCAAACCTGGGGAGAAGAAGATTCATCTATACACCAAGCAGATCCAGGATTGTGTTTTTCGGAGACTGAATATGAGCTGGAAATGGCTCTGGACCTGTAGTGACTTTTCAGCAATTAAGGTTGTCATTATCATATCTGCTTTCTGTATTGTGCATTTTGATGTGAAAAGTACACGGACACTTTTATGTTAAAAACATGCTTTGTTATATACTTTAACACACCAGCAGGCTGGCTGTACACACCATAAAAACCCTTTGGACAACGGCAATGTTATTGTTATAGATTGGGTTAAACCTCTTTGAAACTGGTGGATGAAAGAATAACTCCTCATTCCTGACAAATGTAAGAAACAATTAAGTTTCTTTATGGAACCAGATAGCTGAAATAATAGGGACCTCCACCCAACACAAAGCCACATGCAAGGCTGGAGCAGAAGCTGAACTATACAGCCCAGTGGGGTTCCTCTGTGATCTAATAAACTCAGGAGCAGGGAATTGATTGGCTTGGAGCGATGTGGCTATGTTAATGAGAGAGAAGCAGAAAAAGAGAAACACCAGAGAAGCATCAGAAAGCCAAAGATACAGCCAGGACAAACTGGGGATTTAGGGATTGGTCCTGCTTTGAGCAGGGGGTTGGACTAGATGATCTCTTGAGGTTCCTTCCAACCCTAATAATCTATGATTCTATGATTCTATGAAACACTTGAAATGTGGTCCTGAGCAAAAGTATAGAGAGAGCGCGCATTTGGGCTAAGTGCTGGCTAACATGGGGCTTGGTGCAATGAGAAAATACATTGATTCCTGCTGTGTTCAGGGAAACAGCACCTTTACATTCTTTGTAAAGAAAATGGATTGCACCAAAGAAATACCTGAATACAACTTTAATTTCTTCTTCTAATAACCCACTCAACCCTGAATTTTGGCTAGCCATTTGTTCCAAAAAGAATTAAAAGTAGAATAAATATTTCTTCTTCCCTTTTTTCTGGTGATGAAGGTGAACGCCTGAGGAAAGTTTGGGAGGGAGCAGGAAAATAAAGGGCAGGCTAATATGATGAATTACCTAGATTATTAAGAGCATGGTATTGGGTACAAAGAGTTGATGCAAGGGCCAGTTGCTGTGTTAATGCTCTTGTTAACTATTTTTTAAATAGTCATTATGCTGCTCCACTGGAATTCTGTGTGCTTCCTAGGTTTCTCCCTCTTGGTCATTAGGTATTCCTGCATTCATTCTTCGTCCTCCTACTGATATTGTTCCTGTCTTTCTAACAGTGTTTCATGCTTTTCCAAGATGAACCTCATCCTACGTGTAACTTACTGGTCAGTGTGTGGTCTGTGTCCTGCTCTGAGCCCAAACAACAGGGGAGGTGAATCTGTTACGGCGCTTGGTTTGAGAGCCTGGCTCTTTAACGCAAGCTATACAGACTCACTATTGTTACCTCTGGAGATCCCCAGTTCAGTCCTCAGGGTGCTGGCCAAGATGGTGGCCATCACTTATGGTCCTCAAGGGGGTATGTTTGCTCTGAGTTCCTATTCATGTCCATGTGCAGTTCCATGAGAAGGCCCTCAAAATGATTAGGCTGCCATGATCAAGGAACCAGCCTGCCTGGTCCTACCAGAAGGCCCACCATCTGGGACAGACACTGTACTGGGAAACAGGAAACAGCAGCATTATAACCAGAGCAATTGCCCATACAGTCCTTGATATACCAAAACATGAGATAAAATTAATGCTTTTGTTCATTCTTTGAAGGCTAGCTCCTTCAAGAGCTGAAAATGGGGAGGACATACAATTAGAATCCTTATACACCAATTAAAAAAGTAAGATGTGGTGAGGGAGCTTATTCAATAGCAGAGTAGGCAGGCAATGAAAAAGCAAGAGAGTGGGATGCATGTGGTGGTCATTGCAAATGGGATGACAAGGGGTTGCTTACTACAAGCAAACAGGACCTTAGAAAATACCTGTTAGGAATCTCAGCAAATGAAAGAAGGGAGCCGTCAGGGAGTTAAAAGCTGGGTACATAGGCATTAGTTATTGGAGGAGAGGCTATATTAGATTTTGGGATAAGTGGAGAGCAATTTGCCTTGCCTAAAAATGTAATAGTGAGATTGGTTGACTTGTTTTATGAAAGATTTCTGGATATTGGCATTGAAGATCAGGGTCAAATAAAGGCTAGAATTAAGAGATCTCTCTGCTAGATTGTTGTTTTTATCTCACTAGTCATGGCCTGTGTTACTTGCACATCAGTTTAATCAATATCTGCTATATAGAGTATTCATGGAATTACATAAATAGCTGGACTGAATCTGCTTAGGACTGACTGTCATGCATTCACGAGGCAGGTTGTAATGCAATTGTAAATACACAGTCATTTATGTTTCTGTTGCTGCTGATGGCTGGCATATGGACTCAGAAATACAAAGCAGTGTAAATATTTTGACTATAATAGCCAACACAACTTCTTGCAATAAAATGCTCCTATTTTTTGCCTCTTTACGTGATGATTTGGTGTTACTTTTGGCATTTTTCCTCATTTGTCTGCCCTTTAGAATCTCTCCATGTGGCATGGCTCAGCCAGCTGCTGTGGACTGAGCTGGTCACATCACCATGACTGGGAACAGTGGACCAAATTGGGAAGTCCCTGGAAATTCCAAGACCTGGGGATTTAAAAGGGGACAGGATGGGTGGGAAAGAAAAGGCTTTGCAGGTGGTTAGTACAGTGACCATGAAGGAAGAGGGTGTTATGTGCAGGGGGAGACATGGACACCTCGCATGTGAAGCTGTATCTAACCTTTCATGGACACAGGGGCGGCTCTATGTTTTTAGCTGCCCCAAGCATGGCAGTCAGGCGGCTTTCAGCAGCATGCCTGCGGGCAGTCCACGGTCACGCGGATTTGGCAGCATGCCTGCGGGAGGTCCACCAGTGCCGTGCCATCGGCGTACCCGCCACTGAATTGCTGCCAAAGCCACGGGACCGGCGGACCTCCCGCAGGCACACCGCTGAAAGCTGCCTGCCTGCCGCCCTAACAGCGCCCGGCAGGCTGCCCCCCATGGCTTGCTGCCCCAGGCACGCGCTTGCTGCACTGGTGCCTAGAGCCACCCCTGCATGGACACTAATGGCAGTGTTCGTGGAATCTGGAAATCTCCACCTCACCCCACCCCACCCCCAAAGTCAGCAAACTCAGTCCTCATTAATATGCTTTACAATAAAAAGCTACATATCTGCTGCAGAGGGTCCATCATTCCCAGATTCCTCCTCTTTGTGATAAATTGGCTTGGCTGCACTGTACACTCTTGCGATCTCCCCTTCCCCTCCCACCCAGAACTCCTGTAATCCTGGCAACATACTAGGTATCTTCTGATGTGGCTCCTTGGTCCCCAGTTTTCCTGATTGGAGGTGTGGGGGGTGTTTTCTTTCCCCTGCTCCTGGCCTACCCCATGGCTACATCTCAAGGCACTTTGGGGCTGTCTAAGCATCTCCGGCTGGGTGAGAAGAGAGTCCTGATGGACTGTTTACGTTAATCATAAAATGGGCAGAATTCCTATGAAGAGCTGGACTGATTATTCTTGGCCTTGCTATATTGTACTTTAAGGACTTTACTGTTCTCACAGCATGAGCTTGGCCAGGCTATTGCTAGTTACAAGGCTCAGATGGGTCTGGATCTCCTCCTCTTCTCAGGGCCCAAATGTCAGCGGGCCAGCCGGAAGCCTGTTCACAAAAAGGTCTCGTCTGAGACATGTGGTAATGGCAATCAAGAGCATGACTAAAACAAAGTTGATCATGGTGGAAGTGCCATTCTGGCAGAAGAAATTGCACATTGTGGACAAAGGTTCCAGCTGACTTCTATGGTGTGTGCAGAGCTATTTGTACAGGTAAGTGGCATCCAGCCAGGCAGGTCTGTGTACAGTGGAGTGCAGCAAAAAAAGCAGGCAGACCGCCTCAGCAATGAGAGGTGCAGTGTGGAGCAGTGTTTGCCCCACATGCTATTCTGTCTGCAATTTTTGTCCACACTGAAACTGGCACCACACAGACTAACATGATAGCTTGCCTTGTTGGAATCAATTCTGATTGATACACATGTCAACTGTTGGAACCCTTTCAGTGTATGGTCACCAAGTGTGGTAGAGGCAAGCTCAGGTGATCGCACATTTCTTTAGTGTAGACAAGACTATCACTTCTCTCTCTCTTGCTCTCAGTATCTCTGTCTGTCTTTATGTCATTCTTTCAGTCACTGGGTAGTAATTCACCTCTTCTCTGTTTCCTCTCACCCTCTAATTTTCCCCCGCCTCTTGTCCAGATTGCTATTAATTAACCTGCTCTTTGCAGCAAGCTCTCTTATCAAAACAGTCTGGAAGAACTTGCTCTGCTCCCTAGGGAGATGCTGCTGGCATATGTCATAGATTCCATGATGCCATTAATCCCTATATAATTAGAAGGGTTAATGTCACTGATGGTATGTAGAAAGAAATTACAGAAAGCCGGAGCAACCACCTATGGGACCCATGCATGGCCAGAGGGCCTAGATCCCTTCTTTCTGTTCAAGGCCGCCCAGAGGATTCAAGGGGCCTGGGGCAAAGCAATTTGGGGGGCTCCTTCCATAAAAAAAAGTTGCAATACTATAGAATACTATATTTTCATGAGGGCCCCTGTGGGGCCCAGGGCCTGGGGCAAATTGCCCCACTTGCCCCCGCCCCCCCAGGCGGCCCTGTCTCTGTTCTGCTGAAATCCTGGGCATTCTCTGCTCTGGGAACACACCCCTTTTCTACTCTCACAGGTCCTGCCAAGTCTGCCTGAGGGAAGGTGACTTTGCTTTTCCTTATCAGTTTATGATCCATAAGTCATGGGGCAGCAGATGAGGTAGCAGACATGGTAGTATCATGTGGTACGCCCCCCTCTAGGCTATCCTGAGTGAATGGGGTGGGGGCAGAGTCCCAACTACATTATGTTACTCCTCCTCAGCACTTTAGAGAAGCATGGTGGATTGTCAGTTGTGCTTGAGCTGTAGCCTGTCAGAGGCTGACTATTCACTTTTCTCCTAGTAGCTGGCAATCTCCTCCCTGTCCTCTGACTCACTCCAGTACCTGTGGGCTATGTATACACACCATAAACTCACCTCCTTAGGCAGCGAGTTATATGGGCCCGTGATGCTCGTGTTCCCCCATATTCAGGAAAGTGGGCCCAGGTCCACCAATGTTTGGGCTTATATTTTCAGAGCCATCCCGTCCATAGGATGGACCGGGGCAACCATCCCGGGCCCCATGCTTTGAGAGGCCCCGTGCTTCAGGAGGACATGGGGTCCAGTGTGCCTGGGGGGCTAGTGGAGGGCCTGGTGCTGGCAGCAGTGAGTAACCCAGCCCCAGCCCACCCCACTCCATTCCATCCCACCCCACCTCTTCCCATCCTTGCTCCACCCCCACCCCACCCCCATTCCACCCCTTCGCCCAAGCCCCTGCCCCACTTCTTTCTGGCTTCTGCCCCCCTCCCTCAAGCGATGCCGGGAGCTGGCAGAGTGGAGCAGGGTGGGCTGGGGCCAGGTTATTCGCTGCTGCCAATGCCAAGCCCCCTGCTAGGCCCCCAGGCCACCCTGTATCCCTGTATCCCCCTGAAGTGCAAGGCCCCCCAAAGTACATCCTATGGAAGGGATGGCTCTGCTTGGACCCGTTCTGGGCACCACCAAAAATTATACAAACCTTGCACCCATGCTCACCTCTCTGGGTGGTTCCTGGCCCCTTTTTGGCAGGGTCAAAGTCAGGCCATGGAAACAGAGCTATCCTCTATGTTCCTACTATATAACAGTTAAAGCACATTGGGAGGGGCTCTAGTGTTGCAGAGGACACCTGCACTTCTGCTGCTGGAGCCTCACCAGTTTTGGGGATACGCAGAAAGAGAGAGATTGCTCAGACAAATGGAAGCATTGCATTCCTAACAGAATTCCTCAAGCCTGCACATGCAGAGTTGCATTTGAGGTGAGGAGTTGCTCCAGAATTTCAGGTCTTGAAAAGGAACTAATTAACCAAGACAAAAGGTTTCCAGTAATCCTCAATATTTATCCACCCCAAGCATTCAAAATTCACAAGTTAGGCCCCAAAATCATGAAAACAGCCCCCAAATTGTGAGATTTTACAAAAATAATGACTATTGAGTTCTTTTTCTTTGCATTCTGGTTTCCTAGCCTCTAGGATACATTCAGGTCACTTTTTCAAGCTTTTCTCTACACCAAAGAAATCTAGAAACTTTTTTCTTTTAATAAAAGCTGAGATTCTCCTGTAACCTCTGGGTTCTAGGAACAGGGCTCTCAGAGAGAAACAAACAAAATATCACAAGACTTGTGATAAAATTATGAGTGCTGGCAACACTGTTTGTCCTAGTAATGACCCGTCAGAGCCCAGTGGCACCATGGGGTGAAGGGGATATGTACAGATATGGATTTTAATATAGAGCCAAACATGAGCACACTGGAGAGGGGCTTCCCCTCAGGGAAAAGTCAAGTAGAATTGGATATGGATAAAACCAGTGAGCTTCTACAGACACTACTCTAAAATCCAACACAATTTAAAAGAGAATAAGATCCTTTCATAGGCTCTTATGACCACTCCATGACAATTCTAGAGCAAGAACAATAATATTTAAGTTCTATAGGACTCTTTAGAAAACCCATAAAAAGGGTCCCATTTTCTGTTAAATTCTATAGGATTTTTCCCTAATACATTTGTGCCAGAATCCCAAAATGAAAAGGAACTGGTGGGAAAATAATCTCTTGAGCAGATATCCAGGATTCAGATCTAACATCTCTGGACCCAGACAAACTCTCTGTTTTACTTTTTATTATGTTTTAGCTGTCTGTGGCACTTCAGGCTCTAATCACAATAGTGTTGAGGTCCCCGTTTAAAAGAACATGGATTACAATAGATTATGAGCCAGGCTTTCTGAACAGAACAATGGTGTGCTTCCAAGTGTGCCATATGGTGTATGCAGACTGGCTGGGTGCTGTATGAAGTGCACAGGCCACATCCAACGTGTCAATGTCTTCCCTCACCCCTGTCTAGGGACACCGACTATCAACACCTAGTGGTCTTTCTCATCTAGTGAAACAAAGGCACCCAACTTTTGGGGCCTGTGTTTCTACTCCTGGGTAGAATGCTGCAGTTGCCTTGGCTTCTGATGCTGGCCTGGAGCTACTGGTGTGATGCTGAGAATGGAGCGGAAACCTGATGCCAGGGTAGGAGAAGAGGATGGAGGAGGACAGCAGGGAACCAATGTCAGGAGAGCTGGAGGGGACCCCTTGCTAGAAGATGATACAAAAGGAAGGAAGAATGGAGTGCTGTGGGAGGAACAAGAGGAAATATTGTAGGGAAGGAAGAAGGAAGGTTAATTGAGGAGGGAGAAAGCAGATAAGGGAGACACAAAGTGGCACAGCTGTAGCCTAGACACTTACTATAGTAATGAAAGGGATTTTTCTGCTGCAGTGGTAAATCCACCCCCTTCAAGAGGCCATAGGTGAAACAGTGGAGAATTCTTCTGTCAACCAAGTTGTGTCTACAGTGGGGGTTAGGTCAGCATAGTTATGTCATACAGGGCATGAAGTATTTTACAGCCCTGAGTGATGTAGCTAGGTCAATCTAAATTAGGTATGTAGAATCATAGGCCTTGTCTACACTACAAGACTATTTCGAATCAACTTAGTTCGAATTTGTGGATTCGACCTTATGAAGTCGAATTTGTGTATCCATACTAAATACACTAATTCGAATTTCTGAGTCCACATTCACGGGGCCAGCGTCGACTTTGGAAGCGGTGCACTGTGGGAAGCTATCCCACAGTTCCCGCACTCCCCGCTGCCCATTGGAATGCTGGGTAGAGCCCCCAATGCCTGCTGGGGGGAGAAATGTGTCGAGGGTGGTTTTGGGTAACTGTCGTCATTGAACCGTCAATCACAACCTCCCTCCCTCCCTCCGTGAAAGCGCCTGCGGGCAATCTGTTCGTGCACTTTTCTGGTCAGTGACAGCGCGGACGCCACAGCACTGCAAGCATGGAGCCCGCTGCGATCATCGCCGTTTTCTCCTCCTCGCACTTTATCGTCCACCTCTTCCACAGTCAGCTGATGAGAAATTGGGCTACTTTTCAATGGTGCTGCAAGCACTGGGGAACCATAGGGGACGTTTTACAAACATCAACGTCGGGTGGCCGGGCAAGGTTCATGATGCGTGTGTTTTCAGGAACTGTGGGCTGCTCAGACGCCTGCAGGAAGGTAGTTTCTTCCCGGACCACGAAATAACTGTTGTGGATGTGCAGATGCCTATAGTCATCCTCGGGGACCCAGCCTGCCCGCTAATGCACTTGCTCATGAAGCCCTATACAGGCGCCTGGGACAGCGACAAGGAACTCTTCAAATACCAGCGAGCAGCGAGCAGCGTGACCTGTGACTGTTCAGTTTCTTTACAGAGAAGCTGAACCTGCCCCTGTTTCTTTACCCACTTACTGTTGACTCTCCTCTTCGGTTACATACCCCGTTCACCCCGTTACCCCCACTTCCAGCACACGTGTAAAAATAAAATACATGTCCCATTATTACTTAACAAAGGTTTCTTTATTCATGACTTTTCGTGAAAGGGTTGAAACTGGGACGCAGGCTGTGCTGGGTAGGGTGTGCAGTGATGTAAAGACCGCCTCTAAACTCAAGGAATGACAGGCTCCTGCTCCTAGAGCGGTCCGCAGTGCCGGAAGGCTTCTTTCAATGGAGCCTGCCATCCCTCTTTATGGAATTCTGTGTGCGGGCGGATATGTGACCTTGTGGTGGAGGAGGACGGATACAGATTCCTCAGCTGCGTGACTCAGCGGTCCAGGAAAAGGACCGCTGTATAAGATCTGTAACCGCCCTCCCCCGCTGCAAAGTCACATCTCCCCCGCCCACACAGATCCTGGAAACCACCTCCAAAAACCGACCAGGGTGCCTACTGACTGCACCGTGTGTGTGACCCGCTGCTGATCCTGCCCCCGTGTCTGTACCCTGGGAAAGGTGACTGTCCTATGCAATTAACCACCCCCTTCCCCACGCTCCCCATTCAAACACAGTCTTCTTTGAAAAAACATAACGGAAACAGTAATTAACAGCAAAGCATGTTTATTAATTAAGTAGACAGTTAGGGGATGGGACTGGGATTGGGACTACTGTGAGTCTGGAAGTGAAGGACTTCGGCAAATGTAGGGTATGAGAGCTTTTGGGTACTTGAGCACTGTGCTGTGGTGCAGTGACAGTATTCACGTCCCCGGCCGCCCCTCCTCCTGATTATTTTCGGTGAGGGGGGTATGGGACTTTGTGGCGGGGGAGTGCGGTTGCAGATACACTGCAGGGTGTCTCTGTCCTCCTGCGGTCCTGCAGAACATCCACAAGGCGCCTGAGCGTGTCCGTTTGCTCCCTCACTAGTCCAAGCATTGTTTCAGTTGCCTGCTTGTCTTCCTCACGCCACCTCCTCCCGTTCGCTGTGTGAGCGCTGGCACAGAGAGACGGTCTCCCTCCACTGGCTCTGCTGGTCCGCCTCTGCTAGGTAGCAGCCCATACGTTCCTCGAACATCTTGTCCCTTGTCTTTTTCTTTCGCCGCCTAATCTTCGCCAGCCTCTGCGAGGGGGATGCTGTGGCAGGTCTGGAGACAGTGGAAGCTGTGAGATGGGAAACAGGGAGTGAATTCCTTGCAAAGATACATTTTTGCGAACAATTAACTGAGTCTAGGCTGTCTCTATGAATTCTGGGTTGAGACCCCTGTGCCTGCTGGGGCAGAAATCATTTTTGCGGTGGATTCTGGGTAAATGTCGCCAGTCATTCCTTCCTCCGGGAAAGCAACGGCAGACAATCATTTCAAGCCCGTTTTCCCAGAATTGCCCTGGCATACGCCATAGCGTGGCAACCATGGACACTGTTTTGCCTTTTGTGTATGTCACCGTATGTGTACTAGATGCTGCTGACAGAGGCGGGCCAGCAGCGCTACACAGCAGCATGCTTTTGCTTTTGCATGACAGCAGAGAGGGTTACCAGCCATATTGCACCATCCAAACCCTTCCATAAATTGGAACTAAGATGATCATGGCTACCAGTCCTTTTGTACCATTTGCTGCTGTCATAAGTGCCCCTGGCTGCTCTTAGCCAGGGGCACAAAAGCCAAAATTGGGAATGATTCCCTGAGTCAATCCCTCCTTTTTGGTATCTAAAAATAGAATCAGTCCTGCCTAGATTATGGGCAAGTGTACTAGAGAACCACTGTATCATAGAACCAGAGAGCACAGCTGCTCTGTGTCTGATCCTGCATAAATTATGAGCTGTATGCTATTCACAGGGGGTGCTCCTGCAACAACACCACCTATTCATTCTGTTCTTACCCCAGCCTTCCTGGGTACCATACCATTGTCCCCCCACTTGTGTGATGAAGTAATAAAGAATGCAGGAATAAGACACAGTGACTTGTTTGTGAGAAATGACTGGAAGGAAGCCTCCAGCTGCAATGATAGTCCAGGCAGGACATTAAGGAGTGTGGATGAAGGAGCCCATCATCCCTCTGCTAGTCCAGGGGCAATTTAATCTTTTATTTACAATGAAGGGTGGGGGCTGATGGAGTTCAGCCCCCTGTTGCAATGATGAGGACGGTTACCAGCCATATTGTACCATCAGCCATCAAAAATTAGGGACAGGTGCCCTTGATTGACCTTACTGATACTAGTCGGCATGGTTACCAGCCCTTTTGCACTGCCCCATGTGCCAATAGGCTGATGATGAGGATGGATTTCCATCTTATTGTACCATCAGCCATCCATAGCGTGGGGGGAGCAAGGATGTTGGTGTTGAGTGCTGCACCATCGCGTCTATCTGCAGCATTCAGTAAAGATAGGGTGACATGTAAAAGAGTCAACAGAGGATTGTTTTCACTTCTGGTGGTGGGTGGGGTGTGTGCGCAAATTGCCGAACTATGCCCTGACCCACCGCAGACACTGTGTTTGACCCTAGAAGCATTTGGAGCTCATCCAAGAATGCAAATACTTTTCGGAGACAGCAGGAACTGTGGGATACCTTGCATCCTCATTCCCCCCTCCCTCCATGAGCGTCCATTATATTCTTTGGCTTTCCGTTACGCTCGTCACGCAGCTGCGTGCTGAGTCTGTGCTATGCCGTCTGTCCGTAGATTTCTTAAAAATACTTTGGACCAGGCGTAAAATTACAGTAATTACCCTAATTAGATGCAGGAGTCTCCGAGCGAGATCACCCTGAGGAGGGTCACTGAAGGAGATAGAGAGCGCATGCTGCGTGAAAGCTAGCACGAACCAGGGCCCGATGCAGCCGTGCTCGGGGAGGCAGTGCTCCCTGAGTTCCTCATGAAAGCCTCGCGCGGAAAACTGTGCTACCACGGAGCACCCAATAAGGCAGCTCTCCCCAGGAACCTCCTGCTGATGCTTTTCGATTAACGCAAGGAGAGCTTCGTGGAGATCTCCAAGGATGATTTCTGTTCTATCCCCATATCTAGAGAGCCCTCCTTTTCACACAGTTAAGATTCCTGTTATATTAAGAATAAAAGTTAACATGGTTACAGCACTTACCGACTGCTCCTTCCCCTGATTCAGGGTCCGGGTTAATGGCCGGGGAGGGTTGTTGGGGGATCTCCGTGACGGTGCTGAATAGATCCTGGCTGTCGGGGAAACCAGCATTGTAAGCGCTCTCGCCTGCCTCGTCCTCCACAAACCCTTCCTCATCTTCCCCGTCCGCGAACATCACCGAGGAACTGGCCGTCGACACTGTCCCATCGTCAGAGTCCACGGTCGCTGGTGGGGCAGTGGTGGCAGGCTCCGTAGCGTCCGTTTGCCGCTTTGATTTTTTGGTAGCCTTGTCTGGGGTCCTTGATTTTCACGCGGCGCTGCGTTGCATCCCGCCTGTATCCTCTGTCTCTCATGGCTTTGGAGACGTTCTCGTAGGTCTTCGCATTCCCTGTTTTGGAGCGCAGCTCCGAAAGCACAGACTCCTCGCCCCACACACCGATCAGATCGAAAAGTTCCCAGTCAGTCTATGCTGGGTCCCTCTTTCTATTCACAGATAACATGAACTCCTCTGCTGGAGAGCTCTGCATCGTTGCAGGTGCTGCGGAGCTCGCCCCGATGTCCAGCCAGGACGTCAGATTCAAAGTGCCCAGACAGGAAAATGAATTCAAATTTTCCCGGGTCATTTCCTGTGTGGCTGGTCAGAGAATCCAAGCTCCGACTGCTGTCCAGAGCGTCAACAGAGTGGAGCACTGTGGGATAGCTCCCGGAGCTACTAAGTTCGATTAGCATCCACACCTAGCCTAATTTGAGCTAGCCATGTCGAAGTTAGCGCTACTCCACCTGTCGAGGTGGAGTACCAAATTCGAACTAAAGAGCCCTCTAGTTCGAATTAAATGGCTTCCTGGTGTGGACGGTTGAGCGGTTAGTTCGAATTAACGCTGCTAAATTCGAATTAAAGTCCTAGTGTAGACCAGGCCATAGAATATCACGGTTGGAAGGGACCTCAGGAGGTCATCTAGTACAACCCCCTGCTCAAAGCAGGGCCAATCCCCCAGACAGATTTTTGCCCCAGATCCCCCTCAAGGATTAAACTCACAACCCTGAGTTTAGCAGGCCAATGCTCAAACCACTGATCTACCCCTCTCCCTGGTGTTGTTACAACAATGTTGGTCCTAGGATAGTATATAGACAAGGTGGGGGAGGTAATATCTTTTATTGGACCAACTTCTGTTGGTGAGGAAGACAAGTGTTCAAGTTTATGCAGAGCTCTTGAGTTCTGTGTAGAACAGCTCTGTGTAAACTCAAAAGCTTGCCTCTCTCACCAACAGAAGTTGGTCCAATAAAAGATATTATTTTACCCACCTTGTCTCTTTAAGTTTTAGGTGCAGACCAAGCCCAACTGTGGTGACACTAGGCAGCACAGGCTGCCTTGTCACTCTGTGAGCCAGAGAGAACTATAAGGTCTGTCTGTGTCCCACAGCCCCAAAAGAGAATAGCTTTTGCATTCATAAGAGTCCTGTCTCTTCTCTGTCAGAAATAACACAGATATCCCCTTACAGTTACAAGAATCCCCAACTGTTTTACAAACACTGTGTACCAGCATAATCGCCCACCCCTAAAATGCTGCCACCTCTGGGGTGGAATGCCACAGCTATCTAACAATTTACAGTAACAGTAAATAACATCTTAAGGCAGGGAATAAAAAAGGATGGGGGGGTTAGGAATGCAGAATGTCATTATCAGAGCTAGAATTTAGCCTAGATCTCTTTAGTTTGTGGGATCACACACTATCCCTGCCCAGAGGTGCTATGGGGAATGAATATGGGCCACATTATATCAGCTAGAAATTGAAACTCCATATTTGGCAATATTAAGGGTAAGATAAACAGCCCCACTGAGCTCTGATCCTGCATCAGAAATGTTACAGTGATTGTCCTTTGCTCTTGAGCAAACTCAAACAGGTTTGCAAAATTTATTAATGCCTTAAACAACTGAAATATAAACACTCACCCCACTAGGACTCTAAATCAGTGACTCTCTTGCCTAGTGTGCTGCCTTACTGGATTGTTATCAGTAGCTGACAGGCTGATTTACTACCTGGGTGGGCTGATTAATTAATTAGTTAATGATTGAACTCTGCTTTGAAGTTGTAGAGCACTATAATATTAGTGATAATGATCATTTATGGAGTGTTGTACACTTTACAGATATAGTGCAGAGTGAGGCATATTCCCTGCCCTAGAGAGTTCACAGGCTGAGGCCTTACTTTCAAAGCTAAAAAAAGGGACATTTTATACTTTGGGGTAAATAACACATGTGAGCTATCCTGAGGTAAAAGCACAGCGAGGACAGGCCACTTTAGTTTTACTGTGAGGTAAACTAGATGAGGTCAACCCCAAACAGGGGTACAGGGATGACCTTGGTGAATTGACCTGGTGGTAAAATGAAAGTGCTTGGTCTTCCCTTTGTTTTTATTTCAGGATCATTACCTGAGGTAAAAAACACACACCTTTTATTAAGCAGTGAAGACAAGGCCTAAGGCAGGTGAGACAAAGACAGAGAAGCAGGCAATTCAAGTAAGGGAGGGTGTGGAGTGATTACTGATGAGGACAACAAGGTAGGAAAGATTCTTGGAAAAAGTACATTTTAAACACTGGCTTCACTTGAAAAGTGAGTCTGTAAAAGTAGCACCTTCTGGCCTACTAGACCTTCTCCATTCAGAGTTGCTGGGCTTAGTGACCACAATAAGTTTTCCCTGCTTCTTACTCCTATTTGTTTGTGTGCCTTGCCAGCACTGCTCAGAAAGATGGAGATGAAGCCTATTCCTTCCCATGCATCATCAACTGAATTGATTTCTATATTCCAGTCAGTTGCAGCTGTGCAAATAGGCCTCCTGAGGGGTCACTGGGGGCAGAGTTTATTATTGATCATGATGCACAGTTGGGAAGAACCTAACTTGAATCTCAGTTCCTTGAGGCAGTTTGCAGGTTTGGCAGTTAGAAAAATGTTTTATCTCCCTCCCTGTAAAGTGAACACATTTGATCTGGGGTAATTGAGACCCAATAAACAGGAAGTCAATGAATTCCCATTTTTACAATCACTTTCAAAGCAGAGCTGCACTTCCTTAATACTGGCATTTTCTGACTTTGAGTGCTGTTACCTTTGCAGCCTGAATGTTCTCTTAACATTGGGTTTGTTCTATGGTTTGTAAAGCTCTTCATAATGAAAGGTAATGCACATACAGATTAAATATTTATATTAATTATTATTATTACTGTAGAAATAAGGAAATGGCCCTATCTCACTGGGCTATCGCCTTCTCTCTGTGTTTGTCCAGCAGCACCCAGCTCTTTACTACTTCTACAGTTTCCATCACCTTGGCAGGGGTCCACTGATGTTTACAGTTCCACACATTTCTTTAGGCCCCGACACACATTAAGAAAGAAGAAAATGCTCGTCCTTTAGCCATTACAGTTCCTTTTAGTTGCATTTAAGGAATTGTTGGATGTTCCCTAACTAAAGGATACAGGTCATCATAGCATTGCTAATCCTCACTATTTCCATCCTTCACTGCAGTCTAGAAATTATTGGATGCTCCCTTTTCCAGCCATACCATCACTTGCACTCTACAAACTGTTGGATGTTCCCTTTCCCATCCAAAGAGTTCATTGCAATCAAGCAATTATTGGATGTTCTCTGTCCTAGCAGCCCAGTTCACTACAGTCTAGCAATTGCTGAATGCTCCCTAGCCCAGCTGTTCTTTTCAGTCTAGTAAAAGTAGATGCTCCCTCTTGTGGGTGTATAATTTTAGGCAGAACAGTAGCTGCTCATATACCCTATACTACAGGGATTCTTCCTCCCCCCCCGTGCCCAGTTTTATGAACTAGTTACATGCAGTGTTGCCAATTTAGTGATTGTTTGGAAATTTGAATTGAAATTGAAACCTTAATACACACTTTAAAAGCATATAAAGTGTATGATACACATATTTTATCTGAAAAAGTACAATAGATTAGAAAAGTATGAACATAGACTAGCTTCCTTATACAGCTTTTGTTTTTATGACAATGTCAGTGCATTCATTTCAGTGATGTTGGCCAACCTAATAATTTCAAATTATGATTTATAAGCAAAGTCTAAATAAGCTCTCCCTGACAGCTAGTGATGAGCTGGGGGTTTGGGGGGAAAGGCTTCAGGACCAGATTGTATTTACATTCACACCTAATCTACCTAGGTATCCAGCAAACAGAGCTGTGTTGCCCAAGTGATTTTGGCTGGGGTTGGGTTACAAATCACTTCAATAGTGTCAGGGAGTAGCCGTGTTAGTCTGTAGCCACAAAACAACAGGGAGTCTGGTAGCACCTTAAAGGCTAACAGATTTATTTGGGCATAAGCTTTCGTGGGTAAAAAACCCACTTCTTCAGATGCATAGAGTGGAATTTTCACTCCATGCATCTGAAGAAGTGGGTTTTTTACCCACGAAAGCTTATGCCTAAATAAAGCTGTTAGTCTTTAAGGTGCCACCGGACTCCCTGTTGTTTTAATCACTTGAATGAGCAGGGGGAGGGAGTAATGAAATGTTGTTATTCTCATTGTATGAGTAAAAGGCAGTAGAACTATACTTTAGCCTGTGCTGGTTGAGGGCATCAAGAGAGAGGGCGGGGACAGGTGTTTTGCTTGATGGTTTGCCTGAGTCACAAGTACTATTTGACCTGCCCCTCTCCACTGTTTAAAGACAGAGCTGATTAGACTCCACAGATAGTCTTTTGTTTTGTTAAGTGACCACTGCAGCTGAAATCACTGATAATCAGTTCTAAGTGCTTAGACCAGCTGTGGAACAGTGTTTCTGTGGATGAGACAGCCCAGTCTGCACTAGCAGCAAGATTCCCAGCTGAAATCAATGAGAGCTCAACGGACCCTCAAGAGACTAACTCGCAGAGGTCACGGTGGCAGGTGGCAGCAGAAGGTGACTGCGCAGGGCCTTTGGCAACAGAGTGATGGAGTGAACGGTGGCACAATGAACAACAGTGGCCAGAGTGAACAGTGAGCAGCTGGAGGAATGAGCAAGGTGCCTTCTTGCCCCACACCTGGGAGGTGATCTCATGTGAAAACACCTCTGAATCTCCACTCACCAAGGACAACACCGGTCAGTGTTAATGAGGCTGTTAAGAATGCTGGAGACACAACACAGTTCATACAAACAAACATGGGTGTGGCATCATACTTTCTATTTAAGCAAGAGATACCACACACTACAAACTGGAGGCCAATGTTAAGTGCATTGTCTCTTGTTCATTCTGAAGTTGAACATTGGTTCCAAAAAAGACCAGCAAATGTTCACTATCTTTGTGTACATTATCTTGATGTCAGGGATAGGCCAATAGTTGCATTTCTAGATGTTCAAGTTATAGAAGACACATCGGCTGCATCTATGACAACCCACATCTTAGAAGAGTTAAATGCTTGTCAGTTGGACCCCAAACAGATGGCTGCTTGTGCATTTGATGGAGCTGCAAACTTCTCTGGAAGACATTGTGGAGTACAAGCTTTGCTCAGAGAAAAGTGTAACCCTAATCTCTCCTATACACACTGCAGAGGCCATCTACTCCAACTAGCGCTAGTATGAGCTGCAGACTTTTCAAAAGACATTTAAAAAGCTATAAATTGAATGTTTTCATTATATTCTTTTTTTTCAGCAAGAGTCCAAAAATACTGAATATCTTGGAAAATATAGAAGATACACTGGGACTGAAGTTCAAATTAGTCCAACCTGGGAAAACCCTCTGGCTTTCTCATGAGCGATCCTTGGCTGTTGTCTTAAAATTACTCCAGCCATTATTACTGACTTTGGAAAGTATCTACCAAGATGGGATGGACCTAAGTAGTGAGACTGGTGGATTACTTTTGCTACTACATTCAGAGAAGACTCTTGTCATTCTCTCTCTTGTAACTCTACTGTTGAAACCACTTGGGTCATTACATAATGCCATCCTGGCATCTGCTACAACAGTAGTAGATCTTTGTCCAGCAATAGAAGCTACATTTGGATCAATCAGAGAGCTATCCATTGAAAAGATACTGGAAGAAGCAAAGACTTCAGTCCAGAAGTTAACTAATGAAGGCATTTATAGTGAATCCTTAAGTGAAGAGGACAAGAAGTGTTTCTTAGGACAACTGAAAAAGTACACAGACTTCATTCTTTAAAATATACAACAGCGACTTCTAGCTTCTACTCAACCTCTACGTAGCTTTTACAGATCCCTGTCCTATAGAACACCGACAGTTGAGTGGAGTGAGGCACTACCAGCAATGGGGCTGCCATGTGCTCAGAACAGAACAGAGAATTCTAACACAGAGTGGAATATCATATGACAAATGAATGAAGATTTGACTTCAACTTCTTTTTTATCATCACTAGTGGCTCGACCCGATCTTTATGCTATGTTTCCTGGGATGAAAGAAATAGGAATTCATCTCTTGCTACTCCCAGTCACAACAGCTACAGTTTGAATGTTCTTTTTCATCATTGAATAGAATTTTGTGTTCTGAAAGAAGTCACCTTCTGCCTGATCATGTGAATGAACTAATGAGCATATCAATTGAAGAAATGGAAGGTCCGGACACACGAGAAGCCACCAAAGATGAACGCGTTGCATTCAAGAAGTTCATTAACAGAGTTGTGCAAAATTATAACAAGAAACGAAGAAGGATGTAGATATAGTGCTTCATAGAAGGCTTGAGTAGCCAACTTTAATTTGTGTAATGAATTTAAAACCTGAGTTAAATCTAATAAAATGGTCATGAAACATTTTTCAGTTTTTACTATGGTGCCACATAGCCCTCCTTCATCCTCACGGTCTCACCCCTCATCCGCCCTGACCTCTCCACTGTAAATTCGAACACCCCCCTCCCAATTTAAATTCCTGGGGAAAACACTGCTATACTATTAAAAATAGCATTTATAAATGAGACAACGACTGAGCTTTTGCTGCAGCCCTAGTAGTGGAAATATGATTATTATTCATCATTAGTATTTATATTTTGGTGGAGCCCAGAGGTGCCAATCAGGATTGAGCCACATAGTGCTAGGTGCTGTACAAACCCAAATAAGAGACAACCCTTTTCTTAAATAATTTACAATCTAATTGATAAGACAAAGCGTCAGAGAAAAGGATGCAGATTGCAAGGAGAACATATAACACACAAAGACCTGCCTAACTAATAGGTTTCATAGGAATTCAGCATTAGTGGATGGTTCGTGGCCTCTTTCTCATGGTCCTTTGACTGATGGACAATCTCTCCCTGAACGTTGTGAGGCTGTAAATAGTAAGATGCGTTCCTATCTTGTCTATATTGCAGTCAATAGTGGCAGCTCTAAGGCCCTACTTGAATTGCAAAATGATCTTCAGATAATTGCAGCTGAGTTGCAGATAAGATATGGAAAATCACAGAAAAGTAATAATTGACCTTTATCAATAGCAGCAATTTGGAAAAGCCAGAGTATACATATTTGATTAAGAAAAATTTGCTGGAACGATATAACCCTCAAGTATTACATTATGTTTTTGATAACCAGACATTTTGCTGCAACAATATTACATTCATTTAAAAAAAAAAGTACAATATAAAATTCAGAAGACTAAAAGTCTTAACACAGCTACTGTAGAAATCAAATCCAGTCACTTTAGCCTTTTACATTTTACAGGCATTGGACATTAGTGCAGTACTAATTGCATACTCAAAATGTATGCAAAATTTTGCACTGTGCAAAGTAAGCTAATTCAAATCAAAATCCCTGATATATCCTTATCAGTATGCAGTGTAGTTGTAGCCATGTCGGTTCCAGGATATTAGAGAGACAAAGTGGGTGAGGTAATCTCTTTTATTAGACCAACTTCGGTTGGCGAGAGAGTTTGTCTCATCAACAGAAGTTGGTCCAATAAAAGATATTACTTCACTCACCTTGTCTCTTCAGTAGCCTTATTAGTTCAGTAATTGATGGATGATCCCTACCTTTGTCTTTTGCCTCACTGCAGTTGGCAGACAGTCCCTGACAGTATCTTGATGTGTAGTAAATGATAGACACTCTCTAGCTGGTTTGTCATGGTTAGGGCCCTACCAAATTCATGGTCCATTTTGGTAAATTTCATAGTCATAGGATTTTTAAAAACTTAAATTTCATGGCTTCAGAAATTTCAGTGTTCTAACCATGGGGATCCCAACCCAAAAGGAGGCTGGGATGAGGGGGAGGTATCACAAGGCTATTGTAGGGGGGTCATGGTATTGCCACCCTTATTTCTGCATTGTTGCTAGCTGTGGTGATGCCTGCTGAGCTGGGCAGACAGAGACCAGCAGCTGCTGGCCAGGAGCCCAGTTATGAAGGCAGCACCACCACCACAAGCAGTGCAGAAGTAAGCGTGACAATATTATACAATGCCATCCTCACTTCTGCACTGCTGCTGCTGGTGGCACTGCCTTCAGAGCTGGGCACTCAGACAGCAGCGGTCACTTTCTGGCCACCCAGCTCTGAAGGGAGCACAGAAGTAAGGGTGGCCATACTGTGACCCCCCTACAATAGCCAGATTTCATGGGGGAGACCAGATATCATGGTCCATTATGTGTTTTTCATGGCCATGAATTTGGTAGGACCCTAGTCATGGTGTAGTAATGTGGGGATACTTCCTAGCTGAACTCTCTTGATGTAATAATTGTGTATATTTCCTATATTGTTTTCTTCGCTGCTCTGGTTGGTACATGCTTGATACCCACCTCAGTATTGCCAATCCCAAATGTTCAAAAATCATGAGTCAGGCTCACCAATATAATGCAATTGGCTTTAAAAATTATACGATTATGTAAAAATAATAGATTTGGTGATCTTTTTATCTGCCTTCTATTTTTTGAGCCTTTAGGGTGCACTGTGGTCACATTTTGAAGCTTTCTCCACAGCCATGAGGGCTAGAATCTTACTTTTTCTTTAAGAATGAAGGCCGAAATCATCACATACCCACTTGACTCTAGGAGCTGGAGCTTTAAGGAAAACAATAATTATCATGAGATTCATGACAAAATCATGAGAGTTGGCAAAACAGTGCCACCTGTCCTGTTTTTAACAGGATACCCCTTAATAGGTGCCTAGTATACATAGAATCATAGAAGATTAGGGTTGGAAGAGACTTCAGGAGGTCATCTAGTCCAATCCCCTGCTCAAAGCAGGACCAACACCAACTAAATCATCCCAGCCAAGGATTTGTCAAGCTGGGCCTTAAAAAAGTTTAAGGTTGGAGATTCCATCACCTCCATAGGTAACCCATTCCAGTGCTTCACCATCCTCCTAGTGAAATAGGGTTTCCTAATATCCAGCCTAGACCTCCCACACTGTAACTTAAGGCCATTGCTTCTTGTTCTGTCATCTGCCACCACTGAGAACAGCCTAGCTCCATCCTCTTTTGAACAGCCCTTCAGGTAGTTGAAGGCTGCTATCAAATCCCCCCTCATTCTTCTCTTCTGCAGACTAAATAACCCCAGTTCCCTCAGCCTCTTCTCATAAGTCATGTGCCCCAGCCCTCTAATCATTTTTGTTGCCCTCCGCTGGACTCTCTCCAATTTGTCCACATCCCTTCTGTAGTGGAGGGACCAAAACTGGACACAATACTCCAGGTGTGGCCTCACCAGTGTTGAATAGAGGGTAATAATCACTTCCCTCAATCTGCTGGCAATGCTCCTACTAATGCAGTCCAATATGCAGTTGGCCTTCTTGGCAACGAGGGCACATTGCTGACTCACATCCAGCTTTTCGTCCACTGTAATCCCCAGGTCCTTTTCTGCAGAACTGCTGCTTAGCCAGTCGGTCCCCACCCTGTAGCGGTGCATGGGATTCTTTCTTCCTAAGTGCAGGACTCTTCACTTTCCTTGTTGAACCTCATCAGATTTCTTTTGGCCCAATCCTCCAATTTGTCTATGTCACTCTGGACCCTATCCCTACCCTCTAGCACAGGGGTGGCCAACATGATCCTGGGAAGGAGCCAGAATTTACCAATGTACATTCCCAATGAGTCACAGTAACACGTCAGTAGCCCTGCATCAGCTCCCCCCCTCACCCACCCCCAGGCTCCCAGTGCCTCCCACCCACGGGCAGCTCCACCAATCAACGCCTCCCCCTCCCTCCCTCCCCATACCTCCCGATCAGTTGCTTTGTGGTGTGCAGGAGGCTCGGGGTGGGGGGAACGAGGGAATGGCAATCTCAGGGGAGGGGATGGGAAGGGGTGGAATGGGGGCAGGGCCTGTGGCAGATCCTGGGTTTGAGTAGTGAACACCCACATACACACCCGGCACATTGGAAAGTTGGCATCTGTAGCTCCATCTCCAGAGTTGATGCCTATACAAGGAGCCGCATATTAACTTCTGAAGAGCCGCATGTGGCTCCGGAGCCACAGGTTGGCTACCCCTGCTCTAGCGTATCTACCTCTCCCCCCAGCTTAGTGTCATCTGTGAACTTGCTAAGGGCGCAATTAATCCCATCATCCAGATCATTAATAAACATGTTGAACAAAACTGGCCCCAGGACTGGCCTCTGGGGCACTCCACTTGATACTGGCTGCCAACTAGACATCGAGCCGTTGATCACTACCCATTGAGCCCAACGATCTAGCCAGCTTTCTATCCACCCTATAGTCCAGTCATCCCATGAATACTTTTTTAACTTGCTGGCAAGAATACTGTGGGAGACTGTATCAAAAGCTTTGCTAAAGTCAAGATATATCACATCCACCACTTTCCCCATATCCACAGAGCCAGTTATCTCATCATAGAAGGCAATCAGGTTGGTCAGGCATGACTTGCCCTTGGTGAATCCATGTTGACTGTTCCTGATCACCTTCCTCTCCTCCAAGTGCTTCAAAATGGATTCCTTGAGGACCTGGTCCATGATTTTGCCGGGTACTGAAGTGAGGCAGACTGGTCTATAGTTCCCTGGGTTCTCTTTCTTCCCTTTTTAAAATATGGGCACTATATTTGCCTTTTTCCAATCGTCTGGGACCTCCCCCGATCACCACGAATTTTCAAAGATAATGGCCAGTGGCTCTGCAATCACAGCAGCCAACTCCCTCAGCACCCTTGGATGCAATAGCTCTGGACCCATGGACTTGTGCACGTCCAGCTTTTCTAAATAGTCCTGAACCTGTTCTTTCACTGCTGAGGGCTGCTCACCTCCTCCCCATGCTGTGTTGCCCAGTGCTGCAGTCTGGGATCTGACCTTGTCTGTGAAGATTGAGGCAAAAAAAGCATTGAGTACTTCAGCTTTTTCCACATCATCTGTCACTATGTTGCCTCCCCCATTCAGTAAGGGGTCCACACTTTCCCTGACCTTCTTCTTGTTGCTAACATACCTGTAGAAACCATTCTTGTTACCCTTCACATCCCTTGCTAGCTGCAACTCCAATTGTGCCTTGGCCTTCCTGATTACACCCCTGCATGCTCTAGCAATATTTTTATAGTCCTCCCTAGTCATCTGTCCAAATTTCCACTTCTTGTAAGCTTCCTTTTGGAGTTTAAGCTCACCGAAGATTTCACTGTTAAGCCAAGCCAAGAATAGCCATATTTGCTATTCTTTCTGCACTTCGGGATGGTTTGTTCCTGCACCCTCAATAAGGCTTCTTTAAAATACAGCCAGATTTCCTGTACTCCTTGCCCCCTCATATTAGCCTCCCAGGGGATCCTGCCCATCAGTTCCCTAAGGGAGTCTGTCTGCTTTTCTGAAGTCCAGGGTCCGTATTTTACTACTCTCCTTTCTTCCTTTTGTCAGGATCCTGAACTCAACCATCTCATGGTCACTGCTGCCTAGGATGCCACCATAGGCACCAACTTTCTCTGGCACCGGTGGGTGCCCGCACCCCACCCTGTGCCTTTCCACGCCCCTGGCCCCGCCCCCATTCCATCCCCAAAGTGCCTGCCCTAACTCCACCCCCTCCCTGCCCCTGTTGGATCTCTTCCCCAAATCCCCACCCCATCCCCACCTCTTCCCCCACCATGCCGCCCTGGGCACGCACCAATTTTTTTCCGTGAGTGCTCCAGCCCCGGAGCACCCACGGAGTCAGCGCCTTTGGTTGCCACCCACTTCTACTTCCCCTACCAATTCTTCCCTGTTTGTGAGCAGCAGGTCAAGCGGAGCACGGCCCCAAGTTGGTTCCTCCAGCACTTGTACCAGGAAGTTGCCTCCTACACTCTCCAAAAACGTCTTGGATTGTCTGTGCACCGCTGTATTGTTCTCCCGGCAGATGTCAGGTTGGTATGTCAAGTATTGGCATGTCAAGTATTCCATGACTTGAGTCTAATAAGCAGTAGTAGTAAGGAAAGTGGAGGGAGGGAAGATACTGTTGTGATTGGTTGAGGCAATAGACTGGAGTTTTGAGTTTAATTTCCTGTATGCCTTCAGGCAAGTCACTTTATCCCTCAGTTTCATGTATGTAAATAGGGATAATAATACTACCTAGTATATCTTGTTTATTTAGAGAATAAGCTCTTCAGAGTGCCCTTTTGAACAAGTTTTATGCTTGTATTTTGCATATACTTGCCCTTTATTTTCTTTGTGTGTAGATGGTCATCCTGCTGCTTCTCATGGTGGAGTAATTTATGGATGATCCCTACCTCTGTGTGCCACTTCCCCCTCCCTCCAGCCAGCTCATATACTGCAGTGGATCGTGCTGTCCACACTAATAAGCAGCCGTTTCTTCTCTTAAAGGGCCAGCTTCACCTTTCTTGTTCCCCAAAGAACTGTCAGGATGACAAGAGTTGTGCGGGGTTGGGGCTGGGATGACATAATCTCTCTGAGAACGCAGTTGTATCTCCAGATATTCCCACCCCCCAAAGGATTGTCACTCACAACCTCCCTGTCTGGGAGTCGCTGTCTCCTAGGTTGAGGCTGCTGCAGGTTCATTTTAATCCCTTCTAGCACTCACAGAATGAAACAATCTCCCTTCAAGCTCCCGCATCTCAGGCCAGAGAGGAATTTGCTGGGGAAGTTAGTAGGGAGTCACTGAAGCCAGATCCAATTTAAATGGCTGTGGAGACATTAATGGAATTTTTTTTTACTTTTTCTAATCCACCCTCTGCCTGAAACCCCACAAAGGAACTAACTCTCCTGATTCCCCTCCTGCCTAAAACTGACCCAAACTCACTCTCTGCTCTCACCATGAGCTCTTGCACCACTTTCCTGAAATCCCCTTTCCCACCTCCCACTCTGCCCAATATGCCCTCCCAGATCCTCCTGCCTCCTCACAGTCCTCTTGCCTGCTTGGAAACTGACAGGTAGCCTAAAGAGCACATGTTGGAGGCAATGTACTTAGGGGAGCAAGGGAGTCTCTACGCAGGTAACCTAGGTTTAAGTCCTTGCTTCAAATCAGACTAGAGTTAGGACTAGAACTGGGGTTTCCCACATTCTAGATGAGTACCCTAAGTAACCATTAGGCTCTTCTGGGAAGGGATTAGATTGCTCTCATTTTTCACAAAAAAAAGTATGAAAGGTTTCAGTTTTGTCCCAGTGCAGAATGGGAAAAAAATTAAATCTCACAGGACAAGAAAACAGTTTCCCACCCAGCCCTACTGGCTCTGCCCTTGACTCATTGGGTGACCCTGAGTGGGTTGATTAACCTCTCTGTGTCAGTTTTCCCATCTGTAGAATGGGGATAATAACAGAGACCAACCTCAGTAAAAAATTTTGAGGTTTCTAGTTGAAAAGCAGGGCCGCCCAGAGAGGGGGGGCAAGTGGGGCAATTTGCCCCGGGCCCCGCAGGGGCCCCACGAGCTGCTCCAGGTTTTCAGCGGCACTTCGGCGGCGGGCCCTTTACTCACTCCGGGTCTTCGGCAGCGGGTCCTTCAGTGCAGCGGAAGACTCGGAGTGAGTGAAAGACCCGTCGTTGAAGTGCTGCCGAAGCCTCGGAGCACCGCCCGGTGAGTACAAGCACCGCAAGTGGGGGGGGAGGGGGGGCCATGATCGGCGGCACTTAGGCTGTTCTACCGCCGCCGCTTCATTCTTTGGTGGCAATTCGGCAGTGGGTCCTTCCCTCCGAGAGGGACCCGCCACTGAATTGCCGCCGAAGACCCGGCCCTGCCCCAGGCCCCCTGAATCCTCTGGGCAGCCCTGTTGAAAAGTGCCAAGTAAGTATATAATGCATTATAATCTATATAGCACTAAATGTGTGCTAGAGTCTTTACAGACAGATATGAAGACAAGGGCCCTGCCCTAATGAGTTTATAATCTAAACAGATGATACAAAGATCTAAAATGGAAGATAGGAGCAACAATTTTATTATACAGGTTATGATTAATACAAGATATCAAATCATTCACAGGATATATGCTGTATGGGTTTCATTTTCAGACTTGGATGCTTAAAGTTAGGCACCTACATCTGTATTTAGGCACATGATGGAGTCTCCCATTGAGTTCAGTGGAGGAGCTATAGTCACTTATGTGGGTCCTGAGATGAGACCAAAAACCAATTTCTGACCCGCAGCCCTGTCTGCAAGTATGACAGGTGATGACAATTGTAGATGAATGTGAACTGCTTTTAGCTTTACACCTTGCATGACTCTCCTTGATTGCAGGAATCCTCAAGCTCTCAAAACCTTTCGGTCTGAGGTGGCAGAGCTGTCGCTATCTGATTTTATCACTCATGGCTAAGAGATCCCAGGTGTTGAGGTCAACATTGCAGATTTGGAGGTAAGCTTTGAGAGTGTCCTTTGGTTTGTCCCTAAAACAACTTCCAGTCTGAAATTCTTGGTAAAAGACCACCTTTGATATTCTACTGTCAGACCTTCAGACCACATAATCGCGCCATCTCGGCTGTGCTCTCATTGTAAAGGCGTCAATGCCTGTGATGTTGCAGCACTCATGGACCCTTGGTATTTGGAACCAAATCTTGCCATTTATTTCCCATTATCTACAGTATCAAATTCCAAATAAATTTACATTCCCAATAACATATTTGAAAAATTAGCTCCTGTTTAATTAACTTCCTTGTCCAGACTACAGTGGCTGGTGACATCCAAAGCAGCACACAGGAAGTCCAGAGCCAAGCCAGGGTGGAGTAGAACGTAATCTGCACCAGATGTGGGATTGGTACACACATTACTTCTTCCTTGGAGCAAGGAGGAAACCAGGAACTAGACTGTGGCTCAGAGTCACACGTTGGTCCCTCCTCTGCTCCTGGGGCACTGCCACAACTGTACATTGCCCCAAATATGCATCCAGAGCAATGTGTCCCCTCTCCAAGAATTTAGGCAGCCCAGAATGCGCCAAGACAAATGAACTGTGGCAGTAACAAGAGTATCTCTCCTCAATAGCTACGAAGACCAGTTTGGGATTGTGTATCATGGGAACATCATATGTGTTCAGTAGGTATGTTGTCTGTTTCTGAATGCCCACACAGGATGCCAAGCACCAAAAGAAATGGTGCTACAGCATACAATTCCTGCACCATTTCAAGCTGAGTTGGCTTGTCCATGCAGTAGCTGACACGCTATGTTACACTGCTCTACATAGCAGTAAGAATTCTTCAAGTCACATAGAGGCCACTGTTTGGTTGATGCCAAATATATCATCAATGGAGTACTTAAAGAATCCAGTGGCTAAAGAGCCTAATGCAATGGTGACTCTGAGTGCCACAAAGAGGGCCTCACTCCTGTGGGTAGGCTTCTCCATCTTATCACAGAGATGCTGGATAGTTCAGAGGTGAGCTTGTTCCTCTAGGTAACTCCGTGACTCACAGATCAGGTGTCTCCACTTCTGATTCTCAGGCTCACTTGTCCAATTGCCTCTTCCTTTCTCTGAGCTGAATCAAGTCGCAAGCCCAGCATGGTTGCTTTTCCAACCCAGTATCTGAAACCTTGCATTGCCAGCTCTCATGATTTTATTGTGAGTCTCACCAAAATCAGGGGTTTTCTTAAAGCCTCAGCTCTTGGAGTCATGTGATTATGTGAGACTCTTCTTTCTTTCTTTCTTTCTTTCTTTCTTTCTTTCTTTCTTTCTCTCATAGTTGTGAAGAAAATCTTGAAAATTTGACCCCGTAAAGGCTCAAAAAAGAGAAATCAAATAAAAAGAGTTATAATGTATTTTTTTTAAATCTCATGAATTTTTCAGGCCTGACTCCTGATTTGTACTTAGCCTAAACTACGAGTTTAGGTCAAATTTAACAGCGTTAGATTTAACCCTGCACCTGTCCACACGACGAAGCCATTTTTGTCAACTTAAAGGGTTCTTAAAATCGATTTCTGTACTCCTTTCCGATGAGGTGATTTGTGCTGAAATCGACATCGCCAGGTTGAATTTGGGGTTGTGTGGATGCAATTCGACGGTATTGGCCTCCGGGAGCCATCCCAGAGTGCTCCATTGTGACCGCTCTGGACAGCACTTTCAATTCAGATGCACTAGCCAAGTACACAGCAAAAGCCCTGGGAATTTTTAAATTTCATTTCCTGTTTCACCAGTGTGGCGAGCTCATCAGCACAGGTGACCATGCAGTCTCAGAATCGCAAAAGAGCTCCAGCAAGGACCGAACAGGAGGTACTGGATCTGATCGCTGTTTGGGGAGACAAATCTGTGCTATAGAACTCCGTTCCAAAAGACAAAATGCCAAAATATTTGAAAAAATCTCCAAGGGCATGATGGACAGAGGCTACAACAAGGACCCACAGCAGTGCCGCATGAAAATTAAGGAGCTCAGGCAAGCCTACCAAAAAACCAAAGAGGCAAATGGCCGCTCCGGGTCAGAGCCCCAGACATGCTGCTTCTGTGATGAGCTGCATGCAATTCTAGGGGGGGCCTACCACTACCCCACCCCTGTCCATGGACACCTGCAAGGGGGGAGTCTAATGCAACAGGGATGGGGATTTTGGGGATGAGGAAGACGAGGAGGTGGAGGAGGAGGAGGATAGTGCACAGCAGGCAAGTGGAGAAACCATTCTCCCCGACACCCAAGAACTGTTTATCACTCTGGAGCCAATACCCTCCCAACCCTCCCAAGGCGGGCTCATGGACCTTGAAGGCACCTCTAGTGAGTGTACCTGTGTAAATATAATGCATGGTTTAAAAGCAAGCGTGTTTAATGATTAATTTGCCCTGAAGACTTGGGATGCATTCGTGGCCAGTAAAGCCCCTCCTTTTAAATGGCCAACCCAACGGGTGCTTAATATGGGAAAGGAGGGCGCTGCTGTTTGAAACCATTCCCACGTTATGAAGGTTGAACAAGCTGAAAGACTGTGGCTTACCATCGCTGCCTGCAAGCCAAATTCTGTTGCCCGGCCCTGCGTGTGTGATCTCTCACACCAAACCGACAGGCCCTCAATATAAGAGGCAAAATGCGACCTTGTACCAAAAGCACATGTGCTAGGTGATGTTAACAGCTTGGTTCTCCATAAAAGAGTCTACCCATTGTTCTCTAAAATGTGTCTTTTAAAATACTACTCCCCCTTTCTTTCCTCCCGCAGCTGCAAATGTTTCAACGCTCCCCCTATCATCTCCGTCCCAGAGGCTAGCGTAGATAAGAAGGCGAAAAAAACACACTCACAATGAAATGTTCTCTGAGCTCATGCAGTCCTCCCGCACTGAAAGAGCTCAGCAAAATGTGTGGATGCAAAGAATGTCAGTGTCCAGGAAAGCAGAAAATGAACACGAGGACAGGAGAGATGAGTGAGATGAGAGGTGGCAGGAGCAAGATGAGCAGAGGCAGGATGCAATGCTGAGGCTACTGGGGGATCAAACTGATATGCTCCAGTGTCTGGTGGAGTTGCAGGAAAGGCAGCAGGAGCACAGACTACAACTGCTGTAGCCCTGTGTAACCACCCACCCTCCTCCCCAAGTTCCATATCCTCCTCACCCAGACGCCCAAGAACATTGGGAGGGGGAGGGACTGCCCAAGCAACAGAAGTTTGGCATTCAATACGTTTTGAAGTGCAGTGTGGCCTTGTCCTTCCCTCCTCCCCTCATCCACCACCCCACCCAGTGCTTCCCTCCTCCCCCACCCCTCCCAGGCTATCTTGGCAGTTATCCCCATATTTGTGTGATGAATTAATAAAGAATGCATGATTTTGAAACAATAATGACTTTATTGCATCTGCAAGTGGTGATTGAAGAGGGGAGGGTGGTTGGCTTACAGGGAAGTAGAGTGAACCAAGGGAGAGGGTTTTCATCAAGGAGAAACAAACAGAACTGTCACACCGTAGCCTGGCCAGTCATGAAACTGTTTTTCAAAGCTTCTCTGATGCGCAGCGCACCCTGCTGTGCTCTTCTAACCACCTGGGGTCTGGCTGCACATAATCAGCAGCCAGGCGATTTGCCTCAACCTCCCACCCCGCCATAAACGTCTCCCCCTTACTCTCACAGATATTGTGGAGCAATACGGCAATAACAGCAAGCGGCAACACAGCAAGCGGCAATAACAATTGGAATATTGGTTTTGCTGAGGTCTAACCGAGTCGGTAAACTGTGCCAGCACACTTTTAAACGTCCAAATGCACATTCTACCACCATTCTGTACTTGCTCAGCCCACAGTTGAACAGCTTCTGACTACTGTCCAGGGTGCCTGTGTATGGCTTCATGAGCCATGGCATTAAGGGGTAGGCTGGGTCCCCAAGGATCACTATAGGCACTACCCTTGATAGCAGCAGCTCAGTGATTGCATTGGCTACTTGGATCATAGCAGCCCCCACAGTAGATTTACTCACTCCAAATTGATTCCCAACTGACCGGTAGCTATCTGGCGTTGTAAGCTTCCAGAGGGCTATCGCCACTCGCTTCTCAGCTGTAAGGGCTGCTCTCATCTTGGTATTCTTGCACTTCAGGCAAGGGAAAGCAAGTCACAAAGTTCCATGAAAGTGCCCTTACGCATACGAAAGTTTCTCAGCCACTGGGACTTGCAACACAATGCAGTCCCACCAGTCTGTGCTTGTTTCCCAGACCCAGAATCGGTGTTCCACAGCATGAACCTGCCCTATTACCACCATGATGTCCAAATTGCCAGGGCCCATGCTTTGAGAGAAGTCTGTGTCCATGTCCTCATCACTATCGTGATCGAGCTGTCGTCACCTCCTCGCCTTCTTTTGCAGGTTCTGCACATACTGCAGGAAATGCGCGAGGTGTTTCCAATGCTCACAACAGCAGCGGTGAGCTGAGCAGGCTCCATGCTTGCCATGTTATAGCGTCTGCAGGAGAGCAGAGTTGCAGCAGAAGCGGTGGATGATGACAAGATGCCATGAGAATAGATATTTATACAGAACAACAAGAGGACCTGCGAGGTGGATTCATGGCACCAGGAAAGCAGACTTGCAGCGGAAGCAGTAGGTGACTGAGCTCCTTTACTCTATTGAGCTCAGTCATCATTTACTCAATTGAGACTGAGCTCATTTACAACAGCAGGAGAGCAGAGTTGCATCAGAAGTGGTGGATGATGATGGTTTTCAGACCTACTGCACCATCTTCTGCCAGCAGCACCCAGAACACAACAGCAGCAGTGACGATGAGCTGAGCGGGCTCCATGCTTGCCATGGTATGGCGTCTGCATGGAAAAAAGGCGCGAAACAATTGTCTGCCGTTGTTTTCACGGAGGAGGGGCGTCTGATGACATGTACCCAAAACCATTCGCGACAATGTTTTTGCCCTATCAGAATTCCCATGGCCGGCGGAGACTGCGGGAATTGTGGGATAGCTACCCACAGTGCACCACTCCGCGAGTCGATGCTGGCCACAGTATTGAGGACGCACTCCGCTGACCTACTGCTTTTAGTGGGGACATATGCGATCGACTTTCTAAAGATCGACTTCTATAAATTCGACCTAATTTCCTAGTGTAGACATACCCTTAGGGTTGGCAATACTGAAAACCACAATACTCTCTTCCTCTGCACCCTGTATGTGTGCCTGTTTCCTTGCCAACTTCTGTCCCCTCCCCCAGCTCTCCCAAAACCAATTCCTAAATCTAACTAACTTATCTTTCCTAGTCTGATCATATCAAACTCTCTTTTTCTCTCTCCTGCTCACCCCCTATCAGTGAGTGTTGGTTGGGGCATAGGGGGATTATATTTTACTGGGAGAATGTCTGCAAGAACCTAGTGCAGGGATGGTTCTTGAGTAACTGCAGCTTCTGGCTCAGTGACACCTCTGACCTGACTGAATCTGGTGCTGCCATTGAACACCCCTGCTTGCCTGAAAAATCCTTACTGAGGACTCACACAAAAAACACTTCCTGACTTCACCCATCTGGAGCATAGGAGGCCCAGAACACTCAGAGCACATGGCCATGATCAAATCCAATCTTTAAAACCCCATGGAAACCCAACTCCAACTTGTGCCCAGAAGTGGGCACTCAAATGGCAGTGTGCATATGCACAAGCTTTTGAAAAAGTTGACATTAATGAAATAGAAGGCCAGGGACTGGTTGTCAGAGTCTTCTTTCTGACTCTGACTGTGCTTTACATTAGGCATAAAGTGCACCTCTCCTTTGAAAAGTGTCCGTCTATTAATCGCACCCTGGAGCTCCATGTTTATCATCTCTCAGTGATATGGGGACACAAGTGCTGAGTTTACAAGTAAAGAGAAGCTGTTTTCTAACTGTCAGTTCCACAATTCATCCTTGCCTATAAAATATGCAGGTGATACCAAGCTGGGAGAGGTTGCAATCAGTTTGGCAGGCAAGATTAGAATTCAAAGTGGCCTTGACAAATTGGAGAATTGGTCTGAATTCAACAAGATGATTTGTGCCACATGCACACCCAGTCTGTCATTTTCATTGGAGGTAGTAGGGTGGGATGGCTTGTAAAGAGAGGGTTTTTTTAAATTGGCTGTATCCTGATCAAACCCCATTCGGTGAGCTTGAGCTCCAAGGCTCAGCTCCTCATTGTATGTGCTGCCTCAGGTTCTGCTCTGAACACAGGAAGGCACACTAGCTAGCTTTCATCACGTTTTGTTCTCTCGTCTCTGTATGTTCCCAGCATGATGAGATGGGAGTTGGAATCAGTGGAGTTTAGGCACCTAAATACCTTTGACAATCTGGGCCTTAGTGCCTTTCTAGACCAAGTTAAGTTACTCATTCAGTCTTTGATCAGAGCACGGAGGCTCCTCAAGGAGTCCCCACCCCACTTACACAAATACCTGAGAGGAGGTATAGGGCTTCATTCTCTTCTGGCTCATGTTGTGGGACCAAGCCACATCTTTTAATCAGATCTTAGCAATAAAGGACTATCTCAGTCTAGACACTGCATGAGGGCATCTTCTGACCTATACAGTGTGGGGTGAGATGAGATCTTAGTAAATCCAAATTACTTCAATGGGGAAAAGGTCAGGAGGACTGATTGGCTCATGGGAAGGGAATACAGAGCCCTTCCCCTCCGCTGCAGTAGCTACAATCCAGCCCTATGATGGGGGGAGGTGGGGCTGGCTGTCTTAGATGGGGGAGTGAAATCAATAGGTACAGAGCTTTTCACCTATAGGGCACAAGTCCCACAATAGCATTAACTGTAAGTAGTTAGCTCTGTTCCTTGGTCACCACATGAAATGAGTCAAGTTATGTACCAAATTCACTGCAATTGACACTAATCAGACTATGACTGAGTGGGCCACAGAGCGAAGCACCCCTCCCCCCCCCACCAAACAAAACAAAACAAAAATCCTGGGTCATTTCTGTAGGGCTGAGGTTATGGTGTTGGAAGGTTGCAGGGTGCCTGTGGGAGGGTACCACTGCCAGTGCTGTACCTGCCTTGTGAATGCCAGTCCCTGGTAGGGTTGCTAGTTTTGGTTGGACATATTCCTGGAGGTTCCATCACATGACCTAATCTTTAAATACAGATTAAGTCCTGGAGACTCAAGCACAGTCCTGGAGGGTTTGCAAGACCAGTCCCCAGGGAACTGCCACGCTGACCCCTTTCCGGTATAAGAGCACAGCGGGGCTCTTCCCCTGAAGGAGGATCTCTTTGGTGTGGCGTGTGACCGCTCTACTCCCTCTCTCCGCAGGTGGGGGCAGCGGAAGGGGAGGGCAAGGCAGACGGAGCAAGAGGAAGAGGACACTGCAACCTACTTGAATAATTGATAGCGCGAGGAGGGGGGAGCGTATGCGGGAGCAGCTGGACTCCCTGTGTCTCCATCCGCTCACCAGCCGGGGATGAGAGAGCCGAGCTCAGGTAGGGGAGCGCAGCTGCTTTTCATTCTCTCCTCTCCTGCAATGCCAATTAAATGTGTTTTGTGATCCGGAGGGGGGGCAGAGGCAGCTGGGCAGGGGGCTGACACGGGTCCCCCTGGCACGGTGCAGGGAACGGAGCTTGACTGAGGGAGTTTCAGTTACAAGGGGGAGGTGGCTGTGGGGTATAGTGTAAAGAAATTGTGCTGTAATGCAGTGCTCAGCGGGGCAGGGGTTGGCCAGAGGCAGAGAACCTGGTAGGGTAGGGTACGTGGAGAGGGAGTGAGACAGAGACACTGGGCGGGTGGGGGGTGGGGGGGTCAAAGGGGTTTGTCTGAGGGATCTCACCTTTATCCTCCCAACCTCATGGCATCAAATCTTGAGCCCAGATGGACCATGGGAGATGCCATCTGTGCACATCTGGCACTGGCACAGGGGACTGTGTGTTGGTGTGTGTGTCTGCATGTGTGTGGACATGCTTGTGTGCAACTGTGTGTGCAGATGTGGATTTGTGTGTTGCTGTGTGTGTGCGTGGCTTGCACCTGTGAAGCTGTTTGCTGATTTATTAATGTTGCACAGTATTAATGAGTACAGACGGAGCCAGTTTCTGTGAGGACGAGTTTACAGTCTGAGGGGTTATGTTTGTGTGATTGCCTGTGCCTGTGTGTTTCTATGCATGCATTCCCTTCTGTGAGCTAATGTCTCACATCAGATGTGCTTACAGGGACTAAATTAATAGATGGATGATGCAGAGATCAATTTGTGTTAGAGTAAATCCAAACCTTTCCAGCTCAAACTTACACATATTCAGAATGAATGATCTCACACACTGACCCATACATCCTGAAACATACTCATTAGCACAACTGGATGCATGTGCCCATACAGTCAGGGGGCATCATTGTATTTAGTGCGTACCCACAGGCAGTCTTTGGCTTGAGTGCAAGTTGAGGGCAGCGGTTGTTGAGAGTGGTTGTATATTAGTAGTATACTGAGGGACAGCAAGTGGCAGGGAGTTGTGACTTGTTTGAGGAGGGAGGCTGTTTGCAACTAGATTGTGTGCTGGGGACCTGTGGGTGCTGAGTTGCTGAGGGAGCTGTTTTGCAGTTGTATATTGGGGTTGTGTCCTTTGGTTCTATAAAGTTGTGATGCAGTGAAATGAAAGCCAGGCCTAACATACCTAGAGATCCAGTAATAAGAGAGCTCTAATCTCCACTCCCCATGAGGCAATTCTCCTCAGAGTACAAGACCCTTCACCTGTCTACATTTCATTTTCCCATATGCTCCCTCTTTGTTCTAGTTTAGCTAATCTCCCCTTCCCACTCAGAAATTCCCACATTGTGAGTACACAGTTCCTCTCATTCCCCAGCAACAGAGATGGAGGGACAGAGACAGAGAGAATAACTCATGATCTGTTCTTGCTGGGTCCTAAAGCTTCCATCCAACTTCAGCTCCTCATTGTATGTGATGCCTCAGGTTCTGCTCTGAACACAGGAAGGCACACTAGCTAGCTTTCATCACTTGTTTTGTTCTCTCTTCTCTGTATGTTCCCAGCATTATGAGATGGGAGTTGCTTGTGGGGGCATCTATGCTTGACCTGGACAATGATGCACAGCCAGGTCACTTGCAATTCCATTGGCCTTTCATGACAAGAACATTTTGGAGGCAGTAGAACAACATTCCCACACTCATGTCCCCAACAGGAGGCATTATACCACCCTCTCTCCTTTTCTTTCTTTCTACCCCATCTATATCTGGCATTTCCTGTATAGTACATGCAGACATACTCTGTGTGTCTCTCCTACCCTCTGGTCCTTCCTACCCCGTGACTTTCTTTTCTTTACTGCTCCTTCTCCCACCTCCGTTTGTCTCCCTTTTTGTTCTCTTTCTCTCTGTCTCTCCTTTCACTCTTTGCCATTCTCTCTTTCTTCCTCTTTCTCCCCCAGTGTTTAAAGTAGCTCAAGATGAGCGCGGGAGCTCACCAGCTGCAGTGGATGCTGTCACAGGTCTTGATGTTATGTGGTGATGGAGCATTACATCATTTGGTGGCATTGGGACTCACATAGCAAGGGGAAGAGATTGGGGGCAGAGAGGAAATGCATCTGAAAGAGCTTCAAGTCCCCAAGCAACAGGGCCACAGACAGGTAAACACAACCATGTGTGTACGTCTGTGGGGTGGGGACAGTGCCCCCAACCACAGTCTCTACCAGGATGGAGAATCTGTACTGATGTGAAAGCAAAGATGCTGACCCGCCAAAGGTATGAAATGCCCGATACCATAGCTTGCGCACTCCAACAGCTAGACATTCCACAAGAGAGATTTTATGCCAAGTCTCCGCATTCTGTATTATTTACTGCCTAGAGGGGGTGGAGCTAAAAGGGGTTGCTACAGCCTTTCCCTCCCTGTGTAGGGAATGGGAGACAGTACGGGATTGCTCCTGTGACCCTCTCTTCCTGTAGGGTATGGCAAGCTGGCTGAGAGGGAAATACCCTACTTTAAAGGAGGGGAGGGAAATAGGAGACTCTTCTCCCCCTCTCGGGTTCTGCTGCCACTTTACTCACTGGCAGAAAATTCTGGGAACCCCTGAAATTCCTCAGCCAATCATCAGGTCCCTCTGTTGCTCCCACCTGAGATTCCCCTTCCTGGAGGTCCTCATCTCAACAGCCTGGCCAGAGAGGATGTGCGGGGGAGAGCTGAGCTCCCCAAGCCATGGAAAAGGAACAGTGCCCCCGTCTCACATTAATTTCTGCTCTCTCCCTGCCTCCTGTTTCTCAGTCTCTCACTGCGACGCTCTCGCTCTCTGCTGCTCACAGGGTGTCCCGCAGCGTCTCCCTGGGAGCTTCCTGCCCTCATGTAGCTCATGCCCGGCCCTAGCTGTGAGCAGCTCTTTCCTTTCTCTCATTTGAAGTGTGTCTCGGGAAAGAGAAGCAGGTGGGGGTTGGGGCTTGGGAAGGCAGAGGAGGGAGCCTGTGCCCTCCAGAGACAGGGAGGTGAGTCTATGCCCTGCTGCATGCCGAGACAAGAGGAGAGGAAGCTGGCACGCAGGAGAGCCAGGAATCCACCTTTAGCAGAGAGAAGAGTAGAGAATGTTTTCTCGGAAGCGCAGTTTCACCTTCGGAGCCTATGGAGGGTATGTACCTGTACCAGCCCCTGGCTTCCTCTCACAGACCTTGCATTGTGCAGCCTTTTCCTGCCAGAACCTGGTGAAGCTGTGGGAGTGGGTTAAAACTAGAGAGGGAAGCCTCCAGGGAAATTCACATATGCATCTCTGCTCCATCACCCCAGCCTCATCTCCATCCTTCTGATATTGGGACAATCTCCTCTCCTTTCTCCAGCAGAGAGAAGGCTTTCCCTGGCCTGTGTGGATTGTGGGCTGGGGTAGGGGAGTGACTGATTGTTTTCTTCAGGATGAGCTCTCCTTCAAAGGCTGAGACTTCACTTTCTTCCCTCCTCCTTCCCCTTAGAAGGAGACGCAGTTCCCCAGTTCTGATGTTTCTGGAGATGGCGATGGGTGTTTGAGGATGGGTGCATAGCATTTTCCTCAGGACTTCTCTTTCCGGAACAGAACAGTGTAACATCTGGTGTGCCCGCAGGGCATGGCCCATAGCTGTGGACCAAATGACTGATAGAGCTTGGAGTGAGAGTTTAGGCAGTTTGCCAGGTGACCCAATATGCCTTCTCTGTCTGTCTGTTCCAGAGGCAAAAGGAAGCAGAGGCATGTAGAGGAAATCCTAGACAAAGAGTGAGGACACAGTGGTTCTCAACCTGTGGACCGTGGGTCGCTTGCGGGCCAATCAGCACAGAGCTGCGGCCCATGTGACATCCTCAGGGCCATACCGGTAGTACTGGATGCAGCCCACATAACATATTGTGGGCCACATATGTGGCCTACAGTGGTAAATAGGTTGAGAACCACTGAGCAAGAGTGTTAGCCTCATCGGTGGCAGCTGCTCACTCTCACTTCTCTGCCTCTGTCTTGCTCTCTTTCCTTTGGAGTTCAGGAATCAATCTGTTACACAGTGTTGGGGGATGCAAAGCTCCAGCTACTACAGGCTCTGGTGTTGTGATTAGGATGTGATCACCAAAACCCCAAAGAGCATGACTGCACTGGAGAGAGGCCCGGGACTGGAATAGCAGGGACTGCTGCAGGTCAAGACAAATGTTCCTCAGCAAACATTTTATTTGATTTCTTCAGACCTGTTTTCTAGCTGTGAATTACCTGCAGACAGATTCTAATTCTTATGAATTCGGTGATTCTTCTAAATGTTTCAGGGAACGGTTCCCATGAACATACTTCAGCTTAAGAGGGTCATTTGCCAACTATTGGCCATGGCAATTACATTGAGTTATCTGTAATTTCTATTCATGGCCATTTGACTAGTCTCTGAAGTCACATAGTGTTGTTTCTGCTCCTGGGCTGGACTCCTAAGCCCATGAAGAGCCTTCAAGATAGCCACATGCACCCTTCAACCACAAGCCCCTATGAGAATAGTTTCATGAGGATTTGGATACTTTCCCTACCAGAGAGCAACAAATCACTCCTACGAACGGCTGTGGAAGGAGAATTAAAGGGCTTGTGACATCTGTCAAAGTGGATGTGCAGGTTTTATTTTCAGGATGGAGAAGCACTGGCAGAGTATATGTGGAAATGGATAGCTGGGAGGGTTCTAAAGGGTCTTCCACAGGATTTCAGGGCTGAGTGTGGAGATTGAAGGACTGGAATAGCTGTGCATGCTGCAGGTCAGGATTGCCGAGCTACTTTTCTATTTAAAATGTAAGCAGTAAATAGTGAGAATAATTCCAGGGGTGGGTTCCTGTTTTTCTGTTTAAAGGTAGTACAGCTGTATGGTTAAGAACCATTTTTGCATAAAGAAATATCTCTTTAAAAGGTGGCATGAATTTAAACAGTTCTCAATAAACTTTAATATAGCATTGAATGTCCTCCCCTGACCCTCTGCTACTTCTCTTCCCCAGCCCAGTTTTCTTTGTGATTTTGTTTGGCTTGGGACACTGTTCTTCCTTGATAGAAGAACGTGCGGCTTAGGCTAGGTCAACACTGGCAACTGAACGACAAAACTTTTGTGTTTCAGAGGTGTTAAAAACTCACACACACCCCCCCAAAAAACAAAGTTTTGCCGACGACAAGGAGACCTGCTAGTTTGGGGTAGAAGTTTTTTGAAGTGTTTTTATTCTCCTACAAACACATATGCATAGAAATGGTCCTTCCTTGTGGCCTGCAGTACTGCCAAGCCCCAAAGCTCAAAATTCATGAGTCAGTCTCCCAAAAATCATGAAATTTGTTTTAAAAGTTTAAGTCCCATTTTTTGTCCTGTCTTCTGATTTTTTTTGAATTCCTCCTGCCCACTCGCAATGTGTTTGTCTTGTTGCCAACCCTGGCAGATGTATAGTAAGGTAGGTGATTTTGCGGAAGGAGCTCTTACTAGAGGATCCAACCAAAACTGGGGCCCGATTGTGCCATGCATTTTCCATTTGCACAGTAAGGGACGGTCCCTGGCCCCGAAAGCTTGCAATTGAGTGCAAAGCATGGTGGTGAGTTTGTGATGTGGTGAGTTTGGAACTGGGACTCAGCCAGACTCATCTCATAGAGGGGCCACTGAAGATCCATTAGATGGGAACAACTTTTAATCCTTGTTGAGCAGGGAAGGATTCAAACTGGTGATCTGGATGTGGAAGATGCTGAGTCTATACGGCATTACAAATGATTGAGGCATTCGGTCCCGCAAAAGCGGTAATCTTGCACCTTTGAGAATGAGGCTTCTTTCTGGAGAGATGAGTTTATTAAATGAAATTCTGATCTCCTTTGCAGCTTACACAGGCAGAGTCATCCGCTCTCTGGACACAGTGTAAATCTCCCCCACTGTGCTGTCAGTCTCAGATGCACTCTGTTTGCCTGGCCCTGTTCTTAAAGGAGCCGCTCCCATTAACCAAGTACAAAAAATAAAAAATAAAATGAATATTAGTACAACATTCAAATTAACTACAGTGGTTTGCATATAGACATGCCAACCATTACTCCAGGCTCCTTAGACTAACTTTTATACTGTTTTACTCCCATATGTGTCATTAGCAGGGTTTCAACCTTCAGATGCACAACACAGATCTCGTGTACTTCAGCTGTAGGAGTAACTAATGGGGGGCGCATGCCGTTACCCTCTATGTGGATCAGCCCGCAAAGTCAGGCACCAAATGCACATTGCCAGTGGGTTGCACCAGTACTCATGAGACAGCAGCAGGATGTGGGGCATCGGGATTCTTGGCCCTCAAAACTGCTTGTGCCCTGGTAGTTACAGCAGCAAAGAGTCTTGTGGCACCGTATAGACTAACAGGCGTTCGGGAGCATGAGCTTTCGTGGGTGAATACATGCATCCGACGAAGTGGGCATTCACCCACGAAAGCTCATGCTCCCAAACGTCTGTTAGTCTATAAGGTGCCACAAGACTCTTTGCTGCTTTTACAGATCCAGACTAACACGGCTACCCCTCGGATACCTGGTAGTTACAGACAGTGTAGAGACAGGGCCGGTGCAACCACTAGGCGAACAAGGCAGTCGCCTAGGGCACCAAGTGGTTGGGGCACCAAAAAGCGGTGCCCTGGCTCGGCAGGGAGGAGCCGCCTTCTGGAGGCACCGGGGAGCCAGAGCGCTGGCTTGCGGGGGCAGCGAGCCCCAGCCATGGAGGAGCGGGGGGGAAGCAGCCCTGCAAAAGAGGCGGTGCCGCTAGCAGGGAGCAGCCGCGGCCCCCAACCCTCCTGCCCAGGCTGCAGCCCGCCCCCCCCCCCCGGGGGCTCCTGCAGGCTGCAGCAGATGCATGTGGGCGGCAGCCTCTGTGCACCCCCCGGCTGTCTCTCCTCTCACCGCACTCGGGCTCTGCGGCTCCTGGGAGTGAGCCACCGCTGCCCATCCCGGAGCAGGCTCAGGGCCCCGCGCTCCGGTGGTGGATCACATGCCCAGGAGCTGCAGAGCCCGAGCACGGCAAGGGGGGGAACCGGGGGGCGCACAGGGGCCACTGCCTGCATGCATCTGCTGCAGCTCCTCCATGGCTGGGGCTCGCCGCCCCCACAAGCGGGACGCTCTGGCTCTCCCGTGCCTCCGGAAGGCGGCTCCTCCCTGCCGAGCTGCTGCAGCGGCCCAAGCCTGGCAAAGCCAGTGAGTGGACTCGGGGGGGGGGGGGCACCTGGGTGGAGAGGGCTTGTGCGGGAGGGGCTGTGCACCCTTCAGGGGGCGGGGAGGGGGGAACCTGGTCTGGGGAGCAGCCCCTGGGCAGGCTGACCCTTGGGGCCTATAAAGGCTCGTTGGGATTTGCCCCTCAATGAACCAATGTGCGGGGAGGGGAGGCAAGCTGGAAGTTTCGCCTAGGGCCCAAAATATCCTTGCACCAGCCCTGTGTAGAGAAACGTAACAACAAACACCACCCCTGCTTGGGTCATCTGTGGGGTATGAACCTGGGACCACTGATGTTAAAGCATGAACCTTTTACAGAGCTCTTAGCTTGGAAATAGCAGGAGAGTCCTAAACCTCTGTGTGGTTTAGCTACTAGAGGGGGACACAGAGCCACACTGTGTTAGCATGAGTTATAGAACTACTTACTTTTGCATGTCCTTTCTGCAAGTTTGTGTGACAAAGTGGACACTGTTACATTAGAGACCTGGCTTCTATTCCCAGCTCTGACTGTGCAGCTTCTGTTACCTGTGAAATAATAGTTCTCTCAATCTCCAACTTTGGCCTTTAATAAGTATCGTGAATGGCACAGAAATGCTAACAGCTGCTAGTAAGAGTGCTGGGGCTAAATCTTCTGGATGCTGTCAGCTAATCTTGCAGTGTAATGCAGCTTCCCCTAGACAGCTAGACATCGTTAGGGTTGCTGTTTGAGTTTTCTTCCCACAGATAGCATGACGGCTGCAGCTTTTCACATCATCACAAGATGGCCTGTAGCAGGGGCCATAATTATGATAAATTTGCAACAGTTGGCAACTTTACAAGGCAGCAGCCCCTCCTCAGCTCTGCTCACCCCCTTAGCAGTGATAGTTCTGACCAGGGCCGGCTCCAGACTGCTTGGGGCGGCATGACTGCGGAGGGTCCGCTGGTCCCGCGGCTCCAGTCGACCTCCCGCAGGCATGCCTGCGGACGGATCGCTGGTCCCGCGGCTCGGGTGGACCTCCCGCAGGCATGACTGCGGATGCTCCACCAGAGCCGCGGACCAGCGAACCCTCCGCAGATGCGGGAGGTCCACTGGAGCCGCGGGACCAGCGGACCCTCCGCAGTCATGCGTGCGGGAGGTCCGCTGGTCCCACGGCTCCCGGTGCACCTCCCGCAGGCATGACTGCTTGGGGCAGCCAAATTCCTAGAGCCGCCCCTGGTTCTGCCCCTTGCTTTTCTCCTTTGCTTGCTCTGGCTCGGCATATTCCCATCCCTGGGTCTGGCAGCAAGGCTGTAGCAAGTGGGCCTGTCTTTAGGTTCTGGTTTCAGTGACTCCAAGGGCTTTTAGCTCTTCAGATACTGAGCAGTCTCAAGGTGGCTGATTCCTGGGAACCTGACAGTTTTTAATAGTTCAGAGGCTAGTCCTGGGTCCTGTCCCCCCTTTTGGGAACCCTCCCCCCTTCCTGCTTCCCAGCATTTGTTCCATCTAGGACCTACCCGTCTTGTCGCTGCAACCCAGCCATTGAATCAGGAGCCTGGAGCAGGGAAGTGGTTTGGCCGAGCCAGAGGGAAGGGAATTGTCAGAGAGCTAGTGCAGGTGGGCAGAGTGGGATCCAGTGGCAGGGAGAACCACTGGAGAGACTGTATATGAGTATTGGCATCCTGGATGCTATAAGGGTTAATGGCAATTGTCTCCCTTCAGGAGATCTGATGAAGTGGAGCGCTGCATCAGTGACATCCTAGACTCTCCTGTCCAGGACCCCCAGACTGCACTTACCCCTGCTGTTCACAACAAGGTAAGGAGCTGCATCCTCCCTGTCCAGAATGGGAATATACATAGAGCATCGGAGAACAGGGGAGAGGGACAGGCAATGTGCATTAGAACAGTGGGAGTGTGTGTATTGTGGGCACAGATATGTATTTCTCAGTGAGTGCCCTAAAAACTGGTCCATCTAGTTTAACTTCCCATCTCTTGACATAACAGAGCAGGCCATTATCTTGGCCACTCAGATGCAACTGATGGTCCATCTAGTCCAGAATCCTGGCTCATCCAATACCAGATCAGGCCGCTATTCTGCCTTTAACAGTGCAAGGTGAAAATAATGCACCTGGCCAGTTGTTCAATACTGTGCCATCCATGTAGGGAGAGGGATTCCTTCCTGACTTCAGCAGATGAATAATTTCTGCCCTGAAGCATGAGGACCCTTATTATTTTTGTCATAGCTGGTGTTACTGCAGATGACATTCTCTCTCATAGAAATGTCAGATCTCTTTCTGTGTCATCCTTTTCTCTTCACAGACTGTGGATTTGTTTGAAATGATTGAAAAAATGCAGGTGAGGAGCAGTTATTCAATCAAACTTTGGGATCCTTAATTTCTGGTAACTGATAATTGTCAGCTCCTATTCCTGTCCTGTCCCTGCACCTTCACAGCAGCTTCACTTGTGCCCTTCAATCCTCTCCCAGTCTTGGCTCTCCTGGCTCTGGTAGGGTGGCTTCACTGTCACCTCCCTCAGGTTCAGGGGCTCAAACACAGTTAATTTAAATGCAAATATATGTCCCTTAGAGAACACTAAGGGTGCAGAGTTCAGAACTCAAATGTCAGAAAATGCCAAAGTTAATGTGAAACCTTAATTCTGCCCTTTATATATTTTTAAGGGTGATCACTGTACTTCATTGAGATAGTCTATCTGGGTGGCTATGTTAGAAGGATGTCCCTTGGGAAACTGCTTTACTTGATGGTAGTGAATAGTAATGATTACTGCTTAGCTGGTGCAGCATTATCAGGGGGAGCAGGGTAGAGCTCCAGTACACTCCCTGCAAGCAGGGGCGGGGAAGGGACTGAGTGGCTCTGCCTACACATATGTTATTATTTGTGTTGCCATGGTGCCTAGGAGCCCCAGTTGTAAACCCCAATGTGCTGGGTGCTGTACAAACACAGAACAAAAAGACAGACCGTGCCCAAAAGCGCTTACAATCTAATTGCCTAGGGAGCAGAGCTGGCTAGACCATAAGGGAGAAGATTCTGTACCCTGAAACACGGTATAATAAATAACTCCCCACTGCAACAGAAGAGGAGAATTCAGAGAAGAATTGTGCGTCTCTTCCCAGTGCTTCTCCTGCATCTATGTGCCACCCCATACTCAGGGCTGTAACTAAAGGTACGTGCTAGCCCTTAGTGAGTGAGAAGTTGTGTGCAGTATTTATATGTATACACCTCGGAGCTGTAAGGGGCGGGTTCTGCCACCTTCGTGCATGATGAGTAGCACTTTACTCTGTGAACAGTGTTACTGGGATTATTTGCAGAGGAAGGAATGACTCAGTGTGAGTAAAGGGGGCAAAATCTGACCTTCAGCTATCAGCCCTTTTCTAAATGGAAAAGTACAAGTTAAATTGGAAACTAATTGTCCCATAAACTGACGTAATATTTATGATGTTTCCAGGTGCAAAGTATTGAGTTATATTAAGTAATAATAGTGTATTATGCAGCACTGTTGATAGTGGCCTGGATCCAAAAAGGGACATAAGCATTGTAACTCTAAGGGCTTGTCTACACTTGCAGCTGTGCCACTATATCACTTAGGCCTGGTCTACACTGGGGGGAGGGATCGAACTAAGTTATGCAACTTCAGCTGCGTGAATAAGTTGAGAGCGCTCAGTGGTTGATTTATAACGTCTAGACTAAACACGATAAATCGGCCCCCGCTGGATCGATCGTTGTCCATTGATCTAGCGGGTAATGTAGACAAGCCCTTAGTGAAGACGCTACCTATGCTGATGGGAGAAGCTTTCCCATTGGTGTAGGTACTCCACCTCCCTGAGAGGCAGTAGCTAGGTTGACGGGAGAAGCTCTCCCATCAACATAGCACTGTCTACACTGGATGTTCAGTTGGTATAACTACATCGCTCAGAGGTGTGGAAAATCCACATCCCTGAGTGACGTAGTTATACTGACATAAATTTGTAGTGTAGACCAGGGCTAAGCATTGTAACGCCTAAGTTTTAGGCACTTAGAAAATCATAGGAACAACATTGTGATTCACAAAGCCTGAGTTAGGCTATGTCTACACAGCACACCTTATAACAGTGCAGTTATGCCACTGCAGCTGCGCCCTTGTAAGGTGTGCTGTGTGGCCACTCTTTAAATAAAAACACCCCCAATGAGGGGCGGTAGCTTTGTTGATGGGAGTGTGGCTCCCGCCGCCGAAGTGCTGTCCACACTGGTGCTTCACAAGCCTGAGCGACAAAAGTTTTAGTGACAAAAGTGCCTATGGCTATGTATACACTACATCTTATGTCGGCATAATTTATGTCACAATTTATGTCACTCAGGGGTGTGAATAAGATGCACCCCTGAGCAACATAAGTTGCACTGACATAAGCACTGGTGTGGACAGCACTATGTTGGCAGGAGAACTTCTTCTGCTGACATAGCTATCACCTTTTATGGAGATGGTTTTATTATGCTGACGGGAGAGAGTTCCCACTGGCATATGCCCATCAGCATTGAGCATCTTCTCCAGACACACTGCAGTGGTGCTGTATGTGTAGACAAGCCTTTAGGCACCTCTTCAATGCATGGAGAGAGAGAGGCACCTCAGAATGTGATTCACAAATGCCAGTGCCCTAGGCGGGGAACTGCCTAAGCTAGCCAAATGAAGGTGCCAAAGAGAAGGGTGTGTCCTAAGTCCCACCCCTCTCAAGTGCCTCCTGGCAGCCTGGATTTAGGAGCCTAGCTCTGTTAGCAGTCCACAACTGGGCCTGCCTTCTGCCACATAAAGTGGCTGGAGGTGGAGGTGACAGCTCCCCACCTTATAACTTTTATCCCAGTGGTTAGAGCACTTACCGGGGATACAGAACAGCTTTAATTCCCCCTTCAGCCAGAGTGTGGAGAAAAGATTTGAAAATGGCACAGTACACTTTGCAGATTTTCTCATAGCTATAGAAGGACATGCTGTACATGAGTGAAGGTCTTATGCAACTCTGTGTTGGAAGGACATGCAGAGCTCTTTGCCTAGCTCAAGTGCACATTATAAAGTGTGGAATTCTCCCTCAACCTGCCTCCTAAACTCTGCAGGAGGAGAGCACCCTAGCACATCAATGGCTGCCTAGGGTGAAGCCCTTCTTATGAAGGGGATTTCATCCACTATTCTTAGACTTATGTGCCAAAGATTGTGCATAACCACACAGAAAGCTGATGATAATTTGCTTTCATATATAGGCCACCTGATTTTGCAGCTAAATTACCTTCTTTGTTGCATGTAATGAAGACTACTGTGCATGTGTGTGTAGCTAATTTAGCATTGTAGTTAGCTGCCTCATCCCCAGAATTGCACTAAGGAAGGATATGCTGCTGGATAGAGCTGGTCAAAATTTTTTGAATACACAGCTTTTTTTATAGAAAAATTACCTTTTTAAAATTAAAATATACAGCAAAATTGTTTTCATTTGTTGTGAAAGTTTTCACTATATCTTTTTAATGATTTTTAAAAAATATTTTTCATTTACTATTTTTCATTTTTTGTTTTTTCCCCTTTCTTTTCTCTTTTCCTTTTTCCCCAGTTAGTTTTTGAAAATTGAAGTTTGGATTTTCAAAAGCACTCAAGAGATTTAGGGAGCACAAGTGAGGGATGTAGGCTCTGTTGAAAATCCCACAGTGAATTTTTTTAAAAAAATTAACAGGGAAAGAAAGCAAAACAACAGAAGATAAAATTTAAAAAAAAATGGAAAATGGGTTCATTTGAAACCCTTCAAAACAAAACTAATTTCAGCTTTTTTTTTTCAATTTTAAAAAATATTTCAAGTAGCTCTACTGGTGGTTGAAAAGGAAATTTATGGCTATGGCTTACTGTTATTACAATATACACAGTAGAGAGAAGGAAACTATCAATAAAAAGTGTAAAGACTAAAGTTTTTCTATATGTAATTGGATGCAGTGCCACTGAAATCAATGGAGCCAAGTCTGTTTCCATCAGCAGACAACTTGGGACCAAGTTTATAAAGATAAATTGGACTGTTATGATAATTAAATTAATGCAATTAAACAGGAAATCAAAATATTATAAATTGTACCTGAGACTGTACTAAAATAGTGTAGTATATGATATTATATGAAAAATAGCATGTGAATATGTAACTAAAGCTTGTAATGTAATATGTGTGCACTGGGGTAAGGTTAAGTGTGCATGTCCAACCTCAACTTTGGCATTTCCTGATCACTGAGTGCAGTTACAGTCTTAATGTCATCTCAGTGTAATTCTCTGGATGGAAATTAATTTGGCCACACCCCATTAGATGTGCTTAGTTTACAGGTAAAATGATGTTGTTTTAACTGAAAATTCCCTCTGGGATCTGAGAATGAAGCTAGGCTTTTTTCCATTTCAAACATCATCACTGCCAGAATACCCTGCCATGACTCCACTGTGTGACTCCACTGTCTTCAGTGAGTTTGTACAGGTGGAATTTAGTAGCCAATTCCATGGCTAATGCACAGGTAGGATAAACTTCAGCTCATGGTCTCTGAGCTGTGCTGGCTCTGCAGGGCTAACAGGAATAAAAATCCAGTAAATCTGATTTCAGTCACCAAAATGAGATGAGCCTTCCTGTCAAGAGCCTGCATAACCCTGCCCTCCCTTCTCATCTGCCACCTTCACCCCATCTGCAATGATGCCAACATCACCATCCCATTTGTCTGCTTCTCCCACAACCATCTCAATGTCTTCTTCCACACTGCTCCTTGTACATGAGCACCCTCCTGGAGCTCATCCTCAAAGCCACTCTCTTCTCTGTGGTCAAGTCCTTCCTAAAGTCCTTCTTCTGTGATGTCTAGAAGAAATTATCCAGCTAATGATGGCTAGAGGGAAGGAAAATCAGGCCTATCCCAGAAACATCTACATTATCAAGTTGTGTTGTTCATCACCTTTGGCACTTTGGTGCACCCTTTTCTTTTTTCTGTTTGCCTTTTTAGATTGTGGGAGTTTGGGGGCAGGGTCTGGGCTTTTCTATATGTCTGTACAGCACCAGAACTTTGCAGGTGCTACAAAAAACTATTTATGTATGTCTCTATTGGACATGAGCCAGAGAAATATCATTCATTATCATTGCTGTTACTCATGTCTCTCTGGTGCTACTATGTGGCCATTCAATTCTACAGCAGACTTTCTTTTTTCTCCCCTGACTTCCAGTGTTATAATCCTGAGAATTGTGTGAGCTTGATTTTATCTGCTACATCTTTCTTTATACAGGCAGCGAGGGGAAAACAGAGATAGTTGGAGATCCACTCTGAGGGCTTACTTTACTGTTTATGAGCCTGATTTAAATGTGAAGTTCATCTCTGTGTTGGGATTGTCTACTTCTGGCTCTTGTATGTGTGTGTGATATTCAACTAACAGTTGTGTCTGTTATCTGTAGAGCATGGATTAATTCCATGACCTGGAAGAGAGCAAGATGGACTGTCCATTTCATGAGGAAAAGACAGTTCTTGTCCCAGTGAGAGAGGGAGGTTCTCTGGCCTGCGATGTGCAGGAGGTCAGACTAGATGATCACAATGGTCCCTTCTGACCTTAAAGTCTCTGAGCCTCAATCCCCAAAGCAAATTTTGGCTGCTTCTCTCAACTGAGAGAAACAGCATTTCAGGGCTCACTCTTCACTGCTCTAAAGTCTGAGGCAGTCTCTGCATCAAAGGGATGCCAGCTGGTGCTTGGGGCGGCAATCTGCCGGGGCGGCAGTCCCCGTTGTTTTGCCCCCAAGCAGCGCGCCGAATTGCCGCCGCGGACGGCGGGGGCAGTCCCTGTGCCCTTAGGGCAGCAGGCATGTTTCTGCAGCAGTGGCAATTCAGCAGCAGCTTCTATGTTTAGCTGTCTGCGGCGGCTTCAGCTAAACATAGAAGCCGCTGCCGAATTGCTGCCACCGCGGAAATGCACCTGCCGCCCTAAGGGCACAGGGACTGCCCCCGCTGTCCGCAGCGGCAATTCGGCGCGCTGCTTGGGGCGGCGAAAACTGCAGAGCCGGCCCTGGATGCCAGCCTGTCAAAGTTCTGCGGGGAAGCGGGAAGTAAGAAAGGAATGTAAGTTTTGAACTCCATTCTTTGACTTTCTTTTCCCCCTTTCCCATTTATTTGGAGTGGGCAGAAAGGCAGGTGGAGAGATTGGAGAGTTAGAGGTGAAAGATGCTGGCTGGGAGCACATGTCTCTGCTCTCTGACCAGAAGTGCTACATTCTGTGGGATGGAAGTTGGGGTCATGTTAGTTTTAACTCCAAATTTCTGGCCTTTTGGCAGGCAAGTGTCAACTTTTTCTCCCCCATATCACCCTTCTCTCCACCTACAGTCTTCCCTGTGGGTCACAGCTAGGGTGACCAGATGTCCCGATTTTATAGGGCCAGTCCCGATTTTTGGGTCTTTTTCTTATATAGGCTCCTATTACCCCCCACTCCCGTCCCAATTTTTCACATTTGCTGTCTGGTCACCCTAGTCACAGCTGAAGATGCCAGATTCAGGACAAACTGCTGAGAAATAAGGCGTCCACCCCAAACTGGTGGTTATTCGTCCATAAGATACACCAAGCCAGTAACAAAAGTAAACTTCTGTTTCACCAAACTGGTTAACAAGAAGTCAGAAATATCCCAAGAGATCAGCAACACAGCTAGGTCAATATCCAACTCAGATCTTACCCAATAATCATGCTATTGCCATTCCTTTAGTATCTAATATCTAAAGGTTTATTTATAAAAGAAAAGAAAGAGGAGAGAGTTAAAATGGTCAAAAGAATGAAATACACTGATTGCAAAGTTCTTGTATGTATCAGGCCTGAAGCAGTGATGGAATAAACTGCTGTCTTGTACAGTCACCGATAACTTTCAAAAGAGTGGAAGGTCCTCAGTCCAGTGCTTGTAATGCTCCTGTTAGGTTAAGTCTGTAGTCCAGAGATCAGAGCAGGAAAGAGGCAAAATGGAGATTCTTCCAGGGCCTTTTATACTTTCTCCCATGGGGAGGGAAAAGCTCTCAGTCTTAGTTTGTGGAAAAGTATAGGTACAAGATGGAGTCCAGGGTCACATACCCTTGCATGCTTCGATAGCAGGATCCATTACCCATATTCTGGCTAAAACATACTCAGGAAGGGCCACAGGGTGGAGATGAGCTTCTTCTATATCCATTCTGAGAGCTAAGTGTTCTTTGATGGGCCATCAACTTGAATCGTCCTTTCACAATGTGCTGGTGTCACGGAGGGTAGGGGAGTCAGGGCCCGGCACCCCCCACTTCCTGCGTTTCACCGTGACTCTCAGCCAGCCAGTAAAACAGAAGGTTTATTAGACAACAGGAACACAGTCTAAAACAGAGCTTGTAGGTACAGAAAACAGGACCCCTCAGTCAGGTCCATCTTGGGGGGTGAGGAGCCCAGACCCAGGTTCTGGGCCTCCCCCGTCTCCCCAGCCAGCTCCAAACTGACACTCCCTCCAGACGTCTCACCCAGCCACACCCCCCGGCTCCTCCTCCAGCCTTTGTCTAGTTTCCCAGGGCAGAATGTGTCAGCCCCCTCCTGGGCTCAGGTTCCGTGCTGGCCATCAAGTATCATCCCTCAGTGAAGTCATTAATGCAGACAGTAAACTAGTAAAACTCCCATGCAACATTACCAGGTTAATATTCCTAACTCCTTTCTCCGTCACAGCTGGGCAGACTGGATGCAAACTTGGCTGTTACCCCAGGAGTAACCACATTTGAAAGACTGGTACATAAAGATACAAAAATGGTGCACGCATACAAACAGGATAATCATATTCAGCGAACAATAACTTTTCCATTGACACCTTACACGGCATACTTTGTATAAGATTCGTTGCAATTGTATAATGGTGGTAGCAACAATGATCTACATGGTCATATTTTAATCATATAATGTCACACCTCCCCCACAACATCTCCAAAAGCAGTGGATTAGAGGGGGAGCCTTGAAGGATCTCCTCAAATACACAACCTGGGGCATGGGGTGTGAGGCAGTGGGGAGAGAAAACAGACATGCTGCTATGTGAGGTTTTACTCTCTCTGTCTCTGTGTTTCCAGGGGAGTCGTCTGGATGAGCAAAGATGTTCTCTCCCAACTCCGCTCAAGGTCAGGTTAGGTCTTTGGTGCCTCATATATTATTGAGAATGGCAAATAAAGTGTTTCTACTTGCAGCTTGCCCTTCCTCAGCCTTCTTGAGGGGTGAGGAGTCTAGTATTTGTAACTCAAGTCTTTGTGTTTTTATCAGGGTTCTGGGGATGTTGCACAATAGGGTCTAAAAATATGATGGAAATATAATAAACACCCTCTCAAAATCCAAGCAGATTCAATCAGTTGCTTTCATATTATTAATTGTAGAGTAGCTCTGATGAGATGTTTCCTCGCTTTTATTTTAGTTTGAGTTTTAATAACATTTAAAAGAGAAACTTATACTGAGTCACATATCTTTCAGTAAGCATCGTGAGCCCAGAACCTGTAAGGGCTTAGGGTGGGTGCTAGCTGGTCAACCTAAAATCTGACCAGCTCCTCCTAATAAGTCCATGACTCTCACCTAATTGGCCAACAAAGAACTGGGTCCCATTTTTTCAAATTCTGATCTTTCCCTCTCCCTTTTTCTATTGTCTCTGCTCTGGTGCTCTAACCTGGTGAGGTAACAAAATCACCCACAAGGAAGCAAGGTAGGCAGGAAGTGTGTAGGATGGAGGGGCGTGTCAGTGGCAAGCGTGGTTAAAGGGACGGGGCTAGAAGAACATTAAAGTAGCTCGACATAGGGTTCTCCCCCAATCCTCTTACACAGCCTCGGCAGCCCCTGCAGTTGTGCATCAGCCACCCTCACTGTCAGAAAAATGGAGCCTCACTGCACTGGGGCCCTGTTTTATGGTGTCGGAGGAAAGATGGGGAGAAAGTTCAGTGTGCCTAGCATTGTGAGAATGGGCTTCTGGCAGGCACCTACCTCTACTGTTCCGTGGCACAGAGCCCCCTTCGTGTCAGCATAATCACTCATGTGGTAATAGTGCTGTTCAGAGAGCAGGGGTAGAGCTGCCCTGTCTGGGAGCTGGTCACCTCTTGTGATCAGGGACTGCAGGCTCTCCAAATGGCTCTCCACCGCACAGAGCATCCTCGGAGCCTCAGCTACACCCTGGAGTGTAGCTTTGACCATCTGCAGGCTGGTCTAAGTGACACCCCTCCTGCTCCCAGGATGCAGAAATGATCAGTGCACTCCGCTCTACCCTACTTGCATAAACACTGTCCCCCATCCCCGGGTGTCCCTGCATGCTGTCCCTTTATGCAGCAACATGGCACCACTCCAACACTTTTCTTGGCATGGGACAAGGGACTAAGGATGTCAGGCCACACATGGCTTAATTTGCCTCAATCTGGCTCACAATTTGGTTACTCTGTTTTTGCCTGACTGTGCCCCGTGCAGCTGGGACGGGGAGTGGAATCTGGCCCCTGGAGTTTATTTGCTGAAGTTTTTGTGTGTTATAATGCTGTGTGCTGTGAAATGCACCCTAACCTAGATACTCTAAAGAAGTAGGGTTGGATGGGGAGGAGTGGTGGTGGAGGACGCGCAGCCTGGGTCACCAACTGAAGATGGTACTATAAAGGCTCCCTCATGTCTCTGGTCCCTTGTGATTTCAGAGAGAAGAGGAGTATATCCCATACCCCAGCATCCATGAGGTGAGTCACAGCTGGCCCTGCTCTGCTCAGTCTCTTCCTCCACCTCAGTAATGTTATTGGCCTCACAAAGCAATGCCTCTGTCTCTTGGGACAGGTGTTACGGAAAGGGTGGCCATACCCCCTCATTATCCTACCCCAGTTCGGGGGCTATTGGATTGAAGGAACCTGCCATGGCCTCCCCAGCTCGACCTCAGCTCTGCCTGACCTGCCTTCCCCCTGCAGCAGTAAAGTGAAGCTAGAGTGTGACCCCACAGCCAAGCTGTACCGCAAGCACTTCCTGGGGAAGGTAAGGGGGAATCCCATAGCCTCTCATTCCACTCCATGGCTAAACTGTATCCTAATAGCCTCCTGAGGGATTTGGGGGTTACCTCACCTCCTCCCCCCACAGATCCCACACCTCCCCAGTGCCAAAAATAATGAAATAAGATGTGTCCCACTACACACCCAGCAATGTGCTACTTAGAGTCAGAGCTACGTCAGGGGTGCCCCTTTGCACTTTGTGTAGTGTCCAGTGTGATGGAGAAGAGAGAGGTCTCAGATCTGATGAATATAAAGGGGATCTTTTGCTGAGACTTTTGGACACAGACAGACCTTGGGAGATGGAAGGGAAACAACTGTAATGAATCATGGTGGCCACCACATACAGACAGTCATTGGACATGGGGATCAAACCCAGGCCCTTCAGCACAAAATGTAGAAGGCCTGCCAGCTGAGCCAAAGGACAAACTCTTGTAGCTCAGTAACAGGTTGTTATAGCGAGAGAGCGATAGTTGCATGCACTAAGCCAATGTATTACACAGGAGTGGGGCCAAGTACTCCTTGATCTTGCCATTTCCAGCTATGATAGGTATGGGAACACATGGAAGCAGAGACCAGCCTCCAGGTGAGGTTCAAAGTATGGGCATTTATTCGCTGTCCCACAGGCTCCACCTGAACTGGCTCCTCTGGGGTGGTGGGTGGTCACCAGGTGGATCATTAACGATCTGGAGGATGGTGTGGACTGCACCCTTAGCAAGTTTGCAGATGACACTAAACTGGGAGGAGTGGTTGATATGCTGGAGGGTAGGGCTAGGATACAGAGGGACCTAGACAAATTAGAGGATTGGGCCAAAAGAAATATGATGAGGTTCAACAAGGACAAGTGCAGAGTCCTGCACTTAGGACGGAAGAATCCCATGCACTGCTACAGACTAGGGACCGAATGGCTGGGCAGCAGTTCTGCAGAAAAGGACCTAGGGGTTACGGTGGACGAAAAGCTGAATATGAGTCAACAGTGTGCCCTTGTTGCCAAGAAGTCTAATGGCATTTTGGGTTGTATAAGTAGGGGCATTTCCAGCAGATCGAGGGATGTGATCATTCCCCTCTACTCAGCACTGGTGAGGCCTCATTTGGAGTACTGTGTCCAGTTTTGGGCCCCACACTACAAGAAGGATGTGGATAAATTGGAGAGAGTCCAGCGGAGGGCAACAAAAATGATTAGGGGGCTGGAGCACATGACTTATGAGGAGAGGCTGAGGGAACTGGGATTGTTTAGTTTGCAGAAGAGAAGAATGAGGGGGGATTTGATAGCTGCTTTCAACTACCTGAAAGGGGGTTCCAAATAGGATGGATCTAGACTGTTCTCAGTGGTAGAAGATGACAGAACAAGGAGTAATGGTCTCACGTTGCAGAGGGGGAGGTTTAGGTTGGATATTAGGAAAAACTTTTTCACTAGTAGGGTGGTGAAGAACTGGAATGGGTTACCTAGGGAGGTGGTGGAATCTCCTTCCTTAGAGGTTTTTAAGGTCAGGCTTGACAAAGCCCTGGCTGGGATGATTTAGTTGGGTTTGGTCCTGCTTTGAGCAGGGGGTTGGACTGGATGACCTCCTGAGGTCCCTTCCAACCCTGAGATTCTATGATTCTATGATCTCACGATCATGCTGACCACGTCACAATCAGTTGTCAACAAAACCATGATCGGTTCTGGAGACCAGGTGTCTAAACCAGAGTTGGCTCAGCTTATTTCAACAGAGTACCCCTTGCAGTACAAGCCCACAGACAGGGTTAAAAATGTGTGCATCTGGTCTCCACTGCAGAAGAGGCCTCATTGAGACAGAAGTCAAATTCATCTGGTGTGTGAGACCAGAGACAAGGCCAGTGTAAGAATGATATTAGTATACAGACCCCGCACCAGAGGCTTCTTGTCTGAACGAAAGGAGATGTTGTTCTGAATCTGGAGACTGAAATTTATTATCTTGGGAGTCTTTCGAAGTGCTGGGTATGCCACCACTAACCCCATATCTGTTAGAGTAACCAGGGAGTTTTTCCAGAGCCACCCACATAACCAGATACATGCTGGATCTGATCTTTGGCCTAGCTGTAGATGACACTGCTAGCCTGATATGACCCTTACCCCCCTCCATGCAGCAGTAAGCGTTTTCCCCTCTTCTCATGTGGGATGACTGGTCTGGTATAGCAGAGTCTCATAGACCCAATGAGTTTGCAAAATGTGCAAGAGTGGAGTATTGCACAACTGTAGCAACCATCTGAAGTGCAGTACTACTGAGTCATTGTACGCTAAGCACTCCCTTCTTCTGCTCAGCCTAGCAGATCTCCTTGGTTCACTGCTGAAACATGTATTAGTGAGCTTGGGTTCAAGAAATCATCACAGTGACCATAACTCCTGTAGTGGATAGCACCAGCAACACTAAGAGCTTGCAGCATACTCACAACGGAGTTACTCCTTCAGATCAAAGTGGCCTCTGCTTTTAGTGCTGTGCAGCCCAGGTTCTGTCCTCACAGGGACCTGGGAAGGAGGAAGCTATGTTCCACGAATAGCTCTATCATGTCCTGAATAGCTCTATCATGTTCACAGCCTAGCCTGAGCATGAGATGATGAGGATGGTGGGAAAGACACCCAATGGTGAAGGGGTATCTTCTCAGGGACTATGGGAGACTGGCAATATCATAGGTATTATCTGGTGGGTACGTTGGGAGAGTGAGCTTCTCTGACTTCCTGTTTTTAGGAGCATCAGAACTTTTACTCCAATGACACAACCTTGGGCTACCTGATCCTTTCCGTGAAGTATGAGCAGATTGAGAGGCAGGACAACTTGCACCTGCTGCTGAGGTAACAGCACCCAACATGGAAACACATGTACCACGTTCTGTCTCCCACCTTACCAGGAAGTCTTTCTGTGTGGATTTTGTGACCTAATGTCATTGTCCCAGGGATGGTTGCAGGGAAACCCCTGACTGGGGAAGCCCCTTTTCCTTCTGGCTCATCTTTGAGCGTTAATATTTCTTTACTCCCAGCTTCTCCCAGCTGTCACCCTCAGGAAGCTGAGGGCTGCAGGGCAGCCAGGAGTGGTCAGGAAGAAGAGAATTTCTGATGTGTCTGTCCCATTGTAGATAGGGAAACATAGTGAAAAGATAAGCAGAAATCTTACATAAAAAGGGGGGAATCTAAAAGCCCTCTGAGCTGTACCAGGGAATATTTTCATTGAGCACAGACACACACATAGGAAAGTGCTGGTGGCTAGTTGGAAGAGACCCTGGTTCTATTCACCACCCCTTCCTAATGAGACTCTGGCATGCTGTTGGCAGGCCAGCCAAAGCCTGATAGAAGGGAGTTATGATGCCTGACTTATGAGGATGACCTCAGGGCTAGTGCAGTTAGATTTGTGTATGGGAGTAATGGTTTTGAATCCCATTGTTGTCCCAAAATATTCCCTTCTGTGTTGAAGCAACACCTGGATTTCCTTTGCAATATATTTAACTGTTGTTAAGCAAAAAAGGTCTCTAGGAGTGATGGAGATCCATGTAGCCACCTAACTAGCTGTTTTCTTTCTGCTCAATTAATACCAAGCACTGGGCTACAAGTGGTCCCCAACCTTTTTCATCTGGCGGGCACCAGACGAAGGACCGTGGCATTTCGGCGGATGCTCAACCGCCTGCCAGGACGCGGGCACATTTAGATGCCCCCATGGGCACCATGGTGCCCCCAGGCACCACGTTGGGGATCCCTGCATTAGGCACTAGTTACATAGACTCTAGCTTAGCACATGTACAACCCTTTTGGGATCTAATTAACCCTTTAGTTACTGGACCAGAATATTATGCAAGAACAATATTCCCTCCATAAGAAGAGATCTGGAGGTGCAGCAGGAGTCGCCTTAAGCAGCCAGAGATGTTGTTTGCATTTCCCTTTATCATTTGTTCTCTTCTTTTTTTGGTTTGTGGCAGGACTCGAACTGGTACCAAACATGATCTGATCCCCATTTCTTGCCTGAATGAGTTCCCCAATGCAGTCCAGATGGCGAAGGTGAGACCCTAATTGAGTACATATTTTTTCACACACTCATGGTACAGGAACTCCTCACTTAAAGTCATCCTGGTTAACATTGTTTCGATGTTAAGTTGCTGATCAATTAGGGAACATTATCATTTATAGTTGTGAAATGCTCCCTTCTAGTCGTTTGGCAGTCGTCTGTTTTGTCCACTGCTTGCAGGAAGAGCAGCCCGTTGCAGCTAGGTGGTGGGGGCTTGGAACCAGGGTGGACCAGCAGCCCCCCTATCAGCTCCCCACTCCCCTAAGTTCCCTGTGCAGCAGCTGTCCCTGCCCCCACTGCCATGTGCTGCTCCTGCCCTCTGCCTTGGAGCTGCTCCCAGAAACTCCTGCTTGCTGTACGGGTAAGACGGGGGCTAATGTCAGGGTGTCTCCCCCTCCCCCCTGCTCCTGCACCCGCTTACCCCATCTTCCATAGACCAGGGGGGACACATGACAGATGGATGGAGGGAGCTTCTAGGCAGTAGTTGCAGCTCTCAGGTCTCAGCAAGCTGATTTAATTAACAAGGCAGTGTACTTAAGCCTGGGATGAGCTACTTAAAGGGGAAATGCACATTCTTTCTCTCACACACAGGGTGCGTGTCTCTGTCAATTGCTAGTTCATTTAGCAGTAAGGCATTCCCTGGGAAATATCTCACCCTCTGACTCCTCCACCTCAACCAAGCTTCACAATCATCATCACTGTGTACCAGTATTAAATTGTTTGTTTAAAATTTATACTCTCTGTGTGTGTGTGTGTGTGTGTGTGTGTGTAGTCTTTTGTCTGGTGAAAAAATTTCCCTGAAACCTAACCCCCTCATTTACATTAATTCTTATGCGGAAATTGGATTCGCTTAACATCATTTTACTTAAAGTCGCATTTTTCAGGAACATAACTACAACGTTAAGTGAGGAGTTCCTGTATGTCTACACAGCAGTCAGAGTGCAGCATCTGTAGACATATCTGAGCAGGCTTTGATCTAACTAGATTGAATAACAATAGCAGTAAAGCCATACGCTATCCAGATGGATAGCCACCTGGAACCTCCATATTTGAGAGGCTAACCTGTGCTTCCACAACTTCATTGCTGTTATGTGATCTAGATAGATCACAGCTAGCTCAGATATGTCTAGAGAGGCTGCCATCACACTTCTGATTGCAGTGTAGACATACCCTTTGTCTGGCTCTGCTTAACTCTCACTCTTCAGCTTCCTTTCTCACTTCTCTCTCACTTTTCTTTTCCCTTCTTCTTCTCCAGTCTTTTTGCCCTTTCTCATCTATCTTTTCTCCTCACTTTGCCTTAGATTTTCTTACCAAGAGACTCCTGCCAGATGACTATAAAGCAATACCCTCCTGCCTGTAGCGAGTCAGGGTATAGGAAGGGGAGTCACAGCTCCCAACAGTGGCAATCAATCACCACTTTTCCTTCTTTCTCTCTCTCGGCAGCTGCTGTGTGAGGACGTGAATGTTGACCGATTCTTCCCTGTCCTCTACCCCAAGGTATGTTTACAGTAGCTTCCCACCTGCCTGTCCCTCTGATGACAGGGGCTTCTGGTGGGATGTGACCGAGACTTTATGCTTTCCGCCCTCCCAGGCTTCCCAGCTCATTGTTGCCTTTGATGAACACGTCATAAGCAATAACTTCAAATTTGGGGTCATCTACCAGAAAGCTGGGCAGGTGAGAGCTCTCTGCACTCCACAACCAAGCACCCTCAGGCCCAAACACACCAGGTCACATTTCTCAACCCCAACCATATAGAAGGCGACTTAAGCCAACCTGGGGTCAAGGATTTTTTTTTCATTCCCTGTCACTCTTGAGTCTTGGGGGCTTCTCTCCTCACATCCCCCTGTCAGTGTGGCCAAACCTAGTGCCTTCCTCTGGATCCAAGGGTTCATGCCCTGCAATTTCAGTCCTAGAGAAGTCTAGTTTCTCTTTGCTGTTTATGAGCCCCAATCCCACTCTAGTTAGAACAGCTCCTAGTGGTACCAAGCACTGGTACTATGTATCATTTTCTGTCCTAATGTCTCCTCTCCTTGCTGCAACGTTAGTGCACCTCAGCTGGGAGATTGTGCCCCCTGCAGGCATTGGCCTTCTCTGTCATATTGGTTCTGGGGACCCCTCGGTGCTGTCTTGAGATCTTCTTCCTTGTCAACCCAAGGAAGCCCTCTGAGTCCTAGAGACTTCTCTCCCCTCTGCAGTGTCCACAGGGAGAGAACCCTCTGTTGGCACCAGAGTGAGATTCGCATTCTCCATGTTCTCGGTGCTGGAGGACAGACCTTGTTTTATTTCAAGGAAAAGGAGACAATTTTCCATTATATACAAGGGGATAGGGCTCTGGACCCTGCTGAGGTGGGAGGATGTAGACTCTGTGTGTGAGAAGGGAAGTGAGCCTTCCCCATATCAGTTTTTCTCTTTTCCTCCTCTCCAGATCCCAGGAGAGGTGAGAGTGTGTATGGGGAATAATCCCCTCTGCTTATCATCTCTCCTCTCCCCTTCTAGACCACAGAGGAAGAAGTCTTCAGTAACACTGAAGAGAGTCTGGCCTTCCTGGAGTTCCTGGATTTCCTTGGAGACAGGATCCAGCTGCAGGATTTCCGTGGGTAAGTAGGGGACAGCGTGGGAGTGACCAGTCAGCACAGCATGGGGGCTGCAATCAGACACAATTAAGGTACGAGGCACAGACTTGGGGAGCCCAAAGTAGACCCATGTGTCTTCAGCTCCAAAAAATCACAAAGCAGGTCTCCTTCTGCTGGCAGGCCCATATCCTCTCTGTGGGTCCATCTGTTAGAGGGCCACATCCCTGATCCAGACACTACATTATGGGTTGGATTTTCAAAAGAACTCAGCCCCCATGTAGGCTAAATAGAGCTCTAGCTGTGCATCCTGTGGGGTATTCCCAGAAAGGCTTGGCCTGTCATTTCCCCTGGGATCCTGTTGGACTCCCATTCCCTGCTGGTGCTGTGCATTTACATATCTCAGTATCCAGTCTGGTTCGTCAGCTCTGGCTCTCTCCAATAGGCAGTGTTTGGGGTTGTGTCTCATAACTGGGAGCTGGGATGAATGGTTGGGGATTTCTCATGGGAGATTCTAGGGACTCTTTCCTGGGATGCTTTTCTTCCAAATGTTAAGCTGTGTGACTGACAGCAGCTGGGACTGGCCCACAAGGATCAACAGAGAATGACAGAGCATTGACCATATCCACACTATCCTGCGCTGCTTTGAGGTGCTAATGGGTATTGATAAGCCTTGGTCCTTACCATCTGCTTCTGTGGGGCACCCCATGCTCTCCACATTTCTCAACTGGAGATGTTTCCCCTGAGAGTGGCAGGGATGATTGCTCCTCCAAAGCTGCCTGGTTTGGCAGGAATAGATGCCTCTCTAGTTGTCAGTGGAGAGAGGATGATGCCAATAGGAATTTTGTGCAGCTGTAGTCTAGCTACTGCATTGATTTTTGGAGTGTGTGGTGCCCTTCAACCACTGAGCTCTTAAACCTGTCTCTGATGACAACCTTGAATAGCATTACTGGTGTCTACTTCCTTCCCCGCACCACATGGTGCCAATGCATTCAGGTTCCGAGGAGGCTTGGATGTCACGAGGGGTCAAACTGGCACCGAATCAGTCTATACCAATTTCCGGGGCAAGGAGATCATGTTCCATATATCTACGAAGCTGCCGTTCACAGAGGGAGATGCCCAGCAGGTACCATAAGGAGAGGCACCAAGTGATTCAGGAGGATGGGAGAGTGAACTGGTGGATGGGGCTAGGGACTGGGTGTGTGTTGGAGTAGGCAGTGGTTAGGGATGGGTGTAGATTAGTGGCTGGGGTTGGGTTTCCAGCTGGGGGTGTGGGTTGGGAGTGCCGGATGGGTTGGTGGCTGGGGAAGGAATCTCCCCTCTTACTGGTTTCTCTCATCTCATTTGCTCCCTCCAGCTGCAGCGGAAGCGTCACATTGGGAACGACATTGTGGCCATTGTCTTCCAGGATGAAAACACTCCCTTTGTCCCTGACATGATAGCGTCTAATTTCCTGCATGCCTATGTGGTGGTACAGCTCGCTCATGGTGCCATTGGGGAGACCCTCTACAAGGTAAACACAGCCAATGGGCCCCCTGTTTGGTCAGGGATCCCCTTGCTGGTAGTTCGTTCAAACTTCTGCCCCTTGCCTGGAGTGCAAGACCCTTCCTCCAGCTTTTGGGGAGGCAGGAATTCACCTAAACATCATTCCAACTGCTTTATCAATAACAGTCACCATTATGAACATGCACACAGTCCCAGGGCCCCACATCAGCGATCCAGGCAGGGACAGATTTCCAATTAGGCACAGTAGGCATGTGCCTATGGGCACCAGCATTCTAGGGGCGTGCAGGGAGAGTTGCCAAGTATGTTTATCTTCTAGCCCAATTGGGCTATTTTTAGTTGTCTGTTGCCAGGGATTTTTAGCGGTTGCGAATTGTGGTATTTTGGGGCTATTTTGTTGCCCTACTGCTGCTGGTCGAATTGCTCTGGAGTTATTGGGAGCCTCCAGATCTGCCCCGTCCCCTGATGAGACACCCCACAAGCCGCTTGTCTCATTTCGTGCCCCCTCTCCTTAGGTGACGTTTGCAGCATGTGTAGAATTCTTTTCTAAGGGAGGCAGAATTTATTTTCTGCAGAAAATGTGCTGCAGTTCTGCATTTCTTCCACCAGAGGCTGCTGTGGCACCAGAACAGACTGAGCTGGCTGAGGCTGCCTGGTCTGGTGGGCAGCAGCAAACACCTAGCAGGCGGATGTCATTTTTTCTTCAAGTGAAAAGTGACAGGCACAGCAGCCCTCTTGGAGCCAGGTTAGGAGGCAGAGCAGGCCACACAGGGCTGCTGGGGGTTCACGGGGCCACGTGGGGATGTGGGAGGGGGGCTCCAGGCAGGGCCACATAGGGAGGTGGGGCGGGGGCACTGAAGATGCTGTGCCTAGGGGTGTGTAAGGTGTAAATCCAGCCCTGGACCCAGGGCCACCACTCTGGGCTCTGGCTGAGCCTCAGATGTTGTGCAAGGCAGGCTCACAGTGGCCATGTTGTCAGGCTGCTTCCTGCCCTGCAGTCGAGCTCATACTCTTGGCCCGCACAGGCAGCAGCGATTGCATGTATAGCCCACTCAGTTCCTTCTCCAATCTTTTATATTTGGTCCCGGTGCGACCGCTGCTGGAATACTGTGTCTAGTGCTGGTGCCTACAATTCACAAAGGCTGTTGATAAATTGGAGAGGGCTCAGAAAAGAGCCATGAGAATAGTCAAAGGATTGGAAAACCTGCTTTATGGTGATGGATTGAGCTTCTCAAGTCTATTTAGTATAACAGAGAGAAGGTTAAGGGGTGATTTGATCACATTCTATAGGTACCTACATGGCAAACAGCAATTCAGTTAGAGGGTTCTTCAGTCTAGCAGAGAAAGGTCTAATGAGATCCAATGCCTAGAAGATAAAGCCAGACAAATTCATATTGGAAATAAGATGCAAATTTTGAACAATTATGGTAATTAACCATTGGAAGAACTTACCAGAGTTGTTGTGGATTCTCCATCACTGACAATTTTTGAAAAAACATCCAATATTGATTTAACAAGATATGCACTAGTCCAGGGATCTCAAACTCCAATCACCACGAGGGCCATATGAGGACTAGTACAGTGGCCCAAGGGCCGCATCACTGAAACCTTTTCATGCAACGATACAAAAATATAGTAAAAAATGAAGAGTAATATAGTATGCTATTAAAAATTAATGTATTGCGAAAAGTCAGTGCTAATTTAGACAGTCATTTCATTTTTGGCCACTTAGCTGGCAGCGTTTTGCATCAACAAAAGCACCAATATTAGGTTTGATATCCTGAGATGAAACCACATTCCATACAAAAAAACTACACTAAGAGAATGTAAAGACTGCACAGTTAAGCACACGTGCCAAAATTAGGGTTGCACACACAACGTTTTCTCTGCCCCTTTGAGACTGTGTTATCATGTAATCTTTTAATTACAGGGTCACGTACTGTTTCTCATATAAAATATATCTTTTTTCAACACCTTTAAATTGTATAGCATCTTACAGGGATTTTTCTATTTACTTTTATTGCGTTGTCACAGTAGCCCAATATATGCTTACTAGCAAAGGACTTGCCACTTAGCCACTCAAGTTTAAGGTAAGTATGAGTGAGGGTGAGCAAATGTGTGTTGTGATGGAAAGCTGTGTTGATTTGTGCCTGGGTTGTGTTGTGCTGGGAGATTTTGGTTGATTTGTGTTGGTGGCAAATAAGAGATGTGTACTGGAGTGAAGGGCTATCAGTATTTGGACTTGCTGGTTGTGTTGTTGTGTAGGTGGTTGTGCTGATATGTGAGGTGGCAGCTCGGCACAAGGGGGTGCCAGTCGGGCCAAGTAATCCACCATCTGTGAAGTCTCCCTCATACAACCAATGAAACTAGCATGCAAATTAGCTATTGAGTAAGGGTGGTGATTGGTTGAGTTATCTCTGATATCACAATGATCTAGTACTCTTGGCACAGCACAAATACACACCTTTCTGTAGTTGTACACCAATTGTCAAGAAAATTAGCTGAGAGCTTCAAAATTGGTTGGTAACAGACTGCAAAACCCCCACTACATCCCTTCCATGAGCCCCCACCCCCGTCCTGCCTCTTCCCACCCATTCCCCAACGTCCCTGCCCCAGCTCCATCCCCTCCCTGCCCCTATTCCAACCCCTTCACCAAATCCCTTCCCCAGCCTCGCCTCTTCTCTGCCTCCTCCCCTGAGTGTGCCGTGTCCCTGCTCCTCCCCCATCCCTCCTGGGAAGTCCTAAGCACTGCCAAACAGCTCTTTGTCTGCAGGAAGCGCTGGGAGGTAAGCGGAGGAGCAGGGACATGGTGCGCTGTCGGGGGAGGAGTAGGGAGGTGGGGGGAGCTTGGCTGCACTTATGGTGGGACGCAGGAAATAACTCCACGGGCCGCATGCAGCCTACGTGCCGCATGTTTGAGAACCCTGCACTAGTCCAAACAGGAATTATTACGGAGAAGCTCTATGGCCTGTGTTATGTAGGAGGTCAGACTAGATTATCACAGATAGCAGTCCCTTCCACGAATCCCAGGAGAGTTGGCAGAAGGAATCAGGGAGAGGATTTGGCTATCTAGCCAACCATGGCTCTGTGGGTGGACAGGCTGACTTCTCCTGTTTGCTCATCTCCCACCAGCCAGGGGCAAGGGCAGCCTTCACAGCACTGCTGCTCATCTGTGGAGTGAGACTCCCCATTTGCTCCTCCAGTTCATTTTAGGGGCCATAGAAATTCACGGTGGGCCCTTATCAAAATGAAAGCGGGGGTGGCATCTGCCGTATCCCTTAGTCCATCCCTGCTGTTGAACCCTCCTTGCACAGTCTCTGGTGGGACTGTTCTGGCCATCCTTTCCATCACTGGAGTTACAGATGGAAAAGAACTAAAAATACTCCAGGCCATTGCCCAGGAGCCACTGCAGAATCATTCCCTATAGGCTACAGTACATTTCCATTGGACCTTTCACCACTTCTCCTGGGAGATTATTCTGCAGCATAATAGATTTCACTATGGGCAGGTTTTTCTGTCAATGCTTTCCCTATCTTAGGTCCACATTTGGGCACTGACACTATGTGCTTAATTTTAGACAATCATATTTGAAAATTTTGACCATAGTACTTGGCTATTTTAATCTTTCCTCAGAGTCAAGAAATCATAGAATATTAAGGTTGAAAGGGACCTCAGGAGATCATCTAATCCAGCCCCCTTCTCAGAGCACGACCAATCTCCAGACAGATTTTTGCCCCAGTTCCCTAAGTGGCCCCCTCAAGGATTGAGTTTACAACCCTGGGTTTAGCAGGGCAATGCTCAAACCACTGAGCTGTCAGAGAGCTTATTCCTTCACTCTCACACTTCCCTGGTCCTTCTCACATGAACAGAGAGCAACAATACCTGAAGTCAGAAGGTGCAAACAATTCAATGTTTATTGGGATGAACTTCCAGCAAGTTTAAATCCAAGTTCCTTTTTCCTTATTTTCAAATCCCAACTTACTTCCTGTTTGCCCCTAATTTATACAGTAATATTCACAGCTATACCTTAACCAATCATTCTACTAAAATTTACCTAACCAATCCTAACATATTGTAACATGATTAGCTAGCCAATTATATCCCACCACCTTAGTTAGTTTACACCCAACAAAATTAATTATATAGCAGACAGAAACAATCACAGAACCAGACAGAGACCATGCAAATAAACATACAAAACAATACAGAAGTGAGGATTTCACAACTACATTTATACAGACATAAGGGTTTTACAACTACATCTATACAGACATAAGGGTTCTCCAGCTGTGTCTATTGATAAGTGAGATCTTACCAGACAGAAAACTATCAAACTAAATTTCCTTTCACGTTTTCTAGGCTCTTCCCTTTCTCTGGAGGTGATAGATCTAATCACCTTCCTAACAACCCAGATTGCCTTATTTCAATGTGACTAGTTTGGAATGTGAGGATGTGACCATACACTTCCCAGCTTATGGCTTCTTAGCTGAAGAACCAGGCCTCAGACTGACACAGTAAGAAAAGGCCATTACACAGGAAGACAGTATTTTTTTATTCTTTCTTTTATACCTCTATAACTAGCTAAGTGATAAGAATACACCTAACTTCTTAAAGTCTAGGCCTTTGCAGACAGGCCTGAATATCTATATCCTAACATGAGCTAAACCACCTCCCAGTGTAATGCAAGATTTTAACTAGCCAGGTCTCTAGTGGGAGATGGTCTTATGGCTTAGGGAACTAGCCTGGGACAAGAGAGGTCAGGCATTGAAGGGTGTGCCTATCCTCTAGTGCCCCCTTCTGGCCAAGCATGGCTCAGGGGGTCTGGCTCCATTTCCCCTCTTGGACTCCTTAAAACTCCACACCAGTTTTTCTCTTCCAGTAATACCCTGGTTTATTCTCATAAACTGTACCAATCAAAATAAAGTCCCCAGAGTCCAAATTTTATCCGCTCCAGCTACAACTTTAAACCAAATATAGAGCCTTAGCCCGCTTCTCCTCCAGCTGACCTTTTTTCCCAGTCATACCTCCCCCTGCTGGTTTTTCCCTTGTTCTGAGGGAAGAGACAATATATACAGTCTTCTTCCCAGAGCTTGTCCAGATTAGCTGGGAGAAACCTGTCCTGCTAGTCCCGGGCTTTTAAAGAAACAATAGCCTGGATTTTCCCCAGGCCTTAACTGTTCTCCTGGGACCATCCTCCTCTTTCCCAGCACCAACTTTGCCTTCTCTAGGTCTTCATTTACTCTAAAAAGTCCCAGACGTTAAGGGACATGAAAAAGAATAGGTGTTGATTGACCACTAGTCCTTATAATCCTTAAGGAGACAGACACCCTGCTATGTCTGTGTGTAATCCCTGGCTCTGCCACAGATTTCCTTTGTGATCTTGGGTGAGTTGCTGCTGAATGCGTCTCCTTCAGTTCTCCATCTGTATAATGGGAATAAGAATAATGCTGCTCTACATTTCAAGGATACATTAATTTAATGATTGTAAGGTACTCAGCTAATGTAATGAAGGCCATATGTGTGTGTGTGTGTATGTATTTATGTATGTAAGAAAAATGCTATATAAACTGAGTATATATTACAGTAGAACTATGTTAGAAACTAATTGGGGATTGAGGAGTTCATTACATTGAATATCTCAATACTGCAGCAGATACTGTCATAAATTTCAGTCTGGTGCACTGCATCACTTTCTTTTTGTCCTTCAAACCACAGTAAAGTGATTTCCATTGCATTGACGGCATCAGGATGTGAAGGGATGTTGACTTGTTCTTCATTGGCATCACTTTTGTTATATTCTTTTCCCCCTATCAGGGAAAATGATTTGGATAAATGGTTGTTCAGAAGACTGGATTCATAAAATTTATGTTCTTCTGTGGTATAATATATTATTTAGATATACACTTGGGACTTAGCTGGCATAGAACTGTCTGCTGACTACACTACAGACTACATGCTGTGGAGAAGTATTGCCTTTGATTTATTTGAAATGTATTTACCCTTAATTAAATCAGATGCCCCTTAGTTTTGTATTATGGGACTGATTCACATCACCGGATGTTTTCAGGGTCCATGACTTCTGTTTCTGTTCTTATACAGGAACTCCACACTTAAAGTCATCCTGGTTAACGTTGTTTCAGTGTTAAGTTGCTGATCAATTAGGGAACATGCTCGTTTAAAGTTGTGAAATGCTTCCTTCTAAGTCGTTTGGCAGCCGCCTGTTTTGTCCACTGCTTGCAGGAAGAGCAGCCCGTTGCAGCTAGGTGGTGGATGGTTGGAACCAGGGTGGACCAGCAGCCCCCCTATCAACTCCCCTAAGTTCCCTGTGTAGCAGCTGTCCCTCCCCCCACTGCCATGTGCTGCTCCTGCCCTGTGCCTTGGAGCTGCTTCCAGAGACTCCAGCTTGCTGTACGGGGGGGTAGGGGGAAGAGGGGAGCTAATGTCAGGGTGTCTCCCCCTTCCCCCCTGCTCCTGCACCCCGCTTACCCCATCTTCCATAGAGCAGGGGGGACACATGACAGATGGATGGAGGGAGCTTCTAGGCCAGGGGTCGGCAACCTTTAAGAAGTGGTGTGCCGAGTCTTCATTTATTCACTTTAATTTAAGGTTTTGCTTGCCAATAATACATTTTAACTTTTTTAGAAGGTCTCTTTCTATAAGTCTATAATATATAACTAAACTATTGTTGTATTTAAAGTAAATAAGGTTTCAGAATGTTTAAGCTTCATTTAAAATTAAATTAAAATGCAGAGCCCCCTGGACTGGCAGTGTGAGTGCCACTGAAAATCAGCTCGCGTGCCGCCTTCGGCCCCCATGCCATAGGTTGCCTAGCTCTGTTCTAGGCAGTAGCTGCGGGTCTCAGATCTCAGCAAGCTGATTTAATTAACAAGGCAGTGTACTTAAGCCTGGGGTCAGCTACTTAAAGGGGAAATGCGCATTCTTTCTCTCACACACAAGGTGTGTGTCTCTGTCTGCCCTCCCTCCTTTCCTGCTGCCTTGTAGAGTGTTGTGAGAGTTAACCCTTGAGGGCTCAGTCAATTGCTAGTTCATTTAGCAGTAAGGCATTCCCTGGGAAATATCCCACCCTCTGACTCCTCCACCTCAACCAAGCTTCACAATCATCATCACTGTGTACCAGTATTAAATTGTTTGTGAAGAAAATTTCCCTGGAACCTAACCCCCTCATTTACATTAATTCTTATGGGGAAATTGGATTAGCTTAACATCGTTTCACTTAGGCCTGGTCTACACTGGGGGGGGGTGTCGAACTAAGGTACGCTATTCGCATAGCTGAACTTGAACTACCTTAGTTCGAACTACTTACCCGTCCAGACGCCGCGGGATCGAAGTCCGCGGCTCCCCCGTCGACTCCGCCACCGCCGTTCACGGTGGTGGAGTTCCGGAGTCGACGGGAGCGCGTTCGGAGTTCGATATATCGCGTCTAGATGAGACGCGATATATCGAACTCCGAGAAGTCGATCGCTACCCGCCGACCCGGGCGGGTAGTATGGACATACCCTTAAAGTGGCATTTTTCAGGAACATAACTACGTTAAGTGAGGAGTTACTGTACAAGCTCATCGCTGTGAGAGGATGTGACATTCTGGTTCTTGTTATGATGTTGAAGTGGTTTCTTCTGTATTGTTTCAGGTTTCAGTAACAGCTCGAGATGACGTCCCCTTCTTTGGACCCCCACTCCCAAATCCAGCCATATTTAAAAAGGTTTGTGTCTCTGATGAGTCCTGTAAGCAAGCGATGCAGGGATTAGTTGTGTGATTTACACACTCTGTCACCTCTAGGTTGCTGTTTCCAATCTGGCTTCAGGATGGGGCTGGATAACCCTGGGGGGTTAAGGAAATGTATATCCAGAGCCTTTCCTAGGTTACCATTTCCAATCTATACTTCCTTTTTTTCCCACAGGGTCAAGAGTTTCGTGAATTCCTCTTGGCTAAGCTAATCAATGCTGAGTACAGCTGCTACCGGGCTGAAAAGTTTGCCAAACTAGAGGTGAGTCTGTGTACTTGAGTGTTCACATTAATATTTAATAAATGCAAAAAACGGTTAGTTTTTTAAGGCTGCACAATTAATGAAAGATATAGCAACACTTAGGAAATTAAAGTCCCTTAAAAATAAAATAAAGTAAATTAAATGTTAACTCAGCCTCGTGGTGTTTCTTGTATGTTTTATTATATATATCTATATTAAAGTACACATTTTACCCCTCCAAAACAAGAACACTATATCTGGCATATGTGCAAAGTGGCTGCTACTAGAACTCTAGTGGTTACATTACCTGACTTTGTACAGTAAAAGCCACCCAATCTTAATGTTGCATTAACTTAGATTTTTGCATTTGATTCAGGGTAGATTGATTTAAATTAGCAAGTACAAAATCTTGATTTAAATACCGTAATCAATTTTAATCTTGTTTTCCATTTATACTTTTTAGTTATTTTCCTAAATAAAGGTTTATTTGCACTGGTTGATAAGCATTAAAGCATATTAATTTGCAACCATATCTTTTTACACTAAATTTGATACTTCTTTTTGCTAGCCAGGAGGATTCACTATATCTATACATATTTATTTAAGCAATTATATTGCTTAACATGCATTTATTCAAATTCTTAATTTTTACATTTGTTTATTAAGGTAGAAGATGTGAATTATACATTTCTTCATTTACTAGATTTTTTTCTGTGTGATTTGTGTCAAGCTGTATTTGGATGGAAATTGGAATATAGTTTAAACTACTTAATAAATTAAAAATGTAAGTTTATGAGAATATGTTTGCATTTAAAATTAACTGATTTACTAACCAAAGTACGTATCCTCTGCAGTGAGTGAACTGTACTATTTTTTTCTGGCAACATGTCCTTCAAGGCTTTAGAACTAGTAGGCCTCATCTTCACACCTAGTTTTTATTCATAGATTGGAAGAGGGAGACGAGCTTTCCTGCTTTTTAAACTCCCGGTCCATTTCTTAACTTTGAATGAACTAGTCATTGAACAGAACTAGTTGAATAAACTGAAATGAAGAAAATATTTGTGTTGTGCCTGCAAAAGACTATCTATAGCTAGCACTTCAACAAACTCTGGTTCCAGGTGCTTAGCCACTGTCTTCCACCAGTTCAGCAGTGTGACATTCTTTAAAACTTTGGCAGCAAACGTGTACTGATTAAGATTATATTTTGTAAATTTAGTTTAAATTATTTTTAATAGATTGTAGTAAGTTTAGGCCTTTAACATAGGTTGTCATAATTTCAAATAGGTTTATTTTTAAGAACAAAAATGTATTTAATTTAAAGAGAGAAAATCTGATTTAAATGAAGAAACATATTTATTTATTTATTTATTTATTTTAAATAATCAGATTTTATCCACCCTGATTTCATTTCCTAGGCTCTTCTAAGATGGGCTGAGGGAAATGGAAAACAGAAGAAATGAAGAAAAAGGGCACCAAAAATAGCTCAAGGCAGTATATCTGCCTTCAGAATGGGGGGAGAATAAGGAAGTTAGAGAAGGGTCTACATTTGGAAGAAATCATATTCCTCTTAACACTAGACAAAGTGGGATGTATCAATTATATCTGAAACACAGGAGAGTTCATTCTCTCTCTCCCCCTCTCTCTCAGTGCTCTGTCCTTTCTTTTTTCTGTTATTCTATTCTGTCCCTTTTCTCCCACTCTCTCTCTCTGCCCTGGTGTAGGAGCGGACTCGCAGTGCCCTTCTAGAGAGCCTTTTTGAGGAGCTGCAGCTCCGTAGCCGCAGCATGATGGGCCTGGCCTCTGGGGACGATGACAAGATGGAGAATGGAGGTGGTGGCTTCTTTGAAAATTTCAAGGTGAGAGATCAAGAACTGTTGCAGCCTCTTAAACCAACCCCTCTTTCAGAGCGGCCGCCACCCAGCTCAGTCCCAGTTCAGCACGTGTGCTTGGGATGGCAGGGAGTGGGGGGAAATGTGGCTCCTTCTCAACAGCCACATTTTGCAATGTATTTTTATATACACCTCTACCTCGATATAACGCTGTTCTCGGGAGCCAAAAAATCTTACTGCATTATAGGTGAAACTGCGTTATATTGAACGTGCTTTGATCCACCGGAGCGTGCTGCACCCCCCCCCCCCCAGCACTGCTTTACCGTGTTATATCCAAATTCGTGTTCTATCGGGTCGCGTTATATTGGGGTAGAGGTGTACCTCACAAGGAAAAATGCAGCTTCTCACTCCCCACTCAAGGGAGATGCAGCTTGGCACAGTACAGCATCCCATGCTGCTCCTAATGTGAGGCCTCTGGGTGGGATGAAATGAAGCCCTACACCCCCTGGCCCTAGCCTTGGCCCTGGCTAGCATCTAGTGGCAGGGAGGACCCAATTCCCCTGATGTATAGAAAAGAGATCAGGAGCTTGCAGAAGGAACTATGATGGGCTCGGGGGGGCAGAGCCTTTTGTCCCCCAGCAGCACATTGGCTCTAGCCTAGCTCCAGGACAGCAGCAGCAGCTGGGAAGGTCCCATCTGATGGTTGTATCTCACACAACTGTTGCTGTAGTATCTAGATACTTTAGAATACTGAGATACATCTTTTTCCCTCTAAAAGCACAAGCTCTTTTTTGTATGATGAGGAGGCCAATCTCCAGGAGCACAGGGTCAGGGTGATGTGAGAGAGGGAACGCATATACCAGTGATTCTCAGATCTCAATGGTTCAGAAGCCAAATTAGTGATCAACATTACCCAAAAGAGCCACAGTAGTATGAATTCATTGTTTCATTTACTTTCTCTCTCTCTCTTTATATATACTATTCTCACAGCAAAATGACTGACCAAGTATTCTACAATAAAAGCATCCTGATTGATTAATAACTTAGCTTGGTTAATAAATAATTGAATCATGGTATTTTAATATCATGTGCTGCAAAAAGCTGCATGAGACCCATTGAAGAGCAACTTGCAGCTCCTGAGCCTCCTGTCTGAGTATCACTGGCCTACTCAAACAGGAGGGAATGAGTGTGCTGGTTCTCACTCCACTGCCTGCATCCAGGGCCGTCCTTACCCACATGCAAAGTACTCAGCTGCGTAGGTCCTGGTGCCCTGCGCAGCTGTGTGCTGCTCCAGCCCCTGCTCCGGCTCTTCCCTAGGGCCCCTGCCCCTGCTCCACCCCCACCTCTTCCCTGCCCCAACCCCACCTCTTTCTGCTCCTGCCCCACCCCAGCCCGCCCCCTCTCTCCTGAGGACTCCAGAAGCTGTCGGGCCTGCACCCAGTGGTAAGTAGAGGGACCCGGCCCCAGTCTGCTCCACTCCCCTGGCTCCCAGCTGCACCGCCGGCGAGTGCTGGGAGGTGGTTCCCCCCTGCCCCCCAAGCCTGAAAGCAGAGCAGCTTTTCACTCCACTTCCCACTTCCCCCCCTCCCCCTGTCCCCCACCAAGGCCTGGGGCCAGCCCCCCCGCTCCCCCTCACAGGTACCAGCAACTCACTTGGCACTGTCAGCCCCCTCATCAGAATTGCTGGGGACAAAATGGGCTAACTCCCCACTCACCTGTAGAGGTGGTTGGTGCAGGTCATGGCTGAGTCCCCTTGGTGGGGTGTGTTTGAGTGAGTAGCTTGCAGCACCTGTTCGGTGGATAAATAGAAAATGTCAGACTCTGTCCAGTGCCTGTCGGCATATACCCCCAAATCTGTTTTTCTGGCCTCTGGCAGCTGCTGTGCATCGCTGTGTTCAGACAGCCTTTTAAGGGGCTGGAGAAGAGGGAGGGGGCCTGTGAAGTGGCTTTTTCAGAGTACCCTGGTTTCGGTGGGGCAGCTTCTCTCTCATGGCCATTGCATAGGCCTGCATGGGACTGAGCCCTCCAGCCTTACATGGGGATTTGGTCTCTTTTCTTGCACTGGGTATGACTGTGTGAGGTAATGCTGGCTTTCTGGAAAGTTGTAGTGTTGGTGGGGAATCTGTTTATCGTCTGCAGGAGGATGGGGGAGACTGAGAGCAGAGGGAACAATCTTTCACTGACCCGAGGGCAAATAGACAAGATGGGACCAAACAGGCCTTTCCCGTGGGTAATTTTTGGGCTACTGAGCTCTAGTGGGGAGGGAGGATATTTCTGATACTGGTGTCTGTCCCCCCCCCCTGCTCCCCTCCGTGATGCTCTTCGTACTGTCCTTATGTGTGTCTGTGTGTGTATCTGTGTCTCTTCGTCTGTCTCTCTGTCTCCCTTCTGTCCAGCGGGTGATCAGAGGCCGCAGCCAGAGCCTGGATACCATGGGGATAGCCATGAGGAAACAACAGCAGCCGGCAACCCCGCCCAGCCGCCCGGCTACTGCCGGCCTTGCTCTCAACCAGAGTGTCGCCGAGGGCACCAAGGCTATTGCTGCGGTAAGGTACCGCGAGGGAGTGCCATTGGAAGGGGCCAAGAATGTCTCTGATCCTCCATGAGCGACCCACATATTTTGTCCCTCTATCCCTATTAGTGTGTCCCTCTGTGAATCTTTTCTGTTTGTTTCATTCCGTTTCTGTCTCTGTGTGTCTGACTGGGTGTTTCTTTGTGCATCTCTCTCATGTTGAGTCTGTGTCTCTGTTTTGTCTTATGTCTCTGGGTCCCGTTCATCTACACACTGGATCTGAGCTTGGCACAGGGCTTGAGAGGAAGGGCAGAGGTGGCTTGACATCACCCTTGTGCCACCCTTATCCTGGACTAGCTGTGGATCTGCATATTGCTCTAACCAAAAAGACCATACACCTTGATTTTACCAAGACAGTCCCGGTTTTTTATATGATGAGAACTTCAGGATGCTGGAACTGTTTCAGTGTTTCACTTCATCAATCAAATGTTCATTGAACAACAGTTCAGTGGAACAAGCACTCAGCGGGATGAACAGTATTTGGAGTGAGAGAAAAGTTAGATGAGCACAGGCACTGCCAAAACCATTCTTTTACTTGATGTGACTGTTAAGGATACTTGGTTGGTGTTGCATGACAAACTCATTCAGAGCACTACATTCCAGGAGAAATGCTCCATTCTGAGAAATATGCCTGTGTCACTGATAGAAGTAACACCTAGTTGTATAAGAAAAAGTGCACTCATGTCTTCTGTATGAAGATTTCATGACCCCCGAAAATGTTGCCACAAAAGTGGCCTGGTTTCTGATTCTGAAAATATGGTTACTAGCTAACTCACACCTGGCTGCCTAAGGCTTCTGCACTGGGGCTCCAGCAGGGCTGGTGTAGTGCCAAAAACACCAGCTCTGTGTCAACCAGGGAGGTCCCTTTCTTTGAGGAATTGCTGCCCAGGGGACAGATGTTATAGCTTTACAGATCCTTATGTCTGCACGAAGGAGCCATAGAGTAGTGATGAGCTGGGCCCTTCCTCTCTCTCTCTGAGTCTGTATGTCTGTTGGTTTCTTTGGGCTTGTCTACACTGCGACATTGTCGACAAAACTTTTTTCTTTTACGGGTACTTTAAAAAGCCCCCCTGTGAAAGACAAAAATTTTGCCGACGCAAGTGGCAGTGTGAATGCAGTTTTGTCAGCAGGAGCGCTCTCCTGCCTACAAAGGTAACGCCGCTCACTGGGCTGGAAGTATTGTGTCGGCAAAAGTGCTGACAAAATACCGACAGAGAGCGTTCACACATGCTGACTTTTACCGACAAGGCTGTGTCGACACTGCCTTGTCACTAAAAGCTGCATAATGTAGACAAGCCCTTTGTGCCTCCTTTCAATCTGAGTTTATGCCTCTCTTCCAAACTCTTTCGGTGTCTCTCTTTCTGACATTGTAACTCTCTGCCTGAGCCTCTGTCTCTCTTTCCATTTCTCTGACTCTGTCTCTCTGCGTCTCATTCTGCCTGTCTGTTTTAATTCCTCGCTGTCTCTCCTAGCATCTGTGTTCAGGGCTGGATTAACTCTCCTCTGGGCCCGGGGCTATTATATTTTGTGGCGCCCCTGTATACAAATCTTTTTCCTAGGAGGGAGTTTGGTGCAGGAGGGGACTGGGGCAGGGGATTGGGGTGCAGGAGGGGGTGTGAGGTCTGGAATGGAGTTTGGGTTCAGGAGAGGGATTCTGATCTAGGGCAGGGGGTTGGGATGGAGGAAGGGGTGTGTGAGGTGAAGGCTCCAGCACGGAGGCCCTTACCACAGGCAGCTCCTGGCCCAGCGGCGCAGCAGGCTGCCTGCATGCCATGGTCCCACGCTGCCCCCAGAAGCGGCTGGCTGCTAGCACGTCTGCAGCCCCTGAGGGGAGGGGGACAGTGTGTCTCCATGCACTGCCTGCGCCTGCAAGCGCCACCCCCTTAGGGGGATGGTGCTGGGGGCGGTGGCAGCACGCGGAACTGCCTCCCCACCCCTGTCAGGGACCGCAGAGACGTGCTAGCAGCCAGCCGCTTATGGGAGTGGTGTGGGGCCACGGCAGGCAGGCAGCCTGCCTGCACGCCCCGCTGTGCCGTGGGACTTTTAGTGGCCCGGAGTTGGAGATCACTTCCTCCCCTCTCTTCCTCACTGACAGCTTGTGGGAGTTCTTCCTTCACATTCTGGTTCCTTGGGGGCTCTGGGCAGCACTACTACATATCAGAGATGATGCAAGGAGAGAGGGTCTGGGATCCAGGTTGCACACTCCCTCTCCCCCTCCTCCAGTACTCCACTGCTTTGTCTCTCACACTCCCCTCCCTCCTTCCTATAACTTCCTTACTCACCTTCTCTCTAGTCCTTTGCCCTGCCTGGGAGGAGCCCATCACGCACCCGAGGCAGCCACTTCCATGGGCGTCGTAGCAGTGCCATTGGCACTGAGAACATCCAGGAGGAGAAGAGGTAAGAGCTGTGGGAATGACTGGGGTGGGGTGGGGTGAGATGAAGAGTGCTGGGGCAGTGGAGGAGAGATGGAAAGAACTGGGATCAAGGGGAGATGGAGGATGGTGAAAGCTGGGGGAGGCAAGAAAAGGGGAGATGGAGAGATGGGATCAAAGGAACAGGAATGGGGGCAGACTGCAGGAGAAAATAGGCCTGGGACCCAGGGGAACTGAGAGGAAGTAGGAGGGGAAAGAAGTAGGGGAGGGGTAGACAAGCTGTGTGCACGTGAGAGGGGAGTGGAGAAAAATAATTTTTTTCCATTTTTTTAAAATAGTAACTAAATCTTGTGACTTTTAAAAGAAATAATTGTGCAACTTCTCTAAACATGCTATAATCAAAATGGCTGAATTTTGAGATTTGCAGACTATCACGGAAGTAGCCTTCACTGAGGAGGAGAGCACAGCTTTCTTCCAGGTCTTGATGTAGCTGAGTTATGAGCATTTGAAAATTGCACACTGAGCAGTAGAGGTTATTTTGTTAAGCTCTTAATGGGCCCCTAAAGGGGTGCTGTACATCAGGGGTTCAGTGTATGCCAGACCCAAAGCCCAGTCCTTTGAACTGCTCTATACACCACATGAAACCTTCCCTTCATGAAATCCAGGAATCTGTCAAAGGGCTCAGTGTAGAGGAGAAGAGAACCCCCCTCCCAGAATGTATACAGCTGTGACCAACAGCATGGGTAAAATCTGTGCCTGTGAAGTCTCTCCGCATGTCTCTTTCTCTTGCCCTTTCTTAAGAGAGACACTGACAGACTTATTTTTATTTAAAATGATGTATTTTTTTAGAACAATAAATTATATGGAGGCAAGTTCCCATTAACAATGTATCTAAAATAAAAAACTGTCACAACACTTGCACTTTTTGTGGCTTAACTTTAACAACAATTGTACATCTCGTATAAATACATTCCTCAGCCCAGCCCTTTATATGTTACTCACCTCCCTATCCGCTTCAAGAATGTTTAAAGATTTCCTGCAAAGGTGGAAAAATGGGTCTGTGCCCTTCTTTGCTTCTTTATAATACAGAAAGAAGGTGTTGGGTTTCTTTAGATTTTCTTCTGCTTGTTTTCACCTTAGATATATGAGGAATGCTAAGCTTGCTCTTCCCCGCATTTGCTGGTTGACTCATCAGATGACTTGAGATGAAGACTGGGAGTTTTCTCAGCTCCTAATTGAAGGGGCTGCACTGCAGAATAATTCACACAAAGAGATTTCCTCACAAATATATTAGTTAAATAGGTGTCTGCAAAAACACGTTTGATACAGTCTGAAAGAAAAACCACTGCTGCTCTCAGTTAGTCAAATGTCACCTCCATGGTATGTTTGACACTAAATATACTAAATCTCCAGTCAACTGTAGAGTCTTCCAGGTTAGATAAGATCTGAATTTCTAGTGGGATGGGGGTGGGGGGAGCAAGTTGAGAAGAAATTTTGAAAACTTAAACCCTTTCAGGTCTTTTATTTTTATCATAAAGAAGCATAAAAAGGCCCAGTCCTGATATGTTCTTCCTTTGTAGACCACTTAAGAAGATTGCTGTGTTCCAAACTGCCCCAACCTGCACCTTGTACCTGTGTCCCCCATAGAAATCCCTCTCTGTATTTCCCCTTGTAGGAAGCATTAAGTAACACAGTGGTAACTCATGTCTCATGTAGCTGGTTTTCCTTTCACACCAGTAGGGATGTTGCTGACAGAATCCAGAAGGTGCTGGAGAGTCCAGGACCCTTTTTTGACCTGAAGTCTGATGGCTCCTCCAGTCCCAGTTCCCCAGAGTTCCCAAACAGGAAGAACAAGTGAGTTGAAAATGGTCTTTCTGTTCAGGAGAAACAATCGGTGTCCCTGGGGAAGGCTTCAGCATGGCGGGTGTCTCATTTTTTATCCCCTCACATAGGTACCTTGAATGTGGTGGCTAGTGATTAGAGCCAGGGATCAGGAGCCAGTTCCACCAGGTTCTATTCCTGGCTCTGACACTGATCATGGGATGAGTAGACTTCCCCTCTCTGGATGACCCCCCATCAATATGGATGATTACAATAAAGCTGCCCCACAGGGACTTGTAAGGCTTTGTTACTGTCTGCAAACCACTGGAAGGGTCTTGGGTGAATGGTGCAAAATGAGATTTGCGTATCACAATGATGGTGATAACTTTGGACTTGGATTTCAGAACCCTCTCCAATCAAACCTTGGGATATTGTGTGATGCAGCCACTCTCACGCTCCTCATCCAACGTGAGCAGCTGCTGTAGTGGAGTGAGGGAAAATGAAACATCTGAGGAAGAGGAGAATGAGACGGTGAGTGTAGGATTTATGAGCCCTAAAATACAGAGATTCCCTCCCCCTCACACTCCGGGTCCCCCCTTCTCCTGCCTTCCCCTAACACCAGCTAAGTCCTGTAATGATAATTGGGGCCTAATAGGTCTACTCCGGGTGTGAGCCTAACTGTGGGCAAATGGATAAAAATTTGTAAAGTATTACAGTTATCTACAACAATGGATGCTGATGGGAAAAGCTGGAAAAGGTATATAAACAGTGAATTAGTCCGAACAAAATTAGTCCCAGGGTTGTGAGTTCAATCCTTGAGGGGGCCATTTAGGGATCTGGGGCAAAAAAAATAGTTGGAGATTGATCCTGCTTTGAGCAGGGGGTTGGACTATATGATCTCCTGAGGTCCCTTCCAACCCTTTTATTTAAAAAAAAAAAAAACCTCAAGGACTAAGCTCATGCCCGGAAAACAAAGTGTGGGACTGGAAGTCAATGGACCAAATTAGTGTATCAGAAAATAGGCCTAATTGGTGGGCAAAATAATCATAGACTAGAAGTATAGGACTGGAAAGGACCTCAGTGGGTCATCTAGTCCATTCCCCTGCACTCAAGTCAGTAATAACTAGACCATTCCTGGCAGATGTTTGTCCAACATGTTCTGAAAAACCTCCAGTGACAGTGTGACATTCCCCTGATGTTATCTGGACTCTGGGAGCCAGCCTTACCCTGTTCTGCTGTGAGAACCCCCACTCCTGGGCTGTTCACGCACAGCCTCCAGCATGTAAGCTGCTCCCAGCTATGTGAGTGAGCACTTTTGGCCAGCCGCTGCTTGGATTGTGCAACCGAATGACACTAGTCAATATCTCCGGTCCCAGACACAGCCCTAGGAACCTCCGTCTTGCAGTGTCCCTTGTTCCTGTGAGGCTGGGCTGGGTTTGTCCCATACATGCCCTGATGAGGTGTGAACTGCTCCTGGAGAGTTTTGCCTGGGCTTGTTTTAAGCCATGAAGTCACATTTTCAGCCTCATAACAATATACATAAAATAACAAAAATGCTCCGTGCATCATGAGCCTTCCGAAGACACCCAACATGACAAACTTTGCATTGGATACCACACAATCTATTATAAGGATGAACATGGGGGTGCAGGGTGTTCCCCTGAGGTACAGAGCGTCACAGACGGAGATTCCACAACTTCCCCAGGCAATTTATTCCAGTGCTCAACTACCCTGACAGTTAGGAAGTTTTTCCTAATGTCCAACCTAAAGCTCCCTTGCTGCAATTTAAGCCCATTGCTTCTTGTCCTATCCTCAGAGGTTAAGAACAATTTTTTCACCCATCTCCTTTTAACAACCTTTTATGCACTTGAAAACTGTTTCCCGCTCAGTCTTCTTCAGACTCAACAAACTCAGTTTTTTCAATCTTCCCTCATAGGTCATGTTTTCTAGACCTTTAATAATTTTTGTTGCTCTCCTCTGCACTTTCTCCAATTTGTCCACATCTTTTCTGAAATGTGGCTCCTAGAACTGGACACAATAATCCAGCTAAGGCCTTATCAGTGCGGAGTAGAGCGGAAGAATTACTTCTCATGTCTTGCTTACAACACTCCTGCTGATACCTCCCAGAATGATGTTCACTTTTTGTGCAACAGTGTTACATTCCTGACTCATATTTAGCTTGTGATCCACTATGACCCCCCAGATCCCTTTCTGCAGTACTCCTTCCTAGGCAGTCATTTCCCATTTTGTATGTGTGCAACTGATTGTTCCTTCCTAAGTGGAGTACTTTGCACCTGTCCTTATTGAACTTCATCCTGTTTACTTCAGACCATTTCTCCAGTTTGTCCAGATCATTTTGAATTTGAATCCTATCCTCCAAAGCACTTGCAACTCCTCCCAGCTTGGTGTCACCTGCGAAGTTTATAAGTGCCATTATGTAACTAATTGATGAAGATATTGAACAGGCCAGGACTGAGCCCTGCAGGACCCCACTCAATATGCCATTACAGCTTGATTGTGAACCACTGATAACTACTCTCTGGGAATGTTTTCCAACCAGTTATGCACCCACCTTATAGTAACTCCACCTAGGTTGTATTTCCCTAGTTTGTTTATGAGAAGGTCATGTGAGACAGTATTAAATGCCTTATTAAAGTCAAGATATACCAGATCTGCCACTTCCTCCCATTCACCAAGACTTGTTACTCTGTCAAAGAAGGCTATTCAGTTGGTCTGACATGATTTGTTCGTGACAAATCAGTGTTGACTGTTACTTATTACCTTCTTATATTCTAGGTGTTTGCAATTGATTGGTTGATTATTTGCTCCATTGTCTTTCCCGGTACTAAAGTTAAGCTGACTGCTCTGTAATTCCCCGGGTTGTCCTTATTCCCCTTTTTATAGAATGGCACTATATTTGCCTTCTTCCAGTCCTCTGGAATCTCTCCAGTCTATGAGTTTTCAAAGATAATTGCTAATGGCTCAGATATCTCCTCAGCCAGCTCCTTGAGCATTCTAGGTTGTATTTCATCAGGCCCTGCTGACTTGAAGACATCTAACTTGTCTAAGTAACTTTTAACTTGTTCTTTCCCTATTTTACATAAGAACATAAAAAAGCCATACCGGGTCAGACCAATAGTCCATCTAGCCCAGTATCCTGTCTTCCATCAGTGGCCAGTGCCAGGTGGGATTCAGAGGGAGTGAACAGAACAGGAAGTCGCTGAGAGATCCATCCCCTATTACCCACTCCCAGCTTCTGGCAGACAGAAGCTAGGGACTCAGAGGCTAGCTGCAGATCGTACCTCATTTTCACTGGCATTCATTGTGTTAGACATCTGATCACTACTAACCTTTTTGGTGAAAATTGGAACAAAAAAGTCATTTAGCACTTCTTCCAGTTCCACATTTTCTGTTATTGTCTTTCCCCCCTCACTGAGTAATCAGCCTACCCTGTCCTTGGTCTTCCTCTTGCTTCTAATTATTTGGAGAACATTTAATGAAGGGATGAGCAGTTCCACTTATCAGTCCCTCTTGGGGTCCTCCAAAAGACTTTTTGGGGAAAGTTAGAAGATGGTGGCTGAATGAAAGACCAGAGTACAAGAAGAAGCAAGTTTCACCATCATGGCTGCCACTGTCTCTTGGGACCCTGGGAATCACCATGACACTGCTGGGCCTTTGTCATCCAGATCCTGAGAGATGTCCTGATGAGACTTCGCCAGAGAGAGGGACCCAGATGACCCTGCTACCTCCATCAGCTAAATGCCAACCACCACCTGGGATGGGAGACTTTATGTCTCCCTCTCTCCCGCCACCCGGCGACATCCTTTTCCTTCCCTACCTTATTTCTTTTCCTTCTATCTCTCTCCTTCTGTTTAATAACAGTCTGGCTTAGCTGGCCAAGACTGCATTTTTATTTATTTGTTTATTAATTTTTACAAGACTGCTGTAGGCCTGCCACCAGGAAGGTAGCAAAAAGCAATGTCTTAAATGGCCCAATGCTGGTACAAGTTTGCCAGGTCTCAGATGGGGGTGATCAGACCATGTGCTGTGTTTCTCCAGCAGCAAGATTGCAAATGAGAGTCAGCACCAGAAATAGAAGCTGCATTTTCTATCTTTTCTGTTCCCTTTTATGTGTGTCTGTGTCCGTGTTGTTTTGTTTTCAAGAAAACAGGCTCAGATTTCAGAGGCAGCTCCAGCTCCTCTCAGCTAACTTCTTTTTTCCTCATAAAGGACACTTATTGTCCTTTTTAATACCATCTAAGATTGCCAGATGGGGGATTTCCTTCTAAAAACTCTCTCCAGCTAAAGGCAAAGGGAACAAGAGACATTATTAAAATAAAAGCCTTATGTAAAACTTTATATTGCAAATGCTTTGACTATTTTTCCTTCTTTTCTGCATCGGTAATAAAAGGTAAAAGATTTGTAATGGTGTGTTTGCCACGTTACTAAGTAGGCTGAGGTCCCTGTATACCAAATGCTGAACTGTTTTTAATGTTGGACAGTGACACATTAACAGTGACTTTTTGGGCCCATTTAGTCCATCAAAATTAATACAACAGTTCCCCAAGAGATTCCCCTCCCCCCACACTCCGGGTCCCCTCATCCAGTTGTGTCCTCCCGAGAGATCCCCTTTCTTTAAATTCTACTTTCTTCTGCGTCCACCGGCTTTGTCCATGTTTACAAAGTGCCTTCCTAAAATATCCCTTCTTTCCCCTCTCCAGGAGCTGATGTGCTCTCTTGAGGGTCCTCAGAAGCGGGATTCCCTGGTTCAGAGTGTGTGGCTGGATGACAGTGTGGGCACACCCAGTAGTGCTAGCTCACCAGGTAAACTGTGCTCCTACCTCCCTCTCTAGAACATGTGAGGGTGTGGAGAGGTAAAGAGACAGCAGTAGCACCTGTTCTCAATACCCAGAATGGGAGGGGTGCAGGAAGGTGAAGTGGAGTAGCAAAGAGCAGGAGAGGAACTCAAACTAGTGAGGGAGCGTAGAGAAGGGGGACAGGGAGATGTGGGGAGAGAGTTTAGGATGGGGGCACTTAGGATGTGCACAGTATAAATGCTTTGATACATATGGGAGTGGGGAGATGGGGGCGGGGACAGACTTTAGGTTAATCCTGTGGACAGAATATATATATGTGTGTATACAGAGAGAGATTATAGATAGGGCTCACAGACCTGTCCGCTATTATGGTCGCCTGACACTTCCCATGATAAGACCCTGTTTTCATTTGGTTATAACTTTGCCAGACTTTAACTGTTTGGGCTGAAATTGCCAATGCTGGGTGTTTGCCTCAGGCTGATTGGGGAATGGGGGCAGGGGGAAATCAGTGAAATTGGTTCTGCTGTTTCTAACAATTAGATTACCTTGTTTTGCCCATGTTAAAAAAAAAATTGTGAGACTTTTTCTCAGAACAGCTCTTGTGCCCCCATGGTTTGGAGCAGGCAGGGATTAAAATTTGGAGCAGGAGGGTGTCAGGGATGTGACTTTCGCTATCCCTGTGAGAATCCAACCAAACTAGGCCAGATTAAAAGCCTTTGAAAAAATCACAGTTTGCACATGCTCAGCACACACTTGCTAGAGCTTAACAACTAAAATCTCTGAAGTCCATTGTCACTGAGCATACTGCATCCCCTCCTAGCACTGACCAGCAAGTGCATGTGCCATCCCCACAGAGTGACTGAGCATGTCCCGTCCCCTCTCATCTTCTGCACGTGACAGGACTGCACCTGTGCCACCTCCATGGAGCAATGCAGCATATTCCAGCCCAGGGCTACAGGAGCTCAGACTGACTTCTCCTGTCGTTGATGCTTCCAGCTGCTCTAGACTGGGTTGGGGCTGGGCAGGGGCACTGGAACTGAGAGCAGGGAGCCTGTTTCTCCTGTTCTGTCAGTGACATTGCCCCCCCCCCCCCGACAGACACCCAGGCTGCATGGAAAAGGAAGCCATTTTATTACAATGCAGAGGGGCCAAGAGCGGATGGGTAGATGGAAAAGAGAATATTGGGACAAGTTGTCGAGTGAGACTGGGACTGCAGGGGGGAGGAAACTGTGACTGTGAGTGGAGGGGGGCAGGTTGGGACTGGTTATGCATAGAGACTGGGACAAGGAGCTAGGGAGGGCCTGGGTGGGGAACATGAGATGGGATAAGTAGCTTAGGGAGGGAGACTAGGACTGGAAGCCAGTTTGCAGGGGGGATGGGGGAAGGAGGAGAGGGACAAATTGTATGAGGAGTTGGGAGGGGGAGACTAGGACTGGCTGAGCAAGGTGACTGGGATGAGAAGCCCAAAGAATGGAGACTGGGCCTGGGGAATGGAACCAGACATCACTCTCTGCAGTAACAGTCGTTTTCCTCCCTGCAGGGCTATATATCAGGCTAACATTGATATTAAGTTAGGGGATGGAGCCAGGCCTCAGGGTTTCCATAGCAGCAGCAGTGTGTCCCTTTCATCATATCCCTTGTAGTGCCCTGGCAATGGTGGTATGTTGGGTGGCATTCAGGTCCCTGCCTCAAGTGGTCTGGTGTTACTGGGAGTAGCGGGGAAGAGGAGATGGTGTGAGGTGTGTGGCAGGAGAACAGACTTGTAATGGGGCTGGTGTTCTGGAACATGGAGGCGCAGGAGAACCTGAGAAATTAGAGCTATTAGTGATCTATTACAACTACGCCGATTTGTGAAGTAGGTCAGCAACTCAGTGTGTAAAACTCTGAAACTCCATGGTGTCAGCTCATACTGGGATGGTGTGAACCAGTTTTTGTAGGATTTGGTTCATGTAAAGCCCCAGAGAATATTAACTCTGCCCTCTAGTGATGCCATGCAGCAACCATACAATTAAGATGGATGCCTAGCAGAGTCTGTGATCCCACATTAGACTAAACTGACTTTTGGAGACATTTTTTTTCCATATTGTTTCCTCTGGTGTCTCCGTCTAGGGCAGAATTAAAGTTGTTTGGGAGTCCTAATTTAGCATTCTCAGATCTTAACACGGTTGCCTGTCTTTAAAGTTTAACTTGAACTCTGAACCTGCTGGGCACATAATGCTTGTTTTGGAGATAATTACATCATCTCTGTAATATTTTTTCACCCTAAAATGCTTCTCTGATCTCTCAACCCTTACTCCATTGTAATTCAGTGATTGTCTGGGAAATATACAACACAGCTAGGGACTCCCACCCCATCCCAGTCAGTGCAGAGTCCTTAAGAGGGAAAAGGAAGTAACATTTTACTGAAAAACATGGCAGAGATTTCCAGTGCAATAACAAACAAGCAGATTAGTGCCCCAAAGGGATGAAGTGGGAGGAGCAGCTCCAAATGCCAATTTCATTGTAGGGTGTTTTTTGTTTTGTTTGTTTAATTCTTCTCCTCCGCCCTGAAGTTCAGCAGGTAGGAGGGGTGGTGGGTAGTTCCAGCAGCAACATGGGGACTAGAAGTAATTAGCAGCTACCACAACAGCACATTCCCCTCAGCAGCCAGCTAGAAACCCACATATCATCACTTTCAGGGATGGAGTCAGGCTGCAGGGTCTCCAGAGCATCCCGCCCTACTGGACTATGTAGGAGCCCAGGAATTAGGTCAATTCCATGTGTACAGAGCCAGGCCTCAAGGAATCAACAGCAGGAAAATACCCCTTCCTGGAGGGGCAAAGAGGAGTCTGGCCCTAATGTTAATACTGGGGTAGAATGAGGCTTTAAGTGCTCTGTGACAGAGGTGGCAGCGCTCCACTAACCTAGTGCATCATGGCAATGAATGAATTCTGGATTTGGATCCCAGACTCTTCCCAGTAGCCGAGCATTTCTCTCTACCGGGATATTGGGGACTAGAAAGGTTAGAACCAGGTGTTATGTTTGCTGAAGCAGTAGTTCATCCCTTCATGCAAGTCTATGTAGGAGCCCAGCACCAATATCAACAGAGGTTGGAGCCAGGACCCACACAGCATGCCACCATACGGGGCTACATGGGATCTCAGAAATTAGGTCAATTCCATGTGTAGGGTCAGGCCTGAAGGACAGAACAGCAGGCAAACATCCCTCCTTGCAGGGTTATATAGGAGCCTGGCAGGAATGTTAATACTGGCCAGTTAATACTGGCTCTGTACATAAATACTAAATGCCCAAAAAGCCACAATCCAACAAACAAGGAAGACGACCATATTGGTTAAAAAACTGACATGGTTTAGAGGGGAAATGAAGGCAGCTATTAAAAATGAAAGAAAGGGGACATTCACAGTAATGAATATAAATCAGAATCTAGCAAATATAGAAAATTGATAAGGGAAGCAAAGGGACACAAAGAGAAATCTTTCAGAATTAAGGACAATAACTTATCATGATTATTATTGATAATAATGCAGAAAAGGCAGAAGTGTTCAAAAATATTTGTTCTCTATTTAGGGGGTGTAGTCAGTTATATCATAGGATAACATATTTCACAGTCCATTAATATCTCAGGAGGATTTTAAACAGAAGCTACTAAAGTTGGACATTTTTAAATCAAAAGGCCCAGATAACTTTCATCCAAGAGTTTTAAAAGTGCTGGCTGAGGAGCTTGCTGGACTGTTAATGTTTATTTTCAATACGTCTTGGAACACAGGGGAAGTTCCAGAAGACTGGAAGAAAACTAACTTTGTGCCATTATTTTAAAAGGGTAAATGGGATGACGTGGGTGCTTATAGTCTGACAGTGATCCTAGGCAAGATAATGGAGTGGCTGATAGAGGCCTCTTTAATTCTTTATGCAGGGTAATGTAATTAATGCCAATCAACATGGGTTATGGCAAACAGATCCTGTCAAACTAACTAACTTGATATGTTTCATTTATAAGATTACAAGTTTGGTTGATAAATGTAATAGTGTTGATGTAACAGACTTCTGTAAGGGATTTGACTTGGTACCACATGACATTTTGATTAAAAAACTGGAAAAATATAAAATTAAACTGGCACACGTTAAATGGAGTAAAAGCTGACTAACTGATAAGTCTCAAAACGTAATTGTAAACGGGGAATCATCATTAAACGGGTGTGTTTCTAGTGGAGTCCCACAGGAATTAGTTCTTGGCCCTATGCTGTTTAACATTTTTATTAATGACTAGGAAGAAAACATAAAATAATCACTGATAAAGTTTTCAGATAACACAAAAGTTGGGGTAATGGAAAATAATGAAGGGAATAATGAAGGTCACTGATAGAGAGTAGTCTGGATCACTTAGTAAGCTGGGTGCAAGCAAACAGTATGTGTTTTAATATGGCTGAATGTAAATGTATACATCTAATAACAAAGAATGTAGGCCATACTTATAGGATGGGTGACTCTATCCTGGGAAGCAGTGACTCTGAAAAAGATTTGGGGGTGGGGTGGATAATCAGCTGAATGTGCGCTCCCAGTGCAATGCTGTGGCCATAAAGAGCTAATGTGATCCTTGGGATGTATAAACAGGTGACAAATTGGAGAGAGTCCACAAGAGGGCAATGACAATTATTAGGTGGCTGGAGCACATGACTTATGAGGAGAGGCTGAGGGAACTGGGCTTGTTTAGTCTGCAGAAGAGAAGAATGAGGGACGATTTGATAGCAACCTTCAGCTACCTGAAGGGGGGTTCCAAAGAGGATGGAGCTAAGCTGTTCTCAGTGGTGGCAGATGACAGAACAAGGAGTAATGGTCTCAAGTTGCAGTGCGGGAGGTCTAGGTTAGATATTAGGAAAAACGATTTCACTAGGAGGGCAGTGAAGCACTGGAATGGGTTACCTGGGGAGGTGGTGGAATCTCCTTCCTTAGAGGTTTTTAAGGCCTGGCTTGACAAAGCCCTGGCTGGGATGATTTAGTTGGGATTGTTCCTGCTTAGAGCAGGGGGTTGGACTAGATGACCTCCTGAGGTCTTGTCCAACCCTCATCGTCTATGATTCTATGATTCATCTATGAATCTCAAGTAGGGGTAGAGAGGTTGTTTTACCTCTGTATTTGGCACAGGTGCAACTGCTGTTGGAATACTGTGTCCCGTTCTGGTGTCCACAATTCAAGAAGGATGCTGATAAATTGGCGAGGGTTCAGAGAAGTGCCACTTGAATGATATTAGAAAACATCCCATCTAGTGATAGACTTAAGGAGCTCAATTTATTTAAGATTAATGGATGACTTGATCACAATCTGTATGTATCTACTTGGGATACAAATATTTAATTAAAAACCGTGAGGAGTTCTTGTGGCACCTTAGCGACTAACACATTTATTTGGGCTAAAACCCACTTCATCAGATGCATGGAGTGGAAAAAACAATAAGCAGAATATATATTATAGTACATGAAAAGATGGGAGTTGCCTTACCAAGTGGGGGGGCCAGTGCTAACGAGCCAATTCAGTTAAGGTGGAAGTGGCCTATTCTCAACAGTTGACAAGAAGGGGTGAATAACAAGGGAGGGGAAATTATTTTCATAGTGCTAACAAGGCCAATGCTATCAAGGTGGCCCATTTCCAACCATGGACAAGAAGGTGTGAATATCAGCAGAGGGAAAATTACTTTTTGTATATTTAATAATAAGGTCTTCAATCTAGCTGACACAGGTATAACATGCTCCAGTGCCTGGATGTTTTAGCTAGACAAATTCAGACTGGAAATAAGGCATAAATGTTTAACATTAACCATGGGAACAATTTATCAAAGATTGTAGTAGAGTCTCCAATCTTTAAACCAAGATTGGATTTTTTTTAAAAAAAGATATGCTGTAGGAATTATTGTCCTATTTCATACTGGGCAAGTCACTTAAACAAAACTTTTCCCAGGTGGTCACTGATTGTGTGTTCCTCATTTTTTAGGAGCCCAGTGTGAGATCCTGGGGTCTGATTTGCAGAAGTGCTAAAATCTATAAGAGCTGTGCTTTGAACATATGAACTTCTATGAGTCTCAAATTGGGCTGCCAAAATTAATGGACAATTCTAACTAGTCTTTGTGCCTCAGTTCCCAGTATCTACAATGGGGCTAATATCACCCCACAACCTCAGAGGGGTGTCATGAAGATAAATTGATTATAGTCTGTGAAGCACTCAGGTACTGTAGTGAAGAGCACCAAAGAAAAGCCCCTGAAGAAATTAATAATATTGAATTCAGAACAGTGTTTAAGTAGTGTGCAGTAAATAAGCCCTGGGGCCACACGCTGAATAACACAGAGAAAACAAAACATTAACTGAGCACTATCCATCCTATGTACTGAAAGAGGCAAGGGTCCTGTGGAAAAAATAATATGTAAGTAAATAATTATGCCTATGCACTAGGAGGCTGAACTAAGGCTGCACAGGCAGCCTTAATTCTAGCATTTCCTCACTTTCAAGTGCTTGACTTTACAACTTTAACGATGTTCTTTTAAAATAGTTTTCTGTGTGTAATAGTAGACAGAGACACGGGTAGTGGGGCTGAAATGAGGGGAGAGAACTATGCACATTTGGAGTGGTTGGAGGCAGTGCTTAATTTGTAATGAAAGGTGCCCGGGCTCAAGCAATGTTTATACTTTCATAACAGACGCAGCAACCCCACAGTTGCTGGGGATATGAACTGTCAAGCTTAGAGGTGCTGGAGTTCAACCCTAGTAAGCCCTGGATCAAATTAAGAACTGTTGGAGAGCAGCTTTGCCACATGCAGGCAAACTTACCAGACAATGCAAGAGGTTGTAGGGATCAGACAGATGGGGGTGATGGCTAAGGGGTGGAGACAGATTATGGAATACAGATTGGGGTGACGGAACTGTTTTTCCCATTCCTGGAAGAGCTCATTTTCTTGTGTGCTTGGCTCTCTTCTAGTAACTCGACTGCTCCCTTCTAGCAACGCTGCAGGCTCCGTGGAGAAGGGGAAAGGCAGCAAGGCAGATGCTCAGCGTTACAGCCCGGTATGTGCCAGGCCTCCATGTGCTTCCATCCTCACCAACACCCAGATGATGACGGGGCAGGGAGGAGCTGGTCTTGGTGCAGGGGGCTTTGTATGCTCAGGAGGCCAGGGTGCATGGGGACAATGCTTCAGGGAAGGTTAAAGAACTGCCATTTCCTTGTTCTACAGGCCTCCATTTTGTGCTGTGTGTGATGTCATCGCTGGAGGGGTGTCACGGTGCATGCTAGGTAATGCACAGGTAACTGACACACTAGGAGCCTTCATGCCCCTGGATGGAGGGTTGGAGGCAGGTGGCTGAACTGTGAAGGATGAGAAGGGGCCTTTTCCCCACCCCCACAAGGCAGATTCACAGTGAAGCAACATCCTAGTGGTTCCCACCCCTTCCATGGCCACTCCCTGTGCCCCTACACATTTAGCTGAGCCCCCTTCTCTGGCAACTTCTTTGCACCCCACTCAACAACATAGCCTTTCCCAGCCACCTCTCCTTACTTCATCGTACTCTGGCCCTTCTTAGCGCTGCCCCCCTTCCCTCCAAATGCTCTTTCAGTTTCCCACTTTGCTCAGACATCACCCATGGTTCCCAGGGTTTTCTTATTTTGCTGAACCATCTCTTGCTCACCGGCTAGTTTTGTGTCTGTCTCCATGTCTGTCCATTGGTGCAATGTGCTTCTCTGTGGCAGTGTTACAGCTTATTCAGATAGGCAGAATGTGACTATGAGCTACTAGACAGTTATAATGGGGTGAGTGGTGGCAGGGCTAGAGAGAGCACTCTGAGCAGCAGGATCCCTAGGGGTTCTGAGATGCAGTGGGAGCAGTTTCTCTGGTTTCATTAATGTCTTGGTGAGTGAGTTATCCAGGTGACAAACTTCCTTGCTGACCTGACAGCAAAGTAGCACAGTGCCCCATGGGTGGTGTGGATGTCAGACTGACACACACTCCCCCCAGAGACCGCAGACTTAGCAATAGAACCGTGGGGGAGATGGGGTGGCAGAGGAAACACCCATGGGGAAGGAAGTACAGTATATTTAGAGCAAATAGCTGATTTTCAGTTTACTGGCCCTTCTCAAAAGTCAGAAAAAAATTGTTTCGGGTTCAACAAACCATTTTATCTGGCTTTTGAGCTTTTTAAATGTTTGTCAATTTTTAAAAATAAAGTTGAAGTAAACGTCAGCACAAAGTCATTTAGAATTGAAATATCTAAATATTTCATTTTGAAAATGTGTCTAAACAAAACATTACTTAGACTAAGATCTTTAGGGGAGGGACCAGCTCTGGGATGGAGGGAGGTGGTTAGGTTGAGGAGTAGACAGAACAAGTGAAGCCAGATGGTCCCTTCAGAGGAGTGGTAGCTGTAAGATTTGGGTGAGCGGAACTTGCTTTTACTGTGTGTCTGGTTGTCTCTCTCTCAGGATTTGCTGCTGAAGTGAAGGGCCTGGCTACTCCTCGCCTTAGAGATTCAGAGGAGAAAAGCTGGATTCCCAAGACTGCTGGCACTTCTGCTTCCTCCAGTGATGGTTGTGTCAAAAGCAACCAGAAAACCAACCACGAAACCAAATGTGGCATTAATTCATCCAAGTATATCATTCCAGCTCAGCCACCTCTGGGGCCAGGAACAAGCTATTCCACTAGGGGATTTCCATCCACCAGTGGAGGAGAGAGAGTGAAAAGGGAACACTTTCAGTTTGGTTTTATTCCTGGTATAAAACTTTCCCCGTTGAGTCCAGTGCAGAAGGGTTCAGATAGTCTGTTCATGGTCTTCTCTTCTTAGGAAGGCAGCACTTAAGAGTCCATTCTTGAGGCAGCAGAGAAATCCAGTTCACGAGTGCTGCCCTATGAATTGACATGGACTATGTCATTGACCTCCAAGGTCATTACTGTAACCCTGTCATTAAAGAGAGGCCGAGGCCCTGAACCCATTGAGGGCTATGCCTGTCCCCTCAGAATGTGTGTACATGAAGGTCTCTCCTTCCCCCATCTTTCATCACACTGCAAACTTAGTGTAGGAAACACTGTCCCGTTAGGAGTCATTCTTTTTACAGTACCTGATAAGTTCCCCAGCCTTGACCTTGAGGATTTCATTTTCCCTCTGTATCTTCTCCCTTTTCTCTCTCTGCCCACCACTCTCTGTACCCTGCGGTAGCAGGATGTGTAAATGTGAATCTCTGACCCTCGCTCCATGCTTGTGGTGTCTGTGTGGCATCTTGGGCTTGCAATAAAAGGAGATTGTGACCAACCGACCCTGGGCTCTGTGAGGCTGTTGCTGGGTGTGCTCATCTTCATGCTACAGTCCTCTAGAAATACTCATGATGCTAAGACAGTTCGGGCCAGTGCTTATTTTGTTGTCATTGCGGGGAGGCGGGGAGGGGAAGGTGTGAAAGGAGGAGAGAAAGCGAGTTCACTTCAGCCACAGAATGTGACTTCTCACAGTGCTAGTCCCCAGTTCCAAAGCAACAGTCTTTCCCCAACCCTGGTATGTGTCCCATCCCCCACATTGCCCAGGAGACAGAAAAATCAGTCACCCAGGCTGTTCTGGCTCCCAGCCAAGTCACACTCATGCCAGGGAGAGCTATCTCCTACCCCAAACATGTGACTCCTAGAGCTGAGATACTTAACATCTCCCTAACCAAGCTGCTAGGAGTTCTTTCTCCTAGCCAAGACACTAGCATAGCTCTTACTTCAGCACAAGCCCAGCCCCACCCATCAAGGCTCCTTCCAACTTAGCCCCTACTAGGGGTGACTTACCTAGGAAAGTGATAGAAATAATCATGTCAGTCTTCCGCTCCTGCTTTTCTCTCCCCCTCACACGCAGAGGTACAAGGTGGGACAATAGGCTAGCTTTGTGTTTGTTTATACTAGCTACTGGGGTACTGTTCAGGCAGAATTCCAAGTTAAATGGCTTACGAGTCTGACCTGATATGGCAGACAGGTAGGTCATTGTGCCGCTTGAAATATCAGTCTGTTCTAATAGAGAGTCCTAGATATTGCTGTATTTGTTTCTTATTTTGTGAGGCTCCTACCAATGCACTGTACAGGCACCTAACTTGGGGCTGAGAATTCCACTAGGCTGCAGGGATCTAGCTCAAATGTCATTTTTCAGAGTAGAATAAATTACATTTTGGGGGTGGGGGGGGGGAATAATCAGCCAGTGTGTCCCCACAATGCAAAATGTCCAGGTTAACAATTGGATGTAATTTATTCCAAGTGTGGGATTCAGATAATATGAGAGAGAGAATGAATTACATTATACGATAACCAAAGAGGCGTTCCAAGTGCAGGGCAATGCAGGGATAATGAGGCAATGGGCTGGCAATATGGGCTGAGCAGCAAGGCACTGACACAGACAGGATTCAGACCCTGCTCTGAACTCTCAGCCTGAAAACAATTTCCTGTAGCCAGGTCAAGAGTTTTTGCATATATTAAAAAAAGAAAAAACAAAACAAAAAAAACCTTTCAGCTGTAGTTCCCACTGATCACCAAATACTGCACACTTTGCTTATCAGGTTTTTTGTCTCAATCTACCCATTTACACTTCACAGGGTGAAACAAATTCAGTCGTTCTCAGCAGCGCGCTTCCAGACTGCAGACCACGAGTGAGACAAGATTTCAATCACCCTTATCAGCCAGCCAGAGCTCTGCCATTGCCCATGACCTTGTATTAACATTTCACTCAACAAAGTGTCACCACGTCCCCATCCTGCCTGGAAAAAAAAAACAAACCAATCTGTATTGTGAAAAAATCAGTCTCAGTCTATCACGGGGACTGGAGTAGAACTGGATTCCAGGGGAACATCACTGCTCTCCTCCCAGCCCCTCTGGGACCCTAGATGCCACTTCTCAGACATGGACGTTACTGCTTCATTCAAATTTTAGTCACTTATTTTCCTTCTTGTTTCATATTGCAGCTGAATTTCTCACATCCTGGGTTTTGAAGCTGCAGGAACTGGTCCCAGCCATTTCTCTCCTGTAAGAAAAGCTAACAAATTAAATCCTGATACTGGGGGTGGGTTGCAGGGTAAGGCTGTCCTTCCTCCTCATGGAATGGGTAATTGTGCTGAAATGGGAATGTAATTAATGGGACACAGAGCTTTTCACATCTAGACTACTGGACCCTGCTAGCTGAGATGTACTGCCCAGCACCAAAGATTAGCTTGAATTTTAAAATCTGCCCACAGATCTGGGGGTTAAGGATGAGCTATGGAACCTGTAATCAAGCCTGGCATCCCTTAGCCAGGTTCCTTATAGGGCTAGGTCAAAAAGGGATCACGAACTCATTTCCCATGACTGACACGCCACTCCCCAAACACTGCCAAATCTGAGGCTGAAATTCAGTTTCCTTTTTTCTGGCTCATTCAACAGTGGGTAATGCTGTTTTTAAACAGTCACAACAACCTATGCCAGTTCTTATTTAAAATCAAAGTTATTTTAGAACAAAAATTAAAAAAAATAATAATCACAGAACTATAAGCTAAGCAGAATACACATCCAGCTGGACTGTCTGCTATGGAAATGTAATCAGAGCCCCTCTCATCTTAGTTATAGTAGGATTATGAAGTCCTGGTAGTAGGTCTCCATTGTAATCCTGAATTTGTTCTCCTTGCTAAAATCCATAAACAAGTTTTAAGTTGATTTCCCTTTACTAGGGTAGGTCTAGGATTGAGGTATATTTTTCTGTCAGATTTGAAATGAGTTGGACAGCTATTACACCCAAGAAATATAGGGTCTCATCTGAGCTCAATTTTTTTTTTGCCACTTCATACCAAAAATAAATTTTGCTTGACTTAGCTAGTTGCAATTTACTGTCCAGCACCTACAATTAGTTTTCAAAATTCCACATTAACCAGCTACAGTAGTGTGAGAATGGCACCTCTGAGATTCCGACAGTCTTAAAACAGGACATCAGGTGACTGGGAAGGCTTCAATTTATTTACTTATTTAATTTTTAATAAAAGGCTGGATCTTTAGCGGAGTATTTACCCCATAGTGTGTAGCTGCACCATTTACAGCAGCTGAGCATCTGGTTGTCAGTCTCCAGACATTCTGCCAGCAGAGAGAGAGAGCTCAACATGTAACCTCATCGCTGGGGAGAGGGCTGGCCTGGGGAAAAGGAGCATTTGCCATCGAAGTGGAGTTAATCGGACAAGCAAACCTTCTTTTACAGTGGTAACTAAGGAAGATGTTACACAACTTCTACTAATTTTAAACATTGTAAAATCAGCTGATCTAGATGATTTGCAACCAAGAGTTTTATAAGAGCTTATCAAGGTGCTCTTTGGTCCACTGACGTTAATTTTTAAGAACCCTAGGAAAACTAGAAAGGGATAAAAGTGGAAGTAAGCCACTGTCAGACCGATACTTAAAAAGGGTAAATAGGATTACCTGGATAATTAAGGGCTACTCAGCCTAACAAAGCCCAGACAAAAATAATGGAGAGTCCTGTCAAACAAATTTTATATAATTCTTTGAAAAGATTTCAAGTCTGGTAGATAAAGGTAACTCTGTGGAGATGTGGATTTAAGACAGACATTTGAATTAATACCGCCCAATATTCTGATTCAAACATGAGTGCTATTCAAAATCAATACGGCTCAATAGGTTAAAAGCTGGGTAACTGACAGGTTTCAACATGTAGTTACTAACTGAGACTTAAGTACTTGGGGTGCCTTCACTGGGCTTCTTCAGGGATCAGTTCTTAGTCTAATGCGATTTAATATTTTGATCAGTGATCTGGAAGAAAATATAAAATAATTGATAACAACGTGTGCAGATGATACAAAGATATAGCTCTCCCTTTCCCTGGCCCAAGAGGGAAGGAGATGCTGAGTCTACACTGCAATTAGACACTCACGGCTGACCTATGCCACCTGACTAGGGCTCAGGCTAAGCACTGTTTAATTGTGGTGCAGACATTCGGGTTTGGGCTTAGGCCACAGCCCAAGGTCTGGGACCTCCCGCTTTGCAGGTTCCTAGAGCCTGGGCTCCAGTCCGAACCGGAATGTCTACGCTGCAATTAAATAGCCCCTTAGCCTGAGCCAGCTGGCACATGCCAGCCACGGGTTTTTAACTGCAGTGTAGACGTACGCCCAGAGTGTTAATTTGTTTGTCACATTACACATCCCATTAGAGCAGATGGATAATTACCAGGGAGAAAAAAAAACAGAAGGAAACGTTACTAGAAACACTCACCTATAACGTTGCCCAGAAGCTCTAAACGATCAGAGCCAAAGAAGAGGTGAGCTTCACCATTAACATGGGCCACAACTGCTGGCATTCCAAACGCCTAATGCCAGAGACAAAACAGGCAGAGTCACACACAGACGAATAAGCACAAGACCAGTTCCAAGAGAAACTTTTACAAAGAACAACTGTCACTTTTCTTCCTCCCTCGCACTCTCACTTTCTTTTTCCCTTTCCCTTCTTTCTCTATCTCAGATCTGAGTCCCATGCACCAAGCCTGGATTCTGCAGAACTCTTATGACCCTGTCATCCCATGGGACTGAGCGAAAAGGAATCAGAATCAAACCAGGGCTTCATGCATGGTAGTGGAGAGCAGTGACCCCAGGCACTAGCTCTGGTCTCTGGCACGCCAGTCCCGACACCTCCCTTAGAATGGGCCAGGAATCAAACCTGGGTTTCCCAAAAGATAGTTTCCTGCACTAATACTTAGGGTACTGAGCTGGCTTGCAAGATGTGTTTAAAATACAAAAAAGTCTGAGAGCAATGAGATCCTTGCGTATCCTGATCTACCCTTCATCCTGCCTTGATCCACAGTGTCACTGCTGGGAAAGGAACACACAGATCTAACCCCACATGGCAATGGGAGCATCTCACCCCATATTTCAGTGCCTCCTCTGTTGTCTCCTTCAGACGATTCTTCACCTCAGGGGTCGAGGTCATTGCCAGTAGCTTCTGGGCCAGCGCTGAGGGTAGCCCAGCCTCCCCAGCAGCCTGAGGAGACAGATAGACAGACAATAACAGCCACTGTTACCATGATAGTTACATAATAATTACTTGCAGCTTCATTGCTTGAAGGTCTGTTGTCAAATGATAACAAAATACTCTTCCTAGGACATTTCCCTGGCAGGACAGTCTGGCCTACTTTCTCCCATTGCCTGGTTATATACCTATTCTGAATGACTTTTGAATATGAAGCTGAAGGGATATCACCTCCCAGGCTCAAAATATGCAGCCCTTGTTAGGTGGGCTTTCAATTAGCTAGCAAAAGGGGGAAAGGGAGTTTATGCTTAGTTCAAGTTAACTCTTTCAACATATGAACTAAGACAGATGAAGTGCTGTAGTGGAAAAGAAGATGAAGGGTATTAATGTATTCAAGTGTCTAAACAGTATTGGAAGGAGCCTGCCAAACACAGCAATAGAGGAACAAGGAGTGACACTGCATGACAGAGACCAAACTCAGTAAGCCCAACTGGAAGTTGGTGGGTGATCTTCAGAACTGGAGCGTTGGTACAGAAGGGCAGCGCGTGTTCTACGTCATTGGAGATAAAGAGGCTCTTCATCCCTTGCTCTAGCAGTGAACTTCTCAACCTTCAAATCTGCCACTGTGTGATGCCAACAATCAAAATGTGAGACATAGGGCCCAAATGTGGGACACGTATCCTACTGTGTCACACCATAATGTACAGATAATGATCTTTACTAAAAAAAACCTCCCTGTGTCAATGAAAGAACCCCATTTAAAAAAAAAAAAAGAAAAGAACAAATTCTCACATGTAATCATAAAGTCCACAAAATGGACCATCAGCAGGGTTGAACCTGGACATTCAGGCCTTGTCTATACAAATAAGCTGCACCAGTTGAATGTAAATTGGTTTGTAAACCAATGTAGTAAAACTGGTGCAACTCCCCGCTCTGGGGACACTTATTTCATTCTGAGAGTCGCTTGTTTCCGTTTAGCTTAAACCTGTTCCCGATCAATTAATACTAAACCAAAAAAACCTGCTCCCAAACCAAAATAAGTGTCTAGACAGGGGTTTGCTCCAACTTAGCTACTTTATTTTAAATTCACACTTTATATTTAACTGGTGCAACTTTCTCATGTAGTTAAAGCCTCAGTTCAACAGCACATAGCTTTACCGCTTCAGCTACAGGAGTAACTGATGATTACTACGTGGACCAGCCACTGAGGGTACATCTACACTACCTGCTGGATCAGCGGGTAGCGATCGATCTATCGAGTGTAGTGTAGATGTGATAAAAATCGATCCCTGATCGCTCTCCCGTTGACTGCTGAACTCCAGCAGTGCGAGAGGCAGAAGCAAGTCGATGGGGGAGCCGCAGCCGTCGATCCAGTGCCACGAGGACACGAAGTAAGCAATTTTAATTCGATCTAAGATATGTCTACTTCAGCTACACTATTCTCGTAGCTGAAGTTGCGTATCTTAGATCGATCCCCTCCCCCCCAGTGTAGACCAGGCCTAAGTGGGGCCTTGACACATCTTTTCCCAGTGGATTCACATTTGCTAGGAAGTAGACTATTGGAGAGCTGAGGTTCTGAGTTCTAGCTCTGGTCTAAGAGGGGAGGAGGGTCAGAGGGATTAGAGACAGGACAAGCCAAAGAACATATACCTAGAATATTTATTCTGAAAGGTAGTGTGACTGCGTGGCTAAGGGCTGGTCTACATTGCCAAGTTTTTTGACCAAAAGGCAGCTTTTGGAGATGAAACAAAGTTGTACATACTGCAAAGCCACTTTTTGAGACAAAACTCCTCAGCTGCAGCACTTCAATAAAACCTCCTAGATGAGAGTGATAAGGCTTTTTGCGCAAAGGTTTTATCGCTGAAGTGCCAGGGTAAACACCTTGCTTGCTTTTATCGCTGTAATTGGCCTCCGGATGTGTCCCACAATGCCTGAAGTAACTGCTCTGCTCATTGTTTTGAACTCAGTAGCTCTGCGGGCATGCACCCCTCCCCTTTCAAAATTCCATTCTGACAACCAGCACACGGGGTGTGTGTGTGTGTGTGTGTGTGACAGCGTGTGGCTACACTCACTCTGCCCCAACACATACTGTCTCCCCACACACACTCCCCCGCCCCCCCATCTACCCTCCACACTTCAGTTGAAAAGTGACTGGCAACCTATTAGGATGCCTATGGAATAATGGGCTTGAAAACCCTGCATCATGTGACACTGTACCTGCCCCTTGAGGCACTGCAAACCTTTCCCAAAGCACCCAGCCAGTTGCACAGGGGATAGCTACCCACAGTGCACTGCTCTCGTCTTTGCAAGAGCTGCTACTTTGGATGTGCTTCAGCGACACAAGGAGCACAATATGGACATGCAACAGCAGTTTAATGAACGCGCTTTAAAGAAAGTGGTATAACTTTTGGTGAAAAAACTTGGCAGTGTAGACATAGCTTAAGACTTTGAGAGACCTGGATTCTCATGCTAACACTGCCTAAAATAATCTTGTGCAGCCTCTCTGCTTTGCGATATACTGATGAAAAGTGCTATATAAAATTAGTAGTAGTAGTTATAATAGTATTTGTAAAAGTAAGGTGGGGGCTAATACTTGGCTACCATCTAGGGCTAGAATATAAGATCCTAGTTTGGGATCAAATTGGAACTGTGGCCTTGATTTGGCCTCAAACACAAACCCCAGAACTAATCCTGGTTCAAATCTGAACACTGTCTTCTGCCTATCTCTGCATTATAGCCAGAGATCTAACAAGCAAAAGAGGCAGGATGCAGACAGTGGCACTGAAGAAAAGAAGAACGGACACGATTCCAAAGCAATTACAAAGAAAGGTGTACCAACTAAGCTTTGAGAATGGAGCCCAGCTGCACCACCACTGTCCCCTCCACAATCTGCCTTCAGAATCAAATTTTAACTCAAGTTAAAATCCTTTTATAGAAGCAAATCCATCCCCTTCCCTGAGCTCACTCTTGAACATTGCTCCTGGTTTTATTACTGTTAATTAAAATATAGTTAATAGTGTATCCACTGCCTATTCTGGGGCATCCTGCTAGGGAAGGCACTGTGACCTAAATATCCACCATAGGCCTGGCAATAAAATGCACCAGAGTTACTTGGTAAATTACCCCCACATTTCCACAGACTTAGGGGATGGGAGTCACTGACATGGGAGTCACATTTTCCCTAAGGGAATTTCCTGATAACTCCAAACGATCCCTTAAAAAAATCTACAGCCAGTGAAAATTATTTAATTTGCTTCTATAGACGGTAACCCTAAGACCCACATCCAATAAATCACAGCAAATGAATGCAGAAGCAGTAGTAACAGGGAGAAACTTACTGCCAATATACTCTCTGGTTGGGTGATATCTTCATCCTGGTGAGAGGAGGAGGAGGAAATCAAATGGTTAAATGTTTATGAACAAGATGCTGAATCCACAAAGAGATTTTCTCCCAGTGACCGTGTCTTCCTGCAGGGATGGAGTCAGAAAAGCTCAGCTGAGGACCGGGATCCCATTGGAGAATTTCCCACAGGAGAGGAAAAGATCCCATTCACCTAAACTGGAACTGGATTATGTGGACTCTGGAATTAACTACTGGTGCAGCATCCACACACTGAAAGGAGCAGAAGAAGCTAAAATTGACTTGGAATGTAGTGCTTTCCTTGGATTGGACTCTGAACCACAGATTTCAACCCTCCTACTACATGTTTGACTGAGGGCAGAGGAGGGGCAGGAAGATGGGGAAAGGAGCTGGATGGGGGATATGCATAAGTACTCACCCGGGACCAGATGCGCATCCAGAGCTCTCTGGACACAGGCTCCAGGAACTGTGGCTGTGTCATATCCACGGCTGTGATAAAGCGCATGGCAGAAATACTGCCTGGGTTTGGTGGGAAAGACAGAAAGACACATTGAGGAGGCATAGGAACAGCACCAACCAATAAAGTCTGCACTAATGTCACACCAGGACAGGGCTTTTAGTCTGCCACTGCTCTGGGAATATCCCCAAGGTGCAGAGGTCATTAATGAATCTCTTGCCGATGTTCATAAGAAGACTACTTCTGTATGGGATTTCCTTGGGACTGTCCCAGGGAGTTAGCTACTTAAGCCTGCAGCAGGGTCTAAACAGGGAGAGGGTTCGCTAGGAAAGGGACCTAGTTGGGATTCACCTATGGGAATGGCTTGTTGAACAGTCTGCACTGGTCTCAGATGGAGAGTGGACTCTAAGCAGTTTGTTATAGCCAAAAACATCATGGGCCAAACTTTCAAGAGTTGCTTCTAGTTCTGGGGCCTCCAACACTGGAAGCCCAACTAGAGACAAGTAGGACCTGATATTCAGAGGTGCTCAACGCCCTCAATTCCACTGATTTTAACCAGAATTGTGGGTGTTCAGCTTCTCTGCACGTTAGGAACTAGCTCACTAATAACTTGAAATCTGCCACGTGCAGTTCATACAAGTGCTAAGTAGCAGTATTAATATCTTGAACACTAGTTATATTCGTGGATGTCCAATATACAGTGGCACCAGTCCTTGGGGTCTTAACCCTACTAGAGCAGGTTAAAACTATTCATTACCAGTAATACTTGTTTTGAATTCAGCCCCATTTCTGTTGAGTGATTCATTCAAGAACCCATCCTGATTCCCACTGATCTATTAATTATTTCTAATGAATCAATAAACTTGAAGATTTTTCAGCCTATGGAGAGTTGTTGTGAACTGTTCACTTCAGTCAATTGCAATTTGTTTTCTGGTTATGTGTGGTTGGTCACCTAAGTCACATGAAATTGGTTCTGCACTCTGCTTTGATGGAAACTTTTTAAAGCAGCAGTATAATAAATAGCCAACGTGGATAATGCAAGGTCTAGTTGCTTCAATGAAACATCATGAGACGTGTTCCTTCTCAGGAGGAAGCTGCGTTGAAGAAGATGAAAGGAACATGTCTGAACATGCAGGATCTTCAGGTTGGTAAACTTTTTTATTGCATACTTCTTTCTTAAGAACAGCCTGCCTTCCTTCTGGAGTATTCTTGAATTTCCGTGTTTGAACAAAAAATATAGTTGTTACACTACAGTACTATCATTTTAGATGCAGTTGTGATAAAAAAAATAAATAGCTGAAAAATAGGCAGATCTTCCTTTTACAATTTCCACCTTTAAAGTAGCACTGAGTGTCAGTGAATGCAATGAGTAATACTAAATGAGCAATATGGTAATAATAATTAAATAACTGCATTGACTTATTTTGTTTAAGAGAACCCACCCTCAGCATACAGGATTCTGAAGACTATCCACCTTCAAGATCACCATCATTTTCTATAGTTTCAGAGTTATCTGCCAATGATAGTGATTCAGTCACATCACATATGCCACATAGCCACAATATATCACCTACAGCAAAAAGGGAAGAAAAAAAATCCATCATCCAGAAACAACCATAGATAAGTTTGTGATAAGAACCAGCAGATTACAAAAAGAGGTAATTGATGAAAAAATTGCCCAGTTTGTTTATGCAACAAACTCTTCTTTCCGTATGATTGAGAACTCACACTTCATTAACATGGTTCAGTCATTAAGACCAGGATACAGTCCACCCAACAGAGCAGATGTTGCAGGCAAATTGCTGGATAAAGTTTATGAAAGAGAAATTGAGCAGTGTGCAAAAGGTCTAGAGGGTAAAATTGTTAACCTAAGTCTTGATGGGTGGAGCAATGTCCACAATGATCCTGTTGTATGTGCTTGTGTGACAAAAGAAGGGAATGTCTTCCTTACAGAAACAATTGATACATCAGGAAATGCACACACAGCACAATACTTACAAGTAGCAGTAAAAGCTATAAGAAACAGTGGGGGCGGGGGGGGGGACGGAGGAAGAGTCTAGTACGCAGCTTGGTCACAGACAATGCTGCAAATGTATCCAAGATGAGAAGAAATGATTTAGAAAAGAGTCTCAAGCTAATGACATACGGTTGCAGTGCTCATTTGATGCACCTCCTAGCCAAAGACTTCAGTGTTCCAGAAATGAAGGCTAATGTTGTTGAAATTGCAAAATACTTCTGTAACAACCACTTTGCAGCAGCTGCTCTGAAACAAAAAAAGTGGGAGAGTTAGCTTGGTTCCTCCCACAAGACGTGTGATGGAACTCAGTAGTAGACTGTTTTGAGCACTATATCAAGAACTGGCCTAATCTGATGCCAGTTTGCGAACAAATTGTGAAAAAAATAGATGGCACTGTCACAGCCAATAGATGGCACTGTCACAGCCAAAGTTCAACACTGGGTTTAAGAGAAATGAACACATGCTGAGTACCCTGAAGCCTATTTCTGCAACCTTGAACAAAATGCAGGGAAATAGCTGTTTTATTGCTGATGCTGTTGAAATTTGGAAGGAACTGAGTGAGATCTTAAAAAGAGAAATATGCAATGACAGAGTTAAATTACAAGCATTAAAAAAAAAAAAAAAAAACCATCTGGGACAAGCGCCATCTCCAGCTCATTTTCTTGCAAATATTCTCAATACTTAGTCCCAGGGTCAAACCTTAAACTGCTGAAGAAGAGGAGTTGGCTATGACATGGACATCTAGCAATCATAGTTGGCATTACGGAGGGATAATAAACTTCAGAGCTAAAGGTGAACCATTCAAGAAATATATGTTTGATGATGATGTTTTAAAGAAGGTCACACCAGTGAACTGGTGGAAGTCACTTAAGTGCTTGGATTCTGAGACTGTTGAAGGGATAATCTCACTTTTAACAGCAGGAGCTGCTTCTGCCAGTGTAGAAAGAACATTTTCTTCCTTTGGACTAATTCATTCCAAACTGAGAAATCGTTCTGGACCTGAAAAAGCAGGAAAGCTTGTTTTTCTTTTCCAGATTATGAACAAACAGGAACATGAAGGTGAAGACAACTGAGATAGCTTCAGAAGCCAATATTTTAAGTTTCTCACGTTGACCTGGCTGACAGTTGATTTATTTTATTTTTTAGTATTTCATTTAACTATTTTAGTTAAAAACAATTTTAACAAAAACGAACCTGATATTAAAAAACTTGAATGTTTAACTAAATTCAAAAATTCATATGCTTGTTTTGTCAAACTATTATATGTTTGCTGTTGAAGAAAAAAAAATCCAGAATACATAATGTTGTTTTAGTTAAATAAAACAATGTAAATGTCTGTCTGGTGATGTTCTCTTCCTAATACAGCATGGCAAGAAAATCCTCCAAATATTAATGATTAACCTCCCAATGACTTCATAAATATCTGCTTCAATTAAATAACCAAACCATCATTCATTTTCTGATATAGCTGTAAAACTAATCTGAAAGTTTTTCAGAATAAGTCACTTTAAAAATGTATAGCGTGTACCTTCTAAAAATGAAACCTACATCTACCTCTGAGTTGTGAAGAATATGTATTAAGGTTATAACAACCAAAAAGAATACACTTTTACGTAAACATTCATGATTAAATCAAGTCTTCCTGACTAGTGATTTAAATCAGGATTTAAATAAATCCACCCTGTAAATAATGAAGAACACACTTTCCTGTATGAATTTTTGATTGAATAACTTGTTTGTGCTAATATTGGAGATTTTCAGCATCTGTGAACATTGTCATGAATTTCTGGCAGTCGTCTGAACAGTCACAAGTAACATGACCGTGTGAATAGGACTGATCTGAACCCAATGCTTTTATTTGCAAAACTATTTGCTATTTTTAAACACAATCTCTGCCTCATGTAATTCAGTGATGAAAAATATTACAATGTCAGAGCTTGTGGGCTTGCCTCATATCCTGAGCTGTTCCCCCTCCCAGCTCTGCCAAAGCACCTCAGTCACGATCTGCAGAAACTCCTGTGCTATCCCACTCTCAGCCATTTCCACTCATGTGAAGCTATGCATGGACTTCATACAAATCACAAATGGGAGAAGAAGCAGAGAACATCTAATCTCATTTCCCTCCCTTCAATGTCATGTAAGATTTGGACCCGGATCTCCTTCAGGTGAAAGGCCAACTCACTGACCAAGCAGCCTCCCTACTTACTTTTTCTGATAACACTCCCAAAGAAATCCTTGGGGATCTGCACTGGGACCTGGTAATATTTTGCCATCCTCTTTATGTCCTTCATCATGTATTCCGCACGTTTGGGCACCATCGCTGGGGGCTGGTTACCTTACAGAAAAAGTGAAATTACAAGATGAAGATTCCAGTTATAAGGTAGGCCTGGTCTACACAAATTTAAACTAGTCTAACTATATTGATTTAGTAAAACAGTTGCAACTTGTGTCAGGACACTTATATCACTTTAAACCTGGCTTACTTCAGTTTCACTTGCATCAGTAAATTTGCAGGTGGTAAACTGACATAACCAGTTTTAAACCAATAAGAATGTCCACAAAGGGGTTTGCACCAGCTAAATCAGTTTTTAAAGATAAATAAACTTTTGGGTACAGATAAAGTGCTGTTCATCATAAAGCACTTTATTAAGGAGAGTGAGGATCATTCTCACTTTTAAAATAGGAATAAACTGAGGCACAGCAAGATGAAGTGCTTTGCGATTTCAGTCAAATCAAGTCTCCAACAGAGCCAGAATAGAACTCATGACAGAGCTCTCCTACTAGCGTAATTAAACCACCCCTAACGAGCAGCCGTAGCTATGTCTGTGGGAGAGCTGCTCCCGCCAACATAGCACTGTCCACACCAGTGCTTTTGTCGGTGAAACTTTTGTCAGTCAGGGGGGTGTTTTTTTCTTGACCAACAAAAGTGCTAGCGTAGACAAAGCCTTAGATCTCTGAGTAGAATGGAAGGGCTTCAGCAATGCCTGGCTAATGACAGTAGGGAGTCTCAGTGGTCTGTGATATTCTCCATAGCATCCATTTTGGGATCTGTGGTGAGCTCCCTCACAGCAGTGTCCTGCCAGAGCCTGAGTGCAAGATGGAATCTCTACTCCCTCATAGCCACACTCTGCAGGGGGTTCCAGATGTTCTCTGTTGGGGGTTAGGAGCAGTGGAGCACTTACCAGTCTCCTTCATTATGCCTCCAAGGAAAGCAGGACGAAAACGCAACTCAATGCTCCAGTTGTGCCGGTACCGACAAAGCACCTGCAATGGGACAAATAATAATGGATAAACAACTCCTAAGACCCGCAATGAGGACCAGGGGCCCAGTGCCTGACAGAACCAGGATCTGGGCACTGAAATTCCTCTAGCAGTCAGGAGACTGAAAGAGCTCAGCTTGTTTAGCCTAACCAAAAGAAGGCTGAGGGGAGATATAATTGCTCTTTATAAATATATCAGAGGGATAAATATCAGGGAGGGAGAGGAATTACTTAAGCTTAGTACCAACGTGGACACAAGAACACATGGATATGTGGAAGTACAGAAAGAACTGACAGGGATTTGTAGGGGATCTTAATGCATGACAGTCTTTGTTAGCAAGAGTTAGACTAACTGTAACCCTAATAACGCGAGATTTGTAGAAGCGAGGATTGTGTGAGGCGAGCAGAAAAGAACTGTGTGAGAAGTTGTTTTGACCTTGTGTAGATAATGTGTAGATAGACTGGCGTCTCCCAGAAGTGAGAAAAACAAGATATCAGGATGACCTATGTATAAACAAAATGCAGCTGTTTGCTTATTATTGTCTGTAACAAAAGTATAAATGCTTGTTATAATTGTTTACCTATTGAGAGACCTGTCTAGGAAGGGGACACCCTATGTCCTAGTGCACTCTCTTCCTGTTGTAGCTGCTAAACAGAATAAAGTATCTGACTCTGCTGCACCCAAACAAAAAGAGAGAACTGAGTTTTTCTCCAACAGATATAAACTGGACACTAGGAAGTTTAGACTTGAAATTAGACGAAGGTCTCTAACCATTACAGGAGTGAAGTTCTGGAACAGCCTTCCAAGGGGAGCAGTGGGGGAAAAAGACGTATCTGGCTTTAAGACTAAGCTTGATAAGTTTATGGAGGGGATGGTATAGCCTAATTTTGGCAATTAATTGATCTTTGATTAATAGCAGATAAGTTGGCCCAATGGTCTGTGATGGGATGTTAGATGGGTTGGGATCTGAGTTACTACAGAGAATTCTTTCCTGGGTGCTGGCTGGTGAGTCTTGTCCACATGCTCAGGGTTTAACTGATCGCCACATTTGGGGTCAGGAAGGAATTTTCCTCCAGGGCAGATTGGCAGAGGCCCTGGAGGTTTTTTGCCTTCCGCTGCAGCATGAGGCACGGGTCACTTGCTGGAGGAGTCTCTGCACCTTGAGGTCTTGAAGTCCTCAAATTGAGGTTTAAATAACTCAGACATAGGTTAGGGTTTTGTTACAGGAGTGGGTGGGTGAGATTCTGTGGCCTGCATTGTGCAGGAGGTCAGACTAGATGACCATAATGGTCCCTTCTGACCTTAAGTCTATGAAACTATGAAAGATAAAGCCTGATCTGTCTGAGACCATTAGAAATCAACCCAGGGATCAGCAGGGCAGCTCAGGTCTTCATGCCAGCGATACTGTGGGGAAGGTTTGTAAATTACTACAGAGGGACCAGGGATATCAAGCAACTCTAAGCCCCTGTGAAATGCACTCCAACAATAGCCATGGAGATAAATGCCCCGCTGCACCCAGGTTTCTCTCTGGAGCAAGAAGAAATGACATCAGATTCATTTCTTTCTTTTAAATCAGGAAAATAATAGCATCTCCCCTTTCTTTAAGCACTTCATGACTATAAATGATCTATTTCCTCTGGGCCTGTCTCACAGAACAACTCTGTCTATTGCTGCTCTAATCTATTTCATCCAGGACCAGATGATGATATAGATGCTATAGGACCCAGCTTTGGAGTCATGTGATAAAATGAGAATCTCAATTTTCATTTTAAAAAGTGTGTAATGTGATGCCCCAGGTATGTCACTGGCAGTGGAGACTGAACCCAGGATAGTCGGATCTATTGCTTGAGACATAACTAGTAGCTCAAAAGCTGTAAATATAGAAACTTCTCAGTGGTCCAGCCACTAGAGAGAGTGCGCAACACTTAGGCCATGTCTACACTACCACTTTTGTCAGTATAACTTATGTCGCTCAGGGTTGTGAAAAAAACAACTACCATCACCCCTGAGCAACATAAGTTACACCAACAGAACTGCCAGTGTGAACAGCACTATGTCGGCGGGAGAGCTTCTCCCGCCAACATTGCTACTGCTGCTCATAGAGGTGATTTTATTATGGTGACAGGAGAGCTCTCTCCCACCAGCACAGAGCAGCTAAACAAGTGATCTTACTGTAGTGCAGTTGCATTGGTACAGCTTTGCCACCGTAAGCTTGCTAATGTAGGCATGGTCTAACTGTGAGTTACAAACTTCTCTCTCCCTCATAGACACACATGTAATGCAATTAACAGCATATAGAGAGTTTGAAATAATAGCTTCAAAAGGTGTGAACTGACATTGCATCTTAAATATGAAACTTGCTCCCACATCTAGGGGGATGGGGCACAGAAATAAGGGTGGGGCTATGGCATTAGGGTAGGACCATGAAGGACCACTTGTGAAGTCTATCTGCAGCCTCAGATTGCCTTAATTTTGCCTTGGTTTTAATATCATTTTCATGGTAGCAACATACATGCCACCCAAAGCCTAATAAAAAAAAATCCTGAGATTTTTGGAAACACCACCATTGGTCTTGAGAAATTCCTGAAAAAACAGAGGTTAGTCAGGTATGATGTCAATGTGTGTATCCCTAAAGTCACCCTTGTAAGTCTTGTACAAATAGAGTGTGTTGAAATTTTTCATTTGAAACATTGACAAAAAAGGTCATTTTAAAAAAAATGAAAGTTACTGCAATTTTTTATTTTTTTTTGCAATTTTCAATTTTTGACAAAAGTGAGAATTTTTTGGCTTTGCTGTTAAAATGTATTTCCTTGCCTCTTTAGCCTCTCTTTTCCTCCCACTTTCATTGGCCAAAATGGAAACAGGAAATAGTTGAGAGAAATGGGGGAAAACACTCAAACTAAAAAGTTTGTTTACAACATTTTCAACCAACCAAAAACAACAAAGACAACCCCCGCCCAAAACCTGGTTCCTCTTCAAAATGTAAGGAATGAAAATTGTTTCAAATTTAAAAAAATTATTAGCACTGTTCCAGCTAGCTTTAGGCATAAGGCCTGGGCTCCTCGTGTTCCTGAAATGATATTGATTGCACAGGGATTCCATGGGGCAGAATTTAGTCCAAAGGCCACATGTAATTAAGATTAAGATCAGGCTCACAACCTATGCTCCAGTAATAACTGTAGAACATTAATCTTCTCTAAAGCATAATGACTAACTTTCCTCCACTGAACAGTCAGCACCCTTCGCTGGCTTTTATCCAACTGTACTAACTTCAGTTCCAGGCAAGGCACCACAGTCAGTATGATAACACAAACACACCTCTATGCAAGAGAGCAACAGATGCAATCCTGTATGAAACAAACTAAGGGAGAGCTGGCCAACAGCGGCCCTTGAAAGGAACAGCTGTAAGTACACACCGGCAGGAGCTGTGACCTTGCAAACTATTCTTCCTCTAAGCCAGGCCTGCACAACATGCGGCCCGCGGAGCCTCACTGTGTGGCCCGCAAGAGGATTCTAAATCCCCCGCACACGGAGCTCTGCAAGCAGCCCAGAGCCCTTTGAATCCCGGCCGTGGCCAGGAAGCAAAGAGCTCTGGGCTGCCGGCAACCGCGGGGAGCCCTTTGAATCTCAGCCGCGGCTGGGAGTCAGAGGGCTCTGGGCTGCCCGCAGCGGCGGGGAGCGTAGAGCCCTTTAAATCCCAGCCATGGCCAGGAATAAAAAGGCGCAGCGGCGGGGAGCCCAGAGCCCTTTAAATCTCAGCTGCGGCTGGGAATCAAAAGGCTCTGGGTTGCCCGCAGCGGCGGGGAGCCCAGAGCCCTTTAAATCCCAGCCGCGGCCAGGAATCAAAAGGCTCTGGGCTGCCGGCAGCGGCGGGGAGCCCAGAGCCCTTTAAATCTCAGCTGCGGCCGGGAGTCAGAGGGCTCTGGGTTGCCCGCAGTGGCGGGGAGCCCAGAGCCCTTTAAATCGCAGCCGCGGCCGGGAATCAAAAGGCTCTGGGCTACCCGCAGCCGCGAGGAGCCCAGAGCCCTTTAAATCCCAGCCGTGGCGGGGAATCAAAAGGCTCCGGGTTGCCCGCAGCCACGGGGAGCCCAGAGCCCTGTAAATCTCAGCTGCAGCCGGGAGTCAGAGGGCTCTGGGCTGCCGGCAGCGGCGCGGAGCCCAGAGCCCTTTAAATCCCAGCCACAGCCGGGAATCAAAAGGCTCTGAGTTGCCCGCAGCCGCGGGGAGCGCCCAGCCCTTTAAATCTCAGCCGGAGCCGGGAGTCAGAGGGCTCTGGTCTGCCCACAGAGATTCCCAGCCACGGCTGGGATTTAAAGGGCTCAGGGCTCCCCGTGGCTGTGGGCAGCCCAGAGCCGTTTGAATCCCGGCATGCGGCCGCTGTTTGCCCCCTCCCCAGACCTCTGCCCCAACTGCCCCCCAGGACCCCCACCCCCCTATCTAACACCGCTGGTCCTTGTCCCCTGATACCCCTCTCCTGGGACTTCTGCCCCCTAACTGCCCTCCAGGACCCCACCCCCATCTAAATGCCGCTGCTCTTTGTCCCCCGATTGCTCCCTCCCAAGACCCCTGCCCCAACTGCCCCTTGGGATCCCAGCCCCTATCTAAGCCTCCCTCCTCCTTTTCCCCAACTGCCCCCTCCTGAGACCCCCCCCAACTTTCCCCCAGGACCCCACCCCCTACCTGTCCCCCGATAAACCCCTGGGACTCCCATGCCTATCCAACCGCTGCCTGTCCCCTGACTGCCCCCCTGAACCTCTGCTCCATCCAACCACCCCTGCTCCCTGTCCCTTGACTGCCCCCTGGAACTCCCTACCCCTTCTCCAACCCTCAGCCCCCTTACCGTGCCACTCAGACCAGCATGTCTGGCTCCATGCAGCTCCAGACACATTGCTGCCATGCTCCCCAGTGGAGCCCACAGGCCCCCCACCCCCCAGCACCTGCCTTCCAGATTTGAACACCTCAAAATTCAGGAGTGCTCAAGCTCAGTTTGGGCAGCTGTTACTTCATTTCTCCGAAATCAAATATACTGATCCACTGTAACTTGCTGTAGAAAAAGCAGGATAAAATTGAGCAAGAAATGCTTATTAGCACTGGAATTGCTATTTTCAACAGCCATTGCCTTTTTGTTTGTTTAAAAGGAAGACAGTGATATTGCATTGGCAAATTCCCCATAGAAAGAAAGAGTGGAACAAAAGAATAATAAAGGCACCTCAACTTTTCCTCATTTATGGAGGACAGTCTTATAATATGCATCCAGATATCTTCCAATCACACAAGCTGAAAATTGTTCCACTTTACTGCAGCTCTGTAACCACATGGGAACCAATCCTGTCTGTGTTTTGTGCATATCCAAAATTCCTGCTGAATGACCTGCCCTGGGAGCATTACCAGTGACCCAGGGCTGGGGCGGCAGGAGGTGTGTGTGGGGGGCACTGGTGGGGGGGAGCCCAGGGCTGGGGCAGTAGCAGGGTGGGGGGAGGGCACTGGTGGGGAGGAAAGGGGGAAGCCCAGCACTGGGGCGGCAGGGGGTGTGGGTCAGTGGTGGGAGAGTCCAGGATTGGGGCAGCAGGGAGGTACAGGGGGGAGCCCAGGGCTGGGACAGGGAGCAGCCAAGTTTTTTTTTTTTTGCTTGGGGCAGCAAAACACCTAGAGCAGGCCCTGCTGGGTTCCCCCAGCCGCCGGAGCCCCAAGCCCTTTAATTTGACCCTGAGAGCTCCCAGCCACCTCTTCAGCTGGGAGCCCCCCAGTTGATTTAAACTAAAGTATCACCTCCCCACCCCCAACCTTCCTTTTTGGCCCACAGCTGTTTTGGTGGGGCGGCACTGGGGAAGGAGGGTTTGTTTCTGCAGGGCTGGACGGCCCTGGGGCGGGGTGTTTCTGCGGGGCTGGGAGGTTTCGGCCCTCGGCTGTTTTCTTTGGAGGAATGTGGCCCTCGCTGCTTTACGAGTTGTGCGGGCCTGCTCTAAGCACTTCTGGCGGAAGAGAAGCGCGGGGGTAGGGGAGAAACGATCTCCCTTTTCTACAGCCTGCTGCCAGTCAGGGAAAATTCTGCAATGACATGGAGGGGAAGCACCTGACATAAGGCAGGTCCTGGGGGCTCGGAGACTCAGGGAACACGGGGAATTTCCTAGGATTTCCACAGGCCTAAGGTCTGTTCCTCCCAGCCCCTGCTGCCTTCACCCCTCCCTCTGCCCCTGCAGCGCCCCCCGCACCTCGAACCCGAGCCAGGAGTACGGGGACACCACGTCGTAGAACATTTCCACCAGCTTCGCGCTGCCGCCTGCTGCTGCCATCGCCCCGCTCCCCGGGCCGCGGGCGGGCTCCCTGCGCTCGCTCCGGCCCGCTCGCTCCAGGCCCCCGCGCCTCTGGCCGGCGCGCAGGGAGCCGTGAGCACGGAGTGAAACTAACCCAGCCCCGCGGCGGCGGGGCGCTGCTGACACCTGCCGGCCGGCCGGCCGGGCTCCCCCGGCGCTGCAGCGAGGCCCTGTGCAGCCGTGTAGGGGATGAAATTGCTCCCTGTAGGATTGTGCTGCTCGGGGTGTGCTGAGCGTGCTCGGCAACCTGCCCCCTGCCCCTGTTGGCCGTAGCATTCTGCGGCCTGCTTTCTACAGGGGTTAAAAAGGAGCAAAGGGGCAATCGGAGCGGGGGGCAGGGTCTGATCAGAGGGCAAAAATTGGTCAGGAGTATCAATCAGCTGGAGGCAGGATTAGAAAAGGAGCTGAGGGGCAAAATCGGGGTGGGGGGGAGGAGCAGGAGTTAAGATCGGGGTGAGGCGCTGGCAGAGAGTGACAGAGGGGGTAACAGTTACCCCAGTGGGACTGAGACACCAGTGTCTGCAAAAATGGTGGGGGGGACAAAGGGGCTTTTTTATTTCCCCTCTCACAGACAGCCTCTCTCAGCGTGGGCTTCCCAGGGCTGGGTTCTTAAAGGCACAGGCATCCCAATGCCTAGTCAATGCAGCTCCTCTTTGTCTGATCTAACCTACTGAGGCTATATCTGCACACGTCAGGATATTAGCACAGGACTACTGGAGTCCTGATTAAAGCTGGTTGAGATTTTTAATAGGAAATGTTGTTGGGAGTTTTTGTTGGTGGTGTGTTGGTCGGGGCGGCTCTAGACATTTCGCTGCCCCAAGCACAGCGGCATGCCGCAGGGGCGCTCTGCCGGTCGCCGGTCCCACAGCTCTGATGGACCTCCTGCAGGCGTGCATATCCTGGAGCCGCAGGACCAGCGGACCCTCCGCAGGCACACCACCGAAGGCTACCTGCCTGCCGCCCTCCCAGTGCCGGCAGAGCGCCCCCCGGCGGCATGCTGCCCCAAGCACATGCTTGGCGTGCTGGGGCCTGGAGCCGCCCCTGGTGTTGGTGATGGTTTGGTTGGTTTTTGGAGGGGGAGAGTTTTGCAAAGCGGGAACGTTTATATAAAGCTTCTGATTTTTTATCATTTTCTAGTTTTTTAAATCAAAGGCAGGCTCCGCTCTAACTTTTGAAAGGTGCAGCGTGCTAAAAGGAAAAACGAAAGTCATAAAGACAAATAAAAATTAAATAAAAAAAATCAAACCCTGGAAATTCAGTTTTCAAAAAGAAAAAAGGGGCGGAAACAATGTACGTAACGGAAGTTACAGAAGACAATCTCCATGTGAATCCATGCATGAGTGCTCTGTTGAGGCCACAAGGACCGCAAGCCTTGCCTGACAGTGTGATTGTGGAGTGTCTTTTCATGGTGGGCATGACTTGTGACACTGTTCAGTCTCTCCTTGGGGGTTTGTTTCAGGTATTTTGCCAGGCATATTTGGCCTCCAGCTACACGGCAGAAGAAAACAACTTTAGTTTCATTCTAATGGGGAAACTACAGGACTGAAACTCTGGGAAAGCGTACTGGATTGAAACTCATGATTTATTTAAGGTACTAAAAGCAATTCCTTGACCAGCCACTTAAGGAAATACTCCCTGTACCTAACTTTCTAAATTTATATATGTGAATTTTAGGCTGTTGACATAAGTAGTAGACATACATGTGTACCTGGGCACAGAACGGGGAGCTGTGTATATGCAGAGATTTTTTTTTCCCCCTCACTATTAATCTTCTTTTGCCTGAAGTCATATGCACAGAGCATGGCAAGCAACCCAGTTACACACAACAAATATACCTCTGTGGGCCACATTCAGAAGTATGAACCGTCTGCTTTCTGCCACTCCAACAACACAATGCAGCCATAAACCTATTTACTTGTCTAAATCAACCAGATTATAGCTGCTTGTATCGCTGGATTGGCACAAAACCCGAAAAGAGTACCAGTGCATCTGGTCACTCATTTTTACGCTATCCACCGTGCCTAGTGCACTGCTGGTGTCAGACGTACAATAGATAAAATAACAGGCTTGGGGCTCTGTGACTTGTGTGTGCTGAGGGCTTACTGCCGGATACACCGGCTCACTGTTGCCCATGTTCTGGCACGTCTCACCATTACAAAGCTCTTTCTTTTCAAATATCCTCCCACTACTCTCTCTATCCTCAGTCTACTGCATCCTTGGTATTTACACCTCTCACAAGCACTTGTGGGTTTAAAAATAATCCCACTTCTTTCTTTTCCTGGAAGAAACATTCTCATACACAGATGGTTCGGAAATGGACTTCCAGGTGTTTGTATCGCCAACCTGACAATCTTGAGAATGACAACTATGTTGGCTCCTGGTACACAAATAGTTCGTAGGCCCTTGGGGGACTGATAATGGAGCACAGCTCACATTCGAAGGCAGGGAAGGCAAGGAGGGACAGATCTTGACTCTCATTTGGTTTTCACCTATTCCATTCCATGTTAAGATCATTCCTGGTAGCCCACACCCTGCTGTGCAGTTCAGCTCCTCACTATAGCTCTTTCTTAATGATTCCCAACTAGATGTGGAGAATCACCTCTGACAATGGTATTAGACATTCAATAAGCAGAGAGCTTGATCCTGAGCTGGAATGGAGGCTGATCTCCATCAGAGGATTTAGGGGACCCATGGCCAAGGTCCCTTGATATGAGAATCACACTAACATCTGGAGAAACACCTGCTCCCTCACTGACCTAGTAGTATGATTGAAAACATCAACACGGTGCACCCCAGTACCCCCAAAAAGCACATAAATCCTGATTGTTGCCACCCCTCTTCCGCCCCAACCCATCCACGTGAACTCCAAGCATAGGGAACATGAAAAATCCCATTCACCTGAGACAGCAAGGAAAGGTGTGTGTGACCTGCTGCGATCAATAAAGGGATTGTGCCCCAAAGATACCCAGTCATCTGCTGTGTGTGTGTAGGAAATAAACTTTGGTGACATTCAGCGGCCTAGGGTGAAACATGCACTCTATTAAGAACCCATTGAGTCAAGGGAGCCCGCTGCCAGACAACCATGCATTGTGCTTTGCTCAGATCTCAGCAGCAGAAAGGTCTCCAGGCTAACCACAACTTTAATGTGAGAGCACCAGAGAAAACCCAGTTTGTTGCCATAGGCCCTGTTTGCATTACAGTATAACGAAGCCTCTGAGTGGCTTTTGACATGGTGGCAGTTTGTAGATAGGATTGTCACCATGTTACCTAGCTGTGCTAACGCCTTGAACGTGACCCAGAATGGGCTCCCTAACTTCAAAGCCAATTTTAGACGTACTAAATGAAACTTTTAAGAATGCTGGAGACACAACACAGTTCATACAAACAAACATGGCTGTGGCATCCTACTTTCTATTTAAGCAAGAGATACCACACACTACAAACTGGAGGCCAATGTTAAGCGCATTGTCACTTGTTCATCCTGAAGTTGAACATTGGTTCCAAACAAGACCAGCAAATGTTCACTATCTTTCTGCAAGAAACTCAGCTGACTGGCTAGAAACATATCGTGCAACAGTGAAAGACTCAACAGTTGAAAAAGTGAAGAACTCTCTCGCCACATTCAAAAAATTTGCATTCATGAATGAATGCACCAATGCAAATGAATGCACTGATGCAAATGGGCACCAGTAGTAAGTCATTGTATACATTATCTTGATGTCTGGGGACAGTAGGTGCATTTCTAGATGTTCAAGTTATAGAAGACACATCGGCTGCATCTGTGACAACCCACATCTTAGAAGAGTTACATGCTTGTCAATTGGACCCCAAACAGACGTCTGCTTGTGCATTTGATGGAGATGCAAACTTTTCTGGCATCTGCTACAACAGTAGTAGATCTTTGTCCAGCAATAGAAGTTACATTTGGATCAATCAGAGAACTATCCATTGAAAAAGTACTGGAAGAAGCAAAGACTTCAGTCCAGAAGTTGACTAATGAAGGCATTTATAGTGAATCCTTAAGTGAAGAAGACAAGAAGTGTTTGTTAAGACAACTGAAAAGGACACAGACTTGATTCAGTGACTCAACCTCTATGTATCTTTTACGGATCCCAGTCCTATAAAACACCAACAGTTGAGTGGAGTGAGGCACTACCAGCAATGGGGCTGCCATGTGATCAGGACAGAATAGAGAATTTGAACACAGAGTGGAATATCATACGACGAATGAATGAAGATTTGACTTCAACTTCTTTTTTATCATCGCTAGTGGCTCGACCCGATCTTTATGCTATGTTTCCTGAGATGAAAGAAGTAGGAATTCATCTCTTGCTACTCCCAGTCACAACAGCTACAGTTGAGTGTTCTTTTTCATCATTGAATAGAATTTTGTGTTCTGAAAGAAGTCACCTTCTGCCTAATCATGTGAATGAACATATCAATTGAAGGCATGGAAGTACCAGACACACGAGAAGCCACCAAAGATGAACGCACTGCATTCAAGAAGTTCATTAACAGAGTTGTGCAAAATTATAACAAGAAACGAAGAAGGATGTAGATGTTGAGCTTCATAGAAGGCTAGAGTAGACAACTTTAATGTGTGTGATGAGTTTAAAACGAGTTAACTCTAATAAAATGGTCATGAAACATTTTTCAGTTTTTACTGTGGTGCCATGCAGCCCACCTTCACCTTCACAGTCTCACCCCTGATCGGCCCTGACCCCACCCCCAATAATTTCAAACACCCCCACCCCAATTTCAATGCCTGGGGAAACTACTGGACCCAGGGTGGGTATAATGTTTTCCTTGTGTGTGCCCAGGGACCATCTCCTGCAGGTTGTTCCCAGCTCTGGGAGTCCCATTACAGCTATGTGGGCAGGCATCTGGAGCATAATGAGGAAGATGGTTCCATGGGCGGGCAGGCTTCAAAGGCTGTCCCTGTTTATCCATAATCAGAACAGGCTCAGAGGTAAGTTAAAATTGGGACATACCTCTTGTGCCAAGGGTTTCTAGAACATGCAGAAGGTCATTGCACCAGTGCATTGGGGATCCAGCTGGTACTGTCTCTGGTTTGTTGCTGGGAAAAGCTCTGCTTTTTGCCCCATTCCCTCCTCGCTGCATTACTCAGAGACCCCACAAAGCAAAACCACTGCTCCTAGTACGGGGAGGTGCAACACCGGCTCTCCTCAACTTTCACCAGGTGTCACCCACCGTAGGGCTGGAAATGCTCAAGGAACCTCAGGAGCTTACCTGAAGTTTGGTTCCGTGTCCCTGCTTGCTGGTTAAAAGTGGGATTTTCAAAAGAGCCCATGTGAACTAGGAGTGCAAGGCCCTTTAAAAGTGACTATTTCCCATCCTGCACCTGAGAAGTAGTGCCAGGGAGAGGCACACCCATGCATTCTCACAGTGCCCTTAAAATACCAAAGCAATAGCATCGCATCCTCTGGTTTTATCTTGGATAGAAAGTTCTGTGCCAGCTCCCGACATTTTATTAAGCGGAGAAACATGAGAAGAAAACAGCACCATCAGAAGACAAATTTCAGCATTACATTTCTCAGCATCAGGAAACGGCATAGCAGCATCTCCAAGGGAGACTCAGACAGGGAACAATGCTACTGTGGGCATCAATGTAAATACAATTCCCCAGGGACATTGGTTTGGAGATACAGAGATTTGGGTTAGGCAGGCATGTGGTTAGGGTGCTAGCCAGGGTTTTTAGGGTCAGTTCCCTGCTCGGCCACAGACAGCCTTGGGCAAGTCACTTAGCCTCTCTGTGCCTCAGTTCCCCATCTGTAAATCTGGGCTGCTAGCACTGCCCTAACTCAGAGGGGTCTTGCTAGGACAAATGCTTTCACCATGAGCAGCTCGAATACTATTGTCATGGGGGCCAGACAAGTACCTCAGATAGAGCAAAGTGAAGTCCTAGATTCCCTGCGGAGGATATTGAGAAACTGCTGCCGCAGCTCTTCAATGTTTAGCACTGCTTGGGAGTTAGAGTGTCAAAAACCTAAAGAGGACCTTGGGCAGACTGCCTCTGCATTAATCAGTGACTAACACTCCTGCCCAGTTCTCTCAGCCTCTCCTCATGTGCCCCTAATCATTTTCTTTGCCCTCAGCTGGACTCGCTTCAATTTGTCCACATCCTTGCTGTAGTGGGGGGAGCAAAACTGGACATAGTACTCCAACTGTGGTCTCAACACTGCTGACTAGATGGGAATAATCTTTTACCTAGATCTCCTGGCAATGAGCCTACTAATGCAGCCCGTTATGTCGTTAGCCTTCTTGGCAACAAGGGCACACTGCTGATTCATATCCAGCTTCTTGTTCTCTGTAATCCCCAGGTCCTTTTCTGCAGAACTGACGGTTAGCCAGTCGGTCCCCAGCCTGTAGCAGTGCATGGGATTCTTCCGTCCTGAGTGCAGGACTCTGAACGTGTCCTTCTTGAACCTGATCAGATTTCTTTTTGCCCAATCATCCAATTGTCTAGGTCACTGTGGACCCTATCTCCACCCTCCAGCGTATCTACCTGTCTCCCCAGCTTAATGTCATCCGCAAACTTGCTGCAGCTGCAATCCATCCCATCACCCAGATCATTAATAACGATGTTGAACAAAACCGGCCCCAGGACATACCCCGGGGCACTCCCCCGGCTGACATGGAGGCGTTTTGAGCCCAATGATCTAGCCAGCTTTCTAGCCACCTTATAGTCCATTCAATTGTTCTTTGGCCTTCCTGATTACATCCCTTCATGTTTGACCAATAATTTCATCTCCTCCCTAGTCATCTGTCCAAATTTCCACTTTTTGTAAGCTTCCTTTTTGCGTTTAAGATCACCAAAGATTTCACTGTTAGGCTGAACTGTTCGCCTGCTGTATTTGCTATTCTTTCTGCACACCAGGATTGCTTGTTCATGTGCCCTCACTAAGGCTTCTTTAAAATACAGCCCACTCTCCTGGACTCCTTCTTAACCCATATTAGCCTCCCAGGGGTTCCTGCCCATCAGTTCCCTGAAGGACTCAAAGTCTGCTTTTCTGAAGTTCAGGGTCCATTCTCTGGTGCTCACCTTTCTTCCTTTTCTCAGGATAGAGAATTCGACCATCTCGTGGTCGTTGTTGCCCAGGTTGCTACCCACTTTTTCTTCCTCTGCCAATTCTTCCCTGTTGGTGAGCAGTAAGTCAAGAGGAGCATGGCCCCTAGTTGGTTCCTCCAGCACTTGCACCAGGAAGTTGTCCCCAACACTCTCCAAAAACTTCCTGGATAGTCTGTATTGCGGTATTGCTCTCCCCGTAGCTGTCAGGTCGATGTCATGGAAAACTGGTTCCTGGATTGGGGTCCCCTTAGTCAGTCCTGTGGGGAAGCAGATTTCCTGTTTTACCTCTGGGAAGAAGGAGGGAGACTGGGAGGCTGGGCACTCACTTCCACAAAACCATCCCTCTAATTCCAAGCCAAAACCTCCTGTAAAAACAGAAGAGCCCCAAAAGGTATAATTCCACTGATCACCTGAGGAATAAATGCCCTGTGCTGGAAGGAAGCAGGCAACAAATAGCCCATTTTAATGCTGTTATCCTCAGTGCAGAAGCCTCTCAGGCGACTGACACTTATCCTGTTGGGAGATTAGTCACTGCAGAATTGTGATATTAGCCTCTGCAGAACCAGACATGAGGCACATAAAGGGTTTCAAGATTATTGGCAGGGAATCATTAGGATGGCAAGACACAGGTGCAGAGATTTCTGTGGTTAAGCAGAGTGTAATTCAAGAAGGTGACATATTTCTAGGACAAAGGGCAGAGCTTTTATTAGTAGGAAATGTCAAGAGTCTTGACCCTTTGGCCAAAATGCACATAGGGTACGTCTACACTACGGGATTATTCCGGTTTTACAGAAACTGGTTTTTTGAAACAGATTGTATAAAGTCGAGTGCATGCGGCCAGGGGTGAGCTGGAGCCGGTTCGCACCGGTTCACACAAACCCATTGTTAAATTTAGAAGCGGTTTTAGAACCGCTTGTTAACTAGCTTCCCTGCAAGGGAAGCTTTGATGGGCTCTGCCTGGGAAGCCTGTAATTCCTCCTCCCGGCCGCCGGGGGGCGCTGCGCTGTGCTGCGAGAGCCATGTGGGCTGCCTCCTGGCCCTGTTGCTGCTCCTGCTCTTTGGACCTCTGGCCCTGGGGCTCCGGCTGCTGCCCCGTGAGTCCCTGGCTGCCTCCTGCTGCTCCCAGCCCCCCCCCCGTGTGAGTGTCTGCGCCCCTCCCCCGCCTTCCCTGCCCCCAGCCACCCCCTGCCCCCAGCCAGCCCCACCCCCTGCCCCAGCCCCTGCCCACAGCTACCCACAGCCAGCCCCTGCCCCCAGCCACCCACAGCCAGCCCCTGCCCCCAGCCACCCACAGCCAGCCCCTGCCCCCAGCCAGCCACAGCCAGCCCCTGCCCCCAGCCACCCCTCTGCCCACAGCCACCCTCTGCCCCCAGCCAGCCCCTGCCCCACCCCCTGCCCCCAGCCACCCCCAGCCAGCCCCTGCCCCCAGCCAGCCCCTGCCCTGCCCACAGCCACCCGCAGCCACCCCCTGCCCACAGCCGCCCGCAGCCAGCCCTTGCCACAGCCACCCTCTGCCCGCAGCCAACCTCTGCCCACAGCCGCCCGCAGCCAGCCTCTGCCTGCAGCCCCTGCCACAGCCACCCCCTGCCTGCAGCCAACCTCTGCCCACAGCCGCCCGCAGCCACCCCCTGCCCACAGCCACCCGCAGCCCGCCCGTCTGCATCACCTGCCAACAGCCAGCCCGTGTCACTCCCTGCCTCCAGCTAGCCCTGCCCCACGCCCCTATCTGCAGCCAGCCCCACATCCACTGGTGCCCTGCAGTTCCCAGGGCAGTAACCCTGCACACCTGCTTTAATGGGGGGGGGGGGGCAGGGAGCAGCTGGGACCCACACATGTGCACACCCTAGAGTGACCAGACAGCAAGTGTGAAAAATCGGGACGGGGGTGAGGGGTAATAGGAGCCTATATAAGAAAAAGACCCAAAAATTGAGACTGTCCCTGATCACCACCCACACATGTGAAACGGAGCTCATTTCTAGTTCAGCCCCATCTTTTTAAAAAAGAACTTTAGGTAGGGTTAAAATACATCTGTATTTTCCTGGACATGTCAGGCTTTTCGGTTCTTAATCACCTCCTGGGAAAATATGGACGTATGGTAACCCTATTGGTACAAAAAATACATGCTGTCGCGCATCCCTTAAATCAGAACTTTTTATAGGGAACCCGTTGTTAAGATTTTGGCAGCTCATCACTGCATGCGGCCACACTAAGCACATTAATTCGGCGGTGTGCGTCCATGTACCGAGGCTAGTTTCAATTTCCGGAGCATTGCACTGTGGGTAGCTCTCCCATAGTTCCCGCAGTCTCCCCCGCCCATTGGAATTCTGGGTTGAGATCCCAGTGCCTGATGGGGCAAAAAACATTGTCGTTGGTGGTTCTGGGTACAGCCTCACCCCTCCCTCCGTGAAAGCAGCGGCAGACAACTGTTTCGCGCCTTTTTTTCTGGGTGAACTGTGCAGACGCCATAGCACAGCATGCATGGAGCCTGCTCAGCTCAAGACAGCAATCATGGACGTTGTAAACACCTCGCGCATTCTCGTGCCGTCTATGCTGAACCAGGACCTCAAAACCAGGCAAGTAGGAGGCGGCTACGGCAGAGCAGCGACGAGAGTGATGAGGACATGAACACAGAATTCTCTTAAACCGCGGGCCCTGACGCGTTGGAGATCCTGCTGGTAATGGGGCAGGTTCTAGCGATTGAACGCCTATTTTGGGCCTGGGAAACAAGCACAGACTGGTGGGACCGCATAGTGTTGCAGGTGTGGGACGATTCCCAGTGGCTGCGAAACTTTCGCATGCGTAAGGGCACTTTCATGGAACTTTGTGACTTGCTTTCTCCTGCTCTGAAACGTCAGAATACCAAGATGAGAGCAGCCTCCACAGTTGAGAAGCGAGTGGTGATAGCCCTCTGGAAGCTTGCAACGCCAGACAGCTACTGGTCAGTCGGGAATCAATTTGGAGTGGGCAAATCTACTGTGGGGGCTGCTATGATGCAAGTAGCCAAAGCAATCACTAAGCTGCTGCTACAAAAGGTAGTGACTCTGGGAAATGTGCAGGTCATAGTGGATGACTTTCCTCCAATGGGATTCCCTAACTGTGATGGGGTGGTAGATGGAATGGAACCCATATCCCTATCTTGGCACTGGAGCACCAGGGCACCCAGTACATAAACTACAAGGGACACTTTTCAATGGTGCTGCAAGCACTGGTGGATCACAAGGGACGTTTCACCAACATCAACGTGGGATGGCCGGGAAGGGTTCATGATGCTTGTGTCTTCAGGAACACTATTCTGTTTAAATAGCTGCAGCAAGGGAATTACTTCCCAGACCAGAAAATAACAGTTGGGGATGTTGAAATGCCTGTAGTTATCCTGGGGGACCCAGCCTACCCCTTGATGCCATGGCTCATGAAGCCATACACAGGCAGCCTGGACAGTAGTCAGGAGCTGTTCAACTACAGGCTGAGCAAGTGCAGAATGGTGGTAGAATGTGCATTTGGCCGTTTAAAGAGACGCTGGTGCACATTACTGACTCGCTCAGACCTCAGCCAAACCAATATCCCCATTGTTATTGCTGCTTGCTGTGTGCTCCACAACCTCTGTGAGAGGAAGGGGGAGACCTTTATGGCGGGGTGGGAGGCTGAGGCAAATCACCTGGCCGCTGATTACGCGCAGCCAGACACCAGGGCGATTAGATGAGCACACCAGAAGCGGTGCACATCAGAGAAGCTTTGAAAACCAGTTTCATCACTGGCCAGGGTACGGTGTGACTGTTGTGTTTGTTTCTCCTTGATGAAAACCCGCCCCCTTGATTGACTCATTCCCTGTAAGCAACCCACTCTCCCCCTTCGATTACAGCTTGCTTTCTAAGGAAATAAAGTCAATATCATTTAAAAATCATGTATTCTTTATTAAATGATTATAAAAAGAGGGAGAGAACTGAAAGGTAGCCCAGGTGGGGTTTGGGAGGAGGATAGGAGGGAAGGAAAAGGCTACTAAAAAAGTTCAAAATAATGACAGCCTTTTGGTTGGGCTGTCCACTGGGGTGGAATGGGCGCGTGCATGGAGCCTCCCCCCACACGTTCTTACACGTCTGGGTGAGGAGGCTATGGAACTTGGGGAGGGGGGAGGGCAGTTATACAGGGGCTGCAGTGGCACTCTGTGATTCCCGACTGACCAGTAGCTGTCTGGCGTTGCAAGCTTCCAGAGGGCTATCACCACTCTGTGATCCTGCTGCCATTCCTGAAGCTCCACCAGACACCAGAGCATGTCAGTTTGATCACGCAGCGTTGCATCATGCCTCCTCTGATCTTCCTGCCGCCACCTCTCATCTCAAGCGTCTCTCCTCTCCTCACGTTCATCCCTCCTCTCCTCACAGTCACTGGCATCTTTCCTGTACTTTGATACCACATCCTTCCACTCATTCAGATGAGCTCTTTCATTGCGGGTCACTTCCATGATTTCCGAGAACATTTCGTCTCGTGTCTTTTTTTTCCGCTGCCTTATCTGAGATAGCCTTCGGGACGAAGTAGGGAGGCTTGAAAAATTTGCAGCTGCAGGAGGGAGGGAAAAAAGGGAGAGAAGTATTTAAAGAGATACATTTTACAGAACTCTTTCACGGTGAACAACACTATTCACATTACATTGCACATGTGATTTCAGTACAAGGTCGCATTTTGCCTCTTAATATTGAGTGCCTGTGGCTTTAGTGTTAAAGATCACAGACTCAGGTCCGGGCAACAGAATTCGGTTTGCATGCGGCTGTTGGGGACTCTGGTACCCCAAACAGCAAAGTTCGTTGTTTGACCGCGAGAGACAGGCAACACCAGCAAAGTTCAAACATAATGCTCTTTATTGAAGAGTGCACACGACAATAGAGAGCGAGCTCGTCTCCAAAGAGAACCAGCTAACTTTTTTGCAAAATTACCTAGGTTTATATAGACAGCTCCGTCGCATCATTATAATTGCAATTAACTAGTTAAGTAGCCACCCCCCTTCTTTTGAAACTAGAAACTGTTACCATACATTTTTTTTATGTTCTACAAGATTAAATGTTTTACATGATTTATGATACCTTAACAATTACTAATCAATCTAAAATGTAATTGTTAGGAATAGACATAGAACAGAAACAGGGAGTACTGCACAGGGAGTCTGGAAGTTTGGAATTTTGGCTTCTTATGAGTTCTTTAAACGAATTGTTTTTACCTCAGTACGTTTGGTACCATGCTAGGAATACAGTCCCTTTCTTATCTCATGGTTGCTTAACTTTGTGAGAGACAGACCTGCAACTTCCTGGGACTTTCCACTTATGAATTACCCATAAACCTCTGTTAGGTTGTTAGCTTGACTTTGTTCAGGTTGACACAACTGGCTTTGGGTTACATTTTATTTAGGCCTAACACGGCCATGGTAAGCCATTGTCTTTCGGTTTCTGCAGCCTTCATATATCCAGTGCCCTCCTTTCCCAAATACCAAGCAAAGCCCATTGAGTGCTGCGCCTTTCCTGTTAACGTGTAGCAGCAGAAACCAAACTCCCCTCCCCATCCAATTCTCTGGGATGATCGCTTTACCCCTTCCCCCACCGCGTGGCTGGTATCAGGGAAGATCCCTGCTAGCCAAATGCGAAAACGCTCAGCGCCAATCACCCCACCTCTCCTCTCCCTGCTTGGCTAACTGCAGGGAAGTATTTTTTTTCAGCCACAGGCAAACAGCCCAGTAGGAATGGCCACCTCTGTCCCCTTAATTAAATTCCCATATTTCAACCAGGTTACCATGAACGATATCACTCTCCTGAGGATAACACAGCGAGATAAAGAACGGATGTTGCTTGAATGCCAGCAAACTCCGGGACCATACGCTGCTAGGCTTTGTCATGCAATGATACCAGATTACTTGCTACTAGCATGGTGTGGTCAAGTGTCCTACCTTAGAGGATGGAATAAGGCTCTGCTGCCCAGAAACCTTCTGCAAAGGCTTTTGGAGTACCTCCAGGAGAGCTTCATGGAGATGTCCCTGGAGGATTTCTGCTTCATCCCCAGGCATGTTAACAGACTTTTCCAATAACTGTACTGGCCGCGAATGCATCCCAAGTCCTCAGGGCAAATTAATCATTAAAAAACCCTTGCCATGTTTTATATCTACACTTACCAGAGGTTCCTTCCATGGCTTCATTGTCTGGGATTGTGGCTTGGGAGGGCTGGGAGGGTAATTCCGTCAGGCTGAGAAAAAGGTCCTGGCTGTTGGGGAGAACAGTGTGCTGTGTGCTCTCTGCAAGCTCGTCCTCCTCTTCCTCCTCCTCATCTTCCCCGTCCGCAGAATCCACAGGCAAGGCTAATGGTGCACTGTGGGATAGCGCCCGGAGGCCAATACCGTTGATTTGCGGCCACACTAACCCTAATCCGACATGGCAATACTGATTTCAGCGCTAGTCCCCTTGTCAGGGAGGATTACAGATACCAGTATAAAGGGCTTCGTTGTGTGGACGGGTGCAGGGTTAATTCGGTTTAACGCTGCTAAATTCAGTATAAACGTGTAGTGTAGACCAGGCCATAGAAACTGATGATTTAGACAGTGTAGTAAAGGTGGGAGTGATGGACAGCTGACATGCTTATTGGAAATGATTTTTTCCATGTAGCCCAGGCTACACTGTTGAGGAGTTTGCCCACAGCAAGAAGGAGTATTATGCTGGGACCCCAGAAGGAAATGGTAAAATCCCAGTAACATGCTTCCAGGTGTGTTCGTGTGTGAATGTGTGTGGAGGGGCGTGGGTGAGTTTAGAACCGGCTTCTGCACTGCAGTTGAAGGCAGCACCTCCTCAGAAATGGAGGGAGGTGGAGTGCCTGTCACTGAGAAAACTGTCCAGGTTGTTAGCTGCTATCATGTTGAAACTGAACAGGGGATAGATCCCATTTTAAAGAGCATCTAGAGATGTGTCATAGAGGCTTGCCCAGGGAAGGAAGCTGAGGAAAGAATAGTGGGAGTACATGAATGTCTCCTCAATGGTCACTTGGGAGAGGATGCCCAGGACCGAGTGGCTGATTCACAATAGATGCCTGGGTCTATCAACTGGGTCTGCTCAAAATCATCATCAAGAGATGCCGTCTCAGCCACAGTTTTCAGTTTTGTCCCATAGGCACTATTTCACATCTTTACATGTATGTTACATGAAATGCTCCTGAAGCATCTAAAGCATCCTGAATTAGCATTTAATTTAATATATTCAGTGCTTTAAAAGTAAACTTTGCAACCAGGTTGTGTATTTTCTTGTTCTCAGGAATCTCATGAATTACAGAGAGCCTCTCAAAAGTAGTAAAATATTCTGTAACATAATATCTCTTTGTCTACAGGACATGGCTGTTCCCGTTTGTGGATTTTTGAAGAGGTAGAAATCAGTGATGTCAGAAGGTTCTGATTCTATTTTTCTAGCAAATCCAGTTGGTGCAACTGCTCTTTTTCTTTTTCCTCAGCCTCCTTGGCTTCAACTCCAGGGCCCACTGATGCTCTAACTCCTGACCTTGCTTCTGGGCCTCATTTTCCAGTTCCTTTAGTTCCAAGAGTTGCTGATGTTGTTACTCTCTTTCTGCCACCTGCAGTCTGAACAGCTTTAGCTTTGCAACTGTTTCGCTCTCCTTCATCTTTCTGCCTTTTCTGTTCCTACTTCCCTTTCCTGAAATAAGCGAACAGAAAATAGCAAAATTGTAACCTTCTCTGTGACTGGTCTCAGTCACCACACTTACAAATCCACCACACCTCATTTAAAATCGCTTCAAGAGTGTATGAAGTACAAATCTCACTCAGAACAATAACCTGTGCATTTCACCCTGCTTATTGTGCCACTGTGATGGAATCCCTGGGGTACAACCTGGCCCTATGGGACTGCTCTGCCGCCTTAATTCTACAGCCTGGCTACTTGCTCACAAAGCTATGCCAGTGACAAGCAAAAAACCCCTCCAGGTGCTGTGATCACTCATCCATCAGCATGTGGAGCCGCTCACCAAGCTAAATTGCATGAATGCTCTCAATGCCACTCATGAATCACACAAAGAGAGGCCCCAGCTAATCACCCCAGCCCTCATCCTTGCATCCCAAAAATATACCATCTCAAGGCTCCCTTGGCCAGTGCAAGCTTATTAATTAGTTCACCACTTCTTCAAAGGAAAGTGGATGTGGGAGTCAGGCAGTCCCCATTGCTTAGGCAGTTCCCATTGTGAACATGCTCTCGCTAAAAAGCCTCTGGGAGAGTGGATTGTTCTTGATAGGCCATCAACCCCTGTCTGGCCATTGATAGCTGCTCCTTTGTCCCCACTGAGAGGCCAACTGCGGGCATTTCCCAGCCTCACAACATCTTTCAGTGACACACATAGCAATAAGAACAGGAGTACTTGTGGCACCTTAAAGACTAACAAATTTATTTTAGCATGAGCTTTCGTGAGCTGCAGCTCACTTCTTCGGATGGCTGCAGCTCACGAAAGCTCATGCTAAAATAAATTTGTTAGTCTTTAAGGTGCCACAAGTACTCCTGTTCTTTTTGCGGATACAGACTAACACGGCTGCTACTCTGAAACACATAGCAATATTTCACAAGATCATAGAATCATAGAATCATAGAATTCAAGATCAGAAGGGACCATTATGATCATCTAGTCTGACCTCCTGCAAGATGCAGGCCACATAAGCCAATCCACCCACTCCTGAACTAATTCTCTCCCTTGACTCTGCTGTTGAATGCTCCAAATCATGATTTAAAGACTTCAAGTAGCAGATAATCCACCAGCAAGCGACTCCTGCCCCATGCTTCGGAGGAAGGCGAAAAACCTCCAGGGCCACTGCCAATCTACCCTGGAGGAAAATTCCTTCCCGACCCCAAATATGGCGATCAGCTGAACCCCGAGCATGTGGGCAAGACTCTCCAGCCAGACCCTCTGGAAAAGGCTAACAGTATCCCAACATTGACCCTTTGTACTAATTACCAGTGTGGCACGTTATTGACCTATTGACTAAACCCGTTATCCTATCATACCATCCCTTCCATAAACTTATCCAGCTTAATCTTAAAGTCATGGAGGTCCTTCGCCCCCACTGTTTCCCTCGGTAGGCTGTTCCAGAATTGCACTCCTCTGATGGTTAGAAACCTTCGTCTAATTTCAAGCCTAAATTTCCTGACTGACAATTTATATCCGTTTGTCCTTGTGTCCACATTAGCACTGAGCTGAAATAATTCCTCTCCTTCCCTGGTATTTATCCCTCTGATATATTTAAAGAGTGCAATCATATCTCCTCTTATCCTTCTTTTGGTTAAGGAAAACAAACCGAGCTCCTCAAGTCTCCTTTCATACGACAGGCTTTCCATTCCTTGGATCATTCTAGTGGCCCTTCGTTGTACCCGTTCCAGTTTGAAATCATCCTTCTTAAACATGGGAGACCAAAACTGCACACAATACTCCAAATGAGGTCTCACCAACGCCTTATGTAACGGGACTAGCACCTCCTTATCTCTACTAGAAATACCTCGCCTAATGCATCCCAAGACCGCATTAGCTTTTTTAACGGCCACATCACATATAGTGATAGTACATACGTTCAACAGGATATTAAGGTTCCTCAGCTCAAGATTTTTAAAATTGTACCTCACAGGGTGTACTGTGTACAAAACATATCATACTAATATCACATTGGTCAAGGGGGATTCCAGGCTGCTCCACTAATTCCTGCCTCCTGGAAAGAGGAGCAAACGCCATCTAGCATTTCAGACTGGCCTCAAATGGATAGCAGCCCTGTCTACCTCAGAGATCTTCCATAGAAGGTCTTCTCAGAAACACCTGACAGTTCTCGTATGCCTTGTACTTTTCTTCTGCTTTCTTGTTTGTGTTTAGTTGAGGAAAGTGATTTGACAAAAACTAACAGATCCATGAATAAGATGAGAATTTTATTGTCAACCACCTTATCATTTCCGTCATGTACACAAAGGCGTAAGAGAACAAAGCTGGTTGCGTAAATTACAACAAAGCATGAGGTTTGTATCATGGTGGGGTTATTAAGAAGTTAATCTTAAAACCGTGAGAACCTCAGATTGTACATTAACCATGGGATGAGTAAATTAACATCTAAATAACCCATACATCATGACAGGCCGCCAGTCGAGATTCAGGGCATCTACAGACCTGTGAGTGGGGAGCCCAGGCTTGGAACCAGGAGGGGCTAAAGTAGCTCAAACTGAGCAACACAGAACAAGGAATAATGTAATCAGCCTCACAGATCCTGATCACAGAGGAATCCTTTCCCCTAGGGAATGGGTGGGACAAAGAAAAAAATCTCAGAGAACAAATTATAGAGAACAATCCTACATTGGCCGCAAAATGAGAGTGGGAGATGGTGGGATGTGAGAATAAGTAAGTCGGGATTTATATTTATTTTTCACCCCTTATTGTTTGGCGCCTACAAGAATCAGCCCAGGGCTGGATGTACTGTCAGCGATGTGTGGTCTGAACTTGTGCTATGTGGGTGCTATAAACTACTCACATATAGAGCTGCTGCTTCTGAGAAACAGGGCAAAGTGGTAACCAGACACAGGTGACAGTTTTACACATTGTAGTGGGGGTGCTTCAAACGCCCAGCCAATAGATAAACAGCATCTTCAAACATTCAACAAGAAACTTTCTTTATGGTACTTTCCGGCCAGGATGGAGGGTGTCAGCAGAGATGGGGAAATGGGGCCCAGGTCAGAACAGTAGGGACATGATGCAGGGTAGAATTGAGTAGTACTGGCAGAGCTGTGTTGAGAGCTCTGGACTTGAATAGCAGGGGGCTGCAGGGCAGTATTGAGGAGCAGGGGGATTGTGGGTGAAAGATTCCCTACCTCCCCCGGGGCATTGTGAAGGTAAAATCTATTAACAGTTGTGAGGTGCTCAAATACCATTATGATTAGGCCCCTGTATCACTCTAAATAGACAGAAATGCATGAAACCAAGCTAAAGAAAATATTACCACCTATAGTTAGAAACAATTAAAACTGTTGCACAATACAGCCCATCTGCCCAAACCTGAAAAACAGGAAAATAAGAAGTTAAGGGGAAAGATGTGCATTCCTTGCCACCTTCCTGTTTCCTACGGCACTTTCAATAACACACTCCAACCATCCCTCAGATTTTCACTTCCGATACCCAAAAGCAGTAGTTACCCTAACAACTTTTATTGAACACAAAACTTGAATGATGCTTTCGTATGCTTTTATTGCAAAATATTACAGGGATTCTCGGGAAAAAAATTCCCTTATTGCGGACAGAGATGTCCCTTGGGACTCCGTACAGCACAGGGCCGGTAGCCCAGAGCTGCTGGATTTCCAAGAGCTAAGCAGATCAAAGCAAGCATATCTATCACACTGAGGAGATTTAAACTTCAAGACTCCTTATAAGAAATGGAAAGGGAGGTGGATATTTTTTGCTGTTTTTAAAATTAAATAGGCAGCTAGTATTGTTTTTAAAATTATTATGAAGAACAAGTTTAAGCTTTCTCGTAACATCCGTTGTTTGCCTGGACTGCTCAAGACCTGAATGCTTCTGTACGAGGAACTCTTTGAGATGGCTTCTTAAATACCTTCATGCTGTTTCACAGCTGATACTCCTTGATGAAACACTGGAGCCTTGTGTTATAACAGGCTTATTCAAAGTAATACAAGCTACGAAAGTCAGACCTTGGAAGAATGTTACCGTTTTAATAATGTAATACAAATACTATAATGTTAAATAATAAATCGTGTAATAAGCATGTCATAAAAACAAATTTTATATTTCCAAGATCGATGCTTTTATAATTTATGCTCAGGTAAAGGCTAAAAATCCCTGAAAATATTCATTTTTAGCAGCGGGTTCGCAAGACTTGACATTTTAGTGAAAGGGGTTCACAGGTTGTTAATGTTTGTTAGTGTCTGTCACACCTACCATGCATTTGGGAAGTTGGTCTGCCTTAACAAGGCAGAGGTAAGGTTTTGCATTCTGCATTTTCACTTGGAAAGGCTGCGTGGTGCAATCGCTACAACTGGTATTTGTCCTGTTAAAGACCTGGGTTCTGTGCAATTCCGTATGCAATTTTTTTTTTTTAATGGCAAGGGAAGCATTCAACAGCTCTTCCCCAGCTGCTTTCTAGGTTGGGTGTCATGGCTGTAGACAATAATAAGAGTATTGAATTTTATGGAAATGTAAACAGTACTTAGAGGAGGTAAGAGTCAAACTCCTAACCCCTCCCCCATATTCCTAGCTCAGGGAATCTACCCATAGATGAGAGAGGAATTTCTCTCTCCATACACATACAAAACATGAAGAAAAATTAACATCTGGACAGCATACTCTGAGTATAAGGGATATTTGATCAGCACGTAAGAAGCAACAACGTTTTCAAAGGCCATATCCCAGCGTTCTTTAGAGTTCATGCAAAAGGGAAAATCATTGTCCAAAAGGGGTGATTTTTAAAAATTCTTATTATTCTCTGAATCAATTCATTTTTTCATTAAAGCACCATGAATTTAGTATTGCGTTTGTAGTCTGTGGTTTGTCTTTTGCCCGTTCAATTTTTTTTTACAAACAAAGATTTAAAACCCCTGTTAAACTGAACTTTGTAATACAGCCTTAACTACAGTGCAGCCACCGCTACCCCCTTTGGCTTTAATGGTAAGAATTCAGTCTGGTCGCTAAGGGATTGGCTGAGATATTTAAATCTAGGGCTGGAGAAAACCCTGGAGAAATGAGAGTATGCCTTCTGTGGGCCCCAGGGCGTTGGGGGATGGCGTAAAGAAGTAAGGGGGCTTTTCCATTTCTCACCTTTAAAGGCTAAATTCTGCCAAGATTTACACCTTATTGCAGTCCGTAGGATTTCACAAGCCTTAAAATTTTATGACGACACCAAGATTGGCTCCAGTGTGGTCCACAAGGTGGGAATGGGATAGCGTTAGGCAGAATATTCTCCTTCTGTCAAACAGCTGAGACTAAGATTCCCCTGTTCTGAGTGTGCTGGAAAAGCAAACACACACAAACTGGCACTGAGCTCTAACAATCCTCATGACACGTTCCCCACAACAGCTTTCATAACCTCCCATGATGGGTGAAGAACAGATGTGAAAAGTCACTGTAGCCTCAGCCTTTGTTACATGGAAGCACTTGGTTTATTCTGTCTCTACTTTTTAACTTAGGCAGAATCAGAGACTCTCATGAGTCTGAGCTCAACAGACTTATTAATCCAGCTAGTCCATTTGCTCCGAGGCAGGCTTATTTCCCAGGCTTCTGTTTTTATATGTCCCAAGTGATGGGGCTTCCAAGCCTTCCTTTGGGGGCACAATCCCATAGCCTCTTATGTCTCAGTGTCAGTTTTTTGTTTGCTTGTTTTTCCTTTAATCACACATCCTATACACATATGCTCTACAACTCATTGTGTCATACTTTTGGGAGTCCTGCACCTTAACTGTATCAATCTCTAGAGTGGTCGGAACCCTTTGCAATATACCTTTTTAAAATTCATCCTATTTCTCCCAGGTCCATCTCATTAAGCACGTGCAGTGCGCTACCTGAGATTTTGGCAAGACCGGGGGGGACCCTCTTCTCTTCTGGAATTTTATGCAGGCTGTAAATTATTTCAGGTATGCTTAAGTAGGCCTCAATCCAATCCATCTCCATCTGCAGGGCACAATTTGTCCTAGTTATGTGGCATTTGGTTGGGAAGTTATCTGAGGTCTCCTTTTTTTGTTCCCAAATTGTGCTCTCATGAAGACCATTGCTCTAGTTCAGTGGTTCCCAAACTTTACAGCCTGTGAATACCTTTCACTAAAATGTCAAGTCTCGCAAACCCCCTCCTAAAAATGAATATTTCCAGGGATTTTTCTCCTTTACCGGAGCATAAATTATAAAAAAATCAATCTTGGAAATATAAAATTTGTTTTTATGACATGCTATTTATTATTAATTATTATTTAGCATTACAGTATTTTTATTACATTATGAAAATGGCAACACTCTTCCAAGATCTCAGTTTCATAGCTTGTATCTCCTTGAATAAGCCTGTTATAACACAAGGCTCCTATGTTTCATCCAGGAGTATCAGATGTGACACAGCATGAAGGTATTTAAGAAGCCAACTCAAAGAGTTCCTCTTACAAAATCCTTCAGGTCTCAAGCAGTCCAGGCAAACAACGCACAAGCTTAAGCTTGTTCTTCATAATAATTTTAAAAACAATACTAGCTGCCTCTTTAATTTTAGAAACAGCAAAAAATATCCACCTCCCTTTCCATTTCTTATAAGAAGTCTTGATGTTTAAATCTCCTCAGTGTGATAGATATGCTTTCTTTGATCTGCTTAGCTCTTGCAAGTCCAGGGGCTCCGGGCTGCTAGCCCCATGCTGCCTAGGGTCCCTAGGGACAGCTCTGTCCACCATTAGGGAATTTTTTCCCCCGAGAACCTCCTGTAACATTTCACGAACTCCCAGTGGTTCATGAAGCCCAGTTTGGGAACCACTGCTCTCGTTTGAGCCAAACAAAGGGTTTCCAGCTGCAGTTATTCTCTCTCCAGCTGTAACCACTCTAGGTTCAGTTGTAGGCTTGAATATCTGTTTCCTCCCAGCTCTGCAGCCTCTGAGTCCTCAAGCACATGCCAGGAACTTGGCTGCCCTGCCTAGTGCCTGTCATACTCCATGAGAATGGTTTTAAACTCTCCATCTTTTTTCCTGCAGCAAACAGGCAGCGATCTGCACATAGCTCTTCTAACTGCCTTCAGGTGTGCTTAGCATGTGTTTCTTTCTTCATCCTGCCTTTCCTGCTGTTCTATTTATCTTATATTTTCCTTTGTTCTGTTTCCTTTACCCAATATAAACAAACAGCCCATAAAAACTGTAAACTTTCTTTATCTGTTCCCAACTTTCTCCCTTGTGAATCTCGCAGAATCTAATTTACGAGTGTTTGAAGTGTGATTATTAGCCAGCCAGCAACGTTTGTATAGCTCCTGCACGGGATCCAGGGCTCTGAGTCAACATGTTCCCTCCCCGCCCCCCACTACCTCAGGAAGAGAGAGACTTGCTGGTGCTAAATTGTGTGTCAGATCCCTAACACTCCCAGTCCGCCAGCCACTCCACCCACATTTTGACTTGCAGATTAACAACTGGTGTACCTGAACTCCTCAGAAGCATCCCCTTGCAGAGTCTGTCACTAGTAAAACATCATAATTCCCAGGGTCAGTACTCTCAAGGGAACAGTACACACACCCACTTGCATGCTCCAATGTAACAACACAGCACCATAATCTATTTACAATTAAAACAAATATATGTATATTTACAAAAGTTGCCTTGTAAGAGAGAGTCAGTAAGGATAAGAAGAGTGGATTACCCAAAGAAATGAAACGTAAAATGCAATCCTAGGGGTACATTTATTAATCATTACTTTCCTATGGGTAAGCAGGGTCTGAATGAACTCTCCCCTCATAGCTAGCTGGGAAGGGGAGAGACTTCAGGTGCAAACTGTATTTACATGAACACACCTATTCTGCTTAGATATCCAGCAGATACAGTGGTGTCACTCAAAATGATCAACTTTGGCTGGTGCTGGGTTACAAATCACTTTAGTACTGAATGCAGGGGTAGTGAAATGCTGTTACCAATGTTATCACTGCGTGAATAAAGGGGCGCAGAACTGTGCTTAACTTGTCCCAAATGAGGGTCACCCTCAGCTCAAAGGGCCTCGTTAAGCCCTGTGAAAGTGGGAGGGAGAGGTGTCCTTGGATGCCTGAAATGGTCCCTAGTGTGATTTAAGTTGTTCCTTTCCACTATTCACTGGTAGAACTAAATGGGCTTTATTACTAAGCCTTTTTGTTATGCTAAGTCAGGGGTCAGCAACCTATAGCATGCATGCCAAAGATGGCACATGAGCCGATTTTTAATGGCACACTGCGGCCTGCCAGGACTCCAGTGTGCCATTAAAAATCCTGCCGCGCAGCAAGCTGCAGGGTCTGCGCTCCCAGGCCGGAGCGTCCAGCCGAGCGCAGCAAGCTGCCGGCCCCTCCCCTGCCTTCCCCCCCTTCCCCTGGAGCCCTGCTGCTGCGCGTGCAGCACTCTGGGGGCCAGGGCTGCGCACTCCCGTGGGGCAGTGTTTGGCTCCGTGGGCAGGGAAAGACACTCACCGCTCATCCAGAGCCATGCCACCATGTGCGCAGCGCTCTGAGGGGTGGGGCTGTCTGCTCCCGCGGGGCAGCGTATCTGGATCTGCTTGGAGCCTCATGGTAAGGGGGCCGGGGCCGGGGGGGTTGGATAAGGGGTGGGGGCAGTCAGGGGACAGGGAGAAAGGAGGGTCCTGGGGCGGCAGTTAGGGTGGGGGAGTCTCTGGAGGGGGTGGTCAGAGGACAAGGAGCAGGGGGGGTTGGATGAGTCGGGAGTTCGGGGGGGGCTGTCACGAGGCAGGAGTGTGGAGAAGCAGGGCCGGCTCTAGGTTTTTTGCTGCCCCAAGCAAAAAAAATGTTGGCTGCCCCCCGTCCCAGCCCTGGGCTCTCCCCCACCCACACCCCCTGCGCTGGGCTTCCCCCTTTCCCCCCCACCAGTGCCCTCCCCGCACCCTGCTGCCACCCCAGCCCTGGGCTCCCCCCTTCCCCCCCACCAGTCCCCCCCACACACACCTCCTGCTGCCCCAGCCCTGGGCTCTCCCTGCCCCCACCTGCACCCTCCTTCTGCCGCAGCCCTGGGTCACTGGTAACTCACTCCCAGGGTGGGTCATTCAGCAGGAATTTTGGATGTGCACAGAACACAGACAGGATTGGTTCCCATATGGTTACAGACCTGCAGTAAAGTGGAACAATTTTCAGCTTGTGTGATTGGAGGATCATAGAATCATAGAATCTCAGGGTTGGAAGGGACCTCAGGAGGTCATCTAGTCCAACCCCCTGCTCAAAGCAGGACCAAACCCAACTAAATCATCCCAGCCAGGGCTTTGTCAAGCCTGACCTTAAAAACCTCTAAGGAAGGAGATTCCACTACCTCCCTAGGTAACCCATTCCAGTTCTACACCACCCTACTAGTGAAAAAGTTTTTCCTAATGTCCAACCTAAACCTCCTCCTCTGCAACTTGAGACCATTACTCCTTGTTCTGTCATCTTCTACCACTGAGAACAGTCTAGATCCATCCTATTTGGAACCCCCTTTCAGGTAGTTGAAAGCAGCTATCAAATCCCCCCTCATTCTTCTCTTCTGCAGACTAAACAATCCCAGTTCCCTCAGCCTCTCCTCATAAGTCATGTGCTCCAGCCCCCTAATCATTTTTGTTGCCCTCCGCTGGACTCTCTCCAATTTATCCACATCCTTCTTGTAGTGTGGGGCCCAAAACTGGACACAGTACTCCAAATGAGGCCTCAGCAGTGCTGAGTAGAGGGGAATGATCACATCCCTCGATCTGCTGGAAATGCCCCTACTTATACAACCCAAAATGCCATTAGACTTCTTGGCAACAAGGGCACACTGTTGACTCATATTCAGCTTTTCGTCCACCGTAACCCCTAGGTCCTTTTCTGCAGAACTGCTGCCCAGCCATTCGGTCCCTAGTCTGTAGCAGTGCATGGGATTCTTCCATCCGATTCTTGTTGAACCTCATCATATTTCTTTTGGCCCAATCCTCTAATTTGTCTAGGTCCCTCTGTATCCTATCCCTACCCTCCAGCGTATCAACCACTCCTCCCAGTTTAGTGTCATCTGCAAACTTGCTAAGGGTGCAGTCCACACCATCCTCCAGATCGTTAATGAAGATATTGAACAAAACCGGCCCCAGCACCGACTCTTGGGGCACTCCACTTGATACCGGCTGCCAACTAGACATGGAACCATTGATCACTACCCGTTGAGCCCGACCATCTAGCCAATTTTCTATCCACCTTACCATCCATTCATCCAGCCCATACTTCTTTAACTTGCTGGCAAGAATACTGTGGGAGACTGTATCAAAAGCTTTGCTAAAGTCCAGAAATAGCACATCCACTGCTTTCCCCTCATCCACAGAGCCGGTTATCTCATCATAGAAGGCAATTAGGTTAGTCAACTTGCCCTTGGTGAATCCATGCTGACTGTTCCTGATCACTTTCCCCTCCTTTAAGTGGTTCAGGATTGATTCCTTGAGGACCTGTTCCATGATTTTTCCAGGGACTGAGGTGAGACTGACTGGCCTGTAGTTCCCTGGATCTTCCTTCTTCCCTTTTTTAAAGATGGGCACTACATTAGCTTTTTTCCAGTCATCCGGGACCTCCCCCGATCGCCATGATTTTTCAAAGATAATGGCCAATGGCTCTGCAATCTCATTGGCCAACTCCTTTAGCACCCGTGGATGCAGCGCATCCGGCCCCATGGACTTGTGCTCGTCCAGCTTTCCTAAATAGTCCCGAACTACTTCTTTCTCCACAGAGAGCTGGTCACCTCCTCCCCATACCGTGCTGCAGACTGCAGCTGTCTGGGAGCTGACCTTGTCTGTGAAGACAGAGGCAAAAAAAGCATTTAGTACACTAGCTTTCTCCACATCCTCTGTTACTAGGTTCCCTCCCTCATTCAGCAAGGGGCCCACACTTTCCTAGACTTTCTTCCTGTTGCTAACATACCTAAAGAAACCCTTCTTGTTACTCCTAACATCTCCGGCTAGCTGCAACTCCAAGTGTGATTTGGCCTTCCTAATTTCACACCTGCATGCTTGAGCAATACTTTATACTCCTCCCTGGTTATTTGTCCAATCTTCCACTTCTTGTAAGCTGTTTTTTTGTGTTTAAGACGAGCAAGGATTTCACTGTTAAGCCAAGCTGGTCGCCTGCCATATTTACTTTTCTTCCTACACATCGGGATGGTTTGTTCCTGCAACCTCAGTAAGGTTTCTTTAAAATACAGCCAGCTTTCCTCGACTCCTTTCCCCGTCATGTTATTCTCCCAGGGGACCTTGCCCATCAGTTCCCTGAGGGAGTCAAAGTCTGCTTTTCTGAAGTCCAGGATCTCTGTTCTACTGCTTTCCTTTTTTCCTTGTGTCAGGATCCTGAACTCAACCATCTCATGGTCACTGCCTCCCAGGTTCCCATCCACTATTGCTTCCTCTACTATTTCTTCCCTGTTTGTGAGCAGCAGGTCAAGAAGAGCTTTTCCCCTAGTTGGTTCCTCCAGCACTTGCACCAGGAAATTGTCCCCTACACTTTCCAGAAACTTCCTGGATATCTGGATGCATATAAGACTGTCCTCCATAAATGAGGAAAAGTTGAGGTGCCTTTATTATTCTTTTGTTCCACTCTTTGTTTCTATGGGGAATTTGCCAATGCAATATCACTGTCTTCCTTTTAAACAAACAAACAAACAAAAAAGGCAATGGCTGTTGAAAATAGCAATTCCAGTCCTAATAACCACTGGGAAGCATTTCTTGCTCAATTTTATCCTACTTTTTCTACAGCAAGTTACAGTGGATCAGTATATTTGATTTGGGAGAAAAGAAGTAACAGCTGCCCAAACTGAGCTTGAGCACTCCTGAATTTTGAGGTATTCAAATCTGGAAGGCAGGTGCTGGGTGGGGTGCGGGGGGTGTTGTACAGACAGACTCATACAGGATCCTTTTAGGGGTCAAGACAAAGATGCCACATTTATTATTGATCTGTAACTATTAGCAAATACCTCAATGCTTATACACATACACACCAAAATGTTCTGCAGCTGCTGGATAGTTACCGGTCCTGATTGTAGCAGCTTGGGATCCTAGCTCGTGGCAGCTAACTGGCCAGGAAAGCTGAGCACGAGGAGGAGCCGGGTCTCTGTCGGGCGCGCACCGATGCTCCTTGATGTTGATAGCAGAACGTTACCCAAAGTCTCTCATCTCACCCTTCCTTTTTTATAGGTTTTTAGTTCGGATTCAAAGTCTCTAGGTCTCGCTGTGTCACGCCGCCTCTGGGTTTGGTGCTTGATCACCTGTCAATTGCAGGCGTGACTGTCAGCCTGGGACCTGGCTTTGATCTTCCTTCTGTTGTTTTTTTTCTTTTTAGGAACAGCAAAGAGTCCTGTGGCACCTTATAGACTAACAGACGTTTTGCAGCATGAGCTTTCGTGGGTGAATACCCACTTCTTCGGATGCAAGTGGTGGAAATTTTCAGGGGCAGGTTAATATATGCAAGCAAGAAGCAAGCTAGAGATAACGAGGTTAGTTCAATCAGGGAGGATGAGGCCCTGTTCTAGCAGTTGAGTGAAAACCAAGAGAGGAGAAACTGGTTCTGTAGTTGGCAAGCCATTCACAGTCTTTGTTTAATCCTGAGCTGATGGTGTCAAATTTGCAGATGAACTGGAGCTCAGCAGTTTCTCTTTGAAGTCTGGTCCTGAAGTTTTTTGGCTGCAGGATGGCCACCTTAAGATCTGCTATTGTGTGGCCAGGGAGGTTGAAGTGTTCTCCTACAGGTTTTTGTATATTGCCATTCCTAATATCTGACCCTCATCAATAACCAAACTTCCATACAAACGGACTTCACTGAAATAAGACAAGAGATCTACATTACTCACTTCACCTCTCTACAAAGGAAAAAGGACTGTAAGCTGTCTAAACTCCTGCCTGCTACATGGGGCCACAACCGTGGTACCCCTAACCCACCCAGCAATATCGTCAATCTATCCAACCACACACTTAGCCCAGAAGAACAGTCTGTCCTATCTCGGGGACTCTCTTTCTGCCCTGCCACCCCCACCAACATGATACAGTTCTGCGGCGATCTGGAAGCCTACTTTCGCCGTCTCCGACTCAAAGAATACTTTCAGGACAACACTGAACAGTACACTGATACACAGTTACCCTCCCACCAACAGCACAAAAAGAAGAACTCCACATGGACTCCTCCTGAGGGTCGAAATGACAGTCTGGACCTATACATTGAATGCTTCCGCCGACGTGCACAGGCAGAAATTGTGGAAAAACAACATCGCTTGCCTCATAACCTAAGTCGTGCAGAACGCAATGCCATCCACAGCCTCAGAAACCATCCTGACATTATAATCAAAGAGGCTGATAAAGGAGGTGCTGTTGTCATCATGAACAGGTCTGACTACCAAAAGGAGGCCGCCAGACAACTCTCCAACACCAAATTCTACAGGCCACTTCCCTCAGATCCCACTGAGGAATACACTAAGAAACTGCACCATCTACTCAGGACACTCCCTACACTTACACTGGAACAAATAAACATACCCTTAGAGCCCCGACCAGGACTATTCTATCTACTGCCCAAAATCCACAAACCTGGAAATCCTGGACGCCCAATCATCTCGGGCATTGGAACTCTCACTGAAGGACTGTCTGGATATGTGGACTCTCTACTCAGACCCTATGCCACCAGCACTCCCAGCTATCTCCGTGACACCACTGATTTCCTGAGGAAACTACAATGCATTGGTGACCTTCCAGAAAACACCATCCTGGCCACCATGGATGTAGAGGCTCTCTACACCAACATCCCACACGCTGATGGAATACAAGCTGTCAGGAACAGTATCCCTGATGATGCTACAGCACAACTGGTTGCTGAGCTCTGTGCCTTTATCCTCAGACACAACTATTTCAAATGTGATGACAACATATATCTCCAGATCAGTGGCACCGCTATGGGCACCCGCATGGCCCCACAATATGCCAATATTTTTATGGCTGACCTGGAACAACGCTTCCTCAGCTCCCGTCCACTCACGACCCTTCTCTACCTACGCTACATTGATGACATCTTCATCATCTGGACCCATGGGAAGGAGACTCTAGAAAAATTCCACCACGATTTCAACAGCTTCCACCCCACCATCAACCTCAGCCTGGACCAATCTACACGGGAGGTCCACTTCCTAGACACTACGGTGCAAATAATTGATGGTCACATTAACACCACCCTATACCGAAAACCTACCGACCGCTATGCCTACCTTCATGCCTCCAGCTTCCATCCCGGGCACACCACAAGATCCATTGTCTACAGCCAAGCACTGAGGTACAACCGCATCTGCTCTAACCCCACAGACAGAGACCAACACTTACAAAATCTCCACCAAGCATTCTCAAAACTACAGTACCCGCACGAGGAAATAAGGAGACAAATCAACAGAGCCAGACGTGTACCCAGAAGCCTCCTACTGCAAGACAAACCCAAGAAAAAAAACCAACAGGACTCCACTGGCCATCACATACAGTCCCCAGCTAAAACCCCTCCAGCGCATCATCAGGGATCTACAACCCATCCTGGAGAATGATCCCACACTTTCACAGGCCTTGGGTGGCAGGCCAGTCCTCGCCCACAGACAACCTGCCAACCTGAAGCATATTCTCACCAGTAACTGCACACCGCACCATAGTAACTCTAGCTCAGGAACCAATCAATGCAACAAACCTCAATGCCAACTCTGCCCACATATCTACACCAGTGACACCATCACAGGACCTAACCAGATCAGCCACACCATCACCGGTTCATTCACCTGCACGTCCACCAATGTAATATATGCCATCATATGTCAGCAATGCCCCTCTGCTATGTACATCGGCCAAACTGGACAGTCTCTCAGGAAAAGGATAAATGGACACAAATCAGATATTAGGAATGGCAATATACAAAAACCTGTAGGAGAACACTTCAACCTCCCTGGCCACACAATATCAGATCTTAAGGTGGCCATCCTGCAGCCAAAAAACTTCAGGACCAGACTTCAAAGAGAAACTGCTGAGCTCCAGTTCATCTGCAAATTTGACACCATCAGCTCAGGATTAAACAAAGACTGTGAATGGCTTGCCAACTACAGAACCAGTTTCTCCTCTCTTGGTTTTCACTCAACTGCTAGAACAGGGCCTCATCCTCCCTGATTGAACTAACCTCGTTATCTCTAGCTTGCTTCTTGCTTGCATATATTAACCTGCCCCTGAAAATTTCCACCACTTGCATCCGAAGAAGTGGGTATTCACCCACGAAAGCTCATGCTGCAAAACGTCTGTTAGTCTATAAGGTGCCACAGGACTCTTTGCTGCTTCTACAGAACCAGACTAACACGGCTACCCCTCTGATACTTTCTTTTTAGGGTGGATGCTTCTTGCTTGAGTTAGGGCTGTTGTCTAGTTCTTCAGCCATTGGTATTTGAACTTTATCTCATCAGGACGGGCTGGTGCTGGAGGTTGATTCTGTCACCCATACATACCTCATTCACACATCTCAACTAGACTAATAAAATTACAGTATGGCTTGCAAAAATGGAGGCTGCAGCACAAGCCTTCTACAAAATGGAGTAAGCATTTTAAAATGGGTTTTGAATTACAATATTGCACAGAAGTTACAATGTAGGCAAAATGGCAAGTGTAATGAAATGGTGAACAGAAGTTGTATTGTAAGTAAAATGGCAAGTGTAATGAAATGGTGAACAGGAGTTACAATGATACAGTGAATAACTAAAAACAATTTCATTCACATCGTTTCTACAGGGGGCTGTGGGCTCTGTGAGGGAGCACGGCAGCATGTGAGCAGCAGTGTGTCTGGCGCTGCGCGCAGCCAGACACGCTGGTCTGAGTGGCACGGTAAGGGGGCTGGGGGGATTAGAGAAGGGGTAGGAGGTTCGGGGGGGGGCAGTCAAGGGACAGGGAGCAGGTGGGGTTGGATGGGGTGAAGGTTCGAGGGGGCAGTCAGGGGCAGGGAGAAGGGGGTTAGATGGGTCAGGGGTTCGGGGGGCAGTCAGGGGACAGGCAGTAGTTGGATAGGCATGGGAGACCCAGGGGTTTGTCATGGGACAGGTAGGGGGTGGGGTCCTGGGGGAAGTTGGGGGGGGTCTCAGGAGGGGGCAGTTGGGGACAAGGAGAAGGGAGGCTTAGATAGGGGGTGGGGTCCTGGGGGCAGTTAAGGGCAGGGGTCCCGGGAGGGGGTGATCAGGGAATGGGGGGGTTGGATGGGTTGGGGTTTCTGTGGGGGGCAGTCGGAGGGAGTGGATGGTGGCGGGGGGGGGCTTCCCTCCCCCTGGAGTGTCCTGGTTTTTTAATGTTAAAATATGGTCTCCCTACCATTCACAGTGCAACTCTCTACTCACAGCATGCTGCCGCATGAGGTCCCCCTCTTTCCCTTCCAGTTGGTAGTGGCCAAGGGAATGCTGGGAAATGTGGTTCTTTCCCTGCTCCAGGGCTGGCTCTATAGGCAGGAAGCTAACCAAGGAACTACAGCTCCCAGAGCCCCCTGTTGGTTCTCAGCTCCCATGCCGCCCCTGCAAATGGTCTGCCCCAAGCAGGTGCTTGCTTTGCTGGTGCCTAGAGCCGCCCCTGTGGAGAAGGGTTGGGGCAGGCAGGGAGAAGGGGGGGGTTGTATGGGTCTGGAGTTATGGGGGTCCTGTCAGGGGGCAGGGAGCGGTTGGATGGGGCGTGGGAGTCCAGGGGGTCTGTGGGTGTGGATAAGGGTTGGGACAGGTAGGGGGTACGGTCCTAGGGGGGCAGTCAGGGGACAAGGAGCAGGGAGACTATGATAGGGGATAGGGTCCTGGGGGGCAGTTAGGGGCATAGAGAGGAAGAGAATGGGCCAGAACCAGGGAGAAGGTAGGTACCCACTGTATGTGGGCAGGGCCAGGACTCCAGACCGGCAGTGGGGTGAGTGGGTCCGGCAAGAGCTGGCGGATGGAACCCCTGAGCAGCAGTGGGCTGAGCCACTCAGCCCACTGCTGGTCTGGGGTCCCGGCTGCAGGCCCCGCACAGCCCGCTGCCAGCCTAGGTGAACAGAACCCCAGACCAGCAGTGGGCTGACCGGGCCAGCGTCATAAGATCAACATTTTAATTTAATTTTAAATGAAGCTTCTTAAACATTTTGAAAACCTTGTTTATTTTACAATACAACATTAGTTTAGTTATATAATACTTGTAGAGAGAGACCTTCTAAAAAACATTAAAATGTATTATCGGCACACGAAACCTTAAATTAGAGTGAATAAATGAAGACTCAGCACACCACTTCTAAAAGGTTGCTGACCCCTGTGTTAAGTGTTTAAAAGGGCTGAAAATCACTTGCTCTTTTAGGGTCTTTTGCTAAAGGATCCTCCCTCAGCCTTTGGGGAGGATCCACAAGGTCCAGGAACTCAAAAAATTATGGGGAACAACCAAAAATGTAACAGAAGCAGGTGTGAAGGTCAAAGGGACAATTGCTTGTGGTGAGACAGCATCTCTGCCCAGCCTCAGAGCTGAAAAGCACTAAGAACTGGGTGGAAACTTAATGGACTGACCTGTAGAGATCACAGCAGAGAACCAGGTGGCAGAAGGTGACCAGCAAGTAGAATGGTGGCTTCTGAGACATTGAGCAGCACATTGGCTGTTGGAAAAGAACACGGATGGCAGGGTGACTGGCAGTGAGGGTGGGGCAGAGCAAGCAAGGTGTCTTCTTCCGCAGGTGGGAGGTGAACTCACACAGATGTACCGCTGAATCCTGGGTCTTCACTGACCAAGGACAACCACTGTCAGTGGGGGGTGTGGTGAGAGAGCAGAGAGGGGAACAGAAAAGGAAATGGTTGTAGACCACAAGAACATGAGGCAGAAGGTACTGCCCCACACACTCTGCAGAGTGGGTGTCCTACTCACAGTTTTATGATTATGAATCCTGCTTGTGGCATTTTTCCCTAATGTCAGGCAATTCCCACCTTTCATTAAAAGTTTCTTTTCTACATGCTGTGCTTGCGAGTGGGGAAGTATTGCCTCTCAGAGGTGCCCGAGGTAGTGTGTAATTTTCCCAGGTCACTGAGTGAGGGTGTGAGCCGGTTCTGTGTTGTACTGTTGAAGAGGAACCCCCAGATATAGTACCCGGCCCTGGTTGCTGCTGACTCCACCTGGCAGAAGGGTTATATTTTCAATAGAGTAGATTTTCTCCCAAGGATTCAGTCTTTGGAAAAGGTGCTGATTTTTAATCAGAACCAGTATCCAAGTTTTCATGAACACCCCATGCCCTTCAAGGAGTTTCCTGCCTAAATGGATGACAAAATGTCTTTTTGTTGCTCCTCATTTTTCCTAAACTCATTGATCCTCAAAGACAGGATCCTTGTGACTTCCTTCCTTCAGTGCTGGCTCCACAGTGTCTTCTCATTCTCCTGTTTCTTTCACATCCCCAATGACCTGTTTTTCCTCTTGACTTTCATATGAAAATAGGGCTTCCATTGTACTGGCTGTACAATTCTTAATTTACATATGAACCGAGGCGGAAAAGAAACATCCTACATCTGACAGAGAAATGGTTTGTCATCTCTGCCTTGAAAACATATTTTATGAACAGCTCTTTCAGCACACATACATACGTCCTTAAACATCACCTGAACATAGATCACACAGTAATGATGACACGAGCTTCCATTAGACACCTCAGACACAACCCTTGTTTGGATAAATACTATGAAAGCAGCATTTTAGGTGTAGTGAGTGTATCAGGCCTGATACAGAACAGTGAACCGTCTACCAGTTGGTATTGAGGCGTTTGTAAGGTCACAACTCTGTTTGTACTACAGCTTCCCCCAGTGAAGCGCCACCTCTTGAGAATATTGGGTAAGGAAACCTTGAGTATAGTTATAGCTCTGGGTGTCTAAAGCAGTCCTCTGCCCTCTTGTGGTTAGTAGCCTTCAGATTTTAAGGCCCGAAGAGCTCATTACAATCCTCTAGTTTGATTTCTTGCAAAACACAGGCCATAAGAATTCATCTGGTGATCCCTAGTGGAAGGAATTATTCTTCCCTATGAAAAGTTCTTTGGCAACAGGATCATGCCTATAAAGGGCTCAGTCCACTGCTGGGACTATTATCAGTAATAAGATAATAAATCATGTCCCATTGTAGGTGCTGTTTGGCTAAGTTATAACTCAAATAAGAGCACAGGACTGGGACTCAGGACCCCTGGACTCTTTTCCTAGTTCTGAAGGGGGAGTCTAATCTAAAAGAACAAAGGAGGCTTTTGAATATGAGTCAACAATGTGATGCCGTTGCAAAAAAAGCTAATATAATTTTGGGCTGAATTAACAGGCATATCATATGTAAGACACAGGAGGTTATTGTCCTGCTCTATTTGGCACTGGTGAGGCCTCAGCTGGAGTACTGTGTCCAATTCTAGGTGCCACACTTTAGGAAAGATGTGGACAAATTACAGAGCATCCAGAGAAGAGTAACAGAAATATAAAAGGTTTAGAAAACATGGCCTATCAGGGCCGGCTTTAGGCCTATTCCACCAACTTCAGTTTCAGGGCTTGGCTACACTGGAGAGTTGCAGCGCTGGTGGTGGCTTTACAGCGCTGCAACTCACTCACCGTCCACACTTGCAAGGCACATACAGCGCTGTATCTCCCTGGCTACAGCGCTGGTTGTACTCCACCTCGACCTGGGGAATAACGACTATAGCGCTGGTGATGCAGCGCTGCTCCTCCAGTGTGGCCACCAAAAGCGCTGTTATTGGCCTCCAGAGGTATTCGGAGGTATCCCAGAATGCCTGTTCAGCCACTTTGCTCATCAGTTTGAACTCTACTGCCCTGGCCTCAGGTGACCAAGCATCAGACCCGCCCTTTAAATGCCCCAGGAATTTTAAAAATCCCCTTCCTGTTTGCTCAGCCAGGTGTGGAGTGCAATCAGTGAATCTTTCCAGGTGACCATGGCTCCACGTGGCAAACGAGCCCCAGCATGGGAATTGCTGGACCTCATCAGTGTTTGGGGGGAGGAAGCTGTGCAGTCCCAGCTGCGCTCCAGCCATAGGAATTACGATACCTTTGGGCAGATATCAAGGGCCATGCTGGAAAGGGGCCATGACCATGACACGCTGCAGTGCAGCGTTAAAGTGAAGGAGCTGCGGAGTGCCTACTGCAAAGCCCGCGAGGGAAACCGCCGCTCCAGCGCTGCCCCCACGACCTGCCGTTTTTACAAAGAGCTGGACGCGATACTTAGGCGTGACCCCACCGCCAATCCGAGGACCACGATGGACACTTCAGAGTGGGGGGGGGAGGAGGAAGAGGAAAGCGAGAGTGAGGATACTGGGGTGGGAGGAGACACCCCAGAGTCCCAGGAGGCATGCAGCCAGGAGCTCTTCTCAAGCCAGGAGGAAGGTAGCCAGTCGCAGCAGCCGGTACTTGGTGGAGGACAAACAGAGGAGCGGGTTCCCGGTAAGTGGCTTTTATTTTCAGGACTGAAATTTTTCGGGAGAGGAGGGAGGGTTAGGGCTGCATGCAGGCATGCCTAGATGCAGAACAGCGCATTGATGTGGTCTATCACGTCGCGGTAATCGGCCTCTGTAATCTCTGCAAAAGTTTCAGCCAGAGCGTGGGCAATGCGCTTGCGCAGGTTTCTTGGGAGAGCCACTGTGGTCCTTGTCCCAGTCAGGCTAACGCGTCCGCGCCACTGTGCCGCGAGGGGTAGGGAGACTATTGCAAGACACAGGCAAGCTGCATAGGGGCCAGGGCGGAATCCGCATTGCAGTAGAAGACCCTCCCGTGCTTCCCAGGTGACCCGCAGCAGTGAGATATCTTCCAGGATAAACTCTTGTGGAAAATGTTGGGATAGTGTTCAGTGTAGGTGCCCCCTGCAGCTGTTTGCTTTCTCCAACGCACAGAAACCCGAGAACAGTACAGCCCTGAAATAATCAGTCCCCCTTACTCACCATTTCGGGGCTCCTGTGGGTTATGTGCGCTCTCTTTGGGATGGGAAAATTATGCTGTTGTGAAGACTGTTACCCTCCTTAACTGCGGGGGAATAACTGTCTGGTATAAACAATGCTGCCTCTGTTAAGTGTTGCATTTTTGCCTTTACAGATGCAAGCTTGAGATCTCGGCTGCCCGTGTTATCAACGGCTGAGAGACTACAAAACCTCCGGAAGAAGTCGCGAAAAAGCAAACAAGACATGCTGCAAGCAGTTATGCAGCACTCTGTCACAGAGAATCAAAAAGTGCAGGACTGGAGGGAAAGGGAAAGCAGGATCCGCCAGAGAAATGCAGCGGACAGGAAGAAAAGCACAAAGCAGTTGATAAGCATCCTGGAGCGCCAAGCAAACTCTATGCAGGCGCTCGTAGCCATGCAGGCGGAGCACTACTGCACCCCCCCCCCCCCCGCCGCCACCCTTGTCCCAAAGCTCTTTCCCTTGTGTCCCCATGTCAGCTCAAAACCCCCTTCCCCAGCATCCAGGTTCTTACCACCACCACCAGCTGCCTCCAACACCTGTATGTTCACCAACCAGCCCTGAGAACTACGACCCTTACCCTCTGCACTCAACCCCCATCACCATGCAGTATAGCCATCCTGAAGTGCAACAGTCATTGCACAGCACTCCAGACAGGACATATTCAAACCTGTGACTCTACAGTTCCCCACCCCACTCCCCTGCCCTTTTAGGTTCCCAAAAACATGTGTGTCTATCAATAAAGTTATTTTCTTTTCAATAAATGAATTCTTGGCTTTGAAAAGAGTCTTTATTATTGCAGAAAGTCAAAGATACCTTAGCCCAGGAAAGAAACAGGCACTGCAAATCAGCTTAGCAAACACAGATTCCTGCTAACATTGTAACCACTGCACTTCACTCCCGTGCAAGGCACCAAACATTACTGTTGGTTTTCAGCCTCAAATTCCTCCCTCAAGGCATCCCTAATCCTTGCAGCCCTATGCTGGGCCTCTCTAGTAGCCCTGCTCTCTGGCTGTGCAAATTCAGCATCCAGGCATTGAACCTCGGAGGTCCATGCCTGACTGAATCGTTCACCCTTCCCTTCACAAATATTATGGAAGGTACAGCATGCGATATAACCACAGGGATGCTGCTTTCCCCCAAGTCCAGCTTCCCATACAGAGATCGCCAGCGCCCCTTTAAACGGCCAAAAGCACACTCCACAGTCATTCAGCACCGGCTCAGCCTGTAGTTGAACCGTTCCTTGCTGCTGTCAAGGCTCCCTGTATACGGTTTCATGAGCCATGGCATTAATGGGTAAGCAGGGTCACCAAGGATCACAATTGACATTTCGACGTCCCCTACTGTGATCTTCCGGGCTGGGAAAAAAGTCCCGGCCTGCATCTTCCTGAACAGGCCAGTGTTCCGAAAGATGCGTGCATCATGCACCTTTCCGGGCCCTCCTGTGTTAATGTCAATGAAACGCCCACGGTGAGCCACAAGCGCCTGGAGAACCATGGAGAAATACCCCTTCCGATTAACGTACTCGGATGCTAGGTGGGGTGGTGCCAGAATAGGAATATGCATCCCATCTATCGCCCCTCCACAGTTAGGGAAACCCATTTGGGCAAAGCCAGCCACAATGTAGTGGACATTCTCGAGAGTCGCTGTTCTTCTTAGCAGGATGCGATTAATGGCCCTGCAAACTTGCATCAACACAATTCCAACGGTCGACTTTCCCACTCCAAACTGGTTCCCGACCGATTGGTAGCTGTCTGGAGTTGGCAGCTTCTCGATTGCAATAGCCACCCGCTTCTCCACCGGCAGGGCAGCTCTCAATCTTGTGTCCTTATGCCGCAGGGTTGGGGCGAGCTCAGCACACAGTCCCATGAAAGTGGCTTTTCTCATCCGAAAGTTCTGCAGCCACTGCTCATCATCTCAGACTTCCATGACGATGTGATCCCACCACTCAGTGCTTGTTTCCCAAGCCCAAAAGTGGCGTTCCACGGTGCTGAGCATGTCTGTGAATGCCACAAGCAATTTCATGTCGTACGCATTATGCGACTCGTTATCATCGTCGGACTCCTCACTGTCACTTTGGATCTTAAGGAATAGCTCAACTGCCAAACGTGATGTGCTGGCGAGACTCGTCAACATACTCCTCAGCAGTTCGGGCTCCATTTCCCACAGAAATCGCGCTGCACAGAAACCGTTGAAAGAGGCAAGATGGCGCCAAACGTGGACGGAAAAACAGGGATTGCTGGTATGTGAAGCGATGCATCACGGGGCGTTGGGACAGGAAGCAGAATGACCCGCACCCTCCGCCCCCTTCCCACAACCCACGGCGCCAGCATGGGAAGAGTTGCTCTGTGGGATAGCTGCCCATAATGCACCACTCCCAACATTGCTGCAAATGCTGCAAATGTGGCCACACTGTAGCGCTGGTAGCTGTCAGTGTGGCCACACTGCAGTGCTTTCCCTACACAGCTGTACGAAGACAGCTTTAACTCCCAGCGCTGCACACCTGCAACTGTAGCCAAACCCTCAGTTACAGCTACTGTGGCAGTTAGAACTGAGTGCCTGACCTTGTTCCCTTGATTGCCTTTGACTGGCCTTCCCCAGTGTGACTCACGAGGGGGTGGGACTGACCTAGGCAAGCAGGCTTTAAAAGCCAGAGGCAGAGCAAACAGGGGAGCAGAGCGGACAGGGAGCTGCAGACAGGGGAGTTTGAGAGGGAGTTGGACAGAGGGAGGCTTACGATGGTTAGGAAGACCCACAACACCTGTGCCAGCACTGCTTCTGTCTCCTCCACCTGCGCCTGTAGCCAGACAGAGCACCTGAGCATGGATGCTTCTACCCAGATCCTGGTGTGGTTTTGCAGGGACTGTAACTTGCAATTTCCACTTACTGATAACCAGGCTGGGGGGACCATCCAATGTGAAAGGTGCCTGCTGGTGGAATCTCTCAGGCAGCAGGTGGGGGAGCTACAGGAGGAGGTGGCTAGGTTGAGGAGCATCCGAATCCACGAGCAATTCCTGGACAGTGTCCATGTGGAGACAGCTGAGGTAGCTGTCCCAGTACACAGGACTGCTGACACACCACTGGTGGAGGAGGAGATGGCTCAGGGTGGACACTGGCAGCTGGTTACTTCTGGCAGCGGGCAGTGCTCCACCCCTGCTCCGAACCCTCCCGCCATGGTAATAGGTAACCATTATGCTCTTCTTGATACAGGAGAGAAGGAATCACCCACTACAGTAAAAGAGGAGAAGCCTCATACCCCTGAGGCTGGGAGGTCTGCTGCCACCACTGCAAATAGGAAACATAGGGTAGTGGTGGTCAGAGACTCTCTGCTGAGGGGGACGGAGGCGCCCATCTGTCGCCCTGATATTTCATCTCGGGGGGTATGCTGCCTGCCGGGGGCCCGTATCCGAAATGTTACAGAGGCATTGTCGAGGATTATCCAGCCCTCTGACTACTACCCCATGCTACTCATCCCTGTGGGCACAAATGATACTGCGAGGTGTGACACTGAGCGGATCAAGAGTGACTACAGGGATCTGGGAGTACGGGTGAAGGAGTCTGGAGCGCAGGTGGTATTCTCTTCGATTCTTCCTGTCAAAGGTAGGGGCCCGGGCAGAGACAGATGCATCATGGAGGTGAATGCCTGGCTGCGAAGATGGTGTTGCCAGGAGGGCTTTGGCTTCCTCGACCACGGGATGCTATTTGAGGAAGGACTGCTAGGCAGAGATGGCGTTCACCTTTCAAGGAGGGGAAAGACCCTATTTGCACACAGACTGGCTAACCTAGTGAGGAGGGCTTTAAACTAGGTTCGACAGGGACAGGTGAGCAAAGCCCACAGGTAAGTGGGGAACATGGAGACCTGGGAGATGGGTCAGAATAGGAGGGAGTGTGGGCTATAATGGCAGAGAGAAAGGAGAGTCAGGGCAAAACTGGGAGGCAAGATCAAACCAGAATCTTAGATGCCTATATACAATGCGAGAAGTATGGGTAATAAGCAGGAAGAACTGGAAGTGCTAATAAATAAATACAACTATGACATTGTTGGCATCACTGAAACTTGGTGGGATAATACACATCATTGGAATGTGGGTGTGGATGGGTACAACTTGCTCAGGAAGGATAGACAGGGGAATAAGGGAGGAGGTGTTGCCTTATATATTAAAAATGTACACACTTGGACTGAGATGGACATAGGAGACGAAAGTGCTGAGTCTCTGGGTTAGGCTAAAAGGGGTAAAAAAAACAAGGGTGATGTCATGCTAGGAGTCTACTACAGGCCACCTAACCAGGTGGAAGAGGTGGATGAGACTTTTTTTAAACAACTAACAAAATCATCCAAAGCCCAAGATTTGGTGGTGATGGGGGACTTCAACTATCCAGATATATGTTGGGAAAATAACACCGCGGGGCACAGACTATCCAATAAATTTTGGACTGCATTGCAGACAACTTTTTATTTCAGAAGGTTGAAAAAGCTACTGGGGGGAAGCTGTTCTAGACTTGATTTTAACAAATAGGGAGGAACGCATTGAGAATTTGAAAGTAGAAGGCAGCTTGGGTGAATGTGATCATGAAATCATAGAGTTTGCAATTCTAAGGAAGGGTAGAAGGGAGTACAGCAAAATAGAGACAATGGATTTCAGGAAGGCGGATTTTGGTAAACTCAGAGAGCTGATAGGTAAGGTCCCATGGGAATCAAGACTGAGGAGAAAAACAACTGAGGAGAGTTGGCAGTTTTTCAAAGGGACACTATTAAGGGCCCAAAAGCAAGCTATTCCACTGGGTAGGAAAGATAGAAAATGTGGCAAAAGACCACCTTGGCTTAACCACGAGATCTTTCATGATCTAAAAAATAAAAAGGAGTCATATAAAAATGGAAACTAGGACAGATTACAAAGGATGAATATAGTCAAACAACACAGGAATGCAGGGGCAAGATTAGACAGGCAAAGGCACAAAATGAGCTCAAACTAGCTATGGGAATAAAGGGAAACAAGAAGACTTTTTATCAATACATTAGAAGCAAGAGGAAGACCAAGGACAGGGTAGGCCCACTGCTCAGTGAGGAGGGAGAAACAGTAACAGGAAACTTGGACATGGCAGAGATGCTTAATGACTTTGTTTTGGTCTTCACCGAGAAGTCTGAAGGAATGCCTAACATAGTGAATGCTAATGGGAAGGGGGTAGGTTTAGAAGAGAATATAAAAAAAGAACAAGTTAAAAAACTCTTAGAAAAGTTAGATGCCTGCAAGTCACCAGGGCCTGATGAAATGCATCCTAGAATACTCAAGGAGCTAATAGAGGAGGTATTTGAACCTCTAGCTATTATCTTTGGAAAATCATGGGAGACGGGAGAGATTCCAGAAGACTGGAAAAGGGCAAATATAGTGCCCATCTATAAAAAGGGAAATAAAAACAACCCAGGAAACTACAGACCAGTTAGTTTAACTTCTGTGCCAGGGAAGATAATGGAGCAAGTAATTAAGGCCCGTGGAAACTGTTCGAATTGGGCCCCACACTTCCTAAAGCCGGCCCTGGCTGCAGGGAATACATCACATCTCTCTATGTGAGACAGATGCATGTATATCTATCATTCTCTATAGAGATAGACAGACAGTCATGTACCTTTATTTGCTATTTTTCTCACTCTCTCTGATACTATGGGATAGTATTAAAATGGAAAAAAGTAAATGATGGTTATGAAGATTAGAGAGATACAATGGCAGATAGTAAACAGCCAGTATGAAAGTTTTAGAGTTCACTTAAATAGCTGAAAGCTAAGAAATAAAAATGCTGACACAAGATGACAAAGCGCCAGGTTTAATTTTTAAAGCAATTTTTACTTAACATTTTCTACTGATGCCCAGGCAAATTTCCGTCTATGCAGAGCCCTTCCCTTCTATGGTGACACTGAATACGCACTGTCAAGTAACACAGAGACTGAAACAATGTTAATGTCAGCTTTTGGCCTTTGGCCCCACTCCCCCGGCCAGAGCCCTGCGGCCCCGCAGCAGCGCACTCCCAGCCGGATCCCCGCAACCCCATGGCCCTGCTCCCCAGGCCAGAGCCCCGCAACCCCGCGGTCCCGTTCCCCGTGTTTCACATAGAGAGATGTGATGTATTCCCTGCAGCGGGAGAGGGAGAAAGCTGATAGCTGAAGCTCTGTCAGGAGCACAGCTCCCAGCTCATCTGCTCCAGCTGGTGAACTCTCAGCTGTTCACTGGCTGAGTGTCCAGGGCTGGTTTGGTGGAGCTAGGTTCAAGTCTAAAGAAGGTGAAAGAGGCAGGAACGTCTTTTACTCTCTCTCCTGTCCTGTAACCTTGTGGAAAGGAAGCTCAGAGCAGAGCCTAAGGACTGATATAAACTGAGTTTGAATCAAATGCAGCATTAAGGGAGTTTTCAAATCTCCTAATATGGCTGCAGAATTAACACTGTTAACTGTTTAGCAACACATTCAAATGCTGTTAAAATGAGGGAAAGTGGCTGTACATGGACTGGTTTGATAGAAATCGTGTCCAACCCTTTTCAATATTACTTAATGGAGAGCACTGACAAACTCTGGAATGTGAGAGTTAAGATATCTGCCAGCTCCACAACCTGTGTCACAGTTCATCCCCATTCTAATCTCTCCCCTTTTTGGCTTCTTCTTGATTCCAGGCTGAAGCAGCACATCTCACAGTCTGTATTTTCCTTAAGCCCTTTTCTCCTGGAGCCACCTGACAGTGGGAGAATCTTGGCTTTCATTTTTAAAAAAAGTCACTAGCCCTCCTAGTGGCAGCCTGAAATGGGAACAGAATGTCCACCAAATGCTCAGAGACCAGCAGGCAAAGAAAAAGAACTCATGGTGCATTTTTTTAATCTCATGATTTTGGGGGTCTGATTTTTGAAGGCAAGGCATTGATCATCATAGATTATTAGGGACCTCAAGAGATCATCTAGTCCAACCCCCTGCTCAAAGCAAGACCAAACCCCAAATGGCCCCCTCAAGGATTGAACTCACAACCCTGGGTTTAGCAGGCCCATACTCAAACCACTGAGCTATCCCTCCCTCTTAATACTGTAAACTGCATAATGCCATCACCATAACTTGTCTGACAGGCTAAGACTGCATATGTAGCTTTACCCCAGCATGATGGAAGACAGCTAGTAGGAGGATGCCAGGCCATGACAAATAGGTATCATGCAAGACAAGGGAAGCGAGCACACCTGTTCATGACTGAGCTGTCCATCCTGCCTACAGCACACGAGTGGACATCAGCATCAGTGAGAGAGAAGTTTCCCTTTCTCCCCTTTATGTGCATAGGTCACATTTGTCTAAAGAGCAGGAATAGCCTTAACAACTGCTGAGCCAGAATCCAACACTAGATTGACTTTTCCCAAAGACAGTAATCTGATAGTGTCAAGCCAGCTCCACGACCTGTGTCACAGTTCATCCCCATTCTAATCTCTCCCCTTTTTGGCTTCTTCTTGATTCCAGGGGAGTCCGGCCCTGCACCCCTCTTCCTGGGACTCTCAGTGACTCTCAGCCAGCCAGTAAAACAGGTTTATTGGACAACAGGAATGCAGGCTAGAGCAGAGCTTGTAGGCACAACCAGGACCCCTCAATCAAGTCCTTCTGGGGGTTCAGGGAGCTTCGTTCCCAGTTTGGGATTCCCTGCACTGCACCCCCCCAGCCCAAAACCGAAACTGACCCAACCCTCTCCAGCCGGCTCTCTGCCTTTGTCTAGCTTCCCGGGCAAAAGTGTTGACCTCCCCTCCCGCTGCCTAGCTCAGGTTACAGGCCCAGGTACTGTCCATCACCTAAAGTTATCCCCTGCCCTCCCATTCACTGTGCAGACAGTTCCTACTCCATCACAGATAGCAACAAGCCACTTTTGTCTCATCTTATAGTTAGATTGTAAGCACTTTGGGGCAGGGCTGTCTTTCTGTCCTATGTACACCCAGTACACTGGAGTCCTGCTCCATAACTGGGGCTATACTATAACAACAAATAATTGTAACCATCATCTCCCCTCTGCAGGCCTTTACTGAGCATAAATACACAAAAGGGCACACACACCCCCATGAATGACCATTGCATCTTGGAATTCCAGGAATGCACCTGTTTCGTTTATCTAAGGGCATGCAGAATAAGTGTTTGAAATGGTTCCAGTGGGGTAGTTGCTAAGGTGAGAGCTGACTGCAGTCAGTATGCACAACAGCCCAGATCACAATTAACTCATTAATGCTGTGACAGTGAAATGAGGGCTCTAGTACTATCTTAGCACTTTGCCACCCAATCCCTGATCATCACAACACATGAATTGGTGAACTAGAACTGGAACAGGAAAGGGATCCAACAGGTGCAGTAGGAAGATGGTAAAGTGGACTGCAACCCAAGCCCAGTGTGTATCCTCACACTGAACAAAAGCAACCGTCAGACCGGATTTCAGAAAACATTTGCTCATGTCAAAAAGGTCTAGCAGCTGCTGGAGGCATCTCTTGCTGGAAGCCCCATCCCTTGGGCCATTTTAAAGAAGGCTGTAGAGAACAATCCATGCCTTGCCCACAGCGGATGGACGAGAGAGTCTTAGAGTTCTCTGCCCTCGCCCGCTGACTCTTTGCTAATCAGCCCAAGATAGGGCCTGCTATCACCAATTCCAGTGTGACCACAGGATAGGGTTAGGAGTCTCAGGTCAAATCACTTGAGTGTAATAAACAGCTGGAAAACTTCTCATTCCCAGCCACTTTTCTTTCCTAGTAATTGGGCCTGAGCCCTAGCACCGATAGTACAAACAGGTCTCCAACCTCAGCTTGCTGTGAGGGAAAGGGAAGGTGGCAAGTCTCAGGGCTACTTCAGTGCACAGCAAGTGGTTGTGGAAGCTTCTGCTTCACAGCTCATAGTATTGCAGTCAGAAAATATACCCAGTGCTCACACAGTACTGTTATGCCACCATGCTGACCAATCAGCAGAGCTATGTGGGGAGCCCAGGACTGGAATAGCAGGGGGCTGGAAGGCAGGACTGAGGGGCATTGGCAGAGCTGTGTGGGGAGCCCAGGGCTGGAATAGCAGGAGGACATTTGCAAATTCAAACTTGGACACTGAAGACTCTAGCCCCATTTGGCCTCAGCTACAAGTGCCAATAAAAATTCATCTTTAGGAATTTGGCTCAACGACAGCTTTGCTGCCATTGGAGACGGAATGAAATCCCTCTGGCTGGAGCTAGGGCCCTGAGTGTCACACGAAAAGGATGCAGCCATGACTCAAAGACAAGCAGGCCAGGCTCGTGGGCTCTTTTCACATGCTGCGAACTTTGAGAAAAGCAAGAAAACATGGAGTTAAAGGGTACACAGCTCTGGATTCAGCACTAGGTGTCACAGCAGCCAGGGCCGGCTTTAGGATTTTTGCCACCCCAAGCAAAAAAAAATTTTGTCCGCCCCCCTTTTTTTTCATGCCCCCCGTCCCCTCACTAACTCCACCCCTTCTGAACCCCTTCCCCAAATCCCCAGCCCCACCTCCTCCCCCCGGCATGCAGCATTTCCCTCCCCATTGCTTCCTGGGGCCCCCACGACCTCCCACCCTAGCTCACCTTTGCTCCGACTGCTCCCCTGGAGTGCCACCGCTCCGCTTCTCCCCACTCCCTCTCAGGCAAGGGAGGGCGGAGAAGCGGAGCAGCGGTGCATTCAGGGGAGCAGGCGGAGCAGAGGTGAGCTAGGGTGGGAGGGGCACAGGAAGTAACGGGGGATAGAGGAACCACTCCCCGCTCCAGCTCACCTCCGCTCCACCACTGGTGGCTCAGCTTCTCCTCCCTCCCTCCCAGCCTTGCTGCATGAAACAGCTGTTTCGCAGGCAGCAAGCCTGGGAGGGAGGGAGAAGAGAAGTGGCAGCTGGGCACTCAGGGGAGCCGGCGGAGGTGAGCTGGGGCAGCGAGTTGGGGCCACGGGGGCACTTTTTCCCCATCCCCCAGAGTTGGCACCTATGATGGCTGGCGCCAGAATGCCGCCCCTAGAAATGTGCCGCCCCAAGCACTTGCTTGTTTTGCTGGTGCCTGGAGCCGCCTTAGAACTGAATATGTAGGCCTTAGAGCTGAGCCAGGGTCTTTCCACAGGGAGACGTTACGCAGGCAGTCCTTTAGTGCAGCAGGGTAAGGAGGCTCGAGCCTGGTGCCAAAAGGGCTTGGGAAGCCCATGGGCCAGTGCTGCTCCCAGCAGAGAGCGCCAATTGCTGCATTTCCCATTGAGAGGGACCACGTATGAGAGTGGCGAGAGGCTATGCTGTGCTGGATGAATATTGCTGGCCCCAGACCCATATGTTACCTGGCGAGCCCAGAAGAGCTGCAGCTCAGTGCACCTGGCATTTTAAAGAGATTAACCCCTTCCTTCAGATGATCTGATCTGGGATTAGGGGGAGACCCTTGCTGCAGAAGCAGCTGTCAGACTTATTAGAAAATGAAGTGTGTGGGCCCCCCCCACGAAATATCAGAGCAAAGCCCCCTTGTAGGGGCAAAGGGGCACAGCTATGAGGGCTGTGTCCTGTGCAGGGATGCAGGTTGATAGCATATTTAAGATTTTCCCCATCACACCCCTCCCTTCCTCCCACAACAGCAAGAGCATGAAGACATGGCACCGAGATGCAGGAGGAGGGAAGAGACCTATGTGAGACAGGTCTGTGCACATGGCCGCTCTCCTGATCCAGCTCTGAGAAAGCTTCCCAGTCCAATTCTCCCTCATTCCACCCCCCACCAAAATGGGGAAGGGGCCCAGGGCAGCAAGAGTACATTTGGGTCCCAGGCAGGGACAGATTAGGTCATAGGTATAGGTCTGTGATGCCCAGGGTCCCAACTTCCACAGTTGTGACCACCACAAACGCTCAGCTTTCACCATTAAAAAAAGCCTTCATGGTTAGCAAGAAAAGCTGGAAAACACGGCCTGAGGATAACTGATGCAGGGACATCTGTGGAGCACCTCAATCAACAGCTCTGAGAGGTAGAAACTGCCCCATTCAGCTGAACATGGTGTTAATACCAAGACCACCGCTCTGATGAGCTCCACCAAGCCCACCCCAACAGTGGCTCTGCATGTAGCAGGAGAAGAGTGCAGCAGACCCAGCCAAAGAACCCATCCATCCACTCACCTGCCCCACGATAAAGTACTCAAGGGGGGTGCTGGGCTACCTCCCCTGACTCTCTGCGGGAGCCCAGCTAAGGCCACCTTTGCCACTGACTATTGTGCAGATTGGGGGCCTTTGTCTGGCACCAGAACTCCAAGTGGTGGAGGCCTAGACTGCCTTAATGTCCCACGAAGGTGCAGGGTAGGGGGAGACGCACAGACAGCAGCAGCAACCCTCTACAGTTACGCCCTACCCCAACATCCTTTCCTGGGGGTGTCGAAGCATCCCAGAGCAAGGGTAGCCTCCTCTCAAATTCCACAGGCGCTTCCGCACGCAAAGGCTTGTACACCCCTCCAATACACAGCCAGACACTACAATATTTTGACAAGTTTAATTTTTTCCCTTCTATTATACAAAATATTTTACAATTAAAAAAATTTTCCCTCCAAAATCATATACAGATATTTATAATTCACAAGATTCAATTACAGGTGGGGGGCGGGGGGAAGAGACCATCTGCACAGAGAAAATAATTCCCAGTTTATTGTACAATGATGGACAATCAAGTGAAAATTAAGACCTTACCCCCATCCCTGCTTTTGGCCAAGGTGCTTTTATAGTTAGCCAGCTTCCCCCCAGTTTCTGGGTGACCCCCCAAACTCAGCCCCAGGGCCTCTTCTCACTGCAGTCTCAGAGCCTCCTCACAAATCCCAAGTGAGAGCGAGCCCAGTGAGAGACACTCAGAACCAGGACACTGTTACTAGCACATGGAAGAGGGGAAAGAAAAACCAACAAGCCTCACAAAGTGACCCACCCACTGCACACACGTGGTGGGGGTAGGGCTGTATGCTCAGCTGGGAAAGACCCAGGGTTAGTAGCCCCAGCACTCACAGACCCCACAGCAAGCCGGGACGGGCAGCCCCAGCACTAGAAAGCACTCCTACACCTAGCCAGCACGCCCAGAGCCAGTCGTTTGAGTGGGCAGTCTCAGCTGCACAGCATAGTTATGGCAGGGTCTGACATGAGGGTATCACAAATGCAAACTTGTTATTTTATCTTCTAAGAAGTGATCTTGATATGTTCCTATGTCCCCATCCCTTCCACCCACCACTGATTTGCTTCCCCGTGCCAGCAGCACTTCCCCGTGGAGGGTCACAGTCCCTTGGGGAGATGGCGCCACATGAGCCGCTCACAGATGCTCAGGCCACAAGAGGCAGGTGAGAAGTTACACGCTACCGTGGGAGGTCCTACAGAAATGGCAGCCAATGACTTGCCCCCAGCAGCTGAAGGGCAGATTTGAAAAGATGATGTGTGTGAACCCCAGTAAACCTTTGTTTTTTCCCCTCCCTAGAAGGAGCTTGTGGGACATAACTACTGGCCTGGGCCCACCCTGCATTCACAGGGGAGCCCGTCCTCAAGTCACTGCTGCAAGCCAAAGGCCTGGAGCAGGGTGGGAAGGTCACGGGCATCGGCTGCCCCATACAGATCACTCTGGCCCAGCATGGAAAGGGCCATGCGGAGGGTGCTCCAGATGTTGTCAGACATGGCACCTTGCTGGCCCCGTGGGCCCCGGCTCTTCTGCTGCATGTGCAGGGCCTCCAGGAAGTGCTCCACTGCTTCACTGACCAGGGGAGGGAGGGAGACAGAGTTAACTGGGGAGGTTTGTACATCCTATGGGTGAGAAGGACCCACTAGATCCCCTCTTTGGATGGCTCAATAATCACCCTTCCACACTTCCTCCAGCCATTCTTCTTACCCCTGCTCCTCACACACCTCATCATTGGCCCACGGGACCAATGAAGCCAATGTCCAAGCTGCAATGGACGTGGCTTGACAGCCCCACCTCCAGGCACAAGCTTGAAGGCAACCACAACAGATCCTTTCTGTAGCTCCGAGATGCTCCCTCCCTTTGATACTGGGAATCAAGGGAGTGGGAAGCATGTGGGTTGGTACTTTGCTCCTGGGGCAGACAGACCTGCTCTGCTCCCTCCTTGCCAAGGTTAAGGAGCGCATCCTATGCCCAGAGGGACCAAGTGGAACTTCCCCACCAATAGCCCCTCACACGTAGCCACTAGCTTCCCTTCCCTTGACCCCCCTTCCCAACTAACTGATTGGCCCCCACTGATACTTCGTCATAGCAGACTTGGCCACCCCCAGTACCCAACCCCCATCTGGCCCCTCATTCCCACTCACCGATGGGCCCCCAGGTTGATGCAGCTGATGCCCAGGTTGTAGCGGGAGCGGATGTAGCCTGGCTGCAGCTCCAGTGCCCGGCGATAGGCGGCCACAGCCTCCTCACTGCGATTCCCGTTGGCCAGAGTGGCACCCAGCTTGTTCCACAGGAGGTGATCCTGGAGTCGGGGGGGGGGGAAGCAAGTGGAACTAAGTGACAGGGGCACCAGGCATCCCACCGAGCCTGTCCTTCACAACCCTCCCCACTTCCCCATCTCTTCCCCACTCCATCCAGTATTCAAACCTACCCACCCCCTCAGGTCAGCCTGCTGCTCACCCCACTGGCCTTTCCCCGCAGGGCAGAGCCCAGCCCCACCTCCCCATACACACCCACAATCCTTCATCAGCCCTGCCCCCCTAAACCCCACTCTGCCCCCTTACGTTGGGGCGCACGCTCAATGCGGCACTGAAGCAGTCCACGGCCTTCTCATACTCGCCGCTCAGGTTGAAGAGGACGCCCAGGCCGCACTGCACATCGGGGTCCACGGCCGAGGGGTCACTGCGCACGGCTGCCAGGAACAGGTCCTTCACCTCCATGAACAGGGAGCTGAGGAGGGAGAGAATGAGGGAACCCACCCATTGATGGGCGCAAGCTCCCCCCCCAACCCTTTCTGGGGTCACCCCCACCCCAATGGACCCAGCTACAAGACCACAAGCAGGTCTAGGATATTCTGCACCTCCCTCAGTTTCCCCATCCTCCAGACTCACTCAGACAGTAGGGAGCCCAAGATGCGCTTGGAGGACCCCAAGCTGCTTCCTTCTGGCTCCTTCCCCACCAGGTGGGCATAGGCTGGCTTGTGGCGCAACCAGTCACGCAGGGTTTCGCATGCCTGCTTCTGCAGAGACTCATTGGTGAAGCTGACGGCCAAAGCCATGAGCGCAGTTACATTCTCTGGCTGCAGCTCCAGGCACCTGCAGGGCAGAGGGGGAGAGAGTGCACAGCATTCACATTTTTGGAGATGTGGATAAGAAGCTTCAGTGGCCTTTTAAGAACACTTCTCCAGCCACCTTGGTGGGCTATGAACACGTTGAACAGCAAGCGCCAGTGTCCAGGCAAATTAAGGAGGGATCCATTACAGGGCAGGAGACCTTGATTGGGTCAGAACCCAACTCTCCACAGCAATCCACAGGGAACTTATCCTTCCAAGTTTGCATTTGGTGCAGGGAAAAAAAGCACTGGAACTTTGTTTAGCCTTTAAGCAGGACAACCAAGATAAAGGTGTGTCATTAGTGGCCAGCAAGCCAGTCCCTCTGGGAGCCACGAGCAGAACCCAGGAGTCCTGCTTTAGATCCCCTCTTCACTAGCTACTCACTGCCTGAGGGCACTGATTGCAGACAGCTCTTGTTCATTCTCTGCTTGGGTGGTTCCCAGGTACTGCCAGGCCTGATGCAGAAACAGAGACAAGCTTATTTATACTTCTTCAGATTGCAAATACAATTAAAGGCACCATCATGTGCCCTGGGCACCTTTTTTGGAGATTAAAAATAGCTGTACCCAAGTCAGCAGCCTCAGCCCACTTCTGTTAACCAACCCCTCACCTCTCCCACACTCCCCAGGAAAATAGGTGGGCTCTGCAATGCATCCTGGAAGTCAGCAGGTTTGGGCTATTTGGAAAGGTGGAGGGGGAGTGAGTTCCTCCCCGCCCCCCCCGTGCTGCCCCCTAGCCCCCCCACACACAACATGCTGCCAGCAGTCCCCCCGCTGCTAAACGCTGGGGGCTCCAGCTTTAGCACCTCCACCCATCACAACTGGGACTAGACTGCAGGGTAAGGAAGAAAGAGGCAGGTCTCAGGCCACTGAGGGCCTCAGAGAGGTGGCACAGCCCAGAAGACAGGATATTGGAGTGGGAATGCTAAGAGATAAGAGACTCAGTCAGCAGCAGCTTGCTGTGGTCCACAGGCTAATCATTATGTCATGATCGACAGTACTGAGGCAGCTGAGAGATCTAAATATAGCAGCATTGACACCTGACTTGATCTTCATCCATCACCAGATCACCTACGCATGTAGCCAGCACAGCCTCCTTGCTGCACCCACAACCATCCCGACTGACTAACGTTAAAGAGGTTTAAATCAGCTAGATATTATGAGTTGTCTCGCCCCCACACCCTAAGCGTGCTCATCGTCTCACCCAGAAACGGAAGGTTTGATCCAGGCTGACAGTTGGCTGAGCTGACATCATGAAGTAACAAGCATAAGCCATACAAAAGTCCCCTTAAGCAGGGAAGCCGGTACCCTGTTCTCTTTAAGAGAAGTGTTACTAGCCACCAGCAATGGACCCAGCCACTTGTCAATGGCCTTCATGAGCCAACACAGGTGATGACTATGTGCCCCCACCCTTCCAGAGCCTCAGTGTGAAACTACCTGAGACTCCAGCAGAGCTGACTGAACATGCGTGCCCTCGGAACACTGCCCTGTCCCCTGGAAAACAGAGTTTAGTCCGAATCTCAATTTTATCCTCACAGCAAGGACTCAGACTAGCCGCCTGATCAGGGCTCTGTGAATACTAGGACGACAGCAAAGCATCCCTTCTTTGTCTCCTGCACAGCCATAGCACACCATATAGAATGGGCCCAAGACTTCCACGATGGCCATTCCAACAATATTCCCTCTCACTCTGTCACTGGCCCTCTAGAGTCTAAACCATGGTGACTCATAAGGACAAAGCCAAGGAAGTAGGTGCCTAAGAGGCCACATGATCAATGGCAAAGACAAGAGCCCATAGTCCTATCAAAACACTGGGATAATGGTAGGATGACAAATGGGAATGAGGATATGGAGGTAGATATTACCACATCCGAGGTAGAAGCCAAACTCGAACAGCTTAATGGGACAAAATTGGGGGGCCCAAATAATCTTCATCCAAGAATATTAAAGGAACTGCCACATTAAATTGCAAGCCCATTAGCAAGAATTTTTAATGAATCAGTAAACTCAGGGGTTGTACCATACAACTGGAAAATTGCTAACATAGTTCCTATTTTTAAGAAAGGTGAAAAAAAAGTGATCCGAGTAACTATAGGCCTGTTAGTTTGACATCTGTAGTATGTAGGATCTTGGAAAAAATTTTGAAGGAGAAAGTAGTTAAGGACACTGAGGTCAATGGTAATTGGGACAAAATACAACATGGTTTTACAAAAGGTGGATCGTGCCAAACCAGCCTGATCTCCTTCTTTGAGAAGGTAACAGATTTTTTAGACAAAGGAAACACAGTGAATCTAATTTACCTCGTTTTTAGTAAGGCATTTGATACGGTTCCACATGGGGAATTATTAGTTAAATTGGAAAAGATGGGGATCAATATGAAAATTGAAAGGTGGATAAGGAACTGGTTAAAGGGGAGACTACAACAGGTCGTACTGAAAGGTGAACTGTCAGGCTGGAAGGAGGTTACTAGTAGAGTTCCTCAGGGATCGGTTTTGGGACCAATCGTATTTAATCTTTTTATTACTGATCTTGGCACAAAAAGTGGGAATGTGCTAATAAAGTTTGCAGATGACACAAAGCTGGGAGGTATTGCTAATACAGAGAAGGGATATCATACAGGAAGATCTGGATGACCTTGTAAACTGGAGTAATAGTAATAGGATGAAATTTAATAGTGAAAAGTGCAAGGTCATGCATTTAGGGATTAATAACAAGAATTTTGGTTATAAATTGGGGACACATCAGTTGGAAGTAACAGAGGAGGAGAAGGACCTCGGAGTATTGGTTGATCACAGGATGACTATGAGCCACCAATGTGATATGGCCGTTAAAAAAAAAACTTATGCGGTTTTAGGATGCATCAGGCGAGGTATTTCCAGTAAAGATAAGGAGGTGTTAGTACTGTTATACAAGGCACTGGTGAGACCTCATCTGGAATACTGTGTGCAGTTCTGGTCTCCCATGTTTAAGAAGGATGAATTCAAACCGGAACAGGTACAGAGAAGGGCTACTAGGATGATCCAAGGAATGGAAAGCCTGTCTTATGAAAGGAGACTGAAAGAGCTTGGCTTGTTTAGCCTAACCAAAAGAAGGCTGAGGGGAAATATGATTGCTCTTTATAAATATATCAGAGGGATAAATATCAAGGAGGGAGAGGAATTATTTAAGCTTAGTACCAATGTGGACACAAGAACAATAAGCGAATTAAGCGAATCCACAGGTTCCATAGAGTCTCTATGGATAGAAATTTCATGCTCTAGTAAAAATATAACAGTAGGGATCTATTATCGACCACCTGACCAGGACAGTAATAGTGATGATGAAATGCTAAGGGAAATTAGAGAGGCTATCAAAATTAAGAACCCAATAATAGTGGGGGATTTCAATTATCCCCATATTGACTGGGAACATTTCACTTCAGGACGAAATGCCGAGATAAAATTTCTCGATACTTTAAATGACTGCTTCATGGAGCAGCTGGTACGGGAACCCACATGGGGAGAGGCGACTCTAGATTTAATCTTGAGTGGAGCACAGGAGCTGGTCCAAGAGGTAAATATAGCAGGACCGCTTGGAAATAGTGACCATAATACAATAGCATTCAACATCCCTGTGAGGGGAAGAACATCTCAACTGCCCAACACTGTGGCCTTTAATTTCAAAAGGGGGAACTATACAAAAATGAGGGGGTTAGTTAGACAAAAGTTAAAAGGTACAGTGACTAAAGTGAAATCCCTGCAAGTTGCGTGGGCCCTTTTTAAAGACACCATAATAGAGGCCCAACTTCAATGTATACCCCAAATTAAGAAAAACAGTAAGAGAACTAAAAAAGAGCCACCGTGGCTTAACAACCATGTAAAAGAAGCAATGAGAGATAAAAAGACTTCCTTTAAAAAGTGGAAGTCAAATCCTAGTGAGGCAAATAGAAAGGAGCACAAACACTGCCAACTTAAGTGCAAGAGTGTAATAAGAAAAGCCAAAGAGGAGTTTGAAGAACGGCTAGCCAAAAACTCCAAAGGTAATAACAAAATGTTTTTTAAGTACATCAGAAGCAGGAAGCCTGCTAAACAACCAGTGGGGCCCCTTGATGATCAAAATTCAAAAGGAGCGCTTAAAGATGATAAAGTCATTGCGGAGAAACTAAATGGATTCTTTGCTTCAGTCTTCACGGCTGAGGATGTTAGGGAGATTCCCAAACCTGAGCTGGCTTTTGTAGGTGACAAATCTGAGGAACTGTCACAGATTGAAGTGTCACTAGAGGAGGTTTTGGAATTAATTGATAAACTCAACATTAACAAGTCACCGGGACCAGATGGCATTCACCCAAGAGTTCTGAAAGAACTCAAATGTGAAGTTGCGGAACTATTAACTAAGGTTTGTAACCTGTCCTTTAAATCGGCTTCGGTACCCAATGACTGGAAGTTAGCTAATGTAACGCCAATATTTAAAAAGGGCTCTAGGGGTGATCCCGGCAATTACAGACCGGTAAGTCTAACGTCGGTACCGGGCAAATTAGTTGAAACAATAGTAAAGAATAAAATTGTCAGACACATAGAAAAACATAAACTCTTGAGCAATAGTCAACATGGTTTCTGTAAAGGGAAATCGTGTCTTACTAATCTATTAGAGTTCTTTGAAGGGGTCAACAAACATGTGGACAAGGGGGATCCGGTGGACATAGTGTACTTAGATTTCCAGAAAGCCTTTGACAAGGTCCCTCACCAAAGGCTCTTACGTAAATTAAGCTGTCATGGGATAAAAGGAAAGGTCCTTTCATGGATTGAGAACTGGTTAATGGACAGGGAACAAAGGGTAGGAATTAATGGTAAATTCTCAGAATGGAGAGGGGTAACTAGTGGTGTTCCCCAAGGGTCAGTCCTAGGACCAATCCTATTCAATTTATTCATAAATGATCTGGAGAAAGGGGTAAACAGTGAGGTGGCAAAGTTTGCAGATGATACTAAACTACTCAAGATAGTTAAGACCAAAGCAGATTGTGAAGAACTTCAAAAAGATCTCACAAAACTAAGTGATTGGGCAACAAAATGGCAAATGAAATTTAATGTGGATAAATGTAAAGTAATGCACATTGGAAAAAATAACCCCAACTATACATACAACATGATGGGGGCTAATTTAGCTACAACGAGTCAGGAAAAAGATCTTGGAGTTATCGTGGATAGTTCTCTGAAGATGTCCACGCAGTGTGCAGAGGCGGTCAAAAAAGCAAACAGGATGTTAGGAATCATTAAAAAGGGGATAGAGAATAAGACTGAGAATATATTATTGCCCTTATATAAATCCATGGTACGCCCACATCTCGAATACTGTGTACAGATGTGGTCTCCTCACCTCAAAAAAGATATTCTAGCACTAGAAAAGGTTCAGAAAAGAGCAACTAAAATGATTAGGGGTTTAGAGAGGGTCCCATATGAGGAAAGATTAAAGAGGCTAGGACTCTTCAGTTTGGAAAAGAGAAGACTAAGGGGGGACATGATACAGGTATATAAAATCATGAGTGATGTTGAGAAAATGGATAAGGAAAAGTTATTTACTTATTCCCATAATACAAGAACTAGGGGTCACCAAATGAAATTAATAGGCAGCAGGTTTAAAACAAATAAAAGGAAGTTCTTCTTCACGCAGCGCACAGTCAACTTGTGGAACTCCTTACCTGAGGAGGTTGTGAAGGCTAGGACTATAACAATGTTTAAAAGGGAACTGGATAAATTCATGGTGGCTAAGTCCATAAATGGCTATTAGCCAGGATGGGTAAGAATGGTGTCCCTAGCCTCTGTTCGTCAGAGGATGGAGATGGATGGCAGGAGAGAGATCACTTGATCATTGCCTGTTAGGTTCACTCCCTCAGGGGCACCTGGCATTGGCCACTGTCGGTAGACAGATACTGGGCTAGATGGACCTTTGGTCTGACCCGGTACGGCCTTTCTTATGTTCTTATGTTCTTATGTTATGTAACAAATGGATATAAACTGGACACTAGGAAGTTTAGATTTGAAATTAGATGAAGGTTTCTAACCGTTAGAGGAGTGAAGTTCTGGAACAGCCTTCCAAGGGGAGTAGTGGGGGCAAAAGACATATCTGGCTTCAAGACTAAGCTTGATAAGTTTATGGAGGGGATGGTATGATGGGATAGCCTCATTTTGGCAATTAATTGATCTTTGATTATTAGCAGGTAAATATGCCCAATGGTCTGTGATGGGATGGATCTGAGTTACTACAGAGAATTCTTTCCTGGGTGCTGGCTGGTGAGTCTTGCCCACATGCTCAGGGTTTAACTGATCTCCATATCTGGGGCTGGGAAGGAATTTTCCTCCAGGGCAGATTGGCAGAGGCCCTGGAGGTTTTTCGCCTTCCTCTGCAGCATGGAGCACGGGTCACTTGCTGGAGGATTCCCTGCACCTTGAGGTCTTTAAACCTCGATTTGAAGACTTCAATAACTCGGACATAAGTTAGGGGTTTGTTACAGGAGTGGGTGGGTGAAATTCTGTGGCCTGCATTGTGCAGGAGATCAGACTAGATGACCATAATGGTCCCTTCTGACCTTAAGTCTATGAATCTATGTTCATCTCCCTCAAGTGTTTCAGTCCCATCACTGACAGCAGATTGTCAGAACTGGCCCTTCACCCAAATGGAGCAGCGTGCCCTGACCTCAAACAACAGGAGATAGTGATCTGGCCAGGGCAAGGGTAAGCTCTCCAGTTGTCCAACCTCCAATCCTAATCAGGACACCAAATCAGAAGTGAGACCAGCTGTCTGAGTTGAGCCAGACTCCTAGGATCAACCCACCCTAGCTGTCAAGTCCTCAGCTGACTCAAAAGACTCAGCATTTGCATGGCTGTTGAAGCCACTGAGCATCACCCACCTTGTGACTCCAATGCCACCATGGTAAGGACTTCAGCATCTCATGCAGGGAGTCTGGTGCTTCAGGAAGACAGATACCCTAGAACCTGACCCATCTCAGTTATAGCCCCAAGATTCTAACCAGCTTTAGTCTGGGAGACCTTCTGCACCATAGGTCAGGTGCACACAGCTTGACCATCTTCTCAGTGAGCCCCCTGGGGTTCACATACAAGTACACGGCCAGAGTTATACACCTGAGAACAGGAGTCACCCACACCACCCCCTGCAGCACAGATCCCCCAGGCCTGGAGTGGTGGGCCATATTGCAACCCCAGGCTGTATCTCTGGGGATCCTTGTATTACATTCATAAAAGTTCTCTGTATGATCATGTTCTACTCCATGGGGGCAGGTTACCTCAGCTCCTCCAGGAGCTAAAAACAGTGGGGGTGATTACCCTGGGGATTGTAAACATCCCCAGAGAAGCACCATACCCGAGGGAGGTTTGCATATACTGGTACGAGCTGGGTCTTCCAGAGACCAAGTGACAAAGAAAGGGCTTCTGGTATAAAAGGCTGAGTTTAAAGATATTCAGGATCTTATTTTGATTCAGCAAATGGGCAGGACCTTCTGTCCAAGGGGAGTCCCAAGCCTTGTGGAAGGATTGGAAGGGCGCTGGCTTACCAGATTCTGCATGTGGAAGGTGAGTGATTGCTGGCGTACTTAGCAAGCGGGTAAGAATTTTTATTGTTTTTAATATGGTTTTTCTGTGATGCTTTTGCCCTAGAATAAATGTACTTTGCTTTGGAAGAGCTGTATGGTGACAGGTAAAACACTGTTGTCTGTGGAGAGAAAGCAACACAGAGGCTCTGGCCATTAGGCAGACTTGCTTGCTGGTGATAGTGTATGGTAGGGAGCTGTACAGCTGTAAAACTCCCAGCCAGAAAGGAGTGGGACATGGGCCCCCTGCCCAGAGACATGAGGGCTAGAAACCTGAGACAAGGCTGAGCACCCCCGGAGTGGGCCACGAAGGTGAGGATACAAGTGCAGTTGCTTTGAAACTCTGACAAGTGGATCTCCCATCCCTAGACTAACCCAGTCTGACCTTGCTTAGGGAGCTGAGCCAGGCTCCAAATGGCAAGATACCTGGAGCAGACCTGCTCTCCTTGCTCCTCACCTCCACGTGGTCAGGTTTCTGCTGCACCGCAGCCTCAAAGAGCAGGACAGCATTGGGGAGGTCACCCTTCTCCAGGCACTTCAGACCCTCGTCAAATGGCTGTGGATGATCCCTCATGGGATTGTCCTTCTCAAAGAGATAACCCTACCAGAGACAGCAAGCAAGGGGTCAACACTATGGGCAGGAGACAGGTGCGTCAAGGGCATGACTCAGAAACAGCTGATGTGCACCCACATGCCAGATCAACACTCCCACCCATTTCAGCTCCAACAGCCAGAGACACTGCAATGGGTGATGAACGGGTGGTCCCTCAGCGCATGGAGCGGCTGGTATGTCCCTCCTGAGAGGGCTGGAGTGTGCCAGCTCGCAGCAGACGTGGGCAAAGCAGCTCCTGCCCCCTCTGCTTCCCACTCAGTCTGGGGTGAAAGGTCCCACGCCCCAGCCTGGGGAGAGATGTATCGGTTGTGCAGGGTTGTGTGTGTAAAGTTTACCAAATTTAGGGAGTCTCCATCAATACAGGGGACACAGAAAGAAATGGCTTGTGTTGTGGGGAGCACCAGAATTAACTGCTGGTGTGTTACAACTGATTTGCATCTTCAGCAGTGGGCAGGGCTTTGGCAAGAACCACCATGTATTTTTTCCAGTCTGACCCCGGTCAAAGGTATTGACAGAGACTCTGGCAGCAGCAAACTTCCTCACAGCAGTGCCCACCCATGCCCACAAGAGACCGGCTGTCAGGAACAGGGTCTGGCCTTTGACATTAAGAGGGGATCCCAGCAGCATGAGCTGCCTTGCAGCAGCACTCTCAGTAACCATTACTCTCAGCCTGGGAGAAGAGATTTTGGGAGCTCTCAGAACTGCCCAGCACAGCACCAGGACCCGCATTCGCTGCCCCCCATTACCTTGTCATAGGAGGAGGTACTGAGGTCCTCATAATCTGAGAGCCAGGGGTGAGCCTCTGCATCTCGCTTGGCCATCTCCTCCCACTCTGCCTGAAGCTTGTCCCAGAAATCCACATCTGACTGAAGAGAGGAGGAGGAGGTTAAAGGATAGCACCCTGCTGAGCTCCCCCTACATGTTCCCTGGAGATTCCTCTCTCTAGGCCTCTGAGCCCCACTCCTCATCTCTCCCCTCGCAAGAAAGGGGACTCAGACAGTTCTGGGGCCCTGAAGCACCCTTCATACCCCAACCTCTCTGTGACGCTCTGTACCTCATGGGAAAACCCTACACCCCCCATGTTCATCCTTATAAAAGGATTGTCTGGTATCCAATACACAGTTTGCCATGTTGGGTGTCTTCAGAAGACTCATGATGCACTGAGCATTGCTGTTACAGTGAAGTTATAGTAATTGTTTTTACAGTAATGTTATAGATTATAATTTCATGAGGTTATGAGGCTGAAAATGTGTCCTCATGGCTTAAAACAAGCCCAGGCAAAAACTCCAAGAGCAGAGGGGCAGTTCACACCCCCTCAGGGCATGTATGGGACAAATCCAGCCCAGCCTCACAGGAATAAGGGACACTGGCCTAGGCAACAACAAAGGATCTGTTGGACTCTCGAGTGAGTCACCCTCCTTCCTTTGGTCATTTTAGGTCTACGATGAGGTAACGTTCACCTGACTCTGAAGTTTGTAAGGGTATTGAAAGTGTTAAGACCAGCTTAGAATGCGTTTTGCTTTTATTTCATTTGACCAAATCTGACTTGTTGTGCTTTGACTTATAATCATTTATATCTTTATAGTTAATAAATCTGTTTGTTTATTTAACCTGAAGCAGTGTGTTTGGTTTGAAGCGTGTCAGAGACTCCCCTTGGGATAACAAGCCTGGTACATATCAATTTCTTTGTTAAACTGACAAACTCATCTGCCCACTGGATGCTGTAAGCGTATAACTGGACACTGCAAGATGGAGGTTCCTAGGGTCGTGTCTGGGACCAGAGATATTGGCTAGTGTCATTCGATTGCACAATCTGAGCAGCTCACATGCCAGAGGCTGTGCGTGAACAGTCCAGGAGTGGGGGTTCTCACAGCAGAGCAGGGTAAGGCTGGCTCCCAGTGTCAAGGATTGGAGTGACCTAGCACATCACTGGTCCAGATAACACCAGAGGGGAATGTCACACTCTCCCCTCCAGTTTTACCTCCACTGCAGTCTTGGCTTGCTGAAATTCTGTATCCAGAGTTGACACATTCCCAGTTCGGGAGAACTGATCCACCCAGGCATCTGATACCCCCTAGAGGGAAAGAAATAAGATGGAGCTCCTTGAGATTGCAAGATTAAAAAGCAATGCAATGCATCTCCCCCTCCAGCAAGGGGTGCTGGAAGGACCCCCCCCCCCTCCACCCACACAAGTGAACACTAATTGCACAGGGATACTGCAATGGAGCAACCACATTCTGGATTCTCCCACCTGCCAAGGCATCGCTGTGAAGAAGTTCACACTGCCAGAGCCCATCCCTGCTCCTGGGTAGGCACTGCTTTGGAGAAGCTCATGCTCTGGAAGCCCCACGCCACTGTTGGCTGAACGTTAACGGGACCCTGCTGAGAGAAAGTTCACCCTGCCATTGTCCCTCCCCTCCCCCAGGCTGGGCAGGGCTGCAAGGAAGTTTGCACACCTGTGAGCAGCTGGGGCTGGGGTCCTACCTGCTGCTGTATAAACTCAGCTGTCCACTGCTCTGCCTGATCCTGGTCTCTGGGGGTCAGGGTCACCTGATTAGCCTCAATCGACACCCTCCCGTCTCCAATCTGGCGGACAAACTTTAGGAACTGTGGCAAAGAAATGAAATGTGGGAAGAAACCTTCACCAACAACCCTCACCAAACTCTCCATATTTGCTAGGCAGATCTGGGCCCCCAGAATCAATAGAACCAGAAGGAAAAGGGGATAAAATGTGCCAGTTTCACCAGAGTTGTATGGTGGAAGGCATGATCCTGGGGGTTGTAGAGCTCAACCCCCAGAACTAGAGGGAGAAAGGAGGGGAGACACAGAATGGCAGGAGGTCTCACCCCCCCGCCCACCACCACACACACACACACACATACCTTCGTGGGGCTCCATGGCATTTCTCACCTCAGAATTGTTGAGTTTGGGGTCATCCACTTTAGAAAGGAAATCATTGGCAGTTTTCTTAAGCTCATCCTCAGGTTGATATTCCTCATACCTGTAATCAGAGAGAGAGAGAGACAGAAAGAGTCTGATCTGACACTAAGGGCTTGGCTACACTTGCAACTGTAGAGCAATTTAAGTTAAACTAGCCTTTGGAGAGCACAGTAGGGAAAGCGCTCCTGTCTGTCCAGACAGAGCTGAAAGTGCACTGGCATGGCCACATTTGCAGCACTTGCAGCTGCATTGGGAGAGGTGCATTATGAGCAGCTATCCCGGCTTCAAGTGGTTGCAATGTGCTTTTCAAATGGGGGGAGGGGTGGAGCATGACAGGGAGTGTGGCGGGAGAGAGAGTGGGTTTTTGGGGTGTTGAGAGTGTGTCAGCACGCTGTCTTGTAAGTTCAGACCCCTCTCCTTCCCCCACCTCTCTCTCTCTCTCTCAGCAAACATTAGCTGTTCGTGTTTTTCTCAGACCAGATAAGCAGCCCGCACTCCAAAACTGAGCTTTGAAAGGGCACTTCCCTGTCCCGAGTTCACAAAGACAAGAGAGGCCACTTCAGTTAAGGGGATTATGGGACGTTTGTAATGTTACTTCTTGTTTACACCGGCACTGAAGCCTGTCACCCAATACGCAACAGCTGTTAATCCTCTCGGGGAGGTGGAGTACCAGCAGGGCCAGCTCCAGGGTTTTTGCCGCCCCAAGCGTCGGGGGGGGGGGGGAAGCCGCGACTGCGATTGGCGGCAGCTCCACTGCGCCACTTTCTTCTTTGGCGGCATGCCTTTCCCTCTGAGAGGGACCCACCGCCAAAGAGCCGAACGTGCCACCCCTTCCCCTTGGCCGCCCCAAGCACCTACTTGTTGCGCTGGAGCTGGCCCTGAGTACCAGGAGTGCTCCAGCCAGGGAGTCAGAGCGCTCTATGTGTCTTGCCAATGTGGATGGGGAGTAAAGTAGAGCGCTCTGAGAGGCTTTATTGCAGTATAACGTCCAAGTGTAGCCAAGGCCTTAGCAATAGGGGGCTCCATGTTTGTTCAGTCTACCCCTCTCTCTGCATCAGGCCACACAACAGTCCCTGAGGCTGGAGAGCCCACGTGATCTGTTCTTCGCCCAACACTATTCAGAATCTTTATTAACAACCTGGGAGCTGGGAGAGCTCAGTGGTTTGAGCATTGGCCTGCTAAATCCAGGGTTGAGAGTTCAATCCTTGAGGGGGCCATTTAGGGATCTGGGGCAAAATCAGTACTTGGTCCTGCTAGTGAAGGCAGGGGACTGGACTCAATGACCTTTCAAGGTGCCTTCCAGTTCTATGAGAGAGGTGTATCTCCATATATTACTGCTGAGATAACTGTGCCAGATGACACACCGATTGGTAGAGTGAAATAATAAGGATAAACCAATTATATAAAGCAATTTGGATCTCTTGCTAAGCATTTTAATACTGCCAAAACCAAGGTCAGATATCTAGGAATAAAGAACACAGGTCACACATACAGCATGGGGGCTGTATCCTGGAGAACAGTGACTCTGGAAAGGGTGTAAGGCAGGAGTTCTCAAACTGGAGGTCGGGACACCTCAGGGGCTCGTGAGGTTATTACATGGGAGGGTCACGAGCTGTCAGCCTCCACCCCAAACCCTGCTTTGCCTCCAGCATTTATATTTGTTAAATATACAAAAAAGTGTTTTTAATTTATAAGCGGGGGGGCGGGGTCGCACTCAGAGGCTTGCTGTGTGAAAGGGGTCACCAGTACAAAAGTCTGAGAAGCCCTGGTGTAGGGTCAGGGTGGATAATCAACTGAACAGGCTTTCCTAGTGCGAAGCTTGGCTAAGAGGGCAAATGCAATCCTTGGACATATAAACATGGGAATAGCAAACAGGTGTAGGAGGCATGGCTTTACTTCTGTAAACACATTGGTGAAGCCATTCCTGGAAGTGTCTAGTTCTGGTGTCTATATTTGAAAGAGGATATTGAAAATTGGGAAAGGGTTCAGTAAAGAGCAACAAGAAAGATTCAAGGTCTGGAAAACCAGCCTTCCAGTGACTTAAGAGTATTTAGCTTATTAAAGAGAAGATGAAGTCACAGTCTATAAATAGCTACAAAGGAAGAAGATATCTGATGGGAGAGAGCTCTTTAATCTAGCCAACGAAGACAAAAGAAGATCCAATGGCTGGAAAATTAAGCTAGATACATTTAGACTGAAGATGAAGTGCAACTTTTTTAAACAGCAAGGATAATTAGCCATTAGAATAAATTCCTAGGAATGCTGTGGATTCTCCATCACTTGAAATCTTTAAAGCAAGGCTCAATATCTTTCTAATGGATATGCTCTAGCTCAGGGGTAGGCAACCTATAGCATGGGTGCCGAAGGCGGCACGTGAGCTGATTTTCAATGGCACTCACACTGCCCAGGTCCTGGCCACCAGTCCGGGGGCTCTGCATTTTAATTTAATGTTTAAGAAGCTACATTTAAAATTTTAAAAACCTTATTTACTTTACATACAATAGTTTAGTTATATATTATAGACATATAGAAAGAGACCTAAAAACATTAAAATGTATTACCAGCACGCGAAACCTTAAATTAGAGTGAATAAATGAAGACTCGGCACAGCACTTCTGAAAGGTTGCCGACCCCTGCTCTAGCTCAAACAGAAGTTACTGGTCTTTGTGATGACATCTCTGGGCTAGATTCACAAAGGAATTTAGGCGGTGTGATGCAGAGCACTGCAATGCCTAACTTTTGGGCACCCAGAAAAAAAAAACAAACAGGAACAACACGCTGATCCATAAAGCCTGAGTTAGGTGCCCAAACTCCCTGTACAATGACTGAAGAGAGATGGGCACCTTAGAATGCGATTCACAAAAGCCAGTAGACTAGGTGAGCATCCACCTAAGCAGGGCACAGAGATAGGCACCTGCATCTGCTAGTGATCCACAGCCAGGAGCCCCTCTCCTGAAATCAGACTCTTCAGCTTAGGCACAAAAGGCGTTTCTTGTGAAAACAAGTTAGGCAGGTGTCTAACTCCACATAAAACAGCCAGAGGAGAAGGACGATGACGACGTGGTGGTGGTACCCAACTTTATATATATATAGCCCAGTAGTTTGAGCACTCACCTGGGATGTGGAAGACCAGATTCAATTCCCCCTCTCTGCCTGAGTGGGAGAAAGGTGGGAGACCCCTGTTCAAATCTTCTCAGGGATATTCTGATGTGGGCCTCCAGCAGACTCTCCTGTTGAAGCTGTTCCACTGTGGATAAATACTTTTTAAAAAGAGTAATTGGCCAGAGGGAGAGAGAACAACTCTGTAGCCTGGTGGTTAGAGCACTCACCTGGGAGGTGGGAGACCCTGAGTCCAGTTCCCTGGCTCCCATGAATTTTTAAAATTATGTATCCACAATAGAACAGCTTCAGCAGGAGAGACTGAGGGAGTCCCACACCAGAATATCCCATAGCCCAGTGGTTAGAGCACACACCTGAGAGGTGGAAGACTCTTATGCAAATCTGTTCTCCTGCTATGGTAGAGGAGGGAATTAAACTTACCTCTCCCACATCCCAGACAAGTGCTCTAACCACTGGGCTAAAAGTTATAAGGTGGCTGCTGCCACCATCCCCATCTCCAGATGGATTTTGAATGGGACCTGATGCAGTAGGCAGCCTCTGAGCACATCTACTGGATTGAGCACCCACAGGACTTAGGCAGGTGAACATCTATCTTCCCCGAGTCTGTGAATCGTTCTGGGGCTTAGGTGCCCAGACACCTACTGTGAGGCAACTATGCACATGCCCAGAGACTTAGGAACCTGGGGAACTTTTACCTTGCAAGTGTAGACACTGCGTAACTTTAGGCACCTACAGAGATTTGGCAGGAGTGTAAGTTGCAATGGAGCCTAAAACTAGAACTTGGGCACCTAAATCTGGAGTTTAGGCACTTAAGTACCTTTGTGAATCTAACTTTCTGATCTTGTGTTCTGCAGGAGGTCAGACTAAATGATCATAATGTCCCTTAGGGCCTTAAACTCTATGGCCTTGTTTACATTAAAGGGAAAAGTCGATCTAAGCTACGAAATTTGAATTACTTGAATAGTGTAATTCAAATCGACATAGCTTAGATCTACTTACCGCAGGGTCCACACTACACGACGTTGATGGGAGACACTCTCCTGTCAACTCCCCTTACTCTTCTCGATCAGGTGGAGTACAGGAGTCCACGAAAGAGCAATCAGTGGTCAATTTAGCGGGTTTTCACTAGACCCACTAAATCGACCACCGATGCATCGATTGCTGCAGCATAGACAAGCCCTATGGAACCAGAATCCCCATGTTTAGTTATGTTGTTGTTGAAACTGCCGTGTTGGGTGGACAAGGCTCTGCCTCTTCCGCTTTCTTGAAGCGAGGATCTGAGATCTTGGTTGAGACCCAAAGCTCTGAGATGAGAGTGGATTTCTGTCATCTCCCACACCTCACCCACCCTGGACATTAGTGGGTGCAGGAGCGAAGAACAGAGAAACTCACCACTTATCTGCCAGTGACTGGTCTTCTGTTTCCCCCAGCCACAGCTTCTCCTCTGACTGCTCCAGGTATTCTTCTGCCCACTTGGCAGGAGATACAGACAAAGGGTCTGTACAGGGTGGTGGGAGAAAAGTGAGGAACAAGAAGATAAAACAGAACACTGCTCAGAGAAACTTCAAATTTGGATCGCTCCAATTTACATTTAGATTTGTAGTCCGGATTGTTACATTAACAGAGGGTTCTTGCCATTCATTTCCTTAGTTTTGTTTGTTTACTTGAAAATAAAACAAGCCTCAGATTCAACTAGTCTATGCAGGCAGATTTCATTTAGGCAAAGTGCCAATTTTCTTACTTTTTTTATTAAAAAAACAAACAAAAAATTTTTGGCATCCCACATGGACAGCAACAAAGTGGGCTGCTGTATGCATCAGGAAAATGAATAACGCACTGCAAATTTCCAGCTTTTCATCAGAGCCTCTCAAAGACCATCATAAATATGAATTATGACGCCTGTCTCCAACGGGTGTACGAAAGGAATAAATATGGATAGTTTCACTGATCAATGAAAAGAAGCCACCTCTGGGGTGGGGCATAGCAGCTGTTTAACTGCTGCCCAACAGTTCAAGATAGCGATTCAGTTGGTTAGAGCGGAGGAGACTAGAGTCCATCTCAAATCTTCTACATGCTGTGAGACCTTGGGCAAGTCACTTCCCCAGCTAGTGCAAGAAGCAGATTATTCCCCTCCCAGCAGGAAACATTAATTGCATGTGTTTTCAGGCACAGAAAGGACCCCAACATTTATTTTGAAGTGGGAAACAGATTCCCTCTCCTCCCCCTCACGATCGCAGAAACTGATTAACAGATTTGGCTGAAACATTCAACAAAATATTCCCCTCTGGGCCAGGACCCAAGTTTCATCCCAACAGGGAGCATCAGAGATCTACATATGGCCAGGGAGAGACCAGCTTTAGCCTTGTCTATGTGGAAAAGCTGCATTAGTTTAAATTAAAGTTTTTTAAACCAAATTAGTTAAACTGATGCAAACCTCTCTCTGGGCACTTATTTCAGTGTAAGAGCATCTTAGTTTAGCTTAAACCTGTTCTCAAAAGATTTTCGCTAAACCAAAATAAGACATTCCTACACCACAATAGGAAGGCCTACATGGGTTGCTTGCATGGTTTAACTAATACACACAATACTCTAGTCTCCTGGGGGCTACTTTAAACCCAACAACTGAATTGAGACCAGACTGTGGGTGCAGGAGGTCAGACTAGATGATCTGCTGGTCCCTTCTGGCCCTAAACTCTATGATTCTAAATCAGGTTAATTTCACCCCTCATGTTGTACCAGTGTGACATTCCCATGGAGGCAAGCTGCTAGGGCGAACTGCCCTATTCTGAATACTATCTGCTGCGTCTACCAGATGCACTCTAATCTCATGCACAACAGACAACCCCTGCATGGGAAAACAGAGGGGGGCATGCTACCAGGCAACACCCCACCCAAACTTCACAATGGGAGCCTTCACCTGTCACCTCCGCAATGAACTCCTGCGACCAGTCAGCCTCATTGTAATCTGGGGAGACGTCAGTTGTAGTATCTGCAGCCCCCAGAAATTCCTGGGCCCAGTTCTCAGATAGAGCCAGAGCTGCCACACCTGGAGCTGGGAGAGGGCAAGAGATGGGGATGGTTCAGTGACAAGCCCCAAGTGCCCCACCCCCAAGAGGATTAGAGAAAGCCTAGCCTCTTAATCTTCAGACACCCCCTGCCCTAGCTAAACAGGCCTTCTCTTTCAGTTCCCCTTAAGACATACCACCAGGGCTGGCAGAAACCCCAATGCCCCTAGCCCTTTCTCCCCCATCCTTCACCTCGCTGTGGGGCTTGGCGGAAGCTTGACTGCTCAATCTCCTGCATCTCAGCCAGCAGATCATCCATTTTAAAGGTCTGTGGGGCACGGGAGAGCAGAGGGGCATTCTGCTCTTGTAGGAATTCTGCAGCCAGCTGCCAGGGAGAGAAAGAGAGAGTTTTCGATGAGAAATACCCAGCAGGCGCTCTGGAACCAAAAAACATGAGAGAAAGAAGGTAGGGCAAAAAGGGAATGAGAGACAGGAAGAGTGAAGACGGATCAGAGAGAATGTGGCAGTAAGAAGGATGATAAGGGGAGTGATACAATTGTTCTTACCTCATCTTCAGAGGCCACTCCCAAAGGTTTGGACACCTGTGGGAAAAGATGCCAAACAATCACCCCAGTGATGGGACCTGGCCTCCAGCATCACCTCCCCACTACCATGGGACTAACTTGTACCATACCACCACCTGTGACAGATCCACACCACACACACAGCGGGACCAACATCCCACCCAGTCAGATCTCCTGCAATGGGTGAGACAGGCACCACATCTCTCCTTTCTGGATAGACCCCTGCTGTGACTGGGAGACACCCCCACACCACCACCAATCTAGTGATCCTACAACCAGCCCCTACAGTGGGGTAGGCCCCATGATCCCTCACAGCCCTTCTCCCACTAACAAGACAGCCCCCTCACAACCTCCACACTCCCACCTGCCCTGACAGCCTCCCGTGTGCTCAGACAGACCCCCCCCACTCCCAAGCCCCAGTGCATCCCTGCCCCTCACTCACAACAGAACAGACATACCAACTCTCCTCCCATCAGCAGTCAGATGGACTCCCCAACCCATTCCCCAGTACTCACTGCCTCTGCTCCAAGACCTGCAGGGGGCCAGGCCGAGGGACCTCGGAGCCCCTCCTGCCGCAGGGCCTTGTCCTGGGTAAAGTGGCCAGCCAGCTTCATAAGGGGGTTAGAGCCCCCGCACTCAGGCTCCACCAGCTCCCTCATGGCCATGGTGAGGGCAGGGGGCACTGCACCTCACCCTGTCTGAGGGGGGAAAAAACCAGAAAGCACGAGTGACGGTAGAGCTCTAGGACCCCTGGCAGACAGCCCACCACGGGGGATGCAGAGCCTTGCCCAGCACTCATCTGCTCCATAAACAAGCTGGTGGGGTCTCATCTGAGCGGCATGATGGGTACACATGTTACAGACTCCACCCCCCACCCCCCGAGCCGCCTGAGCAAAGGCCAAGGGCCGAATGACCACGGGGGCCGAACGCGCCTTCCCCCCAGAAGGACCCGCCCAGGTCGTGGTGTGGCCACCCCTAGAATGGCTGGACGGGGGTGCAGAAGGAAAGCGCTGCGGACGCCATGACAAAGAGGGGGCCTTAACCCCCCGCCCCTTCCTCCCTGCATCTGCCCTTGGGAGGGATCCTCGCCCCCCCCCCCCAGCCCCTCCTCGCTGCCTCACTCTCAGCCACTCCACCTCGCCCCCGTCCCTCACCCCAGACACACACACACACACACCCTGAACACTGGGTGCTGCCCGTGCTGGGCCTCCCTTCCCCGGGGGCCTCAATCATTGTCCGTCCCCCTGCGCTTGGGCAGATGCAACCCACTCCGCAGGGCTGCAAGGCCTCGGCCAGCCAGGCACCACCCGGGCCCGGAGCTAAGGCGAGGGCAGGGAGGGGACCAGGGGCTCCCCGCTTTCCATACGCTACCTTGGCGCTGACTCTGCCGCAGCTTTTGCAACACTCACCAGGCAGCAGGGGGCGGGGCTAGCTCTTAAAGGGACAAGCGCCCCGCGAGGGCCGCGGCGGGAAGGGGAAGTGTTAAAGAGCCGGCGGCGGGCACCCTCTGCGAGGCAGCGCTCTCTGGCAGCGCCATTCGCACAGGGGCCCAGACCCCGTCTAAACTCAGGAGTGGCACTAAATAAACAGGATTTAATTCAGCTACTGTTTTAACTTGATTTGAGTTAAACCGGTGCAATTTCGGTGTGTAGACAAGTCCCAGGAGCGAGGAGAAGTTTCCAGGACTAGGCACCAAGAAGGAACAGCTATGGGAGTTCTTAAAGGGCCACGCACCCTGAGAAGCGCCCCCACGCCCTCTGCACCCTAACAGAGCAGCGCCACCAGAATGCTCTTAAAGGACCAGGCTGCCTAAAAGAGCAGCCTCCCCCCCCCCCCCCCGGGGGAGCTCTTAGAAGGCCAGCGACTATGGCAGAGCAGCACAAGGAGCTTTTCACTCTCCCCGAGAGAGAAACCCGGCCAGGACTTAGCACGTCAGGCAATGCAACAGCGCAGTGAAGGAAGCTCTTAAAGGGCTAGGCACCAGCACAGGGAACCTAGGAGCTCTTAAGGGGCCAAGCCCACTTAGGCCATGTCTCCACTAGGAAGAAAGGTGTGCTTGAGGCATATATCAGCCAAATTGTGTCAATGTATGTATGCTGACACCCTAATGTAGCCAAGGCTGTTGTCGTTCTAACACGTTAGCTGATCAAGGTAAGCGGGATGGAGGAGTCGTTCTTTCCTAGTGAAGACAAGGCTTAAGACAGCAGCACCAGAAGGGGGCTAGGGGCCAAATCAGAGCAGCACCAGGAAGTTAGTGAAGGTCTAGGTCTAGGTGTCCTGAGAGGCCACACCACAAGCTCTTAAAGGGCCAGCTACCATGTGTAATGATCAGTGTTGACAGCCCCTCCATGATCTTACCTTACTGCTAAATTCTTGTCTTGTTTTCATATTATGTTATTGTCTCTAATCTGCTCCTGGGTCTAGGAGGAAATCAAGTCTAGCTTGTGTGTGCTGGAGTTGTTACTTTCAGTGTCCTGATAACTCCTCTGATTTCTATGAGCCCGTATTACACATGTTAAAGTAACACAAGCTTTCCACTGATCAAAGGGCCAGAGCAGGCAGTACAGGGAGCTTTTAAAGTGACAGGTGATTTGAGAGGGCAAGACCAGAGAACTCTAAAGAGCAAAGAAGGCACCATATGAGAACAGCACCCTGAGAGAGCACTATGTGATACCCTTAATTCAGTGCACAGAATGCGCAGTGCACAAGGAATGAATCAGGGTTGTGCAGTGAATGATGCTGTTTGTAGGATCCCTGCCTCATTTTTGCAGAAGTTGGAAGGCATGTAAAGATTATGAGGAAGGAAGGGCGGCAAGAAGAGAAAAGATGGTCTTGTGGCTTAGGCAAGTTAATATTGTAGAAGAGAACTCAGTCCAATCCCTGCTTCTGCCACAAGTTTCCAATGTGATGTTGGACAAGTTACTTAAATCAGAATATTAGCAGATGGCCACTAACTGCGTTCCTTATTTTCTGAATGCCCAACTTGAGACAGACCGGCTTAGGACCTGATTCACAGAAGTGCTGAGTGCTCACAACTGCAACAGAGGTAAATGGGAGCTGTGGGTGCTCAGCACCTCTGGCAGTAATACTGTGTGGTCTGGAAGCATGTGCACAGACTGGGTAATTAAGAAATTTCTGAGTTCTAAGTCTTGTTTTGTGATTGATTCACTGTGTGGCCTCAGGCAAGTCTCAGTTTCCCCATCTATAAAATGGGAATAATAGTGCTCTCTTATTTCATAGTAGAGATGTGGAAAGCCTTTTATTAATATTTGGGAGGCTCAGATACTATGCTGATGAGCACCAAAAAAATCCCATGAAGAAATAAATAATAATAAATAATGCAGGACATGGGTGCTATGTAGTAAATAAGGCAAAGGGCCACACAGTAAAAGATGAGAGGAAAAAAGAAATATTGAACAGCTGCCTCATTCCCATTATTGCTAATCCCGAGTGTTCAAAAATCATGAGTCAGGTCCCAAAATCATGACATTTTAAAAATAATAAATGCTAGGTTCTTTTTGTTTGCTTTCTGGGTTTTGAGCCTTTTGAGATATTGCTGTCAATATTGTCTCCACAACCATGAGGGCTAGAAAAACACCAAATATCATGAAATATCATGAAACTTGTGATGTAATCACATTAGTTGGCAACACTTCATTCCTTGAGCACCCTCCATCCTGTCCACTGACACAGCAATCCTGCTGTAAAAACATGTCTTTAAAGATTGTAACATAAATCATATGCACAAGGGTGCTAGATTAAGGTTGCACAGAGAACCTTAATGATGGTATTCCTAACTTTTGAATGCTTGGTATTGTGACCTAAATAATGTTCTTTTAGCATAGTTTATTTGCATGTAATCTATGTAGACGTGTATATGTAGACAGTTAATTTAAACAGTGCCCTCGAAGTCTATAGATTCCATAAAGTTCTTGTTATGCACTATAATTTTTTTTAATCATGGCAATATGACAGACCAGCCCTCAAAAGGGCAGGGACCCAGAGCTCTAGTCTGGAGGGTAATCCCAGGAGTTTTTAAAGACACAGGTCACCTGAGAGGATAGGACTAAAGAGCTCTTAAAGGGTCAGACACCCTGAAAGACCACCAATGGGAGTTCCTAAAGGTGTGACAGGTTCCCCCTGGGGTGCCACCTGGAACTGGGGTACAACTGAGCCCTGTGATCCACCAGCCTGGGCTCCCTCTCACACCGTGCTGCTGTGACACGCTGCAAAGCCCTCCAAGCTTGCACTTTCACCAGCATTAACATAGGTAGGGACACACCCAGCTGCAGTTATAGGCAGGCTCTCTAACCACCAGTCTAGGACCACAGAGTAGTACCGTCCTGCCCTGGTCAAATCTGACAAGTATATGGGTTTAACATCCGGTCTGCCCCTCCCCCTCAATGTGAAGAGGACCATGCACACTTGTGGTAACCGAGCTCAAATGCACACTGGTTTGGATTAAAACATAAAATAAGTTTATTCACCACAAAAGATAAGATTTTACGTGATTATAAGTTATAGCAAACAGATCGAAGCAGATTACCTAGTAAATAAACAAAAACACAAACTGGGCTTAAATACTAGATAGGTAGGATATTAATTATAAATAAATTTTTATTTATTTATTTTATTAAATTAGCAAATTCTCATCTTGAGTGATAAACAGATTGGCAGATTCTTAAGGCACAAGCTGCATTTGCTTTGCAGCTTGGGTTTCCCAGGCTAGAAATCCCTTTAGTCAGGGCTCATCACTTCCCCCAGTTGTCTTTGTTCCCTAGGTGTTTCCAGGTGAGTTGTAGGGAGAGTGAGGTACCATCATGATTTAATTTCCTCCTTTTATATCTTCTTCCCACTTGCTGGAAAGCTCTTTTGATGTGATCCGGGTCAAACAGTTCCCATTGTGTAGTGCTAGCTCTGAGAGATTTCTATTGTACACAGTTCCTGGGGTAATCCTTTTGCCTGTGTGCATTTCCTCAATAAGACTTTGACATTGTTTGGCCTTTTTATTGTTGTACCTGAAAGGCTGCTTGTGGGTGTTTTCAACCTCAAATGTTTCAGTAACACATACATAGCCAAACTTCATAACTTCACATACAATCCAACAAGATATTAATGTGTAGAAGACCAAGAATTTTAGAAAGATGCCTCACAAGGCATACTTTGTGCAAAACATATCCTAATTATATGACAGTGGTGAATAGAGACACGCAGGACTGAATTACCATCTCTCCTGTACAGGTGTCCCCCAGAGCTCTGTGCATATGTCTACACTGCAATCCAAAGTGTGACTGCAGCACTGGTAGACATACATATATTAGCTTTACCAGCAATAGCACGGCTAAAAATAGTGTAGACATGGTGCCACAGGCTTCAGCACAGCCTAGCAATGCGAATATATACCCAGCATTTCCAAGATGCTTGTACACCTCACACTGAAGCCTGAGCCACTGTATGACTGCTATTCTTAGACGTTCTAGGGCAGGTATGTCTACTCATGCTGCGATTACATCTCGTATTGCTGCGTAGACACCCTTGAGGCACATTACTGAGGGATGGGGAGCTATACTTACTGTACAGAAGATTCAGCCTCCAAACGCTGCTAAGCTGGCACCTGCACCAGCCACTATTAAAATACAATGAAGAGAAACATGACATTAGAATAACTAAGAGTATCCCGAAATCCCACAGGTGACCTGAAACCTGCAGTATAAGAAGGCAGTGTTGTGGTGAATATGATTTGTGTGCAGATTCTGAATCAATTCAAACCCATAAAACAAAGAGGAGTCTGTGGAAGCACACAATTTCTTGGGCTAAAGAGCTCTCATCTCCTATGTACACTAATGTTCAAACTGCAGTTATCAGGTCTAGGCAACCTTTTACATACAAAGCCAGAGACTTAATTCTTTCAGGAAACTTTTCTGCCTTTAGTGTGTATTAGCCTTATTTCATATAAAATTATATATTAGCAGAGAGAGACTGTGGCTTTGGTTGATTGAGCATGGGGAATAGAACATAGGACATCTGGGTTCTGTTCCCTGGCTCTATCACTTCCCTGCTATACAATCTTGGACAAGGCACTTTAACCTTTATGTGCCTCAGTTTCCCCATCTTGACGTTAAGGATAATGAGATTTTTTTTGTTGACACTGAGTTGCTTTTTGCAAAGACTTCTGAGTTCCTGGGATGGAAGGTGCTACAGAGAGAGTGAGAATTTTATTATCAATCGTTGCTGGTACCCAGCTATACAGGGAAAGCAAGGGAGAGTCCCGAAGCTTGCAGTTAATCTATCTTTCCGCAGGAGCTATGGCTAGATTGAAACACAGTCTGTGTGTTCCATTCTATGCATCCGAAGAAGTGAGCTTTAGCTCACGAAAGCTCATGCTAAAATAAATTTGTTAGTCTTTAAGGTGCCACAAGTACTCCTGTTTTTTTTGCGGATACAGACTAACACGGCTGCTACTCAGAAACAGGCACGTTTCACTCGGAGGCAGAGTTTAGAAAATGGAAAGGAAGCTGGGTAACCATACAGGGGCATTTCAGACACGTTGGCTCCTTAACCGTTAAAATATGAGCTCCGCAGGCAACCCACCTGTTTTACTGCCCTTCCTAATCCCCCCCCCCCGCCTGCGCCCCTCTCTCCACCTGCTGGAGACCCTCCCCCCCAGCTTCTACTCGTCTCGGCCCCTGCGCCCCACGCCACCCCCAAGAATCCGCTGCAGCAGCGGCGCCCCCCCGTTCCCGACCTGTACTGCCCGTGCGAGGGCTGGAAACACCCGCCCGGCCCGGCCGCCCGCGAGGTGCGCCCCGCGCGCGCCCCCTCCGCCTCCCGCGCGGGAGAGCCGCGCTCGGGGCCGGCAGGGCCGCGCGGCTGCCAGCGGAACAGTCACCTGGCCCGGCACGGGACACCCTGTTCCCGCCGGGCGGGGCGCGGCGCGGCGCGGCGCGTTGCGTCACGGCGGAGCGGGAGCGGGGCCTGGCGGGGACCAATGGGAGGCGGGGGCTGCGCCGCGGGGCGGGAGCGAGGAGCGCAGCGCTGCGCCGCGCCCGCCGCTCGGAGACAGACGCCGCAGAGGCCCCGCGCGCCGGCGATGCACTATCGGAGCACGGCGCTGCACCTGCTCGCGGGAGGGTGAGCGAGCGCGCGCGCGCGGCTTGCGGGCCGGTCCCCCTTGCAGTGCGGGGAGCCCCCCCGTTCCTGGCCCGCAGGCCCCGCTGCGGCGCGGCACGAGGGAGGGGAACGCAGGAGTTTTGTTTCCGCGCACGTGGCCCTGGCTCCTGGCCTGAGCAGACCGGCCCGGAGGAAGCCCAGGCGGGACGCAGAGGGGACTGGAGAGCCCAACACCAGTGACAGGGGAGGTAGCAGGGCCCCTCCTGGGGACGGGGCTAGCGGGCGGGATGGGGCTCAAGAGCTCTTTGCCCCGAGCCCTTAGTCACAGTTCTCGCCCCTCCCCTAATCAGCAGAACCTACTGGGGCAGCTGCAGGCAGGCACAGGCTGCAGACATCGTTGTGCTTTGGGTGCCTGATTCTGCACAGAGTTGGGGATACCCCTTCTCTGGGTTGTGTCATGGTCCCATCAACTGGAGTTGAGGGGGTACCCATTGCTATATCTGTCACCCCATTACCTGGATCCTCTTCTTTTCTCAGCTGGGCAGGTTCAACTGTGTATCTCTTATTGTGCCTTCTCCTGAGTGTCCCCCATATGTGCTTTCCCATCTCTAAGGCAGAAACCTTGTATCTGTGCTGGCCCCCACATGCCTCACCCGAACCCTGCTTCTGGGGGTACACACTTGCCTCACCTATTCCTCTCCCAAATGCCTTGTCATCTGTTTCTGGGGTACATTCTTGTGTATTTCTCTGCTGCCCCTCCTGAGTGCCAGATTCCTCCCATGCCCTGGGCTGCAAAACCTTGTTATCCCTGCAAATCCCTGATTTGCCCATTCTCAAGACCAGATGGGGACATGAGTTTCCAGTCTCCCCAACTTTCACATTACACCCTCATCCTGTGTTTTTCCCCTTCAGTGATTGCTTCTGTATACCTCATCTCTCTCTATCCTCTCCTGAGGGGAGCACAGGGTGGGATTAGGGACACATCAGCCCCAGATTATCTGCATGAATCTCCCTCACTCTCATGGTGGCTGGAACATGAGAAAAGAGATGGCGCTGCCTCCTCTACAGATTCCAGTTCCATACATTTTGGCTCCCAAGAGCAGCTGCTAAAGCAGGAGTTCTCAGACTTTTGCGCTGGTGAGCCCTTTCACACAGCAAGCCTCTGAGTGCAACCCTCCCCACCTAATACATTAAAAACTTTTTTATATATTTAACACCATTATAAATGCTGGAGGCAAAACGACATTTGGGGTGGAGGCTGACAGCTCGCAACCCCCCATATAATAACCCCATCACCCCCTGAGGGGTCCCAACCCCCAGTTTGAGAACCCCTATGCTGAAGGGTTCAGTGCAGAGAATCCTATTCTTCCCCACACCCTGGTTAGTAGCAATGCCCTTCAGGCCTGACCCACACTCTCCTATTCCAGTCTCAAGTGCAGGCTTAACCTTGTGCAAGTTGCTAGGACTGTACTTGTGTAGAACAGAACCTTAGAGAGTGAGGTTGCTTGGTTGCTAGGCCAGTTTTTCCACCTAGATTGCCCACCTGAATTCAGCAGGAAATGTTGAGGGGAGTCGGGGATTGAGAACTGGATCATCTCATCTCAGCATAGTCAGTCCAGGGAAATCTTGGCTGCTCCCCAAGAATAAACCCTCTGATTAGCAAAATAAAGGACAAATTCCTGCATAGCTTCTGCTTTACATTTTGTTGCAGCTTTTGCACTTGGCTAATATTAGAAGAGAATGAGGTCTGGTCACTGGTGGCTAGAGGAGGCCTGGGAGTCAAGAATCAAGGTTTTGTTCCCAGCTGTGGAAATAGGTGGATTGGGGTGGGGGGAGGGTGATCTAATCCCAGTTCTGTCAATGACCTTAAACAATGTGTGACCTTAAACAAGTCCCTTCCCACCTCTTTGTCTCATTTTCCCTTTTTATACAAGAGGGGAAAATAGTAGCTATTTGTCTGATGTGGTGAGGGTGAGACCTAAATTATTAATGTTTTAAAGTGTTTTGTAATGCTCCAATTACAGGTGCCAGCAAAGAGCAAAATATTATTATATATTCAGCTATCCTGTTGCTGTTTGCCCTTATATTTCACTGAGCTCAGCAACTATATCTCATGGGAACTGCCAGATTGAGTCCAACCAATGGTTTGTTTAGTCCAGTGACCTGTGTCTGATAGTGGCTAGTACCAGCAGTTTTAGAGGAAGGGGCAGGAAACCCGGCAGGGGGCAGTGATGGAATAACCTATCTTCCCCTCCTCTCCCCCCAGGAAAGTTTCCTCCTGACCCCCAATAGCTAGAGGTCAGCTTTTTCCCCTGAACGGGAGAGGTTATATCCCTTCCAAACATCTGGAAGTTTTAATCCTTACTAATGTAACTGGAGTTCTCATTATCCATATAAATGTCAGCTCCTTTTTTTTTAATCCCATTAAGCTCTTGAACTCTGATTATCTTGTAACCATGAATTCCTCAGGCTAATTATGCATGTATGAGTGTTTTATTGGTTTTCAATTTGCTACCTTTCATTGTGAGAGTAAAGAGTACCCTATCTACCCTCTCAGTTCCCATTGTTATTTTGTATACCTTTATCATATCCCCTCTTAGGGTATGTCTACACTACGGGATTATTCCGATTTTACATAAACCGGTTTTGTAAAACAGATTGTATAAAGTCGAGTGCACACGGCCACACTAAGCACATTAATTCGGTGGTGTGCGTCCATGGTCCGAGGCTAGCGTTGATTTCTGGAGCGTTGCACTGTGGGTAGCTATCCCATAGTTCCCGCAGTCTCCCCCGCCCATTGGAATTCTGGGTGGAGACCCCAATGCATGATGGTGCAAAAACAGTGTCGTGGGTGTTTCTGGGTAAATGTCGTCACTCATTCCTTCCTCCGTGAAAGCAACAGCAGACAATCATTTTGTGCCCTTTTTCCCTGGATTGCCCTGGCAGACACCATAGCATGGCAACCATGGAGCCTGTTTTGCCTTTTGTCACTGTCACCGTATGTGTACTGGATGCCGCTGACAGAGGCAGTACTGCAGTGCTACAGAGCAGCATTCATTTGCCTTTGCAAGATAGCAGAGACGGTTATCAGTTGTTCTGTACTGTCTGCCATGTCATTGTAAATTGGCAATGAGATGACGGTTATCAGTCGTTCTGTACTGTCTGCTGCTGTCATGGGTGCTCCTGGCTGAGGTCGGCTGGGGGCACAAAGACAAAAATGGGAATGACTCCCCGGGTCATTCCCTCCTTTATGTTGTATCTAAAAATAGAGTCAGTCCTGCCTAGAATATGGGGCAAGTGTGCTAGAGAACCAGTGTGCCAGAGAGCACAGCTGCTCCGTGTCAGATCCCGCAGAAATTATGAGCTGCATGCCATTCTAGGGGGTGCCCCTGCAACAACCCCACCCGTTGCTTCCCTGCTCCCCCAACCCTCCTGAGCTACCATTGCAGTGTCCCCCCATTTGTGTGATGAAGTAATAAAGAATGCAGGAATAAGAAACACTGACTTGTTAGTGAGATAAAATGAGGGGGAGGCAGTACAGAATCTTTTCTTTAGACATGAAGGGGGGAGGGGCTGATGGAGCTCAGCCCCCAGTTGCTATGATGAAGATGGTTACCAGCCGTTCTGTACCATCTACTGGGAATGACCGGGAATCATTCCTATTTTTACCCAAGCGCCCCCGGCCGACCTCACCTGAGGCCAGCCGGGAGCACTCACGGGCTGATGATGACGATGGATAGCAGTCATATTGTACCATCTGCCACCGGGGAGGGGAGGGGAGAGGAGAGGATGCTGCTGTTCTCTGCTGCAGCATCGCGTCTACCAGCAGCATTCAGTAGACATAGGGTGACATTGAAAAAAGTCAATAAACGATTTTTTTCCCTTTTCTTTCATGGGGGGAGGAGGGTAAATTGACGAGCTATACCCTGAACCACCCCGGACAATGTGTTTGATCCTACAGGCATTGGGAGCTCAGCCAAGAATGCAAATGCTTTTCGGAGACTGCGGGGACTGTGGGATAGCTAGAGTCCTCAGTACCCCCTCCCTCCCTCCATGAGCGTCCATTTGATTCTTTGGCTTTCCGTTACGCTTGTCACGCAGCACTGTGCTGAGTCCCTTCTGTGGCCTCTGTCTGGAGATTTTTTCAAATGCTTTGGCATTTCGTCTTCTGTAACGGAGTTCTGATAGAACAGATTTGTCTCCCCATACAGCGATCAGATCCAGTATCTCCCGTACGGTCCATGCTGGAGCTCTTTTTGGATTTGGGACTGCATCGCCACCCGTGCTGATCAGAGCTCCACGCTGGGCAAACAGGAAATGAAATTCAGAAGTTCGCGGGGCTTTTCCTGTCTACCTGGCCAGTGCATCCGAGTTCAGATTGCTGTCCAGAGCGGTCACAATGGTGCACTGTGGGATACCGCCCGGAGGCCAATACCATCGATTTGCGGCCACACTAACCCTAATCCGATATGGTAATACCGATTTCAGCGCTACTCCTCTCGTCAGGGAGCAGTACAGAAACCGGTTTAAAGAGCCCTTTATATCAATATAAAGGGCCTCGTTGTGTGGACGGGTGCAGCGTTAAATCGGTTTAACGCTGCTAAAATCGGTTTAAACGCATAGTGTAGACCAGGCCTTAGTCTCTCTAAACTAGTCTTTGCAGTCTTACCTCCTAATCCTCTCCAGGCCTCACACCATTTTTGCTCCCCATCTCCATACCCTGTCTCTGTTCCATCTATGTCATCTTCCAGAGAGGGGGACCAGAGATGAACACAGTGTTATTCTATGTGAGAGCATTCCATTGCTTTTATAAAGGTGATGCAATAGCTCCAGTATTATTCTCCATCCCATTCCTCTGCATCGTAACATTTTGTTGGAATTTTTGATTGCCACTGCCCATGGAAAAGAGGTTTTTATTGACCACAGGGACATCCAGGTTACAGTTAATTGAGAACCCAATAAGGTGTAGGAGGAATCCAGATAATTCCTTGCAGTGTGCATTGCCCTGGATTTGTCATGCCTGAATCTAATCTACTTTTGTTTTGCCTATTCACCTCACTTGGTTAGGTCCTTCCGAAGTTCCTCACAGTCTTCTCCAGTCTTGACTAATCTAAATAATTGTCATTTACAAATTTTACCACCTCACTGTTCACCCCTCCCTGCTTTCCAAATCATTAACTAAACAATATCAATCCTAGTATAGAACAAGGAAGCCCATTCCTAACTTTTTGCCATGATGGAAATTGGCTTTCTCTTAGTTTCCATTCTATGACAGAAGTTCACCTCTCACCCCATGCTGCTTGCTTTCCTTTACAGCAGGCCAGCACAACACGCGGCCCGTGGGCCGCATGCGGCCCGCAGAGCCTCACTGTGTGGCCCGCAAGGGGATTCTAAATCCCCCGCACACGGCGCTCTGCGGGCAGCTCAGAGCCCTTTGAATCCCGGCTGCAACCAGGAAGCAAAGAGCTCTGGGCTGCCGGCAACCGCAGGGAGTCCAGAGCCCTTTGAATCTCAGCCGCGGCCGGGAGTCAGAGGGCTCTGGGCTGTCCGCCGCTGCGGATAGCCCAGAGCCCTTTAAATCCCAGCCGCGGCTGGGAATCAAAAGGCTCTGGGCTGCCTGCAGCGGTGGGAGCCCAGAGCCCTTTAAATCTCAGCCGCGGCCAGGAGTCAGAGGGCTCTGGGCTGTCTGCAGCGGCGGGGAGCCCAGAGCCCTTTAAATCTCAGCCGCGGCTGGGAATCAAAAGGCTCTGGGTTGCCCACAGCGGCGGGGAGCCCAGAGCCCTTTAAATCCCAGCCGCGGCCGGGAATCAGAGGGCTCTGGGCTGCCCGCAGTGGCGGATAGCCCAGAGCCCTCTGACTCCCAGCCGCAGCTGAGATTTAAAGGGTTCTGGGTTGCCCGCAGCGGCGGGGAGCCCAGAGCCCTTTAAATCCCAGCCGCGGCTGGGAATCAAAAGACTCTGGGTTGTCCGCAGCGGCGGGGAGCCCAGAGCGGTTTAAATCCCAGCCGCGGCCGGGAATCAGAGGGCTCTGGGCTGCCCGCTGCGGCGGGGAGCCCAGAGCCTTTTAAATCCCAGCCGCGGCCGGGAATCAGAGGGCTCTGGGCTGCCCGCTGCGGCGGGGAGCCCAGAGCCTTTTAAATCCCAGCTGCGGCCGGGAATCAGAGGGCTCTGGGCTGCCTGCTGCGGCGGGGAGCCCAGAGCCCTTTGAAGCTCAGCCACGGCCGGGAATCAAAAGGCTCTGGGCTGTCCGCAGCGGCGGGGAGCCCAGAGCCCTTTAAATCCCAGCCGTGGCTGGGAATCAAAAGGCTCTGGGCTGCCTGTAGCGGCGGGGAGCCCAGAGCCCTTTCAATCTCAGCCGCGGCCGGGAATCAGAGGGCTCTGGGCTGCCTGCTGCGGCGGATAGCCCAGAGCCCTCTGACTCCTGGCCGCGGCTGAGATTCAAAGGGCTCAGGGCTCCCCGCAGCTGCGGGCAGCCCAGAGCCGGTTGAATCCCAGCATGCGGCCGCTGTTTGCCCCCTCCCCAGACCTCTGCCCCAGCTGCTCTCCAGGACCCCCACCCCCCTATCTAACACCGCTGGTCCTTGTCCCCTGATACCCCTCTCCTGGGACTCTTGCCCCTAACTGCCACCCAGAACCTCACCCCCATCTAAATGCTGCTGCTCCTTGTCCCCTGATTGCTCCCTCCCAAGACCCCTGCTCCAACTACCCCTTGGGTCCCCACCCCCTATCTAAGCCTCCCTTCTCCTTGTCCCCAACTGCCCCCTCCTGAGACCCCCCCAACTTTCCCCCAGGTCCCCACCCCCTACCTGTCCCCTGATAAACCCCTGGGACTCCCATGCCTATCCAATTGCTGCCTGTCCCCTGACTGCCCCCCGGAACCCCCTACCCCTTCTCCAACCCCCAGCCCCCTTACCGTGCCACTCAGGCCAGCGTGTCTGGCTCCATGCAGCTCCAGATACATTGCTGCCATGCTCCCCCGTGGAGCCCACAGCCCCCCCCCCTCCCCCGCACCTGCCTTCCAGATTTGAACACCTCAAAATTCAGGAGTGCTCAAGCTCAGTTTGGGCAGCTGTTACTTCATTTCTCCCAAACCAAATATACTGATCCACTCTAACTTGCTTTAGAAAAAGCAGGATAAAATTGAGCAAGAAATGCTTATTAGCACTGGAATTGCTATTTTCAACAGCCATTGCCTTTTTGTTTGTTTCAGGAAGACAGTGATATTGCATTGGCAAATTCCCCATAGAATGAAAGAGTGGAACAAAAGAATAATAAAGGCACCTCAACTTTTCCTCATTTATGGAGGACAGTCTTATAATATGCATCCAGATATCCTCCAATCACACAAGCTGAAAATTGTTCCACTTTACTGCACCTCTGTAACCACATGGGAACCAATCCTGTCTGTGTTTTGTGCACATCCAAAATTCCTGCTGAATGACCTGCCCTGGGAGCGTTACCAGTGACCCAGGGCTGGGGAGGCAGGAGGCGTGTGTGGGGGGGAGGCACTGGTGGAGGGGAGCCCAGGGCTGGTGGAGGGCACTGGTGGGGAGGAAAGGGGGAAGCCCAGCGCTGGGGCGGCAGGGGGTATGGGTCAGTGGGGGGAGAGCCCAGGACTGGGGCAGCAGGGGGGTACATGGGGGAGCCCAGGGCTGGGATGGGGGGCAGACAAGTTTTTTTTTGCTTGGGGCAGCAAAACACCTAGAACCGGCCCTGCCGGGTTCCCCCAGCCGCCGGAGCCCCGAGCCCTTTAATTTGACCCTGAGGGCTCCCAGCCACCTCTTCAGCTGGGAGCCCCCGGTTGATTTAAAATAAAGTATCACCTCCCCACCCCCAACCTTCCTTTTTGGCCCACAGCTGTTTTGGTGGGGCGGCACTGGGGAAGGAGGGTTTATTTCTGCAGGGCTGGACGGCCCTGGGGCGGGGTGTTTCTGCGGGGCCGGGAGGTTTCGGCCCTCGGCTGTTTTCTTTGGAGGAATGTGGCCCTCGCCGCTTTACGAGTTGTGCAGGCCTGCTTTACAGCCTCTTATGAGGGCCTTTGATAAACGCTTTTTGAAAGCTATGTCAGCCAGTTCTCCTTAATTTGCTATTTTACTGATAAATTCAAAGAATAACAGATTTTTCTTTGCAGAAAAGGTGATGGTTTGTCCCTGTTTATGTTCACACAGAGCATAATGTGAACATATAATTATTTTTTATAATTATTATTTCGTCAGTTTTCCTGGTACAGAGTACAACAGTACAATAGCTGATTTCAATTAGGTTGCATATTCCTATTAACAACTCAGCCTCTTCATTCTTAAATTCCTCAGAATCCATGGATGCACCATCTATTCCTGGTGACTTGTTCTTTAATTTATCAGTTTATTCCAGCATCTCTTCTGAGATGTCAGTTTCTGGCAGTGCCTCAGCTTTGTTACCACAAAAGAGCAGGTTCTGTGGTAGATATCGCCCCAACATCCTCAGTGGTAAAGAAACTGCTTTGCTGCTTTACAATATCCTTAACCTCCTTACCCGATTCATTGATTGTAAGGCCAAAATCTAATTTGACCTCTTGTGAACACAGGCCATACCATTACACGTACGTGCCCCTGTATTGAGCCCAAACTGGCTAAGGCATCCAGTCTTGATTTGAAGACACCAAGAAATGGGAAATCCACTACTTCCGTTGGTAGTTGGTTCCAGTGGTTAATCACAATTTGTGCCTCGGCTCTAATTTGCATTTTTCTCCAGCTTTAAATTCCAGCCCCTGGTTCTTGTTAGGCATTTTTCTACTAGATTAAATAGACCTTTAGTACCTGGTATTTTCTCCCCATGAAGGTACAGACACTGTAATCAAATCACATCATAATCTTCTTTTTGATTGATCTCTTTAAGTCTCTCACTATAAGGCATTGTCTCTAGCCCTTGAGTCATTTTTGTGGCTCTTCTCTGCACCCTCTCCAGATTTTTCAACATCCTTTTTAAAATGTGGACACCAGAATTGGATAAACTATTCCTGTATTAGTCTCACTAATGCCATATACAGAGGTAAAATCACTCCCTGTTCCTACTGACTACTTCCTTGTTTACATATTCTAGGATTGTATTAGACCTTTTTGCTACAACATCTCTCTGGGAGTGCATGTTAAGTTGTTGGTTCACAGTGACCTCTAAATCCTTTTCATAGTTATGGCATTTCCAGGATACAGTCCCCCATTCTGTAGGTATGGCCTGCATTCTTTTTTCTAGATACAGCTTTTGGCTGTGTTAAAATTCATTTTGTTTGAATGGGCCCAGGTTACCAAAAAATCTAGATCATTTTCTGTGACTGGCCTGTCCTCATTATTCATCACTGCCAGTCTTAGTGTTATCTGCAAATTTTATCAGCAGTGATTTTATATTTACTTCCACATCATTGATGAAAATATTGAACAGCATCAAGCCAATAGGTATCAATCCCTGCAGAACCCCACTAGACACCCCCCCCCTCCATTTGATAATTTACCCATAGATAACTTCTTTTTGAGATCTGTTGGTTCGTCAGTTCTTAATCCATTTAACACGTGCTTTGGTACTATACAGTGCTAATTTTTTAGTCAGAATTTCAGATACTAAGTCAAATGCCTTACAGAAGTCTGACTATTAGTTACCTTTGTCAACCAAACTTGATTTCATCCTTTGAGATTGCAAGTTAGTTTGACAAATGATTTTTCATAAAACCATGTTGATTGACATTAAATTCCCATCCTTTAATTCTTTATTGATTGAATCCCATATCCTCTTTTCCCTTATTTTGCCCAGGTTTGATGTCAGGCTAACCAGCTTATAGTATCCCAGGCTATCCCCTTGCCCTTCTTACATTTTGGCACGTTAGCACTCTTCCAGTCCTTTGGAATTTCCCTGATGTTCAAAAATTTATTAAAAGATAACCTCTGAGAGTGAGAGATGTCCTCAACCTGCACCCAAGTATCCTAAAGGAATTGGCTATCTGGGCCTGTTGATTTTAAAATTTTTTGTCTCTAGTGGATGGTATTTAACATCCTCTTTAGTTACTAAAGGACTAGAAGGTATTTGCCATTCTCGTGATAGGAGTACCTAATCCTGCTTCTTTCCAAACACAGAACAGAAATATTTATTCAACACTTCTGCCTTTTCTGCATAATTACGAATCATTTTACCATCCCCCTTTAGTACTGGAGCTATGCTATTGTTAGAGTATCTTTTGTTCCTGATATACTTTTAGTCCTTAGCGCCCTGAGAGAACTTCTTGAGCCTTGCCATTTAGCTATACCGGTATACAGATCTGCATTTTATTTGGGGCTCCCTTATGGTTGTGTACGCAGCTTCTATCATTCACCTAAGGAATTTAAGTTCTTTGCTTTTGACCTTGTGGCCTTTTTGACTAGCTTCCTCACTTTTTTGTTTTTAAATCCTCCTTTCTAAAGTACAGCATCACTATGCAAGTTCCTAGTATCTTTGCTCCCCTTAGGATGGTATTGCGGTCATTAGTATTAAGGGACTCAACTACATGTATTACTTGAATAAATTGTGTGTTACATAGAGCTAAGTTATGAATAGCCTCTCCTCCTGTGTGCTGTAGCACTAGCTATTCCAAGAAGTAATCCTTTAAAGTACCAAGAAATTGCTTCTCTACACCGTGTCCTATTGTGACATTTCACCAGTTGAAATCACCCATTTAGTAGCATTTTATTGGACTTTGTTGTCTCTGTGATCTCACTCACCACTGCACTCAAAAACCTTTCCCTGATCTGCAGGCAGGGAGTGAACCCTGCTTATATATTTGTATTCCTATGTCTTGGGATTTGCATCCATACAGATTAGTTTATCATAGTGGAATTTATTGGGTCTAGCACTGCTCCCTCCTCTCTACCACCTAATCTGTCCTCTGCATATAGGTCATAGCCAGGTACTACGGTTAAGGCTAAAATTTTGTCATGGTTATTTTTAGTGAAGGTCATGGACAATAAACAAAAATTAACAGAAGCCCATGACCTGCCCCTCACTCTTACTAAAAATAACTGTGACAAAATGAGGAGGGAGGGAGTGGGGGGTCCAGAACCCACCCCTGTTGCGGCTCTGGGGTCCCTCCCACAGTGGCTGGGAGCTGCAAAGGCTGCCCATGGCAGGGCTGAAGCAGAAAATGCACAGAGATCTCTGGAACTCGCAGATTCTGTGACATAATCTTAGCCTTAACTGTGGTATCTCATTGATTTGTAAGTCATCTGTGTTTTAGTAATGCTTCTGACAATAAGCTCCTCTTCTGTGGTCATTCATTCTAATTCACCTAACTTTTGCCTTCAGGCTTCTTAACTTGGTATAGACCAGGGGTCAGAACCTACGGCATAGGTGCCAAAGGCGGCACGCGAACCAATTTATACTGGCACGCTGCTTCCAGCCGGGGTCCTGGCCCTGCTCAGCCTGCTGCCTGCCGAGGTGAACAGAATCCTAGGCTGGCAATGGGCTGAACGGGGCCGATGGCCAGGACCCCGGCTCGCAAGAGCTGGCGGCTGGAACTCCAGACCATCAGCTGGCTGAGCCGCTCAGCTCACTGCCGGTCTGGGGTTTCATCTGCCAGCCCCGCTCAGCCAACTGCCAGTGTAGGGTTCTGGCCGCCAGCCCCTTGCAAGCCGGGGTTCCGGCCCCGCTCAGCCCACTGCCGGCCTGAATGGATGGAACCCCTGGCCGGCAGCGGGATGAGTGGGGCTGGCAGCCGCGGGGCCGGTGGACGGAACCCCAGACTGGTAGCGCGCTGAGCCGCTCAGCCCACCGCTGGTCTGTGGTTCCGTCTGCCACCTGCGCTGCCTGTCTGGGGTCCTGGCCGCCAGCCCCACTCATCCTGCTGCCGGCCTGGGTGAACAGAACCCCAGATGGGCTGAGCAGGGCCGGCGGGCGGGACCCCGGCTGGCAGGGGCCGGCAGATAGAACCCAAGACTGGCAGCGCGGGTGGCAGACGGAACCCCAGACTGGCAGTGGGCTCAGACCGCTTCTGGTCTGGGGTCCCAGCCACCGGCCCCGCTCAGCCTGCTGCCAGTCTGGGGTTCTGTCGGGGGGGAGAGGCCCTGTAAATGTAAAATTTATTACTGGCACACAAAACCTTAAATTCCTGAAGACTTGGCACGCCACTTCTCAAAGGTTGCCGACCCCTGGTATAGACGCATTGATAGGTTTTATTTTTGCCCATGTGCCTTTTGCTATTTAACTCTTGTGCTGATACCCTAAGATTTACTTCCGAGACCTCCAGCCTGTACAGCGCTCAATGATCTGACATTGGACCCAGGTGGGGCTGTCTTTTGGGTCCCATATGTTGTCAGGCTATTCAGCTGAGTTCTCCACACCACCATGAACTGGGATCCTCAGTATTTGTCACAGAGTTGCCTTTTGAACCTGATACTGGCTCTCCAGCTAAATTGTGTCCGATCCCCGGGCTCCTGCCAGCTGTAACTGCTACTGATGACAATTGCAGATATTTACTGATGACACTGAAAGACATCAGGTGCCCAGACTCTCTGACGAGGGACCTTTCTTATCAAGCCAAATATAATATAGGAAGTCAGGGCTAGAGTGTAGTACTGATGCAGTGGGGCATTTGATGTCATTACAGTTTTTAACCATTTCAACTGCAGGAGTTCACTGCAATAGATTTCGAGAGTCTCTTCCTGCCCCTGTGATAATAGCAAACTATAAGAGTCCAGAAGTGAAGGACATAAGTGGTTTTACCTACACAAGATTGGAGAGGGGGCATCTCTGAGCTGCACCGATTGTGTCAGACCATTATTCAGAACTCCAGTCATAGAGATCTGACCCCCTGCTATTGCATTCCTCTGCCCCCACACAGCTGTATTGATGCCCATCAGCTGTTCTCTGCTTCCCGCTCTGAGGCTCTGACCTTGCTGGGTAACTTTTTCCTCTATAATTATCAGTTTGAAGCTCTCTTAGGCTGTTACCTCAAATACCCGTCATGCTGCCTCTCTCCCTGGGACCTCTGCTTTGAATTTTGTCCTCCATGTCCCTTTGGACACAAAGTGGAAGGCAAAATGTTCAGGTACTTGGAGAAAGACTTAAAAATCCCAATCCCAAGAAAAATCTGTCAGCTTCTCAACCTCCCTTGTCCCACCCACCACTACTAAGGGCCAGGGTCACCAGCTAGAATTCATCTCTGTAAACAAATTTTTTGGGCTGCAAACCAGCCAGGCTGGTTATGTTAGACCAGAGCCCTCGGCCAAAGACCCTGAATGGACAAAAGATGGGCATGGACTATGGGGCCTTCCGATTTTTCTGAGTCTAGTCTGGCCTTATGTTGTGGGGTCTGTCTGCCTCAAAGGGACTGGAGAAAGGCCCTGTCCTCATTCACCTCTAGGCACCAGATCCAGTCTGGCCCCGGGGGGTCAATAGTGAGATAAGTCTTCCCATTTGATGGCCATTAGTGGCTTTTATGTTATTGACGAGTTTGGTGGGTGTCAGCCCAGACCCTGGTGAGACAAGCGCAATTGTTACTAACTGGCTCCTTCAGTGGCAGCTTCAGCAATTGCCCAGGAGTGAATGGGTTCCAGACTGGAAGAGGGTTCCTCGATGGCAAGCTGAGGCATGTGGACAAAGTGCAGAGTGGGGGGGGGGCACTTTCTGTGCTAATACAGGGACTGAATCCGCTCCGGGGACCTGCAGAGCATACCCTCTTCAGGGCTGTTAAGTCAGCTGCTGACATCATCAGCAAAGTCCTGCGGTGGGACTGGGCAGCTGAGCTATTTGCTGTGGGGAGCTCTGGTGCAAAGGTCATGAGTTTGAGTCCTCCCCGTGGACTTGGGACGCAGCTTGTCTCAAATGCTGATCCCTGAACAGGGCTGACCAGGAGCTGTTGGAGCTAACATGTTAATCAGTGCTGGAGTCAGAGGCCACACGTGACAAAGGCCAGAGGGCCTGGGCAACAGGGGATATCAGAGCTGCTGCTCCCAGTTCCTGAGGAGTAACCCTTGTTCACGCCAGTCTGTCCTCACTGTCTCCCCAGATGTGGCGGTACAGCTGGAGCCATCCTGACCTGCCCCCTGGAAGTGGTGAAGACACGTCTGCAGTCATCCTCGTTGGCCCTGCGCCCGCTTTGCCTCCCTGAGGTGCAGCTGCAGGGGCTGAATGGAGGGTTTGTGCGTCCAGCCTTACCCTCCCCTGGTGTGCTCCAGCTAATGAGGTGAGCTGGTGAGGGGGTTGTGACGGGTTCGATCACAGAGACCCCTTTGGGACTGACACCTGATGTGCTGAGACTACCTCTGAGCCCATTTCCCCTGCCAGTCTTGTTGAGCCAGATACGCCAATCTGTTGCAACACAGACCCTGGGTCTGAACCACATGCCCCAAAGCTGCAGACTTAACTGAAGAGAACTTAAGAAGTGCTCCTGTTTCCAGCACCCAGACACCCAACTTCCAATGGGATCCAGCCCCCAACTAAATCTGGTTTACTCTGCATAAAGCTTATAGAGGGTAAACTCATAAATTTTCCGCCCTCTATAACGCTGATAGAGAGAGATACACAGCTGTTTGCTCCCCCAGGTATCATTTATTTATTCTGGGTTAATTAATAAGCAAAAGTGATTTTATTCAATATAAAAAGTAGGGTTTAAGTGGTTCCAAATAATAACAGACAGAACAAAATAAGTTACCAAGCAAAATAAAACAAAACACACAAGTCTAAGCCTAATACATTAAGAAACTGATTACAGATGAAATCTCACCCCCAGAGATGTTCCAATATGCTTCTGTCACAGACTGGACTCCTTCCTAGTCTGGGTCCAGCAATCACTCTCACGCCCATAGTTACTGTCCTTTGTTCCAGTTTTTTTCAGGCATCTCTTTGGGGTGGAGAGGCCATCCCTTGAGCCAGCTGAAGACAAAATGGAGGGGTTTCCAGGGCCTTTTATATTCTTCCTCTTGTGTGCAGAAACCCCTTTGTTCTCCTGTGCAAAATCACAGCAACAAGATGGAGTTTATAGGCACCTGGGCAAGTCACATGTCCATGAATGATTCAGTTTTTTGCAGGCCAAAGTCATTGTTTACATGTTAGTTTGAATGTTCCCAGGAAAGCTCAGATGTGGATTGGTGTCTCCCAAAGTCCATTGTCAGTTAAGTGTTCCTTGATGGCAGAGGTGAAAGTAAGCAAGAGCCAGTACGCCGTGCTGGACCACATCTGCTTTAAATTCCGGCCCCAGCCCGCTGTGGCTGCCAGGCCAGGAGGCAGGGAACTCGGAGGAGCCCTTTAAATCCCGGCCCCGGCCCCGGCCCGCAGCCCCAGCGGCCGGGCTGGGGCCGGGATTTAAAGGGCTCCTCCAAGCTCCCCACTGCGGCGGGAAGCCCAGAGGAGCCCTTTAAATTCCGGCCCCGACCCGCTGTGGCGGCCGGGAACTTGGAGGAGCCCTTTAAATCCTGGGCCCGGGCCCACAGTCAGACACCCACAGCTGGTCCATACTGGCTGACTTGGGATCATGGAGCTGTTTAATTGCAGTGTAGATGTCCAGGTTTGGGCTGGAATCTCAGCTCTAGGACCCTGCGTGATGGAAAGGTCCCAGAGCTTGGGCTGCAGCCTGAGCTGGAGTGTTTAACCAGGGGTAGGCAACCTTTCAGACGTGCTGTGCCGAGTCTTCATTTATTCCCTCTAATTTAAGGTTTCGCGTGCCGGTCATACATTTTAACGCTTTTAGAAGGTCTCTTTCTATAAGTCTATAATATATAACTAAACTATGGTTGTATGTAAAGTAAATAAGATTTTTAAAATGTTTAAGAAGCTTCATTTAAAATTAAATTAAAATGCAGAGACCCCAGACCGGTGGCCAGGACCCGGGCAGTGTGAGTGCCACTGAAAATCAGCTCGCGTGCTGCCTTTGGCATGCATGCCATAGGTTGCCTACCCCTGGTTTACACCGTAGCCAGAGCCCCACAAGCCTGAGTCAGCTGGCAAGGGCCAGCTGTGGGTGTCTGACTGCAGTGTAGACATACCTTGTGAGTCTGAGGCCAGGTCTTTACTACAGTTATACCGACCTAACCCCAGGTGTAGACAGAACTGTGACAGTAGGACAGCTTCTCCCATCGACATAGCTACTGCCTCTCATGAAAGTGGATTAACTACGCTGACGGGAGAAGCTCTTGCAGTCGGCATAGTAGTGCTTTAGTGAAGATGCTACAGTGGCACGGCTGCACCCAGGGGCGGCTCTAGGCATTTTGCCGCCCCAAGCACGGCAGGCAGGCTGCCTTCGGCGGCTTGCCACCCCAAGCCCACGCTTGGCGTGGTGGGGCCTGGAGCCGCCCCTGGCTGCACCAGTGCAGCACTGACATGAAGGCAAGCCCTGAGGCAGCTGCTGGGGCTGGGACAAAGGTCACAGCTGGTGGTGAATAAACAGATTCTGGATTGTGCAGGTAAATTGAGGGAAATGAAGAAATACTGAGAGGAGAGTGAAGAAGTGGATGAACAGAAAATGAGGGGAGCAAGAGAAATGTGGAGGAACGGAGTGAGAGGAAGGAGGCCAGGGAGAGATGCAGAGAGAATGAGATGTAGAGAAAGGGGAAGGACTGGTAGGGACAAATGGAGGGGAAGGAGAACTAGGAGAGCAGACAGCCTGGTCCCACTCCTCTGATTTTATTTATTCCTTTCTTCCACAGGGCCATCCTGGAGAAGGAAGGAGTCCGCTCCCTCTTCCGAGGCCTGGGTCCCAACCTTGTTGGAGTTGCCCCCTCCAGGTAAGAATCCTCCCCCGCTCCCTTCCCCCAAAAAATAGGATCTCGCTAGGGTACACTCTCTCCTAGGGTCCTTACCAGTCACTGCCCCACCTCCCCACAGTGTCCAGGCCCTGGATACATTGCAGTCTCTGGCACCTCCATGGGGAGACTCGATGGAAGCCCCTCACCATGCCTTGTGAGGCTCGGGGTGACACCTGGTGTCCATGTATGACTGTTGTCTAAGGTATCCTCAGTGCAGGGTCTGTCTGGGGTAAGTTATGTGAAAACAAGGTCCCTTCATGCTTCAGTTGCTCCTTTTGGGTGGATTGCTACTGCACATGTATGTCTCTTCCCCAACCAGGGCCATCTATTTTGCTGCCTATGCTGGGGCTAAGGAGAAGCTCAATGTTGTCTTCGTGCCCGAGTCCAAGAAAGTTCATGTGCTCTCAGCAGTCTGTGCAGGTGAGCTTCTCCCATGCCAGATTAGACCAGAGGGCCCATTCAGCCTGGGATCCCTGTAAACATGAGGGGATTTGACCATCTGGTGTCACTGTTCAGGCCAGTCTCATTCACATAATCACCTCATTTCTTTGTTGTTCCTTCTGAAGCTCTTTCTCCCACCCCATCCTGCTGCAGCAGCTTCCAAGGTCAGTGAAACACAACAGAAACAATCTCTCTCTTAATTCACCTGAAGTCGCTGCTCGGTGTCAATGATCTAGGCCTTAGCGCAGTGATGCTCAGACCTCAATGCGGTTCAGGAGCCAAATTAGTGATCAACATTACCCAAAAAAGCCACTTCATCATTTAATTTACTATAGTGCTGTAGATTCATATTTAAACAGTATGATGGGAAATATTTAGTTTTTTTAAGATAGATATAATTCTCACAGCAAAATGAGTGACCCAGTATTATTATTTTATCGACCACAATTGGTTAATAACCTAGTAAAAGGATCTTGATTGGTTAATAATTAAATCAGTGTTTTAGTATCATGCGCTGCAGAGCTGCAGGAGACCCTACAGTGCCACTTGTGGCTCTCAAGCCTCAGTCTGAGTATCACTACATTAGCTCTTTGATTACCTTGGAAAACAGGGCTCCCTACAGGGGAGCCAGGTAACTTAATCCCCCCACACAACCTCAGCAGTCCCACTGCCTTTCCTGCTTCTGTTGTCTTCCCTTTCTCTAATGAGACCCTCCATTCTCAGCAAGTCTCATTGTTTCCTGCCTCTCATTCCAGGTTCAGCCTCCTTCTTTCTGGTTCCAGGCACCAGGGGTGGGGGAAATGAGGTTATAATGAAAGGCCTATGAGATTCATAGATTCCAAGGCCAGAAGGGACCATTGTGATCATCTCATCTGACCTCCTGCGTAACACAGGCCAGAATGTCCCCAAAATAATTCCTAGAATACATATTTTAGGAAAAAGTCCCATCTTGATTTAAAAATTGTTAGTGATGGAGAATTCACCAGGACCTTTGCTAAATTGTTCCAGTGGTTAATTACCCTCATGGTCATTGCACCTTATTTGCCATCTGAATTTGTCTAGCTTCAGTTTATAGCCATTGGACCTTTCTCTGCCAGACTGAGGAGCCCATTATTAAACGTTTGTTCCCTATGTAGCTACTTATAAATTGTGATCAAGTCACCCTCAACCTACTCTTTGTTGAGCTTATCAGATTGAGCTCCTTGGGTCACTCACTGTAAAACAAGTTTTCTAATCCTTTCATTGTTCTCCTGGCTCTTCTCTGAGCATACTCCAGTTTATCAACCTTCTTGAATTATGGACACCAGAGCAGGACACAGTATTCCAGCTGTGGTTGCACCAGTGCCAAATACAGAGGTGTGCATAGGAGGGGTGGCCCCCAGTAAGGGGAAGCAGAGCCAAACGCTTCACCTTAGATCTCTTCATTCCCAGCAGATCTCTTCATTCCCCCCAGGCTATGCCCAAATTGGTAAACAGCTGCAGATTAACTAGCATTCAAAGAGCTAACCCACCAGTAACTCCCCACAAACTGTCTGCACTGTTGTAGCCCCACTCTGGTACCTGTCATGACCTCTGACCTTCTACTTCCTAGGGGTCACCTCTGCCACACTTACCAATCCCATCTGGCTGGTGAAAACCAGGATGCAGCTGGAAGCCAGGTAAGGAAGGTAGCACATGCACACAGACTGCATGGGGCTGGGGGTGATCCACTGACAGAATGTGTGCTTTCAGGACACTGGAAAAGTAGCAGTTATTAGTGAGCTTCCAAACGCAGCTGCGAGGTACCCAGGCCAGGAATAACAAGGGGTATGTGTGTTTTGGCAGGGTGGGGGATGTGCTGTTGATCAGTATTCAGGGGCAGTGGCAGAGTTTGTGGGTGATTCTAATCCCCGCATTGGTCTCTGCAGGGCAAGGGAGGAGAAGCGCAGTAACGCTCTCCAGTGTGCCATACGAGTGTACCGCACTGAGGGCCTGTGGGGATTTTACCGTGGAATCAGTGCCTCCTATGCTGGAGTCTCCGAGACCGTCATCCATTTTGTCATCTATGAGGCGCTGAAACAACAGCTGAGGGAGCAGCAGCCATTCCTCCCAACAGCCTTTGCACTTGCACCAAACAGCCGTGATTTCTTTGGACTCATGGCAGCTGCTGCCATCTCCAAGACATGTGCCTCATGTATTGCGTACCCACATGGTGAGCAGCTCCATCCTCCCCTCCACCACCCTCCTGCTGGGAGAGGCCTGGCTTGGAGGGTGACTCTGCTAACATCCCATCCCTTTGTTTTCTCAGAGGTTGTCCGGACACGGTTGCGAGAAGAAGGGTCCCGCTATCGCTCCTTTGTGCAGACCCTGCGGCTGGTGGTCCAAGAAGAGGGACCCCTGGCTCTGTACCGAGGACTCCTGGCCCAGATGATGCGCCAGATCCCCAACACAGCTATCATGATGGCTACCTATGAACTGATCATCCACTTGGCCACCGAAGTGTGACCTTGCACAAATGCACCAGCCCCTTGTTGAGGCTGCTGGCTGTGCACAGGAGAGCTAAAGTCTTGTGACTTGACATGTTTTTCCTGTTCCACAAGGTAGTGCTGGTCACTCTGTAGCAGGAGGTCTGTGTGGTGATGACCTTGTGTGTGGCAGTCTGCTGACAGGTTGCAGTGTTCTCAGCCAGAGCGGTGGTTCTGCATGGGGCGTGACCTCTAGCATCAACCTCCAGAAAGTGTAACTGGTCTGATGCTCTGAGGTGGCAGTAAATCAGCTAGAATATGTGCAGTGGGGGCTCCCAGTGCAAAGCACAAGGGCATGGAGTTCAGTGGGGAAAGATAAAGGAGGATAAATAAATTATGACAAACAAAAAAAAGGAGGCAGGATGCTAATGAAGCAAGTGCATATTTCAGCCCTTCTAGTGTCCCCAGCTGGTCATCCCCATCACTAGAAAGTACATGTATAGTTAACAACCCCAGGAGCTCCACTCTTCTTGGGCCTGGCCTGTGGGCATAGCTGGATATGTAGTCAGTGGACAGGGGAAGTAAACAAATCTGAAGGAAATTATGCAGCAAGCAGAGGTCTTGTGATATGGCCTTCAGCCACTCTCTAGGATTCTGCACAGAGTCAAGGTCTCTACATAGAGTCCTAGCCCCTACACTGCCTTCTTTCAAAGGATTCTCCAAACCTGACTGATAGACATCCTAGTGCATGGTACTTGGCAGGCATCTTACATCATCTCCTTAGGGGAGCAGTCACCTGTGGAAAGAATCATACAGCTGAACAAATAACTCTGCCTTTCTGCCCTCCTTAAAAGAGAGGCCAGGGCAGGGTGTTAGAATGCAGCCCCATGTATCAAGAGAAGCAGGAAGCATCCTGGCAGGGGGCGCTCTGGCCTGGGCTGCTTGTGTTACTATAGGCCCTATCTATTCCTCTCTCAGGTCTGTTCTCTGCAGGGGCAGGGAAGGAGCCTGCAAGGGCCCAGCTCTGCCTTCCTCTACTGGAGGTACTGAGATATAAGAACCAAGCTGGATGCCTGGTGTGTGAAACATGCTGTTTTGTCCCCGTGAATGTCATTTAGAGGGTGGATGCCGGTGTTGAAGTTGAGGGATTTGTTAATACACTCAGTGTATGGAAAAAATAAGACTATAAATTAAAAACATCAAATCTGTCTGTATCTGAGGGACTAATCCCACAACCTCCTAGAACCCCCTGCAGGGGGACCAGACTGCCTAAAACTAAGGCCCTGCCTTGGACAAAATGCCTGTGGTTTTCAGGTACCTCAGTGGAGGTTTGGAAAATCATGCCATTTTGCCAGTCCAGAGGACTAAGTGCTGCCCTTCAAGCACCCACTCCAGCCCCTGCCTCTCAGAATGAAGAATCCTAGAGGCCTTGAGTCTGTTTTTTTTAAATCCTTTTATTTTAAAATCCACCTCGTTCCCTCCTTCCTTCACTCATTTAGGGTTATTGACAATTTTACAAAGCAACACAAGCTGCAGGGGTTTTTGTTTGTTTGTTTTTTGCATCAGACAAGAATAAACCTCAAATGACAACATTGAAAAAATATACAATATGTATATAATATGTGGGGGCCTGCAGCTGACCCCGCTTGCCCAACCCTTGCTGATGAGTGTTTCCTTCTTCCCTGCTGCTCCTAAGCGCGCCACTCCCTTCAGAGAGGTCCCTATGCTATCCCATCCTCAGGAGGGGGACCTAATGTCAGGGAATATGGGCAAGGAGCCCATGGCCCATCCTATGTTCCTGGAGCGCTATGGGGAAGAAGAGAGGGGTTAAGAGTAGAAAGTGCCCTCCCCCTAGGCACTACTCCCCTAGTGAAAATAGCAGAGAAAGAGGAAACAGGCAAGAGAAATTAAAGGGGGGGGGGGGAGTGTGTATGTGTATACACAAGGAGAGAGAGAGAGAGAGAGAGAGAGAGAGAGAAAGGGGAAGAGGGCAGTGACCCCCTCAGGCTGGGGAATCTATCCGTTAGCATCCCTCGCTTCCCTCCTCCCACAGCACAGGGCTCCTAGTAGCAGCAGGGGCCATCTCTTTTGCCCATGATGCGCTGGTCATCTCCATCATCGCTGCCTGGGGTGTCCGGTGTCTCTGAGTCACTGCTGTCATCATTCTCCTCCTCCACTTCCTCTACAGCTCTGGTCTCCCCACTCTCTGCTGCCCTCTCCTGGCAGCTTTGGTATGACTGGGGAGAAGGGACATGGGGGTAAGTGGAGGGCTTAGAGCCAGGGTGGGCAAACTATGGCTCGGGGGCTGCATCTGGCCCTCCAGACATTTTAATCTGGTCCTCAAGCTCCCACCAGGGATCAGGGTCCATGGCTTGCCCTGCTCCACATAGCTCCTGGAAGCAGCAGCATGTCCCCCTCTGGCTCCTACATGTAAGGGCAGCCAGGGGCCTCCATATACTGCCCCCACCCCCAAGTGTCTCCGGGAACCCCAGCCAATGGGAGCTGCAGGGGCAGCACGCAGAGCTGCCTGGCCAGGCCTCTGTGTAGGAGCTGGAGTAGGGACATGCTGCTGGTTCTGGGAACTTCTTGAGGTAAGTGTCACCTGGAGCCGGCACCCCTGCCCCCTCCCGTGACCCAACCCCCTGCCTCAGCCCTGATACCTCTCCTGCCATCAGAACCTCTTGTCCCACCCTCCTGCACCCCCAACCCCTCAGCTCCACCCCAGAGCCTGCACCCCCAGCTGGAGCCCTCACCCCCTCCTGCACTCCAACCCCCAATTTTGTCAGCATTCATGGCCCACCATACAATTTCCATACCCAGATGTAGCCCTTGGGCCAAAAAGTTTGCGCACCCCTGGCTTAGAGCATCAATTGCCACCCAGAAACCAACCCCACCTTCCTCCTCCCATCTCACCTCCATGGGGTTGACGATAATGGTGAGGGCTGAGTCATCCCAGAACATGTCGCTCTCCTTGCTGCTGGCTCCTGCATGGCCTCCCCCGGCAGCCCCTGGGGCCTTGGGCCCAGCCCCCCGGCGGTGCAGGGAGTGGATGCGCAGGATGCCCAGGATGACCATGAGTGCCAAGAAGCCCACACACACCACGATGATGGTGGTGGCTGCGCTGGGGACCACTGGATGGGGAGGGATAAGGAGGTTACAAACATCTGACCCGGACTGTCTCGCCTTTAACCTGTGAGGGGCCAGGGATGCTTGGGGTATTGCTCTGTGGCATCCCCAGCTGCAGGGATCTGCCTCTGTTCCTCACCTGGCCGCAGGCCCAGCTTCATGGGTGCTGCAGCCCCGCATGCCAAGCATGTCCCATCCTCACTGCCTTCATAAACTCAGTACTCCACCACCCCCATCCCTGCCCCAGACTTCCTGAGTGTTCCAGCCCCAGCTGCCTCCTTTGCTGAGACCCTGGCTGAACCCTCCATGGAGTAGCTCCAGTCAGTATCACATACTTAGGGGCAGCTTCTCTAGGCTGGCTGCACTGCTGTGAGTTTAGCAGAGGAAGGGAGGGGCAAAGGTGGCACTAAGCTGCCTCAGGTCATGCCTGTAGTGGTTTGCTTCCTGGTGCAAATTGGAGCAGCCTTGCATCAGCCACCCCCCATCCTGCAAGCAGCAGACCTCTAGAAGCCAGGAACCACACACTCACTGTCCTCCAGGGACCAGTTAAGTTGGCTCTATGGCTGCTTTGTGCTGGCAAAGTGGCACAAAGCAGCAGAGCGAACCAATGAATCTGGCCACTGCTCTGCTCCCTTCCCTGCTCTTCTCCATCACCTCTGGCAGCAAGAGCCACTACTTCCTTTGCAGCAGCCCCCTCTCTGTCTGGAGCTGCTTCCCTGGATCTCTCTTGTTCATTGCCTTCTAATCCCAGTTCTCCTCTTAGATCAGCTTCAGCCCGGACTCTGCTCTTTAAATTTATCTCCTGCTGCTGAGGCATCTCTGGAATTGCATTAATCAGCCCTGTGCAGAGTTTCTATGAGAAATGTAAAATGAAGCATTGCCAGCCCATGACTCCACTCTCCTTAGCCCTTTCTGAAGGAGGATCTCAAAGCACGTACATCAATCAACCTAATACTGACAGAGGGAACCACTGCCCCAAGCATTAAAATGCAGCCACCTCTGGGCTGAGTTCTGGTAGTTGATGAATTACAGTATATGACAGAAAGCCACGAAGAATCTTTTAGGTGATTAAAACTAAGAAGGGGGGAACATAGGGAGACAGAAATCACCCAGTATTGGGTTTTGCCAGGAGCCCAGGGTTTATTTCCCTGAGTCAGGTTATTGTGAGAGGAGATCTGCAGTGACCATGAGGAGCTGTTGCTTCAGATTTACATTTCCTCTGAATCACACCTCTTCCTAGCACCCACACCAGAGCCAGCCCTGACTCTAGGGGAGAGCACCCCCTGCTTAGTCAATCACACCACTCCTTGCAGCATACTGCTGCCTACTACTGGGGTCAGTCCTGAAATCCCAACAGGGAATCACTGTAGGTTTCTACACAAATATGCCCCCGGGATAATTCTGTGTGTAGGCTGTCACCAATCATCAGGATTGCATACTGGAGTTGCGATGGATGTTGGCCAGGCTGTGCCCAGATAGTTCTGGTGGTAGGTGGTGACCTCGGTGCATGAATTCCTGGGAGCTGAGGATGTGGTTAGGATGAGCAGCCCGGTTCATATTGTGGAGGACGTTCACCTGTGGAAGAGGAAGAGATTCAGTCTCTGCATTTAATGAGTCCTGGCCTTCACACATACACAGTCATTGATGGCCTTGTACCTCAACAGTAAACTCGTTGCTGGAGTAGCGTCCATTCATCTCGGTGCAAGAAAGACGGAATTTCCTCTCATAGAGGGCAGCACCATGGCGGATGCGGTATGAGACCTGGCGGAGGATCTCCTCATAAACCGCAATGCTCTCCACGCCTGGGGCCGGGGGAGGGAGAGAGAGAGAGACACACACATTCAGGTGTGGGATAAGGGAGCTCCCATTTTGAAATGATCAAAGGTCCACCTGACATATCACTGAGTCTAAAGAAAAGCTGTGCGGGAAGGACAAACCAGGCTCATACCTAAAAGGGAGCGGAACGAGGTGTGGCTCCCTTGAGGTGTCTGCAACCTCAAAGGGTCCAGAAAATCGCTAGTGGCTGTCAATGCCCAGGGAAGGTAAGGAAGGGTCCAGCAGCCAGTCATGTGTCAGGTTCCAACCCCACCCTAGGAATTGCACTTGCACACAACCAGTGGGATCCACAGCCATCCAGAGGCAGCAGGGAAAACATTTCTGGAATGGAGAAGTGCAGACCACAGGGGGCAGGAGGGGAACAGAGTGCAACTGAATCAAAGGAAAGGAACTCAGATCCCATACTCCAGCACTGTGACCCTGAGGTAATGCCTCCCTTTCCAGACCTAGACCCCATCACTCAGGACACTAAGAACCAAGAGTCCAGGGAATGGATGGACAGGACCAATCCTCCCCTGGTCTCAATCAGTGTGATGAGGCTTCTCCATCTCCAGTTCTCCTGGCTTTGACTGACAGGAAGTAGAGGAGACAGGAACCAGGAAGTCCTGTCCGGGGGAAGAGTCTACCTGTGATGGTGAAGTAGGCAGAGGTGTTGATGAGCTCCAGGCCCCGCTGCTGCAGGGATGCTCCATCCAGGATCAGGTATTCTCTCTCCAGGTCCAGGTCATCTCCCACCAGGGAGATCTCGCAGCCATCCAGGTTGTGGACAATCTCGTCTGACATTCGTGTGTCTGTCACTAAGAGGCGTAGAGATGGGTCAAGAGATCAAAAAAAAGCAAAACCTGTGCTCAAAATGGACACAGTTCATGATACCCAGTTAATAAGAGACCTTGTCCACAACACATCTGTGCTGCACTATGCCATCATGGCAATGATGTCACTTGCTGTTGGCAGTTCTCACTGTGAGTGATATCTTCCTGTCTGTCATGTTATTTGCTGGTGGGGTTGCCACTTCCTGCTTCTAACGACATTGCTTCTGCTTGCTAAAACATCACTTCATGTTCTAACAATGAGCCACTTCGGGATTTTTAGTGACAGCACGTCTTGCCTGGTTCTGTTGATACTGCAGTGTTACCAGCTCAGACACATGAGACTTTTAAAAAAAAAAGATTCCACACGATGATCTTACAAATGCTGGCATAACTCTTTTAAATATTCCCTTATTCAAAATGGCCACCACCTCTCATTACTTTCAACGGGGCTAAAGCCAACCTATCCTCAGTCAAGTCAGCCATAATTGCATTTGGAAATGAGGCTGCCTTAGTGAAGTGTCAACTAATCCTCATTCTTTTAAATGGAACTGAAGCCAGGCTGCCCTCAGGGAAGATGACTGTAGCTCTAGGGAGGTTGGACAGGAAGCTAAGAGCAATGTAGGAAATGTGGGCAGCAGGAGGGAGGCTGAAGGAGTGTGGTAGGAGACTGGGGGGTGCAGGAAGGGAACCTGAAGGGGATGCAGGAAGAGGCTGAGAAGCAAGATAACATGGTGTGGTGAAGGAAATGAGGGAGATTCAGGGGAATGTGTGGTGTTAGAGGAGATTAAGGGTGACACGGACATGTGAGGAGCAGGAGGGAGACTAAGGCGATCTCAGGGAAATAGGGGGTGGCAGAGTTAAAATGTAAGGTGATGGATTCTGGAAAGGGAAAGGGAGGTAAAGTGTGGAAACAGATGGGGACAGGAGACTGGGAGAGGAGCACCGAGTGAGTATGTAAGTAGGAAACTGGGTGGGGTAGAGGGGGAACACAGGGAAAGAAAAGAAAGAGACAGGGTTCTGGGAATACAGAGAACTGTTTCGAGTGACACCGCATCCTATTTCTAAGCATGTCACTTTCCATTTTAAGTCTTTCCAGTGACACTGTTTCCCATTTCTAAGCAAAATTATTTTCTGTTTCTGTGTTGGTAGAGACACCACTTCCTGTAACTAAGAGATGTCATTTTCTGTTCTAGTGACATCATTTCTAATTTCTACCTAACAACACTTCCTGTTTGTGAGTAAGCCCCTTTTCCATGTGTCCCACTCACCCGTGCCATGCCAGCTCTCATCCTTCTTGGCCTTCACCTGGTGAGAGATGGAGCAGGTGACCTGGAGGTCAGGGAACAGGGGGACCCCATCAGGGTTCTCAAAGTCTGATGCAGGACGAGCAAAGTGAGCATTACCACTCAGCAGAATCTGGGGAGCATCAGGTTGCAGCACCACCACGTAGCCTTCCACATCAGGGATGGAGACACATGATTCTTCACTGAAGCATCTGACAGAGGAAGGGGACAGAGCGTTAGTACCTATACACCGACTTCTGCCAGCCTCATCCTGGACGGGGTAACTCGCCTTTCCAGTACTGTTGGCGAGGGGTGGATCATCTTGTGACTGCCAGCTTCTAAGTGCTTCCCCACAACCTCCTGTGCTCTGCAGAGTGGTATTCTGGGAATTGCACCATTGTATTTAGAGATGGCACTGTGATGTTGTCATCACCACAAGCTCCAACCCAAGACGAGCGAATGGGGTGTCCGACCAGATGCCAGCGCACAAGAGCCATTGGTGATGGCTCTGTATCCATATTATATTTATATTCCCAAAATATACCGGGACAAGTGTTCACAAACATTGCTACTTTCTTTTAGGTTTATTCTTGTACATTTTGAAATTATCAACCCCAAATTAAAAGGCAACAAAGGGCAGAGAATTTTAACAATAGAGTCCTGTCTGATTGGTGAGCTTAGCGTGAGGTGCTACTTGCCATGAGCTACAAAGGGATACATTGTAGGATATCACTCCAACAGATTCCCTCCAATTTGCCTGGGGGAGAGGTTCCACCTGGAGTTCCTGCACTCACTTGACAGTGGTGGTGAGCTTGAGCGGCCGGATTCCAGGCGTGGCAAAGCGCAGTGAGTTCATGTAAACCACATGCTGGATTGCATGGTTGAAGGTTTCCACATCATCACCCTCCAGTGTGAGCAGAGACTGGGAGGGGTTAACATGAACCTGTGGGGGAAAAGGAAAGACTGGACTGAAGAATCCCTGGTGGATGCTTTGATTCTGGACTAAGAGATGCAGAAGAGGAGTACAGGGAGATTCCTGGGGTGTGGCAGGAGACAGGGATGAAGGGGAGAGTGGTGGAGGTTCATGCGAGCTGGGGAAGGGGCATACCTTCATCCCTTTGCCAAGGCTGTCAAAGTCACTGTAGTCAAGCCCCTCACGGCAGGCGTAGAGGCACTCAATCACCTCCCGGCTCTCCAGGCTGCCGGGGCGCACGGTGAAGCCAGCCAGGTAACCGTGGAAGTAGTGGTGAATCAGCACAGGGTCTCCTAAGGGGAACACAGGAGGAGGAGGAGGATGTGAGAGACAGAGACAGTGGAGGGGGGAGGAGCAAGAGAGAGAGGCAACAGAGATGAAGAGAAGGGAAGTGAGAGAGTGTGAGGGAGACAGGAATGGGAGAGGTAGAAAGAGACAAAGGTGAGTGTGGCATGGGGAAAGACAACGACAACAAGAAGGAGGGGTTAAGGAAAAGGGGAGAAAAAGTCTGGGAAACCCAGATAGAAGGAAAGAGACTACGGCAGATAAGGGTGGAGAGAGTGAGAGAAGTGCTGCCAAGACACAGCCCTTGACAGGGATGGTTTCCCCCACCCAGTCTTGTTTTGCTCACTGTGGTTCCCATGAGGGCATAAAGAAGGTCAAATTGCCACTAGATAATTTAGGGTGAGGTTGCATTTTCTGTGTCCCCTGCTCTTCATTTCCCCCACTGTCCTCAGTGACCAGCTTCAGTGATCGGGAGTGGGGATTATTTTACCTGTCTCCCACAGGATAAACATGTTTGAGTCTCCCCAAAATAGGCTCCACTGATCCCTGCACCAGTCCTCTCACGCTCCACAGAGATCAATATGCTGCCAAATAACAAGAGTTTTCCTCTCAGAAAAGATGGGGTGGGGGAGGGAGCTGTATGGAACAAACGCCATGCGAGAAGCAGATAAAAGTCATGCGTGGTGGAGAAGGGGGCAATCCTCCTCACCCCCAGTCCATACCTTGCGTAGGATCTGTGGAGTTCTCGTTCCCTCGGATTTTCTCTTTGTTTTTTTCCTCTGCAAGAGGAAAACATTCAGATCATTGACTAAGCATCAGCCTTTGGGAGCAGGTGAGTTATAAGGTCAGGAAAAGATGAGAAAGCTGTGTCAGCCAGGGAGGAGACACACACCTGGCTGGTGCACACTGCTCAGCACTGGGCCCTTCAGTTGCAAAGGCCTCACACTGCAGAGCAGCGAGGGGACAGTCGGATGGCTGACAGATGTGGAGGTGAATGTATGGGATTTTTTCTGCCTCCCAACAATATTGGCTTTATGAACTTAATGAATTGATGTTTCTTATTGATCTTAGCCAGTTCTCACAGACCACTTAGCTTTTCAGTTTGAAAGCTAGATAATTCCAGGGGGAACTCACAGGGCAGCTGAACACTTTTTGTGGCTTACACATGGCAAGAGGGTGCTGTGCTATAATAGGATCTCTGACCAAGAGAAGGCATGACTGCAAGAGGGGCTCAGTCCTACTGGGAGCTTCTGCTGTGGAGAAGATAGACAGCAGCTACATTTAGTTGGCTGTAATCCTGAGGGTTTTGAGCAGAGGGACTAGAATATACCTTGCAGGGAAACAGGGAACTGGGGAAAGGAGCCTTTCATCTCCAGGGCATTTGGCTCCAATCTGGCCCCAAGTCTGTAGTGGCCTAGAGTCTTTTCCTATCTGACACCATTCACAGCCCTCCCACCCTGCCTCCCATTTGGAATGAGCTGAGGTATCTCAGTTCAATTCCTAATGATATGGAACCCTCATCAGTGAAACCAGCATCACTCTTGGCACTGAGTGGCCTCCTTGCTGGAAGCCTTAGCAGAGGCCAAGAACTGAATGACTACAGAGACTGAACTCCTCTCTGACCCTAGAGGGGATCCATTTGCAGGTGCAGTTATCCACAGGGACATAGGCACCAATTTTCCCCAACTTGTGCCCCCACCCACCCCCGCTCCAACTCCACCCTGCCCCACCTCACCCCAATTCCAACCCCTTCCCCAAAGTCCCTGCCCCAACTCTGCCCTGTCCCTATTGGACCCTTTCCCCAAATCCCCACCCCAGCCCCACCTCTTCCCCAAGCACGCTTTGTTCCCCCTCCTCCCAGCACTTGCTGTGCGAAACAGCTGTTTCATGGCGCAAGCACTGGGAGCTAGGGGGAGAAGCGGAGCCTGGCGTGCTCAGGGGAGGCGGCAGAGGAAGAGTGGAGGCAGAGGTGAGCTGGGGTGGGGAGCTGCCGGTGGGTGCAGAGCACCCACCAATTTTTCCCTATGGGTGCTCCAGCCTCGGAGCACCCATGGAGTTGGTGCCTATGCACAGGGATGCGGCCCGTACTGCCATTGCCCACTGAGTTGCACCAAGACACTGTTGGGTTGGTACACTGAGGGGCACGACACTGGTTTTGGTGCTGAGAATGCCTCTTGAGCTGGCCATAGTGCTCTCATTCCATTGGCCACTGCTTGGCATTAGGTAAAACATCTTATGGACCCTTCTGCCTCCTCTCCAGTCCACCCCTTCATCAGGGCAGTATTGGAGGGGAGAGTGGGGGGGCACTCACCAGCCCAGCAGGCTCCGATCATGAGGGAAAGTTCCCGCCTTGGGGGATGGATGAGGCCATTGTCATGAATGAGCGCGGGGTCATAGGACACACCATCCACAAAGAGTGTGACGGTGGGGAACTCCAGGTTGAGGGCATAATGGTGCCATTCATCATCACAGACCTGTGACAGGCAGAAGGAGAGATCAGCAAGCAGAGGAAGGGACAAAGAGAGAGACAGAGAAAGCCAGATCCTTCCTCACCTGCTCCAGCTTCCACAGAAATTTGACAGGTCTCGCACTCTCCAGCAAAGGCCAATATAGAAAAGCAATTCGGCAGCCATGCACAGCCAGGGAGTAGTGAGAGTAGCCATCCTCTGCAGAGAGGGAGAGGGGGCATAGAAGGAGATGAAAGATCAAAGAAAGTTCCACAAAGCACTATCCTGGGACCCTTAGAGAGCTGGGTTAGCCTGAGCAACTGGGCTGAGATCCTACCCACTCATCACACAGGACATGAGCCTTACACTCAGAGTAGTGCAGAAGAAACCATTCCACCCCCCTCTCCCTTGCAGTATGGTCAGGGTATCTCTCCTGGGGGTGGTTGCTCCCAGAACTTACAATGGAGCCCCGCCCGGCTGGGGAAGGGGGCAGGGAGAGAATCCCACCAGGATGGAATGGTCCATTCTAGTCTGGAGCTAGGAAGAGATTCCTATTTGGAAGGAGGTCTATTCTGATGGGTTCATGGTGGAGAGTATCAGTCTCACAGGAAGAGGGTCTGTTTCCAGGGTGTCTCACCACTCTGCACCGTACTGCAGATCACGGTCTCCTCCTCCTTCTTGCCCTTTCCAGGCACCACAGCATGTTTCATCCACAGCGACAGGGTGAAGTGGTCACTGAGCCCCTCGTGAGCGCCCACCCCACTGCCCACAGGCACCTGGGCCACCTGGCTGCCATTGAACCAGTAGATGAGGCTGCTGTCCTGGCTGTAATGCACTGAGAGCCGTGCCGTCCAGTTGGCAAGGGGGCTGGGCACAGGCAGCAGGTCAACCTCACCTGAGGCAGCACCTACCGAAGGAAGGACGAAGATAGAGACAGACGTCAAGGCAGAGACCGACTCACAGGGACAGGGAACAGAAGGGGCTGGGTGGAGTGTGACATGGGGATGGGAAGGTGCAGCAGGTCTCTGAGGATGCAGAGAGGTTCCTGGCAGCTCCCCTCAGGACAGTGGGAGATATCAGGAGAGGGACCGGGGGAGCTGCCTATGGCTCCTTTGGTGGAAAGGATGCAGGAATTGTTCCAGTGGCTCCCCTCAGTGCTGAGGGACAGGTCCATGACTCCCTGCAAGGCAGGGGCTGCAGGAAGGTGTAAGGGGTCCCCTCCCCTCAGTGTGTGGGTAGTGTCCCATGACCCCTCTCAGTGCTGGGGGTGGGCCAGGTACCCCCCGGGCTCTACTTGGTGCAGGAGTTGGAAGGGCTGCATCCCTTTGGCTCCCCTTGGTGTGGGGGATGTCACTGTAGCTCCCCATGGAGTGGGGTGAGGGAGGGTAACCCTTCCCCCCCCGCCCCCACCACTCCCTGACTCCACTTGCAGAAGGCAGAATGCACACCGCAGAGTTTGCGCAGCGACTTCTCCGAGTAGTTGTCACGGTCACACCCCTTGGCCACGTGGTTTGTCTGCAGCTCCACTGTAGCTTGGATGTTCCACAGCGGCTCATCGCATGTCTCCAGGTGGATGCTGGGAAACAGTGCCAGACTACCTGCACCTGGTGTGTACTCAATCCGCTTATTCCAGCCTATTGGAGGAGAGGAGAGAGAGAGAGAGAGAGAGAAAGAAGAGTTAGGGCCCTGCCCTGATGCCTTCCCAGGTCAGGGCACATATCCTCCACCTCTACTGATTTTCCCTGAAATGACAGATTTTTGGCCCTTTCCACATTGAAAAATTAACCCATCCAATGGGGTCAGCACAGGGGGAGATTAGAGAGTGGGTTTTGCGTGTTTATAGCCCTGGTACTGACAGAGAGCCTTGGATTTTTGACATCTCTCAGCCCGATTTTCAGAAGTGCTGAATCCCCCAGCTCCTAATGACTTCAGTTGGACCTGTGTGTGCTCAGCACTTCTGAAAGGCCCAAATTGTCTCAAATTGAGGCACCCAAAATCAGTGGTCACTTAAATCCAGTATTCATAATAAACACACATAAAAACTACATTAAGGTTGCAAAGCCAAGCACTCACAAGTTAGGATATGCCAGATATTCTGCCTTCTTGTGCACATGCATTATGGCACAATCTTAAGTGACATGATCACATACTGCTCCACAGGACCCATTTCATTCAGTGCACAGGATGGAGGGGGCTCTTTAAATAAGCAGCTATTCAATGCTTTCTTTGTTCCCTGTAATTTAATATCTGCCCCCAGGTCTCATTTACTGCACACTATTCAAACCCTGCTCTGAAGGCAGAATTAATTTTCTCATGGACTTTACTATGACACTCATCACTACAGTATCTGAACACTTCACAAACATCAATGAATTTATTTTCACAACACCCCTGTGAAACAAGGGGGCAGTATTATCCCCCTTTTACAGGTGGGTCACTGAGGCACAGAGAGATAAAGGGCAAAAGTGAGCACTAATTTTGGGTGCCCAATTTGAAACACCCAGGATCTTATTTTTCAGAGTACTTAGCATTATATAGAAATGTATATGTTCGGAGCACAGTTCCCATTAACTTTAGTTGCAGCTGTGAGTACTCAGCACTTCTGCAAATCAGACCTAGGGTCTCAAGTCAGACCCCAGAAAACAAGGCACACAATTAGTGACCACCTGTGAAAAGTCTGTTTAGCAAACCTTTTGATACGGTCTCCCACCATATTATTGCCAGCAAGTTAAAAAAGTATGGATTGGATGAATGGACTATAAGATGGATAGAAAGCTGGCTAGATATCGGGCTCAACAGGTAGTGATCAACGGCTCAGTGTCTAGTTGGCAGCTAGTATCAAGCGTAGTGCCCCAGTTTTGTTCGACATCTTCATTAATGATCTGGATGATGAGATGGATTGCACCCTCAGCAAGTTCACAGATGACACTAAGCTGAGCGGAGAGGTAGATATGCTGGACTGTAGGGATAGGGTCCACAGTGACCTAGACAAATTGGAGGATTGGGCCAAAAGAAATCTGATGAGGTTCAACAAAGACAAGTGCAGAGACCTGCACTTAGGTCGGAAGAATCATATGCACTGCTATTGGCTAAGCAGCAGTTCTGCAGAAAAGGACCTGGGGATTACAATGGATGAGAAACTGGATATGAGTCAACAGTGTGCCCTTGTTGCCAAGAAGGCTAATGGCATATTGGGCTGCATTAGTAGGAGCATTGCCAGCAGATCGAGGGACGTGATTATTCCCCTCTATTCAGCACTGGTGAGGCCACATCTGGAGTACTGCGTCCAGTTTTGGGTCCCCCACTACAGAAAGGATGTAGACACATTGGAGAGAGTCCAGCAGAAGGCAATAAAAATTATTAGGGAGCTGAGGCACATGACTTATGAGAAGAGTCTGAGGAAACTGGGCTTATTAATCTGCAGAAGAGAAGAGTGAGGGGGGATTTGATAGCAGCCTTCAACTACCTGAAAGGGGGGTTCCAAAGAGGATGGAGCTCGGCTGTTCTCAGTGGTGGCAGATGACAGAACAAGAAGCAATGGCCTCAAGTTGCAGTGTGGGAGGTCTAGGTTGGATATTAGGAAACACTATTTCACTAGGAGGGTGGTGAAGCACTGGAATGGGTTACCTAGGGAGGTGGTGGAATCTCCTTCCTTAGAGGTTTTACGGGGTTTTTAAGGCTTGACAAAGCCCTGGCTGGGATGATTTAGTTGGTGTTGGCCCTGCTTTGAGCAGGGGGTTGAACTAGATGACCTCCTGAGGTCTCTTCCAACCCTAATCTATGATTCTATGAAGTGATTTGCCCAGTATCACACAGGCATTCTGTGGCAGAGGCAGGGATAGAATCCAATTCTCCAGGGCAGCCTTAACCATCCTTTCTCTTCCTGCAACTCCCTCCTTCCTTCAGTACATGCCTTCCAATTTCTGCAACAAATGAGGCAAGTGTCCTACAGACAACAGCCCCCTTCCCTATACAACCCTGATTTATCTCAGAGCATGGTCCATTCTGTGTTCTGAATGAGGCAGGGGTTCTGTAGGAAAAAAAATTTATGTGATCACACAATTACAGACTATTCTAATGCATATATACAAGGCAACTGAATTAATGTTGCAAAAGCACTTAATACTGTCAATGCCTAACTTTTGAATGAGACTTTTCAGACAATGTTCTTTTAACCTTTTTTTTTTTTTTTTTTGGTATGTAATTTTAAAAAAGAGAACTGAATAAACAAATTCCATCTTGTGGAATCATATTGACACCGTCATGGTTCCTCAGCAGGGTTGGAAACTTTAGATCCAACACAAAGACCCCTGCCACTTGGGCTAACGAAGTAACAGAGCAATAGTAGGTTGTTATCCTCTGTGTGGACCAGTGCTAGAGGAGGGTGGGACACTCTGCCAGTGGGTTTCACAGATATTTGCTGACAGCTGAGGAATGGTGAAACTGGGATCTTGGGTTCCATTCTAGGCTCTGGAGGAGCGTGTGCTCTAGTGGGCACAGACTCTTCAGTCTGTTCCCCCCAAAACTCGGCCTCTTCTGCCCCATCCCTTCCAGCTTGTCCCAATCCCAGTCCTGTCTCTACTGGCTCCTTGTCCCAGTCCCATTCTCCTCTCCTAATCAGTCCCAGTCTCCAATCCTCAGGCTTCGGATCCCAATCCCAGGCTTCTTGTCCAGTAAATTCTAATCTCATCCCTCCAGACTGCCCCTCCCAGTCCCAGCCTACCCCTGCTCCCAGTCTCCTTGCCCTGCCAATCCAAGTCTTCCCCCAGCTCCTCATCCAATCTCAGTTTTCTCTCCCCCCCACGGCTCCCAGACCTAGTCTCATTGCCCAGCCAGTCCCACTCTCTGCTTATCTCTACCCCCTGCTGGCCTCCAGTCCTAACCTCTGTGCCTCCCCACGCCCAGGCACCTTGTCCCAATCTACTCCCCCAGCAACACCCCAGGTCCAGTTTTTGTACCTTCCGCATTTGAATCAGATGGCTTCCTCCTCCATGCTGCTTAGTGCCAAGTACAGGATGGGAGTGACTGAGACCACAGGTGACACAGGCTTCCTGTTGTCAGTTCCAGCCCCACCCCACCCTGGAGTAGCAACTACAGGAAAAGTCTGGTGTGCCCCTGTAGCCCAGGGCTGGATGGAGCATGCTCAGTCACTCTGTGGGGATGGCACATGCACTCTAGTCAGCACTAAGGTGACCAGGTGTCCGGTTTTCGACTGGAACACCTGGTCGAAAAGGGACCCTGGCGGCTCCGGTCAGCACCGCCGATCAGGCCGTTAAAAGTCCAGCCGGTGGTGCTGCAGAGCCCAGGCAGGCAGCCTGCCTTAGCCCCGCTGTGCTGTTGACGGGGAGCCACCTGAGGTAAGCCCGTGCCCCAACCCCCTGCCCCAGCCCTGAGCCCCCCCAAACAAGCTCCCCCTCCTGCACCCTGAACCCCACCCCAGAGCCCTCACCTGCTCCTGCACCCCAACCCCTTGCCTCAACCTGCAGCCTCCCCCCGCACTCCAAATCCCTCAGCCCCACCCCCGAGCCTGGAGCTCCCTCCTGCACTCCAAACCCCCAAGCCACAGCCCCCCCATTTAGAGCCCTCACCCTCTCCCACACCCCAACCCCCTGCCCCAGCCCAGTGAAAGTGACTGAGGGTGGGGGAGAGCGAGTCGCCAAGGGGGCGGAGGGAATGTAGTGAGAGGGGGAAGAACCTTGGGGAAGGGGTGGGGCAAGGGTGTTTGGTTTTGTGCCAACAGGAAGTTGGCAACCCGAGTCAGCACTAGGAGCAGGGAGGGATGGCGCACGCTACAGGAGGAGTGCATGCACTCTAGTCAACTGTAGGGGTGGAGCATGCTCAGTGAGGATGGAGTCTTTGGAAATTTTAGCTGTTAAACTCTGGTAAGTCTGTGCTGAGCATGAGCAAACTGTGATTTTTCAAAGCCTTATAACTTGGCCAGATCTGGCTGGGTTTTCACAGGGACAGCAAAAGGCACATCCCTGACACAATGGCCACTCCCTGGCAAATTTCAATCCCTGCTCCAAAGGGGGCTCTAGAACTGTTCAACGTAAAGGTTCTATCTGGAAATGGCTGAAAGTAAAAAAAAAAAAAAAAAATTCAAACTGAGGCAGGCAATGAGCATGGGAAATTTCAGCCCAAACAGTTAAAGTTTAGCAAAGTTATAAGAAACTGAAAACAGGGTCATATAATGGGTAACGTCAGGCAACCTTAATAATAGACAGGTCTACCAGCCCAACCTATAATATGGCGCCTGGCAAACACTCAAGGCTTCCCACAGATGCAAGCAGTGATCTCCCCACACTGGTGTTAGCTACCCCATAGTTTTGTAATAGGATGACAGCAGATGGGTCTGATGAGTTGTGCCTGTACTTAAGCAAATATATGATACATATTTGCGATCAGCTTTGTGTTTGTCTGAAGATGTTGGCAGGTAAGGTGAAAGGTCAGAGGTTAGGATCTTTACACTACCATGGCAGATTAGGGTGGGGAGAGTGTCTTTATACTGCATGGGTTTGGGGAGACGAGGGAAGGGTGAAAGGGGAAGGTATAAAGGAAGCGTTAGGGTATGAGAAGGAAGGGGATAGGGTGACAGGGTAGGATTATGGTGGGATGGGTGGGGTAGCTGGACCATGCTGGGTGGGGCTAGCGGTGAGAAGGAGGTCATGGTGAGAGCTGAGTGGGAGAGGAGGCTTCATACCCTGCCAGCTGGGTTTGCAAGTGGGCTTCACTTGGATCTCCACTTCAGCATCATCAGATGCCCGTTTCTTGCCACAATCGTAGGCTGTGACTGTGAACTTGTACAGGTGCTTTCCACTGTATTGCAGCTTCTCTGTGTTCTCAATGTTCCCTGGTAGAGAGAGACATGGGGATTAGGGGAGCAGAGAGACTGAGACAGACAGAGAGAGAATGAAAGAAAGACAAGAGTCAAGAGACAGGAAAAGAGAAAAAGGGAGAGGAAGATAGAGTGAGAAGGAAAGAGAAATGCACATTAGCAGAACATTGCTCCATTTTCCCACTCACAGTGCATAAGGAGAGTCTCATTCTAAAATAAGGTTTATTGTTGATTCATCACAATAACAAACGAGGCAGAACCATAAAGTTAAGTCCTCATGCAATGTCATTTTGTGTTGCTCTGTAATATGCTGAAACACTTCTGAACACAAAAGGGCTGCTGTCTCTTCTCCAAGGCAGATGGCTGAGGAATGCAAGGAAAGCTAAAAGGATCACACAACACACATACATGGAGGAATGGACCAGGCAGAGGTGGCAGGGGGCACATGGAGTGAACTGTGGTCTCAGAGGGATATGGAGGCAGGTTCTCACCATCATTGTCAATCAGGAAAGGGATGTTGGGAGTGAGGATCTCATAGTAGCAAATCTGGCTGTACTGGGGGGAGCAGTCTCCGTCAATGGCCTCCACCCGCAGAATGCGGTCATAGAGTTTCCCCTCGGTCACCGCCACACGGTATAACTTCTCCACAAAGACCGGAGCAAACTCATTCACGTCATTCACCCGCACGTGCACGGTGGCCCTGATGGAGACAGAGATGAATAAGCAGCTGGTTGACGAGGCAGTGATAGAGAAAGCAAGAGACCAAGTCAGGGAATGAAACCTAGGTCTTCCTCAAGACAGACCAAGGCACTGATCCCTAGGGGGTGCCAGCCTCATCCCAGCCCTCAAAGAATTAAAGTCCAGGAGACAGAATGAGATTTGGGTCCCCACACAGCAGCACTGACCGCTAGGGGCTCTGGGCCAGCCTCTCTCATGAGAGAGAGAGAGAGAGAGAGAGAGAGAGAGAGAGAGAGAGAGAGAGAGAGAGAGAGACTGGGATGGAAATTGGCTGAAACTAATTTCAGAACAGAATTGTCAGACACATAGATGAACACAATTTGTTGGGGAAGAGTCAACACAGCTTTTGTAAAGGGAAAACATGCCTCACCAATCTATTAGAATTCTTTGAGGAGGTCAACAAACATGTGGACAAGGGTGATCCAGTGGATACAATGCACTTGGACTTTCAGAGAGCCTTTAACTAGGTCCCTCACCAAAGGCTCTTAAGCAAAGTAAGTTGTCATGGGATAAGAGGGAAGGTCCTTTCATGGATCAATAATTGGTTAAAAGACAGGAAACAAAGGGTAGGAATAAAGGGTCAGTTTTCATAGGGGAGAGAGGTAAGTAGCAGTATCCCCCAAGGATTTGTACTGGGACCAGTGCTGTTCAACATATTCATAAATGATCTGGAAAAGGGGTGAAGAGTGAGCTGGCAAAACGATGGGGTCTAAATTAACACTCAAGAAAGAGATCTTGGATGCATTGTGGATAGTTCTCTGAAAACATTTGCTCAATGTGCAGCAGCAGTCAAAAAAGCTAACAAAATGTTAGGAACCATTAGGAAAGGGATAGATAATAAGACAGAAAATATCATAATGCCTCTATATAAATCCATGGTACGCCCACATCTTGAGTAGTGTGTGCAGTTCTGGTCACCCCCATCTCAAGAGATTTATTAGAATTGGAAAAAGTGCAGAGAAGGGCAACAAAAATTATTAGGGGTATGGAACAGCTTCCATACGAGGAGCGATTAAAGTAACTGGGACTATTCAGCTTGGAAAAGAGATGACTAAAGGGGGATATAATAAAGATCTATAAAATCCTGAATGGTGTTTAGAAAGTGATTAAGGAAGTATTATTTGCTCCTTCACATAATGCAAGAATCAGGGGTCACCCAATGAAATTAATAGGCAGCAGGTTTAAAACTAACACAAGAAAGTACTTCTTCATACAATGTGCAGTCAACCTGTGGGACTCATTGCCAGGGGATGTTGTTAAGGCTGAAACTATAACAGGGTTCAAAAAAGAATTAGATAAGTTCATAGAGGATAGGTCCATCAATGGCTATTAGCCAAGATGGTCATGGATGCAACCCCATGCTCTGGGTATCCCTAAAGCTCTGACTGCCAGAAGCTGGGATTGGACGACAAGGGATGGATCACTTGATAAATTTGTCCTGTTTCGTTCATTCCCTCTGCAGCATCTAGCATTGGCCACTGTCGGAAGATAGGTCCTGGGCCTAGATGGACCATTCGTCTGACCCTGTATGGCCATTCTTATGTTCTTAGTAATGGACCCTGTGGCTCCTGCCTATGCAGCAGCACAAAGCACTGACCCCTAGGACACAGTTCTCAGACATCGCTCCTTTCAAAGGGGTCACTCATTTTAGTCCCATAGTTACTGACAGTCCACACACACTTGCTTTCCCCTCACTTTAATATTGGAAATGATTGACATCAAAAATGCAGCCTGGTGAACTGGAGGCTCTAGAAAGAGTTCTTCACACTGGAGGAAAGAATCCCACCAGTTTTAGTTTCCTGCATGAATCATGTGTGTCCCCGCCCCCCTCACACTGGGTCTCTGTGACACACTGAATGCTCCATTTGGGTTTTGGCAGGTTAAGAGGTAGACTCCAGCCACCACAGCCCCCCACTCCTGCCTCACTTGTGGGATTTCTTGGTGTTGGTCCCATCAGGTCCCTCTCCACAGTCATATGCTTGGATGGTGAAGGTGTGCTCCTTGTGCGCTTCGCAGTCCATCAGCTCCTTGGCCCGGATCAGTCCCTCACCCGTGGCCTTGTCCAGGATCACAGCTTCAAAGGGCACCCCTGCCCCATGAATCCGGAAGCCGCAGATCTCACCTGGTGTCCCCCAGAGCAGGGGAGAAGAGGAGGAGAGACAGAAAGGGGAAGAGGAACAGGCCAATGAGGACAGCAAGGAGTTGCCTTCCCCTGCCACCCAGTCCTTGCCCACCCACACAACACCTCACCATCTCTCTGCAACTTGTCCCTCTTCCAAACTTGTCAGCTTGGAAAAGAGACGACTAAGGGGGAATATGATAGAGGGCTATAAAATCTTGACTGGTGTAGAGAAGGTAAATAAGGAAATGTTATTTACTCCTTCTCATAACACAAGAACTAGGGGTTACCAGATGAAATTAACAGGCAGCAGGTTTAAAACAAACAAAAGGAAGGGTTTTTTCATACAGTGCACAATCAGTCTGTGGAACTCTTTGACAGAGAATGGTGTGAAGGCCAAGACTATACCAGGGTTCAAAAAGAACTAGATAAGTTCATGGAGCATAGGTCCATCAATGGCTATTAGCCAAGACGTGCTGGGATGGTGTCCCTAGCCTCTGTTTGCCAGAAGCTGGGAATGGCGACAGGTGATGGATCACTTGATGATTCCCTGTTCTGTTCATTCCCTCTGGGGCATCTGGCATTGGCCATTGTCAGAAGACAGAATACTGGGCTAGATGGACCTTTGGGCTGACCCAGTATGGCCATTCTTATGTTCCCTGTCCCCCACCCCACCACCTTCCCCTCCCACCATTTCAACTTATGAACACCCTCTTTACTTTCTTCCTCACCCATTCCCTTCTCATGTTCCCATCTTTATCTCCCTGGGTGTGGATTCATGCTTGCCTCATGGCTTCTTTATGCCCACTCTGGCACCTGTTACCAGGGTAGATCACCCTCTGCAGAAGCCCCCAGTGCAGGGCATTCCTAGAGGAAGCAGGAGCCTTGACCAGGGTGTTCCTGGCTTTAAGAAAGGCTCCCAGAACCCCTGGCAACTGGTGCATGTTAGGGCAGCCCATACACTGTTCTAACCTGTCCTGGGGCCCTTGCCAGAGGTGCTGTAAAGCAATTAGTCCCTGTGCTGAGCAACAATCCAATCCTCTCCCTCCTTCTGGTTCTGTCCTCCCCACCTCTCCTCCAAGCCTGTTACCCAAGTACCTGCATAGCGCAGTGGTGCATCCTTGTCCAGAGCAAATAGCGGTGGGTTGAGCAGGACTGTGTTATCATTCTCCATGACGATGCCCTGGTATTCAGCCTCAATCCAGGGTTTGTGCTTGTTTGCTGAGGGGGTTTGGGGGTACAGGAATGGGAGGACATGAACGAGTTAGCCACAATTATAGAGCTAATGGCTCCCCAGATGCAGGCTGGGGGCACCACGCTTAACCTTGAAATAAAGGAGGCCCCAAGTAGACTGATAAGGGGCAGGGAGGGATAGTCCCTCTCTATGTGGCTCTGGAGAACTTCCACTGGGAATACTGTGCTCTGTCCTGGGGCCCTCATTCCTAGGAGGGAGCTCAGACAAGAACCACAGCAACTCTCCAGAGGCTGGAGGAGTCAAGCTCTGAGGAGAGATTCAAAGAACTAAATCCCACCCTGCCCCCGTCTTAATAAAGTCACTATTAAAGGACAGAGCCACCCTTTGGGTCTCCATAGGGAATATTCCCGAGGAGCAACCTGACCACTTCTTCCCCACTTCTTTATGGGGCCAGGGTTTGAAGGGCTCCAGAATAGATATTCTGTGCTGCTCTCGCCATGCATATGTCCCACTCCCTGAGTCCCTTTCTCCTTCATCCCTGGCTCCATGGCATGTCCCATATTCCCTTGGCCCCTCCTTGTTGCCCGAAGTGCTAATCTCGTTGGCTGGAGCCTGGCCAGACTCAGCTCCGAGACAGCAGCCAGCAGGAGGCTCTGAAAAATGTCACAGGCCCAGAAATAGCAAATTAATCTTTATCACACAAGCTCCGGGGCAGGGAAAGAGAGAAAGGAGGAGGAAGGGAGTGAGAGGGAGAAGGAAAATCATTACAAATGAACACCGCCTCTCCACCATCCAATCCCTGCCGAATGGGTCTCGGGGATTATAGTGCAATGGCCTAGTTTCAACCCCCATCTCCCAGCTAATCCTATCCCATCCAGGGAGACAAGGATACAGTCACACCCAAGCAATGCTCTGACCACACAGCATGGGCTCAGAGGGGTTGAGGAAAAGGATACAGAGCCTTTTACCTCAAGGGCACCATTTCTAATTTAGGGGTCCTTTCCTGCAGCACAGCTCTGCCTTGCACCATGTTGGGGCATTGGGATCAGTACTGACTCAGAATGACCCCTATAAAAGTCAGCCACTGATTTCCACAGATCAGAATTGAGGTGCATTGTCAGAACTGTGAGCAGAGAGTCCAGGACTCAGGCAGCAAGCAGGGCTCCAGGTCAGGACTAAGATGCATCAGAAAGGGACATCCAGCCTGCGTAGCAGGAAAGGCTGTGGGTTAGGATTTATATCTCACCATATTGATTAATGCAGCATTGTGCTGAAATCCAGAGAAACATCCATTGTCCCTTTATTCTCATCAGTATGCAGCTGGGACCCCCTCCTGTGTGCAATTCCACACCTCCCCATACCCTCCCACAGAAAAGCCCCCATCCTGTTCCACTCCGAGCCAGGTTCTGGTTTATAAACAGGTACACCCTGTTGCTGGGGCAACAAGCTGATGGCGGAGGGATAAATCTTGACTGCATCCATCCGTCAATTGGAAGGCACCAGGATGATTTCTTGGGAGGGAAGTCTCCAGGGATCATGGGAAGGTTTAAAAGGAAGGCTCTTGCCACCTTCAAGAAGATCCCATGGGAGGTAAAGACACTTGTTAAAGTTGGATGCATCCTTTGGACGGTACAGTTCACAAGGAAAATGGAGGACACTTAGCCCAAGGGGGCTCTGATCCATGGTTGTGCCCCTAGGTGCTACCGCAGTACAAATAATAATAATAATAATAAGGGGGTTACCCCCTCCAAAACCAATACACACACAGCTCTGCATCCAGTAACCAGAACCAGCTCTGCATCTTCCAATGGGGAGCGATGGGGCCTAGAACTCCCCATTCCTAGGCATCCCTTCTGCCCCCTTGTATGCCACTCTGTCCTATTAAGTTATTCTTATTTTCTCTCTCTCCTCATTTGTGCCTACAGCCATAGATCTTGTAACCTCTCTCTCTGTATGTTTTTTTGGACAACATCCGTGCTCAGAATGTATGAGTTATAGGGTCGATTTCCCCATATTTAGCACAAAAATACTCTCGCTCTTATATGCAACTCCCATAGGTGACATATTTCCATGTAAGTTAATCATATAGACAGATGCTGGAGAAACAAATCGAGGATCAAAGGATGGAGATAGAGACATGTTGTGTGGTGCTGGATAGCTGAATTATTTTACATGTTATATTTCAACAGACAGAAACAAAAGGCAAGGTACATTCAGCCAGAGACCAGAAATAAAGGAAGGATATGTGGGGAGAGAAAGAATTGAAGAACTAAACTCGGAGGAAGAAAGAACTAGGCGACCTGAGCAGGTGAGAAAGAGCTGGAAAGGGCGAGGGAGACAGAGAGGGAAGGTAGGTAACAGAACCAGAGTGACAATGTGAGCAGGAACCGGAGGAATGAACAGAGAGAACCAGGGATCCTGCAGAGCGCCCAGCACCAGGCTGAGAGCTGGAGACACCGCCACGCCAGGAGATGGATCAGATGAGCTGATCGCAGCTGCGTGTCATCTCTTGACATGACTGGAAAGCAGATGGCTCCCGACCGCTGCCTTCCAGCCCACAATCCGGAGGGACCGCACCTCCCTGGGGGGCTCCCACCTGGCACCTCCCTGGGGGGCTCCCCTCACCTTTGTTGCAGAAACAGCCGAGCAGCAAGGCACCGAGGAAGACGAGGGAGGCGAGGGGCCGCGGGCAGCCCATGCTGGAAGCCGGCTCGCACCTGCTCCGGGGTGATGTGCAGCCGCCCCGCCGCGCTCTCCCTCCTCTCGGGCTTCCGCGGGGCGCAGGGCCGGAGGCCGAGCCGCAGAGCTCGGAGCAGGTGCCCGGCTGGATTCGCAGCCCCTCGGAGCGCGGAGGGACGGAGCTCGCTCGCTCGCTCGCACTTCTCCGCTCCCTGCCTCAGCCCAGCCCCTCTACTGCAGCATGATGTCAGCAGAGCCCGGCACTGATTGATGGGCGCCAGCAGCCAATGCGATGGGCGCGGGAGCCAGGTGCTGCAGGGGGGGAAGGGACCAATAGTGGGGAGGAGAGGCACAGGGGTGGGGGCCAACCTTTCCCTCCTCGCCGCAAGCCCGAGGAGGCTGGGGGCGCAGAGCCCGGGAGTGAGGGGCGGAGCTGCTGCCGCCCCCCCTGGCTTGAAGCGGTTTCCATCCTATAGAGAGTTTGCAGTTTGGGTCAATGGGTCTCAACACCCGCACTACACAAATTGTTCAGAGCCCCTGGGGGGCGGGGCTGGATTGAAATAGCAGGGGTGCTGCAGGGTCGTGCTGAGAGGCAGTGGGAGAGCTGCAGTGAGCTGTGTGTGAAGGGTGGGGGGCACCTGTGCTGGGAGGGGCCGCAATAGTGAGGCAGCAGTGAGTATGGGTGCCTGGCCCTCCACTTTCCCATGGTCCCCCAGACTCAGTCAGCAGCCCAGGCCACAGCAGTCATGAAGCTCAACCTGCTAGGGAGTAAGTGCCCGGGATGGGCAGTGACTGGGCACTGCTGTGAGGAAGGTCACATCTGCCGGGGTGTCTCCCGGGTTGGGCAGTGACTGGGCACTGCTGTGAGGAAGGTCACATCTGCCGGGGTGTCTCCCGGGATGGGCAGTGACTGGGCACTGCTGTGAGGAAGGTCACATCTGCCAGGGTGTCTCCCGGGATGGGCAGTGACTGGGCACTGCTGTGAGGAAGTTCACATCTGCCGGGGTGTCTCCCGGGATGGGCAGTGACTGGGCACTGCTGTGAGGAAGTTCACATCTGCCGGGGTGTCTCCCGGGATGGGCAGTGACTGGGCACTGCTGTGAGGAAGTTCACATCTGCCGGGGTGTCTCCCGGGATGGGCAGTGACTGGGCACTGCTGTGAGGAAGTTCACATCTGCCGGGGTGTCTCCTGGGTTGGTCAGTGACTGGGCACTTCTGTGTGGAAGGTCACATCTGTCGGGGTGTCTCCCAGGATGGGCAGTGACTGGGCACTGCTGTGAGGAAGTTCACATCTGCCGGGGTGTCTCCCGGGTTGGGCAGTGACTGGGCACTGCTGTGAGGAAGTTCACATCTGCCAGGGTGTCTCCCGGGATGGGCAGTGACTGGGCACTGCTGTGAGGAAGTTCACATCTGCCAGGGTGTCTCCCGGGATGGGCAGTGACTGGGCACTGCTGTGAGGAAGTTCACATCTGTCGGGGTGTCTCCCGGGATGGGCAGTGACTGGGCACTGCTGTGAGGAAGGTCACATCTGCCGGGGTGTCTCCCGGGATGGGCAGTGACTGGGCACTGCTGTGAGGAAGTTCACATCTGCCGGGGTGTCTCCCGGGTTGGGCAGTGACTGGGCACTGCTGTGAGGAAGTTCACATCTGCCAGGGTGTCTCCCGGGATGGGCAGTGACTGGGCACTGCTGTGAGGAAGTTCACATCTGTCGGGGTGTCTCCCGGGATGGGCAGTGACTGGGCACTGCTGTGAGGAAGTTCACATCTGTCGGGGTGTCTCCTGGGATGGGCAGTGACTGGGCACTGCTGTGAGGAAGTTCACATCTGCCGGAGTGTCTCCCGGGATGGGCAGTGACTGGGCACTGCTGTGAGGAAGTTCACATCTGCTGGGGTGTCTCCCGGGATGGGCAGTGACTGGGCACTGCTGTGAGGAAGTTCACATCTGCCGGGGTGTCTCCCGGGTTGGTCAGTGACTGGGCACTGCTGTGAGGAAGTTCACATCCACCAAGGTGTCTCCCGGGATGGGCAGTGACTAGGCACTGCTGTGAGGAAGTTCACATCTGCCGGGGTGTCTCCCGGGTTGGTCAGTGACTGGGCACTGCTGTGAGGAGGTTCACATCTGTCCGAATTATGGAGAGAGGACCCTGGCCAGACACTTCCTGGTTGGCACCACCAATGAGTTAGAAATTGCAGCGTGGAAGGCCGGGGAAGCTCAGCCTGGGGTCGGATCGATTGCTGCTCCCCCTGGTCCTTCCCACACTGAAGTGGAGGTGCCAGGATCACAGCCAGCCCCAGCCCTTTCTGTGTTCCCCGGTAAGGAACCATGGGACTCTTACGGCAGCAAGACGCCTGTCCATGGGGCTGCTATATAACCCCCACCCCCTCCAGACTAAAGGAGAGAAAGCAGCGAAGGGACCAACGAGGAGCAGGGAGTCCAAGGTCCCCAGTTTTGTCTCGGTCTCATTCCTCCTGTTCTCCTTCCCGTGTCTCATTCCAACCATCAATTCTGCCCATCTGCCCTGTGATGCCTCCCAATCTGACCGGCTATTACCGATTCGTCTCCCAAGACAACATGGACGGTTACCTTCGGGCTTTAGGTAACCACACCCTTCCCTGGTTGCTTCCCTCTCCTATCTTTTCCACCCTTCCCTCTCCAAAGATGTCACCTCCCAGGACACCCCAAAGGCGGGGGTGGGATTTTTCGACCCCCGCCTGTCCCTCTATCTTTGACTTTAAGCATCAGAGGAGTGAGGTTCTGGAACAGCTTCGCAGCAGGAGTTGGGGGTGGGGGAAACAAACAATTAGTTTTTAGAAAGAGCTGGAGAAATTTAAGGGGGATTGTATGATGGGTTGTTTGTGATGGTGGAGACCAGGGCTCGGCAGCCCTGGGTTCCCTTCTGGTTTATGTCTGATCTTCCTAAAATCTCATGCTTCCGGCTTTCAGCCAGTCATCTACAGGGGTCAGGAAGAGAAACCTCTCCCCCCACCCCACCCCCGCACATGTATTCTGGGATTTGGGGCTTTTTTGTCTCCTTCCTCTGAAGCATCAGAGATGGCCCCAGCTGGAGAAGGGAGGTTGCTTGTGGCGTGGGTGGGGACTCTGAGGTGGCATTGATTATTCTCTCTCACGTGCTTGGCTGGCTGGTTCTTGCTTATGCTCAGGGTCCAATTGATTGCCTTATGTGGGGGTCAGGAAGGAATCTTCCCCCAGGTCAGCTTGGCAGTGACTTTGGGGGGGGAGGGGGCTGCCTTCTTCTACAGCAGGGGTCCCCAACGCATCTAAATGCGCCCGTATCCTGGCTGGTGGTCGAGCATCCGCCGAAATGCCACCGAATTTCTGTGGCATTTCAGGGGCGACGCCTCTCGATGACGCCGCTTGCCACTGACAAGCAACGTCATCGAGAGGCATTGCTGCTGAAATTCGGTGGCATTTCAGTGGATGCTCGACCGCCGCCACGGTCCTTTGTCTGGCACCCGCCAGACGAAAAGTTTGGGGACCACTGATCTACAGCATGTGGCTGTGGGTCACTAGCCAGGATTATCCGGGTATTTCTCACATAATCACTTCCCTGCCATTGCTGGGCCTCAGACACAGGTGGTCCCTCCTATTCTCTGACTGTGGCACACACACAACAGTCTAGTCTCCTGACAGTTGTAATACTTTGGTCTAATTTTGGTTGTCCAGTTTAATGTGTGGGTGCTGAGTGGTGTTGGTGGCCTGTGATACATGGGAGGTCAGACTAAATGATCTGGTGGGACTTTCTGGCCCTAAACTCTCTGACTATGAACACAGTCTGTAGCCTTGCACACACACCAGTCTGAGCAGGAGGGGTGGACACTCTGAATGGAGGAGGTGGAGCATGCTTGCAGAAGGGAATGAAATGTATTGATGGGGCAGTGAGGGTCATTGAGGAGAATCTAGCAAGAGAACCAAGGAGGAGCAATGAATAGCACTGCTATGGGAAGCTCACTGCTGCCAACAGCCCATTATCTGTTCCCTCCACGTCATCCCACCTAGACATTAATGTGGCCCTGAGAAAACTGGTTTGCCTCCTGAAGCCAGACAAGGAGATAATCCATGCTGGAGATCACATGACCATCCGCACAATCACCTCACTGCGCAACTACATCATGGACTTTGACCTGGGAAAGGAGTTTGAAGAGGACCTGGGGCCAGTGGATGGACGCAAGTGCCAGGTGAGAGGGCTAAGAGGATAGGCCAGTGACTTAAAGGGTAGCTTGACTGTGGCCAGTGGCCAGGGCTTTGCCTAATAATCAGAAAAATCCTGTTTCTGATGCAGGAGCCAGAGTAGAATCCAGCTCAGAGTAATGCTGGGTCTGACGGGCTAATAGCTAATGTATTCAGGTCTAATGATGAATACGTGTGATGAGCAGGGAATTGAGAGTTAAGGTTAAATATACAATAGAGCCCAAAAGTCTAAAATTTCAGTATCCAGATACCCGTAAATCTGTCCCCCTGCAGCAATGCCCTGAAAAAAATCAGTAAGTCAGATGATTTATCCACTGGAACAAACAGATTCATCACATATCATGAAATGTCTGACCTTATAAGATACTGAGGTTGCTCAGCATACATGACAAACAGACCCAAGGGGTCTAAAGTTAGGAACATAACAAAAAAAAAAAAACCCTTCAAAACAGGAGCTGCATTTGAAAATGTCTTAGAGAGAGGGGCAGGTAGTGGGTCAGTGTAGAAAGATGACAGTACAAAGAAGCAGACAAGGCCTTTTCCCATGCCTGACAGTATTGTCTCTCTCTCCCCAAACCCCTTTCAGACAGTCGTCTCCTGGGAAGGGGATCAGCTGGTGTGTGAGCAGCAAGGAGAGAAGAGGAACCGGGGCTGGCGGCACTGGCTGGAGGGGGACCATCTGCATCTGGTGAGAAGGAGCTCTGAGCAGGGTGTGGCACACTAACACCCCATAAAGGGAAGTCTCTAGAGGGGATTCACTAGGGCAGTGGTTCCCAAACTGGGGTTCGCAAAATGTTACAGGAGTTCTCGGGGAAAAAATTCCCTAATGGCGGACAGAACTGTCCCTAGGGACTCTGGACAGCACAGGGCTAGAAGCCCCTGGACTTCCAAGAGCTAAGCAGATCAAAGCGAGCATATCTATCACACTGAGGAGATTTAAACTTCAAGACTCCTTATAAGAAATGGAAAGGGAGGTGGATATTTTTCACTGTTTTTAAAATTAAATAGGCAGCTAGTGTTGTTTTTAAAATTATTATGAAGAACAAGTTTAAGCTTTGTTGTAACATCTGTTGTTTGCCTGGACTCCTCGAGACCTGAATGCTTGTGTACGAGGAACTCTCTGAATTGGCTTCTTAAATACCTTCATGCTGGTTCACATCTGATACTCCTGAATGAAACATAGGAGCCTTGTGTTATAACAGGCTTATTCAAAGAGATACAAGCTACAAAAGTGAGATCTTGGAAGAGTGTTGCCATTTTCATAATGTAATAAAAATACTGTAATGCTAAATAATAATTAATAATAAATCATGTGTAATAAGCATGTCATAAAAACAAATTTTATATTTCCAAGATCGATGCTTTTATAATTTATGCTCCGGTAAAGGAGAAAATCCCTGGAAATATTCATTGACTTGACATTTTAGTGAAAGGGGTTCACAGGTTGTTAAAATTTGGGAACCACTGCACTAGGGGAATGCCAGAGGCTCAGAATGGGATGATCATTCCTCCCCCCCTTGGATCCCAAGCTAGGCCCCATATGTTATGCATGGTTTCTCCGGGGGCAACGGCCACTTCACACAAACATCCTCCAGTAGGGTTCAAAAGTTGACTAGGCTGAGCTCAGTGTGAATCGGCCAATGTCCCTGCCCTGCCCTGAAATTCCACCATAGCTCCTGGGGCTTTGTGAGAGGAAAAGGGAAGAGATGAATCAGACACAAGGTTTCCTATGTGTGACACTAAAACCTCAGCAAAACCTCTTAAGGCACAAAGAGAAAAATGGAAATATAGGGAGGCTGTGGATAAGGGATATTGAGCATTGGCGGAGCTGCGTGAGGTGAGGGGCAGGAATACAATACCAGAGAGGCTGTGGGTAATGACTATGGGGCACTGGCAGAGCTGCATGGGGGGCAGCAGTACAATAGCAGGGAGGCTGTGGGTAAGGACTCTGGGGCACTGGCAGAATTATGGCAGAGCTGCGTGCAGGTGGCAGCCAGGACTGGAATAACAGGGAGTTTGGGGTGGGTCAGGTTTGAGGGGCATTGGCAGTGCTTGGGTGGGAGGAGCGAGGACGGGAAAGCATGGGGTCTGTGGGTTGGCACAGAGAAGCCCTGACAGATCTGCCCAAAGTCTCTTCTTTTATCTCCCTCCCTTTCTTCTTCCCAGCGCATGACAGCAGAAGATGAGGTTTGTGTACAGATCTTCCAGAAAGTGAAGTAACTCCAACACCTTCCCAGTACTGAGTACTAACCCATTTGGACAGAACTAGTTTCATTGCAGAGTCAAGACCAAAACTATCAAATCTGCCCCCACCCCACCACCCCCCACCCACACATGCTTTGGAATAAAAAATACAAGTGGCCAAAACCTCTGTTGCATTGTGTTTCCTTATTGCCATCTACATTCATCAGACATCTAGGTGCCAAAGAATGTGACACCCAGCTTACATTCCCCAGCCCACTCTCTCACTCTGGGGACTCGGAGCAGGGCCGACTCCAGGCACCAGAGAAGGAAGCAGGTGCTTGGGGCAGCCAGTGGAAAGGGGCGGCACGCAGTAGCACGTCCAGGTCTTCGGCGGCAATTCGGCGGTGGGTCCCTCAGGAAGCAGCGCGATTGAGCTGCCGCCAAAGTGCTGCCGATCGGCTTTATCTTTTTTTTTTTTTTGCTTCGCCGCTTGGGGTGGCAAAAAAGCTGGAGCTGATCCTGACTGGGCGCCCTGCAGAGTTGGTTTTGGTGTCTCTTAAAGGTTAGTGCCCTGGCCCTGTGCTGCAATGTGGGAGACCCAGATTTGGTTCTCCGTTCTGGTCCCTACTCCTTCGTGTTGGGAGAGAAGCTGAGGCCAGGTACACCCCAAGGGTTAGTGCTTCATGGTGGTGTGCTGTGTGGACAAGCTGAGACCCATCCACAGGAGAATTCCACAGTGGGGGGAGCCCCCAGATCTGTCTTCAGTGAGGGGACAGTAAAAAGAGGGTGAATTTCTGATGGCTGGGGCAGTCTGTGGGGATGAGGGGGGTCCCAATCTGAGAAGGGAAAGAAAGAAGGAGGTCTGTCTGTGGAGCTGGAGGGAAATGTGGCTTCAGGTTTCAGTGAAATCATTTCAGAATAAGAGCTCTGGAATCCCAGCCAGAGGGGAGGGGAGGGGTGGAGAAAGGTGGAGTCACTGCTTGTCTGAACTTGAGATGGAAGGGGGAGCCTGGGCCCGAATGGGAAGTGAATCTCCCTCACCCCCAGGGGCAGGGCTGTGCAGCAGCTGGTGCAGAGAGAGGCCTAGGGCTTGCCTTGCCTGAGCGATCCCGGGGCTACTTTCACCTCTGGGCTCTCTTCAGATCTGGGGGGGAGGGGGGAGGAGAAAATAGGGCAGGGGCCAGACCTCTCATGGTCAGAAGGAAGTTAGGGTTCCATGGGCAGCACATCTCTGCCCCATTCATCAGAACGAGAGTAATCCTGCCCTGCAGACCTGAACTTCCAGCATTCTCAGGACACATGCTGATCCCTAGTGGCCACTGCTGATATGCAGCAGCTCCCTCCTCTCTTAACCCGTGAGTCCCTCTCTGGATTGGAACTGGACTGGAACCAAAGACCATCTTGGAAGCAACATTACCAGCCCAAGCAGTCAAAAATCATGAGCTAGACCCCCCAAAATCACAGGGATTCTAAGTCATGGGATTTTATACAATAATAAATGTTTTCTCTGTATTTGCTTTTTGGATTCTGTACCTTTAGGGGTCACATTTCCAAGCTTTTCTCTGCAACACCAAGGGTTAGAAATTAGAAATTCATTTATTTAAAATGAAAGGTGAGAGTCTCACATAGACACATGACCCCAGGAGCTGGGGCTTTAAAATAAATGTCAAATTCATGGGACTCATTCTATTACAACATTCCAAAAGTTGGCAACCCTGGAAGTGCCCTTCTTCCCACTGAAGGAGGAAAACTGGAACTGGTCCCCATGCCCCCTGAGATTGACTCTTATGCCCAGTGGTCTGTGATGGGATGTTAGATGGGGTGGGATCTGAGTTACTGCAGAGAATTCTTTGCTGGGTGCTGGCAGGTGTGTCTTGCCCACATGCTCAGGGTTTAACTGATTGCCATATTTGGGGTCAGGAAGGAATTTTCCTCCGGGAGAGATTGGCAGAGGCCCTGGAGGTTTTTTGCCTTCCACTGCAGCATGGGGCATGGGTCACTTGCTGGAGGATTCTCTGCAGCTTGAGGTCTTCAACCCACAATTTGAAGACTTCAATAACTCAGATATAGATTAGGGGTTTGTTATAGAAGTGGATGTGTAAGATTCTGTGGCCTGCTTTGTGCAGGAGGTCAGACTAGATGATCATAATGGTCCCTTCTGACCTTAAAGTCTATGAGTCTATATGAGTCTCACTTTATCTTGGCTGTCCCTTCACTCCCTGCTCATAGCCACTCCCTGCAATCCAAAGGTGAGGAGTACAGGGGAGGAAGGGAAAGTTTCCTGTAGAGGAAAAGATTCATTTGATAGCAGTGCCTCAGAGGGAGGAGGTCCCTGATAAACACACCCTGGTGGGAGCCCAGCAAGCCTCTGGAAAATTAAGCTTCTGGAGAATTTTCAGGGTTACTTGTGCCCTCCACAAAAGGTCTAAGTGACTCTTTAAGCTGGAAAGTGCATGTTCTCTCCAACAGCTGACCTCAAAACCAGCATTCCCCAGACAGCTGCTTTGCAGGGAAACCATCAGTCTATAAGGAGAATGTCAATGCTAAGCGCACATGAGAACAGAGAGGGTTAGGAGCTGTAAATGTAATTGTAAAGACAGCTATGCCCATGGAAGCGATATGGCATGACAGCCACATGCAAATAGATTCTCATACCCATGGCATGCTGAGGCCACAAAAGAGAGGCATCTGGCCTGGTACTGAAACATTTCTGCCTTCTTTATACATGTGTAAACCCCAGTCCCGACTTGTAGCACACACACTTTCCTCTCCCTCCCCCACATTCTAGTCTTAGGCTCCTTCCACACACGCAATCGGCAGCAGTTTCCCACACAGTTGAATTTCACATAGTGACGTTCCTTTGTAAGAGTGTGGGAGACCCAGATGTTATGTTATGAGCTGATGTTATGAGTGACTGTCATACAGTGTTCTATGGGTGCCATTCTCATGGGTATTATCACGCTCCCTCCCAGCGGTGTCCTGGGGGAACAAGGTTCCTTGTCAGTTGTGTCTAGTGGCAGCAAACTTCCCTGCAAACAGTGCCCTGTAGCTGCAAATTTTGATGCTCTATAACTACAAGCTTCCTTGCAAATAATCCCCTATGACCGTAAACTGCGCCCCATTGGTGCCCTGTGGCTGTGAGCTTTCCTCCTACTGGTGCCCTGTTGCTATAAGTTTCTCTCCTAGCAGTGTCCTATGGCTGAAAACGTCCATACAGATTGTGCCCATTGGTTGTGAGCTTCGTTCCTGATGGTATCCAGCGCCAGTGAGCTTCCCTCCAGGGCTTTGATTGGAGCTGCCTGAGAATGTGCATCATGCACAGCGAAGCACTCAAAAGTCAGGAAATGCCGGAGTGAAGATTGCCCATTTAACCTTAACTCTGGTCCCGTGTGTGTACATTATTATGAGAGTCATTAATTACATGGTTACATGTTCTTTTTCAGACAATATAACAATATATATAATGTACAGTTTCTCTACAGCCTTAAATACACATGTATAAATATCTTGAAATGCTTCCAACATTTAGTATTGTTACATTATTTCATTGGTGTGACTCTTTTCATAGACTTGTATCAGAGGGGTAGCCGTGTTAGTCTGGATCTGTAAAAGCAGCAAAGAATCCTGTGGCACCTTATAGACTAACAGACGTTTGGGAGCATGAGCTTTCATGGGTGAATACCCACTTCGTCGGATGCAAGTCCGACGAAGTGGGTATTCACCCACGAAAGCTCATGCTCCCAAATGTCTGTTAGTCTATAAGGTGCCACAGGATTCTTTGCTGCTTTCATAGACTTGGACTTTTTACTATGATTCCCAGAAAAATAGTGTTAAGCTTGCAAAGTATCAGTGTCTTTAAAGAAAAACCTGTAAGACATCATTGTCATTTTAGAGACCCCAACATCAGAAAGCCAGGAGAATCTAAACTGAAAGCTCATGTGCAGAGGAACAATAATATTGGTCTTGAGCCTTCTTCCCTACAGTATGAAGAAAGCCTGAAAAGGTGTTTGCTTTTTCTGTTTGTTTTCACAGTCATAATTCAGTTCTTGTACATCCCATTTCCCTTAGAAGACTCTATAGACAACTGCAGAACTGTCAGAGAGGCCTGCCTAATTGGGAGAGAGGAAGGTATTGGCATTCATAGTGTTTTAAACTCTCTGGGCTTTGTTTGCTATTATTAACACCTATTTAACACAAATGTGAAGAAACAGCTGAAAGAAAACTTCTCTTTGTTTCCTCATCAAGGAAGCTGCTGATTTACACCTCTGAGGAGTTCTTCAGCAAAACAGTAAGGCAAAGACCTGGCATTCTTGATATTTCTAAGGTAAAAAGGAGCAGGTTTTTAAATTTTTTTAAGAATAAAATTTCAAGCCTTCTTCCCACATCAGAAAAATGCCCCCAAAAAGAAGGGCGGGGAGAACACAAATCCTATTTCTGTTTCCTTTTTATGACACCTTTAAAAACAAAACTCCCACCCAAATTTCACTTTAATATAGGGAAATTTCCAGTTCTCTCTTGAGCAACCTTAACTATAGACACACACACAAATGTGTACAACTCTGTTGGCTCTTGCTTAAAAAACAAAAGTTCATGGCCACAGTTTGAGCAAAGAGCCAGCAGAGGGCAGCAGAATGTGGGCTAATGAAACCCATTCACTATGTCAATCGCTTTGTAACCAAACTGTCTCTCTTCCCTCCCTCTCCTCTTGGTCTTCCCCCACCTCGCTGAATTAGATCTGGCAGGGTTAAGAGTTTGCATTTGGTTGCAACTCGTAAGCCCTGGTTAGAGCGCTTGGAGGGAGAGAGAGAGAGAGACATATACACATCAGACAAGACTAAGAACATGTGAGTGCTGCCAATCTGGCCTGGGGAGGGAGGTGGTGGCATCTTTATGGGGGAGAGGACTGAAGGATCCAGCTCCTTGGGGAAGGATGAGAGGTGGACAGGATTAAATCCATGTCCCACTATTACCCCGTTAATCCTCCTGTTAGAAGTGCTGCAGTGTTTGAATCCCCCCGGCTGATCTCCTTCCAGGGAAAGGGAATGAGTGTATTTTGGAGGAGCGTAATGGCCCCACTCCCCAAGTAACCCCCAGATTGGGACCATGATGTGAGGGGGCAACTAACCTGCCCAGATTTCCATACCAAATCCTGCAGAGGTGGGGAGGTTAATGGTTAGACCTTGCACAGGTCTCCCCTTCCCTCAACAGGGGGGTGACAGGAGAGGGACCCAGGCATGGCTGGGGATCACTCCCCGCCATGCTGAGGACTTTTGGACTCTGAACTGCTGAGCTGGGCAAGCTCCCAAGCTGACAACAAACACAAGCTGAACCAGGTGGCCCAAAGCCAGGCAAAGGGAAACCTTGAGAGCCTATAAGGCTGGGTCTCTTACTGTTCCTCCCCTTGGTTCCAAGAGACCCGGGTCCATGGCTGGTGGGTGTGTAACAAAGAGCCAGTGCCCCCGGGTTCGTGCCTAGTCTCCCTTGAAATGGCTTCCTGGGAACCATATCCTGGGCTAGTGCCTGATGCCCAGCTGGTACCTGACTGGATCTTGGGTCTCTTCAATGTCTCCATTGGCTCTATAACACCTGGTTGGTACCCAGTGTACCCAGGGGTCCGTTGGACTGCGCATGAGCCTCCCATGCAGTTTCCACTGGTTGCATATGGCCCAGATCTATGGCTGGTCCGTAACTCACACTCCATGTACATTGTGTTCACAGGCTCCGCCTGCTCCTCCTGTGGGGGTCTCTCCTCTTTGGAGTGGTCAGTTCCAGCCCAACCCCAAGGAAGCTTTTTGGGGAGATCACGTCCCCCAATTACCCCAAGCCATACCCCAACAACAACATCAGCACCTGGGACATTACAGTCCCAAAGGGTTTTGTGGTGAAGTTGAACTTCTGGCAGTTCGACCTGGAGCCATCGGAGTCCTGCCTCTATGACTACGTCAAGGTGCGTACAGCAGAGACCCGGGGTAGGGCTGGAGAGGGGAAGCTGGTGACCTCAGGGCACAATCATTTTTCAACAGCAAGCAGGCTCTCCTTGCTATCCAACAGGCAGGGGCAGCTCTAGGTATTTTGCCGCCCCAAGCATGGCAGACAGGCTGCCTTCGGCGGCTTGCCTGCAGGAGGTCCCCGGTCCCGTGGATTCAGCGGCACACCTGCGAGAGGTCCGCCAAAGCCGCGAGACCAGCGGACCCTCTGCAGGCATGCCGCCGAAGGCAACCTCCCTGCTGCCCTTGCGGCGACAAGCAGAGCACCCCCTGTGGCTTGCCGCCCCAGGCACGCGCTTGGCGTGCTGGTGCCTGGAGCCGCCCCTGCCAACAGGCACAGAGGAGAGGGAGTTGGAGATGCATAGGCCAGGTAATGGTGATACATGCAGCAGGTTGAACTTCACGAATTCTCATGATTTCCCCTCCCCCTTTCTCCTTGACAGATCACAGCAGATAAGAAAGACCTGGGCCGGTACTGTGGCCAGCTAGGCTCAGCCACAGGCAACCACCCGGGAGTCAGGGAGTTTGTGTCCAAAGGGAACCGGATGAGGATGATGTTCCACTCTGACTTCTCCAACGAGGAGAACGGCACCCTTATCCCCTACAAGGGCTTCCTGGCCTATTACCAAGCTGTGGGTGAGTATGAGAGCTCCACACCTTGCAGGAGGGGTGCACAAGGCTGCTCCTCACCAGGAGAATCCAGAGGAGCCCTGGGCCCCATCCCCAACAGGCAGAGACCTCAGGACAGTAGCCAGACCCGCAGCACCACCAGTACAAAGCTTTCAGTCAGGTTTAACTCTCTCTTCTCTTTGCCCCGCACTCCCTCTCCCCTCAGATCTGGACGAGTGTGCCCATGGCAATGCCCTTGAGGAAGAAGAGGGGCCTCTGTGCCAGCATCTCTGCCACAACTATGTGGGTGGCTACATCTGCTCCTGCCGCCCCGGTTACCGGCTGCAGAGCGATCACCGCTCCTGCCGAGGTGAGTGAAAGGTGCAGAGATTGATGCAGGGGAATAGGGCCCAAGTGTGGGAGCTGCCCAGAGGGGAAAGGGAGGAAGGAATGACCTAGGAAGCAATTGGTGGGACAAGAGGCTGCCCCCTTTGTACCCACTGTAACTGCTGCTCTCTTCCCTCCTGCAGTGGAGTGCAGCAGTGAGCTGTTCACAGAGACCTCTGGGTACCTGTCGAGCCCGGAGTACCCCCTTCCCTACCCGGCAGAGCTGCGGTGCAACTATAGCATCCGCCTGGACAGGGGGCTGGCCATCACCCTCAAGTTTCTGGAGCCCTTTGATATCGATGATCACCAGCAGGTCCACTGTCCCTATGACCAGCTCAAGGTACTGGAAACCAGCCCAAACCTGCGTCCTACCTGCCATCAGACCTTAACAAACCTGCTTCTCCCAGGGAAGCTCGCAGGTCCAGCACTGCTGGCAGGAGAGAGCAGAGATTAGAAAAGGGGGAATGCCCAGGGTCCAGAGCAAAGTTGTGTTCCCCAGTCCATCCTCCGGGGTACCTAGTCCCCAGCATCCTGAGCAATGGGGCTCTGGGCCCCTCCAAGACCCCTCAGTGCTGGGGGTGGTTCTTGGATTCTAACCAGAAAACGTCCTCCTTTGCTCCGTGTTACCGCCTCATCCCTCATCCTTCTCCACTTCCCTATATTCAGGATTAGATGAACCCATAGATCTGACCCCAGGCTGGGAGAAGCCGGGACTGGCCCATTAGTCTGATCTGGCAGTGGTGACCCCAAAGTAGATGGGTCACAGGCCCATTGAGGAGCAATGGGGCAAATGGGCCCCTTGGTCTGGCCTGATGCAGGGGAGGAGGGGGTACTGGTGTGGAGAGGCCTGTTGGTGTGATTCTGGTTCTGGTGAATCATCTCTTCCTCTCCAGATCCAGGCACATGGGAGAGAGATTGGTGAGTTCTGTGGCAAGGTGTCGCCTGGCAGCATCGAAACCAACAGCAACGCGGTGGATGTGCTGTTCTTCACAGATGAGTCAGGGTTCAGTCACGGATGGAGGATCCACTACAGCTCAGAGAGTAAGTGGCTCCCTTCGCAGAGCTACTCCAGGCCTGAGCATGCTGCTTGCTAAAGCCTTGAGTGTTCCCCAACAGGAATCCGGTGCCCACAGCCTGTGCCAAGGGACCAGTTCACCCTCATCAAAGACCTGCAGCCCCTGTACCAATTTCGTGACTACTTCATCGTCAGCTGCCAGACTGGGTATGAACTGATGGAGGTGAGGCCCTCCTTCTTCCCACCCTTCTGCTCTCTCCTTCACTCTTCCTTTCTTCTCTTCTGTCGAAGTCTCCTCCTTTCCAGTCTCTTCTCCCTCTTTTCCTCCCTCCAATCTCCTCCCCCCTCCTTGCTCCCTGCCTTTTCACAGGAATGGGTGGTGTCAGGTGATTAAGAAAGAACCTTGTGATTACTCTCCAGCATGTTTGGGACGCAGGACAGGGGCTGGAGAGTAATCACAAGGGGCTCCAGCACTCTGCTCAGGGATCTGATGAAAGGCAGAAAGGACTTCCCTGCCCTTCTCTCCTGCCCCATCCCCAGGAGTGGGTGTCTCTGGGGTAGAATCAGAGCTTGCCGTTTTGGTGACAGCAGGTTTTTCTGGCTGGGATAAAGAGGCTGCAGCATGAGCCTGCTGAAATAGGGGTGGCCAAGGCCAAGGCATGATGGAGGGATAGGAGGTTGTGTAAGGAGGAAAGGTTCAGGGGTCACAGAAGGGCACTGAAGTAGACATCAGGAGCAGAGTTGGGCACCAGTGAGAAGGCAGACACGAGGGTCCCTCCCCATGATTTGGGGTTGGGGCAGGGACCTGAGGTTACATGTGGTCCTCGGCTCTTCTCTTCTTTTTCCTGCAGGGTGACCAGAAGTTGGCATCCTTCACCGCTGTCTGCCAGGATGATGGGACTTGGCACCGACCCATGCCCCGGTGTGAAAGTGAGTCAATAATCCCACCCCCACACATGGATTATCCCCCCAAACCGATCCTCAACCCCAAACTGATCCCCAACCCCATCCTCCATAACCCACATAGTCTTTGGCCTTTCTATTGTCAGCAAGGGGACTCATAAATGCCAGTTCTGACAGTATCTTAGGCATTGTGATCCTTAGGCATAGGTCCTACTGGGACCTAGACTGAGTCCACCCCTCCCCAAAATCATTGCACTCAGGGGTGTGTCGAATGGCCACCATGCTTTCCACTGGGGCTGAACAACATGTTTAAAATAAAAACCTGTTTAGTACAAAAATAGCCTTTCCCCCCCTAAAAAACTATTGCAAAAAAGCAAAACAAACAAACAAAACCTATTGATGTTCTCATTTTTTTTTGTTTTTTGCAATATTTTTATTACTTTAATCAGAATTATTATTGAAATATGTAACCCCTTTTGATAAAAATGTTGATAAAGTGTCATTAAATTTTAAAAAAATAGATCAGCTTTGAACAACTTCAAACTTTTGTGTGCCTTTTTCTCCATTTTCCAAGCAACTCTAGTCACTGCCAAGTGGGGACTGGACCTGCATCCCCTCCAGCAGGCTCATGGACAGTCCCCATTCCTCCCTCACATCATGGGCTCCAGCTGAGTCCAGCACGAGTCTCCGAACCTCACTGCAGCAGTGAGCACCGTGGCTCCCCCTTGACTCCTCTCCTTGTTCTCTTTTGTAGTTGTGAACTGTGGTGACCCCAAAAATCTCACCAACGGGGCCTTCAGTTATGTTAGCGAACACGGAAACAACAACTACCAGTCAGTGATCACCTACCGGTGCAAGGAGCCTTATTACCGCATAGTCACCAACAGAGGGAGCGGTGAGTCCTGTCCCAGGAAGAGCCATAGCAATCTGAGCTGGGAAAGCCTCGGTAACAAGGGTGGTCCATTCCCTTTAAGGGCAGAGTAGAGGGTCTAGGCATCAGTCAACTTCTGTTCCATGGCATGACTCTTTCAGGATCCAGGAGTTTGGGGGAACAACACGAGGACCTGGGGAATGGCAGAGGCAGATACGGGAGAAAGGAAGCAGTCCTGGGGAATTAGTGTTTGGGGAAAACTAAGACTACTATCTCTTTAAGGGCCTGGGATCAGGACCCTTCTAATGTAGGGTGGAGGCAAGGCTCCCTTCTCTCCCAGCCGATTAGGATGAGCCTTGGGAAGGAGGGCAGCGTATTTGCTGCCTCGTTTCTCCTAACAGGGGGGCTGCTGAGCTTTCCTCATGTGCGGCTGGAAGAAGTAAATTGAAAGAGGGCCAGCTGGGAGAAGCTGGTTTTAGACTGCAGCTGGCCTGAATTAGCACAGTCCCGGAAGGAAGGCGGTGGAACTCTTGAATGCAAGGAGAGTAAACCTGCCTGAATTATTACACAGGCCCAGGAGGGGGCTGTGGGACTCCGGACCTTTTAAGAGAGGGGGCCTGTCTCTGAATTAGCACACATGCTCCCAGGAGAGGGGTGGGGGTGAGGAGCTAAAGAGTTCTGTGCTCTGTCCAAAAGTTAATAAATAAGCCAGTTAAGGGGTAATCTTGGGCCAAGCCAGTGGTTCCCAAACTGGGGTTCGTAAAATGCTACAGGGAGTTCTCAGGGGGGAAAATTCCCAAATGGCAGACAGAGCTGTCCCTAGGGACTCTGGGCAGCATGGGGCCAGTAGCCCGGAGCCCCTGGATTTCCAAGAGCTAAGCAGATCAAAGCGAGCATATCTATCACACTGAGGAGATTTAAACTTCAAGACTCCTTATAAGAAATGGAAAGGGAGGTGGATATTTTTTGCTGTTTTTAAAATTAAATAGGCAGCTAGTATTGTTTTTAAAATTATTATGAAGAACAAGTTTAAGCTTTGTTGTAACATCTGTTTGCCTGGACTGCTTGAGACCTGAATGCTTGTGTACGAGGAACACTTTGTGTTGGCTTCTTAAATACCTTCATGCTGTTTCACATCTGATACTCCTGGATGAAACATAGGAGCCTTGTCTTATAACAGGCTTATTTAAAGTGATACAAGCTACGAAAGTGAGATCTTGGAAAAGTGTTGTCATTTTCATAATGTAATAAAAATACTGTAATGCTAAATAATAATGAATAATAAATCATGTGTAATAAGCATGTCATAAAACAAATTTTATATTTCCAAGATTGATGCTTTTATAATTTATGCTCCGGTAAAGGAGAAAATCCCTGGAAATATTCATTTTTAGGAGGGGGTTCGTGAGACTTGACATTTTAGTGAAAGGGGTTCACAGGTTGTTAAAGTTTGGGAACCACTGGTCTAAGTACTGTGATCTGGGAGTAAACCATTGCAAGACCCAAGCGGGGTAGGGGGGGCAGCACGGGCAGTGCAACTGCAGGGCCATGCAACTGCAGGGCCGTGCTGTGCCACATGGCGGTGTGCTTGGGGACAATGCCGGCTACACTCCCTCAGATCCCATCTCCCCATGCAGCCCCTTGGGCCTAGGCTAGAAGCATCCCCCTATCCATTCTCCATGGCTCCTAGTTCCCTGTGCTCTGGAATGGGTCTCTGCCCCCCCCTTTGGGAGATGACTCTCCAGGCTTATAGTGCAGGGGGAAGACTCTTGAGCTCCTTTGTTTTGGCTCAGTCTCAACCTATTCTCACCTCTCCCCCCCCACAAAAAAAAAACTTCTTCAGAGACTTGAACCCCTCAGACACTTGCAAAGATCCTCACATTTCCCCCACCCCCTCTCTAGTCATGATTGTTCCATGCCAGGTAGATTTATCTCTTTGAATCTCTCCCAGAACTCAGTGACTGAATAATATAGCTTCCAATGAGCATCTCATTACCCCTCAATCTCCTCCAGCCCCCTGAGCATTTCTGTGGTGCTTCTCTGAGCTCCCTCAAACTTATCACTATCTCTCTGGAACTGAGGGGCCCAGAGCTGAGCAGAGCATCCCTTCTGGAGGCTTTCCAGATGGGGCAGAGAGGGACCACCCCCTTTCTGACTGATGTGTGATGCCTCTGGGATTGAGGGGCCCACAGCTGAGCACAGCATGCCAGGTTGGGTTGTTTCAGTGCCCTAGAAAGAGGAACTACCTCCCTGTTCCCCCTGTGCCTGATGATCACTCCCTGCAATCATTATCTTCTTCTCTTTTCCCTCAGATACATACAACTGCTCTGCTCAGGGCTCCTGGGCAGACCAAGATGGCCATGAGGACATCCCAGTGTGTTTACCAGGTAAGTAGGGAACATCTCACTTTGTTCAGCACTCAGCAATATGCCTTCAGAGTCAGCACAAACCAAGGGAGACAAGCAGAAAGAGGGAGAGAGAGATGGAAAAGTGGAACTGACAGTAATATGGGACTGTCTGTGAGGGAGGTGGCAATGTAGGAGATGGAGAAATCCAGATGGAAAGGCAGCATGAGAGCAGGGAAGCAGGGAACTGAAAGGTATGGGAAGACAAGAGAAAGAGCAGGAGAAGAAAGCATGTAACAGCCTCTTTGGTTCCTGTCCCTCCCCACAGTGTGTGGGAAGCCAGACAAACCCATCACTGGAATCCAGCGGATCATCGGTGGCAGCACAGCACCGCCGGGAAGCTTCCCATGGCAGGCAAAGACACACATCGTTGGGCTCGGGGGTGGGGCGCTGCTGGGTGACCGCTGGATCCTGACAGCTGCTCACACCATCTACCCCAAGAAACACGCCTCAGTGACAGAGAGCCTTGCTGAGGTGGCTAAGAAGATCGAAGTGTTCCTTGGCCACACGGAGGTGAATAAGATCCATGAGCTGGGTAACCACCCCGTCCGCAACGTGTTCGTACATCGCGACTACAACCCTGATGATGAGAACAACTTCAATGGGGACATTGCACTGATCGAACTGCGGGACCCAGTGCCACTGGGCCCTGACCTGCTGCCTGTCTGCCTCCCAGATGCTAGTAACAGCACTTTCTATGCCAAAGGATACATGGGCTACGTGAGCGGCTTTGGGGTGGAGAAAAAAGTTCTCGCAGACCGACTGAAATATGTATCACTGCCAATGGGTGACCAGACAGCCTGCAAGAAATGGCTGCAGGGAAAGGAGGTCAGTGGGAAGGCCATGGTGTTCAATGAGAACATGTTCTGTGCTGGCTCGCCCAGTGGGGGGAAAGATACCTGCCAGGGGGACAGTGGGAGTGTCTTCACTGTGGAGGATTCAGAGAGTGAGCGCTGGATAGCCACCGGGATTGTCTCCTGGGGCATCGGCTGTCACAAGAGCTATGGCTTCTACACCAAGGTCATCAACTACCTGGACTGGATCAAAGAGATAACAGGGATGTAGAGGCTCTGAATGCCACTATCCTATTGGCTGAAGGCTCAGTGATGTCATATAGGTATCCAAACACCCACACATCATTGGCTGAAGCATCGTGATGTCATAAAGCATTGTGATGTCAAAACTGCCATAGCAATGGTTGAATTCTTGGTGATATCATCAAAGCTTCCCAAAGCCTCTGTGCCATTGACTGAAGCTTTGTTGATGTTCTAAGGTTTCCAAATGCGTCTTCACTATTGGGTGAAGCCTTGACAAAGTCAGGCAGTCTTGTGAAATCCAATATGCTATTGGCTGAAGTCTTGGTGATATCCTAAAGATTTCTGAAATCTGTCGCACTATTGTTTGAGATGCTTGCAATGTGGTAGAGCTTCCTGGAGGGTGCTGAGTGCAGATTGTACTCATGCCTTGGCACCAATGAGGTTCTGTCAATATTAAAATCACTGCTATAGGAACCAACTGTTTTTATTTCACTGTCTTCCACTCCCACCTGGATTTTTTAATAATTAAAAAGCACCTTCCTCCCACCAGGTTCTTAAAGAAACTTGCAGGCTGTGCCTATACAGAGACTGCTTCATCCAGACTGAAATGCCTCCCCCTCTGGAGTAGGGTTGCCAGGCATCCAGTTTTTGACTGAAATGCCTGCAGCACTAGTGGGGCGGGCAGGCTCTGTGCCTGGCTCCTTGCGGCTCACAGGAAGCGGCGACATGTTTCTCTGGCTCCTAGGCAGAGGGGCAGCCAGGGGGCTCCACGCACTGCCCCCGCCCACAGTTGCTGCCTCTGCAGCTCCCATTGGCTGCAGTTCCCACAGTACAGAAAAATATGCACAGCACAAGCTCATAAAAATCCACTCTCAGCCTAGTGAAAATGAGTGAGTGAATGAGGGTGGGGGAGAGCAAGTGATGGAGGGAGGGGGATGAAGTGAGCCGGGGCTGGGGCCTCGGAGAAGGAGTGGGGCCTTGGGGAAAGGGGCGGGGAAAGGGTGTTCAGTTTTCTGCTATTAGAAAGCTGCAATTTTGGAGGTTTGGAGGTTTCATCACATGACCTAATCTTTAATGAAAGACTGATTTTTAATTCCTGGAGACTCCAGGGCAATCCTGGAGGGGTTGGCAACCCTGCTCTCGAGTAATGTATAGCATATGTTGAATAGTCAAACAAACAGCATTTAGGACAGATTAGAAGGTATTCAGAGACCAATCCAAAACTGTAAGGAAGCAGAAAGGAATTGCCTGAATCATGGTATGGTCAGGATCCAGGGATTAACAGCACAACTCATGGGCAAAAAAGCCAAGGAATCTTTAGTGATCACAAGTGGCCCTCCCATTATGCTGAGGCATTGGGGTATTAGTACCGACTCAGTTGGGGAGAGCACCCCTAAAGCATTGTGTGTATTCGCTGGAGATCTCCCGTCTAAGATCTAGCCTACACCTGCTTACATTGAAAAATCTAATGGCTTGGCTGACCCATAGTCATAGAGTTTAAGGCTTGAAGGGACCACCAGATCTTCTGGTGTGATCTCCTGCACATCACCGGCCAAAACCCCACCCAATTACCCCCTCTTTCAGTCCAATAACCCAGATTAGATTAAAATATTTCAGACCTCAAGGGACTTAACTATGGTAAGCAACAAGCAGAGAATAGGAGAGACCCAGGTGCTACCAATGGCTGAGGCTCGCACTGTGTCACGGAACTGACTAGGTGACATATACACAGCTGATTCCAGTAGTGACCCACGTTCTGTACTGCAGACCCCATCCCCCCCCAGGAGAAAATTCCTTCCCAGCCCCACATATGATGATCAGTGAGACACTGAGCGTGTGAGTCAGAACCTGCCAGCCAAGCACCTGAGAGAGAATTGTCAGTACCAACTCAGAGCATTGGCCTTCAGAGCATTGGCCCACCCTGTCCGATGTCACATATCTTGTCATGATCCTCTCTCATGCTTCAGAATAAGGAGCTAAAAACAAAACAGAATACATCAGGGAAAAATCCTTCCTGACAAAATTTCCTTCCTCCCCCCCCCCAACAGCTATTTTCTACACCCTTGTTCTTGTGCTGCTGAGTGTCTCTGGTGACAGTCTCATAACCATGTTGATGTTCTCCAATCCCAGTTCCCTCTTTCCTCCTCTAATTCTGCCATCTTCTTAACCAAACATCTCTACTTCTCCTCCTTTATCAAATCCCTGCTGCTTCTTCACCCCCTTGTTCTCCTTCCTCAGATCCTCCCTATCCTGTTCCCTCCTCCCTTTTCTTGCTGATGTCCTCAACAAAAAAATCATAGATTCCAAGGCCAGAAGGGACAATTGTGATCATCCAGTCTGACCTCCTGTAGAACATGGGCCAGAGAACTTGTTTTGAACAAGAGCCTAACCAATAAGATCTAGGATGAACTCCCCACTTCCCAGTACACTTTCCTCCTCCTCTGTCACACACCGAGACATCCTTCCTGCTGTCCTCCTCTAGCCCCTCTTCTGTTCCTGCCCAAGTGACCCTCCTAACTCCCTCACCCCCTCTCACTCTCCTTCTCAGTCTCTCTCAGCATGTGCCTTTCCCTCCGAGTACAAATATGCTTTGGTTTCCCTATCCTATAAAAAACACACTGTTGTGGCTCCAGGCTAGCTGTGCCTCTGTCCCCTCATGTGGTCTCTTCTGAGTGCTCCCCCTCCAGGTCTTAGGCCTCGAGCCTTCACCTCTCTAGGGTAGAATCCTGCGTTTCTCCCACTCTTAGATCAGTGTTCCAGGCTTTGGGTATCAGCTGTGCTTCCCGCCAACAAGTGCCACTTGCCTTGGTATCTGCACTTCTTTCCTCCAGGAGCTTGTGACCAGCCATGAATACAGTGACCCCAGACAGCTTTCTTAGAGGATGGTTTAACCGGAAGTGTAGGACCACAGCATAATAGGAGAAAAGGATTAAAACAACAAAAAGCCCACATACATCTCCATCTTACCTAAACCTTAGGTAGGCCTCACTTTTCCCAGATACCCCAGCCTGTGGAGACTGGGCTTCAGTCTGCTGTCAGCAGACTCTGTCTCTCTCCAAAGAGTGGAGGATTGTCAAGCTCTGTGCGAGGGGCCCCAGGAGGACAGCATAGAGAAGGAGATGCAACCTGCCCTTTATGAAGCCATCGCAGGTAGTGTTGGAGGCAGTGAAGGGTGCTGTGTTGCTGGAAGTGCCATCCTTCCTGCTCTGGACACATGCCATCTCCCAGCATCCTGGCCTGTCTTTCTGACATTTCTTCCTGTCCAGTTGTCATCTTAATCTCAACTTGACCAAAACTCACTCTTTCTCCCCCCCAGTCTCCCTTTCTGTCCCCTTTCTCCATCACCACGGACAGCCTCACCATCCTCCCAGTCACTGAGGCCCGTAAGTAGGGTGACCAGAGGTCCCAATTTTATAGGGACAGTCTCGATATTTGGGGCTTTTTCTTATATACGTTCCTATTAAACCCACCCACACACCCTGTCCCGATTTTTCACCCTTGCTATCTGGTCACCCTACCCGTTAGCCAGGATCCATCTTTAAATTACCCCTTTCACTGGACCCACATGTTCAGGTCATTTTTAATCTGGCCCCTTTTTCTCAAACAACATCTCTAAAATCCAGGCTTTCATCTCTGTCCCCATGGCCAAAACTCTCGCCCCACCCCCCTCATTTCACACCTTGACTACGGTGGCCTCTTCTTCTCCAGCCCTTCCTCCTTTCAAGTCTGTTAAGATTGTTGCTGTTAAAATCACCTTCTCGGGGAACTGACCACATCAGCCTCCCCTGGGCGTCCCTCTGCCGGCTCCCCCTGCATCTCCCCATCAGACACAAACCCCTTGGCTTTCCCAGTAAGGCCCTGCCCGGCTGATCTAGTGAGACTCATCCCCACGGTCACTTTGCCAGTATTCCCATGACCACCAGTCAGTTTCTCCCTTCAGCCCTGCATGCTCCCTCCCATGCTGCCCCCTGTGCATGGGGAAAATACCTGGGTAAGATCCAAACAGCCACTGCCTCATCCTCCTCCAGTCCTCTCACCCCTGCCAGGAGGCCTCCTGAACCCAGCCTGCTGATCGCAGCCAGGCAGGTGACAAGCTGTGGCAGTCTCTTTTCCCATCCTTCCTTTCTCCTGTCCTCCCCCTCCCCCCCAACCTCCTAAGCCCACTGAGAAAGCTCCTTGGAGCTAGCAAACTGAGCCAGTTCTTCCCCAGGCTCACTGCTTGTCTGTTGTAGCCCCATCGCCCACCCTTCGTCGGTTTCTGCCTTTAGATCATAAGCCCGTCAGGTCAGGGAGTTGTAGGGGAACAGGCCCCTCAGGCTAAGATGATGGCCAGTCCCTTGGCTGCGGGATGCAGTGCCTTTCCTTCCCCTTCTGAGAGCCCTTCAGGTCTCTGTCCTGTTCATCTTCTGGAGATCCTCTGCCATGGGAAAGGGTCTGAGACATGAACAGGACAGGGCTGATAAACATATTGATGCTAATTATAATATTTGCCCTCTCTCTAGGACAGAGGTGGGCAAACTACAGCCCGCGGGCCACATCCGGCTAGCCCCGGCCCCTCCCCCACTGTTCCCTCTCCCCCGCAGCCTCAGCTCACTGTGCCGCCGGCGCAATGCTCTGGGTGGTGAGGCTGTGAGCTCCTGGGGCAGCGCAGCTGCAGAGCCCGGCCTGACCCGATGCTCTGTGCTGCGCGGTGCATGGCTGGCTCCAGCTGACTGGCGCAGCTGTAGCTCTGCCAGCGCTGGTGCTCCAGGCAGCGCGGGGATGTGGGGGTTGGATAGAGGACAGAGGGTTCAGGGTGGTGGTCAGGGGGCAGGGGTGTGTATAGGGGTTGGGGCAGTCAGAGGGCGGGGAACAGCGGGAAAATCAGGAAGGAGACGGAGGGTTGGATGGGGCAGTCAGAGCAGGGTCTCCAGGGGTGGTCAGGGGACAGGGAGAAGGAGAGGTTGAATGGGGGCAGGGGTCCCGGGGGGGCAGTCAGGAATGAGAGGAGGGGGTTGCATGGGGTGGTGGGGGCAGTCAGGGGTGGAGGTTCTGGGGGCTGTCAGGGGACAGGGAGTGGGGGCTGGATGGAGTAGTGGTTCCAGGGGGGCCATCAGGGAATGGGGAGGTTGGATGGGGCAGGAGTCCAGGGGGCCGTCCGGGGGCAAAAAGCAGTGGGGGTTGGATAGGGGGCTGGGCTGGGCCACGTCTGGCTGTTTGGGGAGGCACAGCCTCACCTAACCCGCCCTCCAGACAATTTCTGAAACATGATGGGGCCCTCGGGCCAAAAAGTTTGCCCGCCCCTGCTCTAGGAGCTCAGTCTCCTATTCGTTTTTAAAGATGGTAGAGGGGAATGAGGGCACACTCAGAGCCCTCTGCATGGAGGAAGTGGGGGACCTTGAAATGGTCGGCACACAGGGCCTCTGGCATGGAGAGGGGGAGAGTGGAGGACACTGGTATGGGGGGTTAGGGGGCATGGGTCAAGAGACAATGGGGAGCACGTAGAGATCCCATGTGGGGAGGAGAATGGGGGAATGGAGGGACACATGGAGTGTGTGCAATGCGCTCAGCCTAAAGAAACTACAAACCAGGCCACTCCTTACAATCTTAAAGCACTTGACAAATGCTAATGAGAGAAGCCTCCTATAAGTGTCCCTCAAGTTACATGTGGAGAAACTGAGGCACAGAAAGAAGAAGTGACTTGCCCAAAAGTCACATAGGAAATGTGGGTCCAAGCTGGTAATATAATCCCTAGCCTCCCACTGCCTCCTCGTGTTCTTGCCCCCTGTCCTGGCCCATTCAACTTCACCTATTTCTGTTTGTCTCTTTCCCCTTCCTTCTGCTGAATTGCTGCAACATTTTGTCCTCCTGGCCTTCCTGTTGTGTAGAGGCCTGTACTGTATTCAGAACAGCAAAAGTCCAGCTCAGCCTGTGACAGAAACATTTTTTTCACACAAAAGGGAGACAGAGAATGAATTAGTCCAAACCAAAAGGTCTGCTGATACTACCGAAGGGCTCTTTAGAGATTATGAGGGGTAAACAAGGGGAGAATGGCATCAGAACTTAATGAAACGATATTGGTGTGTTGGAAATTAGGCCTAAGTGGTGGACAAAATAATGAGGGGCTGGGCTATCCACTTATCACCCTCTTTTGGGGTTATTTAAAAAGAGATTGGGGGGGCAATCAAAACAGGGGAATGTGTGGATTGAAAGGAATGAACTACACCATTCTGGCTGCCACCCTCACTCTCCACCATCTCCTGGGACCCCGGAATCCACCATGCCATTGTTAAGCTGTCATCATCCTGGTCCTGAAAGGCATCATAACCACACCAGGCCTCAGAAAGGGAATCGATTACTTTGCCACTCCACTGGCTTCAGCTAAGTCCTGAACAACACCTGGAATGTGACCCTTCATTGCCTCCTGTCACTGCCTCCCTCGGATGTCCTTTTCCTTCATCATCTGATTTTTTCCCTTTCCTATCACTCTCGTTTTGCCTTCTGTTTACTAACAGACTGACTTAGCTGGCCAAAACAGTCTCTTTCACAACACTGCTGTGAGTGCATGACCAGAGAGGCAGCTAAAAGCAATGTCTTAAACAGCCTGATGCTGATATAAGTTTGTCGGGTCTTGTCCCGGCTAATAAGACCATATGCCATGCCTGTTTTCTCCAGTAGTAAGGCTGCAAGTGAGAGTCAACACCAGAAACAGAAACTGCATTTTCTACCTTTGCTGTTCTTTTCTGTCCCCTTTTGAGTGTGTTTGTCTTGTTTTGGCTTAAAGGAAGCAGGATCAGACTTCAACAATAATGGCAGCTGCAGCTAGGGTAATAATAATGAATTAGCAATACTCACTTACATTCGCCAAGGGTATTTCTTGCTGCTTTTTGCAGCACTCAGCAACTCCCGATCTTATTGTACAGAGATTTAAAAAAAAGGGATGTCCCTTGAAAAAAGGGACTGTCGCAACCCTGGACTCTCAACTGTTTCTCTTTTCCCCACAAAGGACAGTCAGACATGGGGAGTTCCTATGAAAGCTCCCTACAGCTAAAGAGAAAGGGAGGAAGAGATATTGTTAAAATGAAAGCCTCATTTAGTATTTTACATTTGAAATGCTTTAACTGTTTTTCCTTCTTTTTCTGTATCTTTAATAAAAGGTTATACAGATTTTTAATGGTGGTTGTTGCCATGGAATTAAGCAGGCCAAGGTATCTGTATTCAAAACCCCAAACAATGTTTAACTGTTTAGTGTAGTACAATGACCGAGCCATGATAACATATTTGACTCTCTGGTCCATTTTATTCCATGAAAATTAACATAATACTTCCCAGTACCCATAGGAACCAATCTCTCTCCAACAAGGGCTCAATGAAGAACAGAGGGATGCTGCTTGGCTGAAGTGGAGAGAAGAGACTAGAGTTTCCTGGGGAATAAAGAAATATCTTTGTTTAATTTGGGTATCCCCATTTCCATAGCTTCCAAAGGATCAGTGTTTCCCAAATTGAACTCTGAAGAGCTGCTTCTGCTGAAGTAGCCATCAAACATCAGACACTCAGGCTTTCTGCTAGTCCAGATCTGGCTATTTTGAGGACTTACAGTGGTTTTTTCAACTGACCTCCAAAGCCCTTTCTGATAAAGAGGCCTGTCATAAACATACAGCTAAGGGTAGCATAAAATCCCTCTTTGCCCTGTAAAGGGTTAATTCCTCTTTTACCTGTAAAGAGTTAAGAAGCTCAGATAACCTGGGTGGCACCTGATCAGAAGGACCAATAAGGGGAGAAGATACTTTCAAATCTGTGGGGGAGGGTTTTTTGTCTGTGTCTCCCAGAGTCAACAAGGAACCAGGGCAGGGAAAATACATCTACCTAAGCCATATCTAAGCTAAGCATCTAATATTGCAGAAATAGTAAGTAATAGCAAAGAAATGTGTTAAGTTATCTTTTGTTTTAGCTTGTGAATTTTCCCTGTGCTAAGAGAGAGGTTTATCCCTGTTTTTGTAACTTTAAAGTTTTGCCTAGAGGGGAAATCCTCTGTGTTTTTGAATCTTTTGTTATTCTGTAAAGTCCTTACCAACCTGATTTTACAGAGGTGATTCTTTTACCTTTTCTTTAATTAAAATTCTTCTTTTAAGAACCCGATTGATTTTTTCATTGTTCTTAAGATCCAAGGGTTTGGGTCTGTGTTCACCTGTACCAATTGGTGAGGATATTATTCTCAAACCTTCCCCAGGAAAGGGGGTGCAGGACTTGGGGGAATAGGACTCCAAGTGGTCCTTTCCCTGATTCTTTGTCTAAATCACTTGGTGGTGGCAGCGTACTGTTCAAGGCAAGGTGGAATTTGTGCCTTGGGAAAGTTTTTAACCTAAGCTGGTAAAAATAAGCCTGGGGGGTCTTTCATGCAGGCCCCCACATCTGTACCCCAGAGTTCAGAGTGGGGAGGGAACCCTGACAAGGCCCAATTCTGAAAGCAGGCCCTCAGGTGGGGCCTGTCCAAGGCTGAATGGAAAGGTAGTGTTGGGACTCCAGGGCCCAGACCAGAGCAGAGTGTCCAGGTGGTGTCTCCCCAAGAGCCATACAGAGAGGTGTTATTCCCTCCTTGCTCCAGGACATGAAGCCTCAGAGATTGAGGATCCTAGAGCGGAGCACAGTAACCCTGGTGATGTCTCCTCAGAGCCACAAACAGAGGAACTATTCCCTCACTACTCCAGAATGTGTATGGAGATTTCAGGACTGGGAGTAGCATGCTGGAGAGGAAGGTGTCTGTGAGACGTTGATGATTGACAAGTACATCTCTGGTGTAAGTCCACTGCCCTCCCTGGACTTTGTGTATGTTGCACAAGATGACTTAAGTTTGAAAAACTGGCCCTGAGGCAGGCGAATGTGAGACGAGTTGCTCCCCTCAGCTTGATTCCTAGACCTGGATCTGTGAAATAACCACTTCTCTTTGACAGGGCTGCCCAGAGGATTCAGGGGGCCTGGGGCAAAGCAATTTTGGGGGCCCCTTCTATAAAAAAAAGTTGAAATACTGTAGAATACTATATTCTTATGGGGGTCCCTGCAGAGCCCAGGGCCTGGGGCAAATTGCCCCACTTGCTCCCCCTGCCCCCTCTCTGGGCAGCCCTGCTCCTTGACAGCAGCTGCCAGTGAGGATCCAGCCAGTACAGCTGTGGCTCATATAAAGGTCCCAGATGCTGCAGTCAGGGCCGGCTCCAGAGCCCAGCGGGGCAAGCACCCGCCTGGGGCGGCCCTTTCCCGGGGGGGCGGCAGGCTGGGCCGGCGGACCTGCCACAGTCATGCCTGCGGGAGGTCCACCGGAGCCCCGGGAGCAGCGGACCTGCCGCAGGCATGACTGCGGAGGGGACGCTCGGCCGGCGGCTCCAGTGGACCTCCCGCAGGCATGACTGCGGCAGCTCAACCGGAGCCGCCGGACCAGCGAACCGCCCGCAGCTGCGGGAGGTCCAGCTGAGCCGCGCGACCAGCGGACCCTCCGCAGTCATGCCCGCGGGAGGTCCGCTGCTCCCGCGGCTCGGGGGCGCCTCCCGGGCATGACTGCTTGGGGCGGCCAAATTTGTAGAGCCGCCCCTGGCTGCAGTGAGGTAGCATGAGCCACAGCTTTTAAAAGGCCTACAGCTATTAGCATGGGAGTGAGGGGGGAGATGGATCACTTCAGTTGGGAACCTAGGTCTAGTCTGAGAAGAAAGGAGACTGCACACATAGGGAGGTGATTTGGTGATCCTTTAATGCAGTTAGATATTGTGAGTGATACAGAGAATACGTGAGTCGGAAGTCAATGAGCCTCTATTGTCCTAGTGAGGAGAAGGAGCAGCCCTTCGTCTTTTGGTTGGCCAGGCTCTGAACCTAGTTCTTGTGGACCAGCAATTACCCTCTATTGTCCCCACTGATGGGTTTCAGCCTCAGAGCGACCATGCGGACGCGGCCTGGCTAGCATCTCTCTAAAAACCAAGGAATTTGAGCAAAGAATGTGAAGGGTAAAGGTAAAAGGGGGCCTCTTTACCCAGCATGCTCTCTGCTCCTGCCCTGGCAATTCCAGTGGAAGAAGGAAGAGAGACGCCCCTCCCTGATGTAGTTACAATGGAATAGATAACCCATTGTTTCTGACTCCCTACTCCGGCACAGCCACAATGCAGTTGGTCTGTTGTGCAAAGAGTAGATGGGATTAAAGGGCAGCCAATCTGCTGGGACATGTGACCTCAACACCTGGTGAGATGGCAGTGCCCTAGGGCGAGAAGGATCTATTGGTGTGATCCCTCTGCCTCCTCATATCGGCTCATGGTCTCCATGATCCAGTCCCGGTAGCGCCCCACTCTGGTGTAAAGGCCATATGTGCCACACCGTGGTCCCCAGGAGACCAGGCCACCCACATAGTACCGTGTCTCATTGTGGGGGTCATTGATGGCATACGCTCCGCCACTGTCCCCAGAACAGCTGTCCTTTGTGCCATCTCCAGCACAGACCATGTTGTCAGTGAATTGGAAAGTGGTGGAATCAGCAGGTGGCTTCGGCTTCACACTACGGCATTGTGCCATGTCTACCACAGGGATCTGTGCCTTCATGAGATGGTAAACTCTGTTTCGGTCCTCTGTCCGGCCCCAGCCAGATATGTAGCCCAGTCTGCCTTTCTCCAGCTCATATTCAGGGGAACCACCAGGGAGGCAGAGTGGTGAGATCTTGGGGCCCATCTTCACAGGCGCCGTCAGCCTCAGCAGTGCAATGTCATTATCAAAATTTGTCCGAGCTTCTGGGTTTGCAACCTTTGCCCAGTTAGGGTGAATGAACACTTCTTCTTCAAACAGCTGTATGGGCTCCTCCCTCTTGATCTGTTGGTTGATGTTGGTCACCCCAGCATACATTATGGGCTTGCTATTTGAATCATCCAGCACATGAGCTGCAGTCAGCACCCAGCGGTCCGAAATAAGTACCCCACCTCCCCGTGGGTTTTGGAATAAGATCTGCCAGGGGAAGTTGCCTGGCTTAGCACGGGTGCCCCCAAAAATCCTCTGCTGCTCCTGGATGGGTGTACTGGGGATTCCACAGACTAGAAGGGAAATAAAAAGGGATGTAATGGGAGAATTACCACTTGCTAGTAGGGTGGTTATGGAGATATACCTATCTCATAGAACTGGAAGGGACCCCAAAGGGTCATTGGGTCCAGCCCCCTGCCTAGGATGACCAGATGTCCTGATTTTATAGGGACAGTCCTGATATTTGGGGCTTTTTCTTATATATAGGATCCTATTACCCCCCACCCCTGCCCTGATTTTTCCACACTTGCTATCTGGTTACCCTAGCCCTGCCTTCACTAGCAGGACCAAGTACTGATTTTGCCCCAGCTCCCTAAGTGGCCCCCTCAAGGATTGAACTCACAACCCTGGGTTTAGCAGGCCAATGCTCAAACCACTGAGCTATCCCTCCCCCTAAAACCCCCCTAGTCCCCTCTCTCCTGTCTCCTTGACATCATCCTGGTTCAGAGTAACCTCTGTCCATGGCAGTTCTGTGTCAAATAATCTGCATCCAAAGTTTACAGAAAAGAAAAACTAAGGAATAGGGTTGTCAAACGATTAAAAAAATAGTCACAATTAATTCTGAGTTTAATCACACTGTTAAACAATAATAGAATATCAATTTAAATATATTATAAATATTTTGGATGTTTTCTACATTTTCAATATATTGATTTCAATTACAACTCAGAATACAAAGTGTACACTGCTCACTTTATATTATTATTTTTATTACAAATATTTTGTACTGTAAAAAGATAAAAGAAATAGTATTTGTCAATTCATCTCATACAAGTACTGTAATGCAATCTCTTTATCGTGAAAAGGCAGCTTACAAATGTCAAATTTTTTTTTACATAACTGCACTCAAAACCAAAACAATGTAAAACTTTAGAGCCAGAAGTCCACTCAGTCCTACTTCTTGTTCAGCCAATCACTAAGACAAACAAGTTTGTTTACATTTACCAGAGATAATGCTGCCTGCTTCTTATTTACAATATCACCTGAAAGTGAGAACAGGCATTTGCATGGCATTGTTGTAATATAAAGTAAGCACTGTACACTTTGTATTTTGTGTTGTAAATGAAGTGAATATATTTGAAAATGTAGAAAACATCCAAAATATTTATTATAAATTTAAATTGGTATTCTATTATCTTTTTAACAGTGTGATTAAAAGTGCAATTTATCGCAACAATTTTTAAAAATCTCATTCATTTGTTTTGCATTAATCGCTTGAGTTAAATGCAACTAATTGACAGCCCATACTAAACAAATTCGGAAATAAAAAGTTTGTTAACTTCAGTGAAGTATAAAAATGCCTATCCTTAAATTGTTTGCATTGCTGTTGAAGTCATGCTGGTTGAAGAAGAACTCAGTGTAGCTCAAAAGATTGTATCTTCCACCAACAAAAGTGGGTCCTCACCCACCTTGTCTCCTATGCATCCTCAAATTCTAATGTAAGAAGTCAAGAAATTCACTGTTAAAGTCACCCAAACAGGCTCAGTTCTGCCCTGTTATCACTGCCAAGCTCATATCATCCATCTACTGTACCAGTCGTTCTTGTTTTGCAATATATTCCCTTAAGATGAAGGATTTCTTTGTGAAGGAGTTTGGTAAAGGCCGTAGAAAGAATTAAATCAGACAAACCCACTCTTCTGGAGAATTTATACATGAACTCTGGATAGTTTGAAGTATAATGCACTGGTTTTACACATAGTTGTCTTTGATCTTTTGCCATCAGAGTCTTCTCTGCTCATGGTATGTAAATCCTATAGTGTAGGGGCATTGGTTAGGAGGGTCACAGGCAATGAGTCTCATGGATGCAGTGAAGCTGTGTGTTCTTTGAGGGCAGGGCCGGTGCAACCACTAGGCAAACTAGGTGGCTGCCTAGGGCGCCAAGATTTGAGGGCGCCAAAAAGCAGTGCCCAAAATGTCTGGGATGCTCACCTGGCACCAGCTAAACGTGTAACCCTCTTCCCGCCGCTGTGCAAGGGGCAAGGGCAGGCAGGCCGGGAATGATGTCATTCCTCCTCCAGCTAATGGGGGCGCTGCGATGCTCCCTGCTGCTCTGGCTTTTCCCCGGGGCCCCCGCCCCCACTCCTCTGAGCTCTGCAGCAGGGCCAGGCCTGCACTCACTGGCGGGAGGAAGTACAGAGACCCGGCCCCCTCCGCGCCGCCAGTGAGTACTGGGGTGTGGTTCCCCCTGCCCCCCAAGCGAGCCCCCCCATGGAGGCCTGCCCCCCCACGGAAGCCTGGGGCCCCAGAATATCTAGGGATGGCCCTGGTACCCACCACCCTGCCCGCAGCCAGCCCCTGCTGCACCCCCTGCCCTGCCCACAGTCAGCCCCTGCTGCACCCCCTGCCCTGCCTCCAGCCAGCCCCTGCTACACCCCCTGCCCTGCCCACAGTCAGCCCCACACCCCCCTGCCCGCAGCCAGCCCCTGCTGAACCCCCTGCCCTGCCTCCAGCCAGCCCCTGCCGCACCCCGTGCCCGAAACCAGCTAGCCCTGCACCCCCTGTCTCCAGCCAACCCCTGCCGCACCCCCGTGCCCGAAGCCAACTAGCCCCACACCCCCTGTTTCCAGCCAACCCCTGTCGCACCTCCAGACCCAAAGCCAACCAGCCCCACACCCAGTGGTGAGCTGGAGCAGGTTCCTACAGGTTCTCAAGAACCGGTTGCTAAAATTAGACCTTGGTGGAGAACCGGTTGTTAAAGGGCCAGGAGGTGGGCAAAGAACTCTGGCCTGTGGGCCGGACCATCCTGTTGCTCCCAGGATTCCCAGCTGGGGAGGCTGAGGCTCCCCCGGCCCTTCCCCTGCTTCCCCCCAGCTGCAGCGTGGCCAGCCGCCGGCATCAGCTGGGCAGCTCAGCTGAGCTCTGGAGTCATCCTGCTGCTGCTTTTTGAATGGCCCAGCAAGGTGGGGGCGGGGGCTGCTGCAAGCTCCAGGGCTGGCCAGAGGAGAGGGAAGGGGTCAAGTGGGGCAATTGGCCCAGGCCCTGCAGGGGCCTCCGGCCCCACGACGATCTCTCCCTGGCCCCTCCCCTGCTCCCCCCCCTTAAATCAGAACTTTTTATAGGGAACCGGTTGTTAAGATTTTGGCAGCTCATCGCTGCCCACACCCCCTGTCTCCAGCCAACCCCTGCCACACCTCCAGATCCAAAGCCAACCAGCCTCACACCCCCTGTCAGGTTATTCATTTAGTTTCATTAAATATGTAGACTAACTAATGAAATTAATAAATTTTCAAGCTGAACGTGTATTAATTCTAATAAACAATGCCACATTATGCAGTATTCATTTTTGAAAGTTTATAACAAGCGATGCTCCGGGGGGAGGGGTGGGGGCGGGGGCCACAAGGTGGAAGTTTCGCCTAGGGTGCAAAATATCCTTGCACCGGCCCTGTTTGAGGGTAAAGTTGTCTGTGAGATTCAGCTTATTCAGTGATAATACGAGGGCCCACACATAAGGCTGCTCACATTATCACAGTAATACATTTGTGACATGCATCTGACGAAGTGGGCATTCACCCGCGAAAGCTCATGCTCCAGTACGTCTGTTAGTCTATAAGGTGCCACAGGACTCTTTGTCACATTATCATAATCTGTGAAGTCTGTGACTTTCCATCTTTTGTGGATTTTATCCAATTAAAGTGAATGTCTCTAGTTTAGAATGTTAGGTTGTACAATTGCCAGGCTACAGTTTCAGACTTCACAGAAACGTAATTCATTGTTCTGTCATGGAATTTCCTTAGTTTTATTTTTTAAACCATGTTTCAGGAGTTGCCGTTCGACAGGAGTCTATGCAGACATTGCAAGGTTCATGTCACAGAGTGGGCTGGCCCTTTCAGGGGGGCTAGCTCAGCCCCACCGGTGCCTAGTTATCCACCTCCCAGATGGTGAGTTTGAGCTGGACCTGGTGGTTGGTTCAGGTAACCAGGCATCACATACCTGTAGCCACGAGGTGCTGCTTCCTATCAGAGGGAGCCTGCTGAATGAGTCACAGGTGAGAGACCTACAGGAGACCCAGAGAGCACTAGGGAAGAAGCTCTCCATACTAACTAGAGGGAAAGGCCTGGCTGGAGCTAACTGCAGCAAGGGGCAGGAGCAACTCCTCCTTAAGGGGCAGTTAGAGGCCCTGAGAAAGCATATTCAAGGTAGTCTGGCCAGGAGAGCATGGATGAGTATTGAAGAGAGTTAACATTTATGCTTTCCTAAGGGTCTAGGCTGGGCTTTCCAGCAAAGGTGGGTGAAGTCCCCTGTCTATTGCCCTGCTCCAACAGCACATAATGGACTGCTGAGCCCAGGAGAAGGCTACAAGAGAAGCTACATCCAAGAGAGGGTGAAAAGTTTATGTGGCCTGGTGAGGATGCACCTGACTAAACTGGGGAAGACCCAGCATGAGGTTGCTGGACGTCTGTTTTGGTTTTGCAGACTTTTTTTGTTTACCTGCTGGAAGGGGATGAATTTTAATTTGTCTGAAGGGCTAAAACATGAGAACCAGCATAGCCAATAGTAGGGAAACAGAGGCGGTAGCAGGGTCCAATACTGGCTGCGGTGAGCTGGTTCACTAGAAGACCAGTAGAGCTTATGTACTTCCCAGCTTCCTTCTGCTGCCCTCTCTGATCTTTCTCAGGAACCCACCGATCTCAGAAACACCCAATCTAATGTTACTCAAATTACCCAGTCGAATTCTACCCTGGAAAAGGAAGCAGCAATTTTTCAGGCAGATTGGTTCTGCTTTCTTTAAATTAGAGAGAAGTGGTGGAGAGAAAACTGACTTTTAATGGTGGTCGGGTCTCTACAAAACACACACACACACACAACATGCACACATAGACAAAGTTCTTTGTGATACCTGGGACACATGCTGGAAGCTCTGTTCCCATCTCTTCGCTCACCCATTTCCCACTGGCTGAACACCGATAAATCCCTTGGAAAACACAGAAGCATAGAAAGGATTTCAGTACAAAACATCATGAGAATGTGACCAATAACTCTGGGGAACTGGTTTTCTTAGATTCTGTGGCCAGAAGGGTTGACTGTGATCACCTAGTCTGATCTCCTGCAAAACACAGGCCACAGGACTTCCCTTAATTTATTAAATCCTGTGTGAGCTAGAGCAGGTTTTATAGAAAAACATCCAATCTTGATTTCAAAATGGCCAGTGATGGAGAATTCACAATGGCCCTGGGTCAGTTTTTCCAATGGATTAGTTACCCATCCTGTTAAAAAATTGCCTTCTTTCCAGTATGAATTTGTCTAGTTTCAATTTCCAGCCATTGGATTTTGCTATACTTTTGTATGCGAGACTGAAGAGTCTATTATCAAATTTCTGTTCCCCATGTAGGTACTTATAGACTGAGATCAAGTCACCCGTTAACCTTCTCTTTGTTAAGTTAAATAGATTGAACTCCTTGAGTCTAACACTATAAGGTGTGTTTTCCAAACTTTTAATCATTCTCATAGCTCTTCTCTGAGCCTTCTCCAATTTATCAGCATCTTTAATGAATTAGGGACACAGAACTGGACCCAGTATGCCAGCAGTGGCCATATCAGTGCCAAATACAGAGGTAATATAATCTTCCTACAGCTATTCAATATTCCCATTTATACATCCAAGGATCACATTAGCTCTTTTGGCCACAGCGTCACACTGGGAGTTCACAATTACCCACCACAACCCCCAAATCTGTTTCAGGATCATGGCTTTCTAGGCTAGACTCCCCCATCCTACAAATATGGCCTACATTCTTTATTTCTAGATGCGTACATTTAGATTTGGCTGTACTAAAATGTTAAAACAAACTGTTTGCTTGTGCCCAGTTTACCAACCAAGCCAGATCTCTCTGTATCAGTGACCTGTCCTTTTCATTATTTACCACTGCCCCAATTTTTGTGTCATCTGCAAACTTTATCGGTGACAATTTAATGTTTTCTTCCAGCTCATTGATAAAAACCCTAAAAAGCCTAGGGCCAAGAACCAATGCCTGTGGGACTCCACTGGAAGCACAACTGCTCCATGACCTTCCTCATTTACAATTACACTTTGAGACCTATCAGTTAGCCAGTTTTTAATCTAGTTAATGTGTGGGAAGGGAGAGATTACTGTGCAAAGGTGACAGACTGACAGTGAGTATAGCCCAGTAAGCAGCAGAGCGAGCTCCCCCTCACACAAACACAGAACCCTTGCCAATGTGCCTCAGCTCCTTCCCTGGCAGGGAGTATGTGCTCTGTCCTATTAAATCCGTGACCACTCTTCTGAAGCTGCCAGTGACAGAGACTATCAGTGCCAGTTGTGTGGTGGGTTTTTTGTGGTATGGGTACCTGGGAGCTAGACTGAGAGCTCACTACCACAATGCAAACAAACCACCAAACTCAGATACCATGGCAGTGGCCATTGAACAGGACCATCGGCTACAAGCCCACCCAATTACGGGATTTTATCTGGGTGAGGCTGGACTACGCCAACTAGTACAGTCTTCCTTAGGAATATAGTCCCAGCCTCAGCCCCATGAGGGGATCTTACTCGGGGCAGTCAGAATACAGCAGTTGGACAATACTATTTCTTGGGCCTTTAGTCATGGGTAGAGGCCACCGTGTCTGGGGAATGCCTACCATCCCCTCTGGTTTGCAGGGTATAATATTTTTCTTCGCAGTCATAGCTGATATTGGCTTTGTACTGAGTCTCCTCAAATCCTGACAGGTAGGTGACTCTGCCATTGTCAATAGTGTCAGGCAGACCACAGTCCACAGCTGCAGAGAAAAACAGAAAAGACGGTATCAAAGGGGTATCCCCACCCAACAATCAATTTACACTGTCTGACTAGGAACCACTGCAACTGCTCATTCGTCAGTGGTCATCACTGCACTAAGCAGGCTCAGAGCCCATTCCTCATCCCGCTGTGGGTCACCCATTCCCCCACATCTAAGGCCAGATTGAAACTAACGCCCTAACACTGAAAGGCCCATATCCCATTTCCAGATCTCCTACAGCCATAGAGGAAAGGGACACTTACGGACACATTTGTGGTGCAAGTTGCTCCATTCTCCATTACTCTGGCAGCTGGAGTGAAAGGCTGCTAGGCTGCCTTGTTCCTGAGTGAAAGAAGAATGTGTGTCAGTTACTGAGAGTGAAATGTAACCGAATTAAGCTCCCCCATGGAGGGATTTCACTGAGATGTAGGGATATCTGCAGAGCAGTCAGGTATAGAGGGAGGCAGAGTACTAGGTTAGACAAGGCTATTGGTCTGACCTGGTCTGGAGTGGGGCAGAAGGCGTGATGTCATGGGGCTAAACAGGCCCAGTGGTCTGAGTCAGCCATAGCAATTTCCTGTTTCAGGACCAGTGAGGGCATCCAGAACCACTGCAGAGCTGTTGGGGAAGGAGTCCCCATTTGTCCAAGTGGCTCTGTGCTAAAGTCTGCACACAACATATTCTCTCCCTGTCAGGTTTTTAGGAACTGACCTTCCGCTTCCATGGTGGGTAGGGAGGAAGGAGAAGGTGTGTCAGAGTGCCTGGGAGAGATACTTAGAGGTCAACAGGGTTCTCAGGACATTTGAGGGGAAGGGATCATAGAACCCCATTGCAGGGCTGGATGGGCAGCTTACCGTCACAACCTCATAACCTTTCACACAGGTCACCTTCACGTAGTCCTTGAAGATGTAGTTGTCCTTTAGTGGGTCAAGAATAGAATTTGGGGTGACACTCTGGGGACAGGGTATTGCTTTGGAGAGGAAAGAGGATATCAGTGACTGATCGGTTTGAGACTCACTCTCTCTCTTTTCCCACCTTTCTCTTTTTGACTCCCAGCCAGCCATCCCACTTTCACTCAAGCAACAGGCACCAACTTAGCCAAACCATCTATCCATCCTCTCTGTCTCAGAGCAGCAAAGTGAGCATTTTCCAAAGGTATTTACTCACGGTCCCCAAAGTAGCGCATTTTCCAGCCTTTCTTTTGTGCCGTTTTGTCTGTTTGGAAGATAATATCAAGAATATTGCTCCTGGTTTTAATTTCTGGAGGCCCTGGGAATTTGTTGCCACAATAGGGACCAAACTGTCGTTTTCCGTCTGTGAACTGGGAAAATAATAAACAAGAAGCAATGGCAAATTGGAAGAGATGAGCAGGAGACAGAGAAAAAGTGACAGAGACAGAGTCAAGGAGTGGGAGATCTTAACAGGGATATACAGATGGGATTAAGGTTGAGCAAGGAGACGGGGCAGTGAGTGCGAGGGGAAGGAAATCTCTAATTGGGGGGGGGGGGCTCATCTGGGATTAGAGATGAGCAGGGAGAGGGGAACCCTGAGTGTGAGGGGAAGGGAATCTCTAGGGAGACATGGCTGAGATCAGGGGTGAGCAGGGTAATGGGACCCCAGTCAGAGAGATCTCCTGTCTGTACCCCACCACCTACTGTTAAGCTGTCGGGGCAGTTCCCTTCTGAGTCAGCTGGTTCTACATCAAAGTCCTCACTCCTGATGTTCAGCACCACACGGTAGCCCGGCTCCAGGACCACACGGTATTCACAGATCAAGCTCTCAGGGTACAGGTTGGGGTAGTTGGGGCTGGAGATTTCCCCTGACAGCTCAGTGAATACATTCCCACTGCAGTTCACTATGGTTGAGGAAGGAACATGGACAGGGAGGTCAGGAAGGGAGATGAGGGGAGAGCCCTCACCTTCCAATCCACCTTCAGTGTCCTGTAACCTGCATTAATCACGTCAAGACATTGCATCAGCCAGAAATGAGAATCTGTCTCTCCCATTGGTGGACCAGGAGAGGATTGTTCTCCCATCCACTTTCTGGGGACCCCATATCTTAGTGTCCTGAGCAGTGGAGCTCTGGGTCCTTCATCTGGGGAGACAACTGCACAGATCCCCCTGGAATGGGGGATGGCTCCTGAGCACCTGTCCTTTGGTTCAATCTCACCCCCATTTCCCCTAGTTCTCCCCTTTCAGCCTTCCAGAAACAATCCCCCTTCATCTCTGATTTGTGCCCGTTGCACACCTGCAGACAGTGTTTGTGTTACACAACCAACAAGGGCTTTGCCTAGCTGGCGGGATTTAGCTCTTTGAATGTACCCCTCTGATTCCCTGTGCATTTTGGGCTCCTCTCTGAGCTCCCTCAGTTTGTCACTCTTTTCCTACAGTTAAGGATCCCATTGCTGCCTACAGTACCCCAGGTGGGATCTCCCCAGAGCTCTATGGAGAAGGACTGTCCCTCTCCGTTCTGGGATGTGAGGCCTCCGAGACTGAGTCCCCTCCAGCTGAGCACAGTGTCCCAGTGGGATACTATATTGATACTTCCCTGCTCCAGGATACCTCCATTTATGCAATCACCCCCAAATTGCACTGGCCTTGCTGGAAGCCAAAACACTTTGCAAACTTCTGATTTACTGGTCTCTGTAGTTCTTTACTCCCTCCCGTTGTTTAGCGCTATTCCTCCCCATTCAGATGGTGAATCATTTTGTTATTCCCATTCTATAGCCCATTAGTTTATTGTTCTGTACTCCCAGTTTGTTGCATCTCCTTCCTGTTTACCAAACCCTGTGCATTTCCTTAACAGCCAGACCACCGATGGAGACATTCCTCCCAGTTCAGTATCAGTGGTGCCCTCTTCACCTCCTGCTGTTGGGGGCAGCAGGTGCGAGGCTCTTACCCCCACATGTCTTCTGATCCTCATGCAGGAAGTATTCTGGGGGACAGGAGCAGAAGTAACCACCAATGTAGTTATTGCAATAGTGGCTGCAGGCATCCTCCATGAAATCCATGCATTCATTCACATCTGCAAGGAGTAAAGGGAGACCCGAGTGAGAGAGGAAACTGGGGGAAGAAATCAGGTTACGATTAGGGAGTGGAGTAAACAGGCACTGATGCCAAGCAGGGGAGGTCTCTAGAGTAGAGGCACTGAAGCAGAGTGCTGATTGGCACTGCTGTGGAGAAGCTCACTCTGCTGGGGTCTCTCCCAGTTGGACATTGATAGTACAGCACTGTGAGGAATACCTTGGTGCAAAAGCCCCTCCCTCCTGCCAGTCCCTGGACACTGCTGTGCAGAAGCTCATGTCCACAGGACACTCCAGAGACTCCGAGGCAGGCCCAGCCTTACCCACTGCAACATAATAGGCACTGAAACCAGTGAAACGCTCCTCATTGGAAAAGTCTGACTGGAAAGTCACAGTCAGGGTGTTATAAGGGACATAGAATTCCTCCAGGATTGGGGAACCAGGGTCTTTGCTGCGCTTTCGCCCACAGAGCAGGCCCTCGACATGGTCACTGGACAGGATCTGCAGAGGACAGACAGAGAAGTCTTGTTTCACTAGAGAAATTTGTTGTTATCAACATTTGAGCCCCTTGGCACAATAGCAACATGCCCCATGTCTACACCCAAGCTCCCCGAGCAGCTCATTATCGTGCAACCAGTTACACTGCATAGTTTGTGGTTGTTCAGAGGTTAACTTTGAGTCATTTCAGGCTTAAGTGTTTGGGTGCCAGTGTGAAGGTCAATGACACTCATAGCTAAAATAGCCTTTGCACAACTAGGGTTCATTGACTGAGGATGTGACTGGAAGGGGGACATTAACAGTGGTTGGGAGGGCATTTCTAATGGAGACAATGTGGAAGGGAAATGGTGGACGGGTGAGAGTGGACACTCGGCTGGCAAACTACTGGAGGCTCAGTGGCTGAGACAGCTGTGGAACGGAGCTGGTAGCTCTGCATATAACCCTGTAGTGAGAACAGGTGACCAGAGGGCATTGAAACTGAATTGGTTTAAAGAGTGCTAGTGCAGACGCCAGGCAAAACTCAAATTGATTCAGCCATGGCTAGTGTGAATGCGCTGAATCATTTGTGCTTCAATGGGTTCGACCCCAGGAGGGGCCGGTAGGTCCCCTATTCCAGTCCTGGGCTCCCATACAAAGCTCTGTCGATGACCTTCAGTTCTTCCCCACAGACCCCACTGAGCTCTGCTGCTGCTCCTTAGTCCTGCCCCACAATCCCCTCTGTTCCCCTGAGTGGGGGTGGATGGGGTACTGTACCTTCACAGAGTCATACTCGCAGTCCTGGGATGGCTCTATGTCTAGGTGGGTGAAATAGAGGCGGATGCCATACCCTGGGGGGACACTGATTTCCCAGGACTCCTTCACATCATTGGGGTACCCCTGAGGGTAGTTAGGGGACAGGATCTCGCCGTACATGGGGGCTGCATCAGCCCAGGCCAGGAGGCAACAGAGGATGAGCCACCTGAGAGAGGGAAGAGGAAGGCAATGTTACAGGAGTGCTCTATGTCTGATTATATGTAAATAGTTAACAGAAAAGTGCCAGTGGGTGGCTCTGAAGATTAATATGTAGCATAGTTCCAGAGTTATTCAGTAGCAATCAGACTTGCCGTTGTACACTGAGAATAGCTTCCTCTTGCAGATCTTTACGTGGAGCTCTTGCCAGGGGAGACATGGGCACTGATTCCATTCTCAGACCTAGTCTCCCACTTCCTGGGTGCTGGGAGTGCTACAGGGGCTGGGTCCAGCACTGCCTGGTGGACAGTCCCTGCAGGGGAGCTAGGTCCCATTCCCTGTTTCCATCCCTTGCTCCCTGGGAGCTGGGAGAGCTGCATTGTTCATTAAATTATTAATAAGCCAAAGCTCCCCTTCTATACCCAGCAACTCACCACTTCTGCAAAAGTTCCATCCTGTGTCCTTCCTGAAAAGCTTCAGCTTCTGGACTTTGGAGTTACAGGACTGGGACAAAAACAACAGCGCTGATTAGTGTTTTCTCTGTGTGTGCGTGCTTGGTGGGCAGGACAACAGCTTCAATGTCCCAACTCATGGGGAACGTGCCAAAGCAACTTTAGTTCCTATGCCTGGAGAGGAAGCTGTACCTCTCATCCAAACAACAGCACCTCCTGCACTATAGCACCTCAGCACCATGGTGGGGTGTAGGGGTCAGTACTGACTCAGAGTGGAGAGCACCCCTATGAGTCACACACACCCAATCACACAGCATCCTCAAGCACCAGGCTAGGGTATTTGGATCAGTACTGACTCAAGCCAGAAAGTGCTCCCTGCTGAGTCACCCACCCTACTATACTATACTAGAATCCCCTATACTATACTGGAGTCTGGGGACAGTGCCTCCTACTGCTTTCTGCTGTACCACACAGATTAACCCCTTTCTAATCCAAGCAACCCAAACAATAGCAATGGGGAATGTCGTCCATGCCCATTTCTAATGCTAGTTTTGGAGATTTTTACCTTCTCTCTCCGTCTTTGCCTCTGTTTCTCTCTCCCTGTTCCGTCTCTCTTTTTTTCTGTCTCCAGACCACATCCCAGTCAGTGATGTGGGGCATTGATAGGGAAGGGTCTGAGCCTTTACTCACAATGCTGTAGCACCCCCTGCCTGTAGAATGTGGCTCCCTGTATCTCCTTCTCAGATAAAGCTTTTTCACGTCCTAAGCTCCCATCCAGCGGAATTTCCAGAGCCTGTTTCACAATCCCCTTGGCTGAGTCCCTGGGGTGGGAGCATGTGGATCTAGGCTGGGTTAGCATATGCTGATTTTCGGGGAAATCAGGTGACTTTTGGGAAGAGGGAGGGCAAGGGAAATTCCAGCTGGAAGGAATTAATCTCTGACACACACACACACACACACACACACACCACTTGTGGGAGGTTGGCAGTGAAGGTCAGAGGATTTGGAGAAGGAGGAGCCCTGATAAGAAGTCGTCAATAAAGGCTTTAAGTGTTAAGAAAAGATGCTGGCCCCTCAGCTCCAGACAGTAATACAGCAGCCACCACAACCACACTGCCCCCTGCTAAAGTGCCTCACCATGACCCCTTCGAAGGAGAAAGGAGATTCAGTCTCTGCGGCCCATTCACTCCTGGGTCTCTCTGCTTGAGGCTGCCAGCAAGGGCCAGTTAGTGTCAGTTGTTCTGCTGGTTTTTGCAGTGTGACCCCTTGCCATGTTAGGAAGTGGGTTGAGAGACCACAAACTTGTTTCACATACAACAACCCACCAATTGAGCATGAGATTCAACATGGGGCCATCATCACAGTCAACCTGGGTCATGTTAGAACTGGGACCCTAGCAAAGTTTCATATCCTATTCCCAGACATTCCCCCTAAACCAGCCAGATTGAGGCCAGATTGGAGCCTGTGGCCTAGGGGTGAAAAGACACTTATCTCTTTCCTCAACCTCCCATCCCCGAGCCAGCCAAACCTCCTATCCTGGTGCTGGATTGGAAAGGATGCCCTTACAGGTTCCAACTCCCATTCCTACTCTTAGCAGTGAAGTTATACATCTGAGGGCTTCACTCAAAGCGAGTGAGTTTCAGGTAGACCTGGCTAATGTGCTAGCTAAACCCCACATAAACGCCACCTTTTTTTCTAGGGTGGATGCAGCATGGTAATACCTGTAGCTTGATTTTAGTTGACTGAGGTGTAGCCTATGCAAGATAAAAGTCGTCTTTGTCTGGTTGCACATGTGCATTCCACTCAGCCGTGTGCATGCCCAGTGTGCTGGAGCTGGTGAGTTTTGTGCCACAGTAGCTGTCAGGATGGCACATGTACCCTGTGCATCCTTATGGCCCCTGCAGAGGCTATATAAGGGCAGTACCTCCCCAATCCCCTTCAGTTCCTTCTCACTACCCATGGCCTGAGCTGGATCTCCCCATGTGACTTACCTCGCCATTTTATCTCTGCCTTGTCAGTGACTTTATCTCTTTACTTTTTATGTAAATAGTTAGTTAGTTAGCAGTGAGTACCAGTAGTTAGGCTTCCTTTCTTGTTTTTATTATTTAATAGTTTTCGGTGCTAGGCCCTGGTGGCATGCAGTGCTCAGTCACTGAACTGTAAGGCTCTCCATCATGTGGGGTGCCTATTCTGATGTTCCCCACTGGTGTTATCTGGACTGGTGATCTGCTAGGTCACTCCAATCTTTGACGCTAGGAGCCAGCCTTACCCTGCTCTGCTGTGAGATCCCCCATTTCTGGGCAGTTCACGCACAGCCTCTGGCATGTAAGCTGGTCCCACCTACTTGCAACCAAATGACACTAGCCAATATCTCTGGTCCCAGACACAACCCTAGGAACCTCCATCTTAACTCTCCTCAAAACTTAGATGCTTCTCGCCACAGGCTGGCTAGTTGCTCTACCGTGCCCCAAGTCCATAAAATCTACTTCCCATATAATTATATTATTCCTTAAATATACCCGGATGGACATCTCACAGTGATTAGGGATCTTGACAAATACCTAGCGTTCTCTGTAGATACCTTACATATTATTCTTTATGGATAAATATCCTGCAATACATGTGTTTGATTTAGTGAGTTTGCCAGGTCTGAGGTGAAAGTTGTTTGCAAAGAATAGGGGATCCTTTGCCAAAGAGCCTCTGAGTCACATATGTAATCATATTTTTCAAGTGGAATGGAAAAAAAAAAGAATGGACAATTAATATAGGTTTCTAATTTACATAAATGTGTATAGTATTTGTAGTGGGGTGACCATCCGCTCCAGCCTGGAAGGGGTTGGAAAAGCCCTGCAGAGGGCTGGGGCTGGTCAAGATAAAACCCTGTCTGATTGGGGGAAGTGTCTGCAGCTGAGGCCATGCCCCAAACTGAGCAACAAGGCCTTACAAAAAGGCCAGGGAAGCCAGAAGGAAGAGTCTCTCTCTGGCTGTAGAGGGAGATGGGCCTGGCTGCGGGGAGCTAGAGACCGGGTACCTGAGTGGAGCAGGGCTACGGAGCTCCAGCCTGGAAAGCCCCAGGCTGCAGCCTAGCAGTGGGCTAAAAGGTACTGGGGGTTGCAGAGGGCAGCCTGGGGTAGGCCAAGACAGCAGGTCTAAACCCAACTTTGCCAGTGATGAGTAGGCTGATACTACAGTCTGCCCCAGGGCGTGGGGGCTAGATGATGACTGGCAGTAGCCTGATACTGAGGCAAGGTGGGGACATTGGGTGGGAGTTTCCCAGGGAAGGGAGACCCTGAAAGAAAGGGGTACTGCTGGGGGGCAGCACCCAGTTAAAAGGGCACCAGGTCCAGGGAGGGAGACAGGGGGCCAGAGGACAGGTGGATCACCAGCCTGCAGAGGGCACTCCTGGCTGGAAGAAGAGCTAATTCTGGAGGACAACCAGAGGGAGGCACAGCAGGGGTGAGTACGCACATCTACAGTATTATTTAGTCATTATATCACATTCACTTGATTCAGCTATCTAGCAGCTAGTGTATACATTTGTATGATATTAATAATTCATATTGTGGGGAAGTATTCAGCTTCTAATTAATTACAAGTTGATTGAACAAATGGGTAGCTAAATTTGAGATGTGCACAGATCTGCATAGTATTAATTATTCATATGATACTACCTTATTGTATTTTTTATATTGAGTAAATAAAAAGGTATCTTTTTTATTTGCATACACCTTCATTGTATTAATTATTCATAAGATAAATTACTTGGATATTTTAAAAATTTCAGCTGAAAGATACTAAACAAAGGAATTGCATGGCTCTAAATGTAGTTATATTTTAGGGCTGTTGATTAAGCATAGTTAACTCATGTGATTAACTAAAAAAATTAATTGCAATTAAAAAAATTGCAATGCATTGCAGTTTTAATCACACAGTTAAACAATAGACTACCAATTGAAATTTATTCAATATTTTGGTTGTTTTTCTATATTTTTATGTGTATTATTCTTTCTTGTAATTGAAATTATATTTTTCAATTCACCTCATACAAGTACTGTAGTGCAATCTTTGTCGTGAAAGTGCAATTTACAAATGTAGATTTTTATTTTTTTTTGTTACATAACTGAACTAAAAAACAAAACCATGTAAAACTTCAGAGGCTACAAGTCTACTCAGTCCTACTTCTTCAGCCAATTGCTAAGTTTGTTTACATTTACAGGATATAATGCTGCCCTCTTATTTACAATGTCATCAGAAAGTGAGAGCAGACATTTTCATGGCACTTTTTTAGCCAGCACTGCAAGGTATTTATGTACCAGATATGCTAAACATTCGTATGCCCCTTCATGCTTTGGCCACCATTCCAGAAGACATGTTTCCATGCTGATGATGCTAATTAAAAAAATACTGCTTTAAATTAGTGACTGAACTCCTTGGGGGAGAATTGTATGTCCCCTGCTCTGTTTTACCCTCATTCTGCCATATATTTCATCTTATAGCAGTCTTGGATGATGACCCAGCACGTTATTCATTTTAAGAACACTTTCACTGCAGATTTCACAAAACGCAAAGAAGGTACCAATGTGAGATTTCAGCACTCGAGCCAAGGTTTAAGAATCTTAAGTGCCTTCCAAAATCTGAGAGGGACAAGGTGTGGAGCATGCTTGCAGGAGTCTTAAAAGAGCAACATTCTGATGAGGAAACTACAGAACCTGAACCACCAAAAAAGAAAATCAACCTTCTGCTGGTGGCATCTGACAGATGATGAAAATGAATATGCGTCGATCTGCACTGCTTTGGATTTTTATCAAGCAGAACCCATCATCAGCATGGATGCATGTCCCCTGGAATGGTGGCTGAAGCATGAAGGGACATATGAATCTTTAGTGCAGCTGGCACATAAATATCTGGCTACAACAGTGCCATTTTCAGGTCTCATTACAACTGGTCTCATTTTCAGGTAACATTGTAAACAAGAAGCAGGCAGCATTATCTCCTGCAAATGTAAACAAATTAGTTTGAGTGATTGGCTGAACAAGAAGCAGGACTGAGTGGACTTGTAGGCTCAAGTTTTGCATTGTTTTATTTTTTAATGCAGTTATTTCTTGTACATAATTCTACATGATAAAGAGATTGCACTACAATACTTATATTAGGTGAATTGAAAAATACTATTTCATTTGTCTCTTACAGTGCAAATACTTGTAATTAAAAATAAATACAAAATGAGCGCCATAAACTTTGTATTCTGTGTTATAATTGAAATCAAGATATTTGAAAATGTAGGAAACATCAAAAAATATTTAAATAAATGGTATTCTATTTAGCAGTGCAATTAATCACGTGGTTAATCATTAATTTTTTGAATCACTTGACAGCCCTAATATTTGCATTATATTAATTAGCAAACTAAATTAGCTGCAAGTAATTTTAAAGGATGAATATTAGTTTTAATTTACATGAGTGTAAATATCAATTATTCATTAGGCAAATTACCTCTAAAATTTTAAGCTAGTTTTATTAAACAACTTGATTTAATAAAGTTAATTTAAAGCAATAAATTAAAGATTGATAAAGTTTTTAAATGTATGTTTTATCTCTTTGCATAATTGTTTGAGAGAAATCACCTACATAATCAAAGCAAATAAAACTGAAGTTGGTTACACAAAGCTAATTAAATAAAGATTATTCAAAATTTAAAGTTGATTAAACAAAAGTCAAATGTTTAAGGCCATGTCTACACTATTCAGTTTTGCTGATTTAAGTTACATCGAAGATCATCTACTGCTGTAATTAAACCACTTTTTGCACATCCACACAATGTTCATTGTGATGGTGAAGCGCATCCACAGTTGGTGCTCTTGCATCGACAGAGCAGTGCACCGGTGGTAGCTATCCAAGTGTGCAACTCTCCACCCTCTGCTGCTGGAAGTTCTGGGAAGGGATCACAGTGCTTCATGGAACAGGCTCACCATTCCATCATTCTATGGGCTTCTGACACATTTTGCACCACTTTTCAACAGTCTCTGTAAATTGTGCGCCCACTATCTCTGTCTGAAAACATGAATCCTGCACTGCTCTCCAGTCTTGTGATGAGCATTATGAACACAACGTGAATGACCTGTGGAAGCAGGGAAAGAGTGGGTTTAAGTGAAGCCATTTAAGTTTCAAGACAGAGCAACTGTTCTGTCAAGTCTTAGCCTAATATTGTGAGACTTGTAGAAGCAGGGCTCACATCAGAAGCGAGTGGAAAACAGCAGAACAGTCAGTGTGACCTAGCCTTGAGATAACGATGTTTGAAAAGAGAAAGTGAGAATAATGACACTGTGTGCTGTCTGCCCTGATGTGTGCCCAGAGGTGAAAGTAAGCTCGTCCGGTCCAACGTACTGGCAAGAGCCAGTATGCCATGCCGGACCGCATTTGGCTTCTGCAGCGGGGAGACCCAAGCCCTTTAAATCCCAGCCTGCAGCTCCGGCGGACGGGATTTAAATGGCTCTTCCGAGCTCCCCGCCGCAGCAGGGAGCCCTGAGGAGCCCTTTAAATCCCACCCGCAGCTTTGGCGGGGGGGCTGTGGCCAGCATTTAAAGGGCCCAGAGCTCCACGGCGGCTGGAGCCTCGGGCCCTTTAGTTTGCCCCGGGGGCTATCAGCCACCTCTGCAGCTGGGAGCCCCCTGGGTGATTCAAAGGCCCTGGGACTCCCAGCCATAGCTGGTGCCCCAGGGCCTTTAAATCTTGAGGCCCCGCCTCTTCCAGTTGAGGCAACCCCCCCCACACACACGCAGGACTCCGGCCATACCAGTAAGTCTTGTAAGTTACTTTCACCCGTGTGTGTGTGTGTGTGTGTGTGTGTGTGTGTGTGTGTGTGTGTGTGCCATAGAAACAATTCAAAATTGCTTTTGGCATTCACAGAGCAGCTGCACACAGTGGACTGTTGGTACTGGGCTCGGGAAACAAGCACTGAGTGGTGGGATAGCATCATGATGCAGGTGTTAGATGACAAGCAGTGGCCGCAGAATCTTCAGATGCGCAAAGCCACTTGCCTGGAACTGTGTACAGAGCTTACCCCAACCAATGGCACAAGGACACCAGAATGAGAGCTGCCCTCATGATGGAGAAGCGAGTTGCAATCAGTGTGGAAGCTGGTAACTCCAGACTGCTACCGGTCATTTGCAAATCAGTTTGCGGTTGGGCAGTCCACCCTGAGGGTTGCAGTCATGCAAGTGTTCAGGGGCCAGGCCATTAATTGCCTCTTGCTATGAAGGACTGTGATACTGGGCAATGTGTGGGAAATAGTGCATGGCTTTGCAGCGTTTTGGGCCCAGATCATCTTGTGACAAAGTACATCAACAGAATGGGCTACTTTTCTATGGTATTGCAAGCACTGGTGGATCACAGGGGTCGTTTCACCAACATCAATGAGGGGTGGTCAGGGAAGGTGCATGACACATGCATCTTCAGGAACAATGACCTGTATAGAAAGCTGCTAGGGTGGACTTCCTTTCCAGATCAGAAAAATATAATTGGGGATGCAGAAATGCCAATTTTGATCCTGGGAGACCCAGCCTACCCCTTGGTCCTATGGCTCCTGAAGCCTTTCACCAGAAAAACTAACAGCAGCAAGTAGCGCTTCAACAGGCTCAGCACGTGCAGAATGATTCTTGAATGTGCCTTATTGGTGCTGCCTTTGTGGCAGGTTAGACCTCAATGAGAAATATTCCCATTGTCATAGCAGCCTGCTGTGCTCTGCATAACAAGGCTTCAACAAGGACAAGTGCACAGTCCTGCACTTAGGACAGAAGAATCCCATGCACTGCTACAGACTAGGGACCGAATGGCTAGGAAGCAGTTCTGCAGAAAAGGACCTGGGGGTTACAGTGGACGAGAAGCTGGATATGAGTCAACAGTGTGCCTTTGTTGCCAAGAAGGCTAACGGCATTTTGGCTATATAAGTAGGAGCATTGCCAGCAGATCGAGGGATGTGATCATTCCCCTCTATTCCACATTGGTGAGGCCTCATCTGGAGTACTGTGTGCAGTTTTGGGCCCCACACTACAAGAAGGATGTGGAAAACTTGGAAAGAGTCCAGCGGAGGGCAACAAAAATGATTAGGGGGCTGGAGCACATGACTTAGGAGGAGAGGCTGAGGGAACTGGGGTTATTTAGTCTGCAGAAGAGAAGAATAAGGGGGGATTTGATAGCTGCTTTCAACTACCTGAAAGGGGGTTCCAAAGAGGATGGATCTAGACTGTTCTCAGTGGTAGCAGATGATAGAACAAGGAGTAATGGTCTCAAGTTACAGTGGGGGAGGTTTAGGTTGGATATTAGGAAAAACTTTTTCACTAGTAGGGTGGTGAATCACTGGAATGGGTTACCTAGGGAGGTGGTGGAATCTCCTTCTTTAAGAGGTTTTTAAGGTCAGGCTTGACAAAGCCCTGGCTGGGATGATATAGTTGGGAATTGGTCCTGCTTTGAGCAGAAGGTTGGACTAGATGACCTCCTGAGGTCCCCTCCAACCCTGATATTCTATGATTCTATAACATTTGTGAAGCCAAGGGGCAAAAGTTTCCCCAGGGATGGTGCACTGAGGTGGATTGGCTGGTGGTGGCTTTTGAGGAGCCAGATACCAGGGCTGTTAGAGGGGCTCAACAGGGGGCTATTTGAATCAGGAAGGCTTTGAAGAAGCAATTTTGACAATGAGCCCCAGTAGTGAACATTAAGAACAGCCTACTGCATCAAATCAAAGGACCATCTAGCCCAGTATCCTGTCTTCTGACAGTGGCCAATGCCGGGTGCTTCAGAGAGAATGAACAGAACAGGTAATCATTAAGTGATCTATCCCTGTCACCCATTCCCAGCTTCTGGCAACAGAAGCTAAGGACCAGGGGTGCCATTTTAGATTTTGATTGGGGAGAGACAACTTTAACTGATATTCCAGGGGCTTCTTGGGCACCTGAAAACTCTAGGGTTTTTTGTGCCTATAATAACTTTGAAATTAGCTGATAGGAGCACGGTATCTAATTCCTATATTAAAAAAGAGAATTAAATAAATGTTAGACCCACTCAGCTCTAATAACATAATGGCCATACTGGGTCAGACCACAGGTCTATCTAGCCCCGTATCCTGTCTTCCAACAATGGCCAATGCCAGGTGCCCCAGAGGGAATGAACAAAACAGGTAATCATCAAGTGATCCATTTCCTGTCGCTCATTCCCAGCTTCTGGCAAACAGACATGTTCTCACATCTTGTGGCAAGTCACTTAAGGGATACTGGTTAGATTTAAAATTTGTATATATATATATTCATACTTTGTTACTAATTCTTGAATACAACAATTGAAATACTTCTAGAAAAATCTAGATTACTTTCTATCACTTTTTTGCAGTTCACCAAGCTTGAAACAGATCATTTAACTTTGAAAACATCCTACTAGGGCAAGGCCCCATGAGTTTATACTGCACCTGCCTGGGGCCGTTGTCGTGTTACCTCACTACAAAAAAGAGACTAGAAACTGACCTTAAACAGAAGTGAAAGTGACATCTGAAGAAGTGGGCTGTAGCCCATGAAAGCTTATGCTCAAATAAATGTGTTAGTCTCTAAGGTGCCACAAGTACTCCTGTTCTTTTTGCGGTTACAGACTAACACAGCTGCTACTCTGAAACCTGACGCTTTCAAGTCACTTTCACAGTATTGCCAATCCCAAGTGTTCAAAAATCATGAATCAGGCTCACCAGAAATCATGAGATTGGCTTTAAACTCATAAGATTATGTAAAAATAATAGATTTGGTGATCTTTTTATTTGCCTTCTGCTTTTTGAGCCTTTAGGGTGCACTGGGAGGGGAGTCACATTTTGAAGCTTTCTCCACAGACATGAAGGTTAGAAACTTCATTTTTCTTTAAGAATGAAGGCTGAAATCATCACTTATCCACTTCACTCTGGGAGCTTTAAAGAAAAGAATAATTATGAGACTTATGACAAAATCATGAGAGTTGGCAACACTGCTTTTACTTCTATATAAAGGCTAGTTACTCTCCAGAAGGCTCTTAAACACAACAATACAGTGACTGAGTTGCAGTTCTCACAGGAGAATATTTAAAACCAAACACCAAGAAAATTCCACATTTTAAAGTTGAGAAAATTGAGACTTCTGAGATATCAGGGTCATCGCAGGCAGGAAAGGAAAAGAAACAGGCTCAGGAGCTCTGGGCAGCTCTTCTCTTGAAAGAAAGTTGGAGGGTCAATTCTTCTAGTCCTTAATCAAGTTAAACGTCTAACGCTATCAGTGCCTCCACTCATAGATATTAACATGTGTTTAATAATTATACACTTCATACTTAACTATCTGAGCCATCTTATCCAGGGCTACACATTTTATACATATTGGCTCAGGGACTACATTTTCTGGCATATGCTGAACAGTGCTGAGCACACAGATGGTGCCCAGTGAATAATACATATGACAGTAACTGTCGACTTCATGGACTCTGTGGATGCAGTTTCTGTTCTTTGGTCTGGAATTGGCCTGACTACAGCTGAAACCTTAAGAATTTGAGGCATAAACACATCTGTTACTTATATGACACTTTGATTCCTTCCTTTTCTCAAACTCAGAACAAAAAACGATGACAAAACGGTTTTCAGTTAAAATGTTAAACCGCACAGCAGCCATTGCTCTACATCTAAGCATGGGGCAGAACCTGCCACCCCTTGAGAGTTAAGTGATCTTCTCTAATCTGACTCTCATTCTCCATCCTTCCTGACCTCTGTGGTGCTTTTCATACTGTCAACCATGGCATCCATCTCAACCTCCTGGGGTCGTTTGCTGGAGTCTCAGAGAACTGGCCACCTTGGTTTTGCTCCCATCTATCAGTCTTTTTTTTTTTTTTTTTTTGGCAGCATGCAGCAGAGAGAGGCTGGCCTGCTGGATAGGGAGCTAGCCCTGAGAGACCTGGGTTCTACACCCCTTCCCCCCCCCCCATGGACTTCCTGTCTGACCTCAGGCCAGTGCCTTATGGACAGAATTTCAAAACCTTAGGTACTCAAAGATGCAGCTAGGCATCTAATGGGGTTTACAAAGCACCTAACCATCTAGGCACTTTTGAAAATCCCACTAGGTGCCTAAATACCTTTGAAAATCTGGCCTTTAGTCTGGGTGTGCCTCAGTGCCCCTTCTGTACAATGGGGATAATAGCACTGCTCTACCTCAGCGAGGGGCTGTGAGGAGAAACAGTTTAGACCTTGTGAGGCATTCACATACCACAGTTATGGGGCCTCACAGGTAGAGTGGGAACTTCTCTGTACCACTGCTATCCCTTCCCTTGGTTTTGGCCCCTTCTTTTCACTTATGCCCCTAAATCTCCTTTTCTGAAATTAATGTTGGCTCAGAGGTCTTGGCTGTATTTTTTTTTTCCTGAGTCCCCTGTATTCTCTCTAAAACAACACACACCCCGAAGGGATTCTTGTTTTACAGGCTAGACATCCAGATACTCACCAGCCCTTTCTTATCTTAATCACCCTGCCTCTGTTTGTAAACAAAATACTGATTCCCTGTCCCAGGGGCACCTATCCTCTGCAGAACTTATACATTTCACACTAATGCTGTGCTGTAGTTAAAAGCTCCACCTGGGAGCTCCCACACCTCCTGTACGAAACTCAGGGCGGGGCTCCCACTCTCCCTGCCTCCCTCAAATGGTGCCCTTGCTAAGGATGTCAGACTTGCCCATCCTAGCTAATAGCCATTGATGGACTTATCCTCCATGAATTTATCTAGTTGCTTTTTAACCCTGTTATAGTCTTGGCCTTCTTAATGATTCCCAACATTTTGTTTGCTTTTTTTGATTGCCACTGTACATTGAGTGGATGTTCTCAGAACTATCCACAATGACTCTAAGATCTTTCTTACATGGTAATAGGTAATTTAGACCGCATCATTTTACATGTGTAGTTGGGATTATGTTTTCCAATGTGCATTACTTTGCGTTTATCAACACTGAATTTCATCTTTTGCAGTCTGCTTTGAACTTAAGTATCTTGAGTAGTTTTGTATTGTCTGTTTACCCCTTTTTCTGGATAATTTATGAATATATTGAACAGAACTGGTCCCAGTAAAGACCCCTGAGGGACATCACTATTCACCTCTCTCCATTCTGAAAACTGACCATTTATTCCTACCCTTTGTTTCCTATCTTTTAACCAGTTATTGATCCTGGAGAGGACCTTCCCTCTTATCCCACGACTGCTTACGAGCCTTTGGTGAGGGACCTTGTCAAAGACTTTCTGAAAATCTAAGTACATGGTATCCACTGGATCACCCTTGTCCATATGCTTGTTGACCACCTTAAAGAATTCTAGTAGATTGAGGCATGATTTCCCTTTAGAAAAAATCATATTGACTCTTCCCCAACAAATCATGTTCATCTATGGGTCTAATAATTCTGTCCTTTACTATAGTTTCAACCAGTTTTCCCGGTACTGAAATTAAGGTTACTGGCCTGTAATTGCCAGGATCATCTCTGGAGCCTTTTTTAAAATATGGTGTCACATTAGCTGTCCCCCAGTCATCTGGTACAGAAGCTGATTTAAATGACAAATTACATACCATGATTAGTAGTTCTGCAGTTTCATCTTTGAGTTCCTTCAGAACTCTTAGGTAAATGTCATCTGGTCCTGGTGACTTATTACTGTTTGTTAGATTCTATGGGGGGCTGTAGGCCCTCCCAAGGTGCTCTGCAAGAACGAGGCCCACACACACACTGTGAGTTATTGGCTTTAATGAAGGTAAAGTGACACACCCGCAACGGGGACTCCAAGCGTTGCTGTCACGGAGGCGGGGAACCCAGCGCCCCGGAGCTCAGCTTGGTATGGAGTCCAAAAGCAAACACAAATCATGCTCATATTTATATAAACAGCAGCAAGCTAGCTCATACATAATGCAATAGGGACTTTCCACCCTCCGGGGCCACCCCCTTGGGCAACAGCCTAGGGGCTTTCCACGCAGCGGATCCAGACGGTTATGAGAGGTTGGAACTGGCATGCTGTGTCCTACAATAACTGGGCGCTGAGAAAGCAAAACTGCCTAAGCTAAGCCGTAACAAAATCTTCCGTGGTTCCCTGTCCTCCTACACTGTTTTATTTATCAATTTTTTCTGAAACCTATTGTACTGACTCCTCAATCTGGGACAGTTCCTCAATGCATTTGTCACGTAAAAAGAATGGCTCAAGTTTGGGAATCTTCCTCGCATCCTCAGCCACGAAGACCAATGCAAAGAATTAATTTAGTTTCTCTGCAATAGCCTTATCATCCTTGAGTGCGCCATTAGCATTTTGAATATCCAGTGGCCCCACTGGTTGGTTAGCAGGCTTCCTGCTTCTGATGTACTTTATAAAAAATGCTATTACTTTTTGAGTCTTTAGCTAGCTGTTGTTCACATTCTTTTTTGGCCTTCCTAATTATATTTTTACATTTCACTTGCCAGAGTTTATGCTCCTTTCTATTTTACTCAATAGGATTTAACTTCTACTCTTTAAAAGATGCCTTTTTACCTCTCACTGATTTTACTTTGTCATTTAGCCATGATGACACTACTTTGATCCTCTTACTATGATTTTTAATTTGGGGTATACATTTAAGTTGAGCCTCTATTATGGTGTCTTTGAAAAGTTTCCATGCAGCTTGCAGGGATTTCACTTTTGGTGCTATGCCTTTTATGTTTAATTAACCTCCTTGTATTTGTTTAGTTCCCCTATCTGAAATTAAATGCTACAGTGTTGGCCTGCTGTGGTGTTTTCCCTGCCACAGGAATGTTAAATTTAATTATATTATGGTCACTATTACAAAGTGGTCCAGCTATATTCACATCTTGGACCGGATCCTGTGCTCCACTTAGGACTTAAATCAAGAATTGCCTCTCCTCTTGCGGGTTCCAGGACTAGCTGCTCCAAGAAGCAGTCATTTAAGGTGTCAAGAAACTTTATCTTGGCATCCTGTCCTGAGGTGACATGTACCCAGTCAATATTGGGATAGTTGAAATCCCCTGTAATTATTGAGATTTTTATTTTTATAGCCTCTCTAATCTCCCTGAGCATTTCAACATCACTAACACCATCCTGGTCAGGTGGTTAGTAATATAGCCCTACTGCTATTGTTACCTATCAGCTCGGTGTTCTTGGGGAATCAGGGCACAGTGTCCTTCCCTGCCCCCCACAGCCTCTTCTTGATCCAAAGCCTTACAAAAAGCAATGAAAAGGCAGTGGAAGACATACCTAAACCCCTCCAGACAAGGGTGACAGAATTAAAGAAACTCCCCTAGCCTCATTTGCATCAAAGATGGGACAGCGAGGCATCCCAATTAGCATACAGAATGGAGAATAGCAATTCCAAGGCAAGAACCGCACTGAACTCTGGGACCAGAAAAGCAGGGAAGTACTGCATGACTGGGGAAATCTCTGCTCCAGATGTTAAAGAACCCACGCCTGCACACACTCAGCTCAGTAGTTATCAGACCAATTCTAGTAATAAATCCTTTATTGGTATCCACAATACTGAAGTTGCCTAATTGCATTGTGAGCTCCCTCAGAGGAACACCACCTACAGCCAGGAATGAGCAGTTCCTATTGTCTAGCCTGAACTAAACAACTTTGGTATATTCCCTTGAGCCATCAGTTTACCCATATACAAATCTAGTCTTCTTCCTTGAACCATTGTTCTTTCCCTACAAAAACCCCTACCCATGCTCAAGTAAGTGTTCTGATGCCTAGATCCAAAATCTGCATCAGTTCCATTGGGAATTCATCTTCTCCTGACTGATCATGCTGGGGGTTCTGCCTGTCTCCAGCATACAGGACCCTCAGCTGCTACCACCACCACTGGGGACCCCCAATTGATTTAAGCTTCATGCAGTGGTGAGAACCCAGCTCTCTCTCTCTCTCTCTCTGTATAGCTTTCTATATTAACTGTTGTGTTTGTTTGGCTTCCCTTGTATGGTTATTACCTTGCAATACATAACTTTCATAGTTACGCTAGTTGTGCCTCTCTCTCTCTCTCCCCCCCCCTCCTCGTGGGTGTTTTTTGGCTTCCCCATTCTCTCTGCAGCAACATTCCTTATACCTGAGCTAAAGATCCTTGCAGTGCCCAAAAATCCTGTTGGGTTTGCTCATCAAGTGGGTTACTACCAGAACAATTGTAACATGAAAGTGGGAACAGGGATGTGCTGAACCTGGGACATATAAGGGTAGCAGCTTGGAAGTGCTGTTCGACTCAGCCTGCTCAGGGGTACTCTATTCCAGGGCAGTGCCTGTGGCATATGAGGGTGACAGCTTGGAGGTGCTGCTCGACCCAGCCTACTGAGTCCAAGGACATATAAGGGGTCAGGTTGGGAGTGCTGATTTTTCCCAGTCCTCTCAGACATTCTCTGTTGATGAGTGTGTCTGTGTGTGTTTGCCTGATTCTGGGGCTGGAAGAACCCAGCCCTAAGGAACCTAGGTCCTACAGGATAGCTCCATTGGGAGGGAACTTGGAGAAGGGAGAAGTAGAGATCCATATGAGGACACAAGTGACACGAGCAGGACATTGATAGAATTACATAACCTTCCCCCTCAGAAGAGTAACCCTAATAAATGAGCATACCCCAAAGTAATGGGGAAAAACTGGTAACAAATTGGTGGAGGAACACAGGCAGCACATGGCCCTAATCACATGGTACTTATTGAGTATCATAGAATCTCAGGGTTGGAAGGGACCTCAGGAGGTCATCTAGTCCAACCCCCTGCTCAAAGCAGGACCAAACCCAACTAAATCATCCCAGCCAGGGCTTTGTCAAGCCTGACCTTAAAAACCTCTAAGGAAGGAGATTCCACTACCTCCCTAGGTAACCCATTCCAGTGCTTCACCACCCTACTAGTGAAAAAGTTTTGCTGCAGAGTGGGGAAACAGGCTCAGACCTGGGATGTATGGGCACTGGGAGGCTTTTGGGGACAGACAACTGTTCTCAAGGGATGGGCTCCACCTAAGTAGGGAAGGAAGTAGACTTCTAGGAGGGAGGCTGGCTCATCTGATTAAAAGAGCTTTAAACTAGACACTGGGGGGAGACGGTCGGGAGAGGTCCTAGTGCTCTCCACGCCAAATTTTCACATTGGGAGTGAGGACAACAAGATAACAACAGATATAGCCAGAGGGGGGCGGTTACATGTAAGGAAGAGGGGGGGGACAGATACTAGATCTACAAGTCATACTGGAAGTACTGTGTCCCTACCGAGTTGGGTGAAAAGAGTGAGAGGAGCCCAACAGGAAAAATTAGGATGTTTGTTCACCAATGCGAGAAGCTTAGGTAACAAAATGGAGGAACTGGAGCTCCTGGTCCGGGAATTGAAACCGGATATCGTAGGAATAACAGAAACATGGTGGAACGGTAGCCATGACTGGAGTACAGGTATGGAAGGGTATGTGCTGTTTAGGAAAGACCGATGCAAAGGTAAAGGTGGGGGAGTAGCACTGTATATCAATAATGAGGTGAAATGTAATGAGATAACTAGCACTGCAATGGACAATACAGAGTCTGTTTGGGCAATGGTCACATTGGGGAAGAAAACTACCAGAGCCTCACCCGGGATAGTGATTGGGGTGTGCTATAGACCGCCAGGATCTAGCTTAGAGATGGATAGAGAGCTCTTTAATGTTTTTAAGGAGGTAAACACTAATAGGAACTGCTTGATCATGGGGGACTTTAACTTCCCGGATATAGATTGGGAAACAAATGCTAGTAATAATAATAGGGCTCAGCTTTTCCTAGACGTGACAGCTAATGAATTCCTTCATCAAGTGGTTGCTGAACCGACGAGGGGGGATGCCATTTTAGATTTGATTTTGGTGAGTAACGAGGACCTTGTTGAGGACATTGTTGTAGGGGACAACCTTGGCTCGAGTGATCATGAGCTAATTCGTTTCCAAATAAATGGGAGGATAATCAATAGTGCATCTGAGACTAGGGTGTATGATTTCAAAAGGGCTAATTTTACTAAATTAAGGCGACTAGTTAGGGAAGTGGACTGGGCTAACATATTTAGGGATCTAAGGGCAGATGACGCCTGGGGTTACTTCAGGTTGAAGTTGCAGGAGTTGTCAGAGGCATGTATCCCGAGAAGGGGAAACGGCTCGTAGGTAGCAGTTTTAGACCGAGCTGGATGAGCAAGCGTCTTAGAGGGGTCATTAAGAAAAAACAGAAAGCGTACCAGGAGTGGAAAATGGGAGGGATCAGCAAAGAAACCTACCTTATTGAGGTCAGAGGGTGCAGGGAAGCTGTGAGAAAGGCAAAGCGACGAGTGGAGATGGACCTAGCGAAGGGGATTAAAACCAATAGCAAACGGTTTTTTAGCCATATAAATAGGAAGAAAACCAAGAAAGAAGAAGTGGGACCGCTTAAAACTTTAAACGGAGTGGAGATTAGGGATAATCTTGGAATGGCACAATATCTGAACGAATACTTTGCCTCAGTCTTTAATGAGGCTAATGAAGGGCTAAGGAATAGTGATAGAGGGACCGATGGGAATGAAGATGTGGGGGTAGACATTACGGTATCTGAGGTAGAAGCCAAACTTGAACAGCTTAACGGAAGTAAATCGGGGGGCCCGGATAATCTTCATCCTAGAATATTAAGGGAATTGGCGAGGGATATTGCTAGCCCGTTAGCGATAATCTTTAATAAATCCCTAAATTCGGGGATTGTACCGACTGACTGGAGATTAGCTAATGTAGTTCCTATATTCAAGAAGGGGAAAAAAAGTGACCCGGGGAATTATAGGCCTGTTAGTCTAACATCTGTAGTATGCAAAGTCATGGAAAAAATCTTAAAAGAGAGAGTGGTTCCGGAGCATGAGGCCGATGGCAACTGGGATAGATTACAGCATGGATTTACGAAAGGTAGATCGTGCCAAACCAACCTGATCTCCTTCTTTGAGAAAGTAACAGATTTTTTAGACAAGGGAAATGCGGTGGATCTAATATATCTGGATTTCAGTAAGGCGTTTGATACGGTACCGCATGAAGAATTACTGGTTAAATTGGAAAAGATGGGGATCGAAATGAAAATCCAGAGGTGGATAAGGAGCTGGTTAAAGGGGAGACTGCAGAGGGTAGTATTGAAGGGGGAACTGTCCGGTTGGAGGGGGGTTACCAGTGGAGTTCCTCAAGGCTCGGTTTTGGGTCCGATTTTATTCAATCTATTTATTGCTGACCTGGGAACCAAGAGTAGGAGTGGGCTGATAAAGTTTGCGGATGACACCAAGTTGGGGGGTATTGCCAATTCGGAAGAGGATCGGGATATTCTCCAGGGAGATTTAGATGACCTTGTAAACTGGAGTATTAGTAACAGGATGAAATTCAATAGTGAGAAGTGTAAGGTTATGCATTTAGGGATGTCTAACAAGAACTTTAGTTATAAGCTGGGGACGCACCAGTTGGAAGTAACGGAGGAGGAGAAGGACCTAGGAGTCCTGGTTGATCGCAGGATGACTATGAGTAGGCAATGTGATGTGGCCGTTAAAAAAGCTAATGCGGTCTTGGGTTGCATTAGGCGAGGTATTTCTAGTAGGATAAGGAGGTGCTAGTCCCGTTATATAAGGCGTTGGTGAGACCTCATTTGGAGTATTGTGTGCAGTTTTGGTCTCCCATGTTTAAGAAGGATGAATTCAAACTCGAACGGGTACAAAGAAGGGCCACTAGAATGATCCGAGGAATGGAAGGCCTTTCGTATGAAAGGAGACTTGAGGAGCTCGGTTTGTTTTCCTTAACCAAAAGAAGGATAAGAGGAGATATGATTACACTCTTTAAATATATCAGAGGGATAAATACCAGGGAAGGAGAAGAATTATTTCAGCTCAGTGCTAATGTGGACACGAGGACAAACGGATATAAATTGTCAGTCAGGAAATTCAGGCTTGAAATTAGACGAAGGTTTCTAACCATCAGGGGAGTGCAATACTGGAACAGCCTACCGAGGGAAACAGTGGGGGCGAAGGACCTCCATGACTTTAAGATTAAGCTAGATAAGTTTATGGAGGGGATGGTATGATAGGATAACGGGCTTAGTCAATAGGTCAATTAAGTGCCACACTGGTAAATAGTACAATGGGTCAATGGTATGATGTAACCTTTTCCAGAGGGTTTGGCTGGAGAGTCTTGCCCGCATGCTCGGGGTTCAGCTGACCGCCATATTTGGGGTCGGGAAGGAATTTTCCTCCAGGGAAGATTGGCAATGGCCCTGGAGGTTTTTCGCCTTCCTCCGAAGCATGGGGCAGGGGTCGCTTGCTAAGGAGTGGGTGGATCGGCTTATGTGGCCTGCATCTTGCAGGAGGTCAGACTAGATGATCATAATGGTCCCTTCTGATCTTGAATTCTATGATTCTATGATTCTATGATTCTGAGCAAATTGTCTTTTCCTTTTTCAGACTAAGCCCCTTTAGTGAGGTCCCTCTCATCGAATATTAGGTAACGTCCTGTAACGTTTAAGTTGAGAATTGTGCTTAGAATAATTGTAGGACTGTGCAATAAGGAGTTAAGAATTGTGCCTTAAAAGTAAAGATTTTAGCGCAATACTGTGACTGTGTGAAAGGGCTTTTGATGGGGATCACTAGTGAGATAAAGGAAGTAGAGATGGCTGGGGAAAAAAACACCACCACTTGGCTGCTTGCTTGAGAGAGAAACCAACAGGATAGAGAGATGGTGTGGTAGGGCACCCGCCCACCCCCCGGGTTTCCAATAAGACCTCTATGAGAGTTTGGGCTAGGGCAGGCCAGAGTAGCTGCACTGAGAGGCAGCCAATCAGGGAAGGCCTGTGGAAGAGCCAATGAGGGCTGAGCAAGTGGCAGCCAATCAGGGCCAGGCTCAGCCCTATATAAAGTCTGCCTAGGAGAGGAGCAGGCAGTCTCTCCCAGACCTCCAACAGGGAAGGTCTGTCTCCTGAGTTAGGAGACCAGCACCTGGGAAAGTGCAGTGCAGTGCAGTGCAGTGCAGTGCAGTGCTGGGCAGGCTTGGGAGAGCCAAAGGGAACTCCAGCCTGCTACCTGCCAGGCTGCAGGCCCTGAGGGAAGGGCCTAAAGGGTGCAAAGGGTCAGAGGGGAAGTGACCCAGGTAGAGCAGACAGCAAGTGAGGGGAGAGAAGGAGGGCAGGGAGGCTACTGCTAGAGGGTCGGGACCCAGAGTAGTGGGCGGGCCTGGGTTTCTCCCCCCTCCACCCCCTTATATTGCAACTGGCCATGGGAAGTGGCCATATTGGACTGCACCATACCCCTGAAGGAAGGGGTTAGACTTTGGGAGTGGCTGGCCACTGCGGCAGGTGAAAGACTGCTGTTAGCCCCCACCCCCCGTGAAGAGGGTGAGAATGGACTAGGGGGCACTGCCAGAGGGCAGTGTCCTGAAGGGGACACCGTGAGCAGAAGGGAGCAATGGGGGTTCAGGTGCCAACAGAAGGTGAGGGATGGATGGGACACCACCAGGAGAGGGCGCTCCTCATGGACTGAGCTAATTCCTGGGAGTGACTAGTGGGAGGGGCCTCAGGGGTGAGTCCCAACCCTATCACAGATGGATAATGAAAAAGGGGAAATACCCCTGGGAAAAGGGGTGCTCTAAGGGAACTAACTTCAGGAAACAGCCCCAGGATCAGAGCTGCCAGACCTCGGCACTCTGCCAGTGGCACCATGTGGAGGCTGGAGTCCCCCAGATGGACCTGGTCCTGGCTGGCCATCGGGAAGGGTTCATCTGTCTTGTAGGGAGTGGTGAGCGTTGTGTGTATGGGGTGTACATTCTGTTTTGGTGATTGTTGACAGGTGGAGATTGAGTGGGGTATTGCTGTGTGGGGCTCTTTTGCTGGTGGGAGACCCCGTAAACCTGCAAAAGATTAAGCCCTGAGTCCACAGGGAAAGGGTGTTTGCCTGGAGCCCACAGAGGAGTAAATTTAGGTGCCTTTCACCTGAAGTCCTATGAACTGGGAAAGGGTGGGGGTGCCTAAATCAAGAGGGCTATGCCTTGAGCCCTAGGAACTACGTAAATGTGGGTGCCCCCTAGAGTGTGTGAGTAACAGAATTTTGTGCAGGTAACAAAGGAACTGGAGAGTCCCCAGCCAGGTATGGGGGGGGGATCTGATTCAGTTTGTGCATGAGCAAGGGCATAAAGGAACAGGGCCGGCTCCAGAGCCCATTTTGGGATCCCATTTTGTGGGAGATGTTATGCAAGAGCTATGTAAGGCTTTAGGCATTAAGCAACATTTCCACATAGTTGGGCAACCTGAGTCCTCTGGACAAATTGAACGAACCAATCGCACACTAAAGGAAGCTTTGAAAAAACAAGTAAAAAGATCAGGGAGGGATTGGGATGAAAAACATTGATAGAATTATAGAACACCCCCACACATAGAAGAGTAACCCTAATAAATGAGCATACCCCAAAGTAACAGGCAAATCAGGTAACATTTTAGTCTTATTATTAAAGCATGGAATTGCTATCCATAGAGATTCTATGGAACAGTTTGATTCATTTAAAATTTTGACTTCATTTGAGTCTACATTTTCTTTCACTTATAGTGCCACTCCCCCACCAGCACAGCCTGTTCTGTCCTTGCGATATATTTTGTACCCTGGTATTACTGTGTCCCGTTTATTATCCTCATTCTACCAAGTTTTTGTGATGCCTATTATATCAATATCCTCATTTAATATAAGGCATTCAAGTTCGCCAATAATATTATTTAGACTTCTAGCATTGGTTAGCACTTAAAAAAAATTGTCACTTTTTAGCTGTCTGCCATTATGTGATGTAATTGAATGGGACTCTTTTTGATTTGATTGTTTCTCATCAGAACCTACCCTTCTGATTTTTGAATCTTTAGGGTACACTGAGGTCATATTTTCAAGCTTGAAGGGTAGAAATTGACTTTCTTTAAATGATACTTGATATTTAAAATGATGTAGTCTAAATTAGCTGTAACCACTCAAGAAAGATCTTGGAATCATTGTGAATAGTTCTCTGAAAACATCCACTCAATATGCAGCGGCAGTCAAAAAAGCAAACAATATTGGGAATCGTTAAGAAAAGGATATATAAGACAGAAAATATCATTTTGCCTCTATATAAATCTAAGGTACGCCCACATCTTGAATACTGTGTGCAAATGTGGTTGCCCCATCTCATAATTTATTGGAATTGAAAAAGGTTCAGAAAAGGGCAACAAAAATGATTAGGGGTATGGAATGGCTTCCATATGAGGAGAGATTAATAAGACTGGGACTTTTCAGCCTGGAAAAGAGATGACTAAGGGGGAATATGATAGAGGTTTATAAAATCATGATTGGTGTGGAGAAAGTAAATAAGGAAGTGTGCTTATAAGAACTAGGGGTCACCAAATGAAATTAACAGGCAGCAGGTTTAAAACAAACAAAGGGAAGTATTTTTTCACACAACGCACTGTCAGTCTGTGGAACATCTTGTCAGAGGATGTTGTGAAGGCCAAGACTATAACAGCATTCAAAAAAGAACTAGATAAGTTCTTGGAGATAGATCCATCAATGGCTATCAGCCCAGGATGGGCAAGGATGGTGTCCCTAGCCTCCGTTTTCCAGAAGCTGGGAATGGGCAACAGGGAATGAATCACTTGATGATTACCTGTTCTGTTCATTCCCTCTGGAGCACCTGGCATTGGCCGTTGTTGGAAGACAGGATAATGGGCTAGATGGACCTTGGTCTGACCCAGTATGGCCATTCCTATGTTTTCACTCAATAATGTGACTCCAGGAGCAGGGACTTTAAGGAAAAACACCAAATATAATGTTACTCCTGATAAAATTGTGAGAGTTAGCAGCACTAGATAATCATCCATGACACTACCCCTGTGTGATGTTGCACTCCATATGATTTTATGAAAATATGCTAATGAATGTGAATATAATGTAACTGGAATATGCTTCATGCAAAAGGTCTCTTGTAAGGTATCATTACAAAGCTTATAATCTACTGAGTGTGGTGATTTGTATAAATGTATCATTCTTGTATCTGAATGTGGCAGGGCAACAACTCACCGCTGCAGCGCCTCCTGCTGGTCATCCAGGGAATTAGCTCGCCAGCCTCCAGAGCGCCCTCTACAGGCCAGTGTCTCGCCTTGCCACTGGCCCCTGTTTCCCTCCCAGACCCCGGTGCCCCTTCTGCCAGGGTTCTTCCCTCTGCAGTACACTGCAGTCTCTCTGGGTCTCCCCTCTCCAGGGAACCCCCTATCCCCACCTCACCTCAGTCTTTGGCTACTGCCAGTCACCATCTAGCCCCCGCTTACTGGGGCAGACTGCAGTATAATTGCCCCTCATCATTGGCAAGGAGGGTTTGGACCTGCTGCCTCTGCCTACCCTTAGGCTGCCCCTCTACAACCCCAGTACCTTCTCGGCCTTTAACAAGGCTGTAGCCTGGGGATTTTCCAGGCTGGAGCTCCACAGCTCCTCTGGCCTTTCCCCAGCCCTGCTCCACTTTAGGTGCCTTGCTCAGCTCCCAGCAGCCAGGCCCCATCCCTCTCAACAGCTAGAGAGAGGAGTGTCTCTCTAACTTCTGGCCCCAGCCCTCTTATATAAGGGCTGGCTGGGCCCTGATTAAGCTGGCCACAGTTGTGGTCAGCGACTCACTCAGCTTCTCACAGCTGTTCTCACTCCTTTTCCCTGCTGCAGCCCTCTCCAGAACTGCTTTTAACCCCTTCAGGGCTGGTGTGGGGTGACCACCCCCCTACACACATCCCACCTCAAGATCCCTTCCACTGGGGGGAGGGGTTGTTCTACTGGGCCCACAGGACATCCCGTTCCTGTCACAGGTGCTCCAGCATGAGGAGCAACCGGCCACCCTCCAGAAGGGTTTGGGTGCCCACTGTAGCCTGCTTAGCTCCCAGGTGGGTTTCCCTTTCTGGTTGGGTCTCCATCGTGGCCTGTCTCGCCCCCGCATGGGTTCCCCTCTCTGCTGGGGCCCCTCTGCCCCAAACCCCCTCTCTGCTGGGGCCCTGGTCTTTACCACCCCCTCCTTTGGGGTAGTCTCAGACTGAGCCCGATCCTCTAGCCTCCCTCCTTCTCTGAGGGCAAGGCCATCTTACTTGGCCGCCCTTGTGGCACAGGAAGCACAGCCAGTGCCTTTCTTTGGCCACCTCTGGGCTAGGCCGGGCCCTGTGAGTCCCGTGGGGGCACTCCCTCTTCTTGTGCCCTGGCTCCCCACAGGCCCAACAAGTTTGGAGCCCCCCTGTTGGCTTCACAATGTCCCGGGTGGAGCCTCTTTGCTCCATCCTAATAGGGGCACCTCCTCTTATAGTGCCCCATTCGCCCACAGGCGAAAGTCTTTAGGGCCCGGCACCAGCCTCCTGCCCCAGGTGCCTGGCCCCCGATGTGCCCTCCCCCGCAACAGCTGTAGCAGCCTTGCTTGCTGCTTGGCGAGATGGGCCACACAGGCTCTCCAATAATAATCCGCCATTCTGGGTCCTGCGTCTCCACCTTCCAAATCCCAGTGGAGGAAGGGGCAATAGTCCCACAGTCCTTGCCCTCACCCCTTGTATCTGGGGTGGACTGTGTATGCCCGCATTCTCCACCACTCTGTAATGGGGCAATGACTCACCCGGCAGCTCCTGCTGGTCGTCCAGGGAATTAGCTCGCCAGCCTCCGGACTGAAACTAGACATATGCCATATACCTCTGAGGTCCTATTGTAATTATGCAAAGTGTGGGCCATTAATGGTGATTTGGCATCTTGATGGCTCCCATCAACTAGGACCATTGGCTGTAAATGGCTCTGTTTACTTGCAAACCTTCCTGTGAGTCAGGCCTGGAAGAATGAAGGCTTGGGGGTCTCACAGGACAGGTGAGCATGTCACCTGTTACTGGAATCCATCTTAAACCTGGGGCTTTTCCATTTAGAAGGAGGGGTGGGGACCCAGAGAGACAAAGGATTCCTGCCTTGGGCCAAAGCTATAAAAGGGGGTGGAACAGAACAAAGGGGGTTGCCAGTCATGAGAAATCCCCTAGTTACCACCTGAGCTGGCGCTAACTAGAACTGTACCTGGGAAAGGATTGGGCCCAGGCTAGGAAGGAGTCCAGTCTATGAAAAGTTTATTGGAACATCTCTGAGGGTGAGATTTTATCTAATCAGTTTCTTAATGTATTAGGCTTAGACTTGCGTGTTTTGTTTTATTTTGTACTTACTTTGTTCTGTCTGTTATTACTTGGAACCACTTAAATCCGACTTTTATACTTAATAAAATCACTTTTGCTTATTAATTAACCTAGAGTAAGCAATTAATACCAGGGAGAGCAAACAGCTGTGCATATCTCTCTCAGTGTTATAGAGGGCAGGCAATTTATGAGGTTATCCTGTATAAGCTTTATACAGAGTAAAACAGATTCATTTGGAGTTTGGATCCTATTGGGAACTGGGTGTCTGGGTGCTAGAGTCAGGAGCACTTCTTAAGATGTTTTAAATTAAGTCTGCAGCTTTGGGGCACGTGGTTCAGACCCTGGGTCTGTGTTGGAGCAGAATGGCGTGTCTGGCTCAACAAGGCAGGGTTCTGGAGGCCCAAACTGACAGAAAATGGGCTCAGAGGTAGTGTCAACACATCAGGTGACAATCCCAAGGAGGTTTCTGTGATTGAACCCATCACACCCTGCACCTGAACAAAGCCCCAGTCAAGTGAATGGGGCCCAGGTTGATTCAGGGAACCATTCATATGAAATCACTTGGAGGATCAGGTCTTAATCATTCTATGCCTCAGTTCCCTAACTGTAAAATGGGGATAAATAACTTGTCCTTTCTCCTGCTTTTTGTCTTGTCTATTTGGGACTAGACTGTAAATTTACAATTTGCCCTGAGCAAGAGGCAGGAGCAGAACAAACAAAAGAGTAAATTGTGACTATCACAGTTATAATTACAGGTTTCAGAGTAGCAGCCGTGTTAGTCTGTATCCGCAAAAAAAACAGGAGTACTTGTGGCACCTTAAAGACTAACAAATTTATTTAAGCATGAGCTTTCGTGAGCTACAGCTCACTTCTTCAGATGCATAGAATGGAACACACAGACAGGGGATATTTATACATACAGAGAACATGAAAAGGTGGAAGTATGCATACCAACAGGCAGAGTCTAATCAATTGAGATGAGCTATCGTTAGCAGGAGGAAAAAAACTTTTTGAAGTGATAATTAAGATGGCCCATAGAAGGTGTGAGGAGAACTTAACATAGGGAAATAGATTCAATTGGTGTAATGACCCAACCATTCCCAGTCTTTGTTTAACCCACAGTTAATAGTATCTAGTTTGCATATTAATTCAAGTTCAGCAGTTTCTCTTTGGAGTCTGTTTTTGAAGTTTTTTTTGTTGCAAAATTGCCACCTTCAAGTCTGTCACTGAGTGGTTAGAGAGGTTGAAGTGTTCTCCCACTGGTTTTTGAATGTTATGATTCCTGATGTCAGATTTGTGTCCATTTATTCTTTTGCGTAGAGACTGTCCGGTTTGGCCAATGTACATGGCAGAGGGGCATTGCTGGCACATGATGGCATATATCACGTTGGTAGATGTGCAGGTGTACGAGCCCCTGATGGCGTGTCTGATGTGATTAGGTCCTATGATGGTGTCACTTGAATGGATATGTGGACAGAGCTGGCATCGGGCTTTGTTGCAAGGATAGGTTCCTGGGTTAGTGTTTATGTTGTATGGTATGCGGTTGCTGGTGAGTATTTGCTTCAGGTTGGGAGGCTGTCTATAAGCGAAGACTGGCTTGTCTCCCAAGATCTGTGAGAGTGAGGGATCATCTCTAAGGATAGGTTGTAAATCTTTGATGATGCGCTGGAGAGGTTTTAGTTGGGGGCTGTAGGTGATGGCTAGTGGTGTTCTGTTATTTTCTTTTTTAGGCCTGTCCTGTAGTAGGTGGCTTCTGGGTACTCTTCTGGCTCTGTCAATCTGTTTTTTCACTTCAGCAGGTGGGTATTGTAGGTTTAAGAATGCTTGATAGAGATCTTGTAGGTGTTTATCTCTGTCTGAGGGATTGGAGCAAATACGGTTGTATCTTAGAGCTTGGCTGTAGACAATGGATCGTGTGGTGTGTCCGGGATGGAAGCTGGAGGCATGTAAGTAAGTATAGCGGTCAGTGGGTTTCCGGTATAGGGTGGTATTTATGTGACCATCGTTTATTAGCACAGTAGTGTCTAGGAAATGGACCGCTTGTGTGGATTGGTCTAGGCTGAGGTTGATGGTGGGATGGAAATTGTTAAAATCTCGGTGGAATTCCTCGAGGGCTTCTTTTCCATGAGTCCAGATGATGAAGATGTCATCAATGTAGCGCAAGTAGAGTAGGGGCGTTAGGGAACGAGAGTTAAGGAAGCGTTGTTCTAAGTCAGCCATAAAGATGTTGGCATACTGAGGGGCCATGCGGGTACCCATAGCAGTGCCACTGACTTGAAGATATATATTGTCCCCAAATGTGAAATAGTTGTGGGTGAGGACAAAATCACAAAGTTCAGCCACCAGGTGATTTTGTCCTCACCCACAACTATTTCACATTTGGGGACAATATATATCTTCAAGTCAGTGGCACTGCTATGGGTACCCGCATGGCCCCTCAGTATGCCAACATCTTTATGGCTGACTTAGAACAACGCTTCCTTAACTCTCGTTCCCTAACGCCCCTACTCTACTTGCGCTACATTGATGACATCTTCATCATCTGGACTCATGGAAAAGAAGCCCTCGAGGAATTCCACCGAGATTTTAACAATTTCCATCCCACCATCAACCTCAGCCTAGACCAATCCACACAAGCGGTCCATTTCCTAGACACTACTGTGCTAATAAACGATGGTCACATAAATACCACCCTATACCGGAAACCCACTGACCGCTATACTTACTTACATGCCTCCAGCTTCCATCCCGGACACACCACACGATCCATTGTCTACAGCCAAGCTCTAAGATACAACCGTATTTGCTCCAATCCCTCAGACAGAGATAAACACCTACAAGATCTCTATCAAGCATTCTTAAACCTACAATACCCACCTGCTGAAGTGAAAAAACAGATTGACAGAGCCAGAAGAGTACCCAGAAGCCACCTACTACAGGACAGGCCTAAAAAAGAAAATAACAGAACACCACTAGCCATCACCTACAGCCCCCAACTAAAACCTCTCCAGCGCATCATCAAAGATTTACAACCTATCCTTAGAGATGATCCCTCACTCTCACAGATCTTGGGAGACAAGCCAGTCTTCGCTTATAGACAGCCTCCCAACCTGAAGCAAATACTCACCAGCAACCGCATACCATACAACATAAACACTAACCCAGGAACCTATCCTTGCAACAAAGCCCGATGCCAGCTCTGTCCACATATCCATTCAAGTGACACCATCATAGGACCTAATCACATCAGACACGCCATCAGGGGCTCGTACACCTGCACATCTACCAACGTGATATATGCCATCATGTAGCAGCAATGCCCCTCTGCCATGTACATTGGCCAAACCGGACAGTCTCTACGCAAAAGAATAAATGGACACAAATCTGACATCAGGAATCATAACATTCAAAAACCAGTGGGAGAACACTTCAACCTCTCTAACCACTCAGTGACAGACTTGAAGGTGGCAATTTTGCAACAAAAAAACTTCAAAAACAGACTCCAAAGAGAAACTGCTGAACTTGAATTAATATGCAAACTAGATACTATTAACTGTGGGTTAAACAAAGACTGGGAATGGTTGGGTCATTACACCAATTGAATCTATTTCCCTATGTTAAGTTCTCCTCACACCTTCTATGGGCCATCTTAATTATCACTTCAAAAAGTTTTTTTCCTCCTGCTAACGATAGCTCATCTCAATTGATTAGACTCTGCCTGTTGGTATGCATACTTCCACCTTTTCATGTTCTCTGTATGTATAAATATCCCCTGTCTGTGTGTTCCATTCTATGCATCCGAAGAAGTGAGCTGTAGCTCACGAAAGCTCATGCTTAAATAAATTTGTTAGTCTTTAAGGTGCCACAAGTACTCCTGTTTTTTTTTACAGTTATAATTGTCTCCCTGGCTCCCTTCTTGCTGCAGGGGTGAAATAATCTGCCACTTATCTATGCCACTACATCCTGTCCTGCTCCTCTGAATAGGAAAGACAGAGCCTTGGGTGATGGCAAGTAGCTTAGTCAGCAACTGGGACTGAACAAGGAAGTTCCAAAACGAAACGCATGAGCCATTATAGCTAGAGCTGAAGAGCCACAGCTCTGTGGTTGAGGCTGTGACAGACTCATATCCTCTGTGGGTTGGGCACAAAGGAAGGCCTGTAACACTCACCAGTAGATTATACTTCTCTTAGGTTGTAAGTTGTTTGGGGGTAGGACTGTTTCTTACTACATGTTGGTTCAGTGTTTAGCACACTGATCTCAGTTGAGGCCTCTTCAGGCACTACAATAGCTTATTTATTATTACTTTATGAGATTGATTTACTGAATTAATCTCATCAATCTGTATGTTGCTGAGCTCCCTGTATCAGAGATTATGGTCTCCAGGGATATTGTATGTCCCTGCTTCTTTTCCTCATTCTTTGAGCTTTCCAGACTCCCCACCTTCCTTCCCTGCTCCATTCCTCTGCTGCCTTCCTCCCTTTTACCCCCACACCTCCACTCCAAGAGCTTGTACGTTTCAGCAACTGTGGGGTTGGCAAAATAAAGGTATGTGTATTAACAGGGTATAATGAAGCACTGCTAAAAGAGGGATTTCTGCATTTCCTGGGTTTCAAAAGTTTCAGTTTTGCTCAGCTCAATGTTCTGCAAGTCGATGATATACTGCCAAGTAATCATAACTCTGCATTAACATAGTTGTTTTTTTTTTGCCATTGAACTGGACTGGTGTTTTGAACAGGTAAAATATATGTTGTTTGAAGGATTTAGTAGTCATTTAGGCAGTTGTACATATTATGTCCTGTGATATTAGCATACAGTGACACGCGGGTTGTGGGTGGCCAGATCTAATAGTCAGAGCCAGAGTCTGCAGCTATGAGACAGGAGACAAGAATTAACTGGGACAGGATACTGGGAGGTCAGAAACAGGAGACAAATTGGAGATCAGAACCATGAGTTGAGAACCAGGTCAGGATACCGGAGGGTCAGAGGAGGAGACAAACTTAAGGCTGGGAACTACATGTCAGATGTCAGGAGTCAAGCCAGGTCAGGATGCCAGGAATTCAAGCCAGGGAAGCAGGAGCAGGTAGCGCAAATGGGTAGCAAGGAGCAGAATGGAGCCCACTGTTCAGACAGCTTCCTGTTCCTACTGCTGGCTCAAGTAGGGCCAGTGGGCCAGTCAGCTGCTCTGGGACTCTGCCAATTGGACCTCAGGGGTCCCGGATAATCTATTGTCAGCAGCCTGCCAGGTGGAAGATTAGTGTTTGGCTGCTCCCATAGACCTTGTGGGCCAGGGCTTAAGACCTGACATCACCCCCTCCCTTGGGGTTGCCCTCTGGATGACAAGACTCCATGTTTCTTGGGGTGGCTCTTACAGAAGCCTTGAACCAGGATGGGAGCATGGACATTATCAGCTGGCTCCCAAGTGCGTCCCTCTGGAGACAGCGAATACGGGGCAGACTCTAAGGGATCAAGGGGGCTGGAGCTTGAAGATGACCGGGTTGATTTGTTGCCGAATCCGGTACAGGCCAAGGAACTGACAATCTAGATTCCAAGAGGATCTCTCTGCATAGAGGTGCTCTGTTGAAAGCCATACCTTCTGTCCTATAGAGTTATCTACATTCATTTGTGTACCTTTTTGTAGTACTCTTTTGCCTTTTCAAGATATCCCTTCACATCCTCTTGGATGTGATAGATGTGTTGTACTAGGTCGAAGGCAGATGGGTTGGAGGAAGATGTGGGTAGTAGTCAGTGAAATCACAGGTGGTAACCACAGTTGATAAAGAAGAGGCTGTGGTCTCTGGATGTGTGATCCACATTATTGTACAAGACCTCTGCAGAGGTCAACAGTGAAGACCACCCATCCTGATGATGGCTGATGTAGCATTACTGTTTGAGAATCTGGCTGATTCTTTCCATTTGGCCATTCAACTAAGGATGACAGGCAGAGGTCAGGTGTTCATGAACCCCTAATAATGTAGGGCCTCAGGCCAGCACTAGGCAGCAAACTATGGCCCTGGTTGAAAGTGATGTGATCCAGGAGGCCATGAAGACAGACTATGTTTATCTAGAGCAGGCACTTTCTTCTGCGAAGGATAAACCCATGCATGGAATGAAGTGAGCCATCTTAGAAAAGTGATCTACCATTGTCAGGATGGTTGTGAAACTGCTGGTTTCTGGTAGTTCCACCACAAAGTTCAAGGAAATGGCATCCCAGGTATCCAGAGGTTGGAGAAGACCACAGGATTTCTGATGTGGGATGTTGGTGCAAGCATACACCTGGCAGGAAGCTACAAAGGTCTCTATCATGGGGCACATTCGGGGCCACCAGAAGAAACCGATGGAGTTGTGGCACAACTGAAGAACCGCCACTCTCGCAGGTCCTGGGGGAACATAGATGCTGCCCTTTATGAATGGGATCTCTTCCCAAGTGTTATGCAGTTCTCATTTGAGAATGGCCATCTCACTGGGCAGAATTGCAGAGGAGGTGAGTGTGAGCAGATCCTGGCAGTGATTCGCATTAAAGAAATTTTGGGACTTGAGAATGTGGGCTGATTCCAAGACTGGGGCCTAATGGGTCAGAGCCACATCTTTGGGATAATGCATCAGCCTGGCCATTTCTGGTTCCAGGGCAGTAGGTCAAGGTAAAGTGGAACTGGGAGAAGAATATGGCCCCACCAGACCTATCACTTGTTTAGGGCCTTGGCCCTGCGCAGGTACTCCAGGTTCTTTATGGTTAGTAAATATTTAGACCAGATGGCGAGCCCCTTCCAAGTAGTGTCACCACTCTTTGAAGGTAGTCTTAATTGCTAGGAACTCCTTGTCTGAGATATCACAGTTTGTTCAGCAGGGGTAAACTTCCTTGAGTAGTAAACAATGGGGTGCTGCATCTGCTCAGGTCCATGCCTTTGGGAGAGGACTGCCCTGATCACCATACCAGAGGCATCGGCTTCTACAACGAAAGCTTATATCGTGTCTGGATGAACCAGGAGCAGGAGCTGGAGCAGTGGCGGATTAACAAATTTGTCACCTCTAGGCCCTCAAAAAATTGCCCCCCGCCCCCGCGCCAGCTCACCTCCGCTCCCCGGCAGTAAGCCTGGGAGGGAGGGGGGAGAAGGGGAGTTGTGGCGTGCTCGGGGGATGGCGGAAGTGGAGTGATGGTGAGCTGGGGCAGGGAGCGGCTCCCTGCCCCCCCCGCTCCCGAAGGGTTACTCCCTGCACCCATTGGCCCCAGCTCACCTCCGCTAACCCCCGAGTGCGCCACTACTCGCTTCTCCCTCCCAGCGCTTTCGCGCAGCAAGCCTGGGAAGGAGGTGGAAAGAGGGAAGCGCGGCGTGCCTGGGGGAGGAAGAGGGCTGGGGATTTGGGGAAGGGACGGAGTTGGGGACGGGGCAGGAGCAAATTTGCCGCCCTAGGCCTAGGCCTTGTTGGCCTAGGCGATAATACGCTGCTGAGCTGGAGCAGTAGTGAAAGCAAGCTTCAATTCCTCAAATGCATGCTGGGCCTCAAGCAACCAATGGAACTGGGTGTTTTTCATAGTACAGCTGTGAGGGCTTGTCTTGTCTTGAAAATTTCAACATGAACCTCATGAGAAGTTTGCGAAGCCTAAAAAATGTTGTAGGCCATGCACGTTGTGGGGTGCTACCCATTCATGGACAGCCTGGACCTTGTGCAGATCCATCTTGATTCCTTCTGGGGACAGGATGAAACCCAGGGACTTGGTAGAGGTCTGATTGAAAGTGCATTTCTCAAGTTTAGCATAGAGACTGTGTTGTCATAGTGTCTCCAGGGCTGTGCAGATGTGAGCGGTGTGTTGGTCCAAATTATCTGAGAAGATCTATGTATACCACCACAAACTGGTCCAGTGGTCTTGTAGAATATTGGTAATGAAGTACTACAATGTCACTGGGGCATCAGTCAGTCTGAATGCATAATGAAATATTCAATGTGGCCACAGAGGGTGCAAAAGGCAATCTTCCATTTGTCCCTCTCTCAGATACAGATGAGATTGTAAGCTCCCAGGAGATCCAGTTTTGTGAATATGTGGGCAGCTCCCATGTTGCCCAACAGGGATTAGAGGTAGCAGGTGATGGTTCTGGTTTATCTGATTTAGGGTTTGGTAACCAACACAGAGGCAGAAGCTGCCATCTGTCTTTTGTACTAAAAGGACCAGGGTGCCAGCTGGTGAAGTCAACTTGTGGATGAACACCCAGGCCAGGTTCTCTTTGAGATATTGCCATCATGTCATGATTTCAGGCTCTGATGTTGCATATATCTGCCCAAATGGTATCTTCACCTCTGGCTGAAGTTCTACAGGGCAGTTGTAGTCCCGATGTGGGGGGAAGTTTTCTGCATTCTTCTCAAAGACATCAGTGCAGTCATGGGGGAGGGTGTGGGTGGGGGCGGGGGTGTTCCATAGTTCCCCCAGTGAGTGTTTCAATGCAGGCAATTACACCTACCTGAGTCTTCTTGGATCTAGGTGCAACATTTCTTGGTCCCTGCCCATGCTGTTGGCAGAATTCTGAAGAGAAAGTGACCTTCTGCTCTTGACAATGCATGAGGGATCATGAAATGTCAGCCAGGATTAGGGGGAAATGTGGGGAATGGATCATGCCAAATTGTATTATTTCTCTGTTGTGTCTCTGAATAATCAACTCCAGAGGTACAGTCTCCTCCACAACTGGGCCTGGAGACGGCTGGAACTATCAGTACCTTCAGTAATGTCAGGCATGGCTTTGCATAGCAGGGATATCTGTAGGGCCTGAGCAGTAGCTGCATTCATGAAATTGTACACTGCTCCTGGATTGATGAGAATCCATTGGAAGAGCATCCATTGGATAGCTGGATAGGCACCTGCAAATGAGAAGCCTCTAAATGGGTATCAGGGTGCATCTCAGTGAGGACTAGGGAATGGGAATATTCTCTTCTCTCAGAAGCCTGGGCTGGCTTGTTTTCCCGAGCTCCATGGCATATGTACTGGGCAGGCCAAGATAGCGTGGCCAGGTTCACCGCAGAAGAGGCACAGGTGATGCTGACAGCACCATTCCTGTTCTTTTGCCTCATCAGCAGCTGACACCCAATCGGCTTGCATAGATTCGTCAGGCGATAAAGGAGCTGAGGTCAGAGTATACAAGTAGGGAGGCTGCAAAAAACGTCTTTTTTTCTCCTCCCTTTGTTCTTGCAGCCGATTATCAATGCAGATGGTAAAGTCCTCAGTGGTATCTAGGTGTCTCTACATCAGCCAGTTCATTGTTGATTTCTTCCTGCGAGCCCCACCAGAACTCGTACATCTGCGCTGCTCCATTCCACTCTGTACCCACTATGAGGTGGCAGAAATGTGCTGCATAGGAGGCCTCTATGCTTTGTCCCTGCCAGAGACCTCTGGGCACGGCCTCAGCTGTTTGAGCTCAGTGAGGGTCATTGAAAATGGTGACATGGTTTGAAGAAAGGCATCCCAGTTTGACAGCACCAGATTATGGCCTTCCAGCAGTTACGCCCAGTCTAACACTTCTCCTTTCAGCAGGCTGATCACCAAAGCCGCCTTGGCCAAGTCAGAGGCATAGATTTGGGGATGCATCAGAAACAGAAGGCAGCATTGGTTCATGAAACCCTGTAATCACCAGCAAATCCCATTGACCCATTGGGGCAAGGGTATTGCAGGCCCCTGTTTGGGGCAAGGTGCCACACACTGTGAACACAGCACAGTATTCTCAGTGCTGAACTGCCTTGCTTTACAGCTGCTCAATTTGGCCTGCAGTGCTTCATTATCTTCCTGGAGACAGAGGGCCCATTGGGTCAGTCCAGTGCTTCTGGTGGCTGTGTTGGTGCTGCTAGGTCCATCCTTCTCACACTGGGCTCAGTCCTGCAGGTTTTTTGTGGTCCAAACAAGTTGTCACAGCCAGGTTGTGGGTGGCCAGACCTGGCGGCCAGAGTCCAATGTGTTGACACAGGAGTCAAGAGTAAGCTGGGTTGGGATACAGGGAGATCAGAAGCAGGAGACAAACTCTCAGAACCACAAGTCGGTAACCAGAGTCAGGCCAGGTCAGGATACTAGGAGGTCAGAGGCAGGAGACAAACTGGAGGTCAGGAACTACAAGTCAGATGCCAGGAGATCAAGCTGAGGGAGGTAAGGGCCACATAGTCCAGAACAGGGTGGATCCCAGTTGTTCAGATGGCTTCCTGGTCCTGCTGCTGGCTTAAGTAGGGCCCGTGGGCCAATCAGACCTCAGTGGTGGGCCTCACACTGAGGCTGGGCTTCATGGGTCTCAGGTACGCTATTGTTAGTAGGCTGCTAGGTGGAGAGTTGGCACATGGCTGTGCCACTGACCCTTGTGGGTCCAGCTTTGAGACCTGTGGGTCATGACCAGGGGTCCTCAAAATCCATTTGCCACAGAAAAATATGCAATTTGCATTTTTACAGAGAATCTTTAGTTTTTACATTTTGTGAAAAAATAAAAACATTAACTACATTTTACTGAAAGTACCAGTGTCACTTATTCAATGTGTGCAAACTCCCCCTCTTGTGGTTGATTTTTGAATGTGCTTTTAATTTACACAGCTAAACATATTCCAATAAACTGCTTCCGGCATATAAAGGTTATTCAATGGCGTATAGGGGTTTGTGTTTTAATGCATCTCAAATTTCACTTCAGCCCACAGATGTGAGTAATTAAAGTTAGGAAAAGATGCCGAAAACTTTAAAAATCATCCTAAAGACCATGTCACTGAGTTTGGACAAATGTCACACTGATGGTAGTGTGCTATTCTGTACTGTATGCCGCAAGGCTGCAGATTACTTTCCAAGGCAAACAATTGTAAAACACATGAAAAGCACTAAACATAAACTGAATGAAAATAAATGAAAACGAGGCTGAAACAGCAGGGCCATTGGAAACACTAAAGAAACAATATACTATGACTGGATGATCCAGTGTTTTTGTGCATTTAAAAAACAATTTTCTGAAATATAGAATACAGACATAGAGTTGCAATTTGTATTTCTTACAAATACTTCTATTTATTTTATTATAATTGATGGCACTGGTAGGCTTTGAACTTGCTTAAAAATTGTAAATTATATCAATAAATCATTGTGTTGAACTGATACCTATATATATTGTGGCAAGGGAAACTAAAGTTCATGATTTCCTGTTAATCATGCAAAAGTGCAGATTTTTGTTTTTTTTTAATCAAAGAATTTGGGGTTTTTTTAATCAAGGAAACTAGGATCTGTGGTCATGACACACTGACCCAGCTCACTACACTCACATCAGCTGGACTCCATCAGCCCCGTGTCAACACACCTCCTCATTTACGCCCCCAACTCATTTGCTGCCTTCCACACTACTGTACCCTGTTCCTGCAAGCAAGGAACTCATCTCCCTGAAGCCTTCATTCTCTAGTATACAAACACTTTTATTGCTGGTTTCAGAGAAGCTGTTACTTCCCATGACTCACATGCAGTGCCTGGAGCAAAGGACAGCTGTGTTACATCCAGAAAAACCATTCCAGTGTGTTTCAGACTGGTTGGGAGGGTGTGCAGTTTGTGGCAGGGGCAGTGAGAAATTACAAGACAGAGTTTCTGTTACAGGACACTGGTAGTTTTTTGTTTGAGGGACAGATCCTCTGACACACACACACACACACACACACACACGTCAAATACATGTACCTCATCTCAGAGAAACGAACCCTTCAATTTTCTGATCAATGTCTTTCCAACACTTGTGTCATAGGTTTATTCCCCATTTTGAACTTTAGCGTTCACAAGATGGGGACCTGCATGGACTCCTCTAAACTAAAATCCTAGTTTAGATCTGGTACGCTGCCACCAGCCAGTTTGTTAGTGTCTGGCACACTCCCTGTTCCCCCAAACTTTCCCTGGGGAACACAGATCCAAACTCCTTGAATCTCAACACAAAGGGAAATCACCTATTTCCCCCACCTCCTTCCCCCCTCCCCTCTCCTAGTCCTTAGGAGAGATACCTTGATTCAAACTCATTGAATCAAACAAAGAGGGATTCACTTTTCCCCCCTCCCCTTCCCCTGAAAATCCAAACAAGGGAAAAAAATCAATCAAGTTGTAAAAAGAAAAGATTTTATTAAAAGAAAGAAAGAAAGTACACTATCTCTGTATACCAGGATGAAAAAATACAGGGTCTAACTTATAAACCTGGAGAGGCTTTTCCCCTCCCTCCTCCTCAGAATAATCAAAGTAACAGCAAACAAAAATAAAGATATTCTCCAGCAACACACAATTGCAAATGTAGAAATCAATTATAAGACTAAACCGCCTTCTAATACTCACTATACTGAATAGAAGAAAATATTTCAGGAAACCTTGGAGAACTTGAAGAATATGTCTGGCCTCTCTTAAATCCAAAGAGAGAACGGCAAATCAAACAAAGGACACAGACAAAGACTTCCCTCCACAGAGATTTGAAATTATCTTGTCCCTTGATTGGTCCTCTGGTCAAGTGTTCATCAGGTTACTGCTTGTTAACCCTTTACAGGTAAAAGAGACCTTAACCCTTAACTAACTGTTTTATGGCAACTTGTTAATAGCTTTTGTGAATTGTTGGGGTGCGCTGGCAGAGCTGTGGTGTGCAGGAAGGTTGGGGTGTAGGGGGTTGACGTGCTCTGATAGAGGATGAAAGGTGACTTGAGTGCACTGGCAGAGCTGGGGGGTGCAGGGGAATTGGGATGCAGGACAGTTGGGGTGCAGAGTGGTTTTGATGAACTGACAACTGGGAGAGCAGGGGGATTGGGGTGCATTGACAACACTGTGGTGTGCAGGCAGTTTGGAGTGGTGATGTTGGGGTGCAGGGTGTTTAAGGTGCACTGGTAGAGCTGGGAAGTTGGAGTGCAAGGGGTTGAGGTGCACTGGCAAAGCTGAGGAGTCCAAGGGGGTTGAGGTACAGGAAGCTGGGGATGCACCGGCAGCACTGGAGGATGGAGACATATAGGCATGCAAGGTGGTTGGGGTCTGTAATGGGGTGTCCTAGCCAGTTAAACCTAATGTAAGGGGACTGTTGTTCCCTTACTAAAACTCGGTGGGGGGGGGGGGGTTGGTTGGCTAGCTCCCAGTATCAAAAGAAAGGGGAAGGGTAAATGGGAAATCAGGACCCTGAGACTGACAATCCCCAGGAACAAGGGGGAGAGGTCAGTGCTCCAGGTCAGTCTGATTGACAGGGTGGGCAGGCTAATCAGGGAGTCAGGAGGCCAGGGGGGCCCCATCCTCCATGTGAGCTGGAATTGCCTGGGTCAGACAGTGGGGCCGAGCTAAGGAAAAAGCAGGGGCCCAAGCTGAGCTGGGGAGCAGAGCTGTGTCAGATCCAGAGAGGCCAGAAAAGCAGCCCAGGAAGCAAGTCAGTGCTGGGAGCAGAGCGACAGAAGCAGCCCACAGAGAGCAGACCTGTCCTGGGAGCAGAGCTGTAGCAACCAGAGCCAGAGGGGCCAGAGAAGCAGCCCAGGGAGCTGGAGGCAGAGCAGCAGAAGTGCTGAGGCAGAGTGGAGCTGGAGCAGACCGGAACCGAGTGCAGTGAGTAGTTTGGGAGAGCCAGTCGGACCCTGGGCCGAGGGCCCAGCACAGGGAGATGCCCCAGCCGAGAGGCCTTGCAGGCCAGACTTGGAGGGGAATCATAATCCCTACAGGGTGATGCTTGGAAAAAAGGTCCTGCCACCTAAAGCCTGAGCGCATGTGGCCTCTGCCCAGGGGCGGCTCTACCTTTTTGGCCGCCCCAAGCAGTCATGCGCGGGAGGCGCCCCGGAGCCGCGGGAGCAGCGGACCTCCCACGGGCATGACTGCAGAGGGTCCGCTGGTCGCGCGGCTCGGCTGGACCTCCCGCAGCTGCGGACGGTTCGCAGGTCCGGCGGCTCCGCTTGAGCTGAGCAGGCATGCCTGCGGGAGGTCCAGCCGAGCCGCGGGACCAGCGAACCGTCCGCAGTCATGCCTGCGGCAGGTCCGGTCGTCCCGGGGCTCCGGTGGACCTCCCGCAGGCATGACTGCGGCAGGTCCGCCGGCCCAGCCTGCCGCCCCCCCGGGAAAGGGCCGCCCCACGCACGTGCTTGCCGCGCTGGGGTCTGGAGCCGGCCCTGCCTCTGCCAGAGCAAGTGTCCAACCCATGGCATCCCTGCAGCACAGCCAGGGCCTGAGAAGGAGGCCTGGGACATGTGAGAAACAGACTGAACTTCCCTTACATTCCCGAGACGCAGGTTGTGATGTCCCCATGCCACAGAGCAGGGTGACGTGTTTTCCTTTAACCTTTCCCATTTTTCCCTTATTTTTTTAATTGATTGCTCTTTAATCAATTGTATTTGCTTTGAACTGTATGTAATGATCAGTAGGTCAGGCAACATCCAGTGCAGAGAGAGCACCCCGGAGTGGGGACACCCCAGCTCAGGGGTGGCTAACCTGTGGCTCCGGAGCCACGTGCGCCTTTTCAGAAGTTAATATGCAGCTCCTTGTATAGGCACCAACTCCGGGGCTGGAGCTACAGGCGCCAACTTTCCAGTGTGCTCACTGCTCAACCCCTGGCTCTGCCCCAGGCCCTGCCCCCACTCCACCCCTTCCCGCCCCCTCCCCTGAGCCTGCCGTGCCCTCGCTCCTTCCCCCCCCCCCCACCTCCTGCATGCCATGAAACGGCTGATTGGGACGTGTGGGGAGGCGCTGATTGGGGGACTGCTGGTGGGTGGGAGATGCTGCGAGCGGGTGGTGGGAGCTGCTGGGGGGCTGCTGACATATTACTGTGGCGCTTTAACAATGTACATTGGTAAATTCTGGCTCCTTCTCAGGCTCAGGTTGGCCATCCCTGTTCTAAGTGACCACGACAAGGTTGAGGGTCGAGCCCCCCAGGAATCTTGGGCCCAGCCTTGTTGGGGTTACGAAGACTCCGCCACACAGGCAGGGACGACTTTAGGCCTATTCCACCAATTCCCCCGAATCGGGCCCCGCACCCAGTAAGAATCCCTTCCCTGGCTAGAGGCGCCTTTTTAATTTTTACTCACCTGGCGGCGCTCCGGGTCTTCAGCGGCTCTTCGGCAGCGGGTCCTTCACTTGCTCTGGGTCTTCAGCGGCAGGTCCTTCAGTGCCGCTGAAGACCTGGAGTGAGTGAAGGACCTGCTGCCGAAGTGCTGCCAAAGACTTGGAGCACCGCCTGGTGAGTACAAGCCCCATGTGTTGGGTTTTTTGGGTTTTTTTACGTGTTGATTATTTTTTTTTAGTCATCTCTGCCGGGGCCCCATTGAAACTGTTCGAATTGGGCCCCGCCTCTCCTGAAACCAGCCCTGCACACAGGAGAGTGGAAGGGGAGCCCTTGAGGTCAAGCAGGCCTCTGAGTAAAGGGAGTGGGAGCGAGGATTCAGATCCTTTTGCTAGCCCATTCCACCTGGGTAGTGTATAAGCCAGGAAAGTTCCCCACAATAGCGGGACCAGTCACCTGCTTACACTAAGGAGGTGGGGGGGGTCAGAAGACCCCATTCCAGGGAAGTTACTGTGAGTACAGGATCAGAAACTAGACACAACTGGAAGAGAAGAGGTGGTCCTGGGTGTTAGCAGTGGGATGGGAAGATCCCAGGACACCATCAGTTTAAGGGCCCACAATCAGGAGCTCTGTAATGTAGGGTGGAACAGGGCTCCCCTCTCCCCTGCCCAAATGGGAGACGCTCTCAGAAGGAGGGTAGTATATCCGCTGCCATCTGTCTCAGAACAGGGTGCGCGTGGACAGAAGAAGGAAGCTAGAAGGCTAGACTTCTGCTGAGCAAAGTCTCTGTGAAGGACAGGAGCATGGAGATGGGTACGAACTGCAGTTGTTATGATGGACCTTGTGTTTGGGACACTGAGAACTAGTTTTAATTACCTTGGGCTACTGACCCAGTTTCAGGGGTGTTTTCACAGGGCCCTCCCTGAAGACAGGGACCAGAGGCAGCGCCATGCAGAAACACCTCTGGCTACAAGGGGGCACCTGGTGAATGGCAACTCTGCTATAGGATGCACTAGCAGAGCTGGGGCTACAGTGTGGTTGTGGTGCAAAGGGAGTGGGGAGCACTGGCAGAGCTCAGGCTACAGAGGGGATGGGTACATGATTGGGGTGCATTGGAAGAGCTGGGTGGGTGCAATTCTTCACCTCTCCTACCATCCATCCATATTTATCCCCCTCCCCCTGGCTCCAAACCTCTGTCTCCCTATGCCCCCACTCCTGTGCCCCCTAATGCCCCTTCTCCCCACAGGAGCCGTTCACATGTCTGTTTCCCCCAAAATTATTTGATTACATTCCCTCCAAAGCAAAATTGCCACCCATGACTCACAAATTGCAGGAACTCCAGCCACTCAGTTCAAAACTCCTTTTGTCTTAGGTCGGGGTTGTGATTAACTTATCCTTAGTTATGTTAATTGAAGGGTGAGTTCACAGTCATGAAAAGATCTGTGATTCATCCAGTCATTAGTACCTCTCAGTAGAAGGCAACAGAAAGAAACTGTTTTTCTGGGAGGCCTGTAATAACTAAGGAACCCCTTGCTCAAAAGACCCCCAAATTTTATCCCTAACGCTACTCTGCACCCTTATGAGATACACCATATTTCAAAGCAACCCGACTAACTGGATTTTACTGCACTTATGATTATCGAGTGAGTGTAAAGCATATAAAATGGTGGGAATGGAAACCCTCTAGTTCAGTGGTTTTCAACCTGTGGTCTAAGATTGCCAAAGGGGTCTGCACCTCTGTCACAAGTTGTCATCCCTGGGGTGCAGTTTGGCAGCGGTAGGAACCCCTAGGCCCCTCTAACCACTCAGCTGGATTGGCTCTAGGGTGACCAGATGTCCCGATTTTATAGGGACAGTCCTGATTTTTGGGTCTCTCTCTTATATGGGCTCCTATTACCCCCCCACCCCCTGTCCCAATTTCTTACATTTGCTGTCTGGTCACCCTAGGCCTGGTCTACACTAGGACTTTAATTCGAATTTAGCAGCGTTAATTCGAACTAACCGCTCAACCGTCCACACCAGGAAGCCATTTAATTCGAACTAGAGGGCTCTTTAGTTCGAATTTGGTACTCCACCCCGGCAGGTGGAGTAACGCTAAATTTGACATGGCTAGTTCGAATTGGGCTAGGTGTGGATGGAAATCGAACTTAGTAGCTCCGGGAGCTATCCCACACTGCACCACTCTGTTGACGCTCTGGACAGCAGCCCGAGCTTGGATTCTCTGCCCAGCCACACAGGAAATGACCCGCGAAAATTTGAATTCATTTTCCTGTCTGGGTGGTTTGAATCTGATGTTCTGGTTGCACATCGGGGTGAGCTCCGCAGCACCGGCAGCAATGCAGAGCTCTCCAGCAGAGGAGTTCATGTAATCTCTGAATAGAAAGAGGGACCCGGCATAGACTGACCGGGAACTCTTGGATCTGATCGGTGTGTGGGGCGAGGAGTCTGTGCTTTCGGAGCTGCGCTCCAACGAACGGAATGCAAAGACCTACGAGAAGGTCTCCAAAGCCATGATACAGACAGAGGATACAGCCGTCATGCAACGCATCGCCGCGTGAAAACCAAGGACCCCAGACAAGGCTACCAAAAAATCAAAGCGGCCAACGGACGCTACGGAGCCTGCCACCACTGCCCCACCAGTGACCATGGACTCTGATGATGGGACAGTGTCGACGGACAGTTCCTCGACGATGTTCACGGACGGGGAAGATGAGGAAGGGTTTGTGGAGGACGAGGCAGGCGATAGCGCTTACAACGCTGGTTTCCCCGACAGCCAGGATCTATTCATCACCGTCACGGAGATCCCCTACCAACCCTCCCCGGCCAGGAACCCGGATCCTGAATCAGGGGTAGGAGCAGTCGGTAAGTGCTTTAACCATGTTAACTTTTATTCTTAATATAACAGGAATCTGAAGTGTGTGAAAAGGAGGTCTCTGTATATATGGTGATAGAACAGAAATCCTCCTGGGAGAACGCCACGAAGCTCTCCTGCCGTTAATCGATAAGCATCAGCAGGAGGTTCCTGGGGAGAGCTGCCTTATTGGGTGCTCCGTGATAGCACACTTTTCCGCGCGAGGCTTTCATGCGGTATTCAGGGAGCACTGCCTCCCAGAGCACGGCTGCATAGGTCCATGGTTCATGCTAGATTTCACGCAGCATGCGCTCTCTATCTCCTTCAGTGCCCGTCCTCACGGTGATCTCGCTCGGAGACTCCTGCATCTAAGTAGGGGAAGAAATGTTACGTTACGCCTGGTCCAAAGTATTTTTAATAATTAAACGGACAGACGGCATAGCACAGACTCAGCACGCAGCTGCGTGACGAGCGTAACGGAAAGCCAAAGAATCAAATGGACGCTCATGGAGGGAGGGGGGAACGAGGACGCAAGGTATCCCACAGTTCCTGCTGTCTCCGAAAAGCATTTGCATTCTTGGCTGATCTCCAAATGCTTCTAGGGTCAAACACAGTGTCCGCGGTGGGTCGGGGCATAGCTCGGCAATTTACGCACCCCCCCGACCCCCAGAAGTTAAAGGGAAAACAATCCTCTGTTGACTCTTTTACATGTCACCGTATCTGTACTGAATGCTGCAGATAGACGCGATGGTGCAGCACTCAACACCAACATCCTTGCTCCCCCCACGCTATGGATGGCTGATGGTACAATAAGATGGAAATCCATCCTCATCATCAGCCTATTGGCACATGGGGCAGTGCAAAAGGACTGGTAACCATAACGACCATACCAACTTGCTTGGGACAGGTCGGTCAAGGCCGCCTGTTGCTAATTTTTCATGGTAGATGGTGCAGTATGGCTGGTAACCGTCCTCATCATTGCAACAGGGGGCTGAGCTCCATCAGCCCCCACCCTTCATTGTAAAGAAAAGATTCAATTGCCCCTGGACTAGCAGAGGGATGAGTGGCTCCCTCCTCCACACCCCTTAATGTCATCTCTGGACTATCATTGCAGCTGGAGGCTTCCTTCCACTCATTTCTCACAAACGACTACCTGTGTCTTATTCATGCATTCTATATTACTTCATCACACAAGTGGGGGGACAATGGTATTGGAACCCAGGAAGGCTGGGGGAAGAACGGAATGAACAGCTGGGGTTGTTTCAGGAGCACACCCTGTGAATAGCGTTCAGCTCAAAATTTATGCAGGATTGGACAGAGAGCAGCTGTGGTCTCTGGTTGTATGATACAGTGGTTCTCTAGTACACTTGCCCATAATCTAGGCAGGACTGATTCTATTTTTAGATACCCAAAAAAGAGGGATTGACTCGGGGAGTCATTCCCAAATTTTGCTTTTGCGCCCCTGGCTGATCGACCAGGGGCACTTATGACAGCACCAAATGGCGCAGTGCAAAAGGACAGGTAACCATGACCATCTTATTACCGTCTTCTTACCAGTTCATGGTATGGTAGACGGTGCAGTATGCCTGGTAATCATCGCTGCTGTCATGCAAAAGCATAAGCATGCTGCTGTGTAGCGCTGCTGGTCCGCCTCTGTCAGCGGCATCCAGTACACATACGGTGACATACACAAAAGGCAAAATAGGGTCCATTGTTGCCACGCTATGGCGTGTGCCAGGGCATTTCATGGAAAACGTGCTCGAAATGATTGTCTGCCGTTGCTTTCCCGGAGGAAGGAATGACTGGCGACATTTACCCAGAATCCACCGCGCAAATGATTTGTGCAACAGCAGGCACAGGGGTCTCAACAAAAAATTCACAGAGACAGCCTAGACTCAGTTAATTGTTCGCAAAAAAGTATCATTGCAAGGAATTAACTAACTGTTTCCCATCTCACAGCTTCCACTGTCTCCAGACCTGCCACAGCATCCACCTCGCAGAGGCTGGCGAAGATTAGGCGGCGAAAGAAAAAGACAAGGGACACGATTTTCGATGAATGTGTGGGCTGCTACCTAGCCGAGGCGGACCAGCAGAGGCAGTGGAGGGAGAAAGTCTCTCTGTACCAGCGCTCACACAGCGAATGGGAGGAGAGGTGGCGTGAGGAACACAAGCAGGCGACTCAAGCAATGCTTGTACTACTGAGGGAGCAAACGGACACGCTCCGGCGACTTGTGTATGTTCTGCAGGACCGCTGCAGGACAGAGCCCCCGGCAGTATCTCTGCAACTGCCCTCCCCCGCCACAAAGTCACATACTCCCCTCACCCCAAATAACCAGGAGGATGCCCGCCCTGGGCCGTGAATACTGTCACTGCACCCCAGCAGAGTGCTCAAGTAACCAAAAGCTCTCATACCCTACCTTTGCATAAGTCCTTCCCTTCCGGACTCAAACAAGTCCCAATCCCAGTCCCATCCCATAACTGTGTACTTAAGTAATAAAAATACTTTGCTGTTAAGTACTGTTTCCGTCATGTTTCTTCACTGAAGACTGTGTTTGAATGGGGTGCGTGGGGAAGTGCGTTGCTAATTGCATAGGACAGGCACCTTTCGCAGGGTACAGACACGGGGGCCGGATCAGCAGCGGGTAACACACACAGTGCAGTCAGCAGGCACCGTGGTCGGTATGGGAGGTGGTTTCCAGGTTCTGTGTGGGCGGTGGGGATGTGACTTTTTAGCGGGGGAGGGCGGGTACAGATCTTATACAGCGGTCCTTGTCGTGGACCGCTGAGTCACGCAGCAGAGGAATCTGTATCCGTCCTCCTCCGCCACAAGGCCACATAGCCCCCCGCACACAGAATCCCAAAAAGGAGGGATGGCAGGCTCCGTTGAAACAAGCAGTCCGGCAATGCGGACCGCTGTAGGAGCAGGAGCCTGTCATTCCTTGAGTTTAGAGGCGGTCTTTACATCAGCGCACACCCTACCCACCGCAGTCTGCGTTCCAGTTTCGACCCTTTAACGAAAAGTCATGAATAAAGAAACCTCTCCTCAGTAACAGTGTGACATGTATTTTATTTTTACACGTGTCTTGGAAGTGGAGGAAACGGGGAGAACGGGGTATTTAACCGAAGAGGAGAGTCAACAGTAACTGGGTAAAGAAACAGGGGCAGGTTCAGCTTCTCTGTAAAGAAACTGAACAGTCACAGGTCACGCTGCTCGCTGCTCGCTGGTATTTAAAGAGTTCCTTGTCGCTGTCCCAGGCGCCTGTATAGGGCTTCATGAGCAAGTGCATTCGCGGGCAGGCTGGGTCACCGAGGATCACTATAGGCAAATGCACATCCACAACAGTTATTTCGTGGTACGGGAAGAAACTACCTTCCAGCAGGCGTCTGAGCAGCCCACAGTTCCTGAGAACACACGCATCAGGAACCTTGCCCGGCCATACGACGTTCATGTTGGTAAAACGTCCCCTATGGTCCCCCAGTGCTTGCAGAACCATTGAAAAGTAGCCCAATTTCTCAGCAGCTGAATGTGGAAGAGGTGGACGATAAAGTGCGAGGAGGAGAAAATGGCGAGGATCGCAGCGGGCTCCATGCTTGCAGTGCTGTGGCGTCCACGCTGTCACTGACCAGAAAAGTGCACGAACAGATTGCCCGCAGGCGCTTTCAGGGAGGGAGGGAGTGAGGGCGTGATTGACGGTTCAATGACGACAGTTACCCAAAACCACCCTCGACACATTTTTTCCCCCAGCAGGCATTGGGGGCTCTACCCAGCATTCCAATGGGCAGCGGGGACTGCGGGAACTGTGGGATAGCTTCCCACAGTGCACCGCTTCGAAAGTCGACGCCGGCCCCGTTAATGTGGACTCAGAAGTTCGAATTAGTGTATTTAGTATGGATACACAAATTCGACTTCATAAGGTCGAATCCACAAATTCGAATTAAGTAGATTCGAAATAGTCCTGTAGTGTAGACAAGGCCCTAGTTGGCCCTGCTCACACTGTTTGGGGACACAACCAGCCTAACCTAGGCCCTGTTATCACCCAACACGACAATAGGTGGCGCCAACACACCCAAACTGAGCTACCTGAGAGCTGCTTCACCCCAGCCACTCAAATACATGCAGCCGACAGCAGCCAATTTCCCAGCTTTCCAGACTCTCATCCCCCACTGGAGTATACACCCAAAATTATGCCATCTTGTACTGCACAGGGAACTGTTCCGCATAAGCTCATAAAATTCGCCCTCTCCCTCAATGTGGAGAGGAATATACAACAGCCTTTACCCCTGAGTTATGGTTCCCACACACTTCGCTCCAATTCACTGGTTTGAATAAAGCAAAAACAAATCTATTAACTACAAAAGATAGATTTTTAAATGATTATAAGGGATAGCAAATAGATCAAAGCAGATTACCTAAGAAATAAAAAATGCAAACTAAGCTTAATATACTAAATAGATTGGGTATGAATAGCACATTCTCACTCTAAGAGATGACACAAGCAGGCTGCAGATTCTTAAGGGACAAGCTGCACTTGCTTTACAGCTTGGAATCCCCAGGCATTTCATTCCCAGGCTAGAAATCCCTTTAGCCAGGGTCCAGCACTTCCCCCACTTCAGTCTTTGTTTCTCAGGTCTTTGCAGGATCCTTCTTGTGTGGGGAGAGAAGAACCCCAATGATGTCACTCCCTGCCTTATATAGCTTTTGCATATGGCAGGAACCCTTTGTTTCAAAGCTTGGTTCCCAGACCAGTCTGTGGAAAAATACTGACATCCCAAGATGGAGTTCAGCATCATGTGTAGGGCTCTAGCAAATTCACGGTCCATTTTGGTCAATTTCACAGTCATTGGATTTTAAAAATCATGAAGTTCATTATTTCAGCTATTAAACCTGAAATGTCATTGTGTTGTAATTGTAGGGGTCTTTGTTAGGCGTGCTAGTGCCAGTGTAGGATTCAGGCCTGTACTTTTGCCTGAGATAGTATTTTGAGTTTGATTTTTTTTGATACACATACATTCTTACTAATAGGTGTGAACAAAAGGATCCTTACTAATAGGTGTGAACAAAGGACAATAATACTGTGTATGTTGCCTCTGCCTAGCCCGATGGGTTTGTTAGTATAATGGGAACAGATAAGAGCAGTTAAAGTGTTTTCTGGGCATGGTGGGAGTATAAAATATGAGCGCACACTTGAAGACTGCCTCAACTCCTATCTCAAGGCAAGGTCAAGCAACCAGTCGGGAGGAACAAGAGGAGACTGGGAGGAAGGTAAAAGACTAAAAGGCTGGAGAAATGCCTGCCCCTGACTGTAGCACAACCTCACTCCTTACCCCTCCCATGGGGTACAAAAGAGATGGGACACAGACCCCAGACCCACAACCCCCCAAAACGGAACATATTCATAAGTTGTAAGAGTTGGGACTGTGGGTGTGCATTTCAGGTATAATTATGCCTGCTGAAGGGGGTAGGATGGAACACTGGGAAACAAGGCTCTGCAGCGTCACAGTTATGGTATACATGCTTGCTGGAAACTAACCCCAATAAACATCGCATTGCCTGCACTTTGGACTTCTGGTCCTCTGCTTTCTGTCTGCATGACGAGAACCAGGGGAGAGGGTAAAGGGAAAGCCCTCTGTCAAGGCTGATTCCCCACTCTGGCACTTTGAGTGTCGAAGGTGGGGGCCAGCAAGGATTCTAAAAATTAATACTGGCCACTCCAGGCTTGTATTAAACTCCCAAGGTTACAGGTTTTCTCTGACCTTGGATGGGTAGATGCTGCCACCACCCAAGTGCAAAAACCCCTTTGAGAACCCAGGAAGGCGCACCTGGGAATTCCTTCCTGTGGGGTACCCTGAAGCCCTTTCTCACACACCCCTCGGGGAAGAGCTGAGAAAGATAACAAAGGAAATCAGCTAATTAAACAACATGTGCACAAACCACTTAGGGACACAAATCCAATCCTGTTCTTAAGAAAGGTAAATTTTATTAAAAACAAAAAGAAAGAAAATACATCTGGAACTTAGGCTTTTTGGTAGGTTTTTTAAAAAAGCCCAACAATTACAAGGATTAAGCATCAAGATAGCTTCTTGAGGTCCAGCTTAAAGGTTACAAGCAAAACAAAAGCACCTGGGGTTAGCACAGAGGAGTCCACAAGCCATAAAGAAATAAAAGAGATAAACCTAATTGCATCTTCCTAGACATTTCCTGATCTACTTACATATCTGGGGTTTCAAATGAGTAGTTTCTAGGTATGATCCGGTGATTTTTCATATCTGACCCAAAGCTTTTTACAGCATAGTTCCAGCCCTCTCTCTGCTCTCCAGGAGAACAACACAGACAAACAAGGGGGGAACTCTTTTTCCCAATTTTAAAAAGTTCTAGCCTTCCCATTGGCCCTTTTGGTCAGGTGCCTACTCCCTTCCTTTTACCTATGCAGGGAGACTTTTTAACCCTTTACAGGTAAAACAAATAGAGAACTACCACCAAGAAGGATTTATAGCTAACTGGCTGGCTGGGTATCCATAAAAGGGAGCCCCCCCCCACCCCTTTCTTTTATCATACCCTCTAACAGTCCTGACCCAAAAAGGAGTTGGGGGTGTGTGTGCAAGATTATTGTAGGGGGGGTTGCGGTACTGCTACCATTACTTCTGCACCGCTGCTGGCGGCGGCACTAGGCAGCTGGAGGGTGGCGGCTGCTGGCCGGGCAGAGCTACTGCCAGCAGCAGTGCAGAAGTAAGGATGACATGGTATGGGTATTGCCACCCTTACTTCTGTGCTGCTGCCTGCAGAGCTGGGCCCTCAGTCAGCAGCCATCACTCTTCAGCCATGCAGCTCTGAAGGCAGCAACGCAGAAGTAAAGGTGGCATGGTATGGTATTGCCACCCTTACTTCTGTGCTGCTGCTGGTGGGGCGCTGCCTTCAGAGCAGGGTGCCTGGCCAACAGCCGCCACTCTCCAGCCACCCAGCTGTGAAGGCAGCACAGAAGTAAGGGTGGCAATATCATGACCCCCCCCCAATAACCTTCTGACCCCACTGCAACTCCCTTTTAAGTCCGGACCCCCAATTTGAGAAACATCGGTCTCCCCTGTGAAATCTGTATTGTATAGGGTAAAAGCACACAAAAGACCAGATTTCACGGGGAAGACCAGATTTCATGGTCCGTGACACGTTTTTCATGGATGGGAATTTGGTAGGGCCCTAATCATGTGGTCTGATCACATGACCCTGTAGAATCAGCAGCCATTACTTGGAGGCTGTCTGTAACCTTCTCAGGAAGGCTCCCCAGGTGGGAGATAAGCTTTTCCTAAGGCCTTTTGTTTTTTTCCTAATGTCCCATTGCCTTGAATAGGCCCTTTCCCATCAACTATCTAGACTGAAAGCATCTTGTCTAGTCAGTTTTACCCTGGGGTAACTACATTTGAAATACAGATTTATAGTCAATATTCATATCTTCAGATACAAAAATGATACATGCACACTGTGACATTCTATACCTTGGGAGAGCACCCTGTAACCCCCTTATTCCTCATTTATATATAATTGTGATATTGCAAATAAAGCAGGCCATGTGAGGTATCGGGGAAGGGTTATGATCTGCTGAAAGTCATTTTTTTTATCTAAATATGTTAATCATTAACGCATATGAAATTATGAGAATGTGTTGTATCAGTATGGGCAACTTGCAGCCCATCAGGGTAATCCGCTGGTGGGCCACCAGACAGTTTGTTTACATTTGCACAGCTGTCCACAGCTCCCTGTGGTCGCGGTTCACCGTTCCTGGCCAATGGGAGCTGTGGGAAGTGGCAGCAGTGGGGCAGGGGTGGAGCAGGGGGCGGGAAGAGGCGGGGTTGGGGCCTTGGGGGATGGGGTGGAGTGGGAGCGGGGCCTGGGACAGAGCTGGGGGTCAAGCATCCCTGGTGCTTTGGAAAGTCAGCGTCTGTGACAAGGGAGGTAACCAACACCTGAGTGGATGCTGCTGAACAGAAATCACCAGCCATTGTCCAGCAAGGGAACTACAATGCGATAACTCACCTGCATACGGCCACACCAGGGGAACTGCTCAACCTGGCCTGGGGAATCAGCAGTGCCCACCAGACATGCCTGGACTTGTGTTCTCCAAGCACATGGGACTGAGGGTATAAAACAGAACACAGGGGCCTTTCTCCTGCCCCCCTCCCTTATGCTGCAAACAACAAAGACATTCAGAAGACTGAAGACTCCAACAGATTTGGCCCAGATTTAAGGAACAAACCTGTATATTAAAGACTGCAATATCCAGTGGGGTGAGAAAAACTGCTTAATCTAGATGTTGCCCAGTCTAATAGGGTTGAGAGTTTAGATTGCGTGCTTATATTTTATTTGATTTTGGTAACTAATTCTCATTTTTTGCCCATCACGTATAATCACTTAAAATCTATCTTTTGTAGTCAATAAATGTCTTTTACTGTTTATCTTTACCGGTGAGTTTGCCTGAAGGGTTTGGGAAGGGTGTGCTTGCTCAGGTTTACAAAGGCTGGTGTATATCCACTTTCCATCGATGAAGTGGTGAACCAATTAATAAATTTGCACTGCTCTGGGCAGTGCAAGACGGTATATTCCTGAGGTACAAGGTTGGGAGCTGGTGGAACTTGGCTGACGCCTACATCTGTGTGATTCATGAGTGGCTCTGGGAGCACTCATGCAACCTAGCTGAGTGTGGGGCTCCACATGCTGTTGTGCTGAGTGATAACAGGGCCTAGAGGGGTTTGCTGCTTGTCACTAGCAAAGCATTGTGAGAGACAGCCCAGGCTGGAGAGTAAAGGGGGCATGGCCGTCCCACAATTCCATGCTGCACCTCGAGGATTCCGTCACACATACAAATGGGATAATCATATTCAGCAAATCATAGCTTTTCCAATGACACCTCACATGACTTATCTTGCATTAAATATATTATAATTGTGTCAGAATCATATAAGAATATCACTGCGAAGAATATGAGGTGCAGTGTCACAGTTGGGAATGGAAACCCTCTAGTTCAGTAGTTTTCAACCTGTGATCTAAGATTTCCAAAGGGGTCTGCACCTCCGTTTGAAATTTTTTAGGGGGCCACAAATGAAAAAGGTTGAAAACCACTGATCTAGCTGTTTTTTGGAATAGGCGCATCCACAGTGTAAAAAAAAGAAAAACAAAAAAAAATACCTTTTCTTATTGTTCTGAGTGTGGGTCTGTGACACATGACCAGAAAAGGTTAAACATCCTGCAGGATGAATGACTCAAATTCAACCCTTAAAGACATATGGGGAGATAATGTTGGTGCTATTGTTTATTTACATATATATGGGTAGTGGTCAACAATGTAATCAACAGTCTCTATCTATGCTGTATTCTGATAATTCAGAGATCAAAAGAACATCCTAGCATTTAAATGAATTGTAAACATGGGATATCGCTGTATTCATCTCTCTTTGAAATATATAGCAAACCATCTGTGAATAGTGGAGGAACAGGCAACTGCCTTATGATAATTCATATAGCTAAGTACCGGTGATGGACCTACTTCAAAGTCGCCCTAATTACGGTACTTATTGTAAGCCAATTGGGACTCTGACCTGTCAAAGAAGGCCTGAATTGTATAAAAGATGTTTGGGTCCCAATTCTTTTTATCTCTGATCTGCTTGAGGTTTCATGCAGGGGAAGCCTAATCCATCAGGAGATCCCTGTTCTGACTGAACCACCCTGAAGATAAGCATTGGACTATAACCAATGGACTATTTCTGAAAGAACTCTTTGCAGCTACAAAGCTCACCATCTCTGCTATGAATCTGAATCACAAGACTGACTCATGTCTGTATGTATATTGATCTTTTAACCATACTCTCTTTTCTTTTTTAATAAATTTTAGTTTAATTAATAAGAATTGGATGTAAGCATATATTTGGGTAAGATCTGGAATATTCATTAACCTGGGAGGTAACATGTCCAATTCTTTGGGATTGGTAGAACCTTTTCTTTATAAGATGAAATAAGATTTTCAGAAATCTTCATCATATTTGACTTGGGTACCTGGATGGAGGCCTGAGACTGGGTTACTTTAAGGGAACTGTGTTGTTGGCTTCTGGGCAACCAGTGAGATGATAAAGAAGCTGATTTGGGCTGGCTTGGTAAATCTAAGTATTGGAATATCCACCAGCTTTGGGGATTGTCTGCCCCATTCTTTGCAGTTCACCCTAATTGAGTGACCTCAGCTGGCCTCCACTGGATCCCACTCACAGGGTCCCTCAAAGATTAAGCAGATGCCATGAACTACCTGTGATAAAACTCAACAGATTGAGACCATTGTGACCAGCATCACGTCAATAATTTGATCTCCAGCTCTGCCCCCCTCCCACCAAAAAACAAAAAAACTCTAGAACCTTTTTTTTTTAAATGGCTATCTTTCTAGACCCTTATATCCAGTGATGAGCTGCCAAAATATTAACAACCAGTTCCCTCCTCCTCACCCCATGAAGGGGTCATGCCCCCCCTCCGGGACTCCTGCCCTATCCAACCCCCCACGTTCCTTGACAGCCCCCCCACCGGGACCCCTGCCCCATCCACCCCCCTTCCCTATCCCCTGACTGCCCTCTGCCACCCCATCCAACCCTTTCTTTCATTCCTGATGGCACCCTGGGACCCCTGCTCCATCCAACCACCCCTTCCCTCTGTCCCCTGACTGTCCCTGGAATCCCTACCCCTGACTGCCCCCACTGCCCCATCCAACCCCTGCTCCTTCCTGACTGCCCCCCCGGACCCTTGCCCCCATTCAATCCCCCTGTTCCCTGCCCTCTGACCGCCCCGACACTAATCCACCACCCCCAACACCTCCTCCCTACTCCCTGTCCCCTCACCGCGCTGCCTGGAGGTGGGGGCCGGGCCAGGGCTGGGACCGGAGCCGCTCGGCCGAAGCCAGGGCGCTCGGCCGGGACTAGGGCCAGGAGCCGGGCCGGAGCCGCGCCGCCCGGCCGAGGTCGCGGCCGGACCCGGGAGCCGGTCAGGAGCCGTGCCGCCTGGCTGAGGTCGCGGCCGGACCCGGGAGCCGGGCAAGAGCTGTGGCGCCCAGCCAAGGTCGGGGCCGGACCCAGGGGCTGGCCGGGGTTGGGGGCCAGGCCGGAGCCCTGCAGCGTCTGGAGCCCTCCTCCTGCTCGCGTCCCCGCCCCAGCTCATTTGGGGGAAGCCGCTGCTTCCTTCTCAGCCCTCCCAGGCTTCCCGCGCAAACAGCTGATTCGCGGGAAGCTGGGGAGAGGGAGGAGAAGCCGAGGGAGCGTTCAGAAGAGGAGGCAGAGGCGGAGTGAGGTGAGCTGGGGCTGGGGGAAGGGCAGGGAGCTGCTAGAGCTTTTGTTAAATTTTAAAGCTCTTTTCGATCCAGTTGTCCCTGGTGGGACAACCGGTTCTAAACGGGCTTCTAAATTTAACAACCAGTTCCTGCGAACCGGTGGGAACCGGCTCCAGCTCACCACTGCTTATATCTCTGGAACCCCTGGCCAAAATGACTCCACATTTGGATTACTAATCCTACTCTTCAACCTCCTGAGGCACACCAAATTTAAAAGAAAACAAACTGAACATACCAATTTTAGAGGACTTAGAAAGATCCACCTTTAAACAAATGTCATGACATAACCTTATCTATAGGGGTGCTCCTGCACACTGTAATACTGATGTGCACATCAATTTCCATCTTCTTTATTATTCATGAGATAAATCTACATAAGGCCAATTGCCCATGAGAGATTTTAAACACTGGGCTGTTTTTTAAAGAGAGATACAAATACCACACATCTGAAAAATCAACATAATATTAATTAAACATGAGGAATACCATAAATTTGTATACAATAACCCAGGAACCGGCAACCTTTCAGAAGTGGTGTGCTGAGACTTCATTTATTCACTCTAATTTAAGGTTTTGTGTGCCAGTTATACATTTTAACGTTTTTAGAATGTCTCTTTCTATAAGTCTATCATATATAATATTATAATATATAATATATTGTTATATGTAAAGTAAATAAGGTTTTTAAAAAGCTTCATTTAAAATTAAATTAAAATGCAGCGACCCGGGACTGGTGGCCAGGACCTGGGCAGTGTAAGTGCCACTGAAAATCAGCTCGTGTGCTGCCTTTGGCATGCATGCCAATAGGTTGCCTACCCCTGCAATAACCTTTTTAGCTTTGCAAAAAACTTGGCTAATTTTGACCTCAGCTTTTTGTGAGTTAAGTCTACATAGACCCAGCTACCCATGATGTGTTTTAAAATCACTACATCTGCAAAATGGTGGGGGGGGGGGGGGTAAGAATCACAAATTTGCAAAAGTCTATCTGCCTGCTCATATACGGAAAACTCTTCTGGGCCTCATCATACCCTGTCTCACTTATTGCAGCCTTCTCCTGCTAGATTCCCTGAAACCCAGATCACTATTCTCTAGTCCACACAAAACCCAAATGCTACAATCATCTCCCTGACTCATCATGCTGACCACATTACCGTGCCTCTTACACTGTTTCAAGACCAAGATTCTTGTCCACGCCTTCAAGGGCCCATACGCCTCTGTCCCTCCCAATTTACCCACTGTCTCTTATTGCATGGCCCCTTGCCCTCCACTCCCCAGTGATACCAATGTCTGCCTGTTTATCCACTTCCTGCAGAAAGTCCTTTCCTTCTGCCATGCTGCCCCAGGTATGTGCATAGGCGGTGAGTTATATGGGCTCATGGTGCCCGGGCTCCAGCAATATTCAGGGCCCAGGAGCCCAGCTCCACCAATGTTTGGGGCCGGGGGAGAAACCCGGCCCCTCCTGCCGCCCCCATGTGCCTCCCCCGAGTGTCCCCCAGGCCCCACTTGCTGCCCCCGCTTGCCTTCCCGGGTCCCCGGAGCAGAGCATCCCTGTCTCTCCCCTGAAGTGCCATGCTGCCTCCCTCCCTCAGCTGCCGCCGCATGGTCCTAGTGCCCGCCATCCACTACTGCCAGGGCAGGCTGACCCTGAGCCTGCCCTTCCCCCTCAGACCCTTTCATTTTCCAATGGGACCCTCCACCAACACAGCCCCCCCACACACACAGTCACCACTCCTGCCCCACGCTGGACAAGGGGCAGCCCCATCCCCCACCCTCAGTGAGGCTACAATGAGGGGCAGCCGCAGGGGAGGAGGCGCACATGTGATGGCAGCCCCTCTCCCCCCCGGCACCCACTGCAGGGGAGACAAGGGGGCTTCCTGGACCTGAGAGGGGCCCTAGGAGCACATGCAGTGACCGTGGTGTGAGGTGAGTGTGGTGCAGGGGGGAAGTGAGGGGAGCCTTCCCCTGGAGCTCGCTGCTGCCTGTGGGGACAGGGCTGCAGGGAATCCTCCTCTCTGGCCCTTGCCCCGGGGCAGCCTGTCTGCACCCCAAACTCCTCATCCCCAGCCCTGTCCCACCCCAGAGCTCTCACCCCCTGCACCTCTGCCCTAGCCCTGAGCCCCTTCTCACACCCAAACCCCTCATCCACAGCCCTCACTGCTGCACCCCAGCCCTCTGCCTGAGCCCCTCCCACACCCCAAACCCCTCATCACCATCCCCACCCCAGAGCCCTCACATTTTTACATTATTTTAAAAAATATACAGTAACTCACTTAATGTTGTAGTTATGTTCCTGAAAAATGCTACTTTAAGTGAAACGAGAGTAAGCAAATCCAATTTCCCCATAAGAATTAATGTAAATGGGGGGTTAGGTTCCAGGGATTTTTTTTATATATATACACAGTATAAGTTTTAAACAAACAATTTAATACTGTACACACCAATGATGATTGTGACGCTTGGTTGAGGTGGAGGAGTCAGAGGGTGGGATATTTCCCAGGGAATGCCTTACTGCTAAATAATGAACTAGCACTCGGCTGAGCCCTCAAGGGTTAACACATTGTTGTTAATGTAGCCTCACACTCTATAAGGCAGCAGGAATGGAGGGTGGAGGGAGGAAGACAGCATGGCAGAGAGAGAGAGAGACAGAGACACACACCGTGTGTGTGTGTGTGTGTGAGAGAGAGAGAGAGAGAGAGAGAGAGAGAGACTTTGAGACAGCAGCTGCTGCCAGCAAGCTCCCTCCATTCTGAGCCCTGTCATGTCCCCCACCGCTCTGTGGAGACACCACCACCCCTCTTCCCCTTCCCGCCCCTGCACATAGGGTGACCAGACAGCAAGTGTGAAAAATCAGGACAGGGGGTGGGGGGTAAAAAAGACCCAAAAATCAGGACTGTCCCTATAAAATCAGGACATCTGGTCACCCTATCTGCACAGCAAGCAGGAGGCTCCCGGAGCAGCTCCAAGGCAGAGGGCAGGAACAGCACAGGGAAGTGGGTGGGAGGGACACCTGAACTGCCCAGCAATTGATAGCCTGCTGGGTGGCAGCCGCACAGGGAACTTAGGGGAGCTGATGGGGGGCTGTCAACCCACCCTGGTTCCAAGGCCCCACCAGCTAGCTCCAACAGGCTGCTCTTTCTGCAAGCAGGGGGCTGCCAAACAGTATAAAGGACCATTGGGCAACTTTAATGTTCTCTAATTCAGAGGTTCTCAAACTGTGGTCCATGGACCACCAGTGGTCCACGAGCTCCATTCAGGTGGTCCGCAGATAGTTCCCTCTAAGGTGCACTCCTGGGCAGCCGCACATGAGAGAATGAAGGGCCACCCACCTAATTAGTGGAGCCATGGCTGGTGGAGTCAGAGAGATGACTCCAGCAGACATGGATAAAGCTTCCTCAGGCTAAAAGCAGATGGTGGCAAGGTGCCTCACATCCCTGGGTATCCCCAGGAAGCATCACAGCCCTGGGAGACTCACAACCTCTCCCTGGGTGAGCCCATCCCACATAGAGAACTGTGTAATTACAGTGCTGGGGCCCCTCTCTTTTTCCACAAACTCTCATTACCACTGTATGTCTAATTTTGTCTGCCATCCCTTGGGGACAGGGATCATCTCTCTCCTATCTGCTCTGGGAGCAACCGTGCACAGAAAATATATATGAACAATGATGATGACAGTGATGAAGGTGCGCCATACGAGTTACATATATGGGAAAAAATGCACGTTTAACTATGCATGAGGAAATCATATTACAAATATGCAGACATACAATTTGCATTAAATGAATTATGCATGAGAATATTTACATGATATTAATTATGTGCAAGGTCTCTTTCATGCAGTTAATTATGTGTAAGCTGGGAATAGTCCTGCTATTGTGCGGAACTTTCCTGGCTTACACACTACCTCGGTGAAGTGCAGGTTAACTCACTTGAGTTTGAAAATCATCTGATTTTTTTTTTCAGAGTAATAGCCATGTTAGTCTGTATCCGCAAAAAGAACAGGAGTACTTGTGGCACCTTAGAGCAAGCCTCGACAATGTACGGCCCCCGGGCCGCATGTGGCCCACGGAGGCTCACTATGCGGCCCGCGGGGGGATTCTAAATCCCGCTGCTCTGCGGGCAGCCCAGAGCCCTTTGAATCCTGGCCGCGGCTGGGATTTAAAGGGCTCAGGGCTCCCCGCGGCTGCAGGCAGCCCAGAGCCCTTTGAATCCCGGCCACGGCTCCGGCGGCCGGGATAGGATTTAAAGGGCTCAGAGCTCCCCGGGGCTGCGGGCAGCCCAGAGCCCTTTGAATCCCGGCCGCAGCTCTGGCGCCCGGGCTGGGGCTAAGATTTAAAGGGCTCGGGCTCCCCTCAGCGGCAGGAGCTCTGAGCCCTTTAAATCCCTGCCCCAGCCCTGCAAAACTCTGGTTCACCTGGCCGCCGGAACCCCAGGCCCTTTAATTTGCCCCTGAGGGCTCCCAGCCACCTCTTCAGCTGGGAGCCCCGGGTTCATTTAAAATAAAGTATCACCTCCCCACCCCCAACCTTCCTTTTTGGCCCACAGCTGTTTTGGTGGGGCAGGGCTGGGGAAGGAAGGTTTGTTTCCGCAGGGCTGGGCGGCGCTGGGGTGGGATGTTTCGGCAGGGCCGGGAGGTGCTGGGGGCCGGGGGGGGGTTCTGCCCTCAGCTGATTTCTTTGGAGTAATGTGGCCCTTGCCGCTTTACAAGTTGTGCAGGCCTGCCTTAGAGACTAACAAATTTATTTGAGCATAAGCTTTCGTAGGCTACAGCCCACTTCATCGGATGCATAGACTGGAACATATAGTTTGAAGATATATATACATACAGAGAACATGAAAAGGTGGGCATTCCCCTACCAACTCTAAGAGGCTAATTAATTAAGAGAGCTTGTCAGCAGGAGAGAAAAAACTTTTATAGTGATAATTAAGATAACCCATTTGAGACAGTTTGACAAGAAGATGTGAGGACAGGTCTGCTCTGTGGGCTGCTTCTGTGACTCTGCTCCCAGCACTGGCTTGTTTCCTAGGCTGCTTTTCTGACCCCTTTTGCTATCACAGCTCTGCTCCCCAGCTGAGCCTGGCCTACTGCTTTCTCCTTAGCTCAGCCCCACTCTGTCAGACCCAGGCAATTCCAGGTCATACAGAGAAGTGGACCCCGCTGGCTTCCTGACTGCCTGATTAGCCTACCCGCCCTGTCAATCAGGCTGACCTGGAGCAATGGCCTCGCCCCCTTGTTCTTAGGGCCTATCAGTCTCAGGGCCCTGATTTCCCATCGACCCTTCCCCTTCCTTTTGGTACTGGGAGCTAGCCAACCAAAACACCCCCACTGAGTTTTAGTAAGGGGACAACATAAGCATAAGAGAAACACACAACTACAGCAACTGCAAAGCACTGGCAGAGAGCATAACAGAGGCAAGTCATCTCTGCACATAATATTTGCATATTCAAGAGTAATATTAGCATAATAATTATTAATTAAACGTATAAAACCAGAAGAACGGTACATTGGATATTGAAATTAATTTTCATATAACTCGTGGGGTGGTGACAATAGGACACGCTCCAAAAATGCAGGAGAAAGGCTAAAGGAGGCCGATTGCGCGCTAGGCTTATTAGCATATGATAAATATGCATAAGGTTCGCCCGCGCTAACGGTATTCTGACTTTGCTGGTGGGCCGTTGGGACCGCGCTAGCTGCACCACCCTCTTCCGCCGTTCGCCTGGTGCCCGATAGTAACCCTCGCCTCGCCTCCTTCTCCCCCTCCCCTGACCGCTCTCTCCTGTCCACGGCTTGACCAATGGGGAGCCGGACCCCACCCCATACTCAGGGCCCCGCCCCCTCTTGCCCAATCAGAGTCTGATTCCCGGAAGAGGCTCAGCCAATCGTTGGTTGACAAGGACGTTCGTCGCTCCACCCTCACGTGGAGTAACCTTTGCCTCAGTTAGCTCTCGGCCCTGCCCCGCTGCCGCACACTGGCCAATGGGAGGCGGTGTGGGGAGCGTGGCAGGAGCCGCGCAGCCAATAGTTACCAAGTGGGTGTGGCCTAGGTGAGGGGGCCGCGCCGGCGGCTGTTGCAGCTGCCGGGTTCGGGGAGCCGCGGTGGGTCTGGCCGGGCGGCCCGGGGAGAACATGGCGGTGGCGGGGGTCGGTCTGGGCCTGGCCCAGGCAGCGGAGGCGCTGGGCTCCTCCGAGCAAGCGCTGCGCCTCATCGTCTCCATCTTCCTGGGTAAGGGCGGGGGTCGGCGCCGGGCGGGCGGGGAGGCGGGCCGAGGGCGAAGGGCAGCCGGTAACGGACGGAGGCGGGTGAAAGGTCTCGCGCGCGCCCCGCGCCTGCGCTGCGCATCCCCCGTGTGCGCCTCGGCTGCGGCGTGGGACCCCAGCCTGGGCTGCCCGCGTGCCTCGTGTGGCCGCGTGCCCGCTGCCCTGCTGCCCAGGGGCCAGTGTAGAGCCCTGGCTGCACAGACAGTTAGGGACACGGGCACATCCTCGGGGCTGGCTAAGCGGACACGTTCACCGAAGGACACATCATAGGCTGGGCAGAAATGCCACGTGCATGGTCAGTGTCAGCGAGAAACCCCTTAGGAAGGTGGTAGCGAATCCCACTGGTGTTTGATGCTGGGATAGAGCAATAAGAAAGAGTCCTTCCTTGTGTGCTTCTGAGACCGTCCCACCAGAGACACTGCTTTGCTCTGGGCCCTCGGCCCTGGACACATAGTGACAAACTGGAGGGTGCTCCACGTGATGCTCTGGGGGGCTAGAAGAGTCCCACTCTGGTTCAAAGACTTTGGTTTACCTGGCTTGTCAAAGCTGTGATAAGAGTTTGGTATAATAAGCTTACAAAATAGCTGAAGGGCCTAAACCGCTAGTAAGCAAAGAAATTATTTTCTATCATAAATGGGGGTGTAACTGAAAGGAATGAGATCAAGGTAATGAAAATTAGTGTTTAGAGTACTCACTCTGTGATGTAAGAGGCTATGGGCCTGGGAACACTATTCCTGGGGACACTTTTTAAATTGGAAAGCCAGTGTGTACATACAGAGATAAGAGCATTGCCTGCTTGACTGAGCAGGGGATGTAAAACTCACGACTCGTGTTCCATTCTCTGCTCTGTCCCTGTGTTGTGCAACCCTGAGCAGGTCCCTTACCCACTGTGCTGCAGTTTTCCAATTTGTAAAACAAGGATAAATACATCTGCATTTTGAGGGATTTTGAAACTTAAGTACCTTGGTACTGTATGTAGGTGATAAATATCACATGCACCTCTGATTTCGTATGAACTGTCTTACATCTGGACACGCACATGATGCACACATGAATCTATGCCAAACATCTCTACAGAGAAGCATTCCTACCCAACTGGCTGTGTAGGTAGGCACCCTGTTAGCAGGACTGCATTGAAATGGCATATCACTCCAGTAACTACCAGGTGGGTGAGGGAACACTGCATGTTTATTGGTTAACAGCTAGGGCACTGTGCCAGTGCCTCACCTGGGATGGAAACTATGTGGCAGAATTACATCACAGCTAAGATCAATGTACACCTCAGAGAATACACCCAGTGGTTCTCAATCTGTTTATTATTGTGGGCCACAGGTTGAAGGCCACAGTGCCCCCCACCTCCCCACAGACCCCTACGGCCAGCGCTTCCAACCCAGAGACCCCTTGACAGTGGGGCTAGGAGTGGAGCCTGGGGCGGCTGGCAGGGACCCTGGACCCTGCTGTGTGGGGTTGGGCAGCAGCCCCGACCTGCTGGACCCCACTGTGGGGGCCAGGTGGCCGGGCGGCTGGGTAGCAGCCCAGACGCTGACCCTGTGGGGCTGGCTGGCAGCCCCGGACCATGGACCCTGCAGGGTCAGGTGGCAGCCCCAGACCCCCGCTGCGTGGGGCCAGGTAGAAGCCTCAGCCCTGAGCCTGGACTCGGCTACACCAGGCAGCTGGGAACCTGGACCCTGTTGCATGGCCCAGTGGCCTTTAGCACACAGTTAATTGGGCCACATGTGGCCTGTGGGCTGCAGGTTGAGAACCACTGGAATAGCCTCTGTCAAAATATAGCATATTAAAAAGGGCTTTCTATGTAAACTGGTCCAGGAAGCTACATATACAGTGATTGAGGCTCCCAAGCGGTTGCATGGGGCCAAGAAGTGTTTTCACAAAGAAGAGACATTAACTTGAAGTTTCTCTTCAAATATAGGTTTCATGAATCTCTGTTGTAAGTGTCCTGAGAGCTCTGATTTTGTGAACTTGGAACTGTTAAATAGTAGGGTCTGTTTAAGCAATGTGTCCCTTCACCATCTCTTCCAACCTGAGTGGCTACCGCTGCTAAGCAAAGTTGCACTGGCTTAACTAAAGGTGTGATTTTTATGTTGATTTAGTTAAGCAAGTGCAAAAGGCTTTGTGGATACTATTATTTTGGTTTAGTTTAAGACTATTAGGAATCAATTTAAGCTAAACTGAAACAAACCACACTTAAGCAGAAGGAAGAGTCCACAGAGAGAGAATGTCCATACAGGGACAGTCTATCTAAATTGATTTAACCAAAGGTATTGTTTTAAACCAATGTAACCTTCTCATGTAGCGTTCCTTGAAACTGCTGAAGTTAGCAAGCAGGAACCCAACAGGCTAGAAATCTAGTGGCCTTTGTTGCCTTATTGATCTCCTTTTCCATGTGTGAAAATTGGTGTTTACTGCATGTAGTTTTTATTCATGGTTAGAAGTGGTGTGTTAGTGGAAGAACTTTGGCCAATTTTGATCTGGAGGCCTGGCCTACACTACAAAGTTAGGTCGACATAAGCTGCCTTGCGTCGACTTAATTGTGCATGTGTGTACACTTAAATTTGTCTCCCACTGACGTAAGCACCCTGTTACACCGACATAGTAACACTGCCTTCCTGAGCGGTATAGTGCCAACGTTAATGTAGCACAAGTGTAGATGCTGCGTGACTGATGTCGACCCTAACAGTTCTCTAGCAGCTATCCCACAATGTCTGATGTTACTCCACTGCCTAGGTGTCACAGAGAGCAGAAGGCCCCACGAATTTGTGTTTTCCTGATTGGCTTGGCGAGCACACCTAGCAGCTCTCCATTGTTGTGTGCAGCTGACCATGTTGGCTGCACGCTCTAGATATGCTCTGGCTTGGCATAGATGGGAGATATTGGCTCTCCTTAGCCTATGGGGAGAAGAGGCTGTGCAAGCACAGCTTTGGACTAGCTGTAGAAATGTTGACATCTATGAAGGGATTGTTCAGGGGATGATGGAGAAGATGGGGACCAGCAGCAGTGCCGTGTGAAAGCGAAGGAGCTGTGGCAGGTGTATCAGAAGGCCAACAGTCAATACATTATCAAGCCGCAGACCTGCTACTTATATAAAGAGCTACATGTGAAACTTGACAAAGGCACCACCACCCCACATACTAACATCGATACTTCCAAGGACCCTGACCCACAGGACCCTGGCCTGAACAGCAAGGAGAAGGAAGAAGAGGAGGAAGGAGGAACTGGCAACTGGGGAGTCCATCTGTGCCATGAACCAAGACCTGTTTGAGTCTCCACTGCAGTCCAGTCAGTCCTGGCAGCCAAGCACAGACAAGCCCAATGCAGAGGAAGGAACCTCAGGTAAGTGCGTCAATTTATTTCCCATTACAGTGATGGCACCCCCAACTTAACAGGATGCAGCTATCGACTTCACATTAATTTATCCAAACTAGAAGAGGTAGTGGTACAACAAAGAGAAATAGTGTTGTGATGTGCCTTTCATTGCTCTGTAGCGTTAGGCAAGGGGGACCCTGTGGGGCAGTTTATGTACGCTGGGATGTCCCTTGAATCCTTCTGAGAGATCTGGATGAAACTTTCACTGAGGTACTCTGCAATCTTCTCCCAAAGGTTTTTAGGGATGGCAGCCTTATTTCTTCCTCTTCAGTAGGAAACTTTCTGCATGCCACTCAGCAATAACTTCGGCAGGCACCATTGCAGTACACAGGCTAGTACGAGCCTGCGTGTCTTTGGAATGCCAGCAGCAACTGGGCTCTCTGTCTGCCTTTGTTACTTTCAGGAGTGAGATACCAGTGAAAGTCTCCACTGCCTGTGGAAAATGGTGCCAGTATTCCATACCATTTCCCTATATTTATAGTTTCATGCAGCCAAGCAATTCTCTCATTTCCCTCATGCATGGTGCTCATACTCACCATGGCTGGTGCTGTGAATGGTACCAGGGATCAGGAACTCAAAAGCATAAGTGTCCATAAGTTTGTCTTGTTTAACACTTTAGAGGTGTGAGGGAAGGGGAGAATTCTGAATCTAATTTTCACTTTCTGTTGTAACTATGTTGACTGTGACTATACTGACTATAGTACTGCTCTGTGTTTTCTCTGCAGCTGCAGCTGCCGCCATTGCAGCTTTGAAATTTCCCCCACCACACCCAGGAAACACCTGAGCCAGATAAGGGAAAGAAGAGGACTCAGGATGACATGTTCAGTGAGATCTTGCATGCCAGTGCTGCATCAGACCATGAGCACATGGTCTGGAAGGTCAACATTGCAGACAGCCTGGAGAAGGAAAGAGTGGAAAGGACAGAGGCCCGGGAGTCCCAGCAGGAAAAGGACAGTGAAATACACCAGGACATAATGGGGCTTCTCAGGCAGCAATCACAGATACTACAGCTCTGATGGACTTATAGGTTCAACAATCCCGGGCTCACTTTCCTCTGCAACCCACTGAGAACTCCATTATGGGACCTCCCTGCCTTGCCCCCAACATTCCACATGGCATCAGGGGCTGCTGCATTACCCGTACCACTCCACCCTGGGGTACATTAAAGACAATCACAGCTTCACATACACTGACCTGTGAAAACCTCAGTTGGTCTGTGTAGCTGAAATTGACATGAATGTTCTTTTTCCTTCATAAATTCCGTTCTTGTTAATTTATTACATTTTATTAATTTTTAATTTTTATTTATTTTAAAACTGCACTTTTTGTACTGATTTGGCAACAGAATAAAATTATATTATTTAGAACATAATTTATCTTTATCAGTTCACAACATATGTTGCTGAGTGCCTAGCAGTTCTAAAAGCAACCAATTATACATTACAGCACAGTGTCACAAAACTCATAGGATTGGTCACAGACAAAATTAATAGGTGCATTGATCATATTAGAATCATACACGTACACCAAGCACCACGCAGTTCTTAACAGGCCACAAAATAGCAGAGCCTGGTAGAACACAGTACACCACAGTGTATTACTGTGGATCACTCTTGAAGTAGTCTTTAATAGAATCATAGACTCTTAGGGTTGGAAGGGACCTCAGGAGGTCATCTAGTCCAACCCCCTGCTCAAAGCAGGACCAGTCCCCAACTAAATTGTCCCAGTCAGGGCTTTGTCAAGCCTGACTTTAAAAACCTCTAAGGAAGGAGATTCCACCACCTCCAAAGGTAACCCATTCTAGTGCTTTACCAGCCTCCTAGTGAAAAAGTTTTTCCTAATATCCAACCTAAACCTCCCCCTCTGCAACTTGAGACCATTACTCCTTGTTCTGTCATCTGGTACCACTGAGAACAGTCTAGATCCATCCTCTTTGGAACCCCCTTTCAGGTAGTTGAAAGCAGCTGTCAAATCCCCCCTCATTCTTCTCTTCTGTAGACTAAACAATTCCAGTTCCCTCAGCCTCTCCTCCTAAGTCATGTGCTCCAGCCCCCTAATCATTTTTGTTGCCCTCTGCTGGACTCTTTCCAGTTTTTCCCCATCCTCCTTGTAGTGTGGGGCCCAAAACTGGACACAGTACTCCAGATGAGGCCTCACCAATGCTGAATAGAGGGAAGTGATCACGTCTCTCGATCTGCTGGCAATGCCCCTACTTATACAGCCCAAAATGCTGTTAGCCTTCTTGGCAACAAGGGCACACTGTTGACTCATATCCAGCTTCTCGTCCACTGTAACCCCTAGGTCCTTTTCTGCAGAACTGCTGCCTAGCCACTCGGTCCCTAGTCTGTAGCAGTGCATGGGATTCTTCCGTCCTAAGTGCAGGACTGTGCACTTGTCCTTGTTGAACCTCATCAGATTTCTTTTGGCCCAATCCTCTAATTTGTCTAGGTCCCTCTGTATCCTATCCCTACCCTCCAGTGTATCTACCACCCTCCCAGTTTAGTGTCATCTGCAAACTTGCTGAGGGTGCAGTCCACACCATCCTCCAGATCATTAATGAAGGTATTGAACAAAACCGGCCCCAGGACTGACCCTTGTGGCACTCCGCTTGATACCGGCTGCCAACTAGACATGGAGCCATTGATCACTACCCGTTGAGCCCAACGATCCAGCCAGCTTTCTATCCACCTTATAGTCCATTCATTCAGCCCATACGTCTTTAACTTGCTGGCAAGAATACTGTGGGAGACTGTATCAAAAGCTTTGGTAAAGTCAAGGAATAACACGTCAACTGCTTTTCCCTCATCTACAGAGCCAGTTATCTCGTCATAGAAGGCAATTAGGTTAGTCAGGCATGACTTTCCCTTGGTGAATCCATGCTGACTGTTCCTGATCACTTTCCCCTCCTCTAAGTGCTTCAGAATTGATTCCTTGAGGACCTGCTCCATGATTTTTCCAGGGACTGAGGTAAGGCTGACTGGCCTGTAGTTCTCCAGATCCTCCTCCTTCCCTTTTTTAAAGATGAGCACTACATTAGCCTTTTTCCAGTCATACGGGACCTCCCCTGCTTGCCATGAGTTTTCAAAGATAATGGCCTATGGCTCTGCAATCACATCCGCCAACTCCTTTAGCACCCTTGGATGCAGTGTGCCCAGCCCCATGGACTTGTGCCCATCCAGCTTTTCTAAATACTCCTGAACCACTTCTTTCTCCACAGAGGGCTGGTCACCTCCTCCCCATACTGTGCTGCCCAGTGCAGTAGTCTGGGAGCTGACCTTGTTCGTGAAGACAGGCAAAAAAAGCATTGAGTACATTAGCTTTTTCTACATCCTCTGTCTCTAAATTATCTCCCTTATTCAGTAAGGGGCTCACACTTTCCTTGACCACCTTCTTGTTGCTAACATACCTGAAGAAACCCTTCTTGTTACTCTTAACATCCCTTGCTAGCTGCAACTCCAAGTGTGATTTGGCCTTCCTGATTTCACTCCTGCATACCTGAGCAATATTTTTATACTCCTCCCTGGTCATTTGTCCAATCTTCCACTTCTTGTAAGCTTCTTTTTTGTGTTTAAGATCAGCAAGGATTTCACTGTTAAGCCAAGATGGTCACCTGCCATATTTACTATTCTTTCTACACATTGGGATGGTTTGTTCCTGCAACCTCAATAAGGATTCTTTAAAATACACCCAGCTCTTCTGGACTGCTTTCCCCTTCATGTTTGTCTCCCAGGGGATCCTGCCTATCAGTTCCCTGAGGGAGTCAAAGTCTGCTTTTCTGAAGTCCAAGGTCCGTATTCTGCTGCTCTTCTTTCTTCCTTATGTCAGGATCCTGAACTCAACCATCTCATGGTCACTGCCTCCCAGGTTCCCATCCACTTTTGCTTCCCCTTCTAATTCTTCCCTGTTTGTGAGCAGCAGGTTAAGAAGAGCTCTGCCCCTAGTTGGTTCCTCCAGCACTTGCACCAGGAAATTGTCCCCTGCACTTTCCAAAAATGTCCTGAATTGTCGGGTGCACAGCTGTATTGCTCTCCCAGCAGATATCTGAGTGATTGAAGTCCCCCATGAGAACCAGGGCCTGTGATCTAGTAACTTCTGTTAGTTGCCAGAAGAAAGCTTCGTCCACCTCGTCCCCCTGGTCTGGTGATCTATAGCAGACTCCCACCACGACATCACCCTTGTTGCTCACACTTCTGAACTTAATCCAGAGACTCTCAGGTTTTTCTGCAGTTTCATACTGAAGCTTTGAGCAGTCATACTGCTCTCTTACATACAATGCAACTCCCCCACCTTTTCTGCCCTGCCTGTCCTTCCTGAACAGTTTATATCCATCCATGACAGGACTCCAGTCATGTGAGTTATCCCACCAAGTCTCTGTTATTCCAGTCACATCATAATTCCTTGACTGTGCCAGGACTTCCAGTTCTCTCTGCTTGTTTCCCTGGCTTCTTGCATTTGTGTATAGGCACTTAAGATAACTTGCTGATCGTCCTGCTTTCTCAATATGAGGCAGTAGTCCTTCCCTCTTGCACTCTCCTGCTTGTGCTCCCTCCTGGTATCCCACTTCCCCACTTACCTCAGGGTCTCCTTCCCCTGGTGAACCTAGTTTAAAGCCCTCCTCACCAGGTAAGCCAGCCTCCTTGCGAAGATGCTCTTCCGTCTCTTCATTAGGTGGAGCCCGTCTCTGCCTAGCAATCCTTTTTGGAACACCATTCCTGGTCAAAGAATCCAAAACCCTGTCTCCGACAGCACCTGCGTAGCCATTCATTGACTTCCACTATTTGACGGTCTCTACCTGGGCCTTTTCCTTCCATAGGGAGGATGGATGAGAACACCACTTGAGCCTCAAACTTCTTTATCCTTCTTCCCAGAGCCACGTAGTCTGCAGTGATCCGCTCAAGGTCATTCTTGGCAGTATCGTTGGTGCCCATGTGGAGAAGCAGAAAGGGGTAGTGATCCGAGGGCTTGATGAGTCTCGGCAGTCTCTCCGTCACATCGTGAATCCTAGCTCCAGGCAAGCAGCACACTTCTCGGTTTTCCCGGTCAGGACGGCAGATAGATGACTCAATCCCCCTTAGGAGGGAGTCCCTGACCACCACCAGCCGCCTCCTCTTGGGAGCGGTGGTCGTGGAACCCCCATCCCTAGGAGAATGCATCTCATGTCTTCCAATCGGTGGAGTCTCCTTGTGCTCCCTTCCCTCAGATGTATCATCTGGTCCACTCTCCACATTAGTACCTGTATCTAAGAGAACATGAAAACGGTTGCTCACCTGTATCTGCATTGCTGGTACATGGATGCTCCTCTTTCTTCTTCTGGAGGTCACATGCTGCCAATTTTCTTCACCATCCTTCTGTCTCCACTGCACAACCTGCTCTCATTCTTCAGAAAGTTGTGACTGCAGAAGCATATTCTGATGTCTGTCCAGGAAATCTTCATTTTCTTTTTCAAAGTCTCCCTGAGCTGTGTAGCTCTGTGTGATGCTCTTTTAAGAGGCCTTGTCTGGTTTTTTAAACTCAGTAGGTAACTGCTTCATCTCCGCCCTTTTACCCTGATGGAAATTTTTCTCCCTTTGCTGCACACACATTATGCAGGACACAGCAGGCAACTATAACTAAGGTTAAGATCTTGTCAGGGTTATTTTTAGTAAAAGGGACAGGTCACAGACAATAACAAACATTCACAGAAGCTTGTGATCTGTCCCTGACTTTTACTAAAAATAACTGACAAAATGGGGAGGAAGGAGGGCCCAGTACCCACTGCTTCTGGGGCTCTAGGGTCCCCCCCCCCACCGCCTGTGGCAGCAGGAGGCTATGGGGGGACCCTCCAGCTCTGCCACCCCAGGGCTGAAGCGGAAAATGTCACAGAGGTCTCTGGAAGTCACAGATTCCGTAACCTAATGACAAAATCTTAGCCTTAGCTATAACCATTGGGATATTTGTCTCACTGAGTTCCAATCTGGTAAGTAAACGGTGTCAGACACCCTTTCATCTCCCAGAAACATTCACCTGTCATTCTGCACCTGTTGAGCCTGTAGTTCAATCTCTCCATGGTGCTATCAGTGTGATGATAGGAATTTTCTTAATATTTTGTATGAATGCTGTGTGCCTCAGTTTCCCCTATGTGCTACATGTTTAACTGGGTGGTGGGAAGGGCTTGTCAAAGACTCAGCAGACAATGGGCGCTCCAATGGTTGGACATCTGGTGCCTAGCAACTGATGACCAAGGGCTGCCGACACCCTCTGCAGAAAGCCAGCTGGCTGTGACCAGCTGGAGAACGAAGCGCTAAGGGTGGTAGCCAGGTGTGACATTACTGACATAACCTGTGACAGTGTAGATCATTGTTGCAACCACTGTTATGTATTTGCAGCAAATATTGTACAAAGGTTGTTGTGTAAGGTGTCTATGGAAAGGTTGTGATTTGGTGAGTATGATTATACTAGCTGTATGTGTGTATCCTTTTTGTAGTTGAAGTTATGAATGTTGGCTCTACACTGTCTGTATTTCAAACTTATGCTATGCTTCTGGGCGACACCCCAGACAAGTTGGTGTCAGCTCTGCCTAGCCTGCTTGATGGCGCATTAAGGATCATCAGCTATACAACTGACCCATTGAAAGAAGGCAGATATGCCTTGTGACTCAGCAAGGTATGCAGAGACATGCCTAGGGACAGAACTCTAAGGTTTTTCTGTGCCACATGCTGGACAGCTTATCTTTGGAACAAAGAAAGCAAGGGGTTTGTTACAGGAGTGGGTGGGTGAGATTCTGTGGCCTGCATTGTGCAGGAGGTCAGACTAGATGGTCATAATGGTCCCTTCTGACCTTAAAGTCTATGAGACTATAAAAAGATGGAGGAGATGCAGCATCCTGTCTTCAATCCTGCTTCTTGCCTCTGGAGGGACTTTGCTACAAACTGAAGCTCTGAACAAAGGACTGAATGACCCATCCCAGCTGTGGATGTACTCCAGGGACTTGATTTGAACCTGCAGTTTATTCCATCACTGCTACAAGCCTGAACCAAGAACTTTGCCATTACTGTATGTAATTGATTCCATTTAACAAATTTTAGCTCTCATCTATATCTTTTTTCCTTTTATGAGTAAACCTTTAGATTTTAGATCCTAAAGAATTGGCAACAGTGTGATTTATGGATAAGATCTGATCAGTATATTGACGTTGATCTGGGGCTTGGTCCTTTGGGATTGGGAGAACCATTTCTGTTTTACGGGGGTATTGGTTTTCATAACCATTCACTCCCATAGCAAGTGGCATTGGTGGTGATACTGGGAAACTGGAGTGTCTAAGGGAATTGCTTGTGTGACTTGTGGTTAGCCAGTGGGGTAAAACTGAAGTCTTTTCTCTGTTTGGGTGTTTTGGTTTGCCTTGGTGTGCAAAGGAACCCCAGCCTTGGACTGTAACTGCCCTGCTTTAAGCAATTTGTCCTGAATTGGCACTCTCAGTTGGATCCCACCAAAGGCAGCATCGTTACACCAGGTGACCTGTTTTCCCCCAGGAAACAACAAAGGACAGAGGAGGAGCCAGGTGTTGGTAGTGTGGTCTGTTGGAAGGAGGACTCTGGCTTCTGGACTGGGACTTGATAGGTCAGAGAGAACTCTGGAAAGAGCCAGGTGGACTTTGCTGTAACTTTTCTGTTCTCTGTGCTAACCAAGTACTTCCTATACTGTGTTCCAGACATCTAATAAGCCCTTCTGTTTTTTACAACACTCGCTGAGAGTTATTCTAGTCTAAGGAAGTGGGGGTGCACTGCCCCCTTTGGGTGTGCAAGCCTTCCCCCGGGTGTCCAAATCAAGTGGACTCTCTGAGGGGATTTCACGGAGTAAGCAGCGGTGCTGAAGGCTCCAGCGTTCAATTCCATGAGGCGGTGAAACTAATGGGTTTACCCCAATAAGAGTGAGAGACCCTAAGGGGGTGAACACTCTGAAGGGGTCCTACCAGGGACTGTTCCAGAGCACCAGACCTGTGGATCTATGACAGCCAGTGTACAGTTCATGATGAGCCAGGGCAGCAAGGGGTAGGCTGGGATCCCCAGGTTTACTATTGGCATTTCAACATTCCCAATGGTAATCTGGTGGTTAGGAAAGAAAGTCCCTGCTTGTAGCTGTCTGAAGAATCCTGTGTCTTTTTAAAGATACAAGCATCATGCACCTTCCCAGACCAGCCCTGTCAGTGAAGTGTCTCCAGTGATCCATGAACACTTGCATAACCAAAAAAGAGTAGCCCTTTCTGTTGATGTATTCTGTGGCCATGTGGTCTGGTGCAAAATTAGGGATGTGTCCCTGTCACAAAGTCCCCGGACGATGCTCTGGAACTGCTCCCCACAAAGCCAGTCAGGACTTTGGGGAGCCTCCTCTCCCTTGGAGCAGACTGTCTTCAGGGCAAGAAGCTCACATGGCTTCACCTTCCTGGGTCTGATCTTGGAGCATTCAGCATATGCCCCTCCATGCGCTTCCCACAGCGAGTCCACCCAGGCCCAAGTGGGGTCCTGGGGAAGCCAGAGGGTCCTGCACGCACCCCCACTTCACAGTCAGACGTGATTCTTAGCCAGCCAGTAAAACAGGACAGGAACACGGTCTAAAACAGAGCTTGTAGGTACAGAGAATGGGACCCCTCAGCCAGGTCCATTTTGTGGCCCGGCGAGCCAGACAACCCCATCTGCCCTCACTTCCCGTCCCCAGCCACCTCCAAACTGAAACCCCCTCCAGCCCCTCCTTTCTGGCCTTTAGGAAACATTAAGAACAGTCCCACTTCGTCACATCTCTCCCCCCTTCGAGACTGAACTGAGCAAGGTCACTTTAGCTGGTGACCTGGGGAAGTTCGAACCCACCAACGTTCCCAGGGGTGCCCCATCATCTCTCCCATTCCTTGGTGGGAGTTACACCAGGCCCTTCCAGTTTCACACCCTCCTGTGGGTCTGTTGTGCTTGATGGCACTTGCAGGCTGCATGTGGGAACGTTTATGTGGCCCGTACCCTTTTTTCCACCCCAACACCCCTGGGGTTTAAACTGAGATTGGAGGGCTGCAATTCGGGCTCTCTTGGTTAAGAGCCCCCATCTTGACCTTGGCCACCCTCTGAACAGGTGTCTCTGTCACCCGCAGCTCGGCATCAGCCCCTTGCATTTGACACCGTCACGTTGGAATGGGCCAATCTTTGATCATCTCCACCTTGCACTTTTCGGCTTTTACCATCAGTCCTGCCTCCTTGAGGCAGCCCAGCACCCTCTTCACCTGGGACACATGTTCCTCCCAGGTCTGGCTAAAGACACACATGTCATTGTATGCCAGGGCCAAGTTCTCCATCCCCCTCAGCTTGCTAGAATCTCCTCAGGCCTAGGCATGGGGGTAGGCATCGGACATGGTGATGGCTTTAAGCTTCCAATAGTCCCCACAGAACCAGATCATCCCATCTTCCTTGGGGAACAGCCCCATGGGTGAGGCCTGTGGGCTGTTGAACGCCTGGATCACATCTAAAGCTAGCAGGTCCTTGACCTCTCTCTCCAGGTTCTGGGCTGCTTTCCCAGTGACTCTGAACGGGGAACACCTGATGGGGAGATTGGCTCCCACCTCAGGGAAAAGATCCACCAAGGGGTCTTTCCCCTTCTCCTCCCAATCCTCCCCTTCCAGGTCCAGGGGTCCCCTCACTCTCCTCCCATACAGCAGCTCAAAAGGGAAGAACCCTGTGGATTCCTGGGGCACCACTAGCTGCCTCCCGATTCCCCACAGTTCTACTTCCCCTTAGGGAGCCCATTTCCGCTACAGGAATCCCTTCTCCCACAGGAATCTGTCCCTGCAGCCTTCCCCAAGGGGGTTTGCAGCGCTGTGGCCAGCAAGTTCCCTGAAGCCTGGTCTACACTAGGCGTTTAAATCGGTTTTAGGAGCGTGAAACCGATTTAACGCCACAACCGTCCACACTAGGAGGCACCTTATATCGATTTTAATGGCTCTTTAAACCGGTTTCTGTACTCCTCCCTAACGAGAGGAGTAGCGCTAGTATCGGTATTACCATATCGGATTAGGGTTAGTGTGGCCGCTGATCGATGGTATTGGCCTCCAGGCGGTATCCCACAGTGCACCACTGACCGCTCTGGACAGCAATCTGAACTCGGATGCAGTGGCCAGGTAGACAGGAAAAGCCCCGCGAAGTTTTGAATATTTCCTGTTTGCCCAGCATGGAGCTCCGATCAGCATGTGTGGCGATGCAGTTAAAAATCAAAATAAAGAAAGAGCTCCCGCATGGACCATGCGGACGTGATCGCTGTAAGGGCAGGCAAATCTGTTCTATCAGCGCTCCGTTACAGAAGACGAAATTCAAAATCATTTTTTTAAAATCTCCAGACAGACACCATAGCAGGGGCTCAGCGCACTGCTGCGTGACAAGCGTAACGGAAAGCCAAAGAATCAAATGGACGCTCATGGACTGGAGGACTCAAGCTATCCCACAGTTCCTGCAGTCTCTGAAAAGCATTTGCCTTCTTGGCTGAGCTCCAAATGCTTCTAGGGTCAAACACCGTGTCCGCGGTGGGTCAGGGCATAGCTCGGCAATTTACGCACCTCCCCCCACCCACCCCCAGAAGTGAAAGGGAAAACAATCCTCTCTTGACTCTTTTACATGTCACCCTATCTTTACTGAATGCTGCAGATAGACGCGATGGTGCAGCACTCAACACCAACATCCTTGCTCCCCCCACGCTATGGATGGCTGATGGTACAAAATGACTGGTACCCGTCCTCATCATCAGCCTATTGGCACATGGGGCAGTGCAAAAGGACTGGTAACCATGCTGACTAGCATCTGTTAGGTTGATCAAGGGCGCCTGGTCCTAATTTTTCCTGGTAGATGGTACAGTATGGCTGATAACCATCGTCATCATAGCAACAGGGGGCTGAGCTCCATCAGCCCCCACCCTTCATGTGTAAAGAAAAGATTCAATTGCCCCTGAACTAGCAGAGGGATGCTGGGCTCCTCTCCTACACACTCCTTACTGTCCTGTCTGGACTATCATAGCAGCTGGAGGCTGCCTTCCACTCATATCTCACTAACAAGTCACTGTGTCTTATTCCTGCATTCTTTATTACTTCATCACACAAGTGGGGGGACAATGCTACGGTAGCCCAGGAAGGCTGAGGGAAGAACGGAATCAACAGGTGGGATTGTTGCAGGAGCACCCCCCCTGAATAGAACACAGCTCATAATTTCTGCAGGATCTGACACAGAGCAGCTGTGCTCTCTGGTTCTCTGATACAGTAGTTCTCTAGTACACTTGCCCATATTCTAGGCAGGACTGATTCTATTTTTAGATACCAAAAAGGAGGGATTGACTCAGGGAGTCATTCCCAATTTTGGCTTTTGCGCCCCTGGCTAAGAGCAGCCAGGGGCACTTATGACAGCAGCAAATGGAACAGTGCAAAAGGACTGGTAGCCACGATCATCTTATTACCAATTTATGGTATGGTAGATGGTACAATATGGCTGATAACCATCTCTGCTATCATGCAAAAGCAAAAGCATGCTGCTGTGTAGCGCTGCTGAATCGCCTCTGTGAGCGGCATCTAGTACACATACGGTGACAGTCACAAAAGGCGAAACAGGCTCCATGATTGCCATGCTATGGCATCTTCCAGGGCAATCCAGGGAAAAAAGGCATGAAATGCTTGTCTGCCGTTGCTTTCCCAGCGGAAGGAGTGACTGACGACATTTACCCAGAACCACCCGCGACAATGATTTTTGCCGCATCAGGCACTGGGATCTCAACCCGGAAATTCAAAGGGGTGGGGGAGGCTGCGGGAACTATGGGATAGCTACGGAATAGCTACCCACAGTGCAATGCTCCAGAAATCGACGCTAGCCTCGGACCGTGGACGCACACCACCGATTTAATGTGTTTAGTGTGGCCGCGCACACTCGATTTTATACAATCTGTTTTGTTAAACCGGTTTATGTAAATTCGGAATAATCCCGTAGTGTAGACGTACCCTTAGCTTCTCCAAGGAAGGATCCTTCTGCAGCTTGGTCTGGAATTCAGCGGCTGGGGAAGGGAGTGCGACCTGTTCCCTCTCGCTGGCTGGGCCTGGGGTCACAGCCCCCCTGAGCCCGGTCTCGGGTAGCTCCCTCCCTGCTGTGTAATCACTTCCCAGCAGCACGTCTGGACCAGGCAAACCTGGTTGGCAGCCGACCTGCCCTGCCTGGGTGTCCCCCCGCTCAGCTGGGGTCTCAGCTCCCACCCCGCTCAGCGCTGCCCTTGTTGTCCCAGTGGGGGCAGGCAGCGAGTTCTCTGCTCTGGTCACAGCATCAGAGCCAGCGTGAGCCCCCTCTCTGGTATGCAGGGGGGCAGGAAGCATCTATCCATCCCACTCAGCCCCAGGGTGCTGGTTACAGGTAGGCAGGTATCCTGAGCCCTGCAGCCCCTCCCCCTGCCAGCCAGGTCATTTGCATTTTCACTGACCATTTCCATCTTAGCCAATTGGTTCCCTGGATTCAAATTCAAATCCTCGGCCGTTACAGGAACAGTGCCTGCATCCTGTCCCAAAGAGACACAGTCACCCCCCCAAAAGGGCCTCACAGCTGATATCCTGGAGAACCCCAACGACCAGCCAGCCTGACCCCCGTGGGTCTGCACAGGGATCCGAGCCATAGGCAGAGTGAATGGTTCCATCCCTGGGACCTTCACCCAGGTCACACAGCCCCTCAGCATCTGCAGCTGCACCACCTGGGGCCTGACACCAGTTTTCTCTGTCCCAGGGTCTCACCACCCCAGGCAGGTCTCCCCATTGACCACCACCTTCCGCTCCCACTGGGGGTCCGAGGGGCCTGAGCCCAGGAGACTCCACGTAGACATATAGGCCCGGGCCAGGAGTGGGAGCCTGTCCACCACCCCACCCATCTGGCTGACAGCATCTATGGCCTTGGGACCCAGCAAGGGAGCTAGATACTGGGGCTTTTCCGCAGGGTCCCCCTGGTTCAAATCACCCACCTGCTTGAAGGCAGTGCGGTGGGCATCCACGTCCCCCCCCTCCTTAACCAGGGGCAGCAATTTAGTATCAAGGTTTGCTGCGGAACTGGCAGCTCGAGGTCTATCCCCACTCACCCCTGGGAAGTCCCCTATGCCTCTCCACTCCACCATCGCCAGTCCATGCTGCTGTTGCTTTTCCTGCAGCTTTTCCTCAGGCTCTTGCTCTCTCTCACGGTCCTCTTGCTCTCTCGGACTCAGCTCCAAACCCATCCATCTCTGATCCCCTGATGGGGAACCCGATCGTGAAGACCCTCGTCTGGTTGGGGACCAGACTCTTGGGGATGCCTGGCTACTGCTCCAGCTGCTCCCAGATCCTCTTGTAGCCCCATTTGGGTCAGGAATCTGCTCCTTAGAGCAGTCCTCGTCCTCCAGCTGCACGATTAACTGGGCCTTGGTGAACTTTCTAATGCGTAACCCTCTCTTTTTGCACAGGATCACAATGTCCTTCTTATGGAGATGGTGATAGGCCATCACTTCACTGTTCCCAAGTTGCTCTGGACTCACAGGCCTGTGTCCTCTTAGCTCCCCCATGGTTTCCAGGAAGAACCCCTGGTGTGCCAGCCCTTCTCGTGGTCACCACCTCTTTGTCAGGGTCGAGCTGCAGACTCCTCCGCCCCTGGGACCGCTCGCTGCAATCCCCAGGGGGACCCTGCTACTGCAAAAGTCCTTCTCTCTACCAGGGTCAAGCTGCAGGCTCCTCCGCCCCTGAGATTGCTCGCTGCAGTCCTCAGGAGGACCCCATTACTCCAACAGTCCTTCTCGCTGGTCACACACTCCCAGGGGTTAATCGCCTCCTGAAACCGTCCCTCTCTGAGCCTTCGGTATGTCTGGTCTTCATTATCCCCCCTTCATTTTACTGCTCCCCAGTCACTTACTGCAAGAAGTGCCATTCACGGGGGGTGCAGTATCCCACCCCTACCACCAGTTGTCACAGAGTCCCCCGGTGATACTCTGGAACTGCTCTCCACAAAGCCAGTCAGGACTTTGGGGAGCCTCCTCTCCCTTGGAGCAGACTGTCTTCATGGCAAGAAGCTCACACGGCTTCACCTTCCTGGTCTGACCTTGGAGCATTCAGCATATGCCACTCCGTGCGCTTCCCACAGCGAGTCCACCCGGGCCCAAGTGGGGTCCTGGGGAAGCCAGAGGGTCCTGCACCCCCACTTTGCAGTCAGACATGATTCTTAGCCAGCCAGTAAAACAGAGGTTTATTAGATGACAGGAACACTCTCTAAAACAGAGCTTGTAGGTACAGAGAATGGGACCCCTCAGCCGGGTCCACTCTGTGGCCCAGCGAGCCAGACACCCATGTCTGTACTCACTCCACGTCCCCAGCCAGCTCCAAACTGAAACCTCCTCCAGCTCCTCCTTTTTGGCCTTTGTCTCTTTCCTGGGCCAGGAGCTCACCTGATCTCTTTGTTTACCTTTAGCCATCCCCTTGCAGGGGGGAAGGACCCCAGCCATTTGTTGCCAGGAGACAGAGTGTCAGCCATTTATGTATGCTGGAGACTTAAGAAATGCATAGGGGAAACTGAGGCACCCACACAGTATTCAGAGGAAACATTAAGAACGGTATCAGAGGGGTAGCCATGTTAGTCTGGTTCTGTAGAAGCAGCAAAGAATCCTGTGGCACCTTATAGACTAACAGATGTTTTTGCAGCATGAGCTTTCTCATGGAGTAATGGGGTCCCCCTAAGAACAGTCTCACTTCGTCACAGTCCCACTGCAGTTTGGGAACCCCATTGTAGCAGATTCATCCATTATGTCCTGCACGTTGCAAAGAGTCACAGTCCTACTTAGGAGATGATTAATGGCCCTGCACATTTGCATGATAATGGCCTCTGTGGTGGATTTTCCCACCTCTGATTGATACTCAACTGACCCATTAATCTGGCATTGCAAGTTTCCACAGTGTGATCACTGTGCTATAGGGCTGGGCGAGTTTGGTGCACAAATCCATGAATGTGGCCTTGCGCATCCAAAAGTTCTGCAGCCGCTGCTTGTCATCCCAAGCCGGTATTATGATGCGATCCCACCAGTCAGTGCTCATTTCTTAGGCCCACAATTGGCACTCCATGATCTGCAGCTGCTGTGTGAACACCACCAACAACCTTTAATTGTTTTTTCTACACATCCCACAGCATTCTGTCCTGTAAGAATTCGTCATGTTCCCCATTGATTCAGTTCTTCTTGCAGCTCTGCAAATACTAAAGGATCATGTGTACTGTGATTGCAACGCTCATGACAGTAGTGCAGAGCTGTGCGGGATCCATGTTTCTGTCACAGATGGTGGATAGCGAGGAGAGCTGAATGGATTTGTGTGATTTTGAAAAAAATCCATGAAAATTGTGGGATATAGATGACATAAGAACATAAGAAAGGCCGTACCGGGTCAGACCAAAGGTTCATCTAGCCCAGTATCTGTCTACCGACAGTGGCCAATGCCAGGTGCCCCTGAGGGAGTGAACCTAACAGGCAATGATCAAGTGATCTCTCTCCTACCATCCATCTCCATCCTCTGACGAACAGAGGCTAGGGACACCATTCTTACCCATCCTGGCTAATAGCCATTTATGGGCTTAGCCACCATGAATTTATCCAGTCCCCTTTTAAACATTGTTATAGTCCTAGCCTTCACAACCTCCTCAGGTAAGGAGTTCCACAAGTTGACTGTGCGCTGCGTGAAGAAGAACTTCCTTTTATTTGTTTTAAACCTGCTGCCTATTAATTTCATTTGGTGACCCCTAGTTCTTGTATTATGGGAATAAGTAAATAACTTTTCCTTATCCACTTTCTCAACATCACTCATGATTTTATATACCTCTAACATGTCCTCCCCCTTAGTCTTCTCTTTTCCAAACTGAAGAGTCCTAGCCTCTTTAATCTTTCCTCATATGGGACCCTCTCTAAACCCCTAATCATTTTAGTTGCTCTTTTCTGAACCTTTTCTAGTGCTAGAATATCTTTTTTGAGGTGACATTATGGGATGTAGACAGTTAAACATTAAGAAGTTGACACCTTGCTCCTCGTCGCCCCTGTGCATCTAATTTCTGCCCTACTATGCATTGCCAAAACTTCCCAAAAGACTGTGTGCTGGCTGGTGGTGGGTTGCACAGTGGGATACCTACCCATAGTGCACCCAAGTGCGCATTGTTACACACATTCCTGGTTGAGTATGCTCACTGCTGACACAAGGAGTCAAGTATACACAAACACAGGTTTGTGTCAACCAATGTTTGTAGTGTAGGCATGGCCTGAATCTCCCAAGGCACCGCTGGGGCACTTGGGCACCATTACAAGCACTTCCATGACAGATGAAGCAAAGTCTTTTGGCTTCAAGCTGAGCTTCTGAGTTAGCCCAATGCCTATTGCTGACTAACATGCACGGTGCCTATTCTGCTTTGGACAGGGCCACCCAGAGGATTCAGGGGGCTTGGGGCAAAGCGGGGGAGCTGCGGCACTTGTACTCACCTGGTGGCGGTCCGGGTCTTCGGTGGCATTTCGGTGGCGGGGGGCCCTTCAGTCACTCCACGTCTTCGGCAGCACTGAAGGCCCTCCGCTGCCAAAGACCCGGACCGCCACCGGGCCAGGGCTCGCAGGGCCCCTACGAGGCCCGGGGCCTGGAGCAAATTGCCCCCCCCACCCCACCCCACCCCCCAGGCGGCCCTGCCTTTGGAGGGGAAGCAGGTAGAGTCATTGATTTTTTTTTTTTTTTTTTTTAACATGAGATTGGACCACTGTGATCATCTAGTCTGACCTGCATAACTCAGACCATATGGTATCATCCAGTAATTCTTGCACCTAATTTGTGGTGGAACTAGAGCAAATTTTTTAGAAAGACACATAATCTTGATTTGCAGATTTCAAGTGACGGAGAGTCCACCACATTCCTGTTAATGTGTTCTACTGCTTAATTATGTGCACCATCCAAAAAACCCAAAAAACCAACAACAAAAAGGCACCCTTTTAATTTAATTTGTCTAGTTTCAGCTTCCAGCCATTGGATCTGACTATACCTTTGCGTGCTAGTTTGAGAGTATAGCTACTTTATAGTATACTTTTAAGTATAGTTACTTCTCTACATAAAAGAATAAATGGACACAAATTGGACATCAGGAATGGTAACATACAAAAGCCAGTAGGAGAACACTTCAATCTTTCTGGACATTCTATAACAGATTTAAAAGTAGCTATACTTGAACAAAAAGACTTCAGAAACAGACTTCAAAGAGAAATTGCAAAACTAAAATTCATTTGCAAATTTAACACCATTAATTTGGGCTTGATAGGGACTGGGAGTGGCTGGCTCACTACAGAAGCAGCTTTGCCTCTCCTGGAATTGACACCTCCTTGTCAATTATTGGGAGTGGGTTACATCCAGTGATGAGCTGCCAAATTTTTAACAACCGGTTCCCTCCTCCCTCCAAAATTTTAACAACGGGTTCCCTCCTTCCCCCCCCCCTCCGGGGGGGGGGGGTCGTGCCCCATCCAACCCCTCATGTTCCTTGACACACACACTCCGAGACCCCTGACCCATCCCCTCCTTCCCTGTCCCCTGACTGCCCCTTGCCGCCCCACCCAACCCCTCCTCTCATTCTCAATGGCCCCCCAGAACCCCTACCCCATACAACTACCCCTTCTCTCTGTCCCTGAGTGCCCCCACCACCTCATCCAACCCTGCTCTTTCCTGACTGCTCCCCGGGACCCTTGCCCCCATTCAATCCCCCTGCCCTCTGACCCCCCCACCCCCAAACTCCCCTACCCTCTCTCCAACACCCCCTCCCTGCCCCTTTACCGCGCTGCCTGGACGTGGCTGGGCCGGGACAGGAGTCGCGCGGCCGGAGCCGGAGGATGCGACGGGAGCCCAGCGGCCGGAGCCAGGCGGCTGGCCAGGTGGAGCCAGGGAGGGCTGCGGCCAGAGCTGGAGCCGGGCAGCCGGGGCCGCCGCCACGCCCAGACCCGCGCTGCCGGAGCCTGGCCCCCTGGCAAAACAGCAGGGGCGGCTGGAGCCACGGGGCCAGGCCGGGCTGGAGGTGGGGGGCCGTGTCCAGAGCCGAGCATCCCGGTAGGTGGGGGCACGGCAGGGCCGGGGGGGGGGGTTGCGGCCGGAGCCAGGCGGCCGGGGAGGGGTTCGGGGGGGGTCGGGGACGCGGGGCCGTGCCGCAGCCAGTGAGGGTCGGGCGGGGACCCGGGGAAGGGGGGGGGCCGGGCAGGGTCGCGGCCGGGAATGCGGGGGGGGGGCGTGGCCAGGGAGGCGCGGGCGGGGCCCCGGGGAGGGTGCGGCCGGGGCCGGGCGGGGGGGGCGGGGTTCGGGGGGGGTCGGGGACGCGGGGCCGTGACGCAGCCGGTGAGGGTCGGGCGGGGACCCGGGGGCGGGGGGGGGCCGGGCAGGGTCGCGGCTGGGAACGCGGGGGGGGGGGGCGCGGCCCTGGAGCCTACGGCCGGGACCCGGGCAGGGTGCGGCAGGCGCCAGCCGCCCGGGGAGGGGGTCTGGGGGAGTCGGGGACGCGGGGACGGGGCGGGTCGCGGCCGGGGACGGGGGGGGGGACGCGGGGCTGTGCCGCAGCCGGTGAGGGTCGGGCGGGGACCCGGGGACGGGCAGGGTCGCGGCCGGGGAGGCGGGGACGGGCCGCGGCCAGGGACCGGCCGGGGCACATGTGCCCCCCCCCCCGTAGTTTCCTACCTCAGCGTCGTCTTCCTGGGCGGGGAAGCCTGCTTGCTTCTCAGCCCTCCTAGGCTTCCCGCGCGAACAGCTGATTCGCGGGAAGCCGTGGGGGAGGAGAAGCAAGGAGGAGCTTCATGGCAGGAGGTGGAGGCAGAATTCGCAACGGTTCGCGCGAACCGTTTGCTAAAATTAGACGCCGGACAGAGAACTTTAGCAACCGGTTCTCTGTCCGGCGTCTAATTTTAGCAAACGGTTCGCGTGAACCGTCGCGAACCGTCTGCAGCTCACCCCTGGTTACATCCACCCTGATCGAATTGGCCCTGTCAGCACTGGTTCTCCACTTGTGAGGTAACTCCCTTCTCTTCATGTGTCAGTATAATAATGCCTGCTTCTGTAATTTTCACTCCCTGCATCTGAAGAAGGGCTTTTTTTACCCACGAAAGCTCATGCCAAAATTAATCTGTTAGTCTTTAGGGTGCCACCGGACTCCTTGTTGTTTTTATAGAAATTCAATAACTTCTAATATTGTCCTATTTCTCTGTATTCCCATCTGTTGTCTTTTTGTCTTATACTTGGATTGTAAACTCTTTAGGTAGGAACTGTGTTTTTTACAGCCCCCAGCACAGTGGGGTCCTGCTCCATAAGTAGGGCTTCTAGAGGTGCTACAATACTACAACTAATACTTAATGTCAGTTATTACATGCTTAGCTGACAAAGTTCTGACCAAAAATAATTTGATTGAAAAGACCTATGTTCCATTGAACCATGTTGATTGGCATTAATTATATTTCTATTCTTGTAATTCTTTGAGTCTTCTTTCCACCATTCCATTGTTTTCCTAGTCACTGTTCGACTAACCAGCCTGCAGTTAACCTGGTCACCTTGTGGTACGTTTATAAATATTTGCACATTAGCTTTCTTCCAGTCCTGTGAAACTTCCCCAATACTCCAGGTTGTATTAAAAACTGATATCAGTGGGCCAGAGTGCTCTTCAACTCTTATTTCTATTTTATGAATTCTTGACTTAACAGGGCGGCAGGTTTGTATAATTTTTGGTGGTGCCCAGAACAAGTCCTAGTCCCGCCCCCCAAACCTGCCTTGTAAGCAGATATATATTTTTTTAAAATAATGTAAAAATGTGAGGGTTCTGGGGTGTGGATAGTGATGAGGGGATTGGGGTGTGGGAGGGGCTCAGGCAGAGGGTTGGGGTGCAGGGGTGAGGGCTGTGGGGTGGGGCCAGGGATGAGGGGTTCACGATGGAGGAGAGGGCTCAGGGCTGGGGCATAGGGTTGGGGTGTGGGGGGATGAGTGCTCTGGCTGGGGATGAGGGGTTTGGGGTATGAGAGGGGGCTCAGGGCTAGGGCAGAGGGTTGGGGTGAGGGCTGTGGGGTGGGGCTGGGGATGAGGGGTTCACAGTGCAGGAGGGGGCTCAGGGCTAGGGCAGAGGATTGGAGTACGGGGGGGTGAGGGCTCTGGCTGGGGGTGTGGGCTCTCGGGTGGGTGGGGCTGGGGATGAGGAGTTTGGAGAGCAGGCAGGCTGTCCCAGACCTGGGGCCAGAAAGGACGACTCCCCCCAGCCCTGTCCCCACCGGCAGCAGTGAGCTCTGGAGGAGGGGCCCCCCTCTACCTCCCAGCAGCACACTCACCTCGCACCACTGTCACTGCATGTGCCCCTAGGGGTCCTCTCAGGTCCAGGAAGCCCCCTCGCCTCCCCTGTGGTGGGTGTTGCGGGGGGCTGTCATCACATGTGCGCCTCCTCTTCTGCTGCCGCCCCTCACTGTAGCCTCACTGGGAGTGGGGGATGGGGCTGCCCCTTGCCCAGCATGGGGTAGGAGCGATGACTGGGGGGGGGGGGGGGGCGGTGCTTGTGGAGGGTCCCAGGCGGAAAAGGGAAGGGTCCCAGGCGGAAGGACAGGGTTAGGATCAGCCTGCCTTGGCACTTGTGGATGGGGGGCACTAGGACCCTGCGATGGCAGTTGATGCCAGGAGCCAGCAGAGCGGCTTGAGGCAGGGACGCTCCGGGACCCAGGGGAGGCGTGCGGGGGCAGCAATTGGGGGCTAAGGGACGCTCGGGGGAGGCGTGCAGGGGTGGCAGATGGAGCCAGGCGAGAGACCCGGCCCCAAACATTGGTGGACCCAGGCCCCCGAGCCCTGAATATTGCTGGAGCACAGGCACCACAGGCCCATATAACTTTCCGCCCCTGCTTGACTGATGTTCCGTGTGCAAGCTGTTCACCAACCACACCTGTGAACCCTGGAGGGCTGCCTTATGCTGTATTTAGGCAATTCTGAGGGGATGTCATGCTCTGACACTAAAGTGCCTGGAGAGGTTCCTCTGAGTTCTCTGGCTTGCATTGGTGAGACAGGATTTGGTAGCCTCACTCTCTGGGCCAGGGGACATCTGGGCAGGTCAGAATTTAGCTACAGTGTTTCGAGTTTTTGGTAAGAGTGCTATTAAGCTGACCTTCTGGAGCTCTTCACCTTCATGGTCCTGTCCTCTGAAACCTGTGGGCAAAAAGACTTGCTCCTACATTGAGTGCTATCTCAGTCCTTGTGGCAAACCAGTGAATCTGTGAGAGACTGCCTCTCAGTGTCAGTCTTCTCCCTCAGTATCAAGTTAAAATAAGGTTCGCACCACTATTACCATGGGTTTGTCTGGATTCCAGGGCTCCAGGTGTTGAGATAGACAACATCCAATGTCCTCCACTTGGATGTCTTAATGTTGATGGCCTCCAGATCTTATGGTACCAGGATTCTGGTGTTCCTACCAGTGTTCCTACTATCTGATGTGCTGGGAACTTAATGCCATGTGAATCTATCTGGACTGTTTCCACAGTGTTGGGTGGCCAGATGTCTGGGCATCAGTGGGCCAGATCCAGGGTTGGCTTCCCCAAAAGTCTCTATTTCTGACATTGGCATCAGCCATGAGTTGAAATGCCTCAATGTCGAATTGGTCTGTGCATTCTCTTAGGGTATGTCTACACTTAAAACGCTACAGCAGAACAGCTGTGCCACTGTAGAGCTTCAGTGTAGACCAGTGGTTCCCAAACTTTAACAACCTGTGAACCCCTTTCACTAAAAGTCTCGCGAACCCCCTTCTAAAAATGAATATTTCCAGGGATTTCCTCCTTTACCTGAGCATAAATTATAAAAGCATCGATCTTGGTAGTAGACACTACCTATGCCATTGGGAGAGGTTCCAGTCAACATAGGTAATCCATCTCCCCAAGAGGAAGAATTCTTCCATCAACTTAGCACTATCCCTACACGGGGACTTAGGTTGGCTTAACTATGCTGCACAGGGTGTATGGATTTTTCACACCCCTGACCGATGTAGTTAAACCAACCTAATTTTCTAGTATAGACTAGGCCTTTATCTTGCATTTTCCACTTCTTCCTTGGCACCATCTAGAGAAGCTTCCCCTGCTGCTTCTTTCAGTATTTTCTCTGGTTTTGGTAGAGGTGATTTTGGGAACAGATTACTCCTTTGCCTAAGGCAGATGTCATTTTGGAGCTTGTATGATATGTTCAGATTCTGCAGAAACTAAACTTTGCTTGCCGAAAGGGAGCAAGCTTCTAGCCATTGTGACTGAGGGGAAAAAACCTTTCCACGTATGCACTGAATATAAACCGATAGTGTTTCAGGCTGTCAGTCATTTCAGGAAGACAATAAATGTCTCATATCCCTTCAAGCCTGATGATGATTCATTTTTACTGCTGATCATTTTAGTGGATAGAGTAGGGTGTGGGAATTGTAAGTTGCTAGCGGGAAGAAAGAGAGACTTAGGACTTTTCTATGTGGAAAGTGAAATTGAAATAGCTATCAGTTATTTCACTATGAATCGGTGAGTGGGCACTCTTATTTTGGAATGAGTGTCTATGCAGACTTATGCCAAAATAACCAAAAAGTGTGAATTGCAACAGATTTAATTATTTCAATTCCAAACTCAGTGTAGACAAGCCCAAAGATGAGGGAGAGAAGTAGAGGAAGGAGAATGGGGAAGGAAGAAAAACAAAGGACAGAAATAGCAGTGTCATAAAGGGGAGCATAGTTTCCCTATGAGCAGTGCAGAATGCAACAATAAGATACTGAATACATTGTAGAGTCACTGGCCACAGCTTTGTAACTGTGGTTGTGTTTTGCACTTGCACCAAGGATTCAACCTCTTATGTATGAAGGATGCAGTATAACTTCCCCAAAAATTATGAGATTTACAACTGGAATACAGAAAGAATTTTCTGAGAATTTAGTATCAGAGGGGTAGCCGTGTTAGTCTGGTTCTGTAGAAGCAGCAAAGAATCCTGTGGCACCTTATAGACTAACAGACGTTTTGCAGCATGAGCTTTCGTGGGTGAATACCCACTTCTTCGGATGCAAGCAGTGGAAACCGTATCTGCTCTAACCCCGCAGACAGAGACCAACACCTAGAAAATCTCCACCAAGCATTCTCAAGACTACAGTACCCACACGAGGAAATAAGGAAACAGATCAACAGAGCCAGATGTGTACCCAGAAGCCTCCTACTGCAAGACAAACCCAAGAAAGAAACCAACAGGACTCCACTGGCCATCACATACAGTCCCCAGCTCAAACCCCTCCAACGCATCATCAGGGATCTACAACCCATCCTGGACAATGATTCCACACTTTCACAGGCCTTGGGTGGCAGGCCAGTCCTCGCCCACAGACAACCTGCCAACCTGAAGCATATTCTCACCAGCAACTGCACACCGCACCATAGTAACTCTAGCTCAGGAACCAACCCATGCAACAAACCTCGATGCCAACTCTGCCCACATATCTACACCAGCAACACCATCACAGGACCTAACCAGATCAGCCACACCATCACCGGTTCATTCACCTGCACGTCCACCAATGTAATATATGCCATCATATGCCAGCAATGCCCCTCTGCTATGTACATCGGCCAAACTGGACAGTCTCTAAGGAAAAGGATAAATGGACACAAATCAGACATTAGGAATGGCAATATACAAAAACCTGTAGGAGAACACTTCAACCTCCCTGGCCACACAATAGCAGATTTTAAGGTGGCCATGCTACAGCAAAAAAACTTTAGGACCAGACTTCAAAGAGAAACTGCTGAGCTCCAGTTCATCTGCAAATTTAACACCATCAGCTCAGAACTAAACAAAGACTGTGAATGGCTTGCCAATTACAGAACCAGTTTCTCCTCCCTTGGTTTTCACACCTCAGCTGCTGGAACAGGGCCTCATCCTCCCTGATTGATCTAACCTCGTTATCTCTAGCTTGCTTCTTGCTTGCTTATATATACACACCTGCCCCTGGAAATTTCCACTGCTTGCATCCGAAGAAGTGGGTATTCACCCACGAAAGCTCATGCTGCAAAACGTCTGTTAGTCTATAAGGTGCCACAGGATTCTTTGCTGCTTCTGAGAATTTAGATCCTAATTACCACATTTATTTATAAGCTTTAATCAAAATAAGAAAGTTAGCACTCATTTTAGAAGCTGGTGCCCCACTTCTTTTATCCTGAATAATCTTAATAATGGAACAACAGACTCTTCAACCTCTCCATATAGTTAAAGCTCATGCATAGACTGCTCTTGGAGAAATTAAGTTCTAATTTAACTAAGGTATTGACAATTGTAGCTAATTATTATTATGATAGCCTATAGACCAGGCCAGGTCAACAGCTTAAGTCATTCTTAACTCGGGCCAATATGACATTGGAAGTAATTTGATTCCTAAGTAGAGAGAAGATGAGACTGTAGTAAGCAGCAGCATTAGGGTAATGTAATCATGCCTACGGATGTTCCTCGCCCACTTCCTGACCAATGGGACTGAGTGTCTTCAAAAGAGAAGCAAGTAGTTGTGACTTTTGTCAGTGTCAACGTGATCAAATGTGTTGCTGAGCTTCAGGAAATGCTTTCATAATGGAGAGCCCTATTTTAAGTAGCAGTTTGCCCCTGGACCTTGCTGGTGGGTCCTCATTTTCTTTGTTGGACTCTGGCAAGGATGTTTATACCTCTGGCTACCACGAATTTGTAAACTTGTCAGCCCAATATTTATAGGTGGAGCTAAAAGTGATAGCAATTATTAGGGTTGCCTGACACTTCCCAATATAAGATTTTGTTTTCAATTGCTTATAACTTTGTCTGAAATTTCCCATTGAGTGTCTGCCTCAGGCTGAATTTTTGGGGGGAAAGTTTCCACCAAAATGGTTCAGTTGTTTCTGAGAATGATGTTTGTTTGTTTTTAATCCTTGAGACATTTTTCTCGAACAGCTCTAGTGCCCCTATGCTTTGGAGCAGGGGTTGAAATTTGTGTCCAGAGGCAGAGAGATGCCTTTTGCTGTCCCTGTGAAAATCTGCCAAAATTTGGCTAAGTTTATAAGCCTTTGAAAAACCAGTTTGCATATGTTCAGTAGAGACCTGCAGAGCTTAACAGCTAAAATCGCCAAAGATTCCATCCTCCATGAGCATGCTCTATCCTCTCACAGCTCCTTTGTACATTTTGTATGGGACCCTGAGAACAAATCAGGGTTGTGTAGTGAAGGTGGCTGGTGTCTATAGGACCCCTGCCTTGTTTGGTGCAGAAGTTGGAAGGTGAATAAAGTTGGGGATTGCAGAAAGAGAGAGGCTGGTCTCATAATTAAGGCAGTTGAATGCCGCCCTGGAGAATTGGATTCATCCCTGTCTCTACCACAGAATTCCTGTGTGATACTGAGGAAATCACTTAAACCAAACTTTTCAGAGATGATCACTAATTGTGTATTCCTCACTTTCTGAGGTCTGATTTACAGAGGTGCTGAGCACTCGCAGCTGCAGCTGAAGTCAGTGGGAGCTGCACTTGAATATATAAAGTGCTATATAATGCTAATTACTCTGAAAAAAATCCAATGCATCTCAAATTGGGCACCTAAAATTAGAGGGAACGTTTTGTCCTTAACCTCTGCCCCTCAGTTTCCCTTCTGTACAATGAGGATAATATCATATTGCCTCTCAGGGTGTTGTGAAGATAAATTAACATTTGTGAAGCACTTGTATGCTATAGCGATGAGTGCTGCAGAAAAGTCTATGCAGAAATTAATAATTTTGTCTTCAGAGCAGGGTTTGAATACTGTATAGTAAATAAGTCAGTATAGTAAATAAACAATGAGGAGAAAACAAAGTATTGAATAAATGCCTATTCAGTGAGCACCATTCATCCTCTGCACTAAATGAAGTAGGGACCCTGTGGAAATAATAGTCTTTAATTACATAATCACATACTATCATTATGCGTACACCAGGAGTAGGCAACCTATGGCACGCGTGCCGAAGGCGGCACGCGAGCTGATTTTCAGTGGCAGCCTCACTGCCCGGGTCCTGGCCATTGGTCCAGGGGGCTCTGCAGTTTAATTCCATTGTAAATGAAGCTTCTTAAACATTTAAAAAACCTTATTTACTCTACATACAACAATAGTTTAGTTATATATTATAGACTTATAGAAAGAGACCTTCTAAAAATGTTAAAATGTATTACTGGCATGCAAAACCTTAAATTAGAGTGAATAAATGAAGACTCAGCACAGCACTTCTGAAAGGTTGCCTACCGCTGGCGTATACACAAGGGGGCTGAATTAAGATTGCACAGGCAACCTTAATTCTTGGGCCACTGGGGAGGGGGAATACAGAGCCCAGGAGCACACATACCCACTAATGGGCCCTAGAGGTTTATTGCTTGGACTTTTATAAACCTGTCTTCTTGTTTGCACTAAGTTATATTCCTGTTCTTTCCCCACCCAGGGTACCCTTTTGCCTTGTTCCAGCGCTATTTCCTCTTCCAGAAGGAGGTCTACCTCATTCACCTCTACAACACCGTAACAGGGCTCTCAATTGCCTACTTCAACTTCGGTAAGAGGGATATGGGGAGAAATGGGCTGCTTGGCTCAGAGCTTGCTGCAGTTTGAGAACCTGTGGTGAGGAGCTGCTGTGTAGTTCAATTCCCAGTCCATCTCTCTCCACAGGGACGCAGTTCGCTCACTCCCTGCTGTGTATCCTAATCCAGTTCCTCATACTGAGGCTTATGGGCCGCACGATAACTGCTGTCTTGACCACCTTCTGCTTTCAAGTAGTAAGTGCATCCTTCTTCTCTGTGTTCATCTAGAGTGGGGAGCCTGCTGCTGCTACCCCACCCTTTACTTCCCAGTAGTGAGCATAGGAGGGGATAGAACAAGTTTTGCTGGAATAGTCAGCCTGAGGAATCCATACCATGGTCTCTTTCAGATATACCTTATGGCTGGTTATTACTTCACTGCCACAGAGCATTATGACATTAAGTGGACCATGCCACACTGTGTCTTGACTCTCAAGCTGATTGGTGAGTGATGCCACCTATTCTCTTCCTTTACACACACCGTGTATATGCTTTCCACCACTCCTGCCCCAAAGGTGAGGAGGTGTTTCAATCCTTAGTAGTTCAACTCTATCCTTTCAAAGATGGTCTCAGCGTAATTCTGTTCTCTCTATCTCTAGGCTTGGCCATCGATTATTACGATGGAGGGAAGGATTTGGTGAGTGAAGCCCTGTCTCTCTCCTCTCCCACTTCTTTCCTGTGAGTTGAAGGCTAGAGGAGTCAAGTTCCGGGGAGAGAGTCAAAGAACTAAATCCCCAGCTCAGCAAAGCCATGGCTGGGAGGGTGCATCTGTGTGTGTATAAGGGGCATGAACCCCAGAGTGGAAAGGGTTTGTCTGGGACAATAGTAATCACAGGTGGGGCTAGCCACTTCAGCTCTGGGATCCATGACAGGATCTTATTTTCTCCCCAGTCTCATAAAATCCATTCCTCAGGGTTTCTAGTTCCCCATGTCCTGAACAATGAGGCCCTTCCTTTGGGGAAATACTCCTGAGTCTTACAGACATCTCAACACTGAGTCAGACTTCCTGTGCTCCTTTCTCTTGGTTCAGTCTCATCCCTGTTCTACCCTCTTCAGTCCCATAGGGTGCCTGCCTCTGTAGGTGACCTGGCCCTCCCCCTTATTCCTTGTTTAGGGTGTTGGGATCGGGACCCTAGCAACTTGGGAGCAGTCACCCTACCCCTAAGTAGGGTGTGAGAAATACTGCTTCCTTATGGAGGAAGAGAGACTAGAATCTCTGCTGTTGTCTCCTAATCCCCATTCTAACATAGCCCTTGCATGTCTAGTGTTTGGGGCTTTGCCCTGTCCCCCACCCAGACAAATTACCACTGATAATAAGAGAACATGGTTCAGTTGAGACTTCCAAGGTGAAGTTCAAGCAACAAAACTAGTGAGTAGTGTAATGGGCTTGTGCCCCAGGAATGTATCCTTCTGCTGGGAAGTGTGGACCCCAGCACTGGAGCTTTGTATGAGTTGGGGTGTGTGCATGCCACTGCAGACTAGAGGAGACTAGGAGTGCAGCTCCTACTGCACTTGGCATGCTGGAGGGGATGGGTGCAGTTCCCCTTGTTGAGGGATCAGCTGGGAGCGTGGATCCCCATGATTGGGCCTTGAATGCAGATACTGTTGCTGTTGGGAGCCGGAGGCGTGTATCTACAGGAATCAATTAAACTGGTGAGACGTTTGAGTGTAGCAGTTTATAACTCAAACCAGAGGGGAGGTGGATTGGGGGAATTAAATCCACGATTAGTCTAGAGAAATGTTAATGTTGCTCCCTTTGATACAGGAGTCCCTGACCCCTGAGCAGAAGCGGTTTGCAGTCCATGGAGTTCCTACCTTACTGGAGGTCTCGGGTTTCTCCTATTTCTATGGTGCCTTCATGGTGGGGCCCCAGTTCTCCATGACAGACTATCAGAAACTGGCAAGAGGCGAGTTGACTGATGTTCCAGGCCAAAGACCCAACAGGTAACCGGAGCCACTCTGGCCTCCTCCCTCATGAGAGCCTCAAGCACCCTTTACCAAGATATTCATGCCAGTCCCTGCAGTACATTGCCATCTAGCACCACAATGGATCTCAGGGGTCAGTACTGACTCTCAGGGGGATGCAGCCTCCCAAGACTCCCCTACAAAGTTGCCACAACACAGCACCCTCCTTAGCACTGCTCTTGGGTATTGTTGTTTTGTTCTGAGTCTGCAACACTTAATGCAGACCCAGCCCAAGCCTGGTGGGGTCTTGATCCCAGTTCCCAATGGGGGTGGCCACTGCCGTGGATCCTCCTTCAGCCCCATCTGAGCCGTTATCTCCACTTATATTTTTTAATTCTGTTCAATTTGGGAGTCTTGAGTTTCTTTGCAACATTTGACCTCTGATCTCCACTTTCTTCCCCCCCCCCCCAGCCTTGTGCCTGCTGTTAAGCGCCTTACCCTAGGCCTCTTCTTTCTGGTAACCTATACCCTGGTGAGCCCATACATCTCTGATGAATACCTCATCTCTGATGCATACCTGGTAAGTACTAGTCTTAGTAGCTAGAGCTGAGCTTTAGAAGCTAATCTGTTTCTGTAGGTGGCACCAGCTACTCAAGACAGGAATTGTAAAACTAGAAAACTAAGTGAAAGGGCTTTTAAGGATTGCCTAATTAAATATCACAGAAGGGTCAGTAACTGCAAATGTTAACCACCCCTCACTAATTCAGTGGCATTGCATGCCTGGGGGGTTGCATTTAATGACTAACATGAATACTGAGTTATAAATTGAACAAGAAACTTAGTGCAATCCAGTTACTGTTGGAACCATTTATATTTCCTGATCATTTAATGATTAGCCTTTAATCATTACCGTAACAAAGTTCTTTGCATATAGTTTCTTAGGATTTTTTTATACTTAAAAAAGGTAAAGAAGAAATCATGGACCATTTATTTTCAAGACTTCACAAAATAAGCATTCCCTAATGCCAACACAACAATGAAGGATCCACTCAAGGTCCCACTTGTTTGTCAATATTGTTGTTTAAAAAAAAAAAAGTAGTGACTTTACTCAGCAGGTCCAGCTCACTCTGCAGGTTAAGTCACTTGAGTTTGAAACTGATCTGACTTTTTGAGATCCTTGGAGACATGGCTGATTTCCCCCTAAAGTTCATCAGTTTTTCTACATAACCAGGAACAAACAAAGACTTTAAAATTTAGAAATAAAAATATTAATGAGGGCTGTCGATTAATTGCAGTTTACTGATGCGATTAACTCAAAATTAATTGTGATTAATGCAGTTTTAATTGCACTGTTAAACAATAGAATACCAATTGAAATTTATTAAATATTTTGGATGTTTTTCTACATTTTCATATATATTTTATTCTGTATTGTAATTGAAATCAGTGTATATTTTTTATTATAAATATTTGCACTGTAAAAGTTATATACAAATAGTATTTTTCAGTTCACCTCATGCAGCATTATCTCCTCCAAAGGTAAACAAACTTGTTTGTCTGCACTATTGGCTGAACAAGAAGTAGGACTGAGTGGACTTGCAGGCTCTAAAATTTTACATTTATTTTTGAATGCAGGGGGGTTTTGTACATAATTCTACATTTGTAAGTTCAACTTTCATGATAAAGAGATTGCACTACAGTACTTGTATTGGGTGAATTGAAAAATACTATTTCTTTTGTTTTTTACTGTGCAAATATTTGTAATAAAAATAAATATAAAGTGAGCACAGTACACTTTGTATTCTGTGTTGTAATTGAAATATATTTGAAAATGTAGAAAACATCCAAAAATATTTAAATAAATATTATTCTGTTATTCTGTTATTGTTTAACAATGCGATGATTAATTTTTTTAATTGCTTGACAGCCCTGATATTAACCCTAAAATGCTTCTGAAATGGCTGTTATGTTACTGCTCCAGATGGTATTTGGCTATAAAATAGTTGGATTACAGGAGGTTAACTATTTTTAGCCATATAAAATTGAGCATCTCTCCTTTAAACACTAGATCAGACTAGAGAGATGAGACCTCACGTGCTCAGATCTAACAATGCTGTCTGTGTCTCAGTACTGCTAGCTAGCTTGGTATTTAGGGTATCTGAGCTCTTGGGTTCTCTGAAGTCACGAATGTGAATCCTTCCACTGGCCTGCTTCATTAAGAGCTATCCTCCATGATCCAGGAGATGTTGTGCTAGAGCTAATATAACACCTGGACAGTTTTCAGCCACCATTTTTTTTTCTCCTGGGTTCTCTTTGTGTCTCTGCAGGAACAGCCTTTCTGGTTCCGATGCTTTTACATATTGATATGGGGCAAAGTGATACTCTACAAATATGTCACCTGCTGGCTTGTCACGGTGAGTCCAGAAGGGGGATGTGCCCTGAAAAAACCTCCCCTTTTGACTAGGACAGATGCATCAGAGCAAGGAACCTTATAGCTGCTCTGCTCTGCTCTGCCCTCCTTCACTGGGGCTGCTGACACAAAGAGCTGGTTGGGAATGTTTTGACAAAATAGATTAATCAGAAAATGCTGATTCAGTGAATCTAAAACTCCTTGTGGAATGGGGAAAACTCTTGACATTTCATATTTTTGTAGGATGGGAAAAGTCTTCCCCCCGCCCCCAGCTTCAGTTGTGGGGAGTGAGACATAATAGTCAGACAAGGGAGTTGAAGTATCCTCCTGCTACCCAGTTCTGCCCTTCCTAGCCAGTAGGGAGGCAACTTGTAGCAGCTCATCTCTGCCATTACCAACAGTAGGCATTGTGCCATCATGGGGGAGGAGCCTATAACTGCCCAACTCCGACTTCTCCAGTAGGAAGTGCTGCTTTTCCCTGATATGTGTGGTTTCTCACAGGAAGGAGTCTGCATCCTCGTTGGCCTTGGATACAATGGCCGAGATGAGAATGGGAAACCACAGTGGGATGCTTGTGCCAACATGAAGGTTTGGTTATTCGAGACAACACCTTTCTTCACGGGGACCATTGCCTCCTTCAACATCAACACCAATGCCTGGGTGGCTCGGTGAGCAGGGGGCCTTTCACAGTCAGAGCACCAGTCTCAATCTAGGCCCAGGCCAGAAGTTGGAGGGTTTGCTGGGACAGGGATGTTGGGAATGGAGTATGAAGCCCTTTGTCTCTAGGGCACTGGTTCTAATGTGGCCCCAAAGCAGTTGTGATGGAAAGTTTTTTCCCATCTCATGACCCTTTTAAATGACTTGTCCAACCAGGAGCTGGGTCAAGTGCTCAGTCATGCAAAGTATTCACCTGCCCCAGCACTTGAGTGCTCTCACCAGGTTGGCCTCTCCCCATTAGCCAGGATGTCTCCAGGGCAGGGCTGAGGCATGTTGACCAGGCAGCAGGAACAGCCCTGCTGCCTATCCCACTGAAGGGACCCAGAGGCCTTCAGTCTCTCAGAACACATCCCCAGTGTGCAGAGGGGAAAGGAGTAATCAATCAGAACTGCATTGAGTTTCTCTTCTTGGCTCCAGTTACATCTTCAAACGGCTGAAGTTCTTGGGTAACAAGCTTCTGTCACAGGCATTGGCCCTGTTCTTCCTGGCTGTGTGGCATGGGCTGCACTCTGGCTACCTTGTGTGCTTCCAAATGGAGTTCCTTATAGTCATCATTGAAAGACAGGTACGCTGTGTCTGGTATATTAGCAGGGGGATGGCTTGTAATAGCCAAGGCCCCATGGTTTCTAAAGACCCAGGAGTCTGGTAACTTTGAGAAACTTCCACGCTGGAAGCTTTACCTGAATTAAATATAAAACTGACCGGTCCCTTATGTATCTGCATTTTACACCATATTGTTTGCTCTTAAGTAGACTGCTGGCATCTGTGTGGACAATCCATAATTCCATCATAGAAGATATCAGGGAGGAAGCCAGTTTGGCTTATGGGTAGGGGGCAACTGAGGCTCTGGACACTTGGGAAGCTTAATTAAAAAATTAATCGTGATTAATCACAGTTAAAACAACATTAGAATACCATTTATTTATATGGGGGGGGGCTATTTTCAAATAGAGGGTCAGGGCTTCAGCCCTACTCCCCAGGGGAAGCTGCAGGCTGCTCCAGTGCAGCACCCCCTCCAGCCCTTGTGCCACCTCCAGAGCTGCAAGCTGTTGCTGATGCCTTCCACCCTGCCCACAGGTATGTCATTAATGTGTTAATTGTGGTTTATTAATTGCAGTTATTACCTGCAATTGACAACACTAGTTTACAGCTAATCTCTTTAGGGTTCATATTAAAACTCTACCCAACTTTTTTCAGAGTCATTGTTTGACTGCAGTCTGACAACACGACATCTTTCAGAGCATAGAGGCCAATTCTGTTTATGATCACTGAATGCACAGGACCCTGTGTGTAATGCATACAGATGTCAAGTTACAGTAGAAATATTATACTGACCACTCCTTCCTTTATTGTCAGGCCATCAACCTAGTGCGGGACTCTCCTATTCTGAGTGCTTGGGCCTCCATCGCTATCCTGCAGCCTCTCTACTATGTGCTGCAGCAAACCATCCACTGGATGTTCATGGGTTACTCACTGGTGCCATTCTGCCTTTTTTCTTGGGACAAGTGGATCAAGGTACATAAAAACCTTGAAAGGACAGCAAGATTTTGGGGGACAGGAGAGACCAGCATGCAAGCTAATCATTAATCCCCTCTCTCTCCACACAGGTGTATAGCTCTATTTATTTCCTAGGCCACATGATATTCCTCACTTTACTGCTCGTGTTGCCTTACGTCCGCAGAGCACTTGTGCCACGGAAAGAAAAGCTAAAGAAAGCAGAGTAACAGCCAAAAGGTGAGACTTGGGTACAGCTGCAGAGTGGGACAGGGAGACATGAGGCCTAGAACAGCAAAGGGGGCAAAGGTGCAGGTCAGGCTCAAGGGATTACTAATGTCAATGGGGGCTGCTTTATTCCTAACTTTGCCTGTTGTCTCCTTTCAGTTTGTACCATGAGTGAACTGGCACAGGTGATGGACTCATCCTGTGCTGAAGCATCACCTGTCAAGTTTGCTGTGTTCAAGTTCAACTGTTCTGTCAATGTGATGAGGGGAACAGAGAGTACAGGGTCAGAGACCCACTGGTGAGGAGTGCAGAGGGCAATGCCCCCCCACTTCCACATCCTCTACATGTTGCCTTATCTCTCTGCTGCCCTCTGGTGGACACTCCTTTATGCTGACTTTAAATGATTGTAAAGCACTAAACACCGCCACTATGTGGGGATGGAACCACCTCTGAATTTTCTACTTCAGTCATCCCAGATAAAAATTGTTCCCTGTTTCTTTTCCCCTCCCCACTCCTGCTTCAGCTGCCTTTTCTGGTGAGTGGGAGGGGTGAAACCTCCTCCCCAGGGAACAGTAGGTCTAAGGAATGTTAAATATCTGCTGTGGGAGATCTCTCTGGCTCATATTTAAATGCTATGGCTAAGTGACAGTTACTCTTGACTATGCTATCCACTGCTGCTGAGGAATAGGTTTATGGCAGCAAAGGTCATAATACAGGCACAGACCACAGCATCTCTCCTCACCCTTTTACTCACCTGCAGTTAAAAAATTCACAGCACAAAAATGCATTTTTATCAAAAGTAATTTTAATATAAGGAGAAAGAACACTCCCAGAGGGGTGCCCATTGGCCTCTCACCATGGGAGCAGCCTGTATCGAAGGAAAGCTCAGCATGGTATGCCTTGAACTCTACCACTGGGCCTTCAGCCAAGGTTGACTCTCAGTGCTCCTTTACACACACAAGTAGAAAAACAGCTGCCAATTCTAGAAAGATCAGAGTCCTACTCCACAGGGCCAATTATGGAGGGCTCACACCACCCCCCATGCCTCCTCAAAGGCTGTGGTGATCTTGGCACAGGTCAGGGCAGCAGAGAGGGGATAGTTGCTGATGGAGATCATCTTCTCTGTATAGTTAACATTCAGCTGGGGAGAGAGAAGAATGAGGGGAAGCAGGAAATCCATGTTACTATCCAGTCAATTAACACCCCCAACCACTGACAATCTTGCTGCACTTCCAGTACTTTTCTCACTATGTACTGCAATCCACCCAAAACTGATAAGCACCTACCCTTGGAGCAGGGCAGGACAGCTACTAACTCATAACATCTTGTATCCAGGTGAAGAGGGTGGGCATGGGTATGGCATAAGATCATACAATTTCAGTGCAATTCTGGGAGAGGAATTGAAAGGGAATACCCCCTTAACATAAGTGGTCATGCAGCAGAGCACAGGCCTTGCATCAACAGCATCTCCTCTCTAGTACAGGAAAACCATGATCTATACTGAAAAGGAAAGAGTCCCCTACTTCCCATGACAGGTCTACTGCTCCACCAGGCAATCAGTGATGGGAGAAGAGGTATGTCAGCCACCACTACCCTTACCGAGCCATGGGCAAAAGCTCCCACAACAATTGCAACAGGTTCTGCAGTGGGAACCAGTTCACGCACATCTGTCACGTTGGGGACTGAGAAAGAGGTGCCTATCTTCATGCAGCCCACAGGGAGATGATCTGTCACTGGATTCTTGATGACCTGCATAGGGAAACACATTTAGCTTGAGGTTTAGAGGTGAGATCTTAGGGTTCAAAACAATGTTTCTGTACAGCAGCAGAGGCTCGCTTCCTAACACATCCTCAGCCCTTACGGAGCACCACAGTCTCATTAAGTTCCCCCTCCACAGTTAGGAATAGAAACTTTTACCTTCAACAGTTTCTGGGGCCCATCGGCTGCACGGACACTGAGTTTGTGTAACAGCTGAACTGGTAGGAGAAGAAGAGAACCAGGAAATTTTCATGTGCCAACATTCTTCAGCAAGCGGAGTTGGGAAAAGCCTCAAGTTTCATGTCTGAGCCTCCTAATTTCCAATGCCATTAACAATGCAGAACCTTCCCGTGGGGCAGCACCCCTGAGGCTCAGACCTGGGCTACTTTCTCTCATTCCACTCTCCTAAACTATGCCTGCGGTTTACATCCCCAGACTTGCAGAAGGTTCTTCTGCTCTGATAGGTGCAGCTTCACCACAGTAAACAGACACAGGGTTGGTTGGTTACTGCCTTCCTCTGAAGCAGGGTCAACTCTCAGTTTTAAATTAGTGTAAATGGTGGATTTTCTGTAACAAACTCTTTAAATCATGATTTGAGGACATCAGTAACTCAGCCAGAGGTTATGGGTCTATCTCAGGAATGGGTGGCTGAGGTTCTGTGGCCTGAAATGTGCAGGAGGTCAGACTAAATGAGCATGATGGTCCCTGTTGGCCTTAAAGTCTGAGTCTATATGGCTCTTTGAATCTTGCCTCAAAAATTTCCAGCCCTGTACATGCAAGCGGAGGAGGGGGAAGCAAATAATAAAACAGAGACTGGCTAGAGAGTCAAAGGGTCATAAGTGGGGAGCCGGAACGGGGATGAAGCAGTTTGAACCTCTTACCCATCAGACCGCAGAATCGATCAAAGGTTCTGGGAATCCTGGTCTGGGGATTGACTTCAATGAGAATATTCTTCTGGGTGTGGATGTAAACCTGCAGCAGGCCAGCCCGGTTCAGGGGACTGTCCATGAGCATCAGGAGGCTCTTAAGAGAGAGAGAGCACACAATGGGGGAAGCACATGACACCAGAGAATTTGATGCTAAAAGGAAGGATCAACTCTCAGACATCAGAGTCTGGGCACACTGAACAGGAAGGGACTATTCTGCCGAGGAAGTGGTGAGAAAAGGATTAAAAAAGGTGCACTGGCTCTGCTGCAGCAGAATTTAAAAAGATGGGTGTTTATGTGGGCAATGTGATTTATAAAATTAAAAAACAAATCTTTGGAAGAGCCAGTCCTGCTTGAAGGCACACGCTGATCTCTTGTTATGGGGAGACCAGAGAAAACGTTCCCTTTCGGGTGGCTTTTGCATAAGCGCCTCCTGCAGGGGCTGGTTGCTGGCACAGCGACCTGGCCCTTCCTAGGACCTGCACAACGTGGGTCGTACCTGGTGTGTGATGTCGGGCCTCACCTCCCCCGGGTCCCGGCCGCTTCGCAGCAGCAGCGATTTGTGCTTGTCGCAGTTCAGCAGCTCGTACGTCTTCCCAACCTGCAACCAAAGAGGCGAGAGTGAGGACAAGGCGGGTCACGGGGACTCCCCGCCGGGCCCAGCCCCGTTCCCCGGCACCTTCACGGTCTCCAGACTCGCTCCCTCGAGAAGCACCAGAAGCCGCCGCCGCTGCCCCCAGGGCCGCTTCGCCTCCGGGGCCGTCTCCGCCGCCGCGTCCCCTGCTGGTCTCCGGAGCTGCCGCGTGGGCGCCGCCATCTTAGAACCGGAAGCGGCCTCACAGCTACGGCTCGTGCTCTTCCAAACCGGGGCCTCGCGCTTCCCCCAGCGGCGCGGGGAGGGAGCCTAGAAATCGGCCATATTCCGAGCACTTCCGGTGTGCGAAAGGCTGCTTCCGGCGAGAGAACCTAAACATCGACGTCACGTGCCCTGTGTCCGGCTATTTACCCTCCCTGCGCCTCGCTCCCCGCGGCCGGGGCTGTTTCCGCGCGCTCGCTGTGGAGCGGCACCGCCTCCGCCCGCTTGTTTTCTTAATCTCAGGGCGCCGTGCGGGGGAAAAGAGCCGCTTCCGGTCACCGGTTCCTGTCGGAGGGGTTAGAAAACGGACACTTCCGGTGCCCTTTCTCCCTCCTCCTCCTCCTCCTGCAGCGGCGGCAACGTGCGGGCAGGTGAGGGCTGGTTCGGGGCCGCGGGCTGAGCTCAGCTCCCGGCTCGGGGGGGGGCGCGGGGGCGGGGGCCGGGCGGGGCGGGGCGGTTGGGGGACGGGACGGGACTGTCTGTCTGTCTGTCTGTCTGACGCGGCTGCCCGCCCGCCCGCCGGCCTGTCTGTCTGTCCCGCAGCGCCCGACCGAGCTCCCCATGGCCCAGAACCTGAAGGACTTGGCGGGGCGCCTCCCCGCCGGGCCGCGCGGGATGGGCACCGCCCTCAAGCTGCTGCTGGGAGCCGGCGCCGTCGCCTACGGGGTCCGCGAGTCGGTCTTCACCGGTGAGTGCGCCTGGGCCCGCGCCCCCCCCCGCTCCCTCCCCCCGCGGCCTGGGCCCCCGCTCCCTCCCTCCCCCTCCCCCCCCGGCCTGACTGCTGCCCGCTCCCTCCCCCCCCCCCGCCCGGCCTGACTGCTGCCCGCTCCCTCCCCCCCCCCCGCCCGGCCTGACTGCTGCCCGCTCCCCCCCCCCCCCCCGCCCGGCCTGACTGCTGCCCGCTCCCGCCCCCTCCCCCTCCCCCCCCCGCCTGACTGCTGCCCGCTCTCCCCACAGTGGAAGGAGGCCAGAGGGCGATATTCTTCAACCGCATCGGTGGGATCCAGCCAGACACGATCCTGGCCGAGGGGCTGCACTTCAGGTAAGGGGCAGAGGTGGGAGGGGGCTCCTGGGGTTTCATCCACCTCCCTAGATTCCTTTTGAGCCAACTTGCTCTTGATTGTGAGCACCCGCAGGTAAAAGATCTTTTTCCTTGTTCAAACCAAGACTTTCAGTGCTACCCCCACTAAATTCCTTCTTGGAAAAGCAGCTTTAATCCCAGGAGCAGAGACATTCTTGTCGTTACTAAATCTTACTTTAAAACAATCTTCTAACTATTCTAAAGATCCAGCTGTAATGCTGGAAGGGCCTGTGCTGCTGACAGAGCTTTGCAGGGTACCATCTTCAGCCACACGGCAGCTGCAAAGTTGGGAACTCGTAGCAATGAGGTGACAATGTCCTAGCTAAATTGAGATTGTCAAAATAACTGTTGCACGTGTGACACACCCACTTTCTGGATTTAAAAAATAGGGAGAGAATACAAAAAATCCACTTGCTGTAATGGCATCATCAAAACAGGAAAAAGTTAAAGTTTTTAGCAGAAAATATCTGATGTAACAGCTTAGCCGCCCCAGTAGTACTGATTTACCTATGGTACTTCTGGGGGTTTAGCCCCCATTGCTGTAGAACTTAAGATCCTCATATCACAATCTTTGATGTATTTATCCTCACTATGCCCCTGCCATGCTGTTATCCCTGTTTTACAGTCTAGGAGCTGAGGCACAGAGAGACTGACTTGCCCACGGTCATGCAGGAAGGCTGTAGTAGAGAAGGGGTTTGTAGTCTTCCAGGTCCTAAGCTAGTGCCCTAAACATGGTTTCATTCTTCTCCAATATTATTCAGTCCTTGGATTTGCTGTTCCCCCTTTCTCCTGTTGCACACACGTACACGTACACTCTCCATCCCAATCTCTTTTTCCTCCTTCATGATCCCCCTGTTGGTTGTATAACATGTGACTTCTTCCTTGGCTTTTCAGAATCCCCTGGATTCAGTATCCAATAATTTATGATATCCGAGCTCGACCCCGAAAAATCTCCTCCCCAACGGGCTCCAAAGGTGAGACCATCTACTTGACCAGGTCAGGGAAAGGGGCACAGCCCTTTGCCCATTGTTTCTGTATTAGCCCAGTGCTAGAATACTAGGGTGTTTGTGGAGCCTAAGCAGAGGATTGGAATAGTGGAGGTGGAGCTGCAAGCCAGGAATAAGACTTTAGCAGAAAGAAGGGATTGGAGTAGTGGTCTGGGGTCTGCAGATTTATGGGTATTGGCAGAGCTGGTGGGAGCCAGGCTGGGCTTTGGGGATGTAGTCAATCTGATTCTCTGTCTCTTAGATCTGCAGATGGTGAACATCTCTCTGCGTGTCCTTTCACGCCCCAATGCCACAGAGCTGCCCCAAATGTACCAGCGCCTGGGTCTGGACTATGAGGAGCGGGTCCTTCCTTCCATCGTCAATGAGGTGCTCAAAAGTGTTGTGGCCAAGTTCAATGCTTCACAGCTCATCACTCAACGAGCTCAGGTCTGTTCATTATCCCATAGTGGGGGATCTGAGGTGCTAGAACCTGCCTCTAGCTTACTTCCCCATCCCCCATGTCGTGTCTCTTCTCCTTTTCCCCGCACACACACACACACACTCCCACCCCGATGCACCGGATGGACAAGGGACAGAGGCTAGTTTGGAAGGATTAGCCCTTTGGCACCAGGGTCAGGGTCACTTTCCTGCCAGGTTCAATGATGGCAGATACTATGAAATCTGCCATCATTGACACCTCAACTGGTGAGTGAGGAGGAGCCCGTGGTCTGTCCTGGTACATGTTGGGACCAGAAACACGGGGGAATGTAGGAAAGAGATCCTGGAGGCCAAATGTAAACGCCTCAGGAAGGAGACCTAAAGTCAGTCTATACAAGTCAGTCAGACTAGACTGAAGCGATGGCAGAGCACTGCTGTATCTACAAGATTCTATAGAATCCAGCGAGATAAAAATTCTCATTGGCCAGGACCACACCATTGAATCTCCAGGGATACAGATCCCAAGATGTAAGAATATATTACTGGCCTCCAGATCAAAAAGAGGAAATTGAGTGCACAATGTGGAGAAACATCAGAGGCAGGAAAACTTAATGAAGATAATGGGGGATTTTAACTGCCCACACACAGCCTGGTCTAATAGCACAACAGGACCAAATTTAGAGAAGCAATTGATCGACATTTTAAGAGAGAGCTGTTCCAAGAAGTAAGTTCTAGCTAGCACAAGAGAAGAAAGAATACTTCCATTTTAGTTTTAAGAAGCTGATAGTGACTCAGATACTGTCACTTCTAGACTTAACTAAGTAATAGTGACCACCGTATAATAAGGCTCAACATCCTAGGGGCTGTTAGGGTACCAAAAAGTTACACTAAACTTTAGAAAGCAAGATTTCAATAAAATTAGTAGGTTAGTCAAAAGGCCCTTTTAGAAGTTAATTGATAAAAGGAACAGAGGTAAAATCCCAAGAGGTAGAATTGATGCTGCTTATAAAAACAATAATTGAGAAGACATGGGCACTGTTGAACTGAAAGGGATCCAGAAAGGCAAGGAGTGAACCAATATAACCGAATAAGATTCAAGATGCTATTCAAGCCAAACAGAAATCTTTCAAAAGTTGGGCCTAATGAAGCCAATAAACAGGAGCATAAATTATAGCAGATAATGTGTAGGAGAGAAATTAGAAGGGCCAAAATGGAGTTTGAAGAGCAAATAGCGAAAGACAAAAAACAAATGAGATTCTTTCAACATATCAGAACCAGGAAGCCTGAGAGAATTAGTGAGTCCCCTGGATTATCAGAGGTTAAAGGTACAATTAAGGAAGATAAGGATTTGTTTGAGAAGTTGCATGTTTTCTTTGCATCAGTCTTCAGCACTAAGAATGTTGGAGGGATTCATACTATGATCTGTTCTTTCCTGGTAGTGAAGATGAGGTCTGTTCCAAATTGATAATTTAAAAGGCAAAAAATCACCAGGCACAGCTGGTTACAGAAGGAATTTCAGGATGAAGTGGCGGAGTTGCTAACAAAATATTCACACTCTCATGAACAGCCTCTGCTCCAGAAAATTGGAGGATAGAAAATGGTGTACTTATATTTAAAAAAGACCCTAAGGGTGATCTGGGGAATTACTATGCAGTGAGCCATATTTCTGTGCCTGGCACACAGATTGAAATGATTATAAACCACAAAACACCTAAGATTTCATGATCTGATAGTGTCTAACCTGCGCAGATCCTGCAAAGGAAAATCATGTCTCATACATCTCAGAATTACTTGCACATGTAAGAGAAATAGTGGATAAAGGAGAAAGGGTTGACATTTATTTAGACTTCCAAAAAGCCTTTGACTAGGTCCTACACAAGAGCCTACTGAAGAAGCTCAGTCATTGTGGGGGTGAGAGACGATATATAGCTATAGATCAAAAATTGGCTACAAGATGGAAAGTAAAGAGTAGGAATAAATGGTTAGTTGGCATCTGATTAGAGGTTAACAGCTGGGTATTGAAGGGACTGTACTAGGCCCCATGCTGTTTAATACGTGTATTCATGATTTGTAAAGGACCTGGGTGAGCAGTGAGGAAACAAAATCTGCAGATAAGTTATTTGGGTTAGTCTGGACCAGAGGCGACTGGCAGGAACTTCAGAGAGACCCAAACATGCTAGGGGAATGGGCCACATGATGGCAAATGAAATCCAGTGTCAGTGAATGCCAAGTAATGCATGGTGGAGGGAAAAAGCTGAACCTCTGCACCCTATAGGATTCAAAATTAACTGTATCAGCTCAGGAGAGAGACCTGGGCAACACAGACAGCTCAGTGACAGCCTCTGTGGTCAAAAAAGAGAGAAAATATTAGGAGGCATATGGAATGGGATTGTGAATAATACAGGCACTATAATGCCTTTATATAAATCACTGGTGCAGCCTTCTCGGGATACTGTGTGCAGTATTGGTCACTCCATCTCCAGTGGATATTGCGGGACTCGAGTGGGTTCAGAGACGAGTGATGAGAATGATCAAGGGCCTGGAAAAACGAAGAGTCCAAAAAGATTGGGATTGTTTCCTTAGAAAGGGGACATAAGTCTATACAATAATGACCCCCTGTAGAGAAGAGATCAGGAACTTCTCTTCTCCCTGTCTCAGAACACAAGAACAAGAGGACTCTCCATGACATTGAAACTGAGGAAATCATTGCCACAGAATGTCACTGAGGCCAAGAATTTAGCAGATTGAAAGAGAGTGGATATTCATATAGGTATCGGGACTATCCAGAGTTAGTTAATGGCAACACACATTTTGAAAGGGATGTTAAGTCATGCTTCAGAGTTTAAGCCGATCTCTGACTATTAGAGACCAGGCTGAAACCTAACATGGTCACAGTTTTCCACATCTGCTGGCTGCAGGGTTTCTTATACTTTTCGTTGAAGCAGCTGGCCCTGGCCACTGTCAGAGACAGGGTACTGAACTAGATGGACCGTGGGTCTTGGTCTGGCAATTCTTAGGTTCCTATGCAAGGGGCCTGTGCTGCCCAAGAATCCTCTCCTTATCGCTCAGCATACTGGGAACTAGGGTCCCTAGGAAGTGGATTGAAGGGAAGGGAGGCAATGATGCTCTGGAGGGAATGGTAACTGGGAAGAGATCTGTGGGTTAAAGTCCTGCCCCTCCTACCCGCTCTTTCATTTCAGGTCTCTCTGCTAATCCGACGGGAACTGACAGAGCGAGCCAAGGATTTCAGCCTCATCTTGGATGATGTGGCCATCACAGAGCTAAGTTTCAGCCGCGAGTACACAGCGGCTGTTGAGGCTAAGCAAGTGGGTGAGTTGGTACTGCCCTCAAGCCTCAGCACGGTCTTAGAGGATGAGTGTTGCAGGAGCGGCCCTTCTGTTTTGGAATCCTCAGCCCATCTGCCTCTGTGACAGGTGAACTCTGGAATCCTACTGGGACCCTTAGCCACAGGCAGTTCCATTCCTTTCCTTTTCGTATAAGGAAATTCAGTGCTGAAAGTTTTATCTAAAATAGCACTAATATCACATGGATATAATCACAGGCAGGTCTTGCCCAAGTCTGGCTCCTTTGGCCAGCATCCAGAACCTGTGTATTTGACGGGCAGCATTTGAAAGTGCTTGGTCATGGAAGATGGACTAGAACAGGGGTCGGCAACCGGTGGCTTGCGGCTCGCCAGGGTAAGCACCCTGGCGGGCCGGCCCGGTTTGTTTATCTGCCGCGTCGGCAAGTTCGGCCGATCGCGGCTCCCACTGGCCGCGGTTCGCGGTCCCAGGCCAATGCGGGAGGCAAGAAGCGGCGCGAGCCGAGGGATGTTCTGGCCGCGGCTTCCTGCCTCCCGCATTGGCCTGGGACCATGAACCGCGGCCAGTGGGAGCCGCGATCGGCCGAACTTGCCGACGCAGCAGATAAACTAACCGGGCCGGCCCGCCAGGGTGCTTACCCTGGCGAGCCGCGAGCCACCGGTTGCCGACCCCTGGACTAGAAGATTCTCCATTCCTGCAGCAGGCCTGAGTTCCTATTGCTTCAGGGAGCTACGCTCAGTTCCCAACTATTAGTGTGTGTAGCTGTGTTGTGGCTGTGCCTAGGGGCCCTGGCGTCTCTGTGCTAGGTACTGCCACAGGGTGGTCCCTGTGTCAAAAAATGGACAATCTAAGTAAATGACCAGCTGGGCAAGGGCCCAGGATACCATAACTTCAGGTCCTGAGAAGTACGAGCCCCAGGGAACAGACTGTAGGAAGGATCCTGCCATGGGATTTGGAAGGATGAAACCTGGTTCTAGTGTCTCTGGTTTTGACCTTTTCCCTCCCTAGCCCAGCAAGAGGCCCAGCGAGCCCAGTTCCTGGTGGAAAAGGCCAAGCAGGAACAGAGGCAGAAGATTGTCCAGGCAGAGGGGGAAGCCACGGCTGCCAAGATGATATCCTTTCCATGCCCTGTGGGTGTGGTCGGGGAGGTGTGCTGGACACAGGGAGTCTGTCTCAGCCCACGATACACACACTGGAAGCCCATGTGATGGATGGAAGGCAGATGTGACTTGCCTTCTTCTATCATTTGCTGCCCTTCCCTGGGCAGAGCATGGGGGCTGTCTGCATTGGCCTGTGATCTTGGTGATAGGCTGGAGCCTCCATTCCCAACTGACACCTACTTGATCTACATCAACTTTCCAGCTACGGCCACTCCGTCCCATTGCTTGACCTCATGGGACAGCACAAAGGTCAAGCTGATTCAATGAGCCCTGGTTCAGAGAGGATCTGGTGACCCTGAGTTAGGAGGGGGAAGCTGGGTGAGGGTCTGTTAGCAGATTTCCCCCTTAACTTACTGTTGTCCTCACATTGGTGATGCCTTGAGCAAGAACCCAGGCTACATCAAGCTGCGCAAGATCCGAGCTGCCCAGAACATCTCCAAGACAGTGAGTTAGGGGGTAGGGTTGTCTCCTTCCCCTTCACTACCTTGTTTGCACTCCCCACACCCATCCCAGAGGCCATGTGATGAGTCTAAGGCGAATGTGACCTGCTTCCTCCTGACCTTACCCCTTTGCACCCCCACCCTTCTGGTCAGGGTGGGGGTTGTCTGTACTGATCTGTGATCTTGGTAGGGGGGAGGGAGCTCCCCCCCCCACCGTAAAGACAGATCTATATCAAACTTCAGCCCCCCCATACCCAGCCACAGCGTCCAGAGGCCCCAGTACCCTGCGGTCTGGGAAAGTGGGCACATGCCTGCTTGGGGGTCAAAGGTCAGGGTGACGGGAAGTTGAAATGAGCACTAGTTCTCGAAATCTGATGGCACTGGATGTGGGACGTGGCCTTGTCCTTATTCAAACTTGTACTACTTGAACTAAGATGTGCTAGTATACCAATACAGAACTCCATGTAGACACTCCTGATCTGGTGGTAAGCCTGGCTTATATTGGTTCACTGAAGCCAGTTCTATATTGATTTATGGTAAATCAACATAAGCCAGGTTTAAATTAGACTAAGAATGTCCACACGTGATTTTGCACCAGCTTAACTAAATCTGTGTTTAAACTGAATTTAAAATTTAACTGGTGCAGCCTCAAATATCAAGGCCTCAGTTAGCAGGTGTCATAGAATGTAGGGCTGGAAGGGACCTCGAGAGGTCATCTAGTCCAGTCCCTGTACTCAGGCAGGGCCAAGCAAACCTAGAGCATCCCTCACAGAAGTTTGCTAACCTGATGAGGCTTCCCCAGCCTCTCTTGGAAGCCCCTTAACACACCATCCCCTCCCGAGGACTCCAGCTACACTCAACAGCCCAGAGTCTGTCCCACTCAAAAATATGTGAGCAAGGTGGCAGCTGTGTGGAGGGGTCTCGTTCACTCCATCCCTTTGTGAACTCGCTCCCACTCCAGCCACCCTGCCCTCACTTGGTCTCTCTTCCAGATTGCGGCGTCGCAGAACCGCGTGTATCTCACAGCTGACAACTTGCAGTTGAACCTACAGGATGAGGGCTTCACCAGGTGAGGGGGACAGTGGGGTCATAGAGGCTCCAAATAGCTCCACAAGATGGATTCCTCCTTTTTCCCCAAACTCACTCCCTCTCAATGTGAATGTTAAAGGTGTTCTGAGCCCAGAGATACCCCTCTGGAGCTTTGTCCCTCTGAATCACATTTCTCTTGAATGGGGTGAGTCCATGGATAGCACGGGAGGGCCTTGCTTCTATTTCTAAAGCTCAGGACTCAAATCCAGTTAAATCTAATTGTTTTCTCTCTTCTCTTTTTGGCTGCCTCTCCTGACATGCAGAGGAAGGTAAGGCACAGATCACTTTGTGTGAGCCCTTTTCCATCACATGGGAGGCAGGGCTGCAGGGTATCCCCGAGTTTCAGGCAGCAAGGGAGATGTGCCATTTGGAAGAGGACGGTCCAGTGATTTGAGCACTAGCCTGAGACTTGGGTTCAATTCCCTGCCCTTTCCCAGATTACCTGTGTGCCCTGGGCAAGTCAATGGGAGTTTGGTGCATAAAGACCTATGAGGATGTAGGCCAGCTGTCAAATGGGGCTAATAGCACTGCCGGAGCTCTCAGGCGTGTGGTGATGACAAATACATCACACTGTGAGGTGCTCCAGTACTGGGGTGATGGGAGTGAGATAATACCATGGGTGGATGAGCGAGGGTTGGAGGCCAGATGGGTGGTGAATCAGTGCTTTTAGCAGCATGGTCCGTGCAGGCCAAGATGAGATCAGGGTGGGTTCCTGAAAGTGGAGGAGACAAGCAAGTGGCATGGAGAGCCCAGACTGAGGAGGGGTGGGATCATGGAAGCGGGCAGTTGGCATGGGAATTGCATGCTGTGGGTGTGTTTGGCTGCTGCAAGGTGTGGGGGGAGGGTATTTCTCTATACAGGATCACTTTCTCCATAGGCTTTCTCCAAGCAGGCTGAAACTTCCTCCATGCCCTCAAAGACTTGGTGTTTATGGTGATCTCCTGGGCCCAGAGTCTATCCCCCTGCTGAATCCCACGTGTGACACAGGAGAAGGCCAGCCAGTCTTCAGTGGCCTAGTTAATTGCTTAAAGCAGGGGGCCTGGTAGTCAGGACTCCAGGGTTCTGTTTCAGCTGTGGCCTTGTCTAGCTGTTTGATCTTGAGTCATTTCCTCCCTCTGCCTTTATTTCTGCCACTGCAAAATGGGTTGAATTTTTACTTCTCCCAGGGGGCTCATGGAGCTTTGAGAGACATGCTAGTGAAGCCAGGGCTGGAGGCCAACTTTTTTTCCAAAGGTCAGGCTGGATCATCTGTTACACATGCAGGGGGTAGAGTTTGCCTTCCAGACTGACTCATTCCTCTCTCCTCACAGTGACAGCCTCCTGACCAAACCGGGGAAGAAATGAAACTGCTAGAACCATTCACACCAACTGGCAGAGCAAGATGGGTGAGGGAAGATCGCCAAAGTCATTCACCCAAGATTCCCCCTCTGCTGGTGCCTGTTAGTTTTCACTGATTGTTCTCTCTCACTTACTTTGAAATTCCCAATGCAATGGCCAACCTGGTACCCAATACCCAGTGTTGGGAGCCATCTCTGCCATTGGGCGTCACCAGTTGGCTAGTTTAAAACCACCAAAGGGGATTTAAACTCGGGCAGGGGTGGGCAGTGTGAGCCCTTGGGGACCTGTTATTCACACCCAGCCTCTGCTAGGGCTTGGATTTTTATAGGACTAGAATTGTAACTGCTGTGTCTGCCAAGCCTGTGAGGCCTTTGTTTTGGTACCAGCACCTAGCTTTCAGTTCAATGAATCTCTTGTTAATTTTTCTTCCAGCCCTCCCTTCCCCATGGGAAAACTCTTGAACAAAGGTTTCATGGGGCTCCTGCCATTTTTGGGCTCTCAGATCACATAATTTTATCTGCTCAGTGATTCTTTCAAAAGTTTGTAAAAGAGGGGAAAAAAATAAAAACCAAAAAACAAAACTTGTCCCAGTAGTGGAAAATGAGTTCTGTGTTTCTTTTGGTTAAGAAGAGGGGCTTGGGGGTGGCAGTGACCAGGACCAAGATCGTAGAGGGACAGTGTGTGAAACCCTCATTGTGTTGGGAGTGATGGACGGAGCTAAACACACTTGGGCAGGGTCACTCTTGTATCCCAGCCTGATACACTCTGGAGTTGAGCTCATAGCAAGACCTACATGATTAGAAGCTGCTTCATTATCTCCTTTCCTAAGCACCCTCTTATCTCAATTTTACACCTGCTTCATCTATACATATGTTCTCCATTACTTGACGTGCACGGAGCTGGTTCCGCTGCCTTTTCAGCTGCATGAGTCAAGAGGATGAAAAAAGCCCCACATGAGCAAGACTGCTGCTGTGAGCACTTCCTGCAGAGCATACTGCTTGGGAGGCTGGATAAACAGCTGTATTTAATACAGCCCTCTCCCTGCCTTTCTTGCTCAGCACAAACTGGATTTAGGAGGGCGAGCCCCCTTGTTCCCTCTGCTCCTCTCAAACCTGGATTAAATGGTCTTTTATTATGTTTCCTATAGGAGGCCTACACACGATCTCCCATCCCATCTCCTGCTGCAGGGGAATAGGGTGGACATTTGCTGGACACTCTGCATAGTGCCAATATTTAAGCTGCTTCCTTCCTAAGTGGATTTTTGCACTGTTCTGGGCCATGTTTAGCTTTCCCTCGGGGGGAGGAGGGGGTTGGTGGAAATTAACCATGTGGATGCAGCAGAGTTTTATGGACTTAAACTCACTTTCCTGCCTCTGCACCTTGTGCATGCTGGGAGTATTATCCCCATTTCACAGAACAGGCAACTCATCAGCCTCAGGCAGTAGAGCTGGACTTAGAAAACAGCCCCTTGTTCTTGCTATTTCTGGACTTTGTTTATTTGGCTGGTATTTGACCTCTGCTTCTGGCATTTACAAGTGACCTGCTTGTGCCTAAATGTGAGCTCTACAGGGGAGCTGTCTGAGCTGCAGGCAGCCAGCTGGGCTGGAGCTTGGTTTAGCCATGGGGCCTTCAGGTGCAGCAGAAGTGGCTCGGCCTTGCCACAGCACAAGGGCCAAAAAGCTGTGGCCAGATTTGGGTGGCTGTTAGGGTAAAGTATGATGAGCCTAGGCTTTTAAAAGGGTTTTTGGGGCAGGGAGGGGTGTGTGTCAGTCCTGATGAGTTCAGTGTCTGGATCTTCACATGGAGATGGACTAAACTTTGATGGGTAGGTCCCCCAACTCAAGGGCAGCTGCAAAGGGAAATGCCATAAATATTACTGGGGATGGTGAGCAGCTCAACTGTAGGAGCCCACTGCTTGACAGGAAAGTGGGGCTCTGTTAAGGATCTCTCCCCCCCACCCTTAGTTTTCCATACAGTGATGAAAATACCAAGGGCAGTCAAAACTGCCTGCTCCAGACTGAACTGCAGCAGCTCCCCCCCAGCTCTCTTGCATCTGTCTTCATAGACTGGCCACTCTTGAGGGGGAGGAGCTGCCCTGCAGCTGTGCAGTGCTGTGCATTGCAGCTCTAGTGAGAGCGGCACTAGCAGGCAGAGATCCAGATGGTTCCCAAAGAATTGTCATTGCTGCACAGATGGCAATTGATGGGTGAAAGGTATCGGTGAGGATCAGAGTAGAGTGCTACTGCAGAGTCTCGGTCTCCACATCCCACCTTAGTGAGATGTGGCAAAGCAATGCCAGAGCTGCTGTTCAGGGGATGTTGTGATGGCCAAAAGTATAACGGGTCAAAAAAGAACTATATAAGTTCATGGAGGATAGGTCCATTAATGGCTATTAGCCAATGTGGTCAGGGATGCAGCACCATCCTCTGGGTATCCCAGAGCCTCTGATCACTGGAATCTGGGCCTGGACTGGATGTCGGGGGCTGGATCACTCAACAATTGCCTTGTTCTGTTCAGGCCCTCCGACGTATCTGGCACTGGCCACTGTTGGAAGACCAGCTACTGCTCTAGACAGCTCATTGGTCTGACCCAGTGTGGTGATTAGTGGCGCTATCTCCTTTTGTCATTCCCCAGCCTGGAGTTTTGCCCTGGCACCAGGACCATTAATTTACTGGACAGACACTTAGCTTTGGGTTAAAGAAATGGGGACACCTACCTAGCCCAGGCTTGGGGCTCTGGCTGGGGCCTGGACTGGCGTGCACATGGAGCTGGAGAGGGACAGTATAGCTCCTCTCGGGGGTCAGGAATGCGACTGCCACTTTACACTGCCTTGCTCTGCAGCTGCCTCCTCCCTGCTGGTTTCTGTTCCACAGTGCTGGTTATTCAACAGCCTGGGGAGCCTCAGAGCTGTTGTCTCAGCTCCCCTCCCCTAGCTCAGGGCTTCCCTCCCTGCCCCATAGTGGTGGTGGGGCCATCAGTGTTACAGTCACTTCAGTCAGCGCTGCCCTGTCCCCCTCACTACTTCCATTCCTGGCTTTCGCCAGAGCCCCCAGCCGACCTTTGCTGCACCCTGCCTCTCCTGGGCAGAAGCAGCCCTTTGGTTCAGCCTCGTTCCCCTGCACCTCCATGGATCAGCAAAGCACCCATCAGTGTGGAAAGTGACAGTCCCTCCCCCTAACACGTCACCCTGATTAACCCCTTCCTGGCAATGCTGCTTCCACTGACATCACCACATGAGGCATAGTATATGTCAATGTAGTTATAGCTACACAGATGTTGTATTACTTACATCAGCTGTCAGCCCCAGCTGGGCTCAGGCTCTCCTCCACCTCACACCCCCACCAATCCCTCACTGGGAAGCAGCAGCAGGGCTCACAGCTGGAGCTCTCCCCACCCCATCCCAGGGATGACAGGCAGAGTTGTGAGCCCTGTGCAGGGCTCAGTTTTACTGCAGGGAGCCTACCAGTGGTGAAATTGACATTCTTGTCAGTTGCACAGCTGCTATTATTTCACATTGCCTCTCGGGCTCCTGGCTGTCAGTTGTGGGGGGGCTCCAGTTGTGATTCCCCACATGGGGCTCAAAGCGTGGGCTATCAGCCCCAGGCCAGGGGGAAGAGGGCTCCAGCTGTGACACCAGCCCCGGCAGACAGCCAGAGCTGGAGCTGAAATGTGAAATAATAGCAGCTGCGAAACAACAGTATCGATTTTAGATTCCCTACTGTGAAACTGAGCGCTGCAGGGGGACCCAGCTGACAGCTCAGGCGGTTGGGGGTGAGGGGGGCAGCTGTGACACCTTCCTAACAGCTGGGTGGGAGGCAGATATGCCTACAGAGGCTTTCAGTCCCAGGGCTGCCAGGCTCTAACTGTCTGTGTCCCACGAGACCCCACTTCAGTTGGTGGAAGTGCTCCTGGTGAGGACATGCACAGCCACGAGAAGGTGCACGTATGGGCATGGAGCATCACTTTATTTACGGCAACTTAGTGACTTCATTTTGTAGCGTAGACAGGGCGTGAGCCAAGGAGGAGAAACAGAGACAGCCTTTTGAGCTTTGCTGTCCCTTTTTCCCCAGTCTGTTCAGTTTCATATGTTGTGCTCATCACTGAAGGTCCAAGCACCTGGCACTGTCATTCACTTTTGTCTGCCGGCCACGCCTCTGCCTTCGCAGGCCAGGTTAACAAACCCACGCATTTGTTTTTTTAAATAGCTTTTCTTCTCGTTCACAAATGAAAACACACTTGGGAGGCCTGACACTGCAGCCTGCACTGATCAGCAGAGACTATACAAGGCCCCACCTCTTGTGTTACTGAACAGACCTTGCTCTTTTCCCCAAGAGCTGGGCTGTGAATCAGGGTCCAGGGCCCAGTCCAGCTCTGATCATTCCATTCTCTCATCCCAAACATTTTAGTTGTAGCTACAACTGGAGATGGAATTCCATGAACAATTGTTTAGGATAAGAAGTGACAGCGTTGCCGTACAGCCGTTGAACAGCTCCTGCCTCCGAACCAAGATGTGACTGCATTTCAGTGCTTGGCAAACCAACCCTATACAAGCCCTACCCAACCATCAGCGTGAGTACCAGGCTTAATTAGCTAATTCCAGACATGCCCTTCCAGAGGCTCAGATGAAAAAATGTTATTCTGCATGAACAGCAGCATGTTTTTGAGCAGTTAGGACCTCAGCCACTGACTGCACAGGGTTAAATCCACAATTGTTGACCATATCCCAACTCAGAGAACTGTCTGCTTCAGCCAGAGACAGGGAATGGGATAGAGAGCCTTTCACCTCTAGGGCACCGGATCCTAGGTGGGCCAGGTGAGAGGCACTGGCTGGCTCAGGGTGGGTTTGGAATACCATATGGGGCCTTTCACCACTCAAGCATTGGTTCCAATCCAGTCCCAGGTCAGTGGACTGCCTGGTGTGACTGGCACACTGGCAATTCACCCTAAGGCAATGACACTTGGGCATATGGAGAGAACCTGCTACCAGGTTCATGCACCAGGCCCTGGCAGAAGCAAGGAAACCGACTGTTCCACTCCCTGCGCTAGTCTGTGCGGCTCAAAAACGTATTTTAAAAAACAAAACCCAATTTTTGGTGAAAACTTTGAAAACACCAGAGAATAAAAGAATCAGACAAAACTCCTGGTTTATTTACAAAGGAAAGCAAAAACAACACCTCAAATCCATGAGTATTTACAGCACCACAAGGAGGTGAGTGGACCCGCAAGGCTGAGGTGGTGGGCAGGGAGAGAATTTTCTCTTGGATCCAGGGAGAGCTGAAAGGGGTTAAGCCGCAAGCATCTAAAGGGCCAGCGTCAAACAACAGTTGACTTAGCAGGAGCAGTTAGTCTCATGCCAGTGTTGAGGTTAACCCCTGTGGGGGCCTGTCTCCCACAAGAGGAGCTTGCGAAGGACAAACGGAGCTGGAGATGAGCCTGAGCCGTTAGTGGCCACAGAAAATTAAAGAGGATATTATTTATCTGACTGTTAAAAAGTATCTTAAAGCAGCAGGCTGGAAAGCAGAACAGATTGGATGGGCCTACTGGACTGAGGGTGCAAGGACAGCGAGGGGATCCCAGTCACTTGACCAAGGACAGGGTGTCTTCCGTAGCTGAGGGGAGCTGGAACGAGAGAGAGAACAGATGAAAGGTACTGCCAGAATGCAGGTCTACACTACAGAGTTTTCGGCACAGCTATGTTGGTCTGGGGGTGTGGCAAAACCCCCCACCTAGATGCGAGATGCTGACAAAAGAGGGCCTCTGTTGACACAGCGAACGTCTTGCAGGGGGATGGTGCTACTTGCTGACAGAAACACTCCTATGTCGTGTCTCCATTAGGGGGCTCTGCCAGTACAGCTATCCTGGCCACATAAACAAGGCCATAGAGTCAGGTGGGGTCTGCACATGAAGATCTTATTGGGGCCCCTAGAGAACAGAATGACCCCCACTCGCCAGGAATATGATCCCAGCCCAGATCCTGATCGCACCTGCAGCGGGAAGTTATTTTTTCTTAAGTGAGCCCTTCAATTTCTCCTTCTCGGACGAGCGCTGCTTCCGCACTCTCTCATCTTTCTTTCCTTTGGTGTTCTCTAAGTTTTCATAAACCGTTGGTTCCTCCTTCTGCCTGAGAGACAGCGAGAAAGCCAGAGAGGTGAGCAGGGCATGGAGAGCCAGGAGGGCAGCACCAGAATGGTGGGGAGGCCGGGGGGGGGGGGGAGGGGAGAGGGCATGGTTAATGCCCGGGGGGGGGGGGACTCCTGATTTGCTACAGCTCTTACTTAGAGGACTTTCGGGAGGCCTTGACATGTTGGTTCTTCAGCGCAGGTGGGTACGCAATGTTCCCATATTCAGACTCTTTGGATCTCCCCTTCTGAGACTGCATGAGAAAACGAGACAAGAGAGGACTGGAGAAGGGGAGAGAGCACAGTGCTGGGGTGTGGGGTAATGGGGCGTGGCAGGGGGCAAAGGGCAGCTGCCTTGTGGCCCCTTATGCCAGGGTAGGACGTGAGGAAATGGGGCATGGTCAGGCTATGACAGACAGCAGCACAGCATCTCCTGGGACTGAGTGCACGGCGTCCCCATTCTCACCTGCATAACATCCAGCTTCTTCTTGGTGGTCTCTATGAACTGGCAGATGGCCATGTAGATGAATTTATACTGGGCCTCAGTCTGCACCATTCCCGAGCGCTGGGCTCTTACCATCTGGATGGTCTTCTGGATGTCTATGTCGCAATCCAGCCCTGGAGGGGGTGCGTTGGGGGACAGGGAGAGGCAAAGAGGCAGTTATGGGCTGAAGGCTGCTGCAGTGAGTTCCTCACCATTTACCTATCCCCAGCCTGCGAGGTCACCAGACAAAATCCTAGTGGAACCTAGTCCCAGCAGGTTCCCCCTCCCCAGGGTGGGAGGAGACACTGGTACCTTCAGCCCTCGGTTCTCTCCCACTACTCACACTCTCTTCTTGCCTGCATGCCTCTAAGTCAACCAAGTGCGAGTGCCAATCCCTGGGCAACACTAACGCGCCACTGACTGGGCAGTTATATCCACAAATGAGAGCACCAGAGATCCAGCTACTATCCGGGGACAGCCAGCCAGCAGCCATTGCCAGGCTTCCACTAATGGGTCGTTACAATCCCCAGTGGCAGCCCCCTGCACCTCTCCTCTGCCCTGGCCCTACGGTGGGAGCTTTGGCAAAGGGGTGTGGTCACCCACCCCTGCCATTAAGGCCCTGGGATATTCAGGCAACCACTTTCTCACCCACATGCCTGATATTTCCCAGCTAGTGAAGCTGCCTTTAGGACCCAGCTGGCGGAGAAGACTGACCACGGGGCAGAGCCCTGCAGGAAAAGCATAAGCATGGGAAGTATCTTACCCTTGGTGGAAATCATCTCCACTATCATGTCAATGACGATGATGGTTCCGGTGCGGCCAATCCCAGCACTGCACACAAGGGCACAAGCAGAAGTCAGGAGATGGCAGTACCATACATACACATTCCTCCAGCAACTTACAGCCTCTGGCAGCAACTCCAAGGGTTTCCCAGGCTGTCCTGCACCCACTGCTACAAAGCAGCCACCTCAGAGGTGTGGCATTGTTTAGCAGCGGCACACAAACACTGCACAAGAGATTAGGACAGGAAAGGAGAATGGGATCTCCATCCTGAGCTTGGGGTGGATTTAGGAAGGTGGAATGGAAGTGCCAGCACTGGGATTTGCCAGAACAAAGGGATTCAATCAAGAGTCACAGATAGAGCGACCAGATGTCCCGATTTTATAGGTACATTCCCGATTTTGGGTCTTTTTCTTATATAGGCTCCTATTACCCCCCACCCCCGTCCCGATTTTTCACATTTGCTGTCTGGTCACCCTAGTCACAGGGAACAGACATGATCTTTAATGACTGTGAGCAGTCAGGGTGTTCAGTTTACAGAGACCCCTGCGGAGTGTGGCATTTGGGCAGACTGCCCCCTGTGGAGTCAGCCAACCAACTCCCTGCAGCACAGCAGCAGGAGCATTAAAATGAGCAGATACGGCCCCCACACCCACCTGCAATGCACCACTATGGGCCCAGCCTCAGGGATACTCTCTTGTTTCTGGTTGATTTGGTCCAGGAAGCTGAGCACCCCTCCCGGCTCACTGGGGACTCCGTGGTCTGGCCAGCTCAGGTACTGGTACTGCCAGATCTCCCGCACGGCTTTACACTAGGGGACAACAAAACACACACATGGCAGGTTGTGCACAGTTCCACCCCATCCTCCCCATGTCCCCCAGTCCCTTAGGTTCCCATCCTGCATGACGAAGGGACTGAGGGTTTCTGCCCATTAACCTCCAGACTGAGAACAGGCCAACTTAGTTCCCAAACAACAAATGACAGAGAGAGGGAAACAATATTTGGTCAGTGAAGCCCTCCAGCTGGCCTGGAACAGGGACCTAGGGGTGAAAGCGCCCATGCTCCATCTCCTGACCCTTGAGCCTGCCAGTCTCCCACTCCTTCCAAATCAGGGACCAGACTGGAACCAGGACCATAGAAGTTACAGGTCCCGTTGCACTTTGCCTAATGTCACCTGAAATGCCACAGTCACTGATTCCCAACCTTGAAGACTTAGCCACAGCTAAAGTCCCAGGAACAATTAATGCTCAGGGGCGTGGCACTCACATTGTCGATTGGCGAGAGACAGAGCTGTCGGAGTTTGTACTCCAGGGCATCATGTTCTCCAAGATTCTCCACAATATAAGGACCATACTCTTTGGTGCTGCCCTCCTCTGGCCAGTAGGGGACGCACTTGTTCTGTGAGGAAACAAGAATAAACGGTGATGACTGAAACGAGGAGACTAACAGAAGAAAAATCCCTAGGGAGAAAGAAAAAGGTAAAGTGGTGAGTGGCTGGGGGTGGGGAAGAGAAAGGAGGAGGGATGGGTGCAAGACATGGCAGCAGGCCCTCTGAGACACCTACCCTCCCTTTCTCCACCTCCCGGGTGGTCATCACAATGATGCGAGAGTTTTCCTGCCACATCATCTGCCAGAAGTCATTGACGGTGGCATCCAGGCAGCCCTGGCTTGCGATGTATGTCTTGGTGAATTCATCTGGGCTGATCAGCTGGTTCTACAGAGGGGCAAATGGACAAGGGAAGGGCAGGGGTTACAGGAACCAGGGTCCTGTGCCCCCTCTCCAAGACATGGCAGCATTGCTGGAGGCTCACCTTGATGTAGTTGGCATTGATATAATCCGCTCCGGGGATATTTGGGTCCCTGCCTTGTAGGATGACTCGAGAATGATCAACTAGGGAGGCAAGGAAGGGGTTAACACAACACTGAGGTATCCCCCCACCCCAAAATTCAGGCATTGGTCCCACATCTAGCCCACTCTCTACACTCCAGATCAATCCAATGGGCCCATCAAACTCTGTTTCCCCACCATCCCTCATACTGGATCCGACTAACAGGACCATATAACCCAGTGCCCCCCACTTACCCTCTGAGCCGGATCAGCCCAATGAGCCAGTGTATCCAGATGAGCATGCACACCCACACCCACAAGGGCATGCAGAGGAGGCAATGCCTCTCACTAAATCCTTTATGGCTTTAAATACCCAGCCAGGGGCCCCTTGTAGCTCATCCCCACGGGAGGGCAAATAAACCCCAGGCAGGTTGAGGCTTCCTCTGGGGTAAGTCTAGGCAGGGCTCTGACAGGTCTTCACTGCCCCTCTGTGTGTCAGGCCCTCCCGCTGAGGCAGGAACATGCAGCCTCTGGATGTCTTCCTGATGGGAGGGCAGGACTCACAGGGCAAGATGTTCTTATACCGGTTCTTTCCCTTGTTCTCAGGTCTCTGCCCCTCATGCCGATCATACAGATGCTTGGCCTCCTGTTTCTGCAGGCTCTGAAAGGGGAAGGGAGGGTAACCGTTACGGCAGAGCAACCCGCTGTGATTGGTGTGGGGAGCACAGAGAGTAAGGATGGTCCAGTAGCTAGGGCAGTAGCCTAGGAGACTCGTGAAAGCTGGGTTCAGTTCCTTGCTCTGCACGGCCTTCCTGTGCCTCAGTTCCCCAGCCACAAAATGGGGCTAATACCCTGCCCCAGCTCACAGGGGTGTGAGGATGATAAATTCATTTAAGATTGTGAGGCGCTCAGATTCTGTGGTAATGGGGGCCAAGTTCAGAGATGACCTGACATAGAGAGGTCATGATAGGGATGAATCCATTAATGGAGACGGGAAAGAGAATGAGGCTGGGAGCAGGGTCTCCCAGAAGGACATGGAGACAGTCACAACACAATCACTTACATCAAATTCCTCCCAGAATCCAGCCTTGGCTGTCTCCTCAGCCGGGCTCTGCTTGTTCAGTTCATGCACTCTGTTCTCAATGTCTGCCGCGTTCACTCTGGTGGCATAATAGGGCTGGGTAAGGAAGAAGGGAAAGGCTTGGTGAGCAAGAGGGATAGGACGGAGATGGACACATGCTGTAGACAGGGACAGAGGGTGAAGCCCCCAAAAGTATCTCTGACACAAGGACCCCATTTACCTGTCTCAGGTACACGTAGGATCCGGACACCTCCTCGATTCCAGTCTTCTTGAAATGCTCCACTAGGTCTGCCAAGCTGTCAAACATCTCAGCACCTCCCACTGTGTATCTCCCATTCTGGAGAGAGTAAAGCTGTGTTATTCACATCTCCTAATGGACTCCCTGCCCCCCATGGTGTATCTTACAACCAGTGCCATGGGAGATTGTTACACTGGGACATGAAGCCCTGGGTAGGTCTTGCTCTGTTGAGTTTGAAGCATTGCATCTCATGTGGTATGTGTCACACCCTCCTGGCAGGATGGGCAACTGAGAGCTTGTTCTGGTACCATCAAACTTGTAAGTTGGTGAGCTGACCCCGGGTGTCCTGCTGCATGGGTGGAAACCCAGAGAAGTCAACTTCCCCCCCAGCTCTTGTTTAAGGTCAGTTGTTTTGTTTCCCCATAATTCACCTGCATACACACTCCACTGTCCCAAACCCACCCATGTTAGAATCATAGAATGTCAGGGTTGGAAGGGACCTCGGAGGTCATCTAGTCCAAGCCCCTGCTCAAAGCAGGATCATCCTCAAAGAAGGATCATATGGAGTGAGAGAAGACCTAGTAATGTATGGGTTGATCTTATCCACCAGGCTAGGCTTAGGGACCTCAGCAAGGTCTTCTCTCCTACAAGAGGCTTGTACCTCCTCAGCTTCTCATCACAGCTCAGTAGTTCATTTCTGGAACTCCCTATGAAGTCTGAAGAACCCTATAGAGCCAAGGAGACCAGAAACAACTGACCTTCCTTCTCTCCGCTATCTTCCTCTCTGGCCTCCCTGTGTCACACTTTGTTCTCTGTCCCAGGTGCATAACTGTCTGGTTCAGTCTCCAGATTCTCCTCTCCTTCAATCTCACAGGCTTCTTTGAGGCTCTGCACATCTCTGCTCTGTCCAATGTAGGAACTCCCATTGCTACCCAGAGCTCCCTTCCTGTCTTCCTGCCACTTGTGTCTGCACTAGACTCCTCCCTCATCCTGGATGCAGCAAAATCAGCCATCCCCCACAGCCACTGCTCAGACCAGGCAAGGACTAAGGAACCCAACAGTAGGCAGCCAAGCCCTTAGCATGGATTTCATATACATTGTTGGATACAAAAACATTCCAGCAGTTTCCATATCTTCCTGTTGGTAAAAATAGATCAAACAGCTGCCACAGACAAATGTTTCCTTCCCTCCCTCTGCTTGCTCCCTTCCCTGCACCCCGCCCCATCCCTCTCACCTCACACATGATCTTGACATGGGTGACCTTAAGCCGAACCCCAGGGGTGCCAGCAGCCCCAGTTGGTGGGGCCTCAGGCCCAGCTTTGGGTTGGTCAGTCAGGACAGACAGGACAAAGTCACCAGGTTTGCTGAGGCTCTCACGCACCAGGAAAGTCCAGGGGATGGCCTTGGACTGGAGCAGAGACTCAGCTGCTGGGCCAGATAGATGCCCATGGTACCACCTGGGAAAAATGGGACAGGATCAGACAAGAGCGGGGGGGTTGCAGGGCCAGAGGGAAACCAAGTGAGGGACAGGACCTGGGGCACGTGGGGATGAGGGAAAGAAGTGGAGGGACCAAGAGTTATAGGGGAGATGAGTAGAAGGTACCTGTGGCTGAGCAAAGCTAGGAGGGACAGGATCTGAGGGGTGCCAAGGTGGATGGGGCGTGGAACAGAAGGGACAGGTGAGCCAGGGGCAGGGAGCCAGGGGAAAGCTAAGTGGAAGACAGGTTTAATAATTGTGAGACACGGCAGGACGGGGGCAATGTTAAGAGCTGTATGTTAAGTCCTCTCACGGGGGTGAGGCTAACACAGCAGGGGTCACTACCCCGTGACTCACTGCACGGCACAGCCGGGGTCAGTATCTAGTGATGTAAGTAGCTACAGTTACAATTCCCCCTTTATTTGGAAAATCAAATGCACCTGAAACATAATACAAATGCCCAACCAGTACAGCCAGTTTAATATCACACACACAGATGGGATATCTAGATTGCCTGATCTGGGTATATAACCTGCATCCCCTGACAAAGGAGAAGGTTATTCTGACTCTATTTGGACATGTGTCATCTCTGAAGCTTGATGGCTTTCAGATCACACAGCCACTTCCTGTTCCCAGAACAGGTCCTTTGGCAGGGATCTGTTTGGCCACATAGGTAGGTCTGTCTGTGTTCACTACTCTTGGTAGTTTTCATTGTCAGTCACTAGGCACGTGTGTTACTTCTCCCATTGCACAAGCCTTCTCAGTAGCATTCTACGTGTCCGCTAGATACAGAGCACCAATGGAAACTCCTTGGTTTTGTGTAGATGTCTTCTGTTCCTTCTGTAGGACTGACCCTCAGGAGAGTCTATGACACTACCTCTCAGTGAGTGGTGCAGCTGTTGACAAGGTTTCCAGCTCCTTCTTTTTTGGAATTAACATTCTCTCCTGCTTGCAATGGGGTGACTCCAGCCTTCTTGTCAATTTTCTTATGTTGCAGTTTCTTGCTCTTTGGTAAGCACTCCAGGGTCACTGGTCTCTGGCTGAAGAAGTCAGAGCTACAGCTAATAGCTGGTGGCACTAAGGTTTGTGTCCTGCTGCCAATGGGTCTCTGAACCGGGGACTCTAAGGGAGCCTGTGAGGTGAGTTGTGATAGACTCACAAAGCTAAATAGGGATCCCGTGAATCTGCCAGGACCCTTTTTTATTTTGATTCTCGAGTTCTTTGCTATTTGTACCAATACTTTTGCTAAATGACTGCATTTGAGTGCACATAAGGGTGTGGCTTGCGGTGTGGAACTGATACATTAATGCAGAGAGCAGAAACGAGCCACTCATGAATTGTGGGCAGGGCCGGCTCTAGACCCCAGCACGGCAAGCACGCGTGTGGGGCGGCCCTTTCCCGGGGGGGCGGCAGGCTGGGCCGGCGGACCTGCCGCAGTCATGCCTGCGGGAGGTCCACCGGAGCCCCGGGATGACCGGACCTGCCGCAGGCATGACTGCGGAGGGGGCGCTCGTCCCGCGGCTCCAGTGGACCTCCCACAGGCATGACTGCGGACGGTTCGCTGGTCCCGCGGCTCGGCTGGACCTCCCGCAGGCATGCCTGCGGCAGCTCAAGCAGAGCCGCCGGACCTGCGAACCGTCCGCAGCTGCGGGAGGTCCAGCCGAGCCGCGCGACCAGCGGACCCTCGGCAGTCATGCCCGCGGGAGGTTCGCTGCTCCCCCGGCTCCGGGGCGCCTCCCGCGCATGACTGCTTGGGGCGGCCAAAAAGGTAGAGCCGCCCCTGATTGTGGGCCATTCTCTGCTATCCCCTGGTGAGCTCAGTGCTACACAATGGTTATTCCCTTGCTACTCAGCATGGTCTGCAACAGCTCAATCTTCTAAGAAGCTGAGTACTTGCTCACAAATAAGAGGTTCCTATTTAGTTCTAGTAGATCTAGCTCTACCCTAGACCAAGGGTGATCATGTATCTCATATGATGTCAGCCGTCCCCTGTGCATTAACCCACAAAAGCTTATGCTCAAATAAACATTTTAGTCTCTAAGGTGCCACAAATACTCCTCATTCTTTCTATTGACAGTGGTATTGTATTTACATTTTATTATCTTTGTGGCAGTGTTCGCGCCTGGTGGGACTAGACCACCTCCAGCTCTCTTTTGCATTCATAGTACCCAGCTGGAAGCTGTGGTGATCTCATGCTATGTTATAGATGGGTGAACTAGAGTGCCTTGTGATAAAGGAGGATATTGATATAATAGGCATCACAGAAACCTGGTGGACTGAGAGCAATCAATGGGACACAATCATTCTGGGGTACAAAATATATCGGAAGGACAGAACAGGTCGTGTGGGGGGAGGAGTGGCACTATATGTTAAAGAAAGTATAGATTCAAATGAAGTAAAAATCTTAAGCGAATCCACATGTTCCATAGAATCTCTATGGATAGAAATGTCATGCTCTAGTAAAAATATAACATTAGGGATCTATTATCGACCACCTGACCAGGACAGTAATAGTGATGATGAAATGCTAAGGGAAATTAGAGAGGCTATCAAAATTAAGAACCCAATAATAGTGGGGGATTTCAATTATCCCCATATTGACTGGGAACATTTCACTTCAGGACGAAATGCAGAGATAAAATTTCTCGATACTTTAAATGACTGCTTCATGGAGCAGCTGGTACGGGAACCTACAAGGGGAGAGGCGACTCTAGATTTAATCCTGAGTGGAGCGCAGGAGCTGGTCCAAGAGGTAACTATAGCAGGACCGCTTGGAAATAGTGACCATAATACAATAGCATTCAACATCCCTGTGGTGGGAAGAACATCTCAACTGCCCAACACTGTGGCATTTAATTTCAAAAGGGGGAACTATACAAAAATGAGGGGGTTAGTTAGACAAAAGTTAAAAGGTACAGTGACTAAAGTGAAATCTGCAAGTTGCTTGGGCCCTTTTTAAAGACACCATAATAGAGGCCCAATTTCAATGTATACCCCAAATTAAGAAAAACAGTAAAAGAACTAAAAAAGAGCCACCGTGGCTTATCAACCATGTAAAAGAAGCAGTGAGAGATAAAAAGACTTCCTTTAAAAAGTGGAAGTCAAATCCTAGTGAGGCAAATAGAAAGGAGCACAAACACTGCCAACTTAAGTGCAAGAGTGTAATAAGAAAAGCCAAAGAGGAGTTTGAAGAACGGCTAGCCAAAAACTCCAAAGGTAATAACAAAATGTTTTTTAAGTACATCAGAAGCAGGAAGCCTGCTAAACAACCAGTGGGGCCCCTTGACGACCAAAATACAAAAGGAGCGCTTAAAGACGATAAAGTCATTGCGGAGAAACTAAATGGATTCTTTGCTTCAGTCTTCACGGCTGAGGATGTTAGGGAGATTCCCAAACCTGAGCTGGCTTTTGTAGGTGACAAATCTGAGGAACTGTCACAGATTGAAGTGTCACTAGAGGAGGTTTTGGAATTAATTGATAAACTCAACATTAACAAGTCACCGGGACCAGATGGCATTCACCCAAGAGTTCTGAAAGAACTCACATGTGAAGTTGTGGAACTATTAACTAAGGTTTGTAACCTGTCCTTTAAATAGGCTTCGGTACCCAATGACTGGAAGTTAGCTAATGTAACGCCAATATTTAAAATGGGCTCTAGGGGTGATCCCGGCAATTACAGACCGGTAAGTCTAACGTCGGTACCGGGCAAATTAGTTGAAACAATAGTTAAGAATAAAATTGTCAGACACATAGAAAAACATAAACTGTTGAGCAATAGTCAACATGGTTTCTGTAAAGGGAAATCGTGTCTTACTAATCTATTAGAGTTCTTTGAAGGGGTCAACAAACATGTGGACAAGGGGGATCCGGTGGACATAGTGTACTTAGATTTCCAGAAAACCTTTGACAAGGTCCCTCACCAAAGGCTCTTACGTAAATTAAGCTGTCATGGGATAAAAGGGAAGGTCCTTTCATGGATCGAGAACTGGTTAAAGGACAAGGAACAAAGGGTAGGAATTAATGGTAAATTCTCAGAATGGAGAGGGGTAACTAGTGGTGTTCCCCAAGGGTCAGTCCTCGGACCAATCCTATTCAATTTATTCATAAATGATCTGGAGAAAGGGGTAAACAGTGAGGTGGCAAAGTTTGCAGATGATACTAAACTACTCAAGATAGTTAAGACCAAAGCAGATTGTGAAGAACTTCAAAAAGATCTCACAAAACTAAGTGATTGGGCAACAAAATGGCAAATGAAATTTAATGTGGATAAATGTAAAGTAATGCACATTGGAAAAAATAACCCCAACTATACATACAACATGATGGGGGCTAATTTAGCTACAACGAGTCAGGAAAAAGATCTTGGAGTCATCGTGGATAGTTCTCTGAAGATGTCCACGCAGTGTGCAGAGGCGGTCAAAAAAGCAAACAGGATGTTAGGAATCATTAAAAAGGGGATAGAAAATAAGACTGAGAATATATTATTGCCCTTATATAAATCCATGGTACGCCCACATCTCGAATACTGTGTACAGATGTGGTCTCCTCACCTCAAAAAAGATATTCTAGCACTAGAAAAGGTTCAGAAAAGGGCAACTAAAATGATTAGGGGTTTAGAGAGGGTCCCATACGAGGAAAGATTAAAGAGGCTAGGACTCTTCAGCTTGGAAAAGAGAAGACTAAGGGGGAATATGATAGAGGTATATAAAATCATAAGTGATGTTGAGAAAGTGGATAAGGAAAAGTTATTTACTTATTCCCATAATACAAGAACTAGGGGTCACCAAATGAAATTAATAGGCAGCAGGTTTAAAACAAATAAAAGGAAGTTCTTCTTCACGCAGTGCACAGTCAACCTGAGGAGGTTGTGAAGGCTAGGACTATAACAATGTTTAAAAGGGGACTGGATAAATTCATGGTGGCTAAGTCCATAAATGGCTATTAGCTAGGATGGGTAAGAATGGTGTCCCTAGCCTCTGTTCGTCAGAGGATGGAGATGGATGGCAGGAGAGAGATCACTTGATCATTGCCTGTTAGGTTCACTCCCTCTGGGGCACCTGGCATTGGCCACTGTCGGTAGACAGATACTGGGCTAGATGGACCTTTGGTCTGACCCGGTATGGCCATTCTTATGTTCTTATACTACAAAACAACCTCCTCTGTACAGGGTCCCATCATCAGCAAATTCCTCTTGATGGTCCCAGTCAGATTGGAGATCCCGGGACTGCTCCTCCCAACCATCAAGCTAGAAGGACTTCCTCAGCTGTTGTGAGCTGGGGTCGTTTTTTGTTTTCTTATTTGAATTTGTCAAATTTTCTTCCAGAAGCAGTTGGTAAGTGAATCCTATTTACTTCAAATCCTCTTCCTGAGGCCACTATTCCCAGGCACTTTTGGCATGACAATAAGCTGCTCGCCTGGCCCCTCTTTCACATTTAATCAGTGCTGTGGCAACTTCATGCGCCTGTTCTGAAGTCCAGGCTGTGCTTCAGTGGTTTCTGTAATGTGGCTTCCAACTCTTTACGGTCTGTTTCTACCTTGAACAGATTAATGAAACCACTCACAAACCAAAACGATTCCCAACATTTCTTCTTCATCTGAGCACCGGGCTGTGGTGACTTAGTAAAAGCACATGCTACCGGCTGAGCATTTTGCATGTCAGCTTAGGGGCAGAGGGAGCTGTTTGGAGAGCAAGAAATGGCTGTGTGATTAGCAAGCCATCGAGGTTCAGTTTGAGATTTACACACCCACTAACACTGAAGTAAATGGCTGTGGATCCTGGCTGTCACAAAACAGTGATATAAACCCTCTGTCACCCTGACCTTGATCACCTGAGTGGGACCAGGCAATGAAGAAAACCTCATCACGCCTTACAGGAGCTGGCCTGTCTTCAGACACCTAGGGCAGGCTCTCCCCAGCCTGGGGTTCTGGGGGGGCTGGAAGCAGGCAGCCCTTCCTGCTGGGGCAAGGGGCTCTTTTTGCCCTGTCTCATTCCAGGGCTGGGCCTCTGTTCTCCCCATCTGCAGAGAGGAAATAGTTAACCCCCCTGGTGGCCCAGCTCAGGGAAGACACGTGATGGAAAATCTCTCAGGGAGAGAGAGTGAGAAAAGGAGCTTTCGTAAGAGCAGGGGGAGAGAAGTTTCCAACCGCAATAGTAAGGGAGGAAGCTGCAGAGCCCCAGCCCAAGCCAACGGCCCTGACTGGAGCAGACAAAACGTGGAGGGGCACACATGCTGCGCCCCACACAGGACCGCAACCCTGCCCCAGGGCGAGGGGCACCGCTGTGGAACAGCCACCCACCGCCAGGGGGCTGAGAGCACAACACAGTGCAAACCACCTGATTTGATTTAGGAACACAATGCCGAAGACATATGCAATAGGGGAGGGGACGGAGACCAGGTGGGGACTGGAATAGCATGATCTGAGAGGTCCTTCAGCAGGATGCCCAACACTGGGATAGCAGGGGCTGCAGGGCAGGTCTGCGGGCCATTGGCAGAGCTGTGTGGGGAGCCCAGGGCTGGAATAGCAGGGGGGGCTGCAGGGCAGGACTGAGGGACATTGGGTCATACACTGCACTCTATATTACACCGAGGCCTCTTCTTGTAACTAGCATCACAATTTTCACTTTTAGCAACAAGATATAAATAGCAAAACCAATGAGACAGCGGAAGTCAAAGTTGCCAAATATAAGCAGGGCCCACATTGAAATTTCACAGACTTGCATGCAAAGGAGCAGAGAGGGGGGCATTTTATATTTAGTTAGTTCTGGAGTGGGGGCTGGGCTATGCTCTCAGTCCCAGACAGTCTGGTACCAAAACTGTGTTCAGGGGGGTGAAGAGGGGCGTACCACGGGAATTAGCCCCTCAGTTCACAGGGTTGCAGGACGAGGCTGTGGGGGTGGGCGTTAGCCCCTCAGTAAAAGACTGGTGGTTGCTCTGCTTACTCCATACCTCTCTGTAGTGGGATCGGAGCAGTTCAGTGGATACCTCAGGTCTATTATAGTCCCATCTTTATCCTGTAGTGAACCCTGCTGCTGTGTGTAGTACTCCACCAGTTCAGACAGTGTGGCAAACTTCTCCCCTCCATAGAGATCATAATAATCCCCGGTGTTCTGGATACGAATGTGGGTCACCTGGTCACCGACCCTGAGGGATGAGGCAGAGAGGAGTCTGGTGAAGAGAGGGTCAGGAAAAGGGGAAGGAGAAAGGAAAGGAAAGTCCCTCCCAGGACGGGGTGCAGGGGGACTGGGGTCAGGAAGTAGGACGGAGAGTGGGTCAGACAATGATGCCCCTCGGGTATCTTTTGGGCAGGATGAAGGGAGGGAGCGATGGGGCTGGAAGGCACAGCCCCTTATATATCCCCCTTGGGGATGGTATAGGCAGAATGGGGCCACGGAAGAGGGAAGGGGCAGAGAGCGAAGCATCCACATATCCCTGGGATGGCAACAAATGTGGCAGGATGGGGTCTGAGTTACCCACCTGACAGAGAGGGAGAAATCTCCCTGATTCTTTCGACTAGGTCTAGCCAAGAAGCTTCCATGAACTCCTCGTCCCTTGAGTAAGGCCTCAGCTTGCAGTCCACTCAGGTCCCGGTGGAACCACCTAGGGGAGAGCAGAAAAGCAGGAAAGAGTAAACGCTGACAGCCAGAGGGTATACAGCCATACTTCTATGAGGGGTCTGTACGGTGGTCCCCCAAAAAGGATCCCAACCCTTGAGGGGGTGGTACAACAGATGGCCTGGGAAGGTCCTCTGTCACACACTCCTGGGGTATGATCCCAGACCCATCCCCAGGAAAGGATTGTACTGGGGTGAGTGGGATAGAGCAAGTGAGATGATTCCCCAACACCTGTCCCACCCCCACCACCTTCTCAGCTCCCCTCTTACCTCACCATCGTCGAGGGAGAGCAGCCAAGGGGCTGGGTAGCTACAACCAAAGGAACTTGAAAAATGTAAAGAAATGAGCTTTTAACGCTGACAAGAAAAGGGAAGTAAGCGTCTGCTGTCTCTGCTCGACTCCCTAATGCTGAGCTCCCGATGCGTTACTCTGGCCATCTACTTCTCCAGTGTCCCCCTCTCTCAGTCCATCTGCCTCTCTCTGATTCTGACTCCCCTTCTCTCCCCGTCTCACTCACGCTCTCCCTGTGGCGGGGCACAAACACAAGAAAGGCAAGTGTGTGGCTCAGATAGCACACAAGTCAGGGAACAGGAAGCGTTGCTGAGCCATCAGCTCCTCAGCCCTGAGCTGCTTTGCACAAACTTCTGCTTCTCCTTTTGGCTTCCCTCCCCCCGCTTTTTCTTCTCAGTTATTCTTGGTGTGTTCCCCGCCCACCCACGGTGGGGTTACCTCTTTGGGCATTGTAACTCCCCTCCCCACCAACATGTCAGTAACATGCTTCACACCAAACACACAAAGCTTCTTGCAATGGTGCAGAGCAGCTCATAGCATCATTGCAACTTGTACGGGGTCACTGCACAGCTGCAGGGCCAATGCAGACAGCAAATGCTGGCCCCGCAGCTGCAGTGGTGCAATTAGTCCCATCCCACAATGTCTGTTGCCACCAGGTAAGCCACTCCATGGAGGTCTGAAAGCAGCTGAGACTGTACTCAGCTATTCTGAACTATCTAGCTTAGCATGAAAGAAAGCGCCCTCCCAACACTCCTACAAGGTAGGGAAGTTATTCCCATTTTACAGATGGGGAACTGAGGCACAGGGTAGATGACGTGTCTTGCCCAAGGAGTCTGTGGCAGAGCCAGGCATTGACCCCAGGTTTCCCAAATTTCAGTCCAGTGCTCTAACCACAAGACCATCCTTCCTTGCACTGCCTGCCCTGGACAGATGAAGAGATGAAGAGCATCAGTGGATTAGCAAGGGTTGGGGCTACCCAGGTTACTGTTCAGAGTGCAGCACATATACCTATACAACCAAATGGCATATGCATCACCTGGTGCAAGCAGCAGAGTCCAAATACAGCATATTAAGTCCAAAGTAGCTGAACTGGCGATGCAGAGAGAAATATTAATAGCTATGGAATATAGGGATGTTAGAACTGACTTTCCCAATCCTCCATTTGCGGGGGAGAAGTGGAGAACTAGGGGGTCAAAGAGACGGGATCCATCTTCCGACAGAAGTTGAGGAGGCTGGTCCTTCCTCCTCACCACAGGAAGGGTGCTCCAGAAGATGGGGATACAGATGTGAGATGTACATAAGCTGAGTGTTTTGTGGAGATTTGATCATTAGACTATGGATAACTGGTGACTGTAAGAACTGTTCAATGACTTTTCTACTAGCTAGAAAGGTGGCAGATCCTACACATCTAGACAGACTACTAGGGGTGGCTGAGGAGGAGCCTGTGGTACACTCTGAAACTGATGACACGGGGAAGTGTAGGAGAGAAGTCCTGGAAGCTATATTTAGATTGCTAGAAAGAATGCTTAGTTCCAGGGGCTTTGCAGCTCTGAAACACGTCTAGTTCCATACAAAAGACTAGTTAGGTCAGGGGAACTTCAGCGTCTCAACATATGGCTACGAAGCTGATGTTAAGAAGACGGATTTACATTTAACCAGCACAGGAATTTGATGGAGGGCAGGGGGAGGGAGAGAATTTATACAAGGAATGGGCAGCACCTTAGGCAAGGTAGAAGTAGATTACTGGCACAGAAAAATAATAAATTTGGGGGAATTGCTTCAACTAGGACTGGGCAGCAGCCAATAGGTGCTAAGGAGCACTCAGGTTAGACAAAGACATCTTGTTAGAGATGTCAATGATTCCAAGGCATCACTGTCCAGTAGAGAGTAGGCAGAAATTACAGCTCCACTGTAGCAGGGGCAGGTTTAGACCACAGAGATAAATAGGCACCTGGGCAAAAATAAAACTCACCAGATGAACTGCTTACAAGAATATGCATTCTCATTAAAATCAGCAACTATACCAGAGGGTAGCAAATGTACCAATCCTTGAAAAAGGGTGCTAAGTGTGACCATGGGAATTACAGACCAGAAAGTCTTATTTCTGTACCAGGAAAATTGGCTGAAACAATGATTAAAAATAGCATTATAAACCAACCCTCTGTGTGAACATAACAAACAGGGACGAACATCACAGCTTCTGCAAAGGAACATCTATTATAATTCTTTGAACTTATCAATAAAATAATGGATTAAGGAGAACTGGCTGACATAGTTTTCAAAAAACCTTTATCAAAGGCCCTCACAAGAGACTGCTAAGAAAAGTAAGTAGCATAGGGTGAGAGGTGAAATTCTGTCATGGAATGGAAACTGTCTAAGAGAAACAAGGAGTAGAATAAATGGGCAATTTCCATTGTGACACAGGGTTAGGAGTGGAATGCCCCACGGTTTTGCAATGGGACGGTTAGTTAACATATTTCTTACTGATCTGACAGAGAGAGTGAGCAGTGAGGTGACAACATTTGTACATGACACTAAAATATTTATGCTGGTCATGACAGGATAAAACGGTGAAAAATTTCAGAAGGCAGCATGATGGTGGACTGAATTCACTGCTGACAAGTGCAAGGTAACGGATATTGCAAGGAATAATGTGAACTCGTCCTACATCTTATTGGGTTCTAAATTAACCCGAACCTGGGTGTCCTTGTAGAGGTTCAATGAAACGTCTGCCTAACGGGCAGTAGCCATCAAAGAATCCAACAAGGCTTTAAGATGCAGACCAGTGGGATGGAGAAGAATTGCTGGAGCTCTACCAATGTTGTTGCACCAATCAGTGGGATGGCCTCACCTGGAACACCGTGCTCATCTCTAGTTACCCTCTCTCAGGTCTGGAAAGACTGGGACTGTTTAGAGAGGTAACCAATAAAAGGGGACAAGAAATGTATACGACAGTAGCGGTAGGGCAGCAACTAGCTGGAGCTGCATTGTGCTAGGCAATGTATTCATATTAGACACAGAGATAGCCTCTGCCTCAAAGAGCCTACAGTCTAAATAGACAAAACAAAGGCCGTGACATTCTCAGCACTGCAGCAGCACAGCCGCAGCTGTCGCCTCCTACAGTGACAAAAGGGTTTTTTCTGTCAATGTAGTAAATCCATTTCTCTAAGGGCTCTTAAAATGCTGCAGTGGTGCAGCTGAGTCACTGTAGCGCATCAGCAAAGACACTATCTATGCCGACGGGAGGTAGCTCTCCTGTCAGTGTAAGTACTCCACCTCCCGGAGAGGTGGTAGCTAGAGTGATGGGAGAATTCTCTGGCGGACCTAGCACTGTCTACACTAGAGATTAGATTGGTTTAACTGTATTGCTCAGGTGGGTGGATTTTTTACACCCCTGAGCAACATAGTTATACCTACACTTGGAAATTAGGTTAACCAGGCTAGGAGCAGTAAACAGGTCAACAGAAGAATCGTTCCTCAACCTAGCCATTCCGTTCTGGGGCTTACAACCTAACTATGGTGCCCAGGGTGCAAAATTTTTCACACCCCTGCCTGAGCAACATAGCTAGGTTGAGCTAATTTTAAGGGTAAACCAGGCCAAAGAGTGAGAGGTGAAAAGGCACAGAGAGGAAAGTGACTTGCTTATGGTAACTCAGCAAGTCAGTGACAGAGCCTGGAACAGAAACTAGGTCTCCTGACTCCACCTGACTATGCTGTCTGTCTAATAAGAATACGGACTCAGATAGTGAAGGTGAATCAGGCACTCCTATGCACTGTTTCTCATAACATATGAGCAAGGGGACTGTCAATGACACTGAAAGGGAGCTAATGTAAAGCTGATGCAAGGAATTTGCTTTTTAAATACGTGTTATTAGTCTGTGGAATTCAGCACTGCAAACTGCCATACCAAGGGCTTGTATGTAGTTGTAGCCGTGTCAGTCCCAGGATACAGGGGACACAAGGAAGGTGAAGCAGCTATCATTTATTGGACCAACTTCTGCTGGTGAGGCCCTGAAGGAGAACTCTGCCTCTCTCACCAACAGAAGTCAGTCCAATAAAATACATTACCTCCCCCACCTTGTCTCTCTGATACCATGGGCTTAGCAGGATTCATGTAAGGATTGGACATTTGTATGGATAACAAGAACATCCACATTTACATTAGATAAGAAAAAACAGCAGGATAGTACGTCTCCTGCTGCCGGACATAACCCGATCACTAACTAAGGTCGGTAAGGAAGAAACTTCTCTTGGAAACAAGTTATTGCACAATAAACCAAGGGATTTTCTACACATTGATCTGAAGTAATTGGCTGCGGCCACTGTCTGAGACAGAAGACTGGACTAGACAGACCAGATCTGGCAGTTGCTATGTTAATGCTCTCCCTGGTCCCTCCTCCAGACAGTTGGGAAGAATGAGCATTGGAGCTATGCCCCAGTGTTCTTGTACCATGGGCATGGGGGCAGGGAGGGAAAGGAGAGACCTCATTAAGGGGCCTCATTCCATTCTCACTGACAACTCAACAGCTCTAAGCACTTGAATTCACTGGTACTGACCACGGCTTAGATATCAGCCAGGGACACATGTGGCTCAAGCCACGGTCGAGAGGGGCCCCCAGTATGCTGGGCTCCGTGACTCTTGTGATACTGTGGAATCCGGACCCTTCTGCAGAATTCAGCAGCCATTTCAAAACAATTCAGCTGCCAGCCCTTTGGCTGTATAGGAAGCTTTCTGGAGGTGCCTTCCTGCAGTGCTGTCTGCTAGAATCTGCACGGTAAGTGTCAGAACTCCTGGGTTCAATTCCCAGCGCAGGAAGGGGAGCAGGGCGAGTGGTTTAGAGTGGGGAGAGGCCTGGCCTCAGGGATTCTATTAATGGCTCTGCCTTTGACTTGCCATGGGACGTGGGCCAATCCCTTCCCCATCTGTGCTTCAATGCAAATGAGCCTTTACTTTTGCTAGGGTGAGTAGTACTGACCCCCGATACAGCCCTGCTGAATCCCATCACTCCTGCTCCCTTACAGCCCCCCTTGCCCACCCCCTCTAGGGCAGAGGTAGGCAACCTATGGCACGTGATCCGAAGGCGGCACGCGAGCTGATTTTCAGTGGCACTCACACTGCCCGGGTCCTGGCCACCGGTCCGGGGTCGCTGCATTTTAATTTAATTTTAAATGAAGCTTCTTAAACATTTTAGAAACCTTATTTACTTTACATACAACAATCGTTTAGTTATATATTATAGACTTCTAGAAAGAGGCCTTCTAAAAATGATAAAATGTATTACTGGCAGGGGCGGCTCTAGGATTTGCGCTGCCCCAAGCAGGGCGGCACGCCGCGGGGGGCGCTCTGGCGGTCGCCGGTCCCACGGCTCCAGTGGACCTCCTGCAGACGTGCCTGCGGAGGGTCCGCTGGTCCCACGGCTCCGGTGGACCTCCCGCAGGCATGCCTGCGGATGCTCCATCGGAGCCGCGGGACCAGCGGTCCCTCCGCAGGCATGCCTGCGGGAGGTCCACCGGAGCCGCCTGCCGCCCTCCCGCGGCACACCGCCCCAAGCGCGCGCTTGGCGCGCTGGGGTCTGGAGCCGGCCCTGATTACTGGCACGCGAGACCTTAAATTAGAGTGAATAAATGAAGACTCGGCACAGCACTTCTGAAAGGTTGCTGACCCCTGCTCTAGGGTCTTCACTTTCCCCACGTCTGCCTCTCACTTCCTATTTCTCCCACCACAGGACCCTTTTATCAGACCCTAAAGCCAACAAACCCCTGGAGAAATACACTCACCCACAGGATGGCATCAGGTCCCCGGCCGCAGGGGTCCCCACTGAGAAGGAAGGAATAAGAGAGGCTCAAGGGGATGGAGTACTGCAGCTGTCAGCCAGAGGAGCCTAGTGAAAAGGAAATAAACAATACTGAAGATACCGAGGAAACAGGAAGAATTTCCTGGGAAAGGGGTGCAGGACTGAAGACCGTTACAGACCCACGGAGTGGGGGTAGCACCCAGAGGGAAAGCATGGGTAATTTTATGGGGCCTGGGACAAGATGGTTAATGGACCTGACATTACTAGATCAGGGGCTGGTAAGAGTCCCCTGACTCGTCTGCGTCTAATCCAGTCAGTAAGGCTCTGAATGCCACTTACCTGTCCAGCCCTAATACTTCCCCGCCCACATGGTTACAAGAGTTGTGGTAGAGGGAGAAGCCTGAGATCAGGCAACCAGGCCCAGGACAAAGGGCTTCCGTCTCACCACTTGCAAATCTCTCCCTGAGCAGAGTTAATAAATAGATAGGCAAGTGGGGGAGGGGATATCCAACCTGACGGGGTGGGCAGGTGAGCAAGGTAGGAACTGCCTGTTCTCCCTGCCTCCTCCTCACTAAGTCTCCGCCCTCACTGGTGGACTGGTAATAGAACCACAGAGAACGCATAAGCAAATAAAACTTGGTCACCTGGAAGCTGCCACCTGAGCCACAGCTCCGGGCCCTTCCAGCCCTGGGCTCCCCACACAGCCCTGCCAATGCCCCTCAGTCCTGCCCTGCAGCCCCCTGCTATTCCAGCCCTGGGCTCCCCACACAGCTCTGCCAATGCCCCTCAGTCCTGCCCTGCAGCCCCCCTGCTATTCCAGTGCTGGGCTCCTTGCACAGCTCTGCCATTGGCCTTCATTCCTGCCCTGAAGTCACATCAGTCAAATGCCCCTCATTCAAATCCCAGAGTACCTACATTCTCCACAAATGTGGTGTCCCCTCACTTTTATTGTTGAAAATTAGTATCAGAAATGCAAATCATGAGGCTGAGGCTATGTCTACACTTTAAATGCTACAGAGCTGTCTCTCTCTTCCACCACAGGTCTCTTTTATCAGCCTCTAAAGCCAAGAAAGCACCTGGAGGTCTACACTTAAAATACCACTGTGCTGCTTCAGTGTAGACCTGTACTACAGCAATGGAGGGTTCTCCCATCACTGCAGTAAATCCAGCACTAGGCTCCCCACAAAGTACCCGAGAGGTGGCACCTAGGGTAATGGAAGAATTATTCCGTCAATCTATTGTTGCCTACACAAGGACTTGGGTCAGCTTAACTACATCAGTCAGGGTGTCACATCCCTGAGCAATGTATCTGGGTCAATCTAATTTTCTACTGTAGACCAACCCTGAGTTATAGAGTCCTTTACTCTCAAGAATTGTGCAGCTTCTTAAATTTCATGCCTCAATAATGTATTGTGCCCCTCATTTTGGGTCTTTGTCACACATTGGCCCTGTCTACACTAGGAGAATAAATTGTGTTTAAGAATACTTTAGCCAACATCTTTTAACTTACACATTGTTAAACACTATCTTTTAAGACGACACAGTTTAACACCTTTAAAAACATGTTACCTTGTGGTGATCAACCCTAGGATTCCGCTAACAGTGTTAAACACACCTAAACTAGTATAAACATGTGTTATTAAGTAGTCTCTGCTACCACATTTTTAAACACAACCTATTTTCCAAAATTAGACAGAGCCATTGCATCCGACACTTGGGTCTTGGCAGGTTGAGAGATATACATGTAGCCCCTCACCTACATGCCTGCTGTTCCAGTTCTGAACCCCCGTCACTCTGCTGCCTCTCAGTACTGGCCTACAGCACTCCCTGCTGGGCCTACAAGGGTGGATGTTTAGAAAATGTTAACTGGTTTCAAGCCTTTTACTTCCAGGCCTAAGATGTGTGGTATGAGGGATCATGATTTCTATTTCCTCTAATTTATCTCACATAAGGTGCTGTCTCCTCAAGGCAGAGCCACAAGGATTACAGGGTTACCAGTAGGGGAGGAGATAACCAGAACTCCCTTCTGCCTTAAATTCCCTTTTCCCAGGATGCAGCAGTAGGGTCCAGACTGGACAAAGACTCACTCAGAAACACAGGGAGACATTTTCAAAGCAGCTTTTATTCACAAGCACAAAAACCAAAGATGCACAAAGAAGCCAGTTGCTGCAGGGCTTCCAGGAAGTAGGTGGCTCTTCTGACCAGTTGCAGCATACTGATGGTAATGGTGGAGAGCAGTCCTGGAATACAACTAGCCAAAAATTCTCACACACTGACCTTGACCAGGAAGGCCAGCAGAAGGTCCCAGTTTCAGGAGGCAGCCACACCCCCTGTCCCAGCCCCATGTGGGGGCAGTGTCATTGGAGGCAGGAACATGGCTTTTAGCTTCCCAGACATGTTTGCAATCTCTGGGTCCTGGGACTCATAAGATTTTATCAGTCTGGCAAATTTCAGGACCCCTAAGAGAGAGAAGGGGAAGAGAGAAAACAGCTCAGAACAACTGTAACTGTTGAAGTGAGATTCCCCAGATGGTAGGTTTACCAAGGATACCATCCTGTGGCCAGACAAAGGAGTTGCAGCCACACGTAGAAAATCCTGCATATAGAACCAACAGCTAAACTGAAATTTTGTTTGCATTGCCCATTCCCCTAGACCCACAAGGCTGTATGCTCCCTGCCCCAGGAGGGACCCTCAAACACAAAGGGAGGAAAGGGAAACCTGCCGCAGCCCAGCTCTGCCTTCCCAACCAGGGCGCCCCTACCTTCTCCATCATTGCTGAAGCCATAGGCTTTGATCACATCCTGCTGGATCTGGGTGGCCACGGGCAGCAGGAACTGCAGCATCTTGCCCATGTCGTTGCAGGCGTTGTCCCGGGCCTCCTCCATGCGCTGGGCATTCTCCGGGGAGCCGAAGGCCTTGATGACCTCGGCCAGGACCACTAGGGCAGAGGCACAGCAGTGAGAGCCCGACCCGACCCCCCTCCCCTCCCCGGGGCGCTCGCTGCCGGGGGAGCCTAGGGCCGGGCAGGGGAGCGGTCGGGCCGCTCCTGGCCCCGGGGAGGGAGCAGGGGCAAGTGGGGGAGGGGGGGCGGTGCTCCCCTCCGCCGGCCCGGGCGCGTCCCTCTGTGCACCCAGCGAGGGGCTGGGTATCGCGCGGCCCAGCGCGGCCGCCGCCGCCGCATTTTGCTGGGGGCCGAGACAAGCCCCCCGGGCGGGGGGGGGGCAGGGGGACTCCTGGGAGGCTCCAACCCGCCCTCACCTTTGGCCTGCTCGGCGCTCAGCGAGCCCGGCGGGGCCTGGGCCGGAGCCGCCATGGGGCGCTGCAGGCTGGACATGGGGCGGGGGCGCGCATGTCACCGCGCCCGGGCGGCGCAGCAGGCCCCGGCCAGGACCATGGGCTCGGGCGGGCGGGGGAAGCCGCCTCGGCAGGAGAGAGCGAGTCTGCGCCGCGGCCTGACGCCTAGGGGCGGGGAGGAATCACGGCGGGGGGGGGGAGAGGCCGCGAGAGGCGCCGGCGGAGATGGGGGGGGGGGGAAATTGGTCCCCGCTGCACCGCTCCCCCGCCCGGCGGACCGGCAGGCTCTGTACGCCGGCCCCCATTGGCTGTGCGCGGTGCCAGCCCTGACTGGGCGCACCCCGGCCGGCCCCCGCCCCCTGAGCGCCGCATTACCCCGGCGGCTCCCCCGCAGCGAGGGGCCCCGCCAGTCCCCCACCCCGAGCCCAGCGCCCCGCCCCGCCGCAGTCTGACATTCACCGCCCACAGAGGCTTCCTGGCAGCCCAGGAAACCTGCTAGACAAATACTAAAAGAGCTGAAATCACTGAGCCCCACCCCTCGAGCGCGGGTCCCCAGCCCGGCTGTAGCGCGCTCCCGCTGAGGGTGACTTGCCGGCCCGGCAAGCAGCGCTCTTGGCGGCTTTGCACGGGGGCTACCAAGGTGCCGGGACCCCCAGTGCCCCGCGGTTCGTTTTCTGAGCCCCGCAAAACAGGGCTTTTTAACCAAATGAGCGATATGTAGATGAGGCGCTTTCCTATTGGTGTAAATCACTGTAAGCCACGCCCCCGGCCGCGACAGCGTGCGGAGACGGGGAAGAAAGGCGGAGGAAAGGGGCGGGAGGAAGTTGTTGTCTGGCGCCGCCGCGGGCACCCCGTGCTGGTGTTCAGACTAGAGGGGAGATCGGGGGAAGTGATAGAGGCCCGGGTTGTGCACAGCAGTGCGCTGCCTTTAGCGAATTTATCTGTGCACCGGTAGTGCAAGGACGGTGGTACGTTCCGGTACGCTGTGCAGGCAAGAGATTTTTAGGGGGTACGGGGTACCTGAAAGACTTGGGGCTAGCCCCCCCTTACCCTCCGTGGGGTGGGGCGGGGCTGCGCTCTGCTCCGCTCCTTCAAGGAGGAGAACAGGGTTAGGGAGAGGATTCATGCTTTATATGGGTTTAACAGCACAATGCGTATGCTAACATTTAAACAAAGGCTTTGTTTAAGTTTGTTAGCAAATGTATTGTGCTTTCAAATTGGTCAAGAGTCCTGGGGGGGGGGGGGGGGGAACGGAAGGTGTTTAAACAGTGTGTTTGATTCTGTGTCTGAATTATCTATGACATTCATACTGCAGCACATCAAGTCCAAATCATTAGAGGAATGCCTCTGCTTGCACTGACCAGAGGATGTTTGGATTCTGATTTCAGACCAGTTCTGCAGCCCAACTGGAATCAGGTGTTGTCCCCAGTGTACATAGAATTAGTCTTTGCTGCCAGACTAGTCTAACATGCATTTTGCTAAATGGAACTGGAGCAGCAAAACAAAGAAAACAAATGCCTCCTTTTCCAGCTTTGTGAGTGAGAGAACTATAAGTGAAGATTATAATGCCGGAAACTGATTACCTTAAACCAGCTACCTCAGGAATCTGCCAAGAACTTTGCTGAAAATAGGTCCCTCATTTTAGCAACAGAGCTAAGATTTATCACACATCTGCCCACCTTTATTCCAGTGATGATCCTTCTAATCTGACAGCTCAGGCATTGTCAGTTTCATCTAGAACAATTTACAAATTTGGAACCTAATCCTGTAAACCCTTAATCATTTGATCAATCCTACTGAAGACAATGGGACTATTTCCATGTCTGCGGACCACTTTTGTAGTAAGAGTTTCAGGAGTCTGTTCTGTTCCTATAAAGGAAGTTGAATCTCTCATTGAAATGCAATGTTTGGGTACAATATCATAATGCAGTTTAGGATATGGTTCTACTTAAAAATTGTCTTTTAGTAAGTCATACATACGCTGAAATGGCTCCTCATCCAACTCCCATATTCCATATAAACAGACTGAAATACTACACATTTTGGGGGAAAGTCAGTAGTTAAGCATGTTGATGTTTGTATATACAAATGCTCATTTCATCACTGTACTGGAAAATATAGCTGAACTAAATTTTCTATGGAATTTGAAGAAAGTTTAACTGCCCCAAAGTTTAACAGCCCACTGTGTTAATCAGTGTGACCCTGAAAAAATTACATGCCTTCTAAGAGAAAAGAATCAGTCCACACTTACTGGAAAAAAAATCCAACTGGCGTTCAGAAAAGTGTTACAAGACACATACATAACCTCATGAGCAGAAGGCGGAGAAGATACCCTCCCACATTATGACCAGCATAAAATAAAATAAAATCTCAAAGAGGCAGAGGTTCACAGATTTGCAAACCTAAAAACCTGTGATATGCTTTAAACCACCTCAGCACATACCAGGTTTATGAACATTAAAAAGGTAACTGCAAAGGCACACTGAAGCCCATTAATCTGAATGTGTGCCAGCCAGTATGCCCTCACTGATTAAAGGTGTGGTCACACCCGAACAGCTAAAAATTAACCTTGCCCTTTTAAGCTAAACAAAGTCATGTCACTGGCTCCATCTCTGTTGTTACATAACAGATAACAGAACTCCAGTGGGGCATGGTGCTGGCACATAGGGTCTCAGGTACGTGGGGTGATTTTTCAGAATCTCTTTTGGGAATAGTCATGTAGGGTGAACTAGCTGGAATATTAGCTACGCTACACGTTTGCTCCTCTGGTAACGCCCACAAGGTATTTAACCAGCACATGAAGGGACAAGTCAAATTGAATGGCCCATTAAGGAACACTTAGCTCACCATGAACCCTGGAAAACACTTGTCTACACTAATGTACTTTTTGTGAATGTTCTAACTTGGGTAGGCAACCTATGGCAAGCGTGCCAAAGGGGGCATGCAAGCTGATTTTCAGTGACACTCACACTGCCCGGGTCCTGGCCACCAGTCCCGGGGACTCTGCATTTTAATTTAATTTTAAATGAAATGAAGCTTCTTAAACATTGTAAAAACCTCATTTACTTTACATAAAACAATAGTTTAGTTATATATTATAGACTTATAGAAAGAGACCTTCTAAGAACATTAAAATGTATTACTGGCATGCAAAACCTTAAATTAGAGGGAATAAATGAAGACTTGGGACACCACTTCTGAAAGGTTGCTGACCTCTGTTCTAACTAGAATATGGGTGGGGGTGATGGACATGTAACGTGCCTACGGTATGTGACTCCAAACACCATCTTTCATAGTAAGAACAGATTTCCCTTTATTTGGCACTTGGCAGAAGCTAAAAGGCCCTGGCTTGGAAACATCCATTTTGCCTCTTTCCTGCTCCAGCCTCTGGAGTATGAACATACACTATTGGGAGCACTCTAACCAAGGGTAATCTGAAGGTAATCTGAAGGTAATCTGGAGCCTTCATATTTCCTTGATCCTTTGCAGATGGATTTATGAGTTGGATATGGTACAGAGACTGTTCTAGCCTCACTGATTGCTGATTTCTCTCTTGCAATGGACAAAGATCAGATGTCTGCTGACTTTCTCACGAGTCAGCAGCCTTTGATACCTGTGGTATAAGCAACATAGCCCTTGCTTGAGTGGTTTTGTTCTTTCCTCTCCAAATGTCAAACTCCTTTTGATCTCCGTGGGAATAGGATTTGGCCCCAAGAGATCAGAGAATGTGATTCTGATCAATTGCTTATCTGTCCAGAGAGAGTTTGCATGCATGTTCTGCCAGCAGGGCCGTCCTCACCCATACACACAGTACGCAGCTGTGTAGGGCACCAGGAAATTGGGGCACCAAATGCCCCAAATTTCCTAGTGCCCTACGCAGCTGTGTGCTGCTCCAGCGGCCAACCTGAGCCCCCGGCTGGCTGAGCCGCCCAGGAAAGCTGTCCCCACCCCTGCTCCGCCTCTTCCTCATGGCCCACACTCCCACTCCACCCCTTTCCCAAAGCCCCTGCTCTTGCTCCGTCCCCACTCCACCCCTTTCTCTCAGGACCGCAGCAGGGGTCAGGCCTGCCCTGCACTCACCAGGCGGCGGTAAGTGGAGCGACCCGGCCCCAGCCCACTCCCCACCACTGGCTTCCAGCCATGCTGCCGGTTCCCCCCAGCCCCCCGAGGCTGGGAGTCAGGAGAGCAGAGCGGAGCAGGCTGGGTCTGGGTCTCTCCACTTCCCGCCGCGCTGTGAGTGCAGGGTTGGGCCTGCCCTGCACACACACGGGGCAGCGGGAAGTGGAGTGACCTGTCCCCAACCCGCTCCCCTCCACTGGCTCGTGCTGGGGAGTGGTTCCCCCCTGCCCTCCAAGGCTGCTCCTGCCCCCACCCCCATGGAGGCCTTGGGGGCTGCGTAGGGCACCAAAATGGCTAGGGACGGCCCTGTCTGCCAGGCTGATTTTGATTGCCCCTCCTGTATGTCATGCTGAGAAAAATAATAAAACAATTTGGGCTGTAGTTCTATCAAGATGTACATGGCACACACAGTTCTGTGCCTCTTTTCCATCAAACCCAGATGCTTTCCTAGTGCCTGGGGGAGAGCAATACTTAGATACACTTCTGCAAGCTGGCAGAAGCTTAGTTTGGGGGAAGCTTACTTTGGACATAAGGGAGGCACTGTTAGTGTGTTAATGGAAAGTGGAGTGATTGTCCTGCCTATCCTTTCGTTTAAGAAGTTTTCAATTTGGGGTGCTGCTGGATCCTCAATGACACCTGGAAGTACAGGTGGCACCAGGGGCCCAAAGCATCATTTTAGACAGGTAAGGGGGGTGTCGGAGGGGATGGGGAGAGCATAGGGGCCCCGGGCTGGGGACGGGGAGGAGTCACATGAAGGGTCATGTGCTCTCTCTTATGTCCCTGCCACGAGTGCAGTACTGGCAAGAAATGATTTCTATTTGCACCACTGCTCTGCACACTCACAGCAATGAGGTGTGGCGGTGATCCCCCTCAGCTCCTGGACATGCCCATCTCCCCCATAACCCAGGTTGGCATTAGGGGGTACTGGGCTGCAGGACGTACAGTAGAGCCTCAGAATTACAAACTGACCGGTCAGTCACACCCCTCATTTGGCATCGGAAATATGCAATCACACAGCAGCACAGTCAGCCCCTCCCCCCAAAAGCAAGTACAGTACTGTGTTAAAAATACACTACTAAAAATAAAGGGAAAGTTAAAAAAAAAACCTTGACAGGGAAGGAAACTGTTTCTGTGCTTGTTTCATTTATATTTAGTTTAAACCAGCATTTTTCTTCTGCATAGTAAAGTTTCAAAGCTGTAATTAGTTAATGTTCAGTTGTAAATTTTTGAAAGAATGACCATAATGTTTTGTTCAGAGTTATGAACATTTCAGTTACGAACAAACTCCATTCCTGAGGCGTTCGCAAGTCTGAGGATCTACTGTACTGCTCATACCCCCGACACACTGCATCTGCCAGTACCCCAACCTCATCTTAGGGGGCACTATTCTACCCTTCATACCCTGGACATGCACTTCCCCCCTCCCCCAACTTGATGTTATGGGTTACTGTGCTCCAGGAGGTGCTACTCTTCATATATTGCCCCACCTCCTAGCAAGCAGACTGGCATAAAGGGGGCCTTCTGCTATTAGGGGCAGTGTTGTTCACCATGCCCTGGCCCTGCCTCTTCTCCCCCGCACTCTGTTTTGCCACTGGGAGGTGCTGTGCTACTGGAGGTATTGCCCTTCATATTCTGGCTATGCCTCAGATTTCCACACTTCTCTAATACTGGGGGTACTTGACTGATGGGGTGTTGCCCTTTGTTCCCTCGCCATCTCCATCTCCTCCACACCACAACCTGGCACTAGGTGCTGCTAAAAGTGTCACCTTTTTTCATATCATGCACAGGACCCTTATCTCAACACCCCAGCTGGCAGACATAGGTGCTGTGTTCTCAGAGAAGCTGCCCTTCAGATCTTGCACGTCAAATCTTTCTACACCCCCAACTTCTACACTCCCTGCACCCCATTCTGGAGCTAGGGCCACTGCAGCTGGGGGACCATGCTCCATTTTCACACACTGCAGTGCAGCTGTTTGTCACATCCCCTTACGCCCAGCTCCTTTGAAATGAACACAAGAAAGTCAGTTTCTGGAAGGGTTTTTTGTTTGGTTGCTTTTCTTTTTTAAGAGCTTCATATATATATTTATATATATAAATTATTAGAATGCATGTTGGGGGCTGGGAATGTGGGGGACTTTGGGTATTTTTCCATAGCTTTTTTTAATGTTTGAAGTAAATATATATATGGGGACAGATCGAGATATACAACCGTGAGATCAGACACACGCACACACACACACACGGATTGGAGAGTCACAAATTGCTACACAAAACCGCCACGTCTAATGGGATGTGCATGAGTTAAAGTACATCAATTGGAATGGGTGAAGGGAAAGGGGCAGCCACCATCTTGAAAACTGTCCCAGGATATCCTGTGTCTCTTGACCACATCAACCCTCCCAAGTGGGCTGGGAGGGAGAGGGGTAATTACCATCTCAAAAACAATCCCATGGTGCTTTGCACCTTCTGGCAACATCTGTTCCCTTAAGGTGGGAGAAAATACAGCCACCTTCTTGAAAACAGTCCCATGGTGCTTTGCACCTCATGGCCAGGCCCAGTCCCTCAAGAGTAGTGTGGGAAAGTCACAGTGTCCATTCTGAAGAATTCCAGTGGTGCTTGCATCTCTTCGCCACATTCACTCCTGAAAGGGTTTGGAGTGTGGGAAGCAGCATTGCCCATTTTTGAAAAGTCCCATGATGCCTTGCACTTCTAAGCCATATCTTACATCAAACTGGGGGGGGCAGTAGGAAAAGCAATTCCACCAGGGTTTGAGTGTCTGCCTCTTGGCCATGTTTGCTCACTCAAAGAAGCAGAAGGGGCTGCTGCCCTATGGAGAAAAGTCTCAAGATGCTTTCCACCATTTTTTTTTAAATTGAACACAACTTTTAAAAGAGAAGATGGAGCAGCAGCCATTTTGAATCCCCATGATTCTTTGTACCACCAGCTCTTTGCAACACCAACTTTGTCTCTTTCAGTGCCCCTTTCAAAGTCCAGCCAGTGCTCCAAGCTTTTTGTTGGTTTTACTCCCTTCCCCTCCTCTCCCCTCCCCGCCTTTGCTCCCAGGGTGGCCATCTTGTTTTCTCCACCCCTTCTTGTCTTGCACGGTGCTGAGTAGGATCAGGATATATCACTCTACAGCTTCCCCTCCCCCAGGATTTGGTTGGTTGGTTGCTCCTCTGTAGAGGGAGACATGATGATGTCATTCTGAAGGTTGGGGTCCATTTAAAGGGGTTTGTCACTTTCTTTCTTCAGGTGACTAGGAGAGGCAAGGCAATAGCAGAATAAAAGGAAAAGATGGAGAGAGAGGATTTAATATTGTGAATTGTATTTATTCATTTATTCAAGTCAATTTAGTCCCTGATAAAATTGCTGGCTCAGTAACTGAATCCTTGGTAAATCCCCAGAGCAGTACAATCCAGTCATTTCCAAACACACACATACTGCTCCCCTGACAATGTGGTCTCCCCGTCCCAGAGACGGCCCTCACAGAGGAGAGGGGGAATCCAGCTCTGTGACCCTTTCAGTCCTCTGACAACAAGGAGATCAGTTAGTAGAGCCAATTGTGCTGCCAGCTTTTGTGAAGCAGGCATTTGCCCCTCCTAAGAACAGGGCTGAGACCTCACATAGTCATTTAGCATGAGGGCCATGGAACAGCCACTCATGCTGTTGAATGACAGCAATTGAATGACTTTCAATTGCTATCAACCTGGGACCATAGTGGAACTGGTGCACCCTAGAAGCGAAAGACTCCATATTCCAGTCCCCCCAAACCTGGGATCTGATTGGAATTGGTACCTTGAGGCAAAGGACCTCCTATCCCATTCCCTTATCCCATTAGTTCCCGCATCCTGGGGCCAGATTTGAACCAGTGCCCTACAGGCAAAAGGTTTTATATCCCACTCCCCCGAGCAGTGGTTTCTACACACCTGTAATAATCCTCCTGTGTAGGGAGTGGCACTCCATGCAGAGGGTGATGGGCGTGAAGCCATTGCTGCTGCTCCAGAGCCAGACGCTGCAGCTCTGCTGACTGTGCATGCATGGCCTGGAGCTGATGAGCTGCGGACATGGGAGCAGAGAGAGATCCCGGCAGGTCCCTGTAGGGGGCAGCTTCAACCAAAGAAAAGAAAAAGAACACGTCATCTTATCAGCCCCATCATCATCCACTCCTCCCTGACTCAATCATGCCCCACTAGTAGAGCTCCATCCTGCTGCTCAGTCCAGACCTATTGCACCTCCCAGTCCAGTATTCCAACCCTGGGTTCTCCTCTCACAGTTCTGCCAGTGCCTTTCAGTCCTGACCCGTCAGTACCCTGATTTTCCAGTCCCGGTGCTACAGCACCCCACAGCTATTAATGCACCTCAGTCTCTCACTGTTATCTCAGTTCTGCTCCTTCTAGCTCTGTTGATGCCCTTCAGTCCTCCCCCACAGCTCCCACCAGTGTTCTTACCGAAAAGTTGGTGGCGCAGCACCTCATTCTCATGTAGTGGGTGAGGAAGGAGTGGGTTGGGGATGGTACCAGCTGGGTATGGGATCCGAGTGAGATGCGACCCCGAGGCCAATGGGTCAATAAGGGGGTGAACAGAGGCTGAGGCTGGGGAGAGAAGATATCCATAGGTACTCTGTGCTATGGAAGTAGGGGAAGAAAGGGGGAGGGAGAGAGAGACACACACAGCTAAAGCTGTTCTGTACTAGGGGCAGAACCATTGCAAGGTCAGCTGATGCAGCTTTTAGTCCCATTTATTTGTTCCTTGTACCCACGCTAGCTCACGGAAAATTGTTCTGCAAGACCACACGCAACGCCATCCTCTGCAACCATCTCCGGAGCTTGGCATTTGGGCACTTCCAGTACCCTCCAGTTCCAGCCACAGCCCTCTGGGGCAGATGTGCAGCATAGGCATGAGGCCACATATTGCATGCACAACATAAAGCCCATATGCTGCATGGGCTACATTTCAGAAGTGTCCATTCATTTTGGGTGCCCAACATGCAGGCACTCCAGCTTGCAAGTACTTTGTACTGCATCAGCATTTTACTATTTAGTATGGTGGCTGCTTCTTCTGGATGGACATATCATTATGTGGTGTTAGATGCTGGAATGCTGGTAGGAGGTACATCAGTAAAAGGGGAATAATGGATATTGGTTTGCTCCTGTTATTTTGATTGGTTCTAATTGCTTTGAATGGGGCCATCTGTGGATCTGTGCTGGGGCACAGATCTACACAAACCATTCAGGTGCCTACACAGTCACCAGGTTCTCAACAGATTGGTATGACTGACGCTGCTCAAGGGGATATGGCGTTTCCTCTCTTTGGTACAATTATTTTGGTAGCTGGGGTTTGTTTTCTTGAGTTTGTCATTGCTGAACTACTCCTTTTCCTTGTTTCTCTTTAGGATGCTGAGATATAAATGCCCAGGACCCAACTTTGATGGAAGGACATCCCTCCAGGTCTCTCTGTGTAGCCCAGCCATCAAACTTCCCCTACTCCCACCCCCAGCACCTCATCTCCCAACTTAGGCAGTAGGAGACATCAGGAGGTGAGCAGAGAGCTCGGATTTCTTTGGGCATAGGGATGTGTCTGTGTCTATAGTTACTAGTGCCCCTGGTTTCACTTTTTCAGGTCAAGGAGTCTGGGAGCTGCAGCCAAGACACTGCCCACATCAGCACCCAGTAAGATAAGAGCAGCCATGTGATGCTGAGTGTGCCCGCTAGCCTCTCTCTGGTGTGCTTGCATTTTCAGGAGCTGAAACACATTGGTCCAAAAGGATAAAGACTTAAAACTTAAAAAAAAAATTGTATAGAGTGTTCTATGCTATTAAACAGCAACATTTAAAAAAATGTAATAAAACTGCATTTGGAATAGGTCTCTGTGCCTCTAAGGAGATGGAGTTAGGAGGGCTAGGCTGAGCCAAGACTAGCCAAGGCTCCTTAGGCCTATCCTGAATCACAGAATATCAGGGTTGGAAGGGACCTCAGGAGGTCATCTAGTCCAACCCCCTGCTCAAAGCAGGACCAATCCCCAGACAGATTTTTACCCCAGTTCCCTAGATGGCCCCCTCAAGGATTGATCACAACCCTGGGTTTAGCAGGCCAATGCTCAAACCACTGAGCTATCCCTCCCCCATCCAAGTCTGAATGAGGTGGAGGAGCTGGGACTACTTGAGTACAGCTCTACATGAGTCTAGTGGATGGAGAGCTTCCCATCTCATCCCACCAGTGCTCGGGGCTGTAACTGAGCTAGGCATAAGCATTGAGGGACTGTACTAAAGGGCCAAGATAGCCCATGCAGTGGCGCTGCCTGCGCCTTCCTTCTACACTAGCACTGAACGTGTGCAGGCTGAGACGATTCTAAGACTTGCTCAGAAGCTAGAACCAAAGCTGGAAGCACCTAAATTTTCTCGTGTAGACAAGAGATACAGTATGAAAACGAGACAACCTACAGAGGGAAAGAGAGCATTGGAGGCTGGGGGTCCCACCCTGAGCCCTCGCACTCCCCTCACCTGCATGAATGGCATCCTGTTGGTGCAGATGGAGATGGGAGTGGATGTGTGAGTGCTGGTGATGATGGGGCGTCACATTGAGCATCTGCAGTCGGGCCAGGGGGTCATTGCTCAGGGCAGCTACCCGCTCTGCGTGTTGCCGCTCAGCCGCCAGTCGCTCAGCATATGACATATCGGGACGCAGGGCTGGGCCGGTGGCGAGTGCCAGCCGCTCCCGCTCCAGGTGGCCCAGCCCTGGGTGGAAGGGGAAAGCAGGGTGCAGGCCAGGGGCTGCTTGCAGAGCCAGCCCTCCGTGGCGCGGGAAAGGATCCATGGCAGCAGCAGGCACAGCATGGAGCTGCTCCAACTCAGCCGGCTTGACTTCAAAACCAGGCTTGAGACGCTCCCGCAGGTCCCGGTCCCTCAGGTCTCGTTCCCGGGCCTCCCGCTCCCTCAGCTCCCGTTCCCGTGTGGCTGGATCACTGCTGTAGATGGCTGGCACATTATAGCCCAGCAGACCGGGGTCAACAGCACCCAGCGGCACATAGAAGGGGTGATTGCGGTTGCTGGGGGACATGACATGGGGCCGGGCATACTCGCTGAGCGTGCGCAAAGCTGGAGTGTCGGGGCCCAGGTACGGCGGGACGGTAGCCACGGCACTGCCTTGCTCAAAGGATGGACGGTGAGCGACAGGGCCGAGAGACGAGCACTCCACTGGCCGGCCCTCCTGAGCCATCTTCTGCAAGAGAGCAGAGAAGCTTTTCAGTGTCAGAGGCTAAAAAGAGCCTCCCCCAGCAGGGGGCACTGTGATCCCTAAACATCACCCCTTGCTCAGCCCCATTCTCCCCAATGGGGTCACTGCAACACCTACCACACTTCTCTCCAATTCTCTCTCCTTTTCTCTCTCTCTCTCCTTCTCTCTCTCCCGCTCCCTCTCCCGCTCCTTCTCCTCCCGGGCCTTCTGTTCAGCCTCCCTGCGGACCTTCTCTACTAGATCCGCCCGTTTCTTGGCGAGTTTGGAGCCATCCAGGGGCACGAAGTAAAGGTCTGTACGGGAGCAGGAGTTGAAGCCACGATCTAGGTGTTTGTTGAACCTGTGGAGAAGAACAGAGGCACAAGTGTCGGAGTGTGAGAGAGATGGAGGACTGAGGGAATAGTGAGGACTGGCACAAGCCTGGAAATGTATCAAGGAAGGTGGAGGGTGTGCAGGGATCTTGCAGCCAGTAAGGGCTGTGAAAAGCAGCTGTGCCCCACACACCTGATACACCCCTTCCCTTGCTGTGTCCCGCCCCAGCAGTCCCCTCTGTGCAGGGTGACTACCCATCCCTTATTTTAAGGGACCATCCCTAGACTTCCTTATTTCATTAATTTGTCGTATCAGTAAGGACAGGCTGAATCAACCTTAGCAGAGCAGCTTCAAAGTAACTGTTGATTAGACCCTGTTTTCAATGTAGAATTCAGCCTGAAGAAACCTAATCTTTTAAGTAGGGCTGTTGATTAAGCGCAGTTAACTCACGCTATTATCGCAAACAAATTAATTGCAATTAAAAAAATTAATGTGATTAATCGCAGTTTTAATTGCGCTGTTAAACAATAGAATACCAACTGAAATTTATTAAATATTTTGGATGTTTTTCTACATTTTCATGTATATTGTATTCTGTGTTGTAACTGAAATCAAAGTGTATATTATTTTTAATACAAATATTTGCACTGTAAATATGATAAACAAAATAAACAGTATTTTTCAATTCATCTCATACAAGTACACCTCTACCCCGATATAATGCTGTCCTCGGGAGCCAAAAAATCTTACCGTGTTATAGGTGAAACCGCGTTATATCGAACTTGCTTTGATCCACCAGAGTGCGCAGCCCTGCCCTCCCGGAGCGCTGCTTTACCACATTATATCTGAATTCATATTATATCGGGTCGCGTTATATCGGGATAGAGGTGTACTGTAGTACAATCTTATTGTGAAAGTGCAACTTACAAATGTAAATTTTTGTTTGTTACATCACTGCACTCAAAAACAAAACAATGTAAAACTTCAGAGCCTACAAGTCCACTCAGTCCTACTTCTTGTTCAGCCAACCGCTAAGACAAACAAGTTTGTTTACATTTACAGGAGATAATGGTGCCCTCTTCTTATTTACAATGTTACCAGAAAGTGAGAACAGGCATTTGCATGGCACTTTTGTATCTGGCATTGCAAGATATTTATGTGCTAGATATGCTAAACATCCGTATGCCCCTTCATGCTTGAGCCACCATTCCAGTGCACATGCTTTCATGCTGATGACTCTTATTAAAAATTTAATTAAAGCATTATTTTTGTGACTGAACTCCTTAGGGGAGAATTGTATGTTCCCCTGCTCTGTTTTACCCGCATTCTGCCATATATTTCATGTTAGAACAGTCTCAGATGATGACTCAGCATGTTGTTCATTTTAAGAACATTTTCACTGCAGATTTCACAAAACGCAAAGAAGGTTCCAATGTGAGATTTCTAAAGATAGCTACAGCACTTGACCCAAGGTTTAAGAATCTGAAGTGCCTTCCAAAATCTGAGAGGGATGAGGTATGGAGCATGCTTTCAGAAGTTTTAAAAGAGCAACACTCCGATGCGGAAACTACAGAACCCAAACCACCAAAAAAGAAAATCAACCTTCTGCTGGTGGCATCTGACTCAGATAATGAAAATGAACATGCGTCGGTCCGTAGTGCTCTGGATTGTTATCAAGTAGAACCCATCATCAGCATGGAAGCATTTCCTCTGGAATGGTTACTGAAGCATGAAGGGACATATGAATCTTTAGCGCATCTGGCACATAAATATCTTGCACCACTGGCTACAATAGTGCCATGAGAATGCCTGTTCTCACTTTCAGTTGACACTGTAAACAAGAAGCGGGCAGCATTATCACCTGCAAATGTAAACAAACTTGTTTGTCAGCGACTGGCTGAACTAGAAGTAGGACTGAGTGGACTTGCAGACTCTAAAATTTTACATTGTTTTATTTTTGAATGCAGGTTTTTTTGTACATAATTCTACATTTGTAAGTTCAATTTTCATGATAAAGAGATTGCACTACAGTACTTGTATTAGTATTTTTCAATTCACCTATTTCTTTTGTTTTTTACTGTGCAAATATTTGTAATAATATAATATAATAATATAGTGAGCACTGTACACTTTGTATTGTGTTGTAATTGAAATCAATATATTTAAAATGTAGAAAACACCCAAAAATATTTAAATAAATGGTATTCTATTATTGTTTAACAGTGCGCTTAATTGTGCGCTTAATTGTGATTAATTTCTTTAATTGCTTGACAGCTCTACTTTTAAGAAAAACTAACCACAAAGCTCAAAAAAAATTCTCTTTTGGTATTGTCTTAAGACTGCATTGAACTGTGCACCTGAAATAAAAAATCTTGGATGTGGCTTCATGTTTGAGACTTTGTTGTTAAAACATACTAAATATTCAGAAGTTTCTCGACCCCAGGCCTGTTTTTGTACTTATAACACAGGTAAGAAAATGCGAGGAAGAATTTAGAAAATTTTTGGAAAGGGAAAGGTTCATTAATGACTAAGTAAATAGCAAATGCTTACCACATATGGGCACTAGTATGTTACAGCAAAGAAGGTTCAGTGAATACTGTGTGCAGGGGAAAGGGTGGGACTTTGAAACATGGTAGCCAGCTCCTTCTCCCAGTTTCTTAAAACTTATGGAATTTATGATGTTCATTTCTATCTCAAATGCAGCAACGGAAAGAATATTTTCCTTGTGTAAAAAGACTTGCTAAATATTGATTTTAAGGCTGAGCTTCAAATTAAAAGTTTATTTCAATTGTACATGTAAAGAGTTTTATGAACTGATTTCAGAACAAAGATGTATTGAAATGTATGAAAACTGATAAGTACCATTTAAAACAGTTCATTGAAGCTTATGATATTTGTATTGTATACATGAGGACAGTAAAAACGTACACTTGAGCTGCTAAGGGAAATGGTGTTTCCTAAAATGTCCCTTAAAATAAAGTGTTGTCCCTTATTTTTCATATAGTTTTCCCTTACTTGCATCCAGCACCCTACCTCTGTGGCCCAATCTCCTCCCCAAACACACAGGGTGAGATTCTCATCCCCTCTCCCACCACTGTATGCCACTGTGGCAGCTTACAGGTACCATAAACCAAAAGTCCGGGGGAAAATTCCCTGATATAGGCACTGTGTCGGGCTACAACAATGCCCCCCGTGCAAACTGGTTTGCTCTAATTTATGCCAGGGGCTGCAGTGACCCAGGACTTCCTGGATGCCCTGCACAAAGGCCCACCCTCTGGATAGGCCACTCTTTTGAACTCCAGTGGGGGTTACTTATTGCTGCAAGCCCTGGAAAGCCGCCCTCCCCCCACCCTCCTCTCTCCCCTTCTTTTCTCCCTCTGTCTCCATGTTCCTCCCTCTGTCTTATTTTTCCCTCTCTGTCTCGCTCTCCCCTGCTCACCTGGCTGACTGGCTGGCATGACTTGGTACATCCACCACTTTGGGGGCTGGTGAAGGACTCCGAGCTGGTGGCATTGGGCTCTCCGGGGGCTCATACTCCTCTGACGGCTCTTGCTTGATCTGTGCAGCGCTCAGTGGTAGTGGTGGCAGGTGGGGAGCAGGGGCTCCCATGCCGCCAGGCAATGGGGGGGCAGTGGGAGCAGGTGAAGGGGCCTTGTAGCTGCCAGCCGCTGGAGAAGAGGTCATTCTGTACCCGGGGGGCGTGGCTGCACGGAACGATGAAGTGGAGGAAGAAGGGGGTGAGCCTGGCTTGTAGGGAGCTGGGGGCTGGAATGTGGGGGCAGGTGAGCCTGCCCGCTTCCCATAGGGGGCCACCGTGGAGGGAGGAGCAGGGGGTGACACCGTCTTGTAGGGGGCTGAGGAGGAGGCCATGGTGGCTATGACGGTGGAGAGGGTGACAGAGGCAGACGTGACTGGTGGGCCAGCTCCATGTGCAGGTGAGGGTGGAGGTGGCGGAGGGAAGGCGTAGGCAGCAGGACTCTGCCCTTGGGGGTGAGCGCAGACACCTGGGTATGTCCCCTGGGAAGAGGAGGAGGAGGAGGAGGAGGAGGAAGAAGAGGAGGAGGAAGAGGAGGCTGAAGGAGCCTGGCTGTATGTGGCCTGGCTGTGGGGTGGGTAGAGACGTAGTCCATAGGCAACATGTGAAGGGTGATGAGTGCCTGACTCCAAGGGGTGGGGGTAACCTCCAGGTGGCGGGGGAGCAGCTGCTGTGGCTGGGGAGACCCCCCCTCCAGCACCATGGCCATGGTGGTGGTGCTGCTGTGGTGGCTGCTGGGAGGGCTGGCCAGGGAAGGAGGCAGTGGGGTGGGAGCTGGTGTTGCCCAGGGGGCGGCCATAGGGTGGTGGACCCTGGCTCCACACGGGCTGGGAGGGCAGAGAGGGCTGGGTGTACTTGGGGGGCTGGCTGGAGATGGAGAGGCCACTAGGTGGGGGGAAAGAGTGGGCATAGGAGGCACTGTAGCTGGGCAGGGCCTGGGCAGGGGGAGGTGGAGGGTACTGAGCAGAAGAACTGGGTGGAGGGGGGGCATAGGGGTAACGTGAGGGGGGTGGGGCAGGTGCCTTGTCCTGCCCCATGCTGTGGGGCGATGGGAGGTGCCCACTCAATGCCTGCCCCACCATCCCAGGCGAGTTGGAGTTGGTGGATGCATTATTCAGTGGGCGCAGGGCTGGTGGAGGAGGCAGGTTGGCTGTGACATGGGGGAAGGAGGGGGCAGAAGCTGGGGGTGCTGCCAGGGGGTTGCCTGGGGGAGTCTTCTGAGGGGGTAGTCCTCCTGCCACAGAGGCCAGGGAGATGGGAGTAGTGGGTGGTGGGTTGTGCTTGGCACCAAGGGTCTGTTCACGCCCTCCCGGCACTGGGAGGCCCCCCCCTCCAGTAGTGGCTTTGGGCCCCCCCTGGACCACACTGGCAGTGGGATAAAGAGGAGCATGTGCAGCTGAGGAAGAGGAAGAGGAGGCAGGCACTGGTGGTGCCTGGGCCTGGAAAATCCTCGATGCCTGAGTCTCAAGTTGAGAGTGGTAGCCACCTGCAGGGGCCTGAGGGTGAACCTCGCCTGCTAGGCTGAAACCTGGCTCGAGTGGACGGGCTAGGCTGTCAATTGGAGGGGCAGGTGGGGGACTCTGGGGGAACAGTGAGGGATGACGGTAGGAGTGGGATGGCCCTTGGGACAGCACAGAGGATGAGTCTGAGTCATTCTCCACGCTGCCTGGGCTGTAGACACTGGGCGAGGTGCTCCGGTTATCCTGGTCAATGTCCCGTGGGTCACTGCTCATCTCATCATTGAAGCTGTGACCATCAAGGCTGTCAACATCCGAAGGAGACTGGGGACATGGTAGCTCCTGAGGTACAGAGAGGAGGGAGATATCAGACAGTCCCTCAGAGCATGAGCAAAAAAGTTAACCCTTTCTGAGCCCCAGACATTCTCCTTTCTGAAGTTCTCAGCCCCTCGCTATAGGAGCTGAGAAGGAAGGTCACCCTTTTCTGACACCCCTTACATGTAGTCCCCAGTGACTCTCCTCTCTGGAGCTCTCTGGGGGCACCAAAGAAGATTGTGAGATGCTCCTCCTCCCCTGGCCCCACTTTATTCATCTCCCAGAAAAGGAAAAGGGAACAGATTCACCACAGCAGATGGAAGCAGATGCCCTTTGGCAGTGTATTTATAACAATCCTAGCGCTTTCCATTTGCCAAGCTCCACCTATTTGACAGACATTCATGAATTAAGTCTCATGACCCCTGGGGAGGTAGGTAAGTATCATTAGCTCCATTTGACAGAGGGGGTAATTGACACACAGAGAACAGTTATAAAGCAGGAGTGTCAAACATATTTGGAAGAAAGAGCCGATTTCTGGTCTGTGGTCCAGGCTATAATTCAGGACTATCCCCCTCCACAGCAGTGGGAGATTTGTACAGAGATCAAGGGGAGAATATGGCCTTTATGAACTAACTAAATATTCAGTGATTATTTATTATTTGTTCAATGCCTTATCGTCACATTCAGCACTGAGCAAGGAAACCCCCAGCCTGTTGGGCCACTGCTATCTGTGCCCCTCACGTCTCCTCCTTCTCATCCCCCTTTCTCTATTTCTCCCCACCTTCCCTGTCCCTGTCTCTGTGAATCTCCTCTGAATTTCCTTGGACCTCACTGTGCCTATGTGGTTCCTTCATATTATGTTTGTTGTGTAAAGAGCAAAAGACCCAATGGGGACTGAGGAGTTCCCTCCTCTGAGTCCTCATTTCAGGCTGTCTGCAGACCCAGGCAGACGACACTGAATCAGTTACACTCGGGTCATGTTTAAAAAGTCATTTCTGCAAGCAGAAGGGCAAGAAACTCACTTCTCCAAAAAATGAAAGCAGAGATTCTGGAGAACGTGAATATGTCCTGCAGGCTACAGGAATACATCATGCAGGCCAGATGTCTGATACCCCTGTTACACAGGAAGCATGGTCTTGTAGTTAAGGTATTAGACTGGGACTTGGGAGATCTGGAATTAATCCCTTGCTGTGCCACAGACTCCCTGTGACACACTGGTCCAGTCACTTCACCTCTCCGTGCCTCAGTTTCCAATCTGTAAGATGGTATTAGTATTCTGTGGATTGCAGTCACGTGTAGGGAGACCATTATGGATCAGGACCCCACTGTTCTGGGTGCTGTACTCACATGTAACGAGAAGGCCCTGCTCCAAAGAGCTTAAAAATCCTGCACCTGTCTTATCTAGTTAGCGGTAAGCTCTTTGGAGCACAGCTTTTTCTTACTGCGTGTTTCTACAGCGCCTACAGCAATGGGCCCAATCTTGGGTGGGGCTTCCGGACACCACTGAAATGCCAACAGTAATAAGGAGAGGGAAAGGACTTGGCAAAGATCATACACGGAGTCAGGGGAAGAGCTGAGAATAGAAACCAGGAGTCCTGATTCTCAGTCTCCTCTGCTCTAAACTGTTAGGCCCTATAGCCCTCCCAGAGCCAGGAAGAGAATTCATGAGTGTTAATGCCAGTCCCCTCATATAACCACTTCACTAGAATCACTGTAGGGCAGTTCCAGACAGCCCAGACACACAATCCGTGTCCCTGAATTGACAAAGCAGCAAGCTAGCTGATCACATCCAGGGCTGCTTGGAGGTCCCAGACTAGCTGGCTGAGCCAGACCTAAATCGAGCAAGTGATGATTTGTGGCCTGCACGATCCCAACCCCAGAGGACGAGCTGGACGGAAGATATGCTAGACCTGACAGGGATATCCTGGGGAACTACATGCTCCTGGGTTCTGGGGAACCACCTCCTGCCCCAGAAAGGGAAGTGCTGGGACTGGGCCAAGCCCCTGAAATGTGGGAGGAGGCCTATTTATGGGGGAGGATTCTCTCTCCTTGCTTGGTAAAGCCTGTCAGCCCACAACCAACACACTGGTGTGATCCAGTGCAGCCGGGGCAGCGGGCTAGATCGTGATCCAGCGCAAGAGGGAGGGAGGGGAACTCCCAGAGGCTTTTTTCCTGCACCAGACCATAGAGGTGTTTGTGGGGTGTAAAGGGAAACTCACCTCAGTTTTGGTTTTCTTGGGGGCATTGCTGTCCTCCCCTTCACTCTCTGAAATCTCCTCCATCCGGCCCTGCTTGTTACCCTTGGGGGTACAGGACTCCTCCACCCGTCCTTTCTGCAAGGGAGAGGAGGGAAGGGTCACACATGGAACTCCTTCCCGAAGCTCCCGCAGTGGGCGAGAGACGCTGACATACAAGTGATTTGTACACAAAATGACAGATTGGACAGATTGACACAGGACCCTGGGGATTTAGGAGTCATAGTTTCTCTAGCAGGTCACAACCTAGCAAAAACAAACACTGAAAAGGGTCGGTGGGGGATAACCTCTTGGTAAAATGGTTGGGGGATAAGCAGAGGGCAGGGTGGAAGAACCAATCTCTGCCAGGTTCTTGGTGGACCTCACGATACCACTCAATATCACACTAATGTTTCCTACCTTATTGGTTTGCCGGGATTTCTCAGTTTTGCCATCACTGCTAGAAGTGCTGATGCCACCTGGGGAGGCTCGGCCCCGTGACCTGAGCTCCTCTCGGGGTCCCGGAGTCTCCTTCTTCCGTCCACTCCGCATTGACATCTAAGATGAAAGAAAACACACTGAGAGCGCCCTGCAGCTCCCCCTGCTATGTAACCCCCGCCCCACCTTCCAGCTCTGCTGAGGCCCTCAGTGCTAACCCATGTCATTCCACTGCTCCAGTCCTACGTGCACCACATAGTTTTGCTGATGCACCTCAGTCCTGACCCACAGCTCTCTTTCTTTTCCAGTCCTTGGTTCCCCACCACCTCCTCCCCTTTCACATACCGAGTCTTTGTTCTGTCGAGTCTTCATTCTTTTGGGTGTGGGACCCCCATTCTCCTTGGCCCAGTTGGATGAAAACATAAATTTGTGTCACTTTCCCCCCTCTTCCACTGTTCCCTGGAAGACTGAGATGATGGCCTCAGGGATTTGGGCAGGATCAGCTCCTCCAGAAGTGTGGGGGCTCACTCCAGAGCTACTACAGGTTCTTAGTGGACCTAAAAGATGGAGAGGGAGACAAAGACAGAAAAATGGAAAAAGAGAGTGAGTTGTGTGTATGAGGCCACTTCACACCAAAATTTCAGCTCATGATATAAATGCCAAAAAATTACTACAGTTGCCATATCTTTTATTTATAAGCTTGGAGATCTTCACAAATAAGAGATAATAATTTTAATGCTTGCTCACTGGAAGTCCACAGAAAATTATTTAAGATTATCATCTCTTACTCCCATTGTAGTGGAGTGGTACCCATGTGATGGAAGAAATTGGTTCCCTCAGTATTTGGGGTGTTGAATTTTTACATGATCTCAAATTGTTTTTATATTTCATTTCCCTGGTTACTTTTTTATTTAAAGGAGGGATTAAAAAAAAAAAGGAAAGAAACTGCTTAAAAACATTAGCATTTAAGTTCACAATCATGATTCTTCTGACTTTATAAGTAGCTCTTTGCAGCGGGTCTCAGTGCAGTCCTGACCTTAATACCCTTGCCCAGTTACGTAACAGTCATAGCCCAGAGAAATGGTCTCCAAGTGGCCTTTGCAGGGGGTTACGTTATGCAAACTCAGCCCCAACAATACACACATCCATGAATGCACCACATTTGCAACAAGCTTATTATACAGAGATGCTGACAAGTCCTGTTCACGCTGTACATCTGCAGGGGTGCCCAATATACACAAGCATATGCACTTTAACTTGACTTTGCAAGCCACAAACAAAATCTGGCCCATTTAACTTTGAATCTTTTTTCAGAACTCTGATCCCTGAAGTGTTTTCTGTAGCTCTTCTCTGAGCTCTCCCAGCTTGTCACTGTCTTTCTGGGATTGAGGGGTCAATGGTTGAGTGCATAATTCCAGGTGGGGTTTCCCCTGAGCCACAGAGAGAAAGACTATCCCATCTCTGCTCTGGGACATGCGCCCCCTCACAGACTCTATCCCTAGGGTGGATAGTTCCCAGAGAGAAAAGTAGATCTAGTGGATAAGGCATTAAGGGCAAGGAGTCATCTGAGAGCTTTGGGAATGGGCTGGAGTTTAATGGGTTAGCACAGGGAGATTGGGAATCAGGATTCCTACCGTCAATTCCAGCTCTGGGCGGGGAGTGGGTCCTTGAGCGCTGTAGCAAGGGAAATCAGGATACACTATTCTATTCCTTGCTCTAGCAAGGGAGTTTGGGTCTAGTGGGTTAAAGCAAAGGAACTGGGAGTGAGGATTCCTGGATCCCATTCGCAGCCCTGCCTTTGACTTGCTCTTTTACCTTGGGAAATTCTCTTTCCTGTATCTCAGTTTCCCCATCTATAAAATGGGGACAAAGATACTGACCTACTTCTTGGGAGAGTGGTGGGGAGTATGAGATCTATTTAATTAGTTTTTTCAGATTGCTCGGAGATCCTCAGATGAAAGGCACTTGCGACTTTAACTTCATTCATATTTTATCTGCCCCTCATGCTGCAGGTCATCTGGGGCCCATATAACAATAATTTCCATACGAATTAACTTAGCTCCAGTATTTACTAGAAAAATGCACTGATTTAACTAAAACTGATTTAAAATTGATATACTTAAACCAGTGCAAACCCCTGATGTAGACCCACTTGAATCAATTTCAATATTGCTTATATTGCTTCAGCTTAATTTGGTCATTGGTGTTTAAATCAATCCAGTTAAACTGATGGGATTTATAGTATAGTAGGGCCTTAGAATTAACATTTCATAGATTCATAGACTCTAGGACTGGAAGGGACCATCGAGTCCAGTCCCCTGCCCTCATGGCAGGACCAAATACTGTCTAGACCATCCCTGATAGACATTTATCTAACCTACTCTTAAATATCTCCAGAGATGGAGATTCCACAACCTCCCTAGGCAATTTATTCCAGTGTTTAACCACCCTGACAGTTAGGAACTTTTTCCGAATGTCCAACCTAAACCTCCCTTGCTGCAGTTTAAGCCCATTGCTTCTTGTTCTATCCTTAAAGGCTAAGGTGAACAAGCTTTCTCCCTCCTCCTTATGACACCCTTTTAGATACCTGAAAACTGCTATCATGTCCCCTCTCAGTCTTCTTTTTTCCAAACTAAACAAACCCAATTCTTTCAGCCTTCCTTCATAGGCCATGTTCTCTAGACCTTTAAATCATTCTTGTTGCTCTTCTCTGGACCCTCTCCAGTTTCTCCACATCTTTCTTGAAATGCGGTGCCCCGAACTGGACCCAATACTCCACTTGAGGCCTAACCAGCGCAGAGTAGAGCAGAAGAATGACATCTCGTGTCTTGCTCACAACACACCTGTTAATGCATCCCAGAATCACGTTTGCTTTTTTTGCAACAGCATCACATTGTTGACTCATATTTAGCTTGTGGTCCACTATAACCCCTAGATCCCTTTCTGCCGTACTCCTTCCTAGACAGTCTCTTCCCATTCTGTATGTGTGAAACTGATTGTTCCTTCCTAAGTGGAGCACTTTGCATTTGTCTTTATTAAACTTCATCCTGTTTACCTCAGACCATTTCTCCAATTTGTCCAGATCATTTTGAAGTATGACCCTATCCTCCAAAGCAGTTGCAATCCCTCCCAGTTTGGTATCATCTGCAAACTTAATAAGCGTACTTTCTGTGCCAATATCTAAGTCGTTGATGAAGATATTGAACAGAGCCGGTCCCAAAACAGACCCCTTCGGAACCCCACTTGTCATAACTTTCCAGCAGGATTGGGAACCATTAATAACTACTCTCTGAGTAGGGTTATCCAGCCATTTCTCAAATGAATTTCCTCATAATGCACATACTAAAAAACAAGGAAATTCTAAGCTAAAGACAACATTCACATGCAGTTTCCAAGCATTAGCCAAGTGCCATCATAAGACATAAATGACATCAACGTGCCAATAAACTCTCTGACACACACACTTTAAATTCAACAATACTATCATCCTCAAGTCACACATCAAACTATAATGCACAATTTTAACTCCAACCTTCCAACACTACATTATTTAATAGCTTAATAATGACAACTAGTCTTATCTCCACATACCACACTCATGTCAGAGAAAGAATACAAAGCTGAATACACTCCAAATTTCTTTCTTATCAAAAATGTTTCCTGGAATAGCTACAAAATGTAGATCAAATGTACAACACACAATTTCAAACAGACACAAATATTATGCACATTTTTAAGTGAGAGTAATTAGCAACTGAAACAGATTACTGAAAGCTGTCATAAAATCTCCATCACCTGGAATCACAACATCTTTCTAAAATATATAATGTAATTTAATAACAAATTATTGGGCTCAATACAGGAATTACTGTGTGAAATTCTATGGCCTGCTATATAAGGGGTCAGACTGGATGATCACAGTGGTGCTTTCTGACCTTTTTATGAAATAGAAACATGGTCAGCCTTTCATATCTACATTCATAATGACAGGGAGAATGGCAGGGACCCCTACTCAAGATAGTTACGTCCCAGGCAGACAAAAGGATCTCTCAAAACTGAGTGACTGGGCAACAAAATGGCAGATGAAATTCAGTGCTGATAAATGCAAAGTAATGCACATTAGAAAACATAATTACAATTATACATACAAAATGATGGGATCTAAATTAGCTGTTACCACTCAAGAAAGAGATCTTGGAGTCATTGTGGATTGCTCTTTGAAAACATCCGCTCAGTGTGCAGCAGCAGTCAAAAAAGATAACAGAAAAAACAGTTACCTTCTTGTAACTGTTTATCTTTGAGATGTGTTGCTCATATCCATTCCAATTAGGTATGTGCATGCCGCGTGCACAGTCATCAGAAAGATTTTTCCCTAGCAGCACCCGCGGGTCGGCTGTGGAGCCCCCTGGAGTGGCGCCTTCATGGCACTCAATATATGACCCTGCCAACCTGGCGCCTTCTCAGTTCCTTCTTGCCGGTTACTCCGACAGAGGAGAAGGCAGATGGGTTTGGAATGGATATGAGCAACACATCTCAAAGAACAACAGTTACGAGAAGGTAACCGTTTTTTCTTCTTTGAGTGACTGCTCATATCGATTCCAATTCCAAGCCTAGTTATGGAATCGCTGATTGGAGCAACGTTCTGCCAAAAGCTGCATCATCTCTGGCATGCTGGACAATGGCGTAATGAGAGGTGAACGTATGTACTAAGGACCAAGTTGCTGCCCTGCAGATATCTTGTACTGGGACCTGGGCCAGGAATGCCGCTGAGGAGACCTGAACCCCCATGGAGTGTGTCGTAAGAGCCGGGGCTGGTATTCTGGCCAGCTTGTAGCATGTGTGGATGCACGACGTGATCCAGGAAGATATTCTTTGAGCTGAGACTGGGAGCCCTTTCATCTGGTCTGCCACCACTATGAACAACTGGTTCAACTTCCTGAATGACTTACTGAGCTTGATGTAAAAAGTTAGTGCACGCTGAACATCCAGGGAGTGCAGCCTCTGCTTACGGCTACTGGCATGCGGCTTAGGATAAAAACCAGGCAGGAAAATGTCCTGATTAGTGTGGAAGTGTGACAGAACCTTAGGAAGAAAGGCCGGGTGAGGTCTGAGTTGTACTGTATCCCTGTGGAAAACCGTATGAGGTGGGTCTGAGGTAAGGGCCTTTAACTCAGACACTCTCCTTGCTGAAGTAATGGCAATGAGAAAGGCTACCTTCCACGACAGATAGAGAAGGGAGCAAGTCGCCAGCGGTTCAAATGGGGGCCTCATTAGCCTGGAGAGGACCAAGCTAAGGTCCCATGCAGGGACAGGCTGTCTGATCTGAGAATGTAGCCGTTCCAGACCCTTGAGGAACCGACCAACCATAGGATTGGCGAAGACGGAGAGTCCAGACGCTCCCGGGTGGAAGGCCAAGATAGCAATGAGGTGTACCTTTATGGAGGACAATTCCAGGCCTTGCTGTTTCAGGCACAGAAGGTACTCTAAGATGAGAGGTACAGGTGCCTGGAGAGGAGGTGTACAACGCTGGTCATACCAACAAGTACATCTTTTCCACTTTGCCAGATATGTGACTCTAGTGGAGGGCTTTCTGCTGCTGAGTAGGACCTCCCTTAGAAGCTCCATGGGGTTCAGCCATGAAGCTTCCAAGCTGTGAGGTGGAGGGACTGCAGGTCGGGGTGATGAAGGCGACTGTGGTCTTGAGTGATCAGGTCGGGGAGGAGAGGCAATGTGACCGGGCTGTCCACTGACAGTTCCAGGAGTATGGTGTACCAGTGTTGTCGAGGTCACACTGGTGCTACCAGAATTATCTCTGCCTCGTTCTTGTGGACCTGGAGTAGGACCTTGTGCACAAGAGGGAATGGGGGAAAGCCGTAGAGCAGGCGGCCTCCCAAGAGTAGCAGGAATGCGTCCATGATTGAGCCTGGGCTGTGTCTCTGGAAGGAGCAGAACATTGGAAACTTTCTGTTGCTCTGGGGGGCGAACAGATCAACCCGGGGAAACCACTTGTGACTGCGGAAGGACCTGCTGAGGTGGTCCACCAGTGTGTTCTGAACTCCTGGTAGATAAGATTCTTCCAAGTGAACGGAGCGGGCTATGCAGAACTCCCACAGCCAGAGGGCTTCCCGACATAGGGGAGAGGACTGGGCTCCACTCTGCTTGTTGATGTAAAATATGGCAGTCGTGTTGTCCATCAGAACCGCTATGCACTGACCTTGTAGTCAGGCCTGAAAGGTCTGGCATGCCAGTCGCACTGCCCTCAGCTCCTTGATGTTGATATGGAGGGAGAGCTCGTCCTGCGACCAAAGGCCTTGTATTTGGAGGTCTCCCAAGTGCGCTCCCCATCCCAGAACTGACGCGTCCGTTACTAGGGACAAGGAGGGCTGTTCAAGGCAGTACCGGATTTACCATAGCGCCAATGGCTCCATAGCGCCGGACCCAAGCTCAGAAGGGTCCCATAACACTCACTTCCTCTCCTCTAGCAGCACTGCAGAAGCGGAGGCCCTGAGAGCAAGGAGCCTCGGAGCAGCAGGGATCCAACATGGGAGCTGAGAACCCAAGGGGCCCTGGGAGCTGTTGTTCCTTACCCAGCTCTCAGCCTATAGAGCCGGCCCTGGAGCAGGGAAGGAACTACATTTCCCAGCTTTCCCTTGGCAGCTATCAACAGGAAAGGGAGTGGGAAGGAGTGAGGAAGCTGAGACCCCATGCAGCTTGCTGTGGATGGAGAGCTGGCTGCTAGAAGGGGGTGGCACAGTAAATGGGGAACAAGTGTGCCTAAGGAGTAGAAGGCTTTGGCCCAGATATCACCCTCAGAAGACTTCCCCAGACTGGATTAGAGATGCTGGTGTGACCTCACCTGGCAGCCCGCAAAGAAGGAACTGGGTGGACTAAATGGACAGTGCCCCTCTCTATCTGAAGCCTAGCAGGGGAGGTATGTGGATCCCACCAGAAATTAAAATGATAAGTAAGGGAGGGAAGGCTCTAATAGAAGATCTGGGCAGCTTTAGATACAGTACCAGGCACATGGGAGGATTTCCATGTCTGAGCTATGGAAGCAGAAATTGGCTTTTCTTTCCAGATTTATCTAATATTCAGAAAGGGAATTTAGCACCTGCCTTCCAGATCTGAACACTCTCAAAATCCAACTCTGCCCACATATCTATTCAGGTGACACCATCATAGGACATAATCACATCAGCCACACTATCAGAGGCTCGTTCACCTGCACATCTACCAATGTGATATATGCCATCATGTGCCAGCAATGTCCCTCTGCCATGTACATTGGCCAAACCGGACAGTCTCTAGGCAAGAGAATAAATGGACACAAATCAGACGTCAAGAATTATAACATTCAAAAACCAGTTGGAGAACACTTCAATCTCCCTGGTCACTTGATTACAGACCTAAAAGTCGCAATATTACAACAAAAAAACTTCAAAAACAGACTCCAACGAGAGACTGCTGAATTGGAATTAATTTGCAGAATGGACACCATTAAATTAGGCTTGAATAAAGACTGGGAGTGGATGGGTCATTTCACAAAGTAAAACTATTTCCCCATGTTTATTCCCCCGCCCTTTACTGTTCCTCACAACTTCTTGTCAACTGCTTTAAATGGACTATTTTGATTACAACTACAAAAAGTTTTTTTTCCTCTCCTGCTGGTAATAGCTCACCTTATCTGATTACTCTTGTTAGAGTGTGTATGGTAACACCCATTGTTTCATGTTCTCTGTGTGTATCTATATCTATATCTTCCTACAGTATTTTCCACTGCATGCATCCGATGAAGTGGGCTGTAGCCCACAAAAGCTTATGCTCAAATAAATTTGTTAGTCTCTAAGGTGCCACAAGTACTCCTGTTCTTTTTGCGGATACAGACTAACACGGCTGCAACTCTGAAACCTGTCAAAATTCAGGAGTCCTCAAGCTCTATTTAGGCTGCTGTTAATTAGAGTCATAGACTCACAGAATCGTAGAATATTAGGATTGGAAGAGACCTCAGGAGGTCATCTAGTCCAATCCCCTGCTCAAAGCAGGACCAACACCAACTAAATCATCATTTCTCCCAAATCAAATATACTGATCCACTGTAACTTGCTGTAGAAAAAGTAGGATAAAATTGAGCAACAAATGCTGGCATTTCCCCAGCGCTAACTAGGACTGGAATTGCTATTTTCAACAGCCATTACCATTTTTTTTTAGTTTTGTTTGTTTAAAAGGAAGACAGTGATATTGCATTGGCAAATTCCCCATAGAAACGAAGAGTGGCGCAAAAGAATAACAAAGGAGCCTCAACTTTTCCTCATTTATGTAGGATAGTCTTATAATATGGATCCAGATATCCTTCAATCACACAACTTGAAAATTGTTCCACTTTACAGCAGTTCTGTAACCATGTGGGAACCAGTCCTATCTGTGTTCTGTGCACATGCAAAATTCCTACTGAATTCAGAAGTGCCTTACTTTTGTGACCATACTACCTGATATGTTCAGCCCTTGTAAGCGAATCAGGTTCACATTTAGTAATTGGGTGGAAGCCTCTCAGAAAAAGTTAGGTGCTGTAGGAGGTGTTGCTTATTCACTAGGTCATGTGAGACCTTCCCGTTACACTAGTAAACCAGTGCCACACAGAATGCACTTTGCTCCTAGAGTCTAGAATGGGGCCTTTGCTTCTATACACAGCCCATTAAAGACAATGAAAAGACTCCCACTCACTTCAACAGGCTTTGGACAGAACTGGTTATACACAGGGTAACTCCACTGTCTTCATAGGGTCCTGGTCCCATAGGAGAGGGGGGCCATGTGAGCTTGTTGCAGAGCTGCTGCTCAGGGATGGGAACCTCCTGGCACCCCAGCCTCCAAAATCATTCAGGCTGCACTTTCTGCACAACTATGTGCTAGCTGAGGGGTGTGTGGGAATTGGTGGCCTCTGCTGCAGGTGATGGGCATCTCAGGTACTTAAAGCCATGGCCTAGAGGAGGGAAGCACTTAACTGCAGAGTCTGCAGCTGCCTAGGGCCAGTGTAGAGGATTTAGAGTCCCTAGTGCTGCCGTTGCAAGGGTCAAGCATGCTCAGCCTTGGCATTGCCACCCCTCCTGCGGCTAGTAGCTGCAGCTGTCTAAGGCTGGCCTCTGGCAATTGGCCTCATGGCTACAGCCAGAGAAGCTGCAGGTGGCTCTGTGACTACTGGGGGCCATTAAGCTAGAGCAGCTAAAGACGCTGGAGTTAACCTCAAGGAACAGAGGTCACCAGCAGGAAAGGAATGTCAAGGGGAGCAGGGAATGAGGCAGCAGGTCAGGCTTGCAGAGGAAGCTTCCAGTTGGTTGGGAGCATGTCCAAAGTAGAAAGGAAACAGGCATGGGGAGAGGTGGTGGTGACCAGGTAGCAGACTAGCATGTAGATGGGAGCAGAGGGAGAAAGGCTGGTGTCTTCAGATTCCCAAGGGCTAAGTCCTCACTTTGGGGAAATGGTGTTTGCAGGTGGCTTGCTCACATGGCAGGATGGGGGCTGAGGGGGGGATCTGTCAGAAGTGATCAGGTATCTGCTGGCTGTGGAACTCTAGGACCACATGCAGTGACTGGTGACATGGGGGGTACTGGAGACATGGCTAGAAAGGGTCTGAATGAGGAAGGAGATAAATCTGTGGGGAGTTTCCCTGATCACTATTAAAGTTCTACTCACTGTGGACACCAGTAAACCCACATGAGTGTACAGCTCAATGAGAAAACCTGGGGGCTGAGGGAGCTGTGTATGGCAATGCATATAGTCATGGAGAGGTGTGTGGTCAAAATTAAAAATGTCTCTGAGATTCAGTACCGGGTATACTATGGCACCACCACACCAGGCCCACACTCGCAGTCCACAATGACTACATATATATGTTTGGCACCTGGGTCCACAAAAGGTTAGTCCGGCCCTGGTTGAAGGGGACTGACTCCTTTGCACACTGTCCCAGGGTCGAGCCACCACTGAAGGGACTCAAGCGCCTGCCCTGGCACCGTGACCACTGAATTCAGGCCGTCACGTCCCGGGTGATAGGCCGAAGTGAGCCATGCCTGTAGAGGCCTGAGCTTCAGTCTGGCATGCCAGATCATGTAAGTGCAGGCTGCCATGTGGCTGAGGAGACTCAGGGATTCCCTTACTGTAGTGGTCGGGTACTGCCTGAGCCCTTGAATGATGTCCATCATGACTTGGAATTGGGACTCTGGCAAAAGTGCCCTTGCCTGAACCGATTCCAACACCGCCCCGATGAATTCTATTCTTTGGGTCGTTGCCAAGGTTGACTTGCTCAAGTTGAGGAGGAAACCCAGTCTCTCGAATGTGGATCTGACCAATCATATTTCAGACTCCATCTGCTCCCCGGTGAGGCCCCTGAGCAGCCAGTCGTTGAGGTAGGGGTATACCTGCACCTGCCTCCAATGGAGGAAAGAAAATATCATATTGCCTCTATATAAATCCATGGCATCCCCACATCTTGAATAGTGTGTGCAGATGTGGTCGCCCCATCTCAAAAAAAGATATATTGGAATTGGAAAATGTTCAGAAAAGGGCAACAAAAATGATTAGGGGTATAGAATGGCTTCCGTATGAGCAGCGATTAATAAGACTGAGACTTTTCAGCTTGGAAGAGAGACAACTAAGAGGGGGATATGACTGAAGTCTATAAAATCATGACTGGTGTGGAGAAAGTAAATAAGGAAGTGTTATTTACTCCTCATAAGACAAGAAACTAGGGGGTCACCAAATGAATAGGCAGCAGGTTTAAAACAAACAAAAGGAAGTATTTTTTCACACAATGCACAGTCAGTCTGTGGAACGCTTTGCCAGGGGATGTTGTGAAGGCCAAGACTATAACAGGGTTCAAAAAAGAACTAGATAAGTTCATGGAGGATAGGTCCATCAATGGCTATTAGGCAGGATAGGTAGCCTCTGTTTGCCAGAAGCTGGGAATAGATGACAAGGGATAGATCACCTGATGATTTTCTGTTCATTCCCTCTGGAGCACCTGGCATTGGCCACTGTCGGAAGACAGGATACTGGGCTAGATGGACCTCTGTTCTGACTCAGTATGGTTGTTCTTATGTTCATACGGGTACCCTTATCAAAAATTCTTGGTGACTGTCTATCCTCCCCTACATGGTTTTGCAGCAGGACCTGGGAGCTGACTTTTGCTGGCCTCATGAAAATCTTTCCAAATTTGGTTGAGTTGTAAAACACTGAAAATTGCCATGGTATGTCTGTATTTCACACCACACAGCTGGTTTCTGGCTCGCTGCCAAAACCATTCAAGATTCCATTTACACCAGCCCAGTGTCTCACTTCAGCAGTCCACACACAGTGACCCTCCAGGCAGGATGAAGACAAAATAAATCCAGCTCCTTTCCCAAATCTACATAGCCTGTTGCTTAGCAGCAGATCCATTCCACTGGGAACCAGGAGACCATGAGTTCTAGTCTCACTTCTGCTAATACTAATAATTGTGTACCCTTTACTCTTATCACTGAGCAAGGCCTCACAGGTTACACAAGCCGGGGATAGACTTTGTCCCCTAATACAGCAGGCTCAAGTCTCATCTACTTAGCTACACTATTTCTCAGAAAGAGTTGGTCAAATACTAGTAGTTGGCTCAGCTGTCTGCAAAATGGAACGATTCCTGCTTGCATAACCAGGGCTTAGATTCTTACAGAGTATTTTCCAGACATGCGGCCCACTTCCCTCTCCCTCAACATGCTGTAAAAACTCCAAGGGGATTGAAAATATTTACCAGATCTCTTCTCCGGACAGCTCCGGCTGAATTTAAGTCCCATGTGTAACCCATTGATTTCAGTGTGTTATATGTGTAGTCAGTTTGGGGGACTTGAAAATGCAGTTCCCACAGACTGCAGCACAGAGGATGGGGAAATTGGACATGACCTGTCTAGTCTGTGCCCGAGACACAAACAACCTGTGAGTTCGACTGACAAGCAGGGCAAACAGCTTCAGCCCCATCACAAGACTGCAGCCCACCTAGGACATTGTGCAGTGAAAGCTTGCTGCAGGGAAGCAAGGTTACACAGCAGCTGAGCAACAGCCCCAGGCCTGGTCTGCACTAGAAAATTAGGCCTGCATAAATACATCACTGAGGGGTATGAAAATCCACACCCTTGAATGACATAGTTAAGCCAACCTAAGCACCCTGCCATAGACAGCACTAAGTCGATGGAAGATACTCACCCAAACGACAAAAGTTTTACCAACGAAAAGCACCGGTGTAAACAGCGCTTTGTCGGCAGGAGCGCTCTGCCGACAAAGCTGCTGCCGCTTGTTGGGGATGGAAGATTTTTGTTGGTGGGAGGAGCTCTCTCCTGCCGACAAACAGCAGCTACACTGCGCGCCTTTTAGTGGCACAGTTGTAGCAGCACAGCTGTGCCACTAAAAGGTGGGTAGTGTAGATAAAGCCTCAGCCAAAGGGTCTGAGACCAAAAAGGGCAGATGGAGCCTCCACAGCGTCTGAGATGACTATCAGTGGGCCCCAGCAGACCTCCTCAGCTAGGATGACCAGATGTCCTGGTAAAATCGGGACTGTCTCGATATTCAGCTGTTTGTCCCACATCCCGACCAATGTACCGTTGGGATGCCATTTGACACAATATTTGGCACAGGGCTGGACTGATCACCCTAGCTGGCAGGCTCCCTACCTGGCTTCGCACAGCTCCTGGGAAGTGGCCAGGAGGACCCTGCGGCCCCTAGGCACAGGGGTGGCCAGAGGGGTCTCCACGAGCTGCACCCGCTAACCCTAACCCTAGGAACCAGAGGGACTTGCCAGCCGGTTCCCAGGAGCCATCCTGCCCAGACCCTGCCCCTGCCACGTGGCTCTGGCTCCTAGGGTCAGGGGTGTCCGGGGGGCCCCGCCCCCCGCAGCTCCCATTGGCCACAGTTTCTGGCCAACGGGAGTTGCAGAGCCGGCGCTCTTGGCAGGCGCAGCATGCGGAGACCCCTCTAGCCACCCCTGACCCTCGGAGCCAGAGGGACCTGCCAGCCACCACCTGGGAGCTGCTCCAGGTAAGCACCGCCCAAACCCATACCGCACCCCTCCTCCCCCTGCCCCAGCCCTCAGGTGAGGAGGCGAGAAGTAAGTGCAAGGGGGAGCTGGCCAGGGCAATGGGGCACGCATGGCATAGCCAGATGCACATTGGTCTTCCTGCCCTGTGCTGCCACCATGCCTCTTCTTCTTGAGGGCAGGCCCATGCCATGCCACACAGCTGTGCCCAGTGCCCGGCAGACCTGCTATGCCCCCCCCCCACACACACGAACAACCTTCCCACCACAAATGCATGGTGCCCTGCACACCATCACCCCAGCCTAGCGCCTCCCTGCCCACAGCCCCACCACAACTGCCCAGCACCCCACACACAACCCCCCACTCTCTAGTTCCCTAACACACACAGATCTCCCCCTTCCCCATTACCCAGTGCCCTTCCCCATAGCCCCACCACCACCACCACTATACAATGCCCCACACAGACCCTCCACTGACTAGTGCCCCAACACACACAGATCTCCCCCACTGCCCAGCGCCCCCCAGACCCCTCACTGCCCAGCATCCCCCACACAGACTTCCCAGACACTCACTCCCCCATGCCCTGTCCCCTCCCCTGGCCACACTCACCAGCCCTGCTAGGAGGTGAGGTGGCTAGCTTTTTGACGCCCCAAGCACGGCATTCAGGCAGCCTTCGGCCTGCGGGAGGTCCGCCGGTCCCGCGGCTTTGGAGTACCCGCCGCCGAATTGCCGCCTTATCCGCGGGACCGGCGGACCTCCCGCAGGCGCACCGCGGAAGGCTACCTGATTGCCGCCTCGCAGGGACTGGCAGGGCGCCCCCCCGGGCTTGCCGCCCCAGGCACGCGCTTGGAGTGCTGGTGCCTGGAGCAGCCGCTGGCCCCGTGGCTTGCAGCCAAGGCTGCAGCAGGGACAGTACATCCCCCAAAACACACACAGCTTCCTAGGGCTGTGTGCCCTCCTCCCTCATGTGTCCTGATATTTTACTCTTGCAATCTGGTCATCCTATCCCCAGCACTGGAGCCGGGCAGGACCTGAGGCATACACCCGAGACCCACTCCACACAACCAGGACATCTATTGGTTTCCCAGCTGGGGATACCACTTGCTTCTCATTCAGCTCCAACTCAGCCAACCACCTAAAGCTGCAGGGAGACTACTGGGCATTTTTGTTATATTTTCTTAGTATATAAGTATATGCCCCCCACACACACATGAACAACCTTCCCACCACAAATGCATGGTGCCCTGCACACCATCACCCCAGCCTAGCTTAGGGCCTGATCCAATTTCCACGGAAGTTAATGGGAGTCTCACTTATTGCTATGTGATTGGTTAGTTATTCAGTTAGTATCCCCAATTCCCTATCTTTCCCCTTTCTTTTATTTTACCCTCTGACATTCTGTACCTTGGGGGAACACCCTACACCCAAATGTTCATCCTTTTAATATGACTGTGTGGCATCCAATGCAAAGTTTGTCATGTCAGGTGTCTTCGGAAGGCTCATGATGCACTGAGCATTGTTGTTATAGTAATGTTATAGATTGCAATTTCATGTATATATATTTGAGGCTGAAAATGTGTCCTCATGGCTTAAAACAAGCCCAGGCAAACTCTCCAGGAACAGAGAGGCAGTTCACACCTCATCAGGGCATGTAGGGGACAAACCCAGCCCAGCCTCACAGGAACAAAGCCACTGGCCTAGGCAGCAACAAAGGATCTGTTGGACACTCAAGTGAGTCATCTGCCTTCTCTTGGTCAGTCAGGAACTATGATGAGGTAATGCTCACCTGACCCTGAAGGAGGGGTAGGGGCAAAGCCAAGAGGAAAGAAAGAACATGATAAAAGGGAGAGATATTTGCCATGCTCTCCCTCTCACTTCCGCCTCCATCTTCAGCAGTGGTGGGCAAACTATGGCTCAGGGGCCACATCTGGCCCTCCAGATGTTTTAATCTGGCCCTTGAGCTCCTGCTAGGGAGCTGGGTCCAGGTCTTGTCCCGCTCTGGTGCTCCAGCTGGGGAACGAGGTTGGGGGCTTGTCCTGCTCCACGCGGCTCCTGAAAGCAGTGGCATATCCCCCCCTCCACCTCCTATATGTAGGGGCATCCAGGGGGCTCCACACACTGTCCCCACCCCAAGTGCCGCCCCCGTAGCTCCCACTGGCCGTGGTTTCCAGCCAATGGGAGCTGCAGGGGTGGTGCCTGCAGACAGGGTAGTGTGCAGAGCTGCCTGGCCGTGCCTCTGCGTAGGAGCCTGAGGGGGGACAGGCCGCTGCTTCTGGGAGCTGCTTGAGGTAAGTGCCGCCTGGAGCTGGCACCTGACCCCCTCCCGTGCCCCGACCCCCTGCCCCAGCCCTGATCCCCCTCCCGCCCTCTGAACCCCTTGGTCCCAGCCTGGGGCACCCTCCTGCACCCCTAACCCGCATCCTCAGCCCCACCCGAGCTGGCACCCCTAGCCAGAGCCCTCACCCCCTCCCACTCACCAACCCTCCATTTCATGAGCATTCATGGCCCGGACTACAATTTCCATACCCAGATGTGGCCCTCGGTCCAAAAAGTTTGCTCACCCCTGATCTACAGACATCACCACCAAACAACTGAAATGCTGACCAAAGTGGAGAGCCTGGCTGAAGGGCAACCAGCCTGCCTGTGGTGAGAAGCATCTAAGTTTGTAAGGGCACTGAAAGTGTTAAGATCAGCTTAGAATGTGTTTTGCTTTTATTTAATCTGACCAAATCCGACTTCTTGTGCTTTGACTTATAATCACTTAAAATCTATCTTTGTAGTTAATAAATTTGTTTGTTTATTCTACCTGAAGCAGTGCATTTGGTTGGAAGCGTGTCACACACTTCTCTTGGGATAACAAGCCTGGTGCATATCAATTTCTTTGTTAAATTGACAAACTCACATAAGTTTGCAGCGTCCAGCAGGCATAACTGGACACTGGAAGATGGAAGTTCCTAAGGTTGTGTCTGGGACTGGAGATATTGGCTAGTGTCATTCAGTTGCACAATCCAAGGAGCAGCTTACATGCCAGAGGCTGTGCGTGAACAGCCCAGGAGTGGGGGTTCTCACAGCAGAGCAGGGTAAGGCTGGCTCCTAGAGTCAAGGATTGGAGTGACCTAGCAGATCATTGGTCCAGATAACACTAGGGGAACGTCACATACCTCTATCTTTCTAAGGAATACAATGTTTGCCTTATAATCTATCTGTCCTTGATTCTTTGTAACTATAAATCTGTAATGTCCTAGAAGTCTCGGGGACTGTCTATTAAGTTATGCACCTAGATGGAGGTAGCAGGTGCAAAGAACCCAGAGCCAACTAGTCCTTAGGTGGGTCACATAGCCCCAGAAGAGGGAGGAACGAGAGGCTCTCTGTACTAGCCTATAAGGGCTGGTCCATAGAGGAAAACAGCCTTTTCTTCTTAAGAGCTAGTGAAGTTAGTCTTTTAGCTCAAGTGGTAGAGGTCTCTGCTGCAGTATTGAAGGTTCAGAGTTCAAACCCTGCTGCCGAGGCAGGCAGGGGCTGTAACAGGTGCATGCAACAGAAACAGGTTTTGCCTTTTTTCATTATTAAAAATGTGAGAAACCCCTAACAGAAAAAAACTATGCTAACAAAGCTACATGAGTTGCAAAGATCAAGTGCTCAAAAGTTGGGAAACTATGGGCTGAGTTAAAACCTCCGTTGAATTGATACGTGAATGTGTCCCCCATTTAAGATCGTTATAAGAGACAGGGGGCCACACCTAAAACAAAGTCTGATAAGGCCATCCAGAAACTAGCATCCAGTGGCTAGAGGGTTTAACCAGGTATTGTGAGTGAGGGTGCGGGAGGGGGAGAACACACATTAAACTGGAAAAGACCGAGGCCTTGTCTACAGTAGGAATTTACTTCAGTATGGTGGAGTATCTACAGTGACAGGAAAACTTCCCTCATCAGCATAGGTGGTGTCTACATTGAAGCACTACAGCAGCGCAGCATTTCAAGTGTATACATACCCTGAGAGGCACAGAGCCTGAAAGACCAGCTGAAACATGGTGGCTGACTCTGGAAGAAACCTGGGACGAGGTTTGTGGGTCAGGGGTGCAAACTAAAAAGAATGTTCCTGGTGCTGTGAGCAAAAGAAGCCATTTCCTGCTCTTTGAATCCTTCTGCACTGAAAGACACATGACTTTCTATGTTCTTGGTAAATAAGCAAAACTACAACAAAGAAATACCCAACTATCACCTACTTCTACTCCCAACACTCATAGGGCCCCAAACTTTGACTAGTCACTTGGGTTGAAAAGCGGCAACAATATGGTCTTTAAATTATACAATCACATTTTCCCCCTCCCTCCTTCAGTGCATCGGATGGACCTGATCTGGGAATCAATCAGGGCTGTGTAGGGAATGATGTGTAGGATTCTTGTCTCATTTGTTGCAGAAGTTGCAAGGTGTGAGTGAATGAGGCAGGGGACTGCAGGAAGAGAAAGGATGGTCTTTTGGTGAAGGCAGGTGAATGACACCCAGATGTAGTACCTGGGGCAGCTGACTTAGGACATCTAAGGCCTAATTTGCAGAAGTGCTGAGTGCTCATACTGCGATTGAAGTCAATGAGAGCTGTGCATACTCAGCACTTTGTGCAGGAGTACAACATGGTCTGAAGGTATGAGCACAGGGCTGGGTATCAGGCAATAAGCAATTCATAGAATATCAGGGTTGGAAGGGACCTCAGGAGGTCATCTGGTCCAACCCCCTGCTCAAAGCAGGACTGTATCTATTGGGTTTCCGGGAAACGGGGCGGGCTAACGGATCCCCCCCCAGCCTAAGGGGAGGTTCCACAGGGCCTCAGAAACCCACTAATTGCGGGGGACAACTAATAAAAGAACAGGGACAGGAGTGCGGTCAAAGGGTCATAAGAAGGGAGCCTGACAGGGACACCGAGCAGAGAACCCCGGACAGCACCCACTGCTCCTCGAAGGCATCAAGGGAGCCAGCAAAGCAAGACTGTATCTATTGGGTTTCCGGGAAGCGGGGCAGGCAGAAGCCTGCCCCATGCTAACGGGTCCTCCCCTCAGCCTAAGGGGAGGATCTACAGGGCCTCAGAAACCCACTAATTGCGGGGGACAACTAGTAAAAGAACAGGGACGGGAGTGCGGTCAAAGGGTCATAAGAAGGGAGCCTGACGGGGACACCGAGCAGAGAACCCCGTACAGCACCCACTGCTCCTCGAAGGCATCAAGGGAGCCAGCAAAGCAGGACTATAGCAGGGTGGACCCCTGCTCCGGCCCTGAAGGGGTTAAAAACAGCCCTGGGAAGGGGCCGAGGCTTGAGAAAGCAGCTTTTAAGCTGGGCTGATTGGGAAGTGGCTGCAGCTGGGCCATGCCCCAATCAGGCCCATCTGGCCCCTATAAGAGGCTGTGAGCCAGAAGCCCAAGAAGACAGTCTCCCTCTGCCTTCAGAGAGAGAAAGGCCTGGCTGCAGGGAGCTAGACTGGGTACCTGAGTGGAGCAGGGCTGGGGAAAGGCTGAGGAGCTGGGGGAGCTCCAGCCTGGAAAGCCCCAGGCTGCGGCCTAGCATTGGGCCAACAGGTACTAGGGGTTGCAGAGGGCAGCCTAGGGGTAGGCCAAGGCAGCAGGTCCAAACCCAACCTTGCCAGTGATGAGTAGGCTGATACTGCAGTCTGCCCCAGGGCGTGGGGCTAGACAATGACTGGCAGTAGCCATATACTGAGGCAAGGTGGGGACAGAGGGTGGGGGTTCCCCGAGGAGGGGAGACCCAGAGAGAAAGGGGTTACTGCCAGGGGGCAGCACCCCATGTGAAAGGGCACCGGGTCCAGGGAGGGACACGGGGGCCAGAGGACAGGTGGATCACCGGCCTGCAGAGGGCGCTCTGGATGCTGGAACGAGCTAATTCCCAGAGTCACCAGCAGGAGGCGCCGCAGGGGTGAGTCCGACCCGTCTACAAGGACCAATCCCCAGACAGATTTTTTTTCTCCAGATCCCTAAATTCTAATCCTGTGTCTGGCTCTGAGCAAGTCACTGCTTTTCTCTCTGCAAGTCACAAAATGGGGATAACAATACCAAAAGGTGTTAATAGTGTTAATATTTATACAGTGCCTTGAACATATAAAGTGCTATATAAGGGCAAACTTAATTCTGGCATTTCCTAACTTATGAGAGCTTGACTTTGCAACCTTAATAATATTAAGAGAGGGTGGGAGGTGTGTGCACACGCACCCAAACACACACAGTTATATACCAAACTAATGGGTCAGAGCTCAGGTTGTGTGTTGCAGAGTGATTGTCACTTCTTTGATATATGCATTGAGGAGGGAGATTGTTAAAATGAAAGAGAATTTTTGACCTTGAAAATAACACATCAAATGTGTATATATACATATAGTGTATGTGCTTATATTTACCAATAGAAAATGGCAGGGGGAAAAGCAGAAGGTATAGGGGGGGGGGAGAGGAGGACACCAGTGGGGGAAGCATAATGGGCTTGTGGAAGCACTGGTTGGGGGACAGTTTCATAGGATATCAGAGTTGGAAGGGACCTCAGGAGGTCATCTAGTCCAACTCCCTGCTTGAAGCAGGACAAATCCCCAGGACAGATTTTTGCCCCAGATCCCTAAATGGCCCCCTCAAGGATTGAGTGTGAGCCCTGGGTTTAGCAGGCCAAAGCTCAAGCCAGTTGGCATGGGGCTTTCCCAAGTTCTGCAGAATGGCCAGGTGAGTAGCTCTTCTCCTGCAGATCTTCAAAGCACAGAAACTCTCTCCTCCCTCTTAGACTTCTCAACATCCAGGAGACAAGCTCAGAGCAGAATTATTTTTTTGCAGCTCAGCAACTGAAGTGCTGAATTGCCCAACTAGCTGAGCTATGGATGAAGAATGTGTTTGCTGTTGGCTTTTCACAGATCACTTAACCTGCAGTAATACACTGTCATCCACTATCAATTGAAAATAATTGATACAAAAACAAAATCAATAATCAAACACAATATTCATTATAAGATACAAGTCGACAAAGAAATATTACAGGATCACCATTGCAGCAGAAACAGTTACAACTATTCATAAATCCAAAAGTAATATGTTGTTAAACTTTGTAGTTTATGTATGCCGACTACATTGCACACACCAGGGGCTCTTTGCATGCCTCCATTCCGCATCCCCAGCTCCATGTGTGCTTCCCTCCTGTACCCCTCGATTTCAAGGACTCCCTGCAGCTCCCCACCCAGCCAACAGCTCTGTGAGTCTTCACCTGTTCCTCTCAGGGTCCTGCACACTCCCCCTGATGCCAGTGGCTCTGCATACACCCCCTTTTCACTTCCCCAATGCCCTCTATTTCCTCCCCATGGCAAGGGCTCTCTGTGTCCTCCATTTCTCCATACTAGATACCATCAATCTCTCCCCATACCCAGGGCCGGCTCCAGGCACCAGCATTCCAAGCTGGTGCTTGGGGCGGCAATCTGCAAGGGGTGGCAGTCCCTGTTGTTTTGCCCCCAAGCAGCACGTGGAATTGCCGCCGCGGGCGGCGGGGGCAGTCCGTGCGCCCTTAGGGCGGCAGGCGCATTTCCATTGTGACCGCTCTGGACAGCACTTTCAACTCAGATGCACTAGCCAAGTATACAGCAAAAGCCCCGGGAACTTTTGAATTTCATTTCCTGTTTGGCCAGTGTGGCGAGCTCATCAGTACAGGTGACCTTGCAGTCCCAGAATTGCAAAAGAGCTCCAGCATGGACCAAACGGGACGTACTGGATCTGATCACTGTTTGGGGAGACAAATCCATGCTATCAGAACTCTGTTTGAAAAGACAAATTGCTAAAATATTTGAAAAAAATCTCCAAGGGTATGAAGGACAGAGGCTACAACAGGGACCTGGAGCAGTGCTGCGAGAAAATTAAGGAGCTCTGGCAAGTCTACCAAAACAACCAAAGAGACAAATGGCCGTTCTGGGTCAGAGCCCCAGACATGCCACTTCTATGATGAGCTGCATGCAATTCGGGGAGAGGGGGGCACCACTGCCCCACCCCTGTCCATGGACACTTGCAAAGGGGGAGTCTCATGCAATATGGATGAGGATTTTGGGGACGAGGAAGATGAGGAGCAGGAGGAGGATAGCACACAACAGGCAAGTGGAGAAACTATTCTTCCCGACAGCCAGGAACTGTTTATCACCCTTGAGCTAATACTCTCCCAACCCACCCAAGGTGGTCTCCCGGACCTTGAAGGCGGAGAAGGCAGCTCTGGTGAGTGTACCTTTGTAAATATAATGCATGATTTAAAAGCAAGCATGTTTAATGTTTAATTTGCCTTGAAGACTTGGGATGCATTCGTGGCCAGTACAGCCCCTCCTTTTAAATGGCCAACCCAACGGGTGCTTGGTATGGGAAAGGAGGGCGCTGCTGTTTGAAACGATTCCCACGTTTTGAAGGTTGAAGAAGCTGAAAGACTCTGGCTTACCATGGCTGCCTGCAAGCCGAATTCTGTTGCCCGGCCCTCCGTGTGTGTGTGATCTCTCACACCAAACCGGCAGGCCCTCAATATAAGAGGCAAAATGCAACCTTGTACCGAACGCACATGTGCTATGTAATGTTAACAGCTTGGTTCACCGTGTAAAAGTCTACCCATTGTTCTCTAAAATGTGTCTTTTTAAATACTACTCTCACTTTTTTTCCTCCCGCAGCAGCAAATGTTTCAACACTACCCCTATCATCTCCATCCCAGAGGCTAGCGCAGATAAGAAGGTGAAAAAAAACGCACTTGTGATGAAATGTTCTGAGCTCATGCAGTCCTCCCTCACTGAAAGAGCTCAGCAGAATGCGTGGAGGCAAACAATGTCAGAGTCCAGGAAAGCAGAAAATGAACGCAAGGACAGGAGGGATGAATGAGATGAGAGGTGGCGGGAGCGAGATGAGAGATGGTGGCAGCGCAATGAGTGAAGGCAGGACACAATGCTGAGGCTACTGGAGGATCAAACTGATATGCTCTAGCATCTGGTGGAGCTTCAGGAAAGGCAGCAGGAGCACAGACCACTGCTGCTGCCCCTGTGTAACCGCCCACCCTCCTCCTTAAGTTCCATATCCTCCTCACTCAGATGCCCAAGAACGTGGTGGTGGTGGCGGGGGCTCTGGCCACCCAACCACTCCACCCCAGAGGACTGCCCAAGCAACAGAAGGCTAGCATTCAATAAGTTTTGAAGTGCAGTGTGGCTTTGTCCTTCCCTCCTCCACCATCCCATCCGGTGCTTCCCTCCTCCCTCACCCCTCCTGGGCTGCCTTGGCAGTTATTAATTAATAAAGAATGCATGATTTTGAAACAATAATGACTTTATTGCCTCTGCAAGCGGTGATCGAAGGGGGGAGGGCGGTTGGCTTACAGGGAAGTAGAGTGAACCAAGGGAGAGGGTTTTCATCATGGAGAAACAAACAGAATTGTCACACCATAGCCTGGCCAGTCATGAAACTGGTTTTCAAAGCTTCTCTGATGTGGAGCGCACCCTGCTGTGCTCTTCTAATCGACCTGGTGTCTGACTGTGCGTAATCAGTGGCCAGGCGATTTGCATCAACCTCCTACCCCGCCATAAACGTCTCCCCCTTACTATCACAGATATTGTGCAGCACATAGCAAGTGGCAATAACAATTGGAATAATGGTTTAGCTGAGGTCTAACCAAGTTAGTAAACTGCACCAGCACGCTTTTAAACATCCAAATGCACATTCTACCACCATTCTGCACTTGCTCAGCCTATAGTTGAACAGCTACTGACTACTGTCCAGGGTGCCTGTGTATGGCTTCATGAGCCATGGCATTAAGGGGTAGGCTGAGTCCCCAAGGATAGCTGTAGGCATTTCAACATCCCCAACAATTATTTTCTGGTCTGGGAAGTAAGTCCCTTCCTGCAGCTGTTCAAACAGACCTGAGTTCCTGAAGATGTGAGCGTCATGTACCTTTCCCGGCCATCCCACGTTGATGTCGGTGAAACGTCCCTTGTGATCCACCAGTGCTTGCAGCACCATTGAAAAGTACCCCTTTCGGTTTATGTACTGGCTGCCAAGGTCCCAAGACAGATATGCATTCCATCTAGCACCCCACCGCAGTTAGGGAATCCCATTGCAGCAAAGCCATCCACTATAACCTGCACATTTCCCAGAATCACAGCTCAGTGATTGTGTTGGCTACTTGGATCACAGCAGTCCCCACAGTAGATTTAGTCACTCCAAATTGATTCCCGACTGACCGGTAGCTGTCTGGTGTTGTAAGCTGTTCTCGTTTTGGTATTCTTGCACTTCAGGGCAGGAGAAAGCAAGTCACAAAGTTCATGAAAGCGCCCTTATGCATGCGAAAGTTTCACAGCCACTGGGAATCATCCCAGACCTGCAACACTGTGCAGTCCCACCAGTCTGTGCTTGCTTCCCGGACCCAGATTCAGTGTTCCACGGTATGAACCTGCCCCATTACCACCATGATGTCCAAATTGCTAGGGCCTGTGCTTTGAGAGAAGTCTGTGTCCATGCCCTCATCACTATCGTGATCGCACTGTCGTCGCCGCCTCGCCTGCTTTTGCAGGTTCTGGTTCTGCACATACTGCAGGATAATGCACGAGGTGTTTACAATGCTCACAACAGCAGTGGTGAGCTGAGCGGGCTCCATGCTTGCCATAGTATGGCATCTGCAGGAGAGCAGAGTTGCAGCAGAAGTGGTGGTTGGATGACAACGGTTAGCAGTCCTACTGCACCGTCTGCACAGAAATAAGGCACAAAACGATTGTCTGCCTTTGCTTTTTCAGAGGGAGGGATGTCTGATGACATGTATCCAAAACCACCCACAACAACGTTTTTGCCCCATCAGGCATTGGGAGCTCAACCGAGAATTCTAATGGGCAGCAGAAACTGCGGGAACTGTGGGATAGCTACCCACAGTGCACTGCTCCGAAAGTCGACGCTTGCCATAGTACTGTGGACGCACTCTGCCGACTTAATGCGCTTAGTGGGGACACACACAATCAACTGTATAAAATCGCTTCCTAAAAATCGACTTCTATAAATTTGACCTAATTTCGTGGTGTAGACATACCCTCAGTGTGGATTTTTTACACCTCTGAGAGACGTAGCTATGCCAATTTAAATTCCCAGTGTAGACCAGACGAAATACAGAAATGCCATCAATTTGTGTGTACAGGTATGTTTACACTACAGAGACTATACTGCCACAGATCTGATGGCATAATCTCATCTTGTAGACACAGCCTATGCCAGCAGAAGAGGTTTTTCTGTCTATGTAGGAACACCACCTTCCCAAACGAAGACAGCTTTCTTCCGCTGACATAACTCCCAATGTAGATGGAGCTGTGTCAGCAGAACTACACTGGTTGAGCTGTGTTTTTTTCATACCCCTGACAGATGTAGTTATGCCAATAAAACTTTTCGGTGTAGACCAAGCCCAAGGCCTTTGCAAGATCTGACAAGTTATAAAATAACCCATATTTTAGATTCTGGAATACTCTATAAATAAATCGTCTACTGTCAGTCTACAGGAATGTCTTTGCTAGAAGAATTCAAAAAACACCAAAAACATTTTTAGAAAGGAGTCATTTTAAAATGCTTTTAGCTCAAACTAATTAACAAATTTACTTGTATATGTTCACAAAACTCATTCTGTACTCAAAGAGTAAATTATATACATTTGGGGAGGATACGCTATATAACTAAGGCCTGGTCTACACTAGAAAATTAGGTCGGCATAACTATGCTGCTCAGGATGTGAATAATCCACACCCCTGAGCAGTGTAGTTAAGCCAACCTAAGTCCCTATGTAGACAGCGTTAGGTCAACGAAAGAATTCTTCCATCCACCTACTTACCATCTCTCAGGGACGTGGATTATCCATGGCAATGGGAGAAGCCCTCCCGTTGAGGTAGGTAGTGTATAAAATGAAGCACTGCTGCGGCACAGCTGTGCTGCTATAGCATTTTAACTGTAGACAAGCCCTGCTTTACATGTTATGCAACTTTCAAAATGATCAGATCCACTCATCACGTTATCTGGATGTTTCTACTTACATGATCATCTGTAAAATAATTAACAGTATTTCTATTTAAATGGTCATCATCAAGTTTCTAAGTTAACAACTTCTCTGAGATGAATAGGGGTAATCTGACAACTAAAAACCCATGTTTCAGGCTACCTGCAGACTCAGGCAGATAATACCACACCAATTACACTCAGGTTATGGTTTTTGTTCTTTTAAGATTTTCTTCACACTCAGGACTAGAAACTTAATTTTTTTAAATGACAGCTATAATTCAATGAGAATCATATCTGAGAATAAAATATTTGCTAATGATTACTGTGAAGTAGAAAAAATAGGACTACGTGTGTTGATATATACAGAACTCTCCTTATTAATAAACTTTAACAGTAACCTATGCCTTTAATTTCTACTTCCACATTGTAACTAAATCTATTTGCTATAGGGAACCAGAAGAAGATTGGATTCACCATAAAATAATTCCTAAGGGCACATCTTATAATGGTTATAACTAACTAACGGATTTACTTGAAAATATCAGAAGAATCATTTTGTGCTCACAGAGCAAGGCCTCCTCCGGTGGTGGACAGACCACAATGGAAGTCCATATGGATGCAGCAATCCACCAATCCTGTTCTCAGTACAGGATCAGGGCCTAAATGCGGATTAGGGCCTAAATGCTCCACTGAGGATACTGTAATTGCAACACTCAACCAAACCTTACTTATAGAGCTGCAGTGATGCCATATTATTATAATTAATAACGCTGTGCTCTTTTGTAGCCCCTTTTATCCACTCGTTTATTCAATTATAGACCACTGTTTAAAATTCACTTATTCAGGAAGGTCAGTGAGTGTCTTGTAGAAGTCATGGACCAGTTCCAATCAGGCATCAGACGGCTGGCTCTGTGGGAGTGATCTGGATGCTGACCCACCCTTGGCTGTTCTTCCATCCTGATTATGGTCTTGTGATGCATCTCTTATTGGTGTTGACCATGGGGATGTTGTTTTCATGGTCTGTTACTGGTAAATCCACAGCTACATGTTATACATGGAATACAGGAACCCAAAACTGATACCAGTCAGCTCTGTGATTTTGGGGAACCAGGGTGCAGTGTCTGGCCTGTCTGACTCATGAGGGACACTCCCCCCACCCCCGCTGGTCTCTGCTCAAACCAAGACCGATCAGAGGAAAGACTTGCAGAGAGCAGTGAAGGGCATTGGGCAACACACCTAGACCCTTCCTGACAAGGGTGACAAAATTAAGACATCTCCATTTGCATACAGAATGGAGAGCAGAGACAACTCCCCTAGCCTCATCTGCATGAAAGATGGGACAGGGATTAGCACACGGAATGGAGAACAGAAAACCGCACTGAACTCTGGGACTACAAAAGCAAGGAAGCACTGCATCATGGGAATCTCTGCTCCATATGTTAATGAACCTACACCTGCCCAGACCCAGCTCAGCAGTTATCAGACCAATTCTAGTAATGAATCCTTGATAGATATCCAAAATACTGAAGCAGCCTAGTTGCATTGTGAGCTCCCTGGAAGAAAACACCACCCATAGCCAAGAGTGATCAGCTCCTATTGTCTAGCCTAAAGAAAACCCTTGAGTCATCAGTTTACCCATAAACAAATCTACTGTTCTCCCTTGAACCATGGTTGTTTCTCTACAAAACCCCTCACCTATGTTCAAGCAAGTGTTCTATTGCTTAGGGCACGGCTACACTTGCAGATGTAGAGCGCTGTGAGTTAAACCCACCTTTGGAGAGCACAGTAGGGAAAGTGCTGCAGTCTGTCCACACTGGCAGCTGCTTGTGCACTGGCGTGGCTACATTTGCGGCACTTGCAGTGGCATTGGGAGCGGTGCATTGCGGTAGCTATCCCAGCATGCAAGTGAGTGCAACATGCCTTTCAAATGGGGGTGGGGGGTGGAGTGTGACAGGGAGTATGTTGTGTGTATGTGGGAGGAGAGAGAGTGGGGTTTTGAGAGCATGTCAGCATGCTTTCTTGTAAGTTCAGACAGCAGCTGACCCCCCCTCCCCTCCGCCTCTCTCTCTCACTCACAGCATTCCACACTAATGGCTTGCATGCCGGCTGTCAGAAACGGAGCTTTGAAAGGGCATTTCCGCATTCCTACAGGAGTTCAAAACAATGACAAGAGTGACCACTTGACTTTAGGGGAGTATGGGACATATCCGGAGGTCGATCAGAGTGCAGTAATGCAACACCTCGTTCGCACTGACGCCAGTGCGTTGTAGCCAAGGCGCAGCAAACGTTATTCCTCTCGCTGAGTCGGAGTACCAGCAGCGCTGTAGCCGCGGAGACAGAGCCTCTACGTGCCTTGCCAGCGTAGACGGGGAGTGAGCTAGTGCGCCCGGGGCTCTGTTATTGTGCTGTAACTCACAAGTGTAGCCAAGCCCTTTGATCCAAGCTATCCATCAGTTCCACTGGGACTCCATCTCCTGACTAATCATGCTGGGGGCTCTGCCTGTCTCCTGCCCTCAGGACCCTGAGCTACCACTATCTTCTGGGAACCCCGACCAGTTCAAGCTTCAGGGCGTGGTGAGATCCCCTTCTCTTTCTCCCTCTCTGTTTTCCTCTCTACCTTAGGTATTAACCTTTAATAATGTATGTTATGTTGGTTTAGGCTCTCCTGGTGTGGTTATCACTATTATTCAATAAATAAATTTTATGGTTAAGCTTTTGATCATTCTTGTGGCTCTTCTCTGAACCCTCTACAATTTATCAACATCCTTCTTGAATTGTGGCCACCAGACCTGGACATAGTATTCCAGCAGTGATCGCACCAGTGCCAAATACAAAGGTAAAATAACTTCTCTGCATCTAGTCAAGATTCCCATTTATACATCCAAGTATTGCATTAGCCCTTTTGGACACAGCATCACACTGGGAGCTCATGTTCGGCTGATTATCAAATCTTGTTCTGAGCCATTGCTTCCCAGAGCAGAGTCCTGTATCATATAATCAGGGCTCTGGAGCTGTGCTCTGGCTCCAGCTCCAGGCAAAACCTGCAGCTCCACTGCTCTGGAGCTGCTCCTGCATATAAGTATGGTTTGCATTCTTTGTTCCCAGATGTATACATCTAGCCATATTAAAATGCATATTGTTTGCTTGAGCCAACCTTACCAAGCTATCCAAATCGCTCTGTATCAGTGGCCTGTACTCTTTATTATTTACCATTCCCCCATTGTGTGTGTCATCTGCAAACTTTATCAGTGATGTTTTCTTCCAGGTCATTAATAAAAATGTTAAATAGTATAGGACCAAGAACTGGACCTTGTGTGGCCTCACCACAAATACTCTTGTTCAATGATGCTTCCACATTTACAATTACATTTTGAGACCCATCAGTTAGCCAGCTTTTAATCCATTTAACGTGTCATGTTAATTTTATATAATTTGAGGTTTTTTAAATCAAAATGTCATGTGGTACCACATCAATGTCTCACAGAAGTCCAAGTATATTACATCAACACTGTTACATGTATCAAACTTGTAATCTCATCAAAAAAGATATCAAGTTAGTTAGACAGATCTATTTTCCACAAATCCATGTTGATGGGTATAATTAATGCCATCCTTTAATTCTTTATTAACTGAGTCCTGTGTCAGCCACTCCATTATCTTGCCTTGGATTGGATGTCAGACTGACAGGCCTATAATTACCTGGGTCATCCTGTTTACCCTTTTTAAATATTGGCACAACATTAGCTGTCTTCCAGTCTTCTAACTTCCCGAGTATTCCAAGTCTTACTAAAAATCAACATCTATGTTGCAGCAAGCCCCTCAGCCAACTCTTTTAAAACTCTTGGATGCAAGTTATCCAGATCTGCAAATTTAAAAATGTCTAACTTTAATAGCTTCTGTTCAACATCCTCCAGAGACACAAGTGGAATGGAAAGAGTCTTATCATATGACTACATCATCTTTTTTCTCCCAAATACAGAACAGAAATATGTATTGAACACTTCTGCTTTTTCTGCATATACTTAATTCTGTGGGTACTATGGGGAGACCCCACTTGGGATACTGTACTCAGTTCTGGTCTCCTCCGTCCCAGAAAGACAGTGACAAACTAGAGGGAGCTCAGAGAAGAGGTACAGAGAAGCTCAGTTGGCTGGAGGGGTTAAGTACTGGGGATTGATTCAAACAGTAAAATCCACTGGCCTCACTGAAGCCATGACTGAGGGAGGACCTAAAAACTCTCTGCAAGTGCCTGAGAGGCAAAAACCCGATTGGGAGAGGAATTTGTGGGGGGAATAAGTGGAGAGAACTAGAAGGAAAGGGGTGAGATGAGCCAAGGAAAATCTACACAGAAACTGTCCTATAGCACTGAGGCATCTGAAGGCTGTGAGAGCCATCTCCATACCAGAATAGACTATAGCCCTATTGCTTGGAATATTGAGAAGCAGGAACCCTACAAAATGGAACATGGAGAATAGTCCTGCCCTGGTCCCTAGACTTTGGGTTGGGGGAAACCTGATGGAGTGTTCCTATACTAAGTTCTGTGATTCTAAGTTTTCATGGTCTCCCTAGTCACAGCACAGTCAATGTCTGAAGTTGGCCTCATCCTGCCTAAATGGGTACCTGAGCCCCTGGAGATGGGTACCAAAGCAAAGATCAACTTTGGGTTGTTGGGTATCCCCAAAATCTCTGCCACCTCAGAACTGACAGCAATCAGCCAGGACTCAATGACCAAAAACATGAAGCCTGTCAGCCCTTGTTAACCAGGGACCTGTCATTACCCAACCAGCACCTAAAGCTGGAGAGGGACAGATGCCCTACACGACACCATACATTAACTGGAATGATCTCACTAGTGATTTTATGAAGAAGGTGCAGGTACCTCTCACTTGTATGGCACATCCAAAGCTGTACCTACCTGTTACTTGGTTGTCAACACTAGGAGATTAAAAAAAACAAAACAAAACAAGAAAACACTTTACCCTCTGAGCTCCTTAGAGCCCAAATCCCACTCATTAAGGGCCGCCAGAGGAAAAGCTGGAGACTCAATGTATAAATGTCCCTCGTTCAGCAATCAAGGTTAGGCCATAGTAGCCTCTCAGGAAGGGCCTGTAAAAGGTGATGGTTCCGGTTACAGCTATGCCACAGATGTTTGTCAACAGATATCTTCTCTGGAGAACACAGTCATGATCGTCCACCATCAGAAAGCACCGTCACTACGTAACAGAGCAATCCTGGCCTAAATCTTAATTGCCCATCAGGAAATATCCCCTGGTAATGAGTTAACCTGGTCAGGTCACAGTTGTCCATCATGCAGTTACTCACTGCGTAATGTGTGTCACTCAGCATTAGGTCACAGCTGCCCACCAGGCAAAGGGAAGCTCTGTGGAAGATAGTGTGCAAAGGGCACAAATTATTGGGCAATGTTTTTCGAGTAACCATGTCCTAACCCTAAATGAAACCATCAGCCATAAAGAGACCACATGGGAGACAATCATGTTCTAAACGTGGGAATAACTATCACCTTTAGACAGGTTGCCTAATGAAAAACTATGATTTAATCTCTGGATACCATAATCCCCCAAGGCACTTGGGACAGCAGTAGCCTATGCAAGTGAAACAGTAGCCTACAGAAGCACTTCTAGACTGGCAATTGTGATATAACCTTGAATAACCATCATCCACATGAAGCACTGTTTGACAACCTGTGGGCAAAACCACTGCACATAACAAAAGTGCTCAAGGCACAAACATGGCCTGCCCCTTAACTAGTGAAAACACTAACACATGAACCCAGTGTCATAAGAATAACTAGGATGTTTCCCTAGTGAGTACGTGGGGAATCAGTCTATTGAAAGCTTATACAAAGGCACAACTGTGGTTTATCTCAGGATAAAACTATTACTGAAGGAGGCAGTAAATTTGCAGATGATACAAAGATTGGTGGAGTAATAAATAATGGTAAGGACAGATAGATCAGATACAGAGCAATCTGGATTACTTGGTAAAATGGGTTCGTGAATTTTAATACAGCCAAATGGAAGGTCATACATCAAGGAACAAAGAATGTAGGTTAAACTCACAGGAAGGGAGACTGTATCCTGGGAAGCATTGACTCTGAAAAGGTCTTGTGGGTCATGGTGGATAACAAACTGAACATGAGCTCCCAGTGCAATGCTATGGCTAAGACAGCTAGTGAAATCCATGGATGTACGAACAGAAGAATATTGAGTAGCAGTAGGGAGATGTTATTATTTCTGTATACAGCACTAGTGAGATCTCTAGTGGAATACTGTGTTCAGTTCTCATGCCCATACTTCAAAAGGGATGTTGAGACACTGGAAAGGATTCAGAAAATAATTGTAAGAAAGATTTTAGGTCTGGAAAACCTGCCTTATAAAGAGAGACTTAAGAAGCTCAATCTATTTAGTTTATCAAAAAGGTTAAAAAGTGACTTAATCACAGTCTGTAAGTACCTACATGGCAAGAAGATTTTTGAAAGCAAAGGGCCCTTTAATCTAGCAGACCAGATCCAACTGCTGGAAGCTGAAGCTTCAAATAGGAAATAAGATGCACATTTTTAATAGTCAGTAATTAACCACTGAAAAAGTTTACTAAGGAGAGTGGTGGATTCTTCATCACTTGAAATCTTTAAATGAAGACAGAATATCTATCTAAAAGATACACTCTAGCTCCACCAGAAGTTATAGTCTTCATGAAGGAATCACTGGGTGAGTTCTATGCCCTTTGCTCGGCAACTGAGGGGTCATATTATATGGTCATAATAGTCCATTCAAGCTTTAAAATCCATCTAACAAAAAAATCAAGAAGTATCCTTGAATGAAATCCCAGTACTCAAAGGCAGCTTGTAAGGCAAAGAATCATTGTAGCCTGAAATCTCCCAGCTAGGCTGATCCCTGACAAATGACATCACCTGGGCAATGAATGTGGGGGAAGAGTGGCATCACTTGCCTGCCCTCCCTCAGCAAAACCCAACTGGGGTACTACTGGCTAAAACTGCCCAAAGACGACAAAGTAGTTACCCTTGTGCTTACCGGGAGAAAATATGGTCCCCATCCCAATCCATCAAAAAAAAAAAAGTTATCTCATCGTAGCATCGTAGACAGTAACAAACAGCTGCACACACAAGACCCTACAATAACAAATTACTGTAGTCAGAAGAAACCCCTTTCAGACGACCTGTGAGGGCATGTCTTCACTGTGGAGTTAACCTAGGCTCTTATTCAGGTGTTACCTCTAAGCCTGCTCCTACTCACAAACAAACCCCTCCTCACTCAAGGTTAGTGGTGCTTTTAACCTGAGCTATTTGGCCCGGCTGGCAGTATGGCTAATACCCAAGTGAGACTTTCACCTGAGCTGGTAATCCATCCACTTTGCCATGAGTCAGGCTGCAGGCTAAATCACTTGAGTGCCTACAGTCCTCCAGTGCCTTCCCACAATTCCTCCTGTATGCAGAAGAGAAGATGAGTTCTCCCACAATTCACTGGGAAAGAATCATAGAGCAGTTCAACTTACTGCAGCACAAAAAAATCCTAGGATGTGCCCCCAGAAGTCCTAGCAACACATATGGGTGAATGCAGTTCCAGTGAGCACACAGTAACAAAGATACGGCTTGGCAACATGGCTGCTCACACCCAGGCTAGGCCGACCGGGGGGGGATCAACTGGGTTAACTCTGCAGTGAAGACAACCGGAAAGTGGCCCAGGAGGTTTTTAAGAACACTTTCTCATAGGCACTTTCTATTTTAATCATACTCAGAGTATTTGACTTTCCCCTCAGGCTATTAGCCTTTAAGAACGTTATAAAGGATTGATATTTTGTACTTAGTTTTACCTTTTCAACAGCCAAAAAATAAGTTACTGTTTCACTGGTAAAATTCCACCTTAAGAAAATGCAGCAAAGATGAAGTGATAAATACATGAAAAATATTTTTCATTTCTAGGGTACCTTGTAGCTGAGGATCTGATGATACTAAACTGAAAGGGGTTGCAAAATCCACAGAGGACAATAGAGTACTTCACATGACCAAGAGAGATTAGAGACATGGGCAGGAAATAACAAAACCTGGACAAATCCAGCTAACATTGAGGGGAAATAATCTGAAACCCAGATTCTCAATGGAAAGGAGATGCCTGGAGAGCAGAAGCAACAAAAAGACACCAGAGAAGAAGAGGAATCACACAGAAATTTGCAATGGGACAGAGCTGGAAAAGTGATCAGTGCAATACTGGGGACTGCATATTATACCGTTATAGTTATGCTGGTATAACTCCACATATTCCAGAATAAAAGTGTCTATATGGGGAGTTATTCCAGTATAACTGCGCCACTAAATTTCCAATGTAATTCTATGTAGACAAGCCCTAAGTTAAGGACATAAGAACCATCTATCCAGTATCTGAGGGGAGGGGGATTACTAAAGTAGAAGAGGATCAGCAAGTTTTATCATTAGGATGCATGATATTTAATTTGCAAATGACTGAGTAAATTTTATTGTTTTGGGTGACAGCCTTAGCATTGGATGTTCCTTCACAACCATATTGAAAAGTCCAGTCAAGAATTCAAACAATTTCCCAGAGATCACAAATGGAAAAGGGGTCCTTCTGCTGAGAAAGACCAGATCATCCAGTCAGGGAACAGAGCAAGCAAGTCACTAACAACCAACGGCTGACATTTATTCACACAAGTGAGTCATTATACAATCACAAGTAACATGAAAATAATTACTTGAGCAAGGAATATTCACAAGAAGAAAATGAAATTCCTCAAATAAATTAATCTCAATTAATAATTTGACCATCTCCATCCACAACCCAACTGTGATAATGGGTAAGAATTTTGCAGCATGGCTTCACCCACTTGCTTAAATACAGGTACATCTTCCAGGGATAATGAAGAAGTATCTGGATAAGGGTAAAAGGTTGCATAACCAGAGCAGGACAGAAGAGCCTTTATTAGTCATAAAGCAATGAACAACCTCATAGTAATAGTATGGGCAACTCAACAGTCAGCACAGAGACCAAACCAGTCACAACACAAAGAGAAACACGATAAATAACATTAAGAAATTGGCCAACACAATAGCAATTCAATGGCCATCATAAAAGACAATCCAAATGCAACTCAATAGTATGCAATGATAATGCATAGGGTTATGCAATGGTGACCAAACATTCAGAACTACAGAAACCCACTGGGCAACAATGACCAACACAACCACAAACAAATGGCACACAGAACAAAACAAACATGGTGGCCGGCCTGCAGCTAAAACACTGAGGACACCATGGGAAACATAGTGATCAATTCCAGGACCAACAGCAACTGAATAGCCAACATAACAAGCAAGACAACCATGGCCAAGTGGAATGGACCACAACGGCCAGACTGATGACAACCCACTTGCAGGCCAGTTGTCTGCACTCTGGTGCCCTGGCAGCAACCTAGTGGTTTTTCTTGGAAGAATTTCAGAGTAGTGGGCGGGTGGTAGGTCCCCCCCATGGTGGAGTGGGAAGATGGGGATTGAGTAAACCTTCTTCCTGAGCCTATTCCCCTGAAGAGATCATGTGGGAATCACCAGGACTCCGAAGAGAACCAAAAATTATTTCTGCCTCTCCCCAAACTGCACCTGGAAAGGAACCAACAGCTCAGAGCCAATTCTGGGAAAGGAATTTGCCAAGATGAGCCGGGGATGATCTGAGGGGGGCAGGAGAAGGTGGAGACATCCCAGTAATACAACACGTTTGCCTGGTGCTTTTCCAGCGTTGCTCTTGCACAGCGTCGGGTTGCACGCTCAGAACCTTCCCCACCCCGCTGCAGCCCGTACCCAGCCCCACGTACCCAGCCCTCCCGTGCCCAGCTGCCCCGCATCCCGGCTCCCCCAAGCGCCGCTCGGACCCCACAGCCCCTTTCCCCTGGCGGCGGCGAGGACGGGGCTGCTCCAGCAAGGCACCCGGAGGGTGACGTCACGTCGTGCGAGCTCTGGCCCCCCGCGGCGTGGGAGGAGACTGGACAGACCCCAAGACCCGATGCAGCCCCCCCCCCCCCCGCCGTCCATCGCCCCCTACTGGGGGGGCCGCTCAGGGAGCGCAACCCCGCCGGGCAAGACAGCGGGGATCGTGCCAGCAGGGACCGCCGCGCTCTGCCACAGCCCCCGGGGCTGCAGGACCCTGCCTCCCGCCCGCCCCCTGCATCCCCGCCGGAGCAGGCAGCGCCGCACGGGCACGGCCCGGGCTGGCACCGGCGGGGTTAAGCAGCGGTCCTGCCTCGCCCCCCCCCCACCCGCCAGGGGCCGACACGCGTGGGGTGGGGGGGGCCGAGAGAGAGACAATGACAGGCGGGGGCAGGCGCAGCCCGAGCAGGCGCGGGACTCACCGCAAGCTCCCGGGAGGAGGTCGACTGGGGGCGCGGGGTGGGGGGAAGGGCACTAAATACGCCCCTTCCCTCCGTCCGCCTCCTGGCTCCGTGGCCCCGGGCTGCTGAGGCGGCGGCCGCTGGAGCAGCGATGGCCGCGGGGCCGTGGAGCCGCGCAGCACCCCGCGTTCAAACGCCGCCCAGCCCGCCCCGCCGCTCGCCCATCGCTCCGGCGGCGGCCGCCCTTAGCCGCCTCCCATTTCCGAAGCGCCCCCCGCCCCCCGGCGGCTGCCGCCCCCGCCCCGGCCCGGCCGTCACCTCCCGCTAGACAAAATGTTTCTCTTCCGAGCCCGGCGCGAGCCGGCGGGCGGGGGGAGCGCGTGAGAGCCGAGCCGAGCCGAGCCGCGCCGGGGCCGGGGAGAGGGAGGGCAAAGCCAGAGGAGGGGGTGGGGGGAGGAGGAAGAGGGGCGAGCGATACGGCTGGAAAGAGGGAGCTCGGGGGGAGCTGGAGCGGGGGCGAGCCTCAGCGGGGCGGCAGAAGGCCCTGGCCACGCGGGCTCGTCCCGCAGGTTAGTTGTGGGCTGCGAGCGCCCCGAGTCCCTCTCCAAACTCCCCCCAAAAACAGACCCCCCCCCAGGAGGGGCAGCGGGGAGCGACCCAACAGCGGCCCCCTACTGTCAGTCTGTACTAGAGGGAGATGGGGACTCAGAGGCTCAACAGAAAGTTGGGGGAGGTGGGGCAGAGATAATATCAGGAATCATCTGAACATCTTTGTCTCTCCGAGCCACAGACCCTCTCCCCTGAGAGCCTGCATCTGAACTCAGGTGACATGGATGGTGTCCCACTCCTTTCCTGGCTCCCTCCTCTCCCCAAATCTGTCTCGCTCCACTCCCCTTTCGTTCCCCAGTTTCCTGCGATTTCTCCTCCCTTCCCACTCCCCAATACAAAGGAGAAGCCTGGAGTTTTTTTGGCAAGACAGACCCAGGAGCAACCGAATCTGAGAGAAAAGTGAGGGAAGAAATGGATTGGATCTCTCAGGAACTGGAGTGCTGAGCAATCCCGTGTTCCTGAAGCAGGAGAGAGACTGAGGCCTCCATGTAGCTCCAGGACAAGGGGTGGGGCTTGAGAGCAAAGACCCCCATGTATCTCTGAGAGGGGCGGGCCTAGAAGGGAGTAAAGCAAGCCAGAGAGGTATAGATGGGACTGCAGTTCCTAAGGGTTTTACTCAAAACTTTCTGATAATGTATCTCTCATTCCTTAAGCATCAAAGAATCCTAAGAATTGGACCGAAATGCAGCCACTTCTGGGGCAGTAGGTTGCAGCTATTTAACACTAAAAAATAAGGAGAATCTTATATATGATGAACACTGCACAGTGAATGTAAAGAGGCAGAAACAACCTCCTACATTGAGATTTGGCCAGGACCATGGGGATAACAAGCCAATGATTGAGAAAAGTGACAGGATCCTTAGGACCCCAAGAGCCGAGGTTAGGGCTTCAGGTTTTTTTAAACACCACCACTCTGCATTCCAGCATACATCCTAGCACAAGGCCATGGCCCAGGAGTCATTACTGAGGGCAGAATGCCCCATGCCAAATCACCCACATCGCTCCTTGTAGCATACCACCCCCTGTAAACTGGAGAGCCATTTCTGTCCTTACTGAGGCAAAGGAAAGCACCCCTTACTGATTCATGGACACCACTTTGCAGCATAGCATCATCCAACAGCATACTAGTGTATTGGTAGGGCCCTACCGAATTCACAGTCCATTTTGGTCAATTTCATGCTCATAGGATTGAAAAAATCATAAATTTCATGATTTCAGCTATTTAAATCTGAAATTTCAGTGTTGTAATTGTAGGTGTCCTGACCCAAAAAGGAGTTGTGCGGGGGGGTCCGCAAGGTTATTGTAGGGGGGGGGGGGTTGCGGTACTCCTACCCTTCTTCACTGCTGCTGGCAGCAGTGCTACCTTCAGATAGGGTGACCAGATAGCAAGTGTGAAAAATTGGGATGGGGGTGGAGGGTAATAGGAGCCTATATAAGAAAAAGCCCCAAATATCAGGACTGTCCCTATAAAATTGGGACATCTGGTCACCCTACCTTCAGAGCTGGGCAGCGGGAGAGCAGTGGCTGCTGGCCGGGAGCCCAGCTCTGATGGCAGAGCCACCTTCAGCAGCAGCACAGAAGCAAGGGTGGCATGGTATGGTATTGCCACCCTTACTTCTGTGCTGCTGCTGCTGGTGGGATACTGCCTTCAGAGCTGGGTGCCCAGCAAACAGCTGCCACTCTCTGGCCTCCCAGTTCTGAAGTCAGTGCAGAAGTAAGGGTGGCAATACTGCGAGCCCCCTAAAATAACCTGGTGACCCCCCCTGCAACTCCCTTTTGGGTCAGGATTCCCAATTTGAGAAACGCTGGTCTCCTCCTGTGAAATCTGTATAGTATAAGGTAAAAGCACACAAAAGACCAGATTTCACAGTCCATGACACGTTTTTCATGGCTGTGAATTTGGTAGCGCCCTATGTATTGGGATCAGTACTGACTGGGGGGGAGGCAGGATTTGTCCCCTATTGAGCATCTCATACCACTCCCTGAAGCATCCATAGTGTGCCTTGGGTAGGGATTCTTTCCAAATACCTTAGTCCTGTGTCTGTGCGAGCTGGCCAAGGCTCCATGCCTGGCCTTTGCTTTTGCCGGTCTGGATCTAATCAGCATGCAGAGTCCGCCTGAAGGATTACACAAGCTGCACACACTTCAATTGCTCACACAACTCCCTCCCCCCCACAACCCATCTTTCCCTCCTGTAGCCTGCCCCATCCCCCTTTCCCAGTTACCAAGCAACGGCACAAAGGGAGAGTCTAGCGTGGAGGCCAAGAGAGGGCCCTGAGCCCTGCAAGAATGGATGAGAGTGTAACCCAATCGCAGTCTTTCCACCTGAGAATGAGGGGGAGCAAGAGAGATGAAGAGCAAGAGAGACAGATAGACACACATAGAATGCAATGAAAATGTCGAACAGGCAACAGGGCCAAATAGCTGAATGCCCTAGAAAATGTGAGATACTAACCCAAAATTATAAACCCACAAGTGAACAGGCGTGAAAACACATTTGTGACATCCATAATAAACCTATTATAGGCCTTATTTAAACCTCTTTATAATCTATCATTTTGGCTTGGAGCATTCCATAGGCCTCAAACAATGCCAAATTTATTCTGATTGCAAAGAAAAAGAAATTCTATAAAGTCTGAACAAAAGATTTTTAAATTACAAGTAATTAAAAAATTACCCTGAATTTAAAAAAAATGGAATTTTGTTTAATGTTCCGTGCCCCTCTAGCTCAAAAATGGCAGCTTACTGCCCCTTCAAACTATCCACAGAGTTCAGTGCCACTGAAAATACATGCACCAGCTACATTTAGAGATCAAAAGTTGTGATTAATTAAGTAGCTAATTAATTTTGGTTTGACATGTAGAGGTTTAATTCTGCTCACACTGGTGCCACTTGGTGATTTCAGTCCTTATCTACGCTGGAAGCAGGACAAGGTATTGTGTGTGTGTGCATGTATGTGTAAGAGAAAGTGTGCAAATGATCAAGAAAATATAATGCCCTTAATTGGTTGGTTTAAGTTTTGAAGTTAAGAGTGCTCCTATATTCAGCACCTAACAGCTGCTTTAGCACACATGTAGGAGCCTTTATTTCTTGAACTGCTTCATAAGAATTCCAGTTCTGTTACTAGTATTTTATTACATTTAAAAAAATATGTTAAAAGAACATTAAGGTTGCGAAGCCAATAGCTCAACAGTTAAGAAATGCTAGAATTAAGTTTGCCTGTAACCTTAATTCAGCCCCCTTGTGTGTATACATTATGATATGATCTTTAATTAATGATCACAAACTATTTTTTCCACGGGATCCATGGTGCACACTGAATGGGTAACTAGTCAATATTTCTTTTTATCTGCATCATTCAAAGTGTGGCCCCAGGCCTCATTTACTGCCCAGCACCCAAACCCTGCACTGAATACAGAATTATTAATTTTGTCATGGGCATTTCTATGGTGCTGGTCACCATAATACCTGAGTGCTTCACAAACAATAACGAATTCCTCCTCACAACACCTCTGTAAGGTAGGGAGCTATTCCCCCATTTTACACATGGAGAACTCAGGATCAGAGAGAATAAGGCCAAACGTACACTGATGTATTTTCATGCCTGAACTCTAATTTTGGGTGACCATCTTGAAACAGATAGGTCCTGATTTTTCAGCGTACTTAGCATTGTATACCACTTCCTATGTACAGAGCACAGCTCCCATTGATCTCAGTTGCATTTACTTCCAACTTCTGACACAAATGAGGCAGGGAGTCTATAGCCAACTGCCTCATTCACTATAAACCCCTGATTAATTCCCTGAACACCATCCATTCCATGCACTGAATGAGACAAGAGTCCTGTGGAAAACAGCATATGATTTTGTAATTAAAGACTGTATTATAGCATATACACACAAGGGGATTTAATGCAACCTTAAATCTGGCATATCCTAACTTCTGAGTGCTTGACTTTGATATCCTAACTTTCTGTTAACATAGTATTTTTAAAAAGTAATGTATTATTAATATATAATATTATTTATATTGTGGTAGCACCTAGAGGTCGCAATCATGCATCAAAGTCCCATTTCACAAACAAATAAAACAACGTCTATGCCCCAGAAAGCTCACAATCTGTGTTTATGACAAGACACAATAGGTGGTTAAGCACACAAATTGGGGTGGGATTCATTGGCGACAAGATAACTATAAAGATGCATTTGCATAAGTGATTAGCCCTGGCTTTGCAATTTTGTGTGGCTTATCATGGAGAAGTGGTAGTTTCTCCAAGTAAGGCTGATTTTTTGGCCAGAGGAGAGGAGACTGCTATGTGGAGGCATGGCAAGGAGCTGAAGGCTTGTGGAGCTAGAGAGGGGTTTTCCAGGGGTCTAGTTTTGGGAGGAGGAGCCCATTGGTAGCATGACTAGAGGGGACATGATGGGGAACAAAGAGGGAACTCTCAGCTCACAAACTAAGGAGGTTCGCTGGCTAAGGATACTGGCTAAGGATGCAGCCACCCTCCTTGAATTGGTGTTAGTCCTACTGTGGATGCAAATGTTCACAAGTTGCTTGTGTGGGTGTCAAACAACCAACTTAAGCACAAATGGCTGAGTGCTCTAGTGCAGACAAGGCCTCAGTTGGACTTACAGTAAAGTGGGAGTAATGACTCTAACTCATCATTGTGAAGAGCTTTGAAATCTACTGGTATGTGAAAAGCATTATTAGCTACATTTTTTTCAAGGTGGCCACAGAGATGCTGAATGACTCAGCCAGAGGTGGTAGTGAGGCGTAGGCCCTGGTTATAGAACCAAAAGCTCTGTGTTCTAGTCATGGGTATGATATTTAACATGCTATCATTTTCTAGCACTTTTCTGCACATGATTTTCTAGCATTCCAAGGGAAGGTATCCTGTGTTCTACATACAGATTGACTGTGTGCCTTTTTTGCCAGGTATGGATTGAATAAAGCAGGAATCACACTTTACGTTGATGCATGTGAAAATACTTTCCAGGGGTAGCAGTTTAGTCAATATATTCCAGATTTGGGAATATTTAGTTTATCTCCTTTATCCTAGAAAACCTAGAAAAAATAAACATAAAAATAACCTATACTAAGAGGGTGCTAAACTTGCCCAGAGAAGCACTGAAAAATCAGGAAATGTGAGAGTTCCTGGGCACCCCCTCATATATGTCCATTTACATTGCTGTCTTTAATTATATGATCAGATCATAGACAACTTCTGAAATAATAATGTTGGCTCTTGGGCTGAGTGGAAGGCTGAAATCAAGGCCTTGTGAGGTGGCGCCATTTGGATGGGAAATCAAGGAGATGGTAATCCTTGGTGAATCTGTTTATTGACAGAAACATACACAAAGTCCTGTTTGCCTGAGGAGCAGTAGCAACATAGAGCACACAGGGAGTTTCCTTGCTGGACAATCCCCCAGTGAGCCCCCCCCGCCAGCCAGCTCGGTGCCCAACAGGAAAGGCTGCCTCTCTGTCTCTGCTTCCTCAGGTTCACACAAACCCACTTCTCCTGCTTTACTCAAACTCTGTCTACAACAAACCCTTAGCCGCTATATTAGTAATATCTAGGGCAGCCCTGTAGCTCCACACAACCATAGAGCCTACATGCTTTGACCAGGGGGCTTGGGCCATTTGGCTCAATTTAAACCCCTTTAACGAGTTATCTCCTCTATCCACCCTTTCACTACCTTGACAACTCTTAATGGTGGCCCATTACAATATCATATAGTTTATTTTTTATAGTCTTTGGCCTTCAGCACCAAACCACAAACTCCTATACCTGATGGTATCCAGTATCTCATAGAAGTTGCCCAGCCCGTAACAGTTGGGGCCTTGTCAGTACCTCTCCTGTGTATATCCCAAGGGCTGTAGGGGGGTTACGAGAAGAGCTCCTCCTCTTCTTTGGTCATGTTGTTCTACAGGGGATCAGTTCCACTGCTGCCCAACCCTTAAGGTGTGAGAAAAAAATAATAATAAAAAAAAATAGTAAAAAGTATGATATTATAAGGAGGCAGTAGCTATGCCCTATGATAAGGTTGATTTTGAGACAACTCCCTCCATCCACACTCTCACACAAACAGATACACACACTTATGAGTGAGAAAACCAACATTTTTCATGCTTCCAGTTTTCAGATTAAATTTTGTTCTGAAAATGTCAGCTAAACAGAGCAAATATATTTTGAGATTAAGCAATTTACAAATGCTTCCTTTTTTAAAATGTTGTGAAGAGTCTGCCATCTCTTTGTATGCCTCAGTCTGGAACTGAAATAACAGTACACCACAATATTCTGAGAAACATTTGATATTGGCTTGTGCAACAGGCAATTTTCAAGGGCAGAAATAATAAATTATTTATGATATTACTATTAAATGTAAACTAGAAATGAATCTGTATCATCGAGGCTGATAGCAAAAAGAAAAAAAAACAGATGAAGAATATAGTCTAGGATACCCCTCCCAATGAGGAATTATTTCAGCAATGACTAAAGCAAAAATATTGAGGCAATGTATTCTTGTACATAGTGTGCGCTCATTGTCAAATCCTTTCATTTACAAAATCAGAGATGCTGAGGTGATATATTGCTTGTGTGTAGTGTGTTCCCATTGACAAGTGTTTTTCAGAACCTTCATTGGCATACTGGGGTGATGTATTGCTTGTTGACCATGAATCTTCGCTAACAAATTCTTTCCACAACAATTTCAGTGCCTGCTGTTATTACCTTGACCAACATGGCCCAGTCCACTAATTCAGTAATTTGGTGATATATCCCATCGCATGGATTTAGTTTTTTTCCCAAACATATCTTCATTTACCTACACAAAAGAAAAAAATGAAAACGAATGACAGGAGAAGAAAACAAAACAAAACCTAGGAAATTCCAAAACTAAGAAACTGTGTAAAAAAACAGCTAAGGTTGCTAAGCAACATCACATCATTTACAAAGCCTAGGCACTTAAAAGCAAGGAAATGAACAGTGGAGTGCCCCCATAATAAATATAACATATTACTCATATCTGATGCAAAGAAATGCATATTTAATCATAAAACAACATTAACTATGATTCTAAATAATTACCATTTTCATCAGTTATCTAAAAGTATAAACACAATACAAAACTCTCCTGAAAAAGACACACATTATATGCATATGCATTACTGATATACTGGTCTGCCTCATCAAGTTTTCATGCAAACATAATTTGACTATATATCAAAATGCTTTGTTTGCCATATTAAACTACACATAAAACATCATTATCAAGACACAGCACACACACCTGTGCCAATATACTCCAGTCTAGCAGTCTTCTGATATTCCAGTCCTTCTCAACTCATTTGCAGATGCACCTCAGTCCAGACCTGCAGCCTCCTCAATTCCAGCCCCTCACACACACACTCCAACTCAGTTGATACCCCTCATTTCTGTCCAGTAAGACCTCCCCTTTACGCACACTTCAGTAACCTTGCTCACCCTGCCAAACTCACTGACAGATAGACTAAATAAGGCAATTTAGCAATTCTGCCATTCTCCTGTTTGAGCTCTGTCCTTGGACACTACTGCCCTCTCATGGGAGATCCGCAGTCAAACATCCTCCTCTTCAACCTCCTCTCCCCTACCTGCTGAAGAGATACACATTTTGAGAAAAGGAGAGGAGAGGGAGACAGGAAAATGGAGCTTTTACCAAGGTGATTTCTGAACTACAGTTCCCAGAATGCTTCTTGTTACCCCCAAATGTGGCCTCACAAATGGTGTCAGATTGCACATTCCCATATCAGTAGGTGGTGCTCAACCCTCTGAGGCAGTGAGGGTACTGTACTGTAGCTGGCTCATACTACGGCTACACTGCAAGCCTTACTATGACACAGCTGCAACACTGATGTCAGGAGCCTGCTATTTAACCCAGACCACGAGATACCTATATAGCATCCCTAGCCTTCCTGCCATAGCAGCATGCTTAGCTATGGCTTCTGGCCAACAGCCTTAGTGCTAATGGCCTACATCCCCACAGCAACCATGTCGCAGGGTCCTGAGTGGCTGGACAGACAACATTCTCATTAGGTAGCTGGCCTACATAAAGAACCTAACCGGAACAGGAAGCTGTGACTGTCTGAGCAATAGGCTGTTGCCTGATGGTTGCTGCCTAGACCAGCGGTTTCCAAACTGTGGGTTTGTGCCCCCAAAGCGGGCTGTACCATCAGCAGATGGGGTCGCAATGATTCCCAGTGTGCAGAAGTTGCTATTTTGCTCCATACAGCATGACCTCGTATGTACGGTGCATTGAGGTCATGATGCATGGAGGACACCGTTTTGCTCTACCATCCTTTTCAGATTGTGACCTTGCATGCATCATATGTACGAGGTGACACTGTGTGGAGGATGACATTTTGTAGAGCAATATGGCATCTTCCATGCATTGTGACTTCACATGTATGGTGTGTGAGAGGTCATGCTTTACAGAGGATGCCATTTTGCTCTTCAGAATAGCATCCTCCATGCTATCTGGGGTCCTGGGAGGAAATAGTTAATTAAAATGGAATCATGCCAGCAAAAAGTTTGGGAATCCCTGGCCTAGATCTTGTTGCTTCTCCTGACCTTGCCTTGCAGGCTTACCCATCTCGCATCCTTATCTCACTGACCTTGCCCCTTGAATTGGATCTTCCAGATGGTGACCCCTGTGTGAACGCCAACCACTGCCTTGGACTGCCTTTAATATCGATTGATCTGGCTACCTGACCACCTGTGTGCACTTGACCACTGCTCCGGACTGCCCCTAGCCTTTCTTGGCCATCAGGCCTCACAGTTTGCTCATACCGCTTCAGTCTTCTCCTGGGCTTATCCTACCCCGAAAGGGTCTGGAACCCACCGACTCGGCATTGTAGGTGCCCCAGGGTGCGCTGAGACACTCGGAGCAGATTGCCCACCTGCAGATGGAAAACTAAATCTTACAGGCCACAATGGACCAGCTTTGGGCAGAAAACTAGGAACAGATCACTGCAAGTGGGTACATCTTCCCTAGCCCCACATCCCATGCTGCCTTCTGGACCCAAAACCACAATAACTTTACCCAAGCTTTGATAGGCAAAGCCCTGGACTGGCTGTCCCCTCTGCTAGAGCAGGATCATCCCATACTGGCCAGCTGGGACATCTTCCTGAGAGCCTTTGTAACAATTTTCCATGATCCTCATTGGGCTCATACCATGAAGATGGCTCTATGGAAACTTCACTAGGTCTTGGGGCCCGCTACAACATATGCGGCCCACTTCCAAAGCCTGGCAGCAGATACAGTTTGGAATGAGCTGATTCTATCTTGGTCTTGGCAAGGAAATAAAAGATGAACTTGCCTCTCTGGAACCTCTCACAGATCTAGGCATGTTTGTTGAGCTTTGCATCCAAATCACCACCTGATGTAGTGAAAGGCAACTTGAGAGGAAAGGGATTTCACTCTGTGTCCAGGCATTATCCACAATCCCTGCGAAGGCACCCTCATCCAAGCCCATGCAGGTGGACTCAGTATGGACCCAATTGGACTTTTCTGAATGAGAAAACTGATGGTGAGAGAACTTGTGCTTTTACCACAGTGGCACCGGCCACATGGTGTCTGTCCTGGCAAGCCCCTGCACCATGCGGCTCTGAGAAATGACTGCCCAACCTTGATAAGGCAGGTTGAGCCTGGAGAACACCAGGAAAACCCCATGCAGCCCCCTCCAGCAACCATTCTGGGTGCCTGGCCTGAGACTTTGAAAATGTCCCTGCACCTAGAACTCCAGCTGCAACTCCAACTTTGGGATTCTGGACAATCACCCATCTCCAAGAAAGCCCTGATTGACTCTGGGGCAGGAAATAACTTCATGGACTCTACTGTGGTTCAAATACTTGGCCTATCCATACAACCTAAGTCTATCCTTGATTTAGTTGAGACAGTTGAAGGATCACTGCTCTCCTCTCGCCCCAGCAGTCAAGAAACTACTGATGTGTGTAGATTACCGTGTCCTAAATAAAATCACTGTGCAGAATTGATACCCAGTACTGCTAATCCCAAACCTCTTGGATCAGGTAAGGATAGCCCAGATATTCACTAAGTTAGACCTCGGAGTGGCATACAACTTAATCAAAATCTGATGAATGGAAAACTGTGTTTTGAACTCGGTATGGCCACATTGAATATCTAGTGATGCCTGTAGGACTTACTAATGCACCCATGACCTTTCAGCATCTAATTCCTCCAGGGGGAGGAATAGCTCAGTGGTTTGAGCATTGGCCTGCTAAACCCATGGTTGTGAGCTCAATCCTTGAGGGGGCCATTTAGGGAACTGGGGTAAAAATCTATTTGGGGATTGGTCCTGCTTTGAGCAGGGGGTTGGACTAGATGACCTCCTGAGGTCCCTTCCAACCCTGATATTCTATGCCTTGCAGGGTATGCTGTACCATTGATGTGATTGCCTACTGAGACAACATTCTCATTTACTCCAAAGATCAGCATGTGCACAACATCCTAGAAAGACTCTGCCAACATGGATTCTATGCTTGACTGGAGAAATGCATCTTTGATCAGCCCACCATGGAATTCTTAGGTTGCATTCTGGCCCGTGAAGGAGTCCACATGGGTCCCTGGAAGGTGGAAACAGTTCATGATTGGTCAATGCTGCAAAGCATTCAAGAAATTCAGTGCTTCATTGGGTTTGCAACTTTATATAGAAGATTTATATGTGACTACTCCCAAATCTGACCCCTGTAACCTCTCTGTTGTGAAAACCACCAAGTTTGCTTGAACACCAGAAGCCCAAGAAGCCTTCAAATATCTGAAGATGATATTCACCTCTATGCCCATCCTTGCACATCCTGACCAAATCAGCCATTCATTCTGAAAACCGACACCTTCACCTGGAGCGGGGTCTGTCCAAGACACAGGGCCTCAGCCAAGAATTTCATCCCCGTGAGTATTATTCCCACAACCTCTCCCTTGCTAAGCACAATTATGACAGTTCAAAGAGCTACTTGCCATCAAAATGGCTTTTGAGACCTGGAGGCATTAACTAGAAAGAGCCAGACACCCTGTTCGGGTATTCTCTGACCATAATAATTTAGAATACCCATGCTCTGCTAAAGCCCTAACCCAATGACAACTATGCTGGGCTCTCTTCTTTTCAAGGTTTGATTTTACTATCACCTACTGCCCTGAATCCTGTAACAGGAAGGCAGATGTTCTGTTCCACAAAGGGGAATATGCCACTGATCCTAAGGTGAAGAGCCTCCCTGCATCTGGAAACTACATCACTTCCTCCGGGGATCACTACTATGTGAAATATTTGTGACCATACATTCTTCCTTACCAGATGACCCCCTTCACCCAGACACTCCTAACTTCTAGTGCTGAACCTCAGGGTAACTTCATACACAAGGATGGACTCCTCCTTATTTATAGGTATATCTAGTCCCTGAAGGATGCCCCCATTTGGAGCCCCTACATATTTGTCATGATGTCCCCTGGGCCAGACACTTCAGCCAGCCATACCACTCTCTGGCATGTTGATTGTTCTGGTTGCCAAAACTGTGATCCAATGTTCAGGCCTATGCCAGGTCTTGTGATACCTGTGGCTGCAACAAAGTTCCCTGAACCAAACCCTTTGGGATGTTAATGCTCACCAAGACCCCCTTATGTCCTTGGTCCAATATTACGATGGACTTCACTGTCGAGTTACCAAAATCTGAGGGATGCCATACCATACTGACAATAAAGGGTTCATTGATGAAGATGGTACACTTTGTTCCCTGCTTACATCTTCCCACCACTAAGGACATTGTTCATCCCCTCATTACCCATGTGTTCCGCCTCCCAGACCACTTCACCTTAGTTTGGGGATCCCAATTTGTATCTCGGTTTTGGCGGGAGGTGTTCTGCCTACTAGCAGTGTATCCCCAAGCTGATGGCCAATCAGAAAGATTGAACCGCCAGTAGAACAACATGTGCGATGCTTCACAAACTACCACCCAAATGATTGGGCCTCATTGATTCCTCACGTGGAATTTGCATACAACAATGCAAACCAGGTCTCTACCAAGATGAGTCTGGGGTTTTTTCAATTATAGTTTCCACTCCTGTTTCCACCTTGCACTGCCCACAGCCCACTCAGTTCCTGCAGCCTCAGATCTGATTAATCAGATCCGAGGAATACAGGAAGAGTTGGAACAAACCCTAGAGGCAGCCAAGGCAGCATACAAACATCATGCTGACCAGTACCTTCAGGTGCAGTAGGACAGAAGGTATGGCTATCAGCCAAACACCTCAAGATGGGCTAGGGTGACCAGACAGCAAGTGTGAAAAATCGGGACAGGGGGTGGGGGGATAATAGGAGCCCATTTAAGAAAAAGCCCCAAATATCAGGACTGTCCCTATAAAATCGGGACATCTGGTCACCCTAAGATGGGCAGACTTTGAACTAGGACACAGATGAAACATCTCCCCCCACAGAGGCTTTGGATGTCTGTTTTCAGTCCTTGCCTTTTCATGTCCCAAATAGCTGCAGTTCCACCTATCACCAGTAGGTGTCACCCGGCTAAACAGTTTGAGGCCTGCTCGTGGCTCCCACCCATGTTAACTTGACAGAAGAGAGTGATTGAAATTCCTTGCACAACTTCTCCTCCTGGGAGTTATTTTGGATGGCACAGGGTATGGGGTGGGACTTGACACCCCAGCACAGACTTTTATCTCAGATATTCTTCAGACCCCCTCTCTAGAATTTGGTGGCTTGGAGAGCATTCTTGGTATATAAACATATGCACAGCCAGTGAGCTACTGCATGCAGTGAACTTCCTCTGACAGTGCCATGAGGAGGGTTTATTGGACAGTGTGTGTATGTGTGTGTGAACCACTTCTCTCAACCTCACCATTTCCTTCTTAACCTTTGCTCGCTGCTCGTTTTGGTGTTCTTTCCTCCACTTTCTTGAACTCCATGTAGTATAGAATCATAGACGTGTAGGACTGGAAGGGACCTTGATAGGTCATCTGATCCAGTCCACTGCACTGAGGTAGGACCAAATATTATCTAGACCATCCCTGACAGGTGTTTGTTTAACCTGTTGTTAAAAACCTCTTATGACAGAGATTACACAACTTTTCAAGGTAATTTGTTCCAGTGCTTAACTACCCTTACAGTTGGGAAGTTTTTCCTAATGTCTAACCTAAATCTTGCTTGCTGCAATTTAAGTTCATTGTTTCTTGTCCTGTCTCCAGTGGAAAAGAATAGTTTATCACCCTGCTCTTTAGAACAACCTTTCACATACTTGAAGACTGTTATCATGGCCCCTGTATGTTCTTGTCTCCCAGGAAGTAACACACAGAGAAATTTCAGGCTCAGCCAGGGGACTCAGGTGTGAAATAGATTTTAATTGAGTTTAGAGTTTTGTTTTGTCTCTTTTGCTCAGTTGAGGATGGATTGTCCCGAGGACAAAGCAGATGTGATGGATAGGAACAGGGGGTGAAGGAGAGAGAGAGATACAGAGAGGGAGACAGCAAGAATGAGATCCAGGGAAGCAGCCAAGGATGTGTGTGTGTGTGTGTGCACGCGTGTGCGCTTTTCCACACCCACATACCACAATGCACTGACCCACAAAACTTCACGGAACAAATGACCCAGACAGTCATAACATGCACACACAAATCAAGTGACACATAGCAGTGAAACTCAATGGTAAGTGCAGACAAACACAGCTCAACACAACACTCAAAGTCAACCACACAGATTCCAGCACACTTCAACACAGACACACCTGGGACAAAAGGACATTTGGAGATCAGCAGAGACACACACAACACACTGACACAAAGACACACCCACCCACCCAGCAAACAGCCACTGACAACACACAAAGTCAAGCACAACTATACACACAGACTCACACTAACCAGCACAGTACACAAAGGGAAAGCACACAACCTGACACCACACAAACTCAGACACACATCTGCTCACCACACACACAACAAAAAACATTAGCAAATATGCTCATGCAATCTAATACCCAAACAGAATGACTGGAACATATCCACACACCGAGAGAAAATACAAACGGTGCACAATCAGACACGCTCACAATACCCCTCAGCAGGAGACAAAGGGAAGCCTCATTCTTATCTTTCCCTTGGGTAATTCCAGCTAGGGAGACCTGCACTCAGGGATTTGAGGAGAGAGGAGACCAGCTGGTGGAGAGGAAAAAAGCGAGAGAGGTGTGTGTGTGTGTGTGTGGGCGGGGTGGGGATGGTGCGGAAAAGGTAGCTTCAGAGTCTGTGCATTGGGAATTGGCTGGGGAGTTGCAGTGTGCCATGGGCAGTGTTCAAAGGACACTTGGGTTACGAAAGTTGTGTCCAGCGAAGCGAGCTTCATCCCCAAGCTCTTCCTCAATCCTGCCAGAGAAAGAAAGAGAGGTAGTGCAACTCAGAGCCTCAACGCGAGGGACTCTCCTAGGCATGGGGAGCAAGTGCTACACAGCAAGTCATACAGGAGCTTGGAATGGGGCAGAGCAGGAAAACAGGCCACTGTAAGTGTGGTAGCAGCAAAGAATCCTGTGGCACCTTATAGACTAACAGACGTTTTGCAGCATGAGCTTTCGTGGGTGAATACCCACTTCTTCAGATGCAGTGTAAGTGTGGTGACTTCATTGACAGAGGCATCATGTCTTGGAGCAGGGAGAGACAAGTCAGCTCTGGGGTGACCGCACCTAGGGTACTGCACTCAGGTCTGGGATCCTTCCTGGTACCAGGGAGACATGCCCATGCTGGCATCCTTAGTCCTGGAGACTCCCTCTCTCCCTGCACTGTCAGTTCCTCCCTCCCCAGTGAGTCTGTCCCCTAGTGGAGCCAGAGAGACATTCCCGCCTTTGCATTCTCAGCCCCAGGCCACTCACCTCATAAGCTGGTTGTATTTGGCCAGTCGCTCAGACCTGCAGGGGGCTCCTGTCTTTATCTGTAAAATATTCACCACAAAGCACAGTTTGAGACCTCCCCCCACACACACCAGCCTTCCCGCATGGGACCCTGAGGGTGCTCTGAGAGGTAGGAGGGGGATTCATGCTCTATGTTAATTCAGTGCCAGTCTTCACCTCCCCTCTTCCTCCCTGAAGCTCTCCATGGCCTGGATTTCAGCTTAGCTGATACATACCTGCCCAGTACACAGGCCCACAACCAGGTCAGCAATGAAGGTGTCTTCGGTCTCCCCAGAACGGTGACTCACCATCACTCCCCAGCCATTCTCCTGGGCCAACTTACAGCTGCAGAGAGAAATTAAGTAAATGGATCATCCTTCTTGGGCCTCCACCTGCTGGGGATGGGACCCTGACACCCCCAATCCCCAGTGATGGTCCTGGGGGCTTTTACCCCGGTGATAGGGACCAAGGCTTTGTCTATACCAGGAGTCAGAAGTGCTGGGCCGAGTCTTCATTTATTCACTCTGATTTAAGGTTTTGCGTGCCAGTAATACATTTTAACATTTTTAGAAGGTCTCTTTCTATAAGTCTATAATATATAACTAAACTATTGTTGTATATAAAGTAAATAAGATTTTTAAAATGTTTAAGAAGCTTCATTTAAAATTAAATTAAAATGCAGAGTCCCCTGGACCGGTGGCCAGGACCCGGGCAGTGTGAGTGCCACTGAAAATCAGCTCATGTGCCGCCTTCGGCACGTGTGCCATAGGTTGCCTACTGCTGGTCTATACACAAAAAGCCCGATTTTACTAATCAGTGTAAAAAGTGCTGTAGTTAGATTGGTGCTGGGAGTAGATGGCTGGTTGGACTCACGCTTGAATGGCTTCAGTAACTGATCCAATCTGGTTGACTTTGAGCAGGAGGCAGTTGCAGGCTTTTTCCTCAACAGCTCGCTCGATGCGCTTGGGGTTGGTCACTGTCAGGTCATCCCCCACAATCTGAATCCCCACATTGGCTGTGAACTTGGACCAGGCCTCCCAGTCATCCTGATCAAAAGGATCCTCAATAGAGACCACTGCAGAGACAGGGGAAGATGGGTGAGTTAAAGCTGCCCCACTTCCCAATCCACAAGCATGGTGGGGCCACACCTCGGGACATACGCACTAAGATTCACAAAGCACAGCAGCTCACCTGGGTAATCGCGAACAAAGCTTTGGTAGAGGTCTCCCAGCTCGTCGGCAGAGATGTAGCGGCTGGGGTCATCGGGGGATTTGAAGTCCAAATCGTATTTGCCATCGCGGTAGAACTCAGATGCTGCCACATCCATGCCAATGACAATCTTCTCAGTGTAGCCGGCTTTGTCAATGGCTTCCTTGAGGAGTTCCAGAGCTGGGATGGGGAGAGAGACAGAATGAGATTCAGCCATCTGTTTTGTAAAAACTCCTCCCAAACCCCAGATATTCAACTGCCTGAGGGGCAGGACAACTGAAGGCAGTCAGGAAGGAATGGTCTCTCTCTCGTAAGACCCTGCCTGGGGAGAGGGGGACAGCAGACTATCCAGGAGTTTGCAGTGGGACAGAGCATGGGGCTGAATATCCCAAGGTCTCATGTTCCAGAGCAGAAAGGGAGATAGTCCCTCCCTGTGTGGCTCTGGGGAGACCCCACCTGGCATGCTGAGCCCAGTGATGGGCTTCTCAATCCGAGAAAGAGAGTGACAAGCTGTGGGAGCTGGAGGGGTGAAGTTCTGGGGACTGATTCAAAGAGCAAAGCCCAGCTGAGCAACGCCACGACCGAGAGGGAAGGACATGAGAATTGTCTGCTAGTGTGTGAGGGGTGTAAGCCCCAGAGGGAAGGTGTTGTTTAGGGGGACTGGGAATGGAGAGAGATTAAACCAAGGGAAAGGAGCTTAGGAGCTGTCTTCTGAGGCTGAGGGATCTCTGAGCCTGGGGAACTGCTGCACCCAGGGACAGGCTGGGGGCCCAGCACCTGAGGAACTAGGAATCAGGTATCCTGGGGAATTGATGGAGTGGGGGATTGTGAGCCTGCCCTGAGCCTCAGCATGGAGGCTTTGCTCCCTTGATATCTCTCACCTTCGCTGTTCTCCAGGATGTTGGGGGCAAAGCCGCCCTCATCACCCACATTGGTGGCATCCTTCCCATACTTTTCCTTGATGACGCTCTTGAGGTTGTGGTAGACCTCGGCTCCAATGCGCATGGCATCCCGGAAGCTTTCAGCCCCCACGGGCAGGATCATGAACTCCTGCATGGCCAGCTTGTTCCCTGCGTGGGAGCCTCCGTTGATCACATTGAAGGCCTGGAAAAGTCCAGAAAGAAGCAGGGGATGAAAACGTCAATATCCCAGCCCGGTACGGGACAGGGCCTCTGCTGAGTGGGTGCTTGAAGTCCCCATGTTTCCATATTCCTGGCCTCCCCTCCCTGCCTCCCCAGTTCTCTAAGTCTGTTTGCAAGTGGACTTTGAAGCCAGGGATAGAAGGTTCTTACGGGCACTGGCAAGATGAGGTCGGAGTTCCCAGCCAGGTCAGCGATGTGTCGATACAGGGGCACATCCTTCTCCGCAGCACCTGCCTTGCACACAGCCAGAGAGACCCCCAGGATTGCATTGGCTCCAAATTTAGCTGTGGACATTCCAAAATCAGGGAGGAATGAATTCTCCAAACATCCTCAGTTCTGCCCTGCAGCCCCCTGCTATTCCAGCCCTGGGCTCCCCACACAGCTCTGCCAATGCCCCTCAGTCCTGACCTGCAGCCCCCTGCTATTCCAGCCCTGGGCTCCCCACACAGCTCTGCCAATGCCCCTCAGTTCTGCCCTGCAGCCTCCCGCTATTCCAGTCCTGGGCTCCCCTCACAGATCTGCCAATGCCCCTCAGTCCTGCCCTGCAGTATCACCCCCCACACATCTATATTTCTATTTTCCATGCCAAAGGAGAGTGGAATTACATTTATTTTCTGTCCCGTCCATCTCTAGCATGAGGTTGTCTATCTTCTCTTGATCCACAACAGAGAGACCCTGCAAGAAGACACATCTGCTAAGAAAGGAAGGTGTGGAAAGCTAAGGGAGGGCTGTGTGTGTAACTGTATAGCACTTCTGTAGCACATGGATTCAGTATACATCACACCTCTGCTCTGGTTGTGAGGAACTGGCTCTGTGGCTGGGCCATGTAGGTTTGCCACCTCTAAGGTACAAAAAAATGGGACATCCAGGGAGATCCTGAGCCCATAAAACTGGCCAGCTGGCAGTGTGTATTGAGCCTCCTTATAGATTTCCCAGGCCAGCTACCTCAAAAAAGGGATGATCCTGAGTAAACCTGGACAGTGGCTGCCCTACGGCCATAAAGCACTGCCACTGCCTGATGAGGCCACGGAACATGTCATGGGAAATTCAAGATTCTGCACAAACAACATCCATAGGCCACAGCATTGTGAATGCCAGGCTGGCTGGGGGAGGGACGATGAGACTAATGGGAATAGGAATGGAGGATCTGGATGAGGAATGAGCAGTGCTCCAAGAGGTGCATGTGTGAAAGAGGGAGAGAGCCTTACAATGAGCGGCAGCTGGAGAGGTGCCAGATCAGATGGTAACTGGAGTATGGGGGAGGGCCATATGGAATAAAGCCCCACCCACCCAGTGGAGCAGAGACCTGTCAATTGCACACACACACACACACACACACACACACACACACATGGAATAAAGCCCCACCCACCCAGTGGAGCAGAGACCTGTCAATTGCACACACACACACACACACACACACACACACACACACACACACACACACACACAGGGAGGGGTCTGGAATCATAGGGAACAGTAATGTGCCAACCGAGTTGGTGAAATGAAGAAAGAAGACAGAGGCAGGAAGAGATTAGAAAGCAAGAGACCAAAGTAAACCTCCCAGAAAGGAGATTAAAGGGACATCCTTACAGAGCCCAGGAGAGCTGGGGCGATAGTGCTGTTGATATGATCCACGGCCTGCAGGACCCCTAGAGAAGGGAAGAGACAGAGACAGCAAGTGAGACAAAGAAAGAGACAGACAGAGATTCAAAGCCTAATTCTCCACTCAGTCACACCAGCTTTATATTCGTGTGACTCCACGGAGGTCAGTGGAATTATACCAGCACAAAACCGGGAGTGCTGAGTGCAGAATCGGGCCCTCAGAGGGATGGACACACACGCACACACACAGCACTGGGGCTACGAAGTTGCCTGAGACTGTTCAGTGAGGGTGAGCAGGAGCTGAAATGTCCCCACCTTTTCCGAGGAATCTGAACTTGTCATTATCTCGCAGCTCCAGAGCTTCGTAGATGCCAGTGGAAGCACCACTAGGAACTGCAGCACGGAACATGCCTGAGAAAAAGCAAAACATAGGTGTGAAAAGAGAGCAAAGAAGGAAGAAAAAGGGAAGCTTCTAAGCCCCTACGCACCTCTTGTTTGCCTGTCCTCCTGAATGTAATTTACAGCCCACGAGCTGTTTGGATAGTGGCATTACCCCACAATCTAGGTAGGGAAACTGTGTCGCAAGGAGGGGAAAGGACTCACCCAAGGTCACACAGTGAGACAGTAGCAGAGCCACGTAGACAACCCAGGTGTCCTGACTCCCAGCTCCTCCCTGTGGTGCACGCACTATATCCTACTCCATCTCAGAACCAGAGCTAGAACCCAGGGGCCCTGCTCCTCAGTCTCATACTCAAACCCCTTAGTCTCCACCCCTTCCAGGGGAGTCTGAGTTTGAAGGGTGGCTGACTGGTAATTTCTCCTTTTTTGATATTTCATTGAATAAAGAAGTGAATGAAGCATTCAGCTCTAGAAGCGGACAGAAACCTGACACAAACACAGATACACATGGATACGTGCACAGATATGAACACACAGGAGTATTTGCACATGTATGCATATAAATCTACATCATAAATCTATAAACATGCAAGGCCCATGATCATGCACATGCCTGAAGATACAGCTAGACTCTATAAATACCTACTAGACAAAGAAACCCAATTCTGTGACATTGTACAGACATGGAGGCACACATGGGTGCACTAACATACTCAGGGACAGATAGCTGTTACTGTGTACACAGATGCACAACCCAGCACATACACACAGAAATCAGCAGTTTCATTTCAGTTTCCAGCGAGTAACTCACTCTGGTGCTCATGTACTAGCACAACACTGTTTGGACTGTAAACCTCCTGGAGGCTAATGAATATTCATGCTACAGAGCATGCACACATTCACTAGAGAAATCACACACCCCTACCTAGGGATCCAGCCACAAACGCTGATCCTTCAGCTCCAAAACCACAGGCCTCTCCTGCCTCAGCTAACAGAAGATCTCTCAGAGGACATGAATTGTATAGGAGGTGCCTTCTCCTCTCTGGGAGCTCAGTGACAGACACCCATGCACACTCACTACACACTTATCAGCACAAACTCATCCACACATTCACTCATTTGATAAGGTTACAACTTTGGGACCCAACTTCTCTTAGTTGTAAATTCACCAGCAGGAATTAAGTGGTCAAGGTCCTAGGTGTTGCAAGGAGAAGGTGCCTGGCTGCTGAAGAAACACAGCTTATCCAGATTGTGGGCGCTATTTCCTATCTGGCTGCCACAGGACTGAACTAATTCCACTGCCTCCCAGTGCTGGACAGTCCAGACATGCGCAGTCTCCTCCCACCTTGTCACACATACCTTTTTCTGTGTACAAATCCACCTCAATGGTGGGATTTCCACGGGAATCCAGGATCTCCCGGGCATGGATCTTTTCAATGGACATGGTGATCCCGATCTTTCCTGCAGAAGAGTTGGAGATGGGCAGCGGGGGGGAGGAGAGGCAAGGAAAAAGGCTCAGTTCTGGGTTTCTCCATCGCAGAGGCCTCACATCCTATCTGGGATATGGGGCTCAGCTCTGGGCCCTTCATTCCCAGAAAGACAGTGACAGGCAGGAGGGATCTCAGGCTATGTCTGAGTACCCTTGGAGCTGGGGGTGCGATTCCCAGTTCCCAGAGACATGCTCAAGCTGATGCACTAAAAATAGTGGTGTAGCAAGGGCAGTGGTGAGCAGCAGCACAGGCTAGCCGACCTAAGTACATACCCTCAGGGTCTGGGCACATTTGTACTTGGCCTGGCTAGTCCGAGTTATCACTCGCAACTGCTCATGCTACCATGGCCACACTGCTATTTTTAGCACACTAGCTCGAGCAGAGCCGGCACATGTGTGTCTACCTGAGCTGGGAATCTGTCCCAAGTGTAGATGCAACATTGGAGACAAGCCAGAGAAACGCTTCTGGGGCCGCAGGGGTTGGGTTCTGGGCACAGGTAGGCTAAACTCACCTGGCTCCGGGAAGCCATGGCTAAGGGAAGGACATGCGAACTGCTGGCAAATGCCCGAAGGTGTGATTCCTCAGGGGAGGGGGTTGTTTAGTTCAACACTGTCCAACCTTTTCAGCCTGAAGTCTGAAGACGTTATTGCAAAACGTTCAGGCGGCCACAACCAATCTCTGCCATGTTCTGCTCCTTTCATGCTCAGGCAGCACAAGGGAACTGCCCTACCCCAGTGGGTGCAGCGTTGGCATAGCTGGTGCCTACATCTCCCTCCACAGAGGCCCTGGCACTGGGGGGAGGCACAACAGGATGCAGGGGAGGGGCATGGCTGGAGCTATTTCCAGCTGGTATATGGTCTCTTGGGAACTGGCCAGCCCCCAGGCTGCTCTAATGAAGACTGGGACAGAGAATCAAGTCCCTGTAGTTGGTCGGTAGTTCTCAGCTTCTCCTTTTCCCCACTCCTGGGCTGCCTAGGCTGGCTATCGGGGAGGGGAGCCACCCATCACTATCCTGCTGTCCCGGGGTTACCCACAGCCTGGCAGGGAAACAGGCAATGGAGCAACCAGAGCTCCTCTCTTCCATCCACTGCAAGGCATTAGGCAAGCAGCCAGGGAAAGCCTAACGGCTGCGGTGTGCTCCCAGCTCAGAGTCGAGCTGCGAATGGGGCTGCAGGGGAAGCAGCGGGAGGCGGCTCTCTCTTCCTTCTGGATCCTGGTTTCTAGTGGTGGGGCTGAGCCAAACACTGCAATTTTAAATCGCAGGGCACAGCTTAGGGAGCACCTTTGCCATTACAATTCCAATACACTGTTCTAGCCTACGGTCACCCTTGAGGGTCACATTTCAAAGCCCTAAGGTCCACAGGTTGCACACCTTTGCTCTGGGAGGAAAGGCTGAGACTGATACAAGGCAAAGGAACACAGGAATCAGGGCTCTAGCACGGAGGGGTCTGTGAGCCCAGGGGACCATCTCCCCGAGGGAAAGGCCTGGAGTCCCAGCATTAGGGAAAGTGGGCACTAAGGAGCCCCAGGAATGGACTAAGAGGAACGCTCTTGTCTTGCAGCCCGGGGGGGAGGAAAGAGGGGTATGGGGCTGGTCCCAGCTTCTAAATCTTGAGTGCTATATGTTAGTCATGCTAATGAGTGTGCTGGGAGGGGGAGGATGGAGGTCTCTTGTATTGCGAGGGTTGGGCGGTGAGGAGGTTTGAAGATTCAGTCGTAGCTAACCAGATTTGGGAGCAGAGCAGCTTTGAAGGCTTTGGGTGTCCAGAGAAGTCCTTCCCCCATCCCCGCTCCCCTTCCCAACAATCTGAGGCCCATGTGTCTTCTCACCCAGCTGCCACCCACCTATTGGCTGCCAGACAAGGTACCTAGCAATAACTCTAGGGGTGGGCAAACTTTTTGGCCTGAGGGCCACATCTGGGGATAGAAATTGTATGGCGGGCCATGAATGTCACGAAATTGGGAGTTGGGGTGCGGGCTCTGGGGTGGGGACAGAAATGAGGAGTTCAGCATGCGGGAGGGGGCTCTGGGCTGGGGCAGGGGTGTGGGTGGGAGGGTAAGGGCTCCAGCTGGCGGTGCGGGCTCTGGGGTGCAGGAGGGTGGGACCGAGGGGTTCGGAGGGCGGGAGGGGGATCAGGGCTGGGGCAGGGGGTTGGGGTGATGGAAGGGGTCAGGGATTCAGGCTCCAGGCGGCACTTACCCCAAGCAGCTCCTGGAAGCAGCGGCATGTCCCCTCTCCAGCTCCTACGTGGAGGCGCGGCCAGGCAGCTCTGTGCGCTGCCCCATCCGTAGACGCCACCCCTGCAGCTCCTATTGGTTGTGGTTGCCAGCCAATGGGAGCTGCGGGGACAGCTCTTGGGGCAGGGGCAGCGTACGAAGCCCCCTTGCTGCCCCTACATGTAGTAGACAGAGGGGGGACATGCTGGTGCTTCCGGGAGCCACATAGTACCACGGCATGCACAGAGCAAGGCAAGCCCCCAAGCCCGCTCTCCAGCAGGAGCTTGAGGGCTGGATTAAAATGTCTGAAGGGCCGGATGTGGCCCCTGGTCCGTAGTTTGCCCACCCCTGCTCTAGGGAGTGGCACCCTAGGGCAGGGGATGGCAGAATTCAATGCACCATCTCCCCCCACCCCCCGCAAGCCATTGCCCCTTGAATCCCCCCAGTTCCTATCGCTTCCCTTCTCTGCCTCTCCTCATTGCTTCCTCCCTCTTTCCTTCATCACCCTTCCCCTCCTCTCTTGCTCACACAGGTTAAGTCCCCCTTCCCCACCCCCAGGGGTAACCAGCTCTGAGTGGGGATATTAAACCCAATCCGAAGCTGAGCCCATGGAAAACTCAATTCTCAGTAGGTGAGCCCTGCAAAGCCTTTGCCCAGGGGACAAATGCCCAGTACAAGGCACAGTGGCGTGGGGGTGGGCAGAGATTTCCACCTTACCAGGGACTGTGTGCAGTGCGTGGGGTGGAGGGAGCAGCGGGGAGCCCAGGAGCAGCCCATACTGGGGGCAGGAGCTGGTCTCAAGCCCATTCTCCTGGTGTCTGGAAATCACAACATTGTTACAGAAAACGTCTCCAACGCTGGGAAAGCTCAGCCAGTGAAACTGAGAGTCCCTAGAGCCCACGCAGGGCTGTTCTCCCCCTTGCAATTCCTTTCACAGCCACCATCTGGGCTGGCATCCCCATCAGCTGCCCTAGCAGCTGCTCTGCAAGCCGAATTTCTCACGCAGTCTGTCAGACCCCACAGGCGCTTCCCCCATGGCAGTGCCCTGCGGGTGTGCGTCTCCCTCATGGCAGTGCCCTGGCAGGCAGCATAAAGGAGGGAGAGGGCAAGGAGGGACAGACCCCACACGTGTGAGTTTCCTGATGATGACACATGAACTGGACTAAACATTTCCCATCCCCTCAGCAGCAACATTGCCAGCTTCATTTCGGACTGTCCATTTTCCTCTTCTACCCAATCCTGCCAAAGGCCACAAAGCAGCTGGCTCAAGGACAGCAAAGGAACCAGACCTCAGCCATGCTGCATCCCCATGCCCCCATCACTCTCTCTGTTCCTCTTTCCTCTCCCCTCTGTACCCTTCCTTCCTTGCTTCTCTCTGTCTCTCACTGTCCAGTTCTCCACCTCCAAGGCCCCAGATGGAGGAAGAGCCGCACTGGAACTCACTGGCTGCAGCAGTGCTGTCCTGAAAGGAGGTCAGAGACGGATAAGCTGGGATAAGGGATTGGAACAGAGCCCCAGCCTGGAACTCATACGCAGCTCAAGAAGAAGAGGGCAGACGTCAGGCTGAAGGGTGCACAGGCCCTTGGGAGAGGAAGGCTGGATAGCTTCCGCAAGGAGCCATCACACAGTCCTGGGAGAGGGACTGGTGGCTGGTGGAATGGGTAACGTTGGCAGGAGGCTTGCACTGCTGTAGTTCCCCCAGGTTGGCACTGCTTCAAGGAAGTTCACACTGCCAGGGCATGGTGTTGTAGAAGCTAACACTGCTGCATCCCTCCATCCCCCGCTTGCCAAGCCAGGCAGTGGCAAGGACTGCCCAATCCTCCTCCCCAGTCCTCAAGCCTGCTGCAGTCCTCCACAGCAACGCACTGGCAGGGCACTGCTGTAAGGCAGCTGGCACTGCTGCAATTCCCCCAGGCTCGGCACTGCTCCCAGGAAGCTCACACTGCTGCAGTGCTGGGGCTGCTGCAGTTAGTGCTTGCTTGGCTGCCATCTCTTCCCATCACTGCCCCCCAGCGGGGTGTGGGGCTGTGAACTATGTGATGTCGCACAAGGCAATTCTCCTCCCTCCCCCTGGGAGGCAGCTCTGTGATGCTGCCAACGCCCTGCTAGACTAGGAAATTAGTCTGATCCCAGGGTTCAGCAAAGCTGGTCCCTCCTGGTTCCCTCCCCCATGAATGATGCTCACCAGCACCTCAGATTAGTCCCCCTCCTAGCATCAAGCTCTTTCAGAGACATCAGGAATCAGCTGCCCCCAAGTAAGCTTCTAAGCCACAGCTTCTCCCTTGGGTGCCCTTGGGAACACAACCTACCTCTGGTGGTTGAGCCCTCCCCAAATAAATACCCCATGGAGAGGCACAGCTGTGTTGTCCTGCAGCTTTGTGATGTAGCACAGATAAGGGCACGACAGGGGGGATTGCATGACATTAAAATAAGAAGGAAAGGAGAGAAGCAGAGGGGGGAGAATGCAGGGGGAGGGGAGAGCAGGAGGAGGAAGTGAGAGGAGTTTAGCTAGTTTATTTGCCTCTCCGCCTGGTCCCTTTCTCCAAGGACCCAAATGCTGGGGGGTGCTGGGGGCCCCCCAGGATGGGGAGTGTAGAGATGCACAAGGGGGATGCTGGATGTGAGGGGGACACTTACCTTCCTAAGGCAGGTGTGAGCAAGAGACTGAGAAAGTGCTGCTGGAAGGAGGAGGAGGATGAAGCTGAGGAAGAATGTAGGAGCAGGACCTCAAGGGGAGATGATGTGTCCTCTAAGCCAACGGCGGCAGCAGCAGCAGGATGGAGACGCCCCTGATAGGGCCGAGACAGCAGCATGTGACCCAGAGCTGCGATGAGTCAGGATTTAGAAGAAGCTTTGCAAACAGCACGTAGGGGATGGAGAGAGTGAGCCAGAGACACAAAAGGAGAGGAGAGGGGCCCAGGATAATCAACTTCACTCACTCCAGATTCATTAATTCTTTTTATTCAAAGCAGAAAATATTGCAGGAGCTTCAGGCTCCACAATTCAAACTGCACAAACCTTAACTGTCCCTCCTTCTCCTTGGCCTGTGAGGAGCAGAGCCTGTGCTGTACTGACTGCAATAGAGCTGCATTCCCTTAGGCAGCACAGAGGGGTGTCTGACACCAACTTCTCCCAGGAGAGACAGGGAGTGTGGGCAAAGGAAAGGTCTCTAAGGGCCAAATACATGGAGCCGTAGACACTAGTCCTGCTCCCTGGCCAACCTACTCCTGCCCCACAGAGTTCTAAGGGACTCTAGGGGCAACTGGAGGGTGTCACTCAGTCACTTCCCCTTGGGCAGATTCCTCCATTTCCTGAGGGAAAAAGAGAAAAGGGAGAAGTTAACAAGCATGGTTCCAGATGTTGCTTTCTTCCCTGCTTGTGGGGTAGGTGGCCCTATAATTGTTCTGACTGTTTTCTCGATGCTGACTCTTTCATTAGCTAAGGCTAATGGCTCGGGCCATTTTGTATGACAGATGTGATGCAGCATGTTTCAGAGGATGTTTTACACACTGTACTCTCTCCTGGGGCTCGACTTTAGGCTTTCTTTTCCCCCCTTAATCTAAAGAAAAGACATTCAGACTGAAAATCTCTAGTCTTTCTCCTTTCCGAGTCTCTTCCCACCACGCCCCCCCACCCCGCTTCCCCTGGAGGGAGGGATAGCTCAGTGGTTTGAGCATTCGCCTGCTAAACCCAGGGTTGTGAGTTCAATCCTTGAGGGGGCCATTTAGGGAACCGGGGTAAAAATCTGGGGATTTGGTCCTGCTTTGAGCAGGGGGTTGGACTAGATGACATCCTGAGGTCCCTTCCAACCCTGAGATTCTATGCTCTAACTGTTGTGTATTTGGTTGTCATGGGTTTTGTTACTATGGCAACTGAGTTAGACTATTAAGGGATAGCTCAGCCGGTTTCAACCGGCTGAGTGAGCGCTCTGTTTTTGTAAATAAAATGGAGGTTTTGGTTAGCTGTCTGCTCTCTGGCCTCAAGTGATTGCTTCCTACACCGGCTGCCCCTAGGACATAACACTAACCTGTTCCTCATCCCGGTGTCGCTGCCGTGTCTCCTCGGCCTCTGCCCGCTCATCTTCCTCAAAGAAATCCTTGTCGAGACGCTCAAGACGGGGAAGCAGCACCAGAGCCTCCATCCGGTATTCACTTTCATCAGAACAGGGATTGTCCATCAGCACCAGTGCCCGCAGCATGGGCAGAACCTGCAGTTTTGCCATCTCCTGAGGGTTCAGAATCCCGTTCCCCCTGCAGAGGGGTGGTGGTGGGGAAACAGGGAGAGAGAATAACTCTATTTATTGAGATCCCCCAGTAAAAATAACAATATAGTGACTGAATAGACATGACCTACTGAAAGGGACTCATCAGCAAACAGCCCTGAGCACCTGGGGCTCCCCAAACTGAGAGACACAAAAAGAAAGACCTTCCCCTCTCTGGATTTCCTTAGGTGTCTCCTCAGTGTACAGACAGCCCTTTGGATCAGCCAGTGTCATCGCCTCCCCAGTATAGCAAATACCTAGGAGAAAAGGGGATTTGCAATCAATAGGGTACTGAAGCGGGGAGGGCGGAGGGACCAAAGAGGATTTTAGCAAAGGGTACAAGGTGCAGCAGGGCAGATCCGAGATGGATGTGGAGGGACCAATCTCTCTGAAGGAACACAGAGAGGCAAAGAGAGGCATCCTAAAGTGGTTGAGGAATCAGAGAACTGGGGCCCATCAAGGTGGTTCAGCCTGGGCCTTAGAAATCAGTGGGCTGGGAAGACCAACCCCAGCCCCACCTGCTGGTGAAGACTGGTGTCTCCAAAGCAGCTAACTTGACATGCTTTGAGGAGAGCAGTCCCATTGCCCACTGGGGGTTCCCAGCACTTTCCAGAGCCAAAGTTGATCAGGGGAGGACCCACCGCAGATTGAGGTACTGCAGACACTTCATGCTCTTAGAGAAGCCATCCAGAGTCACAAGCCTGTTGTCACGCAGATGCAGGGTTGTAAGCTGCACCAGTTCCTCCAGGCCCTCAAGGTGGGTAATGAAGTTTTGGGCCTGAGCACCAGGAAAGGAGAGGAGAGATTGGGGTGAGAGAAGGAAAGAAAGTTGGAGAAAGGGAGGAGAGAATCAGAATAATGTTATAGTGCTAAAATCCCTTTCACTTTCCACATACTCATCACCCCCAGTGCACTCTTCTAAAGTGCACCCTTCTCTGGGGTGGGGCACAACAACTGTTTAACAAAACAACAACAGTGCTGTGCAATGACTTAGGATAGTAGGTCCAGTGGAATACTGTTTCCAATAGAAGCTGCAGGAAAATTTTTAGGAATAATGAGTCCCGCAGGGGGCTGAGGCACATGACTTGAGAGGAGAGGCTGAGGGAACTGGGCTTGTTTAGTCTGCAGAAGAGAAGAGTGAGGGGGGATTTGATAACAGCCTTCAACTACCTGAAGGGGGGTTCCAAAAAGGATGGAGCTCGTCTGTTCTCAGTGTTGGCAGATGACAGAACAAGGAGCAATGGTCTCAAGTTGCAGTGGGGGAGGTCTAGGTTGGATATTAGGAAACACTATTTCACTAGGAGGGTGGTGAAGCACTGGAATGGGTTACCTAGGGAGGTGGTGGAATCTCCTGCCTTAGGAGGTTTTTAAGGCCCGGCTTGACAAAGCCCTGGCTGGGATGATTTAGTTGGGGTTGGTCCTGCTTTGAACAGGGGGTTGGACTAGATGATCTCCTGAGGTCCCTTCCAACCCTGATATTCTATGATTCTATGATTGAGACTAAAATAATCTGAGTTGGGATTTGAGTATGAGGGTTAACACCCTGACTTGGGCAAAGGGATAGGGGATCTTTGACGCCTACAAGGACCCAAGAAAAATGTTTTGTGAAAGACTTAACCTCCAGCAGCATTATGCTGAGGCAATGGAGCCAGGACTGGCTCCAAGGGGAGAATGTCCCCTACTGAGTAACCCCCACCACTCCCTGCAGCACAGTGGCCCCTAGAATTACACTGGGGCATTGAGATCATTACCAATTAGAGAACAGAGTGAGCCCTACGGTTCACCCACAGCACTACCAGCACAGTGCCCCCTACCACAGCAGTACCCAATCTGTGGCCTTGGGTTCTAAATTATCATTCTGTGCGTTTGATTATGAATTGAAAATGTGTTTGCAGGGTCACAGAGCTTGCCAGGCTGGATCAGCCCAGTGGGCCATCTAGTCTGCCATCCTTGCCTTTGACAGTGGCCAGAAACAGACACTTCAGAGGCAGGGGTAAGAAAACTGCAAGAGCCAAATGTGAGATAATCTGCCCCCAGGGATGGTTTAAACCCTGAAACAGGGAAGTGTTATGTTCCTTCCAATTTTTTGTAGGCTTTACTGTTATAACTGGATATTTTTGTTATCCATATAAATATCCAGTCCCTCTTTGAATCTTGCTAAGTGCTTGGCTTCAACAACTACCTCTGTCAATAAATTCCATGGTCTAATCACATGTTGTGTGAAAAAATATTTCCTTGTATTGGTTTTTAATTTGCCACCTTTCAATGCCATTGAATGTCTCATTGTTCTTGTGTTAGGTGACAGGGAGAACAGAAGTTTCTGATTTATTTTGTCTAGGCCAGTCATTATTACAGTTATAGGGACAGTTTGGAGAAGATGGGGAAAAATAGGGTGAAGCTGGTGGGGAAACGGACAGAAGAATCTGTGCCCACTAGAGCACACTCCCTTCCAGAGCCTGGATGGAACCCAAGATTCCTCACCATTTGTCTGCTGTCAACAAACATCTGTGAAACCCACTGGGAAATGTGAAAACATAAGAATGGCCACAGTGGGTGAGACCAATGGTCTATCTAGCCCAATATCCTGTCTTTCAACAGTGGCCAATGCCGGGTGCCCCAGAGGAAATGAACAGAACAGGCAATCATTGAGTGATCTATCCTGCCCAGCTTCTGGCAGTCAGAGGCCAAGGACACCCAGAGCATGGGGCTGCATCCCTGACTATCTTGGCTAAGAGCCATTGATGGACCTATCCTCCATGAACAGGTCGTAGAGCAGTTTTTAAATTAAGGGCTGGGGGAAAGCCAACAGGTTTGGAGGAGCATGTGGTTTGGACAGAGACATCCCTTAGAGGAAGATCTATTAATGGAGATTCTTTATGTCCTAGTAAGGAGAAGAGGATGGAAAATGATAAAATACAGGTAGGATCTGATGAGAAACAGTCAAATGAAAAAGAGTCCCATTCAATTACACCATATAATGGCAGACAGCTAAGAAGTGACAAGTTTTTAAAGGGCTTATATACCAGTGCTAGGAGTCTAACTAATAAGATGGGCGAACTCATGTGCCTCATTTTAAATGAGGATATTGATATAATTGGCATCACAGAAACTTGGTGGCGTGAGGATAATCAATGGGACACAGTAATACCAGGGTACAAAATATATCGGCAGGACAGAACAGGTCGTGCTGGTGGGGGAGTGGCACTGTATGTGAAAGAAAGCATAGAATCAAATGAAGTCAAAATCTTAAATGAATCAAATTGTACCATAGAATCTCTATGGATAGTAAGTAATTCCACACTCTAATAATAAGACTATAACGGGAACCATGGCCAATGGAAGCTGCAGGGGCAGTGCCTACGGATGGGGCAGCGCACAGAGCTGCCTGGCCATGCCTTTGCGTAGGAGCCAGAGGGGGAACATGCTGCTGCTTCTGGGAGCTGCTTGAGGTAAGCACTGCCCAGAGCCTGCACTCCCTGACCCCCTCCCCGAGCCCTGATTCCCGCTCCCGCCCTCTGAATCCCTCAGTCCCAGCCCAGAGCACACTACTGCACTCCCAACCCCTCATCCCCAGCCCCACGCCAGAGCCTGTACCCCCAGTCGGAGCCCTAATATCATGAGCATTCATGGCCCGCCATACAATTTCCATACCCAGATGTGGCCCTCGGACCAAAAAGGTTGCCCGCCCCGGACATAGAGGATGGCAACTTATACTGCTATCGGTTACTCTGTTAATTGAAGTGGCAGAGGTCTGTGCAATGAATCCAAAGGTTCCAACTTTGCTGATGACACTCCACATTAAAAGAACATTATTAAGGCTGCACTCGAAAGTTAAGAAATGCCATAATTAAAACTGTCTATGCAAACTGAATTCGGCTCCCCTTATACAGGGGCGGCTCTAGCTTTTTTGCCGCCCCAAGCACGGCAGGCAGGCTGCCTTTGGCGGTGTGCCTGTGGGAGGTCCCCGGTCCCGCGGATTCGGCGGCGTGCCTGCAGGAGGTCCCCGGTCCCGCGGCTTTGGTATAGCCACCACCGAATCCGCAGGACCAACTGACCTCCTGCAGGCACGCTGCCGAAGGCAGCCTGACTGCCACCCTCACAGCGACCGGCAGGGCGCCCCCCGTGGCTTGCTGCCCCAGGCACGCGCTTGCTGCGCTGGTGCCTGGAGCCGACGCTGCCCTTATACATATGCATTATGTTACAATCTTCAATGACATGATCACATACTATTTTTTCCACAGAACCACTGCTTCATTCAGTGCACAGGATGGCTGGTGCTCAGGGAGTAAATCAGAGGAAAGGAGGCTGTTTTCTGTAGGACCCCTACCTTGTTTGTTGCAGAAATTGGAAGGCATGCACTGAAGGAAGCACAGGGTTGCAGGAAGAGAAAGGAGGATCTCATGGTTAAGGCTGCGCTGGAGAATTGGATTTTAGCCCTGTCTCTGCCAGAGAGTTCCTGTGTGATGCTGGGCAAATCACTTCAACCAGACTTTTCACAGGTGGTCACTAGCTGTATGTTCCTCATTTTCAGGGGTCTGATTTGAGAGCTGGGGGCTGATCAGCAGAAGTGCTGAGTGCTCATACCTACTACTGAAGTCAATGTGAGTTCCGCTTTGAGATTAGTGAGACGTGATTTTCATTTGCAGAATACATCTGGTGAGACCCTATCAACTCATGATCTTCCAGGTGTTCTATTATTCTCCTTTTAATTATAATTTCAACCAATTTGCCAGGCACGGAAATAAGGCTCACTGGGATGTAATTCCCTGGATCACCCCTTGAATATTTTAGGTACAACATTTGCTACCTTCCAATCTTCTGGAGCAGTGTCTGATTTTAATTAGAAATTGTATATTATTGCTAGTAACTCAACCACTTCATTCTTGAGCTCCTTCAGCACTCTTGGGTGTAATCATCTGGGCCTGGGGACATATTACTGTTTAATTTATCAATTTATTCCAAAACCTCCTCTACTGACACCTCAATCTGGGACTATTCCTCAGATTGATCTCCTAAAAAGAATGGCTGGGGTTTGGGGCTCTCCCCCACATCCTCATCAGTGAAATCCAATGCAAAGAATTAATTTAGCTTCTTTGTAACAGCCTTGTCTTCCTTGAGTGCTCCTCTAGCACCTTGATCACCCAGTGGCCCCACTGATTGTTTGGCAAACTTTCTGCTTCTGATGTACTTTAAAAAAATTGCTGTTAGTTTTTGTCTCTTTAACTAGTTGCTCTTCAAATTATTTCTTGGTCTGCTTTATTATACTTTTACCCTTGATTTACTAGGGGCTGGGCTCCTTTCTATTTTCCGCAATAGGATTTTATTTCCAGTTTTTAAAGAATGCCTTTTTGCCTCTAACCACCTCTTTGACTCTGCTGTTGGGTCATGGTGGAATTTTTTTTGTTCTCTTACTGTTTGTTTTTATTTGGGGTATACATTTAGTTTGAGCCTCTATTATAGTGTTTTAAAATCGTTTCCATGCAGTTTGTAGCCATTTCATCCTTGTGACTGTACCTTTCAATATCTGTTTAACTAGCTTCTGCATTTTTGTGTAGTCCCCCTTTCTGAAATTAAATGCTGCTGTGTTAGCTTTCTTTGGCATTTTCCCCCCCTACAACGATGTGAAGTTTAATTACATTATGGTCGCTATTATGAAGTGATTCAGCTATATTCACCTCTTGGACCGGATCCTGTGCTCCACTTAGGACTAAATCAAGAATTGCCTCTCCCTTTGTAGGTTCCAGAACTAGCTGCTCCCAAGAAGCAGACATTAATGGTGTTTCTGCATCCCATCCTGAGGTGACATGTACCTACTCAATATGGGGATAGTTGAAAACCCCCATGATTATTATGTTTTCTGCCTTTGTAGCCTCTCTAATGTCTCTGAGCATTTCATAATCCTGGTCAGGTGGGCGGTAGTATATTTGTACTGCTATACTTTTCTTGTTCAAGCATGGAATTTCTATCCACAGAGATTTGATAGCACAGTTTGATTCATATAAGATTTTTACCATACATATAGTGCCACTCCTGCACCAGCACAACCTATTTCTGTTGTTCCTGTGTATTTTGTACCCTGATATTACTGTGTCCCATTGATTATCTTCATTCCACCATGTTTCTGTGATGCCTATTATATCAATGTCCTCATTTAATGCCAGGTACTCTAGTTCACCTATTTTAGTATTAAACTTCCAGTGTCTGTGTATGTAACCCATGTGTTTAATAGGGAGATGCCTCTTTAGGAGACCCAATGGGGGGAGGTGGGAGTGAGCTGTGTCTGGATCATTGTTGCTAGGCAGATTAAGCACTCCAGAAGCTTCTGGAATTGGGTGTGGTAGTTTTGGGTCTGCTTCAATAGGTTCCCTGTTGCTGGAGTCAGACTCCATGAGGGCAATGCTGTGGCTCCCGACCCAGTGTCCCGGCCAGAGCAGGACCAAGCCGCGTGGTGAGGCTTGAGGGCCAGTTTAAAATGTAGCTTGCCCACCCTTGTTATAGACTCAGCAGACTGTCTAGATTTGGTGACCAAAGACTCTAACTGAGACTTAGGTGAACAAAATCTAAGCTTTTGGGAACTTTCAGTTTCTTCTCACTGTATTTCTGTGGGGACTGACCTGTTCAGATTTTAATGTGTTTTCTTTATTTATGCTTATGTATAACTGTGAAAGTAATGTCTGTGGATTATAAAATAGCCATGTCATGTTGTAAAAATTAGATTATAAAAGCTTATGATAAAAAGGTTATTTAATTAAATTAATTTCTTTAGTTCCTTTTGGGACTTGACTGTGGGGAGGTTGACCCTGTGCAATCCTTGCTGAAAACCCTGAGAGACTAAACTCTGGGTCTCCAGCTACTCTTCTATGGGAGTTGGGTTTTTTTAGGCACTGGATAAGGGTAATGAAGTGAACTCTAGCCCCCAAAAGGTTACATAAGCACTTGTACATTTTGTCAATATTCAGCTGCTTGCCTCTTGTGTTCTATTTAAATAGAACTCGTGTGTGTGTGTGTTTGTTCCTCACTAGCTCTTACCTGCACTTCACCAACTTCTTCCTATCCTCTTTACTAGCATATTGAGTCCCCTTTAATAAACTCATCTCTAAGAGGGGTCTTTGCCCAAACTGTTTGCTCCTCTGCCTCCATCGGCTTTCTCCCAGTCACTAGTTTACAAAATCCTCTCAAGCTTTTTAATTTTACATGCCAGCAATCTGGTTCCTTTTTGGTTTAGGTAGAGCCCATTCTTCCTATATAGGCTCCTCCTTTCCTAAAAGGTTGCCAGTTCCTAATAAACTTAAAACCCTCCTTCCTATGCCATCGCCTCCTCCATCCGTTGTTTTCTTAGGTAGTATCCTTGTCAAATCTAAGGACTTTACTTTGTTTACTTTTAACTTTGGGTCTTTGACTAATCTTATTTTACTGAAATCTCCCTTTACAAAGCTCAGGGTCACTCACTGTATCATTTTTTGTTGCCCTACCTGCCCCTTGAATGTTGAACCTAATTATACTGTAGTCACTATTACTTTGTGGCTAGCTCCTGTCACTGAATATTACTTAGGACTAATAGTTTCTCCTCCTGGCTGCTCTAGTTCTAGCTGTTCTAAGATGCAATCCTTTCAAGTGCTGACAGGTTCCTTCTCTGACCTATCAGTCCTCAGTCTCAAAGAAAACCTGCACAACACTTTCAAAACTGGGGGTTGGAATCAGTCCTGTCACTGTCAGGGAGAAGGAAGACAGCATCATCTCCCTAAATGCCTCACACTTCATATCCTGCACCTATTGAAGATCAAGGGGATGGGGGGGTGCAAACCTGCCCACATATAAAGCCCCTCCCTCAGCTTAAGGGGAGGAACTACTGGACCCAAAACTCAAATGATTCCAGAGATAACAAAGGGGAAAAAAAGGATGGGAGTGCAGGTATCCAGAGTGGGTAACATACCTTACAGGCTTCCAAGGGGAGTAGTGGGGGCAAAAGACATATCTGGCTTTAAGACTAAGCTTGATAAGTTTATGGAGGGGATGGTATGATGGGATAGCCTCATTTTGGCAATTAATTTGGCAATTGATCTTTGATTATCAGCAGGTAAGTATGCCCAGTGGTCTGTGATGGGATGTTAGATGGGGTGGGATCTGAGTTACTACAGAGAATTCTTTCCTGGGTGCTGGCTGGTGAGTCTTGCCCACATGCTCAGGGTTTAACATCGCCATATTTGGGGTCGGGAAGGAATTTTCCTCCAGGGCAGATTGGCAGAGGCCCTGGAGGTTTTTTGCCTTCCTCTGCAGCATGGGGCACGGGTCACTTGCTGGAGGATTCTCTGCAGCTTGAGGTCTTTAAACCATGATTTGAGGACTTCAATAACTCAGACATAGGTTAGGGGTTTGTTACAGGAGTGGATGGGTGAGATTCTGTGGCCTGCTTTGTGCAGGAGGTCAGACTAGATGATCATAATGGTCCCTTCTGACCTTAAAGTCTATGAGTATCTAGGAGTGGATGGGCACAAGCCCCCCACATCTAAAGGTCCCTCCCTTCCCCCAACCTAAGGGGAGGAGCTGCCAGACCCGGATCTCAAGTGGTTCTGGGGGTACAACTAATGAAAAACAGGGACAGGAGTGAGGGTCACAGAGGAGCTAAAGGAAGTCACATCCCCTGCAGCTGCAGGAGCAGGTCTAGCTGTGAGGTCTCTGAGTGCCTGCAGTTCTTTATCTGCTGCAGTTGCTCAGCAGCTTCCCTGCAGGCTGCCTGCTGCATCACAGAGAGAAGAGAGTATCAGAGGGGTAGCCGTGTTAGTCTGGTTCTGTAGAAGCAGCAAAGAATCCTGTGGCACCTTATAGACTAACAGACGTTTTGTAGCATGAGCTTTCGTGGGTGAATACCCACTTCTTCGGATGCAAGACTACCCACTTGCATCCGAAGAAGTGGGTATTCACCCACGAAAGCTCATGCTACAAAACGTCTGTTAGTCTATAAGGTGCCACAGGATTCTTTGCTGCTTTCAGAGAGAAGAGAGTAACTCTGGTTGTTCCATTGCCTGCTGTGGGAACCCCCAGAGAGTGCAGGATAGGAGCTTGACTCGCCCCCCCTGAGCCTAGGAGAGCACCTGGCACAAGATGCTATTCTCCCTTACACCGCTACCCAGAGCAGCCAAGGGGATTGGTTAAAAAGGAGAAGCTGAGAGCCACTGATTGAGCATGTTGGGAACACACTAGATTACAGAATCTGCCCCAAATAGTTGATTGTGATCCCCTGACCTTTTTGAAACATGTTAGTCTCTCAGGCTGACAAGGCTGCACAGTGCTGGCCTACCACCACACTGGCGCATGGATGCCCCAATGGAGTCTCTACACCACTCTCGGTGGCATAATGCCCCTGAGGTGAGGTGCTCTTACCAGGTAAAGGTTCTTGAGCTTGGGCAGGTGCAGCCCTGCGGTGGTTTCTAGCTTGTTTCCTCGCAGCTCCACTGTGTGCAGGTTTGTCAGCTTCCCTGGATCCAGACCCGATATCACCTGGATTTCATTCCCTGAGTGACAGAGAAGGAAGCAGCAAAAGGGTTAATCCCTCCAGCATTCCCTTCCCAGCACACAGCAAGGAGCACTTCTTTGTGGTGAGGCCTGGTACACACCCACCTCACCTTTAAGGTTGAGGCTGCCCAGGCGTGGATGGGTAATACCCTCTGTGTCCTTGATGTGGTTGTGGGCGAAGCTGGCAATCTGCAGGTAGGGCAGCTCTGGGAGACGGGTGCTGATCAGCCGATTCCCATCCACCTTCAGCCACAGAAGGTGGGTGAGGCTGCCCAGAGGAGACAGATCTCGCAGCTGGTTCTCTGACAAGTCCACATAACGCAAGTGAATGTAGTTCTGGAGAAGGCTGATATCTGTCAGGTCCCTGCCACAGGATGAGGATGTGAAACAAGCATCCAGCTTTCTCCCTCTCCTCCCAGAGCTGATCTCCACTCTGCCCCTCCTCCATGTTGGGGAGCCAGTCCCCTCCTCTGCAGCCTACCTACATCTGGTCTGGAGAAGCTTCTCTGGACATAAGAAGGAGGGAGAAGGCAGATGGTGGAGTGAGCAGAGGGGTTGGAAACAGAGCCCGGATGGACCCCTGGGTGGAGACCCCTCCCAGGAATGGAGAAGGAGCTGTCAGGAGCAGGCAGAAACTGAGGGGAGGAAACCCAGAGAGGCTGTGAAGAGATAAGTCCATCAGATAGTGGTCTTAGCATTGAGGGCTGGGTGGGGAAAAATGGGAGATGGGGAAGGACAAGGCTGCAGGACTAGAAGGCTGGAATGCATAATTAGTGACAGCGCCGGTTCTAGGGGCAGGCGAGCAGGGAATTTGACCTGGGTACCAACTTCCAGGGTCCCCAACCTCTCCTGAGCCGCTCAGGCATAGGGTGCAGAAAACATTTTCCACCCTGGCCAGCAAAACAGCAAGGGCTGCTCCTGATTAATGAAAGACAGGAAGGTCTCTCTAGTACCTGGTGGATATGGCCAGCGTGGGGCTCAGTTCACAGGGATGTGAGTTCCAAAGTCTCCCAATAATGTCCTCCCCATGACACTTATGGGTCCATGGATTACTGGCAACTGGTGGGTGAGGAAGAAGATAATTCAGGTGGCTGCTGAGTTTGGGGTGGCGAAGTCACTTGAACAGCCCCAGGAATCAGTGCAAAGGGCATAGCTCTGGGGGATGTCATCTAAGCCTCCTTACTGCTCACAAAAGGAGAGCTGCTGAGAGCATTTCCTGGAGTGTCCATCTAACTATCCATCTGTCATATCTACCCAGTCATTGTATCTAGCTGGACGCTGATATTGGTGTTCTCATCAATGTATCTGGGCATCTACCTGACCCTACTGATCAGAGTGATCTGGAATGGGGTATCTCAGAGGTAACTTAGGGCTGGCTAACCGTGGTGAGGTCTCCACCAGGGCATGATGTCTTGCAACGTGTGAGTCTAACCAGAGAGACAGGGCCGTAGAAATGCTTTGCTGGCCCAACAAGCTGAACTCCAGTTGGCCAGTCATCTCCTAGTGCCAGCTTTGACTAGGGAGAGCAGGAACAGGCCTATGTAGATACTGGGGGAGAAGCAGACACAGGAAGGGAGGAGGGACACCCCATATCCCTTCCCATCATCCCAGGGTACAGTCAGAGGTAACTCATAATATGATCTGTCCAGAATATTGAGTGGGATACCCCACCAACCATGGCAACCCATACAGAAAGAAGCCACACTACTGGGCACTGCAATCCATTTCCCCATTAATTATCTTTCCAGAATTTCCCCCCCAACCTTCTCCCATCCACCTAGAAAGGGTGCTGCAGAAAGGGTGTTGGCTTCTGCCCTGCTACCAGTGGGGAGCAGGAAGAAGGATTTGATTGTGCATGTTACCACACTCACTTTTCCTTTGCCTCTAGTTTCACATAGGCATGAGCCAAGCCATTGCCTGTTTTACACAAGAGGGAGAGGCCTTCCTTCATGATCTCCTCTGTAAGAAGGTGGGGAGACAAGCTCTGGAGTGGGGGGAGAAGGAATGGAGAGAGACAGAAACAAACAGTCAGAGAAAGAGAGATTAGAGATAACATCACACAAAAATAAGGCAGGGTCAGTCTCTCAGCTCACCCCTAACCCCAGCCATGTCCCCCTGCAGATTCCCTCCCCTCACGCTCAGGGTCCTCCTTTCCATGTCAGGCTTCCTTACCTCCTCCTCCTCCTCTGTTGGATCCTTCTCTTCCTCCCCCTCCTTTTCTTGTTCGTTGGCACTGTACTCATCATCAAACTCCTCATCCGACATCTTCAGAGACTAGAAAAAGCCCCATTAGAAGATAATTTAATTCTGGCCAGAGAGCCCTGACCAGCAGCCCTTGGGGGGCCTGTGTGTAACCCTGGCCTGCCAGCAGTGAAGAGAGCTTTGCCCTACCTACACCCACGCCCCCAGCTGCTGTGCCTTGGCCTGCGCTAGGGGCCCCCTTTGAGGGGAGAGAGGAGTTCAGTCTGTGCAGAGGCTCCCAGTCACACTGGTGCAGACCCCAGTCCTGCTGAGAACCCATGACCTTGCTGCACACAAAGGGCCCTGAGAAATCTCCACTGGGGGAGATGGGGCATCAGCTGGGGCCAGAGGGGGCCTGGTGACTAGAGGGGAGAAGCCTCATATCCCATCCACCAATGCCGGCACCAATGGGTGCCCTGGACCTGCATCCAGACTGGCACCGGGGCACCCAAACCTGCCCCCTGCTTGGGGGGGGGGGGGACTGACCCCAGCTGTGAGTGGCTCCAGGAGCCTGGGACCTGCAGGGAGAGGGAGGGTTTGTTTACTGCTGCTATGGAAACCCAGGCGGTAGGTGGGAACTCTTGCCAGGATCTGCTGCCATGGCAACAGTCGGTGATTGACAAGTCCCGGTGGGCGAGAGTTCCCAGGCAATTGGCAGGAGCCGGGAGGGGTTTGGCTGCCGCTCGCTGGGAGGGGGCGGTGCATGGTTTCGCATGACGGGGTGGGGTCGTTGGAGAGCAGGGAGGGGGCAGAAGGCAGGAGCGGGGCTAGGGCAGGGCCAGTGCGCGGCTGTGGTGCGCTCATAGCGCTGGGCAGGGGGTGGGGGCGGTGCAGCGCTTTGGAGGGAACGACTCGCTGTTGTGCGCAGGGGGCTGCAGCCTAACGCGGCTGAACGAGCACCAGCAATCGGAGGCGCTGGAACTAGGGGCGCTGCTGCACCACCGGCTTGAAGCGGTTCCCATCCTATACAGGGTTTGCAGTTTGGTTCAATGGCTCTCAGCGTCCCCACTATGAAAACTGTTCCAGAAGGCCTGCCAGAAATTGCCTTCTCTGCGGAGCCCAGCAGCTCGGGATGGGAGGCGCTCGCCTGGCCAGGCCGTGCTGGCGCTGTGGCTGCCCTGTGCTGGGGTTGTGGCGGTGCTGTGCTAGTGTTGACCCAGGCAGGCAATGCTGTGGCTGCACTGTGCTGGCTGAACAGCGTCTGTGGATCCAGCACTGACATTTTTGATCTCTTGTCAGTTAAGCTTTTCCATGGAACCAGCTGCTGGGAATCATTTTGAACCATTGGTGCTGGAACTAGGGGTGCGGGGGGGTGTTGCTACACCCCTGACTTGAAGTGGTTTCCATTATATACAGTTTTTACAAGTTGATTCAATGGCTCTCAGCACCCGCAGTACACAAATTGTTCCAGCACCTCTGTTTTGAATCCACAGTGTTTACAAGCATCAGCTGGGAAACATTCAGGTTGAATCCATCCCAGTCAGTGACTGTCCAGACACTACCAGAGTGCAGCTAGTACCAACGTCCAAGGTGCTATTTCCATGATCTCTAATGTACACTATTTCACAGCCCTAATGTTCCTGTTACACAAGCTGTGACTCTTGCGTTCTGCTGTTCAGGGGACTGGACTGATTCAGTCTGTTCTGGTCACTGTTGAATGTGCATCTTAAGCCCCAGCCCCCATAGTCCGTCTATCACCTAGGAATTGTACCACAAACCCAGTTTGCTCCTGCAACCTCTCTGTGCAGGATCACTTGCCTGTGCTGATCAACAAGATCTTACAAATTCTACTTCCTCTTCCCCCACAGTTCTCTCTGTTCCTCTGATCCAGACTCTGTGCTTCCTTGAAGGCTCTCCACTTCTAAGTTCTCTTCCTACTTAATTGGCCCCATCCCCTCCGGGCTGTTCACTTCCTTTGCCTCCATTCTTATGATCCCCTCCCTTCTTAACTTCTCTTTGTTTTCTGGTACTTCCTCTCTTAATGCAAGCCTGCTCCTCTTCCCCAATCTCAAACAGACATCCCTCCACCTCCACTGCCACTCCAGTTGCTGCCTCATACATAGGGCCCTACCAAATTCACGGTCCATTTTGGTCAATTTCACGGTCATTGGATTTTAAAAATAATAAATTTCATGATTTCAGCTATTTAAACCTGACATTTTACGGTGTTGTAATTGTAGGGATTCTGACCCAAAAAGGAGTTGTGTGGGGGTCGCAAGGTTATTATGGGGGGGGGTGCGGTATTGCTACTCTTACTTCGGCTGCTGGCTGGGATCCCAGCTCTGAAGGCAGAGCCGCTGTCAGAAGCAGCACAAAAGGAAGGATGGCATGGTATTGCCACCCTTACTTCTGTGCTACTGCCTGCAGAGCTGGACCCTCAGTCAGCAGCCGCCACCCTCCGGCTGCCCAACTCTGAAGGCGGCAGTGCAGAAGTCAGGGTGGCGTGGTATGATATTGCCACCCTTACTTCTGCGCTACTGCTGGCAGGGCGCTGCCTTCAGAGCTGGGCGCCCAGCCAGCAGCTGCCACTCTCAGGCCACCCAGCTCTGAAGTCAGTGCAGAAGTAAGGGTGGCAATACCGCACCCCTTCCTAAAATAATCTTGCAACCCCCCTGCAAATCCCTTTTGGGTCAGGACCCCCAATTTGAGAAACACTGGTCTCCCCCATGAAATCTGTATAGTATGGCATAAAAGCACACAAAAGACCAGATTTCACGGGGGCATACCAGATTTCATGGTTCATGATGCATTTTTCATGGCTGTGAATTTGGTAGAGCCCTACTCACACTCTCTTTCCTCCGTTCACACTGTTTCAACCGCCATTTACCTTGTTGGCTCACAGATCAACCTCTCTGCTCCCACGCTGTCTCCCTGACTGTGTCCTATGGGGAAATGGATTAGATGCTATCTGATGGGGCTTCTCCATCTCTTGGGCAAACTCCTGGAGCATCCGTAGGGAACAATCCTGCTTTGGGTCCCGTCTCCTCACGGGACTTTGCCAGACTGATTCCACAGCATGTGGTGAAGGGGCTCATCCCACTGATTCTGCGTTTACTCACAGTCGTTATGCTTATATCATGAGGGGGTTTCTTCATAGGACATTTCAGACCCTTTGTAATCTACCACATGCTTTGGCTCTAAATCCCACAGAAAACCCTGGAGAGACCTCATTAGATATGCTCTTACATTCAATTGCTAATGGTTTAAGGACCTTGTAAGGTAATCTGTAAAATTTGTTCTGGAGGGGGAAACAAGGGCTTGTGTGCATTTTCTTCCCCTCCCCTTCCCTTTTATTCTGATGGATTAAAAAGACCTGGAAGGCTTTTGTTTGTGTTTAATTTTTTTCCAGCCTGGCTTTTACAATAACAATTCAGGTCTTTTCTACTTTCTTTTTCCTGGAAGGCTCGATGGAGGATTGGAGAATGTGTATTCTTATGAAATCAGATGAATTAAGAGGAGAAAGTTTTACACAGCTAGAATAAAAAAATCTGTTTTTTAACACCTAACAATATAAAATGCCTAACAAATAGTTTGGAGAAAACCTCTTTTTGTTAAAGATCCAACCCTCTGGCTCTTCAATGACCTACTCAGAGAACTCCCACTCCATGGATCTGTGTGCTCTAAGGAGCTGGCAGCAACAAGTAGGGAAAATGAGATTTGGCATTCTTGCTAGTTCTAAGATTAAAAATTAAGCAGAGCCCCACCTACTCCTTCCTACTTAAAAAAGTTCTTTCAGGACTCTCTATTCTCCATAAAGAAGCAAAATAATGGCACAAATTCCATTTTTTCCCTTTGCAGTTCACTTGCATGGGCTTTTGCTCAACTCCTCATCTGGCAATGAAGATAGAAGGAGCAGGAAACCAAAAGACTTGCTCTAATCCCTGCATGAGATGCACCTTGTTCTAGGAGTAGCAAAGAAATCAAAAGGTCATCCCAGTACACTATTCCTCCTGAGTATTCCAGGGTCTCTGTTTTCAGTCTTTCTATTTACATAGCACCCACTGCCTGGTGCCTGCCACAGTCCTCCTGTCAGAGGTGGGCATTATTCTGCTTTTTTCTCATGGAGAATCTGTGAATCTTGCAGATTATTTTTCCCTTGAAATGCCCCACTCTCTGCACACACACACCATGTTCCCAAGGAAGGTGGTTTTTGCCACACTGAATTTTAGGCTTTTCTCCCCTTCTTGTGATTAGTGTTTGTGATTTCTTTATGAAATTGTAGTTAAATCACTTTACTCTGGGACCACAAGCCCTACTTTGTACTAATCATATTTGGTATCACAAGGCAGACCTGTGGAGGTTCTGTGTATTTAGTGATGATGTTTCTTAACAAGTTTAACCCAACCTTTGAATTTCCTGGTTTGTAATGCCTGATTTTGGGATAATTACCCCATCCCTTTAACATAGTTTACCCTAAATTACTTATACATACTCTCAGCCCTGGTCTACACTATGAGTTTAGGTTGAATTTAGCACCGTTAGATCGATTTAACCATGCACCTGTCCACATGATGAAGCCATTTTTGTCGACTTAAAGGGCTCTTAAAATCTATTTCTGTACTCCTCCCCGACGAGGAGATTAGCGCTGAAATCGACCCTGCTGGGTCGAATTTGGGGTAGTGTGGATGCAATTTGACGGTATTGGCCTCTGGGAGCTATCCCAGAGTGCTCCATTGTGACCGCTCTGGACAGCACTCTCAACTCAGATGCACTGGCCAGGTAGACAGGAAAAGCCCTGTGAACTTTTGAATTTCATTTCCTGTTTGCCCAGCGTGGAGAGCTGATCAGCACAGGTGACCATGGAGTGCCAGAAGCGCAAAAGAGCTCCAGCATGGACCGAACAGGAGGTACTGAAGCTGATCGCTGTATGGGGAGATGAATCCGTGCTATCCGAACTCTGTTCCAAAAGATGAAATGCCAAAGTATTTGAAAAAATCTCCAAGGGCATGAAGGACAGAAGCTATAACAGGGACCCACAGCAGTGCCATGTGAAACTTAAGGAGCTCAAGCAAACCTACCAAAAAACCAAAGAGGCAAATGGCTGATCTGGGTCAGACCCCTGGACATGCTGCTTCTATGATGAGCTGCATGCAATTCTAGGGGGTGCCCCCACCACTACCCCACCCCTGTTCGTGGACTCCTGCAAGGTGGGAGTCGTATGCAACAGGGATGAGGATTTTGGGGATGAGGAAGATGAGGAGGAGGAGGAGGAGGGTAGTGCACAGCAGGCAAGCGGAGAAAGCATTCTCTCCGACAGCCAGGAACTGTTTATCACCCTGGAGCTAATACCCTCCCAACCCTCCCAAGGCGGGCTCCCAGACCTTGAAGGCGGAGAAGGCACCTCTGATGAGTGTACCTTTGTAAATATAATACATGGTTTAAAAGCAAGCATGTTTAATGATTAATTTGCCCTGAAGACTTGGGATGCATTCGCAGCCAGTACAGCTACTGGAATGCATTCAAGCAACATCCGTTCTTTATCTCTCTGTGTTATCCTTAGGAAAGTGATATCATTCATGGTCACCTGGCTGAAATAGGGAAATTTTATTAAGGGGACATTCAGAGGCAAAATTTTACCTTGTGCTGAAAACACATGTGCTATGTAATGTTAACAGCTTGGTTCACCGTGAAAGAGTCTACCCATTGTTCGCTAAAATGTGTCTTTTTAAATACTACTCTCCCTTTTTTTTCCCTCCCACAGTTGCAAATGTTTCAGTGCTCCCCCTATCATCTCCATCCCACAGGCTAACACAGATAAGAAGGCAAAAAAAACCGCACTCGTGATGAAATGTCATTCAGTCCTCCTGCACAGAAAGAGCTCAGCAAAATGTGTGGAGGCAGACAATGTCAGAGTCAGGAAAGCACAAAATAAATGCGAGGAGAAGGAGGGATGCGCGAGAGGCGAGGTGGTGGGAGCAAGATGATAGGTGGCGGCAGCATGATGAGCGGAGGCAGGATGCAATGCTGAGGCTACTGGAGGATCAAACTGATATGCTCCTGTCTTATGAAAGGAGACTGAAAGAGCTTGGCTTGTTTAGCCTAACCAAAAGAAGGCTGAGGGGAGATATAAATGCTCTCTATAAATATATCAGAGGGATAAATATCAGGGAGGGAGAGGAATTATTTAAGCTCAGTACCAATGTGGACACAAGAACAAATGGATATAAACTGGACACTAGGAAGTTTAGACTTGAAATTAGACGAAGGTTTCTAACCATCAGAGGAGTGAAGTTCTGGAACAGCCTTCCAAGGGGAGCAGTGGGGGCAAAAGACATATCTGGCTTCAAGACTAAGCTTGATAAGTGTATGGAGGGGATGGTATAATGGGATAGCCTAATTTTGGCAATTAATTGATCTTTGATTATCAGCAGGTAAGTATGCCCAGTGGTCTATGATGGGATGTTAGATGGGTTGGGATCTGAGTTACTACAGAGAATTCTTTCCTGGGTGCTGGCTGGTGAGTCCTGCCCACATGCTCAGGGTTTAACTGATCGCCATATTTGGAGTCGGGAAGGAATTTTCCTCCAGGGCAGATTAGCAGAGGCCCTGGAGGTTTTTTGCCTTCCTCTGCAGCGTGGGGCACGGGTCACTTGCTGGAGGATTTTCTGCACCTTGAGGTCTTTAAACCACGATTTGAGGACTTCAATAACTCAGACATAGGTTAGGGGTTTGTTACAGGAGTGGGTGGGTGAGATTCTGTGGCCTGCATTGTGCAGGAGGTCAGACTAGAGGACCATAATGATCCCTTCTGACCTTGAGTCTATGAGTATGGTGGAGCTGCAGGAAAGGCAGCAGGAGCACAGACCATCGCTGCATCCCCTGTGTAACCGACCGCCCTCCTGCCCAAGTTCCATATCCTCTTCACCCAGATGCCCAAGAATGTGTGTGTGGGGGCCTTCGGGCACCTAATGACTCCACCCCAGAGGACTGCCCAAGCAACAGAAGGCTGGCATTCAATAAGTTTTGAAGTGCAGTGTGGCCTTGTCCTTCCCTCCTCCCCTCCTCCCCCACCCCTCCCGGGCTACCTTGGAAGTTATCCCCCTATTTGTGTGATGAATTAATAAAGAATGCATGAATTTGAAACAACAATGATTTTATTGCCTCTGCAAGCAGTGATCGAAGAGGGGAGGTCTCGTTTGGCTTACAGGGAAGTAGAGTGAACCAAAGGGTCGGGTTTTCATCAAGGAGAAACAAACAGAACTGTCACACCATAGCCTGGCCAGTCATGAAACTGGTTTTCAAAGCTTCTCTGATGCGCAGCGCACCCTGCTGTGCTCTTCTAACTGCCCTGGTGTCTGGCTGCGCGTAATCAGTGGCCAGGTGATTTGCCTCAACCTCCCACCCCGGCATAAACGTCTAAAAGACTGAAATGCCATGGAACGCTGATTCTGGGCCCGGAAAACAAGCACAGACTGGTGGGACCGCATAGTGTTGCAGGTCTGCGATGATTCCCAGTGGCTGTGAAACTTTCACATGCAGAAGGGCACTTTCATGGAACTTTGTGACTTGCTTTCCCCTGCCCTGAAACGCAAGAATACCGATATGAGAGCAGCCCTCATAGTTCACAAGCGAGTGGCAATAGCCCTGTGGAAGCTTGCAACGCCAGACAGCTACAGGTCAGTTGGGAATCAATTTGGAGTTGGCAAATCTACTGTGGGGGCTGCAGTGATCCAAGTAGCCAATGCAATCACTGAGCTGCTGCTTTCAAGGGTAGTGACTCTGGGAAATGTGCAGGTCATAGTGGATGGCTTTGCTGCAATGGGATTCCCTAACTGTGGTGGGGCAATAGACGGAACCCATATCCCTATCTTGGCACCGGAGCACCAAGGCAGCCAGTACATAAACCGCAAGGGGTACTTTTCAATGGTGCTGCAAGCACTGGTGGATCACAAGGGACATTTCACCAACCAGGGCCGGCTTTAGGAAGTGTGGGGCCCAATTTGAACAGTTTTGACGGGGCCCCAGCAGGGATGACTAAAAAAATAAAAATAACGTAAAAAAAACACATGGGGCTTGTACTCACCGGGCGGTGCTCCGAGTCTTTGGCAGCGGGTCCTTCACTCACTCCAGGTCTTTGGCGGCACTGAAGGACCCGCTGCCGATGTGCCGCCGAAGACCCAGAGCAAGCGAAGGACCCGCCACCGAAGACCCAGAGCACCGCCAGGTGAGTAAAAATTAGAAAGGCGCCTCTAACCGGGGAAGGGATTCTCACTGGGCGTGGGGCCCTCTTAGGCGCGGGGCCCAATTCGGGGGAATTGGTGGAATAGGCCTAAAGCCGGCCCTGTAACCAACATCAACGTGGGTTGGCCGGGAAAGGTACATGACGCTCGCATCTTCAGGAACTCTGGTCTGTCTGAACAGCTGCAGCAAAGGACTTACTTTCCAGACCAGAAAATAACTGTTGGGGATGTTGAAATGCCTATAGTTATCCTTGGGGACCCAGGCTACCCCTTGATGCCATGGCTCATGAAGCCATACGCGGGCACCCTGGACAGTAGTCAGGAGCTGTTCAACTATACGCTGAGCAAGTGCAGAATGGTGGTAGAATGTGCATTTGGCCGTTTTAAAGCTTGCTGGCACAGTTTACTGACTCGCTTAGACGTCAGCGAAATCAATATTCCCATCATTATTACTGCTTGATGTGTGCTCCACAATATCTGTAAGAGTAAGGGGGAGATGGGAGAGGGCGGGGTGGGAGGTTGAGGCAAATCGCCTGGCCACTGATTACATGCAGCCAGACACCAAGGCGATTAGAAGAGCACAGCAGGGTGCGCTGCACATCAGAGAAGCTTTGAAAACCAGTTTAATGACTGGTCAGGGGGCTACAGTGTGAAAGTTCTGTTTGTTTCTCCTTGATAAAAACCTGCCCCCTTGGTTCACTCCACTTCCCTGTAAATAAACCGCCCTCCCCTCCCCGATAACTGTCAAGGTATCCCGGGAGGGGTGGGGGAGAAGGGAAGCACCAGGTGGGGTGGTGGAGGAGGGAAGGACAAGGCCACACTGCACTTCAAAACTTATTGAATGCCAGCCTTCTGTTGCTTGGGCAGTCCTCTGGGGTGGAGTGGTTGGGTGGCCGGAGCCCCCCCCCACCACGTTCTTGGGCATCTGAGTGAGGAGGATATGGAACTTGGGGAGGAGAGCAGTTGGTCACACAGGGGCTGCAGCGGCGGTCTGTGTTCCTCCTGCTGCCTTTCCTGCTTAACAATACGCCGGAGAATATGAGTTTGATCCTCGAGTAGCCCTGAGCATTGCTTCATGCCTCCTTTCATCATGCTGACGCCACATCTCCTCTCGCTGGTCCCTCCTGTCCTCTCGCACATCCCTCCTGTCCTCAGGTTCATTTTGTGCTTTCCTGCACTCTGACATTGTCTGCCTCCATGCATTCTGCTGGGTTCTTTCAGTGAGGGAGGACTGCATGAGTTCAGAGAACATGTCATCTCGAGTGCATTTTTTTTCACCTTCTAATCTTCGCTAGCCTCTGGGATGGAGATGATAGGGGGAGCGTTGAAACATTGGCAGCTGCGGGAGGAAAAAAAGGGAGAGTAGTATTTAAAAAGACACATTTTAGAGAACAATGGGTAGACTCTTCCACGGTGAACCAAGCTGTTACCATTACATAACACACGTGCTTTCGGTACAAGGTCGCATTTTGACTCTTATATTGATGGCCTGCTGGTTTGGTATGAGAGATCACACACGCAGGGCTGGCGGGCAACAGAATTCGGCTTGCAGGCAGACATGATAAGCCATAGTCTTTTGGCTTCTTTAACCTTCATAACATGTGGGAATGGTTTCAAGCAGCAGCGCTTTCATGTCCCATAGGAAGCACCAGTTGGGTTGGCCATTTAAAATGGGTTGGCCATTTAAAAGGAGGGGCTGCGGTTTTTGGGTTAACGTGAAGCACAAACCCAACTAAAGCCCTCCACCCCACCCTATTCTCTGAGATGATCGCTTCACCCCTCCCCACACCATGTGACACACAGAGGAGATGATTTCTGTTCAGCCACAGGCAAACAGCCCAGTAGGAACAGTCACCTCTGAATGTCCCCTTAATAAAATTCCCCTATTTCAATCAGGTGACCATGAATGATATCACTCTCCTGAGGATAACACAGAGAGAGAAAGAACGGATGTTGCTTGAATGCCAGCAAACACTGGGACCATACGCTGCCATGCTTGGTTATTCCAGGGCTGCCCAGAGGATTCAGAGGGCATGGGGTCTTCAGCGACGGGGGGCCCCCGCTTCCGAATTGCCGCCGAAGACCCGGCACTTTGGCAATGGGTCCTGGGCGGAAGGACCCCCCACCGCCGAATTGCCACCAAAGACCCGCCCCGGGACCTGCCGCCAAAGTGCCTGAAGGACCCCCTGCCGCGGGTCTTTGGGACACTTCAGCGGCGGGTTCCGGAGTGGAAAGGACCCCCTGCTGCCAAATTGCCAACGACGACCCGGAGTGGAAGAAGCTCCAGGGGCCCGGACCCCGCAAGAGTTTTCCAGGGCCCCTGGAACGAGTGAAGGACCCTGCTCCATGGGCCCCGAAAAACTCTCGTGGGAGCCCCTGTGGGGTCTGGGGCCTGGGGCAAATTGTCCCTCTTGCCCCCCCCCCAGGGTGGCCCTGGGTTATTCAATTATTCCAGACTACGTGCTACTGGCCTGGTGTTGTAATGGAGGATGGAATAAGGCTGTCCTCCCCAGAAACCTTTTGCAAAGGCTTTGGGAGTAGATCTAGGAGAGCTTCACTGAGATGTCCTTGGAGGATTTCTGCTCCATCCCCATACACGTTAACAGACTTTTCCAGTAGCTGTACTGGCTGCAAATGCATCCCAAGTTTTCAGGGCAAATTAATCATTAAACACGCTTGCTTTTAAACCATATACAATATTTACAAAGGTACATTCACCAGAGGGGCCTTCTCTGCCTTCAAGGTCTGTGAGCCCGCCTTGAGAGGGTTGGGAGGGTACTGGCTTCAGGGTGATAAACAGTTCCTGGCTGTTCGGGAAAACGTTTTCTCCGTTTCCTTGCTGTTCGCTAACTTCAACATCCTCCTCTTCCTCATTCCCTAAATCTGCATCCCTGTTGCATGAGAGTCCATTGACAGAGTCAAAGCACAGGGGTGGAGTAGTTGTAGGGGCACCCCCCTAGAATGGCATGCAACTCATCATAGAAGCGGCATGTCTGGGGCTCTGCCCCGGAGCAGCCGTTTGCCTCTCTGTTTTTTTGGTAGGCTTGCCTGAGCTCCTTAAGTTTCACATGCCACTGCTGCGGGTCCCTGTTAAGGCCTTTGTCCTTCATGCCCTTTGAGATTTTTTTCAAATATTCTGGCATTTCGTCTTTTGGAACAGAGTTCGGATAGCACAGATTCATCTCCCCATACAGCAATCAGCTCCAGTACCTCCTGTTCGGGCCATGCTGGAGCTCTTTTGCAATTCTGGGACTCCATGGTTGCCTGTGCTGATGAGCTTCGCATGGTCACTTGTGCTGATCAGCTCCCCATGCTGGGCAAACAGGAAATGAAATTCAAAGGTTTGCAGGGCTTTTCCTGTCTACCTGGCCAGTGCATCTGAGTTGAGAGCGCTGTCCAGAGCGGTCACAATGGGAGCACTCTGGGATAGCTCCCGGAGGCCAATACCGTTGAATTGCGTCCAAATTCAAGCCAGCAGGGTCGATTTCAGTGCTAGTCCCCTTGTCGAGTAGGAGTACCAAAATCGATTTTAAGAGCCCTTTAAGTTGACAAAAATGGCTGCATCCTGTGGACGGGTGCAGGGTAAAATCGATCTAATGCTGCTAAATTCAACCTAAACTCGTAGTGTAGACCAAGCCTCTGTCTAATGCAGTGTTACTCCCTGTGAAGCCCAGAGCCCCGTTGCTTCTGGAATCACATTTTTGGATTGAATTAGAGCTTTACACTGAGATGCGTGTTCAGGCCCTACACATCCATGTGGAAAGAAAGGCAAAGGGCACAAAACCTCTTCAGTAGATGTCACAGTCTCAGTTACTGCCTCATTGTTGGCTCATGACCAAGGGGAAGCTGAAGAACTGTATGCAGGGAGCCCAGCACTGGGTCACAAGTGGGTATGAATCAGACACTACCTGCTTTGTGGCAGAGGGGGATGGGTATAGAATATATGAAATTTGCTTTGTCTGCTTATTGGCCAGCCGAGGGCGCTCCAAGACAGGCAATCATCAGCCAGTTTAGGTCCAGACTGGAGAGCCCATAAAATGGGGAGTGAATATGAAGATGCAGCCTGTGTATGTACAGCATTCGCAGCCCCTCGTGAGTGGGCTGGGGAATGGAACGTATGTCTCCGACACGGCAGCACAGGCTCCTTACCCTGAGGTGGGAGATCCAGCTTCTTGGGAGTAAGAGACCAGGACAGGGAATGGAACCTGGGTGTCCTGCATAGCAGAGCAGAATACCAGCTTCAGAGAGTGCTGGGTCAAACCACTGCAGCACGCCCAGCCCCCAGCTAGCAAGAACCTGGGACAAGGAATGGAACTGGGGTTTCTTGCATGCTTCTGGGCATAAATACCCTCTTTCGAAAAGGGAAGGGGGACATCTTGTTGAATTGTGTCAAAACCTTAAAGATTTAAGTAGACACCCTTTGTGGAAATGCAGGTGGCAGCGAGAAGAGAATCAGAAGAGGGTGAAGGCACATAACAGAGGTTTCACATCAATCCTGACCCACAGAACTGCCTCCTATTCCAGGCCTGGCCTTCCTCCCAGCTCTGCTAAAGCCCCCAGCCCTGCCCTGCAGCCCCAGATGCAGCTAGTGACTCCTCTTAACATAATGGGGCCGTGTCTTCCAAATTCAGAGACAAGTCCAAGCCTTTCACTGAGGGCTTGGCTATACTACAGGTTATAGCAGTATAACTTATGTCACTCAGGGGTGTGAAGTAAGATATACTGACCTAAGTGCCAGTGTGGACAGCACTATGTTGGTGGGAGAGCTTCTCCTGCTGACATAGCTACCAACTCTCACGGACGTGGTTTTATTATGCCAAGGGGAGCATTCGCCCATTGGCAGAGAGCATCTTCAGCAGACTTGCTGCAGCAGCACAACTGCATCAGTGCAGCTGTGCCGCTGTAGTACGTCTAGTGCAGACTAGCCCTGAGGAAAAGGCTGGTATGCTAAGGATCAACACCTTTCTTTGATACTAGATCCTGCCCCACCTGAGAGCACAGCCCCTGCTCCAGCTAGAATTGGTTGCATCACAAACAGTGAGGGGAGGATGGAGAAAGGGAACGAAGCAGTTGCCTCTCTCGCCCAACTGAGGACACAGCAGTCAGCCCCCAACTACAGCTGACCCAGGACAAGGGGAGGCCTAGCAGGATAACACCCATGGACCAGATGAGGAGCTCCTGCTTTACTCTACAGCACCTCTTAGAGAGAACATCTCGGAGTTCACCTGCAGGTGCGCTGCCTCCTGTTTCTCTCCCCAGGCCCCTGAGTAAAGTGCACAAACATGGCCTAAGATGTCAGAGCACAGAGCAAGTCCCTTCTGCCCATCATAGTGTGGGTGCTAAAAGGTCTTAAACACTAGGTGTGCACTTTTGCCTGTTTTCTAGGATTTCCCTGGACTCTTCCTCATCTTCACCTTAGATAGCACCACTCAGTTGAACGGAACTGGGCCAGCTGGGCCTAAATATTGGTGGAGGTAAGAGGAACCCTACATTTGACTCAGGCTCCAGTGCAGGCAGAGCTGGGTCAGATGGCAGTTGGTGGGGAAAACCCCCCGCTCGCTCTGAGAGACTGGAATCAGAGCCATCTCTTGGGTAGGGTGAATTGGGGCAACCGCTCTGGGCTTTGCACTTTGGGGGGCTCCGTACTTTGACATCATGGTGTCAGATGCAACACTTCGCACACACCCAGCGGAGTGTGTGTGTGTTGCTCAGGGGGGTTGGGGATCCTAGGGGCCATCCATGGGGGAGATCATGGCAGTGGTTCTTGGGTTCGCCCCACAGCGCTGGAGCCAGCAGCAATTGTCCCTGCATGGGCCCTATGGCCGGTTGTCTGGGAGATTGCAGGGGGGCGGGGGCGGGAGGGATGTGGTGGGTGGGATCAGAGACAGGAGGTGGCGCCAGAGGAGCGAGGGGTGAGTGCAGGGGTGGGGGAAGCACAGCTGGGACCTCCCAGCTGCATCTCACAGGGGTCAGTGCTGCCTTCCTGGGGTCCCCAGCCCAGGCTGCAGGGTCACAGGAAGGCCCCAGCTCAGGGAGCCTGTGAGAGGCCCCTTCATGGCTGGTTATTTCTGTGTAAGGCAGGTGGCTGGTCCGGCCCACCGGGCCCTGGCCCATGAGCTCCCCGCAGGGGTGCAGAACGGCTCGGGAACTGGCCCCCACCTAGAGGGTCCATGCACAGCTCAGTCCTGGAGCAGGGCTGCCTTACGGTGAGTTTTTTTTTAAATTATATTAACTTCATTATAATTATACATCAGAACTACAATATAACAACATTATAATTGTACAGCTGGGCACTATCAATATTTAACCTGCAGCTGCCGTCGAAGTTCACTGTAACCAGATTTCACCTGTATAAAAAATGTTAAGGGGCCCATAGAGGCTGATTTGTGCCAGGCCCCACAGCCCTCTAGGGATGGCCCTGACTGGAACTAAGGCTCCCACAGACAGCTGGGACACAGGGCAAACACAGCTGGAAGCCCAATATTTGTGCTGAAAACACTAAAGTGAACAAAAAGCGTTGGGCCCCAAGTGCCTGCCTGTAGCCCAGAGCACGAATGGGGTACAGGAAACACAAGGCTACAGTGGGGCACTGCATGCTTGGGAGATCTGGTAGGCCCAGGAGCTTAGCACTTACCCTGATAAAAGGGGCCACGGCTGAAGGCCTCCTTCTGGCTAACTAGGATGTGGCCCTGCTGGCTAGCAATGGAATGTTATGGAGCTAAGAGACCAGCTGCCCCCATTACCCAGCCAAGGGGTCCAAGCAGAGGTAGGGGTGCTGTCCAGGGAGGCAGGTACACCGAGCTATGGCACAGACAGGACCCATCTAGAAGCAGACTTGCAGGGGTTGTGAAAAGGTGTAGTGATAATCAAGATGGCCCATTTCAGACAGATGACAAGAGGTGCAATTATCACAAGTTTTTTTCTCCTACTGATAATTGCTCATCTTAATTAGCCCATAGAATTGATATGGCTACTTCCACCTTTTCATGTTCACTGTATGTATATATATCTCCCTACTATATGTTCCAGTCTATGCATCTGATGAAGTGGGCTGTAGCCCATGAAAGCTTATGCTCAAATAAATTTGTTAGTCTCTAAGGTGCCACAAGTACTCCTGTTCTTTTTGCAGATACAGACTAAAACAGCTGCTACTCTCACCACTGGAGAACTAAATGAGGCCATACAGGTAGAGTTAGTGAGGAGAAGGGATAGTGCTTGTGAAATGAGGGAAACCTCTATGGGATGGAGTGCTGAGATACAAGAGGGGATCTCCAACTGAGATGGAGACAGTGAACCTGAATCTGCCTCCATTTCTCCCCCAGTAGAGCCCTGCTCAATCTCCCACCCTCAACTTCCTCTGCCCTGCCTATGAAGCAACACCTGCTGCATGAGTGAGCTGGGGGTGCAGGCCATACCATACCAACAGTGCAATTGCAAGGGCTTCCCAAAGGGGGCAGGTCCCTGAGGCCAGCACCTTCTCCTGAGACGGTTCCACCACCACCACCTCCCCTAGTTCTGAGTTTGACAAGGGGTGCTGCTTTCTCTTGGCAAGCCCCCCACTCCAAGCCAGCAGCTAGACTAACAGCTATCAGATGGATGGGGGAGGATATGACAAGGAGGGTTTAGCCTGGTTTATAGTTGGTGGTGGAAGGGTGGGGAGAACCACAGGTCCCTCCCATACTCACTGCCCCCACCCTTGGCCTCACTCTGCCAGTTTAAGCAATTAGAGCACATTGGAAAGTCAGGGGGGTTGAAATAGTTACTGCCATAGATGGAGACAGAGAGTGAAGGCTCCCACTACCATCAGCAAACAGGACCCAGTTTGTACGGAGGGCCCTGGATAGCACAGCTTCAGGCTGCTGTGAGCTGCCCCCTCCCTCCCCGAAATGCCAGGGAGGGCAAGTGAACTGTTTCTCACATTAGATAGGAAAGTAGATAAGCCCCTCAGCCCACAAATGTCAATACTAGCTTCTGCAGCACATTACAAGCGTTGCAGGAGTAGGCAGGCATCGGCCACAGCTGCTTTCTCCCCATGGCAAGGCAGTGGAGCCTGTCTGGATCAGGGCAGTGCTGAGCCAGTCAGTAAGAGATAACCACACTGCCATCCATCCTTACAAGTCAGACCCCAGTGAGATGAATAGGAGCAATTCACATGCCAGCTCTATTGTTTCTGGCTTATTGCCAGCTGGAGTGGACATTACTGAGGCTGCCAGCCATTACACTGTGAAATGACTTGTTCCTTCCCAGTCAGGAGACAGAGGCTGGGTTCTTTCAGAGAAGAGAGCTTACATGCTGGAAAATGCTGCAGAAAATCCTGCAATGATGATGCACACAGGGGCTGGACTCAGAGACGGATGCCTGAGCTTCCCCAACAGTTGTGTCTCACTCAGTGGCAGCTCCAGCACTGGACACTTCTCACAGCAGTGCCTAGCTCACTGGGGAAGGAACGCAAGGGAGTATTAAAGAGCTCGGCACACTGTCCCTACCACATTCATCCTGCAGGAAGCCCACCCCCTGAGCTGTGGCCTGCCTGAGGGAGGCACTCCATTTCTGCCACACGCCACACGCCACACACACACACACCCACACTCCAGTAATGACTGCACTGGGACACAATCTGCTGCCACATGTTTATTTCTATTCAGTGTTTGTTAAGGGACATGGAAAAGCTACAATGTCTCACAGGGATGTCAGCTGCCAGGAACTCCCTCCCATCTGGTCAAGCCACAGGCTGCCTGGTGCAAGAAGCAGCCTTCCCTCTCCTCTCCCCAGGCCAAGTGACCTCCCTATTGCAGCACTGCAAAGGGAGATGGGTGGAAGGGAGGGACAGACAGGCCATGGACTCTGATTGGCCTACCAGGCACATGGGCACAGCCAGCCAGACCCACCCACAAGCTCACACTGAGTTTTGCCCACTTATGAGGGTGGGAGGACAGGCAAGAGGTGGAGACTAATAAAACCCTGCCTCTGGAAAAAGGCTCTTTGCCAATCAGAATCCAGCAGGGTGGCAGCAGTTAGCAGCAGGAACAATGAATGGGGGAGAGGAGTCATGGGTGAAGGGGCGAGGGGTGAGTTTCCTTATAGTTTCTGTATTTCTCCTTCCTTCCCCTCCATGATGGTTTTCCCTTTTGGGATCTATGGATCGGTTCAGTGTTTTGCGTTGATAATGTCCAGGAATTCAGGCTTGAGGGAGGCGCCACCAACGAGGAAGCCGTCTATGTCATGCTGGGAGGCCAGTTCCTTGCAGGTGCCACCAGTGACTGAACCTACAAAGATGGGCACGATTCCAAACAAGGGTTAGACACTCATGGTCAACACTGTGGGTGGGATGGGGAAAGGGACTGGTTATAGGTAAAAGCTCTGATATCTTATCTATAGGCACCAGGCTGAGTGGCTAGTTCACTGCTGCCCCCCTCCCTTTACCCAAAAGAGGGGTCCTGCAGATCAGAACAAGAATGGGGGGGGGCAGGGAGTGGGGAAGGGAAGCATTTCCCTATCATTACAATTCAATGGAAAGCTGGTTGGGATATTGAAGAGTCCCTCAAAGAAAGGGGTGGGGGGGGGCAGTTAATGATAGTAGCAGGACTCGGTGTGCACTTATATGTAATAAAATAATAGGGGGGAGGGATAGCTCAGTGGTTTGAGCATTGGCCTGCTAAACCCAGGGTTGAGAGTTCAATCCTTGAGGGGGCCACTTATGGATCTGGGGCAAAAATTGGTCCTGCTAGTGAAGGCAGGAGGCTGGACTCGATGACCTTCCAAGGTCCCTTCCAGTTCTAGGAGATTGGTATATCTCCAATTATTACCTTATTACCTATCCCCACCAAGCTTGACTGCACTTTTCATCCGTAGATCTCAAGTGCTTTCAGAGGCAACACGTTTCATTACCCCCATTGTGCACATGGGGAAGCTGAGGCATGGGGTGAAGTGACCTGCCCAAGGTGACCCAACAGGCCAGTGGCAGAGTGAGGAATTGAACCCAGGTCTCCTGAGTCCCAGACCCTCTTTCTACTAGGCCACACTACCTCAAGCAGCACAGTGGCCCCACTGGCCTGGCAGAGAACAAGAGAATAGCTGTACAAGTGAAAGGACAAAAGGCAGAAACGAGCAGGGGAAGAGGGGGGAATGACCAATGTTATGCACTCGAAAGGTGCCGGGGCTGTTTACCTCCATAGATAATCCGAGTGGACTGAGCAACAGCTTCAGACACATGACTTTTTAGCCACCCCCTCAGCTTCTCATGAATTTCCTGAGCCTGTAATGAAACCAGAGCTGCATTACTGGAACACCAACCCAATCGAGGGAAGAGTGGTTTTTAGTCAGAGACCTCTGAAAGGGGATGAGAGAGATGGACACCTGGCTCCTTAACCCTGTTCGTACCTGCTGGGGAGTTGCAGTTTTACCGGTTCCAATAGCCCAAACTGGCTCATAGGCAAGAACCACCTTGCTCCAGTCCTTCACGTTATCTGGGGTGGGGAGAAGGAAGCAAGTGTTACTTGGGAGATGAGACACTGCCCCACCTACTGGGGAGGGCAGAGCAGGGAGGCTATCCAGCACATACAGAGCTGTCTGTTGTTGGAGGAGCAGTTGGGTGTTCAGACACGTGATGCTGTTCACACAGGCTCCCAAACAAGCGCACACAAAGCCAGCTCTGTTGCCCTCCTGGAATAAGTTACCAAGGAAGAATAATATACTTCCCAGGATCTTACGTGTGGGGTCCCTCCAAAGCAGAGGGAAAAGCGACAGAAAAAAAATATTCTTCCCCTGGGAACCAAAGGGAAAACCCCCACCACTCTTACCAGCAATCACTTTGGTCTGTTCAAAAACCACCTTCTCTGTGATGCCAGCTTCTCTCTCATCCAGTTTCTCTCCAATGCAGGCGATGACACCAAGACCCTCAGCCAGGGCATGGGCTACCTTCTGCCCAATCAGCTGGAAGGGGGGGGGGGGGAGACAAGTTAGCCAGACACTCACAGGCCCACCCTGGAGCTCAGTCCCCCACCATGGAAATGTTAAAGCTGTTTTTTCCCTAAATCCCAAAGTAGCCCACCTCATCAGACTCCCCAAAAACATGTCTTCGCTCTGAGTGGCCCAGGATCACCCAGGTGGCTCCAATGTCCTTTATCATCGCTGGGCTGGAAGGGGAGAAAAGAGCGAGATTAGGGCCTTGTGCCTGTCCTGGGAAGAGCCCCTAAGGACTCTAGGTTCATTCAGCTCCATCACCCCGTGGTGGGCTCACCTGATCTCTCCCGTGAAAGCTCCCTTTGGCACCTTATAACAGTTTTGTGCTGCAACCGCAATCTTTGCATCAAGCTTCTGACGGGTGAAATCAAGGTAAATGGAGGGGGCTCCGCAAATAACCTCTGGAGGGCAAGAAAGGGCATTAACCTCATGGGGGTGGAGCAGATGTCACACCTGATCCTCTCCCAACTGCTGAATCCTCTCTTCCCCCCACTCCATCCCCGATCCATCCCTCTCCCTCAACTCCACCTCAAGTGCTCTGCTAAGCGGAAGGAACCCTTCCAAAAAAATCACCTTACTGAAACTTGGGGACCGACAGAGCAGGGACATTTCCACTCTAGTTTAAGCTTCTCTTAAGGGACCCATGGTGAGTATCATCAGAGGAAACTCAGTTCATTGTTGGTATAGACTAGAGGGGAGGGCACAGCTCTGGGGTTCTACACCATAGCACAAAAGCAGAGCAAGGACCCCATGGAACTTTCAGACTGAGAAACTGGACATGGATTCTGTTCTTGTTGGAGCGAATTTAGACTAGCTGGGAGTTAGAGCGGAGCAGCAAGTTAACTGAGATTGTAACTGAGTAGGGCGCAGGGTAGGCCAATGCAATTCTGTGGACTGCAGACCCAGAGGCCAATTCCACCTCACATGATCTACTCAGCTCTGGGCTCCTCACTCCCAGAGAAGAGCCACAGAAATGCTCAGGGGGCTGCAAAGATTAAGCCTTAGGCTGTGTCTACACTGCAGACCTTATAGCAGCACAGCTGCGCCACTGTAAGGTCTCCTGTGTAGCCGCTCTATTGCTTCTGTTGGTGAAAATTGTGTCAATCAGGAGTGAGGTTTTCTTCACACCACCGACTGACAAGTTTTTGCAACAAGAGTGCTACTTTAGACAAAACCTTAGGGCAGCAGTCCCCACACTTTTCAGGGTCATGCCCCCCTCCTTACCCTGCCTGCATCCCTCTGTGCCCCAGAGCCAGGGCTCATGGGGGGGCAGGAGGAATGTGGGCAGGGGTAAGGGAACTGAGGCCAGGGCCACAGCTGGGCCATGGTTGGCGCTGAGAGCAGAGTGCAGCAGGGTGGCACTCCTTCCCCACCCCCCATGGGGGCTTACCCAAGCCCTGCTGCCCCCTACCCCCAAACGTTCCTCTGTGACTCCCTAGGGGGGCATGCTCCACAGTCTGGGGACCTCTGCCTTGGGGTAGATTCAAAGAGCTAAATCTACCAAGCTCATAAAACCCACTACTGGGTTGTGTGTGCACGTGAGAAATGCATGGAGTATCTGAGAAGGCAAGAGACACAGTGAAGAGGGGGATTGTTCAGGAGGAGCCCTGATAGAGACCAACTAGGGGGACAAGGGACAGTTGCTCAGGAGCTATTCCCTAGCACTGAGGGGTCTGGGAGCCTGGGGGTAATCTCCCCATCAAAAGGACTTGGAATGCCACTAAGGTCACCAAGAACTAGGGCCCCAGCATATTGGCCCCTAATCTAATCTAGGGAATAGATTAGAGGGAACCTTGTTAGGCTGCTTCACCACTTATAATTATAGGAGGTATCCACCATGGTCATGTGACAAGTTATGAGGAAATCAGCCTGGGAGCTCCCTAGGCATCAACTGAGGGCTTGTCTACACTTCAGGGGCTACAGTGCTGCTGTGGCTCCATAGCTTAGATGCTTCCTAAAGTGATGGAAGAGTTTCTCCCATCGCTGTAGTTAATCCACCTCCCTGAGCAGCAGTAGCTATGTCAATAGAAGCATTCTTCTGTTGACCTACAGCTACACTAGGGGGTTAGGTCCTCATAGCTACTGTTCCCAGTGGTATTACACTGCTGAGCAACCGAAGCTAGGTCAATTTAATTCTAAGTGTAACCCTCAGACACACTCAGTTCTGGGCATCGTCTGCACCCATCCTAGGCAGCTTGCCTGCCTTGGGCATGGCCGAGATAAGGAAGGGAGGAAACAAAAGTGATGCTGCCAAGTGAAGGAAAAACATGCAGAGATCAGGTGCAAACCAAGGCTACTGCTTCCATTGAGCAGGTCTGGTCACATCCACTAAATGTACAGGCTTCCAAGCCCCATTTCAGGCAGCTTAATCTCTAAAGCCCTAGGGACCTGGATGCAGTGACCACATCATAAGAGCCTTTATGAACACACTCTAGGGTCCTGCCATTCTATCTGTGCATTGGGACTAGATGAGAGACCCCCTCCTGGAGGGAGACTTTGCAGTCTAACTAGTGGCCTCCATTTGGAAGCATACAGAACATTTTTAAGTCAAGAGGTTTATTAAGGTTGTTCATTTAGCTGGTTAATGATTACGTGGGAAGAATTGTTGCATACTTGGTATGTGTGTGTTACTGAAGCTTTACCCTCTCTGCAGCAGGGAGCATTGTGACAGCAAAGGGGAGGAAGCCTGCAGCTGCCTAGTCTTGCCTCCCCAGAAGGGGTCACTGTTGTAGCTACTGGTACTCTCCCCTGCACATAATAATTATCCCATGACCTGGAGCTAAGCAAGGATGATGTGTGTGGGAGGAGGGGCACAGAGGGGCTGCCACCAGCACCTCTCCTCTCCAAGGCCAACCCCTTGATCTTTAGTAGCCAAGGGAGATCTGGTTTCCAAAACCAAGTACAGTAGCTAGTATTTTTATCCCAGTCACCAACGGATATATTTAGGTCTCAGCCTCCTGAGAGACCTTTGACATTTCTTCAGAGCACTTCCCCCAAAATAGCAGTTCCCCCTCCCCCCTGCAGGAGGCTCCTAGCCCTTTCTGAGGAGATGGGCAGCAGAAGATCCAGAGGCAGAGGATATTTCAATGGTGGCAGTGGCCAAAGGACAGCAAGGAGATGATGGTGGAAGAGACCAGCTACGCTGCTGCTGGAGGACACAGATACCAGCTGAAGCTGCCACAAAGAGAAGTTGGTGAACAGGAGCTCCAGCTGCAGAAGTACAAACTCTGGGGCAAGGAGAGATAAAAAGGGCCTGGTCTGTCCAAACAAAAAAAGTTACACCAGCTAAAATAAAGGTGTGATTTTACACTGATTTTTAGTTAAATGAGTGTGTATCTCATGTCAGTTTCAGTTACAATTTAAGGAGTCATGTTAAGCCTAGTTTAACTCAACTTGTGCAGTGCCCTTTCTTTTTCATCAGTTTTTAAACCTACAAGTTAAACCAGTGCAACTTGTGTGTTTAGACAAGCCCAATGGGAGACTAAGCCACCAGAAAGGAGCTCAGGGTCCATCTCCTAGTACCTAGGTTCAGAGATGCCTAGAAGTCATCTCACCCAATGGCCGACTTGGAGGCCTACTACTTGGAACATTGCCAGCTAGGAGCTCCAGGGAATGGATAGAGAGGTCTTCCTCTCCTGTCTGGCTCAGTGGGGTGGAAGAACTCAGGTTACCCCCCTCCAGGTTCCAGCTGGGAATCTCAGGAAGAAGGATCTCAGGGCTTGTCACTTGCTCAGCCCCCCCCCAGTTGGGGAGTAGCCATAATGCACACAAACTTGACCTTTAATACTCACCGGTGGGGAGCAGAGCTGAGAGAAGAAGCATGGGGGGAGGGATAGCCCAGTGGTTTGAGCATTGGCCTGCTAAACCCAGGGTTGAGAGTTCAATCCTTGAGGGGGCAACTTAGGATCTGGGGCAAAATCAGTACTTGGTCCTGCTAGTGGAGGCAGGGGGCTGGACTTGATGACCCGTCAGGGTCCCTTCCAGCTCTATGAGACAGGTCTATCTCCATAGATTAGAAATGGTGACAGACCAAGCTGTGGGGAGCACAAAGGGACAAGTGAAGCTTGGGAGACTAGATGGAGGCAGCATGTGGGTGGGGGTCACTTGCCAGGATTACCGGAGTATACCTCACTTAGTCACTTCCCCGCCATGGCGGGGGCCTCGGGGCACTGGCACACCCGTCCCTCCCATTCTCTGCATGTGGTATGCAATAGTCCCGTCTCCTGAGCGCTGTAACGTTTTGATCTCATTGTGGCGCTAGTGGCCCATGATAGTCCGGAGGGCAGAGTAGATCTGATGGGCCCCGACTCAGGGGAGAGGGAAGAGATGAAAGGGCTCTAAGGTCCCCACCCCACTGTCTGGGCTCCCCAGACAAACTCGTGTCCCCTTCCTGAGCGGCCTCCCTCCTTCCCTTCCGCCCCGGGAAGCAATCTGCACCCCATGGCCTCCCCCCGCGAGCAGCCACCTCTCCCCCCTCCTTCCAGCGAGGCGGGGATCCCAGGCGGCAGCAGCCGCCGCATCCACATGACGCTTCCCCGCTCGGCAAGCGCAGGCAGCAGCAGGAGGAAACGAGTCATTAGGTACGTGCGGGCGGGCACAACTCGGGGGGGAGGGGAATGAGCGGGGAGTGCGGGCAAACGAGACCCGCCGGGGGCTCCCCCAGCCCTGCCCTAGGCGTGCGTCGGCTTCTACCCTCCCCCCTCCGCCGGTAACAGCTCAGACGGCTCCACAGGCGACTCCGCGTCCCTGGGCGGCCTGCAGGGCCACCCACTGCACCGTGGGGCTGCTACAGAACAGCCCCTGGTTACCCCGGTCCCCTAGCTCCCCCCACTTTGGTTAGCGGGTTAACTCAGCAGCCGCTTGTCCCCGCTCCTACAGCCTCAGCACCTCAGAGTCCGGGGTATCGGAGGGGTCGGGCAGGTGGGCGCTATGCTCAGGGCTGAGCCAGGCTCCCGCAACCTCCCTCACACAGCTACCCACTAGGGCAGCCAATAGCAACGTCTACAGACCCCGGAACAACCCCATGGGGCCACTCTCCTCCCAGCCCACCTCCCACTCCACCCCCTCCCCTCACCAGTGTCCGCCGGGATCTTGCCGCTGTTTAGGGTGTGGATCAGCTCGCCTAGGCTCTTCTTATCCCCGTTCATCTTCCAGTTCCCCCCCACGCAGAACTTCCTTGGTGCCATGATGGGGACCGACGCTGCTCTCTAGGCGCGGACCCGAAGGAGACTGAAAGGTCAATGCGTCCGTGCGCGCAGCCCCCAGCTCAAGCCTCTTTATAGCGAAGCGCGCCGGAGACACGCCCACATCGGTCTGAACGTTCCACATGCTCCGCCCCTAGAAGCGTCTCCGCCTTGCACTCGCTCCACCTCGTGGAGTGACAACGTTCCTCTAGCTCCACCCCTCCATGTGTCACCGTTCCGTTGGTAGCGGCTCAAAGGGGGGAGGTCGAAACGGCAGCTGCGCTACCTTTACCCTCGCACCGACAGGGCGGAAGGGGCAGAGCAAGGCCACAATTGTCACTAGCCTCCATGACGCTAGTAGGGAGGGCAAATAAATTCCACAGCTACCTAATTATCTTCAATACCTGGCACCAGCAAGGGTCACAGCTGCCAAACAGAACTTGCCATGGGGCCACCTGCTGTTCCCCAGGTGGGCATGGTGAAGGGGCTGAGTAGGAAAGACCAGCCTTCCCCATCCCCCCCTTTGTAAAGGAGCCTCCCATGAATTAAGAGAGAGGTGAGGGACAGGAAAGGGGGCTCCTTAACTTCCATCATTAAAGCAACCATGGATATTGGGGAGTTAGCAGGGTGTAGACAAGCAGACTCACCCCTGCGGCACCTCCTGCTGGTGCCTTCTGGGAATTAGCTCTTTTCCCAGCCAGGAATGCCCTCTGCAGGCCAGTGATCTGCCTGTCCTCTTTGGCCCCATGTCCCTCCCTGGACCTGGTACCCTTTTAACTGGGGTGCTGCCCCTTGGCAGTCCCCCACCAATCTTGGGTCTCCCCTCCCTGGGGAACCCCCAACCACTATTCCCACCTTGCCTCAGTATCAGGCTACTGCCAGTCATCGTCTAGCCCCTATGCCCTAGGGCAGACTGCAGTATCAGCCTACTCATCACTGGCAAGGTTGGGTCAGGACCTGCTGCCTTTGCCTACCCCTGGGCTGCCCTCTGCAACCCCCAATACCTGTTGCCTTCTCCTAGGCCACAGCCTGGGGCTTTCCAGGCTGGAGCTCCTCAGCCTGTCCCCAGCCCTACTCCACTCACATACCCTGTCTCTAGCTCCTTAGAGGGAGACTGTTTAGGCTTCTGGCTCACAGCCTCTTATATGGGCCAGCTGGGCCTGATTGGAGCATGGTCACAGCTGAGCCTACCTTCCCTAATCAGCCCAGGCTTCTTGCCCCAACCACAGCCCTCTCCTGGGCTGTTTCAAGCCCTTCAGGGTAGGAGCAGGGGACTAAGAGGTTATGGCAGGGAACCCAGCATCCAGGCTTGGATTCTGCACTCAGCTCTACTACTGCCTTGCACTGGTCTGACTCTGTCCTCCTTCACAGTGGTGGGAACAATGACATTGTCACTGTCAAGCTTATCACCCCAGCTAGAAAGGCTTAATTATTTCAGAATTAAAAATATTTGAGCTGCTATGTTCTACAGGCCCTGGAGCACCATCACCTCCAATAGAGCTCATGTTCCCTAAGGATGGAAGAGCAAGGAGGGCATCTTAGAGCAGATTAAGAGACTGAGATTTATGGTCAGCTGCCTTGGCAATTCCTGCTGGAAAACTGGTCTTTTCCTTGATGCCATGATTAGAATCCAGAGAGTGGAATTAATCCCAACTCTGATCCCAGCCATTTGCCTGCAACTCAGAGGACAGGTCCCAATCTGCAGGAGATAAACAGCCTCTGTCCCTGCTCTGTGGGGCGAATACAAGAGGGCACAATGCCAGGAAGGAGAGGATAGCCTCATGGGACCTCCACAAGGACAAGAAACCATTCAGTATGTACTACGCCGATAGACCCATGCCATTATGGATACTTAGAACGCAGGAGTCCAGAACAAGTTCCCAGCTCCAAGCACCTAGACCTCATGCCCAAAAAAGTAACCTGACATGTTTTGTATTTTATTACGTGCGTGCACCAGCAAATGGATAGCACTTTCATCCTGTAAAAGGAGGAACAAAACAATCATGTACCACCCCCAGCAACTGGGCAAGGAAGGGAAAGGGAATTGTTCAGGCACATCACATGTAGGGCTTTAAATAAGAACGGATGTTGACCTGCATCCTTTTCACTATCACACCACTACAGAAAACAAAACCAGAGCTGTGTTCACCAGAAAGGCTGCTGCACTGTGCATCCAGTAATTTCTTAAGGGAACGCATTATTACACCAATAATCAAGTGTGGAAAACATAAGTGAGTGGATCATCATAGCCAGAGCCACGGGTATTTAGGCATGAACAACCCTAAGAGTTGCAAACTCACTGAACAATCCAGGGGCAGATACCTCCAGTTGATGGGATATTCATTAGGCACAGGTAGCACAGCCATCTTTAACCTCTGCTTTAATAGATACATCTCCTGCATCAACATCATTGTCCACAGGCTAGGACAACAGGTGCCGACAAAGACAGGAGGGCATCTAGCTTTACAGTGAGGTCTCCCATTCAAGTTTCTTAGCACAAGGGCTCATATGCCAAAGCAGAGAACTGCAAGTGGCAGGGATACACTGAGCACTGCCTTAGATGAGGAAGGAGTTCAGATACCCCAGCTGACAGGGCCCCCCACTAACATATGGGACAGACAGAAGCCAGGGGGTATTTAGATTTTTATTTTATCCTTCGTGTATTTTGGCATTTAAGGGGCACACAAGGAGGAAGTGGTGCTATTTATGGCCCACATTATTTCCTGCACAGCACCCTCGTGTAGGAGGGGGCACAAGGGAGAGAAGCCACCCACCCATGATACACAAAGCCACACACACACATACATACATACACACGCCCCCCTCCTCCCCTTTCAGCCTGAAAGGGGATGGCATAATTACACCAAGCAGCAAAGCACTAGAGGCTGTGTCTTGGAGTAGGGAGTAATGAGAGATTTTATACTGAAACAAATCCATCTGCCCACCCCTCTTCACTCATGTCCATGGGGGCCCCAGCCCCCAGTTTTATTAACCAAGGAACACCTGCCCCCAGAGTTACAGCAGTGGCACAGGTGGAGAGACAGTGGAGAGTGGGGTGAAAGAATATGCACTGCTTCTCTGTATTTATTGTCACTGCCTCCCCCCCCTCCTCATGCCAGCAGCCTGCTCCCCCCTCCGCACACAGTAGGAGGGGGTTCTAGCTGGGAATCCGCTGATAGAAGTAGATGTAACCGAGATCCTTGGGTGGCTTCTCAGATGCGCATACTTTCTGGTCATTGTAAATCACCCACCTGAAACAGAGATGGAGAGATGAGGGCCACCAGCTTGCAGCTGACCTGCAAGTCTGTCCCCACCATATGGCACAGTGGCCTGTTCCTCTCTTTTCCCTCCCCCCATGACAGTGTGTCCAGAGGGAGAATGACACTAGACCACTGAAGTAAAGGGGGAATTATACTGGTTTATCCTTAGAAGCTGCTGCCTTTAGGCTACTTCTTGTCCCCTCAAGCCCTTCTTACCTGCCATCCTTCTTGATATGGCAGACATAATGGCCACACATGGTGGAAGTGCCCATGTGGCTGATGAAGGCAAAGAGCTGATACTCTGAGGGAGAGAGGAAAAAAAGAGGTGATCAGAGAGAGACAGAGGTAGGGAGGGTTACATACCCTTGGATACCCTCATCCCCCTGAAGAGCTCTCTAGAGAGGAGCTATTGTCCCATGACTCCCTAGAGAGGCCTTCAGAGGTCTGGGCCCCAATAATGGCTGAGAAGACATGTTTCATGATGGAGTAGGTGGAACAAGGCAGCTGCCTGATCACAAGGCCAAGAGAATTTTAGATCCAAGCTCTGTGGAGATACTGGTGAAGCAAACAGGAGGAGAGATGATAGCTCCTTCAAGGCGTCCCGGCCCTACCTGCTGCCTACCTCCCAGAGCTTGATGGGGGAAGTAGATGAGAGAGAAGGCCCTGGCTCACACATCTACTGTGTGGGGCTTTCCACATTACAGCAAGTAGTGTAGCAGCTTGGGCATGAATTCCCACAAAGATTTAGCTGGCTAGAGCCCAGGTATTTTGATAGGGAGACCAGAAAAGAACAGTCTCCAAGGCAACACAGAGATGGGGTTCTGAAGAATGGGAGCAGAGCCCTCCTTACCTCCCTGGCAGGACACCCCTATTCCTCTCCTCCATTTGACTAGACACCACATCCCATTCATCCCTCTGATGATTCCCAGTGGGCACAGACCCTTTCCCCTTCCTCTCTGTTACATTGCCTCAGCAGCCAGATCAACTCTTGGGAGGTGCTAGAATCCCAGGGATCAGTGAGAGACCTGAGAGTTTAGGGAGGCTAAAGCTCTGGGGAAGGCTGGGGCCCCATTGGTTAGAAACCACTACCACCATCCCCGGGAACTAACCTGCCCCCACAGAACCCAGAGGAGGGCAGAACTCATGCCCTCCAGTGTCTAGGACTTACTTCCAGGCCCATCGCGCACTTTGGGACCCACAGGGACAGATTCAGAGATGGACTCAGCCGCAGAGCGCCCCTCTGAGATGTCCATGGCAGCCTCTGCATCCAGGTCATCAATATGACTGAAGATCCAGTCCACAGCCCGCTCCAGACTGTTACTCTGCAGGGAGAGGGGGAAACTGTCAGGTGAGGAACCCCTCATCAATCTAAGCACCTCCCTCCCCTGAGGATGCCATTCCCAGGCACAGCCCTATAAGGTTGCAATCCAACAGTAATCTCATCCTTGCTCCTCACCGTGGCTCTTAGGGCTTTCATAGCCTGATCTCGGGAGAAGCCCATGGAGACAATGGTGGCCACGCTGTCTTCTGAAGGGGGGTCTGGACAGATGATGGTGGAACCTGGCCCACTAGATCCAGAAAGAACCAGAGGGTTGGCAAAATCTGTAGCAGAAAACAGAACATAGTTCAGAGGGATTAGCTCTGGTGGTGGAGAAACATTTTAAGGTCTCAGCCCTGGCCTCTCCAGCAGGCAGTGCTGTAGCATATAGCACATTGATCTGGGTGGGAGGGCTTCGTCATGGTCATGTGTTCTCATACCTGGATCATCCATGTGCGACATGATCCAGTTCATGGCAGCCTCAGCCCCGCTGTTCCCTGTGTAGTACACAGCTTTGCGGCAGGCATCCATGGGAAAGCCCATCTCCACCAGCTGGATAATTACCGATTCATCCAACATGGGGGCTGTGGGGGGACAGAGATTAGAGGAGCCTTGGCAGCCCTGCTCCCACCCACCGCTTTAGTGTGAGTTCTGTCCCCTCCCTCCCACACAACCTTATGCAAACCTCAAGCCTCCCTCCCTGGCTGAGTCTCATGTGAGCCTTGGCTAAGTCCTTACCCCCACAGCACGCAGGCCTCATGCAGGGGGTGGAGAGATGAAAGTCATGAGCCAGGCACTCCCTAGCAATGGCTCAGGAGCTTTGTCTCCTCTTCACCTCTCACCACACCGCCAATCTTTGTGCAATCAAACCTCTCTCTCAGCTAGACCTTCTGGATGCATTGTGCATACCCCACTTCCCACTCCTTCCTAATATGGGCCCACACAAACCTACAGCTGAAAGAGCTTCTGGGGTCAGCAACATCCTCGCACAATGAGCATGCAAGGGGGCACAGTCACTGGCAGAGGGACAGGAAGAGAGAGACTAAAGGAGGAGGAAATCATTAGCCAGGGAGACAAGTCATGAGGAGAGCGAGGGAGTGAGTCAGGCACTAGGAGGAGGAGAGGAGAAGAGTCACTAACATGTTGGAGAGGAGAAGTGAGGGGAGCAGAAGGAGTCGTCGTCCTCGTTGCCATAGAACCCCAGGCTACCTTTGGGCTCGTCTGGCGTCACCAGTGGAGGCGCAATGTCTGGCATCTCCTCCTCACCAGCTTGCAGCCCTGTCCCCTGCAGTGCAGAGATGTCCAGCTCCTCTGGCATTTCGATAGAGACATCTGTAAAAGAGTCTGGATCAGACCCTCAGGGATGTGTTCAGTGAGCTCAAAGAACGTGGATGAGCGGCCCTCAAAGATAAGCCATTTGGGGTAGAGAATGCACATGGGATGTTCTGCAGCAGCAGTATAGCAATGCAGTATGGAATGCTCTCCTCTGTCAGTAGTGACCCCAATGCTTAAGCATGGGGGCGGTGCTACACAGAGCAGCACTGGGGACTCATTGATCCCGATGCTTTGTGCTTCACCTCACTCTCCTTACCGAGCTTTTTGGGTACCCAATCCAGGCCAAAAGTGAATTTCTTGATCTGGATCACCAGATAGTCTGGGAAGGAGGCAAACCGGGTTGTCCTGAAAGAGAGTGATACGTCATATCTGGGCAGGTTACCCTGTTACTTTGTTAATGGGGGAGGGGGAGAGGGAGAAGGAGGGCTAGGGGAGACTGGTTGGCTTGGGGAGAAATCAAGGAAGGGGGTGTGGAGTCTTGCACATTCCAGAGCTACTGCTGGAATACAGAGGGAATGGTCTGTATGGCTCTGGGTCTCCCCACTGTACTCAGCACTGAGCCTGCCAAACCCTGAACAATTCCCAGAGGAAGTGCTCTGACTGGAGGAGAGCTTAACCTAGCATTTCCCAAACTTTTAAGGGTGAAGACCACCTCCAGGAAAATCAAACACTCCTCCCTCCCCTGCAAACCCTGCCATGTGGTACAGGCCACTGGAGATTTTAGAATTCTAATTAAATACAGGTAAAACAAACACGTATGGATGCATTTTAAACTATAGTTGAAGGAATGAGGTATATTCAGCACTGGATGTAAGGAAAGGTGAAAGAATATGCACTGCTTCTCTGTATTTATTGTCACTGCCTCCCCCTCCTCATGCCAGCAGCCTGCTCCCCCCTCCGCAAGTCATTATTCCAAACTGCAGTAGAATGTTAATAATGTCAACTTGAAAAGCAACATTTCTTTAGCCCTGTTATTGCTAAGGGGTATCTTTCAGTTTTTCTGTAACAAAATGTCTCCCCCCCCCCCCCCCCCATGGGCTCTGCTAGGCTCCTTGGGCTCAAGTCCTTCTTGACTGGGAAAGGAATGCCAGTGGCAGCAGAACAAACAGCCACTCAGCAGACACTGTAGCTCTTCATTACTGCCTTGAGTTACTATGATCTGTGTTTTGGACAGCAAAACAGTTAATAAATCTGACATTCAAAGTATCATCACTGGCATTCGAGTTAGCCCTGCTGAAGTGATGGGGACAACTCATCCTTCACAGCTATTGTTTCAGTCTTTCTGTAAACTCAAGGAAATTTTGGTGCACCGGTTGCGCTCATTTCATGTTTTGAAAGTTTTGTTCAACTTTAATAACTAGAGCAGGGGTAGGCAACCTATGGCACGGGTGCTGAAGGTATCACGCGAGCTGATTTTCAGTGGCACTCACACTGCCCGGGTCCTGGCCACTGGTCTGGGGGGCTCTGCACTTTAATTTAATTTTAAATGAAGCTTCTTAAACATTTTAAAAACCTTATTTACTTTACATACAACAATAGTTTAGTTATGTATTATAGACTCATAGAAAGAGACCTTCTAAAAACATTAACATGTATTACTGGCATGCGAAACCTTAAATTAGAGTGAATAAATGAAGACTCGGCACACCACTTCTGAAAGGTTGCCAACCCCTGAACTAGAGACTTCTTTTAAAACGAAAGTTAGGGCTGGGGAGAACAACAGAGTGCTGTCCACATCTCCCTTCTAGGCTAGGCACACTTTAAAGCATAACTCAAATTAAGAATGTCAGAACACTGACAATAGGGCATCAATACCACTGCCAATTTTTCTGGCTTTCCATTGCTTTGTTTTCTGTACCACCACAGAATGCAGTGTTGCGGACCCCACAGCCACCTTAACTCTGCCCACGGTAATCCCCATGGAAAATGGGACAAGACTGAGCCTAGAGGCTCAGGAACCATCCCCCAGGGCTGACAAGTCATGGATTTCTAAGAGGGGAACTGGCAGCCCTAGGAAACATCCCTGCCCACGGTACTGTAGGAAAGGGGTTCCCAAAAGGGCTTTTCACACTCTGATCTCTATCCTAGATAGCACCTCCAAACCACACTCACTTGAGAGCCACAGACTTGGCCTGCAAGGCTGTGCTCCAGAAGTCATCCACCTGCTCTGGAGCCCCGTAGGCCTCTAGACAGGAGCTGAAAGGCACCTTGGCTCGGACCAGCTCAGGCAGTGGCTGCTTCTCCTCTTCCGCCTGGCGCTTCCTCTCCTCATATTCCAGCAGCTCATCTGGGGACAAGGCAGAGGAGTCAGGTCCAGATTCCAGGCACCTGCTGTTGGCTACCTCCAGAGGCAGGACACCAGGCTTGATGGGCCCATCAGGACATGTTCCCTAGAGTGGTGCACAGCGCACACAATCTCCTCCAGCCATCAGGATGGTTTCATTATGCTGAAGTGCCACAGGCTAAGTCACAACCCTTGCCTTGGGTGAGGCAGGGGAAAGGTTTGATCCCTAACTCGAGTGACTGATACCTGTCCACAGAATCTCTGAGGAAATCCACCCTGCCCAACTCCATGGGGTGATGAAGGAGAAGTATTTGGCTACAGAACACCTTGCTTCTTCAGGTCCTTGAGGGATCCTCTCAACCCCAGTAAAGAAGCACAGTAGGTAGAGTTTTCTCACTGATCCCAGTGCCTGCTGTCCCTTCCTCAGTCACCATCAGGCCACTGACCTTTGTTGAGTGCAGCATCCATGGGCACGGGCAGCTGCATAATGTAGTCCACACGCTGGGTGTATTTCACCTTCTCTGTGGCTAGGCACTTGAGCTTCTCCTCCACCAGGAAACGGAAGACCTCATTGGGATTCTCTGAGCTGCGGCAGTTCCTCTGGGAAGGGCAACATGGTGAAGGTGTGTCATATCAAGGTGGCCAGATCAACCAATCACAGGAGCAGCAGCCCCACGTGGGACACAGACAACGAACTGTCTCCACTGTCCCTGGTCCAAGTGTAGAAGCTGGAGCCCTTCAATCAGCACCACCAGTCTCCAGAAACCAATCCCATTCCCACCCCAAAGGAGAGGGTTCCATTTTTAGGGGGAGCTCTGGGTACTCCAAACTCCCCCAAAGTCTACACACAGCAATTTCACAGGGGCTGGGGGTGAGCCCCGAACAAAAGGCCCTGCCGTTGGGCACCCTCATCCCCTTCTCCCAAAGCGGTCACTCACTGGTATCCTGAACCGTTAGTTCTGGTGAACCTGGTGTTTCAAAATACCTGTATGCTGGCCCCCTCCCTGCATTTCCATCCAGCCTAGGTGCCAACCCCTCATTTGCTGGAGCTCAGAACAGGAGCTTCCCCCTTCCTAAGATTTCAGAAAGTGTGGCTCAGTCATTACCTCCACCATGTTGATGAAATGCAGGAAGAACTCCTGGGCGTCTTGCTGCCTATTGGTGGAGAATTCCGGGTGCCCTTTGCCAATGAGAGATTTAAACATGCGTGGAGCAATGCCATCCTGCATGCCCTAGAAGAAAGTGGGGAGGAGAGGAAGGAGTGAGCATGGCCTCCCAACAACTCTGCCCTGGGGTACATCTTTCCAAACCCTGCCTCTATTTAGGGTCAACACCCTGGACAGTGTCTCCACAGAAGATCCCCCACACCATCACAGATATGCTTTAGTGAATTCCCTCCCCATGAGGGTAGTGGGGCCCCAGTCCTCACCTTCTGGTTCTGGTCTGGTTGCTGCTCTCCGTCTCCAGAGGCTGGCTTTGAATACTCCCCAGAGAGTAGCCCATGGCCCAGCTTGGCTCTGGAATAGCAGAGGATTCACCATCAAAGCTGTACCAAGCTGCTTCCAACCCAAACACTCCTGTCACTCCAGGAGCCAGTTCAATCACTTTGAAAGTCATGTTGACTTGCCTCGGCTGACCTCAGCTCCCTCTTCCTACCTAGCCCCGACTCCTCTGTCTCATCCTGCTCTGCTGCCCCCAGCCCTGTCTGATATCTTCCATCTGAACACCTCACAGAACTTTAGAACTGAGCCTCAGCTCCTCCATGGCCAACGGGTAAGGATTGTGGAGGGACAGCCTCAGCCATTCACAGAAAGGCAGCCAGCACTGGGCTGTGACAGTCGTTTACCAGCCACATCTCGCAGCAGCTTGGCACAGGAAGTGAAGCCCCACAAGTGACTCTGTACAGGAGGCTGAGGGAGGCAGAATGCAATCCCTCCAAATCAGCAATGGCTGCGGCCCACGTCATGGAATAGCTGGAAGCAGACTACACCCCATTCCCACCAGCAGGTTGAACAGATTTTCTAAAGTGAGAGAGAGACACTTTACTGCCCAGGGCGGGCAGGAGATAACATGAGATACCCACTATCAATCCTTCACTGTGCTCTCTTGGGCCCAACTTCTCCCCCTACCACCTTCCTCTACTCCCATCTTCTCCACACTCACATTCACACAGCCTCAATCACCAATTCACTCCCATTCCCTTGCACACAACCCTGCCAACCCAAGCCAGCCCATCCCCCTCTCATTTTAGCAACTGACCCAATCCTCACCTGCTCAGAAACATCCACATACCTATTCCTCCTCAACTCTAGACTGAGAACCTCTCCAGAGCTCAGTCACCCCCTCCCCTGCCCCCCACAGCCTTTGAGACTCCTACCCAAGAACCACCTTTAATTGTCGCTGGCCCCGGAAAAGCAGAGGACACGTGCATGCAATTAAAATATTCCCAGATAAGTCTGTATTCCCTGCTCCTCACACAGTATGCAGCCTCTGTGGGACTAGCCCAGCATTTCTCAAATGCGGCCACCAAGGGGTTTTCCTGCAGCCACGACAGCCTCCTGGGCAGAGATGGGGGAGGGGGCAAAGCAGCAGCCGTTCCCTGCAGCCCTCTGCCTCCGGTGGCGGGCTTCAGTCCAGGGTGGCGGGGCTTCAGGAGGGCTGGCTTTGCTGGGTGCAGTGGTCAAGAGGCAAGGAGCGGGATGAGCCTTGGGTGCGAGGCTGCAAAAGGGAGCTTAGAGCAATGGCGGGGGAGCAGCAGGGCCCAGGGACAGTGGGGGGCTAGGAAAGGCAGCAGGGGCTACAGGCAATGGGGGGAGGCAGCAGGGGCCAGATGCACCGAAATACAACTGTACATGATTTTTATTACTGAACCTGCAAAAAGCGCCCTACATAAATCAATGACAAGGATTTGGAGGTGTGTATATGCATATTTATTTGTTTTTTCTAAAGTTAGTTAAGTATTTCAGAAAAATTTGCCAGTTGGTGGCCGCACTCTCAGGCCACCACAATTTTTGTTATGAGAACCCCTGGACTACCTCCACCTAAACCGGTATACTCTTCTCTCAGGCCTGGTCTATACTGGGGGGGGGGGGGGGAAAGGTGTCGATCTAAGGTACGCAACTTCAGCTACGTGAATAGTACCTTAGCCCGAATTACTTACCGTCCTCACGGTGCGGGATCGACGTCCGCGGCTCCCCATGTCGACTCCGTACCGCCATTCGTGTTGGTGGAGTTCCGGAGTCGACAGGAGCACGTTCGGGGTTCGATATATCGAACTCCGAGAAATCGATTGCTACCCGCCGATCCGGGTAGTGAAGACGTACCCTCAGACACCTCTCTCTGTGCTGCAGAGCCAGACACCCTCTGCTGACAGCTAGGGGTACTACACCTACCAGGAGTTTCTCAGTGGCAGCATGGGTTACTGCACCCTGCAGGACATTTGCCACTCTATACAGTTGTGAGATTGAGGCTGGGGCTTAGACCCTTTAATAATAATAATAATAATAATAATTGGAGATATACCAATCTCCTAGAACTGGAAGGGACCTCGAAAGGTCATCGAGTCCAGCCCCCTGCCTTCACTAGCAGGACCAATTTTTGCCCTAGATCCCTAAGTGGCCCCCTCAAGGATTGAACTCACAACCCTGGGTTTAGCAGACCGATGCTCAAACCACTGAGCTATCTTTAGCCCAGGGGTCAGCAACCTTTCAAAAGTGCTGTGCTGAGTCTTCATTTATTCCCTCTAATTTAAGGTTTCGCGCACCAGTAATACATTTTAACGTTCTTAGAAGGTCTCTTTCTATAAGTCTATAATATATAACTAAACTATTGTATGTAAAGTAAATAAGGTTTTTAAAATGTTTAAGAAGCTTCATTTAAAATAAAATAAAATGCAGAGCCCCCTAGACCGGTGGCCAGGACCCAGGCACTGTGAGTGCCACTGAAAATTAGCTCGCGTGCCGCCTTCGGCACCCGTGCCATAGGTTGCCTACCCCTGCTTTAGCCCATCAAGCCCAATCTCCTGGTCAAACCTCAACTCTTGGAAAGTTCCAGAGATATTTAATGACTTCAAGGGGTTGGCATCTCAGAAGAAGTGGGACCTACTTGCAACACAATGCAATTTAAGAATGGGGTTGGACATGAGGCCCCCTACTAGAACACCCCAAATCCATACCACATCCCCCTTTCTTCAGAGCACTACATACACTTGGGTGCTGAAGTCCTGTGTGGGGTCTGCGGGAGCACTTTGGAATATCTTCTCCAGCTTGTCCACATACCTGCAAAGCAAACCAGAGAGGCAAAGAGAGCTGCAGACAGAGCACCAGGCTGCATCCAGCAGGGTAAGATCCCAGCATTAGGGATCTTTCATGCTGATCCCCGGCACCCCTCAAAGGATGGAGTGAATTAATTCCTCTCAGAGCTCAGGTAGGACTGGGGCAATTGGGATGGAGACCAGGACTAAATGGCTAAGTAACCCACAATCCTGGAGCAGTGGTGAGGGGAGGGGGCCTTCCCTTAGCTCACTTACTTTCTCTGGAAGTCAGGGATGCTGAATAGCACCTGCACCACAGAATTGAGGTAGCAACTATTGCCCAGGTTTCGGATGCCAGTGTAACCAGGGCCATAGAGGGGTTTGAGCTGCACCCCAGACTCCTGGATCAGCTCCCACTCCCCAATGCGCTGATTCATGTCAATCTCCAGCTCGGTCATTGTCTTGTCTGTCTGTGGAGAGAAGAGATGGACCAGGGGAGCTCAAACAAGAGCCACAGATACATTCTGGGCCATCCTGTTTGGTGAAAACTATGATTTGGGGGAGGAGGGGGAGAAAGATATGTAAGGGTGTGCAAATGTCTAAGAGATGCCAATGCCAAGGGGAGAAATATTTTTTGGGGGGCCGGGGGGTAGAGAAGGGGAACAGGGCAAGTCTGAGCCAAGGAAAAGGAGCTCAGGAACCATCCCCCAGCACTGAGTTGTCAGAGTCTGAGGAACCAGCTCCCCAAGGGAGGCCCCGTTGCTTGGAGTACGAATAGAAGCCACGAGGGAATGAATCTTGGGGGGGTGAAGGAGAAGAGAGGGAAACAAGTCAGCTCTCTGACCACTGCATAGTAACTAAGTTACGGCCCCCACCCTGGTTGGTGACCGGAGACTCAGATCCAGCTGAGGACTCAGTGTGATAGAGGACAAATGCTTACAATACCCTAAACAAACCTTACTGAATTAGGTTTAATACGTTTGGGGGGGGTCCATTGTATTAAAAATGTAATTGATAGTGTGTTATTGTAGGATTGTCTGTAGCGTGGGGAAACATTAGGAACTTCAAAGAACTGTTTTGGACAATATGTGAGAAGTGGGTTTCCTAGGAGGTACTTGGGTGTAGCTTCAAAACACCTCCCTAGGGAGAAAAAAAACCCATTGTCTGCTGATTACCTGCTCCTGGAAACTCAGAGACCTCTGAACTGTATAAAGGCTGGACTAAATTTTTCATGAGTGTGCTAGTTCTGAGGTTGTTAAGAACTTGTGACCACAGACGAGACCCCTCTGCTGGGTCTGAAGGGCTAATCACTGCCAGAACCCATGTCAGAGTTGGGGTGATCTCTGGTAAGCTTATTAGCCTGGAGATACTCCAGTTAGCAGGGAGAGAGAGACGCATCACCACCCAAGAGAGGTGACAGCTGGGGAGCTGGAACCCTGAGAGTGATGCCCTTGCTGAACCCCTGAAGGGAAATACAGGTGCAATTGTGACACTCAGACCGCTTGTTTTGATTGGGAGTTTCCCTCTCACCTTCTGCATCTTGAGCATGTCAATCCCAAAGTGAGCCAGGTGTTCAGCCAGGCTGGGATCCAGCACCATGTCATCCTCATCATACGAGTAAACGTCTGCAGGAAAACAGACAGGAAACGGAAAGAAACTAGCTTATACCCCAACCAATCCCAGATCCCATTAACACCCACCCCTTCTTCCTCAACCAACCTGCGGCTAGGGGGAGGGTGCAACATAAAGTGCTCAGAGCTTTAGGGTCTAACAGATTGTCCGAGCCAGTGGTTTTCAAACTGCAGGTCACAACCCAGTACTGGGTCACAGTGGCTCTGGTCAGCACCGCCGACCGGGCCGTTAAAAGATCCAGTCGGCGATGCTGCCCTGCTAAGGTAGGCTAGTTCCTACCTGTTCTGACACTGTGCTGAGCCCTGGAAGCGGCCAGCAGCAGGTCCGGCTCCTAGGTAGGGGGACCACAGGGCTCTGCGTGCTGCCCCCGCCCCGAGCACCGGCCAATGGGAGCTGGGGGTGGGGAGTGGTGCCTGCGAACGAGAGCCGTGTGGAGCCGCTTGCGCACCTTTGCCTAGGAGCCACACCTCCTGCTGGCCGTTTCTGGGATGCAGCGTGGTCCACCGTGCCAAGACAGGCAGAAAGCCTGCCTTAGCACCCCCGCTGACTGGGAGCCGCCCGAGATAACCCTGTGCCCCAACCCCCTGCCCTAGCCCTGAGTGCCCCCCAAACCCAGAGCCTTTCCTGCACACCAAGCCCCTCATCCCTGGCTCTACCCCAGAGCCTGAACCCCCAGCCCAGAGCCTTGACCCCCCTCCTGCACCCAGCCCAGAGCCCCCTCCCACACCCTGAACCCCTCATTCCTGGCCCCACCCCGCAGCCCTCACCCCAACCCTCTGCCCCAGCCCTGAGCCCCTCCCACACCCCAAACCCCTCATCCCCAGCTCCATTCGGTCACGGCCATTAACAATTTTCTTCAACTGGGTCGCCAGAAAAAAAGTTTGAAAACCACTGGTCTGAGCAGTACTGTCCTAAGGTGGAAAGAATGGGGGACCCGAGTTCCCCAGAGGTGTGGGGTAAGGAAGTGGAGCAAACAACTTTGCCTTGGATTCTAGTACAAAGGCCCTGTGCGCCTGGCTAACAGAAGGGTGTTGCGCCAACCACCCCCCTTCCCTGTCCCAGACCACTAAAACAATGAGCACCCCCCATCCCAGGCTGGAGGGAAGAGGGAATACAGAAAGCCCTTTCAAAGGCCCTCAAATTCCAAGGAAGGGGGCAGGGGAAGCACAGGGTTTCAGCAATTAGCTCATTGCCCCCTCCACACAGGAAGGCCCAGTTGGTGGTGGTGGCAGCTAGTTGGTGCATATCCTAGGCCACAGCATTGGCACAATTAGTGTGACACCCCAAAATCCCCCTCACTTGTTCTGTCAGGGGACCATGGTGTCCAGATTCAGCCCACTCAGACGCCTGGCATCTGCAACTCCACTGAGTCCCCCATCTCACCAGCCCCATCGGGGGTGATGGTTCCCAGTTTCACAGCCAGCGGGTAGCCTGTCTCCCGATAATGCTCAACTGCATGGTTGTTGCCGCCACTGCCGTCGAAGTAGCGCCGGCCACACAGGATGGATCCATCAGTCATGTTGAGCCACAAGTTCTCACGCATGTCACACTTGTTGCACTTCCAGCCACTGCCAGTAGGGAGAGAGAAAAGGAGCCGTCTATTCCCTATTACTCACCCACCATGGCACAAGCAAAGGCTTTTGGGATTCCTCTCCCCTCCTAATCCAGGAAGCAGAGGACCCGGGGAGACCTATAGGGCAGGAGTCAGTTGTAGTCAACCCCTCACCCACAGAGTTTCCAGGAATTTAACAGCTTGTATCACGGGTCACACACTGATCAGGGAAAAAGAACAGGAGTACTTGTGGCACCTTAAAGACTAACAAATTTATTTTAGCATGAGTTTTATTTTATTTAAAATAAAATAAATTTGTTAGTCTTTAAGGTGCCACAAGTACTCCTGTTCTTTTTGCGGATACAGACTAACACGGCTGCTACTCTGAAAACTGATCAGGGAGAGGCCCACAGGAGAAACCCCTTCCACTGAAAGAGCAACAGTCCCATCACAGCCCCAGAGAGGAAAGTTGTGTTGTGAAGTGTCCAGGGTGAGAGGGAACATGGCCAGGCTTGATGCCAGACTCACCACGGAGGGATGCGGATGCTGTTCTGTAGCTGGTTCAGGGAAAAAGCATGTTTGGAAACACGTCGAACTTCTCCATCCCATGCCTGCACCTCCTGCTTTCGCGAGGCTGAATCTGCTGTCAGGATAGCCTCAACCGCACTGGCAATCTGGAATTGGGGAGCGGGAGAAATAGGGAGATAAGAGCTCCACAACACCTACCCTTGCTATTCCAGACTTGGGCTCCCCACAAGGCTCTGCTAATGCCACTCCACCCAGCCACCCCCCTGCTATTCCAGTCCTGAGCCCACAACACTACTGGATCCAATTTACAAAGTAGGAGAATTCTAATCCATAAAAGTGTGCTTCCTGCAGACAGAAAATAAAGACCTACCCTGTCTTGGACCATGTCTGGCAGCCCCTCCAGCCCATCCCGTGGGATCTCCAGGTGCTCTGGGAAAATAACTATTTTTACATCTTCATCATATTCAAACTTCTCCTCTGGGATGTCAAACCCACCTTCTATGCCTACAAGAGAAGGAACACTTCAGTAAGAGAAAAGGCAAAGAATATATAACCCAGCCAGCTTTCTTGCTTTATGGATGACATCCAGCCTTGGATATTATGTGAACTAGAGAACCTTAGAGCTGTGACTAGCTCCAAGTCTATAGCAGTGGTTCCCAAACCCGGGTTCGTGAACCCCTGGGGATTCATGAAATGTTACAGGGGGTTCTCGGGAAAAAATTCCCTAATGGCAGACAGAGCTGTCCCTAGGGACCCCGGGCAGCACAGGGCCAGCAGCCCGGAGCCCCTGGATTTCCAAGAGCTAAGCAGATCAAAGCCAGCATATCTATCACACTGAGGAGATTTAAACTTCAAGATTCCTTATAAGAAATGGAAAGGGAGGTGGATATTTTTTGCTGTTTTTAAAATTAAATAGGCAGCTAGTATTGTTTTTAAAATTATTATAAAGAACAAGTGTAAGCTTTGTTGTAACGTGCGTTGCTTGCCTGGACTGCTCAAGACCTGAATGCTTGTATAGGGGGAACTCTCTGAGTTGGCTTCTTAAATACCTTCATGCTGTTTCACATCTGATACTCCTGGATGAAACATAGGAGCCTTGTCTTATAACAAGCTTATTCAAAGTGATACAAGCTACAAAAGTGAGATCTTGGAAGAGTGTTGCCATTTTCATAATGTAATAAAAATACTGTAATGATAAATCATAATTAATAATAATGTGTAATAAGCATGTCATAAAAACAAACTATTTCCAAGATCACTGCTTTTATAATTTATACTCAGGTAAAAGAGAAAATCCCTGGAAGTATTCATTTTTAGGAGGGGTTTCACACGACTTGACATTTTAGTGAAAGGGGTTTACAGGTTGTTAAAAATTGGGAACCACTGGCCTATAGTGACATTAGCTAGGACAGAACCACTGGGGGCATTCCTGCTCCTGATTCACAGATGTAAAGACAACTAACTGTAACTGGGGGACATGGGAAGAAATCCTCCCAAACCCAAGGGCCAGTGCACTCACTACCACTTCCAAAACACTTGGCTAAGGCAGTGTGCTCACTGCTCCTTGCACCTTCCACAAAGGGAGGCTTCCTGCTGTTCCGGTGTTTGAGGGCAGGGTGTGAAAGTACTTAGCTCAGGTCTCCCCCAGAAACGCTAGAGTTAGAAGAACAAACCTCACAGACCTAGAGAAACCAGAAAATGCACAGTTCAAGTACTTTCCCACACTCTCCCCTTTACTCTGTCCCCTTTTGAGCAGTCACTGTCCACATATCAAAGAACAATGTTACACGCTACTGTAATAATCTTTGTACAAAATATGCCTTGAGATATTTAAAAACTAGTAACACACTGATCATCAATATTCTTATGTAATGTATGTACAAAATGCATATTAAGAGTTATGCATGTAAGCTGAAATCAGGACTGCAATGTGTTCACCAGACAAGTTGGGGGAGGGGGGCAAACTGGTTTATCTAAGAACAAGATGATGCTTCTAGCCTGTTGTCATCAAAGTTGACTGGCAATCACTTGTCAACTGGCCGTTCTTTGGCAACAAAGGGGGCCAGGAACAGATTGATCTGCATTACAGCAAACAACATGGAACCTCTTACATCGCGAGACTCCATGTCTCTGTCCACACAGCTGGAATGAACTTTATCTAGGAGTAACTGCAGGAAAATATTTTTCAAAGAGTGACTGGACTATAAAAGTGAGGGGCAAAAACACCCTGCATCTGCGTGCACATTTTCTCTCTCTCCCCTCTCGTCCCCCAAGACGACCAAGGAACTAGCCCTTTGACTTTGGGGGGAGAGCCTGACTTGAGGATTTGGTCAACTGTGTTGCTGGGAACCTGTGGTACAGATTTTACCTTGAACCAATTCTAGTTTGTTAAGTTTTAGCTAGGAAGCGTTTTATCTGCGTCTCTTGTAACCATTTCTGACTTTAATACTTTATAGCTGTATTCACTTAAAATCTCTCTTTGTAATTTAATAAACGTGTTTCTAATCTAAACCAATCCGGTGCTGTGTTTAAACTCAACTGTTTGGTAACACCAGTTAAAGTAGCAAACTGTTGAATATTGACCCTTTATAGGGGCAACAGACCTTCAATATCTGAACTGCCCAAGAAAGGGCTGGACACACACTTTTGGGAAAATTCAGGACTGGCAGTGTGTTTGGGTCACCTGAAATTAGTAACCAAGGCTGGTGGAAGCCAGAGGGCGACTGGAAGCCAGAGTGCCGACAGGCTGCTAGGCTCAGACCCACTGGATCAGGACTGCAGCTATACACAGACACTCAGAGTGTGACCTGCATGCAGTTAGGCTGTTTGTGAGCAGCCCAGGTTGGGAGCTACAACAACAAAGCATTATGAGGCACCCATGGTTGCAGGGCACACTGTGAGACAACTCCTTACTGGTCTGAACTGCACCCTGGAATGTGACAGTTTGTAATGGAAAGATCAGATAGCCTAACTTTTAACCCAGCCCCCATGGGACTGTCATGAGGAATGCGCAGTTTGGACAAGGGTGGCATAAGGGAGAAGTCACCCTAACTGAGCATTTCCTGGTTTTCTAACAGAGTTTGGGGATCTAAAGTCCTACACTCCTAAAGGGTACAGGGAGCAGACAGCACTTTGTTCAGGAACAACCTTAGCCTGACCTTTTTTTGTAAATTAATTTCCTTTGTTGTTGTTGTTGTTTTTTAAAAACAAGGCAAATGAGCTAGGCTGGTCAGGGTTCTAATGTCTCTCTCTCTGTCTCAACACAACGGTTCACTCTATTGTGGCAGGGGCATCTAGTCTTTGCAGTTAATACTAGTTGTTACTTTGGTTGCAAGCAGGTTCAACTTAGCATCATCCTTGACCAGGACGGATTGATACAAAAAAATCAAAGTGATTTAAATCAGCAAGCAGAAAACCTTGGTTGAAAACCATCCATTTTAATCTTGTTTTTACATTTGTATCTTTTAGTTAATTTCCTAAAGAACAATTGATTCTCATTGATTCGTAACCATTAGAAATATGTTCATTTGTAACTAAATATAACCTTTACTCTGAATTTGATACTTCTTTTTGCTAACCAAGAGAATACACTGTATCTATACACCTTTATTTAAGCAGTTATATAGCTTAACAGTTATTCGGAGTCTTAATTTTTACATTTTGCATCATTCACCATTTTTAGCCTCTCTTTTTTGGTAGATTACTTTTTTGCTTGTGTCAAGCTGTATTTGGATGGAAGTTGGAATTCAATTTAATAGGTACAAAAATCAGCATTTTAAAACTATTTTATGCTAAATACAATTACCTTAAATGGATATATAAGAAAAAATAGGAAGTTTATCACAACACGCTTTGGATTTAAAACTGATTAAAGAAAGGAAGTATTATCTGTAGTTAATTAATTGAATGGACAGTTTTGGTCGCCGTGTATAAGGTTTTAGAACTAGTAGATCTCAGACTTTAATCATGATTAATCATGTCTCAGAAGGGACAATCATGATCATCTAGTCTGACCTCCTGCACATCACAGGCCAGAGAACCTCACCCATCCACTCCTGCAATAGGCTCATAACTTCTGACAGAGATACTGAAGTCCTCATATCTTGATTCAAAGACTTCAAGTTACAGAGAATCCACCATTTGCTCTTATTCAAACCAGCAAGTGACCCACCGTGACCCATGCTGCAGATGCAGGTGAAAAATCCCCAGGACATCTGCCAATCAGACCTGGGAGAAAATTCCTTCCCAACCACAAATGTCCTCTCACACCACATTTTTATTTATAGAGTGGAAGAGAGGAAACAAATGTTCTTGCTTTTTCAACTCACAATCAGTTTTTAAATGAAGTAGTTATTGAACTGGACTAGTTGAATAAATTGAAATAAAGAAAAAATTCTCTCTGCACCTGCAGAAGAGGCCACTGTGTCAAAAGCTGGTTTAGCACTTCAGCAAACTCTGGTCTAGGTGCTTAGCCAGTGACTTTCTCCAGTTCAGTGGTACAACTTTCTTTAAAACTTTAGCAGCAAATATATAGTGCTTGAATATTTTTGTAATTTGAATTCATTTAAAAGATTATAGTACATTTAAGTCTTAACATAGGTTGCCAATTTCAAATTTAATTTGTAATAGGCATATTTTTAAAAACAACAAAATATTTAAATACAAATCTGATTTTTTTTTTTTTTTTAAATCATCCATTTTTACCCACCCTGTCTGGCAGGCCCTTTTACCCAATGTTCTAGAAACAGCCACTATCTAAAAGAGCCTCCATTCCACAGCGCTTCCAAGAGCCATCGCCTGATTAAATGGAAGAGCCTAATCGCTACTGGCAATCAAAAATATACATTACACCAAGCACAATGCTTTCTCACCCTCCGCGTCCTCCAAATACCCCTTGAGTGCAATGATCTGGTGATGCTGTTACACCAGCACAGTGACAGAGAACTACAAACCTTGGTGGGGTCAGAAATACCAGGAACAGTCAACTGAAAAACACAAGTCAGCACACTATCCCCAGGCTCTCAACATACGCAAACATGCCTTCTCAGCATCTCTCCTGATGTATCCTCAGGGCTCCCAGTCCCTACAGAGAACACCATGCTCTTCCCCCACAACAAGGAGTGATTGGGGATGGGGAATCCCCAGAGCATTAAAAGTTCCTGAACCCTAAAACAAAATAGGCTACTAGGGTTTCAAGGTGGCCCTTCAGAGCTTCTTAAAGCCCTGATGGGGTGGTGGACCCCTTGTGAGCCTCAGGCTCGACAGGTGGGAGTGGCCCTCCAACAGCGTACCACAGGGATCCCAATGATCTACTGAGGTGCTTATAAGCCCCCACTTCAGTACTGAACACCTCAAACACTGATGGAACTATCCTACCCCCACTCAGTGAGGTAGAGAAATCCTGTTGTCCCCCTATAACAGATGGGGAATAGAGGCACAGAGACTAAGGCCTTGTCTACACTACGGGGGGGGAGATCAATCTAACTTACCCAACTTCAGCTATGTGAATAACGTACCTGAAGTCAACGTACTTAGATCTGCTTACTGTGGGGTCCATACTACGCTATGTCGATGGGAGACACTCACCCGTCGACTCCCCTTGCGCTTCTCGTTCAGGTGGAGTACACGAGTCGACGGGAGAGCGATCTGTGGTCGATTTAGCAGGTCCAGACCCACTAAATTGACCGCTGAGGCATCGATCACTGTGTGTCAATCCCCCGGTAAGTGTAGACAAGCCCTAACGTGGAGATTTAAAGGGATTTAAGACCAGAAATCTTAAATTCCTCTCGACAGTTTTGAAAATCTTCCCCAAAGCAATTAATCCAATATCATGCAGGAAACCTGCCGCAGAGAGAAGGTGAGAACTACTGCCTTAACCAAAAGGCCAGTCTTTTCCTTCTTACAGTCCCTGCCTCATTCATTACACTGAAATGTCATCAAGTGCAGCTATTTGCTAGGCCAATACAGATGCATGTCTCACAGAGCTTTGTACACAGGAATAACCCAACTGTACAAAGAGCATAGCTAAACACATGGATTTGGCCTAATCTCGCCGAGAGGCAGCATAGCTAAGTGGGTGAAAGCATCTGCCTTACCAAGAAACCTCTCTTCTATTCCTGGCTTTGACACAAGTAACCTTGGGGAACCTCTGTTACCCAGATACTCCCTCTGTAAAAAGGGGGGTAATGATAAGAACTCAGTGTTATTATTTCTATTGCAACAGTACTGAGAGGGCCCAAATCACTCAGTAGCTTTTGCTACACAAAAAAAGGAATTTTAAGGTGATAAGCAGATCTAACACACTGGTTCAATATGTGTTATACGTTTCCCTCTAGTGGCTGGCCTACATAAGAGGCAAGAACCTACCACTTTTAGCTGCAGTATTGGAGGTCTGGACTGTAGTACAGGAGGTTCTGGGTTCAAATCTGCTCTAACTGAGGAAGAAGCATTTTGAGTGTCCTGACCTGAATTCCTGACCAAAACGCTTTCCAGGTTGTGCACAACATCCCTTTGATCAGCAGTGGAGCACCAGCACTGCAGCATTTCACTCTATCATTCCAAAAAGGATCATTTGTATATTTCAGTGTTTAGGCCTTTTTCAGTACCATGCCCTAGATCTCAAAGAACATTCTAGACCAGAGGTTCTCCATCTTTTATTTTCTGAGGACCCCCCAACATGCTATCAAAATCCCCACCTGTGCCACAATAACTGGGTTTTTGCATATCAAAGCCAGGGCTGGCTTTAGGGGGTAACAAGCAGTGCAATGGCTTGGGGCCCCGTGAAGTTACATTGCTCAAGTTTCGGCTTCAGCCCCGGGGGGCTGGACTCAGGACCCCGAGCTTCAGCCCCAGGCGGTGGGGGTTTGGCTTTCTGCCCTGGGCCCCAGCAAGTCTAACATTGGCCTTGCTTGGTGGCCTCCCTTACACCTGCTCATGGCTCCACAGGGGCCCCAGACCCCTGGCTGAGAACCACTGTTCTAGACAGAAAAGTTTAAGGAGGAGCCTGCCCATAATTTCCCCCCTATCTTCACTAAAAAGGTTCAGGTTTTTCAACTATGTAAAATTGTATGGGGGACTCTCAGAAACATTTTGATCAAGCCACCTCGAAGTTTCCCCAAACTCTACCCCAGCCCGTAATCTTGCATAGCAGTGTTCAAGCTGATCTATGTATGCAGATTTTAGAGAGGATGCAAATTCCATCTGTCAACATAAGTCCATTGTTATAGACTTGAACATAAAGCAACTCTCATCACTGCAGCAGGTTATTAAACAGCTATCCTTCTTGGCCATTCCTGGATACATGGACATTGGACTAGATAGGACTACTGGGTCTCATCCAAAACAGAGGCATTAAAGGCGAGAGTGAATGGCCACTGGGCTAGACAGCCGTAGAGGTCTAATCTGGCACAGCAGGGAAACTGGGCTAGATGGAGTTGTTTTCTTACCAATAGCCAAGCGGGTGGGTTTCTTCCTGGGGGGGTCTCCAGCACTGGAGCTATTGTCTTCCTCCTTCTGTTTTAGAGGCAAGGAGAGAGGAGACAGTCAATAAGGAGGCCAAGCAGTATGAGGGTAGCCCAAAGCCTGTGGAACTGAGGCAGATACTACAGGTGGAGAGAGATGGGGCAGGCAGCCAATACAATAACTAATTGAGTCAGAGCTTCCGAGTTGGGGTTCCATGGGGCGGGGGGGGGGGGAGAGAGAGAGGAGAGGAAGGACGGACACCAGGTTGTGTTTCAGATGAGGGAAAACCTCAGGTCTGAATGAACATGGAGTTGGATCCCTCTTCTCAGACTCAGCAGGTTTGGCAATGCAGTGTGTCCCCCAGCTCCAAGCACCCCATTCTTACCAGCTTACGTGTTCTCTTGAGGTGCAGATAGACCCGATGGCCTGTTTTCCCATAGTATTTCTCTACATATTGCTTCCCGAAGCCTAGGAACGTGTTCATACAAATATACAGGCCCCCATCTGACTCCTAGGGGAGAAAGACAGACTGATAGGGAGACACGTCTCAGAGGGGCTAAAGGAAGGTGTTCAACAGAACAGAATAGACTTTTACCTTTAGTACGCTGGTTCTAATCCAGCTCCATTCAATGACTGCAAATCATGCCCATGTGTCAGCCATTCAGTGGCTGGTCTGAAAGGAGTTGTCAAGTCTCACTCTAGTTGCCAGCAAGATACGTATCTCCCACCACTATGAATTATTTGAAAATTCACTTGCCCGTTTATCCATCGTAGGAAGCTGAATCAGGCTAGACCCATAAACTTCTGAGGAGCTGTAGCCTCATTTAAAAAAGACTTTAGCACTTATAGTTGTAAAATATGACCCAGGCAAAACTGATGCAGCTACATCAATCTGTCTCTGCAGATAGACGGATCTAGTGCTACTGGCGCTGCCCAGAGCTTTGCCAAATTGTTGCAGAGTGAAAGTTAACTAGAATCTTGTTTTTGGTGTTGTTTCGGAACCTTGAGGGCAGCTGTGAAACAGACCAGGACAAGAATTGGGTCAGTCTCATGCTGCTGTGCTTGGCAACCTCCCAGCACCTACAGCACTGATGCTATTTAAAAGTGGTGGGGGAGAGCATGAGACACACCTAACTGTGGAGACCAGGAAAGAGACAGAATACCAGAGAATACCTAATCTGTGTCACAGCGATCAGAAAGCTGAAATGGAGATAGAAAGGAAAAATGAGATTCCAAACAGAATTCAGATGCAGGGCTTGTGGAGGAAAAGAAGAGTCTTTCATTTCCTATTGCCTTGGACAGTGGGACCCAAAATCTTTTCATGTCTGTCTTTGATTAGTAGGTCTAATTCTTGTAGTGAAGTGAAGTGAAAAATAGACACTGAAGACAACATCAAAAGATCTAATTATATGAAAAAAAAAGTGGAGTGAAGTCAGGAAGAGAAAGAAAAAAAGATAAAACTAAGTGAGCGACTGGTAGTAAGTTACATGTTTAGAGTGTTAAAATTTGTTTGACAATGTTACAATCTGATACAAGAAAACATATCATACAACTGTGCTCATGCATAGAAACTGCAATGGCAGTGGCAATGCAGGTATTTTTCATCCTGGTTAGTAGGCTTAGCTCTAGACCAGTGGTATCAAGTAATTTTTGAAGCCCTGATAGTGGGCACAAGTAAGCCTTATAGCTGGAAGCCTCAACAGTGAGTGTAAGGATTGAATGGACCACAGAGGCTGAACTCCCGTCCCCAGGAAGTATATAGCACTTTATCAGGGGGTGTACAGGGAGAGAAACTTGTTGTACTGCTACTCGGGCTGTCCCCAGTCAGGGGATAGAGACCTCCAATTCCCAGGGGCTGCCAATCAAGCACTTTAACCAACACTAACTTCCCAATGAAAAAATGGAACCATGTTTAAAAAATGCCTGAGACTGCAACTCCATTGGGTGAATGTGGCTGGAGGGAAAGGGAGGGGGAGAAGATACAATGCTCTTTTAATGACACAGTACTGGGGTATCCCCCAGCTTTTGGGGCCAGAGAGAACTTTGTGTTCCAGCCTAAGAGGATACAGGGTCCCTACGACAAGGTTCTGAGGGACTTTTAATTTTGGAGCTTAGGGCTGGTTCAACCCCTTCAATTGCCTGGATGTATTTTCCACACCCTGGGGACAGGGCCTGGCTGTGCCCCCAGGAGATGGAGGAGACCTCCCCCGCAAACCGGGCCGGGGGTGTGGGGGTAAGAAACAGCAATAACTTCCTCCCCTCAAATCCCAGGAAGGAGAGCGTGCGCGTTCAAACCCGGCCTCCAGGGGGTGGGCAAGGGGATCAGCGATAAGGTCACCCCCTGCGGCTGTGTCCGGGCCTGCGGGGTGGGCAGTGCTGCCGGACCAGCCGGGCTACGCCCACCAGCGTGCACCGCGAGCAGCGCGGCCCGCCAGAGATGCCAGCGGGGCGAGGAGCCCTCCGCGCCGCTCGTGGAGCGACTCTAGTCTCGGGGGCTGCAGCGCGGCTGGGCCGGCCCCTCGGGCTCGCTCTGGGGGAGGGGTCAGCGGACTACAGTTCCCAGCATGCTCCGCACAGGAGACCCGTCTCGGGGCTGCGCTCCCCATCCCAGCGGGCGCCGGGCCGCCCCGCGGTGAGTCAGCAGGACAAGCCGCGTAGCCGCTGCCGGGGCGGCGGAAAGGCAGAACTCGGCGGGCAGCGCTGGAGAACTACAGCCCCCAGCACACTTCGCCCAGCAGCGGGGCCGGGACCCGGGGCTTGCCGGGAGTTGTAGTCCCCGCAGCCGCGCACTCCGCTGAGCCGAACGGGGCCCTCACCCGTGGAAGACTCCATGTCCCAGCATGCCCCACGCGGGCCGGTCCCTGGGGCCCGGGCGCGCTGAGGATCAGGCCGGAGAGCAGGCGGCCCCATGGGTGAAGGCGGGAGCAGCTGCCGGGGGCGCTTACCGGTGTATCGAAGGAAAAGGCGCATTCCTCCTTATGGACCCGGTCCCCGGCCTTGGGCACGCGGATGGCCGGCAGCACCGACAGCAACGCCTCACTCAGCTCCGCCATGACAGCGGCTCCCTGCAGCACCGCCCGCAGCCCCACCCTGACCAATCACAGACCTTCGTTGTCAGAGACTAGCGGGCCAATCCCATTCCACGCAGGCGCACAAGCAGAGAGGTGGGGCTACCGTTAACCGCTCCGCCCCCTTCGTTCCAAGGCCAGCCCCGCTCACCCTATCAAAATTGCCCTTTGTATACGGACAGCCACCTGGGACAATCTAGGTAGAGACGTCTAAACCTCCAGCCAATGCAAGCGCAAGAGTCACTTGGGGCGGAGTCGCTTTGAGATTGACGGGGGGAAAGCCAATGAGCCCCGGAAGCCTAAGGACCTCACCAATAGAAGATGATAATGTGCTAGGCCAGGACATAGCCAATCAGATTGGAAAACAAATAAATTCCAGCGAATAGGAAACAGAGAGGGGGGAGGTATCGTTTTATGAATGATGTTGCGCTAAGGTTTTAGCTGTCTCGCCAATGGGAGGTTAAGAGGTGGGATTACGGAGTGATTGGCACTACGATTGGCCAATGAGCCTGCGTCACAGGAAGCCTGGTGGATATTGGGGGCGGGAGCGAGCGGCAGCCGCTGGGGCCAATGGGGGTGCGGAGCCGGGCGCGGCAGATTTGAATCGCGGCGGAGACTGGGCCCAGGTGAGGCTGGGCGGGCGCTGCCGGCGGAGCGCGGTCCGGCAGCGGCGGGAGGGGAGATGCGGGAAGCCGGCCCCGGCCCCGGCAGCTCAGCGGGCGCGGGGCCGCCTCCAGCTCCCTGCCCAGCAGCGGCGGGGCTGGGGTATCGCTGCCGCGGGGCCGCCTCCAGCTCCCTGCCCAGCAGCGGCGGGGCTGGGGTATCGCTGCCGCGGTGGCGCCCGCGGGTGACTCCGCAGCGTTTCCATTTCCCGCAGGGCTCCCTGCTGGAGGCGGACCCGGGCGCGGAGGACTCGCCACTCCTGGTGCCCGCAGCCATGGGGGCTGCTGAGAGCTTCCCTGCGACACCCACTTCGAAACCCTTCCTCAACAAGCACCTGGCGCACGTCAGCGACCCCCGCTCCCCCACACCCGGGATCCTGAGGACCCCCATTGAGGTGAGAGGCGATCAGGTTCATCCCGCCTCCCCCAGCCCCAGTCAGACCAAAACCAGGAGTATCCCCCGTGGTGTCCGTCCCCTCCCTGCCCCTCTCGCCCAGTGTGTCTCACCCAGGCCAGTGGGCCTGTCTAGTCCTCTGCTCTTCGTCCGAACATCACAGTTCTGCTTTGGCTTTGCCCACTGTGCATCTGTCTCCCTGCTCCGGTCACAGTTTGTGAGCGGTGTCCATTTGTGCCTGGCTCCGTCTCTCTCGCAGGTGGAGAGCTCCCCTCAGAGAAGCCCCTTGGCTGAGCCCAAGGAAGCGGTGAGGGCAACTGAACAGATCCAGAGTTGGGACCCTCGCTCGCCAACCCTTGGCATCTCACGCACCCCTATGAAGGCTGTGATGGCTGGTAAGTACCGGTATATGTCTTCTCTTGTAATGTGGCTTGTTGTATGGACAGATCAGGGTTTTGGGCAGAATCAATCTCTTCAGTCCATTTCTTGGGGGATCTGGACCTTTCCCTTATGGAGACCACTCCCCAGACTCCCAGATCCCTCAGGACTGGGGATGGTTCCTGAGCTCCTTTCCCTGGTTCAGTGTACCCTGTTCACACCCTGCCTCCTAGCCACCACAGTTCCCTCACGTTTTGTGTCCTTCAGATATTTACAGATGATTCTTGTTTTATCTTCTTTATTCTTGGGTCTGGTGAGCTGGGTGAACTTAGCTCTTGAAGTCTCCCACCAGATTTTCACCACTCTGGCTCCCTGAGCATTTCTTAATTCTTCTCTGAGCACACTTCAGTTTGTCACTATCTTTCTGACATTGTAGGGTCCAGAGCTGAGTACAGTATCTCAGGTGGGGTCTCGCCCTCTCCCCAGGGTCTGATAAGGTGTCTTATCCTCACCTTCTCCCTAGACACCATAAATTGTTTGGTGAAGCAGCTCAGTGAGGCCTTTGGGGCAGAGACCATGGAGCAGGAGTCGCTGCTGGAAAAGTCATTAGACCAGGGGCCAAATCTTGGAGCTGCCTGCATTCCAGGGGAGGAGACAAATGGAAAGAACCCTCAGGGGGAAGGCTCTGCCAGGGATGCGTCTCAGGAAAAGATCCCGATGCGGGATGAGGAGAAGCAGCCACCTTCCAACACTTGTGCTCAGCCTGTAATGAGACCAGCTCGCTTCACTGACCCACCTCGCACCTCCGGTAAGTGTATGGGTTTGGGGCCTCCCCTGGTGTGGGGATTGGAGGTTCTGGGGAACTGACAGAGGCCTCTGTTGTGGTCATCCAATGGGGGAATATGATTAAGGAGGTGAGAGGGGCCCGGATGTGTAGAGGGCCTCAGTGTGGGGTGAGGGGGGTCTAGAGCAGGGGTCTGCAACCTTTCAGAAGTGGTGTGCCGAGTCTTCATTTATTCACTCTAATTTAAGTTTTCGTGTGCCAGTAATACATTTGAATGTTTTTAGAAGGTCTCTCTCTATAAATCTATAAACTATTGTTGTATATAAAGTAAACAAGTTTTTTAAAATTTTTAAGAAGCTTCATTTAAAATTAAATTAAAATGCAGATTTTATCAGTTTAGTGCAGTGGTTCTTAACCTGTGGTGCATGCACCCCCTGGGGCAGGGCTGGGGCAAGGATATTTTGCGCCCTAGGCAAAACTTCCACCTTGCGCCCCCACCCCCTTGCACATCAGTTCACTGAGGGGCAAATCCCAATGAGATTTTATAGACCCCAGGGGCCAGCCATGCCCAGGGGCTGCTCCCCAGACCAGATTCCCCCCTCCCTGCACCCTGACCTCCCCTGGAGGGTGCACAGCCCCCCCATGAGCCCACCCCACCCAGGTGGCCCCCGCCCCAAGTCCACTCACTGGCTTTGCAGCAAGCCCCAGCCATGGAGGAGCCGGCGCGGTGCAGCGGGGGCAGCAGCCCTGCAAAGGCGGTGGCGCCGCTAGCGGGGAGCAGCTGCATCCCCCGCCCCTCCTGCCCAGGCTGCGGCTTGGCACCCCCCCGGGGGCTCCTGCAGGCTGCAGTGGATGTATGCGGGTGCCAGCCCCCATGTGCCCCGTGGCTCCCCGCTCGCCTAGGGTTACTATATTTCAACAATCAAAAAAGAGGGGAGAGCCCTGCCCCCGTCCACTCCCTCCCACTTCCCACCCCGATTGCCCTGGTCAGAACCCCCAACATCCCCCCCCCCGGCTCCTTGTTCCCCGACTGCCCCCTACCTAAGCCTTCCTGCTGCTTGTCCCCTGACTGCCCCAACCCTTATTCATACCCCTGCCCCCAGATAGACCCCCGGGACTCCTATGCCCCATCCAACCACTCCCTGCCCCTTGACAGGACCCCCAGAACTCCCGACCCATCCAACCCTCCCCCTGCTCCCTGACTGCGCCCCGGGACTCCCCTTACCATGCCAATGCCAGTCAGACGCTGGTGCCACGTGGAGGCAAAAGTCCATGTGGAGTGCTGAGGCAGCGGGGGGGGGGGGGGGAAGCTGCGGGAGGGCCAGCAGTGGCTCACACTTCCAGGAGCTGCAGAACCTGAGCTCGGTGATGGGAGACACGGGGGAGTGCCTGCAGCAGATGCATGCGAGTGGTGGTCCCCGTGCTCTTCCCCCCAGCTCCTCCCTTGCTGTGCTCAGGCTCTGCAGCTCCCGGGAGTGTGAGCTGCTGCCCCTCCTGCAGCAGGCTCAGGGCCCTGCGCCCTGGCGGCTCACAGTCCCGCGAGCCGCAGAACCCCAGTGCGGGGAGGGGGGGAGCCGGGGGGTGCGCCTGCTGCTGGTCTGGGGTCCCGGCCGCCGGCCTCGCTCAGCCTCTGCCAGCCTGAGGTTCTGTTCACTCAGCCAGCAGTGGGTTGAGTGGGCCGGCGGTCGGGACCCCAGCTGGCAGCTGCGTGCCAGGCAAAATCGGCTCGCGTGCCAAAGGTTGCCGACCCCTGGTCTAGAGCAAGTGAGAGGGATCTCCCTCAAAGGTCATAAAGAGGAGTGTGCTTGAATGTGTCCTCAGGAAAAGTGAGTTAATCTTAGAAAGAAGCAGCATTGGCCCCCTCTTGCAGGCTGTGAGGGGCACAGGAAGTATGTGGGCAATGAAATGAGCTTAAGGTTCAGCTTGAATAGTGGAGTCTTGCAGAAATGTAAGAGTGGAAAACCCCAGGGTCTTAGTCTAGTTCTGAAAGGGGAGAACATGTGGACAGACAGATTAGTCCTGGACCCAACTCCCCCACCCACACCAGCCACCTCCCCAGAGCCTTTCTGGTTTGCTTCTCCGTAACAGTTTTGTGCATCTCACCCTGCCCTACAGACACCAGTTGCTGTCTTCGTCACCCTACCCCTGCTTCCTTCCACCCCTTTATATTCCGGATGAAGCACACCCACTGTCTCATTTCCTTGTCACCAGCTCCCTGCTGTTAATTCCCTGCCTCCCCCCTCTCTGTTGTGTTTTAATTGGCTGTTAAGTCACCAGGACCAGATGGTATTCACCCAAGAGTTCCAAGGGAACTCAAATGTGAAATTGCAGAACTACTAATTGTGGTTTGTAACCTATCGTTTAAATCAGCTTTTGTACCAAATGACTTGAGGATAGCTAACATAACGCCAATTTTTAAAAAGGGCTCCAGAGGTGATCCTGGAAATTACAGGGGAGTAACCCTGGCTTCAGTGCTGGGTAAACTGGTTGAAACTATAGTAAAGAACAAAATTGTCAGACACAGAGATGAACATAATTTGTTGGGGAAGAGTCAACAATCTACTAGAATTCTTTGAGGGGATCAACAAGCATGTGGACAAGGGGGATCCAGTGGATATAGTGTTCTTAAATTTTCAGAAAGCCTTTGATAAGGTCCCTCACCAAAGGCTCTTAAGCAGAGTAAGATGTCATGGGATAAGAGGGAAGGTTCTCTCATAGATTAGTAACTGGTTAAAAGATAGGAAACAAAGGGTAGAAATAAATAGTCAGTTTTCAGAATGGAGAGAGGTAAATAATGGTGTCCCCCAGAGATCTGTACTGGGACTAGTACTATTCAATATATTCATAAATAATCTGGGAAAAGGGGTAAACAGAGAGGTGGCAAATTTTGCCGATAATACAAAACTACTCAAGATACTAGACTTTTGTCCAAAGCAGACTGTGAAGTGCTACAAAGGGAACTCACAAAACTGGGTGACTGGGCAACAAAATGGAAGATGAAATTCAATGTTGATAAATGCAAAGTAATGGACATTGGAAAACACAATCCCAACTATACATATACAGTGATGGGGTCTAAATTAGCTGTTACCTTTGCTAGAGGATGTTGTGAAGACCAACACTATAACAGGGTTCAAAAAAGAACTAGATAAGTTCATGGAGGATAGGTCCATTAGTAGCTACCAGTGAGGATGGACAAGGATGGTCCTAGCCTCTGTTTTCCAGAAGCTGGGAATGGGCAACAGAGAATGGATCACTCAATGATTGCCTGTTCTGTTCATTTCCTCTGTGGCATCTGGCATTGGCCACTGTTGGAAGGCAGAATACTGGGCTAGATGGGCCTTTGGTCTGACCCAGTATGGCTGTTATGTTGGAGAAAAGGGGAAAGATGCATGATAAAAAGCATTGCTTGTTTAAGTGGAGGGCATTTAACTGGTAAGGTTGACCAGCTGCTAGTGGGCTGAGAAGCACAGTTTGTGGGGTGCATCAGCCAGAGAAGGCAGTTTGCCCAAGGGAATGTCTATGGGGTGAGAGGTGAAGGGGCTGTAATATGGGAGCGCAGTTTGGAGAGGATGTTTCTCCTATGTGAGGCAGGACCTGTAGTCCTTGCTTATGAGCATGGGGAGAAGCTCTAGCAGGTGGCAATGACAGAGCAGACGGAGGGGAGAGTAGCAAAGGATCGGCACGTGTGGGAGATGACAGTGAGATTATTTAACCTTTGGACCAATTTACCTATGTGTGGGGTGGATTTGAGTCTTTTAAAACAAGATTGAGCTCTTTCTAAATAAGATGCTCTAGTTCACTCACAAGTCATTGGGTGGTGCAGGAGTCACTAGCTGAAATTCTCTGGCCTGTGCTATGCTGGAGGTCAGACTAGATTATCATAAAGGGCAGAAAGGACTATAAAATTGCTGACCCTCTAACTGAATTGCAGCTGCTTTTGATTGCATCTTTCTCTCTCTCCAGGGGGCAAACCCACAAGACGCAAGGCCAGCAACAAAGTCTTGGCAGCCTCTGGTGGTAGCGGGCGCTCTCCCCTCAGCATCCTACAGGACGACAATTCCCCGAGTACTCTCACTCCTCGCCAGGTGACGCTTAGTGGGAGTCTTGCGGGATGAGGCATTAGGACCCCATAAGGGGCAGAGTGGGGGTGGAGCCCCTTCAGGTTCTAAACACCTCATGAGCTCAGTTCAGAATTGTTTTCCCAAACAATGGGGCTTCAGGCCCTTTGGAGAGATGACTCGGGCTCACAAACCCCTCAGTGCTGAGGGTTGGTTTCTAAGTTCCTTTCCCCTTTTCGGTCTTATCCTCTTAACCTCCCACTAAATAACCTGCTGTGCCCTCACCCCCCAAGTTTGAGCCTCCTCAGACACTTGCAGATGATCCCCTCGCCATATCATGGCTTTACCATGCTGGGTATACCTTCCTCTTTGAATCTCTCCCCAGACCCTGGCAAGGAGGTGATTGCTAGCCCCTGTGGGATGTATCAAGATGCAGGTGCAGCCAGGGGGGTTTTAAAATGTTTACCGCATGACTCCTGCGTATTTCCGAGCTCTGCCTACCTTTAAAGGACTGAGGGGGCCTAGAGCTGGTTGCAGTATCTCATGTAGGGTCTCACCAGAGCCCCAGAGAGGAACACTTCAGACTAACTTGCCTTTGCACTCAGTAATTTTCTCTCCTTTCCAGGGTAAGAGGCACCCATCACTGGCAGAGAACCTGGGGGAGTGGAAGGAGGTGGCAGCGGATCCAGGGTGCAGCCTCAAATCAGGGGGCCGTGCCTGGAATGATTTGAACAAAGAGAATCAACACTGTCGTTTGGTGGAGAATTAAAGGGTTTGGGGGGTCCCCTTCCCCTTGGACTCCTGACAATAACCCTTTCTTCTATCTGTGCTTCTAGAATGGAGCCTTCTAAGGACAAAGGATCCTGCCCTTTTGGGTAGGGGCACCTGGGGCCTGTAGTCTCTTCTCACCCAATCTTTTCAGGGGGAGAGGATGAACAGTACTTCCTTTTCTCTCCCCTAATTTTATGCATATCTCTTTTCATGTACAGGCTTGTGTACTATGTGGCTGTTGGTCTCTGAAACCTCACTTGCACTGCCTCAATTTATAAGCCCATGCATGTGGTAAATAAACACATTTTAAAGACCATCTGGCTGTACCAGTGTCTTGCTGCATCCTGCCAGGGCTAGCAGTCGCCTCCTTGCCCGGTGCCTGTCCAGTTCAGCTGTTGCTGAATCTTGGGCCCAAGATTCAATTTGGTTCTTATGGGAGGAATCTCCCACCAACCCTGAAGGGAAGCAGATTACTGATCTCCAGTATTCAATGGCATATGCCATTTGAGCCAGGGTCTGTGACGTGCTAAGTCACTAGTGGGAGCTGCACCTACTTTGAAGTGAGAAGAAATATTGCATATGAGGAGCTGTCGTCAAAGGTTAAGAGCTATTCTGGGGCTGGGGGGTACCTCACTCTGGGATGAGAATATGGCATGCTGGGAGTTGTACCCCTCCACTCCTGAGCATTGTATGCTGGGTGTTGTCTCTTTAGTAGGCTAGTTTCTGTTGTAAGTGTTCTTTTTGTTGCTGCCTCTGGCATCTCATGTGGTTAGGCCCTTTAGCTACAACAAACTGGGACCCCAGGAAGGTGTCTGCTGGCTGGCTGCTGGCTCAGAATTTCCTGAGCTTGATGGAGGGGCCTTCCCACATCCTCAGCTCCCTGAGAGGCTTTCAGTGGCTGACTACAGCAAATCTCAATCTCCTGCTCCCAACTTGACCCCTTGTGTACTCCAGAGGGGGCAGCCAAGTGTTTGGTATCGGGTGGAAGTAGGTGGGAGACTGCATAGTCCTCCTGGGGCACCAAGAGACGGGGAGGCCCATGACTTCTCCCTCCCCTGGGGCCTGCCTCTGGGAGTGAGGGGCTAGAGCTGAGTGCAGTAGACACACAGGAGTTCCCAGATGATTATCCCCTGTGTTCCAAGCATCCTTTGCAGTAGCCTAGTCCAGTGTCTGTCTCAAATGATGCAGCACATGCATCTCGCTTGATCTCTTTATTGTGCCTGAAAGTCCTGTGTGATAGTTACATCTTGAAAGCAGGGGCTGAGGTGGTCTACAAGCTAATGCAAGAGGAATACACAGCACATGTGGATGAGGGGAAGGGGACAGCTACAGGAATATAAATAAAAATAAATTAACATTTGCCTGTCCTTGATGCCCTAGATAGGGCAGTGAACTCCCCTCCCCCATTTGATGCATAGATAAAATTGGGCTAATGGCAGTGAGAAATTAGCCCCTCTTAGCAAAGCTCAATGCAGAGGCCTAGCTGGTTAAAATCTCTTCTCTCTACCTCCGTGTGCCAGGAGGAGGGTCTCTGGGAGGATTAGGGGAGGTGTGTCTGGAGAAATGGTTGTAGTTATGTAGTGGAAGGGGGAGGGTCCCTGTCTCAAGGTAGAGGCCTTTTTCAGGGAATGGTGTTTGTCTTTCTGGTGGGTGATTGGGGTGGGGGGACAATGTAGGGATAAACTGGTGTGGAGTCAGTTGGGAGGAATGGGTGTCACTGGGTGTGCAGTGCAAGATCCTAAAGTTTGTGAAACAGTCTCGCTTATGTGGGGTCCTACAACCTGTCCCAGGCTGAAAGCCTTATGGCATATTTAGGAAGTGGGTTGGGGGGGACAGCTAATGGAGGGCTCCTTTCCCCTAGACCCCTCCTGCAGACTAGGGAGCCCCAACAAGAGACTCAGAGAGAGACATGCCTGTGACTAACAGATAGAAATACCAATTGTGTTCAACTGACAATGTGTTTGGTGTGGACACCCTCCTCCCAATAATCTCCCTCTCCCGATCACCCTCTTCAGTTCCAAATCTTGAGGAAGCTGTCCCAGGAGCCAGTAGCCACAGCCATGCCATCTGCTGTCACCCCCAGGCAGCTCACCCTGTTGTCATGACCGGAGAGGATCCCTGAAGGGGAGAGAGAGCAGACATCATCAAAAGAGAAGGGCTGGGGGAGACATGCTACAGTGTCTGTGGGAATGTGGCCTACAGGCCCGTACACCACTATGCACCACGCCAGCTGTGCACGTCGTCCTAGCAGGCATCTTCTGCATACCTTAATGCCAAGAGAAGGCATTTCCCTCAGCAGGACTGTAACCTGCCCTTCCTAGGAAAAGGGTGACTTGCATTCCACAATGGAGAGCCTCCGGGAGAACTGACTCCCCAGCTACTAACCTGCCCCTCCTAGAAAAGGGAGCTTTGTCTCCTATGGAGTGACTTGCTGGGGTTCCCAGGCCTCCATTGCAGTAGGCAGTCTTAACAGGCAACTTCAGGGCCCACTCACCCACACGCTCCCCCTTCAGGGAGTCCCAGATGTTGCAGTTGAAGTCGTCATATCCAGCCAGCATGAGACGCCCGCTGCGGGAGAAGGCGACTGAGGTGATTCCACAGATGATGCTCTCGTGGGAATAGACGATGAGCTCCTGGTCCGCCCGCAGATCAAAGAGGCGGCAGGTGGCATCATCTGAACCGGTGCAGATGGCCTCGCCGTTGGGGAAGAACTGAAGAGGGAGACGGCACCATTCATGCAAGGGACCATAATCCTGCCCCACAGCACCTACTACACCAGCCTGCCCCCCACCCCAGCTCTGTCAACACCCCTGCCATTCCAGCCCAGGCCCTAGATAAGGTACTTATCTGGTTCAATTACCATAGAGTCTGAGCATCTTGTAAATGTGAGTGGTTCTACACCCCAGCGAGGTAGGGAAATGCTACTGTCCCCTTTACAGTTGGGGACTGAGGTACAGAGAGACTGAGGAGCTTGCCCTAGGGCAGGGAACAAAACCCAGAACTTCCAAGTCCCACGTTAGCAACCAAACGACGTGAGCACCCTTCCTCAGATGGGTGGCTCCCCACACACAACTATGACACTGCCCCCATGATTGTTTCAGTCTTGGGCCTAAAACACATTTGCTGCTCCCCTAGGCTGGACAGGATACATACACAGATGGCATTGATGTCCGACTCATGCCCTGTGAATGTCTGACGGCAGGTTCCCTCCCGTACGTCCCACAGCTTGGCAGTGGCATCACAGGCCCCGGAGATAAAGAGTTTGAAGTCTGGGGAGACGGCCAGGCTCATGCAGTCTCCAGTGTGACCCATAAACACAGTCTTCTGCTGTCCCGTTTCAATATCCCAGAGCGCGCTGTAAGGGGAGGAGAGAAGAGTCCTCAGGGCTACAGCAACAGAAGTGCTAGAGTCTTGTGGCCACAGGAGATGGACCAGCCTTAAGGCTTAAGGGAAGTTTACCCTATTTTAAAAGAAGAGGTGGAAACTACGGCCCAGGCTATCTGACAAAAAAAGATGTTTTTACCAATCAAGTCAGCTTAACGCAACTGGAGCCTTCTTATCACATTGTGTTAATACAGCTGAACGCCTATACAACCGGGCTACTGGTTGTGTTGTAGCCTAGGACTAAGGGCTTGAGCTAACTCTGGCCAGGTCTATGTTAGAAACTTTTGGTAGCACAGCAATGTTGCCTAGGGGGTGATTATTGTAATTTTACTGGCATAAAAGTGCTGTTGGGCTGTGTATCTTATTTTGCTCACTAAAGTGCTGTAAACTGTACCAGCTATACTAGCAAACTTTCTAGTGTAGACCTGGCCTCAGCTGGAAAGAAAAATACCAAGTTTATTATACAGAAGGAGAGAGGAATCAGCCTCCTCTTTGTAGTCCTCCCATACTTCTCTATGCCTCAGAATTGCCACACCAAACATTCAAAAACCATGAGTCACGAGTTTCAAACGTAAAAAACATTGGGTTTATTTTTGTTATCTTCTTTTTGAGCCTTTAAGATGCACTGGGGTCACATTTTCCAGTTTTCCCTGCAACCATCTGCCCTAATCCCATGACTCCTGGGGTTGGAGCTTTAAGATAAATGCCACATATTGGGGACTTGCAATAAAATCATTAGTTGGTAACACCAAAGTCTGGTGAGAGGACGAAGGGAATCACTCACCACGTGGTGTCTCCGGAGCTCGTCACGATATTATTGTCATCCAGGAATCGGCAGCAGGAGAGGTAACCTGAGGGGCAAGAATAATGGGTGATGAGAATAATGGCGGGGGCAGGAGAGTGAGGCTCAGGGGTAGGGATGCCCTGGGCTGCAGAGGTGGGGAAGGTACTCACCTGTGTGGGCCGAGAGCTCCCTGCTCACTTTGACGTTGCCTTCACGAGTCTTGAGATTGTAGATAGAGCACATGTTGTCGAGACCCCCACAGGCCACAAAATTCCCTGAGGGCGCATAGGCACAGGTCATGACCCAGGATGAGCGGAGAGGGATGGCATGAACCTGGGGAGAAATGAAACAGTCCTGGACTCTCCCAGCGAGAGAAACTGAAGGGCACAGGGCAAGAGTGCTGCCTGTTAGGGGAGCCACTCCAGTCACAGCCTCTCCCAGCAGGAGGCACTGTAGGAGTCAGGGTGAGTAAGCTGGCTATAGGGGAAGCTCCCAGTTTCAGCCTATCCCAGCAGGAGGTGCTTGTGGGTAATTGTACCTTTAAAAGGCTCATGTTATGTAACTCGGAGGCAGTTGGAACTGAGCTAGCGAATGAAGCAGATCTCTGTAAAGCACTTTGTCTGAGTGATCGCTGAACACCACGTGGTACTAGGAGTGAAAACGCACTTAGACAATACCCTGAGTGGAAGAATGGAGTGGTTAAAAGCCCCCACCAGAGCTGAAATGCTCTGGAATTTGGAAGACAGCTGGAGAAGGTTCACACAGCCCTTCACTCCACATCTACAAGCCATGGGTGCCAGTAGAAAGGAAAACAATCAGAAAGAAACCTCATTTCTGACAATAGCTGGTTCTGAAGTATTGGATGTGTTGAATAGTTTTTAGTTAACTCAGGCAGAGGAGGCTAACTATGAAATCATAGTACTGGCAGTGGTATTTGAGTACTGCACTCCACCTAAAAATGAGACACATGAGAGATGTTTTTAATCAGAGAGAAGGGAACAAAAGGAAAGTGAAGCTATAGAAGATTTTGTGTCTGATCTAAGGCTAGAGTCAATCATGCAGTTTTGGGAGCTTACCTGAGTCCCTTGTAAGAGACCAGGTCGTGTTTGGGATCTGGAACAAAACACTTACAGACAGAGACTATTAGGAAACTGAGCAATTAGAATTTGCCAAGCAACAAATGTCACCCAGTCCAGATTGAAGCTCTGACACTGTAGACATGATAGAGAATCCAGAATACTGCAAGGAAAAAGACCTGAGGCCTAGAGGCATGCAAAACCCACAGTCCAAGTCAGAAACGAGATCAAAGCTAGCTCGGGCACACACGTGCTGCAGTCAGACCGCCCGACACTCTTATTATCAGTACACTCAGATAGAGGAGGCGGCTTTGGCCTGAGTCTATGGGGGTAAAAAGTTTCATGTCTCTATTTATGGGAGGCCAGTTTTAGCTGAAACTGACCTTAAACCATTTATTGACATTGTGAAAAAGGCCTGGCAACCCTCTCGCCCGACCTCCAAGAATACAGAGATTATTTTTTCAAATTGCTTTGCAATTGGAATACAAACTTGGGAGAGATTTGGTGCTTGCAGACACTTTTTAGAACATTTGGCTAAACTGGAGCTAGATTTTGAGCATGACTGATTAAAAAGAAACTTGCCTGGATGAAATGTAGCCCCTGTAGAAGGGGATTAAGGCTATTAGCATAGCATATGCCCAGATCCCATATTATCAATTTTAAAATGTAAACATTGAATAAGTGGGCACTGGAGGCTGGCATCATGGGCAAGTGTCGGCATAGTGACACTGAATGAGAGGTGATAGGTAGGGTGGGGATTGATGGTGAAGGGCCTTGAAAGCAGCTTATGTTTGATGTGCTAGAGAACGGGGAGCAAGCGGAGGGATTCAAAGAGAGGAGTAACATCAGAGTGATGGGTTAGGAAAATGAGCAATGCAGCAGCATTCTGGCTGGATGTGGGTGGGGCAAGATTGCATTTGTCAAGGCCAGAGAGAAGGATGTTGCAATAATCAAGGCACAAGATGATGAGAGTTGGGTGGATGGATAGGAAAAGCTGTATTTTAGGGCACGGCTACACTATAGCGGGGATCGACGCTATGAGATCGCTCCACCAGCAGTCGCGGGTCTAGTAAAGACCTGCCAAATTGACTGCAGATTGCTCTCCAGTCGACCCCTGTACTCTACCCCTGACGAGAGGAGTAAGGTAAGTTGACGACCCCCTGCGGTGGAGACCCCGCGGTAATTCGATGTGAGGTACGTCGACTCCAGCTACGTTATTCACATAGCTGGAGTCGTGTAACGTAGGTTGACTTACCGCAGTAGGATAGTCAGCCTTAGAGATTTGGGGCACCACATTTCCTGGTGCCCCGCGCAGCTGCGTGCTGCTCCAGCCCCTGCTCCGCCTCTTCCCCATGGCCCTGCTCTACCCCAAGACCCCCCCCCGCCCCCCCGGAAGCCTGCACTCACTGCATGGTAAGTGGAGCGACCGAGCCCCAGCCTGCTCCGCTCCCCTGGCTCTCAGCCGTGCCACTGGCGAGTGCTGGGGGGTGGTTCCCCCCTGCTCCCCAAGGCTGGGGGCCAGGGGAGCAGAGCAGAGCAGGCTGGGGCCATGGAGCGGTTCCCCCCTTACCCACAGCCCTTTCCCTGTGGAGGCCTGGGTCCAGCCCCTCACCCCACGGAGGCCGGGGGCCCCACACAGCCCCCCCATGGGGGGCTGCATAGAGCACCAAAATGGCTAGGGACGGCCCTGCCTCCAGGGACTCAACTTCGGAGCCTTCAGCACCCTTGCTTCCCACCATGACCTCTCCTCAGCAAGTCCACCTGAATTGGACACCTGGGAAAGACTTGCACACCCAAATGGAGCAATGGACCCCCGACTTCCTGACTGCAGTGACTCTCAGCCAGTGCTGAGTAAAAGCAGACGGGTTTATTAGCTGTCTGGAACACAGCATAGAAAGTCCTTAGTTAACATAGAGCACTGGCTCTCAACCTTCCTAGACCACTGTAGGCCTTTCAGGAGTCTGATTTGTCTCATGTATCCCCAAGTTTCACTTCACTTAAAAACTCCTTGCTTCCACAATCAGACATAAAAATACAGAAGTGTCACAGCACACTAGTACTGAAAAATTGCTGACTTTATCATTTTTGCCATATAATTATAAAATAAATTAATTGTAGTATAAATATTGTACTTAAATGTCAGTGTATGATCTGATATATAGAGCAATATAAACAAGTTATTGTCAGTATGAAATGTTAGTTTGTACTAACTTTGCTAGTGCTTTTTATGTAGCCTGTTGTAAAACTAGGCAAATGTCTAGAAGAGTTGATGTATTCCCTGGAAGACCTCTGAACACTCTCATGAGTACGAGTGCCTCTGGTTGAGAACCACTGACACAGAGAAAGGAAAGTTACAGCAGAATCCCTCTGGGTCAATTCAGAGCTCAGAGCCCTCTAACCCCTTTGTAGTCCGATTCTAGAAACTTCCCTCTGCCTCCAGCAGCCCACACAATACAACCCCCAGCCCCTTCCCAATCCTTTATTCTTCAGTTCGTCACAACCAGCTGGCTTCCTATGGAGGGTGGGCGATCCATGGTCATTTGTTGCTAGGTGCCAAAAGTCCAGGAGTGGCCAGTGTCTCCTGGGACTCTCCACGGACATGGGCCCCAGGCAGCTAGGCATTGGTCCTGCCTGTATCTCTGGGTTGCTGCAATGAGTACACAACCTTTCCCTCCCCGACCTATTTAACTATGTACCACACAGGGGAAACAGAGGCACACACAGTAGTCATCCAAAATTAAAAATATGAAAAATTCCCACTCCATCACGTCTTCCCCCTATGAGACAAACTGAGTGGGGTCACTTCAGCCAGCGACCTGGCGAAGTTTGAACCCACCAATGTTACCCATAGGCAGGGCCATCCCTAGACATTGTGGTGCCCTATACAGCATCCCTGCGGGGCAGGGGGCTGGGCCCAGGCCTCCGCGGGGTGAGGGGAGGAGCTCTCAGGCAGCCCCCAGCCCTTTTGCCACCCTAAAACCTTTTGGTTTGAAACTGGGCTGGGATCCTGCCACTGCCTCCCCCCCTTCATCTGCCAGGGAGTGAGGATTGCGGTGATCCCACATTCCTCTGTGTGCCAGCTGTCTTGACCGCAGCCTGGGGTGTCCTTACCCTTGGTTGGAACCTGTTTACATTGGTTATTAACCCAGTCACAACTCTGTGGCTCTGGTATCCCAGCATCTGGTGAGGGATGCAGGGTGCTCCTGCACATTGGCAGGTCCCCTCTGGAGTTGTGTCCCAACCCCAGCGCTGTATAAATACAAGGAGCTCATCTCCCATCCCAGGGTCAACCCAAGTCTGAGTCCTCTCCCAGCTCTCTTTCATGAAGGGCTGTAATTTGGGCAGTGGTGCTGTTCTTCCTCATGCTTCTGCTGCTTCTCCCGGTCCTCTAGCTTTTGTTGCTCCAGCTGCAGCTTTTTGCTCTCAGCTCCAACTACTTCAAATCTACTGATGGGAAACCAGGTCGTGAAGACCCCCCTGCTGGATGGGGAACTGGGTCTGGTGGGCACCCTGCTGCTGCCTCTGCTGTTCCCAGACCCTCTTGAAGCCCCACTTGGGCCTGGAACCTGCTTCTTAGACTGGTCATCCTTCTCCAGCCATGCAATCAGCTGTGCCTTGTTGAGCTTCCCAACGCTTAGCCCGCTCTCCCTGCATAGGTTTGCAATATTCTTCTTCGGGAGATGGTCATACACAATTTCCTCCCTGTTTTCTTTAACTTCTCTTGTTTTACTGCTGCCAGCACTTCTGGTGCCTTCAGCAGCCAACTGTCTACTGGGTGCATTCGCCAACCATCCTCTGCTACCACCTGTCATGAATCCACAGGTCCAATGCTCTTGAATGGCTCTGGAACAGTCCTTTCGAGGACCCCTTCTGTGTGTCAGCCCCCTTAGGGTCACACTGTCACTACGGTAGGCCTCTTAGCTTCACTGCCTCCAGGGACCCAACCTCAGAGCCTTCAGCACCCCTGCTTCTCACCGTGAGCTCCCCTCAGACAGTCCACCTGAATTGGACACCTGAGGAAGACTTGCACACCCAAAAGGAGCAATGCATCCTTGACTTCCTGATCTGCAGTGACTCTCAGCCAATGCTGTAAAAGCAGAAGGGTTTAATAGCTGTCTGGAACGCAGTATAGAAAGTCCTTAGTTAACATAGGAAAGTTACAGCAAAGTCCACCTGGATCAGTCCTGAGACCCTCTGACCTCCTCTTTAGTCCCAGACTAGAAGCTTTCCTCTGCTTCCAGCAGCCCACACAGTACAATACCCCCGCTCTGCCGCTCCCCACTCCCCAGTCCTTTGTTCTCCAGCTGGCTTCCTAAGGAGGATGGGCCATCCATGGTCATTTGTTGCTAGGTATCAAATGTCCAGGCAATTGGAGCGACCATTGTCTTCTGGGACTCTCCACGGGCATGAGCCCCAGGCAGCTAAGCGTCGGACTCATCTGTATCTCTGAGTCACTCCAAAGAGTAAAGGACCTTTCCCCTAGTTAACTATGCACCACACAGGGGAAATTGAGGCACACACAATAGTTATCCAAAATATTATGAAAAATTCCCCCTCTGTCACAAGCTCCAAATCAAAGATGACACCTGGGTTACGGGCCTGAGTGACAGGCAGGATGGTGGTATTGTCCAGAGCCATCAAGACAGGAGGTAGCAAAGAGGACTGTTATTCTCACTTCCCTGAAATAGTTTTACTAGATTGAGTATATCAAATCTATTCTTAAAACACATGGTGTACCTAACCTCATGATATCTGACAATGGGCCACAGATTAGTGGGCATAAGAGTAAGCAGTTTCAGTGAAGTATTTATGTAGACATAACTGCTAGTACCCATCATCCTCATTCCAATGGGTTGGTGGGAAACAGTCAAAATAATAAAGTATCTACTGAAAAACGCCGAGGAGTCAGATTCTGATCCATATTTAACACTATTAAATTATAGAATGCCACCAATGAAGCACAAGTTGTTACCTGTTGACATTTATTTCACAGAAAACAGAACCAGAATGCCTGTAATGATAGAAGCTGATGTCAGAGAAACTGGGGACTTGCAGATGTATAAAGAGACTGAAAAGGCCAAACCAAAAAAAAATCTTTATGATCTAGGGTCCCAGGAGCTGCCAACACTTCAAGAAAATGACACCATGCATATCTATCATGGGAAACAACAGCTGCAAATAGCAGTGGTTTCACCTGAGGTTGCCTCCCCAGACAGACACTTACTGAAGAGGAATAGGCAACACCTTCTCCAACTTCCACAAGAGAGGGAGATAAGGGGCACTGAGTTTGCCATGTTGCCCAAGGAGGTCTCAGACAGGCAACAAGCACAGCAGGTTAAGACAGATGAGCCCGAGCACTTTTAGCGCTGACAGAATAAATGGACGCAGCCTCCTGACAATAGCAGTACTGATATTTCAAGATAAACCTGCAAGTCCAAGCAGTGGTGCCCAGGGTTGTGAGTTTGATCCTTGAGGGGGCCATCTGGGCATTCGTCCTGCTTTGAGCAGGGGGTTTGACTAGATGACCTCCTGAGGTCCCTTCCAACCCTAATAATCTATGATTCTACCTCAGAGATTAATTGCACATCATTAGTAAATACAGTCAGTAGATGAACTGGAAGTATTTGGAATTGTATGTTATGTAAATATTGATTGTAAATTGTTATCTTTAAATCTGGCTGGGAAAGGGAGACATGGGAACTGTACCTTTAAGAGGCTCATGTTATGTAATGCAGAGGCAGCTGGAACTGAACCACTGAATGAAGCAGATCACTGAACACCACAGTATGGCAGGGAGCATGGCCGAAGTTTGGCTGAGGGGGAGCTCCCAGCCATGGGCGCCAGGTTTATATAATTTTTGGTTGTGCACAGAATGGCTCCAAGCAGAGCCGTCCTGTCCATGGGACGGATTGGGGCAACCACCCCAGGCCCCATGCTCTGGTGGGCCCCGAGCTTCAGAGGGATGTGGGGTGCAGGCAGAGCTGTCCCATTCTTAGGACAGACCGGGGAAACTTCCCTTGGCCCTGCACTTTGGGGGCCCCCACGGTTCAGGGGGACATGGGGCCCAGGGTAGCCTGGGCTGGTTAATGGGGGGCCTGGCGCCAGCAGCAGCAGGCGACCCGGCCCCAGCCCACCCTGCTCTGCTCCACCCTGCCGGCTCCCAGCATTGCTTGGGGGAGGGGGTGGAAGCCAGAAAGAGGCGGGGCAGGGGCTTGGGAGAAGGGGTGTAATGGGGGCGGGGAGGGGGCAGAGCAGGACAGGGATGGGACCGGGTCGCTCGCTGCTGCCAGTGCCTGGCCCCCCCACTAGCTCCCCAGGCCGCCCTGGACCCAGAGCTGTCCTGTCCATAGGACAGACTGGGGCAGCCTTCCTTGGCCCCGTGCTGTGAGGTGCCCTGCACTTCAGGGTGATGTGGGGTCCAGGGCGGCCTGGAGGGTTAGCTGGGGGCCTGACGCTGGCAGCAGTGAGTGACCCGGCCCCCTCCCTGCCCCCATTCCACCCCTTCCCCCAAGCCCTGCCTCTTTCTGGCTTCCTCCCCCTCCTGCAAGCGATGTCAGGAGCCGGTGGGGTGGAGCAGAGTGGGGTGGGCTAGGTCGCTTGCTGCTGCTGGCCCCAGGCCCCTTGCTAACCCGCCCAGGATGCCCTGGACCCCATGTTCCCCTGAAGTACGGGGGCCCCCAAAGCACGGTGACCCCAAACATTGGTGTAGCTGGGCCCACGTTCCTAAAAATTGGTTGAGCACGGGCACCACAGGCCCGTATAACTCGCCGCCTATGCTCCCAGTTACTCCACTCCAGGCCTCCCCTAGCAGGTGATTCTGGCTACTGGTGTGTGCTCCCAACTCTTACCTTATTGGTTGTGTAAGTGTCCCACACGATCAGTTTCCCATCTTGCGAGGCACTGACCAGTAGTCTACAAGAGAGGAAGCAGGCCCTGTTAGTGTCACCTCTCCCACTGGGCCACTCCTACCAGCATCCCCCTCCCCTCCCTCTCACCGCACCAGCTCACATTCCCTAAATAAGCAGCAAGGATAGGGTGACCAGATGTCCCGATTTTATAGGGACAGTCCCATTTTTTGGGTCTTTTTCTTATATAGGCTCCTACTACCCCCTACCCCCATCCCGATTTTTCACACTTGCTGTCTGGTCACCCTAAGCAGGGGCAGCCAGCGTTTCACTCACTTGGAGTCCGTGCACCAGTGCATTGCATAGATCTTGGCCAGGTGCCCACGCAGGGTCCTCCGCGTACGCATCTGAATGCGTCCAACTACCTCCACCCCGGACACAATCTAGGGGGGTGGGAGATTCCCCCAAGGAGAGAGAGAGTTAAACCTCAGCCAGCAGGGAAGGGGGTTCTCCAACCCCCCACATTGCCACATGGCTCCATCCCTCATTCCCTCTCCAGGCTGTTCTGGGAAGCACAGCCTGGGGGTTGTGGCTGATTTGCACAGCCACACCTGGTTGAGGTTGGCTAACACCATTTCCTACCTGAGCAAGTGTAGTGTCAGCACAGGCTTTCCGTGCATCCTGCAGGGAGAGAGGGAATAGCAAGAGACAGAGCGAGCATGAGAGACAGGAGGCAAGGGCAAGAGAGACTCAGGTACAGGATTTGAAAACCTCTTTAGATTTACTTCCATTGTAAGCAACTTGGGCCAGGGACCGTCATTTTGTTCTGTTTGTACAGCACCCAGTGCAGCAGGCTCCTGGGTCAGGGCTAGGGCTCCTGGGCACAGGGCCGGCTCCAGACCCCAGCGCGCCAAGCGCGCGCGTGGGGCGGCACAATGCCGGGAGGGCGGCAGGCGGCTCTGGCGGACCTTCCGCAGTCATGTCTGCGGGAGGTCCAACGGAGCCGTGGGTCCACGGGACCTCCCGCAGGCATGACTGCGGAGGGTGCGCTGGTCCCGCGGCTCGGGTGGACCTCCCGCAGGCATGACTGCGGATGCTCCACCGGAGACATGGGACCAGCGAACCGGGAGGTCCACTGGAGCCGCGGGACCAGCGGACCCTCCGTAGTCATGCCTGCGGGAGGTCCGCTGGTCCCGCGGCTCCCGTGCACCTCCCGCAGGCACGACTGCTTGGGGCGGCCAAATTCGTAGAGCCGCCCCTGCCTGGTCACTATGGTAATAACACAAATATTCATAAAGAATAAGTTGGGGCACAACCCCCACTTCCTCCTCCACCCCAGGCCATAGGCGCCGACTTCTGCTCCCACTGGTGAGTGCCCACTGGTGGAGCCCCCACTCCACCCCTTCCCCCAAGTTCCCACCCCCACCCGGCCTCTTCTCACCCCTGTTCCACCTCCACCCTGCCCCCATTCTACCCCCTTCCCCAAGTTCCCGCCCCACCTCTTCCCCCCCAAGTGCGCTGTGTCCCCGCTCCTCCCCCTCCCTCCAAGAGCATCCTAAGCACTACCAAACAGCTCTTTGGCAGCGGGCAGAAGTGCTGGGAGGGAGAGGGAGGAGCAGGAACATGGCGCGCTCAAGGGAGGAGGTGGGGAAGAGGCAGAGGGAGCTTGAATGCTGGTGGGTATTGAGCTCTTGCTAATTTTTTCCCCGTGGGTACTCCAGCCCTGGAGCATCCATGCAGTTGGTGCCTATGCCTCAGGCTATACAGCTACTTTTCTCCACACTAAGACCCTCCACTGGGGTGCACCCCACGCACACCCCAAAGGACAGGGAGATTAAATCCTGGGGAGGAGAGGAAGGAATCAAATTCTATGATGTGACACTCCTTCCCTGGCATCACAGACCACCCACCACCTGCCATTCATCCCTAGCACATGCCATGCACATTTCTTTCTTATCGGGGGCGGGGAGGGGGGTTTAGTAGTTGCCTTCTTAGTAGGGGCTCTTGGGATTAAGGCAGGAGAGAGCTGAGGTTTCCCTGGTTGGGAATTCCCTGCTGTGGAGGGAGGGGATAGGGTTATTTTGGGCAGAGTGGAGCAGCTCCCTTGGGCTGGGATTCCCCTGAGTGGATGGGAGAGGGGAGAAAGTGGGGTGCATGGACTGGTTCCATCTCCAGTGTTACCGCAATCTGCTTCTTCAGCTGCTCGGCCTCCTGCCTCATCTGTTCCATTTCCCCCATCTCGATCGGCTAGTAATGGGTCCTCCACTCGGGATAGCCTGAGTCCTGGAGAGACCAAAATGAGGGGGGAGGGAGGGCTGTCAGAGGCCACTAGTTAGAAGATCTCACCTTTCCCTCACACCTCCCATTGCTCAGCATCCCAAAGGGCTTTACACACTCCATGTGCACATGGAACACTTCACCCACCTGCTGAGATGCAGCAATCTCTGGGGTGGGACTTGGCAGCCATTTAACAGCTGCATTACAGGGCACTTTGGGACAGGAAGTGGAGTGCTGTATCTGGTTGAACCTGTGTGAGGACTGTAGGGAGGAAGAATGGACTCATCTCTGTTGAGGTTTGGCCAAGAAAATGCAGTTCATTGCGCAACTCATGGGGAGAGTGACAGATCTCAGGCAATCAGGACTCTAGTTTCATATTTTCTCTAAAAACATCTCTAGCGTCACACAACACTGGGACCTGGGCTAACTCGGAGCGGAGAGCGAGTCAGCTACACAGCTTTCTGAAATCTACTTAAAATGTCCAGTTTTCCCCAGTGATTCTAGCTCCTCCCCCAGTCTGCAGTCCCCATCCTGTCTCCCACACACCTGCTCTTTGTTAGTTCAACATTTCCCCGGTGATGGTGTCAGATTCCCGGATGGGCCTCATGTGATTTGCATCTCACCTGTTTGTCGGCAGAGATCAGCTCCCAGGTTTGGAAGTTTCCTTAGGCCCAGCCAGCCCCGAGGTTAGTGACAGACCCTTCGCCAGGACCACAGCTTCCCAGGTGAGGAAACACGATGGGCTGTACAGGCAGGATTTCTCCTTCCAGCACCGAGGGGTTACTTTGGCCATTCCCACCAGGTAGGCAGGAGTTGCCTTAGCCCTGTTTGAGGGAATCCTTTCTTGCCACAGTCTGAGCTCTAGTTCCCAGTTTCCCTGCCCTTGGGGAGACAGCTCCCTGGGCTCACGGACCCCTCAGCGCTGGGGGGATAGCTCCTGAGCTCCTTTTCCTTGGCTCAGTCTCAGCCCCTTCCTTGTGGTTGCTCCTGCTGGGGCCCTCCTCAGGCACATGCAGACAATTCTCAAATCTCTCCTTTTATTCCTGGCTTTGCCAAGCCAGCTGGATTTAGCTCTTCGACTCTCTCCCCAGAACTCAACTCCACCACCCCTTGAGCCTTTCTGTGGCTCTTCCTTGAGTCCCCCCAACCCGAGCCACACTTCAAGGTTCTCAAAGCCCTGTTCGGGAGTCCCTTGAGAGGCAATGCAGAATCTCAGCTTTCATTACACACAAGTTGGTTTCTTGCTCTTTTTCTTGCAAAGAGCCTTACAAATGCAATGCAAGGAGTCCAGGAAAGCCAAGGTCACAAGCCCTTGGATTTTTGGGATGGCCCATGGCTGCATTTGTGAGAGTCAGTGACCCTTGGGCTGGCCCTGATGCCTGTAGGGTGAGCCAAGGCTCCTCTCTGCTAGTTGCCTGTGGCTGAGTGGTCAGGGTCACCTGTGGCCACCCAGAGGGGCAGCTCAGTAGCATTAGAGGCAGCATATTCTAGTGGACTAAGTGGAGTATGGCCAGCAAATCAATAATCTCAACACTGATCCCAGCTTCCTCTGTGGCTGTACCCCAGGTCCCCCTGTTATGAAATGGGGTTAATAAGCATGACCCACCACGTGGTGGGGCTGAGACAACCAGCTGATGTTTGGTAGATGAGGCACAAAAATCCCCCAGAATTCACAGGGAGGACTGGCTGCTTCCCCCGAGCTCCCATCCTGCTTGGAGAATTGTTCCTCTAGTAAAAGTTGGCAACATGTTCCCTGTTCTCCTGCCGCAGCTGTCTGAGTGGAGACAGGACCTAAAGATCCCTCCCAGCACCAGCCCCACTAGTTCAAAAATCATGAGTCAGGCCCCAAGATCATGAGATTTAAACCAAAAATATATGTGCCTCCTTGTTTCTTTGCTGTCTGGTTTCTGGGCCTTCTGGATGCACTCAGGTCCCGTTTCCCAGCTCTTCTTCCCAGCAGCAAGGGCTAGAACTGTATTTTTTTAAATGAAAGCTGAGATTCTCAGGTAGTTACAGAATCAGGAGCAGGGGCTTTAGGAAAAGCATCAAATATCATGAGATGTGATAAAATCATGAGTTGGCAATACTACCAGACACACTTTTTATAGTCCATTAAGTTCTGAAGAAGTGGGTTTTTTACCCACAAAAACTTATGCCCAAATAAATCTGTTAGTCTTTAAGGTGCCACCGGACTCCTTGTTGTTTTTGTGGATACAGACTAACACGGCTACCTCCTGAAACTTAAGTTCAGGGTGTATTCCATACAGCCATCCCAGCCCTGCAAATCCTAAGGCCAGACTACTGAAGAACAAGAGTCCCCCATAATCAGGAATCAGTTACCTTTCAGGCCTGGGAGGTCATCTTTCTGGACTCTGTCCTTCACCCCGCTTCCACCCTCCCGTGCATCAGCAATGTCCTGGAGACTGTGCCCAGCTCTGTTCAGCTGCCTCCGCTCTCATCAAACCAGATAATTTCCCTCTCACCTTGCATGGACCCTGTGCTACAATCCTGCCATCAGTTCTCTGTACCTCCTCACTGTCACCTCTGGGTAGTCCTCAAGCTGCACCTACCATCTTGCAGTGCGTTTCTCTCTGGCTCATCTCCTCCAGCCTCTGCTCCTGAAATCCAGGCCCCTCTTCTGAAATCCTCATCTCAGGCTCCATCTCCTCTGGCCCGGGCAATTGAAGCTTCCTCGCATCCAGCCTCCCTACAGCTGTTTGGCTGCGACACCCCTCCAGAAGCTTGCTTAAGTTGACTTCACGGACTTCTCTCTCCTCCCTTTCCACCATGTGGGGCTGAGAACGTCCTGCTACTCTCCAGCTCCTGCCACATTTGGAGCAGCCTCCTTGGATGCTCCACCTTACCCACTATCCATCCCATTTCCAGCCTCACCCACACATGCCTTTCCTCCCTTAGCCTATTCAGTTCTTTCTCTCTCTCCTTGGCTGAGTTTTTAAACTCTGGAATTGGTTTGGGGGGCCAGAGTTGTAGGAAGCTGCTACATGGAATGAAGCTGCAGAAGTTGAGGGATTTACAGAGCTGGTAGGAGGATCAAAAGGACAGAGGCACACTGTTAAGGAGGGATAGAAAAGCTAAATATAGAGGGAGTGAGAGAAGCTATGGCTCAGCCTCAGGTCTTCATCAGAACCCTTAAATCCCTTTGAGGAAACAATCTAAATGAAGTTTGGGAATTGTTTCCAGCCTCAGAAGGACAAGGAGCCACAGCTGAGAGATAAGAATAACTTTACCTTCCCCGTAGCCTCCACTGCACCTCATCCCAAAGTGATTTGCAGAGAGTGAGTCACCTCCCAGCTCTAAAATGCAGCTGCCTCTGGGGAAGGGCATGGCAGGTGCTTAAGTGTGATACTGCATGAAAATTTAGGACAGGAAGTGGAGGAGAATCCAGTCTCAGAATTGAATCAGCAAAGAAAACTAAAGGAATCAGAATGGAACTATCCCAAGCTCAGTGGTTCTCAAACTTTTGTACTGGTGGCTCCCTTTCACAAAGCAAGCCTCTGAGTGCGACCCCACCCTTATAAATTAAAAACTTTTTTTAATATTTAACACTATTATAAATGCTGGAGGTGAAGCAGGGTTTGGGATGGAGGCTGACAGCTCATGATCCCCACGTAATAACCTCCCCAGTTTGAGAACCCCTGCCCAAACTGGAGATTGGCCCAGGACATTGGAGTTAACACCCTGACTTTGGGGAAAATACCCAGGGATCTATCAAACCTAGCATAGATGAAGGGCCTATATTCTCAGAAGCAGCTAGTGATTCTGGGTGCCTCCATTTTTGGGTGCCCAACCTCAGATTCCTTAAAGGGACCTAGTTTTCAGAGGGCAGGTGCTCATCACTTTCCAAAAATCAAGCCCCTTTATGGTGTCTCAAGGTTAAGATGTCTCAAGGTGGGTTCCCAAAAACTGAGGAACCCCAAACCAGTAGTACCTTTTGACAATATAGGTCAGCTTATTAATGACTCAGCTGGAAGTAGGGTGACCAGATGTCCTGATTTTATAGGGACAGTCCCGATTTTTGGGTCTTTTTCTTATATAGGTTCCTATTACCCCCCACCCCCTGTCCCGATTTTTCACACTTGCTTTCTGGTCACCCTAGCTGGAAGCTGATACCTCGAACAGCACAGCAACCCCTACCACTGTGTTAGGGCATCGGGATCAGGAGTGACTTGAGGGAGAAGATGCCCCCTACTGAGTCACCCAGGCCACTGCAGCACAGCACCCCTAGCAGCATGCTGGGGTATTGGAGCTAGTCTGCCCTCTTTGCTGAATCCCTCCATTGGCTTCCCTCATTATATTCAAGTTTCTTGTCCTCGCCACAGCTGCTCTTCTGGTTTAACAGCTCTTGTTGTCTACCATGTTTCCCCTCCTCACCCCTGCGGCTCCAATGAAATCAACTAACTTTCCTTTGCCTCTTCCCAGGCTGCCCCTTAGCCATGAAAAGCCTCCAGCCAGGGGTGCTGGAACAATTTGCATAGTGGGGGAGCTAAGAGCCCTTGATCCAACTGTAGCCCCTGTACATGATGGGAACCACTTCAAGCCAGGGGCTGCGGCGCTCCCAGTTCTAGCACCTTTGCCTCCAACTGATCTTCCTCTGCGGTGTTGCCTATAAGCAAACAGTCAAATCCCAGCAGCCATTTGATCTATTTATAATAAACTAAGCAAATGTATCTTTGTTTATAAAAAATGAGTCTATTCAATTATCTTCATGCCCTGCCCGCTTCATGAATCACTCATGTTCCTGGCCTGTAAGCTCTTCCGGCCAGGGCCTGTGTCTTTGTATGCGTTAGTACAGCACTTAGCACCACTGACTGGGCATCTGGGTGCCACTGGAACATCTCGTAACCCAACTGTAATGGCTGAGTGGAGAGCGCCCCCCAGCCCTGCAGCACGGCCCCCCAGCACCACATTGGGACAGTGGGGCGGTAAGAACACCTATGGAATCACCTACATCACCTCATCCTGTTTGTATGAGAAATGGAAAAAATTGTTGGCTGGGGGTTGAACCCTCTGGTTTATATCAGCCCATGTGGCGTCACCCATCTTGGAAAGGGGGCTGCAGCTCAGCTGGGGTTGGGGAGCCTTAAATAGAAAAGCGAAAGGCACAGAAGGGTTGAGGATTAACAGGGGATGTCATGGTCCCTGTGTAATCCCTAGGCAGGTGCTGTGTACTTGCCCCGGTAACCCTGAGCATCTTCAGAGCTGGATAGAGAGATGATCCTCTTCCTCTGCTACGGAGATCAAAGGGCAAGGATAAAATTACCCTGATCTTGCTCTTTTTCTCCAAATGGGATAGGAGCTTGTTGCAAAGAGCCGGGCAGGGAGCACAATGAGTGGGGTCCTATTGGAGAGTCTGACTTCCAGTTCCCTACAAGTGGGATTATACACCCCTGTGACATGCTGGAAACTGCTGGGAAGGGATGTCTGCATCCCATGTGCAATAGAGACGAGTTGATTTTAACCCCAACCTTCCTCCTATAGAAATATCCCCTTCCACAGTCTACACATCTATGTACAAAGTGAGACCCACACCCAGGGCCCCCCCCCAGACCTGCAGAGAGGGTCACAAAAGGCATCTAGGACCCACTTGGGCATACAGAACCCCCCAAATGCCAAGGAGAGGGAGGTAGGCTCAGGGCAAGCAACAGCAAAGGAATGTCCTTACCTGGTCTGTGGGGAGAGGTGGCAGCTGTCCCCTCCTGGTTGGCACTCCCTTGGTCCCCTGGGGATTTAGTCCCCCGTCAGGATGGGAGCCCCTGGTCACGCTGTGATCCCCCTCAGTCCTTCCCGTCCTGGCGCCAGCTATCCACACACTGTGTCCCTCTCTCACTCTTGGTGTGTCAGCCTCTCCCAGGACTGATCTCCCCATGGGGAGCTGGGAGGCTGTGTGTGTGGGGGTGGGGGGAGAGGTGGATTGGGGAGGGCTGATTCTAGGAGCAGCGTCAGGCAAATTAAATCAGACACCAGAGAGTTGGGGAAATCGGATTGGGACTTAATGCAAAGCAGGTGGTATGGGAGGAGATGGAGGTACAGGAGAGAGTGTGCTGCTTCTGAAGGGAAAAACACCACACAAAGATTTGACTCCCTTTGTTTGTTAGTAACAAACTAATCAGAGGACGATTAGGCAGAAAGAGCTAGGATCATAAAATGGGGGGTGGGGGGCTGTGCCAGACACTGAATCCCCACGCTCTCCTGAGAAAGAGCCCCTCATTGGGATAGGGCTCAGGTCGTAACCCGACAGGCAGGGGAAGAAAGGCCTGTGCCCCTTGTGGTATCCTGGCTACCCCCAGATAGAAACCCTCGTGTATGGGGGCAGGGCTGGGATCTGGCCCCAGGGGGATGCAGAGATGGGATGGGGAATGGTATTGGGTGGGCTGGCAAAAGCATTTGCTTGACGGCCTTTTGGCAGCTGCTTTTGCGGGATGCTGCTGTGGGGGATTATCTTGGCCTCAATCTCTTTTAATCTCTCCTGCAGCTTTGGCCCAATCCTGAGATAAATACCTTTTAATGGATCTCATCTGACGTCAGGAAGCATCAATCTAATTACCCGGGCCACCTCTGGGCCAGAGCTAGGCACCACAGCATTGCAGTGCCTGGTCACCTCAGACAGGACTATGAGGCTGGTGAGAACAATCTATCCCATAATCAATTTCCAAATCCTCTCCGAATACAGGGAAGAAATTATATAGGAGGAGAGATGTGACACTGCCAATGGATGGGGAGCGGGAACCTGAAACACACAGTGATTTTTTTTCTCTCAGCTCCTGGCCATAAAGTGAGAGTAATGGATAACACAAGATGGGATGTTGCCAGGCGTGGTGGGGAATGAACAACTGGTTTCAGTAGATATGCATCAGAGCAATTCCTCAACGTCATTAGAGTGTAAAAGGTGTGGTAGCATCTGCTCAACCTTCTCATCCTCCAAAGCTCACTGGGATGAGATTAACCATACACAGCAGCTCTGACTGAACAGCGTCTGGGAACCAATGGCTGTGTATGGAACAATGACCCAATCATTACACTTGTATTTCTGTCCTGGGCTCCCCACACAGCTCTGCCAATGTCCCTCAGTCCTGCCCTGCAGCCCCCTGCTATTAGGCTGTCTCTGGCTTAGGCCTGTGCATTTCATGTAGCCTGGATTGTTCTCTGGTTCTAATCCCTCCCAGAAATGGGGTTATTGCTCTTTTCAATACTCCCGCTCTCTCAGCTCCATATAATCCCATCTCTGAATGCTAATAGAATCATAGAATTCAAGATCAGAAGGGACCATTATGATCATCTAGTCTGACCTCCTGCAAGATGCAGGCCACATAAGCTGATCCCCCCACTCCTTTAGCAAGCGACCCCTGCCCCATGCTTCGGAGGAAGGCGAAAAACCTCCAATACCTTGGGCAGTGACAGCAGATTGTTCTTATCCCAGTCTGGACAATGCTAAACGATACAACAGCCCTGCTCCTCCCATAAGTATTTGTGTGTATGTGAGAAAGATGGTGGAGACCTTGTTTCAGGGCAGCGAGTTCCCTAGAGGAGATCCTCAACCTCGCAAGGGTCAGGCCCAGGCCAAGCAGAGCATGGCTCTCCTTCCCCTCCCCTCCCCAACTGTTGGGAGGGGAGTGAGTCTTTGGAGCCTGGTTTGTTTTCCCTCTTCCAGGGCTCAGACTCTCTCCATCATTTGTTAATTAAATCTCCATTCCTTTCCCATCCACCAGGCAGATGACTCTTCTCTCTCTCTCTCTCCAAATAGGCTCACAACTCCTGTCAGTCTCTGGTTGTTCATTCATCCTTTATTTCCTGCAGTCACACCCCTGACCCTCCTTCTCCCCATCTTGATCTTGGGACTCTCTGGTCTAGGGGGAGGGGGATGGCAGGTGCTTGGCTTGGGAATTCCAGATGCTTCTCTCATTCTCAACCGATCTCTGAGGAGTAAGAAAATCCCCCACCCAAAAAGGTCCCAAGAACCCTCCTTCTGCTGCTTTGCTCCTATAGGAATATGGATGCTCCTACTGAAAGAGAGGACATGGGGGGAGCCTGGCTTGTTACTTCTGAGTGACTAAATAATTCTCAGGTCAAGGGAGTGAATACGGAGCTGGGCGCCATGGCCCTTCCTGTTCTGCTCATGATGTCATCATTTCGTTGGACACGTCATTGAGAAGCAAGTTGCCTCCTCCCCCTGTTTTTGGGGCAAGTGCACTAATAAATTGCCCTAAAGACCTCCACCCCATGTTCCGAAGCTACCAGGCCGGTGTGTGTGGCCCTGCTGTCACACCTGGCTCAGAACTCATCCCTGGCTCGCAGCTTCTGGGGTTGCTGCCCAGACTCTGAGCTTGACGTACGTCTCTGGCTTGTGGATCTGGCTCTTCCCTTGGGCACAGGGGGCTCTGGTGAGGCCCCACCACTGGGGTCAGTGCCCATATGCTTCTCAACATCTGTGTGTGATAGTTCCTGCTCCACGTCTCCCTGTCTCATCAGCTCCTCAGCCTCCATCCGCTCCTGCAACCAGAGAGTGGGAGGGATTTGGTACAGCCCCTTTCCAGTTGGGGTCTCCACCCCGCACCTCAGCACACATCCCTGCAGTGGGACCAGGTACACCGTTCTCCCCAGTAGGACCCCAGCCCTATCCTGCGGGACTCACATATTGCCACCCTCAAGAGATCAAAAATCATGAGTCAGACCCTTAAAAATCATGAGATTTGCACACACAAAAACCCAACCTCACAAAAACCCAAATCATAAGATTTTTAAAATATTTATTATATTGTGTTTTTTTGGTCTTTTTGTTCTCTGCCTGCCCATTCCTGTGTGCGTGTGTCACAAGTCGTGCTGCTCACTTCCCCACACGGATTGGGTTTTATCCCCTGCTGAAAGAGCTCTCACCCACACATTGGCCCATCCCCTCTCAGCAATTAACACTGTCCCCCACCGCACTCGGTTTAGCCTCCTTAGTCCTCATCAGTTCAGTTCCTGCAGCCTCACCTGTGCTCCTCCTGGGCTTCTTCACTTCCCCTTCCAGGCCTGGGGCTGCAGCAGGGTCCCCCTCCCCCTTCCCAGGCTGGCGGGGAGGCTCTTCAACCCCCCCTACACCTTCCAAGGCTGGTTCTTTGGGGGTTGGGGGAGAGGCACCGGCCTGTCCTGCTGCTCCCTTCCCTGGGATTGAGCTGGGCTTGATAGAGCAAACCTTCTCTACTGCTCTCCCCAGTGGAACCTCACCCAGCCCTGGTGGGAGCCCTCACACACTGCTCCCAGCACTAGGCCCTGCTCGGGAGGAGAGGTGCGCTCACAAGCCGTTCTCCACCATGGGACCTGACCCTGTCCTGGTGCAATCCCCCCAGGCTTCTCCCTCCATGGGCCCCTGACTACCCAAGGGGCAGCATTACCTGCTCTGCATGTTCCGGAGAAAGGGTGTACCAGAGAGCAATGGCACAGCGCCTCCCACGGGTCACTGCCCATACACCATGGGGATTCTCCCCTCCAGAGCTGAAGGCCACCAGCTTCCCACATTTGGGGCGCACCTGAGCCTGCCACAGAGAGGAGGAAGTGATAAATCCAGGGGTCTGATAGGCTACCTCCCTAGTCCTGTGAATGACCCTCCCCCCATCAGCAATTCACCTGGGAGGCTGAACTGGGGTATGGCTCCTGTAGCATTAAGGAAGTGGGCTCTGACAGGGACTCTAACTTCAACCAGAAGCTGCCCATGGACAAGATGGGCAGCAGGGAGGGGTAGAAAGGGAGAGAAAGAGGAAAAGGAAGAAAGAAAAGAGTGTTTGGGACAGAAAGAGAAAAACAGACACACAGAGGCTGGCAGAGAATGGGACATGGCAGCCAGGAAGGTGTTAACTTCTCCCGTGTCCTGAGATTTTCCTAAATTTGCCTTTGGCTGCCCCAATTTGAATCTGCAGAGTTGCTAGGGCTTTATAGGGATTATTTTGGAGTGGAGGGGCCTAGCACACAACTGGCTCCCCCTCCCCAGTGTCTGCCTTCAGGGCCAACTCACATCCCTTCAGCCACTCTCCTACTCTGGGCCAGGCTCAGACTTACCGTAACAGTCACTGCATCCAGTTCAGTGAAGAACAGGTCCCCACCGTGGAAGTCATCATTGAGGTAGAGGATCCCACTGTGGAAAGGAGGAGACAGCGGCTGGATAGTGTGGAATCCTCATTCCCCAAATCTCCTGACCTGGCCAGGGGCTCCCTGCTGGGCTCAAACCTCCCACTCTCCAAAAAGGCTCTTGGGGTGATTGTGGAATTACAGCCCAGTGAGCTTTATGGCTCTGCCAAGGAAAACTGGTTTAAACAATAATTAAAAACAATAAGAAAACTCCTTGAAGTTCATGATCTGATGGGGTGCAACTTGCATGGATTCTACACAGGAAAATTTTATCTCACTGATCTCTTTGAATGTGTCAGTAAAACATAAGGGAGAATCAATGGACATAATTTATTTAGACTTTCAAAAAACGTTGATAAAGTTCCACATAAGAAGCTACTGAAGAAGTGAAGTCACAGGATGAGAGGCAGTGTTATCATGGAGCAAAAATTGGCTCCAGTATAGAAAATAAAGAGTAGAAATAAATGGTCAGTTTTCATCCTGTCTAAGGATTAAGAGCAGGGACCTCAAGGGTCTGTACTAGGTTTAATATATTTATTAATGATCTGGAAAGGGCCCTGGGTAAGCAATGAGGAAGCAAAATCTGCAGATGACACAGCGTTATTTGGGCCAGTGAGTACTAGAGGGGACTGGGAGAAATGTCAGAGAGACCTAAACACGCTAGGGGAATGAGCAACATGGTGGCAAATGAAATTCAGTATTGATGAATGCAAAGCAACACAGCTCAGGAAAGTCAGGATGTCACTAGACAGCTGAGTGACAACCTTTCCTCAATGAGGAGCTGTGGTCAAAAAAGCAACCAAGATGCTAGGATGCATAAGGAATGGGATGGGTAATGACATGGAGAATACCATAATGCCTTTATATACATCACTAGTGCGTCCTCACCTGGATACTCAGCACTGATCACCCCATCACCAAAGGATACTATAGAACTAAAGTAGTTCAGAGAAGAGCAATGAGAATGATCAAGGGCTTGGAAAAACCATTGCATGAAGAGAGACTGAACAGACTGGAATCACTTGGGAGAGTTGCCTTAGAAAAGGAGGAGAATAAAAGGGGACGGGAAAGGGGTGCATTGACCTATTGCGAGCGCCCCCGGGTCGAGCGTGTACGTGCCTGCACTTCCTTCTCAATTTCCTGTGCTCACAGTGTCCCGTCAGCCACTGCACTTGTCAGCCGGTTCTTCGGTGACTCAGCCCTCTGGCCAAGTCACACTCTGTCCATGTGTGAAACAAACCAACCCCTTCTGGGGTACACAATCCAAATGTCTCCAGTGTCCTGCAGCCCTCTCTGGGATCAGTTTTCTAAAACAGTCCCACAGGGCCCATCACAGTATCCTCAGTTGGGTGTGTCCTTCTCTGCAGCCCATCCTGGGCTCAGTCTTTAATCAGTCCAACAGGGCCCATCATGGTACCTTAGGTCAGTCCAGCCAGGTTGAAAGGCTCCTACTCTGGAACAGAACAGCATCCTGAGGGCTTCTTCCCTGGGAACTTCTTGCCTCTACTTGAGTCTTCAGTGACTCCAGCCTTCCTGCTGAGCCAGCTCTCTTGGACTCAGTTCGCTGACCACAGCTCCCTGCTGAGTCTGTCCCAGTAGTGCATCCCCCCTTCCCCGGGGTGCCATAGTTCTAATTCCCTTCCTTGGGGCATAGCCACTTCTCCCCAATGGCTGTTGGGGGGACCCAGTCCTACCCACTGCTCTGGGTCCCAACCCAAGGACCCTTTAAGTATATCAGCCCTGTGCTGCTAATTGCTGCTCTGTTTCCCTGGGCCACTTCCCTGTAGCCCATCTTAGTTGAGTCCCAGCATCCAACCAGAAGCTCCTGCCTCACCATCCTGGTTCCTGACAGAAACTACCTGCTTTGGCTTCTGCAGCCAGCCAGGAGCACCTCATGCTCCCCCAGTCCCTGTAATCAGACTGAACTCATTATGGCCCTGCAGCTCCTTTCATACGTATCTGCTGGGCAGGGCCGCCCAGAGGATTCCGGGGGCCTGGGGTCTTCGGCAGCAGGGGGCCCTTCCGTTCCGGGACCCGCCACCGAAGTGCCCCAAAGACCCGCGGCGGGGGCCCCCCCCCCCACCGCCGAATTACCGCCGAAGCGGGACCCACCGCCGAAGTGCAGCCGGGTATTCGGCGGTAATTTGGTGGCGGGAGGGGCCCCCGCCACGGGTCTTCGGGCACTTTGGCGGCAGGTCCCGGAGCGGAAGGGCCCCCCGCCACCGAATTACCGCCGAAGACCGAGCTGAACTTCGGCGGCGGGTCCTGCTTCCGCGGTAATTCGCCGGCGGGGGGTCCTTCCGGGGAAGGACCCCCCGCCGGCGAAGACCGGGAGCGGAAGAAGCTCCTGGGCCTGGCCCCACAAGAGTTTTCCGGCCCCCCCGGAGCGAGTGTAGGACGCCGCTCCAGGGGCCCCGAAAAACTCTCATGGGGGCCCCGGCGGGACCCGGGGCAAATTGCCCCTCTTGCCCCCCCCTCTGGGCGGCCCTGCTGCTGGGCCCTCATTGGCAGCTCCCTGCAGCCCCTTTCCTGCGTGGAAGTAGCCACACTAGTCAGTTTGGAGGTCCTTTCTATTGCTCTTTTTTAGGGCGAGGTGTGGCAGGGCTGCGAGGCCTCCAGCAGGGGGCCTCAGGGCCTAGTTCACCCCCTCACAGGAACATTATGAAAGTCAATTCAATAGTGACTGGTCTAGTGAAGAGAGATTGAGAACTCCTGTTCTCCCTGTCTCGGAACACAAGAACAAGGGGACTGTGACGGTGTGTATAAACTTGGTGGAAAATGCAGGCATTTGTTCTGGGTCTGCTGTAAGACCTTGGGGGGGAAAAAATGGACATCAACAAATTGTTGTGCTGATGGACAGCCAGCAACAGTGGGCGGCCCAACAAAAGCAGCAGTAGAACTAGCTGTTCCAGCAAATGGCTGCCCAACAACAAGAGCAGGCAACCCAAGCATAGGTGCCGGCTTCCTCTGGGCCCAGGGGATGCTCAACCCCCTGCTCCACCCCAGGCCTCACCCCCACCCAAGCCCTTCCCCCAAACCCTGACTTCTTCCCGTCCAGTTCTGCCCCGTCCCCCAAGCATGCTTCATCCCCACTCCTTCCCCTCCCTCACAGAGCCTCCTGCATGTCGCGAAACAGCTGATCGCAGCGGGCAGCAGGCTATGGGAGGGAGGGGGAGGTGCTAATTGGCGGAGCCACAGGCAGGAGGGAGGAGCTGGGCAGGGGAGGGAGAGACACTTGACTGTCCATGGATGCTAAGCTCCCACTAATTTTTTATCATGGGAGCACTATGGAGTTGGCACCTATGAGCCCAGCACCACCACCAGCAACTTCAGCTCATCTGGGAGCTGGTGGCATAACATCAGGAACAGCAACAACATTTGGTTCAACAGGTGGCAGCCATTTTACAACCCCACTGGGCAAGTGGGTGGCAACCTGGACAGCAATGACCATGAGATGGTCGAGTTCAGGATCCTAACAAAAGGAAGAAAAGAAAGCAGCAGCATACAGATGCTGGACTTCAAAAAGCAGACTTTGACTCCCTCAGGGAACTGATGGGCAGGATCTCCTGGGAAGCTAATATGAGGGGGAAAGAAGTCCAGGAGAAATGGCTGTATTTTAAAGAAGCCTTATTGATGGCACAGGAACAAACCATCCCAAAGTGCAGAAAGAATAGCAAATATGGCAGGCGACCAGCTTGGCTTAACAGAGAAATCTTCGAAGAGCTTAAACACAAAAAGGAAGCTTACAAGAAGTGGAAATTTGGACAGATGACTAGGGAAGAGTATACAATTATTGCTCGAGCAGACAGGGGTGTAATCAGGAAGGCCAAAGCACAACTGAAGTTGCAACTAGCAAGGGATGTGAAGGGTAACAAGAAGGGTTTCTACAGGTATGTTAGCAACAAGAAAAAGGTCAGGGAAAGTGTGGGATTCTTACTGAATGGGGGAGGCAACCTAGTAACAGATGATGTGGAAAAAGCTGAAGTATTCAATTCTTTTTTTGCCTCAGTCTTCACAGACGCGGTTAGCTCCCAGACTGCTGCACCGGGCAGCACAGTATGGGGAAGAGGTGAGCAGGCCTCAGTGGTGAAAAAAAGGGTTAAGGACTATTTAGAAAAGCTGGACATGCACAAATCTATGGGGCCGAATCTAATGCATCCGAGAGTGCTGAAGGAATGGCTGATGTGATTGCAGAGCAACTGGCCATTATCTTTGAAAACTCGTGGCAATTGGGGGAGGTCTTGGACGATTGGAAAAAGGCAAATATAGTGCCCATCTTTAAAAATGGGAAAGAGAATCCAGGGAACAAAAGACCGGTCAGCCTCACCTCAGTCCCCGGAAAAATCATGGAGCAGATCCTCAAGGAATCCATTCTGAAGCACTTGAAGGGGAGGATGGTGATCAGGAACAGTCAACATGGATTCACCAAGAGCAAGTAACGCTTGACCAACCTGATTGCCTTCTATAATGAGATAACTGGCTCTGTGGATATGGGGAAAGTGGTGGATGTGATATATGTTGACTTTAGCAAAGCTTCTGATACAGTCTCCCACAGTATTCTTGCCAGCAAGTTAAAAAGTATGGATTGGATGAATGGACTATAAGGTGGATAGAAAGCTGGCTAGATTGTCAGGCTCAATGGGTAATGATCAATGGCTCGATGTCTAGTTAGCAGCTGATATCAAGCAGAGTGACCCAGGGGTCAGTCCTGGGGCCAGGTTTGTTCAACATCTTCATTAATGATCTGGATGATGGGATGGATTGCATCCTCAGCAAGTTCACAGATGACACTACACTGTGGGGAGAGGTAGATATGCTGGAGGATAGGGATAGGGTCCAGAGTGACCTAGAAAAATTGGAGGATTGGGCTAAAAGAAATCTGATGAGGTTCAACAATGACAAGTGCAGAGTCCTGCACTTAGGACAGAAAAATCCCATGCATCGCTACAGGGTGGGGACTGACTGGCTAAGTAGCAATTCTGCAGAAAAAGACCTGGGGATTACAGTAGATGAGAAGCCGGATCTGAGTCAGCAGTGTGCCCTTGTTGCCAAGAAGGCTAACAGCATATTGGGCTGCATGAGTAGGAGCACTGCCAGCAGATCGAGGAAAGTGATTATTCCCGTCTATTTTGCACTGGTGAGGCCACATCTGGAATAACCCTGCACTTCACACAATTAAATTTCATCCCATTTCTATTACTCCAGTTTACAAGGTCATCCAGATTTTATATGGTATTCTGGTCCTCCTCCATACTGGTAACACCTCCCAACTTTGTATCGTCTGCAAATTTTATCTGGGATATTTATTATCCCACTTTTTGTGCCAAGGTCAGTAATAAAAATGTCAAAGACTGATCCCTGTGGAACTCACTAGTAACCTCCCTCCAGTCTGACTGTTCACCTTTCAGTATGACCCGTTGTAGTCCCTCCTTTAACCAGTTCCTTATCCACCTTTCAATTCTCATATTAATCCCCATCTTCTCCAATTTAACTAATAATTTCCCATGTGGAACTGAATCAAATGTTTTACTGAAATCCAGGTAGATTAGATCTACTGTATTTCCTTTGTCTAAAAAAATCAGTTATGTTCTCAAAGAAGGAGAACAGGTTGGTCTGGCATGATCTACCTTTTGTAAAACCATGTTGTATTTTATCCCAATTCATCTCTATGTCTCTAACTACTTTCCCTTTCAAAATTTGTTCCAAGATCTTGCATACAAATGAGGTTAAACTAAAAGGCCTGTAGTTTCCTGAATCACCTTTTTCTCCTTCTTAAAAATAGGAACTATATTAGCAATTCTCCAGTCATACGGTACGACTCCTGAGTTTACAGATTTGTTAAAAATCCTTGCTATTGGGGTCGCAATTTCCTGTGCCAGTTTCTTTAATATTCTTGGATGGACCTCCTGACAGGAACAATGCCCCGTGCAAAAAGAGGGGAAAAAAACAACTTCACCATCTCCAGACTTATTAACGGCTGATGTAGATTTCATAGATGAATAAAAAGATGACCTGACCCTGAGCAGGGCATATGGTCAACTTGCCAACATCAATGGAGAGGTGGTAGATCTGCAACAGTCCCAGTCTGATCTCATGGAAGAGAGACTGCACAGGCTGGCGAAAGATTATCAAACCAGAGAAGTAAGAGTACAACTTTTAGTCCCAAAGAAAATCCAAGGGACCGTATTACAGCAGGCACATGTGGGACGTTGTTGGAGACACTTAGGTAAAAAAAAACCTTGAAAGAGTAACCCTCAGATTTGACTGACTGGGAGCACATAGTGAGGTCAAGGACTACTGCACATTGTGCCCAGAATGCCAAATCCCAAAAGACCTCAAAGGCTCCGTTAGTCCTCCTCCTGGTGGCTGGAGTACCCGTCGAGAAGATTGGTATGGACCTGTTGGGATCCCTGGAAAAGGATGTATCCAGTACCAGTACATTCTGGTGATAATGGACTATGCCATGTGATATCCAGAGGCCATCCCCCTTTGTTCAACCACTGCAGTAACATTGCTACCAAACTGATGAAGGTTTTTGCACAGGTAGGGATACCAAAAGAGACACTGACTGACCAGAGGGCTAACTTTATGTCAAGACTAATGGGGGAATTATGCAACCTTTTGAAGATCAAGGCCTTAAAGATGTCTGTCTATCACTCTCAGACTGATGGGCTGGTGGAGTGCTTCAATAAAACATTGAAAGAGATGTTTAGAAAATTTGTGGTCTCAGACACCTGTCATTGGGTTCAGCTACTCCCAGCCCTCCTTTTGCCATCTGTGAGGAGCCCCAAGCATCAGCTGGGTTCTCCCCATTCGAACTATTACATGGGAGGCAATCAAATGGGATCCTAGACCTCCTTTGCGAGACATGGGAGGAGAAGAGCCCCTGAAAAACCAGTGTGGTGCAGTATGTGAACTGCCTGAGGGAGAAGCTGGTGACACTGCTTTTGCTCTAAAGAAAACCTGTTTTAAGTCCCAGCAGAACCAGCAGTGAGCTTACAGCTGAGGGGCCAGGGTGCGAGAATCTGGAACTGGAAATAGGGCCTTGTTATTGCTATCACCCTTGGAGTCAAAGCTGCTGGCCAGGCGGCAAGATCCATTTGAAGTGCTAAGGAAGGCAGGGATGGTCAATTCTGAAATTCACCAGCCAGGGAAGAGAAAAGAAATGCAGATTTATCATGTGAACCTGCTAATGGCCTGGCAGGAACAGGAAGGCCGGCCTTTTCATAGCACCAGCTCCACCCGAGTTCATAGGCGCCAACTTTTCCCAGCAATGATGGGTGCTCGAGCCCCCCCCCCCCAACTCCACCCCTGCCCCACCCCCATTTCAACCCCTTTCCCTAAAGTACCCACCCCAACTCCATCCCCTCTGTGCCCCTGTTGGACTCCTTCCCCAAATCCCTGCCCCGGCCCCACCTCTTCCCTGAGTGTGCCACATTTCGCCCCTGCCCCAGTGCTTGCCGCTGCGAAACAGCTGTTTTGCAGTGGGAAGCACTGAGAGCTAGGGGGAGAAGTGGTGTGCTCAAGGGAGGAGGCGGAGTGGAGGCTGAGGTGAGCTGGGGCAGGGAGCTGCCGGTGGGTGCAGAGTACCCATCAATTTTTCCCCGTGGGTGCTCCAACCCCGGAGCACCCATGGAGTCGGCGCCTATGCCCGAGTTCAGCCCACAGGCATCCTTGGGCCACGATGCTGGATTGGTATCCATGGTGAAGAACTACAGCCTGAACAAAAATAACAGTTACTATGGCTGATGGACGCTTTCCCCCAGTCTTCTCAGCACTGCCAGGATGCACCCACCGGGACTACACATCACATGGACACTCAACAAGGAAAAAAGTTCTGAGAGAGCCTCCAATCCCTGCCACAGAAGATGTGAAAGATGGTTCCCAAAGAACTACAGGCCATGTTAGACTTAGGGGTGGTTGAGGAGTCCCATAGAGAGTGGTGGAGCCCCCTCATGTTGGTGCTGACATCTGACTTGTCAACCTGATTCTGCATCAATTTCCAGAGGGTAAATGCTATATCGATGTTCAATGTGTACCCTATGCCTAGAGTAGATAAGTTGCTAGACAGGCCTGGGGCTGCCAAGTACATATCCACTCTTGACCTTATGAAGGGTTACTGGCAGATACTTCTGACAACCATTGCACAAGAGAAGACAGCATTCTATACACCGTTTGGTCTCTACCAATTTCAGATCATGCCCTTCATCCTTCATAGAGCCATGGCCACCTTCCAACACCTGATGGACCATGTACTTTGACCACACAGAAGCAGCAAAGAGTCCTGTGGCACCTTATAGACTAACAGACGTTTTGCAGCATGAGCTTTCGTGGGTGAATACCCACTTCTTCGGATGCAAGTCTTGCATCCGAAGAAGTGGGTATTCACCCACGAAAGCTCATGCTGCAAAACGTCTGTTAATCTATAAGGTGCCTGTAAGCTGGCGAGTCGGGGCTCAACCCTCCTGCAGACCCGGAGGGGAGCCACACCGACTCGCACCTTGTCCCCTCTAAATGGTGGGCGACAAGAATCAGGGGTTAGCTCAACCCTACGCCTCGGGCCCTCTGGATCCAGGGGCCGGGTGGCAATCAGTCTCGCGAAGGTTTCAGGGGTTCAGACCCTCAGGCAGGGGCTGACCTCAAGGCACACAGTCAATAAGTATACGCCCCGGCCCTCAGTCAGGGCGGGCAGCAGGACAGCCGTCCTTGGGCCCAGACCCTTCTAGCAGGAGCTGGGCACCAGCAAAGTCAATTCGGCCCAGGCCCTCCGGAGCAGGGGCTGGGCACCAGCAAAGTCAATTCGGCCCAGGCCCTCCGGAGCAGGGGCTGGGCAACAGCCGAGTCAATATAAGCCCAGGCCTCTGGAGCAGGGGCTGGGCAACAGCCGAGTCAATATAAGCCCAGGCCTCTGGAGCAGGGGCTGGGCAACAGCCGAGTCAATATAAGCCCAGGCCTCTGGAGCAGGGGCTGGGCAACAGCCGAGTCAATATAAGCCCAGGCCTCTGGAGCAGGGGCTGGGCAACAGCCGAGTCAATATAAGCCCAGGCCTCTGGAGCAGGGGCTGGGCAACAGCAGAGACAATATAGGCCCAGGCCTCTGGAGCAGGGGCTGGGCAACAGCAGAGTCAATATAGGCCCAGGCCTCTGGAGCAGGGGCTGGGCAACAGCAAAGTCAATATAGGCCCAGGCCTCTGGAGCAGGGGCTGGGCAACAGCAGAGACAATATAGGCCTAGGCCTCTGGAGCAGGGGCTGGGCAACAGCAGAGTCAATATAGGCCCAGGCCTCTGGAGCAGGGGCTGGGCAACAGCAGAGTCAATATAAGCCCAGGCCTCTGGAGCAGGGGCTGGGCAACAGCAGAGTCAATATAAGCCCAGGCCTCTGGAGCAGGGGCTGGGCAACAGCAGAGTCAATATAAGCCCAGGCCTCTGGAGCAGGGGCTGGGCAACAGCAGAGTCAATATAAGCCCAGGCCTCTGGAGCAGGGGCTGGGCAACAGCAAAGTCAATCGCAGGCTTCTGTGCCTGAGCGCTGATGTGAGGGGGAAACTGCCACCCGCGAGTGGGGTGGCAGGGGGAACACAGGCCCGCCCACTCCACTGTGTTCCAGCCCGGGGCCCTATTAGCGGCTCTCACGGCCGCTGGTCAGTGGGGTCCAGACCGCAACACACCGACATGGGCACCTCAGTGCCGGTAGCCTGACAGGGGTCGGCTATCCCCGGGCTACATTCCATATCCCCCTCGGGGCCTACCTGCACACTTGTACCAGGTTCGGGCCAGTCAAAGGCCATCGGCTCCTCCGGGTCCGGGCTTGGTGGGAGGTCTGGTAGCACCTCCGGCAAGTCCGGCCAGGCCTGCTCCGGCGGCTCCTCTGGGTAGCAGGGCCGGGGAAGCCCCGGCGGCTCCTCTTCGGGGAGGGCGCAGGGGCGGTCCGGCGGCTCGTCCCAGTAGCGGTCACGGGGCAGCTCTGGCGGCTCCTCCTCGTAGTGGGCGCGGGGAAGCGGAGGCCAGTCTGGGCAGCTGCCTTGGTTCCTAGAGGACTCCCAGTCAGGAGCTCCCGCCGGCACGTCTGCTCCCGGCGGCTGCTGGCTCCTGACTGAGCGCTGGCATCTTCCTTTTATACTTCCTGTCCCGCCCCTTGACTTCCGGGGGGCGGGAACAGGAAGTGGTGTCTCAGCCCACTTGGGCGTCTGGCAGGGAGCTCCCTCTGCTGGACCGGAGGGGAGCCACACCGACTCGCTACAGTGCCACAGGACTCTTTGCTGCTTCTACAGAACCAGACTAACACGGCTACCCCTCTGATATTTGACCACACAGGCAGTGTGGCTTGACGTACATCAACAACATCGTCATTTATAGATATGACTGGAATGATCACTGAAGACACCTCACCACGATACTGCAATCCCTTAAAGAGGCAGGGCTGATGACCAACCCAGCCAAGTGCAGACTGCCAGCCAAGAGGTGACTTTCCACAGCTATCTGGGGCAGGCGTCTGAAGCTGCTAGTGGGTAAAGTACAAGCCTTGGAGCAATGCCCCCATACAAAAAAGCAGGTGCATCACTTCCTGGGCCTTGCTGGGTACTACACATGCTTTGTACCAGGGTTTGCCACCATTGCAGACCACCGGATAGATCTGATAAAGTACATGAGCCCTAAGAAAATTTGATGGTCTGAAGCCTGTGACAAGGCATTTAAGATGAAAGAACAGCTAAGCTGAGAACCAGTGCTCTCACTCCTGGACTTTTCCAGATGATTCACTTTGCAGACAGATGCCTCAGATGTAGGTCTTGGGGCAGTATTTTCATAGGCATTGATGGAGGAGAACACCCCAGCCTATACCTCAGCCAGAAGCTATTTCATTGAAAAATATCCTACTTCATAGAATCATAGATTATTAGGGTTGGAAGGGACCTCAAGAGATCATCTAGTCCAACCCCCTGCTCAAAGCAGGACCAATCCCCAAATGGCCCCCTCAAGGATTGAACTTACAACCCTGGGTTTAGCAGGCCAGTGCTCAAACCTTCATCATCGAGAAGGAAGCCCTGGCTATGAAATGGGCTGTAGACACATTATGATATTATTTGTTGGGGAATCCTTTTAGTGACAGATCATGCTCCCCGTCTCTGGCTGAACTCAGTGCAGGATATCAACCAAATGATCATGTGGTTGTACCTTTGCTTTCAGCCCTATCGTTTTCAAGTACTTCACTGAGAGGGAGGGTCCATAAGAATGAAGATTTTTTTTCATGGGCACGGGGAGAATGAGAACCACCGGGGAGTACCCCAGCACCAAACTTGACGGGGAAGGTGTGTGATGGGATGTATAACTCCTTCAGTTTCAAGAGCCCAAATGACCCCACGCTGGCACACCTGCAGAGCATGCTCCAGTTGGAGGAGGGAGCTTAAAAGGAAGCCAGACAGCTTAGAAGGGGGCTGACCAGGCAGGGGGAAGGACCTGCCTTGGGAACCCCTGAGAAGGGGTGCTACAGAAGCCTTCTGTGACATTCTATACCTTGGGGGAGCATCCTGCAACCCCCATATTTCTCATTTTCATATAATCGCAATCTTGCATATAAAGCATGCCATGTAAGGTATCAGGGGAAAGGTTATGATCTGCTGAAAGTCATTTCTCTATCCATATATGTGTATCATTAATGCATATGAAGTTATGAGATTTGTGTTGTATGGTGGTCACTAAAACATGCTGTAAGTTGGGGGAATCAGCCAGATATTAGCTTCCCAGAGGCAACAGCAAGGAAAGTAACCAACGCCCAGGCGGGGTGTCAAACAATCCATCAACGGCCATTGTCCAGCAAGGGAGCTACAATGCAATGACTCACCTGCATGAGGCCACGCCAGGGGAATTGCTCAACCGCTTGGAGAGATTCAGCAATGCCCCCAAACATGCCTGGACTTATGCTCCCCAAGCACATGGACTGAGGGTATAAAACAGACAGAGTGGACACATACTGGGCCCGCCTCCTGCCCCCACCTATGCTGCAAGCAACCAAAACACTGAGAAGAAGGCAAGATTCCAGTACAGGAGATTGGCCCAGGTTTAAGGAAAAAACTTGTATATAAAGGACTGCAATATCGGGGGGCTGAGAAAAACTGCTTAATCTAGTTGCTGCCCAGTCTAATAGGGTTGAGAGTTCAGACTGCATGCTTATATTTTATTTCTTTTGGTAACTAACTCTCGACTTTTTGCCTATCACTTAATATCACTTAAAATCTACCTTTTATAGTCAATAAATTTGTTTGTTTATCTTTTCCTGTGAGTTTGCCTGAAGTGTGGGGCAAAGCTGCTCAGGTTTGCAAAGGCTGGTGTATATCCACTTTCCATTGTTGAAGTGGTGAACCAATTAATAAATGTGCACTGCCCATCTTGAGCAGTGCAAGATGGTATATTCCCAGGGTACAGTGCTGGGAGCTGGGGGGATTTGACTCTGGTGCCTTTCTCTGTGAGATTCATGAGTGGCTCTGGGAGCACTCATGCAATATAGCTGGGTGTGGGGCTTCATATGCGGTTGTGCTGAGTGATCACAGCACCTGGAGGGACTTGCTGCTGGTCACTAGCAAGGCATTGTGAGAGACAGCCCAGTCTGGAGACAGTTAAGGGGGCACAGCGGTCCCACAGTCCCAGGCTGCACCCCGGGTATCCCGTCACACCTTTCACTGGAAAAGAGGAGCCTAACTGCTTGGCCCAGACAGACTGAAGGTGCTGTTAGTACCTTTCTCTGTTACCTGCTCACAGCAGACTGCAAAACTTGGACTAGATAGTGGATGGTAGGAAGTGGCCCAGGGAGGGCAGCCTTAAGGTGGTGGGTTTGTGATAACCTTTCCTGGGTTCTGGGTTGGATCCCGATGGAGTGGAAGGCCAGGGCTCCCCTACCAACCCCTCTCCACAGTAAGAAGAGCATGACCCAGTAACCATTAGGCAATGCTTCCAACAAGCACTGTCCGTCACAGGGACACTCAATGACACTGAAAGGTGGGAAATTCAGAACTACAAGAGGAAATGCTTTCCTCCCCAATTTGGGATTACACCGTGGAAATCACTGCCCCAGGAAGTTGGTGAGGCCATGCACTTAGCAAGATTCAGAAAGAGACTGGATATTCCTATGGATAACAAGGCTACCCAGAGTTGTCATAGTTAATGACCACAAACATTTTGGAAGGGATGTTAAACCTCATGCTTCAGGGCTTACACCAATACCTAACAATTAGAGACCAGGGTGAGACCTAACATCGGGGGCAGATTATCCCACATCTGCCTATGGGGTGTTCCGCTCTTTCCTCTGAAGAAGTTGGTCCTGGCTACGGTCACAGACAGGACGCTGGACTAGACAGATTCATAGATTCCAAGGCCAGAAGGGACCAGATGTCAGGTCTGCTCCAGTCTGGCAATCCCTCTGTTCCTATGTAACTCTGGGGTCCCTCTCAACCTGCAGTGGCAGTGCTCTCTGGAGCTGGGGAGATATTCTCACATTCTCAGCTCTGGGTTCCCCTCTAGTCTTACCTGTAGTCCCTGTACATGTAGGCAGGTGGTTCTCTCCAGCATTCTTTCCCCTCAGGATCCAAGAGACAGTTATCAGCATGAACTGGGTGACTGAGATCCATGCGACCATCCTGGTCCCCTAAAACAGAACATTGCAGGGGAACATTCGCACCTTAGGAGGATACAGTAGGCAAAGTGCACCCTGAGCGTGAGGGGAGGGGACACTGCTGGGATTAGGGGTGAGCAGGAGCACAGAGACTGAGTGTGAGGGGAAGGGACACAGCTGGGATTTGGGGTGAGCAGGGACAGGGGGACCCTGAATGTGAGGGGAGGGGATTCTCTAGGGGGAATATGGCTGGGATTGGGCTTTCTTTACCCTCTACAGCCGTGCGGCACACGAGGTGTGTGAATGAGAAATGGAGCCTTTTCCCAGGGGTGAAATAGGATTCTACTATTTTCCGGGATTTCTCGCTGGCATGCAGGAGCAGTGTGGCATCTCTCCAGTTCACGGTCCCATCCTGTGCCAGCTGGAAGATAAAAACAAGCTTGTGAGAAACCTCAAGTGTAAAGAACACATCTGTGAGAAACAACATGTGTGTGCAAGGAAGCAGCATGCCTCTGAGAAATCCTGTGTTCATACACATGCATAAGCAAGGGTATGAGTGCAAAACTCCTGTGACTGTGCACTTGCAGGAGAGGAAAAAAGCCAAGAGAAATATCACCTCCATGCAGGTGTATACAATGGAGAAACAGGGCCATGAAAAACACCCTCCTGTTTGCCAGAGGGAAAGAAGCACTCTGGAAAACAGAGGAAACAAAGCCCCTGAGACAGCCACCTGCAGAAGCAGGATAGATTCACACAACCTGTGCCTGTGTGAAACAGTGCCTCCACAGAAACAGCCTGACTGTGCTGTGGGAGGGTAAGGAGACCGAGAGAGAGGCCCCAAACGGACCAGTGGGAGGGGAGCGTACATGTGAGAGAAATGTGCCCTGGGAACCCCTCACCCCCACGTGTAAGAGAGCAGGCCTGTGAGACAGCACATGGCATGTGCCAGAATGAGGAGAACACTCCTGTGAACTCTCACCCACCAACAGGCAAGCGAGCAAGCAGCTGGAGCCCAAGGAACTCCCTGAGACAAGCCATGCCCATAGGATGGGACCCTAACACATGCAGAGGCACTAAGCCGTTTACCTGCAAAGCCTTTAACACTGTTAACCCTTCAAATCTCTCATGGGGGGTGTGAGGGGACTGTCTGCCCCGGTAACCATCTCCCGTGCCGCCAGCTGCCTGAAATAGATTGGAAGGTAGTTTCACACCTGGTGCCCCTCCTTCTCCCCTCCGCCCTGATGTTGTAGCATCTCTGCTGAGGATGGAGGCACTGGGCTAGTGAAGGCTCCCCCCATGTCAAAGTGCCCCCGTAGGCTCCAGGGGCGGTGAGTTATATGGGCCCGTGGTGCCCAGGCTCCAACAATATTCAGGGCCTGGGGGCTCACCTCCACCAATGTTTGGGGCCCAGATCCGGCCCCGTCTGCCGCCCCTGCGCACCTCCCCCAAGTGTCCCCCAGCCCACACTTGCTGCCCCCACACACCTCCCCCGGTCCCAGAGTGTCCCTGCCTCAAGCCAGTGGCTGCCCCCTGCAGCTCCAGGCATCAACTGCCACCGCAGGGCCCTCGTGCCCCCCATCCACTAGTGCCAGGGCAGGCTGACCCTAACCCTGTCCTTCTGCCTGGGACCCTTCCCTTTTCCGGTGGGATGCTCCACCAGCACAGGGCCCCCCCGCCCGCAGTCACCGCTCCTGCCCCACACTGGGCAAGAGGCAGCCCCACACCCAGTGAGGCTACAGTGAGGGGCAGCAGCAGGGGGGGAGGAGGTGCATGTGATGACAGCCCCCGCCCCCCAACGCCCACCACAGGGGAGGCGAGGGGGCTTCCTGGACCTGAGAGGGGCCCTAGGAGCACATGCAGTGACAGTGGTGCGAGGTGAGTGTGCTGCTGGGAGGAAGAGGGGGGGCCCTCCCCTGGAGCCTGCTGCTGCCGGCGGGGAGAGGGCTGGGGGGAGTCCTCCTCTCTGGCCTGCCTGCACTCCAAACGCCTCATCCCCAGCCCTTCCTCACCCCAGAGCCTGCACCCCCAGCCAGAGTTCTCATGCCCCCGCACCCCAAACCTCTGCCCTAGCCCTGTGCCCCCTCCTGCACTGTGAACCCCTCATCCCTGGCTCCACCTCACAGCCCTCACCCCCTCACCCCAACCCTCTGGCCTAGCCCTGAGCCTCCTCCCACACCTCAAAAGCCTCATCACCATCCCCACCTCAAAACTCTCACATTTTTACATTATTTTAAAAAATATATATTGGCTTACAAGGCAGGTGTGGGGGGCGGGACTTGGTCTTGTTCTGGGCACCACCAAAAATTATACAAACCTGCCGCCCCTTGTAGGCTCCTGTCCTCACCTTTGCCAGCCGGAGAATGTCCTTACATTCAGAATCAGTCAGGACTCTGTCAAAGACGACCCGCTGGGATCCATTCAGCTGATGAGAATCCATGGCGACAGTGATGCCCTCAAAAGTGAATGGACCTGGGCAGGGGGGAGGGAGAATGGGCTCAGCCTTTTTGTGGTTTCTGTCTGGATCTGCAGAAGCAGCTGAAAATCCAATAAGGTCCCTAGACTACAGCGCAAGGAACAAAATCTAGAAAACACTTAAATCACCCTCAGATCTTGCCCCCACCTTCTACTCCTAGAAACACTGTGTTACTGATTGCTGTTAGTAATCTGCAGGGTCGGGGGGGAGGGGGCCTTGTTTCAGAGTTATCAGCCCCCTTCATGCCCCATATCTGATCTCCGGACAGGAGGAATTATAAACATGCCCAAGCCTGGGCAAGATCTCCTGTATGTTACCACAGAGCATCCTCGGTAGCCAGGCCTGGCCCAGACTGAGCCCTGTAGGAGCTGGGAATACAGGAGTCTGTGCTGGGCAGCTTACAGCTGTAGTAATGTAATAATGTAATTCCAAGCTTAGCAAAGCCTCTATCTCCTCTTCTCTCCCCCTGCAGTACTGATCCATCTGTAACTGAGCCTGTTGGGCTTAAGCCCAAACAATTCAACACGTCCACCCTAGCTGTGCTGAATCATGGCAGGTTTGCTCTACAGCTACATTCACACTGTGCTAAGTTGTTCCAGCTGCAATGCCCCCCGGGCTCCTACCCCCCAGTTCCCAAAAGGAGTGTATACTTGGAGATTGGCAACCTGTGCACTGGTGGGTAGTGATGGGAGGCAGTTAGTCTGCATCCCCATTGGCATTAAAATCACTGAGCCTGGAACAGTAGAGGCTGGGGCAGTATTTAGCCCTGCCTTTCAGTGGTCTCTGTCTCCCATTCCAGGCTCTTTTACTCACCCCTCTGCTCCTGCTCTCCCACATCCAGATTCTCCAGCCTCTGCTTCTCCTGATTCTCCCTTGGGAGCAAAGAAGAGACACAGACAGGGGCTGTCAGTATCCAGAGATATAGTCCCTGGCTCCCTCCTCAGTCAGACACTCAGCAATAAGTTAGAGTCACAGAGTCATAGATTCCAAGGCCAGAAGGGACCATTGTGATCGTTTAGTCAGACCTCCTGTAGAACACAAGTAATACACCCCCATCTCTGCTAGTTCACCCCTTTCCCTTCCAGGCATCATCACTCCCGTACTCAGCATGCCTCCAACTTAGTCCCAATAGGCTGGTTTGGCTCTTACCTGTGTTTCTGCTTCAGACTTTCAGGAATCAGCTCATCAGGGGTCCAAGGATCCTAAAGAAACAAAACCAGGGACTCAGTCACCCAGCAAACCACTCCCATGCTGGATCAGTTCAGTGCCCCATTTCTGCCCAGGACAGATCAGACCACTGGGCCTGTCTAATCTGTGTACCTGGCTCTGATGCTGCTCAAAGGGATGCATAACATCCCACATGAGAATTCCTTTCTCCTCCTTCACCCACAGCTGGGGCTTATCTTGGGTCCCAGGAGCAGGAGAAAGGAGGGCTTTGAGGGTTTTCTTTTCACCTCAGAGGTAATTCTCACTCACATCAGTGTCTAACCCTTACAGTGCCAGGATAATATCCTGCTGTAATGAGTTCCACAGATTAATGAGCAATAAATTGCCCTCATGAGACTAGGTAAGGGAGAACTCAGCCCTCTGAAAGAAGATGCAGCTACTTACAGGGTCATCAAAAGTTCCTCCCAGATGCTCCACTGCATAGTAAATCAATTTCTTCTCCATCAGAGACCTTTGCACATAGCGCTGAATATTCTAGAGATACACACAACTGTCAAACAACTGTCCCACAAAGGGGATCCAATCCTACCCTGGGGATTCTGCCCTGGGGAGACCCCGGACTGATGATCTGTATGTGAGGGAGTCACTCTCCATCTTCATTCAACCCTGGGCTCTGCACACCCACACATAGAGGCATCTCTCCCCAATAGGACCGCAATGATGGCCCAGCCATAGGGGGTGAGAGGAAATTCAGAGAAGGCAGAATTGGAGGACTGTTGTTGGTACCTCTCTGGCTGTGATTGATGCTCCCTCTCCCAGCTCCGCCTGATACCGTTTCATCTTCTCCAGCATCAGTTCATCCGAAGGATAAAAGAGCAAGTAAGAAGCAGCACATTCAGCAGCCAGTGCGTGGTTCCCAACTGGGGCAGAAGCAGAGAAGGAGATGGGCATAGTAAGGCTCTGAAACTATGGGGGGAGGGATAGCTCAGTGGTTTGAGCATTGGCCTGCTAAACCCAGGGTTGAGTTCAATCCTTGAGGGGGCCACTTAGGGATCTGGGGCAAAAATTAGTACTTGGTCCTGCTAGTGAAGGCAGGGGGCTGGACTCAATGTCCTTTCCAGTTCTAGGAGATTGGTATATTTCCTATTATTATTATTATAACTATGGCTCAGATCTTCAAAGGTATTTAGGCATTTAACTCCTACTGAGATCAATGGCCATTAGGTACCTACATATCTCTGAAGATCTGGGACTATGAAGCTATTGTGATTAGTTAGAGTGACCAGACAGCAAGTGTGAAAAATCAAGATGGGGTGGGGGGCAATAGGAGCCTATATAAGAAAAAGACTCCAAAATCAGGACTGTCCCTATAAAATTGTGACATCTGGTCACCCTATTATTAGTAAATATTTTATACAATGGCAGCATCCAGAGGGCCCACTCAGGATCAGGGCCCCGTTGTGGCAGCCACTGCAGATGCACAGAAAGACACTCCCTGCCCTGACAGGCTTATGATCTAAAGGCAGAAACCGACGAAGGGTGGGCGATGGGGATACAACAGACCAGCAGTGAACCTGAGGAAGAACTGGCTCAGTTTGCTAGCTCCAAGGAGCTTTCTCAGTGGGGCTACAAGGTTGTGGGGTGAGGGGGAGGACAGGAGAAGGGAAGGATGGGAAAAGAGACTGCCACAGCTTGTCATCTGCCTGGCCGTGATCAGCAATCTGGGTTCAGGAGGCCTCATGGCAGGGGTGAGGGGACTGGAGGAGGATGAGGCAGTGGCTGTTTGGATCTTACCCAGGTATTTTCCCCATGCACAGGGGGCAATGTGGGAGGGAGCATGCAGGGCTGAAGGGAGAAACTGACTGGTGGTTGTGGAATACTGGCAAAGTAACCGTGGGGATGATCAGATCAGCCAGGCAGGGCAGAGTTAACTCACAAAGGGCCTTACTGGGAAAGCCAAGGGGTTGGTATCTGATGGGTAGATGTAGGTGGAGCCGGCAGTGGGACGCCCAGGGGAGGCTGACATGGTCAGAGCCCCGAGAAGGAGATTTTAATAGCAGCATTCTAAACAGACTTGAAAGGAGGAAGGGCTGGAGAACAGGTCACCATAGTCAAGATGTGAAATGAGGGGGGTGGGGCGAGAGTTTTGGCCATGGGGAGAGAGAGGAAAGCCCAGATTTTAGAGAAAGGGGGCCAGATTAAAAATGACCTGAACATGTGGGTCCAGTGAGAGCAGTAATTCAAAGACAGACCCTGGCTTACGGGCCTCAATGACTGAGAGACTGGTGAGGCTGTCCATGGTGATGGAGAAAAGGAGCAATGGGGATGGCCTTGGAGGAGAAGAATCAAGAGCTGAGTTAGGCTTGCTCCATCAACCTGGTATCACGCTGCCCCAGCTGGGTACAGCAGAACTGGGCAGCTGCAGGGGTTCTCTCTCTCTACTCGCTAGTGTCACAGCACCACCTGCTGGCCTGCGTCTCTGCTTACCTTGATCATAAGCAAACTGCAATAAATCCAAATGGGATGGTATGAAATCGTCTGTGGCTGAAACCCGTCCTGGCTTGGTGGCAACTTCAAGGACACAGTGCTGCCTGCACTTCAGGACCTGAATATAATGGGCTGAAAGGGCAAGAGAGGGAATGAACGGCAGCACCTCCAGCAGTATAATAGTTCCCCCTTCTGCCAGGCCAGGATGCTGGGAGATGGCATGTGTCCAGAGTAGGAAGAATGACATGTCCAGCAACACAGCACCCCTCAGTGCCTCTACATTACCTGCGATGGCTTCATAAAGGCCAGGTTGCATCTCCTCCTCTGTGCCATCCTCCTGGGGCCCCTCGCACAGAGCTCGACAATCCTCCAGTGCCAATAGTACCTCTTCGAGTGACTCCTCCAGCTTCACAGCAGCCTGCAGGTACTCGTCCACATTGTAGTGCTGCACCCCAGTCTCATATGCCTCCTGCAAGGAACAGTGCCGTGTCCCCTGGTTAATGTCTGGGCTCCACCCTTCTTGCTCAGTTGGTAATGGGTTACCCAGGACTTTGGATCACTCAGAGGGCAGCGCTGTTTGTATTGCCTATGGAAACCCCCAGGTCTCAGGCTGTGACCCTTGTGGGGAGATGGAGCAGGGGTGGGGAAGCCAGGCTTTATCTTGGGCCCTGGCCACTAGGAGTAAGTTGGCAGGCTTTGCTGAGGTGTTTCCCAGGTGTACAGATCTCCATGGGGACCTCACCCAGTATAGTGTGGCCTGCAGGTCTCGGAAACTCTCTAGCTTCACCCCTGCCATGCGCTGATATTTCTCCATGTCCTCACGCATCTGTAGGTGCTGGGGATTGGCCACAAAAAACGTGTGAGCTGCTGACACTGCTTCATCCAGCTTCTTCAGCTGCAAAGACAAGACAGTCCAGACAGAGCAATTGGCATATCCTGGGCAGACCCTTCTCATGTCTAAAAAACCCACCCCACCAACCCCTTCCCACATGCCTTTAGCTGTCCTTGCATTGGAACTGTTTTTGTAGAATAGGCCTAAAATCAATGTGCCATGCTGAACCCTTTGGATATGATGAGATGCGAACTCATCCACACGCTTCCCTCATTTCCCCATCTGCCTGCCTAAGCCTCCCACCCTATTTTGTGCCCCATCCATCTCCCCTGTCCTGCATTGTAGTTATTATTGTAGGATCTAATTATAAACAGTGTCATGTTGTCCCTTGCTAGACGTGATGGGATGAAACCTCTACTCTGGTGTTCCCACCCATTCCTGATTTTCTTTCACCCTTCCCCAGCTCATTGCCTAATTCTGGAGGATCTACACACAAACAATACACTATCCTGCTTTCTGGGTGAGTGGTGGTGGGCCAGACACAGGCTGTTCCCATTATCAGATTGGTGTCTCTTTGCTGGGTAGCCTAAAAATCACAGGCGGCAGGTGCGGGAATGCAAGAGTCACTAACTCCGGTGCATATGCATAACCCTAGCTTGACAGTGGCACTAGGGCTGGAAGCTGGAGAAGTAGAGCCAAGACTCCAGTGTTTTCCCCAGGAATTGAAATTAGGGCGGGGGTGTTCGAATTTACAGGGAGGGGGTCAGGGCCGATGAGGGGTGAGACCGTGAGGGTGAAGGTGGGCTGCATGGCACCATAATAAAAACTGAAAACTGTTTCATGACCATTTTGTTAGATTTAACTCATGTTTTGAAATCATCACACAAATTAAAGTTGGCTACTCAAGTATTCTATGAAGCACTATATCTACATCTTTTCTGGTTTCCTGTTATAATTTTGCACAACTGTTAATGAACTTCTTGAATGCAACGCGTTCATCTTTGGTGGCTTGTCGTGTGTCTGGTACTTCCATTCCTTCAATTGATATGCTCATTAGTTCATTCACATGATCAGGCAGAAGGTGACTTCTTTCAGAACACAAAATTCTATTCAATGATGAAGAAGAACGCTCAGCTGTAGCTGTTGTGACTGGGAGTAGCAAAAGATGAATTCCTACTTCTTTCATCCCAAGAAACATAGCATAAAGATCGGGTCGAGCCACTAGTGATGATAAAAAAGAAGTTGAAGTCAAATCTTCATTCATTCGTTGTGTGATATTCCACTCTGTGTTCAAATTTTCTATTGTGTCCTGAGCATATGGCAGCCCCATTGCTGGTAGTGCCTCACTCCACTCAACTGTCAGTGTTTTATAGCACAGGGATCTGTAAAAGCTACGTAGAGGTTGAGTAGACTCTAGAAGTCACTGTTGTAGATTTTTAAGAATGAAGTCTGTGTACTTTTTCAGTTGTCTTAAACACTTCTTGTCCTCTTCACTTAAGGATTCAATATAAATGCCTTCATTAGTCAACTTCTGGACTGAAGTCTTTGCTTCTTCCAGTACTTTATCAAGTACTGGATCATTTGATCCAAATGTAGCTTCTATTGCTGGACAAAGATCTACTACTGTTGTAGCAGATACCTGGATGGCATTGTTTAATGACCCAAGTGGTTTCAACAATAGACTTACAAGAGAGAGAGTGGCAATAGTCTTCTCTGAATGTAGTAGTAAAAGTAATCCACCAGCCTCACTACTTAGGTCCATTCCATCTTGGTAGATACTTTTCAAGTCACTAATAATGGCTGGAGTAATTTTAAGACAACAGCCAAGGATCGCTCATGAGAAAGCCAGAGGGTTTTCCCAGGTTGGACTAATTTGAACTTCAGTCCCAGTGTATCTTCTATATTTTCCAAGATATTCAGTCTTTTTGGACTCTTGCTGAAAAAAGAATATAATTAAGACATTAAATTTATAGCTTTTAAAATGTCTTTTGAAGAGTCTGCATCTCGTACTAGCGCTAGTTGGAGTAGATGGCCTCTGCATTGTGTATAGGAGAGATTAGGGTTACACTTTTCTCTGAGCAAAGTTTGTACTGCACCATGTCTTCCAGAGAAGTTTGCAGCTCCATCAAATGCACAAGCAACCATCTGTTTGGGGTCCAATTGACAAGCATTTAACTCTTCTAAGATGTGGGTTGTCATAGATGCAGCCGATGTGTCTTCTATAACTTGAACATCTAGAAATGCATCTACTGGCCTATCCCTGACATCAAGATAACGTACACAATGACTTACTACTGGATGCCTATTTGCATCGGTGCATTCATCAGCCATGTATGCAAATTTTTTGAATGTGGTAAGCGAGGTCTTTCGTTTTTCAACTGTTGAGTCTTTCACTGTTGCACCATATGTTTCTAGCCAGTCAGTTGAGTTTCTTGCAGAAAGAAAACATTTGCTGGTCTTGTTCAGAACCAGTGTTCAACTTCAGGATGAACAAGTGACAATGCACTTAACATTGGCCTCCAGTTTGTAGTGTGTGGTATCTCTTGCTTAAATAGAAAGTATGATGCCACACCCATGTTTGTTCACATGTCTCTTGAGGTTTAACCCAGCTCACAGTGATTTAAGCTGAGCTCTCAGTGAGGGAACCTTGCTGCTAGCGCAGGCTGGGCCCTCTCTTCCACTTAGACCTGATTATCAGTGATTTCAGCTGTAGTGGTCACTTAACAAAAGTATCTATGGAGCCTAATCAGCTCTGTCTTTAAACAGTGGAGAGGGGCAGGTCAAATAGTACTTGTGACTTGGGCAAACCATCAAACAAAACACCTGCCCCCGCCCCTTGATGCCCTCAATCAGCACAGGCGAAGTACAGTTCTACTGTCCTTTACTCAAACAATAAGAATAGCAACATTTCATCCCCCCCCCCACATTCAAGTGATTTGTAACCCACCCCCAGCCAAAATCTATCACTTGGGCAACACAGCTTTGTTTGCTGGATACCTAGGTAGATTAGGTGTGACTGTAAATACAATCTGGTCCTGAAGCCTTTCCCCCCAACACCCAGCTCATCACTAGCTGTCGGGGAGAGCTCATTTAGACTTTGCTTACAAATCATAATTTGGCCAACATCATCGAAATGAATACACTGACATTGTCATAAAAACAAAAGCTGTATAAGGAAGCTAGTCTATGTTCATAATTTTCAAATCTATTACACTTTTTCAGATCCACATATTTTATCATACACTTTATATGCTTTTAAAGTGTGTATTCATGTTTCAATTTCCATTCAAATTTCCAAACAATCCCAAAATTGGCAACACTGCATGTAACTAATTCACAAAACTGGAGGAGGGGGTGTTGGGGAAATTCAGAGTGTGTGTGTAGGAAAATCCCTGCAAGCCCCTGACTGTACCTGGGAGACATGGGACTCTGGTTCCTCCCAGGGACGTTCCCCAAGCCTTCCTGCCACAGCGGCAGCCCTCCCACTGGGCCCCTCCCCAGCAGAGGGGTGCAGGCGGGGGAAGGAAGCTGGGAGACAGAAGGATGTCGTGTAGCCACATCAGCAGCGGGGCTAGACCTCGCTCCCTCCCCTCACCTGGAATAAGGCCACCTGGAGGTAGTTGTAGGGCTCCCTCTGCTCGAAGTCCTCCTGGATCTCCCTGCTGGCCCTGTGAAGGGAGGGCTCCGCGCCCAGCCGGCGCCCCAGGCACTCCCCCAGGCACTCGGCGCGCTGCAGGACCCTGTCGAAGAAGCGGGTCTCCCAGGAGGGAGCGGCCGGCGGGCCCGCGAAGCCGGCCTCGTCCCTGCATCTGCCCTGGCAGCCGCGCCGCGCCGCCAGCAGCTGCGAGTAGCTGTGCAGGGCGCGCTGCAGCAGCTCGGCCGCCCGCGGCCAGTCCCGCGCGAAATAGGCCCGGACCCCATCCGCGTAGAGCAGATCGTAGGGGACCAGCCGCCCCGAGCCTGGGGGGAAGAGGGACGTGCCCGGGGCAGAGAGCGCGAGGAGGAGGAGGAGGAGGAGGGAGGCCATGACAGCAGGGGGAGGGGGCTGCACGGGCTGGCGGGGGGCCGCGGAGAGAGCAGCCGCACCTAGCGGGAAGGGCTCGGGGCAGAGGGACCCCATCGCGGGAAGAAGGAGGCGGAGGCGCGGCTCTCGATGCTGTTTGGCTGGGATGGGAGAGGGGAAGTTGGATGCGGAGACCAGGGAGGCGCCAGGGGATAGAAATTCTTGCCCAGTGGCGAGCCGAGGCAGCGGAGCGGGGCCTGGGCCGCGTGCGTGGCGGGTTGGGGGGGGGGGGGAAGAAGTCTGTAGCCAGGGGCAGCTGGAAGGAGGAGGCAGCCAGACACGCACAAAGCCAGACACCCCGGTGAACGTGGCTGCTGTCAGGGGGGATTCCCCCTCCCTGCTGGTCCCTTACACCCGGCCGGCAGGAAGCAAATCGGGATCGAGCGGGGTCAAGCAGAGGGGGCATTTTAGCGCACCCAACCTACTGTAGTGTGTAAACCACCGCCCCTCTCTCCCCCGGACCCCCCACTCGCAAATCCCCTGCCTGGAGCAGTGGTTCAAAGGCTGGCAGCCAAGCAATTATGGTGGACACTAGTGTCTTGATTTGCAAAGGTACCAAGTGTCTGCAGCACCATTGACTGCAGTAAAGGTTGGCTCAGCACCTCTGAAAATCCGGCCAACTCCATACTGTTGCCACCCTTCAATTTTATTCTAAGTCTGGGATGCTTGGGGCGTTTCTCAAATCCCCATCTCCTTGAGTCATGTGACAACAGGAGACAACTTTCATTTTAAAAATTGTGTAAATTTCTAGCCTTCATAGGCACGGAGAAAAGCTTGAAAATATGACCCTGAAGCCTCAAACCCCGATATTTATTATTTGTTTAAACACTCATATTTTGGGGTCCTAACATGATTTTTTAATGCTTGGGGTTGGCAATCTACTATGACCTGATGCTCTTGTGGATGCTCAGGCCAACCCAATCCCCACTCTGCATGGACCAACAGACATAAATCACTCCCTCCTTTCCCAACTTGATTGTGTCTCGTGATCACATCCCAATATTGTATTTACCATGGTGCAGCTTGGCTTAGCAGCTATAAACTCATGGGCAGCTGGTGAATGAGCTTTTGGGGAAGGCTGGCCCCTAGCCCCTCCCCATTTGCCCAAGGCCTTGCCCCTCCACTTCTGCACCCCTCCCGCACTGGAGCCCAGAGCACACACACTCCCATGGCCACCAGCCCCTCCGCACACTCTCAGCCCCAGGCAGGCGGTGCGGCTAGAGAACACCCTGCTCCGGAGCCCTGGGTGGCCAGAGTGGTTCAATGCCAGGCGGGCAGATGGGCGGGCAGCATGGCATGGCCCCAACACCAGGCTTTTTGCGCACTGGCTCCAGCGAACCTGCCCCATCCTCTTGGCCACAGAAAAACGGGAAGGGAATTGGAAGCAAACAGGAGGGGGCCTGGGGGCAGAGTGTAGGTGGGGCCATGCAAGACTGTTTGGGGAGGCACAGCCTTCCCCTGCCTATGCTACCCACTTCCCATGAATAAACTAGACCAGATCTGTAATGCAACCTCTTCTCAGGCTGATGCCCCATGCTCATTCTCTCAGAATAAACCTGAGAGACCGTCTAAGCTGTTACTGGTTAACATACTCTTTGGATTCCACCCCTGGAAGCAGTGCCCCAGGGATAAAGGGCCCTGTATCCTATTCCCCAGTCCCCCTGGGCCAGCGAGTCTCTTCAACCTGGGGCAGAATTGGAATGGTGTCCTACAGGTGAAAGGCTCCATGAACTTAAGCACGGCCATACTGGAGCAGACCAACAGTCCATCTAGCTCCGTATCCTGTCTTCTGACAGTGGCCGATGCCAGGTGCTTCAGAGGGAATGAACAGAACAGGTAATCATCAAGTGATCCATCCCCTGTCACCCATTCCCTTTGATCCACTGGCAGACACACTAGTCCACCTTTCAGCGTTTAGAATGAAGGGGAAACCAGCCATGGTGTGTTATGGTTTCCATCATGGATGAAGCTCAGCAAGTGCTGTCCCTGGGGTCTGCATACAGTAGAGGCTTCTTTGTGCTCCTCTCCAGGATACCCTGGTTCTGTTCCTGAATTTGGGAGAAAAGCATTGGCAACTCTGTGAAGCAGGAAGGTCTGCAGCAGGTGCTCTACAGGCGGTGGGTGAGGGTCAGCTGGATGGACAGACTTTTGGGGTCAGGGTTCAATTATAAAGCCAGGTTGCATTATACACCTAGGACAGCTCCTGCTGTTAACCCCCATCTTTGAACCTCTTTATCTGTCTGGCCTTCTTCCCTAATGTCCCCTGAACACCTCTATCTAATGCTGCCATGACAGTATCTTTACTCATTCCCGGGGGCTGTGAGTCCAGGCAGCCAAGATTAATCCTAATGCCTGTAAACAGGGAAACACTGCTCCATAAGCAAAACGTTTTTTTCCTTGTCTTCATTCTCATAATCTCCAGCAGATTTAACCACTCTCTGGACCAGGGCTGGTACAGGTGGTGTTTTTTATTCTAGTTGGAGATGTAAAAACACAAGCAGCCACCAGTGCCTTTTTACACAAACACTCCCATTCTTGGTACCCTAGTGAAACTGAACCAGTGGTAGAAAGGGTGGAAATTTTAGGAACAAAGTCTAGTGTAGGTACAGTCCAAGTCACGCCTGAGACTGACAACAGAACTATCCACCCTCTGTCCTGAAAATCCTCCCTGGTACAGGACTCTCCTTCACTTCCTGCCCTGCACTGTTGCTGTTAAATATCTGCTGCCTCCCACTCTAATCTGCTGCACTGTTAAGATGGGTGGCAGTAGGAGTTTTGCCTGTTCCTTATGTCCCTTCCCGGAAGCCTGGGAAACTTCATTAAACATTTTGTCAATCACTTTGTTGCCATGGAAGTGAGGTTATTATTAATACAGCATTTTAAAAACAAACATTTGACACTCCAAATATAGAATTTTAATACTATTGTCCCCACCTCTGCTCTCAGGGGCATTTTCAGTGATGGGTGGAGCTAATGAGAGCATGGACCTAACAAGGGGTGGAGCTAACAGAGGGCAACCTCCAAGTCATATTTATAACCTGTGAGTAGGCACAGGCTGCTCATGTTCCTGGCTCCTTCGTGCAGACCTGTTGCACTTGTCCCCCAACCACCGCAGCATACATGGAGGGTGCCTTGTTTCTCCCAGCTGTTGAGAAATATGAGAACATAAATTATCCATTGGGTCCCAGGAGCAGGGGGATATTGAAAGTTTTATTTAAGAATCCCAATGGCAGTGTATGTCTTTGATGCAATCTCATAGGTTGAGCTCCCTGAAGGTATGTGCTTCACAGGCTTCAAGGGTCCTTTCATGTGCCTGCTGTCTGTCCTGCAGATGCCAGTCTTCGTTGCCAGACAGTGAGCAGCGTCGTGCCCGATCAGGGCCCTCTTCCTCCTCCTCAGCACCCCCCAGGGAGAGGCGGCGGTCCCGGCGCAATGTGAGAGGGAGGCGGGAGTGGCGTGGACTGCAGGCTGGGGAGGGTAGAGGTGTCTCATCGATGAATGTGGTGATCTCATCCCTGAAGAAGCAGGCGCTGGAGCTGGACCCTCTGGGGAGCAGCCCCCCCTCGAGAAACTGCCGGAGAGTGGTTAGCTCATTTTCAGGGGGCCGCCGGCGGTGGTGGTAGTCACGCAGTTCAGGAGGAAGGAAGCCAGGGCCCCCAGGCTTGCGGGGAGTGGCAACTCGGATGTCATCAGATGATGACCACTTGTGAAGAAAGGATGGAGTGGAACGGTGGGAGGAGAAGATGTTAGTTTCATCATGGGACATTCTCCGGGAGATGGGGACCTGAAAGAAGGTGAGAGGAGATGAAGGTAGGGGGAAGGGAGATACTGCAAGGCTTGGGGAAAGCCTCAGAGATAGAGTGAAAGAAGGAAAGAGTTTCAGAGAGGGGAATCCATGGGTTATACACATATGAGAGGCTAGTGACCCCTTAAGACTCCAATAGAGTTCCAGGGAGGGGAATATCTGGGTGCGACACACAAGGGAGATGGGACTGGAGGGTATGGTGCCCCTTGCAGTCTCTACAACTCACCTGCAGATAGTGCACCCTGTCGTGGGGCAGCAGCATGTGATTCATGGGCAGCAGCTTGACGTCCCTGGGATCCCGTTTCACAGCCGCAGCGCCATTGGCATCGAATCGCACCTTACAGATCCGCCCATCGCCGTAATCCTCACAGGCCCCATCTAGTGGTGATGGGGAGAAATGGTTCACAACACTGTCAGCCGGGAATCTCGTCACCGCATGTTCAGGGAGCCTGCATACCCTCCTTTCACATGCCCTTGTTTTCAATGTGTCCCATAGCTCCTGCTGTCTGCCCTCTTCCCACATGAGAGACCCCTCTTTCCAGTTATCCCCCTCCTCGTTGGTCTAGGGAGTATTGGGTTTACTCTGTCCCAGCTCACATCCCCAAATGTCTTGCCACCAGAACGGAGAGAAATATGGATGCTTGATCACAATGTTGGGAAGAGGGGTCCGTGGCAGGGCAGAGACTCACTGGCATGGCACCTCCTGCTGGTTGTCCAGGGAATTAGCTCTTTTCCAGCCCAGAGCACCCTCTGCAGACTGGTGTCTCACCTGCCGCTGGCCCCCGTGTCCCTCCCAGACCCCGGTGCCCTTTGCCCAGGGGTTCTGCCCAATGCAGCAACCCACAATATGGGTCTCTCCACCCCAGGGAACCTCCAATCCCCTATCCCCATCTTGCCTCAGTGTCTACTGCCAGTCTCCATTTAGCCCCCACTCACTGGGGCAGACGGCAGTCTGTTACAGGGCCGGCTCCAGGCACCAGCATTCCAAGCTGGTGCTTGGGGCAGCAATCTGCAAGTGGTGGCAGTCACTGTTGTTTTGCCCCCAAGCAGCGCACCAAATTGCCACTGTGGACGGCGGGGGCAGTCCCTGTGCCCTTAGGGCGGCAGGCGCGTTTCCGCGGTGGCGGCAATTCAGCAGCAGCAGCTTCTATGTTTAGCTGAAGCCACCACGGACAGCTAAACATAGAAGCTGCTGCCGAATTGCCGCAGCCGCGGAAACGTGCCTGCCACCCTAAGGGCACAGGGACTGCCCCCGCCGTCCACGGCGGCAATTCGGCGCGCTGCTTGGGGCAGCGAAAACTGTAGAGCCGGCCCTGGTCTGTTAACCACTTATCATCGGCAAGGGGGGTTGGACCACCTGCCTTTGCCTAACTCCAGGCTACCCCTCTGCAGCCCTAGTACCCTCTCATAGGCCCTTAACTCGGCCTGCAGCCTGGGGCTTTTCTAGGCTGGAGCTCCCCAGCTCCATCTGCCCTTCCTGAGCACTGCTCCATCCTAAGTACCCTGCTCAGCTCCCCAGGCAGCCAGGTCCTTCTCTCTCTGAAAGCTAGAGAGAGAGTGTTTTTCCTTCTGGCCCACCGCCCTCTTATAAGGGCCAGCTGGGCCCTGATGGCACTGGCTACAGCTGTGGCTGCTTTCCCAATCAGCTCAGCTTTTCCCCTGCCACAGCCCTCTCCCAGGGCTGTTTTAAGCCCTTCTGCGCAGGAGTGGGGTAACCACCCTGCTACAGGGTCCTACTGTGGTTTGGAGGTTTACATCCCATGTCTTGCCCCACCATCAGAATTTGGGTGTCTGAGTAATTCTGTTCATCCTTTGGTAAGTGTGGGAGGGTGCATGTATTGCTCCAGCCCCCACAAAAGGTGTTGTTCCTTTCCCAGTTGTAGAACCCCGGCTCCAACCCTGAATACTTCCTAGCCCTGCCAAAAGTACTCTGGCCTGACACCCAGTGTTGCCAGGCTCCCCATTTTGCTCTCTATCCCAGGGGCAGGGTTTGTGATTAGGGAGATGGTGGGAATATTGGGGGGGGGCTCACCATCATCCCCTTCTTCCTCTGTCATGATGGCCACACACTGCTCCCACACAGTGCGGACATCAGCTCGGTAGCGCTCGCAGGACCAGATGAAGGAGGGGAGCAGCAAGGTCTGCACCATGGAGCACCAGAGCACTGCCAGCACCATCCAGGTGGGGGCGGTATCATAGCGCAGGCTGAAAAAGCTCACCACCTTGGGGGTAGGAAGGAAACAGACAGTGAGTGGGAGAGAGACGTACATGGTCACAGAAAGAGAGAGGGGGAAGAGACAGACGGCATGAGAGTGAACTGTGCAATCAAATGACTGATTGGCAAAGGGTTCTTAGAATAATTGGTTTGGGGTTTTTGTTTTTTCAAAGTCTCCTTGTTTTGTCCCTTACTGATGTCATGAATGTGAAGGCTGGGCTGCCCTGGGTTTGCAGGAGGACATGGGGGCTCTGAGAGCACCTATTCTGCACTCTCACACGTTAAATGAAGGTGTGAGACCTACAACAGCCATCCTTTCTCAACAGCGCTCATTATGCACTGGAGTTAAATACAAAGAACACAGAATTTGAAACTCTCCCCTCTCTTAATTGCTCCCTTTCAATTTTGTGAATTTCAGCAGTTTGTCACCTGTCCATAGAATCTGCCAGGATAGACCAGAACTGAATTTCTAATAAGAAAATACATTCAGACGGAAGAAACCAACCCAACCCAAAAACAAACCTTCAACCCCCCCAGCAACTTTCAGACCTTTTGTATCATCTATACATGAGCAAACAATGGACACAAACCCTGGTATTTATTCCTGTGCAGGTCACCTTTAAGTCTGCAGCACAGTTTCTATTCCAGCCCCCTGGTCTTGGTAATTCAGAGCTTTGCAAGCCTTTCAGCTGTGGGGTTAGCACTTTTTAAAAAAAGTTTGAGCAAAAATAGCTTGTCCATTTTGAGAATAAGGCAAACATATTCCTGCTGCAGAAGAAGCAAATTCCTGCACCCTGAATGCCTTTAGAAACTACACAGGGCCAAATATAGAGACCTCTTGTTTGGGGAGGGAAGGCAGGTGAGAGAGTCTCATATCTAAAGTCTCAAGCAATAAGGAAGCTGGATTAATTGTACACTGATCTCAGTGTGGAGCTAAAGGGACACAGAAAGGAGCTTCCACATCCCTTCTCCAGTGGCACTCAGGCTAGGGCTAAATCCCTCCAAAGAATGCAGCCTGCAGTGGGGCAGACTGAAGGGGCTAGCTGAGCACTGCACTGAGCTGGAGACCTCTTTACCACATTCTCCACCCTCTCTTGGCCACACCTGCCAATCCCTTGAGAAGGGGATTAGGGAGTGAGTTGGTGGCCTACTGGGGTGGAGAAGGGGCAGCCTGCTCCTTACCAAGATGGGCACCCCGGTGAGTGTGTCATACAGGAAGACAATGGCGCTGATGAGGTTGGTCATCTGCATGGAGGTCTTGGCTGACTCCGAGCCATCCAGCGATGACCTCCTCTTGCCCCTGACATCCTCTACAACGATGGCCGGCACATTGAAGGTATTGTGTGTTGAGGCAGGGAAGGAGGAGGAAGCTTCCTCTGTCTGCCGGTGCCGACATCTCTGGTGCCTTTGGTGCGCCCACAGGGTCTGGTAGAAGGTGATCCCCACACACACCAAGCCCATGACGATTCCTCCCAGGAGCAGGAGACTGAAGCAGACACCAAATCCCAACCCAATCTTGCTGACGATGAACTGGCAGCCACGGGCATAATAGCGCTCACCATTGTTGTGCCAACCAATGGAGGGCAGAGTGGAGAGGATGAATGACACCATCCAGATGCCCATCACTGCGTGCAGAGCCTGCTTCTTGGCATTACTCAGCCGGTAGTTTACTGGCCACCTCACCATCCACATACGGTGATAGGACAAGGAAGCCACTGTGAAGCAGGTGGCAAGGGCGAGGGTATAGTATGTGGAGACAAAGACCTTGCAGATGCTCTCATTCCAGTCGTAATCGGAGGACTCGCGCCGCAGCTGCACCACGGCATAGGTGGTGAGAGGTATAGCCGCCATGAGGATGTGGGTCCCAGCTAGGAAGCACAGCAGCAGCTCCAGGGGTTTGTGCTTCTGCTGCTTGGCTGTGATGCTCAGGATAATCCAGGAGTTGGCCAGCAGGGCTAGCAGCCCGCATGCCAGCCACCACAATGAATTGTTGTGCAGGGTCGACTCTGACAGGTCACCCACGCTGCTGCCCCCGCCACGATGCATCATGCCTCCCACCTTGGGAGCTGGAGACAGGGTAGGGATCAAGCACAGGGACCCCGTACGGGGGCAGACAACTCTCGCCTCATCTGCTCCAGATAGGAAGCAAATGGCATGCACAGAAGGGGTCACCAAGAAACATTGCTACAGAGCATATGGGAAGAGCTCCCTCTTTTTCTCTATCCCTTTCTTTGTGCAACCCTTTCAATCCGTCGCTCCTTCCCTCTTTTGCGCTCTTGTTATGTTTCTTTCACTCTTTTGATCACTTCCAATTCTTATTTGCTCCCTTGTTCTCTTTCCCTTCTCTTTCTTTTCTTTGTCTCCCTTCTTTTCTTTGTCTCCCTCCTTTTCTCACTATCACTTGTTAGAGCTTCCCCTCTCTCTCCCACACATGCTTTCTTTTATCTCTTCTCCCTGTTTCATCCTCTCTCCCCCTTTACTCCCTCCGAGATGGATCCCCTGCCTCATGCTCCATCCATATATGCCCCGTCTCTGAGTGAGACCTGCTTTTTCCTGGGGCCTGTGAGGGCTACACCCAGGCAAACAGGTGTCTCTGGGGCTCAGACCTGTCCAGATATTTCAGTTGGATGCAACTATATGCCAGATCTTGGCATCTCAGTTCTGGTGTCTTAAGGGTTGGTGAGGGGGCTAACAGAGGGGTTCAGAAAGCCTGTGGGTGTAATGGTGGGGTTGGCACATGCACAGTGCACAATCCCCCAGTCACCAAACACACAGCCTCAGGGAGCTAATGATTTCTGCCCCCCAGCCCTGCTGAAGCTGTAAAAGAGTGGGGGGAAGGAGAGGCAATGGAGGGTTAGGGGAAGGAGAGGCAATGATCTAATATGTCCAGGATGCCCCAACCACTGGGCCTGCACAGTGTCCTTTCTGCCGCCCCCAGAGCTTGTTCTGTTCCTACAAGTCCCGCTCCTCTGGACAAGGTGCAGGGCTCAACCGGTGAACAACTGGGGGACAGTGAGAAGGGAAGATCCTTTTCCCAGGCTCCCTTGGAGATTCAGGGATCAAGATTCACTGCAGAAGGGGGAGAAAAGAGAAAAGCCAATGTAAGATATATCCATCTCTCCAACTCTCTCAACACTCACACACACAAATAGAGCATTCTGATCTAGGCTACGGAGGGTTCTCCCCAGTGACTTTAGATAATAGACTATCCAGATGCATGCCTGTCCTGACCTGCAGCCCCCACAGATCCAGGTTTGGCTCCCCTGCACCCGCTCTCAGTTCTGCTGACTCCTGACCTGCTGCCTCCCACAGCCCCTGCCATCCTGGTCCTGGGATCCCCACACACAACACTTCTGCTGACACACCTCAGTCCTGATCCCTAAGCCCCTGCCCTGTGCTTCCAGTTGTGAACTCTTTTGTACAAAGCTGTAAAGCACCTCAAGTCTGTCTTAAAAACCCTCTGCCTCCTGGATTTCAGGCCTCAGATCCTCACATCTCTGCAGGTGCACTTCTGTTGTGATCCACAGGACCTATGCTATTTCAGACTTGGGTTCTCCAACCAAAGCTTTGCTAATGCCCCTCATTTGAGATGTATCCTCCCATCCCCCTAATATTCCAGTTCTGTGTCCAGCTATGCCAGTGCCCTCCTGACCCACCGACATCCTGCTGTTCAAGTCTTAGCCCAACACATTTCTGCCATGGCACCTCAATTTTGATTACTAGCTATTCCAGGCATGGACCCTCACACAAAGCTCTATTCATGCCCCTCAATCCTGACCTGGAGGACCCACCACTATTCCTATCCTTAGTTCCCTGCATATCTCTTATGGTGGCCCCCAGTCCTGCTCTGCAGTAGCCTCATACTATTCCAGCCCTGAGCTCCCCACAAAGCCCTGCCAATGCCTCTCTGTCCTGCCCTGCAACCCCCCTGTTATTTCAGTCCTTAGGTCGCATTATTTCTCTGCCAATATCCCCAAATCTTAATACACAGTCCACTGTACCATCTCTGGTGACCTAACAGAGTTCTGATGATGCATTTAAATCTTGACCCACACATCTTAAATTCAAGTCCTAAGACAATATACACAGATCAGCTAGTGCACCTCAATCCTGACCTGCATCCACTTGCTATGCGAGTCCTAGACTCCTGATACACAGCTCTACTGATGCACCACAATCCTGACCTGCAGCACCCACAGCTTTATCAATCTTGGATTATCTGCACATCTCTGCTGCTGCCCCTCAATTCTGACCCACACAAAAGCCTGCCATGCCATTCCAGGCCTGACCTCTCACATTGCCCTGCCAATGCCCCTCAGTCCTGCCCTGCAACCCCCCTGGTATTGCAATGCTGGACTCCCCACGCAGCTCTGCCAATGCATCTCAATCCTGACCTATTCAGATCTGCTTTTCCAGTTCTTAGTTCTGCTGATGCTCCTCAATTCCTGACCTGCAGCCTCTCTTTTTAACCTCAGCCTCATGTTTCACCCTCCACTCTTGCAATCTGAGGCCCTGTCGCTCCTTTCACTCTGCCAAGGTGCTAAGGCATGTAACTGGACCGCCTGTCCTCCATGACTGGATTTGAAGAGCCCCAGCTCTGCCCCACTTTGTGGGCTTTTTTAACATACCATCACCCTTGCAGTGAGGCCTGTGGCCTTTGGAGACAGTTATGAAACTAAAGACCCCCTAGTAATCCCTGGAGGCGGTATTGTATTTGAGGGGGAATTCCCAGCTCCTACTGTCTCATGTGCCGACCCACACCTGTCACTAAACCAGCCAGGACCCTTCCTGTTTTCTGTGGGGTCCAAATATGCTCCCAGGCACTGGGTGGGTGGCTCATAGTCAGGGGCAGCTCCAGGCACCAGCGCGGCAAGTGCATGCCTGGGGCGGCAAGCTGCGGGGGGCGGCCTGCCGGTCGCTGAGAGGGCAGCAGTCAGGCAGCCTTCGGCAGCACTGGTGGACCTCCTGCACAAACGCCGCTGAATCCATTGTGTCTGTGTCTCAGAAGCTTTCTGCTGGCAGATCCCTGCCCCTGTCCCTTCGTCCACCTGGGCTTCCTGTCAAAAGGCCACCCTCCCACCATCCATCCTGCCAGCTGGGAAGTTCAGCTCATGGACTCGTGACTCAGGGAAAGGCAGAAGAGGAAAAGGTCTGAGATGAAGATGACCCAAAAGGAGAGAGAGCGAGTGAGAGAGCCCTAAACCCTAACAGAGATGGAGCAAGGGGGAGTATCTGCCTGGGCTAGGGGAGCAAAGGTGTGGGGGCCGGAGCTGCAGGGCCTCTTCCACCCACCTTGTTCTTTTGTCTCCTGTCCGAGGCACAGAAACTGGAAAGGGTTCCAAAGAAGTTGCAATGGTTATTGCTAAGCGGTGGAGGGGTCCTGGGGGCAAGGGATGAAGGGAGCAGTGTGTGGCCAGGGCCAGCTGGTTTCCCTTTCCCCTCACCTTGCTGTGTGGGCAGGGGGCAAAGCCGCAGGCAGGGGGATGCAGGGGGGGAGCACTAAGGAAAAGAAGGGGAAAGTGGTGGCTGAATGGAATAAGAGCGAGGGAGAGAAGGCTAGAGAGGCAGCAGGGACAAGGGGCAGAGGGCCCCACGGCCAGCTGAATGCTGAGCGAAAGAGTGATAAGGCCTTAGAGCACGAGCCTCTGAGTGTGGAGGTGACAGTCACCTCCAGGGCAGGGGATGCAGCCCGCTGGGCTGAGAGCGAGACGGGGGGGAGGGGGGGCGACACTTAGTGCTCGCTAGAGAAGGGGGGGGGCGAACCGCGGGGAAAGGCGAAGTGCAGCGAAGGGGTCACCCCCCCCCCCGGCCGCACACGGGCGTCTGGAGCTGAAGGGACCCATCTTACCTCTCGCTGGTGCTGGCGCTGCCATGGCGACCGGAGCATCTCTCCTTGTGTGTGCGTGCGGCTCTGCCGCCGCCCGCCCGCCCGCCTCGCTGCCTCGGCCCACATGCCCCAGCCACAGGGCGCCGCAGGCGGCGGGATCGGCCCCGCCAGCCGGAGTGACGGTAAGCGAGCGCCGGATGGGGGGAGCGAGCCGGGAGGGAGCAGCCCGGAGCGCGGGCTCCGGATCGATGGCGCTGGGATCTCCTGTGCTCGGCGGGGAGGGGGCGGGTGGCGGGGCGAGGAGATAAAGGGCTCAGGCTTAATGGCTGAATCGATCGTCTATTAGTGTGTGTGTGTCTCTGTGTGTGTCTCTATGTGTGTGTGTGTGTGTGAGAGTCCCTCCCCTCCGCACTCCCCCAGGCGGGTGTTGTTCTGCTGGGCTTCCGAGCGATTTGTTTCCTGTTGGGAGTAGGAGGAGTGTGTGTGTGTAGGGTGCTGTGTGTGTGCGTTAGCCTGGGAGAGGCCAGGCTGGTCTCTGGGTGCCCAGCAGGTGTGAGGGCATGGCTCGGTTACGGAGCAGACAGGCTGATGTGGTACAAGTGGCAGTTGCGTGTGTACTTGGAGAGAGTAGGCGGGTGTGTATTACAGGTGGGAGATCTGTGCATGTGTGTAAGGGAGAGGGAAGACTGGCCTGTGTGGGTGACAGGTGTGTGTGTGTGAGGCAGAGGGTATCCTGGGTGTGAGTGGGGCATGTGGGCAGGAGAGGGCAGGCTGGGGTGTGTATAGGCTGGGGTATATGTGTTACAGCTACAGAGCAGGGTCCAGCCCTGGTTTCTGAGCTGGTTCTGGGCACAGTTCAGCTGTAAGGGTAGCTGAGGACAGGCTGGGTTCAGCACTCATTCAGCTGCAAATACTGCTGACACCCACTGTCAGCAGCAGGTAATTTCCCAGGTGTAGGCAAAGCATCCCAGTCTGGATGGTGGGGTCAGTCATCTGGTCTAGGGCCTTCCCCCACCATCATTCAGCAGCCTGGTCCCAGGTCAGGGGGATGGGGAAGGCTGGGATAGAGGGGGACTGGGGCAATGCCCAGTCAACGTCACCTCTCAGACCAGAAGTACGAAGCTCCAGGCCCCATTGAATCCAGTGGGACTAGAAGGTTTTCCCAAGACAATGGACACCCACAACTCTCTATTCAATGTGAGGGCTCCTTACTGAGGTGACTGCACCAGCCAGAGTCCTCATGTATGTTATTTTTAGAAGCTGGCATCTCCCTCTATTAGAATTATTATTATTTATGCAGGGTATTTCCAAGATCCCAATTTAACCATAAATTCCTTTATTAAATCCAATGGGTGAACTGTATTTATACATTTGCTCTAAATATGCCTCAAAAGCCTAAATAATAAGCAATTTATTACATCCAAACAGCAACAAAACATTGATAAGCATTTGATCAAGATACACCTCTACTCTGATATAATGCTGTCATCGGGAGCCAAAAAATCTTACCGCATTATAGGTGAAACCACGTTATATAGAACTTGCTTTGATCCACCGGAATGCGCAGCTCTGCCCTCCCGGAGCACTGCTTTACCGCGTTATATCCGAATTCGTGTTATATCAGGTCGCGTTATATCGGGGTAGAGGTGTACTTAAAAATGGGCTAAAGCAAGTGGTGTTTAGACCCATATTGGTTGGCTCCAACTTGGCCAGGCAGCTATTACCAATGAACCTTTTAAGAGTTTACTTTTTTATACCCTTTAGCAAGCAAGTGAAATCATTGCCAATTATCAGACCTTAACTAAGGCCAGATGAAGAAGTGTCTTATACAGCCAGTTATTTACTGCACCTGGTAGATAGACAGAAACAAATACCTACAGAATCTCCTACAAATACCAGACAGAGACAAACACCTACAGAATCTCTATCAAGCATTCTTAAAACTGCAATACCCATCTTAGTGAAGTGAAGAAACAGATTGACAGAGCCAGAAGGGTACCCAGAAGTCACCTACTACAAGACAGGCCCAACAAAGAAAGTAACAGAACGCCACTAGCGTCACCTACAGCCCCCAACTAAAACCTCTCCAGTGCATCATCAAGGATCTACAACCTATCCTGAAGGACGATACCTCACTCTCACAGACCTTGGGAGACAGCCCAGTCTTCTCTTACAGACAGCCCCCCAACCTAAAGCAAATACTCACCAGCAACTACACAACACACAACAAAAACACCAACCCAGGAACCAAACCCTGCTACAAACCCCAGTGCTAACTCTGTCCACATATTTATTTAAGGGACACCATCATAGGACCCAACCACATCAGCCACACCATCCAGGGCTTGTTCACCTGCACATCTACCAATGTGATATATGCCATCATGTGCCAGCAATGCCCCTCTGCCGTGTACATTGGGTAAACTGGACAGTCTCTACGCAAAAGAATAAATGGACAAAAATCTGACATCAGGAATCATGACATTCAAAAACCAGGAGAACACTTCAGTTTCACTGGTCACTCAATAACAGACCTAGAAGTGGCAATTCTTCAACAAAAAAACTTCAAAAACAGACTCCAATGCAAAGCTGCAGAACTGGAATTAATTTGCAAACTAGATACCATCAGATTAGCCCCAAATAAAACCTGGGAGTGGTTGGGTCATTACAAAAACCTAAACTTAATTTTCCCAATATTAATTTCTCCCTACTGTTATTCACATCTTGTCAACTGTCTGTAATGGGCCACTCTCTTACCACTTCAAAAGTTATTTGTCTTCCTTTGTCTTCCTGCTGTTAATTGATTTATCTTGTTAGACTGATTAAACACTTGGTGAAGCACCACACATCCTTTCATGTATTTATACCTGCTCCTGTATCTTTTACTTCATACATCTGATGAAGTGGGTTTTAGCCCATGAAAGCTTATGCCCAAATAAATTTGTTGGTTTCTAAGGTGCCACAAAGACTCCTCAGGTTTTTTTGTTGCTGATACAGACTAACACGGCTACCACTGAAAGCTGTCACTTGGTACCCAGTTAACCATGTTTTATTTCTGTTACTTTAGACCTGACCGTAAAAAGATAACACTGGTATTTTGAAAGGTCCCCACAACTCTTCTTTCTCGTGAGCTCATTCTTTTTGGTTCCATGCTTTGAGTCTATATGCTCATGCTAATATTGCAATTAAATTTAAAACTATAATTCATCCATATCTAATGAGGGCCTATATGCCTACATACTTCCTCCACCTGGGCTAAGGATGGGATGGGACTCAAGAGTTCAAGATACATAGAGATCCTGTGGTCCTCCCAGCTTTGCTGTGCTAACTCAAAATGCAGTGCTCATGCCTGACAAGAGACCAGGGCACCAAGGAATTTCATCTGAGCTCGACTGGCTGGGGAAGGGTTGGGTCCTAGACATAGCCATCTGCTGTGCTGTGGAACCTTGTGGCTCTTGCTGGTGTAGAGTGATGAAACAGCAAGTGAGGGGAGGTGGGGCGGTAATTTCATAAGAACCAAAGAGATCCGCTCTCAATCAAGGCATTTTTGCATCTCATTAGCGCCTGGGAATGTGGCCCATTTCAGAGGACGTGAGCAGATATAGGACAGTATCGAGGTAAAAATGGCTTCTTGTCAGGCAGAGAGACATAGACAGAGTGAGGTGAGCAGGGATAGAGGGCCCATTTCATTCCTACCCTTTACTCTAAAGAGTCTGTTCTGGGTCCTGGCTTGATACCAGGTTTTCTCGGTTGGCATTGGCAAAAGGGATGTGCTAGGGGCATTCCCAAAAGGTGAGAGTGGCCACAAGGCCACTGTGCTCTGGTTATTTCTAGGGACATAGGAATTGCCAGACTGGATTAGCCCAGAGTGGTCCATCTAGTCCAGTATCTTGTCTCTGACAATGTTCTGTAGCAGATGCTTCAGAGGAAGGGTCAAGAAACCCCCTGGGGACAATTTTATGGAATAACCTGCCCCTGGGATTAATTTTTCCCAGTTGCTGTCACTTAGTGGTTGGTTTATGCCTTGTATTAGGAGGATCTGTATCCATAGATGCCAACTTGTGTGCAGATCTATTTGTAACATTTAAAAACATTCTTTAATGAGACAATTTGCATAATTTCAAATAATTTGCATATAACCTTATACTTCATCTTAAAAAATATGTGTGTGCTTAGTGCTGGTGAAAGGTGTTGGCTTGACTGTTCTGTGGAATGAAAGCCTGTTTATCTACAGGATATCAGCAGGGGAAGCTTCCCACCCACACTGCCTTGCCAGCCTACCTCAACTCTCATCTGGGGTAACATCCTCTAGGGGTAATGAGTCTTTCATGGTCCATGCAGCTTTTGGCCTTGCTGCTGTGCCTGCTAATCAATGCAAAGTGTAGTGGTAAGGAGAACTGGGCAGAGAAAGGTCATGGAGGATTCTGATATTTCCAAGTACGATTTTGTTCCCATTTGGAATGGAACCGCACAATTTCAAAATCTCTGTGAAAGGGAAGGGAGTTCCAACTCCAAGGCAGTGTGCCTGGCAGGCTGCCCTGGAACCCTGAGCTCTATAGCAGCCTGATGGCTGAGTTGCCAAGGAGCTAGGCAGGTGAGCTGGCAGGAAATAGGCAGGTTTATAATGGGACCTGGCTGGCAGGCCGGAACCCTGCCTGGATTCCAGAGGAACATGGCCAAAATTGAATCATCTCCACAAAATGTTTTGATTTCAATGAATTGGCAAATTCTGACAAAAAATATTTCATCAGCATTTTTCCAACCAGTTCCAGTTTGTAACAGGAGAGCTGGAAGTCAGCTCCCGCAAACTCATCTCCTAGAGGGGCCACCAAACATCTGTTAGTTAGGAACAACTTAATCCCTACTGATCTGGGCTGGGTTCAAGTTGATGATTTAGATTCAGAAGGCTCTGTAGCTCATTAGGAATGCCTAGAGACATCCCGTCCCTCCGTAAGTGTTCATGTTACGCTTTCAGGGATAAAGCTTGCTTTCTGGAAAAAGAAGTGTCTCCGTTCTGACTTTTCGGGAACTGACACACGCAGGGACACACAGGGTATGTCTGCCCTGTAATAAAAAACCTGAGGGTCTCAGTGCCCAGGTCAGCTGATTCAGTCTCGGAGGGCTGGTGCTCAAAATGGCAATGTTGATGTTTGGATTCAGGCTGGAGCCCAAGCTCTGAAACCCTTCCCCCTTGTGGGCTCTCAGAGCCTGGGCTGCAGGCAGAGCCCAAACATCTACACTGCAGTTTTAGCGCCCTGCAACTTGAGCCGTGTGTGCCTGAGTCAGGTGACTTGGCCAGCTGTGGCTGTGCCACAGGTCTTGTATCACAGTGTAGATGTACCCACAGGCAAAGTCTTCCACACACTGCTCTCATTCTCCTTCAAACACATGCTACTATGAAATGCCCCACCTTGTTCTTAAAGGGACAACTCCTATTAACAATTATACAAACATTAAAAATACAACAAATATTGATGTAACGTCCAAATTCACCTCTCAATATAATCTTTTGCTAAATAAAATAATTTGAATAATTATCCAGGGCTCCCACACTAACTCAAAGAGGGTCATAGGTATAGCTATAGCCCAAAGTCATCAATAGGCCTTGAAGCCATGACTCTTCACTCCGCAGCACAGCTACCAGCTACTTGAACAACTGCTGATAGAAGCAGCTATTAACTTCTTTGTGGAGCAGGTCACAGAGGTTCCCTACAACATATACTCTGCCAATGGATTACACAACTATTGTGAGACAGCACTAGGATGCTGAATATCAGGATTCCTGGGATCTCTTTCTGCCTCTGTGAGCAGAATGTGGGGTAATGGTTAGAGATAGCACAGACAAGCACACGATTTGGGCCTGTCGTATTAAAGATTGAGAGTCTATTCCCAGCTCTGTCTGAAGTGATTGAGTGAAGCCACTCATTTCTCTTATCTGAAAAAATGGATGAATGATAGTTGCATAAGGTAAGAGGACACAAGGCCTTGATTAATATGGGTTATTATGACCTGCACAGAAATACTAACAGCAGGTAGTGGAAGAGTTAGGATTAAAACTTGCATATGCTTGGTTATAGGCTAACACACATTTTCTTAGGCGACTGGGTACCTTAGGAAAGAAAGATTTTCTCTTTCTCTCTTTTTTTCTCATATTATGTGTGTGACATTTTCCTTGAGATAGGGGAATGTACGACATTCCTGCCAAATGCGTGAGTGTACATGACATGTGGCAGATCTGTACTTCCCTCCTGCTTTTCTCCTGGTCTAATGTAATGATAGGGATGTTCTCATTCTTTTCTGAAATCTAGTAACTCTTGACCCCATGATATCCTGGAGCAGTGAGTTCCACAAGTCAGGTAATGGTTAAAGAATATTTTCTTTTAGCAATTTTCAATGTGTTCTGCTTTCAATTTAATTGAACAGCCTCTTGTTCTTGTATTAGGAAAAAGAGTAAATAGGAGCCCTTGATTTACCTTCTCTTGCTATCCATTATTTAGCATTCATCTCCTCTCTGTACTGAATGAAGTCTTTTCCCTGATTGGTTCTACAGTTAATGTAGAACCCAGTAAGGTGTAGGGGGAGTTCAGATTATTCCTTGCAATGTGCATCACCTTGTATTTGTCAGTCCAGAAATCTACCTGCCTTATGTTGTCCTAGAGGCAACACAGGGAGTGGGAGGGGGAGATGGAGGTTTCAGGTGACTCAGCTTTTGGGAACACTGCTTACGACATTCTGGCACATGCAAAGTTGGTGGTATGAGCATGTGGAGTGTTCTGATGGGGTAATGTTTTATCTCCACTTTGCACAGGTGTAAATGACCAGGCAAGGCCCAAGACTGAGATTGCTCAGTAACTCATGAAGCTCTTTTGTGTTTTCCTAGTGGAGCAGGAGCTGCAGATGTCAGGGAACAACCTCCTCTCTCCATTCTCCTTTCCTCTCCTTTGCCAGGACAACAGCTTTGCCCTTTGTCCCGCTAAAGAACCTGCCGCAGGGGTGAAGGTCCCTCAACTCCTCTCTGTTCTCTAAACCCATCCCAGCCAGGGCTGGACTCTGGTCCTGGCCTTCCCCCATCACAATTCTACTTAGTGCAGAGACCCCCGCAGTGGCATAGCCCTCACCATGCACGCACGACTCTTATTCACTTCTGAGGCCACAAAGAGTTCCCACCCTGAGTGTCCCAGGCTTGGCCAGAGAATGATTCAGTTCCTTGCCAGCCTTTCAAGGGTCACCGTAGACTGTGAAACTAGGGCACAGGAACAAAATGGATCCTCCCAATCTGAACACGGCCTCTAACAAGTGGGGGTCAGAGAAGGGTCCTCATGACCCCAGCGCAAAGAAAACTGGAGACCAGTCGGTCAATGGGTGATGAGTAAGGGAGCTGATATTCCTCCTCTTTCCCCTCTTGATTTACTGCTGAGGCAAGCTCTACCTCTGCCACCAGACCTTACCCTCCCAGTTCTCTTGTCCTCCGTATCTTAAGGATCTCTGGAACTCAGCGCCTCTAGGCTCAGCTAAGCTGGTACAAAGTTAACAGCCATGACTGAGAAATTTGTTCCAATCCAAGGCCCAGCCCTTGCCCTGGGATTTAAAGCAGAGCACTTCCTCATGGTGAACAAGAGGAACAGCAAGAAAAGAGTGAGCGGAATGCTCTAGAGAGAGGCCTCTCTGGGGCATATCTACAGAAGAGCTGGCAATCCTATAGAGAAGGGCTGAGAGCTCTGGAGCAGAGATTTCTTGAAAAATATACACAAAGGGGATTTAGGGGTACTCAGAATGGCAGGCTCCTACACCCCTCTAGAGAGGGGCTTAGAGTTCCAGAGAAGAGACATCACTAATGATAATTGTAAAGCTTTGGGGAGCTCTGTTCCTCTCCCTCTGTTTGGGAGATGCTAACACACCAAGAGAGCAGAGGTACTGGAGCAGACAATGAAAGCCTGTGTGGAGGAGCCCAGCTGTTGCAGATTCCCATAATCATGGGGAGAGGGTTGGATGCAAGCACACATACAACCTGGGTTTTTTCCTAGCAAATTCCCATTTGCAGACATTCACCATGATAGGTGTAAACCTTAAGAAAATAGCCAGTGCAGAGCTCCCTGTCTCATGCACCATCATGGTGCCCACTACTACTGTGGAGGCCAGAGCTGGGCAGCAGCAGGCTGCTCCTCTGTCACTGCTGAACTTGGCTGATGAGCCAGTAAAGTGGAAAGCAACAGCTGGAAACATTAAATTTTCTCTGTGAGATAAAGAGAAATGAAAAGAGGTGTTGGGTGCCTTCCCTCAGACCTCAGGAATGTAGGAAGAAATTAAAAGGACAAGAGACAGTGCTGAGGAACAGGACCACTGCCCTGCACAGCCCTTAGGGAGGATGAGTCATGCTGGGCAACTGAGCAGATTGGGTCTGACAGACTCCACCAGAATCACAGCCTCACGCCGTTGAGTCGAGGGACAGAAATAAACTAGGATGCAGAAGGGACCTGGGGAGATGTGACCATGAACTGGGGTTATCTTGGCACACGTATTTCTAGCTCAGCAGGGCTGGGCAGCACAATCTAGTCACAGAATGCACAGCACTGCCAGTGCCCCTAAAGCCCCTCCATGGTGTTCCAGCTCTCTCCATGTTTCCTTCTGGAGCTGAGGTGGGGCACAGTCTCTGGGACCTCCCAGGGGATGTGGGATGGGTCCTGGGGCTTGACCCAGCCACTAGAGGAAGGGATATGAGTGTGTTTATGGAAATCTTGCATCCGAAGAAGTGGGTATTCACCCACGAAAGCTCATGCTGCAAAACGTCTGTTAGTCTATAAGGTGCCACAGGATTCTTTGCTGCTTCTACAGAACCAGACTAACACGGCTACCCCTCTGATACTTTATGGAAATGCTGGTTCCTCACTACAGCCCAGGAGCAGCATCGATAATAGTAATCCAAACAATTATGGAAAGCCTACAATATGTCCAGCTTTTTTTCAAAACCATTGCCTTTTGTGGTCATATGCCATTGGGCAGCGTTCTAGCTGTTTTAATTATTTTTTCATTGCAGATACTGTTGTGCGTTGTTTATTTGGATCCTTTTGTGCAATTTCATATCAATGTGGTTTCATTTTGCTTTTATTCCTATTTTTTAGTGGTATGTTATCAGTGTGGTTCCGTCATTCTGTGTGATGGTTCATAAATTGTGGTGGTTTGTCATTGTATGTTGCAGCTTTTCAGAGTTGGGTATAATGGTTGTTATCACTGTGTTTGTGGTTGTGTACTATTGTGGTGGTCTGTCAACTATTATACACCACTATTTTGCCATTGTATGTCAATTTGTTTGAGTTTTATTGTGAATTATTATGGTTGTTTTAAACATGGTGTATTGTATTTTTAATTTATTGTGGTTGTGTCTTGTATTTTGGTGTACTAACATGTATTTATGCTTGTGTTTAGTGTTGTGGTTGTTTAACATCACTGTTAAGGTTGTATCTAGCTTTTCATTTAATGGAGGTGAAAACATTCTATAGAAATCTGTTTTTGGAGTTAGAGGAGCAATTTCAAATGCGACGTTGTAGTTTGGGAACTGATGAATTTCTAAGGAATCTTGAAAGGGGGGAAAGACCCAACATGAGATCATTTTGAGGTCAGTTTTAACCATTTCAAAAAGCACTATATGACTAAAAATGTCCAATGTCTACCTTTTTTAAAAACATCTTTTTACAACATACCAGAGCAGTCTGAGATATGAAGTTAAATACATTTGAATCGGCTCTGAGTAGTAGGGAAGAAAGTGTGTTAAAAGTCGCAACATATTTTGTATGTTTATGGGGAGGTAACTGGAAGCTTAGCTGATATGGGTTCAGTTCCCTGATCTGCCACATATTTCCTATATGGCCTTGGATGAAAAATTTTCCAGAATGATTCAAGGAACAGCTTCATTGCAAATAAATAAATAAGAAAAAGAAAAAAGACTTGTGTGAACTAATAAGGATGAATTATGTTCCAAATAATAGAATTTTATTCGGTAACAAGATCCGTGAAAAGAAAAATCTGTAAAATTTTAAAGCAAATAAAGTGTTTACTGTATTAAGTTTTTAATGTTTTACCCAGCATGTTGGGAGCATGGGGGGTGCTGGTTAGTCAAAAGTTCTGGTTAACTAAGAGGGGGTGAAGGCTTCATCTGGGGGTGCAGGTTCTGGGGTGGGACTGGGGATGAGGGGTTTGGGGTGCAGGAGGGGACTCCAGGGTGGGGCCAAGGGGTTCAGAATGGGGAAGGTGGTGCAGGGTTTGGGCTCTGGGAGAGAGTTTGAGTGCAGGAGGGGGCTCAGGACTGGGGGGTGGGGCATGGGAGGGGGTGCGAGGTGCAGGCTCTGGGAGGGATTTTGAGTGTGGAAGAGGGCTTGGAGCAGGGGATTGGGGTGTGGGAGGGGTTTTGGGGTACTGGATCCAGGCAGCGCTCACCTTGGGTGGCTCCCTGCAAGCGGTGACTTGTCCCTCTGCTCCTAGGCAGAAGTGCGGCCAAGTGACTCTGTGTGCTGCCTCTGCCCGCAGGCGCTGCCCCCACATCTCCCATTGGCCATGGTTCCTGGCCAATAGGAGCTGTGGAGCCAGCACTCAGAGGGTGGGGGCAGTGCACGGACCCCCCGTGGCCATTCCCTCACCCAGGAGCAGCAGGGACATGTCACCACTTCTGGGGAGCCACGCGAAGCCAAGTAAGAAGCCTGCTGGCCCCGCACCAACTGGACTTTTAATGGCCTGGTCAGCAGTGCTGACTGGAGCCGCCAGGGTCCCCTTTCGACCAGGTGTTCTGGTTGAAAACCGGACACCTGCCAACCTATTGAAGATATGTATTGGGAGATATCCAAAATGCCCGTTTCTAGAGCTTTCCGGTGGGTAAAGTGCTGGATAATACAGTATAGACCAGAATAGGGGTGGGGATAGCTCAGTGGTTTGAGCATTGGCCTGCTAAACCCAGGGTTGTGAGTTCAGTTCTTGCGGGGGCCACTTAGGGATCAGGGGCAAAAATCAGTACTTGGTCCTACTAGTGAAGGCAGGGGGCTGGACTCAATGACCTTTCAAGGTCCCTTCCAGTTCTAGGAAATTGGTATATCTCCAATTATTAATTAAAAATGATCAAGGGGAAAGAATATTAATGTCCAATTTAGCCACACACACCCCAACTGTGGCTCTTGAAGGTCACTGTATGTGAAGCTGTGGTTGTCCTTAATGTCCTCCAGGGTGGACTGTTAGGGGTAAGGCTAAATACAGCAGGTTTACTTGGCATGATTATGGCCACTATCCCTTCAGTGGAGACATACATGTTCTGGAGACACAGACCTTCCTGGGGCACCTCTCAGAAGGGTCAGCACAACCAGGGGCAGCTTCCACTGTGCAGCTCCTGTTTAATCCCTCTCCCCAGGGAGCTACTCAACCTGGTAACCAACATTCTGTAAAAACCAGTAAATTAACAAGCAAAACCTATGGTTAGTGACAGTAAGGATACCTCAGGACCCACCCCAAATCCTTGGAAGCATGGAAATACCAAGTTAAGGGAAAGTCTCCAGCATTCCTTGTCACTGGCTGGAGGGCTGGATTGGGGAAGGCGGCGGCTGGGGCAGGGAGGTGAGGAAGGGAATCACAGGATGCAGGAATCAGGGAGGGCTTCTGGCAGCAGGGCAGGTGGGTTCTGGGGACAGGGCAGGCCGGGGGTGTTTGGGAAGGCCAGTTGTAGGGGTTATCATTAGAGGGAGTTGTTTGGTGCATCAGGCAAATAAAGTCAGATTTTGCAATGAAAACTCTAAAGTGATTTATTGCATTTGGAGCAGATATAGGAAACATCTGAGATAAAATCCAGGAAGTCAAATCAAGCATATGCACAAAATACATCTGTGTATACCTTACATTCAGTACATTCCCTGATGGAGTTGGGGCTGAGCCATCACCGTGGGTGGGTGCTTGTCCTGCTCACTCTATCCCATCCACACCTGATAAAATCTCTTCTTGGCAATGAGGCTGGGAGAAAGATGAAAGAACAAAGCATCGCACTTGAGGAAGGAAAGGTGAGTTGGATCCAAGCAAGCAAGGTGGGCTGCAAGGTGGCTTATCACTGGCAGAGACTTCATTCACCCTTCTGTCTCAAGCATCGGAATAGTCATTCTTCAGCTGACTGCAAGAGAAAGAAATTAAACAGCATGAGCTCTGGTATTGTAGAGGTGAAATGCCCCCTACTCTATGCTGTGACCCCACTGAGCCTGCCAGTCTCCTGACCTCTGGCCAGACTGGAAGGCATAGAACACAGAATACTTTACATAGCTGGGGGGAAGTGCAATATTTATACAACGTTGATTATGCATTTGTGTGACGTAATGCTCTTCATTTCCAATGTGGCTGCACTGAGCTCTGTAGGGGAGTTACAGAGTGACTGTATTGCTTCACGTTTTGCACAGCTTGTTCTGTTTTCAGATGTAGTTGTACTGTTTTGTCTTTTTCTAATAAGGGCTTCTTTAGAATCATAAATAACTGTGCTACCTGCACTCACATAAAAACAGATGAAAGCAGAGCTACGTTTCTGTCACCTAGCACATAATCACCACTATGTTTCTTTCACTCAGCCCTCACTGCCACCTAAAATAACATTTACTAGGAACTTAGTAATATTTAATGACAAATGATAAGAAGGCAAATAAAACCCTTAAAGTTCACTAGTGTACTCTGCATATAAATCCAGCATATGACAGGATCTCTTATGTTGTTGGCACCTGTTTTCCTATTATGGGGTTCAAGAGGTCTAGTTTCTGGCCACCTAAAGACTGAAGCAAGCAGTTCAATCTTGGCAATCCAGGCAGGCCTAGAAAGCTCACTGCTGCTTTTGCAAATGTGAAAGGTGCAACCATAACAGCAATCATCTTCCTCACAGAGCAATCATTGTGCATAAGGAGGCATTTCCCGGGGCTTTCAGAAACACGGCCTTCCTCGATCGGATGTTCTCCCAGTTGGTCATCCCAGGACTGGAGAACAATGATGCCGCCCCCACCACTCTGTACTTATGGGTTTGGCCCAAAATAGCTTTTGAACACTGAGTGCTTGTCCAGAGACTCTACATCACTCACTAGTACATGCCATCGCCTGGGCAATTCTGATAGATTAGGTCTGTTGCCCCTCTACGGGGATCAACACACAACAGTCTCTTCCAGCTAAGATTGCCACTACATGGCTCTCTGCTAGTAATGACTGCCAGGGGCGGCTCTACCTTTTTGGCCGCCCCACGCAGTCATGCGCGGGAGGCGCCCCGGAGCCGCGGGAGCAGCGGACCTCCCGCGGGCATGACTGCAGAGGGTCCGCTGGTCGCGCGGCTCGGCTGGACCTCCCGCAGCTGCGGACGGTTCGCAGGTCCGGCGGCTCCGCTTGAGCTGCCGCAGGTATGCCTGCGGGAGGTCCAGCCGAGCCGCGGGACGAGCGCCCCCTCCGCAGTCATGCCTGCGGCAGGTCCGGTCGTCCCGGGGCTCCGGTGGACCTCCCACAGGCATGACTGCGGCAGGTCCGCCGGCCCAGTCTGCCGCCCCCCCCGGGAAAGGGCCGCCCCACGCGCGTGCTTGCCGCGCTGGGGTCTGGAGCCGGCCCTGATGACTGCACAGCTGTCACTGTCTCTCCACAGCTGCTTCTGCTGCCTCAGAGCATAGAATCACCAAATCCTAGGAAATGCCAGCTCTTCACTCAGTGAGAAACCCTTGTTCTCATGAAAGCAGTCAGCAAGTGAAGCAGCATGTGTTGGTTTACTTGGACATTGTTATAGGGATTCTGGGAATTTGTCTTCTCCTCCCACAATCCCTCTGGGCACCTTTGAGGCCTCCCAGAAGGCTATTGGCAATCACTCATAACATACTGCAGTTTGGAACAACGCTAGGAATTCTGGGATGAATGCCCAGAAGAAATTGCTGCTAACAAGCCAATGCAGTGATAGTGTAGATTTGGCATGTAACCGTAAAGCCACTTAACATGAGTGTGAATACTGTGAGGATGCACTGATTTGTGTTTATCACAACTGAGGTCACTAATTGCAACTGAGGGAATTACAGTCTAGACACAGCCTGAAGTGAAAGGCCCCATGTCCTATTCCCCCATCCCTGAGCTAGCAGCCAGCCTCATTTTCTTGAGGCCAGAATCTCTCCCTAGTCAGAGGGGCCTGGATTTGTACTTACCGTTGACACTGACATATTCTCCTTTCAATCAAGTCTTGCCTGGCTTGTGCCATCTTTTCAGCCCGTCGCTGCCAGGAGAGAAAGGAGTGTGGCATGAACCCACATTTCTGTGTTTAAAGTTTTACCCTCCAAAGTGGCTGGTGGTTTCAAACCCTGTGCCTGCCATGACAGTACAGATTTTATCTGCCTCACTCCTCAGAGATTTAACTGGGATATGGCTATTTTAAGAGTCCCTTCCCCAGGGGTGGTGGTTCCTAGTTCCCTCCCACTTGCTTCTCTGAAGTGGGGAATCCTCCGAGACTCATCCTGAGTTCAATGGAGGGACTTTCCTCCTTTGCTGTCTGCTGGGACTTGGGAACTCACCCTCCTCCGCTGCCGGGCAGTAAAGATGAAAATAAATAGGCTTGCAAGGAGAAGCAGCACTATGCTGGCTCCAAGTCCAACCACTACCACGATCAGCACATTCCATTCAGCAGCCTTCACTGTGGAGAGAGAAGTGAGAGAATTGGAGAGACAGACATAGAGAGAGACAGCATGGGGCTTTGAATGGAGGAAGCGGTGGTGGTCTCCCTACCCACAGTGTAGTCAATTCTGGTTATCGTGTTATTCTCCACCTTAAGGCTGCATCTCCACAGCCCCACAGTCTTGGTCTTCACCATCACCTCATTGTGACCCGACATATTTAATTTCTTCTCCGTCCCGTTCACATGCTCCCAGAACAGCTGGGCATTAGGTGGGATAGGAGCTGAGAGCTTGCAGAGCAGAGTCACGTTAGCCCATTTGGAGAGCGGCCCAACAGGGTCAGCAGAGACTGCAAAGAGAACAAGAGGGGGACATGCAAATGAGGGGATGGGAACAACCTTTCCATAGGGTCTGTGACAGAGTCTCAGGGGTCTCCAGATTGTAGGCATCTTTTTGGGAGGCACCTCCCATACTCCTGCCTGACTTCCTCTGTAGTGTCCATAGGGGCCACAACTTCCTCTCACCTGTCATCACCACCAGGTGGATGGCCTTCTCCACATGGCCACGGCTGACTGTGAGCTGGCACTTATACCATCCAGCATCCTTGACCTGGACTTTGGACAGTTTCACTTCCAGGGTATGGCTGGGTTTCCATGTAACCTGCATGTTGGCCATTTGGTTAGGCAAAAGCAGCTCTTTAGAGGTGACACTGAAGTTAAACTTCTCCTGGTACTTGCTGTCTGTCTTTGATTTCCACTCCCAGGCTACCCTGACGTACTCCAGCTCTCTTATCTGCAGCAGGTGAGTGCTCAGAGAATAGGAGATGGACACAGTGGAATTAACAGCTTCGTAGAGCGTCTCCCGCTTCAAATTATGAAAACCTGAATTCAGAGCAGAAAGAGGAGAACATACAGAAGTGTAGGGAGCAATAGTCTCATCATCAGTTTTGCAACTTCACCATGGAGCAGGGAGGAGATAGTCCGTCCCTCTGTCTAGCTCTAGGGAGATCCCATCTGGGTTATTGTGCTCAGTTCTGGAGGAGCTCAGAGAAGAGCCACAACAGTTCAGGAGGCCAGAAGGGTGAGAATCATCTGCATGAGTCTGAGATTCACAAATCCCTGGGGGAGGGGCACTGTTTAGGAGAACAAGGGGGAACAGGGTGAGACTGGGCCAAGGAACAGGAGCTCAGGAGCCAACCTCCAGTGCTGAGAGGTCTGTGAGCCTGGAGATCTTGTGAGGAAGGCCCTGGTGCTGCATTGCTCAGGACACTGGGAACTAGGAACCCAGGTAATGGGCTGTGACCTTTCCCTGGGCTTGTGTGTGAGGAGGAGATGGGATATGTTTAGATTTATCCACCATCTTCTGCATTTTCTAGGCAGCTGCAAAGTTCTGAGATCGGATCCATGCTTCTCTTACCTATCACCAGCACCTTATAGGGTATGTCCAGCTTAGCAGGCAGGGATGTGATGTGGCACGTCCAGGTCCCACTGTCCTCAACCTGGAGGTTGTGTATCTGCAGAGTGCGTCCACCATTCTTCAGTTCTGTTGACTGAGTGGCTGTCACTTTATCCTTGCGGTTGTTGGACCAGGTGACACTGGCACTTGAGGAACCTTGTATGCTCAGCATGAGATTTTTATCCTGCAGGAGGTAGCCACTAGGAGAGCCTGTAACTGTGAAGAGAGAGAGAGCCCATCCAGTGAGTCCTGTCCTCCACCAGCTTCCTCCAGGCGAGGGACTGGGATGAAGGTGAGCATGGGAATCTCAGCAGAAGGGCAATCTGAGGAGGTAGGGCTAGCTGGAGGAAAGGGATCTGCGATAGCTCAGGCCAGAGGAGATGAACAAAGGACAGGGACCTCAGCAAAGTGTTGTCTCAAAGCTCCTTGCACTCTCATCTCACTGTCCCGGATCGCTCACCTTCAAACACCTGCAACTCGACCTTGAAAATTCTGGAACCAACTTCACAGACGTACTTGCCAGCATCAGAGTGCTCCAGTTGTGACAGTTTCAGGGAGAAGTTCCCCTGCGTATTTAATTCATACCGATCCTTGAAGTTTAGGCCTTTGGGGAAAATAAAAAGGCTGTGGGTGAAAGCTGTTCCCCAAGAGAGCGGGGATTCTCTAGCCCTGTATGAGGGACAAGGGTGTGGTGAATTTGGAATTCTACCTCTCAAGAGACGGTCCAGATACTGGATCACAACTCGGTCATTGTATTTCCAGGTCACCTTATCACTCGGGGATTTGTCAGTACAGGGCAGAATCACCTGTTCCCCAACAGCACCAAACACTGTTGTCTCTCCCTCAGCCATAATGGGGATCAGACCTGAAAGAGACTCCCCCAAAAATAATGGGGGGAAGGAACAGTCATTACAGTGGCAAAATTAATATCCTGTCTCCATCAAAATGGACCCCAAACTTCCTATTCCCCCACACTCCTTCCTGGGAGTCTACCCCATTTTTACTTGCTCTTTTTCTTCTTGTAGTCTTTCCAAAATCTCTAGTCTCCTCATTCCAACCACCTCAACTCTCTTCCATAAAATCTATCTATCTATCTATCTATCTATCTATCTATCTATCTATCTATCTCTAACAAATGGTGACAGATGTGGCATTTTCCTGCAATATCCATGAAAAACCTTACTGAATTAAGTGTACATATATCTGGATTACATTTAAATATATTGAATTAAATGCAAAGGTTATGTATTATTGTGGGCCGGGATGTATGTAACCTCTCTAGGGGTGAGCTGTGATGTGAACCCTGGGAACTGTTATGAACTTCAAAGGACTGTATTGAACAATGTGCCAGACAAGAATGGATTTCTGGGGACAAACAGTGTCCAGTGGTTTGTCTGGGAACTCTCCGGGCAGGGGCGGCTCTAGGAATTGTGCCGCCCCAAGCAGGGTGGCACGCCGCGCGGGTCGCTCTGGCAGTCGCCGGTCCCGCGGCTCTGGTGGACCTCCTGCAGACGTGCCTGCGGAGGGTCCGCTGGTCCTGCGGCTCTGGTGGAGCATCCGCAGTCATGCCTGCGGAAGGTCCGTCAGAGCTGCCTGCCGCCCTCCTGGTAAAATGCTGCCCCAAGCGCGCGTTTGGCGCGCTGGGCTCTGGAGCCGGCCCTGTCTCCGGGGGAGGTGAATGTGAAAACCCAGCCTTATGAAGCTGTGCCCTGAAGAGGGGACCATTGTTTGCTGATCATCTGCCCCTGGAATCTCAAGATGAAAGGCCCAAAGTGTATAAAGAAGAGACTGACCTATTCATGGTGTTCTGGGTCTGACTCTGGGACAGTTATGAACTTGTAACCACAGGGAAAACCCTGTGTGGGGTTTGAAGGACAGACTCCTACCAGATCCCTTGTTAGAGGTGGGATGATCACTGCTAAATACTTCTTTTGTTTTTAGCATGTTTTTTCTGTATTGCTTTTGCCTTATGAATAAATGTGTTGGCTTAGAAAGACCTGTGTGGTAACTTCTAACTGCTAGCAATTACCCTGTTCATATCCTCTGGAGAGAAAGCACAGTGCAGACATTGTTCTTGTAGGCAGTCCTTACTGGGGAATTCATGGTGTAGGTAGGGAACTGTGCAGCCTGGGAATACCCAGTGGTGAGCTGGAGCCGGTTCCCACAGGTTCCCAAGAACTGGTTGCTAAAATTAGACCTCCGTGGAGAACCGGTTGTTAAAGGGCCAGGGGGTGGGCAAAGAACTCCGGTCCGCGGGCTGGACCATCCTGTTGCTCCCAGGATTCCCAGCTCGGGAGGCTGAGGCTGAGGCTCCCCCGGCTCTTCCCCCCAGCTGCAGCATGGCCAGCTGCCAGCATCAGCTGGGCAGCTCAGCTGAGCTCCCCAATTGTCCTGCTGCTGCTTTTTGAGAGGCCCAGCAAGGTGGGGGTGGGTTCCTGCTGCAAGCTCCAGGGCTGGCCAGAGGGGAAGGGAGGAGGCAAGTAGGGCAATTGGCCCGGGCCCTGCAGGGGTCCCTGGCCCCATGAGGATGTCTCCCCCAGGCCCTCCCCCACTCCCCCCACCCCGAAGAGCCACAGCATGGCCAGCAGCTGGGCAGCTCAGCTGAGCTCCTGAGTCGTCCTGCTGCTTTGAGCTGCCGGGAAGGTAAGGGGAGGAGGGAGCTGCAAGCTCTAGGGCTGCCAGGGGGGGCAAGTGGGGCAATTTGCCCCCAGTCCCACGGGTATGTCTCCCCCCACCCCAGCCCCTGCTCCCCCCGCTTAAATCAGAACTTTTTATAGGGAACCGGTTGTTAAGATTTTGGCAGCTCATCACTGGGAATACCACAGTCAGGAGGAAGAGAGACATGGGTCTTCGTCCAAGAGAGGTGATGGCTGGGGAGCTGAAAGCCTAAGGCCTGGTCTACACTAGGACTTTAATTCGAATTTAGCAGCGTTAATTCGAACTAACCGCTCAACCGTCCACACCAGGAAGCCATTTAATTCGAACTAGAGGGCTCTTTAGTTCGAATTTGGTACTCCACCCCGACAGGTGGAGTAACACTAAATTCGACATGGCTAGCTCGAATTAGGCTAGGTGTGGATGCAAATCGAACTTAGTAGCTCCGGGAGCTATCCCACAGTGCACCACTCTGTTGACGCTCTGGACAGCAGTCGGAGCTTGGATTCTCTGACCAGCCACACAGGAAATGACCCGGGAAAATTTGAATTCATTTTCCTGTCTGGGCACTTTGAATCTGACGTCCTGGCTGGACATCGGGGCGAGCTCCGCAGCACCTGCAACGATGCAGAGCTCTCCAGCAGAGGAGTCCGGCCAATCCAAGAATAGAAAGAGGTCCCCAGCATGGACAGACCGGGAAGTCCTGGATCTGATCGGTGTGTGGGGCGAGGAGTCTGTGCTGTCGGAGCTGCGCTCCAGCAAGCGGAATGCAAAGACCTTCGAGAAGGTCTCCAAAGCAATGATAGAGAAAGGATACAGCCGGGATGCAATGCAGTGCCGCGTGAAAATCAAGGACCTGAGACAAGGCTACCAAAAAGTCAGAGCGGCAAACGGACGCTCCGGAGCCCAGCCCCAGACATGCCGCTTCTACGAGGCACTGCATGCCATTCTAGGTGGGTCTGCCACCACTGCCCCACCAGTGACCGTGGACTCAGTGGATGGCATAGTGAACCTGGACAGTTCCTCCTCGATGTTCGCCGATGGGGAAGATGAGGAAGGGTCTGTGGAGGACGGCGCAGGCGACAGCGAACACAAAACCGCTTTCCCTGACAGCCAGGATCTCTTCATCACCCTCACAGAGATCCCCTACCAACCCTCCCCGGCCGTTAACCCGGACTCTGAATCAGGGGAAGGATCAGGCGGTAAGTGCTATAAACATGTAAACATTTATTTTTTATAAAACAGGTATAAAAAAATAGAAATGCTATATATAAAATTTTCAATGAAAAACTATACGAAAAGTAGGTCCACACATATAGGGATTGAACAATAATCCTCCATGGACAATTCAAGAAAGGTCTCATTTAGGTCCTCGAAAAGCCTCCGCAGGAGGTTCCTGGGGAGAGGTGCCTTGTTGGGTGCTCCGTGGAAGCACACTCTTCCGCGCCAGGACATCCTTATGTAGATGGGAATCATCGCCTCCACAAGCATGGCCGCATATGGTCCTGGTCTCTGCAGGGCTTCCCTTAGCATCCACTCTTTGTGACTCCGAGGGACCCGCATCAGGGTGATCTCGTTCATGAAATGTTGCATCTAATTAGGGCAATTAGTGTATTGTTACTGTTGTGAATGGTTGACTTTTACTTTGCATAACAATGACCCTCGCTTAACAGCCACATGTTGTAGGCCACATAGGAAAAGCATACATTGATCTTTCCCGTGCACTGGCGGGAGTGGCTGGAAAAGGGTCAGAGTATATGATTTCCAGATTGCCTTTAGCGGGAGGGCACAGCTATCCATTAACTGATAAGCAGAATGTACTGTAAGGCTTACCAGGACTGTCTGCTAGACGGATTCAGCTGTCTCTCCCCACTTGTCCGCTCTCCTGTGCAATGCCGCAGCCAATGAGAGCGTATTCCGAAATCTCGAACTTGTCCTGAGATCTCGTGAGACTTGTTGCCCTGTATGGTCTTGTTCAGAGAAACTGACTAGACTGTGTTCACTGTTCGCAAACATGTATCTGTTCAAGGAAATCAGTTACTTTTCCCATCACACAGCTTCGGCTCTTTCCCGGACTGCCCCGGCATCCCCCTCGCAGAGGCTGGCGCAGATTAGGCGGCGAAAGAAAAAGACTAGGGACGAGATGTTTGCGGAACTGATGGCCTGCTCCAGAGCCGAGGCGGCAGAGCAGAGACAGTGGAGGGAGACCCTATGTCAACAGCATCGCACACACATCGAACGGGAGGATAGCTGGCGGCAGGAAGACCAGCAGGCGACTCAAACGCTGCTTGGCCTAATGAGGGAGCAAACGGACACGCTCCGGCGCCTTGTTGATGTTCTGCAGGACCGCAGGCAGGAGGACAGAGCCCCGTGCAGTGTATCTGCAACCGCCCTCCCCTGCCAAGAAGTCCTGCCCCCCCCTCACCCAAAAGTACAAGACGGAGGGGCGGTAGGGGCCGTGAGAACTGTCACTGCACCACTGCATAGCGCTAATGTACCACACACCTCTCACGCTATACATTTGTAGAAGTGCTTCCCTTACAGGCTCACCCAGTCCCAAATCCGAGTTTCATCCCCCCACTGTGTATTAGATTATTAAAAGCTGTTTGCTGTTATTCACTGTTTCGGTCACGTCTTTCGTGTCAGAGGATTTTTTTGTGTATGGGGGGGGGAGGGGATTTATAATTGCACGGTATAGCCTACATTACCAGGGTACAGACTTGGGGGCATGATCAACTGCAGGGCACACACACACTGCAGTCAGTAGGCACCAGGGTCACTCTATGTGGTGTATGCTGCCCCGGGTCATTCTGTGATGTGTATGCTTGTCCAGGGTCCTAGCGCCTGCCACCCCCTTAATGTTAAGGCACGCTGCCCTTACCATGCACTTCCACCGTAGCACCGAGCCTCTCCGCTGCCCTGAGCCCCAACAAGAGCCCTCATCCACGGACAGATACTCACCCTTCCCCCACACCCCTCACCCCTTCCTACGCCCAAACCCGCAGCCCACTGCCGTCATCCAAACCCCTATCCAAAGAAGGCACCACTCGCCCCTTCCTGCAAACCCACCCCTTCCTGCAATCCCTCCCCTTCATGCACAACCACTTGCAACCGTCCCCCACCCCAGAGACCTATGTAGGAGCAGGAGGATGTCATTCCTCTATGGAACAAGCGGTCTGTACATCAGTGCACACCATGCCCAGCACAGTATGCGTCCATGTTTCAACACCTGAACAGAAATGCAAAGTAAAACAAAGATTTATTAATAATGAGTGTAACAATTAATTTGCTTTAAAACGTGCTTTGGAAGTGGGGGAAACTTGGAGAACGGGGTATGTAACCGCAGATCGAAATCGACACATACAGACACAGGCCCAGGGTCAGTTTCTCTTGAAAGCAAGTGGAGAGTCATAGGTTACCCTGCTCTCCGAGGAAACTTGCTTTCAAAGCCTCCCGGATACACAGCGCTTCCCGCTGGGATATTCTCTCGGCACGGGTGTCTGGCTGAGCGTAAACTGCAGCCAGGCGATTTGCCTCAACCTCCCATCCGGACAAAAAGGTCTCGCCCTTGCTCTCACAGAGATTGTGTAGCACACAGCAAGCAGCAATAACTACGGGGATATTCTTTTCACTGATGTCCGAGCGAGTCAGTAAGCTCCGCCATCTCCCCTTGAGACGTCCGAAAGCACACTCCACCACCATTCTGCACTTGCTCAGCCGGTAGTTGAAGAGTTCCTTCTCTCTGTCCAAGGCGCCTGTATAGGGCTTCATGAGCCAGGGCATTAGCGGGTAGGCTGGGTCCCCGAGGATCACTGTAGGCATCTGCACATCCCCAACCGTTAGTTTGTGGTCCGGGAAGAAAGTACCTGCCTGGAGGCGTTTAAACAAACCAGAGTTCCTGAACACACGTGCGTCATGAACCTTGCCCGCCCACCCAACGAAGATGTTGGTAAAACGTCCCCTATGGTCTACCAGTGCTTGCAGCACCATTGAAAAGTAGCCCTTTCGGTTAATGTACTCGCTGGCCTGGTGGGCTGGTGCCAGGATAGGGATGTGAGTCCCATCTATAGCCCCACCGCAGTTTGGGAATCCCATCGCGGCGAAGCCATCTATGATGTTCTGGACGTTTCCGAGAGTCACTACCTTTGAGAGAAGTTGCTCAACGATTGCGTGGGCTACTTGAATCACAGCAACCCCCACGGTAGATTTGCCCACGCCAAAGTGGTTCGCTACTGACCGGTAGCTGTCTGGCGTGGCAAGTTTCCAGAGGGCTATGGCCACTCGCTTCTGCACACTCAGGGCTGCTCGCATCCGGGTGTCCTGGCGCTTCAGGGCAGGGGCCAGCAAGTCACAGAGTTCAAGGAAAGTGCCCTTACGCATCCTGAAGTTTCGCAGCCACTGTGATTCATCCCAGACCTGCAGCACTATGCGGTCCCACCAGTCCGTGCTTGTTTCCCAGGCCCAGAATCGCCGTTCCACACCATGAACTTGACCCATTGCCACCATGATCTCCACGGCGCGGTGTACCCTGCTTTGTGAGAGGTCTGCGCCACTCTGTGAATTCCTGTCCTCACCGCGCTGCCGGAGCCTCCTAGCCCGATTTCTCAGCAGCTGACTGTGGAAGAGGTGGACGATAAGGTGCGAGGAGTTGACAACGGCCATAAGTGCAGCGATGATCGCAGCGGGCTCCATGCTCGCAGTGCTGTGGCGTCCGCGCTGTAACCGACCAGAGAAGGGCGCGAACAGATTTCCCGCCGGAGCTTTCAGGGAGGGAGGGCGTGATTGACGGTTCAATGACAACAGTTACCCAAAAGCACCCTCGACACATTTTTCCCCCAGGAGGCATTGGGAGCTCTACCCAGCATTCCAATGGGCAGCGGGGACTGCAGGAACTGTGGGATAGCTTCCCACAGTGCACCACTTCCAAAGTCGACGCCAGCCCCGTTACTGTGGACTCAGAAATTCGAATTAGTGTATTTACTGTGGATACACAAATTCGACTTCATAAGGTCGAATCCACAAATTCGACTTAAGTAGATTCGAAATAGTCTTGTAGTGTAGACAAGGCCTAAGTGAGTGTCGCCTAAATCCTAGTATGCTTGTGTTTGTCTCTATCTCTGTTTCTGACATTTTCTGTCCCACCCTGGAGTTACAGCCATCTCTGTCTTTGTCTTTCTATCTTACCTTTCTTCCCACTCCTGCTGACCTTACTCTCCATTCTCCCGCTTGGATTTCCTCCCTTCATTTCTCTCTCCTCTGGCTCTCTCTTCTTTCAGCCCCATTTTTTCCCATTCCTGCACACCCTCCCTACGTTTCCTTCTCTCTCTTTCCCTAGCTGACAGAGATTCTGTTCTGTTTTACACATATATACAAACTTCTCCCTGGGCCCGTGTCTCCAGAAGGCTGCAGCATGGCCTTCAAAAATCATGAGTCAGGCCACAAAAAGTCATGAGAATAAAAATCATGAGATTTTTTTTTTAAAAAATCAGTGACCGGTTCTTTTTCTTTGTTTTCTGTTTTGGTGTTTTCAGGCCACACTCGGGTCAAGTTTTCAAGCTTTTCTCTAAACTGGAGAGGCAAAACCTCCTTTTTTCTAATTGAAAGCTGAGAGTCTTGTGCAATCGTTCTCCATTCCTGGAGCTGGGGTTTTAAGAAAAACACCACGTATGGCAAGAGCGCCAATCAAATCACAACTGGCAAAATTGAGTCTGTCACAGCAAATCCTTTCATAGGAAACATCACAGGGATTGGGGTGGGGTGCTGCAGGGGACAGCATTTTCCTTCCTGCACTTTGTGGTGAGTGGTTGGGATTGGTGCTGTATTTGATGTGATAGTGCCCGAAGGTCAGGTCCCTTACAAACAGTTCCACAGATTTGCAGGTTATTGGGAGTCCTGACCCACAGGACCAGGACTGGTCTTGGCACCCCTGCCCCAATATCATGACATCTTATCACTTCAGTCAGTGCAAAGTCTCCCTGCTGCAGCATTGCCAACTCCATGCATTCAAAACTCCAAACTCAGACTCCCTTCCCCAGCAAATCATGAGATTGGCTTAAAAATTATGGTTTTTAAAAAAACAATAAACCATACTGGTTTGCACCTGCATTCTCGTTTTTATAGGGAAGTTGCCCAGCCCCAATCTGTATGTTGTCATTTCAGGTTCAATATTCAAACTGAAACATACACACAAAAGTGCAGGAGGTCTCCCATTTGGCTGCTTGGGGGCAGAGCCCCCTGGCCTCTCCTACTTTTGGTGGCAGAGAGCTGATCACTGACTGTATAGGTTTGCACTCATCTAAAATTTTGCAGGACAGTCCTACATTTAGGAATCTGTCCTACCTCCTTGAGCCAGCCCGCAGCCCAGGGGCGGCTCTACCTTTTTGGCCGCCCCAAGCAGTCATGCGCGGGAGGCGCCCCGGAGCCGCGGGAGCAGCGGACCTCCCGCGGGCATGACTGCAGAGGGTCCGCTGGTCACGCGGCTCGGCTGGACCTCCCGCAGCTGCGGACGGTTCGCAGGTCCGGCGGCTCCGCTTGAGCTGCCGCAGGCATGCCTGCGGGAGGTCCAGCGGAGCCGCGGGACCAGCGAACCATCCGCAGTCATGCCTGCGGGAGGTCCAGCCGAGCCGCGGGACGAGCGCCCCCTCCGCAGTCATGCCTGCGGCAGGTCCGGTCGTCCCGGGGCTCCGATGGACCTCCCGCAGGCATGACTGCGGCAGGTCCGCCGGCCCAGCCTGCCACCCCCCCCGGGAAAGGGCCGCCCCACGCGCGTGCTTGCCGCGCTGGGGTCTGGAGCCGGCCCTGCCGCAGCCTGTACCCTGAGCAGACAGACCCTTCGTACAAAAATACTCTACAGTCTAGGGGACACCAAGGCCTCATACCTCTACACTATGGGAGAGGCAATTATTATCCCACCCACTTTACAGATAAGGTAATATCTAGCAGAATTGAGAATGGAACCCAGGCCTCTAACATAGGAGACCCAAATATCAACCATCCTGCAAACTGCCTTTCGTTAAACAATAGTAATAAAAAAACCTGTCATACACCATGTGTCTGGCCAGCCTGTCTGTAAACACTAGACCGTACTCCCCTCCCAGAGCTAGCTGCGGAATATCTGGGTAGTTCACAGAATCATAGAAAATTAGGGTTGAAAGAGACCTCAGGAGCTCATCTAGTCCAAGCCCCTGCTCAAAGCAGGACCATCCCCAACTAAATCATCTCAACCAGGGCTTTGTCAAGCCGGGCCTTAAAAAAGCATGGAGATTCCACCACCTCCCTAGCTAACCCATTCCAGTGCTTCACCACCCTCCTAGTGAAATAGTGTTTCCCAATATCCAACCTAAACCTCCCCCACTGCAACTTGAGACCATTGCTCCTTGTTCTGTCATCTGCCACCACTGAGAACAGCCGAGCTCCATCCTCTTTGGAACCCCACTTCAGGTAATTGAAGGCTACTATTAAATCCCCCCTCACTCTTCTCTTCTGCAGACTAAATAAGCCCAGTTCCCTCAGCCTCTCCTCAAAAGCCATGTGCCCCAGCCCCCTGATCATTTTCATTGCGCTCTGCTGAACTCTCTCCAATTTGTTCACATCCTTTCTGTAGTGGGGGCCCAAAACTGGATGCAATACTCCAGATGTGGCCTCACCAGTGCCGAATAGAGGGGAACAATCACTTCCCTCGATCTGCTGGCAATGCTCCTACTAATGCAGCCCAATATGCCGTTAGCCTTCTTGGCAACGAGGGAACACTGTTGACTCAGATCCAGCTTCTCGTCCACTGTAATCCCCAGGTCCTTTTCTGCAGAGCTGCTGCTTAGCCAGTCAATCCCCAGCCTGTAGCAGTGCATGGGATTCTTCTGTCCTAAGTGCAGGACTCTGCACTTGTCCTTGTTGAACCTCATCAGATTTCTTTTGGCCTAATTCTCCAATTTTTCTAGGTGACTCTGGACCCTATCCATACCCTCCAGTGTATCTACCTCTCCCCCAAGCTTAGTGTCATCTGCGAACTTGCTGAGGGTGCAATCCATCTCATCATCCAGATCATCAGTGAAGTTGCTGAATGAAAGCGACCCTAGGACCAAACCCATGGGGCCTCCACTTGATGCCGGCTGCCAACTAGACATTGAGCCATTGATCACTACTCATTGAGCCCAACGATCTAGCCAGCTTTCTAACCACCTTATAGTCCATTCATCCAGCCCATACTTCAACTTGCTGGCAAGAATACTGTGGGAGATCATATCAAGAGCTTTGCTAAAGTCAAGATATATCATGTTATGTCCACTGCTTTCCCCCTATCCACAGAGCCAGTTATCTGATCATAGAAGGCAATCAGGTTGGTCAGGCATGACTTGCCCTTGGTGAATCCACGTTGACTGTTCCTGATCACCTTCCTCTCCTCCAAGTGCTTCAAAATGGATTCCTTGAGATCCTGCTCCATGATTTTTTCAGGGACTGAGATGAGACTGACTGGTCGGTAATTCCCCAGATTCTCCTTCTTCCCTTTTTTAAAGATGGGCACTATATTTGCCTTTTTCCAATTGTCCAGGACCTCCCTTGACCGCCACAAGTTTTCAAAGATAATGGCCAATGGCTCTGCAATCCCATCAGCCAACTCCTTCAGAACCCTCGGATGCATTAGATCTAGACCCATGGACTTGTGTATGTCCAGCTTACTTCTATTACCAGGTATTCCTTTAGCACAAGGTGATCTGTGCTGTGACTCTGAAAAGCCAAGGGTTCAAGTCCTGCTAAAAAATCCATGTGGAAAAAATGCTCAGTACGAGAAAGACTGTCTCATAACACATATGCAGACAAGGGCTAGGTTCCATAGCGAGCATTAGTTCCAGCATCTCCAACTGTTTGATGTTAAAACCTCCATGTTCTTGTATGTAATATTTGTCTTCCTATGGGACCCCCTCTATGCTAGCATTACTTGAGGGATGGATGCCTCAGGCCATTGCCAATGGGTTACGGAGACGGTCACCAGTCTGACTCCAGCGCATCTCAGTGGAGACTGAAGGTTGTTTCCATCTAATGGATCTTCAGTGGTGAATTAAATCTTCACTGCAGAGTTAACCCAGGCTCTCACCCAGGTGCTGCTTCTAACCCCTCTCCTGTCTAAACACAAAACCCTCTCACCTAAGTTTAGTGGTGCTTTCAGCATAGGCTAATTAGCCTGGCTAGGGGTACTGGCTAGTGCCCAAGTAAGCCACCCACTTTGCAGGGAGGAGACAGGCTAAATCTCTCAAGTATTTATAGACCTCCACTGCCTTTCCTCAATTCTCCCCTCTCCTCCCCTCCGCCCCGTATCCTCCCACAATTCACTGGGAAAGAATTATGGAACAGCTCAGCTTACTGCAGTATAAAGAACCCTGGGATGTGCCCCCAGGAGTCCTAGAGACATATGCGGGTAAATGCAGTGGCAGTGAGGTCACAGTCATATAGGTTATGGTTTTGAAGTATGGCTGCTCACACCCAGGCTAGGTTAACCCAGGTACTCAAACATGGGTGCTGATCATCTGAGTTACCTGTGCAGGGAAGACACACCCTAAAAGGGGCCATCTTCCCTGGTGTGGTGATTCAACCAGTGTGTTCTCCCTGGAGTTTGATATCGAATTCAGTTATTTTACGCTGTCCCTAGATTTCCAGTTCTCCTGGAGCTGCAGGTTTCTGTATTATCACATGTAGCTGCATAGTGGTTGCCTCACTTTTACCTAATAAGGCCATCTTAGGCTTGTGGATTCAGTCCCATTGTCAGTAATCGGAGATGGCAGCCATTTTGAAAAAGGGCAAAACTTGTTTAGTTTGAAGCAGGAAATCAGGAGATCGTAAAGAGACGAAAAATACCCACGCTGCTGCACCACACCCTGCCCAGCCAGGGACTCACCGAGCTGCATCACAATGAAGACAGCCAGGATGCTGTTTGTCATGATGCTGAATGGGTCCATCCTCTTGGATTGTTCCTTCCCTCCGTGAACTGTGAGCTGGAAATACCATCCAGGTAAAGGGATCCTAATGCGGAAAAACCCAAATGAACTATTAATAGTGATTTATTTTCCAAGTCTTGTGGCTCCATGGCTGGGCCTATGTACTTGGTCAATGCCCCTGGTGTCTGCTGTGCTACAGCACAGCTAGGTGGAAATTCTATCACAGAATCAAGGGAATTCAACATAACAATGAAGAAGCCAACCAGTGTGTTCTCCCTGGAGTTTGATATCGAATTCAGTGTATTTTACACTGTCCCTAGATTTCCAGTTCTCCTGGGGCTGCAGGTTTCTGTATTATCACATGGAACTGCTGCCTGTCGAAGTTGTGGGAGTGGGGGGTGCTGGAGGATTTTCAGCAGCACGGCAGCAGTTGGCCTTTCTGCGCCTGGAAAGGCACTTTGGGGTTCCTGCACCCAGGTGGCAGTGGAGACCTTTGCCTCAGATAGGGGTTGCAAACTTTGAACTGGAATGGGCAGAGGGGAGGCTAGAGGGCCTGCAAAGGCAGATCAAAAATCTGGCCTTAATTGCTTCTTTGTGATGGATACAGGCAGCCTGGAAAGCTCGTTTTAAAGGGTTTTTTGGTTAGTTAGTTTGTTTTTGTTTTTTTCCTTAGAAATCTCATGACTGTCAAGTCTGGTGTTCCCTGGAGGACTCGTTGGGATTCTCAGAAATGTGGGGCAGGGAAGAAGGGAAGGAGTAGAAATAGTAGTAAAGAGAGTTTTTCTCCCAAGTGTTTGCAGCATTTGAATTAAACAGGTGTTAACTGAAAATCATGGAAAGAAAACCCAAAGGACTAAGGTCTGAGTAAAAAGTTGATAAATTTCACACGCTGGGTGATGTAATTAAGATGACCTAATACCCAGTGTAGACACTGCTATGTTGATGGAAGAATTCTAGCTACTGTCTCTCAGGGCAGGTCTACACTTCAAACACTGCTATAGCACTTAAGTAAAGACTCTCCTATGCCAACGGACGAGAGCTCTCCTGTCGGCATAGTTAAAACTCCTCCCCGAGAAGAGGTAGGTATATCGGTGGGAGAAGCTCTCTCGTCAATATAGAGCTGTCTACACCAGGGGTTAAAGTTGGTATAATTACTTTTCTCAGGGGTGTGGATTTTCCACACCTGTGAGTGACATAGTTATACCTACATAGGGCTGTAGTTTAGGCCTGGCCTTAGAGAGGTGGATTAACTACGCCTGTGGAAGAACTACATCGCTGTAGTAAATGTCTGCACTACAGCGAGGCAGCTGTTGCTCTGTAGCTGTGCTGCAGTAGCATATCTGGTGCAGACCTACCCTGAGTGTAAGAGCTAGAAAAATATGTAGGGTCCTATTCTCCCCCGTGCTTGACCGTAGTGCAGGGAAGTGGCCATTGGAACCGGTTGTGGCTCCCTGATCTGTGGCTGCCTTGCAGCAGTTACTCTAACTTCTACTGCTGGCTCTACCATTTCCTCTCCCACTCTCAACATGCATCAATCTGTCACCAAAATGCCCCCTCCCTCATCTTCACTGCCTCCATCAGCTTTCCACTGGCAGAGATTCTCTGGGTGTAGGGAAAATTGCCCTATGGGACTCTGCAGCCTGTTTAAGTTCATCCTGCACTGCTTTACACAGTACAAAATGAACTTTGTGGGCCAGAGAACCTGGCCCTTATTTTCATAAATGAACATTCACGTTCTGGAGCAAGGGGTGGATTGTATGTAAGACACACTCCATGGCTGCAGAATCACAAAATACAAAAAGGGCCACAGGTGATACAGATGGATCCTGAGAAAGGGAAGGAATGGTACAGGGGCAGCAGAGCTAGGAAGAGGGACAGGTTCAGTCATACACTGCAGTGATGGGGGGGCCTCCCCTCTTCCTGGCCCTGCTTCCTCTGCTACCATCCTTCCTCATTCCCTGGATCGATCTTTCTCACCTGCAGCACTTGTGTTTTGTGATTCTACAGCCATGGAATGTGGGGGCTGCAAGTCACAGGAGAAAGGAGGGACAGACATGGCTAGGAGAGCAAAGTCCCCCTTGGGTATTCCTGGGATGGTGCAGGTTTGCAGGAAACAGGAGGGATGGGGATGGAGGACAAAGTCACCCATGTAACCACAGGACAGTGGGGGGAAGCAGGACTTGTGAAGAACAGACGGGCCAGAGAGCAAAGCCCCCTGTGTTTCCCTAACACAAACCCCATACTTCAGGTGGCTTCAGAGATGGTGTTGGGGCCAACCTGCTCTCGTATCAGACCTCTCCCTACCCTCCCTCTGGCTCCTTTCATGCCCCCTCACCATTTCCTTCTCTTCTAGCTTCCTCAGTTCCACGAAGCAGGATATCTGCAACCCCTTTAGTGCACTGCAGTGGTCGTGGTTAGGGCCGGATACAGAGCAGGAAGAGGAGCTCTGGGGACAGAAGGTAAGGGGGTGGCAGGTAATTTGAGTTGTTCCTGTTTCTAAATTTAAGCTCGCTGAATTTCCTCTTCAAGGCAGGAAGCTTGGCTGTCTGGGGTTGGGGTGGGGAAGGAGCATTACAGTCCCACTATTGCCAATCCCAAGCGTTGCAAAAATCATGAGATTGGATTAAAGATCATGAGATTTTAAAAAATACTAAATGTTGGTTTCTTTTTGTTTGTTTTCTGGTTTGTGGGCCTCTATGGCTCCCATTGTCAAGTGCTTCTCTCCAGCCATGAGGGCTAGAAACTTACTCCAGGAGCTGGAGCTTTAAGACAAAGAACAACTATCATGAGACTCACGATAAAGTCATGAAAATTGGCGACACTGTTATGTCCCAGGAGCTCTCCTGTCTCAGATAGAGATCAGGCCTCCTTATGCAGCTCGTATGTTTTCTGCTTCTTTATGTCTGTAGCAGGAGGGGCAGGGAAGGTCTGAGGCAGAAGCCTGGCAGTGCAGGTAGGAGAGAGACAGACACAGGAGGACAGATTAGCTCAGGGGTCAGCAACCTTTCAGAAGCCGTGTGCCGAGTCTTCATTTATTCACTCTAATTTAAGGTTTCACATGCCAGTAATACATTTTAATGTTTTTAGAAGGTCTCTTTCTATGTCTATAATATATAACTAAACTATTGTTGTATGTAAAGTAAACAAGGTTTTTTAAATGTTTAAGAAGCTTCATTTAAAATTAAATTAAAATGCAGAGCCCCCCCTAGACCGGTGACCAGGACCCGGGCAGTGTGAGTGCCACTGAAAATCAGCTTGCCTGCTGCCTTCTGCATGCATGCCATAGGTTGCCTACTCCTGGATTAGCTTTAGGAGTCTCTGCACTTAAAAAGTTACAGCGGCCAGGACTGGATTAACCTTTTGTGGGCCTGGAGCCAAACATATTTGTGGGCCCCCATGGAGGCAATGGAGCATGGCGTGGGGCGGGGGAGAGTCGGTCCCCAGAGTGAGGGGCCGGCTAGGGGTATGGCATGACAGGGGTGGCCCTGCTTCGCCCAGCCCAGTGCGAGGGCACTATTTACAAACCGGCAGTTGCCAAACACACAATGGCCCACCCGGCCCTATGAAGCCAGCATGCCTCTTCCCCTCAGGGGTGGGACCAGGCCACACCACACATCCCCCCCGCCAACCCACCCAACACCAGAAAACACCCCCTGATTCCCTGTGACCTGCGCCCCCGTGCCCACAGCCCCACCACAACTGCCCAGCACCCCACACAGAAACCCCACTCCCCAGTGCCCCAACACACAAAGATCATCTCCGCCCCCTCACAGCCCAGCACTCCCCCCTAGGCACCCCAGAGACCCACTCCCCCATGCCCTGTCTCCCAGCTGCACTCACTGGCCCTCTGGGAGGCAACTGTGTCTGCCTGGCTGAGCCGGCAGCGCAGCCAGGGCTGGTCCTGGGGCGGGGAATCGCTCTGGCCCCTCAGGCGTGGTGTTATCAGCCAGGCCAGGGCCTGCCCTGGCTGGGATCCCTCAGGACCCACTTGCCTGGAGGGGCCCAGCCAAGCCCCCCACACTGTCCCCCTCCACCACCTGGCTGAGACTGGCCAGGCTTCTGCACCAGTCTCAGGCGGCTCAGCTCCAGGGAGACAGGCGGGGCCCCACAGGTGATGGGAAAAAGAGACTGCCAAGAGCCTGAGGTGCACTGGGGTCCAGCCAGGAGGCAGAGAGAAGCTGGCAGGTGGGGCCAGGGGGTGGAGAGGCGCCCTCGACCGGCCAGCAGGCAGGCTGAGAGGAGCAAGTGGTGAGTGGGGCGAGGAGGGAGGGGGAGCTGGCAGGGTCTTAGGGCACAGTGCAAGCAGAGCAGGTCAGGGTCCCATTGTAAACCTGGCACTGACAGCGGCACAGTTGCACCACTTTAGGACTTCAGTGTAGACACGGCTTACCCCAATGGGAGGTGTTCTCTTGACAGTGTAGGTAATCCATCTCCCCAAGAGGCAGTAGCTAGGTTGATAGAAGAATTCTTCTGTTGACCTAGCACTGGCTATTCAAGGACTTAGGTCATCTTAACTATGCCACTCAGGGGTGTGGATTTTTTATACCCCTGAGTGATGTTGTTATGCCAACTTAATTTTCTAGTGCAGACTGGGCCTTAGAGGTAATATTACTTTCTCTACTCAGATAAAGTTCCTTGTTCAGTGTTCGATGAAAGCAACTTTTTCTGTGATTCTTTACCATTGGCACATGCAGTGGCATCAAAAGCAGTCTGGTTGTGAATCAACATAAATAAGGGGAAAACTAAATGCCAAAGTTCAGCCTGTGTCAAAGACTTTTAGTTTGCCAAGTACATGAAGTAGCCCGAGTAGAAGGAGCACTTCACAGAGAGTGGGGCACCATAGGTCAGCTCATTAATTGATGCACTGCGGAGTGAAGCTGAAAATACTTGTCAAGTATCAGAGGGGTAGCCGTGTTAGTCTGGATCTGTAAAAGCGGCAAAGAGTCCTGTGGCACCTTATAGACTAACAGACGTATTGGAGCATGAGCTTTCGTGGGTGAAGTGGGTGAAGTTGTCATTCACCCATGAAAACTCATGCTCCAATACGTTTGTTAGTCTATAAGGTGCCACAGAACTCTTTGCCGCTGAAAATGCTTGGAAATCATTTGCTTTCACGAAGGAAGAGTGTGAGAATAGCAATTTACATTATTCAAAGAAAATGAGCTGAGTATTAATTCCAAAAGGGGTGTCATACACAAATAGGAATTCTTATACTGGAAGGTGTGGAGGCCTGGAGAAAGAGTGGGCTTTTTTTGTATAAGGGCCCTATCTGAACTAGAAGAGCATTGCGACTTTGGTATCAATAAGGCAGACCATACAAGAGATCATCTAATAGCTGGAACTCAAAAGAAGGGACTTTCCAGAAAATAACAATTGACGTCCGGAACAGGAGGTGCAACCGTTACACCAGCAGTCTGTGCTAGTGAAAATGAAAGACACTTTGCAAGAAAGCAATCAGAGTTTGATACAAGAAGTAAACAAGGGAAAGTTCCCATGGTGAAAAGAGAAGCATCATAAAAATATGCCTCCAAAGAGCATAGTTGTGGGAAACAAAAATGGCAGGTGTGGCAAGAGAGACCACAGGCCAGATTAAGTCTGTCCAACCAGTGGAAACATGTGAAGGAAATGTATGAAAAAACTGCACGAGGAGTATGTTTGCTGAAGCAAAGGAATCTGGCAAGGGTGAGGTCTGCTTATTTCCTCAGATCTGCCTCCCAAGTCAGCCTTTGTGAATAGACAGGGAGTGTTAGTTTCAAGATGTGCAAGCCTCTGGTTTAATCTAAAATTGATTCAGGATCAAAGGTGACTTTAAGGAGAAGAACCCTTGCCCTACACTGGAGAAGCCCATAGTGGTGCTCAGTAGCCCATGGGATAAATACATTGTCTGGGTCAGTTCAAAGCCCATACTAGCTACAGAAGCAAAGAGTATGTGTTTGACATGCCTCTCATTAATGGTGACACCCCAAGTAACTTCCTTGACCAAGCAGAACCATTAAAATGAACCTTATAAATAGCATAGAGGAATATAGGACAGTAGTTGGCAAAAGTGGTCTTTTAGAGGGGAGCGAGTGGCTATTCTACCGAGAGTGTACTCTGTGCTGGAGGGGGACAATCCTGCTGCTTCTGAAAGCGAAAGGCAGAACTGAACAGGATGGTGAGAATGGTGTAACAGAATGTATTACTGAACTGGCATGTGTGGCATACTGCTGTGATTCCAGTAATCAGTAAAACCTGTGTCTGCGTAGACCTGTGGAGGCTCCATGAGGCACTAAGGAGGGAAAGGTATATATTTTTTTACCATTGAAGATATAGTATGTGCCGAGAGCTGCCCAGTACAGAAGCAGAGGAGGTGGGAACAATAAGAGCTGTTTTTTCATAGATTTTTAAGCCCAGAAGGGATCATTAGATCATCTAGTCCGACCTCCTGTACATCACAGGTCTTTAAATTTCACCATTATCCCTGTATTGGACCCTGTAACTTGTGGTTGGCTAAAGTCTATCTTCCAGAAAGGCATCCAACCTTGATTTGAAAACATCAAGAGATGGAGACTCCACCACTCCCTGGGTAGTTTGTTCCAACCTATGCATTATTTCTAATGTGAATTTGCTTAGATGTACATTGCAAGCATTGGTTCTTGTTCTGGCTGTCTCTGCTAGATTAAAAAGCTATTTAGTATCTGGCATTTTCTCCTCATGAAGATAATCATACACTATAGTCAAGTCTCCTCTCATGGCTGGTCTACACTAGAAAAGTTGATTGACTCAGTTACATCACTCAGGGGGGTGAAAAATCAACACCCCCGAGCAACTTATAGTTAAGTCAAACTAAGGGCCATTTAAAGTGGAAAAAGTCCTGTTTTTGCGCAAAAATTGTGGGAGTGTCTGCACTTGCCAGTGACTTTTTGCAGTGAAACTCAGAAGTTTCATCGCAAAAAACCCCAAAACACCTCCATGAGAGGCGTACAGCTCTTACCGAGGATGCTTTTGCGGTGATGTGCAAGTGAAGACACATTCTTCCTGTTTACAGAGCTTTTAGCCTCCTCAGGATATCCCACAGTGCCTAAGTGACCACTCTGGCTAGCAGCTCTGCTGCTCGGATGCCAGGTAAACAGACATCCACCCCTCCCCCTGTAAAACCCTGGGAACTTTGAAACTCCCCTTCCTATTTTCCTGGCAAGAGCTCACTTATCATCTGGCCAGGTGACAATGCCTGCTCCATGGAGGAAAGGATCCCCTGCTTGGAGAAAAGATGAGCTTCTGGAGCTGATCACTGTTTGAGGAGGAGGAGGCTGTGCAGGGACCCAGGATGCCCTGCGATCACACATACCCCTTCCCACAAGACCCATCATCAAAATGGAGAGAGCTGCCATGTGGGCTAGCTGCCCTCAGTGCGCTGATCTCATCCATCATGGAAGTGCTGCAAATGTAAACACCCTCTGACGCCTGTGGAAGTAAGTGAGTACACAAACCAGTGCTTTTCTTTCACCGGTTCACTATCAACGTTGAAACTGACAGCGCAAAAACTCTGCAAGTATAGACAGCCTAAATCCTTGTGTAGACAACATTACGTTACCGAAAGAATTCTTCCATCAGTCTAGCTATTGCCTCTTGGGGAGGTGGATTTACTGCAGTGACTGGAGAACTCCTCTCATCGCTGTAGTGTCTACACCAGGGGTCGGCAACCTTTCAGAAGTGATGTGCCGAGTTTTCATTTATTCACTCTAATTTAAGGTTTCGGGTGCCAGTCATATATTTTAACATTTTTAGAAGGTCTCTTTCTATAAGTCTATAATATATAACTAAACTATGCTTGTATATAAAGTAAATAAGGTTTTTAAAATGTTTAAGAAGCTTCATTTAAAATTAAATTAAAATATAGAGACCCCAGACCGGTGGCCAGGACCTGGGCAGTGTGAGTGCCACTGAAAATCATGTGCCATAGGTTGCCTACCCCTGTTCTACACTAAGCACTAGAGCAGCACATCTGCAGCTATGCCACTGTAGTGTAGACACCTACTCCATTGACAGAAGGAGGTTTTCTGTCACTATCGTACATCCACCTCTCCAAGAGGCAGTAGCTCGGTTGACAGAATACTTCTTCTGTTGTCCTACCTGTGTCGGAGGTTTGGGCAACCTAACTACACTGTACAGGGTGTAAAACTTTTCACAGCCCTGAGCAATGTAGCTAGATCAACCTAAGTTTTAGGTGTAGACCAGGCCTGAGATAGGCCTGTTTACCCCTAATCTGTTACTGAAGAGGCCCAAGGCTGCATCTGTAGTAAATGACCCTCAGTGAGTAGTGTGACACTGTATGGAATATGTGGGATACTTTATGATATTGTTGACACCAATATAATAAAATTGCAAGGAATCTGACCAGTTATGCTGGGTGAGATATCTGCGAAAAAGTTACATTTTGCCAAATATGATAATCTTGTTTATATGTTTGTATCACGAACTATGGATATGTAGGTATATCTGTATTTCCAAACCTGTGCTGTGTTTCTGGGTTGTACCCCCCACCCCCTGACAGATTGGCATCAGCGCTGCCTAGCCTGTTTGACGGCCCATCAAGGGCCATCAACTGTACAATGAACCATTGAAAGGAGCCAGGGAAGACACCTTCTAAGTCATCAAGGCATGTGGTATGTTTGTGGACAGAGAATGCAAAAGCTTCCATGCCAAGTGCTGTGAAGCTTGCGTTTAGGACACAGGAAGTACAAGCCACATAGCAAAAGACTATAAAAGGCAGCTGCATCATCCCCATTTTGTCTTCAATCCTGCTTCTTACCTCTGGAGTGACTTTTCTACAAACTGAAGCTCTGAACAAAGAACTGAATGACCCATCCAAGCTGTGGATGTACTCCAGAGGGACTTTTAAGCCAGCAAACTCACCATTATTACTATGGACTTTGATAGTCTCTGTATGTATTTGATTGCTTTACCATTTAAAAACTCCCTTCTTGTTCTTTCTTTTTTCTTTATAATAAACCTTTAGTTTTGGAAGCTAAAGGGTTGGCTGGCAGCGTGGTATTTGGGTAAGATCCAACCTAATATTGACCTGGCAGTGTGTCTGGCCCTTTGGGGTTCAGACGAACATGTTGTATAGTGAGCCAAGTTTTTTAAATCACTCCTCACCTTACTGGACGTAGGTGCTGATTGGGAGCCAGAGAAATGGAATGCAATGAAGGGGGCTGTGTGATTTCTTTTTTTCAGCTTCTTGATAATCAGTGTGGGGGATCAGAATCACAGTTTGTGACTGGTTGGGGAGTTTAACTTCAGTGTTACTCATCAGTCTTGGGAATATTTGCTCTCCCTTTTGCAGCCTGCTTTGACCTTGGTATTTCCAGTGAGGGCTGCCACAGGAGCACTGAGTCACAAGGAGCTGCAGGGCTGGCCCCAGGGTTTTTGCCGCCCCAAGCTGCGGAAAAAAAAAAAGCCGCGATTGTGATCAGCGGCAGCTCCACCACGCTGCTTTCTTCTTCAGAGGCAATTTGGCAGCAGGTCCTTCCCTCCGAGAGGGACCGAGGGACCCGCCGCCAAATTGCTGCCAAAGAGCCCAACCTGCTGCCCCTTCCCCTTGGCTGCCCCAAGCACCTGCTTGCTGAGCTGGTGCCTGGAGCCGGCCCTGAGGAGCTGGCAGTCTCTGTCCATTCATACATAATTTTTTTCATAGATTCACAAATTTCCAGGCTAGAAGGGACCATTGTGATCATTTAGACTGATCTCTTGTAGAATATAGGCCATAATACTTCTCCAGAATAATTCCAAGAGCATAGCTTTTAGCAAAACACCCAATCTTAATTTAAAATTGTCAGTGATGGAAAATTCACTGTGACTCTTGGTAAACTGTTTCAATAGCTAGTAACCCTTTACTGATACAATTTATGCCTTATTTCCTGTCTGAATTTGTCTAGCTTCAACTTCCAAACCCTGAATCATGTTCTATTTTTGTCTGCTAGACTGAAAAGCTCATTATTAAATATTTTCCTATGCACATACTTATAGACTGATATCAGATCACCCCTTAACCTTCTCTTTGTTAAATTAAACAGATTGAGCTCTTTGAATCTGTCACTACAAGGCATGATTTCTAATCCAAAAATCATTCTCATGCCTCTTCTCTGAACTTCTCCAATTTAGTAACATCCTTTTTGAATTGTAGGCACCAGAACTGGTCAAAATATTACAGCAGTGGTCACATGAGTGCCGAATGTAGAGATAAAATGACCTCTCTGCTCGTACTCGAGAGTCCTCTGTTAATACATCCCAGGATTGCATTAGCTCTTTTGCTCACAGAGTCACACTGGGAGCTCATGTTCAGCTGATTATGCACCAAATCTTTTTCAGAGACACTGATTCCCAGGATAGCGTAAGTGAGGCCTATAGTCTTTGTTCCAAGATGTATACATTTACATTTAGCCATAGTAAAATGCCTAGTGTTAGCTTGCACCCAGTTTACCACTATGAATCAGTGACCTGTCCTCTTCATTGTTTACCATTTTCCCAATTTTTATGTCATCTGCAACCTTTATCAGTGATGATTTTTTGTTTTCTTCCAGGTAATTAATAAAAATGTTAAATAGCATCGAGCGAAGAACTGATCCATGCAGAACCCCCCTGGTAACACACCTACTCAGTGATGATTCCCAATTTAAAATGACATTTTGAGACCTATCACCCAGTTTTAAATCCATTTAATGTATGCCATGTAATTTTATATCATTCTGATTTTTTAATCAAAATGTCACGTAGTACCAAGTCAAATACCTTACAAAAATCTAAGAATATTATGCCTGCACTATTACCTTTATCACCCAAACTTGTAATCTCATAAAAATATAGCAAGTTAGTTTGATAGGATCCATTTTCCATAAACATATGTTGAGGTGCATTAATTACATTATCTCTTTTAATTCTTAATTATTCGAGTCTTATATTAGCCATGTAAGGCTGACAGGCCTATTATTATCTGGGTCATCCTGTTTACCCTTTTTAAAAATTGGCACACCATTAATTTTCTTCCAGTCTTCTGGAACTTCCCCAGTGCTCCAAGATTTATGGAAAAATCTACATTAACGGTCCAGCAAGCTCTTCACCAGCTCTTTTAACTGGATGCAAATTATCTGGACCTGCTGAGCTAAAAATGTCTAACTTTAGTAGCTTCTATTTAACATTGTCCAGAGATAGTAATGGAAAGGAAAGAGTATTATCATCACCATAGGATGAGACTATATCATCTATTTTTCCTCAAATATAGAACAAAAATATTTATTGAACATATATGCCCTTTCTGGATTATTATTGATAATTCTATCATTTCCATCTAGTAACGGACCAGTATGATTGTCATGATTCTTTTTGTCCTAATATTTTGAAAATCTCCTTCTTATTATCCTTAACTCTGTCAGCCATAGAGTTTGCTTTGTGTCCCTTTGCTTCCCTTATCAATTTTCTACAATTCCTAACTGCTGATTTATATTAATTACTATAAAATTCCTCTTTCTTCCATTTGTTATATATTATTTATTTGTCACTGAGTGGCACAGATGATTCACTCTAAGGTTCACCAGGAAATAAAGTCAAAGTCTAGATGTGGTATATCCAGTATTGATGAAGGGGTGGATCAGCAGCCCCTACCCACACAATTATGGTTGAAGTTCCAGCCCCTGACTGAGTGTTCCTGATCTTCCTCTGGAATCTCCCTCCCATGGGCAGTAGGGAGTTCAGTCTCTGTGGCCCATTCAGTCCTTTGCCTCTGTGCCAGCTGTAAACTACTCAGTGCCAATTCCTCAGCTGATTTTTCCGATTAGGACACTTGTCCCACTGGGAATTAGAGAGAAAGAGAGAGAGGACTTTATTCCAAATGTGCCCATTGAAGGGGCTTCACAATCAAGGGAATAACTTTCATTCACTGTCATCCTGGGTTGGACTGGAACCAATGTTGAGCGGTACAAGGCACCATGTACCAGGCCTGATTCTCCTGAGCCAGCCAGTCACCCTCAGCTCGGGGCTGGATTGGAATGGGTGACATTTATGAAATAAATTGTGTGTAACAGGCCCATTCCTGTAGGACAGGTGCCCTCATTATTCTCTCATGGGGGAAGCAGTAGATGTGGTATATCTTGACTTTAGTAAGACTTTTAATACTGTCTCGCATGGGCTTCTCATAAACAAACTAGGGAAATACAACCTAGATGGAGCTACTATAAGGTGGGGGCATAACTGGTTGGAAACTATTCCCAGAGAGTAGTTATCAGTGGTTCACAGTCAAGCTGGAAGGGCATATCAACTGGGGTCCTGCAGGGATTGGTCTTGGATCTGATTCTGTTCAATATCTTCAGCAATGATTTAGATAATGGTAGAGAGAGTACACTTATAAAGTTTGTGGACGATACCAAGCAGGGGAGGGTTGCAAGTGCTTTGGAGGATAGGATTAAAATTCCAAATGATCTGGACAAACTGGAGAAATGGTCTGAAGTAAATAGGATGAAATTCAATAAGGACATATGCAAAGTACTCCACTTAGGAAGAAACAATCAGTTGTGCACATGCCAAATGGGAAATGACTGCCTAGGACAGTGGTCCCCAACCTTTTCCAGGTGGTGGGCGCTGGACGACGAGCCACCGAGGACCATGGCTGGTGGACAAGCATCCACCGAGAAGCAGCAACGTCAAGACGCATCGCTGCCTAAATAGTGTCATCAAGAGGTGTCACCGCCGAAATGCCACCGAAAATCAGCGGCATTTCAGCAGCGACGCCTCTTGATGACGCCGCTTTTCGGCGGCATTTCGGCAGATGCCTGTCCGCCGGCCAGTACGCGGGCACACATAGATGCCCCGGCGGGTGCCATGGCACCCGTGGGCACTGCACTGGGGACCACTGGCCTAAGAAGGAGTATTGTGGAAAGGAATCTGGGGGTTACAGTGGATCACAAGCTAAATATGAGTTGCCAGTATAACACTGTTGCAAAAAAAGCAAACTTTAGGCCTCAGCTGGAGTATTATGTCCAGTTCTGGGAGCCACATTTCAGGAAATATGTGAACAAACTGGTGAAAGTCCAAAGAGCAACAAAAATGATTAAAGGTCTAGAAAACATGACCTATGAGGGAAGATTGAAAAAACTGGGTTTGTTTAGTCTGGAGAAGAGAAGACTGGCGGGGGGGACATGATAAGAGTTTTCAAGTACATAAAATGTTGTTACAAGGAGGAGGGAGGTAAATTGTCCTGAGGATAGGACAAGAAGCAATGGGCTTAGATTGCAGCAAGGGTGGTTAAGCACTGCAATAAGTTGCCTAAGGAGGTTGTGGAATCTCCATCATCGGAGATTTTTAGGAGCAGGTTAGACAAATACCTGTCAGGGATGGTCTAGATACACTGAGTCCTGCCATGAGTTCAGGGGACGGGAGTAGATGACCTCTCAAGATCCCTTCCAATCCTATGATTCTATGAGCACTGTAGGGTCTAACTGGCCACTTGATGGCAGCCTCAGCAGAGAAACCATGGACTGAACAGGTCAGGAGACTGGAATCCCCTCAGGAGCACATCAGGGCAGGGTGAAGCACAGTGGGCAGGTGCTGTGTTTGTGTCAGAGGGAGTTTGCTCTGCTCCTGCCTGGGCTATACACCCTCTGGAGATACAGGAGTTAGTCTCTAGGGGCTGCCAAGCTGCTTCCTCCCCCAGCACTGAGTTCCCTTTTCCTCCCCTCCCCCAAAACATCTGGCTGTGTTAGTTTCCATAGCTCACAGAGCAGGTCAAATACTGCCAAGAAACAATCAGTGGAGAAAAGAGGCCATGGGAAGTGTCAACAGATGCCAAACAATGTCTGCCACCAGCTCTGGTCTGGGAGCTTTTCTCACTCTCTCCAGCCTTGACTGGGATAGTACCCTTAGGTACCCCAGTATAGACAGCTGTCTGCTCCAGCAGCTGTTGATTAGATCAGCACTATGTCCCTTAAACTGGCTCTCAGGAAGGTTTGATGACATGGCACTGCAAATGGTAATGGCAGATGGTGGCCCATCAGTCTAGGGTTCCCAGCACAGCTAGCACTGGAGTTAGTAACAATGGGAAATCATTAGAAAAGGTCCCTAGTGCAAACAAGACATCTGTGTGTGCGTGTGTTCCTCTTTCTTTCTTTCTTTCAGGCTGTGCGGTTTCCTTGTTTTGTTCTCGCTCTTGCTTGTGGCTGTGTTTTTGATCTGGAGGCAGCTTGTTTCTTAAGAGATGGCGCAGGCCACCAGTCCTCTGCAGAAAGATTTCCATCCCCAGCCCCTCCCCAAGCACTGGGTTTCCCCTACTCTTGGCTATTTTGTCCCAGAACAGGAACCGAAGCATCCTACAGCTTCTTGTTTCTAAACTTCACTTCAGTTTGATTTGAATTTGGGGCTCAGAATGTTTAGCTCCTTCATCAGATTAATCTCTTGTTATCTCTCTCAAATGATCTAGAAAGCTAAAGTAGAGGCTTGTCTACACTTAAAACATTGCAGCAGCACAGCTGCAGCTGCGCCACTGTAGTGCTACAGTGAAAAAATGACCCATGCCAATAGGAGGGCTTCTTCTACCTGCGTAGAAAATCCACCTTTCTGAGAGGCGGTAGCTAGGTCAACAGGAGAATTCTCCCATCGACCTAGTGCTGTCTACAGATTTACCGTGTTACTCAGGGATGTGGATTTTTCTGAGATTGACCTAATTTCCTCATGTAGACCAGGCTTTAAGCTGAGCAGGCCAGGAAGAAGCTGTTTTATTAAATGATAAATGCTTTGAAAGTTTTCATAAAAGCAACAAATTTGTACAACTGTAACAATGGGCAAGGGCAGTGTAAGAAGAAGAGCAAGACGAAGGAGTCTGACAGAGCCAGAGAGCAAAGAGAGACAGGATTCAGGCACTTTCAGCACGCCCCCGTTATCTGTGGGCCTGAGGGCCCAGTTCTCACACAGACACAAGCTACAGGTGCTGACCCTGCTTTGATCTCCCACCACGATGCCTCTGATTGCCACTCCACCACTGAGAGGAGTTGTTACCCCACGGAGCTGCTCTGACTTGAATGTCCTCATGGCCAGGACGGAGCGGGCTATGGAGACTGAAGCTCCCACTCAGCCAGAGATGGGACCCCCCAGGAGAGGGTCAGGTACACTGCTGAGGGGTGCTGTGCATCTACGTGTGGCAGGGGGAGCTCTCTCTGCCTTTGGCTGGGGTTACACAGAAGGGATGCTAAATAAGTCCCTCAGGTCAGTGCTAAAATCCCTCCAAACAATTTTAAAACGTACATCAAATTGCAGCTATAAAAAGTCCATGAAATCTGAGCTGGAGAAGCCCCTCCGAATCCCATCTCTTTACCCACTTGGGGCCAAGAGCCTGTCCCACCTCTGCTCCCGCCATCAGTTCTATAGGGCTTCTATCCTCCAGTGTCCTGAATATTGGAGTCCAGGCCCTTCCTTTGGAGACATGGCTCCCCAGGTTCACAAACACTTCAGCCTGGGGACGGCTCCTGTGTGACTTTCTCTTAGCTCAGACTCAGTCCTTTCTCCTGAATTTTATCTCTCCTTGGCTCCCAAAACAATCCCCCAGCCCCAGTTTAATTCCTGCCCACTTGCAAACTATGAATACTGAGCTGAAGATATTTGAAGCCCGAGCAAGTAATCGGATATTGCCCTTGTGAAGTGCTCTCCAACGACAGACCCGGCCATCCATTCCCACAATGAGGAGTGCATGGTAGAGACAGGTGGATTATTAGACAGACAGCTATGATACCTACAGTAATAAAGAGAATGATGTTCTAAAAAAAGATCTAAGAAACATACTAGCTGTGGCCAGTGCACAAGGCGGTTTCCATTTGACATTTTCTGGGATTTTGGCATTTATGAACATGAGACCCCAGTGTGATGCTGTTGCAAAAAGGGCTAATGGGATTTTTGGATGCATAAAGAAGGGACTAGTCCGTAGAAGCAGGGGGGAGGTGATTCCACCTGTGTATATGGCAATGGTGAGACCGATAATGAAATACGGCATCCAGTGCTCATGTCCATATTTCTAAAAGGATGTTGAATAATTGGAGAGTGTGCAGAGAAGAGCTACATAAAATTATTCAAGATCTGAAAAATCTGCCTTACAGTGAGAGACATAAGGAGCTCGATCTATTTAGCTTATCAAAGAGGCAACTTGAACTCAGTCTATAACTACCTTCTTTGTAGCAAGCAAAGGCTTAACAAGACCCAGTGGCTGGAAGCTCAAGTGAGAAAAATTCAAGCTGAACATAAAATCCAAGTTTTTAACAGTGGAACAATTTATCAAAGGACGTGGTAAATTTCCCGTCACTTAGGCATTTTAAATGAAGACTGGGTGTCATTCCAGAAGACCTGAATTAGCTCAACCACAAGTTATTGGACTTGTCGTAGAATCACTGAGACCCTCTATGGCCTGTATAATACAGGCGGACAGACTAGATGATCACAATGGTGCCTTCTGGCCTTAAAATTTATGAAATGGACATACAACACACGCACACACAGACATCTGGCCGGGAGCTGCCATCTCATTGTCCTGCACTTTGGTTTGATGATAAAATTCCACTCCTTGGAGGGTGTTTGGGGATGATGACAACAGGTGGCTGGTAACAGGGAGAACCACTGCCCCCTTCCCCCTGCCCCCCAACCACACACATGCTGCCCTTACTGCCCAGGGCAATATGGAAAAAAGTTCATGTGTAATATTGTGAGTGAGGGGGAAGTCAATGTCAGGGTCTTGTAGAGGACTCATCTTGGGACCTCCCAGTGTATCTGGGTTTTACTAGACATCTTGGTCAATATGGGTTGAGTGTGTATCTCTCCCTCCCTCTCTCACTACATCTTCATCTTTTGCTTGCTTTCTTTTCCCCCATGCCCCGGGTGTCCTTAACCCTCCAACTGGCAGGAGCTGAGAGTGGACAGCGGGGGATAGATCACTTGATGATTTCCCTGTTCTGTTCATTCCCTCTGAAGTATCTGGCATGGGTCACCATCAGAGACAGGATACTGGTCTAGATGGACCATTGCTCTGACCCAATGTGGTCTTTCTTTCTTTCTTTCTACTGTTTTACATAACCAAATTTCTCAGGCCATCTCTTAGTGACCCACAATCCCATCCAATCTAATTCTGAATCTGTGTGGACAGTGTTGCATCAAAAGTTAGACTCAGATATTCATGCTACTTTGGAGAGAGAGACAGAAAAGGGAGCAGAGGAACAGCAGCAACCTCGGGTGAAAAAAGGAGTGGAAAGAGGGAGAGGTATTGTACTACTGTGAGAGCTGTCTTAACAAAACAGGAAAAATAAAATGAACTCGATAGCTATATAAAAAGAAAGTTCTAGAAACATAAATGGAGTAAAGAGAGATGGATCCAGTGAAAAAACAGGATGAAAATCAGAGCAAAGACATGTATAAATACAGAGGGAAAAGAACAGAAAGGGAAAGAGAAAACTTCTAATGAACAAATGACTCCATTGTAGATCCTGGCTGCAGTAACACCATGCTTTGTGCCAGCCGAGATCTTGAGCAGCTCCTGTGCCACTATCCCAGAGCCTGGGCAGTTTTTTCAGGAGAAAATATTTTTTGGCGAGCAGGGCAAAGATGGGTGTCGGCAACAGTTCAGTTCTAAATGCTTTTGTCAGCCTAGAAAATAGACCATAAGAGCAGCAAAAGCAGCACTTGTCCCTGGCCAGTACTGCATGCTCTTTGGGACAGTAGAATGTTATCAGTAAAATGGGCCAAAAATAAGAAAAGTACGAAAAAATAGATTTCCTTGTTCTGGTCACATTGAAAGAAAGAATGATCAATATTTAGTAAAATATTTTCCTTACCACTTTTTCTCGCTCTTTCTCTCTGCCTCTCTTGCGTGCTGTGTTCGTCACCAGGTGTACATGATCTCAGAGAAACAACAACTGACACAGCAGAGAAAAATGATGATTTTCAGAAAGCTGCTCAGATGTTGGCCTTTCTGGCTCCTCCTCTCATACAACAGTTCCAACAAGGGCTTGATGACGGTTCAAGTTCTGCTCAGGGTCCATGCACTTCCTTCTTATTTGAATGGTGGTTTCTCATAAGCATTTCAACACAATTCTTGGTATCGAGGGAAAAGTTGACTATAGAAGGGGGTTATTGAAAACAGTGCTTGTCTTACGCGGAAGCGACTATGCAAAGCCGCGAGGGCCTGCTGGCTGTACACGCGTGTATAGGATGCCATGACTGGGCAGGGGCTTTGAAAGGTCAGTGAGTGGAAACCTGCATGGTTTCAGGGTGCGTGTGCGTTTATGGGGTTGTGTGGTAGCAGGCCCAGGGGATTCTCTGTGGGTTTGTAGATTTGGAATATGTCAAGGTTAAGTCGGGGTTAATAATCACAACCGCGGTTCCTGATCTATACAAACCCTGTGTCGTCCCCCCCCCCCTCCCTGAGTGAGTACAGCCTGGGCAGCGGCAGGGCAAGCCTTCTGCAGCAATTCCCCCATGAACTGTCCCCCACCAATGTGCCCCCACCCAGACACAGGAAATCCTAGGGGCTGAGGACACTCCATGGCCCATTCATAAGGCTCCAAGTTGGTCACAGATTACGTGTCCTCTGTGACTCCAGCACCATGTGGCGGGGATTGGGCTGTCAGCCCTGGCTGGTGGGGCTCTGGTTTTAGCCCTGGGCAGCGGAAATTGAGCTGTCAGCCCTGGGCAGTGGGCCTCAGGCTTCAGCCCTGGGCAGCGGGGATTGGGCTGTCAGCCCTGGCCGGTGGGGCTCTGGTTTCAGCCCTGGGCAGCGGGGATTGGGCTGTCAGCCCTGGCTGGTGGGGCTCTGGTTTCAGCCCTGGGAAGCGGGGATTGGGCTGTCAGCCCTGGCTGGTGGGGCTCTGGTTTCAGCCCTGGGCAGCGGGGATTGGGCTGTCAGCCCTGGCTGGTGGGGCTTGGGCTTCAGCCCCGGGCAGCGGGGATTGGGCTTCCATGATTTATTGTTTACTGCCCATATCCTGCCCGTGACTTTTACTAAAAATACCTTTGACAAAATCTTAGCCTCCTTGGCTTCACTTGTGATGCTGCTAAAGAGGAAACCAATTACTGCCCATTCTGCTGGTAGGCACAGTTCCTGTCCTATCCGCTAGGAACTGGGCTGAGAAACCACAAACCCATTTCACATAGGTACTGAACAGCTGTCAGATGGAAATTATTTTTGATCACTAGGCCTAAAGGTTTGGGATTAGGGGTGAGCAGGCAGAAGAGGATCCTGAGCGGGAGGGGGGTAAATCTCTAGAGGGCGTGGCTGGGATTAGGGGTGAGCAAGGAGAAGAGGGGTACACTGCATGTATCAATGCCCTCAGGATGCTAAGGTAGATAAGAGTCTCTGCTGCTGCTGAATTTCAGCAATTTCCCCTCGGGGGGAGGAGGGGGCTTTTGTGGTTTCCCACCCACACTCTGTTGGTCTCTTTCTCTGAATCTCAGCCTCAGCCAACAGAGCGGAAACCCACTGAGCCCCCAGACATAGCTGAGATTTCATCTCTCTGCCACCCACTCCATCTCCTCCACACAGCCACTCATCCCCCATCTCAGGGGGTGACAGAGCCAGGTTTTGGGTGCTTCTGGAGGAGTGGGGACAGCAAGTTACAGTGGTGACGTTCGTCATGTCACCCACAGCATGTCACAGAGCCATGTCTGAAATACAGTGTGTGGCATGCCACTGCTAGGCTGACGCACTGGGGACAGGACTGAGAGGGTCCAATATGCAGCGGCTCATCTGCTCACTCATACAGGTTTCTGGACAAATAAAGCTGTTCACAAACAGGGAAAGAGTTGTATGCGCAGGAGCCAGAACAGTCACAGCAGCTGGATCAAGCCTATGGAACTCACTGTTGGGTGAAACAAGATACCTCCCCCGCCCCCCCCCCCCAACGCAGTGTATGTGGGGAAGCTGGGGGGAGGCGGGCAGACCTAGACAGATTAAAAGGGAAGAGCTCCCTACTGAGTCACTCACTCCACTCCCAGCAGCACAGCACCCTCCTGCTCTGTGCAGGGGCACTGAGAGCAGTGACCTAGGGGTACTGTGGTGAGGTGAGTCAGTAGGGAGCTTTTCCTCATCTGTTCATTTGGCAGGGTTTTCCTAGGAAATCTCCTATCCAGATACTCACCAGACCCTATTCAGCATGTGAGAACCCATGGAATTGGGCTCGCAGCCCAGGGTGGACTGTCTGTAACACTTTCATCTGAGCACCTCAAAGCCATTTACAAACATTGATTAAACATCAGAAACAGAGCTAGGTGAATAATATTAGTCAAAAGGTTTCTTTGATGAATTTCACATCTTTCTCATAAATTATTAAACTTTTTTTAATGTCATGCAAAATTGCTCCCAACTCTCTTGGGAGTATTTGCCATTATTGAGGAACCTGAGGCATAGACAGGGCATGTGATTCATCTGAGGTCACACGATGAGTCAATAGCAAAGTGAGGAACAAAAGCCAAGGATCCTGATTCCAAGTCCCCCTGGCTCTAGCCAACTAGTGCCTAAGCCCCACTTCCCTCCCAGAGGAAGATATGGAACCCAGGAGTCCTGGCTCCTAGTCAGTGTTGCATTAACCCCTTGATCCCAGCCCTCCTTGTTCTAACCCAGTCAACAATTGTGTTTTTGAAACGTACATTTCTGAGTAGCAAATTCCTAAACACTTTAGTGGAGAGAGAGGATTGTTCATAGACTTTAATGGGGAGACAGAATGCTCCTAGAATTCACTGGAGACTGGAGGAATGACCTACTTCAACCTGAGCCTGAGAAGGAGCCAGAATTTACCAATGTACATTGCCAAAGAGCCACCGTACTACATCAGCAGCCCCCCATCAGCTCCCAGTGCCTCCCACCTACCGGCAGCCCTGCTGATCAGTGCCTCTGCCTCCTTCCCCACACCTCCAATCAGCTGTTTTGTGGCATGCAGGAAGCTCGGGGGGAAGGGGGAGGAGAAAGAGCGAGAGCACGGCAGGCTCAGGGGAGGGGGCGGGAAGGGGTGGAGTGGGGGCAGGGCCTGTGGCAGAGCCAGGGGTTGAGCAGTGAGCATCCCCCGGCACACTGGAAAGTTGGCGCCTGTAGCTCCAGCCCTGGAGTTGGTGCCTATACAAAGAGCCGCATATTAACTTCTGAAGAGCCGCATGTGGCTCCGGAGCCACAGGTTGGCCACCCCGACCTAATTCTTTAACGGCAAGAGAAGAACCCAGTTTCCCAGAGATTTAATTGGGAACTGAATGAATGCCCAGAGATATAATGGAGACTAGGGGGATGCCCACAAGCCATAATGAGGAGGAAGAAAACCCTGTCAACAATAGTAGCTCAAAAATTACACCTTTGAGCAACAAAATGTCAACAACTTCAAAGACCAGAAGATTTCTCTCTGCGGTAGAACAGTTGACACCTGTTGTAGCTCTTGGAGGGGCATTTCAGCTGCCAGACACAGACAAACATACGCCTTTAAGGAGCCCTTTACTAATGAGTATCAGAGGGGTAGCCGTGTTAGTCTGGTTCTGTAGAAGCAGCAAAGAATCCTGTGGCACCTTATAGACTAACAGACGTTTTGCAGCATGAGCTTTCGTGGGTGAATACCCACTTCTTCGGATGCAAGTCTTGCATCCGAAGAAGTGGGTATTCACCCACGAAAGCTCATGCTGCAAAACGTCTGTTAGTCTATAAGGTGCCACAGGATTCTTTGCTGCCTTTACTAATGAGACTTTCATTACTTCCTCCCACTGATGTTAAACTTCCAGAGGAACCAGCCCCAGTTCAAACCCATGTAGGATCACACAGAGATCAGTGTAGGGCAAGCCCTGTCTTAGGAATCATATTTTATATCAGGATGACTTCATGATCATTTGGAATCACAAAGAAAATCTGGTCACTCTTATCGGGGCTTGGTTTTTTTCTGAACCTCTGAGGGGACCCCAGCAACAGCCCCTGGGGAAGAGAGGCCTTTTAACAGGTAAACAAGAAACTCTACCACCTTAACCCTTGATTGTGGACACAGGGAGATCAAGGTAGGGCTTTGAAAACCAGAAACCTAACCTTATTAGCAGCTACAGCCAAGGCAAACATGTCCCACCTGAGCTCTCCATTCATTCCAAAGCAGTCTTCAAATTCCTGGTCCCAATTTCACTGGCCTGAGACTTACTTAGCTGTGGGGTAAGGCAGCGGGAAAGGTGGCTGTGTTAAGGCACTGGACTGAAACTCTAGAAAGCTAAGAGCTCTGCCACCGATATTCCTGTATGACCTTGGGACAAGTCACTTCCTCCCCCTGTACCTCAGTTTCCCCAGCTACACAATGGGATAATAATACTTCCCTACCTCACAGGGGTGTTGTCAGGCTAGATTCACTCATGTTTGTGAGGTGCTCTTACCAGACATGGATGTAGGAAAGCCTATAATAATAAGCTACCTCAGAGACCTCCTTACCCACGGCATTCCCCAGACAGTGCCTTGTAAAACTCCCCAGGTTCATCAGTGGGGGTGGAAACTAGGGGTGTCTTGAGTTCCTAACTACAAGCCTTTGTCACTTGAGCTAAAAGAATAACTCTGGGAGCAGTAGGAGGCTTTTCTTTCTGTGCATCAGCAACTGGAGGGAACAAGACCCAGAGCCACTGTGTCACATATGGTTCACGGGAACCATGCATAGGCCCAGTTAGGTCGGCCTAAGTTGACTTGCACTGACCCAGTTGTGCACGTGTATACACCAGAATTTTGCCTGGCGCTGATGTACGTGTCCTGTTACAGTGATGCAATAAAACCACCTCCCTGAGCAACACAGAGCCAGGGCTGACCTACTTAGGTTGATGCAGTGCAAGCACAGACAGTGCATGACCTGTGCCAACTCTAACAGTCTCCAGCAGCTGTCTCACAATCCCCCAGTCCCTGCGACAGTGCTAGCACTGGTCACAATTTTGAACTAGAGCTACACTTACTCCAATCTGTGAAACCGCAGGCTCAGACAATTGCTGTTCACTCTTGTTTTGAACTTGGGGTTTCAGAGTATGGTTCATGCTGATGCACTGTTTTTAATGTGTATATTTGTTTGCACTTTACTTTTGTTGCCCTGTTTGTTTGCATACCATAAAATTCTATTTGTGGAAACTCAGAATGTCTTTAGGTTACTCAAAATAGTACAGAATTCATAGCAGGGGCCAGCAGCCCACCCCTATTTAATAGTTTACATCAAGTTTTACAAAATTCACAGCGAGAGGGAATAACATGCACGAATGCTGGTCCATGAAGTTGTGGAAGTAGAGCAAGAACTGACAGGGATTTCAATGCATGACAGTCTCTGTTAGCAAGAGTTAGGCTCGCTGTAACCCTACTATCACGAGATTTGTAGAAGCGAGGATTGTGTGAGGCGAGTGGGAAAGAACTATGGGAGAAGTTGTTGCGACCTTGTGTCGATAAAGAGGAATGTAGACTGGCGTCTCTATAGAAGTGAGAAAAATAAGATATCAAGATGGCCTATGTATAAACAATATGCAGCTGTTGCTTATTATTGTATGTAACAAAAAGTATAAATGCTGCTGTAATTGTTTACCTGTGAAGAGACCTGCCTGGGACTGGGGCAACCCTGTGTCCTAGGGCACTCCCTCCCTCTATACAATTGTAAGAGAAAATAAAGTATCTGACTCTGCTGCATCCAACCAAAAAGTGAGAACTAAGTTTTTCTCCGACCAAATGTTCATACCACATTCGTGTGCCAGACTATTAAAATGCCCTTTTAAGGCCTCCCTCAGCCATACAGCTGCATAGTGGGTACTGTGACTGCAGAAGTGTTAACAAGACACTTCCAACTTGAATACTCTCTGACAAGATGTTAACTACTTATGAAAAACAATCTGTTCCACCTTGTATTTACCTGTGACAATGCCAAAGCAAAACAGTGTACTTACCAGAGGTTCCTTCCCCTGCATCAGTCTCATCCATGCTGGATTATAGGGACTAGCTCGACTGCTCTGGAGTAAAAAATGGGTCCTAGCTTGCTGGCCAATCCCTTGGTCACCTGCCCTCCTCTTCTAGTCCAACACCTCCTCCTCACTGTTCACTCCTTAAGCCTGTAACTACAGATCCCGCAAAGTACCCCCGGGGCTCTTGGGGGTGATGGGCTTTTGGCCAAGGATGGCATGCAGCCCTTTGCAAAAGCAGCAGGTCTGCGGCTCCCAGTGCCGGTTCCAGCTTTTTAGCTGCCCCAAGCAGTGGGGGGGAAAAAAAAAGAACCCAATCAAGCTGCCGCCGAAGTGCCGCTGAGGAGCAAGACAGCGAGTGGAGGACCGGCCGCCGATCCGGAGTCGGCCGATTGAGCTGCCACCAAAGTGCCGTGGCCGCCGCCGCTCCGGACTTGCCACCCTGACAGCAGCCGCACTGCCACCCCTTTCCATTGGCTTCCCCAGGCACCTGCTTCCTTTGTTGGTGCCTGGAGCCAGCCCTGGCGGCTCCACACTAGAGTGACTGTTAGCGCACTTGTTAGACTGGTATGTCTAAAGTGGCCATTTTTTGACTGGAAAGTCTGCTCAAAAAGAGGACCTGACCATGTCCAGTCAGATTCTATAGGCCAGGACACCCAAAATCTGGTTACTGCAGGCGGGGGAAGCTGGGAGATCACCCATGCCAGCCTCTACTCAGCTGGAGTCCCCTCTGTGATGTTCCCCTGGTGTTATCAAGACTGGTGATCTGCTAGGTCACTCCAATTCTCAACTCTGGGAGCCAGCCTTACCCTGCTCTGCTGTGAGAACCCCCAGTCCTGGGCTGTTCACGCACAGCCTCTGGCATGTAAGCTGCTCCTTGGATTGTGCAACCGAATGACACCAGCAAATATGTCTGGTCCCAGACACAACCCTAGGAACCTCTGTCTTGCAGTATCCAGTTATGCCCACTGGACGCTACAAGCTTATATAAGTTTGTCAATTTAACTGAGGGTATGTCTACACTATGAAATTAGGTCGATTTTATAGAAGACGATTTTTAGAAATCGACTTTATACAGTCAATTGCATATTTCCACACTAAGCGCATTAAGTCGGCGGAGTGCATCCTCACTACCATGTCTAGCATTGACTTACGGAGCGGTGCACTGTGGGTAGCTATCCCACAGTTCCTGCAGTCCCCGCTGCCCATTGGAATTCTGGGTTAAGCTCCCAATGCCTGATGGGGAAAAAACAGCGCTGTTGTTGTGGGCAAGTCTACTGTGGGTCCTGCTGTGATCCAAGTAGCCAATGCAATCATTGACATTCTGTTATCAAGGGTAGTGACTCTGGGATTTTAGGTGCATCATATTCCTGTCCTTTGTCGCTGATGAAGAAGTCTTGCAGCCGTACATTCCAGTCTGCTCTGCGCTGTAACATCCCATAGCACTTCTGTGGTTGACACGGGTAACAGCTCCAAGGCTCTTGCTCTTTTGCCTTGGCCGAGGTACCTTGCCCTACCTGGACCTCCAAGCATTCGACACAGAAACACCTGCAGCAGCTGGCATTGCTCGACAGCAGCAGCTCCTTGCCTTTGCAGCAGATGGTGCAGTAGGACTGCTAACTGTCCTCGTCAGACATGTAGCTTGGCCAGGGGTTCTGGGAACATCTTCCCTGCCCGGCTCCTAGCAACCTCCAGGGCATGGTGTATGGCTCCACTGCTTCCACTGCAACTCTACTCTCCTGCTCCCCAGCGACGAGGTCGGGGGATCTGTTCTGGTTCACCTGGGTGCTGCTGGCAGCAGACAGTGCAGTAGGACTGCTAACCGTCCTCATCCACTGCTTCTGCTGCAACTCTGCTCTCCTGCTCTCCTGTTTGGGGGATCTGTTCACGAATCCTGGACAGTAGTAAGGAGCAGTTCAACGATAGGCCGAGCAAGTGCAGAATGGTGGTAGAATGTGCCTTTGGACGTTTAAAAGCTCGCTGGTGCTGTTGGTCAGACCTCAGCACAACCAACATTCTCATTGTTATTGCTGCTTGTTGCTCCATAATATCTGTGAGAGTAAGGGGGAGACATTTATGGTGGGGTGGGTGGTTGATGCAAATCACTTGCCGTCCGATTTTGAGCAGCCAGACACCAGGGCAATTAGAAGAGCACAGCAAGGTGCACTGCGCATCAGAGTGGCTTTGAAAACCAGTTTCATGACTGGCCAGGCTTCGGTGTGACAGTTGTGTGTGCTTCTCCTTGACGCAAAGCCGCCCCCTTTGTTGATTTTAATTCCTTATAAGCCAACCACCCTCCCCACTTCAAAATAAAGTAACTATTGTTTGGAAACCATGCATTCTTTCTTTATTAATTAAATAAAAGAGAGATAATGGACAAGGTAGCCTGGGTGGGGTGGGGGAGGCGGGAAGGACAAGGCCATATTGCTTATTGTAGCCACACTAAAAATCAAACTGTTTGAATGACAGCCTTCTGTTGCTTGGACCATTCTCTGGAATGGATTGGCTGGGTGCCCAGAGCCCCCCGCATTCTTGGGTGTCTGGGTGAGGAGGCTATGAAACATGGGGAGGAGGTAGACATTTATACAGTGGATGCAGCAGGGGTCTGTGCTCTTGTTGGCTTTCCTGCAGCTCCAACAGACGCTTCATCATGTCTGTTTGCTCCCTCAACAGATGCTTCATCATGTCGTTTGCTCCCCCATTAGCCTCAGCATTGCATCCTGCCTCTGCTCTTCGTGCTCACTTAATTCTTTCCTGGCCTCTGTCACTGAATGCCTCCATGCATTAAGCTGGGCCCTATCAGTGCGGGAGGACTGCATGAGCTCGGAAAACATGTCATTGTGAGTGCGTTTTTTCCGCCTTCTATTCTGCGATAACCTCAGGGACGGAGATGATAGGGGGAGTGTAGAAACATTCTACGCTCTACAATTCTGGAGGGACTGCATGGTCACCTGTGCTACTGAGTGCTGCTGAGTTTGCCACGCTGATCAAACAGGAAATGAAATTCAAAAGTTTCTGGGGCTTTTCCTGTGTACCTGGCTAGTGCATCGGAGTTCAAAGTGCTGTCCAGAGCGGTCACAATGGAGCACTCTAGGATAGCTCCCAGAGGCTAATACCATTGATTTGCGCCCACACTATCCCAAATTTGACCCAGCAAAGTTGATTTTAGGGATATTCCCCTCGTCGGGGAGGAGTACAGAAGTCAATTTTAAGAGGTCGACGAAACGGGGTTGGTTGTGTGGATGCAGTCATTTTAAAATTGACCTAACGTGGCTAAATTCAACCTAACCCCGTAGTGTAGACCAGGCCAAAGAAATTGATATGCACCAGGCTTGTTATCCCAAGGGGAGTCTCTGACATGCTTCAAACCAAACGCACTGCTTCTGGTAGAATAAAACAAATGTATTAACTACAAAGGTAGATTTTAAGTGATTATAAGTCAAAGCACAACAAGTCAGGTTTTGTCAAGTGAAATAAAAGCAAAACACATTCTAAGCTGATCTTAACACTTTCAGTGCCCTTACAAACTTAGATGCTTCACACCACAGGCTGGCTGGTTGCCCTTCAGCCAGGCTCTCCCCTTTGGTCAGCGCTTCAGTCATGTAGTGGTGATGTCTGTAGATGGAGGAGGAAGAGCATGGCCAATGTTTCTCCCTTTTATCATGTCCTTTCTTCTCTCTTGGCTTTGTCCCCCCCCCACTTCAGAGTCAGGTGAGCATTACCTCATTGCACTCCCAAACTGACCAAAGGAAGGGAGGTGACTCACTCCAGAGTCCAGCAGATCCTTTGTTCCTGCCTAGGCAAGTGTCCCTTGTTCCTGTGACGCTGGGCTGGGTTTGTCCCATACCTGCCCTGATGAGGTGTGAACTGCCCCTCTGCTCTTGGGGATTTTTTGCCTGGGCTTGTTTTAAGCCGTGAGGACACATTTTCTGCCTCATAACTATATACATGAAATTACAACTTATAACATTACTATAACAACAATGCTTAGTGCATCATGAGCCTTCTGAGGACACCTGGCATCACAAACTGCATTGGATACTACATAATCATATTAGAAGGATGAACATGGTGGTGCAAGGTGTTCCCTCAAGGTACAACGTCACACTTCCCACCTTAGTTTACTGCAAGAGGGTTAGTCACTGAATATCTTGAAGGCAGTTTGTGTTATATTCTCTTGGCATCCAGCCATTAAGGCCATGAAGCGGTGTGCCTCAGTTAACCCATTCACACACAACAAACCAGGTTTTTATGGTTTCTCTGCAGTGATAAGCTTTAAACGTGTTTACAGGTATTAATTGAAAAGTAGCATTATCATAAGGTTTGACACATCTGTGTCAAAATTCTTATCCCCAAAACTCAACATTAATACCAAAAATTTTGGTCACAGATGGTCACAGGTGTTTACAAGTATCTTTATGATACCACACCCTCTGTTCAGATAGGGTAGTTTGAGGTTAGTTTGTTCATTACCCCTGGTGTCCTTTGACTCTCTCCCATGTAATCAGTCACTGGCTTTTCTTTCCCTCCAGTGTTCCCCTCTGTGTGGGCTCTTAATTTAATCATGTTTCTGGAATTTTGGTGCTTCAGGGACTGGCAAGATAGGTGTTCAGGGGGACCCTGCACATTGGCTGGCCCTTTGGGGAGCGGTCTCCCAACCCCAGGACTGTACATATGCAGAAAATCCAGCTCCCTTTTTGGGGTTATCCTGTATTTCCCCCTCCCAGCACTGAGTCCTTCCCTGCCCCATAGAGGGCTGTGCTCTGTGCTCTCTGGGATAGGTGTATTTACCCCTTGATCAGATTCCCAGCAGCTTTCCCATAACTGCTCTCTGTGTCTCACCAGCCTGGGGGGAAATACCCCCTTCTCTGTCAGTTGGTTCATTTGTGTTCTCACAAACTACCACCCGGCAATTTCCTGGTCTCAACTCCCCTCCTGTCACAGGCGTTGGAGCTGCATCTTGATGTAAAGAGACACAGTTACTTTCCAAAAACTTATCAGAAATTGTATCCTGAAAAATTGGGACCTGGATTGGGGTACCGTCTGCCACCCCTTTCTCTGTCCCTGAGAAGTCAGCTGTGTGACTGCTCTCCTTCAGGAGGTCAGTTACACAGTTCCTTCTCAGAACCTGGGTCACAGACTGAGTGCCTGGGTGCACAGATGCTGACCTAGCCATCCTCCTAGTGTCCTGGACATCCTGCCCCAACTGACTAGTGAGGAGACATTCCTGCATCCCCACTATTCCTTCCCCGATCTCCTCCTCTGGGCCCCCTCCTAAGACACATTTCTCTGTGCTCCCTAGGAACAGTTCTGTCTCTTGTTCATCTCCAAAACTGCCAGTTAATAACTGGGACAGTTTCCTTAATCACTGACAACACCTCTCCTGCCCCTGCGCCTGAGGGCAGCTAGTCTCAGCCCCTCTCATATTTGGAAGCACCCTGCTTCCCTGTGTTACAGAGTCACAGGAATCCTCACCCACCTCAGTGGTTTCTGAGATTCCCTGCCCCTTCTCTGGGCTCTCCTCTGGCACACATTGCTCTATGCTCCCTAGAGCTGGTTTTGCCTCTGGTTCAGCTGCAACCTGCTGGCAGCTAATAACCTGGATAGTTCTCCCCCTGGCAGGCATTACACTATCATCTCTTCCTGATGTGGTGTTGCCTCCAGCTGCAGTGCAGGAATTGGTCTCAACCACCCTCCCACCTGGAAGCATGTGGCTTCCCCCTGCTGCTGAAGAATCAAGGAGACTCTCTCCCATTCTCCCAGCAGTTCCTGAGACCCTTACCCTTTCCTTCCCTCGGGGGTCCCAGCATAAAGCTCCCTCCTGCTGCAGGCAAATACTTTAACCTGAGCTACACAGAAAAATCATTACCAAGAAGCAGGTTGACTAGGAGGTGTTCCATTACCCCCACAGCCAAAACACTTTCCAAAACCACCTGGATTTTAGCTAGTGGTACGAGGAATCTGCTTTTGCCCATCCCCACAATCTCTGCCCTTTGGCCAGGTAACATACTGGCCTTTGGGATCACACTCTGCTTAGCCAGAGAGATCTGGGCCCCTGTATCCCTCTGCCCCAAGTACTCCCTGCCATAGGTGCCAACTTCCCCTCAGCCCCGTGGGTGCTTGACACCGCCCCCCCGCCCCTGGCCCCACCCCTGCACCACCCTTGCCCTGCCCCAATTCAACCCCCTTCTCCCAAGTCCCCACCCCGACCCGTCTCTTTACCACCTCCTCCCCCGAGCGCGCCGCATCCCCACTCCTCCCTCTCCCTCCCGGAAAGTCATAAGCACTGCCAAACAGCTGTTAGGAGATGGGCAGGAAGCGCTGGAAGGGGGAGGATCGGGGACGCGGCACACTCAAGGGAGCTTGGCTGCCAGTGGGTGCGGAGCACCTGCTAATTTTTCCCCATGGGTGCTGCAGCCCCACAGCACCCACGGAGTCGGTGCCTATGCTCCCTGCCATTAATTTCAACAACCTTAACATGCTCCATGTCTGGTTCTGCAGAGGCTAATCTCACAAAACCAATATGATAGGTTTCAATTTCTTTGGGGGTTTCTGTGTTGAGGACAGCAGAACTAACATGAGCTATTGGTTGCCTGCTTCCTCCTAGCACAGGGCATTTATTCCTCAGGTGATCAGTGGAATTACACTGATAGCACCTTTTGGGCTCTTCTGCTTTTACAGGAGATTTGGGATGAGGGTTAGCAGTAGAGGGATGTTTTTGGGTAAGAGAATGTTTAGACTCCCAACTTCCTTCTCTCTTCCCAGGTGTAAAATGGGATCCTCCCTTCCCACCAGTTTTAAACCTCTCTTTCTGTGACCTGCCCTCAGTAGATGCCTGAGTCTGTTCGAAGGCATCAGCTAAAAAAGCCATCTCATCCACAGTCTTTACATCTTTATCCCATAGACACTGCTTTACTTCGGCCTTACATATGCCTAGGAAATGCTCTTGAGCAACAAGATCCAACATTTCCTCAAAGTTTGTAACACTTTTGCCCTTCACCCACCTTCCCAAGAAAATCTTTCATTTTGTTTACATATTCCCCATTAATCATACCAATATCCCTCTTCAGATTCCTAAATTTAACTCTATATGTTTCAGGGGTAATCTGAAAACTTCGCAAGAGAGTATCTTTAAATTTACAATAGTCTAAAGCAACTTCAATACGCATTCCATTGAATACATTTCAAGCTTTACCAGTTAATTTTGCAATCAGGGTAGGAACTCTTTTATCATCAGGGATTTCACGTATTACACACAGTCTTTCAAAGGTAGTCAGATATGCAGCAATATCGTTGTCTTCACTGTATGCAAGACATAAATGTTCCCACTCGTGGATTTTCGGAGTGATGGGCGTCTTTGGGGTCAGGGGCCTCAGGTTCTGCTTCTCTAGCAGGTCTAGCTGTTTTTCTCTCTCTCTTTTTTTTTCTTTCTTCTCTCTCTCTCGTTTTCTTTTATCTCCAGTTCTTTCAGTTGCAATAATCTCTGGTGCTCCCTCTCCTTTTCTGCAACCTGCAGCCTAAAAAGCTCCAACTTTGCAACCACTTCACTGCTTTTACTCATTTTCCTGCTTTTCTGTTCCTACTTCCCTTTCCCAAAATAAGCAAACAGAAAATAACAAAACTGTGACCTCCTCCTGACTCTTCTTAGCCACTGCACTTAAAACCACAAATATCAGTGCTTAAAGTGTGAACTTCACTTGGAGTAACAAGCTGCATATACACCCTGCTCACTATGCCACTGTGACATTCCCCTGGTGTTATCCAGACCAGTGATCTGCTAGGTCACTCCAATCCTCAACTCTGGGGACCAGGCTAACCCTGCTCTGCTGTGAGAACCCCCACTCCTGGGCTGTTCACACACAGCCTCTGGCATGTGAGCTGCTCCTTGGATTGTGGAACCAAATGACACTAGCCAATATCTCCGATCCCAGATACAACCCTAGAAACCTCTGTCTTGCAGTATCCAGTTATGAATGCTGGACACGGCAAGCTTATATGAGTTCATCATTTGAATAAAAAAATTTATATCCACCAGGCTTGTTATCCCAAGGGGAGTCTCTGACATGCTTCAAACCAAATGCACTGCTTCAGGTAGAATAAACAAACAAATTTATTAACTACAGAGGTAGATTTTAGGTGATTATAAGTCAAAGCACAACAAGTCAGATTTGGTCAAATGAAATAAAGGCAAAACTGCATTCTAAGCTGATCTGAACACTTTCAGTGCCCTTACAAACTTAGATGCTTCTCACTACAGGCTGGCTGGTTGCCCTTCAGCCAGGCTCTCCCCTTTGGTCAGTGCTTCAGTCACAAAGTGGCGATGTCTGTAGATGGAGGTGGAAGAGAGAGGAAGAGCGTAGCAAACATCTCTCACTTTTATCATGTTCTCTCTTCCCTCTTGGCTTTGCCTCCCCCACTTCTGAGTCAGGTGAGCATTACCTCATCATAGTCCCAAACTGACCAAAGGAAGGAGGTGAGTCAATTGAGATTCCAACAGATTCTTTGTTGTTGCCTGGGCCAGCGTCCTTTGTTCCTGTGAGGCTGAGCTCAATTTGTCCCATACATGCCCTGATGAGGTGTGAACTGCCCCTCTGCTCTTGGAGAGTTATTGCCTGGGCTTGTTTTAAGCCATGAGGACACAATTTCAGCCTCATAACTATATACATGAAATTACAACCTATCACATTACTGTAACAACAATACTCAGTGTATCATGAAGGATTGAAAGTCCTGGCACAGTCAAAGAACTATGATGTGATTGAATAACAGAGACTTAGTGAGGTAACGCACATGACTGGAGCACTGTCATGGACGGGTATAAACTGTTCAGGAAGGACAGGCGGGGAAGAAAAGGTGGAGGAGTTGCACTGTATGTAAAGGAGCAGTATGATCGCTCAGAGCTCCGGTATGAAACTGGAGAAAAACCTGTTGAGAGTCTTTGGGTTAAGTTTAGAAGCGAGAGCAACAAGTGTGATGTCATGATGGGCATCTGCTATAGACCACTGGACCAGGAGGATGAGATAGACGAGACTTTCTTCAGACAACTAACAGAAGTTTCCAGTTCACAGGCCCTGGTTCTCATGGCGGACTTCAATCACCCTGACATCTACTGGGAGAGCAATACAGCAGTGCACAGACAATCCATGAAGTTTTTGGAGAGTGTTGGGGACAACTTCCTGGTGCAAGTGTTGGAGGAACCAACTAGGGGCCATGCTCCTCTTGACCTGCTGCTCACAAACAGGGAAGAAGTGGTAGGGTAAGTGGGTAGCAACCTGGGCAGCAGTGACCATGAGATGGTCAGTTTCAGGATCCTGACAAAAGGAAGAAAGGAGAGCAGCAGAATACAGACCCTGGACTTTAGAAAAGCAGACTTTGACTCCCTCAGCAAACTGATGAGCAGGATCCCCTGGGAGGCTAGTATGAGGGAGAAAGGAGTCCAGGAAAGCTGGCTGTATTTTAAAGAAGCCTTATTGAGGGTGCAGGAACAAACCATCTCAATGTGCAGAAAGAGTAGCAAATATGGCAGGCGACCAGCTTGGCTTAACAGAGAAATCTTCTTTGAGCTTCAGTTCAAAAAGGAAGCTTACAAGAAGTGGAAACTTGGACAGATGACTAAGGATGAGTATAAAAATATTGCTTGAGCATGCAAGCGTGTAATCAGGAAAGCCAAAGCACAATTGGAGTTGCAGCTAGCAAGGGATGTGAAGGGTAACAAGAAGGGTTTCTACAGGTATGTTAGCAACAAGAAGAAGGTCAGGGAAAGTGTGGGACCCTTACTGAATGGGGGAGGCAACCTAGTGCCAGATGATGTGGAAAAAGCTGAAGTACTCAATGATTTTTTCGCCTTGGTCTTCACAGACAAGGTCAGCTCCCAGACTGCTGCACTGGGCAACACAGCATGGGGAGGAGGTGAGCAGCCCTCAGTGATGAAAGAACAGGTTAAGGACTATTTAGAAAAGCTGGGCGTGCACAAGCAGGGCCGGCTCCAGGGTTTTTGCTGCCCCAAGCAGCAAAAAGGAAAAAAAAAAAAGCCGTGATCACGATCTGCAGCTCTACCGCCACTGCTTTAGTCTTCGGCGGTAATTTTGGCGGCTGGTCCTTCACTCTGAGAGGGACCGAGACACTCACCACCAAATTGCCACCGAAGACCCGGACGTGCTGCCCCTTACTGCTGGCCGCCCCAAGTAGCTGCTTGCTGGGCTGGTGCCTGGAGCCGCCCTGTGCACAAGTCCATGGGTCTGGATCTAATGCATCTGAGGGTGCTGTGGGAATTGACTGATGGGATTGCAGAGCCATTGGCCATTATCTTTGAAAACTCGTGGTGATCGGGGGAGGCCCCGGACAAGTAGAAAAAGGCAAATCTAGTGCCTATCTTTAAAAAAGGGAAGAAGGAGAATCCGGGGAACTACAGACCTCAGTCCCTGGAAAAATCATGGAGCAGGTCCTCAAGGACTCCATTTTGAAGTACTTGGAGGAGAGGAAGGTGATCAGGAACAGTCAACATGGATTCACCAAGGGCAAGTCATGCCTGACCAACCTGATTGCCTTCTATGATGAGATAACAGGCTCTGTGGATGTGGGGAAAGCAGTGGACATGATGCTGTGGCACCTTATAGACTAACAGACGTTTTGCAGCATGAGCTTTCGTGGGTGAATACCCACTTCTTCGGATGCATCACCCACGAAAGCTCATGCTGCAAAACGTCTGTTAGTCTATAAGGTGCCACAGGATTCTTTGCTGCTTCTACAGAACCAGAGTAACACGGCTACCCCTCTGATACAGTGGACATGATGTATCTTGACTTTAGCAAAGCTTTTGATTCAGTCTCCCACAGTATACTTGCCAGCAAGTTAAAGAAATATGGATTGGATGAATGGACTATAAGGTGGATAGAAACCTGGCTAGATTGTTGGGCTTAACAGGTAGTGATCAACAGCTCCATGTCTGGTTGGCAGCCAGTATCAAGTGGAGTGCCTCAGAGGTCTGTCCTGGGGCCAGTTTTGTTCAACATATTCATTGATGATCTGGATGATCAGATGGATTGCACCCTCAGCAATGGGTGGTGGGAGAGGTACATATGCTGGAGGGTAGGGATGGGGTCCAAAATGGCCTAGAAAAATTGGAGGATTGGGATAAAATAAATCTGATGACGTTCAAAAAGGAGAAGTGCAGAGTCCTGCACTTAGGATGGAAGAATCCCAGGTTGGGGATTGACTGGCTAAGCAACAGTTCTGCAGAAAAGGACCTGGGGATTACAGTGGATGAGAAGCTGGATATGAGTCAGCATTGTGCCCTTGTTGCCGAGAAGGCTAACAGCATATTGTGCTGCATTAGGAGGTGCGTTGCCAGCAGATCGAGGGAAGTGATTATTCCCCTCTATTCGGCACTGGTGAGGCCACCTCTGGAGTATTGCGTCCAGTTTTGGGCCCACAACTACAGAAGGGATGTGGACAAATTGGAGAGAGTCCAGCAGAGGGCAACAAAAATGACTAGGGGACTGGGGCACATGACTTATGAGGAGATGCTGAGAGAACTGGGCTTATTTAGTCTGCAGAAAAGAAGAGTGAGGGCGGATTTGATAGCAGCCATCAACTACCTGGAGTGGGGTTCCAAAGAGGATGGAGCTCGGCTGTTCTCAGTGGTGACAGATGACAGAACAAGAAGCAATGGTCTCAAGCTGCACTGGGGAAGGTCTAGGCTGGTGTGATACAGCATGGCCAGAGGGCAGCAGGAGAGTGTTAGCAGGGAGCCTTATTCCCTGCAAGGGGTGGAAGGTTTGCTATAGATTAACTAGAGCACCTGAAGCCAATTAGAGCACCTGAAGCCAATTAGAGTACCAGCAGTGAGTCACATGATATAAACCCCTGCTTCAGGTCAGACAGTGTGGGTTGTTGGAGCAGGAAGGTTTGGTTGGAGCAGAGAGTGGTTTGAAGGAGTTGAAGCAGAGAACAGTTTTGAAGAGAGACAAAAGGAAAGTTTGGAAGAGTGCTGCGGTGGGCTGAGAAGTCCAAAAACCCTAGGTAATGGGCACCTGGCTTGTGTAGAAGGAAGGCAAGAAGCCCCTCCACAAGCTGAAGGGCAGGAGAGGGAAGTAACCCAGGGGAAGGAACCACCAGTACAAGTGGTTCACCACTAACCTCAGGGCCCCTGGATTGGGACCTGGAGAAGAAGGCGGGCCCAGGTCCCTCCCTCTCCACTCCCCTCCTCAAGGACACTAGTGGGGTAATTAAAAATACCGGTTCAGAGGCAAGCAATGGCGCCCTGAACCTTCCCCAAAAAAGAGAAAGCGTGAGACCCAGCATAACAGTACCGGCAATTTGCCACAGTTGGATATTAGGAAAAACTATTTCACTAGGATGGTGGTGAAGCACTGGAATGGGTTACCTCTGGAGGTGGTGGAATCTTCATCCTTAGAGGTTTTTAAGGCCCAGCTTGACAAAGCCCTGGCTGGGATGATTTAGTTGGAGTTGGTCCTGCTTTGAGCAGGGGGTTGGACTAGATGACCTCCTGAGGTCTCTTCCAACCCTAATCTTCTATGATTCTATGAACTAATGGGGGCTGGGGCCTTGGGGGAAAAAAGGTGGGCAGGGGCAGGGGCTTGGGGGCAGAGGCGGGGCCTCGGGAGGAGATGCGGGGTGAGGGAGGTTCCGGCACTTCTGCTGGAGTGTCCGATTTTTAAATATTACAAAGTTGGCAACCTAGATACGCCTGCTGCAGCTCCTTGGTTTTCATGTGGCACTGCTGCTAATCTGTCTTGTAGCCAGGACTGGATTTCCAATTAGGCACAATAGGCACGTGCCTAGGGTCGCCAGCTCTCTAAGGGCACCTAAAAGTTAAAGGTGGGTTGAAAGTTAATACATAGAGCTCTCCAGCAGAGAGGTGGGCTTCTGGCGCAGGTTGGTAGCCGCCCAATGTGTGGGGCTGGAATGGAGCATCTGATTCAGCCTACCTGCAGGAGCTGTGACCCATGTCAGGTCAGGGCGGCTGCTGAAGGTGCTGGGAGCATCGCAGCCCATTCCCAATCTCGGCCACCCGCTGCCTCCTCCCCATGCTGGAGAGGGAGAGGGGAGAGTGTGGCGGGTGCCCCATTCACTTGCACTGGCAGAGCCGGAGCGCGGCTGCCGTGTCGGGCTGCAGGAGGGATGGAAGACACCCGAGGACTGCTCACCTGAGGACTGCTCACCCAGGGAGAGGTACAGTCCCCCGCTTGCACCTTGCCTGTGAGGGGTGGGCTGCACCCTGGCTCGGGCTAGGAGTGCTGTGTGTGGCGGAGGGTCTCATGCCTTCCCCGAGCGGCTGTGTTTATATTTCTTTTCATTTAATTTTTTTACAGAAAACACAAAGATCAGCTGTCGGTGGGAGGGTGTTCTGAAGATGCTGTGCCTAGGGGCGCGTAAGATGTAAATCCAGCCCCGCTTGTAGCCCTTCTCCCCCATGCTCTGAGTGATCTGCTCGTAGATATTGACATTTCTACAGCAGGATCGGAACTGTGCCAGGGTATCTTTGGAAGAGATGCTATGTGAAGTGTTCAGTCATCACTCAGTATTTAAGGTGCTCACAAAAGCTCTGCTTTATTACGTGTCTGGTTCCAACTCGCTGTCCTGGGCATAACTAGCACTTCATAGCTCCCCGCCCCGACTGCCTGTCTGGGAAGTTCAGCCCTTAAAGGCACAATCCCCTATAACACATGATGTCAGTAGCCATGTGGGGGGTAGAACTTGCTCAGTTCAGACACTCCTTGACTCTGCCCTCAGAACCCAACCCCTTTGGTCCCCTGAGTGTTTCTGTGGCTCTTCTCTAAGGTCCCTCAGTTTGCCACTTTCTGATGCCATGTCTTCACTATGGATCTAAATTGGCTGCTGCAATTGATGCAGCAGCATCGATTTAGCGGGTCTGGTGAAGACATGCTAAATTGATGGCAGAGCACTTGCCTGTGGATTTCTATACTCTCCGAGAAGAGTCATCAGGTAAGTTGGTGGGAGAGCATCTCCTGTCGACGCAGCGCACTGTAGACATTGCTGTAAGTGGATCTACCTACATTGACTTCAGCCCATAGCATAACTTAGATCGATTTATTGCGATAGTGTAGACCTGGGCTGAGACTGAAGGCTCAGAGCTGAGTGCATTATCCCAGGTGGGTTTCTCCAGGACAACATAGAGAGGAATTATCCCTCCCCCCACTCCAGGACAGCCATTGTATTTCTGTAAAGCATTTGATTTGGTATCACAAAAATGATACAAAATAAAATGACACATTAAATGGATTAAAAACTGGCTAACTGAGAGGTCCCAAAATTTAACTGTAAATGGTAAATCATCATCGAGTGGGTGGCTCTCTAGTGGTGTCCCTAAGGCAGGGGTCCCCAACCCCCGGTCCGCGGCCCGGTACCGGGCCGCGGCCTCTTAGAAACTGGGCCGCGAACCGACCCAGTGGACCTCCCGCAGGCGTGCCTGCGGGAGGTCTACCCGAGCCGCGGGACGAGCGCTCCCTCCGCAGTCATGCCTGCGGGAGGTCCGCTGCTCCCGGGGCTCCGGTGGACCTCCCGCAGGGATGACTGCGGACGGTTCGCTGGTCGCGCGGCTCAGCTGGACCGCCCGCAGGCACGCCTGCGGGAGGTCCACCGGCTCTGGTTGAGCTGCCGCAGGCGTGCCTGCGGGCGGTCCAGCTCAGCCGCGGGACGAGCGCTCCCGACCGGTCCGTGGTCCTGAAAAGGTTGGGGACCCCTGCCCTAAGGGATAAGTTCTTGGCCATACAATATTTAACATTTGTATCAATGGTGTGAAAGAAAACAAAAATAATCATCTGCACTGGGAATTATTTTGGGGCAGTTCTATGGCCTGTGTTCTACAGGAGATCCGGCTAGATGATCATGATGGTCCCTTCTGGCCTTGGAGTCTATGACATGAAGCCTTTGGGACTGAGGAGCCCAGGCTTAAGCTTAGTGTCCCAGGTGGGGTGCTGAAGCTGTCTCCCCAAGTTTGCTAGCCTTCAGGGTTTCCAAGAGGCTAGGATATCCTGCCCCCAGTGGGGTTAGCTAGAAATTACACTTATACTATACATCCTTCATTGCAGCACATTCATTTTCATGCCCAGAGACGTGTGCTCTGTCCGTGATTTCTGCTAGACTCAGCTGCACTCCTCATTGATCTAGTGGTCAGTGGATATTGGGGACCAAATTGCTACTGGCGTTCTGAGGGGCTGGAGTGAGAGGAATCTGCAGTATTTGCCTTTGAATTGGTGTTTCCAGAGCAAAAAAACAAAATCCCCATCAGGGGCAAGCAGCACATGGCTCACGCAACCTCCACAAGGGGAGCTGTTGCTATGTGTGTATCTTCTTGTTCTAGTCCCTCTTTTCCTTACTGGCTTTTGCTCAGTCCCTTACTCCCTTCATCTCTCTCTCTGAACATCTTTTTTTCTATTTCCCTACGTAGTCTGTGAGTGCTGACACTAGGTGGCAGTATAACCTCAGGCCGGGAGAAGCAGAACCTGAAAACAGCTAGGAGATCAAATTAGGGGTATAGCCAGGATTCCCCTTGCCTGTTCCCCATGGAGTTAATGTGGGGAATTCCCTGAGGTGTTATGGCAAATCACTCCTTGTCTGACATGATACTGCAAGAATGTGTCAGACTGTGCCTTTCCTTGGACAGATGCATGAACCCCTAAATATGTTATGGACACTGTACAGTAATGGAATGCTAAACTGTATTATACTGTTCAGCCACTTGGTATGTGTAACATACCTTTTTAAGTACCAAAGGGGTAGCCCCGTTAGTAATGAGGAGTCTGGTGGGACCTTAAGGACTAACAGCTTTATTTGCGGGGGGGTTACCCACGAAAGCTAATGCCCAAATAAATGTTAGTCTTTAAGGTGCCACCGGACTCCTCATACCTTTTTAAAACTCACAATGGTCATTCCCTGTAATGTATTAAAGGATTTTTGTATTAAACATATGTCTGGTGTATCTCTCTGGGTTGGACAGGCTGTAACCAATCCATATCCTGTACAAGAGCCCGATATGCTAGTAGCAGTCCTGCAACCTACTGTGTAAAAGAAGTCCCTGACAGGCATAATCCACTGTACAGGGTGTGGGCTCCAGCTCTGAACCTCTGACGGTATGAATACTTCAGTAATACCTCCAATTCCTCATCTCCCATTATGACACTGCTGGATTTGGTATGCTCTTCTTTACATGGCGTCATGCATGTCTGTACAGCAATTAACAAAATGGAGTGATGAGTCAGTAGGAGAGACTGTGTGTGTCAATGGAAGGAGAACGACAAAGACATGGGGGTGGGGAAAGAGAAAACATCTCAATAATAATAAAAAGTAGGCACTAATAAAACTTCCACTAATTTAGCACTTTCTATCATTTGCAGTTTTCATATGTAAATGGGATACCTTACTTTCTCTTCTCCCATCCAGAGCCACTACTCTGGTGGGGTGTCGCAACTGTCTCATAGGTGCACAATGCAAAAGTTTTGGAGAGGTGAAATGTGACTGAGGTGGCTTAGATCACAGAAACCCCCTTGGGGCTGCCAACTGATGCGCCAAGACTACTGCTTTCCCTGACAGTTTGGGACTCCAGCACCCTGTCTTGCTGAGCCAGACACTCCAGTCTGCTCCAACACAGACCCAGGGTCTGAACCAAGTGCCCCAAAGCTTCAGACTTAACTGAAAGCGACTTAAGAAGTGTTCCTGTATTTAACACTCAGATGCCCAACTCCCAATGGGATCCAAACCCCAAATAAATCTGTTTTACCCGGTATAAAGCTTATACAGGGCAAACTCATAAATTGTTCGCCCTCTATAACACTGATAGAGAGATATGCATGGACTCTAGGACTGGAAGGGACCTCGAGAGGTCATATGCATAGTTGTTTTGGGGCCCCCCAGGTATTAATACACACTCTGGGTTAATTAATAAGTAAAAAGTGATTTTATTAAATACAGAAAGTAGGATTTAAGTGGTTCCAAGTAATAGCAGACAGAACAAAGTGAATTACAAAGCAAAATAAAATAAAACACGCAAGTTTAAGCCTAGTACAGTAATAAAACTGAATACAGATAAAATCTCACCCTCAGAGATGTTTCAATAAGCTTCTATCACAGACTGGATGCCTTCCTAGTCGGGCACAATCCTTTTCCTTGGTACAGTCCTTGTTCCAGCTCAGGTGGTAGCTAGGGGATTTCTCATGATTGCAGCCCCCTTTGTTCTGTTCCACCCACTTATATGTATTTTGCATAAGGCAGGAATCCTTTGTCCCTCTTTATGTTCCCACCCCTCCTTCTAAATGGAAAAGCACGAGGTTAAGGATGGATTCCAGTTCAGGTGACATGGTCACATGTCACTGAAAGACTTCATTACCCACTTGCCAGCACACACACATATAGGAAGACTTAAAAGTAAAACAGAGCCATCTACAGTCAATTGTCCTGGTTAATGGGCGCCATCAAGATTCCAAACCACCATTAATGGCCCACACTACAATAGGACCTCAGAGTTGTATTTCATATTTCTAGTTTCAGACACAAGAATGACACATACATACAAATAGGATGATCACACCCAGTAGATTATAAGCTTTGTAATGATGCCTTACAAGAGACCTTTTGCATGAAGCATATTTTAGTTACATTATATTCACACTCATCAGCATACTTTCATAAAATCATATAGAGTGCAACATGACAGTGACGTCTTCTGAAACACCAGAAGCAATGTCAGTTCAGCAGAATATACATAGGCAATAGCAGAATTCCTCTGTCACACCAGGGTCAATAACCCTGCAAGGACTACACCTGCTGTTTTAGATTTTAATACATGGAACAAAACAGATGGAGCATTTGAGGCAACAACCTGAGGGCTGTTTCAGAACCATTATCCACACCCTTTATGCAGTCCCCTTGCTGCAGAAATCTGCATTGCATCCCCTTTGTAGTACTAGGAACATCAGTTACACAGATTCCATAGGCATGACTAAAAGGCAGTTTCCATTTGAAATCTGATTTTGACACCCTCTAACTTTATCTTTAAAAAAGCTTCTTTTTGCCATAAATTTTGCATGTGCAGACTAAGCTCAAAGGAGGATTATGGGGGCAGTTTAAGGATAATCAGGTGAGCCATTTGCAAGCTAGGAGGCTTTGCAAAAGTGCTGGATCTCCACTTTTTGAAGATAGTGGTTTTGGGCCAAGCTCTGATAAGTGGCTTAAAGCACTCAATCCAGCTGTTTCAGCCTAGCGATGACTGTGGGGTAGGGAGTACCTGAAACCTCTCAGTATGTATCTGAGGTCTGGAAGCTCCATGAAGGTAATGGAATCAGTTAGTGCAATACACTTCACTCTTGCTCTCTGCACTAGTCTGCAACATGAACTAGGGCACATGGCGCTGTTTTGAACAGGCTGAAATACAGACATTCTTAGTTATTGAGAATCAAATTTTAGAGCACCTGCGAATGAGGTGACTGTCTCCACAAACATTATCACTTCTTGAGAGACCTTGCAGATGCTTTTTTGTGTGTGGAAAGGGATTGTGCCCCTTGTGATAGAAAGAGCAATGGTGCCCGGTGGCTGTGCTCTATTTAGGTTACAGTAACAAAATTTACAAATGCTGCAAAGCCTCCAAGTTGTGCTTGTGCTGAATACAAATTCTGCCAGTGCTGGGGACCTGAGAACCACATCTGAAGCATCACAGATGTTCTGAACTCTATCTTTGTAGAGGTAGAGCATGCAGCTCTGATAAACTTTACTGATAAAATACAGGTTCCACAAAAATTACACATGCAATCCCTCTAGCTATTTTGTTATGCAAGCATGTGAAAATTACTAAAAAACCCTACTTTCACACTTATAAAAATAGCTGTGTAAATCACAGACAAAAAACTTTCACTTTGTTTCATAAAATGCTATAGTTTAAAAAGTAAATAAATATGTCACTAAAAAGAGAAGAAAGCCCTCTGAATGCAAAGGGACCCAGGAAGGGAAGCAGCAAACCTCTATGATTGGCAAGGGTCGAGAGGCTATTCAACCAGGAGAGCCTACAACATTTGGAAATTTAACGCAAATGAAGTGACTAGAAAGGAGCATAAAATACAGAGGCAATATGTAAGAGACAAATAAAGAGGGTTAGATGGATTTGGAAGAGGAAATATCTAAAGGATTTAAAAACAAACAAGAAGAAATTATTTAAGTCTGTCAGAAGCTGGAAACCTGCAAAAGAATCAGTTGGTCTATTTCCCCATGTTAAATATCCTCACAACTCTATGGGTCATCTCAATTATCACTTCAAAAGGTTTTTTTTCTCCTACTGATGATAGCTCATCTCAGTTGATTGTCCTCTTACAGTTGGTATGGCTACTTACACCTTTTTTTTTTCATAGACTTAAGCTCAGAAGGGACCATTATGATCATCTAGTCTGACCTCCTGCACAACACAGGCAACAGAATCTCACCCACCCACTCCTGTAACAAACCCCTAACCTATGTCTGAGTTACTGAAGTCCTCAAATCGTGGTTTAAAGACCTCAAGGTGCAGAGAATCCTCCACTAAGTGACCCGTGCCCCATGTTCTCTGTATGTATAAATATCTTCTTGCTGTATGTTCCAGTCTACGCATCCGATGAAGTGGGCTTTAGCCCATGAAAGCTTATGCTCAAATAAATTTGTTAGTCTCTAAGGTGCCACAAGTACTCCTGTTCTTTTTGTGGATACAGACTAACACGGCTGCTACTCTGAAAGTTGGTTTAGTGGATCACTAGGGATTTAAGAAGTCAATTAAAGATGATGAGGAGGTTGCTGAGAAGTGTAATGATTTCTTTGCATCAGACTTCACCACAGGGGATGTTAGGGAGATATCTAGCCCACACCTGACCTCTTCTGGTAAGAAAGATGAGGTACTATCAGAGATTGAGGTATCAGAAAAAGAGCTGCTGGAAAAAAATGATAATCAAAAGCAGGCTCAGATGGTTACACCCAAGAATACAGAAGGCTCAAGTATGAATTTGCAGAACTGCTAGGAAAAATATGTAATAATTAAAAACTGCTACTATGCTGGAGGACAGCAAATATTACTTGTATATATTTTGTCAAAAAGGCTGTCGGGTGATCTGGGGAATTACAGCCCAGTGAACCTTACATTTGTGCCTGGCAAATTGGCTGAAATGACAATTAACAACAGAATAATAAATTGCCTGGATGCTCATAAACTGAGAGGGTCTAACCAGCATGGATTCTGAAAGGAAAATCATGTCTCTCTGATCTCTTACAATTTTTGAACATGTCAGGAAAATAGGGGCTAAAGGAGAACTAGTTGACATAATTTATTTAGACTTTCAAAAGGCCTTGACAAGCAGGGCCGGCTCCAAGTTTTTTGCCGCCTCAAGCAAAAAATTTTTCCTGCGCCCTCTGGCCCCGCCCCAACTCTGCCCCTTCCAACCCCTTCCCCAAATCCCCGGCCCCGCCTCCTCCCCCAGGCATGCCGCATTTCCCCTCCTACTCTTCCCTTCCAGGCAAGCCTGGGAGGGAGGGGGGAGCAGCAGAGCGGCGGCGCGCTTGGGGGAGCAGGCGGCAGTGGAGCAGAGGTGAGCGGGGTGGGGGAGCGGTATCTCGGTCCCCCCCAGGGTTACTTCCTGAGGCCCTCCCCGCGCCCCCCACCACTGCAGCTCACCTCCGCTCAGGGCCGGCACCCAGCTTTTTGCGGCCCAAGCAAAAAAAAAAAAAAAAAGGAGCTGTAGTGCCACCCCTTGGAAAGTGCCGCCCCAAGCACATGCTTGGAACACTGGTGCCTAGAGCCGGCGCTGTTGACAAGGTCCTGCACAAGAGGCTACTGAAGAAGCTAAGTTGTCTCGGGGGTGATGTTGGGTATGAAATGTTATATTGTTAATGGTTTATTGAGTTACATGTGTGTACCAGACCCAATAATCAGTTTTTAAGAACACTGCAGCAATCCAAGATGAACTGTCATCTTGTGACTCCATCTTGTGACCCCTCTGTGCACTGTTAGCTGGATCTGGATGTAACTGGACTGAACTGTTTTTTCCCACCACTGGGATATCCCCAAGATTCTACCATGTCAGACTGTTTCCCACCTTTCCCGGGATCATACCATGTTTTCCCACCACAGACTCTTTAAAAGAACTGTAATCACAGACTGGTGGCGCAGTCCATCACAGCGACTGTGCATATGCGGTTCAGGTCTTCATGGCACTCATGCCATTCATTTGGAGGTGAGAAGAAAAAAGAAGATGCATTCCACCTTACTTGTCCTGCACCTGGAGAACAGCAATATCCAGAGGGTTCCTGGTCCGCTTCTTCAGCCCCAACAGACATCAAGGGACTCTTCAGCGCTCCTCCTCCATGAGTTCCAATTACCCATGGAGTAGAGGTCCTGGACTCCACTGCCGCCACTGAAGTGCTGGGAATATAGTGAGAGAATCAGGGCCGCCCGGGGGGGGGCAAGAGGGGCAATTTGCCCCAGGCCCCGAGCCCCACGGTGGCCCCCACCAGAGTTTTTCGGGGCCCCTGGAGTGGGGCCCCTCACTCGCTCCGGGGGGCCCGGAAAACTCTTGCGGGGCCGGGCGCAGGAGCTTCTGCCGCTCCCGGTCTTCACCGGCGGCGGGTCCTTCCGCCCTGGAGCGGAAGGACCCCCCGCTGGCGAATTACCGCCGAAGACGGAGCGGGACCCGCCGCCGAAGTTCAGCTCGGTCTTCGGCGGCGGGGGGCCCTTCTGTTCCAGGACCCGCCGCCTGAAGTGCCCCGAAGACCCGCGGTGGGGCCCCCCCACCGCCGAATTACCGCCGAAGACCGGGCTGCGCTTCGGCGGCGGGTCCCGCTTCGGCGGTAATTCGGCGGTGGGGGGGCCCCGCCGCAGGTCTTCGGGGCACTTCGGCGGCGGGTCCAAGAATGGAAGGGCCCCCCGCCGCCGAAGACCCCGGGCCCCCGGAATCCTCTGGGCGGCCCTGGAGAGAATAATTAGGGTTTCTAAGTTGGGGTTATATTTCTCCAATGCCAGAGTGGGTTTGGTTTAATTTGTGGGCCTGAGCTTCATGCTCACAGGGAAGAGCTGCTGTATCACTGGGTTTGCTGTTTTGTTGTTTATTAGCTATTAGTCATTTACATTTACTCCTCCTTCATGTGTAATTTTATCCCCCAATACTTACCTGTTGGTTTTAACCCTTATCTTTTGTCAGTCTTTTATTTATTACACACCACACAAGGGAGAGGGGAGGAGATCTGCACCAGTCCACCGGTGACAGATATGGCAGAGGGTGAATCTGCTCTTCTGAGAAAAAGGGGCTTGTTCCTATTCTGTTACCTACACTGTTTACACAATTAGAGTTATCTTGGTTCCCCTTTGAGATAACATTCCTGGCGACCCCGGCAGGACTCTCTGGGGACTGGATTAGCCATCTTCTTAGGGTCCTGTTAGGCTATTTTATTTCACCTGAACAGCAGCAGTTTCGGTCCTTGAGACTTGGGGAGGGAGTTCTTACTGGGATATTATTGCATTAGACAAAGGGCAAGTGAACCAGCTGGCTCCGTTTCCCTTCCTTTGGCAAAGGGTGGGATTTTATCCTAACCCGTTGAAATCCTGTTATTGTGGACCAGGGACCAGGGTTGCAGGGATGCCTGGGCCCCTCCTTCAGTAACAGGTAGCAGTTACTGGTTGCCCCATCCAGTGTCGTTAGTGCCATTCCCTGTAAAGGGTAGGTACGGAGTGGCCCGGGCCCCAAAAGGGTGGCCACTTTTTCTTTGGCAGAAGGCAGCATATGAGGCTAGCCTAGCCCGGGCCAAGGTGCCACGTATAAAGGCACGGTTTCTTACCAGGGCCCTTCTGTGTTCACTTAAGTTACCCTTTCAATTCCAGAGTTGGGTAAGCAACTCCTTACAGCACGATAGACCAAATTTTTAGTCTGCAAAGATGGACTCCCGAGTCTAATAAATACTCTTTGGATCATGCTGTCAATTCTTTTAGGAAGGAAGGAAATCTGTGGCAGCAGGAATCATTAGCAGGAGGTGATTCCCTGAGCAAATTTTCCATCTTGTGGGCTCACTACCACACTAGCAAGCCTAAGCCCAGTAAAAAGGAGCAAAAATTAGTTCTAATTTACAGCCTGGCCATGGTCGGCCGTGAGTTCAATTCGCAAGTGGTGCTGCTGAAAGAGCATGCAGACCAGGGACTTGAGAAGTGTCAGCAGCAAATCCAGCAGGCTGAACAGCAAGCAGCTGAGCTGAGACCATTCTAACATTACAGGTGGCTCAGCTTGAACAGCAGCTAAGAGACCCGAGTGCTAAAGCTGCAGTTGCTGGAAAAAAAGACAAAAACTGCTGGAACCTCAGGCAGTGGTTAGACAGCTAATTAAGGAGGCTGTGGACAATCGGGAAATGCCCATCTCCCATGTGGAGTGTCAACGCCACATCAGCCAATTGCAAGACCAGCTATAGTTAGCACAGGGGTTAATGAAGGCAGTTGATACTAATCCCCTGGCTGCCTTAACGATGGATTGCTGTGAGGAACATCCACAGGAAAATTGTTGTGGGAAAGAGCAGCTACTCTCTGCACCTCCAAGCTGGGGGGAGGTGGAAACTGCACAGAAAGGATGCCCGTTGGCTCCTGTGGTGACCACAGTTACCCAGTTTGAAAACACTGGGAACCCCGCCTTGGTAAAACATGAAAGTAAAGCTCTTACACCAGAGCAGGCTAGAGCCACGGGAAAGCACATGGGCCCTTGTAACCGAGATACAGAGCAGCTTAACTGGCTAGCCAAATTATCTGTTACACCACATTTGACTCAAGATGATGTGATAGGTATACTAAGGGAAAGTATGTCTAATGATAATTTTGCAGCTCTTCCTTATAATGTACTAATTGATGCAAATAATGAACCAGCTACTATTTATTCATGTGTATTTTGACTGTTTTATCCACATGATAATATAATGGGCAAGGCATATTCAGAAAAGCAGAGTGTCGATGAAAGGCCAGAAAAATATTTTCTGAGGAAAAAATTGTTATTCTGGTTGGCTAGACTAGGGGTGAACCGAAATAGGGTAATCACTTACGATACACCCGAGTTAAGACAACTTTATGTGCAGAGTTTAGCTCCTAGCCTACAGCTAGCTATAGGGCCAATAGATATATGTAACACTCGGCTGCCTTTATTAGAAGCAAGAGCATGGGAGATTTTTGAACTCCAACAACTAGCCCATCAAGGAACATCAGTAAAAAGGACAGTAGCAGCAAGGAGACAACAAATGGTAAAAGCAGCAACACAGGACAAAGTTCCCCCACTACTAAACCCATGGACAAGAGAAATGTTATGTTCAGAGGAACTGGAGATGAAATGAGGATTTTTAAAAAGCTTATGCTAAAAAGATTGTCTCAGTATGAGCCATGGGACAAACTAAATAAGCAGAGACTGTCAGCCTAGGACATGTTTCTAAAATTGGCCAAATATGAGTCTGGGCAAAAAGCTGGAGAGGTGAACAGTAGTGCAAGTTGGTACGATCAGGCACAACTTACCATTAAGACCTTTATTACTGATACACCATACCGGAAAGACACATTTTCAAGAACGAATTGTAAAGCCCTGCGCGGATAAAAATTTATACCCACGGATGCGGATATCTGCGGATAGAAATCAGTATCTGCTGCGCGGCTCTCCTGGGAACCGCAGCGACAAAAGGAGCAGAATGTGGGGCTGCCACTCCCAGGAGCCAGCGCCCTGTGCTGGCAGCTCCTCTGACGTGGCTGTACCACCCCCAGTGCCTCCCACCCGCTGCCATCAGCTGTTTGGTGGCATGCAGGAGGCGCTGGGGGGAGGGGGAGGAGCGGGAGGTGGGAAGAGGTGGGCCTGGCCTGGGTGACACATGGCCCAGATGCCGGGAGTGGAAGGGGTGGTATGAGCCCCGTCCAGCCGCTGAGACACTGCTCTGCAGCCCTGCGCAGTGGCTGCCTGAGAGAGCCTGGGCTGGGGGGGGGGAACACATGACCTGCCCTTTAGATCATGCTCCCTCCCCTCCACTAGGGGAAGGCACAAGTTGTATATGGGGCGCCCTCAGGGGAGAGAGTGGAACAAGGGTGGGAAGAGGTGGGATGGGGCATTGGGGGAAGGGGCTTAGGCATGGGTGGTAGGTATCATAGGCAGGGAGAGGCCCCGCCCACCCTCCACCAGGCCCCCTCCTGCCTGCTGCTCCCCTCTGTGGCCAAGCAGCTGGGGGCCATGATAGACAAAACCACGCCATCCTCCCGGTGCTGGGGATGTTCCGACTGTGCCGCCCGCCTGCCCAGTGCTGTGGCCATGGGCCCTCCCCGCCAACCCATCCAATGCTGGGGCTGGATGTGCTCCAGCTGCACCACCTGCCAGACTGGGGCCGGGAGGATGTGCAGGGGAGCCAGCAACAGTGTGGGGGCAGTGTGCTCTGGGCTCCAGCGAGGGAGCAGAAGGGATGGGCCCTCAGGCAGAGCGGGAGGGGCCGGGGGCTAGCCTTCCCCAATGGTGCGTTCACCTGCCACCCATGAGCCTAGGACAGAGCGCGGGGTCGAGCACCCCCCAGGAAATCTGGAGCCTATGCTCCTAGGAACGCACAGGGTGGTACCGGCGGCCGCGAAGGCCAATGGACAGGCATGTGGAAGCCCTGGCTGTGCTGGAAGAGCAGCCAGCAGCTTGCTGGGCACCAGCAGGGGCCCATTGACTGTTCTGCCCTGGGGCCTGGAATTGCTGTTGGTGGGCCTGCTCACAATTTTATGATTATGAATCCTGCTTGTGGTATTTTCTCTAACTAATATCAGGTGACTTCCCTCATTTCATTAAAAGTTTATTTTCCTCACTCAGACTCTGTGCTTGCGAGTGGGGAAGTATTGCCTCTCAGAGGCACCCAGGGGTGGTGTGTAATTGTCCCAGGTCACTGGGTGGGGGCTTGAGCTGGTTCTGTGTTGTTTTGTTGAAAAGGAAGCCCTAGATATTGAACCCAGCCCTGGTTGCTGCTGGCTCAGCCTCCATCTGGCAGAAGGGTTACACTTAGAAAGGAGGAGAATAAGAGGGGACATAAAGAAAGTCTACACAGTAACGATTGGTCTAGAGAAGGGAGAATGGGAACCTGTGTTCTCCCTAGCCCCTAACACAAGAACAAAGGGACTGTCAGTGACATTGAAAGTTGGGAAATTTGAGATCAATAAAAGGAAATATTTTAGGGTAATCAGATGTTGTTGAGGCCAAGAACATATCAAGATTCACAGAGGGATCATACCTATATATCAGTGGTTCCCAAACTTTAACAACCTGCGAACCCCTTTCACTAAAATGTCAAGTCTCGCGAACCTGCTCCTAAAAATGAATATTTCCAGGGATTTTCTCCTTTACCTGAGTATAAATTATAAAAGCAGTGATCTTGGAAATATAAAATTTGTTTTTATGACATGCTTATTAAACAGTTTATTATTAATTACTATTTATTATTACAGTATTTTTATTACATTATGAAAATGGCAACACTCTTCCAAGATCTTACTTTCGTAGCTTGTATCACTTTGAATAAGCCTGTTATAACACAAGGCTCCTATGTTTCATCCAGGAGTATCAGATGTGACGCAGCATGAAGGTATTTAAGAAGCCAACTCAAAGAGTTCCTCCTACACAAGCATTCAGGTCTTGAGTAGGCAAGCAATGCACAGGCAAGCAATGCACGTTACAACAAAGCTTAAACTTGTTCTTCATAATAATTTTAAAAACAATACTAGCTGCCTATTTAATTTTAAAAACAGCAAAAAATATCCACATCCCTTTCCATTTCTTATAAGGAGTCTTGAAGTTTAAATCTCCTCAGTGTGACAGATATGCTCGCTTTGATCTGCTTAGCTCTTGGAAGTCCAGGGGCTCCGGGCTGCTGGCCCTGTGCTGCCCGGGGTCCCTAGGGACAGCTCTGTCCACCATTAGGGAATTTTTTCCCCGAGAACCCCCTGTAACATTTTGTGAACCCCCAGGGGTTCACAAACCCCAGTTTGGGAACCTCTGCTATATATGGATAACAAGAACAACCAGAGTTATAGCTAATGCTAAAAAAGCTTATTGGATATGAAATCATATGCTTCAGGGTTTAAGCAAATCTCTAATTATTGGCGACTAGGATGAGACCTTCATGAGTGTCAGATTATCCTACAGCTTCCTACTCTGGCATGGCCTGCCCCTTCCTCTGAAGCATCTGGTGCTGACCTGTGTCAGAGACAGGACACTGTGTCAGATGGACCACTGGGCAAACCCAGCCTGGTAATTCCTATGTTCCTATAAAATTCTCAGGTAAACTCCTAACACTAAAATGGACTCTGCTTTCTCACATCAGCCTTCCCTTGCCTCAAGTCCAATCTAAAAAAAAATCAGTGTGTGTTTGAAAGCGACTTGCACAACTGTATGGGACACTTTACATGGACAGCTCAACCTGCTGCCTTTAACAAATCTCTACAAACTGGGATACCACTTAGTGGTGAAACAATCATATTTTTGGTAAAGCTGATGACAATTGAACAGTAAAATGACTGATTTGCCCATATTTATGCTGCATTGTGCTGACTATGGTCTTTGGGATATGTCATTTGGGAGCTCTGGGGCAACTGCTGCTGACTTATTAAAACCCTAATATCCCTTGTCCCTTCACTAATATCTTCCATCTGAGGATCTCAAAGTGGTTTACATGTACGAAGCTTCCAAACTCCTGAGGAGGGAGGAAAGGAATACACAGGGAGCGATCAGCAATGTCTTCTCTTTTTCACTGAAATAATAAAATAATTAGCTGAGCAAAGCAAGGCCCTACCCTCAACTTGATGGCATTCTGTCTGTCTGTGACATAACTTCTGTAATTGTCTATATATAAAAGAACCACTTAACGGCAATCATCAACATCTTCCAGCATAACAACACCCCCATCTCAGCTCTGCCTATCCTCCGAATGAAGTTTCATATGTTGATACTCTGAATGATTCCTCTCCCAAACAGAAAGAAAAGAAGGAGGAATCATAGAATCACACAAACATAAGGCTGGAGGGTACCTCGAGAAGTCATCACATTCAGCTAGTTGCACTGAGGCAGGACCTAGAGCAGGGGTTCTCAAACTGGAGGTCGGGACTCCTAGGGGGTCACGGTCATTATATGGGGGGGTCGTGAGCTGTCAACCTCCACCCCAAACCCGGCTTGCCTCCAGCATTTCTAATGGTGTTCAATATATTAAAAAGTGTGTTTAATTTATTAGGGGGGGTCGCACTCAGAGGCTTGCAATGTGAAAGGGGTCGCCAGTAAAAAAGTTTGAGATACACTGACCTAAAGCATCCCTGACAGGTGTTGTCCAACCCCTTCTTAAAAACTATAGTGATGGGGATTCTACAACCTCCATTGCAATCCTATTTCACAGCTTAAACTACTCTTATGGTTAGGAAGTTTTTCCTAATAGTTAACCTAAATCTCCCTTGCTGAAGATTAGGCCCATTACTTTGTGTCCTACTTCAGTGGATGTGGAGAACAACTGATCACCATCCTCTTTCTAACAGACTTTAACATATTTGAAGACTCTTATCAAGTTCCCACTCCCTCATCTTCTTTTCTCAAGGTTAAACATACTCAGTTTTTTAACCTTTCCACATAGCTCAGGTTTTCTAAATCTTTTATCATCTTTGTTGCTCTCCTCTGGACTCTCTTCAATTTGTTCACGTCTTTCCTAAAGTGTGGCGCCCAGAACTGGACATGGTACTCCAGCTGAGGCCTCACCAGTGCTGAGTAGAGCAGGACAATTACCTCCTGTGTCTTACATAAGGCACTCCTGTTATTACACCCCAGATTTAGATCAGCTTTTTTTTTTTTGCAATTACATTCCCTTGTTGACTCATCTTCAATTTTTTATTCACTATAACCTCCAGATTCTTCTCAGCAGTGTGAACACCTAGCCAGTTATTTCCCATTCTGTAATTGTGCATTTCATTTTTCCTTCCTAGAAGTACTTTGCATCTGTCTTTATCAAATATCATCTTGTTGGATTCTGATCAATTCTTCATTTGCCAAGGTCACTTTGCATTCTAATTCTGTCCTCCAAAGTGCTTGCAACCCCTCCCAGCTTGGTGTCATCCACAGATTTTATAAGCATGCTCTCCCTTCCATTATCCAAGACATTAATGAAAAGTACTGAAGAGTGCTGGACTGTGTTCCCTGTACGCTGCATACTTGGGTGGCTGCACAGAAGACATTCAAATGCTGATTACAGAGCACACACAGCTGGCAGTATGTGTTCAGGTGCCCCCCACGTTGTGCCATCCTGCAGCTGCTCCCGGGACCCTCCTGCTCACTGTGCAGAGCAGGGGTGGGGGGGGAGGAGAGTGCTGATGGCAAGGTGTCCCCCTGTCCCCGTTCCCCATCTCTGCAGAGAGGACAGCCTGGGTCAGGAGGACTTGGAGTTGCTGCTGCAGTCTGAATGGTGTGACTTTCTTAAAGAGACAATGCACTGTTTCTGAGATTTCCCCCGCAGCCACACACCGCTTCCCCTGTCCATATACCCCATCCCTGCAGAGTGTGAGATGGGAAATAAGACTCAGGACAGAGCAGGAGAGCTTTCAGTGAGTGTCTTAAAGAGACAGCACACAGCTTTCCCCAGCAGCCAGTCCACACAGTCTGTGTGTCACACCCCCGTGTCACACCGAGTCTGTGTCTGTCTCTCTCTCACACACTCTTTCACACTCACCTCCCCACAGATAATTGTATTATTATTGTTACTTCTTGGTACAGTGGTCCCCAATGCGGTGCCCGTGGGCGTCATGGGGCCGGCCGGGGCATCTGTCTGCACCCATGTACTGTCCAATGGACAAGCATCCGCCGAAAAGTGGCAACGTCAAGAGGCGGTGCCACTGAAATGCCGCTGCTTTTTGGCTGCTTTTTGGGGGCGACGCCTCTTGATGTTGCCACTTCTCGGTGGCATTTTGGCGGATGCTTGTCTGCTGGCCATGGTCCTCAGTGGCTCATCGTCCGGCGCCCACCAGATGAAAAAGGTTGGGAACTACTGTCTTGGTACTTCCTGCAATGCACATATATTTTCTGTAATTTTATTCTTTCAAAGTGTGTTATTTTAGTGTTTTGACTGGTCTATGCATTTCATAATTTTTATTTCTCTCAAATTTAATTCTTTAAGCGTGAGTGGTGAGTTCTCAAATGCCTAACCTATCCCTGGCTGGAGTAATTATCCCTATGGTACTTTTTTTTAAAGTTATTATATTTAGGTTTTTTGTTTCTATTGATGACACATATGCATACATTACCTTGGTGCACATAAAATTTATTCCGCACATGGATGGAAAAAAATTAGAGGGAACATTGGTGCTGGACCCCACTAGTTTGGCAATGAATCACTGATAACTACTCTGAGTATGTTCTTTCAACCAGTTGTACACCCACATTATAGTAATTCCATCTAGACCCCCTTTCCCTAGTTTGCTTATGAGAATGTCATTGGGGACTGTGTCAAAAGCCTTACTTTTGTGTAACAACCAAGGGAGAGGACAAGGGAGGTATGCAAAGCATCTGGCATGACAGAGAGAATGGGGGACAATGGTAAGGGGTAAGAGGGACAGAAGAGACACAGATGCCCTGGCATGGGAGAAAATAGAGGACCCTAGTAATGAGGAGGGGGCAAACAACACCCCTGGCATGAAGCAGGGGGATGATGTTATAGCGAGTTCCTGAAATAGAGGGGGGATGGGACAGTGGCACACAAGGAACAGGGGGTAGGGAATGGGGGATGCAAAGAGCCCTTAGTGTATGCAATGCATTCAGCCTACATAGGCTACAAAATTTGCAAGCCTGCAGTAATAATAATTAATGCTGCTACCTCTGGGGTAGGACACAGCAGCTGTTTAACAGTCACACAGCAGCCCTGCACAATAATTTGTGACAGGAAGCAAAGGGGAGTTCTGTATACAGCGAGACCACAGCGGGCTTTAGGGTAGTGAAATGGATGCACGCGGCAGGGATCCTGGTGTGGGTCATTTGACAGGTTAATGCCACCAACTGGGGGGAAATGACAGGGATGTTTAATTGATCATGAGTGGGGACACACACACACACACACACCCCTGAGAGAAAGGGACGAATAGAGCGTGTAACTTTCCCTTCTCTGGTGCCATTTTGTTTTCCCTCCTGAAAGGCCAGAAATTAACGATCCACAGCAGGAAAACAAAAATAAAAGTGAAATCCACAGAAGGGGGGCAGATTTCAGGGAAGTTGCCTCACACAGACAACCAGATGCAAACAATGTGCTAGACAGGCCCATTTTACCCCAAATGCACACAGAGACCAAAGGGTTTCCAGTGTGTGTGGGGGGGGTTTATTGCAGGATATTTTCTTCTGAGTGCTAATAAACTATAACAAAAACTCAACTATGCAATATCTCTGGCTGCAGGATCCGCTGTGGCAGCGAATAAGTGCCGGAGCAGGATGCTTATGGGATACAGAGAGGGAAGTTGGGAGCAGGAAGTTAAATGCCCTGTGGGCAAAGGGGAGCCAGGTCTCTGCCAATCTCCCCATCTGTTAAAGGCCACTCACACCCCTCCAAGGAAGGAGAAAGGCCAAGAGAGGGAGACAGAGGGTGCGACAGAAACAAGTGGAAGTGAAGCAGGTTATGAACACTGGAGTCCATCTCCAAAAAGGAAGCTCAGAAACCTGTACAACCCCCCATCCCAACCTTCCTGCACCCAGATGACTCCTATCTCCTTTGTCATATGACTCCCACTCCCTCAGCAGTGGCATGGTCCCCAGGCTGTGTCCATGTGACCTGCATGCCCTCTGGACAAATCTGAATGGTTCCCCCAGCTGTGTAGCAGAGTCTTGTTTTCCCATTGAAGTGCTTGCCATTCCGATTGACCTTTGTGCCTTCTCTCCCATCAGCACTCTGTCTGCAGGCTCTTCCCCTCCTGGCCTTCATCCTTTCCTGCATTCCCTGGTGTGGATGTGGTAACCACCCGCTCCAGTGCCGGGAAGGCTGGGGAGAATATCTGAAAGGGGAAAAAAAAAAAAGAAGAGATGATTGGGAAATGGACCTAGCATGGGCTCTATCCTGCCCCAGCATGATGCTTACATCTGGCCCCTGGGTCTGAATAGCCACTGTAGGTCTTACCCCTCAGGGGCCTACATGGTCACAGAGAGAACCCCAGGAGTCCTGATTTCTACTTCTTCCTGTTCTAACCCACTATACCCTTCTCTCTCACACCACCAGTAATAGGATTCAGGAAACCTGACTCCTAGTTTCCCTTGCGGTAACTACTATACCCTAGTCCTCTCTTAGAGCTGAGAGAAGAACCCAGGAGTCATGCTCCATGGTCATGTTTCCTTTCCTGTAGAGAATGCTGGCTTGATATTATGCTGTGTATAGTTGAGTTATGCCTTTAATGTGGCTCCTTTCATAGATTAAGGCCAGAAAGAGCCATGATGATGATCTAGTCTAACCTCCTGTGTAAACCCACCCAGAGAACCCACCCATGAATTTCTGCATCAAGCCCATAACTTCTGGTTGAGTTAGAGCATATCTTTCAGAAAGACATCCAGTCTTGACTGAAAGAAAGACTCCACCGTAACCCTTGGTAAAATTGTTCCAATGGTTAATTACACTTGCTGCTAAAAGGTTGCACCTTGTTTCTAATCTGTATTTATCTAGCTTCAACTCCTAAACATTGGAGCTTACTATGCCTTTTTCTGCTAGATTAAAGAGCTGTCTATTATCAGAAATCCCTTCCCTGTGCAGATACTTGTAGCCCACGTGTTCTCAAACTGGGGGTCGGGACCCCTCAGGGGGTCACAAGGTCATTACATGGGGGGTTGTGAGCTGTCAACCCCCCCCCTCAAGCCCCACTTGCCTCCAGCATTTATAATGGTGTTAAATATATTAAAAGGGTGTTTAATTTATATGGGGGGGGGGTTGCACTCAGAGGCTTGCGATGTGAAAGGGGTCACCACTAAAAAAGTTTGAGACCCACTGTTATAGCCAGTGATCAATTCACCTATTAACTTCTCTTGATGAAACTAAATAGACTGAGCTTCTTGAGTCTCATGGTGAGGCAGGCTTTCCAGACCTTGAATCATTCAAAATACACTTAGGAGCACTATCCTGTGGATACATAGCTCTAATAGTATTGAAAGATTCAGTGTCACCTCTACTGAAGTACACTCTGGGGTGTCACTCTTCAAGCGTACCATGGGTTCTCAGCTTGAGGTTTGTGACCTCCAGGTGGGTGATGAATAGGGGCTTGTCCTTTCTAGATTGCGAAATGGATAGCCCCGCTAGATGAGAGCGGTCCCCATTATAGAAAAAGAGGTCCTGGTATTAAAGAGTTTGAGAACCAGGCTACACTACATCTGGGATCAACACTCTGAGATCAGTCCACCAGTGGTCAATTTAGCGGGTCTAGTGAAGACCCACAAAATCGACAGATCACTCTCCAGTCAACCCCTATACTCTACCCACGATGAGAAGAATGAGATAAGTAGACAGAAGGGTTTCTCCTGTTGACCCCCTGCAGTAACTCGACCTAAGGTACATTGACTCCAGCTTAGTTATTCACGTAGCTGGAGTTGTGTAGCGTAGGTTGACTTACTGCAATATAGTGTAGACATAGCCCCAGTAAAGTATACAAAAAGCAGGAAGCCTATGAGAGAATAATTGGGTCCCACGGACAACTGGGGAAGCAATTAGAGGAGGAAATTGCAGTGTAAGTAGTTTTCCCAGAAGAAATGTGATTTCCATGCATGAATCTTTGCCACTGAGGATGTTGGGGGGATACCTAACAAAGACCTGCTCTTTAGTGGTGACAAAGCTGAGGCACTGCGAGAGGCTGAAGTCTGAAAAAAGGAAATCCTAGAACTGATAAATTAAAAAGAGTGACAAGTCACTAACAAGAAATGCAGCCTCATTAAAATCAGCAATTGTACATTGACCCTGATAATTACACATCAGTGAGTCTGACCTCAGCCCCAGAAAAACTGTAGCATGAAAGTTACCATGGAACAGGAAAATTGGTTGAAACAATAATTAGAGCACTATAAAACCCTTAGAAGAACCTGATCTGATAGCTACAAACTAGTGCGTGCAAAGAAAAATCATGCCACTCTAATCTATTAGAATTCTCTGAATGCATCAGCAATATTGTGAATAAAGAATGACCCAGTTGTCATGATTTTGGGGGAGATTTCAGAAGACTTTGACAAAGTCCCTTCTGAGATGCTGTTAAGGAATTAAGTAGCATGGCGTGAAAGGTTAAGTTTTGTCATGGATCAGAAACTGGCTAACAGAGAGAAAGTAGGAATAACTGATACAGTTTCATCATGGCCAAAGGTTAGTAGTTGTGTGCCACAAGGTTCTGTACTAGGACAGGTGTTTACCATGTTTATATGTATACATTTTTTTAAGTGCCTAAAAGACTTAGGAGTACACCTGGTCAGAAAATGGGGGCATCCCCCACAGAAAGTTTTGACTTCTTGATGGGAAGAAAAAAAAATCAAAACCTAAACAGTTTTGGACAAATACTAACACTTTCCATTTGGAAATGCTACCAGTGACTCATGAGATTTGTAGTTTGGATGCCTCATGCCCACATTCTCCTCTATGGGCCAGGCACCCTGATTAGTCTACATCTCCCCTCTTGTTGAGCCATTGTGATGCATCATGGGAGTTTACAGACATGGTGCATCATGGAAGATGGTAGTCTGGTTGCAGAACTTGGCCCATAGAGAAGAATGGGGGCATGAGGCACCCAAACAACAACTCCCATGAGGCACACTTTTGGCATTTCCAAATCCAAATTTTGGATTCTTGGTGACATGTCAAAAGTTTCTGAAAAAGTAATTTTTTCAAAAAATTAATGTAGTCAAAAACTGAGTTTTCAATGAACCCTACTTAGGAGCCTGGAAGTCACATTGTCAGAAGCAATTTGGCAATTTTTATTCACTTAAGGCCCATTGAAGTGCAATAAGCCTTAGTTTCCTAAGTACCTAAATCACTTTTGAAAATGTGACTTAAGCTCCTAGGTCCTTCAGTGATTTTAAAAATTTACCTAGTCTGGAAAAGGGGATGAGCAGTGAAGTAACAAAATATGCATATAGCACAACATTATTTAAGTTCAACAACACTGGAGAAGACTGAGATCTAGCACAGAGTTGTGGTGGATTCTCCATCACAGGCAATTTTTAAATCAAGATTGGATTTTTTTCTAAAAAGATCTGCTCTAGTCCAAAAAGGAATTAGGCTGGGGAGGTTCCATGGCCTATGTTATACATGAGGTCAGACTAGCTTATGACAATGATCCCTTCAGGCCTCGGAATCTATGAACCTGTGCATCAAAGCTAGATGAACAGACATCGCAATGGCAGATGAAACTCAGTGTAGACCAGAGGTCCCCGAAGTGTGAGGTACACCCCCTAGGGGTGTGTGGGGCATGGGCAATGGGTGAACCATAAGCTTGGGGACCTCTGGTCTACACTGAGTTTCATCTGCCATTGGGGAGGGGACCTTGGGCTGGAGCATGAGCAAGGCTCTTTGGGGAAGCACAGCCTTCCCCAGCATATTACACCTGCCGCCCATAGCGTGGAGGAAAGTCCGAGGCGGGGGGGCATGGCAGGGCATGGATCAGCCCCTAGGGGTGTGGGGAGGGAGCACCATCCAGCCCTTCTCTGCCCCCAGCTCTGCTCCAGTCCCACTCATGGCCCTGTACCTGGCCCAATCCCCAGCCTCAGCGCGGCTTGGCTCCCAGCCTCGGCCCCTGGCCATGGCCCCACTCCCTGCCTCAGGCCCACCCCCAGCTGTGGCCCAAGCCTTGACTCTGTCTGCATCCCCCCACCCCAAGTCACAGCCCCACTCCTGGCTCCAGCTCCTGGAGGCAGACAGGGGAAGGGGAAGGTGCGACCCTCAATAGTTTGGGGATTGCTGGTGTAGGCAAATGCAAGGAAATGCACATTGAAAGCAGTCATCTGAACTCCAACAAATTATTTGGTTTTAAATTAACCATAACCACTTAAGGAAAAAGACCTAGACATTGTGTAATTGGAAAAAAAAAATCTCTGCTCACAAGATAGCAGTAGTTAAAAAACCAACAAAATATTAGCATGCACAGGAATGGGATGGAGAATAATACTGGAGCTATTCCTATGTCACTAGGTAAATTAGTGAGATGACCTTATCTGGAACACTGTTAGTCTCTGGTCACACTCTCTGTAAAGAGAGATAGTATATCTGAAGCCCCTCTGTTTTGAGTAATGAAAATGATGTGAGGCCTTGAAAGATTTCCACATGAAAAGAGACCGAGTTTGTTTTGTTTAGAGACAAGAGAAATAAGAAGGGATATTCTAGAGGAAAACAAAATTCTAACTGAGTGAGAAAGTCAGTCAGGATGAATTTATCAAACACAGAACAAAGATGATCAATAAAATTGAAAGGCTGAAATTTCAAAATGGATAAAAGGGAACAGTTTTTATACATTGCAGAATGAGCCCAGGGAACTCATTGCCCCAGGATAATGTGGCGGCCAAGAGTTTAGCAAGATTCAAAAAGGTATTGGACATTTACATACACTGGAACAATTTACTAAGGGTTGTAGTGGATTCTCCATCACTGGCAATTTTTAAATCAAGATTGGATGTTTTTCTAAAAGATCTGCTTCAGGAATTATCTTTGGAAGTTCTATGGCCTGCGTTATACAAGAGGTCAGACTAGATCACCACAATGGTCCCTTCTGGCCTTGGACTCTATCAATCTATATGGGAATTGAGAACATCCACAATTACATTAGATCAGATTATGAAAAATAAAAGTACAACCACAATAGTTTGGAAGGGATATAAACCCTCATCCTTTAAGGCACAAGAGGACCTCAAACTGACAGACGTTAAGAGGAAACTATAAATTGTCCACTAGAGGGTATTTTTCCCCTTCCTCTAAGGTATCTGGCACTGTCAGAGACAAGACACTGGGCTAGCAGGACCACTGGGCTGATCCAGCCTGGCAATTCCTATATTCCCAGTACATACTGCATACGACCAGGGCACAGCTGGCAGGCTACCCAATGTAGCCTCTCTGTCCTGCACTCACAGCCCCAGCCAGAAGCAGGGTTGGCAGGCTTAGATGGGCTCAATCACAGCCCTTTCCCCCCTCGTTCTTCCCTCTCAGCTCTCCCATTCACTCTCCCTTTGTCATGCTACTCAGACACTTTTGACAGTTCTGCCGCCCAAGGAGGAATGAACAATGGCCTTGGAGAGAGAAGACAGATGGACAGAGACAGGGCATTGGACTGACTCACCCTACGGTTCTGCAGGACCAAAGCCAGGATGGAGGCCACAAGCAGGAGGAAGAGGACAAGGATAAGGCCAAAAGAGGTCTGCCCATCCAGAATGGGATGAGGACCAGAGAGCTGGGCACCTGTAAGGGGAAGTCACAGTTAGAAAGCAGGGTGAAAGGGGGGCAGTTGGAATGGGATTGCACTGAAGGGGCTGACATTGGAAAGGGAATAGTAGGATTGGTCTGGCAGGGTAGGGGTGGGGAGTCAGGGGGATTGGGACTAGTTCAGGGTATGGATGAGGTTTGGAAAATGTTGGCTGGTCAAGTGGAGCAGAAATCTTGGGGCACAGGGAGATGGAAGTGGGGCAGAGTGGGGCACAGGGGAGACTGTACCTGTAATATACAGCTCATATTCCACAGCTCCCAGCCTCCCTTCTGAGCCATGGACGCTGCACTCCCAGGTGCCGATATCCTCCTGTGACACATGGGTCAGTTCCAGGGTGGAACCCAGATAGTAGCGCTGGACTGCTGGGCTCCTGGGAGTAGCCTCAAATGAGCTCCCATTGCTGAGGCCTGAACTCAGTTGCCTCCACTGAAAGTGCTCGTGCCCCCTGGGGTGGGTGAGGCTGCAGATAAGCAGCAGATGAGAGCCTTCAGCGACTGGCCCTTTGATACTTGGGGTGACTGTGGGGGAGGGAAACAGAAATACCCTCAGCAAAGAAAGCAGAGCATCTTCCTGCCCCACCCCTTCATCACCTCCTTCCTCTGTCATGTTCCTCCTTTTTCACTCACACCTTCTCGGATTGACTCCCTGGCTCCTCCCCTCCCCCTCATTTTCCTACTTTAAGACAGATTTCTTAAAGAAAAATAATTGAACCGCCATGAGAAACCTCCCTATGGCACAGCATCCTGTGGATAGAGACACTCCATTCCTGTGCAGCTAAATGCCCAAGCTGAGACACAGGGTCTCTCCCCATGGGGAGGCTGGACAGGCCAAGAACAGCCCAAACTCACCACATTGATGTGCAAGGATATTTTCTCCAAGCCAGTGAAAGTCACTGGAGGGGAAGAGTGCCCTTGGCATCCTCTTGGCTTCCATTGCTCACCTGTCATCACTCCCAAAGTCACGTCCCTAGTGATGGTCGTGCCATGGATAGAGACAGCACAGCAGTATTGCCCTGCATCCTGTGGCCCCACTTCAGGGAGATGGAGGGTGAAGCTCCAGTTGCTCCCATTCCTGGAGATGTCCCATATTTTCAGATCCCCTCCTGCAAGATGACTCCAGCGGGCTGACACCCCTAGAATGCTGGAAGCACTGGGGTCTCGATTCAGGAGGCAGGGAAGGTTGGCAGCAGATCCTACCGCTGCATAGACTACAGGAGAGACTGGGCCAGCAAAACCTGGAGAAAACAAAGAGTGTAGGGCAACATTAGGTGGTATGAGGTCCACCGAACTGCAACAGAAGAGGAGGTTACCACCCCTTGTGGGGAGGGGATGCTGGGACAGAGAGGAGCCATGACTGGGAAAGCAGGGAGGGAAGCAAAGAGATCCAAGGAGGCTACTCATGATAGGGCAGGAGTTGGAGAGGAGGGGGCTATTGTGAGAGGCCAGAGGTTTCTGGGAGCTGAGAGGGTGAGTCGGAGGCCAGAGTTACCTAGAATTTGAAGGTTGAATGAGGCAGAAACTCTCTCGTCATCTGAGTATGTGAGTTCGCAGCGCCAGGACCCTGAATCGCTCACAGTTGGCCTGGAGATGGATAGAGCCCCATGGCGGGAACGGAACCTGCTGGAGATGGGGACCAGGCTACCATTATGGAACCAGCGCATCCCCACAAGCTTAGCTGGGTGACTGGAGTTACAGTTTAGCAAGAGAGGCTCCATTTCCACCAGGAGGCCTGGGGGATTGACAGTCACTGCGGAGAAGAAGGGAAGAGAGAAGTTAATGTCACAGGGGAGGCATCAACCATTCCCTCTTTGGAGCTCCCAGCCCCTCTCTGTGGGGCATTGAAAGGACAACCAACCTGTCCTTGATCTCCCCGTTTTCCTTGTGTTTATCACCTAGAGATTTCCCTCTCTGGAACTCTCAACCCATGGGATGAAGACAGGGGTGTTGCCTAATCTCAGAAGGCTGCGTCTCATTTTCTAACCTGCTGTTACAGTCCTGGGCTCCCCTCCGACCCCCAGGACTTTTGGTCCTAACTGACAGTACCCTGCTGTTCCAGGGATCCAGCTTCTCATACCTGTCACCATGCCCAACTCCAACTGGCAGCGCCGAGTCTCCTTGCCATATCTCACCAGCGCCTCGTAATGGCCTGCATCTTCACTCAGTAGTGGCTCAATCCAGAGGGAGAAGTCCCCTTGGCGGAAGCCGGTTTCCCTAACTGAGGCTCGGGGCATCATGGATCGGGCTCTTTTCAGGAGACCACTGTACTCGACCTCCAGCACCATGTGGGGCTCTTTGTGGGAGCTGGGGATATGAGCAGGGGAAATGAGTTAGTGCTGGGAGAGGGAGAGGATGGGGAAAAAGGAGCAGAGAAAGACAGGGGAGGAAAGGCAGTGAGAGGGAGAAAAAGCACATCAGGGGAGAGAGGATGGGAATCAAAGACTGTGGAGGAGGAGAAGAAAGAGGAAAGGAATCAAAAAGCACAGCATCCCCCCCCCCTCGCAGCCTGCATTACCTTTCCCCATGCCGCTCCCAGCGGACAGCTGTCTTCTCATACAGCTGCTTCCAGCTCCTCTGCAGCTCATGAGCACTCAGGTGACAGGGGAGCACAACCAGGTCTCCCACTTTGGCCCACACCCTCTGCTCCTTTGGTGCTCCAGGGGAAGTGCTGCTGGCTGCAACAAGACAGAGAACTGAGTGGGGGAGGGGAGGGTTAGGGTTAGAAATGGGGATGGAGAGATTTTTTTTACTGTCCTAAGAGGACCCTGCCAAGGAGAATGGAGGAGGGCTGGGGAATAATATGGGAATAAGGGAACACTGAAGGGTCAGGAAAGCAAGATCTGCCAAGGGTTCAGCTTTGAATTGCTAAAATCCTGTGGGCCAAGTAAACCTTAAATATCCCCAGTGCAACTGCCCTCCACCCCCCAAAATACTCAGCCCCCCTTACCATTGGTCACCAGCAGCACGAGGGCGAGACACAGTGGCATAAATGCCAATGTCATGGTGGCATCAAGGAGACGAAGGGGATGTGTCTCCACACTCACTTCACCGCCAGAATGGATCCAAAGCTTCAAGGGACAAGTGAGAATGAGGCATGGACTGGACAAAGAAGGGGGCTGGTGAGTGGGTCGGTCAGACTCTCTCGTTCACTCGCTCTGTCACTCGCTCTCTCTCATTCTGATCAAAGCCTTTCCCTAGATGCCCTTATAATGCGGGTGGGCAGCTAATTTCCTCACAGCACTGAGAAGATGCGTCACAGCCAAGAAACCAGCATCAGAATGAGGCACGTGCAGAAAGAAATGGAGACAGAGGAGGAAGGAGTCAGAGATCGTGTTCTAAGCATCTTTTAGTGGAAATTCTCTCTCTGGGTTTCTGTTGTTTTCTTCACAGTTTCGCTTCTACCCAGACAGCGGAAAATTTGTAGAAGACACTTCCCAGCAAGTGCCCTTCATGTTTTTCTTTCATCTCTTACCTTTTTTGGTTTGATCTTTACGCCTCACTGTTTCTGTCAATTGTTTTAGTCTTTTCAAAATGCCTTGCTCCTCTTTCCATTTTTTCTTTTACTTTCTCAAATATATGCTTTCTTTTTCTGTTTTTCCAATTCACAGGGGACACTAAATGAGGAGCTGAAACAGGAAGGACAGACAAATAACCCAAAAGGACTAAAACTAGTGATGGCATAGGTCCTGGAACTAGGAGTGCTTGGGTGGTTATCATATACAGCAGGGGTCGGCAACCTTTCAGAAGTGCTGTGCCGAGTCTTCATTTATTCACTGTAATTTAAGATTTTGCGTGCCAGTAATACATGTTAATGTTTTTAGAAGGTCCCTTTCTATAAGTCTATAATATATAACTAAACTATTGTTGTATGTAAAGTAAAAAGGGTTTTTAAAATGTTTAAGAAGCTTCATTTAAAATTAAATTAAAATGCAGAGCCCCCTGGACCGGTGGCCAGGACCCAGGCAGTGTGAGTGCCACTGAAAATCAGCTTGTGTGCCGCCTTCGGCACGTGTGCCATAGGTTTCCTACCCTTGATATACAGGGTTTACAGTTTGGTTCAATGGCTCTCAGCACCCCCCCCCCAAAATTGTTCCAGCTCCAGTGGGAGCTGGGGCCAGGAAATAAAGTGAGCTTCAGCCAGGACAAATGTGACTAGTAGATCCAAAACCCAGGACCACATTGGAAGGGAGATGGCCAGGAGGAGCTGAGGGAGGAGGCTGCAGAAAAGGTTACTGTGCTCTGAGGGCTGCATGGAAAGACATTGCATCCCTGAACAGGGAGGGAATGATCCCTCTCTATCCACTTCTGGGGAGACCCCACTTCAGGTCCTGTGATGTGGGGGCTTCTCCCAGCTCCCGTGTAGGTGCTGGGAAGTTCAGGGAGAACAGAACTGAACTTTGCATAGTGCAAGTCATAGATTCCCATCCCTGTCACACATGGGGCCCCCTTGTCACCTCAGAGAATCCCCTCTTCTGTGGCTCACACTTTCCAGCACCCACTGGTTTTGGCTCTATCTGACTTAATCATGCATTTGCCCTCCCTGGTGACTTCTGACTGTGCCCCCTTCTGCACACACATCCCCCACTAACTGGAGTAGGCGGGGCCTCTCCCTGGGGTGGGGGAGCACAGGGTGACTCAGGGGCACAATTTCACCTCTGCTGGAGGATCTCTTTCTCTCTGTGTTTTTTGTCAGCAGAGTGATCAAGAGGGAGGAATAGGGAAACACAGAGAAGCGGGTAACAGAGAGGAGAGGAGAGGAGAGGTTGGAGAATATATTACAGTTAAAGCAGAGGGTGTTTTTCCTCCTGTTCAGCAAAAACAGTCCCTGGTGTCCGGTCTAAGCAAAGGGTATAGACTTTCCATTCCACTGAGTCAGCATCAAAGGGATGGCATGAGTGCGTGGGCGAAGGAGAAAGAGCAAGAGAACGAAAGAAAGAGGGGCCTGCAGCATAGCGAGGAGACACGTGGGGCTTCCCTCTTAGCAGGGCTGGCCTGAGGGAAAATGGCACCCTGGGCAAATTTGTATTCTGGCGCGCGCACACACACACACACACCTTGGTCCCTGTGGGCACAATGCCCCCCCTTGCCCTGGCCACTGTGGGCTCCCTGCCACTTCCTGCACCCCCAACCCCTATACTGTGCCCCTAACCATTGCACCCACCATTCTGCACCCATGTGGGAAAACTGACCAGTATTCAATCACCCCCTTGAATACTGCTCCTCTGCACACCCCTCAGGGGCTGCAAGGGGGGGTGCAAAGTCAGGGTTCCCTGCATCCAGGTCACTTTCCCCACCCGTGCTGTGTAAGAGGAGGGCAGAAGAGCAGCAGGTCCTGATGTTTGCCTCACAGCGCAAGCCAGGTGGGGGAAGTGATCTGGATGCAGGGAGTACTTGGTGTTGCTCCTCTCTCGCTCCCCTCTCCCTCACACACACACAGCCCCATTGCAGGGATGGTGACCTTGAGCAGTATCTGTACATCATCACTGTCCCTCCTTCCTCTGCAGGGAGGGAGCAAAGAGAAAGCTGGGTGCCGCCCCACACAGGGCATGGTACTCCCTTGCCAGCTAGGAGCAGTTTCTGACTCTAGAGTGGCAGCACGCCTCTGTGCTGCCATGCAGCACCCCTTTAACCATGGTATCTCTGGGTGGTTGCCCAGATGGCCCACCCCGAAGACTGGTCCTGACTCTCAGGCCTCATCTGTCCCACCCCTCTCCCTGGCCCCACTCCAGAGCGGCATAGGACCCTGCTCTCCATCCTTCTGCTCTTCCCTAATCTCCTAACCTCACCCCCACAACCCTCATCATCTCCACTCAATCCTTAATATTGGCCCAGGTATTAACTCCACACAGCATTGGAAGGGTTGTCTTCAAATAAAAGAGCTCATCTCCTCATGTGATGGGTTTGGTCAGAGACCCCCTTGGGTCTGTCACCTGATGTGCTAAACCTACCTCTGAGCCCATTTTCCCTGTCAGCTTGGGACTCCAGAACCCTATCTTGTTGAGCCAGACAGGCAAGCCTACAGCAACACATCCCCAGGGTCTGAACCACATCCCCAAAACTGCAGGCTTTAACTGAAAGCCACTCAGCAGGTACTCCTGTCTCCAGCACCCAGACCCCAATGGGATCCAAACCCCAAATAAATCTGTTTTACTCTGTATAAAGCTTAGAGAAGGTAAACTCAAATTGTCCACTATCTACAATACCGATAGAGAGAGTTATGCACAGCTGTTTGATCCCCAGGTATTACTTACCCTGGGTTTACTAATAAACAAAAGTGATTTTATTAAAGTACAAAAAGTAGGATTTAAGTGATTTCAATTAATGATCGAACAAAGTTACCAAGCAAAAACAAAAAATACAAGTCTAAGCCTAATACATTTAAGAAACTGAATATAGGTAAATCTCACCCTCGGAGATGTTCCAATGAGCCGCTTCCATAGACTAGACTCCTTCCTAGTCTGAGCCCAATCCTTTCCCCTGGTATAGTCATTGTTCCAGCTCAGGTGGTAACTTGGGGATTTCTCATGACTGGCAGCCCTCTTTGTTCTGTTCCACCCCCTTTTATAGCTTTGGCACAAGGCAGGAATCCTTTGTCTCTCTCTGGGTTCCCGCTCTTCTGTCTAAATGGAAAAGCACTACATTTAAGATAGATTCCAGTTCAGGTGACATGATCACATGTCACCATAAGACCTCCTTCATAGCCTAGTAGCTGGAAGACATGTACATAGGAAGGCTTGCAGGTAAACAAACCCATTCACAGTTCATTAATTCTGAAGCACCCTTAATGGCTTCCACTTAACATATTTACATTAGTAATACAAGTTTATATCTTATTCTCCTAACTCCAGACATAGAAATAATACATGCAAACAAATAGGCTGAATGCACTCAGTAGATCATAAGTTTTGTAATACCTTACAAGAGACCTTTTGCATAAAGCATATTCCAGTTGCATTATATTTAAACTCATAAGCATATTTCCATAAACATATGGAGTGCAACATCACATCTTGCTCTTAAAAAGGGAGGCCAGAATTTAGCTGTATACATTTAGCAGTCGCCTAGGGCACCAGGATTCGGGGGGCAGCATTTTGTGCGCTCCCCACGGGAGCTTCCAGTTCCGCTCCCCTCACGCCGCTGAAGAAGGACCTTCTGCCGACGTGCTGTGGAAAACAGCAGCAGGCAATTGAGCAGCTCAATGACCGCTGCTGTCGCCTATGGCATTTCGGCGGAGGGTCCTTCTTTGGTGGCGCGATGTGAGCGGAACTGGAAGCTCCCATGTGCCCCGTGGGGAGCGCACAAAATGCTGCCCCCCAAATTCTGCCTAGGGTGCCAGAAACCCTGGCACCGCTCCTGGCTGTATATCTGTCACTGCCTGGGAAAGTAACCTAAAGCTCAGGCTTGGAGAACTGAGGGGCTGGGACTGAGAACAACGCCTCTCATACACAAGGAGATGTTGATGGGTTATTGTGGTGAGAGGGTGTATTCTGAAATGATAGCTTTTGAGGCATTGTTTTACTCAGCGTGAGGCTCTATCTTTAGAAATAACATCTGACATTTCTCTCTAATGACCCATTTTAAATGCTGACTCCATTGAATGGCACCTTCGTCATCTCCCAGCACAAAACCCCACTGGCATAAAATAGCAATGACTGCAGTGAGGTCACCACTGAGACACGTTGGCAGAGCTGTGCGTATGGCTAGGCTAGGAAAGCAATAGCAGAAGGGGCTGAAGGTGAGGACTGAGGGGCATGGGCAGAGCTGGAGAAGGCAATGGGAACTAGGATTAGAATACAGGAGGGGCTGAAGTTCGGAAGCTTAGTATTGGTACATTTGGCTTTGGCATTAGCTACCTTTGATCAAGTTTTATTGACCATTTTAGTGAATTCTTTATTGCCTTTTGGGTTTGTTTGTGTTTCTTTTTAATTATGTCGTATACATGCAAGTTCAATTCCTGGCACTCCCCATCCCTGCTCCCACTAGGGCCACAATGAAGCCTGGACCTTTGCAGAATGCCTCTTGTGAGGGTCACCCCTTTCTTTCTACCTTGCAGTGGGGGGCAATGCCCTGTATTGTAAAACGTGCCACCTGTTTCCCAAAGAGTTGTCAGCAACCCACTTCTTTAGGCTTCAAAGGGAATTTCTGACCCAACTAAACAGGTCTAATTAGAATCAAACAATAGAACTTTGGTTAATGCAAACCAAGTTTACAGTTAAAAAAAAAATCAAGAAAAAAGTGACTAATTTTCCAGTTATATTTAAGAGGATTTAAATGCAGAAAACTTTGGAAAATTAAAAACCACTAACTATGCAATCCTTTCTAGATTCTTAAGGCCAATAGGAACCATTAGATCATCTAGTCTGACCTACTGTATATCACAGGGCATAGAATTTAACCCAGCTTCTCCCATATTGAGCTCAGCCACCTTATAAAATCCCTTTGAGATACTGCAGGGAGTTTGGAGTATGCTCAGGACCACAGTGAGTCTGTTGCAAAACTGGAAATAGAAATTAAGTTCCTGACTTCCCAACTTGACTCCTCCAGATCATGACACTCGAGGAATTAAAGCCCCCCCAATTCAGCACTTATGCAGGTATGTAAATTTAAGTACATGCTTAAGTCCCTTTCAGAAAAGCTCTGATATACGTATTTAAAATTTTTTTGGTCCTGATTAAAGAGACTTTTTTAAAAATCAGGTATATTAAATCAGTAGTTCTCAACCAGGGGTACACAGAGGTCTTCCAGGGAGTAAATCAACTCATCTAGATATTTACCTAGTTTATAACAGGCTACATAAAAAGCACTAGCAAAGTCAGTGCTAACTAAAATTTAATATAATGACTTGTTTATACTGCTCTATATACACCACACACTAAAATGTAAGTACAATATTTATATGCTAGTCAATTTTATAATATACGGTAAAAAATGAGAAAGTAAACAATTTTTCAGTAATAGTGTGTTGTGATGCTTACAAAAGTCAGACAAAAAAAATGCAGAAGTAAGTAGTTTAAGTGAGCTGAAACTTGGGATACACTAGTCCTGAAAGTAGTACAATGGTCTGGAAAGGTTGAAAGCTACTGTATTAAATAAAAGGTTTCTTAATAAAACATTAAGGTTGCACAGTTAAAGGGTTTAAAAAAAGTCAAAATATAGAAGCAAAAGGGTTAGATTTTGCTCTCATCTCCATCCACTCAACTTTGTCTTGACTAAGTGTAACAGCAAAAATTGTGCTCAAATATCTTACAGCACATCTGTCTGCTCCTCATTGCACATCCTGTATGTGGGGGGGTGGTTATTTGTTTAAGTTTCCTATTATGGGGTGGTCCTTACAGCACCATAGTTAAAGTTGTTTGGACCTGGTTTGTCAAAGTGCTCTAAAATCCATATGCAGACTCATATTGGCCTGAAGATTGCCTTTGTAGTTGAAGGTCCTGGTTAGAGTTATTAGCAGTGTAGGTTTGAAGTCAGTTGGTAAGGGAGCTATCAGACAGATTCCCCTGCCCTCCTAATTTGCCCAAAATTAAAGAAGAAAATAGCCACATACAAACCTTATCACTAGACAGCCCCTGAGCTCATGTGGTGTCCACCACCAACCAGCTTCAAAATTAAACTCAGTAATTATTAATCCTTCATTCTGGTTCCATAAAGTGATGTGCATGACTGACCCAAGGCTTCTTAATGACATTGGGCCTCCAATTCTCACACTTCAGCCCCTGTGTACTACCCTGGTAGTGCAAATGGCTATATACTCCCACTTTAAGGCCCTATGGTAGGGCAGGACTCACCAGCACAGCACCTCCTGCTGGTCATCCTGGGAATTAGCTCTTCCAGCCCAGAGTGCCCTCTGCAGGCCAGTCTCACCTGCCACTGGTCCCCCATGTCCCCCGCAGACCCTGGTGGCTTTTATATCAGGGGTCTGCCCCCCACAGCAACCCACAATCTGGGTCTGCCCACCCAGGGGAATCCCCCAACCCTCTATCCCTACTTTGGCTGAGTGGCTACTGCCAGTCACTATCTAGCCCCCACTCACTGGGGCAGACTGCAGTCTTAACCACTCATCATCAGCAAGGGGGGTTAGGACCTGCTGCTTTTACCTATCTCCAGGCTGCCCCTCTGCAGCCCTTGTACCTATTTGGACCTTTTAGCAAGGCCTGCAGTCTGGGGTTTTTCTTGGCTAGAGCTCCCCAGCTCCCTCTGCCCTTCCCCAGCACTACTCCACTTCAGGCACTCTTGTCTGCTCACAGGCAGCCAAGTCCTTCTCTCTCATGAAGCAAGACAGAAAGTATATATTCTAACTTCTAGCCCACAGCCCTCTTATAAGGGCCAGCTGGGCCCTGATTAAACTGGCCACAGCTGTGGCTCCTTTCCCAATCAGCCTAGCTTTTCCCCACCACAGCCCTCTGCAGGGCTGCTTTTAATCCCTTCAGGGTCACCCCGCTTCAGGCCCCTTTACGTGGCCAGAGAAGTACACATTGGCCATAGTGGAAATGAGAATTGGGTCTAAAGAGGCTGGAGCAAAATTTGTGTGTAAAGGCATAATTTCAAAGTGTTCTAAAATTCACAGGAAGAGTCAGATTGGCCTAAAACTTAGCACACTACAATGGGGGCTAGTGTGGATTTTTTTGCTGCAAATATAGCAACATTTAGTAAAGAGGTTCCCAAGATATAGCTCCAACCAATTACCTGTTTTTAATTACTGGCTCAACACTTGCCATAGGTACCCATGGCTGAGACTGGGGAGTGTTCAGAGGACAGCCAGACTTTCTGTATGTCACAGGCACACCATAGTGAGACTGGAAGGAGCAGAGAGTGGACAGGCTCATTGCGTGCCAAAGATACATAGTGCTAAGACAGGGAGTAGAACAGGCTCTCAGCACTGAGGAATGAGAAGCTGAGAATAGGTAGGCTCTGTGTATGCCACAAACACAGTGCTGAGACTGGGGAACTGAGAATGGGCAAGCTTGGTGTACACACACACAGTCCGATTGGCCTGAAAATTGATATGCCCACTCTGGGTGTAGGGTAGAGTCTGAACTGCATATTTTAAGTCATTTGGTCAAAGATCTGCTGAGTGATATATAGCCTCATTACCCATTTATCAAATGCTGGCTCAGTGCATGTCACAGATACAGTGGTGAGGCTGGGGTGAGAACAAAGAGAACATCACTTGGAGACAGCTCACATCTCCCTGGCAAGCCTCCTGAATCACAGAATCATAGAAGATTAGGGTTGGAAGAAACCTCAGGAGCTCATCTAGTCCAACCCCCTGCTCAAAGCAGGACCAACCCCAACTAAATCATCCCAGCCAGGGCTTTGTCAAGCGAGTCCTTAAAAATCACTAAGGATGGAGATATGGTACATATCAATTTCTTTGTTAAATTGACGAACTCATATAAGCTTGCAGTGTCCAGCAGGCATAACTGCACACTGCAAGACAAAGGTTCCTAGGGCTGTGTCTGGAACTGGAATAATTGGCTAGTGTCATTTGCTTGCGGGTAGCTGGGGGTAGCTTACATGACAGAGGCTGTGCATGAACAGCCCAGGAGTGATGGTCTCTCCTTGACCATCTACCCTGGTGGCACCAGATGACCTGAAACAGTTCCAAGAACTCTTCAAAAGAGTAGCAAACAGCCAAGAGATTGCCTTACATGAGGTGCAGGAGAAACAACATAAGTGGTTAAAAATCTTAGAGACTGCATCATCTGCCAAGATCTCCCTCCCCATGGATGAGGTACAATGGAGCCCGTGGAGGCCATATGGCAAACACCAGCATCAGCACCACCCACCAACAAAAGGGCTGACAAGAAATACTTTGTTCCAGCCAAAGGCATGGACTTTTTGTTTTCACACCCTCAACCCAGTTCTCTGGTAGTAGAGGCTGCCAATCAGCACAGCAAGCAACCCCATTTCCTCTCCACACCGCAAGACAAAGAGCACAAGAGACTGGACCAATTTGGGAGTAAAGTGTATTCATCAGCCACCCTTCTGCTCAGAGTTGCCCACTATTCTGCTCTACTAGCAAATTACAACTACTCTAATTATAGTAAAATACAAGAGCTCGTGGAGGACCTCCCCGAGCACAAATGTCCTCAACTCAATGCCCTTATTAATGAGGGTCAGATAGTAGCTCGCACAGCGCTGCAAGCCCCCAACAAACACAGCGGACATAGCCACCCGAACAACCGCAACAGCTGTGGTTATGAGAAGAGCATCATGACTGCAAGCTTCGGGGATTCCAAAAGAACTGCAGCTAAAATTGGAGGACCTTCCCTTTGATAGGGATAAACTATTCTTGTCTCAAACAGACGACGTGCTCCATATCATGAAGGATTCCCGAGCAACGCCGCGCACACTAGGCATACACCCACTGTATTTTGTTGCCCTTTTCTGTACCTTTTCCAATTCCTGTATATATTTTTTAAGATGGGGCAACCACATCTGCACACACTAGTCAAGATGTGGGCATACCATGGATTTATATAGAGGCAATATGATATTTTCTGTCTTATTATCTATCCCTTTCCTAATGATTTCCAACATTCTGTTAGCTTTTTTGATTGCCACCATATGATTAAGCAACTTCTATTCATTATTGTCTCAGCACTCGAATATCACAACACAGATCTTTGCATGAGATGGAAGAAATTGTTGATGATCTCCTGATTTGGGGCAAAAATAACAAGCATGAGAGACATGTTTTGCAGTGAACCAAAAACAAACAAACAACCCCCCCACCCACACACAAAAACCCCAAACCCCCACAAAAAAACAAAAACCTTCAATTGAACAGGAAAAATGCCAGACCAGACTGAATGAGATTAGTTATGTAGGACACACGTTCAGTTACAAAGGAGTTCAACAGGCCCAAGAAAGATGGAAGCACTTGTACAAATGAAAATAATCTAAAACAAGAAGTGCTCATGGGCCTATTAACACACCTAAACAAATTCATCTTTAATTTGTTAGACTAAGTGTTCCACTTAGCATGCTACTTGAGGATGATGACCACAGAATGACACTGGGATTAAAGGCAAAAGGAAAATTTTGGGGAATTAGTAAGATTTGTCACAGAAGCAACAGTGCTGAAATATTTTGAGATGAATAAAAAGCCTAAAATCTCACTCAATGTAAATTGACATGCATAAGGGCTTGTCCTTTCACAAGATGATCAGCCAGTAGCATGTGCTTTCAAACTACTAAATCACCACAGCCCGATGCTCAGATGAAGAAGAAATGTTGGGAATTGTTTTGGTTTGTGAGTAGTTTCATTAATCTGTTCAAGGTAGAAACAGACCGTAAAGAGTTGGAAGCAACATCACAGAAACCACTGAAGCACAGCCTGGACTTCGGAACAGGATCGTGAAATTGCCACAGCACTGATTAAATGTGAAAGAGGGGCCAGGTGAGGAGCTTATTGTCATGTCAAATGTGCCTGGGAATAGTGGCCTCAGGAAGGGGATTTGAAGTAAATAGGATTCACTTACCAACTGCTTCTGGAAGAAAATTTGACAAATTCAAATAAGAAAACAAAAAACGACCCCAGCTCACAACAGCTGAGGAAGTCCTTCTAGCTTGATGGTTGGGAGGAGCAGTCCAGGGATCTCCAGTCTGACTAGGACCATCAAGAGGAATTAGCTGATGATGGGTCCCTGTACAGAGGAGGTTGTTTTGTAGTATAACATGGCATGAGATCACCCCAGCTTCCAGCTGGGTACTATGAATGCAAAAGAGAGCTGGAGGTGGTCAAGTCCCACCAGGCATGAACGCTGCCACAAAGATAATAAAATGTAAATACAGTACCACTGTCAATAGAAAGAATGAGGAGCACTTGTGGCACCTTAGAGACTAAAACATTTATTTGAGCATAAGCTTTCGTGGGTTAATGCACAGGGACGGCTGACATCACATGAGATACATGATCACCCTTGGTCTAGGGTAGAGCTAGATCTACTAGAACTAAATAGGAACCTCTTATTCGTGAGCAAGTACTCAGCTTCTTAAAAGATTGAGCTGTTGCAGACCATGCTGAGTAGCAAGGGAATAACCATTGTGTAGCACTGAGCTCACCAGGGGATTGCAGACGTGTTAGTAGCAGAGAATGGCCCACAATTCATGAGTGGCTCATTTCTGCTCTCCGCATTAATGTATCAGTTCCACACCGCAAGCCACACCCTTATGTGCACTCAAATGCAGTCATTTAGCAAAAGTATTGGTACAAATAGCAAAGAACTTGAGAATCAAAATAAAAAAGGGTCCTGGCAGATTCATGGGATCCCTATTTAGCTTTAGTGGGCTGCTTCCCTGTGTGTGTGAGATTCAAGGCGTTTGAATCCAGGCACCTCTGTCTCCAGAGCAGGCTGGAGAGAGGGAAGAGGGGGGGGGAGGTTCCTCCTCTGTGAATTGATCTGTGTTCCCAAGGGGGGAAACAGGGGTGTCCCGGCCCACGGAATTGACCGGGTGGTGGCAGCCGAAGGGGAGACCTACCCTAGGATTTTGGGGTGGGGGAACATTACATTAATTGAATCTATTTCCCTATGTTAAGTTCTCCTCACACCTTCTATGGGCCATCTTATTTATCACTTCAAACAGTTTTTTTCCTCCTGCTGACGATAGCTCATCTCAATTGATTAGACTCTGCCTGTTGGTATGCATACTTCCACCTTTTCATGTTCTCTGTATGTATAAATATCTCCTGTCTGTGTGTTCCATTCTATGCATCCGAAGAAGTGAGCTGTAGCTCACGAAAGCTCATGCTTCAATAAATTTGTTAGTCTTTAAGGTGCCACAAGTACTCCTGTTCTTTTTGCGGATACAGACTAACACGGCTGCTACTCTGAAACCTATTTAGCTTTGTGAGCCTATCACAACTCACCTCACAGGCTTCCTTAGAGTCCCCGTGTAGTGAGGCAGAGTGGCCTTCCTCCGAGCAGGAGAGCGAAGGACCACTACACTCCCCCTGGTGGGTGGAGCTAAATCCACCCTGCCCACCTCACCAGAAGTCCCGGGGCTGGACAAGAAATATAAAAGGAGAGCACCAGCACTTAATTGGGCCTGGAGCATTAGAGGGAGCAGGCAGCTCTTCCAGGGAGCTGGGATCTCAACAGGATCCCAAACTAGGCCCCCAATGGAGCTGTGCCCTGTGGCTGGAGGAGACAGACGAGTGCCCTGAAGAGCTGCCAGGACCGCTGTCAGATGAATGCCCTGAGGCACTGTGGGGACTGCCAGTGGTCAAGTACCCTGAGGTAGGGTGACCAGATGTCTCATTTTGAAAGGGACAGTCCCGTATTTAAGCTCTCTTGCAAGTGTCCCAACTTTTTCTTAAAAACGGGCAAATTGTCCCATATTTTCTGTTCCTCCCCTCCCCACCCCCCATCAGTACTGGCGGGTCCTACTGCTGGCCAGATCCCTATTCGCCAACTGCCCGCCCACCAGTGGTGAGTGGGAGGGTCCAGTGACTGACAATGTGGATGGGTGTTCAAGGCTGGTGGCGGAGCAAAGATGCAGCGCGCAGGGCCGGACGCTCCCCCTGTTGGTCCATCAGCACAGCCCCTGCTGCGTGCCAGCTCTCAGCCAGCAGGGCCCTGCCCCCTCGTCCTGCTTCCAGCCAGTACTGGCTGTGCACTGTGAGCTGCGATAGCTGGTGATTGCAGGCAGGCACCTCGCGGCGGCCAGTTACATGTCGCCTCTGTTGCCCACCCATTGGCCTTTTAGGTGCTCTCCCTCTCACTGTCCTCTCCCTGCTTTGCCCCTTTGACACCCCCCCATCCCCGCTGCTCCTCGATATCCCCTCCTGCAGGGCGTGTCCCATTCCCAGTGCTGTGCGGAGATCCAGCCCCTGGTGGGAACGCTCAGTTCACCAACAGCCTGGCCAGCAGGCTCCTTCCTTCCCCCACTGCCTCTGGCTGGGCCAGCAGCCCCGGAAAGCCCAAGACCCTCTGACCTGGGGTGCTGGCCAGGAGGAGCCAAGCCCTGCATGTGCCAAAGCCCCACTCAGCACTGGCATGGGGAAGCCTCTCCACCCCTCAGCTAAGCTCTGGAGTGGCCGGGGGAGAAAGCACTTTCCAGCCTGTTCATGACCCGAACCTGCAGGCTCCACAGCAGCCCCCGGGGCAAGGGCGTAGCACCCTCTTCACCTGTGCCTCCCCGTCCCCGCTGCCCTGGGTCCTGCCGCCAAGGAGCAAGGGGCTTCCCCATCCCCTCCACTGCTGAGCCACATCTCTGGCTGGTTGCTGACGCCCCTGCAGTCAGGTTCTCTGGGTCCTGGTGCACAATGCGTCCTGAGGACTTCATCCCCTTCCAGCCCGCACTGTAGCCAGGGGACAGGAGACAGCTGGGTTATGTCAGTGGCCAGCAGTAGCCTGGAGGTATTAGCTGCCTTTTGACACTGTGCAGGCAGGAAGGGACAAGTCACTTCCAGCCACATGGGGCAGGGGGAGGGGGGCGAGGAGAGATGAGCTGTGCAAAGGCATGGTCCACGTCATCCCTTTGCCCCCTCCCCTGTGGCTGGAAGCAGCTCCCATCCCTTCCCTCCTACACAGTGCTGAAAGACTGCTACTGACCACATTCTGGTGTGAACCCTGGCAGAAATCTGGAGGGAAGGGGGGACATATGACCCTGCATGCCCTCCCCCACGTGTTGCCTAGGCTTGGGAAGTCACAGCACCAGGTACCAGGAGAGGCAGGTCAGTCCCAGGAGCCCAGCCAGGCATGGAGGACAGAGAGTGCCAAGCAGGGAGGGGAGGGGAAGAAGGGATCAGTCGGTCACCCCCCTATGTGAGAAAGGTGTACGGGAGTGTGTGTGTATCACATTTGGGTGGGTGGGTAGGGGTGTATGTGTCATCCCTCCCCATGTGAACCCTAAAGCCTTAAAGATAAGAAGGTAAATATAAAGAATCCAACTACTCAGTATTTCTTTTTAACAGGGGTTCAGTCAACTTGATGTTAATTTGAACGTTTGTACTGCATAGATCTGATTGATTGCTGTTGAACTCACCTGAATACAAGTAATTATACCAGGTGTCCCATATTCAGCATAGGGAAATGTGGCCACCCTACGCTAAGGAGACAGAGGACCTTTGGACTGCAGAGCCCTACACCCAGTCTGCGGTAGGAAGTAGCCCAGGGGAACCAGACTCTGATTTGGTTCTGCTGCCAGAGGGTGAGTCAGCGTGTTGCAGTGGGATTCCCTGCTGACTCAGCGGTAGAACACTCCCCCAGTGTTAGGACCTTGGGCTGGGATATGGTGGAGTCAGGTGGGCCTGCATCATCCTACCCCCTGCCACCCCACCTGAGGCCCAAGAGGCCTGCGTTCATCCGCTGTCCACCCGAGCCAGGATGCTAGATCCCAGAATGTTTTGTCTGCTGTGTTTGCTCTGCCCCAGCCAGGTGCTGAGCTATAGGCTGTTTGTGCTGTGCCCCACCTGGGGAGCCAGAGCTCCCTTACAGACTGCTAAGTACCACTGACCCCAGCCAGAAGGTGCTAGGCTATATAGACTGTTTGTGGCTCTGCCCCGCCCAGAGGGTCTGAGTTTCCTCTATAAACTGTGACTTGCAGTCTGCCTGTAGTGAGCCAGAGTTGCCTCTCTCCTCATTTGAGAGTGAGAGACCACTACATACTGGTTCAGAGACCCATGGACAGCAGGACACAAACCTTAGTGCCAGCAGCTAATATACTTCTTCAGCCAGAGACCATTGACCCTGGAGTGATTATAAAAGAGCAAGAAACTGCAACATAAGAAAATTGACAAGAACACTGAAGTCACCCCATTGCAAGCAGGAGAGAATGTTAATTCCAATCAGGAAGGGGCTGGAAACCTTGTCAACAGCTGCACCACTCACTGAAAGGTAGTGTCATAGCCTCTCCTGAGGGTCAGTCCTACAGGAGGAACAGAAGACATCCACACAAAACCAAGGAGTTTCCATTGGCGCTCTGTTATCTATAGGACACCCAGAATGCTACTGCATGTTCTTGTGTTGAGAAAATTAAGTCAATGACAATGAAAACACCAGGAACAGGAAACACACAGGCTCCAGGTGGCAGATCCATCTCTGCAGTTGAACAGCCAGTTGCAGAAGAAACTGTTCTGAGAACAAAAGTGGCTGAGTGAGCGGAAAGCCAATGAGGTTCAGATGAGTTAATATTATTCTGCGGCTGTTGTGTTTTGGTTGGTATTCAGCTTTATTTCCATTTGATTTTAAAAATAAAACAAAAAGGAAAGATGGTAACGGTAACCACTTGAGTCTGTGGCTCCTGGTCGCTACCACTTGGCAGGGTTATCGGCCTACATGGACAGCGGTTACAAACAACTGATCAAAAACAGGAAAAGGTTCTCATGAAGCTTTGTCGAAAAATGTTCCACTATTTTTTCCATTGTAATTCAAAATCTAAATGAAAATGATCAAAAATTAGAAATATGTACAATTTTAACCAGCACGTACTCAGGTCATGTGTCTGAGCCAGGAACTAAGGATCAATCTCTTTCCAGCACTTCTGTGCACCCTTATATGCATGATTGCTCAATCCAGGTTAAATGTAGGGATCAGTGATGACTGATTTGCATAGGGTGCCTTGGTCAGTATGAAAGCTATAAAATACCACAGAACCTGAATCCAGCAGCCTCAGCATAGAATCCTGGTCATTCTGGGCATTGTTGCTTCTGGGGCAGACACGCTTTCAGAATGTCACCCGTAAAATAGGCCTGTTGCATTTTCTGCCATTCCTGGCATGCCAGTGAAGCAGTACAAGGGAGGAAGAAGTAGGCACAACAGACTGCTTTTCAAGAGTCTCCAGGTCAATGCCAGGGGACACCAGCCATGGCTCTTCTCTGCAGTAACTGCTGCTCAAGTTAACCCAGGTGCTATTTTTCTTCAATAAACTAATCTGTTAGTTGGTTCAAAATTTGAATTGGGATTCGTAGACACCACCTGACAAATGCACACTTTATCTTTTTAAATGAGTTTATTTACAGTGCTACTTGAAAACAATATATATATTTATATCTATCACCCTTGTGATGGTTTGTGCCATAGAAAATGCCATAACTGGATCGGCTTTAATTTACAAAAAACAGCAACAAGGTAATCTGGAAGGGGGATGGAAATCAAAATTTGGTCCCTAATTATTTCTCTTTTTCTTCTTTTTTTTTAAAAAAAGCCCCCAAATGAGGAAAAACTGCAAAACAAATTGATTTATACATAAAAACAACATTTATCCTCTGGAAAAAAAATCATGGGGCCAGTTTACCTGTCATGTACCTACATTTCTGCCTGTGTGTATGCTTTAATAAAAAAAAAGTTATTTGCATGTAACATTCCTTTTCTTTCTTTCTCAGAGGGATCAGATAGAAGGCAGTTAAGGGGAGGCTTAGGATAGGGAAATATCAACATGAGATCCCTGCCCTCAACCTTCTGTATCCCAAGGAGGATGTTGGAGGGAAGATCTCAGAAGCAGAGGCAGGCGAGACCCTTGATCAAATTAGTGGAGAGAGGTGGCAAGTGAAAGGAGATTAGAGGTGCTTGTTGTGGGATGAGTTTGGAAGTTGGGATATGTCAGGTTGCTTATTGGGAGAAGGAGGGTCATCATTTTGAGGACTATTGGGATTATTTGGGAGTGGGGTACAGGAATAATCATCAGCAGTGGAGTCGGTCTAGGGGATGGGCAACCTCAGATTTGGGAGCATTGTAGGAAGGCTAGAACTTGGGGTGGAAGGGAAACTCTTAGTCCCATGCCCTCTTCTCTGTCTGAGAGCATTTCTAATCCTTCCTCATCTGAGATTGTGTGAAGCCAGAGGCTAAATGACAGTGCAAGCACAGGCTGGAATGGAGGGAGGAGAGACAGATGGAGCAGAAAAGGATAGGAAGAGAGAACTCAAGCCGAAGACCCATTTTCTGTCTTCTGTCTCTTTGGATCAACTTCATCCTATACAGGATTAGGGAGAAGGGAGAGAGTGTGATTAGCACAGTTAGAGCCCCTCCGCCCCCCCCCCCCAATTGTTTCATAGGATTTAGCCCAATATGTGATCCTACACATTGAATCACACTCTCTGCCTGTGATTCACATTGCTGCATGGTTCCCCCCCCGCAAATTCTGTTTGTTTGTCCCCCCGGAATCCCCTCTTCTCTACAGACCATACAGGTGACTGGTGCTCAGATACGCCAGTGATGGGCATGGTATAAGAACCTGGACAGATCAGTCCACATGGTATCAACACTATTATTTCCAGCACATAAACTCCACATGGATCCACACTGCCTTAGTCAGTCCCCTGGAATCCACCCTCAAAACTGGATCACCGTGACCTCATTAAAAATCTCAGTTTCACATTGGATCCAGTTTCCTACATAAGCCACAGAAATAACTGATGTATGTGAGATCCAGGGTCCCACACAATCTCAAGCATCCTACATGTAATAAGCAAGGTGGAGGATCTGGATCAATTGTACACAGCATCCACCGGGATTCCTTATCCTTCACTACATGAGATGTATGTATCCTATAGTCACACAGGATCCGTGGTGGTGATGTGACTGCTCAGTGATGGTGATTTCACCAACTCCTGGACAGGCAAGACAGCCCCCTTTTGCCCCCTCTGCTCCCAGTGCCACCACCCACCTCCTCTTCTTCCTCTGCAGATCGTTTTGCTGCATGTCCGTCCTGCTCCTGCCCATTCTCATCTCCATCTAGACACAAGCAAAACAGCAAGTCACATGTTAATACAGGCAATGCTCAAGGGAACCTGCCCCTCCTGGGGATGCCCAGAGGGGAGATTCAGTCTCCATGGCAATGCAATCCTGGCTCCCCAACACCCCCCCCACACACACACACATTAGCTGCTCCCACCTTCATCCTCTTCTCCTGCCTCTTCTTCATCCACGTCTTCAGGATTCTCCTCCTCCTCCTCCGCACCATTTTCCTCATCCTGAGTAAAACAAAGCCACAGAAGAAATCAGCTTTGGCCTACTCTTTCCATGCCACCCATCACTCCTGCTGCCTGAAACTATCCCCATCCCAGCCAGCCTGTGCTGCCAAAGCCACCTACCCTCCCAACCTTATCTCCCCACACAACCCACCTTCCATTCACTCCCCCAGCCTGCATCCCCATGCTACCTGCCTCCTCTTCTACCAGAAACCCTCCCAGATTCTCCTTCAGACTCTGCTCCCTATATCACCCACATCACATTCTAGGCTGTGCTCTTCATGATGCCTGGCCTCCCCTAGTGCCTGAAGCCCCCCCCAAACCTCCCTAGTGTGTGCCTCCCCGACATCACCTGCCACCCCAATCCCACCCCTTCCTCACAGGACTGGGCCCATCCCGACATCCACCTCTTCAATCCCCCCACCCACCCCACACTACCCATCTCCTCAGTATCCCCACCCAGCCCATACCTATCACTTTACCCTATGCCACCCGCCTCCATGATCCACCACCTCTCACCATGGACCATGCATCCCAATCCCACCTCCTCTGGTCTGCAATTTTCATTGCAAGCTACCTTCTCATTGCTCCTTGACCCATACTCCCCATGCAGTCTGCCTCCCAGGTGGCCCAGTCCCCTCTGACTTGTGCTCCCCATCCCTCTCCCCTTCACAATTCCCTCCCCTAACTCACATTCTGCCACCTGCATCCCGGATGGGCTCCGCTGGGCTGCACTCCTTATCCATTTCACCTCCCAGATTCCCTTCCCCTGTCCCAACTTGCATTCCTCAGGCCAACTGCTTCTCTCACTGCCAAAAATCCTCCCAATCCCCTCCAAACGTATGTCTTGAGGGGTGAATATATTTGGTCTCACCTCTATTATCTCCTTCTTCTTTTCTTTGCAGACAGTCTTCTCCTCCAGTTTTTCCTTCTTTTCTTTCAATTCCTAGATATGGGATGAGAAAAATAATTCTGAGATTTAGCATCAGAGAGAATGACAAAACTGGGGTTGTTTAAATTTGAAGTGAAGAGGGATAAAGGAGGACATGATAAAACAATAAGTGGGATAGAAAAGGTGATTACACAAAGGGACATTCAATTCAATGGAAAGGTAGTAAAGTTAAACATTATAAATGGAAACTTTTTTCACGTAACACACATCTGGCATGTAGAACTCATTGCCACATGATATCATTGAGGCCAAGAGCTTAGCAAATTTCAAAACGGGATTACATATTTATGTGGAAAATGAAAAAATACAGAGTTACAACAGATGGGAGAAACAAGTTTTAAGTAAAGGATATAAACCCTTGTGCTCGAGGCACAAACCAACCACTAACTAAGGTAGGTTAGAAAGAAACTTCTCCTGTGTGCAATTTATTGTATAATTGTCCACTAGGGGGTTTCCTAAATTTTCCTCTGAGGCAGCTGATGCAGGCCACCATCAGAGACAGGATATGGGATTAGATGAACCCTGAGTCAGATCCAGTATTACAATTCTTACAGCAGAATTATCATAGAATCATAGAATCTCAGGGTTGGAAGGGACCTCAGGAGGTCATCTAGTCCAACCCCCTGCTCAAAGCAGGATCAAACCCAACTAAATCATCCCAGCCAGGGCTTTGTCAAGCCTGACCTTAAAAACCTCTAACGAAGGAGATTCCACCACCTCCCTAGGTAACCCATTCCAGTGCTTCACCACCCTCCTAGTGAAAAAGTTTTTCCTAATATCCAACCTAAACCTCCCCCACTGCAACTTGAGACCATTGCTCCTTGTTCTGTCATCAGGTACCACTGAGAACAGTCTAGATCCATCCTCTTTGGAACCCCCTTTCAGGTAGTTGAAAGCAGCTATCAAATCGCCCCTCATTCTTCTCTTCTGCAGACTAAACAATCCCAGTTCCCTCAGCCTCTCCTCATAAGTCATGTGTTCCAGCCCCCTAATCATTTTTGTTGCCCTCCGCTGGACTCTCTCCAATGTATCCACATCCTTCTTGTAGTGTGGGGCCCAAAACTGGACACAGTACTCCAAATGAGGCCTCACCAGTGCTGAATAGAGAGGAATGATCACATCCCTCGATCTGCTGGAAATGCCCCTACTTATACAACCCAAAATGCCATTAGCCTTCTTGGCAACAAGGGCACACTGTTGACTCATATTCAGCTTTTCGTCCACTGTAACCCCTAGGTCCCTTTCTGCAGAACTGCTGCTCAGCCATTCGGTCCCTAGTCTATAGCAGTGCATGGGATTCTTCCGTCCTAAATGCAGGACTCTGCACTTGTCCTTGTTGAACCTCATCATATTTCTTTTGGCCCAATCCTCTAATTTGTCTAGGTCCCTCTGTATCCTATCCCTACCCTCCAGCGTATCAACCACTCCTCCCAGTTTAGTGTCATCTGCAAACTTGCTAAGGGTGCAGTCCACACCATCCTCCAGATCGTTAATGAAGATATTGAACAAAAACGGCCCCAGCACCGACCCTTGGGGCACTCCACTTGATACCGGCTGCCAACTAGACATGGAACCATTGATCACTACCTGTTGAGCCCGACCATCTAACCAGTTTTCTATCCACCTTACCGTCCATTCAGCCAGCCCAGACTTCTTTAACTTGCTGGTTATTTGGACTCTCACCTCACACGCTATGCTACCAGCACTCCTGGCTATTTTCGAGACACCACCAACTTCCTGAGGAATCATAGAATCATAGAATATCAGGGCTGGAGGGGACCTCAGGAGGTCATCTAGTCCAACCCCCTGCTCAAAGCAGGACCAATTCCCAACTAAATCATACCAGCCAGGGCTTTGTCAAGCCTGACCTTAAAAACCTCTAACGAAGGAGATTCCACCACCTCCCTAGGTAACCCATTCCAGTGCTTCACCACCCTCCTAGTGAAAAAGTTTTTCCTAATATCCAACCTAAACCTCCCCCACTGCAACTTGAGACCATTGCTCCTTGTTCTGTCATCAGGTACCACTGAGAACAGTCTAGATCCATCCTCTTTGGAACCCCCTTTCAGGTAGTTGAAAGCAGCTATCAAATCGCCCCTCATTCTTCTCTTCTGCAGACTAAACAATCCCAGTTCCCTCAGCCTCTCCTCATAAGTCATGTACTCTAGCCCTCTAATCATTTTTGTTGCCCTCCGCTGGACTCTTTCCAATTTTTCCACATCCTTCTTGTAGTGTGGAGCCCAAAACTGGACACAGTACTCCAGATGAAGCCTTACCAATGTCAAATAGCGGGGAATGATCACGTCCCTCGATCTGCTGGCAATGCCTCTACTTATACAGCCCAAAATGCCATTAGCCTTCTTGGCAACAAAGGCACACTGTTGACTCATATCCAGCTTCTCGTCCACTGTAACCCCTAGGTCCTTTTCTGCAGAACTGCTTCCTAGCCATTCGGTCCCTAGTCTGTAACAGTGCATGGGATTCTTCTGTCCTAAGTGCAGGACTCTGCACTTGTCCTTGTTGAACCTCATCAGGCTTCTTTTGGCCCAATCCTCTAATTTGTCTAGGTCCCTCTGTAGCCTATCCCTACCCTCCAGCGTATCTTCCACTCCTCCCAGTTTAGTGCCATCTGCAAACTTGCTGAGAGTGCAGTCCACACCATCCTCCAGATCATTCATTCCTGGAAACTACAATGTGTTAGTGATCTTCCTGAAAACACCATCCTGGCCACCATGGATGTAGAAGCTCTTTACACCAATATTCCACATGAGGATGGACTACAAGCTGTCAGGAAAAGTATCCCTGATGAGGCCATGGCACACCTGGTGGCTGAGCTTTGTAACTTTGTCCTCACCCACAATCATTTCAGATTTGGGGACAATTTATACCTTCAAGTCAGTGGCACTGCTATGGGTACCAGTATGGCCCCACAGCATGCCAACATTTTTATGGCTGACTTAGAACAATGCTTCCTCAGCTCTCGTCCCCTAGCGCCCCTACTCTACTTACACTACTTTGATGACATCTTCATTATATGGACCCACAGGAAGGAGGCCCTTGAAGAATTCTACCTGGATTTCAACAATTTCCACCCCACCAGCAACCTCAGCCTGGACCAGTCCACACAAGAAATCCACTTCCTGGACACTACAGTGCAAATAAGTGATGATCACATAAACACCACCCTATACCGGAAACTTACTGACTGCTATACTTACCTACATGCCTCCAGCTTCCATCCAGGACACATCACATGATCCATTGTCTACAGCCAAGCCCTAAAATACAATCTTATTTGCTCCAATCCCTCAGACAGAGACAAACACCTATAAGATCTCTATCAAGCATTCGTAAAACTACAATACCCGCCTGGGGAAGTGAGGAAACAGACTGACAGAGTGAGACAGGTACCCAGAAGTCACCTACTACAGGACAGGCCCAACAAGGATAATAGAACACCACTGGCCATCACGTACAGCCCCCAGCTAAAACCTCTCCAGCACATCATCAACAATCTACAACATCCTGGAAAACGATCCCCCACTTTCACAGGGCTTGGGAGGCAGGCCAATCCTCGCTTACAGACAGCGCCCCAACCTGTAGCAAATACTCACCAGCAACTATACACTACACCACAGAAACACTAACCCAGGAACCAATCCCTGTAACAAACCCTGTTGCCTTCTCTGTCCCCATATCTACTCTAGTGAAACCATCATAGGACCCCAACCACACCAGTCACACCATCAGAGGCTCATTCACCTGCATATCTACTAATGTGATATATGCCATCATGTGCCAGCAATGCCCCTCTGCCATGTACATTGGCAAAACTGGATAGTCTCTATGTAAAAGGATAAATGGGCACAAATCATACATCAGGAATGGTAACATACAAAAGCCAGTAAAAGAACACTTCAATCTCCCTGGACACTCAATAACAGATTTAAAAGAAGCCATTCTTCAACAAAAAAAACTTCAAAAACAGACTTCAAAGAGAAACTGCAGAGCTACAATTCATTTGCAAACTTAACAATTTGGGCTTGAATGGGGACTAGGAGTGGGCTGGCTCACTACAATTTACCTTCTTTTGGTATTGATACCTCCCAATAATTGATGAGGAGGTGTCAATACCAAAAGAAGGTAAACATCCACCCTGACTAAATTGGCCTTCAACATTGGTTCTCCACTTGTAAGGTAACTCCCTTATCTTCATGTGCCAATATATATTTATGCCTGTATCTGTAATTTTCACTCCATGCATCTGAAGAAGTGGGTTTTTTACCCACAAAAGCTTATGCCCAAATAAATCTGTTAGTCTTTAAGGTGCCACCGGACTCCTTGTTGTTTTTGTGGATACAGACTAACATGGCTACCCCTCTGAAACTTGACAATTTCTAGGTCATCCCAGTGTATGTCATTGTCAGAATAACTACCTCCTCCCTACCTCCAACCTTAGGAATAAAACCTCACTCCAGTTACAAATTTGCAGAAGTCCCCTTCTCACAGGAGAGGTTGGGACTATATTAATCCTACTTAATATAGGATTGGGGGGGAGGTGGAGAGTGTCCCTCCTCCCCATGATCAGAGACAAGAAAAGCTCTCTCAGGCTATGTCTACACTACATCTTATGTCAGCATAACCTATATCACTCAGGGGTGTAAATAAATCACTCCCCTGAGCGACATAAGTTACACCAACATAAGCACCAGTGTAGATAGCGCTATGTTGGCAGGAGAGCTTCAGCCACCCTCCCTGAACCAAGAGCTGGATCACTCCCTCCAAACTATATGCTGGGCTCCTCATTCCCAGTGTCTTGAACAATGGGATTCTAGGCCCTTCAGTTGGTAAAACAATTCCCCAGACTCACAGACCCCTCAGCACTGTGCAGTGGTTTCTAAGCTCTAGTCAGAAGGGGTTGAGATTTAAAGACCTGTCTTCCGGCCATGGCTAATGGGAGACTGACAATCCTCTGCTAGTGTCTGAAGGGTGTGAACCCCGGAGGGGGATTGTTTAGGGTAGAGGGAGAACTATTAGAAAAGGACTGAAACTGAGCCATGGAAGAGGAGTTCAGTGACCATCCTTCAACACTTAGGGATCTAGGAACCTGGGGAGCCATCTCCCCAAAGGAGTGGCCTAGAACCCCATCACTCAGACACTAGGAACTACAACCCTGAGTGGAACTACTCACATGCCTAAGTACCTTGCTGAATTGGATCCTAGGCACCCTGGGAATGGAGTGAGGGGAAAAATCCTTCTCCACCTACCTGGTGCAGGAGGTGATGTGGGTTTTCCCAGCTCTGATTTCTACCTTTTTAAATAAAATGCCCACATTCTTATTCTATATAATGAAAAGAAGCCACAGGAGAGAAGACTGGGTCCCCTTTTACCTCGATGCCCCTGGCTGCCCCTGGGAATTTGGGAGGCAGTCGGAAGAACGCAGTATTGAGCTTGCTCAGCTACTAAAAAACATTGGGCAAGCCATAAAGTACATGTTATTTAGGGTCTTTCCCATTTACCCCCACAAACCCCCTTTTAGCAGATGACTTTCTGCCTAGGTTTGCTATGAGTGCGGGCAGCTGAATGTGCTCCCCAGTCCCTACAAAACAGTAGTGGAAAGGCTGGTTCTGGGGCATTTTATTCTTTTACCATTTGGGACTTGTCTTTGTCCAAACTGGTAATGAGAGTTTATCTTTGCCCAAGGACTAATAAGTCATAGCGATGCCATCTGTTCCCTACACTCTCTTCCTCACTCTGCTCTCTCTCTCTTCACCCAGCCTCTTTCTTTCCCTCTCTTTTCCTCAGTCGTTTTCTTACCTAACTCTACTAAACTTCAGCTAGCCAAAAGAGAAAAAACATTTCTAAAGCAGCAGCTTCAGCCCCTGCAGCCTTTAAAAGAGATCCACTATAGCACTGCATATGGTGGGGGGGGGGACATACACACCCACATTTTTGGATGAATTGCTTCCCCCCCTCCCGACCTCTGTGCCCCACATAATGCAAAAATTCAAATCCTCAACACACAACCAACGCTCACAACAGTCCAACCCACAGCAGCCCCAGTACAAAGAGCCCGTTTCCACAGCACTCACAGCATATCCAATGCTGACAGCACAGAAACACAACGCGGGCAAGCATTATTCACAGCACTCAAAGAGACGAAAAATAAACATTCAGAGATACCCAGTCTATACACAAGCATAACTCGCACACACCCAGCAATCGCACGCACAGGCACTAATGTGCTCCCACTCCCGCCTTCTCCTGTTTTATTACTTTACCTTTGTTAATCTAACAAAGACCCTAAACACCACCCACCCTTGCTGGTTGGATACATCGGACCTTTTCCCCCTTCCGCAGCTACGACCCCGGGGACCCCGACCAGCCAAACTGGCACAGCCACAGATCATTTGACCAGGTCGGCACCGTTTGCCAAACGCGCCGATCCAGGGGCAGCAGAAATATCAAAGGGCTTTAAAGAAAACAATCAGGGACCAGCCCGCGCTCGGCGCAGGGTTAATGGCCAGGGACGTGAGCAGCGAAGTGAAGGGAGATCGGAGCGCAGGCAAGGCGAGGGAGAGACAAAGCGAGCCAAGAAGGGGAACGAGAGCAGCGTTGTGATCGCACAAATACTTCTGCCTCTCTCACGTGCGCACTGCACTGAGCCCTCGGGCGCCCATCGCTCCACGCAAATGCTAATTCGGCGCAAAGGACAGGAGAAAAGCCAGGGGCGAGGAAAGAGCCCCTGAGAGAAGGCGAGAGCAAAGGAAAGGGGTGGGGTGCAGGCAGAGAGCAGACAACACTGCCCTGCCCCTGCTTTCCCTGCGCCGCCGCTGTTGTGCGAAGATCTCCGAGCACTTTACAGCCATTCCCGAGCTGACAGACCGAGGGGGCGAGGGTCGGGCTCGGGGCTCACCTTGGCACCCACTTCTGCTGGCGCCTCCTCCGCGCGTTTCTCCGACATCCTGGTGCAGCAGCGGGAGCAGAGGAATCACCCACCAAGAAATGCCCGGGAGCCCCCTGTGGAAACGAGCTAGCGGGGATTGGGCAGCGGGGCCGAGGAGTTCAAAGTCCCAGCAACCCAAAGGCCAGTGGCTGCAGCTTGTGCCCCGGGGACCGAAGTGCCAGGGTCTCCCGTCCCGCCGTGCTGAGGGATATGCCAGAGAAGGGGATTTATACACCACTCGGTGACGACGGAAGGGAGGGACCTGGGGAAGGGAGGGGAAAGGGACTGGGAGGGAGAAAAGAGGGAGGCACGATGCAGAGAAAGCCAGGTTGGTGGAAAGAACCTTGGAACACTGTGCACTCACATTTGCCAAAGGATCGTTAACAATTAGGGGAAGCAGCATGGTGAGCCGAAGGGGTGCTAGGAGCCCGGGTTCAGTTCCAGGCTTCCACACCCACCTGTTGTGTGACCTTGGGTGAATCTCTGTGCCTCGGTTTCCCCACCCCTTGCCCTATCAGAGTGTGAGCTCAGGTCAGGGACCCTGTCTCACTGTGAATTTGTAGAGTACCTAGTGCAAACAGGGCTCAGATCTTCGTTTGGGGCCTCTAGGTGCCACTGCAATACAAATAACTACTAACACATTAATCTTCACCCTCTTGCTCAGAGAAGCTGAGGCTGAGAGAGGGAAAGTCACACAAGTCAAATAGAGCCAGAAGTCCTGACTCCCCGGCTCTACCGCTCTCTAACCCATTGGGCCCACATCTAGGACTAGGGGTGGAGAAAGCAATGGGGATGTGTTGGTGATGTGGTGTTTCCTTAGGTCACCTTCTGAAAATCCTAGACATGAAAAATGCTATTAGTAACCATCTTGTCCAATGTGCTGCTCTCTGCCCCATCCCTACCGCCTTGCCCCCCTCTTCTTCATAGGAGAGATGGGAACACTTCGTTCTATCGCCCAACCCAGTCACTAGCTACTGAGGCTTCAGCTATTGGTCGCTTACTGATCCCAGTTGTTTGGGCTCCCCGCTGCGTTCATGCTGGACCTGACCCAGCTGCGGGCTAGAGGACAGCTGGTGAGGAAGATGGTGCTTGGCATATAGGAAGAGGCTGAATTTGGTCTCCCTTTTGCTCAACGTTTCCCTCCTTTTGTCTCATTCTACATATCTCTTCAGCTGGTGCCTTTTCGGGCTGGCTCCTGGGCCCAGAAATCCCTCTTCGCCCAAGCCTGACATGCACCAAAGGAGCCTAATATGGTCCAGGAAAGAACTGAAATACATTCGTTAATTGATGCCCAAAATGGGGGAGGGATAGCTCAGTGGTTTGAGCATTGGCCTGCTGAGCTCAATCCTTGAGGGGGCCATTTACAGATCTGGCACAAAAATCTGTCTGGGAACTAGTCCTGCTTTGAGCAGGGGGTTGGACTAGATGACCTCTTGAGGTCCCTTCCAACCCTGATATTCTATGATTAAAATCACCACCCCTCTCTGACCCATTGCTTCATGTAACCCCACATACAAGGCACTCCACGCTGTGGGGCTTGGGTCTGGCTATGGGAGGAGTCTCCAAGGAGGTGCTGTAGTGAACAGGGCAGGGTCCCTGATTGTGGGAACAGCTCCCAGCTCCTGCAGTCCCAGCAAGAGTCACTGGAGAGTGTGGCCGGGGAGGGGGGGTTTCCAGGCAGGCCGGCAGGAGGTGCTGCCGGGGCGTGGGGGGAGGTGAGTACAACGTGTCTGGCAGAGCTGTGTGGGGCGCGGTACGCTTAAGTCGCCCGCGGTCCCTCCTGCCTGGAATTTTCCACTCCAGCAGCCCGCGCTCCCAGCACGCCCCGCCCCCGCCTGGCACCATGCCGAGGCTTTCCAACCCCCCGCTCGTGTCCAGTCAGGGGGTAGCCGGGCCGGGGACAGGGCCCGCCTGCGCGGGAACCAGGCAGGGCGACGGGTGTTTTCCCGCGCTCAGGCGCGGGGTCGCTGGGGGAGGGGAGAAGAAGCTTCCAAAACCCCATATAAGGAGGGACCAATAGGCGGCATCTGATTGGATAATTCAAATGAGCTCTTCGCCTGGTAACAGGCTTCTCATTGGCTGCTGGACACAAGTCTATGCAATGGGGAAAAGGCATAAAGAAGAGAATGGGAAAGAGGCTGTGGGGTCCGGACGGGGAGGGCAGTTACTGTGACAACCAGGGAGGGGGTTGAGTTTCCTGCCTCTGGGGCTGGGGGAGGAAGGGCGGGGGGCTCTGGACGCCTGGGTCCTTTCCCTGGTTGCGGAGGGGGAGTGAGCGCCAAGGGGCTACAAGAGGGGGAGGGGTCTAGGCTCTCTCCTAGCTGCGGGGGAAATGGGCGCTAATGGGGTAAAGCCAGGGTGGCTGGTTTCAGTCTGTGACCTTGGATGAGCCCCTTCCAGTCTCAGCCTCAGTGGCCCTCTCTGTCCTCTCTGTAGATGATCCCAGCCCACGTTGTAGGCAGGTTGTGAGGTCAAAGGCAATGTCTGTAAGTCACCTGGGTCATGGGTACCTTTGGGTGAAAGATGCCATGGAAGGAGAGAATTTGTGTTATTTCTTACTGCCATACCAGTGTTAAAGTAGAAGGTAGCTGGGGGGAATGCAGCTCCCTCCTCTCCCTGGCTTGATGAACAGTGTCTCACTCCCAGCTCTCCCTTCTTGGATGGGGTGCAAAAAATACACCCTCCTATTTCAATTAGTTTTACCATTGCTTATATTGCACTTAGAGGCCCCATTGTCCAGGGCACTATACAGACATAAAGTGAGACAGTTGCTGGCACAAGGAGTTCACAATCTCCATAATACCTTTTTTCAGGGGATGAGGCCAATTTCATGCTCCCAGTGAGGCCAGGAGGGAGTCCAGTATTTCTTTGCTACCATAGACTGAATCTGTGATTCTAGCAGTGACATTCGGGTCAATCATAATATTTCTGGTTCATTCAGTGGCTGAATAAAAATAACAGCTTGAGCTCAAAGCTAACAGCAGGCGTGAAACAGAATACAGTGTCAGCAAGAGTCTCTGGATAAGGTGTGCAGCATTGACACCTGCTGTCTCCCAGAATGTTACACTTGCTGGCTCTCTTTAACCCCTAGACCAGATGTAGAAATGTCAGACTCCCAAGAACTATTTGCTGCTAGGATGTCAGTTATGTTCTGGTTCCAGCTCAGGTGTAGTGGTGTCAGGGACTAAGATACAGAACCTTTCACCTTGAGTGCCCTGGTTTCAGTCTAATCTCAGGCAAGGAGACTGCCTGTTTCAGGGAGATCAGTAGATCCCTGAAAATCTGCAGGTATCCGTGGACCATGTTTGCAGATCGGATGCAGATACAAATTTTGTATCATGCAGGGCTCTAGATGGAGATCAGGTTAGAAAATGCAGAGCCTTTCGCTGCTAGGGCTCTGATTCTAACCCTCTTCAGTGGAAGTTGTTTCCAGATGATAGTTTTGTGGCCCCTGCGTGAGAGGTTTCTGAATCTTATTCCTAATGAAAATACATATCCCTATTGCCACACTTGGCACTTCTCATCAAGCAAGATGAATGGTCTACAAACACTGTACTCTTTTTTCCCCGGATGGAGGATGCTCGTGCACATTGCCAAACATGCAAAAACGTATACACACATACCCCAAACACATGCGTACACACACACACACACAAATTCATGTACACTCACAAACTTGCATACCATGCACATGCACACACATTCATAGATTCCAAGGTGTCACGGAGTTCCCGGGCGATGCTCTGGAACTGCTCCCCGCAAAGCCAGGCAGGACTCTGGGGAGCCTGCTCTCCCTTGGAGCAGACTGTCTTCAGGGCAAGAAGCTCACACGGCTTCACCTTCTGGGTCTCTCCTTGGAGCATTCAGCATCCTCTGCCCCTCCGTGCGCTTCCCACAGCGAGTCTGCCCAAGCGGGGTCCTGAGGAAGCCAGAGGGTTCTGCACCCCCACTTTGCAGTCAGACATGACTCTTAGCCAGCCAGTAAAACAGAGGTTTATTTGATGACAGGAACACGGTCTAAAACAGAGCTCATAGGTACAGAGAACCGGACCCCTCAGCCGGGTCCATTCTGGGGCCCAGCGAGGCAGACCCCCACATCTGCCCTCACTCCTCATCCCCAGCCAGCCCCAAACTGACAACCCCTCCAGCCCCTCCTTCTCTGCTGAGTTCCTTTCCCGGGCCAGGAGGTCACCTGACCTCTTTGTTCTCCCACACCTTTAGCATCTCCTTGCAGGGGGGGAGGGCCTGGCCATTAGTTGCTAGGCGACAGAGGGTCGGCCAGAAACTGAGGCACCCACACAGTATTCAGGGGAAACATTAAGAACAGTCCCACTTCGTCACACAAGGCCAGAAGAAACCACTGTAATCATCTAGTCTGAGCACCTGTATAACACAAGCCATAGAACTTCCCCCAAAGTAATCCCTAGAGCAGATCTTTTTGGAGAAACATCCAAAAATATTTTTTTTAATGGTCAGTAATGGAGACTCCACCAAGACCATGGGTAAAGTGTTCAAATGGTTAATTAACCTCACTGTTAAAAATTTATGCCTTATTTCCTGTTTCAGGAAGTGTTGCACCCAACATGGAGGAATTCTAAATTAGACCTCACCAACTAATCACAGCACTAAAAATTAATGGTATCTTGGGTATAAGTGATCATGCTTGATAATGTGCAAACAGATTGAAGTCTAGACCAGTGATATAGATACTTGGTGCTTTAAAAGGTAAATTTCACAAAGTTGAAAACAATTATGAGCCAGATCAGTTGGGAAAAAGTATTTAATCAGAAAAAATGTGAATTATAATTGGGAATTCTTGAAGAATACTGTATTTTACTAAATGCCCCAAAAGCCACACTCCCACAATCAAGGAAAAAGGCTGTATTGGTTAAGAAACTCACCTGGTTTAGAGAAGTGAAGGCCGCTATAAAATATAATATATAACAATTGGAAGAAAGGGGAAGGTAATTCATATAAATCAGATGCTAGGAACTGTAGAAAATTGACAAAGGAAGCAAAGGGACAAATGGAGAAATCTATGGCCAGTGAGTTCAGAATAAAATAGAGTGTTTTAACTATATTAAGAACAAGAAGAATCCTAACAAAGGTACTGATCCATTACTAGATGGAAATGGTAGAATTATCAATAGAAATGGACACAGGTGTCACATTCTAATTTCCCCAGAAGTGCTCAAGCCTTGCTCAGCCCCAGGCCCCGCCCCAACTCCACCCTTTCCCCCAAACCTGTCCCACCTCTACCCTGTCCCACCTCTACCCTGCCTCTTTCTGCCCCCTCCCCCAAGCACATCCCATCCCCTCTCCTTCCCCTCCCTCCCAGCACCTCCTGCACACCACGGTGGGAGGGAGTGGGGGGAAGGGGAAGGAGGGGTGCTTGGCTGCCCATGGATGCTAAGCACACACTAATTTTTTTCCATAGGTGCTCCAGCCCTGGAGCACCCATGGAGTTAGCACCTAATGTAATGGAGAAAAGGCAGGTGTGTTCAATAAATATTTCTGTTCTGCATTTAGGGAAAAAACTGATGATGTAGTCATATGATATAACACTCTTTCTATTCCACTAGTATCTCAAGAGGATGTTAAAGAACAACTACTAAAATTTGGCATTTTAAAATCAGCAGTTCCAGAGCAACTTTCATTCAAGAGTTTTAAGAGAGCAGGCTGAGGAGCTAACTGAACCATCAATATTGATTTTCAGTAAGTCTTGGAACACTGGGAAACTTGCTGAAGAATGGAAGAAAGCTAATATGCCAATTTTTTAAAAGGGTAGACAGAATTACCTGGGTAATTTTAACTAGGACTGTAGTTCTCAAACTTTTGTACTGATGACCCCTTTCACATAGCAAGCCTCTGAGTGCGACACCCCCCCCCCTTATAAACTAAAAACACTTTTTTATGTATTTAACACCATTTAAATGCTGGATGCAAAGTGGGGTTTGGGGTGGAGGCGGACAGCTCGTGACCCCCCATGTAATAACGTTGTGACCCCCTGAGGGGTCCCAACACCCAGTTTGAGAACCCCTGAGCTAGGACAATGATTTAGTCATGGGTATTTTTAGTAAAAGTCATAGACAGGTCATGGGCAATGAACAAAAATTCACAGCCAGTGACCTGTCCATGACATATATTAAAAATACTTGTGATTAAATCTGGGGGGAGGGCACTGGGGCCACTGCTGGCGGAGCGTCTCGGAGGGCTGCTGAGGGGGAGGCGCTTGGGGCCAGCGGCACCAGCTGCCTGGGACAGTGGACCGTGGTTGCTCCAGCTGGCTGATTGGGGACCACTGCCCGAGGCCGCTGGAGCAGGGGGCTCCTCTGGCCGGCCAGCTGGGGATTGCTGCCTGGGGCTGCTCTGGCCAGCCAGGGACCACTGCCCGGGGCCACTCCAGCAGGGACCACTGCCTGGGGCCGCCAGAGCAGGGGCTACTCTGCCAGCTGGGGACTGCTGCCTGGGGCCACCGGAGCAGGGGCTGCTCTGGCCAACCAGCTGGGGACTGCTACCCGGGGCTGAGCCAGCTGCTTGGGCAGCCCTGCGGTCAGCCACACTGGTCGCTGTAGAAGTCACAGAGGTCACGAAAAGTCATGAAATCCGTGACTTCCGCAACCTCCGTGACGGACACAGAGCCCTAATTATTACCATGTTAGTCTGACATTGATGCCAGACAAGATAATGGAGCAGCTGATATGGGACTCAATTAATAAAGAATTAAAAGAGGGTTATATAATTAATGCCAATCAATATGGGATTATGGAAAATAGACCTTGTCAAACTAACTTGATATATTTTTTGATGAGATTACAAGTTTGGTAGATAAAAGTAGCAGTGTTGATGTAATATACTTAAACTTTTGTAAGGCATTTGACTTGGTACCACATGACATTTTAATTAAAAAATTAGAATGATATTAACTGGATTAAAAATTGGCTAGCTGGTCAGTCTCAAAAAGTAATTGTAAATGGGGAATAATCATCAAGTGTGTGTTTCTAGTGGGGTCCCACAAAAATCAGTTCTTGGCTCTCCACTATTTAACATTTTTATTAATAACCTAGAAGCAAAGATAAAATCATCACTAATAAAGTTTGCAAATGACACAGAAATTGAGAGAAGTGATAAATAATGAAGAAGATAGGTCACTCAAACAGTGATCTTGATCACTTTTTAAGATGGGTGCAAGCAAACAACGTGTGTTTTAACATGGCTAAATGTAAATGTATACCTTTAGGAACAAATATAGGCTATACTTACACAATGCAGAACTCTATCCTGGGAAGCAGTGATTCTGAACAAGATTTGGGAGTTGTAGTGGTTAATCAGCTGAACATGAGCTTCCAGAGTGATGCTATGGCCAAAAAGGCTAATGCAATGGTTGGATGCATAAATGGGAATGTCAAGTGGGAAAAGAGAGATTATTTTACCCTTGTATTTGACACTGGTGCAACTGCTGCTGCAATAGGGTGTCCACATCTGCTGTCCATGATTCAAAAAGGATGATGATAAATTGGAGAGGGTTCAGAGAAGAGCCACGAGAATAATGAAAGGATTAGAAAATCTGCCTTCTAGTGACAGACTGAAGGAGTTAAATGTATTTAGCTTAACAAAGAGAAGGTTAAGGAGTGATTTGATTACAGTCTATAAGTATCTACATGGGGAACAAATATTTAATGATGGGCAGAAAAAATATAACTGGAAGTTAAAGCTAGACAAATTCAAACAGAAAATAAAGCATACATTTTTAACAGTGAGGATAATTAATCATTGAAACAGTTTACCAAGGGTTTTGAAGGATTCTTCATCACTAACAATTTAAAAATTAAGATTAGATATTTTTCTAAAAGATATGCTTTAGGAATTACGTCGGGGAAGTTCTATGGCCTGTGTAATACAGGAGGTCATACTAGATGATCACAATGGTCCCTTCTGGCTTTGGAATCTATGAAAAATCCACAGTGCTGAGTAGAGATATCACTCACTTCCCCATGGATTCTAAGGCTCTGTGTTGCGTGGGAACTCCAGTTTCTTCTTCAGGTTGGCTTTGCAAATGCAGCAGAATATTTCTCTCCTTTGTAGGGTCTTCTGTCCTTGGCACACAAGCAAAACTGAGGTTATATGAGCTAGCTCTCTCAGGGAATAAAATATGGGGTGTGTGCATACATGTATGGTGTGGGGGGGTATGTGGATTTTCTCTGTATGTGTGCATGTTCTTGAGCTGCACACGTGATTTTTTTTAGTATTGGGGTGCATGTCAAGCGAGTTGAGTGAATGTTGTGTGTATTTTTGTGTGCATATTAAATTGTATGTAATTAAATTGTATGTGCATGGAACAACAAAAAAGCAGGAGCGTTTAATATTTGCATAACTTTTCATATATTTGCATAAATCCAGGCACAAACCATTGGAAGCAGCTGACATCCCATTTTAAAGTGACATTGTCGCAAACTCACAATGTGGGGAGAGAACTTATGGGTGTCAAGAGCATTTGACAGACACTGTTCATCCATATATCCATCTATCTGTCTCTAATAGTTCAGGGCAGGTTTCTGGTCCTATTCCTATTTTAATGGAGGCTGCATCCTGCTATCATGAGCAAAAAGAAAGTGTTGAAACAACCCATCACTGTATGCAACTTTGAATGGGGAAATGGTCTCTTTGGGTTTGGCACTGGGAAGTCACTGAGCCAAATGATGCATTTCAACCCCCTGCCATCCCCTCCTTTATTGTGCTGCCAAAGAGTTTGTTGTCTGTATCTCCTATTTCCCCAATGGCACATAGGGTGACCAGATTTTCAAAATGAAAAGGTATGGGGATGTGTTGCATGTATGAGTGTGTCACATTCAGATTAGTGCAGAGAGGTTTGAGGAGTGGGGGAGGGAGGGCAGGATTGTTGGGTAGCAATCAGGTTGTATGCCAGCCAGGTATGGAGAACAGCAGAGTGGCAGGGCAGATGACACAAATGGGAGTCTCAGGTAGGAGCAGAGAGGTTATTTTACCTCTGTATTCGGTACTGGTGTGCAACCATTGCTGCAACAGTGTGTCCAGTTCTGGTGTTCACGATTCAAAAACGAGGCTAAATGTGTGGCAAGGAAGATAGCCAGCAGCAAGGATGAGACAGGGCATGTGGCTTGCAGGTCTGGAGAGGTGAGGGGGCACAGGCTAAATGAATGCCACTGTGCATCCCCCTCCTTCAGCAGATGCAAGAAGTGGTAAGAGGCGGAAGCTAAAATCAGTACTTGAGACTCTGGGTTCCCGGGCAGCAGGGGCTTGGGAAGGTGGCACAACAGAGAGGTGCGGGAATGGCTGGACGCAGCTCTGCTGGAGCGGACGTGGGCCAAAATGGTCACCTCGCCTCGAAAACCAGAACCGGGTGGGTCTCAAAGGAGCCCCCGGAAGCCCGCTGAGCCAGCCCCCGACGGGAGCAAGAAGGGACGCGTACGTTCGGGCCGGGCTGGCGAGCAAGGCTGGAGCCGGAGCTCGGGGAGCCCGAAACCAGCAGCCGCGGCCTTCAATCAGCCTCTCGCCTCCGCCGGCCCCCGCAGCGCAGCGCGGCGCGGCGCGGCGCAGCTCTAATGTGTGGTGCGAGGGCGACCCCTGCTGCTCCCCCGTGCGCACTGCACCGTGCGCGGGCCCGGCCCAGTGCAGGCGGCTCCTCCCCGTTCAGGTGACGGGAGCTGAAGCCGGGCTGCCGGCAGCCATTTCCTTAGCAGCCTCACAACAAAAGGAGCCCACGGGCCATTCAGGGTATCACGCCCCGCCTCAGCCCTTCTATTGTTACATCCCCCCCTCCCCCCGGGACGGGTCCCCGGGCCCCCTGGCGCTGCGCGGGGCGAGGGTTAGAACCATCCCCGCCCCACCACTGTGCCCCTCGCTCGCTTCTCCTCCCGCCCGCCCCTCGCCCCGCGGAGCCGCTCCAGCGCCGGCCGGCCGGGCTGCGCTGCGCGCTGCGGCAGCGGGGAGGCGCTGCCGGGCCGGGCCGGGCCGACCTCACTTCCTGGCCAGGCCCTGGTGCGGGCTGGCAGCGGCCGGCGGCGGAGGGCAGCGCGCTCCCGGCTCCCCCTCTCCCAGCGCACCCTCCGCGAAGGCCGGGCGGGGAGCAGGCGGGCTCCGGGGCTAGATGGGAGCGGAGGCTTGAGCGTGGCAGAGGAAGGCCCGCGGGAGCGAGCGGCGGACACCCCGCCGGGCAGGGGAGCGTGAGGTGGGCGGGCGGGCAGGCGGGATGCGGCCGCGGGGTTGCAGCCTGCAGGAGGCGCAATGGGCGCGGAGGCTGCCCGGGCCGGGGGCCCGGCTCGGGCCCGCCGTGGGGGAGGGGGGCTGTCTGCAGGGCCAGGGGCGCTTCTTTCTGCGCTGGGGTAAGTAGTGACGCCGCGGGGCCGGCCTGGTGCCTCCGCACCTTCGGGATTCCTCGTGTGAATGGGGGGCGCCTGTGCCTGCTCGGGGGGCCCGGGGTGAGGTGTCTGTGCGGGGCAGGTAAGCGATAAGGAGCCTGATGGGGGGGGCGGGGGAAGACGGTAGTTTGGTTATATTCCCAGTCGGGGGAGGGGTGGTTTGGGAAACGGCTCCTATTGGTTGAGCTGACCTGCTAGAGGCATCTGTAGAGATTGCTCTGCTACCGCCTGGGCACAGGGCCTGGTGCAAGAGGGAGGGCTGCATGAGCTGGTGGATACATTTTGGTGTGAAAAAAGAGGGGGTCATGCCCTGTGGCTCCAGCTTGCTTATGTTCACTTATGCTCCCTGTTTGCAGAGCCCTCCCTGGATCTGAAGGAAGTATGTTCCGGTTCATGAGGGATGGAGAACCAGAGGACCCCATGTTTACAATGTGCGTATGAGCCCCAAATTTATCTGGGGGGGAGGGAGGAAGTGGCTCATAGATTAGATTAGGGAAGACTGTGTGTCAGGACTCACAGATTGTATTTCCCACTCTCAGAGGAAAGTAGGGTCAGAGTTAGATCAGGGGACAGGGAGTCAAGACTGGTGGGTTATCTGGGACTCTGCCTCCTAAGGTCTCCTCTCCCTGTTGACCCCCTCCAGGGACCCTTTTGCTATTCACCGTCAGCACATGAACCGCATGCTTTCTGGAGGCTTTGCATACAGCCCCTTCCTCAGCATAACTGATGGGACCATGCCTGGGGCACGTCAGGCCAGCCGCAGGATGCAGGTAAAGGGGATGCTGAGTATAGTTGTAGAGTTTTTTCCCTCTGACTTCCCTCACCTTCCCATGTGGTTAGGATGGGGCAGTTTTCTTCTTTGCATGAAGTGGGGGAAGGAAAATTAGTTCCCTAGAACATGGGTGTTATATCCCTTTACTTCATATGCTTCCCTCCCATCTACTCTATGCCAGTGCATCAGTGTCTTGGGGTGATGGAAATAAGTGTCATTTTGCAGAGCCTAAATTAATATCACCAAAAGAGGTTTGAAAGTGTCACATCTTTCCCCGCCTGCACCTTGTGGGCCGTGGGGGGACTTGCAGGAGTCTGTGGAGTAGTGTCTGTTCAACCCTTTGGCCACTTGGTGGGCCTGGGTCTTTTGTTTCCTTCTATTCCCTGTGAAGGGGAAAGGGTCCTGGGGTTGGACAATGAGTGGATCTCTCCTAATTTTTTTGTGTTTCTCTGTTGCCCCTGCAGGCAGGAGCCATCTCACCCTTTGGAATGTTGGGAATGGTAAGGCCTCAATTTCTCTGTGCAGCTCTGGGGCCTTCCCCAAAGTGTAACATCCAGATTTACAGCTCCCCAACAGATCACTTTATCCCCAAGTTCTTCATGTGCTCCACATACTCAGCAGTGCTACAGTGCAGCCACCTCTAGGTGAGCGTGTCAGCAAACACAGTACAGGGAAGGGGGAAGGAACATGGATACCAGGGCAAACCCCAGCTTCTAGGAAAATACCTTAATAGGGTGTGAGCCAGTGGCTAGGAGACCTGGGTTCAACTCATGGCTTTCAATGATCCTTTGTGTGACTTTGGTGAGGTCACTTTATCTCTCTGTGCCTATGTGTCCCCTCCAACCCTTTGTTTGGAGTAGAGTCTCTCTCTTATTAAATGGTTGCACAGGGTCTTGCACAGAGGAACCCTGAGCTCAGTTGGGGCCTCAAGGTGCTACTGTAATACAACAGATAATAGAAATGGGATGGTTGATTACCAGGAAGAGCAGGCAGAACTATGGCTCTTTCGGGTATGACCCTGAAAGCCACATACAAGCAACCTGCATGGAGTTCAGAGAGGGGGGCTGAGATTTGGATTCCAAGGGCAGATGATAAATCTGAGTCAGGGACTATAATCAGGAAGAAGACCTCGGCACCATTAAGGAGGCTTACTGAAAACCTCTCCCCAATGGGTAGAGGCTGTCGAAAAAGCCAACAAAACATTAGGTTGCCCAGGAATAGGATGGAAAAGAATACTGGAGCTATTCCAATGTCATTACATAAATCAGTGGGATGCCCTTACCTGGAACACTGTGTTCTTCTCTGGTCACCCTCTCTCTCTGAAGGGACATAGCAGAAATAGAGGGAGTTCAGTCATGGGTGGCAAAAGTCATTAGAAACCTAAAGATTTCCATATGAAGAAAGATTGAAGAGATTGGGACTGTTTCTGTTAGAGAAGAGATGAATAATAGATGAGAGAGGATAAATAAGAGCACACAATTTACCTTTCTCCTACTACAAGAATGAGAGACTATTCAATTACACTGAAAGGCAGCACATCTGAAACTGACAACAGATAAACTTCTTTTGTATATTTCATGATTAATTTGTGGAACTCTCAGCCCTAGGATATCAAAAATGACTAGACATTTTTATAGAAAATGAGAACATCCATAGTTATGTTAGATCAAGAAAAGCAATAGAAGAGATAAGTTCCTCACTGAGTGGCATAAATGAGGAAGTAGCTTCTCCTAGGGACAGGCTGTTTCACAATTTCCACTAAGGGGTTTCTTTTACCTTCAAATGTAGTGCCTGGTCCTGGCCACCATCAGAAACAGGATACTGCACTGATCTAGTGTTGTGACCCTATCTTTCTGTGAACTCAAATCAAAGCTGGGAGACTGAGACCAAGAGTGATTCTGGGAGTTGAAGAGCTTAGAGTGAGATCTTGGGTACAAAGGGTCGATGTTAGGGGTGAGCACTGTGCAGTGCTATTACCATAGCCTTATCTTCTCATAGGGTGAGGGGTCGGGAACTCTTGTTTATTCTCCTAGAGGAACAGCTTCCACGTGTCCTCGTGAGTGCATTCACTCGTCTCCTCTCCCTCTGTCCTCTTCCCACCTGACTCTGTTCCTCCCCTCCTCCCAGGCAGGTGGCTTCATGGACATGTTCGGGATGATGAACGATATGATTGGAAACGTGGTAAGAACCTTCCTCAACACTGCTTGTATTGACAGGCATGTACTGATATCACCTCTGCCATCCTGGGTAATCAGTTGCCACCCAGAGTCTCCTGTTTTACACCTCCTCCACAAGGGCTACTGCTGCTCCCAAGACATTGTTCCTTCCCAAGCAGTAAAGATGGCATTGCCTATACATTTGGAGCAACATGGGGCATGAGGGAGCAACCCCTCCATGCAGAGAAGATGAGGCAGTGGGAAGGGTGTGCAAGGGATGTCCCCTTCACTTGTGGAGCAGAAGGAATGGCGGCAGGGGGTAATGGAAAGGAGAGAGGTAGGTGTGAAAGGGAAGAGGATGGCCCCTTTTTATCAAAAAGAAACCAAGAGGAACAGTGGGGGGAGGAGAGTATTCCCCACGGGGAGGGGCTCATAGAAGCAGCTGACTTTTCTCTCTCTCCTTCCTTACCTTCCCTCACCAGGAGCACATGACAAGTGGTGCCAACTGCCAAACATTTTCTTCCTCAACTGTCATCTCCTATTCCAACTTGGGTGATGGCCCCAAAGTCTATCACGAGACCTCGGAGACGCGCTCTGCACCTGGCGGGGTGAGAAGGAAGCTGCTGCTCCTACACCCAGTGATGGGCAGGGCATCACAGGCAGCTGCTTTTGCTGGGGGTGGATCTGCCCCATTTGGTTGTATGGCATTGACTGCCCAGAGCATTTTATTATTTGTATTACCATAGCACCTAGGAGCCCTAGTCATGGACCAGGACCTTATTGTGCTAGGTGCAGTTGAGACACAGAACAAGAGACAGTCCCTGCCCCAAAAAGCTATACAATCTAAGTATAACACAAGAGATGGATACATTTTGGATGAGGGAGGTGTATAAGTAGACAAAGACAGTATTAGTTAGCATGGTAGGCTATGATCTTTATGCACCAGCAGTTTAACTGATGTCAAGTTTTTTGTAGGCATCATGGCAGAGGACGAATTTGAAAGTGGATAACAGGGTAGTTTTGCAGATGTTCATGGGGAGCACCTCCCAAGTGAGGGCAGCATGGGAGAAAGCACAAAGGTGCTTGTTTGAAAATTTAACAAGTGGGTGATGGAGGTTGGCATCATGGGCCTACTGAAGGTGAGCATTGACAGCTTGGTAGTGAATGAGAGAGAAGTATTATGGGGATTGACTGTGAAGGGTATTCAAACTGAAGACAAGCAGCTTATGTTTGATGCATTTTTGCATACAGGTGAATCAAAGCTCTAGGACAGTGATGTCGCTCAATGAGGGGCCAGTGGGTCATGCCCAGGGCTACGTGAAAGATTTGTTTTTCCCTTGTTGGTGATGTGTCACTTTGAAAGTGGTGGAGACAAAACCAGTTATTCTGTTGGAAGACTAGGGAGGGGAACAATATTGCAGGGAGAAAATGAGGGGTGCTAAATAGGGTTGCGGGGGGACAGGTGACGGACTGACACCGCACTACACTTTGCACCCAGATCCGTGAAACAAGACGGACTGTGCGGGACTCAAACAGTGGCCTGGAGCAGATGTCAATCGGGCACCACATCCGGGAGAGAGCCCACATCATGCAGCGCTCACGGAACCATCGCACGGGTGACCAGGAGGAGAGGCAGGAGTACATCAACCTGGATGAGAGTGAGTGCGCCTTGCTCCAGGATTTGGGAGCCCCAGGGACTGCCTTCCCATTGAGCCTGCTGTTCTTTCCTCGTGTAGGTGACGCAGCTGCATTTGATGATGAGTGGAGGCGAGAGACATCCCGGTTCCGGCCACAACGAGGACTGGGTTATCGGCGTCACGAGGGCAGCAGTGGTCGTCGGTCTGAGGGGACACATCTTGCTATCCAGGGCCCTGAGGATTCCCCATCCAGACAGGCCCGCCGATATGACTGGTGAATCCGGAGCAGACTTTGGGGGGGGTGCAGCATGGTCACCCCCAAATCCACCTACTCTCTCTTGTAAGTCTGACTGTCCTCTCCACTCCCCCCATTGTGTGGCTGCCTCACTCCTTTTGAACCTCGCCTTCAGTACCCCCAACATGGGGTACAGAGGGCCTCAATGTGAGCCACTTGGGGGTGTCAGTTGGAGAAGGGGGACATGCTCTAGGGTCCAGCAGGAAGCTTCCTCTTGGCAGCTCATCTTTGCCAGCATCCAAAGCAGGGTGGGTGGCTCCAGCCTGAGTCACTTCAGATGCTGTGAGTGGGGTAACATCCCATCCTGGTTTGGGGCTGATAATGTGGGAGTATCAGAACATGATTCCCCTCATTTTTCTGTCTATCTTGTGGACGCACTTTGGGGAGTGTGTGCCGCTTGCACCCTGGATTGTGTGGGAGTTGCTGTCTTCCCTCACCATCAGGCAAACACAGATGTGGGTTTAAATGTGTGAGGAAGTGGGGAAGTGGCATCTGGGGAGCCAAGGAGAGAGTGTTCAAAAATGTCACTAAATTGAAGTTGAAGCCTATCTGCAGGAACTTTCTATTTACAGATGAAACCAAACTCTCATGAGATCAGCTCAAGTCTAGATTCAGTAGAGAAGTGCTGGGTTTTTCCTTCCTCCCAGCATTCTGAATTGAGTTTACTGGGACTTGATTTAGTGCTAAGGATTTATTCATTTATCTGATCAGTTTCTCTTGCTGAATTTTATATTGCAGTGCTTGGTTTTACCTTCTGTACCACCCCTTTATTTATACCTCTGTAACTTGCATTCTCTCTCTTTCTCTTCTCCCTCTCTCCACCTCCTCTCAGGTACAGACAGTGAAACTCTGATGACAAAGCACTGCTTGGAATCTTCTCAAATTTAATATTAACCCCCACCCTCTAAGAATTGAATAAAGTGATTAACCCTCCACACTGCTCTCCTTCTCACCCAGTGCGGGGGGCTACAGGGTGGTTTGGGGACCTCATTTGTGTACGAAGGACACATTTATTATCCTGCCTCAATTTCCCCCTCCAACTCTTCCTCCTCTTTTTCCAGTCACACTTGGCTCAGTTCCCTTTGCTAGTATTTGTGGACACAAGGGTCATCACCCTGTCCTTCCTGTCCCTTCCAGCTCTCCTCCTGCGCCTGGTTGGGCTGGTTCTGGAGTGGTATTTGGTCCCTTCTGAAATGATCATGTAGAAGAATTTCTTGCCCCATTGTTAATCCCCCTCACTGGGACAAAAGCCCCCACGTCCTTTCTTGCTTCCTGGTATGGTGAGGTGGAAGGATGTGTGTTTGGGAGGGGGAGAAGAACAAGAACTGAACCAGCCTGTATCTCCCTGCCCATGTAGCCCCATTTGCAGTCAACTCTCCCCTTTTTTAATTTGATTTGTGAAACTTGTATTTAGGTGTTTACTGAATAAAGGAACAAGAACTGTAAAGAAAATGGAGTTGGGTCATTTCTGTCTTCTCTCTCCTAAGGGAGCTGAATTGCCTGCTGCAGAACTATTGCCCTAACATTTCCCTTCAACCTAGCACTGCTGATGGGGCTGTCCTGTCCTGTCCTTCCCTTCACTTCCTTGTTGAATCAATCTGACAACCACCATGTTTTTTCACACATCCCCCACCACCTTCTTACTAATTTGGGAGACAATAATTTATAAAATAGAAATTGTAAAAAAAGCAATAGCAAGAAACCTCTAATTTGTTTTAAATGCTATTATTTCACTCAACACACACAAGGGAATGAGATTGGCTGGTTGCACTTTCAGGTTTTCTGTGCTCACATGAAAAGACTCTTGGGGTCCTTGCACAATTCAAGGGTATATTTCAGTTCATCTCTTTCTATCTGAGACTGAAGCTGGTTGAGGCTATTGTTAGTCCATTTGTCTCCCTGCCCTTAACACAGGGGGGGATGAGGTGAAATTACAAGACAGCACATCTCCCAAAGAAATAATACTTCACTTAGCGTCAAACTTGTTACAAAAGGATCTTACTGGTACAAATAGTTCAGGAAGAATCCCTACCTTGTTATTGCACAAATATCAGCTCTGGGTGCTGGCAGGGACTCAGCAAACATTATTAATTGGAGCAGCCTGATATAGATCAGGCCATAGTTCACCAGGCTCATGGAGTCCCTTTGCTCTGAGATTCTCCATACCTAACAGCTGTGGAAATGTCTCAGTCAGAACCAGGGAAGACCAATGTAAGATGCAGTTTGGCAAACTCAGTGCTGTGTTCTAGTACAGCTGCAGAAATGGGCAGTTTGCAGGAGACTCATTTTCTGTGCATTGGAGATAAGGTGCAGAAGCAGGTCCCTCGGAACTAGGTGCAAGGTGTTCGCACTTATCCCACATTACAGGTGTGCGTCTGATGGATCCTTGTCTCCATAGGGCAGCTCCACTCATGGTCTCACATTCTGCTCTGGCCTACTGTCTGGTTCTGATAGGGGCCAGGGTCTGGCTCCCTTAAGGTGGAGCTCAGCAGGGTCTCCACATCTGAGGTGTAACCGGCAGCATTGGATGAGTCTAGGAGAGTGAAGGAGGGAGGTGCAGCTGTGGCCATGGGCAGGAGGTGAAGGGGGTGAGACAAGTGCCCCCCAGGAAGGGCCTGGGAGTTTAGAGCTGGTGAGTCAGGGCAGGTCCTGGAGGCAGCGAGGAGGGAGGGGCTACCCAAAGGAAGGGTGGAAGTGGCTTATTGGAGAGCAAGAAAGCCCTCTGGGGCTACCAGACTTTGGGAGGGGATGCCAAGGCAATGGAAGCCCTGGCCCTGACCCTGGTCTGTGGGACATCTGGGACTTCAAGTCTTGATCCACCAAAGAACCAGCTGAGCTCAGGCAGGGACTGACAGCATTAGGCAGTGGTGCCTGAGGAGAGAAGGCAGAGAATGAGGGAGTCAGGCTTTGAAGCTTCTTAATATTAGGGCTCCCTTGCTTCCCCACACCCAGTCCTTCCATCTAGCTGTTCAAAACTTGATATCTTCCTCCTGGTCAAGGATACAAACCTCAGCCTGAAAGGGAATGAAGGGAAGGACAATAACAAGAAGGCAGCTTCCTGCTGCGTTACGCCAGCTTTACACTGGAGTCACTTGTTTCAGCAGAGTTACTTATGAGTAAGACAGTGGGTTGTTGGGCCCTTTGTGTGCATGTCTGTCTCTGGTAGGTAATCAAGTGTTGTCTGGATTCAAGCTGTGTGCCTGGCCAATTATGGGACTCAAACTTTTATCTGCTCCTCTTCTCCCTCCTCCCCCATCCTTCTCCTCCTGCCCCCACACACAATGAGGTGAGAGGGACTGGAGCCTGTTAAAAGAGTTACCTGGTTTCTTGAGCCTCTCTAGTTGCGTCACTGTCATCTCCAGGATCTCTGTCTTCTTTAGGCATGACAGAGCTCTAGCATTCTGGGGGAAAGAAATGGGTCCGCTTGAAAAATGTGCTATGTTATAGGAAAAGAAGGAGCCAGAGAGGGAATTTTACTTACATTTTTTAACCAGTGAATGAATTTCAGGAAGTATGTCTTGAGCTTCTGTCTCTTGGTAGTTTTGAAGTTCCCCCCCACCCCTTTGTATGAGCCTCTGAACTCTTATCAGTGTGAGATTGTTTTATAAGAGAGTGGGGGAACATGACAACTTCTCAGGTCCTCCAACCCCAGTGGCTGATTCTTCACCTGTTGCTCTGGGCTCTGCTGAAGGAGCCTTCTCCACTGCTCCAGGCTGGCATTGGTCCAGGCTCAGTGACATTTCTCAATCAGGGGCTTGATGGACTACGAAGGAATGAAAAGAGTATGAAACATCATGGAGACAGAGAAAGCTTCATGAGAAAGCTGCAGCAGGTTAATTTGTCAGGTTTTAAAGGAGTTTAGGTGACTGGTGCAAACCCTGGGTGAATGCTCTTAGTTTTGGTTGGATAAGCTTACTGCAGTTTAGCTTAGACTGATTCCTAAATGAATTTAAGCTAAAACACAATGTCTGTTTTAAGATGAAATAAGAATATTCATGTTGGGATTGGCACTGGTCTAATTATATTGTTTTGAATTCACACCTCTAGTTAAGTCATTGCTGCTCTGCCATACAGAGAAGGCCAGGAAAAGAGAAGGTTAGTCTATATCCAAATGGGAACCAAAAAAATGAAATCTGCTGTAATTCACAAATTTTACTAGGTGAGTAACGGGGAACGTGGGGAAACTCATTTCAGAATAAAAGTATCATAATTTTATTATATTAAATTTACCAGTTTAAGTTATGTAATTGAAATAGGATATCCTTAATCAAATGAAGAGCATCCACTCAGACTTCTACAGAAATAAGTGAAGGTGTGAATTACAACCAATATGCTTATTTTTGTTCCACTTTGTGTGTAGACAAGCCTAGAGAGACTCAGGCTGAACTGTCATAAGTAAATTGATAAAAGTGTGTCCCCAGGGGAGTTTGCACTAATTTAAAAACTGAGTTTTAGTTAGACTAGTGCAACTTCTGTGCCTAGACCAGCTCTGACACACTTGATTTTTGTTCATGTCTGTTTAACCTGAATATGCACCTGGCAGAAAAGTTCTCTGTTAAAGATTCCATCCTCGGACCCTTCAATGAAGGGCTGCAAAATTGCCTGATCCACATTTCTGAGACATCCAATAAGTTTTCCAACAAAATCAGGAAAGATGAGATTTGACATTCGTGAGCTTTCTAAAATCAAGCAAATAAAAATAATTAAAAAACTCCTCTTTGGTTATGGGGTCAAGAGACCCCTTCCAGGCGGTCATTATTCACCAGAAAGAAGTAAAAACAGGAGCGTCTCCCCTTTCCCCTTTTAAAGTGGGCTGGGGATGGTATTACAGTAATGCAGGCTAGTGGCATTTCTTGGCCTCACAGAAGAAACGGATTTGCAAGAGGGACTGGAATGAGGAGATGGCAGGGGCCTGGCATATAGGAATTGGGAAATCCTTGCAGGCAGCATGGAAGAAGGTATAAAGAGTGAGCCGGAAACACTGGCAGAATGAAAGGGGCAAAGTAATACAAGCTCAGAGCACATTTGCTATATGCAAATAGAATATAGTCCAGTCCAGTAGTATATGTACTTAGTGCTTTAAAAAAGCCAGTTTCCCAAAACAGAGAACAGTCATGAGCAAAACTGAGCATAAGGAAATATTTAACATACAAATTTGAATGATAATTGGAATTAAATGCTTTATTAGCTCTCTCTCTCACCAAACAAACCCCCCACAATTCTGCAATCCTGAAAGGATTCTTTGATTTAAAAAAACTCACTGGTTAAAAAGGGAGGTGAAAGAAGCAAGTAAAAAGGCATTTATATTAAAAATGGCAAAATGGGAAAGCTGAAAGTAATGAGTAAAAAACAGCAATTAGAAAATTTTGACAAGGGAAGCTAAAGGTATGGTGGTGGGGGCGGGGGCGGAATCTAGGTCCAGTTGCATAAATGACAATAAAAAGGAATTCTTTAAATATGTCAGGAACAAACAAATTCCTAGTCTATAGGGACGGGGAAATTATCCATCATGATGCAGAAAAGGCAGAATTAGTCAAATATTTTTCTGGGAAGAAGCAGGATGATGTATTCATATCTCACAGTGATAATGGAATACTCTTGATCAGTAACTAATGAGGATGTTAAACAGCAACTGTGAAAGTTAAATGTTTTTATATTTGCAGGTCAGGGTAACTTGCACCCAAGAATATTCAAAGAATTGTCCAAGGAGCTCTTTGAACCATTATTGTTGATTTTTAATGCATCTTGGAACACTGGGGAAATTCCAGCGAACTGAAAAAACTAATGTGGACATATTTATCAAGGGTAAATAAGATGACCGAGGTAACTATGAGCCATGCCAACACTGATCCCAGGGAAAATCCTGGAAAGACTGACAAGGTGTGTAATCAGTAAAGAATTAGAGGATGGCAATGTCAGTTGACATGGTTTTGGGAAAAACAGGCTTGTCAAACAAAATGAAGATTGGTTTTTGATGAGATCACAAGTTTGATTGACAACATACTAGGAGGTGTCAGTATCCCACAGACCTGATGGGAAGGTGCCAGACTGAAGTTGTGACCCAAACTCTCTCAAAAAAACTGTTTTCTGAAAGTAGCAAAAAACAAACCAACCCTCATACCCCTTATCAAAGTACTCTTGGTCCCAAGTCACCATGTCCCACTCACCTCAGATGTAAACATTGTCTAGATTAGAAGATTGCATTGGTTTAACTCAAATGGATCTAGTAAAACTGGTGCAAACACTCTTGAATTGGTCAACCTTGTGTATATAGATTTAGCTTAATTTGATCATTAGTTTTTAAATCAATCCAGTTAAGCCAGTATGGTTTTCTAGCATAGATGAAACCTCTCTCTGTACAAAATGTAGGAGAAATTGGCAGTAGAAAAGAAATTTTGGAGGAAGTTACAGGAGAGTCAAAACCGGGTGGATAATGAAAAGCAAATTGGAACCCTGACGACGGGGTCAGTTGAGGTGACATCTTCAAAGATGCTTTACAGGCACTAATTAATAAACCTTACAACCTCCCAGCAGGGAGGGAACTTGCATGACCCACCAAGTGCCCCCAAGCCCCTGCCCACCTTTTTTTCCCCAAGGCCCCAGTCCCCATTACTTCATAGAATCATAGAAAATTAAGGTTGGAAGAGATCTCAGGAGGTCATCTAGTCCAATCCCCTGCTCAAAGCAGGACCAACACCAACTAAATCATCCCAGCCAGGGCTTTGTCAAGCCTGACCTTAAAAACCTCTAAGGATGGAGATTCCACCACCTCCCTAAGTAACCCATTCCAGTGCTTCACCACCCTACTAGTGAAATAGTGTTTCCTAATATCCAACCTAGACCTCCCCCACTGCAACTTGAGGCCATTGCTTTTTGTTCTGTCATCTGTCACCGCTGAAAACAGCCGAGGTCCATCCTCTTTGGAACCCCCCTTCAGGTAGTTGAAGGCTGCTATCAAATCCCCCCTCACTCTTCTCTTCTGCAGACTAAATAACCCCAGTTCCCTCAGCCTCTTCTCGTAAGTCATGTGCCCCAGCCCCCTAATCATTTTTGTTGCCCTCCACTGGACTCTCCCCAATTTGTCCATATCTCTTCTGTAGTGGGGGGACAAAAACTGGACACAATACTCCAGGTGTGGCCTCACCAGTGCAGAATAGAGGGGATCACTTCCCTTGATCTGCTGGCAATGCTCCTAGTAATGCAGCCCAATACGTCGCTGTCCTTCTTGGCAACAAGGGCACACTGCTGATTCATATCCAGCTTCTCATCCACTGTAATACAGCCAGCTCTCCTGGACTGCTTTCCCCCTCATATTAGCCTCCCAGGAGATCCTGCCCATCAGTTCCCTAAGGGAGTCTGTCTGCTTTTCTGAAGTCCAGGGTCCATATTTTACTACTCTCCTTTCTTCCTTTTGTCAGGATCCTGAACTCAACCATCTCATGGTCACTGCTCCCTAGGTTGCCACCCACTTCTACTTCCCCTACCAATTCTTCCCTGTTTGTAAGCAGCTGGTCAAGAGGAGCATGGCCCCCTAGTGGGGGTGCTGAGAGCCATTGAACCAAACTGTAAAGCCTGTATATGATGGAAACCACTTCAAGTTAGGGAGTGCAGGAGCACCCCCAGCACCCATGAAATCTAGGGTTGCCAACTTTCCAATTCCTGAAAACGAAACACCCCTGCCCTGTCCCTTCCCCAAGGCCCCACCTCTGCCCTACCCCTTCTCCCAGGCCCCACCCCCACTCACTCCATCCCCCCGACTCTGTTGCTCGCTCTCCCCCAGCCTCACTCACTTGCTCATTTTCATAAGGCTGGGGCAGGGGTTGGGGTGCAGGAGGGAGTGAGGGCTCCAGCTGGAGGTGTGGGCTCTGGGGTGGGGATGAGGGGTTTGAGGTGTAGGAGGGGGCTCTGAGCTAGGACGGGTTGGGTTGTGAGAGGGAGTGAGGGCTCTGGCTGGGGGTGCGTTCTCTGGGGTAGGGCTGGGGATGAGGGGTTTGGAGTGTGGGAGGGGGCTCCGGGCTGGGGCAGGGGATTGGGGTGCAGAAGAGGATATGGGCTCTGGGCTGGGGATGCAGGCTCTGGGTGGGGCCAGAAATGAGGGGTACAGGGTGCAAGAGGGGGCTCCGGGCAGGGGATGAGGGCTCCTGCTGGGGATGTGGGCTCTGGGATGGGGCCTGGGATGAGGGGTTTGGGGAGCAGGAGGGGGCTCCCAGCTGGGGCCAAGGGGTTTGGAGTGTGGGAGGGGGCTCAGAGCTGGAACAGAGGGTTGGGGTGCGGAAGGCGGCTCAGGGTCCGGGCTCCAGGCAGTGCTGACCTCAGGCAGCTCCCAGGAAGCAGCGACATGGCTCTCCAGCTCCTAGGCAGAGGGGTGGCCAGGGGGTTCCACACGCTGCCCCCACCCGCAGGAGCCATCCCCGCAGCTCCCATTGGCCACGGTTCCCAGTCAATGAGGGCAGCACCTGCGGGTCAAGATAGCATGTGGAGCCTCCTGGCCGCCTGTTCGCCTATGAGCCAAACATGCCAGCTGCTTCCTGGGAGCCGCGCAGTGCTGGTTATGGAGCCTGCCAGCCTGCTGCGGCCAATCCAGGATTTTAATGGCCCAGGCAGCGGTGCTCACCGAAGCCACCAGGGTCCCTTTTTGACCGAGTGTTCTGGTAAAAAACTGGATGCCTGGCAACCCTAATGAAATGAGGCACAGAGACAGGATTCCGAAGATTGCACAGCAAATCAGTAGCTGAGCTGAAAATAGAACCCAGGAATCCTGACTCCCTGTCTCATCCCCACAAGCATGCTGGCCAGCCCACACACATGCTCCGACCCCCTAGATTACCCACTGCCAGAGCCAGTAGCAACAATAAAGACAGAGAAATAATCCAAGGGAATCTAGACAGATTAAAAACATAAGCAGAAATAGAATGAGATTTCTCTAGTCCAGACACGGAAAATAATACAAACCTCAGCTGTGCAGTGGAGGGAGATGCCTAGGATGGCAGGGAGAGGGCAGCAAATCTAGACATTTCCAGTGGGATAGTGCAGACAGCAATCATGCAGGTGGGGGGAGGAGAGAGAGCTCAGTGGTTTGAGCATTGGCCTGCTAAACCCAGGGTTGTGAGTTCAATCCTTGAAGGGGTCACTTAGGGATCTGGGGCAAAAAAATCTGTCTGGGGATTCGTCCTGCTTTGAGCAGGGAGTTGGACTAGATGACCTCCCAAGGTCCCTTCCAACCCTGATAGTCTATGAAAGGAAGATGGGCCCTGTCTGTGGCCTCTTTTCAAGCCCCAAAAGACAGAGGAATTCAGGGAGGAGCCATAGAAACCCTCAGGGGCTGGAGGGGTTGAGTTCTGCAATGAGACTCCACGAGCTAAATCCAGTGTGCTCAGTAAAGCCAAGATGACAGGGGGCTGTTGAGAAACAAGCTGCAGGGGTCAAAGATGTAAGCGGCATCTGAGGGAAGCCCTAGCACATAAGAAAGTAGGAGCTAAGGAGCCCTAGGAATGGAATAGTCCTGCCCTGGATCCAGGGTGATTTGCTCCCCCACCCATCTCTGGGCCACTCCCCTTGGACAGACATCGTCTCCACCCATGCTGGGGTGATTCTACCCGGCAGCCAGCTGTCCCCCTCCCCCAGGTAAAGATAAAACATCTGCCCTGAGGGGAACTGCCTCCTGGGCCAGCCAAGGGAGGGGTGGCTGTTTCCTCAGCTCTGTCTTCCCCTAAAATTTTGGGGGAGGGGGTCAGGATGGTACAGAGCCCCCTGGCTAAGGTACAGCCAGGAGGATACTGGGGCAAGGGCCCTGAAGCACCTCACCTGCTGGCCCATCGTGCAGCCAGCTGGGGGGGAGGGGTGGCTGGAAAAATTGAATTTAGGGTTAATTTTCAGGAGTTTCAGCCCCTCCCCCTTGTCCACCGGCTCTGGGAACTGAGCCCGCCTGCCCCAGCCCCCCGACACTCCCCCTTAGGAGCTGCTGCACCTCAGGGCTGGGCAGGCTGCACACCTGGGTGAAAGGGGGCACCCAGCCCCTCGAGGGCAGGAGAAGGGGGGTTGTCTTGTGCCCCAGGCCTTCTGGATGTAGCACACAGAGGGTTGCCACCTCTGAGGAGCCACAACAGCCCCAGGGGATCCCGACACCATAAGACTGAGCACCTGCTGATTTCCCAGGCCAGCTACCTCAAATGATCATGGGAAAACGTGGACAGGTGGCACAAGGCTTCCCCACCCCCAGTCCCCCAACTCCTCACCTCTTCCTCAGCCCCATGAATCTAGAACTCAAGTCTCTACACCCAGCCCCCTACTCCTCACAGCCCCTCTTACCCCCGTATCTAGCCTCCACATTCCTCAAAGTCTCTATGCAATCTCCAGACCTACTCCCTAACAGACAGCCCCTCACAAATTCAGCTACCCCAAAATCAAACCCTCTCCTACCATTCCCTTCCTCTCTATCAGATCAAACAGCTCAGAGCCAGTTACTAATCTCGCAAATGGTGAGGTTGGGGGCACCATTTGGGGGGTACTGGGGGGGAAATAATGCAAGACTTTACTCTAAAAATGTGCAAGGAAATACAAGAGGTACCAAATGTGTAAGGAGAGATCAGCTCATGCCTGTCACCCACTATGCCTTCTTCGCTATGAAGGAGTATGAATTCCAGTGGGGAGCAGGCATCTGTGCTTTTAGGGTATCAGTAGAGAGATCTTCCCCTCTGTGCCTTGGTTCAAACCCGGACATCCCGCCCAGCATCTGTGCTGGCATAAAGAAGCCCACTGGCAGGCTCACATCTTCCTGTGTCTGCCCATCAAAGGGTATTTCCCCATGTAGGTTTGGCACAGCAGAGGCCCCTGCTGCTTCCATGGCATCTCTTTCAGGGGAAGGTGAAGCAATTGCTGATCTAAAGGCAGTTGCAAGCTGGCCTCTCCAGATCCTTATTCCCCACACATTCCTGCCACCCCCAAATTCTTCAGCTGGCAGAACAGGGGGTGGCAGGAAGAACCACATACACAATTTCATGTTTTGAATGGTGGTGGGGGCAGGCAGGGTAGAGAGTGCCCGTTTCCTCAGCATTAGAGAGATGGCCCATTCATGCCTAAATGCAGGGGAGATAGAATCCACCCCTCCCACCCAAGCTGAAGCAGGGGACTAGCTGCAAAGTAGAGGGAGAGGGAGGCATGATCACTAAGCTGGGGGGAGAGGCAGATATGCTGGAGAGTAGGGATAGGGTCCAGACAAATTGGAGGATTGGGCCAAAAGAAATCTGATGAGGTTCAACAAGGACAAGTGCAGAGTCCTGCACTTAGGACGGAAGAAACCCATGCACTGCTACAGGCTGGGGACCGACTGGCTAAGCAGCAGTTCTGCAAAAAAGGACCTGGGGATTACAGTGAATGAGAAGCTGGATATGAGTCAACAATGTGCCCTTGTTGCCAAGAAGGCCAACGACATATTGGACTGTATTAGTAGGAGCATTGCCAGCAGATCGAGGGAAGTGATTATTCTCCTCTATTCAACACTGGTGAGGCCACACCTGGAGTATTGCATCCAGTTTTGGTCCCCCCACTACAGAATGGATGTGCAATAGGAGAGAGTCCAGTGGATGGCAACAAAAATGATTAGGGAGCTGGGGCACATGACTTACGACGGGAGGCTGAGGGAAATGGGGTTATTTAGTCTGCAGAAGAGAAGAGTGAGAGGGGATTTGATAGCAGCCTTCAACTACCTCAAGGTGGGTTCTAAAGAGGATGGAGCTTAGCAGTTCTCAGTGGTGGCAGATGACAGAAGAAGAAGCAATGGTCTCAAGTTGCAGTGCGGGAGGTTTAGGTTGGATATTAGGAAACACTATTTCACTGGGAGGGTGGTGAAGCACTGGAATGAGTTACCTAGGGAGGTGGTGGAATCTCCATCCTTAGAGGTTTTTAAGGCCCGGCTTGACAAAGCCTTGGCTGGGATGATTTAGTTGGTGTTGGTCCTGCTTTTAACAAGGGATTGGACTAGATGACCTCCTGAGGACTCTTCCAACCCTAATTGTGACAGTGCACCCCATAAGGCTTTATGGAAATATGCTTATGAATGTATATATGACATAACTAGAATATGTTTTATGCTACATATGCCAAATAACATATCTCTGTAAAGGTTATGATCTACTGAATCTATTAATCCTATTTGTATGCATGAATCATTTTTGTATTCAAAGTTATGAATATTGGCTGTGTACTGGCTTGATTTTTAAGTAGCCTTTGTAAAGCATTTGATCAGCTTCTTGAGAAAGGAATGTACAAATTAAGGGCCCAATCAAGAAGCACTTAAGGGACAATGAATCTTGGAAGGCTCCAATCCACATAAGACGTCTACATGAGGACGTTCAAGGTAGCAGGTAAGCAATGGCTGCTGCCTGTAAAAACTGAGTCATGCATGGACATGTGACTTGCCCATGTGACTCCAAAACTCCAGCTTGGAGCTGGACTTTGCATAGGAGAGAGGAGGGGGTCTCCACCCACAAGAGAAAGTCTAGTTAAACCCCTGGGAGACCCCTCCATTTTGTCTTCAGCTGGCTAAAGAGATCCCCCCAAGGATACCTGAAAGAAACTGGAAGAAAGGACAGTAACTACAGGGGACGGGAGTGATTGCTGGACCCAGACTAGGAGGAGACTAGTCTGTAAAAGGAAGCTTACTGGAATTCCTCTAAGGGTGAGGTTTTTATTTGTACTCAGTTTTCTTACTGTATTAGACTCAAACTTGCATGTTTTATTTTATTTTACTTGGCAATTCACTTTGTTCTGTCTGTTACTACTTGGAACCACTTAAATCCTACTTTCTGTATTTAATAAAATCACTTTTTACTTATTAATTAACCCAGAGTATGTATTAATATCTGTCGGCGGGGGGAACAGCTGTGCATATCTCTCTATCAGTGTTATAGAGGGCGAACAATTTATGAGTTTGCCCTGTATAAGCTTTATACCAGGTAAAATGGATTTATGTGGGGTTTGGACCCCATTGGGAGTTGGGCATCTGAGTGTTAAAGACATGAACACTTCTTAAGTTGCTTTCAGTTAAGTCTGCAGCTTTGGGGCATGTGGTTCAGACCCTGGGTCTGTGTTGGAGCAGACGGGTGTGTCTGGCTCAACAAGACAGGGAGCTGGAGTCCCAAGCTGGCAGGGAAAGCAGGGGCAGAAGTAGTCTTGGCACAACAGTTGGCGGATCCCAAGGGGGTTTCTGGGATCTAACCCGTCACACCAATATTCTATGATTCTATGATTCATGTGCAACCCAACCAGCCCTTATCAAGTCTGATGCAGAGAGACACCACCCCACAACCTCCCTTGGCCACTGAAATCCAAGACAAATTTGGTTTTATCTTTTTGAGGGACACCTCAAAACACATTGGCACCAGCTACTCTTGAAGAGGATCCCCACTGGTGTGGTTTGGGGGGACAGAGAAGGTAACCCTACCCCACCCCAAACCACATAAGTACCCACCATGAGGAAACCAAATCCACTTGGTAGCTTTCATTGAAGGGGACTCCAGCTTGTCAACCCATTTGGCTCGCTCATCTTGATCACCCTGAATCTCCCACCCCAATTTTTCCTGACAATTCCTACACCACCTTGATTCAGCCCCTGCTGCTGCCTTTCCCATCCCTGTGGAGCTAGAGAAGGATTTTGCAGCACTTGGCTAATGGTGGTTGTAATTGGCAGCTGAAGCCAAGGCACAGATGCATTGCAGGAGGCTTCTGCAAAACCTCATGCTGGGGAGCAACTGGCAGGCCTCACCACAATCCCAGTGCTTCCCAATGGACCTTTCAAGGCAGAGGTGGAGGGAGTTGGCAAAGCGAAGGGAAAAACCACTCCCTGGAGAAAGTAGCCTCCCCAAAAATGGGGCGGTTGGGCTGGTGAATACGTGGATCCCAAGAGCCCAGCATCCAGAGTAGGACCATCCCACACTGGGTGTGACTGATAACTCCAAGATAACGCCAGGTACTGGAATGCCAAAGCTGGCTATGAATGCCTTGAGCCTACTGTTGGGCTTGAGAGATATTCCAGGGCTTCTTCTTAACCTTTTTCTCCTGTGTAACCCCAGATATGATAATAGACAAAATGGGGTTACAATAAACCAATGTTCAAGAAGTTTTGAACTTGTAATGCTGGTACAGCCCTTCTGTCCCAGAGGTAGGACTAGAAAGTAGGAGTCCTGTCTTCCAGTCCCTTTCCGGAGATCTCCCAGCTTCTCTTCCAGAGCGGGGAATACAGTCCAGGAGTCCTCCTAGTCCCTGATAATCTATCCAGGGCCCCGTTTTTGAATCTGCCTTTCTGTGGGAAAGAACAGGGTTAAAAAAACAAAGAAGTTTAAATGAAAACTTATAAGAGTGCTCAGCACTTATCTAGCTTTTGCCATCTATACCATGACTTACAAACATTAACTAATTAATTAATCTTCACATACTCCGTGAGTGTAAAATTCAACGTCTCAGTGACTGAGCAGGAAAATAAAAAGCCTGGCGTTTGGGTGAAGTGTGGAGGAAACCCCTGATCTTGTCTGCTAATTACAGACAGGCGATAAAGTTCCCAGGAACATTTTAATGCTGTACTGAACAGTTCTCGTTCATTTTTAATTTTAAGTGATACAAGAAGTCCATGATAATTTTTTCTCCCAATTGCTTTTTGGGAAATAATATTTTTTAAACAGGGTCTTAAAATTTGTTCCCTTTGAAAATAAATAAAATGGAAAAAAAGTTCTGGGAGGTTGTAATTTCCCCCTATAAAACCCACTGTGCCCTAAAATTTTCTCAAGCTCACAGTGCAGCCCCTGGGGAGGAGTGGATCAGAACAACCATGGGAGAGTGCCAAGGAGACCAGGTCCATCACTGACATTTAGATCTAGTCTACACTTAAAATTTAGGTCGACAGAGCTGTGACATTCAGGGAAGTGAAAAGTCCACACTCCTTAATGCTGTAGCTATGCTGACCTATTGCCCAGTGTAGACATAACTAGATCAATGGATGAATGCTTCCATCAACCTAGCTACTGCCGCTCAGGGAAGTGATGTTCCTACAGCAAAGGAAAAACTCCTTCCATAGCTGTAGGCTGTGTCCAGGCTACGGTATTATGCTGGCATAGCTACGGCTCCAGGTTATGCCACTATAGTCCCCATAGTGTAGACATGACCTTAGCAAAATAGGATGATTAATACCGAGGTAAAACAGACAGGAACTTTAGATTTAGGCTCTCACTCTAAAGAGCGGCATAGAGCAGGGGTCAGCAAACTTTTTAGCACGAGGGCCACATCTGGGTATGGAAAATGTATGGCGGGTCATGAATGCTCACGAAATTGGGATTTAGAGGGCAGGAGGGCTCCGGCTGGGGATGTGGGCTCTGGGGTGGAGCTGGCAATGAAGCGTTGGGGGTGCATGAGGGGGATCAGGGCTGAGGCAGGGGGTTGGGGCATGGGAGGGTTCAGGGGGGCAAGGCTCCAGGCGGCGCTTACCTCAAGCAGCTCCCAGAAACAGCGGCATGTCCCCCCTCTGACTCCTATGCAGAGGTGCGGCCAGGTGGCTTTGCACCCTAAACTGTCCACAGGCACCACTCCTGCAGCTCCCATTGTTTGCAGTTCCCAGCCAATGGGATCTGCAGGGGCAGCGGTTGGGGCGGGGGCAGCATGTGGAGCCCTATGGCTGCCCCAAGCGTAGGAGCTGGAGGAGGGACATGCCGCTGCTTCCGGGAGCCATGCGGAGTGGGGCAAGCCCCCGATCCAGCTCCCTGGCTGGAGCACCAGAGCGTGGTAAGCTCTGGACCCCACTTCCTGGCAGAAGCTCGAGGGCCGGATTAAAATGTCTGGAGGGCCATAGTTTGCCCACCACTGATTTAGACACAACAAATCCTACATCTTGGCAGGGGGTTAGACTAGATGACCTTTGCGGTCCCTTCTAACCTTATGAATCTATGAATTATTCTAGTACACACTGTTGTGTGTGTGAAAAGCAGAGATTATTATTACAAACTGAACAATGCTTGAAGATGCAGGTATGTGTGTAGCACAAGTGTACGTGCATATCTATAGCTATACTGCACTCTGTTTTTATCACAGTGACACTGGCAAAGGATTGTCTAAGAGAGTAAGTCCCCCTGTATGAGCTAAGGCAATAGTAAGTGCAGAGAACTTTAAAAAGTCTTTTGTACTGCCACTACACAGTCTCTGGAGTCTGCTGTCTGGGGTGGGTTAGGGTTGAGGTTGGGGTTGAAAAGGCACATCTGTTGTAAGCAAGCTTCAGCATGACTGAATTTTAGTCCACAGTCGGCTGATGATGCTTGAAAACTTTTCATAGAGGAGACAGTCAAGATGGTCAGTGAGATTCCTGGGCTGGGCAAACTTCCAAGGCCACCTGCCCCCCACCCTCCCCCAAATAGCATGCTAGACCTCTCCAGTCATTGATTTGCTGATCAGTCACCAGGCGACAAAATATCTCATTAGGATAGACAGATGGCCTTCTGCAAGAGGTCTGAAAAAGTTGTTCCCTCTTCTAAATTGGAATCTCCAGCAGGTTAACATCTGCCAATGCCTCTACTGCCTGAAATAGTATTAAGACCATCATTGGTAAAAGGTCTCTGTCTGTGCCCACCAACACACCCCACACAGGTGAAAAATGTGGTTGAATTTCCTTTTTATAAAATACATATGAAATATTTTCCATTATCTTGGTGGCCTGGTGACCTCGGATGCAGCTGCTTCCAAGCAGGCAGATGTGGAGACATGGAATAAAGTTGTACCAAAGTTGCCACTTTTGGCCTTGCTGTGATGCAGAACGTTAAAAGGAAGAAACTCTTATTTCAAAAATATATGATCTTTCATAGCCTTTGCAGAGCCTTCTACTACTGCTGGAGTGAGGCACCCAACCAGACAAGGACCCTGAATCAGCAAGGGAAAAGAGAAACGCTCTGGGACTATCTGCTGCAAGACATGCAGAAGGACTTTGGCTGCAAGTCAGATCAGTATCTAGAAATGCAGAGGGAGATTCTGGGGCGGGACAAGTAGAGGACAGTAGAGGAGTACATTGAGCATGACGGGGGGTGGGTGGGAATAGCTCCCTTTTATGGACACCCAGCCAGCCAGTAGCTATAAAATCCCTCTTAGTAGATGTTCTCTAATTGCTCTACCTGTAAAGGGTTAAAAAGTCTCACTGCTATGCATAGGTAAAAAGAAGCGAGTGGGCACCTGTCAAAAGAGCAAATGGGAAGGCTAGAACTTTTTAAAATTGAAACAAGACTCCTCTTTTGTCTGTCTGTCTGTTGTTCTCCGGGGGAGAGGCAGACAGGGCAGAGTTATGCTGTAAGAATCTTGGACCAGGTATGAAAAAATCATCGGTATCATACCTAGAAACTACTCATTTGAAACCCCAGATACATAAGTAGATCAGGAAATGTCTAAGAAGACACAATTAGGTTTATCTCTTTTTATTTCTTTATGGTTTGTGGACTCCTCTGTTCTAACTCCCGCTGCTTTTGTTTTGCTTGTTAACCTTTAAGCTGGACCTCAAGAAAGGTATTCTTGATGCTTAATCCTTGTAGTTGTTTTTTTTTTAATCTAGCAAATGCCTGAGTTCCCAGATTTATTTTCTTTCCTTTTTTTAATGAATAAAATTTACCTTTTTTAAGAACAGAATTGGATTTTTGTGTTTTAAGAGGTTTTTGCACGTTGTTTAAATTAGCTGGTGGCAACAGATAATTTCTTTTCTTTTTTTTTTCTTCCCTGGAATGGGGGGTGAAAGGGCTTGAGGGTACTCCACAGGAAGGAATTCCCAAGTGAGCCTTCCTGGTCTCTCAAAGGGATTCTGCACTTGGGTGGTGGCAGCATCTACCAATCAAGGTAAGAGAGAAGCTGTAACCTTGGGAGTTTAATACAAGCCTGGAATGGCCAGTATTAATTTTTAGAATCCTTGCTGGCCCCCACCTTCTGCACTCGAAGTGCCAGAGTGGGGAATCAGCCTTGACACAGGGTGACAAGGGAGGAGCACCAACACCAGCAGAAGGAATGGTTTGAGTGGCTGCTCAGCCTGATAGCTAGCAGGCAGCAGAGCCCCACCTCAGACATTGCCCAAGCTGCCCTAATGCAATTATTGCCAATGGACTCTCCTCCATGCTACCACAGCCAGTAGCCCATGCAGCCACGAGACAATTCTGGGTGGGGAATGAGGCAATCAATGCATTTCTGAAATGGAAGCGTGTATGGACAGATGTCCCTTCTTCACTCTACCCCCCATGCAACTGGGGGGAAGGAGAACAGGTGCAACTCCATTATCTGTGATGTTGCACTGATTAGCTCTATTGTTGGTTTTCTTTGTACTTGGCATTTTTCTCTACGTAGTGGCAGCTGCACTGTCTGTGTTTGTTTTTAAACAAGTATTTGGTTGCACAATTCATCGGTGTGCGCACTTCGGAAACAATAAAGAGGGAGGAAGTTTAAACCAAAGCTTTTAAAAAAGTTGCAAATTAACAGTAGATAAATTGGTATGTATGGTGCAGGTAAATCATATTACTCCACAGCATCATGTTTCCCCGTGCAAAGGAAGGATATGGGCACACAGGGCATCTCTGACTTCCCTTGCTCTCCTGGACCCAGACCTAGTATGCTTGCTGATTATCTGTACCGGGCCTGTAAAGCAGCACTGTCTTTGGCCCACTACTGGCGACCATTCTGCCTTTTATCCTCACATCTGTTGGGCAGTGCACAGCATGCCCCAGCAACCTGAGTAGCATACTGTCATCCAAATGGGTTAGTAGGCAGCTCCATCTTGCTCTATCAGCCAAATGCACACTTCACTGCCATCCTGCAACTGCTCAGGTCCTGCTTAAACCTCTGTCCGCCAGGTGTTCTCATGGCAGGGTAGGGCTTCAGGAACCAGGGCAGTGGAAGATAGTCTGGGTCCCCTGAAATACCATTATTGATATCTGTGTTATTGGCAGGGGCGGCTCCAGGCACCAGCACTCCAAGCGCGTGCTTGGGGCGGCATGCCGCGGGGGGCGCTCTGCCGGTCGCCGGGAGGGTGGCAGGTGGCTCCGGTGGACCTCCCGCAGGCGTGCCTGCGGAGGGTCCACTGGTCCCGCGGCTCCGGTGGACCAGTGGACAACCGGAGCCGCGGGACCAGCGGACCCTCCGCAGGCACGTCTGCAGGAGGTCCACCAGAGCCGCGGGACCGGCGACCGGCAGAGCGCCCCCCCCTGCGGCGTGCCGCTGTGCTTGGGGCGGCGAAATTGCTAGAGCCGACCCTGGTTATTGGGAGGAAATAAAGTCCCTTCTTGTTCAAACAGGTAAGGGCCAGATCTCTAGAGCACCTGGGGATCCTGCATCGTGTCAGTGCTTCCCACATTGGTAGTCACAAACCTCCTTCTGTGGTCAACGAAAGCTCATTTAATGAAACAGTAGTATCCTTTCCAGTTGGTATATTGATGTGTATCTTGTGGGGAGCACAGAACAGGCACATGAGTGCCATCAGTAGTCCCAGCACTGTTCAGGAACCCCATTTGCTCAAAACCAGCTGCTATTTCAGAGACATTAGCAGTCTTCACCACCTGTGGGTAAACTACTGGCAAAAATTGTCTCACACACCTCCACCACCACAGCACCAGCAGTGGACTTGCCAACACAAAACTGGCTAGCCACCAACCTGTAGCAGTCCAAGGAGGCCAGCTTCTAGATGGCAATAGCAACCCACTTATGTACTAGTATGTCCCTCTTCATCTGCATGTCCTGGCACTGAGGGGCGAGGGCGAGCTCCATGACAGTGTCCCTCCTCATGTGGAAATTCTGGAGCCACTCCTGGCCATCCCAGGTCTGCATGCCAATGTGATACCACCATGCTATGTGTAACCGTGCCTCGGGGGGGGGAGGTCACAACTGAGGATTCTTCTTCGAGTGATTGCTCCTATGCATTCCAATGTAGGTGTGCGCGCCGCGCGTGCACGGCTTCTCCGGAACATTTTTACCCTAGCAACTCCGGCGGGCCGTCTGGCGCCCCCTAGAGTGGCGCCGCCATGGCGCTGGTTATATACCCCAGCCGGCCCGTCCGCTCCTCAGTTCCTTCTTACCGCCTGTGACGGCCAGTTGGAACAGTGGAGTGTCCCTTACCTCCACAGCCCTAGCGTTACTCCATCTCTTGTTGTATATAGTTTGTTAGTTAGTTTAATAGTTGTATAGTATAGTTAGATAGGTATAGTAGTGTAAATAGGGAATTAGAGGGGTTAACCCCTCTTCTTCCGCACCCGGTGCGGGCTTATGCCCGGGGCACCGGGATTCAAGCCCTGCGCGGCTTGCCAGCGGCACATGCCGGTGAGTGACCCGCACGACTCGTGCCTTCGCTGCCTGGGGGAGGGGCACAGAACAGATAAGTGCCCGATCTGCGTGGCCTTCAAGCCCCGGACGAGAAAGGAGCGGGACTCGCGCCTTAAGCAGTTGCTAATGGAGGCTTCGCTCCAGCCTCCGGCACCAAGTCCATCGGCGCCGAAGCCCTCCTCGGCGGGCAGCGCACCGGCAGCACCGAGCCGCACCGGGGCCGAGCCTCCTCGGCACCCGGCACCGAAGTCCCGGCACCGTTCCCTCTCCCCAGGACAGAAGCACAAGGTGCCGAAGGCGGTCTCTTCCAAACATCCGCAGAGACCGCTAGCCCAGCCGCCTCCGACACAAACGGTACAGGCTGAGGCAGTGCACAAGCAGTGCACGGCGCCGTCGACTCCGGCGCCACAAGGCCCGTCGAGTCCGGCACCACCCGGCTCCCCGGTACCCGCCGAGGAGGAGCTGCGGATCCCGTCCACGCCTGAGGCGTTTGCGACGGCGAGGGAGCTGATCGAGCTCGCGGAGGCTCCAAGCCCCCGGCCCCCGGCTCCGCCGGTGCGGGCATTCAAGTCTGTGGGCAAACCGATGATGATGCAGCCTCCTTCCCCGGACAAGCGAGACGGACGCTCCAGGATTCAGTCTCGGTCCCGGTCCCACTCTCGGAGGCAGTCCCAATCCGGAGGTCGTTCAGCTTCGCGGTGCCACTCCCCATATCGGCACCGGTCGCAGTCCCAGCACCGCTCGCATTCGCGGTGCCGGTCGTACTCCCGGCAACGGTCCCGGTCACCGAGTTACCGGCACCGCAGGAGGTCCGGCTCCAGTGGCCGCTTTCGGCACCGAGTCTCCCGAAGCCGCTCCCGACGACGCCAATCGCCGTCGAGGTCGAGCTCCCGGCGCCGCCGGTCCAACTCACGGCACCGCCGATCCAACTCACGGCACCGCCGCTCCAGCTCACGGCACCATCGGTCCAGCTCCCGGCACTGTCGATCCAACTCCCGGTGCCGCTCCGCACGTAGGTCCCGCTCTCCGCTTAGGTCACGTGATGACCGCCGCCGACCTTCGACGCCTGCTACACATCTGACGCAGGTTTTGGTTGGGCATTCGGGACCCGCCTCGGCTCCTCCCTGGCCCTCGCATGAACCCTCCATCGCTTCCCCTGAGGGCAGCGCAGTGGACTTCAGGGAGCCGTCTCAGGGTCGGGACCCTGGACCTCAACACTGGGGGTATTGGGTCCCTTGGGCCCAACACGAGCAAGGTCCTCCCCTACAGCTGAGGCAGACGCCTACGGGCCGTTCAGCGCTGGAGGCGACGGTTAGCAAGCTCCCCCCGTCTCCACAGGGACGGCCTGGCTCGCCACCAGGCCCGGCACCGGGGCCGGAGCCCGTGGCTTCTGACCGCCCAAGAGCGGACCAGGCATCTGAGGAGGTGCTGCCGGGCCGCTCCTCGTCCTCCTCGCCTGACGAGGCGGTGGCGGGAGCATCAACATCTGAACCCCCGCCTATTGACCTGAAGGCGCATCAGGACCTTCTCCGCCGTGTGGCGAAGTCCATGAACCTGCCTGTTTAGGAGGTCACGGAGGACGATGACCCTATAACGGACGTTGTGGGTTCTGACGCCCCAGTGCGTGTGGCATTACCCTTTATCCGCACTATCCAGCGGAACAATACAACAATCTGGCAGTCGCCCTCCTCAGTCCCCCCCACGGCGCGAGGGGTAGAGAGAAAATACTCTGTCCCACCCAAGGGGTACGAGTACTTCTATGTTCACCCCTCCCCGGACTGTCTAGTAGTCCAGTCGGTGAATGACCGGGAGAGGCATGGCCAGCCGGCCGCCGCACCGAAATCAAAGGAGTCGCGGCGCATGGACCTCTTGGGCCGAAAAGTTTATTCGGCGGGTGGCCTGCAGCTCCGCATAGCAAACCAGATGGCGCTCCTGTCCCGGTACACTTTCAACATCGTCGGGTGCCTGGGCAAATTTTCTGAGCTGACGCCACAAGACTCCCGCTGGAAATTCTTGGCGCTCCTGGAAGAGGGCAAGACGGCCTCCAGGACCCTAATTCGGGCAGCCTTGGACTCCGCTGATTCAGGAGCCAGAACAATGGCGTCCGGAATAACAATGCGGCGTATTGCCTGGCTGCAATCCTTCAATACACCCTCCAGGACCTCCCCTTTGAGACACAGGGTCTTTTTTCAGAAAAGACAGACGCGAAAATTCAGACCCTGAAGGATGGGAGGGTTGCTATTCGTACTTTGGGAATGCATACGCCGGCCACCCAGAGGCGATCGTTCCGGCAACAACCCTACCGACCCTTCCCACAGGCCAGGTCTCGGCCGTTTAATAATCGGCGAGCGGACCCCTTCCGCCGCAGACCATCAGGGGAACCAGGCCCAAAACTCCTCCAAGGCCCCTCAAGGCCCAAAGCCGGCCTTTTGATGGGACGCCCGAGGACGGCCCACCACTCTCCCCCCCGGATCCATCCCTTTTGTTTTCAAGTCGCCTTTCCCGCTTCCTCCAGGCATGGCGTTCTAAAACATCGGACAGCTGGGTCCTCAACACCGTCCAGCAGGGCTACCGCCTGCAGTTTATTTCGCCCCCTCCCTCCCACCCTCCTTCCCCGTCCCTCTTCAGGGACCCCTCTCACGAGCAAGTCCTCTTGCAAGAGGTCCAGACTCTGTTGAGCGTGGGTGCTATAGAGGAGGTGCCCCGCAGCAGGCGGGGCAGGGGATTCTATTCCAGATACTTTCTCATCCCCAAGGCGAAAGGAGGTCTTCGTCCCATCTTGGACCTCCGGCAGCTCAACAGACACCTGTGCAAGCTCAAGTTTCGCATGGTGACCCTGGGGACCATCATCCCTTCCTTGGATCCGGGAGACTGGTTTGCCGCCCTCGACATGAAGGATGCATACTTTCATGTGGCAATTTACCCCCCCCCACAGACGCTACCTGCACTTCGTAGTCAACGAGGCGCACTACCAGTTTGCGGTTCTGCCCTTCGGCCTCTCCACCGCACCGAGGGTGTTCACCAAGGTTATGGCAGTCGTCGCCGCAGCCCTCCGCCGTCGTCGGATCCATGTGTACCCGTATCTCGACGACTGGCTGATTCGCGGCCGCTCCCAAGGGCTGGTAGCGGCTCAGGTGACCGAGATTCTGCATCTGTTCCGGTCTCTAGGCCTGCTTATCAACACCGAGAAGTCCAGCCTAACTCCAGCACAAAGAGTGGAGTTCATAGGAGCGGTGCTCGACTCCAATTTAGCCAGAGCCTGCCTCCCTCGTCTTCGGCACGAGACGATAGTCTCGCTCATACAGGCCCTACAGGCCTTCCCTTCAACGACGGTGAGATCCTGCCTACGCCTGCTGGGGCACATGGCGGCGTGCACGTTCGTGACCGCGAACGCAAGGCTGCGGCTTCGCCCGTTCCAGATGTGGCTGTCATCGGTGTACCGCCCCCACCGCGACAGCATGGACATGGTGGTTACGGTGATGAAGCCCACTCTCCAGTCGCTCACCTGGTGGCTGAATCCAGAGGTTGTCTGCGCAGGGGTTCCGTTCCGCCCTCCTCGCCCGTCAGTCACCCTGACCACAGACGCCTCGGCACTCGGCTGGGGTGCTCACATAGGCGACCGGCACACCCAGGGTCTCTGGTCGGCCCAGGAACTCTCCCTCCACATCAACGTCCGGGAGTTGAGAGCAATCCGCTTGGCGTGTCTCGCCTTTTGAGCCCACCTGCAGCACCGCTCTGTAGCAGTGTACACGGACAACACTACAGCAATGTTTTACGTAAACAAGCAGGGCGGAGCCCGATCCTCCCCGCTTTGCAGAGAAGCAATGCTCCTATGGGACCTTTGCGTGACCCACTCGATTCGCCTCGAAGCGTTTTTTCTGCCGGGGGTGCAGAACACGCTAGCAGACCATCTCAGCAGGTCGTTCGCCTCCCACGAGTGGTCCCTTCGCCCGGATGTGGCTTATACAATCTTCCGGAGGTGGGGGTTTCCCCAGATAGACCTGTTCGCCTCCAAGGTCAACAGGAAGTGCACCAAGTTCTGCTCGTACCAGGGTCGAGCTCCGGGCTCCCTCTCGGACGCGTTCCTCCTGATGTGGGCAGGTCCGCTCCTCTACGCGTTTCCCCCGTTTCCACTCATACATCGCGTGTTACTCAAGCTTCGGAGGGACAGGGCCCGCGTAATACTCGTCGCTCCGGCCTGGCCAAGGCAGCACTGGTACACCCTGCTGCTCGAGCTGTCAGTTTGGGATCCCATTCCCCTTCCGTTGTGGCCGGACCTCATCACTCAGGACCTCGGCAGGCTTTGTCACCCGAACCTGCAGTCGCTGCATCTTACAGCTTGGTTCCTGAGTGGTTGACCGACGCAGAAAGGGGTTGTTCGTCGGCGGTGCAACAAGTCCTGCTTGAAAGTAGAAAGCCTTCCACGCGCTCTACCTACCTCGCGAAGTGGAAATGCTTCGCGCTCTGGTGCGACCAGCGAGGTCTTAACCCATTCTCGGTCCCTATCTCAACCATCCTCGACTACCTCTGGTACCTGAAAGGTCAAGGTCTGGCAATCTCTTCCTTGAAGGTGCACCTGGCGGCTTTGTCGGCCTTTCGGCCCGCCATCGGAGGTCGGTCCGTCTTCTCTCACCCGATGGTTGCCCGCTTCCTTAAAGGTCTAGACCGTCTGTACCTGCCGGTACGTCCTCCTGCCCCGACCTGGGATTTAAACCTGGTGCTGGCCCAGATGATGAGACCGCCCTTCGAGCCCCTGGCTACATGCTCTCTGCTTTATCTCACCTGGAAGACGGCTTTCCTCGTGGCAATTACATCCGCCAGACGAGTCTCTGAACTCCGCGCCCTGACGGCCGGGCCCCCGTATACTGTCTTCCATGCGGATAAGGTGCAGCTTCGACCGCACCCGGCCTTCCTCCCCAAGGTGGTGTCGGCCTTCCACCTCAACCAAGAGATCTTCCTCCCGGTCTTCTTCCCGAAGCCGCACGCCTCACTTCGTGAGCAGCAGCTCCACACCCTGGACGTCCGCAGGGCTCTCGCTTTCTACATCGACCGGACGAAGCCCTTCCGGCGTTCGACCCAGCTGTTTGTGGCAATCGCTGATCGCATGAAAGGCGAGCCAGTATCCTCGCAGCGCATTTCATCCTGGGTGACGTCATGTATACGGACGTGCTACGAGCTTGCTCGCGTCCCCCCATGCCGCCTCACCGCTCATTCCACCAGAGCACACGCTTCTTCGGCCGCCTTCCTGGCCCATGTCCCCATCCAGGACATCTGTAGGGCGGCCACCTGGTCTTCGGTACACACCTTCGCTTCCCACTACGTGTAGGTGCAGCAGTCTCGAGACAATGCAGCCTTTGGCTCAGCGGTCCTGCACTCGGCCACGTCTCACTCCGACCCCACCGCCTAGGTAAGGCTTGGGAATCACCTACATTGGAATGCATAGGAGCAATCACTCGAAGAAGAAAAGACGGTTACTCACCGTAGTAACTGTTCGAGATGTGTTGCTCCTATCCATTCCAGACCCGCCCTCCTTCCCCACTGTCGGAGTAGCCGGCAAGAAGGAACTGAGGAGCGGACGGGCCGGCTGGGGTATATAACCAGCGCCATGGCGGCGCCACTCTAGGGGGCGCCAGCCGGCCCGCCGGAGTTGCTAGGGTAAAAATGTTCCGGAGAAGCCGTGCACGCGCGGCGCGCACACCTACATTGGAATGGATAGGAGCAACACATCTCGAAGAACAACAGTTACTACGGTGAGTAACCGTCTTTTCCAAATTCAGGACAAACTGCTGAAAAATAGGGCAGATACACTCCAAGACTGGTGGCTAATCCCCCATAGGATACACCAAACCAGCAACAAAAGTAAACTTCTCTTTCACCATACTGGCTAACAAGAAGTCATAAAAGCGGTTTCCTTAGGCATTCCAGATCTTATATCACCACCAAAAACACTGGATTTAGAGATGAGTGGTTTTTTAAAACCAATTTCTTCAAATAAAATGTTCTTCTGATCCCAAAGGACCAGCCACACACCCAAGTCAATATATAACTTAGATCTTACCCAAAAATCACGCTGATGCCAGTCCTTTAGTATCTATAATCTAAAGATTTATTTATAAAAAGAAAGAAAGGTGAGAGTTAAAATTGGTTAAAGGAATTAAATACATACAATAAATGCAAAGTTCTTGGAGTGATGGAGTAAACTGCTGGCTTAAGTCAAGTCTCTGGCTGTTTCCAAATAATTGGAAGGTCCTCAGTCCATTGGTTAGAATGCTCCCATTAGTATAGTCCAAAGTCCAGAGGTTTGGGCAGGAAAGAGGCTGGAGCAGGATAGAGGCAAAATTAAGGTGTTTCCAGGGCCTTTTATATCTTCTGCCATGTGGAGAGAATCCCACTGTTCTTACTCTGGAAACAGCACAGTAACAAGATGGTGGTTGGAGTCACATGTCCAAGTCACATGTCCGATTTCGCTTAGTCATTGCAAGAAACCATTACCTATACTTCAGACAGCACGTTTGCAGGACAGTCCATTCAGTGTAGATGGGTGTCTTCCATGGTCCATTGTGAGTTAAGTGTCCTTTTGATGGGCCACACAATTTGGATAGTCCCTCCAAGATGTGCTAGCTAACTACCTTGTGGGTGTTTCCCCAGGAGAAAACATATTTGAAATACAGGTATGGAGCCAATGCTCAAAACTTCAAATATAAAAATGATACATGCATACAAATAGCATAATCATATTCAGTAAATCATAACCTTTTCACAGACATCTTACACGCCACGTTTTGTACAAGATTTGTTGCAAATATATAACAGTAGTTGCAACAATGATCTATATAGTCATATTTTAATCAGATAACGTTACACCATGTTTGTGGTCCTGCTCAAGAACTGGCTGTCAGCAGAGAGGGGTTCCACAGCTTAGCAGTATAGATGCTCTTATCCAGGTTTGTCTAATCTGGGTTCCCACACCTGGGCACCTGGACCTATAGAAACTCTGTAGTGAAACTTTGATGTTTTAAGAGCCTATGTAGTCCTTAAACCTGTGCACCACCTAAGGATCATGAGTTCAAGTGCTTTTCTTGGCAGTATTCTGAGAACAGTCGGTGTGCACATTCTTATTCTCAGGTAGAGGGGCTGGTTTTGTGTTTTTCACCCAGTAAAGGCAGTATAATTGTTCTTATTCAGTGGTGGGCAAACTACAGCCTGGGGACCACATCCAGCCCTCCAGACGTTTTAATCCGGCCCTCGAGCTCCCGCCAGAAAGTGGGGTCTGGGGCTTGCCCTGTTCTGGTGCTCAGGCTGGGGACTGGGATCGGGGTCTTGCCCCACTCTGCATGGCTCCTGGAAGCAGCGGCATGTCCCCTGTCCGGCTCCTACATGTAGGGGCAGCCATAGGGCTCCACATGCTGCCCCCGCCCCAAGCGCTGCCAGGAACCGCAAACAATGGGAGCTGCAGGGGCAGCACCTGTGGACAGGGCAGCATGGAGAGCCTCCTGGCCGCACCTCCGCATAGGAGCTGGAGAGGGGACATGCCTCTGTTTCTGGGAGCTGCTTGAGGTAAGTGCCGCCCGGAGCCTACCCCCCTGAACTCCTCCCATGCCCCAACCCCCTGCCCCAGCCCTGATCCCCCTCCTGCCCTCCGGACCCCTCAGTCCCAGCCTGGTGCACCCTTCTGCATCCCCAACCCCTCATCGCCAGCCTCACCCCAGAGCCCTCCCGCCCTCCAAACTCCAATTTCATGAGCATTCACAGCCCGTCACACAATTTCCATACCCAGATGTGGCCCTCACGCCAAAATGTTTGCCCACCCCTGTTCTTATTGGTGAACCATTTTTAATGTTGAGCAGAGCTTTTTGTTTAAGCGATGAAATTTCAAAATACTCTCTAAAATCTACACACGTATTCAGATTGTTTTGAAAATTGCTTTGCCTTATCAGAGTTAGTTGCAGAGTTAGTGATGCAAATGTTAAGTAAATTGGTCCTGAGATTCAGGTCTCCAAAAAGAAGCTGCTTTTAATAATCAAATTGCTCTGAAACCCACATGCATAAGGAAATTGTCTTGAAAGTGTGTGCATCACAACAGGGGTGAGGCAAACTTTGAGGTGCATGTGTAATGCCATTTTATTCAAGGTTTCATAGAATCATAGGACTGGAAGGGACTTCAGGAGGTATTCTAGTCCAGTCCCCTGCAATCAAAGGCAAGACTATTTATCCAGACCATCCCTGACAGGTGTTTGTCTAACCTGCTCCTAAAAATCTACAAAGACGGAGATTCCACGACCTCCCTAAGCGGTTTATTCCAGTGCTTAACCACCCTGACAGTTAGGAAGTTTTTCTTAATGTCCAACTGTAGTGAGGCGCCCAGGGTCCCAGCTGCGCCTGAGAGGGCCGAGCCTCAGACGCTGCCAAAGTGGGCGGAGCCACCGCCGCCAGTTCCCGCCCCCCGGAAGTGAAGGGGCGGGACAGGAAGTATAAAAGGCCAGCCCCGGGCCCAGTATCCTGAGGAGCTGCCTGAGCTTCCCCGTGCCCGGTATCCTGAGGAGTTGCCTGCGCTTCCCCCTGCCCGGTATCCAGAGGAGCCCATGGTCTGGGACCCACCGGAGGACGCTGGCGAGACACAGGTACCCAGAGAGGGGGAGATTGGAAGTGGCCCGGGGGTAGCCGACCCCAGTCTGGCTCCAGAGGACCCCGAACCAATGTCAGTGTGTTGCGGCCAGGATCCCCACTGACCCAGCCGCAGACTGCCTGCCGCTGTTAGGGCCCCGGGCTGGGACGCAGTGGAGTGGGAGAGCCTGCGTCCCCCCTGTCACCCTTCCACGGGTGGCAGACTCCCCCTCTCGCCGGCCTGAGGAAGTTTTTCTTATAGACTATTTGTTTGCTCAACCCCTGCTGAAGGGTCTGAGCTCTAAACTTCTGATTGTCCCGCCCTGACCCAGGGCCTGGGCTTATAGACTATTTGTTCGCTCAACCCCTGCTGAAGGGTCTGGACCCTGACCTACTTGCTGTCGGTAGTGAGGCGCCCTGGGTCCCAGCTGCGCCTGAGAGGGCCGAGCCCCGACACCGGATGTCCACACCAACCTAAACCTCCCTTGCTGCAATTTAAGCCCATTGCTTCTTGTCCTATCCTCAGAGGTTAAAGAGAACATTTTTTCTCCTTCCTCCATGTAATAACCTTTTATGTACTTGAAAACTGTTAGATCGCCCCTCAGTCTTCTCTTCTCCAGCCTAAACAAACCCAATTTTTTCATTCTTCCCTCATAGGTCATGTTTTCTAGACCTTTAGTCATTTTTGTTGCTCTTCTCTGGACTTTCTCTGAAATGTGGCATCCAGAACTGGACACACTACTCTATTTGAGGCCTAATCAGCGTGGAGCAGAACAGAAGAATTACTTCTTGTGTCTTGCTTACAACATTCCTGCTAATACATCCCAGAATGATGTTCACTTTTTTTGCAACAGCGTTACACTATTGACTCATATTTAGCTTGTGATCCACTATGACCCCCCGATCCCTTTCCGCAGTACTCCTTCCTACGCAGTCATTTCCCATTTTGTATGTGTGTAACTGATTGTTCCTTCCCAGTATTTCAATATGTTTTTGACTACAAATGATTTAGCACCTCTTCCCAGTTCTACAGACAACTCCCAAACTCCTGTATGTATGACACACCAAGGGGTTGGCTATGCAAGGTAATTCACCGGCATAGCTATTCTGGAATCCATGTGGATAGTCTATTCTGAAATAAAAGTGATTTGGGGAAGTGGAGTAGTTATTCCAGAATAAAATCATATTATTCCAGAATAGAGTGTCCAGACAAGGGAGTTAGTCTTGGATAGCTAATTTACACTGTAAGAGCTACATTGGAATAGTCTATTTAAAAAAAAACTGTATCAGTCAGTTTTTCCCCATGTAGACAAGGCCTCAGTAATGCACTTGCCTGGTGGTTTAGGGGAGCAGGCATTATCCCAAGTCTAACGACCAGGAATTTGAATTCTCTTCTTGGGAGATGTCTTTGCTATGCCTCATGTTTGGTATCTGGGGCCACCAAGGAGTTCTTCTGGGAATGTGATGTGGGTGGGTACAATTTTGAGGCAGTTTGGCATCCCACAAGGTTACCCTTAATGCCACCTACTTATTTGCCAGAGTCCCTTCCTGCAACAATTTGGTGCATAGTATTGTGACCAGAATATAACATCTGGTACAGTGGTGTGGGGCCAGGTTGATATAGATGTGATTTATTGCTACACTGAAAATGACACAGGAGAGGCTAGTGCATGATTCCCAGGAAGGACTAATCAGTTCTGTGCTGGGACACTCACTGAACTGCTGGACAGCACTAGGAATGACAGACTGGGTCTGATCAAACATGCTCAGTGCATCCAACAAGTACACAGCAGTGTGGGGGACTGAAGAAGTGAACACCCATTGAGATGAATGGGGTAGTTCATCCTCTTAGGGTATGCCTGCCTGCAGAGATAGCCTGAGTGATTAGCACCTGATTAGCACCCGGTCCTGGGTATGAGAAGCCACACTGCAAATCCCTACCTGAACTATTGCATCCTGACTGGGGCTGCACTCGCTTGCTTGTGACAAGGGACATAATATCCCATGGCTCTTTGTGTTGAGCTGCTCTATGGGCTTGGCTACACTGGCACTTTATACCGCAATAAAGCATCTCAGAGCACTCTACCTTACTCCCCGTCCACACTGGCAAGGCACGTAGAGCGCGCTGACTCCCTGGCTAGAGCGCTCCTGGTACTCCACCTCCACGAGAAGGATAATAACTTCTGTTGCGTATTGGCTGAGACGCCCCAGGGCTAGTATGAATGAGGAGTTATGTTACAGCATTCTGACTGACCTCCGGAAACATCCCATAATCCCCTTAAGTGACGTGGCCTCTCTTCTCTTTGTTGTGAAATCGGCTGAGGAATGCGCAAGTGCCTTTTCAGAGTGTCGTTTCAGCGGCTGCTTATCTGCAACGGGGCCAAACAAACGTTTACTGAGTGAGTGGGTGAGAGGCAGGGGGGTTAGGGAGATCTGAATTTACAAGACAGCGTGCTGACACTCTCAGCACTCCAAAAACCCACTCTCTCTCTCCCCCCACATACAAACAACACACTCCATCCCAGGGCCGCCCAGAGGATTCAAGGGGCCTGGGGTCTTCGGCGGTGGGGGTCCTTCCACTCCGGGTCTTCGGGGCACTTCGGCGGCGGGTCCCAGAGCGAGTGAAGGACTTGCCGCCGAAGACCCGGAGCGGAAGAAGCTTCGGGTCTTTGGCAGCGGGTCCTTCACTCGCTCCGGGCCTGCTGGGCAGCACTGAAGGACCTGCCGCCAAAGACCCGCCAAAAACTCTCGTGGGGGCCCCTGCAGGGCCCGGGGCAAATTGCCCCACTTGCCCCCCCGGGCAGCCCTGCTTCACCCCACACCCATTTGAAAAGCACGTTGCAGCCACTAGAACGCTGGGATAGCTGCCCATAATCCACCGCTCCCAATGCTGCTGCAAACGCCGCAAATGTGGCCACGCCAGTGCGCTTTCAGCTGTCAGTGTGGACAGACTGCAGGGCTTTCCCTACTGCACTCTCCGAAGGCTGGTTTAACCCAAAGCACTCTATAGCTACAAGTGTAGCCAAGCCCTATGACTCCTTCCCCGTTAATTGAAGGCTAACTTGTTTGTCCTCAGGGAGAATTAGATTCAAGTAAATTAATCTGTGTGTTCTGACTGCAGTGTGGGTGGGTTCCAGCCCAAATTAAATCAGAGTCCAGGCACTAACTCACACCCCCAGCTGGGGCAGCTACCTCAGGCTTAAAGCACCTCCAAATCTGTGAAAAGAGTTTTTGTATACGGCAGAAGAGGATTAAAACCAGGGTAAAAGCACAGGTCAACTTGTAAGCATAGATATACCCTCAGAGATAGCGTGGGTGAATTCTTCATCACTTACCTTGAAATCACAGGATGTGATGGCTTTCTAAAAGATTATGGGGGAGCAGCATTGCTAGTTGTAAGCTTACAAGTCACCTAACCATTTGAAAAAGGACTTTTCTAAATGCTGTAAAACTGACACATTGAATCAGATTACCTTGAAATCTGTTGTGCCCCATGGGGGTGCAGGATCAGGCTAGCTGTCCTAATTTGGGGACATCTGAGAAAAGGGTCCCTGTGATACAGCCCCCCCTAAAATTGTGTTTACAAAATCACCTGGTTCTTAAAACTTTTTTTGAACACAACTCTGGCTCAAACTGTATCTTTAATCCCTCCTCTCAAAACTGATAAATCCCCAGCAGGTGCAATCTCAGCTAGTGCATGGACCCTGTTGCTCCTTTGGGGAAGTAATATTGAAAAAGTTATTGAGGATTAACTTGGGAACTCCAAGTTGGCTTGAGCTAAATTGGCATGCAAGACGTGAGTTCAGTGGAAAGCCAGAGGGTTTGTACATAGTTTGTTTTCATAGTAACTGGGTGGCACAAGGGGACGTGCTGTGGCTGTTGAATCTGAACTACACCCATGTACTATGACTTCAGGCTTTCAAAGAATGTGTTCTGTACATGTTCCTTGCTGCCTGCCTATATCCTGCAGTGGCTCCTATTGGAAGATTTGCTCCAAGACCAACATTTTTGGTTTAAGAGCAATATTTCAAAGTGCTGTAATGCGCATATGCATATTTTATTTGGGAAGTATTGTCATTAACCACAAGGAAGAAGGAAGTGGTTAGGGTAAGGTAATCATGACTCATGTGCTTCATCCATCTTCTGAACAATGGAACTGAGTGTGGTCAAAAGAATGTAAGTTGGTGGGTCATTTGGTCAAGGGTTCCTGATTCAGAGACCTCCACTTCAATGAGCTGCTCATATTTTCAGATTCTTGTAGCTTCCTTTGGTGCAGTACTAGGGAACACGAAGGGAAGCAGGTGATGGAAAGGTGAGGGAATGGATGAGCTCTGCCCCTTTTCCATGCTATAGTACAGCCCTAGTGCCGGGCCAGCACACCCCTTTTAGCAAAAGGAATTAAAATCCCACAGCTGAGAAAATATGCTTTAGCCAAATGTAAGTTATTTGACTAACTAGAGGGGTAACTGGGTAAAATCCTATGGCCTGTGATCTACAGGTCAGACTAGATGATCCAAGAGTCCCTGCTGGCCTTGGAATCTTATAAATCACCCACCCACAACAAAATCCACTTTGATGATGACAGGTTAGATGAAGAACTGGGTTCTCGTTTTTTCCTAAGATCTCCCCAAATAAGGGATAGTCTTCAAAAGGGACCTTTGCTCCCTGAGAGCTCAGAAGTGCTGACAGCAGAACCTTGGGAGGAAAGGGGGAAGCAGTTGAGTACCTTCCCCTGCAGTGACCTGTGAAGGAACCCAGGCCTGCTCTCCTTCCCCATACTGCCTCCAGCAGTGGCAAAGAGACACCAGGCTCACCATTCCCCTTGGTGCTGCTGCTGCTTCTAGGGGGAAAGGGGAGGTCAGAACAGTGCAGGGGGGATCATGTGTGGATGGGAGGGTTCAGCTAACTCCCTATCCATATCTCCCTATTTTTGTTCCTCTTCAAAACATGCTCCCACTGACTCCATGCTAGTCCCTGCATCCTCTACCTGGCTCCCTAAAGTTTGGGGAGGAAGGCTGAGCAGGGAGGACCAGGCTGTGCTGGACAGGCAGGGATGGGAGACTAGGATACAATGCTGGGGCAGTGATGAGACTAACGTGCACCCAGTATCTTCTACAGCTGGATTACTCATTACCAGGGAGCCAGAAGCAGTGGAAGGGGAAAGCTGAGTTGTGGTGCACAGGGTGCTGACAAATTCAGCAAACCAAAACCCAAGGAAATTCACTGCCACAAAACTTCATTCATGCAAAGTTAAGATTGCCTGCTCATGCCTCGCACACTTCCAGAACATGGAGTTCAGCAACACTCAAACCTCTGTAACCCTGGAAACCACAATCTTAACTGTGCTGCCTTTGTTGGCGTGTTGGGGCATCCTTCAACGCACATACTACCACTCTGTCTAGTAGGCTGTAAGGGCACTTTGGGAACAGAGCATGTGGCACTGTAGAAAAAAGTCTCTAACACCTTTTTACTAAGGCAAAGCTCAGGTTTAGGCCAGGCATAGCAAACAGGAGCTACCTACCCCTGGCCTACACTCAAACATTGAACCTACTCCACACAAACCACCCAAGACTTGCTAAAAGTTACCAGCCCTTCACCTTTATCCCAAGGACTCCTGAGACATTGCCTTCACTTCCCCCTGTCTAAGGCTGGAGACCACAGTCATGTAGGCCATCAGGCCACTGACAATCCCCTTGGCAAGTAGGTCCCTGCACATCACTGCTGACAACCTACAGAATTCAGTGCTGAAATGAGAAATACTTTACCTCTCAAGCCACATGTGGCATCATATCACAGTGACAGCTCTGCCAATGTGCTCCACCTAATCCCTCTGTTATTCATAAGAACATAAGAACGGCCGTACCGGGTCAGACCAAAGGTCCATCTAGCCCAGTATCTGTCTACCGACAGTGGCCAATGCCAGGTGCCCCAGAGGGAGTGAACCTAACAGGCAATGTTCAAGTGATCTCTTTCCTGCCATCCATCTCCATCCTCTGACAAACAGAGGCTAGGGACACCATTCCTTACCCATCCTGGCTAATAGCCATTAATGGACTTAACCACCATGAATTTATCCAGTTCTCTTTTAAACACTGTTATAGTCCTAGCCTTCACAACCTCCTCAGGTAAGGAGTTCCACAAGTTGACTGTGCGCTGCGTGAAGAAGAACTTCCTTTTATTTGTTTTAAACCTGCTGCCCATTAATTTCATTTGGTGACCCCTAGTTCTTGTATTATGGGAATAAGTAAATAACTTTTCCTTATCCACTTTCTCAACATCACTCATGATTTTATATACCTCTATCATATCTCCCCTTAGTCTTCTCTTTTTCAAGCTGTAGAGTCCTAGCCTCTTTAATCTTTCCTCATATGGGACCCTCTCCAAACCCCTAATCATTTTAGTTGCCCTTTTCTGAACCTTTTCTAGTGCCAGTATATCTTTTTTGAGGTGAGGAGATCACATCTGTACACAGTATTCGAGATGTGGGCGTACCATGGATTTATATAAGGGCAATAATATATTCTCAGTCTTATTCTCTATCCCCTTTTTAATGATTCCTAACATCCTGTTTGCTTTTTTGACCGCCTCTGCACACTGCGTGGACATCTTCAGAGAACTATCCACGATGACTCCAAGCAGGGGCGGCTCCCGGCCCCAGCACACCAAGCGCGTGCTTGGGGCGGCATGCTGCGGGGGGCGCTCTGCCGGTCGCCGGGAGGGCGGCAGACGGCTCCGGTGGGCCTCCTGCAGGTGTCCCTGCGGATGCTCCACTGGAGCCGCGGGACCGGCGACTGGCAGAGCGCCACCCGCGGCGTGCCGCCATGCTTGGGGCAGTGAAATGGCTAGAGCCGCCCCTGACTCCAAGATCTTTTTCCTGACTCATTGTAGCTAAATTAGCCCCCATCATATTGTATGTATAGTTGGGATTATTTTTTCCAATGTGCATTACTTTACATTTATCCACATTAAATTTCATTTGGCATTTTGTTGCCCAATCACTTAGTTTTGTGAGATCTTTTTGAAGTTCTTCACAGTCTGCTTTGGTCTTAACTATCTTGAGTAGTTTAGTATCATCTGCAAACTTTGCCACCTCACTGTTTACCCCGTTCTCCAGATAATTTATAAATAAATTGAATAGGATTGGGTCTAGGACTGACCCTTGGGGAACACCACTAGTTACCCCTCTCCATTCTGAGAATTTACCATTAATTCCTACCCTTTGTTCCCTGTCTTTTAACCAGTTCTCAATCCATGAGAGGACCTTCCCTTTTATCCCATGACAGCTTAATTTACGTAAGAGCCTTTGGTGAGGGACCTTGTCAAAGGCTTTCTGGAAATCTAAGTACACTATGTCCTCTGGATCCCCCTTGTCCACGTTTGTTGACCCCTTCAAAGAACTCTAATAGATTAGTAAGACACGATTTCCCTTTACAGAAACCATGTTGACTATTGCTCAACAGTTTATGTTTTTCTACGTGTCTGATAATTTTATTCTTAACTATTGTTTCGACTAATTTGCCCGGTACTGACGTTAGACTTACCAGTCTGTAATTGCCGGGATCACCTCTAGAGCCCTTTTTAAATATTGGCGTTACATTAGCTAACTTGCAGTCATTGGGTACCGAAGCTGATTTAAAGGACAGGTTACAAACCTTAGTTAATAGTTCTGCAACTTCACATTTGAGTTCTTTCAGAACTCTTGGGTGAATGCCATCTGGTCCCGGTGACTTGTTAATGTTGAGTTTATCAATTAATTCCAAAACCTCCTCTAGTGACACTTCAGTCTGTGACAGTTCCTCAGATTTGTCACCTACAAAAGCCAGCTCAGGTTTGGGAATCTCCCTAACATCCTCAGCCGTGAAGACTGAAGCAAAGAATCCATTTAGTTTCTCCGCAATGACTTTATCATCTTTAAGCGCTCCTTTTGTATTTTGATCGTCAAGGGGCCCCACTGGTTGTTTAGCAGGCTTCCTGCTTCTGATGTACTTAAAAAACATTTTGTTATTACCTTTGGAGTTTTTGGCTAGCCGTTCTTCAAACTCCTCTTTGGCTTTTCTTATTACACTCTTGCATTTAAGTTGGCAGTGTTTGTGCTCCGTTCTATTTGCCTCACTAGGATTTGACTTCCACTTTTTAAAGGAAGTCTTTTTATCCCTCACTGCTTCTTTTAAATGGTTGGTAAGCCACAGTGGCTCTTTTTTAGTTCTTTTACTGTTTTTCTTAATTTGGGGTATACATTGAAGTTGGGCCTCTATTATGGTGTCTTTAAAAAGGGCCCATGCAGCTTGCAGGGATTTCACTTTAGTCACTGTATCTTTTAACTTCTGTTTAACTAACCCCCTCATTTTTGTATAGTTCCCCCTTTTGAAATTAAATGCCACAGTGTTGGGCTGTTGAGGTGTTCTTCCCACCACAGGGATGTTGAATGCTATTGTATTATGGTCACTATTTCCAAGCGGTCCTGCTATAGTTACCTCTTGGACCAGCTCCCGCACTCCACTCAGGATTAAATCTAGAGTTGCCTCTCCCCTTGTGGGTTCCTGTACCAGCTGCTCCATGAAGCAGTCATTTAAAGTATCGAGAAATTTTATCTCTGCATTTCATTCTGAAGTGAAATGTTCCCAGTCAATATGGGGATAATTGAAATCCCCCACTATTATTGGGTTCTTAATTTTGATAGCCTCTCTAATTTCCTCAATAAGAACCTTGGGAGGAAAGGGGGAAGCAGTTGAGTACCTTCCCCTGCAGTGACCTGTGAAGGAACCCAGGCCTGCTCTCCTTCCCCATACTGCCTCCAGCAGTGGCAAAGAGACACCAGGCTCACCATTCCCCTTGGTGCTGCTGCTGCTTCTAGGGGGAAAGGGGAGGTCAGAATAGTGCAGGGGGGATCATGTGTGGATGGGAGGGTTCAGCTAACTCCCTATCCATATCCAAGGTTCAATACGGCAACACCTGGCACAGTAAAGGCAGCTTGTGTACATACAGCTACATGCTGGAGTTCAGGCCATTAGAACAACATTAGAACAACCACAGGATTCTTTGCTGCTAACACAAACAATGGCACCTTCTCATAGTCCTTCACGTCTGTTTATTATGACACAGGCACACACACCCTTTCTGAACTACTCCAAGCTCTGGTCTACACTACAGGATTAGATCGAATTTAGCCACGTTAGGTCGATTTTATAATGAATGCGTCTACACAAGCAACCCCATTCCGTTGACCTAAAGGGCTCTTAAAATCAATTTCTGTACTCCTCCCCAGTGAGGGGAGCAGTGCTAAAATCAACCTTGCTGGGTTGAATTTGGAGTAGTGTGGATGCAAATCGATGTTATTGGCCTCCGGGAGCTATCCTAGAGTGCTCCAATGTGAGCGCTCTGGCCAGCACTTTCAACTCAGATGCACTAGCCAGGTACACAGCAAAAGCCCCATGAACATTTGAATTTCATTTCCTGTTTGGTCAGCGTGGCGAGCTCAGCAGCATTCAGCAGCACAAGTGACCATGCAGTCCCCCCAGAATCACAAACGAGCTCCAGCATGGAGTGAACAGGAGACACTGGATCTGATTGCTGTATGGGGAGAAGAATCTGTGCAGGCAGAACTCTGATAAAAAAGAAGAAATGCTAATATATATGCCAAAATCGCACAGGGCATGGTGGACAGAGGCTACAACAGGGACACACAGCAGTGCTGCATGAAAGTCAAGGAGCTCAGGCAAGCCTACCAAAAGACAAAGGAGGCAAATGGTCACTCTGGGTCAGAGCCCCCTATGTGCCATATCTATGATCAGCTGCATGGCATTCTGTGGGGGGACCCTACCACTACCCCACCACTGTCTGTGGACAACTGCAAGGGGGGAGTCTCCCGCAACACGGAGGAGGATTTTGTGGATAAGGAAGAGGAGGAGGAGGAGAATGCGCAACAGGCAAGCAGTGAATCCGTTTTCCCCGTCAGCCAGGAACTTTTCATCACGCTGGATCCAATACCCTCCCAAGGTGGGATCCCCAACCCAGAAGGCAGAGAAGTCCCCTCTGGTGAGTGCACGTTTGTAACTACAGTACAGGGTTTAAAATCAATAGTCTTTAATTTAGTTTGATTTGCCCTAAAGACTTGGGATGCATTCGCAGCCAGTACAGCTATTGGAAAAGTCTGTTAACATGTCTGGGGACAGAGCAGGAATCCTCCAGGGACATCTCCATGAAGCTCTCCTGGAGGGACTCTGAAAGCCTTTGGAGAAGGTTTCTGGGGAGGGCTGCCTTATTTCATCCTCCATGGTAGGACACTTTACCACATCAAACCAGTAGCAAGTAGTCTGGAATCATTGCAGCACAAAGTATGGCAGCGAATGGTCCTGGGTTTTAGTCGCATTCAAGCAACATTCGGTCTATATCTTTCTGTGTTAGCCTGAGGAGAGTGATATCATTCATGGTCAACTGGTCAAAATAGAGGAATTTTTGTAAGGGAACAATAAAAGGACCCCATTTATGCCGGGCTGTTTGTGCTTGGCTAAAAGGAATCATCCCTGAGAATAGCCACGCAGCAGGGAGAGGGGTGAAGGGATCATCCCAAATAGCCACACAGAGTGGTGGAGGGAGGTGTGTGCTGCACATCCACCCAAAAACCACAGCTCCTCTTTTTAAATGGCAAACACAACCGACATTGCTTGCTATGGGAAAGGAGGGCACTGCAGTTTGAAAACATTCCCACATGTTATCAAGGTGTTAGAAGCCAAACCCATGTACTCTATAGCTTACCATGGCTGCCTGGAAACTGAATTCTGTTGCCCAGCCACGTGTGATGTGTCACCATACCGGCAGGCACTCAATATAAAAGGCAAAATGCGACCTTGTATCTAAAGCACATGTGCTGTCTGCTGTGAATTGTTTGATTCACTGTGAAAGACTCTCCCTTTTGTTTTCAGAAATGTATCATAAATATTACTCTCCCTTTTTATCCCCCCCACCCCGCCACACACACAGGTGCAATGTTTCTATGCTCCCCCATCATTTCCATCCCTGAGGTTATCGCAGATTAGAAGGCAAAAAAACCCACTCGTGATGACATGTTTTCTGAGCTCATGCAGTCCTCCCACACTGATAGGGCACAGCTGAATGTATGGAGGCATTAAGTGACTGCGATGAGAAGAGGCAGGATGCAATGCTGAGGCTAATAGGGGAAGCAAACAGACATGCTCAGGCATCTGGTGGAGCTGCAGGAAAGCCAACAAGAGCATAGACCGCCACTGCATCCACTGTACAACCACTGCCCTCCTCCCCAAGTTCCATATCCTACTCACCCTGACACCCAAGAACGAGGGGTAGAGGGGCGGCTATAGGCACCTAGCCACTGCACAGGAAGGCCCAAGCAACAGAAGGCTGTCATTCATTTTTGATTTGTAGTGTGGCTACAATAAGCCATGTGGCCTCATCCTTCCCACCCCACCCGAGATACCTTATCAGTTATCTCCCCCACCCCCTTTTAAAAATAAAAAAAAGCATGGTTTCAAGACAATAGTGACTTTATTTCCTTTGTCAGCTGTGATCGAAGGGGGGGGACGGTGGTTGGCTTACAGGGAGTTAAAATCAACAAAGGAGGCAGGTTTGCATCAAGGAGAAACACATACAACTGTCACACCCTAGACTAGCCAGTCAAGAAATTATTTTTTAAGCCTCTCTGATGCGCAGCGTGCCTACCTGTGCTCTTCTAATTGCGCTGGTGTCTGGCTGTTCAAAACTGGCAGCCGGGTGATTTGCCTCAACCTCCCACCCAGCCATAAACATCTCCCCTTACTCTCTCAGGTATTATGGAGCACACAGCAAGCAGTAATAACAATGGGAATATTGGTTGCGCTGAGGTCTAACCTAGTCAGCAAACAGCACCAGCGAGCTTTTAAATGTCCAAAGGCACATTCTATCACCATTCTGCACTTGCTCAGCCTATAGCTGAACTGCTCCTGACTACTGTCCAGGCTGCCTGGGTATGGCTTCATGAGCCATGGGAGCAAGGGGTGGGCCGGGCCTCTAAGGATAACCATTAGCATTTCAACATCCCCAATGGTAATTTTCTGGTCTGGGAAGTAAGTCCCTTCTTGCAGCTGCTCAAACAGCCTGGAGTTCCTAAAGATGCTAGCATAATGCACCTTTCCCAGCCATCCCATGCTGATGTTAGTGAAATGTCCCTTTGATCCACCAGTGCTTGCAGCACCATTGAAAAGTACCCCTTGCGGTTTATGTACTGGTTGGCAAGGTGCTCCGGTGCCAAGATAGGGATATGTGTTCCGTCTATCGCCCCAACAAAGTTAGGAAAATCCATTGCAGCAAAACTATGACCTGCACATTTCCCAGAGTCACAACCCTTGATAGCAGAATGTCAGTGACTGCATTGGCTACTTGAACCACAGCAGTCCCCACAGTATATTTGCCCACTCCAAATTGATTCCCCACAGACCAGTAGCAGTCAGGCGTTGCAAGTTTCCACAGTGCTATTGCCACTTGCTTCTCAACAGTCAGGGCAACTCTCATCTTGGTATCCCTGCGCTTCAGGACAGGGGAAAGAAACTCAGAGTTCCAGGAAAGTGGCCTTATGCATGCAAAAGTTTCGCAGCCACTGGGAATCATCCCATACCTGCAACACTATGCGGTCTCACCAGTCTGTGCTTGTTTGCCGGGCCCAGAATTGTATTAACCAACCAGCCCCACTGCTGCCATGATGTCCCAATTGCCACAGCCTGTGCTTTCAGGAATGTCTGTGTCCATGTTCTCCTCACCATCGTGCTCATGCTGCCATCTCTTAACCAGGTTCTGCACATACTGCAGTATAATGCGTGAGGTGTTTACAACAGCGGGCTCCATGCTTGCTGTGCTATGGCGTCTGCACGGGTAACCCAGGCAAAAAGGTGCAAAGATTGTCTGCAGTTGCTTTCAAGGAGGGAGGAGAGAGTGATGACATGTACCCAAAACCACCTGAGACAATGTTTTTGCCTCATCAGGCATTGGGACGCTTAACCCATAATTCCAATGGGCAGCGGAGACTGTGGGATAGCTTCCCACAGAGCACTGCTCCATGAGTCAATGCTTGCCATGGAAGTGAGGATGTACTCGGCCAATTTAATGTGCTTAGTGGGGACATACACAATTGACTGCATAAAATCGACCTAATTTCGTAGTGTAGACATACCCCCAGTGGCTATTGCCAGCTCTGGGGCGGGGATAGATCTCAGGGACGGTTGCAGAGATGAAGAGTTAAGGTACACACTATTTCCTGGTTTTCAAAGGTATGATGTGGGTATACTAGACATTCTGGAAGGGCATGAGACACTGCTGGGAAACTTCAACTGTATGTTAAAGTTTTGGGGCAATTAATATGGTTTAGATCAACCAGAATTTACTGACTTGATGCAGGAATCACATGCAGAAGTCCTATTGCCTCTGTTATGCAGGTAAGAATAAATTACCAATCTATTAATCCTTCCCTGTTTCCAAGGTCAGTCTATGGGATCCCTGAAAGAGAATGTTCTCTTCCCCATCCTCAATTATATATGCAGGAACAGGAGCACTGCTGATTTTACAGCCATGGATGAATGACTCACCCTGCTGAAAAAGTGCACTGCCCCTCAGCTGGGGAACGAGAGGCAAGGGCATCTCTGACACCCTATCCCCACTGCAAATCCCCCAAGGTATTAGAAAGTCTCTCTCCATTTCTTGCACTGGATGGAAAACAAATTCCAGTTGGGTCCCTTACCCCATCTCTGCCAATAGGAGGTGGTCCTCTCCACTATGATTGGCTGCTTTGGGATTTCAGGCACCTGCATCAAACTTCCCCCAACATAGTGAGACAACCCTTCATGAGGGAAAGTTTATATAGATATGTGCACAGATCTACCTTTTATTTTTTTTTATATATATATTATATATGAGATATCTTTTTTTTTTTTTAAACAATCCCCCACAAAAACCACCCATCCACACCCAGCAAAACAAAGAACAAAATCAATATGGCAGCTACACTCTGGAGCAAAATTGTTCCAGGATCCCACAGAGCCAAAATGGCTGCTGAGCACCAGTGCAACTTCCTTCCAGGCTTCCATGATATTCTGGTGCTAAGGTGACTGAAACGGAGTTAGTCCTATGGCTCTTTAAATTTTACCTGTCAAAGGACAGGGTAAGAGACGTGGAACCGAAGAGCTAAGGTGGTAAGAGATGGCAACAGAGGAATGGGAGAGATTGCTAGGGGATGGAGGAGAGAGGGAAGCACAGAGCAGATGGGAAAGAACAAACGTGCAGAAGAACTAGTTGGACAGACAGATGCTGGGGATGAGTAGAGAAGTGTCACACTCAGGACACCTGCTTTTTAACCCTGCTTTCTCCCTCTCACCCTCCCAGGAGTTCAGAGATCCAGCTAGTTTGATTTAGACCAGATCTTTGCGCTGCCCCGGAGCCTGCAGAGAAAGAAACACAGTCTCAGAATGGAGCAAGAGGCCCATGGACTCACCCCCACATCCTCGCCCAAGGCACATGAGAAGAAGTGGCTGTGATTCTCAGATGGGGATGGGTGCCACCACAAAGGAGGTGTATTGCCTCAAATCGAGGATCTCAGAGATTCACTCCGGATGACTGGGGTGCAGGGCTCCGCTGGCACTAAGCCTGCCATAGTATGTGTGTGAAGGAAGAGTTATTGCCCTGAAACAAAGGCCCCAGAGGCTCCCCCTGAATACACATGGAGAGGGGTCATGCTCAGCTGCGGCTGCTCCTCACCCTTTGGCTTTAGAAGCTTTCTTGCTGGTCTGGCGCTGGTTGGTGCCAGGAGCTGGCTCCCTGAGCTCTGTCAGATGCTGCTCTGGATCCTGGGATGTGGCTGCTGCAGCTGCTGCTGTCGTCACTTTAATTGTCTTCTTTAGATTTGCCACCTGCCAGGGTTGGAAAGCAAGAACAAAGGACATTCTCAAGGAAAAGCCATGTTAAACTAGAGTTAAGTTTGCAATATAGGTCAATAATAAAAGAGAAATATCACAGCAGCCTTTGAGAACTCTGTAGTATGGGGTGGTGTCTCGCTGCACAATGACCCTCCTCAGGCATGAGCTTTCAGAGGGTCCTGATGTAAGGCTATGTCACAGGTACTTTCAGTAAAAGTCACGGACAGGTTACGGGCAGTCAACAAAAATGAATGGCCCGTGACCCGTCCACAACTTTTACTATATACCCCAGACCAAAATTTTTTTTTGGGGGGGGGGAGGGGGGAGGACTGGGGGTGCCCAGGGGTGCTGTGGGAGGGTGGCAGCGAGCAGTCCAGGACCCCTGCAGGTGCTGGGGGGTGCAGGCGGGTGGCCTCCACCCAGAGCACAGGCTTTGCAATTTCTATTGGCCACGGTTGCCAGCCAATGGGAGCTGCGGGGGCAGTGCCTGGAAGCGGAGGCAGCATGCAGAGCTGACTGGCCACGCCTCTGCCTAGCGGATGAGTGAGGGGGATGTCACCACTTCTAGGGAGCCCCCCAGGTAAGCACCACCCAGAGCCTGCCTCACCCCGGCCTGTGCCCCAACCCCCTGCCTCCTCCCACACCCAAACTCTGCTGCTGCTTGGGTGGGGTGAAGATTGGAGGGGGAAGGGTGCGGTGGCCCGAGATTGCCCCAGCAGTGGCCAGTGTGACTGGCACAGCGGCTGCCTAAGCTGCCCCTGAGCCAGGCACACTGGCCACTGCAGAAGTCATGGAGGTCACAAAAAGTCACAGAAGCTGTGACTTAATGAAGAGGTAAGAAATACAAAGCCTGGCTCAGGCATGTACTATAAGGCCTTTCATCTGTAGGGCACCAATTCCAATCCAGACCCAGATCAGGGGAACTGGCTGTTCTGCATCAGCACACTCACCTCACTCTCTATCTGCTGCTTTAGGCCCAGCTGTTGCTCTTTATGTTGGTTGGCTCGGCTAACCTGCTCCTCAATCCCAGACAGGACAACCTCACAGCCCAGGCACCTGCAGAGGAGAGACAAAGCTGAGCAGGCTGGACAGTTCCACACAAAGGCACTGCAGTGGGGAAACGGGATGGCACAGTACTCTGCATACATACAGCTACACCTTGAGAGCATCAACAAGTGTTTAGGAGGAGATGAATGCATCTGATAAGGGCGAGCATAGGAGCAGTAAGCCCCCAGTAAGGAAAATGAGGGAGGAAGGCAGGCTGCAGTGGGAATGATGGCAGGGCTAGGAGGGTTGAATCACTGAAGGGATGTTGGGAGCTCAGGGTTAGAGGGCAGATTTAGCCCAGTGAATTTCAAAGTAAGCTGGGGGGAACCCCTTGTCACCAAAAGGGGCTTTGAGAAGGTTACAGTCCCCCTGCACTCTTCCAGCAGCACACAGGAGAACCTGGAAGATTCTCCCCCATATCTGGAGATGTCTCCTCACTACCTGCAGAAATCAGGGGATTTTGTGGGCCGCCTGAGGCTGGAGTTGTCACATTCCTACAGCATGTGGGCATTAGGGGTGTTGCAGTGACTCCAGGGGTTTGAAATCTCTTCACCACTCCAGCAACATTGGGGGGAGTGAGCATCTCATCTGTAGCAAAGGGGGGGGGGGGAAATGTTTCCTCATTACTCAGTGTGTCAGGGTGTGCGCCTTCTCACCACTCTGACAGCATGCAGAAGGCTTAGGAGAGGCTCATCACCACTCCTATAGTTGGGGGGGGGGGGCACAGAGGGCTGGGGGTTTCCTCCTCACCACTCCTGCAATGTGCGAGTGATGGTGCTTAGCTCCTCCCTGCGGATGTCTCGCCCGATACTGTAATCGACCTCAAGACGCTGATTACGCTGGTCCAGGCTCCCACGCAGCACATCTGCATACACAGCCTCAATCACTAGGTCCTCCAGCTGCCGCACATTCTTCAGCTGCAACTGTTCCAGCAGCACTGCATAGGGGATGCACTGCATGTGGGGAAAGCACAGGTAGTTAGTATGGGGTGATCCCAACAGGAAGGGGAGTGGGGGAACGAAGCCATTACCTTGATCTTGGCAGCCAGAGTGACCACCGACAGGTGCCTCAGCTTGTTCTTCTGAGCCTCGCTCAATGGAGGGAGGTTCCCAGCTTCGGCTGCTCTCAGGGAAAAGAGCATGATATTAGAGCTGGAGATGTCCCATCTCACCCTGGCCCAGGATCCTTCGCCCTACATCCATTTCTCAAAGCTTCTAATGTACATTTTTCTTGGCAAGGCATCACCTAAAGCTCACACCCCCCTCGGCATGGAGGAAGTGTTCCTTAGCTCCTTCCCCTTGCCTTAGTCCTGCTCCTGCAACTTCTCCTTACTCCTCTGGTGATCCCTAAATAACCCCCTCTCCTCCATAAGGTCCACACCCCTAACCACCGGCAGATGGTTCTCATAACCACCACCCCCCCACACACATACATACACCTCACCACAGCCAGGAAGCCAAATGGAAGGACTCAACTCTCGGAATCCCTGCCCAGAACTAAACCCTATATTATTTGTATTCCAGTAGCATCTAGAACCCCAAACAAGATCAGGCTCCCACTGTGCTAGCCACCATACACCTACATAGTAAGAGAGAGTTCCTGTCGCAATGAACTTCCAGTCTAGATAGACACGATAAACAAAGAGTAGGAAGGGACACAACACAGGAAGAGTGACTTGCCTGAGGTCACACAGCAAGTCCAGTAGCAGAGCCTAGAATAGAATCCCAATCTTCAGAGTTCTAGGTCAATGCCCTATCCACCAGCCCATGGTGCCTGCAGAACCCCCTTCTGCTCTCTGAGATCTCTAACAGACGTTTTGCAGCATGAGCTTTCGTGGGTGAATACTCACTTCTTCGGATGCAAGTCTTCTTGCATCCGAAGAAGTGGGTATTCACCCACGAAAGCTCATGCTGCAAAACGTCTGTTAGTCTATAAGGTGCCACAGGATTCTTTGCTGCTTTTACAGAACCAGACTAACACGGCTACCCCTCTGATACTCTGAGATCTCTGTAGCTCTTTGAGCTCCCTCCAATTTGTCACTGTCTTTCTGGGATTGAAGGGTCCAGGACTGAGGAGTATCCTAGGTGGGGTCTCCCCAGAGCTGTAGAGAGAAAAAAACGATTCCCTCCCTGCTCTGGAATGTAAGGCCTCTGCCTATGCATCCCCAAAATTGCCCTGACCTGTTTTGTGTTTCTAGCCCATCTGAAGCCCCTGTGCCATTTGCTCCCCCCTTTTCCCCTTAGTCTCTGTCCACCTTTAAGGTTGCCAGGTGTCCATTTTAAAACCAGACCACCTGGTCGAAATGGGACCCTGGCAGCTCCAGTCAAAAAGTCCAGTTGGCGGTGTTGGCAGGCTCCTGGGAAGCAGCCAGCATATCCCTCTGACTTGTAGGGTAGGGGTGGCAGCCATGGAGACTCCATGCGCTGCCTCAGCCCTGAGCACCCGCTCCGCAGCTCCCACTGGCCAGGAACCATGCCCAAAGGAGCTCTGGGGGCAGCACCTACGGGCAGGGGCAGCGCACACAGCCCCCTGGCCACCCCTCCCCCTAGGAGCCAGAGTGACATGTCACTGCTTGCTAGAAGCTGCCTGAGGCTACACCCCACACCCCCTCCTGCACCTCAACCCCCTGCCCCAGCCCAGAGCCCACACCTATACCCCAAGCCCCTCAGCCCTAGCCCAGAGCCCCCTCCTGTATCCCAAACCCCTGAGCCAGCCCAGTGAAAATGAGCAAGTGAGCAAGGGTGGGGGAGAACAAGTGACAGAGGTGGGGGATGGAATGAAAGTGGTAAGTCCTCAAAGGGACAGAGCAGGGGTGTAAAGTTTTCTGCGATTAGAAAGTTGGCAATCCTATAAACCTTTCCTGCTTCTTAGGAGACAACAGGCCCACATCCCAGAGCACTAGGCTACGGGGACTGTAAGAGAATGACACACGTACACAAATAATCAGCATATGTCCCATATGCGAAGAGGGTGAGCAGACGGAAGACGGAGGAGAACTCATTCTCAGCCAGCTGCAGGGGAGAAAAAGCACTCAATACAAACAGCAAGAAACTTTGCACACCACAACCTGACCCCTATCCCCAGTTCCGGGGACATCTAACACAAAGCCCATTTCCCTTTTTTCCACCCAACAGACCCCCAGATGTTTTTCAATCTAGGTAACAGTGACAGATCCAGCTACCCACCGAAACGCAGCTGCACCGAGGTGGAATGGCAGATACTTCACATGCTTCACAGCATTTAGGGAAACTGTAAACAAGCCCCACTAAAGCGGCCGGAGCAGATTGCGGGAAGCAGCCAGGGGTACTGGAGCCATTTGCATAGTGGGGTGCTGAGAGCCAAACCCTGTATAGGATGAAACCCACTTCCAGCCAGGGGCTCAGCAGCTGCCCCAGCACCCAGGGAAGCAGGCTGAGCTGCGGTTGCCCGGGATAACGCCAGGGATTTTGACCAAGCAGCGCCTCAGCGTTGGGCTGGGCTGGCAAGAAGCGCCCTCGCCCAGCTCCGCCAGCGCCCCCCGAGCCCTGGGGGCCTCCTCCCGCAGGGCAGCGCCCCCTGCCCGCGCCAGCCCCCGCGGCACGAGCCCCCCGGGGCCGGCGCTCACCTCCCGGACGTTGGGCAGATCCAGCAGCTCGCCGAAGACGTAGATGCCGGGCGCCTCCAGCACCTGGTGGATGAGGCTGACCAGGGCCGCCCCGCGAGCCGACCGGGCCAGCAAGAGGAGCTGCTCCTGGCTCTGCCCCGTCACCTTCACCTCGGCTGCCATGTCCCCCGCGGAGCCGAGCGCGGCCCGGCCCGGCCCGGCCCGGCCCCACCACGCGCTGCGGGGACAAGCGGGGCAGGGCCTCAGCGCGGGGCGGGAGGGCTCTGGGCAGAGCAGACGCTCCCGGGCCCGCGCGCTGCGGGGCCGCCCCCACGTGCCCGCCCCCGGGCGGCAGAGAGGCGCGCGAGCAGCGCCCAGCCGGGCGCCTACCTGCCGGCGGGGAGCTCCGGGCCTCGCGCTGGTTTCCCTCCTCTATGGTACTCGCCTCCCAAGAGAAGCCACATCCGGGGTTCTGACGTCATAGAGCCCCCAGACCACGCCCACAACCCCTTTCTCTTCTCCCCCCCCCTTCATTGGTTCTGGCCACGGAGGCAGTGGAGGAGCTGCGTTCCCTCGCTGGTCCCGCCTCCGCCGCTCTGCCATTGGTCGAGTGGCTGCGCCTGTGGCTGGTTGAGTGACAGGGTGCTGTACCGCCGCTGCGGGATGTGCTCCAGCCCGCGGCCGCAGAGCCGGTGTCATGAATCCCCGTTCACCAAAACTCCCCTCCCGAGCAACAGAGACAGACATCAACCCGCTCCCAGAGCAGGGAAGAGAACTCAGGCGTCCTGACGCCTAGTCATGGAGTCATAAAGGTTGGGGCCAGAAGGGCCCACCAGATCATCCGCTGTCTATCACAGGCCACCAACACCACCCAGCACCTGCAGACTAAACTGAACCACCAAAATATTACACCCACAGGAGAGTAGACTATTTTTGCCACAGGCAGAGAATAGGAGGGAGTGGGTCCAAGGTACACCAGTGCCCTGCAATGTCAGGGAAATGATTAAGTGACATATACCCAGATAATTCTGGCAAGTGACCTGCACACACATGCTGCAGAGGCAAAAACAAAAAAACCCAAAGTCACTGTCAATCTGACCTGGGGGGAAATTCCTTTCTGTGTAAGGCTAAGGCCTTTTCCTGCTGCCATATTAGGAGAGCAGTAGCCATGAGCCAAGAAGCAGAAAGTCACATTTTCACATTCCATCTAAATTACATTAAAACAATGTAATATCAGGCTGTTAAGAAGGCGATCCTGTCCTAATAGCATCCACCATCAACAGATAAAGAAACAGATCTTAAGATGGTTAAGGAAAACTTTGTTTGATAGCATTCTCTGGCAAGAAATCACTTATCAACAGTGGTGGTTGCAAAATCCTTACTTCTTTATTGTTTTGTCTTTATGGTCCTCACTTCTCTGTTGTTTGCATGGTCGCTGTCTGGTTCTTTGATTATTTCTGTCTATTACATAACTAATTTTGCTAAGTATAAATCAACTATGGTGGTGGGATATGATTGGTTAAAGAATTGTTTTACAGTATGTTAGGATTGGTTAGAAAATTGTTTAGTAATATTTTAGTAAAATGATTGGTATAGCTAAGCAGGACTCAAGTTTCACTATATAAACTCAGGTCCAAAAGGAAGTTCTTTGGAACCAACTCCAGGACACAGCCTCAAGATCAGAGCTGCCAGACCTCAACACCCTGCCAATCACACCATGAAGAAGCTGGAGTCCCTGGATGAGCTGATCCTGACTGGGCAGCAGGAAAAGTTCATCTGCCTTATTGTGAGTGGTGAGCATTGTATGCTTAGTGTGTGTGTTCTGCTTTGGTGACTGTTAATAAATAGAGGTTAAGGACAGGGCCAGCTCTAGGTTTTTTGCTGCCCCAAGCAAAAAAAAATTTGGTTGCCCCCCGTCCCAGCCCGGGACTCCTCACCACACCCCCCTGCTGCCCCAGCCCTGGGCTCTTCCCCCCCCCAACACCCACACCCCCACCCCCTGCCACCCCAGCCCTGGGCTCTCCCCCCCAACACCTACACCCTCCTTCCACCGCAGCCCTGGGTCACTGGTAACTCGCTCCCAGGGCAGGTCATTCAGCAGGAATTTTAGATGTGCACAGAACACAGACAGGATTGGTTCCCATATCGTTACAGAACTGCAATAAAGTGGAACAATTTTCAGCTGGTGTGATTGGAGGATATCTGGATGCATATTATAAGTCTGTAAAAGCAGCAAAGAGTTCTGTGGCACCTTATAGACTAACAGACGTATTGGAGCATGAGCTTTCGTGGGTGAATACCCACTTCATTGGATGCATTCACCCACGAAAGCTCATGCTCCAATACATCTGTTAGTCTATAAGGTGCCACAGGACTCTGCTGCTTTTACAGATCCAGACTAACATGGCTACCCCTCTGATATTATAAGACTGTCCTCCATAAATGAGGAAAAGTTGAGGTGCCTTTATTATTCTTTTGTTCCACTCTTTCTTTCTATGGGGAATTTGCCAATGCAATATCACTGTCTTCCTTTTAAACAAACAAACAAAAAAAAGGCAATGGCTGTTGAAAATAGCAATTTCAGTCCTAATAACCACTGGGAGGCATTTCTTGCTCAATTTTATCCTACTTTTTCTACAGCAAGTTACAGTGGATCAGTATATTTGATTTGGGAGAAATGAAGTAACAGCTGCCCAAACTGAGATTGAGCACTCCTGAATTTTGAGGTGTTCAAATCTGGAAGGCAGGTGATGGGTGTGTGTGTGTCGGGGGCCTGTGGGCTCCGCGGGGGAGCACAGCAGCATGTATGCAGCAGCATGTCTGGTGCGGCGTGGAGCCAGACACGCTGGTCTGAGTGGCACGGTAAGGGGGCTGGGGGGTTGGAGAAGGGGTAGGGGGTTCTGGGGGCAGTCAAGGGACAGGGAGCAGGGGGAGTTGGATGGGGTGGAGATTCGGGGGGGCAGTCAGGGGCAGGGAGAAGGGGGGGTTAGATGGGTCAGGGGTTCGGGGGGCAGTCAGGGGACCGGCAGCAGTTGGATAGGCATGGGAGTCCCAGGGGTTTGTCAGGGGACAGATAGGGGGTGAGATCCTAGGGAGGAAGTTGGGGGGGTCTCAGGAGGGGGCAGTTGGGGACAAGGAGAAGGGAGGTTTAGATAGGGGGTGGGGTCCCGGGAGGGGGCAATCAGGAGACAAGGACCAGCAGTGCTTAGATAGAGGGTGGGGTCCCGGGAGGGGGTGATCAGGGAGCAGGGAGGGTTGGATGGGTTGGGGGGCAGTCAGAGGGAGTGGATGGTGGCAGGGTGGGGCTACCCTCCCTCCCCGTGGAGTGTACTAGTTTTTGAATGTTAAAATATGGTATCCCTACCCTTCACAGTGCAGCTCTCCATTCACAGCAAGCTGCAGCATGAGGTCTCAGCTACCTCACTCCCTCCCACTTCCTTTCCTGTTGGTAGTGGCTAAGGGAATGCTGGGAAATGTAGTTCTTTCCCTGCTCCAGGACTGGATCTATAGGCAGGGAGCTAACCAAGGAACTACAGCTCCCAGGGCCCCCTGTTGGTTCTCAGCTCCCATGCTGGATCCCTGCCGCCCCTGCAAATGGGCTGCCCCAAGCACGTGCTTGCTTTCCTGGTGCCTAGAGCTGCCCCTGGTTAAGGATATTACTGTGTAAGGCTCTTTCACTGGTAAAAGACCTTGTATACCTGTGGAGCCTTAAGTCCATAGGGAATCAGTGTTATACCCTGAACCCACAGAGGGGTAGAGCCCAGAGCCCATAGAGGGGTTAAGATGGGTGCCTTATACCTGGAGCCCTAGGAACTGGGAAAAGGTTAGGGTGACTAAATTAACTGGGTTACACCAGGAGGCCATGGAAGGGTAAAGATGGGTGCCCTAGAGTGTGTGTAACAGAATTTTGTGTGGGTAACACCAGACCCCACAATATGATGATCATAGAATATCAGGGTTGGGAGGGACCTCAGGAAGTTATCTAGTCTAACCCCCTGCTCAAAGCAGGACTAATCCCCAGACAGATTTTTGTCCCAGATCCCTAAATGGCCCCCTCAAGAATTGAGCTCGCAACCCTGGGTTTAGCAGGTCAGTGCTCAAACCACTGAGCTATCCCTCCCCCTCTCAGTTAGACCCTAAGCATGTGAGGAAGAACCAGGCAATCAAGCACTTGAGAGAGAAAATGCTTGGTACCACCTAGGGTGACCAGATGTCCCGATTTTATAGGGACAGTCCCGATTTTTGGGTCTTTTTCTTATATAGGCTTCTATTACCCCCCACCCCCTGTCCTGATTTTTCACATTTGCTTTCTGGTCACCCTAGTACCACCTCAAAGCCCTGACCCCTCTGTCCAATGTCCCATCTTAGCCATGGCTTTCCCTGATGAATTGGAAGGAGATTAAAAAAATCCCTCACAGAAAATATGGGAGGGAAGGGGAATCTCTTCCTTAACCTGCCAGTGGCCAGCTAAAATCCTGAAGCAGGAGAGATAAACCAGAAGTGAGCCCCAGGGCTATTGAGACTCCTCCCCGCCCCCACCAATCACAAGCAACCCCATCATATTCTTAATATGTCCATCTCTCTCTTAAAACTAATTAAGTTGTTTGCCCCTAAAACTCCGGTTGGGAGGCTACATTTGTAACAGTTAGACCCTTCCATTCACAAGGTCAGGAACAGATTATTGGCTCCCGGGCCTGGTCCACACTTGAAAGTGTCATAGGTATAGCTATTTAGGTTTAGGTTTGGTTTATAGTATAAAAGCCATAGTGTGGACATGGTTACACTGGTATAAAGATGACTTATACCTGTAAAAGTTATTTCCTTTTTTGTATAGTATAAAGCAACTCTATACTAATGGTATGTCTACACTGCCTACGTTACAGCGCTGGTCATACAGCTGTGTAGGGACAGCGCTGGTGTGTGGCCACACTGACAGCTAACAGCGCTGCAGTGTGGCCACACTTGCAGCATTTGCAGCGCTGTATTGAGAGGTGCATTGTGGGCAGCTATCCCACAGAGCACTTCGTCCCATTTTGGCGCCGTGGGTTGTGGGAAGGGGACGGAAGGGTGCGGGTCATTCCGCTTCCTGTCCCAACGCCCCGTGGTGCATCGCTTCACATCCCAGCAGTCACAGTTTTTCCGGCCACGTTTGGCGCCATTGTGAGTATCTTGCTGTGTTTTACTCTCTCTCTGTGAAGCGCGATTTCTGTGGGAAATGGAGCCCGAGCTGCTGAGGACTGTGCTGATGAATGTCGCCAGCACAACACGTTTGGCAGTTGAGCTATTCCTTCAGTCCAAAGTGACAGTGAGGAGTCCGACGATGATATCGAGTCGCCTGCCGCGTGTGACACTAAATTGCTTGTGGCATTCATGGAAATGCTCAGCACCGTGGAACGCCGCTTTTGGGCTCGGGAAACAAGCACTGAGTGGTGGGATCACATCGTCATGGAAGTCTGAGATGATGAGCAGTGGCTGCAGAACTTTCGGATGAGAAAAGCCACTTTCATGGGACTGTGTGCTGAGCTCACTCCCACCCTGCGGCGCAAGGACACAAGATTGAGAGCTGCCCTGACGGTAGAAAAGCGGGTGGCTATTGCAATCTGGAAGCTGGCAACTCCAGACAGCTACTGGTCAGTCGGGAACCAGTTTGGAGTGGGAAAGTCGACCGTTGGAATCGTGTTGATGCAAGTTTGCAGGGCCATTAATCGCATCCTGCTAAGAAGAACCGTGACTCTGGGGAACGTGCAGGACATTGTGGATGGCTTTGCACAAATGGGTTTCCCTAACTGTGGAGGGGCGATAGATGGGACGCATATTCCTATTCTGGCACCCCCCACCTAGCATCCGAGTATGTTAATCGGAAGGGGTATTTCTCTATGGTTCTCCAGGCGCTTGTGGATCACCGTGGGCGTTTCATTGACATTAACACAGGCTGGCCTGGAAAGGTGCATGATGCACGCATCTTTCGGAACAGTGGCCTGTTCAGGAAGATGCAGGCAGGGACTTTTTTCCCAGACCGGAAGATCACAGTAGGGGACGTCAAAATGCCCATTGTGATCCTTGGAGACCCCGCTTACCCATTACTGCCTTGGCTCATGAAACCCTATACAGGGAAGCTTGACAGGAGCAAGGCCCGGTTCAACTACAGGCTGAGCCGGTGCCAAATGACTGTGGAGTGTGCTTTTGGCCGTTTAAAAGCTCGCTGGAGATCTCTGTATGGGAAGCTAGACTTGGGGGAAAGCAGCATTCCTGCGGTTATATCCGCATGCTGTACCCTCCATAATATTTGTGAAGGGAAGGGTGAAACATTCAGTCAGGCATGGACCACCGAGGTTCAAGTCCTGGAGGCTGAATTTGCACAGCCAGAGAGCAGGGCTACTAGAGAGGCCCAACACAGGGTTACAAGGATTAGGGATGCCTTGAGGGAGGAATTTGAGGCTGAAAGCCAACAGTAATGTTTGCTGCCTTGCACGGGAGTGAAGTGCAGTGGTTACACTGTTGGTAGGATTCTATGTTCACTAAAATGATTTGCAGTGCCTGTTTCTTTACTGGGCTAAGGTATCTTTCAGTTTCTGCAATAATAAAGACTGTTTTCAAAGCCAAGAATTCTTTTATTGAAAAGAAAATAACTTCCTTGACAGACACACAACATTTTGGGAACCTAAAAGGGCAGGGGGGTGGGTTGGTGAACTGTACAGTCACAGGTTTGCATATGTCCTGTCTGCACTTCAGGGTGCATATACTGCATGGTGATGGGGGTTGAGTGCATAGGGTAAGGGTCGTAGTTCTCAGGGCTGGTTGGTGAATGTACAGGTGTTGGAGGCAGCTGGTGGAGGTAAGAACCTGGATGCTGGGGAAGGGGGTTTGGAGCTGACATTGGGGCACAAGGGAAAAAGCTTTGGGGCGGGGCGGGGCGGGGGGGGGAGCACGGTAGTGCTCTGCCTGCATGGCTACGAGTGACTGGATAGAGTTCGCTTGGCGCGCCAGGATGCTTAGCAGCTGCTTTGTGCTTTTCCTCTTGGCCACTGCGTTTCTCTGGCGGATCCTGCTTTCCCTTTCTCTCCAGTCCTGCAGGTTTTTACTCTCTCTAGCAGAGTGATCCATAACTGCTTTCAGCATGTCCTCCTTGGTTTTTCGCGGCTTCTTCCTGAGGTTTTGTAGTCTCTGTGCAGTCGAGGAGACGGGTAGTCCAGCAGTCAAGGTCGCTTTTGGAAAGGCAAAAATGGCAACAGTTAACAGGGGTAGCATTGTTCATAATCTCATCCAGACAGTAATTCCCACACACTGAAGGAGTTTACAGTCTTCACTTTAGCATACTTTTCCCATACCAAACAGAGCACACATAACCCAACAGGAGCCACGAAATGGTGAGTAAGGGGGACTGATTGCTTCAGGCTGTGCAGGGGTTTCTGTGCGTTGGGGACAGCAAACAGCTACAGGGGGCATCTGCACTGAACACTCTCCCAACATTTTCCACAGGAGTTAATCCTGGAAGATATCTCGCTGCTGTGGGTCACCAGGGAAGAGCGGGAAGGTCTTCAGCAATGCGGATTCTGCCCTGGCCCCTATGCAGCTTGCCTGTGTGCAGCAATGGTCCCCCCACCCCTCGCAGCACAGTGGCGCGGACGCGTTAGCCTGACTGGGACAAGGACCACAATGGCTCTCCCTATAAACTTGCGCAGGCGCATTGCCCACGCTCTGGCTGAAACTTTTGAGGAGATTACCGCAGCCGATTACCGCGACGTGATAGACCACATCAGTGGGCTATTCCACATCTAGGCATGCATGCATGCAGCCTTAACATCCCCTCCTCTCCCAAAACATTTCCATCCTGAAAATAAAAGCCGCTTACCGGTAACCCGCTCCTCTGCTTGTCCTTCACCAAGTACCGTCTGCTGCGACTGGCTACCTTCCTCCTGGCTTGAGAAGAGCTCCTGGCTGCATGCCTCCTGGGACTCCGGGGTTTCTCCCCCCACCCAAGTACCCTCACTCTCGGTTTCCTCCCCCCCCTCCTCCTGTCCCCCACCCCGCTCAGAAGTGTCCATCGTGGTCGTCGGATTGGCAGTGGGGTCACCCCCAAGTATCGCATCCATCTCCCTGTAAAAATGGCAGGTCGTGGGGGCAGCGCCGGAGCGGCGGTTTCCCTTGCGGGCTTTGTAATAGGTACTCCGCAGCTCCTTTACTTTAACCTTGTACTGCAGCGCGTCCCGGTCATGGCCCCTTTCCAGCATGGCCTTTGATACCTGGCCAAAGGTATCATAATTCCTACGGCTGGAGCGCAGCTGGGACTGCACAGCTTCTTCCCCCCACTGATGAGGTCCAGCAACTCACCATTGCTCTATGCTGGGGCTCGTTTGGAGCGTGGAGGCATGGTCACCTGGAAAGATTCACTGATTGCACTCCACACCTGGCTGAGCAAACAGGAAGGGGATTTTTAAAATTCCTGGGGCATTTAAAGGGCGGGTCACCTGAGGCCAGGGCAGTAGAGTGCAAACTGATGAGCAGAGTGGCTGAACAGGAATTCTGGGATATCTCCTAATACCCTGGAGGCCAATAACAGCGCTGGTGTGTGGCCACACCTGACGAGCAGCGCTGCATCACCAGCACTGCACTCGCTACACCCCAAGCAGACCAGGTATACAGCCAGCGCTGCAGCCATGGAGTTTCAGCGATGGATGTGCCTTGCAGGTGTGGACAGTTACTAAGTTGCAGCACTGGAAAGCCTCCACCAGCGCTGCAACTCTCAAGTGTAGTCAAGTGTATGACATGAGCAGTGTAGACACACTTTATCACCAGGGAACAGCTCTCACGGCGATTAAAAAAAAACCCACCCCAAACAAATCACTGTCTATACTGGCGCTTTTCAGCACTAAAACATTTGGCGCTCGGGGGGTGTTTTTTCTCACCCCTGAACGACTAAAGTTTTAGCACTGAAAGTGGTAGTGTTGACACAGCCTTATGTAACTGCATGCACAGTAAAGGGGTAGTACAACTTTAGCAATACTGGTACGTAGTTAAATTGGTACAACTTTCTAATGTTGAAAGGCCCAAGTTCTCTCTGGTCTAGCTCACTAGATCCTACTCCCTATATTAAAATATATTTACTTGCAGTATGTATACAGTGCCAGAAAGGGTGCAGCCCTGGTAAATAAGGAAGACAAAGTTGGAACTCAAACTATGTGCAAGCCCATTTGTGTCTGTAGTTGTTTTCTTCACAAAATACCTCTTGATGAAGAAGGATTGTGATTCCATATATTATGATACACCCTGCACACAGGTGGGAATGGAACTCACCTGAACTCCTCAGCCCCAGGGAATGCCTACAGTAGAGTTTTACATCAAATTAATGATTGCCAGTTATATTGAGGTAATTAACACATTTGTAAGGGCTAATCTTACACTCTGCAAATGTACTTTCAAGGACAAAAATATTTGTGGTTTAACTTAGGGTATGGGCAAAAATAGTGTGTTTTTTTCTGTTGTATTAGCTCAATCAAGTTAGCTTAACATGATTAGAAAGCCCAGTTAAGGGCATATCTTCACTAGGGACATGTCTGTGATAGAAAAAGAGGTGTGTTTTTACAATGAGCAAGCTATCTCACTGTAAACTCCTAATGTAGACAAGGCAAGTGGGTGGGGCTCTTTAGAGCATCATACTGGACTCATGCTGGGTCACTTTATTGGGGAAAGCTGTGAATCTGTGGTACTGGAGTTAACAGTTTCCTGACACTCTCCACACACCACATGTAGTGAGGAATATAGAGGGAACAGAGTTTCTAGGAAGACAGAAAGGGATGGGGAAGAGCTGTCAGTGGTCAGATTACAAGGCAGAATTAACAAGAGATCTCTGTCTCTTATCACTGTTTCTGTATTTGGGTCTAATTCACCATTGCTTTACATCTCGTGCAGTCCCTTCCACCAGCACAAAGTGAATACACAGCAGATATAGAATGTAGGATTTGCAGCATTTTATAACTCTCTCCCCTACCCCTATCTCCTGCTCCTTCCAGCTCAGGTTTTATCTCTCTATTGATCCATTTCTCTCACACTCTCCGATACGCTTGCTGCCTTTTATTATTAGTCAGATAAAGCCAGGCAGCTCCATCATCCTAGCTACGTGATCCTGTCTCTGTCCTAGCTCTGCACCCTTACCCCTCACCCATCTCATGTGCTAGATTGTACTGCTGCCTCTCTGCTTCCATTTCATGCAGCTGTGGGGCTAACACAAGGAAGAGGCCTGTGGAAGTCTCCTGTGTAATCCAGACTCTGAGGTGCCCTCGAGCTGAGGTTCCCACTGTCCCCCTCCCCCCAAACGCTCATTCTAATCTCTCACTAAGACTCTCCCATAACTTCACCATAGCACAGTAAAGCATAGCCTTCTCCTGCCCTTAGACCCTACTCTAGAGTGGTCAAGTTTTGTGATATTTGGTGTTTTTCTTAAAGCTCCAGCTCCTGGAGCAGTGAGAAATTCAGCTTTTATTTTTTGAAAAAGTAGTTTCTACCCTCATGGCTACTGAGGAAAACTGGAAATATGATTCCAGTGTAATCTAAAACTGGAAGGCAAAGAAAAGGAATCCAACATTTATTATTTTAAAAAATCTCTCATATTCTAGGTCAATCTCATTATTTTGGGGCCTGACTCATGATTTTGGAATGCTTGGGGCTGACAAATGCTTCTAGCCCTCTCTCTAAAACCCATCCCCTCACTCTGCTCTAACCATAGCCTCCCCCCACCATGAAACTCCACTCCCTTCGTCCCCTAACTTCATCCTGTCTCACTCTAAACCCATTAGGGCGTATCTACATTATTACAATGTGTTACTCTGTTTGAATACAGCAGGGAAGAAATGAGATAGATGGCATGGTGTTCATCATGATTTGCCTTGCTCCACGCTGACTGGTCACAGTCAGCATCATGTAATTCTTCACAATTGTGTTGAAACATGGAAAAATACATAGATACATACATTTTAAGGCCAGAAAAGACCATTTTGATCATTCATTCTGACCTCCTTTATATCACAGGCCATGGAATTTCAGCGAGTTGCCCCTGTGTTATGCCCAATAATTTGTATATTACTAAAGCATATCTTCCATGCAGGCATCCACTCCTGATATTAATACTCCAAGAGATAGAAAATCCACCACTTCCCTTAGTAGTTGTTCCACCCTCATTTTTAAACACGTGCGCCTTATTTCTAATTTGAATTTGTCTGGCTTCAGCTTCCAGCCATTGGTTCTTTTATGTCTTTCTCTGTATATTGAAGATCCCTTTAGAACCCAGTATTTTCTCCCATGAAGGTACTTATACATTGTAATCAAGTCATCTCTAAGTCTCCTTTTAGATAAGCTAAACAGATGGAGCACTTTAAGTCTCTCACTGTAAGGAATTTGTTCCAGTTTTCAAATAATTTGTGTGGCTCTCCTCTGCACACTCTCCAATTTTCCAACATCCTTTTAAAGATGTGGACACCAGAATTGGATGCAGAATTCAGGTATTGGTCCCATCAGTGCTGTAACCAGCAGTAAAATCACCTTCCTATTCCTACTCCCCGGTTTATACATTCAAGGATCACAGTCACCTTTTTTGCCACACTGGGAGTTCATATTGTTTACCCAATATGACCCTTTTCAGAGTCACTGCTTTCCAGGATACAGTCCCTCATTCTTTAGGTGTGGCCCAGCATTCCTTTTCTCTAGATGTATAACTTTGCATTTGCCTGTATTAAGACACACATTGTTTGAATGGGCCCAGTTTACCAACCAATCCAGATCACTCTTTATAACTGCCCTGGTCTCATCACTATCAGGGCCAGCTCCAGACCCCAGCGCGCCAAGCGCGTGGTTGGGGCGGCATGCCACAGGGGGCGCTCTGCCTGTCGCCGGGAGGGCGGCAGGCGGCTCCGGTGGACCGCCCGCAGGCGTGCCTGCGGAGGGTCCGCTGGTCCCGCGGCTCCGGTGGACCTCCCGCAGGCATGACTGTGGAGGGTCCGCTGGTCCCGTGGCTCCGGTGGACCTCCCGCAGGCATGTCTGTGGATGCTCCACCAGAGCCGCGGGACCAGCAGACCCTCCGCAGGCACGTCTGCAGGAGGTCCACCGGAGCCGCGGGACCGGCAACCGCCAGAGCGCCCCCCGCAGCGTGCTGCCATGCCTCCGCTAATCTTTGTATCATCTGCAAAGTTTATCAGGAGTGATTGAATATTTACTTCCAGATCATTGATGAAAATGTTGAATAGTTGTGCATCTAGTATGGTCCATGCAGAACAACACTAGAAACACTCAAATTTGATGATGGATCCCCATTGCTGCTACTTTTGGGGGTTTGGTAAATAATGAAGTGACAAGTCACTGATACAGAGTGATCTGGATGACTTGGTAAGCTGGGGGCAAGCAAACAATATATGTTTTCATATGGCTAAATGTAAATGTATACATCTAGGGACAAAGAATGTAGGCCACACTTACACGATAGGGGACTCTATCCTGGAAAGTAGTGACTCTGAAAAAGACCTCAGGGTCATAGTGGATAATCAGCTGAACATGAGCTGCCAGGGGACACTGTCCAAAAGGATTAATGTGATCTTGGGGTTCAGAAACAGAGGAATCCTGAGTAGGAGTAGAGAGTACCTCTTTATTTGGCACTGGTACAACCGCTGCTGGAATACTGTGTCCAAGAATGTTGATAAGAGAGGGTGCAGAGAAGAGCCACAAATATGATTAAAGGATGAGAAAACATGCCTTCTAGTGATAGACTCAAGGAGTTCAGTCTAGTTAGCTTAACAAAGAGATTGTTAAGTGGTGACTTGATTACAGTTTATAACAGGGGTCCGCAACCTTTCAGAAGTGCTGTGCCGAGTCTTCATTTATTCATTCTAATTTAAGGTTCCGCGTGCCAGTAATACATTTTAATCTTTTTAGAATGTCTTTTTCTATAAGTCTATAATATATAACTAAACTGTTGTTGTATGTAAAGTAAATAAGGTTTTTAAAATGTTTAAGAAGCTTCATTTGAAATTAAATTAAAATGCAGAGCCCCCGGGACCAGAGGCCAGGACCCGGGAAGCGTGAGTGCCACTGAAAATCAGCTCGCGTGCCGCCTTCGGCACCCATGCCATAGGTTGCCTACCCCTGGTCTATAAGCACCTACATGGGGAACAAATCTTTAATAATAGGCTCTTCAATCTAGTAGAGACAGGTATAACATGAAGGCAGCTAGAAGCTGAAGCTAGAAAAATTCAGACTGGAAATAAGGAGTAAAATTTTAACAGACCAACTAATCAAGAATCGCGTGGATTCTCCATCCCTAACAATTTTTATTCAAGATTGGATGTTTGTCTAAAAGATCTGCTCTAGGAATTATTTTGGGGAAGTTCTATGGGCTGTGTTCTACAGGAGGTCAGACTAGATCAGGGGTGGGCAAACTACGGCCTGCAGGCTGGATCTGACCCATCAGGGCTTTGGATCTGGCCTGTGGGATTGCCACCCCCATGAAGTGTCCCTGCGGCCCCAGGAGCTTCGGGGGAGGTATCCACAGGCAAGGGCAGTGCGTGGAGCCCTTTGCTCCCCCTCCCCCAATGGCTGCAGGGACATGGTGCTGACCGCTTCCAGGAGCAGCATGGCATGTGCACCGCTGCCATTCCGGAGACGCTCCAGGTAAGCGGCACTGGGCTGGAGCCCATACCCTGAACCCCTCCTGCACCCAGCACCCCAACTCCCTGCCCTGAGCCCCCTGCTGCCCCCTGCCTGCACCCTGCAACCCTGCCTGCACCCCAACCCCCTGCCCCAAGCCCCCTGCTGCACCTTACACCCCTCCTTGCACCCCAACCCACTGCCCTGAGCCCCCTCCCACACCCGCACCCCTCCCTGCACTCCAACCCCCTGCCCTGAGCCCCCTGCCACACCCCACACCCCTCCCTGCTCCCCAACCCCCTGCCCCGAGCCCCCTGCTGCACCTTACACCCCTCCTGCACCCCAAGCCCCTGCCCCAAGCCCCCTGCTGCACCCCACACCCCTCCTGCACCCCAACCTGCCCCCTCCCACACCCGCACCCCTCCCTGCACTCCAACCCCCTGCCCTGAACCCCCTGCCACACCCCACACCCCTCCTGCACCCCAACCCCCTGCCCCAAGCCCCCTGCTGCACCCCACACCCCTCCTGCACCCCAACCCCCTGCCCTGAGCCCCCTCCAGCACTCCGCACCCCCTTCTGCACCCCAACGCCCTTCCCTGAGCCCCCTCATACATCCCTCACCCCTCCTCTGCCCCTACCCCTTGCCCTGAGCCCCTTCCTGCACACCACATCCCCTCCTGCACCCTGCACTCCCTCCTGCACCCCAACCCCCTGCCCCAGCCCTACATTCACGGCCCTGCATGCAATTTCCCCACCCAGATGTGGCCCTTGGGCCAAAAAGTTTGCCCACCCCTGGACTAGATGATCACAGTCATCCCTTCTGGCCTTGGAATCTATGACTTTTGATACTGTATAGTGCCAATTTTTTAACCAGAATGTCATGAAATACTAAGTCAAACACCATACAAAACTCCAAGTCTATTACATCTACACAGTTACTTTTATCATCCAAACCTATAATCTTATCAAACACTGAAATCAGGTTAGTTGGATAAGACCTATTCTTCATAAACTATGTTGACTGGCATTCATTATATTCCTATCCTTTCATCCTTCATCAATTGAATCCTGTACCAGCTTTTCTATTATTTTATCCAGGATTAATGTCAGGTTAACTAGCCTATGGTTATTCAGGTCATCCTGCTTGCCCTTTTTGAGTACTGGCACAACATTAGCACTCTTCCAGTCATATGGAATTTTGCCAGTATTCCAAGAGTTATCAAACGTTAACATCAGCAGGCCAGAGATCTCCTCAGCCAACTCTTTTAGGACTCTTGGGTGCAAGTTATCTGGGTGCTAATTTAAAAATGTTTATCCCTGGTAGAGGCTGTTTAACATCCTCCTTAGTTACTAATGGACTGGAAAGCAGTTAATCTGTTCCTCAAGTGATATGAGTACATCATCCTGCTCCTTTCCAAATACAGAATAGAAGTATTTATTAACACTTCTGCATTTTCTGCATCATTAACATTTTTACCATCTCCAGCTAGCAATGTGTCTATATCACTGCTAGGTTTTTTTGTTTGTTTGTTTTGTGGGGGGTGGTGGTTAGGATATATCATTGCCATAACAGATAGGGCATGAGCCTGATCTCACAGTACCACTATCACCCTAATCAATACCTTAATCTCACTCTGATCCTTTAACCTTTACACTACCCTAAGTTTAACCCCTTCCAAGTAATACTCTGTGCATAATGTCACCCTATCCACCTTCTCTAAACCCTAAGACTTAATACCTCATCCCAACCCCTTCATCCAAACTTCACAGTAACAAGCCCCTTCACCAATCTCACCCTAATCCCTTACTCTGTTGTCACTATAACCTTCTCACCTTAATCACACCGCAACCCCCTCACCCAAAGCAATCCCCTAAACCAGGGCCAGATTAACCTTTTGTGGGCCTGGCTCCAAACATATTTGTGGGCCCCCATGGAGACAATGGTGCATGGCACAGGGAGATCAGTCCCCAGACCGAGGGGCCAGCCAGGGGCAATGGAGCATGGCATGGCAGAGACCTCTGTGCTCTGCCCAGCGCAGTGTGAGGGCACTATTTACAAACCAGCAGTTGCCAGACACACAGTGGCCCACCCAACCCTGTGCTGCCAGCATGCCCCTTCCCTGTGGGGGCGGGCCCATGCCATGCCACACACATCCCCCACACCACACAGCCCCCACCCCCATGCCCAACACTGGAACCCCCCAACTTCCTTTGGCCAGAGCCCCCCTGGACCCGCTATGTCCAGTGCCTCCCCAGACCTCCTCCACAAATGTACAGCACCCTACACAACACCGCCCCTGCCCAGCACCCCCCTGCCCACAGCCCCACCACAACTGCCCAGAACCCCACACGGAACCCCCACTCCCTAGTGCCCCAACACACAAATCATCCCTGCCCCCTCACAGTCCACCCCCCCCAGACTCCCCAGAGACCCACTCCCCCACACCCTGCCTCCTGGCCGCACTCACTGGCCCTGCTGGGAGATAACTGTGTCTGCCTGGCTGAGCCGGCAGCGCAGCCAGGGCTAGTCCCGGGGTGGGGAATCACTCCGGCCCCTCTGGAGTGGCACAATCAGCCAAGCCAGAGTGCCTGCCCCAGCCAGACTCCCTCAGGACCCACTTGCCTGGAGGGGCCCAGCCAAGCCCCCCATACTGTCCCCAGGCATCTGCACCAGTCCCAGGAAGCTCAGCTCTGGGGAGACGGGCGGGGCCCCATAAATGATGGGAAGCAGAGACTGCTTGCAGCTGGAGGTGCACTGGGGTCTGCCCAGGGGGCAGAGATGCTGGGTGGGGGCCAGAGGGCAGATAGGAGCTCTCGGCCGGGCGGTGGGCAGGCCGAGAGGAGCAAGTGATGGTTGGGGGTGGGAAGCCAGCGGTCTGGCGGGGTCTCGGAGCGCAAGTGGAGCAGGCCGGGGTCTCTTCTGAGCATGACGGGGAGGGACAGCTCAGTGGTTTGAGCATTGGCCTGCTAAACCCAGGGTTGTGAGCTCAATCCTTGAGGGGGTCACTTAGGGGTCTGGGGCAAAATCAGTACTTGGTCCTGCTAGTGAAGGCAGAGGCTTGGACTAGATGACCCTTTGGGGTCCCTTCCAGTTCTAGGAGATAGGTATATCTCCATTAGTTTAAAAATTTAATTAATTTATTTAATTTTATGGGCCCGGCTCCATGGCACCATTGCAAACCCGGGACTGCCCTAACCTCCCTGGGACCTGCCCATCCTTCCCCCTTAAAATAAAAAGTCCCTTAGCCAGACATTAACTCCCCAACGCCCATCCCCTAAATTCACCATAACCCCCTTCAGCCCAATCTCACCCACATATCAGCCTAGCACCCTCCTGTCCTTTCTGCCTACCCCCCTCATCTGTCTGTCTCTCTCCTTTTCTTGACACTCTTGCATTATCTTCACCCCAGGCATGGCGGAGGGTGGGGCTTGCTCTGTGTCTCCCATTTCTCTGGCTCCTTCCTCCTATGTTTTTGCTCTTGGGGGGATTTTCAGTCTTTGCATCATTTGGATCTTTGCCCTTTAACTGACCTTTTTCCTGATTGAATTTTCTCCTCTCCTTTGTGCTTCCCAATTATAATAAATGCATTCACCAGAATTTGAAAAGGTCAGCAGGAGCCTGAGTGGCTGGTTTAGCCCCTTCTGGAGCCTCATACCCCTTAGTTAACTCCTAGGTCAGGAAAGGGGAAGGTAGGAGTGGGAGAGAGGGAGAAAGCATGCAGTCTTCTCCTGGCTAACATGCATAGGGTTAAGATGTCCGATTTTGGGAGAAGTGGTGGTGCCATGTCCCCCACCCACAGTGGGGTGTCCCTGGTCCTTTATATATTGCTGGCTGCATAAAGCAAGCATGGTGAGGATTAGCAGAGTGAGGGTTGTACAAATCATTTGCACAAGTCCCAGGAGGGCTAAAGGTAAAAAGGCTGGAGAATGGGAGAGCAGCCTAGTGGTTTGAGCAGTAGCCTGCTAAACTCAGGGTTGCGAGCTCAATCATTGAGGGGGCCATTTAGGGAACTGGGGTTAAAAAAAAAAGTCTGGGGATTTGTCCTGTTTTGAGCAGGGGGTTGGACTAGATGATCTCCTAAGGTCCCATCCAACCCTGATATTCTATGACCCCCCCACATAAAACCATGGGGAGGGAGGAGAGGTAAGGGGCTCCAAGGTACACATATGTGGATCTCTCTCCAGATGTACACACACTAAAATTCTCCCAATGCAAACACAAATCCTGACCTCCCCACCACAACATACACACTGACATCCCTCCAAACACACAAGACCTTACCATCAACCACACATGCATGCTAACACACACTCACTGATTCTCCAGACACAAGAAACACACACTGACTCTCCTAAACAGGCATGTTAAAGCACACACCGACCACATATACACACATGAAATAAACATACTGCCACCCTCAAACAACTGACTATGCTTTATTGGCATGACAATCTATAGAAGTGTTGACAAAGTGTAATAGACACAGTCTGTCAAAGGTGGGTATAGTCTATTCCAGGCTTCACACAGTTCTTGAGGTTTGATCCTGTGTGTCTGCTTGTCGTCAAAGTCCATTCCAAATGCAATGGCAGGTTGCTATATAGTGTGATGCTGTCCCTACCGTTTCTGTCTGTCTCCCAAAGTCAGGAAGAGTCTTTCCTCATCCCTTAGGAGATGAGAATTTGAGGAAATGGCTTTCTTGCTCCCTCATATTTCAGAGTCTGGAATGGAAAATGTCCTTCTGTTTTAGTCTCTCCTCTGTCAACTGTTGGTTGCACAGTTGCTCCCCTCTGGATTTAGACTGTTTTGTGTTTAGTACTTTGTGGAGAAGAGAATATTTGCCTGTTGATACCCAACCCCTCGGACACACACACCTGACCCCTCTAGCCTCAAACACAAGATTTACCGAAAACAAGCACAGATGCTTCTCCCAAGCACAGCTTTTCCCATACAGAAACAGCCAGGAATTGATCCAAATAACAAATGGACATAGGGAATCAAACACCAAATACAGGGTGAAGCCCTTTCCTAGGCAAATCATACTCTCCTCTGATGGACACCTGTCTCGATACATTTTGGCAACACTTGTATAGCTTGTCATGCCAACAAAATATTTAAAGTACTACTAAATTGGCACACACAAACACATTTTCATACACGGAAACATAAACATTTCCACAGACATCCCCAAATACACAGAGCAACACATCCAAATACACACTCAGACGCACATACACATTGACACACACAGCGTGGACACTGATGCGCTCCCCCAAACACACACTCTGACACACAATATATCTGTCACCCACACACCCTGCCATGCATAAACACCCCCAGACACGCAAACAATTCAATTCACTACTTCAGAAGGATAACAACTGTTGCCCAAGTTTGATGTAGAGGATGACAAATAGATTCTGAAGATCTGAAGTTTGGGGCAAGGGGAGTCCAGTGAGGATATTAGAGAGAGGAAGATCCCAGTGGCATCAGAAGAGATCTGAAGTGGGCATCTGGTAGAGGAAGAGGGTATGGGAGAGTGGCAGTCCTGTTCTGGTAGGGCACTATGCTGAAAGTGTTGGGTGGAGGGTCTCCAAAGAAGGGCTGCTGCAGAGAGGAGGGGTCCAGGATTTTAGAGGAGATATTGGGGAAGGGGGAGGGTTCCAGGGGTGACTCTTGGGAGGGTAATCCCTGGGTAATTTCTGCATGAGGCAAGGATCAGAAGATTCCAGAGGAGGGGAATGTCCTGGAGGTGGGATATTCTGGGTGGGTGTTGGGGGTCTTTGGGGAGAGAGAGGAGATTACAGAGGTGCGGTTACAAGATTGGGAAGGGGGAGGAGATTTGGGAAGGTTTATGGGGGAGAGGGCTCGAGGGGGCAGAGATGCTGCGAAGAAGTGAGGCCAGCGGGAAGATTGTGGAGAGGGGCTTTCCAAGGAGTGGGTCGGGGGGTTCTGCATCCCTCCCCCCAAGGACAGACCTTTCTGGCGTCTGACTTCACTGGCTAGCGCTCCAGCCACAAGCGACGGGTCCCTTGGAGACACCTCTCTCCATAGCAACGTAATCGCTTCCCGTTAAGATCCTGACAATAAGCAGCAAGATGAGCGGGGGAAAGAGACAGACAGACTGAGCCCGGGGAGGGGTCGGGTCTTGCTGCAGGGAGCAGGAGGGCTCGGCAGCGGGGGGGCAGGTCTGTTGGGGGCCAGAGGGCGGGGGGTGGCTGGGATGCGCGGGGGACAGGGGCGGCTCAGTGGCGGGGGCTGGGGGGCAGTGGTCGCTGGCCCCGGAGCAGGGGCTGGGCGGGGGCACCGGGGGGCGGGAAAGGGGGGAGCTCAGGGGCCGGGCGGGGGCCCCGGGGGGCGGGAAAGGGGGGAGCTCAGGGGCCGGGCGGGGGCCCCCGGGGGGGGGGAAAGGGGGGCGCTCAGGGGCGGGGCGGGGGCCCCGGGGGGCCGGGAAAGGGGGGAGCTCAGGACCAGGGCGGGGGCCGCGGGGGGCCGGGAAGGGGGGAGCTCAGGGGCCGGGCGGGGGCCCCGGGGGGCGGGAAAGGGGGGAGCTCAGGGGCCGGGCGGGGGCACCGGGGGGGCGGGAAAGGGGGGAGCTCAGGGGCCGGGCGGGGGCCCCGGGGAGCGGGAAAGGGGGGAGCTCAGGGGCCGGGCGGGGGCCCCGGGGGGGCGGGAAAGGGGGGAGCTCAGGGGCTGGGCGGGGGCACCGGGGGGGGCGGGAAAGGGGGGAGCTCAGGGGCTGGGCGGGGGCCCCGGGGGGCGGGAAAGGGGGGAGCTCAGGGGCTGGGCGGGGGCCCCGGGGGGGCGGGAAAGGGGGGAGCTCAGGGGCTGGGCGGCGGCGGGCAGAGGCAGGACCGAGGCTCCCGGGCTCCAGTCGCTCTGAGCTGCCCGCGGGGCCCCAGCCTCGGTTCTCCCGCCTCAGGCTCCCGCCCCCCAGCCCTGCCTGCACAGCGAGCCGCGGCGGGCCGGCAGCCAGGGGGTTAACGGCGGCCGGCGAGGAGAGACAGAGGCAGGACGGGGCTGGCCCAGCCCTCGGCAGCTGTTTATTTCCAGACGGTCTCTGCTCTCCTGCAGCCCGGGCTCAGCCCCGCCGAGCCGCCCGGCCATGCGAGGCACCGGCCGCAGCCGACCCAGCCGGGCCCCCCCAGCGCCGGGCCCCTTCGCGCCGGCTGGCCCTCGGGCGTCCGCCCGCAAGGTGAGCTTGTTCCCGGGCGCCGCGGGGATGCGGCTGGATGGGCGGGGCTGGAGAGCATCCTTCCTCCCCTCCCCCCTGGTCGCTGGCCTCCCCGAGCACCCCTCACCTGGCTCCGGGGCGGGGGCCTCTCGCCCCGTCCAGCACCCCCAGCCCTGCGGCCCCAGCGCACGCCCGGAGACCTGTTGTGCTGGAGCCGGCGCTGGAGGGAGCGTGCAGGGGAGACCGGAGAGCCGAGGATTTGGACATAGGGGACTGGGAGGGAAATAGGAGAGGCGGAGAATCAACATACTTGTTACACATGGGGTGGGGGGGATCATCACAACCCAGCCCCTGGGTGCCCGGGATCCGCACCCGCAGAGCGCTACCATAGGGGCTCACACTCCGGGCTCCCAAATGCAGATCTACGCCCAGCGCACAAGCACTGCCTTCATACCTCTGGCCCCAAGCACAGGGAAATCCATCCCCGAAAGGCACACCTCCCCAATCGTTCCCCCAGACAGTGGGCACCTGGGCACACTGGGATCTGTGCCCTAGGACACTTGCATTGGAGTTCCCATTGCCAGTCACTGAACGCTTCAGGATCCTTATCCCAGTGCATTAACATTGGGTTAACACTCCCAGCACCTCAGCACCATGGGATCAACACGGTGGGGTACTAGCACAGGATTCACAATCTCAGCCAGCACAGCATCCACAGACACTCATCACCCTGGATTCAAACTCTCAGCCTCCAAACACAGCTACATCCCACAGGATGAGGGATCCAAAAGTTCCCAGCCCCATGCACAATGACAGTGGAATAGCCCAAGTGCATTAGTACCATGATTTCAACATCCCCCTAGCTCCCCAGGGCACTAGCATTTGCAATTCACACTCCCAGCCTCCTAACCCCACCCAAGTGCAGCAGAATCCACACCTTAGGGCAAATGCCTCCTGTCCCAGTTCTCTAACACTGGGATTCACACTTCCTGCCCTAAAAACCAGAGCAAATCGTACCTTGAGCCACTAGCACCAGGTTTTGCACTCCTACTGATTAAGTATGGTGGGATTGGCACTCTGGCACATTAGCCCTAAGATTCACACCGCCAATGCCCAGGCTCAGTGGAGTCTGCTGCTAGACACTACCACTGGGATTCACAGTCCCAGACCCCAGTCTATCGAGGTTCTTATACTGATGGCTGCCACCACAGTATCTGAACACTTCTCAGTGACGCCATGATATCACTCTCTTCATTGCTGATGGGTGGGTGGGTCATGCTCAGTTTTGGTTTGTCTTTTTAAATTATTATAAAGAGGAGGAATTTGGAGTGGGTCAGGCTGGGCAAAGAGGGAGTTTGCCTTTAGCTCTCAATGAGGTGGAGTTAATAAGGAATGTTATTTTATCTGGTAGTGAGGTCCATAGTCTTGGCCCAGCTCCTATGAATGTTCTGTTCCTCATAATCATGAGCCTTCTCCCCCCCTCCCACCCCCTTTGACAATTCCACTATTTCAGTGGAAAGTATTTGTCATGTGAAGCCATAATTGCAGAGGGAGAGGTGATGGAGTGCTCATGTCACTGGAGTCAGTCCCATGGAGGGCTTTGAATATCAGGATGGAGAACCTGAATTGGGCTCTGTGTTCAATGGGGGCCCTGCGTGGGGTGCAGAGAACCAGGGTGATGCATTCCAGCAAAATGTGTTGCTGAACAAACAGGCTGATGCATTCTGAATTAGCTGAAGCTCTCTGAAGGTAACGTGCTTCATTCCTATATAGAGTATTGCAACAGTCTTATTTAGATGTTACAAATATACAGATCACTATGGCCAGAGCCAAGTCAGATAGAATTAGGTGCAATCTTTAGATCATCCCTGGCTACCTTCTTCCCACTAGCATGACCTGTCTTGTTTGTATTCAGCTTTAGCCAGTTGCTCATCATTCAGATGTTGTTCACTGCAAGACATCAAGAAAGCTGTGAGATTTATAGTTTCCAAGGCCACAAGGGACCATTGTGATCATCTCACCTGACCTCCTGTATAGCATAGACCATAGAATTCCACCAATTTTATTTCCTGCATCAAGCCCATAGCTTCTGGATGAGCTACAGCATATCTTTTAGAAATATATCCATTTAAAGACATTTCACCACAGTCCTAGGTAAATTGGTCTATTGTGGGATCCTTATTGTTAAAAATTTGCACCTTATTTAAATTTGTCTCACTTCAACTTCCAGCAGTTGGACTGTGCAGATAACAGCTGATGCAGAGTTGGCTATTATCTGCTTATTGCTGGCACCTCAGCCCTTGCCATCTCCCTAGTTCTCTCTACAGTTTTATATTGAATAGGAGAGCAGGGAGAATTGAGCGTTCTTGGCTCCCATCCATGAGAGGCATTGGCATGATAAACAGTTGTCCATAATGAGTTTCTGAGTTCCAACTGCATGCAACAAGATCTGCACTTCAGGACACTAGCAGTGGGAGTCATATACACAGCATCCAAGAGGAGCATCATGTCAGGTTCAGCCTACTAACACAGGAATGCACGCTTCCAACCCATGAGTGCAGTAGACTGCCCAAGGCATTAGTGCTGAGAGGCATATTGCCAGTTCCTTGGCACAGTGGAATCCATGCTTTGTGGCACAAGCACCAAAATTTACACTCCCGGTTTCCAAGAACTGTGGGATCTCTGCCACAGGAAACCAGAACCAGTGAGTGAATGCAGCTGGCTACACAACCCAGAGTAACAGCACTGGGATTCATGTTCCCAGCCTCTAAGCACAATGAGATCTGTTCCTAGTTAGTACATTAGCCCCAGTATTCACAGTCTAAGTCTGAGTGCATAGTGCGTGTAACGCTGCCTGCAGTGACTCAAGAGCATGGTACCAACCTCAGGGCAGATTGTTAAGAACCCGGGCACAAACGCCAATTCAGTTGTGAGTTCCACACTTAGATTTCAGCAACCGAGTGTCAAGTGGAAACTCCTCAGGCACTTTAACAGCCGTATCATGGAGTCACAGACAGTCCCCTTGGGTACACTGATCTATCTTGCCACCCAAGTGAGCCTACCTCTGTGATAGATGGTCTCTTACACCAAGAATCACAGCAGTATTCAAGCTACTGTCAGTCCCAAAGGACCAGTCACTTACCCCAGGTCAGTTGCACATTAGATCTCCCACCAAAGACAGCACTTGGAGCCAATCTTACAGTAAACTATATACAGATTTATTAAATAGGAAAGGGAAATTAAAGAGTTATTTACAAGGATAAAGCAAGTAAACAGATACACAAGTGAGTTACAATCTTACGTTTCATCAGGTAATAGAAGCTTCTGTAATAAGCAAACTCTATATGTCTGTTAGGGCTAACCCAGGCTAAGCAGCTGGGGATCTCTTGCTTATGCCTAGAAACACTGCCCCCCGTGAGTCCAAGCTGCATAGAGATCCCAAGTTCCTTTTATTTGGGGTTTTTATTCCCCTACTGACATATGCTCTGAGTTGCAAATTTAGCTGATAGAAGGAGTCCACTTGCATGACTCTTCTTCACAGGGAGAAGGGTAGAACAGTAAACGTTTTTTATCCTTTTGTTGATGGTACACAGGGAAATTACAGTCTCAACATCCCATAATAGTCCATCTGGTATCAATGGACCTTTCCTTTTGGGAAGGCTGTAACACTCTTCTGTTGAAGATCAGCAGCTTACACTAATTGATATCTCTCTCCTGTCTGGGGATTTACACAGTTCAGAGGTTCACAGTACAAATGCTCAAATATTGCCTAACAATATGGGTAGGGCCCTACCAAATTCACGGCCATAAAAAATGCATCATGGACCGTGAAATCTGGTCTGCCCCCATGAAATCTGGTCTTTTGTGTGCTTTTACCCTATACTAAACAGATTTCACAGGGGAGACCAGCGTTTCTCAAATTGGGGGCCCTGACCCAAAAGGGAGTTGCAGAAGGGTTGCAAGGTTATTTGCGGGGGGCTCATGGTATTGCCACCCTTACTTCTGTGCTGCCTTGAGAGCTGGGTGACCGGAGAGTGGCAGCTGTTGGCCAGGCACCCCGCTCTGAAGGCAGCGCCCCTCCAGCAGCAGCACAGAAATCAGGGTGGCAATACCATACCATGCCACCCTGACTTCTGCGTTGCTGCCTTCAGAGCAGGGTGGCCCAAGAGGGGCGGCTGCTGACTGAGGCCCAGCTCTGCAGGCAGCAGCACAGAAGTAAGGGTGGCAATACCATACCATGCCATCCTTCCTTCTGTGCTGCTGCTGGCAGCAGCTCTGCTTTCAGGGCTGGGCTCCCAGCCAGCAGCCACTACTCTCCAGTTGCCCAGCTCTGAAGGCAGCACTGCCAGCAGCACAGAAGTAAGGGCAACAGTACCGCAACCCTCACCCCAAATAACCATGCAACCCCTTCCCCCCCCGCAACTCCTTTTTTGGTCAAGATGCCTACAATTACACCACCTTGAAATTTCAGGTTTAAATAGCTGAAATCATGAAATTTATAATTTTTAAAATCCTATGACTGTGAAATTGACCAAAATGGACTGTGAATTTGGTAGGGGCCTAAATATGGGATACAGATGTTGTGAGATTAATTAATGCAGCAGCTCACAAGCATTCAATAGAGACTAAACATCCTTATAATTCTAATAGTAGTATTTTAACAATACTAACACACAGGTGAGCCAGACTGATTCCAGCGGTGTGTTTGTCAGTCTTCAGGTGAGACAAGGGGACCAGGGCATGAACTAGAACCTGATCTGCCAGCATCAGAGTGGGATCCCCACCAGTGGTTTCCCCAGGAATTGAAATTAGGGGGGGGTGTTCGAATTTACAGGGGGGGTGTCAGGACCAAAGAGATATGAATAAAGTAAATGTTTTGTTAGGATGATGCAAATTTAACATAAGAATAATGCAAGTTACACCAAAACGCATAACAGGTCTAGATTTCTAAAAAAATATAAATTTAAAAAAAATTTAATTTAAATTGACTTTTGAAAAGTAAGCCATCATGGGATAAGAGGGAAGTCTTCTCATGGATCAGTAACTTTTTAAAAGATCAGAAACAAAGGGTAGGAATAAATGATCAGTTTTCAGAATGGAGAGAGATAAATAGTGGTATCCTTGAGGGGTCGGTACTGGGACCAGTACTGTTCAACATATTCATCTGGAAAAATGGGTAAACAGTGAGGTGGCAAAATTTGCAGATGATACAAAACTATTCAAGATAGTTAAGTCCTAGGCAGACTGCGAAGAGTTACAAAGGGATCTCACAAAACTGGGTGACTGGGCAACAAAATGGCAAATGAAATTCAATGTTGATAAATGCAAAGTAATGCACATTGGAAAACAATCTCAACTATATATACAAAATGATGGCATCTGAATTAGCTGTTAACACTCAAGAAAGAGATCTTGGAGTCATTGTGGATAGTTCTCTGAAAACATCCACTCAATGTGCAGCAGCAGTCACAAAAGCAAACAGAATGTTGGGAATCATTAGAAAGGGATAGATAATAAGACAGAAAATATCATATTGCCTCTATATAAATCTATGGTACATGCACACCTTGAATAGTGTGTGCAGATCTGGTCACCCATCCTAAATATATATATATTGGAATTGGAAAAGGTACAGAGATGGGCAACTAAAATGATTAGGGGTATGAAACAGGAGGAGAGATTAAAATGACTGGGAATTTTCAGCTTAGAAAAGAGATGACTAAGGGGGATATGATAGAGGTCTATAAAATCTTGACTGGTGTTAAGAAAGTGAATAAGGAAATGTTATTTAATCCTTCACATAACACAAGAACTAGCAGTCACCCAATGAAATTAATAGGCAGCAGGTTTTAAAAAAACAAAAGGAAGTATTTCTTCACACAATATAAAGTCAACTCCGGGAACTCTTTGCCAGGGGATGGTGTGAAGACCAAAACTATAACAGGATTAAAAAAACAACTAGATAAATTCCTGGAGAATAGGTCCATCAGTGGCTATTAGCCAGGATGGGGAGGGATGCAACACCATGCTCTGAGTGTCCCTAGCCTGTTTGCCAGAAGCTGGGAATGGGCAACAGGGGATGGTCACTTGATGATTACTTGTTCTGTTCATTCCCTCTGAAGCACCTGACCTTGACCATTGTTGTAAGACAGGGTACTGGGCTATATGGACCATTGGTGTGACCCAGTATGGCCATTCTTATGTAAAAGTTAATTATAATAATAAAAATGTTTAGTACAGAAACTCCCCAACATAATGACCTCTCAAGATAGCAACAATGTGAGATAACAACCTTGGCAAATAATGCATTTTAAAAATCTTGGCCTACTAAGAAACATATTTATATAAGTTTCCATTCCCCGTCACAAATCTAGCATTCTGGAGCAAAGTGACTAAAATATAGTCCAACAAACAAATGTTTATTTAATGTGCCCCTCACTTTTCCCTCCACCGCACTCCACTCACTGGTGTTGTCCTTGGTCAGAGTTCAGAGGTGCTTTCACGTGAGTACACCTTCCAGGTGGGGTACAAGAAGGCACCTTGCTTGTTCCTCCTGCTGCTCACTGTTCACTCTTCACAGCTGTTCGTTGTGCCACCGTTCACTCCACCGCTCTGTTGCCAATGGCCCTGCGCAGTCACCTTCTCTTGCCACCTGCCACTGTGACCTCTGCGAGTTGGTCTCTTGAGGTTCCACCACCTCTCAGTGATTTCAGCTGAGCTCTCAGTGGGGAAACCTCACTGCTAGTGCAATCTGGACTGTCTCTTACACAAAAACGTTGTACCCACAGGAACACTGTCCCCACAACAGGACTAAGCACTTAGACCTGATTGTCAGTGATTTCAGCTGCAGTGGTCACTTAACAGAACAAAAGACTATCTATTGGAGCCTAATCAGCTCTGTCTTTAAACAGTGGAGAGGGACAGGTCCCCACCCTCTCTCTTGATGCCTTCAAATCATCACAGACTAGTTCTACTGCCCTTTACTCATATAATAAGAACAACATTTCATCCCCCATTCCCCCCACATTCAAGTGGTTTGTAACCCAACCCCAGCCAAAATCTATCACTTGGACAACACAGCTCTGTTTGCTGGATACCTAGGTAGATTAGGTGTGAATGTAAATATAATCTGGCCCTGAAGCCTTTCCCCGCAGCCCCAGCTCATAAGAACATAAGAAAGGCCGTACCGGGTCAGACCAAAGGTCCATCTAGCCCCAGTATCTGTCTACCGACAGTGGCCAATGCCAGGTGCCCCAGAGGGAGTGAACCTAACAGGCAATGATCAAGTGATCTCTCTCCTGCCATCCATCTCCATCCTCTGACGAACAGAGGCTAGGTACACCATTCTTACCCATTCTGGCTAATAGCCATTTATGGACTTAGCCACCATGAATTTATCCAGTCCCCTTTTAAACATTGTTATAGTCCTAGCCTTCACAACCTCCTCAGGTAAGGAGTTCCACAAGTTGACTGTGCGCTGCGTGAAGAAGAACTTCCTTTTATTTGTTTTAAACCTGCTGCCTATTAATTTCATTTGGTGACCCCTAGTTCTTGTATTATGGGAATAAGTAAATAACTTTTCCTTATCCACTTTCTCAACATCACTCATGATTTTATATACCTCTATCATGTCCCCCCTTAGTCTTCTCTTTTCCAGGCTGAAGAGTCCTAGCCTCTTTAATCTTTCCTCGTATGGGACCCTCTCCAAACCCCTAATCATTTTAGTTGCCCTTTTCTGAACCTTTTCTAGTGCTAGAATATCTTTTTTGAGGTGAGGAGATCACATCTGTACACAGTATTCGAGATGTGGGTGTACCATGGATTTATATAAGGGTGATAATATATTCTCAGTCTTATTCTCTATCCCCTTTTTAATGATTCCTAACATCCTGTTTGCTTTTTTGACCGCCTCTGCACACTGCGTGGACATCTTTAGAGAACTATCCACGATGATGCCAAGATCTTTTTCCTGACTCGTTGTAGCTAAATTAGCCCCCATCATGTTGTATGTATAGTTGGGGTTATTTTTTCCAATGTGCATTACTTTACATTTATCCACATTAAATTTCATTTGCCATTTTGTTGCCCAATCACTTAGTTTTGTGAGATCTTTTTGAAGTTCTTCACAATCTGCTTTGGTCTTAACTATCTTGAGAAGTTTAGTATCATCTGCAAACTTTGCCACCTCACTGTTTACCCCTTTCTCCAGATCATTTATGAATAAATTGAATAGGATTGGTCCGAGGACTGACCCTTGGGGAACACCACTAGTTACCCCTCTCCATTCTGAGAATTTACCATTAATTCCTACCCTTTGTTCCCTGTCCTTTAACCAGTTCTCAGTCCATGAAAGGACCTTCCCTTTTATCCCATGACAGCTTAATTTACGTAAGAGCCTTTGGTGAGGGACCTTGTCAAAGGCTTTCTGGAAATCCAAGTACACTATGTCCACCGGATCCCCCTTGTCCACATGTTTGTTGACCCCTTCAAAGAACTCTAATAGATTAGTAAGACACGATTTCCCTTTACAGAAACCATGTTGACTATTGCTCAAGAGTTTATGTTTTTCTATGTGTCTGACAATTTTATTCTTTACTATTGTTTCAACTAATTTGCCCGGTACCGACATTAGACTTACCGGTCTGTAATTGCCGGGATCACCCCTAGAGCCCTTTTTAAATATTGGCGTTACATTAGCTAACTTCCAGTCATTGGGTACCGAAGCCGATTTAAAGGACAGGTTACAAACCTTAGTTAATAGTTCCGCAACTTCACATTTGAGTTCTTTCAGAACTCTTGGGTGAATGCCATCTGGTCCCGGTGACTTGTTAATGTTGAGTTTATCAATTAATTCCAAAACCTCCTCTAGTGACACTTCAATCTGTTTCAGAGTAGCAGCCGTGTTAGTCTGTATCCGCAAAAAAAACAGGAGTACTTGTGGCACCTTAAATGAGCTTTAGCTCACGAAAGCTCATGCTAAAATAAATTTGTTAGTCTTTAAGGTGCCACAAGTACTTCAATCTGTGACAGTTCCTCAGATTTGTCACCTACAAAAGCCAGCTCAGGTTTGGGAATCTCCCTAACATCCTCAGCCGTGAAGACTGAAGCAAAGAATCCATTTAGTTTCTCCGCAATGACTTTATCGTCTTTAAGCGCTCCTTTTGTATTTTGATCATCAAGGGGCCCCACTGGTTGTTTAGCAGGCTTCCTGCTTCTGATGTACTTAAAAAACATTTTGTTATTACCTTTGGAGTTTTTGGCTAGCCGTTCTTCAAACTCCTCTTTGGCTTTTCTTATTACACTCTTGCACTTAAGTTGGCAGTGTATGTGCTCCTTTCTGTTTGCCTCACTAGGATTTGACTTCCACTTTTTAAAGGAAGTCTTTTTATCTCTCACTGCTTCTTTTACATGGTTGTTAAGCCACGGTGGCTCTTTTTTAGTTCTTTTACTGTTTTTCTTAATTTGGGGTATACATTGAAGTTGGGCCTCTATTATGGTGTCTTTAAAAAGGGCCAACACAACTTGCAGGGATTTCACTTTAGTCCCTGTACCTTTTAACTTTTGTCTAACTAACCCCCTCATTTTTGTATAGTTCCCCCTTTTGAAATTAAATGCCATAGTGTTGGGCAGTTGTTTTCTTCCCACCACAGGGATATTGAATGCTATTGTATTATGGTCACTATTTCCAAGCGGTCCTGCTATAGTTACCTCTTGGACCAGCTCCTGCGCTCCACTCAGGATTAAATCTAGAGTTGCCTCTCCCCTTGTGGGTTCCCGTACCAGCTGCTCCATGAAGCAGTCATTTAAAGTATCGAGAAATTTTATCTCTGCATTTCGTCCTGAAGTGAAATGTTCCCAGTCAATATGGGGATAATTGAAATCCCCCACTATTATTGGGTTCTTAATTTTGATAGCCTCTCTAATTTCCCTTAGCATTTCATCATCACTATTACTGTCCTGGTCAGGTGGTCGATAACAGATCCCTAATGTTATATCACTAGCTTTCAGGGAGAGCTCATTTAGACTTGCTTACAAATCATCATTTGAAATTATTAGGTTGGCCAACATCACCGAAATGAATGCACTGACATCATAAAAAACAACAGCTGTATAAGGAAGCAAGGAAGCTAGTCTATGTTCATACTTTTCAAATCTATTATACTTTTTCAGATACACATATTTTATCATACACTGTATAAGCTTTTGAAGTGTGTATTCATGTTTCAGTTTAAATTCAGATTTCCAAACAGTCACTAAATTGGTATGTAACTAGCTCACAAAACTGGGGGCGGGGGGTGTTGGGGAAATTCGGGAGAGGGGGGTGTAGGGAAATTACTGATCCCCACCCAAGGGCACCAGAACTCCTGCTTCCAGCCCCTGGGTAAAGCAGGATTCAGACTCCCAGCTCATGAGCACAGGAAGATCTGCACCTGAGGGTACCAGCCTGGGAGTCACATTTCCTGCTGCCAGAGGCAGTGGCATCCACACCCCCAGGACATTAGGGCTGGAATTCACACTTTCATGCACACAGGTACTGTGCTACAGGGTGCAAGCACCAGGATTTGCATTCCCAGATCTTTAACACAGCCTGAGGCATTAACACACAAATTCAAACTCACAGCCCCTAAGCACAGCAGGATCTGCATTAGAGGGCATTAGCACTGGGATTCATGCCACCTGCACCTAAACTCACTCATGCTGGGATTCCACTCCCAACATCCCCTCCCAAGTATAGGTGGAATGACGCTTCAGTTCACTAGCACAGAGATTCCCACCCCCAGGACAATAGCAGTGAGATTCCTACTCCCAGCCATTGAGCGCAGAAAGATCTGCACCAAAGAGCACTACCTCTGGAATTCACATTCCCAGCCCCTAAACACAGCACGGTCCTTATTCTGGGGCCCTAATGTCTAGTGCAGTCTGGGCAGGTGGTAAGCTGCACCTCAGAGGACTATTGCTAGGATTCACACCCCAACCTCCTGAGCCTGGTGGGATCCACACCGCAGGACATTAGCACTGGGTTTCACACTTTATTCCCAAAATACAAAGGGGTTCATACCCTGGGGCACTAGCATCAGGGTTTGCTGCTAGTCTCTCAAGCATGTTTAATCTTCTAGGGCAACGTGATAATAATCCAGATAACCTGGGTCCTGATAGGAATCCTTTGGGCTCTGCAGGAATCTCACCCCGTCTTTGGGCTGAGCTGCATTTAAACTCCTTCCATGCGAGTACTAAATTCCCTCTATCCATCACAGCTTGGGAGTAATATAACCCCTGCATCAATGAGATGCAGTGGCAAGAATGGCTACTGATCTCCCCCATTTTCATATCCAGGGGAACCAGGGCCGGCTCCAGGGTTTTTGCCGCCCCAAGCAGCAAAAAAAAAAAAAAAAGCTGCGATCAGGTCTGCCGCCGCTTCAGTCTTCGGGGGCAATTCAGCGGCTGGTCCTTTGCTCTGAGAGGGAGTGAGGGGCCCGCCAGCGTTGGCAGCCCCAAGCACCTGCTTGCTGGGCTGGTGCCTGGAGCCGGCCCTGAGGGTAACCCCAGGTTCTCTTCACAGGGTGATCCTGTCACGTGTGGGAGGGGGAGAGGTTGCATTAGCAGATGGATGAAATTTTTTTTCCTCTGTGAACCTGGTTTAAATATTTAGCAGAAGCGACCTAAAAATATCTCCACTTAAAACATCAGGGAGGGCATCTCCCTTGCCCCACAGCTCGTGTGACACTTGTTACCTACCAATAGGAAGGGACTTTCATTTAAAAGGGTGGGGGGGGGAGGTTGCTTTTAATTAATGATATGCCTGGGGGAGACTAAACAGGAGGAGATGGCAAAAACCTCCGAAGGGCTCTGTGGAGCTTGGGCAACAGATTGGACCTCGAGTCAGCCCTGGCAGGACATTCTCCATGCTCAGTCATTCATGAGCTTCACCCAGACATATGCACACACAGGCTGTTTTCCACCCCTCCAGAGGGTACCAAGACAGAGCATCAGGGAGCTATCAATGGGTCAGTCTCTCTCTCTCTCTCTCTCACACACACACAACTAGGGTGACCAGATGTCCCGATTTTATAGTGACAGTCCTGATTTTTGAGTCTTTTTCTTATATAGGCTCCTATTACCCCCCACCCCGTCCCGATTTTTCACGCTTGCTGTCTGGTCACCCTAACACACACACACACACCCATTGACCCTGGGGTTACTATTATGTAGCTACCACAAATAAATTCGCAGAGTATTCATATTGATTTTCTGTGTAAAGGTTTTGCTTTATAACGGACACTCAGTGTCAGGCACCTCCTCACCCCCCCATCTCAGAAAAGAGTCTGGGACTCCACTGGGCACTGCTTAGAGGGAGGGGCCTGAGAGATGGAGCATCTCAAGGGCATGAAGGGTAGCAACACCATGCCTCCTAGTGCCAGGCTAGAATGTAGGGAGAATGGGCATGGCCAGACTATAAATCCAATCAACAAAGTCAGCCCATAGTTTACTATTATCTATGCTAGGTAACAATATTTTAATAGAGAACGTGGGAAAGAGCGGCAGAAAGGAGTGTGTGTGTGTGAGAGAGAGAGACAGAGAAAGAGAAGAGACCTGGAACAGAGTGTATGGAAAAGCTAATTTCATGTTAGCCAATGGGAATGTAAACACTAAATATTTGATGGGCACACTTTTGCTCTTAAATTCTTTAGCAGGTCTGGACTTTTGTAGATGATTCACTCTCACTTTCATAATTTTCTTTATCACTGTTGTTTTTTCCCATTTTCTCTTTCTTTCTCTGACACACAATGGAAGAGTCTCTTTTGTTTAATAAATGCATTACTCACTCCACACTATAAACAAACATAGGAATGAAGATTCCAACTTGTTCTAGTGACAAGCGAACAAAGATACTGAATTCCTCTCTTGACCTTCAGACACAGCAGTCCCTGGGGAAACTGTGTGGTGTGTGTGTGCACATGCATGAGTGTTTGTGTGACTAAGTGTGTGCATATGCCCTTGTGTGTATTTTTGTGCAGTGTGTGCACATGTGGGGGAAGGAGGGTGTGCCTATGTGAGTCTGCAGCTTGTGTGTATTTTCAAGATGGGTGCCTGTGGGCTGTGTGGACTGAGGAGCCTCAGCAGAGCTGTTTGTTGGGGCCCAGGCCATAATAGCCAGGGATGATTGAAGGCTGCACATCAGTCCTGAGGGACACCAGGAGTGGTGGAGATGAGCTTATTTAGTCTGCGGAAGAGAAGAGTGAGGGGGGATTTGATAGCAGCCTTCAACTACCTGAAGGGAGGTTCCGAAGAGGATGGAGTTTGGTTGTTCTCAGTGGTGGCCGATGACAGAACAAGCAGCAATGGTCTCAAGTTGCAGTAGGGGAGGTCTAGGTTGGATATTAGGAAACACTATTTCACTAGGAGGGTGGTGAAGCACTGGAATGGGTTACCTAGGGAGGTGGTGGAATCTCCTTCCTTAGAGGTTTTTAAGGTCAGGCTTGACAAAGCCTTGGCTGGGATGATTTAGTTGGTCTTGGTCCTGCTTCGAGCAGGGGGTTGGACTAGATGACCTCCTGAGGTCTCTTTCAACCCTAATCTGCTATGATTCTATGATGTGCACTGAATCTCCTTTTTTTTGTCTTTTAGTGAAGAATATGAGACGAGGTGGTTGCTGAGTGAAGAAACTGTTGCCTCTGCTATGGAGTCAGGTACCTGGTAAGTTCACAACTTCCAAAGTTAACTAATAATGTAGAAGGCACAACACAGAATGGGAAAGGAGCACTGGCTAAGTGGGGAGCTCCCAGATACTTCCGTCACAGCCTTTCCTTGCAAGAGCCACCGTAGGAAGGGGGGTAGGAATGCTGGCTGTGGTGGGAGCTCTCAGCAACTCCAGTCCTGACATCTCCCAGCAGGAGGTGCTCTTCTGATCTCTCTCTCTCTCTCTCCACAGTGTAATGCTCCCACTGGTTTCCTGCCTCCACTCCCTGCAGCTCTGGACCGTCCTGCTTGTGGCCTTAGCAGTCTCTTCACATGGTGTCTGGTCACTTCGTTCCCGGAGTCCCCTTGCTCCTCGGCCACTCTGTGCCCGTCGCAGCCCCTCAGCTGCCAGGCCTGTTTGCATTTGGGACAAGATCTCACCGTCAGAGAGAGACTCTCGCTTCATCACACTGCGCCAGCGATCTCTGATGCCACGGGACGGGGAGCTGCGTCATGTGATGCGGCTGAGGCGCCAGGCCCCAGGGGCCCGGCCTGCCACCCCCTCTGGGTTTGAGGAGGGGCTGCCTTCATCCCAGTACCCCTGGGCCATTGTATGGGGCCCCACAGTGTCAGATGAGGATGGAGGTGACCCCAACTCAGCCAATCCAGGCTTCCCACCTCTGGGTTACACCTTTGTTTCACCACATGGGATGGCGACAGCACAACCCAACTCCCACTCACTGCTGCACAATGCAGGGCTCAACCTGCGGGAGACCCCCGCCACGCTGAGGCCCTTCTTGTTTGGGCCCCGGGGGGAAGGTAAATCTGCTCCACATCTCTTTCACCCTGCTCCTTATGGCACCTCCTGCTGGGAAAGGCCAGGAGTGCACTGGGGGGGGGGAGGGCTCCACACACCAAGCCCTCTTGCCCCTTCCCCTGCAGTGCCTTTGGCTGGATGCCAGATGTGGCTCTCACACACTCTCTCTGTCTCTCTCAGGTGTGGATCCTCAGCTGTATGTTACTATCACAATCTCCATCATTATTGTCCTAGTTGCCACTGGGATAATATTCAAGTTCTGGTGAGTGAGGTTTACGGGTGTGGATGTCGTCCGCTTGGGCATCTGCAAGACTGCTCTGGGAGTGAGTGGAATCCACTAGTTCTGGGGGCTCACAGGGCCAGAGACACTGCTTGGACTTGGGGGGAGGGGCTTTAGGGACAAGGATCTCACTGTGCTCAGGGGCTGTGTGCATGAGGAAGGTTTGGACATGGACCCCACTGTTCTCAGGGTTCTGGGTGTATCAGGGGCTTAGGGGCACAGACTCCACCGTTCTCAAGGTTCTGGGTACCTTAGGGGACGAGGCCTCCCCCCGTCTCAGTGACCCTCTCTCACTGCAGCTGGGACCGTAGTCAGAAGCGTCGTCGTCACTCTGGCCAGCGGAGTGGGGTGCAGCAGCAGGAGAGTCAGCAGCCACTCACAGACCTGTCGCCCACCACAGTCAGCATCCTGGGACCCTACGGAGACACACTGGTCCCGACACCTGAGACAGAGGAGCCCAGGCAGGTCCAGGAGGGTGTAGAGAAACTGGGGGGCCAGGGGAAAAGCAGGACCTTCCAGCTCAACCGGTGAGTGACAGAAAGGAGGAGAGTGAGATGGGGGTAGAGACAGGGGAAGAGAGGGAGGATGAAAAGAACGCTGGAACAACAAGAGACAGAGGGAGAGAGAGTGCAATTCTCTGATGAATGTCTTTGAAGCCCAGGGCAAAGGGAGATTGTTTAGTGGGGGAACCAAGTGGGGAAAAGAGCCAATCTGGGTAAAGGAGCTGTCCAGTGCTCAGGGGTCTGTGAGCCCGGGTTGTCCTCTCTCTAAGGAGAGGGCCTGGAGCCCTGTCGCTTGAGATGCTAGGAACTAGGAACCTTGGGGAGAAGGTGGGAATAGGAAACAGTCCTAGCCAGGAAAGAAGAGGGCAGAGGTGAAAGTAAGCCGATACGCCCTGGAAAGGTGTACCGGCAAGAGCCAGTTTGCCGTACCGGGATGGCCTGGCTTCCCCAGGGGGCAATTTAAAGGGCCTGGGGCTCCCAACAGGGGCTAGCACCCCAGGCCATTTAAATTGCCACCAGAGCCCCACTGCTGGAGCCCTGGGATAGGGCTGCGGGGCTCTGGGGGCTATTTAAAAAGTCTGGGGCTCTGGCTGCTTCTACCGCCCCGGCCCTTTAAATAGCTGCCAGAGCCCCATCGCCACTACTCCAGGGCTCTGGTGGCTATTTAAAGGGCTGGGGCGGTAGAAGCAGGGGTGCCCCGGGCCCTTTAAATAGCCCCCGGAGCCCAGGGGTAGCGTGGGACTCCAGGGGCTATTTAAAGGGCCTGGGGCTCCAGCTGTCTCTGCCACACTGGTCCTTTAAATAGCCATGGAAGCCCCGCCACTTCCCCAGGGCTCCTCAGCTATTTAAAGGGCCGGGCGGTAGAAGCAGGGGAGCCCTGGGACCTTTAAATAGCCCCCAGAGCCCTGGGCTGCTGCTACCCCGGTGGGGGGGCACTTACCTTACAGGGTGGGTTGGGGCTGGCTCTGACTCCCTCAGCCACACCCCTTCCACCCTAGGCCCCGCCCCTTCCAGGGGCCAAAGCTGGCCCCAGCATACCAGTAAGTCACTGGACTTACTTTCACCCCTGGGAGAGGGGGACCTGAGGAGGCATCTTCCATCTCTGATTCTTTTATTTCACTCTCTTTTTCCCCCCAGGATCCCACTGGTAAATCTGTGAGAGCGGCGGAGCTGGCTTCCACAACCCCTCTTGTCACATCCAGGGAGTGTTCTGTTGCCTCTGCTACACCAGGAATGATTTGCTTGTGTCACAACTTTCCACCACCATCATTTACTTAACCATCCCAGGATGTACTCGGGCAATGGACAGACTGGGCCTCACTGGTCCCATGCCACGGGGGAGAGGAGGCAGGGGGGTAACCCACAAGATGGGGTGACAAAGGAGCGGGGGGCACAAGAGCAGTTGTTGATGTGAAATCTAAACCTCCTGACCCTCCCCCAACATATACACACGCACTTTGATCTCTGAGGATAACCCACCAGTGCATGCCTAACATGGGGGTAGGGGAGGTGGAGAGGCAAGGTCCTACCCCCAGTCCCAACCCCTCTGTTCCTTCCTGTGTCGTGTGCTTTGAAGTGTCTTTCGACTAGCTGGAGCTCCGTGGTTGCAGAATTCCCAGCCTTAGGCAGGGATTCCAATGGAGTGGGGGGGGGGTGTCTTCTGCTAAGGCCTTGACCTCTCCTGAGGGATCCAGGTGCTGGCAGCAGCTAGTGGTGGGTGTTGGGAAGACCTCACTCAGCACCTTCCCCCCATTCCCTGGGGGAACCTTGCCTCTCCCTCTGTCAGTTCTGTCTTTTTGTTTTCTCTTTCTCCCAATGTTCCTCCTTCTCTCTCTGTCTCTTCCTCTATCACCCGGTCATCATCATCTTCTCTTTCTCACTGGGAAAGGCTGCAGAATAGTTTCCATGCTCGCCCTGCTTCCAGGCACTCAGATCTTTTCGACCCCACCTCACCAAGATTTGGTCTCCACTCCAAGGTGATGTTTTCAGAAAACTTGAGGCAAAATCCTCTGGCCATTTTGTAGTTCAGGAAGTATGAAAAACAAGCCTGAGCAGGGTAACTGCCCTGCATACAATCCTGTGCAAGACTTTTATAGGGCTACTGCAAAATCAGTTGAAGCATGGCACGTGGAGATGGACGGCTGGGAACTGAGGCCTTGGCTAGGTGTTGGGTGGGGAAGTGGTTTGGATTTAACAAAGGTCTGATGATGGTTTCAGCTGAGCCTTCTATCAGGACCCAAGCATCCCAAATGGGGTGAGGAAAGGGCAGTGGAGGCAGTGAGGGACTGATGCCACAGGACTGGCAAAGAAGGGACCCACCCTGTCCATGTTGCAAAAGGGAGCAGTTCAGAGGCCACATATGGGAATGTTTTGAGGGTGCTATATACCATTCAGTTATTCCTGGACTGCCCCCAGCCCGTCAGACAGCACTTCTGAGAGATGGAGAGAAGGACAGAGAGAGGTGGGATATTCACAGGCAATTAGGATGAGGCCGAATACCTAGGACACAATGGCTATGTCATCACTGCCAGAAAAGGTGTGTTTGTACAATCCTACTGGAGACAAAGCTCTGGAGTCTCTGTCATGATGGAGCTAGTTGAGGTCAACTATTGGTTGGGGGTATAACATTGACCTCATCTACCTGTCTTGCAGTAAATAGTGCCTGTGCCTTGTCCCCACTAGGATTTTACAGTGAGCTAGCCACGAAAGCTCATGCTCCAATATGTGTTAGTCTATAAGGTGCCACAGGACTCTCTGCTGCTTTTACAGATCCAGACTAACACGGCTACCCCTCTGATACTTTTCTAGTATAGATGAGGCTTAAATTTAGGTTATCAGATCTTCAATCCATTTACTTGATGAGCTAGGGATGACTGTTATGCCTTCCCATTTGCAGCAAGAAATGACATAAAAAATGTTTGTGGCACATACTGCTAATTCAGTGCATGCTGATTGTTTTAGGGAATTTACAAGCTCTGCTGGCAAGAGGTCTGTTAGTAACTCGAGTGAAATGTTTTTGGCAAATTGTAATTTCACCAAAAATGCATTTTTGGAGCATGAAAATGATTTGCAAATCCAGTTTGAATTAAATGAATAATTTTGACTAAAAAAAGAAAAAGTTTAACCATTTTGAAATGTTTTGTTTTGACTTTTCAAAATGGCTTTTCATTTTCAAATTTGGCCAATTTGAGAAGGGTGAAAACATTCTGAAAATGGCCAAATAAAAATGAAATGCCTTACCCTCCCCACAAGTATATCATTTTGAGTCAACTACAGCAGTTTGGTCTATGCAAAATGACATTTTTTTTCAGATTTTCAATTCGACTTTTTTTTTTTAATTGGTTTCAGTCTGACTCAAACTGAATATTTTTTCTGGTTTGGCCTCCCAAACTGAAAAAATCTGTTTTTTACTCACTTCTGTTTGTGAGCTCTGCAAGCTCTCAGTATATTGATTTCCTTTATTTAAAAGAAAAGAAACAAACCTAGGAAATGCAAAAACTTTGTGACTACAATGTTAAGTTGGCACAAAAAATCAGTAAATGCGGAAGAGAAGTCTCCTGTAGCAACATTACCTCAAATATATTGCACATGTAAAATGTTTTCTTAGTCCAATTTTTCTAACTAAATATTTAGTTTAATATGCTACTGTTAGTATCATTCACTCTCTCACCTGAAACATACAGGATGTGCTATACAATCAAATTAACTGTCCTGAACAAACTTTCTCTGCTGCATTTTAGGACTTTAACTGAACAATCAAAAAATGTGTTACTAAAACTTCTTGCATTTGGTAAATAACCTCACTGAGCCTGATTGTTCCCTGCCTGGAGCCTTCTGAAGTAACCATCTTCAGCTGTGTACACTGAGGCTGAACCACTCCCACATCCAATTGTGCACTTGCTCATGCCCAGTTGGCACAGGTGTAAATGACAATACAAGGCTGGGAGAACCAGGCCTTCTCTCTCTCCGGATCTAGCAGTTTCCCCCTTCCCCACAGATGAGTTGAGTCCGGCAGTAGGAAATCCTGAGTGGACCCTGGCCTACGCTCCAGATCCCCTAGCACACATCAGTCAATGTTTCCTTGCAGCCTCAGCCCCCCCTCAGGCAGGCGGGGTCAGAGAGAGAGCAACAGGCCAGCTTCTTTCACTGCCTGCCAGTCCCCACTTCCTTGGCCTGCTGTTTTTCTTACCTATCTTTTCCCCTCCTCCTACTCTCACTTCACGCTCCCACCCCACGCATCTCTTCCCTCCTGCTGTTTCAGTCTCCCCCTTCTTTTCTTGTTCGCTCTCTCCTGCTCCGTCTTGTTCTGTTTCTTCCCCCACCCATTTCTCTCTATTCTTCCCTTTGTGCCTTCCCCCTTGACTTGCTCTCCCCCTCCCCCACCCCTGTGCGCTGTGATATATATTTTTGTAGGATTATCTTCTCCTTGTGGTGAAATATTCAGTTCTTGTGGGATGTAAGTTTCAACATTTTTAAATAAACCTTTACAAAATACTGAAAACAAAACTGCTGCAGCTGTGTCTGGTGTCACGGCAGGGAGCCCAAGCGGGCCATCACCCCAGGGAGACTGGGATGGGGGCATCACACATACAATCCTCTGTCCTGGGCCATAGAGGAGGCAGAATTCAACCCCATTCAATCCTGGGCTTCAGCCCTCTCCTCTAACACACATGCATTGCTCCCTGCTCTTGTGGGATCTCCTGCCTTCCATGCAAAGTGCCCTCTCTCTGCCACGGGATGCAGGCTCCATGTTCAGTCCCAGGGTTGTTGTTTTGCCTGTTACATGCAATTTCCCAGCAATGTTCATGGACTTTTCATTGCATGATGATTTCTGATTGAAGCAGAATGACAGTAAGAGGAGAGACAGAAAAATTGAAAGAAAGGGAGGAAGATGGAGATATGCTGGGAGCAGAAAACTCGCTTGCTCCGTTCCCCTCAGCTGCCTCCGCGATTTCTATTTACGGCCTTGCTACCTCCCCTCCTGGCCACGCTGCTGCTGTTGCTGGTTTCCAGGGCTGCTCTGTAATTAAGCATCGTTGTATCCTTGTACTCCCCCACTTTATTAACTCTGGCAGTGATCACTGGAGGGGTGGCAGAAGCATGTGGGGGAAGAGAAAGGCTGCAAACCACAGCAACATGTTGTGGCAGATTTAGATGGTTATTTTCCCTGGCTACTGTCCTAGGGCCTCTACCGATTGGAGATAGACCCAGGCCCACCAGTTACTGTCCTGGGGTCCCTTCCCGCTGGAGATGGGATGCAGCCCCCACCCCCAGTTACTGTCCCGGGGCCCATTCCCACTGGGGATGGGATGCAGCCCCCACCCCAGTTACTGTCCCGCCCTGGGGGGTGGGGGTGGGACACAGCCCCCCATTGCTGTCCTGGGTCCCCTTCCCACTGGGGATGGACTCCCCCACACCTCCAGTTACTGTCCCAGGACCCCTTTCCACTGGGCCATTCAGGGGCCTCCACCTGCTGGAGATGGGAACCTGGATCCCCCAGTTAGTGTCGCCATGGCCCCTTCCCACTGGAGATAGGACCCAGGCTCCCCAGTTACTGTCCCATGGCCTTAACCCACTGGAGATAGGATTCAGGCCCCCTTAGTTACTTTCCCAAGGTTCTACCCACAAGTAACTGGGGGACTTGTGTCCTGTCCCGAGTCCTCTACCTGCTTGAGATGGAATGTTAGCTTCAGACCCCGCTCCTGCCCTGCAGTTCTGTATGCTGGTTTAGGAGCAGAAGTTTACTCACTCCATGACTCTTCAGCCTCTCTGTGAAATCCGTTCCCCTCTAATCAAACACATATTAAGAGCTAGGAGCTGGGGATGCCTGAGGGGCTTCCATTGAAGATGTTCTAGATTCTCTCTCCTGAAAATGCCTCCCAAACTCAACTGTATTTAAGGATGGCTTATAAAAACCCCAGCTACCACCATCACTGCTCCAGCTCTGCCTTCTTGGGCATCAGCTGATTTTTCCCCTGTTGTCCTCTCAGCTGGAGCTAACCTGCAGGGACTCAGTGAAATATTCCTCTGCTCCATTAGGGCCTGTTCACCACAAAACAGATGCCCTTTCGACACCCTGCCTCATTCACTGGCTTATGGCTGTTCCCTCATGAGTCCTTGCCGTACCCCATCTGCACTCCTGCTTCCCCACACCTCACTTCCTACTCCACCTCCTCTCCCACTCCCTTTCTTCTTCCAACTAGTAACTAGAAGAGGAAACATCTTAAACGTGGAGGAAAAAAGGGAAGAAATAATTCTGAACATTGCACGTTAAAAAGCACACCCCAAAATCCAACCCCCAAACCTTCACTAAATTGATAAGAAGCTAAACATGCACAGAGTGTGTTAGGATGGTACACTTCTGCCCCGATATAATGCTGTCCTCGGGAGCCAAAAAAAATCTTACCGCGTTATAGGTGAAACTATGTTATATCAAACTTGCTTTGATCTACCAGAGTGCGCAGTCCCCCCTCCCCCGGGAGCGCTGCTTTACCGTGTTATATCCGAATTCATGTTCTATCAGGCCGCGTTATATTGGGGTAGAGGTGTATATAGTGTCTTCTTTAGATTTAAAGTTCCCCAGGGCACACACAGGTCAGAATGGGTCGGCTCATGGTAGCTCAGGCAGCCAGTACTTTCTCTGCTGGGTGCTTTTTATGTCTCACAATCTGAACTTCAATTTACAACAACGATACAAACATTTTCCAGAAGTGGCCACTGATCTGGGGTGCTCAACATGGGGCCTGGTTTTCAGAGATGAGCAGTTTCAGCTCCCACTGACTTCAGCATGGGATATGGGTGCTTCTAAAACTCCCCCAAACTGGGACACCTCATTTGGACTGACTCTAGCCCTAAGTTGGAAAGAAAAGCTTCAGTGTGTAACTAAGTCTGCAGAAAGCCTGAGGTTATGGCTTCACTGCAGAGTTCACTTGAGTGTCTGGACTCACATTACTTCTCCCAGGTTAGCCGAGCTCAAGCAACAACTGCCAGCCTGTGAAATAATACTTCACTACTGTGTCCATACTGGCACTGCAATCACTCATGGTTGGCACTAAAGGGTAAGTCAACACTGTCATGGCTTCACTGCTCCGGTACCCATGATAGCTATGTTATAGCCCGTGATTGCAGTATAGACATCTGAGGCACATCCCATGTTCATTAACAGTCATGTAATAAGCAGAGTCACACTATGAATTCTTTCACTGTGGAAGAATGCACTGGAAAACTAGTGACACATGCCTGCATCCACATTGCAGCATTGGTATGTTAGCAGCTGACAAAGCTGGGCTCACGCAAGCCTTAGCCTAAATCCACCTGGCCAGTCAACTTGAGTTCAAAGCACCACCACACTTGAGTTTTTTGTGTGCAGACTGGAGTCAAGTTTAGGGTTGCCAACCCTCCAGGAGTGTCCAGGAGTCTCCAGGAATTAAAGACTATGTCATGTGATGAAACCTTGAGGAACAGTCAAGCTAGGGGCAATACACAAGACATATCTGGCTTCAAGACTAAGCTTGATAAGTTTATGGAGGGGATGGTATGATGGGATAACCTAATTTTGGCAATTCATTGATCTTTGATTATTATCAGGTAAATATGCCCAATGGTCTGTGATGGGATGTTAGATGGGGTGGGATCTGAGTTACTACAGAGAATTCTTTCCTGGATGTCTGTCTGGTGAGTCTTGCCCACATGCTCAGGGTTTAGCTGATCGCCATATTTGGGGTCGGGAAGGAATTTTCCTCCAGGGCAGATTGGCAGAGGCCCTGGAGGTTTTTCGCCTTCCTCTGCAGCATGGGGCACAGGTCACTTGCTGGAGAATTTTCTGCACCTTGAGGTCTTTAAACCATGATTTGAGGACTTCAGTAACGCAGACATAGGTCAGGGGTTTGTTACAGGAGTGGGTGGGTGAGATTCTGTGGCCTGCATTGTGCAGGCGGTCAGACTAGATGACCATAATGGTCCCTTCTGACCTTAAGTGTATGAATCTATAACTCAGGGTGGTAAATTTTGCAGTGAACATGAGCCCTGAAACAAGCCTTTGTAGTATCTCAAATAATAGAACTTGAGTAGGTACCATCGTTCCATTTCCAATCTGGTCCTGTATTCTAATAATTCAGAGGTCAAAAGAACATCCTATCATGTAAATGAATTGTAAACACGGGATCTCTCCGTATTCATCTCTTTGAAATGTACTGTGAATGATGGAGGAACAAGCAAATGGCCTTATGTTAATTTGTGTAGCTAAGTACCAGTGATGAACCTCTTTAAAGTCATCCTAATTACTTTTTGTTCCCCAAGGAACTCCCAACTTGTCAAAAGACATGAAATTGTATAAAAGATCCTTGGGTCCCGATTCTGTCATCTCAGATCTGCTTAGGCTTCAACAGGGGAAGTCTGAGTCGCAAGACTGAGGTCCCAGTTATGCTGGTATGCCCTGAATATGAGATTTGGACATTGGACTAAAACCTAGGAACTGAATTTCTAAAGAAATTCTTTGGAACTCTTTGGAACTACAAAGCTCACCATCTCTGCTATGAATCTGCACCTCAATGAATTGAACTCATGTCTGTATGAATATTGATCTTTTAACCATACTCTCTCTTTTGTTTTTTAATAAATTTTAGTTTAGTTAATAAGAATTGGCTATAGCATGTATTTGGGTAAGATCTGAAACATTCATTAACCTGGGAGGTAATATGTCCAATCCTTTGGGATTCGTAGAACCTTTTCTTTTATATGATGAAATAAGATTTTCAGAAATCATCATAATTGACATAGGTACCTGGATGGAGGCCTGAGGCTGGATCACTTTAAGAGAACTGTGTTGTTTGAACTTCTGAGTAACCAGTAAGATAATAAAGAAGCTGTTTTATGCTGGCTTGGAAATGTAAGTATTGGAATATCCACCAGCTCTTTGGGGTTAAATCCCGGGCCCGGGCTGGGCCTGGGATTTAAAGGGCTCAGGGCTCCCCGCGGCTGCAAGGTAATTATGAAAAGTACAAATGTTTTCTTTCAACAGAACAGGTGTTTTTCATTTTTCCATGATTCATAAAAAAAAATTAAAAAATTGTTTGATTTAATTGAAAAATTCTTAATAAAGTATCACGCACACCCCCACCTCCAACCTTCCTTTTTAGCCCACAGCTGCTTTGGTGGGGCGGTGCTGGGGAAGGAGGGTTTGTTTCCGCAGGGCAGGGTGGCGCTGGGGCAGGGTGTTTCCGTGGGGCCGGGCGGTGCTGGGGGGGTGTGTTTCCGCGGGGCAGGGGTTTTTTGGCCCTCAGCTGTTTTCTTTGGAGTAATGTGGCCCTCGCCGCTTTATGAGTTGTGCAGGCCTGGTCTACACTGAGCATGCTCTATCTCCTTACAGTTCCTACCTGCTCACTGGACTGAATGTCTATCATCCCCACAGAGCATGCTCAGGCCCAAGACTTTCCTTGCAATTGTTGATGTGGGCTGGAGTGGGACTGGGCACTACAACTGAGAGATGGGACGATGTCTCTCCTGTGCTCTCAATGCTCCCGCTGCTGGCATCCAAGCAACATGGTGGAGAGGAATAAACAGTCTAACTCACAGAGCAGGGGCAGGGGTGGGAGCCTAGAGGACAAGAACAGAGGCAGGAGCCAAGAGGAGGGGGTGCAGATATGAGTAGGCACTTGAAGGGGAGTGTGCACAGGAGCAAGAGCTAGGGAGAGGAGGAATTGGAGCAGATGGATGGATGGGACAGGAACTGAAGTAGGATGGAGAGGAGGAGGGGACTGGGGCAGGAGCTCATGGGGGAGATAGGGATAGGAGAAGAGGAGTGGAGAGGGGCTCAGAGAACAAGGGTACCGAGAGAAGGTTACGGTAACAAAGCGGGACAGGGCAAAAGGGTTTATAATAGGGCTGTCTATTAATCACAGTTTACTCACACGATTAACTTGAAAAAATTAATCAGGATTAAAAAATTAATTGCACTGTTAAACACTAGAATACCAATTGAAATGTATTAAATATTTTGAATATTTTCTACATTTTCATATATATATTGTATTCTGTGTTGTAATTGAAATCAAAGTGTATCTTTTTATTACAAATATTTGCACTGTAAAAATGATAAACAAAAGAAATAGTATTATTCAGTTCACCTTATACAAGTACTGTAGTGCAATCTTTTTGTCATGAAAGTGCAACTTACAAATGTAGATTTTTTTTTGTTACATAACTGCACTCAAAAACAAAACAATGTAAAACATCAGAGGCTACAAGTCCACTTAGCCCTACTTCTTGTTCAGCCAATCACTAAGACAAACAAGTTTGTTTACATTTGCAGGAGGTAATGCTGCCCTCTTCTTATTTACAATGTCACCAGAAAGTGAGAACAGGTATCTGCATAGCACTTTTGTAGCTGGCATTGCAAGGTATTTATGTGCCAGATATGGTAAACATTCATATGCCCCTTCAAGCTTCTTCCACCATTCAAGAGGACCTGCTTCCATGCTGATGACGCTCATTAAAAAAAAAAAAATGTGTTAATTACATTTGTGACTGAACTCCTTGGAAGAGAATTGTATGTTCCCTGCTCTGTTTTACGCATATTCTGCCATATATTTCATGTTATAGCAGTCTCGGATGATGACCCAGCACATGTTGTTCATTTTAAGAACACTTTCACTGCAGATTTCACAAAACACAAAGAAGGCACCAATGTGAGATTTCTTAAGATAGCTACAGCACTCGACCCAAGGTTTAAGAATCTGAAGTGCCTTCTAAAATCTAAGAAGGATGAGGTATGGAGCATGCTTTCAGAAGTCTTAAAAGAGCAACACTCTGATGCGGAAACTACAGAACCTGAACCACCAAAAAAGAAAATTAACCTTCTGCTGGTGGCAGATAATGAAAATGAACATGTGTCGGTCTGCACTGCTTTGGATTGTTATAGAGCAGAACCCGTCAGCAGCATGGACGAATGTCCCCTGGAATGGTGGTTGAAGCATGAAGCGACATATGACTCTTTAGCGCATCTGGCACGTAAATATCTTGCGACACCAGCTACAACAGTACCACGAGAACACCTGTTCTCACTTTCAGGTGACTTTGTAAACAAGAAGCGGGCAGCATTATCTCCTGCAACTGTAAACAAACTTGTATGTCTGAGTGATTGACTAAACAAGAAGTAGGACTGAGTGGACTTGCAGACTCTAAAATTTTACATTGTTTAATTTTTGAATGCAGTTATTTTTGTACATATTTCTACATTTGTAAGTTCAACTTTCATGATAAAGAATTTCACTACAGTACTTGTATTAGGTGAATTGAAAAATACTATTTTTTTTTACAGTGCAAATACTTGTAATAAAAAATAAATATAAAGTGAGCTCTGTACACTTTGAATTCTGTTTTGTAATTGAAATAAATATATTTGAAAATGTAGAAAACATCCAGAAATATTCAAATAAACGGTATTCTATTATTATTTAACAGTGCGATTAATCACGATTAATTTTTTAATTGCTTGACAGCCCTAGTTTATAATCATTAAACACCTTTCTTCAGAAGCTAGGCTTCCTGTGTCACAGCATTTCTCTGCTATCAGCAAATAATCATGTAGCCCATTGTCAAAGTGTCTCAGCCACCTCTACTGGCTGCAGAAGATAAGAGCCTTCTATTGCTACCAGTCAATTAGCTCAAGTGGCAGAGACCTGTGCAGTTACTTTAAAGCAGTAGTTCTCAAACTTTTGTCCTGGTGACCCCCTTCACATAGCAAGCCTCTGAGTGTGACCCCCCCCCTTATAAATTAAAAACACTGTTTTATATATTTAACACCATTATAAATGCTGGAGGCAAAGCAGGGTTTGGTGTGGAGGTGGACAGCTCGCAACCCCCCATGTAATAATCTCAGGACCCCCTGAGGGGTCCCGACCTCCAGTTTGAGAACCCCTGCTTTAAAGGTTCCAGAGCTGCAAATGAACCATGTATGTGGGTGTCAATGTTGCCAAAGGATGGCATTTTTTGGTCAGTTTCCTTTTTTTGTTTGTTTTGTTTTTTAAACACTAACTGTGTGTCCCTCATTTTCTGAGTGCTTAACTTGAGACACCCGGGGGCTGATTTGCAGAAGTGCTGAGAACTCACAGTTGAGTCTGAAATCAATGGGAGGTGTGCTCTGTACATATAAAATATCCAGACCAGAGTTAGGCATCTCTGCTTGGGCACTCATAATTAGCATGACCTTGAAAACTGTGGCCTCCATTTTCTATGTGTAAAATGGGGATATTGCCTCCTTACCTCACAGGGTGTTGGGAAGGTGAATTCATGAACGTTGTGAAGCCCTTAGATATTACACAAATAACCCTAGAAACGCCAATGGGGAAGTCAATAATTCTGTAATCAGTTCAGGTTTAGGAAGGTCTGCAGTAAAATAAGCTTGGGGCCACATTCAATGAGGAGGATAAAAGAAACATTGAACTGCTGCCTCATTCCCTGAGCACTTTCCATCCTGTGCACTGAGTGAGGCAGGAGTTCTATTGACAAAACAGCATGTGATCAAAGGCTATCCTAATGCATACGCACAAGAGGGGCCAAATTGAAGTTGTACAGGCAACCTTAATTCTGGCAGTTTCTAACGTTCCAGGGCTTGGTGTTGCAACTTCAATGCTTTTACTGTAGGGTTTTTGGTATGTATGTATGTATGTAAGAATTATACAGATTGCTTTGGCACAAAATGATTCAATGTCTCCAAACTGACTATGCTTTAATTGTGTTTTGCCCACATAACTGCCAAGTTTTGTGCAGCTCCATGGGTGATATTTTATGCAAAATGTTTTACTGAGCTAATTTGTGTATTTAAAACTAATTTGCATATAACCATAAACCGTAGCTTTAAAAAGTTGTTTGGGTTTAGTACTCATACACTTTGGTGAATGAACCCGTTTATCTACAGGATAGCAGCTGGGGAAGCTTCCCCCCTACACTGCCTTGCCAGCCTATCTCAGACGTGATCTGCAGCGACTTCCTCTAGGAGTAGTTCAGCCTCCATGGTCCATGAAGTTCTTGGCCTCTCTGGTGAGCCTGCTAATCAGTGTAAAGCGTAGTGGTGAGGCCATCTGGGCAGGGAAAGGTCATGCTGTTTCATGGAAGATTTTGATATTTTCAAAATATAGTTCTGTTCCCATTTAGAAAAATATTTCCTGGGAATTTTTCCAAGCAGGTCGAGCTGAGTCTGTAACATGAGAGCTGGAACTCAGACCCACCAGCTCATCTCATAGAGACGCCACCAAACCTCCACTAGGTGAGAACGACTTAATCCCTACAGAGCCGGGCTGGGTCCAAGTTGGTGATTAAGAGGCAAAAGGCTCTGTAGCTCATTAGCAATGCCTGGAGACATCCAGTCCCCCAATAAATTTTCATGTTACACTTTCAGGAATAAAGCTTGCTTTCTGGAAAAATACATGTCTTAGTGCTGACCTTTCTGGATCTGACAAAGGCAGGGTCTGCTCTCTGGACACACAGGCAAAATCTTCCACACACTGTTCTCAGTTTCAATGCCCACTGCCATCCTGGAGGATCCTGTATGCTCTGGCTCATATAGCTATTCCCAGACCAAATATACTCAGCTAGATGATTTAGCCACAGCTGGAACAAGTGCAGGATTGGCTGAGTATGCCTTGGGGAGGCCAAAAGCCAGATGGAGACATCTGCTCAGAGGCAATGATTTTCAATGGCTCAGGCTACTGTTGTCTTGGCTGCCCACTGCATTTTACACAGCATTTGGAGAAGCAAAGGTGGAGTAAATAGCGAGAACTGAACCACCCACTCCAAACTTCCTGTCTCTATTTTTAGGCAGCCAGAAACATGAGCAGCAGGATTCAAGACCATGAACATTACTTGCAGAGGGTGTGCAGCACACACTGCAATGTTCTGTGCACATCTAGCGCGTGTTTATGGTGTGGATATAGGAGAGTAATAATGATGGATTTCCTTCAACGAATTTAAACCTTAATTTTGCTCCAATACTCTAGGGCAAGATTGACAAAGGGACTTAGGTGCCTAACTGCCACTTTAGGGGCCTAAACCCAACATTTTAGGCACCACTGAAATCCTCAACATCTCCACTCAACTGCTGCCTAATCCTAGGCATCAAAACTTCCACTGTTAAAGAGCCTGAAAATCTGCCAGTGAGCATACACATGGGTGCTGTTGCATGCCTAAGCCGCAGCAGAATCCTCAACCTAGGCATACACTGGGGACCAACTTCAACAGGAGATTGAGACACCTCTGTCCTAGAATACCCTGCAGCCTACTAGCTAGAACATGCTCCTGGCAGGTGAGAAACCCAACTTCAAATTCCTTCTCTACGTGAGACAGAGAGGGGAACTGAACCTGGGTCTCCCACATCCTGGGCCAGCAGGCTAACTGCTGGACTAATGGTTGTAGCACCACCTCTTCCTTGACTGTCTTTTCTTGAGAAAGGGCTGACCTGGCTTAGACACCTAACTCCAGAAGAGATTCAGAGCTGCGAATCCCAAGTAGACTTAAGGTATGTCTACACTTAAAACACTGCAGGAGTGCAGCTATGTTGTTGCAGTGCTTCAGTTTACCCAGTACCTATGCCAACAAGAGGGCCTCTCCAAGCAATGTAGGTAATCCACCTCCTTGCAAAGCGGGAGCTAGGTCAATGGAAGAATTCTGGTCTAGGCTTGGGGCTTAGGTCGGCATAGCTACATCTCTCAGGGATGTGGATTTTTCATACCCCTAAGAGACATAGTTATACTGAAGTAAATTCCTAGCGTAGACCAGGACATAGGCCAGGAGTGGGCAAACTATGGCCCGAGGGCTGGATCCGGCCTGCCAGGGCTTTGGATTTGGCCCACAGGATTGCCACCCCTGTGGCGCTGCAGGCCCCGCACCACTGCTGGAAGCGGCCGGCACCACGTCCTGCGGCCCCTGGGGCGGGGCAGAGGACTCCGTGCGCTGCCCTCACCTCCAGGCCCCACCCCCCTCAGCTCCCATTGGCCAAGAACGGGTAACCGCAGCCAATGGGAGCTTTGGAGGAGGTAGAGAGTAGAAATGCAAAGATCAGAGAGGTTATCTTTCAAAAGAAAAATTAATTGTGGCTAGCTGCCATAACAAAACAAACCCGGCATAAACAGAGAACATTGTTTTTATTTTAACAAAAACCCATGACATCAGGGAAATTGTTCTCTCCCTCAGTATGCCGTTGTGGTGAGAAGTCCTGGATCTGGTTGTGAGAGCCTATCAGGCCCTTTCTATACACTTAAGTCTTCCAACTTTTGGAGGGCATAGTACAGTGCAGGAGGGGCAGGAGTTGGGAGCCTGTTGAGGCAATACATTAGTAGTAGTACATTGGGTGTGGAAAAACCTTTGAAACAGTTGTACCCTATTTGTAATTTCTTCTCATATCTGTGCATGTCTTCATCATGTTGAATGGCTACAGTCTTACCCTCTTGGCTACAGTCTTATCCATTCCTCTATTCTTCCTCTTCCAAATATCAGGGACTAGTCTTATTCCTGAGCCATCTTTTTCTGAAAGCCCAATAGCAAGCAGATCCTCCCTGTTTTTGTGGCGTCTGCCCTGCATGGTGGTCAGTCTGACGGTGATGACACTGGTCCCAGGTTGTCTTGCCCAAAGCCTGGACTGCCAATCAGGAAAGGAGTGTTGGGGGGATTTACTTCTGCAAGCTGCGTGGAAACTTTTTAAAGACACCATAATAGAGGCTCAACTTAACTGTATACCCCAAATTAAAAAAAAACATAGTAAGAGAACCAAAAAAGAGCCACCAGGACTAAACAACAAAGTAAAAGATGCAGTGAGAGGCAAAAAGGCATCCTTTAAAAAGTGGAAGTTAAATCCTAGTGAGGAAAATAGAAAGGAGAATAAACACTGACAAAGGAAGTGTAAAAATACCATTAGGAAGGCCAAAAAAAGAATATGAGGAATGGTTAACCAAAGACTCAAAAAGTAATAGCAATTTTTTTTTCTTTTTTTTTTTTTAAGTACATCAGAAGCAGGAAGCCTGCTAAACCACCAGTGGGGCCACTGGACAATCGAGGTACTAAAGGAGCACTCAAGGACAATAAGGCCATTGCGGAGAAACTAAATGTATCCTTTGCATCTGTCTTCATGGCTGAGGATGTGAGGGAAATTCCCAAACCTGAGACATTTTTTAGGTGACAGATCTGAGGAACTGTCCCAGACTGAGATGTCATTAGACTTCAATCATATCTCCCCTTAGCCGTCTCTTTTCCAAGCTGAAAAGTCCCAGTCTTATTAATTTCTCCTCATACAGAAACCGTTCCATACGCCTAATAATTTTTGTTACCCTTTTCTGAACCTTTTCCAATTCCAATATATCTTTTTGGAGATGGGGTGTAAGAGAATGGACTCACGCCTGCGGCGCCTCCTGCTGGTCGTCCATGGGAATTAGCTCTTCCAGCATCATGGAGAACCATCTGCAGGCTGGTGATCCACCTTACCACTGGCCCCCCGTCTCCCTCCCAGGACCCCGGTGCCCCTTTCTCCGGGCTGCTGCCCTAGCAGGACCCCCACACTCTGGGTGTCCCCACTCAGGGGAACCCCCACCCACTAACCCCACCACACCTCAGTGTAAGGCTACTGCCAGTCACCATCTAGCCCCACTCCCTGGGGCAGACTGCAGTATACGCCACTCATCACAGGCAAGGTTGGGTTGGACCTGCTGCCACTCTCTATAGTTGGGCTGCCCCTCTACAGCCCTAGTACTGGTCTTAGGCCCTCAGCTAGGCCCACAGCCTGGGGCTTTCCTAGGCCAGAGCTCACCAGCTTCTCTAGCCTTACACCAGCCCTGCTCCACTCCCAGTACCCTGCTCAGCTCCCTAGCAGCCAGGCCCTTCTCTCTCTACAAGCAGAGAGAGAATCCTGAGCTTCTGGCGGCCCTGGCCTTCTTATAAGGCCCAGTTAGTCTGTTTGGGGCATGGCCCCAGCTGCAGCAACTTCCCCCAATCAGCTAGGGTTTTGCTCCCTTCCCCAGCCCTCTCCTGGGCTGTTTCAAGCCCCGCAGGGCAGGAGCAGGTAACCACCCTGCTACATGGGGCAACCACAGGGGGCAGATCTCCTCGCGGAACCCCTGCTACACAACCCCCAGCTCCGTGTGCAGGTGGTGGAGTCCCCCGCGGTGCGCCAGAGGTTGGTCCTGGCGGGAGCTACCAGGGTCGGAGACCTCCTGGACTACGACCGGGAAGACTGGCTGGATCCCCTGACGCTCGCTCGGCGGATGGGGCTCTCCAGACCTTGTACTCCCCGGCTCGTACTACAGGAGGTGAAGGCCGCTTTGCCGCCCGCTGCTCGGGCCTACCTCGACCAGGTCCTGCATGAGGGCTCGCCCCGCCCACCCCGAGCCCTCCAGACCTTTTAATCGGGCCTCTGCCCCGAGGACCCGACCGGCCCCCCCGCCCCTTCTCCGCCAGCCGGCTGCACGATCTGCAGCCGGTCCGTTTTCAAACCGCGCCAAGGAAACAACTCTACGCGCTCGTGCTCCACACCGTTCACTTCCTCACCCTCGTGTCCCGCCCCGACACCAAGTGGCGGGACCTCTTGCCACCTGTGGAGGGTGAGGAGCCCCGGTGGGCCAGCCTGTACTCCACCCTGGTCCCAAGGCCCGCCGGGGATATCAGCTGGCGGCTCCTTCACGGGGCCGTGAGCACGGGCGTGTACTTGGCGCGGTTCACCCCTGTCCCGGACACCTGCCCCTTCTGCGGCGTGAGAGAGACCCTGGCGCATGTTTACCTAGAGTGCGCCAGGTTGCAGCCCCTCTACCGGCTCCTCACCGACATTCTGTTACGTTTCTGGCTGCACTTTTCCCCTCACCTCCTTATCCATGCACTCCCTATCCGTGGCCCCACAAAGTCGCGGGACCTCCTGGTCAACCTCCTCCTCGCCCTGGCTAAAAAGGCCATCCACGCAACCAGGGAGAGGAGGTTGGCCGACGGAGACTCCTGCGACTGTGGGGCTTGTTTCCGGTCCCTTGTCCGCTCACGTCTCCGGGCGGAGTTCCTCTGGGCGGCGTCCCCTGGCTCCCTTGACGCCTTCGAGGAGCAGTGGGCGCTGTCCGGGGTTCTCTGCTCGGTGTCCCCGTCAGGCTCCCTCCTTATGACCCTTTGACCTCACTCCTGTCCCTGTTCTTTTATTAGTTGTCCCCCGTACTTAGTGGGTTTCCGTGGCCCTGTGGATCCTCCCCTTAGGCTGGGGAGGGGAACCGTTAGCATGGGGCGGGCTTCTGCCCGCCCCCTCTCCCAGATAACCCAATAGATACATGGGGCAACCACAGGGGGCAGATCTCCTCACGGAGCCCCTGCTACACAACCCCCAGCTCCGTGTGCAGGTGGCGGAGTCCCCCGCGGTGCGCCAGAGGTTGGTCCTGGCGGAAGCTACCAGGGTCGGAGACCTCCTGGACTACGACCGGGGAGACTGGCTGTCTCCTCCTGGGAAGAGGATAAGAGAGAATGAATCAAACGTGACAGATGTTAGTCATGTCCCTTAATGCACTATTGGAAGGTGCTCAGGAGTGACGAGAGTGGTATAAAAACTGGTATAGAATAAAACAGAATTCTCTCTTTTCCTCCTCAATCCTTTAGTCAGTATTTAAGAAAATGAATTTGTCTGGCACAAAGCATTTTCATAGGGCAACCCAGCTGCTCAGCTTGTGACAGCCCTCCCCCTGCAATTGACTTTCAATCTCATCCCTTCCTTGGCAGGGGAGTGGAGAGTCCCCAGTCTGGTATAGCAGGGGCTGGGGATGTGTGTCTGGCCTGAAGCATAGTAAGGAGGGTAGGCAGGAGTACCTGGCTCCAGCCCCTCTGCACAAAGATAAGATTTGGGCCCCTAAGATCCTAACTCACTTGCTGGGTCCTGGCACAGAGGGAGCAATGTCACCTTCAGGGTTGAACTGTCAAATATAGAAATAAATTACTGGATTCATGAATATTCATGAGGCAATTCAAACAACCCAAATTAACAAGGACATTAATTACCAAACTGATTAGGCTGTCAATTCCCTTTATTTAAATACATCAACAATTCCCCACTCATGATGTATCCTACTGAAGACTGCAGAAGTAATCTCAGTGTTTCCCTGTAGGAGGCTCCCTAGGGAGTATAGTGAGATCCCAGTTACTTGGGCTGTCAGAGAGCGAGAAAGGGAGTTGCTGTTCAAGTGTCATCTGTCCTTTGTACCCACTGGTATTTTTTTTCCTACATCAAGAGCTCCTTCTCAATACTGTCCCGCAATAAGGTTGCTGCGCATGCAGTCAAGCTGTCTAAGAACATGTGCTCATTCCCCTGTCCTCCAGATTCCATGTTAACAGCACAGACAGGGGAGGGAAGCCAGTTTTGCTACAGATGGCCTGCAAATTTTAGGATCTCTTGCCCACTATTCTCTAGACTCCATTTCTGCTGAGATCCCTGGTTGTTCTCTGTCCCCTATGATTTGGATTATTGCAGCTCCTTATCTGGCCCCCACTAAGATTCTCCCTTATGCCTCTCTGGCAGCCTCACCTGCCACCTCTTTTGCAGCTCAGGACCCATGTCACAATTTCAGAGTTAACAGTACCTTTGACCCCACTACTGGTCTTTCATGAGGGCACCCACTTAAGGTTTGACACTCCCAGCCATCACACCTCTTGGGAGGAGACCCATGTCTCTCTCTCTCCCAGCAGACCAGTGGGTTTACATTTGCAGTCCCTCTGCACCTCACTGATATCCCCAGCAAGTCTGACTGGAGAATAGCACCTGTAGCTACCCCTTCTTCAGGGGCCACACCAATGTTTACCAGTTACCAACCAGCCCTCACAAAGGAAGATACCTTTAAGAATAAACGTAAAAGCACTACAGAGAAAACATAACAATCAATAAAAGTTCCTCTATGCATGCTAAGAGCTTACCAGAGGTTACCAACCAGCAGTCTGATAGGGCTCTAGCAATCCAAAGTTCTTGAGCCCTTGAAGTCCTGCTTGTTTGCTGAATCAAAATGAAGCCTTGTATCAGTTTCAGCTCATCTCTTTATACCAGGACTGGCCAAACTTACAGACCCTCTGAGCTGCATATGACAATCTTCAGAAGTTCAAGAGCCAGGGCGTGCCGGCCAGGGTCTTGGGACTTCAGCCCTGCTGGGAGGCACATGCTGGGCCCAGGGTTTCAGCCTCATGATGGGCTGGTGGGGTTAGGGGCTTTTGCTGTGCAGGGTGTGTGCGTCTCGGGGCTTCTGTCCAGCGGGGCGGGGGTCTTGGTGCTTCAGGAGGTGCCCGCTTGGGCTCAGGGCTTCAGCCCCACTCCTGCTGAAGCTCCGAACCCTGGCAGGTCACCACACAGGGCTGAAGCCCTGAGACCACACCCACTCTGCTGAGCAGAAGCCAAAGGCCATGTGTGAGGGGGCCACATGGGTCATGTGCCCCCCCGGTATTTACCACATTTGCTGGCCCCATTCAGTCACATGGTGCCACTGGACCCCCTTCCTGCACCGCAGCTGCTGGAGCTAACAAGTTGGGAGCTGCAGCCATGGGTAGAGGCAGCATCAGCTGGGAGAACCACTGCTTTTGCTGCTGCCTATCCACGTGGAGCTGCAGGAAGGGTGTGTGCGCCTGTGGGGGGGGGGGGCATGACTCAAGCTGTTGGGGGAGGGGGCCCGAACCTTTAAATTGTGCCTCCCACCCACACTTTCAGTAGGCACCAGTCATCTCTAAGCCCCGAGCCACACCACTCTGCCTCAGAGCAGGAGCCCCAAGCTCCTCACAGCAGTCTGGTAGGCAGAGAATGTGGCGGGGGTGGTCTGTGAGCCGCTGTTTGGCTACCATGTTTTATACCAAAAGCCTTTGCTTAATCTATGGAAAACCCAGCTTGAACCACTAATGCACTCCTTTTTCTCCAGGGTGGTTTACAATCCCCCAGGGTAATCACCCCTACTGTTTTTAGTTCGTGGAGGAGCTGGGGAAACCTGTGGAGTAGAACACAATCATACAGAGAACTTTCATGAATGTAATACAGTGGTTGTGACAGGTTTAGTCACAGAGACCCCCATGGGATTGTCACCTGATGTGCTGAAATTACCTCTGAGCCCGTTTTCTGTGCCAGTTTGGGACTCCAGAACCCTGCTTTGTTGAGTCAGACACACTAGCCTACTGCAGCACAGAGCCAGGTCTGGTCCACGCCCCCAAAGCTACAGACTTTAATCAGAACGGCTCAGCAGGTCACCTATCTCCAGCACCCAGTTCCCAATGGGATACAAACCCCAAATAAATCTGTTTTACTCTGTATAAAGTTTATACAGGATAAACTCAAATTGTCCACCCTCTATAATACTGATAGCTGTGCATATCGCTCTGTTTGCTCCCGCAGGTATTAATCACTTACTCTGGGTTAATAAAATCACTTCTATTTATTAAGTATAAGAAGTAGGATTTAAGTGGTTTCAAGTAATAACAGACAGAACAAAGTAAGTTACCAAACAAAATAAAATAAAACATGCCAGTCTAAGCCTAATACATTAAGAGACTGTTTACAGATAAATCTCACCCTCAGAGATGTTCCAATGAGCTTCTTTCACAGACTCCTTCCTAGTCTGGGCCCAATCCTTTCCCCTTGTACAGTCCTTGTTAGTTCCAGCAGGCATCTTAGGTGAAAAGCAGGTTTTTTTTTTTTCATGACTGGGATCCTCCTTTGTTCTCTTCCACCCCCTTTTATAGCTCTGGCATAAGGTGGGCATATTTTGTCTGTCTGGATCCCCACCCCTCCTTCTAAATGGAAGAGCACCAGGTTTAAGATGGATTCCACCGTTCTTCCTGGGCTGGCTTACAGGAACACAGGAAGGTTTGCAAGTAAACAGAGCCATTTACAACCAATTGTCCTAGTCAATGGGAGCCATCAAGATTTTAAACCATCATCAATGGCCCAAGCTTTGCATAATTACAATAGGACCTCAGAGTTATACTTTATATTTCTAGCTTCAGTTACAAGAATGACACATGCATACAAATAGGATGAACACACTTAGTAGATTATAAGCTTTGTAATGATACCTTACAAGAGACCTTTTGCATAAAGCATATTCCAGTTACATTATATTTACACTCATGCGCCTATTTCTATAACACATGATGGAGTGCAATGACGCAGCGGCCCCCAGCGATATGGCTATAGCCCCCACGCTGGCTCCAGGCAGCATCTTCCCTGCCCAGCACATGAAGCCCTCGGGCCCCAAGGTCCCTGCGTACCCAGACAACCAACAGAAGAGGATCAAGTGCAGGCAGGGACGAGGCGCAGGGAGCGAGGAGAGTCCCCGTCCCTCAGTCCAGCCCTCTGGCACGTACGCAGGGCCTGGGCCCAGCTCAGGGTGTATCTCGGGGGGTGTCACGCCGGAACGACCAGACGCTCAGCCCAACCCCGGCAGGAGCCCCCGCAGGCCTAGGGGCGGCGCTGCCGGCACAGGCAGGGAGCAGCTGCAGGGCCGTGACCCGGGGGCACGTTGGCACCAGCTGCGGGGCTGCTCCGCGGGCCGCTCCCCCAGGCCGGCACCGAGCCGCCCCCCCGCCGCCGCCGGGCTGCGCGTGGGGCCGCGCCCTGCCGCTCGGCAGCGGGAAACCGGCTCAATCCGCCGACAGTCAATTATTCATGAGCCTCATGACTATTCAGCAGGTGCGTCATTCCGATAGCGCCGCCCCTAGCGGAAATGACATCACGGACTGGGAACTCGAGTTATTTCCGCTTCTGAAAGCGGAGCATCATCCGCCGTCAAAAATCGTTACTTCAGCCCTCACTTCCGGCCTGGAGTCACCCCTTCGCCGGCCTCGTTAACCACTTCCGGCCGGAAAATCTCACCTCGTCCTGAGAGGCGGCTGGTGGCTCTGATTGGTCAAAGGCGATTCCCGCCCTCCCACGGTTGGCGCTGCTGCCGGTCCCGTGCGGCGCGAGCGCCGCCTCCCTCTCCCGCGCCCATGATTAGCACTTCCGGTTTGAAAGTCCGTTCATTCATTTCCACCTGCACGGCAAAAGTCTCTGTTTATGACGTCAGTTCCGGCCTTTCTAGAGCCCCGGACGTACCAAAACACGCCCCGCCTCCTGAACCGGAAGTGACTTGCCGCTCCCCTTTCCGGTGAGGAGGTTGCCGTCGCCGCTGGAGCCGGGGTCGGGGTCGCAGCTGGGGGGTGGTGTCCGGTAATCGGCGGTGGGCGAGACTCTGAAAGACCCGGGGCAAGGGTACTTCCGGGTTAGAATGACCCGGAAGCGGAAGCGGGGAGGTGCGATTGGGTGTCGGTGCAGAGTGCCGTCAGCCTCCGGGCTCCGCCGCGCGGGGATTGAGATTCCGGATCGGTTCGGCCCCTCCCTCGGGCTCGGCCGCTGCGCAGCTGGGGCTCGGCGCCCTCTGTGCCTGCGGGGGGGGGGGGGGCGGGCTGGGGGCTCCCGCGGGGGCGGGGCTGCCCCCTGTGGGATGTGCGCGCGCGGGGGGGTGTCCCCGTTTCCCGGTGTCCTCCCCCACCGGCGCCGCCGCCGCCATGCGGGCCCCCGAGCCCTGGTAACGCGGGTAGTTTGTTCCCAGAAACAGCCCCGGAAGGAGGAGAAATGCGAGAGGCGGGAGAGTGAGAGGGAGCGGGGGTAAGACACTTCCAGGAAAACGCGAGGAGCTGCGGGTATGAGTCAGTACTGGCTGCCCCCGCCCCGCCCCAGTCCTGTAGGGTGGCCCTAGTGCCCCGCTCTGGGATCTGGGGCCTTTCTTCGGGGAGTTAGTTCCGGTCCAGGGACTGACCTGTTCAGAGGCTTGGCTATAGGGTGCTTCGCCTCTAGGGCATGACTTCCTGTCTAGCTTCAAGGTATGGGGGAGGTGGGATTGGATGTCTGAGGGAATGGCACGAAGATTGTTGACCTCTAGTGTATTAGTAGTGGTTGGGGAAGGAAAATCCAGTTCTTTTTTCTCCACTATAGTTAGGTTATTGATGGCATGGGACCAAAGATGGCTTTTCAAATTGTTACATAGAATTCCTTAATTCTTCTTCCTCAGAGCTCTGTGAAGATGCTTTTGCATCTCATCAAATGCCCTGTGTTCAGTGTGTGTTTTTCATCATGAATTGTTTCCAGCATCACATGGGCCTAAAACTTCCCCACCATGAAATCAGGTCTTGTACAGATATAATGATGCTTTAGGTACCACTCCCATGTGTCATCCTCAGGGTTTGTTTTTTTTATTATAATAAAGTTGGAAGTGGAACATCACAATAAATAAATTAGCTGTGTGAAAGTAAGGACAATTATATTTAAAGTCTACTTTATCTATTCTTGCATATTTAGCCTTAATTGTACCCCCTTGTAAACACCATTTCTCCACTCTAAGTCATTGCTACGCTTTTCATGTATGTGCCAGTGATTCAGTGCAGTAACTCCATGAAATGTAAGCCCGGCCTGTGAAGTGTGTGAATCTGTGAGAGCCATAGTGATGATACCTTGTCCCTCATGATGAGCAGTAATCGAACTATCTTGTTTGTTCAATTGTTTGTTCAGTGCATGTAAATTTGGCCTGTACATGGAAGGTATTGTTTCTGGTTTATATCAGGAGGGTACGTTGACATCTGTCTGATACTAGACTGGTGAATGGGAAGAAGGTCCCATCTGTGGCCTGTTTGTGGAAGCTGAGATGATGAAGGCGCTTCAGTGGGAACATGCTGTGGTACAGGGTTGACGCTCCATCCCGTATGTGATAGTGGTAGAGCAATTGGAAAGGTTACATGCAGAGTTCTGGTAAAGTAAGTGTGAGCTGTGTTAAGGGGGTGGGATGGTGAATAGGGATTCATATTTCCAAAAGGGTTATTAGACTACAATGGGTGGCTAGCTGTGGGTAGGAGGACAGAAGTCTGGTGGAGGAATTTTATCTTCAAATTTCCTCACTTTGAAGGGTTGGCATGCCGCTGAAATTGCATGAAATCTTCTGTTGTGACTACTCCCCCTCTCCCACACCTCGCAGTTCATAATAACTTTGTCAAGCTTTCATCTTTTAAACTGAATTTTTCCAAGCCTCATCTCTCCCCAAATGTGAAGGGTTTGGGGGGTTAGCCATATTTTGAGTACCAGTACAGTGGAAAATATACTTTTACCTTTATAAATAAAATTGTGACTATATAACGACTCTAATAGTGGACTAGTTGCGGGTAGGAAGTTATTGATTGTCGCCATCAACATTGGTTTGGATTTGAGTTTGAAAACTGAATTGCTTTTAACTATCTTCCAATTTTCTAAATGAAAGAAGGCTGTATGTTGTGTTGGGGGAGGGGGCAAAATCAGGATTTTACTTAATTTTATGAGCCCTTGTCTTCTACACCTAAAACTTTACAGGTGAAATGGTGGGACTCTGGCACCACCGTCAACTTTGTTTGCATAGTGCATAAAAACCTCAATTATTGTATTGTACAAACCCAATTTCATTTTGATTTTAAGATTCTATCTGGGCAAATAGTGAAGGTACTTAAATCTTGTGGGTTTTTTTAAAATGCCTTGATAAACTATAGAAATGCCATAGGAATCACTCAGAAGTCACAAAAGTGCATGAACTCTGCCCCCTCATATACTTGCATTATGATTATGTTCTGTCATGTAATTAGACACAGGCCCCTGCTTCAGTCATGGGCTGAGTGGTGTTAAGGAAATGAAGATGAGATGGCTTCTGTAACTCCCTCATGTTCTGGACCAGGTTATGATTGAATGACAATAGTGTAAATCCATAGTAATTCAATCAAATACAATTAATTTACAGTGAATTTATATTGGAGTAGCTAAGATCAAAATTTGGCCTTTAAGTATACACCTCTACCTCGATATAACACTGTCCTCGGTAGCCAAAAAATCTTACCATGTTATAGGTGAAACCGCGTTATATCGAACTTGCTTTGATCCACCGGAGTGCGCAGCCCTGCCCTCCCGGAGCACTGCTTTATCGCCTTATATCCAAATTCGTGTTATATCGGGTCATGTTATATTGAGGTAGAGGTGTACTTGTTGGACAGTAGGTAATGAATGAGGCAATGGGTGGGTTCACTACACAGAAAGGACGTAGTTGATTTAAAAAAATTACAAGTAATTGGGTTTATTTAAAAGTCTTTGATTTTTGGCTGATATATAGGAATTGTAGTGTGTACAGTGTTCATCTTCATTTTGGTTTTATTACATTTTTTAAAAATGTCTTATTTCTACATTATTCATTGCACACTGCTCAGCAACCTGTCTATTTAATGAGATGGGCCCTAGAGAAAAATAAGATATGGTCATGTAATTAAAGACTGTATTTCATAACTGATGTAGAACTGTAGCAAGTTGAGGCTGCACTAGTAACCTTACCCTAGACACTTTCTAACTACGAGCACCTCACTTTTCAAACTTAATGTTATCCAAACTTAGTTTTTATTGAATGGAATTTAATTATCAAGTGATCAACGTATATTTAATTATCAACATATATTTGAGTGAATAGTCTCAGCCTTCACTCTGTCATAACGCAGTTTTTGTATAGGAATGTCCTTAGTTTTGAAATAGTCATTTCATTGGTGTTGAAAGCTTTGCCAGCTGAGCATATTATCCCAGGGGGTGGATTTTTTTTATATCTCTCCCAATTGCTGTGCTCATAGAGGTGAAGCTCCTCCAGTCTGGAGAGGGCTGCCATTTGGTCTCTGGCCTGGTCTACACTTAAACATTAGGTCAGTATAGCTACATTGGTCAAGGGTGTGAAAAATCCATACCTCTGACGGACATAGCTAAGCTGACCTAACCCTCAGTGAAGATGCAGTTCTGGCGGTGGATGAATGCTTCTGTTGACATAGCTACCATTGTTAGAGGAGGTTGTGTTCCTACACCAATGGAAAACCCCTTTCTGTTGATGTAAGCTGCAGCTACACTACGGGGTTATGCTGGCATAGCTGTGCTGAGGTAGCTAGGATGGTATAGTCTCTGCAGTGTAGACATAGCCTCGGGTTGGCTTGAGAGCTGGTGTTGGGCAGCAGTGACTTAAGGGATGGTGATATATGATCGTGTGCCCAAAACATGGCTGAAGGATGGTACTAAAAGGGGGCATAGTGAGTCACTCCTTCACCCCTTTTGAAAGGAGGAGAATGTGGAAATCAGGACTCCTGGGTTCTCTTCCCAGGGGAGGACAGTGGAGTCCACTTGGACTCGGGATCCTTAGGTTCTGTTTTACACTTTCCCATAGGAGTGGGGTCCAGTGGATTAGAGCAGTAGAAAACAGGAAATTGGGAGTCCTGGATTTTATTTCCTGATCATCTGTTGGCTCGCTATGTTATCTTGGGCAAATCTGTTTCCCTCTCTGTCTCTTCCCCCCTGTGTAACACTATGCTAACATTCTCCTGCTACCTGTGGGTGAGGGGTAGTTAGTGCCTGACGTTACGTTAGGATGAAGGGGCAGGCAGGATCTGGAATTCACAATATTTGGGGGTTGGGTTATATGCAATGTTGTGAGAATTTGTTTCCACCTGTGAGGGTCATGGCTGCAGAAACAAAACCCACCCACCCCTTCCTCACAGGGGAAATTAGTCATCTTTGGGGTGGGAGACTGTAAGTTCGAAGCTTCTGTCAGGAGGTAATTGAGAGGAACCTAGTCCGGGTGAGTGGTGAGAAGCAGCCTCTTTTCCTTGCTGGGAGACAGGGTCTTGGCAGAAAGATCAGAAGAGGCGCCATGTTGCTTAGTTTAAAAAGGGAGATCCCACAAGGGTTACTGCATTAGGCTGAGCCAGTTCCTTATCACAGTCTCTCTGGGTTTAATGTTTTCCTTTTACATGTGTTTCTGTCTCTCGTCTTCCCCCCTCTGCCCAGCTAGGATGGAAGAATCTCATTTCAACTCCTCCCCGTACTTCTGGCCAGCAGCGCCCACAGTCTCGGGACAGGTAAGGGCCTCTGTATTCCACCATGGTCTGTTTGGTTCTGCTCCTTGCTGGGACCAGAGTGTTCCTGATCTATTTCCTACAGTGCCTACTGCTGGGAGGTGTCAATTCTGGGGTATTCTAAAAGAACTCTTTCACACTCATGTAGATCGAGAATACCATGTTCATTAACAAGATGAAGGAGCAGCTATTGCCCCCAGAAAAGGGCTGCAGCCTGGCTCCCCCCCACTACCCCACCCTGCTGACAGTACCCACCTCTGTGGCCCTACCCACCGGCATCTCCATGGATTCAGACACCAAGTCGGAGCAGCTGACCCCACACAGCCAAGCCCCCGTGACCCAGAACATCACTGTGGTGCCAGTACAGTCTGCCGGGCTCATGACAGCAGGTAGGGAGCACCATGGGGTTGTGGAGGAATGGAAGGGGTAGTCTCAGCTTTTGGAGGGAATGAAGTGCATAGGGTTCTGAATGTTTTCCTTTGGGGCTGTAGATTGACTCAGGTCTCGGATAGCAGATGGCATCGCAGGTCCTGGCCATACCTCTTAATTGTGCTCAGTGTACTTCTGGTGTTTCTCCTCTCCAGGTGTTGCTGAGCATTTGACGTCCAGTATTGGACAGAGGGATGGAATAGGGAGGAATAACTACTGATCCTTGTGGATCAGGGTTAAAAATGAATTTGGAGGCCCCACTTTATTGGGGTGGGGGATCTGAAAGGTGATCGGACTCTGCCCCTGATGTCTGGAGGGGCTGATGTCTGAGCTCTTTCCCCTTTCTTTCCCTGCAGGTCCTGGCCTGGTGATTACTTCCCACTCAGGTTCCCTGGTGACCACAGCCTCTTCTGCCCAAACCTTCCCCATCTCAGCCCCAATGATTGTCTCTGCACTACCCCCTGGCTCCCAGGCTGCCCTCCAGGTGGTGCCTGACCTGTCGAAGAAGGTGATAACCTCCCTCTCTGAAGGTGGGGGAGTTGCCCCTAAACCTCCCCGGGGCCGGAAGAAGAAGCGACTGCAGGAGGCGGGGCTGCCAGTGATGAGCGATCCGTTTGTGTTGTCAAACGAGGATGATGAGGACCAGCACAAGGATGGCAAGACGTACAGGTGGGGAGTAGGGCTCAACCATGGCTGTTTCACTGCGTGGGGTGAGGGAAGCGGTTACATGGGAAAGAGTAGATTTGTGCTTTCTCCCTATGAAGTCCCAATGTGCAGACACTTTCAGCTGCAGAAAGAGTTGAGATTTCATCTCCTTTTCTCTTTTAACAAATCAGGCAAATTAAAAAATGCAGATCAATCTGATTTTAAGGATTGCTGCAGTATCAGGAAGTAATGCTCCTGGAGCAGCTGGTTAATGAGTCTAATTAGTCTAAACCTCACCCGATAATGTGTGTAGTGTGCCAGCTGTACTGCAGGGTGTAGTACCACTTGCTGCAACTAGGAGCTGCAGTACACCTGCTTGCCACTGGGGTGGGACTCCTGCCTCTGCAGTACATAGACCCCAGACAGCAGAGGACAGAGGCTCAGTGAGCAAGGAATAGACTTCTGTGGGGTAATTTCAGGTAGCATGCTCCTTGATGGCTCTGCTCCTACTCTTCCACCCCAGCAAAAGGTTGAGGGATTTCTGAGCTAGGTGTTGGAGTGTTTCTGAGACTGGTGGTGAGTGTCAGATAAGGACTGGGGGAGAGTTATGAGCCCAGAGATGCACTTTCTGAGCTTGGGAGGGGTGTGTCTTTTATGTTTGAGGGATTGGTGAGAGAGGGGACTGGCTCTGAGCTGTGGAGAGGATAAGTAGGAAGAGGAGAGGGTCTCAGTCTGGGGGAGGGTAGAGCGTAGGTGTTTCTGAAAAGGTGAACATTGAATGTTGTTGAGGCCGGGGGTGTTTCTGAGCTGAGTGGGTTGGGTTGACGGGTTGAATGGGAGGGTGAATAGTGGTAAGTAGGGAGAGCTGAAAAGGTCATAAGGCTAAATATTTTCTCCCACCCTGGTCTTTACAGCAGTGTCCCAGTTCTGTATTTGGAGTGGAAGAGGGAAGAGGTGGGGCTCTTTTCCCCACTTCCTTACTAACCTTCTTTAATCCCTTAACAAAACCTGTCCTTTGGGCTTCTCCGGATAGTTTTTGTACCAATATAACTCAATTTCTGTAACTAAGCTATTTCAGTACAAGCACCTTTTGCTGTATAACTGTGTCCAACATGGGGCTTGTATCACTTTAACTATACTGATATGTGAAATTGATACAAAAACTTCATGTGAAGCCAGCCCTTTGACCAGTGTCCTAGTTTTTCACTTTGAAAATATGATCAACCTGCAGGAAGTGTGGGGGAGTCTGGTACTTGCAGCCCCACCATTTATTTTGGGCATCGACCACAACGCTATGCGACTCGAGCGTCATACGTTCTGGGTCGCTAGTTAGGTTGTTGAAGGTGTATTTATAAAGGATGCACTTGGCAGTGAACACTAGAATTAAAGCTACACCGGGACTTTAATTATAGCCCTGTTTGCTTGTAAGTCTGAAAAATGCCTCTAAGCAGGTGGAATGACTCCGCAAAAAACAACATGCAAAGTTTGGGCTTTTCTCTCACAGTCCAATGTTTAGAACAAAGGAAAAGTTGATAACCAGGTACCAGTAACCAGACTGAACTCTACAATGGGCAGATTTCTGTGGGTGTGGAACCTACCTCCTCTCCCATGTCCCAAACAGCCCTTCCTTGAGCATTTGTGCGAGGGGAGAGGGAAACTGAGGTGAGGTTCACTGGTGATCAGGTAGTAGCTCTGCCCCCTTTGCAGTCTCTTTGCTGCCATCTTCCATGCTTACTCTCAGCCCAAAGGTAGATTTTTTGAAATTTTGAGCAAAATCTTATCTTCTCTTTGACCTGTGGCAGAGATGGAAAAAATGTAACTTTTCCCTCTGTAAAAATCATATAGTGCAAATATGGCCAAACTTTTCAAGCTGGAACTTTCCAAGTGGCTCATTCATTGAGGACTCCTGGGTTCTGTTCTTTGCTCTAGAACTTAAGGATCGCAGACCACGAATTATAAAACTGTATAGTGCTCATTGCTATAGTATCAAAGTGCTTGTTAGGTATTTTACCTCTGCCTGATGAGATTCCTAGTGGTCTTCATGAAGTCTCTACTCTCCTCCTTTCCTGGTTGGAGGAAGCTTTGCTTGGGGTGTGGATGTACATGTGTGTGGTGTTTTCATAAAAACACTGATTCTGGTAGAAATGTTTCATTGTTGAGAGTTGGCCGGGTGCTCTGAAGAGGTTTAAACTAGATCAGTCTGCTGTCTAGGAGCTCATTCTATAACTCCAACCCCCTGCTCTGAGATGGCTTAATGTTTGGCTTCCATGTGTTTCTTCCTAGCCTTTCTGAGATGCCTTGCTGTGCAGGTTGCTGATAATACCTAGCTTCTAACTCACTGAAGAAGATAGAGACTAAGGCCCTGAAGTGGCAACAGAAATAGGCTGGAGCCTGTGGAGGAACCATAGCTTAGAGGTGATGTACTCACAGCACATCAGCCCACGGAGGAATGGGCAGCCTTCACCCAGCAAGTTATAGTAACTCGGTCTGAAGATGATGAATGTGAGGCTCCAGAGTGGCTAAATCCTCCTGTGGGAGGAAAGGGTGGAGTTTTCAGCAAGCTAGGGGTCGAAGGGATCATCTTGGTATTAGCACTAACTGCTCATCTAGGGTTAGCGATGAGTCCAACAGAACCCTATGGGTTTGCGTTGTACTGCTGGGGAATGCCTGCCGAGACAGAGGATAGTGTCTAAACCAGTTCTTTGAAATGTCTTCCTTTCTGAATAACGTCACTTCAGTCTTGCCTGCATGCAGTGTCAGCCAACTGTTGCTTCAGGTATGTGCTGATTTCTCAGCATTGTGACATCCTTGTGATTGTGATGGCTGTGTTCGTGGGAGATGAGCTGGATAGCTGGTTGTGGAGTTCAGTGGAGCACGTTGCTTCTCACCACATCCTCAAATGGTCTGCCGTAGGTGTTAAAAGAGAGGGAGGGCAGCATAGATCCCTGTGGGTACTGGGGAAAGAGGAGCTGTTAGAATCATAGAATATCAGGGTTGGAAGGGACCTCAGGAGATCATCTAGTCCAACTCCCTGCTCAAAGCAGGACCAAACCCCAAATGGTCCCCTCAAGGATTGAACTCACAACCCTGGGTTTAGCAGGCCAATGCTCAAACCACTGAGCTATCCCTCCATGACTACTTGGGGGCCTGTTGGAGTGGAATTATAAGAGCCATTGTAAAGCTGTACCTTGTGTTCTAGTTGTGTTATGTACGCAGTCAGCAGCACCTTGTAGTCAACTGTTGAAGTTAGCAGGGAGGCCAAGAGGTAGCTGTGCCTTCTTTCCATTGACATGAGGAGGTAATTATTTGGTGCCTCTAGGGGTTTCCCATGCTGTTCCCTAGTCTGCATAGCAACACATCCAGGATCTGGGTGACTTGGTTATCACAACTTTGTTTAAGAACGGGTGGTTTGAAACTGGACAGTAGATGAATTTCTGCACCCAGGGTTGGCTTTTCTGATCAGACTGAGATTACAGTATTTTTCAGGGAGATTGAGGGGTTCATTTTTCTGAAGGAGGCAATAATGATTTCTGTTAGGAAGGACATTTTATGTTCACTCATGGGCGGGCTTTCATTACACTGGGACGTAGATCAGTTCACGGATGGTGGCTGAAATGTTTCTCAGGGCTTCTGAGTTTCCTGGTGTGTGATATGGCACAGCTCTGCCAGGGCTGGTGAGGCAGTTACTGATGTCTGGTCCAGTTTAGTTCTCTGCCTTGGCAAGCCTCTCTTCTATGTGGCTCATTTTTCCTCTAAAATAAAATGAAAGCTCTTTGCATGTGGTGGTTGGTTCTGATGTCTGGATTGTGCAGACCAGGATGATTAGTCAGTTCGTTATATGGAATAGCTTCGCTGGTTGTGAGTTTTTTTTTTTTAAAGAGGGGGGACAAAAAAGCCTTCCCACTGTTCCCTGCCTTGGGGTCCTGTACCTCCCCCTGCCATTTCACTGGTCCCTACCTTCCATTGCTCTTTGATCAACAGCTTTCTTAGGGCTAGGAGAGATGGGCGACTGGAAAACAGATGTGCTGGGAAGACTGAGATGGGGGGACAGAGTGAGGAGCACAGAGAAATGGGGGCACAGGAGCAAGATTGACTTTGGGGGATGGAGGGAAAGTTGAGAGTGGCTAGGGAAGCCCAGGGTCCAGGAAAAAGGAGAGGACAGGGCAGAAGAGCCACAGGCTCAGGTACAGTAGTCATACAGGACTTCATGCTTGCCAGCTTCTCTGTGCCACCTCAAACTCCAAGTTCCATGTCTCTGTTCCCATCCCAAGGCTTCTGCTTGTTTGATCAGAGGGGCTAGAACCCGCAACCCAATGAACTTCTGTTGGCTGGTTGTCGCAGAACTCCTCATCTGGCTACCCATGCACATTCATCAGAAATGGAGCTCTGCTTGACAAAAGACTTTCTCTGCCAGTTCTCCTCTCTTTCACCCTGTTCGGATGAGGACAATTGCAGAGCATCAGAAAGGCTGGAGAGGCAGGAAATCCTGGGGCCTGGAACTCCCTGTCAGCTAAAAATACAAGGAAATGATAAGCTTTGTTTAAAAACCAGTTAGTTTCTCAACTGATATTTACTCGAATGCAATCCACAGAATCATTGAAACGAGTTAAGTCCTAATTTGGTGTGGACACTCTCATAAGAACATAAGAATGGCCATATTGAGTCAGACCAATGGTCCATCTAGCCCAGTATCCAGTCTTCCAACAGTGGCCAATGTCAGATGCTTCAGAGGGAATGAAAGGTATTCTATACCCCTAATCATTTTTGTTGCTCTTCTCTGTCCTTTTTGCAATTCCAGTATATCTTATTTGAGATGGGGCAACCAGAACTGCATGGTGGGTGTACCATGGATTTATATAGTGTCAGTATTATATTTTCTGTCTTATCTATCTCTAACATTTTGTTAGCTTTTATTGGTGACCGCTGAACACTGAGCAGATGTTCCCAGAGAACTATCCACAATGTCTCCAAGATCTTTTTTTGAGTGATAAATTAATTTAGATCCCATCATTTTGTATGTATAGAAGGAATTGTTTTCCAATTTGCATTTATCAACACTGAATTTCATCTGCCATTTTGTTGTCCAGTCACCCAGTTTTGTGAGATCCCTTTGTAACTCTTCTAGTCTGCTTTGGATTTAACTATCTTGAGTAATTTTGTATCATCTACAGATTTTGCCACCTCACTGTTTACCCCTTTTTCCAGATCATTTATGAATATGTTGAATAGTACTAGTCCCAGTACAGATCATTGGGGGGGTACCGATGTTTACCTCTCTCCATTCTGAAAACTGACCATTTATTCCTACCATTTGTTTCCTGTCTTTTAACCAGTTACTGATCCAGGAGAGGACCTTTCCTTTTATCCCACGACTTCTTACTTTGCTTAAGAGCCTTTGGTGAGAGACCTTGTCAAAGGCTTTCTGAAAGTCCAGGTACACTATATCCACTGGATCATCCTTGTCCACATGTTTGTTGACCCTCTCAAAGAATTCTAATAGATTTGTGAGGCATGATTTCCCTTTACAAAAATCATGTTGACTCTTGTCCAACAAATCATGTTCAGCTATGTGTCTGAAAATTCTGTTCTTTACTATAGTTTCAATCAGTTTGCCTGGTACTGAAGTTAGGCTTACCAGCCTGTAATTGCAAGGATCCCCTCTTTAGCCTTTTTTTAAATTGATGTCACATTAACTCTCCTCCAGTCAAGTAATACAAAGGTGATTTAAATGACATACCACAGTGAGAAATTATGCAGTTTCATATTTGAGTTCCTTCAGAACTCATGGGTGAATACGATTTGGTCCTGGTGACTTATTACTGTTTAGTTTATCAATTTGTTCCAAAACCACCTCTATTGACACCTGAATCTGGGATAGTTCCTCACATTTTGTCTACACTACAGACTTGTATTGATATAACTGCATCGCTCAGGGGTGTGAAAAATCCACACCCCTAAGCGACATAGTTATACCAACCTAACCCCCTGTGTAGACAGCACTATGTCAGCAGGAGAGCTTCTCCTGGAATGGAACCCAAAATTCCCGAGTCTCACCATTCCTCTGCTGTCAGTAAATATCTGTGAAACTCATTGGCAAAATGTCTCATTCCTCCTTTAGTGCTAGTCCTTACAGGGGATGACAACCTGCTCTTACTCTCAGTTACTTGGTTAGTTCAAGTATCAGAGGTCTGTGCAGTGGCTCTAATGACCCATGTGGATGGCAATAGTATGCTGCAGAGTGGAATTCTTGAGATTTTTTCAGTTTGCTTTTTAAGAAACAAAGGAAATTTTTATACACACACACACACACACACACACACACACACACACACACACACACAGTTAAAAGAAAATTAGGGTTGCAAAGTAAGAAATGCACAGGCTTAATTCTGGCAACCTTAGTGTAGAGAAGTTCCTCATCTGTAGGACCCCGTCTCGTTTGTTGCGGAAGTTGGAAGGTCTGTAGTGAATGAGGCAGGGGGCTGCGGGAAGAAAGAAGATGGTCTTATGGTTAAGGCAACTGAATGCTGTCCTAGAAAATTGGATTCTATCCTTACCCTGCCACAGCGTTCCATCAAGTCACACCAAACCTTTCCCAGGTGGTGACTAATTGTGTGTTCCTCGTTTTCTGAGTGTCAAATGTGAGACTCTGGGGTCTGATTTGCAGAAGTAGTGAGCATTCCTAGCTGCAACGGAGATCAATGGAAGCTATGCATTGAATATATATAATGCTAAGTACTCTATAGAAATCAGGCCCGTGGCGTTTCAAATTGGTGCCTCTTAATTAGTGGACATTTTTTACCTTTACCTCTGTGCCTCACCTCCAGAGAATGGGGATAATCCCTCACCTGAGAGAGGTGTTGTGAAAATATATTCATTAATGTTTGTGAAGCACTTAGATACTATTGTGATGAGCGCCCTGGAAAAGCCTGTGAGAAAATTAGTAATTCTGTTTTAAGAGCAGGATTTTAAAGGGCCACATATTAAACAATGAGGACAAAACAAAATAGTGAACACTGTTCCCCCGTATGTTGAATGAGGTCACGGTCCTTTGGAAATATGTGACAATGGAATTAAAGGCTTTATCATAATGCATATGCACAAGAGGGCAAATTAACATTAATACATCCTAAAGCCAGAAGGAACCATTATAATCATCTAGTCTGATCTCCTGTATAACACAGGCCATAGAAGTTCCCCAAAATAATTCCTAGAGCAGGTCTTACAAAAAACATCCAATCTGGATTTAAAAATTGTCAGTGATGGAGAATCCACCATGACCCTTGGTAACTTGTTCCAGACTCTTTCATCTTATTTCAAGTCTGAATTTGTGGAGCTTCAACTTCCAGCCATTGGCTCATGTATACTTTTCTCTGCTAAACTGAAGAGTTCATTATTAAATATTTGGTCCCCATGTAGGACTTATAGACTGTATAAGGTTACAGACTTATAGACTGTAACCAAGTCACCCCATAGCCTTCTCTTTGTTGAGCTAATTAGATGGAGCTTCTTGAATCTATCACCAGCAGGCAGGTTTTCTAATCCTTTAATCATTCTTGTGGCTCTTCTTTGAACCCTCCCAAATTTATCACCATCCTTGAATTGTAGACACCAGAACTGCACAAAGTATTCAAACAGTGGTTACATCAATGCCAAATACAGGGGTGAAATAATCTCTCCACTTCTACTGGAGATTCCCCTGTTTATGCATCCAAGGATTGCATTAGCTTCTTTTGGCCATGGCGCTGCACTGGGAGCTCGTGTTCAGCTGATTAGCCACCATGATCCCCAAATCTTTTCCAGAGTCACTGTTTCCCAGGAGAGAGTCCCCCATTGTGTGAGTATGGCCTACGTTCTTTGTTCCTAGCTGTATATATTTACATTTAGCCATAGGAAAACTCAGTGTTTGTTTGTGCCCAGTTTACCAAGTGATCCAGATTGCTCTGTATCAGTGACCTGTCCTCTTCATCATTTACCTCTTCCCCAATATATGTGCATCATCTGCAAACTTTACCAGTGATGATTTTGTTTTCTTTTTTTAAGTCATCGATAAAAATATTAAATAGCATAAGGCCAAGAACTGATCCTTGTGGGACCCCATTAGAAGTCTACTGGTTTGATGATGATTCCCTGTTTGCAGTTACTTTTTGAGACCTATCATTAACTCCAAGTTTAATCCATTTAATGTGTGCCATGCCGGTTTTATACTGTTTAGTTTCTTTAATCAAAATACCATGTGGTGCCAAGTCTATTATGTATCAATGCTGTTATTTCTATCGATCAAACTTGTTGCAAAGGCCTCCTTAATGCTGACATTTCCTATCTTTCAAGTGCTTGACTTTGCAGTCTCACTCTTCTTTAAATGTATTTTTTTGTGTGTAATTAGTATACTGGTTAACGTCTAGTTCCACATCAGCAGTAGGTTAATGAGTCACCATTGCCTCTGCCAGCTTCCCAGTACTGAAAGCCCAAACTTGGTACTGCATGACATTCTGATTAAAAATCTGATACAATACAAAACAATAGTGTACACATTAAATGGATTAAGAATTGGCTAACTGATGGATCTCAAAAACAGTGGTCAGTGGGGAATCCTCATCTAATAGGGATGTTTCTAGTGGTGTTCTGCAGGGATTAGATTTAGGCTCAGAACTATTCAATATTTTCATCAATGATCTGGAAAGTAAATATAAAATTACTGCTGATAAAATTTTCAGATGACACACAGATTGGCGGAGTGGTAGATAACGAGGATATTGCAGTCATACAGAGCAATCTGGATCACTTGGTAAGATGGGCCCATTCAAATAAAATGGATTTTAGTACAGCCAAATGCCAAGTTATACATCTAGGAATCAAAAATGCAGGCCATACCTACAGAATAGAGGACTGTACCACCGAAAGCAGTGACTCTCTAAAGGATTGTGTCATAGTGGACAAATAACTTAACAGGAGCTCCCAATGCAACACAGATTCAAAATGGCGGCCCTGATCCTTATATGTATGAGCAGGAGTAGGGAGGTGGTTTTACTTCTGTCTATGGCAGGGTTTGGCAACCTTTCAGAAGCGGTGTGCTGAGTCTTCATTTATTCACTCTAATTTAAGGTTTGGCGTGCCAGTAATACATTTTAACGTTTTTAGAAGGTCTTTTTCTATAACTCTATAATATATAACTAAACTATTGTATGTAAAGTAAATAAGGGTTTAAAAATGTTTAAGAAGCTTCATTTAAAATTAAATTAAAATGCAGAGCCCCCTGGACTGGTGGCCAGGACCCGGGCAGCGTGAGTGCCACTGAATATCAGATTCAGCACGCGTGCCAGAGGTTGCCTACCCCTGGTCTATGGCATTGGTGAGAATGATCCTGGAATAGTGTATCCATTTCTGGCATCTACACTTTGAAAGGGGTGTTGAAAAAATTGAGGATGTTGAGTGTTTGGAGAAAAGTCACAAAAATTATTTGAGGGCTGGAAAAAATGTCTTGTAGTAAGAGACTTAAAGAGCTCAATCTGTTTAGCTTAACCAAAAGAAAATGTAGAGCGCACCTTATAGGTAAGAAGCCTCTCCCAGAGCTTTCCCATGCACTCCAGAAATGTGAAATTGACATCTTCATAAGTTTCACTCTCATCCACTGTCACAGGCTGGGTTCTGAATAACAGTCCTGAGCTGACAAGAGTGGTGGTTAATTTCACTTGATTGTACTGCTACTTAGCAAAGCTCTGAATAGCAGCAGTGACCAGAACCAGTTGTTTGGAGATTCAGGAAAGTGACACTACATTAGTAACTTGAGTCACATATGTAAGATCAGATGGTGATTGGGGCAGTTTATATACAGAACTTGGGTGCTAGGGTGACAGGCACAACACATAGATATCTAACTTTTTAAATAATCAAGAGCTTAAATTCTGCAGTCATGGGGCCTCCTCATTCACCACTTACAAACAAGTGGAGTTGTTGAGCCTAGCAGATTTCTGTGATCAGCATCAATGTAGTGCTGTAAGTTGATTTTGACTGCTGTGTTGGAGGCTTCATCTGAGGACTTCCAGAAACCTACAGCCTCCTTAACAAAGCTAGATATGTTGGCTCACATTCTCCTGACTTTATATAGCAGGATTGAGGTCAGGCTTGACAAAGCCCTAGCTGGGATGATTTAGTTGGGGATTGGTCCTGCTTTGAGCAAGGGGTTGGACTAGATGATCTCCTGAAGTCCCTTCCAACTCTGATATTCTGTGATGTATCTAGTTGGACCAGGATGATATACTTATTTTATGACATCTGTAGCCCCAGGGAATCCAACCAAATGCAAACAGAAAAGTGTTAACGTGTTTGTAGTTTCCAGGAACTGATGTGACTGCTCAGTAGTGAGAAGCTAGCATAGGTGTTTGGCAGGTCACTGGTGTGTTTACAAAAAGCAAGCAGGTATTAGTGTTGCGGTCTTGTGAGGAAGGTGATGTAGGGTATTGTCTGGTCTTGTCAAGCCACCTCAGGTGATAGGAGGACTGGACATGGCTGGGATGGCTAGCTGGGTGTAGGTGGCACATATAGATTTGATAGTATGTACATTAGTAGGATGACTGAACAGTGTAATTAAGAACACGGATACTATACATGCCCTGCCATGTGCAGGCATAAAATTTAGTCTTTAGTTTGAATGAAGGGTGGCTTGGGAGACAGTTAAAGTTGCTTAAGCTACTTTAATTTTGCATTTCCTTTCTTTCCAGTTTTGTTCTTAGAGTAACCTCCGAGTTGTCTGGCTTTCAGACGTTATTTTTAATCTGCAATGCTCTTTTGTCCTCCTCATAAACTACTATTATGTATATGAAACCTTGAGTCAAGCCCTTCTTTTGTCTGCTGGACCATGCTGACTTCCTAAAGCTCATACCAGACCCAGAGGAACATTTAGAATCATGTAAAAACTGGATTTAATAACTAAATACAATACATTGTATGGTTAAGCACTTGAATCAAAATCCTTGCATAGCATTACTATCTGGTTCTGTTTCTGCAGGCTTCTTGCCTCATACAGTTAAACAGGGCCCAGTAAGTGAGGCAGAGGAACTGTTAATTGAACAGTGAGCAGGCAAAAGTACTGTTCAGTTGTCTCTGGGCACCAGATGAGGCAGGGGTCTCGTGGATATAAGTGTGATTGTGTTCTTGAAGATAGTGTCACAATCACCCAGATTTATGGGGACAGAGTTAAGGTTGCACATCCACCCTTAACTTTGGCATTTCCATGTTGTGAGGGCTTCTGTGTAACTACACACTGTTAAGGTGCATACTGGAAGGAGTAATTTGAACTCCTTTGACATGTTGGGAACTATATTAACCCTAACCACTCAGGAAAAAATCCTGGGCTCTACTGAGAATAAATTTTCATTGAAACTCTACAGTGTGCAGCACCAGTTAAGAAAAACAAAACTGTTGGAACACACATACAGTGCGATGAGTAATAATTTTGGGAATATTTGTGTCGTATAAAGGACTTCGCCTGCAATTTCTGGGCCTCCCTCTCAAAAAGGACATACCAAAATAGTGGTGGTTCAGAGACGGAGTGAAAATGATTAGAGGCTTGGGGAGATTGGGACTGTTCAGTTGAGAGAACAGATGAGTGAGAGGAATACAAACTAATGAATGAAGTAGAAAAAAGGTTGATTAAGTTGCCCTTATTAAACTTTTATCATAATGCAAGGGCAAGGAGACCTTCAATGAAATTGAGAGGCAGCAAATTCAAAAATTTTATAAAAGGAAATTATTTTCTTACCTAAGGTAACTTGAATTTTTTCATTATCCATATAAATAACCTATTTTGAATCCAGCTAAGCTCTTAGTCTCAATAGGATAATAAGTTCCACTGATTAATCATATATGTGTGTATATAATAAATACAAATGTATTGCAAAGGTAGATAACTCCTCTTGCTTCAGGCATAAGCCAAATCACTGCTTGGGGTTTGGAAGAAACTTCCCCTTTGGGCAGATTATTCCATAATTGTCCACTAGGTGGCTGCTTACATCTCCCTCTGAAGCATGTGGTACTGGTGGCTGTTGGATACAGGACACTGGTTTGGGTGGACCATTGGTCTTACGCATTGACAATTCCAGTTTCCAGGTAATATGAAGCTGTCTGGAATACGGATCACTGCCTTCTTGCAGAATTTCCCAAATCTTTTAATACAATTTAGAATTCCATACAAAATTGTTACACCCCCATGTGTGATACAGTAACTCCTCACTTAAAGTCATCCTGGTTAACGTTTCATTGTTACGTTGCTGATCAATCTGGGAACATGCTCGTTTAAAGTTGTGCAATGCTCCCTTCTAACATCGTTTAGCAGCTGCCTGCTTTGTCCACTGCTTGCAGGAAGAGCAGCCCGTTGCAGCCAGCTGGTGGGGGCTTGGAACTAGGGTGGATCGGCAGCCCCCCTATCAGCTCCCCGCTCCCCTAAGGCTATCAATTGCAGGCTATCAATTGCCGGCAGTTCAGCTGTCCCTCCCCGCACTGCCATGTGCTGCTCCTGCCCTCTGCCTTGGGGCTGCTCCCAGAGACGCTTGCTGTGCGGGGGGGGGGATAAGGGGAGGGCTAATGTCAGGGTGTCCCCCTCCCCCCACCCCTGCACCCCACTTACCCCTTCTTCATATAGAACAGGGAGGGTATACAAACGGAGAGTGATAGAGAGAGCTTAGGGCAGCACTTGCTGTCTCAACTTCCTGACTCCCTGACTTAAAAAGACAATGTACTTAAGAATAGGTCAGCTTACTTAAAGGGGCAGTGTGCATCTTTCTCTTCTTCCCTCCCCCCCCCCCACCCCCTCCGTCTGCCATGCTGTCTCCCCTCCCTTGTGGTCATGCTGCCTTGTGTGAGAGGCTACATCAACAACAATGTGTTAACCCTTGAGGGCTCAGCCGAGTGCTAGTTCATCATTTAGCAGCAAGGCATTCCCTGGGAAATATCCCACCTTCTTACTTCACCACCTCAACCAAGCTTCACAATCATTATAGCTATGAACAGTATTAAATTGTTTAAAACGTATACTGTGTGTATATCTATATAATATTTACACCCCTACCTCAATATTACGTTGTCCTTGGGAGCCAAAAAATCTTACCATGTTATAGGTGAAACTGTGTTATATCGAACTTGCTTTGATCCACCGGAGTGCGCAGCCGCCGCCCCCCCCCCCCCCCCCGAGTGCTGCTTTACCACGTTATATCCGAATTCGTGTTGTATCAGGTCGTGTTATATCGGGGTAGAGGTGTAGTTTTTTGTCTGGTGAAAAAAATTTCCCTGGAACCTAACCCCCGCATTTACATTAATTCTTATGGGGAAATTGGATTTGCTTAACATTGTTTCGCTTAAAGTCGCATTTTTCAGGAACATAACTACAACGTTAAGTGAGGAGTTACTGTACTATTAAAATAGTGGGAAACGGTTGTTTACAAAAACACCCAGGAATTATTTTAAATATAGCATGGATGAAATACTATCTTTAAATGGTTATAACTGCTAAATGCAGACAGATTTTTCACCCAAACACCAAAAGGGCATGTGACCTAAGGATAATCTCTTTCCTCAGCATCAAGTTTCTACCTCCCCTTCTACTCAGGTGCCAGAAAGGCTTTTTAAATAAATCACATTTTTTTAAATTATTTTATTCTGAAAATATGGCAAAATCGTTTTCAGTCTGACTTTAAAAAAACAAGCCTCCCTTGGGCGGAGACCGACTTGGAGAATTTCTGGCTTTAAGGTGAGCATTTGACAAAGTTTATAAATAATGGAAAGATTAAAGGAGATCCCTTCAGCAACCTTTATTGGAGATGTTGCAACATACTCTGACTATAAGAGATATGTTGGTCCAGGTCCATGACCGGGAGTTTGGCAGCTCCACTGCTGACTTGCTGTGTAATTTTGGGCAAGTCACTTCATTCAGCTCTGACTGCCTCAGTTTCTCTTTGATGAGGATGATACTGACCTTTCTGTAAAGCTTTCCTAGATTTGTAGATTAAAAGCCATTATACAAGAACTAAAAGTCAACTCCTTTAAGGCCATGGGCCTTGGTGAGGAAAGCAGAGCAACTAAATGAGTTTCTATGCCACACTGCTCTGATTCATAATATTTGGTGCAAAAATATTTGTGAAAACTTTTCCTAAAGTGAAAAACATCCCATTTCTCAAACTAATTAACTCTTTACGATGTCCCCACAAACTTGCCTTCTAGCCAAGGATCGCACGTACAAAATTTCCCATTGATCAGTTTCATTTTGTCTGAGTGGTAGAGACTCTTATAATGGAAAAAGAGTTTTTCCAGTGATTGCACATGTGCATCCTGTTCTTGGTGTATGTGCACACAGCACATGGCCATCAGAAACTTTTTTTTAACCCGTAGGACAGCTTGAGCACCCTCTGCTCCCACACATTAGTGTGTGCAGGTATAAAGGGCAGAGCTGCCCCTATCCTCCCTCAATTCCTTCTTACTGCCGGTGACAGTTGTTGGAGCCCCTGTTCATTGCCAGAATGGTTTTCTCTGTGCCCTGGTCACTGGGCTTCAATCAGTGCACTTCTTGCTCAAAGCCTATGCCATTGAGCGACCCATACAATAGTTGTCTTAAGTGCCTGTGCGAAGCATACATGAAAGAACAGGAATTCAAACCTAGAATGAAAAAGCATAGGGAGATGGCGTTCAGACCACCATCGGAGCTGCCCCAGTCCAGTTTGGTGCTGAGAGCTGCAGCTTCAGTGAGAAGCATGCCTGGAACATTGTCAGAGTCCTGGCACTGATCATCTTCACACATGCCGAAGAAGAAATAAATCTTCCAAAGAGGCTCTGACCAGGAGAAGATCTCCACCCTCTAAGGGTACGTCTACACTATGGGACTATTCCGAATTTGCATAAACCGCTTTTGTAAAACAGATTTTATAAAATCGAGTGCGCGCGGCCACACTAAACACATTAATTCGGTGGTGTGCGTCCGCGGTCCGAGGCTAGCGTCGGATTCTGGAGCGTTGCACTGTGGGTAGCTATTCCCTAGCTATCCCATAGTTCCCGCAGCCTCCCCCACCCCTTGGAACTTCCGGGTTGAGATCCCAGTGCCTGATGGGGCAAAAATCATTGTCGCGGGTGGTTCTGGGTAAATGTCGTTAGTCACTCCTTCCTCTGGGAAAGCAACGGCAGACAAGCATTTCGCGCCTTTTTCCCCTGGATTGCCCTGGCAGATGCCATAGCATGGCAATCATGGAGCTTGTTTTGCCTTTTGTGACTCTCACCGTATGTGTACTAGATGCCGCTCACAGAGGCGATTCAGCAGCGCTACACAGAAGCATGCTTTTGCTTTTGCATGACAGCAGAGATGGTTACCAGTCATACTGCACCATCCAAACCCTTCCATAAATTGGAACTGGTGAGGATGATTATGGCTACCAGTCCTTTTGTACCATTTGCTGCTGTCATAAGTGCCCCTGGCTGCTCTTAGCCAGGGGCGCAAAAGCCAAAATTGGGAATGACTCCCTGAGTCAATCCCTCCTTTTTGATATCTAAAAATAGAATCAGTCCTGCCTAGAATATAGGTAAGTGTACTAGATAACCACTGTATCATAGAACCAGAGAGCACAGCTGCTCTGTGTCAGATCCTGCAGAAACTTGATATGTATGCTATTCACAGGGGTGCTCCTGTAACAACCCCACCTGTTGATTCCGTTCTTCCCCCAGCCTTTCTGGGCTACCGTAGCATTGTCCCCCCACTTGTGTGATGAAGTAATAAAGAATGCAGGAATAAAAAGACATGGTGACTTGTTAGTGAGAAATGAGTGGAAGGCAGCCTCCAGCTGCTATGATAGTCCAGACAGGACATTAAGCAGTGTGGAGAGAAGCCCAGCATCCCTCTGCTAGTCCAGGGGCAACTGAATCTGTTCTTTACACATGAAGGGTGGGGGCTGATGGAGCTCAGCCCCCTGTTGCTATGATGATGATGGTTACCAGCCATACTGCACCATCCACCAGAAAAAATTAGAGCCAGGAGCCCTTGATCGACCTGACGGATGCTAGTCAGCATGGTTACTGCCCCATGTGCCAATAGGCTGATGACGAGGACGGTTACCAGTCCTTTTGTACCATCAGCCACCCATGGCAGGGGGGGAGTGAGGATGTTGGTGTTGACGGCTGCAGCATCATGTCTATCTGCAGCATTCAGTAAAGATAGGGTGACATGTAAAAGAGTCAGAGGATTGTTTTCCCTTTCGCTTCTGGGGGGTGGGGGTGGGGGTGAGTAGATTGCCAAGCTATGCCCTGACCCACCGCGGACACTGTGTTTGACCCTAGAAGCATTTGGAGCTCAGCCAAGAATGCAAATACTTTTCGGAGGCTGCAGGAACTGTGGGATAGCTTCAGTCCTCCAGTCCATGAGCGTCCATTTGATTCTTTGGCTTTCCGTTACGCTTGTCACGCTGCAGTGCGCTGAGTCCCTGCTATGGCGTCTGTCTGGAGATTTTTAAAAAAGGATTCTGAATTTCATCTTCTGTAACGGAGCGCTGATAGAACGGATTTGCCTGCCCTTACAGCGATCACATCCGCATGGTCCGTGCTGGAGCTCTTTCTTTATTTTGATTTCGGACTGCATCGCCACCCGTGCTGATCGGAGCTCCACGCTGGGCAAACAGGAAATATTCAAAAGTTCGCGGGGCTTTTCCTGTCTACCTGAGCACTGCATCCGAGTTCAGATTGCGGTCCAGAGCGGTCACTGCTGCACTGTGGGATACCTCCCGGAGGCCAATACCGTCGATCAGCGTCCACACTAACCCTAATCCGATATGTTAATACCGATACTAGCGTTACTCCTCTCGTTAGGGAGGAGTACAGAAACCGGTTTAAAGAGCCATTAAAATCGATATATGGTGCCTCCTAGTGTGTACGGTTGTGGCGTTAAATCGGTTTTACGCTCCTAAAACCGGTTTAAACGCCTAGTGTAGACCAGGCTCTAGTCTGGTAGGAGAATGAGTTGAATGGAGTGCATTTGAAATCTAAGCACTCTCCCTCCAAGTCAGTGCCTAAGTCGGCACACTTGGCTCCAGTACCTTTGAGCCCATCCACCCACCAATTTCAGCGGCACCACAGCAAGGTACAGTCTCCATGCTGGCTACCGTGGAGGGATTCACAGTGGCAAAGAATTTGCACTGCCTTTTGGTGCTGATGCTGCTGGCAGTGCAGGAGTTGGATCCCCCAGCACCAGCACTGCAACTTGCAGGATTACGCCAGGTGCTTAATTCCCAAACAGCCCAGTAGTACTGTCTAAGGGGAAGCCAGCAATGATGGTGACACTTCGTCCATCACCAGGTTCTCGGTGCTGGTCCCCAGCACCAACTGAAGCAGCCCCTCCATGGTCAGAGGAAGGGGAAACTTTGTCATCAGACTCAGAGGTTGGATCTTACATCTCACAATCCCAGAGCAGAACCCACCAGTCCCCTCTGAGATGCTCTCTCTCTGCCTACCATTGTGACCCCATGATGGGAGCTACCATGGGAATTGTGTCAGGAGGTCACTGGGGTCCAGCCTCATATCAGTGGCTTTTTTGGAACCTCTGGGATTTCCTCCATAGCTTCTAGATCCTCCCCTCATCATGCCTACTCCGTGCCCTCATCTAGGCAGGTGGTGTCCTCACACTGAGCTGCTCCATCTTCAATGTCCAGTACCAGGCCTGGTACTGAGCATCAAGAAGAGGCACTGGAAGCAGAGGAACAGTCTGTGGAAGAAATTCAACCCCCTCCAGTCTTGGCTTCCTCCTCGTGCTCTCTGGACGAGGCAGTTTCCTCGGAGGCAACTTCACCCCTCCTGGTGACTTTCAGGCTTATCCGGAATCATTAGAGGGTGGCTTCAGACTTGGGCATCCATGTTTGAAAAGGTCAGGGAGTCCTCACGTCTGACATTTTATTAGGGATACGTCCCTCTAGGGTAGCACTGCTAGTTAATGAGGCAATACTAGATTCTATGAAAGCTCTGTGGCAGACCCTTCATTGCCTCCCAGCTCAAAGCAGGCAGAGAGAGAGTCCTATGTGCCGTTCCAAGGCTTTGAATATCTTTACTCCCACCCACCTTCAGGATCATTAGTCGTTACAGTAGCTAATGAGTGTGCGTAACAGGGCATCTGGCTGTGTCCTGTCGTTCCCCTCCCCCCACCCCCAAAATCAAAGGACACAAAGAGATTGGACTTTTTTGGAGGAAGATTTATTCAACTGGGGTATTGCAGATTTGAATTGCCAACCAACAGGCTCTGCTGGGGTGGTATGATTTTAATTTCTGGGGCTTCATGGAGAGGTTCAAAGAACTGCTTCCTGAGAACGCTAGGCAGGAATTCTCTTCCTTGGTGAACGAGGGCAGGCTCTTAGGTCTGGTCTACACTATGGGGGGGGGGGTCAAACTAAGGTACGCGACTTCAGCTACACGAATAGCGTAGCTGAAGTCGAACTACCTTAGTTCGACTGACTTACCCGTCCAGACGTGGCGGGGTCGAACTCCGCGGCTCCAAGGTCGACTCCGCCACCGCCGTTTGCGGTGGTGGAGTTCCGGAGTCGACCGGAGCGTGTGGGGAGTTCGAACTATCACGTCTTGATTAGACGCGATAGTTCGAACTCCGAGAAGTCGAACTCACCGTGTCGACCCGCGCGGTAAGTATGGACCTACCCTTAGTGAGAACATTGCTGCACACTGGACTGGACGCAGCATTCTCAGCATCTAGAACCATGGCTTCTGCGGTTGCTATGTGGGAGATCCCTTTTGGTTACAGTCTTCTGGTCTTCCCTGCAAAGTCCAGAATACTATTCAAGACATGTCTTTTGAGAATCCTTCTCTGTTCTCAGACCAGGTGGACAGCAAGCTTCAAGGCTAAAGGACCACCTTAAAGATCCTAGGTTTGTACACTCCTGCTCCAGTCAAAAAGCACTGTCGACCTTAGCAGATGCTCCTCTGGCAGGACCTGTCAAAAAAAGACCAGGGGTCATAGGTGCAGGCCTCCCCATCCTGTTGATTTGGGTCCAGCTCCAGGCCCTTCAAGACATCCAGAAAGTGCCAAACAGTCATTTTGGTGGACCTGTCAAGGTCACCATACCAGTCTCCATCTCTCCAGACCCAAATTTCCCCACATTTGCAAACACTGTCCCACTTCCTTGGTGTTTGGTCCCAAATTACTTTGGACCAGTGTGTCTTGAGCACTGCGGAGGTGGTCTGTACCTTCCAGTTTGTTTCAATTCCTCCGTCCCCGTCCCTCTTCAGGGACCACTCTCACAAGGAACTCTTCCAGGATGTACAATCTCTCCTTCCGTGGGGGTCTTAGAGGAGTTCCATAGTGTCTCAGAGGGGTGGGGTTTTATTCCCTCTATTTTTCTAATAGCAAAGGGATGGGGAGCAGTTCTGCAATTTTAGTTCTGCGTCAACTTAACAATTTCTTTAAAATGATGGTGTTGCATGGTTTGCATGGTTACCTTAGCTTCTATTGTCCCCACAATTCAGGGAGGAGATTAGTATGCTGTCCTCAGCTTTAAAGATGTCTGCTTTCATGTGGCAGTCAACCAAGCTCACGGGAAGTACCTCAGATTTCTGGTAAATCAAAATCATTACCAGTTCACTGTACTACCATATGGCCTGTCACCAGCTCCCTGAGTCTTTACAAAAGGTATGGCAGTAGTAGCTGCATTCCTCAAAAAATTGGGAGTTCAAGTTTAACCCTACCTGGATGACTGGCTTGTCAAGGGCTGATCTAGACTTCAGGTACAGTGCAGTGTATAGCTCATCCAGTCAATATTCAGTGCTCTGGGACTGCTAGTCAATGCCGGCTAGTCTCTCCTCTCCCTGGTCCAGTTTTATAGGAGCTGTACTGGACTCTACTCAAGACAGAGTTTTTCTTCCAGACTAAAGGTTTCAGGCAATTTGATCAATTGTTATAGATATGGAAGCTCAGCCGGTCACAACAGTATGAAATCATTTGAAGCTCTTGAGGCATATGGCCTCCTGCATTTTCTTGGTTCAATATACCAAACTGCTCCCTAGAATTCTACAGGGTGGGCTGATGTCAGTCTTTTTGCAGAGCTGTCATCTAGACTCAGTGGTGAGGGTGCCTTCCTATGTCCTCACCTCCCTATATTGGTGGATAAGTTCCCTTTGCTGGCCCACAGCAGACACTCGTGTTAGTGATGGACACATATGCCCTTGGCTGGGGAGGCCAATCAGGGTTCTCTATAGACTCAGGGTTTATGGTCCCCAGAGGACTTACCTTTACACATCAGCATCAGAGAGCTGAAAGCTGACAGACTGGCATACCAAGTTTTTCTGCCACCTATCAAGGGAAACAGCCTGTTAGTCCTCACAGACAACACAGCAGCAATGTTCTACCTCAACACGCAGGGAGGAGCCTGCTGTTCTCTACTCGGTCAAGAGTCAGCTCTGCTTTGGGAGCTCTGCATTGCCAACTTGATAGATATAGAAGCTTCTTGCCTCTTGGGGGTCCAAAATAATTTAGCAGACTGCCTGGGTTAATCATTTACAAGTTACCACAAGTGATCTCTTCATCCAGATATGGCAGATACATCTTCCATCACGGTGAGTTTCTCTAGCTAGATCTAGTTGCATCAAGAACCAGCAGAAAAAGTCAACAGTTCTGTTCCCTACAGGATCACAGCCCAGTTCCCTGACAGACATGTTTTGCTGCAGTGGTCAGGCAGGCTTCTCTGTGCTTTTCCCCCCAATCCTGCATATTCATGTGGTATTACTAAAGATAAGACAAGATAGGACCAGGCCAGAGTCTAACTTATATCCCCAGTGTGAGACTCCCAACACTGGTTCTCCACTCTCTTGGCATTGTCAGTGAATCCTCCAATCTCCCTTCCACTAGACTTGGACCCAATCTCCCACAATCACAGTTACCTATTCCACCTGAGCCTACAATCCATTCATTTAACTGTATGGATGCTCCTGGCTAGATATTAGAGAGCGGCCTTACTTGAAAGAGATTTAAGAGAACCTGCTAAATAGTAAGTGGTGTTTTACAGGAGCTACTTACCTCTCTAAGTGGAGACTTTTTTGCATCTTGTCTCACCAGTATGTGATACCACTGTCCCGTTCTTTGGTTCAACATATTCTGGACTAATTGTACCTGAAACACGAGCTGTTGGCTGTTAGTTTGATCAAAGTACACGTGGCAGCTGTTTCAACCTTCGACCCAAGGGTGGATAATTGCTGTATTTTCTTTAATGACATATCCATAAGGTTTTTGAAAGGCCTAATCAAATTAGATCCTCAGGTGCAAGACCCTGTTCCTCTGTGAGATCTAAACTTAGTGTTATCAAGCCTTACTGGTCCCTTGTTTGAGCGTTTAGCTACTTGCTCTCTGCTGCATCTATCAACAAAGGTGGCATTTTTGGTTGCCATCACCTTGGCCAGAAGAGTAGGAGAGCTCTGTTGCCTTAATGTCTGGGCCTATCTATACTATATCCTTTAAGGACAAGGTTTACCTGTGTCCTCATTCGAGGTTCATCCCAAAGGTAGTGTCATCCTTCCATATCAGCTAGCCAATTTATTTGCCTGCGTTTTACCTGAAGCCATATTAGAGCAGGGAAAAGGAGTGTTTATATACCCTTTATGTCACGAGAACCTTGGCAGGCAAACCTGATGGCTTTTTTGATTGCATTACAAAATTATTTCCAAATGGGAATGCAGTGAATGTTGCTATTTAGATTTGATACTGAGACAATATTCATTGATTTTTTTTTAAGGTCTAAAGGGACTGTTGTGATCGTAGAGTCAGACCTCCTGCATCAAATCCAATAACTTACGTTTAAACTGGAACAGATCTGTTAGAAAGATATCTAAGGCCGGATTTTCAAAACGGCACTAAGCACACCTAAAAATTTGTCCTCCAGTCATGACTTAGACTCCAAATGACAGAGTATCTACCACATGCTTTTGTAAATTGTTTCAATGGTAAAATACCCTCACTGTTGAAAATTTGTCTTATTTCCAGTTTGTATTTTTCTGACTTCTGCTTCTGGCCTGGGATCTCATTATGCACTTATTTGCTACTTTAAAGGGTCCTCTACTATTGGATATTTTCTCCCCCATATAGTTACTTAGAGACAGTGATCAAATCACCTCTTTGCATAAGCTTTGAAACAAGCTAATACATTGGACTCCTTCAGTCTCTCAGGCAAACAGGTTTTCCAAACCGTGAATCATTCTTATAGAGTCATAGATTATCAGGGTTGGAACAGACCTCAGGAGGTCATCTAGTCCAGCCCCCTGCTCAAATCAGGACCAATTCCCAACTAAATCATCCCAGCCAGGGCGTTGTCAAGCCTGACCTTAAAAACCTCTAACGAAGGAGATTCCACCACCTCCCTAGGTAACCCATTCCAGTACTTCACCACTCTCTGAGTGAAAAAGATTTTCCTAATATCCAGCCTAAACCTCCCCCACTGCAACTTGAGACCATTACTCCTTGTTCTGTCATCTGCTACCGCTGAGAACAGTCTAGATCCATCCTCTTTGGAACCCCCTTTCAGGTAGTTGAAAGCAGCTATCAAATCCCCCCTCATTCTTCTCTTCTGCAGACGAAACAATCCCAGTTCCCTCAGCCTCTCCTCATAAGTCATGTGCTCCAGCCCCCTAAACATTTTTGTTGCCCTCTGCTGGACTCTTTCCATTTTTTCCACATCCTTCTTGTAGTGTGGGGCCCAAAACTGGACACACAACTCCAGATAAGGCCTCACCAATGTCGAATAGAAGGGAATTATCACGTCCCTCGATCTGCTGGCAATACCCCTACTTATACAGCCCAAAATGCTGTTAGCCTTCTTGGCAACAAGGGCACGCTGTTGACTCATATCCAGCTTCTCGTCCACTGTAACCCCTAGGTCCTTTTCTGCAGAACTGCTGCCTAGCCATTCAGTCCCTAGTCTGTAGCAGTGCATGGAATTCTTCTGTCCTAAGTGCAGGTCTTTGCACTTGTCCTTGTTGAACCTCATCAGATTTCTTTTGGCCCAATCCTCTAATTTGTCTAGGTCCCTCTGTATCCTATCCCTACCCTCCAGTGTATCTACCACTCCTCCTAGTTTAGTGTCATCTGCAAACTTGCTGAGAGTGCAGTCCACGCCATCCTCCAGATCGTTAATGAAGATATTGAACAAAACCAGTCTTCTCTGAGCCCTGTCCAATTTTTTCAACATCATTTTTGAAGTGTGAATGCCATGATATGACATGATATTCCAGTAACAGTCTCACCAACGCTGTATGGAAGTAATATTACTCCTACCCAGTATTCAGCACATCTGCCTGATAACTTGTACAACCTCTAGTCACATTAGCCCTCCTAGCCACAGCATTGCATTGGGAGGTTGTGTTCAACTGCATGTTCCTTTCAGCATCTGTGTTCAAGGATGTGGTGAGCCATCCTATAAGTATGAGGTAAAAATTCACCCAAAATTTCACATGCTGTATCTAAGTCCAGGGTTGAAAGTCTTTAGAAAGTTTGTGGCAAATTGGATAAAACATTTGGGTTAATAAATGAGCTTTTGGTTCTTGGAAATCATTCTAATGCTTCTTTTGGATCTTCACATCTTCAAAACAGTTTAATGTTAACATTCAAAATGTCTTCCGCTCTGTTGGTCCTGGAGGAGAACACTGATGCCTATGATTGTCTGAGGAGATATTTAATAGCGCACTCAGGTAGCGTGTGAGTTAGATAGCCGAGTGCGGTGTCAGTGCATTCTTTGGATGCATACCTTATACTAGGATCCAGAAAAAAGGTTGGATGAGAAGCAGGGGAAGATGAATGTGAGAATGACTGAAAAAAGGAGTTAATGAATGGTGGGGGAGGAAGGAGCTCTGAGCAGTGGTAGGTATCTGCACCAGGGAGGTGGGACTTCAGCAACTGGAACAAGGGCATGGCTGGATAGGGTCTGTGGAGGTGTCAGGTAAGTGTCGGATAAATGCTTTTCTGCACTGCATATATTAATCAAACTGATGCATATTTCATAACCGCCTCATGGCCTCAGTGTGAATAGGCGTGTGTGTGTGAGAGAGAGTGATGGATGGATGGGGTAGACACAAACACATGGAGGGGAAGGGATCTTCTTGGGGAGAGGGAAAAGCCACATCTGAATTTGAGGGGATGTCTGAGAAGAATGGGTTCTAATTCCTGCTGACTTACAGTATCTACTGGGACTCCTGTCACCAAGCAATTCTTAAACATTTTTTAATACTTAAGGAAATTCCCAGACAAAAAAGTCATCAATCTGAAGTGAAAGTTGGAATAATCTTTGGGTTAGTGAAAAATCCTTTAGGTGGCCTTCTAATTTTCTCAAACATTAGCCTGGAAGTTCCAAGTGCACATTCCATGGGCGTTTCATTTTGCTAAAAACCCCACAAAATATTGAAAAGTCTACAAATGAATAGTTAAGGTCACAACATACGTTACTGTGCCCCTGTAGTGGCACCCAGAAGAGTAGCCAGAGACTTAGACAGTCTTACCTTTCCATTGCAGCAGCAATCATTAAAACTTTTAGACACTATTAGACAAATGGTGTCTTGGAGCCATGTGCAGTCCTTGGAAAAAACCTTTCTTTATCAATTACTGATAAATAGCAGACAGAGGTCAATCATTTCCCCCTGTTTAAAGAGCCCATGTGCCACCAGATATACATATAACCATAGTGCTAATGTGTCCAAACTCCTAGAGCAATATAATGAAATATGGCAGGGCTACGGAAACAATAAAAGTGTTGAGGTGATGAAGTATCATGTTTGGTATTCAAGGCACATGTGAAACCAGTTATAAAAGCATTCTCTGTACTTCTCATTTTCAACATTCTACTGAAACTGTACAAGTACAATACCTTCTCCAAAGAGGGGGCAGAGTTAAGGTGGTGGTGATCTTAACTGCTTTTGCAGACATTCCAGCACTTCCTGCTCAGCTTTTATTGTGAAGTGGAACCTTAACCAGGAAATCCCAGGTTTTCTGTCCTTTTTTCACCCCCCCAACAAATAAATAATAGATGAACAAAGTTTTTTGTCTGGGAATTTTTATTTCTGTTCCCATCATACCTATCTGCTTATGCCCTTTCTAGGGTGCTGTCTTGTCTCCCATTTCTCATCCCTTCACCAAGCTAAGTGGATTTAGCTCTGACTCTCCCAAGAACTTGACCAGCCTGGTCCCTGGAGTGTGTCTGTCTCTTCTCTGATCTCCCCCAATCTGTTGCTCTTTTTCTGAGATTGAGGAGCCCACAGCTGAGCACAATATCCCAGGTGGGGTCTCCCCAGAGACACAGAGGGACATTAAGCCTCTGGTAGTGAGGACCCCACCCTGTTAATTTTGGTACATGTTGGGGCCTGCCTCATATGACACTCTCTCTTCCCCTCATCCCGGTCCCAGGTGCCGGATGTGTTCGCTGACGTTCTATTCCAAGTCGGAGATGCAGATCCACTCCAAGTCTCATACGGAGACAAAGCCACACAAGTGTCCTCACTGCTCCAAGAGCTTTGCCAACAGCTCCTACCTGGCCCAGCACATTCGCATCCACTCAGGGGCCAAGCCCTACACGTGCAGCTACTGCCAGAAGGCCTTCCGCCAGCTCTCCCACCTGCAGCAGCACACACGGTAAGGGTGGAGAAGGCTGGGGCCTTGCTCACTGCATGTTGCCGTCATCCCAGCATGCTGCAAACACACTAGGCTGGGGTAGGTTTCAGGAAAAAACGAGGAGTCCTTGTGGCACCTTAGAGACTAACAGATTTATTTGGGCATAAGCTTTCGTGGGCTAGAACCCACTTCATCAGATGCATGCAGTGAAAAATACAGGAGCAGGTGACTGGGGCAGTCACTGTGTCCCATAGGCTGGGTATCTCCTACACACACCAGTTCTGTAGTGGTGCTCCCAAACACGTGGGGACTGTTGCCACCGTGAAGGTCAGGACAGCCTGTTCTTAGGGGCATCTGAAGAGAGGTGATACTTGCTGTGAATCCTAGCCTGACATTACCAGTAGGAGTCTTGAGTAGGTATAGGGTGGTCCACTTCCCCCTCACCCCCAACACAGCTCTGCCTGTACCACCACCTGTCTTGCCACCCCTCTGCTATTCCAGTCCTGGGCTTCCCACACACAGCTCTGCCAATGCCCCTCAGTCTAGACTGTCCAGCTCCTCTCTCTGGCCCCCTGGTGCAGACAGGCCTTGGTTTCGTACACCCTGGGGGCGTGTGGGTTCAGTCCACGTCTGGAGTTCCTATGTAGCCAGGTAGCGTGGTGCTGTCCCACCCCCTTCGTGCCCTCATTCCATCCACACTAGCCAGATGGTGGTCGTGTCCAACTGCTGCTGCTCCTCCTCCTCTTCGGCAGGATCCACTCCAAGCTTCACACAGCGATTGTCAAGCCGCACAAGTGTCCTCACTGCTCCAAGAGCTTCGCCAACACGTCCTACCTGGCCCAGCACCTCCGCATCCACTCGGGGGCCAAGCCCTACACCTGCCGCTACTGCCAGAAGGCCTTCCGCCAGCTCTCCCACCTGCAGCAGCACACACGGTAAGGGCCACAAGAGGCTGGGGCCTGGCCCTGGCCCCGCCCCCCCCGCCCACCGCCGGCATGCACCTGTGGAGTACGCGCGCCGAGCATGCAGGGGGGCGGGCAGGGGATGATGCGGCAGGCTGCACCCCCAGGAGGACGCGGCCCACCAGAGAGAGGATGGAGTGGAGGCTGCGCAGGAGACACTGACCACGTCAGGGCAGAGGTTGGCACATTCTGGCCTTGGGAGATCCTTGGTCTTGCACCGTGGGGGGCACAGAGAGAGAGACATTGGTCATGAGGGATCCCAGCCTGGCACTATGGGGGTTGGGCACTGAGACTGAGTGTGTGGAAGCTTTCCCTGGCATTGCAGGGGGCGCAGAGACACAGATATCACCCTGAGAGGCAGAGATTTTGTGTGCGCCCTGAGGAGGAGCATGTCTCCTGGCACTGTATGGGCAGAGATGCACCTTAGTCATGTGGACGCTATGCTGGGGACAGAGAACCTGAACATACAGCCACTTCTCCCAGCACTGCTACAGATACCAAGCTGGCCTGTCACTCCTGTCCTGTCATCCTCTGTACCCAGCCTGATCCTGTATAATCTCCCCAGTTTCTCTTCTAGCTGGGCATAGGAGCAGAGCAGGGCCCCCTTGTCTCAGTGAGGTTAGAATAGTGTCTGCGGGTAGCATCGCACCCATTCCTGCTTGAGTGGCTATGGGATCTTGTCAGGGCATCAGGCCATGGGGATCCATTTTGACTTCTTGTTCACTGCTTCCTATTTGTGTCTTCCTCCCTGACAGCATCCACACTGGGGACCGACCCTACAAATGTGCCCACCCAGGCTGTGAAAAGGCTTTCACTCAGCTCTCCAATCTGCAGGTAAGGGTGTGAGCTTACCCCAAGCCCCAGTGTGGGGAGCACACGGGGCTCTAGCGGAGGAGAGCAGGGAAATCCAGGGAGGCTGCTCCAGGTGTGGTGGAGTTGCAGCAGAGGAGGAGACTTGCAGCATTGCCACCCCCCAAAAAAGCCCTATAATAGATTTTGAAAAATGTTGGGTTCTTTTCATTTGCTGTCTGGCTTTTGAGGTCACATGTTCAACCTTGTCTTCCCTATGATACTCTGGAGCTGGGGCTCTCAGGAAAACATCAGATATTCTGAAACGTGGTAAAGTCACAAGAGTTGGTAGCACTGCCCTTGCCCCCATGGCGTGGAGGGAAAAGAGAAGAGCTGGGGGACCAGAGGGATCAGAGACGTCACGGTTCATGGGCTGGACTGTTGGCTTCTTTAGTGCCCTGGAAGAGGGGGTGAGCAACATGTTAAGGGAGGTCATAGGCGACCCTAAATGGGGAGGAGCTGTAAATAACAAGGAGGGCCAGGAATAAAGGGGCTGTGGAGGAGGAGTTGGGTGTATAGGGTTAAAGTGAGTCAGGCAGTGGTGAGAGCCTAGGAGAGCAATGTGGGATATAAGAAAGGAGTTGAGAGGAAGGGGATGGGGGTAGGGAAGGACAGAGGAGTGGGGCAGGAGTGGAGCCTGCTGAGGGTTGGGAGATTCCCCTCTTCAAATACAGCCAATGAACCAGCAGGAGGAAGACTGGGATGGTGGGGGACAAGAACTGAGAGCTCCTCCTCAAGGAACGAGCCCAGAGCCCAATCACCTGGGATACTGGGAATAAGGAGGCCTGTGGCCTGAGAAGTAGGAGGTCATGAGGGGGCATCTTCAGCTCTAACATCCAATTCCCCTCCCCTCACTCTCTCTCCCTCCTTCCTCCACCCCTCTGCAGTCCCACAGGCGGCAGCACAACAAAGACAAACCGTTCAAGTGCCACAATTGCCACCGCGCGTACACAGATGCTGCCTCGCTGGAAGTTCACCTGGCTACGCACACAGTGAAGCACGCCAAGGTCTATACCTGCTCCATCTGCAGCCGGGCCTACACCTCAGTGAGTATCGCTGAAGGCAGGGCAGGCATGGAAGTACTCCCCCCGTGGGCAGAGGTTTAGTCCTCATCCCCGAGGAGGTGCCGGGTGGGAGAGGTCTTGAGATCTGTCCCCAGTGGATCACTGATGCCTGCTTTCCCAGGAGCTCGCTCTCACCCTGATTCCTTCCCCCCCACAGGAGACGTACCTGATGAAGCACATGCGGAAACACAACATCCCTGACCCACAGCAGCAAGTGGCACAGGCTCAAGTTCAGGCCTCCCAACAGCAGCACTTCCAGCCGCAGGGTGGTGGGGCAGCGGGGGGCCCTTCTGGAGACACTAACCCCCCCAACCCTCCATCCCATTGCTCGTTTGACCTGACCCCTTACAAGACTTCAGAGCACCACAAGAACATCTGCCTCACTGTCAGCACCAGCACCATCCAGGTGGAGCATCTTTCCAGCTCCTAAGAGCGACTTTGACCTAGGGAGCAGAAAACCTCTCGTGCATAGCCTATGCCCAGGGGCAGTGCTTGTGCAATGGCCCCTCCTTGTGCAACAGCCTCTGGCCTCTCCTTGTGCAACAGCCTCTCCTGGCAGTGTACCCTGTTAATGGCAGCCCCTGGAGTGATAGCGTGTCTCCACAGGCATCTTATGCAACAGCCTGCTCCAAAGAGGGGATACTCTCACCTGCAAGAGCCCCTTTCCTGTGCTGGGAGACAGCTCCTCACACATGAGCCCCTGAGTTCACACACACAAGAAAGGCCTCATTTTTGCCTCCTGTATAATTTTAAAACGTGTCTTGAAGGCTGGTGGAGGGGGCACCCTCTGGGCCACACATGACGGGATGGGATGGAAAGAGGCTGTTTTTGTGCAGAGGGGCTTGAACGTATGCTGGCAGCAGGGCATTGACGGTTCTGACAAGGTTCACTGTGTGGGTTTTTTTTAGGATTTTCTAATGTGGCTAAAGGAAAACATTAATTCCCCTCTCCTACTTGTGGAAGTGAGGAGGGGTCAGTTCTCCAGCCCCAGGCTAGGATAATTCCCCTGTTCCCTGGGTGAAAGGGAGAACTCTTGGGGACAGGGGAGGTGATGCGTATTCCCTGGCTTTGACATTGCCTAAGCTGTTGGAGGATGTGGGAGGGCTGCAATTTCTCTTCTCCCCTACTGGAGAACACAGGCAGGGTCTGTGTCTGGTCCAGCTGCCCTGTCTGCCACCCAGCTGTAGGAGAGAGACCACCCCACAGAGATCCAGGGGAGTGGATCCCAGGTCACTGCTGGGCCTGCCCTTTGTGGATAATGCAATAGTAGCTCAGTCTCCATCTCCCCCCAAAAGAGTCTGCAGGCAGCATCAGGAAACCAAAAAAGCAGTGGGAGGATAAGAGACTGCCACAGTGCTCATTGCCCACCCCTCCCATGTCCCCTTCCCAGGAACGAGGGGCAGGGGTTCTGACCCTCACCCTTCCTCTGCTCAGTTCAGCAGTCTGGCTTCTGGTTCCCAAAGCAGGAGGCGAAACAGACCAGCCTCTTCAAAGAGGCAGGAAAAGGCTAATTCCTCCTGCTCGTGTCTCACCATGGGCATTCTTCCAGGCTCCCTCTTGCCAAGACGGGCTGGACTCACATGGTAATGGTGGCCTCTTTTAGAAACAGGACCAGCTGGATTCCCCAGAAGGTGGACAATTGAGGGAAGGGAACAGACACCCCAACAAGGAGAGACCAAACCAATGAGAAGGGGGAGCCGCCAAGAATAAACTGAAAGCCCCTTGAATTTATTAAAAAAAAATCTATTTCCTACCCCTGGCCCGCTCTGTTCTTGCTGTAACTGTTTCTATCTCTGTGTTTATAAAATGCATTATCCAGGCAAATTTTTATTTTCAATCTTTGTGTCTTCTCCCCCCCCCCCTTTCCTCTTTCTCTTTTTGTCTTTGAGTTATTTTCAACGTCCCCTTTTTTTGGTCCATATGGTTTCTGGATTATCATGTAATTATTTGTCTGGCTTTTAATTGGATCATGAAGGCTGGCTCAGAAGAAAGAGAACAAGGAAGTAAGAAAAAAATTATTTATTGATATTAAACCCAAAACCCCCAAGACCCCAAGCTTCTGTATAAACTACTGCGAGAGGGTGGGTGTTTTACAACATTGTATAGAAAGAAATTGGTGTAAAAGGCTTACTGGGGCACGGAGGTGCTGGTGTGAGCATGAACATCTTTCTGCCCCTATGCACAAGGTAAGCGAGCAAGAATTGTGTGTTCCTGCCTGTGTGCACCAGTGTATCTATGTGAGCAGCTGTATAAATGTGCATCTCTACTTTTGAGTGTGAACAGTTTTGACAGAGGAACATACTCCTCCCTCTGTGTGCTGGGCATGAGTGGGCTGGAGTTGTGAGCGTTATGTCCTTATGCTCCTATGCATGCATTGCTGCAAATGGCTGTGGGATTGTATCATCAAATTTTAGGCCAGAAGGGACCATTAGATCATCTGGTCTGATCTGTATATTGCAGACCATTACATTTAACCAGTTACCCCTCTGTGCAGCTCAATCACTTTTGTGTTTGGCTAAAGTCTATCTTCCAGAGAGGCATCCATGCTTGATTTGAAGAGGTAGAGAATCCACCACTTCCCTTGGTAGTTTGTTCCACTAGTTACCCTCACTGTTAAAAATTGTGCCTAAGTTCTAACTTAAATTAGTCTAGCGCCAGGCTCTAGCCAGCAGTTCTTGCTAGATTAAAGACCTCTTTAGTACCCAATATTTTCTCCCCATGAAGATACTTTGATACTGAAATCAAGTCACTTCTCAGTCTTCTGTCTGAGAAGATAAACAGATGGAGCTCTTTAAGTCTGTTACTGTAAAGTATTCTCCACAGCCCTGAAATCACTTTTGTGGCTCTTCTCTATGCTCTGTCCAGTTTCTCCACATCCTTGAAATATGGACTCCAAAACTGGATGCAGTATTCTGGTATCAGTCTGACTAATACCGTGTACAGGGGTAAAATTACCCTCTTACTTCTGCTCAGTACTCCCCTGTTTATATATCTAAGGATCTTATTGGTCCTTTTTGCATCACTGGGAGTTGCTTGTCTATTGTGACACCTAAATCCCTTTCAGTGCCCCTGCTTTCCAGAATACAGTCTGTAGGTGTGAGCAATCATTCCTTGTTCCTATATGTATAACTTTGCATTTGGGTGTATTAAAACACATTTTGTTTGAATGGGCCCAGTTTACTAAGCAATTCAGATTGCTCTGTAGAACTGCTCTGGCCTCATTCTGCCAATCTTTGTGTTATCAACAAATTGTGCAAACAGTGATTTTTATATTTCCAGATCACTGCTGAAAATCTGGCCTAGTAGCAATCCCTGTGGAACCCCTCTAGAAACACTTCTCTTCAATGATAATTTTCCACTGCCAACTATTTGAGATCTGTCAGCCAGTTTAACATGTGCTCTAGTGATATTATATAGTGCTATTTTTTAATCAGAATGTTCTTGTGCTGTACTAAGTCAAACACCTTACAAAAGTCTGTCTGATACATATATGCAGTTACCGTTTATGAACCAAAATTTTAATCACAACAAAGAATGAAATCAGATTTGCATGACAAGACCTGTTTTCCATGAAATCATCTTGACTGGCATTCATGATCTCTCCAACCTTTAATTCTTTATTAATAGAATCCTATTTTTAGTTTTTCTATTATTTTTCTTGGGATTGTTGTCAGGCTAACCATTCTATAGTTATTTGGGTCAATCCTGTGACATTACCCAGGGTACAGTCTGAACTGTTGAACAGCCGTCCCCCCTAAATTCTCCAACCTGGGATGCCTTTTATGCTGCTGTGAGAGCAACCACTCCTGGTCTGCTCTCTCACAGCCTCCAGCATGTAAATTACTTCGTTATACTGTATGAGTGCTATGGCCAGCCACTCATTAATACACGGCGAGGCAACACCAGCAAATTCTCAGTCCCAGACTTCCCCCAGAAATGTGTGTCTTGTACTGCCCAACCCTCTCCTGGACAACACAAGCTCATACAAAGTCTGTTATTTATTAATAGGAAATGATATGCACAAATCCTGTTATCTCAAATAGAGTTTCCCAAACACTTGAATCCAAGCACACTGGTTTAGATAAGACCATAAAACAAGTTTATTAACTACAGAAAGATTTTAAGTGATTACAAGTAATGAGGCATAAAAGTTAGACCTGGTTACAAAGAAATAAAAGGTAAAATACAACTAATACCCAATTTAACAAGCTAAGTGAATTGAAAGCAAAAGTCTCACCACATGCTTCAGCAGTCTTACTGGCTGACTTCCTCAGTACAAAGCAGTTTCTTTGTTTCTCAAGTGTTGCAGCTACTGTGGGTAGAGAGAAAGGGAGCATCTGTTCCTCATTCTGGTATCTTTTCCTATTCTTTGAGAATCATCTCGTGCTGGGGTTCAGGAGACAAGAAGTCTGTGGGGACTGGAACCTCCAGCTGTTCCTTTGCCAAGATGTTAATTTCTCACTTACACCCTTTTTCCTGCCAAAGAATGGCCACTCAACCAGGTGATAGTCCATTTGATTTCATTGACACCTGACTGAGGCATCAGTTTGCCTTTTGTCTCTGAGGAACTAGTTTGTACCTGCTTCCCCAGATTTGGAATGTCTTAACATTATACAGGCAGTGCTCAGACTTACGACACAATTGGTTCCTGATAATCTCATCTTAAGTTGAAAACGTCGTAACGCGAATTTCCCATAGGATCAATGTTGGATCAAGTGTCATAAAATTGAACCCGACATCTTAAAGTCGAAACACAATGACAATTTATAAACGTAAGTGCCATTTGTCGTAAATCAAATGTCATAAATTTGAGGACTGCCTGTACAGTAGAATCTTATAAATTGTTGCCAAACATATTTTGCCAGGACAGTAATGATCAGCAAATTATGAGTCTTTAAATGATACCTCACAGGACATACTTTGTACAAAATGTATCATAGTTTTGTAAAAGGGGTGAATATAAGGGTACAGACTGTCACACATCCCACTTCCCCTTCTTGAATATTGGCATGCCAATGTCATGCCAATCTTCTAGAATTTCCCTGGTATTCTGAGAGTTATTAAAATTAACCTTAATGGGCCAGAGATCTCAGCCAACCCTTTTAGGATTCTTACATGCAAATTATCCAGGCCTGCTGATCAAAAAATGTGTATCCCTTTTAGAGGATATTTAACATCCTCCTTAGTTATTAATGGATTGGAAAGTATTTTATCATCATTGTTACATCATCCTGCTTCTTTCCAAATACAGAACAGGAATATTTATTGAACATTTATCCTTTCCTGCATCATTAACAATTCTGTCATCTCCATTTAGTAATGGGCCCGTGCCATTGATTGGATTTCTTTTGTTCTTTGAGTGCTTGCTCATATCAATTCCAGTTAGGTGCGTGTGCGCGCCTTGTGCATGGATGTCGGAAACTTTTTCCCTAGCAGCTACCCGGTGGGCTGGCTGAGGAGCCCCTGGAGTGGCGCCGATATGGCACTCTATATAAGACCCTGTCAGCCCAACCCCCTTTCAGTTCTTCTTACCACCTGTGACGGTTCTTGGAACAGTGGGCTCTTGTTTATCAAGTGTTCTGCTAATTCCTAGCTTTCTCTTATCTTCATAGTTACCTGTGTTAGTTATTTGTTGATAGTTATCTTAGTTTTAAATGTAGTTTAGTGGTTACTGTAGTGTTAAGTGTAGTTTAGTAGTTGGGTGCAGTTCCGCCCTTCAAATGACTGCCCTGCGGGACTCTGGGGCATGCCATCCCAGGGCTTCAAACCCTGCCGTTCTTGTAACAAGCCCATGCCCACGGGTGATCCCCAGGACTCCTGCCTTAGGTTTCTGGGGGAGGGCCGTCAGGCTGACAAGTGCAAGATCTGCAAAGCGTTCAAGCCCCGAACAAGAAAAGAGAGGGAAATCCATCTCAAGCAACTCCTCATGGAATATTCATTGTGTCCCTCCCAAGACGTGGGACCAAGCGCCTCGGTGTGCAGTGCTCCCCCAATGGTACCGGCCATGGCACTGCAAAAGATCCCGCGCCTGCCTCGGGACCGACGAGCTCCTGGGCCCCAAAGGTGTCCATCCTGGCACTGCTCTCACTCCCCGGTCGCTCGAAAAAAGCAAGCCTTGGGAGGACCCTCCATTAGGCCCGAAGCAGTCGCTGCAGCCCCAACCAAGCAAACTTCGGACCAGGCCTCTAAACCTAACAAAGCCGCTAGACAAATGCCTTCCACTCCAGATACCCTTGAGGCCGCCAAAGGGCTCATTGAAATGATGGCACCCGTGTCCCCAATTCAAGCACCGGCTGCGGCCCAAGTCCCGGTACTGTCTAGGGGCAAACTGGTGATGTTTGGACTGTCAGCTCTTAGACCAGCATCTCCACACCACTCTGAGTCCCGGCGTCATTCGGAGTCTCGGCACCGCTCCACGTACTGGTCTGACTCACGACACTGGTTAGACTCGCGGCGCTGGTCCCACAGCCCCGACCTTCGGAACTGTTCACGCTCAAGGTCACTGTCAACTGCCAGAATATGGTCCCGCTCGAGGTCCAGATCGCGCTTGGCAACCTCATGGCACCGTTCGGACCAAAACCGTTCGGGGCACCAATCCCCCTGCTGGCTGTCGCCGGGGCACCAACCGTGTGGGCTTTCCTCCCCGAGGCTTGGTGCCTGGCTATAGCAAGCATAATTACCAACCTCTGCAGGTTTCCCACCACCACAGCGAGGCAGTGTGTCAGGTTGCTGGGTCACATGGTGTCCTGCACCTATGTGGTGCAATACGCCAGACTAAGCCTCAGGCCTCTCCAGACGTGGTTAGTGGTATATTGACCAGGCCACAACAATCTAGATATGGTGCTCACGGTCCCAAGATGCACACTCGACTCCCTACGTTGGTGGCTGGTCCCTGTATGGTGGGTGCCGGGGTCCCATTCCTGCCGAGTGTCCAGAATGTACTGTCGGACAGCTTGAGCAGGCGTTTTCTCATGCACGAATGGTCGATTTGCCCAGACATCATTCACTCTTTTTTCCGCATCTGGGAGTTTCCCAAAATCAACCTGTTTTGCTTCGCGGACCAACAGGAAGTGCCCAGCCTTCTGCTCCTTCCGGGGTCACAGCCTAGGCTCAATCGCAGATGCCTTCCTGATCACGTGGTCAGACCAACTGCTTTATGCCTTCCCGCCATTTCTGCTGGTCCACAAGGTGTTCCTCAAGGTCCACCAGGATAAGGTGGACGTCATACTGGTGGCCCCTGCCTGGCTGTGCCAGTGTTGGTACCCTATCCTGCTGGACCTGTCAATTTGGGCTCCCCTACACCTACCTCTCAGCCCCGACCTCATCTCACAGAACCATGGTAGTCTCCTACACCCAGACCTTCAGTCGCTCCACCTCACAGCCTGGAGGATCCGTGGTTGAACCAGGCTGAGCGTGCCAGTTCGGACTTGGTAAGGCAGGTGCTCCTGGAAAGTCGCAAGCCTTCAGTTAGACTTACTTATGAAGCTAAATGGAAAAGGTTTTCCAGCTGGTGCGCTCAGCAGCAGGTGCCCCCAACTCCAGGCTTCAATCCTGTGCATCCTGGACTGTCTGATGTTCTTGAAGGACCAGTACTTAGCTTTTGGATCCTTTCAGGTTCACCTCACAGCGATTTCTGCGTTCCACCCAGGGGCGGCCGGGCGCTCGGTGTTTGCACACCCGGTCGTGTGGCGTTTCCTCAAAGGCTTGGAAAAAATGCATCCTCCAAGGAAGCCGCCTGTGCCTATCTGGGACCTTAACTTAGTTCTTTCCTGCCTTATAGGCCCTCCTTTCGAGCTGCTGGCCTCCTGCTCACTTCTCTATCTTTCCTGGAAAGTTGCCTTCCTAGTGGCCATCACTTCGGCACGTCGGGTGTCTGAGCTACGGGCTCTCACATGTGAACCATCTTATACCATTTTTCATAAAAATAAAGACTTCACCAAGCTTTCCTGCCAAAAGTGGTGTCCTGTTTCCATTGTAAGTCAAGATGTTTTCCTGCTGTTTTTTTACCCAAAACCATATGCTAACCTTTGGGAACAACGCCTCCATTCGCTGGACATTAGGAGGGCGCTCACTTTCTATATAGACCAAACAAAGCCATTCCGTAAGACAACCCAGTTGTTCGTCGCCATTGCAGAGCGGATGAAAGGTCTCCTCCCAGCGGATATCTTCGTGGATCACCGCGTGTATTCATACCTGCTACAACTTGGCAAACGTCCCTCTGCCTACTGTCACGGCTCACTCCACAAGAGCTCAGGCATCAGCAGCAGCCTTTCTAGCAAACGTTCTCCTCCAGGAAATCTGCAGGGCTGCCACGTGGTCCTCAGTGCACACCTTCACATCCCACTACGCCATCATTCAGCACTCTCGTGATGATGCAGCCTTTGGCAGAGTGATTCTTCAGTCTGCGGTTCCTTGACTCTGACCCCACCTCCGAGGTAAAGCTTGGGAGTCACCTAACTGAAATTGATATGAGCAAGCACTCGAAGAAGAAAAACCTTTCTGTAACTGTTGTTCTTCGAGATGTTGCTCATATCTATTCCATTTCCCCCCACCCCCATCGGAGTAGCCGGCAAGAAGGAACTGAAGGGGGGTCGGGCCAGCAGGGTCTTATATAGAGTGCCATATTGGCGCCATTCCAGGGGGCTCCCCAGCCAGCCCGACGGGTAGCTGCTAGGGAAGAAGTTTCTGACATCCGTGCATGCGGTGCGTGCACGCACCTAACTGGAATAGATATGAGCAACACATCTCGAAGAACAACAATTACAGAAAGGTGAGTAACTGTTTTTTTCTCATATACTTTAAAAATGCCTTCTTATCCTCAGCTCTGCCAGCCATGCACTTTTCCTTAATGTTTTTAGATTCCCTTATCAATTGCCTAAATTTCATAACTTCTAATTTATATAAATTGCTATATATTCCACCCTTTTCCATTTTTTACATATATATTATTTCTAATTGCTGTCTTCACTTCACTGAACCAGGATGAGCTTTTACCCAAAGTTATTCTTTTTTGTGATTGTGGAATCGTGGCTTTTTGGCCATCAAATAAATTCTTAAAGAACTCCCAATTTTCACTCACGTTTTTCTGTCTGAATATTTCCTCCCAATCAGTTTCACTCATAGTTTTCCTCAGCTTTGGGAAATTAGCTCTTCTGAAGCACCAAATTACATATTACTGGTTAGGACCATCCTCTTTTTTCTTGTATTGAATGTAATCAGGTAATGATCACTGGTCCCTAGGCAACTGGCAACTTCCAGTCCAATGATTTGGGTGCAATACCTTGTTTGTTAGAAAATTATCATCTATAATGTTTAGAAACTAATAATTTCTACTGGCTATATGAGTCTTCTAGCTAGTGTCTTGCAAATTGAAGTTCCCTGTATCAACACAGTTTTTCTTTCTGTGCATCAGACAGATGTTTAAGAAGTAACATCCTGTTTGGTTTGATTCAGTGTTCTGTAGCAGACCACCTTTGGCCTTGTCAGGACATTGATTCCCCTGCATTCAAATTCAATTAATTTTTTGTGAATCATGTACTCCTTTTCTGTGTACTGGGCATAAGGGGCTGTGAAATTGTCCTGGCCCTCTATTGGGTGTGAGTATGAGCAGCTGCTAGAGAGGTGAGAATGATGTGCTGGGTGTCAGCCTGAGGCTGTGTGAATGTAAGATTTGTGTGCTCCTTCCCCTGTGCATGAATGGCTTGTTAGGAGAAGCACATGCTCTTGCCCTGCTCCCCAGAGAGGGAGTGAAATGGCTATGGGATTATGAGAACTCTGTGTTCCTGTGGATGGAGTCTGGGGGTAAATAGCAATGGAGTGTGATATTCATATGCTGCTGTTCCAGAAGTGAATCAGTGACTATCGGCTATGAGAATTATGCAGTATTGTCCCCCTTGCAGAGGGTATTAGTATGAATGAGTATGGGAATGGAAGGATACCCACATCTGTTAGTGGGTGTGAGAATTATGTAGCCACCAGAGTTTATGAATCATACTCCTTCCTCTGGCTGCAGGTTGAGTATGACCTGCCATTGAGGTGTGGGAGGAAGTAGGTGTAAATGAGAGAATTCATACGTTCCTGCTCTGGTGAACCCAGCATGGAAATGGACATCTGGAAGGGGAGTGAACTGGATGTTCTTGTCCATATGCACCGGGACCTGAGTATGGGCAGCTGTAGGTGTGTGGTAACCATGCCCTGTCCATGTGACCAAGTGTGAGATGTGTGTGCATCTGCTGCTGTGAACTGGAGCCTGACTGAGCAACATGGGAGAATCATGCACTCCTGTTTTTGTGTACCTAAGGACTGAGTGTGAGCCACTGTGGGAATGAGTTGTTCTGCCCCTGTGCACCAGCATGGGTGTGAGCATGGGAATGTAACAATTGTGTGTTCCTGCTCCTGTGCACCAGGAGCAGCCATTCAGAGACTTGCACACTGGACACAGGATTTTCTTCTGTTAAGATGAAACTGACTGCAGGAATTGGGAGTGACAGAACATCATGAATTGTTTTATATTCAGTATAAAATCTCTCAGTTAATGCAGTGTTAAGGGCATCTGACGGATGTGCACCAAGTCACAGAAAAGTGTAGGGCTGGAAGGGACCTCAAGAGGTCATCTAGCCCAGCCCGCTGTGTTGAGGTAGAACCAAATCTACCTAGAGCATTTTTTTGTCCAACCTGTTCTTAAAAACCTTCAGTGATGGAGATTCCACAACCTCCATTGGAAGTCCATTCCAGTGCTTAACTATACTTGTAATTAGTAAGGTTTTTTTTTACTAATATGTAACCTAAATCTCTCTTGCCGCAGATTAAGACCATTACTTCTTGTCCCACCTGCAGTGGACATAGAGAACACTTGATCACACTCGTTCTTTATAACAGCCCTTAACATATTTGTAGACTATTTTCAAGTCCCCCACCTCCCCCAAGTCTTCTTTTCTCAAGACGAAACATACCCAGATTTTAACCTTTCCTCATAGGTCAGATTTTCTGAATATTTTACCATTTTTGTTGCTATCCTCTGAACTCTCTCGTTTGTCCCCATTTTTCTTAAAGTGGGGTGATCAAAATTGGATACAACGTTAGCTGAGGCCGCACCAGTGCTAAGTAGAGGGGATGATTACCTCTAGCATCTTGCATACAACAGTCCTGTTAATACACCCCAGAATGACATTTGTCTTTTTCCAGCAGCATCATGTTGTTGACTCTCATTCAATTTGTGATCCACTATAACCCCCAGATCCCTTTCTGCAGTACTTCACCTGGCTAGTTATTCCCCATTTTGTATTTGTGCATTTATGTTTTCCCTCCTAAGACCTGGTCTACACTGGGGGGGGGGGTCGAACTAAGATACGCGACTTCAGCTACGTGAATAGCGTAGCTGAAGTCGAACTACCTTAGTTCGACTGACCTACCCGTCCTGACGCCGCGGGATCGAAGTCTGCGGCTCCCCCGTCGACTCCGCCACCGCCGTTCGCGGTGGTGGAGTTCCGGAGTCGACGGGAGCGCGTCCGGAGTTCGAACTATTGCGTCTAGATTAGACGCGATAGTTTGAACTCCGAGAAGTCGAACTCTCCGCGTCGACCCGGCGGGTAAGTATGGACCTACCCTAAGTGTAGTTCTTTGAAAGATAGGAAATGTTAAAGGTCTGAGCAGTATACACATGCCACATTGCACTTACTGGGCCATATACTCTTCTTTGCATCTGCCTAACCTGACTGAAACCACTGGCTGTGGAGTTTGCCCAAGGTATATTACGGGCTCACTTGACAGCCTGGTTCATGCTTAAAAATACTGCATAGGTTCAGTGAGGCTGCACTTCAGCATGCTCTGATAACCTTTCACATTTCCTTTCTTGACTCTGGGGTATTTACATTTTCATATGCATATTTGTATTTCAATTTCAGTAGGTTTTTTTATTATTATTTTTAAGAAAACCGCTCATGCCCTGATAAACCTGGAAAGCCACTTCCTAACATGTAGTGTTTTTTGTAACTCAAGAACAGGTTCCTTTCAAAGGACTCTCTAATATCAGCACTAAACAGATGTTTTAACACTGAAGACATTTAAACACCTCCAACAGGCAGATCTTACGCTGATGGGAGCCAGATAGGTACCAAAATAGATGGACACAGTGAAGTCCAGCCAGCTATTTAAAAAAAAGAAAGGAGGAAGACCAAAAAAGTGCTGTATGGCTAAAGTGGCAAAGTCTGAGGTTCGTCAAGCCAAGCAAGTATCTTTCAGACAATGGAAATCCAACTTTACTGAAGCCAATGGAAAGGAGCACAAATTACAGCAGACAATATGTAAGACAGAAAGCAGAAGAACTAATGTGATCTTGGGATGCACAAATGGAATCTCAAATAGGAGCTGAGAGGTTATTTTATGTGGACGTGACCGCTGCTGGAATACTGTGTCTATTTCTGGTGTCCACAATTCAAGAATGATTGTGATACATTGGAGAGGATTCAGAGAGGAGCCATGAAAATGATTAAAGAACATCTCTACCCCGATATAATGCTGTCTTCAGGAGCCAAAAAAAAAATCTTACTGTGTTATAGGTGAAACTGCGTTATATTGAACTTGATTTGATCCGCAGGAGCGCGCAGTCCTGCCCCTCCAGAGCGCTGCTTTACCGTGTTATAGCCGAATTCGTGTTATATCAGGTGGTGTTATAATGGGGTAGAGGTGTATTAGAAAACCTGCCTTATAGTGATTGAGCTCCTTTAGTAACTATGTAGCTTACCAAAGAGAAGATTAAGTGGTGACTTGATTACAGTCTGTAAGTACTTACATGTAGAACAAATCTTTAATAATGGGCTCTTCAGTCTAACATAGACAGGTATACCATGACCCAATGGCTGGAAGCTGAAACTAGACAAATTCAGACTGGAAATAAGGTATACATTTTTAATGGTGACGGTAATTAACTATTGGAACCATTTCCAAGGTTCCCGGTGGATTCTCCATCACTTACCATTTTTAAATGAGGATTGCATATTTTTCTAAAAGTATGCTCTAGGAAGTACTTCAGGGAAGTTCTATGGTTTGTGATATATGTTAGACTAGGTCACAATGGTCACTTCTGGCATTGGAATCTATACATCTACGAGGTAGATTATGAAGAGCAAATAACTAAAGACCTACAAGCAAGGATTTCTTAAGGATATGAGAAACTGAAAGACAGCCTGTAAGAGAATCAGTGGGCCTGCTGGAATATCTGGAAGTAGAGAGATTAAGGGCACTGCAAAGTAGCTACATTTTTTTGCATTGTTTTTTGCCATGGACGTTAACAGGAGATCTACTCCGAACCTACTTTTTTCAGTGAGAAATGTATTCTTTTCCACTGTTGAAAGGTAGTGTTGAAAAAAAGGTGCTGAAACACACGCAGAGAGAGCAACAATACAGGATTTTATTTGTATTATAGGGCAGCAATAGCTGCTCTGCAATTAAAATTGTAACAGTTCCTGTTGAAAGCTGAATTTTGCAGGATGTATAAGACATGTTGCTGCAGTGTTCTTGGTGAGCACTAGTGCATGGTGTCATGCTGAAGGTCTATCATTTGGCACAGAAATAGTTGTTAGACTTTGGTTTTGGATTTAGGGAATGTAATGCTGCAGCTGGCATGCCACTATAGATCTCCAGCACACTATGTAAACTCCGGACATGAGCTGTTACACCCATAAAATATCCTATAGATCAGTAGAAGGTACACTGAGTCACAAGCTAGGACCCCATGACTTTTAGATTAACCTCATACAGTGACTTACCATTATCATTTGTATGCTTTGCAACCCTCATTATTGAACAAAGCCTGAGGTCCCAACTGGGATACAGGCTGGTAACTATAGTTCCTTCTATTTTATTCATAGGTATTAAGTCCACTGTGATGTTAGTTTTCCTATTGCATAACACAGATCATAACACTTTGTTCAGTAGTTCCTGTGTCAAGTTTACAACTTATTAACAGCCCAAAAACTTCATTAACAGAGGTAAAGTTGCCTAATCGTGCCTCATGCCTGCTCTTATTTATTAATTTAAATGGCTGGCTAAACTTAATCTGCTGAAAACCAGGAAAAGAGGTAAGATGCATTCCACCTTAACAATACAATCTTATCTCTGCCCCTTGGATCTGAGAGTGGTTCAGTAAGGGTGGTACCATAAGAAGATGACATGAGGAAGGACTATAAGAATGTGTCATTGTTTGTGTTGTGCTCCACTGAACTGCTGCATTTATCTGCATGCATTGCAGTTGTGTCCACTGTCAGGTATAGCAATACTGAATGGTGGAGAGATTAGTTGGAGCAGATTGGCAGAACTGTCAGTGAGATTTGAGAGGTGCATAAATTCTCAGCCAGAAGGGACCACTGTGATCATCTAGTCTGATGTCCTGTAGAACACAGGCCATACAACTTCCCCAGAATAATTCCTGTTTGAACTAGAGCAGATAATATTAAAGGGCAAGCAGTATCAGCCCTCCTGGGCCTGTACCATGCACTGAGCACGCTCATTCTCAGCTCCTACTCTAGTCTGAGCACTATGTGCCTGTCCCATTCACTCAGAGAGAGGGCTAATGTTCAGAGCAAAAATTGCTTGAGTGGAGGATTTGAACTCATCCTTGGATTCTAGCAGTCCATACTATAAATTTCATGAAGATTTGTGTCTTAGATTTTCCCTAGCTCTACATTCATAATAATTATAAAAATCTGAAAATGTTAAAAGCATCACATGTTGGAGGGGGTGGGGGGAAGGCTGTATATCATGAACCCCTTGACCAAATGATTTGGTGGTTGGTTGTATGGGTGTGGGGGAGGGGTTTGCAGTATTACTACCCTTAGTTCTGCACTACTGCTGGTGCTATCACTGCCTTCAGTGCACCAGCTGCAGGCTGGGAGTCCAGCTCTGAATGCAGAGCCACCACCAGCAGCAGCACAGAAGTGAGGATGGCATGGTATGGTATTGCCACCCTTACTTCTGCACTGCTGCCCACAGACCTGGGCTCTCGGTTAGCAGCCGCCACTGCGCGTGTGAGGAGCTGGGAGGAAGAGGTGTAAGGAGCTGAGAGTGAGAGGGTGTGCTGCTGGAGGACTGAGGAGTACAAGTGTTATCAGACACCAGGCGGAAGGTCTTGTGGTGAGGATAAAGAAAGTGTTTGGAGGAGGCCATGGGAAAGTAGCCCAGGGAGTTGTAGCTGTCATGCAGCTGTTACAGGAGGCACTATAGACAGCTGCAATCCACAGGGCCCTGGGCTGGAACCCAGAGTGGAGGGCAGGCCCGGGTTCCCCCCAAATCCTCCCAACTCCTGATCCAACACAGGAAGATCTCCGAGGCTAGCAAAATCTGCCAATAAGTGCAGGACCCACCAAGGTAGAGGAGGAACTTTGTCACAAGGGTATAACACAATACAGTAGCTGGAAGTTGAAGCTGGACAAATTCAGATGGGAAATAAGATGTAATTTTTGAATGCTGAGAGTAACCATTGGAACAATTTACCAAAGGTTGTGGTGGATTCGCTATTACTGACCATTTTAAATCAAGATTGGATATATTTTTAAAAGATCTGCTCTAGGAATTATTTTGGGGAAGGTCTGTGGGCCTGTTTTCAACAGGAGGTCAGACTAGATGATGACAATCATCCCAGGTCTCGGAATCTATGAATACGCCGAGTTTATGAAGCGATTTCAGATCACTCTGTATGACTACCCTGTCCTCCTCATTATTTACCATTCCACCAAACTTTGTCATCCATACATTTTATCAGTAGTGATTTTATATTTACTTCCAGAACATTGATAAAAATGTTGAATAGTACTGCTTGCTGTAGAACCCCACTAGAAATATTCCCATTCAATCATGATTACTCAGTGACTGCTACCTTTTGTGGTATGTCAGATAGCCAGTTCTTAATCCATTTAATTTGTGTTCTGATACTTAATAGTGGGAATTTTAAAATCAGAATGTGTGGTGCAAAATCAAATGCTTTACAGAAGTCTGCTACAACTATGCAGTGACCTTTATCAACTAAACTTGATCTCAAAGAATGAAGTCAAGTTTGTTTAACAAGTCATATTTTCCATTAAAAGAACAGGAGTACTTGTGGCACCTTAGAGACTAACAAATGTATTTGAACATGAGCTTTTGTGGGCTACAGCCCACTTCTTCGGATGCATAGACTGGAACATATATTGAGGAGATATATATACACATACAGAGAGCATGAAAAGGTGGGAGTTGTCTTACCAACTCTGAGAGGCCAATTAAGTAAGGGGGAAAAAAAAACTTTGGCCTCTCAGAGTTGGTAAGACAACTCCCACCTTTTCATGCTCTCTGTATGTGTATATATATCTCCTCACTATATGTTCCAGTCTATGCATCCGAAGAAGTGGGCTGTAGCCCACGGAAGCTTATGCTCAAATAAATTTGTTAGTCTCTAAGGTGCCACAAGTACTCCTGTTCTTTTTGTGGATACAGACTAACACGGCTGCTACTCTGAAACCTGTCATTTTCCATTAAAATGATGTTGACTGGCATTAATTATATTCCTATTCTTAATTAATTGAATCCTGTATCAGCTTTTCCACTATTTCCCTCAGGTCTGATGTCAGGCTATCTGGCTTATAGTTAACTGGTTTTTCCACTTCTCCTGTTTGGAAAAGTGTTATTGTATTGGTATTCACTCTTCTACAATTTCCCTCATATTCCAAGATTTATTAAAAATTATCATTAGCAGGCCAAAAATCTCCTCAGCCAATTCTTTTAGGACTCTTGGGTGCAAGTTATCCAAGCCTGCAGATTTAAAAAACATTTATCCCTAGTAGAAGTTGTTTAACATCCTCCTTCATTACTAATGGAATGGTAATCCCTTCGTCATCCTCATATATACGAATACATTATCCTGTTTCCTTCCAGACACACAACAAGAAATATTTATTGACCACTTCTGCCCTTTCTGCGTCATTATTAACAATTTTAACATCTCAATCTAATAATGGGCCCATACCATTGCTGGGATTTCTTTTATTCCTAATCTATTTTAAAATACCTTATTGTCTTTAATTCTGCAAGCCATGGACTTTTCCCTGTTTTCTTTAGCTTCCCTTATCAATTTTCTACCACTTCATAAATTCTAATTCATATTAATTGCTATTTATTTCTCCTTCTATTTGTTATGTTGCTTTTTTTATTTCTAATTACTGTCTTCACATCACCACTGAAACAGGATGGACTTTTTAACCAAAGTTGTCCTCTTTCGTGATTGTGGAATTATGGCTTTTTAGCCATCTAATCTTAAAGAACTTCCAATTCCATTCACAACATCAGCCCATTTTGGGTGTCAGCAGAGCTTCCGTGTGCTGGAGCTGGGGCTGTGCATCCCCCCACCATGGCTGGGGCTGTCAGCACCCCCCCCCCCGCCCCATGGGGCTCCAGCTGTCATTTCTCTCCCAACCCTGACCCCTAGTTATTTTTAGCAAAGTCACAGACAGATCACAGGATACTGTAATTTTTGTTGATTGCTTGCAACCTGTCCATGACTTTTACTATAAGTAACCATGACAAAATCTTAACTTAATCAGTACTGATCAAATATGTTATCTAGGGCCCTACAGTATACTGAGGAACCTAGGTCCCCATCGCTGTCAGGATCCTTTGGTACATGAGTCTAGGATTTCAATGGTACCATCCTCCTCTCTGGTACCAACTCCATTCAAGGGTTATGTCCCACCACCCCTACTTCTCCTCCTTCTGACTCTCAACATAGTGCAAGCGCTTTGCCCATCTATTCTCCTAGAGCTCACTCCCTAGATTATGTTGTAGAGAGGGATTGTAGGATGTTCCGCTACTCTAAACACAGTAGGGATTATCGAGTTTCCCATGTGCCCTGGTACTCATCCCCGTGGGCCCTTTTTTTCTTTCCCTTATAGTGCCCCACCATGGCCAAAATGGAATCCCTCAGACATTATTGGCAACATACTTCCAATCACAGAGTGAGAGAGTGACTTGGGCATAAGTCTACTTAGCCACGGGAGCTTTCTGTTCAGATTAAACAACCTGGAGTACCCTCAGAGGAGGAAAAGCAGCCCAGGGAAGAGGAAATTCAGGCAGTGGTGGCCATCTCCTCTGTCTTTGGATGAGGTGGTGATTCCTTCGACATCATCTTATTCAATAACTTCAAGTTTCATTAAAAGAGTGGCAGAATCACAGTAGCTCCACCTTAAAGGGCTTCAAGAATCTCCATATAAATTGTTAGATATTCTGTACACATCTTTGCTGGGATGAGTTGCTCTCCCAATTAATGAGGCTCTATTAGAATCTGCAAAGAATATCTGGCATAGAGAGTACACTTATAAAGTTTTGTGGATGATACCAAACTGGGAGGGGTTGCAAGTGCTTTGGAGGATAGGATTAAAATTCAAAATGATCTGAACAAACTGGAGAAATGGTCTGAAGTCAATAGGATGAAATTCAATAAGGACAAATGCAAAGTACGAACAATCAGTTGCACACATACAAAACGGGAAATGACTGCCTAGGAAGGAGTACTGCGGAAAGGGATCTGGGGGTCATAATGCACTACAAGCTAAATATGAGTCAACAGTGTAACACTGTTGCAAAAAAAGAGAACATCATTCTGGGATATATTAGCAGGAGCGTTGTAAGCAAGACACGAGAAATAATTCTTCCACTCTACTCCACGCTGATTAGGCCTCAACTGAAGTATTGTGTCCAGTTCTGGGCGCCACATTTCAGGAAAGATGTGGACAAATTGGAGAGAGTCCAGAGAAGAGGAACAAAAATGATTAAAGGTCTAGAAAACATGACCTATGAGGGAAGATTGAAAAAATTTGGTTTGTTTAGTCTGGAAAAGAGAAGACTGAGAGGGGACATAAGTTTTCAAGTTTGTACAAGGTTGTTACAAGAAAGAGGGAGAAAAAATTGTTTTTCTTAACCTCTGAGGATAGGACAAGAAGCAAGGGGCTTAAATTGCCACAAGGGAGGTTTAGGTTGGTGTGGCAAATTGCCGGCACTATTATGATGGGTCTCTTGCTTTCTCTTCTTTGGGGGGGAGGGCACTCAGGGTGCCATTTCTTGCCCCTGAATTGGAATATTAATTGCCCCACTAGTGTCCTTGAGGAGGGGAGTGGAGAGGGAGGGACCTGGGCCCACCCTCTACTCCAGGTCCCAGCCCAGGGGCCCTGAGGATAGTGGTGAACCACTTGAACTGACAGTTCCTTCCCCGGGCTACTTCCCTCTCCTGCCCTTCAGCTTGTGGGGGGGCTTCCTGCCCTCCCTCTGCACAGGCCAGGTGCCCCTTACCTAGGGTCTTGGACTTCTTAGCCCACCACAGCACTCCTCCAAACTTTCCTCTGTTTTCTCTTCAAACTGTTCTTTGCTCCAACTCCTTCAAACTGTTCTCTGCTCCAACACCAATCCTTTCTGCTCCTACTCCCACACTGTCTGATTGAAGCAGTGGTTTTTATCATGTGACTGACTGCAGGTGCTCTAATTGGCTTCAGGTGCTCTAGTTAATCTATAGTAAACTTTCTTCCCCTTACAGGGAATAAGGCTCCCTTCTAACCCTCTCCTGCTGCCCTCTGGCCATGCTGTATCACAGTTGGACATTAGGAAAACTTTCTAACTGTCAGAGTGGTTAAGCACTGGAATAAATTGCCTAGGGAGATTGTGGCATCTCCATCATTGGAGATTTTTAAGAGTAGGTTAGACAAACACCTGTCGGGAATGATCTAGATAATACTTAGTCCTGCCATGAGTGCAGGGGATTGGGCTAGATGACCTCTCAAGGTCCCTTCCAGTCCTATGATTCTATGAATTGCATTAATCATGCTATCGTCATTTAATTCTTAACTGATTGTATCCTGAGTCAGCTGTTTCATGATTTTGCGCAGCATCAGTGTTAGGATATTTGGCCTATATTTATCTTTGATCCCATTTACCCTTTATAAATATTGGCACAACATCAGCTTTCTTCTAGTCTTCTAGTACCTGTCCAGTGTCGTAAGCTTTGTTAATCCATATAAATATTTAACAGAAATCCTCAGCCAATTCTTTTAAAATTCTTTGGTGCAAGTTGTCCTGTACATTTAAAAATGTTTTACTTAGTAGCTGCTGTTTAACAGTCTCCCTAGTTACTATTGGAATAGCAAATATTTCATTATCACTGTAAGATATGGCTACATCATCCAGCTTCTTTCTGTGTTTGGAAATTTACATATTTACTCAACACTTCTGCCTTTCTCTATCATTATTGATGTTTATCACCTCTGTCTAGCAAAGGAACTATACCATGATTAGGATTTCTTCCTAGCATTTTACAGATAATATACCTAAAAGGTTGTACAAGGTCACTTCTAGGAGAGCCAGACTAAAATTCAAGTTTCCTTATATAATAAATGCTTACCCATTTGGCTACTTGGACTCTCAGAAAGATTAGGTCAAATCTATGTATGTGGCTATAATTCTGTGTAATGGGTTGACTACTCCATCCCTGCATCTACAAAGAACCATGAGATACACAGCTGAATTGGCTCATTTCATGGTATTTCTAGTGGTAATGAACAACAAAGAGAGCTGCAGGAAGAAAAAGGATGGTCAATACAATAGAACATAAGAACGACCATACTGGGTCAGACCAAAGGTCCATTTAGCCCCGTATTCTGTCTTCTGACAGTGGCCTATGCCAGGTGTCCCAGAGGGAATGAACAGAACAGGTAATCATCAAGTAATCCATCACCTGTCACCCATTCCCAACTTCTGGCAACAGAGATACCATCCCTGCCCATCCTGGCTAATAATCATTGATAGACTGTGTGCTTGATTGTTTGAAAAGTATGAACTGGGAGTGCTTTGTTCCAGGTGGGCCTTGAGTGGGCCTGACCCTTATAAAAAGGCAGTCAGCTGTGAACCAGTGGAGCGGTGAACAGCGGAGCGGCTAACAGAGGGAGTTTGACTGGGGAGAGCCCACTGAGGCGTTCGACTTGCAGGCTCCTCTGAGTAGTTGCTGCAATACCTGAGGAAGCTCTTAGAAGGAAGGTGATATGGATGGTGAGCGATCAGCTGTTGTGACCTGCACAGGATGTGCCATGTTTGTCTTTCTTCCACAGGACAGAAGCAACGTTGTCGGTACAATGTGCAAGTGGTCTCCATATTGGAAGAGAAGATTCAAGGTCCGTCGAAACAAGTATCAACACTGCGTTGCATACGAGAAAATGAAGATTTCCTGGACAGATGTCAGGATATGCTTCTGCAGTCACAACATTCTGAGGAATCAGAGCATGCTGTGCAGAGGGACAGAAGGATGGTGAAGAAAATTGGTAGCATGTGACCTCCAGAAGAAGAAAGAGGAGCATCCATGTACTAGCAATGCAGATACAGCTGAGCAACCATTTTCATGTTCTCTCCACAGGTACTAATGTGGAGAGTGGACTAGATGATACAGCTGAGGGAAGGGAGCAGAAGGAGACTCCACCGATTGGAAGGCATGAGATGCATTGTCCTAGGGATGGGAGTTCCACAACCACCACTCCCAAGAGAAGGAGGCAGGTGGTGGTGGTCAGGGACTCCCTTCTCAGGGGACTGAGTCATCTATCTGCCATCCTGACTGGGAAAACTGAGAAGTGTGCTGCTTGCCAGGAGCTAAGATTCACGATGTGATGGAGAGACTGCCGAGACTCATCAAGCCCTCAGATGGCTACCCTTTCCTGCTTCTCCACGTGCGCACCGGTGATACTGCCAAGAATGACCTTAAGTGGATCACTGCAGACTGTGGCTCTAGGAAGAAGGATAAAGGAGTTTGAGGCGCAAGTGGTGTTCTCGTCTATCCTCCCTGTGGATGGAAAAGGCCTGGGTAGAGACGGTTGAATCGTGGAAGTCAACGAATGGCGACACAAGTGGTGTCAGAGAGAAGGTTTTGGATTCTTTGACCAGGGATGGTGTTCCAAGAAGAAGGATTGCTAGGTGGAGGAGCTCAGGCCCTGCCGGAGGCACGCAGCTGCAGCGCTGTCAGGGACACTCCTGGACGTGCGCGCTGAGGTGCTGGGGGGATGGCGGGGCTGGGGGGCGAACCTCAGCCCTTCTTGTGGGGGCCCCTGCAGGGCCTGGGGCCTGTGGCATATTGCCCCACTTGCCCTGCCCCCTCTGGGCGGCCCTGGTGTAAGATCTAGGGTACCTGTCGAGCTGGGGTAAGTGACTGGTCTCCTGGGACTGGAAGCGACCTGAATATGCTGTGATTTTTTAAATAAGTGACCAATTATCACTAAGCCCAGTCTGCTTGAATGGCAAGATAGACTGGAGAGTCTAAGGGGACTGTCGGACTCCATGGTGAAACTGTTATCGTAGATCCAGGAGTTCACATTTGTAACTGGTTTGGTGACATCTAATTATAGAACATACCACCAATTTGGGGTATCTGCCCCGTTTCTGAGTCTGCCCTGAAGAAGGAACTTATAGTCGTGAGCCACTCCTGACAGTGTGACAATCGCAGTGGTTCCTCCTGGCCTTGGAATCTGTGAATCTTCTAGTTTGGGAATATATGAACTGACAGTAGTGACTGGGCTGTCTCATTTGATGTTAGCTCTTAAGAGCCACTATGTATGCAGGCTCTCTCCAGCAGTGGATTTTTTGTGAAGCACTGTCATCAAAGATGACACTGAGGGAAAGTTGGAAACTCAAGGCAACATCTAATATGGTCGGTGAAAACTTTATATCCCATCCACAAGTGAATAAACCCATTTTCCTGACATGTCAGAACCCCTGACAGCCTGGCTCATTCATATGATTAAAATACAAATAAAATTCACTTACAAATAACTTCCCCAAGACTGAGTTAAGGTTGCTGCTCAACCAAGTGCCTTCTGCTCCTTCCACCTTTCTGAAATGTAGGATCTCAGATCCCCAAACTCAAACATTAGAAAACCTGGAATACTTAGTTAAGCTCTCCTTCCCCACAAATCTCTGGCAAGAACTACACAGATCATGCTGGACACAATGAACTGATTGTTTCCAGCTTCACAACCACAATGAAAGAGGGTAACTATGCATTATGAGTTTTCCTAAAATTAGTTCCCGGAGTTTAGGGAAATATTAATCACTCCAAAAGGGATGAGTTTGGGATTTTGAAATCCCACATCCTGAAAGGGTACAATGAAAAGGCACTGCTGTGTGACAACATCATCATCCTTTTTAATTAAGATTTTTTGTAAGTGAATTTATCCAAGAATTCTGAAGGAATTGAATTAAAGGGCTCATTAAAACCAGCTGTTGTAATGGGGGTCCTGGAAAGAAGCAAATGCAGCTAATTTTATTAAAGAGGCTAGGGATGAGCCAGGAATTAGCAGTATCTCAAACTCAGGAAAATTAAAATAATTAAAAACAGAATTGTAAAACACATAGACGAACATGATATGCTAGGGACTATACACTACAGTATCTGCAAAGGAAAACCACATTTCTAATCTATAAGATTTTTTTGAATGTGTCAGCAAAATAGTTGATAAAGGAAGAACCTGTTTCTATAATTCATTCGGATTTCCAGAAAGATTTTGACAAAGTCCCATGTCAGAAGCTACTAAGGCTTGTCTACATAGTGTGGTAATGCACTCTACAGGGGTGTGATATCTTAAGTGCACTAACATGCTGCACATTTGCTTATCTGTGTAGACCCTGCTGCTCTGCACTAAAGGTTCCAGAGTGTGCTTTAACACTATTTCAAACAGCACTACATTAAAGCACACCAGCAGGGTCTACATGGACCAATTAATGTGCAATACATTAGTGAATTTAAGAAATCACACCCCCATAGAGTGCATTACTCCACTATGTAGACAAGCCAAAGAAAACTAAGTAATCGTGAGATGAAATATGTAGTTCTGTCATGCATTAGAAAGAAGCTAAGAGAGAAAACAAAGAGAAGAGAAAAAGAGCTAATTTTCATTAGCAGTGGGGTGCCCTGGCTCTGTACAAGGACCATTATTGTTTAATATATTGATACAATTTCTGGAATAGGAAGGTGGGCAGTGAGGTTACAAAATTTTGCAGATTACACAAAATTATTGTTTAAATTGAGTTTACTCAAGACCACAGAGAATTATGCAGAATATCAGAGGAACCTAAACATGGTAGGGTGACCAGATAGCACCATGAAATTCAGTGCAGACCAATCCAATATAATGCACACTGAAATATATAATTTGAACTTCTCATAAACCTTGTAGGGTTCTCAATTAACTGTAATTACTCGAGGAAAATACTTGAGCATTGAAAAGTCACAGATTTTAAAGACCAGAGTGACCATTATGACCACACACCACAACCTTGATCCTGACCTCCTAGGGAAGCCGCCTTCCATCACCCTCCTTACCAAACTACCTCCTTTGAGCCCAAGACATTACTACACCAAACATTCACAACTAACAGTGAAGGTAGTTTGGTTAAAGAGGTTTGTGGTAAAAGCTAGATTGAGGGAGCTAGTGTTAAGGTGGCAGTGCTTGATCTGGGGCTTATGGCACTTCTGGTAATGGTAAGGTGAATGACTTTGGGCAGAGGAGTAGAGAGTATGTATTGAAAATGATTAGGGGGCTGGGGCATATGGGTTATGAGGAGAGGCGGAGGGAACTGGGCTTACTTAGTCTGCAGAAAAGAATATGGGGGGGGGGATTTGATAGCATCCTTCAACTACCTGAAGGGGGGTTCCAAAGAGGATAAAGCTCAGCTGTTCTCAGTGGTGCCAGATGACAGAACAAGGAACAATGGTCTCAAGTTGCAGTAGGGGAGGTCTAGGTTGGATATTAGGAAAAACTATTTCACTAGGAGGGTGGTGAAGCACTGGAATGGGTTACCTAGGGAGGTGGTGGAATCTCCATCCTTAGAGGTTTTTAAGGCCCAGCTTGACAAAGCCCTGGCTGGGATGATTTAGTTGGGGTTGGTCCCGCTTTGAGAAGGGGGTTGGACTAGATGACCTCCTGAGGTCTCTTCCAACCCATATCTTCTATGATTCTATTATCCCATGATTCTTGCTGTATATTCCATCTGAATCATTATGGAGACAATGAAAACCTCTGCTCGCTGTGCTGCAACTGTCAAAAAAGACAATGAATTGTAGAGAATGGGATGGAAAAAAATACTGACACTATTGTGCAATTACATAAATGAATGGGACACCTTCACCTAGAACATTTTAATTCAGGCTACCATATCTCAAGAATGATATGGAAGAAATAGAGGAGATTCAGTGATAAAAGACCAGAAGAAACTTCCATGAGACTGAAAAGACTGGGACTGTTCAGTTTAGCAAAGAGATGAATGGAGGCAACCAGGCTAAAGGTACTAATGAGCAACCTAGTGAAGGTAAATTGGGCACCCATATTTACCCACTCATATAATAACAAGGAACAGTCACTGAAATAGAAAGGCAGCACATTCAAAACTGATAAAAGGAAACTTTACTGTCCCATGAGTTCATGGAGACCAAGAGCCTAGCAGAGGGGTTTCCCTCATTCTGTATAACATAAGAACGGCCGTACCGGGTCAGATCAAAGGTCCATCTAGCCCAGTATCTGTCTACCGACAGTGGCCAATGCCAGGTGCCCCAGAGGGAGTGAACCTAACAGGCAATGATCAAGTGATCTCTCTCCTGCCATCCATCTCCATCCTCTGACAAACAGAGGCTAGGGACACCATTCCTTATCCATCCTGGCTAATAGCCATTTATGGACTTAGCCACCATGAATTTATCCAGTTTCCTTTTAAACATTGTTATAGTCCTAGCCTTCACAACATCCTCAGGTAAGGAGTTTCACAAGTTGACTGTGCGCTGCGTGAAGAAGAACTTCCTTTTATTTGTTTTAAACCTGCTGCCCATTAATTTCATTTGGTGACCCCTAGTTCTTGTATTATGGGAATAAGTAAATAACTTTTCCTTATCCACTTCCTCAACATCACTCATGATTTTATATACCTCTATCATATCCCCCCTTAGTCTTCTCTTTTTCAAACTGTAGAGTCCTAGCCTCTTTAATCTTTCCTCATATGGGACCCTCTCCAAACCCCTAATCATTTTAGTTGCCCTTTTCTGAACCTTTTCTAGTGCTAGAATATCCTTTTTGAGGTGAGGAGACCACATCTGTACACAGTATTCGAGATGTGGGCGTACCATGGATTTATATAAGGGCTATAATATATTCTCAGTCTTATTCTCTATCCCCTTTTTAATGATTCCTAACATCCTGTTTGCTTTTTTGACCGCCTCTGCACACTGCGTGGACATCTTCAGAGAACTATCCACGATGACTCCAAGATCTTTTTCCTGACTCATTGTAGCTAAATTAGCCCCCATCATGTTGTATGTATAGTTGGGGTTATTTTTTCCAATGTGCATTACTTTACATTTATCCACATTAAATTTCATTTGCCATTTTGTTGCCCAGTCACTTAGTATTGTGAGATCTTTTTGAAGTTCTTCACAATCTGCTTTGGTCTTAACTATCTTGAGTAGTTTAGTATCATCTGCAAACTTTGCCACCTCACTGTTTGCCCCTTTCTCCAGATCATTTATGAATAAATTGAATAGGATTGGTCCTAGGACTGACCCTTGGGGAACACCACTAGTTACCCCTCTCCATTCTGATAATTTACCATTAATTCCTACCCTTTGTTCCCTGTCTTTTAACCAGTTCTCAATCCATGAAAGGACCTTCCCTTTTATCCCATGACAGCTTAATTTACATAAGAGCCTTTGGTGAGGGACCTTGTCAAAGGCTTTCAGGAAATCTAAGTACACTATGTCCACCGGATCCCCCTTATCCACATGTTTGTTGACCCCTTCAAAGAACTCTAATAGATTAGTAAGACACGATTTCTCTTTACAGAAACCATGTTGACTATTGCTCAACAGTTTATGTTTTTGTGTGTGTTTGACAATTTTATTCTTAACTATTGTTTCAACTAATTTGCCCGGTACCGACGTTAGACTTACCGGTCTGTAATTGCCGGGATCACCTTTAGAGCCCTTTTTAAATATTGGCGTTACATTAGCTAACTTCCAGTCATTGGGTACCGATGCCGATTTAAAGGACAGGTTACAAATCTTAGTTAATAGTTCCACAACTTCACATTTGAGTTCTTTCAGAACTCTTGGGTGAATGCCATCTGGTCCTGGTGACTTGTTAATGTTGAGTTTATCAATTAATTCCAAAACCTCCTCTAGGGACACTTCAATCTGTGACAGTTCCTCAGATTTGTCACCTACAAAAGCCAGCTCAGGTTTGGGAATCTCCCTAACATCCTCAGCCGTGAAGACTGAAGCAAAGAATCCATTTAGTTTCTCCGCAATGACTTTATTGTCTTTAAGCGCTCCTTTTGTATTTTGATCGTCAAGGGGCCCCACTGGTTGTTTAGCAGGCTTCCTGCTTCTGATGTACTTAAAAAACATTTTGTTATTACCTTTGGAGTTTTTGGCTAGCCGTTCTTCAAACTCCTCTTTGGCTTTTCTTATTACACTCTTGCACTTAAGTTGGCAGTGTTTGTGCTCCTTTCTATTTGCCTCACTAGGATTTGACTTCCACTTTTTAAAGGAAGTCTTTTTATCTCTCAGAGCCAAGTTCTGTTTTTAATTATAGTGTGTGGGCTGGTATATAAACTTAGGATAAAATATTTGCCTCCATCCACAGCTGATCTCCCATTGATAACAGTCAGAGTTCTCCACAGAAAACCAGGGTAGAATGTTTATGTAGAAACTAATCTTTTCATTATCTGTATTTGTTCAATGCCTTACTCTGAGTAATACTGAATGAGACAATAAATTCTGTCCTCCATTCTTTCTTTGTCCCCTCTTCTGTCCTTGGGACTTTTCTTGTTTAATATTTCTGTATTTCCTTCCATGCAGTACCCTCCCAGTGGGTTTTATTCTCATTCATCTTCTAAAATTATTGGCAATGAAATAAGTGACATTTAAAACATAATGATTAGGCTTTAATGTTAACACACCATTGATATTAATGGAGGGTGAGGTAGTTTACACCTTTGAGTTTTTGTTTTAGGCTGTCTGCCGCCTCAGGATGAAATTCCTACACAGTTTACATCCAAGTCACATTTTCAATGTTTTATCTGAGGACAAAAAATGTATTTAAAAAACTAAAACTTAAATTGTACAGAATGTGAGTGTGCTGCGCAGACCACATACATCAATGTGGCCAGGTGTTTCACACTTCTACCTCTATAAGGCCATGGCTACACTTGCAAATTTGCAGCGCTGCAGCAGGGTGTGAAAACACACCCTCTCCAGCGCTGCAAATTGCGGCACTGCAAAGCGCCAGTGTGGTCAAAGCCCCAGCGCTGGGAGCGCGGCTCGTTATTCCCCACAGGGAGGTGGAGTACAGACAGCGCTGGGAGAGCTCTCTCCCAGAGCTGGCGCTTTGACTACACTTAGCGCTTCAAAGCGCTGCCGCGGCAGCGCTTTGAAGTGCAAGTGTAGCCATAGCCTTAGAGTCAAAACAGGGTTGGACATCTGAGCTTATATTAGACAGAATACAAAACAAAAGAGACGGTTATTCCGTAATTGTTCACTAGGGGGTTTCCTGCACCTGTTGTTGAAGTATCTGGCACTGGGTACTATTAGAGGCAGGATACAGAACAATCTATATATTAATTTATCTGTCTATATCAGAGGTTTTCAAACTGTGGTCCACGATCTCCATTCAGGTGATCTGCAGATAGTTCCTTCTAAGGGTATGTCTACACTACGGGATTACTCCAATTTTACAGAATTCAATTTTTGGTAACAGATTGTATAAAGTCGAGTGCATGCGGCCACACTAAGCACATTAATTCGGCAGTGTGCGTCCTTAGTACTGAGGCTAGAGTCGACTTCCGGAGCGTTGCACTGTGGGTATCTATCCCATAGCTATCCCATAGTTCCTGCAGTATCCCCCGCCCATTGGAATTCTGGGGTGAGATCCCAATGCCTGATGGGGCAAAAAACATTGTCACGGGTGGTTCTGGGTACATGTCATCAGGCCCCCCTCTCCCTCCGTGAAAGCAACGGCAGACAACGGTTTTGTGCCTTTTTTCCTGGGTTACCTGTGCAGACGCCATACCATGGCAAGCATGGAGCCTGCACAGCTGACCGTCAGCGTAAGTCTCCTGCGTGCTGGCAGACGTGGGACTGCACTGCTACAGAGCAGTAGCTCATTGCCTTTTAGCAGCAGATGGTGCATTAGGACTGAAAGCCATTGTCATCATACAGAGATTGGAGTGACTTAGCCAGGTCATTTCCCATTTTCTGCCAAGCGCCCAGGAGATGTTGAGGGCTTGCAGTCTTAATGCAGCATCTTCTGCTAAGCGCCAAGGAGATGACGATGGCTAGCTGTCATACTGCACTGTCTGCTGCTAGCCTAAGATGTAAAAGATAGATGGAGTGGATCAAAACAAGAAATAGATCAGATTTGTTTTGTATTCATTTGCTCCCCCCTCCCTCCATGAAATCAACAATCTGCTAAACCCAGGCTTTTGAGTTCAATCCTTGAGGGGGCCATTCTGTGTGGCAGTTGTGTTTCTCCTTGATGCAAAGCCTCCGCCTTTGTGGATTTTAATGCCCTGTAAGACATGTCATCAGTTGCCCCTTCCTCCATCAGAGCAATGGCAGACAATCGTTTCACACCTTTTTTCAGTGCAGACGCCATACCACGGCAAGCTCGGAGCCGGCTCAGCTCAACACAGCAGTCAAGAACATTGTAAACAGCTTGCGCATTATTGTGCAGTTTATGCTGAACCAGAACCTGGAAAACGAGGTGAGGAGGTGGCTACGGCAGCGCAGTGACGAGAGTGATGAGGACATGGACACACAATTCTCTCAAACAGCGGGCCCTGGCGCTTTGGAGATGATGGTGTTAATGGGGCAGGTTCATGCCATGGAATGCCAATTCTGGCCCCGAGAAAAACACAGACTGGTGGGACTGCATTGTGTTGCAGGTGTGGGACGATTCCCAGTGGCTGCGAAACTTTCACATGCCTAAGGGAACTTTCATGGAACTTTGTGACTTGCTTTCCCCTGCCCTGGAGCGTCAGAATACCAAGATGAGAGCAGCCCTCACAGTTCACAAGCAAGTGGCAATAGCCCTGTGGAAGCTTCCAACACCGGACAGCTACAGGTCAGTCAGGAATCAATTTGGAATGGGCAAATCTACTGTGGGAGCTGCTGTGATGCAAGTAGTCAAAGCAATCAATGAGCTGCTGCTATCAAGGGTAGTGACTCTGGGAAATGTGCAGGTCATAGTGGATGGCTTTGCTGCAATGGGATTCCCTAACAGGTGGGGCGATAGATGGAACCCATATCCCTATCTTGGCACCGGACCACCAGGGCAGCCAGTACATAAACCGCAAGGGACACTTTTCCATGGTGCTGCAAGCACTGGTGAATCACAAGGGACGTTTCACCAACATCAACGTGGGATGGCCGGGAAGGGTTCATGACGCTCGCGTCTTCAGGAACACTACTCTGTTTAAACGGCTGCAGCAAGGGATTTACTTCCCAGACCAGAAAATAACTGTTGGGGATGTTGACATGCCTATAGTTATCCTTGGGGACCCAGCCTACCACTTAATGCCATGGATCATGAAGCCATACACGGGCAGCCTGGACAGTAGTGAGGAGCTGTTCAACTATAGGCTGAGCAAGTGCAGAATGGTGGTAGAATGTGCATTTGGACATTTAACAGGTCGCTGGCGCACTTTACTGACTCGCTCAGACCTCAGCCAAACCAATATTCCCATTGTTATTGCTGCTTGCTGTGTGCTCCACAATCTCTGTGAGAGTAAGGGGGAGATGTTTATGGCGGGGTGGGAGGTTGAGGCAAATCGCCTGGCCGCTGATTACGTGCAGCCAGACAGCAGAGTGATTAGAAGAGCACACCAGGAAGCGCTGCGCATCAGAGAAGCTTTGAAAACCAGTTTCATGACTGGCCAGGCTATAGTGTGACAGTTCTGTTATTTCTCCTTAATGAAAACCTGCCCCCTTGATTGACTCATTCCCTGTAAGCCAACCACTTTCCCCCCTTCGATCACAGCTTGCTTGTACAGGAAATAAAGTCACTATTGTTTAAAAACCATGTATTCTTTATTCATTTATTATAAAAATAGGGAGAGAACTGACAGGGTAGCCTGGGTGGAGCGTGGGAGGAGAGAAGGAAAAGGCCACTTCAAAACTTGGTGAATGACAGTCTTCTATTGCTTGGGTTGTCCACTGGGGTGGAGTGGCAGGGTGTACAGTGCCTCCCCCACTGTGTTCTTGGGCGTCTGGGTGAGGAGGCTATGGAACTTGAGGAGGGGGGAGGGCGGTTAAACAGGGGCTGCAGCGACACTCTGTGATCCTGCTGCCGTTCCTGAAGCTCCACCAGATGCCAGAGCATGTCTGTTTGATCTCACAGTAGCCCCAGTGTTGCATCCTGCCTCCTCTGATCTTCCTGTCACCACCTCTCATCTCGATCGTCCCTCCTGTCCTCACGTTCATTGACCGCTTTCCTGTACTGTGATGTTGTGTCCTTCCACTCATTCAGATGAGCTCTTTCATTGCGGGTCAACTGCATGATCTCAGTGAACATTTCATCTTGCATGTTTTTTTTTTGCCGCCTTATCTGAGATAGCCTTCGGGATGGAGGAGAGAGGCTTGAAAAATTTGCAGCTGCAGGAGGGAAAAAAGGGAGAGAAGTATTTAAAAAGATACATTTTACAGAACAGTGGGTATACTCTTTCTTTCATGGTGAACAACACTATTCACATTACATAGCATATGTGATTTCGGTACAAGGTCGCATTTTGCATCTTAATATTGAGTGCCTGCGGCTTTGGCATTAGAGATCAGATGCAGGGCCGGGCAACACAATTCAGCTTGCATGTGGCCATGGTAAGCCATTGTCTTTCGGCTTCTGCAACCTTCATAAAAGCAGTGCCTACCTTTCCCATACCAAGCAAAGCCCGTTGAGTGCTGCGGTTTTCATGTTAACGTGCAGCAGCAGAAACCAAGCTAACCCCTCCCCTCATCCAATTCTCTGGGATAATTGCTTTACCCCTCCCCCCACCGTGTGGCTGGTATCAGGGAAGATCCCTGCTAGCCAAACGTGAACAGCTCAGTGCCAATGCCCACCCCCCCCCCCAACTTGGCTAACTGCAGGGAGGATTTATTTTCAGCCACAGGCAAACAGCCCAGTAGGAACGGCCACCTCTGTCCCCTTAATTAAAATTCCCGTATTTCAACCAGGTTACCATGAACGATATCACTCTCCTGAGGATAACACAGCGAGATAAGGAACGGATGTTGCTTGAATGCCATACGCTGTCAGGCTTTGTCATGCAATGATACCAGATTACTTGCTACTAGCATGGCGTGATAAAGTGTCCTACCATGGAGGACGGAATAAGGCAGCCCTGCCCAGAAACCTTCTGCAAAGGCTTTTGGAGTACCTCCAGGAGAGCTTCATGGAGATGTCCCTGGAGGATTTCCGTTCCATCCCCAGACACGTTAACAGACTTTTCCAGTAGCTGTACTGGCTGTGAATGCATCCCAAGTCCTCAGGGCAAATTAATCATTAAAAACCGCTTGCTTTTAAATCATGTTTTATATTTACAAAGGTACACTCACCAGAGGGCCCTTCTCCGACTTCATGGTCCAGGATAATGCCTTGGGAGGGTTGGGAGGCTATTTCAGTCAGGCTGAGGAAAAGATCCTGGCTGTTAGGGAGAACGGTGTGCTGTGTGCTCTCCGCAAGCTCATCGTCGTCCTCCTCCTCTTCCCTGTCCGCAAAATCCTCAGGCATGGCTGAGTACACCCTCCTTGGAATCCACAGTCAGGGGTGCGGCAGTGGTGGCCCCCCCCAGAATTGCATGCAGCTCAGTGAAGCAGCATGTCTGCGGCTCTGCCCCGGAGTGTCTGTTTGCTTCTTTGGCTTTCTGGTACGCTTGTTTGAACTCCTTAACTTTCACGCGGCACTGTAGTGAGTCCCTATTGTGGCCTCTCTCCATCATGCCCTTGGAGATTTTTTCAAATGTTTTGTCTTTTGGAACATAGTTCTGCTAGCACGGAATCTTCTCCCCATACAGCGATCAGATCCAGTACCTCCCATACGGTCCATGCTTGAGCTCTTTTTTGATTCTCGGACTGCATGGTTACCTGTGCTGATCAGCTCTCCACGCTGGGCAAAGAGGAAATTAAATTCAAAAGTTCGCAGGTCTTTTCCTGTCTACCTGGCCAGTGCACCCGAGTTTAGATTGCTGTCCAGAGCAGACACAATGGTGCACTGTGGGATAGCTCCTGGAGGCCAATACCATTGAATTACGTCCACACTAACCCTAATTCGAACCGGCAATGTCGATTTCAGCGCTAGTCCCATCAGGGAGGAGTACAGAAATTGATTTTAAGAACCCTTTTTGTCGAAGTAAATGGCTTCATTGTGTGGACGGGTGCAGGGTTACTTCGATTTAATGCTGATAAATTTGACCTAAACTCATAGTGTAGACCAGGCCTAAGGTGTGCGCTTGGGCAGCTGCACACAACAGAATGAAGGGCCACCCACCTAATTAGCGGAGCCATGCCAGCGTGGCACCACTAATTAGGTGCCTGGACCCTGGAGAAAACACACATGTAAGGTGAGATGGTGGCCTTGGGGGGAATAGGTGGTAGGTGAGAGAGGGTAATGGGTTGAAAAGAGCGGGTATGGGGAATTTGGAATGTGCAGGGCTGCGGCAGCCAGAGAAAGAGGCGACTTTCCCCAGCTCCAGGGCTGCAGCTGCCAGGGAGAGACGGCCTCCTTCCCAGCCTCTGCTCTGTGCCTGCTATGGCGGGGGAGAGGCCCCCCCTCCTTCCCGACCCCAGTTCAGTGGGGGGGGGGGGGAAGAGGGCACATTAATCACATTAGAAAGGTAAGACTACTGATATTAAAATATGAATTGTGCTTTTATCTGTAGAATTAAAAAAAATTAAGTTTTTATTATATAACACTTTTATCCAAAGTGCTTTACAATAGTTAGCTAACTGTACAAACAACATTGGGAAAGATCATTAAGTGGTCCGCCAAGACCCGCAGTAATTTTCAAGTGGTCTGGAAAAAAAATATTGAGAACCATTGGTCTATAGCCATTCAGTCTCTCAATCAGTCATACACCTCTCCAGGCCTTTCCCCTCTGCCCACCATTGCAGTAGTTACACACACACACTATTCAGATGTCCTGCTTACCCCAAAGTTTATTTTTCTTCCTTTTGGAGCCTTTATTTTACTGAATCTGAAATGCAACAGGCATTGTACTGTGTAGATTAAGTTCTGTGATGCAAGTACTAATGGTGTCTTTGAGGTCTTGAGCCAGCCCCAAGGGCTTATTCTACTGCCTTACTGATTCTTTTTACTAAATATCTCCCATAAAGCACTCAGTTCAAATGACATGGCTGTGTTAGTGTTTCCCTGGGAGTCCCTGTGACCTGAATAGGATTCATGATTCTTGTACTTTAGAAAAGGTATTGCATCCCATTTCACATACACATATTCCACCTGTTGCTGTAGCTACCATCTCAATATGCTCCTGTTTTGTCTGTATTCACCCCCTTTATATTTTTCTGGGCCTCTTTATCTCCCATCCCCAATGGAGCAGCTGGATGGCCACATATAAATCCCCTTTTGTACATTCCATATTTCCCTCTTGGTCTCCTCTTCTGTCCCTGGGACTTTTCTTCTTTCATGTCTGTAGACACCCTTTCCTCCTTGTGATGAGCAAAAAGCTCATTGGTGTGGAGGGAAGGGAAACAAGAGACACTTAGTTCCCGGGACACCTTGGAATTAGTAGAGAGCTGGTAAAGGGATATGACAGCTGCACTGGGTCTCCTGTAAAGTGACTATGAAGAGAGGAATGATTGGGGAATAATTTCAAATTTCTATCTAAGAGACAGACCTCAAAGATGTGAGTGCAGAGAACTTGTGCCTGGAGTAAAGTACATCTGGAGCAGCCAAAACATGTGGCCTGCAAAAAGGTAAGCAAAAGCCCCCAGGCTGCCTCAGGGTCTGGCTGGGCTGCATTGATAGCTAGGCTATGTCAGTTGGTATCTTATTGTCTGGCCTCCTCTCTCACCCCCCCCCCCCACAAGGTAATGGCTCCATTCAATCCATTTCCTGTATTAATGCTAAATCCCTATTCATCCTCAGATCAAACCATTGATTAAGAGCCAATGACTGAATCATCCACTGTCTGAACCAAGTAGCTACATTGCTCCTGGAGGGCATGAGCCAGGGTCACAATGTGGCACCTGTCCCACCCTGGGGATAGTGCTCACTGCTGAAGCCAGGAAAGCAGCCCCCACCCTCTACTCTCGGACCTGCGCTTTCCTCTCCCTGTGCGCTGCCAGGGTCCCCGACACTTCTGTGAGCGCTCCCGCCGGAAGTAGGAGGGGGAGAGTCCCACTCTCTTCCCCAGTGTGGCCAGGGCTCTTTAGTCCGATGAAAACTGCCCCGCCCCCCCCCGGAGCCTGGGAGGGGCTGAGACGAATCCCGACCCGCTCACGCTTGTTTCTGAGTGTGACTGGAGACCGGGCCAGCCTGGGCTGAATTCCCCGCTTCGTTCCCGCCGTTAGCACCTTCCCCGCTGGCTGGACAGGGCCTCGCGCCGGGAAAGGGCCGGGCAGCGCAGCCGCAGGCCAGGGACGGGGCCATGTAAACACCCGCTTCTCCGCCCCGGGGTGGGGCCCAGGTCCCCACAAGTCTTTACATTAACTCCCAGGGTTGCTACCCGCCCCCGCCCCCGCCTCCGCCTCGCACCCGCCTCGGCCCCTCGGACCCAGCACAAGCCGGTCACCGGCTGCTCTTCTGCGCGGCTCGGCCGAGCGCTCCTGCGGCCTCCTCCGCCCCGGGACTCGCCTCGGGGTCTGACCGCCCGCGGCCCCCCCAGGCCTGCGGCGCGGAGCCCGCCCCGCCCCCGCGTCGCTCTGACGGGCGCGTGCGTCAGCGTGCGCCGTTACCGCCCCCCGCCGGGCTCTGAGAGCCCAGCCGCGCGCCGATGCGGCGCCAGGAACAAGCAATAATTCAAAGCGGCGCCTCGCGCCGCCGGAAGCGGCCCCGTTCTCCCCGGAAGCACTTTCGAGTAGGGGAGGAAGTGACGCCTGTCGGACGGAAGGGCAGAAGTTACCGGTTTCCGGCCCCGGCCGGAAGTGTCTGTCTTTGAGGCCCAAGATGGCGGCGGGGATGTACCTGGAGCACTACCTGGATAGTAAGAGCCGGGGCGGGGGTAGCGGCTGCCGGGAGGGTCGCTGCCTGGGGCTGCTCTTGGCGCGGGGCGAAGCGGCGCGCGGGCTTCCGGGGCTCGGCTCCAAGTCCCGCCCAGGGCGCGGTGGCGCGGACCGAGCCCGACTAGCCCCAGTGCGCGGCGGGGACGGGGACTAAAGCGCGGCGCCGGCGCTGTGGCCCCTTCCCCGCGCTCCTGGCGTGGCGGAGCTGTTCGCGGTTCCTGCGGTCTCTGGAGCCCGGCTCGACGTGGCTTGGGTCAGTCCCGCACACCTGCCCTCGGCGCCAGATCCTGCCTGGGGGTGGGGGTGGGACTGCTTCCTCTTCTGCACCTTCTCGTCTGCATCCTTTCCCTGCTGACCTCTCCTTTCATCGCGGTTTATATGTCGGGGGAAGGGTGTGTTTTTTTAGCTTTGTTCCCCCTGCCCCATACTGCACAGCCAACCTGTGGAACTTGTTGCTACAGGCTGTTGTGTAGGCTAAGAGACTATAACGTTTAAAAAAAAAACCTAGATAATTTCATGGAGGACAGGCCAGTGACTATTAGCCAAGATGGTTGGGGATGCAACTCATGCTCTGGGTGTCCCTAAACCTATGAGTGGGAGTGGACACTCGATGATTGCCTGGTGTCTTCATTCTGAAGTGGCTGGCACCAGCCCCTGTCAGAAGACGGGATACTGGGCTAGATGGACCATTGGTCTGACCCAGTATGGCTGCTGTTATGTTCAGAAAGCAGATTGTTTGTGCCAGGCTCCTGCAAGAGCTGGCAGCCATACAGCTGGCATCGGTGTGGGTGATGGTTACGGATATGATTCTTTCATGGAGGTTTCAGAAGTCATGGAATCTCTGATTTCCAGCAACCTCCTTGACTTCAGTCCGCAGCGGCTGGGAGCTGCGGGGTACCCCTGCCACCTGGCGGTGGGAGCTCCTGGAGCTCCGAGTGGGCCCTCACAGGTGCCTGGCTGCTGGGGGTGATGTGCAGACCCTGCAGCTGAGCTTCCCATTTTGTCATGGATATTTTTAGTAAAAGTCAGGGACAGGCCATGGGCTCCCATGAATTTTTTGTTGTTGTCTGTGACTTTAGTGATGGTTTGAGTAAAGAAGAGAGAAAGTAGTTAGATTTCAAGTTCTATCTCCTATAATTGACAAAAAGCATATTTTTCTCCACTCCCCCCCACCCCTCAAAAGCAATAAAGGAGAGTGGACGGTTTTCAGTGTTTTTCTCTTTAGAATATGGGTGGAGAGGGTGGTGGTGAGCTAAATTCCACTATATTTATGATTTTTTCTTATATTTGTATGGTGTTTGTTATATCTGGTTATTTTTATTTGCATAGATGTTTTAAAATTTTCCTTGCTTGTTTTCTGTTATAGAGAAAGTGGTAATTTTATAGGTGAAGCTGGTAGCACCATTTTTTAAGATTGCCTGATACTCCTCATTATAAGACCCTCACTTTCAGTTGCTTATAACTTTACCAAACTGGATCCATTTTGGGAGGGAAAGTCTTGTGAGCTATTTTTTTTTTAAATTTCAGCCAAAGTAGTTCAGTTACTTCAGAGAACAAGTCTAGGAGAAAATGTTTGCCATATTTAAAAAAGATATGTTAGCAAACTATTATTTAGAAAGTGCTAGCATGTGTTAGGGTAGGGACTTTAAATTTGGCAGGGAAGTTGCCTTTGTTGTCAGGATTGTGCCTTTTGCCATCCTGGAGAAAATTCACCCAAATACAGTAACTCCTCACTTAACGTTGTAGTTATGTTCCTGAAAAATGCGACTTTAAGCGAAACAATGTTAAGCGAATCTAGTTTCCCCATAAGAATTAATGTAAATGAAGGGGTTAGGTTCCAGGGAAATTTTTTTCACCAGACAAAAGACTACACACACACACAGTTTTAAACAAACAATTTAATACTGGTACACAGTGATGATGATTGTGAAACTTGGTTGAGGTGGAGGAGTCAGAGGGTGGGATATTTCCCAGGGAATACCTTACTGCTAAATGATGAACTATAATTGGCTGAGCCCCCAAGGTTAACTCTCACACTCTACAAGGCAGCAGGAATAGAGGGAAGGGAGACAACATCACAGACAGAGAGACACCGTGTGTGTGTGTGTGTGTGTGTGTGAGAGAGAGAGAGATGTGCATTTCCCCTTTAAGTACGCTGACCCTACTCTTTAAGTACACTGCCTTGTTAATTAGATCAGCTTGCTGAGACTGCAGCTGCTGCCAGCAAGCTCCCTCCATCCTGAGCCATGTCCTGTGTCCTCCCTGGTCTATGAAAGATGGGGTAAGCAGGGGGGAGGGGGAACACCTTGGCATTAGCCCCCCTCTTCCTCCTCTTCCCCCCCCGTGCACACAGAAAGCAGGAGTCTCAGGGAGCAGCTCCAAGGCAGAGGGCAGGAGCAGCACATGGCAGTGGGGGGAGGGACAGCTGAACTGCGGGCAATTGATAGCCTGCTGAGCGGCTGCTGCACAGGGAACTTAGGGGAGCGGGGAGCTGATTGGGGAACTGCCGGTCCACCCTGGTTCCAAGCCCCCACCAGCTAGCTGCAACGGGCTGCTCTTCCTGCAAGCAGTGGACAAAGCAGGCGGCTGCCAAACGACGTTAGAAGGGAGCATTGCACAACTTTAAACGAGCATGTTCCCTAATTGATCAGCAACGTAACAACAAAACGACAATAACCGGGACGACTTTAAGTGAGGAGTTACTATATGGCCAAGTTACAAGTTTTTTGGGGGGAAAATCTGTTTGAACATGCTCACTATAAACTTGTTGGAACTTAACAGCTAAATTCTCTGAAAATTCTTTCAGTACTGAGTATGCTCTAGCTCAGGGGTCTCAAACTCAAATGACCCCGAGGGCCGCATGAGGACTAGTGCATTGGCCCGAGGGCCGCATCACTGACACGCCCCCTTGCTGCCCCTGGCCCCACCCCCAATCCACCCCTTCCATGAGGCCCCGCCCCTGCCCTGTCTCTTCTCCACCTCCTCCCCTAAGCGCGCGGCTCCCCGCTCCTCCCCCCTCCCTCCTGGAAAGTGCTAAGCGCCACCAACAGCTGTTTGGTGGCTTGGCGGCGGGAAGCGCCTGGAGGTAGGCAGAAAGAAAAATGAAGAGTAATATAGTAGTATAGTATTAAAATATAGTATGCTATTAAAAGTCAATTTATTAACTTTTTTATTAACTTCTTTAACTGTAATGTGAAACGTCAGTGCTAATTTTGACAGTCATTTCATTTTTGGCCACTTAGCTGGCAGCGTTTTGCATCAACCAGAGCATCAATATTAGGTTTGATATCCTGAGACGAAACCAATCTCAGTGTTGCTTGCAAATGTTCATCAGTGAGCCTTGACCTTAACACAGATTTGTTAATCTTCATGGAAGAGAAAAACTGTTCACATATATATGTACTTCCAAACATTGCCATTATCCTTGCAGAAGCAGAGAATAACATGGGAAATCTTTCTTGTGAAAGAAACCTGTAGAATTCTGGAATTCCAACATCTGTATACTTCTGCTTCAAAATCGTGTCACACTGAAGCTCCACTAACTCCATCTGCATTTCCTCTGCAACATTGTCAATTTCAACAGCAAATGGTGTGGAAAAAAGTTGAAAATGTGGTTCAAGTGCCTTGAAATCTTTAAACCGCACATCAAACTGTTGGTGTAAGTTAGAAATGATCTCTGCATATTCTTTCAAGGATTTGGGTTCAACTTTTCCTAAGGAATTCAGAGTTGAGAAATGGACCAAATTGCCAGCAGTCAGCTGTTTCCCCCATAAAGTAAGCTTGACTTTGAATGACTTAATACTGTCATACATCTGTGTTATCACCTGTTTTCTACCCTGAAGTTTCAAGTTCAGTGCATTCAGGTGATCAGTTACATCTGTTAGAAAAGCAAGGTTGCAGATAAAAGTGGAATCAGCAAGCTGTGGAACCTCCTTGTTTTTCATTTTCATGAAGGAATCAATCTCCTCTTTAAGTGCAAAAAAACGCTTCAAAACATTTCCACGACTCAGCCATCTAACTTGAGTGTGATACAGAAGTTCCCCATATTCACTGTCCATACTTGCTAGAAAAGAAGTGAACTGTCTGTGGTTCAGCCCTCGTGCACGTATAAAATTAACAGTTTTAACAACTACATCCATAACTTCTTTCATTTGTAGACTTTTACTACTCAGGGCTTCTTTGTGCAAAATACAATGTATACTGGTGAAGCTAATTCCTGGTATATTGAGGCTGTTCAGTTTGGTCTTCAATAATCCAACCACACCAATGTTTTCAGAGCACATTGATGGCGCACCGTCCGTAGCCAAAGATACGAGTTTGTTCCATGGCAGCGCAGCTTTTTCAATGCACTCTTCCAATCCTTGAAATATGTCACGTCCCGTTGTGGTACCCTTCAGTGGCATTAAGTCTAGCAATTCTTCAGTTATATTCAAATTGCAGTCCACACCTCTAATGAACACTGCACACTGTGCGGTATCTGATATATCTGTACTCTCATCAAGAGCAATTGAAAATGCTTCAAAGTCTTTTGCCATTTGAATCAATTGTTTTTGCACATTATCAGCTAAATCCGTTATCCTGCAGGCAACTGTATTTGCAGACAAGCTTATGCCTTCAAAAACTTTCTTCCTATCAGGACATAAAATTTCACTGGCCTTCATAAGACATTCTTTTATGAATAAGCCTTCTGTAAAAGGTCGCGATGATTTAGCTATCATTTCGCTTATCACAAAACTTGCTCTTACTGAATCTTCGCTAGACTTGTTAATCCCTGAAAATAAATTTCTTTGCTTGGCAAATGCTGCTTTAAGTTGCTGAACTTTTTCCTCTCGGATTTTTCTGGTGAATGCATCATATTTTTCACGGTGCATCGTGCCATAGTGCCGACGCACGTTATACTCCTTGGGAACAGCAATCGTTTGCTGACAAATAAGGCATTGAATTTTATCTTTTACCTCTGTGAAAAAATATAAATTCTCCCATTTGTCTTGGAAAACTCTTTTCATCCATGAGTGTTCTTTTTTTTGACGAAGTCATTTCCAAGCTGTTTTAATAAATATATACACTCAGTAATGCACCTCACTCAAAGGACAAAACATGCACTTAGATTTACTGCCTAAGCCTCTGGGAGGGAGTTTGGGTGGGGGAGGGGGTTTGGAGTACAGGCCCTGGGCTGGAGTTTGGGTGGGGGAGGGGGTCTGGAGTGCAGGCTCTGTGCTCGGTGCAGGCTCCAGGCTGCGGCAGGGGATGGGGATGCAGGCTTTGGGACGGAGTTTGGGGATAGGAGGGGGTGCAGGGGTGAGGGCTGTGGGGGTGAGGGGTTTGAGGCATTGGAGAGGCTCGGGGCATTGGAGAGTCTCAGGACTAGGGCAGAAGGGTAGGGGAAGGGCAGCCTGCCCTGGCCCTAGTGAAGGGGGGCTCTAGGACCCTGCGGCAGCAGGTGATGCCGGAAGCCGGCATAGCAGAGGAGTGGAGTCAGCGTGAGCTCCCGGGCAGGCTCCCGGGCGGTGAGGGGGCAGCAAGTGGGGGCCGGGAGACACTGGGGGGAGGTGCGTGGGGGTGGCAGGTGGGGCCAGGGGAGAGACCCGGCCCCAAACATTGGGGAGCAGCGCGCGGGGAGCTTAGGCACAGAAAATAACTCGGGGAGGGGGGCGGGGGTGAGGGGAGTTTGGCGGTGACAGGAAGTAACTGGGGGAGCTCCAGGGCCGCCCAGAGGATTCCGGGGGCCCGGGGTCTTCGGCGGCGGGGGGCCCTTCCGTTCCGGGACCCGCCGCCAAAGTGCCCCGAAGACCTGCGGCGGGGGGGGTCCCCGCCGCGGGTCTTTGGGGCACTTAGGCGGCGGGTCCCGGAACGGAAGGGGCCCCCCGCTGCCGAAGACCGGGCTGCACTTCGGCGGCGGCGGCGGGTCCCTCTGTTCCCCACCCCGGCCGGTCCCGCTTCCCACCCCGGCCCCGGCCGGTCTCGCTTCCCTCCCCCACCCCCCGGCCCGGCCCCGGCGGGTCCCGCTTCCCTTCCCCGGCCCGGCCCCGGCGGGTCCCGCTTCCCTTCCCCCGGCCCGGCCCCGGCGGGTCCCGCTTCCCTCCCCCCCCCCGGCCTGGCCCCGGCGGGTCTCGCTCCCCCCCCCCCCCCCCCGGCCCGGCCCCGGCGGGTCCCGCTTCTCCCCCCCCCCTTACCCGAGCGCGTCTCCGTCCGAGCGCCTGAGCTTCGTCCCGCTCAGAGCCGCGTGGTGAGGGGGCGGGGCTGTGAGCTCCACACCGAGCGCAGCGCTCAGCCCAGAGCTCCCAGCCCCGCCCCCTCCCCACGCGGCTCGGATCGGGGCGGGGCTCAGGCGCTCGGACGGAGACGCGCTCGGGTAAGGGGGGGGGGAGAAGCGGGAGCCGCCGGGGCCGGCTCGGACGGAGACGCGCTCGGGTAAGGGGGGGGGGGGAAGCGGGAGCCGCCGGGGCCGGCTCAGGCGCTTGGACGGAGCTCCAGGAGAGGGGCGGAGGCGGGAGCCTCCGCTTTTCTCTTGGGGGCCCGGGGCAAATTGCCCCCTTTGCCCCCCCCTCTGGGCGGCCCTGGGGAGCTCCGCGGGCCGCAGGGAAGAGCTCCGCGTGCGCGGGCCGCATGTTTGAGACCCCTGCTCTAGCTTGAGGATGCAGGGGCCAAACAGCACTTCCCTGCAATTGCCACTCTTGGCTGCTGTGGGCCAGTGTGGCACTGGAACTAAGAGCAGAGAGACTCTCTCCCCTGTGGTCTCAATTCTCTCCCTGCTGCGCCCAGACAGTGTGGAGAAGGAAGCTGCCTGAATTTAAAGCGGACAGGACAAGAACCAGACTTGGGGAGAGAAGATTTGACAGGACAACTGGGATTAGCTGGTTATAGATTAGCCGGGGCAGGAGAGACAAAGCTCATGAGGAGCCAGGGTATGGCGGGAGAACTAAGATTAGATGGGCAAAGATACTGGGGAAAGGGAAGGCTCAGCCAAGGTATGTGTGGGAGAACTGAGTTTACATGAGCCCAGGGAGAGAGACTGGGAGCCAGTGTGGAGTGGTGAAGAGGGAAAGAAACGGATTTTACAAGGGACTAGGACTCAGACCTGGAGCTCAGAGGAAAGGACTAGGATTGACTGGCCCTGGAACGAAGAGAGAGGACTAGACAAGGACCGGTTGGAAGGCATAGGAACAGAAGGCTCCGTGACCACCAGAGTGCACACTTTCCAGAAGCTGGACTGGAACCCAACATTCCTGTCTTACGCCATTTGTTTGCTGTCAGCAAATTGCTGTGAAACCCACTGGAAAAGTGTCTTGTACCCCATCTGCATCAATCCATGTAGAGGACAACAACCTACTATTGCTGTCAGTTACTGCTTAGCTCAGGTGCTAGAGGTCTGTGCAGTGGATTTAAAGGTTTTAACCCTGCTGGTGAACCATGTGGCTGTCAGTATATCACATGATGAAATTTGTTGGGTTTTTTTCAGTTTACTTTTTTAAAAACTTAGGAAATTACCCATTAAAAAACCTTCTTATAAGAACATTAAGGTTTCAAAGCCAAGCTTCTAGAAGTTAGGAAATGCCAGAATTAAGGTTGCATGTTCTTTTAATGCAGTTTTGTGTGTGTAATATGTGGGTTGCCTAACACTCCCCACTGTAAAAATATTTTTCAGCTCTAACACCTTTGTGGTTTGCAGCAGGCACTTAAAATTTAGCAGAGGGGATGGTGCTAGGGTCAGAGACTCGCATCTTGCTGTCCCTGTGAAAACTGAAAAAATTATAAAACTGTAAAACATCTCCATTTGCAGTTTGTATTATACTCTGCAGAGCATGCTAGGCTTGCTGTTTAAAAATGTGACTGTTGTGTCTGTACTGAGCATGCCCTAGTTTCGCTGAGCCTATTCACAGACAGACACATTTGAACTGAGCATGTCCTCCAGTAACTAACTTTATCGTGGTGAAGCAGCTACACTCCATGGAAACGTAGATGCAACAGAGGTGGTGGTAAAGGAAGAAACATGTCTCTTCAGCTTTCTTCCTCTCTGGTGATGTCTGTGTCCCCTTCCTTCAACTCTGTCCAGTATCAGAGGAGTTAAAAATGAAAAGGCTTCTCCCCACTTCCCTAAAACATGTCCTCCTGCAGCTTCTTATCTCCATTTAATGTCCTAAACCAGGGGTTTTCAAACTGGGGGTCGGGACCCCTCAGGGAGTCACGAGGTTATTATATGGGGGGTTGTGAGCTGTCAACCTCCACCCCAAATCCCGTTTTGCCTCCAGCATTTATAATGGTGTTAAATATATAAAAAGGTGTTTTTAATTTATAAGGGGGGAGGGGGAGTGTCGCACTCAAAGGCTTGCTATGTGAAAGAGGTCACCAGTAAAAAAAAAGTTTGAGAGCCACTGACCTAAACCATTTTTTGTCCCCTGCCTCCACTATTGCAGAAGCTGAATCTGCTATGCTGTAGCGATCAGATCCTGTAATGGGAGGAGGAAGCTACATAGTGAAGCACTTTCTCCTCCCCTACACTAAGGAAGCCGTGGGTAATAAGAGAGAGGGAGGAAAAAGGAGGGAGATCAGAGAGAGAACTTGGGAAGGGAAGAGTCTGGGGTGACGGTTGGGAGAGAGAAGACTGGGAGAGGGGGAAGGAGCGCCTTGTTTTGTGGAAAGGAGCTTGTGTATACGTATGTAGACTCTTAGAAGAGCCTGTGTAACAAGTCCCTTCTGTGTAGAGGCAGTCTGTGTGTGCTGTGTTTGCGTTTGCTTGATTTTTGGGGTAGGAAGGCCAGAGAACGTGACTTTTTTTGACTGGGATGCATGAGACGAGTGACTGTTAGAGATTTTGTAGGGGGTGGCAAATGAGTATAATCTTGGCGGGCAAGTGGATGGCACAAGAATGTGATTTTTGTAGCAATCAAAGGACCCTTAAGGACTGTGGCCTCATTGTGTTAGGCACTGTACAAACATGTACAATAAGAAGATATGATCCCTGCCCTGAAGAGCATATTATCCAAGGCCCTATGTACACATGAAAGTTCCACTGGTGAAATTGCCCTTATATTGGAGGGAACTGCTGTGCATCTACTCACACACACACACATTTCCTCCAACCCATGCTTCTCTAGATGTCCACTGATGGAAATTACCCTTGTTTCTGTCTATAAGAAGTCTGCACCAGTGGGAGTTAAATCTGTGTAGTGCTGCAGGGACTTGTTTCACTTCCATGGCAAATAGTTCTGCTGCTGCTGTCTCACTCTACAATGGTCACAACAGATTTGACCCCTCTGGTCAGTTTTCAACATTTATGTTCTGAGCTCATCTCAGCTAGAAGTCACCCACTTGTTCAGACAGCACTGGCAAATGTACAATTCCCATTCATAGACTACTTTTGAAAAAGCTTTCCCAACCAAACCCAACCTTCTTTGTTCATTATGCTTTGCACATCTGCCTGGAACCATGAGGAGTTTTAATTGCTTTTAGGGACATGGTGCATGGACTCAGTGCTCAGTCTAGAAGAGATGCTTAGGTTTGCAGTTCTCAGATCAAATCCGTCCTGCCCGTCATTCAGCCTAGGTTGCTCGCAAACAGTGTTGACCCTGTCTGGAGGCTCCCCAGAAGAGTGCTGATAGCCATGATGAGATAGAGCAATAGGAGGATAGCACTGACGTGTCTACTCAGAAGCTGCTTGATACTCATGGCATTGTCCTGGAGGCCATCAGTCAGGACCTGCTCCAGATGCAGATACTAGGATACATCTGCCTCGCAGACGACAACGGAGACAGCATACTAGGGAGATGAGGGGCCCTCAGCCAGTAAGTTTTTATTGTAATACATAATCATTGTAGCTTTTTTGTGTGCGGGGGAGGAGGGGAGAGAGTGGACTTTCTCCAAGGTTTGCTTTGCCACCTTTTGCTTTTGTAAGTGGGTAAATATAGCTATGTCATTTGGAAACCTCTCCATTTCTCCTCCTCATTGCTCTGCTCCACCCCCATCCCACACCTTCCAAAATGCTGCTGAGACTACTTGCCCCAATCTCTCCTCCTTTCTCCACACACACACACCCATCTCCTCCTGCCACCACTCTCCCTTGTTCAATTCCTGACACTTTCATTTTTTCTTCCCTCATTGAGCCATGTGGTTGGGTACAAAATGGTAAATAAATAGCAGCAGCAAAAAAATAATTCCAGCACAAATGGCCCATGATGTGTCGTAACATTACTATAGAAGCGATTTTGAGACCACAAAGCTTGAACACAATATCTGCCAGCCTCTGTGCCATCCAGCAATACATACGTAGCTAAAAGTACAGTAATATAATTGCATCTTTTCAGTTATATTAAAACATCATGTTAAGACAGCATCATAAGCAATGTCATTCACTGTCTTGAGCCTTTGCTTTAACTGCTTGCATAACAGTATAATATAGCAAGTCCATGGAAAATTACAGTACTTCTGTGCAAAAAAAGGGGATTCAATGATTCATCGGCATTATTGGTTAGCATATTAGAGTAACTCACTTAAACCTGTTAGTGCAGTGTATCACAGGTTTTCAGAGATGATTATTTATTTTTAATCCTGATTTTTTTCATGTCTCCTGGCATATCAGAGAATTTCTGGGACAAGAGGTGTTCTAATTTGGTATGCACATTTAGGCAGTGCACATTTCCCCATCCCTTCTATTCTATGTTAGGATACATTTTCTCATTTATGAAGCGGCAAATCTGGCAGAACCACCTCAGCAGAAAACCTTGCAGTCTCTCTGGCTTGCCTCTAGCCCTCTTGAATAATGTCTTCTTTTGCCTTATGGGACTCTGGATCAGAGTCATGTGTTCCAAGGCCAGGACTGCCTGCGATGGTGTAACTGGAGTTCTAAATAAGTCCCATATAATGCATCATTTTCCCGCACTCTATCAAACTGTTAAAGTAAAGATTGGCATTGACATAATGATAAACATCCTTTTTCTAGGAAGCATTTAAAGACTGCTTACCATCTTGCTCTGGGGGCCAGATTGTTGGGGAACTATGGTAAACTAATGTGAAAATGGCCAAAAAAAAGAGGGGTTGGGGGAGGGGAAATGATATGTTTTCTTTTTGGGAGTGCTGAGTTTCCATATCTACGCATTCACTATGATTACTGACTGATCTCTGTTTCTTTGAACAGTACCTGCAATAGACATACCTTACTAGAAAGTTCCACTGATGCTTGCTGCTTTATGAATTGGAGCACAAGAGAAAGGACCAGGATACCGGCATCAGCTACAGACTTCTTGTGTGACCCTGGCAAGTTGATAAAGCTACTCTGTGCTTCAGTTCCCCATTTGTAAAATAGGGATAATACTTCCCTCACAGAAGTGTTATGAAGATAAAGCCCACTAATGATTGTAAGGCATATAGATACAGTAACTCCTCGCTTAACGTTGTAGTTATGTTCCTGAAAAATGCTACTTTAAGTGAAACGATGTTAAGCGAATCCAATTTCCCCATAAGAATTAATGTAAATGGGGGGGGGGGGGGGCTGGCGTTAGGGTCCAGGGAAATTTTTATCGCCAGACAAAAGACTATATATATATATATATATATACACACACACACACAGTCTAAGTTTTAAACAATTTAATACTGTACACAGCAATGATGATTGTGAAGCTTGGATGAGGTGCTGAAGTCAGAGGGTGGGGTATTTCCCAGGGAATGCCTTACTGCTAAATGATGAACTAGCACTCGGCTGAGCCCTCAAGGGTTAACACGTTGTTGTTAATGTAGCCTCACACTCTACATAGCATGGCAGAGAGAGACAGACACACACACCCTGTGTGTGAGAGAGACGTGCATTGCCCCTTTAAGTATGCTGACCCCACTCTAAGTACACTGCCTTTTAAAGTAGATCAGCAAGTTGAGACAGCAACTGCTGCCAGCAAGCTCCCTCCTGCTCTGTGGAGATGGGGTAAAGGAGTGTGGGGCAGGAACAGGGTGAGGGGGACACCTGACATTAGCACCCCTCTTCTCCCCCTCCCCCCCTTGCACAGCAAGCAGAAGGCTCCCAGGAGCAGCTCCAAGGCAGAGGGCAGAAGCAGCACAGGGCAGTTGGGGGAGGGACAGCTGAACTGTCCAGCAGTTGATAGCCTACTGGGTGGCTGCCGCATAGGGAACTTAGGGGAGCTGATGGGGGCGCTTCTGGCCCACTCTGGTTCCAAGCCCCCACCAGCTAGCTCCAATGGGCTGCTCTTCCTGCAAGCAGTGGACAAAGCAGGTGATTGCCAAACAACCTTCTAAGGGAGCATTGCGCAACTTTAAACGAGCATGTTCTTTAATTGATCAGCAACGAAACATCGTTAACCAGGACGACTTTAAGTGAGGAGTTACTGTACTATGGTAATGAGGGCCACATAGGTAAGCAATATAAAGAGAGAGTTTAAAAAACTTAAGGTGGAGTCCCAACGAGCCACAAAGAGGGCCTAGATGTGTTAAGATAAGCAATTAATTGAGAGATTGTGGGTCAAGAAGACAGTTCTTTGAAGCTGATCTAAGCAAAGCGAAAGAGATGGTGGGGTGGGCTGATGCAAGAAGAAATGCTCACCCTAATAAGGAAGCACGCTGTTTTGCTGGAGAGCATCATTGCCCAGGAAAGCTGCACCTTTGTGCTTCAGAATATTGAGACTGAGGATATTTTTCACTTTCCCCACATGGTCCCAGTCATTCTCCCACTAATCCAATCCTCAGGACAAGGAGAACTACTTAATCTATGTCTTATCTGTCACAGACTTGATCTTTAAATTATTTTGTTATATGTTTGTGAATGCTTTGCATGGTTGCTGAAGTTCTGATTGTGTTTAATAAAATTTGTACTGTTTAATAAAGCAGCAGTGGTGTTCTTGGTTTCAAAACACATATGCCAAGGTTTATTTAATAGCATTAAAATGTATAAAAACAGAAGATGAAGAGATTTCAGGACAGGCACCATTTTTCTGTTATGTGTTTGTACAGTGCCTAGAACAATGGCACCCGAATTGCTCATTTGGGACCGTAGGCACTTCTGCAATACACCTAATTGTATAATTCAGTATATATTCTACCAAAACATAATATGTTGCTGTCTCCTGTTCTCAAAGTGTATGCACAGAGCATTTTTGACCATGGCACTTCTGCTGGCAACATTGCCAACAGTGGATTGCACCTTGGGCTATTCAGATTTGTCAGGTAGCCTCTGCACCTCTTCTGTCCAATCGTCAGCAATTACTCCTCCTTTAGTCTCAAATTATGTGTAAAAACAACATACAGCAGTAATACAAGGAAGATGAGTCGCAGAACAGTCTATCTGTGTCAGACTTTTCCACCTCCCCTTCAGCCTACCAAATGCATGCTCTATAACCATCCTACAGTGCCTTAGGGTATAGTTAACTAGTCTGTCTGTTCCCGTCAGGATTTACAGTAGCTCCCTTTATAAGCCAGGGAAACAAGAAGGTGGTGCTGAGTCATCCAGAATAAGTTGGTTCCATTTCTTCATTCATGTCTGGAGTACAGTAGGGGAAGATAACTTCTTGTTACATTTTTGTGACTAGTGCTGAATTTCTGAAGATCCTGGTATCACGAACTTTTCCTGACCCATCCAGTGTTAATGCTGGTGAACTGTTGGGGTCTTCAAACAAGGCCTACAGAACCATGGAGTATTTGAATGGCAAGAGCTGGTGAGGGGGAAACAGAATGGGCACACAGGTCCTTTCAGTAGATCCCTATCACAATTGGGATCTTTTCATACACAGTAATGAGTTCCTGTATGACCTACCTTGATCACATGATGCAGTGTCAAATGCTGAATAGTCTTGTTCACACTTTGCATTAACAGCTCCAACTGTGGATCTTTCATCACTGAAATGGTTTTTGCACTGATTGGTAGCAATTGGTGATGGCCAGCTTCCAAACAGTGGTTGTCACTCACTTGTGCATGCTGAGAGGTGCTCTCATTCTGGTCTCTGGCCCTGCTTCATCAGTGCCCTCATGCAGTCTGAAGTTTTGAAGCTTTCATTATCCTAAATCTCCAGGTTATCAATGCTTGTTGGTTGGAGCAAATAGCAGCATCCCTCTAAAGGCAGTTGATCAAAGAATAGATTTTGTTGTTCTGTGCAGATTCAATTACTGGGTCCTTCTCTGAATTTCTCAAACAATTTCAAAAATTCTCAGTCACCATGGGTACCACATTACATGCTTTCAGATATTCCAAGACCTGCTTTTCAGTCTCAGTAATGGACAGGAGCACAGTTTATCTCCATCACTGTGACAGAGTTGCTTAGAAATGGCACTTCATCACCTAAATTCCAGGATACAGTGAGAAGATTGTAGGAATTAGGCCTCTTTTCCCACAATTTCTCTGGCCTCCTGGAAGTATCTCACAATCTGGAGCAAAAATTACTCAGAATGCAGCGTGCCTAGGAGCAGTGCAAGGAAGCCTGCCATGTCTATCCATACTGGAATTGATGCAACACGGCCCTGCTATATGAGTATAAGGCCCAAAAGCAATGTATCTTACCACAGTGCAACTACAACAATGCGGGCACATGCAATCAATGTAAGATGCATGGGTTTTACTACACTAATGGAATTCTTGTGTGTAGACAAGTCCTAATGTAAGATAAAACACAATAAGTAGGTAGTCAAATGTTAGAGAGGGAAGGAAGATGAAGAGTAACATTGTGCAGTTACATAGGCTTGCAGTATGAAAAATATTAATGGCTGTGAATCGTAACTTGTTTTTATATAAATATCAGTAATCCCACTAACCCTCTGCATATCTATGAATGTTTGAGTTTTTAATGGGATTTTCAGGGTAATGGCAGATAAGTCTGTGTATTCTTCAAGGGGAAAATCAGCATAGTGCGCTGTGTGAATGCCTGTGGTCTTGTCTACAATGGTGATGGCATTAGGGTATCTGTAGTTACAGGGTGCAGTGAAAAGCTGGCTGCATCTGTACTGTGGTGTTAGCTACCCGTCTCAAGAAAAGACTCCACCGGGGGGAAAGAGCTGTGAAAAGGCTCCAAAATCTTCCTGTTCCTGGCGCCTCTCCTTACCATAGGGAAAAAGACTCCAGCAAGGAGAGGAAGCAACGGGGAAAGGCTCAGACAGCAGGGAGCTGCTGGAGCCTTTTCCTGTTGCCTTATCCCAGCCTCAGTCTCCCTGCTACTTGAGCCTTTTCCTGGCAGCATGGAGGCAGCATGACATTAAAATTGCAGTGTAGATGGGGAGGCACTGCTTGAGTGTGTAGAGAGCCAAGTAGGGTATATGCCCTAAGGTTTTGGTGTGTCTTTACTTGCCTATGCAGTGCCTCACTGTCTACACTGCTGTTTATACACGTACTTAGATGGTGGACAGTATATGTACTCTACATAGCGATGTAAATATAGAGAGAACCTGTGTGTGATTTTTATGGATAAGGCTGAAGAATATGAGACTCATGTTTCGGTAAACAGGAGACAATGTGCAAGAATACAGGAAACTGGGAACATGGGAGGAAAGGAAAGATAGGAGAAAGTAGAGGTTGGTAATGTGCATTAAGTAAGAAAAAATTTATCTCACATTTATCTCCAGACCTCTTCTCCTTGTCCAGATCTATTCCGCCCCCAACAATCTTCTATTCATTGAACTTTTTGAAACTTTGCACTTTTAGAGAGAGGTAAGGGATTGACTCTGTGTACATAAATTTGCAGAGGGACAATAGGGTTGCGATCTGTTATTTCTCACCTCTGTTTGATTGTTTGTTTTTTATTTTAAAACATTTTTGCTGTTAACAAGCATATTGTCTCTGGAGACTCAAATCCACAGTTTGAGAACCGCAAACCTAAGCATCTCTGATGCTCTCTTCTAGATTGAGCACTGAGTCCCATTGGGTAGATAGAAAGAGTAACCTAAATAATCTCTACAGAAGCGCCTGGAACCCCATAAGATTGGGTCCATAATCCATGAACTATTGGAACTCATTTACAAAACTTTTCTTAAACATTACATGACTATATTGTCTCATACTATAGTATTAGAATATATAATCCCTATTCCATTATGAGATTTTTTTGAGCTATAATGTATCTTAATTATAACTATCTTTAGATAGGTTTTTCCCTCAAAAAGCATTTTATCAAAAAAAAAACTGATTTAAATAAAAAATCATTTATTTTTATCCACCCTGTCAGGGTACTTACAGAATTTATCAACAGCCAAGCAACCGGTGTTCCTATCTGTCATATGTCACCCCACAGCAACACTTACCCTCACTCCATTTTACAAGCGCTTTATTGGTGCCTAACACATCTATTTGTATTTCAAAAAGTCAAGAGACCATATTTTGCTTGGCATCATTTCTTCTACTTCTGTACATTTCAGGGCATGGAAATAATCTAATTTGGTCAGTGTCTCTCCAAACATCTCCTTTTGGTGTGGCTACTAAGACCGCCATGGGGCTAGCTACAGATCTAACAGGGAATGGTCTGCTCCATCTTGGTTTCATCTTTCCTTTCGTCACCAATTCCCTAAGCATCACCTTGTCCCCTATTTTCCATTGATACCCCATTTGTCCCTTCTTCTCTTCTCTTTGTCTATGCTGATTTTCTTCTGCCCAAATTTCTTCTGTTGTTTGTACCAAGTTTGCCACCCATACTTTTTTCTGCACCCATTCTGGCATTTGCCTGCTTGGTGTTAACAAAACTTTTGGGGTTCTCATAGTCTTGCCTGTCATTAACTCAAAAGGGGTGTACTTGCTTCCTGCTTGTCCCAGAGCTCTTGTGGTCATCAAAATAGAAGGGAAAGCCGTGTCCACAGAGCCTTAACTCTAGTTTGAGCTTTATTATCTGAGGTAGAGATCATTTCAACCCAGCCTGAGAAGTTATCTGTTACTACTAAGCAATATTCCTTTCTTCTGAGAGTTCTTTTTAGAGGTCCAGTGTAATCCATTTGCAATCACATGGACCTGTAGTATCAGGCTGATATCTCACTGCCCTCTCTTTTCAGCTTTTGGTTTGTGCACAAATTAATCCCAAACACCTTTGACAAAAATCTTCCATCTGAATTCTCATTCCTGGCCACCACATTGCTCTTTTCACTTGCACTAATATTCTTTTTTGCCCAAAATGCCTTGTTCGTGAGCAAACCTAATTATTGCTTCCCTATTCTACTTTTAGGTACCCACTTTTCCTGTGTCCCTGTTTTGCTACTGTCATCTCTTCTTTCTTTACTTCCCATTTTCCTTCCACTCCTGCTATATTCTGTTCTACCAATTCCCAGTACAAAAATACTTTGTTTTGTAGATTATTGGCTGTCTGATTTCCCCTTTGGGTCATCTTGTATACTATCCGACCTTACTCTGTACCCCCCTTGAGATCAAGTCACCACTTCAGTCTCACCGTTTCCTAGATTCAACTCGGCAACTTGTGCTTTTTTAGTATCCTTCCATGTTGGATGGGGTGCTATGTGCTTTAACATGCTTAATTTCTGTAGAACCTGTTCATTGTCTGATTATTTTAATAATTGTTTCCCACTGCTTCCAATATGAGATCTCTTTATCCCCGTTTTTCCCATGTGGGAGCCAACATGGCCAGTCCAAATGAGATCCACTCCCTATGATAGGGATTGGAAATGCCTGGACCTCTTTGGGAGAAAGACCCACTTCTCTGCCACATTGCAGTTTAGAATTGCAAATTATCAAGCTTTAATGGTGAAATATGACTGTCAATTATATAAAGCTCAACACCTTTATTGATGAACTCCCAAAGTCACACTGCGACCCGTTCCGAGCTATTATCCATGAGGGACAAGTAGTAGCCAAAACAGCGCTCCAGTCAGCCCCTGATGCAGCCGACAAGCAGACTGGTCCATCTCCACTGCAGTTGTTATGCGGCGAGTGTTTTGGTTACATCTATTTGGCTTCCTTAAGGAAGTGCAGATGACAGTTGAAGACCTTCCCTTTGAAGGCACCAAATTGTTCTCTGAAAAGACTGATGCATCCTTCTATACCCTTAAAGATTCTAGGGCCACCCTCACTAATTAGGAATCTTTACTCCTGGTCAAAAGAGAAAGTTTAGTCTGCAACCTCAACATAAATCCCCCACTTCACAATTCCCAACCCAGTGTTTTTACAAGCCTCAGGCCTGGTCTACACTACGCGTTTAAACCGGTTTTAGGAGCATAAAACCGATTTAACGCTGCACCCGTCCACACCAAGAGGCCCTTTATATCGATATAAAGGGCTCTTTAAACCGGTTTCTGTACTCCTCCCTAACGAGAGGAGTAGCGCTAGTATCGGAATTGCCATATCGGATTAGGGTTAGTGTGGCCGCAAATCGACGGTATTGGCCTCCGGGAGCTATCCCACAGTGCACCACTGACCGCTCTGGACCGCAATCTGAACTCGGATGCAGTGGTCAGGTAGACAGGAAAAGCCCCGCGAACTTTTGAATATTTCCTGTTTGCCCAGCGTGGAGCTCCGATCAGCACGGGTGGCGATGCAGTCCGAAATCAAAATAAAAAAAAGAGCTCCAGCATGGACCATGCGGATGTGATCGCAGTAAGGGCAGGCAAATCCGTTCTATCAGCGCTCCGTTATAGAAGACGAAATTCAGAATCATTTTTAAAAATTCTCCAGACAGATGCCATAGCAGGGACTCGGCGCACTGCAGCGTGACAAACGTAACGGAAAGCCAAAGAATCAAATGGACGCTCATGGACTGGAGGACTCAAGCTATCCCACAGTTCCTGCAGTCTCCGAAAAGCATTTGCATTCTTGGCTGAGCTCCAAGTGCCTCTAGGGTCAAACAAACAGTGTCCATGGTGGTTCAGGGCATAGCTCGGCAATGTACACCCCCCCACCCACCCCAGAAGTAAAAGGGAAAAAATCCTCTCGTGACTATTTAACATGTCACCCTATCTTTACTGAATGCTGCAGATAGACGCGATGCTGCAGCACTCAACACCAACATCCTTGCTCCCCCCTGCCATGGGTGGCTGATGGTGCAAAACGACTGGTACCCGTCCTCATCATCATGAGCTTTTTGGCACGTGGTGCAGTGCAAAAGGACTGGTAACCATGCCGACTAGCATCTGTCAGGTCCCCCAATGTCAAGTGCACCTAATTTTTCATGGTAGATGGTGCAGTATGGTTGATAACCATCTTCATCATAGCAACAGGGGGCTGAGCTTCATCAGCCCCCACCCTTCATGTGTAAAGAAAAGATTCAATTGCCCCTGGACTAGCAGAGGGATGTTGGGCTCCTCTCCTCCACACTTCTTACTGTCCTGTCTGGACTATCATAGCAGCTGGAGGCTGCCTTCCACTCATTTCTCACTAACAAGTCACTGTGTCTTATTCCTGCATTCTTTATTACTTCATCACACAAGTGGGGGGACACTGCTATGGTAGCCCAGGAAGGCTGTGGGAAGAACGGAATCAACAGGTGGGGTTGTTGCAGGAGCATGTGAATAGCATACAGCTCATAATTTCTGCAGGATCTGACACAGAGCAGCTGTGCTCTCTGGTTCTATGATACAGTGGTTCTCTAGTACACTTGCCCATATTCTAGGCAGGACTGATTCTATTTTTAGATACCAAAAAGGAGGGATTGACTCAGGGAGTCATTCCCAATTTTGGCTTTTGCACCCCTGGCTAAGAGCAGCCAGGGGCACTTATGACAGCAACAGATGGCGCAGTGCAAAAGGACTGGTAGCCACGATCATCTTATTACCAATTTATGGATTGGTAGATGGTACAGTATGGTTGGTAACCATCTCTGCTGTCATGCAAAAGCAAAAGCATGCTGCTGTGTAGCGCTGCTGAATCGCCTCTGTCAGCGGCATCTAGCACACATACGGTGACAGTCACAAAAGGCAAAACAGGCTCCATGATTGCCATGCTATGGCATCTGCCAGGGCAATCCAGGGAAAAAAGCCGCGAAATGCTTGTCTGCCGTTGCTTTCCCAGAGGAAGGAGTGACTGACGACATTTACCCAGAACCACCCGCGACAATGATTTTTGCCCCATCAGGCACTGGGATCTCAACCCGGAAATTGCAAGGGGCGGGGGAGGCTGCGGGAACTATGGGATAGCTAGGGAATAGCTACCCACAGTGCAACGCTCCAGAAATCGACGCTAGCCTCGGACCGCGGACGCACACCACCAAATTAACGTGCTTAGTGTGGCCGCGCGCACTCGATTTTATAAAATCTGTTTTACAAAACCGGTTTATGCAAATTCGGAATAGTCCCGTAGTGTAGACGTACCCTCAGAGAGAGAAGTCAAGATTTTCCACATGTAAGACATTATGCCCACAGCCTTCCACATTGCAACTGTCTACCTCAAAACATCAGTTTTGATGTGTTGGTTGAGGCGTCGACAGACCACTTTTCTCAACCGCTGTAGCTGACCAACCCATCTCACCCATTTGGCTACCGACTTGCCTCGTTTCACAGCACCTGGGAACATATAACATCAAACTGATGGGTCCTGAAAATCATCCACTCCATTCAGTTTAACTCCCTTCCCCATACCTCTTCAGGGACCCTTCTCGTGAGAGTTTACTACGACAAGAAATAGATCACGTTCTCTTGTTAGGGGCCATAGAACCAGTATCTCAACATCTGTGAGGCAAAGGTTTTTACTATCATTATTTCCTGATACCCAAGAAGGGGGGAGACCTGTACTAGACCTCAAAGCACTCACAAGTTCGTCAAGGCTCAAAAATTCAAGATGATCACTCTAGCAATGATTATTCCAGCTTTGGAACAGGGAGACTGGTTTTCAGCCCTTGACCTTATTTTCATATTTCAATCTTGCCATTCCTCAGATTTTCCCTAGGACAGGGCCACTACCAGTACAGAGTACTCCCCTTTGGGCTATCATCAGCTCCCAGAGTATTGTCCAAAATCCTCTCTGTAGAGGCAGCTCACCTTCGTTTTCCGGGGATCATGATCTTACCCCTATCTGGATGACTTCCTTCTCAGGGCTGGCTCCTTTGGTGAAACTCAGCTGGTTATCAAAACCACAGTAGACCTGTTCATGGAACTGGGTCTACAGATCAATGTCCAAAAATCAAGCTTTTCCTCTGTACAATGCCTAGAGTTTGTAGGGGCTGACCTCGATTTGTTACAGGCCAAAGAACTCCTGTCACAACACAGGTTCCACACCATGGCCATGCTCAGAGACAGTACAAACCAGCCCTCAAATATCAGCAACACACTGCCTCCACATCCTGGGGCATATGGCAGCAGGCACAGAGGTGATACCTCATGCCAGACTTCAACTGCAGTGCTGCCTGATGTGATTCAGCTAAGTCTACAGACTGAGCAGAGACAGATTAGACTTACCTCTGTCACTACCCACCAAGGTCAAAAACTCCCTGGACTGGTGAAAACATCCAGCAGATGTTAGCAAACTTTCCCATCATTACTACTTACCACTGACTCATCCCTCATAGGATGGGGCGCACATTTAAACCACCTAAAAACACTAGGAAAATGGTCATCCACGAAGATATCCTTCCACATCAACCTCCTCAAACTCAGTGCAGTCAGGAATGCCTGTACCCATTTCCTCCTGCTGATTAAGAGAACACAAACAAGAGTCTTAACAGACAACATAGCATGTATATATTACATAAATTGGTAGGGAGGAACAAGGTCGCCCTCCCTCTGCTCAGAAGCACTAAAGTTATGGAATTGATGCAGTTCCCACAACATCACACTATCTACCTTCCAGGAGTACAAAACTCAATAGCGGACAGTTGCAGTTACAAATTCCCACACAACCATGAATGGGAGACATCCCACGTCTACATGGGAGCTGAACCTAGTGTTGAAAGGCCTGACTAGACCTCTCTTAACCTGTGGCTACTTGTTTGCTCACATATCTGTCGATGAAAATGGCCTTCCTGGTGGCTTTCAGCGCATGTGCAGGCCAAACTGACACTGCTACCAAAAAGCTCTCCGATCAGCAGTGCAGGGACACAAGCACACCTACAGTTGGGCACCCACATGGGGCCACATCTTGAAGAACCATTGTTACTGCACAAGGTGAATAACTTTCTCTTCACACATGCATATTAGAGATTGGTAGCTAAATTATCTGCAGGTTCCATCTGTGCTGAGAATGCTCAAGCCCATGATTGCAGGGGCTGAACAGGACTTTCTGTGCAATTACTCCTCCCACTGGTCAGGGGGCTACCAAGGGACTGAGAGAAGGGAGACTGTCTCTCCTGTGATCTTAACACTCCACAACCAGGGGGTCCAGTAAGCAAGAAGAGAAAGAAGGATCAGCTTGATTGGAATGCAGAGGGGTGGAGGACAAAGACAGACAGCAGGGGGAATAGACTGGCTGCAAAGGGGAGACAGTGGGGAATGAATGGTGTCGGGGGGCAGGGCGGAGAAATGGACTGCAAAAGGGTATGTGCTAAGATCAGGGACAGAAGGTGGCAAGTGATAGGAACACTGGGAAATAAAGGTCTATCATCACTAAAGGGGCCTCCTTTCTAGAACTTAGGGTAGAATCCAGGATTTTTGAGTCTCAACTGTTTGCTAGTAGGTTTCACAGCTATTTGCTAAGGGTGTGTATCACTCTACTATTGTTGGTTCACACAGAGCATAAGTGCCTATTGCTGCTACCAGTTACTCCATTAGCTCAAGTAGTAAAGGGTCTGTGCTGTGGATCTAAAGGTTCCAACCTTGTTGATGATGCGTTTGAGGGGTCAGTATGGTTTCTCATGATAGAAGGTTTGTTTTTTAAGTTTGCAGTGTTAAACTAAGACGTTAATTGAAAAACACCCTCTAATTGGAAATATCAGAATTAAGATTGCTCATGCAAATCTTAATTCAAGCCCGTGCGTGTATGCATTATGATACAGTCTTTAATTACAGGATCATGTAATTTTTTCCACAGGATCCCTCCATCATTCATTGCACAGGGTGATCCTCTTCTGGGAATGGACCAGGGTTGTCTAGTGAATGAGATTGTTGTCTATAGCACCCCTGCCTCATTTGTTACAGAAGTTGGAAGGCAGTGGATTGCAGGAAGATGAAAGGATGGTCTTACGGTTTAGTCATTGGATTCTATTCTTGTCTCTGCTACAGAGTTCCTGTGTAATTAAATTAAGACTTTTCACAGGTGGTCACTAATTATATGTCCTTCGTTTTCTAGGTGCCCAACTTGAGATCCTGGGGTCTCATTTACACATGTGGTAAGCACTTGCAGCTGAAGTCAATGGGAGCTGTGCTTTGAACATATAAAGTGCTATAAAAATGCTAAGTATTGTGATTGATGTACCAGGCTCTGGGTGTCTCAAATTGAGCACCCAAAATGAATGGATACCATTTGTCCGTAATTTCTCTGAACCTCAGTTCCCGATCTGTAGAATGGCAATTATAATACCTCCCTACCTGACAGCAGTGTGGTAAAGATACATTGTGAAGCACTCAGTGATGAGCGCTGTAGAAAAGCCCATGAGGAAGTTAATAATTCTGTATTTAAAGCATAGTTTAACTAATGTGCAGTAAATAAGGCCTGGGCCACACATTAAATGAGGATGAAAAGAATCCATTCAGTGAGCACTGTCCGTCCTGTACACTGAATGAGGCAAGGCATTTTGTGGGTCAAATAGTATGTGATCATGTAATTAAAGACTGTGGCATAACACGTATGTACAAAGAGGATAGACTGAGGTAACAGAGGCAATCTTAAGTCTGGCTTTTCCCAACTTTTGAATGCTTGACTGTGCAATGTTATCTGTCTTTTAATGTAGTCCTCCACCGCCCACCCCACCCTGTTTATATGTAATATTTGGGATAATATCATGAAAACTTTTCCTTCTATCTAGATACTTAAATGGCCCCTAGTAGCTGAGCCTCTCCTAACTATTTAAAATATAAATAATAGTAACAAATTCCCTCTCTGTTCCTTCCCAGCCTTTAGAAGAAATGCTTTGCTCTGTTCTTAAGGATGTTTGCTTGTGTGTAAGTGGTTGGTTTTGTGTCTGCATGATGAAATTGAGGTTGAAGAAACAGGTTCTGAACACAGTGGGTATGTCTACACAGCAGTTAAACATCCACGGTTGCACCAGGTCAGCTGACTTGGGCTCACAGGGCTGCAAAATTGTGGTTTAGATGGTTTGGGCTTGGGCTGGGGCCTGAGTTCTAGGACCCTGTGAGCAGGGAGGGCCCAGAGCCTGTTTTCCCCGCACTAGATCTAATGTTTACACAGCACTTTTACAGCCCTGCAGCCTGAGCCCTGCGTGCGGAAGTCAGCTGTAGTCATTCTTATCTCTTGCCAGAGTGAGTTGCATAGTTTGAGTCCAGTTTTTTTTTGAGAATTCTGTCTTTTGTATTCACAAGCCTTCCCCCATAGTTGGCAGCTTAATTGTCTTAGTTCTGATTATTTCTGTTGTGGGGACGCATGGTCATGGAAGGTGGGGCAGTCTGTCATATTCCTGTGACCAATCCTGTAGAGTGCTTTGAATATCAGAATGGAGACCTTGATCCAGATTCTGAATTCAATGGAGATCCAGTGCAGAAAGTGGAGATGTTTTCATGGTGTCCTGTGTCGCTGTGCACAAAAGTTGCTGCATTTCGTACCAACTGGAGTTTTTTCAGGTCATGTGATTTCATTCCTAGATGTGGATAGCAGTAATCAAGCTTGATGGTCATGAGTGCCTGGATCACTGAGTTTTATTGCATGCAGCACAGTCTTTTGTCCAGTCACAGAAGAAAGTGGGCTTTTTTTCCCCAACATGTCTCTCTAGGCACCCAATAAGAGGAGTCCAAGAGAACCTCCATGGCTATGGGTAAGAAATAGGGCTGTCAAGCGATTAAAAAAGATTAATCGCACTGTTAAACAATATTAGAAATCCAAAAATATTTAAATAAATGGCAATTTTCTACATTTTCAAATATATTGATTTCAGTTACAACACAGAATACAAAGTGTACTGTGCTCACTTTATATTTTTGATTACAAATATTTGCACTGTAAAAACAAAAGAAATAGTATATTTAAATTCACCTAATACAAGTGTTGTAGTGCTCTTTATAATGAAAGTTGAATTTACAAATGTAAAATTATGTACAAAAAACAACTGCATTCAAAAATAAAACAGTGTAAAACTTTAGAACCTACAAGTCCACTCAGTCGTACTTCAGCCAATCACTCAGATAAACAAGTTTTGGTTACAATTTGCAGGAGATAATGCTGCCCACATGTTGTTTACAATGTCACCTGAAAGTGAGAACAGGCATTCGCATGGCACTGTTGTAGCCAGCATCGCAAGATATTTACCTGCCAGATGAGCTAAAGATTCATATGTCCCTTCATGCTTCAACCACCATTCCAGAATATGTGTCCATGCTGATGACGGGTTCTGCTCGATAACAATCCAAAGCAGAGCGGACCAACGCATGTTCATTTTCATCATCTGAGTCAGATGCCACCAGAAGGTGGTTCTTTTTTGGTGGTTTGGGTTCTGTAGTTTCCGCATCGGAGTGTTGCTCTTTTAAGACATCTGAAAGCATTCTCCACACCTCGTCCCCTCTCAAATTTCGGAAGGCACTTCAGATTCTTAAACCTTGGGTCGAATGCTGTATCTGTCCTTAGAAATCTCACATTGGTACCTTCTCTGCATTTTGTCAAATCTTCTGTGAAAGTGTTCTTAAAACAAACTTGCTGGGTCATCATCCGAGACTGCTATAACATGAAATGGATAAAACAAACCAGGAGACATACAATTCTCCCTGAAGGAGTTCAGTTGCAAATTTAATGAACACATTATTTTTTTAATGAGCATCATCAGCATGGAAGCAGGTCAGCTTCTGGAATGGTGACCAAATCATAAAGGGGCATATGAATGTTTAGCATATCTGGCATGTGGCTACAAAAGTGTCATGCGAACACCTGTTCATGCTTTCAGGTGACATTGTAAATAAGAAGCAGTCAGTGGTATCTCGCGTAAATGTAAACAATCTTGTTTGTCTTAGCAATTGGCTGAACAAGAAGTAGGACTGATTAGACTTGTAGGCTCAAAAGTTTTACATCGTTTTGTTTTTGAGTGCAGTTACATAACAAAATCCACATTTGTAAGTTACACTTTCACAATAAAGAAATTGCACAGCAGTACTTGTATGAGGTGAATAGAAAAATACTGTTTCTTTTGTTTATCATTTTTACATTGTGAATATTTGTAATAAAAAATAATATAAAGTGAACACTGTACACTTTGTATTCTGTGTTGTAATAGAAATCAATATATTTATTTGGAAATGTAGAAAAACATCCAAAATATTTAATAAATTTCAATTGGTATTTTATTGTTTAACAGTGCGATTAATCACAATTTTTTAAATCACAGTTAATTTTTTTAGTTAATCGCATGAGTTAACTGCGATTAATTAACAGCCCTAGTAAGAAGTAACACTGAAAAAGAATAATTAAATACTGACTTGAGTCTTGCAGCATGTCTGTTACTGTAATAACAATTGGTAGTTAAAATATATGTTGTGTTTCAGAACTTCCAGGAGCTGGAGAGAGACAAGTGAATTACGTTATAATGTAGCAGGCAGAATAGACTAAAGAGCAGGGGACTTGGAGTCAAGATTCCTGTGTTCTATTCCCAGCTTTACCCCGAGTTGCTCTATGACCTTGGACAAGTCTCTTCCTATCTCTGCCTCCATTTTCCCATCTGTAAAATGGGGAAATTAATCCTCCTTTGTGGCACTTTAAGCATGTCAGTGCTTTGAGTTGTTGCATGAAAAGCACTATTATTTATTTAATGTAAAATAGTTTTAGGATTGGCGTGTTAGATGTCTTAGACAAGTTAGATGTATTCAAGTCAGCAGGACCTGATGAATACATCCTAGAATACTGAAGGAGCTGACTAATGGTTCAAATATCTCCTTAGTGATTATCTTTGAAAACTCATGGAAGATGGGGGAGACTCCAGAGGACTGGAAGAGGGCAAATATAGTGTCAATCTATAAAAAGGGGAATAAAGACAACCCATGGAATTACAGACCATTCATCTTCAGTACCTGGAAAGATAATGGAACAAATAATCAAGTAATCAATTTGTAAACACCTAGAAGATAATAAAGTGATAAGTAACAGTCGATATGGATTTGTCAAGAACAAATCATGTCAAACCAACCTAATAGCTTTCTTTCACAGGGTAATAAGCCTTATGAATAGGGCAGATGTGGTAGATGTAGTATATCTTCACTTTACTGGGATTGTTGTTATTGTCTTGCTAGACCTTCTCATAAACAAACTAGCAAAATACAGCCTAGATGAAGCTGTTATAAGGTGGGTGCCTAACTGGTTGAAAAATTCCCAGAGAGTAGTTATCAGCAGTTCACAGTCAAGCGTATATCGAATGGGGTCCTGCAGCGATCGGTCCTGGATCCAGTTCTGTTCAATATCTTCGTAAATGATTTAGATAATGGCAGAGAGAGTACATGTGTAAAGTGTACAGATGATACCAAGCTGGGAGGGGTTGCAAGTGCTTTGGAGGGTAGGATTAAAATTCAAAATGATCTGGACAAATGGTCTGAAGTAAATAGGATGAAATTCAATAAGAACAAATGCAAAGTACTCCACTTAGGAAGGAACAATCAACTGCACACATGCAAAATGGGAAATGACTGCCTAGGAAGGAGTACTGCAGAAAGGGATCTGGGGGTTATAGTGGATCATAAGATAAATATGAGTGAACAGTATAACACTGTTGCAAAAAAAGCAAACATAATTCTGGGGTGTATTAGCAGGAACGTTGTAAGCAAGAAATGATAAGTAATTCTTCCACTCCGCTCCATGCTGATGAGGTCTTAACTGGAATATTGTGTTGAGTTCTGGGTGCCACATTTCAGGAAAGATGTGGACAAATTGGAGAAAGTCCAGAGAAGAGCAACAAAAATGATTAAAGGTTTAGAAAACATGACTTATGAGGAAAGATTGAAAAAACTGGGTTTGTTTAGTCTAGAAAAGAGAAGACTGAGAGGGGACATAACAGTTTTCAAGTACATAAAAGGCTGTTAAATGGAGGAGAGTGAAAAATTGTTAACTTCTGAGGCTAGGATAAGAAGCGATGGGCTTAAATTGCAGCAAGGGAGGTTTAGGTTGGATATTATGAAAAACTTCCCAACTGTCTGGGTAGTTAAGCACTGGAACAAATTGCCTAGGGAGGTTGTGGCATCTCCATCATTGGAGGTTTCTAAGATCAGTTTAGACAAACACCTGTCAGGAATGGCCTAGTTCAGTGGTTTTCAACCTGTGGTCCAAGGACCCCTGGGGTCCGCAAATTGTCTAAGTTTTCCAAAGGGGTCGCACCTCCTTTTGCATTTTTTTAGGGGTCCGCAAATGAAAAAAGGTTGAAAACCACTGGTTTAGTTGTTATGTAGTCCTGCCTTGAGTGCAAGGGACTGGGCTAGATGACCTATTGAGCTTCCTTCCAATCCTACACGTCTGTGATTCTATATCATATTGTAGTAAACTGACTAGTGTGGTCTGGGTCGTCGATGCCTTGTACTGGATGGAATCAGTATTTTTCACCTATGTTCTCCTAGGTCCTGTACAGCTTACAATAAGAGAGATCTCATTTATCTTTACTGACAAGGAAGGACCTGTGCTTCTGATGCATGCATATTTGAATTATATCCAGGCCAAATATTGCTGGTGCTTCCATAATATTTCTAAGTTGGTATCTTTTCTCTCTGCTCCCTCAGCAGAACTCTTGCACAGCCCCATATCTATAATCTTGATTACTGTGACTTCTTCCTTTAAGACTGCCTGGACACATAGACCACTTACCTTCAATCCATTCAACATGCAGCCACTGAGATTATCTTTCTGGCCTCTTGGTCTGACTATCATCCCCGAATCACCTTTGAATCCACTGGTTCTTCTTTTTCCTCCATATCATGTTCAAGCTTTTTGTCCTCTCCTTTAAGCCACTGCACAGCTTTGTCCCGCATGAGCTTTCCTTTTTTTTTTTTTGCTACCACTACCATTGTGTAGTTGTCAGATTCTTCCATAAACAACCCCATACCTTTTCTCATGCTGCATCTTATGCATGGAAGGGCCTCCTTGCTCTGATCAGGACCACTACCCTCTCCTTCTCCTGACCCACCTTTTCCATGATACCTGCAAGAAATTAGCCAAGTAATAATGTCTACATTGACGGGAAGTTGGAGATAGTGCCACTTAGTGGACCCCAGAAAGATTTACTAAAATAATGACTCTGTCTGTGAGCCCACCAGACTCTAGGCTTCCCATGAGCTCAAGATTGAATCATTGGCATCTTAGAGAACAGCTGCTGGATTACATCAGAGTTGGACTGACAGGGAAATTAGAGTATGTTAAGTGCTGTATCTGGTTATTATAAATGCTTAATGGGGCAAACAGAGACCTGACCCCTCCATGTATTTACGTCTCTCTCCAGGCATTGAGAACCTGCCATTTGAATTGCAGAGAAATTTCCAACTCATGCGAGATCTAGACCAGCGAACAGAAGGTGAGTGTCAGGAATGAGGCCCAGAGTAATGTGCCGTGAGTAGGTAGGGAGCCTGCAGCTGGCCTGCTCTTCATTCCATTGCAGGTGGTGGTGTGACAACAGGGCAGAGGAGGGAACCTGCAGCTGTCCAGATCTGCCCTTCCTAGCAGAGGGCACTGGGATATTTTTGACCATGAATCCGGTCTTGTTTCAGACCTCAAGTCAGAGATTGATAAACTGGCCACAGAGTATATCAGCAATGCACGGACTCTTTCTTCGGAGGAAAAACTGGGACTTCTCAAGCAAATTCAGGAGGCCTATGGGAAATGCAAGGAGTTCGGGGATGACAAAGTGCAGCTGGCCATGCAGACCTATGAAATGGTATGAAGGAGAGAGATGGAGCAGAGTGGTGTCTAAGGGTTATAGCATGAAGAGCTGGGAGTCACGACTCACTGCATCCTAGTACTGGTACTGGATGGGGTTTTAAAGCATTTGGAAATCTTTTGCTCCAGCCACAGCATGGAACCCTGTTTCCCTTGTAGGCATCACCTACAATTCCCTCTCTGCTGAAGCCCCATCCCCTGTCCTTTCTAGGCCCTTCAGGATTCCATCGCCTAATAATGCTTTTGCTTACTGTCATACCTGCAGGTGGATAAGCACATCCGGCGGCTAGACACGGACCTTGCCCGTTTTGAAGCTGACTTGAAGGAGAAGCAGATTGAGTCGAGTGACTACGACAGCTCCTCCAGCAAGGGCAAGAAAAGTGAGTTCCAGGGCCCTGCCACAAACTGATATGGTGGGGCCCAGGACCACAAAAGTGGTGGGGTTGGAAGGGAGCCTGGAAGGAGGATGGCAGGAGATGGCCCAGAGACTGTGAGGTTGGAGTTTGGGGAGGAGCTAGAACCCCAGCAAGTGACAAGGAGGTGACCCAGGGATGATGGTGGAGATTGTGTTGGGGAGTCTCAGAGGAGATGATGAGGTGGGGGGGTGGTGTAGACCAGAGACTATGAAAGGGCAGGGTGTGTGTGTGTCTTAATGCTGTAAAGGGGGCTAGTGTACAGGTATCTATCTTGGTTGGTGGAAGTGTTTAATGTCCATTTATTTTCCCCATCCCACCAGAGGGCCGGGCCCAAAAGGAGAAGAAAGCTGCCCGTGCTCGTTCTAAGGGGAAAAACTCTGATGAGGAGGCACCAAAGATGGCTCAAAAGAAGCTGAAACTCGTCCGCACGTAAGTGAAAGGGAGACTTAAGGAATGAGGGTAACCCCACAAGTCAGGTCAAACCAGTGGGTCCATCAAGGTTCCCCTAATCAGGATGAAACCAATGGTCAGGTACTGCACTTTGTCAAAGAATCATAGATGATTAGGGTTGGAAGAGACCTCAGGAGGTCATCTAGTCCAACCCCCTGCTCAAGCAGGTCCAACCCCAAATAAATCATCCCAGCCACGGCTTTGTCAAGTGGAGCCTTAAAAACCTCTAAGGATGGAGATTCTGCCACCTCCCTAGGTAACCGATTCCAGTGCTTCACCATCCTCCTAGTGAAACGGTTTTTCATAATATCCAACCTAGACCTTCTGTACTGCAACTTGAGACCATTACTCCTTGTTCTGCATCTGCCACCACTGAGAACAACCGAGCTCCATCCTCTATGGAACCCCCCTTCAGGGGGGTTGAAGGCTGTTAGTTGAAGGCTGCTATCAAATCCCCTCTCATTCTTCTTTTCTGCAGACTAAATAAGCCCAGTTCCCTCAGCCTCTCCTCGTAAGTCATGTGCCTCAGCCCCCTAATCATTTTTGTTGCCCTTTGCCGGATTCTCTCCAATTTGTCCACATCCTTTGTGTAGTGGGGGGCCCAAAACTGGATGCAATACTCCAGATATGGCCTCACCAGTGCCGAATAGAGGGAAATAATTACTTCCCTCAATCTGCTGTCAACGCTTCTACTAATGCAGCCCAGTATGCCATTAGCCTTGGTAACAAGGGCAACTGTTGACTCATATCCAGCTTCTCGTCCACTGTAATCCCCAGGTGCTTTTCTGCAGAACTGCCTCTTAGCCAGTCGGTCCCCAGCCTGTAGCAGTGCATGGGATTCTTCCTTCCTAAGTGCAGAACTCTGCACTTGTCCTCGTTTAACCTCATCATATTTCTTTTGGCCCAATCCTCCAATTTGTGTAGATCACTCTGGACCCTATCCCTACCCTCTAGCATATCTACCTCTCCCCCAAGCTTAATGTCATCCATGAACTTGCTGAGGGTGCAGTCCATCCCTCATCCAGATCATAAATGATCCCCCAGCTTCACCCAGATCAGACCAATGGGCTCGTCCATCCCACTTGTCCCTGCTGTGCCCTGGAGCAGTGAGAGCAATAGCCTGAGTATCATGGCTAGGACTCCTACTGAGAGAAATATCCTTCCCTCCAGAGGGAGATAAAGGCCTGGAGAGGTTAGGATCTTGCTGTGAGGACAGGACCTGGGATAGTGGATTTCTGCAGTTGTGTTATGTGGGGAAGGGTCTCTTTCTGTGTCTGTCAAGGTGGAGTCCACAGCAGAGGAGGCCTCCCTGGATGAAGTGAGGGGTTGCCCCCACCCTGGTGACTTTACTGACCTGATTCATCCTTCTCCCCTGCAGCAGCACAGAGTATGGGATGCCCTCAGTGACATTTGGAAATGTGCACCCCTCAGATGTGCTTGATATGCCTGTGGATCCCAACGAACCCACCTACTGCCTGTGCCACCAGGTCTCCTATGGGGAGATGATTGGCTGTGATAACCCTGATGTAAGATTCATAGACTTTAAGGTCAGAAGGGACCATTATGATCAACTAGTCTGGGTAGAGACTGGGCTTGGAGAGAATGGGGGAGAGACACTCGCACTAGGAGCCTGGTTCTGTTTATGTGGGTCCTGCTATCTCAAGCAGTGACACCTGCAGGTTGAGGGTGTATCTACAGATTATGTGGGAGGGGAGAATTAAGGGGGATGCTCATTTTAGAGAGACCCTTAGGGGACAGATTTTTGTCCTGGACAAGTCTGGAATCCAGGAGGAGGGAAACCTTAACACAGAGTAGGTATTGGGTGAGTTTCTCAATCCACTTCCCCAATCCTGAATATTGATGTGGTCACTGCTGAGGATTTGCAAGGGGAGGTTATGTGATCAAATGCTGGGGGCGGGGGAGGGTGTTTGGTAGCCCCCAAAAGACTCAGCAGGGGAGGAAACTCTACTGTACGACTGACTTTGTGCTCTCCATCCCACATCAGTGCTCCATCGAGTGGTTCCATTTCGCCTGTGTGGGCCTGACGACAAAGCCAAGAGGAAAATGGTGAGTGGGTGCTGAAACAAGGACATCAGAGGTTTCAAGAAGCTATAAATCACTGGGTGTTTGGAAGTTCTGGGACGGGGTGACTGTGGATGTTAGGGGGAGTTGGGATTGCATCTCAATGAAGATTTATTGGGGGTTGTGTGTGTTTAAGGGCTTCTGGGTGTGTGGCTGTATTTGGGGGCACTAAGGGGGGGTCCCATAGGCTTTGTGTATTGGTGGGTCCCTCCTACACCATAACTGCTGCCTTATCTCTCCTTTTCCTACCAGGTTCTGCCCTCGCTGCTCCCAGGAGAGGAAGAAGAAATAAAATCCCTAGAGCCCCCTGGTGCAGTGGCCAGAGTCCCATCTCTTCTGCTAGGGCCTCATCAAGGCTCCCCTAGGCCTTGAGGTTGGGGGGAGTCTTGCCCTATTTGTGATTAGGGTGACCTTTGAATGGGCTATGTCCTCATGACAGTTCCAGTGTGTTCTGTATCCTGTGCTACCTTCAAATTCCCCTTGGAAGTCCTTTGTGTGTGCTGTTCTAGAACAGGTCTCTGAATCCCAGAGGGAATGAAGGTAGCTAGGTAGCCCCCAGATTCCCAGGGGTAGGATGGTCCCCTGATTTCCCTGGCTCACCCTTCACCCCACTTAGAGTCCATTGCCTGCATCACTCCTTGGGGAAGCCAGGCTTAGTCGGGGAAGTGAAAGATTACCTGAATGCCCATGGGAAGGAGGTTAAGTCTCCCCAAACTTTATAGGTTCCTGATTTTATTAGATCTCTCCTGGGTGTGGGGGTAAGCAGGCCACCTCTTCATCTTACAGGTTGGTTGAAAAGTTGGATCCCTTAGTCCCCTGCCCTACCTTACATTCCACTATCAGCTTCAGTATCCAGTGGTCTCTCTGTTGTATGTGGGAGAGGATGGAGTTTAGAGATAGCCGAAGTCTCATTTATTCCCCTTCTGGGGGAATATCTCAGGAATGGGTACTGTGTCTTACAGGAAAGAGGAAGCGTTCATGATCTCAGGTGGAAATGGCTCTGTACCACCTGTGCTTCTGCCCCAGAGTTCCCCAATCCTTTTTGCTCTCCAAGATCCTTTGTTCTGCTGGTGATGGGAAGTTTGGGAATCAAGATCCACCTTGTAAAATATGGAATTAAATAAAACCCATTGAAACAAAAACCCCAGCATTTGCCAGGGTCTGTGATTGTGGGTCTTGGCTCTGACCTGTGGAGGATGACACACAAACCTTCTATAGATCCCCCTCAGTGGGTAAAAGAGGTGCTGGTGGAGGATAGGGTGGCACTGTACATTAAAGACACCATTACCTATTTTAGAGTTACCAATAACTCAGAAGATGACCTAGGTGAATCTTAGGTTCACTGTCATGTCCAAAAAATCAAAAGTTTCATTTTGGGTCAAACTGAAAATGAAAACGTTCTAATTTTTTTGCGAATTGAAAAGTTGGAAAAATTTCAAGTAGGGTCATATGAAACATTTTTTTTTAATTCATCTTGGATGTTTTTGTTTCGATTTTGGGCATTTTAACAAAGGCTGGGGAGGACTATATTCAGAAAACAGCTGGAGGAGGAGGTGGTTGTGGTGCCCTCCTTATAGCTTTTAGTCTAGTAGTTAGGGCACTACCTGGGATGTGGGAGTCCCAAGTTCAAGTGTGCTCTAAGGAATATTTATTTATAAAAGGTGGAAGAGCTTCAACAGGAGAGCTTGAGGAAAAACCGTTTGGTGAATCTAGTCCGCCTTTACTTTTGTTAAAATTTCAAAAATCGAAACAAAAAGTCATATGAAAACAAAATGCTTTGTTTCAACATCTCCAAAACATTTTTTTTTTGGGTTCGGTCATAACAACTGAGCAACCTCAACGCAAATCATTTTGGGTCAAACAAAATTGTTCTTTTTGGTGAGTAAAATATTTGCCATTATTTTTTCCCAGCTGTACTGATCATATGGATTAACATGCTTATTAACAAAGCCCAGGAGGGATACTGATGAATGGTGGGTGTTTCCCACACACTCTAGGGCACCCCATCTTTACCCTTCTGTGCACTCAAGGCATAACCCGGTTAATTTAGGCACCCCCACCCTTTCCCAGTTATAGGGCTCCGGTGAAAGGCACCCACCCTGACCCAGTTCCCAGGGATCAGGGCATAATGTTCTGCAGGTTTGCAAAGGCTTTACCAGTGAAAGAGCCTTAAACAGTAATATCTTTAACCTCTGTTTGTTTATTAACAGTTACCAAAAAACACACACACTAAGCATGCAATACTCACCACTCCCAATAAGGCAGACAAACTTTTCCTGGTGACCAGTCAGGATCAAGTCATCCGGGGGTCCAGCTTCTGCACGATATGCTCTGCAGGGTTTTGAGGTCTGGCAGCTCTGATCTTGGGTTGTGTTCTGGAGTTAGGTTCCAAAGAATTTCCTTTTGGACCCCCAGTTACATAATTAAACTAAGTCCTGCTTAGCTGTACCTTAACCAATCATTTTAAAGTAAAGTACTATGAAACAATATTTTTCACCAATTCTAGCCCCTTATGAAACAATTCTTTAACCCAAAGGTGGGCAAACCCTCCTGCCTGGCTCCTGCCCCGGGAGGCTCACCCCCAGCCCCTCCCCCGCAGCCTCAGCTCGCCCTGCCCCACTGGTGCAATGCTCTGGGTGCTCTCAGCCACAGCCTGACCCCATGCTCTGTGCTGTGCGGTGGCGTGGCTGGCTCCAGCTGTGCGGCGCGGCTGCCTGTCCTGCCGCTCTGGGTGGGTGTGATTGTAGTGCCACCAGTGCTCCAGGCAGCACAGTAAGGGGGCGGGGAGCAGGGGGGGTTGGATAGAGGGCAGGGAAGTTTGGGGTGGGGGTGGGGATGTGGATAGGGGTTGGGGCGGTCAGAGGATGGGGAACAGGGAAGTTGAATGGGTGCAGGGGTCCCTGGGGGGCAGTCAGGAAGGAAGGAGGGGGTTGATGGGGTGGCGGGGGGCAGTCAGGGGCAGGGGTTGCAGGAGCGGTCAGGGGACAGAGAAGGGGTGGTTGGATGGGGCAGGGGTCCTGGGGGCAGGGCGGATGGGGCAGCGGGGGGTCCAGGTGCTGTTAGGGAACAGGAGGGGTTGGATGGGGCAGGAATCCCGGGGGGGCGTAAGGGGACTGAGAGCAGGGGAGGTGGATGGGACAGGAGTCCCGGGGGAGGCCATCAGGGGGCGAGAAGCGGGGGGGGGGGGTCGGATAGGGGGCTGGGCCGGGTCACACCTGGCTGTTTTGGGAGGCACAGCCTCCCCCAACCATCCCTCCATACAATTTTGGAAACTGGATGCGGCCCTCAGACCAAAAAGTTTGCCCGCCCCTGCTTTAACCAGTCACACTCCACCACCTTAGTTGATTTAAATCTTGCAAAATTAATTATGCAGCAGATAGAAACAATTAAAGAATCAAACAGCCCCTACCGCTAAACAACAGAGAAATAGGGACCATAAAGGCAAAACAATAAAGTATAGATTTCACAATCACAGCTGTTCAGTGATTCCTGAGCAGACAGAATGCTATCAACGTTTTCTTTAAACATCTTAAGATTTGTTCTTCCAGTGCTTGCTCATGTCGATTTGATGCTAGGCGTGTGTGCGCCCACATGCACAGCTCCCAGACACTTAATGGTATCCATAGGGCTGCCTCTGGTGGCCTCTGGAGTGCCACGCTCCTGCGCCAGGATATTAGTCGCCACCAGCCCTGTGCCCTTTCAGTTCCTTCATATCGCCCGTGACAGATGCTGGAACGCCTCTTTCACTCTTGTTCAGCTAGTGTGATAGTGGTCTCTTCGAACTGTTTGTGTATTATAGTTTTCAGATAGTTAGTATTGTTAGCAGTTAAGGTAGAGTTAGTTACAGTCAGAGTCCCTGTTGGGACGTTGCTACAGGAACAAGGCATGCCCCGATCACCGGGTTTCAAGCCATGCTCCACTTGTAATAAGCCGATGCGGGTTAGCGACCCCCACACAAGCTGCTTGAAGTGTTTGGGGGAAGCGCCTATAAAGGACAAATTTGTAAAAACCTTAAGCCAAGGACCCAAAAGGACAGAGATATCCACTTAAAGGCACTATTAATGGAGCTGGTTCTTAGACAAGACGTGATTCATCACTGGCGAGGCTTCAGTCTCCTTGGCACCGACCTGCATCTTATAGACAGCGGTCACCATAGCCTTGGCACAGGTCATCAGTCCAAAGGTCACCTGCACCCCAGTCTCCAGCCCGTCAGCTCTCACCACCGTCCCGCTATCGGTCTCCGCCTACATCACCATCATCCTGGCACCATTGTCCAGCCTTGATGGCAGAGGGAGGCTCTGACAGCACCTCCATGGTAAACTAGGGAGGAGTCTTCCCCAGAATTCAAAGGGGGCACTGTTCACTGGGGGCACTAGACGTGGCAGGGCCTGCGATGGGTGCCTGGCCGCAGGGCCAGTGGCCGATCCGGTGGCCTTAGTGGAATCCCTGAGGCCTCCCCATAAGGCCAGGCCCATACTCAAAATGTTCCTCAGTGGGGCCCTCCAAGAAGCATTCTGTGGTACCATTGGCCCCAGGACGGGACCTGGAATCAGATTCTGACTCCGGCACTGGACAAGAGACGTTGGTTGCGGGGGAAGATTCTCCTTGGGTAGTGTGTGGCCCAGCCCCTCCCCGGTTTACCTTCCTCTTCCCCTTCCCCTGATGAGGTGGTCATGGGCCCATCTCACCCTCTACCTCCCGATGACTTTAGGGGTGGCCTCAAATCTGGGCCTACAGGCTGAGGATCTTGCAGAACAAGCAGACAGCCTTTTTGACATCTTGGCGCTGCAGCACCTGCCAAGGTGGCACTACCTGTGCACAAAGGGGTGCTTAAGGTAGTAAAGGCCCTGTGGCAAACCCTGTCCTCTTTGCTGTCCATATCAAAGAGGGCTTTAAAGAAGTATTATGTGCTCACCAAAGGATCTGAATACCTATACTCCCACCCACCCCCGGGTTCACTCATAGTATCAGTGGTGAACAAAAGGACAGGAAGGGACAGGCAAGAGCCACGCCTAAAAATAAGGATGCAAAAATGTTGGACCTTAGAAGGAAAATTTATTCGATTGCACGCCTGAGGATATCTAACCAGTAGGTGCTGCTGGGTAGATATAATTACAACTTGCGGGACTCGCTGGCAAAATTTAAACATTCCCTGCTGCAAGACCTGGGCCAAGAGTTTGGATCTGTTCTGGAGGAAGGCAGGTCAGTAGCCAGGGCCTCACTCCATATGGCTTTGGACGCGGCGGACTCGGCAGCCAGGTCTATGGCTATGGCTGTGTCGATGAGGCAGAGTTCTTGGTTGCAGTCCTCTGGCCTCTCCCTGGAGGTCTAACAATCCATCCAGGACTTCCCATTTGAGGGCAATGCTCTGTTCTCAGAGCAAACGGATGCCAGGCTGCATGGCCTGAAAGACTCCCGTGCCATGTTCCGCTCCATGGGGCTTTCCACACCACAGACCTCCAGGAAGTCATTCCAGCCTTCTCCCCCACCGGTGAGGGTCTCGGGCTCCTTGAGACAAGGCTCCTACAGGAGAAGGGACAGAGACAAAGGCTTCATATGCCATTGTCCCACCCCATCCTCTTCAGGCTCTCAATCAGTCTCTGCATGTCAGTCAGGTGGCCCAAGACAGGCATTTTGAGGGTGTGGCCAAGGACGGAGTACCAGATTTATCGGCTCCAGCCCCAGCTTTATTCCCTTTCCATACTGCTTGGTTCCGAATTACTTCAGACCACTGGGTGCTCAGCACTGTAACCTCTGGATACACCCTGCAGTTTTCCTCCATCCCTCCCTCCCACCCCACCTCTGTGTCCTTCTCCAGGGACCCTTCTCTGGAGCAACTCCTCGTCCAGGAGGTAGAAACCCTCCTAAGGATGGGGGTCGTAGAGGAAGTCCCTCAAGACATGAAGGGAAAGGGTTTTACTCCCAGTATTTCCTAATCCCAAAGGCCAAAAGGGGCCTCAGACCCATCCTAGACGTGCGTCGCCTCAACAAATATCTCAAGAAATTGAAGTTCCACATGGTCTCCTTGGTCTCCTTGGCCTCCATCATTCCCTCTCTGGATCCAGGAGACTGCTTTGCCGCCCTCAATTTGAAGGATGCTTATTTCCATGTCTCCATTTTCCAAGGATACAGAAGGTTTCTGCGCTTTGTAGTGGGTCAATGCCACTACTAGTTCATGGCCCTGCCCTTTGGCCACTGAATCACCCCAAGGGTGTTCACAAAACATATGGTCATAGTGGCCACTTACCTGAGGCGTCAAGGGGTGTCCTTACCTTGACGATTGACTGATCCAGAGGCAGGTCATGAGCTCAGGTGCAAGGCAGCCTCGACTCGCTGAGGTTCACTTTTCAGGATCTGGGCCTGCTTATAAATGAACAGAAATCAACTCTGTCACCAGTGCAACGGATAGAGTTTATAGGAGCAGTACTCAGTTCTACCCAAGCCAAGGCCTTCCTTCTAGAGTCCAGGTTCTGAACCATGTCAGACCTCATCACCCACATGAGAGCCCACTTGCTCACAACTGCCCGTGTATGCCTCAAGCTACTGGGCCACATGGCAGCATGTACTTACGTGGTTCAGCATGCACATCTGCATTTCAGACCCCTGCAAGTATGGCTGGCTTCAATCTACATGCCAGGCAGACACTATTTGAACCAGATGATCACATTCCTGTCACATGTCCTGGCTTCCCTAAGGTGTGACAGGAGGGCATTCAGTACTGGAGGGCATTCCCTTCATAGACCCGTGTCTTGCAATAACCTTTGTCTCCAATGTGTAAGACCTGGGATGGGGAGCCCACCTCAGCGACATCAGCATGCAAGTTCTTTTGGTTGTAGGAAGATCATTCCTTGCATATAAACATCAGGGAGCTGAAGGCGGTTCGGCTGGCCTGCCAAGCTTTCCTTCCCTTTCTGGAGGGCAATACCATGGTGATGTTTCACATCGACAAGCAGGGTGGAGCCCGCTTGTCAGGCCTATGCCAAGAGGCTCTCCAGCTATGGGACTTCTGCATCCAGTGCTCCATTCATCTCATGGAGTTGCACCTAATGGGCAACAAGAATGTGTTAGCAGATCTTCTCAGCCGGTCTTTCTTGCCTCGCCACGAGTGGTCTCGCCACCTGAGGTGGTCAGCTGCATTTTCCAAAGATGGGGGACTCCCCAGGTGGACCAGAACAGGAAGTGTCACCGGTTCTGCTTGATCCGCAGGCTCGACAGAGGTTCCCTGTTCGAAGCCTTCCTGTTCCCGTGGTCGGAACAAAGGTTATCTTGATAGCTCCGGTGTGGCCGCATCAACACTGGTTCAGCATGCTGTTAGAGCTTTTGGTAGCAGCGCCATTGGAGCGCCCGCTCCAGCCAGACCTGCCTTCACAGAACCACAGCCGCTTGCTACACCTGAATCCAGCACCACTCCACTTGACGGCATGGTTGCTGCATGGCAGAATGTGGAGGAGCAGACTTGCTTGGCTGAAGTTCAGCAGATCTTGATAAGCAGTAGAAAGCCCTCCACCAGGGCTACCTACCTGGCCAAATGGAAGCGTTTTTCATGTTGGATCTCGGGCTAGAACCTATCTCCACTCCAGACCTCACATCCTAGACTACCTGTTGCATCTAAAGCACCAAGGTCTGACTCTTTCATCAATCAGGGTCCACTTGGCGGCCATCTCGGCCTTCCATCTGCTGGTTCAGGGCAGATCTGCTTTTTTCCCCATGATATGACGGTCAGATTTCTGAAAGGTCTGGTGCGACTTTATGCTGAAGTTCATGAGCCTATCCTGCTTTGGGATCTACAGCTGGTGCTGTCTAGTCTCACAGGGCCACCCTTCGAGCCATTAGCTTCGTGTTACCTGCTATTCCTCTTGTGGAAGGTTTCCTTCCTGATTGCAATCACTTCAGCCTGCAGAGTTTCCAAGTTAGAGTGCTCACATCAGAACCCCCTATATGATGATCTGCAAGGATATGGTCCAGCTGTGGCCCCACCCAGCCTTCTTGCTGAAGGTGGTGTCACAGTTCCACAATAATCAGGATATATTCCTGCTGGTGTTTTATCCCAAGCCTCATAAGTCCAGCAGGGAACTCAGGCTACATATCCTGGATGTTAGAAGGGTGATGGCTTTCTACCTCGAGAGAGCCAATCCCTTTCCTAAGTTGACGCAGCTCTTTGTTGCAGTGGCAGAGAGGATGAAAGGCCTGCTGGTTTCTGCCCAGGGGATCTACTCGTGGATAGCCATATGCATTGAATTCTGCTATAAGCAAGCAGGGGTGTCACCACCAGCTATCATGGCCACCCATTCTACCAGAGCTCAGGCTTCATCAGCAGCTTTCCTTGCACAAGTTCTGATATAGGACATAGAATATCAGGGTTGGAAGGGACCTCAGGAGATCATCTAGTCCAACCCCCTGCTCCAAGCAGGACCAATCCCGAGACAGATTTTTACCCCCAGTTCCCAAATGGCCCCCTCAAGGATTGAACTCACAACCCTGGGTTTAACAGGCCAAACCACTGAGCTATCCCTCCCCCCCGAGACACGATCTGGTCCTCGGTCCACACCTTTGCATCCCATTATGTCATTACCCAGCAGGCATGGGATGATGCAAGTTTCAGTAGAGCATTGTTGCAAGCTGCAAGACCGTGAATTCCGAGCCCACCTCCAGGGATACTGTTTGTGAGTCACCTAACATGAAATTGACATGAGCAAACGCTCAAAGAAGAAAAGATTGTTACCTGCCTTTCGTAACTGTTGTTCTTCAAGATTTGTTGCTCATGTCCATTCCATGACCCGCCCTCCATCTCTGCTGATGGCAAGAAGGAACTGAGAGGGCGCAGGGCCGGTGGCGCCTAATATACCGGCGCATGAGCATGGCACTCCAGAGGGCGCCAGAGCCAGCCCTATGGATACTAAGGCAAAATGTCTCTGGCAGCCGTGCACATGGGCGTGTGCACACCTAGCATGGAATGGACATGAGCAACACATCTCGAAGAACAACAGTTACGAAAGGTAGGTAACCATTTTTTTTCTTTATCTGGTGATGGTGGGTACTATTAGGACAGGAATGCCTTCTTAATAGCCTGATATTACATTGTTTTGATTAAATTTAGATGAAATGTGAGGATGTGACTCTCTGCTTCTTAGTTTGTGGCTGCTGCTGCTTATTGGAGAAAAGGTCCTCAGACCTTACAGTGGGGGTTTATTACAGACCACCAATTTGAACCAAAGAACAGGATGAGTTACTCCTTAAACACTTGTATGTAATGTGTAGGTAAAAATATTATTATGAGAGACCTCAGTTTGGGAGACTTATGCTGTCAGTCTCATGCAGCCAGCAGCACAACATCATTAGAGTTTCTAAAAATTTATACCTTTTGCAAACCAAAAAGTTTTGGGTTACAAATTAGATACTGGGTGCAATACTTAGAATGTAACATCTTGGGGCAGGGAGCATCTTTTTGTTCTATGTTTGTACAGGCCATAGCAAAATGGGGCCCTAGTCTGTGACAAGGGTTCCTAGGCACTATGGCAACACAAATAAGAATGATAATGATACCTTATCTAACACAAAAGATATTGTACCCAACATTTTGTATTTCAGTATAAGGGATAAAGATGAATTGATCACTGGACTGGAAGTTGGTGGTTGGCTAGGATCCAGTGATTATGATCTGATAACATTCAGTATGGGCAAACAGTGGACATTCCCAGTTTGTCCAGCGATCAATTCATCTTAGAAGATAAGAAGTTTAGAAAATTGATAAGGGGAGCTAAAGACTAGGGAAAAATCCATGGCTGGCAGGGCTAAGGACAATCAGAAAAAGTTTAAGTATATCAGGAACAAATGAAATCCTAGTAGTGGCCTTGTATTAGCAGGATAGGCCTTTTACTAGCTAGATATGGTAACATTGTTAATAATGCAGAAAAGGACAAGTGTTTAATAAATATTTTCTTTCTCTGTTTGGAAAGAAGTAGGATGATATGCTTGTAGCACATGAGGATAATTAATTACTTTCCAGTCCATTAATGAATAAGGAGAATGTGTAACAGCATCTAATAAGGATAAACGTATTTAAACCAGCAGGCCTGGATAACTTGTACCCCAAAGTTCTAAAACAGTTGTGAGGAGATCTCTGACACATTGATGTTAACTTTTAATAAAACTTGCAATACTGGGTAAATTCCCGAAGACTGGAAGAGTGCTAATTTGTGCAAATACTCGGAAAGGGTGAGCAGGATTACCTGGGTAATTATAGGCTGGTTAGCCTTGTGATGTTGCACTCCATATGCTTTATGAAAATATGCTTATGAATGTGAATATGATGTAACTGAAATAAGCTTTATGAAAAAGGTTTCTTGTAAGGTATCATTAAAAAGCTTACAATCTAAAGAGTGCGTTCATCCTATTTGTATGCATGTATCATTCTTGTATCTGAAGCTAGAAATATGAAGTATAATTCTGAGGTCCTATTGTAATTATGCAAAGTGTGGGCCATTAATGGTGCTTTAGAATCTTGATGGCTCCCATTGACTAGAACAATTGGCTGTGAATGGTTTATTAACCTGCAAGCCTTCCTGTGTACATGTGGGCCAGCCCATGGGTAATGAAGAATGAGGTTTTACAGTAACGTGACCATGTCACCTGATAATGAAATCCATCTTAAATATGGTACTTTTCCATTTAGAAGGAGGGGTGGGGACCCAGAGAGACAAAAGATTCCCGGTGTGTGCCAAAGCTATAAAAGGGGGTGGAGCAAAACAAAGGGGGCTACTAGTCACAAGCGAGCCCATGCTTTACACCTAAGATGCCTGCTGGAAATAACAAGGACTGTACCAGGGGAAAGGATTGGGCCCAGACTAGGAAGGAGTCTAGTCTGTGAAAGAAGCTTATTGGAACATCTCTGAGGGTGAGATTTACCTGTAATCGGTTTCTTAATGTATTAGGTTTAGACTGGTGTGTTTTTGCTTTATTTTGGTTGGTGACTGACTTTGTTCTGTCTGTTTTTACTTGAAACCACTTAAATCCTACTTTGTATACTTAATAAAATCACTTTCATTTATTAATGAACCCAGAGTAAGTGATTAATACCTGGGAGAGCAAACAGCTGTGCATCTCTCTTTGTCAGTGTTATAGAGGGTGGACAGTTTATGAGGTTACCTTATATAAGCTTTATACAGAGTAAAACAGATTTATTTGGGGTTTGGATCCTATTGGGAGCTGGGTGTCTGGGTGCTGGAGGCAAATAACCTGCTGAGCATTTTTTAGTTAAAGTCTGCAGCTTTGGGGGCGAGGACCAGACCTGGGTCTATGTTGCAGCAGGCTAGCGTATCTGGCTCAACAAGGCAGGGTTCTGGAGTCCCAAGCTGGCAGGGAAAATGGGCTCAGAGGTAATTCCAGCATGTCAGGTGACAGTCCCAAGGGGGTCTCTGTGGCTGAACCGTCACAAGCCTGACATGAGTCTTGGGCATAATTATGGAAAAGCTGTTACAAGTTTCAATTTAAAAAAACTTAACAGGATGGAAATAAAACCAGTCAACCTGGTTTTATGGAAAATAGGTCTTCTCAAACAAAGCCTGATTTCATTGTTTGATAAGACTACAAGTTTGTGTGATAAAAGTAACTCAGGTAACTACATATGTGTTAATAGACTTTTGACATTCTGATTAAAAATGCACAATATAGTATCAATAAAGCACGTGTTAAATGGATTAAGAACTGGCTAACTGAAAAATCTCAAAAAGTAGCAGTCAGTGGGGGATCATTATACAGGGGTGTTTTTAGTGGGGTTCCTCAGGGAACAGGTTCTAGCTCCAATCCTATTCAACCTTTTAATCAGTGATCTGGAGGTAAATACAAAATCATAGCTGGTAAAATTTGCAAATCCCATGAAGACTAATGGACTGGTAAATACCTAATGATAATGGAGGGCAGTCATACAGATTGATCTGGATGAGTGGGTAATTCTTCAAACAATTGATTTTAATATAGCCAAATGAAATGTCAAACATCAAGAAACAAGGAGTATTGGCCATACTTACAAAATAGGGGACTGTATCCTGGACAGTAGTGACCAAAAAGCATTTAAAGATTGTAGTGGACAAGCAGCTCAGTGTGAACACCCAGTGTGGTGATGTAGTAAAAAGGACTGTGTGATTCTTAGATATATAAACAAGTGAGTAGGACTAGAGTGGTGATTTGATCACTGTATAATATGTTGAAAATTGGAGAGGGTGTAGAGAAGAGCCACCGAATTATTTGAGGACTTGAGAAAATACAGTGAGAGAGGGAAAGAGATTTCATTTATCAAAAAGAAATCAAGAGGTCCTTGATTATAGTTTTATCAGAACCTTCATGGGGAGAAAATATGGTACCAAAGGGCTCTTTAATCTAACAGAGAAACACCTATCAAGAACCAATGACTGGAAGGTGAAGCCAAATTCAAACTATAGGTAAGTCATACATTTTTAACAGTGAGAGTGATTAACCATTGCAACAAACTAACAAGAGAAGTGACGGATTCTCTATCTTTTGAATACTTCAAATTAAGCCTGAATGACTTTCAGAAAGATAAGGTTTAATTCAACACAGGTTATTGGGTTCAATACAGGGGTAAGTGAATGTAACTGTGGCCTGTGCTGTACAGGATGGCAGACTAGATGATCGAATGGTCCCTTGTGGACTTAAATTCTGTGAATCTGTAAAGTCATTAACACATTTTATTAAAATTACTTCCTATACTTTTTATAGGATGTATTTTCTGAGAGCTCAGCCTAATGTATTTAATTGTAAATTATTAATTTTAAAGTGAGTCCTTGAAATTTAACACTGTATGTGATCTTGAGTCCCAGATGATGAGAGTAATCTAGTAATGCAGAGTTTTCAATTTCCCTATGTAGCTAAAATCACTACAATCTTGTGTGTTGGCTACATTTGTAGACATTTTAGAATTAATGGTCATTTTTTGCCATTCTTCAAAAGTGAAAGTTGCTCCTTCAACAGTAGCTTACAAATAATATTGTATTACAGAAAATTCTACCAAAAAATTGCACTCTATCAAAATGACTGCCATGTCCTATTGTTCCCAGTGGAACTGAGACCAAAGGCTGCAAATATGCCCACTGCCTCCATTCACCTGCACTTCACAGTTTTCCTGTCTATCTCCTGAAAGTATAGTGAGCCACCATCTTTGGTCAGGGCAGATTGTTTTAACTCTATTTCATCCAATTCTACTAAGAACTGATCTTTCAAAATGGCCACAAACTAAGAAGCAGAGAGTCACATCCTCACATTTCATCAAAACAGGAGTTATTTTTCTGCTGAAGGAGAAACTTTGAGCTATGAAGAATGACAAAAATGACCCTTAATTTTTAGTACTTGTTTTTTTTTTTAAGCTAACTGTTACATGAGATCTACTCTATAAGAAAGGCAGTATAGGGCTGTATGTGCATGCAGGGGAATGTGGACGGCAGGAGGGACGGGAAAGTGTGTCTGTGTACAATCAGTCTAATTATCCAGTATGTTATGGGTGCTTTGCACTGCTGCAAGGTGACATAATGCAGCCATAGCATTTCAGGGGATCTGGCCATAGAAGTTAAAATAAATAATGAAAGGTTGATACTTCAACTATGGTGACTGTGTATTTAAATTTAGTTTTATTCAGATTTGTATCACAAACATTAACATGCCGTAAACATATGGTTATTGCATTAGTGTTGCTGTGGAGCAGAATGAAGGTCATTTGGATGACTAACCTATGCATTTCCATACTTCAACATGTTTGGATTTTTTTTTAATGTAACCTTAACTCTCGAATTTCTTGGCTTTATAATGTTTTGGGAATAATTACATCTGTTTTTTACACTAATTATATGTATTCTCAACCTTAACTCCATCTTAACATCTATCTATATGTGTGTATAATATAAATCATTGCAGGTGTGTGTGTACGTGTGTGTGTGTGTGTGTGTGTACACACTCAACACTCTTCCTCCCATTGTTAAAAAATGTTTTTAGGTTGCAAACTCAAGCACTCCAATATTAGAAAATACCATATGTACAGTTGCCGGGGCAACCTTAATTCAGCCCCCTTATGTGTATGCATTGTGATCGTGTAATTAAAGACTATCACATACTATTCTTTGAGTAGTATCCCTATGGGTGCTCCACTGTAGGTGTGTCTGCGTCTCTGTGCCTCTGATCAGAGATTTTAGATAGCAGTGTCAGTTTGTCTCACACATGCACTCTCCCTGTCTCATGCCTTGCCTCGAGGCTATCTAGCGCTGCTTGGGCAAACTGACCCCAGCTCCTTCTCAGCCACCCTTGGCCTGAGACTGCGTGATTAGCAGTCTGATTTAGTTTGCAGTTTGCCTTGAATTTATAATAGCCGGTAGAGTTTCCATTTTTCATAGCATCTAGTAGAGTTTCTGTTTTAAAAGTATATGCTTTCATTTTTTCTCCCTGGTCTTGTTGACATGTCCCCTTCCCCCATTTTTTTGGGGGGACCAACTCCCCATCAGGGGCTATGCCTGGCTCCTCCAGGTTCAAACATTGCGTCTCCTGTTGGGAGGCACTAACAATCAGTGATGGTCACTCATGCTGTATCTGGCGCCTCGGAGAGGTGCATGTTTCTCAGTAGTGCACCTTCTGCCAAAAATTGAAGGCCAGAATGCATGAGTTAAAGCTTAAGCTACCCGTGCTGGTGCGTTCCCTTAGACCGGCCTCTGATCCTGAGACTCCCCCAGAGCAATGGTCATTACTTAGGGTGACCAGATAGCAAGTGAAAAATCAGGACAGGGGGTGGGGGTAATAGGTGCCTATATAAGAAAAAGCCCCAAAAGTCAGGACTGTCCCTATAAAATTGGGAGATCTGGTCAGTACTGAGACCATCAACTTCCATGGAAGGAGAGCCTAAGAAAATCTTCTGACTCCCCTCAAAGACTTCTAAGAAGAGGGCCACAAGTCCCCAAACTGAACTCTTGATTGGTCAAAGGAGATCTCCGGCACAGTCAGTCATTTTGGCACAGGCACCACTGCATCATGGTACCCAGGAGGCTCACAGTTCCTCGGGTACAAGTACCGCCATCAAGCCTAAAGACCCGAGGGGCACAGGCTCAAAAGCATCGGCACCGTCTGTCAGAGCTAAAAGCAAAGATCATACCACCTCTGCAGAATTGGCGCTGATGCATAAGACTACGGTATCAAGGAAGGAGCCCTCTTCTGACCCCTCATCACACAAGAGGCCTTAGCCCCACTGACTCCCTTGGTACTGATGGGCCAGCACTGACCATCCCTAGCAGTGCCAACCACCATCACGGTACCGCAGTTTTGTTTCTCCAGAGACCTTCTAGTTACTGATACACCAGAGTCTCCACTTCTCGGTACCAGTGCTCTGGTACTGACTGCATCTTGGTCTCCAGGATCACCATCGGTGCCAGGACACTCAGCATCAGCTTCCCTGTCAGCTCCACCTTTCTCCAGTGAAGACAGTGAGGAGGATGACCACCTCTCTCTAGCCTTGCACCACAGCTCACCTGTACAACAATCAGGGGCTTCTCAACTGCAGCCACGTATGGAGCTTTAACCTACGTGATATGGGCACCCATGGGTGCCACCACCCATGCCCTTTCCTCCACCCCAGTGGCTATACTTGGACCCATGGGCAGCCTACAGAACTTACCCTTCTATGTCAGTGGTCACCAACCTGTCAATCATGATTGACTTGTTGATCCTAGAGGATCTCCCAGTTGATTGCGATCTCCGGCGGCATAGTGTGGCAGCAGCTAAGGCAGACTCCCTGCCTGCCCAGGCCCACGCCATTCCCGGAAGCAGCCAGCACAGCCCCGGGAGCAGGGAGAGAGGGGAGCATGTGTCTCCCTCTGCGTGCTGCTCCTGCCTGCAAGCACCACCCCTGCAGTTCCCATTGGCCGGGAGAGCTGTGGGGGCGGTGCTTGCAGAGAGGGGCAGTGCGCGGAGCCATGTGACCCCAGGGGCCGCAGGGGTGCATTGGCCCTTTCTGGGAGTGGTGTGGGGCTGGAGTAGACAGGGAGTCTGCCTTAGCTGCAGCCACACTATGCCGCCAACCAGGAGCCGCCAGAGGTAAGTGCTGCCCAGTGGGAGGCCGCACCCCAACCCTCATCCCTGAGCCCCCTTTCAGAGCCAGCACCCCAACCCCCTCCTGCAGCCAGCACTCCATACCCACTTCTGCATCCTGAACCCCCTCCTGCAGCCAGCACTCCATACCCACTTCTGCACCTTGAACCCCCTCCTCACCCCAAACCCCAGCCCTGACTCCCCTCCCAGAGCCAGCACCCTGTACCCCAACAATCTGCCCCAGCCCAGAGCCTCCTCCTGCACCCAAATTCCCTCCCAGAGCCCACACCCTGCACCCCAACACTCTGCCAAAGCCTAGAGCCCCCTTCTGCACCCAAAATCCTTGCTAGAGCTTGCACCCATCACCCCCTCCTGCCCCAGGCTCAGCCCAGAGCCCCCTCCCACACTGAGAACCCCTCAGCCCCAGCCTAGAGCCGCCCCCCCCGCTCCCCCGAATGCCAACCCTCTACCCCAGCCTGGTGAAAGGTAGGGGAAAGCGAGCAACGGGGCGGGATGGAGTGAGCGGGGCGGGGCTTTGGGGAAGGGGCAGGGGGTCGATCCTGGGTTGCCCTTAGATTCAAAAAGTGATCTTGGGCATAAAAAGGTTGGAGACCACTGTTCTAGGTTCTCTATTGTCTCCTATAGAAAGACAGCAAGGCAATCACCTTCAGCCTCTATTTCCAAGTCCCAGAATCTCAGGAAGAAACTTTTGAGGAGCAGGAAGCCAGACTAAAGAAGGATGTTACTCCGCCAGTGAATATCTCCTCATCTTAGCCAAATGAAGCTTTGATGCTCCCTCCATCATTAACAGTGGATGACTTTAAACTCTTTCAGGACCTAACTAAGAAGATTGCTGATGCACTACAAATTCCCCTTGAAGAGGTAAAAGAAGCACATCACAAATTATTAGACATACTCCATACAACCTCCTCTTCAAGGATTGCCCTCCTAGTCAATAAGGTGCTCTTAGATCCTGCCAAGGCTATTTGGCAAACACTGGCCTCTATGGCATCAACATGTAAAATGACTGATTAAAAAATACTATGTGCCCTCCAACAACATGGACTTTCTTTTTTCACACCCCACACAGAACTCCATAGTCGTAGACACTGTAAATTCACATGGAAGACAGCACCATGCTAAATCTACCCTTTATGACCAGGATTAGAAGGGTTTGGTCTGTTTGACAGAAAGGCATGCTCCTCTGAAACCCTGCAGTTTAGGATTGCAAACTACCAGGCCTGAATGGCAAAATATGACCATACCAATTACAGTAAACTTAGTGCCTTTATTGATACCTGCCAGACGAACAAAAAGAACAATTTCAAGCCCAGCTGATAGCGAGGACAGTGCTACAGACAGTACTAGACGCCACAGATAGAGCAGCCCACTCAGTGTCGACAGCAGTGGTGATGAGATGGGCTTCATGGTTACACCTTTCAGGACTACCGAAGGAAGTACAGACAACTGTTGAGGACCTCCCATTCAAGGGTTCCAACTCTTCACCAACAAGACGGATGCCTCCCTTCACACACTGAAGAACTTGAGGGCCACACTGCGCTCATTGGGAATCTACACGTCGGCACAAAAAAGAAAATTCAGTACATAGTCATCATGTAGACTCCAACTGGCCCAGTTCCTTCCTCCCCAATGGTACTATGAGCCCAAGTGAAAGAGACTAAGGCCTTGTCTACACTACAAGACTATTTCGAATCTACTTAAGTTGAATTTGTGGATTCGACCTTATGAAGTCGAATTTGTGTATCCACAGTAAATACACTAATTCGAATTTCTGAGTCCACAGTAACGGGGCTGGCGTCGACTTTGGAAGCGGTGCACTGTGGGAAGCTATCCCACAGTTCCCGCACTCCCCGCTGCCCATTGGAATGCTGGGTAGAGCCCCCAATGCCTGCTGGGGGGAAAAATGTGTCGAGGGTGGTTTTGGGTAACTGTCGTCATTGAACCGTCAATCACGCCCTCCCTCCCTGAAAGCTCCGGCGGGAAATCTGTTCGCGCCCTTCTCTTGTCAGTTACAGCGCGTACGCCACAGCACTGCGAGCATGGAGCCCGCTGCGATCATCGCTGCACTTTATGGCCGTTTGTTCAAACTCCTCGCACCTTATCGTTCCACCTCTTCCACAGTCAGCTTGCTGAGAAATCGGGCGAGGAGGCTCCGTCAGCGCGGTGAGGACAGGAAGTCACAGAGTGGCGCAGACCTCTCACAAAGCAGGGTACGCCGCGCCGTGGAGATCATGGTGGCAGTGGGTCAAGTTCATGGTGTTGGAACGGCGATTCTGGGGCCCGGGAAACAAGCACGGACTGGTGGGACCGCATAGTGCTGCAGGTCTGGGATGAATCACAGTGGCTGCGAAACTTCAGGATGCGTAAGGGCACTTTTCCTTGAAACTCTGTGACTTGCTGTCCCCTGCCCTGAAGCGCCAGGACACCACGGATGCGAGCAGCCCTGAGTGTGCAGAAGCGAGTGGCCATAGCCCTCTGGAAACTTGCAACGCCAGACAGCTACCGGTCAGTAGCGAACCACTTTGGCTGTTGGCAAATCTACCCGTGGGGGTTGCTGTGATTGAAGTAGCCCACGCAATCGTTGAGCAACTTCTCTCAAAGGTAGTGACTCTGGGAAACGTCCAGGACAATCATAGATGGCTTCGCCTGCGATGGGATTCCCAAACTGCGGTGGGGGGCTATAGATGGGACTCACATCCCTATCCTGGCACCAGCCCACCACGCCAGCAAGTACATTAACCGAAAGGGCTACTTTTCTATGGTGCTGCAAGCACTGGTAGACCATAGGGGACGTTTTACCAACATCTTCGTTGGGTGGGCGGGCAAGGTTCATGACGCGCGTGTGTTCAGGAACTCTGGTTCTGTTTAGACGCCTCCAGGCAGGTACTTTCTTCCCGGACCACAAAGTAACGGTTGGGGATGTGCAGATGCCTACAGTGATCCTCGGGGACCCAGCCTACCCGCTAATGCCCTGGCTCATGAAGCCGTATACAGGCGCCTTGGACAGAGAGAAGGAACTCTTCAACTATCGGCTGAGCAAGTGCAGAATGGTGGTGGAGTGTGCTTTCGGACGTCTCAAGGGGAGATGGCGGAGCTTACTGACTCGCTCGGACATCAGCGAAAAGAATATCCCCGTAGTTATTGCTGCTTGCTGTGTGCTCCACAATCTCTGTGAGAGCAAGGGCGAGACCTTTTTGTCCGGATGGGAGGTTGAGGCAAATCGCCTGGCTGCAGTTTACGCTCAGCCAGACACCCGTGCTGAGAGAATATCCCAGGGGGAAGCGCTGTGTATCCGGGAGGCTTTGAAAGCTAGTTTCCTCGGAGAGCAGGGTAACCTATGACTCTCCACTTGCTTTCAAGAGAAACTGACCCTGGGCCTGTGTCTGGTATGTGTCTATTTCGATCTGCGGTTACATACCCCGTTCTCCAAGTTTCCCCCCACTTCCAAAGCACGTTTTAAATCAAATTAATTGTTACACTCATTATTAATAAATCTTTGTTTTACTTTGCATTTTCTGTTCAGTTGCTGAAACATGGACGCATACTGTGCTGGGCACGGTGTGCACTGATGTACAGACCGCTTGTTCCATAGAGGAATGACATCCTCCTGCTCCTACATAGGTCTCTGGGGTGGGGGACGGGTTGCAAGTGGTTGTGCATGAAGGGGAGGGATTGCAGGAAGGGGTGGGTTTGCAGGAAGGGTGCGAGTGGTGCCTTCTTTGGATAGGGGTTTGGATGACGGCAGTGGGCTGCGGGTTTGGGCGTAGGAAGGGGTGAGGGGTGTGGGGGAAGGGTGAGTATCTGTCCGTGGATGAGGGCTCTTGCTGGGGCTCAGGGCAGCGGAGAGGCTCGTTGCTACGGTGGAAGTGCATGGTAAGGGCAGCGTGCCTTAACATTAAGGGAGGTGGGGTGGCAGGCGCTAGGACACCTGGACAAGCATACACATCACAGAATGACACGGGGCAGCATACACCACACAGAGTGACCCTGGTGCCTACTGACTGCAGGCAGTGTGTGTGTGCCTGCAGTTGATCATGCCCCCAAGTCTGTACCCTGGTAATGTAGGCTATATCGTGCAATTATAAACCCCTCCCCCCCATACAAAAAAAAAATCCTCTGACACGAAAGACGTGACCGAAACAGTGAATAACAGCAAACAGCTTTTAATAATCTAATACACAGTGAGGGGATGAAACTTGGATTTGGGACTGGGTGAGCCTGTAAAGGGAAGCACTTCTACAAATGTATAGCGTGAGAGGTGTGTGGTTTACATTAGCGCTATGCAGTGGGTGCAGTGACAGTTCTCACGGCCCCTACCGCCCCGCCGTCTTGTACTTTTGGGTGAGGGGGGGGGCAGGACTTCTTGGCGGGGGTGAGGGCGGTTGCAGATACACTGCAGGGGGGCTCTGTCCTCCTGCCTGCGGTCCTGCAGAACATCAACAAGGCGCCGGAGCGTGTCCGTTTGCTCCCTCATTAGCCCAAGCAGCGTTTTGAGTCGCCTGCTGGTCTTCCTGCCGTCACCTATCCTTCCCGTTCGATGTGTGTGCGATGCTCGTTGACATAGGGTCTCCCTCCACTGTGTCTGCTCTGCCGCCCTCGGCTCTGGAGCAGGCCATCAGTTCCGCGAACATCTCGTCCCGAGTCTTTTTCTTTCGCCGCCTAATCTGCGCCAGGCCTCTGTGAGGGGGGATGCCGGGGCAGTCCGGGAAAGAGCCGAAGCTGTGTGTGATGGGAAAAAAGTAACTGATTTCCTTGAACAGATACATGTTTGCGAACAGTGAACACAGTCTAGTCAGTTTTTTACTGAACAAGACCATACAGGGCAACAAGTCTCACGAGATCTCAGGACAAGTTTAGAGATTTCGGAATACGCTCTCATTGGCTGCGGCATTGCACAGGAGAGCGGACAAGTGGGGAGAGACAGCTGAATCCATCTAGCAGACAGTCCTGGTAAGCCTTACAGTACATTCTGCTTATCAGTTAATGGATAGCTGTGCCCTCCCGCTACAGGCAATCTGGAAATCATATACTCTGACCCTTTTCAGCCACTCCCGCCAGTGCACGGGGAAAGATCAATGTATGCTTTTCCTATGTGGCCTACAACACGTGGCTGTTAAGCGAGGGTCATTGTTATGCAAAGTAAAAGTCAACCATTCACAACAGTAACAATACACTAATTGCCCTAATTAGATTGCAGCATTTCATGAACGAGATCACCCTGATGCGGGTCCCTCGGAGTCACAAAGAGCGGATGCTAAGGGATAGCCCTGCAGAGACCAGGACCATATGCGGCCATGCTTGTGGAGGCGATGATTCCCATCTACATAAGGATGTCCTGGCGCGGAAGTGTGCGCTTCCACGGAGCACCCAACAAGGCACCTCTCCCCAGGAACCTCCTGCGGAGGCATTTTCGAGGACCTAAATGAGACCTTTCTTGAATTGTCCATGGAGGATTATTGTTCAATCCTATATGTGTGGACCTACTTTTTCATATAGTTTTTCATTGAAAATTTTATATATAGTATTTCTATTTTTTTATACCTGTTTTATAAAAAAATAAATGTTTACATGTTTCTAGCACTTACGCCTGATCCTTCCCCTGATTCAGAGTCCGGGTTAACGGCCGGGGAGGGTTGGTAGGGGATCTCTGTGAGGGTGATGATGAAGAGATCCTGGCTGTCAGGGAAAGCGGTTTTGTGTTCGCTGTCGCCTGCGCCGTCCTCCACAGACCCTTCCTCATCTTCCCCATCGGCGAACATCGAGGAGGAACTGTCCAGGTTCACTATGCCATCCACTGAGTCCACGGTCACTGGTGGGGCAGTGGTGGCAGACCCACCTAGAATGGCATGCAGTGCCTCGTAGAAGCGGCATGTCTGGGGCTGGGCTCCGGAGCGTCCGTTTGCCGCTCTGACTTTTTGGTAGCCTTGTCTCAGGTCCTTGATTTTCACGCGGCACTGCATTGCATCCCGGCTGTATCCTTTCTCTATCATTGCTTTGGAGACCTTCTCGAAGGTCTTTGCATTCCGCTTGCTGGAGCGCAGCTCCGACAGCACAGACTCCTCGCCCCACACACCGATCAGATCCAGGACTTCCCGGTCTGTCCATGCTGGGTCCCTCTTTCTATTCACAGATAACATGAACTCCTCTGCTGGAGAGCTCTGCATCGTTGCAGGTGCTGCGGAGCTCGCCCCGATGTCCAGCCAGGACGTCAGATTCAAAGTGCCCAGACAGGAAAATGAATTCAAATTTTCCCGGGTCATTTCCTGTGTGGCTGGTCAGAGAATCCAAGCTCGGACTGCTGTCCAGAGCGTCAACAGAGTGGTGCACTGTGGGATAGCTCCCGGAGCTACTAAGTTCGATTTGCATCCACACCTAGCCTAATTCGAGCTAGCCATGTCGAATTTAGCGTTACTCCACCTGTCGGGGTGGAGTACCAAATTCGAACTAAAGAGCCCTCTAGTTCGAATTAAATGGCTTCCTGGTGTGGACGGTTGAGCGGTTAGTTCGAATTAACGCTGCTAAATTCGAATTAAAGTCCTAGTGTAGACCAGGCCTAAGAGTTCAAAACTGGAAACTGTCAGCCCCACAGCCTTCCACATCACAGCCCTCCGCCTCAAAACATCTATTTTGATATCTTGATCGAGGCCCCGAGTGACCATTTCCACCAACAATTGCTGCAGCCTACAGACCTACATCCCTTTGGATGCTGCCTTGCTTTTTTCTGACAAAGCTGGGAAAACATAACTTCAGACAAATGAGTCTTGGAGATCATTTCCAAGAGTTACTCTATCCCAGTGGGTCACTTATGGTTCAATCAGCCCGCAGCTGTGGCTCATGTGACATCCTCAGGGCCATATAGATAGTATATATATCATGTGGATATGGCCCATATAACACACACACAGCTGCACAATAGTAGATAGGTTGAGAACCACTGCTCTGTCCACTTCACCTCCCTTCCTCGCTGTCCCTCTTCAGGGACCTTTCTCATAAGAGACTATTATGTCAGGAAATAGATCACCTACTAAGCCTGGGGGGCTATAGAGCCAATTTGTGATCAATTCAAAGGAAAAAGTTTCTACCCCAAATATTTCCTGATTCTCAAGGAAAAAAAAAGGAGGGTGGAGACCCATTCTAGATCTAAGAGCACTAAACAAATACATAAAGGCACAGAAATTCAAGATGGTCACACTAGCAGCAATTATTTCATCACTAGACCACAGAGATTGGTTCTCAGCACGGGAACTACAAGATACCCATATCCGCATATTGATTCCATCCCACAGGAGATTGTTCATATTCATCTTTGGTCAGGACCATTACCAGTACAGAGTGCTTCCATTTGGCCTTTTATCTGCACCCAGAGTATTCTCCAAAGTTCTGTCTGTGGTAACAGCTAATCTACGCACATTGTGAATCATGATTTACTCATATTTGGATGATTGCCTTCACAAGGCTTGTTCTGTCGAAGATGCCCTAAGGGCCACTCAAAAGACTATGGAGGTATTCTCACAGCTGGGATTACAACTGAATACTCAGAATTTGACCTTGACTCCAGTGCACACTTGAGTTTATAGAGGCTTATCTCAATGCAGTGAAGGCCAGAGCCTTCCTCCCGCTACACAGATTCCACACCCTGACCACCTTAATAGACACAGTTCATGCCAGCCCCCAAATGTCAGCCAGAAATTGCCTTCAGCTTCTCGGACACATGGGAGAGCATGCACGTGCATGGTATCGCATGCGAGACTACACGTGCGCTATCTCCAAGCATGGCTCAGATTGGTATACATGCCAAACAGGCACAGATTAAACAAGTCACTCTCAGTGCCCTCCATGGTTAAAGACTCCCTTGAATGGTGGAAAGATCCAAAGGATTCCTGTGCAGGGATTCCATTTACACAGCCTCTCCCAGCATTGATTCTCACAACAGACATGTCTTTAGTGGGCCAGGGAGCTCACCTGAGTAATCACAAGGTTCAGGGCAAATGGTCCCCACAGAATCAACGCTCCATATCAACCTCCTGGAATTTAGGAGTCAGTCAGGAATGCTTGAGCACTTTTAATCAAAGATACACATACAAAGATAATGGCAGATGACATAGCGTATATGTTTTACATAAACCAATATGGGGCAGGGTGAGATCACTATCCCTACATACAGAAACAATAAAATTATGGAATTGGTGCATAAGACCAGCCAGGCTGGTTTCCTCCAATACAAATCATCTTCTTCAGTTCTGCTACCTCTAAGCATCTCTACTTCTCCAGTTTAATTGAATCTCATACCTGCAGTCCAGCTACCTTTTCACCACCTTTGACTCTATCCCCAGAACCTCCCCTCCTCCTGCTTTCACTTGTCTCTTTGCACAGGACTGTGCTGGTTTCTTTCAAGAGAAAATTGACAAAATACTTGGTGACCTTCCCTCTCCCCTTGGCTCACCTTCCTTTCCCCCTTCCTCTCTTACAACTTTCTCCTCCTCCCCATCACAGATGCAGAAGTTTCTCTCTTTCTCTCCTCCTCTAACCCCTCCTCTTGAGTGTTCTAAACACTGGACTGTTGGGTATAAAAGGGAGTGGGGAAAGGGCAACACCACCTTCTCTCTGTGTTGTATGGGCCTGATGCACTAGGTGGCCTCTGAGCATGCTTACTGGATTGGGCCCCCACAGGTGAGCTAGGCCAGAGATAACCCAGTTCAAGGATCTCACTGGGGCTTAGGTGCGAGTTAGGTACCGACTCTGCTCAGTGGTGTGAGGACTTAGGTGGGATCACATATGCCCACCAGGAGACATTTAGGCATCTAGGGAACTTTGTGGAAACTTAAGTACCTAAGGGCTTGTTTTTTCTAGGGTTTTTTACCTGGAGTTAATTGATTCTCAGTTAACGGGGGGTAGTTAACACTTTTGTGTGGGTTGCTAGTCAGGACACTCCCCAAATGTTCCTGGTTACAAACATTTGTAGTTTATCCTAGGCTGATCACTAGGGTGTGTGGGTGGGAGGAAGGGGTAGCTCTAGAGTGTGTCTGCCTCTGCTGCCTCCTGGTTTACCTTCTAGCCAACCACCTCTGTTCACATGCCCTTTCCTCACTGTTCTCCCCAGCTCTCCCTACTCCCTGTCTCCATCCTTCTCATCCCCCATGCATTCATCCCATCCTGGATTCCCCATCTCATCTGCCTGTATCTCTCTCTTCCCCCATATCCCTAGTTTGTTTCCCTTCCAGTTCCCAGTCTTCCCATGACTTTCCCAAGCCTCTTATCCCCCATAGTGCCTCCAACCTTGCTGCCCATCACAAATCCTCTCCCTTTTCCCTCTCATCTTCCATGTTCCCCAAACTCTTTCCCCTCCTGGATTTCTTTTTTTCATCTGAGCCCCTCTCTGCCTGCCACTTGACCCCCTTGACTCCTTTTTCTGATCATTTCTACATTGCTCTTGATCCCTTTGACTTCCACCCTCACTGTGGCTCCTCTAGGATTCTGACTATGAGGTCACCATATTCTCATTCCGACAGCCTCCATGTTGGCCTTTGAAATGGGAGGAGTTGGTTGGGAGTTGCAGGCACTGGAGTTAAAGAGAAGAAAATGCTGAGGTTCCAGTCTCTGCCTTGGGCCCTCCTGGTGGGTAAGTGACCTGTGTCTGCACCTCACAAGAACCCCTCACCTCTGATGTCTTGGTTGTCCCTTTCCTATAAGGTGTCACATCAAATCCCTGAACCCAGGAAATTCTGTTGTTGTCCCTGAGTATCCCTGAAGAGAATGTACCTCTGCCATCTCTCCCCACAGGGAATATACTCCTCATCCTCATGGGAATGGATCTTCAAGATCTTTGCTCTTGAATGGCACTACCCAACACGGGGAACAAGATGGCCCCATTGTTGTACATGTACTTTGCCCTCTGTTTTCTTACTGTCATGAAGTCTCAAAACTCCTAGGATGAGGCACATGGTTAGGGAATGGGGCACAAATTCTACAGGATCAGAGCCTGTATTGCTAAGCAGGTTGCAGTGGGGTAGGGCACAGGGGCACAGCTGGTGAAACATGGGTTAAAAGAACTGGCTGACTCAGGGAGATTAAGGAATGGGATAAAAAAGCCTTTCACCTGTAGGGCACTGGTTTCAGTGCAGCCCCAGGTCTGGAGGACTGGGTGGTTATGGAATGGGATATGAAGCCTTTTACCTCAAAGGGACTAGCTCTAGACCAGACTCATCCAGATCTGGGGGAAACTGTCTGGCTTGAGGTGTTTTGTGTTTCATTTCTAAAGCACCATTGTGGCCCGGTCAACATGGGGAACAGGTGGGAACCTCAGTCTGGATGGGCTTGTTGGGCTGATCTAGAAGTTGGGGAAGCAAGTGGGGACATGGGGACTGACAGGTCTATGAAGTGCTTCCCTATGTTCTTGAGTCACTGATGGCTGTACTCATCCCTGTCCTGCTTTCTCCACAGGACTTCTGCTCCCCATGGTGCAGCCTGTCTGGAGCATGTCATCCCTGGCTCCAGGCAGCCCACTGTCTGACAGCGAGTACCAGGTCTTCTTTTCTGCCCTGATGCCCTCCTGGAAGGCAGGTGTGGCCTGCCAGATCCGACGTACTCAAGGGTGCCATGACCCTAAAGTCGTCCGGCTGGACCAGTTTGAGAACCACGGCTGGATCCCAGAGGGTACAGAGGGTGTGGGCATATTAGGGTTGTAACAATTGTGTGTTGTCAGTGCCATGCAGAAACAAGCTCAGCATTACCTCTACTGACTCAACCTGGAGTCTGGGCAGTGTGGTTCCTACCTGTATGGCCCAGAAAGAGAGACAACTCCTGCCCAGTTTGAGTCAACATGTAACCTATCCTGTTCTAGCGCAGCTTTTTAGGCTGCTAGGCTGCTCTTACTGATGATTCAGTTGTTGACCTGGCCTGATATTCCCAGCCTACAGAACCTAGTACTTTCCCCTAGAGGCTGGGTTTAGGATAGGATGTTGTTACAATTGCTTTCAGAGGCCTTTGACAAACCTAGATTTTGATGTTGCTTGTCTCTTGCTCTAATGATATTGCATTTCAGTGGCTCAGATCCCATCGCATAAAAATGTATAAATTAGTCTGTATGTATCCTAGCCTAAGCACCCGGTAAATAACAGTAATAACTTTACCTTACAACAGTGTATGGAAGGATTCAAATTGGATTCTATCTATGCAGCTGAAACACTTGGGATAATTTCTTTGTTCATTTTTTCTTGAGGAAAAATACCCTAGAAAATTAAAATAAAAAATATGTTAATATATTTAAGTTATGAATATAAACACTGAAAAGTCAGAAAATGCTAAAGAAAAGTTTGAATAAGCAACCTTAATTCTGCTTCCTTGTCTATATGCTGCATCATGATATAGACTTTAATTACATAATCTCATAATAATATCAGTTTTGATATAATACCACACCCTTAATAATTTTCCACACCCTTAAAATACATAAATGTAACAACTTGTAGTTTTTGTATGCTAGATAACAAGCCCATTAAAGTATTTGCTATTCACCTTTCAGCTGACTACAGGCATGGAAGGACTTCTCTAGCAAGGGAGGGTGCCAAACACCTTAGCTAGTCACAACAGATAGGTCCTGGATTTCTTCTGACCATGGTGCCTTTAATCCTCCCTTCGGGGAGAGGGTGAACAGGGTGTGGTCTTTGTTCAAAGCCAGGCCTGCTCTGAGGGAATAGCAGACGTTTTGCAGCATGAGCTTTCGTGAATACCCACTTCTTCGGATGCAAGAGCAGCATGAGCTTTCGTGGGTGAATACCCACTTCTTGCATCCGAAGAAGTGGGTATTCACCCACGAAAGCTCATGCTGCAAAACGTCTGTTAGTCTATAAGGTGCCACAGGATTCTTTGCTGCTTCTACAGAACCAGACTAACACGGCTACCCCTCTGATACCTGAGGGAATAGGGCTTTTGGGCCTTAAAGAACCAGGGACTAGAACTCAGGTCTGCAGAGCCTAAAACCGTTGATGTTCCCACAGTGCCACCAGGAGGCCGTGCAGAAAGAGAGAGCCAGGGAGCATTGTGGAGAGTAGGCGCTGCACGATCTCTCCCAAGAGACCCAGAGTGATGGTACCCTGCAGCCCTCTGATTGGCCAAGCACTCTATTTAACCCCAGAGGTCACCCCAGCAAGTTGCCTGGCCAGCTGTACAGACTTTGGCCTGCTGTAATGCTAGACTTTCCTTGAATGCCTGTCTCCTACTCTAGCTTGACTCTGATCCTGATGCATGCCTCCTGATTCCAGCCTGGTAACTACCTCTGATCTCCAGTCTCTGACCCAGACTCTTCCTTACAGGACCTGGCACTTGCGATTCCTCCAACTCCTGCTTTGTGATTACTGTACCAAGTGGGCAGACCTCAGTCCAGCTGTGACAGGCCAGACTGTACTTTACACAGGTCCTGCAGAGCTCCTGTAGGATGCTTCCAGTCCCGCATGGAGCATCCTTTTCTCCACTGCTTCTGAGAGCCCTGATATGACCAGCTATTCTTTGACTTCAAGGGGTCTCCCATTAGACCTCTCACAGTTGCCAGCCTTCTACCAGGACCTGAAAGCTGGTCTCCACAACCAGGTCCTCTGTAGCCACTGAGAGTTGAGGATTTTCTCCTAGAGCTCCTCCTGCCCAATCTCCAGCTTCATATTCTGGTGGTGGTCTCTTCAGTTGACCAGAAATTGGTCCTCAGAATCAAAAGCTCCTGGACAATAGAGGGGCACAGGACTAGAAGGGATTTCTTGGATCACTGAATCCAATCCTCTGCTTTTGCAGGCAGCCCTGTCATATTCCCTTTCATAAGTTACAGCTGGCAAGACTGGATGGTCCCCACCATGCTTGCACAGTGCATGGGGCTGCCCACCTCACTCAAATTTCCTATTGTATGCTCTAGGCAGTGAAAGCTGCCCTGTCCCCTAGCTCTCTCACATTCCTCAAATGGGTCCCCTGAGAAGACTTATCCAACCCACTCTTCTCTCCTAGCTGCTGGAGTCAGTCAGGCCTTGGCCCCATGACAACTCCCCACAGCTGCTCTCCACACATCACCTGAGCAGGCCTCACAGCCACACCCAGGGGACATCTTCATACACTGAATGCTCCATATCATCCATTTCCTTGCTCTTTTGCACTCCCTCCCCCAGGGACCCAAGTGGATGGAAGGCCCCTGGTAGGAGAGCATATATTCCATCCTGGATCCACCATCCACCAGTGATATAAGCTGGCAAATCCTCCATGGAGTTGTGAGCATAGGCACATTGCTGCTGTATTTCATGGATTCCTCCAACATCCAACCCTTTGTAGTGAGAGGCTGGGGCTGCAATTTTCCTTTCACCTGTTTATTTTTGCCCACTTGATCTAAGGTCTCACATAGTCCTGGGACCTCCCCCTGGCACTGGCTAAGATGGCTGTGGATCTGTCCAGGAACAGGAAGCTTAACAGGAAGGCTCTCTCTGACTGTGGGACCATTTCCATGCCTTTGTCAATTCACACATCCAAACAGAGTTGGACCCGGCTCCTCCAGCACCCACTGGTCTTGTGACCTTTTAGATACATAGAGTTTAAGGCCAAAAGGGCCCACCAGATCATCTAGTCTGAGCTCCTGTATATCACAGGCCACCAGCATCTGCTCACTAAACCCAACAACCAAAATGAGACCGAAGTATTACAGCCCTTTGACAGGTCATTGCTCATCTCTAAGCAGACTGATGACAAGCTGCATAGACTCAAGGACTCCAGGGCGATATTCAAATCTTTGGGCATTAATACACCTTCCCCAAAGAAAAAGCAGATCTCTCCTCCACAGCCATATTATCCTTCTTTCATGCCTCACAACCAGGACCTAGTGAGAAAAAAGATTGGAGGTAATAGACCAACCCTTTTGTTTTCTCCAGCAGCTCCTAGTTCAGACAGACAGAATGACAGTTCTAAGCAAACATTTTGATGTGTTTGTCAAAGACAGCCTACCGCCTTCCAGAGTGCAAGCCTCTTCTACCCCTTTTTTGCCAACTGGTTATCCCACTACTTAAATGCTTGGTCCTGCATCCCTGAAGACTAGTGGGTCTTAAGTATAGTGGAACTGGGATACATGGTTCAATTTATTTCTATCCTCCTTTTTCACTTCCTTTCCTCACCCCTTTTCAGGAGCCACAGTCAAGAGGTAGTTCTCCTTCAGGAGGTGCAATCTCTCCTCCGGTTGATAGCGGAAGGTCCTCCATTTCATAGAGGAAAGGAATTTTATTCTCAGTACTTCCTAATTCTAAAAGCAAAAGAGGGTCTCAGACTCATTCTAGGCCTGCAAGATTGCGACAGATAGCTAAAGAAAATAAAGTTTTATATGGTCCCTCTGGCTTCTGTTATTCCCTCCCTGGATCCTGAAGACTGGTATGCCACCCTTGACTTTGCATGTGGCAAAACGTCAAAGCCACAGGAAATTTCTCAGGTTTTTGGTCAACCAGTGCCACTATCAGTTTGCAGTCTTACCATTTAGCTTGTCTGCAGCCCCACTTTTGTTCACAAAGTAGAGGGCAGTGGTGCCAGTGTTCCTCAGAAAATTGGGAATTCAAGTATTTCCCTCTTGGATGGTCCAAGGCTTAGGTGATGTCCAACATGACCGTTGTCCAATCCACCTTTAATGCATTATGGTTGTTCATCAACACAGTGAAGTCAATCCTGTCTCTTTTACAAGAGACAGAGTTTATAGAAGCAGCCTTGGACTCTACAAAAGCCAAGACCTTCCTTCCCCAGTTATGATTGCAGATGATGCTGGCCATTGCTTTAGACCTCAAGGCCCATCCTAGAATGACAACTGCCTTAGCAACAAGGTCAGGGAAAGTGTGGGACCCTTACTGAATGGGGGAGGCAACCATTGTTCTCTCTAATTTTTCCCACCCATGTGCACCAATATGGAGATGATGTGTCACACATCACCTTCATATTGGTGTACATAACAAAATGCATGTGGTGGGGGTGGGGCTGAGGGGTTCGGAGTGTGGGAGGGGGCTCAGGGCTAGGGCAGAGGATTGGGGTGCAAAGGTTTGAGGGCTCTGGCTGGGGGGTGTGGGCTCTGGAGTGGGGCCAGTGATGAGGAGCTCAGGGCTGGGGCAGAGAGTTGGGTGCAGGGGGTGAGGGGAGGGCTCTGGGTGGGGGTGCAGGATTTGGGGTGCAGGAGGGTGCTCAGGAGCTACAGCAGGGGGAGAGGACTCCCTTCAGCTCTCTCTCCCCGCAGCAACAGTACCTGGACTGGGGGGAGAGGTGCCTCTTCCTCCTGCAGCAGCTCTTGGGCTGGGGGTGATGGGAGCAAGTTGTGGGGATCAGGGGCGATGTGGGGAGCCATGGAGGTCAGGGGTGATGGGATGGGGTGCCCACGGGGACACCAAAATATAAGTTCACCCAGGGCACCATTTCACTGAGGCCAGCCCTGATTAATGCCATTGTACAAGGCGCTAGTCAGACCTCATCCTGGAATACTGTGTGCAGTTCTGGTCACTCATATTCAGGAAAGATTAAATTAAACTTGAACAGGAGCAGAGAGGAGCTACTGTGATGATCAGGGGAATGGAGGTCCAGTCTTATGAGAAGACACTTTTTGTTTAGCCTAGCAAAAGAAGGCTGAGAGGGGATATGATTGCGCTCTATAAAAACATTAGGGGGTAAACACCAGGGAGGGTGAAGAGCTACTTAAGCTAAAGGACAATGTTGGAATAAAAACATTGGGTATAAACTGGCTGTGAATAAATTCAGGCTGGAAATTAGAAGAAGTTTCTAACCATCGGGGCGGGGTGTGTGTGTGTGTGTGTGTGTTTGGAACAGCCTCCCAATAAGAGTTGTGGAAACAAACAACTTAATTAGTTTTAAGAGAGAGTTGAACAAATTTATGCTAGTGATGGGGTAGGGCTTGACAATCCTAAGGTTCACTTCTGGTTTGTCTTATCTTCCTAAAGCTCACACCTCAGGGTTTCAATTAGTCACAACAGAGGTCAGGAAGGGATTGGTTCCCATCCTCCCACAATGTATGCTGGGTTTTTTTGTTTTATCTCCTTCCTCTGAACTGAAGCATCAGGGATGGCCACATCTGGAGATGGACACTGGGCAGGGTGGGCCAGGGATCTGAGGTGGCATCGAGCATTCTCTCTCAGGTGCTTGGCTGGCTGGTTCTTGCTCAATGATCACCATATGTGAGGTTGGGAAGGAGTATTGCCCCAGGTCTGTGTCCGCATGGATATGATCACATCCCAGGAGATGCTGTGCAAACCTGGTGCATGCAGAAACAATGCCTAAGTATTCCTTCTTTGACTAAGTATAATTACACTTTGTTGCAGAGTGTCCCAGTGACAACATGCTACAGGCTAATCATGCAATAATGATTATTCCAATCCACATTCACTGGAATCACATATTTACAGGTTCCTTTGCATTATAGTATGTTAGGACCTGGGAGAGGTGTTGTGACAAAGTGGGGATTTTCCCTTCTTATGTTGTATGTGTCTTACTGTTGAGCCTATGTGAGTTTTACTATTTTTCATGAATACTGTGTGTGCCTCAGTTTCCCTTTGTGTTGCACCAATACCTCAGTGGTGGAAATAGGAGTATGTGACTTTGGCTGAGACCTGTGGGGCAGGTGAAGCTGCTACAGCTGCTTGCACATCTGCTATGACCAGTGCCCTTCATAACGTGAGACCCAGGAGGGGGATGCGACCAGGTGACTCTTTGCCCCAGAAGCAAGACAAAGAGAAGGAGAATGAGCAACAGGGGTGTCTGAGGTCAAGTCACTGGAAGCTGGCAGTCTGCTTCGGGGGGATTGGAAAAGGGGGAATCCAGGCTACCTGACCCAGAACTCTCCAAGATGGACTCGGCTGAAAGTCACTGAGTTCTGTGCTAACAAGTTCTGTTCTATGCTGTGTTCCTGTTGACTAATAAACCTTCCGTTTTACACGGGCTGAGAGTCACATCTGACTGCAGCGTTGGGGTGCAGGGCCCTCTGGCTTCCCCAGGAGCCCCACCCTGCTGCAGGAAGCACACGGTTGGAAGGGGATGCTGAATGCTCCAAGGTCAGACCCAGGAAGGTTGAAGCTGTGTAAGCTTCTTGCCCTGGAGACAGTCTGCTCAGAGAGAGGAGGCTCCCCCAGAGTCCTGGCTGGCTTCGTACAGCATAGTTCCAGAGCATCGCCCCAGTGACTCCGTGACAGGTGTGGCAGGAATTTGGGTGGATAGTTAACAGATCCCACAAAGCTGCCATATGTCTTGCACATTTTGGGGAAAGGGAATTACTCCAAAATGACTTGGACCGTCTCAGGGCCTGGTTTTAAGCCCTCTGTTGTTAGAAGGTGTCTGATATACAGCTCAGATGACAAGCCTGGTTTAATTTTTTTATTATTCAGTTTGAGATTCACTGACGTACTATAAAGCAGTGCTATCAGGGTACGACCATGATCAGCATTAGCTTCTTCAAGGGAGTCTCCACAACCAAATTGTCATCTGCAATTACATTAACCACCATGCATCCGACGAAGCGGGTATTCACCCACAAAAGCTCATGCTCCAATACATTTGTATAAGGTGCCTGTAAGGGTGCAGATTCACCCCTGCGGCACCTCCTGCTGGTCTCTCAGGGAATTAGCTTGATTTCCAGCCCAGAGTGCCCTCTGCAGGCTGGTGATCCTCTACTGCTTGGCCACCGTATCCCTCTCTGGGTTCCGGTGCCCTGATAGTTGGGGTGCTGCCACCTGGAAGTGACCCCCTTCTCTCTCAGTCTTAGGGTCTCCCCTTCCCAGGGAACCCCCACCCACTATTCCCACAGCATAAGCCTACTGCCAGTCATCATCTAGCCCCACACCCTAGGGCAAACTGCAGCATCAGCCTGCTCATCACTGGCAAGGTTGGGTTTGGACCTGCTGCCTTGGCCTACCCCTGGGCTGCCCTCCGCAACCCCCAGTACCTGTTAGCCTTATGCTAGGCCACAGCCTGGAGCTCCCCAGCTCCTCTGCCTTTCCCCAGCCCTGCTCCACTCAGGTACCCTGTCTCTAGCTCCCTGCAACCAGGCCTTTCTCCTTCTACAGACAGAAGGAGACTGACTGGGCTCCTGGCTCATTGCCTCTTATAGGGGCCAGATTGGGGGGTTGGCCCCAGCTGAGCCTACTTTCCCTAATCAGCCCAGGCTTCTTGCCCCAGCCACAGCCCTCTCCTGGGCTGTTTTCCACCCTGAAGGGCAGGAGCGGGTAACCACCCCGCTAAGTTTGGCCACACCTGCAATATAATATATACTTTAATAAGGTTCTATAGAAATGAATACACAATGCTAACTTTTTTAGCTTTTGTGAACTTTGAGTTCTAAAAAAGGGTTTTGATTCTCTATTAAATTCTGTAGAATGGTCAAAATAAACCTATGAAATAGTTATTTTGTGTTTCAATTCTATACAGTGCCACAGAGGCTTCTGCCCGCCCGGTTCCCAGAAACCCAATAGATACAGTGCCACAGAACTTTGCCGCTTTTACAGATCCAGACTAACACGGCTACCCTTCTGATACTATTAACCACCTCGAGTTCCTCTAGCACTTCATGATTCTGGCACCAGCGATTAAAGCCAAATGTCATTCATAGCCATCTAGATCTGCTCAAAGAATCCAGAAAGATGTTGAATGAAGAAAGGTGCTTTCTTCATCAAGTGTTACCAGACAGAAACCATCTTTAACATCTAAACAGAAATGAACATTGCTTTTGGCAGGATCCCGTCTGTTGTTGGTAAAAAAAAAAAAAAAATGATGGGAGTGTTGTAGAGGTTTATGGAGGCGTAGGAGGTCAGTATGCAGGCAGTTTGCCTGTTTTTTATATAAGTACCATGTTGCTTATGTAAGGAGACTGTTACCCCCTTACTAACATTCAGTGGGGGTGTTTTGGTTGGCTAGCTCCCAGCACCAAAAGGGGAAGGGTCGATGGGAAATCAGGACCCTAAGACTGACAGTCCCCGGGGCAATGGGGAGAGGCCAGTGCTCCAGGTCAGCCTGATTGACAGGGTGGGCAGGCTAATCAAGGAGTCTGGAGGCCAGGGGGGGTCCCGTCCTCCGTGTGAGCTGGAATTGCCTGGGTCAGACAGAGGGGGGCCGAGCTAAGGAGAGAGCAGGGGCCCAAGCTAAGCTGTTGGGAGCAGAGCTGCTGCCCCAAAGCCAGAGCACAGACCAGAGAGAGCAGCCCTGCCCTGGGAGCAGATCTGCAGCAACCAGAGCCAGAGGGGCCAGAAAAGCAGCCCAGGAAGCAGGTCAGAGCTGGGAGCAGAGTCACAGAAGCAGCCCACAGAGCAGACCTGTTCTGGGAGCAGAGCTGAAGCAACCAGGGCCAGAGAAGCAGCCCAGGGAGCTGGAGGCAGAGCAGCAGCAGCCGTGCTGAGACAGAGTGGTGGAGCTGGAGCTGGGGCTGAAGCAGTCTGGAGCCAGGTATGGTGAGCAGCTGGTGAGAGCGAGGGGGACCCTGGGCAGCGGGCCCAGCACAGGGAGATGCCTCAGCTAAGAGGCTCTGCAGGCCAGACTTGGAGGGGGATCGTAACCCTGACAGGGCGAGGGTGATGCTAGGAAGAAGGGTCCTGCCACCTAGAGCCTGAGAGCATTTGACCATAGCCAGAGCAAGTGTCCGACCCGCAGAGTCCCTGCAGCACAGCCAGAGTCTGAGAAGGAGGCCTGGGACCTACAAGGAACAGACTGTGAACTGCCCTGACATTCCAGAGATGCTGTTTGTGACATTCCCTGCCACTGAGCAGGGTGACGTGTTTCCTTCAACCTTTCCCATTTTTCCTTATTCCTTTTTAAACTAATTGTTAATTAAATAAACTTTATTGCTTTAAATCATTTGTAATGATCAGTGGCTAAGGAAAGCATCCAGTGCAGAGAGAGCTCCCTGGAGTGGGGACACCCCAGCCCCTGACCTAGGTGACCACAACAAGGTTGGGGGTTGAGCCCCCCAGGAATCCTGGGCCCAGCCTTGTTGGGGTTACAAGGACTGTGCTAGACAGGGGAGTGAAAGGGGAGGCCTCGAAGGCAGGAAGGCCTCTGGGTAAAGTAAGTGGGAGCGAGGACTCAGATCCTTCCGCTAGCCCATTTCACCAGGGTAGTGCAGAAGCCAGGAAAGTTCCCCACAATAGCGGGACCATTCCCCCGCTTACACTTGTTGCCGGCCCAAAGGGCCCGAGGAGGGGCAACAGTGGGGTTCGTTGCCCGGTGTGCATCGCACTAATTAACACACCAGGGTGGAGAAGCAAACCAAGTTTATTTGAGCTCAAATAAGGTGCAAGGGAGAAAAAGCCATCTCAAATCCTGCACACCCGCATGCAGGCGGGGTCCCAGTATTTATACCCCCCTTGTTTTTCATCTGTGCTTTTCCCACTGTGTGGGGGCTACTTTCTCATGCATATAACTTTAATTACAGCATCTGCTTTCCGCCTATCTTATCTAGTATTGGCTGCATCTAGTACCAACTGGCCTTGCAGCTGCCAGTAGTCAGCACATAATACAAGAGATTACAAAAGTTTAGTAAGGCTAACAGAAGCACTTCACATAGAGGTATTTTGGTTCACATAGGCCCAAAGCCATCCTCCCGAGTTATCTAGATTTATGCCTAGTGACACCAACACACTTATCCAGTCTGCTGGTCATGTTACTTTCTTTCAGCCTCCCAGCTCTACCAATTTGTCAGTCTGTCTTTTAAGTTTCTATCAAAGTGACATTTGTCTGAACTGGGTGCCTGGGGTGATGCCTGATAGTTTAGTTCTGCAAACACCTTTTTTTGTTTGCATTTCACAGTCCTAAAGCAGTGGGTGGTGAAGACAAACTCATCTGAGGACACATGTCATTGTCACTTCCCACTTGCTGTACATTATAGGACCGTTATCCATTATATGGCGCCGTTTGCATTCTTTTACAAAATAATTTATTTCTGTGCAATAAGCACATGTAGCAGCATATCCCAGACATTTGCTTTTTTGAAGGTTTCTTCTTCCACAATTCATGCATTGCTTGTGCTTGTCTTCCTTTGCAGACTGTAGTCTTATTTCTTGTTTTAGTCTGTTTGCCTTTGTTTTGCATGTGGTGTATGACTTACAAAAATTTAAAGCATTAAAAATAATGGATCTGTTTCTTTACTTCTTCACTGCTATAGCAGATGTCAACAGCCTGATTAAATTCCAACTCAAGACTGTGGAGGCATATGTGTTCTGACCTTCTTTTCTTGGCTGTTCAAAACTATATGATTTCTAACAAGTTCACCTGCAAGTGAGCCAAATGTGCATGATGACACTAAGTGGGACAGCCTGGCTGCATACTGGTCTAGTTTCAGTTTTATTTTGATCACAGTTACTAAAAACATACCTCTCAGATTTTATATTTCTTTTAGGCACACGGTATTTTTCCAAAGCATATAGGAGGATTTTGACAAAGCACCTAGCTATATATTCTCTTCCTGCAACTGCTAGTTGTAAATGTTGACAAATGAAGAGCCTGTCTGCATGGGAAATTTTACCAGTATAATGATATAGCAATAGTTATATTGGTATAACTCACAGTGTGCTTATTGTTATCCCAGAACAAGACTGCCCTTTTCTGGTTTAGTTTATATCACTTCCAAAGTGACAGGAGTGTCAGGTGGGCTACCACGATCGGAAGGGGTCCCAGGTCCCAGCCATGTGCCTGGGCACAAGCTCTTGACTCGCCCTGCAGGGAGTGAGTGTGTGTGTTAACCCCTAACAAGCACCACACTTAAGAATAGAACAACACTTTTATCTAATGCGGGCAAAACCAGGAGCAGCCCCAAGTCAAGCTCTCTAGCAGGGGTTACACAGAGTTGGGCACAGCATATAGCAAAACAACTCTTCCCACTCCCACACCTGGCTAGATACAGAGAGTCTCTGCTCTGTGCCAGTGCAATCCCCTTCCCCCTTTAGGTCAGTTCACACTCTCCATGCTCTCTGGCAAGGTACTGGTGTGCAGGGTGAGCTCAGGGTGGTATGCTGCTCATGTGTCCCTCAGCTGTCCTGGCAGCTCCAGGCTGAGAGTTTACAAGCAGCTGGCTGTTCTCCAAGCAGCTTCCTCCCCTCACTCAGGGCTCTTCCTTCTTTGTTTTCTTTCTGAGTTTCCCAGGCTGGACTCCCAGCCCATCCCCATCCCCATTCACTCAGCTCTTCCAGAGGTCAGAATTAATGCTGTATGGGCTTGTCTACACTACAGGACTATTTCGAATCTACTTAAGTCGAATTTGTGGATTCGACCTTAATAAGTCGAATTTGTGTATCCATACTAAATACACAAATTCGAACTTCTTAGTCCACATTCACGGGGCCAGCTTCGACTTTGGAAGCGGTGCACTGTGGGAACCTATCCCACAGTTCCCGCACTCCCCGCTGCCCATTTGAATTGTGGGATTTCCCCCCAATGCATGCTGGGGGGAAAAATGTGTCGTCATTGAACCGTCAATCCCGCCCTCCCTGTCTTCCTTGAAAGCGCCGGCGGGAAATCTGTTCGCGCCCTTCTCTGGTCGGTTACAGCGTGGACGCCACAGCACTGCGAGCATGGAGCCCGCTGCGATCATCGCTGCACTTATGGCCGTTGTCAACTCCTCGCACATTATCGTCCACCTCTTCCACAGTCAGATGCTGAGAAACCGGGCGAGGAGGCTCCGGCAGCACGGTGAGGAGAGTGGCGCAGACCTCTCACAAAGCAGGGTACGCCGGGCAGTGGAGATCATGGTGGCAATGGGTCAAGTTCATGGTGTGGAACGGCGATTCTGGGCCCGGGAAACAAGCACAGACTGGTGGGACCGCATAGTGCTGCAGGTCTGGGATGACACAGAGTGGCTGCGAAACTTCAGGATGCGTAAGGGCACTTTCCTTGAACTGTGTGACTTGCTGTCCCCTGCCCTGAAGCGCCAGGACACAAGGATGCGAGCAGCCCTGACTGTGCAGAAGCGAGTGGCCATAGCCCTCTGGAAACTTGCCACGCCAGACAGCTACCGGTCAGTAGCGAACCACTTTGGCGTGGGCAAATCTACCGTGGGGATTGCTGTCATTCAAGTAGCCCACGCAATCGTTGAGCAACTGCTCTCAAAGGTAGTGACTGTCGGAAATGTCCAGGCCATCATAGATGGCTTCGCCGCGATGGGATTCCCAAACTGCGGTGGGGCTATAGATGGGACTCACATCCCTATCCTGGCACCAGCCCACCAGGCCAGCGAGTACATTAACCGAAAGGGCTACTTTTCAATGGTGCTGCAAGCTGTGGTGGACCATAGGGGACGTTTTACCAACATCAACGTCGGGTGGGCGGGCAAGGTTCATGATGCGCGTGTGTTCAGGAACTCTGGTCTGTTTATACGCCTCCAGGCAGGCACTTTCTTCCCGGACCACAAAATAACGGTTGGGGATGTGCAGATGCCTACAGTGATCCTCGGGGACCCGGCCTACCCGCTAATGCCCTGGCTCATGAAGCCCTATACAGGCGCCTTGGACACTGAAAAGGAACTCTTCAACTACCGGCTGAGCAAGTGCAGAATGGTGGTGGAGTGTGCTTTCGGACGTCTCAAGGGGAGATGGCGGACCTTACTGACTCGCTCGGACATCAGCGAAAAGAATATCCCCGTAGTTATTGCTGCTTGCTGTGTGCTCCACAATCTCTGTGAGAGCAAGGGCGAGACCTTTTTGGCCGCTTGGGAGGTTGAGGCAAATCGCCTGGCTGCTGTTTACGATCAGCCAGACACCCGTGCTGAGAGAATATCCCAGCGGGAAGCGATATGCATCAGGGAGGCTTTGAAAGCGAGTTTCCTCGCAGAGCAGGGTAACCTGTGACTGTCCACTTGATTTTAAGAGAGCCTGATCATAAACCAAGTTTTCCCCACTTCCCAAGGACGTTTTAAAACTAAGGACATGTTTTAGTAATTAATAATAAATCTTTCGTTGACTTTGCATTTCTGTTTATTCGTTGAAACATGGAAGCATTCTGTGCTGGTTAAGGTGTGCACTGATGGGTGGGTTTGCAGGAAGGGGCGAGGGGTGCTGTCCTTGGATAGGGGTTACCATGACGGCTGTGGGTTTGGGCGTTGGAAGGGGGGAGGGGTGTGGGGGAAGGGTGAGTATCTGCCCCTGGATGAGGTCTCTTTTTGGGGCTCGTGGCACCGGGGAGGATCGTGACTACGGTCCAAATGCATGTGAAGGGAAGCCTGCCTTTACATTCGGGGATGTCAGGCACCAGGACCCTGCACAAGCATACACATCAAGGAAAGACCCGGGGCAGCATACACCACACAGACTGTCCCTGGTGCCTAGTGACTGCAGTCTGTGTGTGCCCTGCAGTTGACCCTGCAGCCAAGTCTGTAGCATGGCACTGTGGGCTATGCAGTGACATTACAATTCCCCCCCCCCCCCCACAGAACAACAGAAAGTCTTCTGACACCAGAAACGTGACGGAAACAGTCAGTAACACCAAACCGCTTTTAATAATGTAATACACAGTGGGGGGTTTGAACTTGGAGTTGGGACTGGTTGATGCTGTAAAGAAAGAGCTTGTACAAATTTACAGCGCGACAGTTGTCTCTAACATTATCGGTGTGCTGCGGTGCAGGGACAGTTCTCACGGCCCCTACCGCCCCTCCGTCTTGTCACTTTGGGTGAGGGGGGGACAGGACTTCTTGGCGTTGGAGGGCGGTTGCAGATGCACTGCAGGGGGGCTCTCTCCTCCTGACTGCGGTCTTGCAGAACATCTACAAGGCGCCGGAGCGTCTCCGTTTGCTCCCTCATTAGACCAAGCAGCGTTTGAGTCGCCTGCTGGTCTTCCTGCCGCCACCTATCCTCCCGTTCCAGGTGTGTGCGATGCTGCTGACACAGGCTCTCCCTCGACTGTCTCTGCTCTGCCGCCTCCGCTCTGGAGCTGGCCATCAGTTCCTGGAACATGTCGTCCCTTGTCTTTTTCTTTCGGCGTCTAATCCGAGCCAGCCTCTGCGAGGGGGATGGCGGGGCAGTCCGGGAAGGAGCCGAAGCTGTGTGATGTGAAAAAGTAGGTGATTTCCTTGAACACATACATGTTTGCCAACAGTAAACACAGTCTAGTCAGTTTCAGTTAACAAGACCAAAGAGGGAACCAAGTCTCAGGAGATCTCAGAACTAGTCCGAGATTTCGGAATACGCTCTCATTGGCGGCGCCATTGCACTGGAGAGCGCACAAGCGAGGAAAGATAGCTGCATCCCTCTTGCACAAAGTCCTGGTAAGCCTTACAGTACATACTGCTTATCAGTTACTGGTTAGCTGTGCTCTCCTGCTAAAGGCAATGTGCAAAGCAGAAAGGATAAGCCTTTAGCAGCCCCTCCCGCCAGCGCACGGGAACGATCAATGCATGCTTGTTCTCTGTGGACTCTCGCACGTGGCTGTTAGGCGAGGGTCATTGTTATGCAACCTAATTGTAAACCATTAACAATAGTAACACTACACTAATTGCCCTACTTAGATGCAGTATTTGCAGACCGAGATCACCCTGAGGCGGGTCACTCGTGCCCAGAAAGACCGCATGTTACGGGACGCACTGCACAGACCAGGACCATATGCAGCAATGCTAGTAGAGGCGATGGTTCCACTCTATATTCGGATGTCCTGGCGTGGAAGAGTCTGCTTCCACGGAGCGCCCAACAAGCGACCTCTTCCGACGAACCTCATGCGGAGGCTTTGCGAGGAACTGAATGACACCTTCGTAGAAATGTCGCTAGAGGACTATTTTTCTATCCCCATTTGTGTGGACCTTCTCTTTATATAGTTTAATATATATTATAGTTTAATATTTAGAATGTTTTAATTTGTAAATATTTAGAATTTCTTAAAGTCCATTTGTGTGGACCTTCTCTTCATATAATTTAATATATATTATAGTTTAATATTTAGAATTTTGTAAATACTGTTTCTATTTTTTCTATAACAATGTTATAAAAAATAAATGTTTATACGTGTGTTGCACTTACCGCCTGATCCTTCCCCTGATTCCGAGTCCTGGTTAACGGGCGGGGAGGGTTGGTAGGGGATCTCTGTGAGGGTGATGAAGAGATCCTGGCTGTCAGGGAAAGCGGGAGTGGGTTCCATGTCGCCTGCGCCGTCCTCTAAAGACCCTTCCTCATCTTCCCCATCGGCGAACAGGGAGGGGGAACTGTCCCGGTACACTATTCCGTCCTCGGAGTCCACCGTCACTGGTGGGGCACTGGTGGCAGACCCACCTAGAATGGCATGCAGTGCCTCGTAGAAGCGGCATGTCTGGGGCTGGGCTCCGGAGCGTCCGTTTGCCGCTCTGACTTTTTGATACCCTTGTCTTAGGTCCTTCACTTTCACGCGGCACTGCATCGCATCCCGGCTGTATCCTTTGTCTTTCATGGCTTTAGAGACCTTCTCGAAGGTCTTCGCGTTCCGCTTGTTGGAGCGCAGCTCCGAGAGCACAGACTCCTCGCCCCACACAGCGATCAGATCCTGGACTTCCCGGTCAGTCCATGCTGGGGACCTCTTTCTAGTCTGGGATTGCCCGGACTCCTCTGCTGGAGAGCTCTGCATCGTTGCAGGTGCTGCGGAGCTCGCCCCGATGTGCAACCAGAACGTCAGATTCAAACCGCCCAGACAGGAAAATGAATTCAAATTTTCGCGGGTCATTTCCTGTGTGGCTGGCCAGAGAATCCAAGCTCGGACTGCTGTCCAGAGCGTCAACAGAGTGGTGCACTGTGGGATAGCTCCCGGAGCTGCTAAGTTCGATTAGCATCCACACCAAGCCTAATTCGAGCTAGCAAGTGCGAATTTAGCGTTACTCCACCTGCCGGGGTGGAGTACCAAATTCGAACTAAAGAGCCCTCTAGTTCGAATTAAATGGCTTCCTGGTGTGGACGGTTGAGCGGTTAGTTCGAATTAACGCTGATAAATTCGAATTAAAGTCCTAGTGTAGACCAGGCCTAAGTTTGGTTGGAGAGGGGGAAGTGCCAGTCCACCTGATTTGTGCTGAGTAGCAGGGACTGGGAGGGGAGAGAAAGGAGGGGGAAGGGGAAGGTGCACTCTTGCCAGCCCCACAAGAGAAATTGGAAAAAAGTAGCTCTTTTTCTGCACTAAAGAGTATCCATGTGAGGAGTTACACTAGGGTGACCAGACAGCAAGTGTGAAAAATTGCAACAGGGGGTTGGGGGTAATAGGCACGTATATAAGAAAAAGTCCCAAATATTGGGACTGTCCTTATAAAATTGGGATATCTGGTCACCCTAAGTTACACTAGTATAACTATAGCTGTGTAATGATACCAGTCAATTTCCCTGTGTCAGAAGCCCTAAAAAGCAGCCCTTAGCCATTGCTCTGTTAAAGCCTTGTCTACATTTGTCATAAACAGATAGTTAAGGGTTAAAGTCTCTTTTACCTGTAAAGGGTTAACAAGCTCAGTGAATCTGGCTGACACCTGACCAGAGGACCAATCAAGGGACAAGATAATTTCAAATCTCTGTGGAGGGAAGCCTTTGTCTGTGTTCTTTGTTTTGAATTCGTTCTCTCTTGGATTTAAGGGAGGCCAGACATATTTTTCAAATTCTCCAAACTTTCCTGAAGTATTTTCTTCTATTCAGTATAGTGAGTATTACAAAGGTGAATTAGTCTTATAATTTAATTTCTGCATTTGCAATTGTGTGTTTGCTGGAGAAATATCTTTATTTCTGTTGCTGTTACTTTGATTATTCTGAGGAGGAGGGAGGGGAAGTCTCTCCAGTTTTTATAAGTTAGACCCTGTAATTTTTTCCATCCGGGTATTACAGAGATAATGTACTTTCTTTCTTTCTTTTAATAAAATCTTTTCTTTTTAGAACTTGATTGATTTCTTCCCTTGTTTGGATTTTCAGGGGAAGGGGAGGGGGAAAAGTGAATCCCTCTTTGTTTGATTCAAGGAATTTGAATCCAGGTATCTCTCCCAAGGACTTGGAGAGGGGAGTGGGGAATGGATTATTTCCCTTTGTGTTAAGATTCAAGGAGCTTGGATCTGTGTTCCCAGGGAAGGTTTGAGAGGAATGGAAAGTGTACCAAAACACTATATTTTTGGTTGGTGGCAGTTTTACCAGATCTAAACTAGGATTTTAGTTTAGAGGAGTCCATGCAGGTCCCCATCTTGTGAACGCTAAAGTTCAAAGTGGGGAATAAACTTATGACAACACTACAGAGTTAAATTGACTTAAATTATGTCAATGATAATAAGATGCTTTAATTACATCAGTTTTGCATCTCCACACAACGCTCCTTGTGGCAGTAGAGTGTGTCTACAGTTGTTGTTCTTGCATCAACAGAGAGCGTTGCATCATGGGTAGCTATCCCACTGTGCAACTTGCCACCCTCCATCTCCCTCTGCCACTCAGAGCTCTGGGAGCCGATAGCATTTTGTGCCATTTTCAACAGTCCTTGTAAACTGTGCACCTGCCATCTCTGCCTGAGAAGCATGGATCCTGAACTGCTGACCCGTCTGGTGATGTGCATTATGAAAACAACACGGCTGGTCTGCAATATTTAATGAGCTGCAAAACAGAGGATGAATTGGTGGTGCCTGCCCTGCTGTCTGCCGTAGAAACAAATAATTCAAGATCACTGCTGTCCTTCACGGAGCAGCTGCACATAGTGGACCATCAGTACTGGGCTTGGGAAACAAGCACTGAGTGGTGGGATTGCCTCATGATGCAGCTGTGGGATGACAAGCAGTGGCTGCAGAACTTTCAGATGTGCAAAGCCACCTTCCAGGAACTGTGTGCGGAGTTCGCCTCACCCTGTGGCACAAGGACACCAGAATGAGAGCTATCCTCACTGCTGGAAAGTGAGTGGTGATCGCTGTGTGGAACATGGTGATTCCAAACTGCTACCAGTCAGTTGCGAATCAGTGTGGAGTTGGAAAGTCCACCATGGGGGTTGCGGTGATGCAAGTGTGCAGGGCTATTAATCCCTCCTGCTACAAAAGACTACTCTTGGTAATGTGCAGGAAATAGTGGATGGCTTTGCCACAATGGGATTCTCTAACTGCAGCAGGGTGATAGATGACACACACATCCCCATTTTGGTGCCAGACCATCTTACGATGGAGTACATCAATAGAAAGGGCTACTTCTCCATTGTCTTGTGCACGCTAGTGGATCACCGAGGCCATTTCACTAACATCACTGTGGGATGGTCAAGGAAGGTGCTTGATTCACACACCCTTTCAGAACACTGGCCTGTACAGAAAGCTGCATTCTGGGACTTTCTTTCCAGACAAGAAAGATGTGGAAATGCCCACAGTGATCCTGTGAGACCCAGCCTATCCTTTGCTCCTGTGGATGGGAGCCAGATGGAGAGGATAGCCAGAGTCCAGCCAAGCTGTAGTGAACCCCAGTGTTCAAGCTCGCTTTGTCCCTCCATCAGACCCTTAGGTGTGTGTCCCTACTGCTTCCCACAGATCACACTTAATTTCCACCTCCTCCCCAGCCCAGGGAAAATGTAGCTCAGCCCCACTGCTGAGAGGAAGGGAAGTCTGTATCTCTTTGGGTCACTGGTTGCTAGGTGTGAACATCTTAGTGAATGGATTTACCATTGTCTTCTCAGATGCCCCATGGATATGGGGATCAAGGCCCAGGCAACTAGGCGACACCTATATCTATCTATATCACATCTAGTGGATGGGTCACTACAAAAAGTAATTTTGCCCTCTGCTGATACTCACACCTTCTTGTCAACTGTTGGAAATGGGTGAGGTCCACCTTGATTGCATTGGCCTTGTTAGCACTGACCTTCCACTTGGTAAGGCAACTCCCATCTTTTCATGTGCTGTAATATTTATACTGCTTACTGTGGTTTTTCACTCCATGCATCTGATGAAGTGGGTTTTAGCCCCTGAGAGCTTATTATGCCCAATAAATTTGTTAGTCTCTCAGGTGCCACAAGGACTCCTCATTGTTTTTACCCATATCTGTCTCTTCACCTGCCTGGAGAGCAAGCAGTCCTTTCCCTGCCTCTAGGTAACAATGCAGCACATAAGGGAAACTGAGTCACACATAAGCTGCATAAAATTTTGAAATTTGTATTAAAGCTCATGTTAAAAAAATTATGTAATACTTAGAATGAGAAAAGTGTGTCTGTACACCTAGGTATAGTTCATAGATTATGTACAAATACAAAGTTTGTTTTTATGTACTCTATGTATCATATGACTTTTAATCAGCAATAACCCAAGTTTAGGTGAATAGATTTAACAATACAGTTTAGATATTAGAATCTGAATACTTGGGTACATCACTCATTAAAAGTTGTACAGAGATTTGATTGTGGAAAGCAAAATATATCAATGAGTGGAGATTGTCCCTCAGTAATTGAGAATTAGGTTGGTTGTCCATTTAGAAAATACAATCCATGAGGAAAGTAAACAATTCCCACTCTGTCACAGAGGTCCAAAGCAGGTGGTCAAAGTAGGCCATAAAATGAGGCACTCCCACAGATTGACATAGGGAGAGTATATAGCAGCCAGGAGACTGCCTGAGCATTAACTGCACAGAGCTCTGTAGCTTAGCTCTAAGGGGTGCTTTGGGTCCCCATGCACACATTCAGCATTTTCTTCCACATCCAACAAACAGGTGCCCTTGCCTTAATCTGTATAAGTAGAGGCATTGCAAGCAGATCAAGGGACGTGATCATTCCCCTCTATTTGACATTGGTGAGGCCTCATCTGGAGTACTGTGTCCAGTTTTGGGCCCCACACTACAAGAAGGATGTGGAAAAATTGGAAAGAGTCCAGTGGAGGGCAACAAAAATGTTAAGGGGGCTGGAGCACATGACTTATGAGGAGAGACTGAGGGAACTGGGATTGTTTAGTCTGCAGAAGAGAAGAATGAGGGGGGATTTGATAGCTGCTTTCAACTACCTGAAAGGGGGTTCCAAAGAGGATGGATCTAGACTGTTCAGTGGTAGATGACAGAACAAGGAGTAATGGTCTCAAGTTGCAGTGGGGGAGGTTTAGGTTGGATATTAGGAAAAACCCTTTCACTAGGAGGGTGGTGAAGCACTGGAATGGGTTACCTAGGGAGGTGGTAGAATCTCCTTCCTTAGAGGTTTTTAAGGTCAGGCTTGACAAAGCCCTGGCTGGGAGGATTTAGTTGGGGATTGGTCTTGCTTTGAGCAGGGGGTTGGACTAGATGACCTCCTGAGGTCCCTTCCAACCCTGATATTCTGTGATTCATACACCTGTGGGCAGGGGAGTGAGTTCCCTGTTAATATTGACAGCACTTCTCATCCTGTTTCTAGGCCCTATCTGTTCTGACCTCCCAGATGCCTCGTGGTTTCAAACCTTCTGCCAGTTTGCGCATTATCGCTGCTCCAACCGCAAGTACTACACCAAGGTGAGAGGGGGGGATTAGAACAGTGGCGGCGATGGCTTTGGGGTGGGGTAGGCGGGATTATCACAGTGGAGCAGAGGGTTTTTTTTGGGGGGGATTATTGCAGTATGGGGTTTGGGGGGGATTATTTCCGTGGAGGGGCGGGGATTTGAGGGTGTGACTGGGGTCCTAGTGGGGGTCAGCTATGGTTACTAAATTAGGGCAAACTGCAAAAAGTGGGGCAGCCAAACCCAAAAAGCTGATGTATATTCCAATACTTAGATGTACCAAGCCAGCATAAAACAGCTTCTTTATTACCTTACTGGTTACTTGGAAGTCCAAACACAGTTCTCTTAAAGTGATCCAGCCTCAGGCCTCCATCCGGGTACTCATGTCAAATATGATGATTTCTGAAAAATCTTATTTCATCATAGAAGAGAAAAGGTTCTACCAATCCCAAAGGAAAAAACACATTACCTCCCAGGTTAATGAAAGTTTCAGATCTTACCCAAATACACACTAAAGTCAATTCTTATTAACTAACCTAAAATTTATTTAAAAAAAAGAAAAGAGTATGGTTAAAAGATCAATATACATACAGACATGAGTTCAATTAATTGAGGTTTAGATTCATAGCAGAGATGGCAAGCTTTGTAGTTCCAAAGAGTTCCTTTAGAATAGGTCATAGTCCAATGTCCAAATCTCATATTCAGGGCATACCAGCATAACTGGGACCTCAGTCTTGTGACTCAGACTTCCCCCGATGAAGTCTAAGCAGATCTGAGATGACAGAATCATGACCCAAGGATCTTTTATACAATTTCACATCCTCTTTCACAAGTTGGGATTTGCTAGGGGAACAAAAGATAATTAGGATGACTTTGAAGGAGGTCCTTAGCTATACGAATTAACATAAGGCCATTTGCTTGTTCCTCCACCATTCACAGTACATTTCAAAGAGAGATGAATACGGAGAGATCCCGTGTTTACAATTCATTTAAATGATAGGATGTTCTTTTGACCTCTGAATTATCAGAATACAGCATAGACAGGGACTGTTGACTATATTGTGGACCCTAGTCATACATATGTAAGTACACAAAAACACAAACTTGATCGCCCACACATCCTCTGTGGGTTATTTATTTTGCAGGATGTTTAACCCTTTTTTAGCCATGCATCACAGGGGGATTATTGCAGTAGAGAATATCATAGAATATCAGGGTTGGAAAGGACCTCAGGAGGTCATCTCGTCCAGCCCCTTGCTCAAAGCAGGACCAATCCCCAACTAAATCATCCCAGCCAGGGCTTTGTCAAGCCTGACCTTAAAAAACCTCTACCATCACCTCCCTAGGTAACCCATTCTAGTGCTTCACCACTCTCCTAGTGAAAAAGTTTTTCCTAATATCCAACCTAAACCTCCCCCACTGCAACTTGAGACCATTACTCCTTGTTCTATCATCTGCCACCACTAAGAACAGTCTAGATCCATCCTCTTTGGAACCCCTTTCAGATAGTTGAAAGCAGCTATCAAATCCCCCCTCATTCTTCTCTTCTGCAGACTAAATCATCCCAGTTCCCTCAGCCTCTCCTCATAAGTCATGTGCTCCAGCCCCCTAATCATTTTGTTGCCCTCCACTGGACTCTTTCCAATTTTTCCACATCCTTCTTGTAGTGTGGAGCCAAAACTGGACACACTACTCCAGATGAGGCCTCACCAATGCCAAATAGCGGGGAATGATCACATCCCTCGATCTGCTGGCAATGCCCCTACTTATACAGTCCAAAATGCCATTAGCCTTCTTGGCAACAAGGGCACACTGTTGACTCATATCCAGCTTCTCATCCACTGTAACCCCTAGGTCCTTTTCTGCAGAACTGCTGCCTAGCCACTCGGTCCCTAGTCTGTAGCAATGCATGGGATTCTTTCATCCTAAATGCAGGACTCTGCACTTGTCCTTGTTGGAACTCAGATTTCTTTTGACCCAATCCTCTAATTTGTCTAGGTCCCTCTGTATCCTATCCCTACCCTCCAGCGTATCTACCACTCCTCCCAGTTTAGTGTCATCTGCAAACTTGCTGAGGGTGCAATCCACACCGTCCTCCAGATCATTAATGAAGATATTGAGCAAAACCGGCCCCAGGACTGACCCTTGGGGTGCTCCTTTTGATACCAACTGCCAACTATACATTGAGCCATTGATCACTACCCTTTGAACCTGACAATCTAGCCAGCTTTCTATCCACCTTATAGTGCATTCATCCAGCCCATACACTACTTTAACTTGCTGGCAAGAATCCTGTGGGAGACCATATCAAAAGCTTTGCTAAAGTGAAGGAATAACATGTCCACTGCTTTCCCCTCATCCACAGAGCCAGTTATCTCTAGGGTGACCAGATGTCCCGATTTTATAGGGACAGTCCCGATTTTGGGGTCTCTCTCACATAGGCACCTATTACCTCCCACCTCCTGTTCCGATTTTTGAAACTTGCTATCTGGTCAGCCTAGTTATCTCATCATAGAAAGTAATTAAGTTAGTCAGGCATGACTTGTCCTTGGTGAATCCATGCTGACTCTTCCTGATCACTTTCCTCTACTTGAAGTGCTTCAGAATTGATTCCTTGAGGATCTGCTCCATGATTTTTCCAGGGACTGAGGTGAGGCTGACTGGCCTGTAGTTCCCCGGATCCTCCTTCCCTTTTTTAAAGATGGGCACTACAGTAGACTTTTTCCAGTCATCCGGGACCTCCCTCCGATCACCATGAGTTTTAAAAAATAATGGCTAATGGCTCTGCAATAACATCCGCCAACTCCTTTAGAACCCTCGGATGCAGTGCATCCGGCCCCATGGTCTTATGCTCGTCCAGCTTTTCTAAATAGTCCTGAACCACTTATTTCTCCACAGAGGGCTGGTCACCTCCTCCCCATACTGTGCTGCCCAGTGCAGCAGTCTGGGAGCCGACCTTGTTTGTGAAGACAGAGGCCATTGGTTGACTTCAACAATTCGATGGTCTCTACCTGGGCCTTTTCCTTCCACAGGGAGGATGGACAAGACCACCACTTGCACCTCAAACTCCTGTATCCTTCTTCCCAGAGCCATGTAGTCTGCAGTGATCTGCTCAAGGTCATTCTTGGCAGTATCATTGGTGCGCACGTGAAGAAGCAGGAAGGGGTAGCCATCCGAGGGCTTGATGAGTCTCGTCAGTCTCTCCATTACGGGGGATAGCTCAGTGGTTTGAGCATTGGCCTGCTAAACCTAGGGTTGTGAGTTCAATCTTTGAGGGGGCCATTTAGGGAACTGGGGTAAAAATCTGTCTGGGGATTGGTCCTGCTTTGAGCAGGGGGTTGGACTAGATGACCTTCTGAGGTTCCTTCCAACCCTAATCTTCTATGATTCTATGACTGTGAATCCTAGCTCCTGGCAAGCAGCACACTTCTCGGTTTTCCCAGTCAGGATGGCAGATAGATGACTCAGTTCCCCCTTAGGAGGGAGTTCCCGACCACCACCACCCACCTCCTTCTCTTGGGAGTGGTGGTTGTGGAACCCCAATCCCTAGGACAATGCATCTCATGCCTTCCAATCAGTGGAATCTCCTCCTGCTCCCTTCCCTCAGCTGTATCATCTAGTCCGCTCTCCGCATTAGTACCTGTGGAGAGAACATGAAAATGGTTGCTCACCTGTATCTGCATTGCTGGTACATGGATGCTCCTCTTTCTTCTTCTGGAGGTCACATGCTGCCAATTTTATTCACCCTCCTTTTGTCCCCGCTGCACAGCCTGCTCTGAATCTTCAGAATGCCCGCAGAAGCATATCCTGATGTCTGTCCAGGAAATCTTCATTTTCTCTTCTGCAACACAGGGTTGATACTTGTTTCTCCAGTCCTTGAACTGTCTCTTCCAATATGGAGACCAGCTTGCACTTTGTACAGACAAAGTCGCTTCTGTCCTGTGGAAGAAAGACAAACATGTCACATCCTGTGCAGGTCACAACAGCTGATCACTCCCCATCCATATCACCTTCCTTCTCAGAGCTTCCTCAACTGTTGCAGTTACTTCTCAGAGAAGCCTGTAAAATGAAAGCTTCAGTGGGCTCTCCGCAGGCGAACTCCCGCTGTTAGCCTCTCCGCCGTTTGCCGCTCAGCTGGTTCGCTGCTGGCTCAGAGCAGTTGTCCCTGCTCAAAAAGTCTTACCCTTCACTCAGTCAATCAGGCCCACTCAAGGCCCACCTGGAACAAAACACTCCCATTTCACAGTTTTCAAACAATGAAGCACACGGTCAAACTGACAAACTGTCCCCGCAACTGATACTCAGCCTCCCTAATGCAGCACTTAGCGTAGTTCCTCTTGGACAGATCCCAGTCAAACTCCCTCTGTTAGCCTCCGCTGTTCGCTGTTCAGATGGGGATTTGGGGAGATTATTGCAGTGGAGGTGTTAAAGCTGATTCCCCACCCTGGCACTTTGAGTGCAGAAAGTGGGGGCCCACAAGGTCTCTAAAAATTAATACTGGCCACTCCAGGCTTGAATTAAACTCCCAAGGTTACAGCTTTTCTCTGACCTTGGATTGGTAGATGCTGCCACCACCCAAGTGCAAAACCCCTTTGAGAACCCAGGAAAGCACACCTGGGAATTCCTTCCTGTGGGGTATCCTCAAGCGCCCCCCTGCCCCCCCCCCGGAAGAGCTCAGAAGAAAAACAAAGGACATCAGCTGTTGCCACCAGCTAATTAAACAAATGCGCACAAACCTCTTAGGACACACAAATGCAATTCTGTTCTTAAAAAAAGGTAAATTTTATATAATTTAAAAAAAAAATACATCTGGGATTTAGGTTTTTGCTAGATTAAAAAACCAAACAAAAAACCCCACACAATTACAAGGATTAAGCATCAAGACTAGCTCTCTTGAGGCCAGTTTAAAGTTAGAAGCAAAACAAAAGCACCTGGGGTTAGTACAGAGGAATCCACAAGCCATAAAGAAATAAAAAGGATAAACCTAATTGCATCTTCCTAGACATTTCCTGATCTACTTAGCTATCTGGATGTAAGCATGTGGGACTGATCCCTGCAGCACCTCCTGCTGGTTGTCTCAGGGAATTAGCTCTCCAGCCTCCAGAGCGCCCTCTGCCGGCCTGTGTCCCGCTGCCGCTGGGCGCCCACATCCCTCCCTGGACTTCAGTGCCCCATTATCTGGGGTGCTGCCCCCTGGCTGTACACCCCTCAGTCTCAGGGTCTCCCCTCCCCATGGAACCCCCACCCACTCTCCCTGCCTCGCCTCAGTCGTAGGCTACTGCCAGTCACCAACTCGCCTCATGCCCTGGGGCAGACTGCAGTGTCAGCCACTCATCCTAGGCAAGGTTGGGTCTGGACCTGCTGCCTCTCTCTGCAACCCAGTGCCTCTATGGGGCCTTGGGCAAGGCCCTGCAGCCTAGGGAATTGCCAACCTGGAGCTCCCCAACCCTGCCTCACTCTAGGCACCATGAGCTTCCCAGCAGGCAGGCCCCTCTGTCTCTGAAGCAGAGAGAGACTCTGCCTGAGCGCCAGCCTAGCAGCCCCTTTATAGGGCCAGCTGTGGCCTGATTGGGGTGTGGCCTCAGCTGTGGCTCCTTCCCCAGTCAGCCCAGGTTTCCCCTACCCTAGCCCTCACCAAGGACTGTTTTAAGCCCTTCAGGGCAGGAACGGGTGACCATCCTGCTACACTGGAGTTTTAGATGAGTAGTTTCTAGGTATGATAGTGATAATTTTTCATACCCGGCCCAAGTGTCTCACAGCATAACTGCTCCCTGTCTGCCTCTCCCCCAGAACAACAGACAGACAGACAGACAAAAGGGGAGTCTTGTTTCAATTTTTAAAAGTTCCAGCCTTCCCATTTGCTCTTTTGGCCGGGTGCCCACTCACTTCCTTTTACCTATGCATAGCAGTGAGACTTTTTAACCCTTTACAGGTAGAGCAATTAGAGAATAGCCACTAAGAGGGATTTTATAGCTACTTGCTGGCTGGGTGTCCATAAAAGGGAGCTACCCCCCCTTCATTTATCACAGAAGAATATGGGGGCTTGGGGGGATTATTGCAGTGAGGGAATTGGGGGGATTATTGCTGTGGAGGGAAGGGGATTTGAGGGATTATCACAGTGGAGCGCAGGATTTTAGGGAGCTATTGCAGTGGGAGGGAGTGGATTCAGGGGGATTATCTCAGTGAAGGGAAGGAGTTTCAAGGGATTATTGCAGTGGAGGGGAGGTGTTTGGGAAAGATTATAGTGAGGAGGGGAGTGCTTTGTGGGGAATTAAGGCAATGAGGGGAAGAGTATTTGGGGGGGGATCATCTCAGTGGAGGAGAAGTATCAGTGGGATTATTGGAGAGGAGGTGAGGATCTTTGAGGGGATTATCACATGGGAAGGGGGAGGGGTTTTGAGGGGATTATCGCAATGGTGGGGAGAGGATTCCATGGAATTATTGCAGTAAAGGGGAGGGGTTATGGGGGGATTGTTGCAGAGGAGTGGAGACATTTGGAGGGGATTATCATTGTGGAGGAGGGAGGAGAGGGAGAGATTATTGCAGTGCAGGGGAGGAGTTTGAAGGATTATTGCTGTGTAGGGGAGGGGCTTGAGACTTTGTAGTGGAGGGGGATTTCAAGGGGATTATCACAATGAAAAGTGATGGCTTCTGTGAACATTATCACTGGAAGAGAGGGGCTTCTGGGAGGGTTATTGGAGGGGCAGGATTCGGGGGCAAATTATTGGAGGGGAGGGATTTCAAGGGCATTATCACAACAGAGGGGAGGGTGTTTGCAGGGGGATTATTGCAGTGGAATGGAAGGGTTTGGAGAGGAGGGTCTTAAAGGGGATAATCACAGTGGCAAGGGGAGGGTTGTGGGGTTTATCCTAGTGGAGGGGAGAGAGTATGGGGGTGATGAATGCAGTGGAGGGCCTTGGCAGGGATTATCACAGAGGAGGGAAAGTGTTTCAGGACATTACTGCAGTGGAGGGGATGGGATTCTGGCAAGAGGGGAGGGGGTTTCAGAGGGATTATTGCAGTGGAGGGGAGGGTGTTCAAAGGGGAATAGTGCACTTGAGGGGAGGCGTTTCAAGGGCATTATTATTGCCTTGGAAAGGAGGGTTTTCAAGGTGATTATCACAGTGGAGGTGAGGGGTTTGGGGGCGGGATTTTCATTGTGGAGGGGTAGACATTGTGCGGATTATTGAAGTGAAGATTTGGGGTTTGAAGAGGATAATTACAGAGGAGGGGAGGGGTTTAGAGGAGGATTAATTCAGTGGAGGGGATGGGACTCCAGGGATTATGACAGTGAATGGGTTTTGGAAGAATTATCTCATTGGAAAGAAGGGTTTTCAAGGGGATTATTGCAATGTGGGGAGGGTTTGGGGACAGATTATTGTAGAAGCGGGGAAGGTTGTGGTTTCAGGGGAGATTATCGCAATGGAGGGGAGGGGCTTCAGGGGAATTATTTTAATAGAGGGCAGGGGTTTCGATGGGATTGTCATAGTGGAAGGGAGGTGTGATGGGTTCCCCGGTGTGCAATCTGGAGCAGGGGTACCGTTGAGCCCTCTGTCTCACCAACCTGGGCTCCCTCTCACATGGTGATGCTGTGACAAGCTGCAATCCTCTCCAGGTCCTGCACTTCAGGCACACAGCCATCTACAGGCAGGGACACCCCCTGCTGAGTTACATGAATATTTCTCCTACCCCCACTTATGAGCTAACAATAGAGAGGCTCCAGCCGGCCCCCAGCCATCCAGCCTAGGATCCCAGAGCTGCACCCTCTTGCCCTGGTCAAAAGCCTAACCAGTATAAACTGATTAACCAGCCCACCCCTTCTACAAAGGAAAGTGGACGTGCACCAGCTCTTGTCCCTGAGCAGATTCCCCAACCACTTCAAACAACACACTGGTTTAGGTACAATATAAAAACAGATTTTTTAACTACAGCAAGATAGATTTTAAGTGATTATAAGTGGCATCCATAGAGATCAAAGCTAAGACATAAAAGTAAAACCGCAATCTGAGTTCTGTAATCTGGACAGGAGTTGAATCAAGCAATGTCTCACCCTAATGGTCTTGTTCTTAAAGGCACAGGTTGAGATTCTCCTTTCCAGCCTGGGACCATCTCCCCAGTTCAGTCTTTGTTCTACAGACCTATTTCCAATTGCTGAGTTGTGGGGGGAAAGAGGCCAAGCGACGATGTCACTTCCCCTTTTATAGCTTCTTCCAGCCTGCTGGAAAGATCCGTTGCTATGATGTGAATCAAAGGGTCTCCATTGCCTACATGCTATCTGTGAAATGTCTCCATTGTATACGGTACCTGGGACAGTCCTTGTGAGTGTGTGTTCCCCTTAATGGGCCATCATCCGTTTCTGGCTGCCCTATTGTTGTACCTGAAAGGCTGGTTGTGGATGTTTCCAACGTCATTACACATTTCAGTAACACACACATAGCAAAACTTCATAACTCCACATACAATGATCGCATATACAATCCAACAGGATATTAATGTTCAACAGATCAAGACTTTCAAAATGATACTTCACAAGGCACACTTTGTACAAAACATATCCTAATCATATCATCATGGTAACTATGTGGGTGCCAGGGTGTTGCTTTGAGGCACAGAGTGTCACAAGAGGGTCTTAAAGGTGATTATTGCACTGGAGGGAATGGGTTTCAAGGGGATTATCACAGTGTGGGGTTTCAGGAGGATTGTTGCAGTGGAGGGGGGCTAGGGGGTATTACAATGGTTCAGGGATGGATTATCTCAGTGGAGGGATGGGGTTTCAAAGGGATTATCACAATGGAGGAGAGATGGTGTGGTGGTGGTTATTGCATCAGAAGGGAAGATGTGACATACCAGGGGTACAATTCACTCTGCTGGGCGCCTTTGTCACCTCTGTCCCATAACCTGGGGTGCCCTTTACAATGCCTTGCTGCTGCAGCCTCCAACCTGGACTGCTCACAAACAGTCTCCAGCATGTAAGTCACTCCCAGCCATGTCTGTGTGTGTGCTGCAGCCAGCCTGCCACACCTTGGCCTTTACCAGCCTTGGTTATACTGCAGGGTGATCCCAACACAGCACCAGTATTAGATTCCCCCCTGCCCCCCCCCCCCCGAGAAACATACGTCCTGTACTGCCCAGTCCTCTCCTGGACAGTACAAATATATTAAGTCCGCTATTTCTTTAAGGGAATAATATGCACATAACTTGTTACCCCCAAATGGAGTTACCCAGATACTTCATCTTGAACACACTGGATTAGATAAAACACGAAAACAAGTTTATTAACTACAAAGAGATTTTAAGTGAGTACAAGGAATGAGGTATAAAAGTCAGAAATGGTTACAAGAAAAATGAAGATAAAACACTTTATAGTGTTGAGTTTAACAAACTACAGTAGATCCAAAGCAAAGTTTTCTCACAACTTGCTTTCAGCAGTCTTACTGACATCTCTTTAGGTCAGGACCCCCACCCCTGAATCCAATCGCTGCTTCCCTTGTCTCTTCAGGTGCAGTGAATGCAATAGGCAGGGAGAGAGTGGGGGTGCTTTGGGGTGTTTCTCCTTTTTTATCATTTCGGTCTCCTTCTTGAAAAACATTTCCAGCAGAGATCCAGGAGCCAAAAAGTCTGTGTGGAAGGATATTTCCTGCTGTCTCCCCCTCATCCCCCCGTTTGAAGTTCATTTGTTTCCCCTCTCTGCATGATGACTCTGTTTACTGCTTAAATGCACATTAAGGCAGGCACACGTTCCTTCTTTTGCTTTGGGCAGACCTGACTTCTGCCTGGGCAGGGCTGTGAGGTTTGGAACAAGGGTTAATAATAGCATACAGAGAAATCTTATGACTTCACACAAAGTATGGCCACACATGTTACCAGGACAATACTGACCAGCAAATGGTGAGTTTTTTCAAATGCTACCTTACAAGGCATAGTTTGTACAAAGGTTATTACTATAGTGTGTAGGGTGTGAATAGTCAAGGGTTGGGGCTCGTCAGGGGGATTGTCACAGTGGAGGGGAGGTATTTCTTGGGGGATTATTTCATTGAAGGGGAGGGGGTTGAGAGGTTATGGCAGGGGAAGGGTTTGGGAAGGATTATTGAATTGGAAAGGAGGGGTTTCACGGGAATTATTGTGATGTAGGGGAGGGGTTTCTGGGGAGATTTTTCATAGTGGATGGTAGGGGTTTGGGTGGATTATAAAGCGGAGGGGTTGACATTTTGGGGGAGATTATCATAGTGGAGAGGAGGGTGTTTGTGGGGATTTTCTTAGGGGAGGGATTATTGCAGGGCCGGAATTTTACTGAGAGAACCACAGTGCAGGGGAGGGTTTTTCAGGGGATTATAACGGCGGAGGGGAGGGGTTGGGGGGTTATTGCAATGTATGGGAGGGGTTTGGGCAGATTATAAAAGTGAAGGGGGTGGAGTTTGGGGGGATAATTGCAGTGGAGTGGCCGGGGTGTGGTGGTGATTAATGCCCTGGAAGGGAGGGCTTTGGGGGGCATGGTTGCACTAGAGGGGAGGGGTTTCAGAGAGGGATATCACAGTTGAGGGGAGGAGTTTCCATGGGTGGTTGTGCTGAGAGGATTATCACAGTGGAGAGGAGGCATGTCGAGGGATTATTGGAGCAGAGGTGACAGTGTTTGTTGGGATTATCTCAAACAAGGATTACTGCAGTAGGGGGAGGGGTCTCATTTGGGTGTAATGCAATGGAGGTGTGGGCTTCAGGGGAGATGGTTACAGTGGGGTCTCTAGATTCACCTTCCTTGCCCCCTGTTCAGCGGATCCCGTGTCCTGATATGGCTCCCCGCAAAGAACCTCGTGCCCAAGGAGAGGTGTCTGATACCATGGGCTCCTGGGCAAAAAGCAACTGGTCTTCCCGTGCTGGGTCCACTAGCGAAGCAGGTACCATGGTGCTGGGTGAATTCCATATCCACCTCCGGTTCTTTCTCCACGTGCCCTTCTCAGCCCCTCTGTTCCCCATGGCCCGCCCCTGTGTCCTGACTCTTTGAGAAGCTCTCTGCAGGGTTTGGGCCCGATGGGCGGGAAGGGAACATGTGTGAATGCAGTGGGACATGCAGGTGTGCATGGTGGAGCAGGCCAATGTGTTACAAGGTGGCTGTAGGAGTGCGCATCCCTGGCAGTGTGGGACAAGGGTTATGTGTGTGCACAGTGTATGGACACGTGGGTGGGCATGCACGTATCACAAGGAAGTGTGTGCAGCTCAGCAGCCAGTGGGGGTGTGAGAGTCTGTGCAAAGCTAAGGGAACATAAATCTGAAAGAGGCCTAGCTGGACAGGGTGTGTGTGTGAGTGTGTGTGTGTGTATGTGCAGTGTGTGTGTTTATTTGTAGGGATACACTCCCAAGAAATGAGGGCGAGGATCAGTCCCTTCTTCACTTGCTCTCTGTCTGCTCTTCCCCCAGCGCTGGGTCAGGCAGACCCCAGACCCATGAGTCAGACTACCCTGCTGCATCCTGACATCCGCCTCCACTCCAATGTCAACACTATTCTGAAATATGCCTATGCTGTCTCGGGCCAGGAACCAGTGATCAAGAGGCACATCCCAGATGTGCCGACCCAGAGAAGTCTCAAGCCTGGACGGGACCCAGAGCTGGCAGGCCCTCTGCAAGTCCAGCCAGTCACAGCCACCCCTGAAACTTCCCCATCAGCCATGAAACCCAGTATCAAGACTGGAAGGGCCACAGAGCAGCACATGCAGAAGAGCATCCAGCAGCTGATCAACTCAGCTCTCTCCTTGGAGGGCTCTCCGGAGATCGAGACCACTCAGGTGCCCCTAAGCACTGCACCAGATTGGAAGGGCTCATTCAGCAGTGCCCAGGAAGGGATCTCAGATGCAAGCAGCAGTGGCAGGTAAGGTTAAAAAAAAACAAAAAACAGCTCACAAGTGGGTCAGGGCAGGTATGGCAGCTCAGCTGACCCCAAACATGCACCTCCTGCACCCCCCCCCCACAGTGGGCATTTCTACGCTGGAGCTAGGAGGTGTAATTCCCAGCACAGGTAGACAGATTCACATTAGCTCAGATTGAGTTCATGCCAACAGAAGCAATGTAGATGTCATGAGTGGTGGCAGGGGCTCGCTACCTGAGTAGGTGCCTAGCATCACAGACAGGTACACTCGCACCGCCATGGCTTCACCCTATTGTTAGCATGCTGGCTCGATCAGAGCTAACATGGGTATGTCCCTCGAACTAGGAATTACTCTTTCCAGTTCCATAGTAGACACACCCAGGGAGCGCCTCACAGACACATGCACAAAGAGCCCCCCCGGCCCCCACAGTCATGTATGTGCACAGTGAGCTCCCCACAAACAGCCACATACACACAGTCATGGATGTGCACAGTGAGCTCCCCACAAACATGGCCCCCCCAGTCATGTACATGCATGGTGGGGCCCCACAAACACCCTCCTACACCCACAGTGAACTCCCCACAACCCACTCCTGTGCAACACCCTCCCTGTCGTGCAGGTGCACGGTGAGCTCCCCATACCCCCACCACACTGTCATGCATGTGTACAGTGAGCTTCCTCACACACGCAGATCAGTTATTCAGTGAGACTTGGTTGGCAGAACAAGCTATACAAGTGTGGTCAAAGTGTAAAAAAAAGACAGTCTCCCCAGATATCTGCCTGAGGCAGGTAAGATGCACTCAGGATGGGGCTACATGCTGTGTTTGAGGCTTGCTTCTGTGTGTGTTTGTTGTTCCTGTTCATTCCTGATCTAGTGGCAGATTGCTACATTGTGTGCTGCTATCTTTGCCATTTCTCTCCTTTTCTCCCTGGGTCAGGCCCAGTTTTACCTTATCACTTTTTGACAAAAAGTCTGTTCTGATTCTTGACCATTTGTGGAAATATCTTTCTTGCATTTCCTCTTGTTTGGGGCATTGAAGTGGCAGGAGCCTCTCTGTCTCAATGGCTCCTCTCCCATTAGGTGCTCTGTCACTTCCTTTCTGGGTTTAGACCCTGCTTTGCACCTCCCCATTTCCATAGCTGCCGTACGGTCGCTTATTCTGTATTTGGTGAGACTCTGTATTAGTTTGCCGCATTTCACAGGGGTGAGGTAGTCAGCTCATATGATATTTCTCTACAGGGACCTGTAGCAGTCTAGCTTGTTCCTATTTGTTTTTCCTAATGACTCATATGTCGGTATTTTAGGTGCTGGTCTAGATGTTATGCTTATAAGAAGCACATGGAATCTCTTAAAAGGGGATAAGGCAATACACCACATTTATTGAGAGTACAATGTAAGAATTAAAATCAGCATATGCTTCCATTCTCTCTCTCTCACACACACACACCCCAAAAGGTTCTGCAGCTGGATCTTATAGTTACCAATCCTTAGTGTTGCTCGGTCAGTTCCAGTGGCCAGCTGAAACTGCACACGAGGGAGTGGGAGCTGGGTCTCTGTCGAAGGCGTTCAAAGTGCCAGTGATGATGCAGAATGAACCCAAAGTCCCATGGCAATACACCCTTCTTTTATAGTAATAAGTTCCCATACAAGTCTATGGACCTTGCTGTGTCAGACCGAAGCTGTCAATCATGAGGTATTCAAGGTTGCTCTTAATTAGCATTATCTGGAGTTGTTACTGGGAGGATCCACAGCTATTTTGTATCTCATTCCTCAGGCTCAACTCCTTATCTTGTCCTTGGTGTGTATGCCTTTGCTTCAGGGTTGTCAATCTGCCATCCGGGTGATTCTGATAATAATGTTGGTGCCTCGCGACTCCTCCACTCCACTCTTGACTATCCGGCCCAGCTGTCTCGTCTCAGTTAATTAGTATAACACACATTCTTCACTCACACACCAAACAGTAAATAAGGCAGTAATTACAGGCATAAAATTTCTGTCCTTCTAAGAACAATCATGAATACAATCAGCAAAGAATAAACTCAGAATAATTTCTTCTCACCAATTCAAAGCTAGCAAAATGGAGTATAAAGCAAAATAAGCAGAACGGAGTACAATTTACTTGAGACAATTTCTTTTGGCCTACGTTATATCTTGAGTCCTTTTCAGTTTTGACTAGATCTGTTTGCCCCACTGCTCAGGAAGCTGGGGTTGCTGAGCAAGGTGGGTGATGAGACACAGAAGTGGATCGTGTTTTCATTTGGATTTAATTTTGGATCCTCTAGTATTTTGTGGCTGAGGGAAGTTTTGTTGCTTTGGCTGAGGTGGTAGCAGGAGGTCACTAACCATCTCTGTATGTTGGTTAGTAGGGAGGTCAGATCAGTTCTACCTGCTATGCTGTTGCTGCATGGAGTTCCCATGCACAGGAGGATTTGTTTGTTGAGCTGCACATGAAAGGTTTCTACTGCAGTTTTATTTCAGACACTGTAGTCAGCTATTAAAGTTGGGCCCCAGATTTCATTCCCAAATAGCAGAATGGGTTGGATTATACCATCAAACGTTACAGTGATTTTATTGGTGTGTTATATCTACCTAGCAGTTTCTTCATGTCATAGAAAGCCTTTCTAGCCAATTAGAAGCTCCCTCATGCATTTATTACAAGACTAAGATATGTGTGACTTAGGGTGTGTCCAATGATCATGTTTCTGTAATAAAATATTACTTTGTTTTAGATGTTTTGGGACTGTATCTGAAATACGATGAACTGTTTTTTTTTCCAATTTGACCTGTGGGGCCCATGTATTACAGTAGGTTTATGGGAGGTATAAGTTTCTTAAGAGATCATCTTATATGACCAGGATTACAAGAGTGCTCCATGTATGTATGTATGTATGTATGTAAATAGTTAAGGTGCTCAAGAATATGCAGCATTTGTTCCTGGGGCTTGTAGGACCAATAAGACTTCTTGCTATGCATTGCAAATGGCTTCTTGTGTGCAGCTCCTTACAGCAGCTTTTCACATGGTGTCAGAAGTAAAATATTTTCACTACTTCAATTCTTTGTTGGGGACTGATCTGAGGCAATGAGGTCCAGATCCTCAAAGGTATTTAAGCTTCTAAATTAAAAGCCTTAAATACTCATTACTTTTAAATGTTTGAGGTTGGCAATATTATATATGAGAGGTATATTTTATAGATTCCAAGGCCAGAAGGGACCATTGTGATCATCTAGTCTGGCCTCCTGTATAACACAGGCCAGAGAACTGCCCCTAAATAATTGCTAGAACACACATTTTAGAAAATTATCCAATCTGGATTTAAAAATTGTCTGTGATTAAGGCTACGATTTTCTCAAGGAGGGCACGGAAGTCACGGAATCCACGTGACTTCCAGAGACCTCTGTGACTTCAGGCTGTGGTGGCCAGGAGCTGCAGGATTTCCCCACTGCCTGTGGCAGCTGGGAACTGCGGGGTACCCCTGCTGTCCCTGAGCTCCAAGCCACCGTGGGCAGCGGGGGTACTCTGGAGCTCCTGGCTGCCGCTGGTGGCGGGGGTGCCCTGGAGCTCTGAGCTGCTGCAGGCAGTGGGGGTGCCATGAGGTTCCTGGCCACTGCAGGTGGCGGGGTGCCCTGGAGCTCCCAGCTGCTGTGGGCAGCGGGGGCCCCCTGCAGTTCCTGGCTGCTGCAGGTAGCTGCACTTCTTGGCTGCTCTGAGCTGTGGGCGGCAAGGGACCCCGAAATCCACCAGCCACCAGGAGTGGGAGGACCTGAGTCGGGGTCCCCTGGGGGCAGTGTGGGGACCCCACAATTGCCCATTTGGTCATTCATATTTTTAGTAAAAGTCAGGACTTCCATGAATTTTTCTTCATTGCCCATGATCTGTTTGTGACTTTTACTATAAATACCCAAAGCTCTTAGCTTTATCTGTGATGGAGAATCCACCTGGAGCCTTGGTAAATTGTTCCAGTGATTGATTACTCTCACTATTAAAAATATATACCTTATTTCCAGTCTGAATTTGTCAAGCTTCAACTTATTACCTTCCTTTAACGGTTGGATCATGTTATACTTTTCTTTGCTAAGTATGGAGCATATGAAGAGCCCATTATTAAATATTTATTCCCTCATGTATGTACTTATAGACTATGATCAAGTAACCCCTTATTCTTCTCTTAGTTAATATAAATACATTGAGCTCTTTCAGTGCATAAAACATTTTTTTAATTCTTTAATTATTCTTGTGGCTCTTCTCTGAACCCTCTCCAATTTATCAACATCCTTCTTGAACTATGAACACCAGAACTGGACACAGCATTCCAGCATCAGTTGCACCAGTGCCAAAAACAGAGGTAAAATAGCCTCTATACTCCTACTCAAGATTCACCTGTTTATGCACCCCAGGATTGCAATCACCCTTTTGGCCACAGTGGGAGCTCATATTTATCTGATTTTCTACCACAACCTCCAAATCTTGTTCAGAATCACTGTGTCCCATAAGTATGGCCTACGTTCTTTGTTCCTAGATGGATACTGTGACCGGGGTCCTAGTGGGGAGCTAGCTGTGGTCACTCAATTAGGGCAGACTGCAAAGAATCATAGACTATCAGGGTTTGAAGGGACTTCAGGAGGTTATCTAGTCCAACCCCCTGCTCAAAGCAGGACCAGACAGATTTTTGTCCCAGATCCCTAAATGGTCCCCTCAAGGATTGAACTCATAACCCTGGGTTAAGCAGGCCAATGCTCAAACCACTGAGCTATCCCCACCCCCTAAAAGCTGGTGGACTTTCCAATGCTTAGATTTACCAAGCCAGCATAAAACAGCTTCTTTATTACCTCACTGGTTACTCAGACGTCCAAACAACACAGTGATCCAGCCTTAGGACTCCAGCCAGGTACTCATGTCAAATATGATGATTTCTGAAAATCTTATTTCATCGTAGAAAAGAAAAGAAAAGGTTCTACCAGTCCCAAAGGATTGGACACATTACCTCCCAGGTTAATGAATGTTTCAGGTCTTACCCAACTACACACTACAGCCAATTCTTATTAACTAAACTAAACTTTAAAAAAAAAAAACAAAAGAGGGAGTATGGTTAAAAGATCAATATACATACAGACATGAGCTCAATTCATTGAGGTGCAGATTCACAGCAGAGATGGTGAGCTTTGTAGTTGCAAAGAGTTATTTCAGAAATAGTTCATAGGTTATAGTACAATGTCCAAATCTCGTATTCAGGGTGTGCCAGCATAACTGGGACCTCAGTCTTGCGACTCAAACTTCCCCTGATGTAGCCAGAGCAGATCTGAGATAACAGAATCAGGATCCAAGGATCTTTTATACAGTTTCATGTTTTTTGACAAGTTGGAGTTCCTCAGGGAACAAAAAGGTAATTAGGATGACTTTGAAGGAGGTCCATCATTGGTACTTAGCTATACAAATTAACATAAGGCCATTTGCTTGTTCCTCCACCATTCACACTACAGGGTTCTTTATTTTGGAGGATGTTTAACCCTTTCTAGCCATCGTCACAGATGCATTTACATTTAGCTATATTAAAACACGTATTGTTTGCTTACACTCAGCTTACCAAGTGATCCAGATCACCTTGTATCAGTGACCTGTTCTCTTCAGTATTTACCACTCCCTGAATTTTTGTCCTCTGCAAACTTTGTCAGTAATAATTTTGTTTTCTTCCAGCCAGGGCCGGATTAAGAGCTTTAGAGGCCCTAAGCACTGAAAAGATTATGGTGCCCCCCCATATGTAATTCAAAATAAAAACAATATTATACTGTAAAATAAAATTTTATTTTTTGAAATATCACAAAACTTACATGTATGCTGAGATTAAAATAGCTTCTTTCTAGATTTTTGATCTAGTCCAATCCCCTGCTCAAAGCAGGACCAATACCAACTAAATCATCCCAACCAGGACTTGGTCAGGCTGGGCCTTAAAAACCTCTAAGGATGGAGATTCCAACCCTTCCTTAGGTAACTCATTCCAGTGCTTCACCACCCTTCTAGTGAAATAGTGTTTCCTAATATCCAACCTAGACCTCCTGCACTGCAACTTGAGACCATTGCTTCTTGTTCTGTCATCTGCCACCACTGAGAACAGCCTAGCTGGATCCTCTTTGGAACTCTCCTTCAGGTAGTCAAAAGCAGCTATCAGATCCCCCCTCACTCTTCTCTTCAGACTAAATAACCCCAGTTCTCTCAGCCTCTCCTCATAAGTCATGTGTCCCAGCCCCCTAATCATTTTCGTTGCCCTCCGCTGGACTCTCTCCAATTTGTCCACATCCCTTCTGTAGTGGGGGGACCAAAACTGGATGCAATACTCGAGGTATGGCCTCACCAGTGTTGAATAGAGGGGAATAATAATCTTCCCTCGATCTGCTGGCAATGCTCCTATTAATATAGCCCAATATGCTATTGGCCTTCTTGGCAACAAAGGCACACTGTTGACTCATATCCAGCTTCTCGTCCACCGTAATCCCGAGGTTATTTTCTGCAGAACAGCTTCTTAGCCAGTCGGTCCCCAGCCTGTAGCTGTGAATGGGATTCTTCCTTCTTAAGTGTAGGACTCTGCACTTGTCCTTGTTGAACCTCATCAGATTTCTTTTGGTCCTATCCTCCAATTTGTCTAGGTCACTCTGGACCCTATCCCTACTCTCCAGTTTATCTACCTCTCCCCACATCTTAGTGTCATCTGCAAACTTGCTGAGGGTGCAATTAATCCCATCATCCAGATCATTAATAAAGATGCTGAACAAAACCGGTCCCAGGACTGACCCCCGTGGCACTCTGCTTGATACCAGCTGCCAACTAGCCATCAAGCCATTGATCACTACCTGTTGAGCCCACAATCTAGCCAGCTTTCTGTCCACCTTATAGTCCGTTCATCCAATCAAAAGCTTTGCTAAAGTCAAGATATGTCACATCCACTACTTTCCCCATATCCACAGAGCCAGTTATCTGATTACAGAAGGCAATCAGATTGGTCAGGTATGACTTGCCCTTGGTGAATCCATGTTGACTGTTCCTGATCACCTTCCTCTCCTCCAAGTGCTTCAGAATGGATTCCTTGAGGACCTGCTCCGTGATTTTGCCAGGCACTGAAGTGAGGCTGACCTTTCTGTAGTTCCCTGGGTTCTCTTTCTTCCCTTTTCAAAATATGGGCACTATATTTGCCTTTTCCAGTTGTCCGTGATCTCCCCCGATCGCCATGAGTTTTCAAAGATCATGGCTCTGCAGTCACATCAGCCAACTCCCTCAGCACCCTTGGATGCATTAGATCTGGACCCATGGACTTGTGCACGTCCAGCTTTTCTAAATAGTCCTTAACCTGTTCTTTCACCATTGAGGGCTGCTTACCTCCCCTCCCATACTGTGCTGCCCAGTGCAGCAGTCTGGGAGCTGACCTTGTCTGTGAAGACCGAGGCAAAAGAAGCATTGAGTACTTCAGCTTTTTCCACATCATCTGTCACTAGGTTGCCTCCCCCATTCAGTAAGGGTCCCACACTTTCCCTGACCACCTTCTTGTTGCTAACATACCTGTAGAAACCCTACTTGTTACCCTTTACATTCCTTGCTAGCTGCAACTCCAGTTGTGCCTTGGTCTTCCTGATTACATCCCTGCATGCTCGAGCAATATTTTTATACTCCTCCCTAGTCATCTGTCCAAATTTCCACTTCTTGTAAGTTTCCTTTTTGAGTTTAAGATCACCAAAGATTTCACTGTTAAGCCAAGCTGGTCACCTACCATATATGCTATTCTTTCTGCACTTCCGGATGGTTTGTTCCTGCGCCCCCATTAGCTTTCTTTCAGTCTTCTGGTATTTTCACAAGTTCCAAGACTTACTGAAAATCAACATTAGTAGTCCAGCAAGCTTCTGCAGCCAGCTCTTTTAAAATTCTTGGATGTAAGTTATCCAGACTTGCTAATTTAAAAATGTCTAAACTTTATTGCCTGCTATTTAACATCCTCAGGAGATACTAGTGGAATGGAAATCATCGGTCTTTTTCCCAAATGCAGAACAGAAATAATTATTGAACACTTCTGCCTTGTCTGCATTATTATCCTGCCTGACTGCACAGAGTTAAAGCAAAACAGGCTGTTAAGGGAGAAACCAACAGGAAATGAAACAATGGCAAAGATAAGACACCTAGAGGAAACAACTTCAAAGGAGTTCAATGGCTGGTCCTTGGATTGGGAAGTAAGTACCTACCTGACACCATTTAGGCTGGCATGGTTTATTCTTCCCAAGGCAAACAGTCTAGGATCAGAAAGGAGTCTAAACCTTAAACCTGCTGGCTTTGGGAAGAAGGGGACTGAGTGAGTTGTCAGCAGACTGAGGCTGGCACCCAGACTAACAGAGAGATACAGGCACTGCAGCAAGCAGGCTGAGGGCATGGCTACATTTGAGAGTTACCAGTGCGCTGTAACTCATGACACATCCACACTGGCAAGGCACGTAGAGTGCTCTGACTGGTACTCCACCTCAGCAAGTGGAATAACGTTTGATGCGCCCCCACTGGAGCGCTGCAGCACCAGTGTGGACGCCCTGGTCTGTTAATGCGCTCTGATTGGCCTCCAGAAGTGTCCCACAATGCCTGTTCTAGCCAATCTGGTCATCACTTTGAACTCTACTGCCCTGCCCTCAGGTGACGAACCGTTCAAATTCTCTGGGAATTTTGAAAATCCCCTTCCTGTTTGCTCAGACAGGCATGGAGTGCTCTCAGCAAATCTTTCCAGGCAACCATGCCTCCACGTGCCAGGCGATCCCCAGTATGGAGCAATGGCGAAGTGCTGGACCTCATCAGTGTTTGTGGGGAGGAAGCTGTCCAGTCCCAGCTGTGCTCCAGCCGTAAGAATTACAATACCTTTGGTCAGGTATCAGTGGACATGCTGGAAGGAGGCCATGACCGGGACACACTGCAGTGCAGGGTTAAAGTGAAGGAGCTGCAGAGTGCCTACCACAAAGCCCGTGAGACAAACAGCTACTCCAGTGCTACCCCCGTGACCTGCCATTTCTACAAAGAGCTGGACACGATACTTGGGGGCCACTCCCCCTCCACTCCAAGTACCACCGTGGACACTTCAGAGCCCAGTTCAACAAGGCAGGAGAAGGAGGAGGAAAGTGAGAGCGAGGGTGCTGAGGAGGAGGAAGACACCCCAGAATCCCTAGATGCAGGCAGCCAGGAGCTGTTTTCAAGCCAGGAGGAAGGTAGCCAGTCGCGGTGGCCGGTGCTTGGGGAAGGACAAACACCAGAGGAGGTGCCCGGTAAGTGGCTTTTATTTTGGGAAGGAAGTTATTCGATGCGGGCTCTTAGGGCGAGGAGGGTTAGGGCTGCATGCATGCCTAGATGCGGAATAGGGCATTGATGTGCTCTCTTACATCACGGTAATCGGCCTCAGTGATCTCTTCAAAGGTCTCATCCAGAACTTGGGTAATGCGCTTGCTCAGGTTTCTTGGGAGAGCCATTGTGGTCCTTGTCACAGTCAGGCTAACATGTCCAGGCCACTGTGCCATGAGGGGCGAGGGGACCATTGCTGTGCACAGACAAGCTGCATATGGGCCAGGGCAGAAGCCGCATTATAGTAGAAGATCCTCCCTTGCTTCCCAGGTCTCCCTCAGCAGTGAGATATCTTCCAGGACAAACTCCTGTGGAAAATGTGGGGACAGGTTCAGTGTAGGGGCCTTCTGCAGCTGTTAGCTTTCCTCAAGGCATAGAAACCCAGAGGACAGTACAGCCATGAAACAATCAGTCCCCCTTGACCCTGTGCTTACTCACCATTTGGGGGCTCCCGTGGGTTATGTGCGCTTGCTTTGGGATGGGCAAATTATGTTATTGTGTAGACTGTCCTTGTCCTTAAGTACAGGGGAATCATTGCTCTGTCTGGTGTGAACAATGCTGCCTCTGTTAAGTGTTGCATTTTGCCTTTACAGATGCAACCTTGAGATCTCAGCCATCTGTGTTATCACCGGCCGAAAGACTGCAAAGAATTAGGAAGAGGCCATGTAGAAGCAAAGAGGACATGCTGCATGAAGTAATGCAGCAGTCACTTAATGAGAATCTAAAAGCGCAGGATTGGAGTGAGAGTGAAAGGAGGATCCGCCAGCAGAATGAGGAGCGCCGGCACAAAAGTGCGGAACGGCTGATAAGCATCATGGAGCACCAAGCGGACTCTATCCAGGCGCTGGTAGCCATGCAAGTGGAGCACTACTGCACCCCCCTCTGCAGCCCTTGTCCCAAAACTCTTTCCCTTGTGCCCCCATGTCACCTCCAACCCACTTTCCCCAACATCTTGGTTCTTACCACCACCAGCTGCCTCCAACACCTGTAGCTTCACCACCCAGCCCTGCAAACTATGACCCTTACCCACTGCACGCAACCCCCATCACCATGCAGCATAGCCATCCTGAAGTGCAGCACTCATTGCACAGTACTCCAGACAGGAAGGCTGAGTATGATAACAGGACATATGCAAACCTGTGATTGTACCATTCACCACCACCCCCCTTGCCTTTTCTGTTTCCCAAGCAGTTGTGTTTCTTTTCAATAAATGGATTTTTTGGCTTTGAAAACATTATTTATTATTGCATAACATAAAAGATACCTTAGCCCAGGAAAACAACAGTCACTGCAAGTCAGCATAGCAAACACAGATTCCTACTAACATTGGAACCACTGCACTTCACTCCCGTGCAGGGCACCAGACATTACTGGAGGCTTTCAGCCTCAAATTGCTCCCTCAAGGCATCCCTAATCCTTGAAGCCCTGTGCTGGGCCCCTCTAATAGCCCTGCTCTCTGGCTGTTCAAATTCAGCCTCCAGGTGTTGAACCTCTGAGTTCCATGCCTAAGTGAATCGTTCACCCTTCCCTTCACAAACGTTATGGAGGATACAGCACGCGGATATAACCGCGGTGATGGTGTCATCAGCCAAGTCCAGCTTCCCATACAGAGAGCACCAGCGGCCATTGAAACAGCCAAAAGCACACCCCACAGTCATTCTGCACCGGCTCAGCCTGTTGTTGAACCGCTCCTTGCTGCTGTCAAGGCTCCCTGTGCAGGCTTTCATGAGCCACGGAATTAAAGGGTAAACGGGGTCTCCAAGGATCACAATGGGCATTTTGACTTCCCCTACGGTGATCTTCTGGTCTGGGAAAAAAGTCTCAGCTTGCAGCTTCCTGAATAGGCCAGTGTTCCAAAAGATGCATATGTCATGCACCTTTTCAGGCCAGCCTGCATTAATGTCGATGAAACGCCCATGGTGCTCCACAAGCGCCTGGAGAACCATAGAGAAATACCCCTTCCGATTAACGTACTCAGAGGCTAGGTGGGTTGGTGCCAGTATTGGAATATGCGTCCCATCGATCACCCCTCTGCAGTTAGAGAAACCCATTTGTGCAAAGCCAGCCACAATGTCATGCATCCAGAGTCACTGTTCTTCTGAGCAGGATGCGATTAATGGCCCTGCAAACTTGCATCAACACGATTCCAACGGTCGACTTTCCCACTCCAAACTGGTTAGCGACCAATCGGTAGCTGTCTGGAGTTGCCAGCTTCCAGATTGCAATAGCCACCCGCTTCTCCACCGGCAGGGCAGCTCTCAATCTCATGTCCTTGTGCTGCAAGGTGGGGGCAAGCTCATCCACAGTCCCATGAAAGTGGCTTTTCTCATCCGAAAGTTCTGCAGCTACTGCTCATCATCCCAGACATGCATGACGATGTCATCCCACCACTCAGAGCTTGTTTCTCGAGCCCAAAAGTGGTATTCCACAGTGATGAGCATGTCCATGAATGCCACAAGCAATCTCGTGTTGTATGCATTACTTGAGTCGATATCATCGGAGTCCCCACTGTCAGTTTGGATGTTTAGGAGTAACTCGACTGCCAAACGTTACGTGCTGGTGAGACTTGTCAGCATATTCCTCAGCGGTTCGCACTCCATTCCTGCAAATCGAAAGGGAAGACAGAGCGCGCAGCACAAAAAACATTGAAAGATAGCGCCAAATGTGGACTGAAGCAGAGGGATTGCTGGGATGCGAAGTGATGCATCACGGGACGTTGGGACAGGACCCAGAATGCTCCGCACCCCCTGGCTTCTTCCCACAAGCCACAGCGCCAGAATGGGAAGAGGTGCTCTGTGGGATACCTGCCCATAATGCACCACTCCCAAAGCCGCTGCAAGTGCCGCAAATGTGGCCACGCGAGTGCGCTTGCTGCTGTCAGTGTGGACAGACTGGAGCGCTTTCCCTACTGCGCTCTCCGAAGGCTGGTTTAACTCCCAGCGCTCTACATCTGCAAGTGTAGCCATGACCTGACTCTCCCTGCCCAGACTGGGGAATAAGCTGGACCAATCTGAGCAATGGTTATGCCTAGGTAAGGAAATATGTGCATAGGAGTCTTTGCTGTTATCCCATTCTCCTAAATGCTGTATTCCCTTTGGCAGCTAAATGCTACTTTAATCACCTGTTCTCACAGGTGCCCGGAGAAAGAGGACTGAGGGGTGCCAAACCCAGCTGGGCCTGTTGTATTAACACAAGTAGTAAATGGGCTGCACCCCAGAGATCCAGCCCCAGAGTGGTTGGACTGCCGGTTTCCACGGAGAGAGGTGAGGGAAGCCAGGCTCGCTATCTGAAGGTTGAATTCAAGAGAGACTAAAAGGAGTCTAAAGCCCAGCTCTGTCTTCGCCAACACCCACTGCACTGAGGCCATGAACTATGAAGGAAAACTATGGTTTGCAAAACTAAAACTTCAGGCATGACCCAGCTCTGACATTCCCATCTCAAACTGGCAGTTGCTTTACTTGCAAGGCAAAGATTACTGTAAAATTGCACAAGATAAATTACTCACATTACTGGAAAACAAACAACTCCAGGCTAAATCTCTCCAATGGCACATTAATTTAACCCCTAGGAAGATTCATATTTGAAATACAGTAGAACCCCGTTATCTGACTCTCCATTTTCTGGCTTTCCGAATTAACCAAACAACCAGCTCACGCTGGTCCAGAGCAGATGATCTCTCATGTAGCCACTAGATGGCTCTGCAGACTCTCACTTTTCCATTCTTTAGATTATCCCAATTTTTGATTATCCGATCTGGCTCTGGTCCCAAATAGGTCCAATAAACAGGGTTCTGCTGTAATTGAAATGCCACAGGTGCCTCAGCAGAACCAGTGGGGGCTTTTGCCAATGACAGATGAAGCATTGCATTAAAGAGTCCCTATCATTGGGATGCTTTTACAGGCCTTGGATGCCTTCCTGGAGAATGGCCCTTGGAAATCAACCCAGGGGTGAAACTGTATGAAAACCAAGCAAACTCTGCCTATGCACTGACCTTTTACTCCTCAAGAAAACTCGACAATGCTCCTGTTATCACTTATCAACAATTGAAGGGATCCTGCCAAAGGCAAAGGTCTTTTCTTGTCCAAAGATGGTTTCTGGTGCTAACACCTGATGAAGAAAGCCCTCATTTGATGTCTTTCTGGACCCTTCTGGTCAGATCTAGATGGCTGTGAATGCCATGTGCCTTTCCTCTAGTGCCAGAAGCATACCAGAGATGTCAACGTGAAGTGCTAGAGAGACTCAAGGGGGCTGATGTAATTGCAGATGACACCTTAGTGTTTGGTTGTGGAGACTCCCTCAAAAAGATTAATGCTGATCATGATCATGTACTGCTTTATAGTACATGTCAGTGAATCTCAAACTGAGTGGGGAAAAAAAATAGATCCTGCCTGTCAGCTATGTTGTATATCAGACACCTTCGAACAGCACAGGGCTTAAGCCCTGAGAAGGTCCAAGCCATGTGGGGCATTCCTTCTCCACAAATGTGCAAGATATACAGTAATTTGTGGGATTTGTTAATTCATAAACACAGAGTTTAAGGTCAGAAGGGACCATTAGTTCATCCAGTCTGACATTTTGTCACAAAAGTCATAGAAATGCTGGACTGGAAGGGCCCCAAAGAGACCATCTAGTGCCCCCCCATTCCCCCCCCCGCGCACACACACACACACACACACACACGGAGGCAGGACTAAGTACATCTAGATCATTCCTGAGAGGTGTTAATGTGTCACAGGTCAGAAAATTTCACCCAGTTACCCTTTATTGAGCCCTATAACTTTTTTGATTAAAGTATTCGATTAAAGTCTATCTTCAAGAAAAGCATCCAGCCCTGATTTGAAGACAATAAGAGATGGAGAATCCACCACGGCTCTTAATAGGTTTGCATATGTCCTGTTATCATATGGTTAATCAATCTTACTGTTAAAAAACGGTGCCTTATTTCTAATTTGAAATTGTCTCGCTTCAATTTGCAGCCATTGGTTCTTGTTCTGCTTTTCTCTGCTAGATTTAAGAGCTCTTCAGTACCTGGTATTTTCTTCCCATGAAGGTATTGGATTTATACATTGTAATCAAGTCATCTCTTAATCTTCGTTTGGATCAACTAAACAGATTAAGCTCTTTAAATGTCTCACTCTAAGGCATTTTCTTAAGTCCTTGAGTCAGTTTTGTGGCTCTTCTCTGCACACCCTCCAATTTTTCAACAATCTTTTTAAATTTGGCACCAGAACTGGATGCACTGTTCCAGAATCGCTCTCACCAATGCTGTATATGGAGGCAAAAATCACCTTCCTACTACTCACTACTTCTCTGTTTATACATCCAAGGATTGCATTAGCCCTTTCTACCACAGCATCACAATGGGAGCTTGTCTGAGTTCTTTGTTGCTGCTGTCCAGGCTACAGTCCCTCATTCCATAGGTATGGCCTGCACTCAATGTTCCTACATGTCTGAACACACCGTTTTGTTTGAAAGGGCACCCAGTTTACCTAAAATATTATGTAAAATTGTGAAGGAACTTGTAACTATTCTATGTGATGCTAGTGAGTGAGCATTGGGAGCAGTTTTATTACAAGATGATCAGCCTGGAGCCTACCTTTTGATGGTTGATGAGTATTTGGATTACTGGGAAATAAATTCCCTTATATACAACAGCAGCAGCCTCTGTCACTGAATGCTGCAAAGCTCAGTTTGCCTGGCATGGAATTTCAGGACTCTTGTCATAGATAATGGACCTCAGTTTGCATGTTGGGAATTTGAACATTTCCCATCCTCTCCCTATCACAGCCAGTCTAATGGCAAAGCAGAAGCATCTGTCAAGATTGCCAAGAAACTACTAGAAAAGACAAACTGGGATAGTGAAGATCCATGGACAGCTCTACTGTGCTGGAGAAATACAGCAACAGAAAGCATGGGTACATGGGCTGCAGCCCATTAAAGCATCTCATATCGTGCAGACCCTGGACTCCACTGCTCACAGCAAATAAGCTTTTGAAGCCAGTAGTGGTGGAAAAGGTGACAGACCAAGTTAAAGAGCAGTGACAACAAGCCAAATACTACTATAGCTAAAAGACAAAGAGCTTCCTGAGCTCCAGATATGACAGCTAGTCAGAGTATAAGTAGTTCCTAATAAGAGAGACAAGAGATGGAGGGCTGGAACATGTATGCAAAGAGAAGCAAACATCATACATGATGACAGTATAACAACAATTCTACCAATGCAGCTATTGTTTCCTGAGATCAGCCAAGGAGCAGCTGATCTCTCGGAATAACTTAAGTGAGTCCACATGGATGCAGCTACTAGCAACCCTCATGACTTGTCATTATGGTGATGCCAGAAAATCTAGCAGCACAGAATTTTCCTGCAGGCAAACAGAAAGAGCGGGAAAGAGACTCAAAATATCATCACTTAGAATGGAAGAGCAATAAAGTTGCCTAATACATTCAAAAACTAATTTGAACTATTGTTTCTTTTATGGCAAGAGAGATGTTACAAGTGTGCTGTATGTCTGTATATCTGGAAACAATAAAAATGTGCCAGTAGATGATGCTTAAAAATCTGTATTATTGTTTAGGGGTTTTATAGGACCAAAAAAGGTTATTATTGTTATGCACTGCAAACAAATATTTGTTTTGCCAAAGAGCAGAAGAGATTGACCTTATAGCCTGGTGGTTGAGGCACTCACCTGGGCTGTGAAAGACTCTCTGCTTCTCTGATTATTTATTCAGTTATACAAAGTGGAACAGCTCCAATAGGAGAGATTGAGAGAGGCCACCCCCAGATATTCCTTAGCCTACTGGCTAGGGTATTCATCTAAGATATGGGAGGCCCAAATTCAGAAGAGCAGGACTTGAAAACAGGTCTTCCACAGCCCAGGTGAGAGCCCTGACCACTGGACTATTGACTATAATAGGGTAGAATGGTCCCTCTCTTGCATTTTTCCTGAGAAAGGGTTGATCTGACCTAACTTAGGTGCCTAATTCCAGGGGAGGGCTCACAGCTGTGAATTCTGAGAGGAGATAGAAGCCTCCCTCTGGTCTAGATTTAGGTGCCCCTCTCCTTGAGATTTCCTCCTAGCTAGCTTAGGCAGCTCCCTTCTCCATATGCTGGCTTCTGTGAATGCCATTCATAGGTGCCTAATTCTTCAAATGTGTTATATAGAGCGCCTAGGTGCCTAAGTCAGGGTTACATCAACATGGCTACAACAACATTGCATAACTCAGCATTATGAATTCTACTAAGAGGTACTTACTGGAAAACCCCTGGTTTGGAGATTGTTCTAGAGCAGGGATCGGCAACCTTTGGCACCTGGCTTGCCAGGATAAGCACCCTGGTGGGCAGGGCCGGTTTGTTTACCTGCCGCGTCCGCAGGTTCAGCTGACTGCAGCTCCCACTGGCTGCAGTTCCCCATCCCAGGCCAATGGGGGCAGCGGGAAGCGGCTGTCAAGAACATCTCTTGGCCCACGCTGCTTCCCGCCACCCCCATTGGCCTGGAACAGCAAACCGCGGCCAGTGGGAGTCGCAATTGGATGAACCTGCGGATGCGGCAGGTAAACAAACCGGCCCGGCCCGCCAGGGGGCTTACCCTGGCGAGCCGCGTGCCAAAGGTTGCCGATCCCTGTCCTAGAGCAACATCAGTGTATGTGTTCAAAAGGGTTGAGCTGAAATTCCATCTCTGTTTTACTTCCCTTTCTTGCCTGGAGTCTTCTGTTGGCATATTGTTTAGTTTTATTCTGCATTGGATGGACTGGAACATTGCTTTAATGTCATGTTTCCCACCAATTTAATGTTCAGTCCTAGATGTCAGATTGAGTCAAAAGTTTTTTTAAAGCCTATGAAGAGCCCAAATCTTTCTCCCTGTTTTTTGTCTTTTACATACTTGTTAATCACATCTGTGGAGAATGTGGGAGATATCTGGACTATCTCAGTTTACCTGCATATATTATTCTGTCTGACTACAGGGAGTTAAATCAAAAGGGGCTGTTAGGAAGAACAAGCAGGAAACAAGACAATGGACAGAGATAAGACACCTCTGGGTAAGCAAATTCAAGGGAGTTAAGAGAACAGTGGCTGGGCCACTAATTGGGAAGATGCTATTCCAGCCACCAGTCAAAATTACCATAGCTGATTTGACAAGGCTGAAGGCCCAAGGTCAAAAGGAAACTAGACAGTTAACTCTCTAGAGAGGGAGGGGGAAGTTCAGTCATCAGGGAATTGTTTGCAGAGTAGAGGGACTGAGACACAGGCCCTGCAGGATGGGTCTGAGGCAGCTGGGCTTGACTAAGCTTGAGGGAAATTATAAACTTTTGGTGAGAGCCAGGTCTGTATGCCTTTGGTTGTGTTAACACTCTTCTCTGGTTGCAATGTACCTTTGGGTGAATAAACAATGCATTTGTTTTGAAGACACTGTTTTGAGTCACTTCAGTCTGCTGCTGGTCACAAACCCCAGAAGGATGTTTCTTCCAAGTACCAAATACAGCTAGGCCTGTCAAGATATCATAGGTGGTAAACAGGGGCTGCAACCAGACACCAGTCTAAAAGAGGTAAAATGGCGGACTTCCACACAGACAGGGATGAAGGCAGTAAAAACTGTCATGTGAGAGGCACACTCAAGAGGGACTGGAAAGGGGTGTAAGGCACTGCTCTCCTTGTAACCATGATAGCACCTGTGGCCTATAGTTCATTTCTCAAGGAAAAACAATTTGGCATGTCTGAACTACTGGTCAGGTAATGCATTATTCTGTTGCTAAAGATACTACAGATACACAAACAGAGCCCTTTATATTTGTTTAGGTTGAGGAATTTCTGCTTTTGTATTCAGGTAGCTTGTCCATTGACCATATCTCAGGGAAGTGTCCAGACTGGATGGTTAGGTTAACTAACTAACGAACCCTGATGGGTTCAGGCAAATTGTTTTAATGTGTTTTCAGGTGTTTGATACCTTTGTATAGGTCCCAGAAGTGCTCTGTCCAGATTCTACTATTCTGAATAGATGGGCTTTTTTTAAAATTTAGTTGGCTTCAATTTTTTCCAGATTTGCCAGAAGCATTTGGTGTCCATCATATCTTCAGTCTGTGTTAATTTTTTCGTCAGGTGCTCCAGTTTTTTTGCTGGAGCACTGATTTGTTGTACATCAGTGAGCTGTGGCAAGCTGTGCGTAGGTCAGTGACATGTACCTCTCTGTGTTTTAAGTTGGAGAGTTTCTCACTTTATTCCTGAGTATATGGCAGCTTCTGTGAAATCATTTTGCTTTCTCTTGGAATGGCAGTCCTGTTTTGTGTGGTTAGGATTGTGTGGTTAGGGATGCTATGCTGGTCTGGTAAAGACTCAGAGAGTCTTTTGTGGCAATGTTAATGTCATTTGCTATTTGGCCAGAGTGTTTGTTTGATGTGCATTTGTAAGGGAGTGGACTCACCCCTGCGGCACCTCTTGCTGGTTGTCCATGGGAATTAGCTCTTCCAGCGTCCTGAAGCGCCCCCTGCAGGCTGGTGATCCACCTTACCACTGGCCCCCGTGTCCCTCCCAGGACCCCGGTGCCCCTTTCTCTGGGTTGCTGCCCCCCTAGCAGTACCCCCACACCCACAAACCCCACCTCACCTCAGTGTAAGGCTACTGCCAGTCACCATCTAGCCCCACTCCCTGGGGCAGACCGCAGTATACGCCACTCATCACATGCAAGGTTGGGTTGGACCTGCTGCCTCTCTCAATAGCTGGGCTGCCCCTCTGCAGCCCCAGTACTGGTCTTAGGCCCTCAGCTAGGCCCACAGCCTGGGGTTTTCCAGGCTGGAGCTCCCCAGCTCCTCTAGCCTTCCCCCAGCCCTGATCAGCTCCCCAGCAGCCAGGCCCTTCTCTGTCTACAAGCAGAGAGAGAGTCCAGAGCTTCTGGCTGTCCTGGCCTTCTTATAAGGCCCAGTTGGTCTGTTTGGGGTGTGGCCCCAGCTGCAGCCACTTCCCCCAATCAGCCAGGGTTTTGCTCCCTTCCCCAGCCCCCTGCAGGGCTTTTCCAACCCCGCTACACCCGCTCACCCCACTGCACCGCCCCCCAAGATCACCACCCCTGGGGGTAGGGGTGTCTGCTGGCCTGGACCAGTCGCCCATGTGCCTCCAGCACCACCCACTTCTTTTCTGACTCCTCCAGTTGCTTATGCAAACGAGTCTCCTCCTCGACAACGGCCGCATACTCTTGCGTGAGGTCCAGGGCTCTCGCTTTGGCATCACGGCGGGCCTCCAGCTGCGCGCGCAGGCCAGACTCCCCCGGACCCTCTTCCTTCAGGGTCTGGGTGCCTACCGCAACCCTTTCCACTACCACCTGGGTTCCAGCCTCTTGCTGGGCCCCCTCTGTCCCTATTCCCCGGCTGAAGGCATGCCCAGCGATGGTCTAGGTCCCAACCTCCCACGGGGTCCCCTCTGTCCCACGTGTCGCCTTCACCAGCTCTTCACACTTCAACCCTTCCTGGTCTCCAGGCACCTCCACCGGCCGCACCTCAGCTCCCCTGAGGGGGCAGTGCCTCCTTATGTGGCTCAGTTCACGGCAGCCCCAGCAGGCTCCCCGCCTCTTGGCTACCTTGGACCTTTCGGGGTCCTTCCAGGTCCCGCCCCCTTACCGGGGCTGACCTGGACCCACTGCCTTGGGCCTGGGCACAGCCATTGCAGGTGCCCTTGTCGCCTACAGGCCCAACATGTCCTCAGCCGCCTGGGTCCCCTCACCCAGCGGATTAGCAGTGGGACTTGTCCCTGTCTCTCTTTGGGGCGAGGTGCCCTGCCCCCGTCCCAATAGGGACAATCCCTCTTTACATGTCCCTGCCTTCTGCAGATATAAGAAGTCTTTCTCCTCTGCCACTCCTGCTGGAGGATCCTTGCCAGGGTCCGCTGCTCATCCACTGGCTGGCCCAACTGCTTGTGGAGGGCCCACTGCACCATAATCTCTGTGGCTCATCAGCCCCCTTCGTCCAGGGTGCAGACACCTGTCCCCCAACCAGAGTTACCCCCTGGGGCCTCTTCAAAATACACCCCAGTATACCAGGGTTCCATTGTCCCCTTCCAAAATCTCTGGGCGATAATCCCGCTGTCTGTGCTCTAGCCCCTTGTGTCAGGGGTGGACTGCTCCTGCCCGCATTCTCCACCACTTGTAAGGGTGTGGACTCACCCCTGCGGTGCCTCCTGCTGGTCGTCCATGGAAATTAGCTCTTCCAGCGTCCTGGAGTGCCCCCTGCAGGCTGGTGACCTGCCTTACCACTGGCCCCCATACCACTGTTCACCCCGCTACAGCATTCATTAGGTTTTTGAAGTTTTCAGGGCGGTCTCATATTTTTCTTTTTAATTTTGTCTCCAGATCTTTTCCCTGGGTTATCTGTAGAGGGTCTGTAGTAAGTGGTTGTCTGCTGTTATTAAGTAGGATTTGTTTAGATATAGGACCAGTTCACTGTGGTCTGGTAACACTCTCATGCACATACACATACTGTGAGTGCCTCACCCACACCTTTGGAGAGCTCATTATACAGCTGCACAACCACAACCTTGTGCACATGCCTGGAGAGTTTCTTGCACCTATACTCTTGTACATGCATGGCTGAGGCCTTCTCATGCCCACAAAAATACCCGCATGCATGTGCACAGTGAGTTCCTCACACACCCACTCTTGGGCCCATGCCTATTGAGTTCCTCACAAGCATACACACACACAATTATGTGCACACTAAAAATGCATGAAACGTCCTTGTCCAGTGCACTGTTGTGTTGTGTGTCACCACAGCTGACAATAAGCAGTTCTCCAAGATCTAATTCCTATATCTTCAAATAAACAAAACTAGCAAGAACTGCAGTAGTGCCACCTGATAACTCAGTAATGCTAGTCATTGTACAAATTCCCCTTCACATACTGATAAATATACACTAATACACATACATATTACACATATACATACATACAAACACTGCACACATGCCTGCCACTCATACAAACACACAGAACTTCTGGACTATGAGCCAGTGCAGCACTCTCTGCTCATCTCTTAAAGAACCAGCAGGAAACTACAGATCCCAGAAATTGACTTGCTGCTCCTTTCTCTGTTTCTTACTCTGCATTAGCCTCTTAGCTCTGGAGAGGGATGAGGCTCTGGTGATTCTCTGCTATGCAATGCTGGAGGGGATCTGCCTATCATCAGCCGTTACCCAGGCTTGGAAGCGAATGGAGGCAAGAACCCTTGGATTTGGGGATTCGGTAAGAATCACTATCTAGCCTCTGTGGCAACACTCCCTAATCCCTCTTAGCAGTTCTTCCTGACTGTAGCATCTGGTATGGGAGTGTATGAGAACTCCCCAAATAGCCAGTGCTCTGGCTCTGCTCTCTACAGTCCCTTCTGTTGGAAGAGGCTGGGGCTGGAGTGGCTAGATTATAAATTAGATGGGACCTACACACAGAGTCTGGTGCAAGAGCATGGGAGGCCCTTGAGACCAGCTCTCAGTCTCCCCATGCCCTCCCTCCTTGCCCCACTCAGTCCACCACAGCCCCTTCACCCTGCCGTTTTCGTCCTCTCTAGGTGTGCGATAGTCTTGGAAGGCACCACATGGAACTGTGCCCCGACTGTGCCTTCTGCTCACTGAAGAGGGAGCAGTGCCATGGGGTGTCAGATCTGAGACGTGTTCACTGCGATGTTGGCACCTTCACTACCTACATCAACCCTGACATCTCTGCCCAGTATCAGGCTGTGGGAAATAAGGTACAGACCCAGTTCCGCTTGTACCCAAGGCTGTGAGGCAGGGTCTTGGATTAGGCACAACCGGGGCATTGCACTAGGGACACTCGCCTGTCTCTAATCCTCCCCTCTGTTTGCAGGTTGGTTCCCTGGAGGCAATGGGGTATTATGGGATGGAGGTGTACGGTGGGCTGCGTGCAGATTATTGGTGTGGCCGCCTGGCCACGCACGGCTGTGATGACCCCCGCGTGATCCTTTGGCTGCAAGTGGAATATGCTTTCTTCCAAGGAGGAGACTTCCCAAACAAAGTAAGTGCCGAACCCCACTGTCCCCTCACCCCTCCTCCTCGCCTCTATTTTCTCTCTAACATTTCACTCCTCTCTCCCCAGATCTGTGACTCAGATAGAGTTCAGCACCCTAATTACTGTGCATTCAAGAGTCACCAGTGCCTACAGCGCAGCCTCAGCAGCCAGAAGGTGAGGAGCTGCCCCACTCCCCAGGGATCTACCCAGCTCCACACTGACCATTCACTGTCCAGAATGGCAGCCCTCCCAACTCCAGTTTCCCCATCTCTTGGCTCTGTCCTGCCCCTTCCCTGCCCCAGGATTTTCCCCTCCTGCAGGACTTGAATTGGGGTGGGATGGGTGTGGTGGTACTCTCCTAAGCTCCACCCAAAAATCAAGCTTCACCCACTTGGGTTTCCAAAAAGAGATGCCACTTGTAGTAGGTGGTGCAGATGTTCAAAACGCGATCAGAGATCCTCTGCTGGACTCTTCAGGCTTGACTCCTCAGTGGGATTTCGTTATACCTAGAACCAGGCACATACCATGTGCCTTGGACTCATGTGATAAAATTTAAATGTCCATCAAAAAGTTTTTCTAGTCTTTATGATTTTGAAAAATCTAAGTATAATCGATGCAATGGTGCCAGTGGGGAGAAAGCAGCAGAGGAAGGTGCACCAACCACTAAGGTCAACGAGAAATCCACCTGACCCCATGTCAAGGCTGAATCCCCACTCTGGCACTCTGAGTGCAGAAGGTGGGGGCCCGCAAGGATTTTAAAAATTAATACTTGCCACTCCAGGCTTGTATTAAACTCCCAAGGTTACAGCTTTTCTCTAACCTTGGCTTGGTAAATGCTGCCACCGCCCAAATGCAAAAAAACCCCTTTGAACCCAGGAAGGAGCAGTTGGGAATTCCTCCCTGTGGGGTACCCTCAAGCCCTTTCACACACACCCCAGGGAAGAGCTGAGAAAGAAAACAAAGGAAAGTAGCTGTGGCTACGAGCTAATTAAACATGTGCACAAACCTCTTAGGAGGTCCAATCCTGTTCTTAAAAAAGGTAAATTTTTATTAAAGACAAAAAGAAAGAAAATACGTCTGGAACTTGGGCTTTTGCTAGATTTTAAAAGAGCAATTCCAAAAATCAAGTACCCAACATAGCTTTATTGGGAGTTCAGCTTAAAGGTTACAAGCAAACAAAAGCATCTGGGGTTAGCACAGAGGAGAGCCACAAGCCAAAATAACGAATAAACATGATCGCATTTATCTAAACGTTCAAACCTTACACAGCATTCTTGCTTACAGCACTGCTGCTCTGTCATAGAATATTAGAGACCTCAGGAGGTCATCTAGTCCAATCCCCTGCTCAAAGCAGGACCAACACCAACTAAATCAACCCAGCCAGGGCTTTGTCAAGTCGTGCCTTAAAAACTTCTAAGGAAGGAGGTTCCACTACCTCCTCCAGTGCTTCACCGCCCTCCTAGTGAAACAGTGTTTCCTAATATCCAACCTAGACCTCCCTCACTTCAACTTGAGAGCATTGTTCCTTGTTCTGTCCCTACAGCCAAGAGAACAACAGACAAAGGGAAAGTTTCCTTCCCCCATTTTAAAAAGTTCTAGCCTTCTCATTGGCTCTTTTGGTCAGGTGCCCACTTTTCCCCCCCCTCTTTATCTGGGGGACTTTTTAACCCTTTAGAGGTAAAGCAAGTAAAGAACAGCTACCAAGAGGGATTTTACAGCTAACTGGCTGGCTGGGTGTCCATCAAAGGGAGCTATCCCACTACTTTATCACATCACACCCCATACCCACCACCAGAGTCAACTAGACTCCCCCCAGGCTCCACTCCTTCTCGAAGACCTTTGGCTTCACAGACTGGGGGCAGAAAAGTTGTGTATCTTCCAGGCACCATGCACTAGGAGCACAAACTCAAAGGTCACTCACAGTAGATTATGCAAAATTCCATAAATTGATCCTCCTCCTTCCTTCTTATTCACAGCTGTAATTAGATGTAAAACAGATACCTTGTCGCTCTAAGATCCTGGGACGGACATTGCTAACAGATACTACCTCACTGACCTTGTCTCTCAGATAACAGTGCTGACATTTTAAATCAGCATAATTGGACATGTGAGTTAGCACCCACTGAAATAAACGTGGCAGGTTAAGCCTCTCAGAGCCCTTGTTTCAAGCTGTCTGCAGATTCAGGCAGATGTCATTAGTTCATATTTTGAAGGTTTTCTTCACAACCATCAGGGCTAGAAACTTATGTCATAGATTTGTAGAGTTTAAGGCAGAAGGGACCATTAGACCATCTAGTCTAACCTCGTGTATATCTCAGGCCCTTAACCTTCAAAAAGTTATTTTTAATTAAATCTGAAATTATGGAGAACAAAATGGGAGAAAAATAAATAAATCCCAGGTCACCAGCCTAGTGCAGCCCAGCTACATTTTCCATCAGGGATTGCCCCTCTGCTACCTTTGACTGGGTCTCCTCACCCAAGGTCTCCACCCTGCAGTGACCTAGGGACAGGACCTCTCTTCCTGGCCCTCCATTGGCCAGGCTCACACTTGCAGGGCTCATGTTACGGGGAGACAGCTCCTTTCAGTCCCAGGATTCCCTTGACTGGTGTTTGGGTCCCTTGACTCTAGGGTGGGGGAGAGAGGGGTCTGCACCAGTCTCTGGGGATAAGGTTATCTATCTCTCTGTCTATCTGCTCAGGTGCTTCGTCATGGTTGCCGCAGGAACGAGACATACCAAGTGCTGAGTGAAGAGAAAGGCGAGGAGGAGGTGCTGCTCTGGAGCCAGAAATTCTTCAGCTTGACTGAGGGATGAGTGGACGAGAGAGGACAGAGGGAGACCCCAGGGAGGAAGGAAAGAGGGGGCATAGGGCACTGAATGGACCCTGTGGAGGCAGAGAGATGAGGAGAAACTTGATAGGACCTGAAGCAACTTTTCCCAACCTCTGTCTGTCTCTCTGTCCCCAGGGATAATGTCTGGTGCCCACCCCTGCTTTCATCCAAATGCCACAGCCTCCTCTCTGCTCCATACAGCAGTGTGAATGACAGCACCCCAGAATTCACTGGGGAATCCTTGACCTTGGCATTTCATTTGACACCAACCCGGGCACTGTACAGTTTCAGCTGTCCCCCAGGTGCCTCTAAGGCTCAGCAGCAACAGGGACTCCAGCAACAGGAGCGGCATCAGCCCTGGGGTGATTCACTTGGAGTCTCTGCCAGTTTCCAGGTTCCTGCCTGATGGCCCTTGCCCAAAGCCCACAATGTCTTTTACCCTCAGTCCTCCTGCCATGGACACAACCGGTGGGTTGTTTCCTATATTATGTTTTGGTTTATAAAGAGCCTGTTCAGCCAACGTGCTTCACTTTCTCTGTTCTTTTGGCTACTGTTCTTTTTGAACCACGTGGATCCTCTCCCTAGTACTCCTTCATCCACACTAGCTTTGTCAGCAGTGTCTCTTGCACTCTCACTGGTTCCCCTTGCGCATTCACACATTCACCAATGCCCTGCATTTAACTGCATACAAAGGGCACTGGAGTCCTGAGCCTTCAGAATGGACTCTGAGCGCAGTCTCCCCCACCCCAGTGCAGGCATGGAAGTGCCCACCCAGGGTTTCACACATACAGTAGCTCACGCTCACATCTTTTTCTAATACAATAATTTTATTCCTAATATTTTAAGGGTTTATTTGACTCTGTGTGTTCAACCCCATGTCCCTCCTCCCCCCCCAAAATTCAGAGAATGCCATCACAAGCGAGTAAACCCAAATAGCCACATCCCAGACAAACCCCTCTGTAAGTGGGGAGCAACCTCTGTGCAGCCCCCCCAGAGATGCCCCCTCTGGAGCAATCAGCTCCCTCCTCATTGGGGTGGTAAAGGGGCTCCATTCCCCTCCCCCCCATGTGTATATTCCTCTCTGGAGCTCTCAGTCCCTCCCCATGTCTTCCCCAAGGTTCCCCCACCTCCTGGTGCTGGCACTCTTGCCCACCACTTGCTCCCTCCCCCCAGCTCAGTTCAGCTCCCTCTCACCGGCAGGTGTGCACCTCCACAAGGTGGCGGCACTGCTTGCACTTGACTGAGCAGCACCAGTGGAACTTGCAGCTGCATCTCTCCACCACCTCGGCCTGGGCCGTGTGGAAGCCTCGCCCGCAGCACAGCAGCTCGCAGCCATCCATGGCATGGGACGTCCGGTTGCACTGGCGTCCGGAGGTGCCAAAGACCCCACTGTGGGGGTCCCGGTTACAGAAGTCTGGGCTGGCCACCAGGTAGACCAGGTCGTGAGCTGTGTAGGGTTTGAAGCGGGAGCTCTTGGGCACCAGGAGCTTGCGGGAACCAACCCGCTTGGGGTGCACCTCTGTGGCCCCCTCAAATTTCTCTTTCAGGACATTGCCCACCTTGCGGAATGGGGGCATCACCTTCCAGCAGGTGCGGACCTCGCAGGAACCTGACACTCCATGACACTTGCACTCTACCTTCATGTGGGACAGGATGGCCTGGCAAGTAGATAGGGTCTGTCAGCAGGAGGTGGAGGGCCTCATGCAGCCCACCTGAGGGTCCCAGTGAGAGGTGGATTTAAGCCTACAATGGAGCTTCTTCTTACCAGCCAGGGGGTGCTGCACGTGGGGAGTGTGGCACAGAGAGTCAGGGAAAGGGAGGCCTGGGGAAAAGGGGTCACTCTAAGGTGTGTGACAGGGAACAGAGGCTGCTCACAGGAATATGAAATACAAGTCACTGATCCACTCATCAGCTGAAGGGATCCACTATGGGGGGAAAGGACCTGCCCAGAACTACAGCGATCCCTTTGCAGAGGGATATGAGCAGGCCTTCTCAAAAATGAGAAAGGGATCCACTCTGCGGTAGTAGAAGAAGGGATCTACTCTGCCACAAAGGAAAGGAACAAGATCCACCGTGAGTCAGAGGGAGGGTCAGGGGCCTACTCAGGAGGCAGTGGCTGGGGAAAGTGAACCATTCATTCAAAAGAGGTGAAGGGATGGGGAATCACCTGAAGGCAGAGTGAGGGAAATGGATTCACTCTAAGAAAGAGGCAGAGGAAGGGGAATCCACATCTAGACTGTAGGAGGGAAAGAAAGCTGCTCTGAGGGAGGTGGAGCTGAGGGATTGGGATCCACTCCAAGGCATATAAAGAACAGGCTCTGCTCTGGGGCAGAGCAATGATAGACTCTGAAGGAAAGGCAGGGAATTGGATCCAATCAGAAGGGAAGGGCTCTCCTCAGAGGTAATCAGTTTGTGGGTGCCACCACTCTAATCTGGACAAAAGAGTGGGGGATGGGACAGGCTCTGGCCCCCAATGAGAGGCTCAGCCATCTGGGTACGTTCCCCAGCACATGGTACCAACCTTACCTTCCTACCAGCCTCGTTGTTGTGCAGGTTCATGAGTGCTCGGCTGGACGAGACACCACGGCTCCGCTCAGGGTTATCCACGAAGGCTTGAGAAAAGGCAATACCATAGGACAGGTTGTCAGAGCAGCCTGACCACTGGAATCCTGGGGAAGAGAGAGAGAGAGAGAGTCCATGAGGCAGAGAGGCTGCTCCAGGTGTGGGGGGGGCGGGGCAGATGTAGAGGTGTTCAGGCTTCCCAAGCAGGGAAAAGAAGATCACTCTGCTCATATCTCCCTGGCCCCACCCTCCCTATACTGTTCTCATCCCAGGGGCATGCAGTGGCGGCACTCTCCATCCCCATTTATTTTTCTGCTCTTCTCTGCACCGGCCCCTTCCCAGGGATTTGTAGCAAGCTTTGTTGTCTGCTCCCATTCATCCTTCCAGTTCTTCCCATGCCAATGTGGGGCTTCTTTCTCCAGCACCAACCACCTTCTGTTACCTTCTGGGCTGACTCCACGGATCTTGCGATCACATCCACACTTCTCCAGCTCCCCACGGCTGCAGGCCCGGGTCACAGCGAACGCCACTCCCGCTGATGAGATGGCATGAATGAAAGCAGATTCTCGTGTACCTATAGAAGAGACAGAAGTAGCCTTTGGAAGGAACAATTTCTTCAAAATTTGTCTAAGGAATTTCTCCTTCAGTTCATTTGTGGAGAGAGGAAACGTTGCAGTTTCATCTGTATTAGACACATTGAGGCAGCCTGAGACACGCAGAGGCTCTGTGATAATGCTATGTCACTCCCAGAAAGGAGATGTTCAAACAGAGATCGCACTGGTGAATCATTAAAGGGAGTTTTGCTACATCCTCAGAGGTCTTGGATCCCACAGCAGGGAGAGGATAGCCCCTCGTGCTAGGGCACCAGGGAGATCCCACATGGCATGCACGCAGCTCTGGGCTCCTCCGTCCCAGAGGTCTCATGTCCCCAGCAGGGAGGGAAGGGGATGCAAGTCTCAGAGGGAATTTTTTTAGGGGGAGAACCAGAGAGCATGCAGTGAGGCTGAGCACAGGAACCATCCTGCAGCCCTGAGGGGGTCAGCGAGCCTGCAGTCATCCCTCCAAGTGAATGGCCTGCAGCCTCATTTCTCAGGACTGAAGCAAGGCAAATAACTATTTTTTTGGTTTGCTGACAGTTCTGCAAAAAAAAAAAAAGGGGGGCGGGGATTGGCTCAAACTGAAACAGTAACATATTTTTGAAGAATCAAATTAGGGAAAAATCATTTTGGGTCAAACGAAACATTTTGTTTCATTTTTGGAAGTTGTAAATGTTTTTTAAAAAGCAAAGGAAATGAAGGGCTCTGTTCACAAACTGAAGGAGTAGGCGGTGCCTCCCATGATAACCTTTAGCTCAGCAGTTGGGGCACTTATCCGTGGGAGGGAGAAGGGAAGGCTCCCAGGTGCATGCTCAAGCTATTCTGGGGTAGAGCTGTCTTGAGATCTCCTACTAAAGCTGTTCCACTGTGTATAAAATACTTCAATAGTCATTGGGCCACAGTGAGAGACAGTGAGAATAACTCTATAGCCCAGTGGTTAGGCCCCCCCACCTGAGAAGTAGGACACCTGGCTTCCAGTCCCTGTGCTAAGGATTTTTTATTTGCAATTATATAATTTATATTTTAATAATTATTATAATTATCCACAGTATAACACCTTCAACAGGAAAGATCGAGCAAGCCCCACATCAGAATACCCTGGTGGTCAGGATACTTTTGTGGTAAGGAGGACTGCTGGGGTTAAGTCCCTGCTCCTGAGCAGGATTTTGAACCTGGGTCTTCCACATTCCAGGTGACTACTCTAACCATTGGGTGAAAAGGTTGCGGGGGAGGGGGACGCCTCCTCCTCCTGTTTTGTGAATGGTGCCTAAATCCCCTTGTAAAGCTAGCCCAAAATATTGAAACATTTTGTTTTCCTTTTTTGTTTCAGCTGAAACAATTCACCAAAATCAATACAAAGTCACTGTACCTTTCAGTTGCCTTGAATCTACTTTCCAAACACAAGCACACTCCCTTTGGGTTTGGTGAGCATTAGATTTAATAGTATGCTTGACCATTAGGATGAATAGTCTAGGTGAGCATTAGGATCAGTGTCTGATTGACCATTAGAGTCAGGGTGAACATTAGGGGTAGACTTAGAGAGTGGTTTAGCCGGAGTACTAGTGTTAGTTTAGTGTTCTACTTACTGTTAGAATTAAGATAAGCGTGGTAAGGTTAAGGTTTGGTTTGGAGCTAGAGTGAAGGTTTAAAAGTTAGGTTTAGTGTGAGCATTAGATTGGGGTTTGGACATGAGCCAAGAAGTTGGGCACTGATGGCAAATGTTCCATGCACTGTGTAGATCTGCCTAACTCTTGACCTCTGACCTTGTATGGCAACCTTGCCAAAGACCTGTAGCCCCTGCAGAGTGGAGCAATTCCATCGACGGTTGTGAAACTGGTGCTGACACTCCTCTATGGCCAGCTCTGCTCCGTGCTTCACTGAGTCCATGGCTTCTGCTTGCCGCTGGCAGATTCGCACCTGCTCCTCTGCCAGGCCCTTCAAGCCCTCACAGGCACTGGAATCTTGCAGGGTCCCTCGCAGGGAGGGCTGCTTTGCCAGGTACCTGCACAGAGGGATAGAGGGAGTTAGCCACGCTCAGAGATGGGCTATGGACACGCTAATAGCTCAAAGGGAAAAAACCCCCTTCATAGCCTCACTCTTAGAAGAGCCCATAGGGATACTCAGACTCCCTCTCCCCATTTGATCAGACTTCCACCCACCCCAGGGGATCCCCCAGCGTCTCTTTGGGGTGCTGGGGTCTCCTACACCTTCCTTTTCCTGTGAGATCTGCCTATTGTCTCTTGCGGGGATTAGGGTCCCTCAACCTCCCTAGGGGACCGTTAGGTCACGCAAGCTCCAGCCCACACCATACTTACAACCAGGTCACAGCACGGATGTGCCGCACAGAAATCAGCACAACATACAGCTGGACAATCTTCATCTTCTTGCTGGAGAAATCTTAGCCACAGTCCCTCTGCCTTAGCTGCACAAATGCCTTTCCCTCCTCCCCAGCGCCTGGTGCCAGAAAGTCACTCCCAGGGCAGTCCCAGTCCAGCACTGCGGAGAGCAAGTACCCCCACACTCCACAACAACCATGAGCTGTCTCTGGGTGCCTGTCAGCACGGGAGCCCCAGGTTAGCACTGTAGGGGCATCTACAGTGCCATTGTCCTCTAGGGATTGTGAGACATCACTGGAGGGTCAGGAGCGCAGGACAGGGGCTCCACGACAGCTCTCCCAAAAAGGTGGCTCACATGGTGGAGTTCAGCATGAACAGCAAGCAGCCCCTGAACCCACAATTCCACATGCAGATTCTTTAAGTCCACTCCTCAGATGAATGCTTTATCCTCTTGCTCTCTCTCCCCTGCAGCTCACGCTGCCCACAAGCCAGCAGGGGAGCAGAGTGAGACCCTATTGGTAACTAATAGGCTCCTCTATGCAGTGAGCTCCCAGTGGCACCAATCCGCTGTTACATGGTGATTCAGTTCTCTGGCATCTTTTTCTACCACCAGTCCCTTTGGGAAGTGAGGGCGAGTCCCAGTGCTGGTTCCCAAGAGTGGCGCACAAGAGAGCTCGTGCTCGTCTGGGCCTCCTTCACGTCCCAGCTGCCTTTCTCGGTGACTTTCTCTCATCTGGCTCCTCCGGGCTAGAGATTCCTCTTTTCTGTCCTGCAACCCTCATGGCTACAGCAAACAGACACAGCTCAGGCTGCTGCTTTCTGGCTCTCTTAACTCTTTCCCTGGCAGCTCTCTCCACCCCGCCCCCACCAGCCTGAGGTGAAGGGACAGCCTGGAAATGGGGTGGGGGGTAATACCTCTCCCTATCCCTGGGTGGGGCTATTTGTGCAAACTGACATGGTCTAGGTTGGTAAATATGCCCCCCTCCAAAAAAAGAAAAACCCACAAAACCCTGCATTGTGGAACCACTGAGGGATTAGCCAAATTTAACCCTTGTGTGCTGGGAGCAGAAACATCCTAAGAGAAAGTTTTTTCCCCTAAACAGGACTGGGAAATGCCCACCCTCCTGTAGGCTAAGGAAGGTTTAATTCCTCATGTAGTTAGTTACAACTGGCTCTACCTCTGACTCTGGCTGAGGTCTCACATCACACATATGAGGTAGTCCTTTGGTCACAGGCTTTACTGAAATTGCCCGCCATACAAACAGGGCTGGATAGTGCTTGCAGCCCCCCCGCCCCCAACTCTCATGTCTCCGTCTCTCTGTTTCTTCTACCCTCCTCCCAATCTTGGTTTTATCTGTTCTGAGACTGAACTCCCAGGCCAAAGACATGTTGGGATCTGCAGCTCCAGGGTGTAACCTCCAGCACGCCCCCAGTAAGCTGGTCTTACCTGCTGCCAACTCAGACAGGGGGCGGGGAGGTGAGGAAATGCAGATGGTTATGCTGCTTTCCCTGGTGAGCTGAGAGTCCATGATACAGCTTCCTGACCTTGCCTGGGACAGCACAAGAATGGCAGCTCCTGGGCTGAAGTGTCAGAAAATCAGAGAGGTGGGTAAAACTTTCTAACAGGGACAGCAGAGAACTATGGACCAAAATTAGGGACCCACAAAGATCCCACTACCTGGAATGCACATGGTGGGGCATGGGCTGCTGCGCTCAGCTGAGTCAACTGTGTGTGTGGAGGGTTCCCACATAGGGGTTAAAGACTCTCACTGCCCTGTAAGGGGTGAAGTGCAGACTCCTCCCCAGTATCTCTCTCTCTCTCTCTCTCTCTCTCTCTCTCTCCAAGCCTTTAGGGGGGCTGGATTCTCAATGGTAATTCAAAAGACACTAAAACTAGTAAGAACAAAGATCCCAGCAACAAGGAAGCAGGAAAGGGGGTTTGGCTGAAAAAAGCAAGCACTAAAATGAAGCTGGATGAGATCAGTGGCCGGGCTGCCATTGTATCCTCACAGGATTTATGAGCAGCAGAGACATATATCCCCGGAGTGTCACCCACTGAATCAGGAGGCAGTGACAGCCGAACAAGGGCCATACAGAATGAGAAAAACAAACACAAGGAAGAACATCCAACAGGCAGAGGAGCTGGATGAGAGCAGCAGAGAAAGGGTCCAGGCAGTGATGAGCCCACAGGGGCTGGGAATAGCTTCACAGCCCCAGAAGGGGGTGCTCTCACTAAGGCAGGAGGCAGTGACAGACTTGTTGGGGAGAGAGCATAGGGCTCAGAGTGTGGCAGAGAGGAGTGTCTCTCTGGTCCCAACAGCATCCCCAAGGTGAAGGGCACAGATACTACAGAAAATGAGACCACAGTGCTAAAAGGCACCAGAGATACAGAGGCTATGGAAAGGGGCAGAAACCTCTCCTACTCTCCCTTGCATCCCCTGTTCTCAGGCTTCCTGCTACCCCTGAATTTCCACCCTCCAAGCATTGCACAGAGTCTCACATCCTGCAACTGATTCAGCCTAGTGCCAGTTTGGTGTGCAATTAGTGACAAACAGACCCATGCTGTGGGGTCGCTGGGACAGATGCCAGTTGTTTTTTCCTCCTCCTCAGTCCTGATCCTTGCACTGTCTACATCGCTCCCTCTGGCCCTTCTCCCTCTGCAGCAGTTCCATTCCAGGGATACACAGCTGGCTTTGCTCTCCAGGGGTTTCATTCTTTAGCGCTATGATTACTGGAAGCCCAGCGCATTGATAGGAGTCTCTGGGCTCATGTGCAGCAATTGCTGGCTAATGATTAATTTCTCCTCCATCTCATTTCTTCCCCATTTGACACTCTCATCTACAGTAGCTGGGAATATCCATGGACAGGTAACTTTTTTCCCCCCATTGACCATGAATAACTGGGGAGGGAGGAGAAGCAATGGGTCAAAAGTGAAAGTGTCCATATGCTTCCAGTATCAGGGGGTAGCCGTGTTAGTCTGTATCCACAAAAACAACAAGGAGTCTTGTGGCACCTTAAAGCCTAACAGATTTATTTGTGCATAAGCTTTCATGGGTAAAAAACCCATTTCTTCAGATGCATGTTTCCAGAGTCCCCATGTTTCAGAGAATCTGCTGCTGCGATCATAACCAAGGGAGTTACTTATATTTCACAACTGCTTTCACTTCTGCTTTCATAGAAGCGTGGCTCGGCACGCACACCTGCAGACAGCAAAGTCCATTCGTTGGGGCCAACCCAGCAGGGCCTCAGGAAGAAGATCGAATGAGAAGGGGAAATGAAGGAGAGAGGGAGAGAAAAACAGAAGAGCGTGTAAAGCAGCCACAGGCAGAGTTAGGGGGGCTGGTGCCTCTGATGGAATGCTGTGTGCAGTTCTGGTCACCGGTGTTCACTAAAGACGAATTCACTCTGGAACAGGTGCAGCAAAGAGCTACCAGGATGATCAGGGAAATGAAGCGCCTAATCTTATGAGAGAAGACTGGAAGAGCTTGGCTTGTTTCAGACTTCATTTTGTTAGGCTAGAGGAGATAGGATTTCTCTCTGTAAATATATATTGGGGTGTAAAGGGAGGGAGAAGAGCTATGTAAGCCAAACAGACAATGCTGGCACAAGAACAAGTGGGTATAAACGGGCTGTGCATACATTCAGGCTGGAAATCAGAAGAAGGTTTCTAATCACCAGAGGAGTGAAGTTCTGGAAAAGCCTCCCAATAGGAGGAAAGGGGGAAAGAAACCTAACTGGTTTTAAAATGGATCTTGATACATTTAGGAATGGGATTATATGACAGATTTGCCTGTAACAGCAGAGGACTGGACTCAGAGACCTAGCAGGTCCCTTCTAGTCCTACATTGGCTAGGAGGTGCAGGGGCTAGTTTCCTATCTGCCTTTCTACATCTACTTTGTTTCTGCTCTGCCATCAGTTTTGATTGCTTGATTGAAGTCTCCACAGTGGCTGAGGTCATCAGGACAAGGGCATTCACCTGCTTCCAGCTCTGCTCGGAGAAAGGTAAGGCAACAGGAAGCGAGTTTTTGGGCAACAGACACAAGCAACCCTCTGAGCATGTGACCAGAACCTGCCCTTTGGGCCTATAAATATTGCATGCTTCTCTCTAGTGATTTAGGGCAGTGGTTCTCAACTGGGGTATGTCAACTCACCTAGATATTTGCCTAGTTTTACAACAAGCTACATAAAAAGCACTAGCTAAGTCAGTACAAACTAAATTTTCATACAATGACTTGTTTATACTGTTCTATAGACTGAACTGTAAGTACAATATTTATATTCCAGTTGATTTATTTTATAATTATATGGTAAAAATGAGAGTCAGCAATTTTGCATTACTAGTGTGCTGTGACACTTTTGTATTTTCATGTCTGATTTTGTAAGCAAGGAGTTTTTTTAAGTGAGGTGAAACTTGGGGGTATGCAAGACAAATCAGGCTTCTGAAAGAGTACAGTAGTCTGGAAAGGCTGAAAGCCACTGATTTTAGAGAACTAGAAATGAAAATGGGACGCTTAGCTTGCATGTCAAATATGGGTGTTTAGGCCTTTTGAGTTGCAAAAAAACATTGATAATGTAATTGACTCAAATGGGGTGCCAAGGCTGAGGTTAATCAAGCTTCATTTTAGACACAGGATGATTCTCACACACCCTTCAGCAGCCGAGGGCTGGTGGTGTTACCGACTCTTATCACAATTTTATTACAAAATTGTGATATTTGGTGTTTTTCTTAAAGCCCCAGCTCCTAAGAGAAACCCAGCTTTCATTTAATTTTATTTTTGTGTACATATGTATAGTCCCCATGGTTACAGAGAAAAGCTGGAAAATGTGACTAAGTATAACCTAAAGACTCAGAAACCAGGTGGCTTGCACTGTACATGCTGTCAGGCAAAATGATCTGGTGGTCCATTCTGAACTTAAACTCAGTGACTTGGGGGGGCAAAGGGGGAGGGATAGCTCAGTGGTTTGAGCATTGGCCTGCTAAACCCAGAGTTGTCAGCCCAATCCTTGAGGGGGCCATTTAGGGAACTGGGGTAAAAAAATCTGTTTGGGGATTGGCCCTGCTTTGAGCAGGGGGGTGGACTAGTTGACCTCCTGAGGTCCCTTCCAATCCTGCTATTCTATGACTCTAAAAAGCATCCACAATTTATTTGACTTTAAAATGAGATAATTTTTAAAATAATCTCATGGTTTTTTTGGAGGCTGATTCATGGTTTTTTAACTTCTGGGTTTGGGGGGAGGGATAGCTCAGTGGTTTGAGCATTGGCCTGCTAAACCCAGGGTTGTGAGTTTAATCCTTGAGGGGGCCACTTAGGGATTTGGGGCAAAAATTGGTCCTGCTAGTGAAGGCAGGGGGCTGGACTCAATGACCTTGCAAGGTCCCTTCCAGTTCTAGGAGATTGGTATATCTCCAATTATTAAAATATTAGATCAGCCTTTATGAAAAAACATATCCACAGCTCACTGCACAAGGGCATTCTCAGGGACAGTGGTATAAAGAGACCTTATTGAAACTGAGTGTCAGAGCATAGATTGTTGCACCTTGTGCAGCAGGGAGACACTGCATTTTCTCCAGGAGACTTTACTTTGTTTCTTTCATTTGTTTTCCTTCCTCTAAGAAAAAATAGTTTGTTTTGCTCTTGGCACAGTGTGTTGGTGGACATGAGCGTGTCAGAAGGTGCATGCAGTGTGTATGGAGACAGATAACTCCTCTGTAAGCCCTATTTTCATAAGCAAAGCAGGGTTGGTGTGATCAGAGCTTTGATAGACCATTCTGCAGTGATTGCTGTGGGTGAATCAGAAGGGTGTATGCTCCTCCAAGAGTCAGTACTGATCCCAGTGCCTCCCTATGGGGCCAGAGATTACTAGGCAGCTGGAAATATCTGTTATTAAGCTTAAACAGATACCTTCACCCTTTGTGGTCATTAAATATCCTCTGCTATCCTGGTCAAATACACACTTAGGTTGATTCCATTTTGCCTTCCTAAATTTCCCCTGTGCTTTGAATTGGTTATGGGATGCTCCTTCACTCCCTGTTGTAGACTTGTGCTGTGTTGCTGTTAAACAGCTACTTTGTCATACCCCAGAGATAACTGTATGTCAGGGCCAGGTGATTCCAGCTTACTCTTTGTCTTTTTCACTGGTGTGGGTAGCATGAGGCTCTGTTAATTAAATGTTAAGTGCTTTGGGATCCTCAAGTGAAAGCAACCTCTTACATTATTGATGATGATCTTTCATCAAGTGGCCTCTGCACTTGGAGATCCACTCAAAGTCCAATAGACCAGTGGAACCATTGCCCATTGAGGAGCCTGTTCACCCACTTCCTCACTGCTCTACGCAGGAAAGGGTATAAAATGGCGCTCCACTTTCCATATGCCTCTGTTCCTTTCAACTGGAGACCTGGAGCCTCTGCCCCATTCTGTCATTGACTTTGTTGATTATTCTGCTGACTTTGTTGAAAATGTTTTTGCAACCAGTTATTAGGTATGTAAGGTTAGGTTATAGTAGCCCACTATGGAACCTTTAGGCTGGTAGTTAGGGCACTCAGCCAGGAGATGGGAAACCCAGAATAAGTTCCTCCCTCTGCCTGACCAGGAGCCCCGGGATGCTGGACCAATGTGTATAGTGAGGGCATTGAAAGCCATTGAACCAAACTAAGCCCTGTATATAATGGAAACCACTTCAAGCCAGGGGGTGCTGCAGCACCCCCCATACCACTAGTTCCAACACCTACAGCGGAGCAGGAATTTTAATTTGTGTCCCACCTCTCAGGTTAATGCCCTAGGCCAGGGGCAGGCAAACTGGCCCGTGGGCCGGATCCGGCCTGCAAGCCCTTTTAAGACGGCCCGTGAGCTCCAGCCGGGGTGCTGGGTCAGGGGCCATACCATGCGGCTCCCGAAGCAGTTGCACGGGCCCGCTCCGGCACTAGCAGGGTCAGGGGCTGCTCCATGCATAGGAGCTGGAGAAGGGACATGCCACTGCTTCCGGGAGCTACTTGAGAGAAGTGCTGCTCAGAGCCTGCACCCTGAGCTTCTCCCCATGCCCCAACCCCCTGCCTCAGCCCTGATCCTCCTCCTGCTCTCCAAAATCCTAGAGCCCACACCCCCAACCAGAGCCCTCTCCCCCTCCAGCACCTCAATCCCAATTTTGTGAGCATTCATGGCTCGCCATACAATTTCTATTCCCCGACGTGGCCCTCAGGCCAAAAAGTTTGCCCCCTCCACCCCTCCAAGTCACTGAGTTTAAGTTCAGAATGGACCACCAGATCAGTTTGCCCACCCCTAAACACTAGGCCTCCTCTGTCCATTTTGTGTGGTTTAGATAGATGCGATCAGAGCATGACTACTGGATTGGGCCCTGAAGGCCAGACAGGCAGGGCAGTTCCTAGTTTGTGACTCCTGCTGGGGTTTACACATGTGTTAGGTGCTGACCAGCTGGGTAGTGTCAGGACTTGGGTAGCTGTGTACAAGTCCAGATGCAGAAATTTTAGATGTCTTGGGGACTTTAGCAGAATAAGCTTAGACAACTAAGGACTTCAGGGTTCTGTAAGAGACCATCTTCTGCTCTGAGTTCCTTTCAGGGTCTAAGAAACCAGGTCTGGGATCCCTGTCAACCCCTAACTCCTGGATATGAGGCAAAAAAAAGTTGGTTCAGAACCAGTGACCATGTCCTGTCTATGGTTCCAAAGGTTGTCCTGCTGAGAGAGGTACTCTGCTCCTCCCCCAATTCCATCCCTTTCTAAGAACTCAGGGTTCAGCCCAAAAAACTCCTCCTGATCAGAATGGGCTGCATTCTACAAAGCAGAGCTGAAACCTTCATGATCAAACGTGAGTTGTCTCTAAAACAGTCAGTAGCAGACTGGATATTTCATAAATTTGGGTGGCAAGGTTACAATGCCAAATCCAAGAGATTCTGCTGGACAGCAAGCCCAGACAGTCAGTAATAGATACTTTCTTCCTGGATTGGGAAACAGTCCTCTCAATGCCTTTCACTAATTCTCTAATACAGTAATTTTCAACCTATGGTCCGTGGACCCCCAATTGTCCACAGACTAGGTCTAAGATTTCCAAAGAGGTCCTCACCTCCATTTGAAACTGTTTAGGGGTCCTCAAATGGGGGGAAAAAAGGTTGAAAACCTCTGCTTTAATACCTAAGGATGCTATAGAGAATCAGACAGGACAACCCATTGCACCAGAGAGATTGGAAGGGAGCACATATAGCTCATCCGGTACTTGCAGACGTGGTGTTGGTCGATGGAATGCATGCTGAATGCCAGGAATGTTTTGTCAAGGTGCTCAGGCCAGTGCCCTTTACCAGGCCTGGGCTGGCTCATTTTCCTAGTTCTCTCCTATCTGAGCTCCTCAAGGAGCAATCAGTGTTGCATGACCCAGGTCACCGCAGTAGACACACACAGGTTAAAATAGAAGCAGCAAAGAATCCTGTGGCACCTTATAGACTAACAGACGTTTTGCAGCATGAGCTTTCGTGGGTGAATACCCACTTCTTCGGATGCCAGAAGAAGAAGTGGGTATTCACCCACGAAAGCTCATGCTGCAAAACGTCTGTTAGTCTATAAGGTGCCCCAGGATTCTTTGCTGCTTCTACAGAACCAGACTAACACGGCTACCCCTCCGATACTTGACAGGTTAAAATGTTGCCAGCACTCTCTTTACTTGTGGGCGAGTAGTCGGCAGGCCAGAGCGACTGGCATGGGCTCAACTTGCAGAGTGGGACCCAACAGCAGTGGGCATCGGTCCGATGCCACCTATCTTCTTTTCCCGCTGTTCATGCAGCTAACTGTCAATCTGGATGACAAGATTGATAAAGGCACCAGATCCATCAGAGTCCCAACTCTAGCCAACTCCTCCTTTAACCTGTCCAGCAGGCCTCCCCTGGAACAGCAACCCTGCCTCATTCCACTCCATGTCCAATGTGAGATGGCAGAAGTGTGCTGCATAGGAGGCAGCTGTGCCTAAACCCCTGTCAGAGTTTCTGCAGAGAGAGCGCACAATTTGGGTCACCAAAGATGGTTGATAGTGCCTGCTAGAAAACATCCCAGCTAAACAGCACCTGACCACTGGCCTGCAGTGGAGAGAGGCCCAGGCCAACACCTCTCCAATCACCAGGTTGACTACCAGGTCTACCTTGGCCTGGTCGGACGAGTATATTTGAGGGCAAAGCAAGAACGATAGGCAGCACTTGTTCATGAAGCCTCGAAATTGGGAACAATCCCCACTGAAGCACTCCGGGAGGGGGACAACAGGTCCTGGCTCAGGTCAGGACGTGGTCAGTAGCAGGCCTGGGGTGTATTGTTCTCTGGACAGAGTTGATGGACTGGCCCCTGCAATTCCTGATTCTCAGCAACCAGCTCTGCCATCTGCACCTGCATGGCTTGGTTGTCTGTTTGGAGGTGGGGCACCTATTCATAGAGCACCAGCACTCCTGGGGGAAGGAGGCACTCTGCTGGGTTCATATCAGGCTGGACCCAACTCAGAGGGGTTGGTGGGCTGAACAAACTGTTGTAGACTGGAATATAGGCAATCAGGCCTCATGGTTTGAGCAATGGTGGTCATGTCTAGTGGCCAAAGCAGGAGTCAGAAGCCAGGAACTGGAGGTCAGTGATGGAGACAAATTTGGGAGTCAATCCAAGTGTCAGAGCTGTGGTCAGAGTCCAGCATTGAGCCAAGGCTTGGAGCCGGAGTCAGAGCCAGGAATCAAGCCACTGGTCAGAGCTGTGGTCAGTAGACAGCAGTTAGAACTAAGGAGCAGGGATCTGGAACAAGGCAGGAATGCAGGTACCAGGAACAGACAGAAAGGCAGGAATAAGGCAGGGCTTGGGAGTCAGGCGAGAAGGCAGTGTCCAAAGTAGCAGCCAGCCAGTGATGCACGTAGTTGCTCAGACAAATTTCTGTGCCTCCTTCTGGCTTAAATTGTGAGTCTGAGCCAATCAGAGAGGCCAGACATCTCCAATTGGGAGCTTTGTGGGTGATGCGTAAGGTGAACTAGAGTCCACCAGGCCACACTCCCTGCCAGTACCAGTGAGCTGCTGGGTGGTAGCTGCAGGCTGAGGACTGGCTGGAGACCCATGCTTGAGACTTGTGATTCCCCCATACCTCTAGTGGGATCTGGGCAGACAAATCTTGAGGAAGAAAGAGAGGCTATTTACCTTACAATAACTGGATGCTTTTGTTCACATGGATCCCATGACCTGCCCTCCTTCCCCACTGATATGGAGTCCTTTAGTGGGATGTTTTGTAGTAGTGAAGGAACTGAGTGGTGGTAGGGGCTGCTGCACTCTTTATACCTTTGGGAGTGGGAACATTTGCGAACTGAGCAGATGCTGCTGGCCACAAATATTCTGAGCTCATGAAAATGCAGCCCTTCAGTGGGATCTGCATGGACAAAGCATCTTGAAGAACTCCCCTTATTGTAAGGTGGAGAGCCTTTGTTTGTTTACCAATAAATGAATTTCCTTGATAGGAGCCTTTGCATATTCACATTAGCTGCCCACTTCCCCTCTTCCTCAGAGCCCTGTTGCTCCACCAGGCTCTGCAGTTCGGGGGGAAAGAACTGAGATGTTTGGGGTCCCCTGTCCCTCTTATGTTCTCATCTCCTGAATGTTGGGAACACCAGGGGAAAGCGCACAGATGCCACAATAGGGATTGCTTGCAGAAAGTGTCATTGGTCTGCTGCATATGCCCAACTAGGTTGTCTCATTTTGACCTGAGTGGTTAGCTGTTATTCAGGATCATGTAGGCCATTTCTGCTAGGAGGAGAAATTGAAGAGAGTCGGGTACTTCTTTGATGAAATCCTGTTAATTTACCAAGAACATACAAAGTCCTGTTTTCCCTGACCACAGTAGGAATCAAACTGTATGAGATAGTCCCTTTGCTCACAATTCCAAGCCTCATTTTAACCAGTGCTCTACCCAAGAGCTCTCTCTCATAGCTTTTTCTCATGTGCATGCTACAAGTACTTCTCTGACTGTCTCTGAGGCTTCCTTGATACAGTCTTTGTGTGCTTCTCTTGTGTATTTTTCTCCTTTCTCTCTCTCTCTCTCTCTCACACACACACACACACACACACACACACACACACACACCTGCAATCAAAATAATCCCCCACCCTGTGTTTTTATTAGACCTCTGGGAAACCCCTTGGATTGCACAGGCTTGCAGGCAGTCTAGTCCTTAGCCAGTGGCTTTCCCTGTTCCAGCTATCACCAGACAAAGGTGATATTAAATTGTTCCCTCATTTACTCTGAATGGCAGGCGGCTATCGCACCCAACAGCTCCAGTGAGATGGTGTGTGTTGTGTATTTGGTTGTCATGGTTTTGTTGCTATGGCAACTGAGTTAGATTATTATGGGCTAGCTCAACCGGTTTCAACCGGCTGAGGTGCTCTCTGTATATATGTAAATAAAATGGAGGTTTTGGTTAGCTGCCTGCTCTCTGGCCTCAAGTGATTGCTTCCTACACCGGCTGCCCCAAGGATACAACAGTGTGTCTGCCCAATCCCCTGCATAACAGTGTATTTCTTTGAGATGAGCCTACACAGTCACTGATAAATAACCTTCATTTACTGCGTCTCTTCATGTACATATCCTCCCCGCATGCAGACATCAGTTTTTTACCCTGTGGGTTTGTCTAGATTAGCGTAAACTGTTAAATTTGTGTCCTGCAACAAATGTTCATGGAGCACCTAGATTAGCATTTACAGTTGTTGATTGAAATTAAAACAGGAGCACAAACTCTAATCGGGACAAACTTTTATCATTTCTCTGAAGCTCAGGCTTGTTTTCAATAAGGGGAACAGTGCAGAAATTCAGTAAGAAATTGTTTATCATTCAACCTTACCTTAGACTTTACCCTGCCTCCCCTCACCACTCTGCCCCGTCCCCTTCTATTATCTTTCTGCTCCTTCCCTTCTTTCTCTGTGTGTACTAAGGGCAGAAGCCAACACCTTGGAGCTTTTACTCCGTTACAAACTAAACTCATCCTTGATTTTTCACTCTGATCAGGAACTGCGTTGTTATTCCACATCTGGCAAGAACCTGGCATTGCATCCACGTCACCACAACTGCTGGAAAGAATCAGTGAAATGTAACCAGTGATTGACCTCCAAACCACCGATACCAGGAGACCCATTGAAGAGTTGGTGACGGAATCTGCAGAGAGAGAGAGACACCCATCCACTTCCGAGGGGTGACAGGAAATGACCTGACTCCTGCTCCCCTGAGGGTAATGATCTTCCTCCATGCCCCTTGTTGTGCCCCATTTGCCTATCAGTGGCCTGAACTACATCACTGAGCTCTCTACAGGTTCTGCTGGGCATGTCAAATGACAGCATCTCTCATAGTCTGGACCCATGCAAAGATTACAGCTCCAACCACCGGCTGCACCTGGTTGGGTACAGCCTGATCTTTGTGGCAGGTTTGATGCTCAATGCTATGGCACTCTGGGTCTTCCTGCGCTACCTGCACCTCAAGTCTGTGGTGAGCATCTATATGTTCAACCTAGCAGTAAGCGACCTGCTCTTCACACTCTCGCTGCCACTACGGCTCTATTACTACTCCAGCCAGCACTGGCCTTTTGGCAATTTCCTTTGCCAGGTGTCTGGCTCCCTCTTCCAGATCAACATGTATGGCAGCTGCCTCTTCCTCATGTGCATCAGCCTGGATCGCTATGTTGCCATTGTCCACCCACTCCGCTGGCGCCACCTTCGGCGGCCCAAGGTGGCCCGGCTGCTCTGTCTGGTGGTGTGGGTGCTTATCCTGGTGGGCTCTGTTCCGGCTGCTGGTGTACACAGGTCAAGTTCCTGCATCAAAGGGAACCAGACCATCGCTCTGTGTTTCGAAAGCTTCAGTGATGGCCTGTGGCAGAAAGGCATCTTCCCACTGGTCATCCTGGCTGAAATCCTGGGCTTTCTCTTGCCACTGACCTCTGTGACGTACTGCTCAATTAGAATCTTCCAGAAGCTATGCCAGGCCAGCGAGACACAGAGCCTGCGCCAGCAGAAGACTATCCGCCTGCTCGTGGTGAATTTGGTAATCTTCATCATCTGCTTTGTGCCCTACAACACTACTCTGGCAGCCTATGGGATGATAAAGGCCCACGTGATCCAGGCTGAGCCGCCAGTTCGGGACTCCGTGCGCCAGGCGCTTATTGTCACGGTGCTGTTGGCCAGCATGAACTGCTTTCTGGACCCCCTAATTTACTACTTTAGCACTGAAGGTTTCCGTAACACCTTCAAGAAGCTCCGGCGGGGCCAGGCCTGGGACTCCGACACAGGGATGGCCAAGACTCAGGTCACACAGACGAAATGCTATAGAGCACGCTCCAGTCTAGAAGCAAAGCGGTACCCAGTCCAAAACTTCATCCTCCCCAATAAGGACTTGCCACTGGCTCCCATCAAAATATTTTTGAATGGGCCGATCGAGGACTCTGAAATATAATCCTGGAAGTCACGGGGTTGCTGAGTTATAGGGTAGCCATAAGATGCCAGGAAGATTGTGGGAGTTGGCTAGAGTGTACCCTGATCAAACTGGAGAAGCTTAGTAGGGTGGTAAGGAAATGTGAGGATGGTAAACTTGGTGATGCAAAAATAAATAATGAAAACTCTTTTTCAACAAAATGAGAAATGTTTCTAAAACCCTGTATTCCACTACAGAGAAACATACAGTGGAAAATATGTACCTAGAAAACACACCCACACACAGAGCAATTCTATTTTGTTCTCTTTTACATAGGTTTTTATACCATGCTCATCATTGCAGTATCTGAGTGCACGTTTGTTGTAGAGGTCTCTAGAACACCAGATAAGTTGTAGATAGTGTTGATGTACCTAAAACACACATACTCCTAGGATGTATACTTGTTAAAGATGTACTGAGGGTAGGATTTTCAAAACTGGGAGCTAGATGTACAAAGGGACTTAGATCCTCCCCCGACCTCAGCTGCCACCTAACCCCCCCCCACCTCTCTCACACACACACACAGTTGGAGAACATAAGAACGGCCATACTGGGTCAGACCAAAGATCCATCTAGCCCAGTATTGTGTCTACCGACAGTGGCCAATGCCAGGTGCCCCAGAGGTAGTGAACATAATAAGTAATGATCCAGTGATCTCTCTCTCCTGCCATCCATCTCCACCCTCTGACAAACAGAGGCTAGGGAGGAGGAGGGTGATGGTGGTAGTGTCCCCTCTTATACTGTGTAGCCCAGTGGCTAGAGCGCTCACCCAAAATGTGGGATCCCTGGATGTGGAGCAGGGACTTGAACATGTCTCCCGGCTCCTAGGTAAGTGCCCTCATGACTGCAGTAAGTTCTTCTGAATCTACCCTGTTGAAGTTGTTCCACTAAACACTAAAATAATGAGGCCAGAGAGACAGTAAGACTGACTCTATAGCCTAGTGGTTAGCACACTCACCTGAGAGTCCTGGCTCCAGTGAATATTTAAATATTTGAGTGACATACCCTATAGCCTAGTGGTTAGGGTACTCAGCTGGGAGATGGGGAGCAGGGACTTGAACACAGGTTTCCCATCAGACAAAGTGGGAATTTGAACTCATGTCCCTGTATCTTGGGTGAGTGCCCTAACCACTAGGCCATAGACTATAAAATGACCACAGTTCATTAATGCACTTTGATCTACTCCTTTTTCAAAGAGGAGTAAATCAAAGTCCATTAACCAACTTTTAATGCGAGTCAGCAGGGTCCACACAGATAGTTAATCTGTGGCAATCTAAAGCAGGCTAGCTTCACCTCCCACCTGGCTGTGAACTAAACGATTGTGCAGAGAAGCCCTTTGTAAAAGAACATGCAGTCATTGTAGATGTACATAGTGCATATATGTGCAATAGTTCTACATTTACTCAGAACATACTTGAACCATTTAGAGGTTGTAAATGTATGCAGATGCCAGAGAGAATGTGTACTGGTTGTAGGTATACATGGAACATAGCGAGCCTGGTTCTCATTTTGACTAAGTGTACGTCCTCTCTTTGAGGAGGTGGTGTAAATGCCAGCATGAGGAGACATACCCAGGCTTGCTCTGATGGAGCTAGTATGCTAAAAACAGAGGGTAGACGTAGCAGCATGATGGGCTACATGCCCCAAGATGTGCCTAGCATCTCAGATGAGCTTGTACTCAGACAGCTAGCCCCTCCCAACACTCGTGCCACTGTGTCTACACTTGATCTTTAGCTCAACTAGAGCTAGTCCAGATATCTCTCCTTAAGATGGAATTTACACCCCCAGCTCAAAGTGTAGACATACCTGTAGGCCTCTATACAGTACTCAGGCTGTGTAAAAGACCCTTAACATTGTGTAACTATAATTTACACCCCACTTTAAGGTCCTTTTACACTGCCTGAGTGATGTAAAGTGGCCTTAGTGTAAATCAGAATCAGTCCCAGAGTGTAATGCATACAAAAGTGTGTACTTATTCTAGGTGTACATAGGACACACTTACCAGAAGAAGAGGTACTGGAATATACCCCAAGTGTGTTTAATGGTCATGGATGAATACTCACTGTACAATAAAAAGAACAGGAGTACTTGTGGCACCTTAAAGACTAACAAATTTATTTTAGCATGAGTTTTCGTGAGCTGCAGCTCACTTCTTCGGATGCATAGAATGGAACACACAGACAGGGGATATTTATACATACAGAGAACATGAAAAGGTGGAAGTATGCATACCAACAGGCAGAGTCTAATCAATTGAAATGAGCTATCGTCAGCAGGAGGAAAAAAAACTTTTTGAAGTGATAATTAAGATGGCCCATAGAAGGTGTGAGGAGAACTTAACATAGGGAAATAGATTCAATTGGTGTAATGACCCAACCATTCCCAGTCTTTGTTTAGGCCACAGTTAATAGTATCTAGTTTGCATATTAATTCAAGTTCAGCAGTTTCTCTTTGGAGTCTGTTTTTGAAGTTTTTTTGTTGCAAAATTGCCACCTTCAAGTCTGTCACTGAGTGGTTAGAGAGGTTGAAGTGTTCTCCCACTGGTTTTTGAATGTTATGATTCCTGATGTCAGATTTGTGTCCATTTATTCTTTTGCGTAGAGACTGTCCGGTTTGGCCAATGTACATGGCAGAGGGGCATTGCTGGCACATGATGGCATATATCACGTTGGTAGATGTGCAGGTGTACGAGCCCCTGATGGCGTGTCTGATGTGATTAGGTCCTATGATGGTGTCACTTGAATGGATATGTGGACAGAGCTGGCATCGGGCTTTGTTGCAAGGATAGGTTCCTGGGTTAGTGTTTATGTTGTATGGTGTGTGGTTGCTGGTGAGTATTTGCTTCAGGTTGGGAGGCTGTCTATAAGCGAGGACTGGCCTGTCTCCCAAGATCTGTGAGAGTGAGGGATCATCTTTAAGGATAGGTTGTAAATCTTTGATGCGCTGGAGAGGTTTTAGTTGGGGGCTGTAAATGATGGCTAGTGGTGTTCTGTTATTTTCTTTTTTAGGCCTGTCCTGTAGTAGGTGGCTTCTGGGTACTCTTCTGACTCTGTCAATCTGTTTTTTCACTTCAGCAGGTGGGTATTGTAGGTTTAAGAATGCTTGATAGAGATCTTGTAGGTGTTTATCTCTGTCTGAGGGATTGGAGCAAATACGGTTGTATCTTAGAGCTTGGCTGTAGACAATGGATCATGTGGTGTGTCCGGGATGGAAGCTGGAGGTATGTAAGTAAGTATAGCGGTCAGTGGGTTTCCGGTATAGGGTGGTATTTATGTGACCATCGTTTATTAGCACAGTAGTGTCTAGGAAATGGACCGCTTGTGTGGATTGGTCTAGGCTGAGGTTGATGGTGGGATGGAAATTGTTAAAATCACGGTGGAATTCCTCGAGGGCTTCTTTTCCATGAGTCCAGATGATGAAGATGTCATCAATGTAGCGCAAGTAGAGTAGGGGCGTTAGGGAACGAGAGTTAAGGAAGCGTTGTTCTAAGTCAGCCATAAAGATGTTGGCATACTGAGGGGCCATGCGGGTACCCATAGCAGTGCCACTGACTTGAAGATGTATATTGTCCCCAAATGTGAAATAGTTGTGGGTGAGGACAAAATCACAAAGTTCAGCCACCAGGTTAGCCGTGATATTATCGGGGATACTGTTCCTGATGGCTTGTAGTCCATCTTCGTGTGGAATGTTAGTGTAGAGGGCTTCCACATCCATAGTGGCCAGAATGGTGTTTTCTGGAAGATCACTGATGGATTGTAGTTTCCTCAGGAAGTCAGTGGTGTCTCGAAGATAGCTGGGAGTGCTGGTAGCATAGGGCCTGAGGAGAGAGTCCACATAGCCAGACAATCCTGCTGTTAAAGTACCAATGCTTGAGATGATGGGGCGTCCAGGATTTCCAGGTTTATGGATCTTGGGTAGCAAATAGAATACACCTGGTCGGGGTTCCAGGCATGTGTCTGTATAGATCTGTTCCTGTGCTTTCTCAGGGAGTTTTTTGAGCAGATGGTGTAGTTTCTTTTGGTAATCATCAGTGGGATCAGAGGGTAATGGCTTGTAGAATGTGGAGTTAGAGAGCTGCCTGGCAGCCTCTTGTTCATATTCCGACCTATTCATGATGACGACAGCACCTCCTTTGTCAGCCTGTTTGATTATGATGTCAGAGTTGTTCTTGAGGCTGTTGATGGCATTGTGTTCAGCACGGCTTAGGTTAGACTCTGCCTGTTGGTATGCATACTTCCACCTTTTCATGTTCTCTGTATGTATAAATATCCCCTGTCTGTGTTCCATTCTATGCATCCGAAGAAGTGAGCGGCAGCTCACGCTAAAATAAATTTGTTAGTCTTTAAGGTGCCACAAGTACTCCTGTTCTTTTTGCGGATACAGACTAACACGGCTGCTACTCTGATCACTGTACAATAGTTTTTTGATGTATCTGGAAACACAGACTGCATAATGGTCATAGATGTGCTTGGAACACAGAGGAAATCAGATATTAACATCACCCTATGAAGAATGTGCAGACCTTAATGTTTTACATTGTATTGGTGCTCATGACATTTAGCTAAATGATGATTGATTTTGATGCCTTGCAACAGGCAGATTTCTAGTGTTGGGGAGAAAGTGATGTCACGGAATCCTGTTATGGTGTAATATGTTTACTTGTACCATGATCATATTCTTATGTACAAGACCCCTGTAAATCTTAAACTGAGATAGACCCAGCCACACACAGGCAATGCCAGAAACTCCTGCTTAATCACTAGTGCCAGTCACTAGGAACAGCTGCCTTTCTTGCATTACCACCACTATCCCCTTCCACAGTGGAAGAAGTCAGAAGAAGAGCAGAAGTAGGTTCACCCTTAGCAGATTCATGACACTGCTCTCTGCTGACCTATGGCTGCTCAGCAGAGTCATTACAGTATCTAGAACATTAAAAAGATTGAAAATGTCCAAAAAGGGAGCTTGGAACAAACCCTAAATCCTTGAGCTGCTTCTAAATGAGCAAAGCAGCTCTTTACACCTAAAACCAGACATGCAGTGCTTGGGGGAACTCTGGGATAAAGGTGTTGTGAAGCAGGGGCATTGTCCTGAATGGTTACAGAACTTGAGGCATCCCAACCCAGCTCTCCACTGACCCTCCCTTCCCCTCAGGGAGCTGCTGCTCTCATTACAGAAGTTTGTAGTTGCTGGGGTGTGGATGCTGAACTTCTCCATGGAGAGAGACCTCTGTGCATCATGCCCAGAAGATACAGGCGGTTCTAGAGTGCATGTGTCCTTAGGATGCCACATACATCCCTCTCCTCCCAGCACGCACATCGGCAACAAACCCATCTTGGTTTAAGAAACATCTGCATCTGGAGAACGTTTACTAGTGTTTGAAAGACACACTGATGGGGAAAAGGGCTAAGGGGAGATTAGGGTCTCCTCTGCTGTGTATGAGCCACCCTCATCATATGCCAGCTGGAGGCACGGGGGGAAAAACACACACACACACACACACACACACTGGTTTGGGTTAGAAAAGGCATTACTCTTTTATTCTGGATGTTGTATAATAGTTTGCTGGTGTTATTGCAAACCCCAGTAATTCTGTAGTAGTTTGGGTTGAGAGCATCTGTGCCCTTGTACGTTGGGGTAATTATCCCATCTGACCATTTCAGAGAAGTGGCTACTTTGGAGGGTTAAGTTAAATAACCTTGAAAGGGCTTCCTGGGTGGGTTCAGTGCTATATTACCTACCCTACGTAAAGTCAGGAAATGCCAGTATCAAGGTTGCCTGTGCAACCTTAATTCAGCCCCCTTTTGCATATGCATTATAGTACAGTCTTTAATTCCATGATCACATAGTATTGTCCCCCAAAACCTCTGCCCCATTCAATTCACAGGGTGGAGAGTGCTTATTGAACAGGTAGCTATTCACTGCTTAATTTTATTTTTATCATTAAATGTGTGGCCCCATGTATTATGTACTGCCCAGGGCCCACCATCCAAACACTGCACTGAATGCAGACTTATTCATTTTCTCAGGGGGGTTTCTGTGCTGCTTTCACTAGTATTTTAGTGCTTCACAAACACTATTGTATTTGTCTTCTCAATTCCTCCAGAAACATTTCCACATAAGGAAATTTGAACTTAGGGTTTTCTCCCCTCCTTTTTGTTTCCCCACTCCTTTTTTAAATGAACGTACAGCTGCTAATTTAAAAATAAAAAAGTGAGCAAGTTTTAAAATTGTGCTAATTCCAAAAGCTGTGATTTGAAGAATTTACTAACGTTTGTCAAAATGTATAATACTGCTTGCAAAGTAGAAATTATCCCCATGTTGCATGGAACTGAGGCAGAGCCATAAGGCTAAAATTGTCAAAGATATCAACTAATTTTGAGCACCCAATTTGAGACACTTAGGCCCTGATTTTTCAGAGTTCTTTTCTCTCATCTTTCAGTCAGCCAGCATCGCCGTAGCCAACTTTTCCCCTCTGCTGATTTTCTTCCCCCCAAATCTCTTTTCTTTTAAGGACCTCAAAAGAGAGTGATGGGTGGAATAGTCCATCCCCTCATCATTTTGCCACAAACTAGATCTAATTTCCAAAACCAGTTTTGGTTCATTGATTATCACTCCTGTATTACTCTTGTTTACCAGTCATCTTAACACAGAGGTACCAGTAAAGCCCGTTTTGTTTAAATTAATTCAGTCTTTCTATCTCCTTCTTACTTGTTTCTTAAACAATTTTATATAACAAGACTGTGATGGGTTAGACCCCACCTTCTGGGATGCCACCAGATGTACTGAGATTTCAGAGCCTGCCTGCTCCACTAGCCTGGGCTCCCTCTCCCTGTTTTGCTGAATTAGGCTTTCCAGCCTCTGGCAGCACACAAATGCAGGTAAGGATGCACCAACAGTAGAGTCACACAGAGTCTGCAAATAGCTTTCTGTGAGAAGACTCAGCTAGGAAATCACCCAGCACTCAAGTGCAGCTCCCCTCTGAAAAGTACACACAAAATAATATTGTCTTGTGCTGTAGAGAAATCTATACAACGTAAGCTCATAAAATTTGCCCCCTTCCTCAATGTGGAGGAAGATATGCACAACTTCTTCCCCCGACACCTCCAGTTAGAAATTGCACAAACTGGATTTAATAATAAAACAAGTTTATTAACTACAGACGGCAGATTTTAAGTGATTATAAAGGGATAGCAAACAGAACAAAGCAGATTACTAAACAAATAAAACAAAGCACACATACTAAGCTGAAGATCTTAGAGACTGATTTCAAGAAGTAATTTCTCACCCTGAACGTTGACTAAGGCAGAGTTTCTGTAGCTTAGCGTTCCGGTTATTTCTCTTTACAGACTAGACTCCTCTGTCTCAGTATGGACTCAGCCCTTGCCTTGCCCACCATTGAGTTCCTTTGTCTCTTCAGGTACTTTCAGCAGTCTTTCTTCTTGGACAGGAAGGCAATGGAGAATAGTCCCGTTTGCCTTATTCCCCAGCCTTAAATAAGATTTACACAAAGCAGGAATCTTTTGTTTCCCAGTCTGGACCGCCCCCTCCTTTTAGTGGAAAATTACTAGAAGTCCAAGATGGTGTTTAGTAGCAGGTGACAGGACCACCTGACCTAGTAGTGTTACAGCGACATCCCAAGACGCCTCTCAGGAAGAAGAGAGATTAGTATCTTCAAAGTCTTATTGTTTCTTCCTAATGGCCCATCAAAGCTGATGGCCTATTGTCTGGTAGGTATCTCCCAAATACACACACAGTTGTAACTGTTACATAGTCACTGTTCCTAACTTTAGATACAGAAATTATACATGCATACAAATTGGATAATCACATTCAGTAAATTGTAACCTTTCCAATGATACCTTACAAGACCCATCTTGTATAAAATATATCAGTTATGCCATATCCATATCATAAGCATATTTCCATAAAGAATATGGGTGTAACGTCACATGGTCATTGTGACAATTTATTAACTCACTCAATTTTATAGTTGATCTTACAATTAGGGTAAATGTGTAGGCCCAATTTTCACAACACCACTGACCACATCCTTGCCTTACAGTGATTAATTAACAAACTTGTATACTACAAAATGAGGAAAAGATATTGCCTGCTTCACGGATTTTTTTAATAATTTTTTCACACAATCTGGCTGTGATGGAATGGAGAAACTGCCAGCCAGCATGGCAGGAGTTAAAGAGAGGCCTTTGTGCCCAGCTAGGCCCAACCCATTATACCTGCAGCCAATGCCAGGCCTGGAGGAGGGAGAAAAGGAGAAAGCCCAGCTCAGTTTGGGACTGACTGGTGAAGAAGCAGGAGCTAGCTGCCTGCCCGAGATGAAGGGTTACTAGCCTGCCAGTTAAGGCAACCACCAGGAAGTAAGTGATGTGGCAGAGACCTAGGAGCCTCAGGCAACTGAGGTATCTGGATGACTGAGGGCCAGAGACATTGTGGGGTTTGGCCTTACCAAATGTATAGCTGCCTCACCCGAAGGAACTTAGAACTGTGGCAGGATGCTGCCCAAGGTCTGTGAGTGGGTGCTATTGGAGGCAAGCCACCCAGTGAATTGGACTACAGGGGCCATGCCCCAAACTGAAGGGACAGTGGTAGGAAGTAACCCAGGGCAATGGATTTAGATTTCATGCTGTGAAGGGCCATGATTCTGGGGTTGACTTGCAGAGGGCCCTGGGCTGGGACCTGGTAGCAAGGGAGAGCCCAGGTCCCTCTGCCTTACTACCTAAAAGACTGAGGCATCTTGAGCAAGGAAACAAGGTGCTGGAGGTAAGGTGCACCAACCACTAGGTTGCCTGGCCCTCCAAGCACCCTGTTACACTGGCATATGGAACTGAACCTTAAATTATTACAAAGTGGAATTGGTAAAAAAGCGTAGGCTTAAATCCACGTACTGCTCTATCAAATTTAGAATAAAAGCAAACAAAGTGAAACAGAGGCCTTCATGAAGAGGAGTAAAATAAGGATGTAACCTCAGCCTGAGATTTTCAACATATGCATCCATGACCTGCTTGTTGTATTGTAATAATCCTTGACCCAGAACTCCCACTAACCACCCCAGAAGTAAAGTGTATATCTTTATTATTTACATCTTTTGTCATGCACCTTGTCATCTACAAGTGTGATGTGAACATAAGAACAGACCAGATCATATAGAGTCAGACCAATGGTCCATCTAGCCCAGTATCCTGTCTTCCAACAGTGGCTGGTGCCAGATGCTTCAGAGAGAGTTAACAGAACAGGGCAATTTTGAGTGATCCATCCCCTTGCCCAGGCCCAGCTTCTAGCAGTCAGGTGCTTAGGGACACTCAGAGCATGGGGTTGCATCCCTGACCATCTTGGATAATAGACATCGACTGACCTATCCTCCATGAACTTATCTAGGTTTTTTTTAAACCCAGTTATATTCTTGACCTTCACAACATCTACTGGCAATGAGTTCCAAAGGTTGGTTGATTGTTGTGAAGAAGTACTTCCTTATGTTAGGTTTAAACCTGCTGCCTATTAATTTCATTGGGTGACCCCGGGTTTGAGAGTTATGTGAAGGCATAAATAACACTTTCTTCACACCATTCATCATTTTTTATAGGAGGGAATATGATAAAAGTCTAATTGTCTCTTTTTGAGGCTGAACAGTCCCAGTCTTTTCAATCTCTCCTCATATTTCCCCTAATCATGTTGTTGCCCTTCTCTGTACTTTTTCTGATTATTTATATATATTTCAAGATGTGATGATCAGAACTGCATGCGATATTCAAGGTGTGAGTGTATCATGGATTCGTATAGGGGCATTATGACATTTTCTGTCTTTTTTTTAAATGTATCCCTTTCCTAATGGTTCCTAACTTTGTTTGCTTTTTTGACTGCCACTGCACACTGAGCAGATGTTTTCAGAGAACTATCCACACTAACTAAGATCTTTGAGTGGTAACAGCTAATTTAGTACTAGTCACTTTGTATGTATAGTTGTTTGTTTTCCAATGACCATTACTTTGCATTTATCAACACTAAATTTTATCCGCCATTTTCTTGTCCAGTAACCCACTTTTGTGAGATCCCTCTGCAACTCTTTGCGGTCTGCTTTGGATTTAGCTCTCTTGAGCAATTTTGTAGAGTCTGCAAACTTTGCCACCTCACTGTTTATCCCTTTTTCCAGATCATTTATAAGTACGTTGAACAGCAGTGATTCTGTAAGTCACTTTTGAAAATGATATTTTGGCTCCAAAATCACTTAAGGTCAGATTCAGAAATGTACTTAGGAGCCTAACTGCTTTTTTAGGCATTGAAGTCCAATATTTAGCCCCCATTAACACTCCCCAAACCACTGCTCAGCTTCCATCTAACCCTGTAGGTGTCTAAATTTCCATTGGTGGGTGTGTGCAAAGCTGCTTAAGTCCTGATGCCACCACCCAGCTAATCAGCTGCTTGGTGCCCTTACCCATGCTTAAGCCCCAGCAGAATTCTCAGATTAGGTGTTTTTCCCCATCTCTCCCCAGAGGGGCCTGAGCTAGTAGCCATGCTCTTCACTCACCTAACCAGCACAAAGGACAGCTGAGGCAAGCAGGCCATATCTGTGTCCCCAGTAGTCCAGTGGTTAGGGCACACATCTGGGAGATGCAAGTTCAAATCATAGCTCTGCATGATTTGGAGCAGGGACTTGCTCTACCTGGATGTGGAGACTGGAGTTCAACTGCCAGGGTATTCTGGTTAGTGGGTATTCTGGTTATGGCTCTCTCAATCGCTCCTGCTGGAGCTGGTCCATTTCAAATAAATAATTAAATATTTATTGTCTCAAGGATCTGAACCTGGGCTATCAAGTAAATTTCTTGCTTTTTCTCGCTATTTGGAAATGTGGTCCAATTAATTATTTACACAAAGTGGGAACAGCTCTAGAAGGAGAGATTGAGAAATCCCTCCACCCCCACCCCAGGATACCCAATAGCCCAGTGGTTTGGGCATTCACTGCCGAGGTGGGTTCAAGTCCCTCCTACTCCAAATCAGGCAGCCCAGAGCTGTGGTCTTCAGTCTCCTGCATAGAATATCAGGGTTGGAAGGGACCTCAGGAGGTCATCTAGTCCAGTCCCCTGCTCAAAGCAGGATCAATCCCCAACTAAATCATCCCAGCTAGGGTTGTGTCAAGCCAGGCCATAAAACCTCTAAGGAGGAGATTCCACCACCTCCCTAGGTAACCCATTCCAGTGCTTCACCACCCTCCTAGTGAAAATCCCCCTTCCTCCCCACCCAATATCCAACCTAAACTTCCCCCACTGCAACTTGAGACCATTGCTCCTTGTTCTGTCATCAGGTACCACTGAGAACAGTCTAGATCCATCCTCTCTGGAACCCCCTTTCAGGTAGCTGCTTTCAACTATCAAATCCTGCCTCATTCTTCTCTTCAGCATACTAAATTATCCCAGTTCCCTCAGCCTCTCCTCATAAATCATGTGCTCCAGCCCCCTAATCATTTTTGTTGCCCTCCACTGGACTCTTTCCAATTTCTCCACATCCTTCTAGCAGTGTGGGGCCCAAAACTGGACACAGTACTCCAGATGAGGCCTCACCAATGCGGAATAGAGGGGAATGATCACGTCCCTTGATTTGCTGGCAATGCTCCTACTTATACAGCCCAAAATGCCATTAGCCTTCTTGGCAACAAGGGCACACTGTTAACTCTCATCCAGCTTCTTGTCCACTGTAACCCCTAGGTCCTTTTCTGCAGAACTGCTGCCCAGCCATTCGGTCCCTAGTCTGTAGCAGTGCATGGGATTCTTCCGTCCTAAGTGCAAGACTGTGCACTTGTCCTTGTTGAACCTCATCAGGCTTCTCTTGGCCCAATCCTCTAATTTGTCTAGGTCCCTCTGTATCCTATCCCTATCCTCCAGCATATCTACCACTCCTCCCAGTTTAGTGTCATCTGCAAACTTGCTGAGGGTGCAGTCCACACCATCCTCCAGATTATTAATGAAGATATTGAGCAAAATCAGCCCCAGGACCGACCCTTGGGGCACTCCGCTTGATACCAGCTGCCAAGTAGACGTGGAGCCATTGATCACTACCCGTTGAGCCCAATGATCTAGCCAGCTTTCTATCCACCTTATAGTCCATTCATCCAGCCCATATGTCTTTAAATTGCTGGCAAGAATACTGTGAGATGTATCAAAAGGTTTGCTAAAGTCAAGGAATAACATGTCCACTGCTTTCCCCTCATCCAGAGCCAGTTATCTCCAGGGTGACCAGATGTCCCAATTTTGGGGTCTCTCACATAGGCACCTATTACCCCCCACCTCCTGTCCTGATTTTTGACACTTGCTATCTGGTCAGCCTAGTTATCTCACCATAGAAGGTAATTAGGTTAGTCAGGCATGACTTGCCCTTGGTAAATCCATGCTGACTCTTCCTGATCACTTTCCTCTCCTCTAAGTGCTGCAAAATTGATTCCTTGAGGACCTACTCCATGATTTTTCCAGGGACTGAGGTGAGGCTGATTGGCGTGTGGTTCCCCAGATCCTCCTTCCTTTTTTAGAACCCTCGGATGCAGCGCATCTGGCCCCATGGACTTGTGCCCATCCAGCTTTTCTAAATAGTCCTGAAGCACTTATTTCTCCACAGAGGGCTGGTCACCTCCTCCCCATACTGTGCTGCCCAGTGCAGTAGTCTGGGAGCTGACCTTGTTCGTGAAGACAGAGGCAAAAAAAGCATTGAGTACATTAGTTTTTTCCACAACCTCTGTGACTAGGTTGCCTCCCCCATTCAGTAAGGGGCCCACTTTCCCTGACCACCTTGTTGCTAACATACCTGTAGAAACCCTTCTTGTTACTCTTAACATCCCTTGCTGGCTGCAACTCCAAGTGTTATTTGGCCTTCCTGATTTCACTCCTGCATGCAAGAGCAATATTTTTATACTCCTCCCTGGTCGTTTGTCCAAGCTTCCACTTCTTGTAAGCTTCTTTTTTGTGTTTAAGATCAGCAAGGATTTCACTGTTAAGCCAAGCTGGTCGCCTGCCATATTTACTATTCTTTCTACACATCAGGATGGTTTGTTCCTGCAACCCCAATAAGCATTCTTTAAAATACAACCAGCTCTCCTGGACTCCTTTCCCTGTCATGTTATTCTTCCAGGGGATCCTGCCCATTAGTTCCTTGAGAGAGTCAAAGTCTGCTTTTCTGAAGTCCAGGGTCCATATTCTGCTGCTCTCCTTTCTTCCTTGTATCAGGATCCTGAACTCAACCATCTCATGGTCACTGCCTCCCAGGTTCCCATCCACTTTTGCTTCCTCTACTAATTCTTCCCTGTTTGTGAGCAGCAGGTCAAAAAGAGCTCTGCTGCTAGTTGGTTCCTCCAGCACTTGCACCAGGAAATTGTCCCCTACACTTTCCAAAGACTTCCTGGATTGTCTGTGCACCGCTGTATTGCTCTCCCAGCAGATATCGGAGTGATTGAAGTCCCCCATGAGGACCAGGGCCTGTGATCTAGTAACTTCAGTTAAGTATCAGAGGCGTAGCCGTGTTAGTCTGGTTCTGTAGAAGCAGCAAAGAATCCTGTGGCACCTTATAGACTAACAGACGTTTTGCAGCATGAGCTTTCGTGGGTGAATACCCACTTCTTGCATCCGAAGAAGTGGGTATTCACCCACGAAAGCTCATGCTGCAAAACGTCTGTTAGTCTATAAGGTGCCACAGGATTCTTTGTAACTTCAGTTAGTTGCCTGAAGAAAGCCTCATCAACCTCATTCCCCCTGGTCTGGTGGTCTATAGCAGACTCTCACCATGACATCACCCTTGTTGCTCACACTTCTAAACTTAATCCAGAGACTGTCAGGTTTTTCTGAAGTTTCATACTGAAGCTTTGAGCAGTCATACTGCTCTCTTACATACAATGCAACTCCCCCATGTTTCCTCTCCTACCTGTCCTTCCTGAACAGTTTATATCCATCCATGGTAGTACTCCATTCATGTGAGTTATCCCACCAAGTCTGTTATTCCAATCACATCATAATTCCTTGACTGTGCCAGGACTTCCAGTTCTCCCTGCTTATTTCCCAGCTTCTTGCATTTGTGTATAGACACTTGAGATAACTCGCTGATCATCCTGCTTTCTCAGTATGAGGAAGGGTCCTCCCCTCTTTCACTCTCATGCTTCCTCCTGGTATCTCACTTATCTCAGGTCTTTGGTCTCCTTCCCCCGTGAACCTAGTTTAAAGCCCTCCTCACTAGGTAAGCCAGCCTGCTTGTGAAGATGCTCTTCCTTCTCTTCGTTAGGTGAAGCCTGTTTTTGCCTAGCACTCCTTCTTCTTGGAACACCATCCCATGGTCAAAAAAATCCAAAGCCTTCTCTCCGACACCACCTGCGTAGCCATTTGTTGACTTCCACGATTCAACAGTCTCTACCTGGCCTTTTCCATCCACAGGGAGGATGGACGAGACCACCACTTGCACCTCAAACTCCTTTATCCTTCTTCCCAGAGCCATACAGACTGCAGTGATCTGCTCAAGGTCATTCTTGGCAGTACCATTGGTGCCCGTGTGGAGAAGCAGGAAGAGGTAGTGATCCAAAGGCTTGATGAGTCTCGGCAGTCTCTCCATCACATCATGAATCTTAGCTCCTGGCAAGCAGCACACTTCTCGGTTTTCCCGGTTGGGATGGCAGATAGATGACTCAGTCCCCCTTAGGAGGAAGTCCCCAACGACCACCACCTGCCTTTGGGTGGGGGAGGGCCCTAACTACTGGGCTATTGGTGCTAAAGGGGACTCTCTCTTTGAGAGAGGGCTGCCTTGGCTGATCGGGTTCAACAAGGACAAGTGCTGAGTCCCGCACTTAGGACAGAAGAATCCCATGCACTGCTACAGGCTGGGGACCGACTGGCTAAGCAGCAGTTCTGCAGAAAAGGATTTGGGGATACAGTGGATGAGAAGCTGGATACAAGTCATCAGTGTGTCCTTGTTGCCAAGAAGGCCAACAGCATATTGGGCTGCATTAATAGGAGCATTGCCAGCAGATCAAGGGAAGTGATTATTCCCCTCTATTCAGCACTGGTGAGGCCACATCTGGAGTATTGCGTCCAGTTTTGGGCCCCCACTACAGAAAGGATGTGGATAAACTGGAGAGAGTGTGGGGCCAATTATACTTATTGGAACAAAACCCCCAATAGAAACCCTACACCTGTAGTTCTTCAAACAATTACTCCAGTACCCAGGAACCTCAACAATAACAGAATAGAACTGGGTAGAGTCCCCCTGCTAATAAATATGGAAGACTCAACTTGGTGTCAACTCAGCCAAACTAACTAACATGCCTTCACCCCAAAACATTAGAGGATCCAAAATTAAATTCAAGTGAAAGCATGATCCACTCCTATGTATTATCTCTCCCCAGGCTCAACAACTCTAATCTCCTATAACAAACACCACAACACAAAACTGAAAAGTCCTCAGGATAGCAGACTAGCACCTAAAACACCAATGAGAGTCATTGGGAAGAAAAAAAACCCCACAACAAAAACAAAGTGGACTGGCTTAGATCCCTGCACAGAACTATCATGATAGCAGATACTTCACTACATTGCAATGTGAAAAGCTAAGGAAGATTCTCACCAACTACGGAATCAGTGACTATATGCTAGTAGTGGAAACTGGGAAATAACATAGTCCAAATCCAGAGGGGAACAACTGTGCAACCACAGGTGACAGAAGTGAGTAAGAGACACTTTCTTGATCCCTCGTATTTCAGAGACTAGAGTGGAAAGTGACTTAGTCAGATTCTCAGAAACAGACTCTTAATTTCAAAGGGATGAGGAAAGACTGTTCCTGAACCTGAGAGACAGAGAGAAATGGTAGAGACAGCATCTGTCATAGGTCTCACCCCCACTTGGAGCTGTTGGGTTCCAATGTGGGGACCTGCTTTAGTTTCCCTCTAAACTAAAATCCTAGTTTAGATCTACTACGCTGCCACCAGTCAGATTCAAGTGTCTGACACACTGCCTGTTCCCCCAACTTTCCCTGGGGAACACAGATTCAATGTCCCTGAATCTCTACACACAGGGAAGCAGCCCACTTCCCCCCCTCCCTCTCTCCTAGCCACTCTGGAGAGATATACACCGAGTCAAATCCTTGACTCAACACAAAGAGGGACTTACCTCCCTCTCCCCTTCCCTAGTCCTGGAAAGAGATACCTGATTCAAACTGCTTGAATCAAACCCAGGAGGAACTCTCTCTTCCCCCCTCCCCTTCCCCTGAATTTCCACAAGAGAAGGAATTAACCAAGTCCAAAGAAAAGAAAAGAATTTATTAAAGAATAAAAAGAAAAGTCACTATCTCTGTAACCAAATGAAACAATACAGGGTCTAAACTTATCAATCTCTGGAGAGAATTCCCCCTCCTTTCTTTCTCAGTAAAAGCAATCACAGTACAGACTTAAAGAAATTCTATAGCAAACCACAGAATTGCAAATACAGAAGTAAAAGTATAAGAATACTAGTTCCTTGCTAATACTCATTAGCTTGAATAGAAGAATTTGTTGCAGAAACCTGGGAGGACTTGATTAAGATGTCTGGACTCTCTTAATACCCAAGAGAGACTCTAAGAAAACAAAGAACAGGAAAAAAAAACCTCCACAGGGATTTGAAAATATCTTGTCCCTGATTGGTCCTCTGGTCAGGTGTCCACAGGTACTGCTTGTTAACCCTTTACAGGTAGACAAAAACCTTAACCCTTAACTAACTGTTTATGACAGCATCACTCTATAGAACAATCTGCCGCTGTATCAGGAATGGATACTGATAACAAATGGGGACATAGGATCTAAACCTGAAGAATAGGATGAGGCCTGGAACAGACAGTGTAGAGAGCTTATTCCTTCACTCTCCCACTTCCCTGGTCTTCTCACATGAACAGAGAGCAACAATACCCAAAATCCAAAGGTGCAAACAATTTGATGTTTATTGGGGTGAACTTCCAGCAAGCTTAAAGCCAAGTTCCTTTTTCCTTATTTTTGAATCTCAACTTACTTCTTGTTTGCCCCTAATTTATATAGTAATATTCACAGCTATACCTTAACCAATCATTCTACTAAAATTTACCTAACCAATCCTAACATATTGTAACATGATTAGCTACCCAATTATATCCCACCACCTTAGTTTACACCCAGCAAAATTAATTATACAGCAGACAGAAAATCACAGAACCAGACAGAGACCATGCAAATAAACATACAAAACAATATAGAAATGAGGATTCCACAACTACATCTATACAGACGTAAGGGTTTTCCAGCTGTGTCTATTGATAAGTGCGTTCTTACCAGACAGCAAACTATTAAACTAATTCTTTCACATTTTCTAGGCTCTTCCCTTTCTCTGGAGGTGATAGATCAGATCACCTTCCTAACAGCCCCAGGGCTTGGCTACACTTGCAGGTGTGCAGCGCTGGGAGTTACAGCTGTCTTCGTACAGCTGTGTAGGGAAAGCGCTGGAGTGTGGCCACACTGACAGCTACCAGCACTGCAGTGTGGCCACATTTGCAGCGCTGTTGGGAGTGGTGCATTATGGGCAGCTATCCCACAGAGCACCTCATCCCATTTTGGCACCGTAGGTTGTGGGAAGGGGACGGAAGGGTGCGGGTCATTCCGCTTCCTGTCCCAACGCCCCGTGATGCATCGCTTCACATCCCAGCAGTCACTGTTTTTTCCGTCCACATTTGGTGCCATTGTGACTCTCCCAACGGTTTCTGTGCAGCACGATTTCTGTGGGAAATGGAGCCTGAGCTGCTGAGGAATATGCTGATGAGTCTCGCCAGCACATCACGTTTGGCAGTTGAGCTATTCCTTAAGATCCAAAGTGACAGTGAGGAGTCCGACGATGATGATATCGAGTCACCTGATGCGTATGACACTAAATTGCTTGTGGCATTCACGGAAATGCTCAGCACCGTGGAACGTTGCTTTTGGGCTCAGGAAACACGCACTGAGTGGTGGGATCACATTGTCATGGAAGTCTGGGATGACAAGCAGTGGCTGCAGAACTTTTGGATGAGAAAAGCCACTTTCATGGGACTGTGTGCTGAGCTCGCCCCCACCCTGCTGTGCAAGGACACGAGATTGAGAGCTGCCCTGATGGTGGAGAAGCGGGTGGCTATTGCAATCTGGAAGCTGGCAACTCCAGACAGCTACCGATCCGTCGGGAACCAGTTTGGAGTGGGAAAGTCGACCGTTGGAATCATGTTGATGCAAGTTTGCAAGGCCATTAATCGCATCCTGCTAAGAAGAATCGTGACTCTGGGGAACGTGCAGGACATTGTGGATGGCTTTGCACAAATGGGTTTCTCTAACTGTGGAGGGGCGATAGATGGGACGCATATTCCTATTCTGGCACCATCCCACCTAGCATCCGAGTACGTTAATCGGAATGGGTATTTCTCTATGGTTCTCCAGGCGCTTGTGGATCACCGTGGGCGTTTCATTGACATTAACACAGGCTGGCCTGGAAAGGTGCATGATGCACGCATCTTTCGGAACAGTGGCCTGTTCAGGAAGCTGCAGGCCGGGACTTTTTTCCCAGACTGGAAGATCACAGTAGGGGATGTCAAAATGCCCATTGTGATCCTTGGAGACCCCGCTTACCCGTTAATGCCTTGGCTCATGAAACCCTATACAGGGAAGCTTGACAGGAGCAAGGACCGGTTCAACTACAGGCTGAGCCGGTGCCGAATGACTGTGGAGTGTGCTTTTGGCCGTTTAAAAGCTCGCTGGAGATCTCTGTATGGGAAGCTAGACTTGGGGGAAAGCAGCATCCCTGCAGTTATATCCGCGTGCTGTACCCTCCATAATATTTGTGAAGGGAAGGGTGAAACATTCAGTCAGGCATGGACCTCTGAGGTTCAACGCCTGGAGGCTGAATTTGCACAGCCAGAGAGCAGGGCTACTAGAGAGGCCCAGCACAGGGCTACAAGGATTAGGGATGCCTTGAGGGAGGAATTTGAAAGCCAACAGTAATGTGTGGTGCCTTGCATGGGAGTGAAGTGCAGTGGTTACAATGTTAGTAGGAATTTGTTTTTCCTAAAATGATTTGCAGTGCCTGTTTCTTTCCTGGGCTATGGTATCTTTGACTTTCTGCAATAATAAAGACTGTTTTCAAAGCCAAGAATTCATTTATTGAAAAGAAAATAAACTTTCTTAACAGACACAACATTTGGGTATGGCTGGAGAGTCTTGCCCGCATGCTCGGGGTTCAGCTGACCGCCATATTTGGGGTCGGGAAGGAATTTTCCTCCAGGGTAAATTGGCAGTGGCTCTGGAGGTTTTTCGCCTTCCTCCGAAGCATGGGGCAGGGGTCGCTTGCTTAAGGAGTGGGTGGATCGGCTTATGTGGCCTGCATCTTGCAGGAGGTCAGACTAGATGATCATAATGGTCCCTTCTGATCTTGAATTCTATGATTCTATGATTCTTTTGGGAACCTAAAAGGGCCAGGGTGAGGAACTGTACAGTCACAGGTTTGACTATGTCCTGTCTGGAGTGCTGTGCAATGAGTGCTGCACTTCAGGATGAAAATACTGCATGGTGATGGGGGTTGAGTGCATAGGGTAAGGGTCGTAGTTCTCAGGGCTGGTTGGTGAACGTACAGGTGTTGGGGGCAGCTGGTGGTGGTAAGAACCTGGATGCTGGGGAAGGGGGTTTGGAGCTGATATTGGGGCACAAGGGAAAGAGCTTTGGGACGGGGGCGGGCCGGCACGGTAGTGCTCTGCCTGCATGGCTACGAGTGACTGGATAGAGTCCACTTGGCGCGCCAGGATGCTTATCAGCTGCTTTGTGCTTTTCTTCCTGGCCGCTGCGTTTCTCTGGCGGATCCTGCTTTCCCTTTCCCTCCAGTCCTGCAGTTTTTTCCTCCAGTCCTGCACTTTTTTACTCTCTCTGGCAGACTGATCCATAACTGCTTTCAGCATGTCTTCTTTGCTTTTTCGCAGCTTCTTCCTGAGGTTTTGTAGCCTCTGAGCAGTCGATGATACGGGCAGTCCAGTAGTCAAGGACACTTTTAGAAAGGCAAAAATGGCAACAGTTAACCGAGGCAGCATTGTTTAAAATCTCATCCAGACAGTTATTCCCACACAGTGAAGGAGTTTACAGTCTTCACTTTAGCATACTTTTCCCATACCAAACAGAGCGCACATAACCCACAGGAGCCACAAAGTGGTGAGTAAGGGGGACTGATTGCTTCAGGGCTGTGCAGGGGTTTCTGTGCATTGGGGACAGCAAACAGCTACAGGGGGCATCTGCACTGAACACTCTCCCAACATTTTCCATGGGAATTAATCCTGGAAGATATCTCGCTGCTGCGGGTCACCTGGGAAGAGCGGGAGGGTCTTTTACAGCAATGCGGATTCTGCCCTGGCCCCTATGCAGCTTGCCTGTGTGCAGCAATGGTCCCCCCACCCCCCGCGGCACAGTGGTGCGGACGCGTTAGCCTGACTGGGACAAGGACCACAGTGGCTCTCCCAATAAACTTGCACAAGCGCATTGCCCACGCGCTGGCTGAAACTTTTGAAGAGATTACCGAGGCCGATTACCGCGACGTGATAGACCGCATCAATGGGCTATTCCACATGTAGGCATGCATGCATGCAGCCCTAACCCCCCCATCCTCTCCCGAAACATTTCCATCCTGAAAATAAAAGCTGCTTACCGGTAACCCGCTCCTCTGCTTGTCCTTCTCCAAGTACCGGCTGCTGCGACTGGCTACCTTTCCCCTGGCTTGAGAAGAGCTCCTGGCTGCATGCCTCCTGGGACTCCAGGGTGTCTCCCCCCCACCCCAGTACCCTCACTCTCGCTTTCCTCCTCCTCTTCCCCCTCCCCCCCACTCTGAAGTGTCCATCGTGGTCGTCGATTGGCAGTGGGGTCACCCCCAAGTATCGCATCCAGCTCCTTGTAAAAACGGCAGGTCGTAGGGGCAGCGCTGGAGCGGCGGTTTCCCTTGTGGGTTTTGCAATAGGCACTTCACTTTAACCCTGCACTGCAGTGCGTCCTGGTCATGGTCCCTTTCCAGCATGGCCTTTGATATCTGCCCATAGGTATCGTAATTCCTACGGCTGGAGCGCAGCTGGGACTGCACAGCTTCCTCCCCCCCAAAACACTGATGAGGTCCAGCAACTCACCATTGCTCCATGCTGGGGCTTGTTTGGCACATGGAGGCATGGTCACCTGGAAGGATTCACTGATTGCACTCTACACCTGGCTGAGCAAACAGGAAGGGGATGTTTAAAATTCCCAGGGCATTTAAAGGGCGGGTCACCTGAAGCCAGGGCAGTAGGTGTGAACTGATGAGCAGAGTGGCTGAACAGGCATTCTGGGATACCTCCAAATACCCTGGAGGCCAATTACAGTGCTTCTGGTGGCCACACTTGCGGAGCAGCGCTGCATTACCAGCACTGCAATAGTTATACCCGAGGCAGAGCAGGAGTACAGCCAGCGCTGCAGCCAGGGAGATGCAGCGCTGTATGTGCCTTGCAAATGTGGACAGTGAGTAAGTTGCAGCGCTGTAAACCCACCACCATCGCTGCAACTCTCCAGTGTAGCCAAGCCACCAGATTGCCTTATTTCAATATGACTAAACAGGGCCTCAGACCATCAGTGAGAGAGGGCCCTAACACAGATAGACAATGATTTTGATTCTCTCTTTAATACCTCTGTAACTAGCTAAGTGACAAGAATACACCTAAATTCATAAAGTATAGGCCTTCCCAGACAGGCTTGAATATCTATATCCTAACATATCGCCATCATGTGCCAGCAATGCCCCTCTGCTGTGTATGTCAGCCAAACTGGACAGTCCCTACGTGAAAGGATAAATGGACACAAATCAGATATTAGGAATGGCAATATACAAAAACCTGTAGGAGAACACTTCACCCTCCCTGGACACACAATAGCAGATTTAAAGGTAGCCATCCTGCAGCAAAAAAACTTCAGGACCAGACTTCAAAGAGAAACTGCTGAGCTTTAGTTCATCTGCAAATTTGACACCATCAGGTCAGGATTAAACAAAAAGGACTGTGAATGGCTAGCCAACTACAAAAGCAATTTCTCCTCCCTTGTGTTCATACCTCAACTGCTAGAAAAGGGCCTCATCCTCCCTGATTAACCTAACCTCATTATCTCTAGCCTGATTCTTGCTTGCATATTTATACCTGCCTCTGGAAATTTCCACTACATGCCTCCAACAAAGTGGGTATTCACCCACAAAAGCTCATGCTCCAATACGTTTGTTAGTTTATAAAGGTGCCACAGGACTCTTTGCCGCTTTTATATATCCTAACCGGCTGTACCCGCCTTTGACAGACAAAGGAGTGATCTGTCTATTACACTTTGTCAACACTACTTTATTGGCATGCCAATAAAGTATACCTAGAGCTACCTGAAAAGTTTTCATTTAGACTTTATTTTAATGAAAAAATTAATCTTGACCAAAATGAACTTTTTGAATAAAATGCAAAATTTTCCTCAAATCTCCATTTTTTTTGGTGAAAATCTTGAACCCAAAAACTTGGTTTTAAAAAGAAGTGGAGAAACATTTTCATGGGAAACTTTGAAAAAGGTGGGGGGAAAACAAAAAAGATAAATTTCCTGTGAAAAAATAATGAGCATTTTTGACCATGTCCAGGGCCAGCTCTACCATTTTTGCCACCCCAAGCAAAAACAAAAAACAAAAAACAAAAAAAAGCCACACCCACACACAACAAAAACACACACACCAAACCACTTGGACTGTGCTGCCCCAAGAACAGATGGAATGCCGCCCCAGGCACATGCTTCCTCCGCTGGTGCCTGGAGCTGGCCTTGACCATGTGCTCCATAGCCACACAGACAACACCCACAACTGCAAGAAAAAACAGATATTGATATCCCAGGAAACAAAGTGGGTGGGGGAAAATGTTTTAAGGTTAATAGAACAGGGAGTACTTGTGGCACCTTAGAGACCAACAAATTTATTTGAGCATAAGCTTTCGTGGGCTACAGACCCACTTCATCGGATGCATGTAGTGGAAAATACAGTAGGAAGATTGTGTGTGTATACACACACACACACACACCACATGCAACAATGGGTATTACCATTCACACTATAATGAGAGCAATGGGTTAAGGTGAGCTTTTCCTTCAGAGGATGAGACTCCTTTTTCTGTCCTTCCCTGAAGCAGCTGTATGATGGGGACTATAAACAGATACAAAGGCAGACAGAGCAAGAAAGAGGTTTCCTGCATACAAACCTTCCTCATAAAGGGGCAGATCTTTGGCCTCTGTTCCAGATGTGGATGTAGGGGACTGTAGAGGGGCAGACTCACCCCTGCAGCACCTCCTGCTGGTGACTTCCAGGAATTAGCTCATTCCAGCTCTGGAGCACCCTCTGCAGGCCAGTGATCTGCCAGTCCTCTGGCCCTATATCCCTCCTGGACCCAGTGCCCCTTTAACTGGGTGCTGCCCCCCTCCCCCCAGCAGTACCCCCACAATTCTGGGTCTCCCCCTCCCAGCGGAACCCCCACCCACTATCCCCACTTCACCTCAGAATATGGCTACTGCCAGTCACCATCTAGCCCCCTCCCCCTGGGGCAGACTGCAGTGTACACACCATTCATCACTGGCAAAGGGGGGTTTGGACCTGCTATCTCTGCCTACCCTTGGCTACCCCTCCGTAGCCCCAGTACCTGTCCTGGCCGCAGCATGGGGCTTTCCAGGCTGGAGCGCCCCAGCCCTACTCCACTCAGGTACGCTGTCTCTAGCTCACTACAGCCAGGCCCAACTCCTCCTGTAAACAGAGAGAGACTCCCTGTCTTCCTCTGGCTTCTCTGCCTTTATAGGGCTAGCTGAGTCTGTTTGGGGCGTGGGCCCAGCTGCAACCACTTCCCCCAATCAGCCCAGCCTAAAAACTGCTTTCTCCAGCCAGAGCCCCCTCCTAGGACTTGTTTTAACCCCTCTGGACCTGAGCAGGGTGACCACCCCACTACAGGGACTCCTCAAGTTGTGGAAAAACAAAGTGCAGTCAGCTCTAAATTACTGTCTTCCCACGTCCACATGGGGTGTGTAATGAGGGAGAGGTCATCTCAGGACAGGAGGGGTTGGAATTGGAGCTTTCTGTGTTCTGGACAATCTGGAGCCATCAGTAAGGGCTGCTGTAGGTTACATCAGGGTGTGTTTCAGCCCCTAGTGTCTCCAAAATCAGGAAAGTGGAAAGGTAGCATAAAGCTACTTCTCTCACCCTCTTCAAAAGTGACTTACAGCTCAGCAGGCTGAGTATACAGCCCAGAATCCCTCACCTCCTTTATTCATAATGCCAAATCTTTTGTTGTTTATATCCTACATAGAACAAATCTAGGTGAGTAGTGGTCTTCTCCTCCTCACCCTACCACCCCACACTGCAGTAGGATTCGGGGAACCAGAGCACCTGCTTGGCTGTTGCATGTTTGTGTGTATCACTTCTGAGCTTTACAGGAGCAAAATGACCTCTAGTGGCCAAACATGAACACAACCTGTTAAATTCTATTCTACAGCAGCACAGCCTTTCCTCCAGGTGTTGAATTGAGCCATGTTGCGATTGGTTGGCCACCAGCTTTTTGTTTTATAGACATGGCCAGCTCCAGGTTTTTTGCCACCCCAAGCAAAAAAAAAAAAAAAAAGCCAGAGTGACATGCTTGGAACGGCTGGTGCCTAAAGCCGGCCCTGTTTATAAGCTTCCACCTTGTCCTCCATAATTTCAGTTTGCATTAAAAGCAATTAAGTTTCTATCTCTTATGGCTGTGAACTAGTGCAAGTGATGCAGGGATGGCTGTCTGGGTCTGCCATCCCAGTCCTGTCTCTTCCCCTCACCTCAGCCTTCATCACAACCACCCTTGGTGATGAAGAACAGGCTCTTCATCCCAGTCTATGTCTACACACACAGCTTCTCGTCCTAGTCCATACCCAGTCTCCACTCCTCAGGCTTCTTGCCTCCATGCCCAGCCAGTCCCAGTCTTTGTCCACCGCTCAGCACCCAGCTCCTGTTTCTCCAGCTCCTTGTCCTCCCCCAGCCCAAACAGGTGGTTTTCAACTTCTCACTGCCTCGACACTATCAGGAGGAATATTGAGAGCTCAGTCTCCCTGCCCAGCACCACAGCAGCCCTCCAGAATAAGTCACAGAATTTAAGGCCAGAAGAGGCCACCAGATTCTCTAGTCTGAATTCCTGTATATTACAAGCCACCAACATCACCCAGCACCTTCACATTAAACCCACTATCCCTGGCCTGAAGCATGCTCAGTATAGACAGAATCTTTGGAGAATTTATCTTTCAAATTCTAAGAAGTCCCTATGGAGCACGTGTAAACTGCAATTCCAAGTACTTAGAACCTGGCCAAAATTGGGTGACTTTTCACGGGAACAGCAAACAACACATTCCTGACACCAGGGCAACCTCCCTGACAAACTTCAAATCCCTCGGTGCTAGAGCTTCTCAACACAATAGTTGTAAGAATTTAACATGACAAAATAGTATTTCCCTTAACCACCTTCTGAGAAGCAACTCAACCATTTTTTTTCTGAACCTTTTCACAACAATTCAGCCTGAGGCACATAACTAGCATGGGAAATTTCAGCCAGAATGGTTTTAGTTTAGTAAAGTTACAAGCAATTGAAACCAGGTTCTTATCACTGGAAATGTCAGTGAATCTTAATTATAGGTGGCACTACTGGCTCTGCCTATAAGAAGCATTGCTCCTGACACACTTTGTGCTGGGCACCATGGACGTTTGAGTACCATCACTATCGTGAACCTTGGGCAAATCTTGGGAGCTAACGTATGTTGATCATGGTGTGGACTCTCCAGTGTCAGTTACGTGCTTCGGTACAAGCTCAGACCTTGGTGTATTGAGGACTGTGTTGGAATTGCACACTATTGCTTTAAGAGTGTGTGGGTTGGTGAGGGCAGGCGTGGTGTTTGCAGGCTAGGGGGTTCTGTAGCAAAGCATGCCATCACGTCAGAGTTATTCTGGAAAGAGACAATTTAAGAGAAGGTGGGGTGAGTTGTGCCACGCTGCCTCATGGAGCAGTCTATTTTGGGGCTCTTGTGTGTTATTGTTCTGAATTCTAACCTTCCAGCAAGAGTATTTATGTTTTTATCTAACTTGCCTGTGTGAACTGGTTATGCTGTGAACATAACACGGAGCTGACCAACAAGGAAGCTTTTGGCTTTGGACCACACAATCCAGAACTCCCTGGAGGACAATGGACTTGCGCACCCTTACAAAACTGTGCTGGCTGCAGCCTCTGAGTCACTGACCCCAAATTGCACCCTCTAGCCCCATAGTTACTTTGGTTCAGATGGAATGGGAGGGCAGAAGACTGTAATGACAGTGTCAGAAATCCAAATATGAGTCTGCTTAACAGCAACACAAGGCATCTCATCTAAACCTCTCTAAATTGAGGTTCTAAGAGATCTAATCACTGCAAACAATATGCATTGCTCCCAAATGCCTCCTGCTGTGAAGACCTGCCTTCTGGGGCAATCCATCTAGCTCCATGGAAGTAGATCCCTTCCCCCATCAGCACTTAGTTCAAGTCATGCACAAAGGCACAGATTCTGGAAGCCTCAAGGAGGAAATCTGTCCCCTTAAGACTCATGGCCCTGGGGGAGCAGGGAATGCCAGTAGGGAAAACCTGGGACTTTTACGGCCAAAGCAAAGCCTTCTCCTGGGAGAGCAACTTCCCAAGTACCCTAAGACATGGTATGGAAGCAGACCATGCCTACAGATTTCAGCAGCTGGTCCCTACTCTTCCTTCCTAGGTTCCATTATCCTGAGTTGGGTGGCCTCCATATCATTTCAGTCCCCTTCCCAGACTGGGCATGACAAGAAGACAGTGTTGGGGGTGCTGATAAACAGCCTCCTAAGAGCCTCTGGTGTAGATGTACTACCCTCCTGCTTATGCGACTGAGCAGGGCTAGATGGGGCCATACTAAGACTGATAGGAAACTGCTCTTCCTACTCAGGGATTCCCCTTGTCCGCTGAGTCCTGCAAGGCTTAGGCTGGTTACTTTTCCTGTGTCAGACTGCTGAGGTTGATGGTGAGATGCCAGACTACAGTGCCATCCACGTGCTGGTGATGCTCTACTCTACATCTACTTCTCAGCGAGGGCTGAACGTTGACATAGTTATCCAGGCCACGTTCTCTTCCATCCTAGTACCTGAGGAAAATAGACTCAAGCTCCTAGGCAAACTAGAGAGGATGTTGCTCAGCTGGGTTGAACAGTCAGAGAAGCCAGCAGGAATTGTCACCCTTGAAAGAGGACAGGATCAGATGTGCCAAACCTGCGGGAAAAAACACAGAAACTGGGCTTGTTTTTTGCTTAATTGCTTGTGAGTTGCTTGTTGGCTAGTTTTTTGGCTTGTAGCTTGTTGCTTCTTTTTTTTTCATCAGGTCCTGGCAAGAAGGGCAGGGACAGCTGGTTAGGGCCAATGGCCAGAAATGCAAGGAGCACTTGTCCTGGCTGCATGAGTACGCATCTAGTCAGAATGATTCAAGTGTTTGGAATCTGAGATTAGATTTGCTTTTGTTCAAATCTGAAGGCCACTTGGAAACTATCTGCCTTAGCTAGACAGACAGGAGCTTATCATACTTACAGGAGCGTATCATATCATACTTTCTGCAGCAGTCCAGTACCAAATACACCTGAAGTTCCTGACCTGGATATGCTAGAGGAGTGATACAGCTGGTTGGTCAGATGGAGCTGGCACCTCTTCTCGTTTCCAGCTGCTTCCATGGGCACCCAGGCTCCTCATTGCCAAGAAGAGTAGGAGCATTCATCAAAGCAGCTAGGAATCACAGAGGAGCTAACCTACCTGCCTTTACAAGGGGCCGCTGCTGTACAAGTGCAAAGGAATTAGCTTGGAGGGGTTGGAGCCAACAGCAAGGCCAAAGCCAGAAGCTTTGTCTGTATGCTTGAAGTTCCCTGGGGATCATTTGTTTAATTTCATTTTAATTTCCAACTGTGAAGATATTGTAAAGAAGATACAGGGACCAATCTTAAAATTGTTCACAGATGCTGCTCCCATGACATCTCTGCCACAAGCGTTGATCTGACAAACACTCTACAGTTCATGAGACTGAGAATGTTAGCAAAATAAACTGGACATGGTTTGCCATCTGGGGCTGTTACCCGGGGAGTGGAGTTAGCTAAGGGTGGCACTGGTAGCTGAGCCATCGGCTACTCCTCTCCCACTGCTTCTTCTAGGGCTGTGTGATGTTTGGAGGGATAGGCAAAATGAGGGGTGGAAGTGGGAAATGACCTCAAAAGTGAGTGTGAAGAGCAAAGCTGCCAGTTGTGTTCCTCTGACAGCAGCCCTAGCCAGTGACCTGTCTGTGGTTTGCTGGCTAAGACGCTAGGTCTGACAAATCTAAATGATCCATTGGGCCTAGACTTGTGGCAGGGCGAGGGCCTGGGCATAAGCAGGAGCATTTATGGAGCTATAGCTGCCCTGACTAGGGCTCATGGGGGCAGCAGAGATGGGAGGGAGAGAGAGTGAAGAATGGGGGACAAGGTGACATATCTATTCCCATAGGGATGATCCCCCAGTAATTCCCCTACCATATATGCTTGGGTTGGGGAAACGGGTCCTACTTGGCAGTAACTACCTGAGGCTCCCCCTCTTTGAGAGAGGAAGGATCAGTCTCAGCAGCTGAGCTTTCAGCCTTAGAATCTTTTATCTGTCCTCCAGGCCTTTGGCTCTCCGCAACAGCTGTATGGCCAATCGCAAGAGTTGAAAATTAATGACAGAGCCATTTAAACATGAGATTGGCTTAAAAATCATATGATTTTTTTTTTTAGGAAAAATTAAATCATACCTTTTGATTTTGTCTTCTGATTTTTAAACGCCCCCGCTCACACCCTGTGAGAACAAATTTATGAGTAAGGCAATTATGGCCCCAGCTGCAAGGATTCTCTCTAGAAAACCCAACCAAGATCAGGGCCCCATTATAGTAGAGATAGTAAAAACATAGTAAGAAAAGTCCTTGCACCAAAGAGTGTGCAGTTTAGAGCAAAGCATGGTGGTGGTGCGAGCTGGAACGAGGACTCATCAGACTCTCATATGATATTAGGGCCATCAAGCATCCATTAGGTGGGAACAGCTTTTAATCTCTATTCAGCTGTGCTGGATTCAAATTGGTGAGCTACTGGTTTAAGTCATTAGCAATGTCCTGAAGCATCCAGTCTTACAAAAGCACTAATGTTACAGCTTCAGGAATTAGGCCTGCTTTCTGGAAAGAAGTTTATTAAATGAAATTCTGACCTTTTTTGGAGCTTACACAGGCAGGGTCTTCCGGTCTCTGGAGCAGAGTGAAAATCTCTCTCACACTACTTTGTCTCTTCCAAACACACTCTACAATTAGGTGTTCCTTCAATAATGTGTCTTAATAAAGGAGCTGCTCCCATTAATCAAAATGCAAACAGTAAAAATACAACAATAAAACAAATCTTAATGCAATATCAAGAATAAACTTTTAAATACATTGATTTACAATATAAAATAACTTCCACAATTATTCCAGGGTCCTCAACCTAACTTTAAGAGCCTTATGTCAATCCTGTGCACTGAATGAGGCAGGGATCAGATGGAAAAAATAGTATGTTATCATGTAATTAAAGACTGTATCATAATGCATAGGTATAAACGGACCCACACAACCTTAATTTTGGCATTTCCTAACTGTTGAATGCTAGTCTTTGCAATTTCTATGTTCTTTTAACATATTTTTTGTGTGTAATTTCCTAGATATTTTTTTTAAAGCAAACTGAAAAATGGAATTTCTATCACATGGCATCATACTGACACCGACATGATTCAGTGGCAAGGTCAGAACCTTTAGATCTATCACCTTTGCCACATGAGCTAATGGAGCAACTGAGAGTGGTAGGTTGTCGTCCTCTATATGGACCACACTAGAGAGGGATCAGACACACACTTTACTGGTGGGTTTCACAGATATTTGCTGACAGCAGAGGAATGGTGAGACTCAGGATTCCCAGGCTTCGGAGTGGAATGTGTGCTTCCGGTCACAGGCACTTCTGCCTGTCCTACCAAATCTTGAGCCTTTCTGCCTTGTCCCCTTCAACCAGGGGTGAGCTGGAGCCGGTTCGCACCGGTTTGCGCAAACCCGTTATTAAATTTAGAAGCGGTTTTAGAACCGCTTGTTAACTAGCTTCCCTGCGAGGGAAGTGATGGGCCCTGCCTGGGAAGCCTGTAATTCCTCCTCCCGGCCGCCGGGGGGCGCTGCGCTGTGCTGCGAGAGCCATGTGAGCTGCCTCCTGGCCCTGTTGCTGCTCCTGCTCTTTGGACCTCTGGCCCTGGGGCTCCGGCTGCGTCCTGCTGCTCCCAGCCCCTCCCACCCCGCGTGAGTATCTGCGCCCCTCCCCCGCCTTCCCTGCCCCCAGCCACCCCCTGCCCCCAGCCAGCCCCAGCCACCCGCAGCCAGCCCCTGCCGACAGCCGCCCTCTGCCCCACCCCCTGCCCACAGCAGCCCCCTGCCCACAGCCACCCCCTGCCTGCAGCCAGCCTCTGCCCACAGCCTCCCGCAGCCACCCCCTGCCCACAGCCACCCGCAGCCCGCCCGTCTGCATCACCTGCCCACAGCCAGCCCGTGTCACTCCCTGCCTCCAGCTAGCCCTGCCCCATGCCCCTATCTGCAGCCAGCCCCAAATCCACTGGTGCCCTGCAGTTCCCAGGGCAGTAACCCTGCACACCTGCTTTAATGAGGGGGGGCAGGGAGCAGCTGGGACCCACACATGTGCACACCCTAGAGTGACCAGACAGCAAGTGTGAAAAATCGGGACGGGGGTGAGGGGTAATAGGAGCCTATATAAGAAAAAGACCCAAAAATTGAGACTGTCCCTGATCACCACCCACACATGTGAAACGGAGCTCATTTCTAGTTCAGCCCCATCTTTTTAAAAAAGAACTTTAGGTAGGGTTAAAATACATCTGTATTTTCCTGGACATGTCAGGCTTTTCGGTTCTTAATCACCTCCTGGGAAAATATGGACGTATGGTAACCCTATTGGTAAAAAAAAAATACATGCTGTCGCACATCCCTTAAATCAGAACTTTTTATAGGGAACCCGTTGTTAAGATTTTGGCAGCTCATCACTGCCTTCAACCTGTCCCCGTCTCTTCCTTATCCCTGTCCCAGATCCTTGCCTACCCAATCCCAGTCTCCAGGCTTCTCCTTGAATCCCAGTTTCCTCCCTTGCAGTTCCTAGTCCAATCTCTCTCCCTTCTCCGTGGCCCAAGTAGTCTCCCCTCATGCCCCCATTTTCAGCTTCTGCAGCACTTTCTACCAGTCTTCTTCCTGCCCCACTCCTCGTCACAGCCTCTTTGTCCAGCTCATTCCAGTTCTCCCACTGCACCCTAGTTCCTCATTAAATCTGTCTGCTCTCTACACCCTGTTACCCCTCTTGTTGGTTTCTAGTCCCAGTCTCTCTCAGGGAGGTGGAGTACCCACACCTATGGGAGAAGCTCTCCCGTCGATGTAGGTAGTATCGTCACTAAGCACTAAAGCACTAAAGTGAGTGCCACTATAGTGCTGTAGGTGTAGACTCACAGACTTTAAGGCCATGTCTACGCTATAAAATTAAGTTGACCTAATTTACATGGGCATAAAGCTGCTGTAGTAATTACATTGCTTGTGCATGTCCACTCTATGCTCCTTGTGTCGGAGATGTATGTCCTCACTAAGAGTGCTTGTGTCAATGTAGAGTGCAGTGCACCATGGCTAGCTGGGGAGGAGGGATAGCTCAGTGGTTTGAGCATGGGCCTCCTAAACCCAGGATTATGAGTTCAATCCTCAAGGGGGCCATTTAGGGATCTGGGGCAAAAATCTGTCTGGGGATTGGTCCTGCTTTGAACAGGGGGTTGGACTAGATGACCTTCTGAGGTCCCTTCCAATCCTGATATTCTATGACTGTGTAACTCATCTCTATCCAGTACAAGGTGTTTGACTGGGAGTATGGGTTCAACTTCCCATAATGCAGTGTTCTGCACCCCATATTTCACTCTTCTTTTCAAAATCCCACAAACCTGCATTTCCCTTCTCACTGTACGCCATTGCTAACAGAAGCATGGAGTCCACAGAGTTCTGCACTATTGTGATGAGCATTACGAGCATAGGCAGCCTGATCCTGTGGTATTTGTAGAGTTGCAAGAGGCATGGGCAGCAAGTTATATACCCACATGGTGCCTGGGCACCAGCAATATTCAGAGCCCAGGGGCCCAGCCCCCCCACACCTCCTGAGTGTCCCCCGGCCCCCCCTTGCTGGCCCCATGCACGTCCCCAGGCCCCAGAGGGAGCAGAGTGTCCCTGCCTCTTCTGTGCAGCTCCATGCTGCCTCCCTGCAGCAACTGCTGCCGCAGGGTCCTAGTGCCCCCCAAATCGACAGCCAGGGCAGACTGACTCTGAGCCTGCCCTTCCACCTCAGACCCTTCCCTTTTCTGGTGGGACCTCCACCAGCACAGCCCGCCCCCCCGCCCACAGTCACCGCTCCTGCCCCAAGCTGGGCAAGGGGCAGCCCCATCCCCCAGTGAGGCTACAGTCAGAGGCAACAGCAGGGGAGGAGGCACACGCAGCATCCCCTGGCACCCACCACGGGGGAGGTGAGGGAGATTCCTGGACCTGAGAGAGGCCCTAGGAGCACCTGCAGTGACAGTGGTGGGGGTGAGTGTGCTGCTGGGGGGACGGGAAAGGGGGGCTCCTTCCCCAGAGCTCACTGCTGCCGGCAGGGAAAGGGCTGGGGGGAGTCCTCCTCCTCTCTGGCCCCTGTCATGGAGCAGCCTACCTGCACCCCAAACTCATCCCCAGCCCTGCCCCACCCCACCCCAGAGCCCACACCCCCAGCCAGAGCTTTCACCCCCTCATCACACCCTCAACCCTAGCCCTGAGCCCCTCCAGCACCCCAGACCCCTCATCTCCAGCCCCAGCCAGAGCCCTCACCCCCCACACACACTCTGTCTGCCCCAACCCTGAGCCCCCTCCTGCATCATGAACCCCTCATCCCCAGCCCCACCCCACAGCCCTCATCCCCACACTCATGCTCTGCTATAGCCCGGAGCCCCCTCCCACACCCCAAACCCAGCCCCACCCCTGCACCCCCTCCCTTTCCCAAACTCTCTCCCAGAGCCTGCACCCCTTCCCTCCACACCACCTCCCATCTCCAAACTCCCTCCCACTGCCTGCACCCCTCTTGGACCCCAGACCTCCTGCCCCACCCAAAATCCCTCCCAGAGCCTTGGGCAGGTGGGGGGCAGAGTTTGGGTGGGAGCAGGTTCTGGGCACCACCAAAATTTCTACAAACCTGCCGCCCATGGTAAGAGGAGCTGTAGGGACATGATGATTCCTTGGAGTCTTAGATTGTTGTGGCACATAAAAAGAAACAATTCAAGGTTGTTGGCACATTCATGGAGCAGCTACAGATGGTGGAGTACCAGTTCTAGGCACAAGGAACAAGCACTGACTGGGGAGACCGTATTGTCGTGCAGGTTTGGGATGATGAGCAGTTGCTGCAGAATTCTCGGATGCTCAAGGCCATGTTCCTGGTTCTGTGTGCAGCGCTCACCTCAGTCCTCCAGTGCAGACACACCAAAATGCAATCCACAGGGACGGTGGAGAAGCAAGTGGCAATCACTCTGTGGAAACTTGCAATGCCCCATTGCTATTGATCAGTCAGGAATCAATTTGGAGTTGGGAAATCCACTGCAGGGGCTGTTGTAATTCATGTGTACAGGGCCATTAATCACCTCCTGCTGTGCACTACTGTGTCTCTGGGCAATATGCAGGACATAGTGGCTGGTTTTGCAGCAGTGGGGTTCCCAAACTGGAGTGGGGTTCCCAAACTGGAGTGGGGTGAACCATGGGATGCATATCCCCATTTTGCTACCAGACCACTTTGCCAGAGAAAGGGCTACTTTTCTATGGTGTTGCAAGTGCTGGTGGATCACCAAGGGACACTTTACTGACATCAGTGTGGGCTGGTCAGGGAAGGTGAATGACGAGCGCATCTTTAAGAACACAGGACTGTACAGAAAGCTGCAACTAGGGATCTTCTTTCCCAACCAGCGGATTATTTGGCTCAGGAGGCTGTGAAAGATCATTTTTATAGTGATTCAGAGTAGTGTATGTTGCTGTAGTGTGCTCTATCTGGCCTTGCTCTTTTGCTGCCCTGTATGAACCCTTTGGTGAGTGCTCTGTGTGTGTGTGTGTGTGTGTGTAGTAATATAACATTGCCAATGAAAGTATTAATACTGTTTGTGAATGATGTCATCACCACCCAGCATATGTCGTGAGCTAATAAAGATGAATTATGTTTCCAAAAACAGACCTTTATTCCATAAACAGACCTTTATTCCATAACAATGCAAATAGTAAAACATTAATAACTTAATAAATTAAGGGAAAAGAACTTAAAGAGGAAAGAACAGTCATTTCCATTTCAGATACACATACACCAATTGTGTCTTTCAGGTCAGTGTATGTGTGTCTGTGAATGTCCTTAATGTCCCTAGGGGTGGAGTGGTAGGAGTAGTGCAGTGGCCTCTGATGCCACATGGAATGTTGATGGCAGGGGGTAGGGAGATCCTGATATGCAATTCTCAATGGGCTGCAGAGGGAGGTGAGCATGGGATTGTTGAACCTGCAGGCCCACCAGAATCTGCAGCATGTCTGTCTGTTTCCTTGTCCTGCACCTTTCTCCTCTCCGCTCTATCTCCATCAATGTTGTCTGCCAGGGTGATCCTCCAGGACCTGTGCTCACTATATAAATTGTCAGTCAGGAAATTTAGGCTTGAAATTAGACGAAGGTTTCTAACTATCAGGGGAGTGCAATACTGGAACAGCCTACCGAGGGAAACAGTGGGGGCGAAGGACCTCCATGACTTTAAGATTAAGCTAGATAAGTTTATGGAGGAGATGGTATGATAGGATACCAGGCTTAGTCAATAGGTTAATTAGGTGCCACACTGGTAAAAAGGACATGGGTCAATGATATGATATTCTTAACCTTTTTTCAAAGGGTATGGCTGGAGAGTCTTGCCCGCATGCTCGGGGTTCAGCTGACCGCCATATTTGGGGTCGGGAAGGAATTTTCCTCCAGGGTAGATTGGCTGTGGCCCTGGAGGTTTTTCGCCTTCCTCCGAAGCATGGGGCAGGGGTCGCTTGCTAAAGGAGTGGGGGGATAGGCTTATGTGGCCTGCATCTTGCAGGAGGTCAGACTAGATGATCATATTGGTCCCTTCTGATCTTGAATTCTATGATTCTATGATTCTATTTGAAGCTCTGAAGCCTTGCAGGATCTCTAGGAACATGTCTTCAAACTACAATTTGAGGACTACAATAACTCAGACATAGGCTAAGGGTTTGCTACAGGAGTGGATGGGTGAGATTCTGTGGCCTGCATTGTGCAGGAGGTCAGACTAGATGATCATAATGGTCCCTTCTGACCTTAAAGTCTATGAGTCTATGTCATCCTCAGTCCTCTTCCTTCTCCTTATCTGGCTCAGCTGTTCCAATGGTGTGGATGGAGAGACCCTCAAGGCCACATTTCCAGCTGCTGAAGATACAATACACAGAGGTGCCATTGTCAGTGTATTCTTGAGATAAATTGAAACTTTGGGATACTAAACTCACGCCCCTTGATCCATACAAGTTGTAAGCACCACATTCTCACTTCTCCTTGGGATCTATACCGCATGGTGGCAGTCATAGCACCAGTCATGGTGTGTATGGCCCTAGCGTGGGGGCAAATTGGGTAAATGAGGGGTGATAGTTTACGGGCATGAGTATATGTGCCTAGGGCAACTGAACTGAACATTGGCACTGTTTTCTAGAGGCTGTGGTGATTTTAGCCAATATCTCACTTCTGAGGTTAATGGCGGCTGAAAGGGACCAGCTCCTGCAGGCTCCCAGAACCATATGTTGCTAGCCTGTGTGCTGCAATGGTTCCAGCCCTGGAGCACCCATAGAAAAAAATAGTGGTTGCTTAGCACCCATCAGCAGCCCCCCCCGACCTGCAGTCAGCGCCTCCTTCTCCCCGCCAGCACCTCCAGCTTTCTAGCAGCCCTGCTGATCAACTCCTCCCCCTTCCTCTCAGCACTTCGCACCTGCTGCAATCAGCTGTTCCACAGCCTGTGGGAGGAGCTAGGGTGGCGTGTGCTTAGGTGAGGGGGTGGGAAGAGGCAGGACAGGGGTGGAGTGGGGATGGGAAGAGGTGGGGCAGTGGTGGGGACTTGGGGGAAGGGGTGGAGTGGGGGCAGGGTCTGGGGCTGAGCAGGGGTCAATCACCCCCTAGCAACTAAGAAAGACGGCGCTTATGCCTACCACAGCCGTGCAAGCTGTACATAAGGCAACCCGCCCCAGACACCTTCGGCAGAGGGCTGCAGACTACCTAGAGGAAAATTTCATCGATTCATGGGACATCCTGGTGCACATAAACAGAGTATTCTGCGGGGACCTGAGTTGTGAATCGAGTGAGCTGCGAGCAGAGGAGAAGCAAACAGAGGGAGTTTGCCTTGGAACCATCGGAGAGGAGCTACAGTGAGTGCTACATTAGGGGGGGCTGTGTTTTGAGGTGGTGGGGTGCATATCTGAGTGTCTGTCTGCTGTGACCATTTGTTTGACTGGAGCTAGTTGCAGGGACTGTTTGACCGTGTGTTTGTTTGTTTGAAAAGTGTGAATTTGGAGTGCTTTGTTCCAGGTGGCCTTGAGTGGTTGTTGGGAGGGAAAGCTTTGAGCCGGGGCAACTGCTTCGAGCCAGCAGTCTTATAAAAAAGCAGCCAGTTGCGAACCAAGTGATCTGCGAACAGAGGAGAAGCAAACAGAGGGAGTTTGACTGGGGAGAGTTCCCACAGAGTTTTTTGCCTTTCAGGCTTCTGTGAGCAATACAACATCTGAAGAGGCTCTTAGAAGGGAGACAATATGGATAGTGAGTGACCAGCTGTTGTGACCTGCACAGGATGTGCCATGTTTGTCATTCTCCCAGAGGATAAAAGCAACTTCTCTGTACAAAGTGCAAGCTGGTCTCCATATTGGAAGAGAAGGTTATAGGACTAGAGACCCAAGTATCAAACCTGTGTTGCATTAGAGAAAATGAAGACTTTCTGGATAGAAGTCAGCATTTGGTACTGAAGGCACAGCATGGTGAATAACCAGAGAGGGCAGTGCAGAACGGGGAAGAAAATTGGCAGCATATGACCTCCAGAAGAATAAAGAAGAGAACCCATGTACTCCCAGTGCAGATAGAGGTAAGAAACCATTTTCAGGCTGTCTGCACAGTAATATGGTGAAGAATGGTTTGGAAGAGTCATCTGAGGGAAGGGATCAGAAGGAGACCGCATCGACCAGAAGGCATGGGATGCATTGTCCTAGGGATGGGGGTTCCATGACCACCTCTCCCAAAAGGAGGAGATGGGGTGGTTGTGGTCGGAGACTCCCTCCTAAGGGGGACAGAGTCATCCATCTGCCGTCCAGACCAGGAGACTCGAGAAGTGTGCTGCTTGCCTGGAGCTAGAACTCAAGATATGACAGTGTCTGCCAAGACTGATCAAGCTCTCGGATTGCTACCCCTTCCTACTTCTCCATGGGGGCACCAATGATACTGCCAGGAATGACCTTGAGCAGGTCACTGCAGATTATGTGGCTCTGGGAAGAAGGATAAAGGAGTTTGAGGTGCAAGTCGTGTTCTCGTCCATCCTTCCTGTTGAAGGAAAAGGCCCAGGTAGGCATAGGCGCTGACTCCATGGGTGCACTGGGCCTGGAGTACCTACAGGGAAAAATTAGCGGGTGCTCCGCACCCACCAGCAGCCAAGCTCCCCACTTCTCATCTCCTTCTCCCTCCCTGAGCGTGCCGCATCCCCGCTCCTCCCCCTCCCTCCCAGTGCTTCCTGCCCCCCCCGCCACCTAACAGCTGTTTGGTGGCGCTTAGGACTTTCCAGGAGGGACGGGGAGGAGTGGGGATGCAGCGCGCTCAGGGGAGGAGGCAGAGAAGAGGCAGGGCCGGGGCAGGGACTGGGGAGAAGGGGGTGAAATGGGGGCGGGAAAGGGGCAGGGCAGGTCTGGGAAAAGGCAGGGTGGGGCGGGTACTTTGTGGAAGGCATGGAATGGGGGTGGGGAAATGGCAGTGCAGGGCCAGGGCCAGGGAGGAGGGGCTGAGCACCCACCGGGCAGAGAGGAAGTCGTGCCTATGTAGGTAGTGACCATCAAATTGTGGAAGTAAATGCATGGTTGCGCAGGTGGTGTCGGAGAGAGGGCTTTGGATTCTTCGACCATGGGATGTTGTTCCAGGAAGAAGGAGTGCGAGGCAGAGATAAGATCCACCTAACGAGGAGAGGGAAGATCATCTTCGCAGGCAGGCTTGCTAACCTAGTGAGGAGGGCTTTAAACTAGGTTCGCAGGGGGATGGAGACCTAAGCCCTGAGGTAAGTGGGGAAGTGGGATACTGGGAGGAAACACAAGGAGGAGGATGCAAGAGGGGAGGCCTCCTGATTCATACTGAGATAGTAGGGCAATCGGCTAGTTATCTTAGGTGCCTGTACAGAAACACAAGAAACCTGAGAAAAAAGCAGGAATAATTGGAAGTCTTGGCACAGTCAAGGAACTATGATGTGATTGGAATAACAGAGACTTGGTGGGGTAACACATGACTGAAGCACTGTCATGGATCGGTATAAACTGTTAGGAAAGACAGGTGGGGGAGAGCAGGTAAAGAAGTTGCACTGTATGTAAAGGAGCAGTATGATCGCTCAGAGCTCCAGTATGAAATTGGAGAAAAGCCTGTTGAGAGTATTTGGGTTAAGTTTAGAGGTGAGAGCAACAACGGTGGTGTTGTGATGGGCATCTGCTATAGACCACCAGACCAGGAGAGTGACGTGGATGAGGCTTTCTTCAGACAACTAACAGAAGTTTCCAGATCACAGGCCCTGGTTCTCATGGGGGACTTCAATCACCCTGACATTTGCCGGGAGAGCAATACAGCGGTGCACAGACAATCCAGGACGTTTTTGGAGAGTGTTGGGGGCAATTTCCTGGTGCAAGTTCTGGAGAAACCAGCTAGGGGACGTGCTCCTCTTGACTTGCTGCTAACAAACAGGGAAGAATTAGTAGGGGAAGTAGAAGTGGTTGGCAACCTGGGCAGCAGTGACCATGAGATGGTCAAGTTTTGTATCCTGAGAAAACGAAGAAAGGAGAGCAGCAAAATACGGACCCTGGACTTCAGAAAAGCAGACTTTGACTCCCTCAGTGAACTGATGGGCAGGATCCCCTGGGAGGCTGATATGAGGGGGAAAGGAGTCCAGGAGAGCTGGTTGTATTTTAAATAAGCCTTATTGAGGTTGCAGGAACAAACCATCCCAATGTGCAGAAAGAGTAGTAAATATGGCAGGCAACCAGCTTGGCTTAACAGTGAAATCTTCTTTGTGCTTAAACACAAAAAGGAAGCTTACGAGAAGTGAAAACTTGGAAAGATGACTAGGGAGGCGCAGGTGTCTGCACCACCATGTTGCATGACGGACACTTGACAAAATTACTGGACTCAGTGATGGACATTGGCGGAGGACGGGAGGGGACTCTGGGCTGAGGCAGGTGGTTGGGGTGTGGGAGGGGGGTACAGGCTCTGGGTTGGGGGTGCGGGTTCCGGGGTGGAGCCAGGGCCGGCGCAACCCATTAGGCGAGGGCTCTAACATTTGGGGGGCAGTGACCGCGGCGGCCGGATCTTCGGCCGCCCCGGTCGTTGGCGGTATTTCGGGGATGGGACCTTCCGCCACCTCTGTCGGGGGCAGCATTTCTGGGGCGAGACCTTCCACCACCTCTGTCGGGGTGGCATTTCTGGGGTGGGACCTTCCGCTGCCTCTATTGGGGGCGGCATTTCGGGGGCGGGACCTTCCGCTCCCTAGGGCACCAAAAAAGCTGGCGGCGCTCCTGGGTGGAGCCAGAAATGAGGGGTTCAGAGTGCGGGAGGAGGCTCTGGGCTGGGGCTGAAGGGTTCAGAGTGTGGGAGGGGTTATGGGCTGGGGCAGGGGGTTGGGGTGCATTGGAAGTGTGAGAGCTCCAGCTAGGGGTGCAGGCTCTAGAGTGGGGCTGGGGATGAGGGCTTTGGGGTGTAGGAGGGTGCTCCAGGCTGGGACCAAGGGGTTTGGAGTGAGATCAGGGCTGGGGCAGGGATGTGGGCATGGGGGCTTCATGCAGGCTTCATGCGGAGCTTACCTCAAGTAGCTCCAGGAAGCAGCAGCATAGCCCCCCTTCGGCTCCTACATGGAGGCATGGCCAGGTGACTCTGCATGCTGCTCTGTCCCCGTAGCTCCCATTGGCCGCAGTTCCCAGCCAGTAGGCTGGGAGCCAGGGAGTCAGCAATCAGGGAGGTGGGACAGTGGCAGCGTGTAGAGCCGCCTGGCCGCACCTCCCCCAGCCAGCAACAGCAGGGACGGGGAGCTGCTTGTGGAGAGGCTCACCTCAGGTGGCTCCCCACAAGTGGTTCCCCGTCCCTGCTGTTGCTGGCAGAGGGGCAGCCAGACAGCTCTGCAGGCGCACTGCCGCTGTCCACAGGCATCAGCCCCCGCAGCTCCCATTTGCCACAGTTTCCGGCCAATGGTCTGGGAGCTGTGGAGACAGCGCTCAGGGAGCGACAGGAGACGGAGGCAGCGTGCAGAGCTGCCTGGCCATGCCTCCGCCAGCAACAGCAGGGATGGGGAGCAGCTTGCTGGGAGCTGCCCGTGATCGCCCCCCACAGACCTCAAAATTTTTACTGTAGATACTTGTGTCTGTGTACGGACATGTTGCCGAACCCTGGGGAGGAGTATAAAAATATTGCTCGAGCATGCAGGGATGTAATCAGGAAGGCCAAACCACAATTGGAATTGCAGCTAGCAAGGGATGGGAAGGGTAACAAGAAGGGTTTCTACAGGTATGTTAGCAACAAGAACAAGGTCAGGGAAAGAGGGACGCTTACTGAATGGGGGAGGCAACCAAGTGACGGATGATGTGGAAAAAGCTGAAGTACTCAATGCTTTTTTTGCCTCAGTCTTCACAGACAAGGTCAGTTCACAGACTGCTGCACTGGGCAGCACAGTATGGGGTGGAGATGAGAAGCCCTCAGTGTTGAAAGAACAGGTTAAGGACTACTTAGAAAAGTTGGACATGCACAAGTCCATGGGGCCAGATGCAATGCAACTGAAGGTGCTGAGGGAGTTGGCTGATGTGATTGCAGAGCCACTGGCCATTATCTTTGAAAACTTGTGGCAATCAGGGAGGTCAAAGACGACTGGGAAAAGGCAAATATAGTGTCCATCTTAAAAAAACGGAAGAAGAATCCGTGGAACTACAGAGAGGTCAGCCTCACCTCTGTCCCTGGAAAAATCATGGAGCAGCTCCTCAAGGAATTCATTTTGAAGCACTTGGAGGAAAGGAAGCTGATCAGGAACAGTCAACATGGATTCACCAAGGGCAAGTCATACCTGACCAACCTGATTGCCTTCTATGATGAGATAACTGGCTCTGTGGCTATGGGGAAAGTGGTGGACATGATATACCTTGACTTTAGCAAAGCTTTTGATGCAGTCTCCCACAGTGTTCTTGCCAGCAAATTAAAGACGTATGGATTGAATGAATGGACTATAAGGTGGATAGAAATCTGGCTAGATCATCGGGCTCAATGGGTAGTGATCAATGGCTCGATGTCTAGTTGGCAGCCGGTATCAAGTGGAGTGCCCCAGAGGTCAGACCTGGTGCCAGTTTTGTTCAACATCTTCATTAATGATCTGGATGATGGGATGGATTGACCCCTCAGCAAGTTCATGGATGACACTAAGCTGGCGGGAGAGGTAGATACGCTGGAGGGTAGGGATAGGGTCCAGAGTGACCTAGACAAATTGGAGGATTGGGCCAAAATAAATCTGATGAGGTTCAACAAGGACAAGTGCAGAGTCCTGCACTTAGGATAGAAGAATCCCATGCACTGCTACAGGCTGGGGACCAACTGGCTAAGTGACAGTTCTGAAGAAAAGGACCTGGAGATTACAGTGGACGAGAAGCTGGATATGAGTCAACAGTGTGCCCTTGTTGCTAAGATGGCTAACAGCATATTGGGCTGCATTAGTAAGAGCAATGCCAGCAGATCGAGGGAAGTGATTATTCCCCTCTATTTGGCCACTATTGATGAGGCCACATCTGGAGTTTTGCGTCCAGTTTTGACGCCCCTCCCCCACCCCCGAAAGGATGTGGATAAATTGGAGAGAGTCCAGAGGAGGGTAACGAAAATGATTAGGAGGGGCACATGACTTATGAGGAGAGGCTGAGGGAACTGGGTTTGTTTAGTCTGCAGAAGAGAAGAGTGAGAGGGGATTTGATAGCAGCCTTCAGCTACCTGAAGGGGAGGTTCCAAAGAGGATGGAGCTCGGCTGTTCTCGGTGGTGGCAGATGACAGAACAAGGAGCAATGGTCTCAAGTTGCAGTGAGGGAGGTCTAGACTGGATATTAGAAAAAACTAGGAGGGTGATGAAGCACTGGAATGGGTTACCTAGGGAGGTGGTGGAATCTCCTTCCTTAGAGGTTTTTAAGGTTCGGCTTGATGAAACCCTGGCTGGGTTGATTTAGTTCAGGGGTCAGCAACCTCTCCGAAGTGGTGTGCCAAGTCTTCATTTATTCACTGCAATTTAAGGTTTCGGGTGCCAGTAATACATTTTAACATTTTTAGAAGGTCTCTTTCTATAAGTTTATAATATATGACTAAACTATTGTTGTATGTAAAGAAGGTTTTTTCAAATGTTTAAGAAGCTTCATTTAAAATTAAATTAAAATGCAGAGTCCCCCTGATGTTGTTGGTGTTGGTCCTGCTTTTAGCAGGGGGTTGGACTAGATGACCTCCTGAGGTCTCTTCTAACCCTAATCTTATATGATTCTATGACCTCTCTGCCTAACTCTAGTGGGGGATGAGAAACAGATAGCAACTCTACTTCTGTTGGTTGTTTCACTACCTCTTCTAGCATAAGTAAAAAAGAGTAAATCAATAGAGATGTTCTGCTACTTTGGCGATTCCATCCTTGTAATTTCAAAGCAAACAGTGTACTTACCAGAGGTTCCTTCCCCTGCATCAGGCTCACCCATGCTAGACTGTAGGGATTGGTTGTACTGCTCTGGAGTCAAAAACATGCCCTGGCTCGCTGCACAGCTGGATCCCATGGTCACCTGTCCCCCATACTCCTCCTTCTCTGTTTCCTCGGTCTACACCTTCTCCTGGCTTTTCACAGCTGGGGCTTCCGACTCGGGATCCTCCAAAGTATCCATGGGGGTCTTGGGAATGGTGGGATCTCGGCCGAGAATGGCATGCAGCCCTTTGTAAAAGCAGCATGTTTGGGGGCCCACACCAGATTGTTAGCGTCCTTTGCCTTCTGGGACGCCTACCGCAGCTCCTTGGCTTTCACGCAGCGCTGCTGCTGGTTTTTCTTGTAGTCCTTCTCCTCAGAGCCGGCTTTATGAAGGGTGGGGCCCAATTTGAATACCCCGCGGAGGTCCGGGGCTTCGACGGCACTTCGGCAGCAGGGGTCCGCTCTGGGTCTTCCGCGGCACCGAAGGACCCCCTGCTGCCGAAATGCCGCTGAAGACCCCTGGAGCAGATCCCCCACCGCCGAAATATCGCCAAAGCCCTGGACCACCGCCGGGTAAGTAAAAAAAATTTTTTTTAAAGTGCCTAAAGCATGGGGCTCTGGCGCAGGGCCCGATTCTGGGGAATCGGGCAAATCAGCTTAAAGCCAGCCCTGCTTCTCCTCCATGTCCTGAGCGATCTGCTCAGAAATGACAACGTTTCTACAGCTGGATTGGAGCTGTGCCTGCACAGCCTTTTCTCCCTTCAGACCCTGGCGATCTAACACTGCCTGTGTATTTCAGGCAGGAGTACATCTGCAGTGTGTAGCCAGGGTGGTCAGCTGGGCAGCTGAGTGTGCTCTCGAGTTGCTAGGTGTGCTCTCCAAGCCAGGCAACCAAGAAACGGAATTTCAAAAATTGCCAGGGCTTTAAAGGGGAGGGCCGGTTCCCTGCCCAGATGGCTGCTGTGCAGCAGAGTTCACGATGGTGACCAGAATGGTCAGGGTGGGGCATTGTGGGACGCCTCCTGGAGGCCATTAACAGTTGATGTAAGTAACACAGTGTCTACACTGACATTGCATTGACCTTCACTCTACACTGCTCGTGGAGGTGGAGTTATTAAGTCGGTATAACAGGGCAGTTATGTCAAGGGGAACAAAATTTAAGTGTGTTGACACTTCCATAGTTAGGTCAACGTAAGCTGCCTTGTGTCAACTTTACTCTGTAGTTTACACCAGGCATAAGGCCAAAGGGCACCATCAAGATCACCTGGTCTGACCTGCACATCCAAGGCCACTGAACCTAAGGAAAGAAAATGTTTAGAAGCAGAGACATACTGACATGAAAGCAGATAGTAAGCATCTGAAAGGACTACAGTAACCCTGTAAAGAAGCACAAAAGCTCTGACATGAGCAAAGACTAAATCTTAAGCAAAAACCCTATACAGAAATACAAGAATATTCATGTGAGCAGATAGTAAGACTGGAGTAATCTTTTCTAGCAGAAGCACAATAATAAAGATGTGAGCAGATAGTAAACTTCTAGTAAAGCTATAGTGACCCAACAGACAGTACTTTCAACTACACTGATGTGAGAAGACAAAATACTACAAGTAATAGCTAAATATAAGGGTTGCAGACCTTTTGTAAGAGGGTAGGGGTGCTGAGCAAGTTATCGATGTATTGCAGACAGAACAAAGTGCACCCAATAATCAGTGGTAAGAAATGGGGTCTGTATCACACCCATGCGGGAGGAATGTATGGAATTTATAGACGATAAGCATATGATAAAGCACTAGTAAGTCTAAACTGTAACTTAGAGATATCTAGAGCTTTTTTTGTGAAGAAAATCACAATCAATTGAAATAAAATTAATCCAGCCCAAAATCTTAGTGCCTTATGGAACTGATAAGGTTGAAATGTTATGGAGAAGGTGTGTATCAAATAAGCCATATCCCACTAAAAGGACAGAACCAAAAGGAAAGTCAGAGAGAAAGCAAAGGAGACAGAGAGTACAGAAAAAGAAAGACAAAGAGTGTGAAAGGGAGAGAGAGAGAGGGACAGGCAGAAAGAAAAGATATGAAGACAGAGGGAAAAGGGGATATAAACAGATGGATGATGAACAGTGATGTAGCCTGGCCAGTGTCGGAGGGTTTAGTGCTTGGAGGCAGACTCAGCAACTTAGGAAATATCTGAGCTAAGCTGACTAGGGTTCGGCCCACGGGGTCAGGCCTCTGCTGCTGTTATTATGGGATAGCGAGACCTTCTGGGGGGAGGGGAAGGAGAGAAGTATTATGGGATGGTGAGGCCTTCTGTGACGGGGGAGGGACAGCAATGACTATTATGGGATAGCAAGGCCTTATGTGACCAGAGGGGGGCAGGTGGTTGGCAGGGAGTATTATGGGATGGCAAGTCCTTCTATAGCAGGGAGAGTATTATGGGATGATGATGCCCCGTAAGAAGGGGAAGTATTATGGGATGGCAAGACCTTCTGCAGCTAGTGAGGTGTATGTGTGCGAGAGGGAGTAATATTATGGGATGGCACGATTCTCAATGCATGTGACACATGGGAGATTATTATAGGATGTCTCTCTGTACCTACTGCGGGTTGCCTCCCTTTGAAATATTATGGGATGCTGTGGACCGGAGGAGGGAAGGAATTATTATGGGATGTCAGTGCAGATGGGCAGGCGATAGCCAGAGCCATGCTCCCTGGCTGTGCCTGTTGGGACCCTCTCTGAGCTGCTGCTGCCTGTCTCTCTCTTCCTGGTTTGGTCCTTTCCCTGCCTCACCACTGTCCCTTTATTACAGCTGCCTGCTCCCATCCACCACAGGGCCCCTCTCCCCTGCTCTCCCTCCCGTTTCTCAACAGTCATAACCAATACAGCAGGCATGATATTATGGGATGGCTGCTCCACAGTGTGGGGGTGGGGTGGTTGCTAAGGAACGTTTCCTGTGGGTGGCTATTATGGGATGGACTTGCCTTTGTGGACTATTATGGGATGTGCCTGGCTCTGCAGGGTGGGACTGCCCAGGAGAGTTGTTCAGGGACCTTAACAGTGCTTCTGGTAGGGGGAGGGGAGAGAAATGGGAAAGAGAGGGAGAGAGCAACAGCCGTACATGCAAACACACTGATACATATTTGAGACACACACAGACAAGCAGATAGGCATAGAAAAAGAGACAGACAGCATTGCCAGCCCAACTGTTCAAAAATCATGGGTCAGGCCCCAAAAAGTCAGGAGACTAAAATAAAGATATTTTTTGAGAGGTGTGAGGGGTATTTGTCTTTTGTTTTTGAGGCTTTAGGATGCACTGGGGTTGTGTTTTCAAGCTTTTCTCCGCAACCATGAGGGCTAGAAACTTACCTAACCAGAAGAAGAAGAAAAAACCCAAACAAACAAAAAGCTGAGATTCTCACAATTTGTACCTATTTAGATTATTCCAGAAGCTGAGGCTTTAAGAAAAATGTCAAATATCACAAGACTTACAATAAAATTGTGAGATCTGGAAACACCGAAAGGCAGAAATGTGTGTGTGTATATACAGAGAGAGAGAGAGAAATACACACACAAGGTGACACACAGGCTGTCTTTCCCCAAGTCTCATTTAGCAACAGGACATGTTCAATTGCTTCAGTTTATGCCATGGAGCATGAGAGCTTTTTGAAAGTGACCAGTTCCTTATGTTTCAGTGAAGGGTGTTACCCCGCCGTGCACCTGGTTTATCACCACCAAAGGTGGGGCATGAGAAAACATCCTCCAGACACCACTGTCTGTTGGAAGCACTTACAAAACTCTGGCAGTTTGTGCCCTGACCTGTGAGCTGGGGCTAGCGCATCAGGAACAGCAGAAATCACTCAGAGTGGGAATGTGTAACCACCAAAATGACAGGGGACCTTTAATGCCCACGAGAGGTCAGGACTTCAGATTTACATCTAATCTAACAGACAGCACAGAGCAGTACTGGGGTCTGCAGCGCTGACTCCAATGGGAGGAGACCCCCTACTGAGTCATCCACACCACTCCCTGCAACAAACTGCCCCTATAGTTCCAGCTGGATGTAGATTTCTTCACTTCTTGTCTTAATTTGTTGTGTATTATTATTTATTATTTGTATCATTGTAGCACCTAGTAGATCCAGTCATGAACCAGGATCCCATTGTGCTAGGGGCTGTACAACTACAAACTGAAAGAAAGTGTCACTGTTAATCAGCTGTAAGAGGGGCTGTATTTCAATGTATGTCCTCGGTTTTATATAGGACACAGAGGCAGGTAACACAGAGGCACCATCCTAGTGGTTCAAACAAACAGGCAGCCTCTTTGACCCTGAGGTCACACTGCTTGTACCACAACCAGATCCAACTGGTTCACCTCCTGGTGTACATAACTGCTGGGTCTGCTAACGACCTATTTCACTATTTACATAGGACCTTATAATGGAAAGTGTTAAACAACCTTAACTATTGGTCTTGCAGGCAGCTTTGCTGATGATTACATACAACAAATTAAGATAAAAGACTGTAAAGGTTGCAAAGCACTTGAAAGTTAGGAAAAAACAGAATTAAGCTTGCCTGTACAACCTTAATTCAGCCCCCTTGTGATTATGCATTATGATGTAGTCTTAATTACATGATCAGGTACTATTTTTTCCACAGGACACCCAGCCTTATTCAATGCAGGATGGATAGTGCTCACTGAACGGGTAGCTATTCAACAGATCCATATCATTCAATGTATGACCCTGTGCGTTATTTATTACCCACCATCCAAACCCTGCACTGAATACAGAATTAATTTCCTCAGTGGCTTTTTTATGGTGCTTATCACCCTAATTTGAGAGTTCTTTACAAAATTAATTAATTTATCTTCATAACACCCATGTGAGGTAAAGTAATATAATTTCCATTTTACAGATGAGGGAACAGGTACAGAGAGATTAAGGACAAAATGGTCAAAAGTTTCTGTCAATGTTGGGTGTAGTAAATAAGATACAGAGCTACATATTTGTTTAGATTTTCACAAGGATGGCAAAAGATACCTCTGTGACTGCAAGGCAAGCCGCTTGCCAAATTTCAAATCTCTGGTTGCTAAAGCTTCTCAGTGAAATGGTTGTAAGAATGTTTTAACATTTGAAAAAAAACAACATACTTTTCCTTAATCTCATTTTCTGAAATGGCTGAATGGTGTTTGCTGAACTTTTCATATATACAAAAAGCTTATCCTGAGGTAAACACCCGGCAAACAAAATTTCAGCCCACATGGTCAAAGTTTGGCAAAGTTATAAGCAACTGAAAACAGTCTTATAAAGGAAAGTGTCTATCAATCTTAACTACAGGAGTTGCTGCCAGCCATGCCTGTAATATATTTTATAATGATCAGTTAAACTTTTAAACATGTAACTCAGCATATAATGCATATGGAGTCAGAGGTTACCACTTCATTATTCACCAAGGGGTGCAGTCTTTACCACTGTCCTTCTACTGCATATTAGACCCATAGTCATGCTGGCAAATAGTTTCACAGGGGATGTTTGAGTCACAGGATTCTCTGCCTCAACTAGCACATTATTCTCAGCAATCTCTGCCTCCAATGCACTCTCTGGTCCACAAGATGGTTCTCGATTGCACCTTTCTATATTTTGTATATGTCTCACTAGAGGTCTGTATCTCTTGTTCTAGTGGCATCTGTTTCTTGCAGGAATAACCACTTGATATGACCTGAGGTGCTCACATCTTTTCTCCACAAGAGTAGGCAACTGTGTTAGTTGCCTCCATGCCCAGTGCCAAACAAGGACATTTCATAGTGTCAGAAATGCCTCCCTGAGAAAAGAAAGGGGAGGGGGAGGAAAGGAAGACAGCAACAGAGAAACAAAGAAAATGGGTGATTTCAAAACCCTAGAATCCCTAGCATAAGATGGAAACATTGCAGAAAAATGGAAGTGGTGGTAGCAACGCTTCAAACTCTACTTGGCAGCATCTGGATCAGAGGCAAAGCCCCAGAAAATGCAAGTAGCAATCCTTTTGCATAGTATTAGAGAAGATGCCTTTGAAATATTTGGTATTTTTGTTTTCACTAGTGGTGAGGGCCCAGTGGGCATAGCAAAGTTTATAGAATACTGTAAAAAATGTATCAATGTGGTGTTCCAGAGACATAAATTCTGGGATTATAAACAAACAAAGGGAAAATTATAGAACATTTTCTTATTGATCTTAAAGTAAAAGCAAGTATCTGTGAGTTTGGCCCATAATGAGTTAAATGATCTAGGACAAAATTATCTTCTGTGTTACAGATGAAAGATGAAAAAAGACTCTGACCTCACATTTCAAAAAGAGGTGCTGTACAGCAGAAGCAACAAGAGCTTAACTCTAGGTCATGACAAGATCCAGTACAATAGAGAAGGAATTGCATGGTAACTAATTGAGAAAATGCTCTGCAAGAGATCAACCCAAGAAAGTTAGAAATCAGAACAGGCTTAGAGAGATTAAATGGGCTTGTGCAAATTGTTCTATGGTGTGTCTGTGCGCACAGCCCAGGAAGCTGCCCAGCATATGAAAAGGTTTTTCACAAGCATGGTGGTAAAAACCACTATGCCAGATTAAGTGTAGGTTGAATCCAGGTGGGTTTTGCATGGTGTCACTACAGGCCAGAGTTAAGGTTTCTGCTGAATGAGAAACTTTTGATTTATGAAGAATAATGAGGGGAGAGAGAGAGGATTACCATTAATCATTAAAAATATATTCAAACAATGTCTGTGACAGAGCCTCCCTATCTGTTGCATAACTGTTTGGCCTGTGTTATACCATGGCGGTATATAGCCTCCTGAGATCATAATTCTAAATGGGAAAGTAGTATAGGGTATACAGAGACAGACCTTTGGTAACTGGCCTTCCAGTTCTGCCTGTGTTACCTTTAATCACTTGATCACATCTGTAAAAATGAGACTTTTATGGGATATATCTAGAACTTATATTGTAATAACAAACTGTATGTTTACCATAGAGCTTCACAGTTCTCTCCAACCAACCACAACCATGACAGCATTATGGGATGTCAGTGTGTAAAGAGGGAATGGAAAGTATTTTGATACATTTGCATGTATAGTGTGGGTGTGGAGAGGGGAATTGGATGTACATGTCTATAATGGGTGATAGAGAGTATTACAGTATATTCATGGATAGAATTGGGGCTGGATAGTTGTACAGTACAGACCCATTTACACACGGATGTCGGGAGTTAACGGTTAAGAGAGCCATGCTGAAATATCTGAAGATCTCTATATATACATGTATAATTATCTAGGACAGGGGTAGGCAACCTATGGCACAGGTGCCGAAGGCAGCACGCGAGCTGATTTTCAGTGGCACTCACACTGCCCAGGTCCTGGCCACTGGTCCGGGGGGCTCTGCATTTTAATTCAATTTTAAATGAAGCTTCTTAAACATTTAAAAAACTTTATTTACTTTACATACAACAATAGTTTAGTTATGTATTATAGATTTATAGAATGAGACCTTCTAAAAACGTTAAAATGTATTACTGGCACGCGAAAACTTAAATCAGAGTGAATAAATGAAGACTCAGCACACTGCTTCTGAAAGGTTGCCAACCCCTGATCTAGGATTACATACTATTCACAGCTTCCCAAATACTGCAGGCCTATCTGTTAACGGCGCTTTGCAAGAATATAAATTCAAATGTGTAATCTAATAAAAACATTATTATTACTACACAGGGGTGAAAGTAACTCAGGACACTTACTGGTACAGGGCGGGGGTGGCTCTGGCCCCTGGAAGGGGCGGGGCCTCTGGCAGAAGGGGCGGGGCTAGGGGTCAGCATTCCCCAGCCAGCCCTTCTAGGCCCCCGGTCAGCGCTGCCCGGGGTTCCTGTGGCAATTTAAAGGGCCCGGGGCTCCTTAAAGCGCTGCCGCAGCAAAGGACCGTCCTTAAAGCGCTTTAACGTTGCTGCCCCTTTCCCCTTTACTCCCTCCGTCGGCAGTAAAAACGTACAACACGTTTCCGCTCCGCACTTCCTGCTTATTTCTATGTCAGTGAGTTAGTGAGCAAACCTGTAGTGCTACATAGCAAGTTTCTGTACCGCGTGTTAACGAATTTCATGTGTTAAATATGTAGCACTGGAAGGCATGGCGCTACTGCGCGTTAAGCGGATTCGCGCGTAAACGGGTCTGTACTGTAGTAGTACGGTAATAATAAACATCACTTACTTCTTATGCAGCATTTGTTATCTATAAATCTCAGATAAAGGAAGGACAATATCATTAGCCCCACTTTTCAGAGGGGAAACTGAAGCAATGAGGTGAAGAAATATATTGTGAGTGTGTGTACAGGTGGGTGGAAAGTGATGGTGGGTAGTAAAATAGTATTTTAGGGTGGACAGTCTGGTTTGGATAGTAATGTAAATATATGCATTGAATGTGGAGTATGGATAGTGTGTGTCCTGTAGATGGATAGTATTATGGGATGCTGATGTGTACAATGAGAATAGTATTATGGGATTTCATCTCATATAGTGGAGAGAAATGGATAGCATTATGGGATGACTGTATTTAACGGGGGAGGGGGGAGTACACAGTATTATAGGATGACTGTGTATAACAAAGGGTAGATCATATTATGGAATGGCTGTGTGTAATAGGGAGGCCTCAGAAATATCATGAGATATCTGTGTTTGTAACAAGGGATGGATACTGTTGTGGGATGTTTGTGTATGTAATGAGAGGGGATGGATAACATTATAGGATGTCTATATATAATGGAAAATTAGTAGTATTATGTGATTTCCATGTGTCTACTGGGAGGGCTGGACAGTGTAGGATGTCTGTCTTTATAACAGGGTGTTATAAAGTGATAGTGTTATGGAATGTCATGGTAAATTGGGATAGATGGTATTATGAGTTGTCAATAAGTATGAGGATTGGAATATGTTATGGGATGTCACTTTGTATAATGTGAGACTACGTATTATTGGATGTGCATATTATAATTGTGAATATGTGTAATTGGGGGGGTTGTATTTTTATGAAACATCCATGGTCAGTATAAGGTGATGATGAATATCACGAGATGCCTGTGGTCATAATGAGGGATGTGTAATGCTGTAAGATAGCCATGTCTATAATGAAAAGAATGGATAGTAAGATGGGGAGTCTGTTTATAACTGGGGTATGGATAGTTTTATGGGTGCCTGTAATGGAAGGGTGGATTGTGTTATGGTCTGTGTGTGCATAAATAGGGATAGATACTATTATGGGATTTACATGTTTATAGTAAGGGATTATTAGTGATTGTATTATGGGATGTCTGTGTGTACAACAAAGGGGAAGGACAATACTATGGGAGGTCCATGTGTATAAAGGGAGGGTTAGATACTTGGCCTCCACAATACTAATGTGTGTAGTGGGATAGTATGGATATCATTATGTCATGCCCTTGTGCATAGTAGAGGGGAAAGTATTGTAATATAGGATGTCTGTATATATAATGATGTGAATAGTATTATGGGATGTCAACATATACATACACACACAATGGGAAGGACATAATTATAGAATATCTTTGTGTATAAGGAAGGAGGGAATACTATTGAGGGAAGTCCATGCATATAATGGAGGGAAATAGATACTATTAAATTTATACCATGAAAGTGTATAGCATTAAGGGATGGTCATGTCTATGATCTGCGTGAGGGGGTGGATAATATGTTTGACCTTGATAGGGATGTTTGAGTATCAGAGTTGTTCACATTGATTGCTCTTCTGTATTGTAGGATGCCATTCCTTAATGGGGTGTGACTGTATTTTTGGATGCTTGATTCTCTTTTAAAAGGGGGGTGAGCATGGTTATTATGGGATGTCTGCCTAGAGGTAGATTCTAGTGAATATTATGGGCTAACTGCCCGAGTGTGTATTTGGGGGGGTGTTGATCATTATGGGATACGTTGAATTTGCATCATCTGGAGGAACAAAGAATCCTGGCAGTCTGTGCCAGAGTATTATGGGATGTGTGGCTGGCCCTGTGCCCCCAGTGGTTATTATGGTCTGTGTAGATGGGATGTGGGGGTGGGGTGAATGGGGAGAGTGGATCATGAGTATTATTATGAGATTTTCATACAAGTGATTGATAGGTAGTACTACAGGATGCTTGTCTCCATGCTTCAGTATTGTGGGCTATTCAGATGGCACCCTGTTCCTTCTGGTCTGTCTGGGTGGAGGGGGGAAATACATGAATGTGATTATTATGGGCTGCCTGGCTGGAGTGGGGGAGCAGGCAGTATTGTGGGCTGTGGCTAAGAATTGCTGAGAGTATTATGGGATGCCTGGCTGGACAGTGGCTCCTGGCAACTATTATAGGATGCCTGGCTGAGAGGGGAGGATGAGAAGGGTGACTACTATTATGGGATATATGTCTGGAGTATGACTATTATGGGATATTATGGGGGCTGTTATGGAATGTCTCAGTGGAGGAGTTGAAGAGGGAGTATTGCTTATTATGGGATGCCAGGTTGGGCAGTGAGTGTGTGGTATTATGGGATATCTTAACAAGGAAGGGGGATTATTGTAGGATGTCTGGGTGAGGGAGGGGGAATGGGGTGGGGAGGAGGGAGTATTATGGGATGCCTGGGGCTGAGAGTGGATGTCAGTGTGTGGGGGAGAATGCAATTATGGGATGTCTCAGTGAGGGAGGGTGATAGTGAGGGAGGGGGTGGCATGTTTTAGCAAAGGATTAGTATTATGGGATGTTTGAGTGAGGGGTGAGTGTGTGGGGAATATTATGGGATGTTTCTTAGAGGGAGGATTGTATTATGGGATGTTCCTGATGGGAGGGGTGATTATTATGGGATGCTGGGCCGGACAGTGAGTAGGGAGTTCTGAAGGAAGGGCAAGTATTATGGGATGTCTCAGTTGGGGGGTTGCCAGGGTGACGGGGGCGGACCCATTGCCGAGGAGTCGGGACATATTATGGGCTGGAAGCGGGAGCGGGGAGGGGCCTGGCCGGGTTTTTTCCCCTTTAAGAGGTGGTGCCGGAGCCGGGGCCATTTTCCCTTCAGCGGCGGCAGCGAGAGGCGAGGAGCCGGGGGGCGAGCCGGGTGAGGAGAGGGGCAGGGACCGGACACGACCCCAAATTGCTTCAGAGGGTAGGACGCGGGGGCTGCACCACCTCCTGGCGCCGCCCCCCGTCCTGGCGCCGCCGCCGAGCCCCCGACCCCGGGAGCTGCCTTGTCCCGGGGGCGCCGACCTCGGCCCGGCCGCCCTGCGTCCCCGCTGGGCACGGGGCAGCCGCGGTGCCCGGGACCCCCCTGCTTCGGAGCCGCCTCGCAGCAGCCACCGGCCCGGCTCGGCCCCTGCTGCCCCCGGGGAACGGCCCCGCCCGCCGGGACTGGCCGAGCGCCCTGAGCCGCAGCTGCGCCCGCCCCCCGCGAGGGGCCGGGGCGGCCGCGTGCTGCCCCCCCCCCCCCCGGCGCGTGTGTGTGTGTGTGTGTGTGTGTGTGCGCGCGCGGGGCGGGGGGGGGAGGCTCGCCGGGAGCCCGCGCGGTGCCTGCCACGGGCTCGCCGTGTCTTTGTTTTCCCTGCGTGAAACCGGGGGGCCGGTGTCAGCCTCCCGGGGGCGTGGTGGGGCGCCCTGAACGGGCGTCGGTACATTGTCCTGCCCCGCCGGCTCCGGGAGGCGGGCGGGATGTGAATCCTCCGCGTATTAAAAAGGCTTTTTTGGGGGTGGGGGACCCCCAAAGCACGTCTGGACTATTGGGGGGGGGGGCTGCGATGCTGGTCTCGCGCACCGCTAGGGGTTTGACTTCATTGGAGTTTTTACTTCATGAATTGGTCGCCAGCTCGAGGCAGCGAACACTTTGTTTGTGAAGGCGAGTTTGGCTGTTCCCCAAACACTTGTTCCATGCTGCACCCGCTTGTCGCTCGGCCGTGGCTGGCTCCCTCGAGGTGTAAACCGCCAAAGTTTGGGGCGCGTCAAGAGTAGCTTTGAGAGAGGTTTTAACTACCTCGAATTAAATTGCGACCAATTGCCTAAAAGTCACAAAACTCCACTTAGCCATACCCTACAGCACTGGTACCAGTCTGGCATCATATTGCAAAGGTTTGGACGCTGTTACCGTCGGACCGCCATTTGGTGGCCCTTTGCATGAAATGAATTAATGACATAGTTTAATTCCCAGTAGCTACAAAACCACCCTCATCAGGACCCTAAACTAGTGCCCAGTCTCAGCATTTCCATGCTTCCCTACTCAGCCCTTATGTCGGGGGGGCTGCACTTTTTGAAGTTCATTACAGATGTGCATTGGGGAGGATTATTGCATGAGAATGTGGGTTCATGATGATTATCATTAACTTTTTTTGCATTTTTATTAACATACTGGTCTGACTGGCAGGAAGGAGACAAAGCTGCAGAAGCTGTCTGAGCCCAAGTACCCCAATTTGGAGGACATGGCATCGGGCATTGGATCCCCATCACCTTGTTCTGCTGGCAGTGATGATGAGGAGATGGAAATCCTGCTGAATAACAGCATCCCTCAGCACCCAGGTATAGGTGGCATTGTAGGATGGCTGTGACTAGCAGTATGTAAAAGGGAGTGGTAGTGGGGCTGTTCTATCTATTTTATTGAATGGGTGCTACAGGTAAAATACGATGTGCAGGGAGAAGTTTTGTTTCATTAGGAGCCCAGGTGATTAGAATATTTAGGTCTCTTTATTGTGTCCTTTTAAAAGCTGTGGTCTGCACACTATAGTGAGGTAGAACTGGTTTTATTCCAAGCTAGTGTAGGCTGTTGGAGGTCCCTGGGACAGGGAGTCTGGTTTTAATGGGGCATCTGAGTGCCTGCAAGGTATATGTACCATGGCTGGGAGCAGGAACAGTATGTGAGAGGGCAAGGTGTCTGGCTTCCTCTCATCCATCTGGGAGCTCAGACCTGCTGACAGTCCAGAGGAAACTGCCTTGGGCTGTTGCATGACCCACTTTCTGTCTTCACCACACCCTACCTCCAAGCTTCCCATGGATCATTCTACACTGTTCACCTTAGCCCTGTTCTTGTGTTTTGTGTCAGTAGCTTTATTACTTGTTCAGTTCCCTTAGTACAGCAGTTCTCAACCAGGAGTCTGGGGGCAGTGAGCAGGTTTCAGGGGGTCTGCCAAGCAAGGCTGGTATTAGACTTGCCCAGGGCAGAAAGTCAAAGCCCCGCTGTGTGGGGCAGAAGCCCTAGGGCCCTGAGTCCCGCCACCCAGGGCTGAAGCTCAAGCCTGATCAACTTAACTTTGCAGGGCCCCTTGTGGCATAGGGCCCCTAGCAATTGCTGGCCTGAACTTTTATATGCAGAAAAATGGTGATTGTGGCATGGGTGGGCCATGGAGGTTTTTTATAGCATATTGGGGAGGCCTCAAAGAAAAATGTTGAGAATCCTTCCCTTAGTACACCTCTATCCCGATATAACGCTGTCCTCGGGAGCCAAAAAATCTTACTGCATTATAGGTGAAACTGCGTTATAACAAACTGGCTTTGATCCGCCGGAGTGCGCAGCCCTGCCCCCCCCTCCCCCCAGAGCACTGCTTTACCGCGTTATATCTGAATTCATGTTGTATCGAGGTAGAGGTGTATTTCCATCTTCAGGCCTCATGCCTGATTTTCATTATAACTGCAGTCTCGGTGTGGAGAATGGGAATAAAGTTAGAGCTCGGAGACTGAGAGTCAACTCTCAGGTTCTATTCCCAGTTCTATTGCTGACTTGTATGGATGTACGACTCATTTTACCACTCTATAAAATAGGAGCTCTGGAATCATCCCCCCATGCTTAGACTCCCTGCCCCAGACTCAAATGCCTTTCTAAGGGAAGACACTTAAGTCTGTTCTCAACCAGGGGTATGCATACCTCTAGGGTACACAGAGGTCTTCCATGGGGTATGGCAGCTCACCTAGGTATTTGCCTAGTTTTACAGCTGGCTACATAAAAAGCACAAGCAAAATCCGTTACGAACTAAAATTTCATACAAAGACCTGTCTGTGCTGCTCTATATACTAGACACTGACATGTAAGTACAATATTTATATTCCAGCTGATTTATTTTATAAGTGTATGCTAAAATGAGTCAGCAATTTTTCAGTACTAGTGTGCTATGACATTTTTGTATTTTCATGTCTGATTTTGTAAGCATGTAGTTTTTAAGTGAGGTGAAACTTCGGGGTACACAAGACAGATCAGACCCCTGAAAGGGGTACAGTAGTTGGGGAAAGGTTGAGAGCCACTAACTTAAGTCACTGGGAATTTAAGAGCTTCAGGGAAAGAACTGGTTGGAAGGGAAGGATATGGTGCCTGTCCTGGTAGATAAGTTGCAAGCAAATATTGCTGGAAGGGGATATACTTGTGTCCATTGTGAATATGGACCCCATCCTGAGCATGTTCCCCTGTGCCCCTTGTTCTCCGGTGGCTGCATCTGCTGTGAGCTGTGGCTTCTCCCATCCTGCCTCGCTTCTGTGGTCAGGAGGCCATTTTCCCCTGGAGTGAGAATGAGTAACTCTCGCTCTGTAATGGGTGGGGTGGTTGGGGACGGGAGAGAGGGTGAGTGGTTGGGCTGCTGTGGATCCGGTCACAAAGGAAAAGGCTGTCTGGCTGTCCATTCCTCTCTGGGCTTTGTGTGGGAAGGAGGGGGAGAGAACACAGATGGGAGTGTGTTTTTGTGGGTGGGGGAGAGTTGGCATGCATTACAACAGTGAGGGACTGAGCGTGCTGGCTGTGGTGCCGGAAAGCTATGCTTGTGGGCTGGCTGCTGAGGCAGGGATCTGGTGAGTGAGTTGCCCTGAACAGAAGCTGCCCAGGTGGGAGGGGAAGAGCAAGCTGTAACTGACTGTTTTGTTCCTTGCTTGCCACTGTAGAGACCCTGTGCTGTAGAGGTTTCTTCTGGGGACCGTGGAATAGAGCCCATGCCCTCATCCCCGATCAGCTGGTTCTCTTGAACTTTCTGCTACTCTCATGCTGCCTATTCCAAAGACCAGCTGGGGGCTCCCTGTCTTGCTCTTTTCCTCCCTTGCCAATTGGGGCTGCTCACATCTCTGCTGAGTCCTCTGTGTATGGCCAGTAACTCCTAACTCCATTTTTGCTATGCTTGCTGGGCTAAGGAAATTCCTAACCTGTTAAATAATGCGTGTGGCTTTGCTTGGAGAAGGAGCAGTGGGCTAACTAGGGTAGATAGTGATGTGGGAGGTATGGGGTTCTAAGGGCTTTTGATTTTGCCCTCTTCAGTATGGTATGATCAGTCTGTTACTGGACACTGTTAGACAGGGCTAAGATGAATGTGTGGGTTTCAATGTGTGCACCAAGGAGTTGAAGAAGCTGTTGAGCTGTGTGGGGAGTGGGGTATGCTGTGATGCAGCACTCCTGGATTGTGTAGCATGGCCCAGAGGGCATGATGGTGGTGCTTGGGTATATATCCGTGCTTCCTAACTCTTCTGCTCTCCCCTACCTACGCATCGCCCTCCAGAGCCTGAAGAAGAGCCAGAGGAAGAGCTGCTGTCAGAGGCTGAAACTCCCAAAATCAAGAAGAAAAAGAAACCCAAGAAGCTGAAGGAACCAAAAGTGCCCAAACTTAGCAAGCGCCAGAAAAAGGAGGTGAGGAATAGAGGGCTGAGTGTGAGGGGAGATTCTGCCATGGAACAGGCTCTGAAGACTGGGCACATAGGCAGTCATTCCTGTTGCTGCACAGCCTGAGGCAGTGACCCCTAGTTTGAACCCCCTGGAGTGTGCGGGAAGGTGTAGTGAGTGCTTCTCTCAGGTCTCTTCTCACTGCTGCCTGATCTTCTCTTCTCTTCCCCCTTTCCTCCAGCTAGGGGACAGCTCTGGTGAGGGGAATGAGTTTGTGGAGGAGGAAGAGGAGGTGCTGCACTCAGACAGTGAGGGCAGTGACTACACCCCTGGGAGGAAGAAGAAGAAGAAATTAGGGCCTAAGAAAGAAAAGAAAAACAAAGCCAAGCGTAAGGAGGAGGAGGAGGAAGAAGAGGAAGATGATGACTCAAAGGTGAGAGGCTGCCCCATTGCCCCACTCTGTCTCCTAGATCTGACCTGGAGAAACCATCACATTGTCCCCTTACAATAGCACATGGGGGCTGTCCTGCTTGTTCTTCCCTCTGTCCTCTAGACTTGGCCCATATGGGCCATATTCCCAAATTACTTTCCCCTCACCCCTAGACCTTGAGGGGGAATCCCCTGACCCAGAGTTGTCATTTCTTCCCACCACCACCACCCCCCCGGACTGATGGGCTTGCCCGCAGTATATAGAGGCTAAACCCCTTTTCATTGTGTCTGGTCACCCTGGGACTTGCTGCCTGTCACCCTTTGCACAGGAACCCAAATCATCTGCTCAGCTCCTGGAAGACTGGGGTATGGAGGACATTGATCATATCTTCACAGAGGAGGATTACCGCACTCTCACCAACTACAAGGCTTTCAGCCAGTTTGTCAGGTAAGTTTTGAGCCAATGAGGCTTTTGGGCCTCTGGAGCAGAAGGGAAACAGGACAAAATATCCTTGTTCCCTGGACCTCAAAGCATTTTAGACACTAAATGGCCACCTTTTGGTGACAGTTACCCCCAGGGCAAGGGGAATGGAGACAACAGTGAAGTGATTCAAATTCAGCAGTGAATTTGCTGTCAGTTGTAAAGCTGGGACACAAGTCCATATTTTCAGGCCCCCTTCTGCTCTAATATAGACATCATTCCTCTCCCAGAGCCAGAAATATTTCCCTCCTCAGGAGGATGGCAGCAGCTAGTAACCCTAGGGTTAGGCTGGATTGTAGTTCCTGGGGTAGGGAGGGGATCCCAGTATCCATGTCAGTTCAGTAACACTCCCTCTTTGCCCCCACACAGGCCACTCATAGCTGCCAAGAACCCTAAGATAGCTGTCTCAAAGATGATGATGGTGCTGGGGGCCAAGTGGCGGGAGTTCAGCACTAACAACCCCTTCAAAGGCAGTTCAGGGGCCTCTGTGGCAGCTGCAGCGGCGGCAGCTGTGGCTGTGGTAGAGAGCATGGTGGCCAACGTGGATGTTGTCCTGCCCCAGCCCCCTGCTGATGTGCCACTACGTAAGGCCAAGACCAAGGAGGGCAAAGGTGAGATGAAAAATGAGGATGAGGTGGAATGTGGTATCTAGAGATGGTGATCCTCTGTCTCACAGTCTCTCTTACTCATAGGGCCTAATGCCCGGCGGAAGCCCAAGGCCAGTCCTCGTGTTCCTGACATCAAGAAACCCAAAACCAAGAAGGTGGCTCCTCTGAAAATCAAACTGGGAGGATTTAGCTCCAAGCGTAAGAGATCATCAGTGAGTGACTGTTCCTCTCTTTTCTCCCCATTGGGGGTACTGATAAACTGATGATGGCAGGTACTTGCAGTTGACCAGCTCCACGCTTCCCAACATGCAATGCACGAGGATGTGTCCAAGGATGTAGGAGGCTGGTAAACCATAGCTGCTTGACTCACCATACTTTCTTCCTGCGTTCCCCAGAGTGAAGATGAGGATCTGGATGTGGAATCAGACTTTGATGATGCTAGCATCAATAGCTACTCTGTTTCAGATGGATCCACTAGCCGCAGCAGCCGCAGCCGCAAGAAACTCAAGGCTGGGAAAAGGAAAAAGAAAGGTATCCAAGTACAGTGCTCAGCTTCGGATGGAGCACAACTAAGGGGATGAGGGCGGAGATATGAGAATTGTCTGCTGTTACTGTCTAAGGACTCTAAACCTCTGGACAGGAGAATTGTTTAGAGAGAGCTCAGGGTGGAAGAACTATTGGAATAGGGTAAGACTGCTGAAACAGAAGGGAACTTGTGAGGCTCACCCACAGTTAGCACTGAAGAGTTTTTAATTCCCAAGGAAGGGACTGTGAGAAGCAATCCTGCCTTTGGTCCCCTAGGTAGAATAAGACATGAAGGGACTTATACAATTATTGCAGTTGGCAACAGCTGCTTTTCTGCCCTGCCCTTGGTTTCTGTTTCCACTCACCTTGGCTGTTGTGGAGCAAGAGCTGCCTTCCCCTGCCTTTTTTTGTCTGGATCTGGAGCAATGTCTCTCTATTCCTATGTAGCCTTTTGGTGCGGTGGGGTATCCCCACTGCTGCAGGAAGGAATTCTGCTAGTGCCAATGGCTTCCAATGATGTGTAACTGTCACCACCACCCTCTCCAGGTGAGGATGACTCCACAGTTCCTGTGGATGGATATGAGACAGATCACCAGGACTACTGTGAGGTGTGTCAGCAGGGAGGAGAAATCATCCTTTGTGACACCTGTCCCCGTGCCTACCACATGGTCTGCCTGGACCCAGACATGGAGAAAGCCCCAGAGGGCAAATGGAGCTGCCCACACTGTGTGAGTACCAGATTTTATACACCCAAGGGAAAAACCATGGAGGAAGGGGGTTCTGTACTCCCTGTTTCTGCGGAAGGCTAAGTTGAAGAGATGGTAGGAGGATGGGGGTTTTGTATACCCTGGGCTAATAGTTTTCTTCTCTGCTGTAGGAGAAGGAGGGGATCCAGTGGGAGGCAAAGGAGGATAACTCGGAAGGCGAGGAGATCCTGGAGGATGTTGTGGGAGACCCTGAGGAGGAGGATGATCATCACATGGAGTTCTGCCGGGTCTGCAAGGATGGAGGGGAACTGCTCTGCTGTGATGCCTGTCCCTCTTCCTACCACATTCACTGTCTAAATCCCCCACTGCCAGAGATTCCTAATGGGGAATGGCTGTGCCCTCGCTGCACTGTGAGTCTCTGCTACCCCCATTTGCCCCACCTCCACAGAGAGTGGTATCCCTCTCGGTCTCAGGGCTGTGTAGTTCCCTCAGGGTTGTAGTTGCTCTTCTAGCTTGCCCATTTCTTTGTCTTTTTATTTGTTTGGGGTCTCTCTCCTCCAGCCTTACAGTGCCTCATAGCTTGGTTACCTTATTTAGACTTCAGAAAAGGGCTCTGTGGTCATGGATCCCAGTGTTTGGGCAGACTTATGCTACCATGTGCAAAATGGTTCCAGGGACTTGAGGCTCCAACTTTCCTGGACCTGGAACATGTCTGAGAACAAAGGCTATGGTTAAAACTATTCAATCCTAAAGTGTTAGAGCTGACAAAAATTGTTCATAAGTTCATTATCAGTAGGGCATAGGTGCTGGAACTGGGGGTGCTGCATCACCCCCTGGCTTGAAGTGGTTTCCATTATATACAGGCTTTATAGTTTGGCTCTCAGCACCCCCACTATACAAATTGTTCCAGCACCCTGCAGTGGGGTGTGAATTACCTATGTGAGCTGCAGATTTGGTGGCATATGCAGAGGCCTCACGTCCCAGAACAGAGCTGGGATAGACTCTTACTGCTACAAGATATCACTAAGAAAATAATTTAAAAAGTTGTTAAATGTATATGTGGCTATTGAGAACATCCACAGTGAGAAATATAAAAGTTCTCCTACTTCAGTGCATATTCCAACTCTGATCAGCTAGGAAGAAACTTCCTTTATGGATCAGTTTTTCCATAATTGTTCTCTAGCCATCAGGCAGGATACTGGACTAAGTGGACCCTCCTAGTGAAAAAGTTTTTCTTAATATCCAACCTAAACCTCCCCCACTGCAACTTGAGACCATTGCTTCTTGTTCTATCATCTGCTACCACTGGGAACAGTCTAGATCCATCCTCTTTGGAACCCCCTTTCAGGTAGTTCAAAGCAACTATCAAATCCCCTCATTCTTCTCTTCTGCAGACTAAACAATCCCAGTTCCCTCAGCCTCTCCTCATAAGTCATGTGCTCCAGCCCCCTAATAATTTTTGTTGCCCTCCACTGGACTCTTTCCAATATTTCCACATCCTTCTTGTAGTGCGGGGCCCAAAACTGGACACAGTACTCCAGATGAGGCCTCGCCAATGTCGAATAGAGGGGAATGATCACATCCCTCGATCTGCTGGCAATGCCCCTACTTATACAGCCCAAAATGCCGTTAGCCTTCTTGGCAACAAGGGCACACTGTTGACTCATATCCAGCTTCTCGTCCACTGTAACCCCTAGGTCCTTTTCTGCAGAACTGCTGCCTAGCCATCCGATCCGTAGTCTGTAGCAGTGCATGATATTCTTTCATCTGAAGTTCAGGACTCTGCAATTGTCCTTGTTGAACCTCATCAGGTTTCTTTTGACCCAATCCTCTAATTTGTCTAGGTCCCTCTGTATCCTATTCCTACCCTCTAGCGTATCTACCACTCCTCCCAGTTTAGTGTCATCTGCAAGCTTGCTGAGGGTGCAGCCCATGCCATCCTCCAGATCATTAATGAAGATATTGAACAAAACCGGCCCCAGGACCGACCCTTGGGGCACTCCGCTTGATACCAAATGCCAGCTAGACACGGAGCCAACTAGATCACTACCCGTTGTCCTGGAAAAATGACAAATTGGCAAAAGTTCAGAGAAATGCTGGGGGGGAAGTGGGGGTTGTTTTATTAAATTCTGGCTTAACCACCTCTGTCTTTCTTCTCTAGTGCCCATCTCTGAAGGGGAAGGTGCAGAAGATCTTGATCTGGAAGTGGGGCCAGCCCCCACTACCCACACCAGTGCCCCGACCAGCTGATGCAGACCCTAACACTCCCTCCCCCAAACCCCTGGAGGGCCGGCCTGAGCGGCAGTTCTTTGTCAAATGGCAGGGCATGTCCTATTGGCACTGTTCATGGGTGTCTGAGCTGCAGGTTAGTGGGCTCTTGGCTTGCCTAGGGGGTGGACCACTATCTTTGTGTGGTGGGAAGGATGCGTGATGCCACTCTAACCATATGTCTGTTCTGGCCCCAGCTGGAGCTGCACTGCCAAGTGATGTTCCGAAATTACCAACGCAAGAATGATATGGATGAGCCACCCTCGGGGGACTTTGGGGGTGAGGAGGAGAAGAGCCGCAAGCGAAAGAACAAGGACCCCAAGTTTGCTGAGATGGAAGAGCGCTTCTATCGCTATGGGATCAAGCCTGAGTGGATGATGATCCACCGGATCCTTAACCACAGGTGAGGGAGGGAGCAAGGATTGTCACAGCAAGATCCAGTGGATTCCAGCCTACAGAGATAGTCGAGGGGGCTTTCTCAAGGGTGTCAAGCATTACTAAGGGAATGGAATAGGATCCACTGAATTCTCCATGAGAGGGGAGGACCCATTGTGATAAGATCCATTGAGACCCTAACCACAGATATCAGTCACACTTGGCAGAAAGAAGGTGGATCTTCCACTATAGGTAAAGGCAGGGTTCCTTTTATGATGGGATCAACTGGATCCTCTTTTGTGGTAAAGGGTGGGATTGGAGATTTGATTTCAATTATGCTGGGAATTATGGACATGGCTGCTCTTACCCCTACCCCTTCTGTTTCCTACCTTCCTTCCCCTCTGTGCAAGGGGTGGGTGGGGTGAAGGCTGGTTCCCACGCTTGAGATTTATTGTCTGTCTCTGCAGTGTGGATAAGAAGGGGAATGTCCACTATCTGATTAAATGGAGGGACCTGCCCTATGACCAGGCCTCCTGGGAGAGTGAGGATGTGGAGGTGCAGGACTATGACCTCTACAAACAGGCCTACTGGAATCACAGGTAAGGGGGTGGGGTCTGCAGGATTGGTAGGATGAAGGGGTTCAAGGAATCATTCTGCCCCTACTGACTCCTTTTCCTTAAAGCAGTGGCCCTGTGCCTGCCTTGCCGCGTGTGTCAGGGTTAGCTCGTCTCTTGACCACTTTGGATGATTGTCCACCTTGCTATTTGCAGCCCCTCCCCATTAGGTGTCTCCTGCAAATTCCATTAAACTCACATAGCCCCACACACACCCAGAGACTATCTTTGTACAGGGAGCTGATGAGAGGTGAAGAGGGTCGGCCTGGCAAGAAGATAAAGAAGGTGAAGATGCGGAAGCTGGAAAGACCCCCAGACACACCCACGGTGGATGTAAGTTACTACTCCCTGTTAGGTAGGCGAGTGGGTTCTGGGATGTGTGGGATACCTGCATCTACAGGGGTAGAGGTGTGAAGCATGTTTCACTCCCACTAGTGATGCCAGCTGGTGCATCTGACTCTTAAACATCAGTAAATTACTAAGCTGAAGGCAGAAGCATACTGTCTGCAGAGAGCCCCCTTATTGGGGTAAAGAGGAAGGGAAGAGGATACAGAACCTTCCAACTCAGTTTTACCTTGCTATCTGGGGAGGGGACTGGCTGACTTGTCATAAGGAGGGTTTGGTTTCCAAAGTTGAGCTCTTCAGAGGGGATGCCATTCAGGGCCAGTTGAGACACATGGCATGGGGGATTGAGAGCGTCTCCTGCCACTGTCTCAACTGTGCCTGAACTAGGGAGGCACAAGCTGGAGCCCAATGCATAGGGAACAGAAGTCTTGGTGGCTGATTTTTGTCTGATTGGTGCAAAGGGACTCAACATTTTTCTCCTACTGTAGCCAACGGTGAAGTATGACCGGCAGCCGGAGTACCTTGATGTAACAGGAGGGACGTTGCACCCCTATCAGCTGGAGGGGCTGAACTGGTTGCGCTTCTCCTGGGCCCAGGGCACAGACACGATATTGGCTGATGAAATGGGGCTGGGCAAGACAGTGCAGACAGCTGTGTTCCTGTACTCCCTGTACAAAGAGGTGAGGAGCAAAAGTGGCTGAGGATACACACGTATCTGTGGGAATGTTCTCTTGCCCTGGTGGGATGCAGTTCTGTAACACTCTTGATGACTCTGTCCCCAGGGCCACTCAAAGGGACCCTTTCTGGTGAGTGCCCCACTCTCCACAATTATCAACTGGGAGCGGGAGTTTGAGATGTGGGCTCCAGACATGTATGTGGTGACCTACGTTGGGGACAAGGACAGCCGGGCCATCATCCGGGAGAATGAGTTCTCTTTCGAGGACAATGCCATACGTGGGGGCAAGAAGGCATCCAGGATGAAGGTAAAGAGCCTGAAATTGATTCCAGTTAAGTCCCACTGGCTCACTTCTAAGAGTTGAGAATTCAGGGATATGAGGACTTCAGCCCCTAGAAACCTGGTTCTGATCTGGGCCGTGAAAGTGGTTGCTAATTGAGGGCTGGTGGGCAATCCTCTGTGAAATAAGTTCTCCATCAGATTCCTGGTAGGACATGTGCTGCTCATGTAGACATTTCCACTCCAAGTTCAGTAGTAAATGAGGGAGGTTGCGACTAGGGCTTCCTAGATCTGTCATTGACTCACTGTGTGACCTTAAGCAAGTCCCTTCTCTCTGCCTCCATTTCCCCATCTGTAAAGTGGATGACACTGACCTTACTTTGTAAAGGAATTTGAGATCTATAGCACTAGATAAGAGTGAAGTAGTAAAACTCAGACTGAAGCTCTGACTCCATGTAGAGCCATTGAAAGGGCCAGTTCCTCATAGTTCCTCTGACATTCGTGCCACCTGACTAGGGGGCTGAAAATTCCCCCTCTCCTCCCTGCTTGCCCCCTTTCCCTGATAGGTAAAGAACCTTTCTTACCACAGCTGTTAGTTTCTGTAGCATTCCAGCTTTCCCAGTAAATAACTTTTTGAACATTCTAATTGAAAAGAGCCTTTAAACTGACTGCTTGCCTTGCCAAGCCTACAGACAGGCAGCTTGGTGTGGGTGATGTTGCTGCTCAAAGCTTCCACAGCAGTATAGGGAAGCTTGGATTCCTCTGCTTTCACTGTGAGTGGCAGTGAAAATGAGAACCATGTTGACAACTACTTCTCCATGAAGTTCCAGGCAGCACTAAAACGATTTCAACTAATCAGAGTTGTATGGAATGGATTTAGTTCTCTGGCCATACCACTCCCACCCCCAGCCCTCCAAGTTCTTCTTTAGTAATTGTCCATTTCTCTAGCATTCTCCTTCCCTCTCTTCACCCATTTCTAAACAGTAGACTCTTCTGGAATGAGGCTTGGCAAGTATTCAGCAGCCTCCTTAAACAATAACTTGTGGAGGAGAATCCTATATCTAAATGAACATGGCTGCTGAGGAGGTAAAATGGATTTGTCCAAGTTGGAACTACCTCGGTGCATGATATTAACACCTTGACTCTTGAGGCCTTGAATGATAGTGAATGGTCAGGGCAGCCTGATGCAAAGGCAGGTCCTTCCCTTGCTGCTTTGGCCTGGAACTTCCCTGTTCCCCTATGGCTAAACTCTCATTTTTCCTTGCAGAAGGAAGCATCTGTGAAGTTCCATGTGCTGCTCACCTCCTATGAACTGATCACAATTGACATGGCCATTCTGGGTTCCATTGACTGGGCCTGTCTTATTGTGGATGAAGCTCATCGGCTCAAGAACAATCAATCTAAGGTACAGGAGGAGTTCTGGAGTGATGGCAGGAGGTTGAAGGTGGTGGAATTTATAGGCCTTTTTAAAAAAAAAAAAAAAAAAAGCCAGACCATTGTTTTTGCCTAATCTCCTGCATAACACAAGCCAGAGAATGTCACCCAGTAATTCCTGATCAAGCCCATGTTCTCAGATGAGCTGCATAATGTCTTAGACATCCAATCTTGATTTAAGGACTTCATGTGATAAAAGAATCTAACACAGGAGTGGGCAAACTACGGCCCTCGAGCCGCACCATGTGGCTTAGCCCTGCTCCGGCCTGGGCGCAGGGTTGGGAGCTGCACCACATGGCTCCTGGAAGCCGCAGCATGGTCCTGCTCTGACTCCTATATGCCTCAATGGATGGGGCAGCATGCAGACCTGCCTGGCCACGCCTCTGCGTAGGAGCCGGAGAAGGGGACATGCCGCTGCTTCCAGGAGCTGCCTGAGGTAAGTGCCGCTCAGAGCCTGCACCTCGTGAGCTTCTCCCCCAGCCCTGATTCCCCCTCCTGCACTCCAAACCCCTCAATCCCAGCCCAAAGCACCCTCCTACACCCCAAACTCCTCATCCCCAGCCCCACTACAGAGCCTGCACCCCAACACCAATTTTGTAAGCATTTATGGCCTGCCATATAATTTCTATTATTTGATGTGGCCCTCGGGCCAAAAAGTTTGCCCACCCCTGATCTAACACATCCCGTGCAAGATGTTCTTATGGACTGATTGTTCAAAAACTTGTGCCTTATTTCCAGTATGAATTAGCCAGCTTTGACTTCCAGCCATTGGATCTTACGTCTTTGAGTCCTTTATTTATTTTTATATTAAAGAGCCCTCTGCTATTGAAAATCTTCTCCTTTATGTAGGTTCTTCTAGATCATGATTGAGTCACCTCTTTACCTCTCTGCTAAGCTAAATAGTTTTCGTTTCAAAGGCTTTCCTTGTAAGGCTGGGTTTTCCAACCCTTGTAGGCATCTTCTGAATGCTTTCCAATTTTTCAACATCTCTTTTGAAGTGTGAACACTGATGTTGGACAGGACTTTAATGACATTTTCATCAATGTTGCATATAGAAGTATTACTAGCTTGCCCACATCTGTTAAATATTCCTGTTCATACAAAGGATCATGTTAGTCCTCTTAGTCATTGCATTTCACTGGGAAGTTGGTTTATTATCCATCATTACTCCAAGTCTTTACTGGTCACTGCTTTCTAAGATAGGTTATACTTACAGGATGAGGGACTGTGTTCTCTGTTCCTACGTGTATGACCTTCCCTTTGGTTATATAAAAATGTGTGTGCCCAGTTTATAAAGCAAGCCAGGTTGTTCTGTATGAATGATGTTCCCATGATTTACAGCCCCACCAAACTGTCATCTACAAACTTAATCAGCAATTTAATATTTTCTACCAGATAATAAAGCTATTAAATAGTGAACCAACAACAGATCCCTGTGGGATTCAAAAGAAATCCCCATTACAATGATACCCTACTAACTACATTTAGAGATCTGTTTTAGACTGTTTCTGATCCATTTCAGATGGGCTACATTGACTTGTTATACTTCTCACTTTTTAATCAGTGTTATGTAGTACTAAGTGAAAGTATGCTGTCATCAGTTACCTTTGTCAACTAAACTTAATCTCAAAGTATCAAGTCTGTCTGACAACTTTATTTTTCATAGAACCATGTTGACTGGCATAAATATTTGTTTAATTTGGAGTAACATACCAGCATTCCCATGTTTTTGCCTGGGACTGATTGTTGGGTTAACCAGCCTGTTAACTGGGTCAACCCATTTTTACTGCTTATACATACTAGCATAACTTTAACTCCTCTCCTCCCCCCTCCCCCCCGCCCCCCAGTTCTCTGGAACTTCCCTAGTATTCACAATTAATTAAAAATTGCCAGTAATAGTTAGATCTACTTGGCCAGGTCTCTTAAACTCTTTGAGAGGGAGGGAGGCTGAAGGAATGTAGGACTCCAGTTCAGGAGGCAGTAGAGTGGATAATATGTCAGACTGGAGACAGCTCGTTGGCTGGAAGAGTCTGCAGTTCAAGACACACAAAGGAAATGTGTAGCATCTGATTTGTGGGAACTTGCTGCAGCAGGGTCTCACAGGTCTAAGGAGTGAGTATTAGGCAATCTGTGAATGAGATCAGCCTCTGTAAAGACACTAGCCAGGAGGTGCAGTACGTAGGACTCTTGCACAAACTGTCCCTGTAATCTAATCTAAGATGAATCCTGGCTTGAAGGGTTGATTCTGGAAGGAATTTTCCTCTATGTCACAGTATCTTGTGTTGGGAAGGGGGACCGGCAGACTACCTGGATGAATCCACTGACTCCCTTCCTTTCTTTCTTCACCAGTTTTTCCGGGTGTTGAATGGATATTCCCTCCAGCACAAGCTACTGCTCACAGGAACCCCTCTGCAGAACAACCTGGAGGAACTGTTCCACCTGCTAAACTTCCTGACACCTGAGAGATTCCAGTATGTCTTGTAATGCAGGCCCAGACTGAGTCTGCTTCCTTGTTCCCTTCCCCCCACCCTATTTGTCTTCCCATGGACCTGCATCTTCTGCCCTGAGTGCTTGTTTCTCCTGCAGTAACTTGGAAGGCTTCCTGGAAGAATTTGCAGACATTGCCAAGGAGGATCAGATCAAGAAGCTGCATGACATGCTGGGCCCACACATGCTGAGGCGCCTCAAGGCTGATGTTTTCAAGAACATGCCCTCCAAGACAGAACTCATCGTCCGGGTGGAGCTGAGCCCCATGCAGAAGTGAGCATGGGAGGGTGGAGGAGCTACTTGAGACCAACTTATGCCTTCTCTAGATCCATATGCTTTGGATTTGCTGGGTGGGATCAAGAATTCTTGCTGCCGCTGCCGAGGAGAAATAATCTTACACACTCATGTAGGAGATGGAGAGATAATGACTAACCATTGGCAGAGTATAGGTAGTGCTAGCAGGGAAGAATTGCCCAGGTAGTGCCAGGAGCTGGACTGATGCTAGCTGGGGGTGGGGTGGGGAGGGTGTTATCAGCCCTTTTGTGATGGGGGCTTAGTGACTCAGATTCTCTCTTCACAGGAAATACTATAAATACATTTTGACAAGGAACTTTGAGGCACTGAATGCACGAGGTGGTGGCAACCAAGTCTCCCTGCTCAATGTGGTCATGGATCTGAAGAAATGTTGTAATCACCCCTACCTCTTTCCTGTTGCTGCTATGGTATGTTCTAGCCCCTCAGTCCTCCTCTGAGCAAGCCTCCTTACCATTCACTTGGGGTGAGCCTGAATTTCCTTGCACCTGGAGCAGCTATCCTTCCCCTTAATTTGGGCTTGAAATGTTTGTAGGCTCTTCCTTTATTTCCCTCTGCAGCCCCTGCCAAGTGGCAAGCAGATGTTGTCCCTGCAGGGGCAACAAGAGGTAGGGAGGGGAAGATGCAAAAAGGGAAAGGAGTGGGAAGAAAGAAAAATGGAATGGGAGTGTAGGAGCCAAACTCCAAGATACCAGTTGCACAAAGGATGATGGTGCTGAGCCACCACTGTGGTGTGTGACTCAGAGATCTAAGGGAAAATGTACCTTCTCTTCTGTTCTTCCCCCCCAGGAAGCTCCAAAGATGCCAAATGGGATGTATGATGGTAGTGCCCTGATCCGAGCATCTGGGAAATTGCTGCTGCTCCAGAAGATGTTGAAGAACCTCAAGGAAGGAGGCCACAGGGTGCTCATCTTCTCACAGGTAATGGGGCAGTGCCTCCCAGAGGCTGGGGACCCTGTGTGTGAGAGGGGCGGCAATCCAGTTTGGTATCTTCCTGCTCAGCTTTATCTCCTTGTTCCCAGATGACTAAAATGTTGGATCTCTTGGAAGATTTTCTGGAACATGAAGGGTACAAATATGAGCGGATTGATGGTGGGATCACAGGGAACATGCGCCAGGAGGCCATTGATCGCTTCAATGGTATGGAACCCTATACACCCCACAGAAAACAAGAACCCTCCCTCACTTCACAGATGCTTGGGGGCCCCACATCTGCTGCTAATCCTTAGTGCTGATCTGCAGCAAGTCCTGCTATGCCATTCCTAGGCCTCTGGGTTGACACTACATGAGGGGCTGGATGTGATGAGTCTGTGGAGTTGAATCTAATGCGCATGCTCTTCCCCATCCCCTTCGCTCTCCTCCTGAAGCTCCTGGTGCTCAGCAGTTCTGCTTCCTGCTTTCCACTCGAGCTGGGGGGCTCGGTATCAACCTGGCCACAGCAGACACGGTGATCATCTATGATTCAGACTGGAACCCGCACAATGACATCCAGGTAAGGCTGTAGGATGGCACTAGAGTCACTAATGGTAATAGGTGACCCTTAGAAGTGGGGGGGGGGTGTGAAAGAGTAGAGGGAGGGGAGAGAAGGAAGTATATATGTGGTTAGGCAGGGGAGGGGGAGACTCCACTAAGTGGAGAGGGGGCGGCTGGAAGGGATTTGGCAGTGAAGGCTGCTCTCAAGGGGTAACCTGCAGGAAATGGAAGGGGAGAATGAAAGATCCCAGAAAGGTCAGGATTATGTAAACAAGGTCAGATGGGTGAAGCAGTATAGTACTTGGTTTTGGGGTTGTTCTGAACACACCATCTTCCCATCAGGCTTTCAGCCGTGCACACAGGATTGGACAGAACAAGAAAGTGATGATTTACCGTTTTGTGACACGGGCTTCAGTAGAGGAACGTATCACTCAGGTGGCCAAGAAGAAGATGATGCTAACACATCTGGTGGTGAGGCCAGGGTTGGGCTCAAAGACGGGCTCCATGTCCAAGCAGGAGCTTGATGACATCCTGAAGTTTGGGACTGAGGAGCTTTTCAAGGATGAGGCCACTGAGGGTGGTGAGTGCCTGGGTGTTCTTTAACGCAGTGGTTTTCAAACTTTTTTCCTGGGGACCCAGTTGAAGAAAATTCTTGATGCCCATGACCCAACATAACTGGGGATGAGCCGTTTGGGGTGTGGGATGTGCTCCGCTCTGGGGCAGAGGGTTGGAGTGAGGGCTGTGGGGTGGGACCAGGAATGAGGGGTTCAGGGTGTGGGAGAGGACTCTGGGCAGGGGGTTGGGGTGTGGGCTTGGGGCTGGAGATGAAGGGTTTGGGGTGCAGGAAGGAAGGACTCCAGGTTTGGGGGGAGCTCAGGGCAGGGTGTTGGGGCTCGGACTTACCTCCACTGGCTCCTGGTCAGCAGCATAGCTGGGATGCAGAGGCAGGCTTTCTGGCTGTCCTGGCACTGTGGACCGTGCTGCACCCTGGAAGCAGCCAACAGCAGTTCCAGCTCCTGGGCGGAGCTGTGCTTGCGGCTCTCGCCTGCAGGCGCTGCACCACTCCTTCTCTTCTCCCTCTTCCCGCCTCCCCCCCCCCCCCCGCTCCCATGGGCTGGTGCTTGGGGCGGGGGCAGTGCATGGAGCCCCATGGCCCCCCTGCCTAGAAGCTGGAACTGCTGCTGGCCACTTCCAAGGCGCAGCGCGGTGTTGGAACTGGTAGGCACTAGCCTGCCTTAGCTGGGCAGCACCACCGATGGGACTTTTAACGTCCCGGTTGACGGTGCTGACCAGAGCTGCTAGGGTCCCTGGGTGCTGAGCAAGGTGACCCACTGCCTTGCATGCCATGACCCAGTACTGGGTCGTGACCCAAACTTTGAAAAACCCTGGTCTAGGGGATGCTGTCCAAGTGATGGGAGTCGGGAATGTTTTTCCCCCCCTCAAGAATGGCAAGAGGGCTGAATGCTGCCTCATGGAGAGGCCTTGCATGGCACTCTCCCAAAAGCCCCTTGAGTCGCAACACCAACTGACTGTGCTCCTCTTTCAGGTGATAGCAAAGAGGGTGAGGACAGCAGTGTCATCCACTATGATGACAAAGCAATCGAGCGACTACTGGACCGAAATCAGGATGAGACTGAAGACACAGAGCTGCAGGGCATGAATGAGTATCTCAGTTCCTTCAAGGTGGCCCAGTATGTGGTACGGGAAGAGGAGATGGGGGTGAGTGTCTTGCACCTCCTGTTCCAGGGTGCAGGAGTTAAACAGGAACAGATGTGACTAGGGTGTAGACATCTGGAAGTGGTGGGGAGGGGTGAGCAGGTATCTGCCCCTGTGGGGGTGGGGGTTTTGAATTCTTGGCTATTCTCTTATCCCTCTCTCCCTGGAGCAGGAGGAGGAGGAAGTGGAGCGGGAGATCATTAAACAAGAAGAGTCAGTGGACCCTGATTACTGGGAAAAGTTGCTGCGTCACCACTATGAGCAGCAGCAGGAGGACCTGGCTAGGAACCTGGGCAAGGGTAAACGTATCCGCAAGCAGGTCAACTACAATGACGGCTCCCAGGAGGACAGAGGTACAGAAGGGGGAGACACAGGGATTTTTTGTGGGGCTGGGGAAAACAGGACCTGCAAGGATAGGGTCTGTCAGGCTCTCACACTATATATATCTTTTTTTTCCCTCCTCTCCTCCAGATTGGCAGGATGACCAGTCAGATAACCAGTCGGATTATTCAGTGGCCTCTGAGGAAGGTGATGAAGATTTTGATGAGAGATCTGAAGGTAGATGCCCCAGGAGCCTGGGCAATATTATCTCTGGGAGGTGGCAGTCAGGACACCTTGGCTTGGGAGCTTGGTGCTCCAGTCCATCTCCATGTAGCATAGGATGTCATGAGTGAATGTTCTCACTATGGTAGGTTGTGTACCTCTTACCTGGTTCTCTTTCTTTCTTACAGCTGCTCGCCGACCCAGTCGCAAAGGCCTGAGAAACGACAAAGACAAGCCCTTGCCTCCCCTTCTTGCCCGTGTGGGAGGGAACATTGAAGTAAGTGGTACCCTGGAAAGGGCCTTTGAGCCCATGTGTTTGTGTGCCTGGGGCTCTCACTATACCTGTCCTTCCCGTTTCCAGGTGTTGGGCTTCAATGCCCGCCAGCGCAAAGCCTTCCTTAATGCCATCATGCGCTATGGGATGCCACCCCAGGATGCCTTCACCACCCAGTGGCTTGTCCGGGACCTGCGTGGCAAGTCTGAGAAGGAGTTCAAGTGAGTCTGCATTGGGCAAGGGAAGGGAGGTGGCGGCATCTGAACCCACTGGGAAAGGGTGAGGTCTAGTAGCAGAGGGCTCAAGGGGTAAAAGGGGCTGCATGCTGCAGGGGCAAGAAGCCTGTTTGGGGAGGCTGAGGAGGAATAACAAAAGGGGAAACTGAACCAAGGGAAAGGAGCTCAGGAACTATCCCAGAGTATTTACGGGTCTGAGCCAGGAGCCTGTTGCTTGGGTCACTGGGGACTAGGAGCCCTAGGGCATCTTTTTCCATATATGCTGGACCTTAAACTTATCTAATACTGCTACAGGGCCTATGTCTCGCTGTTCATGCGTCACCTATGTGAGCCGGGAGCAGATGGTGCGGAGACCTTTGCAGATGGGGTCCCACGGGAGGGGCTGTCCCGCCAGCATGTTCTCACCCGCATTGGAGTCATGTCACTCATACGCAAAAAGGTGGGTGCTTAGTGGAGCAATGCTGAACTCTCCCTCCACCACACAGCATCCCTTTCTCCTCAGAGGTCCTCTTATCACAGAAGCCCTGAGCTCTTGTATGCAGTGGATAAACCTGTGACTGCTCTCTTCCTCTCCCACCAATTTTTGGGGACTCCCCAGCCTATGATGTCTTGACATCTCCATCTAACCTGCTTAGAGGGGCAGCCTGGTGTGATCTCTCCCATGACATGTCTGTTTCTCCACTTCCCCCGCCAGGTGCAGGAATTTGAGCATGTGAATGGGCGCTGGAGTATGCCAGAACTAGCAGAGATAGAGGAGAACAAGAAGCTTTTGCAGCCGGGCTCGCCCTCCCCCAAAACCCCCACACCCTCCACGCCAGGGGACACGCAGCCTAACACACCTGCCCCTGCCCCTCCACTTGGTGAGAGCCTTCCCCTTGCATAGCCCCGTCCTGCCCCTACCAGTGCTGTTCCCCTCACCAGAGCTGTGGTGGGGAGGACCTGGGGGCGGACGCAGATAAACTTGCCTCTCAGGTTAGGAGGGCTGCCCCCAAGAGATGTGCATGCCCTTAAAGGCACGAGAGAACATTGCCTTTCCCTGGGTGGGCTGGGGCCAACAGGCAACTCCTGCATCTGGCCTGTGGGGTCTGAGGGATTTGGTTCCATTGTGGTTCAAGTTGGGTTGGAGGTCCACTTTGTGGGAGCTAAGGGAAAGGTGCACCAAATTGCAATGAAGATCAGAGCTTACTGCTGGTCTCTATTTTTATTTTTTTATTTTATATAAAAATATGCTGGTCTTCGGTGGGGGAGGCACAGAAGAGGGTGTGAAAGTGGAAGAAGGAGCCAGTACTAGGGAGCAAGGGGAGCCCATGGAGTCTGAGAAGGAACCCAACCTAGCTTCTGCTGAAGCAGAGGTCCCAATGGAGGTGAGTTAGTAGGTGCTTAGTTGTTTCATACTGTTACAGGTATCTCCTCCTCCTTCTGCTGTGCCCATTGTTGTCCCGTTCTTCTCCCCTCCCCTGCCCGCCCGCCTGGCACAGAGCTAGACTCTGGGGATTCCTAAGAAGAATGCATCTCCTTGTTAACACTCTGTGGACGTATGAAGGAGCCCTATTTTGTGCTCTCTAACACTCTGTTCACTCACCCTGCCTTCAGCTTCTGGTGGTGGGTGGGGTTTCACAGGCTTTGTCCATACGCTGCTCCTCCTTGAGTTAACAGGGTTTCTCTCATCAGCAGTGTGCCCAGCCTGTGGAGACACCCCCACAAGAGGCAAAGTCCCCAATGAACCCCCCAGAAGCAGAGGAGAAAAAGCCTGAGGAACCAGAGGTGAAGGAGGAGCCAATGGAAATGGAAAGCAAAGGTATTAGTTGGAGGTTGATAAAAGCCCAGAACTGTGTGCAGGACCCCAGTTAGCATGTTTCCAGAGCTGTACAGAGCCTATCCTCTTTTGGTCAGGGTGAGGCTTTAAACATAAATGTGATTGGGGAAACAGGTCAGGTTTTAGACTGAACAGTTAAACCCTCTGTAGCTACCAGACTTGATCTCATGTCTTCTATTCCCCTTTTCTCATGCAGCTGATGTGGAGAAGATTGAAGATAGAGTAGTGTTTGAGCCCTCTGCTGAACCTCCAACTATCAACCTGGATGAGAAGGGTGAGTGTGGCAGGGTACTGCCAGCCCTCTTCATTCTCCACCTTCTAGAGGGGTACCTCATGAGTGCAGCTGCTGTGGTACACTCTACTTTTCTCTCTAATGGGTTTCTGTGTCTGCAGAGGAGAAGAAGGAAGATGACAAGAGGGATGTGGTGATGCTGCAGAACGGGGAGATGCTGAAGGACTCTCTTGATGAGAGGCACAAGAAGGCAGTGAAGCAGCGCTTCATGTTCAACATAGCTGATGGTGGCTTCACTGGTATGAGAGGCCTGAGTGCAGCTACACTTATCTGCCTCTGCTCATCTTAGTGAAATCCCTTTTGACTTTCTTTTCTCCCATTCTCAGAGTTGCATTCTCTATGGCAAAATGAAGAACGAGCAGCAACTGTCACCAAGAAAACCTACGAGATCTGGCACCGGCGCCATGACTATTGGCTCTTGGCTGGGATCATCAAGTATCCTTCCCCTGACAGAAAACCCTTTTTCCTTTCTGGGAGTCTGACCCATCCCCATAAAGGGGATCCTATCAAGTGGTGGCTGGAATATAGTTAGTGGGATAGCCTCATATTTACCCACCCTAACGAAGATCACCGCTCCATGTGGGGATCTTAATGGGGGTGGCTAGGATACAGTGAGCAAGATAGTCTCGTCTCTTCCATCTCCCTCACACCCAATGGGATACAGTCCTATTTGCCTGGAATACGTGTTCCCTTGTTTTCATTACCTTTGTTTGCCTGAGCTCCTCTATCTCAGTCATGGCTATGCCCGCTGGCAGGACATTCAGAATGATCCACGTTATGCCATCCTCAATGAACCCTTCAAGGGTGAGATGAACAGGGGCAACTTCCTGGAGATCAAGAACAAGTTCCTGGCCAGGAGGTTCAAGGTGGGAGCTGCAGAAGGAAAATTGAGGGTGTCTGCCTCTCTGAGACTATTTCTGATGGATAAAGAGAGCATTGCTGTCTTTCATGCTTGTCCACTGTTATATTCCCTGATTGCAGGAGAATCTATGAAGTGGATTGGGAGTGCTCTAGCATCAAAGGGGTGGGGTGGGTTTTTTTTGTTTTTGTTTTAAACACACACACCCCTTTCTCCACCCTCAAACTCCTTGGTATTTCAGCCCACTCAGGGTATGTCTAGACTAAGTAAAAATAATTTTAAAACATGTTTGAACACATTATAGAATTCTAGCGTAGATAGTGCATGTTGTATTCACATTACTACAGTAGGGTTCTAAAACAAGTTAACCAATGCTTCAATAAAACCATTTTTCTTCTAGCCTAACAATGCCCTTGGAGACTACACAAGAATGTTTTTTGTTTTATTTTGGTTTGGTTAGCATGTTTGTTTTTCTTGATTGAATTACTATGAAAACCTGTCCCAGGCTGCTCTGCCTACTGGAAAGCAGGAAAATGGCCACTGTTCTCTTAGGAGCACTTGTTCCTGGGGTTTAGGGGGAAGAAACAGCCTGAAGGTCTTTCAGGGAACACCCACTGTGAATGTGTTCTTGTGGTCTCTTTGCTCCTTCAAGGGATAAAGAGGATAAAACCGTGAAGGTACCTGAGGGAACAGTCCCTGAAAAAGTGAGCTATAGTTGCATGGAGGAGAGGATGCTTATGAGATTTTTTTGTTCTGGGACAGGACTAGTTCTTCTGTGAAGAGTGTCTAACACAGTGGGGACCTGATCCTTGACTGGCATTTCTAGGCATTACCCCCAATATAAATAAGAGCCTGGGAAATGGGGCTAAGGGAACGAGCTGCAGTAGCTCAGGCCTGAGAAGATGGGGCAGGGATGTTGGCAGAAGGTAAGTCTTAGAATCTGGGGGAGTAGGAAGCTGTGATTGTTAGGCTGCTCTGCAGGAAATAACTGGAGGTGGCATGGCAAGGCCCTCATCCTTATCCTTTCTCTCTCAGCTGCTGGAGCAGGCACTGGTGATTGAGGAGCAGCTGCGGCGAGCTGCCTATCTGAACATGTCGGAAGATCCATCGCACCCATCTATGGCCCTCAATACACGTTTTGCTGAGGTGGAGTGTCTGGCAGAGAGCCACCAGCACCTGTCTAAGGAGTCAATGGCTGGGAACAAGCCAGCCAATGCTGTTCTTCACAAAGGTGAGACAGTAGATCATGCTGAGCAAAGGTGGGCTTGTGTCTTGTGCCGCTATCCCCCCAACTTGTTTCCCCATGCCAGGGTGCCCCTTCCCCCTTCTCCTCCCCCTCTAAATACACACCCCTTTCTCCCAGTTTTGAAGCAGCTGGAGGAGCTTCTGAGTGACATGAAGGCAGATGTGACTCGGCTGCCTGCCACCATTGCCCGCATCCCACCTGTGGCTGTGCGCCTCCAGATGTCTGAGCGCAACATCCTCAGTCGACTGGCCAACCGCAGCAGCGAGCCTCCTCCCCCACCACCTCCCCAGCAGGTAAGCATCCTCCCCTCCCACAGCTGGTAGAGATCCCAATCCCTCTTGGAGCTTAATCCACCCCACTCCAATCCGGTCACTTATTGGGAGGGAGTGGGATCCACAGGGAGTGTCCCAGCTGCACAGGTGCTGTCAATAAGGGCTCCTAACACATGTTCTTTCACCCCACAGGTGGCCCAGCAGCAGTGAGTCCCTGGCTTGGTACTGTTGGCTTCTTGACCAAGCTGAAATGATCCTTCTTCACACTCTACCCTTCCTCTACCTGATGTTCCTGATCGGGTGCTGTTCCCCTTGGTGGATGTTGCTGCACGGGCCTCCCTGGGGAAGAGGAGACTCCTCCCTCTGCTGCCAGCCTACACAAGCAAGGAGTGTGTTGAGGCTAGAGGGGACATGATGGACTCTGTACATAGTGACTGGAGGCCACAGCGCCACGTCCTGTTACACAGAATCCTGGCTGCACTGCTCACTGCCTCAGCCTGGAGTTCCACGTTTTTTGTTTTAATCTTATTTTGAGTTTGTTTACTGAGATGAGTGTACAGATGAGACCAAGCAAAAGCCAGGACAGAGACACAGCTACCTCCATCAAGATCGTTTTTAATACAAAAACTGACTGGACTTGTCCACTAATAAACAGCTAAAAAAGATGAAAAAAATCTTGATAAAACTGAAAAATAAAGGTTTCCTTGTATTTTATTCTGCTGTCTTTAGTAGCTGTGCCAAGAAGTTGTGGAGAGGAAATAGCAGGAGATGAACAAGCGATCTCTGGTGGAGTGCTGCTGCTTCTTTGCCCTTCTATGGCATGGGGTGGGTCCCTGGTATCCTGTAGCATAAGCCTTGTTCTGTGCTCCACAAAGACAGAAAAATTGTCGGATCCTCATATGCATGTTGAGATGCTGCTACCTCCTTTCCAGCCCAATCTGTGATCAGTGCAGATCTGTCACTTACCATTACTGCTCAAGTAATGAGCTGTCAGAGGCTGGCTATTGGCTTGGGGCCCTCATATCCCTGATTTCTGTGCCTTTACACTGCTCAGCATTTGTAAGTGGCCTCTTAGCACAAGGGCTATGTCTACACTACAGTTAAAAACCTGCAGCTGTCCTGTGCCAGCTGACTCAGGCTAAGGGGCTGTTTCATTGCAGTGTAGGTAGTTGGGCTCCAACCACCCCCGTGAGCCCCAGGAGCCTGAGTCAGGTGTCCCATCATGGTGTAGACATACCCAAGGTGACAGTAAGGAAACATACAGAGAAAGCTTTGTAGCTACACCCAGTCTCTGATCTCTATGGCTACTGTCTTCTCCCCCATGATTGAGTCATGCTGCTAGGGCTACTGCTATCAGCACAGGCCTGGGCAGAGCTGCCTGCTTGGCTCTGCTCACAGCAGGGCCAGACTTTTGGGCTTGATAGCTCCCCACCTTGCCAAGTTGAGGGTGGTAATTTTTGTTCTGATCTGGCAAATAAGTGTGCACATTTACCTCCCTCCCCCAAAATATTCTGGAGCAGCTGTTGGGACAAATCAGTGTTGCTATCTGTTAATCTCATTGTATGTGATGTTTGGACAGAAGTGAATATAGCACACTCAAGTGTCTAATATTAAAGATTTTAGCGCTACAGCCTGTGAAGAAAAATCTGAGCTGTACTCCTTAAAGCTTCAGAAAGCATGTGTAAATGTAAAGGAGCTCATTTGAGTACAGTCTCCTGTAAATCTAGGCGATAGAGCAGGGGTCAGCAACCTTTCAGAAGTGGTGTGCTGAGTCTTTTTATTCACTCTGATTTAAGGTTTCAGGTGCCAGGAATACATTTTAACATTTTTAGAAGGCCTCTTTCTATAAGTCTATAATATATAACTAAACTATTGTGTGTGTAAAGAAAATAAGGTTTTTAAAATGTTTAAGAAGCTTGATTTAAAATTAAATTAAAATGCAGAGCCCCTCAGACCAATGGCCAGGACCCGGGCAGTGTGAGTGCCACTGAAAATCAGCTTGCGTCCTGCCTTTGGCACGTGTGCCATAGGTTGCCTACCCCTGCTATAGAGTCTCTGCCAGCATAGCTAGAGCAGCTGCTGGCACAACTTTCTGTTGATGTAAGTACATCATCTCCCCAAACAGGGGCATAGGTCAATAAACCCTCTTTCCTTGACATGGCTGGGGTTAGCCTAGCTAGGCCCCCAGGGCAGGGCCGGCTCCAGACCCCAGCACGGCAAGCACACGTGTGGGGCGGCCCTTTCCCGGGGGGGCGGCAGGCTGGGCCGGCGGACCTGCCGCAGTCATGCCTGCAGGAGGTCCACCGGAGTCCCGGGACGACCGGACCTGCCCCAGGCATGACTGCGGAGGGGGCGCTGGTCCCGCGGCTCGGCTGGACCTCCCGCAGGCATGACTGCGGCAGCTCAAGCGGAGCCGCCAGACCTGCGAACTGTCCGCAGCTGCGGGAAGTCCAGCCGAGCGACCAGGGGACCCTCCGCGGTCATGCCCGCGGGAGGTCCGCTGCTCCCGCGGCTCTGGGGCGCCTCCCGCGCATGACTGCTTGTGGCGGCCAAAAAGGTAGAGCCGCCCCTGCCCCAGGGGCAGGGGTTCTCTAGAGTCCTGCCTGACACCAATACTGCCCTAACTTTGCAGGGTAGAACAGGGGTAGGCAACCTATGGCACATGTGCTGAAGGCAGCACACAAGCTGATTTTCAGTAGCACTCACACTGCCTGTGTCCTGGCCACTGGTCTGGCGGGGGGGGGCGGTCTCTGCATTTTAATTCAATTTTAAATGAAGCTTCTTAAACACTTTAAAAACCTTATTTACTTTACATATAACAATAGTTTAGTTATAATATATAAACGTATAGAAAGAGACCTTCTAAAAACGTTCAAATGTGTTACTGGCACCTGAAACCTTAACTTAGAGTGACTAAATGAAGACTCAGCACAGCACTTCTGAAAGGTTGCTAACCCCTGGGGTAGACCAAGCCTCCAGCTTTTACGGCTGTCTGGCCCAACACATGGAATTATTCTGGGATCGCGGCTGCACTCCAGAGTCACACCTGCCTTGCTCCGAAACCAGGCGAACAACCCCCACTGCGGGAAGGGGCTTCGCTTGCGCCTCTTCTCGGCTGGGGGAAGAATGTGGGGGGAGGCTGCCTAACCGGTGGGTGGGGGGAGCCGCTTCTAGCCAAGGGCGGGGTGGCAGGAGGAGAAGCGTCCGGCCAATCCCAGGGCGAGGGCGGAGCCGGGCGCAGCCTGCGTGGAGGGCGCTGCGCTCAGGCCGGCCCCGGAACTCGCCGCTGCGCACGTGGGGCCGGACGGTAGGTGCGGGGCTGCGGCTGCGGCTCTCGCCCGGGCCCGGGGCTCTGCCCGTGTCCCCACACCCCCAGCCTGGCTCGCAGCCGGGGTAGCGCGCGGGCGGGGGGGAGGCCGGGGTTCGTGCAGGCGCCCTGGGCGCGGTGGTAACGTGGGGTGAAAGCTCCAGCAGCGCTCGGGCCTTGGCGTGGGGGGGATCCAGCCGCGGGCTCCTGGTGTCTGAACTGGGGAAAACTCCGAGGCTGGTCGGGAGGGCTGAGGGTTTGGGGAAGACCCTGAGCTCATTGGTTTCTGGGAAGGGAGATTTGAGAGCTCAGAAATGAGATACAGGGGGCTGGGGTTTAACCAGAGACGCCTTAGATCGGGGAGTGTGTGAGATCAGTGGTTCTCAACTTTCCTAGACGACCCTGTCAGGAGGCTGACTTGTCTTCTGTACCCCCAAGTGTCACCTCACTTAAAAACTCCTAGCTTACAAAATCAGACATAAAAATACAGAAATGTCACAGCACACAGACACATTGCTGACTCTCTGATTTTTACCATATAATTATAAAATAAATCAATTGGAATATAAATATTGTACTTGGATTTCAATGTATGGTATATAGAGCAGTATAAACAACTTATTGTATGAAATGGTAGTTTGTTCTGACTTCCCTGGCGCTTTTTATGTAGCCTGTTGTAAAACTAGGCAAATATCTAGATGAATTGAAGTACCCCCAGGAAGCCCTCTGTGTAACCCAAGGGGTACATGGACCCCTGGTTGAGAACCACTGTGTTAGAGAGACTGAGACAGGCAATTGGAAGAACTGCTGTCCTACAGGAATCAGCCCTGAGGTTGCCATCCCATATGAGTAAATATGTGTGTGGAGGGGGTCTGTTCTGTTTTCTTTTATCTCATTTTCCTTCCTTCCTTTTCCTTCACTTACCCCCCAGGGTGAACAGTACTATGGGGCGCAAACTTGATGTACTGAGGAAGGAAAAACGTGGCCCAGGGCGCAAAGCCCGCAAACAGAAGGGAGCAGAGGTAGAATTAGCCAAATTTCTTCCCCCAGGTAAGTGTCTTTGTTTCCATATCCTTTTCTACATTTTCTGCACATGCACACACACATGCATGCACTCCCCACACGCAATCACACCTGTAAGGGCTTCTAAATAAGTACATCATCCTATTGTTTTTCCTCCTCCTGTTACTAATGTCTTAATTATCTGTCATCTTTGTTTGTTTCTAGCTACTGATAACAGTGGAAACAAATTATCCAGCCATGCACGAAAAAGGTAAGTGTACAAATACATGATTAATTTCTCCTCTAGAGAGGATAGAATCCAAGGCACTATTTGCAATCTGGCAGACCCAAGTCAGAGGGAGTTGTTAGGCTCTCTGACGTCAGAAGGTTTTTCTGTTCATTTAGTCTTTTTGTTCACTTGTCCATGTGTTTTCAGGGCTGCAAAGAGACGAATGGGGTCAGGAAAAACCCAAGCTAGGAAAAATCTGCTTCAGCTAAAGAAGCCAACAGATAAGGGGGAGATGGATGGCACCAGCACAGGTATGTGTCTAATGAGTTGACTTCAATCATTTAAAAGCATGTTTCTAATGAAGAGTTCCGGATGTTTTAAGTTCTTAAATCTCACTTTCGTCCCCAGCTGTGGGCAGAGTAGGAGTCTGGCATAGCTTAAGTCATTTTAAGCAATGCACATCTCTTTCTACTGCCCCCACCTGACCTCCAGGGTGTTGTGGGCATCTTTAGTAGCCAGGGTTTTAAACACATGCATTGCACAGGACTAAGAAACGCCTTGTAACCACCATAACTTAATTTTGGCTCAAATTAAAATTTGTAAAACCTGGATTTTTAAAACTGTCTCTCCTCAGTAACGCTGGGAGCAAGCGCATCAGACTTATTTTCTGCTTTCTGTGCTGGTTCCCCATAAAATACAGCTTCAAATGCAATGGTCTCAGTCCTTGACCTCAGGGTGCACAATAACCTGGGCTCAGGATACACTGAAGGATCTGGGAATTTTTGAGGACTAATCCAAAAGTGTAGAGAGAAATCTTCACAGAATCCAAGAACCACTTAGTAATGAGGAGAATGAAGAGTTTGTATTTACGGCAGTGCCGAAGGGTATGTCTACGCTGCAGCTGCGCGTGAGTTTCCCAGCCCAGGTAGACAGAGTAGTGCTAGCTCTGCTCACTCTTGCTTACTAAAAATAGCAGCATAAACATTACAGCACAGATGGTGGCTCAGGATCGCCCCCCCAAGTCAGAGCCTGCCTGTCCTCCTGGGTCCAAACTTGGGTGGTGGCTCTGAGCCTCTGTCCGTGCTGCACTGTGTACACTGCTATTTTTACTCGAGCCTACTCGAGGCACAGTCCCAGCTGCAGTATAGACATACCCTAAAGGTCCCAACCAAGATCACAACCTCATTGTGCTAAACGCTGCACTAACATAGTGAAAGGCACTCCCTGACTCTGAGATTACAATCTAAACAGATGAGATGAACAAAAATACTGTGACCCCCATTTTACATTTGGAAATTGAGACCGGTTCAGAGAGAGACAGTCTATGGTGATGTCTGGAACTGAACCCAGATCTGCAGAGTCCCCATCCAGTGCCACCTTCTACAAGACCATCCTTTCCTTAACTACTGTAAACCTCACTAATTTCCATTACAAGTATAGGACACGCTTCTGTGACCTGCCTTCACTAATACAAACTCATACCACATCATATATTTAAAAAAAAAAGGGGGAGGTTCCCCCTTGGGAAAAGGAAGGAACGGCAAAAGGAACAACTACATGTAATCATTGTTAGCTGCTCCACATAACGCATTGTGAAAGGTGCTCTGGTGTCATGCTGGTAGGTGTAGCATAAGAATCGAACTTGGAAACAAACAAGAGAAATATAACAAATAAATAGAATTTTAAAAATTCAGTGTTAGACCTGTGAAAAAGGGGTGTGTATCATAAATCCCCATTGACTGTATGTGAGGAAACTAAAGTACAGAGAATTAACTGGCCCTTCTAGCTAAAAGTTAGAATGCAGAATTCCCAGCCCTCTTATTTTGCATTGAACAGGACAAGATGGTTTTGAGGGTTGTTACAAATCATTAACCTTTTCTTCTGCCTGCAGCTGCAGAGCAGCCATCACCACAGAAAGGAGGAAAATGCAAGGGGCAAGCAGAAGGAGCCTCTCGGCACCCTCAGCTTGGGTGCAGTGACAGCTGCTCACTTTCGCTAACTCCAGCCAAGAGATCACAGCCTGCTGGCGATAATGAAGAAGAGCGTTTGGAGTCCAGTGAAAGTGAGGGAGATGAGGATGTAGATGCCTGGGAGAGCATGGGGGATGACGGGAGCAATGAGGAGATGGTGGATGATTATGGCGCCTCATCCTCTGAGGAAGAGGAGGTAGGAACTCCTGACTTTCATGTCACAGTAAACACTTGAGACTTCCCTAGCTGGGGGTAGTGCGGGACTCAGACATCATGACCTTATCACTGAGATGGAGGAGGCCTGGCGTGGGTGGGAGGAGTTGAAAGGCTTTATCCCCACGGGAGAGACACCTCAAGAGTGGAGATGGGTCCAGGCATAGAATACTTAATCCTGCCTTCACCTGCTGCTGGTCTGTATGTGCTCTCGCATAGAGTGAGTGGGTTTTACAGGAGCAGGAATGGGGGTGGCAGGGAGTGCCATCTGATGCCATAGTTTCATTAACTCTCCCATGACTCTCTTAGCTGCTGCCCATCGAACAAGCCGCCCGGAAGCAGAAGTCTGGCAGGTGAGGGTTTCAGGAGCTGGAGGCCAGCAAGTTCTCTCCTAGGCTGGGGTGAGGCTGTCTCTTCCATCCCCCCCACATTTCTAGCATGCCTAGATTCCAAGGCCAGAAGAGACCACTGTGGTCATCTGGTCTGACCCCCTGTGTTAACACAGGCCATAGAACTAGCCAAAATAATTCCGAGAGCATGTTCCTTAGACAAACATCCAGTCTTAATTTAAAAATTGCCAGTGGTGGAGAATCCACCACGACTCTTGCTAAAGTGTTCCAGTGACTAATTATTCTCACCATTAAAATGTACTCCTTATTTCCAATCTAGATTTCTCTAGCTTCAGCTTCCAGCCACTGGATTGTGCTATGCCTTTCTCTGCTAGCTTGAAAAGCCCATTATTACATATTTGTTCCCCCTGTAGGTATTTATACTCTGTAATCAAGTCACCCCTTAACTGTCTCTTTGAGCCTATGTATTTAGCTTAATCATCAATAGAAGGCAGGTTTTCTAATCCTTGCATCATTCTCATGGCTCTTCTGAACCCTCTCCAATTGATCACCATCCTTCTGGAATTGTGGGCATCAGAACTGGACATTTCTCTGTGGCACTTCTCTCCTTACGTGGGGGGAGGGAGAGGATGGAAGGTTCCCATGCTTAAATGCAAACCCTTCCCTCTCTTGTGCTCAGGGAGGAGCTCAGTGAGGATGACAGTGAAGAAGAGGAGGAGCTGGTGAGCAGCCGAAGCAAGGGGCAGGAGGAAGAGGAGGACACAGACCTGCAGCTCAATATGGAGATAGATGAGCAATTTGTGTTACCCAGTGGTGAGGAGATCGAGAGAGAGAATATCCTTCCCTCTAACGTGTGGCGCACTTAAGCTGTGTACACAGCACAGATGAGCACCAACACTCTTGCACAGAACCATGTTGGGTTGTACATGTGTGTTGCATAGCGGAGGTGTATTGGTTATGGTAGGCTGCACTAGTGTATCACAGGAGCCATACCACCTGCATGTGTTAGATTGTGCTTGTGTGTTGTTGGGGGGAGAGGGGAACTAGCACGCTCCAGCATAACAGCAAAGGCATTTGTGATGCCATATGCATAGCCTGAAAGTCATGCACTAGAGGCGCCTGTGCATTGCATGGCTTGGTATGCACACAATATTCACATTTGAGCAATGCCCAGGGTCGTGTGACTCTTCTTTTTCTTGATTCCTTAACTGCCTCATTACCTGCTGAGCCACCTGACCTGCACCTCATTCATCAGCGTATCAAGGACAATGTGGAGGTGCTGCAGGACTTCAGGGTGAAGCGGGAGGCGGGACGTGCCCGGCAGGAGTACCTCGCATTGCTACGCCAGGACCTTGCTGCTTACTATTCCTACAGTGACTTCTTGCTTAAGAAGCTCATGGAGCTCTTCCCTCTCCCTGAGGTATGAACCCCGCCCAGGTCCAGGTATGCTTCTGGATTCACCCATCCTACATCCACACTGACTGGTGTTCACCTATCTGCCCACCCAGTTCCCAGATATGGGCCTGACTTCCTTGCTGCCTTCCCCTGTTCTTTATCTCATTTTCTTTTCTCCCCTTCCTCCCCTGGAGAATAGCTACGGTACCTGTATTTAAGAAAGCGGGAAGAAAGTAACCTGGGGCAATTACAGACCTTGTGGTCTGACCTCAGTAGCATGCAGGGCTTTAGAGCAAATTGTGAAGAAAAGAATAATTAAATTTATCTAAATAGATCTAATATACCTGGGCTTCGGTAAACTGTTTGACACAGTACCACATGGAACGTTGTTAGTTAAATTAGGAAAGATGGGGATCAGTCCAAGCACTGTCAGGTGGATAAGGAACTGGTTAAAGCAGAGAAGGCAACAAGTTATGCTAAAAGGTGAACTATTGGACTGGATGGAGGAACTGATGGAGTTCCTCAAGGTTTAGGGACCTCTCATATTTAATATTTTTATTGATGACTTTGGCACAAAAAAGAGTGCTAATGAAATTTGCTGCTGCTAAAGTTGGGAGACATGATCAATACAGAGGAGGTTCAGAATATTATACTGGAACAGGAAGACCTTAAAAACTGGAGTAACAGAAATGGGATGAAATTTAATAGTACAGATTGCAAGTTCATGCACATAGGGTCTGCTATTAGCTGGGTGCTCATCAGTTGGAAGCAACAGAGGAGGAGAGCGACTTGGGTGTATGAGCCGATCACAGGTGACTGAGCCACCAACATGATGCGGCTGTGAAAAAGGCTAGGATGTGAAGCAAGGCATTTCCAGGAAAGATAGGGAAGTATTAATGCCATTATACAAGGCACTAGTGAGACCTCATTTGGAATGTGTACAGTTCTGGTCTCCCATGTTCAAAAAAGATTAATTTAAACGGGAAATGGAGGGCTTATCTTATGAGAGGAAACTGGAAGAGTTTGGTTTGTTAGCAAAACAAAGGCTGAGGGGATATGATAGCGCTATACATCTACATAGGGGGTAGACACCAGGGAGGATGAAGAGCTATTTAAGTTAAAGGACAATGTTGGCCCAAAAAAAAGTGGATATAAACTGGACGTGAACAAATTCAAGCTGGAAATTAGAAGGCGGTTTCTAACCATCAGAGAACAGGTTCTGGAACAGATTCTAGAAGTTATGGGGGAAAACGAGAGTTGGACAAATTTATCAGTGGAATTATATGGCTGGGTGCAGGTCTCGGCAGTCCTGGAGGTTCCTTCTGGTTCATGTCCGATGTTTTTAAAATCTCATGCTTCGGGATTTCAGCTGGTTACCTGCAGGGGTCAGGAAGGGACTCCCTCCCTGGCAATGTATTCTGGTTTTTGTTTTTTTTTTCCTTTCCTTCCTCTGAAGCATCAGAGTTGGCCACAGCTGGAGAAGGGGCAGTGGACAGGGTGGGTCAAGGCTCGGAGGTGGTATTGATCATTGTCTCTCTGGTGCTTGGCTGACTGGTTCTTGCTACATGCTCAGGGTCTAACTGACCATCTCATGTGAGTTTGGGAAGGAATTTTCCCCCAGCTCAGATTAGCAGTAACCTAGCGGGAGGGAGGGTTTGTTTTCCTCTGCAGCATGTGAGTGTGGGTCATTTGCCAGGATTATATGGGTATATCTCCCGTAAATGCTTCCTTGCTACTGCACAGGCCTCAGGCATTGGTGCATCTTGGTTCCTCCTGTTCTCTGCTTGTAGCACACAACAGTCTAGTCTCCTGACGGTTGTAATACTTGACTGTAATTTTGGTTATTGGGCATAGCTTGCAAGTACTGGGAGGGGTTGTTAGATGGCCTGTTATGTACAGGAAGACAGTCTAGGTGATCTGGTGGTGCCTTCTGGCCCTAAACTCTGACTCTGTCTCCAGCTGGTCAACTTCTTAGAATCTAATGAGGTTCCTCGCCCCATGACGCTTCGTACCAACACGCTGAAAACACGGCGACGAGACCTGGCACAGGTGAGCAAAGCATCATGGTCCCTCAACCTCTGTCCCAGTTATGGAGCAAAGATCTCACCCCTCTGTCTTCATCTTCAGGCTCTGATTAATCGCGGTGTGAATCTTGACCCCCTGGGGAAGTGGTCGAAAACAGGGCTTGTTGTCTACGATTCCTCTGTGCCCATTGGTGAGAAACTGACCCTCCTTTCACAGGGCTGAGCTGACTGACTCATTTTTTGGCTGTTTCCCCTCTTCTCATGGCTCTGTTCTTCACCCCTCCTCTCTTTCTCTCTCTCCTCCCCCCTCCCCCCCCAGGTGCCACCCCTGAGTACCTGGCTGGACACTACATGCTACAAGGAGCTTCCAGCCTCCTTCCTGTCATGGCTCTGGCCCCCCAAGAGAATGAACGCATCCTGGACATGTGCTGTGCCCCCGGAGGCAAGACCAGCTACATAGGTACCTGACTGGGGTGGGGGGATGATGGAGGGACCAAGGCTCTGGAGTTTGGGAGGAGAGCCTGGGGGAAAGAGGTCTGCAGGGATGCCTGGGGACAGAGAAATAGGGGGAAGCTGGGGGATGGGTTGCCTGGTAAGAGGGGGAGGCAGTGAGGGGTCCACTGGGGAAGGGGGGGGCGGGGTATTCCTGCTGCTGATTGGGAGTGGTGGGGCTGCACATTGGGTCTTGATGTAACCTTCATCCCCTGGCAGCTCAGCTGATGAAGAACACAGGTGTGATCCTGGCCAACGACAGCAGTGCTGAGCGGCTGCGCAGTGTGGTGGGGAACCTGCACCGTCTGGGAGTCACCAATGCTGTCTTGAGCCACTGCGATGGACGCCAGTTCCCCAAGGTATGCAGCCACTGGGTAGCTTCATGCTTGCTGTGGCCATCACAAGGCTTCATGGAATTCAGCTATGCTCTCCTTGACTGTATGCAGCGGGTGGGTGACTCACAAGAAAGGAATGCACATGGGGTGGGGGAGAAGGCAATGGAGCATCTCTCTTCCCCGCCCTCCTCCCCAATTTCCCCTTTTCTGCATTGTCCCCCTTGTTGTCCTTTCAATGGAATTGAGTCCAAGACCTCTGTCTCTCCACCCACCTCTAGGTGCTGGGTGGGTTTGACCGTGTCCTCCTTGATGCTCCCTGCAGTGGCACAGGTGTCATCTCCAAGGATCCTGCTGTCAAAACCAACAAGGTGAGCAGCCTGCAGGGGGCGGCTCAGGAGAAGGTGGGAAGGAGCTTGGGTGATTTGTGGTGTAGTGCAGGGGTTCTCAGACTTCTTCCTTCTGAGGCCCCCCGCAACATGCTACAAAAATTCCATTGCCCACCCGTGCAACAACAATTGTTTGTCAGTAGATTAAAAGCCAGGGCCGAGCTGGCGTTAGGGGGTAGCAAGGAGAGCGATTGCCCAGCCACAAGGGGCCCCACCAAGCTGCGTTGGTTGGGCTTCTGCTTCAGCCCAGGGAGGAGGGGCTTGGGCTTGAGCTTTCTGCCCTGGGCCCCAGTGAATTTAACACTGGCCCTGATCTCTGGTTTATTTTGGTGGACCCCCTGAAACTTGCTTGTGCCACCCACCCCGGAGGGCCCCTGGTTGAAAACTGCTGGTGTAGGGTATAGAGTGAGATGTGAACTTGCCCGCAGGCCATGGACAAGCAGGGCTTCTGGACTCTTGTCCTTGTACCAAGATGTCTGGACCAGAGAAACCTGAAAAAAACTGACCTGTCTCCCTCGCACACACTGTTCTGGGACCAGATTTAGGGGTAGAAGCCTACCTGAGTCCTGCTACCTCACCACTGGGGCTCTTGCTCTCATCACACCCCCATTCGCAGCAGGGACAGAGGGTGCAGTGAGCTAGGCCAGGGGAAGGAGCAGCACAGCTCAAGTGTTCTAACCTCCTCTGTGTCTCTCAGGATGAGAGGGATGTCCTGCGTTGTGCTCATCTTCAGAAGGAGCTGATTCTCAGTGCTATTGACTCAGTCAATGCTGCCTCAGAGACGGGGGGCTACGTAGTGTACTGTACCTGCTCCATCATGGTGAGTTCCCTTTGGGTGCCAGGCAGCTGGCCCGTGTGCTGGGGGAGCTCTCATTCAGAGAGTCTCCACAGAGTCTGTCTCTAATGCTTGGTCTCTGGCAGGTGGAAGAGAATGAGTGGGTTGTGGATTATGCCCTGAAGAAACGCAATGTTCGCTTGGTGCCCACAGGGCTGGACTTTGGCAAGGAAGGATTCACCAGGTGTGTGTTAAGTCTCTGGGGGCTGTGGGGAGGAACATAAGAACAGCCATACTGTGTCAGACCAAAGGTCCATACAGCCCAGTAGCCTGTCTACCGATAGTGGCCAATGCCAGGTGCCCCAGAGAGAGTGAACCTAACAGGCAATGATCAAGTGATCTCTCTCCTGCCATCCATCTCCACCCTCTGACAAACAGAGGCTAGAGACTCCATTCCATACCCATCCTGGCTAATAGCCATTTATGGACTTCACCTCCATGAATTTATCCAGTTCTCTTTTAAACGCTGTTATAGTCTTAGCCTTCACCACCTCCTCGGGCAAGGAGTTCCACAAGTTGACACTGCGCTGTGTGAAGAAGAACTTCCTTTTATTTGTTTTAAACCTGCTGCCCATTCATTTCATTTGGTGGCCCCTAGTTCTTGTATTATCGGAATAAGTAAATAACTTTTCCTTATCTATTTTCTCCACATCACTCATGATTTTATATACCTCTATCATATCCCCCCTTAGTCTCCTCTGAAGAGTCCTAGCCTCTTTAATCCCTCCTCATATGGGACCTGTTCCAAACCCCTAATCATTTTAGTTGCCCTTCTCTGAACCTTTTCTAGTGCCAGTGTATCTTTTTTGAGATGAGACCACATCTGTACACAGTATTCAAGATGTGAGCGTACCATCAATTTTATATAAGGGCAATAATATATTCTCCGTCTTATTCTCTATACCTAACATCCTGTTTGCTTTTTTGATCGCCTCTGCATACTGCATGGGCGTCTTCAGAGAACTATCCACGATGACCCCAAGATCTTTTTCCTGATTCCTTGTAGCTAAATTAGCCCCCATCATATTGTATGTATAGTTGAGATTATTTTTTCCAATGTGCATTACTTTACATTTATCCACATTAAATTTCATTTGCCATTTTGTTGCCCAATCACTTAGTTTTGTGAGATCTTTTTGAAGTTCTTCACAGTCTGCTTTGGTCTTAACTATCTTGAGCAGTTTAGTATCATCTGCAAACTTTGCCACCTCACTTTTTACCCCTTTCTCCAGATGATTTCTGAGGGAAGCTTGCTCTGTTTTTAACCCTCAGACTTTAATTGGGAAACTAGTATTTTCTCTCTTCTCTCTCCCCTCAGGTTCAAGGAGCGTCGCTTCCACCCATCCCTCAAATCCACACGGCGTTTCTACCCTCACACCCACAACATGGATGGGTTCTTCATCGCCAAGCTCAAGAAATTTTCTAATGCCATCCCCAAAATGCAGAAAGGTAACTGAACTCCAGAGCTGTACTATGCTACCTTGCTCATGTACAATGCTGGCTGGTGTGGAGCAGCAGAGAGCTCGCCATCCAGGCAGCACTGTTTGCTCACCACAACATCTTCTGCGCTTTCCTCTCTGACTCTTGTTTCTTCTTCTAGATGAGGAATCTACTGTGGAAACAGCAAGTCCAGCATCTGCTCCAGAAGTAGCTGCAGAGCCACAGCTTAAAAGGAAAAAACTTGAGAGGTTGAAAGTCACCGTGGGGCAGAAGAAGCAGCGGCAGCCCCCTTCAAAGGGAGGTTCTGTGCAAAGGCATAAGAGGCCCTTTCCCCAGCGTCCAGGAGCTCGGCCACCTGCCAGGAAGCAGCACAGAGTGCACCCGAATAGACAATAAGAGGGACTGCCTCTCTGGGCTTTGGTGTCTGATTCCATGAGAGTTGCAGGGATGGGGCATTCTCCTTGAAGGCTGAAGGTCAGGGACTCTCCAGATTCCACCCATGTAGGGTTGTTTTTCGCCATCTTGTGCAGATGGTTGCTTTACCAGTAAGTGTCTGGGACAACTATTACCCCTACAGAGGGAGCATTTTTTGGACTTGCAGCCCAGTGTGCTTCCCCCAGCATGGGATTGGGATGCTGGATTGATAGATCCTGATTCATTAAAGATTTATACTTTGATCAAATTCTCTCTCTCCCTGCATGTCTAAGGCAGGAATTTATTTCAGTGTAGTGTAACTGGACCCTGCAGTAAATGTTCAGCTGTAGCCACTTGTTCTTGTGCTGCACTGTGGCCTCTCCCTCTGTACTTGGCTTCCATTGTTCTGTTCTCCCATCACTCTCCCTCTCTGCCTCTTTGCTTTCTGTCCTGCCCTTATTCTGACCCTCCTGTTTCCCAATCTTCTGTCATCCACTCCAGTCACTTCACCCCTCCTTCCCAAACCCTTCTTTTGTGCCCCTTTCTTTCTCTCCTGGGCCAGTGCTGGGGGCTGCCTTACAGCTTGGTTCATTTGCCTCTTCACTCACTCTCTGGCTGCTGTGGCTCAATAAGTGGGGCTAGCAAAGGATGGAAGGGAATTGCTTCTGCTGGAAGGCTACTAAGCTTCATACAAACCCCGGTAACTGCCCTATGCCTAGTACAATTGGGTACATTGACAAACAAAATGAGGCCCAAGTTTGATGCTGCAATAGCCATCAAACAATAAATGTCAACCCTAACCCTTAAGTACACACAACAAATATGATTTGTAGGAGTACCACAGTTGTCATACTAGGTATCTTCCAAATCAGTTTAACCTTGCAACAGAGAACTTGGTGAAATTGCTGATACTTTAACATCTAGTTGCTAAAACGTTGCAGAATCCCCTATAACTACCAGTTGTTCTCAAGTGGTCTCAGGGGGTGGGGAGGAAACAGACCCAAGACCTGAAAGACAGGGCCCTACAATCACAGGCCAAGGTCAAAAATCCCACAAGAGGGGGGTGATGCGTGTTACAGGTTATGGGGGCTGATGAACTACCCTTCAGGGCTTGGGGAAGTAGAACCAACGTGAACAGAGGAAAGTGTGGAATTAACAGTACAAGAAAATGTATTATCAACAACACAATGATTATTAGAGAACCTAACAAAAAATAAACCTAATGCATTGGGGACCAAAGTCTTTTGGACAGAGGTGGATATGACTGATGATTTGGTTGGAGATGGGGGGGGGGGAAGTAGAGAGAAGAAAAGGTATTTGCCCTGTCTAGTATAGTATCCTCTCTCTCTCTCTGGACCCAATGCTAGCACAGGACACCCACCAGAGACAGACAGAACATGCAACACAGACTTTGTTGCTACACTATAACTATGGTATTTTTATAACTCTTCAGCTGGTACCAGCTCTCCTGACGTTCTGGTTCAGAGGCTGAAAGATAGAAGCTTAGAAACAAATTAGCACAGGCGGGACGATGAGAGCAGCCTGCTGCACTGCATCCAGCAGGGCTTCCACATCTGCAGGTTCCCTGGATCTGGGTCTCCACCTCCCGATCACCTGCTGTACGTGGACTGAGACACCTTGGGTGACCAGCCTCAATTCTTCCAGAGGCAGGACTATTTGAGCTATGTTCGGGGGTACCTGCCCGTCCGCCCACTGTGGCAGCCACGCAAGCATTCCAGGAGAACCATTCTCTCTATGAACCAGACAGGGTCTTTTCCAGGTGCAGCAGCCACCAAGACAAACCCTGCCAACAATGCTCCACAGCAGGTGCCATCCCCGCCAACATATCAAAGATCTTATTGTGTGTGGCATGACCAGCTTGCTGATGAGCCACCCCTGCTAAATCTCCTCCCAACCTGGATGTGGCTTTTAACATCAGGGTCAGCTAGGTTCTGACCCTGATCCAAACACAGGGTCGCCATATCCCAGGCCCACCTGCTGAACCTGCAGCGCGAGGGGCCACCCAGGGTTTTTGCTAACTCTATTGCTTGAGTGGGAATCAACTCAGTCTCTGCCACAGTGTCTCCGCTCCTTGGGGCTGCTCTGCCCCCTGCAGGTGCAGGCCCATAGTTTCGGACTACCCTCCGGACTGCCGCAACATGGTGTCCGGGATCCGGATCATACCAGATATCCCTGTCCCAATCATCATATGATCCCGCACCCCCCTGGGCTTTCACCCCAACGGCAGTGACTCAGGCTGAATAAGCCCTCCGGACTCTGTTCTCCCAGGTGGACCCCTCCAGGACCAGATCCTTCAGGCAGGTAACTGCCTGGCTCAGAGCAGCATTCTCTACTTCCACCCACTCCCACTCCTCCTCTGCTGCCGTCACCTGTACTGTGGCTACAGAGAGGGAAGACTCCTGGGCACTAGCAGTCAGAACCTGCGCCTTGCACGTATCCCGTTCCTTCTCCAGCTCATTACATCGGTCCCTGAGTGAATCTATTTCAGTGGCGAGCTGACTCTTTGCCACCTGCCACTGCCAGCCTGCTTGCCACAGCAGCCAGCTGCACGATCCAGTCCCGCCTTATTAGGACCGTATATAAATACATATTTATTCAATGTGAGTTCTAGTTCAGGAATTATACTCCCAGGTGGAACCCCCCCTGGCATCCAGGGGTCTGCCCCTTTCGTTTGGAGCCATTCTAACAGCACCCCAGGTAACAGTGCCATGCCCCAAGGAGGTGGGGGGGGGAATCATCTTGCTCAGGCTGTTTCGACTTTTTCTTCCCATTGCTGCGCAGTGGCATACTTAGTAGCAGCATCCTTTTCTTCCTGCAGTGGCTTGCTAACCTACCACTTTTTACACAGGCTTGAGCCGGACCCACTCAAGAGACTACCGGGGGGCACCAGGGTCAAGAGACTACCGGGGGGCACCAGCGCACCAAGCGCATGCCTGGGGGAGGCGGCCTGCTGGTCGCCATGAGGGCAGCAGAGAGGGAGCCTTTGGCGGCGTGCCTGCGGGAGGTCTGCCAGTCCTGCGGTTTTGGCAGCAATTTGGCGGCGGCTACAGCAAAGGTGCGGGACCGTCGGACTTCCCACAGGCATGCTGCCGAATCTGTGTTACCAGCGGACCTCCTGCAGGCATGCTGCTGAAAGCCACCTGACTGCCGTGCTTGGGGGCCGCAAAATACATAGAGCCACCCCTGACCAGGGGACCCCTACTCTTGGGTCAAATCCTACACTAAGCTGCCTGCATTCTCTGCCAGTAATGTTAACCAAAACTGGGTCAGCTAGTAAGCTTAGGGAGGACTAATGACCCACCAGAGTTTGGCAGAAAGCAGCACGTTTATTATACTGATAGCTCAAAAGAAGGGGGTGAGGGGGCCACACTCACTCTCCCAGAACAGGCACGGTGCTGGAGATGTCAGGATCCTTCAAGGTAAGTGTCCCACAGCGCAGCAATGGACAGTGAGATGAAGGTAAGTCCTCCCAGGGCATGATGGAATGCAATATGGCAAACCACTGGCCAGGTGATCTGGGCGAAGGGCCTTTACGGGAGGTACAATCTTGTGAGTGCACTCCTGAGCTCATGTCCCCTTCCCCTTTTAAGGGCCTGCTCCTCATGGCCTGCGACTAGAGATGGGTTGGTCACAGTCAACCTCAGACAGTGACCATGCATTGTGTGTGTGTGTGTGTCCCAAACACCTTGTCTACCTGGAAGCTCTTCTGATCTTCCAGCTGTTCAAGCAGCCCATTCATTCCACAAGCATTCCAGGAGGGGGAAAGCCACTTCACAGGCAGGGCTGGCTCCAAGTTTTTGCTGCCCCAAGCAAAAAAATTTCTCCCCTGCACTGCCCCAACTCCGCCCCTTCCTCGCCCCATTCCAACCCCTTCCCCACATCCCTGGCCCTGCCTCCTCCCCCGGGCTTGCCTGGGAGGGAGGGGGGAGAAGCGGAGCGGTGGCGCGCTCGAGGGAGGAGGCGGAAGTGAGCTGTGGGGGAGTGGTTCCTCTCCCCCCCCAGGGTTACTTCCTGTGGCCCTCCCCATGCCCCCCACTGCCGCAGCTCACCTCCGCTCTGCCTGTGCCGTCACCGCTCTGCTTCTCCCCCCTCCCTCCCAGGCTTGCCGCAAAACAGCTGATTCACACGGCAAGCCTGGGAGGGAGGGGGAAGAAGTGGAGCGGCGGTGCGCTTGGGGGAGCAGGCGGCAGTGGAGCTGAGGTGAGCTGGGGGGGGGGAGTGGTTCCTCTGCCCTCCCACAGGTTACTTCCTGCAGCCCTCCCCACTCCCCGCACTGCCACAGCTCACCTCCGGTCAGGGCCGGCTCCCAGCTTTTTGCGCCCCAAGCCAAAAAAAAAAAAGGAGCTGTAGTGCCGCCCCTTGGAAAGTGCTGCCCCAAGCACATGCTTGGAGCACTGGAACCTAGAGCCGGCCCTGTTCACAGGTATTCAAAGAGGGAGAGAAGACAAAAAGGGGGGCGGGAGGGAGGTGTAACAGACCTTTTGAACACACAGGTTAGACAGAGCATACAGATCACTGTTGCTTCTACAACAACAGCCACCTCCATTTACGTAAACCATACCCCAACTCTCATAGCTGTAGTCCAGAGAGCACATCGCATAGATGTGTCCAGAGTCCCAGCATCTCTCAGCACACCCCCAGCTCTCTAGTGCAGCTTGTGTCCCTCACTACACCTCAGCCCCAGGCTTCAGCCCTCTTTGGCTCAAATAGCCTGCAAGCATATTCCCTCTGCTGTTCTTTACCTTTAGCCATCTCACACCTTCTCTGGCCAAGGCTCTCTAGCTGAGGAAGGCCAGCCAGCGAGCCAGCCAGCCCTTCACTGGCTTCCTAAGTTTCAGCCTCCCAGCACTGACTTTCACTCTTGAAAGTCATCAGGCTAGCCCCTCTCCTGGCTTCCTGAGAAATTCCCCCCTTTCCCCAGGAGGGCTTGTAGAGAACTCTGCAGCTTTCCACAGAGACTGCCAGCCCTAGCTCACCAGGTGTCCTTCCTCCCAGGTTTTCCCTGGTCCTTTATAGCCCTGCTCTCTTAATTGTACCTATTCTGCCAGGCACAGGGGTGATGCCCCTGCATCATTTACAGGGGCCAGCCATGCTGGGATGAAGACAGTGTGGAGATGCATATCATTTCTTTGGCTTAGTCTTGACCACAGAGGATGTTACGAGATACCTGCTGTTTTGTGGTAATTACGCTGAGGCTCTGTCAAAAATTGAAGTTGCAAAAGAAAAGATGCTGGAGCAAACTGAAAAATGAACAAGCAACTAGTTAACTGGAGTGGATGATGGGTTAAAAGAATATTGCAAAGTCAGGAATACATAAGTTAGAAAGTGTCATAATTAAGGCTGCCTGTGTGACTTTAATTTGCCCTTCCCCCGCCCTTAGGCTGATGCGTTATGGTACAGTCTTTAATTATGTGATCACATACTATTATTTCTATAGCATCCCTTGCCTCATTCAGTGCACATGACGGACCTGTTCTGTGTGATGAAGGAAACTGCTGTCTGTAGGACCCCCCATCTTATTTGTTGCAGAAAGGACTGCAGGGAGAGAAAGGATGGCCTCATGGCAGCTGAATCCTGCCCTGGAGAGTTCTATTCTTGCCTCTATGTGAGGCTGGGCTGCGGGCAAGTCACAGCAACCAGACTTTTCACAGGCAGTTGCTAATTGTGTGCTTCTCATTTTCTGGGTCTCATTTACAGAAGTGCTGGATTTTGATCAGTGTAGCTCTAAGTATTCTGAAAAATCAAGTCCTAGGTATCTCAAATTGGGCATCTAAAATGAGTGGGCATGTCTGACCTTAAACTCTGTGCCTGAGTCCCCTGTCTGTAAAAGGGGGATAAAACCCCTTTGTCTCACAGGGCTGTTGTAAAGATTAAGTAAAGTTTGTAAAGCATTTGGCTATTATAGTGATGACAGCTGCAGAAAAGCCCATGAGGAAATACATATTTTTTGTCTTCAGAGCAGGGTTTGAACAGTGTGCAGTGAATGAGGCCTGGGGCTGTACATTGAGTAAATAAAATATATAATAGCTGCTCATTTAGCTGTGCACTGAATGAGAAAGGGGTCCGGTGGGAAAAACAGCCTGTGATCATGTCATTAAAGACTGAATCTCCAGTTTGCAGGTGGGGAAACGGAGACACTGGGATTAAGTGACTTGCCCAAGGTCACTCAGCAAGCCAGTGGCAGAGCTGGACATGGACTCCCTGCCTCCCAGTTCCTCGGAGTCCCAGTCTAGTAAAGGTAATCTTCAAAGAGCGTAATCATAAAGGCAAGACTCAACAGGTGAGTTAAACAGCAATTTTGGGGTGGGAGAAGAAAAACGGTGGTAACACCAGCAGCATGTCATTGCATAGACTAACTGCAGACACAAAATCTCAGCCAATCATCTGCCTAGCCGTCATCAGCTGGCGCCTCTGTAGGCACCATGAGGGTGGTGACCCACGTCTGGATGGATTTGAAAGTGGATACGGTTTGAGGGGGAGGTGCCCCTACATTTCAGGGGCTGCAGAGGAGAAAGCACCCAGGGCTTGTGGGAGAATCAAGGCTTTTGTTGGCGAGAAGGCAGGGGCTGGATGTCTCAGTAATTCATAGGACAGCGCGGTAGGGCAGGACTATACTGAGGAGAGTCTTGGAGGTAACGGCAGATTATCTAGCTCATCGCTGCCTCCTGCGGGGCTTCTTGCAGCTGGTGCTGGCCACTGCCAGAGCCAGGATATTAGGCTAGAGGGACGAACCACTAGGCTGCCCCCGCCTGAAAACCAGGGCGTGGCCATGACTCCTCCCCCGAGCCCCGCGGGGGCTGCAGAACCCCTCGCCCAAGGAAAAACCCGGGACCCGTCTCAGGTGGGGCACGTGAATGAGGCCCCCCCCACGGAGGAGTTTCTCTTTTTGTGCCTGGCTCTGATATTACCCCCCCAACCCCCTTCCGGCTTCTACGTGCAGGCACCGGCGCTGCTGCTGCATTCCCAGGCCCCGCCCCTCTGCAGCGTCGCCCGCCCCGCAGCAGCCGGCTCCCTCCTGCTCTCCTCCCTCGCTCCGCCGGGGACTGCTCCCCGCAGCCCCCTCCCCCGGCCCGCCTCTGCCTGACAGCGGCCCTGCAGCAGCCCGGCCGGGCCCTGATTGGCCCCGCGGCCCCCCCCCCTCCTCCCTCGCTCCGCTCCGCTCCCCGCTCGGGCCGGCCGCAGCCATGAACCCGTTATTCGGCCCCAACCTCTTCCTCCTGCAGCAAGAGCAGCAGGGCCTGGCTGAGCCGGAGCCGCTTCCACCGGCGCCCCTGGGGGACTTTTTCGGCGGCGAGCTGGGCCCCGCGTCGGCAGCGCCCCCGTTCCCGGCCCCGCCCGCGGCTATGGCCCTCCGCAACGACCTGGGCTCCAACATCAACGTGCTGAAGACCCTGAACCTGCGGTTCCGCTGCTTCCTGGCCAAGGTGCACGAGCTGGAGCGCAGGAACCGGCAGCTGGAAAAACAGCTGCAGCAGGCGCTGGAGGAGGGGGGCAGCCGTCAGCGGGCTGTCCAGCGCCGGGATCAGGCCGTGCAGACCAGCTTCGTCAGCCCCATTCGCCCCCTGGGGCTTGCCCTGGGCAGCCCCCGGCCAGCTGGGCTCTGTGCCCCCTCTAGGGTTTTGAGCTCTCCCAGCTGCCCCCTCGGGGGACCATTCACGCCTTCTTCCCAGCCTCCTCCCTTGTCTGGCAGCCCCTTCTCATCCTCATCTCGCTTCATGCCCGGCACCATCTGGTCCTTCTCGCAGGCCCGTCGGCTGGGCCCAGGACCTGAGACCACCCTGGTTCAGGGGCCGGGGGTCTCGTGGGTTCACCCTGACGGGGTTGGCGTGCAGATCGACACCATCACCCCTGAGATCCGGGCCCTCTACAATGTGTTGGCCAAGGTGAAGAGGGAGCGCGACGAGTACAAACGCAGGTGAGAAAGGCAGCAGGGTGAGTCTAGTGCAGGCAGGAGACTGAAGGGAGAATGGGGGCAGGGAGTGAGTGACAGCCCCAGGGCAACTGGGAGACGTGTCAGTGCAGGCAAGAGAGGGGGGCAGCGAATGGAGTGGTAGGGAGCTGTGGGGTGAATGCAGCTAAAGGTCAGAAAGTGGAGGGGCTGCAGGGGAGTGTAAGGTAGGGAGCAGGGTGGTGAGTAGGTGGCTACTAGCACAGATGAGAGAGTAGAGGCAGTGGGGTGGGGCAACGGGACATGGGTGAATGCAGATTGCAAATGCCAAGCACTCAAAATCATGAGTCAGGTCCCAAAAAATCATGAGATCAGGCTACAAATTACAAAAACTTTAAAAATGAAAAGTGCTGGGCTCTTTTCATTTGTCTTCTGGTTTTTGAGCATTCATGCTGCATTCAGGTCACATTCTCCAGCTTTTCACCCCAACCATGAGGGCCTGAAACGTTTTTTAAATGAAAGTTGAGATTTTCCTGAATTAACATGACTCCAGGAGCTGGACTTTAAGAAAAAAGTTGAGAGTTAGCAACACAGAGTGAGATGATACAGCAAGTAAGGAGACTGGGCTTACAAGGGAAATAGGGAGCGGGGCTGAGTCGGAGTCAGGGAGGAGATGAAGTTTGGAGGTAAGGGCAGAGAGAGAGTCTCCAAGACTGTGGTAATTCAGTGTCAAAGACCAAGGGACCTTGCTGTGTAGTTGAAATGCTCTGGAGAAATCCCTGATAGGACTGTCTATTGGCCACCTAACCCCCTTTCTTCCTGTTGTCCTTCCTCTCCAAACATCATATAAGAATGTAGTCCTGTAGCATATCTAGTCCAGTATCCTAGCACCAGCTGTTTCAGAGGCAGGTAGAGGAAACCCTGCAGGGGGCAGTGATGGGATAACCTGTCCAGGGAAAGTTTCCTCCTGACCCCAAGAGCTAGTGGTTGGCTTGTGCCCAAAGTTCTTGGATAGTCTTTTGATATCACTGGGAAGTCCTTGTTTTACTAACGTTAAAGTGGCAACCACACTTCTGTTTAATGTCAAGTTTTAAACTGCTCTAAAATTCACATGTTTAATAAGATCAGCCTGAAAACAAAAAGGTCCCAGTTCAGGGCCTAGGGTAGAGTTGGGTGCAAATTTGGGGTAACTTGGCTGAGGGATCCTGGAGACATTCATTTCTTTGCCCACCTCCCCCACAACCAAATGACGTGTGAATTAAAAAACAAACAAACAAAATGTTCTTGTGATGCTTTGGGGGGATTTTTCAAGCAAAGAAAGGGGCAAAACTAAGATCAGTATTCAAATAAAATGTATAGCGCTGTTAACCCCTAACTGTCAGGTGCCAAGATCCAAATAATTCAAAAATAATCAGGCTTTCTTTTTGTCTCTGTGGAGCAGGAAGCTGAAGTGCTGTGAGCTATGTATGGAACAGGAAGGGGTAGGGGGGACCAGACTGTTCTATGAAATACCTGATACTCAGAGGAAGGTGCACTTGAATAGGAAACAGATGCTCAAGAGTTCAAGTCTTCTCTTCTCTCGGCTGCTAGTGTTACTTTTCTGTGTGCGTCATACATATTATTTATTATGATGTGCAGGCTTAGAGCCCTTTCCTAGGGGCAGGCACCTACCATTGCCCCTTTTTTGCAGATCATGTAACAGTGATGCTGCCCAATGTCACTGCTATCGGTGCTAGGAATAGAACCCAGGTCTCTAATACAGCAAACTCAGGTATCATCCATTCAGCCCTTTGCCTTTTGAAATTAGTATGCTAAAACTGAATTGCCCGGGGCTGCAGTCATACAAGCTGGAATGTCAGTGTAATAGGTGTGGTAATGAAGGACAGATTGTAGGAAGAAACAAGGTGGTCTTGTAATAGGTAATAATTGGAGATATACCAATCTCCTAGAACTGGAAGGGACCTTGAAAGGTCATTGAGTCCAGCCCCCTGCCTTCACTAGCAGGACCAATTTTTGCCCCAGATCCCTAAGTGGCCTCCTCAAGGATTGAACTCACAAGCCTGGGTTTAGCAGGCCAATGCTCAAATCACTGAGCTATCCCTCCCCCCTTGTGATTGAGACAATGGAGAGTAGGACCCAGGAGAACTGGTTTCTGTTCTTGAAGCCCCTCCACAGACTGGCTCTGTGGTGGTTAGCAGTCACTTAAATTGTACATCTGGAGCTGGCCATCCTTCTGAGGTATTTTGGAGAACTAGCCCACCCTGAGGCACTAATGGTGACTCAGGAGACCCAGTTCTGAACTTTGCTACAGACTTCCTGAGTTTCCTTAGCCAAGTCACGTAGGCCCAGATCCTCAAAGGTATTTAGGGGCCAGCAATTTCAATGGGAGTTAGGTGTATAAATACCTTTGAGGATCTGGGCTTTAATCTCTGGCGGTTTCCAAAACTGTAAACTATTTGGGCTCCTCAGGAGCATGACCAGCCTGTTTTGGCTTGTTCACAGTTCAAGAGTTCGTTTTAGCTGGTTTGATGCTGAAGAACTTTGAAGGCTTTGGAGGGGTTCCGTATTCACCCCAGCACTCAGAGGGGCATTGTGTAGGTGATTCTGCGGGTACATTGGGAGGAGACAGGTGGGTGGTTAGAGATGCTGCAGGCCTGAGAGCCAGTGATGTGCTTGGTGTAACCTGTTTTTACGTTGGGATAAAGAGAAGCCCCACAACCCCTTCCCCACATCGAGGACCTTCTGAGATGCACAGCTGCAGCTGTGATCCTCCAGTGGTCCCGACTGGGAGGAGGAAGTTATGGGGCTCCCCTTTCCCACACACTTCTCCCACGTCAGTGGAAGAGCTTCTGGGATTCCCCATCTCCCATTCCTGGGGGCAAGGGGAGTGCAGAGACCCTTTCCGCTACATGGGCCCCAGTCTGAGGCCTGGATTCCGGCGATTTCCCACCCCCCAGTGCAGTCTTTAGCTGATAGCTGACTTTCTCAAGGTATCTCCACTACCCGCTTCCTTCCTCCCACTGGGCTTCTAACCCTGCTGGAGGCTAGGAGGAGGTCCGTGGAAGCTAATGCCTGAGGGGTGATAAGGCGTGCCCAAGAAACCATCCCCAGTCCCTGCTGCAAAGTGTCCCTTCAGTCATGGCCCCTCACTTTCTCAAAAATAGGGGAAGTTCATATGCAAAAATGTAATGCTATGGAATTAAGGTTGCAGGAGCTCACCCAGGCCCTGGGCTCCTCATGTCCTCCTGCAATAAGAGTTGAATTTCCTAAACTTCAATGCTTCAGACCCAGGAAATTCCTTGTTCCCATTGTCATCCTAATAGGGACACAGCTACGGTTGTGTTTTGTAGGAAGAGTTGCATTAACTTAGCATTTCCTGGTTTTTGAATAGTTTTTTTGGGAATGAAATTCTTGCATTCTGGAAGGGCATAGGGCAGTGCTGAGTATCTGCACCTTGGCCAAAGGAGCCCCAAAGACTGCTGAGCCCCCAACAGTGTGATGAGGAAAGTTTCTCTTAAAATGTATAGGACTTTGGAGCAGAACACAGCTTGCAGGGAATCGGGAATATGAAGGGAGGAGAAACAGCGACAAGAGACTGGGTGGGAACCACATTTGGGGTGGATAAAATTAAATGATGAGTCAATGATCTTAGGGGGAGAAAACATGTGTGCAGACTGCCAAGGATCATGCAGCTGGGAGCACAGTCATGTCTGCTTTCTCCCTTTCTTCCATGTGTATATATATGTATTCCCAGAAACAAATGATAAGTTGTGGTTAAGATGGAGACTTCCTATCAGTAATTCAGGATAAACTACATGGCAGATATGGTGTGATTATCCCCAAACCTTGTATTACAAACCCAGGAAATCCACAGTTAAGGTTAAACTTAAAAGTGTCACCCGAACATGTTAAGGTTGGAAATATACAGTTTAAAGCACCCAAACAACCTTAACTCTGTCCACTAGTGGCACCACAATGACCACGTGATGATAATTAAGGTATTTTAGTGTTCATGGTCCCAGATTGGCAAATATTGATTTTTAAAGACAGATTAGATTTTTTTTTCATGTTGTTTTCCTCATGGTGTCGTGAGGCTTGGATGGGGAGGGGCTGGGTGTTGTCCTTGGCGTGGGAGGAGATGGGTTGGAAATGCTGACCTACTGTTGCCTGGTGGGTGGCCTGGTCTATATGGGGCAGAGGATCTCTCAGGTTTTCTGTCTTCCTCCCCTCACATTATCTGGTCCTCGGGCAGGTTACTGGAATATTGCGATGCTGGAGTGATGTGTATGTTACATTGCATACAAAGGAAGGATCTGTGGCTCCCCGTGGAGACTTGAGGTGGTGAGAAGGGGTAACAGGAGGAAGCTTTGCTCACAGTCCACAGGACATCCAGGATGCTGGCTGGAGCCTCTTGGCTGGTCTGGGCTGTGTGGTGGAAGTGTTCAGGGAGGTTATTATTAGGAATGGTGCATTGCAGATGGGGATGATAGAGTAGCTGAGAGGAGGAGAGAAACAGAGTGAGAGAGAGAGCGCCAGGGAAAGAGTAAGCAGGGGGTGAAGGATGGAAAGGATACACAGAAGTGTTGCTTCCACTAAGTATCACTGTCATTTTCTGACCCAGTGTTGAAATCCCTGTCTGTTCTACACCATAATGGTTATGGGGAATCACTACTTTAAAGCTGTTTCAGTAATGGGTCACTTTCCTAGTGTAGACAGGGCTAGAGAGACAGGTTGAGTGATGGAAAGAGAGGCAGAAAGCACTGCAAGCCAGATCTGGAGGGAGAAGGAGGGAGAGGAAGAGATACTGAAGTATTTTGTGTCAGGGAAATTTTGTTTGATCAGTTCCCATGTAAGATACATCCTGTCTCTATCTCTGTCCTTCCCTCTGTTGTGTATCTCTTTCTTCTCCACTTTTTCCTCTTCTCCCCTATCAAGGTAAGAGGAACCCCCATGGACTCTTATCCTGCGGATGGAGGATGGGCTGCCTGCTTGTTCAGGGCAGTGGTCTGGGGTATCTAAAAAAGGCCAGCATGCAGCTTTAGGGTGGGACATTTTCTAACACAGTGAGCAATATTGCCAACCCCAGGTGTTCCAAAGTCATGTCAGGCATCAGAAATCAGGAGACTGGCTTAAAAAGAATGAGATAATAAATGTGGGATTTTCTATTTGCCGTCTGGTTTCTGAGCTTTTAGGATTCACATTTTCAAACTTTTCTGCCCAGCCACGAGCACTAGAAATGTGCTATGTTAAAAATGAAAGCTGAGATTCTCATGTTGTTTTAGAACTCCAGGGGCTGGGGCTTTAAGAAAAACACCAAATATTGCAAGAATCATGATAAAATTGCAAGAGTTGGCAACTCATGAGTGCCCAGCCCAGTGAGAAAATTCCACTCACCCAAAGGAAATGGAATAGCGACAACCTCATGCTGCGCTGTTCAACACAATAGAGCAGGGGCCAATACAGTGCACCACCAACCAATATGAACTACAGATGGGAGAGGATACAGTTAATTAGCAAAGTGAAATACAACCCAGCACAACATAACAAAACATGGATCAACACATTGCAATACAACGCAACACAAAACTGTACCACACAACCTAATATAGCACAGAATGGCACAACACCTGGTGATGAAATATAGCTTAGAGTATTGTAACCCATTGCAGCACAACACAACCAGCATAAAACTGTCAGTCATCTTGCAATAATTGCAGCATACCCAGCATGCTGCAGGGCAATACAGCTTAATATAGCCGTCTTTTGCAACACAATACAGCCTAAGTATAGTACAACCAGTTGAAACCCAACATAACCAGGGCAGAAGAGCCCTTTGCAGCCCAGCTGCAGTGCAGTACAACCCAGTGTAACATAATCCCTGAATAACCAATACAACCTAGCATAAAATAGGCCAGTTCAGCACAGCCCATCACAGTGCAATGCTGCTCAGCCCATTGCAGTGCAATACAGGGGATTATAGCATAGCCGGTTATACCACACAGCATAGACCGTCACAACATAGTACAGCCCTGTATAGTGGAGCCCTTTACAGAGCTCTGCTATCCACTGTCCCAGTACAGCCCAATTTAATAACACAGCATATCTATATATAAATATAACACAAGCACAGCACAGACTGTTGCAGCAACCCAGTGCCCGATACAGCCCAATGCCTGTTACTGCCTGTACAGCAAACCCCAGCATAGCCCAGGCTGGAGGCCACTCGCCTGAACTGGCATGGTGGGGACGGGCAGAGAGGACAATGGGCTAGATCTGCCAATTGATCTAATGTGGTCCTGGGGAAATGCGTTTCAGCTGCTAAATACAGCTTGTGGTTGGTGTCCTGAGGGCCTCGCACTGTGACGTGAAAGACAGTTGGTGAATTCTGAGTGAGATCAGTAGAGTCTGTGGCCAGGACCAGCTCGTGGTTGGAAGGCGTGATATGCATCCAACAGCTGTAGCTGTTTGGAAAGGAAGGGCATCAAATTCTCTCCCCCACTCCCAACACTCCTTGTATGACTAGAGTGGATCCTGTAGTGCGCAGTTCAGCAGTGAGGAAGGCAAGCTGCAGCTTCCAGCTCTGCCCTCCCCAACGGAGGGTGCTGTGGGGCAGGCAGGGTGTAATTGGCACATTTGTCTCGCTAGGTGGGAAGAGGAGTATACTGTGCGTGTCCAGCTGCAGGACCAAGTGACTGAGCTGCATGAGGTGAGGGGCCCATCCCCACTCCCCCTGCACTCTAGCCTCATTTCCTTGGCACTGATTCCAGTGTTTCCCTTTCTCCCCTGAGCAGGAGGCCCAGGAGGCTGAAGCGTGCCAGGAGGAGCTGGCCCTGAAGGTGAAGCAGCTCAAGGCAGAGTTGGTTGTCTTCAAGGGACTGATGAGCAATGTGAGTGCCCCTGTCCACCCAGCATACACCCTCAGCCACTGGCCAAGACATTGTGAACCCATCCCATGGCTCAGCAGACCTGCTGTGCATTTCCTCATAGTAATGCCGAACAAGGAATGTCTACAGAGTGACACAGCAGCGCCCAACCTGAGTGCATGGGGAAAGCCTCCAGCGTGAGCTCCCTCAGCAATGCCCTGACAGTGCCTGGCCCTGATTATAATGTCTCCAGCATGATGATCTCCCTCACCATGCCCAGGAGAATTCTCTGTCAGGACTCTGTGCCAGAGGGTTCCGTGTGCCTTGTCTAACTATCCTTTTCCTCTGTCCCCTTGCCACCATGTGCTGGGCTGGTGCTCACTGGGTCAGAACCTCACAGAGCTGGATACCAAGATCCAAGAGAAGGCCATGAAAGTGGACATGGATATCTGCCGGCGCATTGACATCACAGCCAAGCTGTGTGACGTGGCACAGCAGCGTAACTGTGAGGACATGATCAAAATGTTTCAGGTGAGATGCACCTGCTGCTGTGAAACAGCTATCACTGGGGGAATGAGCTTCCAGCCAAGGGGAGAGACCAAAGCACTTGCATGCCTCTTTCAGGGGAGGGGCTCAGTCACCATAAGCCTTGTTCCACGAGTTCACCTGCTGTCCATATTGGGTTACGTGCGTTAGGGTGGGGAGCAGCAGGCAGAGAGGCAAGGGGAGAAGGGTGAGAGCTCCTGACGTTACTCGAGGCATTAGGAGTATCCACTCAACTCATTATTCAGAGATACTGGGCGCTGGGATTCCTAAGAGCAGCTGCAGAAGAGGGAGACCTGGTGCAAAGTGTCTGTCTCTAACCCCTTCTCTCTCCACCCCCCCCTCTCTGTCTCTGCCTTTCTCTCTGTCCCTTTCCCTGTCTCTCTCTCTCTCTCGCTCTCGCTCTCGCTCTGTCCCTGTCTCCCTCCCCGCTACAGAAGCAGCTGGTTAGTTTCATTCAGTTAAGAATATGTACAATTTAGACACTTTCTGTAAACTGAGGTTTGACTGTAAATATTGACATATTTCACTTAGACTGTCTCTTCTTCCTCTCTCTGCCTTTCTCTTTCCCTCTGTCTCTGGATCTGGGGGCGGGAGGGTTGAGTTCTTCAATTAAACCACATTCTTCTCATCAGGTTCACAGATTCCATCTTTAGTTGCATAGTTTTTAATTTTAAAATATTCTAAAATCACATTTTAGCCATTGCACCATCTTTAACCTGATCATAATAAGCCCCCCTCTCTCACTCTCTCTTCTTCCTTCCTTCTTTCTTTCTTACTTTCCCTATCTTCCTACCCCTGTGCCATTCCTTTTCCCTCCATCTCCTCTCAACAACCCGACCTTGGACCCGGCCTTGTTTCTGTAGTCTCTGCACTTGTCTCCCATTAAGGTCCCAGCCACGGCGGGGCGGAAGCGGGAGCGGAAGCTGATCAGTGACGAGGACACTTCGCTGTCTGAGAACGATGCCTCCAAAAAGCCTGAAGAGGAGGAAGATGAAGAGACCACAGCCATGAGCATCAATGAGGAGATGCAGAGGATGCTGAACCAGCTGTGAGTGTAGCCCAGCCCTTACTTCTGCCCCACACCTGCTGCTGAGACAGGCTGGGAGTGGAGCCATTGTGAGTTCTGTCATAGCCAGCTCTCCTGCCCTGTTCCCTACTGCTCTTCCCCGTGCTGGGAGAGGCTGGGACTGGTGTAGCTGAAAGTTCCCCCACAGCCAATGGCTCTTCCATGTTCATTACAGCAGTGGTTTTCAAACTTTATTTCTGGCGACCCGGTTGAAGAAAATTGTTGATGCCTGTGACCCAGCAGAACTGGGATGAGTGGTTTGGGGTGTGGGAGGAGCTCGGGGCTGGGGCAGAGGGTTGGCGTGCGGGGGTGAGGGCTGTGGGGTGGGGCTGGGAATGAGGGGGTTAAGGGTGTGGGAGGGGGCTCTGGGCTGGGGCAGAGGGTTGGGGTGCGGGAGAGGGGCTGGGGGTGCAGGCTCTGGGATGGGGCTGGTGATGAGGGGTTTGGGTGCAGGAGGGGGCTCTGGGTTTGAGGGGAGGGCTCAGGGCTTGGGCAGGGGGTTGGGGCACATGTTTACCTCCAGTGGTTCCTGATCAGTGGTGCAGCTGGGGTGCAGAGGTAGGCTTCCCGCCTGTCCTGGCACTGCGGACCATGCTGTGCCCCAGAAGTGGCCAGCAGCAGATCCGGCTCCTAGGCAGAGGTTCACAAGCAGCTCCACGCAGCTCTCGCCCGCAGGCACTGCCAATGGGAGTGCGGAGCCGGTGCAGCACGCGGAGCCCTGTGGTCCCCCTGCCTAGGAGCCAGACCTGCTGATGGCTGCTTCCAGGGCCCAGCGTGGTGTCAGAATAGGTAGGAACTAGCCTACCTTAGCTGGGCAGCACTGCAGATAGGACTTTTAATGGCCCGGTCAGCAATGCTGACCAGAGCTGCCGCAACCCAGTGCCTTCTATTCTGCGACCCAGTACTGGGTCGCGACCCACAGTTTGAAAACCACTGCATTACAGCACCTTCCTGTGGGGAAAAGCCAGGATTGGGAATTCCCCCACAGTTAGTATTGAAGCCTCACACTTTGTAGCTCTTCCTACTGGGAGAGTTCCCCTCTCTTTGCTGACATGTGGTTTCCTTGTCCCCAGGAGGGAGTATGATTTTGAGGATGACTGTGACAGTCTCACATGGGAGGAGACAGAGGAAACGCTGCTGCTCTGGGAGGATTTTTCCGGATACGCTATTGCAGCTGCAGAGGTGCCTGGGGAGGTAACACCAGCTTTATGCTCCAGTCATACCCCATCTCCAGCTGCCCTCTGTCTCTGTCTCTCTCTGATACAGTGTGGATCCCTCATTCCTCTTTATGCTAATTCCTACACAAATACTCAGGCATTTCTAAAAGATTCATAGAATCGTAGACTTTAAGGTCAGAAGGGACCATTATGATCATCTAGTCTGACCTCCTGCACAATGCAGGCCACAGAATCTCACCCACCCACTCCTGTAACAAACCCCTAACCTATGTCTGAATTATTGAAGTCCTCAAATTATGGTTTGAAGACCTCAAGCTGCAGAGAATCCTCCAGCAAGTGACCTGTGCCCCATGCTGCAGAGGAAGGCGAAAAACTTCCAGGGCCTCTGCCAATCTGCCCTGGAAGAAAATTCCTTCCTGACCCCAAATATGGCGATGTTAAACCCTGAGCATGTGGGCAAGACTCACCAGCCAGCACCCAGTCTCCTTTCATAAGACAGGTTTTTCATTCCTTGGATCATCCTAGTAGCCCTTCTCTGTACCTGTTCCAGTTTGAATTCATCCTTCTTAAACATGGGAGACCAGAACTGCACACAGTATTCCAGATGAGGTCTCACCAGTGCCTTGTATAATGGTACTAACACCTCCTTATCTCTACTGGAAATACCTCGCCTGATGCATCCTATAACTGCATTAGCTTTTTTCACAGCCATATCACACTGGCGGCTCATAGTCATCCTGTGATCAACCAATACTCCAAGGTCCTTCTCCTCGTCTGTTACTTCCAACTGATGTGTCCCCATCTTATAACAATAATTCTTGTTATTAATCTCTAAATGCATGACCTTGCACTTTTCACTATTAAATTTCATCCTGTTACTATTACTCCAGTTTACAAGGTCATCCAGATCTTCCTGTATGATACCCCGGTCCTTCTCTGTGTTAGCAATACCTCCCAGCTTTGTTTCATCTGCAAACTTTATTAGCACATTCCCACTTTTTGTGCCAAGGTTAGTAATAAAAAGATTAAATAAGATTGGTCCCCAAACTGATCCCTGAGGAACTCCACTAGTAACCTCCCTCCAGCCTGACAGTTCACCTTTCAGTACAACCTGTTGTAGTCTACCCTTTAACCAGGTCCTTATCCACCTTTCAATTTTCATATTAATCCCCATCTTTTCCAATTTAGCTAATAATTCCCCATGTGGAACCGTATCAAATGCCTTACTGAAATCAAGGTAAATTAGATCCACTGCGTTTCCTTTGTCTAAAAAAATCTGTTACCTTCTCAAAGAAGGAGATCGGGTTGGTTTGGCACGATCTACCTTTTGTAAAACCATGTTGTATTTTGTTCCAATTACCATTGACCTCAATGTCCTTGTCTACTTTCTCCTTCAAAAATTTTTCCAAGACCTTGCATACTACAGACGTCAAACTAACAGGCCTATAGTTGCCCGGATCACCTTTTTTCCCTTTCTTAAAGATAGGAACTATGTTAGCAATTCTCCAGGCATATGGTACAACCCCTGAGTTTACAGATTCATTAAAAATTGTTGCTAATGGGCTTGCAATTTCATATGCCAGTTCCTTTATTATTCTTGGATGAAGATTATCTAGGCCCCCTGATTTCATCCCATTAAGCTGTTTGAGTTTGGCTTCTACCTCGGATGTGGTAATATCTACCTCCATACGCTCATTCCCATTCGTCATCCTACCATTATCCCTAAGCTCCTTACTTTGCCTCAGTCTTTAATGAGGCTAATATTTGTTTAGATATTGGGCCATGCCTAGATTATCCTTAACCTCCACTCCATCCTCCGTGTTTAGCGATTCCACTTCTTTCTTTGTTTTCTTCTTATTTATATGGTTATAAAACCTTTTACTATTGGTTTTAATTCCCTTTGCAAGGTCCAACTCTACATGGCTTTTGGCCTTTCTCACTTTATCCCTACATGTTCTGACCTCAATAAGGTAGCTGATCACTCCCATCTTCCATTCTTTGTAGGCTTTCTGCTTTTTTCTTAATCACCTCTCTGAGATCCTTGGTCTACAACTCCTGCCTATGAATTTTCCCCCCTTTCTTGGGATGCAGGCTTCTGATAGTTTCTGCAACTTTGACTTGAAGTAATTCCAGGCCTCCTCCACCTTTAGATCCACAAGTTCTTCAGTCCAATCCACTTCCCTAACTAATTTCCTTAATTTTTTAAAGTTAGCCCTTTTGAAATCAAAAACCCTAGTCACCGATCTATTTTTGTTTATTCTTCCTTTTAGTTTAAACTGAATTAGCTCATGATCACTCAAACCAAGGTTGTCCCCTACAATCATTTCTTCTATGAGGTCCTCACTACTCACCAAAACCAAATCTAAAATGGCATCCCCTCTTGTTGGTTCAGTAACTACTTAGAATCATAGAATATCCGGGTTGGAAGGGACCTCAGGAGGTCATCTAGTCCAACACCCTGCTCAAAGCAGGACCAGTCCCCAGACACTAAGGAATCCATCAGCTATCGCGTCTAGGAAAATCTGAGCCCTATTATTATTACTAGCACTTGTCCTCCAGTCTAAATCTGGGAAGTTAAAGTCTCCCACTCCCATGATCACACAATTTCCATTAGTATTTACTTCATAAAAAACCATTAAAAAGGTCTCCATCCATATCCAGATCAGATCCCGGTGGTCTATAGCACACCCCAAGCACTATCTCAGGGGAGGCTCTAGTAGCTTTCTACCCCAATGTGATTTTTGCCCAGACAGACTCTGTCTTATCCATTCCATCCCTTCTTATTTCTTTACAGTTAACCTCATCATTGATATACAATGCTACTCCACCACCTTTGCCTTTATTTCTGTCTTTCCTAAACAGCACATAGCCTTCAATACCTGTACTCCAGTCATGACTACTATTCCACCATGTTTCTGTTATCCCTATAATATCCGGTTTCACTTCCTGCACCAGTAGCTCTAGTTCCTCCATTTTGTTACCTAGGCTCCTCGCATTAGTGCACAAACATCTTAATTTTTGCCGTTTGGCTTCACTGACATTCTTTACCCAATTAGGCACAGACATTCTACCACCAGTATCACCAATTAGACTAGTATCTACACTACCCTTCCTCCTAATGTCCATTCTCCTACCCACGGCTGTATCCTTTCTTACTTAGTTTTCTTCCCTCTCAATGTTAAAATCCCCACTGCCGTGCAGTCTTGAGTGTTTGTTACCTCGAAGCTCTCATTCAAATGCAGAATATTCAAACACCCCTGTCTAGGCCCTACATGGCCTTCCCCCCACCAGTTAGCTACACCGCCTTGCCCCTGTAAAATGTGCCCAGATCTCCTTTTCAGACTGGCCTAAGGCCTCTTGTCTGAGGTCCTTGCCAAAGCCAGCAAGCATAGAAAAATCCTACCCAGCTGGTAAGGTGCCATCTCTAGCTGCTCCAGGCTCCAGTGACCCCTCATTCTGTCCCTTAAACTCACCTACGAAACTATCAGCCCTTGAGTGAGAAGGAAACTCATTTTGCACCACCTAAGATGAGGCCTGAAAGTCCAGTTGGCCAAGGCCCCTGCATAGCCAGCACTCCAGCTGCTCCCCTTGACCGTGGTGGGTTAACAGTTGTGGGGTCTCGGGGCAGGGGCTGTTGGGGATTGGGGGCTGTCTCTCTGCCACAATCCCCAATGTCTCAGGGCAACGCTGTGCTTTTGTGGGACAAAACTTCACACTGTCTGTCCCATCCCTGCTGCTAGGTGGGAGAGCCCTGGCTGATCAAGTGGGTATAGGTGTAGCTGTACCAGCAAATATGGGGTGAATGCAAACATGGGGTCAGGCTGTAGTTGTGGCCTGTTAAATGGGATTTGTGTGAACTGGGAACACCCCCCCCCACCCCTAATCCTGTGTCACTGTCTGTCTCTGTTCCCTACCCTTTCCTCACTCTCTCTGGTGCCGCCGGGTCTTTCTCTGATCTCTCACTCTGTGCTTTCTGATGTCTGGCAACTGCCCTGTCTCCAAACATCATGGCATCCTCTTCTCCCCCAGCAGCAGGATGACTGTCTGGAGAAGGTGATTAAGGACACAGAGTCGCTCTTCAAGAGCCGCGAGAAGGAATATCAGGAAACCATCGACCAAATAGAGGTGGGAGAAGGACGTAGTGGGGAAGATGAGGGTGGACAAGGAGGTGGGAGATGTAGGAATAGACCCTAGGAGGGACAAGAAAATCGGTAATTGTGGATGTCTCCCTCTGACTGGCTGGTGTAGCTAGGTAGTGTCCCCTGGTGGGAGGAGAAGGTAGGCAGTGTCATCTGGCGGGCTGGCTGGGACAGTATGCAGTGTCCCCATGTGGCACAGAGAGTGCCACGCTGGCAGGTTCAGCTCCTCATTGCTCCCCCTTGTGCAGCTGGAGCTTGCAACAGCAAAGAATGACATGAATCGGCATCTGCATGAATACATGGAAATGTGCAGCATGAAGCGTGGGCTGGATGTGCAGATGGAGACCTGCCGCCGGCTCATCACCCAGTCTGGAGACAGGTGAGCTCCAGGATAGGGAGGGCCAGGATTCCTGGGTTCCAGTCCCAGCTCTGGGGGCGGGGGCATTGGATCTAGTGGCTCAGAGTCAGGGGACGGAGTTAGGACTCTTGGGTTCAATTCAGTTCTGTGCTTTATAGGTTTGTGTACTGCACTCCTCGCTGTAGTATCTGAATGCCTTCCAGATTAAGCATCATGATGACGTGTTTGTCACGTGGTGGTTGTTCACTCATCCTCTCCCCTGGGAGTGAAGTGTGCCCAGTGCAGTGCTTTGGTTTGGGGGGCATTGCTTGTTTTGAATGTACATGTTACTCTGTATCTTCTGTTCGAGACGGCAAAGACATGCACCTTGTACTTGGAGAGGAAGGCACTTAGGTTTGTTCCTTCTCCCACTCAGACAAGGTTCTACTCCCAGTGCTGGTAGAAGAGTGGGCACTACTAGGGGGGACTGGGAATTGAGGCTCCTGGGTTCTGTTCCCAGTTCTCGCAGGGGAATGGGAGCTAGTGCATTGATGGGTGAGGGGCCGGGCTGGCTGTCACAACTGGATTGGACTTGGAATGATGAGCTTGCAGACTCCTCACAGGAGTTGAATTTGGTGCCAGGTGCCTATGGAAGATGAATCATGCTCAGCTGTCAGCTTTGACAGATGATGTCATTGTCTAAAAAGAGCCTGGAAAAGAGCATCACTGATCTGCTGGGACATTCTGCCGGCCTGTGGGAGTATGAAGTCAGTGCAGCTCTGGGCTGGGCCCTGCTGGAATGAGCTCACAGTGTCACTTCCCTCCTCCATATCCCCCTCCGCAGGATACTGCCGGGATATTGCTCTGAGGAAAGCTCCCCGTCATTGGCCCCAGTGTTTATTTAGGCTCCATATAACCCCCTTGCCCTCTCAGTGGTACTCTGCAGGACCCATATAATGTCATGTGTTTACTTCCCAGTGTTAACTACACCCCTTCCAGTACCTGAGGAATCCATCCGGTTCTACAGCACCCCCTAGGGCTGTCAAGCATTTAAAAAAATTAATCATGATTAATCACACTGTTAAACAATAATAGAATACCATTTATTTAAATATTTTTGGACATTTTCTACATTTTCAAATATATTGATTTCAACTACAGCACACAACACAAGGTGTACCATGCTCACTTTATTTTTGATTACAAGTATTTGCACTGTAAAACAACAAAAGAAATAGTATTTTTCAATTCACCTAATACAAGTACTGTAGTGCAATCTCTTTACCATGAAAGTTAAACTTACAAATGTAGAATTTTTTTTAAATGACTGCACTCAAAAATAAAACAATGTGAAACTTTAGCACCTACAAGTCCACTCAATCCTACTTCTCGTTCAGCCAGTGCTGAACAAGATAATGCTGCCCGCTTCTTGTTTACAATGTCACCTGAAAGTGAGAACACGTGTTCTCATGATACTGTTGTAGCCGGCGTCGCAAGATATTTACGTGGCAGATGCACTAAAGATTCATATGTCCCTTCATGCTTCAACCACTATTCCAGAGGACATGCATCCATGCTGATGATGGGTTCTGCTCGATAACAATCCAAAGCACTGCAGACCGACTCATGTTCATTTTCATTATCTGACAGATGCCACCAGCAGACGGTTGATTTTTCTTTTTGGTCGTTCGGGTTCTGTACTTTCCGCATCATAGTGTTGCTCTTTTAAGACTGCTGAAAGCATGCTCCACACCTCATCCTTCTCAGATTTTGGAAGGCACTTCAGATTCTTAAACCTTGGGTTGAATGCTGTAGCTATCTTTAGAAATCTCACATTGGTACCTTCTTTGCATTTTGTGAATTCTGCAGTGAAAGTGTTCTTAAAATGAACAACATGTGCTGGGTCATCATCCAAGACTGCTATAACATGGAAATATATGGCAGAATGCGGGTAAAACAGCAGGGGACATACAATTCTTCCTCAAGGAGTTCAGTCACAAATTTAATTAACACATTATTTTTTTAACGAGCGCCATCAGCATGGAAGCATGTCTCTGGAATGATGGCCGAAGCATGAAGGGGCATACGAATGTTTAGCATATCTGGCACGTAAATACCTTGCAATGCCAGCTACAAAAGTGCCATGCAAATGCCTGTTCTCACTTTCTGGTGACATTGTAAATAAGAAGAGGGCAGCATTATCTCCCGTAAATGTAAACAAACTTGTTTGTCTTAGCAATTGGCTGAACAAGAAGCAGGACTGAGTGGACTTGTAGGCTCTGAAGATTTCTATTGTTTTGTTTTTGAATGCAGTTATGCAACAAAATAAAATCTACATTTGTAAGTTGCATTTTTCATGACAAAGAGATTGCACTATGGTATTTGTATTAGGTGAATTGAAAAATACTATTTTATCATTTTTACAGTGCAAATATTTGTAATAAAAATATACACTTTGATTTCAGTTAGAACAAGAATACAATATATACAAAAATATAGAAAAAATCCAAAATATTTAATATATTTTAAATGTTATTCTATTATTTAACAGTGCAATTAAAACTGCAATGAATCGAGATTAATTTTTTTGAGTTAATCGCGTGAGTTAACTGTGATTAATCGACAGCCCTAGTTATAATAGCTCTGCTTCTCTCCTGCCCCTCCGCCCCCAGTCTGGTGCCCATGTGACCCCTGCCCTTTGTTCTCTTTCAGAAAGTCTCCTGCTTTCACACCACCCTCTAACAGTGAACCAGCCCTGAATGAGGATACCGAGGAGTCCAATCACGACCTCCCAGCGGATGCATCTATCAGATAATTTGAGAGGCCCTGCCCACTCCTGGCAAGGCAGAGAGCAGGGGTGTCTGAACTGTGGCTGGGAGAGACTGACAGGGAGCCACCATCAGAAATCTATCAAATCCCTCCTCATTTGGGGCAGGAGTGGAGAATTTACCCAGAAAGGACATGTTGTAAATGAGAACAGCTAGCTAGAGCTGAGGGCCCTCACACAGGGTTCCCTTCCCTCTCCCCACCTCTGTCTTCCCCTCCCCCACTTGGATCTTACTGGGATTCAGACAGGGAGGATCCAACTTTATTATAGCAGCATCCCCTGGGACCTGTCTCCTGGGGACCACTGCCTCCGTCCCCTGTCCTGGTATACTTGACCTGTCTCCCTCTGCACCCCTTGTGCTGCTCAGAAGTAGAACTGGAGCTGTGTCCCTCTGCAAACATTGGTGCCAACTGGACCGAGTGCTGGACTCTTTCTGCCCTCTGTGCTCATTGAACACTCCCGTGGTCCCTGCACCACAGCACACAAGGTACCGAAAGCCTCTTCTCTCCTTGGGGACAAGGAAAGGGCCATTGGCTCCTGCCCCCTCCATGCACTTTGCTTTGCTGTGCATCTGTGGTGTGATGACAGTGTGTATGTGTTTGTGATGGAAATGAGGACTCATTAAATGGGACAATAATGCCCTTTTTCTACAGCTGTGTGGGGTTTTATTTAGCTGGCATGGGAGTTGGAGGACACTGCTGAGAGGAAGCTTCCCGTAGGCAGCCCACGTTGGGCACTGCCTGGGCACTGCTGCAGGGAAGGGTCTGTTGCTGCAGCTTCTGCTGGAGTCTCAGAGGGGAGTTAATGATGCTCCATCCCTCGGTTTGTCTATCACCATGTGTGGGGAACATGATGGGTAAGAGGGCTCCATTGCTGGGGTCACGCTGCCCTCCAGGGACTGCACTTAGTGTTTTGATTGTGGTAGCAATCGAGAGGCTCCCTCCAATGCGCTAGGCTTGGTTTTAAAAATAACAAAAAAGTAGACATGGTCCTTGCTCTGCTGAGCTTCCATTCTAAGCAAGGACGGGGCTTATGCTGCCCTGACTCTTGCTCAAGGACCCCACAGGAACCTGCGTTACCCTCCCATTTGTCACCCTTCCCCACACTCTCAGCGCATTCTTATCCACTGCTGGCAATGGGAGTTCCTGTAACACTATGCACAGGGGCAATGTCTGCTCTCATCACATACCTGGAATTAACCTCTGTGTCCAGTACACCTTAACTAAGAATTCACTCCCTATCTCCTTGCAAACCTTTTACCCACAAAAGCTTATCCCCAAATAAATCTGTTAGTCTTTAAGGTGCCACTGGACTCCTTGTTGTTAAAATGATGAATGTCAAATGTAACAACTGGCTACAGGATAATGGAAAATACTCTCTCTCTCATCTGTCGTGGGATGGGATGGTAGTACTCTTCCACAGGAAGGAAGACTGGTCTCTCAAGTTCACTGTATGTTGCAGAACATTCTCATTTTGGCTGAATCAGGCTGCACTGAATGATTCACCAATTCAAATCATGATTTAAATTGGCAAGCAGGAAACCTTAATTTCAATCATCCATTTTAATCTTCAGAGGGGTAGCCGTGTTAGTCTGGATCTGTAAAAGCAGCAAAGAGTCTTGTGGTACCTTATAGACTAACAGACGTTTTGGAGCATGAGCTTTCGTGGGTGAATACCCACTTCGTCAGATGCATGTAGTGGAAAAAGTAGTTTTTTCCACTACATGCATCCGACGAAGTGGGTATTCACCCACGAAAGCTCATGCTCCAAAACATCTGTTAGTCTATAAGGTGCCACAAGACTCCTTTGCTGCATTTTAATCTTGTTTGTTGTTTAGTTATTTTCTTAAAGAAAGATTCATTCACATTGATTGGTAACCATTAAAACATTGATTTGGAACTAATGATAGCCTTTACACTAAATTTGGTGCTTTTGTTTGCTAACCAGGAGGATATAGATATAGATATATATATAATTATATAATTTAAGCAATTATATTGCTTAACATAGTTATTCAGAGTCTTAATTTTCATATTTTGTTATGCTAGAAAATGGTGAATGACCTATTTCTTGTTTACTAGAAGATAGTTAATTTTATTACTCATGATTGGAATTGAATTGGAATTAAAAAAATACACAAAAATAGCATTTTTTTATTAGTCTGACTTTTACATTTAAAAAAAGAATTGATTTTTCCTCCACCTTGTTTTTAGAAAATGGAACTGAGTGAGGTTGTGTGTTTGGTCCATTTGTTTATCTCTGTGAGGACCATGTGACTGGGACACTTGGGTCTTTGATCAGCCCCAATGTTTGAAGTCTACTTGTGGTTAATCCCTCCCTATCAGTGAAGGGTAGAGCCGAGTGTAACAGGTATGTCAATTTCCCGCAGTATCCTGGATAAACCTTATTGAATTATGTTTAAGCATTTTAGGAGTTCGTTATATTAAAAATGAAAATATTTGTGTTTGTGGATTGTGTGTAGGGGGCAAACATGACTAATATAAACCCTGGGAAGCAGGGCTTTGGAGCTGTGATCCAGCTCCAATCCAGCTCCAGGCAAAAACCTGCAGCTTCACTGCTCCAGAGCTGCTCCGGGCTCCGCTCCAAAGTCCTGCTGGGAAGTGTTATGCACTTCAGAGGACTATCTGAAACTGTCCTTCATTTCCCAGGAAGTCTGTAGCAGGAGATGTATGCAAATGTGTACCCCCTCCAGTTGTGCAAGAGCTCAGCCTTTTGAAGCTTTGCCTTTGTCTGCTGATCACCTGTTACATAAGGACAGGATCAGAGGCCTAGGAGTGTCTCTCAGATTCATGGAGGTGCTTGTTCTGAGCCAAGGTAGTTATGAACTTGTAACCTCACAAAAAAACCCTTGTGGGATTTGAAGGGCTCTTCACATGCCCTTGCTGGGATGATTTCTGGTAAACTCATTAGTATGCGTGTATGTTCGTTTATTGTTTTTATTATGTTTCTTCTGTAATGCTTTCACCTTAAGAATAAATATGCTTGCTTAGGAAAAGCCGTGTGGTACCTTATAACTGGGCAATTACCCTGTTTATAGCCACAGAGAAGAAAAGCAGAGCAGGCCAGCAGAAGCAATCTGCCTGGCTAGGGAATTCAAAGTGTATCCACCAAAAGAACAGGAGTACTTGTGGCACCTTAGAGACTAACAAATTTATTTGAGCATAAGCTTTCGTGGGCTATCCACGAAAGCTTATGCTCAAATAAATTTGTTAGTCTCTAAGGTGCCGCAAGTACTCCTGTTCTTTTGGTGGATACAAACTAACACGGCTGCTACTCTGAAAAGTGTAGACAGTGAACTGTGCAGCCTGGAAGATCCCAGGTCAGGAGAGGGAGAGATGCTTGTCTAAATCCAAGAGAGGTGATGGCTGACAGCCAGAATCTTAAGAGCGGGTGCTTTTTCTGGACCATAGAGCAGGGAATACAGGTCCAGTTGTCTTGAACAGTGACGCTGAGCAGCAAGACTTTGTATATAAATCAATTGTCAAGGGAACCTTTGATCAGGAGTGGCAAATGGGAGTTTCGGAGGCACTGTGGGTCCTTCTGTTTAGTTATAGTTTTGCGCACACACCTGCTATGACCTGCCCTTTTATGTGCTATGTTTTCCTTTCTGCTGGAAGATAGAAGAGAGATCTAGTGTATGACGTGCAAGTTGGTAGCCATGCTGGAAGAGAGGATATGTTGTCTGGAAGTGCGAGTTTCAACAGTGCATAACAGCTGAGAAAACGGAGATCTTTTGGACAATAGAAATCATTGCTAGGGACACCACGCGGGAAAGGATCGCAGTAAGAAACTGAAGCGAGTATAAAAATTGAGGAAGTGGAATGGTGATTTGTGACTAAGAAAGGAAACAGACCGAGCCATTCAACCTGGCTAGAAGGATCCAATTACTAGCAGATACTCAGTGAGTAAACTACTGAGAAACCTGTTTCTAGATGAACAAAACAGGGGACACACTTAAAGGGTGTTCTTGTGATATAAAGTAAGCAGCTACCAAGAGAGGTTCTTCAGCCGTCCTGCTAAAGCAAGCAGTGATGACTCCTTATTAAGAAAGCAACGGACAGAGAATTCAGCCAGGGACACAAGGACATCAAGACTGAGTGTTGTATCCCTGGATACAAGGTGTAACTGCAAGATTGGATATATTATGAGGTTCTCTGGCAAATCTCCATTGGTGATTTATAGTCACAGTTCAGGGCAACTGCACTTGCATTCCCCTTCTATGGTCTACCAAGGGCACCCATGATTAGGCTTTCATCTCCCCAGCCATAACCTCTCATGGGCAGAGACACACATCCCTCTCTCCCTCCTCATTGGGGTATTTCCAGGCTGCATAGCTCTCTACCTCCATCATGATTTTCCCAGCAAGGCCAGACTTTCTAAGCAGGTCTGCTTTACTTTTCTCCGCTGGTATGGTAAACAGTGTAATTGACACAGTCAAGTTACCACACTGCTCCTTCTAAGCAAGCACATTTATTCATAGGGTAAAGTATTACAGATAAAACATATTAAAACAATAAAAGAACTTACACACATGCTAACAAGCTTACCAGAGACCACCCCCTAACTCCAGCAAGGCCTCTGGTCAACGAACAGTCCTTCAAATCCCACCAAGGGATTTTTTAGTGACTGCCATTCATAACTGTTCTGGTTCAGAACCGCTACACCTGTGAGTTTGAGAGTTATTTGGGCCTTTTGATTCTGGGACTAGGTAATTCATAGATAAAGGTGCCCTCCCCAGAAGGAAGCTTTAAAAGGTCAGGGCTGGAGGTGGGCATTGGTATTCCCCTCCCCACATGTATTTCCTAGGAAACCACCTCAACTAACAATTCATTCTTGTTTTCTACCCATTGTTTAAAAGTCTTTTGAATCTCATAACACTTCCCAACATTTACATTAGTCATTTCTCCTAGACAAGTTACCTACAATCCCATAAGAGTGCATAAACCTTTACATTTTTAATACAATGAGCACTTAAGATGCTTCAACTTAATTCAATAAGGTTTGTCCAGAATAATGCAGGAAATTGCCGTGCCTGTCACAATTATAACATTTATAATAAATTATAATCAATGATATGGCATCACATGGAACTACACAGATTATAGAAGACATCAGAGATCACAGAAGGGAACTGAAGAAGAGAAAAGATGAAGTGGAGATATTTCCAGTCCCGTGAGTGAGAGAAGGCAGAAACTATTGGAGGTGACCACTGGCTGAACAACAGGTGTGAACTTGAAGATTTTGGTTGGGTAGAGCATTGGTCAGTGCTCCAGTGGGAAAGGAGGCTGTACTAATGGCACAGCCTGCATCTCATGGGTAGGGGAGACTTGCTGGAGTAGCCAGGAAAATGTTAGGCTAGCAATGCAAGAGAAAAGTATTAAGAAGGCAAATACAATTCAAACGCAAACTCCATCTGTCATGAACAAATTGAACCAAAGGAGCAAAGAATGTGAAAAGATGACATTTTTTCAATTGCTTGTATACCAGTGCTATGGTTTTGTGTAACAAGCAAAAGGACTTGAAAATTTTCATGGAGAAAAGGAAATGTGATATATAATTGGCAGTACTGAAACCTGGGAGATGATTTGCATGATTAGAATGTTAAAAATGTTGATTGCAAACTATTTAGGAAGGACAGAGAGGGGGAAAAGGTAGTGGGTAGTGGGAGGTTGAACTCTATATTAAAGTTTTAGTTTTCGAGTTACTGATAATTCAGAACCACAGGATCTTGAATACATGTGGATCAATGTGCTAAGAAACAAACCCCAAGAAAAGGATACTGGTGGAGGTCAGTTACAGACCACCAACTCAAACCAGAGAACAAGATGAGTTTTTCTCCAAGCACCTGTCTGTAATGTATGGGGGGCGGGGAAGTGTGTTATAGGGGACTGCAACTTGTGACACACATTCTAGAGTTCTCATGCAACAAGTAGTAAAACATCCATTAGAGTTTCTAAAAATTATAGATGATGATTTTCTAATGCACACAACACAGGAGCCACCTCCTTTTAGACCTCATTATGACAACTAAATTTGAATTAATAACTCGACTGATGGTTGCCTAGGCTGCAGTGATCATGACATGATTAATTCAATATGAGCAAACAGGACAGTCCTAACCAATAATATATATTCTTGGTCCTTCAAAAGGGCTAACTTCTCAGAGATAAAGAAAATTATGAGGGACATTGATTGTGAGGAGTAATTTAGACCAAAAAAGAGATCAATCAAAACGAAGATTGAATGGTGACTTGATCACAATCTATAAGTACCTTCATGAAGCTAAAATACTGGGTATTAAAAGGCTCTGTAATCTAACAGAGACTGGCATAACAAAAACCAATGGCTGGGAAGCTGAAACCAGACAAATTCAAACTAGAAATAAAACAAAAAAATTTAACCATTGGAACAAAGTACCAAGGGCAGAGGTGGCTTCTCCAGCTCTTGATATCTTCAAATCAAGACTGGATCCTTTCCTGGAAGATTTGGTTTAGGTATTGGGGTCAATATAGGGGTAAGAGAATAAAATGTAATTGCCTCTGATATGCAGGTCAGACTAGATAATCTAATGGTCCCTTCTGTCCCTTAAACTGTATGAATCAACACATGTTGTCTATTCAGTCTTCTTATACATACAGCCTAGAAACAACAACAGTCACCAAGGTAACAGCCAAATGCTCTGAACCCTCCCCTCTATTGAATGTTAATGTTCCCGAGGAATTAATCTTTGTTTTCCACTGTTTGTGATCTTAATCCTAGGCAAAACTATGAAATGGCTGATGCAAGATTTGATTAATAAAGAATTAAAGGAGGGTAATAGAAGTAATATCAATTAACATGGGTTTATAGAAAATAGATCCTGTCAAACTAATTTAATATTTTTTTTGATGTGATTACAAGTTCAGTTAATAAAAGTAATAGTGCTGATGCAATATCCTTATACTTCTATAAGGCATTTGACTTGGTACAGCATAATATTTTGATTAAGAAACTAGAATGATACAAAATTAACATAGTACAAGTGCACTAAAAACTGACTAACTTACAGGTCTCATGGGGAAAGCATCATCAAATGGGTTTATGTGGGACCCAAGAACTCATTAATGCCAACTGGCAAGGGAGTTACAGGAATGTCCCGATTCAGGTACGGCCATTCTGGTTCACCAAAGAATGTCATGTGAGGTATTAAATGAAAGCCGGGATCACACTCGTCATTAATATTATTATGAAATATATGTACAAATACTACATAAGCGGTATCACAAGTGGAGGTACCAGGAAACCCATGGTCCCAATTTTATGACCTCATCCATCTCACACACAAGTGGTTGAAGAGATACTAGAGGTTCTGGTCATTGATTGATACATGAGGGGGCTATCGCCAGACCTTCGTGCTTGGGTAAGCCAGAACGAACCCTCCACCTACGATGAGGTTGTCGCACTGGTAGGGAGGCAAAGGACGGCGAGGGAGCTGACCCGACCAGTTAAGGAAGAGGCACCCCGGGTTAAACTAGCAGCACCAAGCCCTAGACCTTGGGTGACTGAGCCACCAGGAGAGCCCAGGTGGAAAAAGAGAGGGGCTGAAGATCCACCAGAAGCCACAAAGAGCTGGAGCACTGACGGAAGAAGAGGATCATGATGTTAGACTGCCCAAACCAAGAGATCGGGGGATGCCTAGGGCCCCATACAGATGTTACGCCTGCAGGGAGTGGGGACACGTAGCTGCACAGTGTCCCAATGGCGAGGAGCCTATGCAGTGTAACCTGGGGAACTGGGCAGATCCATGCTCCCTAATCCACCTTGTGGGGTGTCTCACTAACCCCACATCTGTACACCAGACCAGTAAAGCTAAATGGGTTAGAGACCACGGCACTGGTTGATTCGGGGAGTGCTATCACGCTTATCTCAGGGAAGCTTGTGAAGCATAGTCAGCTGCTGCAAGCTAAACGTATGCGGATAACATACATCCAGGGGACAATTAGTTACTACCCCACCATCCCAGTAAAAACTGAAATCCAGAGGAACACTACTGAGGTAGCAGCAGGTGTAGTCCCTAAACTCCCATACTTGGTGCTCATAGGGAGGGACTTCCCAGGGTTTGGACACTTACTCCCAGTAGGAGGATTGGAGAAAGAGGGGAACCCTGAAGTTAGTGAGGCCTCCACTGTCAACCCCCAGTCTTCTCTGAAATATCCCCAGATTTGTTTTTCCATTCCCAGGTCAGGTAGAAAGACGAAAAGGGAAAGAAGGGCAGCTAAGGCCTTGGGGACTCGGATCCTGACCCAGGGACAGAGGGTCGCCCTTGTAGGCAGGTGGACCAGGGTAGCTGGAAAGGAGGCTGCCCCGGAGGAGGAAACGCCCGAGCCTGACCCCGCCCCCCCCCCCGCACACACACTCTAATATCTCTGAACCAGGAGAGGCAACAGAGACTGGCCCCCTAGAACTAGGACAGACTAGCCCCAGGAAAGAAAATTTTGGATGGGACCAGGCTGAAGACCCAAGGTACGACAACATTAGGAAGGAGGTGACCGAAATAGATGGGGGGTCCCCGTGGAAGGAAAAACCCAGGGACCAGGACCCTACTTCATAATGAAGAAGGTTCTCTTGTACCAGGTTGCGCCAGTACAGGGGCAGAAGGTACGACAGCTCCTAGTACCTCGAAAACACCAGAATGCCGTATTAAGCCTTGCCCATGGTCATCTTTGGGGGGGCATTTAGGGGTAGAGAAGACCCTGGCACGAGTCCTACGACGGTTCTTCTGGCCCAGGGTACATGAAGAAGTGCGGAGGTACTGTGTGTCCTGCCCAGAGTGTCAGCTGCACAGTCCTCATCCTCACTTGAGGGCACCTTTAGTACCCCTTCCCATCACAGAGGTTCCCCTTTGAGCGAATAGTGATGGACCCAGTGGGACCCCTGGAGAAGATGGCTCGGGGCCACCAATATATACTTGTTGTTTTGGACTATGCGCCTCGCTACCCAGAAGCCGTCCCCCTGTGGAACACAGCCTCTAAAACGATAGCCAAAGAGCTGGTGGGGGTCTTTGCCCGAGTGGGGCTACCAAAGGAGATATTAACAGACCAAGGAACCCCCATTTATGTTGAAGCTAATGAAGGACCTCTGTACACTGCTCCATATACATACCCTGAGAACGTCAGTCTATCATCCACAGACCGATAGGCTGGTAGAAAAGTTTAACCTAGTGATTCTTAAACTTTTGTACTGGTGACCCTTTTCAGATAGCAAGCCTATGAGTGCGACCCCCCCCCCTTATAAATTAAAAACACATTTTAATATATTTAACACCATTATAAATGCTGGGGGCAAAGCAGGGTTTGGGGGAGAGGCTGACAGCTTGTGACCCCCAGTTTGAGAACCCCTGGTTTAACTGAACCCTCAAGGTAATGATAAGGAAGGTGGTAAGTCGGGACGGGAAGGACTGGGACACCCTACTACCTTACCTTATGTTCGCTATCCGGGAGGTACCTCAGGCCTCAACTGGGTTTTCACCCTTTGAATTATTATATGGGCACATCCCTGTGGCCTGTAAGATATTGCCAGAGAGATCTGGGAAGAGGACACCAATGAGGGGAGAAGCATAATTGAACATATATTGCAGATGTGAGACCGGATTGCCCGGGTCACCCCTATTGTACGGGAACATTTGGAAAAGGTGCAGGAGGCCCAGAGAACCCACTACAATCACCAGCAAAAGTCCGACAGGTCCAACCAGGAGCTTGGGTGATGGTGTTGGTACCCATGGCAGAAAGCAATCTTCTGGCCCAATGGCAGGGGCCCTATGAGGTGGTTGAACCGGTGGGGGAAATAACCTACAAGGTGCGGCAGCGAGTACACCGGAAACAAGAACAAATTTATCACATTAACCTCCTGAAACCTTGGCACCAACAAGAGGCATGTGTGGTAGCCCAAGAGGCCCCGACCCAGGGAAATAACCTACATGAGCAGATCAGGATATCCCCTGATCTGACACCAAACCAGAAGAAAGCGGTAACTGAGATGATCAACCGGTACCAGGATGTATTTTCAACCAAACCAGGTCGGCCCACCGAAGCATATCACCACATTATCACAGACCCTGGGGCAAAGGTAACTTTAAGGCCCCTACCAGGTCCCAGCGGCAAAAAGGGAGGAGATCAAGGCAGAGGTAAAAAGGATGTTGGAACTAGGAGTCATTGAGGAGTTCCACAGTCACTGGTCGAGCCCGATTGTATTGGTGCCCAAACCCGATGGCACCACTAGATTTTGTAATGACTTCCGCCAGCTGAACGAGATATCCAGATTTGATGCATACCCCATACCCTGCATCGATGAGTTAGTTGATCGCCTGGGCAATGCCCGATTTTTGACCATTCTTGATTTAACAAAGGGATACTGGCAGAGTCCCCTTGCGAAAGATGCAAAAGAAAAGATGGCATTTTCTACACTAGAGGGTCTGTTTCAATATATTATTCTTCCTTTTGGACTGCATGGGGCACCTGCCACCTTCCAGCGTCTTATGGACAAGCTCCTGCGGCCCCCATACCAGTTATGCAGCTGCATACCTGTATGATGTGATTATTCACACCCCCGACTGGGAGACCCACTTGGAAAAGGTGGAAGCAGTTCTGGACACGCTAAGATGGGCTGGCCTTACAGCTAATCCAGCCAAGTGTGCTATAGGGATAGCTGAGGCTAAATACTTTGGCTACATTGTAAGAAGGGGCGTAGTCAAGCCCCAACTGAACAAACAGGAAGCTATCCGAAATTGGCCCTGGCCGAATCAGATAAGTCCGGGCATTCCTGGGGGTGGTCGGGTATTACCAGCGATTTATTCCCCATTTTGCTACCAGAGCGAGTCCCCTGACAGACCTGATAAAAGCCCAGGGTCCAGACCTGGTGAAGTGAACTAACACTGCAGAGAACGCATTCACAGATCTACGAACAGCCCTCTGCAGTAACCGCGTGCTTTTATAGCCCCAGACTTCAACAAAGAATTCATTTTACAACCGTTCCAATTCACCATACAACACCGGGCCGGAAGCCACCATGGCAATGCAGATAGCTTATCGCGAGTACACTGCCTGACATCCCAAGTTGCCCAACCCTGTGGTGTTGAGCAGAGTGGGGGGGATATGTGACAGGGTCAGGCCAGATGGCTACAAGAGAGTGGTCAAAGATAGATACATTAGTTCCAGGTTAAGCAGGTCCCTTTTCCCTGGGTAAGATAACAGGGACTATTCCAGAACACTCAGGCACTTTCTAGAACTAATTACGGCAGGCAGGCTAATTAGGGGACCTGTAGCCAATTGGGAAGCTGCTAGAATTAATTAAAGCTAATCAGGACACCTGGTTTAAAAAGGCTCTCACTCCAGTTAGTGAGGTGTGCGTAAGGAGCTGGGAGTGAAAGGATGTGCTGCTGGAGGACTGAGGAGTACAACATTAACAGACATCGGGAGGAAGGTCCTGTGGTGAGGACAAAGAAGGTGTTGGGAGGGGACCATAGGGAAGTAGCCCAGGGAGTTGTAGCTGTCGTGCAACTGTACCAGGAAGCACTCTAGACAGCTGCAGTCCACAGGGCCCTGGGCTGGAACCTGGGGTAGAGGGCAGGCCCAGGCCCAGGTTCCCCCCAAACCTCCCAACTCCTGATCCAACACAGGAGGTTCCACCAGAAGGGAAGGTCTCTGGGCTGTTCCCCCGACCCACATGGTGGATCAGCAGAAACTGCGGGGATTGTTCTTACTCTTTTTTCCCCATGCTGGCCAGTGACGAGGTTATCTGAATGAACAGCAGATTTGAGCCATGAAAGTGGCCAAACTGAGGGCTACTATGAATCTCTGAGGCAAGCAAAATCTGCCAATAAGTGCAGGACCCACCAAGGTAGAGGAGGAACTTTATCACAATATATATATTAGGGCTGTCAAGCAATTTAAAAAAAAACAGTAATTAAAAATTAATTGTTAAACAACAATAGAATATCATTTATTTTAAATACTTTTACTACATTTTCAAATATATTAATTTCAATTACAACACAATACAAAGTGCACAGTGCTCACTTAATATTTATTTTTTATTACAAATATTTGTACTGTAAGAAAAAAATTGTATTTTTCAACTCACCTCATACAAGTACTGTAGTGCAATCTCTTTATCCTGAAAATTGAACTTATAAATGTAGAATTATGTACAAAAAAACCTGCATTCAAAAATAAAACAATGTAAAATTTTAGAGCCTACAAGTCCACTCAGTCCTACTTCTTGGTCAGCCAATCACTCAGACAAACAAGGTTGGTTACAATTTGCAGGCGATAATGCTGACTGCCTCTTGTTCACAATGTCACCTGAAAGTGAGAACAGGCATTCACATGGCACTGTTGTAGCTGGCATTGCAAGATATTTATATGCCAGATGCACTAAAGATTCATATGTTCCTTCATGCTTCAACCACCATTCCAAATGACATGCTTCCATGCTGATGATGGGTTCTGCTTGATAATGATCCAAAGCACTGTGGACTGACGCATGTTCATTTTCATCATCTGAGTCAGATGCCACCAGCAGAAGGTCTTTTTTGGTGGCTTTGGTTCTGTAGTTTCATCAGCGGAGTGTTGCTCTTTTAAAACTTCTAAAAGCATGCTCCACACCTCGTCCCTCTCAGATTTTACAAGGCACTTCAGATTCTTAAACCTTGGGTCGAGTGCTGTAGCTATTTTTAGAAATCCCTTTTCGTTTTGTGAAATCTGCTGTGAAAGTGTTCTTAAAACGAACATGTGCTGGGTCATCATCCGAGACTGCTATAACATGAAATATATGCAGAATGCAGGTAAAACAGAGCAGGAGACATACAAGTCTCACCCCAAGGAGTACAGTCACAAATTTAATTGACACATTATTTTTTTAATGAGCATCATCGGCATGGAAGCATGTCCTCTGGAATGGTGGCCGAAGCATGAAGGGGCATACGAATGTTTAGCATATCTGGCAAGCAAAAGTGCCATGTGAATGCCTGTTCTCACTTTCAGGTGACATTGTGAACAAGAAGCAGGCAGCAGTATCTCCTGCAAATTGTAGCCAACCTTATTTGTCTGAGTGATTGGCTGACCAAGAATTAGGACTGAATAGACTTGTAGTCTCTAAAGTTTTGTTTTGTTTTTGAGTGCAGTTCTGTAACAAAAAAAAATTTGCATTTGTAAGTTACACTTTCACAACAAAGAGATTGCACTTCAGTACTTATCTGAGGTGAATTGAAAAATACAACAAAGAGATTGCACTTGAATTGAATTGAAAAATACTATTTCTTTTGTTTATCATTTTTACAGTATATGTATTTGAAATAAAAAATAATATAAAGTGAGCACTGAGCATTTTGTATTCTGTGTTGTAATTTAAATCAATATTGAAAATGTAGAAAAACATCAAAAAATATTTAATACATTTCAATTGGTATTCTATTGTTATAAGTGCAATTGATCGCAATTAATTTTTTTGAGTTAACTGCAATTAATTGACAGCTGTCTCTCTCTCACATATATATATATATATATATATATATACTGAAAAATATTCTTTAAATATCAAGGTAAGGCTGAAAAGCAGGTTTTCCTCCCAACAGGAGGTAAGAAATGTATCTCTATCAGATATAAATTAAGCATTGTAAGCTAACACAATGGATGCCTATTTACATACAAAGTCAGAAGTTAGCAAAGAGATGTGAAGTTAACAAGGAAGAAGCACACAGGAAAAATAAACCACAGGTGATTATCCTGTCTGTAAAGATAATGAACTTTGGGGAGTACATGTAGAAGGCAAAGATGACATCCCCTTATTCTGCACCTAGAAAGCGAACGGACAGCACCTTTATTTATGAAAATGGGATCACAACGAGACGTTGTTGAAACACTACAGAGGACTTTGAGGGTGAGATTAACCTGTTGGTTTAGTCTCTATAAAGCATGTTATGACTTTGTTTTTATATGTAGCCATTTGCCTCTTTGAAAATAAACTTAACCTTGCTTTCATTATAAATATAGCTAAGTGCTGTGATATTAAGCAAAGTGCTGATCCTAGTGTTGAATCAGACAAGCTGGTGAATACACTGTCTCTCTGTGGACAGAAGACCTGGTGTATCTGAGTGTTCAGTGGATAAGGGTCTGGACTCTATGGGGGACTCGGTGACTGGAGTGCACCTGTTGTTAACCTGCAAGGCAAAATAAGGGCTAGCATAGTCCAGAGGGCAGTGCTTGGGTGGCCAACAGGCTGGTGGTGTCATAGAATGATAGAAGATTAGGGTTGGACCTCAGGAGGTCATCTAGTCCAACCCCCTGCTCAAAGCAGGAACAACCCCAACTAATCTCAGCCAGGGCTTTGTCAAGCCGGGCCTTAAAAACCTCTACAAATTGAGATTCCACCCTCCTCCCCCCACCCCCCAGATAACCCATTCCAGTACTTCACCACCCTCCTAGTGAAATAGTGTTTCCTAATATCCAACCTTAACCTCCCCCACTGCAACTTGAGACCACTGCTGCTTGTCATGTCATCTGCCACCACCAAGACCAGCCTAGCTCCAGCTTCTTTGGAACCCCCATGCAGGTAGTTGAAGGCTGCTATCAAATCCTCCCTCACTCTTCTCTTCTGCAGACTAAATAAGCCCAGTTCCCTCAGCTGCTCCTCATAAATCATGTGCTGAGGTCCCCTAATCATTTTCATTGCCCTCCACAGGACACTCTCCAATTTGTCCACATCCTTTCTGTATTGGGGGGGGGGGGGCAAAACTGGATGCAGTACTCCAGATGGGGCCTCATTAATCATTTCCCTCGATCTGTTTGCAGTGCGCCTACTAATGCAGCCCAATATGCCGTTAGCCTTCTTGGCAACAAGGACACACTGTTGACTCATATCCAGCTTCTTGTCCACTGTAATCCCCAGGTCCTTTTCTGAAGAACTGTCACTTAGCCAGTCAGTCCCCAGCCTGTAGCAGTGCATGGGGTTCTTCCATCCTAAGTAGGACTCTGCACTTGTCCTTGTTGAACCTCATCAGATTTCTTTTGGCCCAATCCTCCAATTTGTTTAGCTCACTCTGGACCCCATCCCTATCCTCCAGCATACCTACCTCTCCCTGCAGCTTACTGTCATCCGCGAACTTGCTGAGGGTGCAATCCATCCCATCATCCAGATCATTATTTAAGATGTTGAACAAAACTGGCCCCAGGACCGAGCCCTGTGGCACTCCACTTGATACTGGCTGCCAACTAACCATTGAGCCATTCATCACTAGCCAGCTTTCTAGCCACCTTATAGTCCAGTCATGCAATCTATACTTTTTTAACTTGCTTGCAAGTATACTGTGGGAGACTATATCAAAAGCTTTGCTAAAGTCAAGATATATCACGTCCACTGCCTTCCCCATACCCACAGAGACAGTTATCTGATTACAGAAGGCAATCAGGTTGGTCAGGCATGACTTGCCCTTGGTGAATCCATATTGACTGTTCCTGATCACCTTCCTCTCCTCCAAGTGCTTCAAAATGGATTCCTTGAGGACCTGCTTCATGATTTTTCTGGGGACAGAGGTGAGGTCTGTAGTTCCCCAAATTCTCCTTCTTCCCATTTTTAAATATGGGCACTATATTTGCCTTTTCCCAATCATCTGGGACCTCCTTCAAGCACCATGAGTTTTCAATGATAATGGCCAATGGCTCTGCAATCACATCAGCCAACTCCCGTGGCACCCTCAGCTGCATTGCATCTGGCCCCATGGACTTTTGCGTGTCCAGCTTTTCTAAATAGTCATTAACCGGTTGTTTCACCAATGAGGGCTGCTCACCTCCTTCCCATACTGTGCTGCCCAGTGCAGCAGTCTGGGAGTTGATGTTGTCTGTGAAGACCAAGGCAAAAAAAGCATTGAGTACTTCTTTGAGTACAGCTTTTTCCACATCATCTGCCTCCCCCATTCAGTAAGGTTCCCACACTTTCCCTGACCACCTTCTTGTTGCTAACATACCTGTAGAAACCTATCACCCTTCACATCCCTTGCTAGCTGCAACTCCAACTGTGCTTTGGCCTTCCTGATTACACCCCTGCGTGCTCTAGCAATTTTCCACTTCTTGTAAGCTTCCTTGTAAGCTCACCGAAGATTTCTCTGTTAAGCCAAGCTGGTCGCCTGCCATATTTACTATTCTTTCTGCACATCGGGATGGAGTCTTCCAGACTCCTTTCCCCCCTATATTAGCCTCCCAGGGGAGCCTGCCCATCAGTTCCCTTAGGGACTCAAGGTCTGCTTTTCTGAAGTCCAGGCAGGGGCGGCTCCAGGCACCAACGCTCCAAGCACGTGCCTGGGGCGGCAACCCGTGGGGGGCGCTCTGCCGGTCGCCACTAGGGCGGCAGGCAGGGAGCCTTCGTCGGCTTGCCTGCGGAGGGTCCGCTGGTCCCGCGACTTCGGCGGACCTCCCACAGGCACGCCTGTGGGACGTCCGCCGAAGCCGCGGGACCAGCGGACCCTCCGTGCTTGGGGCGGCAAAATGTCTAGAGCCGCCCCTGAGTCCAGGGTCTGTATTCTGCTGCTCTCCTTTCTTCTTTTTGTCAGGATCCTGAACTCGACCATCTCATGGTCATTGCAGCCCAGGTTGCTACCCACTTCTACTTCCCCTACCAATTCTTCCCTGTTCGTGAGCAGCAAGTCAAGAGGAGCATGGCCCCTAGTTGGTTCCTCCAGCACTTGCACCAGGAAGTTGTCCCCAACACTCTCCAAAAACGTTCTGGATTGTCTGTATTGCTCTCCCAGTAGATGTCAGGGTGACTGAAGTCCCCTATGAGAACCAGGGTCTGTGATCTGGAAACTTCTGTTAGTTGTCAGAAGAAAGCCTTGTCTACCTCATCTTCCTGGTCTGGTGGTCTATAGCAGATGCTCACCATGACATCACCCATGTCAGAGTTAAGCACAAGCAAGTCTCCATCACAATGGAGGCATGGGGGTAACAAGGTGACTCCCAGTCCTGGGTACCCTGAGAATGATAGAGTGTGTTTCTAGTGGGGTCTGGCAGCACTCAGTCCTTGACCGTGGGCTATTAACATATTTATCAATGACCTGGAAGAAAACATACAATCAGGGTCGTCCCTACCCATACGCAAAGTACCCAGCTGCATAGGGGCACCAGCTCCCCTCGTGGATGCCTGCCCCCCCCCCACTGTGGGGGGCTGCATAGGGCACCAGAATGGCTAGGTATGGCCCTGCATACAATCACGCAAAAAAACAAAACAAAAAAAACCCCATCACTGATAAAGTTTGCAGATGCCACAAAAATTGGGGGAGTGGTAAATACTGAAGAGAAGAGATTACTTATGCAAAGTGATCTGGATGGCTTGGTAACCAGGGGGAAAGGAAACAATAAGCAGAGAATGTATGCCACACTTACAGGATGGGGAACTCTATCTTGGGAAGCAGATATGCTAAAAAAAATTTCTGGGGGTCATGGTGGATAATCAGCTGAACATGAACTCCCAGTGTGATTCTGTGCCAAAAGGGCTAAGGCAGTGATATGCAGGCTATGTACACAATACAGCTTATGTCGGTATAAATTGTGTCACTCATAAGCCTCCCCCTCAAGCAACATAAGCTACGCTAACCTAATCACCGACATAGCTAGTGCCATTAACAGGGGCTGGAATAATTAAGTTGACAGAATTCTCCCCCATCAGCTTAGAGCATCTGCACTAGCAGTGGTGCCACTGTGATGCTGAAGGTCCATAGTTAGGGCCCTATCAAATTCACGGCCATGAAAAACGTGTCACGGACCATGAAATCTGGTCTCTTCCTGTGACATCTGGTCTTTTGTGTGCTTTTACCCTATACTATACAGATTTCACAGGGAAGACCGGTGTTTCTCAAATTGGGGTCCTGCCCAAAAGAGAGTTGTGGGGGGGGGGTCGCAAGGTTATTTGGGGGGAGGGGGTGCAGTATTGCCATCCTTACTTCTGTGCTGCCTTCAGAGCTGGGTGGCCAGAGAGCGGCAGTTGTTGGCTAGGTGCCCAGCTCTGAAGGCAGCGCCCCACCATATCATACCATACCATGCCACCCTTACTTCTGCGCTGCTCTTGGTGGTGGCTCTGCCTTCACAGCTGGGCTCCTGGCCAGCAGCTGCCTCGCTCGACCTGCCCAGCGCTGAAGGCAGCGCTGCTGCCAGCAGTGGTGCAGAAATAAGGGTAGCAGTACCGCAACCCTCCCTACAATAACCTTGCAACTCCACCCCACACCTCCTACAACTCCATTTTGGGTCAGGATCCCTACAATTACAGCACTGTGAGATTTCAGGTTTAAATATCTGAAATCATGAAATTTATTATTTTAAAAATCCTATGACCATGAAATTGGCCAAAATGGACCGTGAATTTGGTAGGGCCCTATCCATATATAGCCAGAGCCTCAGACTGAAGCTCCTTTAATGTGTCTCCTGCTACTCTTTGTAGCACATAGTAAAACACTGTGATTTAATTATTAACCAGACAGGGTGCTTTTACTAGGTTATTAACCAATTGTAATTAATTGTAGTAATAAAATAATACTGGGTCAGCCATTTTGCTGTGAGAATTATACATATATAATAAAATTGTAAATGAAACAATGAAGTCACACTACTGTGGCGCTTTTACTTTTGAGGGCTAATTTAGCTCCTGAACCATTGAGGTTTGAGTATCGCTGGGCTAATGCAAAGCTTGGAGGCATAAAAAGGGGAATCTCAAGAAGGAATATTTGACACTAGTGCAACATCTCACTGTGTCCAGTTCTAGTGTCCACAGTTCATGAAGCCAAGCCTGTTGATAAATTGGACAAGATTCAGAGAAGAGCCACAAGAATGAATAAAGGATTAGAAAACCTGCCTTAGAGTGCTAGACTCAAGAAGCTCAATCTATTTAGCTTAAGGAAGAGACAGTTAGGGGGTGGCTTGAGTACAATCTATAAGTAGCTGTCTTTCTGACAGCTGTGTTGCATAACAAGCTCATTATAAACAATTATTTTTATGTGCGCAGTAAAAGTGTAAGATGACAAATCTGTGTACAATAAGATTACATGTGGAAATAGATTAGTTGTGAATGTTATGCTATTTTTGGAGATGTTATATTAAGACACTATGTTTATATCCAGCTCAAAATGTAGTCTACAAGCTCATTTTAATTTTCTAGTTTATGGTGTATATATAATTCCATAGTGTGGTGGGTTTATTTTTGGCTATTTTTTTAAAATAAATTCTACATGTTCTGTAAAAATTGCATAAATATTAATGTTTGCTTACTGTGACTCTGTAAATGATGGCAGGTCATGAACACTGTGCATTGTACAAAATAGTTCTGTATAACAGACAGTGTGATGTATAAAGGTTAGTTTTAGACAAATACCACAGGCTCATTTGTCTGAGTGGCATTATCAGAATACCTGTGTTGATCTCTTGGGTGTCTATTACTTTGATTTTTTTTTTCTATCTGGAAGACAGATACATTCTTTCTCACATCATTTCATGGGGGACAGAGTGTGACATTGCACCCCCATATTCATCATAGTGGTATGATTATGACATAATTATGATGCATTTTGTACAAGATGTGTCAGTGGAAAAGTTATAATCTGCTGAATATGATCTTATTTGTGTGCATGTATCATTTTTATATCTAAAGTTATGAACATTGACTGTATATATGTATTTCAAATGTGCTTACTCTGGGTAGACTTTCGAGTACAACAATGAAGAAGCTAGACAATGCTAATGGCTCATCAGCAAAGACAATGGACCAGGGAAGAGCTTAGCCTTCCTGTGAACATTTCAGCCAACCTATGAGTAATGGCTGCTATGACCCAGCAAGACATGCAGGGGCATGTGACCAGACCACATGACACTAAACTCCATTTTGGTATTTGTATTTTTACACAAACTGGACTGGAAACTTAGCTTGGAACAAAGGGTTTCTGCCAGTGACATAGCCAGGTTCTAACAACAGGGCAGGGCCGGCTCCAGGCACCAGCTGAGCAAGCTGGTGCTTGGGGCGGCATAGTCTATGGGGCAGTATTCCGCCCAATCCTAGGGCAGCACGGCCGGGTTTTTGTTTTTGTTTTTGGTTTGCCGCTCCGGCCACCCTGTAGGGAGCCGTGGCACGGAGGAGGGGAGTGCCCTGCAGGAAACTGGGCAGGGCAGCCCCTGTTCTTCCCTCTCCCCCGACTGGAGTGGAGCGGAGCCCTCCCGGCAGGCGGCGCAGTGGTCGGGACCGCGGGACAAGCGCTCCGCTGAAGCCCTGGTCGCTCCCCCACTCCCTTCCCTTCCTCCCCGCTAGACTGGCTGCACACTCCGCTGCACGTCTGCAGCACAGGAAGTCCCCCTGCATCCTGGCTCCAGCTGCCCGGCAGGGTTTTTTTTGGTTGTTTTTTCCCCCTGCTTTGCCGCTCCGGCCATGCCCCAGGTTTTTTGTTTTGTTTTCTTTCCCTGCTTTGCCACTCCGGCCGCGCTCCAGTTTCCCTCCTACCCCCGCTTTGCTGCTCTGGCCCCACCACAGGTTTTTCTTTTGTTTTGTTTTTTTCCCTCTCCTGCTTTGCCGCTCCGGCCATGCCCCAGGTTTTTTTGTTTTGTTTTCTTGCCACTCCAGCCGCTCTGCAGGTCCCTCCCCCCAGCTGCTCCGGCCGCGCAGCAGGTTTTTTGGTTTGGTTGTTTTTTTCCCCTCCTGCTTTGCTGCTCCGGCCGTCCCACAAGTTTTTTTGTTTTGTTTTCTTTGCCGCTCCGGCCGCGCTGCAGGTGTCTCCCCCCCCCCCCCCACTTTGCTGCTCAGGCCGCGCCACAGGTTTTTTTGTTTTGTTTTGTTTTTTTCCCCTCCTACTTTGCCGCTCCGCCCCCCCCCCTTTTTTTTTTTTTGCTTGGGGCGGCAAAAAAGCCAGAGCCGGCCCTGCAACAGGGGAAGTGAACACATAAGAAGAGGCACCATCCGACATATCAAATTACTAATTACATACTTTTACATTTGTTATACATATTTATTTGTACTTAAAATAAAAACACAAGAATGATCCAGCCTCGGAAGGGTTTGAACAGCCAGCATTTCACAGGAGAACTTTAGATTATACTTAGATATACTTTAGATTCTAGAAAGTAAATGATAGAATACAGTAGTTTATAATTGTCACAGGTTTAAAAAAAATACTGGCCATTTTTTCCAGTTACTAATTTCATTTTAAAATCAATGAAATGCACTTTATTTATAATAGATCGTAATACTAAAGCCACCAAAAATGCATGACAAATAGAAGTTTTATGAGAATTGGTGAGCAAAGATCTCATAGCTCTTCAGGGTTGGACAAAGCAGTAATTTCCCTTAAAGCAGCTTTATTCATGGTTTGTTTTTTTTAAACAAAAGACATCTCTCTGACACAGGTTGGCAGTCTAACATTTTTGAAACACTGAGTACTGAAAGTTAGGTTTTTTAACCAATTTAAGCCACTCTCTCTCTCTCTCTCTCTGCTTTCCTATCACAAGTTCTGTTACTACAGGAATGAAATCTAGACATTCTGTAAAATAGCTAGTTCCACATTGTTCTTCAAACCTCACATCAGAGAAATGCAGCTTTGCATTTGAGACACTATATGACTGTAGTACATTTTGCACTGCCTGCATCTACACTGACATCAGGAGAGGTGAAGAGGACAAGACTGTCCCTAGCATATGAGATTTAAAAAAAAAAAAGGCGAGACATACCCACACACTATCAGTGCAACAAGAAGGGAGAACAGTAGCTGGGGCCAAGAAAGAAGATGCAATGAAACCCTCCTGTACCCACAACTGATATCTGAAAAGCATCCGTCACTCTGTAGATCAAAGAAAGAAAGAGCAGCCAGTATTCAGACAGATAGGATCCTTATGACCTATATAGGAGAAGCGCACTTTCTAAGTAAACTGTAGCAGTTTCCCAACAGACTTTTCTTATGGATTTATTTATTAAGCAAAAATTAAGATTAGGAGTCTGATTTAAATTATGTAAATTTTCAGTTTTAGTTAACTGTGGAACTATTGCAGCTACTTTTATTTTACTCCTGCCTTCATAAAAAGCTACAGAGTTATAACAGATAATTACAAAGACTAAAGTACATGCTTTAATATAATTAGGACTGGGCCACCCAAGGTGAAAGCTACATCATGGAAGAGTCCTACAACCAGGTATTTGAGGCCAATCCCTTTATCAATGGAATCCTCAACCAAAATGTGAGGAAGGAGAAGTCACCCTATTCTGGTTTTGAATAAAACACCTGATCTTGCCTACATCATAGAAACCTTCCTCCCTCCAAGCCTACACCCCACTACACCCTTTAGCAAGAAAGTAACCATTAAACAAATTCAGAATCAGTAGTCTTTCTTCCCAATGTAGTTTTAACAAAAAAAGCTGCAACATAAGTAGCTATGGGAGATGACAGTGCAACTACTATGTATCGGTGGGGGAAAAGTGTGCTAGTAATGTCCTGGATATACTGGTCTGTTAAGTGTTATTGCTTTTAATATGCTAATGCAAACACTGTAATAGAGTATTAATGTCCCAATGCAGGGCCGCCCAGAGGGGGGGCAAGTGGGGCAATTTGCCCCAGGCCCCGGGCCCAGCAGGGGCCCCCACGAGAGTTTTTCAGGGCCCCTGGAGCGGGGTCCTTCACTCGCTCCTGGGGCCCCGGAAAACTCTCGAGAGGCCCAGGCCCCCCAGAGCTTCTTGGCTCCCGGTCTTCGCTGGCCAGGGGTCCTTCCTCTCTGGGGCAGAAGGACCCCCAGCTACCGAATTACCGCCGAAGCGGGACCCGCCGCCAGAGTGGAGCCGGGTCTTCGGCGGTAATTGGGCAGCGGGGGGAATCCTTCCGTTCCGGGACCCGCCGCCAAAGTGCCCCAAAGACCCAGGGTGGGGGCTGCACTTCGGCGGCGGATCCCGCTTCGGCGGTAATTCGGCAGCGGGGGGTCCCCGCCGTGGGTCTTTGGGGCACTTTGGCGGCGGGTCCCGGAATGGAAGGACACCCCCCCCCCCCGCCGACTTACCGCCGAAGCGGGGTCCCCCCACCGCTGAAGACCCCGGGCCCCCGGAATCCTCTGGGCGGCCCTGTCCCAATGTACTGTTGCGTGTTTTAACTTATTGTAATACTAGAAGTGGTGCATGTGAAAAGTGTCTTAAAAGCTGACACTACAGCAGTGATATTCCCAAGCCTGCATGTGTAGGGCTGGGGGTGGGGAAGGGGAGTGCATCTAGGTATAAGTAACATCTCTCACACCAAACAGGAACTTTTCTACAGTTCATTGCAATTTGGAAGTGTGATTATTATACCTTGTCTTACAAACACCAAACACCATTATATATGCACAAGGTCAATAATTCCCCTCCCCATATATACAGAGGGTGGACAAAAGGAAGTATCTCCATGATTTGGGGTATGTTTACACTGGAAAAGGGAGGTGTAATTTCCAGCTTGTGTAGACATACCCATGCTAGCGCTGATCAAGCTAGTGTGCTAAAAATAGAAACGGAGCCACAGTGGTGCAAGGGGCTAGCCATCCTGAGCTAGAGGATTCTGAAGGGCTTGGAGTTTAGCAGAATTGTGATGTCAGAGAGCAAGAGCCACAGCCCTTTGGATAGGAAGGGATTGGTGCAGAACACAAGGCTTTGCCAGACACTCAAGGTGGAAGAGGTCTGTGCAAGGCCCCAGCATGTCCTCCCTCATCAGCAGGCAGAAGCCATACCCCTCCTCCCCCTCCCAACTCTCTGCTCCTCCAAGGAGACCCCCCAGTAGGAACAGGGGAGAGCAGACTGTTTCTAAAGGTAACAAATGTAGACAAAAAATAAAGGCCCCCAAAGGCTTTTTTAAACATCTTGAGGCAGCAGGAAGGGCCCAACCCTTCCCTTCCCTCCCTGGCACTGCATGTTGTGGGAGTGGGAGGCAGCTTGAAAACAGTTTAAAAAACACCTTCAAAACTAAAGCCAACCTATCAAGAGTCCAGGCTGCAGACAGCACCCAGCACAGTGCAACTCAGTAATGCTCTTAGTGGGGCATCTCTGCAGCAGTCAGAGAAGAGACCTGAGACTGGAAAAAGCAAGATGCAGAATGACAGAGTACCCAGGACACAGGCTCTGGGGGTGGCACCAGTTCCCAACTGGGGGGGCGGGGTTAAGAGCAGAAACAAGGTCTGGAGAGCAGCATCTTTCCTGAACTCTCCTAGCCCCCTGCAAAGCTAAGCTTCCCCTGCCTAAGGGAGGATGGGCTCCATCAGGTGAACTCCTTCCACTATATAAACTCAGCAGTCTCTGCTGGGCCCCAGGCTGGGAGGGACAGGGGAGGGTGCTGCTAAGGGGTGGCACTGCTGTGGCAGTGACAAAGGGGGGCCCTCAGCCCTTTTCAGCCCCCTCCCCGGGATCACACAGCCTGGTAAAAGCAAGAAGGTAAATAAAAAAGGTGCTACATAAAAGCTGTGGCCCAAGTTTCCAGCCCATGTGGCCAGCACACACTGAGCAGAGGCCAGCTGGTGCTATAGGCCAGGGGTTCTCAAACTCGGGGTCAGGACCCCTCGGGGGTCATGAGGTTACTACATGGGGGGGGGTCATGATCTGTTAGCCTCCACCCCAAACCCCGCTTTGCGTCCAACATTTATAATGGTGTTAAATATATTTAAAAGTGTTTTTAATTTATAAGGGGGGGGCCACACTCAGAGGCTTGCTATGTGAAAGGGGTCACTAGTACAAAAGTTTGAGAATCACTGCTATAGGCTAAGGGCTGACTCAGCCGATCCAGGGTTCATCTGGGTGGACAGAGCTCACCCATGTCTCTGCTTGGGAGCCACACAGCCCCACTCCTGCTACCCGTCCTTGGAGTCCAGCCAGGGAGGCAGCTGCCAGTGGGTGCGGTCGCAGGGCTGGGACTGTCCCCATGACCAATTCCCTCCAGGCAGTTCCATATACAGGCTGAGTTCCCCAGCAGTACAGCAGAGCATGCTCTCCCGCACAGGTACACAGATAAGGTTCTGCAGCTGCATTGTCAATTATCCAACCCCCATGTTCCTTGATGCCCCCCCCCCCGGACCCCTGCCCCATCCACCCCCCTTCCCTGTCCCCTGAATGCTCCCTGCCACCCCATCCAACCACCCCTCCTTCCTGACTGCTCCCCTGAGACAACTGCCCCCATTCAACCCCCCATTCCCTGCCCTCTGACCACCCCAACCCCTATCCACCCTCCCACCCCAACCACCCCCCAAACTCCCTTGCCCTCTATCCAAACCCCCTCCCCCTTACCGCGCTGCCTGTAAGTGGCTGGCGGTGCTACAGCCGCGCCGCTTGGCTGGAGTCAGGCCACGCCACCACTGTGCAGTGCTTGGAGCACCGGGTCAGGCCGAGCTCGCAGCCCCCCCCCGCTTCCCGTGAATCAGCTGTTCACATGGGAAGCCTGGGAGGGCTGAGAAGCAAGTGGTGGCTTTGCGCTCAGGCCCAGGGAAGCAGATCCAGAGGTGAACTGGGGCGGGGAGCGGTTCCCCTGCACACACACACCCCGCGTTACCTGCTGCGGTGCGGGTGCCCCCACCCCCCAGCTCACCTCAGCTCTGGCTCTGGCTCACTGGGCCTGAGCACGAAGCTGCTGCACTGCTTCTCCACCCTCCCAGCTTCCCGTGCGAACAGCTGATTCACGGGAAGCAGGGGGAGGGGGAGAAGTGGGGCAGAGTGTTCAGGGGAGGAGGCGGAAGCAGAGCCGAGGTGAGCTGGGGCTGGGGGGCAGGGCAGGGAGCTGGAGCACCCACGGGGTTGGGGCCTAAGGTGCCACTTTTGGATAATGTGCTCAGGGGGAGCAGCCGCTCCCCCTGCTCCCCCCCTCGCTACACTCCTGGTTCCTGCCGTATGGAAAAGCTATATAAGGTGAGGAGTAATATCATCTCTGGGCCTCATTCCCACACAAGAGAACTCCTGAGGAACAAAGACTGAACTTGGGGGAAGTGCTGGTCCCAGGCTAAAAGGATTTCTATCCTGTGTCGGGGAAACCTGGTAGACTGCTTGTATCATCAGTCAGTGTGAGAAATTGCTAATTCAAATCCTATCTATCTAGTACAGGGGTAGGCAACCTATGGCACGTGTGCTGAAGGCGGCACGCGAGCTGATTTTCAGTGGCACTCACACTGCCTGGGTCCTTGGCCACAGGTCCGGAGGGCTCTGCATTTTAACTTAATTTTAAATGAAGCTTCTTAAACATTTTAAAAACTTTATTTACTTTACATACAACAATAGTTTAGTTATATATTATAGACTTATAGAAAGAGACCTTCTAAAAACATTAAAATGTATTCCTGGCACGCAAAACCTTAAATTATGAGTGAATAAATGAAGACTCGGCACAGCACTTCTGAAAGGTTGCCAACCCCTGAGCTAGTATGTTAGGCTTAGTTTGCATTTTTGTTTATTTGCTATATAATTTGCTTTGATCTGTTTATCACTTATAATCTATCTTTCTATAGTTAATGAACATGTTTTATCTTAACCAGTCTGTTCTGAGTGAAGTGTCTGGGAAAATCTCAGCTCCAACATGGAGGGGAAAGCCAACTATATTAATGAGCTTGCATTGTAAGCTGTGCAGTGCAAGACCATATAATACTGAGTTTATACTCCAACAAGGGTGCAAGGCTGGGGAGCTGGGAAATTGGCTATTTTGTCCTTGAGTGGCTTAGGTAACACACTCAGCAACCTCATTTGGGTGTGTGGCACCACCTGCTGTCATGCTGGGTGATAACAGGGCCTGGAGCGGCTGGCTGAACCACCAGCAGAGCTGTGTGAGAGAGACTAGCCCAGCTGTATGGTTAGGGGGCAAAGTGGTTCCCACAGCTCCCAGATTGCTCCCCGGGGCAGAGAGAGGTAGGTAGGTAGGTAGGTAGGTAGGGGTGTGTGTGTGTGTGTGTGTGTGTGTGTGTGTGTGTGAGAGACACACACCCACACCCACCCACCCTGTCACACAGAGTTCAGGTTGTCTGCATGTGAACTTTGTAGTTGAGAAAGGTAGAATTGTTATGGCAATGGAAAGTCACCACGTGTACATGTATGTTTATCATTGTTTGTTGTGCCTTTGTGCAACTTGACTAGTCTAGAGCTAGGCAGAACATTTTTGACTAAATGAACTTTTGTTGAAGGAAAAATATTTAACAGTGAGGTACTTTGTTGGGAAGGAGTTTTGGGTCCAGAGATTGCTAGTCACTTCATAGGAGAGAGAGTCAATGCCCATGTGGAACAAAGACAAATTTCAAAACCTAGAAATTTGTCACAACATGGAATTATCTGGCAGGCTACTTCACACAATTGTTGTTTGAGTTTCCCTGATTAAAATAAATAAAAATTATAGTTTCAATAGGGTTTAAGGCCAAATGGGACCTTTAGGTCACTTAGTCTTATGTCCTGTAAATCACAGGCTTAGTTCCCTGTAAGTTGCATGGCAGCCTATTTAGCACTGCGCAGGCACTCAGGGACACAGCTGGGGCCCACTGAGATCCAAACCAGGGCCCCTTCACTCTAACAAAAATCACATTCAACTGTCATTCTTCACCTGCTGAGCCAGTAGCTGAATCTTTCCTTGGTGCTGTGGAGGTGGCCAATGTACGGCTTCATGAGCCTGGGGAAGGAGTAGGCTAGGTCCCCTAGGATTACTACTGGCATTTCAACATCACCAACGGTAAGCCAACAATAGGGAAAGTCTATGCTTGCAGCTTTCTAAACAGTCCTGTGTTCTTAATTATATGAGCATCATGCATCACCCCTGACCAGTGCACATGGATATTGATGACACATACCTAGTGATCCACACCGCTGATTGATGTAGTTATGCTGACTTAAGCACTGGTGTAGCCAGCTGTATATTGCCTCTCACGGAGGTGGATTAACTATGCCAATGGGAAAGCAGTCTCCTATCGATGTTAAAGTGCTACCATGGCACAGTTGCACAAATGTAGCATTTTAAGTGTAGACTTGCCCTAATTTTTTTTTTTAAATACACACACTGAGTTATAGACAAAGCACATAGATTACACAATAGTAACTCAGACTATTTTCAGTGGCTTATAAATTTGCCAAACTAACTGTTGAGGCTGAAGTTGCCCATGCCTGAGCTTGAAGCATTTTGAACCATTCCAGCAAAAAACAATCCCAACATTTTTAAGAACAGATTTAGGGGAAAAGAGATCATTTTTCTCATGGTAAAATATATATAAGAAGCAGCCACATTTTAAGACACGATAGCCCTGGGTTGCAGAAGAGTGCCTTGTCCTAGCCTCACACAAATCCATAAACAAATTGGCCACCATCAAAATATACACACACAAAAAATAATCACCATTTACACCTGGCATCAGTAGAACTTGTTTCACTCCTGGTCCTTAATTTTCTGACCACATTGCACATACCTGCAAGCCAATCACCATCAAACTATCTTTTCAGAGACAGAAGTAGGATCCAGGAATCTTGATAACACACATGCCACTGCTGTCTGGAAAGCTGTTCTGTAACCCATTGGCAATGTGCGTGTCAGCTCCACAGAGACAAACTTAAACTTAATAGAGTCATAATAGTCAAAACCAGAAGGGACCACTGTGATCATCTAGGCAGACTGCCTATATAACACAGACCATACACCTCCCCCACAATGATTCCTTTTGAGCTAAAGCATTTTTTTTTAATCCAGCCGATTTTAAAATTGCCACTACCCTTGGTAAATTGTTCCAGTGCTTAATTACTATTAAAAATGTACACCTTATTTCCAGTTTGAATTTGCCTAGCTTCAACTGTCAGCCATTGAATCTTGTTATACTTTTGTTAGATTGAAGAGCTGTTAAATATTTGTTCCCCATGTAGCTACTTACAGCCTGTGATCAAGTCACCCCCAACCTTCTCTTTGTTCAGCTAAATAGATTGAACTCCTTTAGTTTATCACCATAAGGCAGGTTTTCTAACTCATTAATTGTTCTCTCCAATTTATCAACATCCTTCTTGAATTGTGGGCACCAGAACTGGATACAATATTCCAGCAGCAGTTGCACCAGTGCCAAATTTAGAGCTAAAATAACCTCTATTCGTACCTGAGATTCCCTTGTTCATGCATTAGTCCTTTTGGCTACAATGTTGTACAGGGACCTCATGCTCAGCTGATTATCCTCTTTCAGAGACACTGCTTCCCAGGATAGTGTCCTCTCTTTTAAGTATGTTCCAGTTGTTCCTTTAGCACAGGGGTAGGCAACCTATGGCACGGGTGCCGAAGGCGGCATGCGAGCTGATTTTCAGTGGCACTCACAGTGCCTGAGTCCTGGCCACCGGTCTAGGGGGCTCTGCATTTTATTTAATTTTAAATGAAGCTTCTTAAACATTTTAAAAATGTTATTTACTTTACATACAATAGTTTAGTTATATATTATAGACTTATAGAAAGAGACCTTCTAAGAACGTTAAAATGTATTACCAGCACGCAAAACCTTAAATTAGAGTAAATAAATGAAGACTCGGCACAGCACTTCTGAAAGGTTGCCGACCCCTGCTTTAGCTTAAGGGATAGGTCTGTGCTGTGTATAACTCATTGTGCTGGCTATAGTTGACTGACACTTCCCATTATTATAAGAATGTTTTCAGCTTTTATTAACCATTCAGACTGAAACTTCCTATGCCAGCAATCAGGGACCAGCTGAATTTGTTTTGGAAGGTTTCAACAAAAAAAATGATTCACTCATTTCCAAGAACAAAATTAGGGAAAACATGGGTAAAGAGCACAGGTAGAGAGTAAGATGGGATAAGAAGCCACAGGGACTGGGGATGGAGACTGGAAGACCAAGCTCAGGCAGGAAGCAGACTCACTAGCCCAGGAAAATGGAGCAGGGCTAAGGAGCTGGGGATCGTAGGGAAGGAGTAGGACAAGCTAAATGGGCAGAAGGGACAATGGCTGCTAGAGCATGCTCTTTTCCAAAGAGCTAGAGGAGAATCTAATATTTCAGAGTCTCTTTATTCCTCCACTGTCACAAACAGCTGTGAAACTTGCTGGCAAACTCTTAGCCCCCTCCACTGCCAGATAACCACTTGTTACTGGTATCACCTCACTACCTCAAGTGAAATAATCTTTCAAATCACCTCACTGACCCTAATCCTGTTAATGAACCACATGGATAATACTACTATATCACACAGTGAAAGTTGTTTCCCTTCTCACAAGCCTAGGAAAACCACCACCCCTCTTTTCAGTATAGCTGTGTGTGTAATCATGCACTCAGATGGTAGGAAATGCCAGAATTGAAGTTACACAAGCCCCCCACCCCGCATTGATAGTATCTAATCATGTAATTAAAGACTAATTTTTCCACAGGGCCCCTGCCTCATTCAGACCGAATCATGGATGTGTGATGAATTAGATTAGGCTTTAGAACAGGGCAGGCATTTCTTCCCTCCACCCCCATATGCATAATTTGAGATCTTGGGCTGATTTACAGAAGTGCTGAGCACTCACTAAGGCCAATAAGTGCTTTGCTAGCCACATAGAAAGTGAAAGATAATGCTAAATACTCTGAAGGTTCAAGACTCAGGTGAATTCATTAAGGTAGCCAAAATTAGTGGATTATTTTGCCTTAAGCTATGCTTCACACTTGCCCTTCACTGTAACATGAACATAGTAATATTTTTACAGCTCACAGGTGAGCTAAGAGGCATAAGTTGTTTTCAGGGCATTGTTTGGATGGTGGATAGTAAATGAGGCCAGGAGCTACATTTGTAATTAAGATAAGAGAAATACTATCTAGCAGCTCTGTAAAATACAGAATTTTAAGACTACACTAATACATATGAACAACAGAACCAAATATTACAAAGGCAACTTTTTCTAGTTGGGATTATTGACTTTGCAACGTTATAACCAAAAAAAGCTACAATACCTAGTTACCTGATGTACTGTACTGTCCTCCCACCTCATTTCTTACACAGGATGGACAGTGATCAGGGACTGAGCATAAAATATTTAATAGCTGCTTGTTTCCATTACAGAGGTACTGCCACATCCTTAATCATACACCACCCAAACCTTGCACTGAATAAGTTATTTTCATGACACCCACAGTGGCCAAGTACTTCACCCCATTAATGAATTTACTTACCTTAATACTACTAGAAAGCAGGCAAGTATTTTAGAAGGCAACTGAGGAAAAAGATGAAGGCTAAACCTCTGTAGAAGTGCCCAACTTGGCAGACCTAGGCTCTGGTATTTCCCAGAGCTGCTAAGCACCTGCCATTCTCAGACTTCAGTTGCAGTCGTTCAAGCACCACATCTGAAAGTCAGGCTTTAGTTGTCAATTGTGATACTGAGAACACAATTAGTGGCCGCCCCTGAAAGTTAGGGCCCAGCATCACACAAGAACTGTAGCAGAATTTCATTCATATAACCCCATCTCATTTGTTGTCCATGTGCTCTGAATGAATGAAGCATAGGTACTAGGGATTAAAAAAGGCACTATATATGATCATGTAGCTTGACTATCATTAAAAGGCAGATTTAAGGTTTCCTGCATAGTAGAAAGAAAGCCTGAAACATAAACCCTTGTATCAGAGGCCTGGTATGAGGCAAGGCCTGCTCACAGAATCTGCCAAGAACAGGGCTTATGTTGCAAATACACACATTCCTAAGTAATGCTAGTCACAAAGTACTCATGCAAACACATCCTGATATTAAGTGGTACCAACACATCCGGCTATCAGGAATGGTACAAAAACATTCCTCAAGAATAGCAGGAACACACTAACCCCTCCTAAAAGATACATACTGCCATTAATAGAAGTGTTTTAATTTAACCAACATGTACATGGCGATGGATAATAAATAACCACATCAGGGGGCAGTAACTGCATTAGAGGGGCAGTACTAACTTGTTTGCATCTGGGTATAAAAATGTATCAGAGGGAATATCTTTGTCTGGCCTAGGGAGGAATGGAAGTCCCACCATTCACTGAGCTGGTCCACTGTTACAGGCATACATGCATTAGTGGTCCAGTAGAGTCTATGGGACACTAGCACTGCGCTTCATTGACAAACCTGGCTGGATGCTTTCGTTCCTTAACAGACCTTGTGGTCATTGGGCAGTTCACTTGAAGTCTGCCATGCCAGCTGTCCGTGCAGGGCTAGGGCAGCACACAGAGGGAACACCATGTGTCTCTCCCCCCCCACCAAAAAAAAAAAAAGTCTAACCACACCCTGCACAGCCTTTCTTCTGGCATTTCCCAAGGTTTGACTGCTTGGATTAAACCTTAGTTTTAGTCTTGTATGAAATATTCTTAGTTTACAACAGCTGCATTTCCTGGCCAGTAGCTACCATTTGGGGTGGTGGAAAAGTCCCAGGCTATGTCAGTGGCCACAGTAACACATGCTATGAGCCCTTTGTGGCATCTCCTGACAGACAGAAACAGGAATATTTTAGGATAGCTATTACTTTATTTGAGAAATTGTGGTATAGAAACAGGTCCGCTTCTGTTAGCTTCTCCACCTCCCCCAAGCTTCAGATACACAGTAGAGGAATGGGGAAGACAGATGGAACAGAACTGGCTTCTTGCTGCAGGCTGCAGAGGTGAGTGGTGGTGAGAAGAGGGGTGGGAGGAACAAGGGTCTCCAGTGAGACTTCCCCCCACACACATCTCATTCCCCAGGCAGAGGCTGATCCATGCACCTGGCTTACTCCTTAGATGCCATGTGAACTAACAAGTCCACAACACGGTTGCTGTATCCAAACTCGTTGTCATACCTGGAGACAGAAGTAGAGAAGGAGCAGTTAGGGATGGACAGACCCCTTGTACGTCCCCCACAGGAGTCCCCCCCCTCCCTCCCCCAAGCCCCAGAACAACCTCCATTCCTCCAGCTGGGAAAGATTCAGATACTAGGGGACAACCTCACTCTATAGGAGGTCTTCCTAGGCAGATACTGCCTCTTTGCCAACCAAAAACTCTGCTGCTAGCAGCAAAGTGTCTTCAACCTAAAATTCCAGCTGGAGGCAACAGAGGGAGAGCATGCAAAGCTTGCCATGATAGGATCCTTGCCAGCCCCCGTAAGTGACCCCCAAGTCTCCCCTGGACTCCCAACCTATCCCAGAGAAACAACCCTCCAAATCCCTCATCTCCACAGCCTCTCTTCTCCATACCAGGAGACCAGTTTGACGAAGTGATCATTGAGAGCAATGCCAGCAGCTGCATCAAAGATAGATGAGTGGTTGTCGCCGTTGAAGTCACTGGAGACAACCTGCAAGTGGGGAGGGAAGAGGGAAAGACTGTCACACACACACCCATTTTGTCCTCAACTCCATCCCCCAAGCCCACAAAAATGTTATTGACACCCTGATACATTAACACTCCCAGGGGGTTGCTTCCCTTTTCCCCTTCATGCGAGGAGGTATTCACTCCATTCCTCTCCCAATCTGTTGAAAGGATGGTGAGAGTTTACCTGGTCCTCGGTGTATCCCAGGATGCCCTTCATAGGCCCCTCAGAGGCACTTTTCAGCACCTTCTTAATGTCATCATACTTGGCCTGAGAGAGAGAGAATGAATATGAGATCAGAGCATCCCAGATCCCATGTAGTGGCAACTGCTTCCCAGAGAAGATTGCTGCCAGTTGAGACTGCACAGCTGAGATGCATAGCTAGGACCCCATTATGCCAGGAAATACACCAGACATGGGGCAGCCTCTTGCATAATCTCTTAGAACAACAAGAAACAAGCAACAAGGGGCTATTTCCAAATAGGACGGAGGCTGCAAAGCAGCTGCTCCCTGCCCCATAGGTTAAGGTGGAGACAGAAACATTAGGGGTGCAGGCTCCAGGGCCTGCCTGGTCCACTTCCTGCAATACTCACTGATTTCTCCAGACGACAAGTCAGGTCCACGACAGAGACATTGGGAGTTGGAACACGGAAAGCCATTCCAGTGAGCTTCCTGTGAGAGAGACAAGTGGATCAGAACAGGCTCCTGCCCCCAACCAGGACTTCTGCATATCCTACTGGGGAGAGGGCAAAGTGGGCCAGCTGCAGGTTCCCTGCCCCTTCTGATGTCCCTGTGCCCCAAAGCAAGGGATGCACGGAACTGACACTCACCCATTCAGCTCTGGAATGACCTTGCCCACAGCCTTAGCAGCCCCAGTGGATGCTGGGATGATGTTCTGGGCAGCACCTCTGCCATCTCGCCACATCTTCCCAGAGGGGCCATCCACAGTCTTCTGTGTGGCTGTGACGGCATGGACAGTGGTCTGGAAGTTAAAGGGGGGAGGGGGTAGAACAGAATCAACATCTACATAGAGCCTCACCCCACTGAACTAAGTATTCCTCCCACAACCCTCCCTTTTCCTCTATTCCAGGCAGCACAGGGAGCCTGTCTCTCCTCCTCTGTGGGGTCACAGTCACCATCCCTCTCCACCCAAAACTGTGGGCTGGGGAAAGAGGCACCATCCAGAGCTCTATAGTTTGCCCCACAGACAGAGCTGGGGGGGGGGGGCTTTCAGGAATAAGGGGTTCTGTGCCTCCAGATCACCTACCATGAGACCTTCCACTATGCCATAGTTGTCATTGATGACCTTGGCCAAAGGAGCCAGGCAGTTGGTGGTGCAGGAAGCATTGCTGGAAGAAAGACAAGAAGCACAGTCAGCCAGAGGCAGTCAGGGCCCACCCCCCAGAAGGCAGTCCCTCTGCAGGAGAGGCCAAACATCACTCATCTCCGCCACACACGTTCACAGGAGAGGACAATAGTCAGTTCTGCACCTCAGGTTCAACCCTGATTTCCCCCCATCCTCACCTGACAATTTTCATAGACTTGTCATATTTCTCATGGTTGACACCCATCACAAACATAGGTGCATCAGCTGAGGGGGCAGAGATGACGACACGCTTAGCGCCACCCTTCAGGTGAGCCTGAGGGAGACAGACCAACATTAATAGACTCCTCTACAGCTCCAATAAAGCAGCACATTTGGGATATCTTGCCCCTCCTCCCCCGCAAAAAAGCAAAAAACAAAACACCTCCACTGCAATACAGCCTCAGACTGGGAGAAGTCTGTACACACCTACTTGCACCTGCAGCAGATGGAGTCATCCCTACACCCTTTTCCTCCCATACCCAAGCCAGATGTGATCCATCACTCACGCTGGCCTTCTCTGTGGTGGTGAAAACTCCCGTGGATTCTACAACATACTCTGCTCCAGCATCTCCCCACTTGATGTTAGCGGGATCACGCCTGAGAGGAGACAAACAGTTTAGGAACTGCAAGGTTGTCAAATGCCCTCTCCCATAGGCCCAAAGGAAAGGCAAAGAAGAGTCACACTCACTCCTGGAAAATAGCAATTTGGTTTCCATTAATCACAAGTTTTCCATTTTCAGCCTTGACAGTGCCATGAAAACGCCCGTGAGTGGAGTCATATTTGAACATGTAAACCTAGGAGTAGAAACGGACAGAAGTCAAGTGCTGGCTGCATTCTCAAAGCTTCCCTATTTCAATCCTCAAAGCCCACTCATAGGTCTGTTAATGCCCCTTCACCCTGATTTTGGCCACAGGAATCCGTGGGTTTAGTTGGCTGCAGCCTGTAGTGACCTTGCTCATCTGTATTTAGCTCAAATGGAATTTTCCGGTCCTATTAAATCTCATCTCATCCCCTGGGTTGTTCTCTGGCTTTCACAGGGAAAGCATATAATAGATAGGTCAGACAACTTGCATTCCTTCCCCACCTCTTTCCACCCCACCTGCAGCACAGCACCTGCACAGGCCACACAGCAAGCTCAAAGTTAGAGATCAGGTTCCCACTCACCATGTAGTTGAGGTCAATGAACGGGTCATTGATTGCTACAATCTGGACTTTGCCAGAGTTGAAGGCAGCTCTGGTGACCAGGCGGCCGATACGGCCAAATCTAGGAGAGGAACAGAAGAGGTTGAAGCACACCCCCCACCACTCAGGGAGGGAACCCCTGTTCTGATGGGGAGCTCAGGCTTGGCTTCATTCCCAGAGGCTACCCCAGATTCAGACCTGTGGGATTCAGAGGAGACCCCCGCGCTACCATAGCCCCTCCCCCACCAGTGGGGGGGGGGGGAAAGGAGGAAAGAGAGCTACTTCCCGGCGCAGAGGCCATAAGGTAGGAGGGGCCCCCAGGGAGCCGCAGCCCTGCAAGGGGCGAGCAGAGATTAACAGAGACCCCGCCCCGCGCCCCCAAAGGTCGGGCGCTAAATTTACCCCGGGCCCCGGCTCCGGTTACTCCGCGGCGCGGCAGGAGAAGGTCACATTCCCCGGGCCCGGGGAGGACACGCGATACCACGGCGCCCTTCCCGGGGCGGAGGCAGGAGCCCGGCATGCAGCGGCGCTTCCCGCTCGGGGTGAGTCACGGCCCCCCCCAGCAGCCGCGGGGAGAAATGAGTCATCCGGGCCAGGACCGTCCCGCCAGGGGCCCGCAGGGGGGGGGGGGGGGTTGCAGGCCAGCCGCGGCCCAAGAGCCCTTGCCGCGCCCTTGGCGCGGGGAGCCCCCGCCCCACACACTCGGGCCTTACCCTGCCCTAGGGGCAGCCCCGCCGCGCCCAGCGCCCCGCCCCTGCAGAGACTCACCCGTTAACTCCGACCTTCACCATCGTCTCTGCCGAGATGCTCCTGCGGAGAAGACGGGGCGGGGGGGCTGAGACACCCTCGAGGGACAGCAGGACCCGCACCCCCCAGCCACGCACCCTGCCGCGGCTGCGCCCCCCGGGGTGGGGTGGGGGGGGGGGCTCCGGGAAACTAGCCCCACGTACTTAAGCCGCGGCGCCGGGCGGGGACTGGGTGTGCGCGGGTCGGAGCACCGGAGCCCCACGCGTGCGTGCGGGGCAGGACACAGGCGCCCTGCCGGGGCCGCCAAACCCACTTCCCCCGGAGCGCGACTTCCTCCTCCCTGGGCCAGCAGCAGCTTCCGCGCCGCCCCCACCGCGCTCCACTCCCGGCTCTGCTTGCAGCGCACGTCAGGCACTTACACCCTCCGCCCCAATTGGGTTTTGTCACCTCGCCCCCCCCCCCCGCCCCGCCCGCGCCTCCATTTTGCTTAGCCCGCCTGAGCACAAAGGAGAATCCGAAATCAGCCAGCGCCTCACGTGCACCTGCCCCTACAACGTCTCAGCGCCCCCCCCTCCCTTCTGCCCCCAGGCCGCAGCCGCCCCCGCTCTTGGCCCGCACGATCTTTATTCCTCCAGCACCCGAAACCCCGCACTCCGCCCCCTGCCACCCCAGAGCCGCCAGCATCGCTGCCCGGGAGCGCAGCGGGAGGCCACCCTGGTTGCCGTGTTCCGGCTCCACGTTGTGGGGAGCCCTTTCTTACCTGGGGGGCTGCCTCTGAGCCGCGCGCCTGCAGTAGGGGGAAGGTAAAGGGAGGCAGGCTCGCTGCCCCGGCCTTTATAGAGCCCCGTATGGTAATTGCTGGGCCCGGCCTTTGGAGAAAGCGTCAAATCAGAGGCGGAGGGCAGCCGAGAGCAGCGTACGTGCAGCCCTAATGCTGCTGGGTTGCGCGCCTCCCACACCCATTTTTGGCTGTTCTCTTGCACTCCCTAGCCTACAAAGGAGAAGCGGGGTGGGGGCTCCCCCTCTCCCGTCTCTTGCAAGCCCCACACAGCCAATCACTCTCAGATCTCTCCTGTGTCCCCACCTGCTGTGCAAGGGGAAGGCAGGGGGAGACTCCAACCTGTGAATTAGGGTGACCAGATGTCCCGATTTTATAGGGACAGTCCCGATTTTTGGGTCTTTTTCTTATATAGGCTATTACACCCCCATCCCGATTTTTCACATTTGCTGTCTGGTCACCCTACCGTGAATCCCGTGCACGTGTGTGAGAGGAGACACAGGCAGTAGGATTCACCAGCTACACTGTAACCACAAACACAGATAGCAGGACACAGCACCCAGGGCACAGGCCCAGCCATCGAGGCTGAGGGGCACTAGGAGAGCTATAGAGGCAGGGGCTGACTGGAATAGAAAGAGGCTCGTCACTATGTTCAGTGCCCAGCACAAGGGACCCATGGTCCTGGCTGGGACCTCTAGGTGCTACTGTAATACACATAATCAGTAGTGTGCCCTGTGTGTCTGGGAATGGGGGACGCTGGTGAGTGAAATTGCAGGAGGGTTGCAGATTACACCTAATGGGCATAGTTAGGGCTGTATGTGAGGAGTCCAGGAATGGAATGGCAGAGGATTATAAAACAGGAGTGAAGGGCTATAGCAGGGTTTCTCAATGGAGTTTATTCTGTACTTGCTTGTTTGGCTCCTGTGCACCCCCGGATGAGCCCCTCTGCTGTACGGTGGGCCAGGAAAGGTCAGCTGCATGAGGACAGACTCCCACAGGAAGCTGGAGACACAGTGGGGAGAGGGGAAGCACACAGGAGCCTGAGGGGATCCCTCTATTAGGGGCACCTGTTTCCAGGGGCTCTGACATTTTCAGGCAGGGAGAGGGCAAGGGTCCTGGAAGCCCCTCCCAATCTTTCTCAAAGGCCCTGCATGGGGGATGGGACCCAGGGGTCTCTCACTGGTGCGAGCCAGGGGTTTGTCTCCACTCAGGCTGAGTTACACCTGGTGCTTTCTTCTATCCCGCTCACCGAAGACTGGCAGGAAAGTAAGTGTATGCACCTCTATTATAAACACTATGGTAATATGGCAAGAGGCCAAACCCGGCCTCTCCGCTCTGAGATGGGGGCTGGGTGGGAGTTGCACAACCGCCCCTCCCCCACCCCTGGAAAGAATAGGGAACAATTGTCGCTCAGACAAGCTACCAGCTGGACTCAGAGGGAACAAATCCCCCAAACCAATTCTACCCCTCTCAGGACCTTGCCAGGACACTGCAGGGAGGATCCTGCAGCCGCGGGCACCTTTCCCTCGGCTCAGCACAGCTGCAAGGAAGCTTATAGTGCTGCTGGCCCCGAGCCCTCCTGAGCTAAAATTGCCCCGGACTTTCATTGGCTCCGCGTCCCCCCTGATTTGCTTCAGCCAGACATGCCTAGAATGGGACTGTGTTTCCCAGACTGGCTGGCCTGGCATTCCCCACCCTCAGGCCAGGTTCCCATCAGGCTGCGCTCAGCAGCGTGAGTAACATTTGAATAAGGCCCTGGGAGGCGCCTACCCGCTAGACGTGACTGCGGACATCCTGCCTACCACCTGACTAGCCTGCTCACATCAATGGTGGCAGTGCATTTTCATTGGCTGGAGAACAGGCCAGGGCCTGGTAGTGACACAATTGTGTGTGTGAAGAGGGAGCGCCCACAGCTCGAACAACTTGTCTTTGGCAGTGTCCTGCCTGGATACAGTGCCTGCTTCACATCTGTTTGCTGCACCTGCCTAGCCCGGATTGGGATCCTTGCAGCATGAGCTTTCTCACAGCAGCGCCCTGGCTACGCCCAGCCCAAGTTGGGATGCCCGCTATACAGGCTTCATCTCAGCAAGGCCCAGCATGGGACAAGATGCCTGCAGAATAGGCATACCATTTTAGGATTGAGAGCTGGAGGGTATTTGAAACTACACCTTTTTGAAATCTCTAAGGAGTGCCCCTTTCATGAGAATATTTGGGTTATGGAGATGTATACGGGTAATAATTGAGGAGTAAAATCTTCCCCAGCCCTCATATCAGAGCTCAGTCTTCCAGGACTGTGTGGATCAGCAGAGCAGGATCTGTAGGGATAGGAGGCAGCAGGGGAAAGCACAGATGGGAGTGGGTAGCAGAGCAGATACCAAGAGGAGGGCAGAGACAGATCACCTGGCTGAGGAGTAATCTAACTCCTCTTATCCAGCTGCTATTCCCAGTGCTACGAAAGTGGGAGGGAGCTATGTTTAGCTCCAATTGAAGTTATGACCTTTAATTAAAGGCCACAGGGATGGTTTATACCACAACAGCGAAGAGGAACCAGGGAAGTGGGAACAATTTGGCACTTCTGCCTCACCAGGAGATGGGCTAGATCCTGGGCAAAAACCTAATAGAAGAGAGGACAGGGGATCTTTCTGGGATTACTTGAGCATTTGCAAAAGCAGCAAAGAGTCCTGTGGCACCTTATAGACTAACAGACATTTTGGAGCATGAGCTTTCGTGGGTGAATACCCACTTTGTCGGATGCATGCATGCTCATGCTCCAAAACGTCTGTTAGTCTATAAGGTGCCACAGGACTCTTTGCTGCTTTTACAGATCCAGACTAACTCGGCTACCCCTCTGATACTTGAGCATTTGCACAAACACAAGGCCCTGTTTGCTGAGTAAACACAAACGTTGGGAGGACTCTGTGCAGAGGGGAGAGGGCAAGTAAGACCAACCACCACAACAGCTGCAAACCGCTATACCCCAAACCTCCCCACAGCCAATACTTCTCCCTTGCTCCTTATAGTGCCTCCTGTTGGGGGAAACCAGAACTGGAGTAACTGAGAGAGAACCCACACTGCCAACAGTCCTGCTCCCTCTACAGCACATAGTCCTGGTCTTTCTTAACAGGAGAATACACTGGAGGTACATAGAGGAACATCAATTGTTGGGCAAAGGGCAACATGGTTTCTGTAAAGGGAAATCATGTCTTACTAATCTATTAGAGTTCTTTGAAGGAGTCAACAAACATGTGGACAAGAGGGATACAATGGACATAGTGTACTTAGATTTCCAGAAAACCTTTGACAAGATCCCTCACCAAAGGCTCTTACGTAAATTAAGTTGTCATGGGATAAGAGGGAAGAGCCTTTCATAGGTTGAGAACTGATTAAAAGACAGGGAACAAAGGGTAGGAATAAATGGTAAATTTTCAGAATGGAGAGGGGTAACTAGTGGTGTTCCTAGGACCAATCCTATTCAACTTATTCATAAATGGTCTGGAGAAAGGGGTAAAAAGTGAGATGGCAAAGTTGGCAGACGATACTAAACTGCTCAAGATAGTTTAGACCAAAGCAGACTGTAAAGAACTTCAAAAAGATCTCACAAAACTAAGCGATTGGGCAACAAAATGGCAAATTAAATTGAATGTGGATAAATGTAAAGTAATGCACACTGGAAAAAATAACCCCAACCATACATACAATATGATGGGAGCTAATTTAACTACAACTAATCAGGAAAGAGATCTTGGAGTCATCGTGGCTAGTTCTCTGAAGACATCCACGCAGTCAAAAAAGCAAACAGGATATTAGGAATCATTCAAAAAGGGATAGAGAATAAGATGGAGAATATTTTATTGCCTTTATATAAATCCATGGTATGCCCACATCTTGAATACTGCATACAGATGTGGTCTCCTCATCTCAGAAAAGATATACTGGCACCAGAAAAGGTTCAGAGAAGGGCAACTAAAATGATTAGGGGTTTGGAACAGGTCCCATATGAGGAGAGATTAAAGAAGCTAGGACTTTTCAGCTTAGAAAAGGGGAGACTAAGAGGGGATTTGATAGAGGTATATAAAATCATGAGTGGTGTGGAGAAAGTGAATAAGGAAAAGTTATTTACTTGTTCCCATAATATAAGAACTAGGGGCCACCAAATGAAATTAATGGGCAGCAGGGTTAAAACAAATAAAAGGGAGTTCTTCACACAGCACACAGTCAACCTGTGGAACTCCTTGCCTGAGGAGGTTGTGAAGGCTAGGACTATAACAGGGTTTAAAAGAGAACTGGATAAATTCATGGAGGTTAAGTCCATTAATGGCTATTAGCCAGGATGGGTAATGGATGGTGTCCCTAGCTTCTGTTTGTCAGAGGGTGGTGATGGATGGCAGGAGAGAGATCACTTATGGTTTGGAATATGCCATCTCCTTGTCTCTGTCCAGGCCTCTAGGACTGGAAAGCCGTTTCCTCTGAGGCTGCCAGGAGGGAAGGGAAGAACGTGACGCTAGTAGACGGGCACAGGGAGATGGATTTGTTCCCAATCATCTCCTAATTGGGCTGCCAAGGACCTGGGTATGAGAGTCTAACAAGGGGAATGCATGATCAGCAGCCGGTTCATTAGCAACCTCTCTGTAAGGCTCTGGCTTTTCTGTGACTTTGCTGCTGTTGGGAAAGGGAAGAAGGGACGGCAGATTCATATGTGGGATTTGGCAAGGGCAGGACAAGGGAATGAGACTTGAATGGCTGTTACATAAGTGCTAGGTCAGGCTGGGACAGCCGGTGAGGTGAACACAACAGAACAGTGTCTACGTGAGGCTACGAGTGAGAGACAGAGAGAGTGAAAGATTTTCTGTGGCAGTACAGGGCTGGGGAGTCTTTCCTCAGCAAATAATGTGTCTGGATTCAGCCAATCTCTTAAACTGGCAGTGAGATGTGGAATGATCATGATTAGTATACTGGAAACACTGGAGCCCCTTGACTGAATCTCAAAGGGGAAACTGGAGCATGAAAGAACATGTCAGTAAACTGACACCAGATGGTTGCACCATGCCTGGGATGCTGCTGCCACCTGCTGGCAAAAAACACCAACCCAAATAAAGATTCATGGGGCAGGAGAATAAAAATGGATGTGGGAGGCTCCAAGGGGCTTAGGGGCTTTTTACTTTTAGGTTAGTGGTTCCAGTAGACTCCAGGACAGGGGGACTGGCTATCTCAGGGGCTTGAGGAGCAGAATACAGGGGTCTTTCACCTCTATGGTTCCGATCACCCTCATTTCGCAACATACCTCTTTTTCACAAATAATACCAGTCAAAAAAGGTCTTTTGCAGATAAGGTTTTACTGTTACTGATGTTGGGCTAATTTAACTCTACAAGACAAATCAATTACACGTCTTTTTAATTACCAAATTTGTCCTTAAACACAGAAACTACTACAGAAACTAAAACATTGTTCATATAGATAAGACAACAACAGGGGCATTAGGATTTCTGTAAGGTCAGACTTGAGGAGCATGGGCAGAGCTGTAGGGCAGCAGGTGAGGATTGAGGGGTATTGACAGAGGTGCAGGACTGCATAAGAAGGGGGCACTATCGGACCAGACGGAAAGGCAGTGGCACAGTTGGGGGGTGGTTGTGTTCAACCGTCTGCACAAGTTACAGCCCCCTTGTTCCAGTTTGGAGCACAAGACAAAAGGAGTTGATGGGTTTCAAGTGCATATATACTGGGCACTTTGTTTTGAGTTGTCCCAAATGACAGGCTGAGTCTCTGTAACGCCTGTGCCTAGGAAAAAACAATATACATCAGCCACACAGCAATCTGGAGCCATCCTGCCATCTGTGCACCACCCGCCCCTACTATGATAATACAAATAATAAATAAAAAATATGACCCACCTCCACAAGGCTCAGCCTCACCACATCTCTCACCCCCACATCTCATGAAGAGAGAAACTTAGCTCCACAATCCCTTATTCCTCTGCTCCCACCCCACCCAGCACTCAGATGTCCTCAACTCCACTCCCACCACATCATTCATGGCCCCCTGCCCTTTGGTCCCACCCACCTCCATGCCCCCCAGCTCCCATCTCTCCTGGTACCCCCACCCGCAGGACTCCCCTCACCTACCTGTTCCCCTCATTTCAATGCTCGCTCCTTTGTCCCCCTCCAGAGCTAGCATCCAAGGCCACTGAACATTCCAATCCGATCCAACTTCAGCCCAAAGCAGCCCTGGGCATTGCCTTCCATGACCACTCTCCAGATGATGCCCACTTGCGACTGGCCAGGGTCCGATGCCAAAGGGCTATCCAGACAGCATGTGCTCTGGAAGGAAGGAGTGGTGGGCCTGAGGGGAGCAACTAAGGTCCAAAAGTGGATCCTTCCCTCATGTTATCTTCAGCCAGCATGGATTCAGAATCCAAGAGCAGCAGCTGGGAAAGGAACCTCTAAGAAAAGGAGACAGAAAGAGACAGACTCAGAAAGGAGACAGGGTGAGATCCAGAGTGTCCTATTCCACCGTGATTCATCTCCCTGTGTTCCCTGCCCCCTCCCTTCAGTTCATCCAGGTGATTACCCTTCTTCCTCCCATCAAGTGCTGGAGTGTCACTGCCCCTCTGTGCGCATCCACACTAACCCATCCAGCTTCCAGCAGAGCCAGGCTTGAAAGGAATCTGGAGAAAGGAAGAAGAGGAACTGGTACCTCCAATCCAGCAAGATGGCATCTCTCAGGGAACAAGAACTTTGCCCTCTGCCCTTGCACTGACCCAGTGCAAAAACAACAGGATTACAAATAAGGCATTTTAGTGTATGTGGATCCAGATTAGATTAAACTGAGTTTTAAAACACACTTGATTATTTTTCACTTTCCCCCGCCTCTTCTGGCAGCACTATAGGACAAAGGTTGTTCGTGTGGTCTGAAATTGCTTGTTTGGCTTTCTTTGAAATTAAGGCTCCCTTAACCTGTTAAATCTTAATTTCCTGAGTTTAACATTTAGTTTTAAGAATATTGCAACGTCCCTTTCTACCCTAAATTACATATATATATATATAATCTCAAATTTTAACTTCCTTTTTGTGTGTTTTGTCTCAGATTTCCCTTGTTGGTTGTTAAACTTCATTCATAAACAGTAAAAAACCTCAAAGAATGTTAGCATGGAATATTTCAAATCATCTAAAGATGTGAAATGACTTTAATTTTAACTGTTAACGCCAGATTCTCCTGTACTTTCTAACTGCTTTAGCTTACTCTTGAGCAGCACAATGCGACTGGAAAATAGTGGCCAGCTAAAGTGGGTGTATAGGTGCTTTGTTTTGCCAGAGCAGCGCAAAACAGCTGGCACACATATCCTGTTCCCCACCCACCCCCCATCCTCCAAAATCCTTGTTTCTTGAACCTCCCTACACCTCCTTATGTTACCATGTATGCACTCATACCCCTCCTAATGTGTCCCCTCTGCTCCTGGCCTACCTGTTCAGTGGTTCTCATGCAATGGGTGGCTTTTGAAAATATATTTAAGATTATATATGCAGTGTAGTTGTAGGTGTGTTGGTCCAATAAAAGATCTTACCTCTTACCCACTTTGTCTCTCTAATTTAAGATAATGGTCATTTTTTGCTGTTCCTTTTCATACTGAAAGTTTAGCTGTCATGAACCATCTCCCATTGTTCTCAGTTGGGCTGAAGTTACAGCTGCCCCGAATGAAAAGGGGTAGCCCCAACCCGTTTTGTGAGGAGATGGAAACACTCCGTTCCACTGAGGAAAAATGAGAAAGGGGGAGGGGGAAAGAGATTTCTCAAAATGGCCACCAACTGAGAGGAATGGGAGACTGGCAACCATTTTGAAAGAAAGCAATTCTTCATACAATTCTCTATAGCAGGGATGGGAACATTTTTTTTGCCTGAGGGCCACATCAGGGAATAGAAATTGTCTGGTGGGCCATGAATGCTCACAAAATTGGGGTTGGGGGTGTGGGCTCTGGGGTGGGCTGGGGAGTTTGGGGTGTAGGAGGGTGCTCTGGGCTGGGACCGAGGGGTTCAGAGGGCAGGAAGGGGATCAGGGCTGAGGCAGGGGTGCGGGAAGGGGTGCAGGTTCTGGCTGGGGTGCAAGCTCTGGGGTGGGGCTTAGGATGAGTGGTTTGGGGTGCAGTAAGGTGCTCTGGGCTGGGATTGAGGAGTTTGGTGAGCAGGAGGGGGATCAGGGCTGGGGCAGGGGGTTGGGGCATAGCCAGGGAGAGGCTCAGGGGTGCAGGCGCCAAGCAATGCTTACCTCAAATGGCTCCTGGATGCCGTGGCATGTTCCTTCTCCGGCTCCTATGCGTGGAGAAGCCCTGACCCTGCTAGAGTGCCTGAGTGTGACCATGCAGCTGCTTCTAGGAGCTGCGTGGTGCAGCCCCCAACCCGGATCCCCGCCTGGAGTGTTGGAGCAGGGCCGAGCCACGTGGTGCGGTCCCCGACCCGGTGCCTATGGCTGGGCTGGAGCACCGGAGCGGGGCAAACCCCAGACCCACTCCCCAGCAGGAGCTCGCGGGCCAGCTTAAAGTGGCCCGCAGACCGAACTTTACCCACCCCTGCTCTATCGTTTTACCATTGACTGACACCCCTTCACAGCCTTTGCTAAATGAGGAACTTTCCATTATGAAGCATAATGGGGAAAGTGACTGTTAATCCAAACATAACATTCAAATTTAACCTATACACAAGATTTCAGTGAATTTTAACTATATGGGAAATTTGAAGACTGTGGCATCCTGCTAGTGAGATCATTAGGGGCAAACCAAGTCTGACATTGGGTGTTAAATGATCCATTTCATTATTTTTAATTCCTAATCTAAACAACAGATTTCCTTTTAAATTCTCAGAAAACTCATTCTGTACTTGAACTGCTGTAATTTTTGTGAGGTTATGCTGTATCTCTCATATCTAAAGGGACCGAATTGCTGCTTCAGCTGTAAAACTCAACTCTGCCTTAACTGGCACCTAATATTATTATATTAGGACCTTAATTTTTTTACATGGAATATTTATTAAAGTCAAGCACTTGAAAGTTAGGAAACGTCAGAATTCATGTTGGCCCCTGCACATTATGATAGTCTTTATATAATTGCATACTGTTTTCTTCCCCCCTTCTTCCCCCACAGGATTCCTGCCTTATTCTGTGCATGGTATGGACAGAATGTGTGAGATTCACAAAGGTAGTTAGGTGCCTAAGTCCCACTGATTTCAATGGAAGTCAGGGGCCTACATACCTTTTTGACTCCTACTCTATATATCTTTTTATACTCACAATTCAATATGGAGGGGCGCAGCTCTACCGCCGCCGCTGCTTCGGCGGCAATTCGGTGGCAGGTCCCTAAGTTCCAGGAAGCGGCGGCGGCAATTCGGTGGCAGGGACTCAGGGACCTGCCGCTGAAGAGCCTGGAGCTGGCCCTTGCCTTGGGTGCAAAAATTCCTTGTTACAGCTCTGTGCCTGCCAATAGCTAAAAATCACTAAGAGACTGATGTGCAGAGGTCACAGCAGAGGGGCATGTGGCAGCTGAAGGTGGCTGACAGTTGGCTGGTAAACGAGAGCTGGAGAGGCTTGGCGGACAAGTGCCCAAGCAGTGGAGCAAGTAAGGTGCCTCCTTACCTCCCCCCAGTGTGGGAGGTGAACTCTGCAGATGCACCTTTGAACTCTGGGTCTGCACTGACCAAGGACAGTAACTGTGAGTGGAGTGCAGAGAAGGGATGGGCACGCTAAAGGGAATTTTGGGTTGCAGGACTTAAGAACCCAAGGGGAAAAGGACACTGCCCAGCTTACATGAGCAGTGGGTCTTCTGCTGATGGTTTAGGTTTATGAACCCTGTTTGTGGTGTTTTCCCAAATTAACGCTCAGTTACTGCCCTCCTTTTGTTAAAAGTTTTTCTGCTACACACAGACTCTCTGCTTGCAAGTGGGGAAGTATTGTCTCTCATAGGCACCCACAGGTGATGTGTAATTTTCCCAGGTCACTGGGTGGGGGTCAAGCTGGTTCTGTGTTGTATCAATGGAAAGGAACCCCTAGATCTTGAACCCGGCCCTAGTTGCTGCTGGCTTTGCCTGGCAGAAGGGTTACACATTAACCGTTTTTTCTTCTTTGAGTAGCATGCCGAACCAGTGCTGGGGAGGCCACACAGGGGCTATTAGGATAACCTTCGCCCTGTCCTGTTTGATCTTCACTAGGACTCTGTGAATCAATGGCACTGGTGGGAAGGTGTACATCAGAGCCCCTGACCATGGAAGGAGAAATGCATTTGACAGGGAACCCTTGTCTTTCCCCCAGATTGAACAGAAAACGTGGCATTTCCTGTTCTGCCTGGACGCGAACAGGTCCACCTGGGGAGTCCCCCACTTCCGGAAGATTGCACTGACAGGCTTTGAGTGGAGCAAGCACTCGTGGCGAGATGAGAAGGTCCTGCTGAGGCGATCTGATAATTCATTCCTGGTCCCTGGCAGGTGCACAGCTACCAGATGAATGGCATGCCACACACAAAAGTCCCAAAGACGGAGAGCTTCTTGGCAAAGGGCCGATGACCTGGTTCTGCCCTGCCTGTTGATATAATACATTGCAGTGGTATTGTCCATCAGGACCTATAACTGATGAGTCCCTGCCCTTCAGGTGGGGCAAGAAAGCCTGGCAGGCCAGGGGAACTGCTCTGAGCTCCCTGATGTTGATATGGAGAACCAGATCATCCTTCAACCAGCGGCCACCGGTACTGAGCTCACCCAGGTGGGCTCCCCAGCCCAAGTCTGAAGCATCAGAGACCAGTGTCAATGATGGGGCTGGGGCCATGAAAGGAACTCCCTCCAACACTAACCCAGGATCGAACCACCAATCCAGTGATGACCGGATGTGATCTGGCACCCTGACTACCCAGTCTAGGTCATCCCTGTTGGGTAGGGTTACCATATTTCAACAATCAAAAAAGAGGACAGGGGGGAGCCCTGCCACCATCCCCATCCACTCCCTCCCACTTCCTGCCCCCTGACTGCCCCCCTCAGAATCCCAACACCCCCCCGCTCCTTGTACCCTGACTGCCCCCCAGGACCCTACCCCTTACCTAATCCTCCCTGCTCCTTGTCCCCTGACTGCCCCCTCCTGAGACCCCCTCCACCCTAACTGCCCCCTAGGACCCTACCTGTCCCCTGACTGCCCCAACCCTTATCCACACCCCCACCCCCAGGACTCCCACGCCTATGCAACTGCTCCCCTCCCCCTGACAGGACTCCCAATATACACAGATACACCCTGTAATCCAATGTGTGTGGGGGAGAGGGGTCGGGGGGGGCGAAGGACCACCCCCAGCTCCTGCCATTGAGGGTACATGGACAGCTGCTTCTGCCCTAGCACCTGGCTTTAGTGTTTAGCCAGAAGGCAGAGGGATACTGCTATCAAAGGGAGTGCTTGATTTTAGAGTCTGATCCAAACAGACCTAGCAGAGAGCACAACAATAGTGCTGCCTCTGCCATCCCAGCACAGAGCCCATAAACAAGAGAGGCAGAGATGTGCTTAATACAGTGCACGGGGGCGGGGTAAAGACAAAGGGACAGGGCATGGAGGAAAAACGCAGAGACGGAGACAGAGAGAAGGAGAAAGTGAGGAAGGAGGAGAAGCCAGGAGACTGTCTCTGGAGGGAAGGCCTGGGGGAGGGGCATTCAGATGCATGTTAATGAGACCCTTGCAAACACAAGGAAAAGAAGCAGGGAAGGGATTGTGTCTAGGAAGAGAACAAGCGGGGCTACTCACTCAGTCTCCCCTGTGGGGCCCTGTGGGATTGGGTAGCAGGGCCCAGGGAAATGAAAATCTCTTAACCACACAGAATTGTTAACTGCTCCCAAATCCTTTTGTGCCATGGCTGCAAGCTTAGAAGAGCTTAAGCTGTGAGATGCATGAACTTCCTCAATAAATCTCTTTTGTGCGATGCCTCAAGCAGGTTTGCATTATATTACCCAGATGAAAAGCCCAGCAGAGAAAGCTTGCAACTGTCCCAGCTCTTTCAGCAGCGTTTGGGGCCTTTAAATCACTCGGGATGCATCTTCCAAATGAAATGCATTAACAACATAGCTCAGGCAAGCAGAGTGCCCCACCTCTGCGGGCTGGGTGCTGTGCAGGCTGCCTGGGCCATCCGATAGTACTTCACGCTGAAGGCTGCTTTTATATGCTTGTGTTTTGCTGTTGGAAAGAGGCCCACACTTCCTCCCACCTCGAACCCCCAACCCATCTACCCCCCCTTGCTCCCTGACTGCCCCAGCCCCTCTCCACACCCCTACCCCCAGAAAGTCCCCCCCGAACCATCCAACCCTCTCCCTGCTCCCTGACTGCCCCCCGGGACTCCCCTTACCACCACGCAGCTCGAGCCGCTGGCTGCCCGTGGAGCCAAAGTTAGACATGCTGCCAGCGCACAGCCCCTCCCCCGCAACGTGCTGAGGCTGCTGGAGGCCCAATGGGAGCAGCTCAATCAGGCCCAGGCGGCCAATCAGCAGTGCCGCACTCTGCAGGGGGGAAAAGGGGACGGGGGGAAAATCCAGGACCTTTCTACCTTAGTACAAATTCCTCCCAGACGGCTATTTAGCCTCCGAGTCCGCCACATCCCATGCCATTTGGAGAGAGCACCTCGCTGCCACAGTACCCTCCTCCACCAGGGTGCCAAATTCCTGGGCCAACCCTTGAGGGAGGGACTCCTTAACTTATGAGAGTCCCTCCGTAAGTTCAAAATTGTACCTGCCCAAGAGGGCCTGGTGGTTCGCCACCTGGAATTGCAGGCTGGCAGCTGAATAAATTTTCCTCCCCAAAAGGTCCAGTCTTTTGGCCTCCTTATTTTTTGGGAATTGAACTGGTGTGTCCCTGCTTGTCCTTTGCGTTGGCTGCAGAGACGACCAGTGAGCCTGGAGATGGGTGGGTATAGGGTACTCGAACCCTTTGGCTGGGATGAAGTACTTCTTTTTGGCCCCTTTGGAGATGGGAGGGATGGACGACAGGGTTTGCTACAGGGCCTTGGCAATTTTCAGGACCCTCCCCCGTTGTGAGGGGTTGGATCACAGAAAACCCCTTTGGAATTGCCAGCTGATGTGCTAAGACTACCCCTGAGCCTGTTTCCCTTGTTTCCCCTGGCAGCTGGGGACTTCAGTGCCCTGCCTGGTTTGAGTCAGACACACTTGCCTGCTACAAACCAAGACTCAGGTCTGAACCACATCCCCCACCAGCTGCAGGCTTAACTGAAAAAAGACGGTTACTCACCGTAGTAACTGTTGTTCTTCGAGATGTGTTGCTCCTATCCATTCCAGTTAGGTGTGCGCGCCGCGCGTGCACGGCATCTCGGAACTTTTTTACCCTAGCAACTCCGGCGGGCCGGCTGGGCGCCCCCTGGAGTGGCGCCGCTATGGCGCTGAATATATACCCCAGCCGGCCCGTCCGCTCCTCAGTTCCTTCTTGCCGGCTACTCCGACAGTGGGGAAGGAGGACGGGTCTGGAATGGATAGGAGCAACACATCTCGAAGAACAACAGTTACTACGGTGAGTAACCGTCTTTTCTTCTTCGAGTGATTGCTCCTATGCATTCCAGTTAGGTGATTCCCAAGCCTTACCTAGGCGGTGGGGTCGGAGTGAGAAGTGGCGGAGTGTAATACCGCGGAGCTGAAGGCTGCGTCGTCTCGAGACTGTTGCACCAACGCGTAGTGGGAGGTGAAGGTATGGACCGAAGACCAGGTTGCCGCTCGACAGATGTCCTGGATCGGAACGTGGGCCAGGAAGGCAGCCGACGAGGCGTGCGCCCTCGTCGAGTGTGCGGTGAGGCGGCATGGCGGCACGCGAGCAAGCTCGTAGCAGGTCCGGATACACGCGGTGACCCAAGAGGAAATCCGCTGGGAGGATATCGGTTCGCCCTTCATGCGGTCAGCAACCGCTACGAACAGCTGGGGCGAACGCCGGAAGGGTTTAGTCCGCTCGATGTAGAAAGCAAGCGCCCTGCGGACGTCGAGGGCGTGCAGCTGTTGCTCCCGAGGCGAGGCATGCGGCTTCGGGAAGAACACCGGGAGGAAGATCTCCTGGTTGAGGTGGAAGGCCGACACCACCTTTGGGAGGAAGGCCGGATGTGGTCGAAGCTGCACCTTGTCCCCGTGGAAGACGGTGTATGGTGGACCCACCGTTAGAGCACGGAGCTCAGAGACTCATCTCGCTGATGTAATGGCGACGAGGAAGGCTGTCTTCCAGGAGAGGTAGAGCAGGGAGCACGTGGCTAAGGGCTCGAAAGGAGGACCCATCAGTTTGGCCAGCACGAGGTTCAAATCCCAGGTCAGGGCAGGACGCCGCACCGGCGGATACAAGCGGTCCAGGCCTTTAAGGAAGCGGGAAACCATCTGGTTAGAGAAGATGGACCGACCTTCCACGGATGGACGAAAGGCAGACACTGCTCCCAGGTGAACTCTCAAGGAGGAGACCGCAAGACCTTGCTCCTTAAGGTACCAGAGGTAGTCCAGGATAGTAGGGACCGGGACTACGAAGGGATTGAGGCCTCGTTGGTCACACCAGAGTGCGAACCGCTTCCATTTCGCCAGATAGGTGGAGCGAGTGGAAGGCTTTCTGCTCTCTAGCAGGACTTGCTGTACTGCCGCCGAGCAGTCCCTCTCTGCGTGGGTCAACCACTCAGGTACCAAGCTGTAAGATGAAGGGACTGCAGGCTCGGATGGCGGAGCCTGCCGAAGTCCTGGGTGATGAGGTCTGGCCACAACGGAAGGGGGATGGGATCCCGAACGGAGAGCTCGAGCAGCAGGGAGTACCAATGCTGCCTCGGCCAGGCCGGAGCTACGAGAATGACGGTGGCTCTGTCCCTCCGCAGCTTCTGAAGCACTCGGTGAATGAGCGGGAACGGAGGGAAGGCGTAGAGCAGGCGATCCTTCCAGGAATACAGGAAGGCGTCCGACAGGGAGCCCGGCGAGTGACCCCGGAACGAGCAAAACAGGTGACACTTCCTGTTCTCCTTGGACGCGAATAGGTCTACTTGGGGAAACCCCCACCTCTGGAAGATCGTGTGTACGACGTCGGGGCGGAGAGACCACTCGTGGGAGAGGAACGACCTGCTGAGATGGTCGGCCAGCGTGTTCTGCACTCCCGGAAGAAAGGACGTTTCCAGGTGAATGGAGTGGGTCACGCAGAAGTCCCACAGGAGCATCGCTTCCTTGCAGAGGAGGTAGGAGCGGGCTCCGCCCTGCTTGTTCACATAGAACATTGCTGTTGTATTGTCAGTGAACACTGTCACACAGCGGCCTTGCAGGTGGGTGCAGAAGGTGCGACAGGCCAGACGGATCGCTCGCAGCTCGCGTACATTGATGTGGAAAGCGAGCTCCTGCGGCGACCACAGACCCTGGGTGTGAAGGTCGCCCAGGTGAGCCCCCCAACCGAGCGCTGAGGCATCCGTGGTCAGCGTGGCGGACGGGCGAGGCGGATGGAACGGGACTCCCGCACAGACGACCTGCGGGTCTAGCCACCAGTTGAGGGAGTCGAGGGTCGGCCTGGAGACTGTGACCACCATATCGATGGGATCGCGATTCGGTCGGTACACCGATGCGAGCCAAGACTGGAACGGGCGGAGGTGGAGCCGCGCGTACGCGGTGACATACGTGCATGATGCCATGTGGCCTAGGAGGCGGAGGCAGGAGCGCACCATCGTGGTCGGGAAGGAGACGAGGTCCCGGATGATGAAGACCATGGTCTGATGTTGAGATTGCGGCAGGCAGGCTCGGGCTATCACGGAGTCGAGGACCGCTCCAATGAACTCCACCCGCTGTGACGGAACCAAAGTGGACTTCTCGGCGTTGATGAGAAGCCCGAGCCGTTGGAAGACGGACAGAATGTCTGTCAACTGGCCCATCACCAGCTGTTGAGACTGACCGCGAACCAGCCAGTCATCGAGATACGGGTAGACATGTATCCGACGACGGCGGAGGGCTGCGGCAACCACCGCCATGCATTTGGTGAACACCCTCGGTGCGGTGGAGAGCCCGAACGGCAACACGGCGAACTGGTAGTGGGCGTTGTTGACCATAAAGCGGAGGTAACGTCGGTGAGGAGGATAAATCGCGACATGGAAGTAGGCGTCCTTCATGTCGAGGGCGGCAAACCAGTCTCCCGGATCCAGAGAGGGAATGATGGTCCCCAAGGTAACCATGCGAAACTTGGGCTTGAGCAGGAACTTGTTCAGCTTGCGAAGGTCCAGGATAGGACGTAGCCCCCCTTTCGCTTTGGGGATGAGAAAATAACGGGAGTAGAATCCCCTGCCCCGCCTGTCTTGAGGCACTGCTTCTATGGCACCCACGCTCAACAGAGTCTGAACCTCTTGTAAGAGGACTTGCTCGTGAGAGGGGTCCCTGAAGAGGGACAGGGAGGGTGGGTGGGAAGGCAGGGGTGAAACAAATTGAAGGAGGTATCCCGACTGGACTGTTTGAAGCACCCAGCTGTCTGTTGTTAATTGGGACCACGCCGAAAAGAAATGGGAAAGGCGGTTGTAAAATAAAGGGGAAGGATCCGGTAGGGAGAGTGATGGGCCGTCCTCGAGCGTCCCATCAAAAGGCCTGCTTGGCCCCCTGAGGGGCCTTGGACGAGGCCTGGCCCTGGCTATGCCGATTGCCGGAAGGACGATGGCGATTTTGAGCCGGTCGCCGGCTATTGTACGGCCGATAGCGTTGCTGGTAGAAGGGCCGGGAGGGTTGCTGCCGGAAGGACCTGCGTTGTGTCGCCGGCGTGTGCATCCCTAGGGTGCGGATGGCAATGCGACCGTCCTTTAGGGTCTGGATCCGGGAATCCGTCTTTTCGGAAAAAAGACCCTGCGTGTCGAAGGGCAGGTCCTGCAGTGTATATTGCACCTCCGGTGGCAGGGTGGAGGACTGCAGCCAGGCGATGCGCCGCATCGACACGCCGGAGGCTAAGGTCCGAGCTCCGGAGTCCGCAGCGTCAAGGGCGGCCGTGATGGAGGACCTAGATGATCTCCTTCCCTCCTCTAACATCGCCGTGAACTCCTGGCGGGAGGCTGACGGCAGGAGCTCCGTGAACTTCGCCAGGGACGTTAGGATATCAAAGACGTATCTGGCTAGGAGGACCATCTGGTTAGCAATACGCATCTGTAGGCCACCCGCCGAGTAGACCTTGCGGCCTAGCAGGTCCATGCGCCGGGCGTCCTTGGACTTAGGCGCAGGGGCAGGTTGACCGTGCCTCTCGCGGTCGTTAACCGATTGCACGACCAAGGAGTCCGGGGTCGGGTGGGTATAAAGGTACTCATAGCCCATAGGGGGAACTGAGTATTTACGCTCGACCCCGCGGGCCGTGGGAGGGATGGAAGCGGGTGTTTGCCAAAGCGTGGTGGCGTTCTTTTGGATTGTTTTCACAAAGGGCAACGCCACCCGCACGGGAGCGTCCGCACCAACCACGTTGGTAATGGGGTCCTCGTCCTCCTGGACCTCCGCTACTGGGAGATCCATGGCCGTCGCCACCCGGCGAAGCAGGTCCTGGTGGGCCTTCAGGTCAATGGGCGGCGGCTCCTTGGTCGAAGCACCGGCCACCGCCTCGTCCGGGGAGGACGATGAGGACAAGCCCTGCACGACGGCCTCCTCCGCAGGGGCTGCTGACTGCGCCTCGGCTGGGTCGTGCTGCATGGAGGACTGGCGGTCCGGCGGAACGGAGGGCTCACGTCGAGGTGAAGGGGCCGCCTGACTAACCGTTGCCTCGGGGACCCTGCGCTCGGAGGCCAAGTCTCTCGGGGGAAACGGTACCCCCTGCGCTTCATACTGGGCCCAGGGAACCCAGAAGCCCCACTTTTGAGCCCCTTGAGGATCACCGTGAGGGGTCGGTGGTAAGTGCGCGTTGCTGTCAGCGCCGGAGGCCACCGATGCCGGGCGGGATGGCCAAGGAGGTGCTGAGGCGCTGACGGATTGTACCGCCGAAGGCGGTAGTCTGTCCGCAGACGGTGCCGAGAAACGGTGTCTGTCCATTCGGTACCGGGACGGTGACCGAGACCGTCGGTCACCGCGGTGCCGGGAGCTCGACCGGTGCCGGGAGCTCGACCGGGAGCGGGATCTGCGGTGCCGGGAGTGGCTGCGGGAGTTGCGGTGCCGGGAACGGTGCCGGGACTGAGACCTCCGACGCGACGGCGATCGGGACCTGGATCGGTGCCGAGAGTGCGACCAGTACCGGGATGACAAACGGTACCGGGACTCCAATCGGCGTCGGGATGGCGACCGGTACCGGGACGGCGAGCGGTGCCGAGATCGAGATCGGCGGGATGGCGACCTTCTTCGGGACCGGGAGCGTGACCGGGACCGGGAGCGTCGTCCGTGCCGGTGGTCCGCGGAGGGCGGCCGGATCATCATTGCCGGTTTTCCGGCAGACGCGACAGCCCGCACCGGTGGTGCCGGGGGCCGGAGGCTCGGTGCCTCTACGAGCTGTATCAGCTCACGCGCCGCGGAGAATGTCTCCGGCGTCGACGGCAGTCGTGGCTCAACCGCGGACGGTGCCGGGGAGCGTGGCGGTGCCGGACTCGACGGCCCTTGCGGCGCCGGAGTCAAGGGCCCGGTGCCCGCCTGGTGCACGGCCACCGCAGGAGTGGCAGGTGGCGCAACAGTCTTGGCTGAGTCCTCAGCGCAGGACTTAGCGATCGCCTTCACCAGCCTGCGCTTCCTAGCAGGCGAAAGGGAGCGGTGCCGGGTCTTCGCGGTCGCTGGCTGAGGCTGCGGCGCCGCGGTGCCGGAACGGCTCGGAGCAGCCGGTGCGCTCTGCACCGATGAGGCTCTCGGTGCCGGCGCGGCCGGTGCCGGGGGCTGTAACGACGCCTCCATGAGGAGCTGCTTAAGTCTATAGTCCCGCTCCTTACGTGTTCTCGGCTTGAAGGCAGAACAGATCTGACACTTGTCTGTCCGATGACCCTCGCCGAGGCAATGAAGACAGGCGTCGTGCGGGTCTCCGATGGGCATAGGCCTCTGGCAGATTGCGCAGGGCTTAAAGCCCGGTGCCTTGGGCATGAGCCCGCACCGGGAGAGGAAAGGGAGGGGAAACCCCCCTAACCTTAACACTAAACCTAACTAGCTAACTATAACAACTATCTACACTAACTATGAACTAACTATATACAAAAAACCTTTAGCGAGAGCTAGGGTAGTGGAGGACAGAGAGCACTCCACAGTTCCAACTGGCCGTCACGGGCGGTAAGAAGGAACTGAGGAGCGGACGGGCCGGCTGGGGTGTATATTCAGCGCCATAGCGGCGCCACTCCAGGGGGCGCCCAGCCGGCCCGCCGGAGTTGCTAGGGTAAAAAAGTTCCGAGATGCCGTGCACGCACGGCGCGCACACCTAACTGGAATGCATAGGAGCAATCACTCGAAGAAGAACAGCTTAAGTTCCTGTCTCTAACACTCAGATTTCCAGCTCCCAATGGGGTCCAAACCCCAAATGAATCTGTTTTACCCTGTATAAAGCTTATACAGAGTAAACTCATAAATTGTTCACCCTCTATAACACTGATAGAGAGATATGCACAGCTGTTCCCCCTCTCCCCCCGGTATTAATACATACTCTGGGTTAATTAACAAGTAAAAAGTGATTTTATTAAAATACAAAAAGGTAGAATTGAAGTGGTTCTAAGTAATAACAGACACAACAAAGTGAATTACCAAACAAAATAAAATAAAACACACAAGTCTATGCCTAATATAGTAAGAAAGTGGTTACAGATGAAATCTCACCCTCACAGATGTTCCAGTAAACTTATTTTACAGACTAGCCTCCTCCTAGTCTGGGTCCAGCAATCACTCCCACCCCTGTGGTTACTGTCCTTTGTTCCAGTCTCTTTCAGGTAACCTTTGGGGTGGAAAGGCTCTCTCTTGAGCCAGCTGAAGACAAAAATGGAGGGGTTTCCCGGGTCTTAAATAGACTCTCTCTTGTGGGTGGAGACACCCCCCACCCCCATGCAAAATTCAGCTCCAAGATGGAGTTTTGGAGTCACCTGGGCAAGTCACATGTCCATGCATGACTGAGTTCCTTACCAGCCAGGCCACATTCCTGGGAAAGCGCAGATGTGGATTGGTGTCTCCAAGTTCATTGTTGGCTTAAGTGTTTCCGGATTGGGCACTTACTGAGAATAGTCTTTTCTCAGGAAGCTGACCAACTGCTTCACTACAGCCTACTTAGAATCAAACAAGTATGCAGCCAATATTCATAACTTCGAATACAAAAATGATACATGCATTCAAATAGGATGAATATATTCAGTAGATCATAACCTTTACAGAGATATGTTAAATGGCATATGTAACATAAAACATATTCCAGTTATGTCATATATACATTCATAAGCATATTCCCATAAAGCATTATGGGGTGCAACGTCACACCCGTCATGCACTGGTAGTGCAACACGGGCAGTAGAGCCCGAGAGCACACTGAACAAGGTGTCTGCCTGCTCGGCCATCTCCTCCACCTCTAGGCCCAAATTCTTGGCCACCCCTTGAAGCAGGGCCTGGTGTTCCTTAAAATTGTCCAGTGGGCTACCCCTCAAGGGTCCCTCTACTGCCTTGTCTGGGGATGAGGACAACAATTGTACTGCTGGGGGCAGGCCCCAAGACATCATCTCCCATGGGGGAAGAGAGGTTTGGGGTGGGCATTGTCTCCTCTGTCCCGACCTCCAAGTGCATTTCATGCACTGATCCTGGTGCCACTGGTGCCGTCAACTTTTGCTCTGAGGTGGAAGCAGCTGAGTGGTTTGAAGGGGGTATCGGCATCACTGGCATACCCCATGCACTCCAATAGGGCCAATGTGCTGACCACTGGCCGTGCTGCCAAGGTGGTCTGTAGATGTAGACGTGGCCTCTGGTGCTCAATAGCACCGGTGGAGTCTCAGCAAGGGACTGAACTGCCCTTCTGTGCTGGAGAAATCCCCTTCTGGTGACCATGGAGGGGCTGTCAGCGCCTGTGTTTGCCTGATGACCGTCACTGCCGAAGACAGATGCTTGGAGTGGGAGAACAAGTGCTAGTATCAGGGGTACCGGTATCACGACAGGGAGTGCTCCCATGGGGCAGGTGATGGAGATCTGCGCCGGGAGGACGACCGGTGGGAGGGTGAATGGTGCTGGTAGTATGGTGACTGGCGCCTCCCCGTAGATGATTTGCATTGAGATGCTGGGGACCACGAACGTGGTGCCAGTGACCAAGGGCGAGGCCCAAAGGATCTGGGCTGCGATGCCAGAGATCTGCAACGTGGAGATGGAGAATGCTGCCTTGGCTCCAGGGGATAAGTGGCATGCCATTGCCCTCTGGGGGGGGTCTTGGCAACTGGCTTGCCCTCGTATGGAGCCTTTGCTGCTTCCTGCAGCACACATAGTGCCATCAGTGGCGGTGGAGGCCTCTGCTCTCTTGGCACTGGGGGAGCTTGGGAAGGCGTTGGTGTCACCACAAGTTTAGGTCCCCTACCACTCCCGGGAGTCAGTGATGGATCCTTTAAGGGGCTAAGGGCCCTGACTGGGGAGGTACATCCGCATGGCTCCGGCATGGCCGGGTGGCCTGAACTGGGTCCTTTGCCTGATGGCCTTTCTTGCCTGGTGCCGGGGAGCCATGCTTCTTAGTTTTCTTACTGGGCACCGGTGACGGAGAGTGGTGCTGGGCAAAGCCCAATGACAGGGGTGCACTATGCAATGAGGTACTAGGAGTTGAATCCAGCCGGGATGGCTCAGAAGCCGGTCAGAGGGCTGCCTACATGAGGAGAGCCCTCAAATGAATCTTTGGGAGCCCTGGGTTGAAAGTTTTTACAAATACAACACTTGTCCTTTACATGCAATTCCCCCCAAGCACTTGAGGCAGCTGCTGTGGGGGTCACTTACAGGCATAGGCCTGTTACAGTCTGTGCAGGGCTTAAACCCCGGAGAACGGGGCATGCCCCGCCTGGGACAAAGTCCCTGATGGGTCTCTAACAACTACTTAACACTAACTACTATAAACAACTATTTACAAGGCCCTAAAGCTCAAAGTCAGAAGAGACGAAACCGCTAGCCCTTGCTATGCAAGGAAAGGCACTCTAACTAACCACCACGGGCAGTAAGAAGGAACTGAGAGGGTGTAGGGCCGGTGGCGCTCATGTACCGACGCATGAGCGTGGCACTCAAGGGGGTGCCACAGCCGACCCTATGGGTACTGCTAAGGCAAAAAATCTCCGACAGCCACGCACATGGGCACGCGCACATCTAGAATGGAATCGACATGAGCAAGCACTCAAAGAAGAACATTTAACATTTTTATCAATGCCCTGGAAGAAAATATAAGATCATCATCGATAAAGGCTGCAGGTGACAGAGAAACTGGGGGAGTGGCAAATAATGAAGAAGACAGGTCAATGCTATAGAGCAAGCTTGATTGCTTGGTAAGCTGGGTGCAAAGCAAACAATGTGTTTTGATACAGCTAAATGTAAATGTAGGAACAAAGAATGTAGGCCCTACTTATATGCTGAGGGACTCTCTGCTGGGAAGAAGTGACTCTGAAAAAGATTTGGGGGCCACGGTAGATAGTCAGCGGAACATGTGCTCCCAGTGTGACGCTGTGGCCAAAAGGGCTAATGCAATCCTTGAATGCATAAACAGTGGAATCTTGAGGAGTAGAGAGGTTATTTTACCTTTGTGTTTGATGCTGGTGTGATTGCTACTGGAATACTGTGTCTAGTTCTGGTGTACACAATTGAAGGATGTTAATAAATTGGACAGGGTTTAAAGAAGAGCTATGAGAATATGATTAAAGGATTGGAAAACATGGCGTATAGTGATAGACTCAAAGAGCTTAGCCTATTTAGCTTAATAAAGAGGTTAAGGGGTGACTTGATTATAGTCTATAGGAGTCTACAAGAGCAACAAATATTTGATAATAGGCTCGTCAATCTAGCAAAGGTATAACAAGATCCAATTCCTGAAAAAGTTGAGGATAGACAAAATTCAGACTGGAAATAAGGCATAACAGTGAGGGTAATTAACTATTGGAACATCAAGGGTGGTGGTGGATACTTCTTCACAGGCCATTTTAAAATCCAGATTGGATGTTTTTCCAAAAGCTATGCACTAGGAATTATTTTGGGGCAGTTCTATGACCTGTGTTATACAGGAGGACAAACTAGATGATCACAATGTTCCTTCTGGCCCTGGAATCTATGAATGTATGTTCCTTTGAGCTATTCATGTATTCATGCAACATCTGCAGGAACCAGGCTGTTTCCAGAGGAACAAGCATAGCAAGAGTCTCAACTAGGAAAGCACTAGGTCAAGCTGTCACTTTCTCAGGATCAGACACACAATGCAGGAGACAGCAAGAGGCAAATTCCTACCTCCTAAATCAGCAGCCTCACTCTCCCCTCATGTGTTTAATTTTCCCCCATTTTATTATAGTTTCTCACCAGCTGAATGTGGCAATGAGATCATTGTTTGGAGACCAGGGTGCAGAAGTCAGCCAGGGGGCGCGTTTGCATGTGTGTGCGAAGGCAGAAAGTAATCAGCAGAGCCAGTGGGGAAAAATGAGACCCAGGACAAGAACAGCAGCAGTACTGTGAATCAGTACTGAAGGGCAGCACAGAGCTGGGAGAGGTTAATAGTACCTCTATTTTGCCTTAATCTAATTGCTCATGGCTGAAGTAATTGGCACAAAAGTTGAAAGAAACAACCCATTCTATCATCCGCTATTTGCTTCTTTTGTTGAGGACATCAGTGAATTAGTACCTGGAGCCTTGTGTTGCCCCTATTAGCCCTCGTTCAGATATTTGCCCTGTATTGCCTCAGATTCTCTTCCCTTCTCACAATTATATCTCAATGGTTGATGCAGCTTTTAGGGCTCCTTCCTCTCAGCCCAAGAGCCAGGAAGTGCCTATCCATTTCATTGCATCCGTTCTTCCCCATACACATACCATGAAAAATGATCATGGGGCTTTTTTCCGTAGCACTGAAGTGAGGGTTTTTTTGGGCAGGTTGTGTGTGTGAGTGAAGTGCAGTAGGATTTTTGTCCTGGGAGCAGCTTACCTTGTCACTCAGCACCAGAGAGAGACTTTGCCAAGCCAGAACTGATTTAATTAAATTTTTCTACAGTGCACAGGAAGGCACAGGACACAGCACCAGGTTGCAGGGATCCAGCTGAAGAGGGAAACATTCAGAAGATGGGGCACTATTATAGGTAATGCAGCTGGGGAAATGTTTGAGTCATAGTAAAGCTTTAGAAGGGGCCCAGATGTTTTGGTGGTGGAGCATCTGAAATAGATGCAGGCATATTTTCAGAAGGGGCCACCATTTATTGGGTACTTAACTTGAGACTTTCAGGGTGAGGTGCGGGCCGGGGAGCGGTGCCTGGCTGACCAGGACCGCGAATGGGTACCAGGAGTCTCAGGACAGGGACTGGCGCCTCTCACTCGGTGCTGGTGAGGTTGCTGGTGCCACGCTCCAGTGTCGGGCGACCGATGGCGTTGTGGAATGCCATCTAGTCGCTGCGGGTAGATTTGCCTCCCGTGCCATAACCTCGCACTGGTTCGCCGGTGCCACGGAGTAGCAGGATGCCAAGCTTGAACAGGAACAGTGCCATGAGCGGTGCCGAGATGGTGGCCTCGAGCAGCGCACCATTGCTGGATTCCTTCTGGATGGCACCCTCTTAGGTGGTGCCGGAGGCTTCTCCCTGCATGACAGTGGATTTGGTGTCAACAGTTCAATGAGGTCTTTTGCTGCCTCAAAAATGTTGGGCAAGGAGAGGTGTTCCAGGACCTCCTCCAGACATTCATTGGCACTGAACTCGCTGGGTACCAGACTCAACGAGGCCTGAGGCACCGGAGTCAATGGTGTCAGTTCTTGGCTCGGGCCTGCAACCTATCTTTGCGTTCTGGGAGCCTCTCTGAGCGTCTTGGCAGCTCTTTGGGGAGAGGGCCCTCTTTCCCCTTTCTTGTGACACTTAGTCTGTGCCAGAGAGGTCAACTGGTGCCGAGGTTGGTCGTCCCACCTCGGTGACGGTGATTTACGGTGCCTGAGCAGTGCTGGATCGCGCAATGATGCCAGGGCATTTCACACTGAGGAAGCCAGGCCCAGTGCCAGTCGATCTGGTGCCGGTGGTTGTAACGCAGCCTCCATGAGCAATTGCTTAAGGCGAAAGTCTTTCTTTCTTAGTGCACGGTTTGAAGGCCTTGCAGATTTTGCAGCGCTCTGCCTGATGAGCCTCTCCCAGACACCAGAAACAGGAGTCATGGGAGTCACTGTTAGGCATAGACTTGAGGCATGTGGTGCAAGCTTTGAAACCCTGGGCTTGCGGCATGCCGCGCAGCCCATGGCTGGTGCTGGAATTAGCTTCCAGACACCTGAATACAATGGTATTTAACTAACTGATAATTATCTAAAAACAACTCTAACTAGAAGACTGAACAGCTAAGGGATCACTCCCAAGAGAGAGAACGTTCCAGCGCTGCCACGGACAGTAAGAAGGAATTGAAGGGGGGGTCGGGCCGACACGGTACTATATTCACCGCCATAAGGGCGCCACTCTAGGGGGCTCCCCTGCTGTCCCAACAGGAGCTGCTAAGGGGAAAAGTTTCTGACGTCCATGCACGCAACGCGCGCACACCTAACTGGAAGGACGTGAACAATCACTCAAAGAAGAAAAAGTAAATATCTAGCAGCATGTAAATAATAAGCCTGATTTAAATAAAAAAATTGATTTTAAAAAGTCGGTTTTGTTATTCACCCTGACAGCTGCTTATTCCATAAAATGGACGTTACTTACCTGTAACTGGAGCTTCTTTGAGATGTGTGGTCTTTATCTGTATTCCATACCTGGGTACACATATGCTCTATGTGCCTGAGATCAGAGACTTGTAGCAAGTAGTGTTCATCAGTCCACGTCTATGCAGTTGCTCCCTTGTGCTCTGAACTTAGGGTAAAAGAGGCAATGTGGCCTGTTGTCTCGTCAATTTCTCTTTTTACTCCAAATCAGATATCTGAAGCAGAGAGGAAGGAGGGTGAGGAGTGGAATACAGATAAGGACTTCACATCTCAAAGAACCTCCAGTTATAGGTAAATAACCCCCATTTCTTCTTTGAGTGCTATACCACACATGGGTGATTAGTGAGCAGTATTAAAAGAGGATGCAGACAGTATAGATAGGTGTGGAGCAATCCTCCAAAAAGGGTAATATTTTTGGAACTTAGTATATCCACCCTTCACATTTCAAAACATTATATCTTTGAAAGCTTATTTTATGTATGTTTAGATGAGGTATGTGTGACAGGTTGGATCACAGAAACGCCCTTTGGGACTGCCACCTGATATGCCGAGACTACCTCTGCCCCTGCTTTTCCTGCCAGCTTGGGACCTTGTTTGAACCAGACACGCCAGCCTGCTATAAAAACAGACCCAGGTCTGAACCACTTCCCCTAAAAGCTGCAGGCTTAACTGAAAACAGCTTAAGAAGTGTTCCTGTCTCCAAACCTCAGATGCCCAGTTCCAAATGGGGTCCAAACCCCACATAAATCCATTTTACACTGTATAAAGCTTATACAGGGTAAACTCATAAATTGTTCACCCTCTATAACACTGATAGAGAGATATGCACAGCTGTTCCTCCCGCCCCCAAGTCTTAATACACACTCTGGGTTAATTAATAAGTTAAAAGTGATTTTATTAAATACAAAAAGTAGGATTCAAGTGGTTCCAAGTAATAACAGACAGAACAAAGTGAATTACCAAGCAAAATAAAACAAAACATGCAAGTCTAAACCTAATACAGTAAAAAAGTGATTACAGATGAAATCTTACCCTCAGATGTTCCAGTAAGCTTCTTTTACAGACTAGCTTCCTTCTAGTCTGGGTCAACCAATCACTCCTGCCCCTGTGGTTACTGTCCTTTGTTCCAGTTTCTTTCAGGTATCCTTTGGGGCGGGGGGGAGGCTATCTCTTGAGCCAGCTGAAGACAAAATGGAGGGGTTTCCCAGGGGCTTAAATAGACTCTCTCTTGTGGGGGGAGACCCCCTCCTCTCTCATATGCAGAATCCAGCTGCAAGCTGGAGTTTTGGAGTCACATGGGCAAGTCACATGTCCTTGCATGACTCAGAACTTTACAGATGGCAGCCATTGTTCACATGCTACCCTGAATGTCCCCAGGTAGACGTATGTGGATTGGAATCGTCCAAGGTTCCATTGTCCGTTAAGTGTTTCTTGACTGGGCACTTAAGAAAGGAATTTGCGAGTTAAGAAGCTGACCAAATGCCTTATTAAGGCTATTTAAAATCAAACAAGTACACAGCCAATATTCATAACTTTGAATACAAAAATGATACATTAATACAAATAGGATGAATATATTCAGTAGATCATAACCTTTACAGAGATATGTTACATGGCATATATAGCATAAAACATATTCCAGTTATGTCATATATACATTCATAAGCATATTTCCATAAAGCACTATGGGGTGCAACATCACAGTATGATGTGGAATTGACAGGTACTGTGATAAGCCTGTAGGCAAGGTGAAACAATAGTACAGTACACAAACCTAGCAAGTGTAATTTTTTGCACAGGTCTTGAAACACTGCAGTATGACTACAGTTCTTACTAGAAGATAAAATGGGTAAGATATATTTTATTAGACCAACTTCTCTTGGTGAGAAAAACTTTTGAGCTACACAGAGCTCTTCCTTGGGTCTGAGAAAGGCACTCAGAGTGTCACAGCTAAAGACAAGGTCTAACATATGGGTTCTCAAACTTCACTGCACCGTGACCCCCTTCTGACAACAAACATTACTACATGACTTCAGGATGCGGGGACTGAAGCCTGAGCCCACCCGAACCCCGCTGCCCAGGACAGGGGGAAAGCCTGGTAGGGCCAAAACTTAAGTCCAAGGTTTTCTACCCCAGGTGGGGGCTTGTAACCTGAGCCCCACCACCCAGAGTGGAAGCCCTCGGGCTTCGGCCCTGTGCCCCAGCAAGTCTAATGCCAGCCCTGGTCACCCCATTAAAACAGGGTCCCGACCCACAGTTTGAGAACCACGGTCTAACAGCTAGTTTAGAATAAGTAGTTAGCACATAGTCTAATGGGACCATTCAATGTAAAGTGGCCCTTTAACACCCCTGTAGTAATAGGACAAAAAGAGGTTAGTGGGTTACAGATCGTTGTGATAGGGCTGTCAAGCTATTAAAATTAATTGTGATTAATCGCAGTTTTAATTACAGTGTTAAACAATAATAGAATACCATATATTTAAATATTTTTGATGTTTTTTACATTTTCAAATATATTGATTTCAATTACAATATAAAATATACACTGCTCACTTTATATTATTTTTTATTACAAATATTTGCACCATAAAAAAATAAATTGAAATACTATTTATCTCATACAGGTACTGGAAAGGCTGGTGCAGGGAGGCTCAGCTTGCCAGGCTCCTGTTCTCTATGCCTCCTGGAACAAGTGGCCAGCCAAATGCAATGGGGCATGGCGCAGGGGCGGTCCCCAGAGTGAGGGGCCGGATGGATGCAATGGGTCAGGATCCCTACCTCTTACCCAGAGCCAGGAGCCACTTCCACTTCTCTCCTCTCCCTCCGGTGGCGGATTGGGTTAGAGCACCTGAGTGGACAGTCTGCAGCCAATGCCTACCTCCCCATCCAGAGCTATGCAATTAACAGTTTAAAAAAAGTTTTAATTTTATTTTTAGTTGATTGCAGGTGTTAACTGCAATTAATTGACAACCCATAGTGTAAATTAGCTGAAAGAAAGGTCCTGGAGTCATTGTGGATAGTTCTCTGAAAACATCCACTCATTGTGCAGCAACAGTCAAAAAAGCTAACAATGCTGGGAATCATGAGGAAAGGGATAGATTATAAAACAGAAGATATCATAATGCCTCTATATAAATCCATGGCATGCCCACACCTTCAATACTGCATGCAGTTCTAGTCACCCCATCTCAAAAAAGATTATTAGAATTGGAAAAGATACAGAAAAGAGGAACAAAAATCATGAGGGTATGGAGCAGCTTCTGTATGAGGAGAGATTAAAATTACTGGGACTTTTCATGATAAACCTGTATAAAATCTTGACTGGTGTGGAGAAAGTGAATAAGGAAATATTATTTACCCTTTCACGTAACAGAATTGCAGGGATCACCCAATCAAATTAATAGTAGCAGGTTTAAAACAAACAAAAGGAAGTACGTCACACAAGAGAGTCAACCTGTGGAACTCATTGCCACAGGCTGTCGTGAATGGCAAAACTGTAACAGGGTTCAAAAAAGAACTACATAAATTCATGAAGAATAGATCTGGCTATTAGCCAAGGTCAAGGATACAACCCCATGCCCTGAGTGTTCCTAGACTCTGTTTGTCAGAAGCTGGGAGTGGACGACAGCATGGATCACTCTATGCTTGCCTGTTCTGTTCATGCCCTCTAAAAAAAATGGTTACTCACCTTTTTGTAACTCTTGTTCTTCGAGATGTATTGTTCATATCTATTTCAGTTAGATGTGTCCACACGCCGTGTGCACAGAAGTTGGAAAAAACTTTTCCCTAGCAGCTACCCGTCGGGCCAGCTGTGGAGCCCCCTGGAGTGGCGCCGATATGATGCTCTATATAAGACCCTGCCAGCCCGACCCCCCTTCAATTCCTTCTTGCTGGCTACTCCGATAGAGGGGGAAGATGTGGGGGAATGGAATAGATATGAACAACACATCTCGAAGAACAACAGTTACAAAAAGGTGAGTAACCGGTTTTTCTTCGAGTGTTTGCTCATATCAATTCCAGTTAGGTGACTCCTAAGCCTTACCTCGGAGGTGGGGTCAGAGTCAAGGCAGTGTGGACTGAAGAATAGCCCTGCCGAAAGCAGCATCATTGCAGGATTGCTGGACCATGGCGTAGTGCGATGTGAAGGTATGCACTGAGGCCCATGTGGCAGCCCTGCAGATGTCCTGAAGGGGCACATTTGCCAGAAGGGCCATAGACGATGCCTGAGCCCTTGTGGAGTGAGCTGTAACAGCAGGAGGAGGGACTTTTGCCAAATTGTAGCAGGTACGGATACATGCGGTAATCCATGAAGATATCTGCCCTTCATCTGTTCCGCGATGGTGACGAACAGCTGGGTCGTCTTATGGAATGACCTTGTACAGTCTATATAGAAGGTGAAGGCTTTTCTAACGTCCAGTGAATGAAGACGCTGCTCCCAAAGATTGGCATACGGTTTCGGGTAGAAAACTGGCAGAAAAATGTCCTGGCTTACATGGAAATGAGATACCACTTTCGGCAGGAAGACTGGGGGAGGCCTCAGCTGAACTTTATCCTTGTGGAAGGTGGTTCACATGTGAGAGCTCGTAGCTTGGAAACCCGGCATGCCAAAGTAATGGCCACTAGGAAGGCGACCTTCCAGGAGAGGTAGAGGAGTGAACAGGAAACCAGTGGCTTGAAAGGAGGACCCATCAGACAGGAAAGAACCAAGTTCAGGTCCCAGGCTGGCATGAGAGGTTTCGTCAGGGGGTGGATCTTTTCCAAAAACTTTTCAGGAAGTGCCACACGACCGGGTGTGCGAACACTGGGTGCCCCGCTGCTCCTGGATGGAATGCTGAAATGGCCGTGAGGTGAACCTTAAGGGAACCGAAGGCGAGATGTTGGTCTTTCAAGTGCATTAAGTAATCCAGGATGCAGGGGTTGGAGCTTGGAGTGGGGATACCTGCCGCTGGGTGCACCAGGTGGAAAATTTTTTCCATTTAGCTTCGTGAGTCTGGCAGAGGGTTTACGGCTTTCCAGGAGTATGCGCCGTATCGAGTCTGAGCAGGCGCACTCAGCCTGGTTCAACCACAGATGCTCCAGGCTGTAAGATGGAGCGACTGAAGGTCTGGGTGTAGGAGACAACCGTGGTTCTGCGAGATGAGGTCAGGACTGAGAGGAAGACGTTGGGGCGTCCGTATCGATAGATCCAACAAGATGGGATACCAGCACTGGCGGGCCCAGGTAGGGGCCACCACTATGACATCCGTCTTGTCCCTGCGGACCTTGAGAAGTACTTTGTGGATCAGTGGGAATGGGGAAAAAGCGTAGAGTAGTTGGCCTGACCATGAGATCAGGAAAGCATCCGCGATCAAGCCCGGACTGTGACCCCTGAAGGAGCAGAAGGCTGGGCACTTCCTGTTGGTCCGCGAAGTGAACAGGTCAATACGGGGAAACCCCCAGGTGCGGAAGATTGAGTAGATGACGTCCGGGTGAATCAACCATTCATGCATGAGGAAGCATCTGCTCAAGCTGTCCGCCAGCATGTTCTGAACACCCGGCAGGTACAAAGCAGGAGAGTGATGGAGTGGGCTAAAACAGAATTCCCACAGAAGAAGGGCTTCGTGGCAGAGTGGCGATGACCGGGCTCTGCCTTGTTTGTTCAGCTAAAACATGGCCACGGTGTTGCCTGTCAGAACTTCTACGCAATGGTCTCGTAGGTGGGGGAGGAATGCTTGGCATGCAAGGCGGATCACCCCGAGTTTCTTTATATTGATATGGAGAGTTAGCTCATACTCCTACCACAGACCCTGCGTTGTCAGGTCTTTGAGGTGAGCCCCCCATCCCAACGTGGAAGCGTCTGTGAGGGTCAGGATGGGGAGGATGAAACGGGACCCCAGCACCTACTGTTTGAGGGTCCAGCCACCAATGCAGGGAGTCGAGCGTGGGGCTCGAGACCGTAAGCACCATATCTAGGTTGTCGCGGCCCGGTCAATATACAAATGCCAACCACGTCTGTAGGGGTCTGAGACATAGTCTGGCGTGTTGCACTACCATAGGTGCAGGACACCATGTGACCCAGCAGCTTGAGACATTGCCTTGCTGTGGTGGTGGGGAACCTGCAGAGGTTGGTGATTATGTTTGTTAGAGCTAGACGCCCGGGCCTCTGGGTCGCGTCTAAGACTGCTCCAATAAACTCTATCATCTGTATCGGTGAGAGTACAGACTTGCTGGCGTTAGGCATGATGCCCAAGCGATTGAACGTGTCCATGACCAACCGCACCTGAGACTGGACTTGCTGGCAAGATTGACCCCAAATAAGCCAGTCATCGATGTACGGGAACACTTGAGCGTGATGACGGCAAAGAAAAGCTGCCACAACCGTCATGCACTTCATGAAGACGTGAGGGGCTGTGCACAAGCCGAACGGAAGGGCTGTGAACTCGTAGTGCGTCTTGTGCACCACGAACCGGAGAAAACGTCTGTGGGATGGGGTGACTGAGATGTGAAAGTAGGCATCTTTCATATCAAGGGTGGCATACCAGTCTCCCTGGTCCAAGGAGGGGATGATTGTGGCCAAGGAGAACATGCGGAACTTCAGGTTGACAAATGTGCTTGTTGAGCTCCCTGAGGCCCAGAATGGGCCTTAAGCCTCCTTTTGCCTTGGGAACGAGGAAGTAGCGTGAGTAGAAACTCCTGCCCCTGAGCTCTTGACGCACTTCCTCCACTGCCCCTAGGGTGAGGAGTGTCTGTACCTCCTGGATGAGAAGTTGCTCATGAGAGGGGTCCCTGAAGAGGGATGGGGAAGGAGGGTGGGAAAGGGGGTAGACCAGAAGTGGATAGACTATCCTGCCTCTATTGTGCCAAGGACCCAACAGTCCGATGTAATAAGGGACCAGGCATGGTAGAAACAAGATAGATGATTTAGGAAGGGATAGCTGGCTGGGTTTTGCATTGGTAGTCCATCCTTGAGCGCACCTTCAAAATGGGCGCTTAGAGTTTGGGGGCGGGGGGAGAGAGCTTGGATTGGCCCTGGCTCTGTCCTGAAGGAGGTTTATGCCAGGAATCCCCAATGCGGTGCCTGCAGGGGCATCTAAATGCACCCGCATCCTGGCCGGCGGTCGAGCATCCGCCGAAATGCTGCTGAAATTCAGCAGCATTTCGGCAGCGATGCCTCTGGATGACGCCGCTTGCTGCCTACAAGCGATGTCATCGAGAGGCATCGCCGCCGAAATTCAGCAGCATTTCGGCAGATGCTTGACCGCCGCCACAGTCCTTCGTCTGGTGCCTACCAGACGAAAAGGCTGGGGACCGCTGGTCTATGCCATGAGTACCTGCTTCTCCTATGGGAGAAGTCCTGCCTAGGTCTGGGCGGGAAGGGGCACTGTTGTGAGGGCTGAGGCTTAAATGGCTTTCTTTGAGTTGCCAGGGTATGCATGCCCAAGGATTTTATGGTGTTCCTTGTGTCTTTCAGGGTATGCAGGCGAGAGTCAGTTTGCTCAGCAAACAGGCCCTGGCCATCAAACAGATGATCCTAAATGGCGTGTTGCACTTCAGGTGGGAGGCCGGATGTCTGGAGCCATGCGTTCCGACACATGGCAATGCCGGAGGCCAAAGTGCAAGCTGCCGCGTCTGCGGTGTCAAGGGAGCTCTGGAGGGAGGTTCGGGCTACCAGCTTACCCCCTCAGCGATGGCCCCCAGTTCTGTGCGGGACTCAGATGGGAGGAGTTCCTGGAACTTAAGGATCGCAGACCACGAATTATAAAACTGTATCTGCTGAGAACCGCAAGCTGGTTTGCAATTCAAAGTGAGAGGCCCCCCATAGAATAATTTTTTCTGCCAAAAGAGGTCCGTGCATTTCGCCTCCTTTGATTTTGGGGCGGGCCCCTGTTGGCCCTGTCTCTCCTTTTCATTAACTGCATCCACCATGAGAGAACATGGGGCAGGGTGAGTGAAGACATATTCGTATCCTTTGGTGGGGATAAAATACTTTCTCTCCATCCCCTTGGCTGGGGGCGGGGCGGGTAGGGGACAGGGTTTGCCAAAGTGCTTTGGCATTAGATTGGATAATCTTGTTCATCGAGAGGGCCACCCTGGAAGGACCGTCTGGACTCAAGATCTCTACCATGGGGTCTTCTTCCTCCACAACCTTCTCCACTTGGAGGTTCACGTTTAGGGCTACACTCCTGAGTAGCTCTTGTAAGACCCTAAAGTCCATGGGAGGTGGGCCGGCCACAAACGTGCCAGCTACAGCCTCGTCAGGGGAGGATGACACCACCAGGAGAGCCGGGTCTGACGTGGCCCCTTGATCTGTCACGACCGGGTCTTCCTGGGTGTGTGGGGTAGCCTCTACTGCAGGAGGAGCTGACTCCGAGGGTTGGGGCTGGTCTGGAGGCGAGCAGCTGAGGGTTGCCTTGGGGGGCGGGGGAGAGTCAGTCACCTGAGTGTGACATGGGTAGGCAGCGGGAGGGGCACCTTGGGCCTGGTGGTAGGCCCAAGGGATCCAATATTGCACTGAGGTTGCCAGTGTGGCGCTGAGGGATCCTGTCCCAGGCTTCCCGGGCCTGACTGAGGGATGTCTGAGGTCCCTGAGGCTCGTCCCGATCTGATGGAGGGGGACCGCGAGTGCAACGACTGGGAGCGGTGCGGGAGTGTGTGGAGGGGGGCACCGAGTCCCTCAATGGTCGAGCATCACGTGATGACCAGTGCCAGTATGGGCAGTGGCGCTGAGAGGGTGATCAGTGCTGCGCCATGGAGCAGTGCTGAGGTGGGTGCCAGTGCCGCACCAGGGACTGGCGTCGTGAAGATGATCTGTGCTGAAATGTGGATCGGTGCCACAAGGATGATCAGTGCTGCAAAGGGGATCGGGGTCGGGTTGGGGATCTGCGATGGGCCTGAAATTGGTGATGCAATGATGAGCGGTGCTGCGCAGGGGATCAGTGCACAGATCAGTGCCGGTCCAAACGGTGCCATGCGGTCACCGAATGCGATCTGGACCTCGATCGGGACCATGTCCTGGCGGCCGACGACGACCTCGAGTGTGAACGGCTCTGAGGGTTGGGGCTGCAAGACCAGCGCCGCGAGTCTAACCAGCATCATGAGTCGGACCAGTGCGGTGCTGGGACTCCGAACAACACTGGGACTCAGAGCAGCGTGGGGAAGCTAGTCTGGGAATAGGCGGCCCAAACATCGCCGGTTTACCCCTCGACGGTACCGGGAGTCATGCCAGGGGCGGCGCCAGGATAGGGGACACTGGTGCCATCATCTCAATAAGCCCTCTAGCGGCCTCGAAGGTGTCCAGGGTGGAGGGCAACGTAGCTTCCTCCACTTGAAGAGGCTCTTGTGGCGCAGGACTAGTATGAGCAAATGGAGGTCTTGCGGTTTTGTCAGGCTTTGGGCCTTGGTCAGAGCTGTGCTCGGTCAGGGCCGTGGTGACTGACTTGGGCCTTCTGGAATGTCCTTCCACGGCTTGCTTCTTACGAGCGATTTGGGAGTGGGAGTGGTGCCGAGATAGATGTCTTTGGGGTCTGGGAGATCATCAGTTCTGAGGAGGGTGAGGGTCCTTGTGCGGTGCTGTGGGCAGCACCGACGGGGGAACACTGCGCACTGAGGTGGTCAGGCCCGCATCTTGAGAGGGACGCAGTGCAGACTCCATAAGGCGTTGCTTGAGGCAGATTTCCCTCTCTTTCCTTGTGCAGGGCTTGAATGATTTGCAGATTTTGCACCTGTCCGCCTGATGAGTCTCCCCCAGACACCTAACGCAGGAGTCGTGGGGGTCACCTGTAGACATGGGCTTGCTGCATGAACTGCAGGGTTTGAAGCCCTGGGACAGCATGCCCCAGAGCCCCGTAGGGCACTCGTTGAAGGGGAACCCCATCCCCAACCACTTTACTACACTTAACACTAAGATAATTACTAACGATTAACTAACAAAGGGAACCATTTACAACTATAAGAGAATGCTAGGGAGTAGTGGAGCACTTGCTAGCAAGAGACCACTGTTCCAACAACCGTCATGGGCGGTAAGAAGGAACTGATGGGGGGAGTCAGGATGGCAGGGTCTTATATAGATCGCCATATCTGCGCCACTCCAGGGGGCTCCACAGCCGGCCCAACAGGTAGCTGCTAGGGAAAAGATTTCCGACTTCCGTGCACGCAGCGTATGAACACACCTAACTGGAATTGATATGAGCAAGCACTCGAAGAACACCACCTGGCATTGGACACTGTTGGAAGACAGGATACTGGGGTAGGTGGACCATTGGTTTGATCCATTATGGCTGTTACGTTCTCAAGTACACAACGTAATGTGGCCTAGTAGAGAAAGGCAGACATTGATGGTGGTTTGTGGTCTGAAAGTGACCTGTCTTATTAAATTGTTCATGGTCTGGAATCTTTCCACAGGGAAGTAGGCCCTTGCTGAGATCAAATCTAGGATTGCTTCTATAAAAATTGCTAGATCTTGCAGGAGTCAAAAGGCAATTTTCATTGTTGATGCAGATTCTCAAGGCTGTCAGAAGATGGAACAAGAACAATCGCCGACTGCACCACCTGACTGGAGTCAGTCATCCACATATGGAAAGACAGTGTAGCCTGGACATCTCATTTAGGCTGCCACCAATAAGGCAGCCCTGGGTGCTGTTGCTAGCCCAAATGGGAGTACTTTGAACTGGTAGTATTCTTGTCCTACCAGAAACATGAGAACTTTTTGCGGGATGGATGTGACATTATTGATATAAATTGGGACCATATAGAACATGGGTTGCAACCAAGGTCCTGTAGTGGCACCAAATCTTAGGTAAAGGGGGTCATCTAAGGTGTCTAAGACCAGGTTATGGGTTGCTGGTTATGATTATGCTGTCTGTGTGCATGTATCATTTTTAGTTGAAGATGTATATTGGCTCTATACTGTCTGTATTTGGTATTGTGCTCTGCTTCTGGGTGATATCCCAGACAAGTGGGTGTTAGCTCTGCCTAGCCTGCTTGATGGCCCATTAAGGATCATCAGCTACACAATTGACCCATGGAGAGAAGGCAGACACGCCTTATGATTCAGCGAAGTATGCAGGGACTGGCCCATGTGACTCCAGACTCCATTTTGCTGTAATTTTCCACAGTAAGGACAAAGAGATTCTTACACCTGGAAAAGCCTATATAAGGCTGATGCTTCATCTCCATCTTGTCTTCAATCCTGCTTCTTACCTCTGGAGGGACTTTGCTACAAGCTGAAGCTCTGCACAAAGGACTGAGGACCCATCCCAGCGGGGGATGTACTCCAGAGACTTGATTTGAACCTGCAGTTTACTCCATCACTGCTGCAAGCCTGAACTAAGAACTTTGCCATTACTGTATGTAATTGATTCCATTTAACCAATTCTACCTCTCATCTCTACCTTTTCCCCTTTGTAAATAAACCTTTAGATTTTAGATTCTAAAGGATTGGCAACAGCGTGATTTGTGGGTAATTTCTGATGTGTATATTGACCTGGGTCTGGGGCTTGGTCCTTTGGGATCGAGAGAACCTTTTTCTTTTATTGGGGTGTTGGTTTTCATAACCAGTCATCCCCAGGACGAGTGCATTGGTGGTGATACTGGGAGACTGGAGTGTCTAAAGGAATTGCTTGTGTGACTTGTGGTTAGCCAGTGGGGTGAGACCAAAGTCCTTTTTGTCTGGCTGGTTTGGTTTGCCTTAGAGGTGGAAAAACCCCAGCCTAGGGCTGTGACTGCCCTGTTTGAGCAATTGGTCCTGAATTGGCACTCTCAGTTGGGTCCCGCCAGAACCGCACTGTCACAATGGATGAACATCCACATGAGAATAAGCATCTTTTTATGTCAAGAGCTGCAAACCACATTCCCTCGTGGAAGGAGGGGATTATTGATGCCAGCATAACCATACGGAATTTTGATTCGAGTAAAAAGGTTCAATTGCTCAAAGTCAAGAGTCTCCATCCTCCATTGTTCTTGGGGACTAAAATATGGGGAGTAGGCCCCTTTTCCTTGGTGCTTATGTGGCAATCATTCTACGGCCTGTTTTAACAATTGGGCCTACAAATTTATCCCAGTTGTCAGCTCAACTGTGGAACATGCATGAAAATTCATAAGATGTCATAATAATCTATAACAAGTGTTGATGGGAAAAGGTATAATACAGAGACAAATACTAAATTAATCCAAAACACTAAAGCCTATTGATATAATTCAAGGGCTGTGTTATGATCAGGGATCCTAGAAATCCATTTACCACAGGAAAAAAATGGAATTGGTATTTGTACAGAGAATCCTTAGTTTTTACATTGTGAAAAACAAAACATTAATTAAATTTTATTGAAAGTACCAGTGTCACTTATCCAATGTGCACACCACCCCCTCGTGGTTGATTTTTGAATGCTTAAAATTTACAGTGGAACCCCCCTTTCGCTGATCTAATTGGGACCAGAGCCACATAGAATAATAAAAAACAAGGAGAATGAGCAGAGTTCTCTATGACTTGTTTTAAGATGGGGCGAGGGGGCTCAGGCTGACTGCCGGTTTGGTTAATACAGAATACAGAAAGCTGGAAAATGGAGTCTCGGGGGTGTGACAGGATCCCCAGGTTTCAGCTTGGGACCATGGGACCACTCTGCCTCCTTAACTCTCCACCCTGGGCTGTCTCTCTCACGATGCTTTGCTAGTGGAAAGCAGCAAGCCCCTCCACATGCTGGTATCACTCAGCACAACTGCATGCCGAGCCCCACACCCAGATAGATTGCATGGATACTCCCAAAGTCACTCATGAATCACAGAGTAAGGCATCAGCCAAATCCCCCCAGCTCCCAGCCTTGTACTTCAGGAATATACCATCTTGCACTGCTCAAGATGAGCAGTGCAAGTTTATTATTGGTTCACCACTTCATCAATGGAAAGTGGATATACACCAGCTTTTGCAAACCTGAGCCGATTTACCAACACTTCAGGCAAACTCACTGGTAAAGAAACAGTTAAACAAGTTTATTGACTACAAAGGATAAATTAAGTGATTATAAGTGGTAGGCAAAAAGTCAGAGTTAGTTACCAAAATATAATAAATATAATATAGGCACACAGTCTAAACTCTCAACCCTATTAGACTGGGCAACGTCTAGATTAAGCAGTTTTTCTCACCTCACTGGATACTGCAGCCCTTAATATACAGGTTTGTTCCTTAAATCTAGGCTAGTCTCCTTGGTTGGAATCTTCTGAGTGTCTTTGTTGCTTGCAGCATGGGTGGGGGCAGGCCTGGCCTGTGTTTTATGTTATATCCTTAGTCTATGTGCTTGGAGAACAAGTCCAGGCATGTCTGGTGGGCATTGCTGAGTCCCCAAGCAAGGTTGAGCAATTCCCCTGGTGTGGCCTTATGCAAGTGAGTCAATGAATTGTAGCTCCCTTGATGGACAATCATAGAACTGGAAGGGACTTCAAAAGGCCATCTCATCCAGTCCCCTGCAGTCAAGGTAGGACTAAGCATTTCTAGACCATCCCTGACAGGTACACCTCTACCTCGAGACAACGCTGTCCTCGGGAGCCAAAAAAAAAAAAAAATCTTACCATGTTATAGGTGAAACTGCGTTATATCGAACTTGCTTTGATCCACCGGAGTGCGCAGCCCTGCCTCCCAGAGCACTGCTTTACCATGTTATATCTGAATTCGTGGTATATTGGGTCGCATTATATCGAGGTAGAGGTGTATTTGTTCAACCTGCTCTTAAAAATCCCTAATGATGGAGATTCCACAACCTCTCTAGGCAATATATTCCAGTGCTTAACCACTCTGACAGTTAGGAAGTTTTTCCTAATGTCCAACCTAAACCGCCCTTGCTGCAATTTAAGCCCATCACGTCTTGGCCTATCCTCAGAGGTTAAGAACAATAATTTTTCTCCCTACTCCTTGTAACAACCTTTTATGTTCTTGAAAACTTGTCCCCTCTCAGGTCTTCTTTTCTCCAGACTAAACCAACCCAATTTTTTCAGTCTTCCTTCATAGGTAATGTTTTCTAGACTTAATCATTTTTGTTGCTCTTCTCTGGACTTCCTTCAATTTGTCCATGTCTTTCCTGAAATGTGGCACCCAGAACTGGACACAATACTTCAGTTGAGGCCTAATCAGCATGGAGTAGAGCAGAAGAATTACTTCTTGTGTCTTGCTTACAATACTCCTGCTAATACGTCCCAGAATGTTTGCTTTTTTTGCAACAGTGTAACGCTGTTGACTCATATTTAGCGTGTGGTCCACTATGACCCCCCGATCCCTTTCCGCAGTACTGCTTCCTAGGCAGTCATTTCCCATTTTGTATGTGTGCAACTGATTGTTCCTTCCTAAGTGGAGTACTTTGCATTTGTCCTTGAATTTCATCCCATTTACTTCAGACCATTTCTCCAGTTTTTCCCGATCAATTTTGAATTTTAATCCTATCCTCCAAAGCACTTGCAACCCCTCCCAGCTTAGTATCATCCACAAACTTTATAAGTGTACTGTCTATGCCTTTATCTAAATCATTGAAGAAGATATTGAACAGAACCAGACTCAGAACTGATCCCTGCGGGACTCCACTCGTTATGCCCTTCCAGCTTGACTGTGGAAAATTGTATCCAGAGAGTAATCATCAGTAGTTCAACCAGTTATGCACCCTACTTATAGTAGCTCCATCTAGGTTGTATTTCCCTAGTTTATGAGATCATGTTAGACAGTATCAAAAGCTTTACTAAAGTCAAGATATACCACATCTACTGCTTCCCCCCATCCCCAAGGCTTGTTACCCTGTCAAAGAAAGCTATCAGGTTGGTTTGACATGATTTGTTCTTGACAAATGGCTGTTGATGGGTTGTTTGACACCCAACCAGGCATTGGTTACTTTCCTTGACATTGTTTCTGGAGAACTAGTATCTGGGCTCTTCCCAAACCCACATGTTTTAGTGTTAACCATAGAGCACATTCTCATAACCTTTAGATGGAACAATTGGGTTCAGCAAATCATAACCTTTCCCATGCTACCTCACATGGCATGTTTTATATGCAAGGTCACAATTATATATAAATGAGGAATATGGGCGTTCCCCTATGGTACAGAATGTCACTGGGGTATCAATAAAATATTGTGTTCAACTGATGCCTATATATATTTTGTGGCTAGGGAAACTAAAGTTCAGTGTTTCATTTTAATTGCAGAAAATAATGGATTTTTTTTTAATCAGAATTCCATCCCCCCCAATCACAGAAAATAGGATCCCTGGTTATGATCATACTTGCTAAATAAAAGTATAGGATCAAAAATTAATAAGTCAAAATCAGTGTTGGACTTTAGGCCTAATTAATGAACAAACTTATGAGATGGGCTATTCCACCCACCATTCCCTTTGTAGGTCCTTAAAGGAAGACATGGAGGCAGGGGGATTGGCTACTGAAACAAGCTTCACCATCATGGTTGCCACCCCCATTATCTCCTGGGACCACAGGCCTTTATCATTCTAATCCTGAGAGATGTTCTGACCAGGCAGGGCCTGAGAATTGGATTCAGGTGACATCACCACTTCTACTGGCTCCTGCTGAATCCTAAACATTACCTAGGATGAAACAGGATTGGACTTTAACAGCAACTCCAGCCCATTTCAATTAACTACTCTTTTCCCCAAAACAACAGTTGTTACCATCTAAGACTGTCAAACATGTGGGCATGTGTGTTATTTCCTTTTAAAACTCTCTCCAGCTATAGGAAAAGGGAACAACGGATGTTGTTAAAATGAAAGAGACTTATTTAATACTTTACATTTCAAATATTTCAACTGTGTTTCCTTTTCTTTTTAATAAAAAGTTAAAAGGATTTTTAAAAGGTGTGCATGCCATGGTACTAAGCAGATGAAGGTCTTTGTATACCAAACCCTGAATTTAGTTTAATGGTGTTTAGAAGTCAACAGTACCTGGGTTATACTACACCTATATTAATTTAGATGGCATAAGAAGTGAGCCAAAACAGGTCCCTTGCAGGAGAGACTCCCCATGTAAGAATAGTCCCTGAAGAGGGGCTGTGACAGGGGGCACTCAGCTCTTGAACATCTCCTGCTGCTACATCTGTTACTGCAGGCCTTTTCTTGTCCTGGGTGTCCCCTTGTGGGTTGCCAACATAACTTGGCAGGTCTTCAGGGGCTCAGCCCTCCAGCCAAGTCACAGTCAGAATAAACCCCTTCCAAGGTAGAAAAAAATCCAACAAACTGAGAGCTCACAGGTCTTGAGACCTGTCTCTGGGCCCTTTAAATTCAAGGCTTGTCCCCTTTGTGGGGCTTAGACCACTTTGCAGTAGGGGAGACCCTGACCCACTCACTACTCCAGCCTCCAACCCAGGGAGCTTATAAACAGCAGTCATTTACTGCTGCCTTCAACTAGTAGCTGCTACTTCCCTAGGCCTCTTCCCACATGACCCTTTTATCTTTACCCCTTACCTTGAGGGTTCAAGCTCACAAATCCTCTTTCTCCCAGCTTAAATAAATGCAGCCAGTCAAGCTCCTATGGCCAGAGAGGAACTCCTTTCCTTACCCCTCTGGTCCAAGCCAAGAACTGACCTGCTCAGGCTCTGCAGCTCCTTTTACCGGAGCCTGCTTTGGCTCTGATTGGCTTCTTCCATGAGGCCTCTCTAGGCAGGCCTGGAGGACCCACCTCTGATGCTCCTTCCTTGGGAAGGGTGTAGTAGGACCACAAGACCTTTAGCAGGGGGCTACAAAGGGCCAGGTACACCCCATCACAGGTGCCAAAGGTTTGGGGACGCCAAGGGAGGAAAAGGACTCTACAGAGTAGCTGCAGTGGATAATCTCTAGTACCTATTTGTCTGATGCAATTTCCCCCAATTGTGAGTGAAGAGGGTAAGGTGGTAGTGGATGGTAGTGGATGGTATCAATAGGTGCAGGCAATTCTTGATCGTCCTGTCAAAAATAACCCATGGATGGTGTTGAGTAGTTGCAGTAGAGAGAATTGTATATCTAGGTCTCCATACCTTCTGGCATTTTTTGAATGATAAATTAAATTCACTGAAAGACAAGTCTTTATGATATCTTGAACCTCCTGGAGAATCCCAAGGAGTGCAGCCACCTCATGACTATTATTGTGGCTATCCTTCTAGTTGCAGTGTCAACTACAACCACTGCAGCTTGAAGGGACATTTTGGCTTCCAGTTTGCTTTCCTCAATGAGGGCCTGGAATTACACTCTGTCCTCCGAAGGGAGTTTGTCCTTGAAGTCCAAAATCTTCAAATGATTGTTGATATTTTGAAAACAAAGTTCGGTAGTTAGCACTGTGGGATTGAAGACTTGCAGAAGAAAACATCTTCCTCTCCAGAGGGTAAAAGTCATTTAGAGCCCTTATCTCTGTGTACCCTTGGGGTGTTGTATCCTAGGCCTTTTAGTGGCTGCTTGCACCATCAAGGAGTTAGGTGCTGGGTATGTGAAGAGAAACTGCTACTTTGTCTGGTACAAAATAGTGCTTCTCAGTCCTTTATCAGGGTGAGGGAGCAGGAGGCTTGAGTGTTACTGACTACCCAACCTGGTTCCTCAATTGCCTCGTTTACTGGGACAGCCACCTACTTGGACCAGAAGTTATCAGATGTCAAGAAGCTAATGCTGGGTATTCTAGACCTCCTCTGGTGGAACCTGGAGGTAATTTGCCACTCTCTTTTTAGAAGCTTGTGATATTGCCTGTGATTGTCAGGTGTGGATGGCAAAGATGTTTTATTGAGGGGAAAACAACCACCACCACCCAAAAAATTCTGTTTCAATTCAAAACAAATTGAATTTTTTTCAGCCTCATCTGGTGAGGAAGATGAAACACCCATCAGTGCCTGTAGATCTGGTTCTAGCTCCTCTCCCACAGACTCTGATGGAGCCAGTAGGTGTTCCCTGGGAAAGATAGGGTGGAACTCGTGGTCAGCTCCAGAATGTCTACTGTAGAGATCCCTTGGGCCACAATAGGGCCACTATGAAGAGTCAACCAATTGAGGGGGACTGCATGGCATCAGATGGTGAACAGATCCCAGATCCAATTCATCTCTCTCTGTGGAGGTGAAGGATTGCCTGGAGCCTCCGAGTCCTGTTAAGGCTAGCTCTGTTTTGACTGGCAGAGCTGTTTGTACCTGGGGGGTGAAGACTCCTGCCTAAAACCTGAAGGAGGGAGAATGCTCCTGTCCCCTGGAGGTAGCTTCCTCCTCTGGTGTCTCAATCTCACTCAGGAGGGTTAGACTTGAAGGAAAAGGAGACGGAGGATAAGATAGGGTGAAGATATTCTCTGGTTAGGTGCAAAATTTGGTTCACTCTGGAGTCAGACACATTCCAGTAGTCAGGACCAGCGGATCCAGCACATTCATGGCCATTGTGGACAGCAAATCTTTATGGTGATGGGCTGGTACCATCGAAGAGTCTACTAAGAAACTCATAGATGGTGTCATTGAGCGACTATCCTTTGGCTAAGGAATCAGTGCAGATGTTGATACTGGCAGCTCCTCTCCTTCATCCCTTGCCCTCATGACAGGAGGCTTTAAGTGAACTTAAGTCTTTATGACCCATATGCAAGGACAGAGTCGGGGAGGGATCCCTTTTCTTTGGAAGCAGATGTGGAAGGAGATCCTCCTGCTTTTGTGTGCCCCTTATCATCCAGGGCTTCTGATGAGAGTAACTCCTTGGGCTTAGCAACTCTACCTTCTATTCCTGAGTTTGGGCTTGAAGGAGCACTGCTTATCAGTTGAGGTTGATGTACCGTAGTGCGGAAGAGGGAGTCTCACTGGCCCAGTTCTGACTGAGGTCTCATAGCCTCCTCCATGTGTTTTCTTAGCTGGAATTCTTGAGCCTTCCAGGTTTGCGGGGGAAACAAATGGTAAATGTTGCACTTAACTGAGATATGCACCTCTCAGACAACAGAGACTGCACTGGTGCTTGTTGCTCACACAGAAGGAGCAGGGACAGGAGAGACAGTTCTTATGCCTAGAGTTCCAGGGCTTAAGTCTTTGTCCACAGGGAGGGAAAGAAATACTATACTAAAATACTAAAAAGCTATTTACAATATGTTTGCAGGTTTGTTAAGACAAAAAGAAAAACAAATCTGTGGACACAGAATTCTGATTCAGGCCATGCAGTGGTTAAAAAGAGGAACTGGAGAGGCATCAGCCCACACCACCTCTTATTTCCTTGGCTTTTGAGCACAAGGCGAACAACTGCACAGGCACGGACCAATGGACACAGCTTGTTAGAAATCTCTGATCTCAGGCATATGGTGCACATGCATTCGCACAAGTGGAATACAGATAGGGACGGCACTCTAAGAAGAGCTGTATGTTCAGCAAGTTTAGGACAAGTGTACCATCTGCAATGTGATGTAAGACCCCCAAAGACTGAGCCCCTGTAAATCTCAGCTCTACCATTTCCTCATTTACATGGTCAAAAGGCTACATGGTTAGTTTAACACAGAAGACAGAAGAGAAAATAAAACCAGTTTTATTTCTTATTAATAAATGAGGCACATCTGTGAGATATTTTGTCACAGAGCACGGCAAGCAGAAGCTCGGGAAATGGGAGTCACCTTGCTTGGTGTTTCATCCTCTGTCAATTCAGCACAGAGTTCTAAGAGGGAGGAAGCAGAGTGTCAGTCACTGAGGAGGCAGCATACCCATATACCCAGAGTACCAGAGGACATAAGCAAGGGGGCCAAGGTTACTGGTAACCCAGAATAGAATCTACAGCCCTCTGAAGCAAGGGCTCCCAGGTGGACAGCTGCGACTCCCACCTGGTGGCCAGAGCCAGGACACCCATGCCCACCTCTCCGGAAGCAGAGGGGTGGGACAGGAACCCGAAGTATAAAAGGCAGGCCCCTCCAGTTCAGTTGGAGAGGAGCTGCTGCAGAAGGACATCTCTCATCCGTTGTTAGAGCTCAGACCTGACAGCAACCGCTGCAGCGCCCGAGATGTAGAGGGAATGCCAGAGCGGTGTTCGGCTGTATTGCTGATTGACAGCCGTCCAGCGTGTTGCGGACGGATTTCCCTGCTGACCCAGTGGTGGACCACTCTGCCACTGTTAGGACCCTGGGCTTGGATGCGGTGGAGTCAGTGGGCCCCATGTGTCTCTACCCCAGCCACCTCACCCTTGTGGTGGCAGCCTCCCCACCATAGGCCAAGAGGCTTGCGTTTGTCGGCAGTCCGCCCTGTTTAAGGGCCTGAGCCTATAGACTTTGCTGTCCCATCCTCTCTGAAGGCTTGGGCATAGGGGCTCATTATTGTTGTGCCCTGACCCCAAGCCAGAGACTCCTGACTTTTCTGTCCTGCCCAATGGCTTGGGCTTCTGGACTTTATTGCTCTGCCCAGCCTACAGGCCAGAGCCTCCTAACTGTGTGCTGCCCCATGCTGCCTGAGGGCTGGGGCTTATAGACATTTCTTCTCTACCCCACTGAGTGACAGAGACCCCAGTGCTAATTCCCCCATCAGGCCTTGTGGCAAAGGGACATGGCCTCCCTCCCAGACGGACAGCTGTGAATGCCTTGCACCCCCACAAGAGATGATGGGATCATTTGGGACTGGGAACCTAGGAGGAACATGCAAAGAATGCCTGAGAGGAACTTTATTATTATTATTAGAGCTGAGTGAATAATTGATTTTGCAGTTTGGTGGCCTTAATGGAAAAATCCATAAAAAATTGTTTTGAACTGAACAGATTTTTTTCTGTTTTTCTTGACTAAACAAACCAACAACAAAAATGGCCAGGATGAAGAAAGTGTTGACTTTTTTTCAAGTGAAATATTTTGGGAGTGTCGATCAAAGTATGACAATATTTGACATTTCCGATTTTCCCTCCCAGCTGAAACTATTTGCCAAATTTGACCCAAATTCATAAATAGTTTCAGAGGTTCAAAAAAATGCCAGCTCTCATTACAACATGGGCCTTAGCAGTGGCAGCAACAACCCGCAAGATCCCATTAAAGGGCAGTCCAGGCTTCTTCCCCCACACCCCATAGCCTTCTAACATGCAGAGTCCTTACCATCCTCAGGGCTGTTCTCCTCATCGCTAGAGAAGGTGATGGCAGGTTTCCGAGATGAATGGCGCAGTGCGGCACCCCGGCAACGCCTGGACACACGGGGTTGAGGTGTGATGAAAGAAGAGTCTGCATTTCTGTTGGCCATGCTCATGGGGCGGCGGCAGGAGCCTGCAAGAGAAGCAGAGAGGTGAGGGGCCATGCTTCCTGAAAGGGGTGAGAAACCCACAGCTGCTCTGCCTGGATTGCAGGATAGGACGAACAAAGAGGCCAGGACTGTGCAGCCTTAGGAAGAACATACCAGCTACTTGTCTCTTCTTTCCTGGTTCTGGCAGGGGAGTCTTGCCTCCCTCCTGGCAAAGAGGCTCCTTGGGAACCTCTGTGGAATCCATACCATGGTTGTGGCAGGCATGGAGTTTCTGCTCCATCTCTTCAATCAGAGCCTGATACAGTGAGAGACAGAAGCTGATAAGTGTGGTGGTGGGGAGGGGGAGAAGGGATTCCATGCTGCAGCCCAGATTCCACCCGCACCTCCCAGCAAGCTCAGCAAACCCACCATAGGGGTTCCCTACATCGCAAGCTTTGTGATCCTTCATCATGGCCTAGAAGCAGCTATATCTAGTCTTGCAGCTCATCATGGACAGTCACCTTGATTTTGGCCAGTACTAGTCTGGGATAGCTTGGAAGTAGAAGTACTCTTCCAATCTTGGAATTAGTTATCAGATTCTCACCTTGGTCTCCGGTCGGGTGACCGACCTGCGGAGTCGGCCCAGTACAGCTAGGAAACAGTTATAGACAGCCAAGTCATGGAGCTTGTCAGCAAAACAATCAAAATTATCTTGCATCTTGCGGAGGCCTCGTTCAGAGAGAGGAAGCAAAGTGAGACAGTGAGAAAGGTCTCGATACTGACGCTCTGTTCTGGGGAAAACAAAGACTGTCTTCAGCTTCAGAGTGAAGGAGCACATACTAAGCAAGTTACTCTAGAACAGGTGCAATCTTATAAAATCAGTTTAACTGAATGTCTAGGATTCATAGAATTTAAGGGCAGAAGGAACAATTAGATCTAGCCCAGTGGTCTTCAACCTGCGGTCTGCAAACCCATAGGAGTCCACAGGCTGTCTCAGATTTCCAAAGAGGTCTGCTCCTCCATTTTAAATTTTTTTAAGGGTCTGCAAATGAAAAAAGGTTGAAAACCACTAATTTAGTCTGACCTGTATACCACAGCCTATTAAGTTTCACCTAGTTATTCATGTTGAGCCCAATAGCATGTGTTTGACTAAAGGCATCCAGTCTTGATCTGAAGATACCAGGAAATGGAGAACAGAATGGTTACTTATCCTACAATAACTGTGGTTTGAGATGTTGTAGTCAATGTGGCTACCTCATGCATCTGAGCTCAGAATCTTTTCTAAGCAGCAGTGTCAGTCAGAGCTCTGTATGCATCCAAAGTGGGTAGCTTCTTCCCTTGTGCAGTGTGTGATTTTGGGAAGAATGCAGATAAGCTAATTGATTTCCACTTAAACCAAACTACTTTGGGAATTAATCTCATAGGAGGTCTGAGTACTTTCTTGTCCTTGTAAAACTAGGTATATATAGGAGATTAGATATGAGTGCCTGAGAGCACATTCACTTTTGGCCAAGGTGATGGCCACCAAAAAGACCATAGTGTGGGTGATATGGTGGATGCAGCACTGAGCAGGGCTCAAAGATAAAGTTTTCATATGGTGCCCGCCCCTAGGAGGAGGATACTGAGGTCTCATGAATTTCAACAGAAGTTTGAATTTGTGGGTGATTCTTCCCCCAGACAATAATGTGGGTGTTATTTCAGCTTCATCCCCCTCTGATAATGCTATCCAATTCCATTACAATTTTGAAATTGCGTTCAATAGCTTTGGTAGAAGCCACTCATCGGCTTTTCAACGTTTTAGAAAGTTAGAGAGACAAGATTGGAGAGGTAATAGTGACGATGCCCCCCATAAGGCTTTATGGAATATGGGTATGATTGTACTGGAATATGTTTTAGGCTACATATGTCACGTAACATCTACGTAAAGGTTATGATCTACTGAATGTATTCATCCTATTTGTATGTATGTATCATTTTTGTATTTGAAGTTACGAATATTGGCTGTGTATTGTCTTGATTTTAACTAGCCTAGCATTTGGTCAGCTTCTTGAGAAAAGTGAAAATTAAGTGCCAAATCAAAAACCACTTAAGCCAACAATGAACTTGAAGATGCCAATCCACATCTGAGCCTTCCCAGGAATGTGGCTTGGCTGGTAAAAACTGAGTCATGCATGGACATGTGGCTTGCCCATGTGACTCCAAAACGCCATCCTGAAGCTGGACTTTGCATAGGAGAGTGGAGAGGGTCTCCAACCTCAAGAGAAAAATCTATTTAAGCCTGTGGGAGACCCCTCCATTTTGTCTTCAGCTGGCTAAAGGGATAGCCTCTCCACCCCAAAGGATACCTGAAAGAAACTGGAACAAAGGACAGTAACTACTGGGGATGTGAGTGACTGCTGGACCCAGACTAGAAAGAGACTAGTCTGTAAAAGGAAGCTTACTGGAATTCCTCTAAGGGAATTCCTTGTCTGTACTGTTTTCTTACGGTATTATGCTTAGATTTGCGTGTTTTATTTTATTTTACTTGGTAATTCACTTTGTTCTGTCTGTCACTACTTGGAACCACTTAAATCCTACTTTCTGTATTTAATAAAATAACTTTTTACTTCTTAATTAACCCACAGTTATGTATTAATACCTGGAGGGGGCAAACAGCTGTGCATCTCTATCAGTGTTATAGAGGGCGAACAATTTATGAGAGTTTACCTTGTATGAGCTTTATAGAGGGTAAAACAGATTTATTTGGGGTTTGGACCCCATTGGGAGTTGGACATCTGAGTGTTAAAGACAGGAACACTTCTGTAAGTGGTTTTCAGTTAAGCCTACAGCTGTTAGGGGACGTGGTTCAGAACCTGGGTCTGGGTTTGGATTTGCAGCAGACTAGCACATCTGGCTCAAACCAGGCAGGGCACTGAAGTCCTAAGCTGCCAGGGCAGTGAAAGCAGGGGCAGAAGTAATCTTGGCACATCAGTTGGCAGCCCCAAGGGGGTTTCTATGATTCAACCTGTCACAGTAATATTTTAATTGGACCAACTTCTCTTTTTTTGATAGTTGTTTTGGGTTTCCTTGATGATCTCCAGGTAGGTTTTCCAGATTTTTTTTTCCTTCCAGGGAGTGGGAGCATTTGATTACATTTTTGAGGTGGTCCCTTCTGGAATATCTTAGAAAATTGTTGGGTTTTTCCCCCGAGCTTCTCTGAATAAGAGTGGCAATTATCAAGCAGCAATGTTGAGATATCAATTTCACCTTTTGGAAAAGATTTCATTTTTCACCAAAAATCTTTCAGAGGATTGATGGAAATTAATTAATTAGTGTCCTTAATAGAAAAAAAAATCAGAATGCTGCAATACATGCACTTACAGTGCCTTCTGATATTTCAGACATTGCTTCCAGATTGATTGCTTCCTCAATACCTCTCTACAGGTGTGCATGGTTAAGATCTTGGTTGTTACCTATACAGACAGTCTAGAATACAAGACCTTCCTTTTGAAGGGGATGGTTTCTTCAGTGCTAAACCTGATGAAGTTTTAGAAAAAAATGGAAGACAGTCTTCCACTAGATCTTAGTCTGCTACAATCTTTTAGCAGGAAATCTGCTCCTATGTTCAGATACCATGTTCATTGCACCGCAACACTCTTCTGACAACAAAAAATTACTACACGACCCCAGGAGGAGAGACTGAAGCATGAGCCCACCCAAGCTCCGCCACCCTGGGTGGGGGTACAAAGTCAAAGCCCAAGGGCTTCAGCCCCAGGCAGGGGGCCTGTAACCTGAGCCCCACAACCCAGGGCTGAAGCACTCAGGCTTTGGCTGCGACCCCAGGTGGTGGGGCTCAGGCTTTGGCCCCAGCAAGTCTAAGCCAGCCCTGGTGACCCCATTAAAATGGGGTTGTAATGAAGTGGGACTGTTAATGTTTCCTCTGAATACTATAGAGGTGCCTCAGTTTCCCCTATGCATTTCTTAAGTCGCTAGGTGGTGGGATAAGGGGATGTGATTGTTGCAGAGCAAAAGGGCCAGTGCACATAAATGGCTGACACTGTCTCCTGGCAACTAATGGCCTGAGCCTTTCCCCCCCTACAAGGAGATAGCGAAAGGTGTTGGAGAACAAAGGAATTAGGTGACCTCCCGGCCTGGGAAAGGGACAAAGCCCAGAGGAGGAGGGGCTGGAAGGTGAGTCAGTTTGGAGCTAGCTGGGGACAAGGAGTGAAGTGCAGACGTGGGTGTCTGGCTCACTGCCTCCCAAAATGGACCCAGCAGAAGGGTCCTGTTCTCTGTACCTACAAGCTCTGTTTTAGACCGTGTTCCTGTCATCTAATAAACCTCTATTTTACTGGCTGGCTAAGAGTCACGTCTGACTGCGAAGTGGGAGTGCAAGACCCTCTGGCTTCCCCAGAACCCTGCCTGGGAGAACTCGCTGTGGGAAGCGCATGGAGGGGCGGAGGATGCTGAATGCTCCAAGGTCAGACCCAGGAAGGTGAAACCGTGTGAGCTTCTTGCCCTGAAGACAGGGCCTTGCTCACAGAGAGGTGATTTCACCAGAGTCCTGACTGGCTTTGTAGGGAGCAGTTCCAGAGCATCACCTGGGGACTCCGTGACAGGGGTCGTGACCCATTTTGGGGTCCCAACCCACAGTTTGAGAACCACTGCCATAGGCAGTACTGTCCACCCTCTTCCTCTTCTGACCAAAAAAGACAAATACTAGTAGCAGCAACAATCCTCTCCTCAATTTCAATAGAGGAAGAGAGCCTTCAAACCTCAGATCAGAACAAAAAAAGAGTTCTTCAGCTAAGTCTTCATTGCCTAATATCAGACCACAGGTTTGACAGGAAAACTGAGGGCTGCAAAACAATCAGAGTTCTACCCATATTTTTGGAGACTCTCTCATTTCTACAATGTATAGAAGATTATCACCTTGGACAGATGGGTCTTGGACACAATAAGGATTTGAGCTGGATAGTTAAACCTTCCCTTCCTCCACACAACCCCCCACTCAACTCCCTTTTCACAAGAGGGTACTAAGGACAGAAACACAGACTATTACAAGCAACAGCAATAGAGAAAAAGACAATTATCTTTTCTGTAAATGGTCTTCAAGATGTGTTGCTCATGTCCATTCCACAATAGGTGTGTGCCCTCGCCACGTGCACTGGTGCCAGAAGTTTTTCCTCTAGCAGTACCTATAGGGGAGCACCCCTAGCAACTCCTGGATTGGCTCCTCTATGGTGGGGTATAAGGGACGCTGCACACTCCCCCCACCCTCAGGTTTTTTTTTTTTTTTTAAACCAGACAACTCCGACAGAGGGGAAGGAGGGCTAGATGTGGAATGGACATGAGCAACTCATCTTGAAGAACACCAGTTACGGAAAAGGTAAACCGCCTTTTCTTCTTTGAGCGATTGCTCATGTGCATTCCACAATAGATGATTCCAAGCTATATCTGTTGGAGGTGGGTAGGAGTTCACAAATTCTCAGGACGGAGCACAGCCCTGCCGAACCTGACATCCTCCCTAGTCTGGGAGACTATTACATAATGCGAGGTGAACCTATGGACCAATGACTATGTGGCAGCCCTACAAATGTCCTGAATGGGGACATGGGCTAAAAAGACAGCTGATGAGGCTTGCCCTCACAATCGGCGGTGGGGGGGACTCCCGCAAGGTTGTAACCGGTATGAATACTCGAGGTGATCCAATTGGAGAGCCGCTGAGTGGAGATCGGCTGAACTCTCATGCGTTGAGGCTCCTCGATCTTTAGAAGCATCCAATGCTGAGAAGCCAGGATCAGAGTCAGTATGAATGGACTATTCAATTAGAGATGCCATGAGGCAGGACTCCTTAGCCCACTGTGTTCTTTTTGAAAGTGACCAACAGGTTGCAACATGGTCAGGGATGTGATCCTCCCCTAGGTAAAATAAGCACCAGGTGTGCCCATCTTTTAACAACATGATGGGAAACATTAAAAAAAAGTTTTGATTTGTGATCTGTCATTATTACAGGAGAAGCAAAACACAAAACCTGAAAAACAAAATAATCTTCTTCCTAGTTTGGATAATTAACAGAAATACTAACACTACATTAAACTGCACTGCTAACTATCACTAACCACTTTAAAATATTTTACAAATAATGTACAGTGAGGAATAAGAGTGAGAATACACTGACTGTTAGCAATGGGCAGTGAGAAGGAACTGAGGCAGCTCTGCCCTTTGTGATGTCCCCCCCACCAACAGTGGAATATGTTTACAGACTATCACTTAAAAAACCACTGTGGCCAGAGTTGGGGTTAATGTGTCCGTTTGGTCAAGATGAAGACTCCTTTGATGGAGGAGGATAGTGAAGAGCCTCCAGAACTCTCTCTTCATGCTCACAAAGATCTTCCAGTAGCATCAGGCCTGACCCCACTGATGCTACTGGCAACAGAGACCAATTACTTTTTCCTCAACATTTACAATATGGATCTGCTTCTACACATATGGAATGGTGGACCCTAGTAATCTTAGCAAGGCCAAGATAGCGAGTTACAAGGTTACTGACCAGGTTGCAGTTGGCCAACTGGAGTTGGCCAGTTGTGCAGATGTTTCCAGAATTTTTGAGAGTCTCACTCTTGACCTGAGAGGAGAGGGATCCCTACTTGATGTAAGAAGAGTTGAAGCTAGGAGATGGTGATTAGGGACACACTTCCTGGAACAGTCATGCTGAATGCAAAGATTGTGTCAAGGATCCTGGTGCTGGCTCTGGATTGTGATGTTTTTAATGTTCTTTTCTTCCCACTCAAACCTTGGTGCCTGCTTGCCAGGGTACTGCTAGATGGCTCCTGCCTCCTCAAGATTAGGCACAACTTTCACAGACTGCTCAAGTAAATGTAATTAGAGCCTTACATCTCTGGATTTTTAGGTGCAGGAGGCAGATCAAACAAACACGTACTGGGGATATGTCCTTTCCCAAGGCAGAATAATGTGCATAGCAGATGCCTTTTCAAGGACATAAGACCATTCATTGCATGGTGGACAGAGTTTAAATCTTGACAGTTTTGAATCCGCTACGATCTTCTGCAGTCAGGCCCTGCTGAAGTCATGTACCCTCTCCACTAATGACAGAGCGATAACAGCAAATAGCTTTATAAATCTCAGTCCTTAATTTTTTTGGTTTTAAAAGGAGGTGGGGAAAGGAAGATCCCAACCGAGACCTATCATGTCATATGGACAGCACAATGGGAGACTGACACCATCCCCATGGGAGCAGGCTCATGCTCTGGTAGTCAGGGAACTTGCACTATATTCCTTGTCCTGAAAAGTTAGAGAGCAACCCACCTGGCAGTCCGGAATCGCTGGCACAGCTTCTCCACCAGGCTCTCTGTCTGCTTGTCCTTTGTGATATAAGAGAAAAGCTGCCTGGGGGGGGGGAAGAGAGAAATGATTAGGAGGATAAGTGCAAAGAGAATTCCCACTTCTCCACACAGAGCTGCAAAATGGGGTCTTGGGATATTGCAGAGCTGAGTGAAAGAGGAAAAGAAGTTGCAAGCACAGCTCAGTACTAATCATATTTTCCTAGGCAGCAGTACTGTGAATTTAGGTAACTGTTAGAGCTGCCATTGCAATATGAATTCAGACAAAACCAAGTTATAATTAAGATTGTGGCCCATAACACTGGTCTGTGTTCCCTGTACCTCTCCTGAGTGAATTTACGAACTTCAACCAGAAGTGCAGAGTTAAGGATACATGCCAAAAACCTGCAAACAGACCCCATTTTATGGCAATTCCTGCAGCACTGCATCCCATATATTGCAAGAGCATAACATTAAAAAACACCAGTTAAAAAGAAAGCACCAAATTTAAAGGGAAAGCTTTCCAAAGAAGATTAACTCTAACACCATTGAGCACCAGCAACTCATTGTTCTTTTGGTTGTGGGGAATATTTGCTTTCTGATCTGTGAAAATGACAGGAATGTAATTTGAAGAAATTCCCAAATGAATATGACCAAATGAATATGGCAGCTGGAAGCAAAGCATCAGTTCATCATGGCTAAATTAATCTGTTAGCCAGTAGCAGTTACTCTCTGGATCAGTATTGCATCACAGACCATACAGAGATCCAGCTGGAGCACATGAAGAGGAGCCCTCATTAGGAGTTGTGATGGACACATGGAAAGAGGCAGGTAATGTTGAGGAGCAAGGTGTCGAGAGTTTCATTGTTCTCTTTTGAGGAAAGCATTACCTTCAACTCTGCTATTCTCGGTTTTCCAAAGTTTACTGTTTTTTATTGTAACCAATGTTGTGATATCGGGGAATCAATTTAACCTTACTGTAAATTAGTCTTTATATAAAAGAGTGTGACGGGGTGGTCTTGGCCCAGAGACCCCCTGCTGGAGGCTTCAGGGTACTGCCACACCTGTCCCAGGAAAGGAGCAGTAAAGGAGTCCTCCATGCAGCCCACACTGGCTGCAAATGAAGCAGCCAATTAGGGCTAAATAAAGAGGAGCTGCAGAGCCAGAGACATTCAGTTCCTTACTGGAGCCAGAGGAGTGGAGTTGGTGCTCCTGGCTGGCCAAAGGGAACTGCAGCACTGCAGACAGCTCAGACAAATAGCTCCTGGCTGCATGCTGGGCCCGAACATAAAAGAACCCTGAGAAAAGGGTGAAGCTTTGGTGAAGGCTGGGGCCACAGAAGTGGCACAGGGAACTGAAAACAGTTTTGTTAAAGGGACACAGTGGTGCGTGGCTGCTATTCTTAGGGTCCCTGGACCCAGAGTAGTGGGCAGGCTTCGGCCCTCCTCCCGCATAAGTAGAGCTCTACCAAATTCATGGTCCATTTTGGTCAATTTCAGAGTCATGGGAGTTTAAAAAGTTCATGATTTCAGCCTATTTAAATCTGAAATTTCACAGTGTTGTTATTGTGGGGGTCCTGACCCAAAAAGGGAGTTGTGGGGGGTTGCATGGTCATTGTAGGAGATTGCAGTACTGCTACCCTTACTTCTACACTGCTGAAGCTGGCTTCAGAACTGGGCAGCTGAAGAGCAGCAGCTGCTAGCCAGGAACCCAGCTCTGAAGGCAGAGCCATCAGCAGCAGCAGCACAGAAGGAAGGATTGCATGGTATTGCCACCTTTATTCTGCAGAGCTGGGCCCTCAGTCAGCAGCTGCAATTCTCCAGCTGCCTAGCTCTGAATGCAGCAGTGCAGAAGTCAGGGTAGCATGGTATGGTATTGCTACTCTGACTTCTGCGCTGCTGCTGCTAGTAGGGCACTGCCTTCAGAGCTGGGCTTCCGGTCAGAAGCTGCCATTCTCCAGCTGCCCAGTTCCAAAGGTAGTGCAGAAGTAAGGGTGGCAATACTGTGACACCTCCCCCTTCCCCAATAAGCTTGTGATCCCCCTGCAACTCCCTTTTGGGTCAGGACCCCTAATTTCAGAAACGCTGTCTCCCCCATGGAATCTGTATAAAAGCATGCAGAAGACCAGATTTCACGGTCAGTGATGTGTTTTTCATGGACGTGAATTTAGTAGGGCCTTACCCATAAGCCACAGGGGAAGTGGCCTACAATTGGACAGCAATAAACCCCCGGAAAGGAAACTGAACTGTTAAGAGGCCTAGCTGGTGATCAGGGGCCAGAACAGTCCAAGAGGGCAAAACCATGGCCTCCAGGGAGGAAGCCCTGGGGATACAGCCCAATACCAGGGCCGGGACTGTTTAAAGACCACAGATGCACCTGACCAGAAGGGCTGCTCGCAAGAGGCGAGTGCCATACAGTTACACAGGGTCTGCAGCCCTTCTCCAGAGCTTAGAGCAGAGCAACACAGAAAAAACTTCTCACTGTGGTACAAAGGCAGCAAGACTAGGACTGACACACATACAGGGAATAATTTGGGTGCCACGAGTTGATCAGCTGTCTGTGATCTTGTGGGCATAGGATCTCCTACCCAGCCCCAGCACAGGTGTGGTGTGGTGTGGTGTGTCAGCTGGGAGTAAGGAACAGAGGGGCTGCGTCGGGGAGAAAGAACAGTCTGGGAGCCACTGAACAAAGCTCTTTGGGGTCTTGCCTGTTTCACTCAGCCCATTGTCCACCTCAGCTGCTATAGACCTGCCAGGTGCCACTCATTTCACATTGACTTTTGATGTCACGCACTCCCTTACACATAGGTGAAGGGAGAGCAAGACATAGGAGCAGGATGCTGATGGCTGCTCCTTACCCCACTGCCAGCCTTAAACAGTTGTATTCTCCTCCCTTCCCATCAAAAAGGTGGGATGAAAGAGGGGAGCAGCCACTCCACAGCTCAGCTCTGGTAAGCCCAGACCACAGGGAGGGGAACTTCTGAATCAGTAACCCCCTGAACCTTCAAAGTTGGCTGCTACCAAAGACTCCACTATGCCCATCCCAGTTTCCTCAATTCCTCATATACTGTTCCTAGCTTCCCCATCTACTGCTATAGCCACCCTAGATGTATCGCTGCCTCCTCCCTAACTCTCCAGTCCTGTTCCCTCTGTAACTGCAGTCACTTTGTGCACGAGCCTATGGCTAGAGGTGGGGGCGAAGGAGGTGTCTTGTTTCTGAGTGACTGTCTTCTCTGGGATGAGTTTATATTTTGAGCTCTCAGCAAGGACTAATATTAGAAGTGTCCGGACCTTTTTTAAATACACAGAAATGGTAGCATCACCTACAGTGAAGGTTGCCCAAAGCTTTCAATTAAAAAGAACTTGTTTTCAGTCACTTATTTGCCAAGCTGTTCAAGCTGAAGTTTTCCATGATGGCTGCCTGTCACAGGCAGTTTTGGGGACATTTTTCCAGCAAAATGTATTTCTCCACCATGTTTTTAAAAAAAACCCCAAAACAAACAAAAAACCCCAAACCAAAAACACTTACAACTGCATGAGAGCACTCCAGCAAAGATGATCCCCCTTTAGTGGCTGCTTCATCTAGAAAATGACAACCTAATATAAAAAGAACAGGAGTACTTGTGGCACCTTAGAGACCAACAAATTTATTTGAGCATAAGCTTTCGTGGGCTACAGACCCACTTCATCGGATGCATGTAGTGGAAAATACAGTAGGAAGATATATACATGCACAGAGAACATGAAACAATGGATGTTACCATACACACTAGAAGGAGAGTGATCAGTTAAGATGAGCTATTATCAGCAGGAGAGAAAAAGAACTGTTTGTAGTGGTAGTGAAAATGGCCCATTTCCAGCAATTGACAAGGGGATGTAAGGAACTGGGGGGGGGGGGGGGGGGGGGGGGGGGGGGGGGGGGGGGGGGGGGGGGGGGGGGGGGGGGGGGGGTCCACTCCCAGTCTTTATTCAAGCCTTGTTTGATGGTGTCCAATTTGCAAATTAATTCCAATTCAGCAGTCTCTCGTTGGAGTCTGTTTTTGAAGTTTTTTTTGTTGTAATATTGCGACTTTTAGGTCTGTAATCGAGTGACCAGGGAGATTGAAGTGTTCTCCAACTGGTTTTTTAATGTTATAATTCTTGACGTCTGATTTGTGTCCATTTATTCTTTCGCGTAGAGACTGCGGACAGGCTTGAATAAAGACTGGGAGTGGATGGGCCATTACACAAAGTAAAACTATTTTCCCCATGCTAATTCTCCCCCTCAGTTCCTTACATCCCCTTGTCAATTGCTGGAAGTGAGCCATTTTCATTACCGCTACACTATATTATATCTCTTCCTACTGTATTTTCCACTACATTAATCCGATGAAGTGGGCTGTAGCCCATGAAAGCTTATGCTCAAATAAATTTGTTAGTCTCTAAGGTGCCACAAGTACTCCTGTTCTTTTTGCAGATACAGACTAACACGGCTGCTACTCTGAAACCGAATATAGTTATCAGTTACTCCATTAGCTCAAGTGATTGAGGTCTGTACAGTGGATCTAAAGCTTACAACACTGCTTGTGACCCATGTAGGTATCAATATGATACCACATGATGAAATTTGTCTTCAATTTGCTTTTTAAAAAGCCTATAAGATATCAAAAAATGACATTAAAGAAAATTAAAGTTACAAAGTCAAGCACTCAAAAGTTAGAAAACCTTCAGTGTGGCATTTCCTATACAATATAAATCTGGGCCCCTTGTGCATATGCATGATACAGTCTTTAATTACATGTACATATACTATGCTATAATTACATTATTAGATGCATCTATCCACAGGACCCCTGCCTCATTCAATGCACTGGATGGACAGTGACCGGAGAATGAATCATGGATAGGTGATGAATGAGACTTGGCTGTAGAACTCCTTCCTTTCACAGGGCAGGCAGTTCCTTTTTTTCAGATGCCTAATTTGAGACCCTGGGGTCTGATTTGCAGCAGTGCTGAGCATTCACAACTACAAATGAAGTCAATGGGAACACAGAAAATGATATACAATAACTCCTCGCTTAATGTTGTAGTTATGTTCCTGAAAAATGCTACTTTAATTCTTATGGGAAAATTGGATTCGCTTAACATCGTTTCACTTAATGTAAATGGGGGGGAGGGAGGGGAAGAGGTTAGGTTCCAGGGAAATTTTTTTCACCAGACAAGAGAGACTATTTTATATTATACATATACACATACAGTATAGATTTTAAACAATTTAATACTGTACACAGCAATAATGATTGTGAAGCTTGGTTGAGGTGGAGGAGTCAGAGGGTGGGATATTTCCCAGGGAATGCCTTACTGCTAAATGACGAACTAGCACTCAGCTGAGCCCTCAAGGGTTAACCCATTGTTGTTAATGTAGCCTCGTATTCTACAAGGCAGCACAAATGGAAGGAGGGGAGACAGTATGGCAGACAAACTGTGTGTGTGTGTGGGGGGGGGCGCGGCACATTGCCCCTTTAAGAAGATCAGCAAGTTGAGACAGCAGCTGCTGCCAGCAAGCTCCCTCTATCCTGAGCCCTGTTGTGCCCCCCCCCGCTCCCCTCATGCTCTGTGGAGATGGGGTACAGGAGCAGGGGGACACCCTAACATTAGCACCTCTCTTTTCCCCCCCCCCTCACTGCATAGCAAGCAGGAGGCTCCCAGGTGCAGCCCCAAGGCAGAGGGCAGGAGCAGCACACAGCAGAGGGGGAGGCTGGGGGGGGGGAAAGACAGCTGTACTGCCCAGCAATTGATGGCCTGCTGGGCAGCCAGTCCACCCTGGTTCCAAGCCCCCACCAGCTAGCTCCAACAGGCTGCTCTTTCTGCAAGCAGTGGACAAAGCAGGCGGCTGCCAAACAACGTTATAAGGGAGCATTGCACAACTTTAAACGAGCATGTTCCCTAATTGATCAGCAACGTAACAACGAAACGACATTAACTGGGATGAAGTTAAGTGAGGAGTTACTGTATAATGCTATATATTCTGAAAAGAATCAGGTCATAAGCACCTCAAAAGCAGGCCTACAAAATTGGGACATTTGACCTTACTCTATGCATATGTTTCTCATTTTCAAAACAGAAGTAATAACACCACCTCACAGTAGAGGGGTTTTGTGAAGCTCATTCAGTGAGCACTATCCATCCTGCATATTGAATGAAGCGGGGGGAATCTGTATTGGGGGGGGAATAAATATAGTATGACTAATTAAAAAAAGATCATCATAATACTTAAACCAAGGGGGCCAAATTAACATTGCACAGGGAACCTTAATTCTAGCACTTCTTAACTTCTGCAGGCTTGACTTCGTAACCTTAATGTTCTTAACATCGGTATACCCTCCTCCCCACACCAGCAGAGAAAGATTAGGACTCCTGCCAGGCCCTAATGATCTCTCCTAAGCTTAGTGGCAGTAGACAATTTATAGCATAGTTCCAAATGAAGAAAGTTTATAGCTTCTGATATTTCACTTTTCACAACTAGATCATTCCAGTTAAGCAGATTTTGTCTCCTTCTTGTCTTTTCACAAGAAGTGGCAAAAAAAAGTTACATTTTGGGAACAGTGGAAAATATCCATTGTTAGGGGGCTGTAACAGCTTGCATTTTTGCAGGGGTTGAGGTTAAGAGAACTAGACCCATCAGTTACTAGGAGAACACCAGTCATCTAAAATACCCACCAGCAGAGAACTACTACAGATAAAATAATTTCATTCTACTTTCCTAATGCCAGAAAGTATGTTGTCTTCAAACTATAGTTAATTCTTATTTAGAACATGAGGCTAGATTTCCCCTTAAAACAAAAACAAAACACCTGAATGCTAATTTTGCTTTCATCCCAGATGTTCCTTTTGTTTCCAGGATGGGGCATATTTGTGGCCCTTATTAGATAAATTTCTCCATTCTTTGACTAAGATTATCACAGAAAATCTTCAAGTAAAGGCTTCCCTGTGTTAAAAATAATTCTTGCAAAAGCGAGAGCTAGAATGATGCCCTCTAGGACTTAAATGGTCAATATTTGAGAACCCCTGCTCTACACCAACATCTCTCATAATGATGGCATCACTGCCTGCCTCAAATAGCTACAGGGCAATCGACAACACTCAGATCTCCAAACTCATTCATTTCATACTTACCCATAACAATTTTATATTCAAATATTTTGTCCAAAACAGGGGAACAGCTAGGGGTACTAGGATGGCTCCCCAGTGTGCTCATAGGCCACCTTAAGGAAGAATTTCTGGACAAATGCTTCATGAAACCAATGATGCACTTACGATATGTCAATGATATTTTCATCCTCTGGACAGACAACCTAATCTCCTTCAGATTTCCACCATAACTTCAACAACCACCACCTGTCCATTATGCTCTCTCGAACTAGCATCAACTTCCTAGACAACATTATTAGCTTCAACAATGGAACCTTACAGACAAGAAACGCACACCTACCGTCATAGATCCAGTAACCACTCCAAGAATTCTGATATACAACCAGGTACTCAGACTACAGAATATGCTCGGAGGAGAAAGTCCAGGATACACACCTTAACACAATTAAAGCCACCTTCACCAAACAATGACATGCCACCAGAGAAGTAGACTGCATCACAAAATGGGAAATCCACATATTGTGAGAGAACCTGCTTGAATACAAGGGGAAAAAACCCTCCAGCTGCACCCCCTTAGTTGTCACCTACCACCCTATACTGGAAACTGTACAGGGTATCATTAAATAACCCTTATTCTTTCGCCTCCTGAAAGAAATCTTTCCCCAAACCCCCTCTTCTGGCCTTCAAACAACCCCCACAACAACCTCATCAGCAGCTCTCCACAAACCAGGACCTACCAAGTCAGAGTGACACCAGACCCTGCCAGAACAGATGCAAAACCTGCAGACATCTCTCTGTTGCTACAATGATCAATACCACCCCCTCACCCATATCTAGCTACAAAGCAGGTGGAGTTGGGTCTGTGTACACACACACACACACACACACACACGTTTGAGGCTGCACAGCCAAAGCTAGAGAAACAGATGAACAGCTGCTACAGGGAGCATTCAAGACTGGCACAAGATATACCCCTACAGATTTACTGCAATTCCTATTTCAACTTCTCATTAGGAAACAAGTCAACAGTTCTGATCAGACAGTGACTGGAACGTATTTTATACATCACTGCACTTTCTCTTTTCTCTTTTCTCTAGACCCTTGTATATCTTGGTATCTTGGTATGCAACATGTACATAGTCTTAAGACAACATCCATTTCCCCAGAATACCTCATAATGGTACGGAAGGACTCTTCCTCCACGCCGCAGTCTGGGTCTGAGAGGCGGCTGATAATATCCGGAAGCAAGTTGTAGATGGCATTACCCTACACAGGACACACAAAATGATCATATGGCATATACTAACGAAGGAATGAATGTACAGTTTGGGACAAGCTAGAGAACAAAGTTTCCAATTTAAATGGCCTGTCACCAGCCCCAGTGATTTCTGGCATGGCTATGTCCATCAGTTTCTGGAGGTGGGTCTGTGTACACATACATGTGCGCACACACACACACACTTCTTGGAGGCTGCACAGCCAAACCTAGAGAAACAGATGAACTACCACCAGAGGGAACATTCAAGGCTAGCACAAGAAATACCCCTACATATTTACTAATGGACTAAAGCCAGGATCAAAAGAGGTTTTGAGGATGGAAGCAAAGGAAATGACAGCCCCCTTCTGGGATGGAGGACTTCAAGGAGTTGACACTGCAGTCTCAGAGTCTGCACCAAAAACCTTCCCCACTTTTCCTTTAGTAGAAGATTTAAGGGAAGCATAAATCTTGGGAAAAGATTTTTTTCCTATACACTGAGCCTTGCTGACCCTCTTACTTTGGGGGAAACCTTAGCAGGGGAAGCAGAGTCATGAGTTATTCCCTGCTGGCCTGGCAAAGCTTGATACACTTTCAGCATAAGTTTATCAGTGTCTTTGGTGTCAAGCAATTTGGATTCAGAATATTTGAGGAGGCTGTGTCACTGTTACTCAACCCAGGAGAATCTATGTGAAGCTTTATTTTTCTGGCAGGAGAGCTCAAGCAGAACTGAGAAATCCTAGGGATCATTTGCATCCATAATAGGGGGCTTAATTCCCATTGGTCCCCATACCGATAGGTGGAGGAAACCGTTTGCCAGTCAGGCTCTCTCAAGTAGAATTCCCAGAATAATTATAAAGGAATAATTCAGTGACTAGTGTAACAGCACAAATAGCATCTAATTCAGGAACATGAGTTTCTGGGCAGGCTAGCAACCCCAGAGGGACAGACCTGACCTGACAGGGCCAGCAGTTCCCATGCTAAGTGAAATATGCCCAAACACTGGCTGACCAAAACAGAGGGGGGATTTTTTCCAGAGCCTAGCAGTCTCAAAATAGCACTGTGGATTCCCCTTTGGACAGTTTCGTGCATGCCCCACAGGCCCCACCTTTGTACACATTTGGTGCAAAGACTAGGGACACTGGATGTCACTCAGCTCTCCTGTGACTTGATTGGTCACAATAGACAGAATCAGTCTATCAGCTGCCTAGCCTCATTGTGCAGCATGAGGAGAGACAGAGCACATGTAGGCCCAACGGACACTGCTATCAAAGTTCTGTGTGAGCTGCACAGAACGCAGACACATCTACAGTGGAGGATCCATAGAGACACTACTCAAAGAATAAATACTTTGATTTCAAAAGGCTTTCTTGAGTCACAGTATTCAACACTAGGTCACAGCTCCTGAAGGGAAGACTCGCAGGGCTTAACCCAATCAAGCTGGATGAGAAATCATGGTTGGTATACAAGGGGCTATAGTCCAGGGATCAGTCAGAATGGGAGAATCACATAATTCCTCTCCAGGACAGTAAAGGCTGAGGCCTAAGATCTGCAGGGAGTGCACTCAGAGATACCACAGAAGGGGGTCAAAAGTGCAGCTAGCCCTGGACCCATGATAATAGTGGAACTAGTGGGATTAATTTACAGTGGTAATTTGCAGTAAGTGACAGCAGTAAAAACAAGTATTAAGGAAAAAGCAAGAGAAAAAGTAGCTTAATGTTCTTTTTGGGACGAGAGTAAGAAAAGATGGTCAGGAAAATCAAATGTGAACAGCTCACAAAAAAGCAGCAAGTGGAGTTGTGCAAAGAAAGGGGCTAGACAATAAAAAACAGTGAAAAAAAGGCATTGCTGGTCTGCAGTATCTGGAGGAAAAACAGCAGCTGGGCCCCATCCCAACTGGGCTTCCTAACAATCAATCCTTGAGAGTGGGAAAAGCTGCAGCTAGAGGGAGAAACTGGAGTATCAGAGACTTGCTGATTGTGAGGAGGAGAGAACTTAACAGGAAAAACATGCCAGCTGGCAGTGAAACTGCTATGAGGAACACAAACAGCAGTGCCAGCATGAATTAGAGCTTGAGAGATTAAAGGGACCAGAAATCTAGTGAACTAACACAGACCACCAACTCTGGAGAGAGCAGATACGCTCAACTGTTGTCCCCCCAGCAGCAGGGGATTATAGACACTTATCTCGCTGCCTTTGAGAAGGGTTGTGATTTGAACCAGGCTCTCCCACATGGATCAATTCCATTTTCTTACCCTCTTACAAAAAAAAGCACAAAAGCCTACCGCCAAATAGAGGGAACAGACTGTGTCGACAATAGACAATTTAAAGCAGCCTTGAATTTGAGAGAAGGGGTTCATAAGCAAAAAGAGAGCAATTTGTATGGAGGAAAATCAGCTGCGGGGGGGCAGGGAGGGAAGAGAAGAGGAGAGAAGAAGATTACCTCCATGCAGGCTGCAACTAGCACTCAAACACCTACAGTCAATTTCCATGCACAAGAAGGTCTGCCAACACCCATGGCACAGAAGCAGCTAATCGGGGTTGTGAGCCAATTCCAGACCTAGTATAGGAGGTGCCAAAATACCAAACAAACAGTTTCAGCAGCTTCATTAGCCTATGTTGGCACTGTAATCATTGGATGCCAGACCAATGAATTCTTTCTGCATGTGAAAATAACGGAGACAAGTCTGAACAGGGAGCCTGAGGCCTGGAAAACAATCAGTGAAAACACAGAGAGCAGGAATCCAGGACCCATTTAGGAACTCCTTGACTATCTTAGAGGTAGGGGAAAAACCTTAATTTACAGGGTAAGAGGTTATGCCCAGGAGGAGGCTACCAAGCAAGTTGAGAGAATGGGAGCTTCTGAATGGAGCGTTCATGACTAAACATAGGACTTCCCAAGAACAGCGCTGACCCACTAGGGAATCACATTTAATGGGGCTGAACGCAAGACTGAAGAGGTAGGCTCTCAAGACTGGCATCCTTTAATAGTACTAGATATGGGTTTTCAAAGCAGTTTGTCCTCTGGATCCAGACTCAAAGTAGTGAGCACCTGAGCCAGTAAGTGAAGCTCCCAAAGAGACCTGAAACTTCCTTGGCACATTCAGTAGAGAGAGTTTGTTTTCTAACTAAGCCCTGTTCAGCAAGAAAACCTTCTGTCATAACAGATAGTTAAGGGTTAACAAGCTCAGTAACCTGATGAACACCTGACCAGAGGATCAATCAAGGGACAAGATAGTTTCAAATCTCTGTGTTCCTTGTTGGGTCTTTGTTCTCTTTTTGGATCTAAGAGAGGCCAGACATATCTTCAAGCTCTCCAAGTTTTCCTGAAATATTTTCTTCTATTCAGTATAGTGAGTATTAGAAAGGCGGTTTAGTCTTATAATTAATTTCTACATTTGCAATTGTGTGTTTGCTGAAGAAATATCTTTATTTCTGTTTGCTGTTACTTTGATTATTCTGAGAAAGGAGTGGGGGAGGGGAAGCCTCTCCAGGTTTAGAGCTAGACCCTGTATATTTTCCATCTTGGTGTTATAGAGATAGTGTACTTTCTTTCTTTCAATAAAATCCTTTTCTTTTTAGAGCTTGATTGATTTCTTCCCTTGTTTGGATTTTCAGGGGAAGGGGAGGGGGGAAAAAGTGAATCCCTCTTTGTTTGATTCAATGAGTTTGAATCAAGGTATCTCTCCTAAGGACTAGGAGAGGGGAGCAGGGAAGGAGGTGGGGGAAATAGGTTATTTCCCTTTGTGTTGAGATTCAAGGAGTTTGGATCTGTGTTCCCCAGGGAAAGTTTGGGGGAACAGGGAGTGTGCCAGACACTAACAAACTGGCTGGTGGCAGCGTACCAGATCTAAACTAGGATTTTAGTTTAGAGGAGTCCATGCAGGTCCCCATATTGTGGACGCTAAAGTTCAAAGTGGGGAACAAACCTATGACACCTTCAGTTAAAGGAGGTCTGAACAGTGGTTCAGCTCAAAGAGCTGCTGTCCCAGCTCATGCCTGATAGAAGCCAATCAGGAACCCCTCTCTCCTCAGGGTGTGAAGATTCTTCAAACACCTTGGACACAGGGAAAGCCAAATGGCACATACTCACAGAGAAGTAGGTGTGGGCACCAAGAGATGTATGCAAGTGGGAGGTATTCCTCCTTTGGAGGAGTTGTTAAAGTGTACATGTGTCTGACCATATAGTAATACAGGGGTCAGCAACCTCTGGCATGCGGCTCGCCAGGGTAAGCACCCTGGCGGGCCAGGCCAGTTTGTTTATCTGCCGCGTCGGCAGGTTTGGTGGACCACGGCTCCCACTGGCTGCGGTTCGCCGTCCCAGGCCAGTGGGGGTGGCGGGAAGCTGCGGCCAGCACATCCCTCGGCCCGCGGTGCTTCCCACCACCCCCACTGGCCTGGGACGGCGAACCGCAGCCAGTGGGAGCTGCAGTCCGCCGAACCTGCTGACGTGGCAGATAAACAAACTGGCCCAGCCCGCCAGAGGCTGCTGACTCTGTAGTAATATTTTCTCAGCCAGTTCCACCCACTATCTCTGGAAATTCTGCTTCTTTTCAGGCTTGGTTCTGGCACACAAGGTGGAACATAAGGCCCCGTGAGCCGAATCAGCAATGCATCTGGCTTGGCAGCGTTTACCAGGCAAGCTGGTTAGACTGTTGGAGCTCCAGCCTTGCTGGGCCTGTAAGCGTGGTAGGCAGAAGTCTGCTTTAAGTGACAGCCACCAAAGTTGTTTAAGTGTTAAAGGCTAGATGCTGGAGCACACAGTAGTATGTTTGAGGAGAGAACACACAGGGCAGAGATGAGGCACAGGGCTGGTGGTAGTAATTATATGCTGTGGTGACAAAATCTCTAAGATTCAAAGATCAAAATGGACCACAGGCCATATATAGAGTCAATGTACTCTGCAGTGGATGGATTGTCACAAGGATGGTTCTGAGAGAGAGAGTCTCCTTCTGGATTTATACAGTCACCAGACAGCATGAGAGAAGGTCCAGGACAGACAGTGTCTCCTTGGCCATGTACAAGACAGCTTGGAAACTAGCAACCTTCTTCAGAGCTCCTCACTCTTTGCTTAGATCCCCCATCCCAACAACCTCCTCTCCATCTCCACACCTCCTCCCTGGGATCCTCCCTAGAATCCCTTGCCATCCCTCACCTTGTTGGAAAGTTCGCTGAAAAAATTCCGAGCCAGACACACAATTTCCTCTTCAGGGTCAATGAGCAGAGCAGCCATCTCACTCACTTGCCCCTTTACTTTCACCATGTCTTTGAGAATCAGGTGGGTCATCACCAGCCCAGCTGTCTGCCTCACACCTTGACAGGGGTCCCGCAGCCTAAGAGAGAAAGATTCAGTTACACAGGGAGCCAATAGGCCATCTGGCTCCCTCCCGAAGAGCCAAGTCTCGTATTTGTTCAGGCATCCCTGCCACAACCCTTAGCTCTCAAAATTCCCTCATCTGCACAGACCTCCATCCTATCTCCTCAAACCTGGGTTACTATAGCTCCCTCACCTTACTAAGAGGCATTCCCTCCCCTCCCCCCCACCCCCGACATCAGCTGTTCTAAACCCTCCACTCCCAGGGGTGCAAGAAGAGGCTTTACCTGGCATACAGATGGGGGGTCCAGGGCTCCACTAGATTGGGGAAGCGGATAGCTAGGTCTCCTGCTGCAATCATGAGATTGGATCTCACACCTGGTAGGGTGGATTTCTCCAGCATGGTAAACAGAAGGCGCAAATGAGAGTCACAGAACTCAGCACTGAGGGAAAACAGGGTGGGGACAGAGAAGACAAAAGCAAGACTCAATTTTTAGAGCTTCAATGAGAACAGAGCCAAGGGCACTGTCATCGTACTTTCTCCAGAGAAGGGTGCTATGACATAGGGACAAAGTCACTTCTGGCAGATGTTGCTTTAAGAGGTTAGACTGGGGAGAAGAGAGGATTATGGCCACAAGGCTGGACATTACCTGACCATGCAGAGTTTTCCAAGGGCCAGTGCTGCAGCCGCTGAGAGTGCTGGATCGTTGTAGAGCCCAGGGTTATTGCAGATCTTGAGCACCAGGGGAATAAAGGCAGAGAGCAGCTGCTTCTCTGCAGTGGGGAGAAACACTGTCAGATCTGAGAGAGCATACCCCAAAATGTCTCTCATTTCAAAGGAGATCACATATTTAGTCACAAATTACTTAAGAGTCCACACAGATTTGGTGTCCAACTACAAAAGTGAGGGGACAAATGCCATCAGAAATTCAGAATCATGAACCTGATGTTATAAGAAATTCACATGAAAAGGAAATTTCCACAGTATTTTAAGTTTCTTGAAGGAATAATTTGTGTGCCTCATGCTGGTTCTCTCACACATTGTGTCCACTCCTTAGGCCATGGCAGATAAAGAAGTACGGACTGGAGGGGAACACTCATCTGGGGGTCACACTCACCATCCAGCAGCTCTGTATCACAGATGTTGCGGATGAGTTCTGCTTCAGTGTCATCAGCTGAGGCACCTACTAGGCCCAGATCCTCCTCCATGGTGGTCTCATTCTCAATGCTCTGTGCAGAGGGAAGGAAGAAGTTCTTGAACAAAAAAGTTACAGAAAAGACTTTGCATCATACTAGCACCTTTCATGTGGGCTCCAGCCGTGCGATGGGTTAGTGCAAAGTACTTATAGAGCTGTGCTGTGTGGAATGATGCTGAGGTTATGAGTTCAAAGTGCACCTGGAGCACTAGTTTTTTGGGAGGAGGGATAGCTCAGTGGTTTGAGCATTGGCCTGCTAAACCCAGGGTTGTGAGTTCAATCCTTGAGGGGGCCATTTAGGGAACTGGGGTAAAAAAACAAATTAACTGTCTGGGGATTGGTCCTGCTTTGAGCAGGGGGCTGAACTAGATAACCTCCTGAGGTCCCTTCCAAACCTGATATTCTATGATCACAAGGGTGGGATGTGGGTACTGATTAACAGCAACATGATAAAAGCTTACAAGATCAAACACAGGGAGGATTCAACCCATTTGCCCTCTCTAGTTTGAACAAAATTAGGTCTGTCAGTTTGTATTTCATGGTATGGCAACATTGATGAGGGATTTAAAGAAACAAGTCCATAAGACCTCTGATCAGCCAAGACAAACTGGGCTACAACCAGCACGAGGGACTGGTCTAATACCTACAAGCAATAATGGATGTGCAAATCCAAAAGGCCAGTTACTTTGATTGGATGAGGAATTTATAAAAACAGAAGATCAAACTGGTCCTTCCTTTATATGGAGGACACAGTTTACTACTTCCTCCAGATGGTACTCTGGAATAAACACTCATGGGGAAACATCAATGTAACCTAACCCGTTCTGATGATAAACAATAAACATTTGGGAACTGTATAAGCAGGGTGCATGAGGGATAAAGAGAAGAGTTTTCTGGACACAGCAGAGTGGAGGCTTCTGATCAGGAAGAAAACTGTGTGTATATAATATATTTTGCAACTTAAACTAGTGGAAGTCTCCCTCACTGGGCTTTGCAACATATTAGAGTAGGTATGATATATGAACTGTTTTTGTTCTACCATCATTTCCTCTATTTTTAATATAGTTTAAGAAAACTTCTGTTGTATGTGTAATTTCACAGGCTGTTCCAAAGGAACAAGAATCCCTCAACCTCAGAGAGGCTCCAGAAACTCCTTCATCCTTCAGCACCTCCCCCCCCCGCCCCCCACCACTGTGTCTTGGTCAGACAAGGCACAGACAAAAGACATCTGCCACTGAAGTGCATTGCAAAAGTTTGTGTCAGGTGAACACAGAAAAGAAGCCAAAAGGCCAAAGGTGCTGGGGAGTGCCAGTGCCAGGAATTACATGGGACAGGAAGAGAAGAGGGGAGCATAGTTAGGACACCTGGGTTCATTCTCCTCCTCCCCGCCGCCGCATCCCAAACTCAAGGGCATCAGGGGATCTTTAGTGAACATGAGAGGTCAAGACCTCAACCATCTCTGATCTGAAACATATAACAGTGCCCCCAGCACTTTGTTTGAGCACTGGATCAGTACTCTTCGGGGGGGGGGGGGGGGGAGAAGAGAGAGAGAGAGAGACTTAACTGTTGTACAAGGTGGATAAAAACTGAAAAAACTCAACTTTTAAAAATTAAATACAGGTTCATTTTGTATAAATAACTATTTACATTAAATATGAAAATGACAACTTATGTTAAGACCTATTCTTACTATAACATTAAAAACATTTAATTTAAAAATACAAAAAATATTGAGCAGTACATGTTGGCAGCTAAGTTTAAAAGAAAAAGTCAAATCACTGAACCAGAGGAAGTCATTCGCTAAGCACCTGGAACAAGTTTGTTGAAATGCTAAACTAAAATTTGAAAGTAATAGCCTCTTCAGAGAGAATATTTTTTCATTTCAGATTATTCAACAAGTTCAGTTCAATGACTAGTTCACATTCAAAGTTAAAAAGCCAATGGGAGTTGAAAAAGTAGGAAACCTAGTTTTTCCTTTCCAGTCTATGAATAAGAACTAGGTGAGAGGATGAGATCTACCAGTTCTAAAATCGTGAAGAATATGGTGAGCAGAAACAATTACTTCAATTCACCAACTACAGAGGATATTTCATTTGTTTAATAATCAGTTAATTTCAAATGCAAAAACATCTTTTAATAACCGTTTTTCATATGTATCCAGTATATTTAAAGTAGATTTACCTAATAGAAAAACCATTTAAAAATGCTATTTTTGTGCATTTAATTAAATTTGAATTTCCAATCAAACAGAGCTTGACACAAATCACAAGTAAAAAAATTTAGTAAATACTAAAAATCACCAAATTCTAACATTAATGTATCCTCTTGGTTAGCAAAAAGAAGCACTAAATTTAGTGTGAAGGCTATATCAACATGTTTTAATGGTTACCACCAACCAATGATAATCAGCCTCTCTTTAGGAAAAGGGCTAAAAAGTTGTTTTTAAATCTTGTTTTATATATAAAAAAAAAAAAAAAAAAAAAAAAAACACACCAAAACAGCCACACCAATAATTTAATCCATGGTTTCCTGCTTGCTGATTTAAACTGTGATTAGAATCAGTGATTTAAATCAATCCACAGTGGTCTTGCACACCACTCCTTACAAAACAGTTCTCCCTAGAAACTTCCTGGAGCAATGACTGAGGAGGAATGGGCTATGCATATGAAGGAGCTCAATTCTCACCTTGGCACTCTGCTCCTTGGTGCTGTTGACATGTTTCTTGGCTTCCTGCTCCTCCCCAAGGACACGGCGCCTACGAAGCTCTGCACTCACTGCCCGCTCCAGATGCACAACCTGCTGTAAGGCTACATTTCCCACGAGGGAGAGCAGATGTGTCAGCAGGAAGGTAGGGAGAGTGTTGGCACCGCCAGGGATGCTGCTTGGAGAAGTCCCTGGTTCTGATGGGTGGAAAAGGAAGGAGTCAAAATTCATAGAACAACTCCTCTGGACTTACATTCTGTTAATTAACAAGTCTCAATGACTCTGCACCCCACCTCTACATGTTTGGATATCCAGCTCACTGCACCCTCATCCCCTTCCAATCCAGCTTCTTTCGGAGCCACTTCACCATGCCTCCCCAATCTACCTACCCCAGGGGCAGCTGGTTGCAATGCTGCAGGCTATGGGAGCAGACCTCCTCCATCCACCTCACCTGTTTCCACCCCTTGTGGCTCCTGAACCCTCTCTAGAGCCTGATGGCTACAACACTGCAGGATTTGGGCACATATTTCCTCAGGCCCTTCTGCTAATTGGTAGATGAGGGTTATTGCTGACTCCATGAAGGGGATCCAGAGTGTGCTTGGCTGGGCAAAGCCTGGTGAGTACAAAAGAACCACATGTTACACAGGCCAGACATATCAACACCTACCCCATATCCTGAAGCTCACCTGTGGTCACAGCCTCACCTGTGGTCACAGCCTCACTCAGGTGTCTAAACAGCTGGTGTGTCTGCGGCAGCCGGAAAGGAGCATGGTTCTTCCCCTCAGCTGGCTGTAGAGAGAACCCCAGACAGATGGGTAACCTTAGCTTACTCACAACCTCCTCTACCCTCCTTCTCCCTCCCTCTGTGTTGCCGAGGGGCTCATTCTTTTCATACTCATACTACTAGATACCAATGTATTATACTGATGCTAGAGCCATCCAGAATGTTTTGGGGGAGCAATTCTAGAGCCACTTGAGAGCCCAAGCAATACAGAACAAAAGTGGTTCCTGCCCCTTTCTGAAGTTACAATGGTCGCACTGCATCATGCAGGAAGACTGCAGCTATAGGCTAAAAAGGAAGCTTCCAAGCCAAGATGGCCAGTCCGACTTTTGAGCTTGTTCTATCAACTATTCCCTTGGAGTACCACTTGATCCTGCTTTCCAACCAGGTGAACATGTAAATGCTGAAAATATTCTAATGCTATTATATTAATCAACAGAATGCCTTCACCTGGGGTACTATGACCAGTTCAGGTCATATTATTATATAAGGATATAGTAGACCCTCCCCCTTGCCATTTTGAGGACTTAAGAGAAGCAGTTTCCACAGAGAGCAGCACAGAAGCTGGACAAGTGAAGCCAAATTCCCATTCTGTATGCATGGAACCTGGGGCTGTGGAGAGAGTAAGCTGGAAGAGAGGAGTTACTCCTGGGCTGGGAGTCTGACATACTTGGACAGCCAAGCATGGCCAGAATAGCATGGGCACATCTGGAGCTGCCTAGATGCTCAATTCACATAAGCATATTGTTTGGGGTGTGGAAAGTAAGAAAATCAGTTTCCAGCAGTAGGAGATATAGCCTCAGTTGGCTACAATACTATCCCTACAGTCACAATCCAGGTCTGGAGTATCAATGAGGGAGGGAGAGCTGTTACGAGCTTTCTGCCATCTGTAGCCCTAGTTCCTTCCAGAAAGCCAAGCTACTGAGAGAAGCTGTGTGCTGTGGCACAGAAGTAGCCAACTGGGGCTGAGAGAGACTAATATAGGGAGGAAAGTTTGGCATTAAAGCACTGAGTTTCTCAAGGCTTCATTTGTGGCATAGCTAACCCAGTGTCAGTCAGTCTCCAGAGCAGAGAATTCTATTGCACATGAAGAGTAGGTAGATCAACTATTTCTATTCACTCTTTAATGTATGAACAAGTAAGTTAAAAAGACAACTCATTTTAAAAGATAAAAAGCTCATTGTCCCATTATATTGGGGGCAAGGGTTCAGATATTCCTAACATATAAATGTTCAACTGTTTTTGAATACTAGTTAAACAAAAAAACAAAACAAAACACCACAACCACAGATTGAAAACCTCTCTCCCTCAAGAACTTAAGCAGGGATAAGGAACTTATATTTCAGGGCATAGGCCAACTTATAATGGAGGTTAGAGGAAGCAGCTTTCCCTGTGGATGGACCACTTCTCTAAATGAACATTACTTACCTGTAACTGGAGCCTAATGCTTACTGGTTAACCAACTGTAACCATTAAGCCTGGCAGCCCTGTACTGGGCTGGAGCTCCTGGGCTGGGTTGAAGCGGCTCCCCCCAGCTCTGGCCAAACTGGAGCAGCCCTGGCACCACCAGGCCTACCAGAGCTACCTCGGTTAATGGTTAACCAATATAATTTTAATAGTTTAACTGGTTATATTTTTTAAACCGATATTTACATCCCTATTCAAGATGACTACATATTCACACTTATGGGCAACATGCTGACTAGGGCTGGTGATTGGTGGAACTTTCTCTACACAGTACCTGTTGGAGTACACATGCACCACCACCCTTCCACCAGCACTCCCCATAGCATTCACAAACATTCCAAAGTCAAGGATATGTGTGTGTGTGTGTGTGTGTGTGTGTGTGTGTGTGTGTGTGTGTGTGGGGAGGCGGGGTGGGGGTGGGGGGGTGTTTGGTCACAGAGACCCCCTTGGGACTGTCACCTGTCATGCTGGAATTACCACTGAGCCCATTTTCCCTGGCAGCTTGGGACTCCGGAACCCTGCCTTGTTCAGTCAGACATGCTAGCCTGCTGCAACAAAGACCCAGGTCTGGTCCACGCTCCCAAAGCTGCAGACTTTAACCAAAAACTGCTCAGCAGGTCACCTATCTCCAGCACCCAGCGGGATCCAAACCCCAAATAATCCATTTTACTTTGTATAAAGCTCACGCAGGGTCAGCTCATTTATTCATAGAATATCAGGGTTGGAAGGGACCTCAGGAGGTCATCTAGTCCAACCCTCTGGTCAAAGCAGGACCAATCCCCAGACAGATCTTTGATCCAATGGCCCCCCCTCAAAGATTGAGCTCACAACCCTGGGTTTAGAAGGCCAATGCTCAAACCAGTGACCTATCCCTCCCCCACAATGAATGGTCCGCCCTCTATAACACTGATAGAGATGCACAGCTGTTTGCTCCCCTAGGTATTAATCACTTACTCTGGGTTTACTAACAAACAAAAGTGATTGTATTACGTATAAAAAGTAGGATTTAAATGGTTTCAAGTAACAAACAGAACAAAATAAGTTATCAAGCAAAATAAAAGAAAAACATGCAAGTCTAAGCCTAATACATTAAAACTGATTACTGGTAAATCTCACCCTCAGAGGTGTTCCAATAAGCTTCTTTCACAGACTAGACTCCTTCCTAGTCTGGGCCCAATCCTTTCCCCTGGTACAGACTTTGTTAGTTCCAGCAGGCATCTTAGGTGAAAAGCAGGGGCTCTCATGACTGGGACCCTTTTTCTTCTGTTCCACCCCCTTCTATAGTTTTGGCACAAGGTGGGGATCCTTTGTCTCTCTGGGTCCCCACCCATCCTTCTAAATGGAAAAGTAAAGTACCAGATTTAAGATGGATTCCAGTATCATGTGACATCGTCACAAGTCCTGTGAGACCCCAGCCTTCATTCTTCCAGGGCTGGCCTGCATGTACCCAGGAAGGTTTGCAAGTAAACAGAGCCATTCACAACCAATTGTCCTAGTCAATAGGAGCCATCAAGATTCCAAGCCACCATTAATGGCCTACACTTTGCATAATTACAATAGGACTTCAGAGTTATACTTCATATTTTTAGTTACAGATACAAGAATGATACATGCATACAAATAGAATGAACACACTCAGTAGATTATAAGCTTTGTAATGATACCTTACAAGAGACCTTTTGCATAAAGCTTATTCCAGTTACCTTATATTCACACTCATAAGCACATTTCCATAGAACATTATGGAATACACACACCACCCTCTATCACCTCAGTCCCTCATACCACTGACCCAGAGTGGGGAGAAAGACTTAAGGTATGACTGAGAAAAGCGGAGGGGGAGAAAGGCAGGTGGAAAGTGCGAGTATGCAGGCATCTCAAAGAATTCCAGTTACAAGTAATCAATTTTAATTTCTTCAAGAGGCTCTGGATACATTCCCACTTACGTTTAATTTGGCAAGCAGTGCTAAGAATTAGGAGATGGGCACAGAGTCCTAATTAAATTACAACTGAAGAACAGCTCTACCAGACCTAGCATTCACTCTGGAAGCCAATCTAAAAGTATAATGTTTAGTAAATGTATGAACTGACTTCCAAGTAGCAGCTTTACAGATTTCCCCAACAGAAACATGTTTAAGATCAGCAAAATACGATGCCACTGTCCTACTAGGATGAGATCTCACACTAGTAGTCAGAGAAACTGCTGCTAACTTGTAATATTCACGGATAATATCTGGAAATAGTTTGAAAAGACACATGATAATCCATATGATTCTTAACATAAGGAACAAATAACCCAAAAAAGACTTCCTAAAAATCTTTATTTCTATTTAAATAATACGTTAGAACTCTTCTAGCATCTGAAGTATCTAAAGCAGATTCCCCAGTATTAGCATGTGGCTTCTGAAAGAACACTAATAAATTTGTCCTATATGAAACTCAGATGCTATTTTTGGCAAAAACCTGGGATCAGGTCTAAAAACCATCTTATATTTATAAAAAATAGATAAAGGTGGGACTGCCATCAATGCATGAAATTAGCTTACCCTTATGATTGTTTATAACATCAGCCAGAAACACAAACTTAATAGATAAATAAATAACACTACCAAGTACTCAAGAAGGGTCTTCATAAGCATAGATAAAACCAAAATAAGATCGTATGTAGGAACTAGGTCTCTGAAGGGGGGGAAATACATACTAGACAACTGCTTTAGAAATCTTTTAATCATATCATGCACAGCCAACCAACCTACCATCAAAATAAGACAAACAAAGCTGCCAAGCACACTCAGAGAAATTAGATAACCACTCAGACTTTAGATTTTTATTCCTTATATTTTGGAATAGTTAATGTAACTGAGGCCTGGTCTACACTACAGGGAAAAGTTGATCTAAGCTACACAATTTGAGTTATGTGAATAGTGTAACTCAAGTTGACGTAGCTTAGATCTACTTACTGTGGGGTCCACGCTTCACAGCTCCCAGCTGACATCGGTTTCCCATTACTCTTTTAGATCCAGTGGAGTACAGGAGTTGACGGGAGAGCGATCTGCTGCTGATGCATCGATCACCAGGTGTTGATCCCCCAGTAAGTGCAAGATTTTCCCCATCTCCAAAAGACAAATCTAGCTCATTTCAAGTGATAATATTTTCTTGTACAATGTTTTCTAGAATAAAGTGATATCCTGTTCCTTGTTGGTTCACAGTGTATTAGTCAGAGTCCAATAGTCCAGGCCTGTTAGATGAACATTCTGGAAATCCAGATGAAGAATTCTACATGCTGCTTAGACAATTGGTCTAGAGACAAGGGAAGTAGTTTGTGCATCTCCCATGACAGCAGGTCTGTACCATTGCTGATCCCTGCCAGGCTGATGTGACCAGGATCAGCCTCCTCTTATCTTCCTCACCTTCTGAATTAATGTAAAGGAGGAAAAAGTATACAGAAGGCCCTCTCTCCAATGCATTAGAAAAGCGTCTGAGATGGGCTGACTGTTGTTGCCTACTCTTGAGCAAAAAAACAGATGACACTTTCTTTTTTACAAGCAGGTTTAACAAAGATTCATGACAAGCTAACTCCAACTGGAGAAGATCTCTGTATAAGCAGTCCTTTAATGACCACTTATGCATCTGAAAGCTTTCCCTCAGCTGAGCCTGATCTGCCAACACTCTCCCCTGTCAAATGCAGAGCCATCAGACAGATGTCTCGTGGTATGCCCCAATCCCAGACTGGTTGCCTCAGCACACAGAGCTGAATCAGCACCTCTCTGCTGGACATAACCCAGCCATTGTCTTGTCCATCACTACCTGCATAACTTTCCCCATTAGATGAGGAGGAAAAGAAGATTTGAGAGCCAGATGAATTGCCCACACTTCTAAAACATTTATGGGCAAATTCTTTTCTTAGGACAGCCAGTGATCTCAAAACTGTCAGAAGGCTCAGTGAGGTCTCCATTCATTGTCTGACGCATCAGAGGTTATTGTGACCAATGGGGAGAGAGGACTGAACAGAACTTCCTTCAAAACCATCAGTTCTGTTCATCCACCACATCAAAGAATCAAAAATGTGCTGTGGCATGGTGACTAGCATATGAAGTTTATTCAAGTTTGGTTTGTAAATTTGAGCCAATCAATTTTGCACTGGATTCAGAGACGTTCAAACCGAATGACATAAGTAGTCACTGCCGTTATTACCCATCAGACCCAAAGTGAAAATTAATATCTGGGTTTGAGAACTACCAATCTTCAGAAATCTTTCCTTTGAAAGGAAAACCCTTCCTGCTACAGAGTTCACCACTGATCCTATAAAGTGGATTCTCCGAGTTGGACAGCAAATAGACTTCTTGACATTTATAAGCAGTACTAAATCTGTAAGAAGAGACGCTTTAAATTGAATGAGAGTCAACAGATCTGTGCGCAAAGCCTACTTTACCAGCTAATCATTTTAATATATCGATAAGCAAAGACACCCTCTTTTCTAAGATATACCACTACCTCTGAAAGGCACTTTGTAAAGACCCGTAGCACCATAAAGAACCCTAGGACCTCAAAATGAAGAGGTCAGTCCCATGACAAAACAGAGGTACTTCTGATGACTGAGCTGAATAGAAATATGCATCCTAGAGAGCTCTGAACCTATCCATGCTTGAGGGTGAGGGAACAAACAAGGCTAGGGTTAACATTTGGGACCGAAACTTCCAGATGGATGTGTTCAGCTTCCTTATATCTAAAATAGGGCAAAAAGCCCCATCTTTTCTCTGCACCAGGAGATAACTTGAATCCCAAAGATCTTTGGGAACTTCATTTATAGCTCCCATTAGAAGCAATCCCTGAACTTCTGACAGAATTCGTGAGATGGTTCCCTGAAAAGGGGAAGGTTGGAGGAACTGAAAGGAGACAGTGTTTTGAACTGTATTGCATAATCCTTTCCTATTATTTCTAGTTGACCAATGGTCTGGCCTGTCTCCAAACAAAGGGTAGAAAGGAATTTTGCAAGTTGGTCCTCAAATCTCTACCCTCACATCAAATCTACAAGCCATATTCAATGAAGAGGAGAAAGCAGATTGCTTCTACTTAGGTCCGGGCCTAAAAGACTTCTTTTGTTGAGACTGAGAAGTAGTAAGTTACTGGTGTTGCAGTTGTTGAGTTGAGAAATATGAAAATGATTGTGGATAAGATTGCCTCCTGTAGTGAAAAGCAGTAGATGGTCTCCTTTTAGTAGTAGGATATAAACCAAGTGATATACTGCTCTATCTGTTCTCAATTTCTCCAAAAGTTTGCCCCTTTTCTTACTAAAGAGAGACCCTCATAACGAAGATCTTCAACTTTAAATCTAGCATCCACAGCCAATGAAGACCGTAACCATACATGTCTACAGGTGACAGCAGATGCTAAAGCCCTAGTCACAGAGCCAGAAGTATCAAAAGTAGCCCCGAGGACTCGTTTTGCTAATGCTACCCTCTTAGAAGCTCAGAATGTGGCAAATTCTCTGCACCTCTGGTAATTCTAAAATGAAACAGTCATTTTTCCCCCCCAGAGGTAAAACTGGTAGTGGGGCATTACTGTTGGTAATTGGCTACTATTGTCTCTTCTTCATCACTGATTACTAGTTTCCTTGGTAAGGTAACAATGTCTTCCCTTCTCTATCAGCAACAGTATGGACTTGAGCAGACCTAAATTATTACTTGCTGTTGAAAACAAAGAATGTGGCATAGGGTAAATAGGGAAATATGAAACTGCCCATGTGGGAGCTCAGTTTGTCTGCCTTCTTAGAGATGGACTGTCAGGAAGCAGGAGCAGCCCAAACTGCTTTAGCAGGTTGAAAATGTATCCAAAATAAGCAGACATCGTACTTCTCAAAGGTGCTCCTCAGATGTCAAATACTGGATACAATGTCTCTTCAACAACAAAAGGCAAGTTCAAAGTAGATGCCATTCAGTCCATCAACTCATGGAATTGTAATTCATCCTCTGAAGGAGACGAAAATATGAGCATTGTTTCTGCTTTATCCACTCTGGTGGATTTGCAACTGGAGCCAGATGTTCCAGGAGAGGGACCAATTCCTCTTCTTGCTCAGAGGATGTGTCTGGTACTATTGTTTGGGCTGCAGATGGATCTGGGGACATCGGATCCGAAGAGATCACTTTGACTGGATCCTTTTCAGCTAGGGCCTCACCACCCAACTCATACTGTGGATGATCCAAAAAAAACCCAGAACACCTCTTCTGGTGGGGCCCATTAAGGCCATGTTGCCCAGGACTGTCAGTCTCTCCAGTAATCTGGAAACATATCTATAAAATAAGGATATACAAACTGTCCATAAGGTTACAGGAAAACAGTTCTAGGTGGAACAAACTGACTGTTCAGGTCTTCTAAATCCATCTTGATCCTCTTGTAATTGTAGGTCTGATTTTAGAGCCACAATGGCTCTTACCAGAGATAACAGCACTGCTGGGCAGGGAGGGGCATAGAAGAGAAATAAAAGGCAAAAAAGGTCTGTCTGGTGATCCAGCAGGAGTCTTAGGAAAAGGAAGAGGAAAAAACTGTTCTGGGGAAAACCTCAAAATATCCTCTCTCCTATCCACTTCTCAAGAGTATCTTGAGATCGTGTCTTACTAATCTATTAGAGTTCTTTGAAGGGGTAAACAAACATGTGGACAAGGGGGATCCGGTGGACATAGTGTACTTAGATTTCCAGAAAGCCTTTGACAAGGTCCCTCACCAAAGGCTCTTACGTAAATTAAGCTGTCATGGGATAAAAGGGAAGGTCCTTTCATGGATTGAGAACTGGTTAAAGGACAGGGAACAAAGGGTAGGAATTAATGGTAAATTCTCAGAATGGAGAGGGGTAACTAGTGGTGTTCCCCAAGGGTCAGTCCTCGGACCAATCCTATTCAATTTATTCATAAATGATCTGGAGAAAGGAGTAAACAGTGAGGTGGCAAAGTTTGCAGATGATACTAAACTGCTCAAGATAGTTAAGACCAAAGCAGATTGTGAAGAACTTCAAAAAGATCTCACAAAACTAAGTGATTGGGCAACAAAATGGCAAATTAAATTTAATGTGGATAAATGTAAAGTAATGCACGTTGGAAAAAATAACCCCAACTATACATACAACATGATGGGAGCTAATTTAGCTACAACGAGTCAGGAAAAAGATCTTGGCGTCATCGTGGATAGTTCTCTAAAGATGTCCACGCAGTGTGCAGAGGCGGTCAAAAAAGCAAACAGGATGTTAGGAATCATTAAAAAGAGGACAGAGAATAAGACTGAGAATATAGTATTGCCCTTATATAAATCCATGGTACGCCCACATCTCGAATACTGTGTACAGATGTGGTCTCCTCACCTCAAAAAAAGATATTCTAGCACTATAAAAGGTTCAGAAAAGGGCAACTAAAATGATTAGGGGTTTAGAGAGGGTCCCATACGAGGAAAGATTAAAGAGGCTAGGACTCTTCAGCTTGGAAAAGAGGAGACTAAGGGGGGGACATGATAGAGGTATATAAAATCATGAGTGATGTTGAGAAAGTGGATAAGGAAAAGTTATTTACTTATTCCCATAATACAAGAACTAGGGGTCACCAAATGAAATTAATAGGCAGCAGGTTTAAAACAAATAAAAGGAAGTTCTTCTTCACGCAGCGCACAGTCAACTTGTGGAACTCCTTACCTGAGGAGGTTGTGAAGGCTAGGACTATAACAATGTTTAAAAGGGGACTGGATAAATTCATGGTGGCTAAGTCCATAAATGGCTATTAGCCAGAATGGGTAAGAATGGTGTCCCTAGCCTCTGTTCATCAGAGGATGGAGATGGATGGCAGGAGAGAGATCACTTGATCATTGCCTGTTAGGTTCACTCCCTCTGGGGCACCTGGCATTGGCCACTGTCGGTAGACAGATACTGGGCTAGATGGACCTTTGGTCTGACCCGGTACGGCCTTTCTTATGTTCTTAAGAGTAGGGGATTTAGATCTTGCAACCATCAAGGTCCTTCTCTTCCCATCCCCAAGCGATCTCTCACTCATATCAGATGAATGATCAGATACAGCACAGTGAAATGTCCTCTTTGGATCCAACATCAGTGCTGGGGTTAATAAAAACATATGCGTCACTGGCTCTGGGGAAAGTTTTCTGTCTGTAATCCTGGACTTGCACAGGGATTGCGGAACCACCTCAGCTCTTATAGCCATAAAAACTGTAAAAAACAGATTTGAATCTTAAGGATCCAACAAAACTGATCCACAGGACCTAGCACTGCTAACATTGACCATTTTATACCTAGCCTTCTTCTTTGGAATGGAAATTAGTCAGGACAGCTTTAATATAGGTTCCTTAGCTGCAGTCTGAACAGATGATGCCTTAGCAGCTTTCATAGAAGGATCCCTGTCACAGGGTACGCCACTCACCATAGGTGGCACCTCCTCCTGGCTGTTCTGGGGAATAGCTCTCTTCCAGGTCCAACAACTCCCCTTGTGGTCTCTCAACCTAATTATCTTCTCTCTCACTCTGTGGCCCCTCTCTCACTCCAGGACCTGCAGCTTCCTCTTTGTAACCTGGCCTGATGGCCAAGTCACTGTGAGGTTTTCCCCTTCTGGCCTAGTTTCACTGGACCTGCTGTCCAGGTACTGCCATTCTGTCACTGGCTGGTAGGGGAATCCAGGCATGCCCACTACTCTGGGTTCCAACCCAGGAACCCTACAACATGCAGCCACAGTCTGTGCAGCCCCCCAACCTTGCTGCTCTCTCTCTGCCCTACTTTCTACCCACTTTCCACATGCTCTCTTCTCCATCACTCTCTTTTCTGAGTACACCCTTACCTCAGGCCAGGCTCTCAAGGTCCTGCTCTTTCCCTGGGTTCCCTCCTTCCCCCTCTAATGCAGAGTGGCTGCAGACTTCCTCACTGCCTCCATTTCTGTTGCCAGCTCCCCGGCTTTATACTAGCCCAGCTCATACCTGCTCAGCTGAGTGTCATCTTCCAATCAGGGGTTAATTCTCCAGCTTAAGCTCTTCATTTGTGGCCTTTCACACTAATGGGCCCTTTCCTAGCTTCCTCTTTCAGAGCTGGTGTGGATTTGAACACATCACGATTTTTATGAAGCAACTGCAGAATGTGGAACCCCCCCCCCAAAACCACTTCTTAGGCACCTTAGCCTTACTTGATGATGCAGTACATGCCAACACAGACCCCCCCTTAGCCTTAGGATCTGAAGGCATCCCAGCCAAAACCAGAAGGCCTAGCAGTGAGAGCTGCCTTAATCAGGTGCACCTACAATAAGTTCTGCCTCCCCTTATGTGCTCTGTGTGTTAAGATCCAACAGATGGAACACCAAGAAGAATGGCCTTCTCTGAGGCACTTAGATACATCAGATGCCAGGAAGACCACTAGGCAGGAAGCAAAATCTCTTGAAGCCCGCTTTTTTTCCAGATCTGCCATCCCACGAAACGCAGCCAAAAAAATTAACTATTTAACACTACAACTGACAAGGCACTAAGGTAGAAGAAAACCCTGGATCCTTAGGATTGGAGCAATTCACTTCTATCTGGTGCTTGCAGTTGGAAGCAACTGAGATGGTGAAGGGCGCAGTGCTCATTTATATAGCCTTGAACTCAATGTTCACAGACACTGAGGGGATGGGCAGGAGGGAGTGCGTGTGGGCTCCAACAGGCATTGCTTGGAGAAGGGTCCACTCAGGCAGCACATTACCCACAAATGGGAATATACAGAGCTACCATGAAGAATCCCGATTTATCCTGCTAGTTTATGAAAGTCTCCTTACTACACGTCCACAGATCCATACTATGGGTTTTGTCCACCACTGGCAAGGCTAGCCATAATCCTTTTCTGTCTACACCAGTGTCTAAATGAGACTTCCTTGTAGAGGACAGCCCCTATTCACAATTTCAGGGGATTAACTTTTCTTTTTCAAATGTCTGTTTTCAAAGTCCAAGCAGCCAGTCTGAGCCTGTTGGGTCTGAATGCAAAACAAGGTCTTAAATCAGAAGATAGATTCCATAACACAGAATATCAGTAGACTGGATGTTAGACTGATTGAATCTGAAAAAAAAAAAAAAATCAAGGCCTCTTGGGTCAGCAAAGGGTGTTCAATATCACTAAAGCCCTTTCTAAACCTTTTGGATGGCCCTGTGGGCAAGACAGAGCAAAAATACATTCAACAACCTGGTTGGCCATATCTGAGACAGGCTCTCCCATTGCATCACCTTTTTCTGGAAGGGTAGTAGACAGCAATCTGGGAGCCTTGGTATTGGTCTGGGGAGCAAAAAAGCTCTATTGTGTCCCAATTCTTAAGCCTAGGGCTGCAAATACCTAGGAGTGTCCACCTATAAGGGACCACTTCACTTGCTGTATTCTCTGGGGATTGAGCCAGTCCACTGCACTGTTTGACCTTCCCTTTACATGTAAAACTTCAAATGCAATTCTTCCACCAATATAAACAAAAGGTCTGAACCTGATGCTATGAGAGAGTTTAGGACACATGGTTTGAAGGAACAGACTCCCCAGCTGGTCAAGCTGGCCTCCAGCTCAATTACCACTCTGGAAGCTCACTGATGGGAAAACAATTGGAGACTCTGCTGTCCTAGTTTCCACCAAATGAAGTTAGCCTTACCTTGCCAGTGATGGACAGAAATGGTTCCACTTACACCTTCCAGTCTACATTGTGGAGGCATCATATGGATGTGTGGACCTAGACTTGATAAATACCTATTTTCCTATGAATCAGATGCTAACGAATAGATCTAACAATGGCAGCTCATCTAAGATGCCCAAGATTTCTGGTTCTGGGGCACTCACTTGCAAAGTACTAGCCTTACCTTGTTGCTGCTGGCAAGTTTGGCGATGGCACTGCACACTTCTTGGGCGAGGCGATAGTCTTCAATTACCTTCTCATCTAGCCCAGTCATCACCAGAACATCGAGGTTACTGCCCACAATCTCTGGCTTTCCCCTTAGTGGCAGTGGTTGGGGGAAAATGCATGCAATTAGGTAGGGTTGCTCTTGAAAGCTTACATCAAATATGTGAAAACAGCTAAAGTTTACTTTGTGCCCCAGGGAAGAGGGGGGACGTGAGCCTGAGGAAACAGCTGCCAACTGACATCAGCTGAGAAACAGTAAACCAAATTCCAGGGGGTGGGGTATTACATATGCTCTGGTGGGGGGCCAGCAGCATTGAAACAAGGTAAACTGGACAATCCATCACCTTAGCTGAAACAATGTTGCAAACCTCTTCTCCTCAAGAGCAGAGAAGATGTTTTGGGTAATGAAAGGAGAAGCAGCAGCAGCTGACATTCTTACAGGAGGAGGAGTCCAGCAGCTCAGGGTAGTTCTGCTCCCTCCTCCCATCCGGGGGGGGGGGGGGGGGGGGCGAGAGAAATGGGTCAGTCTGCTTTGCAAATGCTGCTGAAAAAGTTACCCTAAGGCTGCGCAGCAGTAATATCTTTGAGGATCTATACTTAACACTTGTGACATGATCTGGCTGCAGCCCCTGGGATGAAGGGTGCACTACATGGACCTCACTGGGGATTCTCCAGTATAACATCAAGAGTTCTGGAAACACCTGCCAGGTGGATCACTGGCTGATGCAGTAGTGGATGTGAGGACCAGTGGGGGCAGGTATGTGCTCTCAAGGGTCATTGGGTTGGGAGATAAAGAACAACCCCCCGCCCCTCCCCCCATGTCCCAAAATGTAAAACTATCTCCTGCCCTGACCAAAGTGGGGATGGAAAGATACATCTCCCCTGCAATGTCAAAAAGTCTTCAAATACCCCTATTCAGTAGCTTCCCCCATCTGTACAATGCAGCTGTAACTAGGTACCCAGAACTGTAGTATAACATACCATAAAAAAGGGAAGGTAGCCTAGCTTAGAACACTGGGAATTCAGTATCAAGTTAACAACCTAGAGAACCTGGGGCTGGTGGGGGACAGTATTTTGATGTCTAATTCAAGTATTCATTTCTGAATGATCCATTTCTGCAGAAATCAGGGTCCTTGCCACAGAATCTAGAGCCAGATGCTGCAGCCCACAAAGGCACATATAAATCAACTCTGGGAAGACTCCTTGCTTTCACAGGATCAGTACTGATACAGAAAGACCTGAACTATGGGCTCACCGTGCCATCATCCCCAGCAGCATGACAGCAGCACAGCGCTCCAGTGCTGAACACTGTGATTTCTCAGTGAACTGCTCCCAGAGCAGGTGGACCACAGGTGGCTTTATTTCATCTTTCTGCACAAACTCTGAGATCTGGAGAGAAAGGGGACAAGAACTAAGGATGCAAGAATACAGCAAGTGGGACATGTTTCACACCCTCATGAGGGGATCTTATTGGGATGGCTAGATTACTGTGATGTGATGGGGTATACAAACCCCACACTGAAGAACAAGGGAGCTTCCCAAATGACCAGTGCCTAAAGGCCCCTCCCTGAGGGAAGGGAGGGACAGATTTTGACGCACACTAAGAGGGAATTATTCTTATTTCTTATCATCACAGTTTATTTGGGTTAATTCCACTTGCTTTTTGCTCATGGACTACCCAGGAAGAAGAGAGACCTTAAAGCAGCCTGTCCAGACGGCCACGGTCACCACAGAGGCAGAGCAGCCTTTGGCACAGGGGCGGGCAAACTTTTTGGCCTGAGGGCCGCATCGGGTTTCCAAAATTGTATGGAGGGTTGGTTAGGGGAGGCTGTGCCTCCCAAAACAGCCGGGTGTGGCGTAGCCCGGCCCCACTCCCTATCCAACCCCTCCTGCTTCTCACTCCCTGACGGTCCCCCTGGGACTCCTGCCCCATCCAACCCCCTGACCGCACCTGGAACCCCTGCCCTTGACTGTCCCCCACCACCCCATCCAATCCCCCCCCCACCCCTTTCCCCATTCAACCCCCATTCCCAGCCCTGACTGCCCCGACCCCTAGCCACATCCATGCCCCCAACCACCACCCTGAACTCCCGTCTTCTCTCTCCAACCTCCCCTGCTCCCTGATTGTGCAGCCTGGAGCACTGGTGGATGGCAGCACTACAACCACACTGTCTGGCTGGAGCCAGCACAGCACAGAGCACCGGGTCCGGCCCTGGCTCTTCAGCTGCAGTGCCCCAGGAGCTCGTAGCCCGCCGCCCAGAGCATTGTGGCAGGTGAGCTGAGGCTGCGGGGGAGGGGCCGGGTGCTAGCTTCCCAAGGCAGGAGCTCAGGGGCCGGGAAGGAGAGTCCCACGGGCCGGATGTGGTCCATGGGCCATAGTTTGCCCACCTCTGCTTTGGCAGGATACACCCAGTGGGGAGAACACAATCCCAGCCACAAGGAGGCACCAGCAGCAGTCAACCCCTTCACAGCGAGCAGGACAAAGGCTCAAAATCTTGGACAGCATCTGAAGCAGGGTGGGACTAGTACTTACTATTTCCCCTAAGCACTGAATGGTCCCTAGTGATGCATCTACCATGAGGAGGGAAAGAGACCGCACCAGACTCTCCGCCCTGGCCCTGTACAGGAGATAAGCAAACAAAAAGGCAATTTACATGCAACTGCCTCCATGATCCAAATTCCACACACAGCAATCCAGTCCCTGAAGTGTAGTGTGCATGCACCCCCTTCTCCCAGCAGGATGGATAAACATCTGGGAATAGGGAACCAAGAGATGCTCACATGAAAGCCATTCTCAGAACAGAGAATATAAACACAACAGCAAGGTTCAGAAAAAGCATTAGGGAACTGGCAGTGATCTCATTAAGACGGGCAAAAACATCTGTTTTAGGTCCCATGGGAATGGAAAGATATCCAGCAGCACAGTGCAGCCTAGAACTGCACAAGTGTAGGTAATGACTCAGAAGGAAGAGCATCTTTACGGACAGAGTTGCACGGGCAGCTATGGGGAGCCCGCCTGGAGTTGCAGACCTTCCACCTGCCCTCGACCAGGCGGGGACATGGCTGGGGCTGCTCTGAATCCTCCTCCCTCCCGCCAGGCAGGTGGAGGGTCTGCCACAGGTCCCCAGCTGGGCTCTACGCTGGCGTGTACGTGGGTGTGTGACTACCAGTGGAGCTGCCACGGGGCTGCTCAGGTCCCGTGCCTAGGGCGGGTGGAGGGTCCACCATGGCTCCCCACAACTGCCTGCCTGGCTCTTACTGTAGCCAAGCTGTGGCTCTGAGCCACCCTCCTCCCTAGCCGGAGCCGGGTCAGGGAGAGCCCCTGACCAGGGCAGGTGGAGGGACCCAGGCTCCCCACAGCTGGCAGCATGTCCGTCCCCAATCCAGCTCTGGCTGAGGAGGGGGGCAGCTTAGAGCCGCAGCCCAGCCACGGTAAGAGATGGACAGGCAGCTGTGGGGAGCTGCAGTGGACCCTCCACCTGCCCTGGTTGGGAGACCCAAGCAGCCCCCAGGCTCCTGTCCCCGCCCCCCAGATCCCTGACCAGGGCAGGTGGAGGGTCCGTGCCACAGTTCCTCACAGCTGCCTGCCCAGCTCTTACAAATTTTGTATCCGGGCAGGGTTGAGGCTGTATCTGCATCAACACTTTATCCGCGGACCATTTCTGCAGATGCCTGCGGATTTGAAGGGCTCTACTTACTGACTCAAAGTACCATTGTATTCACAGCCTACACACTACTGTAATAATCTTTGTAGAAAGTATGCCTTGTGAAGTATTTGAAAAATAAAACTCTGTTCAATAACACCATGGAGAAATGTATGTAGTAATATTATTTATAAAATCATGAATGATGGTCAAAACCACACAGCTATATCCTGAACAAAGAAGTGTGCATTAACCTGAATTTACAAACAAGTCAAACAGGCTCCTCGAGAGAGAAGAGATGGCAAGAGACAAAGCAAAATATGTATTTCAGCGAACATAAATGAGAAGAACGAACATGGAGCTTCCTTCACTACCAGACTCCATGTTGCCTTCTTTACTGTTTGAATAAACTTTGTTTTGAGAGGTAACCCTCAGAAGAACCCACCTCAAAGGTTAACTGGACTATACAAGAAAAGGGCAGAAAACCCCAAGCTCTCTTTCACCTAAGAAAATAAAGAAAGCAACTCATGACTTTTTGGGGGGAGGGGGGGGGGGGGGGAAGAGAAGAAAGAATCCTGACCTGAGAATTTGATCACCCATGTTGCTAGGAACATATGGTAAGGAAAGTTACCGTGAACCAAGTCTAGCTTGTTAAGTTTTAAAACACTTTCTAGTAGTTATCTTTATTTCTCTTGTAACCATTTCTGACTTGATTACCTCATACCTGAATTCACTTAAAATTAGGGCTGATGATTAATTGCAGTTTTAATCACACTGTTAAATAGAATACCAATTGAAATTTATTAAATATTTTGGATGTTTTTCTACATTTTCATATATATTGTATTTTAACTGAAATCAAAGTGTGTATTATTATTACAAATATTTGCCCCGTAAACAATAGTATTTTTCAATTATCCTCATACAAGTACTATAGCGCAATCTCGGTCATGAAAGTGCAACTTACAAATGTAGATTTTTTTTTTTTTTTAAAACATAACTGCACTCAAACAAAAGTGTTTAAATTTTAAAAGCCTACAAGTTCACTCAGTCCTACTTTTTGTTCAGTCAAATCGCTAAGAGAAACAAGTTTCTTTACATTTATGGGAGATACTGTTGACTGCTTCTTATTTACAATGTCACTTGAAAGTAAGAACGGGCATTTGCATGGTACTGTTGTAGCCGGCACTGCAAGGTATTTGTGTGCCAGATATGCTAAACATTCCTATGCCCATTCATGCTTCGGCCACCATTCCAGAGGACATGCTTCCATGAGCATGATGCTCGTTAACAACAACGATAAATAAAATAATAATAAAAAAAATGCTTAATTAAATTTGTGACTGAACTCCTTGGGGAGAACAGTATGTCCCCTGCTCTGTTTTACCTGCATTCTGCCATATACAGTAACTTCTCACTTAACGTCGTCCTGGATAACATTGTTTCATTGCTGATAAATTAGAGAACATGCTCATTTAAAGTTGTGCAATGCTCCCTTATAACATTTTTTGGCAGCTGCCTGCTTTGTCCACTACTTGCAGAAACAGCAGCCCGTTGGAGCTAGCTGGTGGGGGCTTGGAATCAGGATGGACCCGGCAGTCCCCCTCCCCCAAGTTCCCAGTGCGGCAGCCACCCAGCAGGCTATCAATTACTGGTCAGTTCAGCTGTCCCTCCCCTCATTGCCCGGTGCTGATCTTGCCTCCTGCTTGCTGTGAGGAGAGGGGAAGGAGGGGTGCTAATGTCAGCGTGTCCCCCTCCCTCAGCTCCTTTACCCCATCTCCACAGAACGCGGGGGGGGGGGGGGGAAGAAGAGACAACAGGACTCAGGGGGCTTGCTGGAAGCAGCTGCTGTCTCAACTTGCTGATCTACTTAAAAAGGCAGTGTACTTAGAGTGGGGTCAGCGTACTTAAAGGGGCATTGCCCCTTTCTCACACACACACGGTGTGTGTGTGTGTGTGTGTGTGCGCCATGCTGTATCTCCTATGTCCATTTGTACTGCCTTGTAGAGTGTGAGGCTACATTAACAACGTGTTAACCCTTGACAGCTCAGCTGAGTGCTAGTTCATCGTTTACCAGTAAGGCATTCCCTGGGAAATATCCCACCCTTGACTCCACCACCTCAACCAAGCTTCACAATCATCCTAACCTCCATTTACATTAATTCTTTTGGGGAAATTGAATTAGCTTAACATTGTTTCACTTAAAAGTAGCATTTTTCAGGAACATAACTACAATGTTAAGTGAGAAATTACTGTATTTCATGTTATAGTAGTCTCAGATGATGGCCCAGCACACGTTCATTTTAACAATACTTTCACAAAACGAGAAGTAGGTACCAATGTGAGATTTCTAAAGATAGAAACAGCACTTGACCCAAGGTTTAAGAATCTGAAGTGCCTTCCAAAATCTGAGAGGGATGAGGTGTGGAGAATGCTTTCAGAAGACTTAAAAGAGCAACACTCCAATCTGGAAACTACAGAACCCGAACCACCAAAAATCAACCTTCTGCTAGTGACATCTGACTCAGATCATGAAAATGAACGTGCATCGGTCTGCACTGCTTTGGATTGTTATCTAGGAGAACCCATCATTAGCATGGACACATGTCCCCTGGAATGATGGTTGAAGCATGAAGGGACATATGGATCTTTAGCGCATCTGGCACATAAATATCTTGTGATGCCAGCTACAACAGTACCATGAGAATGCCTGTTCTCACTTTCAGGTGATATTGTAAACAAGAAGTGGGCAGCATTATCTTGTTCAGAATTGGCTGAACAAGAAGTAGGACTGAGTGGACATGTAAGCTGTATAGTTTTACATTGTTTTATTTTTGAGTACAGTTGTGTGTGTAAAAAAAACTGCAAAAAACCCACCTACATTTGTAAGTTGCACTGTCACAAAGATTGCACTACAGTACGTGCATGAGGGAATTGAAAAATACTATCATTTTTACAGTGCAAATATTTGTAATAAAAATATATGCTTTGATTTAAATTAGAACACACAATATATGAAACTGTAAAAAACATCCAAAATATTGAATACATTTCAATTGGTATTCTATTGTTTAACAGGGGGATTAAAACTGCAATTAAGAAAATTAATCATGATTAATTTTGAGTTAATTGCATGATATAACTGTGATTGACAGCCCTAGTTGTAATTGAAATCAATACATTTGAAAATGTAGAAAACACACCCAAAAATATTAAACAATAGAATACATTTATTTAAACAGTGCGATTAATCGTGCAATTAATTTTTTTAATCACTTGACAGCGCTACTTAAAATCCTATCTTCTTCAATCTAAATCAATCCAGTGTTTCGTAACTCCAGTTAAAGTAGCAAACCTTTACAGGGACAACGGACCTTTAACATCTGACCTGCCCAGGGGAGGGCTGGACCACACAGAACATGTTTTCAGGACTGGGAATGGGTTGGGGACAGCTGGCAAGTACTAATCAATGCTGGTGGAAGCCAGAGTGTGACTGGAGTGTTGCTGACTGGCTGCTGGACCAGGGCTGCAGCTATACACAGACACACAGGGTGTGACCTACATGTTGGCAAGCTGTTTGGGAGTGGCCCAGCTTGATAGCTACAACAGCAAAGCATTGCAAGGCACTCAAGGTTGCAGGGCAGGCAATGACAACCCCTCAGTGGTCTGGATTGCACACCCCCCGCGCAGCTCAGCGCCCACTAGCATTTCAGCTCAGTATGAAGTTTGACCACTGTTCATACTCCACTTCCAACAACACCTCCTAGGAGATATAGCCTCTGATTTGGGGGTTCCATACCTTTCCGAGTCCCCACTGGGGCTCAGGTAGAGCCTCCTGTAGGCGCTTAGCACAGTCTCTCTAATACCTGGCTCCTTAGACCATATAAGAGGAAGCATCCTTTGGACTCCATGCAGTGCCTGGGGGACACCAAACTGCGAGACTGTCACAAAGAACTCAATGGCCTCCTGCACCACTAGGGGGAGTAGAGAGAAATGTCAGTTCAGCTTTACACAGTCCCGGGCAGAGACATCATTAAGAAATAAATTATGTACCCATTGTTCTTCCAGCAAACCCATAACCCACATACCAAAGATCCCCTCCCCCCCGCCACACTATTGTCCCCTCCCCTGTGGAGCAGAGACGTGGCTACTACAGCACTTTCAGCAGTGTCCAGTGTCCGAAAAAGAACCCCCCCCTCCCAAAAAAACAGAACCAAACACCCTGTATTTGATTATGAATTGAGAACGTTTCCAGAGCCATGGCCTGCAATTTTTGAACAAAAAGCATTTTGAAACAGATTTTTTTTCCCCCCATAGTAGCTGTTTTAAATCACTTGCTATTTCTTCCCTACTGCAGCTACTGAGCAGCATGCCTGCCAGCCACACACTGTTGTACAAGAAAATGGTATAACTGATCCAGTTGCTCCATAGCCTCTTTCTCTACCAGCCTATAGGAGCCCCAGGCAGAGTACAATAAGAGCTTGACTGGCTCCATCAGAGAGCAAAGATGCTTCCTGGGGCCCCCCTGCTGCTGCCCAGCAAACCAGAAGAAAAAAGGTGGCCAGGGAGGGGGGGGGGGGGAGGGAAAAAAAAAGAATTATTTACAGCTTTCTGATTCTCCTCCCCACCTCTTACACAGGTTTAGTGCACCCCGAGGTCTGTTCCAACATGAACCAGCTGGCTATTGCTCCCAGGGGCCATACACCAGCTGTGATTAGCCACAGCATAGCATGCACCTCCAGCCACTCTCCTCCTTGCTCTTCTGCACACCTGGGAACTGTGCAGCATGGCAACATAGAAGCCAGATATGCTGGCTCTTTGTCTATAGCAGGGAAACACCCAACAAGAGAGCTGCAGGGGGGTGTCCACTATTTGAATACCACCCAAGCAGAAAAGGAGAACAGGGCAGAGAACCTGCCCCTAAGAATTGATTGTGGCCAACCTGACATTTTGAAATATTTTCAGCTTTCAGGCTTAAGAGGCTGGATTCTCTACATTTACCTAGAAAGCTTGCTGAGGCTTTTAGATACCAGAGGAAGCCCTTCTCCCCACAAGACTGCACTTTCCTCAAGTTAACCCTTTTGACTGGTACTGTGAGCCCAATGTAAACCAGGTAGGCAAGCCCCCAAGGCACCTGTCCAGGCTACTCCAGTCCCAGCCTCTCCGACATATCCAAAATAGAGTTCTCATACACCAAGCTTAGGACCCTGGAAATCTTAATGTGTAGGATGATCTGTGTCTACCCAACCTACCAGAGACAGAGCTTTCGTACATCATCTTGCTGACCACGCTCAAGGCTTCAGTGATTTTCATAGAGAAGCTGTGGGCATCTTGCAGATACTGCACCAGCATCTCCTGCTTAACCAGCTCAGATTGTGGCTGCTCCTCTATTACAGGGTCTTCATCCCCACTGCTATGCAAAGGTTGTTGGATATTATTTTCCAGGTTGGAATCTACACAGCAAGAATAATGATCCATAAACAATGCTGGGGGCAGGAGAAACTGCTCTTTGGCCAATATCCCTTCACCCCTGGTGACCTAAACCAAGAGCCCCTCTCCGAACACCACAATCTAACAGCAGCTCAGCCAGGCAGTCAAAAGGGAGATTAACACCTAGAGCTGGATTCTCACCACACTGTCAGTGAAGTCTCACTACTATGGTATGGTGCAATACAAGCAGAGACAGGGTTGAATAAAAGGGATATAAAGTGTTTCACCTCTATAGTATTAGTATCAATATGGCCCCAGGACAAGAAACTAGCAGGTTCAGAAAAGCTACCTGTGTAGAGTGTCCTCAGTATGCCCAGGATCATGGTTTCCTTGTCACCTTCCAAACCTGAACTGCTGGTGAAGGGCTCCATCCCATGAAAGTGGCACACAGCCATCTCTGTTAGACGGACAGCATGCCTGGACAGAGATGATGCACAGTAAGAAATCATCCACTGGGTGGGGAAGAGTATGTCAGTGAAGAAATCCATCACTCAGCTTTATCCCTGGACCTGTGGGGCAGTGGCTCCTGTCAGCACCTCCAGCCTACTGTATATATAGCAAAGCTCTTTCCACACAAGTCTTCAATTTCCCAGGGCTCAGACCTCACCTGACAATAAGATGACATATGGAAGTTCCTAGGGTAACCCTCTTCCCCAGATTGAAGGCCCCACCTGCTCAACTGTGGCCCATTGGAGGGTCTCCCACTCACTTGTAATTTAGCTTCCTCAGTAACTGGATGATGCGCTCAGCCGTATTCAGTGCAGTCTCCTCAACCTCTAGCGTCTCTTCCTCCTCTTCTCCTTGCAATGGGTGAAGGAGCTGATGTATAGTGGCCCTAAGCTCTGGCTGCATGGCCTCCCACTCCTCCTCTGGGGTAATTAGTGCAGCTACGAAAAAGAGGGCAGAGGAAGGGAATGATACAGATATCCAGACCCATTATCCTAAAGTGAGAGAAACAGCTTAGACTGAGATGGGGCTGAGGTCCTGCACGCTCCTCTCTAGATCCCTTTGCTTACCCCTCTTAATCCTCTCTCTCCCTATGGAAAGCTTCTGATGCTTTAGGCCATGATCTAAGGCCAGAGAATCTCAAATGGATATGAGATTGGGGCAAGGCCAACACAGTTTGAGTATGAGCAAGACAGGAGGTAGAATGAGAAGTGCACAGGAACTCCTGCTGAGAGGGCACAGTATATCCACTAGGATGGGGGAAAAAAAAAGAGGAGATTACCAGTTGTTGCTGTATGTTTGTCCCTCATTTCTCGCAGCTTCTGCATCTCTTTCTTGAGTGGCTCAGCCAAATCAGTGCAGCTTAGCTGGGGATGTGAGGGGAGAATGGGAATGTTTCACTCTAGTCTCGATTTTCTTAACTCTTAGGATCCTCCTTGCTCCCCCAACAGCCCTGCTTTCAGCTCCCACTTTAAGTACCTCAGGCCTGTAGAAGACACCTGCTTTTGGAAGCTGGAGTAGCTGGTTCTAGTTCACTTCCCAGAACGGGGGCTGCAGTAGGTTGCCTGTCTGTGAAGCTAAGCAGTTTGGGATGAAGTCTAAGTGAAGAAGGAGCTCGTGCTGTTGAACAATGACCTAGGGATGCAGTGGAGCAAGATCCCAAAGTCTGAACTAAGATCTCAAAGAAGAGTCCCCATTGCAGACTCAAATCAAACTGGGGTAGGTTTTCAGCAGAGTTAAGAGGCATACACCATGCCCCTGCATACATGCAAGCTGCACGAGGGGATGGAAAGCCTAGATATTAGGGCACCTGGATATGAGAAAAAGCAAGGAAGCCTCCAACCTGAGCCACAACCAAAGACTGGTGACCACTCTCTCCCTGGGGGCTCCTGCCCCAGGGGAGGCACAGAAATTCCAGCATAGTACAAAGGGTTACCTTGCAGGAGAAGGGGTTGTTTGAGAGAAATGCAGCCAGCAGCTGGATGGCATTCTTAACCACTGTTACTGATCTGTCTTGGAGACGGCCCACAGCCAGAGACACCACAGCCTGGAACCGAGCCAAGGGCAGGGCCTGCAGCAAAGAGCAGATTGAAGAGGTTACCCAGAAGCCCTGGAGAAATTAGATGCAATCTTTCATTCCTCACTCTGGGAAGGCTCTGCAGCCAAGTTTCCTCAGAGCCCAGCAAGAGGCCTGATGTTCTCCCTCACCCCTCCCTTCACAGGAGAGCAGTTCAAAGCCAACCCCCCAGTCTCCTCACACACAGATTCACCTTCCGCTGGACAATCCGGGTGAAGAGCTGCAGCACACGGCTGCGCACAAACCCACTGACATCACATAAATGGGCCTGCAGTGTATCCAGGAACTGGTCCCGAGTACCCCTTGCAGCTTCCTCTAGCTGATCTCCACTCAGCACCTGCAGCAACATCTCTGCCATGGCTGTCAGGATGGCATTTCTCATCACATAGCTCTGAAGAGAGAAAATGACTTCATTATACTGGAAGTGAAGGGAGGGCATATTCCTGCAGCCCCCATCCAACCAGGACTCATGCTAAAGACAGCAAGGATGGTCCAGTGCTTATAGCACCTAACCTGGGATTTTGGAAACCCAAATTCAATTCCCTGCTCCATCACAGAATTCCTGTGAGACAACAAGCAAGTGTAGCTGAGCCAGGAGGCTGTGTCTCCCAGCCCTCCTATGCACCTAGGTCTGCAGCACCCAATCCATGGAATGAGTATCATTTGTGGACTTTGAGAATGACTTAAGAAACTTTGTATTTGGTTATGAGCTGAAGGTAAGCCACACCCTGCAGTTTAAATAGAAGCAAATCAGGTTCCTTATTATGGGGAGCACCACTTCCCCCACAACCCCAAAATAGCTACTGTTCTTTTCCCAATGCATTTTCTCAGCAGCTCCCCTATTGGCCAAATGCTGCATCATGAGGAGGAAAGACAGAAGTTCTGGCTGCTCTGTTGGCCAGGGTTGGCAATTTCCCAGGAAAAACTAGTTTAGGACAGGATGCTGTAAATACCATCTTAAGCCCGGGTTAAATTAGAAAAAATAATTGCATCACCTTCCAACAAGTACAAAACAAAATCTTTTCAAAAAAAACTTTGAATATATCCATTCGAAAAAAAACAAAAAAACCTTAATGAATAGGCTCGGTCAAATCCACTACATCAAAGTTGGTCTTCTGCTACAGAATGCTGTATGGCCAAATGGACTTGGGTGGTAGTCTGCAATTTTGCATGCTTCTGATTCCTTAATGCTTCAACCCTGCATTACTGTCAATTCCACATCATCAAATGTTTTCAACTTTTGTTCATATAATATTGAAAACCGAAATGAGTCATAACACGTATAACTTCCTTTAGAAAATACTGAACTGGAAAGTATACACATTCTGATGTTCGGTATTATAAATTACATACGAGTATTATGCCCACTGAAGTTTTACTTTTTATTTGTACAAACCTAATTAATCTACAAATCTATTGCCATATGTAACCGTAACTTGAATATGTAACTAAAGCTAAGTGGAATGTGACATGCTAATGAAACAGTTTTTAAAATAGAAAATGCCTTAAGCTGGTACAAACCATGATTTTACCTGGTAAAAACCACCTCTGGCAAATACCCGCGCCATCCCTGCTATTGGCTGCTGCCTTGCCAGGCTGTGGGAGCCCCAGGGAGAGCCGCATAGATTAGCTGGCTCTGCCTGAGCCTAGCAAAGAATTGGTATTTCTCTCCTCACAGGCATCCAGGAGAAGGGGGGGGGGGGCGCAAAGCAGGGAACCAAGAGCCAGTTCTCTTCCCCACCCCAATTCTCTGCTGTTGGATATTACCTATGCTGGGGGAATTCTCAGCATGGTACTTTCTGCAGTGGTTCCTGGTCTGTTCGCATCACTGGAGCATGTAGGATATGGAGCAAGGCAGAGAATCTGCCTCAGAAGATTGATTGCAACTCCTTAATCTTTGTGATATACACTCACTCAATCTTCAGGCCAAAAGACTGGACACCACTATGGTACACATTCCTTTCCCTGGATATGTTGTGCTTTGCCCCTTCCCAAGCAGTACCTCTCCATCCAAGTGATGCAGGAGGACACTCATGTTTGACAGCACAATCGCTGGGATTTGTTCAGCCAGTTCTGTGAGAAAAGCAGCATAACCCTTCACTCCGGAAGCATCCCGAGTCAGATCCTGGGGACATTTCTGGCCAATCTCCCTGTACAAAGAAAGAGTCAGTGCTCAAGGCTGCCGGGGATGGAGGGAGCAGGGGCGTGGAGAGTTTCCCACCTCAGCAGCTCTCCCACCATGCTCTTCATGCCATACTCCCTGGCCCACAGGCTCACAGCCCCCGCAAACACTGGGGCTACATGTTCAAAGTGCTGCAGCATCTGTGTGATCTTCAGAGTTGCACCTGCCAAACCACAGGAGGGGGGGAAAAAAAAAAAAAAAAAAAAAAAAAGGGTTAGAGGATACACGAGGGGATCCCACATCAGGGAGGGTAGGTGACAGACTCACTGAGCATGTGGTCATAGTGAGTCAGAGCCACAGCAAGCAGATGCATTACTGCCTCCCGCATGGCCCGATGCTTCTGGTGGCTGATGCTGGGCTTCTCCAAAATGCGGTAACAGCTGCCAGTCACTAGGCTGAGAGGAAAATAGGGAGTGATAAAGAGACCTGACACTGCAATCTGACAACCCCCCCCCCCCCCCAAAGAGATCTGAACTGGCGGAGCCTTTAAAAGTTTTCACCTCCTCACTGTTGCCTTGGCTCCAACTTCCCAGTGTCCTAAGCAATGACTAAGGCCCTGTGTAAATAATTTCATGGACTGCATGGAAAACAAAACAAAAAAAAAACCCCAACCAAACAAAACCCCATGAAATTAGCCCAATGCCATGATTTTTCCAACAGCGGGGAGACACTTCTACCTACCCACTGAGGCTGCAGCTGTTCATGAACTAATGGGCCAATTCCATTCTGGGAAGCAGAGGTATCTCAACACATGGCACCAGGTGGTCTGGCTCAGCCCACCCAGCCCAATTCACTCCACCCTAGGCCATCATTGCTGCTTCTTGTCTAGCCAGCAGGGAAAGGGAGTGGTACTGAGAACACCTCTCATGTGTGGGGAGGAGAGGGGAGGGGAGACAGGACACCACAGCAGTATGAAAAGGGGGCGGGGGGAAGAAGATTTTTTCTCAGGGCCTTAGCAGTGAGGTGTCCATGCTCATAGATCCCTCAGAATCATAGAATATCAGGGTTGGAAGGGACCTCAGGAGGTCATTTAGTCCAACCCCCTGCTCAAAGCAGGACCAATCTTTTTTTTTTTTTTTTGCCCCAGATCCCTAGATAGCCCCCTCAAGGACTGAACTCTCAATCCTGGGTTTAGCAGGCCAATGCTCAAACCACAGTGCTATCCCTCCCCTCTAGCACTGGGAATGGTTCCCAAACTTTTTCCTTGGTTCAGTCTTAGCCTGTTCTCCCAAATTTCTTCTCAAACTCTTTACTCTCCTAAGGTTCACATCCTATAGCTTGCCTTTGAATGAGGTGGGACAAACTGATTTACCTATCCTCTTACAAGTCAGCCTTTCCAAAAATCTCCCACATACAGCTCACACCCTGCAGCCATTCCATCCTGTCTTCTTCTCCCCAGCATTCACTTCAGCCTTTACCTGATGAATTCCTCCTCCACCACCAAACCACACCACAGTCGACGGAGGTTCAGTTGCAGCAGCTGTGTCAGCAGATGTATGAGTGGCTGCCTCTCTTCCTCCCAGCAGAAGCCTGAGCCCATGGTGCGGTTCTTCTTGCTCTGAGGAGATTATAGATATTCACATCAGGCAGCATCTCCTTTTAAAGCTGGAGGCGACACTCAAGATTTACAGTAATGAAACCCTTGCCCCAAACCTGCCAGGAACCAAAGGGCTACACCAAATGGAAGCAGCTGCTTCCCTCTAATATGTGGGGGGGAAGAGGCATGAGCTTGGGAGGAAATGCTGGTATACTAGAACTGCAGCTAAGGCAGACACAGAAGCGGGAGGCAGCACAGAGAACAGCTTGGGCATTTAGAGATCAGTGGAGCATTACATGCTGGGATATGTCCTGTCTCCTGAAGCTGCTGCCCATAAACATTTCTTAGAGGTGCATGTACCACAGCCTGGCTTTCCTCATGTCATATTGGCCTGCCCAGTATCCATATGGAAAATTCCAGCTATGGCACTGAACTGATGTTACAGTCATCTGAGGGGACATCAATGTGTAGGAACAAAGTTGCAGAGTCCAGTAAGTTTTTATGAAAATGGAGATGCATAATCCACCCCCACGCCCACATACATACCTTCCCACTGGGATCTAGCCCTGCCAAGCCACTCTTGCAGGAGTCTATTTCAAAGGCCTCCACTAGATGAGTTAGTACATAGCAGTTCATTTTAAGAGCATTGAGGTGAGTGGTGCGGTCTGAAGGGTTCAGGTCAAGATTATCCAAGATGGAGGAGAGGTCACTGGAGTGACGGGACACCACTGCAGGGAAGTGAGAAGGCATAGGCATCACTACCCATACACACCAAAGCACCCACTTCCCTTGTAACAAACTCACAGCAGCCATCAGATTACCAAAGAACTGTGCTCATGCCTCACCAGCCATAATTTGGGCTACACCCTGTGACCCAGGACCCAGAGATGCTAAACTCACCCTGTCCCCATCCCCTGCCCAGCTCCTAGGACCACTTGCTAGGGGCTGGGATATCTCCCGCCAGGAATGAAATGGAAAATGGGACTTCCTGTCGGTCTGCCCTTACAGCAAACACACACAGCTCTGCACTGCCTGCCAAGATTACAGACCTGTATCAGGGATGGGTGAGGGTGCAGCCCAGCCAATGGGGTCACATTTGCCTTTATATCATCATAAAGCTGCAGAGAGGAAGCAAATATCTCACCATCCCCTCCACAAGGGGAGAAGGATCCTCACACCTACCTTTCATCATCAGCTCCAGGGCATCCTCCTTGAGTGCAGCATTTACAGACCGGAAGTGGCTGTGAGGCAGACAACAGATGATAAAATACAGGATGACCATTGGCACTAGGCCTAGTTCAAGGCTGTCACACAAGAGTCTTCAGGAGCAACTCTAGACTTATCTTCTAAACCCAGTCCTCTCCCAACCTGCCCACATTTGTGACTAGAGGGATCAATTTATGAGACGGTTCAAATACGTTCTGCAGAGAGTTTCCCTGGAGAATTTGAAGATAAAAGAACTAATCTAACTGATTTTAACTCATTGATGGGTTTACCTGTAACTTCTCAGAAAATTCTGTACTCCAAATGCATGTGCTAGAGTTTTGGGAGGATACACTATATTCCTCCTCAGGTAACAGACTGAACACCTACATTAAGAGCAAAACTTAGTATAGTGCATCAGCACCTCCAAGACAGGCCTCTACACATACACAAAGATTTCATAGAAGAACATTTTTAAATGTTATAAACAAAATGTAAACAGAGTGGATCTAGGTGAGCGATCAGAATTTATTGCTTAATAAGCTTATCAATTAGCAAATACCACTTCACTTTTGAGTACCAAACACTTAGCTATGGTCTGGAAATGCAAATTATTTGAATTAGTGAGAGTCTGATATTGTACTAAAACACAAAAAGTTACAAAAGACAAAGGCAATGCAAGAAGTTATAATATGGTAACTAAGGCCTTGTCTAGAGTTGGCCAAAAACTAGGACACCATTATATACACCCCTTATTGACATTGCTATGCCAGCAAAAGTTTTGTAGACCTCGATTAGTACAAATCAATAGATATTTTCCTGCTACAAACTATGGAAACTGCAAGATAAGCTGACATAAGGCTGGGAGTGAAAATTGCTTAATATAGAATTCACATACACAAATCACCCCCCAATGCTATTTAACAACCAGACAAACCAAATTTTCATCCTGTAATAAAAAACTCACAAAACAGCTCTAATGCACACACCCATACCAAAAGGTGTCGGTTTTGTCCTGATGTTGAATGAGGAGGTGAAGGGGGGGAAGAATGGCCTACCTAAAATATGTGTGAGATAGGAAATCTGTGTTTCCTGCCCAGCTGTAACATTCCCTTCCCTCCAGGAACTCCCAAATTTCCACCTCCCGAGATGGCGTCTGCGGTAACCAGTTAAACAGTCAATGATTATGTTATTACATCACTAACTAGTATCCCAGTGGGATCACCGCAGAGTGGGGATGGATTCATGCCACTCACAGCACCAGGTCCTACTCAGGAAGAGGAGGCATCTATAAATGGACCCAGCCAGGGTCTAGCCCCATCTGGATACCTCTGCAGATACACCCAGGACTCTATTCTCCTGAACCCTTGGTAGGAGCAAGAACAGCAATGCCCACTACCACTGATCACCATCACCTCTGAAGCCCATGACCAAGCCACTCTCCCCCACCCCTGCAGTGCGGGGTATACTCACTGGAGTAGACTGTAGAGGGTGTCGAAGTGCTGCAGGATGGCTAGTGGCCCCTGCACTTGGAATGCCCCCCGGAATTCTGGAGAGACAGGGAGACACAATTAACACAATATTGCCAACTGCAAGGGATCAAAAATCATGAATCAAATGCCAAAAAGTCATGAGATTGGCCCCACAAAAATCATGAGATTTAAAACAAACAAATAACAAAAAGCTATCAAACTTTTTTTTTTTTAGCCTCTTGACTTTTTAACTCCCCTCCACTCTTTTGGCTCTGTGTGATAATTTCAGGATGAAAAGATAGCCTTTAATGGACACAAAATAGACACCCCCCTCTCTGGCTGCTCAGATGGAGTCTCCATTTATCTTCTCCTTACCTCAAGATAGACAATGGATGACTGTTCCCCTATTACTGTCTGGACTCCTCCTGTCACCTGCCTCGCTGCCTGAAGTGTTCTCCCCCGCCACCCCTTCTCTGGATCCAACAGCATCAAGTCTCTGGCTCGCTGGTCCCCCTGGGGCTTCTTTTCTGCTTGGATGTCAAGTAGAGGAGAAGTCCCAAGGCACTGGGAGAAGTTAAGTGTTGCTGCAGGGCTCAGGGCCCCAGATCCAGTAGCAACATTTTCCCAACTCCCCGCTTTACTGATTTCTGCTGCCCCAGGACCCTATCTCACTGCTACAGGACCATCCAAGAAGCACATGCCAATCCTCCCTAATTTCAGTAATCCTCAATTTTTTACATGTCTTTACTAGGGCTGTTGATTAAATCGCAGTTAACTCACGCGATTAATCATGATTAATTTTTTTTTAGTTAATCGCAGTTTTAATCGCACAGTTAAACAATAGAATCCTAATTGAAATTTATTAAATATTTTGGGTGTTTTTCTACATTTTCAAATATACTGACTTCAATTACAACACAGAATAGAAAATATACAGTGCCCACTTTATATTTTTATTACAAATATTTGCACTGTAAAAAAAATCTCAGTACACCTCATACAAGTTCTGTAGTGCAATCTCTTTATCCTGAAAGTGCAACTTACAAATGTAGATTTTTTTGTTTGTTACATAACTGCACTCAAAAATGAAACAGTGTAAAACTTTAGAGCCTACAAGTCCACTCAGTCCTACTTCTTGTTCAGCCAATCGCTCAGACAAACAAGTTTGTTTACATTTACGGGAGATAATGCTGCCCACTTCTTATTTACAAGGTCACCTGAAAGCAACAATAGGTGTTCGCATGGCACTTCTGTATCTGGCATTGCAAGGTATTTACATGCCAAATATGCTAAACATTTGTATGCCCTTCATGCTTCGGCCACCATTCCATAGGACATGCTTGCATGCTGATGACGCTCGTTTAAAAAAAAGTGTCAATTAAATTTGTGACTGAACTCCTTGGGGGCAAACTGTATGCCTCCTGGTCTGTTTTACGCACATTCTGCCATATAATTCATGTTATAGCAGTCTCGGATGATGACCCAGCACATGTTGTTCATTTTAAGAACACTTTCACTGCAGATTTGACAAAACACCATTAACAAGTGCTGCAACTTATTTTCTTGGACCCTCACTGTGCAGTCTATAGGGGAGGAAAAGCTTGAGGAGGTAGTGATGGCAGAGGAGGAGAATGGGACGGTGACATAGAAGGGAGAAGAGGGGGATCATCCCTGGCCTGAAACTGATCAAACTGATTAAGGACCCTAGGTGATGTATGAGGGTGGCTTTCCCAGGTCTGATCCTCCCCTTCTCCATTTGTGGGTGGGTGTCAGGGGCACAACAGGGGTGGGACGTCCCAACTCTCTGCTCCCCTCCCTGTTTATGGGAAAGAGAAAAGATCTCCAAGCAAGCTCCCTAATTTTTTTCACAAACATTTCTAGATGTCTCAGAGCAAGACTGGCATCTCTACATGAAATCAAGTACCCGCCCCCTGCCCCAGTATTTGCCCCCCCTCACTCTCCCCACTCACAGGCTGGCTTCAACTCACTCAAAAACAGTGAAAACAATGCGGAGTCCTTTTGGCACCTCAGAGCAGGGGTCTCAAACTCAAATGACCACAAGGGCCACATGAGGTCTAGTGCATTGGCCCGAGGGCCACATCACTGACACCCCCATCCTCACTGCCCCTGCCCCCACTCCACCCCTACGCAGCCCCTTCCCTGTCACCAGGGAGTGCAGCAGGGGTGCAAGGGCTCAGGGCAGGGAGTTGGGTGCAGGAGGGATGTGGGGTGCAGCAGGGGGCTCAGGGCAGGGAGTTGGGGTGCAGGAAGGGTACAGGGTGCGAGCTCCAACCCAGCGCCGCTTACCTAGAGCAGCTCCGGGGTGGCAGCAGTGCGCATCGGGGCCAGGGCAGGCTCCTGGCCCCGCACCGCTCCAGGAAGCGGCCGGAACCACAGCCCCTGGGGGAGCAGGGGTGGGCACAGGACTCCGTTGCTGCGCCTCCAGGTACTTACCACGAAGCTCCCATTGGCCGCAGTTCCCTGTTCCCACAAATGGCAGCTGCGGGGGGCGGTACCTTGAAGTGAGACTGCCTCCTCCCCACTCCCCTCCGGCCCAAAGGGATGTGCTGCCAGTCGCTTAAGGGAACGGCACTGGGCTTGCAGCGCCACTGGGGACAATCCCACAGCCGAATCAGTTTGCTCACCCCTGGCCTGGAGGTGAGCAGAGGGGCGGGGGGAGCTTGGCAGGCCGCACAGAAGAGCCCTGCAGGCCATGTGTTTGAGACCCCTGCCTTAGAGCCTAACAAATTTATTTGGGCATATGCATTCGTGGGCTATAACTCACTTCATCAGATGCATGGAGTGAAAAATACAGTAAGCAGGTATAAATATACAGTACATGAAAAGATGGGAGTTGCCTTACCAAGTGGGGGGGAGGGGGGAAGACAGTGATAATGACACCAATTCAATTAGGGTGGATGTGGCCCATTCCCAACAGCTGACAAGACGGTGTGACTATCAGAGGGAAAATTATTTTTTATAATGACCCAGAGGGCATTTGCTGGCACATGATGGTATATATCACATTGGTAGATGATAGAATATCAGGGTTGGAAGGGACCTCAGGAGGTCATCTATTCCATCTACGGCCAAGCCCTAAGATAACACCTACAGGATGTCTATCAATACCCACCTGGGGAAGTGAAGAAACAGACGGACAGAACCAGAAGGGTACCCAGAAGTCACCTACTACAGGACAGGCCCCAACAAAGTAACAGAACGCCACTAGCCATCACCTTCACACACACCCCAACTAAAACCTCTCCAACGCATCATGAAGGACGATCCCTCACTCTCTCAGACATTGGGAGACAGGCCAGTCCTCGCTTACAAACAGCCCCCCAAACTGAAGCAAATACCAGCAACAACAACAACAAAAAACTAACACAGGAACCAATCCCTGCAACAAACCCCACTGCCAACTCTGTCCGCAGAACTATTCAAGGGACACTATCATAGGACCTAACCACATCAGCCACACCATAGGGAACAAGTTCACCTGCACATCTACCAATGTGATATATGCCATCGTGTGCCAGCAAATGCCCCTCTGCCATGTACATTGGCCAAACCGGACAGTCTCTACGCAAAAGACTAAATGGACACAAATCAGACGTCAGGAATGGTAACATACAAAAGCCAGTAGAAGAACACTTCAGTCTCCCTGGACACTCAAGAACAGACTTAAAAGTGGCAATTCTTCAGCAAAACAACTTCAAAGAGAAACTGCAGAACTGGAATTAATTTGCAAACTTGACATCATCAAATTAGGCCTGAATAAAGACTGGATAACTAGGTCACTACAAAAAAAATCATTTTCCCTCTGACCTTCACACCTTCTTGTCAACTGTTGGGAATGGGCCACATCCACCCGAATGGGATTGGTGTCATTATCACTGACACGCTCTCCCGCCTCCCCGCCCATCGTAAGGCAAATCCCACCTTCTCATGGGCTATTTCTATCTGCTTATTGGTCAGCCTCACTCCCAGACGCCGCGGGACGGTAGGGAGATGGCGCCCATTTTGCTGGCTTCAGCTCCATTGGCAGCAGCGGGGGATGGCGCCCATTTTGATGAACGGAAAAGCCGTTTTCACGAGAACGGGAAAAACACCCGCAAAACTGCCAGAGGCGCAATCACAGCGCGAGAGCCGCGCGCCTCTTACCCGCCAGCTGCCCCGGAAGCTGGGCCGGGGACAGCACCTCCTGCACCACGTACTGCGCGGGGCCGCCGCCGCTGCGGAGCAGGTCGGCCGGGGACAGGGGCAGCTGGAACTCCCAGGCGAGCGGCGAGGACGGCATCTCCTGGCTGCCAGCGGACAGACACGACGTGAGCCCGCGCGCCTGGCCAGCCAGTGCGGCCGAACGCTCAAAGCGCGCAGGCAAACGCAACAACCACTAGCTTCAGCCTATCAGCGGCCGCGGAACACCGGGGAGCCAATCACAGCCCAGACCGCTCTCTTCACCTCCGTCCAATTACCCACGTGCAAGCCCGGCCATCTCCGAACGGCCGGGTTCGCGCCAACTCCTCCCGCATTCGAATCACAACCGCCTCCTTGTTACCGGCGCCAATCAGGGGGCGGCTGGAACACAACAACCAATCAGACACCAGAGGCTCCTTCCACCTCTCAGTTCCCGGCTGCGCAACCGCCGGTCCGTGGCGCCGGGGGGGTGGGGGGAGGGGTGAATCCCTCGAGCCCGGGTTCGTTGTCAGCGTGTGGGGGAGGGGGCGTCCGGGGCCAGCAGCCACCGTAGGTTTGGTCTGGACCCGTGGCCGGGAGCAGGGGCACTGGGGCGCGCCAAGACAGGCCGCGCGGGGAGCGGTGCATTGTGGGAAGCAGCCGCCGGTTAAAATGGCTGTGTCCGGGCGGGGCGCGCGCTGCTGCTGAGGCCCCCGCTCCCGTCGGGCCGGCCCGGCTTGCGCCCCGTGGTTCCTTGCCGCGCGGGCTCCGTGGGGGCCGCTCCGGTGACCGTTGCTCTGTCTTTGCAGGGGGGACAATGGGGACTCTGCTGCAGCTGGCAAGCTGGGGCCTCTTGGGCCGTAGCCTCTCCCTGGTCCAGACCGCGAGGAGCCTCCACTGTGGTGAGCGGGGCGGGGTTCGCGCCCAGACCTGGTGGTGCCCTCGCGGCAGGGTCAGGCCCTTCTCCTGATAATCTCGCTCTTCAGCTGTCTTCTCCCTTTCAAGGGGTCGCCAGCTGGATCCATGTGAAGTTGCCCCCTGAACCTAAAGAGGTTGATCGCTGGACAGAGAAACGAGCCTTATTTGGGGTCTATGACAATATAGGAATTCTAGGTAAGTGACCAACCATGGGTCTGAGGCTGTCATGGAAGAAGGGAAAGTAACTGGAACTCCAAATTGGGGGGGGGGGGGAGTCAGGAGAGTAGAGGTTAGTCCTACTCTGGGGCTGGGGAAAATTTAATGGTGTCAGAATTAATTGAGGTTGATGGGACCTGGGGGTAACCTTTCTGCTACCCTGGGTTTGTTTTCCTGTTACTCCATCTGTTTCCCACGTACCCCTTCCTCCTCAGGAGACTTCCAGGTTCACCCTAAGGACTTGATCATAGGGCCCAGCTGGCTGCGAGGCTGGCGGGGAAATGAGCTACAGAGATGCATCCGCAAGAAGCAAATTGTAGGTCATCGAATGTTTGATCAGGATTACAAGAACCTTAACAAAAGGATCAGGTTCCTGTACAGACGCTTCAACCGCACTGGAAAGCACCGCTAGGAGCAGACCTGTGAGAACTCTCCATGTACATCCGGGAAGGAATGGCATCCTGGGTGTAACAGGTTTAGCACCTGGAGCTGTGCACATATTGGGGTGTTGTAAAATCATAATAAACTGAGTTGCTCTTCTACAACTACCTTCTACCTTTGATCCTGCTTGAAGCTCAGTTCCGACCTACAGACCCTCCTGCTTGTCCAGTCCTGAGCTCCCTTTGCACACCTTTGCTGATTATTTCTTCACCACCACCACCACCCTTAAATTTATCTTCTTACTGCTTCTCTTGGTTTGGCTCCCCATATTGCTCTATTGCAACCCCTCCCTGTAGTATCTGGTTTCCAGCTTCATAGTTTGTCACGCCAATCTTAATATTGAAATGACACAAAACATTAAATTATTTCAATTATCAGCACTCAGACAACCTTGATTCCATTTTATAATTCTCTCAGAGAGTTGCAAGTCTCTTTTGTATTCTCCTTCTCCACTCATGCCCCATCTGCTACAGCTCACAGTTTAGTCATCTATGCTTCAAAACCCTCCAATAAATTGTGACTTGAGTAATGCTGAAGTTACCTTAACAGCCCAGAATTGAAGTTGCATTGAAATTTGTCTTTAAAGGATGATTAATCCTTTTAATTCACACTACTACTTCCTGTGTTTAATCTATATTTAATATACTCTCTGAACAGGTGAATTTTTTTTAGCCAAAGGTTACTAATATAATTTAAGCAGGTGAAATTTAGATAAACTCTTTTTGAAATTTTCCCTGAAGTCAAGTTGTCATCAGGATCTTTCGTAGGAACAGCCCTACTGGATCAGAGTCAAGTGCCCTTTCTCATAGAGGGGCCAGTACCAGATCCTTCAGAGGCAGCTGTAAGAAATCTGCAGTAGGCAGATCTGTGGTACTCTGCCCCCCATTAGTTCACATTCTGATTTCTCACAGTTAGAGCTGGACTGAAACCAAGTATAAGATTTAATAGCCTTTCCAAAAATATTATTTATGATAACTAGATATTATCCAGTGCCTCTCTAAATGTTGCTAAATTCCCATCCCCACTCTACTCAGCTCTGTCCTTTGGTGCATCATCCAGTAGCTGTGTGGGGAGCTACAACAGGAATTGAGAGAGACAAAGTGGATGAGGTTACATCTTGTATTGAACCAAATTCTGGGATTGACATAGCTACAGCACTACCTACAAAAAAGGGATGTGAGGCAGATTTGTGGTGGGAGAGGGAAAGAGGGTTGTGGACACAGTTGCCAACTTTGACATGGTAAATAAGTACGCTGTCTTTCACAATAAGCCAAAAATCAAGCTAATCCCATTTCAAAACAAGCCAGTCCTTAAGAATCCCAACACTCTATGTGATTAGATCCCCCCCAGCATGCAGTCTGGGACTGTGGTGGGCCTGCTGTACACCCCTGACTCACTCCCACCCCCTTGCCCTGGCTTCCTCCCCCTCTTGCCCCTGCTTGCTGGGAGCCGATTGGAAAAAAAGAAAGCAAAAAGCTACTAGCCAACAAGCAACTCACAAGCCAATTAAGCCAAAAACAAGCCCAATTTCTGTGGGGTTTTTTTTTGTGGGTTTGGCATGTCTGCTTGTGGATGGGGTCTTGGCCTGGTGGATACTAGTTCTGTAATGAAGCATCAGCAGTTCGTTGGCTTTGCTGAAATGTCTACCATGGAGAGTCCCTGATATACCAAGGCCTCAGTGTAGACACAGAGCTGAATGAGGAGTTCTGTGGTGTCCCAGGAGGAGCAGTGTTGCATTGAGATGTTATTGCATCAAGAGTTAGCCTCAGTAAGGGAGCTGTGACAGAAGAACTGAGTTCATTTCCCTCCTTCCTCCAGTGGTGGGGATAGCAGTTGTGACTGGGGAATTGAAACTGGAGTAGCAGTGCTCTCTTGGAGGAAGCTTTAGCTGGTGTCCTAGCAGAGACCCAGTAGTTTCCATTCTGATCCAGTGGGAGGCAGGAGTTGGAAACTTGTGTTGCTTGGGTTGTACCCCAGCATGGAACACTGCTGAGCCCTTAGAGCCCTTTGTCTGCAGAGGGACATAATGAAAGAATTCTGGCCCCTTGGAGGGTCAGCAATAGGTCTCTAGTCAGGTGACAGAGGGCTGTCTCCTTAGACCCAGCTACAACTTTGGCTCTTACTCCACCTTGTGTGCCTTTATGGAAGAGCTTGAAAGCACTGCTCCTATGGAGGCTACAAACCCTGTCAGAGTGCTCCAGAGGTTATGTCTACGCTATGGACCTTAAGTGGCACAGCTGTACCACTGTAAGGTCTCCCGTGTAGCCGCTCTATGCCATATCAGCACTTTTGTCGGTGAAACTTATGTTGGTGAGGGAGGTGTTTTTTTTTCACACCCCTGACGGACAAAAGTGCTAGCATAGACAAAACTAGAGTTTCTGACCATTGCTGCTGCTTCCGTCTATAAGGCATATGCTTGAGCTATCAAATTCTGTTATATGAAATATGGCTCCAGCAGCAGTGTATTGACGGCTCAGCCTACCTGCAGCCACCCACTTTTTGCTTCCCCATATCTCCTGTATTCCTTCTATTCCACACCTCTTGTCTCTTTGCTTTCCCTTTCTAATCCTATCAGTTTCTCCTGCCTTGTTTCCCAAACTTTTTAACCTCATTTTATTAGTAGTTCATATCTTGTCATTCTAATAAAGGATGGTGTGTTTGTGGGTCAAGCTGTGAACATGCTACATCTTTCATAACCTGTGCTGGGATATAAAAAGAACCGCTCCTTTTCCCTTGATAGGATGGGATAGATTGAATGTACCTCAGCTCAGGTTTAATCTTGAGAATCTTTGGAGGGCTGATGGCAGAACACCTGGGCTACATGCACACTAATCATGGATGTTCTCAGGGCTGTTGCAGAGGCACTGGGATCTTTTTCCAGATATGATGGTTGACTGTTAGCAACTGAGCTGGCTGGCTTCATCATCTACAAGATGAATGCAAGTACTTCCAGGGGCTTATTCATTTGGGTCTTTTAAATCTATCATCTGGAGGCATCCTAGTTAAGGTTCCATCTTCATTTCCACTTTGGTGGGACCGTAGCCCTGTAAACACACCAAACAATTCTTGACTAAATTGAATGTTAGTGAAACTAAGTGCTAGTCAATCTTTTTTAAAGGGAATGGGTAAAATAAAGGACATATCTCCTCCCAAAGTATGACTGCTTTCAGTTCTGTGACACAACTCAGGGTTTTCTGATTTTTTTTTTTCACAATCTCTACACAACAGATAAAATTTGCGAGTAGTAGGTGGAACTGCAAGGTGGCATGGCAAGGAGAATCATAGGACTAGAAGGGATCTTGAGAAGTCATCTAGTCCAGTCCCTTGCATTCATGGCAGGACTAAGTATTATCTAGACCAGTGGTCCCCAACATCAGGGCCGCCCGGGGGGGGGCAAAGGGGGCAATTTGCCCCGGGCTCCGCAGGAGCCCCCAAGAGAAGAGCGGAGGCTCCCGCCTCCGCCCCTCTCCTGGAGCCTCGGCGCATCAAGCGCCGAGACTCCGGCCGAGCCCCTGAGCCCCGCCCCGCTCGGTGAGGGGGCGGGGCTGGGAGCTCCAACGGGGCCTGAGCCCCGCCCCGCTCAGAGCGGCGTGGGGAGGGGGCGGGGCAGCTACTTCCGCTCGGCGTGGAGCTCCCAGCCCCGCCCCCTCACCACGCGGCTCTGAGCGGGACGGAGCTCAGGCCCTGCCGGCGATGCGCTCGGTAAGAGGCCGAGGCCGGGGAGAAGCCGGGGCCGGGGGGGGGAGAGAAGCGGCGGCCGCGGCCGGGGGGGGCGAAGCGGGACCCGTCGTCGTCGAAGCGCAGCCCGGTCTTCGGCGGCGGGGGGCCCCTTCCGTTCCGGGACCCGCCGCCGAAGTGCCCCGAAGGCCCGCGGCGGGGACCCCCCCCCCCGCCACCGAATTACCGCCGAAGACCGGGCGGCGGGTCCCGCTTCGGCGGTAATTCGGCGGCGGGGGGCTCCCGCCGCGGGTCTTGGGGGCACTTCGGCGGCGGGTCCCGGAACGGAAGGGCCTCCCGCCGCCGAAGACCCCGGGCCCCCGGAATCCTCTGGGCGGCCCTGCCCAACATGGTGCCCGCGGACGCCATGGTGCCCACCGGGGCATCTATGTGCACCCGCGTACTGGCTGGCAGACGAGCATCTGCCAAAATGCCACCAAGAAGCAGCGTCATCCAGAGGCGTCGCCACCGAAATACCAATGATTTTCGCCAGTATTTCAGTGGCGACACCTATTGATGTTGCCGCTTTTCAGCAGCGATGCCTACTGACGTTGCCGCTTCTCAGCGGCATTTCGGCAGATGCTCGTCCACCAGCCCTGGTCCTCGGTGGCTCGTCGTCTGGTGCCTGCCAGACAAAATGGTTGGGGACCACTGATCTAGACCATCCCTGACAGGTTTTTGTCTAACCTGCTCTTAATCTCCAATGATGGAGATTCCACAACCTCCCCAGGCAATTTATTCCAGTGCTTTACCACCGTGACAAGAAGTTTTTCCTAATGTCCAACCTAAACCTTCCTTGCTGCAATTTAAGCCCATTGCTGCTTGTCCTGTCCTCAGAGGTTAAGAACAACAATTTTTCTCCCTCCTTGTAACAACCTTTCGTGTACTTGAAAACTGTTATGTCCCCTCTCAGTCTTTTCTTCTCCAGACTAAACAAACCCAATTTTTTCAGTCTCCCCTCATAGGTCGTTTTCTAGACCTTTAATCAGTTTTGCTGCGGTTCTCTGGACTTTTTCCAGTTTCTCCACATCTTTTCTGAAATGTTGCGCCCAGAACTGGACACAATACTCCAGTTGAGGCCTAATCAGCGCAGAGTAGAGCGGAAGAATTACTTCTCATGTCTTACTTACAGCACTCCTACTAATACATCCCAGAATGATGTTTGCTTTTTTGCAACAGTGTTACTGTTGACTCTTATTTAGCTTGTGGTCCACTATGACCCCCCGATCCCTTTCTGCAGTACTCCTTCATAGGCAGTCATTTCCCATTTTGTATGTGTGCATCTGATTGTTCCTGCCTAAGTGGAGTACTTTGCATTTGTCCTTGAATTTCATCCCATTTACTTCAGACCATTTTTCCAGTTTGTCCAGATCATTTTGAATTATAATCCTATCCTCCAAAGCACCTGCAATCCCTCCCAGCTTGGTATCGTCCTCAAACTTTATACATGTACTCTCTATGCCATTATGTAAATAATTGATGAATATATTGAACAGAACTGGACCCAGAACTAATCCCTGTGGGACCCCACTCATTATGCCCTTCCAGCATGACTGTGAACCATTGATATCTCGGAACAGTTTTCGAACCAGCTATGTACCCATCTTATAGTAGCTCCATCTAGGTTATATTTCCCTAGTTTGCTTATGAGAAGGTCATGCAAGACAGTATCAAAAGCCTTACTAAAGTCAAGATATATCACATCTACCGCTTCCTTCCTATCCACGAGGCTTGTTACTTTGTCAAAGAAAGCTATCAGGTTGGTTTGACATGATTTGTTCTTGACAAATCCATGCTGTTACTTATCACCTTACTATCTTGTATCTTACTGCAAATTGATTGTTTAATTATTTGCTCCATTATCTTTCCAGGTACAGAAGTTAAGCTGTCTGGTCTGTAATTCCCCAGGTTGTCCTTATTTCCCTTTTTATAGGTTGGGGCTATATATGTCCTTTTCCAGTCTTCTGGAATCCCGTCTTCCATGAGTTTTCAAAGATAATCGCTAATGTCTCAGATAACTCCTCAGCTCCTTGAGTATTCTAGGATGCATTTCCTCAGGCCCTGGTGACTTGAAGACATCTAACTTGTCTAAGTAACTTTTAACTTGTTCTTTCCCTATTTTAGCCTCTGATCCTAGCTCATTTTCACTAGCATTCACTATGTTAGATGTCCATTCATCATCAACTTTCTTGGTGAAAACCGAAACAAGTCATTAAGCACCTCTGCCATTTCCACACTTTCTGTTATTTCCCCCTTGATCCCATCGAGTAATGGGCCTACCCTGTGCTTTGTCTTCCTCTTGCTTCTAATGTATTTGTAGAATGTTTTCTTGTTTCTTCTGGGTAAACCAGGGTGGTCTCTTGCCATACTTCCAATCTTTTCTCCACAGTGGGATAGTTTGCTCTTGTGCCCTTAATAATGTCTCTTTGAAAAACTACCGTCTTAAATTGTTTTTCCTCTTAGACTTGATTCCCGTGGGATCTTACTGGCAAACTCCCTGAGTTTGCTCAAGTCTGCCTTGAAATCCATTGTCTTTATTTTGCTGTTTTCATGGGAGTAGGGATAGCTCAATGGTTTGAGCATTGGCTTGCTCACATGCAGGGTTGTGTGTTCAAGCCTTGAGGGGGCCATTTAGGGATCCTGGGATTGGTCCTGCTTTGAGCAGGGGGTTGGACTAGATGAACTCCTGAGGTCCCTTCTAACCCTGATAGTTTATGCCTACCATTTCTTAGACTCATGAACTCTACCATTTCACGATCACTTCCACCCAAGCTGCTTTCCACTTTCAAATTCAAAACCAATTTTTCCCTATCTGTCAAAATCAAATCTAGAACAGCCTCTTCCCTAGTAGCTTTCTCCACCTTCTGAAATAAATAGTTGATCTCTAGAGAGTGGGTGGGAGAGGTAAATGAATCAACACATTGGAGCCCTGCACCAGCAATCCTGGCTAATGGAGGGGAAGGCAATGATGTGTGGTAGAAGTTTGGCTAGCATCACTTGCTGCTGTGGAGTCTCTGAGTCATGAAGCGGGAGCTGCGACATAGAGTCAATTCTCCACATTGGGGGGTGGGGCAGCAGTCCCTAGCCCCAACTTCTTTCCACGTGTGAGCTGTGCTGTAGTGAGGTTGGTACATCAGGTGGTGATGCCATGGTGATTTTTTTTCAGTCTGATGCGCTCACATTCCACTGTTATAATGACGTCTTGATTATCTCTGTCTGCAGCTCGGGCCTGCAATGATTGCGTCTGCGCCAGGCTGAATTTTCTGGGGCCCTCTTCTTTCCCGTGTAAACACCCATTATCTGTCTCCTGCTGCGCAGCTTTCTCTGACCTCAGGGCGGGGGGGACCCGAGGGGCTTCCTCGCCACGACCATACCAACCCTCCGCCTTTAAGAGTTGCGGGCGTGGCCTGACAGCTCGGTGGCGCGAGGGGAGGTGCAGCTCCCTGTACAGTGGTTGGGGGACCGTCACACGACGCTTGGCTGGTGCTAGGCTGTGGCTGTGCGGGTGGAGGGGCAGCAGCCAGAACCACAGGGTGCCTAGGCTGACGGTGCGAAGGGACATTGCAGACGGGAGGGGGCGTGGCCCCTGGCGGCGCTGATTTGCCGGTGGTGGGCGCGGTCAAACAGCACCAGGCTATAAATTGTGGGGGGCGTAGAGGCGCGACAGCCCAAACGCCAGGCAGGCGCAGGACGGGTGCTGGGCAGCTGCGGAGCGCTCAGTTGCGCGTTCTCAGCCCGGCGGAGCCATGTGAGTATTGGGGGCTCCGGCCCCGAGTCACGCATTGCAGCAGCTGTGGCTCGCGGCCCCTGAGCGGGGATTGGGCGCTGCCCGTGCGGAGCGATGGCAGCGGCCCCGAGCTGGGGCTTAGCAGCCTGCAGGGTCATCTGGCCCGCAGGATGTACCCACCACCTCCCTGGGAGAAGGGGCAGCCTGCGTGCCAGTACCGGCCGCCTCTCCCCGGCTCCTGCCAGCTCCCCGCAGCCCCAGGACTGGCTTCCCCCCTCGATTGGTGGGAGGCTCGGCGTGCACGAAATGGCCCTTCCTGCACCTCTGCCTGGCTCCCATCAACGTCCGTGGCCGGACCCGCCCTGCACAGCGGCGTCTGCACTTCTCCGGCCGGCGCTCACGCCAGCCTGCTCTGCCCGGCCACCACCACCAGCAGCAGCATCTGCGCTCGTGTGTCGCGTCTCGCTCCTAGCAGCCTTCCCTCTGGCGCCTGCAGCACCCGCTCAGAGACTGGGGGTCTCTTGCTGTGCAGGTCTTATAGGAAGAGGCTGCGCCATGGAGTCCCTGTTCTAGGGGACTGCCTGGGGCAGGGCCGGGCAAAGGGGGCAATTTGCCCCGGGCTCCGCAGGGGCCCCCAAGAGAAGAGCGGATGCTCCGCCTCCGCCCCTCTCCTGGAGCCTCAGCGCATCAAGCGCCGAGTCTCCGCGGGGGCCCCTGAGCCCCGCCCCGATCCGAGCCGCGTGGTGAGGGGGCGGGGCTGGGAGCTCCAACGGGGCCTGAGCCCCGCCCCGCTCAGAGCGGCTGTGGGGAGGGCGTGGAGCTCACAGCCCCGCCCCCTCACCACGCGGCTCTGAGCGGGACGGAGCTCAGGCCCTGCCGGCGATGCGTAAGAGGCTGGGGGGGGGGAGCGGGACCCGCCGCCGCAGCGCAGCCTGGTCTTCGGCGGCGGGGGGCCCCTTCTGTTCCGGGACCCGCCGCCGAAGTGCCCCGAAGACCCGCGCCGGGGACCCCCCCCGCCACCGATTTACCGCCGAAGACCGGGCTGCGCTTCGGTGGCGGGTCCCGCTTCGGCGGTAATTCGGCGGCGGGGGGCTCCCGCCGCGGGTCTTCGGGGCACTTTGGCGGCGGGTCCCGGAACGGAAGGGCCCCCTGCCGCCGAAGACCCCGGGCCCCCGGAATCCTCTGGGCGGCCCTGGCCTGGGGATCCTGCTCCGTGCACCCCCGCGCATCAGTGGTGTCTGTCAGGCAAGGCACAAGGTGGTTCTGGCTCCCTGCAGCTGAAATAAAGCGGGGGGGGGGGGGGAAGTGTTTCTTTGCCCATGTTGTATTGACATTTGGAATGGGCTCTCCTCTCCCTGTAGAGGCCTGCCTGGGATTGAGAGGTGGCTTGTCTGCTCTGTGTGCCCTGGGAGGTGATCTGAAAGTGTCCCCCCCCCCAAATTTTTTTTTGCAGGCTCTCGTTGTCCCAGCTCAAGTGGTGGGATGGGGCTGGTTAGTTACTTGGGTGCTGTGGGGGGGGACGGATGACTTATAAGCATCCTGGTCTGAAGTGGTCCTGTGTAGTGAATGCTTCAAGTAGTTGCGTTCCTGTGATCAGCTCCCCAGACTGGGAAATGCAGCCTTAATTCCTAATTGGCAGAAATCAGTTAAAGATGACTTTGGGGGCAGCAAGATGATGATGGTGATTCCAGTCCTGTATGCACATATGCAGGTTTACTGCTAGACTGAATTCCCTTCCCTTGCTTCTGTTTCTTCCCTTTAAAGTTGGCCCTTATTTGTTGTCTAGCATTAGACACCTATGTGCCATTGAATCATAGAAATGTAAGTCTGGAAGGGACCTTCAGGTCAAGTCCAGCCCCCTACGCTGAGGCTGGGACAAGTAAACAGAAATCAGGTCCAACCTGTTTTTAAAAATCTCCAGTGATGGGGGATTCCACAACCTCACTCGAAAGCCTATTCTAACCCTTATAGTTAAAAAGATTTTTTTTTTCCTGATATCTAACCTGAATCTCCCTTACTGCAGAGGAAGCCCATTACTACTTTTCCTACCTTCAGTGGACATGGGGAACAATTAATCACAGTCCTCTAATATCCCTTAACATATTGGAAGCCTGTTATCAGGTTCCCCCTCACTATTCTTTTCAAGACTAAACATACCCATGTTTTTTAACCTTTCCATATAGGTCAAGTTTTCTAAACCTTGCCTTTTTTTACTCTCCTTTGGATTCTCTCCAAATTGTCCACATCTTGTGCCCAGAATTGGACACAGGACTCCAGCTGAGGCCTCATTAACGCTGAGCAGAGTGGGACAACTACTGCCTGTGTCTTACATACAACGCTCCTGTTAATATACCGCAGAATTACATTAGCCTTTTTTGCAACTGCATCACATTGTTGACTCATTTTCAATTCTGATCAATTATAACTCTCAGATCCTTTTCAGCAGTACTACCACCTAGCCAGTTATTCCCCATCTTGTGGTTGTTGCTTTTGGAGTTGTGAACTAAGGGCATGGCTACACTTGCAGATATAGAGCACTTTGAATTAAACCAGCCTTGGTAGAGCGCAGTACGGAAAGCGCTGTAGTTTGTCCACACGGACAGCTGCCAGCCCACTGGCATGGCCACATTAGTAGCTCTTGCAATGGCCACAGAGAGCAGTGCATTATGGTAGCTATCCCAGCGTGCAAGTGGCTGCAATATGCTTTTCAAATGGGGGTGGGGTAGAGTGTAACAGGGAGTGTGTTTTGTGTATGTGGGGGGGAGAGAGCATTTCCGCATGCTGTCTTGTAAGTTCAGACAGCAGCAGACCCACTCTTTCCCCCGCCCCAGCCTCTCTCACTCACAGCATTCCACAGTAAGGGCTTGCATGCTGGCTGTCAGAAACAGCTTTGAAAGGGCATTTCTGCATTCCTACAGGAGTTCAAAACAATGACAAGAGTGGCCACTTTATTTAAGGGGATTATGGGACGTTTCTGGAGGCTGATCAGAGTAATGCAACACCTCATTCACGCTGACGCCAGTGCGTTGTAGCCAAGGCACAGCAAACATTATTCCTCTCATTGAGTCGGAGTACCAGCAGTGCTCTAGCTGTGGAGTCAGAGCGCTCTGCGTGCCTTGCCAGTGTGGACGGAGAGTGAGCTAGTGCCCACGGGGCTCCGTTATTGCACACTAACTCACAAGTATAGCCAAGTGCTAAGTCTACTACATCACACTTGTTTTTAGTGAATTTCATCTTGCTGAATTCAAGCCAGTTCTCCAATTTCTTACGGTCATTTTCAATTCTAAACTTATCCTCCAAAGTGCTTGCCGCCACTCCCAGCTTGGTGTCATCCATACATTTTATAAGCATAATTTCAATGCCATTATCCAAATAATTAATGAAAATATTCAGTAGTGCTGGACCTAGGATTGACAATTCCCCCCCCCCCCCCCCAGCCACCCTCCCATGGGACCTCACTACATATCCTCTCCCAGTTTGAGATCCTGTATCAATTCTTGAGCTTTCTCCTGGCTTTTGAGTTTGGGACTTGACTCCTGAGTTTTGCTTGTCTCTTAAATCTGAGGTACGTAGATGGACCCATATTACTCTGTTTCCTCTGTTGCGTATGTCTCCTTGTCTCATCAGGTCTGATCCAGCTCAGCAATCTGCTCCTGGGGCCCCAGAAAGGGGTACTCTTGGTGGGGGTCCCCCTGGGCCTTCCCCCAACATGACTAGTAGCCTTCGGCTGCAGCAGTCCCAGGCCCAGATGGAGGAGGTAAGTCAGTGTCTCATGAGCTTGGTTTCTTATTATTTTGTATTATCATATTGCCTAGGACTAGTGTGATGGACTAGACTCCCGTTCTTGCTTTTGCGCCTCCCTCTGTGCTGGTGTAACATATGCTTTTTTTCTTCTTTTTGCAGGTGGTGAGCATAATGAGTGTGAATGTGGAGAAAGTGCTGGATCGAGACATAAAGCTGACCGAGATGGATGGCAAGGCAGAGGCACTTGAGGCTGGTGCCTCAATATTTAAAACTAGTGCAGGAAAGCTAAAGAGGAAGTACTGGTGGAAGAACTGTAAGGTAAGCCTCCCAACCCTTTCATCTACCTTCCAATGAGGCCAGATCTGAAGTTGTTCCATGCCTACTTTGGCTGCATCCAGAGGCCACAGTTGGTGGGGTGGCACATGCAGGGTCACAGTGTGGCCAGGCCCCTCCCTGCAGAGCAGCTGGGCCAACAAGCGAGGCATGGAGAGGCAAAGGCCGGGAGTGGAGAAAGTTTTTTGGAACTGCTCTGAGGTACTACCACTTTCCGGGGGGGTGGGATGGTGTGGTGTATGAGGTTGTGCCCCTCCCTTTCTTCTCCCTTCTCCCCCGCTCCCTGTCAGCAGGCACAGGTAGTCTGTGGCTGCATCAAAGTGAAGCTTGGGTTATAAGACAGTTGCACTCTGTACAGTTAGGTCTGTGGTTTCAGCATGAAGCTGCCCCAAGCCCTCTTTGGAAGGCAAGGTACACAGGAAGGAGAATGACCTGGATCACTTCATACCCTCTCTGAGGGGTTGTGGAGTGCAGCCTTCCACTGGATCCCTGCTGCTTCCTCACTGCTCTGCATGGGAGGCCTTGGGGACTGATTGTGGGGGTGGGGAGAAGATTAGAGATGAGAATAAATTGGGTCAGCACCGCATCCATGGCCTAGGATATGAAGAAAACTTGTTGTGCTACTAATTAGGACTTGTTGCTCCCCCTTCTTTGGAGACTCCTGACCCAACCTGGACATTCATCTCTTGGCTGTTGAAGCAGGTTCGTGATGCTGGAGGCTGGAAAGAAGAAATGCTATTTTGCACCAAGCAATCCTGTATGGAAGGACTGGAACTCTGAGCTTTGTTGTCTCTAGAGTGTGGATGAGATGCCTTGGGAGTACTCCACCTCATAATAACCCCTTCTGAGAATATTAACCCTTCACAATCTTTCTCCCCACAGATGATGATCATGCTTGGAGTGATCTGTGCCATTGTGATGGTGGCTATTGTACGTAAGTACCATATGGAATCTGAATGGAGGGTCAGGGAGCCCCCAACTCTTGGAAAATGCCACCACCTCTCTTTTGGTTAAGGGACTGAAGGTCTGAGAGTACCCTGCATGTTCAAATGATAGCTTCTGCCTGTTGGTTAAGGGAAAAGGTACCTTCCAAATGCCTGGTGAAGGGTGCAGTATTTGGGGAAACACCACAGGGAAATGGTATGTTCGAAATAGCATATAAAGGACCCAGTCTGAGAGCTCTTTCTCCTTGGGGGAAATAGGACCTTGCCTCTACTGGGACAGAGGAGTTCTTCTCCTAAGTGTGAAAGGCATGGGAGTGGAAGGGTTGGGAAGTCCCTAACTTGGCTGAGGGGTTGTAGGCCTTAGTTGCCTACTGTGGGGACCTTGGTGTAATTTGCCCTCTTGTTCTCTCCTTTCTCTTTTTCCTTCTGTTGCATTCTGTCTCCAGTTTACTTCTGTACTTGAGAACGTGGCCCCTCAGTCTGCAGTCCACCTTCCCCTCTTCCTGTCTCCTTCCTTGCCCATGCTCCCCGCTCCATGTGGCTGCTTCATCTTCAGTTCTTTTGTTGGTTTTGTTTTGTCTTCTGTGTAAGATTCTGAAGCAACTCTCCTGGACCTAGGTTTAGCCCCTTCAAAACCTGCTGCAGCCCCAGGGAGGGCCAGCTCGTTTAGGGGGGAAGGGGAAGATGTTGCTCCCATTCTTATGTTTAAGGGTAATTTTTTTTTTTATCTGAATTTGAGTGAGGCATGGCTTAAATGTCACCTTCATCACAGCTGTACCTAAAGGGTGTTCTTCAGCAATGTGAGTTTCCTCAAAGCAGTTCCCTGGCTGTGATGGGCCTAGAGAGCAGGAGGAGGACTCCAATGTGACATTGATTAGAGTAGTGCCTCAACTCGGAGGAGAGCATCTGGCCTCAGCTCTTGTGGAGTTTCCTTTTAACTGCTGAAGTCTAAACTAGTTAATGGTGGTCACTTAGCCTTCAGCTCCCCACAAATAGTGACGGGTTGTGCCTTGCTCATGATGTGGCAGCTCAGCTTCGTAGGAATGCAACAGGAAGGGTTGGTGATCCTTTTTCCTACACTGCAAGGACAATAGCAATGGTTATATCGGGGGTTGGTATTCCTGTAACTGGTACAGACTTTTCAGGATGTCACCCTGGTTAGCTACTGGCATGCCCCTTACTCTGAGGAAGTCCAGGGTGTGGAGGGAACAGGACTGGTAGAGGGAGTGAGAAGGAATTCTGGATTTTTCTTGCTTCATCAAGCTGTGTGCCTCTTTCTGTTGCGTGAAGGGAGCCATGGGTTGGGGTGGGTCCCAGGTGTGGGGAGTCTCTGTTGCTTAAATAGTCAGCTGGGCAACTGCATCCTGTGTGTATTTCTGGGCAAGTCCCCATCTTCTGCTCTGTTCTTTCTCCAAAGCCTCATTCTCTCAAGGAGTTACAAAAAAATGGTAGTAAAGTAGAGTTCTGCTGTGAGAGAGAGTTCAAGACATTTTTCCAAAGCTGTCTATTAGGCAACTCTTGGATCTCAGCAAATCTGCCTGGTTCACAAGCTTAAAACTCTCTCTGTTAATGCTACAAATTCTAGTTTAGACTTTTGAGTCCAGACTGGGCTCTCTCCAAGGTTTCTGTTATCTAGTCCAGCTCTGGGAGGGTGGGGAGTTGAGAGTACATGAAACCGTATAACCTTCTGTGGGTAAGTCACTTCTCTTGTGTCTCCATTTTCCCATCTGTGAAAAGAGCTACACAGCTCCTCTGAGTCCTTGAAGTGTTGTGGTGAATTCTGTGGATGAAATGAGCTGCACAGTTTGTGCAAGTCCCTACAGAACCTCTTGTGAGTATTTTGTTCTCAAACAGAACCACTGAAGGAAGAGTGTAGGGAGAGGGAGCAATGCTCCCTGTATTCTGCACCAAAAGGAAGGCTTCCTCAATTCAGGGAGCCCTGGCTATGAATTAGAATGCACTGGGACTTGTGTGCAGGGGCCAGTGATGCTGGGAAGAGGGATGCCATCTGTGGGGCTTCATGAGTGTAAGGTAGATGGAATGCTGGTAAAGGAAGAAAAGACTCTGTTGCGATAGGACATTCTGGGAAGGGTATGGGTTTTGCTTGCTTACCTCCATGAACCAGCATTTCATTTGCGCTGAGTCCATATCCCTGTAATTCCCCATCCCTCCCCATCTTGGGGAGGGCAAAACTGAAGATCTGGAGTGAAGTGGTCCTTGTTATCGGAGTGCTTCCCACTATCCTCTGTTGAATTGAGCTGTGGAGATGGATGAACAGAAGTACATCTGCCGAAGAGGAGATAGGGCCTAATTGTGCTGATGCCATAATTTGGGAGGAGGGCAAGCAAGATGATGCAGGGCTCCCAAGCCAGCAGGTATTGCTCAAACTTTCCTGGACAAGCCCTCCCCATCCCTTCTGTTCCTCTGGCGCTGAGGCCTCTGGGCTGTTTCTTCCATTTATCTTTCTGTTGTGTTTTTTTTTGTGCCCCTCTTTCTGGTTCTTCGTGCGTGGGCAAAAAATATTCCCCCATCCCTGTTTTTCTGAGCCCAAAGCAAGGAACTTCCTTCCCTGTCCATATGGCTTCAGTGGGTGTTTCACATGTGATTTGTGACTTTTCTCTATAAATACAACTGTAACCTTCTCCTTGGGCATATATAGCACCCAGCTCATGTACTTTGAACTCTCTCTGCTAATAAACACAGTTCCACTCCCTTACTTTGTCTGCTTGGCCTGCATATAGGTGGGGAAGGGTGGCCCTGGACTACTGGGGGGGGGCTGAGGGAGGGGGAGCTAACGCCTTTGTGCCTAGCCTGAACTGCTCCAGTGGGTGTGAGGGGGGAAAGGTAGTATACCTTCTGCAATTCCAGGGTTGGGAAAATGAACCTCTTGTCTCTAGGGCAGTGGTTCTCCTCTGGATCTTAAGTGCCTAGCTGGTTCTGAGTCATTCTATTTTACTGTATTTCAAGTATGCCCTTGGGAGGAAAGGTGACAAATCTAAACTGTGTTACTATCAGCATCAGGAACCTGGGTTAGTAATTGGTGGTTTTCCCATAGAATGTAATAGAGCCTGACCTACATGGCTTTTCTGCTGTACACCATCAGGCAGTGTCTTGTGTCCAAGAGGAAGGAAGATCATTAGGTAGGAGTGGTAACTTATGAGAGGGCAGACAGCTGTTCATAATGAGGGTGGGAGGAAGATGTGTGCTCTGTCTCACTGAAAACAGGCTTTACTAAGGCTGGAAGTAGTAGAGTTCAGTGCCGTTTGAGTTGTGTTGCAACTGGGGGATTATTAGAGAAGGTTCAGAGGAAATGTAGGAGTGAAGGGCTCAAAGGAGATGTCCATAAACAGAAGGACACTGAAAGACTTGGAGTTTAAATTTAAAAAGGAATTTAAAGGAGACAATCCCATTTATCAGCTGGGGTAGTTAGTAGGTGCAATATGTAGGGAAGGGAGTCAGAGGAAAAACACAACTAGAGAAGTGGGGGTTGAGAGCTACACCCCCCTAAGACAAGGAGGAGGTAATTCCCTTTGAAGAAGAGAGTTATTGAGGAAACACCCATCAGAGGAAAGGGGGCTTGGTGGTGCTCTAAATATTTGGTTCCTAAACTGTGGGCTGTGACAGAGTCCCAGGTGTTCTTCTGGGGTGGACTTTAAGGGGGCATTGCATGCCCCTCCCCCACAACTGTATACAGTGGTGGAGTGGGGCCTGGCAATGGCCCTCTACTGAAGGAGCCTGGTGATCCCAGTGGGCAGCAGAGGGTGAAGTGGAGCTGCCAAATGATACATGGAGAGTGAGGACAAAAAGCTGGCCCTGAGAGGCAGTGGTTTTGAGGAGGCCGGATGGTCCTGTGCCTATTCCTGGTCTGAGCCACTGCACCTGGCAATCCATGACTGTTGGTGGAGGGGGAGGGTGTAATTGGCCCTGCAGGGGGGGGGGGGGGGCACCAGAGCTGGGCCTCAATGGTGCTGCTTTGTTTCCATATGCACAATGCCAAAATCGTGACTATCCAATAATGGCTGTGCTCAGCATGTGCTTTTGCCTTGTGCTGGTGGCCCCTGAGCCTTTCTGTCATTCCCGGGTAGGGTGTGCCTGTGAGGGATTGGGGCAGGTGGGTGGGTGACTGGGGCAGGGCTGCCAGGTGACAAGCTCAGGTACTTAGTGGGCTATGGCACTGGCCTGGAGCACCCCCAGCACCCATGTGCCCCCGCTTCCCCAAGATTTAGTCAGGGGTACATAGTACATGGACAGGTCAGGGCTGTGAATTTTTGTTTACTGTCAATGACCTGTCCATGACTTACTAAAAATACCTGTGACTAAAATGTAGCCTTAACAATAATGCATGCAAGATGTCCAGATGCCCACAAAGTGACACTGATAGGCACTCATTAAGATACCCATGAAGGCATGGTAGCAGAGTGGCATTAAAAGTCAAACATACATTCAGCTGTCCACAAAAAAGGTAGATACTCAAATTGACAGGCACACATACTTTGAACCAATGCTATAATGAAAAGAAAGTGAATTCACTTCAGAAGAACAATGAAAGACTTTATAAGACTATTTGCGCATGCTGCCATACATGCAAAGGCAGACTCAGACTGGTAATGATAGTCCAGGGGTCAGCAACATTTCAGAAGTGGTGTGCCGAGTCTTCATTTATTCACTCTAATGTAAGGTTTTACGTGCCAGAAATACATTGTAACGTTTTGGAAGGTCTCTTTTTATAAGTCTATAATATATAACTAAACTATTGTTGCATGTAAAGTAAATAAGGTATTTTAAAATGTTTAAGGAGCTTCATTTAAAATTAAATTAAAATGCAGAGCCCCTTGAACTGGTGGCCAGGACCCAGGCAGTGTGAGTGCCACTGAAAATCAGCTTGCGTGCCACCTTCGGCACCCATGCCATAGGTTGCCTACCCCTGTCCCATACATTCACAGGAATGTCACTTATGCTTTATTAGCATGCTATTTTATGTTGCCAAAGTGTGAAAGAGACACCTCTTTTACATGTCTGTCAGAGGCAAGTACAGTTGCCAGAACAGGGTTTCATGCTGTTTGGAGTTCCCTCTGCTTAGTCCATGTGTCATTTATCTTGTAATTTATGTCCTGATGCAGTGACAGATAGATGCTATTATGTTATAAAACTCTCATGTTGCTCTCCTGTCTCCAAGATTGGGCACCATGTTGCACACAGACAGAGAGAGAGACTCCTATCCTAATGGCAGTGCCATCATAGTTAATGATGTTTCATCACCTCAGTTGACAGGTTGGCCTTTCTAAGTCCTCTAAAATCAACGTGTTTAGTCAGATTCCTTTGAAATTTGGTGTGCCACTGATGGCTACTGGGTAGAGTTAGTGTCCCAAATTTGGGATCACTTGAGGTATAGGTTAGGGAGGAGAAAAAAACTGAATAGCCTTTTTCAAAAAAAGGGGTGTGTGCATGCACATGCCCTGACCTGCAGATTAAACTGTTGATGTGTTGTCAGTCAAAATGGTCTCTTAGTTTTACCCAAAGTAAATTTTTGAGGCACCAAATGTGAAAACATTATTTAAGAAAATGGTCAATTTTTTTACAGTGTGACTGTACCACTACAGAAAAATGTCAGGAGTGTTTCCATTCCCACCATTTTATATGTTTTAAAGCTTGACTCTCTCGTAAGTGCTCTCAAATCTGAACAGTTACTTGGATTGATTTGAAATGTGGTGTCTCTCTAAATTTGGGGTCACTTGATCATGAGATGCCCAAGTTACAGAGCCACCTTCCAAAAAATAGTTTCCTTAGGCTGCCTTGTGCTATTAAACTGAGAGGTACTAATGACTGGATGAATCATACCTTGTTGAGATTGATGATTGTGAACTCACCCTTCAGTTAATGTAACTAAGAATAAATTTATCTCAAACACCTATCTATGACAAAAGAGTTTTGGATGGAGTGGCTGGAGCTTGCTACAATTTGAGTTCTATATGTAGTAATTTTATTTGTGGGGGCGGGGATTAGACATGTGAATGCTTCCTGGGAGGGAAGAGTTTGGTGCTACAGTGAGAGTAGGTGGTGTATGGCGATGGATTGTAGGTCAGAGAGGTGTGGGAATTAGAGGGGGGTGGGATTGGGACACTGGGAAGGGGGAATGTGGGGCTGGGTGGCAGGAGGACTGGGGGACAACTAGGGGTAGGGGCACCTAGCAGCCCCACATTCTCCCTTTCCGTGTGTGCCCAGACCTGGGGGACTCTTGCTCCTTTAGGGGAGTCTGAGTTCCCCTCCCTGCCCCCTCATGTGAGCTGCGATATGAGGGATCTTATATCTCTGGTGGTTGATCCCCTCTTACTGCTTCCTAGGTGTGTGCCAAGATCTGGGGGGCCTAGGGCCATCTATAGTGCCTGGATGCGCTCCCCCCCCCCCCCCCCCCAGTATGAGCTGGGTTGTGGGTGGCTCGCTCTTTTGGAAAGATCATAGGCTCCCTCTCTGCTCCCATGTAAGGCAGGATCTGGGGAAGTCCTACCACTTTTGATGGGAAGCAGAGAAGGAGTATACTTCATGCATATTACAGGCTCTAATCTAAAGTACTCATGAGGTCATTGGGAACCCCCACTAAGATGGGTGGAGCAGTTCACATGCTATTGTTTCAGGCTGGGATGTTCCTAATCAGCTGGGATCATCACATTGAGAAGAGTGGGCCATTTCACACCTTTCAGAGCCTCCTATGCTGCAGATGGATGTGTAGAGGAGCTTTTTTCCTTCCATTGGCCCTCTATCCTTCCTGTTTAAAGGAGGACACTTCTAAGAACTTGTCTTGATATACAGTGCTCACCATGTACTCCTGGAGGAATTCTGCACCACTGTGTATTTCCATAATTAATGGACCGTGCATATTTAAAATGTTTTTTTCAGAAAATAGCTTCTGCAAGAAAGTTGCTGCAGTTCTGCCTTTTGCCCACCAGAGGCCACTGTTGCGCTAGAACACAACAGCGGCTTCTACCCGGCTAGGGAAGAGACAGAGCCTGTCTGCCCAGGTCAGGAGACGGGGACTATGGGGACACAGACCGCGTGGAGCTGCTGGGAGGTCAGATGGGCTCATAAGGGCTGGGGGAGGGGGGGAGCACAGATTGGGGCAGGGGCTGAATGGGAGTGGGGGTGCAGGGCCACATGAGGACGGGGGAGGGGTGCAAGGCCACAGGTGGGAAGGGAATGGCTGTGTAGGGGCACAGACACATGGGGATGGGGTGCAGGGACACAAGGATGAGAGGAGGGGATTGGGGCTGCAGGGCTAGATGGGGGAAGGGGGATGGTTAAGTGGGGACACAGACGCATGGGGATAGGGTGTAGGTAGGATGAGGGGGTGGAGGGACACATGGGGACTGGGGAAGATGTGCATGATTGAATAGGAGAGGCTAAGAGTCCCCCAGGATGTGCATGGGGGAATCTCTCACAATCCCTCCCTGCCTCCTAAAAAAAAAAAAAAAAAAAGCACCATATTTTTCCCACCCATACCCAACAACCCTCCGAGTTCACACCTTGCCATTGTTTCCCTCTACCTCAGCTCCTCTGTTACCCCTCACTCCCCCAAGCTTTTGCATTGGTTCTGAGGGGTGCAGGAAATACAGTTCTGTATTGTAGTTTAAATGAATTATTACTCAGTTCTGTATTAATATGCCTAGTAACAAATCTGATAAACATTTCCTGAATCTTTTTTGTTGTCTGTATTGTTACAAACAAGCTTGTTCACAGGTATTTTGAAATAAATTACCAAAATAATTGAAACTGGTGTGATTATATAGTGTTATTTTGACAAAATATGCAGAATTTTAAAATATTGTGCACAGTGGTTTTTCTTCTGTTTGTTTTTAGCACAGAATTCCCCTGGGAGTAACTATGTTGGCGTAGTTAATCCACCTCCCTGAGAGGCGGTAGCTATGTCGCAGGAGAAGCCCTCTTGCCAACATAGTGCTGCGTACGGGGGGGGGGGGGGGCGCTTAGGTCGGTATAACTATGTCACTCCGGGGGGTGGATTTTTCACATCCTTGAGTGACATAATTATACCGATATAGATATGTAGTGTAGACCTTGCTTAAGTGCTCTAAAATCTCTATGCTTGCAGAGATTTTCTTGAAATTTTGCAGCCCTTCATAGGAGTGCAGAGTAGGAACCAGAGATAGAAGCCCTGGAAAAAATAGCAGTGAAAACCAAGTGACTGTGAATGGCTTGCCAACTACAGAACCAGTTTCTCCTCCCTTGGTTTTCACACCTCAACTGCTAGAACAGGGCCTCATCCTCCCTGATTGAACTAACCTTGTTATCTCTAGCTTGCTTCTTGCTTGCATATATATACCTGCCCCTGGAAATTTCCACTACTTGTATCCGAAGAAGTGGGTATTCACCCACAAAAGCTCATGCTCCAAAACGTCTGTTAGTCTATAAGGTGCCACAGGATTCTTTGCTCTTTTACATCTAAACTAATAAAATTACAGCAGGGTTTTGCAAAAATGAAGGTTGCAGCAAGCTTTTAGAAAATGGAGTGAGTTTTAAAATGGAGTTTGAATTACAATATGGCAAACAGTGAACAGAAGCTATGATACTGAAACAGTACAAGTATCAGTGATTTAAGCAGGAATTGGCTTGACAGTAAAATTTACAAGGGCAACTGGCTAAAGGGTGTGGCTCTTAACAAGCATCTTAATTGTTATTTAGCCAGTTATTGGGGTAACGGGTTATGAATGAATGTTTCATTCATAAAACTTTGCTTATGAAGTTATATTAATAAAAGCAGCAAAGAGTCCTGTGGCACCTTATAGACTCAGATGTATTGGAGCATGAGCTTTCGTGGGTGAATACCCACTTCAATGGATGCATGAGATCCAGACTAACACGGCTGCCCCTCTGATATATTAATAAAGTGAACAATTAATAACAATTTTATTAATCAGTTCTACATCTGTTCCCTGCCACGTATGTCTTTGACTGTCTAGCCATCAGCCGTCATAGGTGAACCTCTGCCCACCTTTGAAGGTCCATACACTAGCTTCAAAGAATCAAATAACTTATTTCATTTGTTTCTCCATACATTTGAATGTCTTCTGCTACCTTCTCCCACCATTTATCTTGTATTGAGTGTAGTTGTCTCCGTGTGTAGCTTTGCAGGAGTTTGAATCTGTCTCTCTTTGGGATGGACTGAATAATTATTTTGCCAGTTTTGGAAAGCCTCTTTCTTTTTCTTTCGAGAGTACTGTGATTTCCTCCTCATTTTCATCAAATGACTCACGGTGAGCCCTTTTCTGTCTGAGGATGTCAGTTGCAGGTTTTTGTGCTTGTAACAGTCTGTACCTCGGGGGAACACCCTGTCCCCCCCCGGTGTCCAGCCTTATAATATGATTATGTGGCATCCAATGCAGTTTGTCATGGCATGTCTCTTCGGAAGGCTCGTGATGCACTGAGCATAGTTATTATAGTAATGTTATAGGTTGTAATTTCATGTGTATATACTTATGAGGCTAAACATGTGTCCTTGTGGCTTAAAACAAGCCCAGGCAAAAACTCTTCAGGAGCAGAGGGGTAGTTCCCATACATGCCTTAATGAGGTGTGACAAACCCAGCCCAGCCTCACAGGAACAAAGGACACTGGCCTAGGCAGCAACAAAGGATCTGTTGGACTCTCTAGACACACACACAGGGCTTGGCTACACTTACAAGTTGCAGCGCTGGGAGTTACAGCGCTGGTCATGCAGCTGTGTAGGGCCAGCGCTGGAGTGTGGCCACACTGACAGCTACCAGCGCTGCAGTGTGGCCACACTTGCAGCACTTTCCAGCGCTGTATTGAGAGGTGCATTGTGGGCAGCTATCCCACAGAGCACCTCGTCCCATTTTGGCACTGAGTATTGTGGGAAGGGGAAGGAAGTGTGCGGGTCATTCCGCTTCCTGTTTGCCAGCGCCCCGTGGTGCATCGCTTCACATCCCAGCATTCACTCTTTCCGGCAGCGTTTGGCGCCATTGTGAGTGTCTTTCTGTTTTACTCTCTGTGTGAATCGCGATTTCTGTGGCAAATGGAGCCCGAGCTGCTGAGGACTGTGCTGATGAGTGTCGCCAGCACAACACGTTTGGCAGTCGAGCTATTCCTTCAGCTCCAAAGTGACAGTGAGGAGTCTGACGATGATATCGATATCGATTCTCCTGCCGCGTGTGACACCAAAGTGCTTGTGGCATTCACAGAAATGCTCAGCACCGTTGAACGCCGCTTTTGGGCTCGGGAAACAAGCACTGAGTGGTGGGATCACATCGTCATGGAAGTCTGGGATGACGAGCAGTGGCTGCAGAACTTTCGTATGAGAAAAGCCACTTTCATGGGACTGTGTGCTGAGCTCGCCCCCACTCTGCGGCGCAAGGACACAAGATTGAGAGCTGCCCTGACGGTGGAAAAGCGGGTGGCTATTGCAATCTGGAAGCTGGCAACTCCAGACAGCTACCGGTCGGTCGGGAACCAGTTTGGTGTGGGAAAGTCGACCGTGGGAATCGTTTTGATGCAAGTTTGCAAGGCAATTAATCGCATCCTGCTAAGAAAGACCGTGATTCTGGGGAGCGTGCAGGACATTGTGGATGGCTTTGCACAAATGGGTTTCCCTAACTGTGGAGGGGCGATAGATGGGACGCATATTCCTATTCTGGCCCCCCCCCCCCCCCCACCTGGCATCAGAGTACGTTAATCGTAAGGGGTATTTCTCTATGGTTCTCCAGGCGCTTGTGGATCACCGCGGGCGTTTCATTGACATTTACACAGGCTGGCCTGGAAAGGTGCATGATGCACGCATCTTTCGAAACAGTGGCCTGTTCAGGAAGATGCAGGCAGGGACTTTTTTCCCAGACAGGAAGATCACAATAGGGGATGTCGAAATGCCCACTGTGATCCTTGGAGACCCCGCGTACCCGTTACTGCCTTGGCTCATGAAACCCTATACAGGGAAGCTTGACAGGAGCAAGGACCGGTTCAACTACAGGCTGAGCCGGTGCAGAATGACTGTGGAGTGTGCTTTTGGGCGTTTAAAAGCCCGCTGGAGATGTCTGTATGGGAAGCTAGACTTGGGGGAAAGCAGCATCCCCGCGGTTATATGCGCTTGCTGTACCCTCCATAATATTTGTGAAGGGAAGAGTGAAACATTCAGTCAGGCATGGACCACCGAGGTTCAAGTCCTGGAGGCTGAATATGCACAGCTAGAGAGCAGGGCTAATAGAGAGGCCCAGCACAGGGCTACAAGGATTAGGGATGCCTTGAGGGAAGAATTTGAGGCTGAAAGCCAACAGTAATGTTTGCTGCCTTGCATGGGAGTGAATTGCACTGCTTACACTGTTATTCTATTATCCCTAATAATAATATGATTTGCAGTGCCTCTTTCTTTACTGGGCTAAGTTATCTTTAACTATCTGCTATAATAAAGACTGTTTTCAAAGCCAAGAATTGTTTTATTGAAAAGAAAAATACTTCCTTGACAGACAGACAGACACACAACATTTCATGAACACAAGAGGGCAGGGGTGTGGGTTGGTGAACTGTACAGTCACAAGTTTGCATATGTCCTGTCTGGAGTGCTGTTTAATGAATCCTGCACTTCAGGGTGCATACACTGCATGGTGATGGGGGTTGAGTGCAGAGGGTAAGGGTGGTGGTAGGTATCAGGGCTGGTTGGTGAACGTACAGGTGTTGGAGGCAGCTGGTGGTGGTAAGAACCTGAATGCTGGGGAAAGGCGGTTTGAGCTGACATTGGGGCACAAGGCAAAAAGCTTTGGGACGGGGGGTGGGGGGTGGGGGAGTAGCACGGTAGTGCTCTGCTTGCATGGCAACGAGTGACTCTATAGAGTCCGCTTGGCGTGACAGGATGCTTAGCAGCCGCTCCGTGCTTTTCCTTTAGGCCACTGCATTTCTATTGCGGATCCTGCTCTCCTTCTCTCTCCACTCCTTCAATTCTTTACTCTCTCGAGCAGAGTGATGAAGAACAGTTTTCAGCATGTCCTCTTTGCTCTTTCGGGGATTTTTTCTCAAATTTTGAAGCCTCTGTGATGTTGAACATCTGGGCAGTCCAGTAGTCAAGGTCACTGTAGAAACACAGAAATGACAACATTTAACACGGGCAGCATTGTATTCACTATCTCCAGACATGAATTGTTACACTGAGGGAGTTCTCACTTTAGCATTCTTTTCCCAAATGCATAACACAACAGAAGCCACGAAATGGTGAGTGAGGGGTGCTTATAGAGGGAGAAGTGGGGCTTGAGTGATAGAGGGGAGCTGGTTGCTTCGGGTAATCTGGAGTGCTAGAGGGGTTGAGTGAAGATGCAGCTGCAGGGGTGATCTTATCTCCCTATCTCTTCACTAAAGAGTCTCCCAACATTTTTCACAGGAGTTAATCCTGGAAGATGTCTCCTTGCTGCGAGTCACTAGGGAACAGCGGGAGGCTCTTTTAGAGCAATGTGGATTCCGCCCGGGACCCTTCGCGGCTTGCCTGTGTTCAGAAATGGTCCCCCCACCACTGGCAGCACAGTGGCGCGGACGCGTCACCGTCACTGGGACAAGGGACACAGTGGCTCTGCCTATAAACCTGCGCAGGCATATTGCCCACGCTCTGGATGAAACTTTTGCTGAGATAACTGAAGCAGATTACCGCGACGTGATAGACCACATCAACGGGCTATTCCACATCTAGAGGCTGGCATGCATGCAGCCATAACCCCCCTTCCTCTCCAGAAACATTTCCACCCAGAAAATAAAAGCCGCTTACCGTTAACCCGCTCCTCTGCTTGTCCTTCTGCAACTGCTGGCTGCTGCGATTGGGTACTTTCCTCCTGGCTTGAGAAGAGCTCCTGGCTGCATGCCCACTCTGGGGTGTCTTCCCCCATCCCAGTAGCTTCACTCGCGGTTTCCTCCCGCTGCCGCCTCCGCCTCCTCCTCCTGTCCCCCAGCCTGCTCAGAAGTGTCCATTGTTATTCTGGGATTGGCAGTGGGGTCACCCCCAAGTATCTCGTCCATCTCCCTGTAAAAACGGCAGGTCGTGGGGGCAGCTCCGGATCGGCGATTCCCCTCGCGGGCTTTGTAATAGGCACTCCGCAGCTCTTTAACTTTCACCCTGCATTGTAGTGCGTCCCGATCATGGCCCCTATCCAGCATAGCCCTTGATATCTGCTCAAAGATATCATAATTCCTACGGCCGGAGCGCAGCTGTGCCTGCACAGATTCCTCCCCCCAAACACTGATGAGGTCCATCAGCTCGCCATTGCTCCATGCTCGGGCTCGTTTGCCACGTGGAGGCATGGTCACCTGGAAAGATTAACTGATTGCACTCCACACACACCTGGCTGCAGCAAACAGGAAGGAGATTTTTAAAATTCCCGGGGCATTTAAAGGGCGGGTCACCTGAGGCAAGAGCAGTAGAGTGCAAACTGATGAGCAGAGTGGCTGAACAGGAATTCTGGGATAACTCCTTATTCCCTGGAGGACACTTAAAGCGCTGGTGAGTGTCCACACCTGCTGAGCAGCGCTGGATCACCAGCACTGCACTCCTTATACCCCTGCCGGGATGGGTTTTCAGCCAGCGCTGCAGCCAGGGAGTTGCAGCGCTGGTTGTGCCCTGCAAGTGTGGACGGGGTGTAATTGCAGCGCTGGAAAGCCTCCACCAGCGCTGCAACTTGTAAGTGTAGCCAAGCCCACACACACACACACTACCTTCCCTTGGTCAGTTTGGGACTATGATGAGGTAATGCTTACCTGACTCTGAAGGGGCAGGGGGAACCAAGAGGGAAGAAAGAACAAGATAAAAGGGGGAGACATTTGCCATGCTCTCTCTTCCACCTCCATCTACAGACACCACACCACGCAACTGAAGCACTGATCAAAGGGGAGAGCCTGGCTGAAGGGCAACCAGCCAGCTTGTGGTGAGAAGCATCTAAGTTTGTAAGGGCACTGAAATTGTTACGATCAGCGTAGAATGAGTTTTTGCTTTTATTTCATTTGACCAAAACTGACTACTTGTGCTTTGACTTATAATCACTTAAAATCTATTTTGTAATTAATAAATTTTTGTTCTACCTGAAGCAGTGTGTTAGGTTTGAAGTGTGTCAGACTCCCTTCGGGATAACAAACCTAGTACATATCAATTTCTTTGTTAAATTGGCAAACTCCTATAAGCTTGCAGCGTCCAGCAGGCATAACTGGACACTGCAAGATGGAGGATCCTAGGGTTGTGTCTGAGACCGGAGATACTGGCTAGTGTCATTTAAATGCACAATCCAAGCAGTGGCTGGCCAAAGGTGCTCACTCATGTAGCTGGGAGCAGCTTACATGCCAGAGGCTGTGCATGAACAACCCAGGAGTGGGGGTTCTCACAGCAGAGCAGGGTAAGGCTGGCTCCCAGAGTCAAGAATTGAAGTGACCTAGCAGATCACCAGTCCAGATAACACCAGGGGAATGTCTCAGTACTGTATCTCTGAATTCCTCCCATGAAACAAGGTTATCACCAAGGTTGGTTCCTAGTGCACTTTGTAGCTTGTCTCGATAGTATGCATGACTTAATTGTTTTTGGCGTTTCAGGCATGTGGCTATAATGTGTACATTCAGTATTGACCTAATCATTCTAGGATCCATCCAGCATCCTGCTCCATCCGCACATGACTCTGGTGATCCTGACATCCCTTATGTACTTCACTGTCCGTCAATGCAAATCTATTAGATGCCATTGTTTGGGGTGCATCCATGTAGTTTTATATTTGTCTGCCTGTCTGAAGATGGTATTTGTAATTAAGTTATGTTCCCCACACTTGCTTAGGAGTAGACCATTTTTGTTTTTTAATGCCATTTTTTCCAATGACACCTTGCCAGTTGTTATCTTTACCTACTCGTGCACTGAAATCTCTTATGATTAGTTTGTCACTGTGAGGTGTTGACTTGATGAGAGAGTTGAGATCAGAGTAGAACCGTTCCTTAGCATCGTTGGACTTGTTAAGGTGGGCACATATGCACTGATGATGGAAGCAAATCGTGACTTATTTAGCCATAGCCAGAGTTTCATGAGTCTTTTGTGGATGCCCGTTGGAAAGTCTTCAAGACATTACAAGAGTTTGGTTGTGATGACAATTCCCAGTTGATGAATTGTGGTTCTTTTCCCTTCCAAAAGAAGGGAAATGTCTGTGATGGATTGAACCACAGAAATCCCCTTGGAAGCTGCCACCCGATGTGACCAGACTACTTCTACCCCTGCTTTCCCTGCTAGCTTGGGACTCCAGCACCCTGTCTTGCTGAGCCAGACATGCAAGTCTGCTCCAACAAAGACCCAGAGTCTGAATTACTTGCCTCAAAGCTGCAGGTTTACCTGAAAATAGCTCACAGAAGTGTGCTTCTCTTTAACACTCAGCCCCACTCCCAATGGGGTCTAAACCCAAACAAATCCATTTTACCCTGTATAAAGCTTATGCAGGGTAAACTCATAAATTGTTCACCCTCTATAACACTGCTAGAGAGATATGTGCAGTTGCTTGCTCCTTCAAGTATTAATACATACTGAGTTAATAAGTAAAAAGTGATTTTATTAAAAGTAGGATTTTAGTGGTTCCAAGTAGTAACCGACAGAAAAAAGTAAGTCACCAAGCAAAATAAAATAAAATGTGCAAATCTATGTCTAATCAAACTGAATACAGATACTGAAGCATCTTTGAGGGTGAGATTAAGTTTTTTCCTCAGACTGGACACCTTCCAGGCCTGGGCACAATTCTTTCCCCTGGTACAGCTCTTGTTCCAGCTCAGGTGGTAGCTAGGGGATTCTTCATGATGGCTCCTCTCGCTTTGTTCTCTTCCACCCCTTTAAATATCTTTTGCATAAGGCGGGAATCCTTCTTCCATCTCTGGGTTCTCACCCCCTCCTTCTCAATGGAAAGACACCAGGTTAAAGATGGATTCCAGTTCAGGTGACATGATTACATTTCATTGCCCACTTGCCAGCACACATCCATCTGCAGACAATTGTCCTGGTTAATGGGCTTCCTCAAGATTCCAAACCGCCATTAATGGCCCACACTTTGCATAATTACAATAGGCCCTCAGTTGTATTTCGTATTTCTAGTTTCAGATACAAGAGTGGTACATTTATACAAATAGGATGCTCACACACAGTAGATTATAAAAGCTTTGTAATGATACCTTACAAGGGATCTTTTGCATGAAGCATATTCCAGTTACATTATATTCACTCATTAACATATCTTTATAAAACCATATAGACTGCAACGTCAATGTCTACACTGGAAAAGTCAAAGCGCAGGAACGCTCCCGCGGCAGTGCTTTGAAGTGCAAGTGTGGTCAGGCACAAGCGCTGGGAGAGAGCTCTCTCAGTGCTCCTGGTAATCCACCTCCACGAGGGGATTAACTCCAAGCACTGGGAACGCAGCTCCCAGCACTTGGAGCCTGTCTACACTAGCGCTTTAAAGCGCTCTGACTTGCTGCGCTCAGGGGGGTGATTTTTCACACCCCTGAGCCAGCAAGTTAGAGTGCATTAAAATGTAAGCATAGACAAGCCCAAGGTGTAGCCCCCAGCCGGTTCTGTAATAAAGCCTTCATCTGCCAATCTGGTTTCACTGAACACTGCAATGTCAATATCATACCGGGCTAGCTCTTTTGAAAGGAGAGCTGTTCTTTTAAATCGAGAAGTATCATCTTGGTCTATCATAGTCCTGATGTTCCAAGTGCTCTTTGGTTTTCGACTGCATTGAGGATGATCTGCCAGCTGCGGTAAATTGACCGGATTTGATTTGGGCAGGCAATGTTTGAGGCACCTTTTCTAGCCCCTTCCCTTACACAAGGAGAGCAGTGCAATCCTAACGAGGGCTGCTCTGTCGCCTGGCATGTTGCCGAGCTTCCCTGCTGCCCTTGGGATGGGGGTGGGCGACCAATGTCCCAGGCCACCTGCGTGCAAGCTTGTGGCTACGACAGCCAGTAATCATCTTCACCAGTCACTTTGCCACTCCCCCAGCGCCACAGGACTCTTAAAGAGGTGTGTGTGTGTGTGTGTGTGGTTGATTAAATAGGGAGAGTCATTGCACTGGGACAATCCCATTCTCTTGGCAGCTGAAGCTTGGCCCAGTGGCACAAAGGCTGTTACTACTGGAGGCTTCTTTAGCTGCAGTGGATAGCCATGACTGCTGTAGTGCCCAATCATGCCTTTTGCCTTCCACAATGTGTTGCTGCACTGCTTTTCAAGTTGTTGGACCAATATATGGTCTCTTCCGCCTTGGCTACCAGAACAGTCTTCGTATGCTTGGAGGACAATCCCTAAATCACTGTCAGTTTCCACACTTCTGGTTACCCTCACCTGGTTTAGCCCACCTGCTTACTGGGGTGTGGCTGTTGTCACATACTTACAGCTACATGGAGCCATGGGTGAGAGCTGGGTGTACAGTGAGGACCAGAGAGGAAAAGTACCCCCAAAATAATGCCGCACTCCTTGAGTGGTTATTAATGTGGAGTTTCCAAAGACACAATGTGGAGGTTTGGAACCGACAGCTCAGGTATCTTGACTGCTGAGGGAAAAGAAATGTGTGTGTGCTGCCAGGGTTGCTGATGTGGATTCTAGATAATTCTTGGCTCATGAGGTGGCAAAAGTTTGCAGGAGAGCAAGGAGTAAACTATGACGTGGGACTGATGTTTCACTCCATATTCTTTATGAAAATATGCTTATGATATTAATATGACATAACTGAGATACTTTACACAAGATGGCTCATGTGAGAGATAATTGGAAAGGTTGTGATTGATTATCCAATTTGTATGCCTGTTTCATTTCTGTATCTGAAGTTAGGAATATTGACTACGTATCTGTATTTCAAATATGCTACTTTGGGTGTCACCCCTAACTAGCCCTTCAGGTACAACAATGGAAATGCCAGACAGGGCTAATGGCCCACTAGCAAAAACAATGGACTGTGAAAGAGCTTAGTCTTCATGTGGACCCTCCAGTCTGTGAGTTATGGCTGCCACAGTCCTGCAGACATGGGTCTGAGTCACCACCCCTTGGAATGACACTGTTCTTCCACTGGGAGATAAAGGGTTCCCGCCATAAGCGCTATATAAGGCAGAGAAGTGACATCATCGAGGTTCTCCTCTGCCTCCCCACCCAAAGAGACACTGAAAAACATCTGGAAGCAAGAACTGAACTGGGGGGAGAAGTGTTGAGCACAAGCTGGAAGGACATCTAGCTTGTGAGTAATAATATCGGCGGTCTTAAGCTGGAGACCAGTGCAGCTGCCTTTCAAGACTTTCTGTAATCTGCCTGTAATGATATCTAGGGTGAGAAATCACTATTTGTAACCAATTTCTTTAGTGAACAAGCTTAGCTTGCGTGTTTTTGTTTTATTTGCTTAGTAATCTGTTTTGTTCTGTCATCTCTTATATTCACTTACAATCCACCTTTTGTAGTTAATAAACTTATTTCTTTATAACATAACCCAGTTTGTGCAATTCATAATTGGTGGGGACAAGAGGCTGTGCATACCTTCCTCCACATTGAGGGAGGAGGCAGATTTCATAATATACCTCTGGGTCTGTACTCCAAGGGAGGTGGACACCTGAGTGCTGGAGCAAGTCCCTTAAACTGAGCCTTCCTAGATCTGATCTCAGTGTCTGTCCGTTCTGCAGTTGGGTGTGGCCCTGCCTGTGGGTGCACTGGAGGAGGCTTAATAGCCTGGCTCAGCAAGACAGGTAAGAAGGGTGCCCAGACTGGCATAACTGGCGGGCTCAGTGGTATCTCAGGTGTCACCTTAAGGGGTCCAACCCATCACTGGGACTATAGCCTGATTTGGGCGGAGAGCACTGACCTGCATTGGTATCATGTTTTGCCAACATCTAATCAGTGACTTCAGAGATTGTGATCTACTAGGCATTGTGTTGACTCACTTGGATAGAAATGATCTGGGCTTTATTCCTGGTGTGCACCACATACAGTGTATGAGGGCAGATTTGACAAAGCCCTGGCTGGGATGATTTAGTTGAGGTTGGTCCTGCTTTGAGCAGGGGGTTGGACTAAATGACCTCCAGAGGTCCCTTCCAACTGTAATCTTCTATGATTTGGACCACATCCTAGATTTGTTTCCATGAGCTGTGATAGGTTTCTCTGATTTGGCGAGCATCTGAATAATTGCTACAGAAATAATATAGAAACCATTAATAAGTGTTAGAAGAACATTAATTGGGAAATTGGAGGGTTCATGGCTGACAAGAAATTGTGCACTGTATTGTGATGGGGGTAGGCTGCCACACCCCCACGTCCTGCTCTAAGACAGAGGTGGGCAAACTACGATCCGGCCTGCGAGCCGTTTTAAGCCGCTCCGTGAGCACCCACGGGGGAGCAGAGTCTGGGGGCTTGCCCTGCTCTGGCGTTCCAGCTGGGGCACCAGGTCGGAGGCCGCACCACATGGCTCGGTCGCGCGCCAGCCAGGTTGGGGGCCACACCACGTGGCTCGGTCACACTCTGGTGCTCCAGCTTGGGCGCTGGGTCGGGGGCCGCGTCACACTGATCCTGGAAACTGCAGCATGGCCCCGCTCTGGGGCGCAGAGTTGGGGGCTGCTCCAGGCATAGGAGTCTGAGAAGGGACATGCCACTGCTTCTGGGAGCCGCTTGAGGTAAGCGCCGCTTGGAGCCTGAACCCCATAGCCTCTCCCCCTGCCCCAGCCCTGATCCCCCTCCTGCTCTCCAAACCCCTTGATCCCAGCACGGAGCACCCTCCTGCACCCCAAACCTCTCATCCCCAGCCCCACCCCAGAGCCTGCACCTCAGCTGGAACCTGAACCCCTTCCCACACCCCTGCCCCAGACCTCCCTCCTGCCCTCTGAACCCCCTCGGTCCCAACCCAGAGCACCCTCCTACACCCCAAACTTCTTTCTCCTCATGCCTGACTAACATAATTTCCTTCTATGACAAGATAACTTGAAATAGTCTCCCACAGTATTCTTCACCAGCAAGTTAAAGAAGTCTGGGCTGGATGAATGGACTATAAGGTGGATAGAAAGCTGGCTAGATGATCGGGCTCACCGGGTAGTGATCAATGGCTCCATGTCTAGTGGGCAGCCAGTATCAAGAGGGGTGTCCCAAGGGTCGGTCCTGGGGCTGGTTTTGTTCAATATCTTCATTAACGATCTGGAGGATGGTGTGGACTGCACCCTCAGCAAATTTGCAGATGACACTAAACTGGGAGGAGTGGTAGATACTATGGAGGGTAGGGATAGGATACAGAGGGATCTAGACAAATTAGAGGATTGGGCCAAAAGAAACCTGATGAGGTTCAACAAGGACAAGTGCAGAGTCCTGCATTTAGGACGGAAGAATCCCATTCACTGTTACAGACTACGGACCGGATGGCTAGGCAGCAGTTCTGCAGAAAAGAACCTAGGGGTTACAGTGGACAAGAAGCTGGATATGAGTCAACAGTGTGCCTTTGTTGCCAAGAAGGCTAATGGCATTTTGGGCTGTATAAGTAGGAGCATTGCCAGCAGATCGAGGGATGTGATCATTCCCCTCTATTCGGCATTGGTGAGGCCTAATCTGGAGTACTGTGTCCAGTTTTGGGTCCCACCCTACAAGAAGTGGGGGAGGGATAGCTCAGTGGTTTGAGCATTGGCCTGTTAAACCCAGGGTTGTGAGTTTAATCCTTGAGGGGGCCACCTAGGGATCTGGGGCAAAAATCAGTACTTGGTCCTCCTAGTGAAGGCACGGGGCTGGACTCAATGACCTTTCAGGGTCCCTTCCAGTTCTAGGAGATAAGATATCTCCATTTATTTATTTAAGAAGGATGTGGAAAAATTGGAGAGAGCCCAGCGGAGGGCAACAAAAATGATTAGGGGGCTGGAGCACATGACTTATGAGGAGAGGCTGAGGGAACTGGGATTATTTAGTCTGCAGAAGAGAAGAATGAGGGGATTTGATAGTTGCTTTCAACTACCTGAAAGGGGGTTCTAAAGAGGATGGATCTAGACTGTTCTGAGTGGTAGCAGATGACCGAACAAGGAGTAATGGTCTCAAGTTGCAGTGGGGGAGGTTTAGGCTGGATATTATGAAAAACTTTTTCACTAGGAGGGTGGTGAAGCACTGGAATGGGTTACCTAGGGGGGTGGTGGAATCTCCTTCCTTAGAGGTTTTTAAGGTCAGGCTTGACAAAGACCTGGCTAGGATGATTCAGTTGGGGATTGGTCCTGCTTTGAGCAGGGGGTTGGACTAGATGATGACCTCCTGAGGTCTCTTCCAATCCTGAGATTCTATGATCCCCAGGCCCACCCCAGAGTCCGCACCCCCAACCAGAACCCTCACCCCCTCCCGCACACCAATCCCAATTTTGTGATCATTCGTGGCCTGCCATACAATTTCTATTCCCCAATATGGCCCTCAGGCCAAAAAGTTTGCCCACCCCTGCTCTAAGACTTTCTTGCTCATAATAAAGGCCATTGTGTAGTTGTAGTGAGGCAGTGTGGCCTCCTTCTGACCGAGACAGGGAGGAACCCCCTCTGTGCCTAAGTGGGCAGAGCCAGGCCTGCCTCACTCCTCCACTGGAAGTACATCACTGGAACAGGAAGTATAAAGTGCGGGACCTCCTACTCAGTTGGGACCAAGACACTGAAGAAGTCAGACAGATCCTGCTCACTCCTGGAGGCTGACCTTGCTGCTGAACCCAGGAGTGCCACAGGCCACCTACCTAGAGGAGGCGGAGGACACCCTACTGTTCTAGTACACCCTCAGGGGAGCGGGGAGGAAGTGGTCCAGGGGCAGCTGACCTTGGTCTGGCTGCAGCTTTGCGTAAGGCACAACCAGCAGGTTGTGGTTGGGATCCCCGCTGACCCAGGGGTGGACCACTCTGCCAATGTTAGGACACTAGGTTGGGGTCTGGTGGAGTAGGGTGGGCCTAGACCTCACCTGCCACCCCATCCCAGGGGTGGCAGCCTCCCTCTCACTAGGCCCAGTGGCCTGCACTCGTCGATTGTCCCCTGGAGCTAGGATGCCCAACCCCTGGGGTTTCCTCTGGGTCTGCTACAGGAGCCCAGGGCTAATTGACTCCTGGGTATGCTCTGCCTCTGAACCAAGAAGCCAAAGCTAATTGAATATTGGGTGTGCTCTACATTGAGCGACCAGGGCTAATTGAAAGCTGGCTTGTTCTGTCTCTGCACCGAGAGACCAGGGCTGATTGACTCCTGGGCTTGCTCTGGCCCTACAAGTAGAGCCCAGAACTAACTGACTGCAGGTCTTGCTCTGTCTCTGCCTCCAGAGGCCAGAGCAAATTGACCACTGTGTGTGCTGTGCCCTTGGCTGAAGGGCCGGAGCTACTAGTCGCCTATATGGGCCCTGAACCCTGCCCCAAGGACCCAGAGACCATACACTAAACTGCATGGCCTCTGCATGCAGGGCTCGAGGGCTATAGGTGCTTGGCTGCTTAGCCTGTTAGCCCAGTTGGGACACTACGCCTCACGCTAATTCCCCTGCCACTAGGCAGTAGCCCGACAACTTAGTGAGGCGATGTGGCCTCTCTCTGACCCAGAGGGGGAGGGATAACCGTGCCATGCCTACAGTAATTTCTTTACTATGTTTTTATCCCTTCCCCAATACATATCAGTGTTTCTATGCCTTTACACACTGTATCTCAACTTTTGAACCTCTTCTTCAAAATAGAGGGGAGGGTGAGGTGTCACTACTGAGAGGACCCGCTTTGTCACGCTCACCTAACCTTCTGTTTCTCCAACACTCCTTGTTGGCTCATCTCCTGTTTGTCACAAAGTGTTAAATTGTCTTGTCCTACACAAAGAAGAGGCATTTTGATCTAGAAAATTAGATAAGGTGCTTCAGGGAGGGATAGCTCAGTGGTTTGAGCATTGGCCTGCTAAACCCAGGGTTGTGAGTTGTCAGATGAGCGTTAGCTTTTTACAATAAGCAGACAAAGCTGTTTCAAAAATCAACACAGCTCTTCATTGCAATTGCTGTGTGGATGAGGGGGTTTCTGGTGTTGTCCCAAAGGATCTTTTCATGGATCATGGCCTGTATTGGGACGTGCTACGACCTAGCAAAGATACCTGCCTCAGCACTAACAGCACACTCTAGAAGAGCAGAGGCTTCCTCAATGGTGTTTCTGGCACAGGTCCCCCTTCAAGACATTTGCAGGGCAGCAATGTGGTCATCCCACTATGCCATTACTCAGCAGGCTAGAGATGATGCCACATTTGGCAGGGTGGTGCTGCAGTCTGCGACTCTGAACTCTGACCCCTCCTCCTAAGGACTGGGTGTGATTCACCTACTTGTAATCAATATGATCAAGCACTCGAAGAAAAAAGTTACCTACCTCTTGTAACTGTTCTTAGAGATGTGTGGCTCATATCCATTCTGATAACCACCCTCCTACCCCTCTGTCAGAGCAGTGGCAAGAAGGAACTGAAGCGGCAGTGGCTCAGCAGGGACCTATATACATCGCCATGAAGGCGCAACTCCAGGGGCCTCCATAGCCGACTCGATGAGTACTGCTAGGGGAAAAGTCTTCCAATGACTACACAGGCGGCGCACGCACTCCTACTTGGAATGGACATGAGCAACACATCTCGAAGAATAACAGTTACCTACCTCTTGTAACTGTTTTTCCTCAGGGCCAGGATGGAAGAGAGCAAGCCACCCCAAAATAGCCTATTGCCCAGGCTAGATCCAATCTCTCTCTGGCCCCATGAATATATCATCATTTATATCCGGTAGAACAGCTCCAACAGCAGATCATGAGCAAGAGATACTGTAGCCTGGGGGTTAGGGTGGTGCTCTGAATCAGGCCAAGTAGGGATTTGAACCTGGGTCCCATGGAAGTCCTCTAACCTCTGTGCTATTGGCTATTCTGGGGTAGCTTGCTTTCTCTTGTGTGTTGTGGGTTTTTTTTAATTCCAGAGGTCTCATTTTTGTTCTGATGGGGAATGAAAATGAATTTCAAAACTTTGACATTTTTCACAAAGCAGATAATGGAGCCAGCTCAGCACAGCACCCCCACACCTATGCAGTGGGTATTCTGTGGTTGAACAGATTAGGGATAGGTGGATCAGAGCTGTGGCGGACCTGCACCATACTTATTCTATACTGCAGCAGTTCCGAGGGGCCACTGAAGCAATGTCACAGTTTAGGGTAGCTCTGCAGGCTCTGCATCACTGAGGCTACTTTACCCCCCACAGCTGCTGATTATGGGAGGCATAAGCTAGTGTCAAGACAACTTTCGCCCCCAGTGTTCAGAAAAGAGATGAGAGGCTGAATGGAGAGTTAGAGTGAGGCATATGTTATGTTGCAAAGAAGAATCTTCGTATTGGCCTAAGAGTTGCAGGCAGCCTGTGGAGAGCTTGAGAATATTCTAGACCTCATGTCAGGATGAGGATCCATGCAGGAACTCTTTCCCTACCACCACCACCCCTCCAAACCCTGTGCCTCAACCCAGCACCTATCCTGCCTGGTCTCTAGCCTAGGGAGGTGTCCTTCTAAGCAGGCTCTCCTAGTCTCCTCCCTAGATTCCTGTGCGGAGGGGGAAATTTCCAGTCTGAGCATGGCATCAGAAACAGCAACCCAGAGTTGGGAAGCAGCATCTAGCCTCCTGCCTGAAAATTTGTCCTACACACGATGAGGCATTTGTGCATGCTAGTACCCTCTTGTATTCTATACACCCCACCCCTGTCTGCTGTCAGGCATACACAGAAGAGCCTAATTTTTCCTGGTCACACACCCAAGTCTCTTTAATTAGTTTTTATTCTCAAACAGTTACAGACCAGCGTGACCACGTTCCTGGGTGCAGAGAAGTGAGTGTGTATATGTGGAAGGGGGCTCAGTCAATATCACCCACATATGCTGTCTCTTCCTATCATTGGTCATTCCTCAGCAAATGTGGCCAAGGGCATTATCAGCTGTATCGTGGGAGACGAATGCAGGGTTTACTAACAGTAGGGAATATAAACTAACACCTCCCCCCAAACAACACTGCAGTCACCTGCCTCCCAACTGCATGCCATAATGGAGGTGATGGAAGCTCTGCACCCACATGATAGAAATGCAGCTGAGCTGCAAGTGCTGTATCACCAAATGAGATCAGTCCCTGCTCCAACCTGCTGCATGTCTTCAGACCCAAGCATGTAATCTGTGGCGTGGGACATGAAATTCCTTAACCTCACTGCACTGCCCCACCACAATCCTCACTCCAGTCCAATCTCAGCATCCCTGTCCCGCCCACACAGTTCCAGGCTGTTGTAGGAGGGCAGCGTCGTTACCACAGCCTCGACAGTGAAGCGGGGTGGAGCACTGGGGCCAGAGGATTCAGACTGGAAGGCAGTGTTGTCATGAGCACCTTGGGGTGGCACAGCGGAGGTCGGTAGCTGATGGGAGCGGAGCCACCGGAAGGAGAGGATGAAGGTGATGGCAATGAAATCCAAAATCAGCTCAGCGAGCTCCACCACAGAAAGAACAGAGGAACCAAACCAGAGACTCCACTGATTCCCCAGCTGGGAGAGCAGCGTCACCACCTGCAAGAGAGAGATGGGGGTAGTGAGAATTGTGTCTGTGTGAGGATGCTCGTATTCCCATTCACTGCCAGGATCACCCAGTGCTGGGGCTTTATTCCCATTTCCAGTCCTGCCACAGGAGGAGAAATGCAGAAGTCAGAGATGCTGCTGGAAGGCAGAGGGGTATGATGAGTGGGAGGGGAAGCTGGAGGATGAGGTATGTACCGTGAAGGCAGGAGACTCCCCATTAGTTTTATACTTCCATTCCTCAAAAAATATGTTCACTTTGGCCACTCCATTCCTGTTAATAAGAGAAAGAGATGAGTGACTCTAATCCTACAACCCCTGTATTGCAGCATACACTCCTTATCCTGCACCCACACCAAATCTTTAATCCTCCAAACCTGCAGTTCACCCATCCGGCAGCCCACTTAACACTCAAACCTGCAGTCTGCCCCAAATCCAGTGCAGCTGGCCATACCTACAGCATTCCTCTGAGATTCCTGTGTGATATCCCAGATTTAGGATCCCTCAAACTTACAACACCCACAAACTCCCACCCAACCCCCAAGCCTTTATCACTCCCACTAGGGTTACCAGATAGCAACTGTGGAAAAAATGGGACATGGGGTGGGGGTTAATAGGCGCCTATATAAGAAAAAGTCCCAAAAAACAGGACTGTCCCTTTAAAAATGGGACATCTGGTCACCCTAACTCCCACACACTTCAGTGCAGGGGTGTGCGCAGGAATTTAAATTTGACCCCTTTTGGAGGGGCACAGAAGCTCACTCTCCCCAGCCCCAGGAGTAGCTCACTGCCCCCCCCCCCCATCTCCGGCCCTGGGAGGAGCTCGCTGCCCCCCCTCTGCACTCGGCCCCTGGGGCGAGAGGACTCCTCCAGCTCTGGGGCTGCGGCAGGGAGAGAGGACTCCTGCCCCCAGCCCCGGGGCTGTGGCTCTCTCCCTGCCACAGCCCCAGGGCTGGAGGAGTACTGCATCCCTTGCTGATTATTAGGGGGGGCCAGTACCCCTGCTTGCCCCCGCCCCTTGCACACACCCCTACTTTGGTGCAACAGCTCCAAACTTACTACTGCACCAAACTCACATCTGACCTTCTCCTAAACTTATAGAATACCTCCACACTTTCAGTTTGATTCCCCAAGTTCACAATCCCTGCCCAAGACTTCACCTTCAACATTACATCAGTCCCTTGTCCAGGGATCCTCCCAATCATTCTGCCAATCTCTGGACCTGGCCCCCTAAACCGCTCCCCAAATCTCAACTTATCACTGGATCAAGTCCATTGGTCTGGGCCCAGGCCCCTGAGAACACTCTTATCCTATTACTAGCCAAGACTGTGGGCCTGGTCCCAGGCTCCTGAAGCCTTTTGTCTTCCCCCTCACTAGGTCTGTCTCTGGGTCTAGCCTTGGGCCCCTGAACTTCCACCTATCTCCATGACCAGGTAAGTGAGGCTCTCCTGTCGTCTCATGACTGGGTCATTCTTCCTGTCTGGCCCTGCACTCCTGGACCCCTGCTTCTCTCCCTACTACTGATTTGATCTCTGTGCTTGGCCCTAGGCCCCTGACCACCCCTACTCCCCTGTTTCTACCCATCGTTGGTTCATCTGGGCCCCCTGACCCCACCATCACTGGGTCCCATCTCTGGTCCTGAGCCCCAGTTCTGGAGCTCTCACCTCTTGGATGTGATATTGTACTTATTCTGTCGGGACAGCATGTGAGACACCCAATCCTGAAAGGAAAGCACAAAGGGCATCATAGATATACACCACTCTGTGATCTCAGCCTCCCCTTGTTGAGGGTTAATAAATGGTGGGACACATCTGCATCCTGGGTCTGGTGGGATTGCCACAGGAAACCATATCCTTACCTCGGAAACAGTGGAAGGCCAGTGGGAGTATCCAGCTGACAGCTGGTACTCGGTCACCCTGGAGGAAGACAGATATATTCTTAACAGCAAGGGCTATGGGATCTACAAGGTCCAGTCTCAGCACAGCAACCTCAACAACAGGGAACTTTCTCCATATCTAGCACTTCTGTCCTACTCCTTACAGTGCTGCCTCCTGAAAGTAGCCTGACTGCAGTATCCAGGAGCTCTCCCCACAGACAGCATTTTTACCTCACTACTAACTTTGCTTCCTGCTGGGAGAGACCAGACTGAAGTAGCTATCTGGATGTTTAATTGCTCAAACACTATTTGCCCCATATAATTGAACACTTGGTTTGGCAAATCAAATTCTCAGCCATTCAGTCAGCTCTAGGAATGAGACCCTCATAGGAACATAGGACTGGACGTGACCTACTGGGCCAAGTCCAGTCCCCTGAGATCTCAGGCAACTATTTCATAGAATGGTGTTCATAAAGCCCTAGTTTTTAGCCCGCTGAGACTTACTCGCAAGGTTTCCGACATTTGCTGAAACAGCCCAGAACGTTGGATTTGAATTCAACCTGGAGTTTGTAATAACAGTGACCTGAGCAGGAAGAGAGAAAACCAAAAGTGAGCTCACCCTATCTGTACAGGGAAGAGAATCTCTGGGGCATGTACATGGGTGATGCGGGCCCAGAACAAGGTAGCCCCTTGGAGGGGCTGAGAGCTCCAAAGAAGGAATCCCCCTGGAGGACTTAAACAGGAGAGTTGGGGAGCTGATAGCAGGGGATGATGGGAGAGTCTCAGTGTTGGGGGTTGGAGGGCTTGGGGGGTTCATTATATAATTCCTTCTGCACTGTCAGCACTTACCCCATGCTGTATGCTTAGTGTAGTCACAATACTCCGCTCCAGAGGGTAAGGGGTAGAAGTAATATGCACAGCCACAGCGCTCTACCATACTGATCTGGAAACAGGAACGAATGCAGACCTGGGAGGCATGAGAGAAGGGGAGAGCTCAGCAGGGGAATCCTCACATCCCAGCATAATCAGGCGCAGAAAACACATGAGATCCACTCATGGCAGGGAATGACTGAGATTGTACACCAAGGAGGGCGGGGACAGGTCTGGGATAGGACCAGTGGTGATGGATTACCTGCTCAGTGTAACGGGATGAGTACAGGTTCTGTACTGGCACATCACTGCCATCTTCAGTGCAGTCGCTGTAACTGCCCCCAAGACGCATTGTTGTCTCCTGACAACAAACAGCAGCTTGTCAGTCTTAGAGTCAGAGAATTTAAAGCCGGACAGGACCACCAGATCATCCAGTCTGACTGCCTGCATATCATAGGCCATCCACCCCCAATCAATAACAAATACGATGGTAATAACCTGCCAGTCCTCACTCCTATCTCATGCCACCAACTCCTCCCTGCTATCCCCCTTTTCCAGCCCTTCCCTGATTAGTAATGGCTCCCAAAGTAATGTCCTCCCCCTCAGTCCCACCCAGTGTTGCCACCGTCTAGGGTTAACTTTTCTGCTCCCCATATCCTAGTTTCTCAGCAACCCTTCTGCTCCCTACAGACCAATCTTGTGCTGACACAAGTCTTCACACGGGTGCATGGTGAAGCCCATGCCACCTTTTCCCTCATTCTACCCCCCCTACCTTTCTCATGCTGATGGAGGTCTCTATACCCGGACGCACATTGAAGCCCCCATCATCCATGAAGGCTGGTTCATTCTGCTCATGGACCATCACCCGGGCTCCCGTCACTGTGGACAGCAGTGGGATATAGTCGTTCTGCTCTGTGCGCACTAGCAGAGAGAGGCCTGTAGAGGTTTCAGAGAGTGGGGGGGGGGATCAGGGCCAGTCACTGGGGTGGGGGGACAGCAGAGAGATCACAACTGGGCTAGTGGGGGAGGAGGAGGCGGCAGAGAGCGGGGGGAATCTCAGCTGAGCCAGAAAAGAAAACGGGATCAGGGCTGGGCCTGAGTGGAGCAGAAAGTAAGGGGGTCAGGCCTGGGGAGGAGGCAGAGAGTTGGGGATCAGGGCTGGAGTCTCTGGAGGCGGCAGAGAACTGGGATTGCAAAGCCAGACCTGGAGAAAGCAGAATTTGGGGGAGGCCTGAACTTTTGGCAATCAAAACTCACATGGGTCATGGTGGGGGATGCAATCCACCATCACACAGGGGAATAAGCAGAGGAGGATCTTGGTGCTCACACTTCTCTCCCACCCCCCAAACTCTCCTATTCTAGATATACATCTGAATGGGTTCTCCCCACCTGTCACGGGGACCCTCACCATTATTGATCCCAGGCAGGGATGACGTCCACAGGCTGCTATTGCCATCATTGAATGTGTAGCAGTTCCCATAAATAGGATGATGGAAATGGGTGTAATTCCTGGGAGAGAAATGGAAATATTCAGATTAGAGCATCTAGGCATGTGGGGCAAAATCCCCAAGAGATGCTGCGGGACAGGGTGTTCTAAAAGGAACCATTCTTTTTACCACCCCATAGAGAGGAACTGAGAACAATACAGAAGAGTAGTGTCTGTATGTAAACAAGCACTGAGAAGTGGTTCAGAGCAAGGTTATTTAGCAAGGTGCTGAAAATGACTTCTGAAGCTGAAGAGCTGTTAGATTCCTCACAGTTGCTCACTCTGGAGGAGGATACAACCCCCTTGTGTGGACCCAGTTACACCAGTATAAAGATCCCTTTATACAGTATAACAGCACCCAAACTAGTGTATGTACCTGTATCACTATTTCAATTATCTGAAACAAAGGGAAAAGAGCACAGGAACTATCCCATAGGATCCCAGGAGCCCCAGGAATTGAACAAGGAAGAATGCCCCAGCCTTGGGCTCTGGCAGTGGGTGTAACAGTGTTCTCCAGCAGTAGAGTCTTGGCTTCTCCTTGTACCCAGCAAGGAATGCAGAGGTTGTTAAGATGGGATATTGGAGCACTCACGCTTTGTCACATGTAACCTCATTGAAGCGACAAGCATAGATGAAGTTCTCAAAATTGGACTCATCCAGGGCCTTTGTGTTAGGCATCCGTGCCAAAATGTTGATGTAGTGGAAACTGTACCACTCACGCACAGCATCTACACCTGAGGAATATGTTTGGTGGAAACAATCCTCATTGGTCTTGTTGCACTGCAAGAGAAACATCAGCTGTCTCAAAGAACACAAGTCCACAAGGAGGGATGAGGGGACTTACCTATCTCTCCCCCTCCACCCCCACCCCCCCGAACATGGACAGGAAATAAATTCAGATTATACTTGACAAGTGCAGCTAACAGACATCAAGGAAGCCCCTCCCCCACAACCCCAGATCCTCAATTGGAGGGAAATTCCTGGGCAGGTGGAATGATCAAGAGGATGAGGAAGCCGCAAATCACAGTGAAGTTATTGTAATGGGCTGTGCAGAAAATGAGATTGTGGAGTATACACAGGAGCTTTCAATTCTGGAACAGGGAGTCACTCTCTGTGGGTGTATGTACACTCTGGTATAAAGTAAAATTTAGATCAAACTAGCTACATCACTCAGAGGTGTGAAAAATTCAAACCCTAAGTGCTGTAGTTAAATTGACCTAGCCCTGGTGTACACACAGCTAGGCTGAGGGAAGAATTCTTCCATTGATGTAGCTACTATCACTCGAGGAGGGAAACTACCTACATTGACAGAAAAATTTCTTCCATTGATGTAGGAAGCATCTACACTACAGTGCTATAGCAGCACTGCTGCAGTTATGCCGCTGTAGCACCTGTAATGTAGACATGCCCTAGCCTAGACTAGAATTTTTGCTCCTGCTGGAACTCTAGTTAATTGATTGACAGTTGAGTACACTCTAGAGAATGGATGGAGAAGGAGGACAATCCTTCCCTAGATCCCTTAGGGAGAGACTGGGCCTTGAAAGGCTTTTTTCAGCTCTTAACATCTTTCATTAGTAGCAACAACAACTTCATCAGATTTCCAGTGGAGGGTGGAGCTGACCCTGGTATGAGAGGATCTAATGAGAGATTAGGAGCTAGGCAGAGTCTATAGAGTATAGGAGAGAGAGGGATCTATTCTCACCAGGATGAAGCCAATTTTCCAGTCACTTTTGTCCACTGGAGGACTGTTCCCCTTCAGGCTGGCTGGTTCATCACGCTTGTGTCTCCTAAGAGGGTGGCGCTGGACATGGTGGGACAGGCTCCTTGGGCTACGTTTCCGGCTGGACTGGGCTGCCCAGTTGCTTTGTACCAGAGACATATTGTAGTTATACAGGTCCATTAGTGTCTGATGGGTGATATGATCCAGTTCATCCAGGTCCTTCTGGACAGCACTGTATCTGTAAGATGGAGAGAGTGGTCTCCAGAGTTAGGGCTTGGCAATTTCCCACTATAGCTATAGTTCTTTGGCTATAGCTAGACAGGTATAAATCCCCACGTGGGAATATAATTACTCTGCTTCTAAACTGTAGTGGAATAGTTATTCCAGTACAGCTATTAGGGAAATTTACCCATGTAGACAAGCCCTTCATGTCTCAATATCACCTGTAGGGGCACTGGGTATTTCACCTGATCCAGTAGGAGTACAATACACAATATAAATACCTGTAGCTCCTGGGAGTTTGTCTCATACCTGTAGGGGTTGAGGGTGCACAGTGTGACAGCAGGGAAAGTCAGCCTGTCTGAGTTGAGGTTAAGGTTCAGGTTGACAGGGAAGCTGAAGTACTGTCTGTAAAGGATCCCAAATTGCCAGTACATTAGGCCAAAGGTGAGGAAGAAGAGCACAGACCAGAAGGCTGTCTTCATTTTGTTTCTCTTGGAACAGACTAAGCGGATGGCTCCATGGATGGTTGTGTTGTTACAGAAGAACTGGAAGAGTTCATGGTATGACTTGTGGAACTCAATGAGGCCCTGACACTCCTTCTCCAACTTCTCTGCCACTTCCTCCACCTTCTGTTGCTTCTCTGTTTCCTGTTTACACCTCCTCAGCCTCTCCCCCACTGACACCTTCTCTGCCTTCACAGCTACAGCCTACAACAGAATAAGCTTGGAATCAGGCAATATATAGATACTAGTTATGTCTACCATGACCCACCGAACTCAGGAAGCCTTTGCCTGCTGGGACCCTTTAGCCCCTCCACACACACCCCTTACCATCCTCCACATTCCAGCCCTTCCACACACACACCCCTATCCTCTCCCACACCCTGGCCCCTCCACACACACACCCATTCTCCCCCATGCCCTGGCCCCTCCAGACACACACCCCTATCCTCCCTCATGCCCTGGCCCCTCTACACACACACTATCCTCCCCCATATCCCAGCTCTTCCACACACATACACACACCTTTATCTTCCCCCGTGTCCAGAGTCTCCGCACACACACACACACACCCTATCCTCCTCCACAGTTCAGTCCTTCCACACACTCCCCACATATCCTCCCTGCCCCAGTCTCTCCATACACACCCCCAGACCCCCTCCCTCCTTTACCCCAGCATCCACTCTGTAGGAACCCCACCACACCCTTCTTCAGAGGGTGGTGTTTAAAAGCAAGGTTAGACGCAACTGAGTAGAAAGACACTAACTTGATGCATGTTGACCTATGATGCTGTTTCCACTGAGCTATGTGGACTCCACTCTCCTTGGAAATGAGGGTCTCCCTTTGGTGTTGTCCCCCTGTGGGAGTTTCTCTCTCCTAGGCGAGATCTGTGCTCTGCTGTGCCCTGGTCTCAGACTCCTGGCTCTGCCTCCTGGCAGCTGCTTTGCCTTGGTGGTTAGGATTAGACTGGTTTCTTTCCAGCTCAATCTAGCAACCTGTCCTGCTCCTGCCCTCCCAGCGCTCCCCGCCCCCGCAGCTCTGGGGGAAAAGAAAAGCCTCATTAACATCTCAATATCCCAGTTCCTAGAGAAAAGGGAGCTGGGCAGGGGTAGCGGGGAGCAAGGGGCGTGAAAGGGCAGGCCGAGAGGGAACGGGCGACGCGGCGGGAGAGGAAGGGGGGGGGCAAACAGATACTAAAGCCCCAGGAGTGGCCCGTGTTGACTGGGGACCACTGCAGAGAAAATAATGCTGCGGTCTGGGGCTTTCACTGGGGGCTTGGGGCGGCCGCAGCGCTGAGCAGCAAAGAGAGGATTCAGGTACACAAGTGTGCAGCCTCAGGGGCCGCTCTCTGCTGAAACAACAGGGTGGGGCTTTGAAATAGCTGAGCCGTTTTCAGTCAAGGACACACGCACCCCACCCATCCTTCTGACTCCCTGGGCTGCAGTCTCAGAGCAAACCGGTACAGACACCCAAGAGCCAGCTGGCGACCTCGCGTGCACCTCCCCCTCGCTCCCCGCAGAAGGGTGGAGGAAGAGGTAAGCAGCGCTGGCTGCTCCCAGGTAAGGCCGCAGACTGCTCCGAGAGCATTACATTATGTTCCTCCCCCTTCCCCCCGCCCCTTCTCCTGAGCTGAGAACACAATGTCCCAGCAAGAGGAGAAAGATAGAAAAAAATGTTGGCAGCAGTGTCTCAAGGACATGGGGACAAGTCAAGGTAATGCAACAATAACAGCAGCTACCTGGGCTGGGCACACTCTCCTGTACCCATCCAGGCTGGGCCAAGGCCTTGGCTCAGGACAGGTGCTGTACAGGGCTCCCCAGTTCCCAATTTCCAGGCCATTCCAGGGGTCTGGGTGCCTAGCCTGTCCCTTTAGAGCTCTCAACCATCTTCAGTGCTCTTCAACCCCAGGAGGATGTAACCTGTGGGATAGCAGCATTGAAGGAGGGACCCTTAAGCCCCAGGAACCCAACGTTGCCTGTCATTCAACACAGGACAGTGAGGCAGCATCATTCTAATAAACACCCTAGCTGAGATTGGAGCATTGTGCTAGGCACTGTACAAGCACTTAAGAAGTACTTGAAGAGATTACAGGCAAAGTAGAGAAGGCAGAATTATTATCCCCATTTTGCAGATGGGGAATTGAGGCACAGAGAGATTAAATCTGTGCCCAAGGTCACACATGGAGTCTGTAGCAGCCTAAGACCTCATCTAAATCCTAGTGCAGTGTTTTAACCACAAAAACATCTTTCCTCTCAAAAATCATTGCCTTCTAGTCCCAGCTGTGGGAAGGGATTGGCATCTACTGGGCTAGAGGTGAGGAGATTTGGAGTTAGAACTCCCAGGCTGTGTCTACACTGTGCACCTTACAGTGGCACAGCTGTGCTGCTACAACCATGCCACTGTGAGGTACGCAGTGTAGCCGCTGTTTGTCAGCAGGAGAGAGCTCTCCCACCGACAAAATAAAACCACTCCCAATGAGGGGCAGTAGCATCTCCCCCCAACAAAGCACTGTCCATACCGGCACTTTTCATCAGTAAAACTTTTGTTAGGCAGGGGGATGTTTTTTCACATGAAAAAGTTTTACCGACGAAAGTGCAGTGTAGCATAGCCCTAGATAGTATTTGCAGCTCTGAATGTTTTTTCAGTATATTCCAAGGTGTAAATTTAAACTTATGTAATGATGTTGGTATAACTCTTGGTGTTGACCCTGTTATTCTGCTGCCTGATTTTCAATTTAGTTTGTGTTATTTGGGAAGGATTTAAGCTATACTGGAAAATGCAGCTCTTACACCATAATGAGTGTGTCCACGCCAGGGAAAGGCAATGGGAGCACTACATGTGTATAACTATATTGGTATAATCAGTAAACCTTTCACATATAGACAAGCCTTAACTCACTGTGGCATTGATCAAATCCCTCACTCTTCTTGTACCTCAGTTTCCCCATCTATCTACTCCTCTCTTCCCAGGAAGCTGTGAGGGTTAACAAGTTGCTGTTTGTGTCTCACTAGGAGTGCTGTCAGGGCTGGGAATAATGATGGTTATCGCAAAGCTCACCATGTTTTGGGATACAAAATTCCTTCCTTTAGTGTAAATAACTTTCTGTAATCCCAGTTTAATGATTCTGCATTTCTGATGTATTCCTCTTCTATTCCAACAACAAAAGTGAAGGGACATCAAATTTGTGCGGAAAGGAGGTTGTTCTGAAATGATAATGAGTAGTGTCCCTTGAAACGAAGGACATTTAAGAGGTATGACGGTAAGGGCTGGGGCTTTGTGTACTTAATGCAGCTGAAAGGTGTTGGCTTGACAATGCTGGTGAATGAAACCCTCTGTTAATCTACAGGGAAGCAGCAGGGGATGACTTCCTTTAGGGGTAATAGGGATAGTTCAGCCTCCATTATCCGAGCAGTTCTTGGCCTTGCTGATGAGTCTGCCAAAATCATCTCATGTGGGGCAATCTAACATCTCTTAGATTAAATGCTTCAAATCTTCATTAACAGAGCTGAGGTTATCCAGTGATGCCTTTGAAAACCAGGCAGTGTAAACTTAAACTTCCAAAAACTAGGGAATACATAGATAAGGTCTTCTATGATACCAAGGTACTGGACCCACAATGACCCAGGAAGTCCCTTCCAGTTTTGTATTCCTGTGTTACACACTGGTGCAACCTTAACTCTGTCCTTCTGGAGCTGGCAATAGCCAATGGAAATTCTCTGCATGCACTCCAGCTACATTCTCTGTGTTAGCTCTAGCTGTATATAATGGAGGGATTCGTTGGATTAGCTTGGCAGTGCTATGATAGTATTATGAGGATATCTGTGTGGGTTACTGCTCCAGTGGAGGGGGGTTCTGAGTCCCTCCCCGGGGGTATGTGATCAAAGGAAAGAGGTGCAAGTGTACCTTGAGAGATTCAGACTGCTTCATTTCAGCACTGTGTTGTGTAGGTTGTCTCAGTAGCCATTCACGGGGTTCTTCTTGCCACAGGGATTGTCAGCAGTAAGGTGGGATATGAGACTGGAGTGTCAGAGAGCTTATTGATGTAAATGAAAATAGAGTATTAGATGGAATTGTGTGCATAAGGTGAAGGGGTTGTAAAATGTAGCAAGTAGGGGGTTATTTCTATGGAGTGGGCTCAGGGTTTGAGTACAGCAGGTGTAGGTTGCTCCTGCACAGTAAATAAAAATTTTACTTTAGCAGAGAAAAAGTCATCTATTCTGTCATACAGTGGTCACATGCCCTGAGTGTTCTGCACTTCTGCAATGTCAGAGTGCTAGTATGTGTTTTGTGGGCATTTTGTGGCAGTGCTCAGAAAGGGCAGAGTTAAGGTTGTATTGGCATTTACCTTAACTCTGTATTTCTTAGTCTTCAGCAGTTTGGTTACATTACCATATCTCTTTATTTCCTGGTTTTCAGAGGCTTAAGTTTAGCCACTATCTATGTTCTGGAAGGGCATGAGGCACCACTTAACTCTGTGTTGATGAAGTTTTGGGGAATTTACTTTCCTTGGTTTAAAAAAAAAATATTTCGCAGCACCCTGTGTACCAGAGCCCAGCTCTACCTCTGGGTCATTGGCAATGATTACACTTGCTACAGAATTCACTGGCTGCACATAGGTCCCCTCACTGCCTCTGCATCATTTCCTTGTCTCCTCTCTTTCTGCCTGTCCAACACAGCCTGTTTCTCCCTCCTCAGTCATGGATGGAGAGGCAGAAATCAACTGGGCCCCACTGGTTGAGGCACTCAGGAGTGGATGCAGGAATAGTGTAGAGACTAGCATAAAGTCAGTAAGGATCTTTTTTAAAAGATAAATGCGGGGAGGAGGGCATGAGAGGAAGGGTGATCCAGTGGTTAGGACCTAGGAGATCTAGTTTCAATTTCCTGCTCCATAACTGATCTCCTGTGTGACCTTGGCCAAATCCCCTAGTCTCTCCAAGAGGGTCAGATCCAGAAACGTATGTAGGCGCCTAATTTCTATTGATTTCAATGGAAGTTAGAAGCCTAAATACCATTGTGGATCTGGCCCCATGTCCCAGTTCCACAACTGAAAAAATTGGGGTAATAAATACTTCCCTACCTCAGAGGAGCATTGTGAGGATAAATACACTGACTCTCAGATCCAGGTCCATAAAGGGATTTAGGCACTGCATCGTTCAGTATTGTGGCACCTAAAAAAATCACAGGAACAACACAGCAATACACAAAGCTTGAATTGGGCAGATTGGATAAATTGCTAAAGAGTCATGGGATCAGGGGCACTGCACCATGGTCTTTCACCTCCCAGGTGGCAAGTATCAGAGGGGTAGCCGTGTTAGTCTGGTTCTGTAGAAGCAGCAAAGAATCCTGTGGCACCTTATAGACTAACAGACGTTTTGCAGCATGAGCTTTCGTGGGTGAATACCGAAGAAGTGGGTATTCACCCACGAAAGCTCATGCTGCAAAATGTCTGTTAGTCTATAAGGTGCCACAGGATTCTTTGCTGCTCCCAGGTGGGTGCCATAACCACTGGACTATAAGGTCATTCTCATTGTCCCAATGACTTTTTAAGTACTTATATACTGTAGAACAGCTTCATCAGGAGAGACTGAGACCTCTCCATCTCAGAGTATCCTGTAGCTCAGTGGTTAGAACATGCTCCTGAGAAGTAGGAGACACTTGCTCAAATCTTGCTCCATCCTTAGGCAGAGGAGGGAATTGAGCTTGAGTCTCCCACATAACAGGTGAGTGTGCTAACCACTGGGCTAGAAGTTATAAGTTTTATCACCTACCTGTTAGGCACTTTCCATTCTGGAGAGCTACATGTTTTCTTTAATAACATTTTTAATATTGCTTCCTCAAAGGGGCAGTGGGTGCCATGCACTAGCTGAAATAAATGTTGAGTGACTGAGATCAGTTGTGGGCGGTTTGAGTCAAGGTTTGAGCCCCAGGAATGTGCAAAAAAGTGACACTGTTGATTTTGTAAAATGCTGAGGTTTTTTTCAGGAAGCTGTATTTTAGGAACCCCATGCTCCAATGACTCCAAATTTGGAACACTAACCTGACCCCTCGCCCCTATAAAGCAAAACAAATTTCAAAACATTCTAAGCATGCAGATTGTAGAGCACTTAGAAAAGTTGCTCTTTAAACAGAAAGGGCTTCTCAACCTGAACCAAAGCAGAGTTGGCACTCTATTGTAATGGGAACACTTAATTCCGGTTTTGCTGGAGTAAGACTAACAGCTGATGAAGTGGGTATTCACCCACGAAAGCTTATGCTCCAATACACCTGTTAGTCTTAAAGGTGCCACAAGACTCTGTTGCTTTTTACTGATTATTTCTGGCCCTCAAAAATTGGAAAAGATATCCACTGCTGTTTGTCCCAAAATAGGATCCACCCAGGAAGTAAAGACAATAAGAAAATGGGTCACATCATGTGAGACATTTTGTCTAAGGACCAGAGACCAGCCAAGGTTGGGAGTTCCTCTCCCCAGTAATAGAAAGTAAAATGGCTAAATGAGAGTATTGCTAATCACATCACTTACACAAGAATCTCATAATTTGCATATAGATATACTCTCTTTCTCCCTCCCAATCTAGCTAAAAAGAACTACAAGTTACCAAGGAAAGGTTACATCCGGCTTTGCTATGCAAATATTGCATAGTGCTCCTTGTGAGTAGATCAAGAGATGGGTGGGGAAGCTGCAAGTTAAGCAAATTAGAAAAAACAGGTTGTAAGTTTGAAGGTCGAATTGGGAAAACTACCTGTTACACCAAGATATCTAAGCCACATGTTTTCACCCCAAATTGTAAGATATACATTGTTTTCCTTCTAAATCAAATATACCGTGGATAATGTCTTTCATCCCAAATTAGAAGCTGCAAATTTATTTGCCTTGTGAGTCAGATCTACATCCTTCTGTATGTGGCTAATACCTCTTGTTCTTCTGGAAGTCCTAAATAATGTAAAATGCTTATGTACAATCAGTGAATGTATGGAGTATGTCCTCCTAATTTAGAAGACTATAAGAGATTTTGTTGGTTTCATTGTAAACAATTGTTGGACTGCAGAAGTAATAGGAATTGCTTGGCACAAGGAAGAAGGAATGTTGAAAGATATAAACCAGGGTGTAACTTTGGAATATGAAGAGAAATTGCTTGAAACCAGGGATCCCAACTGATACTAGGGGCTAATAATGAAATACAGCCCTTGAAATGACTCTCATGAAAAGCCTCTGATAAGAAAAAGAATTGAAGGCATTTGCTGTACACCACCTGCTGGATACCAATGGAAGCAGAGACAAACAGCTGAAATCTGAACAATCACTTGGCATGTGTCCAGTAGAAATCAGAGGCTGGCCCCTTCCAATGAGACCTGAAATTAGGGTACTGTATATAAAACTGAGTTCACCATGTACAACTGGAGAGCCGACTGTCACTGAACTCAACAAGAAACTGCAGCATCCTAAGTGCGACAGACTCCTGGACCAACCATGTGAAAAGGACTCTCCCGCATCCCAGTGTTAAGAGGATAAGAAGTGGTAAGATCTTTATTTCAAAAATTGTATTTCCCCTTCTAGTCTTTAATATAAATAACTATTGGTTCTTCTTTAAGTAGTGTCCCTATGGGTACTCCACTTCAAGTGCCCTCATGTGCCCTTGATGGGAGATTTTCAGTCCATTAGACCTACACATATGCCATACACATCCTTGTACTCCGTATTGAGGTATATAGGGCTGCATGGGTAAGCTGTCCTCAGTTCCTTCTGAACCACCTTTGGCCTGCACAACCTGCCTGCTTCACTTTTATCTAACTATAGTTTAGATGATCTTAGTTGAATTAGTTTGGTGGGTTTGTTTATTTGTTCCTTCCCCTCTGAGGGATTGTTCTGGACTTTATTATCTGGGGTATGCTGGGATCCCCAGGCTTTAAGCATTGTCTTTCCTACCAGGAGCCTATTTGTGATGGACATTTTCAGTGTCTGTAGTGTTTGGGATACACCCATGTACTGACCAAGTGTAAGACCTGCTCCTCATTCAAGAGCAGATCTTGTAAAAACAGGGAAATATAGTTTAAACTGTTGATGATGGATCAAGCCCTACAACAGGCTTCCAAACCAGGCTCCAAGAACCCCCTTGTACACTGGACTGTGAGCACATTTAATGCCCTGTCTGCATCAGGATCCTGGTCACCGAGACCCTTGAGGGATGGAATGGCTGGTACCCTGTCCACCTTCAGGTCTCGGTCACTGAAAGCCTTGGGAGATGCAGCACCTATATCCATACCCATGGTACCAAGAGCCCTGCACATTAGGTCTGCATGTACCAATAAAGGAGCAGAAGTGTTAGATCTCCTTCCAAGGAATCTTTGTCACCAACTGTGAAGAAGGTTCTGAAGACCTCGGGTCCCAAAGGGAATACTATCGAGGTTCCAAGTTAGTCTGGTACAGAGAAAATGTCTCAGGTTTCCTCTAAGAGCCATGTTTCTTATAAATAAGACTTGGTACCGAAGATCCCTTCTGCTTCAAGCACTCATGTGAATATGAGCAGAAATTCCTCCTCAAAAAGGTCGGCAGCATCAGATTAATCAGTAGCCTCTGTACCTATACTGGTGCGCTGGACCACTACATTGGTACCATCTGAGTCAGTCTGGACGTACTCATTCAAAGCATTCAGTGTCTGCTGCACTGGCACATTCTGGATAGGTCCCTACCTCGGTACTGACACAGCTCTCCACAGGATTGGACCCAGCTCCCACTTACATGGCAGTACCATTGGTGTTTAGATATTCAAAGGTTCTTGTTGTGTCGGATCAGCCAGAGTCTCCATTACTTACTGGTACTGGACAGTTCTCCATACTAAAATCTTCTGGGTCGCTGACTTTGAGTTTTTCATTGAGACCTCCTTCTACCCGGACATTGGCCATCCAGGGTGAACACTTACATTTCCCTGCAGAATATGCTGACAATGAGTCTTCTGATAGTATTTTGGTTCAGGGGTCTCCTGTCTATTCTGCAGGACACCATTATCTTACCTATTCTGAGAGAATAGAAGACAGATACATTTGTCCCCCATCTATCTGGGTTTACCAACAGCAAATGCCTCCTCCTTTGTCATCTGGGCCCTCTGCCGCCCGAGTGGCCTTATTGGGACCCCTGGGCCTTGCACCGCCAACAGTTCCTGAGGGCAGTGAGTCATTCCCACAGGGAGTATAGGAAGATCCATTATCTCAAGCCCTCATTCCCACCTCCCCAGCCAGAGCTGGTAGTGGAGACCTCTGAGGAATATGAGGCAAGGGCTGACCAGGAGGTAACATTTCACACAAATATTTCTTTGTCATCGCTGTGTGAGGCTGTAAATGCCTCCACTGCCTTTCATGGCAGATGACTTTAGACAATTCCAAGAGCTGATGAAGCGTGTTGCTGATACATTTCAAATCCTTTGAGGTCCCTTCCAACCCTGATATTCTATGATATTTTATGTACTTCAGCTTCTGTGTGGGTGGCCGTTCCTGTAAATGAGGCTTTACTAGAGCCTGCTAAGACCATTTTGCAGAGTCCAGCTAGGGCATCTCCTGCTTGAAAACATGCTGACAAAAATATTATGGTCTGGCCAAGGATCTGAAGTTTTTATTTTCACACCTGTCAACCAATTCTCTGGTTGTAGAAGCAGTTAGAGTGTGGTAGACTGCACAGTGCAAAACGTATCCCTTTCAGCAAGGACCAGAAGCGACTCAATCTCTTCAGTCACAAGAGTTACTTCTCTGCAATGTTTGCAATTCAGAATAACAAGCCACCAAGCGGTCAGGTCAAACTTAAAGTATGACTATCTGAATTACAATAAATTCAGCATCTTTACTGAGCATTTTTTTGAGTGTTTGAGCACCCCTGGGGCCCGGAGGAAGCCAGTACCTGGCAACCTCTCCTTCTTTGTGTAGTGTATGTCCTTATAGGTACACCCTCCTTATCTTACCTCCCTTGTCTTGCTAAGTCTACACTTTCTAGGGAGACCTCAAGTAACCACATTTTCGATTTTAACTCCCTTATCAGTCCAAGCAAGTTGGCCAAATAGAGATTGTAAACAATAACTTTAAGAAATTGTTTTTGATATTCTAAATTTGTGCCTTTTGGATCAATCCAGTCACTCTTAAAAGTGCCTTACAGACAAGTGCATCTTTGGCAGCATGATAAATGTGTTAGGTTTTAAAGAATTAAGAATGGATTATCATAAGTAAATGTGATAAGAACTCTTGGTAATTTGTATTGTTCCTTGGTATAACTGCTGAGTCTTAACTCTAGTCTGCGAAAATTGCCTGCTAGATTTCTCTTATGTGATTCCTCCTTTCCTGGAAATTTAGGGCGGATACAGCCACCTAGGACCAGTCCTGGGTTCCTCCTCCTCTGCTCCTGCAGCTCCTTGGCCCACAGGGAGGACACACAATTGTACAGAAGGAGTAAGCAGCAAGCACCCAGAAAGAAAAAGCCCCACCTAATTAGATTCAGCTGAGGGGTGCATGCTGGGGCATTGCCAGCTTCTCCCCATCTGGGACCTTGGTAGGGCTGGGTTAAAACAATGTATTTAATGTTTAACTGAGTGCTTTGACAATGTGTTGTTAAATCTCCAGCTGCGGTAAGTCCCACCCTCTTTGGTAATTCCACATGCCTGGGCAATGGGCCCAGGAAAGGCTGTGCATTTTACCTCTCATTCTCTCAGCTCTGCAGTGAGTGCAGTTCTTATTCACTGGAGATACAGGACAGAGATCATGCATAAGTGAAATGGAAATGTTCACCGGGAATGGTGTCTTAAATGGCCAAATTCAACTATACATCCCCCAGTTTCTACTTTCCCCTTCAGAGCTGTAGCCCCCTTGACTGGCTCAACAAAAGAGGGATGTTGTGGGAAATTTCAGAATTTATGTAGCTTTTCCTCAGCTATTAAGGGTTAAAAATGGTACATGAAGCCTTTCATCTCTACAACACTGTTCTAATACTGCCCCAGGTTGGAGGGCAGGAAACAGGATGGGCTGGCTTAGCGGGCTAGAGAATGGGACATGGGCTCTTCACTTCTAGGACAATGGCTCCGGGTTGGATTTTACTGGTTGATTCAGGGAGTTTAAGACCAGAAGGGACCATCAGATTATCTAGTCTGATCTTCTGCATATCACAGGGCATCAAATGTCACCCAGTTCTCCCTGTGTTGAGCCCAATAACTTGTATAACTATTGCACACATTCCTGAAAGGCATCCAGTCCTGATTTGAAGATATCAAGAGAGGGAGAATCCACCACTTCTCTTGGTGCTTTGTTGCAATGGTTAATCACCCTCGCTATTAACAATTTGTGCCTTATTTCTAATTTTGAATTTTTCTGGCTTCAGCTTCCACCCATAAGTTCCTGTTCTGCTTTTCTCTGCTAGGTTAAATAGCCCTTTAGCACTGAGTATTTTCTCCGTGTGAAAGTACTTATACACCTTAACCAAGCCACATCGATATTCTTTCTGATAAACCAATTGAGCTCTTGAAGGGAATGTCTACACTGCAGCTGGAAGTTGCGGGTAGACAGACACGTGTTAGCTCTGCTCAAGCGGGTGCACTGAAAATAGCAGCATGGTGGCCACAGAAGCACAGGTTAGCCCCCTAAGCACATAACCAGGGGGCTTGGAGTGTGGGCAGCTAGCCCAAGCCACCACCTGAGTGGCTGCAGCTGCACTGCAGCATGAGCAGAGCTAGCGTGTCTGTCTACCCACACGGGAAGCATACCCACGCTCTCTCACAGTACGGCATTTTCTCCAGCCTGCAAATCATTTTTGTGGCTCTTCTCTGTACCCTCTTCAGTTTTTCAACATCCTTTTTGAAATACAAACACCAGAACTGGATGCAGCGTTCCAGTATCAGACTCTCCAATCCCACATACAGAGGTAAAATCACCTCCCTACTCCTATACATTACTCCCCTGTTTGTACATCCAAGAATGTCATTAGTTCTTTTTGCTACAGCATCACATTGGGAGATCGTGTTCCAATGTTTGTCCCCTATGACTCCTAAATCTTTCTCAGTCACTGCTGTCCAGGATACAGTCCCCCCGTCCATAAGTATGGCCTTCATTTTTTCTTCCTACAGATATAACTTTTTATTTGGCTGTATTAAAACACATTTTGTTTGAATGGGTCCATCTTACCAAGTGATCCAGATTGCTCTGCGTGACTGTCCTGTCCTCATCATAATTTACCACTCTGGCAATTTGTAGCTGCAAATTTTATCAGTGGTGAATTTATATTTACTTCCAGATCATTGATGAAAATATTGAACAGCATCAAGCTTAATATTGATCCCTGTGGAACCCCAGTAGAAGCATTTCAATTCAATGACGATACCCCATTGAAAACTACTTTTTGAGATCTGTCAGCTAGTTCTTTATCCATTGAATGTGTGCTCTATTGATATTGTTTAGTACCAATTTTTTAATCAGAATGCCATGCAGTACTAAGTAAAATGCCTTACAAAAGTATAAATCTGTTACATCTACACAGTTTCCTTTCTCAATCAAACTTGCAATCTGATGAAAGAATGAAATTAGGTTTGTCAGACAAGATCTTTTTTCCAGTAAAGCCATCTTGACTGACATTAACTATAGTCCTATCCTTTAGTGCTTTACCAACTGAATTCCATATCAACTTTTCCATTATTTTGACCAGAATTGATGTCAGGCTAGCCCGTGTCATAGGGTGCTGCCCTCCAGCATGCCACCCTGTCACCCCTCATGGTTCTGCAACTGGGGTAATTGAAAGAACCACTCATCATTATGGTTGGGTTCTTTCAATTACCCCAACTAGCCTTGTTCAAACATGCAACCCCTTTCTGGCATCTGAATTATTGAGACTTTCTACAAAGTGTAACTCACTTCATTTGTTGCCCCAGTTCTCGCCCTGTCTGGGTCAACATAAGATTCTGGGTTGGTTTTCTTGCCCCTGTTCAAGAGACACCCAGCTCCCTTGGGCTGTGCCTTCAAATGGTCACTATGAAAACAGGAGCCCCCAGCTCTCCTCCTTGGAATTGCCTTGTAGGACCTTAGCCAGCTTCTTCTTCAGGTGGCTCTGTGACAATCAGGCTTCAGGCACCCTGAGGTTTAAACCCCCAAAATGAGCAGTTGAACCAACTGATTGCATACTGTATTATTGCACTATAAAGTAGATCGATTAAGGTCTTTTATGAAAGCTTGTAATGTTATAAACTTGATGGTCATTATGAGCTATGTATATAGACTATGGTTATGAATTTGTCTTTATGCATACAGAAAACTGTGCTTATAACCTTTACTGCAACTTCAACTACACTTTACAGCAGAGAGGAACATCTCCCAAGCCCACTGTGTACACAAAACTGGCTCCAATTAACTATCCATTGTGCAGTCCAGGAAAAGACAATGATGGGCCAGTAGAGTTAACTGGAAAACACTGAGCCATCAAGTCAAAAGGGAATTTCTCCCACTCTGAATAATGAGTGGTCATCATCCAGCAGCAGAGAAAGGTGGGAGGGGAGGGAAGGAAAAAGCCTTTTAAAAAAGAGGCTTGAAACTGGGGTTTTCACCCAGAAACTTAGGGACAGTCTCTGGGCAAGAAGCTGCCTATGAATGCTGGGTCCACCCGTGTAGCTGGGTGGTACACTGGGAAACTGTTCAAAGGCAAGAGGTAACTTGTGTTAGACAAGGGATTTTTATCTAATATGGAAGTGTAAAGCCTGAGGTTGTGTCTCTATGTTTATTTTCTGTGTAACTTGTAGGTATTTTCTTTCCCTTCCTATGTCGTCTTTGAATCTGGGGGTTTTCTATTAAATAAACCTTTTTTATTATATCAACCTTTTAAATTTTTATCCCAAGCAGGTCTCCGGTATGCAGTCTGTGAATGGCAAAGTGAACTGAATTCTGGGTGCCTGGGAATGACAGACCTGATGGGAACAGTCCAAGTATCTGGTAAGTAAGAACTCAGGGAGGACAGATTTGGGGAGACTTGGAACTGGAGGGTGTCACAAGTAGTGACTCAGCAGGTGAGAACCAAGATGAGACCTTATACTTGTGGGCTGGCTGCTGGCGTGAGGGATCTGAACTGTAGCTGCCCAGCACCAAGACACCCCAAAGTTACAGGTTGCCAACTGTCTAATTGAGCAAACCCAAAGACCCCTGTCCCGCCACCGTCACTCACTTTCACCAGGCTGGGGCAGGGGGTTGGGGTACAAAAGGGGTATGGGATCAGGCTCTGGGAGGGAGTTTGGGTATTGGAGGAGGTGTAGAGTTGGGCTCTGGGAGGGAGTTTGGGTGCGGAGTGCAGGCTCTGGGCTGGGGCAGGGGTTGGGGTGCAGGAGGGGTATGGGATCTGGCTCTGGGAGGGAGTTTGGGTGAGGGCTCTAGGCTGGGGCAGGGGGTTGGGGTGTGGGAGCAGATTTGGGGTCAGGCTCTGGGAGGGAGTTTGGGTGCGGGGTGCAGGCTCTGGGCTGGGGCCAGGGTTGGGGTGCAGGCTCTGGGAGGGAGTTTGAATGCAGGCTGTAGGCTAGGACAGGGGGTTGGGGTACAGGAGGGGATCAGGGGGTCAGCACTTACCTTGGACAGCTCCCAAAAACTACTGGCACATCCCTCTGGCAGCAGCTCCTAGGTGGGGAGGCCAGGGGGTCTCTGGTCACTGCTCACCACAGGCACCACCCCCACAGCTCCCATTGGCCGCAGTTCCCAGCCCATGGGAGCTTTAGAGTTGGTGCTCCAGGTGGGGGCAGCATGCTGAGACCCTCTGTCCCTCCCTCCCTGCCCCCAGGGGCAGTGCTGGCCGCTTCCAGGAGCAGCACAGAGCCAAGGCATGTAAGGGAGCCTGCCTTAGCTCTGCTGCTGCGCCAGACTGTTAGTGCCAAAAATCTCCTGGTTTGGCTGAAGTAGCCTCTGTGAGATAGAGGATGATTCCAAGAGACTCCTAGCAAAAGCAGGAGGGTTGGCAACCCTAGTTACAGAGCAGTTGGTGACAGAACCTCTTATTAGTCTCCCAAAGATCACACAGGCTCCTTTTCTCCAGTTAGTCCTCAGAGGGGTCAGCAGGCAGCTTCTCCTGCCATGGTGGGTGTCTGCCCCTGGTATGAGGGAGGAGGCAGCATATATGCTGATCCCCTTCCTTAAACCTCCTCCCAATTGGTTGGGTGAGGAGAACCTTGCCTTGTCCTCTCTGCAAGGCTCCTGGCCTCAGGCTTTAAAGAAACGGTGATGGGATTTCTTCCCCAGCACCATAGGGGCTTTTTAGTTTTCATCTCTTTTCCCCATTCTAGTACTTAGTGACCTGGTGTTTCTGCACACACTGTCACACAGCTCTTATCCTCAGCTGACTGACATATCCCCAACAGTTGGATATGGGACATTAGATGAGGAGGGTTAGGACTGGGGCAGGTAGGGCTCCCTTTGCTAGGGTTGGGGTTGTAGTAGGTAGGGTACCCTAATTTAGGGCTAGGTTTAGGGGAGAAAGGACAACCAGTGCTAGGCTTGGGGTTGGGGCAGGTGGGGGCCTCTTAGGGTTCAGGTTAAGAGAGGTGGAACACCCTTGTTCATGTTAGGTTTGTAGCAGATATGTCCCACTAACGGTTAGGTTTGGGGTACCTAGAGCCCCCTTGTTAGGGTTAAGGTTGTTGCAGGAAGGCCTGCTGACTTTGGGTTAGGATGATAGGATGTAGGGTACCCTATGCTAGGGTTAGGGTTCTGGAAGGTGGGGCCCCATGACTTAGCATTAGGGTTAGGGGAGGTAGGGCACCTAGTGCTAGGGTTAGGATTGTGGGAGGTAGCCACTTTTTTGTCATGGATCCACATGTCCAGTGCTCTGGAACAGCTCTGCAACAGGCCCGGGGAGGACCTCCTCAGTGTGCCACACCCTGTTAGGGTCTCACTCTTTCACTCAGCTTCACCACCTCCTTGGACCAAACCTTGGAGCCTTTGGCATCCCTGCTTCACAACCTAAGCTTCCTTCAGCAAGTCCCCCTAAGATGGGCACCTGAGGGAGACTAATACCCCCAAAGAAAGCAGTACACCCCCATATTCAGCATCTGCAGCAACTCTCAGCCAGCATTGTAATAACATGAGGGTTTATCAGATGTCTGGAAAACAGCATAGAAAGTCCTTGGTGAGCAATGAGAAAAGAAAGTGACAGCATGGTCCATTCTGGTTAGTCAGAGCCCCAGCCAAGCTGTGTGTCCCCACTTGACTTTCACTCAGTCTCTGAGTCCTCTTTGTTCAACTTCCTGGGCCAGTTTCACTTGGTCCCTCCTCAGTCCTTTGTTGTCTAGCTGGTCAAACACACTTGGCTGCCTGTGGTGGGGTGGGCCATTCATGATTGTTAGTTGCTAGTTACTGAATGCTCCAGTGATTGGATTTGCCATTGTCTTCAGGGACTCACCATTGACCTGGGCCTCAAACCCAAGACAGCTCACTCCTGTATCTCTGGGCCTTTGCAGAGAGTTAACAGCCCCTTTCCACCCCTAGGTGACAATGCAGTATATGGGGAAACTGAGGCACGCACAGTATTCATACAAAATATTTACAGACAATTCCCATTCCATCACACACCCTTGCTAGGGTTAGGGTTATGGCAGGTAGGGCCCTCTGACTTTGGGTTTGGTATCTGGGCAGGGGTGCTGGAACTGGGAGGGTCAGGGGTACTCTGGCCCCCCTCCACTTTTAAAAGTGTCCCACCCACTTTTTAACATGGGTATAGTTTGGTGGGCAGGGAACCGCATCCCCCCGCCCAAACTGCAAGCCTATAATATGTTGTATGAATACTGTGTGTGCCTCAGTTTCCCCTATGTACTGCATTGTTAACTAGATGGTGGGGAAAGGCTGTTTGCTCTTGGGCAAGCTATGACAAAGGTGTGAATGGCACCCAGTTGCCTCAGCTTTGGGGCCCAGGTCACTGGAGGGTCCATGAAGACAATGTCAAATCCATTTGGTACCTAGCAACTAATGACCACAAATAGCCCACCCCGCCAGAGGAAGCCAGCCAAGTTTGACCAGCTGGGAACAAAGGACTGAGGAGGGGGTGGTGTCACTCACCTGGAAATTTGAACAAAGGGGCACAGAGGGATAGAGGAGGGAGCCAAAGAGGGACACCACTTGGCTGGAGTTCTGGACTAATCAGAATGGACCATGTTGTAACTTCCTGTTCTCTATGCTAACCAAGGACTTTTTACGCTGTGTTCCAGACATTTAATAAGCCCTTCTGCTTTTACAACGCTGGCTGAGACTCACTGCAGAGGGTGAAGGTTGCGGGGGTGCATTGCTCCCTTAGGTGCCCATTTCAGGTGGACTTGCTGAAGGGAGCTCAGAGTGTGTAGCAGAGTTGCTGGTGGTTTACAGGTTCAGTGCAAGGAGGTGGTGAAGCTGAATGGCTTTCCCTAGTGAAAGATTGTGACCTTACAGGCGCTGGCACACTGAAGGAATCCTCCCAAGAACTGTTTGTAAGCTGTTCTAGAAGATCGGACCAGTGGATCCATGACATGTGGTAGCTGAGGATGGTTCCTGAATGCATCAAGAGGATGGTTGGCTGCTGAATGTACCATGAGTATTTTGCAGTAAGCGACTGGCAGCGGTAAAACTAGGGTAGTTAAAGGAAGCAGCAAGAACATGGCATGTAACCAATTTCCTATGAAGCACATTGCAAGCCTGTGCAGAGAAGAAGGGCTAAGCATTGTGAAGCTCAACAAAGAGCAACTCATTATCCAGCTGGGCAGAGATGACTAGTCCAAGAAGCAGGTTTTAACCCCAAATGGGGAGTCAAGAAGGTTTGAGAGCAGCAGAGGCAGCTGCAGGGCGTCCACAAGACCCTGCTCCCCATCCATTAGGGGGGTCTTCATGACCTGACTCCCTATCAACAGATTTGAAGCAATGGGACTTGGAGATGAGAGCGAAGGAGCTAGAGGACTATGAAAAGCAGCAAAAACACATGGAAGAATAGCAAGAGAAGCAGAAAAAGCATGAACTGGAGATGGAGAAGCTATGGGGCAAGAGAACCCACCAAGGGGTAAGTGGGGAAAGACCCGGCATGCTAATTCCACAGGGAACCTAGATACCAAATTGTTACCCTAGTTTAAGGAGGGGGGATATAGATGCTTACCTCACTGCCTTTGACAAGGCTTGCAATTTGAACCAGGTTGACCTTATAGACCAGCTCCTCTGTCTCACCCCCTTACGTGATTTCAAAGCCAGAGACTTACAGCCATTGATAGCAGAGACTATGAGCTATTCAAAAATGCTTTACTGCTTACATTGGAGCTGATCCTTGAGGCTTATAGGAAAAGTTTTCACGGGGTGCAAAAGACTTCAGGTGTGACCTACATGGGACTCACCATGGTGATAGACGAATATTGCCGCAGATGGTGTAAGGGAGCAAGGGTCACTACCCTGGAGGATTTGTATAACCAGGTTGGGTTGGAGAAACTTTATGAAATCTGTCCTCAGGACCTTAAAATGTGGTTAGTGGACAGGAAGCCTGTGGATTTGCATAATGCAGGCTGGTTGGCAGATGAATTTGTGGACAGCAGGTTCTGGTATGAAAAGAAACCCAAAGGGGACTGGCTTAAGCATGGGGCCGGGGAAGGAGACCCACTCCATGGTGGTATCCCAGAAGTGGAACTTAGGGAAACCCAAAGCTGTTCAATGGGACTCATGAGATGTAATATCTGCAGATGGACAGAATGTAAGTGAGCAGAATGCCCTAGGCTAGCTGAAATAAGGTTTGTCTGGGACAGAGGGGCTGTGTCATACACTGTCCAACCAGAAAGGCAGCCTGTAACTCAGGCTCCAGGGTGAACTACATGACTGAACTTTCAGAGGAAAGCAGTCACACAGCCAGCTGCTTGGGGACACCAGTGCTGGTGACTAAGGGCATGGCTACACTTGCAAATGTAGAGCGCTTTGAGTTAAACCAGCCTTCGGAGAGCTGCAAGCGCACTGGTGTGGCCACATTTTCGGCACTTATCCCACAGAGCACCTCTTCCTATTCTGGTGCTGTGGCTTGTGGGAAGGGGGTAGGGGGTGTGGGGCATTCTGGGTCCTGTCCCAACACCCCGTGATGTATCACTTCGCATCCGAGCAATCCCTGTGGTTCCATCCACATTTGGCGCTGTCTTTCAGCGTTTTTTGTGCTGCACGCTCTGTCATCCCTTTTTGGTCTGCGGGAATGGAGCCCGAACTGTCCTTTAAATCGGCTTCGGTACCCAATGACTGGAAGTTAGCTAATGTAACGCCAATATTTAAAAAGGGCTCTAGGGGTGATCCCGGCAATTACAGACCGGTAAGTCTAACATCGGTACCGGGCAAATTAGTTGAAACAATAGTAAAAAATAAAATTGTCAGACACATAGAAAAACATAAACTCTTGAGCGATAGTCAACATGGTTTCTGTAAAGGGAAATCGTGTCTTACTAATCTATTAGAGTTCTTTGAAGGGGTCAACAAACATGTGGACAAGGGGGATCCGGTGGACATAGTGTACTTAGATTTCCAGAAAGTCTTTGACAAGGTCCCTCACCAAACGCTCTTACGTAAATTAAGCTGTCATGGGATAAAAGGGAAGATCCTTTCATGGATCGAGAACTGGTTAAAGGACAGGGAACAAAGGGTAGGAATTAATGGTAAATTCTCAGAATGGAGAGGGATAACTAGTGGTGTTCCCCAAGGGTCAGTCCTAGGACCAATCCTATTCAAGTTATTCATAAATGATCTGGAGAAAGGGGTAAACAGTGAGGTGGCAAAGTTTGCAGATGATACTAAACTACTCAAGATAGTTAAGACCAAAGCAGATTGTGAAGAACTTCAAAAAGATCTCACAAAACTAAGTGATTGGGCAACAAAATGGCAAATGAAATTTAATGTGGATAAATGTAAAGTAATGCACATTGGAAAAAATAACCCCAACTATACATATAACATGATGGGGGCTAATTTAGCTACAATGAGTCAGGAAAAAGATCTTGGCGTCATCGTGGATAGTTCTCTAAAGATGTCCACGCAGTGTGCAGAGGCGGTCAAAAAAGCAAACAGGATGTTAGGAATCATTAAAAAGGGGATAGAGAATAAGACTGAGAATATAGTATTGTCCTTATATAAATCCATGGTACGCCCACATCTCGAATACTGTGTACAGATGTGGTCTCCTCACCTCAAAAAAGATATTCTAGCACTAGAAAAGGTTCAGAAAAGGGCAACTAAAATGATTAGGAGTTTAGAGAGGGTCCCATACGAGGAAAGATTAAAGAGGCTAGGACTCTTCAGCTTGGAAAAGAGAAGACTAAGGGGGGACATGATAGAGATATAAAATCATGAGTGATGTTGAGAAAGTGGATAAGGAAAAGTTATTTACTTATTCCCATAATACAAGAACTAGGGGTCACCAAATGAAATTAATAGGCACCAGGTTTAAAACAAATAAAAGGAAGTTCTTCTTCACGCAGCGCACAGTCAACTTGTGGAACTCCTTACCTGAGGAGGTTGTGAAGGCTAGGACTATAACAATGTTTAAAAGGGGACTGGATAAATTCATGGTGGCTAAGTCCATAAATGGCTATTAGCCAGAATGGGTAAGAATGGTGTCCCTAGCCTCTGTTCGTCAGAGGATGGAGATGGATGGCAGGAGAGAGATCACTTGATCATTGCCTGTTAGGTTCACTCCCTCTGGGGCACCTGGCATTGGCCACGGTCGGTAGACAGATACTGGGCTAGATGGACCTTTGGTCTGACCCGGTACGGCCTTTCTTATGTTCTTATGTTCTTATGAACTGCTGAAGAATATGCTCACGAGTCTCACCAGCATGTCATGTTTGACAGTCGAGTTACTCCTTAACATCCAAACTGACAGTGAGGACTCCGACAATGATATAGACTCGAGTAACGCATATGACACAAGATTGCTTGTGTCATTCATGGACATGCTCACTACCGTGGAACACTGCTTTGGGGCTCGGGAAACAAGCACTGAGTGGTGGGATCACATCGTCATGCAAGTCTGGGATGATAAGCAGTAGCTGCAGAACTTTCGGATGAGAAAAGCCACTTTCATGGGACTGTGTGAGAAGCTCGCCCCCATCCTGTGGCACAAGGACACGAGATTGAGAGCTGCCCTGAGGGTGGAGAAGCGGGTGGCTATTGCAATCTGGAAGATGACAACTCCAGACAGCTGCCGATTGGTCGCTAACCAATTTGGAGTGGGAAAGTCGACCGTTGGAATCATGTTGATGCAAGTTTACAGGGCCATTAATCACATCCTACTCAGAAGAACCATGACTCTGGGTAGCGTGCATGACATTGTGGCTGGCTTTGCACAAATGGGTTTCCATAACTGCGGATGGGCAATAGATGGGACGCCTATTCCAATTTGCAATTCCACCTTGCCTCTGAGTATGTTAATCGGAAGGGGTATTTCTCTATGGTTCTCCAGGCGCTTGTGGATCACTGTGGGCATTTCATTGACATTAATGCAGGCTGGCCCGGAAAGGTGCATGACGCACGCATCTTTTGGAACACTGGCCTGTTCAGGAAACTGCAAGCTGGGACTTTTTTCCCAGACCAGAAGATCACCATAGGGAAGTCAAAATGCCCATTGTGATCCTTGGAGACCCCGTTTACCCTTTAATGCCGTGGCTCATGAAACCCTACACAGGGAGCCTTGACAGCAGCAAGGAGCGGTTCAACAACAGGCTGAGCCGGTGCAGAATGACTGTGGGGTGTGCTTTTGGCTGTTTCAATGGCCGCTGGTGCTCTCTGTATGGGAAGCTGGACTTGGCTGATGACACCATCACCGCGGTTATATCCGCATGCTGTACACTCCATAACATTTGTGAAGGGAAGGGTGAAAGATTCACTGAGGCATGGAACTCAGAAGTTCAACACCTGCAGGCTGAATTTGAACAACCAGAGAGCAGGGCTATTAGAGGGGCCCAGCGCAAGGCTGCAAGGATTAGGGAGCAATTTGAGGGAGCAATTTGATGCTGAAAGCCACCAGTAATGTCTGGTGCCCTGCATGGGAGTGAAGTGCAGGGGTTCCAATGTTAGTAGGATTCTGTGTTTGCTATGCTGACTTGCAGTGACTGTTGCTTTCCTAGGCTAAGGTATCTTTAACATTATGCAATAATAAAAAAATGTTTTCAAAGCCCAAAAAATCCATTTATTGAAAAGAAACACAACTGCTTGGGAAACAGAAAAGGCAAGGGGGGCGGGGTGAATGGTACAATCACAGGTTTGCATATGTCCTGTTATCATACTCAGCCTTCCTGGCTGGAGTGCTGTGCAATGAGTGCTGCACTTCTGGATGGCTATACTGCATGGTGATGGGGGTTGAGTGCAGTGGGTAAGGGTCGTAGTTTGCAGGGCTGGGTGGTGAAGCTACAGGTGTTGGAGGCAGCTGGTGGTGGTAAGAACCCAGATGTTGGGGAAAGTGGGTTGGAGGTGACATGGGGACACAAGGGAAAGAGTTTTGGGACAAGGGCTGCAGGGGGGTGGGCAGGCATGGTAGTGCTCCTCCTGCATGGCTACGAGTGCCTGTATAGAGTCCGCTTGGTGCTCCATGATACTTATCAGCCGATCCGTGCTTTGATGCCGGAGCACCGCGCTTTTGTGCCGGCGCTCCTCATTCTGTTGGCGGATCCTCCTTTCACTCTCCCTCCACTCCTGCGCTTTTAGATTCTCATTAAGTGACTGCTGCATTACTTCATGCAGCATGTCCTCTTTGCTTCTATGTGGTCTTTTCCTGATTCTTTGCAGCCTCTTGGCTGGTGATAAGACAGATGACTGGGATCTCAAGGTTGCATCTGTAAAGGCAAAATGCAACACTTAACAGAGGCAGCATTGTTCACATTATACAGAGCAATGATTCCCCCATACTTAAGGAGGCCAAGCACAATCTACACAATAGCATAATTTGCCTATCCCAAAGCAAGCACACATAACCTATGGGAGCCCCAAAATGATGAGTAAGCACAGGGGCAAGGAGCACTGATTGTTTCAGGGCTGTACTGTCCTCTGGGTTTCTGTGCCTTGGGGACAGCCAACAGCTTCAGGGGGTACCTATACTGAACACTGTCCCCACATTTTCAACAGGAGGTAATCCTGGAAGATATCTAGCTGCTGAGGGTGACCTGAGAAGCAAGGGAGGGTCTTCTATTACAATGCAGCTTCTGCCCTGGCCCATATGCAGCTTGCCTGTGCGCAGCAATGGTCCCCCCACCCCTCATGGCACAGTGGCGTGGACATGTTAGCCTAACTGGGACAAGGACCACAAGCATTGCCCAAGTTCTGGATGAGACCTTTGAAGAGATCACTGAGGCCGATTACCGTGATGTGAGAGAGCACATCAGTGCCCTGTTCTGTATCTAGGCATGCATGCAGCCCTAACCCTCCTCGCCCCAAGAGCCAGCACTGAATAACTTCCTTTCCAAAATAAAAGCCTCTTACCAGGCACCTCCTCTGGTGTTTCTCCTTCCCCAAGCAGCGGCTGCTGCGCCTGGCTGCCTTCCTCCTGGCTTGAAAACATCTCCTGGCTGCCTGCATCTAGGGATTCTAGGGTGTCTTCCTCCTCAGCACCCTCACTCCCGCTTTCCTCCTCCTCCTCCTCCTCCTGCCTTGTTGAACTGGGCTCTGAAGTGTCCATGGAGGTACTCGGACTGGAGATGGGGTCGCCCCCAAGTATCGTGTCCGGCTCTTTGTAGAAACGGCAGGTCACGGGGGCAGCACCAGAGCAGCTGTTTGCCTCATGGGCTTTGCAATAGGCACTCTGCAGCTCCTTCACTTTAACTCTGCACTGCAGTGCGTCTCGATCATGGCCTTTCCATCATGTCCCCTGATATCTGCCCAAAGCTATCATAATTCCTATGGCTGGAGCGCAGCTGGGACTGGACAGTTTCCTCCCCCCAAACACTGATGAGGTCCAGCACCTCGCCATTGCTCCAAGCTGGGGCTCTCCTGGTGCGTGGAGGCATGGTGACCTGGAAAGATGCGCTGAGATGCGCTGAGGCATGGTCACCTGAGGGCAGGGCAGTAGAGTTCAAAGTGATGACCAGAGTGGCTAGAACAGGTATTGTGGGACACTTCTGGAGGCCGATCAGAGTGCATTAACAGATCAGAGTGTCCACACTGGGCCCACGGGGCTCCAGCAGGGGCGCAATACACGTTATTCCACTCGCCAAGGTGGAGTACCAGGAGCACTCTAGCCGCGGAGTCAGAGTGCTCTACGTGCCTTGCCAGTGTGGACGCGTTGTGAGTTAGAGCGCACTGGGCTGCTTTAATGCTCTCTAACTTGCAAGTGTAGCCAAGCCCTAAGGGTATGTCTACACAGCAAAGAAAAACCCATGGCTGGCCCATGCCTGCCGACTCCTGCTTGTGGGGCTTGGGCTGTGGGGCTGTTGCACTGCTGTGTATACTGGGCTCAAGCTGCAGCTTGAGCTCTGTCACCCTCCCACCCCGCAGGGTTCTAGAGCCTGGGCTCCACCCCAAGTTCGGAAGTCTACACAGCAATGAAACAGCCCCACAGCCTGAACCTCATGAGCATGAGTCAGCTGGCCCAGGCCAGCCGTGGGTGTCTAGCCCAGAGGGGCTCCCACTCCAGGCATCAATATACATGTCCTGTGGAACTCTGCTGGGCTCAGACCATCTGATTCCCAGTGGAGCAGAAGGTTAATGGGAAGACATTCATGGGGTGGAGAGATTCTGGTAGAGAGAGAATCCTTGTCAGGTCTTGTGTGGTACAACCCCATCAAATGCTGAAGGGCTGTGTAATTTGGGTAAAAGTTCCAAATGTGAAGCCATTTGCCCTGCTTATGGCTCAGATCCCTGTGCAGAGACAGGAAGGAGCAGGGTGGCTGGTAGTTGGGGTTCTCCAGGACATTAGCTTTGATGTCCTTTTGGAAAATGGCTGCATCACATTAAAGAGACAAGGTGGGTGAGGTGATATCTTTTATTGGACCAACTTCTGTTGGTGAGGGTCCCACTTTGTCTGTCTAATATCCTGGGACACTGCATGTGTCAGTTTAAGACAGGATCCAGTCTCTGGGCCTGTAACAGCCAAGGATTTGAATCCAGGAAACTAGCAGGCTGAGAATGCAGGTCTTCAGTGAACATGCAACTAGGCAGGCTGGCAGGGAGGGGGGGAGGAGTTCCCGTGGCTAGTAACAAGGCTGGTAACAGCCCAGGACTCCTGTCTGTAACCAGACACCTGTAGCTGAATGGGACAGAGGGATGGTCCCCGCCCATCTCCACACAGGAGATGACTCACACTGGCTTTGATGCTGTCATCAAGGCAGCCAGCCCTCACTGCCTACTACACCCTCACTGGGAAAGCAAAGGCAGAATGAGCACAGTGGTAACTGACCCTAGCTGAGCATTGGGAGACAGTGACACTGGCAGGGCAGGATGATTGCTAAAAATGCTTGCCTTGTCTAGTGGTGAGATAGACACAGGGAAGGGGGAAGCAGCTGGAGGGTTGCTGCTTGTAACAGACAGACCTGCTTAGCTTGGTATGGTGTTTTCTTCATGAGACCCCCAATCACAACCCTCTAGGAACGGGGACTGGGAGGTGAATCTGTCCTAGGGTGAGGGCAACAGATTGACCCCAGGATGGGAGATGGGCTCCTTGCATGTACACAGCCCTGGGGTTGGGACACAACTCCAGAGGGGGCGTGCCAATGTGCAGGAGCACCCTGCATCCCTCAGCAGGTGCTGGGATACCAGAGCACCAGAGATGTGACTGGGTTAAGAACCAATGCTCACAGGACCACTCCCTGTTCCAACCAAGAGTAAGGACACCCTAGGCTGCAGCCAAGATGGCTGACACATGGAGGAATGTGGGGTCATTGTGCTCCTCACTCCTTGGCACACAAGGGGGAGGAGGCAGTGGCAGGATCCCAGCCCGGTTTCAAACCCAAAGGTTTTGGGGTGGCAAAAGGGCTGGGGGCTGCATGAGAGCTCCTCATGGGCACCCTGCGAGTGCCATCGAAGAGACCAGTCCTAAGGGAGGATGTGAAACTGCTCTGAACTGGGTGTTGGAAACAGTAAGTGCCCTAGATTAGTAGGGTGCTAAAAGGATCATGGGCGTGCCTGATAGAACCACTGCCAAGGAACTGGGGAAGATGCTGTGGCACCTATGGGTAACATTGGTGGGTTCGAACTTCCCCAGGTCACTGGGTAAAGTGACCCCTCTCAGTTCAGTCTCAAGGGGGAAGAGATATGATGGGGGAAGTGATGTGATGTAGTGAGAATTTTCTGTAGTACTTTATGAATACTGTGGGTACCTCAGTTTCCCCTATGTGCTGCATGGTTAGCTAGGTGATTGGAAAAGGCTGTTTATGCTTTGGCAGGCTATGGCAAAGTTGCCTCAGGTTTGGGGCACAGGTCAATTGAGGTTCCATGAAGACAATGGCAAATAAATCACTGGGGCATTTGGTACCTAGCAACTGATGACATGAATGGCTCACCCCTCTGCAGGAAGCCAGCCGAGTTTGACCAGCTAGACAACAAAAGACTGAGGAGGGGCCAGATGTAACTCACCTGGAAATTGGGACAGAGGGGCACAGATGGATAGAGGGGGAGCCAAGGAGGGGCTAATCAGAGGGGCTCTGGACTAATCAGAATGGACCATGCTGTAACTTTCTGGTATTTATGCTAACCAAGGACTTCCTATGCTATGTTCCAGACATCTAATAAACCCTACTGCTTTTACAACACTGGCTGAGAGTCATTGCAGATTGAGAAGGTCGGGGTATGCATGTATTGCTCCCTTTGGGGGTACTGGTCTCCCTCAGATGCCCACCTCAGGTGGACTCACTGAAGGGAGCTTAGGATGTGAAGCAGGTGTGCTGGAGTTCCGGTCCAAAGAGGTGGTGAAGCTGAGTGGCTTACTCAGTGAAAGAGTGAGGTGGGAGGGAGAGCTCAGGGGTTTGAGCATTGGCCTGCTAAACCCAGGGTTGTGAGCTCAATCCTTGAGGGGGCCATTTAGGGATCTGGGGCAAAAATCTGGGGATTGGTCCTGCTTTGAGCAGGGGGTTGGACTAGATGACCTCCATGAGGTCCCTTCCAACCCTGATATTCTATGATTCTAAGGGGGTCTGGCACACTGAAAGGGTCCTCCCAGGGACTGTTCCAAACTTGTCCTAGAGTGCCAGACCTATGGATCCCGTGACAAGGGTCCCCTGACCGAGGGCTAGGGTTGTGGCAGGTAGGGTCCCCTAACTTAGGGTTAAGGGAGGTAGTGAATCTATTACTATGATGGGGGTTGTGGCAGGTAGAGTGCCCGCAGTTAGGGATAAGGTTGGGTTAGGAAGGGTCCTCTGTGCTAGGGTTACAGTTGGGGAAGGTAGGGCCCCATCACATAAGGTTGGGGTTAGGAGAGGTAGAGCGTCTGGTGCTAGCGTGAGGGTTGTGGCAAAAAGGGCCCCATACTTAAGTTTAGGAAGGATCTGCTGTTTTGGGGTTAGAGTTGGGGGCAGGTAGGGCCCCTTGACTTAGGTGTAAGGGAAGTAAGGTACCTGGTATTACGGTTAATGTTGTGGGAGATATGGCACCTGGACATAGGATTATGGTTTTGACAGCTAGGGACCCGCGTGCTAGGTTTAGTGTTGTGGGTGGTAGGGCCCCCTAAACTAGAGTTAGGGCTGGGGTAGGTAGGGATGCCTTTGCCAGTGTTAGGGTTGTGGCAGGTGCAGCTCCCTGCTTTCAGGATAGGGATAAGGGAAGTAGGGCACCAGCACTAGGGTTAGGGTCATACCAGATAGGGCCCACTGACATAGGGTGATGGTTGTGGCAGGTAGGGCCCCCCCCTTGCTAGGGTTAGAGTTGGGGAAACTAGGGATCCCTTTGTAGAGTGAGGTTAGGACTGGCTGACTTAGGGTTAGGGTAAGGGGAGGTAGGGTGCCCCGCGCTAGGCTTCAGGCTGTGGCAGATAGGGCTTAGCACTGGGGCAGCTATTTCCCCCTTTGCTAGGCTTAGGGTGGTGTCAGGTGGGGCCACCTAACTTAGGGTTAGGGCAGGTGAGGTAAGCTAAGGTTAGCGTTGTTGCAGATATCGCCCCCTGACCTAGCGTTCAGGTTGTTGCAGTTAGGTCTTCTTGTCCAAACATTAAGATATACAGACAGGGCCGGTGCAACCACTAGGTGAACTAGGCGGTTGCCTAGGGTGCTAAGTGGTTGGGGGTGCCAAAAAGCAGTACCCTGGTTCGTCAGGGAGGAGCCAGAGCGTTGGCTTGTGGGGGCAGCGAGCCCCAGCCATGGAGGAGCCGACGTGGCGCAGGGGGGCAGCAGCCCTGCAAAGGCAGCGGCGCCGCTAATGGGAGCAGCCACGTCCCAGGCTGCAGCCCAGCACTCCCCCCCCCACCCCCCGGAGGCTCCTGCAGGCTGCAGCAGATGCATGCGGGCACCAGCCCCCGTGCACCTCCCGGCTCCCCCCTCACCACGCTCGGGCTCTGCAGCTCCTGGCATGCGAGTTGCCACCGCCGCAGGGGTGTGGGGCCCTGAGCCTGCTCTGGGAGGGGCAGCGGTGGCTCACACTCCCAGGAGCCGCAGAGCCTGAGCGCGTCGAGGGGGGAGCCGGGGGGCACACAGGTGCTGGTGCCCACATGCATCTGCTGCAGCCCTCCCTGCCGAGCTGCTGCAGTGGCCCAAGCCTGGTAAAGCCAGTGAGTGGACTCACGGCAGGGGCTGCCGGGGTGGGGGTGGGGAGGGCTCTCGGGGGGCTGTGCACCCTCCAGGGGAGTTCATGGGGCGGGGATGGGGGAACCTGGTCTGGGGAGCAGCCCCTGGGAATGGCTGGCCCCTAGGCAGGCTGGTGTTATATCCTTGGGGGCAGCCGGTTTAGGAAGAAATCACTTGAGGCCAGACAGCAGACAGCTAACAAAACTACCATTTATTTAAAGACACAGAGCTCACCTAACCGTCCGAAGCTGGCTGGGCTATCCCCTAATAATCTAACTCAGTTGCCATAAGAACAAAAACCATGACAACCAAATACACAACATATTCCTCCCCTCCAATAAGAACATCCCCTAAATAAAACACACACTAGACTAGAGAAGGAGGGTAGACTGCCTCCATTCCCAGCTAAACCCTGGGGATTATTTTGCCCCATAGCCGTGGGTTCACCCTAGCTGAAGATCCAGCCGATGAGGAGGCCTTCTGTCTCTAGGTGGATTACAGCAAACTTCTGGTGTTGTTGCACCTGAAAGTACCATGGGCTCAGGGTCTGCAGCATGAACGGGTGAGGAGGTGGTATCAGCTCGTGCTGGGCAAAGAGGTATCTCAGCCGCTGGCAGTAATGGAGGAGAACAGTCAGGAACAGGTGATTCATAATTCGGTGTCTCACCAGAAGAGGTGAAGTCAGACCACTCAACTGCAGATGTGTCCTGAGGACTGGCATGACCTGGCAACAGCTGATCTACATGTCGCCACCAGGTAAGATTCTCTGCAGTCCGGACTGTGTAGGAAACAGGTCCTGTTTGAGTGATGATCGTGGCAGGGACCCATTTAGCTCTGGAAGTATAATGGGGGACAAAAGTTCAGTAAGATTGATCTGAGTCAAGCATATTTACAGATACACGTCGATGAAAAGTCCCAAGAGCTGTTGACTATTGTGACTCATAAGGGGCTTTATCGATACTGTCGCCTACCCTTCGGAATAACATCTGCTCCCGCCCTGTTCCAGAGGACTATGGACTAGATCTTGTGTGGCTTGTCAGGAGTTCGGTGCTATCTGGATGATCCTGGTCACTGGAAGGAATGAAGAGGATCACTTAAAGAATGTAGAGGCTACCCTACAAAGACTGGAAGAGTATGGCCTACGAGTTCGCAAAGACAAGTGTGAATTCTTCCAGCCCTCTGTTGAATATTTGGGACACATCATTGATTCTGCAGGTCTTCATAAGGCCTCTGCAAAAATTAAGCCTATTGTGGAGGCTCCCCCACCTCGAAATGTAAGCCAGCTATGCTCGTTTCTAGGACTACTGAACTATTATGGAAAGTTCATCTCACAGTTAGACACACTGCTAAAACCACTTCCCGAGCTCCTTGGGCAGAATAAGGCCTGGAAGTGGACTGAAGCCTGTGATGTTACATTTAACAAAGCTAAGGATGCATTGCTAAATTCTGAAGTTCTAACGCACTTTGATCCATCCTTACCCCTACAATTGGCCTGCGATGCCTCCCCTTATGGGATGGGAGCAGTCATGTCACACATGCCTTCTGGAGAAGAGAGACCTATTGCTTTTGCTTCACGCACTCTAAGCAAAGCATAAACTAACTACGCCCAAATCGAACGTGAGGCATTAGGAATTGTTTTTGGAATTCGGAAGTTTCAGCAATTACCAGTGGTTTGGGGGAAAAAATGGGACCCCAGGATTTCCATAATGTCACTAAGATTTAGTTTCTGGCTTAACAGGGTGTAGTAAGCTGCGTAGCAGGGAGTAGGTTTTAGCCCCTACAACACTTAAGAATTCTTCTCTTCTGTAATGTCATTTGCAATAACAAAAAGCTCAAAACGCTCAGTATACATATGCCATTGCACTATATTCTCATCAAAAGGTTCCAGTGGCCCAGTCAGAGTAGCCATGATTTTTAGTTTCACATTCACAGTCAGTGCAAACAAGCAGTTTTTCTGTTTGTTTGTTCTTTACCTTGACTTCTACTTCCTTCTGTTACTGGAGCAGCACCGGAATCCCATCTATCGTCGCCACTTGTTATATCCTTGGGGGCAGCCGGTTTAGGAAGAAATCACTTGAGGCCAGACAGCAGACAGCTAACAAAACTAACATTTATTTACAGACACAGAGCTCACCTAACCGGCCGAAGCTGGCTGGGCTATCCCCTAATAGTCTAACTCAGTTGCCATAGGAACAAAAACCATGACAACCAAATACACAACAGCTGGCCCCAGGGGTCTATAAAGGCTCATTGGGATGTGCCCCTCAATCAACCGATGTGCGGGGGGGCACAAGGTGGAAGTTTCGCCTAGGGCACAAAATATCCTTGCACCAGCCCTGAAAAATACCCAGTGGTCTCATTTCATGTACAGTTGTAAGCATGCACAAGATGGCTAACATGCTGGCTCCATCTAGAGTTCTGTTTGAGATTTAAGGTTGCCAACATATTAAGCAGGGTCCAATTCAAATATTCAGGCCATGGACCTCCCTATGGATGATAGGGTATTGTCCTAGATTTTGGGTTTTTTTTACACTTACCATAGTTACAAGTTCCTGAATTAATCGGCTCTTGAAGTCCTGTCTTTCAGTGGAGTGCATCCACTTGGGTTGCCCATGATGTGCACAGTAGTTTTCCCAAAGAGTTTTAGCAACGGTAGCAGGCTTTTAGTGGGAAAAGCCCATGCCTACCTTGTGAAATGATCAGTTACAACTAATACAAGTATTTCTGCTATTGGATTCAATTGTGAGAAAATCCATACCAACTAAATCCACAGAGCCGTCACTGTGAAGATGAAACAGTGGAGCAGCTCTTGTGAGTAGAGTCTTCCACTGTGTATACTGGGCACAGGTCTTACAGTACTGCTCCCCATCAATCTTCATCCATAGCCAGCAGAATCTGGCTCATACATGCCCATAGGTCTTATCCAACCCAAGATGCCCAAGGTCGTCATGTTTCATTTTAATACAACATTGTGAAATTGTTGAGGTAAAATTAATTGCTTTTTGATGTATTGTTTGGGCTGGTACTAATTCTATACAAAAGTCAGTACTCCAGGGAAAGTCGCCAAGATTACTTTCCTTATAAGGCTGCGAGGTGGCTTCAGGATTCTGACCTATCCAACATTAGCATTGGGATACCAAGGATATCCTTTGCTGTCGACAACATCAGGTGCCTGGGACACCCGGTGAGTGTTGCCTGCTCCCGAGTAGCTCGGAAAGGAAAAGGGAGGGAGATTACATTTTGGAGGCACTGCTGGACTCCCTCTGCCACCCCAACTTCTGAAGCAAGAAAGCAATCATATCTAATTTTGATGTTATTGAAGTTCTGATTATTTGTCTGAGCCCTGCTGGACTTTAAAGAAGCATTGTGAGCTAATTGTTCTTTGTAAACCCAACCAAGCCCTTATACCTGCTAAGGTGCCCATAGACACTGAGGATGCTATCTATCTGGAGTTGGGAACCATGAAAATCTTCAGGAATACCATAATTTACAGTCGGCGAGGTGACCCCCCAACAAACAGAGTGTCTATATTTGTGAGAACAGCTAATGACTTTGATGCACAATGTATTCCCAAGGAAGTTGGTACTCTGGGTGAAGTTGGCTGCTGGCATGTGTTTCTGGCTGGCAGTTACCCAAAGGAGGAGACTACACTAGCTGGGACCCCAACTTTACAGCTAAATTGAATGCTTTGTTGAAATAGAAGGCAAGACACTACTAGAAGATTTGAAAGCCATTGTTACACTAACATCTACTCCCTCAACTGCTACCAATGAGGTCTGATAACTGCACTAGGACAATTGTTAGAATGCGGTAATTGAGCAGGGTAATTGAGAGAATCTTCTCTGAGATTCTTCTCTGGGATAAAACTTACCCCTTTTGGGAGTGACTGGGATCCACCCCAACATCTGTGAGGGTTAGAAACACTTTTAGGGAGGAGCATCTCCACCTCTGATGAAGATGCTGATAGACATGGCACTGTTTGGTATACACAGAGAAGGACCATCACTTTACTCCTTGGAGGTGATTGTCAAGTAACTTGGATCCCGAAGTTCTCACTTTGCCCTACAGATCAGCTGTTCCTAGGAGATAGCCCCAAAGGAAATCTATTTCTGCATAAAAAAAAAATAGGACAAATATTTTTTTGAAAAAATTCAATATGTACACAATCAAAAGTTAAAAAAGAAAAAGATAACTGATACTTTTTTTGCAAAAGATAGAAAAATAGGGTCTTTTTGCAAAAACTATTTGAAAAAAAATAACTTTTGGAATAAAAATAAATACATATATATTTAGATAAAAAGTTGATTTCTGTTAGAAGCCATAGGACAAAAGTATGTTAAAAAATACAAAAAGAAATTCTTTATAAAAACTGAAAAACAAATACAATTTCTTTGAAACAATACTTTCTGCATTAAAAACAAATTTTATTTTTCAAAAAACTGTGCAAAAAATAAGATTAATTTTTATTTTATTCATGTAAAAATATTTTCTACCATGTTAAAAATATTTTTTCCATCATATAAAAAATTCCATCAGTTAAAAAAAATTCCATCATATAAAACAATATTTTTTTTGTGTATTAAAAAAAATTTCCCCCTTCTGTTAAAAATGTTTTCCTCCTCATGTTAAAAATAATATTCTGTGCTAAAAAAATCTTCCAGAGTTAAACAATTGTTTCTCCATAATTTTTCTTTTACATAATATTTTCCCCTCATGTAAAGGAAAAAAATATTTTTTCTCTTATTCTAAAAAAAAAGTTTCTCCCTCATGCAAAAATATTTTCCCTCATGTACAAGGTGAACAAAATTTTCCTTCATATTAAAAAATATATATTTTTCTCTCTCTCAAGTTAAAAAAATTAAATGTCCATCCAAAAAAATTACACTCCTCTGCCCCCTCTCGCCACTCGCATTCGGCCCCAGTCCCCCCTCTCTGCACAGCCTCCCCCCTGCTTGCTCCATGGGTTTTCTCCTTGCGCCCCTCCCCACTTGTTCCCCCAGCTGAGCTGTTGCTGGCGGGGAGGGGCGGAGAGCGTGAGTGGTGGTGGCTTCAGGGGAGAGGGGTGTGGAAGGAAGAGACGGGGCGGGGGAGGAGGGATGTGGTGGTGGAGAGGAGACATTATAGAATAAGAGACTCAACTGTTTTCAGTGGATGGGGATTGCATCTGCCTGGTGACCAGTTTCTCACGAGAATGGGGCTACCTGGGGATTTGGTTCCTTCATCCCTGGGGATATAGAATCTGGTACATAAAGCTGGCACCACAATGCTGCCTCAGTGGGACTTTTTGTTTCCTTGTTTCTGTGAGTGGCTATTATTGTTGTTAAAGTAGCAGCCAGCCTTTATTTTACTGCCAGGATTAATGTCTAGCTGTAGCAGCCACTTCTCTTGGCAGTTCTTATTTATTTCCTGAGGTCCTTATTGCTGTTGAAACAATGAACATAGGAAGCTCAAGCTTTGTTTGTGTGAAGAAGTGAAAATGAGGTGGCAGCTTTCAGTCTGATTCCAGCCATTTTCTTCCTGTCAGAGTGCAAATGAGGCCTGACACCTTGTTTTCTTGTGTGAAAAAAGGAGGACAGAGATTTCTCAATTAGCTTTAACTGCTGCTTGCCATTATATGGTCCTCATTATATGTTCCCAATGAGATGGGGGTGGGACACTTGAAAAGGTCATTTTGCAGGATTCCTGCATGTCAGCTATCAGGGTATCAAAACATCTGTGACTGACACAACTTATTCACAAATTTAGTGCTTTTAATTAGGTACTTTCTGCATGTCCAGTCTTCACAAACACAATCTGGCACACAGTGGAAAACATGCTCCATTTTCTTCAGAAAGAAATTGCAGAGAAGTGGAGTTTTCTTCAAATGTAATTTTCTTGGTTTCAGGGATTTGGCTGGAAGGGGGTTCACATGCGGTGAGTGGGGAGGAGTGAGCAGGGAGGGGGAGGAAAGCGAGGAGGGAGACATGCATGGCAGGCGAGTGGGCCAATTAGGGTGGGGACGGGACCTGTGGCGGAGCAGGGGTGGAGTGTGGGCAGGGCCACAGGCAGAAGAGGCAAGGTGGGGAGCTAGCCTCCCCCAGTGAAAGCTTCACCCACCGCCCATGCATGGGAGTGAGGCCATCGGGATAATTGCTGATGAGTGAGATCACAAGGACAGTGCAGAGGAGAAACATGAGACCAGACTGCTGATTCAAGATTTGTTTGGCACTCTGGACCATGACCAGGAGACCCTGAAGGATTCAAACGTAGAGTTGTACAGAGACTAATCACAGATAAGTTGTATGTAAGAATGTTTAAGGGATTGGAGTAAAAGCAGTAGAAGAACACCAGCACTGTAAATGTGCATGTGGTCAAAAATGATCTCTAATAGCCCTGGAAAGGGTGGGAGGGAACTTTCTGAGGGATTCAGACTGCTCATTGGAGAAATTAGGAGGGGGGACTAAAGGAGAGTCACTAACATGGGTTCTCTCTTGACTACGGGTGTAAACGGGTCGGACTCACCCCTGCGGCACCTCCTACTGGTTGCTCTGGGAATTCAACTCAGTCCAGCGCTGGAGCACCCTCTGCAGGCTGGTGATCCACCTGTTCATAGGCCCCCGTGTCCCTCCCTGGACCCGGTGCCCTTCTACATGGGGTGCTGCCCCCTAGCAGCAACCCCTTTCTCTCTGGGTCTCCCTTTCTCTCTCAGGGAACCCCCACCCTCTATCCCTACCTTGCCTCAGTATTTGGCTACTGCCAGTCATTGTCTAGCCCCACACTCTGGGGCAGACTGCAGTATCAGCCTACTCATCACAGGCAAAGTTGGGTTTGGACCTGCTGCCTTGGCCTACCCCTAGGTTGCCCCCTGCAACCCCCAGTACCTATTGGCCCACTGCTAGGCCGCAGCCTGGGGCTTTCTAGGCTGGAGCTCCCCGGCTCCTCAGCCTTCCCCAGCCCTGCTGCACTCAGGTATCCGGTCTCAAGCTCCTAAGCAGCCAGGTCCATCTCTCTCTATAGCCAGAGAGAGACTGTCTGGCTCCTGGCTTCCCTGCCTTCTTATAAGGCCCTGTTCCTCAGTTTGGGGCGTGGCCCCAGCTGCAGCCACTTCCCCAATCAGCCTAGCCTGAAGGCTGTCTTCTCAAGCCCTGCCAGACCACTTTTTAAACCCCTTCGGGCAGGAGCAGGGTCCACCCTGCTACAACGGGGCATGGTGAGGGTTTGGAAACCTGTCAAAATTATATGGTGATGGAAGGTGTCGAGCCTATACTACTCACTCACTCCTGACCTCATCTCCATTCAAATTACCTCTCCCAAGCCCTCCTACTCACACACCCCTTTCTTGAAATCTGTCCCCACCTGCTTCTCTCCAGTCCATCCTCACCCATTCAGCTTTTCTGTACCCAGTCACTTACCTTTCCTGACTTCAATCCCCTCCACCTTTCCTGATCCTCCCCATCTCCTCCCTGACCTCTCTGACTTCTGTCCTTTCACCTTTCCTAAATCCCATTACCTCACATCTACCAATTCTCATTCCCCAATGAGAAGAAACTTCTGTCAAAGATTCATGGTAACTATTTATGTCTCCCCTCCCCTCCATTGAAAACTTCAGGAGTTCCCAGTCAGGTCTCAAGTCTCCTGTCATTACGTGTCTCTGGGTAAAGATCCTTGTCCCACTTCCTTCTGACAGGGGTTTTTAAGGCTGCACGGCTCCCTGCCTTGCATTGTGATATCCCCAGCAAGTCAGTCTGCCTAACAGCCAGTGCTTGTGCTTTGCTTTCTCTCTAAGGGCTATGAACAGTGTGGCTTTGTCTATACCTAAAATTTAAATAGACCTTGCTACTACTCAGAGATCATACGCGGCGAGTTCCATACCCATGTGGTGCTCGGGCACCAGCAATATTCAAAGCCAGGGGCCCAGCTCCAGCAATATGTGGAGCCGGGTGCCCCCCCACCTGCGCCCCCCCCCCCACGCCTCCCCCGAGTGTTCCGCAGCCCCGACTTGCTGCCCCTGGGCCCTGCCCCCCACTCGTCTTTCCCGGGCCCAGGAGCAGAGAATCACTGATTGTCTCTTCCCTGAGCAGCTCCATGTTGCCTCCCAGCAACTGCTGCTGCAGGGTCCTAGTGCCCCCCAGCTCCACGGCCAGGACAGACTGACTCCGAGCCTGCCCTGCCCCCTCAAACCCTTCCCTTTTCCGGCAGGACCCTCAAGCAGCACAGGGGGCCCCCCTTCTGCCCACAGTCACCACTCCTGCCCCATGCAAGGAGGCAGCCCCATCCCTCACCCCCAGTGAGGCTACAGTGACAGTGTGCTGCTCGGGGGGTGGGAAAAGGGGGATCCTCCCCCAGAGCTTGCTGCTGCCAGCAGGGAAAGGGCTGGGGGGAGTCCTCTCTGGCCCCTCTCCCAGAGCAGCCGGCCTGCACCCCAAACTCATCCCCAGCTCTGCCCCACCCCAGAGCCCCCCCGCACCCTCAACCCTCTACCCTAGTCCTGAGCCCCTCCAGCCCCCCAAACACCTTCTCCCCAGTCCCAGCCAGAGCCCTCATCCCCCTGCACCCTGACCCTCTGCCTGAGCCCCAAACCCCTCCAGCCCCCCAAACACCTTATCCCCAGTCCCAGCCACAGCCCTCATCCCGCCGCACCCAGACCCTCTGCCTGAGCCCTTCCAGGCCCCCAAACACCTTATCCCCAGTCCCAGCCAGAGCCCTCATCCCCCACACTCCTACTCTTGCCCTGAGCCCCTCCCAAACCCAAACCCCTCATTGCCAGCCTGAGAGCCCTCACCCTCTACACATCTACTCTCGCCCTGAGCCCCTCCCACACTCCAAACCCCTCATCTGCAGCCACAGCCTTCACCCCTGCACCCCATCCCTCTGCACCCCTCCCATCCCCAAACTCCGTCCCAGAGCCTGCATCCTGCATCCCAATCCCCTGCCCCAGCCTAGGGTCTGCCCCCAGACCTCCTCCCTCACCCAAACTTCCACCTAGAGCCTTGGGCAGGTGGGGGGCAGAGTTTGGGGGCAGGGCGGAGTTTGGGCAGGGGTGGGTTCTGGGCACCACCAAAATTTCTACAAACATGCCACCCATGTCAGAGATGTAGTTAAGCTGATCGAAGCCCTATTGACCTAGCTACCACCCCTCTAAGAAGTGGATTTACTACAGCAAAGGAAAAAACATGTCCATCGCTGCAGTGAGTATCTACACTAGATGTTATTGTGGCACAGCTGCAGCACCATAGCAGTAGCTGCTGTAGTATCTGTAATGTAGGTATAGCCTATATTGCAGTGTTTCCCAAACTGTGGGTCACAGTGGAGTAGTGCTATCAGCAGATGGGTTTGTGGCAGTCCTGAGTGTACAGAGGATGCCATTTTACAAAATGAGATCCTCCACACAGCATGACATCACACACACCATATGTGTGAGGTCAAGCCACACAGAGGATGCTATTTTGTTCTACAAAATGGTACCATCCATACAGTGTGACCTTGCATGCACCAAACATGTGTGAGTTCATGCTCCACAGAGGATGCCATTTTGTCAAGCAAAATGGCATCTTCTGTGTGATGTAACCTTGCACATATGGTGCATGAAAGGTCACATAGAATGGAGGATACCATTTTTAAATGGCATCCTCCATGCTATCTGGGATCACGGGAAACAATACATCTTAAGATCTGAAGATGGGGGTCACGCAGGGAAAATGTTACCAGCACTTACTGAAAAAACATACATAAAACAATAAATGAACTTACATACATACTAAAAGTTTACCAGAGGTCATCCTCAGGGTTCTGGTAAAGGTCAGTCTATCAAACCCCATAGCTGGGTTTGCCCCCTTGGTTACAAGTTCATGTCAATTTTTAGATCAAGCACCAGAACCCGAGTTGGACAGTTCAGCTGTTTCTTTTTATACAGGTTGGGCCTTTGATCACCAGTCTCCGGGAACAGGTAATCACCAGTTGATGGCCCACTCCTCAGGGTGTAGCTTGAAAAGGCAGAATTTTTGCTTAACTGTGGTAGTTGAATTTACATTAACCACTTCTAGCTAACACCTCTGAGAGAGATGGGTTTGTTACAGCAATGGAAAAAAATCCTCTTCTATTGCTGTAGTAAATATCTATACTAGATGCTACAGTGGCACAGATGCTGCGCCGTGGCTGTGCCACTGTAGCGCCTGAACCATAGACAAAGCCTGCATTGCCAGTAGTTACAAGTCACCACACAGCTTTTTCTAAGCAAGCACATTTATTGTTAAGGTAAAACACATTACAGAGAAAACAGTCAAAAGAATAAAAGTACCTACATGCATATAAATAACTTATTAGTGGTCACCCTAATTACAATTTAGGGTTCTGGTAGGGGTCAGTCTCGCAAACCTCACAGCTGGATTTGCCCCCTTGGTTACATGTTCATGTCAGTTTTTAGATCAGGCACCAGAACCCCAACTGGAAGGTTCAGCTGCTTCTTTATACAGCTTGGGCCTTTGATCTCCAGTCTCTGAGAACAGGCAATCACCCAATTGATGGCCCACTCCTCAGGGCATAGTTTGAAAGGACTAGGTTTTTGCATAACTGGTGTAGTGGAATTTACATTAGCCACTCCCCAGGGATTCCTCAGGAAACCCACTTAACACTTATTGTTCCAAAAGCCCATGCTTGTTTCATGTGTTTAAATATATTCCTTATACTTTCCAGGTCTCACCTATGCCATAACTTCAGTGTAGGGTACTGGGACTGACACAGTCTGTCAGTCAAGATCCAGAGTATAATGTGACTTTTACTCTTTGAAAATAATACAGGCAACTAAAATGGGGCCAGGCCATGAAATTCAAGTATGAGATCTGAATCCAAATTTTTTCAGTATTAGAGAAGGTTTGGATTCAGTCTTCCAATTTGAGCCCCTCTATAGCAGACAACTTGTTTTACAAAAGCAACAGGTGTTCAGCTTCTCCTAGCCAACCCCCCTCAATATCTGTCTTTAAAATGTATCCATGCTGTGCTCACTAAGATAAATAGGGCAGGTTCTAGCTCAGAGGAGTTCAGTGAAGCTCTTATCATATCAGCTAAAGCAAGGAGGTTTCCAGGTTAGACCAGCTCAGCATATACCTCTTCTGATTAATTAAATCCCAGCTAGTGCCTGGCCACCAGTTAACAGGGACAACATCCTGCAGCATCAAATGAAGGGAAGGGAAAAAGACCACTGTCAAGATGTTCTCTTCTCTAATTCATACCCTGAAGTGCCAAAATTAAAAATGTTGCCCTTTCTCTCCAGTCTGACTCCAGGACTTGCTTTCATGGACAGAATAAAGGAAGAGTCAAGATGACAGGTATGGAATGGGGAGTGAAGCTTTTGATACAGTCTCCCACAGTATTCTTGCCAGCAAGTTAAAGAAGTCTGGGCTGGATGAATGGACGGTAAGGTGGATAGAAAACTGGCTAGATGGTCGGGCTCAACGGGTAGTGATCAATGGTTCCATGTCTAGTTGGCAGCCGGTATCAAGTGGAGTGCCCCAAGGGTCGGTGCTGGGGCCGGTTTTGTTCAATATCTTCATTAACGATCTGGAGGATGGTGTGGACTGCACCCTTAGCAAGTTTGCAGATGACACTAAACTGGGAGGAGTGGTTGATACGCTGGAAGGTAGGGATAGGATACAGAGGGACCTAGACAAATTAGAGGATTGGGCCAAAAGAAATATGATGAGGTTCAACAAGGACAAGTGCAGAGTCCTGCACTTAGGACGGAAGAATCCCATGCACTGCTACAGACTAGGGACCGAATGGCTGGGCAGCAGTTCTGCAGAAAAGGACCTAGGGGTTTCGGTGGACGAAAAGCTGAATATGAGTCAACAGTGTGCCCTTGTTGCCAAGAAGGCTAATGGCATTTTGGGTTGTATGAGTAGGGGCATTTCCAGCAGATCGAGGGATGTGATCATTCCCCTCTATTCAGCACTGGTGAGGCTTCATTTGGAGTACTGTGTCCAGTTTTGGGCCCCACACTACAAGAAGGATGTGGATAAATTGGAGAGAGTCCATCGGAGGGCAACAAAAATGATTAGGGGGCTGGAGCACATGACTTATGAGGAGAGGCTGAGGGAACTGAGATTGTTTAGCCTGCAGAAGAGAAGAATGAGGAGGGATTTGATAGCTGCTTTCAACTACCTGAAAGGGGGTTCCAAAGAGGATGGATCTAGACTGTTCTCAGTGGTAGAAGATGACAGAACAAGGAGTAATGGTCTCAAGTTGCAGAGGGGGAGGTTTAGGTTGGACATTAGGAAAAACTTTTTCACTAGTAGGGTGGTGAAGCACTGGAATGGGTTACCTAGGGAGGTGGTGGAATCTCCTTCCTTAGAGGTTTTTAAGGTCAGGCTTGACAAAGCCTTGGCTGGGATGATTTAGTTGGGTTTGGTCCTGCTTTGAGCAGGGGGTTGGACTAGATGACCTCCTGAGGTTCCTTCCAACCCTGAGATTCTATGATTCCATGATTCTATGAAACTGATGTCATAATCTCTCTCTCTAGAAAGAGAGCTAGAGGAGCAATTTTCTCTGGACTTGACGCAAGCAGACCAGAGCTGGAATAATACCACCACCATTGGGACAGGTACTAATTGTAAAATGGGCCAGATCCTCAGCTGGTATAAACTGACTTTTATGGTGCTATTCCACTTTGCATCAGCTGGCCAAATGATAATTGTTTAGAAGTTTGACCATAGAAGCCAGGAATTTCTGTTTCTAATGCTGCTGACTCACTGCATGACAATGAAAACAGTATGTCATTTAGGGCAAATTTGTCAAAAAATGGTCTTTAATTTTGGCTGTCATTTTTTGACAAAGAATTTTTTTATTTGAACCGTTTCAACCATCTCTGCTTTAAGCAATGTGGTCCAGAATAGGGATATTTTCATGAATCAGGGCCTTAAGTCCTTTTCCCTCAAATATCTGTTTGTTACTGTTTGATGCATTCTTGTCTCCTTGATAAAACATCTACACAGCTGTAATTCATCCATCAATTTGGGGCTTGTTCTCCTGTGCCTATGCACACCAGTACCTTTGCTATCTCCACAGCTGTGAGTTTTGAAGTAATATAGCAAATGTACACTCTAGGAATTTCTCTGTATGCTAGTAGTTGTGGATGCTTCTGCTTACTGACAGGGATAAGGTTCATCCAAACTAGGTACTCTAGCTGCTTTTCCTCCCTCAGGGAAAAAGTATGGTGACAGTAGCTTTTCCCTGATTTCCAGACTGCCAACTGGCTGCTATAAACCAGTACTCTTATCATTGCTTGTTCCAGGTGGCTCTATTTATGAGCAAGCATGAAACACAAAAAATAAACAGAAAACCTGTGATATCAGCAATCAGCTGAATGAAGTACTGATCTTATTTTTATTTTTTTTAGTATTGCTAAAATACTGAAGGGAAATGATGCAACACATTCCAAACAGAACAGCAAAAGGTTGATTTTGTGTTTCCAAAGGGAATTTTCTTATGGGATCCCCACATAATAATCTCTATAACTCAGATCCCAATACTCCTCTGAGAGATCTGGGGGAGGAAGCTAGGAGGATGTATTCAGGATCCATGCCTGAAGGTTGAGACCAAGCTATCTTGAGCCCGCTTTCGGGGTCCATGCATGCTGGCCAGCAAGAATGGATCCTTCTTGTGCTCCACATCATAGAATGGACAAATCTTCAGGTGTTCAGACATGGAGGGAACGTCACTGAACTGCCAGTTGTTAACAGGGGAGAACAGGTTGCTAAACTGCCAGATCTAGTATGTGGGAATAAAGGAGAGAAGACTGGAGCATTAATTAAAATGCACAGAGGTTTTACAAACACATTGATGTTCTAATATTACAATGGACTGTCAATACTCTTAATTTATTGGACTGACTAATGGAGTCATGATAGCATAGGATTGGTGTAACAGTGGACAATCAGGTCCTATGTCTTTATATACACTGTCTTATAACATCTCTCTTTGTGTAAATATATACCTATGTATCCCAAACAAAAAGTAAAGTAAGGTTGAGAGTGTACATGAATAACTTATAGGTTTGAAAAACATTAGATCAATGCTATAATTATTCCAAAACCAAGCACTATAAATCTAAGAACTTCGGAGTTAAAGTTATGTGTAACAGAAATCCAAACAGGTGAAGTATTAGCCAATACATAAATGATAGTAGTGGTATACACCATATTACTAGGTATTATACATAGGGCTCCATGTTTGTCACAAAGGTTGCAGAAATCGATGATTCTATGACTACCTGCGACCTCCAGGACTTCTGCAGCAGCTAGTGTGGCTGATCCCAGAGCCGTCCAAGCAGCTGGCCCCAGGGGCCGCCTGAGCAGCGGCCAGTGCAGCTGGCCCTGGAAACCGCCTGAGCAGCAGTCCTGGGGGTGTTGGGAGCAGCCGCAGCTCGGTGGTTCCTGGCAGTGGTCCTGAGGCGGCTGGAGCAGAGTCATAACACAGCAGTATAGAAATTCTGGGACAGTGCTAAATTCTTAGCCACCCATAGGAAGCACCAGAGAATGAATTGTAATTAAACCAGGTTCCTGCCTGCCTAAATTATACTAGGGCTGTTTTGGCCCCTGATCAGCCTAGAACTGGAAGGTAGTTTAAAAGGTGGTTTAAAAGTTCACCCTCTCCCTGTATTTGTTAGTGAAGTGCTGATGAAATGTGCCAGACTGACAACTCTGTAAACTTATGTCCTCTGTCAACAGTCCAAGAGCAGCAGAACAGCAGCAGTGTGAGGTCCCATCCCCAAACCTTGCGCTCCCTTCACCAATCTCCCTCACTTCTCACCTGGAGGAGTGAGAGAGGAATTCCATAAATAGCTTCACAGATTTTTAAGTCCAAAAGGGACCACTGTGATCATCTAATCTGCCCTGCATTGCCATAAAATTTCACACAGTAATTTCTGCAGTAGGGTGACCAGACATCCCAATAAAATTGGGACTGTCCTGATTTTGAGCAGTTTGTCCCACATCCCGACTGAAGTACGGTTGGGATGCCATTTGTCCCGATACTTTGTTACGGGCGTTTTTTTTGGTTTTTGTTTTTTTGTTACACTCACCCTTCCGGGTCTTCGGCAGCAATTCAGCGGTGGGTGCTTCTGTCTTTGGCAGCAAGACTTATTACCCTCTGCTGAAATCCTGCCGAAGACTGTCAGCAACTGAAAGACCCTCCACCGAATTGCCGCCGAAGACCCGGATGGGTGAGTGTAACAATTAAAAAAGCGCTCCCCCTGCAGCGGTCCCGATATTTTACAGTTAGCATCTGGTCACCCTATTCTGCATAGAGCCCATAACTTGTGACTTGTGATTTAAAGATTTCAAATGATCAAGCAGAATCCACCACATCACTTGGTAAGTTCTTCCACTGGTTGATTCCCAGCTATTAAAATGTTGTAACTTATTCCTAACCTAATTCCAATTTGCATTTGGCTAGCTTCAACTTCCAGCTGTTCGATTTCGTTATGCTAGATTAAAAAGCCCTCAGCTCTTACATATCTTCTCCCCATATAGGTACTTGTTATAGACAATGATCAAGTCACCTCTTAAACTTAACAGAGCTCCCTATGCCTCTCACTCAAAGTCAGATCTTAAAACCTTTTTGTGGTTCTTCGCTTAAACCCTCATCCATTTTTTACGTCCTTTTTGAAGCACAGACACGAGACATGGACACAGTGCTACTGGAAACAATGTGCTGGTAGTCCCCTGCTTGCCATATAAATAGGTAATATAACATGACATCCCTATTTTTACTTGAGATTTCCTTTTTTATACATCCAAAGTTCACATTAGCTTTTTGGACAGAGCTTAAACTGAGAGCTCATGTTCATTTGGTTATCTACTTTTACGACTAAGTCCTTTTCAGAGTCACTGCTTTTCAAGATGCAGTCCTCCATCCTGTGTGACCCACACTCTTTGTCTCTTCTTGTATGACCTTGTATATATAGTCATATTAAAGGACTTGTCTGCACAATGGATTAATGCGCAGCAGAGGGGCATGAATTCTAATGCGCACCAGCATGTTTGCACACTAACTGGCTCATGTGGACCCTGTTGGGACACACTAAAGTTCCCTAGGGCACTCTGATGTAATCCCGTTTCAAACAGTAATACAGTAACGCACATGAGAGAACTTTTAGTGCACACCAGCAGGTTTCACACTGGCCAGTTAGTGTGCAACAAGCTGGTGTCCATTAGAATTTACATCCCAGCTGGTGCACACTAACACACCATGTAGACAAGCCCAAAGTTTTAAACTTAGAAGTGAAAGGCTTCCTATCCCATGCTTGATACCTTATGCAGCCAAGTCCCAACAATGCAAATTTTCATGAAAACCCTGTAAATTACCAATCAGTGAAAATATTAGGAGTTGATGTGAAAATCTGGGCTCCCTTCACAGTCACAGTTACTTGAAAATATTTTACTTTTGCCTTATGAAATAGGATGTGATCGTTTCAGGCTATCTTTAAACACTGTACACAACCCAAAAGAGATACAAGTCTAATTTCTAAAAAGTTCTGTGTGACCTTTAAGTGTCAGGAAAGCTCAGTTCACATCAAACAGAGTCACGTCTTGTGTTATATTTTTAATTAGACGATCCTGCAAATATCTTTTGTTTCCCAAACACCACTGTCACTTGCCTTTTTGCGAGCTCTCCATGAAGTACCTCCATGGGAATATCTTTTTTTCTCCCACAGCAGGAGGACCATCCCTCTCTCTTGAAGTAGAGTGGCACAGATATCCCTCATCAGTACAGACACTTGGGACAGCTGAGACAAGCTGAAGCTGTCCAAGAACCCAGCAATATACTGTAAAAGTTCCAATGGAAGGCTGCTCAGGGATTCTTTATTTTTTCCTTGATTACTTATTGTAAAATTGCATTTCTGTATTTCAGAGAGCACAGGGTCAACTTCTGGTTTAATCGCAAATGTATCAAGATGCTGGCTGTAGATAATATTTTCTTTACGACTAGCAGGGTAGAAGCGGTTTTGAACAAAAGTACATCCCAAGTAGGCAAGTGGACAACGATGTTGGAACCATCCATTTAGACAGAACTGGATATCAGCATGAACATTCTTGAAATGTGAAGGAAACTCATCCCTCCTGAAGAAGTGATTGCAAGTGAATGTGAAGGCTGAGCAGCTTTTGTTATGTCTTCTAGTAACACACTCAGTATGAAGCTCTACATGGAGTTCTGGTGGGCTTTTTATATCCAGAACATCTGCTAGAACAGCTCTAGAGGAGAAGGGTTCCACCTGAAAGTTGTATGTTTGTGTCCCAAAATCCATGAACAGTCCATCAATATTCTTTGCTTCGGAGATCTCATGACCTTTCAGTTCCTTTTCCAATGCACACAATAGTGTACTTCTGGCTGTATCTGATTTAGGAAATTCCTCAAGGCTTATTTGCAAATCTGAAGTATCCACTGACTTATCCATCGTTGCTATCTTGTATGCCAAGGCATCTCCAACTCGTGCTCTTTTGCCACGATAGCTAACCGGCACTTTAAAGGTGCACACAGTCTTCACCTCGTGAGCCTCCAAGTTCCCATACACAAAGTCTTTCTCTCTTGGTGTGCAAGCAGCTAGCTGACCAAAATGGATGAGCATTCTCCCATGATGCACCAGGTACATGTTATAATCCGCTACATTAACTTCTTTTTTCAACCTCTCCAGGATCCCATCTTGCCAAGGAGCCAGACCTGTCTTTTCTGCACCTGTATTCACTTGATTATTTTTGTTTTCTTTTGGTTCTTCCACAATAGCTGCTTCCTTTGTCTTCTCTTTGGGGTTGCCATCACAAAGAACCTGTCCTGTTTTCTTGTAGCTATCCCCTTCCTTTTTTTCCGAGTTTGCTGAAAAGTCTGTTGCCTTCAGTGCTGAAAGCTCTTTGCTAAACATGTTCTCCCAGGCTTTGTAACTTACTAGATCCATCCCCTTCTTATCCTTTGCCAAATCCTCACGCTCCTGTTGGGTAAGCTCAGCAACTTGGCCATCAGCTTCTTTAGAATCACATGCTATTCCTCCAACGGCTCCTTCTTCCAAACCTGCAGCTCCAGCTATTGGTTCTTCCATTTTATCATCTTCTCTCCATTCTGGAAACAGCTGGACCATTTTCAGAGTCCTAAAAAGAATCTTCTGATCTCTGAGGGCTAGGGCTGTATCCAGACACTGCTCATTATGTGGCTCCTTCATAATGTTCTTATGTAGAATGGTTTCTGAGTCTATATTTGGCCAGCGATTCCATTCCATAGAGCAGTGGACAACACTGGCTGGACAGACTTTAAGGTGCTTTGCCAGCTTAAAACGGGCCATGGAGAAAGGGCAGCCATAACCTGCGTTGAGGCATGACACCTGCTCTAGGGGACATAGGAGTTGGTGTTCTTCCTGTTTACACATATGGAAGGCAGCTCCACAGCGTGAATGGCAGTTGATCACTAAGCAGGAGATGGTGAGCTCAATTGGGACTTGGCATTGCCGGTTGAAACATTTCTCACAGTGCTTGTGCTGTCCAGGGCTGGCTTTCTGAGCCCTGCCCTATGAACATCATAGATAAGAGAGGACAAAAAGAAAACACAGTTATTGCCTAAAGAAGCATATTGACCACAGACGGAAGTTGCTTGACTCCTACATGCCAAGTCTAAAATGTCATTCTAGTCTGAAAAGTGATTACATAAAAATGACACCTGCTTACATATCAGATCTGGTCCTTGTATGTATCAGAGTCATATCTGTTAATAATGGTAATGTAAATAAGCCATTACTGCTCTTTACTCTTGTTAGTCCAGCGGAGCAGCACAGCTCTGAAAGAGTGAGCTGCATTCTAGTCCTCCTTGTGCATCAGTAACAGAGTTGTTTATTAAATTCCAATCAGTTGGAGGTACGGTGTGAGAAGGTTCACAGTATACATTTGAGCTCTACTATAAATCTTCCAGCGAAACCAAGGAAGGCCATATTTGACATTTCTGATATGCCTAATCATGGCTGCTTTTGCTCAGGCTTGCTTTATTTTTTAGAACTTACAAAAACCAAGCAGGTTACCAGGCTACTAGTTTTGTATGAAATGAGTTGCTTATCTACCTTTCTTTTATGATTGTGCTTTCAATTAATCTCACAGCTGTAAATTAAATGAGTTTAGTCATATAAAAATAATTATTTGTATTTGCGTAAGACCTTTCCAGAACAGTTTTCAAAGTGCCTTGCAAACAATTAATGGAGCATGAAAATAATTCTAGGAGTCACCTATTATTATGCCCTTTTACAGATGGGGCAACTGAAACACAAAGATTAATGCCAAGCACAAACAGGCCCCATTGATGTCAATGACTTATCCCAAGGAAGTTGCTGAGACAGGAAGAGAATGCAGGACTTCCCCTGCTCTAGCCACAAGACTACATTTCAACCTGGTTCATACCCATATTTCATTTGGGGAGGGAAAAAGCCAATGATTAGGAGGAACTGTAGTTAAATCTATAAACAGTTCCCTTCTTTTCCTTTGGTACATAACAGAAATATACAAAGTGGGGGGACCTTTTATGTTGTCAGGATGAAGAAAAGGATATGGACAATTTTACTGGTAGTGTCTTACAAGGAAATCACACTTCCTTCCCAAAAGCACCTACCATAATTCCGGCAGACTGTCCTGTTTGTCTCTGAGGAAAAAATGCAAATAATTAGTCAAATAATGAAGACTTCTGGGTTTCAATAAACTAAACAAATACAATGGTGACAATGCCCCTCAAGAGTAGTGCTAGCCTTTTGGCTGTCCAAGGTGGAAAATGTTTTCAGCATCCCCACTGCCCCCAGAAACCGAGCCATAATAACAAACAAACAAATAAATAAAATAAATAAAAATTATGAAAACTGAGCATCACAGCGGTCCAATGCCCCCTGGAAATTGGGGCTCCGGGCAACCACTGTGGTTGATCACCCATACAACCAGTGCTGGTGCTGAGATGTTAGTGTTTTGCATTACTATGCAAGAAACTCAGATTCTACCATCCTATCCCCAAGAACAGCAGATGCCTCACAGAAAGTAAGCTCAGGCCCTGTGGGAAGAAATGATACATAATGCTGCTTCATCCACATGCTTTGAGTCTTGTAGTTGGTGTTCTTCCCCACAAAGAAGTAGCATTTTCACAATTAGCAAGAGGGAATCAATAAAAATACTAAAGGAAGGAAATTGATCTAGATAGGACACTGCTTGGTGGGATCTATAGTCACTACAGTACATACAACTATAGTAAAATTTGGCCCTCAACATTGGTCCTCATCACCTCTTCAGCTTAGATTCTCAACTCTCATGGGATCTGCAGCACTGAACTAGTCCGTTGTTGTCTCTGGCAGTGACCAATACCTGTTGATTCAGAGAGGTGAAACCAATACAGCATGCTAGGAGAAAAAATTCATTCTTGACCCTCTGCCTTGTGATCAACTTACATTCTGAATCATTAGTCTTGTTTACCCAATCTGTGTCGGCACACAGGGAAAGAGCCAGTTTTAGCAGATTTATAAATTTAGGTGTAGTTTATTAAGATCTTTTCATTCCTACAAAAGTAGAGATGAAATAGTTCCCTCATTGGCAGATGTCACGGGGCCAATGGCCCTTCAGAAGAATTAGGGCCTAACTGGCCCATGAAAACGCTGCGGGCTACAACTGAAAGCCACCAGGTGCTCCAAGTGGTGCCCTTTTAGCTAATTAGTAATGGAGCAGCTGAGCTAGACACAGAGGTAGCTAGACCAGTATAAAGGAAAGGTTGCTGAGAAGGAAGGGGGGGGGCGGAGAAAGGAGTTCTGTTAGGAGAAGTGATGCAGCTACTGCAGGCTGGAAGTGAGCCATTATGTAAGCAGGTGAATGGTCCCACTATTGTGGGGAACTTTCCTGGCTTATACACTACCCCGGTGGAACGGGCTAGCAAAAGGATCCGAGTCCTCACTCCCACTCCCTTTACTCAGAGGTCTGCCTGACCTCAAAGGTTCCCCCTCTACTCTCCTGTGTGGCAGAATCCTCATAACCACAACAAGGCTGGGCCCAGGATTCCTGGGGGGCTCAACCCTCAACCATGTCGTGGTCACTTAGGACAGGGGCTAGGGCAGGGATGGCCAACCTGAGCCTGAGAAGGAGTCAGAATTTACCAATGTACATTGCCAAAGCGTCACAGTAATATGTCAGCAGCCCCCCAGCAGCTCCCACCACCCACTCGCAGCATCTCCCACCCACCAGCAGCCCCCCAATCAGTACCTCCCCGCACGTCCCGATCAGCTGTTTCATGGGGTGCAGGATGTTCTGGGGGGAAAGTGGAAGGAGCGAGGGCATGGACGGCTCAGGGGAGGAGGCAGGAAGGGGTGGAGTGGGGGCAGGGCCTGTGGCAGAGCCAGAGGTTGAGCAGTGAGCATTGGAAAGTTGGCGCATGTAGTTCCAGTCCTGGAGTTGGTGCCTATACAAAGAGCCGCATATTAACTTCTGAAGAGCCACATGTGGCTCCGGAGCCACAGGTTAGCCACCCCTGGGCTAGGGTGTCCCCACTCCGGGGTGCTCCCTCTGCACTGGATGTTGCCTGACCCACTGATCATTACATACAGTTCAAAGCAAATACAATTTATTAAACAGCAACTAATGTAAAAAAAAGAAGGAAAAAATGGGAAAGGTTAAAGGAAAACACATAACCCTGCCATATGTGCTGGAACTTGGATTGAGGGGGATGCTGCAGCACTCCCTGTCTGGAAGTGGTTTCCATTACATACAGGATTTAGTTTGGTTCAGTGGCTCTCAGCACCCCCACTCTGTGGGTACAGGGGAACCACAAACAGCGTCGCAGGAATGTAAAGAAAGTTCACAGTCTGTTCCTCACACATCCCAGGCCTACTTCTCAGGCCCTTGCTGTGCTTCAGGGATGCCATGGGTTGGACACTTGCTCTGGTGGTGGCCACACGCCCTCAGGATTTAGGTGACAAGACCCTTCTTCCCAGCATTGCCCCCACCCCATCGAGGTTATGATCGCCCTCCAAGTCTGTCCTGCAAGGCCTCTTGGCTGGGGGCATCTCCCTGCACTGGGCCCATTGCCCAGGGTCCCCCCCCCCAGTTTCCCCAACTGCTCACCGGCTTCGGACTGCTCCAGCTCCTGCCTCAGCCCCAGCCCCAGCCTGCCTCAGCACTTCTGCTGCTCTGCCTTCAGCGCAGCTCCCTGGGCTGCTCCTCTGGCCCCAGAGGCTCTGGTTGCTGCAGCTGTGCTCCCAGAACTGACCTGCTTCCTGGGCTGCTTCTCTGGCTCTCTTTGGCTGGTGGGGCTCTGCTTTTCAGCTCAGCTCGGGCTCCTGCTCTCTCGTTAGCTCAGTCCCACTTTGTCTGACCCAGGCAATTCCAGCTCACACAGAGGACAGGACCCCCCTGGCCTCCTGACTCCCTCATTAGCCTGCCCACCCTGTCAGCCAGGCTGACCTCGAGCACTGGCCTCCATCATTGGTACTGATTTCCCATCAACCCTTCCCCTTTCTTTTGGTAGTAGGAGCTAGCCAACTAGTGCCCCCCCCCCCAGTGAATTTTAGTAAGGGGCCAAGAGTCCCCTTAGACATAGGAAGCAGGGTAGGCCGCTGTGAGGCCAAGCCCTGAAGGAGGGCTTGGAGCTGACAGTGAGAAGCCCAAGATAATTGTCAAGATCCCAGGAGAATGGAGACAGTGGCAGAGCTCTTCTCACTAGCCTCTGGGAAGAGAGCTGGGGTGAGTCTCCAGGCCAGAGACCTACAGATGGAAACTGGCTTTGGGGAAGGGAGCAAGATGGAGAGAGCGAGATCTGGTAAAGAAACCCCAGGGGAGCAGAGTAGACTCCTGTGGTGGAAGCCCTTAGTTAGGCCCATGATGGATAGAAGAAACCCACAGGGAGCAGGTTAGTCTCCTGGGGGAGAAGTCCTGGGATAGAGCTTGTACGTGGGAACAGGGAGATCCCCAGAGGTAAACTGCCAGAGTCCCTGGAGGAGGGAGGTAGTATTGGGAATCCTGCTGTGAAAGAACTAGCCATTAGTTTAGCCCGAGAGGGGCTGAAAAAGAATTATTACTTTGGATTGTTTTTGTTTGGACCTTTTTGTTGCTCTGAAAGGGGACTGAACTTGGCTGGAGGGCTGAGCCCCAGAAGACCTGGTCAGAGAGAGATGGCCTCCAGGAGGTGCCAGAGACAGGGGCTCCTTGCAATATCACAGCCTGACACAAGAGGGTGCTACAGGTGGTGCACAGACCACTTTACAGCAGATTATTCTGTAATTGTCCATTATGGAGTTTCCTATATCTTCCTTGAAAGCGTCTGGTACTGGAACAGGTGGACCAGTGGTCTGATCCAGTTTGGCAGTTCCTAGATTCACATACTATAGAAGATGAGATGTTTCTTTCATCTTTCTTGGAATTTAGTTTTATCTATATTTGAAGTGCTCACAGGAGCAAGAGACACCAACCCATTTATTTCTCACTGGCAGCAGCACTGCTATGCTAATTCTTGCCATATTTCGCTGCAACTGTAATCTCTGAAAATAGTCTCAGCCATGACTTGCATACGGTCACAGGAGGACTGGTGTTATACACCAATAAAAACAAACATATGAACAATGCTTTCCACTGGGAGACTAAATCCAGATCAGGAATAATTGATAGATACATATATATCTGAATGGGGACCAAAGCACATAAGCATCTATGTCAGTAATAACCTATGCAGGTCTCATCCTGTCCCCCACCAACACAGAAAGTTCTTTTTGGAACGTTTCTGGGCCTGATCTTGCTCTCACTTATACTAGGGCAAATCAGAACTCCATCAAAGACACTGGTGTGAAAAATTGGTGTAAGATGTTTTCATTAGAAGAAATGGCACTGAATCAGATCTGTGTCTTAATATTGGCCCATCCCTAATTTTTGTGCTTTTCTATCAGAACAATTATTTTACACATCTTTCAGTGTATATCAATTTTTTTTCAATTTACAAGACAAAAGAGGATTTTTTTTTATAATTTAGCCACAAACTCCACCAGGAACTTTCAAGATGTTTTTTCCCCTCTCTCGTACATCATTTTATTAGTAAAAAGAAGCTCCATATTCAGACAATAGCTGATGATGTTGTTGCTGATACCCAAGGCACAATAGATCTCAGCTCATTCTCCAGTAGCTATATCAGCTCTGAAATGCTAACAGGATATAAAACTTTTTTTGGCAGTAAAGTCTGAAGATAAAATTCTAAGGCACACTCAGTAAGGACACAGTTAAATAAGGACGCAGTTTTCTAAACCTAACCATACTTAAAATTTAAAATGAGTTTTATTTCTCAGGTTCCTTCCAACTGGCAAATAATTACAGAAGAGTGGAATAAAAAATTAAAAGTTTACTTGAACCATGCTCAAACTAAAATGGAGTGAGAGGATGTGTGTCAGTGGCCATGTTCTGTCCACTTTAGTAACTAATATTTATTTTTAAATTGTCATGACAGTAAACCAAGAAGGGTTGACAAATATACAGCTGCTATTTTAGCAGCAGAATTGCCTGTCTCTGGAACAAGTCTATTTAGTGTCAATAACACATAGTTTATAAATGAATTATAATTTTTTTTTCGTTTATCTTAAATTAAATCAGCTTTGGTTGATGGACCGAAAGTGGTACATTTGTTTGCTATGTTAGCTACGTGTGGATCACTGATAACTTAAGACATTGAGCTCATATGTCAAATCCAAGATCTTACTGTAAAATCTTATGAAAATTCTCTTTTGAATAAAAGTGTTGCACTATCATCTGAAATCTGATGGCAAATTAAGAGAAAAAATGATCTTTCCAAAAACTTATAGCATGATCATCAATTCTGAACAGTCAAAAGAAAGTTTGTATGACAGGGTGTACGAGGCACTTTGAGGCCCTCTGCTGGAAGCCTCTTGGTTCAACCACACCTCACCCCAGAAAAGGAGCAGTGAAGATGGTTCCGCCAGGCCTGCCTGGAGAGGATGCAGAGAGGCAGCCAATCAGAGTGCAGCAGGCTCAGTTAAAAGGGGCTGCGGGGCCTGAGCAGATGTGGATCAGTTGCTGTCTGACATCAGAAGGGGGAAGAAGGACTGGAAGGCAGTGAAACTCTGCAGGGAAAGTGGTATGGGACAAGGTCCTGAGGGAATGGTGAAAAGGAAGGGTCTACATGAGAAGTGGAAACAGCTTGGGGCTATTTGTAGGGTCCCTGGTTTGGGACCCTGAGTAGTGGGTGGGCCTGGATTGCCTCACCAGCATCTCTCAAAGTGGCCAAAGCCCAGAGAAGGCAATCAGGAGGGATAGCTCAGTGGATTGAGCATTGCCCTACTAAACCCAGGGTTGTGAGTTCAATCCTTGAGGGGGCCATTTAGGGATCTGGGGCAAAAATCTAGGGATTGGGGGCAAAAATCTGTCTGGGGATTGGTCCTGCTTTGAGCAGGGGGTTGGACTAGATGACCTCCTGAGGTCCCTTCCAACCCTGATATTCTATGAATGTAGGGCTGGGGCAGGGGTTTGGGGTGTAGGAGGGGGCTCAGGGGATTTGTGTGTGGGGTGCAGGAGGGGTTCAGGGTGTGGGCTCTGGCCTGGCGCTGCTTACTGCGAGTGGCTCTGGGGTGGCAGCAACATGCGGCAGGGCTAAGGCAGGCTCCCTGCCTGCCCTGGCCCTGTGCTGCTCCTGGAAGTGGCCAGCACATCCGGAAGTGGCTCCTGGGGGTAGAGTGGGGCAGGTGGCTCCGCTGTGCACTGCCCTGCCTGCAGATACCACCCCTGAAGCTCCCATTGGCTGTGGTTCCCTGTTCCTGGCTAATGGGAGCTGTGGGGGGCGGTGCCTACAGGCAAGGGCAGCACATGGAGCTCTCTGCCCCCACCTCCTCCCAGGGACGTGGTGCCAGCTTTATCCAGGAGCAGCGCGGAGCCAGGGCAGGCAGCCTGCCTCAGCCCCACTGCGCCATGGGGCTGCCAATCCCACAGGCTAGACTGAAATCCCTGATGGGCTGGATTCTCCCCCCGCAGGCCATAGTTTGCCCTCCCCTGATATAAAGCCTAAACTAGCTAAGAAGTCCCTCATTTTGAACCAAAAACTGACATGAGGCGATACACAAAAGGCAAACCTTGCTGGAAGGGTTTAAAGGACTGGAACCTGCCAGGGTCTCCATCTGGAAGATATTAGCAGGGAGGAATCTACAGACAGAGCAAGAGAAGCTGGAACTAGCGAGGGTAGACACCATTTTATGATGTTTCGTCTGTAATGCTTTTTCCTAAAATAAATGTACTGTGCTCTGTGAAAGCTGGCTGGCCACTGGTAACCCTGAGAGAGAACAAATAGCCAGGGCTGGACTAAGGTTAAACCTGCTAGAACAGTCACTGAAGTAGAGGCACTGCAAGCCTCAGCTGCTGGTTTGGAGGGAGAGTGTTGTGATATCTGCCCATACAGAAGTGAAGGCTGGAGGTGTAAGACTTAAAGGGGCACCCGTGAGGAGACCACAAAGGAGAAGCTAACTCCAGAACTAAGACAGTAATTTCTAAGTAAGCTGTTTTTTAAAATGAAAAACAAATTCCTTTCCTTTCCTTAGACCCAAAGCACAGACCTCAACCACATGAAAAACTGAGTAAATGAGAACAATAGCAGGCTCTGCGTGAACCAGGCACAAAAAGGATGGGACAGATTTTGTCAGTAGGAGTCACAGCTAGCTATTTGCTAGACAGCAAAGGAATGCAGTGATCCAGAAATTCTGGGTTCAATTAGAGGTTCTGGAGAGGAGTGTTCTCCTGAATGTTATAGACCCTTTTGCCCCTATACCCCAGCTTCCATCCCTGTTTCTAGTCCTCTTTATTCTCTCCTTTGATGCCTGTTCTTCCTTGGTTCCCATTTCCTATCCCCAGTTATTGTCCATGTTAGCACAGCCCCTATTATCCCTTCCCCTCAGCTTATGCCCTGATTCCCTTCTACTCCTATTACTTCCAGCCCCACCTCTGTTCCTCACTTCTCATTAGAGACAGGCTGTGCGCTCCTTGCTTACATGCTGCTTGGGCATTGCCAGGGCACTGAGAGCACAGAAGAGACAGACTCCCTGATCTCAGTTCAGGTGCCTGAGTAGTAAAGAGCTCCGTACATTCCACCACCAAATAAATTGACAGGTTGCCATGTCCCCTTTTGGTTTGATCTCATTTCTGGACATTTACACACATGATGTGGCGACCATTTTGAAAATGTTTTTTAATTTTTTAATGGGAAACATTAGGACTGCTTGGGTATTTTTCACATTTCAAGACATTTTAAAGGTTAGAATAAAAGACCTTTTTTTCCCCCCTCAGGAGAAAAGCTTTTTATACATTTTAAATAATTTAGCAAACAGAAATAATGTGTTAACAGGCCTTTTTAGAGAAATATTTGTATACAGTTTTTTAAATAAAGGCTTTAAATACCGGTATTAGTTATAGACAATGATGAGCTGCCAAAATCTTAACAACTGGTTCCCTATAAAAAGTTTTGATTTAAGGGAGGGAAGCGGGGGAGGGGCGGGGGGAGACATACTCATGGGGCCGGGGGCCCCTGCAGGGCCTGGCGAAAATTGCCCCCCCCCAAACGGCCCTGGAGCTTGCAGCGCCCCCCCTTACCTTGCCTGCAGCTCAAAGCAGCAGGACAACTCAGGAGCTCAGCTGAGCTGCCCAGCTGGTGCCGGCGGCTGGCCACGCTGCAGCTGGGGGGAAACAGGGGAGGGGCTGGGGGAACCTCAGCCTCCCCAGCTGGGAATCCTGGGAGCAACAGGATGGTCCGGCCCGCGGACCGGAGTTCTTTGCCCACCCCCTGGCCCTTTAACAACTGGTTCTCCACGGAGGTCTAATTTTAGCAACTGGTTCTTGGGAACTGGTGGGAACTGGCTCCAGCTCACCACTGGTTATAGAACATCTATTTTTAGAAAAAATAAAGTTGGGGTTCGGTTACTCATGACATTAAGTGAGAGAGGCTGTAGAATAGCCGAGAAAAGCAAAAGCCTTTCAGCCTGTTATAGAAAGAGAGAGAAAATCAAGTGAGAGAGGCTACAGAGAGTTTTAAAATTACAGGAAAGGAAGAAAAGCCTGTGTCCCTGACCAAGCACCAGAGAGAAAAGAAAATTAGTTTACCCCTTTAGCTGCCCCTAGTCAAATGCTAGTAATTTCAGGACAGTCAGCCTTGGACAAGCCACACCTCTTGCTTGAGTCAATCAGAAGCTATTCTTTACACATGTTCTAAAACTGTATTTTTCGGAACCAATTACAATGCACCAAGGGGTGTGGTTCTGGACCATTGGCCTGTTTAAAAAAAAAAGCATCTCTTTAAACAAATGAATGAAAAGACTGACACTGTACATAGAAGTTTCTGTATAATATACTAGCCTTTTTTTTTTTTAAAGTGTTTACTTGCTTTTTAAAGTTTTGCCTAAAGAAAAACTGCTCTAAAACGTATTACTTGTAAACTGTAAAGAAAGCATTAGATACTTTATGGAATATGTATAACATTTTTTAAGAGATAAGAAGGCTATTTCTTCCCCACACCCTTTCTTTCTGAAATGTTTAAAAATTTAAATGTTGTTAAACCATATAAAGTTTGTTAAAACTTTTAAAAGTTTAACATGGGGAAAAAACGCATTGGTCATTTTTGACTGAGATGAAAAACCCTGCGACAGGACATAAAGATCCACCTTTATAATCTAAGGGTAGGTTTACACTTACCTTCCGGGTCGACGCGGTGAGTTCGACTTCTCGGAGTTCGAACTATCGCGTCTGATCTAGACATGATAGTTAAGAACTCCGGAAGCGCTGCGGTCGACTTCGGTACTCCACCACTGCAAACGGCGGTGGCGGAGTTGACGGGGGAGCCGCGGAGTTCGACCCCGCCGCGTCTGGACAGGTGAGTAGGTCAAACTAGGGTACTTCTAATTCAGCTACGCTATTCACGTAGCTGAATTTGCGTACCCTAGTTCGACCCCCCTTCTTAGTGTAGACCAGGCCTAAGGGATGTTTTGTGGAGATTTAGCAGGAAAAAATGTTTAAGATACATTACCCTAGCATTTTAAAAATAGTGTTTGCTTATTTTTAAAGTGATGCATCTTAATCGTAGGACTGGAAGAGATCTCGAGAGGTCATCTAATCCAGTCCCCTACACTCATGGCAGGACTAAGTATTATCTAGACCATCACTGACAGGTGTTTGTCTAACCTGCTCTTAAAAATCTCCAACGATGGCAATTCCACAACCTCCCTAGGCAATTTATTCCAGAGCTTAACCACCCTGACAGTTAGGAAGTTTTTCCTGATGTCCAACCTAAACTGCCCTTGTTGCAATTTAAGCTTATTGCTTCTTGTCCTACTTTCAGAGGTAGACCAAACGCTATCTGCCTGTATTACAAACTGCAGCCCAGGAAGCAAATTACTATCATTTTACCAGCTTCTGCCCTTTTGTTAACAATACTAAGAAGTACCCTGTGGGGCACCCTGTCATCATGTGGGAGGATTTTGGAGATCTCAGACAGTCCATTGGTGTGATGTTCCCCTCTGGTGTTATCTGGACCGGTGATCTGCTAGGTCACTCCAATCCTTGATTCTAGAAGCCAGCCTTACCCTGCTCTGCTGTGAGAACCCCCACTCCTGGGCTGTTCACACACAGCCTCTAGCATGTAAGCTGCTCCTTGGATTGTGCAACTGAATGACACTAGCCAATATCTCCGGTCCCAGACACGACCCTAGGAACCTCCGTCTTGCAGTATCTAGTTATGTCCGCTGGATGCTGCAAGATTATATGAGTTTGTCGATTTAACAAATAAATTGATATGTATCAGGCTTGTTATCCCAAGGGGAGTCTCTGACACTCTTCAAACCAAACACACTGCTTCAGGTAGAATAAACAAACAAAATCTATCTTTATAGTTAATAAATCTAAGTGATTATAAGTCAAAACATAACACGTTGGTCAAATGAAATAAAAGCAAAATGCATTCTAAGCTGATTTTAACACTTTCAGTGCCCTTACAAACTTAGATGCTTCTCACCACAGGCTCGCTGGTTGCTCTTCAGCCAGGCTCTCCCCTTTGATCAGCACTTCTGTCACTTAGTGTGGTGTCTATAGATATAGATGGAAGAGAGCGGAAGAGCATGGCAAACGTCTCTCCCTTTTATCATGTTCTTTCTCCCTTCTTGGCTTTGCCCCTCCCCTTCAGAGTCAGGAGAGTATTACCTCATCGCAGTCCCAAACTGACCAAAGGAATGGGGGCGACTCCCTCAAGAGTCCAGTAAATCCTTTTGTTGCTGCCTAGGCCAGCGTCCTTTGTTCCTGTGAGGCTGGGCTGGGTTTGTCCCATACATGCCCTGATGAGGTGTGAACTGCCTCTCTCCTCTTGGAGAGTTTTTGCCTGGGCTTATTTTAAACCATGAAGACACATTTTCAGCCTCATAACTATATACATATTATAATCTATAACATTATTATAACATTGCTGCAACAACAATGAATATAACATCACTATAACAACGTTCAGTACATCATGAGCCTTCCGAAGACACCCAACATGACAAACTTTGCATTGGATGCCACACAATCATTTTACAAGGATGAACATGGGGGTGCTGGGTGTTCCCCTGAGGTCAGAGCATCACAATTGGTATTGCCAAAGTTAAAGTGTACCCTCCAAGAAGCCTGCAGTTCCTTGCCCTATCATATAGGGTTGATGGTAAAACAGTATTCCCCCATGTGCCTGTTGTGCAGAAACACGGTGAAAGGAACCCTGCAGGCACAGTCAGGAAGAGAGGGCTGTAACAGGGACATGGTGCACGATAGAGCTGCTGGAGGCTTTAGACAAATGGTACAAGATCACTGAAATGTATGAAGTCTGGCACTTTAACTGGTCTTCTGACACAATTTTTTCAAACTACATTAAAATGCACCTCAAACCGAAACAAGAGGATTTTGGTTTCCTTCACTGGCGTATGGATGAGTTGAAAAAAACCCAGTATGTTACAGAGTACTATGGAAAAGAAGTCATGCATTTACATCTAAGCAAGATTAAAGAGAACCCTGCAAAAAGACAAATCTCAAAGCTGTTTTTAAATTCCTTGTAGGGAAAATTTGGCCAGCGAAGAAGTCTAACACCAGTATACTGACAGACCCCGACAAGCTCATCAGGTACATCTTTGCGTCTTATTATGAAGAGTCATCATGCAAGTTTATCAATGATGATATGGCCATAGTGTGCTGGAAGTATGCAACAGAACGGTGCACCCATTCCAGCAACACTCTTGTGTTCACAGTGTGCTTCACCTCCACTTATGCCAGGCTAGAGCTCCACTGGCTGTTAGATCGTTTACAGGAGTGTTGTCTGTACTATGATACTGATTCTGTGATTTTTGTGAGTAAAGAAGGGGAGTGGAACCCATGCCTAGGGGATTATTTAGGTGATCTGACTGGCAAGATACCACCACATGAACATTGTGGAGGCTGTTTCTGCAGGGCCTACAACATACAGGTATACACTAGTCGGAGGTAAGGCCTGCACAAAAGTAAAAAGGAGCATGCTGAACATGGGGAATACTGAGAAAATTAATTTTGGGAATTTAAAGCTTTCATGCAGGACTACTGTTTGAATCCTGAAGGGGAGGACCTAAAAGAGACTTAGAAACAGCAGCATGGGATTCTGAGGATGAAAAAACACTGGTTGATAGAGACAAGAATTCTTTAAAATACCCAGAAAGTCATTTACGATAAAAGAACCCTCAAGGCAGATTTTACAACCTTGCCATAAAGGTATTGATTATTACGCAGAATCACATCTAATTTGTCCATCCTTTTTCCTATTTGCTTTGTGGCCCTTCAAATTCAGGAAAATTCTTTAAAAAAATTGTTAGAAAATAGTAATAGACAGTTTTGCATGCCTGAAATATTGTTGGTGTTAGAGTTGTTGGTAACAGTTGTATAAAGAGTTGTTACATGTATTTCCATATGTCACATTTTTGTAAGGTTTACCTGGTACTTGTAAGAATGAATAAAAACAACACAGAGTCCGGTGGCACCTTAAAGACTAACAGATTTATTTGGGCACAAGCTTTTGTGGGTAAAAAACCTCACAGACTAACACAACTACCCCCTGATGCTTAAGTATTAATGTTTATTTCCTAGTAATAAAGTGAATATGGTGATTATAGATGTCCTGTTGGAATCTGCTTCTGAAAGCAATCAAATCAAGAAAGCCTTTACAAAATACATGTGCCCCAGGAAACTAAATATTATGTACATTGTGCAAAATGTGTTTTTTCCAGGGAAAAGAGAGCCATACAATTAATTGAAATATAAAATACATGATTCTCTTAAAAAAAACCCACTAAATAAACAGCAAGTTGCCATGTTGGCATGTCAAATGTACCCATGGTAAGACACAATTCTTTTTGGAGGCTTTTAAGGATGCTACTAAAAAACCCTATGGGCACCTATTGGTGGATTTAAATGCTTCAACCTCCAAATCCTACAGGTTGAAAATAGGCCTTCCCCCTCCTGAGTAGTCCTATGTAAGCATTTTGAAAACAGAACATAAAAGGTAGTATTTGTTACCAAGCCCATACCATTTTAAGAGGCAAAATACCCCTTACAAGTATGCTTAGCCATGTGTGGAGAAAGCTGGTGCTTTTAAAACTGCTTATCAAAGCCAGACCATACATCTTCAAACTCACAACATGAAAGACAGGTCTGGTCATGTTGAAATGTGTTTTGGACACCTCTGGACATGCCTTTTTTTTCCTTTTACAAACTGCGTCACCCTGTGGTCATTTTCTGCTAAGTCATCTGTATAAAATTTTAAAATCTGATTAACAGATAATACCTTATTATATTTCTTTAAATATATATATACAATGACAACCACAAGTTACCATGAGGAGGTCTTGTAGGTGTTTCTGGTGAAACACAATATTATCAGAGTTATGATTCTAAAAAAAGTCATGGTAGTTTTAGGAATCCGTAGGAGTCAAAACAACTTGCCTGGCCTGGGTTTCTTCTGAACACATGCTAGTGCACCCAAAGGCAATTCAGGCTTCTTGGAGTCTGTAGGTGTCTTGCAAAAGGTCATGATCACAACCTATAGGCTCCCAGTTTAAAAGCTCTTGCAAAAAAGTATGTTTTTAAAAATGGTTCAGGAAAATGCAATTGTAGGACGTGTCTAAAGAATAGCTTCTGATTGGCTCAGGCAACAGGTGTGGCTTGTCCAACGCTGACTGTCCTGGAATTACTGGCATTTGGCTAGTGACAGTTGAAGGCATAAGCTACTTTTCTCTTCTCTCTGCAGCTTGGTCAGTGACATAGGCTTTTCTTCCTTTCCTGTTTTAAAACTTTCTCTGCAGCCTCTCTCTCTCTTGCTCTTGTAATAGTCTGGAAGGCTTTTGGTTTTCTCACCTGTTCTACAGCCTCTCTTTGTGTCTTGTTTAATCCAACCTCACTTTATTTTCTCTACAAATGCATGTTCTGGTACCAATATTTAATGCCTTTATTTAAAAAACATACCATTATTTTTCAGACTTTATTTCAAAACAACCTAAATCCATAACAATTATTATTTCTAAAATTATGTTTTAGTACTAATATTTAATGTCTTTACTTCAAAACTGCATTAAAAGTATTTTTCTGTAGAAAGGCCTATTGACATATTTGTGTCTTAACACTTTATTTCTCTGTTTACTAAACTTTATTTAAAGTGTGTAAAAAGCCCATTTTCTTCTGAAAAAAAATCTTTTTTCTTCTAAGATTTAAAATATTTCTAAATGTGAAAAAACCCACATTCAAGCAGTTCTAACATTCTCTATAAAAAATAAAAAAGCTTCAAAATGGCCACTGCATCAAATGTGTACATGGCCAAAAATGAGACCAGAGGGTAAGACATAACCCAAAAAGCGGACACAGAAACCTGTCAAAATGTATATGGTGATGAAAGGTATAGAGGTCTTTACTACTTGTCTGGCACCACAATAGCGTCCCCAGCCTGCAAGGACCAGTTGCAGAAAAAGTCCTGGTCAGATAGAATCTTTGGCAAATAGTGCTCCCAAACTCTAATAAACCCCTGAGGCCTAGTCTACATTACAAAGTTAGGTTGACTTAACTACATTACTCAGGACTGTGAAAAAATTTGCTCTGTGCAACGTAGTTAAACCAACTTAATCCCCAGTGTAGACACCGCTAGATTTATAGAAGAATTGTTCTGTTGACCTACTGCCTCTTGGACAGGTGGATTTGCTATAGCAATGAAAGACACCCTTCTGTCTCTATAGTATGTGTCTACACTACAGTGACACAGCCGCCGCACTGCATCTGTGCCACTGTAGAGTTTCTAGTATGGACATGCCCCCAGTGTGTGCAAACTGCTTTTTTTTCCAGAGGCTTATAACTTGACCAAGTTTTGGCAGATTATATAGGGATGACAGAAGGCACACCTCTGATACCAGGGTGACCCCCCGCTGTCAAACTTAAAATTCCTGTTCTACAACATTCAGGGACTTGAGCTTCTCAATAAAACAGCAATAAGAATTTTTTTTAACATTTATATGAATCTAACAAGAATATTACCAAGATTTTTTTAACCTTGTTTCTAGGGAAGAGGCTGACTGGTTTTGACTGAAACAAAAACAAAACAAAACACAAACAAACAAACAAACTTAGCCTAAGCCAGATACCGGCATGGAAAAGTTTGATCCAAACAGTTAAAGTTCGGCAGAGTTATTAATTGAAAATGCACTGTTAACCAACTCTAATTATAGGTGGTGCTACTGGCTTTGCCTATATTTATGATGTTACCTTTAGAATCTAAATTGGGCTAAAAATGTGAGGCTTTGCATTATGGATATAGAAATGTCTCCCAACAAAACTAACTAAAATGGATAAATTGTATGAACAGCTTGCTCCAGGGCACCACAAATCTACTCCTACATAGGAGCCAGCCGGAGTCTCTATCTGATAGGACTAGAAGCAGCCAAAGCAGGGATTGCTGCTCTGTGAGGAAGGGGTAAAATGGGCCCAGCCGCTGCCTTCCATCCCCAAAACACCCTCCTGGACTCAGAACTGTGCAGGGGAGACCTTTCTTTCCACTGTGGGGCACTAGGACCCAGGCAGTGCCTCCCTTCCCCAGCACCATGTGAGCTGCAAAGAGGAGTCAACCAAAGACTCTGTCCTGTAGGGGCAGTAGCAGCTAAAGCAGAGACTTTGGGTCCCCTGGACATTCCAGTCAAAACTGCAGAATGTTCTGACTTTCTCTGACCTGTGCTGATTGGCTGTTTGCTCCAACCCTCCCTGGGGTCTGTTCACCTCAGCGAGACTCCACATCTTTCCCTCTTACTCTCCCCTCCCTTTCCTTTCAGCTGATGCCCCATCCCCCTAAAAATCATGGAAGTGACATGATTTTTGCTGCCATCACGTTGCTCACTCTGCTTGTGTGTTATACCCTTCTCCCATCCTGTGTCTGCCTGGTCTATTTAAATACTATTGTCTTATTGTTTCTTTGTACTCCACCGTCAGTCAGTATCCGTCTGTTTTCTCTTGTCTTACACTTAGACTTTAAGTGCTTTGGGACAGGGCCTGTCTTTTTGTTCTGTATGTACAGAGCATAGCACAATGGGGTCCTGGTCCTCTCCTAGACACTACAATAATACAAATAAATAATAATAATATTCCTGACGCTTCTCCAGCTCCTCATGTATCTGGATGTTTTCTAAAATTCCATTTTCAAAACCCTTTGAAAATTACAAAGCTTGAAACTCCAAAGGGCCCTTCGCCTGTCTGTTTCTGCAACCTCATGAAAATTCCAATTTAGAGAGGATTTGTGGATTTTTTTAATCTCAATTAGTGTTGTAACTCTACTGATTTAAACTGAGCTAATCTCAATTTACGACAAGGTAACTGAATTCAGAATCTGACCCTTTAGAAAGGAAAAGTGTTTTGCCATTCACATGTCACCTAACCAGCACTGTTCAAGAAATGGTGCAATTGTTCTGATCCCTTAAAAATATTCACATTTTGTACAGATCATGAGAAAAAAACAATAAAGCTTAAGACCAATATTTTCAGCGGTGATAAGAAATCAAGCACAAGGGGCTAGATTCACAAACCTAACATTTAGGCACCACTGAGATCCTCAAAACCCTTGCTCAGCTGCCACCTAAACTTGGAGGCACCCATTCCCTAGGTGTCACTATTTCTGTGGTATAGTCCCTTAGGTGCCTACATTTCCACAGGTGGTTCTCAGAACATGCTTACTGGTTCAGGCCCCACACTAGAGATGGCTTGAAGCAGCCAGAGCAGGAATATTGGCAAAAAATGTGTGTGTCCCAGAATACCCAAAAGCTCAGGCTTACGGCACTCACCCTGGACATGGGAGACCTGTTTTCAAATCTCTACCCTGCCTGGTTTGGAGCAGGGACTTAATGGGTCTCCCACCACCCAGGGGAGTGCCCCAACCACCAGGCTACTGGGTATTCTGGGGGTTGGTCTCTCTCCACTGTTGCAACTGTTCCACTTTGTGTTAAACAGTTAAATATTAATTGGGCCAAAGAGAAAAAGAAAGAGACTGACCTGATAGCCAGGTGGCTAGGGCACTCAGCTAGGCCATGGGAGATTTAAGTCCCTGCTCCAATGAATTGTTTAATTATTTATACAAAGTGGACAGCTTGAACAGAAGAGACTGAGAATAACCTGGTGGCTAGGGCACTCACTGGGGATATAGGAGACTCAGGTTCAAGTCTCTGCTCCAAATCAGGTAAAGCAAGTATTTGAAAACAGGTATACCTACATCCCAGGTGAGTACTCTAACCACCAGGCTATTGGCTACGATAGCATGGAAGTCTTTCTGTTTATTCCTGAGAAAGAGATGACCTTGCTTAGGTGCTTATCTCCATGGCTGTGAATCCTGAGCAGAGATAGGCACCCAAAGACCTACGTTGTGTCTAACACTGGTTAGGCCTAACCCCTCTCCTCAGCATTTTCTACTGGCTGTCTGAGGTAGCTACCCACTCAGCTTGCTGGCTGCTATGAACCCCATTCTTAAGCACATAACTCTCCCCATACACTGTGTAGGGAGCCTGCACCCCTCATGTAGGGTGAGAAGTCCACTGCCCAGCAAGTTACCTAAAAGTTAGGCACTGCACCACTGAGCTTTGCAGTGCCTAAGTCTTTGTGGATCTAGGCTAAGGTACCTCACATTAAGCATCCAAAAGCAGGGCCATCTAGCATGAGTGAAAAAAACAGGAGTACTTGTGGCACCTTAGAGACTGAGGCCTTGGCTACACTTACAAATGTGCAGCGCTGCAGCAGGGTGTGAAAACACACCCTCTGCAGCGCTGCAAATTGCGGCGCTGCAAAGCTCCAGTGTAGTCAAAGCCCCAGCGCTGGGAGCGCGGCTCCCAGTGCTGTACGTTATTCCCCACAGGGAGGTGGAGTACGGACAGCGCTGGGAGAGCTCTCTCCCAGCGCTGGTGCTTTGACTACACTTAGCGCTTCAAAGCGCTGCCGCGGCAGCACTGCCGCGGCAGCGCTTTGAAGTGCAAGTGTAGCCAAAGCCTAACAAATTAATTTGAGCATAAGCTTTTGTGGGCTACAGCCCACTTCATTGGATGCATAGAATGGAACGTATAGTGAGGAGATATATATACATACAGAGAACATGAAAAGGTGGGAGTTCCCTACCAACTCTAAGAGGCTAATTAATTAAGATGAGCTATTGTCAACAGGAGAAAAAAAATGTTTGTAGTGATAATCAAGATAGCCCATTTAAGACGGTTTGACAAGAAGGTGTGAGGATACTTAACATGGGGAAACATAAGCGAACACTTTTGAAAAATTTGGCTGTGAGGTTTTTTTTTTTTACTCTAGCCACTGAGATTGTTTTGTAGATTTTTACCTTGATTAAAGCTTGGCTGTGTAGTATTAGCATAAGCTTTGATTAATAAAAAACAAGACTGTTTCCTGTTTGTAAAGCCTTACCTTGATCATACAGTCGCTGTGATTGTATCCAAGACACTTGTTCTCTTGGTTTTTCTCAGCTGGGTTGAAGTGAGGTGATTAGGGATAAGTAGAAGGCAAGAATGGGGGGCGAAAGAGCAAACCCAAGTAGAAAGGTATATCAAGTGATTTTGGATGTTAAAAATAAAACTAGCACACTGAGCCATGTGACCACATGGCTCAGCTTACAGAGCTGTCCTTCCACTGTATTTATTAACAATGTCATTGCTGGAGTGATATTTAATAAAAAAAAACAGGAGAAGAGCTGACTTATTTCTTCAGTACTGGGTGCTTAGAGAAATGGACAATAACATTTCTCAGAGTTTCCTAAAGTACTGTACTGTAACTTTTTCATGTTTCCTGGAATTCTCCAATGAAGATCCCTACTCCTACACCTTTAGAACTTGATTTCTTACTGCCCATATCATACTGTGCCTTTTACTGGCCTAGTTATCACTATGTCCTCTGATCCTATTGCCGTGAACTCCAGTAATAGACACTACGGGCTTGTCTAGACTACACGTTTTGTCGATACAATTTATGCCGACAATCAAAAAACGGTATAATTACATCCCTTGTGCATGTTCACACAACACTTCTGTCAGCAGAGCACATTCACAGTTGGTGCTCTAGCATCAACAGTGAGTGCAGTGCATTGTGGGTAGCTATCCCACAGTGCTACTTGCCACCTTTTGCCGCTAGGAGTTGTGGGAAGGCGGAGTGGATGGCAGTGCATCATGGGTGCAGGATCAATGTCCCATGATGCAGTTTTTTTTCCATCCCATCATTCCATGGGCTTCTGACTGCGTTTCATGGCATTTTTCAGTAAGCCATCTCCGTCTGAAAGGATGGATCCCGCACGGCTCTCTGTTGTTGTGGTCACTGTTATGAACACATTGTGGATGGTCATGCAGTATATCATGAACTCCCAATCTGAACAGGAATCAGAGTTGCATGGAAAGAAACAACACCAGATTACTTCTGGCATTCACAGAGCAACTGAACATGTGGAGTGTCAGTTCTGGGCTCAGGAAACAAGCACTAAGTGGTGGGATCACATTGTTATGCAGGTCTGGGATGACAAGCAGTGGCTACAGATATTTCAGATGGGGAAAGCCACCTTCCTGGAACTGTGTGCGGAGCTTACCCCAGCATTGTGGTGCAAGGACACCAAAATGAGAGCTGCCCTCTCAGTGGGGAAGTGCATGGTGATCGCTGTGTGGAACGTGGTGACTCAAGACTTCTACCGGTCAGTCACAAATCAGTTTGGAGTCCGGAAGTCTACCGTTGGGGCTGCATTATCACAAGTGTACAGGGGGATTAATTGCATCCTGCTATGAAGAACTGTGACTTTTGTCAATGTGCGTGAAATAGTGGATGACTTTGTGGCAATGGGATTCCCTAACTGCAGAGGGCGATAGATGACACGCATATTCCAATTCTGGCCCTGGACCATCTTGCAGCAGAGTACATCATTAGAAAGGGGTACTTCTCCATGGTATTGCAGGCGTTTCTGGATCACTGTGGGTGTTTCATTGATATCAATGCAAAGTGGTCCAGGAAGGAGCATATGACACTCATTTTCAGGAACACTGGCTTGTACAGAAAGCTGCAAGCAGGGACTTTCTTTCCAGACCATAAGGTTTCAGTGGGGGATGTTAAAATCCTCATAGTGATCCTGGGAGACCCAGTGCACTCCTTACTCCCATGGCTCATGAAGCCTTACATGGGAAACCTGGACAGAAGCAAGGAGCACTTCAACAATAGGCTGAGCAGGTGCAGAATGACCGTAGAATGTGCTTTTGGCAGATTAAAAACATGCTGGCACCGCCTTTATGGCATTCCTAAATGAGAAAATATTCCCATGGTCATAGCAGCCTGCTGTGCACTCCATAATATTTGTGAGGCTCAGGGTGAAAAGTTTCCCCTGCGTTGGAGCATGGAGGTGGATCGCCTGGCAGCAGATTTTGAGCAGCCAGATACCCAGGCTATTAAAGGGGCACAATGGGGGGCTATTTGAATCAGGGAAGCTTTGTGGCAACATTTTGACAATGAGCTCCAGGACTGTGCCATGCTTTGTTAACTTGCTGCCTTGTATGAAAATTGTGATTATTCCTGACTGGGATTTGTAGTCAGCAAATGATCAAATTGCCACTATGTATTACCACCAGCAGCAACCACCATTTCAAGGAGACAAATAAAAGTTGGTTATCTTTCAGATAGTTTGTTTTTATTAAGTTCCAATTAACAACACACACAAAAGGCTTGGTGGGAAGGGAGATAAGAGTGCAGGGCAGTGTAGGCTCTCATAGCTATGTGTAAGTTCAGCTATCATTTTGGAAACTATCCAAAGGGTTGGAGTGAATGGGGTACCGAGACATTCCAGGAAGTTGCAAGGAATATGTGGGAGGAGTTTGGGGAGGGCATGTAAAGCAATTCTGTATTGACTGAGGTGGGGGGTAGGGGGAATGAGCACATATGTGTTCTGCCTGGAGCGTGATTAGCATCTGTGTTGGCTCCTCCATCACTTTTATCATCCATTCCTGGTCCTTTACAACAGAGGTTCTCAACTTTTTTCTTTCTGAGCCCCCACCTCCCAACATGCTATAAAAACTCTACCACCCACCTGTGTCACAACAAATACTGTTATGCATATAAAAGCCAGGGCCAGTGTTAGGGGGTAGCAAGTATGGCAATTGCCCAGGGGACTCCGAGAAGCTAAGTTGCTCAGGCTTTAGCTTCAGCCCTGGGTGGCGGGGCTTGGGACCCTGGGCTTCAGCCTATGCGGTGAGGCTTTAGCTTTCTGCCCTGGGCTCCAGCAACTCTAATGCCAGGGGCCGCAGATCCCTGGTTGAGAACCACTGCTTTACAATACACTCCTTGCTCTCCTTTCTGTCCTGCCTGTCTATTTAAAATTTTTCCTTCAGGGTCTCTCTCCACTCCGTGTTCTCTTTTTTCAGCCTCTGAGGATTGGAACACCTCTTGGAACATGTCCTTCTTGCTCCACCTTGGTCTCTTCCTTATCTGGCCAAGGTGCTCCACCAGTGTTTAGTTTAGGGGGTTCCCCCAAAGACCACATTTGCAGAAGTGCAAGAAACAATAAACTAAAGCATGATTGTTAGTTCACACACAGCACTGAATCATTAAAGTAAAATACACCTTTTTTGACATACAAATCACTTTCTCACGGTCCTATGGCAAGCACACATCTTGGCAAACACCCTAAATGTGGGCAGTGGCCCATGGGGGGAGGAAGGTTGTGCGCTCAAGATCGGACAAAGTGTCTAGTGGTTTTTTTAAAGGGATCAGTGAAGGCGACTAAGGACAATAATGTAAATTCTGCCACCATTTACCATAGGTGGGGGGTCTTTGAAGCTGATATCTCACTCCTGAGGGTAAGCAAGAATGCAAGGGTGCATCTCCTGCATGAATGCAGCTTCCGACCTGGTTCCTATGCTGCTCACCTGTGTGCCACTTCAGTCCTTGCATAAGTGATTGCCGATTGGCAAAGGAAAGTTTCCTACAATGGGTGAAGAAAAGAAGCAGCTCTGCCAAGGAACCTTCGGCAAAGGATTGGCGAGAACCTCCAGGAAAGTTTCCTAGAAATGTCTTTGGAGGATTCCTGTTAAATCTCAGTGTGCATCAACACACTATTTTGCCACACTGCTTAGCTGAACAGGGGAATGTGAAGCACATGCACAGTTAGTCTTGTACATTTCTATCCCTTCATCCAATTCTAGAATATACAGAGCAAAGGACAGCTCTACCTCATATAACCGAACAGCATCAACTAAAAAAGATCACTTAGCAAGGCTCTCCTCTCCAGCATCATGCGCGCCAGAGACGGACTGCTGGGACTGGCTAGACTCCTCTGGAGTGGAAAAGTGGTCCTGACTGGCCATGTCACCAGATGACCCTGCGGTGTGCTCCACATAATCCTCATACTCGACCTCCTTGACCACGACTTCATCCTCAGGGTTGAGTCTACTGTCCGCCGTCTCCAGTCTCGCTGAAGTATCCACAGGACTCTTGGTGGTAGAGGTGGTGTTGCTGTCAAGGATTGTGTCCAGCTCTTTATAGAAGTGGCAGGTCTTCAGTGCAATACCAAAGCAACGGTTTGCCTCCTTTGCCTTCTGGTACGCCTGCCTCAGCTCCTTTATCCTGTTCATAGCCCTTATCCAACATGCCATGGGAAATCTGACCACAGGTACTGAAGTTCCTATGGCTGGAGTGGAGCTGGGATTGCATAGCCGTCTCTCCCACAGTGCCAGCAGATCCAAAAACTCAGGTGTGCTCCAAGTGGGAGAGCGTTTGATGCATGGAACTGCCATGTTCAGCTGGGAAGATGTGATGTGAGCTGTCCATGCCAAGGAAGCAGGAAGTGGAATTTCAAAAATTCCTGGGCCTTTAAAGGGGGAGGGGCAGATGCCTGTGTACCTGGGTGCAGGGCAGCGGAGTTTGAATTGCTGACCAGAGCAGTCAGGATGGGCATTGTGGGACAGCAATATAACCAAGCACAGCATCTATGCTACCACTTTTCCAGAAAAAGCTCTACGCCTCTTGTCAAGGTGGTTTTATTTTGCTGGGAAAGCTGGAGAGTTTTGTCAGCAGAAGGAGCATTGCAGTGTGTACACCTCCACTGTTTTTTGACTAAACCGGACTTTTGTTGACAAAACTGAGTAGTGTAGACAAGGCCTAATAGTGAGTGTTTGTGTCTGATTCACTGCAGACTAGTCTTATCTCTGCACTGAAGAGATCCCTCCCTTTCCTAGAAGGGAGATGCCACGTTGGTGGTGAGCCAGAAACATTCTGTTAAAATCCAGACAAAGAAGGCTTATATACCTATTTTCAAAAAACAAGTGTTACTATTAAAACTGGCTTAGCAAAACAAATAGTTAATAGATAGGTGCCAATAGATGATGCTCATGAAGATGCAGTGTTATTTCTGGGTTTTGTATGATCAATACAACTTCTTGTTGTGTCCAGGACTGCAAAAGGAATAAAGAACAAGAACCGGGCAATTGCTCTCTAACGTTCATAAGTGTCACATGAAACTGCACAAAACTGTGAGGCATTTTAACTGTACTGCCCATGAGTCAGATCCTTGTAGGTTTCACTCAGGCAAAACTCCCACTAAGTCAGTCTTACTTTGCCTGAGTAAACACTGCAGGATCAGATTCTGTATCTTGAGTTTGTGTGTTCTCTGTTCCGTATACTAAACTTTACTTATCCATACAGTTAAACTGTAAGATCTTCCAGGTATGGTTTTGTTATGGATATATCATATATGATATGACAGTTTTTGCACACACACCATCTTACAGATCACCATTGCGCAGCTGATTAATTTTGTGCAGCTCCTTGTGCCATTATTTGTGAATATGTAAATAAGTGCAGGAAATAATGCATATGTTTGCAAATAATTTGCATATGGTCACAAACTTCAGCCTAAAGTCCATACACCTTGTCCTAGGCAGCAACAAGAGTAAGACCTGGAGCTGCACAAAGCTTGGTAGCTGTGGGAGGTGGATGGGTGCTAACGAGTATCTGGGGAATTACATGCATCCGACGAAGTGGGTATTCACCCACGAAAGCTCATGCTCCAATACGTCTGTTAGTCTATAAGGTGCCACAGGACTCTTTGCTGCTTTTACAGATCCAGACTAACACGGCTACCCCTCTGATACTGGGGAGTTACTGTGTGCTAGGCTGTCAAAGAGGGGAAGCTTTGTTTGTGGGAGGATCTGGATAATAGATAGGTGTGGCTGGGAGGCTACTGGAAGGACTACATGGGTGGAGGTGGCTGGGGGAAGTTGGACAAAAGGTAATGGAAGTTGATTTTGTGGGAGTGTCCAAGAGGAAGATGGGGATGACTTTGTGGGAGATTGAGGGGGGTGTTTTGGAAAAGATGGAGGCAATTGAGTGGAGTGATGGACAATTAGGAGTTAGGAGAAAGCCCTGGGCCAATACTAAGCCCCCCACCTTCCCCCTTCTGTCTAATGCCTCCACTGCTTGCTTTTCCAGCAGGGGAAGCAATGAAACAGAGGCCACTTGTCCGTCTACTCAGCAGGCACCCCAGTGGCTTCTGGTGGCCATGAACTGCACCTGCAAGCTGTTTCTGCAGTCTAGTTGAACGTATTCAGTGTGGTCTGCTGGAATGCATAAGGGATGGCCAGCATGCATGAATGTAACATGAAATGAGTGACATTTGGCATGTCTACCAGTGGCTAGGAGAGTTAAGATTGTAAATTGGTTTCCAGTAATGTTAAGCCGGGAGCCACCAGATGACACTATTATATACAGTCTTACAAGTTATTTTTCTTAAAGTGCAAGTAGCATACAGTCTTTGAAAAAAAATGTTGTATAGGGGACATAATTAAGGTTGAGAAGCACTTTCTGTTTAAAGGACAACTCCTGTAAGTGCTCTAAAATCCATACTGTTATTCAAATTGCCTTGACATTTGGATTGCTGCTTGGGGTATGGTTAGTGAAAAAAACAAGACACCTGACTGACATAGCTATGCCAACCTAACTTTTATGTGTAGACCAAGCCTCAGTGTTTGAGCATAGTGCAAGAACAGGTACCGCCTGTCCATTATAGTGAAAAGGCAGAGCATGAGTATGTGCGTTATGGGTGTTATGAGGCATCGCTCAAAGAAGGGTAGAGTTAAGATTTCATTGGCCTTACCTTAACTGTGCCTTTCCTAGTTTTCAGGAGTTTGAATTTTGCTGAACTCAACATTCTGAAAGGGTACAAGCTATCATCAGGCATTCTTACCTCTGTGTTAATGAAGTTTTGTGCCATTTAATTAATTTTGTGACACAGATTCATTTGGGAAAACCTATTGCAAAACAGCAGAAGCACTCGTACACTATTTTTTTATTTTTCTCTAAAGTAAAAGATTTAGCAGATATTTCCAGTCTTATCCTCTGTTATACACAATTCCTTAACTATGGCTTTGATGTTACCACTCCACTATAATGTTGTGAGTAGTTAGTTGACAGATATGGAACCAGTAGATGACACTCATGAAGATTCAGTATTGTTCTTGGGTTTGGTAGAACCAATAACATTTCTTGTTATTGTGCATGGCAAATCATTTCTTGTTTGCAGAACATAGTGCCAGAAGTAAAAGTATTTTTACTGCTTTTATTTCTTCTTTGTAGCTGACCAGAGGCATTGAGGGCTATATTCACAAAGGTATTTAGGCATTATAACTAAAATATAGAAAATATAAAGTAAAAACGCAGCTGCAGAAAAATCCAAAGGTGTTACAGAAAAGTATGGTAACAACGTACAAAGGTTATTTAGAGACTGAAAAATCTCAGAGATGGGCCAGAGACATATTACACTGGCCTCAAATGAACAGTGACATTCAGGAAGGTGTTAAGGCTTGTTGCATATGCCAAACATACAGGCCAAATTGAGCCAAACAGCCCATGTGGGTGGCAGAGAAAAAAATAGCCCCTATAGCAAAGTAGGCATATACTGGTTTACATTGACTGATTATGTATTTGTCCTAAACTATTATTCTCACTTCCCTAAAATAGCCTTATCAGAAGATACTATAGCTAATTTATTTTTGCTACACATAGCATACCTGACATAGCAATGTGTGACAATAAGCCACAATTTAGTGGGCATGAATTAAAGCATTTTGCAATGAAGTACAGGTTTAGGCATGTAATTGTTAGTCTCCATTATCCCCAATCTAAGCAGCTGATGGAAAACTGTGAAAATAATGAAGTATCTACTAAAATTGGCTGCAGAGTTAGACTCTGATCTGTATTTAGCACAGCGGAATTACAGAATGGGTTATGAATGCATCGTTGGTGCACCTGCTGACATTTTCTTCAACATACTGAAAATAAGAATATCAGCACTGTTAGAAACTGATGTCACTGTCACTGGGGACTTGCAGATGTATAAAGGGACAGACAAGACAATAAAATAAAATAATCTGATTTGGTATCCTGCAAACTGCCACTACTTCATGAAAATAATGCTATGTGTGTCTATGATGGGAAATAAACAGCAGTAATATTAGAAAAGATAGCCCTCTGGTCATTAGAGGTTATCATTCCCAGATTGACACATGCAAAGGAGGAACAGGTGACAAATCCCAGAATGGAGGGAGCTATGGGGCACTGAGTCAGCTGTTTTACCGGAGACAGTCTCAGACAAGCAACAATTGCATCACATTGAGATAACTGAGTCCCAGGACATGGAATAACCAGAACAAGCAGATTTGCCACCTCCTGAACAGCAGTAGTGCTGATGCTCCTGACGAGCCCCACAGATCCAAATGACAGTGCAAGGCACCTCAAAAACAAATTGAATATTTTAATAAGCTTAGCTATTAGGTTGGTAATAAGTATTTGTGTGTGCTATATTAATTATTGTAGTTCATAGCCACCATAGGCCACTGTGTTTCCTGCAGAGCAGGCAGCCCACTAGTCTCCAGATCACTCATTTTTGGTTTGAAACAATTTTTTGTTTAGAAATGTAAGCTAACTATAGTAAAAAATTTAAAATGATATATAGTCAAAACCTAAACAAAATATTTCAATCAACTTGAATCAAAAAAGTTTTTGGATTGTTAGTTTGTGGAATTTTTCGAGATTTTTAACTTTCGTCTCAGTTCAGAGAAGGAGAATTTTTCAAAATCGCACACATTTTCCTGAGCTCAGAGCAGGACCAACCCCAACTAAATCATCCCAGCCAGGGCTTTGTTAAGCCTGACCTTAAAAACCTCTAAGGAAGGAGATTCCACCACCTCCCTAGGTAACCCATTCCAGTGCTTCACCACCCTCCTAGTGAAATAGTTTTTCCTAATATCCAACCTAAACTTCCCCCACTGCAACTTCAGACCATTGCTCCTTGTTCTGTCATCTGCCACCACTGAGAACAGTCTAGATCCATCCTCTTTGGAACCCCCTTTCAGGTAGTTGAAAGCAGCTATCAAATCCCCCCTCATTCTTCTCTTCTGCAGGCTAAACAATCCCAGTTCCCTCAGTCTCTCCTCATAAGTCATGTGCCCCAGCACCCTGAGCATGTCTTTAGGGGGAAGTGCTTGAGGGGGAGGGAGGGGGCGCTTTACAGTAGCTCTGCGACCTTTGCTTGGGGACCCTGACGCACCCTGCGGGCGGGGGAGGAGTAGAACGAGCCGGCAGCGGCGGCGGCGGCCACCATCGGAAGATCAGACTCGAGACAATGACGCGGCCGAATCCCCGCGCGCTGCGCTCACGCGCCGCTAGCCCGACCCCCAGCGGCGCTTCCCGCCGCTGGCGCGCGGCCGCACAGAAGCGGCGCGCTGCATTCTGGGAAGCGAGTCCCCTCGCCCCGGACATTCCGTGCGGCCGCCTCGTGGGGCGGGGTTGGTTGGGACCCGAGCTCCGCAGCGGGCGGCCTGGGGACTCCCCACCCGGAAGGACTCTCTCTCCCAGGGGGCCGTGCGGCGGGGCCGGAAACTACGCGTAGGAAGGAGCGGACAGCCGCGCGCAAGCGCAGTGAACGCCGCTGCGGCCAGCTCGGGGCAGGCGGGAGGGAGGGGCGCCCGCGCGCCTCGGGCCCGAGAGGGGAGACCGCGGGCTGGGCCGGGCAGAAGGTAAGTGCGCGGGGGAGGCCGTTGGCCCGGAGGGCGGGGCGGGCACCGCGCCTGCCACCCGCTGGCGGGGCTGGAACGGGGGAGCGGCGGGCGCGCGAGGGGATCCCGGGGCGGGGCAGCCGTTGGGTGAGGCAGGGGGGAGCCCGGGAGCGGGGCCTGGGTGGGGGGGCTGGGAGCCTGAACCAAACTGCAAACCCAGCAGAGGATGGGAACCGCGTCCCCCCCAGCGCGCTATGGGCGGGGCGGGGCGGGGGGTGATGAGGGGAACGACTCCACCCCATGTTGTAACCGGGCCCTGCTGTGATGGCCCGTGGGAACCAGCCGCTAAAGACTGGGTAGGCTGCCAGGGCTTAGGTACAGCCGCGCTAGTAACGGGTCTGTCAGGTGGGACGTGTGTGTGGTGCCATAATAAATGGGGGAGGCGATAGTTGAGGTTGCAGCAATATTCCCTGGTAAACTTTGTGTTTAGCTGCCACATAACTGTGGCTTGGGAAACCGTTAAGGATACAACATTAACAGATTTATATTTAAGTTTGAGAAGACTTTGCTAAATTTGAAGAAGGTTGCTCTAACTACTTTTCAGTTACAGGCCATTAGATTTTTTTACCATAGGGTTGGATACTGAAGGATGGGTTTCAATTCCTTGCTGCCATTTAATTCCAAACCCCAGTTTTTCACTTTAAAATTGTTTACTTTAACTTTGAAAAGCTGAATTATTTTAGTGAAGGAAATTGACTAAATGCTTTTTCAGATTAAAATTTGCAACTTTTTTTAAAATGGAATATGTAAAAAAAAATGTTTTGGTCCATATATCTGGTGACATGTTCAAACTCTACTTTCTAGATTGATAAGGAAAAATAGCCACCATAACTGTCTCACACTAGGGTGGTTTGGAGGATTACGCACCTAGCAAAAGAGTCCACCACATTCATAATTCACATTTCAAAGTTAAGTTTGAGTTGAGTTTCAGAGCTCACCACATAGAAACACAAGGTTGCATGGAGAATTTTAAGCACAACCGATAAAGTGCATTGAATGAATTCGGGAACTCTAAGATGAAAAGATAAGTGTATGCCATAGAGTGGAAATATTTGGCTCAGTATTCTGCAGATTTCACAGCACGTACAGGAGGATTGGGGTCAGTAGTCTCCCTTTCTTTGCTAAAACTTCAGTTTCCTGGCAACTTTCATAATGAGCAGCACTTCTCTTGCTTTGGTCATTGTTGTTAATCATGGGAAGCACCTTAGGAAGTTAGACATTGGGAGGCTGCAGTAGCAGGACCCATAATACCATAGAAGAAGCAGCCTCGAGTTGAGTATCTCCCCAGAGGTGGATATCTTCATTCTTGCCATATATTTTCATAAAGATTCATTAATAGCTCCATTTCCTAATGGAAAGCAATAGCCATCTCTGGGGATTAAGGGGAGCATCTGTTTTCCATTTATTTAGACCTAGTATCTTTTTCTTATTCCAGCAAATTATTTCTATTACCAATCCTGTTTAATATGAAGTGCCTTTTCTTTCCACTATCTACATGTCTTCCATTTGTATTTTGTTGTTACTGCTCTCTTTGTAGATGTGTTCATGCTCAACCATGCATATTAAGTGGTGTCTGCTACAGACCACCAAATCACGATAGGGAACCAGGATGAGCGCCTCCTTATGCACCTATCTATAATGTGCAGGAAATAAAAACTGTCTGATTATGGGGGTCTTGAATTTGAGTGACATATAGTGGAGTCTCATGCTGCCAGTAGTAGCATATCCTTGGAGTTTCTAAACCAGGGGTCGGCAACCTTTCAGAAGCGGATTGCCAAGTCTTCATTTATTCACTCTAATTTAAGGTTTGGCATGCCAGTAATACATTTTAATGTTTTTAGAAGGTCTCTTTCTATAAGTCTATAATATATAACTAAACTATTGTTGTATGTAAAGTAAAGAAGATTTTTAAAATGTTTAAAAAGCCTCATTTAAAATTAAATTAAAATGCAGAGGCCCCTGGACTGGTGGGCAGGACCTGGGCAGTGTGAGTGCCGCTGAAAATCAGCTCGTGTGCCACAGGTTGCCTACCCCTGTTTTAAACATTATAGATGACAATTTTCTAACTAAAAAAGTGTTGCAGCCAACAGGGTGGAATTCTTTATTGGACCTTGTCTTACAGTGCTGGAATACTGTGTCCAGTTCTGTTGTCAACATTTCAAGAAGGATGTTGATAAATTGGAGAGGGTTCAGAGAAGTGCCACGAGAATGATTAAAGAATTAGAAAATTGTCTTATAGTGATAGACTCAAGGAGCTCAATCTATTTAGCTTAACAAAGAGAGGGATAAGGGGTGACTTGATTACTTTCTATAAGTACCTGCATGAGTAACAAATATTTAATGATGGGCTCTTCAGTCTAGCAGAGAAAGCTATAACAGGATCAAATGGCTGGAAGTTGAAGTTTGACCAATTCAGACAGGGAATAAAGCATACATTAACAATAAAGGTAATTAGCCATTGGAACAACTTTCCAAAGGTTGTGCTAGATTCTCCATCAGTGACAATTTTAAAATCAAGATTGTGTGTTTTTCTAAAAGCTCTTTTCTATGAATGATTTTTAGGAAGTCTTATTGCTTTTGTTATACAAGAGGTAAGACTAGACACTATATGGTCACAATGGTCCCTTCTGGCCTTGGAATCTATGAACTCTGTTTGGGTGGTCTTGTCTATTGAGCTCTGTTGTTTTTTCTTAGATAACTGAGAGATTGTCTACATTGGCCCACCGTTCAGACTATTTGGGGTGTGAATGGCGGTGCACACCAAACTCCTGCACTGTAACTTCCCTGTGTGGAAGCTGCAGGTACGAACAAAAAGGTTCCTAGTTTGCGTTAATGTAGTCCTTGGCAAAAAGTTTAGTTAACACAGAGATAAGGATGCCTGGTGATAGCTCATGCCCTTTCAGAATGTCGAGTTCAGCAAAACTCAGACTTCTGAAAACCAGGAAATAGAGTCTTAACTCTATTTCTATTAACATACAGTCTTAACTCTCCCCTCTTTGAATGATGCCCCACAATGCCCATATCACACAGTCTAGCATTCTGCCTTTTCACTGAAATGGACAGGTGCCACCTGCATTAGACCTGTGCTCAAACACTAAGCCTACTTCCCCGACAGAATACCACACTTGTAAAATTTAATAACCACTTCATACCCTTTTACGACTTCTTCATATTTGCACCCAGGTTACCACTTAGCTCTTTGCTGTCCCCTGCTCATCATTAAATCCACAGACTTCTCTCATATCATACCTCTCTACTGACAATATCCATTTCAAGATGACTCCAGTGCCCTGCTACTGACATACCCTTCACAATTCTGTATTGAAATGATCCAGACTGGAACCTCGAGGTATACAAGCACTTCTTTCTTTTGATAACATGCTGGGGCAGGAGGGAGAGCCTTGGATCCTGATTTCCTCATAACACAATCACAGCTCTTCCAAGCTGCTTCAACTTACTTCTCCATCGTTCAGTTCAGCTACACGTAACGCAGTGAATGTAGCTGGAATGCATGCAAATAACTCCAAGTGGGTATTGCCAGCTCCAGGGTGGGTAAGTTAAGATTGTGTGGGTGTTTATTTTAACGCTGTATTTCCTGGTTTTCAGAAGTCTGTTATGCTGAACTTGGTGTTCTGAAAGGACATGCACTATCAGTGGGCCACCATAACTCTGCATTAATGAAGCTTTTTCTATTTAATGTAAATAGCTAAGCCCTCCACTAGGATATTATGTGCAGTTCTAGTTGCCCCAGCTGTAAAAGATATAATAGAAATAGAAGTGGGTCCAGAGACAGATGAGTAGTGACTGATGAGATTGAGACTGCTTAGAAGGAAGACTAGTTAAAAGGAATATGATAAAGGAATATAAAATTGGGTGGCCATATTTACCCTTTGACAAAATACAAGAAAAAGGTGGAATTCAATGAAATTGAAAAGCAACACATTTAAAATTGAGATAGAGGGAAATACTTATTTACACAATAATATTCTTATAGAACTTGGAGTCACAAGAGAGGGAGACCAAGCACGTTGTAAGATTCAAATAATAGGATTAGATATATATTCAGAATAAGATTGTCATGGAAGTCATGGTTTCTGTGACTTTGAGAGACCTCTGTGACATTTTCTGCTTCAGCCCTGAGGTGATGGGGCTGGAGTTGTCAGTCGTCAGGGACCCTGGAGCTGTCTGGTGATGGTGGGGGGGCTTGAGGCATGGTGGGAGTGCTGACCCCTTCTCCCTGTTTCCCCTGCCCCCCAGCTTTCTTCTCCCAGCTCAGGCTTCAGTCATCCCTCGTCAGCTCCTTCCCTACCCATTATTTTTAGTAAAAGTCAGACAGGTGACTTCTGTGAATTTTTGTTTATGTCGGTGACTTTTACCTGAAAGTAACTGTGACAAAGTCTTAACCTTAACATTTATAGAGAGGTTTATACAGATTGTTTATATTTATCTATGTTTTTAAGTATGCCCTGAATGTAAGGAGATTTTGCTGACTTCTAACTGCTAAGTGTTCTCCTATGAGCAGATTATTTTATGATTGTCTTTCCCTTTCCTCTGAAACACCTGATACTGACCAGTACCAGAGACAAGATATTGACTAGGTGGATCCCTGGTCAGTCCTGGTATTGGAATTCCTATGTTCCTGTTACCAAACACTGGTTAGATGTTTCAGTCAAAGGTCAGTACTACTCCTTTTAGTGGCTTATTGCTACATCAGTGAATATACTTCCTGAATTTTTTTTCCCATTCAGAAAAGCTCAGCATGAAGCTGAGACACTGGCTATAGCTGGTGGAGTTAGCAGGCTCTAGCTGGGTATGGATACACAATGAATCACTTCTGAAACAGCTTCTTGTCAATGCATAAGACCTTGCTAATTCAAGAGATTGGGAGCGTCCCAGATTCATTAATTCCAAGGCCAAAAGGGACCACTGTGGTCATATAGTCTGACCTGTATAACACAGGCGATGGAACTTCTCCAAAATAATTCCTAGAGCATATCTTTCAGATTTAGAAATTGCCCGCAATGGAGAATCCACCACGGCACTGTGAATTGTTCCAATGGTTAATTACTCTCTCTGTTAAATATTTAAGCCCTCTTATTTCCAGTGTATTTCTGAATTTGTCTAGCTTCAACTTCCAGCCACTGGATTGTGTTCTACCATTCTTTACTAGGAAGGCAGCAGTTGTTCACCTCTCTATTGCAGAATATTCTTTCAATTCTTCTGAGTATTGAATCTTTAACAAGGATTGTCTGTCTTCCTTGGATAGCTGGAGAATTCTTTGTGGGCAAGCTTGATTTTCTTACAAATTGGGCTGAGCTGCCATCTATGTATGTGTCCTGTACATCCCTCTGTTCCCTTGGACCTGCTGGATCTTGAGAGTTATCTTCCAGAGTTTTCACATTGAATACCTGGTATTGATTTGAAATTTCTAGCTTTGTGGAATTCCTTCTAGTCCTCTTCTCTTTGGTAGCCACAGCCTGTCCATCCTCTTCTGTCTCCAACTGGGTAGAAAGCTGCTGTGACTTCCTGCCTCCGGTGGTTACCAAACCACCAGGCCTCTGTCTGATTTCCTTTCTCTCTGATTTCTGGGTGGTCAGCTCCATTCTTCCTTGAACTTGGGGTACTGTTTTTTTCCTCAACCTGACTGTCTAGGAACTCCTCAGGTTGATTCTCAGTAGCATGTCAATTTGCCCCTCCAATACAAGAATCTTTTCCTCCAGCACATCCACCAGCTTGCACTTCATACATATGAAATCTTTTCTGTCTTCAGGCAGGAAAGAAAACACGGCGCATCCATTGCAGGTTACCTCCACTGGCCATTTTGATATCACTGCTAGTGCTAAACCTGGAAGGAAAGCACCACTCATCAAGCACAGAGTCTGCTGCTGCACCCTCTGAAACTCCTATTAGCTGCTTCTGTTCACAACTCTCTTTTTCCATGCCTCTACCTACATGTACGCTGGTAACAGGCATAAATGAAGTGATGCATCTTTTTCCACTAAAAAAATCAAGAGACCTGCCTACACAAACATTTTAGAGCTCAGAGCCATATGCTTGGTGTGCAGGGCTTTCCTACCCTTTCTTCATGTCTCAACAATGAAGTTACTGACAGACAACATCACAGTGATACACTACATCAGCAGGTGGGAGTAAGATCTTTTCCCATCTGCCAAGAAGCCATATATCAGTGGGAGTGGTGCATCTGACATCTCATCACACCTGCAGTTTTCCATCTGCCCAGTTTCCAGAACATCCTAGAAGATTACATCAGGAAGAATTTTTCCAAAAACCATGTGAGGTCTTTCAAGGACTCAGTTTTGCAGAGGTTCTTTTATGTATAGGGACTACCAAAAGTAGAACTTCTTGCACATGTCACAACACCTATCAGAGGGGGCACAGTGCCAGATTCCCTGATGGGCACATTCCTTATCCCATGGACACAGATTAATGTATGCCTATCCACTTATATCTTGCTACCCAGAGTACTAAGGGAACTGAGGCAAGATGCAGGTTGCATGATCGTGGTTTGATATGCAGATCTGCTGAATCTCAGTGCAACCATTGATCACCTTACCCATTCTACCTGACAGTCTCCCAGATCCTGCACCCAGACCCAGAAACCCTGCACCTGACATCCTGAATTGTTTGAATCCCAGCTGAGGTTCAGAACATTCTCCTCCAGACAGGAAACCTTTGATTAGACATATCTACAGAGCTAAATGGAGAAGTTCACTGTCTGGACATTTCAGCCCATTTTCTCCACTGGCAGTACCAGCCTCAGTATTTATAGACTATATCTTCTAGCCTGTAAGCAGTGGAGATTTTCTGTCAGTTCAGTAAGAGTCCACCTGGCAGCAATATCTGCAAATCACCCTCTTATTCAGGGCCAAACAGTGTTTTTTAACCTTACAGTAGCAAAATTCATGAAGAGACCCCTCCCCCAATTAGGGAGCCCCTTGTTTCTGGGACCTTAATATAATTCTAGTTGGATTGATGGGACCTCTGGGAGCTCTTGCTCCCTTTATCACTTACCAATTAAAAAAAGCTTTTTTGTTGGCCATTAAATCAACTAAGAGAGTGTAATGGATTTACAGAGGCACTGTCTCCTAGCAGTCAGGCCTAGTGTTTGAAGCAGAGATCACCATTGGATGTAGGGTCAGGACTGGGCCAAGGGTGGCATCTGAATCGAGATCTGGTGTCAAAGCTGATCAGAGTCTGTAGACAAACCAGAATCAGTACATAGCTGGAGTCTAGGTGCAAGCCAGGGGTCAAAGCTTAGTGGTCAGAGTCTAGGGACAAGCCATGTCAGTACTGTAACTGGAGTCCAGATACAGGCCAAAGGTCAAATCTGGGTAGTCCGAGGATCCGGGGAGGGTCAGAAAGTGGAAGCAAGGCTGGGGCTTGTCAGTAACAGGACTGGAGCGAGGTCAGAGTAGGGCAAGGACAAGCCTGTAACAGGGCTCAGGCAGGGCTGGGACAGGAACAGGAATGGGATCAAGAGCAGACTGGGAGTCTCAAGAGTCTGATATGTTGCAAGGCAGCAGGAGGGTTTGGCCAGGTAGTGCTGTTGCACAGACTGATCTGCAGCTCTGGCAGGGTTGGGGAGATACCTGAGCCTGGGGGTCATCTGACTCAGGTTTGGCTCAGGGTTAGGCTGCTGCCACATGCATGCAAGCTCTGTTGGAAGGGTAAGTCAGTGCAGCTGGGTTGTTGCTGCATGTTTAAGTGATGATTCACTGCAGCTCTGTTGGAGGGGCACCTGTGTGAGCAGTCCTGGTTTGGCTGCGGGGTTGCCTGACATAGCCTTTAATGTGCTGGACCCCAGTGGTCCATACTCTTCTGAGAGGGCAGGCATGTGGCCTCAACAACTCTGAGATTGGGGCTTGGGGCTCCAGTACTCCTGTTTTCCCACCATGAGGAATGCCACTCAGGAAGTATTTACAGTGCTACAGGGCAGCCTTTTCAAAGCAAGTAGCATTCATTAGTCATCTGGAATATACTACACAAGAAAGCCCTTAGTTTAGCATGGAATAGACGTGCTTAAGATCAAGTCCATATTGATAGAAGTAATGGTTTTGTCATGCCTTGAGTTTGTGGTCCATCTGTACTCTTTCTGTCCCTGTCTCTCTCCCCTTGTATTCTCGGCAGCACACTTGAAACACTGTCTGTTCACACCCTTGGGCCTTTGTTCTTCAAACTCAGCCATGCTGTGTTCATATGTCCAGCCTGTTTGGACTTCTCTGTAGTTGAGTGTTAATGGCTTGGTCCTTGGCTCTTTCATTGTTGACACAAGATCTTTTGTACATGTGTATAGACTCAGTTTTTGTTAAGTCATTTGGGTTGGACCCAGACAGCTGATGTGACTCAAACCCTTAGCCTTTACATCCGGGAAGGATAATAACTTTTCTACCAACGAGTAGCAATATAAAATTGGTAGGGACCCTGAGTTATTTATTTTATATCTATCTAGCTCATAAAATATTACAGGAAGCTAACATGTTCATCATAAAAGATAGGTGAAAAGCAAGGTCTCATGGTTGGTTCCACATACCTGGTGTTTCACAAGGACAGGGTTACTCTTGGATCTTATCCAAAGTCCTGCTTCAGTTTGTTTCAGAATTCCATATAAATCAGTCCAATCTCCTCCTGGTTTGCTCTCCCAATCCGTATTCTAATCTGGGGGAAGTGAGGCTTCACATGGCAGGTGTAGTAAGAGCATTATCATTTTATTTAGATAACCTAGGTGCGTTCCTGAAAGATTTTATGCTATTTGTAGTATTTGCCAAAAGACTTAAGGGAAAACATATATCCTTTCAGACGTTATCCAAATGAGTTTCTGATTGCATAAATTCTCGTTAGCTAGCTAAGAAAGATCTCCCTGGTCATATTAAGGAATGCATTTCAGTATGGCTGGGCAGCTTCTGCTGCCGGTTTGGATAAAATCCCCTGTAAAACATCTACATGGACCTTGAGCCGCACAATTAGCACTCGCTATTCCCTAGTGCAGGCTTCCAGATTGGATGCTAATTTCGATAGAGCTGTCCTGCGAGCACTATTCAAGTAGGACATCTCTTACCTCTGAGCAATTAGGCAACTGCTTATTAGTCACCAAGAGTGGAATCTGTGTGGACAGTATATTTCAAAGATTCAGTTACTGTAGAGTAAGTATCCATTCTTTGCTGTCAGCACCGCCAACTACAGTGCTCTGGGTAAACTTGATCCAAGCAGTTGAAGACTTCTTCGACAATTTGGTTTGGAAATCATTGCCACTGAAATTGTAAAGAGGGGAGGTTCAGTGGAAAAGGAACAGGAAAGAGTAGAAACTAAAGAACAGACACCTGTGACCTACAGAGGAAAGAGAACCAGGAGGCATTCAACCGGGCTAGTAATATCTAATTGCTACCAGGCATTTAGCAAGGCACTTGCAGAGAATGTCTCTGAATGTTCATGCAGAGGAACAGAACAGTGAGTTACTAGAGACAGTGAGTGAGAGTAGCTACTTGCTTTGTACTACAAGGATGTGCAAGAGAGTTATCTCAACCATTTAAAGAAGTCCCATAGTCCTTATCAGCATATGAAGTGGCCAGAGATTTCAGTAAGGGATGCAAGGACAGCAGAATGGTGTGCTACCCCCCAGTGAAGATCCAAGATGTAACTGCAAGATTGGATGGGATTCTGAAGTCAGCTGGCAAGTCTCCATTGATTCATAGAGTTTTTAAGACTGAAAAGGATCATTAGATCATCTAGTCTGATGTCCTGTGTATCTCAGGCCATTTGATTTTATTCTGTAACTGCTGTGTTGAGCCCAATCATTTGTTTTGTTAAAGCATATTCCAGAAAGGCATATTTTTCATATGGCATCAAGAGATGGATAATCCACCATTTGGGTAGTTTGTTCCAATGATTAATCACCCTCACCGTTTGAAATTAGGCATGAATTTTTAATTTGAATTTGTCTGGCTTCAGCTTCTAACCATATTTTGCTTTTTTTGTGCTAGATTAAGGAGCCGTTTTAGTATCAGTATTTTCTCCCTGTGCAGGTACTTGTACACAGTAATGAAATCACCTGTTGATTTTTTTTTTTTGAGACGCTAAATAGAGTTTAACTTTAAGACTTGTTCTCTACCCTAGAATAACTTTTGTGGCTCTTTGGAGAGATTCCAAGCGCAGAAGGGACCTTTGTGATCATCTTGTCCAATCTCTTGTGTAACACAGGCCATAGACAACCCCAAACTAATTCGTTTTGGATTAGAGCATATCTTAAATGAATATTGGATTTCTTTTAATTTCCAGTGATGGAAAATACACCATGACACTGGGTAAATTGTTACAATGATTAATTACACTCACTTTTAAGAATTCACACCCTATATTCAGTCTGAATTTTTCTAGCTTCAACTTTCAGTCATAGTACCTTTATCTGCTACATTGAAGAGACCATTATCAAATATTTATTCCCCAGGTAGGTACTTACAGACTATGATCAAATCACTCCTTATCCTTCTCTTGGTTAAGTTAAATCAATGGTTTTGTCCTTTTTAAATTTTTGAACCCCCTAAAAAATTTCAGTTGGAGGTGCAGACCTCTTTGGAAATCTTGGACATAGTCTGTGGACCTCAGGTTGAAAACCACTGTTCTATGGTAACAACAGCCTTTCACAGACCCCTTAGACATAGGCCTGGTCTACACTGGTGGGGGGGGGAAGAGAATCGATTTAAGTTAAGCAACTTCAGCTACATGAATAACGGAGCTGAAGTCGACGTACTTACACCTACTCACCGCAGTGTCTTCACTGTGGTGAGTCGACTGCTGCCACTCCCCCATCGACTCTGCCTGCGCCTCTCGCAGTGGTGGAGTACAGGAGTCAATGGGAGAGCGCTCGGGGGTCGATTGCTGCCCACCAATCCGGCGGGTAATGTAGACATATCCATAGTCTGCAGACCCCCAGAGGTCTGCTGACCACAGGTTGAAAGCCACTGAGCTAAATAGACTGAGCTCCTTGAGTCTGTTACTATATGGTATGCTTTCTAATACTTTAATCATACTTATGGCTCTTTTCTGCACCAAAACTTGACTTTGGTGGGGCTCAAACCCACAACCTTTGAATTGCCCCGATTTCTCTAGTATTCCAGTGCACGATTCATTGTGCTACAGAGACAAGTACTCTGTGTCAGAATTTGCCAGCATGGAAATTTCAAAGATTTATTTTAATCCACATGGAGAATTTATTTACAAAATTGGTGAAGGAAAGAGATGTTTCCAAGGGTATCACAAGAAACCATGTAATTTAAAAAAAAAAGCATTTGGAAGTTTTATTCATATATTTAAGACTTCAGCATTTTGTATGGAAACAGTGTTGAAGTTTCTGAATGATGTGTTTGTGGAACTTGTATTTTAAAAAATTCCCTGAGGAATGTAAGCAGAGTGAGGTGGGAGTCTAGTCATTAATGGTTGTAAATTCAGGTTGTACGCTAAATTCAGTCCAATTTATGACTGACTAATCTTGAATACAGCAGCTCTGGGTGACATTTCTTAGTGAATATTTGTACCTTAATTGCACTCTGTCAGCCTGGAATTCACTCAGAATAATACATACAATGGGCCTGAAATGTCTCCAACATGTAAGCTGTCAGGGACAAACAGCTGAACCCAGATGCAGCTCATTGTCCTCAGCTGATTCAGCGAATGCACCTGGTCCCCTGATTGGCTGAAGACTCCAGCAGCCTGGGGTCTCTAGCCACTGAATAGCATTCCATGTCTGCAGCTGTGTGTCTGGTCCTGCACATGCTCTCAGCTCCTTCCTTGCTCCTGCCTCCAGCTACTTGTTCCAGGCTCCCACCTGTGGTTTTCTCCCCCCAGTTCCTAGTTTCCTGCCTCTGCTCTGGCTGATACTCTTAACCCTGACCTTTCACTTCTGATTCCTGGCTCTTGGCTCCAGTTTGCCTCCTGGACTTTGTAACTGGGCTTCTGATTTGGGCTGTGGCCACTAAGCCTAGTCACCCCTGCTCCAGCCAGTAGAACAGCCTCCTGCCGTGACCATTAGGCATAGCGACCCATGACCTGGTTGTTAACAGAAGCCACTTCTGGTCTCTGGAATTTGTTTAGCATCATTACCAAAAATATTACCAGGTGTTTTTCACTAGAGCCCCTTAAGTTACTGAGAGCTGCCTTAATCTATTTTTAATCAAGTTATGTTAACATCCTCATTGTTAACTGAAACAACCAAAGGTGAGAGTAGACTTACTACTGGCTGGATAATATTTGTTATGTGCTGAAGTGGAAAATGAACTTGGCTTGCACAGAGATGGAAGATTTTCAGAACCTACACATAACATTATACTCTTATTTCTCCATTTTAATTCAGTCAACATAAGATCACTCCACAGCCTGCAATATCTGTGCTTGTGAAACTTTTTGGATTTTGGGAACATATTTGCCACAACAGATTAGGTCACTGGACAATAACTGGCGCTTCAGAGAAGCTTTATAAGCTCCCTATAATAAGGGCCAGTGTAGTGTGTAACATGAGAACTAAATTCAGCAGCAAAGCCACCTGAATTCTGCAGTATAATGCTGTTGAAATCTGTGGCATACTGGAAATTTTGCATCTGTATGAGAGGCATAGAAACATTCAGAAAATGAGAATTTTATGTTTACCATCTCAAGATTTTAAGTGAAATGTTAGAGAGAACAGCAATGCAGATACAAGATCTGATTCACAGCACAATTTTTTAAATAGAGTCTCTCCACGGACTTCAGGATTTTGGGTCAGGCTCAGTAACCCCACAGTTCAGCAAATATATATGAAACTCCAATAAACAATGACCACCGCCAGACTGATACCATTACTATTGGTCTTCTCAATTACCCAAGAAGAGAAGATGTATATGTGCTTTGATATCATAAACTGTAAACTTCAAAGCTACTCACTGGTGTTTTAGTGAAAATACAGCTTTATTTCTTCCTAGCTTCTTTCCTACAAACTGTATCCCTAAAACTTCAGAGTGTAACAGACTGAGAGAAGGGAAAAGAGATGAAGTTCAGATGAAATTTGAAAAGTTGGAGAATTGATGAAATGGAGAGAAATGGGAAAGCTGCCTGAGAGAGCAAGGTTTACAGAAGAGAAGGCATTTGTGCTGTGAATGGGGAGATTCTGTAGAGACAGACAGATGTGACACAGAAATTAACGTTATGTTTTGTGTGGTTAGCTGGGGCAAGTTCTTTGGTTTTTAAAAAGGAGGGAGGACAAACTGTTTTTTTTAAACTGAGAGAAGAGAATTTCAAATAAACTATCTTTTTAATCCATTAACTGCTGTGTAATAGAGCTCTAAAATATTAGTACTGTTTTTTTAAGTAAGCAGCTACTAAAAAACGCAAATAAATTAGTCTTAAGTATCCACTTTAACCTGCACCCAAAAGTAAGACAATCCTGTATTTTAGTATTAGCCTGGAGTATTTCAGGCATCCCCTGTACTAGTACTTTCATGCTGTTGTGAGTCTGAGTGTGACATATGAAGTGTATGCAAGTCCTGTGAACTATTTCTGCCTTCATTTAATAGTCTCTCCTTCTCCCAGAAGCACTAGTCAGGGTGGGGACAATGCTTGGAGGTATAGCTAGCTACAGCAGTAATAAAGGAAGAACTGGAAGCAGTGTGTTCCTGAAAATAAATCTCTTGATATGACCCACCTCTCTTTAATTGCAGTATTCTAGAAATCATGACAACCTCAGGAAAAGAGAACTTCCGATTGAAGAGCTACAAGAACAAGTCTCTGAATCCTGATGAAATGCGTCGTAGGCGAGAGGAAGAGGGCCTTCAGCTACGGAAGCAGAAAAGGGAGGAACAGGTATTGCAGAACTCTTCTCTTGTAACTATAGCCAGTCCTCAAAAGAAGGCTTTTCTTGAAAATGTCTGCCCCCCTGGTTATCCCTGACCTGATAAATTCAGGCATGCTAGCATACCGGTGATTACAGAGCAGACTTCTTTGAGAGGAAACCAGTTGTCCTGGTGCCTACTTGCTCCTTGATCTACTGCGGGATTGTGGGATTTTAAGAAAAAGATGCAAAAAATTATGGGATACAGATGACATTATGGGTTGGAGACAGTTGCAAACTGGGAAGCTGATCGTATACTCCCAGTCACCCCTGCACAACTCGTTTCGGCCCCATCATGCATTGCCAGAACTTCCCAAAAGACAGTGCTCTAGATGCTGGCAAATTGCATGCTGGGATACCCACCCATGGTGCACACATTGCATCAGGAAAAGTGCTCCTGGTGAGTACAAGCACCGCTGACACAAGGCACCAAGTATGCGTGGGCACAAGTGATGTACTAACAGTTGCAGCTGTATGCTGCCATAACTTGAGTCGACATAAATTTGTAACATAGACAAGGCCTTAGATTAGTCAGATGAATAAAAGTTTAGAATGTAATCTGCCCGTCATAATGTGCTTATTTTCTTTTGCATTTGACTTTGTTTCTGGTCAGTTTCTGATGAGAGCAGTTTGTTCTTTTCTGTTACAGTTATGCTGTTGGGTTTGTTTCCCCAGCACCTTCAGGGGAAGAGGTGTGTTTAGACTTTTCTTACTAGGTTTTGTTAAATCCTTTTTAATCCACTACTAAGCTTTGGTTTTAAATTGAATTTGACTATTTCCTATAATCACTCAGAAGTCCATTGACTTACTTGATTCCAGTGTTCTTTTGGAACCACAACTTTTAGCAAATATATTTGTCTCAGTTCCTGAGTTAATTGCACCTCTGTCCCCCTTATGCTCTCCATGAGGGCATCCTTCTTAGTCTTGGGTCTGTAGTTCTTACCTTTCTTGGGCCAGAATTCCATGATCCTCTCCTTCCAGACTGGAGTTTAGGCTGCAAACTCAATTAACTGTGATCACCTCAGCAGTTCTGATTTCAGTTCAGCATTTGCAGTTGTGTTCTCCCAGGGGCATTGATCAACCAGCTGTCATAAATCAAAGTACTGTTTATTCCAAACAAAAGCATTTTAGAGAAAACATCTTAAAAACAAACAGATTATATGCATGCTTTGTTTACTAGATGACAATCCATCTTCCACATGGAGATTCTGGGAGATTTAAAGTGCTCCAGATCTTTTCCACAGGGCCTTTCTTTCTTGGTCAGAGTCTCATGTTAGTTCTTGGATCAAGTGTGAGTGAACAAGTTCTCTGATCAGGGCTGATATTTTATGAAAGTTCAAGTCCATTGTCTGTTAAGACCAGGCCATGTTAATCTGTGTGTTCTTTCCACCGAGGGGCGGGTGAAGCTTCATAATTCTTGTTACCTGTATTGATTCAGCATTAAGGTTTTGCTTTAATTACCCCTTAGTGCTTTTAGTTCCTGTAGAAAGCATCCTTGAGCTCACCCATTGAACCAGTAATACAATTGGTGGCAAGCCCATAAAAGTACATATATAATTTATAAATTTAACATAATGTCTTTGGATATTCTAGTGTTCCATAGCATTTGTCACATCTCAATATAATAGTCTTGGAATATTCCATGTGCACCTGTCACAACTTGTTTCTGCACAGTGATTAGGTTATCATGGGTGTCAGTGCTATTGCAGCTTAATGTGCTGTTCTGAACGTAAGCTAGCCTTGGTTTCTGTACTGCTGATACTAACTTCAGGTCTTTTTCTCTTCAGTTATTCAAGCGCAGAAATGTTGCTACAGCTGAGGAAGAAGCAGAGGAGGAAGTGATGTCAGATGGAGGTTTTCATGAAGCTCAACTGAACAACATGGAGATGACTTCTGTAAGTGAGCATGATGCTTTCAGAATTTCTGCATGCATATTCTCTCTCTCTCTCTGTAAATAAAATGGTTGGTAGGTAGGTGGATAGTGGTAGATAGTGCCATAGGCAGGATTGGCACTTTACAATGTATGGACTAGTCCCAAAGAGCTTATATTCTAAACTGGACAGATACAACATACATGGTAATGGCTCAGATTGCCCCAGAGAAATATGGTGGAAAGACTGGTTGGTTGGTTTGTTTTCCAAGAAAACTGTGGGTAAAATGTGCTGTCTGAAACAACTCTTTTTGGATTTTGTTCTTGAGGCTGAGTGATGCAGATAAACTTGCCAATATGTAGTAGTAGGAAGAAGACCTGAAATTTAAGCCCTTCTATCAGAGGCCTGGGCTAAAGTAGCATTCAAAACTTTGCTGCTATAAAGCAAAGTTAAGTTGTGAGCAAGAAGTAGGCCCTGCTCACAGAATCTGGCAAGAATAGGACTGATATTGCAGAAACACACATTCCTAAGAAGTGCTAGGTACAAAATACACATGCAAACACATTCCATAAGGGTGGTACCAGAATACCCCATATCAAGAATGGTACACACGCTTTCCCCAAAGGTAATAGGAACACACTGACTCCTCCTAAAGATAAGATCAGGATAACAGTGTTATTGACAGAGATGTACAAGGTGATGGGTGGTAACCGACTATTTTAATAGGTGTTAACTACATGAGAGGGGCAATAAGTAATTTGTTTGTACTCATGTATAAAATGGAGTCTCAAAGGGAGTGTCTTTTGGCCAGTTTAGAGGGCAGTGGGAAGTCCTGCCACTGACTGAGCTGCGTCCATTGTTACGGGCATACATATATTAGTGGTCCAGTACAGTCTTCAAGATACTAGTACCATGTTTTGTCGACAATAAACCTGCCTGGGTGTCTTCGAACCTTAACGGATCTTGTGGTCGTTGGGCGGTTCGCTTGAGGTCTGCTGTGCCAACTGTCTGCGCAGAGCTGGGACAGCACACAGGGACAGCACCCATGCAGCCAAACATCTAACCACATATGTGATTAAAAATCATGCTTTGTTTAGTTTGGTACAGAACCCACTAGTTGCTAATATTGTGAAATGTGTGTACACATACAATGTAAGGAGTTATGTATGTCTACTGAAAATATGCTTTAAAGTCTGTATCAAGGCAGAGTTGACAAACGGGTTTTCTGTCAGACAAAAGATGTTTATTCACCTGTCTCTGTCAGCATGTAAGGGTTTGGCTACACTTGCAGGTGTGCAGCGCTGGGAGTTACAGCTGTCTTCGTACAGCTGTGTAGGGAAAGCGCTGGAGTGTGGCCACACTGACAACTACCAGCGCTGCAGTGTGGCCACATTTGCAGCATTTGCAGCAGTGTTGGGAGTGGTGCATTATGGGCAGCTATCCCACAGAGCACCTCGTCCCATTTTGGCGCCGTGGGTTGTGGGAAGGGGGCAGAGGGTGCGGGTCATTCTGCTTCCTGTCCCAACGCCCCGTGATGCATTGCTTCACATCCCAGCAATCCCTGTTTTTCCATCCACGTTTGGTGCCATCTTGACTCTCTCAACGGTTTCTGTGCAGCGCGATTTCTGTGGGAAATGGAGCCCGAACTGCTGAGGAGTATGCTGACGAGTCTCGCCGGCACATCATGTTTGGCAGTTGAGCTATTCCTTAAGATCCAAAGTGATGAGTCCGACGATGATAGCGAGTCGCCTGACACGTATGACACTAAATTGCTTCTGGCATTCACGGAAATGCTCAGCACCGTGGAACGCCGCTTTTGGGCTCGGGAAACAAGCACTGAGTGGTGGGATCACATCGTCATGGAAGTCTGGGATGACAAGCAGTGGCTGCAGAACTTTCAGATGAGAAAAGCCACTTTCATGGGACTGTGTGAGGAGCTCGCCCCCACCCTGCGGTGCAAGGACACGAGATTGAGAGCTGCCCTGCTGGTGGAGAAGCGGGTGGCTATTGCAATCTGGAAGCTGGCAACTCCAGACAGCTACTGATCGGTCGGGAACCAGTTTGGAGTGGGAAAGTCGACCGTTGGAATCGTGTTGATGCAAGTTTGCAGGGCCGTTAATCGCATCCTGCTAAGAAGAACCATGACTCTGGGGAACGTGCAGGACATTGTGGATGGCTTTGCACAAATGGGTTTCCGTAACTGTGGAGGGGCGATAGATGGGACGCATATTCCTATTCTGGCACCACCCCACCTAGCATCCGAGTACGTTAATCGGAAGGGGTATTTCTCTATGATTCTCCAGGCTCTTGTGGATCACCGTGGGCGTTTCATTGACATTAACACAGGCTGGCCTGGAAAGGTGCATGATGCACGCATCTTTCGGAACACTGGTCTCTTCAGGAAGCTGCAGGCAGGGACTTTTTTCCCAGACCGGAAGATCACAGTAGGGGACGTCGAAATGCCCATTGTGATCCTTGGAGACCCCGCTTACCCGTTAATGCCGTGGCTCATGAAACCGTATACAGGGAAGCTTGACAGGAGCAAGGACTGGTTCAACTACAGGCTGAGCCGGTGCCGAATGACTGTGGAGTGTGCTTTTGGCCGTTTAAAGGGGCGTTGGCGATCTCTGTATGGGAAGCTAAACTTGGGGGGAAGCAGCATCCCCGTGGTTATAGCCGCGTGCTGTACCCTCCATAATATTTGCGAAGGGAAGAGTGAAAGATTCAGTCAGGCATGGACCTCTGAGGTTCAACGCCTGGAGGCCGAATTTGCACAGCCAGAGAGCAGGGCTACTAGAGAGGCCCAGCACAGGGCTGCAAGGATTAGGGATGCCTTGAGGGAGGAATTTGAGGCTGAAAACCAACAGTAATGTTTGTTGCCTTGCACGGGAGTGAAGTGCAGTGGTTACAGTGTTAGTAGGAATCTGTGTTTCCTAAGCTGATTTGCAGTGCCTCTTTCTGTCCTGGGCTAAGGTATCTTTGACTGTCTGCAATAATAAAGACTGTTTTCAAAGACAAGAATTCATTTATTGAAAAGAAAATAACTTTATTGACAGACACACAACATTTTGGGACCCTAAAAGGGCAGGGAGGTGGGGAACTGTACAGTCACAGGTTTGAATATGTCCTGTCTGGAGTGCTGTGCAGTGGCTGCTGCACTTCAGGGTACATATACTGCATGGTGATGGGGGTTGAGTGCAGAGGGTAAGGGTCGTAGTTCTCAGGGCTGGTTGGTGAACATACAGGTGTTGGAGGCACCTGGTGGTGGTAAGAACCTGGATGCTGGGGAAGGGGGTTTTGAGCTGACATTGGGGCACAAGGGAAAGAGCTTTGGGACAGGGGGGAGGGGTGCGGTGCGGTAGTGCTCTGCCTGCATGGCTACGAGCGCCTGGATAGAGTCCGCTTGGCGCGCCAGGATGCTTATCAGCTGCTTTGTGCTTTTCTTCCTGGCCACTGCGTTTTTCTGGCGGATCCTGCTTTCCCTTTCCTTCCAGTCCTGCACTTTTTGATTCTCTGTGACAGAGTGATCCATAACTGCTTGCAGCATGTCTTCTTTGCTTTTTCGCGGCTTCTTCTGGAGGTTTTGGAGTCTTTGAGCTGTTGATAACACGGGCAGCCGAGATCTCAAGGTTGCTTGTGGAAAGGCAAAAAAGGCAACACTTAACAGAGGCAGCATTGTTTATATCAGACAGTTATTCCCACACAGTGAAGGAGTTTACAGTCTTCACAATAGCATAATTTTCCCATCCCAAAGAGAGCGCACATAACCCACAGGATCCCTGAAATGGTGAGTAAGGGGGACTGATTGCTTCAGGGCTGCACTGTCCTCGGGGTTTCTGTGCATTGGGGAAAGCAAACAGCTGCAGGGGGCACCTACACTGAACACTCCCAACATTTTCCACAGCAGTTGATCCTGGAAGATATCTCGCTGCTGCGGGTCACCTGGGAAGAGCGGGAGGGTCTTTTACAGCAATGCGGATTCCGCCCTGGCCCCTATGCAGCTTGCCTGTGTGCAGCAATGGTCCCCCCACCCCCCGCGGCACAGTGGTGCAGACGCGTTAGCCTGACTGGGACAAGGACCACAGTGGCTCTCCCAATAAACTTGCGCAAACGCATTGCCCACGCGCTGGCTGAAACTTTTGAAGAGATTACCGAGGCCGATTACCGCGATGTGATAGACCGCATCAATGCGCTATTCCACATGTAGGCATGCATGCATGCAACCCTAACCCTTCCTCCTCTCCCGAAAAATTTCCATCCTGAAAATAAAAAGCCGCTTACCGGGAACCCGCTCCTCTGTTTGTCCTCCACCAAGTACCGGCTGCTGCGACTGGCTACCTTCCTCCTGGCTTGAGAAGAGCTCCTGGCTGCATGCCTCCAGGGACTCTGGGATGTCTCCCTCCACCCCAGTACCCTCACTCTCGCTTTCCTCCTCCCCCCCTCCTCCTCTTCCCTCCCCGGCTCTGAAGTGTCCATCGTGGTCCTCGGGTTGGCGGTGGGGTCACCCCCAACTATCGCGTCCAGCTCTTTGTAAAAACGGCAGGTCATGGGGGCAGCGCCGGAGCAGCGGTTTCCCTCGTGGGCTTTGCAATAGGCACTCCGCAGCTTCTTCACTTTAACCCTGCACTGCAGCGCGTCCCGGTCATGGCCCCTTTCCAGCATGGCCTTTGATACCTGCCCATAGGTATCGTAATTCCTATGGCTGGAGCGCAGCTGGGACTACACAGCTTCCTCCCCCCAAACACTGATGAGGTCCAGCAACTCACCATTGCTCCATGCTGGGGCTCGTTTGGAGCGTGGAGGCATGGTCACCTGGAAAGATTCACTGATTGCACTCCACACCTGGCTGAGCAAACAGGAAGGGGATTTTTAAAATTCCCGGGGCATTTAAAGGGCGAATCTTCTGAGGCCAGGGCAGTAGAGTTCGAACTGATGAGCAAAGTGGCTGAACAGGCATTCTGGGATACCTCCAAATACCTCTGGAGGCCAATAACAGCGCTTTTGGTGGCCACACTGGCGGAGCAGCGCTGCATCACCAGCGCTGCAGTTGTTATTCCCCAGGCCGAGGTGGAGTACAGCCAGCGCTGTAGCCAGGGAGATGCAGTGCTGTATGTGCCTTGCAAGTGTGGACGGTGAGTGAGTTGCAGCGCTGTAAAGCCACCACCAGCTTTGCAACTCTCCAGTGTAGCCAAGCCCTTGGTTAAGCATTGTAAGCTAACACAATGGAGAGTCATTTGCATATGAAGTCGTCAGGGGGTTGTGAAATCAACAGGGAGGCAGCATACTGGAAAATAAGCCACCGGGGGTGTGTAGGGTGTTATACTGATTCTGGGTACAGACAGTGAACTCTGAAGGATATATGGAGAATAAGGAAGATGCTCTTTCATCCTGCATTAAGAAGTAATCAGGCAGTGCGATTTACATTCATGAAAATAGCATTACAACTAGCCTTGGTTAAAATGATGCAGGGGACATTTGGGGTGAGATGAACTTCTTAAGACAGAAGGTTAGCCTGTTCAGTTTAGTCTCTAGAAATCATGTTATGATTTTGTTGTATATGTAACCTTTTTGTTTTCATTATCCTTACTCACTATTTCTTGAATCTTTGATGATGATCTTGTTTTCACTATAAATATATGTTAGTGTCTGATATTAAACAAGCAGCTGATCCTGAGTTGAATCATACAAGCTGGTGTGTTCACTGTCCCTTAGAAACGACAGACCTGGTTTTTCTGTGACTGTTCAGTGAATAAAGGGCTGGACACTACAGGGCAATGCTTCAAAGGGGCTCGGGGACTGGGGGTACACCTGCTGTTAACCTCAAAGGCACCGTAAGGGCTGGCATAGCCCAGAGGAGGATGCTTGAGCGGCTCTCAGACTGGTAGTGTTGGGGAGCTGAAACACAGTTGAGCACAAGCAAGTCTTTCTCACGCTGGATACAGGGGAGTATTAAGGTGACTCAGTCTTAGAACACTGAGAAGAGTCACTGATTTTCTAATTTTCACCAGAATCACTAGGGATCTGCCCATTGATGTTAAGAACGTTCCCTGACATTTTGGAATTCAGTGGTTGTAGTTTTCAACAGCTATTGCATTAAATACAGAGAAATACCATTGAAATGAGTATGCAGATTTGCTTTGCTCTGCCAAAAACTCATTAATGGAGTAACCTGGATGGCTCAGTGGATTTCTAATGAAATATAGAGGCTCACATAGGTAGTTCTCCTAAAATTTATCCCAGGTCAGTAGTGATAGAAAGCTGTAACCATTTGTTTTAAAGTTCACGTGAAATGGACCTGGAGTAACGCATGGGAGGGTGTTTCAGTCTAAATGTGACAGGTGCTAATTTTAAAAACTACAATTGCAAATATCTCAAATTAGCATCCATGAAAATTTCAGAGAGAGAGGGGACTGTTGAAATTTAACTCCCCTCTTCTCCTAAATTGCCTATCTTGCAAAATATAGACCAGTAATTCTTCACTAGTGGAAGTGAAAGTTCAGAGAAAGCTCAGGTATTTTTATCTGTTCATCTATCTCCCTCTTAGAGTAGGATTCAATGACTTGGTGGTCAGAAGATCTGAGCCCTTTCTACACTACTCCTTCCACCTGTGGACCTGCATGTGTGCTGAACTGTGCATCCTTTTTTTCCTGCTGTAGACAAAGTCTCCAGGTCAAAGTTGAAGGACACTGGTCAGAGTAGTGTAGGAAAGCTAGCACTGCTGCTGTGATGTTATGCTCAGGAATTCAGTCATCAGGGTTGTCTGTCTTTCACCAGAACTAAAACCATTTATACTTTTTTAAAATTACAGGTTGTGTGAATAAGGTGCTACAAAAATGGCTTGAAGCAAACATGATGGACAGGTCTAGACAATAACTTATCCTAGCCACAAACACCCATATATCAATAACTTTACTATTTCAGTCCTCATCTTCCTTCTCCTGATAAGATACTGCCAGTTATATGGTGGTTTTGTGATGTGGAAAATGTCTGCTAATTTTGCTCGTATAGCTTAAAACAAAATTTTGGATTCTAGAGATGAAAGGTTCACAAATTAGCATACTACCATCTGAAGTACTTTGAATGATCACACTAACAGTCAATAATATCACTTTTGTTGGCTAGCTTCTTACATAGTAATAAACTCAATAGCACATTTTGGCAAATGTTATTCTAATCTTTTCCCTCTGAGTTCAATCCAAAATTTACTAGTTTGCTTTCCCTATGTAATCCCAGAGTGCCGTCATCACCTCTGATATGATTGAGATGATTTTCTCCAATAGCCCAGAGCAGCAGCTCTCAGCCACTCAGAAATTCCGGAAGCTACTTTCAAAAGGTGAGTACTGAAGCTACTTAGAGTTGTAACGTTGAGGTGGGGGGGATATGTTTTATATTCCAGCTAGTATAATAGAATTATAGAAGATTAGGGTTGGAAGAGACCTCATGAGTTCATCTAGTCCAACCCCCTGCTCAATGCAGGACCAACCCCAACTAATGATCCCAGCTAGGGCTTTGTCAAACCGGGCCTTAAAAACCTCTAAGGATGGAGATTCCACCACTTCCCTAGGTAACCCATTCCAGTGCTTCACTACCCTCCTAGTGAAATAGTTTTTCCTAATATCCAACCTAGCCCTCCCCCACTGCAACTTGAGACCATTACTCCTTGTTCTGTCATCTGCCACCACTGAGAACAGCCTAGTTTCATTCTCTTTGAATGCCCCTTCAGGTAGTTGAATATTGCTATCAAATCCCCCCTCACTCTTCTAGTAACGGGGTAGTGAACTGTCTTTGTGACATGAAAGATATCTTAGCACCATATTCTTCAAACCCCTGCCAGTCTCACTACATATTCTAGCATCCAGGCAGTAATTCCTTCATGACATATATAGGAACTTTCCTGAACATGCTTTTTCAAAAACAACAACCCTACATCTTGAGCAAATGCCTCTGCAGATTCCTATATGCTCATGCCCACCAGGGAGTGCTGGTTTAGAGCCTTTTGGAAAGCGTTGATTATTAAGACTACTTGAAAGCCCCAGCTCAGAACCACATTTTCAGTGTGACAGGTTAAAAGTATCTGTGGGTCTGACTGTTCCTGTCTTGGCTGCTGTCTCCTCTGGTTTGGACTCTATAATCCTCCCCCATCCTCCTTTTATTTCATTTGTTATGCTAGTTTTTTATTACTTTAAAAGAAAGCGTTTTAATTTTTATTTTTAGTTCCTCCTTTTGTGGCTTGCCCTGTTTCCTGGCATTACTGTTATAGATCCTCACTGTAACCAGTGTTGTGTGCTTTTTGGACACTAAGCCACTTCAGGGTCACAGTCAGCTTCATAGCTACTGATACCTCCACTTGAGTGACTTCCCACCTCTGGGACTGCAGAGTCCCACAGGAAGTTGGGCTTTAAATCTTGTGCCTCTTATAAGGCTAAAATATTGATCAACTGGTATGCCTTTGGCACTTGAATAGATCACTCCTTGAGGCGGAACTCCACCTGTGCAAGCTTTATCCTTTCAGCCAGAAGAAAAAGATATTCACTTCAAAGCACTCCTTAGTACACTTGCATTCCTCAGATCCAAATAGTTTAGATTATCATGGGTTTCTTATGCTTTGAGGCTTATGGTACCCTGACTGAAGCAGAGGAATAGGGAGTATTGTCAAGAATGGATAGCCTTATCGTTCAGCTTGTGGGTGTGCCACAGGCTTTCTAGTGTAATTTATGGTCAGATCCCTCAATCTGCGTCTTGGGTCCCCATCTGTAAAATAGGGATAATACTTCCCTACCCTGTGAGTGTAAATCATTCATTTATTATTGTGGTAGCACCTAGAAACTCTGATTAGGCCATTAGACTAGGCACATGTGACAGAACAATCCCTGACCCAAAGAGTTTATAATCTAAGATAGAGAACAAGTGAATAAAACAAAGAAATAGAGTTGGGGAGGCAAGGTAAAAAGTGAAACAATCACAGTTAGTCACAATATTCACTAATGTTTGTGAGGACCTCAGTTATGATGGTTTTCGAGGCCATATGAATATCCTAGAATCATAGGTTTTTAGGAGAAGGAACTGTTGTGATCTAGTCTGACTGCTTGTATAACATAGGCCATATAATTTCACTTTGTAATTTCTGTGTTAAACTCAGTGCCCTCTAGTTGAATTAGAGCCTGACTTTTAGAAAGACATATTTTCTTGATTTAAATTTTTCAAATAGAGAATTGTAAATGGTTTAACTTAATCTGCACCTTATTTCCAGTTTGAATTTGCCAAGCTTTAACGTCTGACCATTGACTCTTGTTATGTCTTTGTCAGGTAGATTAAAGATACCTCTACTCTCAGATATTTTCTACTCAATTATAGTCCATGATGATATCACTTATTACATTTCTTCAATAAACTAGGTAGCGGTCACTGATGGAACTGTCTAAGAGACACCATAGGCAACACAGGTTTTGGGGATGTTTTGTAACTGTTGGGAAAGTCTGAACTTTGCACACGAATTGAAGTTCTGGTTTTGATTATAGTTCTGTTGGTTTTCAGCATAGAGCAGAGGTGGGCAAACTTTTTGGCCTGAGTGCCACACCGGGGATCTGAAACTGTTTGGAGGGCCAGGTAGGGAAGGCTGTGCCTCCCCAAACAGCCTGGTCCCTGCCCTCTATCCGCCCCCTTCCACTTCCCGCCCCCTGACTGCCCCCCTCAGAACCTCTGACCCATCCAACCCCCCCACTCCTTGTCCCCTGACTGCTCCCTCCTGGGAGAATCTAGGAATAAAGAATGTAGATCACCCTTAGAAGATGGTATCCTGGGATAAAGTGACACTGAAAAGGACTTGGGGATAATGGTAGATAACCAGTTGAATATGAGCTCCAGATATGATGCTGTATCTATGAGGGCAAACATGATCCTTGGATTTGTAAGAAGTAGACTGTCAAGTAGGAGTAGGGAAGTGTTATTACCTCTGTACGTGGCATTAGACTATTGCTATAGAATAGTCTGTCCGCTTCTGGTGTCAACACTTCAAAATGGATGTTGAAAAATTGGAAAAGATTCAGAAGATGCTACAGGAATGATTTGAGATCTGGAATACCTGCCTTATCATGAGAGACTTAAGAAACTTGGTCTATTTTAGTTTATCCAAGAGAAAGTTAAATGACTTGACTATGGGCTAAAAGTGCCTCATGGAGAAGAGATTTCTGATAGTAGATGGCTCTTTATGCATTTTCTGCTAAATGAATGAGATCCAATGGTTGAAAACTAAAGCTAGACAAATTTAGTCTAGAAATAAGGTGTAAAATTTCAAATTAGGGTAATCAACCATTGGAACAACTTTCTTATGGGTGTGGTGGATGCTCCATCACTTGACGTCTTTAAATGAAAAGACCGGATCTTTTCTAAAAGACAAACTAAAGGGCAAAAAGAAGTTATGGTCTTGATGCAGAAATTCCTGTGGGAGGTTTTATGGCCTGTATTATTCAGGAAGTCAGACTCAATGATTGTAATCGTCCCTTGTGGCCTATAATCTATGACTATTAAAAGAAGAGGAGATGGTTTGGGCTGTTTTATCCTCTCAACAACAACAATTGGACCTAGGCGATGCTTGTGTGGCCCAAACATTCTGCTTTCTGGAAAATTGTAAGACAGCTGCTCCACATGCACATATGTCAAAATGACTCTGCAGAGGAAGTAGTCTTTCTTTTTCATAAATGATCTTGTTGGTTTTATGAATCAGCTTCTTTTCGTGTGTGTGTGTTTTCTCCCCCACCCACCCCCAGAATCATGGTGCTGGATTCCACTTTCTGTGGCAGATGTAAATCTCTGTCCTTGATATGGGCAAAATAATGTTGGTGTAAAATGTAATTTTCTTTGACAAAGAGAGAAATTAACATAATGGGATTTTGGTAGTGTCCCTTGGGAATTTCCATGCAAAGAGATTCATGTATCTAATTTCACATTCTATTTTAAACAGAGCCTAATCCACCAATAGATGAAGTGATCAGCACACCGGGAGTGGTGGCCAGGTTTGTGGAGTTCCTCAAACGAAAAGAAAATTGTACATTACAGGTGCACAATATTCCCCCCCCTCTATTTTATGAATGGAGTTGGTGAGCATGAAAATTAATGTCGGGATGTTAGTAGCTAAAAGCAGGTACACATTAAGCAAGCCACCACCTTCCTCCCAGGCTATGACAATGAAACTGAATCTTAACTCAAAGGACTCCTGTGATTTCAGCTTTAGGCCTCTGAGAAGAGGCTGAGTATGTCAGATCATAGTATGGTGGCTAGGATGGGGACCACCACATTGACTTTCTTCTGTATCAGAAATAGGATTTGAATGCTGGCCTGGAAAGATGAAATACCAGTGAACTATTCCACGTTGTCTTGTTTCTCCTTTGTGTGATTGCACATGTCCAGTCCACTTCAGGTATGTGCATGCCCAACACACCAGAGTTTCTTTGGCATGACCTGCCAAGGTGACGCATGCATCCTCTGCTGCCTTGTGTTGCTGCATAATCGTATACAGTGCGGAGCCACCCTAGGTCCCCCTGATTTCCTTCTTACCACCTGTGATCAGTAGCTGGAGCATGTCAGCTTGCTTCCGCAAGATTTCATCCCTTACAGGGAATGTCTTAGCTTTCTGTAAATAGTTAATGGTACTTGTTAGATAGTTAAATTAATATAAATTTCATTTGTTATTTTTCTTTCTTTTCCTTTGGCATTGGTTCACTATTGTTACGGGGTGCCAGAGCCCTGTACCAAGATATGCCTTGGTCTCCGGTGTTTAAACCTTGTGCTGGCTGCAAAAATTGAAGCTGCTGACCGACCCTCATTTAGAGACTGCTGCCAAATTTGCGGAGACTTTAAGCCTTGGATGAACAAAGACAGAGGCAAGATTACCTGCATCAGCCTTCTGAGTCTTCCTTCTTGGGGCATGCACTGAGTACTTCAGCATAAGTTGAGAATTGTCCCACTGGACATTGCCTTGGAATGCCTGCACCAATCCTCTTCCCTGGTGACGAAGAAGCACAAGAGGTTGGAATCACCCAAGGAGCTAAGACTTAGCTCCGCTAAATGATTGAAGTCCCTGGTAAGTACTCAGGAGGACAGGGAGTGTGTCCTCTGGCAAGAGATCCTCTCTGGTACCAACCTGTTTGAATACTTCTGTGCAACAACATCAGCAGCAAGAAAGCCTCATGGTACCGATGATGCTGGCCTACGCAGCAGCACAAGATCTACTCTGCCTTTCAGTACCAGACTGCCCAGTGGTACAGGAGATACTTTGGTACCAGGTGAGCTATCTTCAGGACCTGGGGATGGACTTACCTCAGGCTTGTGGTCAGTCCTTAGTACATTGAGTGTCCAGCGTTTTCTCAACCTGTGCCATTTAGGAGTGAACCTACCCTGGTACTGATATCCCTGTTACTGCTATATCAGGAATGGCACCCATAGACGTTGACACTGCTTGATGTAGCGCACTACCATGGTCAGTTGACTCAGGGTCGTCTTCAGAGTCGGAGTTAAATTCTTGTGCCCTTCCCTTCTGAGAGAGATGATGACAGTCCCCTTTTTCATTGAGGGAGTTTCATTACTGGTGCCTATTGCATGTCCCAAGACAGTTCAGATTAAGGGAACATGGCTGGGGTCCTATGCCATACCCATAGCCCTATTGGAAACCTTGGGGCATATCTCCTAGTTCCAGATCTTCCCATTTTAGATCTACTGCCAGGTGGCATGCTAATTCACGTGATGAGGTCCAGGAGTATGTCTTCGGTACTGAGCAAAACCCTGTAAGCCTCTGAGCTATGAAACATCCACTCACTACAGTGCAGGAGGATCAGCCTAAGCCTCTTTTGCATTTCTCTTTGTCATTGCCTGATGAGATTGTTGCTCCTGGAGATACATCACTAGTCTAAGATGACTACGGGGCTTAGAGAGACCTTTTAAAGAGAGTAGCTACCTCTCTGATATCCCTGTTGAGGTAGTCCAGGAGAGTCCTCATGGACTTGTGGACATTCTGGAGTTAGCAGGTCATTCTAGAGTCTCTCTCCCTATCAACAAGGCCATCCTAGAGCCTATAAGGTCCTTGTGGCATATGCCATCCTTGCTGCCTCCAACAGTCAAGAGAACAAAAAGAAGGTACTATATCCTTTCTCAAGACTATGAACATCCCTCGTCAGGTTATTTGGTGTCTTGACAGTAAATGAGTGTGTGTCAGGGTTGTCCCCCTTCTACCCCAAAGGACAAAGATGCAAAGAATTTGACATTTTTGGTAGGAAAATGTATTACATGTCTGGTCTACAATTTCACATTGCTAACCAACAAGCATTGTTGGCCAGGTATGACTTCTCTGTCTGGGATAATATGCAGAAATTCTTAGATAAGTTGTCAGAGGATGCGAGACAAGAATTCCAGGCTCTGTTACACTAAGGGCAAGCTGGTGGCTCAGACCTCTCTGCAAGCATCCTTAGGGCAGATTTAGTGGCTAAAGCCATGGCATCTGCAGTATCTATGCACAGATGTTTATGGCTTCAGTCCTTGGGTTTTCCACAGGCGGTCCAGCAGAGGATACAGGCTTTCCCCTCCGAAGGTCCTATGTTCTTGTAGAAGCTAGATGAGATGCTCCACGGTCTTAAAATTTGAGGACCACATTGAAATTATTGGGAATTTACATACCATTCCTTAAAAGAAAGCATTTCCCCCTTCAGTTTCTACATAGATACCTGCCGTTTCCACTGAGACAGCCTGACCAATCTAGAAAACAAGGAAAGAACCATGAGAGAAGACCAATTCCTTATCAGTTTTCTTCAGCAGATTCTTCCAGACAATCAGGGAAACCCAAACTGTCTGTTGAATGATCTTGTCAAGCACAGAGTACCAGATCTCATCATTCAAGTTTCTCCTTTCTCTATTTTTTCCAGCAGGGTATCCTGCTTCCTATTTGCTTGCTCGCATATTACCACAGATGCTGGGTCCTAAGTAGGGAGGAATGGGGATACACCTGCCAGTATATTTCCATCTCTTCCTCCTTGACCCGTCCCTCTTTAGGGACCATTGTCATGAGGGTGTCGTCTGAGAAATGCAGTCTCTTCTCTGTTGGGAGCTCTAGAAGAGGTTATCACCCTCCCCCCACTGAGGGAAGGGTTTTTAATCATATTACTTCCTGATTCCAAAAGCAAAATGAGGTCTCAGGCCATCCTCCATGGGAAGTTTGAACAAATATATAAAGGAAATAAGGTTTTGAATGGTTGCCCTGGCCACCATCATCCCCTCCCTGGATCCCGGTGACTGGTATGCTGCTCTTGACTTGAAGGACTCATATTTCTATGTGGCAATCCATCCAAGCCTCCAGAAATTCCTAAGACTTCTGGTCAACAACATCTGTTATCAGTTTACGGTCCTACGCTTTGACCTGTCTGCTGCCATGCAAGTATTTACAAAATGCACGGCAGTGGTTGCAGGATTCCTAAGGAAACAAAGTGTGCAAGTATTTCCTCACCTACATGACTGGCTGTTATGAGATCTATGCAGGGTCTGTTGCCTCTTTGGAGTTCGGCTCTGTTGATTAATGAGGACTAATCAGTCTTCTTCCCAGTTCAGAGAATGAATTATAGGAGCAATCCTGGATTCTGCAGTAGCCAGGGCATTCCTAATCTCAAACCAGATTCTTGACAATGTTAAACATTTTCATAGATCTAAAAGCTCATCTGTTTATAACAGTAAAAAATTGCCTCAGACTACTGGGACACGTGACCTCCTGCATGTATGTGGTCATCTCGAAGTTGCCAGGCTGGTTAAAGTCAGTTTGAACTTGTCATGCAGTGACAGTACCTGCAGGAGTACTCGCTCTCCATCTGATGGCCTGGATGCTCCATGAGTAAGGCAGAGGGTTCAGGGAATGTGCAAAACACCCTCTACTAGATAAGCTTATATGTTGAAGTGGAAATGAGTCTCCTTATGGTCAACAAGGCCTATTGATTAGTTTAATCAGAATTCACCTGGCAGCTATTTTTACTTTCCACCTCCAATTGCAGGCTGTTCAGTATTTTCTGATTCTGCCAGTCTGATTCTTAAAGGGTCTGGTCAGGTTATATCCCCATGTCATAGATCCCATTTCTTCCTGGGACTTAAATGTGGTGCTAAGTCACTTGATGCGTCCTCCCTTTGAACCCATGGCTATTTGCTGCATCTCTCTATGAAAGTAGCATTTTTTGGCAGCTATTACCACCGTGGAAAGAGTGATGCAGTTATGAGCTTTGGTAGCTGAACCTCTTTGTGCAGATTTTTATAAGGAAAAGTTGTACTTTCATCCACATCTGAAATTTCTGACTAAAGTAATATCGTAATTCCACCTCAATCAAGCCATATATTTATGAACTTTCTTTCCTAAGTCCTATTTTCATAAGGATGGAGAGAGACTGCATACCTTGGTGCTAGAAGGGCATTGGCTTTTTACTTAGAATGAGGTCTTTCAGATCTTCATCACAGTTGTTTGTGTCAGTTGCAGACAAGATGAAAGGCTTTACAGTCTCAATGCAGAAGATTTCATTCTGCATTACGTATGTGCCTTGATATTGCTGATATTCCCTCTCCAAGCAGAGTGGTAGTTCCCACTACAAAATCTCAAGCAGCTTCTGGAGTGTTTTTGGCTCAAGTGCCTATAGCAGATATTTGTAGAGTTGCAACTTGGTCATCGGTACCTACCTTTACAACTCATTATGCTATATCTCAGCAGTCCAGAGATGTTGCCAAGTTCAGATGAGTAGTTCTTCAATCCTCGTTCAGGTAGACTTTGGAACCTGCCTCTGGATTGAACTACTTATGAGTCACCTGAAGTGGAATGGCATGTGCAGTCACATGAAGAAAACACAGTTACTGACCTGTTCTGTAGCTGTTGTTCTTCGAGATTTTGCACATGTCCATTCCACGACTTACCCGTCTGTCCGGTAAGAAGGAACTGGGGAGACAGGGTCTGTGGTGGCTTCACCTGTTATACCATTGTGTAACAGTATGAGGGAGCAGAGAGTGCATACGCCACCCCGACAGGTATCACTGATGGAAAAATCTCTGTCTCTAGTGCACTGGGTGTGTGCACACCTGAAGTGGAAGGGACATGGGCAACACATCTCGAAGATCAACAGTTACAGAGCAGGTTAGTAACTGTTTTTATGCCAATCCAGAATGAAAAATTTAGACCTGAATATAGATAACTTACAAGGTGATAAAGGTAGGAAATCTGTAACTTTTCTTGAGTTAGTTTTGGAAATGTGATTATGGTTTAGAATAGACGTTAATCTCCTTGTCACAAGTCTATTCCTTGGGAATTCCTTTCACTTTCACTCTGGTTCATTGTAGCTGGAATTTTTTCCTGGGCAGTAGAAAATAGAGGGAAAGGAAGGAAATCTGGCCTAACCATACCAAATCTACACAGATTAATGGTAGTTTAATAAAATAAGTGGGGTAGAATAAATGTTCTTTCAAAATTCATAAAATAACAGGTACTTTTTCAGTGCAGTGTGCAGGTTAAATGCTGCCTTATGGAGTTCTTCAGTACAGGCCAGGGTTTCTTTCCTCTGTAATAGAAGGGTGTGATATATTAGGATCTCTTCACACAATACTCTTGCGCTAGATGGCCTCCACTGTAATGGGAAACACTGCTTCTTCTTTGAGCAGTATCCTGATGGATGCTCCACTGTAGGTGTATCTGCATCCCTCTGCTGCTGATCAGAGAATTTTGGTAGCAGTGTCCATTTGACCTGTGCATCTGCTGTCTTTTATTGCCCTCCCCCCCACCCCCACCCCCCCGGGTCTCCCAAGAGGCTAACCAGCATTGCGCATGTGAACTCTTCTCAGTTCCTTCTCAACTGCCTGTGGCTAGAGATGGAGCTTTAGCTGACTGTTAGTGGATCATTGCATTCTATAGAATTATTAATTTTCTCTAATCTTTTAGAGCTCCTTTTTCTTTTTTCACTTTTCACTTTTATTTATTTATATAGCTTAAAAAAAGCCCTTTATGTTAAACTTTCTTTTTCTTTGCCCTACCCCCTTTTATGGACAGAGTATGTCTGGTTCACTGGGCTTCAAGAAGTGTCTCATTTGCAAAGAATCTGTCCCAGTGACTGACTGACGTTCACAGTGCGTCTGCTGCCTGAGAGAACCACATTTCACAGAAGTGTGGTTTTGGCCAACAACTGAAACCCAGATCCAGAAGGGATAGAGAACTGAGACTCAAGCTTCTCCTAATGGAAGTGGCCCTCCAACGACCCTCAAAGCCGCACCGAGACTCCGGATGGTGAGAATCCTCACCACAACTCTCTATATCTGAGGGAGATGAGCTTAAAAAGTTAACCATGAGCCACTGTCACAAGACCTCTATTAAAAAGGCCTGTGAGTCCTCACAGCAAGCCCTGACCGAGCCGAAAAGTATCTCTGGCTCCCTCAGTATCATCGGTACTGACAGCACTGAAGCCATCTAAATCTGGTACCAAGAGCTCACACAGTACTACCCTGACAGAACATGTTTGGCTACCTAAGGACCCAACGGGCACTAGCAAAGAATCATTGGTACTGTCTGGGTGCAAGAAAACTAGAGAATCCATCATAGGGAAGGCTCCTTCAGTGCAGACATCAACGTTGATACCGTTGTCTGCATGCCATGCACCAGTGGACCTTGCGATCAGGACGGCATCACCAACTCCTTCAGTGCATATGTCTCAGTACTGCCAAACGCTACTGGTTCCACTGACCGTAGCACTGTCGGACTTCCGGCACGCGACAGACCTTTTGTCTGACAAACTGGATTCACCTCTGGTTGGTACCCGGGCCCCGCTGCCGAGTCCACCCAGAGCTCCAGACTTACCAGTGATGACATGCCATGCACCCCCATTTTTGAGTGCTGAGTCAGACAGTGAACAAGAGGACATAATCTCCCACCACTCCCGGAAGTGGCCAGCTTGTCCCTGCGGCCCCTGAAGAGGCTAGGGGGCTTTGCATGTTGTCCCCACCCTGAGCGCTGACTCTGCAGCTCCCATTGGCTGGGGACTGCAACTAATGGGAGCTGTGGGGGTGGCACTTGCAGGAGCAGTGTGGGACCCAGGGCAGGCAGGGAGCCTGCCTTAGCCCTGTTGTGCTGCCGCCTGAGGTAAGCGCCTCCCAGCCAGAGCCTGCACCCTGCACTCCCTTCTGCACCCGTACCCCAGCCCAGAGCCCACACGCTTTGCCCTCAGCCCCAGCATGGTGAAAGTGAGATGAGGGTGTGGGAGAGCGAGCAACAGAGGGAGGGGGGATGGAGTGAGTGGGGTGGGGCCTCGGGTAAGGGGCAGGGAAGGGGGAGTGGCAAGGGTGTTTGGGTTTGTGTGATTAGACAGTTGGCAACCCTAGGCCCTTCTCACCCTCTTAGTGGCCTTACTGGGACCTTTGGCAGGCATATAGACACCGGGCGTCCCGTGGCTCTAGCTCGGCCTATCAGGAGCCCATGAGACCCCTCCTTCGGCTGTTGTGTTGAGGATGTCTGAGCCCCCTGACCAGTTAGGAGAGGAACAGGAGCCTAAAGTCAAGGAGGAGATTACCAAGCAGACCAACTTCTCATCTTCATTGCCAGATGAGAGAGTGATGCCCCCTCCTCTGTCGTTGGCAGATGACTTCAAGCTTTTCCATGAGCTAGCTCAGAGGGTGGCAGAAGCATTACAACTACCATTACAAGAGGTGACCAGGTCACACCATAAGCCTATTGGACATTCTGCACGCCTCTGCATTGTTCAGAGTAGCCCTTCCTAATAACGAGGCCTTCTTGGAACCTGCAAAACTCATATGGCAGACCCCAGCATTGGTCCTGCCAACATGTAAGCAGGACAATTTAAATTATTACCTGCCAGCAAAAGATACGGACTTTCTCTTCTCTCAGCTGCGCGCCCCTTCCCTCCCAATTTGATCATTGTGGATGTGGTGAATTCAAGAAGCTGTCAGCATCACCTGAAATCCACCTTCTATGACTGGGACTACCTTAATCTTTTTGGCAGAAAAATATTTTCAAGGAGGTCACTTTGGCGATGATTATTCCAATGTTAGAAAAAGGAGACTGGTTCACAGCCTCAACCTCCAAGATGCTTATTTCCACATTTCGATCATACCATGTCACAGAAGATATTTCAGATTCACCCTAGGCCAGGACCACTACCAGTACAGGATACTCCCTTTTGGCCTCTCATTCCCCCCTCCAAGTATTCTCCAAGGGCCTCTCTGTGATGGCAGCTCACCTACACTCCCAGGGCATTATGCTCTACCTTACCTGAATGATTATCTCCTCAGGGGGCATTCCTTTGTCGAAGCCCAGCAAGTTATCCATACCACTCTGGATCTATTCAAGAATCTGGGCCTACAAATCCATGCACAAAAATCAACAATAATCCCGATACAGAGACTAGAATTCATAGGAGCCAATCTCTACTCTGAGTGAGAGCGCTCCTCCCACAACACAGATTCCTCAGTCTCGCCACACTTATAAAGACAGTGCAATCCAGCCCTCAGATATCGGCCAGACATTGCCTTCAGCTTCTGGGGCACATCAGTGATAGCTCATGCCAGACTTTGCATGAAATGTCTCCAAGCATAGTTCAGTTCAGTTTGGAGACTGAACAAAGACAACATAGACAAACTCCTGTTGATGCTCACCAAAATCAAACCACGCCTGCACAGTGCTGCCTCGGCTCCACCCCGAGCCCCAGTTTGCAGCTCCCATTGGCTAGAAACCGGGGGTGGTGCCTGCAGGCGGAGGAAGCACATAGAGCTAGGAGCTGAGGAAGGGGATTCCCTTTCGCCCTTCCGGGGAGGGCCCTCACCCCCCCGGTAAGCACTGCCCTGCACCCCAGCCCTGAGCCTCCTCCCAAACTCCTATTGCTGAGGGGCGGGGGGGGGGGGGGGGAGCGACACTGCCCCAGCAGCAGCCATGCCTGAGCTGCTCAGGCGGCTCCCAGGCCATCCGGGCTGCTGCAGAAGTTATGGAAATCCACGGAATCTGTGACCTCTGTGACAAACATGGAGCCATAGTCATGATGGACAATATAGTGTGCAAGTATTCCATAAACCATCAAGGAGGTGCTAGGTTACCCTCTCTTTGTATGGAAGCACTAAAGCTCTGGAACTGGTGTATTTCCCACAATGTTACAATATCAGTGGCTTACCTACCAGGAGTACTCAGCACAACAGTGGACAGTCTCAGCCACAAATTCCCACATGACCACGAGTGGGAGATAGACTCAGTGATACTCATGACTTACTCCAACAATGGGGGACACTAATAGTAGACTTCTTTGCTACTTACCAGAACAAGAAATGTGCATAGTACTGCTCCAAAGCAGGCATCAGCCAGCAGTTCGTGGGGGATGCTCTCCTTCTCTCATGGGAGAAAGGCCTTATTTACGCCTTTCCCCCATTCCCTCTATTGCTGAAAGTCTTGTTGAAAATAAAGAGAGAAAAAGCAATCATACCGATTGCTTCCACCTGGCCAAGATAGTCATGGTACCCTTAGCTGGCACAACTGGTGCTGTGTCCACCAGTGACTCTTCCAACCACTTCTTACCCCCTCTCCCAGAATGAGAGATGTACTCTCCATCCCAACCTACAGATATTATGGTTCAAAGCCTGCTCTTTCATGGTTCCAGCACATAGAAACATTCTGCTCTGAAGAGGTACAGGAAGTGATATTACACAACAGGAAAGTGACTACCCCTCATACTTACCTACAGATGCGGATTAGATTCTGGATCTGATGCCAGTCCAAAAAGTCACCCTGGATACAGTCACTTTACCCGTAGTCCTAGACTATTTGCTGAATTTCAAGAAATCAGGATTGTCTTAGCTGGCTGAAAGTACACTTAGCAGCAATAGTGACCTTCCACCAGTAGGTAGAAGAGTACTCAGTTTTTTCTCACCGACTATAAAGAGGTTTTTCAAGGCCATATCAAACTTCTTTCCACAATCTAGGCTTCCTACCCGACAATGGGATCCCAATCTACTATTAAAAGGACTGATTAGACTGCCCTTTGAACGCATGGCCACTTGTTCTTTAACTCACCTTTCCATGAAGATGGCATTCCTGATCGCCATTACCTTGGCAAGAAGGATAGGGAGAGAGCGGCCTTGATGTCGCATTTCCTCTTCACAGTATTCTTTCCTGATAGTCGCACTTAGACTGCATCCGAAGTTCACCCCCAAAGTAACTTCCACATTTCATGTGAACCAACTCATTCATTTTCCAGCCTTTTATCCCAAACCTCACCAGGATAATAGGGAAGCCATCTTCCATATGCTCAATGTAAGGAGAGCTTAGGCCTTCTATTTGTACAGGACAAGGGTTTTTAGAAAGTCTCCAAGACTCTTCCTCTCCATCGTGGACAGGTCTAGAAGCCCAGTGATTTCAGCTCAGAGACTCTATAAATGAGTCTTGGACTGTATCAAACTCTATCAGATTCACAATTTAGCACTCCCATTTACAATCTACACACATTCTGCAAGATCTGTCGCCTTCTCCAAGGGTATCCCTATCAAAAATCTGCAGAGCATCTACCTGGGCATCTGCACATACATTTTGCAGAACACTGACATCCTGGGGGACTCTGCTGCAGATGCCACGGTACCATCATCCATCACAGACTTGACTCCAAAGCCCCAGCCTTCAGTGGAAGATACTGCTTGGGAGTCACCTACAGTGGAGCATTCATAGGGACACTATTTGAAGAAGAGAAGAAGTTACCCACCCTGTGCAGTAACAGTGGTTCTTTGAGATGTGTCCCCCTCTGGGTGCTCCATGACTCACCTTCCTCCCCTCTACTTCAGAGTTCTCATCATACACTCTGCAACAGAGACGGAACTGAAGAGGGTTCGCCTGCACAATGCTGGTTAGCCTCATGGCAGACCACAAGGGGGAGGCAATGCATGCGCAGGCTAAACAGACGCTGCTACCAAAATTCTCCGATCAGCAGCGCAGGGATGCAGATACACCTACAGTGGAGCATCCGTAGGGACACACATCTCAAAGAACCATCATTACTGCACAAGGTGAATAACTTCTTCAGATTGGAATTTGTAATCTCCATGGACCACTTTTCTGTATGTAAGATAAGAATAGGTGAAATAGTGCTTCATTATGCGTAGATGCAGTCCTCCACGCCCAGACACATTCTAAATGCAGCCCTAAATTGGGCAAAATTTTGGCTCCCTTACTGTGCAAATTACATCTCCTGTGATTAAATCTATACTGAGCATTGAGGGGCAAAATGCAAACTAAGTTAAGCTGATAAACTGGGCTGTAGAGAGATGTTTTTTTCCCTGTGGGGCATCAGGTGCTCCATGATCTGTTACACCTGGAAAAAGAATGAGGAGTACTTGTGGCACCTTAGAGACTAACAAATTTATTTGAGCATAAGCTTTCGTGGGGTAAGCGATGACTGCCCTGTCTCCCAAGATCTCTGAGAGTGAGGTATCATCCTTCAGGGTAGGTCATAGATCCTTGATGATGCACTGGAGAGGTTTTAGTTAGGGGCTGAAGGTGGTGGCTAGTGGCGTTCTGTTACTTTCTTTGTTGGGCCTGTCCTGTAGTAGGTGACTTCTGGGTACTCTTCTGGCTCTGTCAGTCTGTTTCTTCACTTCAGCAGGTGGGTATTGTAGTTGTAAGAACGCTTGATAGAGATTTTATAGATGCTTGTCATCAAGGATCTACAGCCTATCCTGAAGGACGATCCCTCACTCTCACAGATTTTGGGAGACAGGCCAGTCCTCACTTACAGACAGCCCCCACAACCTGAAGCAAATACTCACCAGCAACCACATGATAAAAACACTAATCCAGGAACCTATCCTTGCAACAAAGCCCGTTGCCAACTCTGTCCGCATATCTATTCAGGACACTATCATAGGACCTAATCACATCAGCCACACTATTGGAGGCTCGTTCACCTGCACATCTACCAATGTGATATATACCATCATGTGCCAGCAGTGCCCCTCTGCCATGTACATTGGCCAAACCAGACAGTCTCTACGCAAAAGAATAAATGGACACAAATCAGACGTCAAGAATTATAACATTCAAAAACCAGTTGGAGAACACTTCAACCTCCCTGGTCACTGAAATACAGACCTAAAAGTCTCAATTATTCAACAAAAAAAACTTCAAAAACAGACTCCAACGAGAAACTGCAGTACTAGAATTAATTTTCAAATTGGACACCATTAAATTAGGCTTGAATAAAGACTGGGAGTGGATGAGTCATTATACAAACTATAAACTATTTCCCCATGTTAATTCTCCCCCTACTGTTGCTCACACCTTGTCAACTGTTTGAAATGGGCCATCACTACAAAAGTTTTTTTTTTCTCCTGATGATAATAGCCCACCTTAATCAATTAGTCTCATTAGAGTTGATATGGCAACACCCATTTTTTCTCTGTATATATGTATATCTATATCTGTCTTCCTACTGTATTTTCAACTGCATGCATCTGATGAACTGGGCTTTGGCCCATGAAAGTTTATGCTCAAATAAATTTCTTAGTCTCTAAGGTGCCACAAGTATTCCTCATTCTTTTTGCTGATACGAACTAACATGGCTACCACTCTGAAACCTATTACACCTGGGTTATTCCTCCTCATCTTCAGAGCAAGGAGCTCTTTTCTTCCTCCCCTCCCCCCCCAAAATAACCAAAAATACAGGAAGACTTCCCTCTAGCTTCACAATGTAGTTACTTGCAAGAGAAGCTGTTCAAATAAATGATTGCCTCACTTGAAGAAACAGAAGGTTTTGCTATGCCTCTCTGTCTCCAGGCAAGAGCTTTTTCCGTTATTTTTTTCGTCTTCTTGATGCCCCCAGTTGGCAGAGAGTTTTTGAGAACAGGAGTCTGCCAGATATTACCTGTTTTGTCCTCGTTCACAGTGTAGCAGAGCTAGCTAAGATCAAAGGGGCTTCTGTTTGCAGCCCAGCTGTACGGTAATGCACTGCCTCTCCCACTCTGCAGTAATGTGGTAGGCATACTTTCAGCTGCTTGGGATAGAAATTTGGGACAGCTTTGTAGAATCTCCAAGCCAGTAGCTCCTTGTTACTCAGTGCCCTCCGCCAAGGTGAAACCTGGCAACAAGTGCTGACTCAAACAGCAGCAACTTAGCAGGCAAGCCTTTAGTTGCTTGGAGTAGAAATTAAGTAGCAGGAGCTGGCATTTTGAAAAAAATGATCTGGGATGAATTATGGTATCCAGGAGTTGTAACCCACTGTGCAAGATGCCCTATCAATTTCAGCCTGCCATAGTAACCAGGTGTGTTGCCCCTGATGTTCCAGAAAGGGTATGTCTACACAGTAAAGAAAAACCAGCTGACTTGGGCTGCGGGGCTGTTTCATTGCTGTGTGGAATTCTGGGCTTGGGCTGGAGTCCAAGCTCTTGGACCCTCCCATCCTGCAGGGTTCCAGAGCTCAGCTTCCAGCCAGAGCCCGGAAGTCTACACAGCAAAGAAACAGCCCTGCAGCCCAAGCCCTGCAAGCCCAAGTCGGCTGGGACAGGCCAACCATGGGTCTTTTTTTGTTGTGTAGACATACCCAAAGAGCCTTAGCTAGTCCTTGTTGTTGGTATCTTGAACTCTCTCCTTCAGTTTAAAAGAAACAAAAAACAAACAAACAAAAAACCACACTTGAATGGCTCCATTTCCCATATTTAGTACCAATTACCATTACATCAGGGAAGGCTGAGGGTTATGTGCACAGATATTTGTTCCCCAGACCTCTCCTTCAGAAGTGGGTTTATGCAGCATGGCCTAGCCTGCCATTTCTCCATATTTCAGTCACTCCTCTTACTGGTTTTGACTCATTGAGTCAGCAGAGCAGTCTGGCCTAGACTGCCAGCCTGCTGGTGACAGTTAACCCTCTATTCCCCTGGCACCCTAATGGGGATGAAGGGCTGTATCTGTGGGGCCTAATCTAGTCCTCCATTTTACCATTGCTTTCTCTGTTTTTTATTTTTCATAATATGCAGCAAAGTGACCTAGCCCACACTGCTAACCTGTCAGTGCCAATAGATCTTTTGTTTTCTGTTTGGCCTCTCATAGGTCAGTGTAGTCTAATGCAGACTGCCTTCTTACCCACCTGCTGATTGCTTTTCTTAACAATCAGCCTAGCCAATACTGTCAGCCTGCATGTGCCAGTAGACCACCAAAACAGTTGAACTCTTCAGGTTGAGGTGCATCTCCTTCCACTTTCCCTTCATACCAGATCAGCCTACCCTGCCATCTTACTGAATCTGACAGCAGCTTTCATCGAAGTGCTATTGCTGAGTGTCTAGTTCTAATGCCGTGAACCTGAGAGCTTCAGTGGACAAGTCAGAGGGCTGTGATTCTGCACTAAAATGTTTGCATCAAGGGAGCAGAGTGCACCATTTTGTTGCAAGATGTAAAACCAATTCAGCAAAGCTTTAAAGCACACACAGCATCACTTCACGAGATTCCAGCATGAATGCTCATGTCCAACTTTGGTCTTCATCACAACTATCATCCCCTACATCAGGGGTCCCCAATGTGGTGCCCACGGGTGCCATGGCGCCCATGGGGGCATCTAAATGCGCCTGTGTCCTGGCCGGCGGTTGAGCATCTGCCGAAATGTTGCCAAAATTTGGCGGCATTTCGGCAGATGCTCGACCACCGCCACGGTTCTTCCAGACGAAAAGGTTGGGGACCACTGCCCTACATTTTTTAAAGATTTTTTTTTTGCGGGGGGCAAGGGGGTGGTATAAGGGGGAGCATTCCTGTTTCTTCTGGAGGCAAATCATAGACTGGCACATTAGCAATAGATGTAGCTATCTACCAAGTTCTTTTCTGTAGAAAGATGGAAAATCTTGGGATTCCCTCATACTGGGTTCTGGCTTTGCTGTAAGTCTTTTAAATTTTGTTCTACAATAAGTGAATCAGTACAAGTACTTTGCCAGGAGATTGCTTAATCATTCATAATGTTTATTAGTCAGGCCATATAACTTCTTCTCAGTTTGTGCATTCGGTGGTGGAGTTGGAGAGGCTATCAGTGCTCTGAGCAGCTCCACTTGATGGCTGTACATTGTAAAGCTAGAGGGTGTGTGTGTGTGTGTGTGTGTGTGTGTGTGTTTTAAAAAAGAGGAGAGTCTCTGCTTGGAAGATGAGGAAAAATAACCCAGTTATAATAGATGATGGAGCACCAGGTGCCCACTTCAGAGAAGAAAAATTACAGGACTGTAAATAAATTTTAATCTTAACTGTCTCTTTTTAAAGAAATTATCCTCCCCTGTTCTGTGAACTCTCCTTGTTGCTTCCTAGTTCACTGAAGATATCTATTGCAGTCTGACATCACAAATACCAGAAGCCTCACTGCAGCGTATCCTGTTTGTCGTGTCACAGAACAATGCACATTTATTTTTAAAAAGTTGCAAATGCAAATTATTAACATAAAGTTAAAAATTGCCGTTTGAAAACAGACCTTCCTCTTACTTGCTGAGCCCTGATTTTATCCCCTTATGGTTCTGTGTATGCCTTTACTATATTTGATTTAATCATTAATTCCAATGTGCAGGTTAGTGACTTTTGCAGAATAGATATGTAGTCCTGAAGCCATGAATAGTGGTTATTGGCAAGCAAATTAACCTTTTAAAGGGATATTGTTGAATAAAGAATAATTTATATTTAAAAATTCATTACAAATGTTAAAATTGGAACAATTTATAACGTCTAGTTTACTTTTCAGCTATTGATGCTGTTTCCTTTTTTGCATTTCAACTATAATTCTTTGGTTGTACTGTAAGTTGGTTTCTAGATAATCTTATTTTGACTCATGCGCTAGCACATTGTAGCAATATTTAGCTTTCCATATGACTTTGGGAATCGAATCAAATTGCGGTGGGTGGGATGTTTCCAATGACACAGTAAACATTTCTGATAAAAAAATGTTTTACGAAACTATACATTTTAACCTAAATAATGACATTGTTTTTATTTAAAATATTTGTAATGTTTAAATAATTATGTGGATTTTGTTAATTCAAGAACTTAATTTAACTAAGTGTGTGTGTTTGTGTGTGTGTTTGTGTTTAAATAAATACATCATGCACAAATAAATCCTAACAGTGATACAGAACAAAGGGGTAACTAAAGAAATATTATACTCCTTATTGTAGAGTAATATCAGGTCGTTATTAGAAGGAAACACCATGGAAAGCGGTTAGGAAAATCTTAATATTCGTTCCTAATAGATTCTAAAATCTAATAGATTCGTTCCTAATAGATTCTTTCTTCCATGTATCAATAAGCTTGTGTCAAGCAGACTATTTTTCCAGCTCTGGTTCCGAATGCATGTTCGGGTAGACGGCTGACCAGTGCATTGGACAGGGAGACTTGAGAGGCTCTGAGAATTATCCCTGTGTGAAAACTCATATATAAAGGTTCCACTCTTGCATATAAGTCCCTTTGGCAAAGAGGAAAGGGAATGGAACAAAGTAAAAGCTTCTGTGGAACTTCATAAGAAAAATAAATGGTGGCTGAGATGCCATGAAAAATGTATATTGTTTCTGTAAATCATCTCTCATATTAATATCTTTAAATTACATCCCTATTCTTGAAAATGTTTGCAAATTTAGCCCAGTTAATTTGTTTAGTTACACGATAATTTTCTGTAATGTTCATTTTTTTTATAGAAGATGTTTACACTTCCTGCTACTTGTGTATGCTACTGAATGCTGCTAGTGAATGTTGCCCCTATATTTCATGTTCTAGTTTGAAGCTGCTTGGGTGCTGACAAACATTGCCTCTGGAAATTCCCATCAGACTCGGATTGTGATTCAAGCAGGAGCTGTCCCTATCTTCATAGAGCTTCTCATCTCAGAGTTTGAAGATGTACAGGAGCAGGTAAAAAACAAGAGTGATATCTTTGAGTCTTCCTAGACAAGGGAGCAGGAGCTAACCTAGCAAGAGAATCAGATGCTTCTGGAGGGAGGAATGAATTGGGAGGAGAGTTCTGTATAATTGCCTGTATCTGTGATAGATGTGGTAACTTGCTAGCATATGCAGTTGTAACAGCCCGTCTCTTACTTTTTCAAAATGGTATATTTGACAGTCATATACCTGTTGTCAGTGGGTGAATATATGTCATCTCTAAAAATGGATATCACTTTCCTACCTTCCAAGGAGGTTATATTGCTTTGTTTGTATTTAAATCGGTACTTTAGAAATGTACATTATTGATCATTGTATTTCTCCTGTAGGAATGAGTAACATTAACCAATGTTTGCTGTGTATCTATTACATGTCTTAAGAGAAACGTTCTGAACGGAATACAAATTTAAGGAACTAGTAGTGCTCTTTGTAGGATGAGACTAAAATGGAATAATACAGCATTCAATCTTTGTTCTGTACATGACAGTTAAGTATTCTGCAGACTAAATTAATATATTTAAAGTCTATAAAGAGCCATTATGAACATCTAGCTTGACTTCATGCATAACGTCAGCCAAAAATTTTACTCAGTTATTTCTGCATCAAGCCTATAACTTGTGTTTTGAGCTAGAGCATATATTTTAGAAAGACATCCAATCTTGGTTTGAAGACTTCATGTCATGGTGAATTCACCACATATCTTGATAGGTTGTGCCATTAGTTAATTACTCTATTTTAAAAATGTGCACCTTATCTCTAGACCGAATTTATCAAACTTCAGCTTCCAGACGTTGGATATTATTTCTTTGTCTTCTCAATTAAAGAGTCTTCTATCTTCCCATGTAGCTACTTAGAGACAGTGATCGAGTAACCTCTTAACCATCTCTTGGGTAAGCTATATAGATCAAACTTTCCTAATTCTTTCACTATAGTGTGTGTTTTCCCACCCTCAAATAATTTGTCCCTTTTCTGAACCTTTTCTAATTTTTTAAAATTCTTTGTGATTTGAGGTCACAAGATCTGGACAAGATTCCAGTAATGGTCTCTCACCAATGCTGTATACAGAGGTGATACCACTTCCCTTCTTAAACTAGATATTTCTTTGCTTATTATATCCAAGAATTGAATGAAACCTTTTATCTACAGTATCTCACTGGGAGCTCATATTCAGCTGATTATCCACCATGACCCATTGTTCTTTTCAGAGTGACAGTTTACCAGGATACAGTTCTCCATTCTGTAAGTGTCACCTACTTTCTGTGTTCCTAGATGTATGACTGCATTTGGCTGTGTTAAAATGCATGTTCAAATGAGCCCATTTTGTCAAGTAATACAGATCACTTTGTATAACTGACCTGTTCTTGTTATAGATGGTGTTGGTAGTATTTCTTATAATTAAGGTTGTCTAAAACTTTCCATTAGAAGACCCTCTTTCCAGTTGCTTACAGCTTTGCCAGACTTAAGATGGGCTAAAAAAATTTCATGCTAGAAGGCTATCTCCAGCTGAATTATTCTGGAAAGTTTCAGGTAAAACAATGTAGCTGATTCAGAGAACAAGATTAGGGAACATGTTATGTTAAAAATCCTTATAACCATTTCACTGAAAAACTCTCGTGCCTCCTGTTTTTTGAGAAGTGACTGGAAATTTGACAGGGAGTCTGCCCTAATGTCAGGCCTGTGCCTTCTGTTGTCCCTGTGAAAATCCACCCAAATTTGGCCAAGTTGTAAGCCTTTGAAAATTAGTTTGCACATACTCTCGGGTTTGTTAGAGGCTAATGGCATTATTTTCCAAAATTCCATCTTCACTAGCATGCGCCTCGCCTGTAGAGCAGCTTAGCGTACTACATCCCAGACCTGTAGGCTGAGCAGGACCTTCCCTGCAATTGTTACTCGTGGTATTGAACACAGGAACTCAGACTAGGGAGATTGTCTCCTATGCTTTTAGTGCCACCCCAGCTGGCACGAGATGAGTGGGGGTGATAGATGAGGATAGGGGGACCGGGCAGGATTTAGCAGAATGTACAGGGAGCAGAGAATGTGACAGAAGTTGTTGGGGAAGTGGTGTTAGAGCAGAGAAGTATGGGGCAAAATGATTTATAGCCACTAGAGTAAACACCCATCCAGAATTTGGAATTGAACCAGGATTCTTGGGTTTCTACATTTCTCTGAACATAAGAACATAAAAATGACTACACTGGGTCAGACCAATGGTCCATTTAGCCTAGTATCCTGCCTTTAAACAGTGGCCATTGCCAGATACTTCAAAGAGAATGAACAGGACAATTATCGAGTGATCCATCCCCTGTCATCCATTCTAAGCATCTGGCAGTCAGAGGCGTAGGGATACCCAGAGCATGGGGTTGCATCCCTGACCATCTTGGCTAGTAGGCATTGATGGACTTATCCTCCCTGAACTTAGCTTATTCTTTTTTGAATAGTTATAGTTTTGACCTTCACAACATCCCCAAGCAATGAGTTGCACAAATCAACTGTGTGTTATGTAAAGAAGTATTTCCTTCTGTTTGATTTAAACTTGCTACTTATTAATTTCATTGGATGACCCCTGGTTCGTGTGTTACATGAAGGGGTAAATAACACTTACCTATTCACTTTCTCCACACTATTCATAATTGTATAGACCTCTATCATATCCCCCTTAATAATCTCTTCTATAAATTGAACAGTCTCAATCTATTTAATCTCTCCTCATATGGAAGCTGTTCCATACCCTTAATCATTTTTGTTCCTCTTCTTTGTACTTTTCCCAATTCTAATATATCTTTTTTTGAGATGAGGTAATGAGAACTGCACGCAGTATTCAAGATGTGGGTGTACCATGGATTTATATAGTGTCACTATTAAAGGAGAAAAGGGGTGTGTGTGTTTGTGGGGGGAGATTTATAACAGACAACTTGTATCAAGCAACAAGAGCTTTTTATATATCTGTACATGTTCTGTATCTCTGCAGATCCTAGCTCAAATGGCCCAAAGCCTACCCTACCTACGCCCTCCTGAGGCGCACCAAATTTCAAAAGAATCTGACACAGCATGTCAGTCTTAGGACTTAGAAAGGTCGACCTAGAGACAGCAGTTGTGATGGAACCTTACCTATAGTGGTGCTGCTGTGACACTGTAATAATAGCAGAGACATCTCAGCCCCAAAGAGCTCACAGTCTATTCACAGTGAATTGGTGCATGTGTGTAGGGTTTGTGTATGAATTGGGATGTACTGGCAGCACTGGGGCTGCCGGGAATTTTGGATGCACTGGCAGAGATATGGGGTACAGGAAGGTGGGTATGCAGGATGATTAGGGTGCATTGGAAGAGCTGTGGAATTCAGGGGGCTGGGGTGCACTGGCAGAGCTCGGGGTGACAAGCATCCCTCACCTTAGACCCCAACCTCTCTCCCCTTCCCTACCACCCCATCCCCATTTATCTCCATCTCCATAAACGTCCCTTATCTTGCTGCAGCCCCAAATCCACTTCCCTCAGTACCTCTCCCCTCCCAGGAAGCATTCACATGTCTTAATTATTTCCCCAAATACTTGGATTTCATCCCTGCGCAAAATAAAATGGACACACATGAGACTCATAAATTGTGATAACCTCCAGCCACTTAGTCCAAAACTCCTTTTGCTTTACGTGGGGGCTTGTCATTAACTTATTCTTAGTTATGTTAATTGAAAGGAGAGTTCACAGCCATCCATCTCAATGAGTTCAGTAATTCATCTAGTCATTAATACCTATCAGTTTAACAGTACAAGGGAGCGGAAGGAAACCGGTTTTAGGGAGGAGGAGCTGTAATCCATGGTCAAATGACCTCAGATTTAGATAACTTATGCTACCCCACACTCTTGTGAGGAACACCAAATTTCAGAACAATCTGTGTAACTGTTTGGATTTTAGAGCAATTACAAGAATCACCTTTAAAGCATATAAAATGGCAGGAATGGAAACTCTCTAGCTGTTTTTCTGTATTAGCACATGTACACTGTGAAAATGGACATTTTCTTAAATACCATTCTCAGTGTGGGTCCCTCAAAGATTTAGCAGGCACCATGTATTATCTTGGGTAAACCTCAAAAGGTTTGAGGCCATTTTGACCTGCATCACATTAATAGTTGGATCTCTACCTCTGCACAAAAAACCCCACATAGAAACTTTTGGAAAATGGCTGGGGTGGGGGGCGGCGTATATCTCTGCAACCCCAAACTCAAATGACCCCAAATGTGGGTAACTAACCCTACCTTTCACTTGCCTGAGGCACGCCAAAATTCAAAGGAAACCGACCAAGCATGTCCATTAGAGGATTTAGAAAGGGCAACCTTTAAACAGAGATCATGATGCATCCTTAACTATAGTGGCAGGACAACCTGTGTCATTATAGGCAGGCCTGTTTTCCATTGTTAAATATTAGCACACTATTAGCATTCTTCTAGTCCTTTGGAATTTCCCCAGTATTCCAGAATTTAATGAAAATCAACATCCGTGGTCCAGAGAGCTCTTTAGTAACTCTTAAAGCTTTTCAACATGAGTTTTCCGGACTTCCTGATTTAAAAACATCTAGCTTTAGTAGCTGCTGTTTCACTTCCTTCTGAGTTACTGTGGGAATGGAAAGTATTTAATCATCATCATCTGATATGACTATCTGTTTTTTCCCTAAATACAGAACAGAAGTGTCTATTGAACAATTCTGTCTTTTCTGCATTATTACTGACAATTCTATTGTTTCCATCTAGTAATAGACCAGTACCATTGTTGGGATTCCTTTTGTTCCACAGTGAGGGTAGTTAATCATTGGAACAATATACATATTTAAGGGTTGTGGTGGATTCTTCATTGCTGGCAATTTTTTAATGATGAGTGGATGTTTTGCTAAAAAATATGCACAAGTGTAAACAGGAATTATTTTGTGGCAGTTCTATGGCAAGTGTTGTCCAGAACGTCAGAAGTGATGATCACAATGGTTCCTACTGACCTTAAAATCTATTAATCTAGTATACTTAAATGCCTTACTATGCTTAACCCTGCTGGTCATATATTTCTCCCTGTGTCCTTTTGCTTCCATTACCAATTTTTACAGTCACTCTGATTTATATTCATTGCTATCAACTTCCCCTTTATTCCATTTTTTATCTTATATATATATATCTTTTATATAGAAAAGCTGCTTTTACTTCCTCTAAGTCAGGTTTTCTTTTTTGTAACCACTGTGGCCTTCTTCAATTTTGGGATTGGCTTTTGGGGCATCTAGTAAAACTGTTCTTAAACAGTTCCCAATTATCATTCACTTTTTTCTGTTTCAATTCTTTCTCCCAACTCATTTCGTTCAATTGTTTCCAGCTTTGTAAACTTGGCCCTTTTTTAAAACACTGAGTTTGTATATTACTGTACTGGTTTGGACTTTATTCTGTTTGCACATAACAAATATGACTGAGTCATGGTCACTTGCACTACTACCACTAATTTTTAGTACTGCGATGAATTTCTTTTTATCTGTCAAGATGGCATCTAATATAGAAATCCTCTTGCTGGATGCAACACTTCTTGACTTAGAAAACTGTTGTCTGTACTGTTTAGAAATTTCAAAGACCCTTCAGTACTGGGAGCATGAGACCTCCAGCATATGCCATTTCAACTGAAGTCCCCCATTTTCCTACACATTATATAGCATCCTAAGGAGCTGGTTACCCTATTCTCTAGTGTGATTGGTGGTCTGTAGGTGACACCTACTGGTACACCATCTTGAACTTTATCTGTTAAAACATTGATTCATAAACATTGAAGCCCATCATCTTCTTAGTTGTCAGTGATTTAGAAACAAGTAATGACATTTTTGGCATAGAGTGCCACTCCCGTTTCCAATTTTGCCCACTCGATCCTTCCTAAATAATATTCTAATGTGTGAATCCTCCTACCAGGTTTCAGTAATATCAACTAGATTAAATGTTCATAAGTGAACATTTCCAATTCTTCTAGTTTATTATTCTCCTAGCATTGGTGTATTGGCAATTAAAGAATTTCTTCTCTTCACATTGTTTGGTTTCTTGATTAATTTTGTTCTCAACATCTTTATTTTGTGCTAAACAAGTGCTCACATATTCCCACTTTTTATCCTCCCATTTTGTTATTAAGGTCCTGACACATCAACTTCTTCTGTTCTGGACAGAGCAAACATTCCTATCTCTATCTGCACTGCCCATCACATGGGAGATGAACACCAAGACTTACATGGCAGAAATTGGAATAAGCAGAGTGGAACACCCAGAAGTGTCCTCATACATTGTTTGTCAATTTGATGGGCTGGTGATCTGGAAACAGCAGTAATGTGTCCTGTGGCTTTTTCTTGTGTCAGGACCCAGGATGTGTGGTGGAGAATGACCTCTTGCAAAGTTGGGCAATCTCTCTGCTATATGCCATCCAGCATTTGTATGGTTGTAGGGAGCAGTGGAAAAGACAGGAACAAGAGATGGCAGGAATATTGTCACAACCTTCCTAGATGAAGATGCTATGACTCTTAAACCTGATGAATCTAGCACTGGACCTTCAAGTGTATGTGTCTCACAGAAGAGGTCTACTATTGCAAAATCCAGTCCTTTATTCAGGACCAGAATGATTCAAAATGAATACTTGGATGATGTGATTATCACTCTCATGGACTCTAAAAAGAAGATAACAAATAGAACTTATTTTGTTGGACGAAGCAAAGTCCATGGTTTAACTTCTATATTTAACAAATGAATCATAGCCTTGAATTCCTAGAAGAGAGCCTTAATGTTGGATGTATAAGCATTTCCAAGCAAAATATCAAGTCTTTGCAGTGTAATATTATCAGTATGTTCAAGAAAAGGAAGTTAAGTACAAATCCCATTGATAAAATTTTTCTTGAAGAAGCAACCCTTATACCAATCCCAAAAGTTCATAGAACACAACATTGGAACCTCGTTGTTGTTCATTAGCATAACAGCAGCATCTAAGACCCCCGTCATGGATTGGGCACTGGAACCATTGTGTTAGGCACTGTACAAATGCAGAGCATTCTGCTTCTTGCATCCCTACCCATGTTGAACCCTTGCAAAAGGTGTCCTTAACTTCCTGTCCATTAAAGTAGACCTCCCAATAGCTACTGTATTCAGTCAGATGAGTTTATGAAGTTGGGAGCTTTCTTGGATGAGACCCAGTATTGTGCTTTTAATTTAGACAAGTGGTCCTCACAACTGTCATAGCATCATTCCAAAAGTAAATTAAAAAAAAAAAAGTATTGATAATCTCAGGACAGAGAAGTCACATCTCCTTTATTGACATCTGCTACTGACCACACAGAATCAGAAATATAGGGCTGGAAGAGACCTCAGGAGATCATCTAGTCCATCCACCCATGCTGAGGCAGGATTAAATATATCTAGACTATACCAGAAAGGTGTTTGTCTAAACTTAAAAACCTCCAATGATGGGGATTCCACAACTTCCTTAGGTAATCTGTGCTAGTGCTTAACTATCCATATAATTAATAAATTATTCCTAATATTTATCCTGAATCTTCCTAGATGCGCAAACTAAGCCGATTATTTCTCATCCTACCCTTGGTAGATATGGAGAACATTGATCACCAACCATCCTCTTTATAGCATTTTATGTATTTGAAAACTATGCCCCTCTCCACCTTTTCTTCTCTAAACTAAACTTGACCTGTGCTTTCAAACTTTCCTCAGAAGTCATATTTTCCAAACCTCTTATTTCTGTTGTTCTCTTCTGGACTGTCTCTAATTTGTTCACATTTTTCTTAATGTGCAGTACTCAGAACTGGGGCACAGTACTCCAGCTGAGGTCTCTTCAGTGCTGAGTAGAGCAGAACAGTTACCCCTTCTGCCTTCCCTTCAACATTTTTGTTAACACATCCCAAAATGACATTCACCTTTTTCTCCTCAGTCTCATACTGTTCAAATATATTCAATTTGTGATAAACTATAACTCAGATCCTTCTCTTCAGTACGACTGCCTAGCCAGTTATTTCCCAGTTTGTATTTGTACATTTGATTTTTTTCTTCCTAAGTGTAGTACTTTGCACTTCCCTTTATTGAATTTCAACATATTAATTTCAGACCATTTCTCCAATTTATCAAGATAATTTTGAATTCTAATGCAGTCCTTCAGAGTGGTTGCAACTCCTTCCAGTTTGGGTGTCGTCCTCAGATTTTATAAGCATACTCTACACTCCAATATCCAAGTCATTAATGAAAATATTGAATAGTACTGAACCTAGAACAGACCCTCTGACACCCCACTTGATACATCCACCTAGCTTCAGAGTGAACCACTGATAAAGCACGCTTTGGGCATGGCCTTTCTACGAGTTGTGCACCCACCTTATAGTCATTTTGTCTAGGCCAATTTTCCTAGTTTGCTTATGAAGATGTCACATGGAACAGTTTCAAAAGACTCGCTACATTCCAGATATATCACCCACCCCCCCAAATCCACTAGGATGATTACCCTGTCGAAGAAGGAGATTAGGTATGATTTGTTCTTGACAAATCTATATTTGCTATTAATCCAGGACTGAACAAGTTGTTTAATAATTTGTTCAAGGATCTTTTCAGGTATCAAGTTAGGCTGACTGGTCTATAATTCCTCAGGTCCCCTTTTCTGCCTTTTTTGATGATAGGTATTATATTGTCCTTTCTCCAGTCCTCTGGGATCTCACCCATTCTCCATGACTTTCAAATATAATCTCTAATGGTTCAGAGATTGCTTTGGCTAATTTAAGTACTAGGGTGAATTTAATTAGGGCCTGCCAATTTGAATACATCTAATTTATCTAAGTATTCTTTAACCTGTTCTGTTCTTTCCCTATTGTTAATGTTATTTTAAGCATCTGGTCTCAATTAACTTTTTAGTGAAAGCTGAAGTGTAAAAGGAACACTTCAGCCTTCTCTGGCATCCATTATTTGTTCTCCTACTCTAAGTATTGGACCTACACTTTCCTACATTGCTCTCTTACTTCTAATGTATTTATAGAACCTATTCTTACATCCCTTACTAGTTGTAATTCATTTTGTGCGTCTGCCTTTGTTTTTGTCTATTTTTATACTCATCCTTAGCAATTTGGTCTTGTTTCCACTTTTTGCATGTTTCGTTTTTTATTTTTAGTTCCTTAAAAAGAGTATGTGACGCAGCCATATTGGTCTCTTACTTCTCTTCCAACCTTTCCTCCAGATCAGGTTAGTTTGCTGTTGTGCCTTTAATATTGTATTTTTAGAAACTGCCAGCTCACCTGAACTCCCATTTCCCTAAGCTTTCCTTCCCTTGGAATCATAATTAGGAATTCCTTGAGTGTGTTGAAGTCTGCTTTTTTAAAGTCTGTCTTTATTTTGCTGCTCTCACTCCTGCCTTTCCTTAGAATCAGGACCTCTATAATTTCATTGTCACTTCCACCCAAGTTGCTTCCACTTTCAGAGTCGCAAGAGTTCCCTCCCTATAAGTCAGTATCAAACCTAAAATAGCCAGCTCTAGTTCCATCCTTCACCTTCTGAAACAAAAAGTTGTCCCAGTACATTCTAAGAGCTTTTTGGACAGTCTGTCATGATTTTCCTACCATATATGTCCAGTGTGCAGCTTGTAGGCAATATTTGGGTTCTGCTTCACCTGGCTTTCTTTCAAGAGTATATGCCAAGGGACTTATAAGTTCTTCTTCGAGTGCTTGCTCATATCGATTCCAATTAGGTGTGCGTGCGCTGTGTGCACGTCCGTTGTAAGATTTTTCTCCTAGCAACACTCAGTGGGCCGGCTGGGTCGCCCCCTAGAGTGGTGCCACCATGGCACCGGATATATACTCCTGCCGACCCAACAACCCTTCAGTTCCTTCTTACTGCCCGTGTCGGTCATTGGAACAGTGGAGCGCGGCTTAGCTGATCTCCACTTCCCTAGCTACTCGTAGTTCTCTCGTTATTTCTTGTGTATATAGTTGAAATTTCTATAGTTGTAGTTAATTTTATTCTTTACACTATAACATAGTGTATATAGTTGAGAGGGGTTCGGGGATTAGCCCCTTCCCTACAGCTGGTGCCGGGGCCCATGCCCGGTTCACTGGGTTTCAAACCATGCTCGGCCTGCCACAAGCCGATGCCAACAGGAGATCCCCAGGACTCCTGTCTTAAGTGCCTCGGGTAATCCCACCTCGCCGATAAGTGCCAGATCTGCAAGGCCTTTAAGCCGAGGACGAAGAAGGAACGGGACTTTCGTCTCAAACAGCTCCTGATGGAGGCAGCTCTTACTCCTCCACCCTCGGCACTGAGCGCTGGACAGTCCGCAGGCAGAAGTGCTTCTTCGGCACCAGATCGCACCGGTACTGCTAAGGCCCCTCGGCACCGACCGTCGCCGGCACCGATGTCTGTTCGGCACCGTTCCCTCTCCCCGCGGGTGAAGAGACATAAGACTCCTGCTGCTTCCGTGCCACCTGCACCGCAGCCGGAGCACCCGAATAAGTCAGACCGCCCGGCACCGACACCTGCCGTGGCACCGCCAACGTTGGCACCGTCGATACTGGTCCCGCAAGGGCCGTCGAGTCTGGTGCCTGAAAGCTCCCCGGCACGAGCCATGGTTGAGCTCACTATTCCCTCCACGCCGGAGACATTTTCCACGGCGAGGGAGCTGATCGCGATGACAGAGTCTGCGCTGCCTCAACCCCTGGCACCAGCGATGCGGGTCATACAATCTATAGGCAAGCCTGCCCTGATGAGACCATCCTCTGTTGGCACTGCAGAGCAGCACCATTCACGATCGCGGTCCCACCGGCGTTCTCGGTCCTGTCGCCGATCCCGGTCCCGACGCCGCTCGCAGTCCCGGCACCGCTCCCCATCTTGGTACTGGTCGCTCTCGCGGCACCGCTCAGCGTCCCGTTTACTGGCCCGGTACTCTCAGCACCGATCCAGCTCCCGGCACCACTCCAGGCACCGCGACTCTCGCAGCCGCTCCAGACGTCAAGCTTCGAGATCCTGGTCGACCTCCCGGCACCGATCCGGTCGCAGGTCCCGATCACGCTCCCGGTACCGGTATGGCTCCCGGTACCGATCCCCGGTGCCACGCAGAGCGAGATCAACCAGAGAGGGAGATTCTTCCCAGGGCTTTTCAGCCCCTCCTTGGCCATCTTGACACACATTGGTGTCGTCTCACGCGGACAGTGCTTCCTATGCACAGGACCGTGACTCCGATGTGCCTACCTGAGTCTTCCAGGAGACCCAGGCCCAAGATCAAGGCCCCCATCAGTGGTCATTCTGGACACCTTGGGTGTATCACCAGGCCCAATGTGTACCTCCAGTGCCATTTCGCTCTGTACCATCGGAGCACTGGGTGCCGGAGGCTACTGTCAACCGCCCCCCTCCTACCGGTACGGAGGAAGCCCCCGTTCAGCCACCAGACTTCCAGATCCCACTGGAGCCGGAGGTCGTCCAAGAACAGGAGTCCGCGCAGGACCCTCTTGTCCCTGGGCTTTCCTCTTCCTCCTCCCCAGATGAGGCGGTGGCGGGGACATCCTCCTTGGGCCCTCCTCCAATTGACCTGCGGGCCCATCAGGACCTCCTGAGACGTGTGGCACTGAATATGAATCTCCAGGTGGAGGAGGTCCCGGAGATAGAGGACCCTGTGGTGGATATTCTGTTGGCTGACGCCCCCACAAGAGTGGCCTTACCATTTATCCGCACGATCCAAGCTAATGCTGATACCATCTGGCAGTCTCCAGCCTCTATTCCGCCCACTGCCAGGGGAGTTGAGCGCAAGTACATGGTGCCCTCTAAGGGGTACGAGTACCTGTACGTGCACCCCCCTCCCTGCTCCCTCGTTGTACAGTCAGTCGAGAGGGAACGCCATGGCCAGCAAGCTCCGGCTCCAAAATCAAAGGAGGCTTGGCGTATGGACTTACTGGGCCATAAGGTATACTCGGTGGGGGCCCTCCAACACCGGTGGCAAACCAGCAAGCCCTGCTTAGCCGCTACAACTATAACACCTGGGCGGCGGTGGGTAAGTTCACTGAGTTAGTCCCTCAAGACTCCCGTCAAGAGTTTGCTGCCCTCTTGGAGGAGGGGAAGAAAATGGCGAGAACTTCCCTCCAGGCCTCACTGGACGCAGCCGACTCCGCAGCCAGGACTCTGGCCTCGGGAGTTGCCATGAGCTGCATATCATGGCTCCAGATGTCAGGCCTCCCGCCTGAATTACAACACACCATACAGGACTTGCCCTTCGACGGTCGAGGCCTATTTTCTGAAAAGACTGACCCTAGGTTGCAAAGCCTAAAGGACAACAGGGTCATCATGCGCTCGCTTGGCATGCATACGCCGGTGACTCAGCGCAGGCCTTTCCGTCCCCAGCCTCACCGCCCTTACCCCCCGCCTAGACCAAGACAGGACTTTGGCAGAAGGCGTGGCCGAGGCAGTCGCAGACGGCAGTCAGGACCCCAAGGGGGTCAAAATCAGGGTCCCTCCAAACCACCAGCGGGACCAAAGCCAAACTTTTGAAGGGACGCCCGAGGACGGCGTACCAGTTGCTTCCCAGGATCCTTTCCCTCCCATTTACAACCGCCTCTCCTTTTTCCTCCCTGCGTGGTCCCAACTAACTTCAGATCATTGGGTCCTATGCACGGTAGAACTTGGGTACCACCTCCAGTTTATTTCGCCGCCCCACCCCCCATCCTCGTCCCTCTTCAGGGACCCCTCTCACGAGCAATTCATCTTGCAAGAGGTACGGACGCTCCTTGCCATGGGAGCTATAGAGGAGGTACCAAAGGAAGCGAGGGGCAAGGTGTTCTATTCCCGCTATTTCCTAATCCCCAAGGCGAAGGGAGGTCTCAGATCTATCCTAGACCTGCAAGGACTCAACAAGTTCATGATAAAGTTGAAGTTCCACATGGTATCCCTGGGGACCATCATCCCGTCCTTGGATCCCGGAGACTGGTATGCCGCCCTCGATATGAAGGACGCGTATTTTCACATCGCCGTTTATCCTCCACACAGACGGTACCTCCGGTTTGTGGCCAACCGTCAACATTTCCAGTTTACGGTCCTTCTGTTTGGCCTCTCTACAGCCCCAAGAGTATTCACAAAATGCATGGCTGTAGTCGCCGCCTCCGTCCGCCACCGTCGGATACACGTCTTTCCGTATCTCGATGATTGGCTCATTCGAGGGACTTCCGATTCACAAGTCACTCATCATGTGGGCATCGTCAAGGACCTATTCAAGCGTCTAGGCCTGATGATCAATATAGAGAAATCCACTCTGGTTCCCACACAGAAGATAGAATTCATTGGGGCCATCCTGGACTCCAGTCTCGCCAGAGCCTGCTTACCACAGTCTCAGTTTCAGGCGATAGTATCAATTATCCGAGGCCTACGGACCTTCCCCACAACTTCGGCCCGCTCTTGTCTCAGCCTCCTGGGTCACATGGCTGCCTGTACGTTCGTGACCAAATACGCCAGACTACGCCTTCGTCCCCTCCAATCTTGGCTCACCTCGGTATACCACCTGGGCAGAGACAGCCTAGGCATGATCATCACGATCCCCTCGAGCATCCTAGGCTCCCTGGACTGGTGGTTGACACCCTCTCTGGTGTGTGCAGGGATGCCATTCCATCCGCCTCAGCCTTCAATGACTCTGACAATGGATGCATCATCTCTCGGCTGGGGTGCTCACCTCAGTCATCTCCGCACTCAAGGTCTTTGGTCAGCTCAGGAGCTGGCCTTGCACATCAATGTGCGAGAGCTGAGAGCAGTCCGCCTTGCGTGCCAGGCGTTTCAGCAGCATTTACAAGGCCATTGCGTCTCAGTGTTCACGGACAACACAACGGCCATGTTTTACATAAACAAGCAGGGAGGAGCACGGTCCTCCCCCCTTTGTCGGGAAGCTATTCAGCTCTGGGATTTCTGCATAGCCCACTCGATAGACCTGGTAGCGTCTTTTCTCCCAGGGGTTCGGAACACTCTGGTGGATCACCTCAGCAGATTATTCCTGTCTCACGAGTGTTCGATTCGTCCAGACGTTATCCATTCTGTTTTCCGGAAGTGGGGTTTTCCCCACATAGACCTCTTCGCCTCCCGCGAGAACAGGAAATGCCAGACGTTCTGCTCCTTCCAGGGCCTCTCCCCGGGCTCGATCTCGGACGCTTTTCTGATGCTGTGGACGAGCCAACTGCTTTACGCCTTCCCACCGTTCCCGCTGGTTCACAGGGTCCTGCTGAAGCTCCGCAGGGACAGAGCCCACCTGATCATGATCGCTCCAGCGTGGCCCAGGCAGCACTGGTACACCACGTTGCTCGACCTGTCGATAGCCAACCCGATTCCCCTGCTTCTTCGCCCAGACTTCATAACTCAGGACCACGGCAGACTTCACCACCCAGACCTGCAGTCTCTTCACCTCACAGCTTGGCTGCTGTGTGGTTAAGCCAGTCTGAGTTACGTTGCTCTGCCTCGGTACAACAAGTACTCCTGGGTAGTAGGAAACCTTCCACTCGGTTAACATATCTGGCCAAGTGGAAGCGTTTCTCCTGCTGGTGTGAAAAACATAATGTTACTCCCACCGAGGTATTGGTCCCTACCATCTTGGACTACCTCTGGTCTCTCAAACAGCAGGGCCTAGCGGTATCATCATTGAGGGTGCACTTGGCGGCCATCTCTACCTTCCACCCGGGGGAGAGTGGCCGCTCCGTGTTCTCGCACCCTATGGTTTCTAGGTTCCGCAAGGGCTTGGAGCGCTTATACCCCCAAGTATGCCGCCCCGCCTCAACCTGGTTCTAACCAAACTTATGACTGCCCCATTTGAGCCGCTAGCAACCTGCTCGCTCTTTTATATTGAGCGGACAAAGCCCTTTCGTAAAACGCCCCAACTCTTCATCGCGGTGGCCTACCTGTCTCCTCCCAGAGGATTTCATCTTAGGTGACATCGTGTATCCGTACCGGCTATGACTTGGCTCATGTTCCAACAAGCCACCTCACCGCACATTCTACCAGGGCTCAGGCTTCATCTGCCGCCTTCCTGGATCATGTACCTATCCAGGAGATATGTCGTGCAGCTACCTGGTCCTCGGGCCATACCTTTGCCTCACATTACACACTGGTTCAACAGTCCAGAGATGATGCAGCCTTTGGCTCAGCAGTTTTGCATTCTGCGACATTTCACTCCGACCCCACCGCCTAGGTAAGGCTTGGGAATCACCTAATTGGAATCGATATGAGCAAGCACTTGAAGAAGAAAAGATGGTTACTCACCTTTGTAACTGTTGTTCTTCGAGATGTGTTGCTCATATCCATTCCAAACCCGCCCTCCTTCCCCTCTGTTGGAGTAGCCGACAAGAAGGAACTGAAGGGCCGTTGGGTCGGCAGGGTTATATATCCGGCGCCACTCTAGGGGGTAACCCAGCCGACCCACCGAGTGTTGCTAGGGTAAAAATCTTCCGACGAACGTGCACGCAGTGCGCACACCCAATTGGAATGGATATGAGCAACACATCTCGAAGACCAACAGTTACAAAGGTGAGTAACCGTCTTTTTCTTGACTCTTGGGCTCTGAATATTGGTTTGGCTATGGATTTGGCTAGGCATTTGGGTCTTGATTCTTTTCTCCCACTGTTCCTAATATGGTTGTGTAGAGAATGCATCCCCTTGTAATGTTCAGGAAATGCTATTACTGTTTTGGCCCTTGTTAGTAAGAACATCCCTTTGTTGGTATTTCCAGATGAGCCAGTTAGTGAGCCTGGCTGTATATCCGTACCTCACAACGGGAATATATTTTCCCTCTGTAAGTTAGCTAGGATGTTAGCATTAGCACACAATGTCTCTTATTCCTACACATACACTATAAAGGAAAACCTTGCTTGAGTCCAAAAAAAAAAAAAAAAAAGTATTTTGTTTGTTCTTTCTTCACAGGCAGTATGGGCACTTGGCAATATTGCTGGAGACAGTACCATGTGCAGAGACTATGTGTTGGACTGCAAAATCCTACCCACTCTATTGCAGTAAGTCTGTTTTGATTTACTTTGTATCTTGTTCGAGATACTGGCAATAGTACTGAAGGACCTGCACTTGGCAGACATGACAGGACAACCCTGACAATTATATATAATATGTGGTATGTGTAACCTTGCAGTTACACATACACCTCTACCTGGATATAATGCGGCCCGATATAACACGAACTTGGATATAATGTGGTAAAGCAGTGCTCCTTGGGGGCGGGGCTGCGCACTCCGGTAGATCAAAGCAAGTTCGATATAACGCGGTTTCACCTATAACATGGTAAGATATTTTGGCTCCCAAGGACAGCGTTATATCGAGGTAGAGGTGTAGTAAGTTTAGACCTTGATATATTTCAAGTTTAATTCTATATAGGATTATTTTTAAAGAAAAAATTTATTTAAATAAAACCATTTCATTTAAGTAAAAAAATCAGATTTTTATTTAAAAAAATATATATATATCCATCTTGGTACCAGAGGGTGGGTCCAGCTTCTGTGAATGTTCTTGTGTGTCTTCCCTGTTGGTCAGCAGTTCTTATTACAGTGGATTGCAGGAATGAGATTTGGAACTGAATTGTATTTGATGGGCAGCCAGTGCAGAGATGAGAGAGATACCTATACCTATTGCACAGAGCTTGAATGACCCCAAAAAGTCATTGAGTCCAGCCCCCTGCCTTCACTAGCAGGACCAAGTACTGATTTTGCCCCAGATCCCTAAGTGTCCCCCTCAAGGATTGAACTCACAACCCTGTGTTTAGCAGGCCAGTGCTCAGACCACTGAGCTATCCCTCCACCCCTGTATTTTCTACACACATGTTGCTGTATTTTCTACCAGTTGAAGCTTTTTTCCATCTCCCTCTCCAGAGAGGGGACAGAATGAGAGGGGTGAGTCTAGTAGAGGCAAAGTCTTAAGGTGGAGTCCCATACCAGTGCTAAGGTACTGAAATTCAGGTCAGTACAGACTGTCTCTTCTCAATCCAAGAACAGCACTGCATCCAGTACTTCTAGGAAGATGTCATTTTCTGCACCAGTCATGCTGATACCAAGCATTTTGGCACCAAGAGTCATGGCACTGAATGCTCTCACACAAAGGTCCATAGCACCAACCTTCTTCTCAGCACTGTTGGAGTCTTTGGTTTGGGTAGTACATACCCACACATGGGTACTGGATTATGCCTAAGACATCAGGATTCAAGCTCTGCGCCTCCTGCCTGTATTCATTCTTGGTCAGTGACAAGCACCAACGCTGCCTCTACTGCTTAGAAGCCCCCTCCACTTCAGATACTTGTGAGGTGGCAAGGAACCTCATAGAAAGTACTCTGCCCCAGCCCCCTGCTGTCAGAGACAAGCCTCTGGCACCTCCTACACATGTGCCATCTAGAGGCAAACCGGGAATGATGAGGCCACCTTCCTCTCCAGACCGGCACTGTTCACGGTCTATTTCACCCCTGGCACTGGGCCCAGTACATGACAGCAAGACGCAGAGGGCATGTTGCTCGTGAACTCCAGCACCGGGAAATCAGCATTGGTCATGATCGCTTTCTGTTGCCTGGCACCGTGATACGGCACCGGAACATAGGAGCTGCTCTCCGGCACTGGATTTGTAGCACTGGTCTAAGTTGTGGGAAATCTGGCACCATTCATCTACATGGCCATCGCAGCACCGATCTCCAACTTCCTACTCTCGGCACCGACCAGTAGCGCAGCGATCCTAAGCATCACCGCCCTTTGACTCTGAGGACGGCTCCTGCTACTCACAGACAAGAGCGGGAGACATGCTCCTTCGTCCTGGCAGCCTCAATGGCCGCCTGCTTCACAGTGGCCCTTCTGGACCCCCTGGGCTTACCATCAGGCCCAGAGTACCCCTTCTAGGGTTTCTAGTTCCGTTACATCGGGGCATCTCCAGGTATGGTCACAGCAGACAGAACCACCCCTTGTACCGTAGAGGTGGCTCTATACAAATCGCCCCCACATATTACACAGGGCACATCGGAACCGGCCCCAGATCCATCCACATCTAAGGTCCCATTGGATCACGCTGAGCCGCTTGGCACCAATGCTGCCCAGGATCAACCGGAGCACATGGTGGGCCATGATGACCCTATGCTTCCATTGGCCTTTTCTTCGTCGTTGCCTGATGAGGCAGTGGCAGGGGCTTCAACTTCAGCAGGTATAATTTTAACTCTTGGGACTCCATGTCAAAATACAAGGAGTTACTTCCCACTGAGTCAAAGTCTGAGTCCTCGAAACGGAATGAAATGAAATGAAAGTGACCAGGGGGCTGGGGCACATAACTTACAAGGAGAGGCTTGTTTAGTCTGCAGAAGAGAAGAGTGAGGGAGGGATTTGATAGCAGCCTTCAACTACCTGAAGCGGGGTTCCAAAGAGGATGGAGCTAGGCTGTTCTCAGTGGTGGCAGTTGACAGAGCAAGGAGCAATGGTCTCAAGTTGCAGTGGGGGAGGTCTAGGTTGGATGTTAGGAAAAACTATTTCACTAGGAGGGTGGTGAAGCACTGGAATGAGTTACCTAGAGAGGTGGTGGAATCTCTATCCCTAGAGGGTTTTTAACACCCGGCTTGACAAAGCTCTGGCTGGGATGAATTAGTTGGTGTTGGTCCTGCTTTGAGCAGGGGGTTGGACTAGTTGACCTCCTGAGGCCTCTTCCAACCCTAATCTTCTATGATTCTCAGCTCTGGTTGAGGAGGGGAAGGAAGTTGCTAGGACATCCCTGTAAGCCTCACTCAACTCGGCCAACTCCATGGCACGTACCATTGCGTCGGGGTGGTCATGAAGAGAACAGCTTGGCTCCAAGCATCCGGGCTTCCCTCAGAAGTTCAGCAGACCATGCAGGACCTTCCCTTTGAGGGTGCAGGACTGTTTTCTGACCAAACTGATTCAAGGCTCCGCTGCTTTGAGGATTCCAGGGCAACCATGAAGTCTCTGGGAATGCACAAACTGCTACCCAGAGAGAGCCCCTCAAGCCTCAGCTGGTGCAACAGCAGAGGCAATACCAACCCCGCCCAAGGCAGGATAATTACTACCAGAGGGGCAGGAATTCCAGGTGTAGGCCTTCCAACCCTCCCTCAGGCCGTCGTCGGGGACCCAGCAAGGGTTTTGAAGGGATGCCTGAAGATGGTGTACCAGCTACGATTACGAATCCTTCCCCCCCCCCCTGTTTTTTGAGCTGCCTATCCCACTTCTGCTGTGCATGGTCCCCTGTAACATCGGACCGCTGGGTTCTTCGCTTGGTAGAAGTGGGATATTCTCTCCAATTCTGCTCCACCCCTCCTTCTCACCCCCCTTCCCCATCCCTCTTCAGGGACCCGTCTCACGAGCAGCTCCTTATCCAGGAATTGCACGCGCTCCTCACCATGGGAGCGGTGGAGGAGGTTCCTCAGGAGCTAAGGGGGAAGGGATTCTATTCCCATTATTTCCTAATCTCCAAGGCAAAAGAGGGTCTCTGACCCATCTTAGACCTGCAAGGACTCAATCAGTTCATGGTAAAATTGAAGTTCTGCATGGTCTCCCTGAGCCCAATTATCCCTTCTCTGGATCCGGGAGACTGGTACACTGCCCTCAACATGAAAGATGTGTACTTCCACATAGCCATCTGGCCGCCACAAAGACGCTTCCTGAGGTTTTTTGTCAACTGCATACATTATCAGTTCACAGTGCTTCTATTCAGGTTATCAACAGCCCCCTGAGTATTCACCAAGTGTATGTCAGTCGTCTCAGCCTTTCTCCGAAAGAGACAGGTACAAGTGTACCTCTAATTAGATGATTGGCTCCTGCAAGGCTGCTCCAGAGAGCAGGTACAATCCTATGTTCCGTTAGTCAGAGAGACCTTCCAGAGGCTGTCTCCCCTCAGTGTAGATAAAACAACTCTGTCACCCACCCAATTAATAGACTTCATTGGGGTGGTGTTGGACTTGGCTCAGGCAAGATCCATCCTGCCACAACCGAGATTCTGAACACTGACACACATCATTCAGACAATACCCCACCACTGCAAGGACATGCCTCAGCTTTTTGGGACACATGGCGGTGTGGTGCGGCACGCCAGGATGAGGCTTAGACAATTCTAGGCTTGGCTCGCTACAGTCTATCACCCAGGTCGGAACAATCTAGACTCGGTAGTAACAGTACCACCACGAGTCCTATACACCCTAGGATGGTGGTTGGACCCGCGCATGGTCTGTGAAGGAGTCCCATTCACTACTCCTCAATTGTCCATGACCTTAGTAATGGACATGTCAGACCTTGGTTGGGGAGCACACCTAGGATGCTTACAGACTCATGGCATGTGGTTGCAGTCTGAGATCTTGCGCCACATCCACATAAAGGAACTCAGAGCGGTAAGACTAGCCTGCCAGACCTTCCTTACAGTATTGCAAGGTCACTGCATAGCAGTGATGACCAACAACACCACTGTCATGTTCTACATAAACAAGCAGGGCAGAGCTTGCTCCCCCACTCTCTTTCAGGAGGCTCTCCACCTGTGGGAGTTTTGTGTAGCCCACTCCATTCACCTGGAGGTGTCCTATATCCCAGGAGCATGCAACGAGCTTGCACGCCACCTCAGCAGGTCGTTCTGCAGTCATGAGTGGTTTATCTGGAAGGACATAATCCACTCCATCTTCCAATGGTGGGGGTTTCCCCAGGTAGACCTATTCACCACAGTGAGCAACAGGAAGTGTCCAACATTTTGCTCCTTCCAAAAATATGGCCTGGGATCAATCTCTCATGCGTTCATGATGCACTGGGGGACCCGTCTACTATATGCCTTCCCTCCGATACCACTTGTCCACCAGGTTCTCCTCAAGGACAAGGCAGAGGTAATTCTGCTCACTCTGTTTGTAGTGGTGCTGGACCAGATGAAGGGACTTCTGGTCTCCTCTCAGCGCATCTCTTCCTGGATTACGGACTGTACCCGTACCTGCTATGACCTTACAAAGGTTCCAGCCCCGGCTATAATGGCCCACTCGACAAGGGCTCAGGCCTCTTCCACCACTTTTCTGGCCCAGATGCCCATCCAAGAGATCTGCAGAGCGGTGACCTGGTACTCAGTGCACACCTTTGCCACCCACTATGCCATCTCACAGCATGCTAGGGACAAAGCAGCTCTTGGTAGAGCAGTGCTCTAGTCAGTGATTCCTTAACTCTGACCCCACCCCCGTGAGAGACCTTGGGAGTCCCCTAATTGGAATTGACATGAACAATCACTCAAAGAAGAAAAGACTTACTCACCTTCTTGTAACTTGTTCTTCGAGAGGTGGTGTTCATGTCCATTCCAATACCCACCTTCCTTCCCCTCTGTGGGAGTAGCCAGCAAGAAGGAACTGAGGGGGAGTCAGGTCGGCAGGGTCATATATTGAGTTTCCGACGACTGTGCACATGGCATGCGCAGAACTAATTGGAATGGACGTGAATAACACTTCTCAAAGAACAACAGTTACAAGAAGGTGAGTAACATCTTTTTCTTTCCCAAAGCCTCATGCCTCAGCAGAGGAGCTGAGCCTTCACTTCCTCAACATCCACAGGGCCTTGGCCTTCTACCTGCAAAGGACGAGACCAATCAGGAAATCCCCTAGATTGTTTATTGCTATAACTGAGAGGATTAAGGGGCAGGCTATCTCCACACAGAATCTCCAAGTGGGCTTCAGGGTGCATTACACTATGCTATCAGTTGTCAGGACTGCCTCCACCCCTTGGGGTGAGAGCCCATTCCACAAGAGCCCAGGTGTTGACTGCGGTCACTTTCCACAATGTGCTGCTTCCAGACATATAAGGCAAGGTTCAATTCATACCTTCACTACACCTTGGTGCAGGACTCTGCAAAATGCCTCATTCGGTGCAGCTGTCCTCCGCTCAACCATTCCATCCTCTTTCTCACACCTTCCTCCAAATTAGGTGCTGCTTGTTAATCGTCCTCAGAGGAATAGGGACTATCACGAGAAGAAGAAGAGGAGGTTACTTGCATGTAACTGGAGGTTCTTTGAGATGTGTGGTCCATATCTATATTCCATTTCCCATCCTCCTTCCCCTCTGCTTTGGATCTGTTCAATTTGTGGTGGAGAAGGAACTGGAGATGTGGTTTGTCCGCGTTGGACAAAACCATGAGACAAAGCTAGGATGCATGCGTAGACCAATGGATGCTACTACTACTTTCAAATTATCCAGCTCTGGACACATGGCATACATGCATAAACCCTCAGTGGAATACAGATAGGGACCACACACCTCGAAGAACCTCCAGCTACAGTTAAGTAACCTTATCATCTCAAAGGAGAAAAAGGTTGGAGATCCATCCTCTGTTTCAGTTGTCTTAATACCTGAATCCCTCATTTCTTGGATACCCTTCTGAATAGGGATCCCCTCCCCGGATTCCATTGACTGGTTCCTGGCTCTTCATCTTCAGACCCTGCCTACTTTTACATCTCAACACATCCAGGGACAGTAAGTATCTGAAGTTTCTCATAGGGACATCAGACTACCAACAGAATCCTACTCTTTGGTGTCTCCATGGCTCCACAGGTGTTCACCAATGTCATAACTGTGGTGGACACCCATCTAAGAAGACAATGAACCCAGGTGAATCCCTACTTAGAAGACTGGCTAGCTTGGGGAAAATTTCCCTCTACCCCCCGACAAGTGACTGACTCACTTCAGAGGATACTAAGCCTCTTCACCATGCTGGGACTCAGTATCAACTGGGAAAAATCCACACTGATCCTGGGTCAAAATATAGAATTTATCATGGAGCTATTAGATTCCAGCTTGGCCAGAGTGTACCTCCCTCGAGAGATTTCAAACTATGTTCTATCTTATCAACTAACTCCAGACTCATCCCAGCACACTGCTGAGGTCCTGCCTCAGACATCTGAGCACATGTCAAAATGCAACATATGCCACCCAGCATGCCACGCTTCACCTTCAACAGCCCTTGCAAGGGTGATTGAGATGAATATATTTGCTAAACAGGAACAGCGTGAACAGGGTGGTCATGATCCCTCAAAGTCCTGTCCTCAATAGATTGGTGGAGAGATCTAACCCAGGTGCACAGCAGAGTATCTTTTTTAGTGCTTCTGCCAGCAAAGACTCTATTTATAGATGAATCCACCTAGAGGTAGGGAGCACATTTCAACCACCTGAAGATTCAAGAGAAGTGGTCTCCTCAGGAGGCCATCCTACACACAAACATTCAGGAACTCAAGGCTATCTGACTAGCATGCAGAACTTTCCTCCTTCTCCTCCTCCTCCAGGATGTAATTATGTGAGAGTTTATGGACAACTCCACAGCAGTGCACTACATCAACAGGCAAGGGGTGCCAGATCCCTCTCTCCTCAGCCAGGAAGCTGTGCATCTCTGGGATTAGTATCAGAGGGGTAGCCGTGTTAGTCTGGATCTGTAAAAAGCGACAGAGTCCTGTGGCACCTTATAGACAAACAGAAGTATTGGAACATAAGCTTTCGTGGGTGAATACCCACTTCATCAGACGCATGTGGCTGATAAGGAACTTGATTAATAAGGAGTTAATGGCAGGTGATATAATGCAAATCAACATGGATTTATGGGAAATGGATCTTTTCAAACTAACTTGATATCTTTTTTGATGAAATTAAAAAATTGCTTGATAAAGATAGTAGTATTGATGTAATATACTTAAACTTCTGTAAGGCTTTTGACTTGGAACCATTTTACATTTTGATTAAAAATCTTGAACGGTGTAAAATTAACATGGCACACATTAAATGGATTAAAAACTGGCTAACTGATAGATCTCAAAATGTTTGCAGTGTTGTTGTAGCCATGTTGGTCTCTTTCACCAATGGAAATTGGTCCACTAAAAGATATTATCTCACCGTCCAGCTCTCAAAATGTATTTATAAATGAGGAGTTGTCATCAAGCAGATGTTTCCAATGGAGTCCCACCAGAATCAGTTCTTGGCCCTATGCTATTTAGTTTGTTTTGTCAATGACCTGGAAGAAAACATAAAATCATCATTGATAAAGTTTGCAGATGACCCAAAACTGGGGGAATGGAAAATAATGAAGAGGACAGATCAATGGTTCAGAGCAGTCTGGGTATATACACACTAAGAGTGGAATGATCACACGTCTCGAAGAACCACAGTTACTATTCTTTTGTATTTGGGAAAGCCTAGGCCAAGCCACATATGTTTTCCTCTTTGAAAAGGAAACACATCATTCTCCTCCCCCAGCTAACCATTACACATGAGGATTTAGTTACAATGAATAGTGCTGATAGATTAAAAATGAAGCTTTGACACAACAATTACTTGTTTAATGAAAACAGATTCCACTTTCATGAAGATCCTGTTTGTCAAATTAGTGGTTTAGTTGCAGTTCATGTTCTTTGTGAACTTTTTTAGCTGGCTCAAGCTCTGTCAAAGATCTGCTTTCATGAAACTATTCAGCCAGTTAAAAAGCATAGTAGTTGTTACTTTCACAAAGACCAGGATAGCTATGTAATTGTTTAGATTATTTTAGGAGTGGTAGAGCTATTGAGCCAGCAGAACTGTTTCAGGAAGAACAAGATCTTTGACACAATTGCTGTTGCTTTTCTCAAAGATCCTGTTCTCTATAAAAACATTGTCAGTTGAGCAGAGCTCCTAAATCAATTGAAAACTTTCATGGAGATCCTGATCTTTAACGAAATAGCAGGGTTTTTTTTGTCAAACATCATCTTTGACCCATCAAAAATGCCACTGGACTAGCAAAATCCACAGGAAGTGGCTCTGCAGGCGGGCGCGTGTGTCCCTGATTCTTATTTCACCAGTGACAGATGTTTAATGTAAACTTTCTAAGCTGGACTTTGGGCCACCTTAAATGCTTCATGCATCTGAAATAACAGCACTACTACAATGTGCTTTGCTCTTGGACTGAGTTTAGAAGTCAAGACCTTGACTGTTTTGTTTTTAATGTTCAGATTACTTTCAAAACAGAACCGTCTCACCATGACCCGAAATGCTGTGTGGGCTCTATCGAACCTCTGCAGAGGGAAGAATCCTCCTCCAGAGTTTGCCAAGGTAAGAAATGTGTTAAAGAAATCAAGGATTTGAGAGGTAGTGAGATGGTGTCCATAAATAAGGAAGAAAGAAAGGCATTGTGATGTTTAGTACGAAGCAGCAGAAACATTTGGGACTTTCAAAATTTCTGTTTGAACAGACTTCTTACAAATCAGGCTTGTTTTTGAGTGTGCTTAGTGCTGTTGAAATGTGCTTAGATTGACAGCTTGGGAAGTAAAGTTCAAGATTCATAGAATCAGGTCTAGTATATAGTCAGCTGCAGTGCAAGTTTCTCTCATGTGTACTGCCCTTGCCAACATGTCTCACCTCTAACATGGACACCACCTCTAGAAAAGAGAGGGAGTTCATTTTTCATGACCCAGTTACTCTTTGCCCTCTCTTGCTGAGACTATCAATGGGGTGGATGGGTGTCTGTGTGTGAATTAGCACCAACTGAGATGGTGTTTTTTTGTGATGTGGACAACTCTCTACAAGGAACTAAAATGGTACCTCCAGGTCCACCTCTTAGACAACTGATAGAAGTGGGTGTTTTGAATGGTTAGTATTTTTCAGAGAAAGATATTTTATGAAAAAATCAGTTTCCAAACTAGTCCTGCTAACCTAATACATGGAATGAAGACTTGCAGTCTTCTGGAGATCAGAGCACCAATTATATGAGTGTTTGACACACATCGGGAGGTGTTGGTGTTGGTGGAATGGGAAGTATTGAACAAGCTGTCTGCAATCCTACCCATTATGTCTTCAATACTATGCCATACCTATTTACACTGAGCAAAGTCTGGCATTTACTGTGCGCTCGTAGGAACAAATGGTATGTACACAGCATGCATCTAGTTTGAACCAGGAGGAGCAATCAGTATTGGCAGGGCTTCATAGGGCACTGCCACAAGTGATACAGGCAGGATGGTTGCTGAGTTGCTTAGTCTAACAGGAAGTTGTGGGATTCTGCATGGATGTATTTAAGACCTCTCCCTAATGCCACACTGCTTTGAGCTCATGCCATTTTACTTATGGCACAGGTCTGAAAGTGGATGGGACACTCATGCTAAGCTGGTGACTTTGCTGCTGGATAGACCAGGGCCTGACAAAGCATTGTGGGGCACTAGTGATAATAGCTGCAACTTGTGCAGGGGCTGGAAAGCATATAACTGATTCGGAATGTCACACTGATGTTCCCAGTTTCTCGTGTGATGACATGTGCTGCATGTCTGACCACGTCTGCACTTCTGAGGTTGAAGCAGAATTCACTCCTGCTTCCCCATGTAGATTGGACACTGCTTGGAAATATTTAGGTTCTCCAAGTTTTCTAGAATGAGTACCTCCATATTCTACTGCTCAGTAGTCAAAAGCAATACTTGCTTTTAGAATGCTTCTACCAGCTGTCTTGGCCCTTTGATTTCCACTGTTCATACATCTGCTTTTTCTACTTAATGTAGGTTGCACCCTGTCTGAGTGTGCTGTCCTGGCTGCTCTTTGTCAATGACACAGATGTGCTAGCTGATGCCTGCTGGGCCCTGTCATATTTGTCTGATGGACCTAATGATAAAATCCAAGCTGTAATTGATGCAGGAGTGTGCAGAAGACTTGTCGAGCTGCTGATGTAAGAACTTCACTTTAAACAAATGTATTACTCACTGTTATCTCTTTACACCTTCCTCACAGCTCAGCTTTCTACAATAGTAAGGTTAGGTAGAATTTCTGCAACAGTAGGGTTAAACAGTCAGTTTCCTGGCTTAAAACTAGCTTGTTCACCTCTTGTACAGTCCCTGCTCTTCTCAAAGGCTGCTGCTGAAGAGCCATCAATAGCAAGTGGGTGAACTTGAGGACTACAGACCAAGAGCAATTCTCAGACTTCGTTGCTACTTTTCTTGTGCAATAAATTGGGGCATAGGAGAATTGAGGGGATTGGGATTTGAAATCAACTTCAGAACGAAGGGGTTAAAAATTGGGATCAACATTTTCAATCCTTGGTGCCCAAAATTAGACTTCTAAATCATGTTCAGACCACTGAGTAAAAGTGGACTGATTTTTTCTGAAATGCAGACTCCCTGCAGCTCCCTTTGACTTTAATGGGAATTGTGGGTGATCAGCACTTCTATACATTTTGACATTTTATTTTGGTACTTGTATATGGACTTAGGAGCCTGGTATTAGGCATCCAAGTTTACAAATTTATGCTCAAATTTTCAGAAAAACGTTTAGTCTTTCATACTGAGTATAAACAGTTTCTAGAGTATAAACAATATATTTAAAAAAGAAAACTTGATTTTGAAAAATAGCTTTTTAAGGTCCCGTTAAAACTGAAATTTGGTACAACAGTTTATTTTATACAGAAGTTACAAAAATGGGACTTAAACAAATTCAGTCCATACACATCTTAGTCCATTCTCTAACCTCAAGAGATGACTGCATTAATACAAAGCCCTACAAATTGTGTAAAGAAAGAGCAGTAAAGAAATAAGAAAATAGACATCTCTCTTGCTAAAATGTACAACTCTCTGACTAAAATGGCTAGAGGATAACCCGGTAATAAACAGAACCTAATAATCATTTATTAAAAATGCAGTATGAGAGAAAATCATTGAAAAAGATGCTACTTACTATTTTATTTTTAATGTCCATCTTATCATTAGAGGAAACAGTACCATTTCTACTTTTTCTCAGTTTGATCTTCAGTAAGATGGTACCAGTGATCAATCATAAATATAAAAAATAGTCTGTGAAACTTCTGGAGAAACAAGTATAACTTGTTCCTTAAGAATGGACCTAAAATTTGATACGGTAACCTGATTTCCAGTCATGGTACATACCAAAATTGAACTGAACCAATAGTGTGTCTTTGAAAAGGAACATGCGGGTCAGGAAAAGAAACAAAGCAAAATCACCTCCTATGGAAGCAATAGATGCATTCAATTTAGGGTATAGAATAATTAATTATAAACTGCTTTAAAAATGTTTTTGCTGCAGCTCTCCTCTATTCCTAAACATTTCTCAAATATGCATGATACATTTTCGATTGACTTCTTCATAAATAAATATATGTGGTAGTTGGTAAAACCCTTATTTAAATATTCTAAATTATTTTCCTGACTCTTTTATATTGAGCAGACACACAAAATGGCCAGGAATAACAGCAGGCAGTTCAGCCTGTGGAAGTGTAATATTATAGTCGTTTCATTCTTTCATAGAAAGGATATTGATTTTGCATATCAGAGAGTCTTATACAATTAATCTCTTAGGAATTATAAAATATTTCCTAGAATTTTCTCCATCCTGTTAGGGGCCATATCACCATCCTCTAATGATGGAATCACTAAAGAATGAGAAAAGATACAGAAACTTGAGAATTAATCAAACTTTATCAGAATTAACAATTTCAGGTGATTTAGATGCAGATAATTTCCTAAGGTCCCTGCCACTCCAACAGAAATTCTGTTAATAGGAGCACATTTTGCTTGCCAGAATGTGGTCCAATCAAAGACACAGTATGAGTCATTTATTTTTTGTCTGTTCTGAGTAATTTGTCTGGTGTTGAGGGGAAGAGGGAAATTCAGTTTCGTATGAAAAAGAAATTCTAATTTACACTCAGTGACTAATAAAACCCTCCTAACAATTAAAAAAAAATTCTAAGGAACTAGTGACCAAAAATGTGTACTAAAGTTGCCCTTAGAGATTAGATTTTTTTTTTTTAATTAGTATATTTTGTGCATTTGGCAGCAGTTTGTGTGCAGTCAGTTTCATTGTTTCCCTTTTATACTAGTAAGTTATTTTCCATGCTGTGAGTATTTCATACAGCAACAGATTTCATACAGAAACAAATTTCATACAGCTTACGACACTCCTGCTAATACATCCCAGAACGAAGTTTACCTTTTTTGTAATAGTGTTACACTATTGACTCATATTATATAAGTACTTTAATTACACTTTTAAAATTAACTAGATTTCAGATGACTGATTTTCAGAGGTTCTGAGCAGCTCCTATCCATTAAAACTGTGGATGTTCAGCACGTCTGAAAATCATTTCACAAGCTAACAGGGTTCCTTTAAGATTTTCCGCTAAGTTTTTGAGACACATTTACAAATTTGATTTAATAGTCTTTATCAGTTTATCTGGAAATTTCCTTTTGGTTTTGATAAAGTTGTCAAGGAAAAATACTGGTACCCCTACCACAGCGAATTATTCTTCACCAAATTTATATGTATTAGATTATAACCTCTGAGAGCTATGTTTCATCATCATATTCCTACATTGCAGTGGATTAGACAGCAATGGCCAAGAACTTAGTTGGGATTCCAAGTCAATGAGAGGAGCCTGGGTGCTTGGTGTTCTTTGAAAACCAGGCCATTTTTTCAGGTGCCTTTAGAGTTTAGAATTAAGAGTCGAAGTTGAAGCACTTACTTTTAAAAATCATGGCCAATGTATTAGTTGTTGTGTTTTGTCTAAAGCCTGTGCTCTAGTTAAGTGTCAGACATTTAAAAGCTGCTAGTTTCAAATCAAAATGCATTTTAGCTTGCCTCTAACTCTAAAACAAATTCAGTAATTTCAGTCAAAGTTGGCAGGAGAATTCTCCTAGGTCTAGCAAGGTGGCAGTGGGTCCTGACTAAAGGGTGGAGGTGCAGATACTTTTGGGCTGCTTAATCTAAGTCTTTGCTTTGACTTGTAGGCACAGTGACTACAAAGTGGTATCTCCTGCCTTACGAGCAGTCGGGAACATTGTGACAGGGGATGATATCCAGACCCAGGTATAGCTTCTGCTATTACTGTCTTGTAATACCATCTTCCTTTCTCTTAGTTAGCAGAGGTAATTTATGTAGTCACAAGCCTCGACGTTTTCCTTTTATTAAAAACTGTCGTCTTTGGAGCTCAAACAGGGAACTGATTGCAGCAGAACATGTGTTTTTTCACGCTTTCACGCAAACCTCCATCACTGCATTCAGTCCTGACCATGCTGTTCCAATCCTGGGTTCCCATACAGGTATGCAGATGCTGGTCAGTCTTGACCTGCAGCACCTTCTGAGTATTCCTGTTTTAGTTCTGTCCCAAGCAAAAACTTTCCTGTTATGCTGAATTTTGTGGTGGTTCTATGATGTGGCCTAATGTCCTCCAAATTCTAGGTTGAAAGCACTAAATTCCCTTTTTTTTGTGTGGTCTGTGCCAAAGCTGAAACCCACGTTCTTCTTCGAGTGATTGCTCATGTGTATTCCACAGTAGGTGTGCGTGCTTGCCACGTGCATCGTTGCCGGAAGTTTTTCGCCTAGCAGTACCCATGGGGGGGAGCGCCCCCTACGACTCCTGGAGTGGCGCCTGCCAGGCGCAGTATAAGGGGAGCTACGCGCTCCCCCCACCCTCAGTTCCTTCTTGCCACCAGTGGAGGTGTGTCGGAGCTACTCAGCTCCAGCTTTGCTGCAGCTTGTCCCCAGAAGAACTGTTGTTAGTTCAGTAGTACCTGTAGCTGGTTAGCTTTTCAGTTAAGTTTAGTTAGTTAGTGAGCCCGGGCTGGGGCACGCCCCATGACTCTTGCAGGCGTTCTGTGCCAAGGAGTGACCCGCACACAGACTGTCTGCGCTGCTTGGGAGAAACCCATATCAGCAAAAGGTGCAACATCTGCAAGTCGTTCAAGCCCCGGACTAAAAAAGAAAGGGACGTTAGACTCTGGACCATCCTGATGGAGTCAGCGCTGGCCCTGACCCCAGCACGCCACTCCAAACTGGTACCCAGCACCACGGTGTTGGAACGCGGAGACGTTCCAACTAGTCAGCACCATTCCCCTTCCACGGGGCACGCCAAGAGGACGGGAAAGACTCCCTCTTTGCAACGGCACCGAGGGAAGTCTGGGACAGAGGCTAGGCCCAGCCAGGCCTCCGCTCACAGTCACTTGTCTACAGGCCAGGCTAGCCAGCCCGATCAGCCAACCCCACCAGTGCCTCAGCAAGTGCACAGTGGCACTGAGCGTCGTGACCGGCCCAGTGGTACCAGTGGGCACCATAGCCCCCAGCACAGCCCCCCGTGGGGACTCGCTTGGTGGCCGAGGCGTCAGAAGCACCATCAGCCTCCATCCGTAGACCACCAAGAAAGGAGTCAGTGGGACCCATATCCTCGGTGCCGTGCCCAGAGTCCGACCAGGTGGTGGATCCTCTGGTGCCGGCTGACACCCAAAGCACCGCACCGGCCTCCTTGCCCTGTCTGGAGGAGCTGATTGCAGCCCCGCCCCCCTCTGTCTCACAGGAGGACTACCGGGCCCAGCAAGAGCTCTTAAAAAGGGTGGCAGGAGCCTCCACCTCCAGGCAGAGGTGATGGAGGAGCCCTCAGACTCTGTGTTCAATGTGCTGTCCTCCTTGGCACTGGTCAGGGTGGCCTTGCCGCTCCATGAAGGGTTGGCAAGAATTTCAAATGCCCCATGGCAAACACCAGCCTCGTTGGTTCCCATCTCTAAGAAGGTGGAGCGCAAGTACTTTGTACCCACTAAGGGGCACGAAAATTTGTATACCCACCCAGCGCCCAACTCCTTGAGGTGAACAACCACAGGGAGTGGCCACTGGGAGCGGCAGGGGCAGCCAGCCCTGATCCTTAAGAACAAAGACTCTCAGAGGCTGGATGCTTTCAGGAGAAAAGTTTATTCGTCGTCAAGCTTCCAGCTAAGAGTAGCAAACCATCAGGCTCTCCTGGGTCGCTACGAATTTAATCTTTGGGGATCCCTTCCCAAGTTCGAACACTCCCTTCGGGAGCGCGATAGAAAAGAGTCTAAGGCAGGGGTCTTCAAACTTTGAGACGAGGGCCATATTAGATTTTTGAAGGGGCTTCGCGGGCCGAAGTGACTGGAAAAATTAAATATATGCAAAATCGTTAAAAAGAAATATTATTTTAGGATTAGTGAGAAGTATGGTACTGATATTTTCCTGACAAGATTGCATTTAGCTGTGGTTCAAAGTTAGTGTTCTCTATCATCAAAATTGATTGTAAATGTTAATCAGACAAGGTCGATCTGTAGCTGGATTTCATATATTTCATCATTGAAAATGTTTTTTCACACACATAAGTAGTGACAAACACTGACATTAATCCCTGGACAGAGTTTTTTACATGAGCATATTGATCACTTGGCAGGCATTTACAGAACTCTACCAGATTTCCTTCCTTATATTTGTCCTTAAACAAGTCATTGGATTGCAGGTCAATCACTTCAATTTGAAGTTCAGGTGGCAGTTTTTCAAGATCGCAATCAAATGGGTTTTGGAAGATCCATATTTCTCCTGCATTCACATCAAGGTCAGAGAAATGCTCCTGGAACTGTAGTTTCAGATCAGAAATGATTTCTTGTGGAAACCTAGTTGGGAATAGTGATTCAGTTTCTTGGTTGAACTTTTCACAACATGTAAAATGAGCAAAGCAGTCCCTCATCAGTTGGGACTCAAAAAGAACAAGTTTTTGCCTAAATGATTTCACCTGGGTGTATGTGTCACAGATAAGACCGTTTTCCCCTTGTAGTCTAATGTTGAAGTCATTCATGTGCTTGGTCAAATCTATGAAAAAAGCTAATTTCCAAAGCCATTCAATGTTTGTGAATAAAGGTAGAGGTTGGGTTTTTTTATTTAAGAACATTTCAATTTCAGTTTTAAGCTAAAAAAATCACGACAAAAATCTTTCCACGGCTAAGCCATCGAACTGAAATGTGGTAGGGCAAATCGTGATATTCTGATTCTGTTTTCACCAGTAATTCTTGGAATTGACGATGGTTAAGTCCATGTGAGTGAATGAAATTCACGGTTGAAACTGTGGGTTGCATAACACATGACAAATTCAAATATTTCCTGCACAATGCTTGCTGATGAAGAATGCAATGAAAAATCTTAGGCTTGGGACAGCCCACACTTTCACAAGTTTTGTAGATTTGTCCAACCAAACCTTTTTTTGAACCGCACGTTTCTACCTCGATTGGTTGTAATGCACTTCAGTTGTTTCCATTGCTGGTTGTATTGAGAAAGTGACTTCAACTTCTTTGAAAATCTCTTCACCTGTGGTTGTTCCATACTATACACAGAACCTAGTACTTCCGTAACTTCAAAATTACTACCAACACCACGAATAAACAACAGCAGCTGCGAAGTATCGGAAGCATCAGTTGACTCGTCAAATGCGAGGGAAAACCACTCAAACTTCTTAGCCTTTTCATTCAGCTGGAAAATTATATTGCTGCCAAGGTCCTTGATTCTGCGAGCAACTGTGTTCGCCAAAAGACTAATTGTCTTAAATAAATCTACTTTTTCTGGGCATATTTTTTCGGCAGCTTGAATCATACATATTTTAACTAGCTCACCATCAGTAAATGGTTTTCCTCGTTTTGCTAATAGGTGTGCCACTCGGAAGCTAGCTCTTGTTGCAGCTTCGTTCTCGGATTTGTTCTTAAATATAAACTGTTGTGACGATAAGCCACGTTTCATGGATTCTAATTTATCTGAACGTAGCTTTCCCGTAAATTGAGAATAGTTCGACAAGTGCTTGGTTTCATAATATCTATGAATGTTGTTTTCTTCTTCGAGTGCTGTCCCTGTGGGTGCTCCACTCTAGGTGACGGTGCGTCCCGGCACTGTCGATCGGAGATTTTCGGTAGCAGTGCCTGGTTGGGGCGCACGCACCCAGATGGTATCTCCCGTCCAGTTGGAATCTTCCAGGGTGCGTGCGCCCCACACCCTCCTCAGTTCCTTCTCAACCATCCTCGGCTGAAGACGGGACTCGGGGCAGTGCTACCTTCTCTTCCCTGATCTCTATAGAAAACATAGAAATAGTTATTAATTAATTCCCAGTTGTTTCCCTTCCTTTAGTATAGTTACATAGTTACTTAGTGTAAAAAAAAAAAAACAAAAAACCCTCAGGCTTGGCTCCCCTTGAGACACTTTCCTCGCCTATCTCGAACTCATAATGCCAGGAGCTTCAGGCTTCAAGAAATACATCTCCTGTCAGGACTCCATGCCACGGTCAGATGGTCACTCCCAGTGTGTAAAGTGCCTCGGGGACACCCACATCCTCACGAAGTGCCAACACTGTGCGAGCCTCAAACAGGGATCTGCGCCTCAAGATCATTATGATGGAGAAATCCCTGCAGCCACTGTCGGAGATGGGAAAAGTGGAACCCGCTCCCACACGCTCCCCAGCCAGATCAGAACCGGTGGGGAGCGTCGCTTCACCCTCCCTGGAGCAGAGGCACGAAGCACAAAAGTCTCACAAGCCGAGACTCTAACAAGGGTAAGGGGTCTCCTGCGAGATCCCTACCCCGTCTGCTGACAGCGCGAAGTACTGCTGCTTCAGCCTCTTCACATGCCTCAGCTGCTGCTTTGACAGAGCTGACAGGCAGGGACCAGACTTCCCGCGCTGGGAAGCTACTTACTCGTCCGGTTCCCTCAGCGCCGCAAACGGCCGCGGCGCGGACTCCTCGTTCCTCCTCGGCACCGAGGAATGTTACGGCACTGGCACCACGTACCTCGGCACCAGCAACAGCCGCGGTGCCGACAGCGCAGTCAGCACCGGCACCAGGAACAGCCGCGCTGCTTTCAGCCTGGTCAATTTCAGCGCTGAAAGCAGCCGCGATCCCGCCCGCGCGCTCTGCCTCAGCAACAAAAATAGCAGCGGTGCCGACAGCGCGATCAGCCTCGGCACCGTGAAGAGCGTCGGCACCCAGCCACTCTGTGACCCGTGCACCAGCAGCGGACCCCCTGCAGGGCACGTCAAAGCACAACTCTATAGGAAACTCTCTGTCACTCTCTCCTAGCAAAGAGCTAGAGCAGGGAGCAGACTTAGTTCAGCTTAAAGAGCAGGAACAACAGCTGCTCACTCAAAGTGACCTTTTAGTGCCACCTGAGCCTCACTCTCCGCTCCTGGATGCGGACGACTCCTTCCTTGACTTGCCACTTTCTCCACCTGAACTGGCGTTCACCGACGGGGACCTTGAACTACAACAGCAAGCGGAGTTCTCCCCTCCTGCTTCTCCTCCACAGGCACCCATACCACCTCAGGTCACGCCTCAAGTTCAGCAGCCTCAGTTTCCCTACGTTGCCCCCCCGTGGATGATACCTGGGTTCTCCTACCCCATGCCTTGGCCGCAGTGGTACCCCTGGCAGAACCCTCCTACCAATCATCTTCCTTCGGTACCTCAGTCTCCTGCTCCATCCACTTCCAGGGTGCCTGAGCCCCCTCCTGAGCCGGGGAGCTACGCACCATATCCTGATTTGCCTAACCCTAACTCTCCACCAGCCTCAGAGGAAGCCATCCTCCCTTCACCTCCACAAACGGTGGATGACTGCAAACAGTTCCAAGAACTCTTTAAGAGGGTTGCACTCAGCCAGGATATTCCCTTAGAAGAGGTTCAGGAGAAGCAACACAAACTCCTTAAGATCCTTCAACCGTCTGCGCCATCTAAAATCGCGCTCCCTATAAATGAAGCACTCATGGAGCCAGCTGACACTCTCTGGCAAACCCCAGCTTCTTTGGTACCAACCTGCAAGAAGGCTGAACGTAAATACTACGTTCCTGCAAAGGACGCAGACTTCTTATTTTCTCATCCACCACCGAACTCCCTTGTCATCGATGCAGTTGCACAGAGGATCAAACAGTCACAATATCGACCCACCCCTCAAGACAAAGACCTTAAACGCCTTGATGTCCTCGGACGCAAGGTTTACACATCTACACTACAGTTCAGGATTGCTAACTATTCTGCCCTCCTCGCTAGTTATGATTTCGACAACTACAATAAGCTTTTCGAATTTGTCTCCTACATACCAGAGGACAGAAGAGCAGACTTCAAATCAATCCTGTCTGAGGGACAACTGATCTCCAGAACGGCCCTACAGGCGTCTTTAGACACGGCGGACACAGCAGCCCGTACTACCGCAACTGCTGTGGTCATGCGCAGAACCTCATGGCTTTCTGCATCCGGGATTCCTAAAGAACTCCAGACTAAAGTGGAGGATCTCCCCTTTGACAAGGACAAACTCTTCTCCCAAAAAACTGATGAACTCCTCCATACCATGAAGGATTCCAGAGCGACACTGCGCACCCTGGGCATTCAACCATCTCTCCCCAGGAGACAGCGATACCAACCCTACCAAAGACCACGCACACATCAGTACTATCGCCCTCAATCCAGACCATACGACACAACTAGGAATCGTACTAGACCACCCAAGCGCAGACAAAATCAAAATCAGGCCACCACCTTCCATCCACAGGGCAATAAACAACAGTTTTGAAGCTTTGGTCGAGGGTCTGCACGACCACCCTTTGATTCCACCACTTACTTGCCCATTTGGTCACCGCTTCCAGTATTTCCAACGTGCCTGGCAGCGGATCACACAGGACCGCTGGGTCCTCGAAATAGTTCAGACCGGCTACTCCATCCCTTTTATATCCTACCCCCCTACCCTTTCCCCTTCCCCATCCCTCTTCAGGGACCCCTCCCACGAGCAATTACTTCGCACAGAAGTGGCTCACCTTCTGCAACTAGGCGCAGTGGAACCTGTACCTCCGCAACACCAGGGGACAGGTTTCTACTCCCATTACTTTCTAACGCAGAAAAAGACCGGAGGATGGAGGCCTATATTAGATCTACGCCGACTGAACAAATTTGTGAGGACACAAAGATTCAAGATGGTCACCCTGGGCACAATAATACCCACATTGGATCAAGGGGACTGGTTCACAGCCCTTGACCTACAAGACGCTTACTTCCACATATCGATTCATCCAGCTCACAGACGCTTCCTACGATTCACAATCGGTCAGGATCATTTCCAATACAGAGTTCTTCCTTTCGGACTCTCCACGGCTCCAAGAGTTTTCTCCAAGACCCTAGCTGTCGTAGTGGCTCACCTCCGCAAACATGGAGTCACACTTTTCCCCTATCTGGACGATTGCCTCATCAAGGGCGACTCCTATGGCGACACACTTCAAGCCACGCATCTCGCCATCTCCCTCTTTCGCAGCCTAGGCCTCCAAATAAACACCCCAAAATCCACCCTAGTACCTACGCAACAGATAGAGTTCATTGGAGCTCATCTCGACTCAACCCAGAGCAGGGCCTCGCTCCCATACAACAGATTCCTGGCTATCACACAACTCATACGCACGCTCTCTACTCGTCCCAGGACGCAAGCAAGAATCTGCCTATAGCTCCTTGGCCACATGGCAGCTACCACCTTCGTGGTTCAACACGCCAGGCTACATATGAGATGTAGCTGGCTCAACTCCAGTTTCAAACCGAGCAGACATCAATTAGGGATGCTGTTAACTCCTCCTCCCAATGTTATAACTTCCCTACAATGGTGGACAAGTCCAAAAAACCTCTGTGCAGGGGTTCCCTTCCAGCAACGATCCCCAACGCTCATGCTCACCACAGATGCTTCCCTGATAGGTTGGGGAGCGCATCTAGGGGAACACAGGGCATAAGGCAGATGGTCTCCATCAGAGACGCATCTACATATAAATCTCCTAGAGCTCAGAGCAGTGAGGAGAGTCTGCCTTCACTTTCTTCCCCTTATAAAGGACAAATACCTGCGAGTTTTAACAGACAACATAGCATGTATGTATTACATAAACAGACAGGGGGGTGCCAGATCACATTCCCTCTGCATGGAAACTATTCGACTCTGGAATTGGTGCATACAACATTGAATACAGATCATCACCTCCTATCTACCAGGCTGCCACAACACTACTGCCGATGCACTCAGCAGGCACTTCTCCACAGAACACGAGTGGGAACTGCACCCCACAGTACTCCAACACCTTTTCTCCCACTGGGGCAGTCCATCAATAGATCTCTTTGCCATGACCCGAAATCGAAAATGCCCCCTGTTTTGCTCCAGGGCGGGACTCGGGACTGCATCCCTAGGGGATGCATTCCTCATTTCATGGAACAGTTACCTCCTGTACGCCTTCCCGCCTATCCCTCTACTACACAGGGTTATTCGGAAGATCGCGGACGACAAGGCCCAGGTCATCCTTATTGCCCCGGCTTGGCCAAGACAGACGTGGTACTCTTACCTTCTCCGCATGTCCTCCCGTCACCCATGGGCTCTCCCCAACAGGCCAGACCTCCTTTACCAGGACAACGGGCGGGTCCTTCATCCCCAACTCACGGCCTGGTTCCTTCATGGTTCCAAACCCATGAACTAGCCTGTTCCGAACAAGTCCTACATGTCCTCCTGCACAGTAGGACAGACTCCACCCGCAAAACCTACCTTCAGAAGTGGAAGCGCTTCGCTCTTTGGTGCTCACATAAACATTTAGCACCCAACAATGTGACCCTTCCTAACATTCTAGATTATCTCCTCGAACTGAAACAGGATGGACTTTCTCTTAGCTCCATCAAAGTGCACCTGGCGGCGCTTACCACCTTCCACGAACTATTGGATGGGTACTCACTCTTTACACACCCCACCATTAAACGCTTTCTCTCTGGCCTGCAAAATCTCTACCCTGAAATTCACGCAACAGTGGCTACATGGAATCTTAACCTCGTTCTTCATGCTCTCATGAAACCTCCATTTGAGCCCTTGGCTACCTCCTCTGATCTCCATATGTCCATGAAGGTGGCTTTCCTAGTTGCCATAACGTCAGCAAGGAGAGTTGGAGAAATAAGTGCCTTGATGGCCCACCCTCCATACACAATCTTCTCCAAAGATAAAGTCACTTTGAGACCACATCCTCAATTTCTTCCTAAGGTGGTATCGACCTTCCACCTCAACCAACCTATATATTTACCAACTTTCTACCCCAAACCTCACAAAACGCCACAGGACGCAACCCTGCATACTCTCGACGTCAGGCGAGCAATTGCCTTTTATTTAGACAGGACTAAACCATTTCGCAAGTCTCCATGACTCTTCGTTTCAATTGCCAAAAGATCAAAAGGCACGGCTATATCTAAACGTCTATCCAAGTGGATCTCTGACTGCATCAGATCCTGTTACCGTGTGAAGAATCTTCAACCGCCCGAAGGCATAAGAACTCATTCCACTAGAGCCAAGTCGGCATCCGTTGCCTTCCTACACAATGTTCCCATTCCCGATATCTGAAAAGCAGCTACATGGTCATCTGAACACACGTTCGCAAAACACTATGCTTTAACGCAAGACACCACGGCAGACACAATAGTAGGTCATACAGTACTATCTTCAGCACTTCCTGCCGTATCTCCAAAGTCCCACCAACCGTAGTGGGTACTGCTATACATTCACCTAGAGTGGAGCACCCACAGGGACAGCACTCGAAGAAGAAGAAGAGAGAGTTACTCACCTTGCAGTAACTGAGGTTCTTCGAGATGTGTCCCTGTGGGTGCTCCACTCCCCGCCCTCCTCCCCTCTACTTTGGAGTACTGAGATACTCTCCACGGTAGAGAAGGGTGTGGGGCGCACGCACCCTGGAAGATTCCAGCTGGACGGGAGATACCATCTGGGTGCGTGCGCCCCAACCAGGCACTGCTACCAAAAATCTCCGATCGACAGCGCTGGGATGCACCGTCACCTAGAGTGGAGCACCCAGAGTGGAGCACCCACAGGGACACACATCTCGAAGAACCTCAGTTACTGCAAGGTGAGTAACTTTCTCTTCTTTTAGCACTGCAATAGTTTCATTACATATTAAACACAATGCTTTACTGCCTGATTCAATAACAAAATAGTCCACACTCCATTGTTCTTTAAACACGTGACATTCAGAATCAGCCTTTCTCTTCTGTCCTTTTCCCGACATAATCGCCCCAATAGCAATGGACTTAAACACAACGAATATGTGTGTCACTAGTCTGACACGCGCTAAAGACAAAAACTGAGGGAAACAACGACTCATCACACATCCGGTTCCTTCTGCCGCTACTAACCTACCTACTGTGTGCTCATTGGCTCTGCGACCCTGGCAGGAATGCAGTGACATCATGAAGTTCCACTGCTGCTCTGGGGTTCCCACCACGGGCTCCTGGCAGCCGGGGTCCCGCCACTGACCTCACCCAGCACCCACGGCTGGCCTGGGTGAAGGAACCCAGGCTGGCAGCGGACTGAAACAGGCTGGCAGGAGCCCGCGGCAGGAACACCAGGACAGCAGCGGGCTGAACTGCTCAGCCTGCCACTGCTCTGGGATTCCTGCTGCAGGCTCCTGCCAGCCGGGATCCTGCCGCCCGATGCAATGTTGGTTGTGGGGCCGGACAGATCGAAGCCACGGGCTGTATCCCTGGTTCAAGGTGCTCGTGGAGGAAAGGGCAGCGGCCACAAGGGCATCCCTGCAGGCCGCTTTGGATGCAGCAGACATGGCTGCACAGTCAATAGCCTTGATGGTGTCCATGAGACGGGTGTCATGGCTCCTGCTCTCTGGGCTGTCCAGCGACGCGCAATCGTCCGTGCAGGATCTCCCTTTCGACGGGAAGGCGCTGTTTGTGGAGGAGACAGACACAAGGCTGTACAGCATGAAAGACTCCTGCACAACCCTCCAGACCTTGGGCTTCTATGTCCCTGCTCCAGCAAAATCCAAGTTCAAGCTGCAGCAGGCTCCCGCCCAGGCAGCCCTCCCTAAATACGAGACTGCCCAGAAGAAGCAGCGGGACTATAAAAAGCGCCCGCAAAGGCAGTATTGGCCTGCCCCCCCAGCCTGGGTTCTCTAAGGGTAGCGGCCTACCTCAGGCACCAGGGGGTCCAGATATTCCCCTGTCTGGATGACTGGCTGGTCAAGGGCACTTCCTGATCACAGGTGAGGGATCATGTGGCACTCCTGTCCACATGCACCACCATGGGCCTGTTGGTAAACACCACCAAGTCCACATTAGTCCCGGTCCAACGCATAGAGTTTATCGAGGCGTTCCTGGTCACAACGTTGGCCAGGTCCTCTCCCCCCCCCCAAGACAGGTTTGAGACCCTGACAGGGCTCATCAACTCAATCACAAGGTTCCCAGTGATGACAGCCAGGACTTGCCTGCAGCTGCTAGGTCACTTGTTGGCATGCACGTATGTGGTCCGCCACACCAGACTCAGGATGAGGCCCCTCCAGCTCTGGCTGTCCTTGCAGTTCTCCCAGGCCACGGACAGAATAGACAAGGTCCTCACTGTGCCGAACTCGGTGATCACCTCACTGCGGTTGTGGTCTGCACCAAGCAAAATGTTCCAAGGGGTCCTGTTCAGGGACAGGTCCCTGTCGTTGGAGCTGGTGTCCGATGCATCGGACCTGGACTGGGGGGCCCATGTGGGGAATTTTCAGAACCAATGCCTGTGGTCTCCGCAAGACCTGACCCTTCACATAAATGTCAAGGAACTCAGGGCAGTGTGGCTGGCGTGTATGGCCTTCCGCTTGCACCCGAAGGGCAAGGTAGTCAGGGTTCTCACGGACAACACAGCTTTGATGTTCTATATCAACAGGCAAGGCGGGGCCTGATCCTCTGCCATGAAGCCCTCAGCCTGTGGGACTTCTGTATAGCCCACGACATCCACCTAAAAGCCTTTCACCTGCTGGGCGCCCAGAACGTGAGGGCGGATCGCTTGAGCCGGGACTTCTGCTCTCAGAACGAGTGGTCTCTACACCCGGAAGTGGTCCACCAGCTCTTCCAAAGGTGGGGAACTACCCAGGTGGATCTGTTCGTGACCCGGCAGAACCGACAGTGCCCTCGGTTCTGCTCCGGGGGGGGCCTAGGAAGGGGCGCTATCTCTGATGCCTTTATCCTGTCCTGATCAGGCCAGCTTCTCTACACCTTTCCCCCGTCCCGCTGATCAGCAGGGTCCTGGAGAAAATGAAGACTGACAAAGCCAGGGTCCTCCTCATTGCCCCAGCGTGGCCTAGGCAGCACTGGTACGGGACCTTCTCGGGCCTGGCGGTGGCTCAGACGTGGCCATTGCCACTCTGCCTGGACCTGCTCTCTCAGGACCAGAGCATCCTCCTCCACCCCTACCTGGCAGCTTTTCACCTCATGGCGTGGCTGCTCAGTGGCTATGTGGCGAGGAAAGGGCATGCTCAGCACAGGTTCAGTGCGTCCTCCTCGAAAGTAGATGGCCTTCCACTCACTGCTCCTACATGGCGAAGTGGTCTCGGTTTTCTAGGTGAATGACGGACCAAGGTGTGTCCCCACCAGCCACCCCGATCCAGCTTATCTTTGATTACCTCCTCTGCCTGAGGGCCCAGGGCCTGGCACCATCGTCAGTTGGTGCAGCTGGCAGCCATATCGGCCTTTCATCCCCCAGTGCAGGGACACACTGTGTTCTCCCATGCTATGACCAGCCGGTTCCTTAAAGCCAGTCCAAACCCTTACCCATATTCTAAGCCCCTGGTCCGCAATCGGACCTGAATCTGGTGCTGGCTCGTCTTATGGGGCACCCCCATTTGAACCATTAGCCATGTGTTCCTGGTCTCACCTCTCGTGAAACGTGGCCTTCCTCGTTGCTATCACGTCAGCCAGGCGGGTCCTGGAGCTCAAGGCCCTGACCTCCAAGCCGCCGTATATGGCAAGGTCCAGCTCCGCCCACACCCCGCGTTCCTTCCAAAGGTGGTCTCCGCCTACCACATGAGTCAGGACATTTTTCTACCAGTCCTCTGCCCCAAGCCTCACGCGACTAGTGAGGAGTGCTGTCTCCACATGCTCAATGTGCGGCGGGCTCTGGCTTTCTACCTCGAGCGAACCAAGCCGTTTAGAAAGTCCTCACAACTGTTTGTTGCCTCAGCTGAGCGCGCGAGGGGCCAGCCGATTTCCACTCAGCGGCTTTCCAACCGGATCACTTTGTGCATCTGCTCCTGTTATGAGCTGGCGGGTGTCCCGCCGCTACCCATTGTGAGGACATACTTGATGCAGGCGCAGGCCTCATCGGCTGCCTTCGTGGCTCACATCCCTATACAGAACATTTGTAAGGCCGCCACGTGGTCTTCAGTTTACGCGTTTACCTTGCAGTATGCGATAGACTCCCAAACCAGGGATGACGCCGGGTTCAGCAGGGTGGTACTCCATCCCTGGAACTTGTGAACTCCTACCCTCCTTCAACAGATATAGCTTGGAATCACCTCCTGTGGAATGCACATGAGCAATCACTCGAAGAAGAAAAGACAGTTACCTTTTCCGTAACTGGTGTCCTTCGAGGTGTGTTGCTCATGTCTATTCCACATCCCGCCCTCCTTCCCCGTTGCCGTAGCTGTCTGGCAAAAAGAAACTGAGGGTGGGGAGAGCGCGCAGCTCCCCTTATACCGCGCCAGGCAGGCGCCACTCCAGGGGTTCCGGCCCCCTCTCCCCCGGGTACTGCTAGGGGAAAAACTTCGGGCACTGGTGCATGTGGTGAGCACGCACACCTACTGTGGAATAGACATGAGCAACACATCTCGAACACCAGTTACGGAAAAGGTAACTATCTTTTCCTAACCCAGTAATTAGTTCATTAGTTCACTGATGACATATTGTGTATGAGAATACATCATTTTGATATATCTTCTTCAGTTTCATAACACTGAGTTTGGGTAGGAAGACCGGTTAATAGTAACCAGAAACACTGTGTTTCAGTTTAACAGAAGTAGTGCTTCAGCCAGTTGTGTGATCTTTCTAATTGTTAAAATGCATTGTTTATAGCCCATATCTGAGGGTTATGTTAACGTTGTATTTAACAACCAGCTTCTTTCGTATATAACTCGGTCACAGAAATCCATTCCAGGGGGAATCTTGGTGTTCACAACTGGAATCCAGGAGTCAGTTACAGTGTGGACCAGGCCTCACAGGCTGTGACAGTGAGGCAGGGAATTAGAGAGCCTAAGAAATGCAGAGTCTGTCTGTTTAAGGAGTCTCAGTGCAAAAAGAAAACCAATAAAAACAAAACCTCCTTCATGTTCATTAGGGCCACATTTGGATCCAGGGCCTCACATTGTGCTAGGTGCTGTATAAATACATATTGAACACATGGTCCCTGCACTGAATCACTTAATTTTTCTGTGCATCAGTTTGCCTGTCCATAAAATGAGGACAACACTTATTTACTTAGCAAGGGGGATTAATTACTATTTTGTGAAACATTCTGGGAACATCTCATGAAAAGTGCTAGGTAAATGTTGGTGATGGTGTTTTCCTTTTAGGGATTACCTGTGTCAAATGGCTGTGTATTCTGGACACAGTCTAAGGTGTTTCTCTCTCTCTCTCCAGGTAATTCTGAATTGCTTAGCTCTGCAGAGTTTATTGCACTTGCTGAGCAGCCCTAAGGAGTCTATCAAAAAGGAGGCATGTTGGACAATATCCAACATTACAGCTGGAAACAGAGCACAAATCCAGGTAACCCATCCAGCTATGTTCCTTTAGTGATCTTTGTCCTTCAGTCTAGGAGGAATGCCCATCAGATGGCATTGCAATTATAGTTTATATATGACCAGCCTGTATTTGTGGAAGGCTTTAACAATGCTGCCATCTCTGCTATGGAATTTGTTAGCTTAAAAGATTTTAAAGTTTTTTTTTTTCAAATTCAGACACTTGAGACGAGAGGAAAAGTTTTATGCCAGAAGAAAGCAAAATGCTGTTAAATGCAAGAAAACAAAATTGCTACCAAAAATCTGGGGGAAAGCCCGATCAGCAAACAAACAACACAAAAACCACCAATCCCCTGTGATCTCATCCCCTCAACACCCAGTGTGGTTAGATACTCCCAACAGCCAAATTTTGGTTAAACACACAAACAGTTCTTTACTTCACCTCCTACTCTGGAAATCCACTCTGTCAAATACTTGCTTAATTTCTTCTTGTCTACATTCCCTCAAAATTCATTCCAATGACCATTGTACCTCGTTTTAGCCTATCAAGCTCAATTAAAATCAAAAACAGTTTTTACCAAGATATTGAAGAGCACTGATCCTCAAGCTGAGGACTTCTCCTCCCTGGCATGCCCCGTGCCCCGGGTTTTAAGTCATGCAACACTTGTAGATGACCAGTGTCAGTGAGTGATCCGCACATGGACTGTTTACACTGTTTGGGTGAAACCCATCTCAGCAATCGCTGCAAAATTTGCAAGTCGTTCAAGTCTTGGACCAAAAGAGAGAGAGACATTCAGTTTTCCGTAACTGGTGTTCTTCGAGATGTGTTGCTCATGTCTATTCCACATCCTGCCCTCCTTCCACTCTGTTGGAGTTGTCTGGCAAGAAGGAACTGAGGGTGGGGGGAGCACGCAGCGCCCCTTATACTGCACCATGGAGGCACCACTCTAGGGGTCGCTAGGGGTGCTCCCCTACAGGTACTGCTAGGGGGAAAACTTCTGACACCGGTGCATGTGATGAGCACGCACACCTATTGTGGAATAGACATGAGCAACATATCTCGAAGAACACCAGTTACGGAAAAGGTAACTATCTTTTACCATGCTGTCTTCAGTGCTACAGTGTAGGAACAAATTTCATTTAAAGGCCATGTCTACACTACAGAGGCTGTGGTGCCAGAGCCATAGCTATGCTGGTATAGAGACACCCCCACCCCCCCAATGTGATTGCAGCATATACCAATAGGAGGATAAGTCCTGCTGGCACAATAATACTACATTTCTCAAACAACATCAGCTATGGTGAACAGATGCACTCTTCTGTCAGCATAGTTGTGTTTATGCTGGTGATTTTGGTGGCTTTGAGCCTGGGGTTAGGGTTGTCCCTCAGGAAGAACTCTCCAGAATTGTCTGCCTCCAATCTGCACTTGTAACAGACTGCAAGTCTCACTTTGTGGCAGAGCTTTCACAGGATTTAAAAAATATTTTAAACTGCACGTCTCAAGTTTCCTCATTGGCTTTGAGGTTTTTGTCTCAAAACTGCCTGTGACAGATGGCAATTTCCTGCAGTATCCTGAATAAACTTTATTGACTTAAATTACACTTTATTCAATTAGGTTAATACCTCTGGGGTCCATTGTATTAAAAATACAGTTGTTTGTGTTATTGTAGGATTGTATGCAATTTTTCTAGGGACATGACTAATGTAAATGTTAGGAACCTCAGAGGACTGTTTGGGACAATATGTGTGAAGTGGATTTCCTAGGAGGCCTTTTGAAGCTATCCCTGAGGAGAAGAACCCATTATATACTGATTATCTGCTCCTGGAAACTCCAGATCAGAGATCCCTGAACTGTATAAAGGTAGACTAAACTTTTCATGGGTATGCTAGTTCTGAGCTGAGTCTGTTCTGGACTCTCCATCCTTAGATGTTTTTAAGGCCCAGCTTGACAAAGCCCTGTCTGGGATGATTTAGTTGGTGTTGGTCCTGCTTTGAGCAGGGGGTTGGTCTAGATGACCTCCTGAGGTCTCTTCCAACCCTAATATTCTATGATTCTATGGACGTGTTGACCACAAAAGGGGTTGCTTTTGTGTTTGAAAGACTCACCTTGAAGAGCACATGTTGGAGGCAATTGAGGTGGTCTCTGGTAAGTTTATTAGTATGCGTATAGGTATTTATTATTTTAATGTTTTCTCTGTAATGGTTTTTACCTTAAGAATAAAATAGGCTTGCATAGGAAGTGCTGGGTGGTAATTTATAACTGTTGGCAATTACACTGTGTACCATCTCTGAGGGGAGAAACAAACAGGCCTGTTTAGGCAGACTATCTTTTGCTGGGAATAACAAAGAGAAGACAGGGACTACTCTAATCAGAATGGAGAGAGATGTGGGTCTCAACCCATGAGAGGTGGCAGCCAGGGGACCCTGAGAGTGGATGCTCTTGCTGAACCACTTGGGGGAAATACAGGTGTAGTTGCCCTCAAAAGAAAGTAGGAGTGGGGGTGGAAACACCTTTTTTTCTGAGGACAGTTTGAAGGACAGCACTTTCAGCTTCTCCCACATCAGAAATGGCAGACAGCAGCTGATGGTGAAACCAGATCGTAGGCTGTATGTGGATGAGGTCCGTGCTGAGACAGTTGAGCAGGTTGCATGGAAGCTCCCTCCTCTGAGACCAGGCCAGAAGCCTGCTATGGCTTCTGTAGTCAGATCAGCTGAAGGAGTATTCCCACCAAACCTACAGAGGAGAATAAGATCACTCAGACTAAACATGGATGCAGTATTTTGAATCCTGAGAATTTTGCCTGCAGTAGTCAATAAGGAGCCCATTGTGAGCATCAGCAAAAAAAACCCCTACATAAACTCTGTTTTAAACTAGATTTCCTAAGCAACATTTTCGGGACTGGTGCTTTACCCGACTCCAGTTTGCTGTACATTCAAAATTACCAAAGGCACATCTTAGGGGCCTGTGGCTCTGCCTGAAGAAAATGGAATTGCAAGCTAAAATCTGATACCTTTCTCAGTTTTTTGTTGGTAAGCTCTTTGAGGAGAGCATAGAGACAAAGCAGACACCGAGGCTTTGGGCAAGGGAATAAGTCTGTCTCCCCTTCCAGTGAGAGAGAATCTTCAGACTGTCTTATCTCAGCAGGTGTTTGAAGCCACTGCTCCTCCAGGTTCTTGCACAGAGATTACATGGTAGGAGGATGCCATTGCTGCCTTTCCTGGTAATAGGAAGAGCAGGAGTCTGATTCTCTGGAAAACCATCCAACCTCAAAAGCTTCTTTTGTTTGGAGTTTCCCAAGTTTGAGCAGATTTCCTCTCCCCTTCCCCCCATGAGGGGCACTTCAGGGTGGGCCCTCACCTGAAAGTAAACCACTTCAGGTACTTGAGATAACTAGCGAAGACTATTCAGTAGAACTAGCTCATTGTCTGAGGGACAAGCTTACCTTTTCCCTAAAGTAAGTTAAAGTAAACCAACACATCAGCAAAACCATTCTTATCACAGGCTGGAGAGTGCAGTAGTCCATCTCCTAGACATTGAAACAACAGAACTAGTTCCATGCAGAGACAGATATTTTGGACAATGCACAAGAATCCATTATTACAGCAATAAGAATACGAAAATACACCTCCTGGTGATCTACTGAACATCTAATCAGGGAGAGTCACCATAGATAACTTAGCTTCTGTTACAAGAAGCATTTTTCAAAATGTCCAGAAAGGAGGTACTCAACTTCTACATGGATATTCACAAACTGCCATTTTGTCCCTCCCTTCAAGTGAAATGGATACATATCTACCCTTGTTTGGACAACCTTCTCATATTATGCTGGGTCCAGCGGCCATTGTGAAAAAAATTCAGACACATGGCTTTGAGTGAATAAGTGGAAGGGCCAATTACAGCCCAGGTTAGGCATGTACTCCAGGTTGAGTACAATCTGTCTCATGATATGGACCATCAACTTCATGTCTCCATTTCCAGCAGATGATTCTTCAGAATAGCGGTGTGTATATCGCTGTTAAGAAAGTCAGAAACCTTCAGCACTGTCTTATTCATATCCTTGGCAAAAGCTCACAGTCGATTACCCAGGGTTCTATATCAAGAAGGAAAGACAGGTTCAGCTGGCTCAGCAAGACACGAGGGAATACACTCTACATCATCTAGCCTTTAGGTGCCTCCCAGACCAGGCTGGAAACCTATTGCTATTTGCATTCAGGTCCAATTGGAAAACCAGAAGAGGTGTGGATATGAGATGTGAGGAAGACATGCAAAAGCAGAGGCTGTGATCCCCTATCTTTTAACTCAAACCTCCTCTCAAACTCTCAACATGTAACAAAAAAACATAGTGCAACAGGGACATATCCTAAACCAATATCCAGTGTTGTCCAACCCATTATCAGGGAAGCTGAGAATAAGGAACCACAGTCACTTACTTTAAGAAGATGATAAACACCTTCCTAGCATCTCTGAGGAAATTCACAAATAATGTCTATGTATCACTTGAGTTTAGATGATATTACGGGGAATCCATATCAGACAAAGGATATTCTAGTATTTTTACATGATGGTTTGAGCATGGGAAAGACAAGTTAATCACTGCAGTCATATTGCATTATAAGAAACCCGTGAGAATCTCTCATAACTGTCACATAACAGAATTCTGAGGTTCGTCACACATATTGGTCCTCTGGCAATATGCAGATTCTTGACCTACATATCCTAATATCCACCTTTCAGCTTCACAGTTGGCAGATCTCTTCCTCTTCTCACTGAAAGCATCACGCCCAGTGGACATAGAATCATAGAATATCAGGGTTGGAAGGGACCTCAGGAGGTCATCTAGTCCAACCCCCTGCTCAGAGCAGGAGCAGTCCCCAACTAAATCATCCCAGCCAGGGCTTTGTCAAGCCTGACCTTAAAAAGTCCTAAGGAAGGAGATTCCACCACCTCCCTAGGTAACCCATTCCAGTGCTTCACCACCCTCCTAGTGAAAAAGTTTTTCCTAATATCCAACCTAACCCTCGCCCAGTGCAACTTGAGACCATTGCTCCTTGTTCTGTCATCTACCACTGAGAACAGTCTAGATCCATCCTCTTTGGGAACCCCCTTTCACGTAACTGAAAGCAGCTATCAAATCCCCCCTCATTCTTCTCTTCTGCAGACTAAACAATCCCAGTTCCCTCAGCCTCCTCTCATAAGTCATGTGCTGCAGCCCCCTAATCATTTTTATTGCACTCTGTCGGACTCTTTTTCCAATTTTTCCACATCGTTCTTGTAGTGTGGGGCCCAAAACTGGACACAGTACTCCAGATTAGGCCTCACCAATGCCAAATGATCATGTCCCTCGATCTTCTGGCAATGCTCCTACTTATACAGCCCAAAATGCTGTTATCCTTCTTGGTAACAAAGGCACACTGTTGACTCATATCCAGCTTCTCGTCCACTGTAACCCCCAGGTCCTTTTCTACAGAACTGCTGCCTAGCCACTCAGTCCCTAGTCTGTAGCAGTGCATGGGATTCTTCTGTCCTAAGTGGAGGACTGTGCACTTGTCCTTGTTGAACCTCATCAGATTTCTTTTGGCCCAATCCTCTAATTTGTCTAGTTCCCTCTGTATCCTATCCCTACCCTCCAGCATATCTAGCACTCCTCCCATCTTAGCGTCATCTGCAAACTTGCTGAGGGTACAATCCATGCTATCCTCCAGATAATTAATGAAGATATTGAACAAAACCGGCCCGAGGACTAACCCTTGGGGCACTCCGCTTGATACTGGCTGCCAGCTAGACATGGAGCCATTGATCACTACCCGTTGAGCCCAATGATCTAGCCAGCTTTCTATCCACCTTATAGTCCATTCATCCAGCCCATACATCTTTAACTTGCTGGCAAGAATACTGTGAGAGACCGTCTCAAAAGCTTTGCTAAAGGCAAGGAATAACACGTCCACTGCTTTCCCCTCATCCACAGAGCCAGTTATCTCATCATAGAAGGCAATTAGGTTAGTCATGCATGCCCTTGGTGAATCCATGCTAACTATTCCTGATCACTTTCCTGTTCTCTAAGTGCTGCAAAATTGATTTCTTGAGGACCTGCTCTATGATTTTTCTAGGGACTGAGGTGAGGCTGACTGGCCTGTAGTTCCCCAGATCCTCCTCCTTCCCTTTTTTAAAGATGGGCACTACATTAGCTTTTTTCCAGCCATCTGGGACCTCCCCATATCCCATGAGTTTTCAAAGATAATGGCCAGTGGCTCTGCAATCACATCCGCCAACTCCTTTAGCATCCAGCTCCATAGACTTGTGCTTGTCCAGCTTTTCTAAATATTCCTGAACCACTTCTTTCTCCACAGAGGACTGGTCACCTCCTCCCCGTACTATGCTGCCCAGTGCAGTAGTCTGGAAGCTGACCTTGTTTGTGAAGACGGGCAAAAAAAGCATTGAGTACATTAGCTTTTTCCCCATCCTCTGTCACTAGGTTGCCTCCCCCATTCAGTAAGGGGCCCACACTTTCCTTGGCCTTCTTGTTGCTAACATACCTGTGGAAACCCTTCTTGTTACTCTTAACATCCCTTGCTAGCTGCAACTCCAAGTGTGATTTGGCCTTCCTGATTTCACTCCTGCATGCCTGAGCAATATTTTTGTACTCCTCCCTGGTCATTTATAAGCTTCTTTTTTGTGTTTAAGATCAGCAAGGATTTCACTGTTAAGCCAAGCTGGTCACCTGCCATATTTACTATTCTTGCTAGACATCAGGATGGTTTGTTCCTGCAACCTCAATAAGGATTCTTTATTATTCTTTGTCCCAGACAGTTTTGGCATGCTCTCAGTGAATTCTCAGTTATACGTTCTATCAAACATGGTAGTTCTTTGAACTAGCTATGCCTCTATTTCCAAGGCACCACAGTCTTCCTCATATAATAGGAAGTGGTAGTGCTGCCCTTCTGCTTGAATTCAAACATCCTAAGGAAGTAGAAATGCATACGTTAGATGTGAACAAAGCCTGCAGAGGAATAAAAGTGTACATAGCAGAGGCATTAAAAGTCTGAGGTACAGATCGTCTCATTATTATGCACTCTGCAAAAAGCAGCAATTGGGGTGGGGGGTGTTGCAGAGTAATCACACGCATTTTATGAGGAGGTCTGTAAGGCTACTTCAGGGTCTTCCATATCCATACTTCTTCTGATGCTGTAACATCAACATCCTCACCCTGGGTGATGCAGTGTTTGGTAGAAGGGTGTTAGGGCACAGGGTGCCCCCATAACCCTTAAGTTCCTTTTCAATTCTACCTGTGTAAATTGAATCCTCCCTCCTTCCATAGAGATGACTTTTTCTACTTTTCACATCCCACTGTGAAGACTGTCTTAGTCTTATGTGGAGGGGACTGAGAAAGCAAAAAATTCTGTCTTATCTGTGAATCTTCATGCTAAAACCTTCTGTCAGTCTGAACCTTCCTCGGAGGATTGCATTATGTCCAGAGTGTGAATGGTTTTTTGGTTGATTAATTTGGTTTGTTGGTTTTGGCTATTGCTTACTTGTTATATTTGAAAAGGATGTGTGTTTCTTTACCAAATCCCTGAACTTCATGTCAGTGCTTTATTGCAAATGGTTTCAGTTGAGTTTTATTATAGTAAACATTTTTTAGCTTTGGAGGCTGTCGTTCTGGAGAGATCTTCCTGAAGGACAGCCTTAGGCCAGGCTCCAAGCAAAGATCTGGTCTGCCTGTGGTTGTCATGGAGACAGGAAATACCCCATTGGGAAGGCTGTCCTAAAATCAAAATTCAGAGATAAGACAGAATTGTCCCTTTTCCAGCTTGATTTAAACAGCCCTCACAACCTGTGGTGAGTTAAAATTATTCCCTTCTTGGGATTTGGTTTTATTCACAAAAATAACTCAGTGAAACTGAAAATCCATTACACACCTCCTCCTCGTCACCCCCTAAGTTTATTTGCTCAAATACTTCCTTCCACAGGGCTGCTCAGCCTACACGATGGGTCCAACCTAGAGCTACTCCAGCCTCACTTTATATCCAGATGTGATAATGAGCTAACTGCACCATTAACAAAACTCACATAACTCTTTCCCAGCAAGAATACCTACTTATAGAGATGGGGGTTTCAGGCAAACACTGGTGACCTGATTTTTAAAGAAAAGATTGTAAAAATGTTCCTATTCATTTTCTTTGTTCTTAATGGGATTTCACTCTTGGGCAAACTTTGCACACACAAAAATTCATCCTTGGGCAAAAACCAGGCCTAGAAATTTTTAGGCTAAAAAGAGAATTTTTCACAAAGTCGAGTAACTGAATGCACCTTTGTTGTGCTGGAGATCTTTATTACCAGTGTACCAGGTTAAACTGCACTGGTACAAATTTACATGTGATTTCACAGGTGACTAATATCTTAAGTATGAACAAGGCCTTAGAAACATTTAGGCACCCCTTAATTAAAGTTCTGCTAACACTCTAGAAGTAATCCCTCTCTTAATGCAAACCAGGATATTTTGGCAATCTTCTCTGCTGTTGCACACTGAGTAGAGAATTAAATGTTTCAGTAAACCCAACATCCAGCAGCTTTACCTCAACCATATTAATTAACAAACAAAAACTACATTTAGTGACGGTTAAGATGACATCAGAACACATCCCATCCATCCAAATTCTTTAAAGCATGGAAATACGAAGTTAAGAGGAAAGACTCCTGCATTCGTGTCCACTTTCATGTTGCCTACAACACTGTCAGTAACACACTCCAAAGGCTTTCACTTCCCAGCTTGAACAGATACCAAAAATCAATACCTATACCAAATTCATCAAACTAACACTCTATCAAAAAACCTTAGCATTGACTTCATCAGTGTTAAGGTAAATAACTTCCAAAATGCATGAAATGTCAGAGTCATATGCACCTGTATGTATAATTTATAACAGCATATGAGGTCACAGTTAAGTCTTATGTTGGAGATGGGAAGTGAATGCTTTTTGGAGTGTTCTGATGTATTATCAACAATATTGTAGGCAATATGAAGATGGAAAGGACAGGGCCGCCCAGAGGATTCCGGGGGCCCGGGGTCTTCGGCGGCGGGGGGCCCTTCCGTTCCGGGACCCACCGCCGAAGTGCCCCGAAGACCTGCGGCGGGGAGCCCCCCCGCCGCCGAATTACCGCCGAAGCAGGACCCGCCGCCGAAGTGCAAGCCCGGTCTTCGGCAGTAATTCGCCGGGGGGGGGGGTCCCCGCCGCGGGTCTTCGGGGCACTTCGGCGGCGGGTTCCGGAACGGAAGGGGCCCCCCGCCACCAAAGACCGGGCTGCGCTTCGGCGGCGGGTCCCGCTTCCCCCCCGCCCCGGCCCCAGCCTCTTACCCCCGGCTCCCTCCTCACCCGGAGTCTCAGCGCCTCGCCGGAACAGCCGCAGCGTGCGGCCGGCGGGGCCTGAGCTCCGTCCCGCTCAGAGCCGCGTGGTGAGGGGGCGGGGCTGGGAGCTCAGCCCGGAGCTCCCAGCCCCGCCCCCTCACCACGCGGCTCTGAGCGGGGCGGGGCTCAGGGGCCCCGGCGGAGCCTCGGCGCTTGATGCGCTCAGGCTCCAGGAGAGGGGCGGAGGCTGGAGCCTCCGCTGTTCTCTTGGGGGCCCCTGCGGAGCCCGGGGCCCGGGACAAATTGCCCCCTTTGCCCCCTCCCCCGGGCGGCCCTGGGAAAGGAATGCAAGAATTTTTCCCCTTTTTATTTCCATGCTTTTAAAGTTTTCAGTGGATGGGGTGTGTCCAGATGCAGCCTAATCTGTCATTAAGCATAGTTTGTGTTAGTTAATTTCTTAATTTTTATGCAGCTTTAGGTGTACCTCAGTGGATAGTTCCCCAGAGTCAGGGAGAAGGGGAGCTGCACCTGCCTGGGAATCAGAAGGAGAAACTGCGCTGCTGAAGCCAATCCTGACTGTCGACCCTTCTGAAGGGTATGAGAGGCTATAACATGCCTCGATAAACGTTTCTATAAACTTTTATTCCCATTCAAAAATTATGGAAAGTAAGTATACCAAGAGCAACCCTACATATATATCAGTGGTGGCATAACCTGTCAATCTGTCACCACGCACATCCTGAAACACACCATAGCTTCTCATTGGACTTCTGGAAACTGGATACAGCTAGGTGCGGCTGCAGCAGCAGCAGAGTACCTGCATTCCACCAGCAGGTCTATGTACTCCGTTCCACCTTCCTCTAGGTACTCCATCCCTGCCACCATGAAAGCATACCTGTCAACCCTCCGTATGTGACACGCGTCAATGTATCAAATGCCATCTTGTTCGACCTTGGGAATTGAACCAAGGACCACCAGAATTTAAAAGCACAATTTTTTAAGTTGTGCTAAAGAACAAGGCTATCAATCCAAGAGTAATAACAGACTCATATTCTGAATTGGGCATGGAGGGGCCCACAACGGGAGCAACACAACATACAATTTGACCCATGGGTTACACAAGTAAAATGTGCAACAAATGACTGAAATGTGAAATTTGGGGATTCTTGCACCATAGTTTACAGATAATATAATAAGATTCCAGGAATGTCACTCTGTGTCACACTGACGATTATTATGCCTATAGAGGCAATGTGAAGGATGGAAACAGCTACAAGAATGTTTGAGGGCTCTTTCTGTTCAGAATATCACCAAGTTGAATCATCACTGGGTTTTGTGCTCTATTACCATCCCAATTTTAAGTTCTTTGCCATTTTGACTTCACGAATTATACTTTTGCAGTGTACAGTTACAGTAAAGCATGTTATATCTGTGCCATGCCAAGAGTCTGATTGTGATATCAGAGATAACGCAACCAATCACTGTTCTTACTCTGTAGCTAATTTGCATGCAACAGTTTCATTGGTTGTATGAGGGAGAGTGCACAGATGATGGATTACTTAACCCAACTGCCACACCTATAATGGCCACCCACCCACAAATCAGCACATCTCCCTTTGCAGCACCTCCCTCCCACCCTGAAACAAATCAGCACAACCACGCACACAACAAGCAGATACAATAATCCCAAACACACTTTAGCCTCCCAGGGCAGTATACCCCTTATTCACCACCCGTGCAATTCAATATAAATTTCTCAGCACAACCCTGCTGCCAGCACCGGACACAACTCAACACATCTCCCAGTGCAATACACACACACTTGCCAACCATCACTCAGATTTACCATGTAATCACAGATGTGAGCGGCAAAGCTGTGGGTCATCAGTAGTCACAGTTAAGTACAAAACCTGTGTGAGGTCTTCTCACTGTGTGAATCACATGCAACCATAACAGGCCCCACATAGGCAAGTACCAGGGTTTGAATCCCTTCACTTTCCATTCCCTAGCATACACACTTACTGCTTGAACTACATGAGTAGACAGCCAATGGAGCATTTGATATATACTTCCTTAGTGGGTTATACAACTTTTTCTAGTCAGTGGTAGAATACTGATGATCAGGAACCCTGGATTATATTCCTGGCTCCTGGACAGGAGTGTGGTTTGAAATGTGGTAACTAAAACTTGTTCATTCAGTCTGAAAGGCAGTACAGTGCAGTGATCACATTTGTCATGTTTACAGGCCTGGGTTCTATTCCTGGCCACCTGTAGTGATCTTGCATACGTTTTTTAGTAATTTACTTTTTAAAATGGATTGGGGTTCATAGGCCTAGTGAATAATAAGGTGTCAAGACTAGGATGTGGGCAGTCTGACCTAGTGGTCAGAGCAGGAGTCAGGCTGGATCCTATATCAGGAGGTCAAAGTCTGAGACAGGCCATAGGGCAAACCAAGATCAGGAGGCAGGCAAAGTCAGATTACCAGGAGATCAGCAGCAATCAGTAGGAGCAGATATTGCAAGGGAAGCAGTCTGAAGCCGGGAGAATCTTGTTGTGCAGACAACTTTGTGTTTCTCTTCTGGGTTTATATTAGGGCTGTTGATTAATCGCAGTTAACTCACACGATTAACTCAAAAAAATTTAATCGCAGTTAATCACAGTTTTAATCACACTGATAAAAAATAGAATACCAATTGAAATATATTAAATATTTTGGATGTTTTTCTACATTTTCAAATATATTGACTTCAGTTACAACACAAAATGCAGAGTAGACAGTGCACACTATTTTTTATTACATATATTTGCACTGTAAAAATGGCAAACAAAAGAATGGTATTCTTCAGTTCACCTCGCACAAGTACTGTAGTGCAATCTCTTTATCGTGAAAGTGCAGCTTGCAAATGTAGATTTTTTTTGTTGCATAACTGCACTCAAAAACAAAACAACGTAAAATTTTAGAGCCTACAGGTCCACTCAGTCCTACTTCTTGTTCAGCCAGTCGCTCAGACAAACAAGTTTGTTTACGTTTATGGGAGATAATGCTGCCTGCTTCTTATTTACAATGTCACCTGAAAGTGAGAACAGGCATTCACATGGTACTTTTGTAGCCAGCATTGCCAGGTATTTACGTGCCAGATATGCTAAACATTCGTATGCCCCTTAATGCCTTGACCACGGTTCCAGAGGACATGCTTCCATGCTGATGATGCGCGTTAAAAAAATAATGCATTAATTAAATTTGTGCCTGAACTCCTTGGGGGAGAATTATGTCTCCTATTCTGTTTTACCCGGATTCTGCCATATATTTCATGTTCTAGCAGTCTTGGATGATGACCCAGCACATGTTGTTCGTTTTAAGAACACTTTCACTGCAGATTTGACAAAACGCAAAGAAGGTACCAATGTGAGATGCCTAAAGATAGGTTACGTCACTCGACCCAAGGTTTAAGAATATGAAGTGCCTTCCAAAATCTGAGAGGGATGGAAGTGTAGAGCATGCTTTCAGAAGTCTTAAAAGAGCAGCACCCTGATGTGGAAACTACAGAACCCGAACCACCAAAAAAGAAAATCAACTTTCTGCTGGTGGCATCTGACTCGGATGAAGAAAATGAACATATGTCAGTCCACACGGCTTTGGATGGTTATCGAGCAGAATCCGTGATCAGCATGGACGCATGTCCTCTGGAATGGTGATTGAAGCATGAAGGGACATATGAATCTTTAGTGCATCTGGCACATAAATATCTTGCAGTGCCGGCTACAACAATGCCATGCAAATCCCTGTTCTCACTTTCAAGTGATATTGTAAATAAGTGGGCAGCATTATCTCCTGCAAATGTAAACAAAGTTGTTTGTTTGAGTGGTTGACTGAGCAAGAAGTTGGACTGAGTGGACTTGTAGGCTCTAAAGTTTTACATAGTTTTATTTTTGAATGCAGGTTTTTTTGTACAAAATTCTACATTTGTAAGTTCAACTTTCATGATAGAGATTGCATTACACTACTTGTATGAGGTGAATTGAAAAATACTATTTTGTTTTTTACAGTGCAAATATTTGTAATAAAAAATAAGTATAAAGTGAGCACTCGACACTTTGTATTCTGTGTTGTAATTGAAATCAATATATTTTAAAATATAGAAAATACCCAGAACTATTTAAATAAATGGTATTCTATTATTGTTTAACAGTGTGATTAATTTTTTTTAATCGCTTGACAGTCCTAGTTTATATAGAAGCTGTGAACCAATGAGGACCCCCAGTACTCTGCCAATTGGATTCAGGGACTGGGGTCTTCTACTCTGACAACAGTTAGCAGGTCACTGGGTGGCAGGTTGGAGCTTATTAGCACCAAAGAGTCCTGTCAACCAGGATTCAAGACCTGCAGTTCCTGACATCACCCCCTCCCCAATGGGCACTCTTATGGCGATGTGGGACCAGGCTTTTTGGGGTGCTTCCTATGGGATGTTTGTACAAGCACTGGGGCATGTACATTTTCTGCAGGTTCCCGGTTATGCTCCTCAGGACCATACACCTCCAAGTCAACAAGTTACAAGAGCCTGCCACATTTATGTTGAGAGTCCAGGATTTTGTGAGCCACACATTCCTCATGGCCCTGTACCAGTACCATGGAAAAGGGGCCGGGTCCTGTGAGGGAAAGAGTCAGGTTACCAGGAGATCAGAGCCCGAGACAAGCCAGAGAGCAAACCAGAGTCAGGTGTCAGGAAGAAGGCAGGGGCAGGTTACCAGGACATCAGCAGCAAATAGTAGGAGCAAGTATCAGAGGTAGCAGTCTGAAGCAGGGAGACCACTTTGTGTTTCTGTGCTGGGTTTATATAGAAGCTGTGAACCAATAAGGACCCCAACATTTTGCAAATTGGATTCCAGGGCTGGGGTCCTCTGTCAGCGTTTATCTCCTATTCTGATGAAAATTTGCAGGTCACTGGGTGACAGGTTGGAGCTTGCTGCCCAAAAGGGTTGACCAGGGTTCAGTTTCTTACATAAGGGTAATGAAGTGTCTGTACAGATAAATAGCAATTAGAAGAGCTGAGATATGAACTCCTGTTATCCTCTTTCCCAGCGCAAGAAAAGCTAAGCTTCCGTTTTGTTCAGCCTCTCCCTCTGTTTCTCAATAGTGGCAGAGGATTTGCACCATGGCAGATATGTCGTCATATACGATGGGTTTGGCTTTGTGCACGTATTTTCCATTTTTTCTAAAAGTTTATTAAATGCTCTATAGATGCATGTTCTTCATGTGCTGGTTTCAACCATATCAATTATATATAGGTGGCAACAATGTGGAGAAAGATTAAATGAGACAATCCATTGAAAAATTGCCAGAAAGGGTGATTTTTGAACTCTTATTATTCTACCAGTTCATTTTTATCAAATCACCATGAAAAATTCAAATCATACTCTATTTACATTTTGATTTAATTTTTGCTATGTCAGTGACCTTACAAAATCAAGGCTTAAAACTCTTGTTAAACTTACATCTGTAATGCAACTTTAACTCTGAATCATATGAGAGAGACTAGGTGGGTGAGGTAATCTCTTTTATTATAATATCTTTTATATTCCCTCGCCCACCTTTTGTCTCTTATATCCTGGGATCGACACAGCTACAATACGGCATTTGAATCATATAGGAAAACACCACCAATGTGGTTGACTTAACATATCCTCTCTACATACATGCACATCATACAGCATTTGAAAGCTGCCTATGTTAAGATGAGGTATGGTGTAGAGCCGTTACCATACAAACAGGAATAAACAATGACATCGTGAACATATTAAAATGACTGCTTTGAAATGTATTTGTATTTATTTCTGTAAGTTTAAGGGTCTGTGTATTATTTCAAGACCTAAAATTGGGTTTCTGTCATCTCAAAGCATCACAACAATATAAAGGGTAAAACAAAATCTAATAATTTTGTACAGATATGTACATAATGTAGTAAGCACTGGTGACATTGCTGGTCAACATCATTATAATCAACTTGTTCATCAACATAATCTTTGTCGAGAGTGTGTGGGTTACCACAGTCTTCATTGCCTTGGCATGTATACAGCTCCGTGCAGGGAAGATAGTTTGAACTACAGACACAGTTGATTATGTAGTGACCTCTTCCTGGTACAGGAACAAATAAGGTCTTGTTGAAGCTTCAAGAATGCCAGAAGTAGTTCATCATCCACATTTTTCCATTCATATTATAATGGTGATTCAATATCTAGTTAATTTATGTGCAAAGACAACCAAATCTTTGTTTACCAAGATGTTCTTTTGACATGCTCTTCAGAACTGTCCTTACATGGTGGGAGTTTGTCCAATGACTTGTCCTTTTTGATGGCTAGATAGCAGTGCTCCATGACCACCTCAACCAACTTCCAAGCTGCAGAAATTGCAGCTTTTACATCACTCTGTCTCTCAACTGGGCAAGATGGCAGAAGTAGTAAGCTCCCTTTGTTTTGATAACATTAAACAGATTTTTTTTCCAGTACTAAATAGGCATTACACAGAATCACATCCTGTTAATGTGTGGTTTTCAAAAAATTGTGAAGAGACCTCTTTTTAGGGGGGAGGGATAGCTCAGTGGTTTGAGCATTGGCCTGCTAAACCCAGGATTGTGAGCTCAATCCTTGAGGGGGCCTCGTAGGGATCTGGGGCAAAAATCAGTACTTGGTCCTGCTAATGAAGGCAGGGGGCTGGACTCGATGATCTTTCAAGGTCCTTTCTAGTTCTAGGAGATAGGTATATCTCCAATTATTATTTATATTATTTATTTAACTTCAGGGCAGGCCCTTAATCTAGGAATCAGCTACTTGGAAAAACAACTTAATCCCTGTATAGACAGTGCTAGGTCAATGGGAGAATTCTCCCATTAACCTAGCTACCACCCCTTGGGGAGGTGGAGTACCTCTGCTGATGGGAGGGCTTTTCCTGTCGCTATAGGTAGCATCTTCACTGAAGCACTATCATGGCTCAACTGTAGCAATGAAGTTGCACAACTGCAGCATTTTATGTGTAGACAAGCCTAAGTCTTTAAACTTATGGTTAACAGGGAAGGGTCTTTAAGAAGAAAAGTTCCTTGAAAAGGTGGTGGTTTCTGTGTTTGGGAAATATTTTAACTCATATAAATGTAAATCATATTAAAATGGCAATTTATATTAGTAAGTAGTTACAGCAAGGTTATTTGATTCTATATTTCTACATGTAACTGTTGTGACAAAATGGCCAATGTTGGTATGGTGGGTCTTGCACTTTTCTTGGCAGGGGGGCTAGGATACCACCCCTTGCCCCTGCTCTTGGGGAGCTGAGGGCCAAGCTAGTGGCCCGGGAAGGTGGTAGAGGAGGGAAGTGAGGAAGCGGTCTGGGTTTGCTCCTCACTCTGAGCCCAAGCCCCCCTCAATCCCTGCAAGTTTCTTACCCTCTTCCTCCTTGGGTAGGGTTACCCTCGGTCCTTGACGCTGGGAGAGGGAGTCTCCCTGTCCTCCCTCCCTTCCTCTCTGGTCTTTCAATTCTTAGCAACACGCTTCCAAACTCCAGTCCTCTCTCCTTCCTTGCACCACCTTGTCTGCCTGAAGCAGGGGGATTTTATTAGGTTCCTGGCAGGGTCTTCATTAGCTACAGGTGCTCCAATTAACCTGTAGTAACCTTCCCTAGTCTACAGGGAACCATGCCTTAATTAGCCTAGGGCTTATATATCTCCCCTTGACCACTCTCCCACAGGCCGAGTCCTTGGGGAGCGGGGTCCTCCCTTAGTCGTGTAGGCGAGTCGTGCTCACCTTGCTTCCGACGGAGGGGAACCTTCACAACTGGCATCCCATCTCGCTCCTCAGCATGGACTATAAGGTCGTAGCAAAGGCCATCTCGCTGCAGCTGGGGTCCGTGATGGCGGATGTGGTCCACCCCGACCAGACCTACACCGTCCCAGGCCGTATCATCTTTGACAATCTGTAATTGGTGTGGGATCTCTTGGAGTTCGGGTGTGGGGATGGTCTGTCATTTGCCCTTCTGTCTCTGGATCAGGAGAAGGAGTTAGAAAGGGTGGACCATGGGTGTCTCCTGGGCATGCTGCAGGTGTTCGGTTTTGGGCCCCAGTTTGTAGGTTTTCTCCAGGTGCTGTATGCCTCCGTGGAATGTCTGGTCAGGCTCAACTGGACCCTGACCGAGCCAGTCAGTTTCGGGCGCAAGATGAATCAGGGGTGTCCGCTGTCAGGCCAGCTGTATGCTCTGGCAATCGAGCCTTTCCTGTATCTCCTCCATCGGAGGTTGACGGGGTTGGTGCTCCATGAGCCAGAGTTGCGGCTAGTCCTGTTGGCATATGCCGATGACGTGCTCGTGGTCCGAAACCCAGGCGACCTGGATCTGGTGGAGACCTGCCAGGCCATCTACTCGGCAGCCTTCTTCGCCCGAGTCAACTGGGTCAAGACCTCTGGCCTGGTGGTCGGGGACGGGTGGCAGGCAAGCTCCTTTCCACCTGCGCTTCAAGCCATCCAGTGGAGCGCGGGTCCACTGTTCTATCCTGGCATTTACCTTTCTGCCACATATCCTTCTCGGCTGGAGAACTGGCTAGGGTTGGAGGGCAGGGTGTCTGAGCGGCTGGCGACGTGGATGGGACAACTCTGGTGCCTCTTCCTGTAGGGGAGGGCACTGTTGCTCAACCAGCTATTCCTGTCCATGCTCTGGCACCGGGTCAATATCCTGGTCCCAGCCCTGGGTTTCCTGGCTGTTATCCAGAAGCTGGTTCTGGAGTTCTTTTGGCCAGGACTGCACTGGGTCTCTGTGGGGGTTCTCCATCTCCCCCTGGAGGAGGGAAGACAGGGCCCGACATGCTTGCGCATGCAGATCCATGTCTTCTGCCTCCTGGCCCTGCAGAGACTCCTCTATGGTGCAGGTAGTCCTGCTTGGAGCATGTTGGTGCACATCTTCCTCCACCACCTCCGAGGGCTCCGATATGACTGGCAGCTCCTTTATCTCCATGGGAAAGGTCTTCCGCAAGACCTCTCTGGGCTGCCAGTCTAATACCAGGACCTCCTCCAGGCCTGGAAGCTGGTTTTGGCGATCAGGTCTGTGGCAGCTACTGAGGGGGCGGATCTCCTCACAGAGCCCCTGCTACGCAATCTCCAACTTTGTGTGCAGGTGGCCGAGTCCCCCTCGGTGCACCAGAGGTTTGTCCTGGCAGAAGTCACCAAAGCTGGAGACCTCTTGGACTACGACCAGGGAGACTGGGTGGATCCCCTGACACTCGCTCAGTGCATGGGGCTCTCCTCCTGAAATACGCCCTGTGGAGTACAGAGGGTGGTGAGGGCAGCCTTACTGCTCACTGCTCGGGTTTACTTCGACTGGGTCCTGCGGGAGGCTTCTCCCTGTCCACCCTACACTCCACGCCCTCTGGACCTTTTAATCAGACTCCTGCCCCATGAGACCCCCCCGCCCCGACCATCCCACTTGTTCACTGCAAGCTAGCTGCACGATTTGCAGCCAGTTCGCTTCCGGACCGTGCCGAGGAAACATCTGTACATGCTCGTGATACACATCCTTCATTTCCTCTCCCTCGTGTCCCGCCCCAATATGAAGTGGCGGGATCTACTGCCACTTGTTGAGGGTGAGGAACCCCAGTGGGCCAGCCTATATTCTACCCTAGTCCCAAGGCCCACGGGGATATTAGTTGGTGGCTCCTCCACAGAGCTGTGAGCACAGGCGTGTACTTGGCGTGGTTCAACCCCATCCCTGATGCCTGCCCCTTTTGCAGAGTTCCTCTGGATGGCGTCTGCCGGCTCCCTTGACACCTTCGAGGAGCAGTGAGCGCTGTCTGGGGTTCTCTGTTTGGTGTCCCCTTCAGGTACCCTTTTTTGACCCTTCACACCTGCCCCATTACATTTTTGGTCCCCCCCCCGGCCCCCCTTTCGCCTCCAGGGTAATTTCAGTTCCTAGAACTTAAGGATCCTCCCCTAAGGCTTGGGAAGGGTCCTGCAACAATGGGCAGACTTGTACCCGTCCACTTCCCGGAACCCAATAGGACCGCTCTCGCACTGCTCCCTGGCACTGCTGTATCACACTGTTCACTTAGCAGTGATATCAGGAAACTGTTATATAAAATGCTTGCATTTAAACACAGAATATTTACAAATAACTTAAAAGCTTGTTCTATTTTAAATATTTTGGAGAATAAAGAGAAGTTTTCACTTTTAAATGGAATCATGAGTTAAGTAATAACTTCTATTAAACATTTCCCAACTATAATTTTCCCCCTTAGTCTTCATTCTTTTAATGATTAAGTGTTTATAAAAAGTTAATTTTAATAAGAATTTCTAGGAATATTTGTTAGTGAGATGTGTTTTTAAACGAAACTAAGATTTTTCTCTTTGCAGAGAGGAGGGAAGGGGATGGAGAGTTTAGAAAGCAATAGAGGCCCTTAGCTTATGTTTTATGGCTTTGGTAATACACCTGGCACACCACTTCTTCTTTTTGGGGTACCTTAAATAAAAATAAAAAAATCTTTGGCTTATTTTCATATGCAGATCTCGTTCTAAAACATAAATATTTTAGGATGTTTTCAAACAAGGAAAAAAATGTGTCCTGGTTTTAAGACCTTTTTTTTTTTTTTTAAACAGTAGATTGCTCCTATATGTATACCTTATTATTTGTAGTAATTACCTTTATAGTTTGCAGTTAGACTCCTATCAAATATTCTGTGCAAGGTACAAATTACAGTTATTTATATGTATGGTTTTTTTTAATATAATATATATGTTAGAAGCAAAACTGAAGTTGTAAAGTTGCATTCCAACGTCTGTGTAAATGGAATTGGAGGTCACAAATACAGATTTTTTTTTTTTCTAGAGAGTTTTCATCTTTGATACTTTCAAAGCCTTAGGTATATGCCTGCTACTCAAGATATGTCTGGGTAGGTCTACACTTCAAACTTGTTGTAATTCTCAGCTCAAGGAGACATACTCGCACTAGCTCTAATTGGTCTAGTGCACTAAAAATAAAGTGTAGCCATGGAGATGCCCTGAGTACAATCCCGTGCTCTCCAACAGGATGGAACAGGAGTGTAGACATACCCTCAATGACAGAAAACAAAGGATTCCTAAAATTTCTTTCATTAGTTTATACCCTTTTACATCGCAGAAGCAACCAAATAAAAACATGGGCATATGAGCTGGCATAATTTAAGCATAATTTCAATAAACATAATTGAAAATATCATAAAATTCAGCGAAGGCAAGTTTATAATGTTACTAACCATTTTTGCATCCGTATTGATGCAAAACATTTTCAAGAATGTTGCTATTCACTTCACGAAAAGAGCAATGGTATCATGGGCAGAGAGATCTTACAGTGTATGGTCTTCCATCTCCATTCTCTCCTTCACAGATGCAGGGATTGGTAAAAGGGTGTTATGGAATGTGGTGCCCTAGTAACCCTTACATTCTTTTTCTATTTCTGCGTGGTTAAATTTAATCCTTCCTCCATCCCAATGGATGATTTTACTGCTTTCTGCTATCCACTATGAAGGCTGTCTGATGTGGCGAGGATGGAGAATGAAAAAATCACTTTCTTTGTGAATTTTCTTTCTAGAATCTTTTGTCAGGCTCCCTTGTATGACTGCATTATGTCCAGAGTTTTTCTGATTATTGCTCATGTGTTAAGTAATTTTGAAAGGGAAGTGTGTGTTCCTAGAGAAAATATTTAAATTTCTTGTCAAGGCCATACTGCAAATGGTTTCACTTGAATAAGACTTTATAACATGTATGTGCTTAGTATTTCCCTTCATTGAAAGCTATCATTCTAGAGAGTTCTGCCTGAGGGACACTCCTAAGCCCATGCTCAGAGCCAAAGATCTGATCTGCCTCCAGCTGTTGTAGAGATGGGGAACATTCCCACTGGGAAGACTTTGACATGAAGGATTCCAGACTGAAAAGTCTGAGCTAAGGCTGAGTTTTTCCATCCCTCAGCGCTGGATTTGGGTGTGCTTTTTTTAAAAAAAAAAAAAAAAAAAAAAAAAAAAAAAAAAGTTGAGTAGAATTCCAGATTTAGTTCATAGGGTTAGGTGAAAATAGTCTCTAATATGTGTATGGAATGAAGCAAGGGCTCCTGCCTCAATGATGGGTCATGCTGTGTTGGATTCCTAGAAAATGCAAAACATGTGGTGCCCTAGTAACCCTTAAGTTCTATTTCTGTTTCTGTGTGATTAAATTTAATCCTTCCTCCGTCCCAATGGATGATTTTGTTGTATTTCTATTTGTAGTTGACACACTTAACTTGTATGTCATTTCCTTTTGCAGACCGTCATAGATGCCCACATTTTCCCAGCCCTCATAAATATTTTGCAAACAGCTGAATTTCGGACAAGGAAAGAAGCTGCTTGGGCAATAACAAATGCAACATCTGGAGGTTCTGCTGAACAGATCAAGTAAGTAGCAGTGAAAATTGCTCTGAATGTTTAAATGGATGTAATGTTTATGTGAAAGATACCATACTAAGAACCCTGGAGCTGGAAAGCCTCTTTCTTGAGAACAGACAGTTGAAATGCCCAATTTCCCTATGCTGTCTCTTTCCAATGTATCTCACTCCTCTGGAGTGGTCAGAGACCACTTCTAGAGGTGAATTCAGTTATGAATTGTCCATTCAATCCTTGGCCTTGGCTGAGAGTGCCCACGAGAGAACCAATTGTGAGGCTGGTGCTTGTAACAGAAATATCTCTCCTTTCACCTTCACCTTCCAGCTCATTTCACAGAGGCCATCACAATCCGAATGTAGCAACTTCCAATAAAGAACTAAAGAAGAATGGTTCAAAGGCCCATTTCCAACCCCTGAGCCAGCCAATCCCTGGTACATTGCTCTTCTTGGTTTATGTACATGAACAAACCCTGCTCAAATGCAGTCTCGTGGTTTCTACGTTTTTAAAGCTGAGCTGGTGGAGGCCCACATAGATGATAGTTTACCCAAGTGAGTTAGTGTCTTACCAAGTTATTTTGGTTCTCAGTCCTCTACACTAAACACTGGACAGTATGGCCTCATAAATTACACAGGTTACCTTAATCCAAATGATTGACCATGTTTGTGTATGGTGTTTTTCAGATACTTAGTAGAACTGGGATGTATCAAACCGCTTTGTGACCTCCTTACAGTAATGGACTCAAAGATTGTGCAGGTGGCACTGAATGGGCTGGAGAACATCCTGAGGCTCGGAGAGCAGGAAGCCAAGCGCAGTGGCACTGGCATTAATCCCTACTGTGCTCTTATTGAAGAAGCATATGGTAAGAGCATAATCTCTGTAGAGGATAGGTGTTATGGCAGTAATCAGGAGCGCTGTGCTTTTGAGTATTTCATTATCATCATTCGTCATAACCCCCTGAAAAAGAACTGTTCCTAGACAAGTGTCCATCCATCAGTGTGCTCCATCTCCTGGTTTAGCTCTGCCCACATACAGTGTGGAGGAAGTTGTGACATAGCCATGGTACAATCTATAATAATGAGGAGTCTCACTCCTGCCCTCTTACCTTGGGTGCCCTTTACACTGCTTTGCTGCTGTAGCTTCCAGTCTGGACTGATCACAAACAGCATTCAGCATGTAAGTCACTCCCAGCTATGTCTGTGTGTGAGCTGCAGCCAGCCAGCCCCACCTTGGCTCTTACCAGTCTTGGATATAGTACAGGGTGACCCCAACTCACTCCCAGTCTTAAATTCCTGCCCCAGAAATATATGTCCTGTACTGCCCCACCCACTCCTAGACAATACAAGTATTTTAAATCCATTAGTTCTTTAAGATGATAATATGCCAGTTCATTATGCCACATAGTTCATCAGACACTTCAATTTAAACATATTGGATTAGATAAAACAGTAAAATAAGTTTATTAACTACAGAGAGAGAGAGATTTGAAGTGAATACAAGTAATGAGGCATAAGTCAGAAATGGTTACAAGAAAAATAAAGGTAAAACAAAACTAGTGCCTAACTTAACAAACTGTTAAATTCAAAGCAAAGTTTTTCTCATCACGTGCTCTCTCAGCAGTCTTACAGGCCAAACTTCATAGATCAGGACCCCTTCTTCTGTTTAATGACTGCTTCCTTTTGTCCCTTCTTCTCATGTGGTGAATTGATGGATAGAAAGAGAGAAGGGGGTCCCTTGGGGCATTTATTCCTCCTGCTTATAGTGTCAGTCCCCATCTTGGAAAACATTTTCAGCTGAGATTCAGAAGACTGTGTCTATGTGTAAGGATATTCCCTGCAAGTTTTCCCATCTGTTTGAACTCCCTTCCTGCTTGATGACTCTGTTTACTGCTTAAATGCAAATTAAGCAGAACACACGTTCTCTTGTTTGAGACAGTCCTGTTTGCCAGTCTTAGTTTGGAATATGTGTTGTTAACATTGTACGGGGAAATCTTATAACTTCATATACACTGTTGCCACACGTTTTATCAGGACAATATTGACCAGCAAATTATGAGTTTTCAGATGGTAAAGACCCATCTTATACAAAGATTATTACTATAGTGTGTAGGGTGTGGACACGGATACATTCTGTCACAGCGGTATATGCACATTTACTTTTTACTCTGTTTGTGACAATTATGGGTATGTCTATACAGCATACTAAGTTAGGTCTCAGACTTAGATTCAAAGCTAAGCCCCTCTTCCGTCCACGCAGAAATTAGTTTGGCTTGAGCCAGTAACCCCTCTTGACTCAGTCCAGTGGACACTGCTGGGGAGGAGGGGAGAAGGGGGTGGGGTCAGAGCCCGAATCCCACTGTGATGTGGTTCAGAGCCCAAGCATTTTGCATTGTGGACGCAGCTCAAGTCTGGGTCGCCAGACGTCTCTGGAGAGTCCGCCAACACTATCCATGAATCACCTGGGGCTTTACTTTCCAACCCTTCAATTCCAAACTAACTTCCCAGGAACCGGACGCAACTTCCTGGTTTAAAAACAGCTGCTCAGTGTTTAACCTTCATTTCCATGTGGACTGCTCACCCAGAAACAACAAACACAGTGAGAACTCATGTGTATTTGCTGGGGCCAGCAGCAAGATGAAGTCCTGCATCAAGTGCAAGGCTAGCTGGCCAGAGGAATGCAGATGGATTCTAGTTAACCTCTGACGTGAGGCAAGCAAGACATTTGACTTCGGTAAGAGCATGAAAAATAACCATGTATATAAAACAATATACGAGCGACTGGCAGCATTGGAGATCAACTGGACGGCAGATCAATGCAGAAGGTGGATCAAGAGGCTGAGACAGACTACCAGAAAGTCAAGAACGCTAATGACAATTCTGGGAATTCCCCTGTCTTCCTGTCCCTTTTACAAGGAATTTGGCCATGTACTGGGAACTGCACTGAGTCCCAGTGGTACATGACACTGCTGAGTGACAATGGCGACCTTATAACCCCCATGTTACAGGGACCACCTGAAGAGAGCAAGCTGCCAGATAAAGAGCAAGAAGTCACGCTGGAGCTGAGACCCGTAACCGAAGAAGCCATGGTGCTGGAGCAGCTACAGCACATTGTGTGTGTGTCCATACTCAGAGGACCTTTTCAGGGACAGCCCTGTGGAGCAGTACCCTGCAGACCTGGCATCAGAACAAGCGCTGGAGCCTGGTAAGTTTCTGCTGCCATGTTTGTTTTTATTAGTATATGATAGGGAAGGATTTCCAGCTTATGAGCCTATTAAATTATTAATACAACCCAGGATTTCTGTGCATTTCATTCAGGATGGGACCCATGCCATTCCACTTAGGGTCCACCCACCTTCTCCCCACTGCCACATTGGTTTCAAAATGAACGCAGCAAAAGGAGGAAAAATTACACAACCAGTTATGAAATTTTTACTAGTTACTCGCTGATTGGTGTATGTATATGGGTTGGTGCGCCACAGTTCACAGCCTCACATACCCCTCCCGTGCAGTACAGTGCATTTTATAAATCGTCCATGAACAAACTATTCCCAGATGCCTGTGAATTGATTCCCAAAAAACTGGGTTGTTACGAGTCCAAACAAAACTGTGGTGTGTGTTTGGTCCATTGCGGGCTTTAACACATGAGTCTAAACTACAGCAGAGCATGTCAGTCTTAGGATTCCCAATGAATGGCAGTGAGTCGGGTGTTTGTATGGATACAAGGTGCTAACAAGGAGGCTGTACTGCATCTTCATGTAAATTCAGTGTCTTGTTGTTTTTTTATCACAAATTTTCACCATTTCTGGCTGGTGATGAAAGTAGACTTCTCATGGAAGAGAAACCCCAGACAGTCTGTTACGTTCCAGGATAGGGCATACTTTTTAGGTCCCGCTCTATAAGTCATGAGGACCCCGCTCCATTCTGCAATGTGGTATTTAGTCACTAGAAGCTGAAATAGTTCCTTAGCACTGATGGCTATCAGTGACCTCCAGAGGTTGCCCTGCCTGACAGGATTGAACAATCATTGCTTGTAACTAGATCACTCATAAGTCGTCTCCCCTCCTGCCCCGCCCCAAACTTCCCTTCATAGACTCTACCCTCCCCCCAAAAAGGGGGATATAGAAGTAATTAGAATTGAATTTTGTATGTGTGTCTTAACATGATGTCTTCTGGTTTTCATTGCTGTTCCAAAGGATTTCTGAAGTGGACAGTGTGTTGTGTAAATAGAGTAGAATACAGCCCATTGATTTAAAAGTATGCATCTTTTGACCGAATGAAAGTAGTAGTTCCTTTAATAAACTGTGAAATGTATTTTTTTTTTACCATGCTCAGAAAATAATGTTCTGTCTTTCTCCTTTCAATGCCACAGGCACCAGGAGCCTGGGTCTGCAGACCACCTATAGCAGGGGAAGAGAAAGAGCCGAAGATGAGCAGATAGGAGACTTGCTCAGTAAAAAAGAATCAGTGGATCCAGGTCCAGGAGATCCAGCTCGACTACCAAAAAGATAAAGATGCTTCCAGGGTGGAAAGACAGAGAGAGAGAGGCTGCCCAGTGCAAGGAGAGAATGGCAGACAGATTCATGGAGCATGATGGCTGGTTGAGAAAGGAAGATAGAGCGCAGCAGAAGTAGATGTTCAAGTACTTACTGCAGCTGATGGCTACCAGACTGCAGGCTCCACTACCAACCAGTGTCTTCTGCTGCAGACCCACAGCCTGAGTCCCCTTACCACTATCGATCCCTGCAGAGCACCCATCCTTTAGAGTTAGACAATTCAGGAGGGGACTGGAGCATGTCACAGGCAAACACTGGCACATTGAACAGACTGATGCACCCTGTGCACTCATCCTCTCCTGTTCAGGTGCATCTTGCACATCCAAAATGTTCCAGAAAGGCTAAGATGGACCTTCTGAGTGGGTTTTTTAGGGTCAAAGTTAGGTTATACTATTGTGCTGCACACCATAATGGCAGCTGGTCTGCATTACTGATTGTTGCAACATTTAAATACCTGCATGAAATAAAATGTTGGATTTGCACGTAAAACGACCAGAACAAATTTTATTATATGCAATGATAACAGGGGCACAAACTTTAATGTATGTCATCTCATACCCAATGTCAAAGTTTCATAATAAAAATTTACAAATTGTCATTACAATAATTCATAAACTGTGCATGGCAGTACAGTGCCAGTTTGATAAAATGCATAACATACCTTCATACACTTCATAAATGTCTTTACAGAATTAATGATACACAGTACCTACATATTTACAAAAATATCACACGCACAACTTCATATGGCATTTCATTCCCCCTCATGAATTATGTGGGTGCATAGAACCTCCCTGATTTCCATTGTGCATCTGAATCCAGCACCAGTCATGACAGGTGCACTGTCGGCTGTATATACCTTTTCAGATATTCTGAAATGTCCTGATTCCACTCCTGGCAAAAAGGTTCCCCCTTCTCCTCACAAATATTATAGCATAAGAATGGCAATACTGGGTCAGGCCAATGGTCCGTCTAGTCCGGTATCCTGTCTTCCAACAGTGTAGGGCACAGCAAGCCACAATAATGCAGACTGGATTAATGACATTGGCCCCCAAATTATTTTGGAGGCAGCACCAATAGGATTTCAGTCTGTCAAATGCACATTCTATCACCAACCTACAGCAATTGAGTGTGCAATTAAACCTTTTTTTTGCCAGATCCTCTGAAATTTGGGCAGGGCTTTATAAGCCATGGCAACAAAGGGTAAGCAAGCTTCCCTAGAATAACAGTGGGGACAGTAATTTTATTTATAACAATGTTATTTGGTGGGAATAATATTTTAGTTTCTCCATTAAGGTAAAGTCCTGATCTCTGGAACACCCTGGCATCATGCACCCTGTTAGTGCATCCCATGTTAGTGTCCATGAATCTGCCCCTGTGGTCAACCTGCATAATGGTGGAGTAGTATCCTTTGTGGCATAGGGCTCCTTGCAGTGGGCAAACTATAGGCACATGAATCCCATCAGTGGCCCCATCAGTTTGAAAACCCCGTTCTCTGAAAACCAGCAATTATTTCAGGAATGTTTCTTATGCCCACTGCCTTTGGGTAAATCACACACCTGATGGACTCTCAATGATCCCCACAGGTGATTTGCCAACTCCAAACTGGTTAGCCATGGAACTGGAGCAGTCTGGGATAACCAGTTTCCAGATGGCTATAGAGACCTGGTCTAGCATGGCTGCCTGTATGTGGGTGTCCTTGTGCTGGAGGGCAGAGACAAGCTGATCGCAAACCTCCAGAAATGTCCGCTTTTTCATCCAAAAGTTCTGGACCCACTACTGGTCATCCCAGGTCTGCATGACAATGTGACCCCACCCATCTGTGCTGGTGGCTCTGCTCCAGAAGTGCCAGTCTATGCAGAGGAAGTCTACAGCTAAGGCGAAAGCAGACATGAGCAGCGTCAGCTGGCTTGGGGCTGGCATGTCAGTATCCTCCTACGAGAGGTGCCTTCCACAGCTCAAAACCTGCCACTGAAATGTCCATCAGCATCTTGCAGATGCTTTGCCTGTATCTCGAAATAGGACTGAGAGCATGAGATAGAGAAGTTCTTCCACCTGGGTGGAATCCATGATGGCTTCAGGCTGCAGGAAGAGTGCAGACACAAAATGGCTTGTCTGGATGCGTGCCTGGGCTAAAACCACCCAAAACACTTCCAGCGAACTCCCGCAGGATGGGCAGACAAGTTCTTCCACAACCCATTATAGAAAAAAACACAGAACATCTTAGGCTGATGAGGGCACAGGAGCCTGGGGTTATGATAGTATATGCTTACAGAAGCTGAAGTTCTGAGTCAGGTCATGTGCATTATGGATGCTCCAGCATGGTTATGAGGCCCAAATGCGAATGCTCAAGCACGGGCTTGGAAACACGAGCCCACAAGCCTGGGTCCCACAGATCTGGGCTTCATGTCTTGGGTAGACATAACCTACGAGTTTTGTTGGTGGCACTCAACAGCAATATTTTTCCTTCAGAGCAGACACAGTTCAGGATCTCTGCTCTGCTTATTTAATCCTACAGTTACAAGGCCTCTTTCATTTGTTCTAACCTCCTCCTTTCCCCACTTTTGATCTGTGAAATCCAGGCAGAAAAACAACTCCCTGCCTTGCTTATAGCATAGCTTATGATCTGCTGCTCTTATTGGGGGTTCCTGATGGGTGCTGATACCACTTGATCGTGGTGCTGTAGTAACAGCTCCGTAGATTCAGTGTGGCTTAGTCTCTGCCTCTGCCACCCTTCAGCTGTCTTCCATATTGGGGGATCCTGGTACCTTCTAGCTCAGGTCCAGACATCTCTTGTCTGCAACTGATTCCTCACCCCCTGGGCAATTGTGAGAGAGATTCTGGGGTGTGACTGTCTCCTACAGTTGTGGGAGGGCAGGGATGGGGAGGGCCTGTAAATTACCTGGCCTTTAATACCAGCTCTCTGCTTCTGGGTCCTTCCATACACCCTCCTTTTCCACAAAAACAATGAGGAGTCCAGTCCATACACCCTCCTTTTCCATGTGCCTTCATTCAGGCAGTGCCAGATATTCTAGTTTTCTTCCTATTCCCTCAGGCTTAGAGGGACAGTGGGGTAAAAAAAAGGGGGGGGGGGAGGAGGAGGATCCAGGGAACTACAGGAACTTCCAGTCCCTGGAAAAATCATGGATCAGGTCCTCAAGGAATCAATTTTGCAGCACTTAGAGGAAAGGAAGGTGATCAGGAACAGTCAGCATGGATTCACCAAGGGCAAGTCATGCTTGACTAACCTAATTGCCTTCTATGTTAAGATAACTGGCTCTGTGGATGAAGGGGAAGCAGTAGATGTGCTATTTCTGGACTTTAGCAAAGCTTTTGATACAGACTCCCACAGTATCCTTGCTAGAAAGTTAAAGTAGTATGGGCTGGCTGAATGGACCATAAGGTGGATAGAAAGCTGGCCAGATCATCGGGTTCAACGGGTAGTGATCAATGGCTCCATGTCTAGTTGGCAGCCGGTATCAAGCGCAGTGCCACAAGGGTCGGTCTTGGGGCCGGTTTTGTTCAATATATTCATTTAATGATCTGGAGGATGGCGTGGACTGCAGCCTCAGCAAGTTTGCAGATGACACTAAACTGGGAGGCGTGGTAAATACGCTGGAGGGTAGGGATAGGATACAGAGGGACCTAGACAAAGGATGGGGTAAAATAAATCTGATGAGGTTCAACAAGGACAAGAGCAGAGTCCTGCACTTAGGATGGGAGAATCCTATGTACTGCTACAGGCTGGGGACCGAGCAGCTAGGCAGTAGTTCTGCAGAAAAGGACCTAGGGGTTACAGTGGATGAGAAGCTGGATATGAGTCAACAGTGTGCCCTTGTTGCCAAGAAGGTCTAATGGCATTTTGGGCTGTATAAGTAGGAGCATTGCCAGCAGATCGAGGAACGTGATCATTCCCCTCTATTCGGCATTGGTGAGGCCTCATCTGGAGTACTGTGTCCAGTTTTAGGTGCCACAATACAAGAAGGATGTAAAAACATAGGAAAGAGTCCAGCGGAGGGCTACAAAAATGATTAGGGTGCTGGAGCACATGACTTATGAGGAGAGGCTGAGTGAACTGGGATTATTTAGTCTGCAGAAGAGAAGAATGAAGGGGGATTTGATAGCTGTTTTCAACTACCTGAAAGGGGGTTCCAATGAGGATGGCTCTAGACTGTTCTCAGTGGTAGCAGATGACAGAACAAGGAGTAATGGTCTCAGGTTGCAGTGGGGGAGGTTTAAGTTGGATATTAGGAAAAACGTTTTCACTAGAAGGGTGGTGAAGCACTGGAATGGGTTACCTAGGGAGGTGGGTCTAAGATTCTAAGGAATCTCCTTCCTTAGAGGCAGGGGCGGCTCTACAAATTCGGCCGCCCCAAGCAGTCATGCGCGGGAGGTGCCCCGGAGCCGCGGGAGCAGCGGACCTCCCGCGGACATGACTGTGGAGGGTCCGCTGGTCGCGCGGCTCGGCTGGACCTCCCGCAGCTGCGGGCGGTTCGCTGGTCCGGCGGCTCCGGTTGAGCTGCCGCAGGAATGCCTGCGGGAGGTCCAGCCGAGCCGCGGGACCAACGAACCGTCCGGAGTCATGCCTGCGGGAGGTCCACTGGAGCCGCCGGCCGAGCGTCCCCTCCGCAGTCATGCCTGCGGCAGGTCCGCTGCTCCCGGGGCTCCGGTGGACCTCCCGCAGGCATGACTGCGGCAGGTCCGCCGGCCCAGCCTGCCGCCCCCCTGGGAAAGGGCCGCCCCAGGCGGGTGCTTGCCCCGCTGGGCTCTGGAGCCGGCCCTGCTTAGAGGTTTTTACAGTCAGGCTTGACAAAGCCCTGGCTGGGATGATTTAGTTGGGGATTGGTCCTGCTTTGAGCAGGGGGTTGGACTAGATCAGGGGTCCCCAATGCGGTAGTCGCGGGGGCATCTAAATGCGCCCGCGTCCTGGCCGGCGGTCGAGCAACCGCCGAAATGCCGCCGAATTTCTGCGGCATTTCGGTGGCAACGCCTCTTGACGTCGCTTGTCGGCAAGTGGCGTCATCGAGAGGCGTCGCTGCCGCATTTTTGGGGCATTTTGGCGGCGATGCTTCTCGACGCCACTTGCCGCCGACAAGTGACATCATCGAGAGGTGTCGCCGCCGCCACGGTCCATCGTCTGGTGCCCACCAGACAAAAAGGTTGGGGACCACTGGACTAGATGATCTCCTGAAGTCCCTTCCTACCCTGATATGATTCTACTACTGTGCGCCCCCTTACCTCCTTATCAGATTTAAGGTGTTTATGTACTTCAATGAGGCCCTTCATTCCATGTCTTTTTCATCAATTGCATGAGGTCAAGGTCCCTCTTCCATCCAGCCTTCTGCTCTGACTTGGTGCATTCTACATTTTCTGCCTTGAATCTCCTTCCCCTTTAGATTCCTCTGTACTCCCTAACAGGATGTCTAAAACATCCTCAAAAACATTGAAATGCCAACTCTCCAAAGGGACAAAGGCATGTCCTTAGAGGATGGAGAACTCACCCCACTCCTCTGAGTCTGATACTAGTGAGGAGAGTAGGCTTTGATCTGAATGACCTGAGGGTGCTGATAGACAGGGTGCAAAGCACCCTAGATAGCTTGGAGGATGCATGAAGCACTATTGTGCTTCCTGGAAAAGGGCCCTCTTTCTGCCTGGAACACAGTCACTTCCAGTATGTGATATTTTTCTTTTAGCCTATTCTCTTTTCTGAGGATCTTGGAAAATAATATGGGCACACTCACAATAGCTGTCAGTGGGGGGGGAAAGGATCCATATTTTCCAGTATTTAGCCAATATTTAGTATTCCTGGACGCCTTCCTGGTGACATAAATGGGTAGTTTTGGTGCCTCAAGTTTGGTGTTGGGAGAAAAGTTCCCTAACCTTTTACTCTACTGGGCAATCCATTTCCGTACCAGCCAGGGCTTAGTACTACTTCCATCTGACAAGTTTGGAGTTGCCTCCATTGGGTTTCTGGATTGTCAGAATTGGGTTTAGAGAATTTGGACCATTCTAATTGAACCAGATTGATCACAGATGGTTCGGTATATCCACATTAATTGTGTTAATCCAATGTTAAGGGCATCTGCAGGTTTGTTTTGTCTCCACATTAGTACTGTTCTAATTGGTTTCCAGTGCAGTGCCTGTCTTTTAGTTCCTGGCAAGTCTCTGAGAATCTGAGTGTCATCTGTGTATTTCTGGCATTTTACTTCATGCTGTTTCCCTGCCTCTTGGCATTAAATGCTGAATCCCACAGGTGAGCGATTTGAAGTTGAAGGAGTTGATGCCCATCAGGACAGTCTGGATGTAACCAAAGAGAAACAGTGGAACACATCACATGCAGTTCCACTAATCCCTGCCATATTTCTGAGACTGAACAGCAGGATTCCATAGACAACTATATTAATTGCTATGAAGAGGTTGAGCCATATGAATGTGCATATCTGGCCCTTATCCTTGATCCTCTTCAATCTGCCATCATCAGTATCTTTTTTTGCCCGAGGCCTGACTGGTAATGGTCCAGGATATTAATAGCATGTAGATGAAGTTGGAGGCAATCTTTGCTGAGCTTCTCAGCTTACTTATTAGTAGTGCTTAGGTACTATGGTGATGGACTCTATAAAATGCTAAAATAAATTAAACTGGGATATTAAATACTGAGTGATAGCTGGAGAGCTCAGTTGTGTTGAGCAATAATTTCTTAAACAATAGCTGGACTGTGGCCTACTTAGGGAAAAGGCAATACTCAGAGAGGGGGGTGGGGGGGTATCATCTTATAGAATTGTAGAAATATAGGGCTGAAAGGGAACTTGACAAATCATCAAGTCCAGCCCCCTGCATTGAGACAGGACCAAGTAAACCTAGGCCATCCCTGACAGATTATCCACCTGTACTTAAAAACCTCTAGTGCCAGGGATTCCACAGCCTCCCTTGGAAGCCTGTTCCAGAGCTGAACTACCCTTCTAGTTAGAAAGTTTTTCCTAATATCTAACCTAAATCTCCCTTGCTGCAGATTAATCCCATTGCTGCTTCTGCTACCTTCAGTGGACATAGAGAATAGCTGATTCCCGTCCTCTTTTTAACAACTCTTAACATATTTGAAGACTGTTATCAGGTCCCCACTCAGACTTCTTTCATCAACTAAATGTGCCCAGGTTTTTTAACCTTTCCCCATAGGCCAAGTTTTCTAAACCTTTTATCGTTCTGTTGCTCTCCAGTTAGTCCACATTTCTCTTGAAGTGTGGTGCCCAGAATTGGACATAGGTGGAGTCACCTGTCCTAGTCAACGTATGAGAGTCAGTTTGTTTCAGTGTGTCTTTGGTTTACAGTCATACAAATGAGGGCTCCACAGATATATCCACACATCAGGCAGATGTGGCCACACAGGTTTGCCACAGTCTGCTTTCTTTGCTCACGCTTCTCTTTGCCTTTTTCTGTTCTGCTATTCTCATCCTGATCTGGCAGCAGCTTCTCATCTGTTTGGATTAACTTGGGCAATTTTTAGATGAACTTTGAGCGTGTCCTTATATTGTTTTTACATTGGCCTGCCAGTATACGTGCTCCCTTTTTTAACTGTCCATAAAATATGGCTTTGGGGGATCACATATCATCCATCCACAAGGTGACCAGCCCAGCAAAGCCGTGCCTGTAAGATTAGGGATTCAACACTAATCATGCAGTACTGGTCCAGGACTTTGATGTTTGGTATCCTGTTCTGCCCGCTTGATGTTACAGATTCTTATCTGTCTGCAGACAGTGCTTCTGAAAATGCTGTAGTGGCTTCCAGACTACCAGGCCTGATTTTGTCATGCCTCTGTGTGCAGTGCACATTTTTAATACTGCCCTGGGGAACTGTCCCTCTGCTTAGCTGCTTTCCCTACTTGCCCAGTTCCTGGGGAAGAGCAGCTAATTAGACCTACTGCAGAAAATAGCCAGAGTTTTCCTCTGGAACCAATACCATTCTCACAGGAGAGGAGGAAGAAGCAGAAAGAGCCCAGCAGCTCTTCTCCCTTCTCCCCCCTCTCCTGTGAATGACGGGACAGATCCTCGGTTCCTCTCCTGGTCTGGGAAGTGGGAGAAGGGGATCACCACTGCAGTCCTCCCATGGCTGGGAGAGGGAAATGAAGTACCCAGGAGGAGCAGAGGTGGGGCTGTTTGGGGCAGAACTGATGAGTGGGGGAATGGAGGGAGCAGAATTGATGTGGGGACAGCCTTGATTTGGGGGTTGGTTAACAATTAATTGCTGAGCTGGAGGACAGGCAGGTGAGAAGGTGACAGACCCACACACACTTTTTTTCAAGTCACTTTAAACACTGTTTGCAGTAGTTCAGCTGCATTATACATGCAGAGTAATGGGTCCAGCACACAGAAGCACTGTGTGAACACTACTACAGCAAGCATACTCGCGACACAGTCTAATCATGGAAATGTTTCCAGGCTTTGCTATTCAGATCCTCAGAGCTTTATCTCGTGATCTGGTTGTGCAATGGGAAACAAAGAACCTATGTAACAGAACCTGGTCTTTTTGGTTGTGGTGGAAGAGAGAAGAGCTTCTGCAATGGAGCTCTTTCTGGAGGTGCAGAAGCTTGTTCTCAGCACAGAGGTGGGCAAACTACAGCCTGTGGGCCACATCTGGCCCGCAGAACCATCCTGCCCAGCCTCCAAGCTCCTGGCCCAGGAGGCTAGCCCCAGCCCCTCCCCTGCTCTCTCCCTCCCCCGCAGCCTCAGCTTGCTTGGCTCCTGGGGCAGCGCAGCTGCAGAGCCTGGCCTGACCAACTGCTCTGTGCTGCGCGATGGCGCGGCTGTAGCACTGCCAGCCACCGGTGCTCCAGGCAGCGTGGTAAGGGGGCACGGAGCAGGGGCGTTAGAGGGCAGGGGAGTTTGGGGTGGTGGTCAGGGGGTGTGGATATGGGGTCGGGGGGAACAGGGGGTTGAATGGGGACATGGGTCCTGGGGGGGCAGTCAGGAAGGAGGAGGGGTTGGATGAGGCTGTAGGGGGCAATCAGGGGACAGGGAGAAGGGGTGGTTGGATGGGGCAGGGATCCTGGGGGTGTGTGTCAGGAATTAGTGGAGGGGTTGGATGGGGCAGCAGGGGTTGGGGGGGGGGCTACAACCCTCTCCCCTAACCGGCCTTCCATACAATTTATGAAACCCTATGCGGCCCTCAGGCCAAAAAGTTTGCCTACCCCTGCTCTAGCAGGTGGGATGGGGAGAGCATGTGTGTCTGTCCTGGACTGACCTGTGCTTTTTGTTTGCTTCTTTCCCATATAGGCCTGGATAAGATTGAATTCTTGCAGAGCCATGAGAACCAGGATATCTATCAGAAGGCCTTTGATCTGATTGAGCACTACTTTGGGTCAGAGGACGAGGACAGCAGTATTGCCCCACAAGTAGATCTCAGCCAGCAGCAGTACATCTTCCAGCAGTGTGAGGCTCCCATGGAGGGCTTCCAGCTCTGAGGTGCCCCATGCTATCTGTTCCTCCACCCAGACAGTCCTCATGTAAAGCCTTGAGTCACCCTTGGAGTGATTCCATAACCCCTTACTGTCCCCATCTACCTGAGTTCCCTTCCCATATTCTTCCTTGGGTGCCTCCTTGGATGCCTTTCTGAGCTGCATTCAGTCCTGACATAAAATGTGTCAGATTAATTACTTTGCTTTATGTGCCAGCCTGGGCATTGGCGTATGGAACGCTTCACAGATATTGGAGTAAACTCTGTCCCCTGCAACTACAGCCTCCAGTGGACATACTTCCTAGTTACTAGGCACATTGAACACAACTGAACCTGTCCCGTTACAAAACTGAGCTCCCATCTGGACTCCACAGGCCACTTCGAAGATCTGGACTCTCTCATTCTCTCCTCTCAACCCAAAAAGGACTTGTGAGTAGGTCAGTCTTATCCCCTCCCTAAAAGCGACTTTTGTAACTGGCTTCTAAAATGGAGAAACTACCACATTGCCCCATCCCTAACACAATGTGGCCTCTTTGTTAAAGTGGAACGCTTCCTAACTTCATGCTTCTGATTCTGGTCCTCACTAGCTTAGTCACAGATGATATATCTCTACCCACTCATCCAGCTTTTACATTTTTCTATTCAGCTTAACTTGAACTGGTTTCTGTTCTGTAAATTACCTTTTGATGTAAAATCTTAGCGTGCTAAACTGTCAGCGCGAGGAAGACTCTGTAGTGATAGGTCTCCTGACTACTTGCAGTCTCATGACGTAGAGCTTCCTGTTTAAAATACCAGCCCACCCCATAAAATAGAAACCTCCTGATCAAGGTCTGTTTAACAAATATACTGTGATACTACATCCCATCTTTCCATTTTCCCCTCACTACTCTCATGGCCCCAGATGAATTAGCATGGAATACATGGTTCCTGTAGGCCACACTTGTAAGGCATTGCTGAGTGCGTGACTGCTGTAATTTACAGCTGTAGTCAGCCCCTTTGACTCTGCAGCCTGCTTGGATCACAAGCATCTAATGCAAAGATGGCAATTCAGTTTCTGAATGTAATGGATTCATTGGGCTGCATTCTCTCTAGCCATTTGGGACCTTTTGGAATACACCTTTTCCCCAGAGTAAACATTTCAAAAGTTGCCCCTACTGCAGTGTCATGCATTTGTGGTAAATCCTATTGGCAGAACTGTCTACAAGATCCTTCTTATGGCTTCATTCAATGACAAGCCCCTGCAAGAGCTTCAACCACTCACAGGGTACAGGTTTAAAAAAAGCATTTATCAAACTGCTGAAAGGCCTAAGCATTAACTCTGTGTGACCCCTTCTTTAAAACCTGTGCTTTAGGATGGAAACTGATCTGTGAGGGCATTGAAGAAAGCCACCTGTTGCCTCCCTTTTGAATCCAATCAGCCTCCACCTTCCCTGTTACTTTCTCTAGTGCTGCTTTGTGCTCAAGGAACATTTGGTTTACTGCACTTGACCTGTAAATTGATTTCAATTCTTTGTAATTTTAAAGGTTAAATTAGGTGATTAATTTAAAAACAAAACAAAACCCCTCTGTGTTGCCTTTACATCATATGATAAATAATTGTTTCTCTTTCTTGAAGGGTAACTTGAACTGTTTCTCTTTCTAGAAGCACTGATTAGTAACAAAATCTTGTTTTGTCATTTGGAATTTTTGTGCTAGATTTTAAATGTAAATTACCAATAACATGTCATTTCTATAGAATTTGTTTAAAATCATGTACTTTTTTTTGGATGGTATGAAAATGCTACATATTTTGTAAACAAGTCTAGGCAAAGTGTGTGTGTGTATATATATTGTGTATATATAGATGTATTATTCTGTATGTATACACACACGCACATACACACATACTGTGTGTGTTTTCTCCCCCAGACTAGTGAAAACAATGTGGTGCATTGTTGTATATCCTTGCCCTTCCCCCCGCCACCCTAAGGAAATAATGACAGTTGCCTCTAAATAAGTGAATTAAAACAAAGTCCATTTAAACTGAGTGGCTTGCCTTTCTATGTAAGGAACCTGGCTAGTGTTTCTGTTACTTATGCCAGTGGATATGTGAATTCAGAGCAGAAAGGGATCCATTTTTAATGGGCGGCAACATAGTCTAGTGCATGGAGAGTCAGGACTCTTGGGTTCTGTTCCCAGTTCTATCATGTAGTATGTGTAGCCTTGGGGAAGTTACTTTACCTGTTTGCACCTCTCTTTATCCACCTGTAAATGGAGGTACTCCCGTTTGAGATCCTCATCCAAGTACCTTCATCAGCCTATGGTCTTATTTCAGCTCTGCCTTACTCTTTGGCCTTGCCACTATTGCTCACCTTCTAACAGTTTCGATGCTTTAAGCTGGGCCCCACTTCACAGAAGGGAGAACGCAGGGCTGCCAAATGTCACACATCTGGTAACTGTCCTCATCCCTGCAGCTCAGCCTGTCACACACTTGACTGAGCTACAGGCGGGAGCTGCATTTTCTTCTCCAGACACTAAGAGCTGCTGTGGAACCTGGCAGGAAACTAGGCCCCTGCTTGATCCAAGCAAGGAAGGAGCAGCAAAGGCGGCAGTGGTTGTGGTGGGTGGTTGGCAGGGACAGAAGGTGAGGGGGATTCAAAACTACCCACAAGCTTCAGCCAGCATCCTATCTCCTTGCTGGAGCACGGGCCCTCCAGCTCGCATCTTTTTAAGACCTTCTGTGCCATTTAATCTGTTCCAGGACCAGCACAAGGGTCCGTCAGTGCCATCTGGAATGGGTTTTCCGGGGGGACTCTATGGCAACTTTAGCAATAGGACAGTATTTTCTCTCTCAAATGCCTGGTCCTGGAAGGATAGTATACTCCGGCTGTATATGTGGCCATAGGCATAGGGCTCCTGGATTCATGCCTGATATAGGCAGCATGGTTCAAGCCTTTAGTTCTTCCACAGCATATAGTTCTGGAAGACACCTGCCACCTTCAGCCAGACTGGGTTATGGGGCATGTGTTGCGGATGAATATTTTACTCCTTAAGGTAAATGTGACCCTGAGCCTCGCTATGGACCAAAGAGCAAGATGGATATGAAATAGCATTCTGCAGATGGTCTGTGCTCCCCTCAATCAGTCTTGATTTAGAGTTGTAGGCCCAGATAAGGGATTTTGTTGGGGTGTATTGAGGGGGCCTCCCATCAGCCAAACCAAGTATCTAGGCCAGAAACCCACTTTCCAGGTCTTAACCATTGGTTGTTGAGTAACACTGCCCTGGAAGCCATCACAGTAGGAGAGAGGCTATCTTGTTTGAAGGCCACATCTGGAAACGTGGATTCCTTCACTACCCCCATGAGAAACATGGAGTTTACTTTACCTGTGCTGATGCTCAGGCACCTGCAAAAACACCACTAAATCAGCAACAGTTCAGAGGAGGAGCATAAGGACAGCCCTATGGCCCAGCCTTTGTTTGAAATTCTAGAATCCAACCAGGACTAGAATAATGTAAATATAAAATGGTAACATCTTCTACGTTAACATTAATTGTCTGTAAACTAAAATTGGCTGTGCATTATTTTTGTCAGATACGAGAAAACATATTGGTATGACTACTTGTGTTTCAGAAAAACAATAAAATAAACTTTATATCCTCAGCTGAAGGTAGGCACCTTGGTTTTACATACATTAGGCTGGTACAATTAAATGTTGATTGTACATAGAACATCAAATCAAATTCATTTATCATGTCTTAAGGGTAAACTATTTTAGTCACTTTTATTGCAGGGTTGTGTAAAAAAGAAACAAAGTAAAACCCTTAAACTCAGGTTACAGCACACCCATAATTTCTTGTCAACTCATTGAATTATTGCTCTGTAGGTGGTGTTCCCATAAGGGTAGATTGAAACTATGAACCTTGGGGGCCTGAAGATCCAGCCCACATGTGGGTTTTTGCTCTTTTTGGCTTTAGAATGTGCAGGTTTCCAATGAACAGGGAGGTCCTAGGTCAGGTGGGCAAACTTTCTGACCTGAGGTCCACATCGGGGTTCTGAAACTGTATGGAGGGCCAGGTAGGGAAGGCTGTGCCTCCCCAGACAGCCTGGCCCCTGCCCCCTATCCGGTCCCTCCCACTTCCCACCCCGACTGCCCCCCTCAGAACCCCTGACCCATCCAAACCCCCTGTTCCTTGTCCCCTAACCACCCCCTCCCTGGACCCCCCCCCAATCGCCTCCCCCCGGAAACTCTCCCCCTTGTCCAACCTCCCCTCCTCCCTGTCCCCTGACTGCCCCACCCCCTGTCCACAGCCCCACCCCCTAACAGGCCCCCCAGGACTCCCATGTCTATCCAACCGCCACCTGCTCCCTGTCCCCTGACTGCCTGCCGGGACCCCCTTCCCCTTATCCAAACCCCCCACTCCCTTACCATGCCGCTCAGAGCACCAGGACAGGCTGGCGGCTCTCGCAGCCGTGCTGCCCAGAGGGCTGGCAGCACAGAGAGCTGAAGCTATGGGGGAGGGGGGAGAGCAGGGGAGGGGCCAGGGGCAAGCCTTCCTGGCTGGGAGCCCAAGGGCCAGGTAGGATGGCCCCTGGCGATAGTTTGCCCTAGGTGGACCAGAAGCATCTGACTATATAGATCCATAAAGACCTGAGATGCTTGAAGGGGATCCAGAGCCTCCTATAAAGGTAAAAGATAAGGATAGGCCATAGACATTGGATATTCATGGTATATATGCTGGATAAATCACAGCTCCTGGAGATGCTCCACATAATCTTGGGCATCTCAAGGTTGAAGGTGCCAAAGATGCTAGGATTGAAGGGAATGTTGGAGTATTTGTTGTTGTCTCCTGTGTGAACTTTGCGCTAATTTCTCTAACCAAATATACCCGAAATACAATAATCAACCTCACAATCATAAGTGTTAACTACAGTTAGAATAGCAGCAGCCATACCCCAATAATAAAAATAATCATGACTTAGGGTCTGTAAGTCTTGTGCCCCAAATTTGATCTGCTCAGACTCCATAAGTACTTTGAATCCTTTGAACCTAGCAAAGTGTGTAGTTCAGAGCTTATTGGTACCTTTTGCCCCTTATAAATATCAAGAAGTTGCAGCTTACCTTTCATTGGTTTATGCTCCAAGGAATACAAAATCCTTTTTCCCAAGGTAGAGCAAGAATCCCTTTGGAAGTAATCAGACACACTTCATATGGCAAGGAAATGTTACTTCTTACACCCTTTACTTTGTTTTTCATACTCATCTACTTAAAGGTTGTGCTAATTGGCCACCATTTAACCAGACGAGAGCCCACTACTTGCTCTCCTTCAAGAGCTTTAGCCAAACTTGTTCCACTCTTTTCAACTGTTGCTTGGAAACTAAGACCACATAATGAATCATTTGAATTACCCACACATGGATCACCCTCCTATATCCAGTCCACTGGATTTAGTTGCCTACATGCTTCCAATTCAGGAACTAAATAATCCTCTGTGTTATTCATATCTTCACAATGGGATAAACCCAGGGTTGTGAGTTCAATCCTTGAGGGGGCCACTTAGGGATCTGGGGCAAAATCAGTATTTGGTCCTGCTAGTGAAGGCAGGGGGCTGGACTCAATGACCTTTTGGGGTCCCCTCCAGTTCTATGAGATAGGTATATCTCCATACATTATATTATGAGCACCCATGCCAGGGGTAACCATCTTAATATGTAGGACCTTGCCATATTCCCACATTATGAACTATTTGGAGCAAGTAAATATTTCCAGGCTCAACATAAGGTATGCTGACAATACTTGCAATTTCTAATTTTCTTTATTAACATAAATGGTTGTCACATCTTCCACCCTGGAGGCTACACCTATTGCTCAAGGCCTATTTTCTTGGTAGTATCTTTACTAGTTACTTTATCATCTCAGCCAATACTCGGTATGATGGTATTCAGTTGCATTCTACATTTTCAATGCTGGTGCTGGTTTGCCTCATTAAATTCTCTGTTAAACTTTTGATTTTCTCCATTTGGGTCCTCTTGGGTAAATAACCCTTGAGTCATTTTATTAGAAGTGTTACTTAATGCAATATGGAACCTCTGTTAGATTCTATACTGAAGGGCCAGAGGTGCCGACTTTCTAATGTGCTGGAGGTGCTTCCCCCTGGCCTCACTGCCACTCCACCCCTCCCCCAAGAACCCACCCTGCCCCACCTCTTCCCACCCTGCTTCTTTCCCAAGTGCACTCCACCCTTGTTCTTTCCCCCTCCTCCCCAGCACCTCCTGCATGCTGCTGAACAACTGATCAGCAGTGCACAGGAGGTGCTGGGAGGGATGGGCAGGTGCTGATCACTGGGGCTGCTGGTGGATATTGAGCAACACCTTTTTTTTTTTAGCACCCACAGAGTCAGCGCCTGTGTCAAGGGCAATCTCTACCAGGTAAAAACATTATTTACCAAAAGAAATGTGATGACAAAAGTTTCACTGGGGGCTGCAAAGCACTCCACCCATTTTGTAAAAAGACAAATATTTGTTTTCCTGTTCGGATATTGGCACAGATCCAATCCAATCCACCTTGTTGGGGTACATTAAAAACAACTGAATATTAAAGCCCTAAAATTGAGGCACCCTTCAAAACGTAACACAGCAAAATTTGAAATGACTTTTTTTGTAATAGAGACAAGGTGGGTAAGGTAATATCTTTTATTGGACCAGCTTCTGTTGGTGAATAAGACAAGCTTTTGAGCTACACAGAGCTCTTCTTCAGGTCAGGTTTTTTTGTAATGATTCACAAATAGAACTGGACTTTGAATGAAAAAGAGCTTTGACCAACCTATGTTTGCAGAAGATAAAAGCAATGTTGGCATTAAACAATCATAGCATGCTCTCCAAAACTCTCCTTAATAGATTAAAGGGTAGAACAGAATAGCATAATGTGATGGGGTGTACACCCCACACCAGCCCCAATAGGGTTAACAAAGGCCTGAGAGGCCAATTAGATTACCTGGTGTCACCTGAAAGAGGGAGGGCCAATGTTAATTAAAAGTGAAGCCCAGCTGGAAATGGACTTGGACAGCACAGTAAAGCCAGGAGATTGAAACAGAGGGAGCTGCAGTGGAAGGAGGATACAGTCACTCCCTGAGAGAAGGGAGGTCATCGGGAACAAGGAAGAAATCTAGGGGATGAGTAAGCCCTGGGATCCTACCCTTTCATAAGGAGTTTGGCAAGAAGCTAGGAGGGGTGAAGCAGCCATAGAATAAGCTCCAGTAGTAAATCTAAAACAAGCAAGATGATAGGCTGAGTAGGAAGGAGGCCAGGGAAACAGCAACAGGACTGGGACTGAGCAGACCTGGATTGCTGATTGTGGGGACCCTGTGCTGGAACCTGGTGTGTTGGATGGGCCTGGGTTTCCCTGCCACCCACTGGTAGAGTGACATAGACCACCTAGGTGGGACAAAACACTGTCTGGAGACGGCATTTGGACAGTTGTGCTGTTTGACTTTGTAACTCCAGAAAGGGTGGGATAAATGGTGACCTAGCCAGAGGACCAGAAGACTAGAGCAAGCAATGAGCACCAAGGGGGCACCTGATGCAGTGAGAGCTACCGTCCCAGAGGCATGCAAGGAGGCATGCTAGTGCTGAGTGGGAACCCTGTTACCCAGTCATATACTGAAACAAACATGATGGGTTGCTAATGGTAAGACTGAAAGCATTGTTAGTTATATTTTAATGGTTTGTAATTATGGATAGTGAATGAGTTTAAGTGAGGTAACACTTAGGCCGAGGTCTTGTCTGGCTTGAATGCATGCTTGGAACTTCATCTTTGATATAAATTGCTGACTTGTTTAAAATAATAATGTTACTGGCACGATAAATAATGCATCATGTTGGAAGCTAAATGAGGTACACAAGCATATAATAAGTATAAAATCCCTTTTTTCTGGGAATGTGCAGGAACAGGGTGACATAAAACAATGTGATTCAGAAACTGCAAAGCCAGCAGCAAAAGTGCAGAAGTTGGGTAATGAGGCTTGTGCATGCGTAATGTCCAGGTTACATTAAAAAGAAAGGGGTGTTCAGCTAAAAGCTGATTAAGAAACTTTTATCCAATCTGTAACATAAAAATATATAAAAGATCCAAATGAAGACGGCCCAAGTTAAAGAAACACCAGACCAGAAACCAAAGGATGGGACTGAAGGATCAGAGGAGATGACAATCATCAAGAATTCTAGGAGGACTTGCTGGTGCCCTGGAATGTGGTAACTTGGGCAACTTACCAATTCCATCTTGTCTGTGGGTATTGTCTTCCATACATGTATGTTTGGATATTATAAGTGACAGTAATTCTATCTGAAGTTGTATAAATAAAGGCAAAAACTGATTACGCCTAAATTGGGTGGACAAAGCACTGAGATTCAAGCAGTAGGAAGTAGAAGTATTGGATACAAATGGTTACATATAAAACAAAATCCTAACACATGTTCTAGAGCCTAGACTTCATTAACAAGATATTCTCGTGTATTGTAGAATATTGCTCACCCAAAATCCTAGCAGTGCTTTACAGCCAGGCTTGCTGTGATCCTCTGTCTCATGAGACAAGTACATTGTCAGCTTGACTCCCAGATGAAGAATTTGTTGTTTCTTTGCCACCCCCTCCCCCAAGAAATATTAGTTCTAACCTTTGTCTTATTCATAAACAGGATGCCCCCTGCTGTTTGTTTCATCATTTTTGTGGGGTTTTTTGTTTTCACAATCTTTCATTTTGCAACTGACTTAGTATGCAGATCAGCATACAATGTGAGGCATACAATACCCAAATTGCCAGACATGTTACCTCCTGCCTGAAAGGAACATTTCTGAGGTATGTCATCTAATAAGAATATAATTTTCCATATAGATATGCAACTGCTTAAATATTATCCAGACATGCATACATTTTGCAGTGATTATGAGGATCAATGAGCTACTGTGTCTCAGTACAGACCTCACATGCCAGCCTTTGATGAACTCTTATGAATATTTCTCACCCAGGGGATCCCTGCAAAACCCTATGTACCTTGTGCTCTCTGCCTCTTGGCACGAAGGAGTCCATGAGTCACATTCTCTCCTTCCTTTTTCAACACATTCATTTGAGACGCCAAATTAACGTACTCAGAGTTTCTTTTGGCCAGTCCTTCCTGTGCCACCTTCAAAATCCCCTTTAAAAAAAGCCAATTCCTCACCCTTTTCTCTCAACATCCTTCCTAGTTCTGTTTGAAGCATACCTACTCTTCCTCTCAACCTACAATTCTGTAATACAAGCTGTTTCTTAGGAACTGGACGGTGTAACTGACCTCTATGCATTAGGCTGATGAACAGGTATTAGCTGCCAAACCTTGCACAAACAGCAAACTGTTTCTCCTTTTTACACAACCAGTACTTTTGCAAAATTGCATAATTACTCTCAAACAAATCTAACTTTTGTTTATGTGCAAGCCGTACCTCAACAGAATCTGCATCTCTGGGAACACTCTCATATACACTCCTTCTCCAACAAATCCATATTTGTCCCATCCACCTGAATTAGCTACTATAAGGGGTGAACAGCCTCAGAACTAAAACTGCTTGAACAATTTGAATAATCTTTTAAAGGGGTTACACCTGAGGGTAAAGAAATCATATCTCCCTGGACTTCTGGAGCAGCAGGAGGAGTTCCATCACTTACTTTGCTCTTTTGAGAGGTCTTTCTGGAAAAGACACTGGATTACAAATATTACTGTCCTCAAGAAAGCAAATGGTGCAACAACATTCTAAGTCAAAACACAAGGGAAAACCCCCCACAGATCATAAATAAAAAGGGGAAGAGGAAATAAAACACTATTTAAATAAGGAAATATTAAAAAGTGTCAAACAAAATGAAAGTAAATCCTTGTAGCACTGATAGGAAAAAGTGTGTTACTCTTAGAATTCCCAATAATTTTCAACCTTTGCTTTCAAGCCAACTCTGAAATCATCCATTTGTTCTGTTTGCTAAGCAAACCAATGGTCGAGTATATATTAAATCTTTAAGCCCTCCCAGTGACACCAAAAATGTATAAATGTAGATGAAATTATATAGGCCTAAAGAGTTAAAGGTGTTAACATGACTCTGAAACTGTCCAACATGAAATAGTTTTAAACAATGTTTGGGGTTTGGTATCCAGAGACCTTGGTTTGTTAAGTTTCATGGAAAACTTTAGGAACTTATTAACTAAGATTCATAAACAAAAAAGTTAAAGCGGCATAGACAGCTGCAGCGGCACAGGAGCCAGCAAACAGAGCTGTATACAGGGGAGTTTCAGTGGGAGTTCTGTTGGAGGAGAAGGTTTTTGTATTTTATGTATTGTATTTTGTAGTTATATGTGTGGAGGCTGGTTGGGGCAGTGTTCTGGGAGAGAAGCTGCCCCCTGATTAGGGGGTGGGGCTTCTCTGCTTAGGGGTCCTATAAAGGTAGCCAGCCAGTCAGGCAGCGGCATAGACAGCTGCAGTAGCACAGGAGCCAGCAAACAGAGCTGTAAACAGGGGAGTTTCAGTGGGAGTTCACAAGGGGAGTTTGCGGGGGAGACTAAAAGAGCCAGGCAGAGGAACTGACAGGCTAGTGAAGGGAGTGGGTGGTGTTCTGCCGGTGTTCTGGTGCCCGTTGGGGGTTTGTTTTGCTGTGGGTGGTGGTGGTTTGGTTTGTGTTTCCTGGACTAACAGGTTTTAGGTGGGAAGGTTATGACCGATACAGAGGCAGCAGTGAAAGACACAATGAAGATGACTGGATGTGGAAGCTGCGGCACATATGTGATCCTGGAGGAGGTACCTGAAAAGAGTTTAATCTGCATGAAGTGCCGCCTGATAGAGCTGATGGAAGAAAAGATCAGAGGATTGGAGATGCAGATGGAAACTCTGGTTGAGTTTAGAAGGGGAGTTCGAGTGGATGATGGAGCAAAGACATGAGGAGGCTGAAGGGAAAAGCTCAGACTTGCAGACGGAAGCAGGACCAAAGAATTCTGAGGGGAGACTGTTGGGTGAGGAAAGTGGACGGTGGAAGCATGTGACTAAGAGAACCAGGCAGAGGAAAAGACGGGCTAGTGAAGGAGAAATAGAGCTCAGGAACAGGTTTGCAGAGTTGGAAAATGAAGAAGGGGCACAGCAGGTGGTTGCTGAAGGTGAGAGGGCAATGAAGAAGAGAAGAGCAGCTAGTCCTATAGGAAGAGGGGAAGAGTCAATGGAGATAACACTAAATATGAGCCCCAGGAGGATATGGGATGGGTTGCGGAGGATTGCAAGGGACAATAGAAATCAAGACGACTTGCAGCCAGAGGGGATAGACCGGAGAATTGCACCATCACCAGGAAAAGGCAGGTCTACGTGATTGGGGACTCCTTACTGAAAGGAATAGATAGGCCTGTAACTAGATCTGATCCGGAGAACAGAAGGGTGTGCTGTCTGCCAGGTGCTAAGATACGGGATGTGGACCTGAGGCTGAAAAGGATCCTAATGGGAGCGGGAAAGAATCTGCTGATCGTCCTTCATGTGGGAACAAATGATACAGCTATATACTTGCTGGAACATATCAAGGGAGACTATGCCAGGCTGTGGAAGACACTTAAGGAAATCGAGGCTCAGGTGATCTTCAGTGGGATTCTGCCTGTTCCTAGAGAAGGGCAACAAAGCTGTGACAAGATTATGGCGATCAACGGATGGCTCAGGCAGTGGTGCTATAAGGAGGGCTTTGGGATGTATGGCCACTGGGAAGCATTCATGGACAGAGGACTGTTCTCTCGGGATAGACTTCACCTCAGTAGGGAGGGAAATAGACTTCTAGGATGGAGGCTGACACAACTGATTAAGAGAGCTTTAAACTAGGAATTTGGGGGAGATGGTTGGGAGATGTCCAGGTAATCTCCACGCCGGAATTTAACATTGAGAAGGAAGAAAACTAAGTAAGAAAGGATACAGCCGTGGGTATGAGAATGGACATTAGGAGGAAGGGTAGTGTAGATACCAGTCTAATAGGTGATACTGGTGGTAGAATGTCTGTGCCTAATCGGGTAAAGAATGTCAATGAAGCCAAACGGCAAAAATTAAGATGTTTGTACACTAATGCGAGGAGCCCAGGTAACAAAATGGAGGAACTAGAGCTACTGGTGCAGGAAGTGAAACCAGATATTATAGGGATAACAGAAACTTGGTGGAATAGTAGTCATAACTGCTGTACAGGTATTGAAGGCTATGTGCTGTTTAGGAAAGACAGAAATAAAGGCAAAGGTGGTGGAGTAGCATTGTATATCAATGATGAGGTAGACTGTAAAGAAATAAGAAGTGATGGAATGGATAAGACAGAGTCTGTCTCAGCAAAAATCACATTGGGAAAGAAAGCTACTAGAGCCTCCCCTGAGATAGTGCTTGGGGTGTGCTACAGACCGCCAGGATCCGATATGGATAGAGACCTCTTTAATGAAGTAAACATTAAGGGAAATTGTGTGATCATGGGAGACTTTAACTTCCCAGATATAGACTGGAGGACAAGTGCTAGTAATAATAATAGGGCTCAGACTTTCCTGGATGCGATAGCTGATGGATTCCTTCACCGAGTAGTTGAAGAACCAACAAGAGGGGATGCCATTTTAGATTTGGTTTTGGTGAGTAGTGAGGACCTCATAGAAGAAATGGTTATAGGGGACAACCTTGGATGACAAATGGGAATGAAGCTATGGAGATAGATATTACCACATCTGAGGTAGAAGCCAAACTTGAACAGCTTAATGGGACAAAATCGGGGGGCCCAGATCATCTTTAGCCAAGAAGATTAAAGGAACTGGCACATGAAATTGCAAGCCCATTAGCAAGGACTTTTAATGAATCAGGGGTTGTACCATACGACTGGAGAATTGCTAACATAGTTCCTATTTTTAAGAAAGGGGGGGAAAAAAGTGATCCGGGTAACTATAGGCCTGTTAGTTTGACATCTGTAGTATGCAAGGTCTTGGAAAAAAATGTGAAGGAGAAAGTAGTTAAGTAAAAGCAGCAAAGAGTCCTGTGGCACCTTATGGACTAACAGACGTATTGGAGCATGAGCTTTCGTGTATGAATACCCACTTCGTTGGATGCACGAAAGCTCATGCTCCAATACGTCTGTTAGTCCATAAGGTGCCACAGGACTCTTTGCTGCTTTTACAGATCCAGACTAACATGGCTACTCCTCTGATACTTAAAGTAGTTAAGGACATTGAGGTCAATGGTAATTGGGACAAAATACAACATGGTTTTACAAAAGGTGGATCGTGCCAAACCAACCTGATCTCCTTCTTTGAGAAGGTAACAGATTTTTTTAGACAAAGGAAATGAAGTGGATCTAATTTACCTCGATTTCAGTAAGGCATTTGATATGGTTCCACAGGGGGGATTATTAGCTAAACTGGAAAAGATGGGGCTCAATATGAAAATTGAAAGGTGGATAAGGAACTGGTTAAAGGGGAGACTACACCGGGTCATACTGAAAGGTGAACTGTCAGGCTGGAGGGAGGTTACTAGGGATTGGTTTTGGGACTAATCTTACTTAATCTTTTTATTACCGTCCTTGGCACAAAAAGTGGGAATGTGCTAATAAAGTTTGCGGATGACACAAAGCTGGGAGGTATTCCTAACACAGAGAAGGACCGGGATATCATACAGGAAGATCTGGATGACCTTGTAAACTGGAATAATAGTAATAGGATGAAATTTAATAGTGAAAAGTGCAAGGTCATGCATTTAGGGATTAATAACAGGAATTTTGGTTATAAATTGGGGACACATCAGTTGGAAGTAACAGAAGAGGAGAAGGACGTCCTCACAGTATTGGTTGATCACAGGATGACTATAAGCTGCCAATGTGATATGGCCATTAAAAAAGCTAATGCGGTCTTGGGACTCATCAGGTGAGGTATTTCCAGTAAAGATAAGGAGGTGTTAGTACCATTATACAAGGCACTGGTGAGACCTCATCTGGAATACTGTGTGCAGTTCTGGTCTCCTATGTTTAAGAAGGATGAATTCAAACTGGAACAGGTTCAGAGAAGGGCTACTAGGATGATCCAAGGAATGGAAAACCTGTCTTATGCAAGGAGACTCAAAGAGCTTGGCTTGTTTAGCCTAACCCAAAAGAAGGCTGAAGGGAGATATGATTGCTCTTTATAAATATATCAGAGGGATAAATATTAGGAGGGAGAGGAATTAATGTGGACACAAGAATAAATTGGACACTAGGAAGTTTAGACCTGAAATTAGATGAAGGTTTCTAACCATCAGAGGAGTGAAGTTCTGGAACAGCCTTCCAAGGGGAGCAGTGGGGGCAAAAGACATATCTGGCTTCAAGACTAAGCTTGATAAGTTTATGGAAGGGATGGTATAAAGGAATAGCCTAATTTTGGCAATTAATTGGTCTTTGATTATCAGCAGGTAAGTATGCCCAGTGGTCTATGATGGGATGTTAGAGGGGGTGGGATCTGAGTTCTACAGAGAATTCTTTCCTGGGTGCTGGCTAGTGAGTCTTGCCCACGTGCTCAGGGTTTAACTGATCGCCATATTTGGGGTTGGGAAGAAATTTTCCTCCAGGGCAGATTGGCAGAGGCCCTGCGGGGGTCTTCCCCTTCCTCTGCAGCATGGGGCACGGGTCACTTGTTGGAGGATTCTCTGCACCTTGAGGTCTTTAAACCACAATTTGAGGACTTCAGTAACTCAGACATAGGTTAGGGGTTTGTTACAGGAGTGGATGGGTGAGATTCTGTGGCCTGTGTTGCACAGGAGGTCAGACTAGATTATCATAATGGTCCCTTCTGACCTTAATGTCTATGAGTCTATAAAATGAGGTATAATACACTTTAAAATTGAAATTAATTATGCAAAACAAACTATCAAAACCAATCAGAGTCCCTTATTTAGAAACCTCCAGGTCTGTGTGGAGGGGTGAGCCTCATCTTTGTTCACATATATGCCATAATGCCAGGCCCAGAGTGGGTATGGTTCTATCTGCAGATGTCTACCTTCCTCAGCACCTTGGATCCTCACAAGTCCCTTGTCCTGAGTGGGGACTTGAACACTGTCCTGAACATGCAGGACTGCAGTGGGAAAGAGAAATGCCAGGCTACTACAAATGTCAAGGAGATTGTTGACCATCACTCCCTGGTGGACGTCTGCCATGTCTATCATCCAGACAACTATCACTTATGTCCAGGTGGAGTACACTTGATTGTGGCACTCCCAGCTGGACTGCTTTTGTTTCCAGGTTTAATGTCTTATAGGCCCCCTCCTTCAGTGTCAGGCCTAGGCCATTTTCGGACCACCACTTGGTGGCCATTATGGGCTCATTAACACCTGAGAGGCTGGGACTGGCCTACTGGCATTTCAGTAACAGCCTGTTGGACAGGGGCTTCATGGCATCCTTCCATGAGTTCTGGCTGGCCAGGCAGGGGCAGAGACATATCTTTCCTTGGGGTGGAGGTGCTGGGATGTGGGGAAATAAGTGCCAAGCTCTCCTGCTGTGACTACATTCGGGGCAGTCAACAGAAGGGTGTAGTTATGGAGCAATTGGAGCAGGAGGTTTGGGAGCTGGACAGGCACTTGGCCTCTCACTCCAGGGACCTATCCTTCAGAGAGTGTCAGGAGAAGCGGGATGAACTTCAGGCCCTCAATAACTATCATGCTCTGGGCAGTGTTGTTTGATCCTGCATCCAGTTCCTTTAGGAGATGGAGTGCAGTTCTCACTCCTTCTATGCCCTGGTGAGAAAGAAGGGTGCCAAAAAGCACATCACGTGTCTCTTGGCAAAGGACAGCACCCCTCTTAAGGATCCAGCCGAGAAGCAGGAAAGGGCCAGGGCTTTCTACACCAGCCACTTCACCCTGGACCTGACTGACAATGATCTTTGTGGGGTCCTGTGGAATGAATTCTCTACAGTTAGCATGGGTGACTAAGATTGGCTAGAGAATTTTCTCATCTGGTCGAGTTATCAGAAGCCCTCCTTCTGATGGCCACCAACAAATCTCTGGGTATTGATGGGCTGAGTGCGGAGTTCTAATACACATTCTGGGACATCCTCTGCCTGGACATCACCACCATCTAGGTGGAGTCTTTGGGGAACAGAGTGATCCCTGTCATATAAGCTGGCTGTACTTCAGGGGTGGGCAAACTTTTTGGCCCAAGGGCCACATCTGAGTATGGAAATTGTATGGCGGGCCATGAATGCTCACAGAAATGGGAATTGGGTTGTGGGAGGGGGTCAGGGCTGTGGTTGGGGGTGCAGGCACTGGGGATGAGGGTTTGGGGTGCAGGAGGGTGCTCCAGGCTGGGACTAAGGGATTCAGAAGGCAGGAGGGGGAATCGGGGCTGGGGTAGGGGTGCAGGCTCCCGCTGCTGCTTACTCAAGCAGCTCCTAGAAGCAGGGGCATGTCCCTCCTCCGGCTCCTACATGGAGGTGTGGCCAGGCAGCTCTGCATGCTGCCCCATCTGCTGGTGCTGCCCCTGCAGCTCCCATTAGCCATGGTTCCCAGCCAATGAGAGCTGTGGGGGCGGCCCTTGGGACAGGGGTAGAGTGCAGAGCCCCTTGACTGCCCATATGTGTAGGAGCCAGAAGGGAGACATGCCACTGCTTCCAGGAGCTGCGTGGAGCCATGGTACGCATGGAGTGGGGCAAGCCCCAGACTCTGCTCTCCTGCGGGTGCTTGAGGGCTGGATTAAAATGTCTGAAGGACCACATGTGGCCCCCGGGCTTTTGCCCACTCCTGCTGTACTTGCTTTGCTGCTCAAAAAGGGGGACCTCTGCAACCTAAGGAATTGGCACCCTCTATCACACCTCAGAATGGACTATAATGTCATAGTAAAAGCCATCTCGTTATGGCTGGGGTCTGTGATGACGGACATGATCCACCCTGACCAGAACTACGCTGTCCCAGGCAGGCCATATTCAAGAATCTGTGTATCAGTCCCAGGATCCTCTTCATATGGCATGTAAAGATTATCTGTCATTTGCCATCCTGCCCCTGGATGAGGAGACACGTTTGACAGGGTGAATCGCCGGTATTTCCTGGGCATTCTGCAGGTGTTCAGCTTCAGTGTTTGCTTTATGGGGTTTCTCCAGGTGCTGCATGCCTCTGCAGTATCTGACTGAGCTTAGCCGGGCCTTGACCAAACCAGTCGCCCTCAGTCAAGAGGAGCATGCAGGCTGCTCACTGTATGCCTCTGCCATCAAGCCCTTCCTCTAACTCCTCCAGAAGAGGATGAGAGAGTTGGTGCTTTGAGAGCAGAACTTGCAGGGGGACGGGGGACAGCAGGAGAGGGGCTAGGGCAAGCCTCCCCGGCTGGGAGCTCAAGGGCAGGGCAGGACAGTCCCGCAGGCCGTAGTTTGCCCAGCTCTGTTTTAGATGAACAGCTGGAACACACAGATTGTAGGAAAGAATCTCTGCCTGTAAGAGATGAAAACCTGTATCTGTACTTGGTTATGACACTAGGGGAGTAGAGTAAAGCAAGTCCATCTGAGAAGGATAGGGTTGTATTACTACAGTGAGGAAATAGAAGCACTGAACATTCTGCATGAAAAGCAACTACAGCATCTGCTCGGTTTTAGCACTTTCCTTGTTCTTCTAAGCTGTTCAGAACAGGCATTTTGGTGGTAGCCCAAAAAAAAAGTCGACAGATTTTTAGTATTACTACAAAATAATTTATTTGTCTTTCCTAAAGCATAAGAGCAGAGGACCATAATGTAAAAGCAAACAATGAATAATCTACCCCTCTCTCATCAATGAAGAAAGTTTAAGCTTTGTATCCTCCTCCCCAGGTCTCCTCCCAATCCTAGGGTTTGGCAGATGCACTCTGAGCAATGTCCTCTCTCCAGCGAGCTTTTCTTTCCATGTTTTGGGTTGCAAGAGATTCATGCCTTCCGACAGCCTACAATAGTATCATAAAGGGAGAGTGAACATGTTACTTAGACAGTACTGTAGAGATGCAGTTTGAACTAGCAATGAGCAAACCATCTGGTAGTCTGAGCTATGTATCTGAAGAATGCTCCCTTATAGAGAAACAGCTCTCATGCCTAGATGCTCTTTTGTAACATGTCGGCTTTAATGCTAGGCAGAGCTTGGGGGTTAAAATAAATTCTCAAGGCACAAAATCCTGGAATTCTTTTGGTTTAAGTTCATTATTTCCTTGGGGCTGAATTAAGCCAATATACTGATGGCTCTGGCTGATGCTTTCCCCTTTTCTATTCAATGGTAGTAAATTTCTCTCTTCCTCGAAAGCCAGGAGAATTTGGAAACAGAGTAAAGGTAGATAGACCATATTCCAGTAGCAACGGCTTCCATTCTAATCCCCACCTTCCCACTCACTCACAACTCTCCCAAACTTTCACCTCTAGGGTTGAAACTGCCTTTGGCTGGTGTAAGCATATCTGAACCACCTTTCTTAAGCAATTAAAATTAAAAGATCCCTAACTAAAGAACCTGACCTGAAAGCTTTAAGGCCCGGCTTGACAAAGCCCTGGCTGGGATGATTTAGTTGGGGATTGGCCCTGCTTTAAGCAGGGGGTTGGACTAGATGACCTCCTGAGGTCTCTTCCAACCCTGATATTCTATGAAAGTTGAATATTAATTTTTGGAGCGTTTTACTGAGTATTGTTAACAGAAGTAACTAATAGTACAGGACAGTGGTAGTCAATTGTTTTTTGTCATAGTATAGTCAAGGTCCAGACCTCCCACACCCAGCTCCCCTCCCCTAGCCCCCGACTGCCCTCCCAAGCTTCCCTATGACCTGCCAGCTCCCTGCCCAGAAAGTATTTCCCTAAACTGAAAATGGGACTGTAGCGGGCCGGTGTGGCTCCCCTCCTCCCCGGAGAGGGTTGAGCCCCGGACACAGGAAGGGGCGGGGCTACAGCAGGGTGAGCCCGCCCCTCAGAGGGTCAGGCGGCGACCCGGAAGAATAAAAGCCGGGCCTCCCAGCTCAGTCATCTCTCAGCCACCGGGGAGAGCAGACCTGCCTGAGGGAGCTCCTACCGGAGGAACCACTGGAGCCCTGAGCGACTGCCTGGACTGGACGGAGAGCACCCTACCTCGCTCCTGGGAAGACCAGCCGGAACTCCCCCACGCCACCTACGACGAGGAGCCCGGGGGAACGCCCCAGCTGCCATGCTGTTACCCCGAGGAGCCCCCGGGGCAGGATTGGCTGGACTTCCCTAAGGACCTACCAGACCTACCCCCCAGCCCGGGTTGGGACGAGCCCATGCAGTGGGACTTCCCGGGGCGAGACGCCGTGGACCAGGTAGGCCAAGAGGGGGATAGTGGAAGTGGCCCGGGGGCAGCTGACCTCAGTCAGGCTGCTGACCAGACTGAACCCATGTCAGTGTGTTGCGGTCAGGATCCCCACTGACCGGCAGCGGTGAGGACCGCTGCCTAGGGCCCCGGGCCGGGACACAGTGGAGTGGGTGGGCCTGTGTCCCCCCCTGCCACCCCACTCACGGGTGGCAGTCGTCCCCCTCTACCTACTGGCTCAGCCTGCCGCAAGAGGCCTGAGCCCCTGTACTGCTTGCTACTGGCTCAGCCTGCCGCAAAAGGCCTGAGCCCCTGTACTGTTTGCTACTGGCTCAGCCTGCCACAAGAGGCCTGAGCCCCTGTACTGCTTGCTACTGGCTCAGCCTGCTACAAGAGGCCTGAGCCCCTGTACTGCTTGCTACTGGCTCAGCCTGCTACAAGAGGCCTGAGCCCCTGTACTGCTTGCTACTGGCTCAGCCTGCCACAAGAGGCCTGAGCCCCTGTACTGCTTGCTACTGGCTCAGCCTGCTGCCCAAGGCCTGAGCCCCTGTACTGTTTGTTACTGGCTCAGCCTGCTGCCCAAGGCCTGAGACCTATTTAGACTGTTTGTCGCCCAGCCCCTGCACCAGGGGGCCTGGGCCTGTCCTAGCCTTAAAGAGACAGGACAGAACCCCTGTGAGACAAGCGGGCCGGTGTGGCTCCCCTCCTCCCCTCAGAGGGTTGAGCCCCGGACCCACCTGATACAGGGACTCACAGGGCTGATCTGCGCTTCCTAGCATTGCTGGATTGCCCCCACACCCAAAAATAATTCTTCCGTGCCCCCAATTGAGTCAAGTAGCAGAGATGGGGGGGAGGGGGAGAGGAATGAGTATGGGCTGGGATCTGGTCAGCAAAGCAGGGTGTCAGTATGTGAATATTTCTGAGCTCAAAGCCGGGAAGTGAAGCTGCTGGACTATGATCCAGCTAGCAGTGTGATCTCCTTTGGGGGCTGGGACAGCAGAGAGGGAGGAAGGAGGTTCCAGGTAGCAGGAACCAGCAAGACAACTCCAGACAGCAGCCGTTGGGAGATGTGGGGAGGACAAGATGTGGCCCAAGTAGGTGACTGGAGGTGGACTGGGGAGGGAAAGAGGCCAGTGGGGGCGGAGTGGCTGGAGAGGGCACTGGGTATGAGAGGCTGGGAGGACATGAGGTCGGGGGGGCCTCTGGGGACTGTTCACGGTTGGGGAAGCATGAGGTTGGGGAGGGTGGGCTCTGGGGACTGCTTGAGGATGGGTGGGGGAAGGGAGGGGGGGACGAGGCTGGGTGTGTGCTCCCATTAAGCCCCAGACACACAAACACAGCTCCAGCCCCAGCTCACGCGCAGAGGCAACATGTAGCTGTGGCTGGGGGGGGCACAAATGAGTTTCTGGGGAGTCATGGGGCCCCCTGATTTTTCAGGACACCCAGAAGCAAGGAGGCAGCACTCCTCATGCCAGCAGCACACTCTATGCCCATGCAGTATGAGGAGGGAGGAAGTAGCAAGGTGGCTGGTTGAGTTCCCCCCCACCCCCACATGGGGCTGCTTTGCCTTCCCTGCTGCTGGAGTCCCAGCATTGCCTCTCACCTGCAGACGGTCTGTAAAGCAAGCAGCAGCCCTAGCACTCCAGCAGAAGGGAAGGCAAAAATCCCCTGTAGGGGCGAGGTGCTCAGCCTGCCACTCTGCTTCTTCCTCCCTCCCCGGGCTGCATGGACACAGAGAGTACAGCTGCCAGGGGCGTGCTGCCTCCCCCTTCTGGGCGTATCCTCCAGAGGCATCCAGAGTAATCGCGACCCCAGGTGCCCTGCCCGTGCATCGCCTCTGCCTCCACGGTCCACTGAAAAGCAACTGGCGATACAGATTTGGGCCACAGGCCGCCTATTGCTTATAGAATCATAGAATCTCAGGGTTGGAAGGGACCTCAGGAGGTCATCTAGTCCAACCCCCTGCTCAAAGCAGGACCAAACCCAACTAAATCATCCCAGCCAGGGCTTTGTTAAGCATGACCTTAAAAACCTCTAAGGAAGGAGATTCAACCACCTCCCTAGGTAACCCATTCCAGTGCTTCACCACCCTACTAGTGAAAAAGTTTTTCCTAATATCCAGCCTAAACCTCCCCCTCTGCAACTTGAGACCATTACTCCTTGTTCTGTCATCTTCTACCACTGAGAACAGTCTAGATCCATCCTCTTTGGAACCCCCTTTCAGGTAGTTGAAAGCAGCTATCAAATCCCCCCTCATTCTTCTCTTCTGCAGACTAAACAATCCCAGTTCCCTCAGCCTCTCCTCATAAGTCATGTGCTCCAGCCCCCTAATCATTTTTGTTGCCCTCCGCTGGACTCTCTCCAATTTATCCACATCCTTCTTGTAGTGTGGGGCCCAAAACTGGACACAGTACTCCAAATGAGGCCTCACCAGTGCTGAGTAGAGGGGAATGATCACATCCCTTGATCTGCTGGAAATGCCCCTACTTATACAACCCAAAATGCCATTAGCCTTCTTGGCGCCAAGGGCACACTGTTGACTCATATTCAGCTTTTTGTCCACCGTAACCCCTAGGTCCTATTCCCTCAGTATGGGATATAAAATGACTATTGAACTATAAATTTAGCTAACAAGCTAGAAAATTGGTGAAAATAAACACTTAGGTTTTCAGAATTAAATCTCACAACCACGATAGTGAGTATAAGTGTTATTTTCTATTGTGGGAAGGTGACTTTGGTTAGATTTTTGAAAAAGAGAGCCTCAGAATAGGGCCTCATTTGTGCCAATTGGTTATCAACTCCGGTGTTGCTAACATGGTGTGGGGAGTCAAAGCAAAAGTCAAAGGTAATTTGGTCAATTACTTCCTTGCCAATTCACCAAGGTCTCCATCCCGATAGATCTATTAGTAGTCAACCCTTTTAACCTACTTACCAATGAAGGATATTAGTTCCAGGATCTGACTAACGCTTCTAACTACGTAACAAACAACATTTATGAAGACTGTATAGATTGAGTGCAGTTTAAGAGGCTTGTACGTTGTTCTGTTTTATGTCTGTATGCACCTAGAAGTTGAAAGGCACTATGAATACTTTAAATATGGTAGACAAAGGTACAGTGTCCTACAATCTTAGTTAACAGGAACTTATTCAGTTTAAAAGCTACTTTACATCAATCTTGATTGGAACCTGTTACAAAACAAGGACGTACACTGTAACTCTGACACTCTTTAAATCACAACAGCACATATACTTCCTTACTAATTAGGTACCCAGTTTCAGGAAGTGGTAAATTAACTGATTTGAGCAGTCATCCAATAAAAAGTGTGCGTGTGTATATGTTTCAGCTCAGTTACTATTCACAGCAATCACAGGTAAGTGAAGGGCAGACATAACTACAGTTCTTTCTGGTGCCACAGTGGGCAACTCAAATTGCTGGAAAAGAGAGACACTTAAAAGTGCCTATCTGAGATAGATACCCAATTTCACCAGAAGGACTCCCAGCTGGCCAATTGAGGACCTCAGTTTTCTCCTTTCCTGGTGACTTTGGGTCTTGGGAAGTGATGTGCTGAAGGAAACAAGCAGTTTTATCCTATTTCTGCTGGGTGATCCAACTTAGTTCATCTTCTTGGAGGTCCTGACATGGACCAGTCAGACAATGACCAATACTTCTTCCAAAGATTCAAAATATCCAACCAAAATCGAGAATCCTCTCACCAGCCAGCCAGGGACCAAGACACCACCTTTTGAGTTCTTGCAACTGGAGCTGGAATTTTCTAGTATTTTTGTTCAACACATCTTGTCAGACCAGCTTGTATAAGATAAGTTAGGGTATAGCTTTTGATACAACTATCTTGGGACAGACCTTGAACACAGAGTGGTTTGCTTTGGTCATTAACATAGCCACCACTCACTTCCCATGAATCCCTTTGTGGTGCATCCCTTGTCCATCTCTGCAGTTGAGCTTGCTCAAGTTTCAGTTTCTCCATCAACACTCTGCTAGCTGCTGAAGTGTCTAGTTTAGTGTTTGGATAAATTATACAAAGTCCCTCCATATTCTTTGATGCTCTTTAAACGTGTTTCACAGTTCATTTTACAATGTATTCGCCCATTCCAAAGCCAGAAAGGGCCATTGTGATCATCTAGTCTGTGTAATACAAGCCATAAAACTGCCCCAAAATAATTCCTTGAGCAGATCTTTTACAAAACTTCCAATCTTAATTTTAAAATAGGCAGTGATGGAGAATCCACCACGATCCTTGGTAAATACCAACACTGGACACTTCACAAGTACTCCACAGAACTGCTAAGTTCACTGAATATTTTCATATATACAATAGATTAGTAAGTGGGACTGGTTTATGAATACTTCCTGAAGCCAAAACTAATTAAATTTTGGATCACACCCCGACTAGTCCTACTTCCCAGAACGTGGAGCTTTTCCCCTCATGAATGTAGGATGCAAGCTATGCAGGGCAGGGAATGGCTTTTAGTGTGATTTTGCACACTCAGTGGGGATGTGATTAACTGAGCCCTGTAGGTTCCATAATTAATAATAATGCTAATACACTCAATGATATTTTCTCTCAGACTATTTTCATCGGTGCTGCTCTGAAACAATAGTTTAGGAATAACATTACTGGATCTACTAACATCATACACATTTGTTATTGACAGAGATCCATCCAAAGCACTCTGGGTAATGGGAATATTTCTGACAGAATGATCAAAAGGAGGGAAGTGATTATTCTCCTTTATTTGGCACTGGTGAGACCACATCTGGAGTACTGCGTCCAGTTTTGGGCCCCCCACTATGGAAAGGATGTGGACAAATTGGAGAGAGTCCAATGTAGGGCAATGAAAATGATTAGGGGGCTGGGGTACATGACTTAGGAGGAGAGGCTGAGGGAACTGGGCTTATTTAGTCTGCAGAAGAGAAAAGTGAGCAGGGATTTGATAGCAGCCTTCAGCTACCGGAAAGGAGGTTCTAAAGAGGATGGAGCTCGGCTGTTCTCAGTGGTGGCAGATGACAGAACAAGGAATAATGGTCTCAAGTTGCAGTGGGGGAGGTCTTGGTTGGATATTAGGTAAAAACTATTTCACTAGGAGGATGGTGAAGCACTGGAATGGGTTACCTAGGGAGGTGGTGGAATCTTCATGCTTAGAGGTTTAAGGCCCAGCTTGACAAAGCTCTGGCTGGGATATTTAGTTGGAGTTGGTCCTGCTTTGAGCAGGGGGTTGTACTAGATGATCTCCTTAGGTCTCTTCCAACCTTAAATCTTCTATGATTCTATGAAAAGTTTCTTAAAAAACATAACTAAAATATCAGTTGTTTTTAGAAATAAAAACCTCAGCATTTTTGCATACACCCATAATAGGATTTAGCATGTTGTCTGCACTGCAAATCATGAAGCTCTTATGTATAAAACATCTGAGTGACAGGAGAGCTACAGAAACAGCTTACTATACACTTTAGTTTTCAGCTCTGTGAGAGAAAAAAAGCAGTGACTGAATTAAAGGGAAGACAGAAATATCTACATTTCCTTCAACAACTGTTTGTTTCTATTTAAAGACCAGCCTTAGAAAACGAAGGTTTTTGCCAGGACTGTTGATGTCAAATATTTGGGGGCAGATCCTCAACTAGTGTAAATTGTCATCGCATCACTGCAACAACTTACCAAGGGTCATGGTGGATTCTCCATCACTGACAATTTCTAAATCAAGACTGGATGTGTTTTCTAGAAGTTCTGCTTTAGGAAATATTTTGGAGAAGTTATGGCCTGTGTTACGCAGGAGGTCAGACTAGGTGATCATGATGGCCCCTTGCAGCCTTGGAATCTATGAAATAGTTTCAATCGTGAATTACTCTCACTTAAAAATTTACGTCTTATTTCCCATCTGAATTTCTCTAGCTTCAACTTCCAGCCATCGGATAATGTTATACCTTTCTGTGCTCATTATTAAATATTTGTTCCCCATTTAAATACTAAAAAACTGCAGTCAAGTCCCCCCTTAATGTTGTCTCTGTTAAGCTACAAAAATTGAGTTCTCTGAGTCCATCACTAACCTATATGGCATGGTTTTTAATCCTTTAATCATTCTCTTGAATCACTGAAGTAAAGTCACTTCAAGAATGGTTGTTCTTCGGCAGGCCAGAACAGCTATATAAGTTAATCATTTCTGTTCTCTTTGTTATAACAACAATAGTGGGTTGCTGGAATATGTGGCATAGACTCAACTCAGCTCAGCACTATTAATCAAAGTTACACTTCTGATTATTTAACTCTGTGATTAAGTGTCCTTATAAAAAACATACTATTTGGTTTAAGGTCCTTTTATTTACTGCCCTCTGGGGGTGGGAGTCCATCCATCCTCTACTCCCCTCCCCGGCTGGGCTCTGGTGGGGAAGGGCCAGAGAAGCAGGAACTGGGTTGTCACAGGGGTTTCTTTAACTTTCCAGGAGACATTTATTTCTGTGTCTGCATTGTTGCACACGTACTTGCTAACAGGTATTTTGAAATAAATTACCAAACTAATTGATACTAGCATGATTATATAGTGTTATTTTGACAAATACAATTTGCAGAATTTTAAAAATTCTGCACACAATATTTTAATTTTTTGGGTGCAGAAATCCCCCAGAAGTAAAGTTTACAATATTTTACAATGTCCCTTTTATACATATAACTTCATTTAATCATAATATTAGATACCATCAAGTTCTCTATGTTTCCACTATTGCACATGGCATCATCATAGATCACAAAATCATAGAAAAATCAGGGTTGGAAAGGACCTCAGGAGGTCATCTAGTCCAATCCCCTGCTCAAAGCAGGACCAACACCAACTAAATCATCCTAGCCAGGGCTTTGTCAAGCCTGACCTTAAAAACCTCTAAGGAAGGCAATTCCACCACCTCCCTAGGTAACCCATTCCAGTGCTTCACCACCCTCCTAGTGAAAAAGTTTTTCCTAATATCCAACCTAAACCTCCCCCACTGCAACTTGAGACCATTGCTCCTTGTTCTGTCATCTGCCACCACTGAGAACAGTCTAGATCCATCCTCTTTGGAACCCCCTTTCAGATAGCTGAAAGCAGCTATCCTCTCAGTCCTCTGTCTTAATTTTTCTAAGCAGCCTTGATGCCTGGGCAATTCTTAAACAGTAATAACTCATAACTCTGGGGGCTTACTGCATTGGTCTCTGCCAGAAAGTGAATTTGTTTTTGGAAAGTCTAAGGAAAATCCCTTCAGTCATTTTTTAGTTCAGAGAAGTTGAAACCAACATATACTTTACCCAATATGCAAATATGTTGTACACCTTTTGACTTTGAGGTGGAGGATACTTCAGACACAGCTGAACTTTGACATTTTACAATATCAATAGTCTTCACTAAGAATGGGACTTGATATCTATAGTTTTAATTATGGCTTTCTCCAAACTTAGCAACACCTGCAAATGGTATCCTGAGCATGCACAGTGGAATATTCTACTCTGGTTTTGTGCACTTCAGTGAGAATGCACATGCTGGGCCAGCTTAGGAGCAAGACCCTTTGCCCATACACAGCAACTTAAATTTGGGCCTTCCTACTCTGTGGCCAGGCCCCACATCCTCCCTAAATAGTATTATTTGACTGTAGGATTAAATCGAGTGTCCCAGATTGTCTATGTTTCCTCCCAAAATACAATCGACCCTCCAGAGAAATCTGAAGGGATGACATTTTAAATGTATTATAAAGAACCAACCTCGTCACTGCAGCATCTAAATGACTGAGACTACCACCCTCTTCTGCCCCATTTATCTATTGGGAGGGTCCTCATCCCTAAACTCCTCTCAGGATGACTTCTTGGAGGTACCAGAGAACACACTGCAGTACCTCTTATTATGGACCCACTTCCAGGAAGTGACAGGCATCCTCAAATCCCAGTGAAGTAACAACAGAAGTTGCACAGCATCTCACCTCCTGTGTATGCACTTCCAGGAGCGCTATCTCAGTGAAGTACACACACATGAAGGAATAAAGTAGAAGTGTGCACATTCCCACAGAGGCACAACTGGTGCATTTATAAGAAATGTAGCTCTCTGTCTCTCCTGGAAGGGTGCATTTTGGTGTTGGGTGAGTTTTGGGGGAGTGGTAGAGTCTTCAATTTAATATTTGTTTATTGCTTTAAATAGTATTTGTTATTACTTCATTACTGATCTGAGAGATCTGAGGATTGTGAGATAAGGTTCAGCTCCAGCCAACTATCCAGTACTGTACTCACCCGCTTTCCTTCAATGACCATCACGATGCATCCCAGGACTGTCAGGGCAATCATCAGGTAGCTGATCTTCACTCGCAATTTATTTCGAGCAGCATCCAACAACTCAAACCTCATGAAGCAAAGGGAGACCAAAATTATCAGAGACTGTAGCTTCTAATCTATTGATATCTCATCATGCTGATAAACAAGAATCCATGCAATCTACTGTCAAGAAACTAGTATTTGTATCAGGCCTTTCATCAGCACCTCCCAAAAGACTATCCCCATCTTACAGGCAGAGGGAGGTAGCTTGCCCAATATCACAGAACGAATCATTAGCAAAGTTGAGAACAGAACCCAGGTTTCCTGACACTCAATCCGTTGCTCTAATCACTAGACAATGCTGTGTTTTCAGATCACTGGAATAGCATATCCCCTTTGCTCTGCCTGACAGTTAAATCTTGTCTTCAGTAAGGGGAAGAAGGGGGAAAAAGTGTTTTCTTATCACTAGCTTCTCCTGGTGCTTACCTCAACCTGCTAATCCATGTAAAAACTACAAACTGCCTTCTCCACATTAGGATTTTACCATATGTTAACATATGGTAAAACCACCTTTTTTTTCTAGTTTGGGCACATCTTGAAAGCGTGCAGGGTAAAAAGCAAGATTAAACTGTGAAAGAGTTGAGCCTTTGGGGGTGGGGGTGCATCAAAACTGGTTTATATTTTTTTTTCATTGAGCTTAAACACTCTGCACTATAAATTAAACTTTTCAGCAAGATGGCTTCCTCCAGCACTGGGTTTGGAAATGCTAGCTGCAATTAGAAACAGTTTTAAAATACAGATTTCGTTATCAGTGGTCTCCACCGGCAATTTATGCCCCTATAAAAATTTGAGCAGCTCTTGGCAGAAGTCTAAAACTTCACTTCCTACTGTCTTCTGGAACAGTTCTCAAGAGGGTTTAATTGAAGATGGAGGATTGTTTATACCCTGCAAGTTTTGCCCTATAGAGATGTTCTTGCAAATTTCAGTACATCTTATCTAGATACGCCCAACATCTGCAGCTATATCAGTTGCTTCTGGACATTTGCAGCCTGGCCTACTGTTAACTCTAAAGGCGGTAGAGTTCCCTACAAGGCCAGCTTCAGTCATCTTGATCTTCTAAATGCCCTCTATGGAGGGCAAAGTAGAAGAATTAAAGGATTTGTTGTAAATACTTCAAATTCAATTATCAACAAATCAGTGGTCTCAGGTTGGGCTAAACATTAAAGATCGTACAACTGAAATTTAGTATTTCAGTTACAGTGGACCCCTACAAAAGTGAGCAGTGTTGGTATTAAGGATACAGATGCTACATGGGCCTCCATGGGACAAAATTTGAAGGTATATTTTCTATAAACAGAGACTTACAGAATTTAATAAAGATAACCTTTTAAACTAACCTATAAAGTTTAGAAAACGATCTCTCTCCAATAGAACTCTAATACTCCAGAAGCGAGGGTTGTTTTTTTTTGTTTTTTTAAAGAGTCATACTGGAGAAGTTACAGATGAGTGGAAGAAAGCAAATATCATGCTAAAAATGTAAATGGCACCAACCAGGTAGTTATAGGCCTGTTAGCATATCAATCCCAGCCAAAATAATGGAACAGCTGATCTGAGACAGTCAAAGAACTAAAAGATGGTAATATACTTAATGCCAACCAACATGGTTGATGGTGGCAGATAGGTCTTGTCAAATGAAATTTATGTAATTTAAGATTACAAATTTGGCTGATGAAGGTAAGTGTGCTGATGTTGTATATTTGGACTTCTGTAAGGCATCTGACTGCATGACATTCTGATTTTAAAAATTTGGCATAACAACCAGTTTTAAATCCATTAAAAATATGCTATATTTATTTTCTAACTGATAGTGAAGAATCATCAACTGCAAGTGTTTCTAGTGTGGTCTCACAGCGATCAAATTCATAGAACTTAAGGTCCACCACTAGATCATTTAGTCTCAACTTCTTTACCACAGACCATTACATTTCACCCAGTTACTCCTGTATTGAGCCCTATAACTTGTGTTTGGTTAAAGCATATCTTCCAGAAATGCAGCAAGTCTTGATATGAAGACAACAAGAGATGGAGAATCTGCTGCTACCCTCTTTTTGTTCAAGTGATTAATCAGCCTCACTGTTAAAAGTACATGCCTTATTTCTGATTTGATTTGTCTGGCTTCAGCTTCCAGCCTGTGCTTCTTGTTATGCTTTTCTTCACTACCATAAAGAGTCCTTTAATACCCAGTAATTTTTTCTCCTATGGTGGGTGCCTGAGTCAGTGCTATTTAATATGTTTTAGGAGTGACCTGGAAGAAAATATAAAATCAGTGCTGATAAAGTATGCAGACAGCACGATTCTGGGGCGGTAAATAATAACAACAGCAGGTCACTTAAACAGAACAATCTGGATCCTGAAGTACACTGGGCCAAATAGAGAGCGTGAATTTTAATACAGCTAAATACATTTCTGAACAAAGAATGTACCCCTTACTTTCTGGATGGGATATTTATCTTAGGATTGGTCTATACTTAAGTTAGGTTGGTACAGCTATGTCACTCAAAGGTGTGGAAAAACAAAACAAAACAAACCCACACCCTCGCTTTTCAGCTATGCTGACAAAACTCCCTGCGTAGGTGCAACTATGTCACCAGGAGAAGGCTTCAATCAGTGAAGTTAACATAGTTTGGATAGGTGATGTTCCTACACAGACAGAAAAAAACTGTCGATGTAGGCTGCACCTATAGTAGGGGGTTGTGCTGGCACAGTTATGCTGACACAGCGATGCCAGTATAGACTCCACAGTGTAGACATACCTTTGAAAAGCAGTGACTCAGAAAAAAGACTCAGTGGAATAGGGAGGTTACCGCTGCATAGAATACTAGTGCGAGACCACCACTGGAATACTGTGTCTAGTTTTGGTGTACACACTTTAAAAAAAATATGAAAAATTGGAGTTCAGAGAAGAGGCACAAGAAGGAACTGAGGAGTGGAAAATTTGCCTTGCACTGAGAGATGTAAGGAATTCTATTAGAATTCTTTGAAGGTGTCAACAAGCATGTGGACAAGGAGGATCCAGTTGATATAGTGTACTTAAGTACATATAGTATACCACCTGCATGCCCCCTAAATAGCACATGACACTTGTACATTGTTTAGGAGGCACACAGGTACAGACAACTGCTCATAAGTCACTAGTGTTAGGAACACTGTAATGCTCATAATTTGAAAGAAAAACCACTCAAAATAATAATTCCAACATCCTACAGTCCAGAATTTGTCAATAGCTCCATTCTACCACAAAATGACAGTAGTCCAAATCTGAAACTTCTGGGCCAACCTATATTTCATTTCACTGTTGCCCGCCCCCCGAAAAAAAAACCACTACAAAATTAGAAAAATGAAGTCACCACACTTTTTGAGCATCAATTGTTTTCTCCAATTTGACTCAGTATTTCCACAGAAATTCTATCTTGGTATAAATTCATGCCTGTGAAATTTCAGATGGATTGGTTTAAATGTAGCAAAGTCTAGCTGTGTGCACTGCCCTTGCCCCAAGCGCTGCCCCTACAGCTCCCATTGGCTAGGAACTGCAGCCAATGGGAGCTGCAGGGGCGGTGCCTGCGGACAGGACAGCACGCAGAGGCACCTGGCCGTGCCTCTGCGTAGGAGCCGGAGAAAGCACGTCACTGTTTCCAGGAACAGCTTGAGGTAAGCACTGCCCAGACATTGCATCTTTGATTCCTCCCCCACACAACTGCCAGCCCCAGCTCTGATCCCCCTCCCACCCTCCAAACCCCTCGATCCCAGCCTGGCGCACCCTCCTGAACCCCAAATCCCTCATGCCCAGCCCCACCCCAGAGCCTGCACCCCCAGCCGGAGCCCCCACCCTACAGCCCCAGCCCAGAGCCCCCTCCCGTACCCTGAAGTCCTCATTTCTGGCCCCACCCCAAAGCCTACACCCCCAGCCAGAGCCCTCACCCCCTCCTGTGCCCCAACCCCAATTTTGTGAGCATTCATGGCCCGCCATACAATTTCCATACCCAGATGTGGCCCGCATGCCAAAAAGTTTGCCCACTCCTGCATTAAAACATGCTGTAAGTTAAGGAATCAGCCAGATATTAGCTCCCCAGAGAAAACCCCACGGAAAGTAACCAAACACCCCGGTGGGGTATCAATCAACAACCATTGTCCAGTAAGGGAGCTACAATGCAATGACTCACCTACATAAGGCCAAACCAGGGGAATTGCTCAACCTTTCCTGGAGACTCAGCAACAGCTGGGATATATCCACTTTCCATTGATGAAGTGGTGAAGCAATTAATAAATCTGCATTACTTGTCTTGGGCAGTGCAAGACAGTATATTCCTGAGATACAATGGTGGGAGGATTTGGGTCTGGTGTCTTTCTCTGTGATTCATGAATGGCTCTGGGAGCATTCATGCAACCTAGCTGGGTGTGGGCCGCCACATGCTGTTGTGCTGAGTGATCACAGCACCTGGAGGGGTTTGATGCTGGTCACTAGCAAGGCATTGTGAGAGACAGCCCAGGCTGGAGAGAGTTCAGGGGGACACAGCAGTCCCACAGGCCCCATCACATTCCCAAAATGGTGCAAAGTAATTCATGTGGGGTTCACTTTTAGAAAAGGATTTTAAACAGATATTGTCAACATAATTCATTTAAAAAAGAAAAGTCCTTATCTACATTAACAACGCCAGGTGTAACTATTCAAAGAATTTTTTTAAGTATGATTTACATTTCATCCTGCATGGACAGAGAGTCTAAAATGGTCAGTTTACTTTCTGGTTCTCACAGACTAGCCTCAGTGCGAACACTGTGCTAGACTTGCTGCAGAGAAATTTTGACAAAGTTTTATTGTCATTAGAGGCCTAATCTACTATTTGCTTAGTTTAAATCCCAAGGGAGATTGAGTTCTCTCCCCTCAGGGCTATAATTGATGATAATAAATATTATTTATGATCATATGGTTTATATTAAGTGTCTTGTTTCAATAATTATTGAATGATGTATTTTTCATGAAACAAACAAAAAACACTTTTCATGGACATTAAAAAAAATAATCGGGAAAATATTTTTATTCATACTAGGGTTTAAAAAAATTTAGGACAAAAATAGCTGGTTCAGGGTCTCCTTTATTGCAATGACTTCTACTTACTCGTCTTCCTTTTGGGAAAATCATGAGGGGGCTAATCTAAGCAATTGCATGCCCTCTACATCAGGATATGGAGATCACAGCAGTGTTGGATTTCAATGTTATCATGTTCCTGATGTCACACTTCTGCAGAACAGATACTCAGTCCTGTATACTTTCATTCAGTAATTTGTTTCTCAGTAGGCATACATTAGTGTACTTATAATTTCAGGATCGGCACTTACGAGACAGTCTCTGGTATATCATCTACTTTTTTGAAACGGCCTGACCACATCAGAACCTTCTTTTCCCAGTCTGAGGGCTTGTGTCCTGGCACTTTGAAGGTGGAATGCCCTATAGCAAATATGGAAGAGAAGATACAATATACAGAATAATCATAGCTTAATGAAACTGGCAGGGTGAGCAATCCAAATCTGTAGCATGAGCTCTGCTGTAACTAAAGAGGGAGCAGGAATATCACGAGCACTCCTAGAGAAGCTGTAAGGGCATGTGGAACTGAACCAAGCTTAAGGTGACAGAACTTTACCCAGGGCCCCATGTACTCTGCAATTCTGAAGGCACAGAATGTGCCTCAGAACCCACATCTTTCACAGAATCATTCTCCAGAATCAAAGTATTCATTTAAAAAAAAAAACATTGTGGGACTGGTTCTCCACTGCCTTGCATCTTTTATCATAAGTTACACCTGCAGAAAGTGTGTATTAGCTATGTTACAATAGGATAGTATTTCCTAAACTGCTGGGCATGAATCATAGAAGATTTAAGGTTGGAAGAGACCTCAGGAGGTCATCTAGTCCAACCCCCTGCTCAAAGCAGGACCAAACCCAACTAAATCATCCCAGCCAGGGCTTTGTCAAGCCTGACCTTAAAAACCTCTAAGGAAGGAGATTCCACCACCACCCCAGGTAACCCATTCCAGTGCTTTACCACTCTCCAAGTGAAACAGTGTTTCCTAATATCCAAGCTAGACCTCCCCCACTGCAAGTTGAGACCATTGCTCCTTGTTCTGTCATCTACCACCACCGAGAAAAGACGAGCTCCACCCTCTTTGGAACCTCCCCTTGAAGAGTGAAGTTGAAGTTGAAGAGTGAGCGGGGATTTGATAGCACTCTTCTCTTCTGCAGACTAAACAAGCCCAGTTCCCTCAGCCTCTCCTCCTAAGTCATGTGCCACAGCACCCTGATCATTTTCATTGCCCTCCGCTGGACTCTCTCCAATTTATTCACATCCTTTCTGTAGTGGGGGGCCCAAAACTGGACACAATACTCCAGATGTGGCCTCACCAGTGCTGAATAGAGGGGAATAATCACTTCCCTCGATCTGCTGGCATTGCTCTTACTAATACAGCCCAATATGCCGTTCGTCTTTTTGGCAACAAGGGCACACTGCTGGCTCATGTCCAGCTTCTCATCCACTGTAATCCCCAGGTCCATTTCTGCAGAACTGCTGCTTAGCCAGTCGGTCACCAGCCTGTAGCAGTGCATGGGATTCTTCCTTCCTAAGTTCAGGACTCTGCACTTGTCCTTGTTGAACCTCATCTGATATCTTTTAGCCCAATATTCCAATTTGTCTAGGTCACTCTGGACCCTATCCCTACCCTCCAGCATATCTACCTCTCCCCACAGCTTAGTGTCATCCGTAAACTTGCTGAGGGTGAAATCCATACCATCATCTGGATCATTAATGAAGAAGAAGATGTTGAACAAAACCAGCCCCAGGACAGATCCCTGGGGCACTCCGCTTGATACTGGCTGCCAACTAGACATTGAGCCATTGATCACTACCGGTGGAGCCCGACGATCTAGCCAGCTTTCTATCCACCTTATAGTCCATTCATCCAATCCATACTACTTTAACTTGCTGGCAAGAATACTGTGTGAGACCGTATCAAAAGCTTTGCTAAAGTCAAGATATATCACATCCACTGCTTTCCCCATATCCACAGAGCCAGTTATCTCATCATAGAAGGCAATCAGGTTGGTCAGGCATGACTTGCTGTTAGTGAATTCATGTTGAAGGACTAGCTGTAGCAACTGGGCTCCAGAGATTCAGCTTTCATTAAAATAAAAGTAAGTCTCCAGTTGCTATGGTTAAGAAGAAAACCTTTTAAAGTGTGATTCAAATGTAACCACTGCACAAAAGTCTGCCTGAGTTTGTAGAAAACCTCAGACGTGAACCACTTTAGTCATTTTAACAGGTGCTCACATGCCAATGACAACAATTTAGAAGCCAATATTTGGTTAACTATTTCACTGTTTTTCCAAACATGTAAGGAGAGGAAGTATATTGTAATGGCCACCAATGTTTTCAATTTTAGCAATATATGGTGGGAGTGAAGAGGATGAGATTGGTTTTGTTTTCCTGAAGGCAGGCTCAGCTTTCAAGAGTCTGAGAAATACTGCACTACTGTAACATACTGGCTAAGTGTCATATACTACCATTCCAAATATAAAAATAATGGTAATTGGAGATATACCCATCTCCTAGAACTGGAAGGGACCTTGAAAGGTCATTGAGTCCAGCCCCCCCCCTGCCTTCACTAGCAGGACCAAGTACTGATTTTGTCCCCAGATCCCTAGGTGGCCCCCTCAAGGATTGAGTTCCCAACCCTGGGTTTAGCAGGCCAATGCTCAAACCACTGAGCTCTCCCTTCCTTCTAACCTGGTAGCATTTTATATCTATTTTGCACAGCTAGAAATTACTACAAAAGAATGTGAAAAAGTAGATAACAGGGTCTTATGTTTCTAGCCCTCATATTTGTGAAGACAACCTTGGAAACGTGAACCAGGAATAACTAATGCATTTTGTCATCCTCTATCAGCAAGCAGCCACAAAATATTACACAAGACCTGTGAGCTGCCCACATTTATCTCAATTAGTTGCTAACTATGAAACCTATATATAAACTGTTTTATCACCAACAATGTCACTGCTAATCATTGTAACAGGAACATTAGAGGGATGGAAACATCCGACAGCTACAAACTACCGCAGGTGGATTAACAATTTTTTTAAATGATTATTTAAATTGGATTTTTAAAATTTAAATTAGAGAAAGTTTATAGAAAAAGTAAACCTATTTAAAATTAACATAAGTTGTCAATTTCAGATTTAAAGTTTAAACTTATTATAATCTATTAAAATCATTTGAAATAGCTACCAAAAATATTAAGCAGTACATGTTTGCTGCCAAAGTTTTCAAGTCAGCCCACTGAACTAGTGAAACTCAGTGCCTAAACAGAGGGAACCAGAGTTTGTTGAAGTGCTAAAACCAGCTTTTGATAGTAATAACCTCTTCTGCAGGAGCAGTGAGAATATTTTCATCTCACTCCACTAGATCAGTTCAATGATTAGTTCATTCAAAGGTAAGAAACAACCTGAGAGATGAAAAAGCAGGAAAGCTTGTTTTTCCTCTTCTAATCTATGAATAAAAACTAGGTGTGAGGATGAAATCTACTAGTTCTAAAATCTCAAAGGACATGGTGACCAGAAACAAATTAGTTCAGTTTACTAACAGATAAAATTATCTACCTAAACTATTTAATAGATTTACTGAACATTTAAGTAAAAAAAGAGAACAAAAACAAAACACAATCTTTGTGGTGAATACCTAAGAAAAAAAGTTTAAGGTAGTCTTTTTTAGTTATTAAATAAAAGGTAAAATGCTGTTTTGTGCATTTTAACTGAATTTGAATTTCTATCCAAATAGAGCTTGACACAAAATCACAAATAAAAATTCACCACCTAATAAAGAAATGCAATATTAAAAAGTAAAAATTAAGAATTAAGAATTAAATAAACAGAAGTTAAGCTAATTGCTTAAATAAATGTGAATAGTTCTAGTGTAGCCTCCTACCAAAAGAAGCATTAAATGTAATGCAAAGAGTAGATCTGGTTGCAAATCAACATGTTGTAATGGTTACCAACCAATAAGAATCAACATTTCATTAGGAAATAACTAAAAAATGTTAATTTTTTAAACATTTTTTGCATTATTATTTCAATCAATTTTCTGCTTGGTGATTTAAATCATTATTAAAATTGGTGATTTAAACTGATTTGCTCTAAATCAATCCATCCTGAAACTCACTCTCTCTTGCCTTAGGAGGAAATTTAATATCAATATCAGCGGCTGTACTGATTATTTTTGTATTTAATTAAAACCCTCATTTTAACATTTTTAAAATGAAACTGCTACAGAATTTCCTGTCTGCCACACCAGAGCATCACAGAATACAAGTCCAATTTGCCATGGAGCATAAGCCTTTATCTTACCTGGCAACATAAAGAGCTCTTCCTAAGAATACTATAGGTCTCAGGACCATATGCCAAGCCAGTGAAGTTGACAAGAGCTTTGTTGTTGACTTCAGTGGGCACAGGATCAAACCCTCAATGCCGTTCTCTTCCAAACTCATTCCCCCAATCCATACACAAGCAAAAGGGGGCAATTTCTGCTTTGTTTTCAACACAAATGTGGCTAATACCTCATATTTAAGAAACCCTTTTTTACCTAGGGCTGTCAATTAATTGTAGTTGACTCACATGATTAACTCAAAAAAAATAATCACGATTAATTGTCCTGTTAAACATATTTTTGAATGTTTTTCTACATTTTCAAATATATTGATTTTAATCACTACACAAAAGGCAAAGTGTACAGTGCACACATTTTTATTATATATTTGCACTGTAAAAATGGTATTTTTCAATTCACCTACTACAAGTACTGTACTGAAATCTCTTTATCATGAAAGTGCAACTTACAAATTATATAACTGCACTAAAAAAAACAAACCACACACACGTAAAACTTTAGAGCCTAGAAGTCCACTCAGTCCTACTTCTTGTTCAGCCAATTGCTAAGACAAACAAGTCTGTTTACATCTGCAGGAGATAATGCTTCTGATTTCTTGTTTACAGTGTCACCTGAAAGTGAGAACAGGCGTTGCATGGCACTTTTGTAGCCGGCATCGCAAGATATTTATGTGCCAGATGCACTAAGGATTCAGATGTCCCTTCACGCTTCAACCATCCTTCCAGAGGATGTGTGTCCATGTCAATGATGGGTTCTGCTCAACAACAATCCAAAACAGTGTGGACTAATGCATGTTCATTTTCATCATCTGAGTCAGATGCCACCAATAGAAAATTGATTTTCTTTTTTGGTGGTTCAGTTCTCTAGTTTCTGCATCAGAGCACTGCTCTTTTAAAACTTCTCAAAGCATGCTCCACACCTCATCCCTCTCAGACTTTGGAAGGCACTTCAGATTCTTAACCTTGGGTTGAGTGCTGTAGCTATCTTTAGAAATCTCAAATTGGTATTTTCTTTACGTTTTGTCAAATCTGCAGTGAAAGTGTTCTTAAAACGAACAACATGTGCTGGGTCATCATCTGAGACTGCTGTAACATGAAATATATGGCAGAATCCATGTAAAACAGAGCAGGAGACAGACAATTCTCCACCAATGAATTCAATCACAAATTTAATCAACACCTTTTTTTAACAAGCTTCATCAGCATAGTAGCATGTCCTCTGGAATGGTGGTTGAAGCATGAAGGGGCATACAAATGTTTAGCATATCTGGCATGTAAATACCTTGCAATGCTGGCTACAAAAGTGCCATGCAAATGTCTGTTCTCACTTTCTGGTGATATTGTAAATAAGAAGCAGGCAGCATTATGTCATGTAAATGTAAACTTGTAAATTCAACTTTCATGACAAAGAGATTGCACTACATTATTTGCATTAGGTGAATTGAAAAATACTATTTTTGTTTTTTACTGTGCAAATATTTGTAATAAAAAACAACGTGAGCACTGTACAATTTGTATTCTGTGTGGTAATTGAAATAAATATATTAGAAAATTTAGAAAACATCCAAAATATTTAAATAAATGGTATTCTATTATTAATAGTGCAATTAATCTCACGATTAATTTTTTTAATCACTTGACAGCCCTACTTTTTACCCATTGGCACTGACAGTCAAGCCAATAATTGGTCTGTTGCACAGCAGGTCCAGTAGAGATCAACACTGTCCATTCTAATCTTAAAAATACAATCTGACACCCGACCTACCACTGACTTGAAAGGAAAAGGAATCCCATCTTTAAGGATGAACTAGGTCAGTGGCAAACTCAAAATGATCCTGCAGTGCAGAGGCAGCATACTTCTAGTGGATCACTGCCTGCTGTGGGAAGGGCTCTGCTAAGGAATTCCCAACACTATCACAACTCTCAAATATAAAAAACAGACCAACTGTGGGAAGGAAGTGGTTAGTTATAGAATGCAACTAGGAGATTCTGAATGCATAAAACAAACAAGAACTCCTCTTAACCTACTAAGAATAGAAGGCTATCCCTAAAAAGAAAAAAAATAATCTCTCCTTTGATTAGGAATACAGACAGTCTTGGATTTGACATCTAAGTTTAATGTTCTGTCTTTTGAATGGAAGGGAAAACTTAAGTCCTTTTCAAAAGAGCAGGGCCTTGCATTTGACTAAATTCATACTCAGGACATTCTGGCTACCTAAATACCTGGTGAAGTTTTCGTTGTGCAAGAAATCTTTCACTTTCTGAACCAACTTGTTGGCTGGCATTGCTGTGAGCTTTTGAACTACCACATTCCTTCCCAGAGAGAGCTGCATTTCAGAGTGATAATGATCCCTAGGTATAGTTTGTACACTTGGTTGACACATAAATCACATTGTGAAGAGTATCCTTTAGAATGAATGTGCTATATAAATGTAAGACATATGTTCTTGATTGTTTAGCAGTTCTTTATACCTGTTCCTCAGTCTGACAGCTACTCTAATAACAACACTGATACCTTTGAATTTCAGAGAAAAAAGCTTACCCCCTACTTCAGGCTTTTGTTTGCTCCCCTCCTGTGATTTACTGCAAAAACCTCTCTTGATCTTCAGATCCATTCCTTTAGTTGGTCTTAGAATTGAGGAAAAATTCCTTTCCAACATCTTAGTAGCTCTGCCTAGAAAACAGAAGAAAGGGGCAGTAATGGGCTCAACACAATCCAAAAGTAACTCAAAAAAATTAAAAGCAATCTGAGTAACCATGCAGATTTTAGAGTACTTAGAAGAGTTGAGCTTTAAATAGAAAACTCTTCTAAACTTTAATTACAGTAGACCTGGTTATCCATTACACTGAGATAGATTTTTTAAAAAACACATGAACACGTATGCAAGCACATGTGTTTACACGAGGAAATTAGAAAAAAAATAAAACTAATGTTTAAAGTGGGACAAAACTCTGGAGTTATAACAAACTGAGAAGAAAAAAGTTTGACATAGCAACACTTCACCTGAAATTAACCATAACCTTATACAAAACTGCACCATGGAAACAATTTCCTAAGCACTGACCCTGTGTATCATGATTGCATACAGTTAATGCTTTCAGATGCCTCACGTTCAATCCAGGCAATGCTGTTTAAAGGAAGTGCACCAGGTTTTCACCAGGCTTGTCATACTCCAAAACTAAGGCCTTGGCTACACTTGCAAATTTGCAGCGCTGCAGCAGGGTGTGAAAACACACACTCTCCAGCGCTGCAAATTGCGGCGCTGCAAAGCGCCAGTGTGGTCAAAGCCCCAGCGCTGGGAGCGCGGCTCCCAGCGCTGTCCGTTATTCCCCACAGGGAGGTGGAGTACGGACAGCGCTGGGAGAGCTCTCTCTCAGCGCTGGCGCTTTGACTACACTTAGCGCTTCAAAGCGCTGCCGCGGCAGTGCTTTGAAGTGCAAGTGTAGCCATAGCCTAAGTCAGAAACTTGAGGCAGAGGTAGCAATAGCAAAGCAGAAGTTTACAGTATTGAGACAGCTGCCTTATTGTGTAACAGAAGAAAATCCACATCTATTAAAAAAATAGGAATTATTTTAGGGAAGTTCTATGGCCTGTGCTATATAGGAGGTCAGAACAGATGATCACAACAGTTCCTTCCAGCCTTAAAAATCGATAAACTGTTAGAAAAGTTATAATGAGGAAAATTCAGGCACTAAAAATCCTTTGCAAGGCACCTTTAAAAAAAAAAGTGAGGCTTGTGCCCTTTTTTACCCCTTATGCTGGATTAGCAAGTAGGGTGTGTCCCCCCAGTTCTTTTATTTTAAACCTTAGAATTACCTGGAATGTTAAGTCTAAACTTCCCTGGTTTTGCTGTAAGATCTCTGGGAGGACTCAGGAATGTTTATTGTGAACTGTGACTCCTTAAGTGAAAGGGTAAGGGTGCTGAATCTTTAAAAAAAGGCTTTGTTGACCCAAAATGTTAGTCACTAAATTTAAACAAGTGTTAAGAGGGGGAAGGGAAAACAAACCCCCTCCAAAATTTTAAGTGAGGCCAAATAAATAAAAGGCAGCATGACTTTCATTCTCTTGGCTCTTGTGATGTCACCTCTCACTAGTCCTCTAGACATAACTCCTTCCAGCCACGACAGAACCTGAACATCTAATGTAAAAAACAAGCAGAAAAACCCCTCCAAACTTTAAAAAAAACAAAAAAACACCACAACCTTTTCAAGCCTTCATAAAGAAGCACAAAAGGACACAATCCTATTCCCTTCTTTGCAAGTACTTTAAAGCCACTGTGCCTGGAATTTTAGCTCACACTGCTGTACTCTACAGTGTTACCAAGCCTCACAGTATTTGGTGTTTTTCTTAAAACCCCTAACCCGTGGAGTCAAGTGATTACATGGAATCTCAGCTTTCACATTTAAAAAAAAAAAAAAAAGTAAATGTTTAGCCTTCCCGGTTACAGAGAGCTTGAAACTTATGACCCAAGTTTACCTTGAAGGTTCAAAAACTAGAAAGCAAATAAGAACCCAAAATGTATTTTTCATCTCATGATTGTAAGTAAATTTCATTATTTCTGAGGCTTAATTCATAATTACTGAATGCTTTGGTTTGGCAATATTGCTTTTGAACAAAGCAGAAACGAAAGCTGCAGTAACATTAAAGATCAAAAGCTAGAGAGTTAAAGTCTGAAATCACAGGGTTAAATTTGTGTACTGTTGTTAGGACACTTTAGTGAGGGTCCTATAGGCAAAAGCTTCATACACTGGTGAAGAATAGTCTTGTGGTTATGGACTAGGACTTAGATGTGAGAATATGACTGGGTGCAAAACCTATTTCAGTTCAAGGCTGATGCCATGGATTTGCCAGCAACTGAAACTGAACAGCTCATTGAAGTTTCCTGTGATCTAACTTACACCCAACTTTCTCTCCTGAAGTTCTGGTTCACTCCCAAGAATGAATATCCTGAATATCTCAACATGCACCTTGATACTGAGGATGCCATTTGCCAGAACAAATTTGTGTGAAGCTGAATTCAGCACACTTCTGTCTATCAAGTTTTGGTATCAATCTACCACTGGTGTCACATCAGAGATTAGATGTGCAATATCTATATCACTGCTGGACTTCAAGAAGCTGTGTTGCAACATGCAAGTGCATGTGTCACATTAGAGCACACTAAACATACTTAATGTGTAAATTCTTTGGTAATTAAGTTGTTTTGTTGCTGACTGGGGTCACAAGAAACAAGTAGGGCAGGTCTATGCTAGGAAATTTGCTCATGTGTGTGAGAAATCCATGTCTAAGTGACACAGTTAAACCTACCTAACCCTCGATGCAGACAGCACTAGATTAACAGGAGAATTATCCTGTGGACCTAGCTGCCCTCTCTCAGGGTGATGGAATAGCTACACCAACAGGAGAAACCTTCCTGTCATTAAAAGTAATGTCTTCCTTGCAGGGGTGCAAACTGTGCTGCTGCAGCATTTTAAGTGTAGGCAACCCCATTTTGTAAGTAAGGGCTTATGCAGGCAAAAAGTTAGGGATCCCCTGATCTATGCCACAAATCAAGAGAATAAGCTGTTAGTAGGATGAACTTTCATTGCAGTCATCAAAATAGGAGAACTGGTGAAAACGAGGGATAGATTTTTACCTCTGAAGAGTGCAGGTCACATTTTCATTTCCAGTCCTTTAACCACACTGAGATTTTAAATGTTACATTGAAGCACACACTACAAAATATCTTATTACTAGCAGGGACGTTTTAAAAATTGTTATTAATTCCTGAGTTTCACCACTTCCTATGACTGAGATTTAGGGCAGGTCTAACATCATCTGACACTTTGGAAGCAGCTACGGACAATGGATCAGGGAGTCAGAAACTGGGGCACAGCAGGGGGCAGGGGGGTGCAACATTTGCTAGACTATGCAACTAGGAAACAGATTAAGGAGGAGGAGGAGAGGTGACACCCCACGGAACGAAGCTAGGCAGAGAAGACGGAAGGGACGTTACTCGTCTCCACCACTCTCTGAGCCGAAGGGCACTTGGCAGAGTTGGCTTCTCAGGCCCTCGTTCAAGGGAGCCTCTGGCCGGACTATAACATGGGCCCACGGAGTCTGAACGCATCAAACTGAGCGGCAGGCGCCGGCAGGCAACGAAGCCTGGAACTAAAAGAGCCACCAGCGCCCTTGAGCCCGGCTCCCCCCTCGCGCCCAGGCGCCAACGCCCCCAGCCTGGGCCGCACGGGCCGCCCCGCAATGCGGTGCCGGGCCCCCCGCTGCCCCCGGGTCACCGCGGGATCATCTCGCTGCCCCAGGCCGGGGCCGCGCTCCCCTCTGCGCCATCGCCCCCCAGGCGCCGCCCCTCCCCCGCACTGACTGACTCACTCACCGGCGGCGGCGGCGGCCCACATGGCGCTGACCCGGGCGCGTCCAACCTGCCTCGCTGCGGGGCAGAATCTCTCGGGCGGGGCCGGGTCGGGTCGGGTCGGGTCAAAGACGCGTCAGTGTCACTAACCAGCCGCGGCTACGGGCCGGGGAAAGGGTCACTCCGCGCCGAGCCCCGCCCAGGACGATTTGCGGCTTTGCCCTCCCTGAGCGAACATGCGCAGTAGCGTCCCCGGCGCTGCCCCGCCTCTCCCCTCCCCTTCCCCGCGGTGGGGGCGGAGTCTGCGCTGGGGGCCGGGTGGGAGCGCGGGGGAGTCCAGCCGCGGGAGCCAGGCGGGCCCGGGGCTGCGGGGCGAATCAGTTGCAGGGGAAGGAGTAGGGTTGGCAGGTGGCTAATCACACATCCCCAAATACCCCTGCACTGCCCCCTCCCCGTCCTGCCTGTTCCCCGAGGCCCTGCCCTGCTCGCTCCGTCCCCCACCCTCCCTTGCGCCAGGCTGGGGGTGTGGAGCGCGTGAGGGGTGCAGGCTCTGGGAGGGAGTTTGGGTGCAGGAGGGGGTGATGGGTGTGGGGTGCTGAATCAAACTGTAAACCTTGTATATAATGGTGGTATGATGGGTTCGGTCACAGAGACCCCCTTGGGACTGTTATATGATGTGCTGAAACTGCCTCTGAGCCCATTTTCCCTGCCAGCTTGGGACTCCAGAACCCTGCCTTGCTGAGCCAGACACACCAGTCTGCTGCAACACAGACCCAGGTCTGGTCCACACCCCCAAAGCGGCAGACTTTAAACAAAAACTGCTCAGCAAGTACTCCCATCTCCAGCATCCAGACACCCAGCTCCCAATGGGATCCAAACCCCAGATAAATCTGTTTTACTCTGTATAAAGCTTATACAGGGTAAACTCATAAATTGTCCAGCCTCTAAAAAACTGATGGAGAGATATGCACTGCTGTTTGCTCCTCCAGGTATTAATCACTTACTCTGGGTTTACTAATAAACAAAAGTGATTGTATTAAGTATAAAAAGTAGGATTTAAGTGGTTTCAAGTAACAACAGACAGAACAAAGTAAGTTACCAAGCAAAATAAAACAAAACATGCCAGTCTAAGCCTAATACATTTAAGAAACTGGATACAGGTAAATCTCATCCTCAGAGACGTTCCAATAAACTTCTTTCACAGACTGGACTCCTTCCTAGCCTGGGACCAATCCTTTCTCCGGTACAGTTCTTGTTAGCTCCAGCTCAGGTGGTAACTAGGGGATTTCTCATGACGGGCAACCCCGTTTGTTCTGTTCCACCCACTTTTATAGCTTTGGCACAAGGTGGGAATCTTTTGTCTCTCTGGGTTCCCACCCCTCCTTCTAAATGGAAAAGCACCAGGTTTAAGATGGATTCCAGTACCAGGTGACATGGTCATATGTCCTGTGAGACCCCAGGCGTCCATTCTTTACAAACACAGGAAGGCTTATAAGTAAACAGAGCCATTTACAACCAATTGTCATAGTTAAGGGGACCCATCAAGATTCCAAGCCACCATTAATGACCCACACTTTGCATAGTTACAATAGGACTTCAGAGTAATACTTCATATTTATAGCTTCAGATCCAAGAATGATACATTCATACAAATAGGATGAACACACTCAACAGATTATAAGCTTTGTAATGATACTTTACAAGAGACCTTTTGCATAAAACATATTCCAGTTACATTATATTTACACTCATAAGCATATTTCCATAAAACATGTGGAGTGCAACATCACAGGTGGGAACCACTTCAAGCCAGGGGGTGCGGTAGCATCCCTAGTTCCAGCCCTTTGGCCATGGGTACTGGTTACAGAAACAGGGTGCAGGTGGCAGAGGGGCTTTGCTTTCCCTCTCTCAGGAGGGTGCATCTCAGCACCTGCTTCCCAGGGCTGGGTTTGTAAATGCACCATGTCCTGCTTTGCTTCTCTATCTGAAATGAGAGATTGTGCTGGTAATAGAGATGAAATTTGGTGAGATATTTTACATGCACCTCCTTAAAAAGTATATAATTGCCCTAAGTGGTTTTTGCATCTGCAGACCATTTTTGTGGATAATGGATCGAATGCATATACAACCATGCAGGGTGCTACTCACTGACGGCACCTGTCCCGCAGCATCTAGCTCAGGCAGCTGGGGAGTGGGGGGGTACAGCACGCTCAAGGCCGGTGGCCAGCAGCAAGTGGCTGAGGCTGGGAAGGAGGCTGGGGTTGGGGCATCTAGCACCCGCTTGCTGTGCTGCTTCCTATCCAGTGGCTCAGGCCCCTCAGGCAGCACCAGCTTCCCCTCCATGGCCCAGCCTGGCAGCACCAGCCGCACTCCCGACCCACTGGCTCCTGGGCAGCAGGGCCCACCCCCGGCCATGGGGATTGGAGTGGGCATGGCTCCAGGACCCCACCCCTCTACCCCGCTGTGATGCACATGCTGCTGCTGTCGCTCGCGTGTCCCCGGGAGCAGCACACAATGCACTGGCCCTTCCCCCCAGCCCCCCAGCCCATGCCACCTCTTCTCCTTGTGACCCTGCCCCTAAGACCCCATGCTGCCCCGGCTCGCTCATCTCCACTTCCCCTGCCCCCCGCCTCGCTAGCCCTTGTGAGAAGGCTTGCTGCTGCGGGTGTAGGCACAGGTAAAAGACAGCTTGTGGATCAGATCACGGGTTGGTTCTGGTGGATGTGGATTGGATTCGGATCCACATTTTTGTAACTGCGCAGGGCTCTAGTTTTAGAGTTTAAAAGGCTCCCTTTCAGTCTATATATCTGCATGAAGCCACCTAGTTCACAAATTTAGCTTACCTGCTCTTCTGATTGCCTGAATTGGACTGCCTTTTTCTTGTAATCCACTGAAAATACAATTTCATGCTTTACATTATTTACTTTTTAAAATGTCATTTTTATTACTGTTAACGCTTCTTCATTTAACTCTGCTGACATTGTGCAGAGAGATGAAAAGAAAAAGGAATAAACATTTGGAATTAAAAATTGTACATTACAAAATCACAATAAAAATACAATGTTATACTAAAAACACTGAGATGTGACTGCTGAAGCTACTAACAGCTATTTCTGTTTTAGTAGCAGATAATTATTGAAAATATTAATAGTTGCTAGTAGCTTCAGCAATCACATCTCACAATGTTTCTAGTACAAAACTTCCTGTTTTTATTTTATTTTATTGCAATTTTGTAATTTACATTTAATTTTTTTTTATAATACGAGTTCGGTTCTTTCGGATCATATGATTTCAAGGCTAACTGATTTCCTGGGTTGGTGTCAAAACTTCTTCAGTTTCCTTTGATCTGCCAATGGGATTTCCTTTGTCAAGTGTTATTTTGCCTTTCTATGTACCCTGCTAGTGCTTTTTCATGTTGCCACTTGTGTATAGAACCAGGGGCAGCTCTAGGTATTTTGCCGCCCCAAGCACGGCAGGCAGGCTGCCTTCGGTGGCTTGCCTGTGGGAGGTCCCCGGTCCCGTGGATTCGGCAGCACACCTGCGGGAGGTCCGCCGAAGCCGTGGGACCAGCGGACCCTCCGCAGGCATGCCGCTGAAGGCACCCTGCCTGCCACCCTCGCGGCGACCGGCAGAGTGCCCCCCACATTTTTAAAGGTTGAAAGCACCTCGATTTTTTTGAAAATCCCACTAGTGACCTAAATACCTTTAGCAATCTGGCCCTAAGAAGCCTTTCTTGTATGAAATTTTTTTCAAAGATAAGCTTCTACTGTAATATTTATTAATCATAGATGTACAACCCCAAAATAGATTGACCACCACAGTTAAGTGATGTTCTTCATTCTGACAAGTTTACTGTTTTGTATAGCCAAAATCAAAGATTTTTTTAAAAACGAATTATTCTATTACTCCTTTGCATTGATCGGGGGGAGGGGCATAGTGGTGAGCTCACCTAGTTTGCCTTTTAGTGAAACTAAAGTGCCTTGTCCCCACTGTGGTTTTACAGTGGAAGAGCTAATGCATGTTAGTTATTCCATGGTAGGGTGACCAAATAGCAAATGTGAAAAATCAGGACAGGGGATGGGGCGGGTAATAGGCGCCTATATAAGACAAAGCCTAGAATATCAGAACTCTCCCTATAAAATCAGGACATCTGGCGACCCTACACCATGGTAACAACATACATTTTCTCAGCATTGAGGACACAGACTGTAATGCTGACTTAGATGTTAAATGCATCATAATTGTCCGACAACTCTGACACTGATTTTGTCAGTAATACTGTTCCTTTGCCATCAGAGTTATTTGCATTTGAATCTCTGCAAACCCCCCCCCCCCATGTCCTTTATTCCCTCCCCTTTACTTCCTAAGGGTTTGTCTACATAGGCACAGGAAGTGTGTAAAGTTAATGCACATAAGTTACAACTCCCAAAGCCCATGTGGATGCACTCATTCAAAAGTAAGTGACTTATAGTTTTGACAATGGCAGTCAGGGCAACCATAGAAGACTGCAGGAATCCTTTCCCAAAACACTGTAAATCATCAAGCTTTTGACCTGTCTTGAACATTTTTGTACAGTCCAAGTGTAACCCACATTTGATTTTTTTAGATCCAAAGAGAAGGAAGAAAGCAATGGAGCACTCATCTTAACTCTCCTGAGTGTTGCCCTGAGCAGCAAAGCCTCCACAGCACTTTACAGGTATCAATTTTGGCATGACAAAATTTCAATACATGGTTTATGGTTAAAATTTGATACAGGTTTGATTTAATTTGATAACAAGAGTTGTCAAATAAATAGGCCTAATCAACTTTATTAATCAAAGATTATTAGTCAAAGATTAAAACAACAAGGAGAAAGGAAGAACAATATGCTACCACTGATCTGGGAGACAGTTGGGCGGCTGGCCAACTGACTCAATCTGAGTTTCACTCTGCCTCCATATATACTAGTGTTGAGGGTTTCACCATTTCTTTGCATTATTTCTTATCCTACTTATCTATTACCTTTGACATATTTTGAAGACTTTTTGCTAGGCTTCCACAGCCCCTGCAGTTTGTAATTAGTTTATTATCCTGTTTTTGAGCATATTCCAGAAGCCAGGAAAACCTTAGAGACATCCTTCACCGGTTATAGCTTGGTACAGAGGGCATGTTAACTAAGCATCAGCAACACTGTATTGTCCTTGTTCTTTGGAATGTTTTTATAACTAACACTGAGATGACAATTCTTCACATCTTCCCTTGATTACACAGTTTAATGTAAGCAAAAGCATTTTGGAAGAGCTTAACATGAATAAAATTAATAGGTATACAAAAACGTGATATTGTATATAATATTGCATATCATATTGGCTTACACTATAAACCTTATAGACTTAATCTGGCTCCACACATATTTGCAAGATGGAAGATCTACGGCAGCCAAGCATAGCAGAATACCTAAAGACTGGAGGGTTGAGTGTATTTTTCAAGCATTGTACTCTCCTGCGGTATATAGAGCAAGAGTTATGCAAAGATACAGCACCTAATTATAGTATAATTTCAGCATGAATATAAAGAATTCTAAATATAATGTACTATACTTATCCAATACTAGTCACTTTCTTATTCTGGTTACATAATATCTCCTTTTTAAACACATTTATAGCTACAACAACCAAATTCCATAATTTGATTCATACATTTTGCTTGTGAGCTGAATGCATCTATTAGTCAGCATAAAGCAATTTACATTCCTTGTTAATGATTCTGCTTCTGAGAGTAGTTTTCCCAATATATTTTGTTTACATTAGTCAGTCTTTACAAACCTTGATAAAGTCCATTTCTTATCTGGTAACTAATCTGCAGCAGTTAGCACTGTAAGAACTTTGCAGACTGAGTTTTTCCATTTTGCCTTTGGTCTGGCTGAAAACACCAGAGCCTTGCGTTATTTCAGTCAACAAATTTAAGCTGATCTCGCTTCTCTCTGCCCTGCACTGGTCAAGACATTTGTCATGACCAAGAGAATGAAGACCTGATAGTATCATGGTAGATCCTGCTGGGCCCACGGAGGTTATTGGCCTACTTGTACAGTGATCCCTTCTATGAACAACAGACCTAGAGTGGTGGCACTCTTGTCCCATTAGAATGAATCAACTGATCCACATTTTTGGTGCTTCAAACTGTAAAGATTCCTCAAATCTCAGCTTATACTTGCTTGCTAACCACACATGATGTGAACCTTATCGTTTACTAACTATGTGCTCCCAGGAAAATTTAATTTACAAACACAGCATTGTCTCCTACACCTTTCTACATTATGATGGAAATAAGAATGAGTCCATGATTGCAATATACAGAAAGGTCTGATAGGCTGTATTAAAATTATTTTCAGCTCACTTGAAACATTGAGATGTTGTGTCTCAGCACATGTGCAAAGTACGGGGCTAATCCCCTGATCCAGAAACATCCAGAAATAGGGTATAACAGTTACTAGACATGCTCTGTATTTGTTTCTGAAGCTTTCATTGTAGGCAAGCCACCTGCACTGTCACATCCCATTTACTGACCTGATAGCTCAGCCAGTCAGGCCTCAGGGGGGGAATTTTATCAATATATCTGCTTAAGATAGTCATGTGATATCAATGAAAGCGCATGCACATCTGCTGTGAGGGATGGGTTTGCTGACGACACTGAGAAGTGTTTTGAATAAAAAGAGGTCACTGACATTCTTATCAAGATCTGAAGAAGCCCAATACATATGCTACATATTATGGCCACATTACAGAGACTTGGATTAGATTTACAGGTACATATAGGCACCTATAGATTAAGGTGCCTACATCCCAGTTCTAAGCTCCACTGGAATTCACAAAACTCCCAATGAATCCTGTAGGTGCCCAAACTCACTCAGTGCCTACGTTTTCAGTGCAAAAGATCCCTAGGTGCCTAAATTGCTGCCTCTGAACATGTGCACTGCTGCCTCACTCTAGGTATCTGGATGCTTATCTCCCGCCTAAGCCCCAGTGTGATTAACAATCAAGGGAAGATAGGTGGACAAATGCCTATCCTGCATGCAAGGCCTAATCTGGCAGGCACACTCGGGGGCTGCTTACTGAATGGATCAGTTCCCATGCAAAATCTGTCCAGAAGAGGTGATAGTGGTGGCAGTGTTATTGCCTATTTTATAATTTTTAGTGCAGTGGTTAGAGCACTCACCTGGGATTTGGGAGACCACGGTTCATTCCCCCACGCTGGTAGAGGGGGAGAAAGAATGTGAACAGGGGTCTCCCACATCCTAGGTTAAGGCTCTAACCATTGGACTATAAATTATAAGGTGGGCACCACACCATTGCCTCCTCCTGTGGCCTAATATTCTCAAAAGTGAAAATGTAGGCCTCTAAACTGCCTGACTCCAGGAGAGAGGTTCCTAGTTGTGAATTGTTAGTGGAGACAAGCACCCTTAGGCAGTTCAGATTTAGGTGCTGAATTCTGTGAGGGGGAAGGGTTTATGACATACCCCTTATATCAGCATTTCCCATTGGTTAGTTTAGGCTAGTATGCTGGTTTTTGTTAATCCCATTCTAAGGTGCCTGTCTATTCCCATTCATTGCATAGGGAGCCTAAGCCTAGGTGCCTAATTTAGGCTTTGTAAATTTCAGTGGTGTTCCACTGATTTTCTAAGTCCCTGAAAATTAGGCATTGTGATGCTCGGCACCACAATGCCTATGTCCCTTTGAGAATCTAGTCCTGAGGCCTTTTCCTTACTGCAAAAAAAGTTGGGGTTTTCTTTTAACTTCAGGGTAACTAACATGCAGGAGCTATTCTGAGATAAAAACACAGTGAGGATAAGGCATGTCTGTTTTAGTAGTGAGGAAAAGGCCTGAGAAAATGTCTCTGAAATAAGATTAGAGAGCAATGTACTCATATATGTGTGCCAAAGTACAAAAGTGCAAATTTTGTGTTGGGAACTTGTTCAATATGTGTAGAGGTAACAAGGGAGAGGGGCGGGGGGAGTCTGTATAAAGAACAATGGTAGATTTTCTGCCTAACTTCCTGTGAGTAAATGGTATTCGTAAGTATTCCAAATACTGTCTACAACACTTTACACTATTTTCAATGTTTTGTGTGCGTTATATGTTGGTTTACTATAGAAACTGAATTTTACAAAGGAAAAAGACTAATAAAGATGTGACGGGATCCCCGGGTTGCAGCCTGGGACTGTGGAACCGCTGTGCCCCCCTGAACTCTCTCCAGCCTGGGCTGTGTCTCACAATGCCTTGCTAGAGACCAGCAGCAAATGCCTCCAGGTGCTGTTATCACTCAGCACAACAGCATGTGGAGCCCCACACCCAGCTATATTGCATGAATGCTCCCAGAGCCACTCATGAATCACACGGAGAAAGGCACCAGAGCCAACCCTCCCACTCAGCTCTCTGAGCACTGTACCTCAGGAATATACCATCTTGAACTGATGAAGATGAGCAATGCAGATTTATTAATTGGTTCACCACTTCTTCAATGGAAAGTGGATATACACCAGCCTTTGCAAACCCGAGCAGATTTGCCCACACTTCATACGAAGTCATTGGTAAAGATAAACAATTAAACAAATGTATTGGCTATAAAAGGTAGATTTTAAGTGATATTAAGTGATAGGCAAAAAGTCAGAGTTAGTTACCAAAAGAAATAAAATATAACCATGCAGGCTAAGCTCTCAATCCTATTAGACTGGGCAACAACTAGATTAAGCAGTTTTTCTCACCCCACTGGATATTGCAGTCCTTAGTATACAGATTTCACCCTTGAAATCTGGGCCAAACTCCTCTGTTGGTGTCATGTCTTCTTCTCAGTGTCTTAGCTGCTTGCAGCATAGGTGGGGGCAGGAGAAGGCCAAGCATGTGGCCACTCTGTCTGTTTTATATCCTTAGTTCATGTGGTTGGAAAAAACAAGTCCAGGCATGTCTGGGGGCATTGCTGTCTCCAGGCAAAGTTGAGCAATTCTCCTAGTGTGGCCTCATGCAGTTGAGTCATTGCATTGTAGCTCCTTTGCTGGACAATGGTTGTTGATGGATTGATTGATACTCCACCTGGGTGTTGGTTACTTTCCTTGCTGGGGAGCTAATATCTGTCTGGTTCCCCAACTTTTTTTTTGTTTTAGTGACAACCATACAACACAATTCTCATAACTTCATATGCATTAATTATATACATGTATGGACAGAGAAATGACTTTCAGAAGATCATAAGCTTTCTCCTGATACCTTACAGGGCATGCTTTATATGTAAGATCATGATTATATGAAAATGAGGAATATGGGGGTTCCAGGATGCTCCCCCAAGGTATAGAATGTCACAAAAGAGATAACTCCTTCATTCAGGGTTCTACATACAATAACCCTCAGGTTTAACTCTGTAGAGTGCTTTTTCAAATGATAAAACTACCATTATTTGTGTCCAGATTTAAAATAGAGGTTTCACAATGGTAGAAGATGTGATGGGGATGTCCCCATCTATCACAACTTGCTACCCTGTTGACCAGAGGATGGGGAATAGCAAACTGTGCTGGGAGTACTCCCATCTGTCACAATTTTACAACCCCTTGGACCAAGGAGATGGGGAAATGTAAGAGGTGTGCTCTCATTTGTAACAACTTGCCACCCTGACTAGCAGAGGATGGAGAAAGGTAAGAGCTAATTGTGATATGAGTGTCCCCATCCATCACTGCTTGGTATCTTGTGGACAAATTGTGTAGGGAGCAGTTTGTAACATTACACGATGTAGTGGCACAAACTGCTCCCTGGCCACAGTTCCTCCCTAGCTCCACCTACCTGCAACAACTGGGTAGGAGGGGAGAGATATAAGGAGGGAGAAGGCTAGCCCCCTTCTTCCACATTTAGGCTATGTCTACATGAGAGAGCTTACAGTGACACAGATGGGAGAGAGCTCTCCAGTCAACTTAATTAATCCATCCTCAATGAGCAGCAGTAGCTATGTTGGCAGGAGAAGCTCTCCCGCCGACACAACGCTGTCCACACCAGTGCTTATGTTGGTATAACTTACATCACTCAAGGGGATGGTTTATTAACACCCCGGAGCCACGTAAGTTATACTGATATAACCTGTAGTGTAGACATAGCCTAAACCAGTGGTTTTCAATCTGTGGTCCAAGGACCCCTGGGTATCTGCAGACTATATCTAAGATTTCCAAAGGGGTCCACACCTCCATTCAAAAATTTTTAGGGGTCCACAAATGAAAAAAGGTTGAAAACCACTGCACTAAACAAACCTGCTGCAGTCCAGCCCCTGGTGCTGAAATGACAGAGAATCCAGTCCCCCGTTCTCCCAGGTCAGAAGGGAGAGACTTTCATTCACTATTGCCTGACACCTCTGTATCCTGTTGTCAGTCCTCTGAGCCTCCAGCCCCTTACATTTTATTTCCTCAAAAACTGTCACCCTTTCCCCACCTCTCAGAGCGCTGCTTTCACCGGTGTATGTAAATTCCCTTTGTGCTATATATTTGCAATGCGTGTTGCAGCATACCCCTTGCAAAGATGCAGGGCCACAAAGGAGTAGCCATCTGCATAAACGTGTTTGAAGGATCAGGAATGTAGACTGGACCCACTAAAACATCAGGCAGGTTTCTATACATTTATATATATATTAGTCTATATAAACTATTAAGAGATGTGTGAAGAGCTGCAGGGGAGATGTTTGAATTCCCCCAACCCCTCCCCCTCTTTTGTTACAATACACCCTCAATTCTTGTATTCCTTATGGATCAGTATGGACACATGGAACAAAGTACTACTCAAAGACGGCGTGATGCATAGGCGCTGAATCTGTGGGTGCTCAGGGGCTTAAGCACCCATGGAAAAAAACAGTGAGTGCTCAGCACCCACCAGTAGAGCCCTGCGTAGATACAAAAATGTGGATTTGCATCCACCAGAATCAACATGCAATCCGACCCACTAGCCATCTTTTATGTATATCCTCATACGCAGCAGCAAGCCGTCTCACAATGGCTAGTAACTGAGAGGTGGGAGGAAGCGGAGATGAGCGCGTAAGGGGTGGGGTCTTGCAGAGAAGAAGTGGCGCGAGGGCAGGGACTGGGTGTAAGGGGTGGTGCAGGGGTGGGGTCTCAAGAAGGGGCGGTGCAGCGACGGGTTGGGGGGAAAGGGCAGCGCATTATGTGCTGCTCCTGAGAGCTCGTGAGCGACGACAGCACAGTGGGGTAGAAGGTGGGGCACCTCTGCCCCAATCACCACAGCTAGGGGTGGGCCCTGCTGCCCAGGAGTCGGCAGACTGGGAGCATGGCCAATGCTCCTAGACCATGGTGGGGACACTGGCAAGTATAGCTCTGTGTGGTTGTATTCGCATCTGATCCACTATCCACAAAAATGATCCATGGATATCTGTATCCACATGCGCGACTATGAAGCAGATATCTGTGGATTTGCTGGAGATGCTTGGGCAGTGGTTCTCAAACTTTTGTACTGGTGACCCCTTTCACACAGCAAGCCTGAGTGTGACCCCCTTATACATATATTAAAAAGTGTTTTTAGTTTAACAGCATTGTAAATGCTGGGGGCAAGTGGGGTTTGGGGTGGAGGCTGACAGCTCACGACCCCCCACGTAATAACCTCACAACCCCCAGTTTGAGAACCCCTGTACTTGGGGGAGATGGAGGGCCAGGAACGCTTCAGAGGAGGGGGTGGAGCAGGGGCAGGGTGGGGCCCCGGGGAAAGGGGCGGAGTGGGGGCAGGGCCTTGGGCTGAGCAGAGGTGGAGCACCATGGGGAAAAATAAAAGCGCTTATAGTGTGTGAGGGCTTTGCTCTAAGCAGCGATCACCATAATACAAAGTGTCCTTCAATGGGGCTTCACAGGGGTGCCCTGCGCAGAGCAGTTTGCAGGCGCGTGGCACGCGGCTGTGCCCACCCTGGGACTTTTTGGTCAAGTCTCCCACGAGTGGCACGGCTCCTGCAGCTACCCTGGCAGCGGCAACGGGGAGCGCTGCGCCCACCGGCACTTGTAAGCACCAGGCTTCGCTCCTAGAAAGGCTGAATGACACCCGCAGCCCCCCGGAGCCTAGTTCCCATGCGCGCCCCTTTCCCCCGTCACTGACACTGGCGCAGCCCAGCCAGCAGCGCAGCTCAACACCGCCCAACTCGCCCTTTGCTCCGCCCCGCCCCGCCCCGCCTCGCGCGCTCCGCAGAGGCCGGCCTCGAGCGCTGCCAGCCAATCCCGTCAGACGCTCCACGCGTCACCCGCGCTGATTGGCCGGCGTCGGGGCCCGCGGCCTCTCCAATATGGCGGCGCCCAGCGGAGTCCGCTCCTGCGAGGACTTTGCCGAGTTCCAGGTACGAGCCGGGGCCGCTGGGGCCGCTCCGTGGCCGGGCGCCGCGCCGGGTGTCAGCCGGGCCCTGCGGGCGGCGGGAGCGGGTTGGAGCAGCCGGACCGGCCCCGCGCGGAGCCGGGGGGCAAACGGCCTCTTCCCCGCCCCCCACCGGCCGCCGGCCGCGCGGGGCCCTCCCAGGACCCTGCCTGACAGTGGGGCGCGAGCTCCCGCCTCCCCGCGCAGAGCCGGGGAAACGAGGCAGGCGGGCGCCCCTCCCCCCCCAGCGGGGAGCGTGGGGGGACAAGGTCCCTCCTCCCATGCAGCCAGGCAAGAGCAAGGGGTGTTTCCCGAACAGGGCCGCCCGGGGCAAGTGGGGCAATTTGCTCTGGGCCCCGCAGGGGCCCCTGGAGCAGGGCCCTTCACTTGCTCTGGGGGCCCGGGAAATCTCTCGTGGGGCCTGGGCCCCTGGAGCTTCTTCCGCTCCGGGTCTTCGGCGTTGGGGAGTCCTTCTGCTCCAGGACCCGCCGCTGAAGTGCCCCGAAGACCTGCGTCGGGGATCCTTCTGCCCCAGGACCCGCCGCTGAAGTGCCCCGAAGACCTGCGTTGGGGGTCCTTCTGCCCCAGGACCCGCCACTGAAGTGCCGGGTCTTCGGCGGCAATTCGGCGGCAGGTGCCCCCCGCCGCTGAAGACCCCAGGCCCCCTGAATCCTCTTGGCGGCCCTGTTCCCGAAGTTGAGGTGAGGTGGGGAGGCAAGTATCCAGTGGGGCTTGGGGCTTTCTGCTTGTGGGGGAGGAGTCGGGGGTGGTGAAAATTGCAGACTGGTTGTGGAGGGTGGAGAAGATTCTAAAGGAAGGAGTCTGAGGTGCCAGGTGGATGCTTGGGCCATTGTCTTCACCTAACTCTCCTAGTGTATATGCAATGTATACTAGCAAAAAGCTTGTTTTGCTAGTATAGCTTATGCCAGTCTCCTATGCAAAATAAGCAATGCTGGCCGAAGCACTTCTTTGCCAGTATAAATGTATCTGTCTTAAGGGTCTTGCTGGTCTAGAAATGTTGCAAACCCTGCCTCCCCTCCACCTAACCAACTAAGTGTAGACCACTCGGGAGATGGTATCTGAGCTTTGGGCAGCCCCTAGAAGATATGGAACTGTGTATTGTCTGATGTGTCCACAGTTGTTGTAGCCTTGTCAGTCCCAGGATATTACAGTGACAAGGTGGGTGAGGTAATATCTTTTATTGGACCAACTTCTGTTGGTGAAAGAGAGAGAAACTTTTGAGACACACAGAGCTATGAGACCTGAAAATATTAGAAACGATATTACCTCATCCACCTTGTCTCTCGAAGACGTGTCTACACTACCGTGATAAGATGATCTAAGCTATGCAACTCCAGCTACGTGAGGAGTATGGTATAAGCAAGGTTTTTTATTTTTACATACAGGAATTGCTCAGGGTGATGCGGACAATTGATGACAGAATAGTCCATGAATTAAACACTACGCTTCCAACAGCTTCCTTTGCAGGGAAAGTCGATGCCAACCAAACCTGTAAAGAGCTCTACCAGTCTGTAAGTGTACCTATTCCATTATAGCCTTTTTCAACCAATTCCTGATGCTTTATTAAATGTAGTGTCCAGAAACACAAGAACACCCGTTCCCCAGCTTGTTACAAATTGCTGGCGCAGCAGATACACCAATATGCATCCACGACTGGCCTACTTGACTTTTTATATAGCCACTCCTCACACACGTAATGGCTGCTTTACGACAGATACCCATATGCATAGGTTTTTTTTGCTTCACTGTAGCATTCCTGCAGGATGTACTACTGACCTTAGTATGTGTTAGATAGCTCATCCATTACTCCATCTAAATAGCTGGACTAACACATTTCTGCAGTACTTTCAAAGCAGTCTACTTCTATAAAGTTAAGGTCTTCACTTTTTTTCTCTCTCTGATACTATTTGTTAAATTCAGTTATTAGGTATTCTGAACAACATTGCTTGCCAGGATATAGATTAAAGAGTCAAAACTGATTCTTATGGAATCACAGACAATTGATTCTAAAGAGTATAACAGCAGCCACCAGATTTGAAACTTTTATATCATAGAAACTCCTTCCTAGAGCAGTTGAGCCTATAAGGTGGCAGGATGTGGGTGGGAATCAGGCTTAGCACAAAGTAAAGGCTTGTGTACATGTACAAGCAGCCCCACTGTAGCACTTTAGTGAAGACTCTACTATGCCGATGGGAGAGCTTCCGCTGTCAGTGTAGATAATCCACCTCCATGAGAGGCAGTAATCTTGTTGGCAGGAGAAATTCTACCGTTGACATATCGCTGTCTACACTGGGGGTTAGGTCAGTATAACTATGTCACTCAATGGTGTGGATGTATACTGATGTAAGTTTGTAGCATAGACCTGACCTAAGGAAACAACAAAGCAATAGGGAATGAGAAGCAGCCTCTTTGAAAGATGTGACCTGTTGACTTTGTATAATGGTGTAGCCCACCTGTCTCTTGTCCCACCATCAATCCAGTTTGTTTCAGTGACTTCCTGTAAGCATTGAGGAATTTCAATTGTTGGTACTGAGTGGGAATATTATATCCAAGAGTGTTGTTTTTTTTTTAAAAGAAAGCAATTGGAATCACTTTAGTATCTTTATTGTGTCTTTCCCTGCTAGTGTTGTGCTCTTCTAGCACCTGCTCCATAGGTTGCTGAGTACCCTGCAATGTGAGCCCCTGATAGCATGCGCCAGCATAGAAAGACCAATATAGTTATACTATTGCAATTCAATTCCCCCACCTACTTTAGAATTGGAAATAAGATGTTCTATGCAGCTGCCAGTTTGTGGGGAGTGGGATCCATTTCTGAGAGAAAGATGGGGTATTCTCTCCTTGTGGTGTATGGAAATGCGGACCTGTCCCATAGGCAGGAGTATAGGAGAGCAGTTGTGGAAAGACTGCTCTACCAACAAAGAGAGTTGTTATTGTAGCAGTACTGTGAGACTCAACACAGCCTGATTATTTTAAAACTTGTTTTTGTAATTTAGAGGCTTTTTCTTCCCATGGGCCATTGAACTAGTTAATCTGACTTTTTTTTTTCTTCTCCAATTAGCTGAGGGAGGCTCATGCCAGCAGAGAGAAAATAATCAAAAGCTGTATTGCTCAGACTTCCAATGTAGTAAAAACTCTCCGAGAAGAGAGGGAGAAGGCCCAGGATGATGTAGCATTATTAAAGCAGCTCAGGCAAGAGCAGACAAAGGTGAGTGGTATCACTTCCTGGTATTCATTCAGGGAGAAGGGGAGGGTTCGTGTTTCAGCTAATTGATTATTTCCATTGTGAAGATCTGTCATCCTGTTCTGAATTCTAGCTCATACAACTCAAGTTTGGCTACTTGTTGGCTTGGTTGGTGAGAGGACTTCCTTCAGTCCACAAGACAGAACTGTCCACGCTTTTAATCTATAATCTGTTGTGACAACAGGTAAAACAAATACAATTAATTCACCAAATCATAGACTATGGTCTTAATCAAATAACAGCCATTAACAGGCAGTTAATGTCACCCACTTAAAAAAAGAAGAGAAGCAAGCCTTTGTTAAAGATGTCCTGACAGGGCCTTATAACTAGGGCCTTGCCAAATTCATGGTCCATTTTGGTCAATTTCACAGTCACAGGATTTTAAAAATCATAAATTTCATGTCACGGTGTTGTAATTGTAGGGATCCTGACCCAAAAAGGGAGCGGGCAGGGGTTTGCAGTACTGCTACTCTTACTTCTATGCTGCTGCTGGCGATAGTGCTGCCTTCAGAGCTGGGCAGCTGGAGATGATATTGCCACCCTTATTTCTGTGCTGCTGGTGTGCGCTGCCTTCAAAGCTGGGCACTTGGCCAACAGCCGCCACTCTTTGCCCAACTTTGAAGGAAGTGCAGAAGTAAGGGTGGAAATAATGTGACCCCTCCCCCCCAAAAACAAACAAACAAACAAAAAAAAAACCCCACACCCTTGCGACCCACCTGCAACTCCCTTTTGGGTCAGGACCTCCAGTTTAAGAAACGCTGGTCTCCCCCATGAAATCTGTATAGTATAGAGTAAAAGCACACCAAAGACCAGATTTCACGCAGGGAGACCAGACTTCATGGTTTGTGACGCGTTTTTTGTGGCCGTGAATTTGGTGGGGTTCTACTCATAAGCTTTCAAAACTTGTGCCTGCTGAAAATGAAGATCTTGGAGAATCAGGGAAATAAACAAAATGGAAACACTAGCGCATATGGTAATACACAATTTAATTAACATTCCAGGACCTCCATCTGCCCCCTTGATCTCTGCCACAAGGGGTGCTTCAGAGAGGTGGCCCTACCAACCCCTCACTCAGTTTGTTAACAAGAGCTCAAACTATTGTTGCTAGTGAGGTCTGCCAACCTACCCCTAGGTCCCTGAGTCAATGGTGCTGCAAAAATACAGTGAGGATGGAAGTGTATAAACAGGAGTGCTGATATTGGGGTTTGTGTGAGGTGCTGAGAAACTAGCAGTTTTCATTAGACTGGGCGAAGTAACGGTACATTTCTGTTGCTATCACTCAAGGGGCAGAGTTAAGGTTGTGTGTGATATGGTAAGCATTACTATAACTGTACAATTCCTTCTTTTCTAATTTACTCTGGACAAAATAACACTTCCTGAATTTTGGAGGTGTCAGTTTGAAGGGTCTAGGGCACTGCCAGGCAATTGTAACCTCCCCTTTAACCAAGTTTTTATTAATGTTCCTGGTTTTGTGAGGAGGTAGGGTAGGGTAGTGGTGGGGGCATAATGGGAAAGCTTTGGGGCTACACGTCACCACCTCTCAGGTACCAGCTGTGCCTTCCTTCAGGCACCTCATACAACCAGTAGTACCGGAGGGGCCACAGAGGGAGAAAGCTGTAGCTGATCAACTGTGAGGAACACATACACCAACTTGGAGGTAGCCTGGGAAGGGAAGGGGACCTCCAGAGTCCCTACTCCATTTCAGAGACTAGCATGGGGGGAACAGGTTTTGCATACGTCTCTACAGCATTTGAGGCTAGCAGAGGGGTGAAGTGCCCTATTGATCTCAATGGGTGTTCTCTTCCCTGCTTGATCCATCTCAGTGCTATGTGCCTGTGTCCTGCACAAGAGCATAACTTTCTCAGTTCCCTGCTCCATTTTCAGCACAGTGTGCCTGTGGCATGCACTGAGTGCACCTATTAGTTCTTGATGCAGGCTGGATCTGTTGTTCCTAGTGGTGCCTGGCAGGAGTTCACTGAGCCTTCTTTGGCCCATAACTGATTTGTCTTAGCCAGGACTCTTACATTGACCTCTCTGGTGTCCTTGTCAACATGACAGCAAGTTCCTCCTGTATCAGCCATACTGGGTTTCATATCCCAGCACAGTACTGCCACAGCCTGCCAAACTCTTCTGGGGCAGGACTTGGGCTGATGTATAGATAGTGCTGGAGGTACACTTCTGTGGTGTTGCACTTCCTCAAAATTCATACACCAATCACACTTCCAAAAGAAGTCCCGTTGTGTCCCCAGACAGCAAGAAGGGAAGTGCTAATTGTCACAGCTCACTAATCTTCTGAGGGGAGGATTTGAATTCATGGTCCTTGGGTTAAAGGGCCAGCATCTGTTTCCCAAGCAACCAAATGTTACTCAATGTGTCACTGACAAAGGTGTTCCCTAGTAAACAATAGCTTGAAGAGGGGTGAATTGTCTGTAAACCTTTGTCTCTCTATGGCAGATACGATGGGTCCAGAGGTGAGACGTGAGACGTTTTCTTCCTCACCTCCTAGGTATTTCCTAGGAATCCCACTTAAGTTAGTCTAGCACAGTGTTTCAAATAGTCTTTTGTAGCTCTTAACACTTCCCAAGGTTTACATTAGCAATGTCTCCTCTTGAGAGATGTTGTGTACAATTCCATAATAATACACAAACGTTTGCATTTTAACTACAATGAACTCCTAAGATGCTTAAACTTAATTCAATATGGTTTTTACAGGATATTGCAGGAAATTGCTCTGTCTCCGAGTACACCTCTACCCTGATATAACATGACCCGATATAACATGGGTTCGCATATAGCACGGTAACCCCGGGCCCCCGGCAGCAGGGCTCGGGCGGTGCTTTAAAGGGCCAAGGGCTCCCCGCAGCAGTCGGCGCCCCGGGCCCTTTAAATCACTGTCAGAGCCCTGCTGCTGCTACCCCGGGGCTCTGACAGTGGGGCTCGGGTGGTGATTTAAAGGGCCCGGGGCTCCCCGCGGCCAGAGCCTTGGGCTCTTTAAATCACCGCTGGAGCCCTGCTGCCACAACCACGATATAACAGGGTTTCACCAATAATGCAGTAGGGATTTTTGGCTCCCGAGGATCACGTTATATTGGGGTAGAGGTATATCTGAAATCCTGTTCCAGAGGGAGCAGGGATCTGGATTCTGGTGAATGGCACTTCTCTGGCCTGGGGTCAGTCAATGTGCTTTTCCTCTAGTGGCTCTTATTCCCAGGATCCTCAGGAAGACTAGACCTATAGTCTACTGATTATTCCAACTTGGGCATGTCAATTTTAAGTTTTGGCTCTAGCATTGGAATCTCTGGTGCTTGTTATCTGTCCTTCCTTATCTACTATCCAAGATCAAGGAGAAGTCTTCCATTTAGATCTGAAATCATTGAGCCTGGCAGTGTGGATGTTGGCTTGTTAAAGCAACTTGGACAGCAATTATTCCTTGGAAGTGCAACTTAGTTCTCCTTAAATAGATGATTTATACTTTGAAATGGTAAAAATTTTCTGAATGGGTGTTTTGTGAAGACTTATCAGTCCACCATGTTATTAATTCTAGATAATTAGGTACATCTTGAACAGTCTGGAATTTTTTTGAGTAATGTGAAAGTTCATCTGGCAGTCACATCAGCATTCAAGAATACCTGTATTTGTACCTCTTACTTCAAAAGACTTTTCATAGATTGAGGTCAGAAGGGACCATTGTGATCATCTAGTTTGACATCTTCTCCCCGTGTGATATAGGCCATAGAACCTTCCCCAACATAATTCCTAGAGCGTACCTTTTAGAAGAACATCCAATATGAGCACCTGGGGAAGGGAGGTTATTCATAACTCTGAACAAAACGTTATGGTTGTTCTTTCAAAAGTTTACAACTGAACATTGACTTTACTATGCAGAAGAAAAGTGCTGCTTTTAACCATCTGAATTTAAATGAAACAAGCACAGAAACAGTTTCCTTTATCTTGTGAAATCTTTTTTTAAACTTTTTCTTTATTTCTTTAGTAGTGTACGTCTAACACTGTACTGTGTTGTATTTACTTTTTTTGGTCTCTGCTGCTGCCTGATTGCGTATTTCCAGTTCCAAATGACATGGGGGTTGACCGGTCAGTTTGTAACTGGTGTTTCTAACTCCTGAGGTTCTACTGTATAAAATATTTTCATGTGTTTCCATCTGTTCATGAACAGCCACCTTGGGATTTGAATTAAGTACTTAAAAGGGGGGAATCTGTTTGATCCTTGGACATAATGTTTGTAATACCTATAATCTTTAAGGAGGGATGATAAGATTCTTGAAAAATCAGAGTTTAAGGTTAGGCTCTTCAGGAGAGCTTTTGCTAGGGCACAAATGGCAGCTTGGTGCCAAAGTCCCATTGACTTTTCGGTGCGAGTTCGGCACTTAACTGCCATTTGTGCCTTAGAAAATCTCTACCTTTAAATCCTTAGACTCAAGCAAGAGATCTAATTTTTAAAATTGTTGAGTCTCCCACTGAAATGTTTAGCGCTTTTAAAAATCGGGTCTCTTGGTATCTAAATAAAGATGTAAAGCCCAGCTTCAGGGACCCATTTTTGAAAATGTTGACCAGTACCTACAACATCAGCTTGAAGTGTTTGAGCCTTATGGCTGACTCCCACATAAATTTTTCATAATGTTAACAAGTTGTAAAAAAAAAAAAAAATTAGCATGCCAGTATAAAAAAGATCTGTGATTTGAATTTCAGCCAGTCTATTCATTCACCTATAGGTTTTTCTCAAATTATCAGAAGAAACAAATTTATGTAGTCTGGATATTGAGGACACTTGTTTATTATCTAACCGGGACAAATCTTTGCTCAAGCTGCCTAGAGTGCTTGTAGCATGTAGTTCAAATCTAGAGAATAAATGTTCACTGCCAAGATATTACTTTTCACTAGATATAAGGCAGCTTCAGCTGCACATCTTCTAAGTGTGTCTTTGGAAAGCTACTTCTTGCAGCTCCATTTGACCATTTCTACAACATTTACTCTTTGGATAGGACTCCTAAAGGCAGTGTCCAATTCTGGAAAGCAGTCCTCTAATCTCTGTTATAGATAGAGCTGATAATACATGTAGTTAGACCTCTTTATTCTAGAAGTTTTAGTATAATTTTGCCAAACTTTTTAAGTGATGGGGCTGAAATTTTTTTTTCTCTGCCTCAGACTGAGTGTTTTTTCTTTCAGAAAACTTCAGGAAAAATTACTCAGCTACTTCTACAGATAAGGTTAGGGAAAAATAAAGAGTTTTGCTAATAATTTTTTCTAACCATTTCCTCAAAGAGCTAGAATGCCCCCTATAATTTGAGACAGGGACTCAAAATTTAGCAGGAAATCCTAGTGCGGGGGGCAGAGAGGTGTTTTTTGCTGTCCCCATGAAAATAAACCCTGGTAGGGCCAAGTCATTAGGTTTTGAAAATCCAAGTTTGTGCATGCCTTTAACTGTGCTGAGCTTGTTGGCTGAGTGAAGCAAGGCCCCACTCTCATTGCAGTGGCATTTTTCTTTGTAACACTAAATTTTGAACACTGCCTTTGATCACTAGGGTAGAGCATGTGTTCTAGTACCAACTCTGAGTGGTATTAATTGTGTATTCTTTGACCCTTTTTGTTGAGTAAGGCGGCATACCTCTGTCCTGTGAGGGAGTCTTATCTCCCGTTTTACAAGGAAAGCAACTGAGTTGTTGCCCAAGGTCACTTCTGGCAGAGCTGGGGGTAGAACAGCATCTCTAATTGCGCAGACCCAAGACACGTTAATTTAGTCACACTGCCTTTCAGAGTAAGTGTGCCAAATCTTTGCTGTCTAACTGCTGAAGGCGGCACGCGAGCTGATTTTCAGTGGCACTCTCACTGCCCTGGTCCTGGCCACCGGTCCGGGGCCTCTGAATTTTAATTTAATTTTAAATAAAGCTTCTTAAACATTTTTAAAAGCCTTATTTACTTTACATACAACAATAGTTTAGTTATATATTATAGACTTATAGAAAGAGACCTTTTAAAAACATTAAAATGTATTACTGGCACGCGAAACCTTAAATCAAAATGAAGACTCGGCACACCACTTCTGAAAGGTTGCTGACCCCTGTGCTAGAGCAAACTCCCTTCCAGAGCCAGGTATCCTGATCCCCAAGATTCTTCTGTGTGGAAAACAGATGTATAAGCCAGTGGCAAAGTGTCTTCCTCTGCCTCTTGTGGCTGGTCTACTAATATTAATGTTATTAGTGGCACTCCTTTAGCTCCAGTGGTGGTGCTCTGTGCTATGGATTTATAGGACCTAGGTTCAGACCCTGCTGATGACATGTGGAGGAGTCAGTATGGTGCCACACACTAGAAAAAAGAAAATCCTTCTAAACAATCTAGAAATTGCACACAATTAAAGAATATTACGGTTGGGGAGCTTGATCATGCAAAATTAGGAAATGCCAAAATTAACATGGCCTGTGCAACTTTATTTTGCTCCAGGGTGGTAAAAACTGATTTTAAAAAAATAGAATTTGAGGTTTTTAAATTTACTAGAATCTATTGGAGACAAGGGTGCACTAATATTTTTTTTTATTGGATCAGCTTCTGTTGGTGAGAGACAAGCTTTCGAGCTACACGATGCTGCTCTTCTTAAGTGATGGTATGTGTAACTTGGGGTGCCCAGGACTAAGAGTCACCTTGTTACCTCACTGTGTCCAGAGAGAGAGATGCTGATGTTTAACTCAGTGTCTGCTCCCTGAGAACACCAGCCTATTAGCCACCCAAACAATCTCCTCAGGGCAATGCTAGCCCTCATTGCTTTGTAGGCTAACAATAGGTGCATCTCAGTTCCTGAGCTCCTTTGAAGCGTTCCCCTGTGATATCCAGCCCCTGTCTCCTCTGGCTACTTACAGGAATACAGGGGAGGAGGGATAGCTCAGTGGTTTGAGCATTGGCCTGCTAAACCCAGGGTTGTGAGTTCAATCCTTGAGGAGGCCACTTAGGGATCTGGGGCAAAAATTGGTCCTGCTAGTGAAGGCAGGGGGCTGGACTAGATGACTTTTCAAGGTCCCTTCCAGTTCTAGGAGACTGGTATATCTCCAATTATTACCTTTAATACCAGGTTTGCTATCCTCAAGGGATGGTGTACAGACCTGTCAAAGCTGATTCCCCACTCTGGCACTTTGAGTGCAGAACATGAGGGCCAGCAAGGATTCTAAAAATTAACACTGGCCACTCCAGGCATGTATTAAACTCCCAAGGTTACAGTTTTTCTCTGACCTTGGATTGGTAGTTGCTGCCACCACCCACATGCAAAACCCCTTTAAGAACCCAGGAAGGTGCACTTGGGAATTCCTTCCTGTGAGGTACCCTCAAGCCCTTTCACCTCCCCTCCAGGAAAGAACTGAGAAAGAAGGGGGGAAGGGGGAAATCAGCTGTTGCCACCAGCTAATTAAACAACATATGCACAAACCTCTTAAGAGACACAAATGCAATTTTGTTCTTAAAAAAGGTAAATTTAGTTAAAGGAGAAAATACATCTGTGAATTTAGGCTTTTGCTGGATTTAAAAAAACAAACTACAAGGATTAAGCTCTTTAAAAATAGCTCTTTTGAGGTCCAGCTTAAAGGTTACAAGCAAAACAAAAGCACTTGGGGTTAGCACACAGGAATCCACAAGCCATAAAGAAATAAAAGGGATAAACCTAATTGCGTCTTCCTAGACATTTCCTGATCTATTTACATATCTGGGGTTTTAGATGAGTAGTTTCTAGGTATGATAGGGATGTTTTTTCATACCTGGCCCAAACTTCTCACAGCATAACTGCTCCCTGTCTGCCTCTCCCCCAGAACAACAACAGACAAATAAAAGTGGAGTCTTGTTTCAATTTTAAAAAGTTCCAGCCTTCCCATTGGCTCTTTTGGCCAGGTGCCCATTCACTTCCTTTTACCAATACATAGCAGAGACTTTTTAACCCTTTATAGGTAGAGCAATTAGAGAGCAGCTGCTTGCTGGGTGTTCATAAAAGGGAGCCCCCCACCCCCCTCATATTTATCACAATACCAGTTTGTTCGAGTCATCTGAGGATCAGTTCCTATATAATGGAAAGAGGAAGGTTATATATAAAAAATATGTACACGCTTTCTAGCAGCTAAACTTAAACAGCATAACCATCTGCATAAAAGCCATCTTATCTTGCCTAAATGTCCTTTGCAGTGCTTCCAGTCAGGGCAGATTAGGATCCCATTTTCATGAATGTAATCAGACTGGCCAGTTACTTCCTCAGGTACAGAATAAAGAGCTTTTTGCCTTCTCCTTGTATCCCTCAAAATTCATGTTTTGTCCCCAGAGTCAGGATGACCCCCAGGGTATTCCTTGGTGTGGACTTCGTACGAAAACAGGGCTTCTGTTGTGTTGGTTTACAGTGCTGACTGTACATTTGTACCGAGAGGTAGACAATTGAATATGCATCCTTTGTCTGGCAGAAACGTGTTTGTCAGCCTTACCTTGATTCAGACATCTTTGGGAACATGTCTGTGGGTGTGTATTTATAGGTAGGTGTGTGTGTGTGTGTACGTACACGGTATTTATGCATACATCTCACACTGATACTAATGACCAGCATGACCCCAACTTTTATTGAAGCCCTCACATGACGTTTTTTATAGATCGATACTATGAAAGCAGTGTGCTAGGTGTACTGAATTTGTCAGGAGTCACTGTTACAGAACAGTGAACCCTTTGCCAGTTAACATTGAGGGGTTTTTAGGGTCACATTGTGTGACTGTGGGGGCCTGTTCTTAATATCTGACTCTGAATGGTGTCTGTCTTCTCTCACACTTCTTGCAGTTGAAGCTGATGCAGTCTGAGTTGAATGTGGAAGAAGTAGTAAACGACAGAAGCTGGAAGGTACAGAACAGTCGTTTTATTAAGTCTGTGATGTTATCTGTTTAAACTGATGTGTGACCATAATGCATTGGATTGTTATGGAGGGGTGAATAGGGGATGAGGGGAGAAATAAAGTAGGCAGTTCTAGGGAACTGGCTCCAGGTCCACACTTTCACCTCCCCCCTCTGCAGTCATTAATTTACAGATAAAGAACCCTAAAGATGTTTTCCCTATGTTTGGTGGTTTCTGTGAAGTGAGCTGGTGTACCTCAGTGTAGCTCTTGGGGGATGAGTATCTGTTTCACAAACACCACCACATTTGGCATTATTTGGCCTTCTTGTGAGCCATCTCAGTTGGAGATACCTAGGACTGAGTGGGCCAGGAAGACTGAACTCCCTTCTACCTCTGGAAGGAGCTTCTGCGTCTCCAGATGGAAGCACCCTGGTGCAGTGAGGCACTGTGTAGGAGGGAAGTTCTGCTGCCCATACTATACCAGTTTTGTGGAAAATAGTCCTTCAGTTTCTGGAGTTGTTAATCTAGCACCAAGATCATTTTAAAGCCAAGTACTAGAACTTCTGGGCATCTCACTTCTAAGATCTTCTTCTCGTTTCAAATGGGGTAGAAAGCTTTCTTTGTCAATTAATCCAGCCTCATACTTCATTCCAGTATTCCCTAAAGAAAGGAGATTGATTTTTGAGACAGCTAATACTGATATCAGGCCAGGATGCATTATGCTGTCTGCTCTGGTACTCAGAGTCAAGTTCCAAACATCCTGTCTAAGTAAGCTCTTACCAGTAAGAGTTTTATCTCATTTTTAAATTCTGAAACTCCCAAGATGTAAAAAAGAGGGATGCACAGCACAAGATAGATAAAAAAGGTATGGATTTTCTCTTGTTTGGTGCAGATGAGAGTAAGGAATAAGTAACCAGGACTCTGGGATTTTATCCCCACTGCTGCCAGTGTCTTGCTGTATGACTGAGTAAATCTAATTTCCTTCTGCCTTAGTCTCTCTGGGAAAAAGTACTGTGATCTTGTAAAATGCTTTGAACCCATTGATTGAATTAGAGACTGTTAATCTTATGCAGTTGTGCAACATTACAAATAGCTGCCTAATTGCCCAGTTTTGTAAGTGTCTGTTAAATTGTGCACCAGAATTGAAACTGTCATTTAAAAAAAAAAAAAGTATGTAGCCCTTATGGCAGAAAAGGAAACTTCAAAATGCAAATTAACACTAACCAGTACTAGAGCTGGTTGCAAAATAGGGTTGGTTTTTTTTTTTAAAGTGAAATTGTTTTCACTTCAAAATATTTTTTCAGAAGTGTTTTATGCTTTTGTCTAAAAAAAAATTACCAAAATGGTCATTGAATTTTTGTTTCCTGTAAACAAGCCATTTTGATAACTTTTTTTTTTATTGACAACTTTAATTTTTTTTTCAAGTTGCATTTGACAAACGTCATTCAAAGTATTTCAACAGTTCTACCCAATACATTGATCTGTGCCTCAGTTTGCTGACAGCCTGAAATGATATCTCTGAGGGAGGTATGAATTGCTCCCATTCATATCAATGGAAAGCTAACTGTGAAACAAAATAGAACTCTGAAACCAATAGTAGGCACAGCATTGTCACAGCAGTGTAATTATTTTTAACTGAGTGAAAGCTGCTGTTCGGATTAATTATCTGTAGCTCATTCGCCTCAAATTGGGAGTTACTGAGAAATGAATACTATGTCTCTGGGGAACTTGGAAAGTTGGTGTGGCTTAGCAGAAAAAGAGTGCTGTTTTATGGGAGTGTCTACTAGTAGAGTTGAATCTGGTTTATACCACCCATCTAGCCATCAAGGGCTACATGCACAAAGAAACGTAGGTGCCTAAGTCCAATATTTAGGTGCCACTGAAAACCCCTGCTAAGCTGCCACCTAACCCTGGAGTCACCTAAAAATCACTCAGAGCCTACATTTCTGCCGTTAGGTGCGTCAGGGACTTGAAGTTTCTTCCTCTGGGCATGTACACGGCTGCCTCAGTCTTGGTGCCCAGGCGCCTATCTCATGCTGAAGCCCCAGCAGGATCCTCAAACCAGGTGAAACTAGGCATTACCCTGCCTGTCTTGCCTGCATGGCCCAATCTGGTAGGTGTTCTCAGAGCACGCTGAACTGCACACAAAATGGGAGGGGATGAGAGCACTCACCTGAGAGGTGGGAGCTGCATGTTAAAATCTCTTATCAGGCGGAGCAGGTATTGAACAGAACTTTGAAAGTAGAATCTGAAGCTGTGCACTTTGCAAACTTAGTTTTTTTGCTGAGGTTGGTGGCAGGCCCTAAAGATCCTTTCCCCCCACTAGGAGCTCAATCCAGAGAACATGGGGTTGTGGAAAGGGACAACTCTAAAAGAGTTTTAAGTACCTCTATAAAATGAGCTGTAATTGGCTGAACACTAAATACCTTAACCTTCTAGTTGGTGGTAAGAATGTGTGACGCATGCATTACAGCTCATGCTATTTTAGGGTATGTCTACGCTGCCCACGTTACAGTGCAGCTGCAGCAGCGCTACCACAGCAGCTCTGTGACGTAGGTGGTGTAGTCACGCTTATTGCTGGGGGAGAGCTCTCCTGGCAATAAAAAATAACCACCGCAAACGAGGGGTGGTAGCTTTGTGCTCCCAGTGATAAAGCGCAGTCTAGACTGGCGGTTTTCAGCGCTAAAGCTTTTGTCACTCAGGGGTGTTTTTTCACACTCCTGAATGACTAAAGTTTTAGCGCTGAAAGTGGCAGTGTAGACACAGCCTCAGATCTTAAAAAGTAAGAGTCAGGTCTGGTTATTACTTAAGAAATCTCCATGATAAACCATATTATTGCAGGAAGAGGTATTGAGTCTGAATCTGAGGTTACTAGTTCTATTTACCAGATTTTAGCCAAGCATGTTGCTGAAGGTGAGTGCTGCAAGGGCTAGTAGTGCTAGTATGTGCACCTGAAGGGCAGACTGCTATCAAGTAGTCAATTATTTTTATCCAAAAACATTGAATTGATTGCAAACTATACAATACCTCTACAAAGCTTTTACAGACTGGTGTGACCCATAATGCCCCACCTCTGGTGTGCAACATGGCATCTGTTGAGCAACACAGTGATACAACACAACAGATTAGCTCAGAAATTAAAGAATAGTTGTATTCAGTTAAACTGCCCACGTGAATTGAGACTGACAGAATGTAGTACGCAATGCTTTTCCTCTTGTGAAACATGCCACAGGCTAGTGACCACAAATTGTTAGGATCTTAGTTTTGTCTCATCTGAAAATGAGCACCTCTAGTACTATGCAGTCTCTTAGTACCAGGCTGCAAGTGTTGGAATACTGACCTGCAGGGAAGGTGAATAGGCCACAGCTCTCAGAGAGTAGTGACAATCATTAATGCTGCAAGGTCAGTCGTCAGTCATAGTTTTGACATGTGCGCTGTAGAAAAGGAGAATTTACAGTCCTGGCCCCAGCTTCTGTTGTGTTGAGGAGGCTTATTACAAGGAATGACTCCCTTTTTCTTTTGGTCTCCTAGGTATTTAACGAGCGCTGCAGAATTCACTACAAGCCTCCAAAGGGCCAGTGATACAAGGGTGCTTCACCTGAAGTTGTTCTACAATCATGAGAGCAAAGCTGAAGAGACATGGAGCAAGCTGTGAGGGACCTTTTCAGAACAGGAGAACCCAGTCTCATTTTGTTTTCAGACTCATCTAATTAAAATCTCACATTCAGCTGATTCTCCTAATTAAGAGAAACCAACTCCTATTTTGTACAAAATGTGAAAAAACTAATACATTTTATAACTATTAAAAAAATTTCAGATGGAATGAGATACTACCACTTTCTTGAGTGCCCCAACCCAGAGGAGCTCTAGAAGGGGAAGAGGTAATAGAGAATTGCTCCCTCTGTTGTGCACCAGGAAGGTCTTCCTGTATTACTGGTTTCACCTTTAGCATGGTGGATAAATCTAGTCTACCCTTGAGTGTGACCTGACATGGTCAAAAAAATATAAACTTTATCGTTTGAATGAGTTTAGTGCTTATGAAAGTAGGAAACTAACGGCTTTGTCTTGAACCATTTACCACAGGCGATAGTGCTGTAAGGTTATACACAGACACAGCTTTGCCAGTACACTTCAGTCCTGACCTGCAGACCCCCTATATATAATTCCTTGCTTCCTGAACCTGGATCTATATTATCTCCTACTGCAGTTCTGGATTTCTTTTTGAGCAGACATTGCTAAATGGAATAAACTGCATGATGGCTTTGTGATGGGGACAGGAATGAGACACCCAAATCCTTTTTCACCTATGCCATTTTAACAGTGATCACTGATGAAAGTATTAATGCCAAACCCCCTTTCTGGAGCATCTTTGAAACCAGTTTGATGAGCACACCAGTGTGGTAGGAGTTGGTGAGAGAAGAACTGCAGCTGTAGACTTTAAATGTGCTTATTTGTGGTATCAGTGAAACTGGCCATAGTGTTTAGTAACTAAACTTTGCTTGGAAGATGAGCTGTGCCTAATTGGTGGGTGGAGGGGAGCTGGAAGGCTAATTAAGCCATTAGGCAGAGGATACAAAAGGGCTCAGGAAAGAAGTGAGAGGGATTGCTCTTCCTTGCTTGCCTCAGGAGCCGAGAGCTCCGTATGACTGTAGGAGTACGGCTGTATAGTGTACAAGGGTGGTGGGAACCAACATTGTAAACAAACTGCACTGGGTGTTTTACTAGCATAAAGGTCTCTGAGCTGTTTGTGGACTCAAGCAGAGGCAGGAGTGAGTAGGTCCTGCCACAGTCCTGATGGGAGGAGATGTTCAGCCTCTCTGATTGGCTCGAATCACTATGTAAACCCAAAGGAGGCACATGAAGTTATCTGGTTGCCTCCTCGAGGGTCATCCAGGCAGATTTGCCCTGGGCTGGGCTGGGCTGGCAGGTGGGTGGAGAATAGCTGTGCCCTGGAGACTGGGGAAAAGCAGGATGAATAGCACAGAAGTCACTCTAGAATGTGAGGGAGAAGAAGCTAGGAATGAAGAATGGATGCAAAATAGAAGACAAGAACAGACACATCAGCAGGAACAAAGAGTAGGGTGGGAAACCACAATACTGCCAGTGCCAAATCACTGAATAAGGAAGTAAAGATAGGTGACTAATTCCTTGAAGATAGTTGAAATGATTTAGGAGAAGTAGTGGGGCAATATTAAGAGCTAGAAGATTACAGGGTGGAGATTTGTTGGTACAGTGTGCCAGTAAAGAACTGGTTGAAAAACTGCTGAACATTAAAATTCTAGGAAAAATAAAAGATTGCTAGCCACCCAAATGTATGATGGAAACGAGAAGTCACTGGAAATGACTGAAGATTAAATAATAATAATAAAAAAAACTATAGAGGGGGACCAGGTGTTGTTCAGTAAGCAATTAATTTGAGGTGGGGGAGGGGGGTAAACCACTCTCAGCTGTGAAAACAACATCTAAACAATGTATTCCACTCCCTTTGAGATTTTAGGAGTGTCAAAAGTTTGGATATGTGACAAATGTATGTAGAGGTAAAACAAGGTGTGGTGGTAAATGTGGAGGGGAGCATTCATATGAAAACTAGAAAGAGCAGAGCTAAAATGTATCAGCTGTGGGGATAACACAGTACAGTGTATGGAGGGGGATACGTGGTACCTAAACAGGCTAGGGAGCTACGAAGAACAAGAATTATCAACACGATATCTTGACTTACACAAAAGCTAAAAGCTGCTAAAAAAATATTTAAAGAGACAAGTGAGGAAGGAGGAGAAAACCAGTAAGGGAAGGTACCTTTACTACAATATAATGTCACAAAAGATATACTATATAATATAAGAGAAATAGAGAGAGACAGATTTCTTGAAGAGAGAAAGAAATTTGTGGTATTTATGGTAGAAGTAATAAACTGCACAAGCAGAAAGAATAAAGATTTTAGGGCTGTCAAGTGATTAAAAAAATTAATTGTGATTAATCGTGTGATTAAAAATTAATTGTAACTAAATGCACTGTTAATAGAATACCATTTATTTAAATAGTTTTGGATATTTTCTACATTTTCAAATATATTGATTTCAATTACAACACAGAATATAAAGTATACAGTGCTCACTTTATATTATTTTTGATTACACATATTTGCACTGTAAAAAACACACAAAAGAAATAGTATTTTTCAATTCACCTAATACAAGTACTGTAGTGCAATCTCTTTATCATGAAAGTTGAACTTACAAATGTAGAATTATGTACAAAAAATAACTGGACTAAAAATATAGATAAAAAAACCAATGTAAAACTTAAGAGCCTACAAATCCACTCCGTCCTACTTCTTGTTCAGCCAATTGCTCAAACAAATTTGTTTACATTTGCAGGTGATAATGCTGCTGACTTCTTGTTTACAATGTCACCTGAAAATAAGAACAGGCATTCTCATGATACTGTTGTAGCTGGCGTCGCAAGATATTTATGTGCCAGATGCACTAAAGATTCATGAGTCCCTCCATGTTTCAACCACCATTCCAGAGGACATGTGTCTATGCTGATAACGGCTTCTGCTCAATAACGATCCAAAGCGGTGTGGACTGATGCACATTCATTTTCATTATCTGAATCAGATGTCACCAGCAGAAGGTTGATTTTCTTTTTTGGTGGTTTGGGTTCTGTAGTTTCCACATCGGAACGTTGCTTTTTTAACTCTTCTGAAACCATGTTCAATACCTCGTCTCTCTCAAATTTTGGAAGGCACTTCAGATTCATGGGTCAAGTGCTGTAGCTAGCTTTAGAAATCTCACATTGGTACCATCTTTGTGTTTTGTCAGATCTGCACTGAAAATGTTCTTAAAATGAACATGTGCTGGGTCATCATCTGAGACTGCTATAACATGAAATATGGCAGAATGCGGGTAAAACATCAGGAGACATGCAGTTTTCCCCCAAGAAGTTCAGTCTCAAATTTAATTAGTGCATTTTTTTTAAATGAGCATCATCAGGATGGAAGTATGTCCTCTGGAATGGTGGTTTAAGCATGGAGGGGCGTATAAATGTTTTGCATATCTGGCACGTAAATACCTTGCAGTGCCGGCTACAAAAGTGCCTTGTGAACACCTGTTCTCGCATTCAGGTGACATTGTAAATAATAAGTGGGCAGTTTAGCTCCCATAAATCTAAACAAACTTGTTTGTCTGAGCAATTGGTTGAATAAGTAGGACTGAGTGGACTTGTAGGCTCTCAAGTTGTACATTGTTTCATTTTTGAGTGCAGTTATGTAACAAACAATCTACATTTGTAAGTTGCATTTTCATGATAAAGAAATTGCACTACAGTACTTGTATGAGGTGAATTGAAAAATACTATTTCTTTTATCATTTTACACTGCAAATATTTGTAATAAAAATATAAAGTGAGAATTGCACACTTCTGTACACAATACATTCTGTGTTGTAATTGAAACCTACATATTTGAAAATGTAGAAAAACATCCACAAATATTTACATAAATTTCAATTGGTATTCTTTTGACTAAAAGTGTGGTTAATTGTGATAAATTTTTTTAATCGCGATTAATTTTTTTGAGTTAATCGTGTGAGTTAAATGTGATTAATCGACAGCCCTAACTGTAATGAAAGCAGCAGAAAAGTATTTGCATGCTAGTAATTTGGCAATAGAGCACATTCCTGCATTTTTGAGTGAGGACAGTATTGTGGTTTAACTAATATGGTACTAACTTTTTTTTGTTGTTGGAATGCGCAAAGCCCAATAAACCAAACTAGTTTATAGTGTACAAGGGTGGTGGGAACCAACATTGTAAACAAACTGCACTGGGTGTTTTACTAGCATAAAGGTCTCTGAGCTGTTTGTGGACTCAAGCAGAGGCAGGAGTGAGTAAGTCCTGTCACAGTCCTGATGGGAGGAGATGTTCAGCCTCTCTGATTGGCTCGAATCACTATGTAAACCCAAAGGAGGCACATGAAGTTATCTGGTTGCCTCCTCGAGGGTCATCCAGGCAGATTTGCCCTTGGTTGGGCTGGGCTGGGCTGGCAGGTGGGTGGAGAATGGCTGTGCCCTGGAGACGGGGGAAAAGCAGGATGAATAGCACAGAAGTCACTCTAGAATGTGAGGGAGAAGAAGCTAGGAATGAAGAATGGATGCAAATTAGAAGACAAGAACAGACACATCAGGAGGAACAATATCATAATGTCACTATATAAAATCCATGCTGTACCCACACCTTGTATACTGTGTCCAGTTGTCATTGCCTCATCTAAAAAAGGATATGGTGGAACTGGCAAAGATTCAGAGAAGGACAACAAAGATATCAAAGGTATGGAGAGACTTACGTATGAGGAGAGATTAAAAAAATTAGGGCTGTTCATCTTAGGAAACAGATGACTAAGGGAGGATATGATAAAGGTCTGTAAAATCAAGGCCACCCAGAGGATTCAGGGGGCCTGGGGCAAAGCAATTTCGGGGGCCCTGTGACAGGTCTGGTACCCCAGCACCCCCTGGTGGCAGGGGCGAGCTGGAGCCTAGCGCTGCGCCACTCCCTTGTTCTTGGCCCCTTCTATAAAAAAAAAAGCTGTAATACTATAGAATACTATATTCTTGTGGGCAGTGGCGTAGTGAGGTTCTAACATCAGGGGGAGCGAACACATAAAAAAAGGTGCCACCTGACACATCAAATTACTAATTACATCCACTTCCTCCCACTTCCTGCCCCCCTCAGAACCCCCAACACCCCCCCCCTGCTCCTTGTCCCCTGACTGCCCCATCCTGGGACCCCCCCACCCTAGCTGCCCCCTAGGATCCTACCTCCTACCTGTCCCCTGACTGCCCTGCCCCTTATCCACACCCCTGCCCCCAGACAGACTGCCAGGACTCCCACACCTATCCAACTGCTCCCCGCCCCCTGACAAGACCCCCAATATACACCAAGACACACTCCATAGTCCAAAGTGTGTGGATGGGGGGTGGGGGTGGAGCAAGGGACCACGCACAACTCCTGCCACTGAGGGTACATGAGTAGTTGCTTCTGCCCTAGCACCTGGATTTAGTGTTTAGCCAGAAGCCTTTGCGAGCAGGCAGAGGGATACTGCTGTCAAAGGGAGCGCTTGATTTTAGAGTCTGATCCAAACAGACGTAGCAGAGAGCACAACAATAGCTCTGCTTCTGCTATTTTAGTACAGAGCCCATAAACAAGAGAGGCAGAGATGTGCTTAATACAGGGCATGGGGTGGAGAGGGAGTGCAGACAAGGGACGGGGCACGGAGAAAAACCACAGAGACGGAGAGAAGGAGAAAGTGAGGAAGGAGGAGAAGCCGGGAGGCTGTCTCTCTGGAGGGAAGGCCTGGGGGAGGGGCGTTCGGATGTAGCATGTTAATGAGACCCTTGTAAACACAGGGAAAGCAGCAGGAAGGGGACTGCAGAGGACAAGTGGGGCTACTCACTCAGTCTTCCCTGTGGCATTGGGTAGCAGGGCCCAGGAAATGAAAATCTCTTAACCACACAGAACTGTTAACTGCTCCCAAATCCTTTTGTGCGATGCCTCAAGCAGGTTTGCATTGTATGACCCAGATGAAAAGCCCAGCAGAGAAAGCTTGCAACTGTCCCAGCTCTTTCAGCAGTGGGGCCTTTAAATCACTCGGGATGCATCTTCCAAATGAAATGTATTAATAATACAGCTCAGGCAAGCAGGCTGGGTGCTGTGCAGGCTGCCCGGGCTCTCTGATAGTACTTCACATTGAAGGCTGCTTTTATATGCTTGTGTTTTGCTGTTGGAAAGAGGCTCAGTTGTCCTCCCATATAACCCCACTTGCTCCCTGACTGCCCCAGCCCCTCTCCCCACCCTCCAGAAAGTCCCCCCCCGAACCATCCAACCCTCCCCCTGCTCCCTAACTGGCCCTCGGGACTCCTCTTACCACCACGCACCTCGAGCCACTGGTGTCCTCTGGAGCCCAAGTTAAACACGTGCCAGCGCACAGCCCCTCCCCCCACAGCAGTGCTGAGGCTGCTGGAGGCCCAATGGGAGCGGCTCAAGCAGGCCCCAGCGGCCAATCAGCAGTGCCACACTCTGCGGGGGGGAAAGGGGACGGGGAAAAACCCCGGACCTTTCTACCTTAATACAAATTCCTACTAAAGCGTCACTTTGGGGGAATGTGCTCAGTGGGGGAGCAGTGCCCCCCCCGCTCCCCCTAGTTATGCTCCTGCTTGTGGGGGCCCCTGCAAGACCTGGGGCAAATTGCCCCACTTGCCCCCCCCTCTGGGCGGCCCTGTGTAAAATCACAGGTAAGTATGACTGGTTTCCATACTTGTAAGTGTTCAGAGAGTTTGCGCTTAGCCTTCCAGCATCGCAACCACCACTTTTACAAAGACATAAGACGTTGTTTTTTAGCTCTGGTAGACTAAATGATATGAGACCTTGAAATTGTAACATTATCTGTAGAAAAATACCTAAAAATTAAAAAACTTAAATAATTATAATAAAAAAACCCTAGAGTGCCTCATATTAAATGAGGACATTGCTATAATAGGTATCACAGAAACTTGGTGGAATGAGGATAATCAATGGGACACAGTAGTACCAGAGTACAAAATATATTAGAAGGACAGAGCAGGTCATGCTGGTGGGGGAGTGGCACTATAAGTGAAAGAAAGTGTAGAGTCAAATTAAGTAAAAATCTTAAATGAACCAATCTGTACAATAGTATCTCTATGGATAGTAATTCCATGCTTGAAGAATAAGAATATAGCAGTAGGGATAGCCTACTGACCACCCGACCAGGATGGTGACTGTGAAATGCTCAGGGAGATTAGAGAGGGTATACAAATAAAAAAACTCAGTAATAATGGGGGATTTCAACTATCCCCATTGTGATGGGTTGGACCCCCCCATCTTCTGGGGTGCCATGTGATGTACTGGAGTCTCATTGAGCCCACCCATTCCACCAGCTTGGGCTCCCTCACCCTGTCCTGCTGCACATACAGGTAGGGACACACCCAGCTGTAGCATCACACAGAGCTGATTGCAGACTCTGTGTGGGAAGAATCAGCTCGGGAATTGCCCAGCACTCAGGTGCACACATCCTCTGGAGTGTAAACCAAAAATTATATGGCCTTGTGCTGTACAGAGATCTATACAGCGTAAGCTCATGAATTTCACTGCTCCCTCTCCCCCCCGCAATGTGGAGGAAGATATGCACAGCTTTTTGCCCCCTCCCCCAGTTATGAATAGCACAAATTGGGTTTTAGAATAAACAAAAAACAAGTTTATTAACTACAAAAGGTAGATTTTAAGTGATTATAAGGGGTAACAAACAACAAAGCAGATTACTGAGCAAATAAAACAAAACACGCAAACTAAGCTTAATATACTAAAGAATACTGGCTACAAATAATAACTTTTCACCCTAAATGTTGTTTTAAGCAGGTTGCAGAGTTTCTTGAAGGTAAACTGCATGGCTTGCAGTTTAAATCTCCAGGTATTCCTTTCACAGGCAAGATCTTTCTCACCTGGGCTCAGTCCCTACCCTCCTAATGCTTCCCCAGCTCAATTGCTTTGTTTCTTCAAGTGTTTTCAGCAGTCTTCCTTCTTGGGCGAGGAGGTACTGGAGAAGAACCAAGATTAACTCACTCCCCAGCCTTAAATAGGAAATACATATGGCGGGAACCCTTTGTTTCCTAGTTTGATGCTCATCCCCTTCCAGTGGAAAGATACCAGCAGCTCAGGATGGTATCCTGTACCAAGTGACATGATCACATGATCTTGCAGTGTTAAAGCAGCATCCCAGGAAGCTTTTCAGGAAGGTGGGAGATTACTATCTTCAAAGTCCTATTGTCCTTCCTAATGGCCCACCCAGGCTGATTGCCTATTGTCTAGTGGGGTTCCCCAGATGCAAGCACTTTTGTAATTGCTACACAGTCCATATTCCTAACTTCAGATACAGAATTGATACATGCTTTCAAATGGGATAATCATATCCGGTAAATCATAACCTTTCCAATGATACCTCACATGACCCATCTTGCATAAAACATATGTTAGTTATGCCATATTCATATCATAACAATATTTCTCTGAAGAATATGGGGCATAATGTCACACCCATATTGACTGGATACATGTCACCTCAGGACAGGATGTACCAAATGACTGGAGGATAGCTAATGTGATGCCAATTTTTAAAAAGGGCACCAGAGGTGATCCTGGCAATTACAGGCCAGTAAGCCTAATTTCCATACCAGGCAAACAGATTGAAACTATAGTAAAAAGAACAGAATGGTAAGACAAGGTATCAGTGAGTTCTTTCTAAATGTTTTAATCTGTGGTGGTCTGTAAATGAGTATCAAATCTGTCAGCTTTGGCTCTGATTTCTATTGAGATAACAGCTTCCAGTTGTTTTTAAAAAAAAATATTTCAGATACTTTATAACTTTTTATTTTTTGTAATTTGTTCCTGACTTGAAACTATTAATTAAATGAAAACACCAATGTAATAAAGTAGTTCATTGGTGCTATTTATATCTAAGTGTTTACTCATGGCCAGAAAGTAATTTCCTAGAACCCATAAATATTAGGACACATTGTACAAGATAATACCACAGCTATGAAGCAAGGCAGTCCACAGTTTACCACACAATTACAGGTGAATATTCTGTTAAATTTATATTTTGTTTAAAGGTTCTGTGAGTAGCTATAATACAATGAAAGAGCCAATGCACTTCTTAAAACATAAGTTTTCAAAGTGTACACAGCCATGTAAAATGCAGTCTAATTTTAACCAAATGGAAAAATGCAATTGTTTATGTAACCACAGTCACAGAAATTTGAAAAGTTTAATAGACTATTGAAATTCTGCTCTCAATATACCAGCAACAAGCACTCCCTGGATCAAAGTGCAACCCTGAGCACAGTGTGGTTATGTCTTCACTGCAGAGTTAGCCTGAATGATCCACACCTGGGTTAGCCTCGCCTGATAGTGAACAACCTCATTGCAAAGCCCTCCCTGAATGATTGGTCTTTACTGGTGCTTCACTCCCGTGTATGTGATGCTAGAGTTTCTAGCATATCCTATAGTTCTTTATGCTGCAGTGAGCCACTCTGATTCTTTACCAGTGAATTGTGGGAGAACTTGTTTGTCCTTCTGAGCACACAGGGTGAAATGTGGGAAATTTCCTTCCTCTTAGCAGTATTTCAAAAATATTGGATTCTCTTATGGGGGGAGGGATAGTTCAGTGGTTTGATCACTGGCCTGCTAAGCCCATTGTAGGGATCTGGGGCACAAATTTGTCAGGGACAGTACTTGGTTCTGCTGCAAAGACAGGGGACTGGACCAGTGGTTTCCCCAGGAATTGAAATTAGGGGGGGTGTTCGAAATTACAGGGGGGGTGTCAGGACCAATGAGATATATAAAAAAGATATGAATAAAGTAAATGTTTTGTTAAGATTACGCAAATGTAACATAAGAATAATGCAAGTTACACCAAAACACATAACAGGTCTAGATTTCTAAAAAAATATATAATTTAAAAAAAAAGTATTTAATTTAAATTGACTTTTGAAAAGTAAGCCATCATGGGGTAAGAGGAAAGTCCTCTCATGGATCAGTAACTGGTTAAAAGATGGGAAACAAAGGGTAGGAATAAATTATCAGTTTTCAGAATGGAGAGAGATAAATAGTGGTATCCCTGAGGGGTCGGTACTGGGACCAGTGCTGTTCAACATATTCATAAATGATCTGGAAAAATGGGTAAACAGTGAGGTGGCAAAATTTGCAGATGATACAAAGCTATTCAAGATAGGTAAGTCCCAGGCAGACTGTGAAGAATTACAAAGGGATCTCATAAAACTGGGTGACGGGGCAAAAAAAATGGCAGATGAAATTTAATGTTGATAAATGCAAAGTAATGTACATTGGAAAACAATCTCAACTATATATACAAAATGAAGGAGTCTGAATTAGCTGTTAACACTCAAGAAAGATCTTGCAGTCATTGTGGATAGTTCTCTGAAAACATCCACTCAGTGTGCAGCGGCAGTCAGTGATTCCCAACATTCTGTTTGCTTTTTTAAAAAGAACAGGAGCACTTGTGGCATCTTAGAGACTAACAAATTTATTTGAGCATAAGCTTTCGTGGGCTACAGTCCACTTCATTGGATGTAGCCCACGAAAGCTTATGTTCTTTTTGCAATACAGACTAACACGGCTGCTACTCTGAAACCTTAGCTTTTTTAAGAAAGGAATACATAATAATACAGAAAATATCATATTGCCTCTATATAAATCCATGGCACATTTACACCTTGAATACTGTGTGCAGATCTGGTTACCCCATCCCGAAAAAGACATACTGGAAATGCAAAAAGTACAGCAATGGGCAACTAAAATGATTAGGGATATGAAACAGGAGAAGAAATTAAAATGACTGGGAATTTTCAGCTTAGAAAAGAGACAACTAAGGGGGGATATGCTAAAGGTCTATAAAATCTTAACTGATGTGAAGAAAGTGAATAAAGTAAATGTTTTGTTAGGATAATGCAAATTTAACATAAGGAAAATGCAAGTTACACCAAAATACATAACAGATCTAGATTTCTAAAAAAATATATAATTAAAAAAATGTATTTAATTTAAATTGACTTTTGAAAAGTAAGCCATCATGGGGTAAGAGGGAAGATACTCTCATGGATCAGTAACTGGTTAAAAGATGGGAAACAAAGGATAGGAATAAATTATCAGTTTTCAGAATGGAGAGAGATAAATAGTGGTATCCTTGAGGGGTCAGTACTGGGACCAGTCCTATTCAACATATTCATCTGGAAAAATGGGTAAACAGTGAGGTGGCAACATTTGCAGATGATACAAAACTATTCAAGATAGTTAAGTCCCAGGCAGACTGTGAAGAGCTCCAAAGGGATCTCACAAAACTGGGTGACTGGGCAACAAAATGGCAAATTAAATTCAATGTTGATAAATGCAAAGTAATGCACATTGGAAAGCAATCTCAACTATACATACAAAATGATAACAAATAGTTAAGGCTGCAAGAAAATCACAGGCCACAATTTTGTTGGGGAAACTTCAACTTTTAAAGCACACTAACTTTTTGCAGTTACCGCAAATTTGAGTGATGTTGCAACCTTGTGCACAACGTTACTATGCCACTCACTCAAATTTGGGCTTGAAGTTTTGCACCAGTGTGGCTGTGCAATCCAGACAATGGGTTTTGCCTGCCCTTCCACCACATAGCATTCCTTCAGATTTCATGGTAAGTTGCTGCTGTTCTTTTAGGATCCAAAATGTATCTCAGGGTACTAACAAACAAAAGTTGTTGTTACCTTTGAGGTACTTTTATAAAATATCACTTAGTATTTAGAGATAAGCACACACGTTGATTTGAAAAGGAAAACACAATCCACTTTGGCTCCCCTTTGGGAAAGTGACCGCTGATTACTCAGAGCCACCTTAAGGCTTGGTGTGGGGCACTGATTACAGCTTTTATTTGCTATTTGTTACCAAAACAGATTTAAATCTTTTTCCATTCTCCTGGCTTTGACTGCCCTGCTGCAGCCACAACTTTGTTTTTTTTTAATTAAAAAACAACAATTTAAATCTTATAAAGCATTAAGTCACCTTAAGGATTAAATGCTAAATATCAAAATTAAACAGTACTAGTTTCTTTTGTTTGGCAAAAGTATTCTTTGGTTTTATAACCCCAAAACAACATCAATTTATTTTAAACTTATAAAACAAAGATTGTACACATCAGGAGTGCTCTTTAACAAATCTGACTAACTTTTTCTTAGTCAAATGATTTCACTTAAATAACCTTTTGCCTGGATTATTTACAGACATTCCTCAAGGAATGGCTGCAAAGAAACCAAGATTTTTCCTTTATAACATTTTTTTTATATATATATACACAAAGTTTTACTGCTTAATTCCTTCCAGTAACTACAGAGTTAACCTTTCACTTTTTTTTCTTTCAACTTCTTCAATCTGTGGTTGCCTGTTTGTCTGGGCCCGATCCTTTTTCCCTTGTTGCATTATTTTTTCCATGGGCACAGGCATTGTTTCACTACCAATTTAACAAGGAGGGTGGGCTTTTGACTAATCCCCCTTTTATTTATTTATACACAGATTTATATACATACAAATTTTTTTACATTTAGATACATTTTATTTAACAATAACCTTAATTCTTTATGTTCAGACTTAATACTATCTTTCCTTGAGGCGGTAACATCCCGTCAGCACCGGTGCATTGTAAGAAAGGATAATAGCAGGGTTAAGGACAATGGGAAAGATAGGGAGAACAGCCGTATTAACAGCACTATAAAATGCGGCCGTTACACTTACTGATCATAGGAATAATGACTTCTTGCTGAATGCAGGAGGTAATAACAGGTTGGATTTTTCCTTGGCCTGTTTTGATAGAGGGTACTGCTGCACCTTGGGAAGGGGTCTTGCTGGGTTTAGGTGAATCTTAAGGGGTTGGGCAGACCCAATGCACCCAACCTGATTGGCATGATAGGCTCACAAAGCCCACAGGAAGGGAGAGACCTTAACCAGCAGTTCCTGTTGCAGCGAGGAAGGGCTGGGGTTGGTTTTCTCCTATAAACTGCCAGGACCTTATTGTGAGCAGGATCAGGCACGTCCAGAGACACACCATCTGGGATACAGCAGATTATACAATTTAATTTACACAGCAAGTCTTTTCCCAGAAGGTTAACCAGTGAACAAGGACTGAGGAGGAAAACATGATAGTTAGAGGACCGACAGAAATGGTCAAAGGTGAAGAGATGGGTTGGGGCACAAGAACGTTGCCCACCCTTGCCACTTGTGGAGCGGCCAGGGCGGTAGGGACATTCCCTTTTCCAGTGGCATTTGCAATAGTGACACACGCCATCACTGGGACCCTGGGAAAGTGGATGGTGGGGACCTTGGTTTGGCCTTTCCCCTCTCCCCTGCAATGGGCAGCTATTGCAGGGTCCCTGCATGCCCTGGAGCTAGAGGGTCATTAACTTAGTTTCAGTGTGGCGGTGATAGTGTTGGGTTTTATTTAAATTCTTGTTTTTACTTTGTTTAGAGATGCTAATTTTGGCCCAATTTGCTTTCTTTGGGCAGACTGCAAGAACTGCTTTCCACAGCCTGTTTCTAATCCTATTTATTGTGTCCTGGTCGTGGCCTGGGTCCTCCATAGGCTGCCTGATAAAGGCAATTTAATATTTTCCTGGGCAGGACTCCCCCAGGAGTTGGTTTAAGTCTGCCCAGGTAGAGTTGTATCAGTGCATGACAGTTTTTAATTCTTGGAATTTAACAGGGTCTTCTTTTATTTTCGGAATTTTTTAAAATTAAATTAATTAAATTTAATTAATTTAATTAAATTATACAATTCTGTGGGAGACCAAGGTGCATGCACAGACACCAAGCGCCAATGCCCGGAGGGCGCAAGGGGAACCATTTCTCCAATACGAGGAGACACTGTCTGAGGGGTACATGTAAGGGCTTTTGATACTTAGGATGGTTTATATTTCTTGTCTTTGGGGCCTGTGGGGGCTAGGCAGCACTTCCTTGCCCAGTTCTGTCTGGGCAGAACTGCAGGCTAGGGTTACCACTAGTGCACCAGTTGCACTTGTTTAAAAATTTACAGGTTGAGGGACCATAATTTGAGTACATGTACGCGGCAGGAGTACCCTTCTCTGGCATGGGAATCTGCTTAGATTCCTCTGCCCCCATTATGTATACCTGACGGACAACCACAACCCAACTGACAGGCACCCACAAAGGGCTAAAGACAAAACACTTAACACATTGGCTAGCACAGTGGACAAAACATACAACATTTACCGTGTGCCCTTTCGCCTCCTGTCACCATCAGACGAGGCGTAACCCTTAATCTAGCATGCCAGCATTCACACCAGAAGGGTTGGACATAAAGGTGTGGTCCCCGCACACCCCCTTTCGGCAAAGAGCACCGGCCCGTCTTCAAGAGAACGGTGCTGCGTACCCTATTGCCTCCGGGGCCGGGCGGTTTCCTGGGGCTCCCCCTCTCTCTGAGTGGGGGAGGGAGCCTAGGGCTCCAGGCAGGAAACGAGGGAAGGGGACCCTGCGACCCTCACTCATTAGTCACAAGTGCCGGCACACAACTACTGGCCTTTAGTCCCAATTACTGGCGGCTAGTTTTACGGCCCCTCCACCACTGGCCTATTGCTGGTGGGAGCTTTGGCCAACCTTAACCTTAGGGCCACTCCGGGGCCTTTCCCCGGGGTCCGTAGTGGCCCTTTCTCCTTGGGGGGGGGGGTTCCAGCCCCGAACCTATGACAGACACAAAACAACCTTCACAACACACTGGCACACAGAACAGAGGTCTATCCACGACCTATCTAGCCACCCAGTAGCTCTTCCCGGGGAACCAAAACCAGAATCAGACAAAACAAAAGGGTGTCAGGCGTGTCTGTCAGCAAAAGGTTCAAATCCAGAGTGCAACTCACCCAACTCTGAGCCTACAGGCAAATCCTCCACCAGAAACCCACGATAGAGATTTCAAAAGGTCTCTTTACCTTTCAGATGGGCCCTGGGTCTGGTGGGAGATTGCCCGCAGTCCTCTGGTCTGGGAGAGTCTTCTGGGGATCCCGGACAAGCCCTCAAATTGTTGTGGAAAATTGGCCACATGGTTGATTTTGGATTAGACAGCCTGAGGCTCCTTTATTGATCAATCAAACATGCATGCATGGGGGAGTCAGCCAAGGCAGCCAAACCCCCCCGACAGATAAAATGCGAGAGATTATATAGGATAAAATCACAAAAATTACATATACTTCCTTAAAGTTTTATATCCATATAAGGAATAAAGCAAAGCAAGCCTTTTCTGTTTTTCCTTACATTTGCCCTTTGTGGTTTCTTGCTCTGTCCCCTGGCATCTATTAATCATAGTCTGTTACAAAGGTTAATTCTACTTTTATAATTACTACAGTTAGTTCTGCTTTTATGATTTCTGCCTACCCTCCTCCTTTTACTCCCCACCCCCCTTCCTCCAGGCCACACATACAGTTCACCTGACCATACATACAGTTCACTTGACCAAAGTTTAGGCCTTAGGCTATTTTCCTCCACAGTATTTACGTGCCAGTTATGCCATTCATATGCTTCTTCATGCTTCTGCCACCATTCCAGAGGACCTGCTTCCATCCTGATGATGCTCATTAAAAAAATAATGCATTAATTAAATTTCTGACTGAACTCCTTGGGGGAGAATTGTATATCCCCAGCTCTATTTTACCCGCATTCTGCCATATATTTCATGTTATAGCAGTCTTGGATGATGACTCACTACATGTTCATTTTAAGAACACTTTCACTGCAGATTTGACAAAATGCAAAGAAGGTACCAATGTGAGAATTTTAAAGATAGCTATATCACTTGATTGACCCAAGGTTTAAGCATCTGAAGTGCCTTCCAAAATCTGAGAGGGAGGAAGTGTGGAGCATGCTTTCAAATGTCTTAAAAGAGCAACACTTTGATGCAGAAACTACAGAACCCAAGCCACCAAAAAAGAAAACCGACCTTTCTGCTGGTGGCATCTGACTCACATAATGAAAATGAATGTGTCAGTCCACACCGCTTTGGATGGTTATGGAGCAGAACCCATTATCAGCATTGATACATGTCCTCTGTAATGGTGGTTGAAGCATGAAGGGACATATGAATCTTTAGTGCATCTGGCACATAAATACCTTGCATTGCCGGTTACAACAGTGCCATGTGAATGCCTGTTCTCACTTTCAGGTGATACTGTAAACAAGAATCAGGAAGTATTATCTCCTGCAAATGTAAACAAACTTGTTTGTCTGAGCAATTGGCTGAATAAGAAATAGGACAGAGTGGACTTGTAGGCTCTAAAGTTTTAATTGAAAAATACTATTTCTTTTTGTTTTTTACAGTGCAAATATTTGTAATAAAAATAAATATAAAGTGAGCACTCTACACTTTGTATTCTGTGTGGTAACTGAAATCAGTATATTTGAAAATGTAGAATATATCCAAAACTATTTAAATAAATGGTATTCTATTACAGTTTAACAGTGTGATTACTCATGATTAATTTTTTTAATCAATTGACAGCCCTAATTAATACATAATCTATAGATCAGCTACAATGTGTGCATTAACCAAGTTTACACTGTTAGATTTCCTTTACATTCATAAATTCCAAGGCTAGAAAGGACCACTGTGATAATCTAGTGTGACCTCCTATGTAACGCAGGCCATAAACTTCCTCAAAATAATTCCTAGAGCAGATCTCTTAGGAAAATATCCAATCTTGATTTAAAAATTGCCAGTGATGGAGAATGCACCACAACCCTTGGTAAACTGTTGCAATGGCAAATTACTCATTGTTAAAAATGTATGCCTTATTTCCGGTCTGAATTTATCTAGCTTCAATATCCAGCCATTGGATCATTTTATCCTTTTCTCTGGTAGGATGACGAGCCAATTGTCAACTATTTGTTCCCCATGTAGGTACTCATACACTGTAAGGTACAGGGGTGTGTGTGTGTGTGAATGCTGAAAAACAAGTATAAATGTGTGTGTGTCTGATCTATAAAACTAGCTTGAGTATATGCTTATAGCAGTTTATCTATACAAGATGGCTTGAATGTATGCTTAATTGTTTCGGGAAAGAGGAGGGATGAGTAGATGTTGGTATTGTGTGTTGAAGGGAACTAGCAGCATCCTTATCTCAAAACTAATCAACTGTTTTACATAAAATAGTTCATACTAAATCGTCATTTTGCCTACAGTCGGGAGTATTAAAAGAAATCTAACAATGTAAAATTGGTTAAGTTAGGCTGTGTATACATGCATGTCTGGTATAAAATAATGCTGAAAAACAAGTATGAACATGTGCATGTGTGTGGGTGACTTATCCATATAACAATATAGAACTATTTTGAATGTATCTTTACAATGGTTTATTTATGAAATGGTCTTATAGTTCACAAGTTGGCTTGAATGTATCCTAAATTGCTTTGGGAATAGAGCAGGGTCGGGTGCGGAGGCGCGAATGGTGCTGTGTATGTTTGTGTGTTGTATGCTTTGCTGAAATCTTAAGTTTATCTGTCCTTCAAAAACTTTACTAAAATTAAGAGCCTCTAATACAATTTAAGCCAATAGGTGCCAATTTCCAATAAATACAAAAGACAGTGAAGAACAACATTACTTTAAGTAGGAATAAGTGAAATTGTTCTAAAGATTAGGTACATCTTTCATTGGAGTCTATGTGCCAGTTTTTAAAGACAAATGCTAAAGGAATAATGTAGAAAAAGGAAATTTTATTCGTGGTGCAAAATTAAAAACAAGACTAATTGCGAAATGTACATAGGTTTTGTAAAAAGTTTGATAAAGAAATCTACATGCATGCTCCTTTTAGAGGGTGGGTCATATTTCTTCACATAAAAGCTAAAACACAAGGGAAAGAAGGGGTTAAGGTGGCAGCATGTGCCAGCATTCTTATCTCTGATCTTTCAACTGTTAGAAAACCTTTCAGATTTGTAATAAATAATAGAGAATTAAAATAAAAATAAAAGGCCTGCTGCCTTTGCACTCTTTAGGGATAATTGGAAAACCACATTTCAAGTTAAACAGGAATTGCTGCAATGAAATCAGAGAAGAATGTGTGGTAATTTTAAGGCTAACATTGGGAAATATTTGGGTGTAGCTCAGTGTTTACAATCCCCTCCCTAAGCACAAAGAGAGTCACGTCCCCATTAGAGGTGTTGAAACTGGTGATAAGTCAAGAAATTGCCAGACCAGCCTGAACAAACTACCATAATGAATAGGGGTCAGGGAGTAATTTGTTTTCTGCTTTTCTGGTGTCCATAGAGCACTATACACATAATGATATTTAAAGTATTCTTTCTCTTACGATTGACAATATTATATTATCTTATTTTTTTGTTCCGTTCCTTTCTTCCCTCCTCTCCCCTCGCAAGCCTGACAATGGTAAACTCCACATATACAAGTCACATGACTGAGTGAGTCTATAATACCAGATGTCTTACTGTTCTTGGTCACATTTGCTCTAGTTTTTGCTTGTCAGAGTTTCCAAACATCCTAAGAAGTTATTTGCCACTATGATTCCTGGAGGCTTTACCGAGACCAAGCCCGCGACTCCAGAAGTCCAAAAGATTGCTGACCAGGTGAGTTGCAGCCAATGAAAGATGCAAAACAGAAACTAGTTGATTAGAAGCATGTAGTATGTGGCATGGAAAAATTGCTTAAGAAGTGACTGTATTGACTCCGGTCCAGGAAATTCTTAGATTTGTATCTGCCAAGACCAGAAGGGACCATCTAGTTTCACATCCTGTATAGCACAGGCATAGAACTTTTCAATCTTTTAATTCATTTAATGTGGCCATGTTAATTTTGTATGGTTCTAGTTTTTTAATTAAAATGTCAAGTAAAGTGTGGTACAGAAGTCTAGGTTGATTGCATCAATGCTATTACCTTTATCAACCAAATTTATAATCTCATCAAAAAAAGATATCAAGTCAGTATGGCAGGATCTGTTTTCCATAAAGCCTCATTGATTGGCATTAAGTATATTATCCTCCTTTAATTCTTTATTAATCGAGTCTCATATCAGCTGCTCCAATATCTTGCCCAAGATTGATGTCAGACTGGCAGGCCTATAATTACTGGGTTATCCCATTTATCCTTTTAAAATATTGGCACAACATTACTTTTCTTCCAGTCTTCTGACCCTCTGCTTTCCAGTCTTCTGGGAGCTCTAGAGACATTCAGAGACATCTGTGGCACAGCTAGAAATATAGGAAAGAAAGAAAGCTCTAATGGTCAGTACTGGCATCTGAAGCGGAGTCTACACTGCCTAATTAACTACCAGAGCAGTTCCACTGATAGTAGCAGTGGTAGAAGCACCTGTGCAGACAGGGTTTTAGGTGTCTTTATAAGTGTGCTATTGCACTCTGATCTGTACAGAACTGGCTGACAGGGCAGTAAAAATATCAGTGTTCTGTCTACACTGGTACTTGGGCTAGTGGAGCTCCATTAGCAGTGAATTGGAGGTCCCATTTGCTAATACAGAGCAGGCCAGGGAGTCAGGCTTTTGTTCCTGGTGCCAGGGCCGGCTCTAGGGTCTCATTACTGGGGAGCAGAGGGGGCGAGTGGGTATTTCAGGGGTCCTATAAACAAATATCCTAGGAGTCCAGGGGCTAGTTGGATTCCTGGAAAATCTTGGATTTTAAGAAAGTAGAAATTAGCTACTTTGTCAGTATTTTCCTGTGATTTATAACTTTGGCCTTTCTGACAATGATTTAGGGCCCCTTGAAGGTTATTTGGGCTGGAGGGAGGGGGGGAGGGGGAAATGTCTTGGGCCTGCCTGGCTCTGCTGTGGACTCGCTGTGTGACCCTGGTCAAATCACTTCACCTCTTAGGCTTTGGCTACACTTACACTTCAAAGCGCTGCCGCGGCAGCGCTTTGAAGCGCTAAGTGTAGTCAAAGCGCCAGCGCTGGGAGAAAGCTCTCCCAGCGCTGTCCGTACTCCACCTCCCTGTGGGGAATAACGTACAGCACTGGGAGCCGCGCTCCCAGCGCTGGGGCTTTGACCACACTGGCGCTTTGCAGCGCCACAATTTGCAGCGCTGGAGAGGGTGTGTTTTCACACCCTGCTGCAGCGCTGCAAATTTGTAAGTGTAGCCAAGCCCTTAGTGCTTCAATTTCCTCAGCTGTAAAATGGAGGGAGAGAGCGGGGGATAACACTTCCCTTCCTGACATGGGGACTGTTTAATTCATATTTGTAAGGCACATTGAGATTCTTCCTCGAAAGACACTATAGACCTACAAAATATTACTGCTGTTGTGTGTATGCTCACTGTAGAAATGTAACGGATGGTCTCTGTCCAAAAAATCTGAGAATCCAAGTTTAAATGTGCACCCAGCATATGTCAGAAATGAGGCCGCAATTCTTAGTTTTCAGGGGACACATATATGGTGCAAAAGGTGAATCTTCAAATCAGATTTTGCTTTCATTCAGAGGGGTCAACTAAGGTTTTAAATTTACTCCCCTGTTAAGTGAGAACAGACTCTAGCCTTTGGAGGGCAGATATGTACCATACCTGAACTACTTTCAGGAAAGTGTCATGTACTTGGAATGATTTAAAGCAACAATTCTTAGCCAGGGGTCTGGGGCCCCCTGGGGGGCTGCCTAAATAAAACCAGAGGGCAGGACCAGCATTAGATTTGCTGGAGCCCAGGGCAGAAGCAAAACCCAAGCCCCACCACCCAGGGCTGAAGTCAAAGTCTGAGCACCTTAGCTTTGCAGGGCCCGTGTGGTCTGGGGTCCCAGGCAATTGCCCTGCTTGCCACCCCCTACCACCAGCCCTGGCTCTTAATCTACTGGATATACAGAAAAACACTTGTTGCACCTGTGTGGGCTGTGGAATTTTTATAGCATGGAGGGGGTGGGGCCTCAGAAAGAAAAAGGTTGAGAACCCCTCATTTAAAGCACTCACCTGTTCAGTGATCTTTAAAAATTGTAAACAAAATTATTCATTGCTCTTTATTTTCTAAAAGGTGAAACTTCTGTCTTGCGCTTAGATCTGTGTGTGCCTTGGAGAGGTAGATTTTGAATAGTATCTGGCATTTGTGAGTCAACTGGGAACTCCCTGGTATTCTTTAGCAATAAAGAGCATCTGACAACCAGACTGCTGACTAGAAGACTCATGGTGGCTCTCACCCCACCCTTCATGCACCTCTTTGTGGAAGGGAAAGTGGCTGCCAGCAGAAAAATGTCATTGTTGATTGGCTTAAATACATGAATTGCCTTTATTGACTACATGCTTTTAAAGAAATGGTCAAAATTCCCAATTAGCTAATGAATGAAGCAAACGGATTAGTGGTTGGTGCAGTGGGACTGGTAGTCATGAGACAGATGTGATTCCTGTCTCAGCCACAGACTCATTGTATGGCTTGACTTTGGGGAAGTCACTTCAGCGCTTTCTGCCTCAGTTTCCCCATCTATAATGCTGTCATTACATTGCATTTCATTGTAGTATCCAAATGCTTCTAGAAGAGGCTCCAAAGCAGACAATTAAAATCACAGCAAATGGAAATGATGCTTTGCCAAAAGCTCTTCTGAGAGGAAAGGATTTTAATCCTGATTTCCTCATTAAGTACAAGGCACTTTTCATCTGGCAATCTGAAAGCACGAATCCCAAGCAGAGATGGGCCCCTCCCTCTGGCCTGTCAGTCAGGTGCCTAAGTACCTTTATAGATCTGGGCCCTATGCCCTGCCCCTCTTCTCTCCATTTTACTTCCAGCTAGCTTAGATGGCTCCCCACTCTGCTTGCTGGCTTCTGGGAATCCCTTTCTTAGGCAATTAAGTGTCCCCATACAATACAGGGGGACCCTGGGTGCCTAACTGAGGGCTAAGAATTCCACTAGTCAGCAGGGTGCCTAAGATCCCTGGTGAAATCTAGCCCCGGCAGCCCTAGTCCTATCAATTTTGGGGAGGTTTTCTTGTAGCATTGTTGATCCCGGAGCATTACCTTAATTTCTGCCCTAATCCTAGCTGAGTCCAGAAACAACAACCAACAATACAATTTTTTAACAGGAATATATTACATATTAAATCTCCTTGTCCTACATCTGTTAGCATGAACCAAGGGCTTCAAACTGTCCATTGGGGGACTAGGCAGCTGGCTGCTTGACCTCCCTCAAAGGGATGGGCCCTCTCAATAAATAACTGATGGGTAAATAGTGCTTGGAGGTTGGGAAGGTCATGAATGGCAGAGGTGGGGGATGGCAGTTTATTTGTCTGAAACAAGGACAGCTGGCACTAAGGGAACACTTAATTCAACACTTCCAGAGAAGTGGAAAGCCTGGGGGTAGTGTGGTGAATCTGCTGAAAGCAGCAGAAAGGAAAGGTTCCATGGGAACTGGGAGAATAGTTAGTCAAGAGTGGGTGTATTGGGATTGTGGGAGGAGCATAGTGATTGCAGCATTTGGGGTGAGAGTGGCAGCATGTGAAGCACTGGAACAGCTGCTCCAGCGTTGACACTGAAGCAGAAGATGCTGCATTAGTGTGGAAGAGTAATGCAGAGGGGCCCCCAGTGAGTCATACCACAGAACTGAACTCTGACCAATGACCTCTACTGCATGAATGGATTAAGATATTAAGATTGTGAGGCCTGAGGACCCCAACCTTCTTTTGAACTGTCCCACAAAGGTTAAACTGAGAACTCCTCTGAACTGTTTAGTGAGCCTAGGGAATTTGTCCTTTTCTAGCAGCCTTAGTAAATTAGTATTTCATTTGCGCTGTGTGTCAGAGCTTTTGGGACCCACTAGCTCTTGCAGTCCATGTGCCTCACATCTGAAGTTTCTTTAATGCTTTCCTCTGAGACACAGTACATCTCTGTGTGAGAAGGGTTGATGTACCATAGCACTCCAATGACCCCATCTGGTGAGTGTGATCACAATAGTCTTAGGGAAAATTTTAAAAAGTCACTTAATTGTGACAGATATGACACTAACCTGCAATATCCTGGACAAACCATATTGAATTAAATTAGTATTATAGGAGTTCATTGAATTAAAAATGCAAAAAATTATGTATGATTGAGGGATTGTACATAATTCCATGGGGAAGGGGAACCACAGCCCTCTAGGAACTAAGAATAGTGTGGGGAGGTGAGGCAAATTCATTCAGATTATAACACCTCCAGAGAGGTACCACCACCTGGAGAGATACTTGCATTTACTGGTTCCAAGGATTCTTAGATAAATAGTTTAAACTGACTTGAGGCCTTTTTTCTGATACAGTAAATGGACAGGAACTTCTGCCCAATCCTTGTGGAAAGGTTGGAAGGACTTAACCTACCAGAGCCCTAGGTTGGAGCTGGGGTGACCTCTGGTAAATTTTCTAGCATGTGTGTAGGTTTTTATTGTGTTAATGTTTCCTGTATACTGCTTTTACCTTAAGAATAAATGTGCTTGCTTAGAAAGAGTTGTGTGATAACCTGTCGCTGCTGGCACTCCATGTTCAGAGCCTGTGGAGAGAAAGCAGCACAGACACTTGGCTGTTTAGGCAGTCTGGAGATATCACAGTGTAGATTAGGAAGCTGTGCAGCCTGAACTCCCTGGTCAGGAGGGAGAGAGACATGGGCCTTTGCCCAAGACAGGTGATGTCTGAAAAGCTGGTGGACACAAGGGGGGAATGCAGATGCAGTTGCCCTGAACTGTCACAGTGGTACTTAGCCTTTGAAAAGGTCATTGATAATGTCACTGTCAATTCACTGATGAGCCCCAAACTTCCCTTCCCTTCAGCTGTATGTTACAATAGGAAACACTCTTCATGCCACATATTTTGAAGTACTGGCACTGAATACATTTTAAAAATCCACAGTTTTTAAAGCTGTTCCCCTGCATAAACACATCTACCCAAACCTGCCTCTAGTGCGAGGAGTCTTGCCTTTGCCAGCTGTGTGCTCCCTAACACAACCAGCCTGTCAACCACTCAGGCGCTCTCCTCTGGGCTGTACCAGCCCTGCCATTGCCCTGCAGATTGAACATAGGTGCACCCCAGTCTCAGAGTCTCTTTGAAGTGTCCCTCCGTGGTATCCAGTCCCTGATCCCTGGACACCACAGAAATCCCAGTTCCTCCATTCCCAAAGGAACAGTGGACCCCAGGTTTACTAGATCACCGCACCTGTAGCACACCCAGCACTTCAGTTCACTTAGAGTAAAACAAAAGAAAATTTGTTTAAGAAAGAACAGATTAAATGGAAACAAGTGAGAGTGATGGAAAGAAATGGTTCCATATTAACTGCAAACTAGGGCCTACTCTTAAGTTACCTTTCCTATCTAATAATGTAGCTTCTTAGCCCACAGTTCAGTCTTTTGCTGCATTTGCTAGCCCCAAGGAGCCAGGACCCAATCTTTCATGAAGCACCCCTGCTTATCAAGGTGCCTCCTTAGTCAATGTATACAAAGCATTTTTCTCCACCCTGTGATATACCAAATCAGTCTTTTGTCTTTATTCACCAAACAGGGCGATCCACTCAATCTCCTATCATTCCTTTTCACATTCAAGTGGTTTCGATGCTTAGTTTGTCTTCAATGTTTTTTCCATTGATTTTTCTGGGTTGCTGCCAAGGCAGACAATGAGTAATGCAATACATAATTGGCTAGCACAGAATGGGCAACAACTCCTTCCTGCTTGAATTGTCCGTCACCGAGACACAGGGCCGCCCAGAGGATTCAGGGGGCCTGGGGCAAAGCAATTTTAGGGGCCCCTTCCATTAAAAAAAGTTGCAATACTATAGAATACTGTATTCTCATGGGGAGCCCTGTGGGGCTCTGGGAAAAATAAACATTTAAAAACCTTCCGTATCTCAGCACAAACCCAGTTTTGAGAACTTCTTTTCAAGTCACCTTTACAAGGTATCACTGGTTCTCAGCATCAGCTAGTGCTAAAAGGCTCTAAAGCTCATTAAAAGGGTTGGACAAATATTTTCTGTCAATTTTTTTGGATCAAAAACTAGGGGGTTTTAAAAAGCGGAAAAAAAATCAGACAATGTCTGCTCTCCTTCAAATTTTGTTGTGGTTTTTTTAATTGAAAAGCTGAAATGAGTCTGCCAAAACCTGAACATGATTTGGGGTTTCAGAAGTGTGTGGCCAAATATTTGCTGCTTGCTGTGTTTGATTGTTTAAAGAAACAATACCTAAATTCTGCTTTAAAAAAATCCAAAACTTTTGAACCACCTCAGCTTGTGACCAATGCCTGAGCCCATCCAATCAGAGATTTTTCCAGGTTTCTGATACTCTGCTGGCTTCCTTGACTCATATCCGTCTCCATAACTTTGGGTTCATTTAGGTTAGAACATAAGAACATACCGACAGTGGCCAATGCCAACTATCCCAGAGGGAGTGAACCTAACAGGTAATGATCAAGTGATCTCTCTCCTGCCATCCATCTCCACCCTCTGACAAACAGAGACTAGGGACACCATTCCTTACCCATCCTGGCTAATAGCCATCAATGGACATAACCACCATGCATTTATCTGTTTCCTAGAGTCTGGCTCCATGGGGTCCCTCACAAACTGACAGACCTGCAAATGCCCACGATCCAACCCCGCTTCCCCGTCTCCTGACCTCCCCCCAGAACCTCTGCCCCCTCCGGGTCCTCTGACTGTCCCCGGGACTCCCTGACGCTCATCCAACTGCCCCGGTCCCTTGTTGAGCTGTGTGGAGAAGGAAATTCTATTTTGCAGAGGATTGCAATAGGGAGGATGGAGCCCTGGATTCTGAGCCAGTCTGGCTAGTGGGTTGTTAGGAGCCAAGCAGGTGACCTGGCAGAAAACCAGGCAGGTTTAACTGAAACCAAACCAACTCCACAAAACACTTGTATTTCAACAAATGCTAAACTTCAAAGAAACACTTCACCGGAATATTTCTGACCAGCTCTAGGTTCTAGGACTGGGTGGGTTGCTGTGTTTAAACTCCAAACGCTTGGCCCAATCTGCTCCATTCCACAAGCAAAGTATTTGATCTTGAGAAGTATTTTTTGAGCCCCAGGGTTGAGTCATCTCTGGCAGCAATGCTTTATCACATGCAGAGAGAGAGTAAAAGTCTGCAGTGGCAGGGAAAAGCACCTCAGCTTTGTTTTGGATTTGGAATATTAACAGAGAGCCCCCAGAAAGAAAGCAGGGGTTTGTGGTTAAGGAGCTGGTTTGGAGTTTGCGCGATGTGTGCTCAATTCTGGCTGTCAGACTTTCTGTCTCACTTGAGGCAAGTCTTTTATAGCCCAGGCCTCAGTTCCTCATCTCTAAAATGGAAATAAATCTTTCTTTGTTGGTCTTGTCCATTCAGATAAGAAATGTTGTGGGGCAGGGTGTCTGTACAGTGCCTAGCATCATGGGGCCCTGATCTTATCTGAGCTCTCTAGGTTCTGTTGCAACATTAATAATCCCCCAAGAATGCACTCCTGTGCAGTAGCTGGTCCTGGATCTCAAGAGATGAAAAGGCAAGTCCAGCAACCTCCATGGCTATCTAGTGCCTATATCTTTTCATACCAAATTTCAAGGCAGAGAAATTCTATTAACACTCTCATTAAAACCTTGATTGTGATGGAAACACTGACTGGGCATTAGCTACATTGGTGCAAACCTCAACAGTGTAACTATAGTACAGAGGTAAAAGGACTCTTCAGTCCCCGGGAATCCATGCCCCTTATCCAACCCCCCAGCCCTGGTCGCGGCCGCTTACCCTCTCTCCCGGAGCCTCAGCGTGTGCATCCAGGAGTGTCCCTGGACAGTGCTGCAGCCGCATGCCTCCGGCGGAGCCTGAGCTCCTCCCCGCTCAGAGCCGCGTGGTAAGGGGGCAGGACTGTGAGCTCCAGCGGGACCAGAGCTCCTGCCGCTCGGCCTGGAGCTTGCAGCCCCGCCCCCCTTAACACGTGGCTCTGAGCGGGAGGAGCTCAGGCCCCGCCGGAGGCACGCGGCTGCAGCGCTGTCAGGGACACTCCTGGACGTGCACGGTGAGGTGCCGGGGGGCGAACCTCAGCCCTTCTTGTGGGGGCCCCTGCAGGCCCCGGGGCCTGGGGCAAATTGCCCCACTTGCCCCCCCCCTCTGGGCGGCCCTGCCGAGACATATTATTCCCTAGTCACTCACTTTCCCTCCAAGACCATAAAGGTATCATTTTCAGTACAGTTACATTATTCCTTAAATATCACCCATACACACATCTCACACTGATAATGGATATTGACAAGTTATACGTTTTCAACAGAGACCTCACATGCTGCCCTTTATGGGTGCATACCATGAAAGTAGTGTGTTAGGTGTAGTGTGTTAGTCAGGTCTAAATAGGAGTTGCTTGTAGAGAACAGCGAACCCTTTGCCAGTTGGCAGCAATGGGCCTCTGTATCACAGTGACCAAATGTCATGTGATGGCAAACTGGAGGTGGTGCCTGTTATATCCTTGGGGCAGCCGGTGTAGGAAGCAATCACTTGAGGCCAGAGAGCAGGCAGCTAACCAAAACCTCCATTTTATTTACATATCTACAGAGAGCTTCTCAGCCGGTTGAAACCGGTTGAGCTAACCCATAATAATCTAACTCAGTTGCCATAGCAACAAAACCATGACAACCAAATACACAACATATTCCTCCCCCCCTAATAAGAACATCCCCTAAATAAAACACACACTAGACTAGAGAAGGAGGGTAGACTGCCTCCATTCCCGGCTAAACCCTGGGGATTATTTTGCCCCATAACCGTGGGTTCGCCTTAGCTAAAGATCCAGCCGATGAGGAGGCCTTCTGTCTCTAGGTGGATTATGGCGAACTACTGGTGTTATTGCACCCGAAAGCACTAGGGGCTCAGGGTCCGCAGCACGAACAGGTGAGGAGGTGGTATCAGCTCGTGCTGGGCAAAGGGGTATCTCAGCCGCCGGCAGTAATGGAGGAGAACAGTCAGAAACAGGTGACTCGTGATTCGATCCCTCACCAGAAGAGGTGAAGTCAGACCCCTCAACTGCAGATGGGTCCTGAGGACTGGCATGACCTGGCAACAGCTGATCTACATGTCGCCGCCAGGTAAGATTCTCTGCAGTCCGGACTGTGTAGGAAACAGGTCCTGTTTGAGTGATGACTGTGGCCGGAACCCATTTAGCTCTGGAAGTATAATTCCGAGCCAAAACTGGCTGTCCCGGGCTAAAGGTTCGGTCTTTTGCTCTGGGTGCCCGTCTGATGACTTGATATTGCTGCTGATGTTGCACAATTTGTCGGGGTTCAGAAGGTTTCAGCAGATCAAAGCAAGTGCGCAGCTGTAGTCCCATCATTAGAAAGGCCGGAGATGCGTGGGTCGTAGCATGAGGTGTGTTTCTGTAGGAAAGTAAGAAGGTATCCAGACGCTTTTGAATGGAGTGTTGTCCCCTTGCTGATTTCAAAGCGTTTTTCATTGTCTGCACAAATCTTTCAGCTAATCCGTTGGTGGACGGATGATATGGTGCTGACGTGATGTGGTGTATCCCATTTGCTTTCATAAAATTTTGAAACTCCTGAGAAACGAACTGCGGTCCGTTGTCGCTCACAAGTTGTTCTGGCAGACCAAAACGACTAAAGAGTCCTCGTAGTTTTTGGATAGTACTCTCTGCAGAAGTGGACTGCATTACAGAGACTTCTGGCCATTTAGAATGGGCATCTATTGCCACCAAGAACATGCTTCCTTCAAGGGGGCCAGCAAAGTCAACGTGAATACGCTGCCACGGGTTTTCAGGCCAGTCCCATGGGTGTAGGGGTGCCCACTGGGGTGCATTCCTCACACCCTGACATGACATACAAGCTTTTGCCTTCTCTTCAATAGCGCTGTCCAGTCCAGGCCACCAAAAATAGCTTCGTGCAATTTCCTTCATGCGCACTATTCCACAGTGACCGGAATGTAGCTGTTCTAACATCTGTGATCTCAGTGGTGGTGGAATAATGACACGTCTCCCCCACAACAAACAACCAGATTGGACCGATAACTCCCTCCGCTTGGACATGTAGGGAACAAGGTCGGATGAGACCGGAGAGGTTTGTCGAGATGTTCCATGCATCACCAGGTCCATAACGTGGGACAATACTGGGTCAACGCGAGTTGCCTTCTTTATCTGAGTAGCAGTGATGGGTGTATTCTCTACCTGTTCAAAGTAGAAGATTTCCTTGTGGGCACTATCTTGGTGTTTGACCGGCAAAGGCAACCTTGAGAGGCCATCTGCATTGCCGTGTAGAGTGGATTTCTGATATTTGATTTCATATGTGTGTGCTGAAAGTAACAATGCCCAACGTTGCATATGACTAGCAGCTAATGGGGGAATGCCTGTGTAAGGTCCAAAAATTGATGTCAGAGGTCGATGGTCTGTGAGAAGAGTAAATTTTCGCCCAAACAGGTACTGATGAAACTTCCGAATTCCAAAAACAATTCCTAATGCCTCACGTTCAATTTGGGCGTAGTTAGTTTCTGCTTTGCTTAGAGTGCGTGAAGCAAAAGCAATAGGTCTCTCTTCTCCTGAAGGCATAATATGTGACACGACTGCTCCCACTCCATAAGGGGAGGCATCGCAGGCCAATTGCAGTGGTAAGGATGGATCAAAGTGCGTTAGAACTTCAGAATTTAGCAATGCATCCTTAGCTTTGTTAAACGCAACATCACAGGCTTCAGTCCACTTCCAGGCCTTGTTCTGCCCAAGGAGCTCATGAAGTGGTTTTAGCAGTGTGGCTAACTGTGAGATGAACTTTCCATAATAGTTCAGGAGTCCTAGAAATGAGCGCAGCTGGCTTACATTTCGAGGTGGGGGAGCCTCCACAATAGCTTTAACTTTTGCAGGGGCCTTATGAAGACCTGCAGAATCAATGATGTGACCCAAATATTCAACAGAGGGCTTGAAGAATTCACACTTGTCTTTGCGAACTCGTAGGCCATACTCTTCCAGTCTTTGTAGGGTAGCCTCTAAATTCTTTAAGTGATCCTCTTCATTTCTTCCAGTGACCAGGATATCATCCAGATAGCACTGAACTCCTGACAAGCCACACAAGATCTGGTCCATAGCCCTCTGGAACAGGGCGGGAGCAGATGTTATTCCGAAGGGTAGACGACAGTATCGATAAAGCCCCTTATGAGTCACAATAGTCAACAGCTCTTGGGACTTTTCATCGACGTGCATCTGTAAATATGCTTGACTCAGATCAATCTTACTGAACTTTTGTCCCCCAGCCAGGCCCGCGAAGAGGTCATCGATGCGGGGAAGCGGGTATTGCTCTGCACACAACACTGGGTTGACAGTGACTTTAAAATCACCGCAAATCCGGAGAGAGCCATCTTTCTTCACGATTGGAACGATAGGAGTGGCCCATGAGCTATGAGTAACTGGTATTAGGACTCCATTGGTGACCAGGCGCTCCAGGTCTGCTTCAACTTTTGGCCTGATGGCATATGGCACAGTTCGGGCTTTCAGATATTTTGGTGGACTGCCAGGTTTAATGTTCAATGTCACAGTGATTCCCTTCATACTTCCCAAATCATCTCCAAAAACAGCAGCATGTTTCCTTAGTATAGGGGTTAGACTGGTTTCTTCCTTAGTCAACCGGTGCACTTCTGCCCAGTTCAGTTGAATCTTCCCAAGCCAAGACCTACCCATTAAGGCTGGGTAGTTACCTCTCACCACAAACAGTGGCAATTTAGCCACCTGTCCATTGAGCTCCACCTTAACATCAATAGTGCCCAGCATAGGCACAGCTTCTCCCGTATACGTCTTCAGAACAGTTTTTGTTGCCTTAAGCGGAAGATGCTGTAGCTTTTCTTTATACACAGTCTCGGAGATCAGTGAGACGGCTGCACCGGTGTCCAGTTCCATGCGTATACGTTTGCCATCCAATAACGGGGTTACCCAGTATTCATGTGAGCCCATTGCCAAAGACAAAACATGCAGTGGCACTTCCTCTTGCGATGAGGTGTCACCTTGATCATCCTGGGTCTGCTCTAGGGTATGCAGGGTTCCTCTTTTTGTCGGCCAGACCACAGGCCTCTTTTTCTTTTGTTTACAGGCACACTCAATGTGTCCCTTTTTGCCACAGTGTCGACACACCAGGTCCTTACACCAGCATTCTGATGCCTGGTGACCCGGCTTACCACAGCGGTAACATTCTTGAATCTGCACAGTTTTGTGGGTCGGTTCTTGTGACACTTTTTGCACCCTAGGGGGTGCACCGATGTATTGTGCCTCCCTTGTAGCCAGTTCCATGGAGACAGCAATATCAACAGCCTTCTGTAATGTAAGCTGAGCCTCTGTCAGTAGGCGCTTCTGTATAGCTTCACTGTACAGGCCACACACTAACCTGTCACGCAGGGCATCATGTAACATTTCTTTAAATTCACAGTGTTCTGCTAGCTTTTTTAAAATGGCTACAAATTGTACAACTGTTTCATCTTCCTTTTGGTCTCTTTTGTGGAACCTATATCTTTCAGCAATTACCAGTGGTTTTGGGGAGAAATGAGACCCCAGGATTTCCACAATGTCACTGTAAGATTTAGTTGCTGGCTTAACAGGGTGTAGTAAGCTGTGTAGCAGGGAGTAGGTTTTAGCCCCTACAACACTTAAGAATATTGGCACCTTCTTCGCTTCTGTAATGTCATTTGCAATAAAAAAAGCTCAAAACGCTCAGTATACACATGCCACTGCTCTGTATTCTCATCAAAAGGCTCCAGGGGCCTGGTCAGAGTAGCCATGATTTTTAGTTTCACTTTCACAGTCAGTGCAAACAAGCAGCTTTTTTTCTTTGTTTGGTCTTTACCTTGACTTCTACTTCCTTCTGTTACTGGAGCAGCACCAGGATCCCACCTTCGTCGCCAGTGTTATATCCTTGGGGCAGCCGGTGTAGGAAGCAATCACTTGAGGCCAGAGAGCAGGCAGCTAACCAAAACCTCCATTTTATTTACATATCTACAGAGAGCTTCTCAGCCGGTTGAAACCGGTTGAGCTAACCCATAATAATCTAACTCAGTTGCCATAGCAACAAAACCATGACAACCAAATACACAACAGTGCCTCCTTTAAGAGGGAGCTGGGCCAGACAGACTCTGAGGTCAGTGGATGGACAGGGGTTTTGTGGGAGATGTTTGCAGAAAGCAGGAGCATCAGGCGAGAGGTATTTCAGGAAAGGCCAGGCAGCAATCCTAGTTTTCACAGGGCTGTGAACAGGGGCGGCTCTAGGAATCCGGCCGCCCCAAGCACGGCGGCATGCCACAGGGGGCGCGCTGCCGGTCGCCGGTCCCACAGCTCTGGTGGAGCTTCTACAGTCATGCCTGCAGGAGGTCCGCTGGTCCATGGCTCCGGTGGACCTCCCGCAGGAATGACTGCGGAAGGTCCACCGGAGCCGCCTGCCGCCCTGCCAGCAAAATGCCGCCCCAAGCGCGTGCTTGGCGCGCTGGGGTCTGGAGCCGGCCCTGGCTGTGAAGCCTGGCTGCAAGGAATTGTGGAGCCTAGGGAATAAGGCTGGAAGATCTGAATTGAGTTGAATTGTTTGTTAATAAGCAAGGCCCAAAGAAGGGAATGTCAGCCTATGTGCCTTGTGCATGTGACATGTCAGCCTATGTGCATTCTTTGAGAAGCTGAGAAGAAGAAACTGAGGCAGTAGACAAATGATGAGAAGGGGGTGTACTGACCCCATTACACCACCTAACCCTCTTTCTTTTTTTCTACAGGTGAAGCCACAGCTGGAAGAGAAAGACAAGAAGCCATATCCAGTCTTTGTAGCCATAACGTATAAAAGTCAGGTGGTTGCTGGAACAAACTACTTAATTAAGGTCAGTACTCAACAAAATCCCCCACTTCTTCCCTCATTCCTTAAGTGTTCTAGTTGAAGAAGAATGTAAGTATAATTTCGAGTGCCTTGAAGCAAGATGCTCAAATAGTGAGCAAACATTGCAGGAAAAGATCCCAATATGACTTTTAATCAAGGTAGGGACTATCTCTCGTCTGCTTCTGCAGTGCCCAGCCAGCACCTGTTGGGTGCTATTTTGCTACAAAAATAGAAAAGATAAACAGCTTGTTTTGTGAATCTCATTTAAATCTTATCTTAGTATATATAAAGCATGAGTCACGCTCCTATAGATGTATATCGTAAAATTTTAGGATTGCCCAGAGAGTGATCTTCATTCAAGACTCTCCAACTGCTTTCTCAACTGTCATCCTCAGAGCTGGCCTTAGCTGTTGTTTGAGCAGGCTGGCAAAACAATGGCTTTTCCTTCCTGCTGTCTCCATATCCTGAGAGGAAATAGAATCCTATTCACCATAATCAGCCCACTAGGCACAGGGCCGGCCTGGGGATTTTGGGGAGTGTTACTGAGAGGATTCTGTGGTACACACCTCAAACTCTGAGCAATTTTAAATACAGTATGTGTGTGGGTTTGGGAGGAGTAGATCTTTAGGTCCCCACAACCTTCTTCTGCAGAAGTACAAACCAGCCTCATGTTCCTTTCAGTCCTAGTGATCCCCTTACATTTTCCAAGGCTCTTTCTTAAGGGAAAGGGCTAGAAACTTTTTTTTAATCGTAGCGGAAATTTCCTCCCTTCCCTAATGTTTCCTCAAAACAGGCGGTCCTGTAGTCATAGGCTGCCTGGGGCCCAAAAGCCCAGTCTGCTCCTTCTCTCGGTGAAATGGTGGGTCTTTTTAGCTCTGTTATTGTGAGAAGGCCTTGTCGAAGGAGTTGGGTTTTCATTGTGCTCTGCACATTCCTGGCCCAGGTCTCATTCTGATCTCCTGTGGCAATGAGTCCAGTCATTTATAGCCATCTGTTAGGAATGTTCTGCCTTCTGCACCTGATATTTTCCCAATGAATTGCCAGTGGGAGCAGCTGTCTGAGGGACATGGATAGAGAGGATTTCTAAGCTAGGTGGGCATTGCAGCCCCTAACTTCTACTTGCTTAGTCAGCCACTGGAATTCACAAACCCTGAATTAAGTGTTCAGGCTCTGTACACAATGGATGGGAAAAGTTTGGAGCCTAAGGACAGGATCCACAAAAGCATGTGCACTGAATGAGGAGATGCTTAAGCTAGCCAATGGGAAATACTGAGGAGAATGGTGTCTGTCCTGAGTGCTTCCCCTCAAAGGAACTTGGGTATCTAACTCCAATCTGGAGTTAGGCACTGTGATGGGATCCCCTGAGTACAACCTGGAACTGGGGTATCACTCTCTAGCGTGGGCTGTCTCTCACAATGCTTTGGTACTGATAAGCAGCAAACCCCTCCAGGCACTGTTATCACTCAACACAAGAGGACATGGAGCCCCACACCCAGCTAAATTGCGTGAATGCTCCCTGAGCCTCTCGCGAATCAACAGAGAAAGGCACCAGCAAATCTCCCAAGCCCCCAGCCTTGCAGCTCAGAACTATACTGTCTTTTCCTGGTCAGAAATTTGATCAGTGTAAGTTTATTATCCAGTTTGCCCCTCCCTTGATGTGGAGAGAACACACACTAGCCTTTGTAAACTGAGCTGAGATTTCACAAGCACTTCAACCAAAACACACTGCTTTAGGTAAAATATAAAACAGATTTATTAACTACAGAAAGATAGATTTTAAGTGATTATAAGTGTTAGGCATAAAAGGTCAGAGATAGTTACCAAAGAAAATAAAAGCTAATCACACAGTCTAAATCTTTTATTAGACTAGGCAGTATTTGGATCAAGCAGTTTTCTCACCCCACTAGATGTTAAGTTCTTAATACACAGGCTTCCCCTTTAAGCCTAGGCCCACTCTCCTCAGTTCAAGGCTTTGTCTTCCCCATGTTCTTGTTGCTTCCAGCATAGGTGGGGGAGGATAAAGGCCAAAGATGATGCCACTGTCCCCTATTGTATCTCCTCAGTCCATGTGCCTGGAAGACACTTGCCCAGGCATGCCTAGTGGGCCTACCTGAGTCACAGGATTGAGCAAACCCCTGTTGTGGTCTTGTGCAACTGAGTCATAAAGTTGAGCAGTCCCCAATGTGCAGTGCTTGTGCAACTGTCATTGAATTGTAAATCCCTTGTATACAATTCCCCTGCTGGTCAATGGTGGGTGATGGTCATTCTACGCTTGCCTGGATGTTAGTAACCTCCTTTGTTGTGGTCCCTGGAGAACTAACATTGGGTGACTTCCAAACTCACAACATATAACACTCTTTCTATTCCACTAATATCTCTGGAGGATGATAAACAGAGCTACTTAAGTTAGATATTTTCAAATTAGCAGTATCAAATAACATACATCCAAGAGTTTTAAAAGAGCTGGCTGAGGAGTCCACTGGACTGTTAATGTTGATTTTCAATAAGTCTTAGAGCACTGGGAAAGTTTCAGAAGCCTGGAAGAAAGCTTAAGTGCCAATTCTTAAAATTGATAAATGGGATGACCTGGATAATTATAGACCTGTCAGTCTGACGTTGATCTTAGGATGCATAAACAGGCAAATCTCAAGTAGGAGTAGAGAGGCTATTTTGTCTCTATACTTGTCGCTGGTGCGACCACTGTTGGAATACTGTGTCAAGTTCTGGTGCCCAGAATTCAAGAAGGATGTTGATAAATTGGAGCGGGTTGAGATAAGAGTCACGAAAATGATTAAAGGATTAGAAAACATGCTTCATAGTGAGACTCAGAGCTCAGTCTATTCAGCTTAGCAAAGAGTAAGTTAAGGGTCATCTTAATTACTTTCTGTAAGTACCTGCATGGGGAGAAAACATTTAATAATGGGCTCTTCAGTCTAACAGAGAAAGGCATAACATGATCCAATGGCTGAGAGTTGAATCTAGACAAATTGAGACTGGAAATGAGAAGTATATTTTTAATGGTGCGAGTAATTAACCATTGGAACAATTTGCCATGGGTCATGGTGGATTTCTCCAGAACTGAACATTTTTAGATCAAGATGTGACGTTTTGCTAAAAGATCTACTCTAGGAATTATCTGGGGGGAGTTCTATGGCTTGTGTTTTATAGACCAGATAATCATAATTGTTCCTTCTGGCCTTAAAATCTATTAATCTATGAAAAAGCCTTCTCCTGGCATCAGGTGCCTGAGCTATTTCTTGCAAGACAAGGGGTGGCAGAAGTCTGACTTCCCACAAAAAAGCCAGAGGGGAAAGGAGAAATAGGCTGACTTCCTTACAACCTTTATGCCAGTGGCTAGGGTACTTTGTTTGGGAGGCAGGAGACTCTGGTTCAATTCCCCTCCTTTGCCTGGTGGGGAGAAAGGATTTGAAGACGGTCTCCACATCTCAGGCATGTGCCCTAGTTACTGAACTACAGAGTCACTCGCGCTCTCTGTTTGGGCCAGTGCATATTTAATTAGTTACAAGTGAAAAAGTTTCAATAGGAGACTCAGAGAGCGCCTCTGCCTCAGATTATCCTATAGCCCAGTGGTTAGAATATTCCTCTGACAGGTAGAAGACCCATGGCCAACTCCCTTTGGCTTGTCATGCAGAAAGGGGAACTGAATGGGGTCTCACATGGCCCAGGTGACACCACTGGGCTAAAGGTCATAAGGGAGGTTGATCTCCTCCCTGTTTTGTGGCGTCAGGTGTGCTCTGAGCACAGCTACTGGATCAGGCCCTGCAGGTAAGCTAGCAGGACAAAGCCTAGTATGAGAATCCCGCTGGGGGTTAGGTGTGAGTGGGATATCTAGGCACCTGCTTGAGACACTAATGATGTGCCCAGTGACAGAAACTTAGGTAACTAGGGGACTTTTTACAGCAAAAATTTAGGTGTTGAGGGAATATAGGCACCTCCAGAGTTACGTGGCAGCTGAGTGCAGATTTTGTGAATTCCAGTGGTGCTTAAATGTTGGGTGGTTCCATAAAAGAGAGACTTAAAAAAACAGGATTTTTTTTACAACAGGAGACAACTTGCAGGGGATGGGATTTGAATTTGTGTTTCTTACCTCCCATCTGAGTGCCCTAAGCAGCAGGCAGTGGAGTCAATCTCTTTGTTTCTGGCCCACTGATTATTTCTACCCAGTGGAACAGCTTCAAAAAGCGAGACAGAGAAACCTCCTCTTGAATACCTCATAGCCCACTGGTCAGAGCACTCTCCTGAGAAGCAGGAGACCCCAAATCAACTCCCTTCTGCATATCAAATGAGGATGATATTGAACCCAGGTCTTCCATATCCCACCGAGTTCCCCCAACCACTTGGACTAAAAGTTTTAAGGTAGGAAAGAACCATCTCCTTCTCCGGCCATTTTGTAAATCTATCTCCCCCACCCCCCAAATAATACAAATCAATTTGGAAATATTGAAACAATTTGTCAGCATTTCCAAAAAAATATTTTTTGATTTGAGAGACAGTCAAAATTCACAAAAACTCAAAAATAGTTTTGGTAGATTTGAAACTGCATTTTTTTGGTGAATAAAATATTTGTCTGAAAAATCTTCACCCAGCCCCAATGAAGGTGTTGGCTTACTTCACCCCAGCATTCAGCTTTTTTTGCTCCCCACCCCAGTGTCTTTGTATACAGCCCTGTCCTTCTGCAAAAAGGGTTAACTCTTTCACTGCCAGTTTAGGCCTGGGATCTGAGTGAAGTCAAGGAGACTTTGCCTTAGGAAAAACTGATTGAAAACTTTTGGGTTTAACTGTCAGATTTTTTGGAAAGGAAAGTCTTATTTACTTCACTCAGATCCCCAAGGTTATGTGAAAAAGCAGAAGATGAAGGGGTTGAGTGGGAAGGATAATTTTGGGTTAGGAAGAATATGACCTAAATTCAGCCCAGGTATAAATAGGTGCAACTCCTGGAGAAACCAGGAAGTGACACGTTCTTATGGCAGGGTTGAATTTGGCCTTGTGAGTGCAGGGATATCATTTCTATTTCTGCTGATCATCAGGAACACCCTAATTTAGACACACAAGCCTGTTTCTTCTCACACATGTGATATGAAATGGGACAGTCTCTACAGACCAGGTTTAGGGTATTGAATGGTATCGTGTGTGATTTCATTTTTATTTTGTAGCTATTCATAGGTTCAGCACTGCATCTCCCCAAACATCCTTTCATTAGAATCTGCTTAGTCCATGGCTGTCCCATTCTCCTTGTCTTTCAGGTCTCTGTCAGCAACAGCAATGATGAGTGTGTACATTTGAGGGTGTTCCAAAGCCTTCCTCATGAGAACGAGGGGCCCAGTCTTACCAGCTATGAGACTGGCAAAACCAAAAATGATCCATTGGAGTGATTTTGAATGAGATGCTTGGGAGGGCTCTTCTGTTGCTCTTTCTGCGGACTCCCAACTGATACCGCCTGTGCCAATACATGAATGAAAATAAAATGAATCTGATTTTGAAAACTAAGTTTGTGTTTCCGTGCTGCATATAACAGAAGGTCTGTCTTGATTCCAGCATGACAGACCTTGATTTCCTTATGACAGGCCTCCAAGGAAATGTGCTGGATCTACCCAAATACAAATGGTTCAGCACTGCATCTCCCCAAAACATGCTTCCATTAGAATCTGCTTAGTCCATGAGCTTGACTGTCCCATTTCTCCTGGTTTGCTGCTTCCTGCTAATAATACTACAAATATAGAGAACTAGAAGAATTCTTCTGCTAACTCCACCTCAAGTAAATCTTTCACAACAAAGACACTACCACTCACAACTACCACATCTCCACCGACAGTCACAAGAAAAAAAGTCATCTGATTGGACACCCCACAGTGGAGAAAAGCACACAGTGGATCATTACATCAATTGCTTCAGGAAAAAAAGTCAACTGTGAAATCCTCAGACATGCATTACCTCAGGGGTGGCCAAACTTACTGACCCTCCAAGCTGCATACAACAATCTACAACCCCACAGGAGGCGCCTGCCAGGGCCCAGTGTTTCAGCCCCGCTCTGGCTGAAGTCCTGAGACCCCCGCTCTCCCTGCTACAAGGCAGAGGTCCCGAGCTCCCCCCACCCAGTCTGGTAAGGGGAGAATGGGGGGGACATGGGGGGCTCTGCAAGCTGCACTTTAACAGTAAAAAAGCCACATGTGATTCATAAGCCACAGTTTAGCCACCTCTGCATTACATCCACTGCAGTCTCTGTACAACCCAGGGGATAGTCTCTGAAATCCAGCCACCAAATAATGATGAAATCAGTAGACAAAGGGGGCACTATTGTAGACCCTAATCATGATAACTGTTAACGAGATCAATAGACAAGTCTCTGACACCACCTACTATAAAGAACTAAAAAAGATTCCACACTATAATTCACACAGGAATTTAAAGAAACTATCAAATCTTTTCCCAAATAACTATTAACAAATAATGGGGGTGGGTGAGGTGGGGTGCAGGGACAGGGGCAGATGTGCCTGACTGAATGAGAGAGGACAGGAGAGATGTGCCCACCCCCAAAATAAACTATTCCATACTTCTCCCAGTCACATCTAAAAGCCCTCCAGGTTCACTCCCAGGTTCCTTCCCTCTCTCTCAGCCTATCCATTACCCCTGACTCCCACAACCCTTTGCACTGCTTCTGAGGGGTGTAGGAAATACGTTTCTGTAGTTTAAATGAATTACTTAATGTTCTGCATTAATATGCTTAGTAAGGATTCTATTTGTCAAAAAAAATTCCTGAATCTTTTTATTTGTCTGTATTGTTACAGACATACTCGCTGACAGGTATTCTGAAATAAACTACCAAAATAATTGAAACTGGTATGATTATATTGTGATATTTTGACAAATAATATACGCAGAATTATAAAATACTGTGCGCAAAATTTTTAATTTTCTGGCACAGAATACCCCCAGGAGTATAATAGACAAAGCTACTATATCACCTCTAGGCGAACACTTTTCACCAAGTGATCACTCCATATCTGATATTTCAAAACTCGTTCTCAAAGGAGACCTGCACAATACCTTATAATGTTGCTAGAAGCTAAAGACCGTGGATTTAATAAGGACGTTAATTTCATGGCTCGTTACAACAATTTGTAACAGCACCTGCCTGCTAACTCTTAATGGCCCACTTCAAACTCCTTTTACATAACAGTCTAACCTTTATTGCCCACTTCATTTCAAGTGGCCCCCTAAGACATGCATTACTTTTATGCTTAATAATAATGGTCCCAACTTGTATTTAGATTAGACACTCTGATTTTTTTCTTTCCCTTGACTCATTAGCTTGAAAGCTTGTACCATCCATCAACAGAAGTTGGTCCATTAAAAGATATGACTTCATCTACTTTGTCTCTCTCATATCCTGGGGCAACATGGCTACAACAAGGCTGTAAACATAAATTAAAAGTTGACAATGTCTCTTCTAACATACAAGCTCAAAATGCCCAAATACAATTGTGGGAATTGTTGCTATAGTGTAAATTTCCTGTTTGCGGGTTGGAAAATTCTCTCAGTCAGTGCAGTAAACACATTATTTTGTGTCCCCAAGCAAACACGCTTGCAGCTTATGTGAATGTGCAAATTGATGCTCAGAGTGACGTCAATATACCAGTATGTAAACGGCACTGAGGTATTTATGATCTCCCTGATGCTTCCAGGGATCCCACCACCACCTACACATTCAAACATGCTGTCTTATATCCTAATCAGTTGTCTATTTCAAGACCCGGAGCCCTAGATCTGGAATCCACATCTTGGTTTGTAGCTAAAGAATGACACATAACATACTGTGGTGGGCTTAGAATCATAGAATATCAGGGTTGGAAGGGACCTCAGGAAGTCATCTGGTCCAACCCCCTGCTCAAAGCAGGACCAATTCCCAACTAAATCATCCCAGCCAGGGCTTTGTCAAGGCTGACCTTAAAAACCTCTAAGGAAGGAGATTCCACCATCTTCCTAGATAACCAATTCCAGTGCTTCACCACCCTCCTAGTGAAAAAGTTTTTCCTAATATCCAACCTAAACCCTTCCCTCACTGCAACTTGAGATCATTACTCCTTGTTCTGTCATCTGCCACCACTGAGAACAGTCTAGATCCATCCTCTTTGGAACCCCCTTTCAGGTAGCTGAAAGCAGCTATCAAATCCCCCCTCATTCTTCTCTTCTGCAGGCTAAACAATCCCAGTTCCCTCAGCCTCTCCTCATAAGTCATGTGCTCCAGCTCCCTAACAATTTTTCTTGCCCTCCTCTGGAATTGTTCCAATTTTTCCACATCCCTTTTGTAGTGTGGAGCCCAAAACTGGACACAGTACTCCAGATGAGGCCTCAGCAATGTTGAATAGAGCGGAATGATCATGTCCCTCAATCTGCTGGCAATGCCCCTACTTATACATCCCAAAATGCCGTTAACCTTCTTGGCAACAAGGGCACACTGTTGACTCATATCCAACTTCTTGTCCACTGTAACCCCTAGGTCCTTTTCTGCAGAACTGCTGCCTAGCCATTCGGTCCCTAGTCTGTAGCAGTGCATGGGATTCTTCCATCCTAAGTGCAGGACTCTGCACTTGTCCTTGTTGAACCTCATCAGATTTCTTTTGGCCCAATCCTCTAATTTGTCTAGGTCCCTCTGTATCCTATCTCTACCCTCCAGCATATCTACCACTCCTCCCAGTTTAGTATTATCTGCAAACTTGCTGAGGATGCAGCCCATGCCATCCTCCGGAGCATTAATGAAGATATTGAACAAAACTAGCCCCAGGACCGACCCTTGGGGCACTCTGCTTGATACCGGCTGCCAACCAGGGGTGAGCTGGAGCCGGTTCGCGCGAACCCGTTGTTAAATTTAGAAGCGGTTTTAGAACCGCTTGTTAACTAGCTTCCCTGCGAGGGAAGCTTTGATGGGCTCTGCCTGGGAAGCCTGTAATTCCTCCTCCCGGCCGCCGGGGGGCGCTGCGCGGTGCTGCGAGAGCCATGTGAGCTGCCTCCTGGCCCTGTTGCTGCTCCTGCTCTTTGGAACTCTGGCCCTGGGGCTCCTGCTGCTGCCTGGTGAGTTCCCGGCTGCCTCCTGCTGCTCCCAGCCCCCCCCCCGTGTGAGTGTCTGCGCCCCTCCCCCGCCTTCCCTGCCCACAGCCGCCCCCTGCCCCACCCCCTGCCCACAGCCGCCCTCTGCCCGCAGCCAGCCCCTGCCACAGCCCCCCCTGCCTGCAGCCAGCCTCTGCCCACAGCCGCCCGCAGCCACCCCCTGCCCACAGCCACCCGCAGCCCGCCCGTCTGCATCACCTGCCCACAGCCAGCCCGTGTCACTCCCTGCCTCCAGCTAACCCTGCCCCACGCCCCTATCTGCAGCCAGCCCCACATCCACTGGTGCCCTGCAGTTCCCAGGGCAGTAACCCTGGACACCTGCTTTAATGAGGGGGGGGGCAGGGAGCAGCTGGGACCCACACATGTGCACAACCTAGAGTGACCAGACAGCAAGTGTGAAAAATCGGGATGGGGGTGAGGGGTAATAGGAGCCTATATAAGAAAAAGACCCAAAAATTGAGACTGTCCCTGATCACCACCCACACATTTGAAACGGAGCTCATTTCTAGTTCAGCCCCATCTTTTTAAAAAAGAACTTTAGGTAGGGTTAAAATACATCTGTATTTCCCTGGACATGTCAGGCTTTTCGGTTCTTAATCACCTCCTGGGAAAATATGGACGTATGGTAACCCTATTGGTACAAAAAATACATGCTGTCGCACATCCCTTAAATCAGAACTTTTTATAGGGAACCCGTTGTTAAATCAGAACTTTTTATAGGGAACCCGTTGTTAAGATTTTGGCAGCTCATCACTGCTGCCAACTAGACATGGAGCCATTGATCACTACCCATTGAGCCCGACGATCTATCCAGCTTTCTATCCACCTTATAGTCCATTCATTTCTTTAACTTGCTGGCAAGAATACTGCGGGACACCGTATCAAAAGTTTTGCTAACGTCAAGGAATAACACGTCCACTGCTTTCCCCTCATCCACAGAGCCAGTTATCTCATCATAAAAGGCAATTATGTTAATCAGGCATGACTTGCCCTTGGTGAATCCATGCTGACTGTTCCTGATCACTTTCCTCTCCTCTAAGTGCTTCAGAATTGATTCCTTGAGGACCTGCTCCATGATTTTTCCAGGGACTGAGGTGAGGCTGACTGGCCTGTAGTTCTCCAGATCCTCCGTCTTCCCTTTTTTAAAGATGGGCACTACATTAGCCTTTTTCCAGTCATCTGGGACCTCCGCAAATTGCCGTACATTTTCAAAGATAATGGCCAATGGCTCTGCAATCACATCCGCCAACTTCTTTAGCATCCTCGGATGCAGTGCATCCGGCCCCATGGACTTGTGCTCATCTAGCTTTTTAAAATAGTCCTGAACCACTTTTTTCTCCACAGAAGGCTGGTCACCTCCTCCCCATGCTGTGCTGCCCAGTGCAGTAGTCTGGGAGCTGACCTTGTTCGTGAAGACAGAGGCAAAAAAAGCATTGAGTACATTAGTTTTTTCCACATCCTCCTCTCCCCTGTTAGGTGAGCTGCAGGTGGGTGGGGTTTGAGAGGGACACTGGTGTTGCCATCACTCAGGGAGGCATTGCTGTGTTAGGGCCCCAGGCCCAGATTCTCAAAGGAAGTCAGTGGGAGTTAGGAGTAGGAGTTAGAGGCCTGGATACTTTTGAGGATCTGGGCACTAGACACAAAGTTGGTTGGATTTTTAGATAACGTTGACTTGACTCTTTCCCTTGGATACCACTGATAGTAAACCCCTCTCAGAATTGTGGGATGGGGAAGAAATGAACCCATGCTGGCAAAGAGAAGCACAGTCCACTGAGCAGTTGTCACAGCTATAACCAAGAAGGCCAACATGGAGCAGGCCAGTTCACAGCCACCATCACTCTCCATCCCTATCCCAGAAGAGCAGGGTGAGGATTGTTCCTGCTGTCTGGAATTCACTTGTCAATCAGGTGCGAGTCCTCAGGTTGTGCACACAAGGTTTCTGGTCAGGGTCGGCATCACTGAAAAGTAGCATGTCACCCAGTCACACTCTCTCCTAGGACATCGACCGGCACCTCCCGTCGCCTCCAGCACAACAGAATCTGATCTGTGCCACCGCCATCTTCACAGTCGATATCTATCTCCACTTCATCATCAGAGGCGGCTCCAGTCCCCAGCACGCCAAGCAAAATGCCTAGAGCCACCCCTGTTCATCATCATCCACCATCACCCTGCAAGTTTGCCTTCAACTATCTCCCACAGGCCAGCACCCTGCTCTATGTCCTTCCCATGGCTGGTAACAACAATAACCAGCACAGTATTCTGCTGACAGTCGCCCTCCCCCAGCACCATCTATGCCTGTCCCTCCCCACTGCATTGATGGAGCCAGGATGCCAAGGGATCTCACCTCAGGCCCAATTCTGCTGATGACGTGGCCCTTGACCAGAACCCCAGCATGGCTTTATGCTCTTTGTCAACCAGAACAAGGCCATGGTGTGGGGAAATACTGGGTTGAAATGGGAGCATGCAAGAGGCCTCACAATTGTGCAGGGGCACAGGGATCTAATAGCAAGGCCCACATGAGCAATTACATTCAAAGTAGGCTGGACCAGGCCACCTCAGCCTTGGCTGATATTGCAGAAATACACATTCCTAAGAAGTGCTAGTCACAAAGTACTCATGCAAACACATCCCGGTATCAAGTGGTACCAAAACATTTCTGAAGAATGGTACCCGAGCATCCCGATATCAAGGATGGTACAAAAACATTCCCCAAGGTTAACAGGAACACACTGACCCCTCCTAAAAGATGAGGTCAGGATGACAGTACATAATAGAGATGTTTTGATTGAACCAACATGTACAAGGTGATGGGTGATAACTAGCCACGTCAAAGGGCAGTAACTATGTTAGAGGCAGTATGTAACTTGTTTGTAACAGGGTATAAAGATTTATCTCAGAGGGAGTATCTTTGTCCATTCCCCTCCTCAGCTGGAAAGTCTCGCCATTCACTGAGCTGCATCCATTATCACAGGCATACATGTCTTAGTATCCTCGGAGAATCTGCCATGGGCTATCACCATGCTTTGTTGACAATAAACCTGGCCTGGCACCTTCGTACCTTAACGAATCTTGTGGTCATTGGACAGTTTGCTCAAGGTCTGCTGTGCCGGCTGTCTGTGGAGAGCTGGGGCAGCATACAGGGAGAACACACACATGCAGCTGAACATCTTGCTCACATGCTCAGGGTTTACCTGAGAGCCATATTTGGGGTCGGGAAGGAATTTCCCTCCAGAGCAGATTGGCAGAGGCCCTGGGGTTTTTTTGCCGTCCTCTGCAGCGTGGGGCATGGGTCACTTGCTGGAAGATTCTCTGTATCTTGAAGTCTTTAAACTATGATTTGAGGACTTCAATGGCTCAGACACAGGTTTGATACAGGAGTGAGTGGGTGAGATTCTGTGGCCTGCGTTGTGCAGGAGGTCAGACTAGATGATCGTAATGGTCCCTTCTGATCTTAAAGTCTATGATTCTATGATCTAACAACAGTAGCTAACTGATTGTCACACTATATTTCATGCATCATTTTTGTAGTAATTTTTCTTGACCTCAACACCCCAGATTTTTACCAAGACTTGCATGAGCAAGGGCAGATAAGGAGTAGGCTACCTTGTAGAAACATTGATCCTGGAATCATTTCCTTCTCTGCATCCAGAGTATTGTGAATTCCCCATAAAACCTTTGACACTGATTGTCAAGGTTTCCTCCCCTCTCTGAACTCTGGGGTACAGATGTGGGGACTTGCATGAAAGACCTTCTAAGCTTGTATTCCACAAGTTTAGGTTAAAAACGTCCCCAAGGCACAAATTCCTTTCCTTGTCCTTGGACGGTATTGCTGCCACCACCAAGTGATTTAAACAAAAATTCAGGAAGGGGCCACTTCGAGTCTATCCCCCCAAAATATCCCCTCAAGCCCCTTCGCCCCCTTTCCTGGAGAAGCTTGAGAATAATATATCAACCAACAGGTTAACAAAGTGAGCACAGACCAAACCCTTTGGTTTTTAGGACACTAAAAATCAATCAGGTTCTTAAAAGAAGAACTTTATTATAAAGAAAAAAGTAAAAGAATCACACCTGCAAAATCAGGATGCAGAGGACTCCCCTCTGGACTCAACTTCTCAGTTACAAAACACAGGAATAAAACTACCTCTTAGCACAGATAAAATTCACAAGCTAAAACGAAAGATACTTTAACACATTTCTTTGCCTTTACTTACAATTTTTGTAATCTTAGATGCTCATTTCAGGCAGGTTTTTAGGAGATGTTTTTTCTTGCCTGGTCCCTCTCTCGTCCAAGAGGGAACGAACAAAGGGAGAACAAACAAAACCTCTCTCTCTTCCCCCTCCTCCCCCAGATTTGAAAGTATTTTCTTTTCTTATTAGTCTTTGTGCTTGTTGCATGACTGAAATATACCCTGTGTTCTGTTTGTTTGGGGGACTGTGTGCTGACCATGTGTGTGCTGAGCCTAGTGGCCTGCTAGGCATGGCTGAGAGCTTCTTAACAAGGCTTTGATCCCTAAGCCCTTTAGCACCATCAACCCTTAACTAGGGGGTAGGGCTACTCAGGAAGACCAGGACATTAAAAAGCCCACTCCTAATTGACCAGAGGAGCTAGCAACCAGGAGCAGCTATCAGGGGAGTTTTGCAAGAGAGTTGTGTGGGGAATGGTTGGAGGAGGGGCACTAGATACACTTAACATTCTTTAAACTTAAAGCCAAACACCACCTGGTAAATACAAAACAACAACAAAGGAACCAGCTGCAGGAGTAAAAAGACAATGCAGGCAGAAGTCCAGCAACAGAGTGGGGGCTATCCAGTTTATTGCACCCAATGCAGCATGTATGCTTATCTGCCCTATGGGCAGGTGGTGTATGTGTGCATTCGGTGCAAGGAGCTCCTGGTCCTCAGATGCCGTGTACAGGCTTTGGAGACCAGAGTGGCTGAACTGGAGGAGCTGAGGGAGACAGAGAGGTACATAGATGAGTCTTTCCAGGACACCATAGAATGGTCCCACCCCTAGTCTGACAGCCTCTGTGCTGTTGAGGAGGATGAAATTCTCAGGGAAGGAGAACGTCCAGCTGGAGCAGAGGGAAATGATCCCATAGTTGGGACCCTCCTTCCAGATGATGTTGTGACTTGCCTGCCTGGTGTGAAGGTTGCGGATCTCTCAAGACATCTAGATAGTCTTGTGTATAGTGCTGGGAGGAACCCATGCTGGTGGTACATGTAGGAGAGAGGTTCTGGAGGTCTCTTCCTAATAAATGGAATTCCCTCCCCTGCACCAGTATCCTCTGTGCTAGAGGATACCACAACTATTTTTTTTAGATTTTTATCAATTTAAATTTTCACAGATGTGTGACATTATGAGTGAGTCAGGCAATTATTTAATGAAAATAGACATTGAGATTCAAAAAGTTAAAGTTTTATAAACTATTTTGTAAATGATCAACTTCACATGTCAAAGGATACACAGTAAAAATCAAATCAAGGAATTGTACTTGTCACTATTCATTCATTAGTTCATTTGTAATAAGCCTAATTCAAAAGTCTAAATTTTGACTTTAAGTTCTCAAGCCACATTTTTCTTATTTTGTCTAGCTGTATATTTCTATTACCAATGGAAATATTTTTCCAGTGGTTGTATGTGTACGGTGAAATCAATGTTTACTGACATTAACCAATAAAAATCGAATCCTTCCAAGTATAAACAAGTTTGAGAGAAAGAAACGGATCAAAGTTTTTCTTTGATTATACAAAAATTATGGTATGGCCATAGCAATGAAAAAAAATCCTGTAATTTGTTTGACCTTTGTAAAGTATTACAATTTCGTACAAAAGTAGTATATAAAAAGTAATGTACAGTTTAATTCTTGAACAAACTGACAGTTGCCAACTGACATGTTGTTTTTACTGTACTTTTAAAAGAAACTCAGGTACAAACACATGCATACATATACATTTATTTTATGAAACTAGGAAAGATGAAAATTTTGGGCTCAGTCCTGGGCAAGACCTTATGTTAATAAAGTAAAAAAAAAATTAACAGGATTTCATCTTTCTGCTGTCTGCCCTGTTCAACCAGGCTCAAACTGGAAATAAATTAATATTCATGGATTTCAAAACCAGAAGGGACCACACTGATCATCTAGTCTGTCCTCCTGTATAACACAGGAGCGAGAATTTTATGCAGTGATTCCTGTATCAAGACCATATCTTGTGGCTGAGCTAGAGCAGAGGTGTCAAACACACAGGCCAGATCCAGCCCCTGTGATGTATTTATGTGGTTCACATGATTTATTTAGATTATCCAGAATCTTAGCTTTCATTAAAAGCCCCTAAATTTCTAGCTCTCTTAGCTGCAGAGATAACCTTCTAAATATGAAACACATGTAACTGATGCAGTGATGGCTGCCTTGCTTCTGCAGTCAGCCTGAATCAATTACTTGCAGTGAAATTCCTCACCTCCTCTTAACTCAACTGAAGTACCAACTTTAAATAATGCTTATTCATTATCAACATTAACTATTGAATCCCTGATCAGTTATGCTCGGGAATGGGGGTTGGTGTGGAGTTCACTGGGATAGGAACTGGGAGCAGCAGCTGGGAAGGAAATACAGAGAAAAGAACAGAAGAGATTGACAGAGATGAGGAATCAGGAATCAGAGGGATAGCTGTGTTAGTCTGTATCCACAAAAACAATGAGGAGTCCGGTGGCACCTTAAAGACTAACAGATTTATTTGGGCATAAGGTTTCGTGAGTAAAAACCCCACTTCTTCAGAGATGAGGAAGGGGGAGAGGAATCGAGAAAGGAGGATGAGAAGGAAGAGACACAGAGGGCAGAGATAGCAGTGGCCCAAAGGGAAGCAGGTTTCTTCTCTAGGTGGTAATTTGACAATAAAGCACTGAAGAAATAATTATTAATACCTACTTAGTAAATAAAGGCCATATTCGTTGCTTGATTACTGTGCAAACCTCCGTCTGCTGTCGGGCCATTCCACCGCACATTGGTAGGGGGTATATATAGTTAGCCCACAGACCAGAATTAAAGATGGAATTTGGCTGTTTCCCCAAATACGTTTGAGATCCCTTGAGCTAGAACATATGTTTTAGAGAGACTTCTCATCTTAATTTAAAGACCTCAAGGGATGGAGAATCCACCACATCCCTTGGTAAATTGTTCCAATGGTTAATTTTAAAATACCCTATTACGTTTACTTATTTTAAAGCTGAATTCCCAAATGTCTTAACTTAGTAACTGAAAGATTGAAAGAAATAGCTGTCAACTATATTTTAACAAAACTGAACCAAAAGGCAACTTTAAAGCTCTCACCAAAATGCTACTGACTCCCAAGTTCTCTAGGATAAGTGGGGTCTGGCTGTTCTGCTCTTCATTTTATTACTTGATGTCCAGAGAGAGTAGGTGAGCAAGTGAAAGAAACATGTCTGGGCTGTCCCCTTTTATAAGTAAGCCTAGGACATAGGAGATGGAGACACCCACTCTCAGATATCATTGGCAGGTAGGAAATTGGGTCAGAATTCTGTAGTTTAACTTTTTTGTCCAGTAGATGGTGATAGTGTATTGTAAATAGTCCCTAGCTGAGATTGATTCATTTTTTTCCCTCAGCAGGAGAGATTTAAGATTGCCTCACGTTTATCCCCAAACAAGATTATTTTTAGTTATAAAACATAGATTCTCTTTCAAGAATTATTCTTAAAAATGTTAAAGAAAACATTTTTAAAGTTATGTGTATATTTTAGGTATGTTTCACCTTTACAGTTCATGTTTCACTGTTCATCTTAAGTGAGTAATTCTACTACTCCATCATTCTAACTCACTTCTACATTAAATTAATACAAAGGGAGAAAGAAAAAAAAGTAGTTAGTTATGGATCAAAAATACTAACTGCAGCCTAAAAGAACTATCACCTTCACTCAGGAAAGCTGGAGTTTTTAGCTTTGAAATGAGCTATAACTGTCACATTTCTTGACTACCTCCACTACACACAATACTTTGCAGTTTACAGTGATAACCTGTTAATCTGTGTTTTACATCTGCAAGGCTGAATGTCAGAGCAGATTGGGGGGTTGCAGAGTGAGCTGATTTTAACTTCAAAGTTAGATATTGTCTAGGGAAATGTACTGTGGAGGTGGAAACTTTATTCAGGATGCCTTTTAACAAGGAAAAATGTATGACAGAATGCAGTGAAAAGATGCTGATGCTGTCTTACAATCCTTATGCGTATAAAGAGATGGCATGGTAACCTGTTTAGCAGTGATTAATACCAGCCCATTGGCAGTAGAAGACTTTTCCATGGTCATTAAATTCCCCATAATAGTTATTCCCTGAGGCGATATTTTGGCAGTCCAGAAAGAAGATCTAGCTACTTAAGGTAGCTAAATACTTAAAGAGTCACTTGAGGGGATGGAGTGGGGTGGGTGGGAAGGGGAATGAACAGAACAGGGTAATTATCAAGTGATCCATCCTCGGTGGTCCACTCCCAGCTTCTGACAGTCACAGGATTAGGGACACCCCGAGCATGGGGTTGCATCCCTGACCATTTTGGCTAATAGCCATTGATGGACTTGTCCTCCCGGAACTTATGTCATTCTTTTTTGAACACCAGTTATAGTTTTGGCCTTCACACCATCCCCTGGCAATGAGGTCCACAGATTCACTATGCATTTTGTGAAGTACTTCCTTATGTTTGTTTTAAACCTGCTGCCTATTAATTTCATTGGGTGACCCCCAGTTCATGTGTTGTGTGAAGGGGTAAATAACACTTCCCTATTCACTTTCTCCACACCACTCATGATTTTATAGACTTCTATCATCACTCCTTAAATCTTCTCTTTTCTAAACTGAACACACAGTATTTTTGACCTCTCCTTGTGTGGAAGCTGTTCCATAGCCCTTCTCTGTAGGTTTTCCAATATATCTTTTTTGAGATGGGGGTGATGAGAACTGCACACAGTATTCAAGGCGTGGGCATAACATGGATTTATAGTGTGACATTATGGTATTTCCTGTCTTATCTATCCCTTTCCTAATGGTTCCTAACAATCTGCTAGCTTTTTTTGACTGCCGCTGCACACTGAGGAGACGTGCGAAGAGAACTATTCATGATGACTCAGCTAATTTAGACACCATCATTTTGGGGATTATATTTTCCAATGAGCATTACTTTGCTTTTATCAACATTAAAATTTCATCTACCATTTGTCTTGCACTCACCCAGTTTTGTGAGATCCTTTTGTAACTCTTCAAATTCAGCTGTTGATTTATGCAATAGACCCAGGGCAGTTGGGTACAACAAAGTAGTCCTGTTGGTATCCAGGAAGTGGGCAGGCACTCAGGAGATGCTCAGGAGATATCCATGGTCCACCCTGTCAAACGCCTTCTCCTGATCCAGGGACAGAAGGGCGAATGACAGACCATCCCTACACCTGAGCTCCAAGAGGTCCCGGACCTGATACAGATTATCGAATATAGTGCGGCCCAGGACGATGTAGGTCTGGTCTGGGTGGACCACGTCTGCCAGCACGGACCCTAGCCTCAGTGAGATGGCCTTGGCTACGATTTTGTAGTCTATGCTGAGGAGTGAGACGAAACGCCAATTCTGTAAGTTGCGGAGGTCCCCCTTCTTTGGCAATAAGGCGAGCACGTCTTGCCTGCATGAAAGAGGGAGGACCCGGCTCTGCAAGGACTCAGCCCAGATGATGACTAAGTCTGGGCTGAGGACATCTCAAAACACGCGGTAGAACTCCATGGTCAGCCCATCCATGCCCACAGATTTATTGGTGGGCATGCGACGGAGGGCTTCCGAGAACTTGGCCAGAGTGAGAGGCAGCTCTAGCTGGTCTTGGTTGCACGCACTGACTGTCAGAAGTCTGGCCGAGAGCACTCTGCAAGTGTTAGGATCGGTCTGATCCAGGGAGAAAAGGCCTGCGTAGAAGGCCCTGGCCCTCCTGCGCATCTCTGCCGGATCTGTGAGGGGGGTGCCATCCTTCGCCAGGAGGCAGGTGGCATGCTTCTTGGCCCCTCTCTTTTTCTCCAGGGCATAGAAGAAATGGGAGCCATGATCCATCTCCCGAAGGAGGCAGATGCAGGATCGAACAAAGGCATCCTGGGCCTAATGGTCCTCGACGGCCCGGAGCGCCTCCTGCTTTTCCTAGCACGCTCCTCAGAGGGACGGATCCTCGGGGCTGGTGGCCAGAGGCCTCTCCAGCTCTAAGATCTCCTGTTCCAATTGCTCTATCGTCGCATCTCTCTGTCGGCTGGTGCCCCAGGTGTAGTCACGGCAGAAGAGCCGGGAGTGCACCTTCCCCACGTTCCACCACCACTGCACCAAGGGAAAGGTGCACCTTAGCCCTCACCAGGCCAGCGAGAACTCCTGGAAGGACGCCACGAAGCCCACATCCTCCAACAGGCTGTTATTAAAGTACCAATAGGCCGGCCCAGCCTCTCCGTGCAGAGAGAGGCTGTCACAGTTGCTAGGTAGTGGTCTGAGAAAGGGGCCGGCCAGATGCTGGAGGAGTGGGCCCGTGAAAAGTGGCAGCTTGAGAAGTAAATGCGGTCCAACCGGGAGTGGTGCGACCAATGGGCCTCCACCCACACAAAGGTCAACGTTGAGACGTCGTCCGGGCGGTTGTCGCACCAGATAGTGATGGTTGACAATCTCCCAGAGGACGTCCGCGGTGGCTGGGCACTGCTCGGTCCCCGAGCGGTCCCGCTTCTCGAGGGTGGTGTTAAAGTCCTCACCCAGTCACTCGCGAGGATCCAAGGAGCCGAGGAAGGCGGACGCCTGCTGATAGAAACGCAGCCGCTCCGGGCCCGATGTCAGGGCATAAACACTAATGAGGTTGACCACTAGCCCGTCTATGCGGACCCGGAGATGCAGCAGGCGGCCCAGCACAACCTTGGCAATCCCCAGCAACTCAGGCTGTAGGAGAACAGGGTAGCCACCCCAGCCGAAGTGGTGGTGAGGTGGCTAAAATAGACCCTGTCCCCCAACTCCAGCTGCCAACTTGCTTCAGTGGCTGGAACTGTATGGGTCTGCTGCAGGAAAACCACAGAGTAACACCTCCCCCACACCACCCCATAGGAAGGAAAGCACTTGGCACCTGTGGAGACCCATCCTACAGTCCAGGGTGTTTAATGTTGCGAAGATCGTAGGTGCCATGGGGAGGGTTGGGGGTGGGGGGTTCCTCTCTGGCAGGGTCTGCCTCCCTTTACCCTCCCCCAGAATGGCCCTTATGGCCTGGAGGATTTGATAAAAGTCCCCCCAGAGCTGGAGAGTGAGCTGCAACTTGTTCTGGGGCCCACGGGCGTCCTGGAGAAACTCTCGCAGCCTATCGGGGGGTGGGGTTACAGCCCCCTGGCTGTCCTCTAGTGGGGCCCCTGTCGAAGCCCCATGGCCAACCAAGACGGGCAGACAGGGGGTGGACCCTCAGCATGGTGCCCAATGTGCCAGCACCACACAGCCCTCCTCAGACCCCAGCTCAGTGGGAGGCGGCGGAGGGAAAATAGCAGCTCCTAGGGGATCGGGACAGGGGAACACGAAGGCCGTGCCCTGGGGGTCATCCTCTGGGAAAGGGAAGGAGACGGCCCCAGGGGCAGCAAGAGTAGCATGGGAGGTGGAGGGGAGCGGGCCTGGGGGGCATCAGGGGCAGGGCAGGGGTCAAGAGCAGGATTGGGGAGAGGGGCAGATTTGGGACCAGGGTCCCCAGCAGCCGAGCTATTGGGGGATGGCACCTCTTGGTTAGGCTCAGGGGTCCATGGAGTGGGAATGAGGCTCTCGATGATACTAGGCTCGCGCTTCAAGGCAGGTGTTGTGGCTATTGCATTGATAGGTGGGGAAACAGCAGTGGGGCCCCCACCAGGGAAGAAGGCCGGCTGCCCTGCATCAGCGAGGGATGCCCCTGATGACTCAGGTCCCGGCCATGTGGCACTGGCCATCGCCTCAATAGGCTCAGCAGCCATTAGTGGGGGTTCCTCAGAGGCAGGAGTGGAAGCAGCAGTTAGGGGGAGAGAGCATGGGGGACAGGGGGACAGGGCAAGGTTGGCCAAATCGAGGTCTGCTGGCAGAGGGCTGGCGCCCTGCCAGGGCTTGGGGGTCCTGGACGCTCCTCCATGCCGGGCCAAGGGGCAGTCCCTCCCTATGTGCCCCATCGCCCGGCAGAGGTAGCACCAGGCTTCCCCCTTAGAGTAATGCACCTGGTAACGGGCCCCCTGGTAGGGGATTAGAAAGGATTCCTCGAGCGCCTCTCCATCACGTGCTGCTGGTGGCAGTTGAAGCTGCACCTACCTGCGGAACGAGAGGACATGATGGAGGGCGAGGTCTTTGCAGCTCAGCGGGAGAGGGCTGACAACAGAGATCAGTTTCTCCAGGGCAGAGAGGGGGTAACAGGGCGGCATTAGGGAGGGACGGTGGTCAAGACCAACTGAGCACCCAGATCCTCCAGCAGCTCCAGGGGGACGAACACGCTCCCCACTGCCAGGCTGTTCTCCACCACCTCCTGGGCAGTGGCCTCCGAAGTCTGGAAGAAGACGACCTTCCCCTACATTTTGGATGCTGCCATGATGGCTGTGCCCCCGCCCCCCCACCAACGCCTGCACGTAGGTCTCCATGTGGGGCGAGGCGGGCACCAGGAGCTAACGGATGCCATGCTTCCTGGTCAAGGTGGGGAAGGGGCCCCGGCTGCTAGAGATGGCAGCAGAGGCGATGGCCAGGAGAGATGATGTAGTGGCAGGCGGGGGAGTTGCCGCCACCTGGGTGTATGCCCAGGCAGGAAGGACCCCTGACAGGTGGTAGTGGTGACATCCACAGCAGCAGTAGCAACAGCTGGGGCTGGGGTCCCTCACTCCCCTCCTCTGGGGAGCAGGCCATCAGGCCCTCCCCCAAAGGGGCTGCGGCAGGAGCAGCAACAACCGGGGGTGGTGTGAGGGGGGGGGAGGCAATCCAGCAGCTAGGTAGCAGAGAAGAGTTGGGGGGGTGCCTGGCCTGGCCAGGGGAGTAGCTGGAGTAACAAGATCCCAGGGCCTAGTGAACTTCCCACCTCCTTCCAAGCCAGAGAACTACGGAAGAGGAGTTGAGGGCCAATCTACTGGCCTCTGGAGAAGAAGTTTTCTGTTCCCTGACTGACCAGAGTAGGGGCTGCTCCAGGCTAATGAGAACACCTGACTCCAATTAACCTGCTAAGCGTCAGGTGAGGTCATTAAGGTAATGTGAAAACCTGACTCTAATTAAGGCCCTTTTGATACTATAATAGGGCTCACTCCAGTCAGGCTGAGGAGAGCCAGAGCTAGCTGAAGGGCTGGTTAATGAAGAGACTGTCAAGCTATTGGTAAGGGAGCCCTAAGGTAAGGGTGAAGAAGAGAAGCAGGAGAGCTGTGGGGAAGTGGCTCAGGAAAATGTAGCAACTCTGGCAGGGAGTTGCTAGGGACTAGTGAGAGGCTAGTCACTGCAGTGGTTAGTGAGGAAATGACACACTCAGCTCACTGGCTTGTGGCAGCCATAGTGGGTTTCCTCAGACCCTTTGAGGAGAACTCATGTAGCTGATCTGATCTGGAGTGTGATTTGCCAGGATGACAAATTCTTGGCTAAGAGGAGGATGTAAGCAGGGGCTAAATGAATGCTTCTCTGACAGCCAGCTGGGAGAGGGAGAGACTTCAGTGTGTTTATGTAAATAGTTTGCACCTGCTGTGCCTAATATCCAGCAGATGCACTGTTGCCAAAGTGATCAAGGTTGGCTGGTGTTGGGTACAAATGACCTTAGTACTGAATGCAGGGGTAGTGAAATATGGTTACCAATGTTGTAATTATTGTAGGAATACAGGAAAGCAGGACTGTGCTGAAACTGTCCCAAATGAAGTGACCGTCCTCAGTTGAAAGAACCTCATTAAGTCAGGGGCTTGAATGTCAGAGACCTGTGAAAGTAAGAGGGGTGGGGGCTGGTATGTTAACCAGGGTCCTCCCCACTGTTCAATCTAAATAGGCTTCATTAGGAACCTCTTTGTTTTAATTGTTCACTCAGAGCTGAAACCAGTTGTCAATCTGACTGTGAACAATCAATTGAGATAACCCACTACCTTCTGAAATCACTTGTAGCAGGACTGTGTTTCCTGCACAGAGTTAAATCACTCAGACTGACTAGCAGGTGGCTGCTGGTGGGAACAGTGAGCTGGGGGGTGGGGGGGTGGCCGTAAGGAGCAGCAAGTAGGCAGCTGGAGGGAGCAGCAAGCTGGCAGAGCTCAGACAGTGGAGTGAGCATGGAGGCGTTTACCCCACCCTGCTCATGGCAGCAGGAGAATTCACACAGATGTACCTATGAACTCTGGGTCTGTGCTGACCAGGCACAACAACTGTGAGTGGGTCTTGGGGGAGGGACACACAACAAGAACTTGGGTGTTAGACTCAAGAACCTGAAGCAAAGAACACTGCCCAGGGTACTCCAGGGAAGGTGTCTTGCTCATGCTTTAATGTTTATGAATACCGCTAGTGCTGTTTTCTCAGGTTAATGCTAGGTTACTTTTATTAAAGAAACTTTTTCTACCTCCGACTCTGTGCTTGCGAGAGGGGAAGAATTGCCTCTTTGAGGTGCCTCTGGGGGCTTGAGCTGGTTTTGGTTATACTGTTGAAAAGGAACTCCCTAGATACTGAACCCAGCCCTTCTCGCTGCCCACTCCAACTGGGGAGTGGGCAGCAAGGGTTACATGGGGATCAAACTGTCAGGTGATGCCTCAGACCCCTTTCTGCTGGGGCAGGGCAGGAGGTTTGCATCTGTCACCCACAGCTTTAAAATCAGTGACTTTTCCAGTCAAACAGAGTTTGATGCTAAGATAGCAATGGATTCAGCAGAAATATCCAGCACCAGCATCTGTTTCCCTGCCAACAAGCCACCTTGGGGACTGATTTATCGTGGATGTCTATCTTTGCAAGGCAAAGGGCTAGGGATGTACTCTTTAAAAATGAAAGCCAGGATAAGAGAAGGTTTTATGAAAATTTTCAAAATCTGGTTTGGAATGGAAATTCCTTCAAGGAGTTTTCCTTTGTTTAAGGATTTTTGGAAAACATTTTTGTTTGTTTTAATTTCAACATTAGGGTTTTGTTATTTTTGTAATTTGTTTTTCTTCTTTCTCACCCTTTTTTTTTTCTTTTTGGTCACTGAATGTCCAGGGTTTGGTTTTCTTTTGTTTTTTAATGTCTTTCTGATTTTCCTTTTGCCACTCTGCAACTTTTCAGAAGTCAGAGAGGTGCATGGGTTTGTTCAGAGTTTTCTAATCAATCAGAAGCTTTTTATAAAAGTTTCCCGCTTTGAACAACTCTCCCCCTCCCCCACAAAGAAAACCAAACCAAATCATCACTACCGCCATCAACAACAACAAAAACTCCCCATGCCCCAAACAACATTTCCCATTTAAAAATTCCAACCATCTTGACTCAGGACTCCAGGAGTCCTGTGCTAATATCCTGAGGGTGACAATCTTCAGAGACATTCCCAGTTATACGCACAGCACATTACAGCACCTAGCTACATTGTGCCTCACATTCTGTTGGCACCACAAAAAGGACAGAGAGGGAGACACTGAAAAGCCATTTAGTGTTTATCCTTGGGCTGAAGCATTGCTAATAACACGAAATAGGGGATCTTTTCCAATTTTTAAAAACTTGGTGTGGTCTTTGGAGAGAGCTTTGGCCATATTCTGCTCTCGGTGACACTAGTGTGAATCCAGCATCCCTTGCATGCACTGACTCCCGGCTCACAGTGGCATAACTGAAGCAGCCCCTAGCATCTGATTAGGGCTGCACAGTGGTTTTTGGAGGCCTGGGGCAAAATCTGAAACTGAGGCCCCCCCACCCTTCCAAAAAAATTACTGTGGAGATGAAAGCAGCCCCGGTAAGAGGGGGGAGGAGTTGGAGACTGATCCTGCCTCACACCCACTCTGCAGCAGCAGCTCCTATTCTATGGGGCTGGGCCCTGCTCCAGGCATTGACCCCATGCATCAGGTTGCAAAGCAGCGCTCAGGTTCGGGCCACTGCTCCATCATGATGGAGGCGCAAATAGGCCAGACCTGAGTGGTGCCGCGATCCTGCGTGCCAGGTCACTCAAATTCCATGGGTTTGGAGGCCCTGTCCAATGTGGAGCCTGTGGAAAGCTGCCCTTTTAGCCCCCGTTCTGGGCAGGGACTCTGACGTATACATGTATCCAATAACATAGCTTCCCTGAGTGGAACACTGTTTAGAGAGAATGGAAAAATATCAGCTAAAGCCATTGTCATGCGGTATAGCTCTGTGCCTCCACAGGCTACTGCAGTGCTGGCTTTTCAGTACCCACTAGGGAGGTCTGCAGGGATCTGAGAGGTCACTTTTATCTGCATCACCCAATATTCCTGTTCAGGGCCATCTAGAGGATTCAGGGGGCCTGGGGCAAAGCGGGGGAGTGGACATACACACTGGGCGGTGCTCCGAGTCTGTGGCGGCGGCGGGTCCTTCAGTTGCTTCACACTGAAGGACCCGCTGCCGAAATGCCACCGAAGACCCAGAGTGACTAAAATGCTGCTGAAGACCTGGACTGCCACCGGGTAAGTAAAAAGGCGCCTATAGCCACGAAAGGGATTCTCAGCCAGGGCTTACAGGGCCCCTGCGGGGCATGGGGCAAATTGCCCCGCTCCCCCCCTGGGCGGCCCTATTCCTGTTGAGTTATACTTATGCACAGACCCACATCTGCTGTACTTCCCTGTGATGCCGTTCTGCAGTTTCCAGGAGCTGAAAAAATATGGGATGGGAATTGTTACTTTGTCCTGAGTTGTTGTTGTTGTGATTTGTTCTTTCATAGTTTCTCTTAGTAAAATGCCTGATTCTGAAACAAAACTCAGGCTTTTCTGAGTTATGACCAGGGGCAAGCTAAGGATCCGTCAGCGGCTGCAATGACCCTTAAAACAAGACGGCAGAGTTCGCAGTTTGAGGCTCTGATGGGTTGTACATGTGTGAGAGTAACCGCTGCCCTCTGCTGGGGCTCAAATTTATCACATCTGGCTCTTGAGCTTTGGTCCCGCAGCTCCAAGAACAGAAGTCTCATAACCTAAATGATGATTTCCCTACCCCCACCTGTTAGGAGTGGAGGGGCTTTTGCATCTGTAGTGCAGCCACTACAGCCCATGCATCACCCCCTCCCCCAACACTCACACACAGCGAGGAAGGGGAATCGCTGTGAAAGGTCCCACAATGGCAGACAAAGCTAGCAGTCACAAACTAATTCATACAACACAGATGGGGATATCTAGACTGGATGGTCCAGATAAACAATCCAAACCCCTTGACAGAGGAGAGGGGTTGTTCTGAGTCTGACTGGACTCATCAATGCTGCTCTCTGAGCCTTGCTGAGTTTCTGATCACACAGCCACTTTCTGTTCCCAGACCAGTGGATCTGCCACCTGGAGTCTGTCTTTGCTGCTCTGGGGGATTTTCATTGCCAATGACTAAGGTGGGTTCTTACTTTTCAATGCATAAGCCCTATCAGTAGCATTCAGGGTATCCTCAAGAAACAATGAGCCACTGTGCTCCTTAGTTTTGTCTAGGGGTACATCTTCACTGCAGAGTTAACCCAGGATCTTACTCAGCTGTTGCCCCAACTCCTCTGCTGTCTGCATGCAAAACCCCCTCACCCTTGTTTAGTGGTACTTTGAACCCTGGACTAGCTGGGGCTATAAAGGTTAGAGCCTGTGTGCCATGCTCCCTCCAGCTTGTAACCTCCCCACTTTGCAGTGGGGATGATGCAGGCTAAATCACTCACAAGCTGATAGTCCTCCAGTGCCATCCCACAATTCCACCCTGTGTGCCCAGAAGGGCAGACATTCTCCCACAATTCACTGGGAAAAATCATAGAGTGGCTCAGCTTACTGCAGCACAAAGAGCCCTTGGATGTTCCCCTAGGAGTCTTAGGCTACGTCTATACTACCCGCCCGGGTCGGCGGATAGCGTTCGACTTCTCGGAGTTCGAGATATCGCGTCTCATCTAGACGCGATATCTCGAACTCCGAATGCGCTCCCGTCGACTCCGGAACTCCACCACCGTGAACGGCGGTGGCGGAGTCGATGGGGGAGCTGTGGACTTCGATCCCGCGGCGTCTGGACAGGTGAGTAGTTCGAACTAAGGTAGTTCGAGTTCAGCTACGCTATTCGCGTAGCTGAACTTGCGTACCTTAGTTCGACCCCCCCCCCCAGTGTAGACCAGGCCTTAGCAAAACACACGGGGGAATGCTGTGCCAGTGAGGTCACAGTAATTTGGTTGGAGCTCTGCAGTGTGGCTGCTCACACCCAGGGTAGGCTTATGTGGGTGCTAGTCACCTGAGTTAATGTGAGGAAGATGCACCCTAGATATTTTCTGTTTTTCATATAGGACAGACTCTTAGGAGTGGCTGTGACACATGACCTTGGTGCATAAAGCATGTTACACGTGTAATCTGTACTTTGGCTAAAATCATGTTCCTGTTCTGAAGTCCAGGTTGTATGTACTCTGGCACAGGGGTTGTTGTAATGTGGTTCTAACTGTTCATGGTATGTTTCTACTTTGACTGATTTGGCTCAGAAACATATTTATGAAACTACTCATAAGCAAACCAACTCCCAGCATTTCTTCTCAATATAAACACTGGGCTATGGAGTTTTAGACAGTATTTTGGAAGCACATGCCATTGGGCCATCATCTTGCAAAATGACAGGCCCCTATGCATGTCAGTTTACATCGAGTGAGATCTTAGACTCTTTGTTCATCTCAAAATATTTCTGATGCTTCTGTGACAACTTTTTTTTTTAGTTCCCCAAAGCTCATCAATCATTTTTGCAGTAAATCAGCATATCATCAACAGTTAATATCACCCCACCCAAATGATCAAAGAGCTGCAACTTGTTTCATGCACTTTAGGTACAGAGGAATTCCTGAAGGAAAGTCATTTGAACATATAATTAAAAAAAAAAAAAAAAAAAAGCTGAAGGTGCAGTGTAGCAGGGTGGACCCTGCTCCTGCTGTGAAGGGGTTTAAAAAGTGGCCTGGCAGGGCTTGTGAGCAGTGGCTCTCAAGGCTGAGCTGATTGGGGAAGTGGCTGCAGCTGGGGGCCATGCCCCAAACAGAGCAACAGGGCCTTATAAGAAGGCAGGGACGCCAGAAGACGGACAGTCTCTCTCTGCCTTCAGAGAGAGATGGGCCTGGCTGCTTAGTAGCTAAACAAGGTACCTAGAGGGAAGCAGGGCTGGGGAAAGGCTGAGGAGCTGGGGAAGCTCCAGCCTAGAAAGCCCCAGGCTGCGGCCTAGCAGAGGGCTAAAGGTACTGGGGGTTGCAAGGGGCAACCTATGGGTAAGCAAAGGCAGCAGGTCCAAACCCCCTTTGCTGATGATGAGTACTGGATACTGCAGTCTGCCCCAGTGAACGGGGGCTAGATAGAGACTGGGCAGTAGCCACTACTGAGGCGAAGTGGGGATAGTAGGGTGGGGGGTTCCCGAGGCAGGGGAAACCCAGAGAGAAAAGGGGTTACTGCTGGGGGCAGCACCCCAGGTTAAAGGGGCACTGGGGTCCTGGGAGGGACATGGGGGGCCAGTACTAAACAGGGGGATCACCGGCCTGCAGAGGGCGCTCCAGGGCTGGAAAGAGCTAATTCCCCAGAGTCACCAGCAGGAGGCGCCGCAGGGGTGAGTCCAACCCAGGGGTCTGCAACCCGCGGCTCCGGAGCCGCATGCGGCTCTTCAGCCTCCTTGTTGTGGCTCCCTTCGGCCTTGACAAAAGAAAAAAAAAAGAAAAAAAAAGAACGGTTATTTATTAATTTAATTTTTATTTATATATTTTATTTTTGTTTATTTTGTTGCACAGTTATCTTGGAGTTCGAGGTGATACTTTAACATCAAATTTTTAAAAAGTTTTTATAATTTGTCAATTAAAATATGCATCACATCCATGTCTATAGCCCTCGCCTTTACCTGCAGGTGGCTTCTTGAGTGTGCGACCCCCGCGGTAAGCTAACCATGAATACATCCCAAAAAAGAAAAATCTCAGAAGAAAATAGAGAGTTTAATTCTGCATGGACAGATTCCTTTGCCTTCACTGCCAACAACGCTGGCTTACCTGTGTGCTTGATATGTGGCGAGAAATTAGCAAACAACAAAAAATGTAACGTTGAAAGACATTTTCAAAACAAGCACTCAGCATTTTCTGAAAAGTACCCAACTGAAGATGGGCGAAAGAGAGCGATTTCGGAACTACTACGGAAAGTTGAGCAGAGCAAACATACTTTCAAGAAGTAGATCAACTCTCCAAACTCAACTACAGCTGCTAGTTTTGTGGCAGCTCATGAGATCGTAAGGAGGGGGAAGCCGTTCACAGACCGAGAATACATGAAAGAATCGTTCATAAAAATATCAGAGCATCTATTCTCCGAATTCAAAAACAAACAGGAAATTATTCAGAAAATTAAAGAAATGCCTCTCTCTGCAAAGACCGTCAAGGACAGGACCATTAAAATGGCAACAAACATCACCAGTAAGCAAATTGATGACATCAATTCAGCTCAAACATATTCAATTGCCTGTGATGAGTCAAGTGATGTAAACGATATTGAGCAGACAGCACTGTTATGCAGATATGTGAACTCTGATGGGCCGCAGGAAGAACTGATTGAACTCATACCGCTAAAGGGCCAAACGTGGGGACAGGACATTTGTGAGGCTGTTTTGAGTTGTCTAAAAGCCAAAGGAATAAACACCACTCACCTGGTGTCAGTGTCTACTGATGGTGCACCCAGTATGAGAGGAGCACAGAAGGGCTTTGTGAATTTACTTCAAAAGTCGCTGGATCGAGAGCTGATGACGTTTCACTGCATCTTGCACCAAGAAGCACTGTGCGCTCAAACATTCCCCCCTGAATGTGTGGAAGTGATGAACCTCGTTATTAAGATAGTGAACAAAATAATTGCAAACGGGTTAAACCACCGACAGTTTTGTTCATGGTTAGATGAAGTCGAGAGCGCATATTTGGATCTCCTGCTGCACAACAGAGTTCGGTGGCTGTCAAGGGGAGACGTGCTGAAACGCTTCGCTGCTTGTCTGGAACATGTGAAAACCTTCTTGGAAAGCAAAGGCCTCAGCTATCCCGAACTGGGAGACCTCGATTGGCTGGAAAAGTTTTATTTCATGGTGGATATGACAAGTCACTTAAACATGCTGAATAAAAATCTTCAGGGAAAGGGAATCACGGCCCTGCAGTTGCTGGAGGATGTTCTGGCGTTTGAGCGCAAGATGACAGTGTTTGCCAGAGATGTACAGAGAGGTACGCTCTCTCACTTCCCCTCCCTGAGAGAGTTCAAAGAAGAGAACAATCACATAAATTGTGATTATTTACACCGTGCAATTATGGCAATGCAAGCTGCATTTGGAGAAAGATTCAGCGAGTTCGGAAAGGAAAAAAACACTCTGTCCTTCCCTGTCACACCACTGGACATCGACCCATCCCTGCTGAACATATCCGCATTCACAGGGATAAGTCAGCCCGATCTTGAAATTGAACTGGCCGACATAGCGGATAAAGACTTATGGGTGTCCAAGTTCAAAAGCCTGACAGCGGATCTCGAAGAAGTCGCCCGTCAGAAGGCCACTCTCGCTAAAGAGCACAAATGGAATGATATTGAAAACCTCCCCAAACCCGACAAACTTGTTTTTGAAACATGGAGTGCCATTCCCAACACGTATATGAACATGAAAAAGTATGCATTTGGAGTCCTGTCCATCTTTGGCTCAACATACTTATGCGAGCAAGTTTTCTCGAGCATGAACTTCATAAAGTCCAAATATCACTCCCGCCTCACAAATGAGAGCCTACAGTCCTGTGTGAAGATCAAAGTCACATCTTACAGCCCCGACATAGGGAAGATCAGCATCGAGCTTCAGAAACAGAAGTCACATTAAACAGGTGAGAACACTAGCATTTAATACGCTATTATTATTCAGAAAAAAAACATTTATTTCAGATCCGGAGCTGATGTAGTTTTTTATTGTATGTTCAGGTGCTTCGGTTGATTGCTGGCCGAGAAAGAAACCCGAAGAGGATGAGAGCACACTGAAATGGACTTGTCAAAAAATGTTCCTAATTTTATGTTTACTTTTTTAAAACTGCTAAGCTGCAACTATGTTTTTTTTATATTAAAGTGAGCTACGTTTTATTTTAATTTTACACAAATACGGGAAGGACTCAAAAAGGCCTGCATAGTTCAGTGTTTAATTTATTTCAAAGTAGGCCTACACATGCACACTGCACTTCTGTTTGTTGTATTCTGTTGTTGTAACAGGTAAAATTAAAAAAAGATTAAAACTTTTAAAAGTTTATAAGCAGTGTTATGTTTTGCGGCTCCAGACTATTTTTCTTTAGTGGAAGAGGGGGCAAAATGGCTCTTTTGATAGTAAAGGTTGCCGACCCCTGATCTAGAGTCTGCAGGGACTGCTCCTCTCCAGCAGACTTTAGTATAATTTTTTAAAATAGGGAATACATTCCCCCCATTTAAATATTGCAGGGACCATTATAATCCTCTAGACTGATTTCCTGCCTAACACAGGCCAGAGCATTTTATCCATTACTGCATTGAGCTCAACAACTTGTGGCTGAGGTACAGCATATCTTTGAGAGAGTGATCCAGGCTTGATTTAAAGACGCCAGTGATGAAGACCCTGTTTCATCCCTTGGTAACTTGGTCCAATGATTAATTACCCTCAATTCTAAAAATTTGGTTCTAATTTCAATGTATCTAGCTTCAGCTTCCAGCCCTTGGATCTTGTTGTGCCTTTGTCTGCTACATTAAAGAGTTAAGAAAACAGACAAATTATAAACCTAGGAAATGCAAAGTTAAGATCTTAAAAGAAATCGAGATATTTGGAAGTCTGGCAGACTTCACAGATAAAGTACGCAAATAACCTTAAGTTTCCTCTGTAGCAAAACGCAGACTGCCTTACCTATTCAGAACAGTTTCATATCACTAGTGACCACTGTAGTAGGAAGAGGGCCTGAGGCCTTGTCTACACTACAAGACTATTTCGAATCAACTTAGTTCGAATTTGTGGATTTGACCTTATGAAGTCGAATTTGTGTATCCATACTAAATACACTAATTCGAATTTCTGAGTCCACATTCACGGGGCCAGCGTCGACTTTGGAAGCGGTGCACTGTGGGAAGCTATCCCACAGTTCCCGCACTCCCCGCTGCCCATTGGAATGCTGGGTAGAGCCCCCAATGCCTGCTGGGGGAAAAAATGTGTCGAGGGTGGTTTTGGGTAATTGTCATTATTGAACCGTCACTCCCGCCCTCTCTCCTTGAAAGCGCCGGCGGGAAAATCTGTTCGCGCCCTTCTCTGGTCGGTTACAGCTCGGACGCCACAGCACTGCGAGCATGGAGCCCGCTGCGATCATCGCTGCACTTATGGCCGTTGTCAACTCCTCGCACCTTATCGTCCACCTCTTCCACAGTCAGCTGATGAGAAATCGGGCGAGGAGGCTCCGGCAGCGCGGTGAGGAGAGTGGCGCAGACCTCTCACAAAGCAGGGTACGCCGCGCAGTGGAGATCATGGTGGCAATGGGTCAAGTTCATGGTGTGGAATGGCGATTCTGGGCCTGGGAAACAAGCACGGACTAGTGGGACCGCATAGTGCTGCAGGTCTGGGATGAATCACAGTGGCTGCGAAACTTCAGGATGCGTAAGGGCACTTTCCTTGAACTCTGTGACTTGCTGGCCCCTGCCCTGAAGCGCCAGGACACACGGATGCGAGCAGCCCTGAGTGTGCAGAAGCGAGTGGCCATAGCCCTCTGGAAACTTGCAACGCCAGACAGCTACCGGTCAGTAGCGAACCACTTTGGCGTGGGCAAATCTACCGTGGGGGTTGCTGTGATTCAAGTAGCCCACGCAATCGTTGAGCAACTGCTCTCAAAGGTAGTGACTCTGGGAAACGTCCAGGTCGTCATAGATGGCTTCGCCGCGATGGGATTCCCAAACTGCGGTGGGGCTATAGATGGGACTCACATCCCTATCCTGGCACCAGGCCAGCCAGTATATTAACCGAAAGGGCTACTTTTCAATGGTGCTGCAAGCACTGGTGGACCATAGGGGACGTTTTACCAACATCTTCGTCGGGTGGGCGGGCAAGGTTCATGACGCGCGTGTGTTCAGGAACTCTGGTCTGTTTAGACGACTCCAGGCAGGAACTTTCTTCCCGGACCACAAAATAACGGTTGGGGATGTGCAGATGCCTACAGTGATCCTCGGGGACCCAGCCTACCCGCTAATGCCCTGGCTCATGAAGCCCTATACAGGCGCCTTGGACAGTGAGAAGGAACTCTTCAACTACCGGCTGAGCAAGTGCAGAATGGTGGTGGAGTGTGCTTTCGGACGTCTTAAGGGGAGGTGGCGGAGCTTACTGACTCGCTCGGACATCAGCGAAAAGAATATCCCCGTAGTTATTGCTGCTTGCTGTGTGCTCCACAATGTCTGTGAGAGCAAGGGCGAGACCTTTTTGGCCGGATGGGAGGTTGAGGCAAATCGCCTGGCTGCTGTTTACGCTCAGCCAGACACCCGTGCCGAAAGAATATCCCAGCGGGAAGCGCTGTGTATCCGGGAGGCTTTGAAAGCAAGTTTCCTCAGAGAGCAGGGTAACCTATGACTCTCCACTTGATTTTAAGAGAAGCTGATCCTGGGCCTGTGTCTCTATGTGTTGAATGAGATCTGCAGTTACATACCCCGTTCTCCAAGTTTCCCCCACTTCCAAAACACGTTTTAAAACAAATTAAACGGAACAGTTATTGTTAATAAATCTTTCTTTTACTTTGCATTTCTGTTCAGGGTTTGAAACATGGACGCATACTGTGCTGGGTACGGTGTGCACTGATGTACAGACCGCTTGTACAATACAGGAATGACATCCTCCTGCTCCTACATAGGTCTCTGGGGTGGGGGACGGTTTCAAGTGGTTGTGCATGTAGGGGTGGGTTTGCAGGAAGGGGCGAGTGGTGCCGTCTTTGGATAGGGATTTGGATGCAGGCTCTGGGCTGTGGGTTTGGGCGTAGGAAGGGGTGAGGGGTGTGGGGGAAGGGTGAGTATCTGTCCGTGGATGAGGGCTCTTGTTGGGGCTCAGGGCAGCGGAGAGGATCGCGCCTACGGTAGAAGTGCATGGTAAGGGCAGCATGCCTTAACATTAGGGGGTGGAAGGCGCTAGGACCGTGGACAAGCGTACACATCACAGAATGACCCGGGGCAGCATACACCACACAGAGTGACCCTGGTGACTACTGACTGCAGTCTGTGTGTGCCCTGCAGTTGATCCTGCCCCTGATAGTCAGTACCCTGCTAATGTAGGCTATCCCGTGCAATTATAAATCCCCTGCCCCCCCCAACATACACAGTCTTCTGACACGAAAGACGTGACGGAAAGAGTGAACAACAGCAAACAGCTTTTATTAATCTACTACATAGTGGGGTGATGAAACTTGGATTTGGGACTGGGTGATCCTGTAAGGGAAGCGCTTCTACACAGTTATAGCGTCAGAGGTGTGTGGTACATTAGCGCTCAGCTGTGGTGCAGTGACAGTTCTCACGGCCCCTACCGCCCCTCCGTCTTGTAATTTTCGGTGAGGGGGGGACAGGACTTCTTGGCGTTGGAGGGTGGTTGCAGATACAGTGCAGGGGGGCTCTCTCCTCCTGCCTGCGGTCCTGCAGAACATCAACAAGGCGCCGGAGCATGTCCGTTTGCTCCCTCATTAGCCCAAGCAGCGTTTGAGTCGCCTGCTGGTCTTCCTGCCGCCACCTGTCCTCCCGTTCGCTGTGTGAGCGCTGCTGCTGAGAGAGGGTCTCCCTCCACTGGCTCTGCTGGGCCGCCTCGGCTCTGGAGCAGGCCATCAGTTCTGCGAACATCTCTTCCCGAGTCTTTTTCTTTCGCCGCCTAATCTGAGCCAGCCTCTGCGAGGGGGATGCCGGGGCAGTCCGGGAAAGAGCAGAAGCTGTGTGATGGGAAACAGTAAGTGATTTCCTTGAACAGATACATGTTTGCGAACAGTGAACACAGTCTAGTCAGTTTCTCTGAACAAGACCATACAGGGCACCAAGTTCCACGAGATCTCAGGACAAGTTCGAGATTTCGGAATACGCTCTCATTGGCGGCGCCATTGCACAGGAGAGCGGACAAGCGGGGAGAGACAGCTGAATCCATCTTGCAGACAGTCCTGGTAAGCCTTAAAGTAGATCATGCTTATCAGTTAGTGGATAGCTGTGCTCTCCTGCTAAAGGCAATCTGGAAAGCAGAAAGGCTGAGCCTTTTCCAGCCCCTCCCACCAGTGCACGGGAAAGATCAATGTATGCTTGTTCTCTGTGGCCTCCAGCACGTGGCTGTTAAGCGAGGGTCGTTGTTATGCAACCTAATTTTAAACCATTAACGTTAGTAACAATACACTAATTGCCCTACTTAGATGCAGCCTGTCCAGAACGACATCACCCTGAGGCGGGTCACTCGGAGTCAGAGAGAGCGGATGCTAATGGAAGCCCTGCACAGACCAGGACCATATGCAGCAATGCTGGTGGAGGCGATGATTCCTCTCTACATTAGGATGTCCTGGCGCGGAAGAGTGTGCTTCCATGGAGCACCGAATAAGGCACCTCTCCCCAGGAACCTCCTGTGGAGGCTTTTCGAGCAGCTCTCTGAGAGCTTTGTTGAACTGTCCCAAGAGGATTATTGTTCAATCCCTATATGTGTGGACCTACTATTTATATAGTTTGACATTTAAAATTTTTTATATAGTATTTCTATTTTTTCTATACCTGTTTTTTAAAAAATAAAAGTTTCCATGTTTATAGCACTTACCGCCTGATCCTTCCCCTGATTCTGAGTCCGGGTTAACGGGCGGGGACGGTTGGTAGGGGATCTCTGTGAGGGTGATGAAGAGATCCTGGCTGTCAGGGCAAGCGGTATTGTGTTCGCTGTCGCCTGCGCCGTCCTCCACAAACCCTTCCTCATCTTCCCCATCGGCGAACATTGCTGAGGAACTGTCCAGGTACACTATGCCATCCTGAGAGTCCACGGTCACTGGTGGGGCAGTGGTGGCAGACCCACCGAGAATGGCATGCAGTGCCTCGTAGAAGCGGCATGTCTGGGGCTGTGCTCCGGAGCGTCTGTTTGCCGCTCTGACTTTTTGGTAACCTTGTCTCAGGTCCTTGACTTTCACGCGGCACTGCATCGCATCCCGGCTGTATCCTTTGTCTATCATGGCTTTGGAGACCTTCTCGAAGGTCTTTGCATTCCGCTTGTTGGAGCGCAGCTCCGAGAGCACAGACTCCTCGCCCCACACAGCGATCAGATCCATGACTTCCCGGTCAGTCCATGCTGGGGACCTCTTTCTATTCTTGGATTGCCCGGACTCCTCTGCTGGAGAGCTCTGCATCGTTGCAGGTGCTGCGGAGCTCGCCCCGATGTCCAACCAGGACGTCAGATTCAAAGTGCCCAGACAGGAAAAGGAATTCAAATTTTCTCGGGTCGTTTCCTGTGTGGCTGGTCAGAGCATCCAAGCTAGGTCTGCTGTCCAGAGCGTCAACAGAGTGGTGCAGTGTGGGATAGCTCCCGGAGCTACTAAGTTCGATTAGCATCCACACCGAGCCTAATTCGAGCTAGCCATGTCGAATTTAGCGCTACTCCACCTGTCGGGGTGGAGTACCAAATTCGAACTAAAGAGCCCTCTAGTTCGAATTAAATGGCTTCCTGGTGTGGACGGTTGAGCGGTTAGTTCGAATTAACGCTGCTAAATTCAACTTAAAGTCCTAGTGTAGACCAGGCCTGAGCCATAAGCCCTTGTATCAGCCTGGTATGAGGCCTGAGGCCTCTACTAAAGTAGTGGTCATGCTTTGTTGATACAAAGCAAAATTGGCAGAAGTCAGGCTCTGCCTTTGCAAGCTCACAGAGCCTGGCAAGAACAGGGCTGCTATTGCAGAAACACACATTCCTAAGAAGCGCTAGGCACAGAACACTCCCGCAAACACATTCTAGAAGGGCAGTACCAAAACGCCCTGAGACCAAGAATGGTACAAGCACGCTCCCCGAAGACAACAGGGACATGCTGACCCCTCTTACCGATAAGGTCAGGATGATGGATAGAGATGCTTTAATCGAACCAACATGTACAAGGTGATGGGTGGTAGCTAGCCACCTCAGAGGGACAATACATAACCTGTTTGTATCGAGGTATAAAGAGGCATCTCAGAGGGGGTGTCACTGTCTAGCTGACAGGACAGTGGAAAGTCCCGCCACTGACTGAGCTGGTCCATTGTCACAGACATACATGTGTTAGTGTACTTGTAACCATTGAGCTGGGACATTATCACTGTGCTTTGTCGACAATAAATCTGACCAAGTTCCTTCACTGAAAACCAAGTCTGTGGATTTATTAGGAAGTTTAATCAGAGCCTGCAGTACAGGCTGACTGGCCAGAGCCAATGCAGCGAGCAGGAGAGAACACACACACACAATCAACATCTTACCACAGCCACTAAAATTAGAGGTGTGTCTTGTAATCACACAGTGGTTGTTCTGACTCCTCAGAGGAAATTGCCTTTTCCAATTCCAGTTAGACAAAGGGCATCCTGAAGGCATTTGGTCTCCACTCCACATAGAGGGCCTGACCCTGAACAGAATTGGCAGCATTTAGTATCTTGAAGAACTGTCCCCTAGTCTTTCTTGGGCCAAGCAATTACTCAGGTGTCTTTACATACAGAGCTAGAGTGTCTATAATGGAGACATAAATCCAGCCATAAACCAGTGTTTTCAATATACAGTAAAAGCTGCTTTATCTGGCATGTTGGGGGAATGAGGGGTGCCAGTAAGTTAAAAATGCTGGTTAACAAAATGGGAGGGAGTTTAGGTGCGGGAGGGGCCTTGGGGCAGCGGGTTGGGGTATGGGAGGGGGTGCGGTGTACTGGATCCAGGGGGCACTCACCTCGGGTGGCTCCCCACAAACGGCGACCTGTCCCAGCAGCTCCTAGGTGGAAGCGCAGCAGGCGGCGCTGTGCACTGCCCTCACCCCAAGTGCTAGCTCCACAGCTCCCATTGGCTGGGAACTGCGGCCAATGGGAGCTGCGGGGATGGCACCTGTGGGTGGAGGCAGCGCTCAGAGACACCAGCACCTCCACCTAGGAGCAGCAGGACAGGTTGCCGCTTGCGGGGAGCTGCCCAAGGTGAACACCCCTCAAATCCGGCACCCCGCACCCCCTCTCACACCCCAACCTGCTGCCCTAAGTCCCCTCCCACACCCAAACTCCCTCCCACAGCCCGCCCTCCACACCTCCTCCTGCACCCCAACCTCCTGGCAGCCCCCTGTGCCAACCGGACTATAAACCAGAATTTCAATGAAGATCAGAAATGCCAGTTTATAGAGCTTTCCGGTTGGTGAAGTAACAGATAAAATGGCTTTTACTGTACCACCTACAAGCTGCACAAATACAGTGTTTTCACTGCAGATTAGATGTCCAGAACCATAATTTTTAAATAAAGTCCTTGATCAAAATAGAATAGCCCCCAAAATAGGAAGGAAAGATGGGTATGCATTGCTAAGGGGACAAAGTTTAGTTTGTTTGGGTATCTTAATTGAACTTTAGACTTTCACATAGCAGAGTTTCTTGTAAGTTTAACCGTAAGTCTGTATTTGCCAGCTTCCAAAGTCTTTTTTATGTTTGCCCTTCTTGAAATACTGTGTTGACCCTTTTAGGCCCAAGTAGTTAGCCAATATCTGGGGCCTTGTTGGGTTGTTTCTGTTAGAAAGAGAAAGTGATGATGGAGTCTTTGGGGCAATCCAGTTTATTTACAAAGAATGTACACGAAGTTCTGTTTCCCTGAGCACAGTAGGAACAAACACCACCAGGCACTTTCCTTGCTTTGAAATCCAAATCTGCCTTTCCAGCCAGTACCAGGACCCAAAAGAAGCTCTGTGTCTCAGCTTCCTGCCAAGGTCATGCTCAGCATTACGTTCTTCATAGTCTGCTGGCTTTTTGCATTCAGAAACACAAACAGACCCACACAGCTGCAACAAATATCCTAGTCACTTTTGTTGCTTAGCTGTTCCAGATAAGCCTCTCAGCCCACATGGCTTAGCTTCTGATCGGCCTTGCCATGCAGTCCATTGACTTGAGTGGCGGCTTCTTATACTTTCCAGCTATCACTACATAAAGGTGTATTTAATTGCTCCATCCATTTAGCTTAAAAGAAAGGTGCTTAGCACATGCATCAACTTTCAGATCTGTGATTGTCTATAGATCAAAGACCCATTTGGTGACACTCATTACCACTTTCCAGCATATAAATACATTCAAATCACTTACATGTCCCCACAAAATGAACTTAATGTTAATGGTTTTTGTGGGAACAGTGTTTAAGTTTATGGATGGCGTATTTGGTGTTTAAAAATTTCAGACATTCCAAGAGACTATGGCCAGAGATTGTAACCCAGGCCTCTTGGGGAGTCTCCAGGTGCACGGAACATAACGCTGTTATTGACTCCTATAGTGCTGTCTACAGCCTGGCCTACAGCAATGCTGCTGTTCCAGCTTTGAATTACACACAGTTCTGCCAGTAACCCTCAGCTATATCTACACAGGGCTTTTTGTGGGAGAGGTAGAGATTTTTTTTGGCTTCTTGCATTATCAACTAATTCTCTTCTAGGAATATAAGAACATAATAATGGCCAAACTGGGTCAGACCAAAGCTCCATTTAGCCCAGTATCCTGTCTTCCAACAGTGGCAAACGCCAGGTGCCCCAGAGGAAATGAACGGAACAGGTAATCACCAACCGATCCATCCCTTGTAAGCTTCTCTTGACACCTTAAAAACTGTTTCTTGGAGCAGCTAGTCCTGGAATCCAGAAGAGGAAAGGCAATTCTTGATTTAGTCCTAAGTGGAGGACAGAATCTGATCCAAGAGGTAAATATATCTACCCCTGATGTGCCACATCAGTGGATGAGCTTGTATTTCTCTACCAGTCATTACATTAGCATGAGCCATGAATTATTTATCTCCTAGATCATCCTGAGTTTGTTGGTTCTAAAGCAGAAACTCTAAAGAGACTGGCAAATAACCAAAATGACCGCCAGATTCTGCACACCAAGGGAATGTTCAATGTTGAAAACTTGGAATCACTGTGTGACATACAGAATACTCCGGAGTTTTCTCCCGCTACTGCCAACATGTTTGCAAATACAGATGTTTACCAGATCCTGAGAACCGAAATCTCAGCTGAACTGAGCACAAAAGCTGCAGGAGAAACATATGTCAAGAAAACTCAGCTGTTTCTGGAAATCCTTCCAACCATGAAACATGAGAAAACCAAAAAAGTGTTCAAAACCTTCAGGACAATGCTCGGGGAGAAATGGGAGATGACCGTGGCCCATAATCAGAACCCCAAAGGGTTTGGTACTTAAGATTCTTTTTGGAATGTCACCCAGCTGTTGCACCCCTTCCTCAAGGTGAATTTTGCAGCAGACTATGACCGTTATGCCAGAGTGTTTCAGCCATTTGCCACTAAAGATGACATTACCAATCTGAAAGGGGAATCTACTATTTACATGAATTTGCCTAATTCTGACAATGTGAAACTGGATGTTTCCCAGTGTTAATATTGCACAATGATGTGCTCTCAAAGAGATGCTGTCCGCCTATTTATTTGCTTGCATTTAATGTGGCACTGATTTGAAACAATTAATCCTCCACAGATAAAGCTATGTAATGCCCCCATCCATCCGGTTAACTCCTTTGTGCCAATCTCTTTATGAATTTGGATGGACAGGCTATCCTCAAAATGGCTTCTCCTCCCTCTAGGGCTCCCAGGGAAGGGAATCTCAATCCCTGTTGGTCAGGTTTGCTCTTCTTCCCAGGCTTTCCCCTGTCAGTCCTTTCACTCTGCCCTGCCTCTGAGCAGGCACACCTGCAATCCGTCCCCAGACTGAGAGGGGCCCCTGTTGTTTTACATAGTGCATCTCTTTCCCTCTTGCTTGCTGAGCAGACTCTGAGTTTGCCCTTGCCTTCCCCTTCCTACCAGGGCCAGTGTGCCTCAACCTGAGCTGCCAGCACAGAGTCCCAGGTGCCTAAGTAAGCTCCTTGAGGGTTACAGATAGATAAGGTAAAAAGGAAATATGGGGTCATCTATGCCTGTAACAAACGAGAAAAATCAGTGCTTAGAATTTTTCAAGGAAAGTAAAGACAGGAATGAAGAGGATGCAAGTACTGCAGCACTGAGGTCAGTGTTTGCGCTAACAGAATAAAGGCGCATGTAGGGGGATGGAGCACCCATGGAAAAAAATTGGTGGATGCTCAGCACCCACAAGCAACCCCCCAATCCCCTCCTCCCTCTCCCTCCCAACGCTTCCCACCAGCGGCGACTCAAATTAACTCCTTCCTCTCCCTCCCAGGGATGGGAGTTGGGCTGAGCGTGGCTGAAGGGACATGCCTGGGGCAGGGGACAGAGTCTGGGCTGGCAGTACAGCTCTGCCAGAGGGGGTGCAGGGAAGTCCATTGAGTCCCATCCCTTCCTCACCTGCAGCTGCAGTTACTGATGTTTGGTAGTAGATGTCTGGAGCCTGCACCGTGCCCACAGTTTAAATTCATCTTTCTTGAACACAGGTGATCAAAATTGTACACATTATTCAAAATGAGGTCTTACCAGTGCCTTGTACTTGTTTCAAGAATAAGCTTGGCCAATTAATGGAGGGAATGGTCTGATGACCTTGCCTACTATGGCATATGGCCCTTCTGCAACTGCTATTAGCAAATATCTCCTATGGCCAGAGGGAGTACGCTAATTGGGAAGGGCTCTGAGTTACTGCAGAGAATTATTTCCCGCATGTCTGGCTGGTAGGTCTTATCACTATGCTCAGGGTCTAACTGATCACCATATTTGGGGTCAGGAAGGAATCTTCCCCCAGGTCAGATTGATGGACATCTTAGGGGGTTTTCGCCTTCCTCCGCACCATGGGGCATGGGTCACTTGCTGGTTTGAACTAGAATAAGTGGTAGAGTCTCTATAATTAGAAATCTTTATATGAAGATTTGAGGACTACAGTAGCTCAGCCAGAGGTTACTGCCCTATTGCAGGAGTGAGTGGGCGAGGTTCTGTGGCCTGCAATGTGTCGGAGATCAGACTAGATAATTATGATGGTGCCTTTTGGGCTTAAAATCTCTGAGTTGGGCTGGATTCAGACTGGTGACCTACATGTGAAAGACCTAGTTCAGAAGGCTGGCAAACAAAGAATAGGAAAATGAATAAGTAGGACCTATCTACACTACAGTGCTACAGTGGCATAGCTACAGCAGTGTAGCTGCAGTATTGTAGTGCAGAGATGCCCTCAGACTTGTTCAGGTGATCCCAATGAAGGGCAGGAGGCGTTGCCTAAATCCCTGATCTGGAGGGAGAGAAATATGGGTTGCACCATGTGAAGGGTGAGAGCTAGAGCCTGAGATCTTAGTGGGGTGCCCTGAGCCAGCCACAAAGGGGTCGCAGGTGTAGTTACCTTGGGAACTGTGACCTGGTGGCCATGTGCGTGGGATCTGTGACAGTGAAGAGGAATTGCCAATACGTGCCAATGGCAGTTAAAGCAAGTATTGTAGGCAGAAAACACACAGAGAAAAAGTGTCTCCCAGAAGTGGTTAGAGGCAAAAAGGCATCCTTTAAAAATTGGAAGTTAAATTCTACTGAGGAAAATGGAAAGAAGCATAATCTCTCACAGGTCAAGTGTAAAAATATAATTAGGCCGGCCAAAAAAGAATTTGAAAAGCAACTAGCCAAAGACCCAAAAATTAACAGCAAATTTTTAAAAAGTACATCAGAAGCAGAAAAGTGGGGCTACTGGACAATCGTAGTGGCAAAGGAGTACTCAAGGAAGACAATGTCGTTACAGATAAACTAAATGAATTATTTGCTTCAGTCTTCATTGCAGAGGATGTGAGGGAGATTCCCACACCTTTAACCATTCTTTTTAGGTGGTAAACCTGAGGAACTGTCCCAGACTGTGGTATCCCTAGAGGAGATTTTGAAATAAATTGATTACAAATCTGGATGACTGGGCAACAAAATGGCAGATGAAATTCAATGTTGATAACATTGGAAAACATAATTCCAACTATATTTACAAAATGATGGATGGGGTCTAAATAAGCTGTTACCACTCAAGGAAGTGATCTTGGAGTCTTTGCAGATAGTTCTCTGAAAACATCTCATCAATGTGCAGCAGTGTTAAGAAAAACCTAACAGAATGTTAGGAACCATTAGAAAAGGGCTAAATAATAAGACAGAAACTATCAAAATGACACTATATAAATCCATGGTACGTCCACACCTCCAGTACCACGTGCAGTTCTGGTCGCCCCATCGCAACAAAGATATATTAGAATTGGAGAAGGTACAGAGAGGGGCAACAAAAATGATTAGGGGTATGGAACAATTTCTGTATGAGGAGAGATTAAAAAAACTCGGACTTTTCATCTTGGGAAAGAGATGACTATAAAGTCTTGGTGTGGAGAAAGTGCATAGAGAAGTATTATGTACCCCTTCAAATAACATAAGAACCAGGTGGCCACCCAATGAAATTAATATTCAGCAAGTTTAAAACAAAGAAAAGGAAGTATTTCTTCACACAACACACAGTCAATCTGTGGAACTTCTTGCCAGGGGATATTGTGGAGGCAAGAACTATAACAGGGTTCAAAAAAGAACTAGATAAATTCATGGAGAATAGCTCCATCAATAGCTATTAGCCAAGATGGTCAGAGATACGACCCCATGCTCTGAGTAAGTCTAGCCTTTCTTTGCCAGAAGCTGGGAGTGGACGACAGGGGATGGATCACTTGATGATTTCCTGTTCTATTCATTTTCTCTGAAGCATCTGGCATTGGCCACTATCAGAAGACTGGATACTGGGCTAGATGGGCTATTGGTCCTGACCCAGTCTGGCCATTCTTATCTTCTTAGGTCCTTAGTATGGGGTTGGTGGGTAATTTTCTCTCCGTTTGTTTTTGCTGCCAGTGAAGATTGTGCTACTTTTCTTGTAATTTTTTTTAATCCTTGAGGTTGCCAGTTACATCATATCAAAACTACGGAAGAGGAAGAAGCCAAAGTGAACACCAGACAAGAAGAACCCTCTTCATATGTTAAGTGAATGTTTTTGAGGCATAAGATGTCTGATGATGAAGCACATGGCCAGGTTTTCGATCAGCCCATGACCTCCCACTCTGATGGTTAGAAACTTCTTTCAAATTTCTAACCTGAAATTGTTCATGGCCAGTTTATACCCATTTGTTTTTGTGCCAACATTATCTTTTCGCTTAAATAGTTCTTCACCCTCCCTGGTGTTTACTCTCTAAGGTATTTATAGAGAGCAGTCATATCCTCTCTAAGCCTTCTTTTTGCCCAGACTAAACAAACCAACCTGTTTCAGTTGCTTCTCACAGGACATGCATGTCATTTCCCTGATCATCACTGTAGCTCTTCTCCACGCCTGTTCCAGTTTAAATTCATCTTTCTTGAACATGGGTGATCAAAATTGTACACACTATTCACAATGAGGTCTTACCAGTGCCTTGTACTTGTTCCAAGAATGAGCTTGACCAATTTATGGAGGGAATAGTATGATGATCTTGCCTACTGTGGCATATGGCCCTTCTGCAACTGAGACAGGATGCTAAATGGGAAGGGCTCTGAGTTACTACAAAGAATTCTTTCCCACGTGTCTGACTGGTTGGTCTCACCTATATGCTCAGGGTCTAACTGATCACCACATTTGGGGTCAGGAAGGAATCTTCCCTCGGGTCAGATTGACAGACACCTTAGGGGTTTTTTGCCTTCCTCCGCACCATGGGGCATGGGTCACTTGCTGGTTTGAACTAGAATAAGTGGTAGAGTCTCTATAATTAGAAATCTTTATATGAAGATTTGAGGACTACAGTAGCTCAGCCAGAGGTTACTGCCCTACTGCAGGAGTGGGTGGGCAAGGTTCTGTGACCTGCAATGTGTCGGAGATCAGACTAGATAATTATGATGGTGCCTTTTGGGCTTGAAATCTCTGAGTTGGGCTGGATTCAGACTGGTGACCTACATGTGAAAGACCTAGTTCAGAAGGCTGGCAAACAAAGAATAGGAAAATGAGTAAGTAGGACCTATTTACATTACAGTGCTACAGTGGCATAGCTACAGCAGTGTAGCTGCAGTATAGTAGTGCAGACATGCCCTCAGACTTGTTTAGGTGATCCCAATGAAGGGCAGGAGGCGTTGCCTAAATCCCTGATCTGGAGGGAGAGAAATATGAGTTGCACCATGTGAAAGGTGAGAGCTAGAGCCTGAGACCTTAGCGGGGTGCCCTGAGCCAGCCAAAAAGGGATCACAGGTGTAGTTACCTTGGGCACTGTGACCTGGTGGCCATGTGCGTGGGATCTGTGACAGTGAAGAGGAATTGCCAATACGTGCCAATGGCAGTTAAAGCAAGTATTGTAGGCAGAAAACACACAGAGAAAAAGTGTCTCCCAGAAGTGGTTAGAGGCAAAAAGGCATCCTTTAAAAATTGGAAGTTAAATCCTACTGAGGAAAATGGAAAGAAGCATAAACTCTCACAAGTCAAGTGTAAAAGTATAATTAGGCAGGCCAAAAAAGAATTTGAAAAGCAACTAGCCAAAGACCCAAAAATTAACAGCAAATTTTTAAAAAGTACATCAGAAGCAGAAAAGGGGTTTCTGGACAATCGTAGTGGCAAAGGAGCACTCAAGGAAGACAATGTCGTTGCAGATAAACTAAATGAATTATTTGCTTCAGTCTTCATTGCAGAGGATGTGAGGGAGATTCCCACACCTTTAACCATTCTTTTTAGGTGGTAAATCTTTGGAACTGTCCCAGACTGTGGTATCCCTAGAGGAGATTTTGAAATAAATTGATAACAAATCTGGATGACTGGGCAACAAAATGGCAGATGAAATTCAATGTTGATAACGTTGGAAAACATAATTCCAACTATATTTACAAAATGATGGATGGGGTCTAAATAAGCTGTTACCATTCAAGGAAGTGATCTTGGAGTCTTTGTGGATAGTTCTCTGAAAACATCTCCTCAATGTGCAGCACTGTTAAAAAAACCTAACAGAATGTTAGGAACCATTAGAAAAGGGCTAGATAATAAGACAGAAACTATCATAATGACACTATATAAATCCATGGTACGTCCACACCTCCAGTACCGTGTGCCATTCTGGTCGCCCCATCTCAACAAAGATATATTAGAATTGGAGAAGGTACAGAGGGGGCAACAAAAATGATTAGGGGTATGGAACAATTTCTGTATGAGGAGAGATTAAAAAGACTGGGACTTTTCAGCTTGGGAAAGAGATGACTAAGAGAGGATATAATAGAGGTCTATAAAATCTTGGTGTGGAGAAAGTGAATAGAGAAGTGTTATTTACTCCTTCAAATAACACAAGAACCAGGGGGTCACCCAATAAAATTAATATTCAGCAAGTTTAAAACAAAGAAAAGGAAGTATTTCTTCACACAACACGCAGTCAATCTGTGGAAATTGTTGCCAGGAGATGTTGTGGAGGCCAGAACTATAACAGGGTTCAAAAAAGAACTAGCTAAGTTCATGGAAGATAGATCCATCAATGCCTATTAGCCAAGATGGTCAGGGATGCAACCCCACGCTCTGAGTACTTCTAGCCTTTCTTTGCCAGAAGCGGGGAGTGGATGACAGGTGACGATTCCCTGTTCTATTCATTTTCTCTGAAGCACCTGGCATTGGCCACTGTCAGAATACAGAATACTGGGCTAGATGGACTATTGGTCCTGACCCAGTACGGCCGTTCTTATCTTCTTAGGCTCTTAGTATGGGGTTGGTGGGTAATTTTCTCAGTTTGTTTTTGCTGACAGTGAAGATTGCTTTACTTTTCTTGTAATTTTGTTTAATCCTTGAGGTTGCCTGTTACTTCATATCAAAACTACGAAAGAGGAAGAAGGCAAAGTGAACACCAGAAAAGAAGAAACCTCTTCATGTGTAAAATGAGTGTTTTCAAGGCATAAGATGTCTTATGATGACTCACATGGCCAGGTTTTCGATCAGGTCAGGAGAGTTTATTGACCTGTTAATCAGGCAGGGGGTTATGATGCACCATAGATCTCAGCTGCAACTAAAGGAACAAATGATAAAGGAGCCTAAAGTATTTTTTCATTGGGGAAATAGACGCTGCAGCATTTGCTTGTGGGAATAGAGTTACAGACCTGAAGGCCAGAAAAGAAAACCACATTGCCTCATCTGACCTCCTGTATATGACAGGTTGTGTTCCAGGTTTTCAGTTTTTACCGATTTTCGCTGATAAATTACCATTTTTTTCATAGAAGGAGTTTTTACTGATTTACACTCGTTTATCAAGCCACTCAGTATTTTTTGAGTACTTATTTTTGTTAAACACTAACGCTTTTCGTGATTGTTGTGACCTACAGCTCTGGGATTGAAGCAGTTCCACAGTCTCAAACACAGCGCACACACACACACACGGTGGAGGTAGGAAAATCAACCAACGTTAATATAGCTCAATGATTGGCTCTCGAGGAGATGCTGTCTGCCTATTTATTTGCTTCTGTTTAATGTGGCGCTGATTTGAAACAATCAATCCTCCACAGATAAATCTATGCAATGCCCTCTATCCATCCGGTTACCTCCTTTGTGCCAATCTCTTTACGAGTTTGGATGGACAGACCTGGGTTCTTCTGGATCCCCGCACAGCCAGTCCTGCCCTTTCTGTGGCTGGATCCATACTGCCCCAAAAATGGCTTCTCCTCTCTCTAGGGCTTCCAGGAAACGAAATTTCATTTCCCGTTGGTCAGGCTTGCTCTTCTTCCCCAGCTTTCCCTTGTCAATCATTTCATTTTGCCCCTCCTCTGAGCAGGCACACCTGCAATCCTTCCCCAGACTAAGAGGGGCCCCTGTTGTTTTACATAGAGCTTCTCTTGGGCCTGGTCTACACTAAGGGGGGGGGGTCAAACTAAGGTACGCGACTTCAGCTATGCGAGTAGCGTAGCTGAAGTCGAAGTACCTTAGTTCGGGCTACTCACCCATCCAGACGCCGCGGGAACGAAGTCCGCGGCTCCCCCGTCGACTCCGCCACCGCTGTTCGCGGTGGTGGAGTTCCGGAGTCGACGGGAGCGCGTCCGGAGTTCGAACTATCGCGTCTAGATTAGACGCGATAGTTTGAACTCCGAGAAGTCGAACGCCGCCCGTCGACCCGGCAGGTAAGTGTAGACCTACCCTTGGAATCATAGCAGATTAGGGTTGGAAGAGACCTCAGGAGGTCATCTAGTCCAATCCCCTGCTCAAAGCAGGACCAACACCAACTAAATCATCCCAGCCAGGGCTTTGTCAAGCCGGGCCTTAAAACCTCTAAGGATGGAGATTCCACCACCTCCCTATGTAACCCATTCCCATGCTTCACCACCCTCCTAGTGATATAGTGTTTCCTAGTATCCAACCTAAACCCCTCCCCCACTGCAACTTGGGACCATTGCTCCTTGTTCTGTCATCTGCCACCACTGAGAACAGCCGAGCTCCATCCTCTTTGGAACCCCGCTTCAGGTAGTTGAATGCTGCTATGAAATCCCCCCCTTCAATCTTCTCTTTTGCAGACTAAATAACCCTCATTCCTTCAGCCTCTCCTCATAAATCATGTGTCCCAGCCTCGTAATAATTTTCGTTGCCCTCTGCTGGACTGTCTCCAATTTGTCCACATCCCTTCTGTAGTGGGGGGACCAAAACTGGATGCAATACTCCAGGTGTAGCCTCATCAGTGCCAAATAGAGGAGAATAATCACTTCCCTCGATCTGCTGGCAATGCCCCTACTAATACAGCCCAATATGCCGTTGACCTTCTTGGCAACAAGGCACACTGCTGACTCATATCCAGCTCCTCATTCATTGTAATCCCCAGGTCCTTTTCTGCAGAATAAATATTTCAAAAGAAATGCTTCAATCACATTGTTGTTACCATTTATGGCATTATCCTGGGGGCACTCAGTTGCTTCTGGACATAGATAGCTAAGTGGTGAACTCCTATTGGGCAGCTACGTAATATTGTGATCGTGAGCAGCCAATGTTCAAGTATAAAAGCGATTGGAGAGGGTATCTCTTGACTGCAGCAGCAGCTGGATACGAAGGTGCATTGAGAGCTCCCAAGTGTCAGAAGCTGAAGCCAGAAGCCAAGGTAGAAATTGTTATTTGTTATTATGCTTTGTCTGGGAATCTGATGAGAGCACCTAGAGAAGAATTACAGAGTGTCTGTGGGTTTAGTATGCGTGGTTCACACGAGCTCACCACATCCCCTAAGATGATTTTGTAGGGAGGAGATGTTATTGCTACCACCAGGCGTGAGAGTGCATCTCCTGTATTTAGGGAAGGTGGATTCTGAGAGCACAGGTTCTGACAGTGGGAGACCACACCAAATACTATAGGAAGGGGAGGGAATATTTAGTTTGTAGGAAGAGGTGGCAGATACTACAGGAATGAAGAAAAACTCTCTTTCCCAGCTTTGTGGCTGATTCTGACTTACAGACACACACACAGCTCCTCACAAATCAGTCCCCAGCCCTTGTGTTTGCATCCAGTCTAGTCTTTGGGTGGTGGCTTCCATTTTTCCAGTGGTCATTAAACAAATGGGTATTTAACTGCTATGTTATTTAGCCTGAATGAAAGGTGGGTGCCATGCCCATAGCTTCAGTGAGGTGTGTGATTGCCTGTAGATTAAAGACATGCTTGGTGGGAGCCACCCGACCTCCAGCATAACAGTATGTTATAGGCAAGAAATGCTCACAGAAAGAGAAATGCATGTTTGTGATCTTTAGTTCTTCTGTTGAAGAAGGAGCAACCTGCATGTGCTGGGCTTTTTGCACATCAACATTAAAACATTTGCAATGGCCAATTGCCTCAATAAGATGGGGGTGGGGTGGGAGAGAGAGTGGGGTATTGGCCACTGGAGGTTTTTATGTGAACTCTGGTGACCTTTAGCTTTGCTTTACAATCCTTAAGTGCTTAATCATCACAAAGAAGAACAAGGGAAGTATTAATATTACTCTTGTACAGATGGGGAAACTAAGGCACGGAAGTTAACATGAAAAATTTCAGTTGAGTGCCTGACGTTAGGCTCTTACATCCATATTCAGGCAGCTTTGTAATAGTTTAATCTTCACAGGTTTCCTGAATTGGGGCCCGTAGGCGGCGGAGGAGGAAGAGCACACACTACAGGAGGTGAGCGTATACTGCATAAATGCAGCTGAGACAAAATAGGAATTTGGCTCATAGGGAATTGTAATAATTTGACATTTGTTTATGTCCCAAACTGGAAAAATATCAAAAATTTTCACAAAAGAATTTGTTTAGTAAATGTTGAAACATTTTGTTTCAAGTCAGTTTGACATTGAACTGCATTTGCTTATTGCCTCATGGGACAGGTAGTTTTGGGTACCTCATGCTTTCATTCTTCCCTATGGGGCAGGTTCCCTGCCAAGACTACATCTCCCTGAGGCGCCATATGGCTCTGTCAGGAGAGGGACCACAATGCATCATGGGAATGAGGTCTGGGTAAGGGTCCAGGTCATAGGAGAGAATGGGGGCACGAAGCACCAGAAATATAACTCCCATGAACCATCAAGGCACTCTGGGTGGAAGCAGTGTACTGTTGAACAGCCCTGAAATGAAACATTTTGTTTTGATTTTCCAAAAAAAATTCAGCAAAATTGAAAATTTCCCATTAAAAATTTAGATATTTTAGAAATTGTCCAAAAATCATTTCAACAGGAAATGCCCAATCAGCTCTATGTACAATGGAGACCCTGGCCAGGCCCCAGTCTCTGCCAGGACCATCCACTTCTGGGCTGTACAGCCCCCTTTCATCACACAGCAGTGGAATTATGGCTGCTTTATACAGCTATAACCTGGTGCCCCTCAGAGCTCCTATCCACAGGGAACGTTGCCAATTTGTGCCAGAATAAATCAGCATAAATCCTTCTATTGTGTGTGTAAGATTGTGTTACACTGGTGGTGAATCTAGCCCAGTAAATGCAAACACTTTACACCAAAGCACCACGCGCCCCTAGGCAGCCAATGGAACAATCTGTGTGAGTAAAGTTGCGCAGCTGCTTACATGTCTGCAGGACTGGCTCCAAACTATGGTAGCCAACCCCTCTGCAGGGTGTTTCTCTAAGTCCTGTGGCATACTAGTCCCGTCTGGATGTCTGGTACAGTGGCTGTGTACCACCAGCTCAGAGTCAAGCATTGTAGGTGCTCCACGCACTAGACTCTGCAGGCTCTAAATCCATTCTTCTTTCGCTCCCTGCTTTCATCATGACCCTGTCTCTCTTTCTCGATTCTCTCGCGTTCCTTCCCTTTCTCTCATCTCTTCTCTCTCTATCTCTTCCCCCTTGCGCATAGCCCCTCTCTTCTCCTCCCATCTGTGTTGTGTCCTCGTTCTTCAGTCCCCTTTCTCCCTGCTTCTCCATCCTTTCCCAGCCAACTCTTTCCCAAAATTCCAGAGGGGAAGAGAGAGCAGCTGGGGGTATCTGTTAAGGGTACACTCCTCCCTCCTCCCCAGCATGCAGGAAATCAGGGATGGGGGTGTTGGGGGTGGGCAGAGTCTCTTTCTCCTCATCCAAAACCTCAGTCTGAAGGAGAAAAAGCCTTGTGGATACTGGGGTTTGCTCTGCCTCCCCCTCCCAGTCCCTGGTGGGAGGAGCCCTGAGATGGCCTCTCCACCTCTCGCTCATTAACATTTGCTCAGAGCTCACAGGCATTTTCTGTCAATTTATATCCAGTGCTCAACATCTGGATGCAAACGCTGAACTTGATTTATGTGCTCGCTCTTTCTCTCCCTCTTGTCTCCATGTGGAGAAGCTTTTCTCAACCTGTGCACTGTGACCCCAGATTGGTCACCAGAATGTACCAAAGGCTGGTGTGGGAGGCTTGAGGCAGGAAGGTCCAGTCCTTCCCTGGGGAGGTGGGGTTGCCCTGGGGGGTTGCAGAGCCTGTCCCAGTCACCTCACAGCAGTGGCTCTGTCTCGGGGTTCACTCACCGCAAGAGGTGCCTCCTCCTGCTCACTCTGGGGATTAGATCTGGCCAGGCGTTGTGGCCTCTTCTGGTGTTGTCTTTCCCATTGTCCTGTCGCACCCTCTGCAACTCAGGGTGTTCCCTTTTCTTGACTTGCTTCTCCAGCCAGTTCACTTGCTTGTTTCCCCTTCCAGGGCAAACGATCCAAGGCAGTCCATTGTCCTTTGCTTGGCCTATGCCACGTCCTCAGTGGCTGGTAGAGGCCACCCTCTACTCCAGGTTCCAGTCCAGGGACCCTATTTCTAGCAACAGTGGCCTGCTCACTCCCAGACCATGTTGCTGTGCCCCTGGACTCCTTCCTACTTCGCAGCTCTACCTTCTATCTCCCCCTCCCTCTGGGTTTGCGAGCCCAAGCTCCCGCCTCTCGGGGACTGACGGCAGACTACTCCCCTGCATCCCCAAACACACCTCCCTTCTCCCAGGGAGTGACTGCAGCCTGCTTCCCTGCAGCCCTATTTCTGCTCTCTGTTTCCGGGCTTTATACAGGCTTCTCTTGTTCCTGTTCAACTGAGCCTGCTTCCAGTTAGTGGCCCCTTCGCAGCCTAAATCTCTCCCCTGCTCACTGCTTAACTGATTGATCAGACCTCTCAGAGCAAGTGTGGGGAATACACCTCTTCACAGACTCCTGTAGCTACAGTCCCATAGGCCTGACTGGGCTTGGCTTCCTGCTCTGGGGTTGCCATGCTGCTCTGCTTTGACCCAGCCACCCCTCTGTCGTGAGGGGCCAAATTTCAGTAAGTGGGGCTGAGCCACATGTGCCAGGTCACAATGCTACACACAAAAATACGGGAGGGGTTGGGACTGGGCCCAACCTGAGCAGTACGGCATCCCCAGAGATCACAATGCACTGAACGGGGAGCCAAGCCCAGCCACCCCACAGGACAGGAGTCACAGGAGCTGCTGTTATGGTGCTCGCCATGTACTTACTTAGTACTTATTATATCTGTGTATATATTGTATATTGTGGATGAGAAATATTTAGTAAGCCAGATGTGTTTGCACTAAGGCTATTTACTGGGTTGTGACCGGCCATCCAGGTTTACAAATGGCTCCTGAGCCAAAAAAGATTGAGACCCACTGATGTGGAGCCAGTGCTGCTGCCAGACCTGTGAGCTTCTTTGCACTGGAGGAGACCTTTGCTTCATGCTCTGAGACCTTTACAGAGATGAGAACTGGTCAAAAAGTATTTGGAAAGAACATTTTTTCTGCTAGAAAATGCTGATTCATTGAAATCGAAGCATTCTGCAGGAATGTGTTGTTTTTGATGAAATTTGAAACAAAGCTTTTCAGTGAGCTTTAAACATTCTGGTTCAGTCTTACTGGAATCACAGACGTGTAGGACTGGATGGGATCTCAATAAGTCGTCTAGTCCAGTCCCTTGCACTCAAGTCAGGATGAAGTAATAACTAGACCATTCCTGACTGGTGTTTGTCTAACCTGTTCTTAAAAACCTTGGGTGATGGTTGAATCCACAACTTCCCTAGGTAATTAACTACCCTGACAATTAGGAAGATTTTCCTAATGTCCAACCTAAACCTCCCTTCCTGCAATTTAAGCCCATTGCTTCTTGTCTTCTCCTTAGCGGTTAATGAGAAGAATTTTTCACTCTCCTCCTTGTAACAACCTTTTATGTCTTTGAAAACGGTTATCATGTCCCCTCTCAGTCTTCCCTTCTCCAGACTAAACAAACCCAATTTTTCCAATCTTCCCACATAGGTCACGTTTTCTAGACCTGTGATCATTTTTGTTGCTCTTCTCTGCACTTTTTCCAATTTGTCTACATCTTTCCTGAAATGTGGCGCCCACAAAGCTCCAGCTGAGGCGCAGGTTTTTGCAACACTTTGGTTACCACAATTTTGCGACTCCAATTAATTTTGAAATGATTTTTCATTTTGAAACGTATTATTTATTAACTTTAATTATATTATAGAAAGGGGGTCAACTGCCACCTGGGCATCTGCTTGTGGCCAGGAGTGCCTCTGCAGTGCCTTGTTTCCCCCTTTTTCTGGGCTCCTTCAGCAAACTCCACATGGTCTCTCTTTCAACACAACCCTTCTGGGGCCTCTGTCTTTTTAGTAGCGTTATTAACTTAACAAATTTCTCAAACAAACACAAAAGAAATCTTCCCCCCAGGCTTAAGCTGGGCACAGTCCCTCCTCCCTGAGATATTATCCTTTCTTTGGGGATCACTGCAACCCGTGGGACAAGCCACCCTGTTATAATTATATGATACCAGCGACCAAATACAGTACTAGTTACCTCTTTTATTGCTTTTATTTTATAATTTTAAAATATTCTACCCTAATTAAATAGAAAATAAAATAATATAAAAATAATATATTAAAAATTCAAAATTGGAGTGAAACATTTCAATTTTATCAAAACAAAACATTTCCATTGACCCTGACTGCAATTCTTCATAAGCTGTGGAGTTGCAGGTTGGGAGAAGACAATAGACCTTGGAGTCAGCTGGTGGGGAAAAAGACCCTACTCTTATTCCCGCTGGCTAAATATTTGAGGAAGGACTTTGCCCATTCCCTCTTTGCAATTGCCCATCTCCCACCCATTTTGTTCAATCGTTTGTGTATTTATCTGTTGTTTCAAATGAAATGCTAATTTCCTGATGTTTCATCCCCTCACAGAGATTCTCTACTGAGTAGGGGCTGCTTCCCAAGCTGTGTTCTCTCTCCACAGCTTCTCAGTCACTGCTTCAGCTCCAAGAACCAATCACAAAGATCCTGCCACACCCACCAAAATGAATGGGATCATCATTTATGAGCATATAAACTTCCAAGGTAAATCCAAAGAATTCATTTCTGACATTGCTGACTTGAAGCCTGTAGAGTGGGACCACTGTGTCTCTTCTGTAAAGGTCACTGGCCAACCCTGGGTGGCCTATGAGAATCCTAATTATTCAGGCAAGTTCCTGGTGTTTGAGGAAGGTGAATACAGCTTTGTTGGTGAAGATATGAATGACAAGATCACTTCTCTCAAGCTGATTACTGAAGACCTGAAGAATCCCAAGATCACCCTGTATGAACATATCAACTATGAAGGGGAAATCAAGGTGGTAAAAGAAGCAACCAGTCTGAGCAAGGGATCTTTCAATGACCGAGTGTCTTCCCATATGGTGCAGAGCGGTGCCTGGCTATTGTGCGAATGTGAGGATGGAAGTGGCTTGAATTATGTTGCCCGGAAAGGTGAACAGCTTCCAAACTATGAATCGATCAATTTCAATGACAAGCTTTCATTTCTGCGTCCCCTGAGAGCCGGCTGGTGCTAGTTCCAATGGGCTGCAGACCTTGCCATCCTGGGGTGCCATCGATCAGAGGCCCCCACAGGAAGGGGCAGAGTTAGAGCTCTGCCCATGCTTGCACTTCATTGCTCCACACACCACAGAATCAGTGAATTTGGGAAAGCGCAGCTCATCCTGTGCAGTGCTTCATAGCCTGGTATCCTGCTGTTTGTCCCCCAAAGCCATGCCAGAACTTCCTTCCAGACCTCACCCTCCCAGTCTCCTTCATGCTCTCCCTCATCAGCAGCTTCCTCTGGGGTGTTCCCTTCCTTCCAGACCCTTCACACAGCTCTAACTAGGAGGCTTATTTAGGGATCTCCTGGCCTCTGTCTGCCATTTATTTTCCTTTCAATCCCTTCTCCTGGGATAAGATGACCTCTGGAGGTCCCTGAGCTCTACATTTCTATGATTCTGTGCTCATAGAGGGGCCCCTAGAGGAGTTTGAGCCGACCTTGGGACTATCCTGCCCCTTTATCTCCATGACACCTAGAGACAGATTGAAAGGAATGTCTACATGGATGAAACAGAAGGAGTCAACCAAACAGATCGTCAGCAAACCTCTATCACCACAACCTAAGACAGTGTGAGATCTCCAGTTTCTACAGCTTCATGTGGGGTGGGAAAGGGGTTGCGGAGGGGATCATGTTCTTTGTGGAGATAGTAACTTCCAGCACCTCCCAGTATCAGCAGGGGATAAATGAGCCACCCACCAACAGGGAAAAAATCATGGTGTGCCACTGGCCAAGAGATCTCCTCACACAGTGCTGGTCATCTGTGCCCTAAAGTGCCATCTCAAGGTTGATTGAGTTGATCACTATCTAGGATGGGAGAAGAAGAACTGAGCATGAGGTGCACCAGAGCACATTGCGCATAGCACCAACCCAGGAGTAAGCTCCAGCATGGAGGTGGCTCCACAAACCCACTGTGTTTCCTACCGCTTCCATCCCAACATGCTCATGTCGGCTTCCAAGAAAGGGTTGAAGGGTTTCCAGTCTGCTAGCTTCTCTGAGTGATTTATTGTTAACCTGCTCCAATAAAGTGATTTGCAGTGAAACTTGGGCTAATGATCTCCTGTTCTGATAGCCAGTAAAGTTGCAGTCCCCAGGAGAGCTTCTTTCTGCATAGTAACTGCCTTTGTCCAGACTGGACTTAGCTGTTCAGAGCAGAAGGAACTCAGCACTAATACATTTCCTCTGGGGATGGCACAGCTGGAGGGGAGCTGTGACTCTGCTTCACTCTGCCCCCTCTTCCTGATCCCCCAGAAATCTTTGTGTGGGTGGCTCACAAGGGTCCCATGAGTGGAGCTGGGTCAGGTGAAGAGCAGGAGCAGGGCGGCCTCATATCCCCCATGTTTTATGAAGCATCCCATTGCAACAGAATGTGCAGCAGAGTCAGCACAGTGGCATATGGAAAGTTAATCTAACTGAACTCTAATGTGTTACATTATCAAGAAGGAACCCTTGTAATAGAGTCATAGAGTTTAAGAATGGCATGAGTTTAAGAATGGGCCATTATGTCATAGAGTTTAAGAATGGGCCATTATGTTCCTCTGGTCACAGGATTTCTCACAGCAATTCCTATAACACGTGGTTGAATTTGATCAGTGTTTCTCAAACTTTGCAGGTGGGAGACAACTTCTTCAATGTCAAAATTCACTGCAACCTCTCACATTTACGAAAGTAATAGTGAACATTATTTACTATTTATTATTCAATGATAACACTGATCTACCCACACAATTTGTGTGTGTTTTGAGAGGTTAGCAGAGAAACCTTGAAGTGTAAGGGTGAGTGGGGAGCAAGAATTTATTTGCTTTAGTTTGTAATAACATTTTCTATGCCTTGAAACCATTGCCTTTGGTGGTCCCCCTGAGAAACACTAAACTAAACCATACCTTTTCAAAAGACATACAGACTCTGTTTGAAGTCTCTAAGTGATGATTAATCACATCCCTTCGTAACGTTCAACAGCCTAGTGGCTAATTATTCTCAGTGTTAAAAAGTTGCATTATATTTTCAATTTGAATTTTTTTAACTTCAATTCCCTCCACCTCTTTTGGATCTCATTCTGCTTTTGATCAGACATCTTCACTCCGAGGAGGTACAGACTGATCAGGTTGTGTCTTAACTGAACACGAGCTCTGTGGCAAAAGGGGCTAACACAATGCATTGCACGGGAAGCTCATGGCACAGCTGGTTATCTACATTGATCCCCTGGGTCCTCTTCACAGTTATTGCTTTCCAGGATATAGGTCCTCTAGTTGGAAAAGGGTCTCTGTGAAAATAATAGCACGGAATCACATATTGATTCAAACACATAAGAAAAAAACCTTTGTTACAGTTAAGGTAACTCAGGACAAATATCTAGCTCAAAACTACCAAAAACAAAAAACAGATAGTAAAGCCATGCAACAACATGCAGAATTTTGTCTAATCACATACATCCCCACACCCATGCACCAGAGAGCCTATACATCCCCACAAGCCATTCAACTGTTACCAACCACAATCACCAAGGTGACCGCCCAAGCAATCCCCAGTCCCTTTGTGATGACAGTGGCCCTGTGCAGTGCGCTTGTATTTCCTAAGGTGGGTGGATTGGATTTGGAGCTCACTGCTAAACAAATATATAGTTGTTCTCTATGCAAATTATTCCAAGGAGCCAGGGATTTGGCTCTGGGGAAGACATGCAGATTCTCCATTGCAGAGGCTTGGGACCCCTCAGCTGTTAATAGACCTGCATGGTTAAGAGCAGCATGGCAGGGGGACAGGTCCATCCTGACTCTGCCAGTGATTGAGTGGATGCTCCCAAGAAGTAGTGGGTTTAATTTGCAGCAGGGGAGATTTAGGTTAGCTATGAGGAAACACTTTTAAACTATATGGGTGGTTAAGCTCTGGAATAAGCTTCCAATGGAGATTGTGGAATCCCCATCATGGGAGGTTTTAAGAACAGGTTGGACAAGTACCTGTCAGGGATGCTTTAGGTTTATTTGGTCCTGTCCCAGATGAAAGAGGCTGTTTCCTGTGTGGGACCCAGGCCAGATGACATTTGCAGGTGAGGCAAAGGCCATTGGAGAGAATTGCCCAATCAGAGGGAAGTCACAGCAGGGAAACTAGAAGTTGCTGATCGACTGCCATCAGCAGCTATGAGACTGGCCCATGGGAACAGCTGCCCACATCCCTGTTACTATGTGTCTGGAGCCACTGATGCCTGGAAAACTACAGTGCTGTTGGATTCAGAATCTGAAATGTCTGATTCACAGACAACACCCACTGCTGAAAGAAAGAAAATTCAGTATTGTGAGAATTAAAATGGTGTCTACTAACAATCAGCCCCTGCAGATTAGAGAAAAAATCTAGCTCCCACTGGACAATATTCAGAAACCTCTGCCGAATGTAGGTAGGAGGAAATGTGGACCCTGGGGGAAACTCTGGGGGTCTCAGGGTACATCCACACTGGAGTCAGAGATGCGCATGGCAGCGTGTGTAGACGAACCTGTGCTAGCTGTACTCTACCTTGCTAACAACAGCGGTGACGGTGCAATGATGTGGACTAGCAATACTTGTATGTACCCAGAGGTTCAGACAGGCTTGTGCAGCCCATTCTGCATCATCCACACTATTTTCAGTGAGCTAGCTGGAGCACAGCTAACTTGGGTGTGTCTACATGAGCTGCCATTCACACGCCTAGCTGCAGTGTTGACAAACCTTAGAGGGCCCTTTACCATGTCTGCAGCGTGAAAGGCAGGTGGTGGCTCACAATACAGTGAACCCAGGTCATCATTCCATAACCCCCAAGGAGAAAGCTCTGGTGCAGTGATCCTGTCGGAGTGTTTGAAGCTGTGGCTGTCCAATCAGGATCGCTGTTTAGCAGAGCTCTGTTTCAAGCGGGGCCAACGGGTGAGTTCTGGGTCAGAGCAGATAATGTGACTGATCCAGATATTCAGCTAGTGAAAAATCAGACCGTGGGGAAAGTGTTCAGTGTCGCTGGTGTCTCCAGGCCTCTCACAGGGGCAGAGCTCAGGAGCTGTAGGGCAGCCCAGTCAGTAAAAGAGCTACATTCATAGATTCCAGGGACAGAAGGGACCATGGTGATCTTCTAGTCTGAGCTCCTGTAGAACACAGGCCATAGAACTGCCCCAAAATAATTCCTTTGGCACTCCTGCAGATCTTTTAAAAACATACAGGCTTGATTTAAAAATGGCCAGTGGGGAAGAATCACCCTGAACCTCGGTAAATTGTTCCAATGGTTAATGACCCTCAATGTTAAAAGTCTGCCCCTTATTTCCAGTCTGAATGTGTCTAACTTCAGCTCCCAGCCATTGGATTGTGTTAAGCCTTTGTCTGCCGCCTGAAGAGCCCAGTGTCAAATATTTGTTCCCTGTGCAGGTACTTACAGATTGAGACCAAGTAACCCCTTAACCTTCTCTTTGTTAGGCTAACTAGGTTAAACTCCTTGAGTCTAGCACTAGAAGGCAGGTTTTCTAATCTTTTATTCATTCGTGTGGCTCTTCTCGGAACCTTCCCCAACTTATCAACATCCTTCTCGAACTGTGGACACCAGAACAGGGCACAGAATGGCACTAGTGGGCTGACTTGACAGAAGCATCCGTAGAAGGCAATGAGAGGAAACTATTAGAACAGCTGCTCTGGCGAGATGCTATTGTGTTCTCCCGGAGTAATGAAGGTATATTACTTTGAGCTGAGGGTAGCTCCCATCCACAAAAAAGCAGTTTGGAAACTCAAGGTAATGAAAATTTACTTCTAGGTGAAGGCAGCTCACAGTATCAGACTGTTACGGAAGTGGAGAAAATTTATTCACCTTCAGAGACTTCAGAAATTGAAGTAAATGAAGTAGAAGTGTAAGCGCAGCGCACTCAACCCTGTGGCGCCTCCTGCTGGTCATCCTTGGGAATTAGCTTGATTTCCAGCCTGGAGCGCCCTGTACAGGCCGGTAATCTGCCTGCCACTTGGCCCCCGTGTCCCTCCCGGACCCAGTGCCCTGTTACCTGGGGCGCTGCCCCCTGGCAGTAACCCCTCAGTCTTAGGGTCTCCCCTCCCCGGGGTACTCCCCACCCACTATCCCCACCTCACCTCAGTATCAGGCTACTGCCAGTCATCGTCTAGCTCCCACGCCCTGGGGCAGACTGCAGTATCAGCCTACTCATCACTGGCAAGGTTGGGTTTGAACCCGCTGCCTTGGCCTATCCCTGGGCTGCCCTCTGCAACGCTGCAGCCTGGGGCTTTCCAGGCTGGAGCTCCCCAGCTCCTCTGCCTTTCCCCAGCCCTGCTCCACTCACATACCCTGCCTCTAGCTCCCTGCAGCCAGGCCCATCTCCCTCTACAAACAGAGAGAGACTGTTGAGTTCCTGGCTCCCAGCCTCTTATAGGAGCCAGCTGGGCCTGACTGGGGCTTGGCCACAGCTGAGCCTACCTTCCCTAATCAGCCCAGGCTTCTTGCCCCAGCCACAGCCCTCTCCTGGGCTGTTTTCCACCCCGAAGGGCAGGAGCGGGTAACCACCCCGCTACAAGAAGGAAGAAAGCTTGAGGAAGTTACAAACAAGTTACAGTATGGGGACCCAGCTTCATGGCCCAGATGTGACGACAGTGTGCGGCAAATTCTTGCGGAACATGGACCCGAACAAGTTCATGAATTTCCCTTCCCTAAGGATGGAAATAAAAAAAAATTCTCTGCTCAGCATTACTAGAGGAAACTCATTAATGGGGAAGAAATTCATCAAAACTGGCTGCAATATTCAGTGTCGAAGGACTCTGTGTTTTGCTTTTGCTGCAAGTTGTTTAGAAATCAAGCAATTGGTACATCACTTACTGAAAATGATTCGACGGACTAGAAAACATATCTTCAATTCTCTCTTCATATGAAAGAAGTACAGAACATTTAGAATGTTTTCAAAATTGGAAAGAACTTGAATTACGATTGAAAAAAAGGAAAAACTATTGATGGAGACACTTTATGTGTGATCAAGGAAAAAGAAGAATATTGGCAACAAATATTAGAGCGTCTGATTGCTTTAGTGAGAGTTCTCGGTGGGCAAAATTTAGCGTTCCACGCCCGTGGTAGAAATGAAAAACTATACACTCCAGGTAATGGAAACTTTTTAAAATTTGTTGAATACGTAGCTTTGTTTGATCCAGTCATGAAGGAGCATCTACGTAAAACAACTGATCGTGAAACATAGGTTCATTACTTAGGAAAAAATATGCAGAATAAACTGATTCAAATCCTAGCAAATGCCATTAAAAAGAAAATTGTAGAATCTGCAAAATACTTTTCAATGATACTGGACTGTACACCAGATGTGAGTCATGTTGAACAAATGACGATGATCATTCATTTTGTGGATATGGAAAAGTCTGCAGATGAAGATAATGTTGAAGTGCTCATAAAGGAACATTTTTGGGGTTTCATACCACTGAAGGAGACTGTAGACAGGTCGGACTCACCCCTGCGGCGCCTCCTGCTGGTGATTCCGGGAATTAGCTCATTCCAGCGCTGGAGCACCCTCTGCAGGCTGGTGATCCACCTGTCCTCAGGCCCCCGTGTCCCTCCCTGGACCCGGTGCCCTTTTACATGGGGTGCTGCCCCCTAGCAGTAACCCCTTTTCTCTCAGGGCTTCCCCTTCTCAGGGAATCCCCACCCTCTATCCCTACCTTGCCTCAGTGTATGGTTACTGCCAGTCATTTTCTAGCCCCACGCCCTGGGGCAGACTGCAGTATCAGCCAACTCATCACTGGCAAGGAGGGTTTGGACCTGCTGCTTTGGCCTACCCCTGGGCTGCCCTCTGCAACCCCCAGTACTTGTTAGCCCTTCGCTAGGCCGCAGCCTGGGGCTTTCCTGGCTGGAGCTCCCCAGCTCCTCAGCCTTTCCCCAGCCCTGCTTCACTCAGGTATCCAGTCTCAAGCTCCCTGCAGCTAGACCCTTCTCTCTCTGAAGGCAGAGAGAGACTGCCTTGGCTTCTGGCTTACAGCCTCTTTTATAGGGGCCAGCTGGGCCTGATCAGGGCGTGGCCCAGCTGCAGCCACTTCCCAATCAGCCCAGCCTAAAAGCTGCTTTCTCGAGCCTTGGCCCCTTCCCAGGGCTGTTTTTAACCCCTTCAGGACCAGAGCAGGGGTCCACCCTGCTACAGAGACGATTGGAGCATTTACGACTGAAACTATTCTACAAGAGCTTGAAACAATGTCATTATCCATTGAAAACTTACATGGCCAAGGCTATGATAATGGGAGTAATATGAAGGGTATAGACAATGGTGTGCAAAGGAGAAAGATCTATCTTAGGGCCTTTTTCGTTCCTTGCAGTGCACATTCTCTGAATTTGGTTGTCAATGATGCTGCTAGATGCTGTTTGGAGGCAAGCAGTTTCTTTGATCTGGTGCAATGTGTTCATGCGTTTTTTCTCAGGCTCAACATGTCGTTGGGAGATTCTGACTCGCCATGTGAATTCTCTAACTGTGAAACCACTTAGTCAGACAAGATGGGAGAGTTGCATTGATGCTTTGAAGCTTCTTTGCTATGAACTTGGAAATATTTATGATGCTCTAATTGAAATTTCTGATGATACTACTTTTGCGAGATGCTACTGTGTTCTCCCAGAGTAATGAAGGGCTTGGGAGCTATGACTGGTGGAACATCAGACCCTGTTTAAACCCTGGAGTGTTCCTGTGAGGCAGCCCCCAGCTTGGATTCCCCTGGCGTAAGGTAGCAGTGAAAGAGAAATTAAGTGGCATGCTGGAGGGTGTCCTGATTGAGTAATCTACATTACCTTGGGCTTCACCAGTTGTAATTGTGAAAAAGCCCAAAGTAGATTTGAGGATATGCACTGACTTAATTCACAGACTGTCCAAGATGGCTACCCACTTCCCCACACAGCAGGCGTACAGGATAAAATGTCAGAAGCAAAATAGTTCAGTAGTTTTGATTTGGTGTCTGGATATGATCAGATTAAAGAGGCACCTGAGGACTAAGTAAAAACTGCCTGTGTGACACTCTCTGGACTGTTTCAGTTCTGCAGAAAGCCTTTCACACTCATTCAGCAAGAAAGTTTCAGAAGGGAGAAAATTATCTAACCCACGTTTTGAGAACTAAAGATGACTTCATTTGTTTCCCCAAAACATGGGGGGAACATCTGGCAGAAATGGAAAGGATTCAAAAGCAGTGAGTGTTCTCCATTGATCAGAGTCATTTCAGGTATGAACACAACAAAACTGTGATTTTCCAACCATCAATATTTCCAGACACATAGTGACAGGTATGTGGGCAGCTCTCCCCATGGGCCTTTCTCATAGTTGCTGATGGTGACCTTACTGCATCAACAACTTCTAGTTTCCCTTCTGTGGCTTCTCTCTGATTGGGCAATTCTCTCCAGTGACCTTTGCCTCGCCTGCAGAACCACACAGGAAATAGCCTCTTTCATCTGACCCAAGGCACACCTGCGAAGAGCTTGCCCCTGGGCCAGCTCCACTTTTTTCACCACTTTACTGTGACAGATGTGAGACCTGGGAAGCACAGAATCGTAGAAATGTAGGGATGAAAGGGAGAAGTCACTAAGCCCAGCCCCTAGCTCTGAGGCAGGACCACATAAACCTAGAGGATTCCCAACAGGTGTTTGTCCAACTTGTTCTTAAAAACCTCCAGTGATGGGGATTCCACAACCTCCCTCGGAAGCCTGTTCCAGAGCTTAAACTACCCTTATAGTTAGAAAGATTTTTGTAATATCGAACGTAAATCTCCCCTGCAGCAGATTTAACCCACTATTTCTTATCTGACCTCCAGTGCACATGGAGAACAATGGGTCAATGACCTCTTTAAACAGCCCTTATCATATTGGAAGCAGGAAGCCTATGTGTAGCAGGTCCCCCCTCACTCTTCTTTTCTCAAGACTAAACATACCCAGTTGTTTAAACCTTTCCTCATAGCTCAGGTTTTCTAAACCTTTCATCATTTTTGTTGCTCTCATCTGGACTCTAATTTGTTTGCCTCTTTCCTAAAGTGTGGTGTCCAGAACTGGATATTGTACTCCACCTGAGGCCTCACCTGTGCCAAGTAGAGTGGGGAAATGATCTCCCATGTCTTACATAAGACTGTCCTGTAAATACAGCCCAGATTTGAATGAGCTTTTTTTGCAATTGCAGTCCATTGTCGACTCATCTTCAATTTGTGATTCACTATAACCTTTTCAGCAGTATAGCCTTCTAGCCAGTTATTCCCCATTTTGTAGTTGTGCATTTGATTTGTCCTTCCTAAGTGAAGCACTTTGCATTTAACTTTATTGAATTTCATCTTGTTGAATTCAGACCAATTCTCCAATTTATGAAAGTTGTTTTGAATTCTAAACCTGTCCTCCAAAGTGTTTGCAACCCCTCCCAGCGTGGTGTTGTCTTCAAATTTTATAAACATACGCTCCATTATCCAAGTCAGTAATGAAAATATTGAATAGTATCAGACCCACAACTGACCCCTGCAGGACCCCAGTAGATGTGCCCTCCCAGTTTGACAGCACACCATTCATAATTACTCTGTGAGAATGGTCTCTCCACCAGCTGTGCACCCACCTTATAGTAATTATAGCATGAGGACTTGAAATATTGAAATGAGCCAGACTTGCCTGGACTTTTGTGACAATAAGTGGGAAATGTGTTTTCAGGGTCCTGGCTTGCTGAGTGGGTTCCCTGAGGACTCCCTGAGGAGTGGTTAATGGAAATTCCCCAACAACTGCTATGTAAAAACTCAGACTTTGAAGCTTCATCCCCAGAGAGGAGCCAATTGATGGGTCTTAGCTTTTCAGGGGGCCAGAGATCAAAGGCGTAAGCTATATACCAGGGGTGCCCAAACATACCAACCCTCCAGGCCACATACAATAATCTTGAGAAGTATGAGAGCCAGGTGCGCCTGCCAGGGCTTGGGGCTTCAGTCCTACTCCCGCTGAAGCCCTGAGCCCTGGAAGGTGTGCCCTACAGGGTTGAAGCCCTGAAACCCCACTCCCCACTGGGCAGAAGACCCAAACCCACCAGCCCACCTCAGGGCAGAAGCCCCGAGCTTCCCTCCCTCAGTCTGTTAGGCAGAGAATGGTTTGTGGGGGAGAGGAGTTTCACTGCAAGCTGCAGTTTCACTGTAAAAGAACCGCATGCGGCTCGTGAGCTGCGGTTGGGCCACCCCTGCTCCATACAGAAACAGATGAACTGTGCCAGGTTGTTCTTCCTGAAGTGAAACGTGACATGAACTTGTAACGAAGGAAGTGAGTTGGGGGACAAAAGTGCAGTTAACCCTTAAACTGTGACAATAGCAATCATTGCTTGAAGTGCTGCATCAGGTACAAAGGAGTCACCGCAAGGCTGGGAATTAACAGCTGAAATCTTTAAGGAACACCCAATTTCTGCTTCCACATTTTGAACTCTGCATGTAATCTGCTTCAGAGGTTGATCCAGGATGTTACCTTCCTTCACCAGCAGGTTATGAAGTTCCCCTGTTAAACGGTTTATAAACTGGCTTTTCACACAGGATTCTCTCACAGCTTCCAACCAGGCATAGACCCCTCTTTGCATTCCCAGTTCCAGATTCAGCCCAGAAGGTTCTGTTTCACTCAAGCCACTTCTCAGCCAGTGTGGGGCAGAGAAAGCCCTATCTAATAGTCTCCTCAATGCACACAAATAGCTATGCAGGGGTTCCCCTCTCTGCCTCCTCCTGGCTGACGATTCCTTCTGTTTCCCAAACAGAAGTCATCTCTGGCCTCCTGCCCCAGGGCATCCTGCCAGTTTCACCCCAAATTCCTCATCTCCCACCCAGCCCCATGCCCCTGAACCCCTCCCACCTCCCAACCCTCTGTCCCAGCCCAGAGCCCGCATCAAGCACCAAACCCCCTCCCACATCTAGCACCCGAAATCCCCTCCTACACCCCCTCTTGCACCCCAAGTCCCATCCGAGCCCAGAGCCTGCATCCAGTACACAAACTCCATCCCAGAGTCCTCACTCAAACACTTTCCCAGAGCCTGCACCGCAAACCCCCTCCTGCACCCAAACTCCCTTCCTGAGCCCGCACCCCACACCTCCTCCTGCACCAGCCCAGAGCCTGCACCCAGCACCCAAACTCTGTCCCAGAGCCCACACTCCTCCAGCACCCTAACTTCCTCCCAGAGCCTGCACCTCAAACCCCCTCCTGCACCCAAACTCCCTCCCCGGGCCTTAGGCAGGTGTGGGGGGAGGAGGGGCGGGATTTGAACCCATTCTGGGCATCATCAAAAATTATACAAACCTGCCACCCCTGGCTGCCACCAGTTGTAACAGCTGCTTATGGAATCACAGGGATTTTTTGGAACATTGCAAGTATCAATTCCAGCATACCACACAGGAGTAATACTTCATAGAATCATAGAAGATTAGGGTTGGGAGAGACCTCAGGAGGTCATCTAGTCCAACCCCCTGCTCAAAGCAGGACCAACCCCAACGAAATCATTCCAGGCAGGGCTTTGTCAAGCTGGGCCTTAAAAGCCTCTAAGGATGGAGATTCCACCGCCGCCCTAGGTAACTCATTCCAGTGCTTCACCACCCTCCTAGTGAAAAAGTTTTTCCTAATATCCAAGCTAGCAGCCTAGCTCCATCCTCTTTGGAACCCCCCCTTCAGGTAGTTGAAGGCTGCTATCAAATCCCCCCCTCACCCTTCTCTTCTGCAGACTAAATAAGACCCAGTTCCCTCAGCTTCTCCTCATAAGTCATGTGCCCCAGCCACCTAATCATTTTTGTTGATCTGCTGGACTCCAATTTGTCCACGTCCTTTCTGTAATGGGGGCCCAAAACTGGATGCAATATTCTAGATGTGGCCTCATCAATGCCAGATAGAGGAGAATAATCACTTCCCTTCATCTGCTGGAAACGCTCCTACTAATGCAGCCCAATATACCGTTAGCCTTCTTGGCAACAAGGGCACACTGCTGATTCATATCCAGCTTCTCATCCCCTGTAATCCCCAGGTCCTTTTCTGCAGAACTGCTGCTTAGCCAGTCAGTCCCCAGCCTGTAGCAGTGTATGGGATTCTTCCATCCTAAGTGCAGGACTCTGCACTTGTCCTTGCTGAACCTCATCAGATTTCTTTTGGCCCAATCCCCCAATTTTTCTAGGTCACTATCCCTCTTCCTCCATTTTAGTGTCATCTGCGAACTTGCTGAGGGTGCAATCCATCCCATCATCTGGATCATTAATGAAGATGCTGAACAAAACTGGACCCAGGACCAACCCCTGGGGCACTCCTCTTGATACTGGCTGCCAACTAGACATCAAGCCATTGATCACTATTCATTGAGCCTGATGATCAGGTCAGCTTTCTATCCACCTTATAGTCCATTCATCCAATCCAGACTTTTTTAACTTGCTGGCAAGAATACTGTGGGAGACCGTATCAAAAGCTTTGCTAAAGTCAAGATATATTATGTCCACTGCTTTCCCCATATCCACAGAGTCAGTTATCTCATCATAGAAGGCAATCAGGTTGGTCAGGCATGACTTGCCCTTGGTGGATCCATGTTGATTGCTCCTTATCTTCCTCTCCTCCAAGTACTTCAAAATGGATTCCTTGAGGACCTGCTCCATGATTTTTCCAGGGACTGAGGTGAGGCTGATTAGTCTGTAGTTCCCCAGATTCTCCTTCTTCCCTTTTTTAAAGATGAGCACTACATTTGCCTTTTTCCAATCATCCAGGACCTCCCCCGATCGCTACAAGTTTTCAAAGATAGTAGCCAATGGCTCTGCAATCACACCAGCCAACTCCTTCAGCACCCTTGGACGCACTGCATCCGGCCCCATGGACTTGTGTGTGTCCAGCTTTTCTAAATAGTCCTTAACCTGTTCTTTCACCACTGAGGGCTGCTCACCTCCTCCCCATGCTGTGTTGCCCAGTGCAGTAATCTGGGAGCTGACCTTGTCTGTGAAGACCAAGGCAAAAGAAGTATTGAGTACTTTAGCTTTTTCCACATCATGTCACTAGGTTGCCTCCCCGATTCATTAAGGGTCCCACACTTTCCCTGACCTTCTTCTTGTTGCTAACATACCTGTAGAAACCCTTCTTGTTACCCTTCACATCCCTTGCTAGCTGCAATTCAATTGTGCTTTGGCTTTCCTGATTACAGCCCTGCATGTTCCACCAATATACTCCTCCCTAGCCATCTGTCCAAGTTTCCACTCTTTGTAAGCTTCCTTTTTCTGTTTAAGCTCACCGAAGATTTCTCTGTTAAGCCAAGCTGGTCGCCTGTCATATTTGCTATTCTTTCTGCATACTGGGATGGTTTGTTCCTGCATCCTCAATAAGGCTTCTTTAAAATACAGCCAGCTTTCCTGGACTCCTTTCCCCCTCGTATTAGCCTCCCAAGGGATCCTGCCCATCAGTTCCCTGAGGGAGTCAAAGTCTGCTTTTCTGAAGTCCAGGGTCCATATTCTGCTGCTCTCCTTTCTTCCTTGTGTCAGGATCCTGAACTCAACCATCTCATGGTCACTGCTGCCTAGGTTGCCATCCACTTCTACTTCCCCTACCAATTCTTCCCTGTTTGTGAGCAACAGGTCAAGAGGAGCACGGCCCTTAGTTGGTTCTTTCAGCACTTGTGCCAGGAAGTTGTCCCCAACACTCTCCAAAAACTTCCTGGATTGTCTGTGCACTGCTCTATTGCTCTCCCAGCAGATGTCAGGGTGATTAAAGTCCCCCATGAGAACCTGGGCCTGTGATCTGGAAATGTCTGTTAGTTGTCAGAAGAAAGTCTCGTCTACCTCATCCTCCTGGTCTGGTGGTCTATAGTAGACACCCGCCATGACATCACCTTTGTTGCTCTTGCCTCTAAACTTAACCCAAAGACTCTTAACAGGCTTTTCTCCAGTTTTATACTGGAGCTCTGAGCAATCATACTGCTCTCTTACATACAGTGCAACTTCTCCAGCTTTTCTGCCCTGCCTGTCCTTTCTGAACAGTTTATACCCATCCATGACAGTGCTCCAGTCATGTGAGTTACTCCACCAAGTCTCTGTTACTCCAATCACATCATAGTTCCTTGACTGTGCCAAGACTTCCAATTATTCCTGATTGTTTCCCAGGCTTGTGTTTGTGTACAGGCACCTAAGATAACTAGCTGACTGCCCTACTTTCTCAGTATGAATCAGGAGGCCTCCCCTGTTGCATCCTCCTCCTTGTGTTTCCTCCCAGTATCCCACTTCCCTGCTTACCTCAGGGCTTAGGTCTCCATCCCACTGTGAACCCAGTTTAAAGCCCTCCTCACTAGGTTAGCAAGCCTGCCTGCGAAGATGCTCTTCCCTCTCTTCCTTAGGTGGATCTCATCTCTTCCTAGCAATCCTTCTTCCTGGAACAACATATCCTGATCGAAGAATCCAAAGCCTTCTCTCCGACACCACCTGCGCAACCATACATTCACTTCCACAATTCAATGGTCCCTTCCTGGGCCTTTTCCTTCAACTGAGAGGATGGACGAGAACATGATTTGCACCTCAAGCTCCTTTATCCTTCTTCCCAGAACCACATAGTCTGCAGTGACCCGCTCAAGGTCATTCTTGGCAGTATCATTGGTGCCTATGTAGAGAAGTAGGAAGGGGTAGCGATCTGAGTGTTTGATCAGTCTCAACAGACACTCTGTCACATCCTGAATTCTAGTTCCAGGCAAGCAGCACACTTCTTGATTTTCCCAGTCTGGAGGCAGATGGATGACCCCATCCCTCTTAGGAGGGAGTCCCCGACCACCACCACCCATCTCCTCCTCTTGGGAGTGGTGGTCGTGGAATCCCCATCCCTAGGACAATGCATACCATGCCTTCCGGTCAATGGGGTCTCCTTCTGATCCCTTCCCTCAGATGCCTCTTCCAAACCATTCTCCACCATATTACCTGTGCAGAGAGCCTGAAAACAGTTTCTTACCTCTATATGCCTAGGGGGTACATGGGTTCTCCTCTTTCTTCTTGTGGAGGTCACATGCTGCCAATTTTCTCCCCTGTTCTGCACTGTCCTCTCATTCTTCAGCATGCTGTGCTTGCAGTATCAAATGAAGTTTTCTATCCAGAAAGTCTTCAGTTTCTCTGATGCAACACAGGGTTGATACTGGGGTCTCTAGTCCTTTAACCTTCTCTTCCAATATGGAGACCAGCTTGCACTTTGAACAGACAAAGTCACTTCTATCCTCTGGTAGAAAGACAAACATGTGCAGGTAACAATAGCTGATTGCTCACTATCCATATTGTCTTCCTTCTAAGAGCTTCTTCAAACGATGTATTTACTGCTCACAGAAGCCTGAAAGGCAAAAAACTCTGTGGGCACTCCCCCCCAGGCAAACTCCCTCTGTTTGCTTCTCCTCTGGGTGTGGGTCTCTGCTTGGGCCCAATCCTTGTTCTCTGATTGTGACCCATGGTGCCTGTGGTAGCCCTCACGAAAAATGCCAATGTTAGGGCAGGCTTCAAAAAACCAGCCAGTTAGCTATAAAATCTTTCTTGGTAGCTGTTCTCTACTTGCTTTACCTGTAAAGGCTTAAAAAGTCCCCCAGGTAAAGAAAATAAAGTGGGCACCTGACCAAAAGAGCCAATGGGAAGGTAGACTTTTTTAAAATTGGGGGAAAAAAAAACCTTTTCCTTTGTCTGTTGTTCTCTGGCTGAAGAGACAGGGCAGCAGGAATGTGGTGTAAAGTTTGAATCAGATATGAAATCATCAGATCATATCTAGAACTACTTTTAACAACCCAAAGGTGTAAGTAGATCAGAATGTTCAGCTAGATGCGATCAGGTTTATTTCTGTTTATTTTTCAAGGCTTTTGTGGCTCTCCTCTGTGCTAACCCCAGATGCTTTTGTTTGCTTGTAACCTTTAAGCTGAAGCTCCAAGAAAGCTATTTGGGGTGCTTAATTTTTGGAATTGCTCTTTTAAAATCTAGCAAAAGCCTAAGTGCCAACCAGCCCCCCATTTTTTGATGTAACCCCTCATTTAGGTTGCAACCTCAGCATAGTTCATCCCCCTTTTCCCCAAACTCCCTGAAACTACCTTCTGTATGCTTCAGGGATCAATTTAAACATTTTCAACACCGTTTGCCGGTTTACTCTACTCATAATCCCTATAGTCCCCACTGGCCATATGGGTGAAAACATCTAAGGCCTTCCCCGACAGTAACGGGCCAGACACAGTACCTGTTTGCCTGCCCCACCTGGCTCAACTCACACCCCATTTAAAAAACTTCTTAAAACCCATCCATGTCCTCCTGTAACAGGGTCAGTGACCCACCCCTCTTCCTGGGGCCCACTTGCTGCCCCAATAAGGCCCAGAGAGGCTTCAGGGTTGTGCAAGATCCGTGTCTTTATTTACTTAATTATCCCACTGCCAGTATTTACCTATTTACAAGCTTTACAGGATTATTCAACCTCTTCTACAGGCAGAGTCAGCCTTCAGCTAGGAGACCTCCAGTTCCCTCACTGACTGACTTCTCCCTGGCTGGCTCCCTTGACCTTTGCTGCTCCTTGTTCATCTCATCAATAGTCCACTTGCTGAGATCCATGACAGCAATCTGAAAAACAAAAAGAACATTTTTCTACCCCCTGGGGAGGGAGCGGGGAGGAGATTATTGCTGAAAATACTCTTGCTGAGTGAAGGAAAAACAGAAGAATTACCTCCACACTTTCCTGTGTTTTGTTCTATAGGCAGACCTGGTTTCAATGGCTTCTACCCTTAAGGGAAAGGGTGAATTATCCCATTGTTCATTTATGAAATCCATGAGGTTGTTTACCTCAGTTTCCCTTCTTGTACAGCAGACCAGGTTTATAATGGGCAAGGTTTAAATTTATTCACAGGCAATAGCTGAGAGGCAGCATTACCATGGGACCTTAGAACATTAGATTTGTTTGTAATTCCACCTCTACCCCGATATAACGCTGTCCTTGGGAGCCAAAAAATCTTACTGCGTTATAGGTGAAACAGCATTATATTGAACTTGCTTTGATCCGCTGGAGTGCGCAGCCCCGCGCCCTCGGAGTGCTGCTTTACCGGCTTATATCCAAATTTGTGTTATATCGGGTTGTGTTATATCGGGGTAGAGATGTACCATTTTTAGCATGCTTAAAAGTCCCCCCCCAAAATCATACATATTACGCATTGTTATGGGGTTACTTACTATCATTAAATTTATACTTATTAAAGTGACAGTTTGATTCCTTGAGCCACCCTAAGGCTCAGTGTTTCTGACATTGCTTCTTTTGTACAGGGGCGGCTCTAGGAATTCCGCCGCCCCAAGCAGGGCGGCACGCTGCGGGGGGGCGCACTGGCGGTTGCCGGTCCCGCGGCTCCGGGGGACCTCCTGCAGACATGCCTGCAGAGGGTCTGCTGGTCCCGCGGCTCTGGTGGACCTCCCGCAGGCATGCCTGCGGATGCTCCACCGGAGCCGCGGGACCAGCGGACCCTCCACAGGCATTTCTGCGGGAGGTCCGCCGGAGCCGCCTGCCGCCCTCCCGGAAAAAGGCCGCCCCAAGCGCGCGCTTGGCGCGCTGGGGTCTGGAGCTGGCCCTGCTTTTGTATATTCCACCCTTGCCCTTGCTGCAGAGGTACGCTGTCTTTTAACTTTTTGTTCATTTCCTGGTTCTTAGCTGCCATTTGTTACCAAAAAACAAAAGGTTCAGAATTTTTCTTAAACCTCTCAACAGGATTTTAGAAACCATGAGTGTTGGTTTAGGTCCTTAAAACCTTACATAATTACACAACATATTTACACACACAAAGTTCTCTTTTGCCTAATACCCCTTGCACTGCTTTAATTATTTTACACAACTGTACCCAGATTACATTCCCATCTTGTACAATCGGAGGCAGCCAAGTTTTAATGGAAACTCCTTAAATTCCTTAGTGAATTTGATTAAAAAGTCCAATAGTAAAATAATTTAGATTAGATTATTTCTCTGAATAGATTATTTACACACCATTTATGTGGGAAAAGGGTCAGTTTCCCCACAGAATAGCTGTAAAGACTCCTGGGGACAAAACATAGTGGTGGTAGTAGCCACCTGACCCCTTGTATAATTTAACTACCAGGGTTCCACCCAATGTGACTGTACCCAGTTGCACAAATAATTATATTTACATACCTGGATTTTATTATCAAACCAAGAATTTCCTGCTTCTAACACCACAACTGTTACTCTTTAACATTGCCACAACTCCCAACTGTTTACTTCCCTCTAAACTCTGTAGTACTAATTTGTGCAAAAACTACTTTTAACTCTTCACTCACTTTCTTTAAATCACTTACTTCTGCATTCAATTCTTTAAGATGGTGCATTTTGCCTGAAATGACTTAGCCACCAGGTACAATCCCTGCAACACAGCTGCCTTAGTCTGTGCTTCCAGTTCCTTTACCCTGGGTTTGTTCAAAAAGGCAGTAAAACATTTGTCTTCCAAGGTGGCCAAAAATTTCAATGGAATATAGTAGACCTCTGTCATGCTTTATCCAAAAAACAAACAAACCCCATTTCACATAAGTATCCGAAGTACACTCCATTAAAACGTTAGAAAAACAAAAATGCGAAAGGAGAGTAGGGTGGAAAGCAAGAAATTAACCCTGTGAAGTTATTTTAAAGTACAGTCTTACAGCAACAAATGAAGCAAACTGAGGAGGAGGAGAAGAAGAAGAAAAAAAGGATATTGTTAGCTCTGAGCAAAGAGTAGGGCTCCCTAGGTTCAAACAGTTGGGAACCCTTACCCTAAGGGTTTTTTATCCTGGCTCTGGGAGAAGAATGGGGGTTGTTTCCTGCTCTTGAAAACCCTGAATTTGTTCCCCCAGTCTCTCTTGCTTTTGTTTGCATGCCAGGTGGATTACAGGAGTGCCCTTGCCCGCTGTAGTTAACACGTGGAGTTGCCCAGAAACAGTTAACTACAGCGGGCAAGGGCATTCCTGTAATCCACCTGGCTCGCAAACAAAAGCAAGAGACACCGGGGGAACAAATTGTATGGGGTGGGACCAGGGGTATTTTTGGGCCTTCTCAGTGAAGGAAAAAAAAAAGTTTAAAAGTGAAAAACTGAGAGTGAGCCGGTTAACACGTGGAGTTGCCCAGAAACAGTTAACCTGCTGACTCTCAGTTTTTCACTTTTAAACTTTTTTTTTCTTCACTGAGAAGGTCCAAAATTACCCCTGGTCCCACCTGATCCCATCCCGTACAATTTATGGTTATGTTCCGTTTTGGAGGGCCGTGAGTGTGGGGTCTTGGTACCACCTCTTTTGTATCCCATGGGAGGGGTAAAGAGTGAGGTTGTGTACTGGTCAAGGCCAGGCTTTTCCTTGGCTTCTAGTATTTCTTATGCCTCACCACCGAACCCCTCTTGCCCCCCCTAACTGGTTGCTTGACTTTGGCTTGAGAGAGGAGCCAGGCAGCTTTCCAGTGTATTCTCCCACCATACCCAGTAACACGTTTAACTCTATTCCTTATCTCTTTTCTCATTATACTAACAAACCCATCCGGCTGGGCAGAAGCAACATTATGGTGTCTTGGTTCTTTATTCACACATATTAGTAAGGATAGAAGAGTATCAAAAATCAAACCCAAAATACCATCTCAGGTTAATAAACAGGCCTATATACTAACAGTGCCTCTTAACTTTGTGGTGCTTGCTGTACATTTATGATTATTACACTGTGTTTGTCACTAAGCCTATGGGTTGTGAGTGTACAAGACCATTAGTTTCACTGCCTGCAGACATTATATACCATGTGTTGTGAACTAATAAAGATGAATATTTTCCAAAATAAAGAGTTTTATTCAGTAATGAAAACCAAAAATCTGAAGAACATAATAATAAATACTTTTTAACTTCAAAAAATTTGGGAGTCATTAATAAATTAAAAAAGGGAAAGGAACATGGATGTCCATTGTACTTCCACATACATCAACCATCAGTGTAGGTGAAGCTGTGGTTGTCCATGCTATCCCCTGGTGTGGAGAGGCAGGGGTAGGTGTGCATGCCCTGAGACCATGAGGAATGCTGAGGAGGGAGGTGCTATGCTGCAGTTCTCCATTGACGGCAATGGCAGTCGAGCCTGGGATTATTGATCCTGGAGGTCCATAAGACTCTGCTGCATCTGATTTTGCTGTCAGAGAAGGCCCATTATGTCCTGGTGCAGCTCCCTCTCCCTTTTCTGTGCCTTCCTACTTGATACAGTCTGCAATGTTCACCCTCCAGGACCTAGGTCTGATGGAGCACTGGCTTGTAGGATCTCGCAGAACATGTCCTTCTGCATCCTCTTTTATTTCTTTCATATCTGGGTCAGTTGTTACACTGGTGTGGAGGGGGAACTTCTCCAGGCCTCAGTGGTTGCAGCTACAGATAAAGTACACAGAGTTACCATTGTCAGTATAGTATATGCAGAAAGTAAAACTTAAGATTCTGAAATCCCCCGTCCCTAAAGTGTTAACGACGTGCTTATTCGCACTTCTGATTGGGAGTGCTTGTTCACAGCACCAGCCATGGTCAGTGTGACGCACCAAGGGTGAGGGAAATGGAGAGGGAATTAGTTGGTGGCATGAAACTATGGCTATAGGGCAATGCCACTGAGCTGGTGCTATTTTCCACAGCGGTGGTGGTTTTTGCTGATATCTCACTCCTGAGGGTAACAAAGGCAGAGAGATCACAGCTGCTGCTGGCATCCCCAAATCACCAGGCCCATGTAATGCTAGTCCGTGTAGTGCAGTGCTATGGCTGAGTGGCATGGGAAAGTGTCCTGCCGCAGAGGAAGAAATGAGTCTGCCATCACTAAAACCTTTGGGAAAAGTTTGCAGAGTACCTCAGTGAAAGTTTCATCAAGATCTTTCAGGAAAATTCAAGGGACATGCCTGTGTACATAAACAAACTGCTCCATGTGCCCCCACCCACCTAAATGTAGAGGGGAATGAGAAGCAGATCATTATTTCTTCTAATACAAGTAAATTAATTAAAATTCAATAGTTGTGTCCTGATAAGTTGGGGGTGCCATCATTGTCATGGGAAATTTATTTACACTTCTTTCATCTGCTTTGTGTTCACCTGTGCTTGACTGCAGGGACTGGCTGGACTGTGGTGGAGTCAAAAACTGGTCCTGGCTTTCGGCACAGCTGGACCCCCTGTTGCCTGTCCCCATACTCCTCCTCTTCCTCCTCCACCCCAGCTGTCTGAAGGAGAAGAGCCTTGAAGTTGAAGTGCCCTTGTGCAGGCTGGGGAGATCTGCAGTGTCAGGATCCCTGTATGCTGTCCTGCGCAGGACAGTGGGCAGGGCTGGCTCCAGGCACCAGCTAAAGAAGCAGGTGCTTGGGGCGGCCAATACCAAGGGGAGGCATTCCGGACGCTATTGGGGCGGAAGGTCCGGGTCTTTGGTGGCAATTCGTCGGTGGGTCCCTCACTCCCTCTGGGACCAGCCGCCAAATTGCCGCTGAAGAATGAAGCGGCGCAATCGCACTGCCACGGCTTTTTTTTTTTTCCCCACTTGAGGCGGCAGAAAACCTGGAGCCGGCCCTGGCAGTGGGTGGCAACTGTGGTTAATAGAAGACTTTGTGGCCGGCAGAGCAAGGTGGCGTTGCTATCCCTGATAGCCTCCTAAAATCTTCGGGACTGAGGAATCACTCTTGTGCACCATCTAGAGTCTGCAGGGACTGCTCCTCTCCAGCAGACTTTAGTGTCATTTTTTAAAATAGGGAATACATTCCCCCCATTTAAACATTGCAGGGACCATTATGTTCCTCTAGACTGATTTCTTGCCTAACACAGGCCAGAGCATTTTATCCATTACTGCACTGAGCTCAACAACTTGTGGCTGAGCTGCAGCATATCTTTGAGAGAGTGATCCAGGCTTGATTTAAAGACGCCAGTGATGAAGACACTGCCTCATCCCTCGGTAACTTGGTCCAATGATTATTACCCTCAGTTCTAAAAATTGGTTCTAATTTCAATGTATCTAGCTTCAGCTGCCAGCCCTTGGATCTTGTTGTGCCTTTGTCAAAAATTATAAACCTAGGAAATGCAAAGTTAAGATCTTAAAAGAAATCGAGATATTTGGAAGTCTGGCAGACTTCACAGATAAAGTACACAAATAACCTTAAGTTTCCCCTGTAGCAAAACGCAGACTGCCTTACCTATTCAGAACAGTTTCATATCACTAGTGACCACTGTAGTAGGAAGAGGGCCTGAGACGTAAGCCCTTGTATCAGCCTGGTATGAGGCCTGAGGCCTCAACTAAAGTAGTGGTCATGCTTTGCTGATACAAAGCAAAATTGGCAGAAGTCAGGCTCTGCCTTTGCAAGCTCACAGAGCCTGGCAAGAACAGGGCTGCTATTGCAGAAACACACATTCCTAAGAAGCGCTAGGCACAGAACACTCCCGCAAACACATTCCAGAAGGGCAGTACCAAAACGCCCTGAGACCAAGAATGGTACAAGCACGCTCCCCGAAGATAACAGGGACATGCTGACCCCTCTTACCGATAAGGTCAGGATGATGGATAGAGATGTTTTAATTGAACCAACATGTACAAGGTGATGGGTGGTAGCTAGCCACCTCAGAGGGACAATACATAACTTGTTTGTATCGAGGTATAAAGAGGCATCTCAGAGGGGGTGTCATTGTCTAGCTGACGGGACAGTGGAAAGTCCCACCACTGACTGAGCTGGTCCGTTGTCACAGACATACACGTGTTAGTGTACTTGTAACCATTGAGCTGGGACATTATCACTGTGCTTTGTCGACAATAAACCTGACCAAGTTCCTTCACTGAAAACCAAGTCTGTGGATTTATTAGGAAGTTTAATCAGAGCCTGCAGTACAGGCTGACTGGCCAGAGCCAATGCAGCGAGCAAGAGAGAACACACACACACAACCAACATCTTACCACAGCCACTAAAATTAGAGGCGTGTCTTGTAATCACACAGTGGTTGTTCTGACTCCTCAGAGAAAATTTCCTTTACCAATTCCAGTTAGACAAAGGGCATCCTGAAGGCATTTGGTCTCCACTCCACATAGAGGGCCTGACCCTGAACAGAATTGGCAGCATTTAGTATCTTGAAGAACTGTGCCCTAGTCTTTCTTGGGCCAAGCAATTACTCAGGTGTCTTTACATACAGAGCTAGAGTGTCTATAATGGAGACATAAATCCAGCCATAAACCAGTGTTTTCAATATACAGTAAAAGCTGCTTTATCTGGCATGTTGGGGGGAATGGGGGGGTGCCAGTAAGTTAAAAATGCTGGTTAACAAAGAGGGAGGGAGTTTAGGTGCGGGAGGGGCCTTGGGGCAGCGGGTTGGGATATGGGAGGGGGTGCGGTGTACTGGATCCAGGGGGCACTCACCTCGGGTGGCTCCCCACAAACGGCGACCTGTCCCAGCAGCTCCTAGGTGGAAGCACAGCAGGCGGCGCTGTGCACTGCCCTCACCCCAAGTGCTAGCTCCACAGCTCCCATTGGCTGGGAACTGCGGCCAATGGGAGCTGCGGGGATGGCACCTGTGGGTGGAGGCAGCACTCAGAGCCACCTGCACCTACACCTAGGAGCAGCAGGACAGGTTGCCGCTTGCGGGGAGCTGCCCAAGATGAACACCCCTCAAATCCGGCACCCCACACCCCCTCTCACACCCCAACCTGCTTCCCTAAGTCCCCTCCCACACCCAAACTCCCTCCCACAGCCCGCCCTCCACACCTCCTCCTGCACCCCAACCTCCTGGAAGCCCCCTGTGCCAACCGGACTATAAACCAGAATTTCAATGAAGATCAGAAATGCCAGTTTATAGAGCTTTCCGGTTGGTGAAGTAACAGATAAAACAGCTTTTACTGTACCACCTACAAGCTGCACAAATACAGTGTTTTCTCTGCAGATTAGATGTCCAGAACCATAATTTTTAAATAAAGTCCTTGATCAAAATAGAATAGCCCCCAAAATAGGAAGGGAAGATGGGTATGCATTGCTAAGGGGACAAAGTTTAGTTTGTTTGGGTATCTTAATTGAACTTTAGACTTTCACATAGCAGAGTTTCTTGTAAGTTTAACCGTAAGTCTGTATTTGCCAGCTTCCAAAGTCTTTTTTATGTTTGCCCTTCTTGAAATACTGTGTTGACCCTTTTAGGCCCAAGTAGTTAGCCAATATCTGGGGCCTTGTTGGGTTGTTTCTATTAGAAAGAGAAAGTGATGATGGAGTCTTTGGGGCAATCCAGTTTATTTACAAAGAATGTACACAAAGTTCTGTTTCCCTGAGCACAGTAGGAACAAACACCACCAGGCACTTTCCTTGCTTTGAAATCCAAATCTGCCTTTCCAGCCAGTACCAGGACCCAAAAGAAGCTCTGTGTCTCAGCTTCCTGCCAAGGTCATGCTCACCATTACTTTCTTCATAGTCTGCTGGCTTTTTGCATTCACAAACACAAACAGACCCACACAGCTGCAACAAATATCCTAGTCACTTTTGTTGCTTAGCTGTTCCAGATAAGCCTCTCAGCCCACATGGCTTAGCTTCTGATCGGCCTTGCCATGCAGTCCATTGACTTGAGTGGCGGCTTCTTATACTTTCCAGCTATCACTACATAAAGGTGTATTTAATTGCTCCATCCATTTAGCTTAAAAGAAAGGTGCTTAGCACATGCATCAACTTTCAGATCTGTGATTGTCTATAGATCAAAGACCCATTTGGTGACACTCATTACCACTTTCCAGCATATAAGTACATTCAAATCACTTACATGTGCCCACAAAATGAACTTAATGTTAATGGTTTTTGTGGGAACAGTGTTTAAGTTTATGGATGGCGTATTTGGTGTTTAAAAATTTCAGACATTCCAAGAGACTATGGCCAGAGATTGTAACCCAGGCCTCTTGGGGAGTCTCCAGGTGCACGGAACATAACGCTGTTATTGACTCCTATAGTGCTGTCTACAGCCTGGCCTACAGCAATGCTGCTGTTCCAGCTTTGAATTACACAAAGTTCTGCCAGTAACCCTCAGCTATATCTACACAGGGCTTTTTGTGGGAGAGGTAGAGATTTTTTTTGGCTTCTTGCATTATCAACTAATTCTCTTCTAGGAATATAAGAACATAATAATGGCCAAACTGGGTCAGACCAAAGCTCCATCTAGCCCAGTATCCTGTCTTCCAACAGTGGCAAACGCCAGGTGCCCCAGAGGAAATGAACGGAACAGGTAATCACCAACCGATCCATCCCTTGACACCTTAAGCTTCTCTTGACACCTTAAAAACTGTTTCTTGGAGCAGCTAGTCCTGGAATCCAGAAGAGGAAAGGCAATTCTTGATTTAGTCCTAAGTGGAGGACAGAATCTGATCCAAGAGGTAAATATATCTACCCCTGATGTGCCACATCAGTGGATGAGCTTGTATTTCTCTACCAGTCATTACATTAGCATGAGCCATGAATTATTTATCTCCTAGATCATCCTGAGTTTGTTGGTTCTAAAGCAGAAACTCTAAAGAGACTGGCAAATAACCAAAATGACCGCCAGATTCTGCACACCAAGGGAATGTTCAATGTTGAAAACTTGGAATCACTGTGTGACACACAGAAAACTCTGGAGTTTTCTCCCGCTACTGCCAACATGTTTGCAAATACAGATGTTTACCAGATCCTGAGAACCAAAATCTCAGCTGAACTGAGCACAAAAGCTGCAGGAGAAACATATGTCAAGAAAACTCAGCTGTTTCTGGAAATCCTTCCAACCATGAAACATGAGAAAACCAAAAAAGTGTTCAAAACCTTCAGGACAATGCTCGGGGAGAAATGGGAGATGACCGTGGCCCATAATCAGAACCGCAAAGGGTTTGGTACTTAAGATTCTTTTTGGAATGTCACCCAGCTGTTGCACCTCTTCCTCAAGGTGAATTTTGCAGCAGACTATGACCGTTATGCCAGAGTGTTTCAGCCATTTGCCACTAAAGATGACATTACCAATCTGAAAGGGGAATCTACTATTTACATGAATTTGCCTAATTCTGACAATGTGAAACTGGATGTTTCCCAGTGTTAATATTGCACAATGATGTGCTCTCAAAGAGATGCTGTCCGCCTATTTATTTGCTTGCATTTAATGTGGCACTGATTTGAAACAATTAATCCTCCACAGATAAAGCTATGTAATGCCCCCATCCATCCGGTTAACTCCTTTGTGCCAATCTCTTTATGAATTTGGATGGACAGGCTATCCTCAAAATGGCTTCTCCTCCCTCTAGGGCTCCCAGGGAAGGGAATCTCAATCCCTGTTGGTCAGGTTTGCTCTTCGTCCCAGGCTTTCCCCTGTCAGTCCTTTCACTCTGCCCTGCCTCTGAGCAGGCACACCTGCAATCCGTCCCCAGACTGAGAGGGGCCCCTGTTGTTTTACATAGTGCATCTCTTTCCCTCTTGCTTGCTGAGCAGACTCTGAGTTTGCCCTTGCCTTCCCCTTCCTACCAGGGACAGTGTGCCTCAACCTGAGCTGCCAGCACAGAGTCCCTGGTGCCTAGGTAAGCTCCTTGAGGGTTACAGATAGATAAGGTAAAAAGGAAATATGGGGTCATCTATGCCTGTAACAAACGAGAAAAATCAGTGCTTAGAATTTTTCAAGGAAAGTAAAGACAGGAATGAAGAGGATGCAAGTACTGCAGCACTGAGGTCAGTGTTTGCGCTAACAGAATAAAGGCGCATGTAGGGGGATGGAGCACCCATGGAAAAAAATTAGTGGATGCTTAGCACCCACAAGCAACCCCCCAATCCGCTCCTCCCTCTCCCTCCCAACGCTTCCCACCAGCGGCGACTCAAATTAACTCCTTCCTCTCCCTCCCAGGGATGGGAGTTGGGCTGAGCGTGGCTGAAGGGACATGCCTGGGGCAGGGGACAGAGTCTGGGCTGGCAGTACAGCTCTGCCAGAGGGGGTGCAGGGAAGTCCATTGAGTCCCATCCCTTCCTCACCTGCAGCTGCAGTTACTGATGTTTGGTAGTAGATGTCTGGAGCCTGCACCGTGCCCACAGTTTAAATTCATCTTTCTTGAACACAGGTGATCAAAATTGTACACATTATTCAAAATGAGGTCTTACCAGTGCCTTGTACTTGTTTCAAGAATAAGCTTGGCCAATTAATGGAGGGAATGGTCTGATGACCTTGCCTACTATGGCATATGGCCCTTCTGCAACTGCTATTAGCAAATATCTCCTATGGCCAGAGGGAGTACGCTAATTGGGAAGGGCTCTGAGTTACTGCAGAGAATTATTTCCCGCATGTCTGGCTGGTAGGTCTTATCTCTATGCTCAGGGTCTAACTGATCACCATATTTGGGGTCAGGAAGGAATCTTCCCCCAGGTCAGATTGACGGACATCTTAGGGGGTTTTCGCCTTCCTCCGCACCATGGGGCATGGGTCACTTGCTGGTTTGAACTAGAATAAGTGGTAGAGTCTCTATAATTAGAAATCTTTATATGAAGATTTGAGGACTACAGTAGCTCAGCCAGAGGTTACTGCCCTATTGCAGGAGTGAGTGGGCGAGGTTCTGTGGCCTGCAATGTGTCGGAGATCAGACTAGATAATTATGATGGTGCCTTTTGGGCTTGAAATCTCTGAGTTGGGCTGGATTCAGACTGGTGACCTACATGTGAAAGACCTAGTTCAGAAGGCTGGCAAACAAAGAATAGGAAAATGAATAAGTAGGACCTATCTACACTACAGTGCTACAGTGGCATAGCTACAGCAGTGTAGCTGCAGTATTGTAGTGCAGAGATGCCCTCAGACTTGTTCAGGTGATCCCAATGAAGGGCAGGAGATGTTGCCTAAATCCCTGATCTGGAGGGAGAGAAATATGGGTTGCACCATGTGAAGGGTGAGAGCTAGAGCCTGAGACCTTAGTGGGGTGCCCTGAGCCAGCCACAAAGGGGTCGCAGGTGTAGTTACCTTGGGCACTGTGACCTGGTGGCCATGTGCGTGGGATCTGTGACAGTGAAGAGGAATTACCAATACGTGCCAATGGCAGTTAAGCAAGTATTGTAGGCAGAAAACACACAGAGAAAAAGTGTCTCCCAGAAGTGGTTAGAGGCAAAAAGGCATCCTTTAAAAATTGGAAGTTAAATCCTACTGAGGAAAGTGGAAAGAAGCATAAACTCTCACAAGTCAAGTGTAAAAGTATAATTAGACAGGCCAAAAAAGAATTTGAAAAGCAACTAGCCAAAGACCCAAAAATTAACAGCAAATTTTTAAAAAGTACATCAGAAGCAGAAAAGGGGTTTCTGGACAATCGTAGTGGCAAAGGAGCACTCAAGGAAGACAATGTCGTTGCAGAGAAACTAAATGAATTATTTACTTCAGTCTTCATTGCAGAGGATGTGAGGGAGATTCCCACACCTTTAACCATTCTTTTTAGGTGGTAAACCTGAGGAACTGTCCCAGACTGAGGTATCCCTAGAGGAGATTTTGAAATAAATTGATAACAAATCTGGATGACTGGGCAACAAAATGGCAGATGAAATTCAATGTTGATAACATTGGAAAACATAATTCCAACTATATTTACAAAATGATGGATGGGGTCTAAATAAGCTGTTACCATTCAAGGAAGTGATCTTGGAGTCTTTGTGGATAGTTCTCTGAAAACATCTCCTCAATGTGCAGCAGTGTTAAAAAAACCTAACAGAATGTTAGGAACCATTAGAAAAGGGCTAGATAATAAGACAGAAACTATCATAATGACACTATATAAATCCATGGTACGTCCACACCTCCAGTACCACGTGCAGTTCTGGTTGCCCCATCTCAACAAAGATATATTAGAATTGGAGAAGGTACAGAGGGGGCAACAAAAATGATTAGGGGAATGGAACAATTTGTGTATGAGAAGAGATTAAAAAGACTGGGTATTGGCCACTGTCAGAATACAGAATACTGGGCTAGATGGACTATTGGTCCTGACCCAGTACGGCCATTCTTATCTTCTTAGGTCCTTAGTATGGGGTTGGTGGGTAATTTTCTCTCAGTTTGTTTTTGCTGACAGTGAAGATTGCTTTACTTTTCCTGTAATTTTGTTTAATCCTTGAGGTTGCCTGTTACTTCATATCAAAACTACGAAAGAGGAAGAAGGCAAAGTGAACACCAGAAAAGAAGAACCCTCTTCATATGTAAAATGAATGTTTTCAAGGCATAAGATGTCTTATGATGACTCACATGGCCAGGTTTTCGATCAGGTCAGGAGAGTTTATTGACCTGTTAATCAGGCAGGGGTTTATGATGCACCATAGATCTCAGCTGCAACTAAAGGAACAAATGATAAAGGAGCCTAAAGTATTTTTTCATTGGGGAAATAGACGCTGCAGCATTTGCTTGTGGGAATAGAGTTACAGAGCTGAAGGCCAGAAAAGAAAACCACATTGCCTCATCTGCCCTCCTGTATATGACAGGTTGTGTTCCAGGTTTTCAGTTTTTACCGATTTTCGCTGATATATTACCATTTTTTTCATAGAAGGAGTTCAGTTTTTACTGATTTACACTCGTTTATCAAGCCACTCAGTATTTTTTTGAGTACTTATTTTTGTTAAACACTAATGCTTTTCGTGATTGTTGTGTCCTACAGCTCTGGGATTGAAGCAGTTCCACAGTCTCAAACACAGCGCACACACACACACACGGTGGAGGTAGGAAAATCAACCAACGTTAATATAGCTCAATGATTGGCTCTCGAGGAGATGCTGTCTGCCTATTTATTTGCTTCTGTTTAATGTGGCACTGATTTGAAACAATCAATCCTCCACAGATAAATCTATGCAATGCCCTCTATCCATCCGGTTACCTCCTTTGTGCCAATCTCTTTATGAGTTTGGATGGACAGACCTGGGTTCTTCTGGATCCCCGCACAGCCAGTCCTGCCCTTTCTGTGGCTGGATCCATACTGCCCCAAAAATGGCTTCTCCTCTCTCTAGGGCTTCCAGGAAACGAAATTTCATTTCCCGTTGGTCAGGCTTGCTCTTCTTCCCCAGCTTTCCCTTGTCAATCATTTCATTTTGCCCCTCCTCTGAGCAGGCACACCTGCAATCCTTCCCCAGACTAAGAGGGGCCCCTGTTGTTTTACATAGAGCTTCTCTTGGGCCTGGTCTACACTAAGGGGGGGGTCGAACTAAGGTACGCGACTTCAGCTATGCGAATAGCATAGCTGAAGTCGAAGTACCTTAGTTCGGGCTACTCACCCATCCAGACGCCGCGGGAACGAAGTCCGCGGCTCCCTCGTCGACCCCGCCACCGCTGTTCGCGGTGGTGGAGTTCCGGAGTCGACGGGAGCGCGTCCGGAGTTCGAACTATCGCGTCTAGATTAGACGCGATAGTTTGAACTCCGAGAAGTCGAACGCCGCCCGTCGACCCGGCAGGTAAGTGTAGACCTACCCTTGGAATCATAGCAGATTAGGGTTGGAAGAGACCTCAGGAGGTCATCTAGTCCAATCCCCTGCTCAAAGCAGGACCAACACCAACTAAATCATCCCAGCCAGGGCTTTGTCAAGCCGGGCCTTAAAACCTCTAAGGATGGAGATTCCACCACCTCCCTATGTAACCCATTCCCATGCTTCACCACCCTCCTAGTGATATAGTGTTTCCTAGTATCCAACCTAAACCCCTCCCCCACTGCAACTTGGGACCATTGCTCCTTGTTCTGTCATCTGCCACCACTGAGAACAGCCAAGCTCCATCCTCTTTGGAACCCCGCTTCAGGTAGTTGAAGGCTGCTATGAAATCCCCCCCTTCAATCTTCTCTTTTGCAGACTAAATAACCCTCATTCCTTCAGCCTCTCCTCATAAATCATGTGTCCCAGCCCCGTAATAATTTTCGTTGCCCTCTGCTGGACTGTCTCCAATTTGTCCACATCCCTTCTGTAGTGGGGGGACCAAAACTGGATGCAATACTCCAGGTGTAGCCTCATCAGTGCCAAATAGAGGAGAATAATCACTTCCCTCGATCTGCTGGCAATGCCCCTACTAATACAGCCCAATATGCCGTTGACCTTCTTGGCAACAAGGGCACACTGCTGACTCATATCCAGCTCCTCATTCATTGTAATCCCCAGGTCCTTTTCTGCAGAATAAATATTTCAAAAGAAATGCTTCAGTCACATTGTTGTTACCATTTATGGCATTATCCTGGGGGCACTCAGTTGCTTCTGGACATAGATAGCTAAGTGGTGAACTCCTATTGGGCAGCTACGTAATATTGTGATCGTGAGCAGCCAATGTTCAAGTATAAAAGCGATTGGAGAGGGTATCTCTTGACTGCAGCAGCAGCTGGATACGAAGGTGCATTGAGAGCTCCCAAGTGTCAGAAGCTGAAGCCAGAAGCCAAGGTAGAAATTGTTATTTGTTATTATGCTTTGTCTGGGAATCTGATGAGAGCACCTAGAGAAGAATTACAGAGTGTCTGTGGGTTTAGTATGCGTGGTTCACACGAGCTCACCACATCCCCTAAGATGATTTTGTAGGGAGGAGATGTTATTGCTACCATCAGGCGTGAGAGTGCATCTCCTGTATTTAGGGAAGGTGGATTCTGAGAGCACAGGTTCTGACAGTGGGAGACCACACCAAATACTATAGGAAGGGGAAGGAATATTTAGTTTGTAGGAAGAGGTGGCAGATACTACAGGAATGAAGAAAAACTCTCTTTCCCTGCTTTGTGGCTGATTCTGACTTACAGACACACACACACAGCTCCTCACAAATCAGTCCCCAGCCCTTGTGTTTGCATCCAGTCTAGTCTTTGGGTGGTGGCTTCCATTTTTCCAGTGGTCATTAAACAAATGGGTATTTAACTGCTATGTTATTTAGCCTGAATGAAAGGTGGGTGCCATGCCCATAGCTTCAGTGAGGTGTGTGATTGCCTGTAGATTAAAGACATGCTTGGTGGGAGCCACCCGACCTCCAGCATAACAGTATGTTATAGGCAAGAAATGCTCACAGTAAGAGAAATGCATGTTTGTGGTCTTTAGTTCTTCTGTTGAAGAAGGAGCAACCTGCATGTGCTGGGCTTTTTGCACATCAACATTAAAACATTTGCAATGGCCAATGCCTCAATAAGATGGGGGTGGGGTGGGAGAGAGAGTGGGGTATTGGCCACTGGAGGTTTTTATGTGAACTCTGGTGACCTTTAGCTTTGCTTTACAATCCTTAAGTGCTTAATCATCACAAAGAAGAACAAGGGAAGTATTAATATTACTCTTGTACAGATGGGGAAACTAAGGCACGGAAGTTAACATGAAAAGATTTCAGTTGAGTGCCTGAAGTTAGGCTCTTACATACATATTCAGGCAGCTTTGTAATAGTCTAATCTTCACAGGTTTCCTGAATTGGAGCCCGTAGGCGGAGGAGGAGGAAGAGCACACACTACAGGAGGTGAGCGTATACTGCATAAATGCAGCTGAGACAAAATAGGAATTTGGCTCATAGGGAATTGTAATAATTTGACATTTGTTTATGTCCCAAACTGGAAAAATATCAAAAATTTTCACAAAAGAATTTGTTTAGTAAATGTTGAAACATTTTGTTTCAAGTCAGTTTGACATTGAACTGCATTTGCTTATTGCCTCATGGGACAGGTAGTTTTGGGTACCTCATGCTTTCATTCTTCCCTATGGGGCAGGTTCCCTGCCAAGACTACATCTCCCTGAGGCGCCATATGGCTCTGTCAGGAGAGGGACCACAATGCATCATGGGAATGAGGTCTGGGTAAGGGTCCAGGTCATAGAAGAGAATGGGGGCACGAAGCACCAGAAATATAACTCCCATGAACCATCAAGGCACTCTGGGTGGAAGCAGTGTACTGTTGAACAGCCCTGAAATGAAACATTTTGTTTTGATTTTCCAAAAAAAATTCAGCAAAATTGAAAATTTCCCATTAAAAATTTAGATATTTTAGAAATTGTCCAAAAATCATTTCAACAGGAAATGCCCAATCAGCTCTATGTACAATGGAGACCCTGGCCAGGCCCCAGTCTCTGCCAGGACCATCCACTTCTGGGCTGTACAGACCCCTTTCATCACACAGCAGTGGAATTATGGCTGCTTTATACAGCTATAACCTGGTGCCCCTCAGAGCTCCTATCCACAGGGAACGTTGCCAATTTGTGCCAGAATAAATCAGCATAAATCCTTCTATTGTGTGTGTAAGATTGTGTTACACCGGTGGTGAATCTAGCCCAGTAAATGCAAACACTTTACACCAAAGCACCACGCGCCCCTAGGCAGCCAATGGATCTATCTGTGTGAGTAAAGTTGCGCAGCTGCTTACATGTCTGCAGGACTGGCTCCAAACTATGGTAGCCAACCCCTCTGCAGGGTGTTTCTCTAAGTCCTGTGGCACACTAGTCCTGTCTGGATGTCTGGTACAGTGGCTGTGTACCACCAGCTCAGAGTCAAGCATTGTAGGTGCTCCACGCACTAGACTCTGCAGGCTCTAAATCCATTCTTCTTTCGCTCCCTGCTTTCATCATGACCCTGTCTCTCTCTCTCGATTCTCTCACATTCCTTCCCTTTCTCTCATCTCTTCTCTCTCTATCTCTTTCCCCTTGCGCATAGCCCCTCTCTTCTCCTCCCGTCTGTGTTGTGTCCTCGTTCTTCAGTCCCCTTTCTCCCTGCTTCTCCATCCTTTCCCAGCCAACTCTTTCCCAAAATCCCAGAGGGGAAGAGAGAGCAGCTGGGGGTATCTGTTAAGGGTACACTCCTCCCTCCTCCCCAGCATGCGGGAAATCAGGGATGGGGGTGTCGGGGGTGGGCAGAGTCTCTTTCTCCTCATCCAAAACCTCAGTCTGAAGGAGAAAAAGCCTTGTGGATACTGGGGTTTGCTCTGCCTCCCCCTCCCAGTCCCTGGTGGGAGGAGCCCTGAGATGGCCTCTCCACCTCTCGCTCATTAACATTTGCTCAGAGCTCACAGGCATTTTCTGTCAATTTATATCCAGTGTTCAACATCTGGATGCAAACGCTGAACTTGATTTATGTGCTCGCTCTTTCTCTCCCTCTTGTCTCCATGTGGAGAAGCTTTTCTCAACCTGTGCACTGTGACCCCAGATTGGTCACCAGAATGTACCAAAGGCTGGTGTGGGAGGCTTGAGGCAGGAAGGTCCAGTCCTTCCCTGGGGAGGTGGGGTTGCCCTGGGGGGTTGCAGAGCCTGTCCCAGTCACCTCACAGCAGTGGCTCTGTCTCGGGGTTCACTCACCGCAAGAGGTGCCTCCTCCTGCTCACTCTGGGGATTAGGTCTGGCCAGGCATTGTGGCCTCTTCTGGTGTTGTCTTTCCCATTGTCCTGTCGCACCCTCTGCAACTCAGGGTGTTCCCTTTTCTTGACTTGCTTCTCCAGCCAGGTCACTTGCTTGTTTCCCCTTCCAGGGCAAACGATCCAAGGCAGTCCATTGTCCTTTGCTTGGCCTATGCCACATCCTCAGTGGCTGGTAGGGGAACCCAGGCCACCCTCTACTCCAGGTTCCAGTCCAGGGACCCTATTTCTAGCAACAGTGGCCTGCTCACTCCCAGACCATGTTGCTGTGCCCCTGGACTCCTTCCTACTTCGCAGCTCTACCTTCTATCTCCCCCTCCCTCTGGGTTTGCGAGCCCAAGCTCCCGCCTCTCGGGGACTGACGGCAGACTACTCCCCTGCATCCCCAAACACACCTCCCTTCTCCCAGGGAGTGACTTCAGCCTGCTTCCCTGCAGCCCTATTTCTGCTCTCTGTTTCCGGGCTTTATACAGGCTTCTCTTGTTCCTGTTCAACTGAGCCTGCTTCCAGTTAGTGGCCCCTTCTCAGCCTAAATCTCTCCCCTGCTCACTGCTTAACTGATTGATCAGACCTCTCAAGGCAAGTGCGGGGAATACACCTCTTCACAGACTCCTGTAGCTACAGTCCCATGGGCCTGACTGGGCTTGGCTTCCTGCTCTGGGGTTGCCATGCTGCTCTGCTTTGACCCAGCCACCCCTCTGTCGTGAGGCGCCAAATTTCAGTAAGTGGGGCTGAGCCACATGTGCCAGGTCACAATGCTGCACACAAAAATACGGAGGGGGTGGGCCCAACCTGAGCAGTACGGCATCCCCAGAGATCACAATGCACTGAACGGGGAGCCAAGCCCAGCCACCCCACAGGACAGGAGTCACAGGAGCTGCTGTTATGGTGCTCGCCATGTACTTACTTAGTACTTATTATATCTGTGTATATATTGTATATCGTGGATGAGAAATATTTAGTAAGCCAGATGTGTTTGCACTAAGGCTATTTACTGGGTTGTGACCGGCCATCCAGGTTTACAAATGGCTCCTGAGCCAAAAAAGATTGAGACCCACTGATGTGGAGCCAGTGCTGCTGCCAGACCTGTGAGCTTCTCTGCACTGGAGGAGACCTTTGCTTCATGCTCTGAGACCTTTACAGAGATGAGAACTGGTCAAAAAGTATTTGGAAAGAACATTTTTTTCTGCTAGAAAATGCTGGTTCATTGAAATCGAAGCATTCTGCAGGAATGTGTTGTTTTTGATGAAATTTGAAACAAAGCTTTTCAGTGAGCTTTAAACATTCTGGTTCAGTCTTACTGGAATCACAGACGTGTAGGACTGGATGGGATCTCAATAAGTCGTCTAGTCCAGTCCCTTGCACTCAAGTCAGGATGAAGTAATAACTAGACCATTCCTGACTGGTGTTAGTCTAACCTGTTCTTAAAAACCTTGGGTGATGGTTGAATCCACCACTTCCCTAGGTAATTAACTACCCTGACAATTAGGAAGATTTTCCTAATGTCCAACCTAAACCTCCCTTCCTGCAATTTAAGCCCATTGCTTCTTGTCTTCTCCTTAGCGGTTAATGAGAAGAATTTTTCACTCTCCTCCTTGTAACAACCTTCTATGTCATTGAAAATGGTTATCATGTCCCCTCTCAGTCTTCTCTTCTCCAGACTACACAAACCCAATTTTTCCAATCTTCCCTCATAGGTCACGTTTTCTAGACCTGTGATCATTTTTGTTGCTCTTCTCTGCACTTTTTCCAATTTGTCTACATCTTTCCTGAAATGTGGCGCCCACAAAGCTCCAGCTGAGGCACAGGTTTTTGCAACACTTTGGTTACCACAATTTTGCGACTCCAATTAATTTTGAAATGATTTTTCATTTTGAAACGTATTATATATTAACTTTAATTATATTATAGAAAGGGGGTCAACTGCCACCCGGGCATCTGCTTGTGGCCAGGAGTGCCTCTGCAGTGTCTTGTTTCCCCCTTTTTCTGGGCTCCTTCAGCAAACTCCACATGGTCTCTCTTTCAACACAACCCTCCTGGGGCCTCTGTCTTTTTAGTAGCGTTATTAACTTAACAAATTTCTCAAACAAACACAAAAGAAATCCTCCCCCCAGGCTTAAGCTGGGCACAGCCCCTCCTCCCTGAGATATTATCCTTTCTTTGGGGATCACTGCAACCCGTGGGACAAGCCACCCTGTTATAATTATATGATACCAGCGACCAAATACAGTACCAGTTACCTCTTTTATTGCTTTTATTTTATAATTTTAAAATATTCTACCCTAATTAAATAGAAAATAAAATAATATAAAAATAATATATTAAAAAATTCAAAATTGGAGTGAAACATTTCAATTTTATCAAAACAAAACATTTCCATTGACCCAGACTGCAATTCTTCATAAGCTGTGGAGTTGCAGGTTGGGAGAAGACAATAGACCTTGGAGTCAGCTGGTGGGGAAAAAGACCCTACTCTTATTCCCGCTGGCTAAATGTTTGAGGAAGGACTTTGCCCATTCCCTCTTTGCAATTGCCCATCTCCCACCCATTTTGTTCAATCGTTTGTGTATTTATCTGTTGTTTCAAATGAAATGCTAATTTCCTGATGTTTCATCCCCTCACAGAGATTCTCTACTGAGTAGGGGCTGCTTCCCAAGCTGTGTTCTCTCTCCACAGCTTCTCAGTCACTGCTTCAGCTCCAAGAACCAATCACAAAGATCCTGCCACACCCACCAAAATGAATGGGATCATCATTTATGAGCATATAAACTTCCAAGGAAAATCCAAAGAATTCATTTCTGACATTGCTGACTTGAAGCCCGTAGAGTGGGGCCACTGTGTCTCTTCTGTAAAGGTCACTGGCCAACCCTGGGTGGCCTATGAGAATCCTAATTATTCAGGCAAGTTCCTGGTGTTTGAGGAAGGTGAATACAGCTTTGTTGGTGAAGATATGAATGACAAGATCACTTCTCTCAAGCTGATTACTGAAGACCTGAAGAATCCCAAGATCACCCTGTATGAACATATCAACTATGAAGGGGAAATCAAGGTGGTAAAAGAAGCAACCAGTCTGAGCAAGGGATCTTTCAATGACCGAGTGTCTTCCCATATGGTGCAGAGCGGTGCCTGGCTATTGTGCGAATGTGAGGATGGAAGTGGCTTGAATTATGTTGCCCGGAAAGGTGAACAGCTTCCAAACTATGAATCGATCAATTTCAATGACAAGCTTTCATTTCTGCGTCCCCTGAGAGCCGGCTGGTGCTAGTTCCAATGGGCTGCAGACCTTGCCATCCTGGGGTGCCATCAATCAGATGCCCCCACAGGAAGGGGCAGAGTTAGAGCTCTGCCCATGCTTGCACTTCATTGCTCCACACACCACAGAATCAGTGAATTTGGGAAAGCGCAGCTCATCCTGTGCAGTGCTTCATAGCCTGGTATCCTGCTGTTTGTCCCCCAAAGCCATGCCAGAACTTCCTTCCAGACCTCACCCTCCCAGTCTCCTTCATGCTCTCCCTCATTGGCAGCTTCCTCTGGGGTGTTCCCTTCCCTCCAGACCCTTCACACAGCTCTAACTAGGAGGCTTATTTAGGGATCTCCTGGCCTCTGTCTGCCATTTATTTTCCTTTCAATCTCTTCTCCTGGGATAAGATGACCTCTGGAGGTCCCTGAGCTCTACATTTCTATGATTCTGTGCTCATAGAGGGGCCCCTAGAGGAGTTTGAGCCGACCTTGGGACTATCCCGCCCCATTATCTCCATGACACCCAGAGACAGATTGAAAGGAATGTCTACATGGATGAAACAGAAGGAGTCAACCAAACAGATCGTCAGCAAACCTCTATCACCACAACCTAAGACAGTGTGAGATCTCCAATTTCTACAGCTTCATGTGGGGTGGGAAAGGGGATGGGGAGGGGATCATGTTCTTTGTGGAGATAGTAACTTCCAGCACCTCCCAGTATCAGCAGGGGATAAATGAGCCACCCACCAACAGGGAAAAAATCATGGTGTGCCACTGGCCAAGAGATCTCCTCACACAGTGCTGGTCATCTGTGCCCTAAAGTGCCATCTCAAGGTTGATTGAGTTGATCACTATCTAGGATGGGAGAAGAAGAACTGAGCATGAGGTGCACCAGAGCACATTGCGCATAGCACCAACCCAGGAGTAAGCTCCAGCATGGAGGTGGCTCCACAAACCCACTGTGTTTCCTACCGCTTCCATCCCAACATGCTCATGTCGGCTTCCAAGAAAGGGTTGAAGGGTTTCCAGTCTGCTAGCTTCTCTGAGTGATTTATTGTTAACCTGCTCCAATAAAGTGATTTGCAGTGAAACTTGTACTAATGATCTCCTGTTCCGATAGCCAGTAAAGTTGCAGTCCCCAGGAGAGCTTCTTCCTGCATAGTAACTGCCTTTGTCCAGACTGGACTTAGCTTTTCAGAGCAGAAGGAACTCAGCAGTAACACATTTCCTCTGGGGATGGCACAGCTGGAGGGGAGCTGTGACTCTGCTTCACTCTGCCCTCTCTTCCTGATCCCCCAGAAATCTTTGTGTGGGTGGCTCACAAGGGTCCCATGAGTGGAGCTGGGTCAGGTGAAGAGCAGGAGCAGGGCGGCCTCATATCCCCCATGTTTTATGAAGCATCCCATTGCAACAGAATGTGCAGCAGAGTCAGCACAGTGGCATATGGAAAGTTAATCTAACTGAACTCTAATGTGTTACATTATCAAGAAGGAACCCTTGTAATAGAGTCATAGAGTTTAAGAATGGCATGAGTTTAAGAATGGGCCATTATGTCATAGAGTTTAAGAATGGGCCATTATGTTCCTCTGGTCACAGGATTTCTCACAGCAATTCCTATAACACGTGGTTGAATTTGATCAGTGTTTCTCAAACTTTGCAGGTGGGAGATAACTTCTTCAATGTCAAAATTCTCTGCAACCTCTCACATTTACGAAAGTAATAGTGAACATTATTTACTATTTATTATTCAATGATAACACTGATCTACCCACAGAATTTGTGTGTGTTTTGAGAGGTTGGCAGAGACACCTTGAAGTATAAGGGTGAGTGGGGAGCAAGAATTTATTTGCTTTAGTTTGTAATAACATTTTCTATGCCTTGAAACCATTGCCTTTGGTGGTCCCCCTGAGAAACACTAAACTAAACCATACCTTTTCAAAAGACATACAGACTCTGTTTGAAGTCTCTAAGTGATGATTAATCACATCCCTTCGTAACATTCAACAGCCTAGTGGCTAATTATTTTCAGTGTTAAAAAGTTGCATTATATTTTCAATTTGATTTTTTTTAACTTCAATTCCCTCCACCTCTTTTGGATCTCATTCTGCTTTTGATCAGACATCTTCACTCCGAGGAGGTACAGACTGATCAGGTTGTGTCTTAACTGAACACGAGCTCTGTAGCAAAAGGGGGGTAACACAATGCATTGCACGGGACGCTCATGGCACAGTTGGTTATCTACGTTGATCCCCTGGGTCCTCTTCACAGTTATTGCTTTCCAGGATATAGGTCCTCTAGTTGGAAAAGGGTCTCTGTGAAAATAATAGCACGGAATCACATATTGATTCAAACACATAAGAAAAAACCTTTGTTACAGTTAAAGTAACTCAGGACAAATATCTAGCTCAAAACTACCAAAAACAAAAAACAGATAGTAAAGCCATGCAACAACATGCAGAATTTTGTCTAATCACATACATCCCCACACCCATGCACCAGAGAGCCTATACATCCCCACAAGCCATTCAACTGTTACCAACCACAATCACCAAGGTGACCGCCCAAGCAATCCCCAGTCCCTTTGTGATGACAGTGGCCCTGTGCAGTGCGCTTGTATTTCCTAAGGTGGGTGGGTTGGATTTGGAGCTCACTGCTAAACAAATATATAGTTGTTCTCTATGCAAATTATTCCAAGGAGCCAGGGATTTGGCTCTGGGGAAGACATGCAGATTCTCCATTCTCCATAAGAGCAGCATGGCAGGGGGACAGGTCCGTCCTGACTCTCCCAGTGATTGAGTGGATGCTCCCAAGAAGTAGTGGGTTTAATTTGCAGCAGGGGAGATTTAGGTTAGCTATGAGGAAATACTTTTAAACTATATGGGTGGTTAAGCTCTGGAATAAGCTTCCAATGGAGATTGTGGAATCCCCATCATGGGAGGTTTTAAGAACAGGTTGGACAAGCACCTGTCAGGGATGCTTTAGGTTTATTTGGTGCTGTCCCAGATGAAAGAGGCTGTTTCCTGTGTGGGACGCAGACCAGATGACATTTGCAGGTGAGGCAAAGGCCATTGGAGAGAATTGCCCAATTAGAGGGAAGTCACAGCAGGGAAACTAGAAGTTGCTGATCGACTGCCATCAGCAGCTATGAGACTGGCCCATGGGAACAGCTGCCCACATCCCTGTTACTATGTGTCTGGAGACACTGATGCCTGGAAAACTACAGTGCTGTTGGATTCAGAATCTGAAATGTCTGATTCACAGACAACACCCACTGCTGAAAGAAAGAAAATTCAGTATCGTGAGAATTAAAATGGTGTCTACTAACAATCAGCCCCTGCAGATAAGAGAAAAAATCTAGCTCCCACTGGACAATATTCAGAAACCTCTGCCGAATGTAGGTAGGAGGAAATGTGGACCCTGGGGGAAACTCTGGGGGTCTCAGGGTACATCCACACTGGAGTCAGAGATGCGCATGGCAGCGTGTGTAGACGTACCTGTGCTAGCTGTACTCTACCTTGCTAACAACAGCGGTGATGGTGCAATGATGTGGACTAGCAATACTTGTATGTACTCAGAGGTTCAGACAGGCTTGTGCAGCCCATTCTGCATCATCCACACTATTTTCAGTGAGCTAGCTGGAGCACAGCTAACTTGGGTGTGTCTACATGAGCTGCCATTCACACGCCCAGCTTCAGTGTTGACAAACCTTAGAGGGCCCTTTACCATGTCTGCAGCGTGAAAGGCAGGTGGTCGCTCACAATACAGTGAAGCCAGGTCATCATGCCATAACCCCCAAGGAGAAAGCTCTGGTGCAGTGATCCTGTCGGAGTGTTTGAAGCTGTGGCTGTCCAGTCAGGATCGCTGTTTAGCAGAGCTCTGTTTCAAGCGGGGCCAACGGGTGAGTTCTGGGTCAGAGCAGATAATGTGACTGATCCAGATATTCAGCTAGTGAAAAATCAGAGTATGGGGACAGTGTTCAGTGTCACTGGTGTCTCCAGGCCTCTCACAGGGGCAGAGCTCAGGAGCTGTAGGGCAGCCCAGTCAGTAAAAGAGCTACATTCATAGATTCCAGGGACAGAAGGGACCATGGTGATCTTCTAGTCTGAGCTCCTGTAGAACACAGGCCATAGAACTGCCCCAAAATAATTCCTTTGGCACTCCTGCAGATCTTTTAAAAACATACAGGCTTGATTTAAAAATGGCCAGTGAGGAAGAATCACCCTGAACCTCGGTAAATTGTTCCAATGATTAATGACCCTCACTGTTAAAAGTCTGCCCCTTATTTCCAGTCTGAATGTGTCTAACTTCAGCTCCCAGCCATTGGATTGTGTTAAGCCTTTGTCTGCCGCCTGAAGAGCCCAGTGTCAAATATTTGTTCCCTGTGCAGGTACTTACAGACTGAGACTAAGTAACCCCTTAACCTTCTCTTTGTTAGGCTAACTAGGTTAAACTCCTTGAGTCTAGCACTAGAAGGCAGGTTTTCTAATCCTTTATTCATTCGTGTGGCTCTTCTCGGAACCTTCCCCAACTTATCAACATCCTTCTCGAACTGTGGACACCAGAACAGGGCACAGAATGGCACTAGTGGGCTGACTTGACAGAAGCATCCGTAGAAGGCAATGAGAGGAAACTATCAGAACAGCTGCTCTGGCAAGATGCTATTGTGTTTTCCTGGAGTAATGAAGGTATATTACTTTGAGCTGAGGGTAGCTCCCATCCACAAAAAAGCAGTTTGGAAACTCAAGGTGATGGAAATTTACTTCTAGGTGAAGGCAGCTCACAGTATCAGACTGTTACGGAAGTGGAGAAAATTTATTCACCTTCAGAGACTTCAGAAATTGAAGTAGAAGTGTAAGCGCAGCGCACTCAACCCTGTGGCGCCTCCTGCTGGTCGTCCTTGGGAATTAGCTTGATTTCCAGCCTGGAGCGCCCTCTACAGGCCGGTGATCTGCCTGCCACTTGGCCCCCGTGTCCCTCCCGGACCCAGTGCCCTGTTATCTGGGGCACTGCCCCCTGGCAGTAACCCCTCAGTCTTAGGGTCTCCCCTCCCCAGGGTACTCCCCACCCACTATCCCCACCTCACCTCAGTATAAGGCTACTGCCAGTCATCGTCTAGCCCCCACGCCCTGGGGCAGACTGCAGTATCAGCCTACTCATCACTGGCAAGGCTGGGTTTGAACCTGCTGCCTTGGCCTACCCCTGGGCTGCCCTCTGCAACGCTGCAGCCTGGGGCTTTCCAGGCTGGAGCTCCCCAGCTCCTCTGCCTTTCCCCAGCCCTGCTCCACTCACATACCCTGCCTCTAGCTCCATGCAGCCAGGCTCATCTCCCTCTACAAACAGAGAGAGACTGTTGAGTTCCTGGCTCCCAGCCTCTTACAGGGGCCAGCTGGGCCAGATTGGGGGGTTGGCCACAGCTGAGCCTACCTTCCCTAATCAGCCCAGGCTTCTTGCCCCAGTCACAGCCCTCTCCTGGGCTGTTTTCCACATCGAAGGGCAGGAGTGGGTAACCACCCCGCTACAAGAAGGAAGAAAGGCTGAGGAAGTTACAAACAAGTTACAGTATGGGGACCCAGCTTCATGGCCCAGATGTGACGACAATGTGCAGCAAATTCTTGTGGAACATGGATCCGAACAAGTTCATGAATTTCCCTTCCCTAAGGATGGAAATAAAAGAAAATTCTCTGCTCAGCATTACTAGAGGAAACTCATTAATGGGGAAGAAATTCATCAAAACTGGCTGCAATATTCAGTGTCGAAGGACTCTGTGTTTTGCTTTTGCTGCAAGTTGTTTAGAAATCAAGCAATTGGTACATCACTTACTGAAAATGATTCGACGGACTGGAAAACATATCTTCAAGTCTCTCTTCACATGAAAGAAGAACAGAACATTTAGAATGTTTTCAAAATTGGAAAGAACTTGAATTTACTATTGAAAAAAAGGAAAAACTATTGATGACAGTTTATGTGTGATCAAGGAAAAAGAAGAATATTGGTGTTGCCGGCACAAAGGCCTGAGGCGACAGCAACAGTGGTTCGTTGCCCGGTGTGCCTCGCTCCAATAGACACACCAAGGTGGAGAAGCAAACAAAGGTTTATTTGAGATCTCAAAGCAGGATGCTCGGAGACACACAAGTCTCAAATCAAGCACACTCCATATAAGCAGCTCTCTCTCTTTATACATGATTTCAGCTAAGCATCTCTATTACCCCCACTGCCCAGCCTCCCCCTTCCCCCCCCTCTTCTTCCCTCCCTTCTAGTTCCCATATAGCAAGTACATTACGCAGATTAAATCATACTTGGCAAAAACCACTTTAGCTCGTTAGTAACTTTTTCCCGACCGGTTATTTTGTTTTACTCCCTTCAGCCAGGTGCAAGCAGGCTTTATAATTGCCTCCTGGTATCAATGTTGCACTGATAACTAGTTGCCACACATTCCATTCTTTCCATCTGGCCTGTGGGGTTAATTAAAGTCTAAACATGGAAGCGGTTTGGGCAAGCAGAGGCCTGATACAGGGAGCCTTCATTGGCACTGTTGTTTTCCACCGTTCTGTTAATACTGGGCTATTCCTGGTGCCACCAACAATTCCCTCCTTTGAGAATACTCAACAAACCTTTGGCTGAGTGTTCTCATATACTGTGGACAAAACGTAATTGAGTTCTATGGAGCTGGGGCTGTCAATGAGAGGGTACATAGGGACCTTTGGGGCACGGGGGGTACAAAGTTTACGGAGGAGCAGTTTAAAACAAGCAAGCAGGAGGAGGGTGACCAGGCACAGTACCACACCTGTGAGGAGGAGACGCACAAGGCCACTTCCCAGTCCTCCTAGGTTGGGCAACCAACTTCAAAGAGAATCAAAAATTGTGGGTTCCCTTTCCTGGGCCTTCCACTGCTCGAAAGCCTGTTCGGCTGACAGGATGTGTTTGTTAATGTCCTGTGAGTTTTCTTGGACATAAGTACAACATTCATTTCCAATAAGGGCACATACCCTGCCCTGAGAGGCTAAAACATAATCTAGGGCCTGTCTGTTTTGCAGGGCCAGCAGCCGGAGCTGATAAAGCTCGGAGTTAAGGCTTTTCTCTATGGCCAGGGTCTCATTGGCAAACTTGGTGAGAAACGTAGAGAGCTTACGGTAAATTTGAGACAGCCGTCCCACCCCATAAGATGGGAGGAGGATCATGCCAAGTCTGTCTCCCTCCATAATGGGCTCTGGGGTGGCAGACAAGGACCTACGCTGCCTGGGGCGACCAGGGGGCAGCTTAGGGAGCACTCGAAGGGGAGGGGCAAGATATCCTACATAACAGCTTCCATACCACCGATTCGGGAGCCACTTATAGGCAGAGGTACCACAAACGTAAAAGGAGTGGCCATTTCCTACCAACCCATTATTCCCACTTCTCCATTGTCTTGCTTTGGCACCACTGAGAGTTCCAAACCGGGCGACGGAGTTGGATTTGCCATTAACATAGACTGGGAGAGAATCATTATCGTCAGGGGAGAAATAATACTGACAGGTGTTATTTCCAGCGGACCAAGTGTGATTGTCGGACTGGAACTGTTGATAGCACAATAACCCGGGGTCCACTGACCGCAGCCTAATAGGGGTAGGAATACGTGTCGAGTTGGCCTGCGGTTCCCAGGGGTCATCCCTCAATGCATACTGGGATTCAATAGTACAGTTTTGTGACAAGAGGGTACCCGAGATGTTCTTTCCCCTACTGAACCATCCCCAACAGAGGTCTGACCAATTTTGGGGAACCACCCTCCAGGGCAACCCAGCTGCGTGGTGCGGGATTTGGGAGCATATCCAGCATTTAGAGAGATTAAACTCTTGGGCAAAGCAAATCTTCAGGTTCTCATACGTATTTGACTTTAATTTGTTAGGGATTCCCCTCCATCCCGCATGTGCCTGGGGAGAAACGGGAGTTAACGAGAGGAGTGTTCCCATAGCAAAGAGTAACACTGTGGCAAACCCTAGGCCTGGATTCATACTGAGCAAGTGATCCTAAGGCCTAACAATTACAATTCCCCAAATACCCACAAAATTACTACTACTAATAACAAGCAGATTAAAAACAAAAGGGACCAGGCCCACAGGTTAGGCTGGCCCTGTGAAAATAAACACGGCCAACGGTCAGAGTGTTCACGGGGAGTGCGCTGTAACTGTCCAAAGGGGCCACAGGGCATTCCCAGCAGGCCTTACTGTCGCCTGAATAACAGTTTAAGTCCCAGATCGTCGTTGGCAGTCTTCTCCACAGGTTGGACGGTCCACTGTTCAGGAGCTGGCACTGCTTTCAGACGGGAGTAGTGGATCCAGTTCTTGTATCCCTCGACCTTTGCTGCTGTGTGGGTGATCAGCAGGACGGTGTGAGGTCCCTTCCACTTCTCTTGGAGAGGCTCGTCCTTACAGGTACGAATGAGAACGGAGTCACCAGGCTGCAGGGAGTGGACAGGGGCATCCAGCGGGAGAGGCTGCAAATCTTTGGTATACCTGTGGAGAGAACAAAGAACAGCAGACAGAGAGTACATGTACTGAGATAAAAAACCGCAGCCTAACAGAACCGGTGTACCATTCATAGGCCATGCCCTCCCAAACATAATCTCGAAGGGACTAAGCCCTAACCTGCCCTTTGGGAGAGCACGAACAAGGGGTAAGGCATCAGGCCACCGAAGAGAAGCCTCTTGGCAGACCTTTGAGAGATGCCGCTTGAGTGTCTGATTAGTACGTTCCACTACTCCACTGGCCTGTGGTCGCCATGGAGTGTGGAGCTTCCAGGTGATCTGTAGAACATCTGAAATCCCCTGAATGACTTGCGATGTGAAGTGTGTTCCGTTGTCAGATTCCATCCACTGGGGGAGTCCAAAGCGAGGAATAATTTCCTTGACAAACTTGAGAGCTACCGTTCTGGCAGTGTTGTTACGGCATGGGAAGGCTTCAGGCCATCTGCTGAATCGATCCACCATGACGAGGAGGTATCTGAACCCTTGGGTTCGGGGGAACTCAGTGAAGTCTACTTGCCACACCAATCCTGGCCCTGGGGTAGGTTCCAGAGTGGCTGGTGGCACTGACACTCCTGGTCGAGGGTTGTTCTTTTGACAGACTAAACACTCAGCCTGTACCTGGGAAGCCAAGGGTCTCAACCCAGAGGTTAGAAAATACTTATTCATAAGCTGGGTGAGAGCCTCCCTTCCAGCGTGAGTGGTCTGAAGTAGTTTCTGTAGTACTGGCCGTATTAGGCTTTTAGGTAGGAGGATTTTTCCTTCTGTGGAGTGGAGCCATCCCTCCTTTTCCTGGAGCCCAAGTGAGTCGGCCAGATTCCTTTCTTCACGAGAGTACTGAGGGGCTGGGAGCTCACCCACTGATGGGATGAGGGCATGCATATGGGCCTCCTCAGCTTCCAATGGTTCCAGGGTGGCAGCTCGCTTGGCTTCCCTGTCGGCCCTGGCATTGCCCTTGGCTACGTCCTGGTCTTCTCTTTGATGGGCTTTGCAGTGCACCACTGCTACAACTGAGGGGAGCTGTACTGCTTCCAGAAGCCGGAGAATCTGGGTCCCATGCTTGACCGGCGACCCCTGAGCTGTAAGCATTCCTCTTTCCTTCCACAGACTTGCATGAGCATGTAGCACTCCAAAGGCATATCAGTAAAAATGTTAACTCTTTTTCCTTTTGACAGTTCGAGTGCACGGGTTAATGCTACCAATTCAGCCAGCTGGGCTGATGTTCCGGCAGGCAAACCCTCCACTTCCACAGTTTCGTGGAGAGTTACAACAGCATAGCCCGCCCTCCTTTGCCCGTCTGTAACAAGGCTGCTGCCGTCAGTGTACCACTCATAGTCTGCATTGGGGAGTGGCTGATCTTTTAAGTCCGAACGGCTGGAGTACTGGGCATCTATGATTTCTAAACAGTCATGTTCCTGCTCCTCTGTTTCTGGCAACATAGTGGCTGGGTTAAGAGAGGGGCAGGTCTGCAGGGTAACCTCAGGATTTTCTAGGAGTTTAGCCTGGTACCGAGCTACCCGAGCCTGTGTGAGCCAGAGACCACCCTTAGTGTCCAGCAGGGCTTGAACCATGTGAGGGGTATACACCTGCACAGTTCCCCCCAAAGTCAGTTTCTCCGCTTCACCAAGCACCAGGGCAGTTGCTGCGACCGCTCGCAAGCATGCTGGCCAACCCTTGGCAACTTGATCCAGCTGTTTAGAGAAATATGCCACAGGACGTTTCCAGTTGCCTAATAATTGAGTAAGCACCCCTAGAGCCACTCCCTTTCTTTCATGCACATACAGTTGAAACGGCTTAAAGAGGTCTGGCAGACCGAGTGGAGGGGCTTCCATTAGCTTTCTCTTTAACACTTTAAATGCCTTGTCAGCTTCTGAGGACCAGTGAAAGGGGTCGTGATCCATTCCCTTAACACATTCATACAAGGGCTTAGCCCACAGTCCGAACTCTGGGATCCATATTCTGCAAAAGCCTGCCATGCCCAGAAAAGCCCTGAGCCGTTTACGACTGCTTGGGACAGGAATTTGACAGATTGCCTCCTTCCTCTCATTTGAGAGCTGTCTTTCCCCCTGTCTTATGTGAAATCCTAAGTACTGTACTTCTGAGAGGGCAATCTGAGCCTTGCTCCGAGCTACCCGGTATCCCCGGAGCCCAACAAAGTTCAGGAGGCTCACAGTAGCTTAGAGGCAAGGGGTTAATCCCACAGCCGCAATTAACATGTCGTCAACATACTGCAGGAGGAGGATCCCGTCCGGAGTATTCCACTTCTCCAGGTCTTTGGCCAGAGCCTGGCCGAAAAGGGTGGGGGAGTTTTTAAACCCCTGAGCTAAAACAGTCCAGCAAAGCTGTTTTTTAACCCTTTTCTCGTCTTCCCACTCGAAGGAGAAAATCTCCTGGGATTGTGTGTCAACAGGGATTGTGAAGAAAGCATCTTTCAGGTCTAGGACCGAAAAGTGGGTGTACTGTCCCCCTATAGATGCCAACAGTGTATACGGGTTTGGAACAAGGGGGTGCAGAGTCTTAACCCGCTCATTAACTGCCCTTAGGTCCTGGACCAGCCGATAGGTGCCATTGGGCTTTCGAACAGGCAGGATGGGGGTGTTCCAAGCTGACTGGCATTCTCGCAGTACCCCGTACTTTAGAAACTGATTTATAGTTTCCTGCAGCCCTTCTCTGGCTTCCCTCTTGATCGGATACTGTTTGATTCGCACCGGACCTTTTCCTGGCAGGAGCTGAACCTTAATGGGGGTGTGATGGGCTGCCTTTCCTGGGACCCCCGATGCCCATACCAGAGGAAAAACCTGGTCCTCCCACTGGCTCCACTCTGGGGCTTGCATGGCTGAGGGCTCAACTGCAAGAGTCATTATCCAGGCATTCTCTGGGGGCAGGGTGAGAGTGATTTCATCTTGGGTGAAGTGCAGGGTGGCACCTAAGCGACAAAGCAGATCCCGTCCCAGTAGAGGCGTTGGACAGTCGGGGAGGTAAACCAGCTTGTGGGAGAGAGTTCTGTCTCCCAAAGCACATTCTGCTGGGGCATACACTGGACACTTGATTCCTTTTCCTGTAGCACCAACCACAGTGAGGGAATCTGCCACAGGCAGCTGAAGGGGTTGATTTACAGCGGTTCGAGCTGCTCCAGAGTCTACTAAAAAGTCTATTTCCGAATTTCCCACCCGCATTTTTACTCGGGGTTCCGGGGGCAGGATAGTCCGTCTCCCCTGACACTCCTAGTCTCGATTCTCTGCTGCCATCATAGGGGTATCTTCCCTCTCGGGGCACTCATTTTTCCAGTGTCCCTCCTTCCGGCATATGGCACACTGATTGCGTCCCAAACGCCTTTCCTGGGAGCCAGGGCGCCCACGTCCATGGCCTCTCATTCCCCGGCCCCTTCCACCTCCTTCCTGAAACTTTCTCTTGTCACCAGCCTGAACTGCTGCAACCATCATTTTCACTTGCCTCTTTTCCTTTTCTCCCTCCCTGAGGCTGTAAACCTTGTTTGCAGTTTCCAAAATCTGTGCCACAGACATGCCCATTAAATCCTCCTTTTTCTGCAATTTTTTTTTTAATGTCAGGGGCCGCACGGCTGGTAAAGATACCCTTTATAATTGCCTCAGTTGCCTCAGCATCAGGGTCTGCATTAGTGTGTTGCCGAATGGCATCCCGGATACGCTGCAGAAAAGCGACCGGACTTTCCTTAGGCTCCTGTATGAGCTCATAAGGCTTGGCCCAATTGTTATGGTGAACAGCTGAGTGTCGGAGTCCGAGCAAGAGCAGCTCCTTATACACGGTGAGGCGGGTCTGACCATTAGGATCATTAGGATTCCACCTAGGATCTGCTGTGGGGACCATGTCAGCAGGAATGGGGACATGAAACCGATCCTGATCATGCCTTACTTGTGCTTCTTCCCTTGCCTTAGCTATAACCTGATTCCTCTCCACTTCAGACAACAGGGTCCTCATAAGGATATTACAGTCATCCCAGTCAGGCTTGTGGCTGGCAAAACATCCCTCAAAAACTGAAATGAACTTGCTGGGGTTCGTGGAGAATTCCCCTGCCTGTGCCTTAAAGGCTGCTAGGTCCACTGGGTTAAAAGGCACATGCGAGTAAACTAACACAGTAGTGGCCCGGCGCCCCTCCGCTCCCGGGCGAGCCACCACAGTCTCAGTAATCAACGGATAAAGTCCCACTGAAGGAGCAATCTCTGGAACCCAAGGCACCTGGTCTTTATATGGTGGGGGTGTAGGAGCCGAAGGGGACACCGACTCTGCCATTACAACCAGGGAGGGGTTCGGGGAACTAACAGCAGTGACTACCGAGCCTGTCGGAGTCAAATTACACTCTTGCAACAGATCTGACCTATCTCTCAACAACATAAACAACTGTGCATACATATGTTCATTCCACTTATTCATTCGCTGACAAAACAAAGCTAACTGAAGGATCGTGTTGTAATTAAGTGATCCCTCCGGTGGCCACCTCTCCTGGCCCTCTAGCTGGTACTGAGGCCAGTCTACTGTACAGAATCTTTTTAGTTTACTTTTAGTCAATGGATCTTTTTCAAACACTTTCCAATTCATCAGAATGCATTCTAAGGGTGTACACCGTACCCTGCCTGTACTCTGTCCCTGCCCCATACCTATGGGAAGACACTGGGCGTCCCCAGGTCTTAACAGGCAAACAAAAGGTTAACAGCACTGGACTGTTCCTACCTTATCCACGAGACCGGTTCCCCACCGTCGTCCGCAGCTGCTTCTCCACTATCTGAGCGCGTTGCACCGTAGTGCCCTCCGGGGTCGACCACACCACGTCTCCGCCGAGGCCCCCGATGAAGTCACCGGTGCGCGCTGGGTGCCGGTCGTCGCCGCAATCCGTCGACCTCCAGGAGGGGTCCGGGCAAGGCTAGATTTTAGCCTCGAGCCCACTCAGGGATGCCAAAATTGTTGCCGGCACAAAGGCCTGAGGCGACAGCAACAGTGGTTCGTTGCCCGGTGTGCCTCGCTCCAATAGACACACCAAGGTGGAGAAGCAAACAAAGGTTTATTTGAGATCTCAAAGCAGGATGCTCGGAGACACACAAGTCTCAAATCAAGCACACTCCATACAAGCAGCTCTCTCTCTTTATACATGATTTCAGCTAAGCATCTCTATTACCCCCACTGCCCAGCCCCCCTTCCCCCCCTCTTCTTCCCTCCCTTCTAGTTCCCATATAGCAAGTACATTACGCAGGTTAAATCATACTTGGCAAAAACCACTTTAGCTCGTTAGTAACTTTTTCCCGACCGGTTATTTTGTTTTACTCCCTTCAGCCAGGTGCAAGCAGGCTTTATAATTGCCTCCTGGTATCAGTGTTGCACTGATAACTAGTTGCCACACATTCCATTCTTTCCATCTGGCCTGTGGGGTTAATTAAAGTCTAAACATGGAAGCGGTTCGGGCAAGCAGAGGCCTGATACAGGGAGCCTTCGTTGGCACTGTTGTTTTCCACCGTTCTGTTAATACTGGGCTATTCCTGGTGCCACCAACATTGGCAACAAATATTAGAGCGTCTGATTGCTTTAGTGAGAGTTCTCGGTGGGCAAAATTTAGCATTCCACGCTTGTGGTAGAAATGAAAAACTATACGCTCTAGGTAATGGAAACTTTTAAAAATTTGTTGAATACCTAGCTTTGTTTGATCCAGTCATGAAGGAGCATCTACGTAAAACAACTGATCATGAAACATAGGTTCATTACTTAGGAAAAAATATGCAGAATGAACTGATTCAAATCCTAACAAATGCCATTAAAAAGAATTGTAGAAGCTGCCCATTCTGCAAAATACTTTTCAATAATACTGGACTGTACACCAGATGTGAGTCATGTGGAACAAATGACGATGATCATTTGTTTTGTGGATATGGAAAAGTCTGCAGATGAAGACAATGTTGAAGTGCGCATAAAGGAACATTTTTTGGGTTTCGTACCACTGAAAGAGACTGTAAACGTGTGCGTCTGGGGCTCAACCCTCCCTGGGGAGGAGGAGAGCCACACCGGCCTGTGGTTCTTACTCGGCTCCTGCCCTGTCTCTTCAAGGCTGAGCAACAGTACAAAAAGACAGTTAGGCCTCAGGCCTTCTGCTGCAAGGCTGAGCAACAATATGAACAGTTCAGGAAGGCCCAGGCCCTTTGGTGTAGGGGCTGAGCAGAAAACAGTACAATAAGCTCAGGCCCTTTGATGCAGGGGCTGAGCAGTAAACAGTACAAAAGTTTAGTATAGGGGCCCAGGCCCTAGGTTAGGGCGGGGCGACAACAGTCAGGGCTCAGGCCCTCTGGTGCAGGGGCTGAGCAGTAAACAGTACAAAAGTTTAGTATAGGGGCCCAGGCCCTAGGTTAGGGCGGGGCGACAACAGTACCAGGAGCTCAGGCCCTCTGGTGCAGGGGCTGAGCAGTAACAGTACCAGGAGCTCAGGCCCTTTGGTGCAGGGGCTGAGCAGTAACAGTACCAGGAGCTCAGGCCCTTTGGTGCAGGGGCTGAGCAGTAACAGTACCAGGAGCTCAGGCCCTTTGGTGCAGGGGCTGAGCAGTAACAGTTTGAGTATAGGCCCAGGCCCTGGATCAGGGCGGGGCAACAAACAATCAGGGCTCAGGCCCGCTGGTGCAGGGACTGAGCAGCAAGCTTACACCTGAGCGTTGGGTGAGGGGGAAAACTGCCACCCGTGAGTGGGGTGGCAGGGGGGACGCAGGCCCACCTACTCCACTGCGTCCCAGCCCGGGGCCCTAGCAGCGCCTATCACCGCTGCGGGTCGGTGGGGTCCTGACCCCAACACACTGACATCGGCACGTCTGTGTCTGCAGCCTGACTGGGGTCGGCTACCCCCGGGCTACTTCCAGTTTCCCCCTCAGGGCCTACCTCGTCCGTGTCACCGGTTCCAGGCCAGTCAACGAGCATGGGCTCCTCTCGACCAGGGCTTGGTGGCAGGTCTGGCAGCTCCTCGGGGAAGTCCAGCCAGACGTGCTCAGGTGGCTCCTCCGGGTAACAGCAGGGACGGGGAGGCTCCGACGGCTCCTCCTCGTAGCGGGCGCGGGGGAATTCCAGCGGCTCCTGCCAGTACCGGCCACGGGGGAGCTCCGGTGGTTCCTCCTCGTAGCGGGCACGGGGAAGCTCCGGCCAGTCTGGACAGCTGCCTTGGGTCCTGGAGGGTTCCCAGTCGCGAGCTCCCGGTGGCATGTCTACTCCCTGCGGCGGCTGGGCTCTGACTGAGCTTTGAGGGCCGGCTTTTATGCTTCCGGGTCGCCGCCTGACCCTCTGAGGGGCGGGCTCACTGCTCTGTAGCCCCGCCCCTTCCGGTGTCCGGGGCTCAACCCTCCCTGGGGAGGAGGGGAGCCACACCGGCCTGTTACAGAGACAATTGGAGCATTTACGACTGAAACTATTCTACAAGAGCTTGAAACAATGTCATTATCCATTGAAAACTTACATGGTCAAGGCTGTGATAATGGGAGTAATATGAAGGGTAAAGACAATGGTGTGCAAAGGAGAAAGATGGAAATCAATCCTAGGGCCTTTTTCATTCTTTGCAGTGAACATTCTCTGAATTTGGTTGTCAATGATGCTGCTTGATGCTGTTTGGAGGCAAGCAGTTTCTTTGACCTGGTGCAATGTGTTCATGTGTTTTTTCTCAGGCTCAACATGTCATTGGGAGATTCTGACTCGCCATGTGAATTCTCTAACTGTGAAACCACTTAGTCAGACAAGATGGGAGAGTTGCATTGATGCTTTGAAGCCTCTTTGCTATGAACTTGGAAATATTTATGATGCCCTAATTGAAATTTCTGATGATACTACCTTTACTGGCAATGTGGCATGTTCAGATGCAGAAGCTCTTGCAAATGACCTTTCCAAGATCAAATTTGTGACTTCACTCATTTTGTGGTATAATACCCTTTTTGAGATTAACCTCACTAGTAAGCAGCTTCAGGAAAAGAACTTTAACATACATTATGCTATTTAAAAACTGCAGCAAACTGAAAATATTCTAGAGGAATTCTTGAGACAGGACAAGCAATGCAGCGACTGGGTGGAAGGAATATAAGCATTGCTGAGCTATCAAGAACTGACAACATGTGAACTGAGCTTTAGAATCATGAATTACTAAATTCTGTAGAATCAACATCATTAAAGTTATCTTTATTGCTAGTGATTGCATGACTTAATGGGTGAGTTCAGGAGTTTGCTGTGCAATTAAAGTCACTTGTGTGTAATTAAACAAATCCTTAGGCTGATAAGCCTCTCACCCCAGGGGAATTTGCATATTGTGGTTTGACTTCATAGAAGATTAGGGTTGGAAGGGACCTCAGAAGGTCATCTAATCTAACCCCCTGCTCAAAGCAGGACCAATTCCCAAATCCCTAACTGGTCCCCTCAAGGATTGAGCTCACAACCCTGGGTGTAGCAGACCAATGCTCAAACCACTGAGCTATCCCTCCCCTGGAGTCCAATAAGTGAGGTTCAGGAATGGCTTTCCACAGGTTACTTTCTGGTTTGAACTAGAGTATCTGGTAGAGTCTCTCTAACTTGAAATCTTTATATGAAGAGTTGAGGAGTTCAGTAACTCAGCCAGAGGTTACCGCCCTTTTGTAGGAGTGGGTGAGTGAGATTCTATGGCCAATGCTCTGCAGGAGGTCAGACTAGATCATGATGGTCCCTTCTGGTCTTGAAGTCTCCAAGTCAGGCTGGATTCAGACTGGTGACCTACATGTGAAAGACCTGGTTCACGAGACTGGCAAACAAAGACATGAAACTGATATAAAATGGCCATTCTGACCAAGGAAGAGGGGAGGGGTAGCTCTCACCCCATACAAAAACTTACATGAGACTGTAACCCAAAGCCAAAGGGAACCAGGTCCTGTGAGAGAACATGCATGACTTTGAAACCTACCAGGGTCCTTTGTGGTAGTCAGGCATTGCGTGGTAAGTATGGGTGTCAAGGCTGATTCCCTACTCTGGCACTTGGAGTGCACAAAGTGGAGGCCTGCAAGGATTCTAAAAATTAGTACTGGCCACTCCAGGCTTGAATTAAACTCCCAAGGTTACAGCTTCTCTCTGACTTTGGATAGGTAGATGCTGCCACCATCCAAGTGCAAAACCCCCTTTTTAGAGCCCAGGAAAGGGGGTACCCTCAAGCCCTTTCACCCCCCTTCCAGGGAAGAGCTCAGAAAGAAAACAAAGGAAATCAGCCATTGCCAACAGCTAATTGAACAACGTATGCACAAACTTTTAGGACACAAAAATCCAATCTTGTCCTTAAAAAAGTAAAATTTATTAAAAAACAAAAGAAAGAAAATACATCTGGAATTTAGGCTTTTTTTAGATAAAAAAAATTTAAGCATCAAGAAAGCTCTCTTGAGGTCTATCTTAAAGGTTACAAGCAAAACAAAAGCACCTGGTGTTTAGCACAGAGGAGAAATAAAGAGATAAACCTAATCACGTCTTCTTAGACATTTCCTGATCTCCTTACATATCTGGGGTTTCAAATGAATAGTTTCTAGGTACATTTTGATGATTTTTCTTACCTGGCACAAGCTCTTACAGCATAGTTCCAGCCCTGTCCCTACTCTCTGGGAGAACAACACAGACAAAGGGAAAGTTTTTTTCACAATTTTAAAAAGTTCTAGCCTTCCCATTGGCCCTTTGGGTCAGGTGCCACTCCCTTCCTTTTACCTATGCAGGGAGACTTTTTAACCCTTTACAGGTAAAGCAAGTAGAGAACAACTACCAAGAGAGATTTTATAGCTAACTGGCTGGCTGGGTGTCCATAAAAAGGAACTACCCCACCTTTCATTTATCACCGTGGTTGTGAACTGTTTATTGCAATATATTTTCTCTATGATGCTTTTGTTCTGAATAAAGAACACTCTTCCGTGTGAAGACTGGCCGGTCACTGGTTAACTCTGTCACTGCCTCAGAGGCAGCAGGAGGGCAGGTGCTGCACTTAACTCAGTGTTGACCACAGTGGCTTGCAGGCAGAACTGCAGCCTAAATCCCTGACCTGATGGGAGGGCAGTGCAGGTTCCTTCACCAGGAATGGGAATAGCTAGAGACTTATATGAGGTGTCCTCGGTGAGGTCAGGTAAGGGTCAAAGGTGCATTTACCTCATGATCTGGGACAACTGGATCACAGGATGCAAACTCCTCCCTGGGGAAGAGATTTCTCATACTATACAGTGCTTCCATTGAGCAGGAAAAGCATAGTAAGATGCAATAGTCAGTAGCTGATGCTAGATGAATTCAGACTAGAATTACAGCTCACAGTTTTGACAGTGAGGGTGAATTATCAGAGCTATTTAACAGGTGCTTTCAAGGTTTCAAAGTCTGTTTTTGTTTTGCATTGAAACAAAACCTAAATCTTTTGAACATTTAGAGAACAATGGAATTATGTCCAGCTGCTGGTTTTCCATTCAGGAGAACGTGTCAATGTCTGGGGAGGGGAAAGAGAGAGCGTGTGTGTGTGTATGTGGCCTGGTATATGGGAGACCTGAGTTCCAGCCACTGCTCTCCTTGTCTAGAGTGGCCTGGACGGGTACTACACCCCAATTTGCTCTGGTGCATCTCATGTTCAGTTCTCCTTTTCCCATCCTAGGGGGTGATCAGCACCAGAAAGACTGAGATGGCACCTCAGGGCCTGGATGATGAGCTCTGTGTGAGGAGAGATCTTGGCCAGTAGAGACACCTTGACAGTTTCCCGATTAGCGGGTGGCTCATTTAACTCCTGGGAAGGGTTAGAGGCTCTTGTCTCCACAAAGAAACTGAACTTCTCCCCATCATCTTTCCCACCCCCTTGAGCTGTAGAAGCGAGAGCTTGTTGTGATAAAGTTTGCTGACAATCTCTTTGGTTGACTCCTTCTCTTTCATCCATGTGGACATTCCTTTCAATGTCTTTGGATGCCATGGTGTCTTGGCGGAGATAATGGGGCAGCTTCTCCAAGATCTGGCCAAGCACTTGTGGGGGCCCCTGTGTGGTTATTCATAGAATGATAGAACTGTCAGGATGGAAGAAACCTCAAGAGGTCATCTAGTGCCTCCCCACTCACTGAGGCAGGGCTAAGCATATCTTCATTCATTTCCCCTCTCCTCCATGTCTAACTAAAATGGTAATGTGATATTCATTTGTTTTATAAATATACAATCTGTAGGAGTTAATGCAGGGAAGACGGGATGCAGAACAAGCTGGTTAGGGTAAGTGGGGACAGGAGGAGATGATGTGAGATAAAAAGGGTTGAAGGGGATAAAGAAGCAAGCAATGGGGGCACGAAGCACCTGAAATGTGACTCCCATGAACCATCAAGGCACTCTGGGCGGAAGCAGTGTACTGTTGAACAGCCCTGAAATGAAACATTTTGTTTTGACCCCCCCCCCGCCAATTCAGCAAAATTGAAAATTTCCCATTAAAAATTTAGAGTTTTTAGAAATTGTCCAAAAATCATTTCAACAGGAAATGCCCAATCAGCTCTGTGTTCAATGGGGACCCTGGCCAGGCCCCATTCTCTGCCAGGACCATCCGCTTCTGGGATCTACAGTCCCCTTTCATCACACAGCAGTGGAATTATGGCTGCTTTATACAGCTATAACCTGGTGCCCCTCAGAGCTCCTATCCACAGGGAATGTTGCTAATTTATGCCAGAATAAATCAGCATAAATCCTTCTATTGTGTGTGTAAGATTGTGTTACACCAGTCGTGAATCTGGCCCAGTAAATGCAAACACTTTACACCAAAGCACCAGGTGCCCCTAGGCAGCCAATGGAACAATCTGTGTGAATAAGGTTGCGCAGCTGCTTACATGTCTGCAGGACTGGCTCCAAACTATGGTAGCCAACCCCACTGCAGGGTGTTTCTCTAAGTCCTGTGGCACACTAGTCCCTGCTGGATGTCTGGTACAGTGGCTGTGTACCACCAGCTCAGAGTCAAGCATTGTAGGTGCTCCATGCACTAGACTCTGCAGGCTCTAAATCCATTCTTCATTCGCTCCCTGCTTTCATCATGACCCTGTCTCTCTTTCTCGATTCTCTCACATTCCTTCCCTTTCTCTCATCTTCTCTCTCTAGCTCTTCCCCCTTGCGCATAGCCCCTCTCTTCTCCTCCTGTCTGTCTTGTGTCCTCGCTCTTCAGTCCCCTTTCTCCCTGCTTCTCCATCCTTTCCCAGCCAACTCTTTCCCAAAATCCCAGAGGGGAAGAGAGAGCAGCTGGTGGTATCTGTTAAGGGTACACTCCTCCCTCCTCCCCAGCATGTGGGAAATCAGGGATGGGGGTGTCGGGGGTGGGCAGAGTCTCTTTCTCCTCACCCAAAACCCCAGTCGGAAAGAGAAAAAGCCTTGTGGATATTGGGGTTTGCTCTGCCTCCCCCTCCCAGTCCCTGGTGGGAGGAGCCCTGAGATGGCCTCTCCACCTCTCGCTCATCAACATTTACTCAGAGCTCACAGGCATTTTCTGTCAATTTATATCCAGTGTTCAACATCTGGATGCAAAAGCTGAACTTGATTTATGTGCTCGCTCTCCCTCTCCCTCTCATCTCCATGTGGAGAAGCTTTTCTCAACCTGTGCACTGTGACCCCAGATTGGTCACCAGAATGTACCAAAGGCTGGTGTGGGAGGCCTGAGAATGGAAAGGTCCGGTCCTTCCCTGGGGAGGTGGGGTTGCCCTGGGGGGTTGCAGAGCCTGTCCCAGTCACCTCACAGCAGTGGCTCTGTCTCGGGGTTCACTCACCGCAAGAGGTGCCTCCTCCTGCTCACTCTGGGGATTAGGTCTGGCCAGGCGTTGTGGCCTCTTCTGGTGGTGTCTTTCCCATTGTCCTGTCGTACCCTCTGCAACTCAGGGTGTTCCCTTTTCTTGACTTGCTTCTCCAGCCAGGCCACTTGCTTGTTTCCCCTTCCAGGGCAAACGATCCAAGGCAGTCCATTGTCCTTTGCTTGGCCTATGCCACATCCTCAGTGGCTGGTAGGGGAACCCATGCCACCTTCTACTCCAGGTTCCAGTCCAGGGACCCTATCTCTAGCAACAGTGGCCTGCTCACTCCCAGACCATGTTGCTGTGCCCCATGACTCCTTCCTACTTCGCAGCTCTACCTTCTATCTCCCCCTCCCTCTAGGTTTGCCAGACCAAGCTCCCTCCTCTCAGGGACTGATGGCCTACTACTTCCCTGCATCCCCAAACACACCTCCCTTCTCCCAGGGAGTGACTGCAGCCTGCTACAAAGCCACAAATTAACACTTTGAAAACATGTTGATTTGAACCCAAATTATCACATTGAAAATGTGGCCCAAGTGTAACCAATGCAGTGGTGTCTGCCTGGTCTGCAAAGAGCCTGAAACAACATTTCTGAGAGGTGTGAACTGTCCCATTCATCCCCATGGGATTTTCACTCCCATATCCATAGCTCTGGGCATCCCTGCCAACACCACCCAGTCTGAGAATGCTGTGTGGCAGAGGAGTACAGCAGGCCTGGTCACCTACCCATCCAAGCAAATATACCTCACGTGTGAAGATAAGTACTGGGGGGGGCGGTAGGGAGCCAGCTGCCATGCCTGACTCTCCAAGTGGGGAGAAAGGATCCCCATCTCCGCTGCTGCTAAGGGTGGGAGGCCCTGCTATGAGTCCTGCTGTGGATGAAGGGGCCCCATACAGCTGCCCCTCCAGAGAGGAGGTGGCCCCCTTGCCACTGGGTGTTATGATAAATAATTTTTCCATGGGGTCAGAGGATGCTATAGCCAAGCTCAGATGCTGGCCATTCCATCAGTGTGGCTTGATGGGAATAACAAAGTGTAGGCAGGGACTGCCCAGCCTGGATAATCCCAGGTCAGGAGAGAGAGAGACTTGGGTCGCTACCCAAGAGAGGTGATGGCTGTAGTAGGTTTTGGCCTTTTTCTCAATTACTTCTTATACTAGCACTGTTGTAAGCAGAGTCTGAATGAGCTCTCCCCTGACATCTAATGGTGAGCTGTGGAAAAAGCCTTCAGAAGCTAATCTCGTTTGTATGGACACACCCACCCTGCCTAGGTGCTCAGCAGGATGGGATTTCTTGCCCAAATGGTCACTTGTGTCTGGTGTTGGATCCCCAATCTCCTTGTTATTGGGGCAGGAGTAATAAAGGGCTGTTATCCTTGTTGTGTGAACCAAGGGCAGCAGAACTGTACCTGGCGTACCCCGATGGAGGGACTCCCCCACAACAGAACAGCACTAGCTAGGCAGGGGACCTGCGTTCCAAAGTCCAATGAGTTGAGAGAGGGTGAGGACAGATATTTGTACCTGGTGGTGTGGGCCCTGTTAAGGGTCCTAGGCACTATTTGACTCTTCCTCTCTCTGTGGTATAATAAAAGAGCTAATTTAGATTCAATTGAGAGTCTTGTTAGGTGCTGCGGAGCTGAAATCACTGACACCTAGGTCTGAGTATTAGACATGCTTTGGGACAGTGTCTCTATTGCAAGAGACTGCCCAGTGTGCACCAGCAGTGAGGCTTCCCCTCTAACAGCTGAAATCACTGAGAGCTGTGCTAAGTGGGTGGGGGCTGAAGACATCTTGGCAAGTGGCCAGACAGGCAGCTGGTGCAGAGGCGCGGCCAGCAGGGCAGCTGGAGGAGAGGCCTGTCAAGTGACCAGCAGGGTGGCTGGTAGAGAGGAGTGGCCAGTGGTAAGCAGGGAGGCTGGTGGAGAGGGCTAGGGCAGAGGCGCAGCAATTGGCCGTTGGGGCGACAAGTGAGTGCCAGAGCAGTGGAGCATGTAAGGTGCCTCTTTAACCCCCCTTCGGTGCTGTGTGGTGAGATATTACCTCTGAGTCCATATTTCCTGCCAGCTTGGGACTCCAGAATCCTGCCTTGTTCAGCCAGACATGCTGAAATCACTGAGAGCTGTGTTAAGTGTGTGGGTGGGAGCGGGGGCACTGAAGACATCTTGGCAAGTAGCCAGCTGGGCAGCTGGTGCAGAGGTGCAGCAAGCAGCCAGCAGGGTGGCTGGAGGAGAGATGTGGCAAGTGGCCAGGAGGGCGGCTGGTGGAAAGGTGCAGCCAGCAGGGAGGCTGGTGGAGAGGCCTAGGGCAGAGCCCAGCAGAGGCACAGCGGTTGGCCATTGGGGCGACGAGCGAGTGCCCGAGCCGTGGAGTATGTAAGGTGCCTCTTTAACCCCCGTTGGGTGCTGTGTGCTGAGATTACCTCTGAGTGCATTTTCCCTGCCAGCTTGGGACTCCAGAACCCTGCCTTGTTCAGCCAGACATGCTAATCTTCTCCAATACAGACCCAGGTCTGGTCCATACCCCCAAAGCTTCAGCCTTTAACCAAAAACTGCTCAGCAGGTCACCTATCTCCAACACCCAGACACTCAGCTCTCAGTGGGATCCAAACCACAAATAAATCCATTTTACTCTGCATAAAACTCATACAGGGTAAACTCATAAATTGTCTGCTCCCTATAACACTGATACAGAGATATGCACAGCCGTTTGCTCCCCCAGGTATTAATTACTTACTGTAGGTTTACTAATAAATAAAAGTGATTTCATTAAGTATAAAAGTAGGATTTAAGTGGTTCCAAGTAATAACAGACAGAACAAAGTAAGTTACCAAGCAAAAAAATACAAGTCTGAGCCTAATACATTAAGAAACTGATTACAGGTAAATCTCACCCTCAGAGATGTTTGAATAAGCTTCTTTCACAGACTAGACTCCTTCCTAGTCTGGGCCCAATCCTTTCCCCTGGTACAGACCTTGTTTGTTCCAGCCAGCATCTTTTGTGAAAAACAGGGCTTTTCTCATGCCTGGGACACCCCTCCCCCCTTGTCCTTCTCCACCCTCTTTTATAGCTTTGGCACAAGGCAGGAATCCTTTGTCTCTCTGGGTCCCTGCTCCTCTTTCTAAATGGAAAAGCACCAGGTTTAAGATGGATTCCAGTATTGGGTGACATGGTCACATGTCACTGTAAGACCTCATTTTTCAAACCCATGGACTGGCCTACATGTACACAGGCAGGCTTGCTGGGAAACAGAGCCATTTACAGTCAATTGTCCTAGTCAATGGGACCTAGTCAAGATCTTACACCACCATTAATGGCCGCACTTTGCATAATTACAATAGGATCTCAGAGTTATGCTTCATATTTCTAGTTTCAGATACAAGAATGATACATTCATACAAATAGAATGAATATATTTAGTAGATTATAAGCTTTGTAATGATACATTACAAGAGACTTTTTGCATAAAGCATATTCCAGTTGCATCATATTCACACTTCATAAATATATTTCCATAAAACATATGGAGTGCAATGTCACCCCCCACCTCCACACAAGGTGGGAGGTGAACTCTGTGATGAACCTCTGAACTCTGGGGCTGCACTGGACAAGGACAGCAACTGAGGGTGGGGTACAGAGAAAGGATGGGCACATTAAAGGGACTTTGGGTTGCTAGACTTAAGAACCTGAGGGGAAAAGGCCACTGCCCAACTTGTGAGTGGGTCTTTTGCTCATGGTCTGTGTTTATGAACCCTAGTTGCGGTGTTTTCACAAATTAATGCTGAGTTACTTTCCTCCGTTTATTAAAAGTTTTTGCTACATTCAGACTCTGTGCTTGCGACAGAGTAAGTATTGCCTCTTAGAGGCATCCAGTGGGTGGTGTGTAATTGTCCTAGGTCACTGGGTTAGGGCTCACTCCGCTTTTGTGTTGTACTGTTGAAAAGGAACCCCTAGATCAGGGGTCGGCAACCTATGGCACGTGTGCCAAAGACGGCACGCGAGCCAATTTTTAATGGCATGCTGGAGCCTGCCAGGACTCCAGCATGCCATTAAAAATCCTGCCCAGCCCGTCCTGCTCTCCTCTGCCCTCTGCTCCCCCCGTGGGGGCAGGGAGCAGAAGCATAGCCATGCACAAGGGGTGGGCAAATGGCCCCACTCTCCAGGCACGGCAACCTGTGGGGTCCGCGCTCCCGGGCCGAGCGCATCAAGCTGCCGGCCCCTCTCCCGCCTTCTCCCCTCCCCTGGAGCCCTGCCAGCACGTGAAACCTTAAATTAGAGTGAATAAATGAAGACTCGGCACACCACTTCTGAAAGGTTGCCGACCCCTGCCCTAGATACTGAACCCAGCCCTTGTTGCTGCTGGCTTCACCTGGCAGAAGGGTTACACTGGTATAAGGAACTGGGAGTTTAGTGTGGATGTCCAGACTCCAGAGGGGAAACGTAGGTGTAGTTGTCCTGAACTGTGACACTGATTCTAGGAATTGACATGGAGCCTCTTGGTCCATTGTGATCTAAAGAAAGCCAAGCTGCTAAACACATCCCCTTTCATGTCCCTCTGCTCAGGGACAGGGGTCTGGTATGCTGTTAGGATTGCTGTTTTCTCTTGGAAAAACTGGAGAAAGTCCAGAGAAGAGCAACAAATGATGACAGGTCTAGAAAACATGACCTATGAGGGAAGATTGAAAAAATTGGGCATGTTTAGCCTGGACAAGAGAAGAATGAGAGGGGTTTTCAAGTACATAAAAGGTTGTTACAAGGAGGAGGGAGGTAAATTGTTCTCGTTAACCTCTGAGGTAGGACAAGAGGCAATGGGCCTAAATTGCAGCAAGGGAGGTTTAGGTTGGACATTAGGAAAAACTTCCTAACTGTCAGGGTGGTTAGGTGCTGGAATAAAATTGTCTAGGGATGTTGTGAAATCTACATCACTGGAGATTTTTAAGAACTGATTGGACACATACGTGTCAGGGATGGTCTAGATAGTGCTCGGTCCTGCCTTGAGTGCAGTGGAATGGATTAGAAGACCTTTTGAGGTCCCTTCCAGTCCTCTGATTCTATAATTCTTTGTTGTTCTTATTGCATGGTTGGATGGGTTTATTTGTCTTTGTTTCTGGTTGCACGGACCTGCAGGAGCTGACTCGTTTCTGATGCCATGTTCAGTGTTCAAGCACTTCACAAGAGACAGCCAAGACAATGCAACATAGCAGCTTTATTCCTTCCTCCAAACACACACACTGTTCTCCCTCATCAAGCAACTCCTGGAAGCAGAGATTTCTAAATTCCTGGAAATTACGTTGTGGCTTTATATTTCCTAAGGTGGGCGGGTTGGATTTGGAGCTCACTGCTAAACAAATATATAGTTGTTCTCTTTGCAAAGTATTCCAAGGAGCCTGGCCAGATTAAAGCATAAGCACTATAGAGCTGTGCCTAGAGCCCCAGCTCCTGGAGTCACATGATGAGGGCAGACTCTCAGCTTTCACTTAAAAAATGTAAATTTCTAGCAAATGTGCTTCAAAACCACAAATTAACATGTGATCTTTGTGGCTTTGAATCCAAATTTAGCAAATGTCAGAACACATTCTTAAACCAGAACCCTGACCTGAGGTACCCTTGGCTACCACATTCCTGGAAAATTCACACACACATATGCTTGTGCTTTCCTAATGCACCTCAGTTCTGCACTGCATCAGCCACTGACATTCCACTTCTTTGCCACACACATTTTGGCCAGTGTACTTCAGTGTACTCACAGCACCCAGCTGCCCAGTCCATCAAACTGGCCATCAACATGTATCAGCTGCAAACTGCATCAAGATTGCAAGCCCTGTACATAGTTCTACCAAAGTACTGTACCTCCTAGAGTCATAGAATATAAGGCCAGGAGAGGCTCTCATATCATCTAGTCTGACTTCCTGTAGATCATTGGCCAACCACATCACCCAGCACTTGCACGTTAAATCCAATAACTGAAATTAGACAAAGGGCATTACAGCCCTCAGGAGCCCTAACTATTATATGTCGCTGGAAGAGAATAGGAGTGACTCAGATGCTGTACCTCAATCCTGTCCTGCAGTAGCCTCTACTGTTCCAGTGCTGTGCTTTACACACAGTTCTGCCAATAAATGCCTTCCAGCAGCATGCCTAGATACTGCAGTCTTTGGGTCCCCCTCACATTGCAATGCCAAGACCTCAGACCTAATCTGCCGCATCCTCTGGTATTCCTATTCCAGGACTCCTTAATGAACTTCCAAAGCACCTCAGCTATAACCTCTAGCACCCTCTGATACTCCAGCCTTGAGCTCTCCACAGATAATACACAGGTAGCATTACTGAAAGTTTCTCTAGTCTCTAGTACTACTCCCACCCTATCTACCTCATTCTTAATTAAAGGAACATTCCTAGGACAAAAAGAGAATTAACTCTTCACAGTCCATTTGATTCTCAGTCTGGTGCTGTGAGTTCCAAAACAGAGGAGCCAGCTGGTGCCAATAGCAATGCTGTTTGCCTGGAATTTTTTGTGGTATGGCATTTGTCCCACTAAGAACAAAATCCATAATGAAAAATTGTCAGATTGGGAATGACTTTGGCACCCTCTCAGTTATGTTCTATCCAGCATTAGTTCAATTTTGCATCAGAGCTTTGAGAAAACTTTGCCTAAAAGAAATGAGCCATTTGTGATCATAGTTTAGGTAGTGAGGAGATTGTGCATGAGTCATAATTGGCTCAATTCATTACAGACTCAGTGGCACATTCAGCAGTTACCTTCCCTGTGGAAGCTCCAAGATGCCAGGCATTGTATGTATTAATGATTACACACGTCCCATCTACAAACTCAGAAACAGCATCTCCAGTCCAAGGGGAAAGAAGACATTTGTGATGTGGATGAAGATGAGAGAATTTGACTTATTCTAACCAAATCATATTAGAAAAAAACACAAAGCATCTGGGAATATATGCTAGAGAACAGACCTGAATTAGCAGAGAAGAGATGGACAAGCTCCAAATCTAACAGGATTTTACTATTGATAACTTCTATGAAGACAGCTTCTATTTGAATTATCATTCAAGTTTGGAAGTGTTCTCTACCATCAGGTGCTAGATAGCCATGTTTAGTGAACAGCTGGTAGAAAAGATTCCATAGAAGGTGGAGTTCCTGTGGTACCTTTACAGGGACAACTAGAAATTAAAGGTAGCTGTGAGTCACTTGATTCCGGACTACCTCTGTGCCAAGGTAAGATATATTCCCCAGACAAAGGCAAATCAGTTATGGCAATCAATGACACTTGATCTTAGCTAAAAAGTTAAGAATTTACTGCAGGATAAGTGATCTGCTGAAATGAGAGGGATTATACAGCCCCATGGACAGAGCCATCCCTTGGGTATGGTGAATTGGGGTGTGACGTTATTGATATAATCTGGGATCATATAGAACAGGGTTGCAACCAAGGTCCTGTAGTGGCACCAAATCTTATGAAAAGGGGGTCATATAAGGTGTCTAAGACCAGGTTATAGGTTGGTGGTTATGATTATGCTGTCTGTATGCATGTGTCATTTTTTAGTTGAAGTTATGAATATTAGCTCTATACTGTCTGTACTTCAAACTTATTCTGTGCTTCTGGGTGACACCCCAATTTGGTGTTAGCTCTGCCTAGCCTGCTTGATGGCCCATTAAGGACCATCAGCTATACAATTGACCCATTGAGAGAAGACAGAAACACCGTGTGACTCAGCAAAGTATGCAGGGACTTGCTCATGTGACTCCAGATTCCATTTTGCTGTAATTTTCCACAGTAAGAACAAAGAAGTTTTCTTACACCTGGAAAAGACTATAAAAGGCTGATGCCTCATCTCCATCTGGTCTTCAATCCTGCTTCTTACCTCTGGAGGGACTTTGCTACAAACTGAAGCTCTGAACAAAGGACTGAATGACCCATCCCAGCGGGGGATGTACTCCAGAGACTTGATTTGAACCTGCAGTGTAATCCATCACTGCTACAAGTCTGAACTAAGAACTTTGCCATTACTGTATGTAATTGATTCCATTTAACCAATTCTAGCTCTCATCTGTATCTTTTCCCTTTTATGAATAAACCTTTAGATTTTAGATTCTAAAGGATTGGCAACAACATGATTTGTGGGTAAGATCTGATTTGTATATTGACCTGGGTCTGGGGTTTGATTCTTTGGAATCGAGAGAACCTTTTTCCTTTATCGGGGTGTTGTTTTTCATAATCATTCATCCCCAGGACGAGTGCACTGGTGGTGATACTGGGAAACTGGAGTGTCTAAGGGAGTTGCTTGTGTGACTTGTGGTTAGCCAGTGGGATGAGACCAAGGTCCTCTTTGTCCGGCTGGTTTGGTTAGCCTTAGAGGTGGAAAAACCCCAGCCTAGGGCTGTAACTGCCCTGTTTTAAGCGATTTGTCCTAAATTGGCACTCTCAGTTGGGTCCTGCCAGAACCACATCGTCACATGGGGCGACTGCTCCGGGCCCTGTGCTTTGGGGGGCCCTGCACTTCAGTGTAAGTATATTATGTGTGTGGTGCTAGGCCGGCCCAGGAGAATGGGATTAGGGTTGCCTGGGGGGCCAAGTCTGGGATGTGGCGATAGGGGTTTGGGGGGGCCAGACTGGCCTGGGGGGTTGGGGAGGACCTGGCGCCGGCAGCGGGGTTTGGGCCAGTACCCACTGGTGGGAAGTGCGCATTGTATTTCTTTTTCTTGCTCACCCACCCGCCACCACACCGGCTGCCAGAGACCTAGCGCCACCAGAACATGCCAGCGCCACGGTGACCCCATCCAGTGCCCTTTCACCCCCTTTTCCGGGACCCCCCAGCACAGGTGGCTCAGCCCCACACCAGATTTTACCTGTATAAAAAATGTTAAGGGGGGGCCCATACAGGTTGATTTGTTCTGGGCCCCACACTCCCCTAGGGTCGGACCTGCCCAGATCTGGCCTTCAGTCTATATTCTGTATATTAAAAATAGAGACAGGGAAAAGACAGAAAAAGCTCAAAGGAGGGACATAAAGAAAACATGGACATTGGGTATATGAGCTATAAGGCGACATTGGGATGTCCAGTAATAACTACAATTCGGATGTACAAAAATGATTTCATAATCTGTTTCCCTCTATAACATTAATTATTGTATTCAGACAGAATTCAAATTGCACATACATACCAATTTCATCAGAGAAGAGCCTCATTAGAATGTGGTGGTTTAAAAAGCATTTGAAAACTAGAATGTTCTAAGTCAAAATCAAAAGTTTAAAAAAATATAGGGATAGGTGTAGATTCAAAGTATAAGTTAACTATGCTAACTGTATCAGGGTGCTGTTTTTGCACATTTTCAGGTTGTGGTTCAGGTTTAGGAAAAGTATTTGAGCCATATCAGGAGGTGACAAAAGGATTGTTATACAGCAGGGGTAGGCAACCTATGGCACAGATGCCAAAGGCGGCACACAAGTTCATTTTCAGTGGCACTCTCACTGCCCTGGTCCTGGCCACCGGTCGTGGGGGCTCTGCATTTTAATTTAATTTTAAATGAAGCTTCTTAAACATTTTTAAAAACTTTGTTTACTTTACATACAACAATAGTTTAGTTATATATTATAGACTTATAGAAAGAGACCTTCTAAAAACATTACAGCAGGGGTAGGCAACCTATGGCACAGATGCCGAAGGCGGCACGCAAGCTCATTTTCAGTGGCACTCTCACTGCCCTGGTCCTGGGGGACCAGGGCAGTGGGGGGTCGTGGGGGCTCTGCATTTTAATTTAATTTTAAATGAAGCTTCTTAAACATTTTTAAAAACTTTGTTTACTTTACATACAACAATAGTTTAGTTATATATTATAGACTTATAGAAAGAGACCTTCTAAAAACATTAAAATGTATTACTAGCACGCAGAACCTTAAATTAGAGTGAATAAATTAAAACTCGGCACACCACTTCCGAAAGGTTGCTGATCCCTGTTATACAGTTTGGAGGCTGTGTGAGGTGAATTGGGCTGTGTGGCTCAGAAAGAGATTGTGATCATGCTACACTTTCCATCAATAATTATTGAAATATTTCCATTGATAATCAGTGAAATTTGCAGAGGCAAAGTAAGAAAAATGCTGCATGAAAATTTATTACAGACAAAATCCAGTGATTTAGATTTTTGAATTAAGCTTTTTACAAATGGACTAGCAAATGAAAACAGATATGACTTGTTGATTTAAGGAAATTTACTTTATATATTTTGAGACGTGATGTTGATAAGTTTATAGAATCATAGAGGATTAGGGTTGGAAGAGACCTCAGGAGGTCATCTAGTCCAACCCCCTGCTCAAAGCAGGACCAACACCAACTAAATCTTCCCAGCCAGGGCTTTGTCAAGCCAGGCCTTAAACCTCTAAGGAAGGAGATCCCACCACCTCCCTAGGTAACCCATTCCAGTGCTTCACCACCCTCCTAATGAAATAGTGTTTCCTAATATCCAACCTAAACTTCCCCCACTGCAACTTGAGACCATTGCTCCTTGTTCTGTCATCTGCCACCACTGCGAACAACCTAGTTCCACCCTCTTTGGTTGTGACCTTTGCCTCTAGAGAGAGAAGGGCTATGTGGAGGGTCACAGTGAGCATCTGATGCTACCATAATCTGCCTGGAAGCATGGGACCCACTGAGATAAGGTCAGAGCTTTGTCACCACTGGTGTCAGGAGTGGAATCAATTGTTCACAGTGTGGCAGAAGAAAGAGGTTAAAAAAAGTGCACTGGGATTTTGGGGTTTTGTTTTGTACCAGAATGGAGGAGGTGGTGAGAGCTCTGGTGCAAGCCACAGTGTCCCAGCAGGAGGCCACCTGGGTTCAGGCGATGGCACAACAGGAGTCTGTGCAGCTACAACAGGAAATCAACCAATTATTAATGGGCCAGGTGACCCAAGATCAAGCCCTCCTGTGGGAGGTAGTGGACTAGCTGAAGATCATTACCACCCAGGCCCTGGGGTCTGAAGGGACGCAAAGCCCGAGGGCCACTGGTTGTATACAAAGATGATGACAGAAGATGATGTAGAAGCATATCTCCTCTCATTCGAGAGGACTGCTCAGTGTGAGGTGTGGCCCCTGGATCAGTGGGACAGCATTCTTGCCCCTTTTCTTGTGCAGAGAGGCCCAGAAGGCCTACTTTGGTCTGCCTGCTGAGGACGCCACTGACTATCCCCAGCTGAAGGCAGAGATCCTAGCATGATTGGGTTGATGGCAGCAGTATGGGCCCAGAGGTTCCTTGAGTGGAAATACCAGGAGAACAAACCTCTGAGGTCCAAGCTATTCAACCTCATACACCTCGCGTGGAAGTGGTTACAGACCGAGGCATGCAGCCTGGAGGGGATTTTGGAGACTTTGGTTATGAACTATTACATGCGGGGATTACTATCAGATGTGTGCAACTGTGTAGGCCAGAACAATCCGTCCACCTATTACGAAATGATCACGCTGGTAGAAAGACAGATGACAGCCAGGGAATTGACCCAACTAACCAAGGACGGCCCCTTATGAGGCAAATACCCAACCCCAGCCCTGGAAGGAAGAGGGGGGGCTGAAAACCAGCTGGGAACCCAGAAAGAAGGGAATGGCCTGAATGGGGGGAATCCTGGGAGTAAAACCCCCTAACCCACATGATAGGGGAGTGACTAGAAGCATGTGGGAAGTGGGGACACACAGCAGCACAGTGTCCCAGCACCAAGGAGCCTATGCAATGTAAATTGGATGATTAGGAGGTCTCGTGCTCCCTTATCCACCTTGCAGGAGTCACATTAGTCCTGCATAACTACACCAGGCCGGTGAGAATAAACAGGGCAGAGACTACAGCGCTCGTGGACTCTGGGAGTGCTATCACCCTCTGTCATAAACAGATAGTTAAGGGTTAATGTCTCTTTTACCTGTAAAGGGTTAAGAAGCTCAGTAAACCTGGCTGACACCTGACCAGAGGACCAATAAGGGGACAAGATACTTTCAAATCTTGGTGGAGGGAAGTCTTTTGTTTGTGCTCTTTGTTTTGGGGGTTGTTCGCTCTTGGGACAAAGAGGGACCAGACGTCAATCCAGGCTCTCCAAATCTCTCTGAATCAGTCTCTCATGTTTCAACTTGTAAGTAGCACAGGCAAGGCATGTTAGTCTTATGTTTGTTTTCTCAACCTGTAAATGTTCCTTTTTGCTGAGAGGATTTTACCTCTGTTTGCTGTAACTTTGAACCTAAGGCTAGAAGGGTTTCCTCTGGGTCATAAGAATCTGATTACCCTGTAAAATATTTTCCATCCTGATTTTACAGAGATGATTTTTACCTTTCTTTTTCTTTAATTACAAGTTTTCTTTTTAAGAACCTGATTGATTTTTTTTCTTTCTTGTTTTAAGATCCCGGGAATTGGGTCTGGACTCACCAGGAGTTGGTGGGGGAAAGGAGGGGGGAATGGTTAATTTCTCCTTGTGTTAAGATCCAAGGGGTTGGATCGGTATCACCAGGGACTTGGCGGAAAAGCCTCAAGGCTATCCAGGGAGGGGAAAGTTTTGGGGGGACAGGGAGTGTGCCGGACACTGGAATTCTGGCTAGTGGCAGTGTTACCGGATCTAAGCTTGTAATTAAGCTTAGAAGTGTCCATGCAGGTCCCCACGTCTGTACCCTAAAGTTCAGAGTGGGGGAGGCTCCTTGACATGTGGGATAGCTCAGTGGTTTGAGCATTGGCCTGCTAAACCTAAGGTTGTGAGTTCAATCCTTGAGGGAGGCCATTTGGGGATTGGTTCTGCTTTGAACAGGGGGTTGGACTAGATGATCTCCTGAGGTCCCTTCCAACTCTAATAATCTATGATTCTATATTGGGTAAGCTGGTAAAAAGTAGCCAGCTGCTACAGGCCAAACATGTGGCTGTGGGCCATTACTTCACCATCCTGGTGGAGATAGAGGTTCAGGGGAACCTCACTGAGGTGACAGTGGGCGTAGTTCCTAAACTCCCATATCCTGTAGTCATTGGGAGGGACTATCCAGGGTTTGATAATTTACTTCCACTGGAGGGAGTAGGGGACTCTGAGAGTAGTGACTAGTCACCGGGGAAATGTCAACCCCTGATGTTTTCTGGGATTTCTGAAGATTTCTTCCCAGCTCCCAGAAAGACCTGTAAGACCAAAAAAGAGAGGAAGGCCATGAAAGCCTTGGGAACCCAGATCCTCACCCAGGGCCAGAAGACCACCCTAGTAGGCAGATGGCCATGGGCAGCAGACAGAGAAACTACCACTGCGGAAGGTAAGCCAGAAGCCGGTCCCAGCCATGATGGTGGCACCCTGCTGGAAGAAGCAGAAGCCAGCACCTGGGAGTTCAGGCAGATTAGTCCTGGAAAAGAGACTTTTTGGCAGGACCAGGCAGAGGACCCCAGATATGATAACACCAGGAGAGAGGTGGCTGAGACAGATGAGATACCCGTGGATGGGAAGGTCCAGGGACCAGGACCTTACTTTATGGTGAAGAAAGATCTCCTGTACCTGATTGTGCAAATGCAGGAGCAAGAGATGAAGCAACTTCTGGTGCCACGAAAGCATCAAAAAGCCATATTGAGCCTCGCCCACAGTCACCTTTTTGGAGGACACCTAGGGGTAGAGAAAACCCAGGCACGGATCCTGTGGAGGTTCTTCTGGCCATGAGTACACAAAGATGTCTGGCAGTACTGCATTTCCTGTCCAGAGTGTCAGCTGCATAGTCCTCGCCCACACTTGAGGACCCCTTTGATACCTCTTCCAATAATAGAGGTACCTTTTGAATGAATAGCCTTGGATCTGATAGGGCCTCTAGAGAAGACAGCTCGGGGCCACTAACATGCTTGTTGCCCTGGACTGTGCAACCCGGTACCCAGAAGCCGTCCCCCTACGCAGTACTGCCTCCAAGACAATAGCTAAGGAGCTAGTACAGATCTTTGCCTGCATTGGGCTACTCAAGGAGAAATTGACTGATCAAGAGACCTTTTCTGTCCTGGCTGATGAAAGATGTCTGTTAATTGCTCCACGTAGAAGCCCTATGGACTTCTGTACACCACCAGCAAGCTGATGGCCTTGTGGAAAGGTTCAATAGGACCCTCAAAGCCATTATCAGGAAAGTGGTGAACCAGAATGGGAAAGGTTGGGATACCCTACTGCCTTACCTCGTGTTTGCCATCCGGGAGGTCCCGCAAGTCTCCACAGGCTTCTCTCCGTTCAAACTACTATATGGGTGCTACCCCTTGGATATATTGGATATAGCCAGAGAAGCCTGGGAAGAGGAGCCAAATCCTGGAAGGACCATAGTCAAACATGTAGTGCAGATGAGAGACTGTATAGCCCGAGTTATGCCCATTGTACGGGAACACTTGGAGAACCCATTACAATCACCAAGCAAAGGTTTGATGGTTCCATCGGGGGAACGGGTGATGGTACTGGTGCCCACAGCAGAGAGTAAACTTTTGGCCCAGTGGCAGGGACGCTTTAAAGTGGTCGAAGCCGTGGCAGAGGTGAACTATAGTGTATGGCATCCAGGCCACCAGAAACTGGAGCAAATTTACCATATCACTCTTCTAAAACTTTGGCACAACTGAGAAGCATGCTTAGTCACCCAGGAGGCTCTTCCCCAAGAGGATAACCTACATGAGGATACTGAGGATAACATCCGACTTGATGCCTAACCAAAAGGTCGAGGCAGCCGACATGATCAACCGCAACTGAGATGTGTTCTCTATGAAACTGGGGCGGACGACCGAGACCTATCACCATATCTGCATGGTCACCAGAGCCAAGGTAACCTTGAGACTCTACTGAATCCCAGTAGCCAAAAGAGAAGAGATCAAGGCCGAAGTGAAGAAGATGTTAGAATTAGGAGTCATTGAAGAATCTTACAGTCAGTGGTCCAGTCCAAACATACTAGTGACCAAACCTGGCGGTTCCACAAGATTCTGTAATGACTTTTGCTGACTTAATGAAGTATCCCAATTCAATGCATATCCCATACCACGCATCGATGAACTGGTTGACCGACTGGGTAGTGCCCAATTCCTGACTACCCTGGATTTGATAAAGGATTATTGGCAGATTCCCCTGACCAAAGAAGCTAAACAGAAGACAGCGTTCTCCACTCCAGAGGGGCTATTCCAGTACACCGTCCTCCCTTTCAGGCTGCATGGGGCCCTGGCCACCTTCCAGCACCTCATGGATAAGCTGCTCTGCCCCCATACTAGTTATGCAGTCGCATACCTAGATGATGTCATTATCATTATGTCAGATTGAGGAACCCACTTGGAGAAAGTTGAGGCAGTACTGCACACCTTAAGGTGGGCTGGCCTCACCGCTAATCACTCTCAATGCACCATAGAGCTCGCAGAGGCTAAGTACCTGGAGTGTATTGTAGGAAAGGACATAGTAAAACGCCAAGTGAATAAGCTAGAGGCGATTCAAAACTGGCCCCGACTAACCCGAAAGAAGTAGGTCCGCACATTCCTGGGCGTGGTAGGGTATTACTGATGTTTTATTCCCCGCTTTGCCACTAGGGCAAGTCCCCTATCGGACCTGGTAAGAGCCAGAGGTCCAGACATGGTGAAGTGGACCAAGGCAGCAGAGGGGGCATTCACAGACCTTTGGACAGCCCTCTGTAATCATAGCCCCAGACTTTAACAAGGAATTTATTTTACAAACAGATGCTTCTGAGGTGGGGTGGGGGCAGTTCGAAAAACATAAGAATGACCCTACTGGGTCAGACCAAGGGTCCATCTAGCCCAATATCCTGTCTTCCAACAGTGGCTAGTGCCAGGTTCCCCAGAGGGAATGAACAGAACAGGTAATCATCAAGTGATCCATCCCCTGTCACTCATTCCCAGCTTCTGGCAAACAGAGGCTAGGGACACCAATCCTGACCATCATGCCTAATAGCCATTGATGGACCTATCCTCCATTAATTTATTTAGCTCTTTTTTGAACTCTGTTATGGTCTTGGCCTTCAAAACATCCTCTGGCAAGGAGTTCCACAGGTTGACTTTGCGTTGTGTGAAGAAATATTTCCTTTTATTTGTTTTAAACCTGCTGCCTATTAATTTCATTGGATGACCTCCTAGTTCTTGTGTTATGAGAAGATGTAAACAACACTTTCTTATCTACTTTCTATACACCAGTCATGATTTTATAGAACTCAATCATATCTCCCCTTAGTCGTCTCTTTTCTAAGCTGAAAAGTCCAAATCTCATTAATCTCTCCTCATATGGAAGCCGTTCCATACCCCTAATCATTTTTGTTGCCCTTTTCTGAACCTTTTCTAATTCCAATATATCTTTTTTGAGATGGGGTGACCACATCTGCATACAGTATTCAAGATGTGGGCGTACCATGGATTTATATAGACCAACATGATATTTTCTGTCCTATTATCTATCCTTTTCTTAATTATTCCCAGCATTCTGTTTGCTTTTTGACTGCTGCTGCACACTGAGTGAATGTTTTCCAAGAACTATCCACAATGACTCCAAGATCTCTTTTTTGAGTGGTAACAACTAATTTAGACCCCACCTTTTGATATGTATAGTTGGGACTATGTTTTCCAATGTGCACTACTTTGCATTTATCAACATTAAACTTCATCTGCCATTTTGTTGCCCAGTCACCCAGTTTTGTGAGACCCCCAATGTAACTCTTCTCAGTCTGCTTTGGACTTAACTAGCTTGAGTAGTTTTGTATTATCTGCAAATGTTGCCACCTCATTGTTTACCCTTTTTCCAGATCATTTATTAACATGTTGAATAGGGCTGGTCCCAGAACAGACCCCTGGGGAACACCACTATTTACCTCTCTCCCTTCTGAAAACTGACCATTTATACCTACCCCTTGTTTCCTTTCAAACCAATTACCAATCCATGAGAACACCTTCCCTTTTATTCTGTGGCAGCTTACTTTGCGTAAGAGCCTTTGGTGAGGGATCTTATCAAAGGCTTTCTGAAAATCTAAGAACACTATATCCACTGAATCCCCTTGGTCCACATGCTTGTTGATCCCCTCAAATAATTCTAGTAGATTGGTGAGGCATGATTTCTCGTTACTAAAACCATGTTGACTCTTCCTCAACAAATTATGTTCCTCTATATGTCTGACAATATTGTTCTTTATTATAGTTTCAACCAGATTGTCCAGTACTGAAATCAGGCTTACAGGCCTGTAATTGCCGGGATTACCTCTGGAGCCCTTTTTAAAAATTGGCGTCACATTAGCTACCCTCCAGTCATCTGGTACAGAAGCTGATTTAAATGATAGGTTACAGACTACAGTTAGTAGTTCTGTGTGGTGTTTAAATGCTGCGTGTGATTATTAGAACTGGGAGCACTGGCTGTTGGGAGTCTGAAAGGACAGGAAAGAGGAAGGAGGGGGGAGGAGTTGAGGAGGCTCATTGAGAGTTACAGAAGGTGCAGCAGCAGCTTGGTAAAGAGGTTTCCACTGTAAAAATAAAGTCCTGTTGAAGTTTGTTAGTACCTTACGTCGTTGATACAACATTTTGGCAACGAGGATGGATCTTCTGCCTCTGAACCCACCTGCATCCTTTCTGCAAAGCCCAGGTGAGCCTCCAATTACTTTTACTGTCTGGATCCATATGTTTGAGACTTATCTGCTTGCAATCAGCGCTACAGAGATTTCTGAAGTAAGAAAGCTGCTCTGCTAATGCACTGCCTTGGAGCAGAAAGGCAGCGTATATTTTACACTTTTCTCCTTGCAGATGATAAATATGAGACTGCACTCACTGAATTTAGAGAACTTTTTTGTGCAAAAAGTGAATGTAGTAGCTAATCACTACAGATTTTGTCAGCGTGAGCAGAAAGCAGGGGAGACTATAATGCAGTATACTGCTTCCCTGAGGAGTCTGATTGTAACTTGTGACATTGGGAATATGGCAGATGAGATTATTAGAGACCAGTTCATTGAGAAAACAATCATGCTTCGTGTAAGAGAACGCTTACTTCTAGAACCACAACTTACACTAGAAAAAGCAATAACCATTGCTAGTCAGATTGAGTCAGCTACAGCTGAAGCCAAAATAATGAGCATGGATACAGGAGGCACAGTCCAGGCTGTGACTCCTTGGCAGAAAAGTTCATTGTCTCTGCAGACAAACAATTGCAAGAGGAAAACTAATGAAAAGCTACTGAATCAGCAAATTCAAAATACAGTAAAAGCACGCTTTCGCTGTGGATCCCCACAACACCTTGCAAGCTACTCAGGAAGTCCAACAAAAGTAGTTCAGTGAAATCATTGCAAAAAGGTTGGGCATTTTGCTAAAGTATGTCACAGTAGTCAGTTCAATCAACAGGTGCATGCAGTTACAATAGCAGATGTTACCATGCTGAGCGTGGACAAAATCACTACTGCACATATTCCAGAACAGATAAAGTGCACTGTAAACATTTCCGCCATACCCTCAGGCAAATCACACTCTATTCAGCTAATATTGGAGACTGGCTCATCAGTATCTATACTACCTGATTCTATCTATTTGCATTACTTTAGAGATGTGCCTCTTACAGAACCCAAACTTCAGGTGGTGTACTGTTTGAAAAAACATATTCCAGTACATGGCTGCCTGCCAGCAATAGTTACTTTTGGTGATTGCTGTGTAACTGCAGAGTTCTACATTGTCCACAAAGGCACTCCTATCCCTGGCAGAGATTTATTGGCTGCTTTAAATCTCAGGGTAGTTAATGGACAAATTGATCTTCCTTAGCAAAGCACTCTTGCGGTACACACACCAGTTTCAGCTGGGACCCAACACCAGGTTGAGGAGAAACTCGGCTGTGCTTATCGGTTTCTGCATAAAGTTAAAATGCGGAATAATATGATGCCTGTACGACAGAAATGACCGCGCTTACCATTTTCAGTCAGGGAAGCTGTTTCAGAGGAACTTAGAAAACTTGTTCAAAAGGACAATATTGAAGAGATTAACTCCTCAGAATGGGTTTCACCTATAGTAGTGACGCAACAGAAGGGTGGAGGCATTCGCCTTTGTGTGGACTTAAGGGAGTCAAATAAAGCTATTGTGATTGACAGCCATCCTCTTCCTCACATAGAAGAAGTATTTGCAGAACTTCGTGGAGCAAAGATGTTTTCTACTCTTGATTTGCAGAGTGCATACCACCAGGTTATGTTGCATGAAGATAGCAGAGACCTCAAAGCATTTATTACATACGAGGGACTATTTTGTTTTAAACGTGTTCCATACAGTCTCACATCAGCCCTAAATGCCTTCCAAAAATGATGTCATTGATTCTGAGGAATCAACATGGAGTTCAGTGCTATTTGGATGATATTATCGTGTTTGGAAATACTACTGAGGAGCATGACTATAACCTGCAGTCTGTACTAAACTGCATCAGCAAAGCAGGCCTCAAGCTCAATAGGTCCAAATGCAAATTTAGACAAACGGAAATCTCCTTTCTGGGGCACACAATTTCACAGGCTGGACTAAAACCTGATCCAGATCATATCCTGGCAATTTCAAATGCTCCTCCTCCAACAGATTTGCAAACCTTATGTTCCTTCTTGGGTCTTACCTCCTGGTGTACAAAATTCATTCCCAATTATACTTCGGTCATTGAACCGTTATGAGAATTACTACCAAGAAGTTCAACCTTAGTGTGGACAATGGATGCACAAGCTAGTTTCAAAACGTGAAAGACTTGATTGTACATAGTCCAGTACTTGCACTATTCAGTCCTGCATTGCCCACAATTGTAACTACTGATGCTTCTGATTATGGACTTGGGGCTGTCCTCACACAACTTCATGAGGACAACACAGAGAAGACTGTTGCATTTGTTTCAAGGACACTAGGTAATGCTGAGAGGAAATATTCTACAGTCGAAAAAGAAGCACTTGCTTGTGTCTGGGCTACTGAAAAATGGAGAACTTATCTGTGAGGCCGCACGTTCAAGTTGCACACAGACCACAGCCCTTTGACGACGTTGCTCACCACGAAAGGACTGGGAAGAGCAGGATATCGTATTGCTAGATGGTCTGCAAGACTACTCTCTTTCAATTATGAACTGGAATATAAGCCTGGAAACAAAAATGTAGTAGCTGATTGCCTTTCTCACCTGCCTTTGCCTTCACCAGATGGTCCACTGGAGGATGAGGATATAGTAGTTGCACTTATTAAAAGCACTCTTACTGCTATTACAAGAGAACAATTTCAAGCTATTTGTTCAGGGTGTCCAATTCAACAAAAACTACGGGAATTTCTGACAAAGAGATGGCCCAGTAACCCTAAAAACCTTGACCCAGTTTTGCTGCCTTATTTTAGAGTTTGGGATATACTTTCTTTGCTCGATGGCTGTGTGCTATGAGGTACACACCGGCTACTTATGCCAGAAGAATTACAGTCAAAACTCATGCACCTGGCACGATACTCATCAAGGAATTGTCAGAACTAAACAACAACTACGGGATCTGTATTGATGGCCAGGGATGGACTCTCAAACTGAAGCACTCATAAAATCCTGTGTCACTTGTCAAATGCATGATAAGACAGCAGTGACATGTACCTCTCCATTACAGCCTGTTCCTCTTCCTGAATCTGCATGGGGAAAAGTGGCAATTGACATTGTAGGATCATTTGATACTGATCCAATTGTCTGTCATTATGCCATCACTTTAGTAGACTATTTCAGTAAATGGCCTGAGGTAGTGTTTATATTGCAAATCTCTTCTGCTACAGTAATTAGGTTCCTCTATTCAGTTTTTAGCAGGGAAGGTAACCCCAAAGAACTGGTTTCAGATAATGGTAGTCAATTTACTTCCCTGGAGTTTGAAACTCTTCTAGCAGAGAGGAACATTTTACACAGAAGGTCATCCCTATATTACCCTCAAGCCAATATGGAAATCAAACTGTTTAACAGAAGTTTGAAAGAGAGTTTGCAAACAGGTAAACTGGGAGGGCGATTGTGGATACCCTTCTCTACTGATTTCTTGCAAGCATACCGGGCTATATGACATGCCACAATGCAAAGATCACCTGCAGAGTTACTGCATGGGAAACAGATGAATACTAAACTGAACATTGCTGGATTCTTAAAGACACGACCTGATGCCCCAAACGAGGCTGATGTTAGAAAAACAGTTGAACAGAACCAAGGACCCTGGGACCCAGCCAGAACCAGCCCAAGGATCGGAACTGGTGGAGCAGTCAGCAACAGAGCCCGTGCTTGCAACCCCACCACAGTCGGGGGGCCAGCACCGAAGGGTGCCACAGAGCCTGCATCTGCAGCAGCAGCTAAACTGATGCAAGATGCTCAACCGGAGCTTGAAATACCACCTAGTGCACCAGTGGAGAGTGGCTCACAGTCAACAAAAACAATACCATCACCTGCATCACTTCCAGTGGGATCAAACCCAAGTCCACAACCTAGCGAGGGAATAATGTCCCTAGCATCAAGGGAGCAGTTCTAGGCAAAGCAGGAAGCGAATGAGAGAGACAAGGGAGCTTGGACAGTGGCACAGAGTGACCCACTGCCTCTCAGCTCTTCCAATAGGTCCAGGTTTGTTATAGATGGAGGACTCTTGTACAAGGAGACGCTTTCTGGTGGGCACAAGGAGGACTGGCATCCTCAGAGACAGTTGGTAGTTCCAACTAAGTATAGGGAAAAGCTATTGAGCTTAGCCCATGATCACCCTAGTGGCTATGCTGGGGATGAACAGGACTAAAGAACATTAAGGAAAGTCTTTCCACTGGGAGGGGATGGGCAAGGATGTTTCCATCTATGTCTGGTCTTGTGAGGTGTGCCAGAAGGTGGGAAAGCCTCATGACCAGGTTAAGGCCCCTCTCCAGCCACTCCCCATCATTGAGGTTCCATTCAGGGTGTAGCTGTGGATATTCTGGGTCCTTTCCCTAAGAAGACCCCCAGAGGAAAGTTGTACATATTGACTTTCATGGATTTTGCAACCTGATGGCTGGAAGCAGTAGCTCTAAGCAACACCAGGGCTAAAAGCAGGAGCCAGGCATTGTCAGACATTTTTGCCATGGTAGGTGGGCCCTGTGATAAATGAAGCTCCCTTTGGACACCCAGCCAGCCAGTTAGCTGTAAAATCCCTCCTGGTAGCTGTTCTCTGCTTGCTTTACCTGTAAAGGTTTAACAAGTCCACAGGAAAAAGAAAAGGAGTGGGCACCTGACCAAAAGAGCCAATGGGAAGGCTAGAATTTTTAAATTTGGGAAGGAAACTTTCCCTTTGTCTGTTCTCCGGAGAATAAGACATGGAGCAGCAATGCTGTGTAAGGCTTGAACAAGGTATGAAAATTCATCTTCCATATCTAGAAGAAATTATTTGGATAGGGAATGTTTAGTCAGACACAGTTAGGTTTATTTTTTATTTTGGCTTGTGGCTCTCCTCTGTGCTAACCCCTGAAGCTTTTGCTTGCTTGTAACCTTTAAACTGAACCCCCAAGAAAGCTAGTTTGGGTGCTTAATTTTTGGAATTACTCTTTTAAAATCTAGCAAAAGCCTAAATTCCAGATGGATTTTTTTTCCTTTCAATAAAATTTATCATTTTAAGAACAGGATTGGATTTTTGGTGTCCTAAGAAGTTTGTGCATGTTGTTTGACTAGATGGTAGCACAGCTAATTTTCTTTGTTTTCTTTCTCAGCTCTTCCCTGGGGAGGGGAGGGGGGGGGCTGGCAAAAGAGCTTGAGGGTACCCCCCAGGGAGGAATTCCCAAGTCTTCTTTCCTGGGTCCAAGTGTTTTTTTTTTGTATTTGAGTGATGGCAGCAATTACCAAGCCAAGGTCAGAGAGAAGCTGTAACCTTGGGAGTTTAATATAAGCCTGAAGTGGCTGGTATTAATTTTTAGAATCCTTTCAGGCCCCCACCTTCTGCAGTCAGAGTGACAGAGTGTGGATTCAGCCTTGACACTTTCATTGGGTGACCACTAATTATTGTGTGATATGAAAGCGTAAATAACACTTCCTTATTTACTTTCTCCACACCGTTCATGATGTTATAGACTCTATCATATACTCCCTTAGTCTTCTCTCTTCCAATCTGAACAGGCCCAGTCTTTTAAATCCCTCCTCATATGGAAGCTCTTCCATGCCCTTAATCATTTTTGTTGCCCTTCTTTGTACCTTTTCCAATTCTAATATATCTTTTTTGAGATGGGGCAACCAGAACTGCACGCGGTATTTAAGGTGTAGGAGTACCATGCATTAGGATTAGAATGGCATTATGATATTTGCTGTTTTATTATCTATCCCTTTCCTAATGGTGCCTCACATTGTTAACTTTTTTGACTGCTGCTGCACATTGAGTGAATGTTTTCAGAGAACTATCCACAATGACTCCAAGATCTCTTTCTTCCATGGTAACAGCTAATTTAGACCCCATCACATTGTATATATAGTTGGGATTATGTTTTCCAACATGCGTTATTTTGCATTTATCAATATTGAATTATATTAGCTATTTTGTTGCCCAGTCACCTAGTTGTGTGAGATCCCTTTGCAACTCTTTGCAGTCTGTTTTGGACTTCACTATCCTGAATAATTTTGTATCATCTGCAAATTTTGCCACCTGACTGTTTCCCCTATTTCCAAATCATTTGTGAGTAGGTTGAACAGCACTGGTCCCAATACACCACTCTCCATTCTGAAAACTGACCATTAATTCCTACCCTTTGTTTCCTGTCTTTTACCAGTTACTGATCCGTGAGAGGACCTCCCCTCTTATCCCATAATGGCTTACTTTGCTTAAGAGCTGGAGGGTTTAATCTGTGGAAGGATTCTATATAGTCCTATTGTTCTCATTCTGCCTCTCTGTAACCCGGAAAGTCCAGCTGCTTTTTCTCCTACAAACCCACATCTCAGTATCCTTTGCACTTCTAAAGAAGTTTTGGGCTGAGCTGTGTGGCAAGCCCAGGACTGGAATAGCAGGGGGGCTGCAGGTCAGGACTGAGGGGCATTGGCAGAGCTGGGTGGGGAGCCCAGGGCTGGAATAGCAGGGGGGCTGCAGGTCAGGACTGAGGGGCATTGGCAGAGCTGGGTGGGGAGCCCAGGACCATGGGCACCAGGTTTGTATAATTTTTGGTGGTGCCCAGAACGAGTCCAAATCCTGCCCCCCCATATCTCCCTTGTTAGCCGATATATATCTTTACCCCTGTCCACCCACCCCACCCCCAGCTGGGGCCAGGAGCAGGGCCATATCTCTGGGAGGGGGGACCTGGACAAAGGCAAGGGGGCTGAGGCTGGAGCCACAGCTGGGGGTGGGCATGGGGCTGGCAGCGGAGCACCAGGTGGCAGACAGGACACTGGGTGTGGGGCCAGCAGTGGAGCCCCAAACATTGGTGGAGCCGGGCTAATGTTCCTGCATATTGGTGGAGCACAGGCACCACAGGCCTATATAACTCACCGCCAATGCCCAGGGCTGGAATAACAGGGGGCTTCAGGGCAGGACTGAGGGGCATGGGCAGAGCTGGACAGGAAGTCCAGCATTGGAATAACGTAGTTTGCATTTACAGAACTATTCAGCAGATTTTTGCACTTCAGCTTGTCCACAGTAGTCGTGACTATCAGTCCAAGAGCCTTGCACATAAGAACGGCCATACTGGGTTGGACCAAAGGTCCATCAAGCCCAGTATCCTGTCCTCTGACAGTGGGCCAATGGCAGGTGCCCCATAGGGAATGAACAGACAGGTTATCATCAAGTGATCCATGCCCTGTCACTAAATCCCAGCTTCTGGCAAACAGGGGCTAGGGACACCATTCCTGCCCATCCTGCCTAACAGGTCCATCAATGGCTATCTTCCATGAATCTATCTAGCTCCCTTTTGAACGCTGTTATAGTACTGGCCTTCACAACACCCTCTGACAAGGAGTTCCAGAGGTTGACAGTGCATTGCATGAAAAAATACTTACTTGTGTTTGATTTAAACCTGCTACCTATTAATTTCATTTGGTGGCCTCTTGCTCTTGTATTATGAGAAGGAGTAAATAACACTTCCTTATTTACTTTCTCTATACCACTCATGATTTTATAGACCTCTATCATATCCCCCCTTAGTCACCTCTTTTCCAAGCTGAAAAGTCCCAGTCTTATTAATCTCTCTTCATATGGAAGCTGTTCTGTTCCCTTAATCATTTTTGTTCTTTTTTGAATCTTTTCCAATTCCAATATATCATTTTTGAGATGGGGAAACCACATCTGCACACAGTATTCAAGGTGTGCATGTACCATGGATTTATATAGAGGCAATATGATATTTTCTGTCTTATTATCTATCCCTTTTTGATGATTCCGAACATTCTGTTTGCTTTTTTGACTGCCGCTGCACATTGAGTGGATGTTTTCCGAGAACTATCCACAATGATTCCAAGATCTCTTTCTTGAGTGGTAACAGCTAATTTAGACCCCATCATTGTATATGTATATTTAGGATTGTTTTCCATGTGCATTACTTTGCATTTATCAACATTAAATTTCATCTGCCATTTTGTTGCCCAGTCACCCAGTTTTGTGAGATCCTTTTGTAGCTCTTCGCAGTCTGCCTGGGACTTATGAATGCTTATTTTATTTAAGAGCCTTTGGTGAGAGACCTTGTCAAAGGCTTTCTGAAAATCTAAATATGCTATATCCACTGGATCTCCTTTGTCCGCATGCTTGTTGACCCCATCAAAGTATTCTAGTAAATTGGCGAGGCATGATTTCCCTTTACAAAAAACATGTTGACTATTTCCAACAAATTATGTTCATCTGTGTCTGACAATTTTGTTCTTTACGATAGTTTCAGCCAATTGAACCAATTCAACTTCATTGCCTTTCTGTTACTGTCTGGGTCACTGGCTCTTTAAAATTGGCATGAGCGCAAACTAGGTTATACACGTCATTGCTTGCAGCACCACAGCGATCATGCTGTAGGCATGATTTTTCTCACACTTTTGACCAGTGTGAGAAAGTTATCACATTACATTCAAACTCCACCAAGTTGAATGGAGGGCCTGACTTTGCTTGGTCAACAAGTGATAATCATGCTTCAGTGTCAGATCTATGCCAAAAGTGTCTAGCAAAGACAAGATAATCAGGATCCAGACACGTGGACTCAGTAGAGTGCGTATTTCACCATCCTCCACATCTATGTTTTCATCTTGTGCTCATAGTGGGTGTAGGTTTTTGCAGTTTCAGTGTAATATATGCCCATCCCTGCTACATTATATGAAGAGGTTTTATTGTTGTACTTGCTTCCAAGTGCATGACTTGTCCTGAGGAAATAGTTTGATCCTGACAGTGTCTCCATTTGTAGTTCTGTGAGGTCTTTAGCTTGTTGATTGTACTGGGCTTTGGCTTTTGTTTTGATTCCTTTTTTGTCTATTGCTCCTTATACCACTTCTGGTTGTAGTAACAAGCTACACATGGTCTTGCCATCAAGCGTGAACTGAGCTGCTATTATTGTCTTCTCTGGGAGTGTCTCTCCAGTCAAGGATGGGTTGCCATGTATTTTCTTTGCTGTTCTTGTCTGCAAGTTTTGGCATAATTTATCTTGCCACAATGATTGTGTATGGCCCTATATAAAGAGACTTTTCCATTATCAAGCTTTTCTCCACAGATCTTCCTTTGCATTTTGTTCTGTCTGCTTTGTTATTGAGCATTTTTGCACAAATGTTGGTATATTTTTCCTTATATTTTCACACTTTCCTTGTGCTACTTGATGAATTCTCTGTGTCCACTCTACTTGTGCCCTATATTTGGATGTGAACATGTTCACTAGCTTTGCACACATTTATAGTTCTTGGTAGAGTTAGTGTGAATTCTCTGAGCTTTTTCATTTGAGCTTCTGCATCTTTCATCCCTATTATTCATCTATTAGTTCAGCTTTTAAGATATGATAATTGCATGTCAGCCATTTTGCATGGTTCAGCTACACATTGACCTGTTGTGTCTCCAGATTTTTTATTACATTTGTTAAAAATACATTTTTTATATATGTTATATTTGTGGGTTGAAAGTGCTTTGTAATGTCTGACAGCTATAGCAATTTCCTGCAATACCTTTGGGACATCTTACAATCTCTGATGCATAAACTTAATGCAGTATGTTACTCCCTGGGGAAGGGTGACCACAGCCCTCCAGGAACTAAGAACAGTGGAGAGAGTAGGGAAATTCACTCAACACCTCCCGAGAGGTACCAGCACAGTGACAGAGTGCTTCAAGGTATTAATCTGGATCAGGGGTAGGCAACCTATAGCATGGGTGCCGAAGGTGGCACGCAAGCTGATTTTCAGTGGCACTCACACTGCCGGGGTCCTGGCCACCGGTCCCTGGGTGCTCTGCATTTTAATTTAATTTTAAATAATGCTTCTTAAACATTTGAAAAACCTTCTTTACATACAACAATAGTTTAGTTATATATTATAGACTTATAGAAAGAGACCTACTAAAAACATTAAAATGTATTACTGGCATGCAAAACCTTAAATTAGAGTGATTAAATGAAAACTCAGCACATTACTTCTGAAAGGTTTCCGACCCCTGATCTGGATCCTCTTGGTCTGCTGCTGACATGGCTATGTGCTCTTGGGACATGTGGCAGCCTTCACCCATTACAGCATACAGGGTGGCTACTCTTACTTTGTTTTTCTTTTTATCCAGCCCTGTTGCAATTTCACAATTTTCCCCTTGTGATCTAAAGAAAGCCCAGCTGCTTAACACATCCCCTTTCACGTCCCTCTGTTCAGGGACAGGGCTCTGATATGCTGCCACGATTACTGTCTTCCCTGTGTTGTTTTTATCGTACGGTTGGCTGGGAGGTTGGGTTTTGATTTTATATTCTTTGTTTCTGGCTTCGTGTTCCTGAAGGTACTGATTCACTTCTGATGCCATGTTCAGTGTTCAAGTATCAGACAAGCGAGAGCCAAGAAAGTGCAACATATCAGCTTTATTCCTTCCTCCAGATGGGTGGTGTTGATGGGGAACCCCAGAGCGATGGATATTGAGTGAAAATCCCATGGAGATGAGTGGGGCAGTTCACACCTCTCAGAGATGTTGTTTCAAGCTGTCCACAGACCCAGGCAGACACCACTGCATCGGTTACACTTGGGCCACATTTTCAAAGTTTTAATTTGCTAGAAATTAACATTTTAAAAAAATGAAAGCTGAGATTCTGCCCCCATCATGTGACACCAGGAGCTGAGGCTCTAGGCACAGCTCTACAGTGTGTATGCTTTAATCTGGCAAGGCTCCTTGGAATACCTTACATAGAGAACAGCTGTATACTCATTTAGCACTGAGCTCTAAATCAAATCCACCCAAGTTAGGAAATACAAACTCACAGCATAGGGCCACTGTCATCCCAAAGGGATTGTCTAGGAGTCACCTTGGTGACTGTGATGGGTAACAGTTGAGTTGCTGGTGGTGGTAGGTATAGCATCTCTGGTGAGTGGCTGTGGGGGTGTATATGATGAGACCCAATTCTGCATGTAGTTGCATGGCTTTATTCTCTTTTTCTGTAGTTTTTGAGCCGGACGTTTGTCCTGAGTTAACCTGTTTGTAACAAAGTTCTTTTGTGTTAGAATCAAAACACGATTCCACATTGTTATTTTTACAGAGACTCTTTCTCAACTAAAGGGCCTATATCCTGGAAAGCAATAACTATGAGAAGAACTGAGGGGTCATTGTAGGTAACCAACTGTGCATGAACTCCCAGTGCAATATGTTGTGTTAGACTCTTGTGTTAGCCCCCCAGAGCTCATGTAGAGTTGGTTCAGATGAAAATTTGATCAGTCTGTAAGTATCTCCATGGAGTAAGGCAGGAGGGTCCCAGAGCCTGGCGTCCTGGCCGAACTCAAACAGCTACACATCAAATTGTAGCCCCTGGGCCTGAGCCCCATGAGCCCAACTCAGTTCACCTGAGCCAGCTGCAGCTGTGCCGTGGGTCTTTTATTTCTGCGTATATGTATCCCATGAATTTACTACAAGGATTCCTGCTTGATAACGTCTGTTACCTATTCATTAGAGTACACTTAGATTAACTTTCTATTTGCCCTTCTAAACAAGCGTGTGCTGCACATTCTATTGCAATGGGATACCCCATAAGACATTGGGGATATGAGGCTGCCCTGCTCCTGCTCTTAACCTGACCCAGCTCCACCCATGGGTCGGACCCTTGTGAACCACCCACACAAAGGTTTCTGGGGGATCAGGAAGAGGGGGGCATAATGCAGTACAGTCACAGCTCCCCTCCAGCTGTGCCACCCCAAGAGGCAATATGCTGGTTCTAGATTCATTCTGCTCTGAAAAGCTAAATCCAGTTTGGACTAAGGCAGTTACTATGCAGGAAGGAGCTCTCCTGGGGACTGAACTTTTACTGGCTATCGGAACAGGAGACTGTTAGCCCAAGTTTCCTTGTAAATCACTTTATTGGAGCAGGTTAACAATATATAACTTAGCAAAGCTAGTGAACTGGAAACCTTTCAACCCTTTCTCAGAAGCAGACATGAGCATGTTGGGATGGAAGTGGCAGGAAACACAGCAGGTTTATGGAGCCACCTCCATGCTGCAGCTTTCTCCTGTTTTTGAACAATTCCCTGTGTGGGTTCCACACTCCAGTGTGCTCTGGTGCACCTCATACGTGGTGGTTCTTCTCCCGTCCTAGGCAGTGATCAACTCCATCAATGCTAAGATGGCACGTTCTCTCCTCAGGACAGGGATGACCAGGCTTGTGAGGAGAGATCTTGGCCAATGAAGCACCATAACTTTTTCCCTATTGGCAGGTGGCCCATTTATCCCCTCCTCATACTGGGAGGTGCTAGGTTACTATCTCTCCATCCCCTTTTCCACCCCTTTGAAGCTTTAGAAACTGGAGATCTCATGCTGTCTTCAGATTGTGGTGATTGAGGTTTGCTGACGATCTGTTTGGTTGATTCTTTCTGTTTCATCTATGTGGATCTTCCTTTCAATCTGTCTCTGGGTGTGTGGGCACCTGACCAAAAGAGCCAATGGGAAGGCTAGAACTTTTTAAAATTGGGGGAAAAATCTTTCCCTTTATCTGTCTTTCTGTTCTCTGGAGAGAGGGGACAGAGCAGGGACAGGGCTGGAGCTATGCTGTAAAAAGCTGTGTGCCGGGTATGAAAATCACAGATCATACCTAGAACCAGAGATGTAAGTAGATCAGGAAATGTCTAGGAAGATGCAATCAGGTTTATCTCTTTTATTTCTTGATGGCTTGTGGACTCCTCTGTGCTAACCCCAGGTGCTTTTGTTTTGATTGTAACTTTTAAGCTGGACACAAAGAGAGCTATCGTGATGCTTAATTTTTGTAATTGTTTTTTAATCTAGCAAAAAGCCTAAGTTCCAGATGTATTTCCTTTCTTTTCGTTTTTAATAACATTTACCTTTTTAAGAACAGGATTAGATTTTTGTGTCCTAAGAGGTTTGTGCATCTATTGTTTAATTAGCTTTGATTTTGTTTCTCAGCTCTTCCCTGGAGGGGGGCATGAAAGGGCTGGAGGGTACCCCACAGGAAGGAATTCCCAAGTGCACCTTTCTGGTTTCTTTAAAAAGGGGGTATTTTGCACTTGGTTGGTGGCAGCATCTACCCATCCAAGTTCAGCGAGAAGCTATAACCTTGGGAGTTTAATACAAGCATGGAGTGGCCAGTATTAATTTTTAGAATCCTTGCAGGCCCCCACCTTCTGCACTCAAAGTGCCAGAGTGGGGAATCTGCCTTGACAGGGTGCCACGGTGTCTTGGCAGTGATAATGGGGCAGCTAGTTCCAATGTCAGTTCTAACATCTCTGAGGCTGCCTGTGTGATCCCAGAAATCATAGAAATGTAGAGCTGGCTGGTACCTAAAGAGGTCGTCTAATCCAGGGAGAAGGGATAGAAAGGAAAATAAATGGCAGACAGAGGACAGCAGATCCCTGAATAAGCCCCCTAGTTAGAGCTGTGTGAAGAGTCTGGGAAGGGGAAGAGGAAGCTGCCGATCAGGGAAAGCATGAAGGAGACTGGGAGGGTGAGGTCCTGGATGAAGTTCTGGTGCAGCCTTGGGGGACAAACAGCAGGACACAAGGCTATGAAGTACAGCACAGGATGAGCTGCACTTTCCCAAATTCACTGACTCCATGGTGTGTGGAGCAATGAAGTGCAATCATGGGCAGAGCTCAGGCACTCCAGGATGGCATGGTCTGCAGCTCGTCAGATCTAATGCCAGACAGGTCTCAGGGGACACAGAATTGAAAGCTTGTCATTGGAACTGTTTGAGTCATAGTTCAGAAGACATTCAGCTTTCTGGGCAACATAACAGAAGCCACTTCTGTCGCCATGCTCACACAATAGCCAGGCACTGTTCTGCCATTTAAATCTCCATTGCTCAGCTTGGTTGTTTCTCTGCGAACAGGGGGCAGCAAACTGGGGTGTATGGAAGGGAGAGTTCTACTACAGAAGGAGCGAGCACTAATGCTTGGGGTGAGTGGCCAGCTTGTTTGTCTGTTTGGTTTTTCTTTTAGCTTGTGGAAAGTTCAGTGTGGTCTATTGGGGACTGTGGCAGAAGGCAGCGTGGCTGAAAGTGACCATGAAATGCTAGAGGGATTGGTAGGAGTGGAAACAGCAGAATAAAGACAATGGACTTCAAGAAGGCAGACTTCAGCAAACTCAGCAAACTGGTAGGTAAGATCCCTTGGAAGCAAGTCTAAGGGAAAAAAGCTGGCAATTTTTTAAAGGGCAAAATTAAGGGCAAAAGAGTAAACTATCCCAATGAGTAGGAAAAATGGGAAGTCTGGTGAGAGACTTCACTGCCTTAACCAGGAGATTTTCAATGACATGAAACTCAAAAGAGAGTCAAGCCTGGTCTACACTAGGCGTTTAAATCGGTTTTAGGAGCGTAAAACCGATTTAACGCCACAACCGTCTACACTAGGAGGCACCTTATATCGATTTTAATGGCTCTTTAAACCGGTTTCTGTACTCCTCCCTAACGAGAGGAGTAGCGCTAGTATCGGTATTACCATATCGGATTAGGGTTAGTGTGGCCGCTGATCGACGGTATTGGCCTCCGGGCGGTATCCCACAATGCACCACTGACCACTCTGGACAGCAATCTGAACTCGGATGCAGTGGCCAGGTAGACAGGAAAAGCCCCGCAAACTTTTGAATATTTCCTGTTTGCCCAGCATGGAGCTCCGATCAGCACGTGTGGCGATGCAGTTAAAAATCAAAATAAAGAAGGAGCTCCCGCATGGACCATGCGGACGTGATCGCTGTAAGGGCAGGCAAATCTGTTCTATCAGCGCTCCATTACAGAAGACGAAATTCAAAATCATTTTTTTAAAATCTCCAGACAGACGCCATAGCAGGGGCTCAGCGCACTGCTGCGTGACAAGCATAACGGAAAGCCAAAGAATCAAATGGACGCTCATGGACTGGAGGACTCAAGCTATCCCACAGTTCCTGCAGTCTCCGAAAAGCATTTGCATTCTTGGCTGAGCTCCAAATGCTTCTAGGGTCAAACACCGTGTCCGCGGTGGGTCAGGGCATAGCTCGGCAATTTACGCACCCCCCCACCCACCCCCAGAAGTGAAAGGGAAAACAATCCTCTCTTGACTCTTTTACATGTCACCCTATCTTTACTGAATGCTGCAGATAGATGCGATGCTGCAGCCGTCAACACTAACATCCTCACTCCCCCCCCGCCATGGGTGGCTGATGGTGCAATACGACTGATACCCGTCCTCGTCATCAGTCTATTGGCACATGGGGCAGTCCAAAAGGGCTGGTAACCATGCCAACTAGCATCAGTGAGGTCAATCAAGGGCGCTTGGCCCTAATTTTTCCTTGTAGATAGTGCAGTATGGCTGGTAACCATCCTCATAATAGCAACAGGGGGCTGAGCTCCATCAGCCCCCACCCTTCATGTGTAAAGAAAAGATTCAATTGCCCCTGGACTAGCAGAGGGATGCTGGGCTCCTCTTCTCCACACTCCTTACTGTCCTGTCTGGACTATCATAGCAGCTGGAAGCTGCCTTCCACTCATTTCTCACTAACAAGTCACTGTGTCTTATTCCTGCATTCTTTATTAATTCATCACACAAGTGGGGGTGCAATGCTATGGTAGCCCAGGAAGGCTGGGGGAAGAACGGAATCAACAGGTGGGGTTGTTGCAGGAGCACCCCCTGTGAATAGCATACAGCTCATAATTTCTGTGGGATCTGACACAGAGCAGCTGTGCTCTCTGGCTCTATGATACAGTGGTTCTCTAGTACACTTGCCCCATATTCTAGGCAGGACTGATTCTATTTTTAGATACCAAAAAGGAGGGATTGACTCAGGGAGTCATTCCCAATTTTGGCTTTTGCGCCCCTGGCTGATCGGCCAGGGGCACTTATGACAGCAGCAAATGGCACAGTGCAAAAGGACTGGTAACCATGACCATCTTATTACCAATTTATGGTATGGTAGATGGTACAGTATGACTAGTAACCATCTCTGCTATCATGCAAAAGCAAAAGCATGCTTCTGTGTAGCGCTGCTGAATCGCCTCTGTGAGCGGCATCTATTACACATACGGTGACAGTCACAAAAGGCAAAACAGGCTCAACGATTGCCATGATATGGCATCTGCCAGGGCAATCCAGGGAAAAAAGCCGCGAAATGCTTGTCTGCCGTTGCTTTCCCAGAGGAAGGAGTGACTGACGACATTTACCCAGAACCACCCGCGACAATGATTTTTGCCCCATCAGGCACTGGGATCTCAACCCGGAAGTTCCAAGGGGCAGGGGAGGCTGCGGGAACTATGGGATAGCTACGGAATAGCTACCCACAGTGCAACGCTCCAGAAATCGACACTAGCCTCGAACCGTGGACGCACACCACCGATTTAATGTGTTTAGTGTGGCCGCGCGCACTCGATTTAATAAAATCTGTTTTACAAAACCGGTTTATGCAAATTCGGAATAGTCCCGTAGTGTAGACGTACCCTCATACACAAAGAGGAAGCTAAGTCAAATGACAAAGGATGAATATATTAAAAACCACAAAAACCCCCCACATGCACATAGGGATAAAATTAGAAAGGCCAAGGCACAACATGCGATTAAACTAGTTAGGGATATAAAGGGTAAGAAGAAAGCATTTTACAAATACATGAGAAGCAAGAGGAGGACCAAGAACAGGGTAGCCCATTACTCAATGAGGAGGGAAAGACAATAATAGAAAATGCAGCAATGGCTGAAGTCTTAAATACCTTTTTCATTTCAATTTTCACCAAAAATTTAGCCGTGACTGGACAACTAACATAGCAAATATCAGTGTAAAGAGGGTAGGATCTGATGCTAAAACAAGAAAAGAACAAGAATTACTTGGAAAAGTTCGATGTCTTCAAGTCAGCAGGGCCTGATGAAATACATTCTAGAATAATTAAGGAACTGGCTGAAGAGATCTCTGAGTCATTACCGATTCTCATTGAGAACTCATGGAGGATGGGAGAGATACCAGAGGGCTGGAAAAGGGCAAATATAGTATCTATCTATAAAAAGGGGGAAGAAGGACAAACCAAGGAATTATAGACCAGTCAGAGAGTATACTTATAAAGTATACTTATCCTGCCAAGTGGGGAGGGGTTGCAAGCACCTTGGAGGACGGGATTAGAATTCAAAATGATCTTGACACACTGGAGAAATGATCTGAATGGAATAGGATGAAATTCAATAAGGATAAATGCAAAGTAAAACACTTTGGAAGGAATAATCAATCATGCAAATACAAAATGAGAAATAGCTGCCTAGGAATGAGTATCGCAGAAAAGGATCTGGAGTTTATAGTAGATCACAAAATAAATATGAGTCAACAATGTAACTCTGTTGTAAAAAAAAGTGAACATCTTCCTCCGCAGCATGGGTCATGGGTCACTCGCTGGTTTGAACTAGAATAAGTAGTAGATTCTCTGTAACTTGAAAGAGTTGAGGACGTCAGTAACTCAGCCAGAGGTTACCACCCTGCTGCAGGGGTGGCTGGTAAGGTTGTTTGGCCTGAAATTGTTTCTCATCCATAGTTATTAGGAATTTCCTGTGTGACTCTGAGACCGTGGTGATCCTTCCTGTGGGAGAAGATTTCTTAATCCAAGTTCTTGAGACCATGATTCCCACTCTTTATTCATTGCACTCTCATTCTGACCTTATTGTTTAGGAGGGGTTAGTGTGTTCCTGTTATTCTTGGGAAATGTTTTTGTACCATCCTTAATATCAGAATGTTCTGGTACCACTCTTCTGAAATGTGTTTGCGCAAGTACTCTGTGCCTAGCACTTCTTAGAAGTGTGTGTTTCTGCAATATCACCCCTGTTCTTGCCACATTCTGTGAACTTGCGAACAGGCAGAGCCTAACGTTTGCCCATGGCCTGATTTTTGCTAACTGCTTTATATCAACAAAGCTTCCTACTATTTTAGCTAAGGCCTTATACCAGGCCTCTAATGCAAGGGCTTATATCTCAGGCTCTCTTCCTACTACAGTGTTCATTTATTTTATAATGATACCTACAACCTGTAGGCGTTCAGGCAGGGAAGATGGGATGCAGAACAAGCTGCCTGGGTTATGGGGGGACAGGAGGAGATGATGTGAGAGAAAAGGGGATGAAGGGGAAAAAGGCAGGGGGCAAAGGTCAGCAGATCCCTAAACAGGCCTCCCAGTTAGAGCTGCATGAAGGGTGTAGGAGGCAGGGACTGCCCCAGAGGAAGCATTTAATATGGGGAGGGATAGCTCAGTGGTTTGTGCATTGGCTTGCTAAACTCAGGGCTGTGAGTTCAGTCCTTGAGAGGGATCTAGGGCAAAATCAGTACTTGGTCCTGCTAGTGAAGGCACGGGGCTGGACTCAACTCAATGACCCTTTGGGGTCCCTTCCATTTCTAGGAGATAGGTATATCTCCATTACTTTAATTTTTTTTTTAATTTTTAAAGCATGAAGGAGACTGGCAGAGTGAGGGGCTGGAGGAATTTCTGGCTCGGCCTTGGGGGAGAAACAGCAGGACACAATGCTAGGGGGCCAGCACAGCACTTTCCCAAATTCACTCACGCTGTGGTGTGTACAGGAATGAAGTGCAAGCCTGGGCAGAGCTCTAACTCTATGCGTTCCTGTGGGGGCCCCCAATCCATGGCACCCCAGGACGGCAGGCTCTGCAGTTTGTCAGCTCTAGAGGTGGCCAGGTCATAGGGGATGCAGAAATAAAAGCTTGTCATTGAGGTAGATGGAACCATAGTTTAGAAGCTATTCATCTTCCTGGGCTACATAACACCATCCGCTTCCATCGCTGCGCCTACACAAGAGTGAGGCGCCACCCTGGACCTGGTGAGAAGACGTTCTGTCATTGAAAAGTCCCCTGGCTTATAATTTTGGCTAGTGGCTCCTTCCCTTACCACTTTGCTCTGCGCTCAATAGTGTGGGTGTTTGTACAGGGTGATCTGGGGATTGTGCAGGTTTTCCATAATCAGCTGGAAAGAGGTGATCTCATCATTCATATCATGACCAGCAAAGCTGTATTCACCTTCCTCAAATACCCTGATCTTGCCTGAATAATGATGATGATGCTGGTAGGCCACCCAGATCTGGCCAATGACCTTCTGCGAGGAGATGCAGTCGTTCCAGCCTACAGACCCCAGGCTGGAGATGTCAATGTCATTTACTCTTTGCATCCAACTCTCTCCCACTGTGACAGAAAAAGCAGTTTTATGATACTGCTGTTGCCACATGTGTAACTAAGAAGTGAACAATGAGAATCATGAACATGAGGTCGGCTGTAATTTACAGCAGACTGCGTGAACAGGGCACCCATTCTATGGGGCAAAGGAGAGGAGTGGGTATTTTGGGGTGTCACTATTAAAAATAAATAACCTTCTAAGAGTTCAGGGGCTAGGTGGATCCCTGGAAAATCATGGATTTTAAGAATTTAAGAACCTAGAAATTGGCTATTTTGTCAGTATTTTACTGTGACATAATTCTGGCCTCTCTGATAAGATTCAAGGCCCCTCGAAGATTGTTCGGGCTGGAGCAGGTGGGGGCATGGGGCAAATAACCTGGGCCTGCCTGGTTGGGCCATGGGCTCGCTGTGTGACCCTGGGCAAATCACTTCAGTTTCCTCAGCTGTAAAGGCACATTGAGATTCTTCTTCAAAAGGCACTAGAGAAGTACAAAATATTATTGCTGTTGTGTGCACACACTTTAGAAACATAACAGTCTCTGTCCAAAAAAATGTATAATCCAATTTTAAATGTGCACCCAGCAGATATCAGGAGTAAGGCCACAATATCTAGTTTTCAGTGGCCACATATATGGTGCAAAAGGTGAATCTTCAAGTTAGAGTCTTCTTTCATTCACACAAGGGTCAACCGAGGTTTTTAAAATTACCCCCCTGTTAAGTGAGAGCAGAATCTAGCCTCTGGAGCGCAAATATGTATGATACCTGAACTACTTTCTGGAAAGTGTCATGCACGTTGAGCGCTTTCAAGCACTCACCTGTTCAGTGATCTTTAAAAAATGTAAACAAAATTATTCGTTGCTCTTTATTTTCTTGAAGGTGAAACTTTTGTCTTGTGCTTAGATCAGGAGAAAGAACTCAGGAGTTCTGATTTCTCCTTTCTAGCCCTACCATTGCATAAGATCTGCGTGTGCCATGAAGAGGTAGATTGTGAACAATATTAGGCATTTGTGAGTCAATTATCAACTCAGAACACCACAGGATTCTTTAGCAACCATGAACATCTGACCACCAGATTGCTGACAAGTAAACGTGTAGTGGCTCTGACCCCATCCTTCTTCATGCACCTCTTTATGGAAAGGAAGACCAGCTGCCAACAGACAAATGTCATTGTTGAATGGCTAAAATACATTTATTGACTTCATTGATTACACGTTTTTAAAGAACTAGCCAAAGTTCATTTGGGAATCACAATGGGTCACTGGTTAGTGCACTGGGACTGGTAGTCATGAGACAGATACAATTCCTGTGTCAGCCACAGACTCACTGTTTGGCCTGACTTTGGGGAAGTCAATTCAGGACTGTCTGCCTCAGTTTCCACATCTGTAATGCTGTTGCTAGGTTGGACATCAATGTAGTATCCAAATGTTCCTAAAAGAGACTCCGAAGCAGACAATTAAAATCACAGCAAATGGAAATGATGCTTTGCCAAAAGCTCTTCTGAGAGGAAAGGGTTTTAACCCTGATTTCCTCAGCAGGTACAAGGCGCTTTTCATGGGCAATCTGAAAGCACAAATCCTAAGCAGAGATGGGTGCCTCTCTCCGGCCTGTCAGCCAGGTGCCTAAGGAAACTGGGCCCTCTGCCCTGTCCCTTTTCTCTCCATTTTACTCCTGGCTAGCTTAGATGGCTCCCCACACTGCTGGCTTCTGGGAATCCCTTTCTTAGGCACTTAAGCTTCCTCATACAGTGCCTGGGGAACCTGGGTGCTTAACTCGAGGGTAAGAATTCCACTAGTCAGCAGGGTGCTAAGATCCCTGGTGAATCTGGCCCCAACAGGCCTAGTCCTATTGCCTTGGGACAGGTCTTCTCGTAGACCCTGAGCGATACCTTCATTTCTGCCCTAAGCCTAGCTGAGTCCTGAAACAATACATTTGCCCAGCAATGTCTTACTTATTAAACCTCCTTGCCCTACATCTGCTAGGCATGAGCCAAGGGCAACAAACTATCCATTGGGGGACTAGGCAGCTGGCTGCTTGACCTCCCTTGATGGGATGGGCCCTGTCAATAAATAACTGATGGGTAAATAGTTCTTGGAGGTTGGGAAGGTTATGAATGGGGTGGGGGGACAGAGTTTATTTCTCTAAGACAAGGACAGCAAGTGCCGAGCGGCCACTTAATTCAACACTTCCACAGAAGTGGAAAGCCTGGGGGTAGTGCAATGACTCTGCTGAGAGCAGCAAAAGGGGAAGGTTCCTGGGAATTGGGTCAGTCAAGAGAGAGTCAGGCGGGCAGGGAGTGTTGGGGTTCTGGGAGGAGTGCAGTGATTGCAGCATTCACCTTGTGAGTGTCAGCATGTGAGGAACTGGAACAGCTGCTCCAGAGCTGACACTGTGTCACAGAGCTGAAGCTGCTCCAGAGTTAGATGCTCACACAAAAGATGCTGCATCAGTGTGGAAGAGCAATGCAGGGGGGCCCCCATGAGACAGACCACAGAACTGAACTCTGGCCAATTATTTCTACTGCATGAATGCATTAAGATGTTAAGATTGCACACTAACTTCTTTTGAACTATCCCCCCTCCACACATACACCAAGAGTTAAACTGGTAACTACTCTGTTATTGTTAATAGGAACTGTTTAAACTAGTGAGCCCAGGGTATTTGCCCTTTTCTGGCAGCCTTAATATATTAGTATTTCATTGGTTCTGCATGACAGAGCTTTTTGAGACCAGTAGCTGTTGCAGCCCAGGGTGCCTGACAGCTGAAGTTTCTTTAGGTGGAGCTGGGAGTGACCTTGGGTAAGTTTTCTAGCATGTGTGTAGGTTTTCATTGTTTTACTGTTTTCTATGTAATGCTTTTATCTTAAGAATAAATGTGCTTGCTTAGAAAGAGCTGAATGATAACCTCTCACTACAGGTACTCCATTGTTCGCATCCTGTGGAGAGAAGGCAGCACACACACTGGCCTATTTTAGCACTCTGGCTTGCTGGAGATATCACAGGGTAGCTCAGGAAGATGTGCAGCCTTAACATGCTGGTCAGGAGGGAGAGAGACATGGGCCTCTGCCCAAGATGGCTGAGGTGCCAGGGACCTCGACTGGGTGCCCTTGGTGGAGGCAAGGGGAGAATGCAGGTGCAGTTGCCCTGAACTGTCACAGTGGTACTTAGCCTTTGAAAAGGTCATTGATAATGTCACTGTCAATTCACTGATGAGCCCAAACTTCCCTTCCCTTCAGCTGTATGTTACAATAGGAAACACTCTTTATTTCACCTATTTTGAAGTACCAGCACTGAACACGTTTTAAAAATCCACAGTATTTAAAGTTTGTCCCATGCATAAATACATCTACTCAAACTTGCCTCCAGCAGAGGGAGTCTTGCCTTTGCCAGCTGACTGTCAGTTCCTACCACAACCAGCCTGTCAGCTACTCAGGCACTCTCCTCTGGGCTGTACCAGCCCTGCCATTGCCCTGCAGATTGGTAATAGATACACCTTGATGCCTGAGTCCCTTTGAAGTGTCTCCCTCTAGTATCCAGCCCCTGATCCCTGGACACCACAGAAATCCCAGTTCCTCCATTCCCAAAGGAACAATGAACCCCAGTTTTACCTTCAATCACCGCTCCTGTAGCACACCCACCACTTGAGTTCACTTAAGTAAAACAAAAGAAAACTCATTTAAGGAAGAACAGATTCAAATAGAAACAAGTGTGAGTGATGGACACAAATGGTTCCATATAAAATAAAATCATAAAACAGAAATACACTGATTAACAGTGACCTTCCCTATCTAATAGAGGAGATTCTCACCCCACAGTTGAGTCTTTTGCAGCATTTGCTTGCCCCAAGGACCCTTTCTTCCAGGAAGCTCCCCTACTCATCAAGGTGCCTCCTCAGTGAATGGATGCAGAGAATCTTTCTCCACCCTGTGATCTACTGAATCAGTCTTTTGTTTTTATCCACAGACAGGGTGATCTACTCACTATCATATTGTTCCTTTTCACTTGCAAGTGGTTTTGATGCTTATAGTATGTCTTTGATTTTCCATTGCATTCCTGGGTTGGTGCCAATGCAGACAATGAGAAATGCAATACAGTAACTCCCCACTTAACATTGTAGTTATGTTCCTGAAAATTCGACTTTAAGTGAAACAGTGTTAAGCTAATCCAATTTCCTCATAAGAATGAATGTAAATGGGGGGGTTAGGTTCCAGGAATACTTGTTTTGCCTTACAGTACAGTACTGTACTATAGTTGGGAGGTGCCTCCACCTTACCCCACACAGGCACGGCCCACTGGCACTGGAGACAGTGAGGCAGGCAAGGAGGCTGAAGGTGCAGTAGGCTAGGGAGAAGCATGTTGCACAGCGGCAGTGGCATCTTCCCCTACTCTGCAAGCACCAGGGGTTGGGGGATCAACCCTTGGCACGCCCATGCCACCTCTTCCCCCAAGCCCACACCCTCAACCCACCTCTTCTTCCACCCATTCCCCTTTACTCCGCATGCTGCCTCCTCCCTCCTCCCCCCTCCATCCTGAACACCGCAAGCCAGCTGATTGCCATGGGCAGGAGGCAGAGGGGAGGTGCACTGCATCCTCGCTCCTCCCCCCACCTGCCCTTAGCAATCAGCTGGCTTGTGACATGCAGGGGGCAGGAGGATGTGGGGAGGAGAGAGGCCTTGGTGTGCAGCCTCCCTCCTCCCTCCTGCCCATGGCAATCAGCTGGTTTGTGGCATTCGGGAGAGAGGGGGAGCCTGCATGCTGAGTCCTCGCTCCTCCCCACTCCCTCCTGAATGCCACAAGCCAGCTGATTGCTGTGAGCAGGAGGCTGGGGGAGGATGGGGAAGGCACTGATCTGTGGGGTCTCTCAGTGAGCGGGAAGCACTGTGGGAGGGGGACATGGGGGAGCTGATAGGGAGGCTGCCAGCTGTGGACAAAGCAGGCAGCCAAACGATGTTATAGTGAAGCATTGCACAACTTTAAATGGGGATGTTCTGTAACTGTGCAGGGACGTAAGATCAAAACAACTGTAACCCTTCTGCCGGGCCGAAACAATAGCAGCAAGGGCTGGGTTCAATACATAGGGGTCCCTTATCCACAACATAATGCAAAACCAGCTCGAGCCCCCACCCAGTGACCTGAGAAAATCTTACACACACCCCTGGGCGCCTCGAGGAGGCAATACTTCCCCTCTCGCAAGCACAGACTCTTGGTGTAGCAGAAAAGGTTTAATTACATGAGATAAACAACAAGCATTAAACAGGGAAAATACCTCAACTAGAGTTCATAGGTCAAACCGTGAGCAAAGACCCACCCCAGCAAATTGGGCCGCGTCCTTCTCTCGGGGCCCTTGAGTCCAGCAACCCCCAAATCACCCACAGTCCCCAAAGTCCCACAATCCAGAAGTCTCTGTCCCGGGTCAGTGCAGCCCCAGAGCTCAAGAGTCTCTCTGCAGAGGTCCCCCTCCCCAGCCTGGGTAGAAAGGGGCACCTTACGTGGGTTTGGGGCCAACTGCCCTGCCTCTTCGTGGGGTTCTGCTTCCACTAGTCGTCCCCGCAAACAGCTCAGCTCCGCTTGCTCTGTGGGCTGCTCCGCTCTGCCAGCTGCTCTGGTCCACCAGCTGTCCTGTGAGCCACTCTAGCCGTCCTCACAAGCTGCTTGGCTCCACTCACCCAGTGGCTGCACAAACTGCTCCACTCCGCTCTACCAGCTGCTCTGCTCCACGGTATTGCTTCAGGCTCCCCCACTCATAAGCACAGTACTCAGTGCTCTCAGCTCAGCAAGTCCAGCTCTTCAGTGATTTCAGCTCTTAGTGATTCCAGCTCATAGTAGGGGAGCCCCAGTGCGTTCAGCTCAGTAACCTGTATCTAGATTCTTAAGGGAATCAAAAATTAACTCTGACATTCCACAGTGGAGAGAGGCACCAGTGGGACTGGCGCTTCTGGCTCACACAAGAAGCCTGCACCACTCAGTACAGATATCTGTCCCCAGCCTCTCTCCCCTCAATGGGTTTTGGAACTCATGTGCCCCATCTAGCAAGCGCTATCCAGCTGACAATGAAACCCCCCATCACAAGACAATTTTGTAGTTCCCCATTTACCCAATCAGGGTGACAACATTTCATTCCTCCTGCCCCAATAACAACGAAATTGGGGCTCTCACAGCTGTGAAAATAACCATCCCATGCTGCTTTGCGGTATGCTAAGTGGGGTGGGAGTGCCCATGCAAATAACCGAAATACCAATGCAACACTTTAAACTTCGTTCTGCACTCCCCATAATTTACCACCAGATGTCAGGGTGGGGCTCATCCTGACTCTGCTTACACAACATTAAGCAAGATGATGTTAAGTGGGGAGTTACTGTATATAATTGGCTAGGCCAGGACAGGTGAAAATTCCCTCCTGTTTGTATTAGTTGTGACTGAGACATATTATTCCCTGATGATTCACTTTCCCTCAAAGATAATAAGGGCATAATTTTCAATACAGTTATATTATTCCTTAGAATTCACCCATACACACATCTCACAATGATTATGGGTATTGATAGGTTTCAAGTTTTCAACAGAGACCTCACATGCCACCCTTCATGGGTGAATACCATGAGAGCAGTGTGTTAGGTGTAGTGAGTTTGTCAGGTCTGAGACAGGAGTCGTAAAGAACACCGAACACTTTGCCAGTTGGCAGCAATGGGCCTCTGTGTCACAGTGACCAAGTATCATGTGATGGCAAACTGGAGGTGGTGCCTCCTGTCAGAGGGCGCTGGGCCAGACAGACTCTGAGGGTGAGTGGATGGACAGGGGTTTTGGTGGGAGATATTTGCAGAAAGCAGGAGCTTCAGGTGTGAGGTGTTTCAGGAAAAGCCAAGCAGCAATCCTAGTTTTGACAGGGTTGTAAACCCTGGTTGGAAGGAACTGTTGAGCCTAGGGAATAAGGCTGGAAGATCTGAGCTGAGTTGAATTGTTCATTAATAAGCAAGGCCCAAGAAGGGAAATGTTGTATGCAGCATTTAATCGATGTGCATTCTGATAGGGGGAAAGTGAGGCAGTAGACATGATGAGAAGGGGGTGTGCTGACCCCACTACACCCAGGGGCGGCTCTACGTTTTTGGCCGCCCCAAGCAGTCATGCCCGGGAGGCGCCCCGGAGCCACGGGAGCAGCGGACCTCCCGCGGGCATGACTGCGGAGGGTCCGCTGGTCGCGCGGCTCGGCTGGACCTCCCGCAGCTGCGGACGGTTCGCAGGTCCGGCGGCTCCGCTTGAGCTGCCGCAGTCATGCCTGCGGGAGGTCCAGCCGAGCCGCGGGACCAGCGAACTGTCCGCAGTCATGCCTGCGGCAGGTCCGGTCGTCCCGGGGCTCCGGTGGACCTCCCGCAGGCATGACTGCGGCAGGTCCGCCGGCCCAGCCTGCCGCCCCCCCGCCGGGAAAGGGCCGCCCCACGCGCGTGCTTGCCGCGCTGGGGTCTAGAGCCGGCCCTGACTACACCACCTAACCCTCTTTCTTTTTTTCTACAGGTGAAGCCACAGATGGAAAAGAAAGAGAAAAAGACGTATCCAGTCTTTGAAGCCACAAATTATAGAAGTCAGTGGGATTTTGGAATTAACTACCTCATTAAGGTCAGTACTCAATGTAGCATGGAAGAAGTGGGGGATCTTGCCAAGTGTTCTAGTTGAAGAAGAACTTAGGTATCATTTGAACATCTTGCCTCAAGCCCCTGCAAATAATAAGCAAACATTGCAGGGAAAGGTCCAATGTGACTTTTAATCAAGGTAGAGACTCTCTCCCATGTGTTTGTGCAGTGTCCGGCTAGCACTTGTTGGGTGCTATTTCTCTACAAAAGTAGAAAAGATAAACAGATAGTTTTCGTGACTCTCATCTCAGGATCTATAAAGCATGAGTCACACACTTGCAGCTGTAAAATTTTAGGATTGTCTGGAGGGTGATCTTCATTCAAGACTACAACTGCTTTCTCAACTCTCATCCTTAGGTTTGGGAGAGGTAGCTCTTTAGGTCCCCACAACCTTCTGCTGCAGAAGTACAGTCCAGCCTCTAGTTCCTTTCAGTCCTAGTGATCTACTTACATTTTCCAAGGCTCTTTCTTAAGGGAAAAGGGCTAGAAACTTTTCCCCCCCCCTGGTAGTAGAGATTTTCCCCTTCCCTAATGTTTCCCCAAAACAGGGGATCCTGTGATCATAGGTTGCCTGGGGCCCAAAGGCCTAGTCTGCTCCTTCTGTTGGAGAAATGGTGGGTCTTTTTAGCTTTGTCATTGTGAGAAGGCCCTGGCAAAAGGGTTTTCATTGTGCTCTGAACACTGCTGGCCCAGGTCTCAATCTGATCTCCTGTGGCAATGAGTTCAGTCATTTAGGCCCATCTGTCAGAAACTTTCTGCCTCCTGCACAATGAGGGCAGCTGTCTAAGAGACTTGGATAGAGAGGTTTTGTAAGGTATCTGGACATTGCAACACCTAACTTATAGGTGCCTAGTCACCCTGTGGAATTTACAAACCCTGAATTAGGTGTTCAGGTTTCCTATACAATGGATGGGGAAAGCGAGGCACCTAAGAACGGGATTCACAAAAATGCTGCTTACTGAATAGGTAGCTGCCTAAGTTAGCCAATAGGAAATACTGAGGAAAGGGGGTGGTATGTCCTAAGTGCCATCCCTCAAAGGAACTTAGGTACCTAACTCCAGCCTGGAGGGATGCACTTAGATCTGCTTGGGAGTCACAGCCTAGAAAAGTTAGAAGTGTTCAATAAATATTTCTGTTCTGTATTTGGGGGAAAACAAATGCTATAGTTCCATCCTGTGGTGATGATATTCTTTCTATCCATTAGTATCTCTAGAGGAGGTTAAACAGAAGCTACTAAAGTTAGACATTTTAAAATTATCAGTACCAAATAATATGCATCCAAGAGTTTTTAAAGAGCTGGCTGAGGAGTTTGCTAGACTGTTGATACTGATTGTCAGTAAGTCCTAGAGCACTGGGTAAGATCCAGAAGACTGGAGGAATGCTAATACTGTACCAATTTTTAAAATGGGTAATGGGATGATGCAAGTAATTATAAAACTCTTAGCCTGACGTTGATTCTGGGCAAGATAATGGAGCAGCTGACACAGGACTCTGTTAATAAGGAACTAAAAGAGTGTAATGTAACAAATGCAAATCAGCACGGACATATGGAAAATAGATCCTGTTAAGCTAACTCTGTTTCTTTTATTGACAATATGACAAGTTTGATTAAAGTAATAGTGTGGATGTAATAAACTTAGGCTTCTCTAAGGTGATTGACTTGGTACTCCATGACATTTTTTATTAAAAAACTAGAACAATATAAAACCAACATTACACACATTAAATGGATTGAAAACTGGCTATTTGATAGGTTTTAAAACATAACCATAAATGGGGAATCCTGGTTGAACAGGTTTGTTTCCAGTGGGGTCCCATAGAGATTGGTTCTTGGTCCTATGCTATTTAAACAATTTCAGCACTGGCCTGAAAGACAACATACAATCAACACTGATAAAGTTTGCAGATGACCCAAAAATTGGAAGAGTGGGAAACAATGAAGAGGAGAAGTCACTGATTCAGAGAGATCTGGATTGCTTGGAATACTAGGTGCAAGTAAACAATCATAGGGTTAGAAGGGACTGCAAGGGTCATCTAGTCTAACCACCTGCCAAGATGCAGGATTTGTTGCATCTAAACCATCCAAGACAGGTGGCTATCCAGCCTCCTTTTGAAAACCCCCAGTGAAGAAGCTTCCACAACCTCCCTAGGCAGCCTGTTCCATTGTCCTACTGTTCCTACAGCTAGGAAGTTTTTCTGGAGATTTTAATCCAAATCTGCTATGACATAGTTTGAACCCATTGGCTCTTGTCTTCCCCTCTGTGGCAAAAGAGAACTTTTCTCCATCTTTCTTATGGCAGCCTTTCATGCATTTGAAGACCCCTGCTGTGTCCCCCCATAATCTTCTCTTTTCTAAACTAAACATACCCAATTCCTTCAGCCTTTGCTCATATGGTTTGCATTCCATCAATACGTATTTTAATATGGCTAAATGCAAAAGAATGCAGGTTATATTTACAGAATTGGGGACTGTATCCTGGGAAGCAGTGACTCTGAAAAACGCCTGGGGGGTTGTGATGGGCAGTCAGCTGAACATGAGCTCCCAGTATGATGCTGTGGTCAAAAGAGCTAATGGGATCCTGGGATGCATAAACAGGGGCACCTCGAGTAGGAGCAGAGAGGTTATTTTACCCCTGTATTTGGCATGCGTGTGACCACTGCTGGAATATTGTATCCAGTTCTGGTGCCCACAATTCAAGGAGGATGTTGATAAATTGGATATGGCTCAAAGAAGAGCCTCCCAGAATGATTAAAGGATTAGAAAATGGGCCTTCTAGACTCAAAGAGCTCACTCTATTTGGTTAACAAAGACAAGGTTAAGGGGTGACTTGGTTCCTTTCTATAAGTACCTGCATGGGCAATGAATATTTAATAATGGGCTCTTCAATTTAGCGGAGAAAGGGATAACATGATCCAATGACTGGAAGTTGAAGCTAGACAAATTGAGACTGGAAATAACGTGTACATTTTTAGTGGAGAAAGTAATTAACCATTAGAACAATTTACCTTGGGTCATGGTGGATTCTCCAGAACTGACCATTTTTAAATCACAATTGGATGTTTTTTCAAAAGCTCTGCTTTAGGAATTATTTGAGGGGAGCTCTCTGGCCTGTGTTTTATGGAAGGTCAGACTAGATGTCCCTTGTGGCCTTAAAATCTATTGAATCTCTTAATCTATGAACAAACCCTTTACCAGGTATCAGGTGCCTGTGCTGTTTCTTGCAAGAAACGGGGTGGAACAAAGGAGCCAGAGGGGAAAGGAGGAGCAGGCTGACTGCCTCAAAACCTTTAGGCCAGTGGCTAGGGTACTTGCTTGGGAGGTAGGAGGCTCTGGTTCAATTCCCCTCCTTTGCTTCGTGGGAAGAAAGGATTTGAAGATGGTCTCCATGTATCAGGTATGTGCCCTAGTTACTGAACTACAGAATCACTCGTTCTGTTTGTGCCAGTGAATATTTAATTAGTTACAACTTCAGTGGGAGAGACACCCACAACTACCACATCCCCACCGACAGTCACAAGAAAAAAATCATCCAAATGGACAACCCACAGCAGAGAAAACTACACAATGGATTATTACACTGATTGCTTCAGGGAAAAAAAATCATATGTGAAATCCTCAGATACCCATTACATCCAGCACAGTCTCTGTACCACCCATGGGACAGTCTCTGAAATCCAACCACCAGAGAGTGATCAAACCAGTAGACAAGGGGCGGTACTATTGTAGTCCCTAATTGATGTAACTGACATCACCTACTATAAAGAACTATAAAACAACCTCACACCATAATTCACACAGGAATTTAAAGTCATTATCAAATCTTTCCCCAAACAATTCCAAGAAAAGCTCTATAATCTCCTCCTACCTCAACCCTGGTGCCATTGCTAGGGGAGGCATGGCAGTGTTAGGGTCCCAGGCTCAGATCCTCAAAGGTATTTAGGAAGCCAGTGGGAGTTAGGAGCATGGATACCTTTGAGGATCTGGGCACTAGACACAGACTTAGTTGGATGGTTAGATAATGTGGGCCACTCTTGACTCATTCCCTTGAACAGCACTGGTATTAAACCGGTCTCAGAATTGCAGGATGGGGAAGAAATGAACCCATGCTGGCAAAGAGAAGCACGGTTCAGTGAGCAGCTGCCACAGCTATAACCAAAAAGGCCAACATGGAGCAGGCCAGGTCACAGTCACACCCACCCTCAATTTCTATCCCAGAAGAGCAGGTTGAGGATTGTTCCTGCTGTCTGGAATGCATATATCACTCAGGTGCGAGTCCTCAGGTTGTGCACACAGGGTTTCTGCTAAGAGTCTGCATCACTGAAAAGCAGCATGTCACCCGCTCGCACTCTCTCCTAGGACACCCCCCAACCCCAACACCTGAAGTGCATTGCCGACATTTTCATCTTCACAGTCGATATCCATCTCCACTTCATCATCACCCACCATCACCCTGCAAGCTTCCTTCAACTATCTCACATAGGTCAGTATCTCACCCCATGCCCTTCCCATGGCTGGTAACAACAATCACCAGCATAGCATTCCGCTGACAGTCTCCCTCCCCCAGCACCATCTATGCCTGTCCCTCCCCACTCCACAGCTGGACCCAGGATGCCAAGGGATCCCGCCCCAGGCCCAGTTCTGCTAACCACATGGCTCTCGGCCAGAATCTCAAACTGGTTTTGCACTCCTTGTCAACAAGAACAAGGCCATGGGTTGGGAAAGATTGGGCTTGAAATGAGAGCTGAGGCACGTAGACTTAGTGGTCAGCAAGGCCCAGCTGGCCAATTACATTCAAAGTAGGGTGGACCAGACCATCTCAGCCTTGGCTGTATGGTTGGAATGGAATAGCAGATGCAGGACCTCCTCAGGATCTGATGACACCTTCATGGACTGTTCTAGAAAGTGGGGTTTGAGCTTTGCAACTTGCTCTGTTTGCCTGTCACTTTTGCTAGGTAGCACAGCTGCTAGGTGTGTGTGCCTCTGCCCACCCAGTGGCCCAGGTAAGGGATCTTTGCTGCACCAGCCTACACTTTGACACCTGGAGTGTGATGCCTGCCTCCCTGAGGCTTCTCAATACCTTCCCCACCTGTGCTTTGTGCTCCTCCCTGGTGTCGCTAAATATAGTGATGTCATCTACGTAGCTGATAGCAAAGTCCTGGAACCCATGTAATACCTGATTAAGCAGCCTCTGGAATATGGCTCTTGCATTAATTAGAAGGATAGCACCTTAAATTCAAAACGTACAAAATCAGTAATGGAAGCAGGCTTCTCCTGTGGCTCCGTATCCAAGGATGTTTACCACCATCCCTTATTTAAATCCATAGTAGCTGATTGTCACACCATATTTCATATATTATTTTTATAGTAATTTTTCTTGACATCAACACCCCAATTTTTACAAAGCACTGCGTGTGCAAGGGCAGGTAAGGAGTATGCTACTTTGTAGAAACATTGATCCTGAAATCATTTCTTTCTCTTCATCCAGAGTATTGTGAATTCCCCATAAAACTTTTGACACAGATATTAACCAGTTTTATCTGAGAGCACCTGGGGAATATTTCCCAGAATAGAGGAGTCCTGAGGAAGTCACAGTGGGTAAGTCTCAAGATACCTTTTTGTGTCACAATTCTGCCGAGTTCATTTGAGTCTTAGTTACTTATTTTCTATAATCTTGATATGGGGTAGGAAACAGCTTTTGCAGGAGCTGATATTAACTAACATGGTAGTTGGTACATATGGATGTCGGCGTATGGTGTTTTTTATGTCTGTTTCCAGAATTTCTCTGATTCATTTATATGTCATATTGTTTATATTACATCAGCACAAGGGGGCGCTTTAATACCAACTTTTCAATAGATATTAACCTAACTTACAACAGAGATCAAGGTAAGTATACAGAAAAAGAAATAAGATGGACCACTCAAAGAACAGCTAAACAGACACCACATGCCAATTAATCTCTTCTTCCTGAATGGCTCAGCAGTGATCATTTTTTCCACTCTCAGCTGCAGCTAGAGTGCTGGCATTTACATGTGAGATATGATTAGTGAACATTACTCTCCAATTTCAAACATTAGTTGAAAAGAATAACGTGACAAGTGAGCCAGTCGTGTACTAGAATTTGTCTTGTGTATGTAACAATATTTCCTTACCATTGAATACTATGTTTTACAATGCAGGATCATATGAACATCATTTCCCCACTTTAGGAATATAGACAGTACAGAGTATAAAACACACCTACACATGGCCTGCATTCTTTTACTATTTTCTGAAAAAGGTCTGCAGAACAGGTGACCCAACTTCCTTGGGTTCCTCTTAGAATACAGAACATTCCTGACTTCAGAATTTGAGCCACAAATTAGTTCCACCTTATTCCGAAATCTCGTTACACCAACAAATGAAGAAGGGTTCTTCTTTTTCTTCCTTCTCTTAATCCCATCAAATGGGGTCCACTCTACAAGTCCTCTCCCTCCAAAGTGCCATCTCCTCTCTCACACTACATGCTAACATGCCTTCCTTTATGATGACATCTCACCACTTCTTGTTGGGTCAGCCCTGGTCTACACACAGCCCCTGATTCGAACTAGGGTACGCGAATTCAGCTACGTGAATAACGTAGCTGAATTCGAACTACCCTAGTTCGAATGACTTACCGTCCAGACGCCGCGGAAGCGAACTCCGCGGCTCCAAGGTTGACTCCGGCAACTCCTCCTGCCGCGGTGGAGTACCGGAGTCGACCGCGGCGCTTCCGGAGTTCGAACTATCGCGTCTAGATCAGACGCGATAGTTCGAACTCCGAGAAGTCGAACTCGCCGCGTCGACCCGGCGGGTAAGTATAGACGTGGCCTCAGTCTCTGTCTTTTCCCCCATCAATCTTGATCTGTTGGACTGGTTTACCCATATTGTTGTCAGGACTGGGCTGTATATGACAAAACCATCTGAGCCTCCATTCCCTCATTTTTTTGTTTATGGATGTTACTTTGAGCAAGTCTGTAACACACACATTCTCCATGTAGTCTTTCTTGCTTGTGCCACTTGTCCATCTCAGCATTTGAATTTCTGTGGATCATTTGCTCGTTGTTGCCCAACACTGAGTGCCATACATTAAAACTGGAAGGACCACCGTTTTGTAGACTTTCCTTACTAATCTTATTGGTTTCTTCCTGTCACATTCTGCACCGCTTATCTCTTTCCATTAGAGCCAGGCATTTGTTATCCTAGCTCTACTATTCTCCTTCACTTCCCCAGATTCTGGAACCCAGATACTTGAAACTTTGCATTTTCAGTCCTGTCTGCCAATCTAGTTTCAAGGAGAATTCTTCAGTGTTCACATTACTGAAATTACACATCCTATACTGTTTTTCCTCTGCTTATTTTGAGCTCATGTCTCTCCAACACATCTCTCCATTTATCAAGATCCTCTCCTCACTGCATAGAATTTCATTTTCAAACAACATGCACCAAGGTGCCTCCTTCTGTATGTTTCTTGTGAGGGTATCTAGGACCAGGATACACAAGGGCTCTATGCTGATCCCTTATGCACTCCAACTTTAATGATAGTTCATGTGTTTCAGCACCAGAAGTTGTGACTGTTGGTGCTGCACCCATATATATGGCTTCAATAAGCTGCACAGTCTGCACAATCTTCCTTCTCATGCACCACCAGATGACTTCCCCTGGAACTCAGTCAGAGGCTTTTTCCAGATCCATGAACTTCATGTGAATACTTTTCCTCTTCCAGAACCAATTCCAAGCCCAGCTGAAATAAATAAATAAATAAAAGGGTTGGCATCAGGTTGGCAGCAAAAATGTACATAAATTGACACTATGAGTCCTGAAATGAATCAAGAAAATGAGGGGTATTCTAGAAACGATGCACAGTGCCCCCATCCGAGTGTGGTGGAAAGTTGGCCAGGGCTATGGTACAGCTTTGGACGTGTGCAGTTAAAGAAGCTACCCCAGAAAACTAAGATCGGACTGGCAAGTTGGAATGTCGGCACACTAACTGGCTGTAGCTTGGACCCAGCGGAGACACTGAAGAGAAGGAAGGTACAGATAGCACACATCCAGGAAACAAAACAGAAAGGGGAAAAGGCCAAAGAAATTGATGAAGAATACAAAATACTGTGGGGGCTCCAGCTTAAGACATGGAGTAGGCATAGCCCTTGAGAGTAAAATAAAGGAAAGAGAGGCTGACGGTAAATAGAATCAGGTTAAGGACGGTCAAGCTGGCTTTTGAATATGGCTTGCTAAACATAGTTAGTGCATATGCATCCCAGCCTGGCTGTGGGGAAGATGAAAAGACGGGTTTCTTGGAAATGTTAGACACTGCTCTTCAGCAAATTCCAGGAAATACTTATCAGCGCCCACTTAAATGGATGTGTTGGAAGAGACAGGCATGGAAATGAAGTGCTATTAATACAAATCTCAGGAATTTCTGAATCCTCCTTTGTAATCAGGATTAAAAAATGTCCTCTCAGGCCTGGTCTACACTAGGACTTTAATTCGAATTTAGCAGCGTTAATTCGAATTAACCGTGCACCCGTCCACACCAGGAAGCCATTTAGTTCGACCTAGAGGGCTCTTTAGTTCGAATTTGGTACTCCACCCCGACGAGGGGAGTAGCGCTAAATTCGACATGGCTATGTCGAATTAGGCTAGGTGTGGATGCAAATCGAACTTACTAGCTCCGGGAGCTATCCCACAGTGCACCACTCTGTTGACGCTCTGGACAGCAGTCCAAGCTTGGATTCTCTGACCAGCCACACAGGAAACGACCCGGGAAAATTTGAATTCCTTTTCCTGTCTGGGCACTTTGAATCTCATGTCCTGGTTGGACATCGGGGCGAGCTCAGCAGCACCTGCAACGATGCAGAGCTCTCCAGCAGAGGAGTCCATGCAATCCCAGAATAGAAAGAGGTCCCCAGCATGGACAGACCGTGAAGTCCTGGATCTGATCGCTGTGTGGGGCGATGAGTCTGTGCTTTCGGAGCTGCGCTCCAACAAACGGAATGCAAAGACCTACGAGAAGGTCTCCAAAGCCATGGCACTCAGAGGATACAGCCGGGATACAACGCAGTGCCGCGTGAAAATCAAGGACCTGAGACAAGGCTACCAAAAAGTCAGAGCGGCAAACGGACGCTCCGGAGCACAGACCTGCCGCTTCTACGAGGCACTGCATGCCATTCTAGGTGGGTCTGCCACCACTGCCCCACCAGTGACCGTGGACTCTGAGTATGGGATAGTGTCGAGGGGCAGTTCCTCGGTGATGTTCGCCGATGGGGAAGATGAGGAAGGGTTTGTGGAGGACGACGCAGGCGACAGCGCTTACAATACCGCTTTCCCCGACAGCCAGGATCTCTTCATCACCCTGATAGAGATCCCCTACAAACCCTCCCCGGCCGTTAACCCGGACTCAGAATCAGGGGAAGGATCAGTCGGTAAGTGCTATAAACATGGAAACATTTATTTTTTAAAAAACAGGAATAAAAAATATGTAAAACTATATAAAACCTTTTGCTTAAAAAACTATATAAAGAGAAGGTCCACACAGATAGGGATGGAACAGAAATCCTCTTGGGACAGTTCCACGAAGCTCTCGGAGAGCAGCTCGAAAAATCTCCGCAGGAGGTTCCTGGGGAGAGGTGCCTTATTTGGTGCTCCGTGGAAGCACACTCTTCCGCGCCAGGCCATCCTAATGTACAGCGGAATCATTGCCTCCACCAGCATTGCAGCGTACGGTCCTGGTCTGTGCAGGGATTCTAGGAGCATCCTCTCTCTCTCTCTCCGAGTGACCCGCCTCAGGCTAATCTCGTTCGGCGACTGCTGCATCTAATTAGGGCAATTAGTGTACTGTTACTATTGTGAATGCTTGACTTTTACTTTGCATAGCAATGACCTTCGTTTAACAGCCACGTGTTGGAGGCCGCAGAGGAAAAGCATACAGTGATCTTTCCTGGCCACAGCCGCGAGGGGCTGGAACAGGGTCAGACTTTATGCTTTACAGATTGCCTTCAGCGGGAGGGCACAGCTATCCATTAACTGTTAAGCAGCCTATAGTGTAGTGCTTACCAGGCCTGGCTGCTACACGGATTCAGCTGTACCGCCCCGCTTGTCCGATCTCCTGTGCAAGACCGCAGCCAATGAAAGCTTATTCCAAAATCTCGAACTTGTCCTGAGAGCTCGTGAGACTAGGTGCCCTGTATGGTCTTGTTCACAGAAACTGACTAGACTGTGTTCAGTGTTCGCAAACATGTATCTTTTCAAGGAAATCACTTCCTTTTTCCCATCACACAGCTGCGGCTCTTTCACGAACTGCTTCGGCATCCCTCTCACAGAGGCTGGCGCAGATTAGGCGGCGAAAGAAAAAGACTAGGGACGACATGTTCTCGGAACTGATGGCTTGCTCCAGAGCCGAGGCGGCCGAGCAGAGACAGTGGAGGGAGACCCTATGTCAGCACCATCGCTCACACAGCGAACGGGAGGACAGGTGGCGGCAGGAAGACCAGCAGGCGACTCAAACGCTGCTTGGGCTAATGAGGGAGCAAACGGACACGCTCCGGCGCCTTGTAGATGTTCTGCAGGACCGCAGGCAGGAGCAGAGAGCCCCCCTGAACTGTATCTGCAACCGCCTTCCCCCGCCACAAAGTCCTGTCCCCCCCTCACCAAAAATCACAAGAAGGAGGGGCGCTAGGGGCCGTGAAAACTGTCACTCCACCCCAGCAGAGCGCTCATGTACCAAACAGCTCTCATTCCCTAAAGTGTGAGAAGTGCTTCCCTTCCTGGATCACCCAGTCCCAAATCCAAGTTTCATCCCCCCACTGTGTAGTTGAGTATTAAAAGTAGTTTGTTGTTATTCACTGTTTCCGTCACGTTTTCCTTGTCAGAAGACTTTGTGTGAAGGGGGGGAGGGGTTTTTTAATTGCATAGGACAGCCTCCATTACCAGGGTACAGACTTGGGGGCAGGATCAACAGCAGGACACACACAGACTGCAGTCACTAGGCACTAGGGTCATTCTGGGAGTTGAATGCTGCCCCGGGTCACTCTGTGAGGTGTATGCTGCCCCAGGGTCCTAGCGCCTGCCATCCACAAATGGCAAGGCAGGCTGCCCTTACCATGCCCTTCCCCCCTAGCCACGAGCCTCTCCGATGCCCTGAACCCCAGCAAGAGCCCTCATCCACGGACACATACTCACCCTTCCCACACACCCCTCACCCCTTCCTACGCCCCAACCCCCAGTCCAGAGCCTGCATCCAAACTCCGTCCCAAAGACAGCACCCCTCACCCCTTCCTGCAAACCCACCCCTTCCTGCACACCCACCTGCAACCGTCCTCCCCCCAGAGACCGCTGTAGGAGCAGGAGCCTGTCATTCCTCTAGTGTAGAAGTGGTCTGGACATCAGTGCACACCGTACCCACCACAGTCCGCGTCCATGTTTCAACCCTTGAACAGGAATTCATAATTAAAGAAAACTTTATTAATAATCAGTGTTCCATTACAGTTATTTTAAAACGTGTGTTGGAAGGGGGGAAACCTGGAGAACGGGGTATGTAACCGCAGATCGAACTCAACAGTCACTGAAACAGGCTCAGGTTCAGCTTCTCTGTAAATCAACTGGAGAGTCATAGGTTACCCTGCCCTCCGAGGAACCTATCTTTCAAAGCCTTCCGGATGCACAGCGCTTCCCGCTGGGATCTTCTATCGGCATGGCTGTCTGGCTGAGCGTAATCAGCAGCCAGGCGATTGGCCTCAACCTCCCATCCAGCCATAAAGGTCTCCCCCTTGCTCTCACAGAGATTGTGGAGCACACAGCAAGCAGCAATAACAACGGGGGTATGTTTTCGCTGAGGTCTGAGCGAGTCAGTAAGCTCCGCCATCTCCCCTTGAGACGTCCGAAAGCACACTCCACCACCATTCTGCACTTGCTCAGCCGGTAGTTGAAGAGTTCCTTCTCACTGTCCAAGGCGCCTGTATAGGGCTTCATGAGCCAGGGCATTAGTGGGTAGGCTGGGTCCCCAAGGATCACTGTAGGCATCTGCACATCCCCAACCGTTATTTTGTGGTCCGGGAAGAAACTACCTGCCTGGAGGCGTTTAAACAGACCAGAGTTCCTGAACACACGCGCGTCATGAACCTTGCCCGGCCACCCCACGTAGATGTTGGTAAAACGTCCCCTATGGTCCACCAGTGCTTGCAGCACCATAGAAAAGTAGCCCTTTCGGTTAATGTACTCGCTGGCCTGGTGGGCCGGTCCCAGGATAGGGATGTGAGTGCCATCTATAGCCCCACTGCAGTTTGGGAATCCCATCGCGCCGACGCCACCTATGATGACCTGGACGTTTCCCAGGGTCACTACCTTTGAGAACAGTTGCTCAACGATTGCGTGGGCTACTTGAATCACAGCAAGCCCTACGGTAGATTTGCCCACGCCAAAGTGGTTCGCTACTGACCGGTAGCTGTCTGGCATTGCAAGTTTCCAGAGGGCTATGGCCACTCGCTTCTGCACAGTCAGGGCTGCTCGCATCCGGGTGTCCTGGCGCTTAAGGGCAGGGGCCAGCAAGTCACAGAGTTCAAGGAAAGTGCCCTTACGCATCCTGAAGTTCCGCAGCCACTGTGATTCATCCCAGACCTGCAGCACTATGCGGTCCCACCAGTCCGTGCTTGTTTCCCGGGCCCAGAATCGCCGTTCCACACCATGAACTTGACCCATTGCCACCATGATCTCCACTGCGCGGCGTACCCTGCTTTGTGAGAGGTCTGCGCCACTCTGTGACTTCCTGTCCTCACCGCGCTGCCGGAGCCTCCTCGCCCGATTTCTCAGCAGCTGACTGTGGAAGAGGTGGACGATAAGGTGCGAGGAGTTGACAACGGCCATAAGTGCAGCGATGATCGCAGCGGGCTCCATGCTCGCAGTGCTGTGGCGTCCGAGCTGTAACCGACCAGAGAAGGGCGCGAACAGATTTCCCGACGGCGCTTTCAAGGAGAGAGGGCGGGAGTGACGGTTCAATGATGACAGTTACCCAAAACCACCCTCGACACATTTTTCCCCCCAGCATGCATTGGGGGGAAATCCCAGGATTCCAATGGGCAGCGGGGAGTGCGGGAACTGTGGGATAGCTTCCCACAGTGCACCGCTTCCAAAGTCGACACTGGCCCCGTTACTGTGGACTCACACAGTCGAACTAGTGTATTTAGTGTGGATACACAACTTCGACTTCATAAGTTCGATTCCACAAATTCGAATTAAGTTGATTCGAAATAGTCTTGTAGTGTAGACGTACCCTTAGTCAGTAAGTTCCTTCTTCTCACCCCAATATGCTCCGGATCTTGGCAGCACCATTTCTGCGGGATGGATTCTGAAATGAAGTTTGTTTTCCAACAATGCTCTGTACCCTATATATCCCAGGGTTTTCTAGCCCATTAAATCCACAGTATTAAACCTCAACCTTTCCCTGCTCCTGATGAGAGCTTCATACAGCCTCCTGCTTTCTCTCATAGCCAGTTGCATTTTCTGACTCTCCAGATATTTCACAACACATTTCACTCCATTTCCATTGAATCCATTTCACTCTGTGCCACATCAACTCATAGCAGCTAAAGAAGCACACTGCCTTACATTCCTTTTCCATACTGCAAAATCTTTCAAACTCTTGGGAGAAATTTTCAATGCGAGTTAGATTCCTAACTGCCATTTGTTCTTTGAAAAATATCCTCTTGTATGTCCTTCAAAACTTACTTTTACCACAGTTACTATTTGCTGGGCTCAAAGTTTTCAAAAGTGACTGCCTAAAGTTCGGCTCCTAAGTCCATAGTTAGGTAGTGTCATGATTACAGGGCTAGTTGCACCTCTGTTGCCTTTCTGGTCTCTCTGAATGCACCCCTCCCTCAGGCATTAGGCTTCTTCTCCTTACCTGTGTTTCAGGGGAATCTTATGATTCTTCCACTCAATGTCTACACTTCGAGCTGGAGGTGCAATTCCCAGCATGAGGAGACATACCCGGGCTAGCTCTGATTGAGCTAGCATGCTACAAATATAGCATCACCTTTGTTCAACCAGTTAATAAATAATAATACTTAGCCTTTATATAGCACTTTTAATCTACATTTTAATGGCAGCTGGTCTGTCAGGGAGATTGCCCTTTCTTGGGGCTGTGAGGAAGATGGCCCTTATAAATAAAACAATCCAAATCAACACATACATTTTCAACAACAGCTAAGAGAACAGAGTGAAACTCCTGCTAAATACACCGTGTACCTTCTGTACAAATATTATCCGTTTAGAAGTGCCTATGTGGTTTTACTGCCTTACAAGGACTTTTGGTTAAGATTTGGTGAAGAAGCACTCTCATATCTGACAATTCCTCTATGGAGAACTATATCATATCCTTGCAGGGGAATGGATTTGATTTCCTAGGAAATGCTTCTATTTCATATGACTATGATCCTATTTCTTTTCACTTTTTCAAGTTTGCTCCAGTGTTGTAAACCTCCATCTTTAGTTCCCTATAATAATAGGAGATATACCTATCTGCTAGAACTGGAAGGGACCTTGAAAGGTCATTGGGTCCAGCCCTCTGCCTTCACTAGCAGGACCAAGTAATGATTTCTGCCCTAGATCCCTACGTGGCCCCCTCAAGGATTGAACTCATAATGTTGGGCTTAATAGGCCAATGCTTGAACCACTGAGCTATGCCTCCCCCATCCAACAGATCCCTACGTGGCCCCCTTAAGGATTGAACTCATAATGTTGGGCTTAATAGGCCAATGCTTGAGCCACTGAGCTATGCCTCCCCCATCTTTACAATGTATTGAGTAACACTGTCATTCTGTAACAGGGCTAGAAGAAATTCTAATTCTTATACTGCTCTATGTCACAGTTGTACTGGTTACACTCCCTTTTCTCTTCAGCTCACAACAGATTCTATGGGCCTGAGTCTCTAGTCACTTACATGGAATTCATGCCGGCGTAAATCCGTCAATTTCAATGGAACTTAGTCTGTTTTACACTAGTGAAAGTGAGAGGAGAACCAGGCCTCTTCTTTGGCATACTGAGGAGGGAGGGAACTCTAGAAAAGGAATTGATATATCAGACAAGATTTTTCCAATGCATTTTCATTCTATTCATTGGTATGGGAAACATCACTTTGTAGCCTATAAATTTTTTTTTTTAAAATTGAGAGAGGCTCTTCCAAAGAGCCACTAAAAGTAAGTCAGCTCATCAAGCTTAGTCCTGCTGCTCTGATAACCAGAGAGACTCAGAGGTTTGTTCTCATGGGGAAGGTTTTTGAACACCCGCAAGTGCAAGAACTCTCATTGCCAACATGGACCTGAAAGGTAAGAAGAAAGGGACAGTAAGTTCCATGGAATAAAAGCCTTCGAGGGACAGGACATTTTAGCGTGTGTGTGTTTTGGGTTGGGGGAAGGGAAGAGGGGGCCGAGGAGGGGCTGTCTTCTTGTTGGGGCACAGATTAGGAGTCATGAGCTCACTCCCTGGCTGTTTCACACATTCATCGTGTGGCCTTGGGGCAAGTCACTCAGGCACACTCAGTTTCCCATCTGTAAAACAAGGATAATCAGACTTGTTTACCTGGCAGGGGTGGTGTTGATTTATTAATGCAATGAGATGCTCTAATCTAATCTGGGACCACAAACACTAAAACGCCTTCATCATCATAACATGGTTGTTACATGGGGTCATTACAGGGAAGAGTGGCTCGTTTGGATCCACAATAAACAAACATACAGTGGGTTTTTCCATCTCCTTCTCCAGGGACACAACCAGCAAGTCACCACCTGGGAACACTTTGTTCCCAGTTCCTTTTACCCCAATCCAGGGTCCCTCTTTCCAGGCCTCTTTGCCTGAGAGTGACCAGTCCTCCCACAGCCTTTCATTCAGATCTTCACCCTGAGGACTCCCACTCTTCCAGCATTCCACTCCTCCAGGCCAACCTGCCTGTCAGACCTACCCCTCTCCACTCAGGGGAATCCACCCTCCTGCAAGAACCCTCAACTTCTGGGCTCAACTTCCCCTGACTCGGTCAGTTCTTCCCCTTTTCCTAGGGGACGCTGCCTGCTTTGGTCTCCTCTCACCAACAGCCTTCCTCCACGCTCCTCACCAGCAGCTCATAGTTACTGCTCTCCTTCTAAACTCAGCTCTCTGCCAAGCAACTCCTGCCAGCTCTTCCTTGCTGCTTCCTGTTTCTCTCTCTGTGTGTGTCTGTCTCTCTCTCTGCCATGGTCTCAAACAGTTCTCACCTGCCAATCTTGAACAGGGCCGCCCAGAGGATTCCGGGGGCCCAGGGTCTTCGGTGGTGGGGGGCCCTTCCGTTCCGGGACTCGCCGCTGAAGTGCCCCGAAGATCCGCGGCGGGGGCCCCCCGACGCCGAATTACCGCCGAAGCGGGACCCGTCGCCGAAGTGCGGCGGGGGGGGTCCCCGCCGCGGGTCTTCGGGGCACTTCGGCGGCGGGTCCCGGAACGGAAGGGCCCCCCGCCACCGAAGACCAGGCTGCGCTTCGGCGGCGGGTCCCGCTTCCCCCCGGCCCCAGCCCCAGCCTCTTACCCCCGGCTCCCTCCTCACCCGGAGTCTCAGCGCCTCGCCGGAACAGCCGCAGCGTGTGGCCGGCGGGGCCTAAGCTCCGTCCTGCTCAGAGCTGCGTGGTGAGGGGGCGGGGCTGGGAGCTCCACGCCGAGCGGAGGGAGTGGAGCTCCCAGCCCCGCCCCCTCACCACGCGGCTCTGAGCAGGGCGGGGCTCAGGGGCTCCGCCGGAGACATCAAGTGCTGAGGCTCCAGGAGAGGGGCGGAGGCGGGAGCCTCCGCTGTTCTCTTGGGGGCCCCTGCGGAGCCCGGGGCCCGGGGCAAATTGCCCCCTTTGCCCCCCCCCGGGCAGCCCTTATCTTGAACACACACACACACCAGGTGATTGCAATATGTGTAGACAGACCTCAGCTCACTTTGAGCTAGCTAGATCAAAGCCAACACAAGTGACAACAGCAGTGAGGTCTCAGCAGGACAGGCTAGTTCTGCCCAGGCAGGCTGGTCCCATCTGGCCTTAAAGTCTCTGAGTTGGGCTGGATTGAGACTGGTGACCTATATGTGAAAACCCTGGTTCAAGAGACTGGCAAACAAAGAACTGAAAATGATCTAAGGACCCATTGACTGAGGAGCGGGGAGGGGTTGCTCTGAGCTGATCCAAAAATTGACATGAGATTAAGCAGCAAAGAGTCCTATGGCACCTTATAGACTAACAGACGTATTGGAGCATGAGTTTTCATGGGTGAATACCCACTTCGTCGGATGCATGTAAGTATTCACCCACGAAAGCTCATGCTCCAATACGTCTGTTAGTCTATAAGGTGCCACAGGACTCTTTGCTGCTTTTACAGATCCAGACTAACACAGCTACCCCTCTGATACTTGACATGAGATTGTGACCCAAACAGAACCAGGTCCTGAGAGAGAGCCTGAATTACTTTGAAGCCTACCAGGGTCCTATGTGGAAAACAGGTATTGCGTGGTAAGCATGTGTGTGAACTATTTATTGTTTTATGATACATTATCTCTGTAATGGTTTTGTTCTGAATAAATAATACTCTGCTGTCTGAAGGCTGGATGGTCACTGACTAACTCTGTCACTGCTTTGGAGAGACCAGGATGACAGGTGCTGAATTAAACTCAGATCAGATCTACACTTAAAACTTAGGTCAATCTACTCAGGACGGTGAAAAATTTTGTGCCTTGTGCAATGTAGTTAGGCTGACCTGACCCCCAGTGTAGATGCGGCCAGGAAGGATTCTTCCATCCACGCAGCTATCGCCTCTTGGAGAGGTGGATTGTCTACTGTGACAGACCCAAACCAGTGGGGTACAGGAGTCTGGTCCTATTAGTATCCAGGAAGTGGGGGGGCAAAGCCCGCCCACTGCTAAAGGACCTCCCCCCAGCCTAAGGGGAGGATCCACAGGTCCGGGACACTAACTAATTACGTGGGACAACCAATGAAAAAAAACAGGAGCGGGAGTGAGGTCATAGGGCTAAACGAAGGAAACCTGATGGGGGCACCGAGCAGAGAACCCCGGACAATGCCCACTGCTCCTCGGAGGCGTCAAGGGAGCCAGTGGATGCCGCCCAGAGGAACTCTGCCCGGATGCATCAACGGACAGAGGAGCGGAAATAGGCCCCACAGTCGCAGGAAATCCCCTTGGCCAACCTCCTCTCCCTGGTTTTATAGATGGCTAGTTTGGCCAGGGCCAAGAGGAGGTTGATAAGGAGATCCCACAACTTTGTGGGGCCACAGATGGGGAGTGCATAGATAAACAGGTGAGGGGAAAGGTGCAACCAAAAACGCAAGAGGAGATCCAAGAGGAGCCGGAACAGGGGCTGCAACCTGGCGCACTCTAAATAAACGTGCGCCAGGGTCTCCTTCACGCCGCAAAAGGGGCAGGTGTTGGGGACAGGGGTAAACCGCGCCAAGTACACGCCCATGCTCACAGCCCCGTGAAGGAGCCGCCAACTGACATCCCCGGCGGGCCTTGGGACCAGGACAGAATACAGGCTGGCCCACCGGGGCTCCTCACCCTCGAGAGGTGGCAGGAGGTCCCGCCATTTCGTATCGGGGCGGGACGCGAGGGCGAGGTAGTGAAGCGTGTGGAGCACGAGCGTGTACAGATGTTTTCTTGGCGCGGTCTGGAACAGAACCGGCTGCAGATCTGGCAGCCGGCTCGCAGTGAAAGGGCAAGGGGGGTGATTGGGTCCACGGGGCAGGGGCCTGATAAAAAGATCCACAGGGCCCGGGGTGGAAGGTGGGCGGGGCGTGCCCTCTCGCAGGACCCGGTCGAGGTAAACCCGAGCAGCGGGCAGTAAAGCGGCCTTCACCTCCTGAAGTACGCGCCGGGGGGTACGAGGGCTGGAGAGCCCCATGCGCTGAGCGAGCATCAGGGGATCCAGCCAGTCTCCCCGGTCGTAGTCCAGGAGGTCTCCGACCCTGGTGACTCCTGCCAAGACCAGCCTCTGGCGCACTGCGGGGGACTCCGCCACCTGCACACGGAGTTGGGGGTTGTGTAGCAGGGGCTCCGCGAGGAGATCAACCCCCACGGTGGCCGCCACGGACCTGGTCGTTGAAAAGAGCTTCCAGGTCCGGAGGAGGTCTTGGTAGAAGACCGGCAGCCCAGAGAGGTCTCGCGGAAGACCTCTTGGATGGAGATAAAAGAGCTGCCGGTCGTATCGGAGCCCTCGGAAGCGGCGGAGGAAGGTGTGTGCCAATACGCTCCACGCCGGACTACCCACACCGTACAGGAGCCTCTGCAGGGCCTGGAGGCGGAAGACGTGGACCTGAGTGCGCAGGCACTTCAGGCCCTGCCCCCCCTCCTCCAGGGGCAGGTGGAGGACCCCTGCAGAGACCCAGTGCGTTCCTGGCCAGAAGAACTCCAGAACCGCCGTCCGGAGGTTGGCCAGGAAATCCGGGGCCGGGACCAGGGTGTTGAGCCGGTACCAGAGCATGGACAGGACTAATTGATTCAGCACCAGCGCCCTCCCTCGAAGAGAGAGGCACCGGAGCAGTCCTGTCCATTTCCGGAGCCGCGCCCTCACCCCGCCCTCTAAACCATGCCAGTTCTCCGGCGGAGACGGATGTGTGGCAGAAAGGTAAACGCCGAGATAGAGCAGCGGACCCGCGCTCCACCGGATGGCCTGAAGCGCGGGTGGGAGGGAGCTCGCCCGCCACCTGTCCCCTACCACCAGGCCAGAGCTCTTGACCCAGTTGACCCAGGCGGAAGAGGCCGCCGAATAAATGGCCTGGCAAGCCTCCACCCGCGCCAAGTCACCCGGGTCCTGGACCACGAGGAGCACATCGTCGGCGTATGCCGACAGGACCAGCTGCAGCTCTGGCTCCCGGAGCACCAACCCCGTCATCCTCCGACGGAGGAGACAGAGGAAGGGCTCGATCGCCAGGGCGTACAGCTGACCCGAGAGGGGACACCCCTGCCGCACTCCTCGCCCGAAGCTGACCGGCTCGGTCAGGGTCCAGTTGAGCCTGACCAGACACTCCGCGGAAGCGTACAGCACCTGGAGAAAACCCACAAACTGGGGTCCGAAGCCAAACGCTTGCAGAGTGCCCAGGAGATACCCGTGGTCCACCCTGTCGAACGCCTTCTCCTGATCCAGGGACAAGAGGGCGAACGACAGACCATCCCTACACCCTAATTCCAAAAGGTCCCGGACCAGATACAGATTATCAAAGATCGTGCGGCCCAGGATGGTGTAGGTCTGGTCTGGGTGGACCGCGTCCGCCAGCACGGACCCTAGCCGCATCGAGATGGCCTTCACAACGATTTTGTAGTCCGTGCTGAGGAGCGAGATGGGACGCCAATTCCGTAAATCGCGGAGGTCCCCCCTCTTCGGCAATAAGGCGAGCACGGCTCGCCTGCACGAGAGAGGGAGGACCCCGCCCCTCAAAGACTCAGCCCAGACGGTGACTAGGTCTGGGCCGAGGACGTCCCAGAACACGCGGTAGAACTCCACGGTCAGCCCGTCCATGCCCGGAGATTTATTGGTGGGCATGCGACGGAGGGCTTCCGAGAACTCGGCCAGAGTGAGAGGCAGCTCTAGCCGGTCCCGGTTGCCCGCGCTGACCGTCGGGAGTCCGTCCCAGAGCACTGTGCAAGCGTCAGGATCGGTCGGATCCGGGGAGAAAAGAGCTGCGTAGAAGGCCCTGGCCCTCCCGCATATCTCCGCCGGATCCGTGAGCGGGGTGCCGTCCTCCTCCAGGAGGCAGGTGACGTGCTTTTTGGCCCCCCTCCTTTTCTCCAGGGCGTAGAAGAAGCGGGAGCCGCGATCCATCTCCCGAAGGAGGCGGATGCGGGATCGAACAAAGGCACCCCGGGCTCGATGATCCTCGAGGGCCCGGAGCTCCTCCCGCTTCTCCCGGCACGCTCCGCAGAGGGATGGATCCTCGGGGCTGGCGGCCAGACGCCTCTCCAGCTTCAAAACCTCCCGTTCCAACCGCTCTATCGCCACATCCCTCCGTCGGCTGGCGCCCCGGGTGTAGTTGCGGCAGAAGAGCCGGGCGCGCGCACCTTCCCCAGGTCCCACTATCGCCGCGCCGAAGGAAAGGCGCGCCTCTGCCCTCGCCAGGCCAGCCAGAACTCCCAGAAGGACGCCACGAAGCCCGCATCCTCCAGCAAACTATTATTAAAATGCCAATAGGCCGGCCCCGGCCTCTCCGCGCAGAGAGAGGCCGTCACGGTGGCCAGGTGGTGATCCGAAAAGGGGGCCAGCCGAACGCTGGAGGAGTGGGCTCATGAAAGGTGGAAACGTGACAGGTAAATGCGGTCCAGCCGGGAGTGGCGCGACCGATGGGCCTCCACCCGGACGAAGGTGAACGTCGAGACGTCATCCGGGTGGTGGTCGTGCCAGACGTCCACCAGGAAGTGCCGTTCGACGATCTCCTGGAGGACGTCCGCGGCGGCCGTGCACTGCTCGGTCCCCGAGCGGTCCCGTTCCTCGAGGGTGGTGTTAAAGTCCCCGCTCAGGACCAGGCACTCACAAGGATCCAGAGAGCCGAGGAAGGCAGACGCCTGCTGATAAAAACGCAACCTCTCCGGGCCCGATGTCGGGGCGTAGACATTGACGAGATTAACCACAAGCCCCTCCATGCGGACCCGGAGGTGCAGCAGGCGGCCCGGCACAGCCTCGACGACCCCCAGCACCTCGGGCCGTAGGAGAACAGGGTCGCCACTCCCGCCGAGCGAACTGAGAGGTGGCTAAAGTAGACCCTGTCCCCCCACTCCAGCCGCCAGCTAGCTTCAGCGGCCGGATCCGTATGGGTCTCCTGCAGGAAAACCACAGAGTACCCCCCGTCCCGAAGGAAGGAGAGCACCTGGCTCCTGCGGAGACCCATCCTACAGCCCCGGGCGTTCAGAGTGGCAAAGATGATCGGCGCCATGAGGAGTGCTGGGGGGGATCCTCGCCGGCAGACACGCCCACGGCCTCCGTCGGACCGTGCAGCAATCCGTGACCAAACCCGTAGGTGTGCAGAGAGTCACGGAAGAAGCAGACCCGCCGGTAGGCCGCGGCGGCCTGCTTCCCGGTCCCCTTACCCTCCCCCATGAGGGCCTTTTCGGCCCGGAGGATCAGGTGGAAATCCCCCCACCGCTGGAGCGCAAGATGGACTTTGTTACGGGAGCCACGGATGTCCTCAAGGAACTCCCGCAGCTCCTCCCTCAGCACATGGGGGGGCGGGGTAACGGATCGATGACCGTCCCCCAGCGGGGCCCCCGTCACAGACCCGTGGCCCACCGAGGCGGGCAGGCAGGGGGCAGACCCCGACGTGGCGCCTGATGGACCGACGCCACGCGGTCCGCCCTGCTCCCCAGTTCAGCAGGGGGCGGCGGAAGGAGAACAGCAGCCCCTGATGGGTCAGAGCAGGGAAAAACAACTAAGGCCGTGCCCTGGGGAGTATCCCCAGGGGCGGCAATGGCATCACGGGAGGTGGAGGGGACAAGGGTGGGGCCAGGGGTCGGTTGGCCCACACCCAAAAGGGACACCCCCTGGGAATCGGGTCCGGGTAGCGGGGCACCGGCCGTCGCCTCTATGGGCTCGGCGGCTGTCAGTGAGGTGCCACCTGCAGCCGGGCTGATGGAAGATCCCAGGGGACCCTCGGAGGCGGGAGCAGAAGCATCAGTCAGGGGTAGGGAACCCGGGGACAGGGGGACCGTGGTGAGGTTGCTCAGATCGAGGCCCGTTTGCAAAGGGTCGTCCTCCCCCTGTGTAACTGGGGTCAGACCCAGGGCCTCGATCTCCTCATAGATGGAGGGAAGATCGCCGTCCGCCACCCCGGGGCCCTCCCCGCCAACACCCGAAGCGACGCCCACCTCAGCGCTCGCGGGGGCTTCGGATGGCAAGGGGGCAAGAGGGGCTCCCTCGGGGGCTCCCTCGGGAAGGGACCCTGGAGGAGGGGCAGCGTCCCCGTCCGGTGCTGCCACGTCGTGCCCAGCCGGCACCACGAAACGGGCGTCGTCAGGGGGCAAGGCGGAAGGCTCGTCATCAGAGACCCCCTTCCTGCTCTTCCGGGGGGTCTCCGAATCCGAAAGACGTAATGGGACCTGAGCCTTCCGCTTGCCCCGCTTCCCCTGTACTAAGGACCAGCCCTCCATGGCATCATCCGGGGGCTGGCTAACAGGGGTCGGGTCTGGGGGCAAGGGCAATGGCTCAGAGACTCGGGGAAGCAATGGAGGGGCAACGGGAACGAGGGAGGAGTCTCCCTGGGGCGGGCCCTCTCCCACGCCCGGCGTTATCTCCGCCGCACCCTCCTCCACAGCGGTGGACTGAGAAGGAGGAGGGGCAGCTTCAGGTGCTGGGCAGCTAGGGGCACTGGCGGTGACGGGGCCGGCGCCATACCGGGGCTCGGGGGTCCCGGACGCTCCTCCGTGCCGGGCCAAGGGGCAGTCCCTCCGGACATGCCCCATCGCCCGGCAGAGGTAGCACCGGGCCTCCCCCGTTGAATAATGCACCCGGTAGAGGGCTCCCTGGTAGGGGACCACAAAGGACCCCTCAAGCGCCTCTCCGTCACGTGCCGCCGGCGGCAGTTGAAGCTGCACTTGCCGGCGGAACGAGAGGACGTGACGGAGGGCAGGGTCCTTGCAGCCCAACGGGAGAGGGCTGATGACAGAAATAGGGTGCCCCAGGGCAGAAAGGGCGGGCAGCAGGGCGGCATTGGGCAGGAAGGGAGGGACGGAGGTCAGGACCAAGCGGACCCCCAGGTCTTCCAAGGGCTCCAGGGGCACAAACACGCCCCCCACCGCCAGACCCGTCTCTACCGCTTCCTGGGCGGCGGCCTCCGACGCCAGGAAGAAGACCACCTTCCCGTACATTTTGGAGGCCGCCACAATGTCCGTGGGCCCCACTACCCTCGCCAACGCCCTCACATAGGTTTCGACGTGGGGCGAGGCGGGCACCAGGAGGCAACGGACGCCGTGCTTCCTAGTCAAGGTGGGAAAGGGGCCCCGGCTGCTAAAGATGGTAGTGGAAGCGGCAGGCGGAGGAGTAGCGGCAGGCGGGGGGGCCGCCGCCACCTGGGCATATGCCCTGGGGGCCGGGGGAGGGACACCTGCGGAGCTGGTAGAGGGAACAGCGGGGAGGGATGCCGCGGCCGGTAGCGGGACCACGGCAGCGGGGGTAGTCCCCGCCATGGAGGGCCTGGTCTTTATAGCTGGGCCCTTACCCTTCTTCCCACCCCGACCTTTCCGACCGGCTGGGGGGGCTCCCTCCGAATCGGAAGGGGCGAAGGACGTGGCAGCAGCGGACGTCTCCCCGATACACGCCGTTGCCGGTGCCCCAGCGGGGGCAGTGGCAGGTAAACCGGCAGCGGCGGTCGAGGTAGAGGCTTGGGGATTGGACACGGGGGTTTCGGGAGGAAGGGCGGTGGGAGCATCGCGAGGGGTCTCCCCCGCCGCGTCCCTCGCCATAACGAGAGCGGGAAGGGGGACAAACAGCGAGGGGAGGGGAGGGAAAGGAGGCGACCACCCCTCCCCGCTAGGCTGCAGGCAGGGGAGGAGGGTGCCAGAAAGGGAAGGCTAAAGGGGCGTGGGGAGCAAGCAAGGACCCAGGGGCGGGAGGGTGGCAGGCCACCGACCCAGAGGGGAATTCCGGCTCCTCTAGTTGCACTAGGGGATCAGGGGGGCTAACATCATAGGGGGGTGTGCAGTGAACAAGGGCAAACTCAAATGGGGGAAGGGCACAAGCGCATGGGAGGGGGCATGCGCGCACGAGGGGAGGGGCCAATCAGGGCTGGGGGATCACAGGGCAGGGGGGAAAAAGTCAAACTAGGAACAGGGCAGTGGGACCACGGGGCTAGCTGCAGGGCTGGGGCAGGACAGTCAGGGCCACAGAGGAAATGGGTGGGGCAGACAAATGTGTCAAAGGAAAGGGGGCCAGGCCAAGGGGGTGGGGGTGGGGGGTGCGCCCATGGGCACTTGTGCAAAAAGTCAATGCAGCTGGCTGCTGCTGCAGGCCCAAATGGTGGAGGTGGGCGTGGCAAGCCAGGTGAGCAGCTCAGTCCCAGAGGCAGGAGAATGAGGCAGATGGAAAAACGCCAGCGGGGGTGGTGGAGGGGACAACGACGGTGGTGGGGGCGAAGGGGGACACAGATGGACCGGGGGCAGGCTCCACGCCACACCCCCAGTGTCCCAACAGACACAGTCCAAGCCCCCACCACAAGAGCACAGTCCGAAAAATACTCAGTCCTTAGGTGCCCCCTCCACGGTGGCCTTCAGAGTCTCTACGAGGTCCTCCAGCAGCAGCAGGCAGCACTCTCCTTCTCCTCGGGGCTCCAGCAGCTCCCCAGCAGCTAACGCAGCAGCTCCAGCAGCTCCAGGTGGTGGTCTGGTGGCTAGGCAGGAGGGACCCCACTCAGAAGATGGTGGTGGTGGCTTCCTCAGCAACAAGGGCTGGAGCTGGGGTCCCTCACTCCCCTCCTCTGGGGAGCGGGCCAGCAGCCCCCCCCCAAGGGGCTGTGGGTGGAGCAACAGCAGCAACTGGGTGGTCCTATTAGCCCGCCCACTGCTAAAGGACCTCCCCCCAGCCTAAGGAGAGGATCCACAGGTCCGGGACACTAACTAAGTACGTGGGACAACTAATGAAAAAAAACAGGAGCGGGAGTGAGGTCATAGGGCTAAACGAAGGGAACCAGATGGGGACACCGAGCAGAGAACCCCGGACAACGCCCACTGCTCCTCGAAGGCATCAAGGGAGCCAGTGGAAGCCGCCCAGAGGAACTCCGCCCGGATGCGTGAACGGACAGAGGAGCGGAAATAGGCCCCACAGTCGCAGGAAATCCCATCGGCCAACCTCCTCTCCCTGGTTTTATAGATGGCCAGTTTGGCCAGGACTAAGAGGAGGTTGACAAGGAGATCCCGCGACTTCGTGGGGCCACGGATAGGGAGTGCATAGACAAACAGGTGAGGGGAAAAGTGCAACCAAAAACGCAATAGGAGATCCAAGAGGAGCCGGAACAGGGGCTGCAACCTGGCGCACTCTAAATAAACATGCGCCAGGGTCTCCTTCACGCCGCAAAAGGGGCAGGTGTTGGGGACAGGGGTAAACCGCACCAAGTACACGCCCGTGCTCACGGCCCCGTGAAGGATCCGCCAACTGACATCCCCGGCGGGCCTCGGGACTAGGGCAGAATACAGGCTGGCCCACCGGGGCTCCTCACCTTCGAGAGGTGGCAGGAGGTCCCGCCATTTTGTATCGGGGCGGGACGCGAGGGTGAGGTAGTGAAGCGTGTGGAGCACGAGCGTGTACAGATGTTTTCTTGGCGCGGTCTGGAACAAAACCGGTTGCAGATCGGGCAGCCGGCTTGCAGTGAAAGGGCGAGGGGGGTGATTGGGGCCACGGGGCAGGGGCCCGATAAAAAGATCCACAGGGCCCGGGGTGGAAGGTGGGCGGGGCGTGCCCTCTCGCAGGACCCGGTCGAGGTAAACCCGAGCAGCGGGCAGTAAAGCGGCCTTCACCTCCTGAAGTACGCGCCGGGGGGTACGAGGGCTGGAGAGCCCCATGCGCTGAGCGAGCGTCAGGGGATCCAGCCAGTCTCCCCGGTCGTAGTCCAGGAGGTCTCCGACCCTGGTGACTCCTGCCAAGACCAGCCTCTGGCGCACCGCGGGGGACTCCGCCACCTGCACACGGAGCTGGGGGTTGTGTAGCAGGGGCTCCGCGAGGAGATCGACCCCCACGGTGGCCGCCACGGACCTGGTCGTTGAAAAGAGCTTCCAGGTCCGGAGGAGGTCTTGGTAGAAGACCGGCAGCCCAGAGAGGTCTCGCGGAAGACCTCTCGGATGGAGAGAAAAGAGCTGCCGGTCGTATCGGAGCCCTCGGAAGCGGCGGAGGAAGGTGTGTGCCAATACGCTCCACGCCGGACTACCCACACCGTACAGGAGCCTCTGCAGGGCCTGGAGGCGGAAGACGTGGACCTGAGTGCGCAGGCACTTCAGGCCCTGCCCCCCCTCCTCCAGGGGCAGGTGGAGGACCCCTGCAGAGACCCAGTGCGTTCCTGGCCAGAAGAACTCCAGAACCGCCATCCGGAGGTTGGCCAGGAAATCCGGGGCCGGGACCAGGGTGTTGAGCCGGTACCAGACCATGGACAGGACTAATTGATTCAGCACCAGCGCCCTCCCCCGGAGAGAGAGGCACCGGAGTAGTCCTGTCCATTTCCGGAGCCGCGCCCTCACCCCGCCCTCTAAACCATGCCAATTCTCCGGCGGAGACGGATGCGTGGCAGAAAGGTAAACGCCGATATAGAGCAGCGGACCCGCGCTCCACCGGATGGCCTGAAGCGCGGGTAGGAGGGAGCTTGCCTGCCACCCGTCCCCTACCACCAGGCCAGAGCTCTTGACCCAGTTGACCCGGGCGGAGGAGGCCGCCGAATAAATGGCCTGGCAAGCCTCCACCCGCGCCAAGTCGCCCGGGTCCTGGACCACGAGGAGCACATCGTCGGCGTACGCCGACAGGACCAGCCGCAGCTCCGGCTCCCGGAGCACCAACCCCGTCAACCTCCGACGGAGGAGACAGAGGAAGGGCTCGATCGCCAGAGCGTACAGCTGACCCGAGAGGGGACACCCCTGCCGTACTCCTCGCCCGAAGCTGACCGGCTCGGTCAAGGTCCAGTTGAGCCTGACCAGACACTCCGCGGAAGTGTACAGCACCTGGAGAAAACCCACAAACTGGGGTCCGAAGCCTAACGCTTGCAGAGTGCCCAGGAGATACCCGTGATCCACCCTGTCGAACGCCTTCTCCTGATCCAGGGACAGGAGGGCGAACGACAGACCATCCCTACACCCTAATTCCAGAAGGTCCCGGACCAGATACAAGTTATCAAAGATCGTGCGGCCCGGGACGGTGTAGGTCTGGTCCGGGTGGACCACGTCCGCCAGCACGGACCCTAGCCGAATCGAAATGTCCTTCGCAACGATTTTATAGTCCGTGCTGAGGAGCGAGATGGGACGCCAATTCCGTAAATCGCGGAGGTCCCCCCTCTTCGGCAATAAGGCGAGCACGGCTCGCCTGCACGAAAGAGGGAGGACCCCGCTCCGCAAAGACTCGGCCCAGACGGTGACTAGGTCTGGGCCGAGGACGTCCCAGAACACGCGGTAGAACTCCACGGTCAGCCCGTCCATGCCCGGGGATTTATTGGTGGGCATGCGACGGAGGGCTTCCGAGAACTCGGTCAGAGTGAGAGGCAGCTCTAGCCGGTCCCGGTCGCCCGCGCTGACCGTCGGGAGTCCGTCCCAGAGCACTTTGCAAGCGTTAGGATCGGTCGGATCCGGGGAGAAAAGAGCCGCGTAGAAGGCCCTGGCCCTCCCGCAGATCTCCGCCGGATCCGTGAGGGGGGTGCCGTCCTCCGCCAGGAGGCAGGTGACGTGCTTTTGGCCCCCCTCCTTTTCTCCAGGGCGTAGAAGAAGCGGGAGCCGCGATCCATCTCCCGAAGGAGGCGGATGCGGGATCGAACAAAGGCACCCCGGGCTCGATGATCCTCGAGGGCCCGGAGCTCCTCCCGCTTCTCCCGGCACGCTCCGCAGAGGGATGGATCCTCGGGGCTGGCGGCCAGACGCCTCTCCAGCTTCAAAACCTCCCGTTCCAACTGCTCTATCGCCGCATCCCTCCGTCAGCTGGCGCCCCGGGTGTAGTCGCGGCAGAAGAGCCGGGCGCGCACCTTCCCCAGGTCCCACCATCGCCGCGCCGAGGGAAAGGCGCGTCTCTGCCCTCGCCAGGCCAGCCAGAACTCCCGGAAGGACGCCACGAAGCCCACGTTCTCCAGCAAACTATTATTAAAATGCCAGTAGGCCGGCCCCGGCCTCTCCACGCAGAGAGAGGCCGTCACGGTGGCAAGGTGGTGATCAGAGAAGGGGGCCGGCCGAACGCTGGAGGAGTGGGCTCGTGAAAGGTGGAAACGTGACAGATAAATGCGGTCCAGCCGGGAGTGGCGCGACCGATGGGCCTCCACCCGGACGAAGGTGAAAGTCGAGACGTCGTCCGGGTGGTGGTCGCGCCAGACGTCCACCAGGGAGTGGCGTTCGACGATCTCCCGGAGGACGTCCGCTGCGGCCGGGCACTGCTCGGTCCCCGAGCGGTCCCGTTCCTCGAGGGTGGTGTTAAAGTCCCCGCTCAGGACCAGGCACTCACGAGGATCCAGGGAGCCGAGGAAGGCGGACGCCTGCCGATAAAAACGCAACCTCTCCGGGCCCGATGTCGGGGCATAGACGTTGACGAGATTAACCACAAGCCCCTCCATGCGGACCCGGAGGTGCAGCAGGCGGCCCGGCACAGCCTCGGCGACCCCCAGCACCTCGGGCCGTAGGTCGGGGGAGAACAGGGTCGCCACTCCCGCGCCGAGCGAACCGAGAGGTGGCTAAAGTAGACCCTGTCCCCCCACTCCAGCCGCCAGCTAGCTTCAGCGGCCGGATCCGTATGGGTCTCCTGCAGGAAAACCACAGAGTACCCCCCGACCCGAAGGAAGGAGAGCACCTGGCTCCTGCGGAGACCCATCCTACAGCCCCGGGCGTTCAAAGTGGCAAAGATGATCGTCGCCATGAGGAGTGCTGGGGGGGATCCTCGTTGGCAGACACGCCCACGGCCTCCGTCGGGCCGCGCAGCAATCCGTGACCAAACCCGTGGGTGAGAGAGTCACGGAAGAAGCAGACCCGCCGGTAGGCCGCGGCGGCCTGCTTCCCGGTCCCCTTACCCTCCCCTATGAGGGCCTTTGCGGCCCGGAGGATTAGATGGAAATCCCCCCACCGCTGGAGCGCGAGTTGGACTTTGTTACGGGAGCCACGGACGTCCTCAAGGAACGCCCGCAGCTCCTCCCTCAGCGCATGGGGGGGCGGGGTAACGGATCGATGACCGTCCCCCAGAGGGGGCCCCCATCACAGCCCCGTGGCCCACCAAGGCGGGCAGGCAGGGGGCAGACCCTCGACGTGGCGTCCGATGGGCTGACGCCACGCGGCCCGCCCCGCTCCCCAGTTCAACAGGGGGCGGCGGAAGGAGAGCAGCAGCCCCTGATGGGTCAGAGCAGGGAAAAACAACTAAGGCCGCACCCTGGGGAGTATCCCGAGGGGCGGCAATGGCATCACGGGAGGTGGAGGGGACAAGAGTAGGGCAAGGGGTCGGTTGGCCCACACCCAAGAGGGACACCCCTGGGAATCGGGTCCGGGCAGCGGGGCATCGGCCGTCGCCTCGATGGGCTCGGCGGCCGTCAGCGGGGTGCCACCCGCAGCCGGGATGATGGAGGATCCCAGGGGACCCTCAGAGGCAGGAGCAGAAGCGGCAGTCAGGGGAGGGGAAACCGGGGACAGGGGGACCGAGGTGAGGTCACTCAGATCGAGGCCCGCTAGTAAAGGGTCGTCCTCCCCCTGCGTAACCGGGGTCAGACCCAGGGCCTCGATCTCCTCGTAGATGGAGGGGAGATCGCCGTCCGCCACCCCGGGGCCCTCCCCGCCAACACCCGAAGCGATGCCCACCTCAGTCCTCGCGGAGGCTGCGGATGGCAAGCGGGCAAGGGGGGCTCCCTCGGGGGCTTCCTCAGGAAGGGACCCTGGAGGAGGGGCAGCGTCACCGTCCGGTGCTGCCACGTCGCGCCCAGCCGGCACCACAAAACGGGCGTCGTCGGGGGGCAAGGCGGAAGGCTCGTCATCAGAGACCCCCTTCCTGCTCTTCCGGGGGGCCTCCGAATCCGAAAGATGTAATGGGACCGGAGCCTTCCGCTTGCCCCGCTTCCCCTGCACTAAGGACCAGCCCTCCATGGCATCATCCGGGGGCTGGCTAACAGGGGTCAGGTCTGGGGGCAAGGGCAGCGGCTTAGGGACTCGGGGAGGCAACGGAGGGGCAACAGGAACGAGGGAGGAGTCTCCCTGGGGCGGGCCCTCTCCCACGCCCCGGCGTTATCTCCGCCGCACCCTCCTCCCACAGCGGTGGACTGAGAAGGAGGAGGGGCAGCTTCAGGTGCTGGGCAGCTAGGGGCACTGGCGGTGACGGGGCCGGCGCCATACCGGGGCTCGGGGGTCCCGGACGCTCCTCCGTGCCGGGCCAAGGGGCAGTCCCTCCGGACGTGCCCCATCGCCCGGCAGAGGTAGCACCGGGCCTCCCCCGTTGAATAATGCACCCGGTAGCGGGCTCCCTGGTAGGGGACCACAAAGGACCCCTCGAGCGCCTCTCCGTCACGTGCCGCCGGCGGCAGTTGAAGCTGCACTTGCCGGCGGAACGAGAGGACGTGACGGAGGGCGGGGTCCTTGCAGCCCAACGGGAGAGGGCTGATGACAGAAATAGGGCGCCCCAGGGCAGAAAGGGCGGGCAGCAAGGCGGCATTGGGCAGGAAGGGAGGGACGGAGGTCAGGACCAAGCGGACCCCCAGGTCTTCCAAGGGCTCCAGGGGCACAAACACGCCCCCCACCGCCAGACCCGTCTCTACCGCTTCCTGGGCGGCGGCCTCCGACGCCAAGAAGAAGACCACCTTCCCGTACATCTTGGAGGCCGCCACAATGGCCGTGGGCCCCACTACCCTCGCCAACGCCCTCACATAGGTTTCGACGTGGGGCGAGGCGGGCACCAGGAGGCAACGGACGCCGTGCTTCCTAGTCAAGGTGGGAAAGGGGCCCCGGCTGCTAAAGATGGTAGTGGAAGCGGCAGGCGGAGGAGTAGCGGCAGGCGGGGGGGCCGCCGCCACCTGGGCATATGCCCTGGGGGCCGGGGGAGGGACACCTGCGGAGCTGGTAGAGGGAACAGCGGGGAGGGATGCCGCGGCCGGTAGCGGGACCACGGCAGCAGGGGGAGGCCCCGCCATGGAGGGCCTGGTCTTTATAGCTGGGCCCTTACCCTTCTTCCCACCCCGACCTTTCCGACCGGCTGGGGGGGCTCCCTCCGAATCGGAAGGGGCGAAGGACGTGGCAGCAGCGGACGTCTCCCCGATACTCGCCGTTGCCGGTGCCCCAGCGGGGGCAGTGGCAGGTAAACCGGCAGCGGCGGTCGAGGTAGAGGCTTGGGGATTGGACACGGGGGTTTCGGGAGGAGGGGCGGTGGGAGCATCGCGAGGGGTCTCCCCCGCCGCGTCCCCCGCCATAACGAGCGCGGGAAGGGGGACAAACAGCGAGGGGAGGGGAGGGAAAGGAGGCGACCACCCCTCCCCGCTAGGCTGCAGGCAGGGGAGGAGGGTGCCAGAAAGGGAAGGCTAAAGGGGCGTGGGGAGCAAGCAAGGACCCAGGGGCGGGAGGGTGGCAGGCCACCGACCCAGAGGGGAATTCCGGCTCCTCTAGTTGCACTAGGGGATCAGGGGGGCTAACAACATGGGGGGGGGTGCAGTGAACAAAGGCAAACTCAAATGGGGGAAGGGCACAAGCGCATGGGAGGGGGCATGGGCGCACGAGGGGAGGGGCCAATCAGGGCTGGGGGATCACAGGGCTGGGGGGGGGGAAAAGTCAAACTAGGAACAGGGCAGTGGGACCACGGGGCTAGCTGCAGGGCTGGGGCAGGACAGTCAGGGCCACAGAGGAAATGGGTGGGGCAGACAAATGTGGCAAAGGAGAGGGGGCCAGGCCAAGGGGGTGGGGGTGGGGGGTGCGCCCACGGGCACTTGTGCAAAAAGTCAATGCAGCTGGCTGCTGCTGCAGGCCCAAATGGTGGAGGTGGGCGTGGCAAGCCAGGTGAGCAGCTCAGTCCCAGAGGCAGGAGAATGAGGCAGATGGAAAAACGCCAGCGGGGGTGGTGGCGGGGCCACCGCCGGCGGTGGGGGCGAAGGGGGACACAGATGGACCGGGGGCAGGCTCCACGCCACACCCCCAGTGTCCTAACAGACACAGTCCAAGCCCCCACCACAAGAGCACAGTCCGAAAAATACTCAGTCCTTAGGTGCCCCCTCCACGGTGGCCTTCAGAGTCTCTACGAGGTCCTCCAGCAGCAGCAGGCAGCACTCTCCTTCTCCTCGGGGCTCCAGCAGCTCCCCAGCAGCCAACACAGCAGCTCCAGCAGCTCCAGGTGGTGGTCTGGTGGCTAGGCAGGAGGGACCCCGCTCAGAAGATGGTGGTGGTGGCTTCCTCAGCAACAAGGGCCGGAGCTGGGGTCCCTCACTCCCCTCCTCTGGGGAGCGGGCCAGCAGCCCCCCCCCCAAGGGGCTGTGGGTGGAGCAACAGCAGCAACTGGGTGGTCCTATTAGTATCCAGGAAGTGGGCGGGCGACGCCCGCCCACTGCTAAAGGACCTCCCCCCAGCCTAAGGAGAGGATCCACAGGTCCGGGACACTAACTAAGTACGTGGGACAACTAATGAAAAAAACAGGAGCGGGAGTGAGGTCATAGGGCTAAACGAAGGGAACCAGATGGGGACACCGAGCAGAGAACCCCGGACAACGCCCACTGCTCCTCGAAGGCGTCAAGGGAGCCAGTGGACGCCGCCCAGAGGAACTCCGCCCGGATGCGTGAACGGACGGAGGAACGGAAATAGGCCCCACAGTCGCAGGAAATCCCATCGGCCAACCTCCTCTCCCTGGTTTTATAGATGGCCAGTTTGGCCAGGACTAAGAGGAGGTTGACAAGGAGATCCCGCGACTTCGTCGGGCCACGGATAGGGAGTGCATAGACAAACAGGTGAGGGGAAAAGTGCAACCAAAAACGCAATAGGAGATCCAAGAGGAGCCGGAACAGGGGCTGCAACCTGGCGCACTCTAAATAAACATGCGCCAGGGTCTCCTTCACGCCGCAAAAGGGGCAGGTGTTGGGGACAGGGGTAAACCGCGCCAAGTACACGCCCGTGCTCACGGCCCCGTGAAGGAGCCGCCAACTGACATCCCCGGCGGGCCTCGGGACTAGGGCAGAATACAGGCTGGCCCACCGGGGCTCCTCACCCTCGAGAGGTGGCAGGAGGTCCCGCCATTTTGTATCGGGGCGGGACGCGAGGGTGAGGTAGTGAAGCGTGTGGAGCACGAGCGTGTACAGATGTTTTCTTGGCGCGGTCTGGAACAAAACTGGCTGCAGATCGGGCAGCCGGCTTGCAGTGAAAGGGCGAGGGGGGTGATTGGGGCCACGGGGCAGGGGCCCGATGAAAAGATCCACAGGGCCCGGGGTGGAAGGTGGGCGGGGCGTGCCCTCTCGCAGGACCCGGTCGAGGTAAACCCGAGCAGCGGGCAGTAAAGCGGCCTTCACCTCCTGAAGTACGCGCCGGGGGGTACGAGGGCTGGAGAGCCCCATGCGCTGAGCGAGCGTCAGGGGATCCAGCCAGTGTCCCCGGTCGTAGTCCAGGAGGTCTCCGACCCTGGTGACTCCTGCCAAGACCAGCCTCTGGCGCACCGCGGGGGACTCCGCCACCTGCACACGGAGCTGGGGGTTGTGTAGCAGGGGCTCCGCGAGGAGATCGACCCCCACGGTGGCCGCCACGGACCTGGTCGTTGAAAAGAGCTTCCAGGTCCGGAGGAGGTCTTGGTAGAAGACCGGCAGCCCAGAGAGGTCTCGCGGAAGACCTCTCGGATGGAGAAAAAAGAGCTGCCGGTCGTATCGGAGCCCTCGGAAGCGGCGGAGGAAGGTGAGTGCCAATACGCTCCACGCCGGACTACCCACACCGTACAGGAGCCTCTGCAGGGCCTGGAGGCGGAAGACGTGGACCTGAGTGCGCAGGCACTTCAGGCCCTGCCCCCCCTCCTCCAGGGGCAGGTGGAGGACCCCTGCAGAGACCCAGTGCGTTCCTGGCCAGAAGAACTCCAGAACCGCCGTCCGGAGGTTGGCCAGGAAATCCGGGGCCGGGACCAGGGTGTTGAGCCGGTACCAGAGCATGGACAGGACTAATTGATTCAGCACCAGCGCCCTCCCCCGGAGAGAGAGGCACCGGAGTAGTCCTGTCCATTTCCGGAGCCGCGCCCTCACCCCGCCCTCTAAACCATGCCAGTTCTCCGGCGGAGACGGATGCGTGGCAGAAAGGTAAACGCCGAGATAGAGCAGCGGACCCGCGCTCCACCGGATGGCCCGAAGCGCGGGTGGGAGGGAGCTCGCCTGCCACCCGTCCCCTACCACCAGGCCAGAGCTCTTGACCCAGTTGACCCGGGCGGAGGAGGCCGCCGAATAAATGGCCTGGCAAGCCTCCACCCGCGCCAAGTCGCCCGGGTCCTGGACCACGAGGAGCACATCGTCGGCGTACGCCGACAGGACCAGCCGCAGCTCCGGCTCCCGGAGCACCAACCCCGTCAACCTCCGACGGAGGAGACAGAGGAAGGGCTCGATCGCCAGAGCGTACAGCTGACCCGAGAGGGGACACCCCTGCCGTACTCCTCGCCCGAAGCTGACCGGCTCGGTCAGGGTCCAGTTGAGCCTGACCAGACACTCCGCAGAAGTGTACAGCACCCGGAGAAAACCCACAAACTGGGGTCCGAAGCCTAACGCTTGCAGAGTGCCCAGGAGATACCCGTGATCCACCCTGTCGAACGCCTTCTCCTGATCCAGGGACAGGAGGGCGAACGACAGACCATCCCTACACCCTAATTCCAGAAGGTCCCGGACCAGATACAAGTTATCAAAGATCGTGCGGCCCGGGACGGTGTAGGTCTGGTCCGGGTGGACCAAGTCCGCCAGCACGGACCCTAGCCGAATCGAAATGGCCTTCGCAACGATTTTATAGTCCGTGCTGAGGAGCGAGATGGGACGCCAATTCCGTAAATCGCGGAGGTCCCCCCTCTTCGGCAATAAGGCGAGCACGGCTCGCCTGCACGAAAGAGGGAGGACCCCGCTCCGTAAAGACTCGGCCCAGACGGTGACTAGGTCTGGGCCGAGGACGTCCCAGAACACGCGGTAGAACTCCACGGTCAGCCCGTCCATGCCCGGAGATTTATTGGTGGGCATGCGACGGAGGGCTTCCGAGAACTCGGCCAGAGTGAGAGGCAGCTCTAGCCGGTCCCGGTCGCCCGCGCTGACCGTCGGGAGTCCGTCCCAGAGCACTTTGCAAGCGTTAGGATCGGTCGGATCCGGGGAGAAAAGAGCCGCGTAGAAGGCCCTGGCCCTCCCGCAGATCTCCGCCGGATCCGTGAGGGGGGTGCCGTCCTCCGCCAGGAGGCAGGTGACGTGCTCTTTGGCCCCCCTCCTTTTCTCCAGGGCGTAGAAGAAGCGGGAGCCGCGATCCATCCCCCGAAGGAGGCGGATGCGGGATCGAACAAAGGCACCCCGGGCTCGATGATCCTCGAGGGCCCGGAGCTCCTCCCGCTTCTCCCGGCACGCTCCGCAGAGGGATGGATCCTCGGGGCTGGTGGCCAGACGCCTCTCCAGCTTCAAAACCTCCCGTTCCAACTGCTCTATCGCCGCATCCCTCCGTCGGCTGGCGCCCCGGGTGTAGTCGCGGCAGAAGAGCCGGGCGCGCACCTTCCCCAGGTCCCACCATCGCCGCGCCGAGGGAAAGGCGCGTCTCTGCCCTTGCCAGGCCAGCCAGAACTCCCGGAAGGACGCCACGAAGCCCACGTCCTCCAGCAAACTATTATTAAAATGCCAGTAGGCCGGCCCCGGCCTCTCCGCGCAGAGAGAGGCCGTCACGGTGGCAAGGTGGTGATCAGAGAAGGGGGCCGGCCGAACGCTGGAGGAGTGGGCTCGTGAAAGGTGGAAACGTGACAGATAAATGCGGTCCAGCCGGGAGTGGCGCGACCGATGGGCCTCCACCCGGACGAAGGTGAAAGTTGAGACGTCGTCCGGGTGGTGGTCGCGCCAGACGTCCACCAGGGAGTGGCGTTCGACGATCTCCCGGAGGACGTCCGCTGCGGCCGGGCACTGCTCGGTCCCCGAGCGGTCCCGTTCCTCGAGGGTGGTGTTAAAGTCCCCGCCCAGGACCAGGCACTCATGAGGATCCAGGGAGCCGAGGAAGGCGGACGCCTGCCGATAAAAACGCAACCTCTCCGGGCCCGATGTCGGGGCGTAGACGTTGACGAGATTAACCACAAGCCCCTCCATGCGGACCCGGAGGTGCAGCAGGCGGCCCGGCACAGCCTCGGCGACCCCCAGCACCTCGGGCCGTAGGTCGGGGGAGAACAGGGTCGCCACTCCCGCCGAGCGAACCGAGAGGTGGCTAAAGTAGACCCTGTCCCCCCACTCCAGCCGCCAGCTAGCTTCAGCGGCCGGATCCGTATGGGTCTCCTGCAGGAAAACCACAGAGTACCCCCCGACCCGAAGGAAGGAGAGCACCTGGCTCCTGCGGAGACCCATCCTACAGCCCCGGGCGTTCAAAGTGGCAAAGATGATCGTCGCCATGAGGAGTGCTGGGGGGGATCCTCGTTGGCAGACACGCCCACGGCCTCCGTCGGGCCGCGCAGCAATCCGTGACCAAACCCGTGGGTGAAGAGAGAGTCACGGAAGAGGCAGACCCGCCGGTAGGTCGCGGCGGCCTGCTTCCCGGTCCCCTTACCCTCCCCTATGAGGGCCTTTGCGGCCCGGAGGATTAGATGGAAATCCCCCCACCGCTGGAGCGCGAGTTGGACTTTGTTACGGGAGCCACGGACGTCCTCAAGGAACGCCCGCAGCTCCTCCCTCAGCGCATGGGGGGGCGGGGTAACGGATCGATGACCGTCCCCCAGAGGGGCCCCCATCACAGCCCCGTGGCCCACCAAGGCGGGCAGGCAGGGGGCAGACCCTCGACGTGGCGTCCGATGGGCTGACGCCACGCGGCCCGCCCCGCTCCCCAGTTCAACAGGGGGCGGCGGAAGGAGAGCAGCAGCCCCTGATGGGTCAGAGCAGGGAAAAACAACTAAGGCCGCACCCTGGGGAGTATCCCGAGGGGCGGCAATGGCATCACGGGAGGTGGAGGGGACAAGAGTAGGGCAAGGGGTCGGTTGGCCCACACCCAAGAGGGACACCCCCTGGGAATCGGGTCCGGGCAGCGGGGCATCGGCCGTCGCCTCGATGGGCTCGGCGGCCGTCAGCGGGGTGCCACCCGCAGCCGGGATGATGGAGGATCCCAGGGGACCCTCAGAGGCAGGAGCAGAAGCGGCAGTCAGGGGAGGGGAAACTGGGGACAGGGGGACCGAGTTGAGGTCACTCAGATCGAGGCCCGCTAGTAAAGGGTCGTCCTCCCCCTGCGTAACCGGGGTCAGACCCAGGGCCTCGATCTCCTCGTAGATGGAGGGGAGATCGCCGTCCGCCACCCCGGGGCCCTCCCCGCCAACACCCGAAGCGATGCCCACCTCAGTCCTCGCGGAGGCTGCGGATGGCAAGCGGGCAAGGGGGGCTCCCTCGGGGGCTTCCTCAGGAAGGGACCCTGGAGGAGGGGCAGCGTCACCGTCCGGTGCTGCCACGTCGCGCCCAGCCGGCACCACAAAACGGGCGTCGTCGGGGGGCAAGGCGGAAGGCTCGTCATCAGAGACCCCCTTCCTGCTCTTCCGGGGGGCCTCCGAATCCGAAAGATGTAATGGGACCGGAGCCTTCCGCTTGCCCCGCTTCCCCTGCACTAAGGACCAGCCCTCCATGGCATCATCCGGGGGCTGGCTAACAGGGGTCAGGTCTGGGGGCAAGGGCAGCGGCTTAGGGACTCGGGGAGGCAACGGAGGGGCAACAGGAACGAGGGAGGAGTCTCCCTGGGGCGGGCCCTCTCCCACGCCCAGCGTTATCTCCGCCGCACCCTCCTCCACAGCGGTGGACTGAGAAGGAGGAGGGGCAGCTTCAGGTGCTGGGCAGCTAGGGGCACTGGCGGTGACGGGGCCGGCGCCATACCGGGGCTCGGGGGTCCCGGACGCTCCTCCGTGCCGGGCCAAGGGGCAGTCCCTCCGGACGTGCCCCATCGCCCGGCAGAGGTAGCACCGGGCCTCCCCCGTTGAATAATGCACCCGGTAGCGGGCTCCCTGGTAGGGGACCACAAAGGACCCCTCGAGCGCCTCTCCGTCACGTGCCGCCGGCGGCAGTTGAAGCTGCACTTGCCGGCGGAACGAGAGGACGTGACGGAGGGCGGGGTCCTTGCAGCCCAACGGGAGAGGGCTGATGACAGAAATAGGGCGCCCCAGGGCAGAAAGGGCGGGCAGCAAGGCGGCATTGGGTAGGAAGGGAGGGACGGAGGTCAGGACCAAGCGGACCCCCAGGTCTTCCAAGGGCTCCAGGGGCACAAACACGCCCCCCACCGCCAGACCCGTCTCTACCGCTTCCTGGGCGGCGGCCTCCGACGCCAGGAAGAAGACCACCTTCCCGTACATCTTGGAGGCCGCCACAATGGCCGTGGGCCCCACTACCCTCGCCAACGCCCTCACATAGGTTTCGACGTGGGGCGAGGCGGGCACCAGGAGGCAACGGACGCCGTGCTTCCTAGTCAAGGTGGGAAAGGGGCCCCGGCCGCTAAAGATGGTAGTGGAAGCGGCAGGCGGAGGAGTAGCGGCAGGCGGGGGGGCCGCCGCCACCTGGGCATATGCCCTGGGGGCCGGGGGAGGGACACCTGCGGAGCTGGTAGAGGGAACAGCGGGGAGGGATGCCGCGGCCGGTAGCAGGACCACGGCAGCAGGGGGAGGCCCCGCCATGGAGGACTTGGTCTTTATAGCTGGGCCCTTACCCTTCTTCCCACCCCGACCTTTCCGACCGGCTGGGGGGGCTCCCTCCGAATCGGAAGGGGCGAAGGACGTGGCAGCAGCGGACGTCTCCCCGATACTCGCCGTTGCCGGTGCCCCAGCGGGGGCGGTGGCAGGTAAACCGGCAGCGGCGGTCGAGGTAGAGGCTTGGGGATCGGACACGGGGGTTTCGGGAGGAGGGGCGGTGGGAGCATCGCGAGGGGTCTCCCCCGCCGCGTCCCCCGCCATAACGAGGGCGGAAAGGGGGACAAACAGCGAGGGGAGGGGAGGGAAAGGAGGCGACCACCCCTCCCCGCTAGGCTGCAGGCAGGGGAGGAGGGTGCCAGAAAGGGAAGGCTAAAGGGGCGTGGGGAGCAAGCAAGGACCCAGGGGCGGGAGGGTGGCAGGCCACCGACCCAGAGGGGAATTCCGGCTCCTCTAGTTGCACTAGGGGATCAGGGGGGCTAACAGCATGGGGGGGGGTGCAGTGAACAAAGGCAAACTCAAATGGGGGAAGGGCACAAGCGCATGGGAGGGGGCATGGGCGCACGAGGGGAGGGGCCAATCAGGGCTAGGGGATCACAGGGCCGGGTGGGGAAAAAGTCAAACTAGGAACAGGGCAGTGGGACCACGGGGCTAGCTGCAGGGCTGGGGCAGGACAGTCAGGGCCACAGAGGAAATGGGGGGCAGACAAATGTGGCAAAGGAGAGGGGGCCAGGCCAAGGGGGTGGGGTGGGGGGTGCGCCCACGGGCACTTGTGCAAAAAGTCAATGCAGCTGGCTGCTGCTGCAGGCCCAAATGGTGGAGGTGGGCGTGGCAAGCCAGGTGAGCAGCTCAGTCCCAGAGGCAGGAGAATGAGGCAGATGGAAAAATGCCAGCGGGGGTGGTGGAGGGGGCAACGACGGTGGTGGGGGCGAAGGGGGACACAGATGGACCGGGGGCAGGCTCCACGCCACACCCCCAGTGTCCCAACAGACACAGTCCAAGCCCCCACCACAAGAGCACAGTCCGAAAAATACTCAGTCCTTAGGTGCCCCCTCCACGGTGGCCTTCAGAGTCTCTACGAGGTCCTCCAGCAGCAGCAGGCAGCACTCTCCTTCTCCTCGGGGCTCCAGCAGCTCCCCAGCAGCCAACACAGCAGCTCCAGCAGCTCCAGGTGGTGGTCTGGTGGCTAGGCAGGAGGGACCCCGCTCAGAAGATGGTGGTGGTGGCTTCCTCAGCAACAAGGGCCGGAGCTGGGGTCCCTCACTCCCCTCCTCTGGGGAGCGGGCCAGCAGCCCCCCCCCCCAAGGGGCTGTGGGTGGAGCAACAGCAGCAACTGGGTGGTGGGGGGGAAATCTACTAGCCAGCCAGCAAGCAGACAGCAGAGAAAGGGGGTGGGTGGTGGTGTCTAGCCCAGCCAGGGGAGCAGCCGGAGCAGCAGCAGCAGCAGCAATGAGGGCCCAGCAGGAACAACAGCAGCAGCAGCCCTCTCCCTCCTACCTCTACAGCAGAGTAGCAGAAGGGAGGTCTTCTGGCCAGTGGAGAAAGAGGTTTCTGTTCCCTGAGTGACCAGAGCAGGGGCTGTACTAGAATAATCAGGAACCTGCTAGAACCAGTTAAGGCAGACAGGCTGATTAGAACACCTGCAGCCAATCAAGGCAGGCTAATCAGGGCGCCTGGGTTTAAAAAGGAGTTCACTCCAGTCAGGCAGGGGGAGAGCAAGAGGAGAGGAAGTGTGTGTGAGGAGCTGGGAGCAAGAGGCACAAGGAGCTGAGAGTGAGAGGGTGTGCTACTGGAGGACTAAGGAGTACAAGTGTTATCAGACACCAGGAGGAAGGTCCTGTGGTGAGGATAAAGAAGGTGTTTGGAGGAGGCCATGGGGAAGTAGCCCAGGGAGTTGTAGCTGTCATGCAGCTGTTACAGGAGGCACTATAGACAGCTGCAATCCACAGGGCCCTGGGCTGGAACCCGGAGTAGAGGGCGGGCCCGGGTTTCCCCCAAACCTCCCAACTCCTGATCAGACACAGGAGGAGTTGACCCAGACTGTGGGGAAGATCACTGAGGTGAGCAAATCTGCCAATAAGCGCAGGAACCACCAAGGTAGAGGAGGAACTTTGTCACACTACATAGATGGAAAACCCCTTCTATCTGTGTAGGACGTATTTACACGTCAGTGCTACAGTAGTATAGCTGCAGCACCACAGCTGTGCAATTGTCATGCTGTAGTGTAAACATGCCCAAAGATGTGCTCAGGTGATCCCAGTGGAGGGCAGGAGGAGCTGCCTAAATCCCTGATCTGCAGGGAGAGGAATGTGGGTGCCACCATCACAAAGGTGACAGCTAGAGCCTGAGACCCAAGTGGGATGCCCTCAAGCCAGCCATGAATAGGTCACAGCTGTAGTTATCTCAGGAACTGTGACATGGTGGCTGTGTGTGTGGGATTTGTGTCAGTGAAGAGGAATTGCCATTATGTGCCAACGGCAGTAAAAAAAAAAGCACACAAAAAAAATAGATAGACCCCAATGAAAGATGTGCCTAATATTTAGAACAATTTCGCTTATTCCAGTTACTCAAAGTACTGTATTTCTTCACAGCCTTTTATATTTATTGGAAATTAGCCCTGCTTGGCTTAATTTGTATTAGAGGCCTCTAAATTTTAGTAAAGTTTTTGACAGACAGATAAATTTAAAAGAATATCTTAGCAAAACATACAACACACAAACACCACACCTCCCACACCTCATTCTGCCTTATCTCCTAAAACAATTAAGCATACATTCAAGCCAATGTGTATACTATTTTATAGATAAACCATTGTAAGGATAATTCAAAATAGTTATATATTATTTTACAAATACGTCTCCCACTGACACAAACATTCATACTTGTTTTTCAGCCTAATTTTATACCAAACACAAATACACACAGCCTAGCTTAAAAGAAATCTAACAATGTAAAAATGGCTAATACACCCCATGTAGACAAAATGAAAGTTTCATTTAAACTATTTTAAACAAAATAGTGGATTACACTTTTTATCAGGGATAAGGTGACTGCTGTTCCCCCTCAACACACACAAGCACACAGCACCAAGGTCCACCCATCTCTTCTCCTTCCCAAACCACTTAAGCACACATTCAAGCCATCTTGTATAGATAAACTACCCTAAGCAAAACTACCCTCATGCATCCGACGAAGCTATCTCAACTGATTGGCCTCTTACAGTTGGTATGGCTACTTCCACCTTTTCCTGTTCTCTGTATGTAAAAATATCTTCTTGCTGTATCTTCCAGTCTATGCATCCGATGAAGTGGGCTGTAGCCCACGAAAGCTTATGCTCAAATAAATTTGTTAGACTCTAAGGTGTCACAAGTACTCCTGTTCTTTTTAAAAAGACAATGTACTTAATAATGGAGGCAGCTTACTTAAAGGGGCAGTGTGCATCTGTCTCTCTCTCTCTCCCACACACAAGGTGTGTGTCTGTCTCTGTCTGCTATGCTGTCTCCCCTCCCCTCCCTCCATTTGTGCTGCCTTGTAGAGTGTGAGAGGCTACATTAATAACAATGTGTTAACTCTTGAGGGCTCAGCCAAAAGCTAGTCCATCATTTAGCAGTAAGGCATTCCCTGGGAAATATCCCACCCTCTGACTCCTCCACCTCAACCAATCTTCACAATCATCATCACTGTGTACCAGTATTAAATTATTTGTTTAAAACTTATACAGTGTGTATCTTTTGTCTGGTGAAAAAAAATTCCCTGGAACCTAACCCCCTCATTTACATTAATTCTTATGGGGAAATTGGATTCAGTTAACATCGTTTTGCTTAAAGTCACATTTTTCAGAAACATAACTACAATGATAAGTGAAGAGTTCCTGTACAAGAACAATTTCAGGAAGGAGTGGATTTGGCTGAAAAGCTAATAGCCAGTATTCTGGAGCCATAAGTCACAGCCTATGTAAGACACAAGCACGCCTCCATGATAAGCTTTATTTCTGTCACCCTTCTAGCTTTGCCAGCATGCCCACCCCATTCTTGTGGCCTGCAACTAATCGTGTTCTGTTTCACACTACAAAAGAATTTTGCGGAAGTGTGAATGAAATCTATCAAGCTGCTTTGGGAGTTTAAAGCAGTGAAAAACTAACTTGATTCTGACTTCTGCAAAAAAATCTAAATTTTTTTTATCCGCTCATAACTCAAAATAGTTTGGGTTTTTTTAACGTCTCCTGCCCTTTCTCCTTCTTGAAAGTCCTAGCTGACCCAACCAGCTGAGTGCACCCCAATTTTCTGTTGTCATACTCTGTATCTAAAAGGGATATTGTGAGTTACTATATGTGAACTGGTAACACACTGGTCACTCATATTATTGTATGGCATATGAATAGGTGGTATATGAACAATTATAAATATGTGCTGGAAACATGTTCTTAAAAGAGTTTGTCAGGTAGGATTTAAGTTACTCTGCCCTAGACAAAGGAATGTGGTGCCACCTGCTTGCCTGTGTCTGTAATATAAATTGAGCAAGGAGAGACAATGGAAATACATTTACATAAAAGGTCAACAAAGACATCAAACTAGTGAGCAGGGGAGATAGCCACTTAACTATCATGAGTGTGGAGAGCAGACTGCAAAAATTAACAAGGCATCAGCTTCCTGGGGGACACAGCTAGCTCAGCCCCCAGGAGGGCTTCCTGACTTTGAAGATAAAGATAGACTTTGGGGATACAAGCAGAAAGAAGAAATCACATTGGCATCCTTTAGCCGAGGAGACAAGGAAACCAAGCAGACCCTGCCTAAGGACTGACCAGCCATGCTGGAAGAATAACTATGGTAAGAAAACTCCTCTGAACAAAAGACTTTACTTTAAGTTAGGTTTTTGTCTTAGAAGCATATTTTTACTTTTGTTTGTTTGTAACCATTGCTAGCTCAAATCCTACTTGGTACTATTTACATAGCCTTTCTTTGTTAAAAGACTTCATCTTGTTTTATTACACAACCATCTGAGTGCAGTGTTTCAAAGTGAAGAGTAAAATCCTCAGCTATATGAGCAGCTCTTATGCACACATTTCTAATCTCTGGTATTTGGTAAATTTTGACCTTATTGAAACATTTCAATTTGACTTTATTGTTTGGACTATATTTTATAATAGAGTATAATTAGTGTTTCTGTTTTTCAGGGTTTATTAATTTAATTTTGGGGGAGGGTATGTCTAGCAAATTTTGAATTTTATGTAGCTGTCCAAAAATCGGGGGGTTTCAAGGCTCTCTCTTTGTAGATACTGTAATGAGTAGTGTGCTTTAAGGTAGTACTGTTTCAAACAGCACTATGTTAAAGTGCACATGGGAACTCTTAGTTCACACCAGCAAGGGTCTGCACAGACCAATTAATGCACAACACATTAGAAATCACATTCCTCTTGTCTGCGTTACTGCTCCACGTAGACAAGCCCTTACATATAAGCAGCCTTTCTGGTGTTTTTTTGGTATTTATTGGCTCAACACCAATTTAATGTTTTTGTAGCAGGAAACCTAAAATTTAAAACCTAAAATCAGAAGTCCTAAACATAAAATTAAAAAAGAGACATCATCAAGTGACCTAACCAGGGAACTGCAAAAAAATAAAAAAAAAGTATAATATTAATGCTATAATAATTGGCTGAGCTTGCAAAAGTCTTACACTCACTTCAACAGCATTTCTGTGCATCTGTCTCTCCGTGTGTAAAGCAATAATTCCTAACCACCACAGCCGATCAATTCCAAAACTTCAGGGGATATTCCAGGCACAGATTGCCAGAATCCTACTGAATTGGGGACAATCAGAAAAGGAAAGTAGGGAAGATGGGGAACAAATGGAGACCCTGCCTCTTCAGCACTCTTCGGACAGCCGCTGCCTCTTTAGCATCTCTGCATCTGTGCTTAGTTCAAACAACTGGTGATGGCAGCCCTTATCACCTCCCAGCATAACCGTACCCCAGGTCCTCCCCACCTGTCCAACCAATAGAGTGTAACATGTTGACACACTGAATGACTTATCTCCCTGACAGAGAGAAGAATAATTAGAAAGAAGTGGAGCATGCACAGAGACCCTGGCATGGGGGGAAATCCTGGTAAGGACACAGTGGGGAAGTGGGAGCACAAAGAACCCCTTGCATGGAGCAGAAAGCTGAAATGGGGGTAAGGGAGTAATGAGGGTTCACATCAAGCCCCTGGCATTGGGGACAATGAGGAACCTTGGCAAGAAAGGCACAAAAGCCTTGTGGAGACGAGATTGGGGGACCTTGGTATGGGGGAAATGGAGGCACACAGACACCCCGGGTCTGGGGGCAGGTAATGTTACAGGAGTCCCTGAAGGTGAGGGGGATGGGAGGGTGGAGGGAGTTTGTGTTGAAATGGGGGGTGTGGTGAAATGGGGGGTGCAATGCACTCAGGCTACCCAAGCTACAAAGTGTGTAACCTGTTAGGATTATAATTGCTGACTAATCACAGCTATTTCTAATTCTACCTTCCTCCATAATTTAAACCTCAGAGGGTATGTCTACACTACAAACTTGTGTTAAATTTATAGAAGTCGATCTTCAGAAAGTGATTTTATACAGTCAATTGTGTATGTCCGCACTAAGCTCATTAAGTTGGCAAAGTGCATCCTCACTACCATGGCTAGCATCGAGTCACGGAGCGTTGCACTGTGGGTAGCTATCCCACAGTCCCCGCAGTCTCCATTGCCCATTGGAATACTGGGTTAAGCTCCCAATGCCTGATGGGGCAAAAACATTGTCGCGGGTGATTTTGGATATATGTCGTCAGTCGCCTCTTCCTCCCTCCCTCTGTGAAAGCAACAGCAGACAATCATTTCAAGGCTTTTTTCCTGGGTTACCCATGCAGATGCCATAGCACTGCAAGCATGGAGCCCCCTCAGGTCACCGCTGCTGTTGTGAGCATTGTAAACACCTCACACATTATCCTGCAGCATGGGCAGAACCTGGCTAGGGGTCACCAGCAAGAGGACGATTGTGAGGACATGGAGACAGATGTTCCTGAAAGCATGGGATGTAGCAATTGGGACATCATGGTGTTAATGGGGCAGGTTCATGCCGTGGAACACCGATTCTGGGCCAGGCAAACAAGCACAGGCTGGTGGGACCACATAGTCTTGCAGGGAATACATCACATCTCTCTATGTGAGACAGATGCATGTATATCTATCATTCTCTATAAAGATAGAAAGATAGTCATGTATCTTTATTTGCTATTTTTCTCACTGTCTCTGATACTATGGGATAGTATTAAAATGGAAAAAAGTCAATGATGGTTATGAAGGACATTACAGAGATACAATGTCAGATAGTAAACAGTCAATATGAAAGTTTTAGAGATCACTTAAATAGCTGAAAGCTAAGAAATAAAAATGATGACACAAGATGACAAAGCGCCAGGTTTAATTTTTAAAGCAATGTTTACTTAACATTTTCTACTGATGCCCAGGCAAATTTCCGTCTATGCAGAGCCCTTCCCTTCTATAGTGACAATAAATACATGATGTCAAGTAACACACAGATTGAAACAATGTTAACGTCAGCTTTTGCCTTTTGGCCCCGCTCCCCCTGCCGGAGCCCCGCAACCCCACAGCCCTGCAACCCCGCGGCCGGAGCCCCGCAACTTCGCAGTCCCGCTCCCCAGACTGGAGGGTGGCAAGTCCCGCGTCCCTGCTACCCCGGCCGGAGCCCTGCACCCCGCAGTCCAGCTCCCCCCGCCCAGCGCGGCAAGTCCCGTGGCCCCGCTACCATGGCTGGAGCCCCGCAACCCCACAGTGCCACTCCCCCGGCCGGAGCCCCACAGCCGCGCTGTCCCTGCCAGAGCCCCATGGTCCCGCTCTCTCGGCAGAAGGACCCCAGAGCCGGCACATTTCCCCTGGGAAAGGCACAACTGGAGAGGAACCTGTGACTTTGCTGCATTATGCCTCCCTCTCCTAGATCCCACAAAATATTTTGTGTGGGTGGTTCACAAGGATCAGGCCCATGCATGGAGCTGGATCAGGTTAAGAGCAGGAGCAAGGTGGCCTCATATCCCACATGTGTTATGGTGCATCCCTTTGCAACAGACTGTGCAGCACAGTCAGTGTGGTGGAGCTAGGGTGATCATATGTCCCGATTTTATAGGGACAGTCCTGATATTTTGGGCTCTTTTTTATATGGGCTGCTATTACCCCCCACACTCTGTCCCGATTTTTCACACTTGTTAAGTGGTCACCGTAGGTGGAGCAACATATAGAAGAGTAATCGATCTGAACTCTAATGATTAGATATCAGATGTTATCAATAAGGAATCCTTGTTAGGGAGTCAGAGACGATAAGTCTTACGTTTCTATACCTCTTGCTTCAGGGTTTCAGGCAGCCACTAACAGGAGAGAGGAACAGATTTTTCCCCCAATGTATTTTGGGAGTCTATTGTTTAGCATGTCCTTGCTGAGACTATGTGTCAACAAAAGAAGGGAACAGCTGCCTGTCGTTCCTGTTCCTGATCTTGAGTGCGTCTGCTCCTAAATCCCAGTGTTGTGTGGTCATGTGTCTCCAGTTCCTGACGTTGCTGGTGACCCCGCTGTGCCCCTGGATCCGTGTGTGTGTTCCCTGTCTGTGGTAGCCTCTGATCCAGTGATGTACTGACTTACCGGAATTAGTTGTATACCTACCTTATGTTTGTTTGGGGTCCCTGGTTTAAGGTCAATTTGCTGAATTAACAACCAAATGCTTTGTCCTACCCTTTTATGTGAACGGTTATTTAGTTGGGAGTCTTGTTTAATAAATTTGACTTTGTTCATATTTTATATCCTGTTTGCTTTGTGCTATTCCTGTGAATATCACCCCCGGTGACAGATACAGGAGGGAAGACAAGTCTGTAGGGTGGAGGCTGGTGGCTAAATACAGTGGCTCCCTGTTGAATACCCTTTCCAGGTTAACAGGGTGGTCATGGCTGGGAATGGGACACTGGGCAGGGTAGGCCCAGTGCCTGAAGTGGCACTAAGCAGCCTCTCTTTCAGGTGCTTAGCTGGCTGGTTCTTGCTGTGATGCTCAATGATCACCATATGTGGCTCGGGAAGGAGTTTACCCCCCGGGTCAGATTGGCAGTGACTGCCACTGCAAAATTCAACATAATTTGATTCAGCATGTAGACTGAACATAATTGTCTTTTAAACAGTAAGTGACTTTCAACCTTAGCTACAGGAGGGCTGCAGTTCTGCATAATCAGATTTTTTTTTCTCTCTCTCTCTATTCCTGTAACAGGGTCCTCTGCTCGCCCCTGTTCCTGAGGCTCTCTGCTGCCCCAATAAAGCACAAAGAGGCTTCTCTTGCTGCAGCACCCATGGCTTTATTTACACAAGTTCCCACCACCAGTGATACTATTTACAGAGCTTGCAGGCCTGACAATCTCCTCTCCTACCCAGAGTCTGCCCTCAGCCTGGAGACTGACTGACTGACCTTCCCAAGGCCATTCCCACTTCTGGCTGCCAGCCAGCCTTTATAGCCCTTGAAGCCTCAGGCCTGTAGGTGCAGCCAGGTCTAAAGGCCAGGCACCAGACTTTTCCCCAGCCCCATTCTATTTCCCCTGATTGGGGCTGGCTGAGCAGGGGCTAATTAGGTGCCTTTGCACCAGCACCCTGCTACAATTCCTAATTAATTTTTTATAATTGATCTCTTGAATCTTAAACTGGAATTTTCACACTGACCCTCTGGAGAGTATAAACCTTTGGTCTGTAAGATTGGGTTGTTGAGAGAAGGTGACTGGAGCCTACCCTGAGTGGGAATCTGTGATGTTATTGACATAAGCTGGGACCAGAACCAGAATCATTACAGTGATCGGCAGGGTCCAACTGAGAGTGCCAATTCAGGGCAAATTGCTTAAAGCAGGGCAGTTACAGCCCAGGGTTGGGGTTTCTATGCACACCAAGGCAAACCAAACCAGCCAAACAGAGAGGACTTTGGTTTTACCCCACTGGCTAACCACAAGTCATACAAGCAATTCCCTTAGACACTTAGTTTCCCAGTATCACCACCAGGGCCACTCGTTAATGGAGATGAATGGTTATGAAAACCAATACCTAAGTAAAAGAAAAAGGGTTCTCCTGATCCCAAAGGACCAAGCCCCACAGCCAGGTCAATATAGAAATCAGACTTTACCCACAAATCACCTTGATACCAATCCTGTAGAATCCAAAATCTAAAGGTTTATTCATAAAAGGAAAAGATAGAGATGAGACCTAGAATTGGTTAAATGGAATCAATTACATATAGTAATGGCAAAGTTCTTGGCTCAGGCTTGTAGCAGTGATAGAATAAACTGCAGGTTCCAATCAAGTCTCTGGAGTACATCCACAGTTGGGATGGGTCATCAGTACTTTGTGGAGAGCTTCTGATTGTAGCAAAGTCCCTCCAGCGGTAAGAAGCAGGATTGCAGACAAGATGGAGATGAGGCATCAGGCTTTTATAGTCTTTTCCAGGTGTAAGAACACCTCTTTGTTCTTACTGTGGAAAATTACAGCAAAATGGAGTTTGGAGTCACATGGGCAAGTCCCTGCATACTTTGCTGAGTCACACAGTGTTTCTGCCTTCTCTCAATGAGTCAGTTGTATAGCTGATGGTCCTTAATGGGCCATTAAGCAGGCTCGGCAGAGCTGACACCAACTTGTCTGGGATGTAACCCAGAAGTATAGCATAAGTTTGAGATACAGACAGTATAGAGCCAATACTTATAACTTTAAATACAAAAATGATACATGCATACAGATAGCATAATCTTAACCAGCAAACCATAACCTTGTCTTAGACACTTTATTTGACCTCCCGCCCTTTATACCAGATTTGGTGCCACTACAAGACCTTGGTTGCAGCAGTTATTTATACGGTCCCAGCTTATGTCAATAACGTCACAGAATCGTGGTCACAAGTACATGTATAAAGAAATCTTCTCCCACAAGAAAGGTCACCACAGTCTCAGAGACACACAAGAAATGCCTAAGCACTATGGATGAGAAGCAATTTCAGGCCACACAACCTTACCAGACACCCCTGCAGCAGGGTGGTAACCTCTGGGTGAGTTACAGAGGTCTTCAACTCTTCATATGAAGATTTCAAGTTACAGAAAATCTACCACTTATTCTAGTTCAAACCAGCAAGTGACCCATGCCCCATGCTGCAGAGAAAGATGAAAAAAAAAACAGGCTCCCTGCCAATCTGACCTGGGGGACAATTCCTTCAAGACTAAGGTGACCAGATGTCCAGATTTTATAGGGACAGTGCCGATTTTTGGGTCTTTTTCTTATATAGGCTCGTATTACCCCCCAACCCATCCCGATTTTTCACACTCGCTGTCTGGTCACACTATTCAAGTCCCCAGTATAACGATCAGTTAGACCCTGAGCGTGTGGGTGAGACCCACCAGCTAGACAGCTGGGAAAGAATTCTTCATAGTAACTCAGAGACCTTCCCATCTAGAGTCCCTTCTCTGGCTGCAGGAGATCTCTGCTGACAGCAGTGGCAGATGGGCCATATGCCACAGTAGGCAACCTCATCATACCACCCCCTCCATACGTTTATCAAGGTCAGTCTTGAAACAAGCGAGTTTAATTGTCCTCACTACTCCCCTTGGAGGGCTGCTCCAGAACCTCATGCCTCTGAAGTCAAACCACAATATGCAGATTCCTCAGGGGTGAGAGGTTTGCCATCTTATCAGCTTAAGGATTGCCCACTGAGTCAGGGTGCAATCGCTAGCAATAAAGATAACTTTAATCATGTTGATTCTACAGAAGTCCATGATTCTAAAGGGAAGTCCACATGTTGTCAGTTCCTGATAGCTCAGCAGTGCTTATATTCTTTCCGCCCAGTCACTGCGCTGCTTGTCCTGTCTCATGACATACATTAACAACTCCACACTTGGTGGGTAGCCATAGAACGTGAATGGGGAAAGCGAGTCACACATTAGCCTCAGAGAAATCTCTTCCCCAGGGCGGTGTTTGGAGCCTGGGATCCAGTTGTCCCAGATCATGAGGTACATGCGCCTTTGATCCTTTCCTGGCTTCACTGAGGACACCTCACATAGGTCTCCTGCTGTTCCCGTTCCTGGGGAAGGAACCTGCATTACCCTCCTGCCAGGCCAGCGATTTAGGCTACACTTCCACCTAAAAGCCACTGTGGTCAAGTTTGAGTTTAGTCCAGCACCTGCCACCCTGCTCTATCCGAGGCAGGGACAGAGTTAACCAGTGACCAGCCATCCTGCATACAGCAGAGAATTATTTATTCGGAACAGAAGAATAATTGAGTAAACATATCACAATAAACAGTTCACAACCACGCTTACTACGCAATGCCTGTCTCCCATGAAGGAACCTGGTACGTTTCAAAGTAATTCAGGTTCTCTCGCAGGACCTGGTTCTGTTTGGGACACACATTGTCAGTTTTTTGATTGGGTGAAAGCCACCCCTCCCCCCTGCCTTGGTCAGGATGGCTATTTTATAACATTTTACATTCCTTGCCAGTCTCGTGAACCAGGTCTTTCCCACGTAGGTCACCAGTCTGAATCCAACCTGACTCGGAGACTTTGCAGACCACAGAACCTCACCCGCCCACCCCTGCAACAGGGTGGTAACCTCTGGCTGAGCTGTTGAAGTCCTCAGCTATTCATATAAAGATTTCAAGTTACAGAGAATCTACCACTTATTCTAGTTCAAACCAGAAAACCACCTGTGCCCCATGCTGTGGGGGAAGGTGAAAACTCCCCAGGCTGCCTGCCCATCTGACCTGGGGGCAAATTCCTTCCTGACCAAAGATTGGTGATCAGTTAGACCAGTGGTTCTCCAACTTTTGTACTGGAGACCCCTTTCACATAGCAAGCTTCTGAGTGCGACCCCCCTTAATACATTAAAAACACTTTTTTAATATATTTAACACCATTATAAATGCCGGAGGCAAAGTGGGGTTTGAGGTGGAGGCTGGCAGCTCGCAACCCACCATGAAATAACCTTGCAACCTCCTGAGGGGTCTCAACCCCCACTTTGAGAACCCCTAAGTTAGACCCTGGGCATGTTCGTGAGACCCACCAACTAGACAGCTGGGAAAGAGTTGTCTGTAGTAACTCAGAGCCCTCCCTAGCTAGAGTCCCGTTGCTGTCTGCAGGAGATCTCTGCTAATAGCAGTGGCAGGTGGGCCATATGCCACAATAGAGAGCCTCATCGTACCATCCACTCCATAACTTTATCAAGATCAGTCTTGGAACAAGTGAGTTTATTTGCCCGCACTAATCTCCTTGGAAAGCCTTTCCTGAACCTTACTCTTCTGAAGTCAAACCACCATATGCAAATTCCCCTGGGATGGGAGGCTTATCAGCCTAAGGATTTGTTAAATTACACACAAGTGACTTTCACTTCCCAGCAAACTCCTGCACTCACCCATTGAGTCCATGTGCAATCGCTAGCAAGAAAGATAACTTTAATGATGTTGATTCTACAGAATTTGGTAGTTCAGATTCCAAACTAAGTCACACGTTGTCAGTTTTCGATAGCTCAGCAATGCTTATATTCCTTCTGCTCAGTCGCTGCATTGCTTGTCCTGTCTCAAGACATACATTAACACCTCCACACTTGGTGGGTAGCCATAGAATGTGAATGGGGAAAGCAAGTCACACATTTGTTGCATAAAAATCAACCACAAGTTTCCCACGTCTCCACATCTCCCCGTCTTGAAAGCGGGCTCAGCCAGGCTGCCAGTGCAGTGCCCCAGGGGAGCCCACACATGTCCTCACATGGCCCCCAAGACTGTAAAACCCCTGGGACTGAAATGAGGACCTGAATCAGCACCTCCCTCCTCCCTTTCATCTGCGAGGGATTGAGGGGAGTGGTGCCCTCTCAGTCCGAGATGTGCCAGTCACCCAGGCTGTCCGCTGGAGTTCCCGCTCACTGGTGGGGGGTGGGGAGCACCCACTCCATCACTGGGGGAGGGCCACACTGCTGTTAATCATGCAGGTCTGTTACCAGCTGAGGGATCCCAAGCCTCTGCAATGGAGACTCTGCATGTCTTCTCCAGAGTCAAATTCCTTCTTCTGCCCATCTCCTCACAGGCCAGGGCCTGGTGACACCAATGGCATCCCGCAGTTGCCCCAGCGAGGTGAGGTTGCACATGCCCCGTTGTGCTCCTGCTCCACTGGATTTGTTCTTTGTCCCACACGCTGAGCTGAGCTGAGCTGTATTTCTTCCCCCACCCCGCTCAGAGGCATGCACTCTTTCACAGACTGGGGGGAGAAATTCCGGCCCTCCTCCTCAAGGCTCCTGCTATCTCTTCAGGAGACATGGCAGCTGTCTTACACTTGACTTCGTCTTGTCCCTCCCTCACGCGTCAGGTGGAGGGCAGCAGTTTCTCTCCAGCTTCAAGAGGAGCCGCGGCCCTGCGCCTGCCGGTGACAGAGAGCACCGAGGCTGCGGGTGTCAGCGCTCTCTGTCTCCGGCAGGCGTGGGGCCGCAGCTTCTCTCCCCTGTTGGGCACCAGGCGGGGGCACATCAATGTCCCGGCGGGTGCCATGGCTTTGGGGACCACTGGTATTAGGCCTTAAAGGGGAGCCAACTTATGATCGCGTTATATGTGATTTCGCGTTATGGCGGGGTGCGTTATTGCGAGGTTTGACTGTATATTTATAAAACTAGATGACCTCTTGAAGTTTCTTCCATCCTGACAGTTCTATCATTCTATCAATGACCACACAGGGGCCCCCACAAGTGCTTGGCCAGATCTTGGAGAAGCTGCCCCATTATCTCTGCCAAGACACCATGGCATCCAAAGACATTGAAAGGAATGTCCACATGGATGAAAGAGAAGGAGTCAACCAAAGAGATTGTCGGCAAACTGTATCACAACAAGATCTAGCTTCTCTAGCTCAAGCAGGTAGGAAAGGTGATGGGGAGAGGGTTCAGTTCCTTTGTGGAGATAGGAACCTCTAACCCTTCCCAGGGGAGAAATGAGCCACCTGCTAATCGGGAAACTGTCAAGGTGTCTCTACTGGCCAAGATCTCTCCTCACACAGATCTCATCATTCACGACCTGAGGTGCCATCTCAGTCTTTCTGGTGCTGATCACCCCCTAGGATGGAAAAGGAGAACTGAACATGAGATGCACCAAAGCACATTGGGGTGTAGCACCCGCCCAGGCCACTCTAGACCAGGAGAGGAGTGGCTGGAACTCAGGTTTCCCACATACCAGACAACACCCCACCCCGCACACACACAGTCTCTCTTTCCCCTCCCCAGACATTGACACGTTCTCCTGAAGGGAAAACCAGCAGCTGGACACAATTCCATTGTTCTGTAAATGTTTAAACTATTTGGGTTTTGTTCCAATGCAAAACAAAAACAGACTTGGAAACCTTGAAAGCTCCTGATAAATAGCTCTAAGAATTTACCCTCATTGTCCAATTTGTGAGCCGTATTTCTAGTCTGAATTGATCTAGCATCTGCTGCTAACCATTGTCTCTTACTATGCCTCTTCCTGCTCGACTGACGGGCTGTAGCCTCAGAGAAATCTCTTCCCCAGGGCGGTGTTTGGAGCCTGGGATCCAGTTGTCCCAGATCATGAGGTACATGCGCCTTTGATCCTTTCCTGGCTTCACTGAGGACACCTCACATAGGTCTCCTGCTGTTCCCGTTCCTGGGGAAGGAACCTGCATTACCCTCCTGCCAGGCCAGCGATTTAGGCTACACTTCCACCTAAAAGCCACTGTGGTGGTCAAGTCTGAGTTTAGTCCTGCACCTGCCACCCTGCTCTATCTGAGGCAGGGACAGAGTTAACCAGTGACCAGCCATCCTGCATACAGCAGAGAATTATTTATTCGGAACAGAAGAATAATTGAGTAAACATATCACAATAAACAGTTCACAACCACGGTTACTACGCAATGCCTGTCTCCCATGAAGGAACCTGGTACGTTTCAAAGTAATTCAGGTTCTCTCGCAGGACCTGGTTCTGTTTGGGTCACACATTGTCAGTTTTTGGATTGGGTGAAAGCCACCCCTCCCCCCTGCCTTGGTCAGGATGGCTATTTTATAACAGTTTACATTCCTTGCCAGTCTCGTGAACCAGGTCTTTCCCACGTAGGTCACCAGTCTGAATCCAACCTGACTCGGAGACTTTGCAGACCACAGAACCTCACCTGCCCACCCCTGCAACAGGGTGGTAACCTCTGGCTGAGCTGTTGAAGTCCTCAGCTATTCATATAAAGATTTCAAGTTACAGAGAATCTACCACTTATTCTAGTTCAAACCAGAAAACCACCTGTGCCCCATGCTGTGGGGGAAGGTGAAAACTCCCCAGGCTGCCTGCCCATCTGACCTGGGGGCAAATTCCTTCCTGACCAAAGATTGGTGATCAGTTAGACCAGTGGTTCTCCAACTTTTGTACTGGAGACCCCTTTCACATAGCAAGCTTCTGAGTGCGACCCCCCTTAATACATTAAAAACACTTTTTTTATATATTTAACACCATTATAAATGCCGGAGGCAAAGTGGGGTTTGAGGTGGAGGCTGGCAGCTCGCAACCCACCATGAAATAACCTTGCAACCCCCTGAGGGGTCTCAACCCCCACTTTGAGAACCCCTAAGTTAGACCCTGGGTATGTTCGTGAGACCCACCAACTAGACAGCTGGGAAAGAGTTGTCTGTAGTAACTCAGAGCCCTCCCTAGCTAGAGTCCCGTTGCTGTCTGCAGGAGATCTCTGCTAATAGCAGTGGCAGGTGGGCCATATGCCACAATAGAGAGCCTCATCGTACCATCCACTCCATAACTTTATCAAGATCAGTCTTGGAACAAGTGAGTTTATTTGCCCGCACTAATCTCCTTGGAAAGCCTTTCCTGAACCTTACTCTTCTGAAGTCAAACCACCATATGCAAATTCCCCTGGGATGGGAGGCTTATCAGCCTAAGGATTTGTTAAATTACACACAAGTGACTTTCACTTCCCAGCAAACTCCTGCACTCACCCATTGAGTCCATGTGCAATCGCTAGCAAGAAAGATAACTTTAATGATGTTGATTCTACAGAATTTGGTAGTTCAGATTCCAAACTAAGTCACACGTTGTCAGTTTTCGATAGCTCAGCAATGCTTATATTCCTTCTGCTCAGTCGCTGCATTGCTTGTCCTGTCTCAAGACATACATTAACACCTCCACACTTGGTGGGTAGCCATAGAATGTGAATGGGGAAAGCAAGTCACACATTTGTTGCATAAAAATCAACCACAAGTTTCCCACGTCTCCACATCTCCCCGTCTTGAAAGCGGGCTCAGCCAGGCTGCCAGTGCAGTGCCCCAGGGGAGCCCACACATGTCCTCACATGGCCCCCAAGACTGTAAAACCCCTGGGACTGAAATGAGGACCTGAATCAGCACCTCCCTCCTCCCTTTCATCTGCGAGGGATTGAGGGGAGTGGTGCCCTCTCAGTCCGAGATGTGCCAGTCACCCAGGCTGTCCGCTGGAGTTCCCGCTCACTGGTGGGGGGTGGGGAGCACCCACTCCATCACTGGGGGAGGGCCACACTGCTGTTAATCATGCAGGTCTGTTACCAGCTGAGGGATCCCAAGCCTCTGCAATGGAGACTCTGCATGTCTTCTCCAGAGTCAAATTCCTTCTTCTGCCCATCTCCTCACAGGCCAGGGCCTGGTGACACCAATGGCATCCCGCAGTTGCCCCAGCGAGGTGAGGTTGCACATGCCCCGTTGTGCTCCTGCTCCACTGGATTTGTTCTTTGTCCCACACGCTGAGCTGAGCTGAGCTGTATTTCTTCCCCCACCCCGCTCAGAGGCATGCACTCTTTCACAGACTGGGGGGAGAAATTCCGGCCCTCCTCCTCAAGGCTCCTGCTATCTCTTCAGGAGACATGGCAGCTGTCTTACACTTGACTTCGTCTTGTCCCTCCCTCACGCGTCAGGTGGAGGGCAGCAGTTTCTCTCCAGCTTCAAGAGGAGCCGCGGCCCTGCGCCTGCCGGTGACAGAGAGCACCGAGGCTGCGGGTGTCAGCGCTCTCTGTCTCCGGCAGGCGTGGGGCCGCAGCTTCTCTCCCCTGTTGGGCACCAGGCGGGGGCACATCAATGTCCCGGCGGGTGCCATGGCTTTGGGGACCACTGGTATTAGGCCTTAAAGGGGAGCCAACTTATGATCGCGTTATATGTGATTTCGCGTTATGGCGGGGTGCGTTATTGCGAGGTTTGACTGTATATTTATAAAACTAGATGACCTCTTGAAGTTTCTTCCATCCTGACAGTTCTATCATTCTATCAATGACCACACAGGGACCCCCACAAGTGCTTGGCCAGATCTTGGAGAAGCTGCCCCATTATCTCTGCCAAGACACCATGGCATCCAAAGACATTGAAAGGAATGTCCACATGGATGAAAGAGAAGGAGTCAACCAAAGAGATTGTCGGCAAACTGTATCACAACAAGATCTAGCTTCTCTAGCTCAAGCGGGTAGGAAAGGTGATGGGGAGAGGGTTCAGTTCCTTTGTGGAGATAGGAACCTCTAACCCTTCCCAGGGGAGAAATGAGCCACCTGCTAATCGGGAAACTGTCAAGGTGTCTCTACTGGCCAAGATCTCTCCTCACACAGATCTCATCATTCACGACCTGAGGTGCCATCTCAGTCTTTCTGGTGCTGATCACCCCCTAGGATGGAAAAGGAGAACTGAACATGAGATGCACCAAAGCACATTGGGGTGTAGCACCCGCCCAGGCCACTCTAGACCAGGAGAGGAGTGGCTGGAACTCAGGTTTCCCACATACCAGACAACACCCCACCCCGCACACACACAGTCTCTCTTTCCCCTCCCCAGACATTGACACGTTCTCCTGAAGGGAAAACCAGCAGCTGGACACAATTCCATTGTTCTGTAAATGTTTAAACTATTTGGGTTTTGTTCCAATGCAAAACAAAAACAGACTTGGAAACCTTGAAAGCTCCTGATAAATAGCTCTAAGAATTTACCCTCATTGTCCAATTTGTGAGCCGTATTTCTAGTCTGAATTGATCTAGCATCTGCTGCTAACCATTGTCTCTTACTATGCCTCTTCCTGCTCGACTGACGGGCTGTAGCCTCAGAGAAATCTCTTCCCCAGGGCGGTGTTTGGAGCCTGGGATCCAGTTGTCCCAGATCATGAGGTACATGCGCCTTTGATCCTTTCCTGGCTTCACTGAGGACACCTCACATAGGTCTCCTGCTGTTCCCGTTCCTGGGGAAGGAACCTGCATTACCCTCCTGCCAGGCCAGCGATTTAGGCTACACTTCCACCTAAAAGCCACTGTGGTCAAGTCTGAGTTTAGTCCTGCACCTGCCACCCTGCTCTATCTGAGGCAGGGACAGAGTTAACCAGTGACCAGCCATACTGCATACAGCAGAGAATTATTTATTCGGAACAGAAGAATAATTGAGTAAACATATCACAATAAACAGTTCACAACCACGGTTACTACGCAATGCCTGTCTCCCATGAAGGAACCTGGTACGTTTCAAAGTAATTCAGGTTCTCTCGCAGGACCTGGTTCTGTTTGGGTCACACATTGTCAGTTTTTGGATTGGGTGAAAGCCACCCCTCCCCCCTGCCTTGGTCAGGATGGCTATTTTATAACAGTTTACATTCCTTGCCAGTCTCGTGAACCAGGTCTTTCCCACGTAGGTCACCAGTCTGAATCCAACCTGACTCGGAGACTTTGCAGACCACAGAACCTCACCTGCCCACCCCTGCAACAGGGTGGTAACCTCTGGCTGAGCTGTTGAAGTCCTCAGCTATTCATATAAAGATTTCAAGTTACAGAGAATCTACCACTTATTCTAGTTCAAACCAGAAAACCACCTGTGCCCCATGCTGTGGGGGAAGGTGAAAACTCCCCAGGCTGCCTGCCCATCTGACCTGGGGGCAAATTCCTTCCTGACCAAAGATTGGTGATCAGTTAGACCAGTGGTTCTCCAACTTTTGTACTGGAGACCCCTTTCACATAGCAAGCTTCTGAGTGCGACCCCCCTTAATACATTAAAAACACTTTTTTTATATATTTAACACCATTATAAATGCCGGAGGCAAAGTGGGGTTTGAGGTGGAGGCTGGCAGCTCGCAACCCACCATGAAATAACCTTGCAAACCCCTGAGGGGTCTCCACCCCCACTTTGAGAACCCCTAAGTTAGACCCTGGGCATGTTCGTGAGACCCACCAACTAGACAGCTGGGAAAGAGTTGTCTGTAGTAACTCAGAGCCCTCCCTAGCTAGAGTCCCGTCGCTGTCTGCAGGAGATCTCTGCTAATAGCAGTGGCAGGTGGGCCATATGCCACAATAGAGAGCCTCATCGTACCATCCACTCCATAACTTTATCAAGATCAGTCTTGGAACAAGTGAGTTTATTTGCCCGCACTAATCTCCTTGGAAAGCCTTTCCTGAACCTTACTCTTCTGAAGTCAAACCACCATATGCAAATTCCCCTGGGATGGGAGGCTTATCAGCCTAAGGATTTGTTAAATTACACACAAGTGACTTTCACTTCCCAGCAAACTCCTGCACTCACCCATTGAGTCCGCGTGCAATCGCTAGCAAGAAAGATAACTTTAATGATGTTGATTCTACAGAATTTGGTAGTTCATGATTCCAAACTAAGTCACATGTTGTCAGTTTTCGATAGCTCAGCAATGCTTATATTCCTTCCGCTCAGTCGCTGCATTGCTTGTCCTGTCTCAAGACATACATTAACACCTCCACACTTGGTGGGTAGCCATAGAATGTGAATGGGGAAAGCAAGTCACACATTTATTGCATAAAAATCAACCACAAGTTTCCCACGTCTCCACATCTCCCCGTCTTGAAAGCGGGCTCAGCCAGGCTGCCAGTGCAGTGCCCCAGGGGAGCCCACACATGTCCTCACATGGCCCCCAAGACTGTAAAACCCCTGGGACTGAAATGAGGACCTGAATCAGCACCTCCCTCCTCCCTTTCATCTGCGAGGGATTGAGGGGAGTGGTGCCCTCTCAGTCCGAGATGTGCCAGTCACCCAGGCTGTCCGCTGGAGTTCCCGCTCACTGGTGGGGGGTGGGGAGCACCCACTCCATCACTGGGGGAGGGCCACACTGCTGTTAATCATGCAGGTCTGTTACCAGCTGAGGGATCCCAAGCCTCTGCAATGGAGACTCTGCATGTCTTCTCCAGAGTCAAATTCCTTCTTCTGCCCATCTCCTCGCAGGCCAGGGCCTGGTGACACCAATGGCATCCCGCAGTTGCCCCAGCGAGGTGAGGTTGCACATGCCCCGTTGTGCTCCTGCTCCACTGGATTTGTTCTTTGTCCCACACGCTGAGCTGAGCTGAGCTGTATTTCTTCCCCCACCCCGCTCAGAGGCATGCACTCTTTCACAGACTGGGGGGAGAAATTCCGGCCCTCCTCCTCAAGGCTCCTGCTATCTCTTCAGGAGACATGGCAGCTGTCTTACACTTGACTTCGTCTTGTCCCTCCCTCACGCGTCAGGTGGAGGGCAGCAGTTTCTCTCCAGCTTCAAGAGGAGCCGCGGCCTTGCGCCTGCCGGTGACAGAGAGCACCGAGGCTGCGGGTGTCGGCGCTCTCTGTCTCCGGCAGGCGTGGGGCCGCAGCTTCTCTCCCCGTTTGGGCACCAGGCGGGGGCACATCAATGTCCCGGCGGGTGCCATGGCTTTGGGGACCACTGGTATTAGGCCTTAAAGGGGAGCCAACTTATGATCGCGTTATATGTGATTTCGCGTTATGGCGGGGTGCGTTATTGCGAGGTTTGACTGTATATTTATAAAACTAGATGACCTCTTGAAGTTTCTTCCATCCTGACAGTTCTATCATTCTATCAATGACCACACAGGGGCCCCCACAAGTGCTTGGCCAGATCTTGGAGAAGCTGCCCCATTATCTCTGCCAAGACACCATGGCATCCAAAGACATTGAAAGGAATGTCCACATGGATGAAAGAGAAGGAGTCAACCAAAGAGATTGTCGGCAAACTGTATCACAACAAGATCTAGCTTCTCTAGCTCAAGCGGGTAGGAAAGGTGATGGGGAGAGGGTTCAGTTCCTTTGTGGAGATAGGAACCTCTAACCCTTCCCAGGAGAGAAATGAGCCACCTGCTAATCGGGAAACTGTCAAGGTGTCTCTACTGGCCAAGATCTCTTCTCACACAGATCTCATCATTCAGGACCTGAGGTGCCATCTCACTCTTTCTGGTGCTGATCACCCCCTAGGATGGAAAAGGAGAACTGAACATGAGATGCACCAGAGCACATTGGGGTGTAGCACCCGCCCAGGCCACTCTAGACCAGGAGAGGAGTGGCTGGAACTCAGGTTTCCCACATACCAGACCACACCCCACCCCGCACACACACAGTCTCTCTTTCCCCTCCCCAGACATTGACACGTTCTCCTGAAGGGAAAACCAGCAGCTGGACACAATTCCATTGTTCTGTAAATGTTTAAACTATTTGGGTTTTGTTCCAATGCAAAACAAAAACAGACTTGGAAACCTTGAAAGCTCCTGATAAATAGCTCTAAGAATTTACCCTCATTGTCCAATTTGTGAGCCGTATTTCTAGTCTGAATTGATCTAGCATCTGCTGCTAACCATTGTCTCTTACTATGCCTCTTCCTGCTCGACTGACGGGCTGTAGCCTCAGAGAAATCTCTTCCCCAGGGCGGTGTTTGGAGCCTGGGATCCAGTTGCCCCAGATCATGAGGTACATGTGCCTTTGATCCTTTCCTGGCTTCACTGAGGACACCTCACATAGGTCTCCTGCTGTTCCCGTTCCTGGGGAAGGAACCTGCATTACCCTCCTGCCAGGCCAGCGATTTAGGCTACACTTCCACCTAAAAGCCACTGTGGTCAAGTCTGAGTTTAGTCCAGCACCTGCCACCCTGCTCTATCCGAGGCAGGGACAGAGTTAACTAGTGACCAGCCATCCTGCATACAGCAGAGAATTATTTATTCGGAACAGAAGAATAATTGAGTAAACATATCACAATAAACAGTTCACAACCATGCTTACTACGCAATGCCTGTCTCCCATGAAGGAACCTGGTACGTTTCAAAGTAATTCAGGTTCTCTCGCAGGACCTGGTTCTGTTTGGGTCACACATTGTCAGTTTTTGGATTGGGTGAAAGCCACCCCTCCCCCCTGCCTTGGTCAGGATGGCTATTTTATAACATTTTACATTCCTTGCCAGTCTCGTGAACCAGGTCTTTCCCACGTAGGTCACCAGTCTGAATCCAACCTGACTCGGAGACTTTGCAGACCACAGAACCTCACCCGCCCACCCCTGCAACAGGGTGGTAACCTCTGGCTGAGCTGTTGAAGTCCTCAGCTATTCATATAAAGATTTCAAGTTACAGAGAATCTACCACTTATTCTAGTTCAAACCAGAAAACCACCTGTGCCCCATGCTGTGGGGGAAGGTGAAAACTCCCCAGGCTGCCTGCCCATCTGACCTGGGGGCAAATTCCTTCCTGACCAAAGATTGGTGATCAGTTAGACCAGTGGTTCTCCAACTTTTGTACTGGAGACCCCTTTCGCACAGCAAGCTTCTGAGTGCGACCCCCCTTAATACATTAAAAACACTTTTTTTATATATTTAACACCATTATAAATGCCGGAGGCAAAGTGGGGTTTGAGGTGGAGGCTGGCAGCTCGCAACCCACCATGAAATAACCTTGCAACCCCCTGAGGGGTCTCAACCCCCACTTTGAGAACCCCTAAGTTAGACCCTGGGCATGTTCGTGAGACCCACCAACTAGACAGCTGGGAAAGAGTTGTCTGTAGTAACTCAGAGCCCTCCCTAGCTAGAGTCCCGTCGCTGTCTGCAGGAGATCTCTGCTAATAGCAGTGGCAGGTGGGCCATATGCCACAATAGAGAGCCTCATCGTACCATCCACTCCATAACTTTATCAAGATCAGTCTTGGAACAAGTGAGTTTATTTGCCCGCACTAATCTCCTTGGAAAGCCTTTCCTGAACCTTACTCTTCTGAAGTCAAACCACCATATGCAAATTCCCCTGGGATGGGAGGCTTATCAGCCTAAGGATTTGTTAAATTACACACAAGTGACTTTCACTTCCCAGCAAACTCCTGCACTCACCCATTGAGTCCACGTGCAATCGCTAGCAAGAAAGATAACTTTAATGATGTTGATTCTACAGAATTTGGTAGTTCATGATTCCAAACTAAGTCACATGTTGTCAGTTTTCGATAGCTCAGCAATGCTTATATTCCTTCCGCTCAGTCGCTGCATTGCTTGTCCTGTCTCAAGACATACATTAACACCTCCACACTTGGTGGGTAGCCATAGAATGTGAATGGGGAAAGCAAGTCACACATTTGTTGCATAAAAATCAACCACAAGTTTCCCACGTCTCCACATCTCCCCGTCTTGAAAGCGGGCTCAGCCAGGCTGCCAGTGCAGTGCCCCAGGGGAGCCCACACATGTCCTCACATGGCCCCCAAGACTGTAAAACCCCTGGGACTGAAATGAGGACCTGAATCAGCACCTCCCTCCTCTCTTTCATCTGCGAGGGATTGAGGGGAGTGGTGCCCTCTCAGTCCGAGATGTGCCAGTCACCCAGGCTGTCCGCTGGAGTTCCCGCTCACTGGTGGGGGGTGGGGAGCACCCACTCCATCACTGGGGGAGGGCCACACTGCTGTTAATCATGCAGGTCTGTTACCAGCTGAGGGATCCCAAGCCTCTGCAATGGAGACTCTGCATGTCTTCTCCAGAGTCAAATTCCTTCTTCTGCCCATCTCCTCACAGGCCAGGGCCTGGTGACACCAATGGCATCCCGCAGTTGCCCCAGCGAGGTGAGGTTGCACATGCCCCGTTGTGCTCCTGCTCCACTGGATTTGTTCTTTGTCCCACACGCTGAGCTGAGCTGAGCTGTATTTCTTCCCCCACCCCGCTCAGAGGCATGCACTCTTTCACAGACTGGGGGGAGAAATTCCGGCCCTCCTCCTCAAGGCTCCTGCTACCTCTTCAGGAGACATGGCAGCTGTCTTACACTTGACTTCGTCTTGTCCCTCCCTCACGCGTCAGGTGGAGGGCAGCAGTTTCTCTCCAGCTTCAAGAGGAGCCGCGGCCCTGCGCCTGCCGGTGACAGAGAGCACCGAGGCTGCGGGTGTCGGCGCTCTCTGTCTCCGGCAGGCGTGGGGCCGCAGCTTCTCTCCCCGTTTGGGCACCAGGCGGGGGCACATCAATGTCCCGGCGGGTGCCATGGCGTTGGGGACCACTGGTATTAGGCCTTAAAGGGGAGCCAACTTATGATCGCGTTATATGTGATTTCGCGTTATGGCGGGGTGCGTTATTGCGAGGTTTGACTGTATATTTATAAAACTAGATGACCTCTTGAAGTTTCTTCCATCCTGACAGTTCTATCATTCTATCAATGACCACACAGGGGCCCCCACAAGTGCTTGGCCAGATCTTGGAGAAGCTGCCCCATTATCTCTGCCAAGACACCATGGCATCCAAAGACATTGAAAGGAATGTCCACATGGATGAAAGAGAAGGAGTCAACCAAAGAGATTGTCGGCAAACTGTATCACAACAAGATCTAGCTTCTCTAGCTCAAGCGGGTAGGAAAGGTGATGGGGAGAGGGTTCAGTTCCTTTGTGGAGATAGGAACCTCTAACCCTTCCCAGGGGAGAAATGAGCCACCTGCTAATCGGGAAACTGTCGAGGTGTCTCTACTGGCCAAGATCTCTCCTCACACAGATCTCATCATTCAGGACCTGAGGTGCCATCTCAGTCTTTCTGGTGCTGATCACCCCCTAGGATGGAAAAGGAGAACTGAACATGAGATGCACCAGAGCACATTGGGGTGTAGCACCCGCCCAGGCCACTCTAGACCAGGAGAGGAGTGGCTGGAACTCAGGTTTCCCACATACCAGACCACACCCCACCCCGCACATACACAGTTCTCTTTCCCCTCCCCAGACATTGACACGTTCTCCTGAAGGGAAAACCAGCAGCTGGACACAATTCCATTGCTCTGTAAATGTTTAAACTATTTGGGTTTTGTTCCAATGCAAAACAAAAACAGACTTGGAAACCTTGAAAGCTCCTGATAAATAGCTCTAAGAATTTACCCTCATTGTCCAATTTGTGAGCCGTATTTCTAGTCTGAATTGATCTAGCATCTGCTGCTAACCATTGTCTCTTACTATGCCTCTTCCTGCTCGACTGACGGGCTGTAGCCTCAGAGAAATCTCTTCCCCAGGGCGGTGTTTGGAGCCTGGGATCCAGTTGTCCCAGATCATGAGGTACATGTGCCTTTGATCCTTTCCTGGCTTCACTGAGGACACCTCACATAGGTCTCCTGCTGTTCCCGTTCCTGGGGAAGGAACCTGCATTACCCTCCTGCCAGGCCAGCGATTTAGGCTACACTTCCACCTAAAAGCCACTGTGGTCAAGTCTGAGTTTAGTCCAGCACCTGCCACCCTGCTCTATCCGAGGTAGGGACAGAGTTAACCAGTGACCAGCCATCCTGCATACAGCAGAGAATTATTTATTCAGAACAGAAGAATAATTGAGTAAACATATCACAATAAACAGTTCACAACCACGCTTACTACGCAATACCTGTCTCCCATGAAGGAACCTGGTACGTTTCAAAGTAATTCAGGTTCTCTCGCAGGACCTGGTTCTGTTTGGGTCACACATTGTCAGTTTTTGGATTGGGTGAAAGCCACCCCTCCCCCCTGCCTTGGTCAGGATGGCTATTTTATAACATTTTACATTCCTTGCCAGTCTCGTGAACCAGGTCTTTCCCACGTAGGTCACCAGTCTGAATCCAACCTGACTCGGAGACTTTGCAGACCACAGAACCTCACCCGCCCACCCCTGCAACAGGGTGGTAACCTCTGGCTGAGCTGTTGAAGTCCTCAGCTATTCATATAAAGATTTCAAGTTACAGAGAATCTACCACTTATTCTAGTTCAAACCAGAAAACCACCTGTGCCCCATGCTGTGGGGGAAGGTGAAAACTCCCCAGGCTGCCTGCCCATCTGACCTGGGGGCAAATTCCTTCCTGACCAAAGATTGGTGATCAGTTAGACCAGTGGTTCTCCAACTTTTGTACTGGAGACCCCTTTCACATAGCAAGCTTCTGAGTGCGACCCCCCTTAATACATTAAAAACACTTTTTTAATATATTTAACACCATTATAAATGCCGGAGGCAAAGTGGGGTTTGAGGTGGAGGCTGGCAGCTCGCAACCCACCATGAAATAACCTTGCAACCCCCTGAGGGGTCTCAACCCCCACTTTGAGAACCCCTAAGTTAGACCCTGGGCATGTTCGTGAGACCCACCAACTAGACAGCTGGGAAAGAGTTGTCTGTAGTAACTCAGAGCCCTCCCTAGCTAGAGTCCCGTCGCTGTCTGCAGGAGATCTCTGCTAATAGCAGTGGCAGGTGGGCCATATGCCACAATAGAGAGCCTCATCGTACCATCCACTCCATAACTTTATCAAGATCAGTCTTGGAACAAGTGAGTTTATTTGCCCGCACTAATCTCCTTGGAAAGCCTTTCCTGAACCTTACTCTTCTGAAGTCAAACCACCATATGCAAATTCCCCTGGGATGGGAGGCTTATCAGCCTAAGGATTTGTTAAATTACACACAAGTGACTTTCACTTCCCAGCAAACTCCTGCACTCACCCATTGAGTCCACGTGCAATCGCTAGCAAGAAAGATAACTTTAATGATGTTGATTCTACAGAATTTGGTAGTTCATGATTCCAAACTAAGTCACACGTTGTCAGTTTTCGATAGCTCAGCAATGCTTATATTCCTTCCGCTCAGTCGCTGCATTGCTTGTCCTGTCTCAAGACATACATTAACACCTCCACACTTGGTGGGTAGCCATAGAATGTGAATGGGGAAAGCAAGTCACACATTTGTTGCATAAAAATCAATCACAAGTTTCCCACGTCTCCACATCTCCCCGTCTTGAAAGCGGGCTCAGCCAGGCTGCCAGTGCAGTGCCCCAGGGGAGCCCACACATGTCCTCACATGGCCCCCAAGACTGTAAAACCCCTGGGACTGAAATGAGGACCTGAATCAGCACCTCCCTCCTCCCTTTCATCTGCGAGGGATTGAGGGGAGTGGTGCCCTCTCAGTCCGAGATGTGCCAGTCACCCAGGCTGTCCGCTGGAGTTCCCGCTCACTGGTGGGGGTTGGGGAGCACCCACTCCATCACTGGGGGAGGGCCACACTGCTGTTAATCATGCAGGTCTGTTACCAGCTGAGGGATCCCAAGCCTCTGCAATGGAGACTCTGCATGTCTTCTCCAGAGCCAAATTCCTTCTTCTGCCCATCTCCTCGCAGGCCAGTGCCTGGTGACACCCGTGGCATCCCGCAGTTGCCCCAGCGAGGTGAGGTTGCACATGCCCCGTTGTGCTCCTGCTCCACTGGATTTGTTCTTTGTCCCACACGCTGAGCTGAGCTGAGCTGTATTTCTTCCCCCACCCCGCTCAGAGGCATGCACTCTTTCACAGACTGGGGGGAGAAATTCCGGCCCTCCTCCTCAAGGCTCCTGCTACCTCTTCAGGAGACATGGCAGCTGTCTTACACTTGACTTTGTCTTATCCCTCCCTCACGTGGGTGTCACAGGACTGGCAGAAACTACTTAGTTGCCTCAGATTCCCAACTTGCAGCCGGAGTCTCAGCCACAACCTTGATCTGCTCTGCCTCCATTTCCCTGGTAAGGGCAGGCAAAGATCTGTACCCCCTGGCCATGGCTACAGGACATAGGCAATGCACTTTTGCATCAGTGAAATTTCTGGTGTGGGAGCTGATGGAGGTGTTACCTGCCCCTCCCCTCAGTCTCAGGGATCAGCTACATAAGCTGGGAAGGTAAATTGACCTTCACCCTGCTTCCTTTTCATTACAGGAATGGGGAACATGGCCTCCCAACACAAATTTCTCCCGGCCAGCTACTTCATTTGCATGGGCACTATAACTAACTAGCTATATTACTACCGCAGTCAGCGGAACTGAAACAGTCCAGAGAGTGTCACATAGGTAGTTTTTGCTCAATCTTCAGGTGCCTCTTTAATCTAATCATATCCACACATCAAATCAAAACTACTGAAATATTTTGCTTCTGATATTTTATCCTGTACATCTGCTGTGGGGGGAAGTGGGTAGCCATCTTGAACAGTCTGTGAATTAACTCAGTGCATGTCCTCAAGTCTCCATTGGGCTTTTTCACAATTACAACTGGTGAAGCCCAAGGTAATGTAGATTACTCAATCAGGACATCCTCCAGCAGGTCACTTAGTTTCTCTTTCACTGCTACCTTATGCCAGGGGAATCCAAGCTGGGAGCTGCCTCACAGGAACACTCCAGGGTTTAAACAGGGTCTGATGTTCCACCAATCACAGCTCCCAAGCCCTTCGTTACTCTGGGGGAACACAATAGCATCTCGCAAGAGCAGCTGTTCTAATGGTTTCCTCTCGTTGCCTTCTACGGATGCCTCTGGCAAGTCAGCTCACTAGTGCCATTCTGTGCCCTGTTCTGGTGGCCACAGTTTGAGAAGGATGTTGATAAATTGGGGAGGGTTCAGAGAAGAGCCACACGAATGAATAAAGGATTAGAAAACCTGCCTTCTAGTGCTAGACTCAAGGAGCTCTACCTAGTAACCTTAACAAAGAGAAGGTTAAGGGGTTACTTGATCACAGTCGGTAAGTACCTGCACAGGGAACAAATATTTGACACTGGGCTCTTCAATCAGCAGACAAAGGCTTAACACAATCCAATGGCTGGGAGCTGAGGTTAGACAAAGTCAAACTGGAAATAAGGAGCAGATTTTTAACAGCAAGGGTCATTAACCATTGGAACAATTTACCGAGGCTCAGGGTGATTCTCCCTCACTGGCCATTTTTAAATCAAGCCTGGATGTTTTTGAAAAGATCTGCAGGAATTATTTTGGGGCAGTTCTATGGCCTGTGTTCTACAGGAGCTCAGACTAGAAGATCACCATGGTCCCTTCTGTCCCTGGAATCTATGAATGTAGCTCTTTTACTGACTGGATGCTCCACAGCTCCTGAGTTCTGCTCCTGAGTTCTGAGCAGGGCCGGCTCCAGGGAACTATGATTGGTGGAACATCAGACCCTGTTTAAACCCTGGAGTGTTCCTGTGAGGCAGCTCCCAGCTTGGATTCCTCTGGCATAAGGTAGCAGTGAAAGAGAAATTAAGTGGCATGCTGGAGGGTGTCCTGATTGAGTAATCTCTGCCTGTTGGTATGCATACTTCCACCTTTTCATGTTCTCTGTATGTATAAATATCCCCTGTCTGTGTGTTCCATTCTATGCATCGAAAGAAGTGAGCTGCAGCTCACGAAAGCTCATGCTAAAATAAATTTGTTAGTCTTTAAGGTGCCACAAGTACTCCTGTTCTTTTTGCGGATACAGACTAACACGGCTGCTACTATGAAACCTACATTACCTTGGGCTTCACCAATTGTAATTGTGAAAAAGCCCAAAGTAGATTTGAGGATATGCACTGACTTAATTCACAGATTGTTCAAGATGGCTACCCACTTCCCCCCACAGCAGATGTACAGGATAAAATGTCAGAAGCAAAATATTTCAGTAGTTTTGATTTGGTGTCTGGATATGATCAGATTAAAGAGGCACCTGAGAACTAAGTAAAAACTGCCTGTGTGACACTCTCTGGACTGTTTCAGTTCTGCAGAAAGCCTTTCACACTCATTCAGCAAGAAAGTTTCAGAGGGGAGAAAATTATCTAACCCAAGTTTTGAGAACTAAAGATGACTTCATTTGTTTCCACAAAACATGGGGGGAACATCTGGCAGAAATGGAAAGGATTCAAAAGCCGTGAGTGTTCTCCATTGATCAGAGTCATTTCAGGTATGAACACAACAAAACTGTGATTTTCCAACCATCAATATTTCCAGACACATAGTGACAGGTATGTGGGCAGCTCTACCCATGGGCCTTTCTCATAGTTGCTGATGGTGACCTTACTGCATCAACAACTTCTAGTTTCCCTTCTGTGGCTTCTCTCTGATTGGGTAATTCTCTCCAATGACCTTTGCCTCGCCTGCAGAACCACACAGGAAATAGCCTCTTTCATCTGACCCAAGGCACACCTGCAAAGAGCTTGCCTCTGGGCCAGCTCCACTTTTTTCACCACTTTACTGTGACAGATGTGAGACCTGGGAAGCACAGAATTGTAGAAATGTAGGGATAAAAGGGAGAAGTCACTAAGCCCAGCCCCTAGCTCTGAGGCAGGACTACATAAACCTAGAGGATTCCCAACAGCTGTTTGTCCAACCTGTTCTTAAAAACCTCCAGTGATGGGGATTCCACAACCTCCTTCGGAAGCTTGTTCCAGAGCTTAAACTACCCTTATAGTTAGAAAGATTTTTGTAATATCGAACGTAAATCTCCCCTTCAGCAGATTTAACCCACTATTTCTTATCTGACCTCCACTGCACTTGGAGAACAATGGGTCAATGACCTCTTTAAACAGCCCTTACCATATTGGAAGCAGGAAGCCTATGTGTAGCAGGTCCCCCCTCACTCTTCTTTTCTCAAGACTAAACATACCCAGTTGTTTAAACCTTTCCTCATAGCTCAGGTTTTCTAAACCTTTCATCATTTTTGTTGCTCTCATCTGGACTCTAATTTGTTCGCCTCTTTCCTAAAGTGTGGTGTCCAGAACTGGATATTGTACTCCACCTGAGGCCTCACCTGTGCCAAGTAGAGTGGGGAAATGATCTCCCATGTCTTACATGACTGTCCTGTAAATACACCCCATATTTGAATGAGCTTTTTTTGCAATTGCTGTCCATTGTCGACTCATCTTCAATTTGTGATTCACTATAACCTTTTCAGCAGTATAACCTTCTAGCCAGTTATTCCCCATTTTGTAGTTGTGCATTTGATTTGTCCTTCCTAAGTGAAGCACTTTGCACTTAACTTTATTGAATTTCATCTTGTTGAATTCAGACCAATTCTCCAATTTATCAAAGTTGTTCTGAATTCTAAACCTGTCCTCCAAAGTGTTTGCAACCCCTCCCAGTGTGGTGTTGTCTTCAAATTTTATAAACATACTCTCCATTATCCAAGTCAGTAATGAAAATATTGACTAGTATCAGACCCACAACTGACCCCTGCAGGACCCCAGTAGATGTGTCCTCCCAGTTTGACAGCACACCATTCATAATTACTCTTTGAGAATGGTCTCTCCACCAGCTGTGCACCCACCTTATAGGAATTATAGCATGAAGACTTGAAATATTGAAATGAGCCAGACTGGCATGGACTTTTGTGACAATAAGTGGGAAATGTGTTTTCAGGGTCCTGGCTTGCTGAGTGGGTTCCCTGAGGACTCCCTGAGGAGTGGTTAATGGAAATTCCCCAACAACTGCTATGTAAATCTCAGACTTTGAAGCTTCATCCCCAGAGAGGAGCCAATTGATGGGTCTTAGCTTTTCAGGGGGCCAGAGATCAAAGGTATAAGCTATATACCAGGGGTGCCCAAACATACCAACCCTCCAGGCCACATACAATAATCTTGAGAAGTATGAGAGCCAGGTGCGCCTGCCGGGGCTTGGGGCTTCAGTCCTACTCCTGCTGAAGCCCTGAGCCCTGGAAGGCGTGCCCTACAGGGTTGAAGCCCTGAAACCCCACTCCCCACTGGGCAGAAGACCCAAACCCACCAGCCCACCTCAGGGCAGAAGCCCCGAGCTTCCCTCCCTCAGTCTGTTAGGCAGAGAATGGTCTGCGGGGGGAGAGGAGGGCTGCGAGCTGCAGTTTCACTGTAAAAGAACCGCATGCGGCTCGTGAGCTGCGGTTGGGCCACCCCTGCTCCATACAGAAAGAGATGAACTGTGCCAGGTTGTTCTTCCTGAAGTGAAACGTGACATGAACTTGTAACGAAGGGAGTGAGTTGGGGGAGAAAAGTGCAGTTAACCCTTAAACTGTGACAAAAGCAATCATTGCTTGAAGTGCTGCATCAGGTACAAAGGAGTCACCTCAAGGCTGGGAATTAACAGCTGAAATCTTTAAGGAACACCCAATTTCTGCTTCCACATTTTGAACTCTGCATGTAATCTGCTTCAGAGGTTGATCCAGGATGTTACCTTCCTTCACCAGCAGGTTATGAAGTTCCCCTGTTAAACGGTTTATAAACTGGCTTTTCACACAGGATTCTCTCACAGCTTCCAACCAGGCATAGACCCCTCTTTGCATTCCCAGTTCCAGATTCAGCCCAGAAGGTTCTGTTTCACTCAAGCCACTTCTCAGCCAGGGTGGGGCAGAGAAAGCCCTATCTAATAGTCTCCTCAATGCACACAAATAGCTATGCAGGGGTTCCCCTCTCTGCTTCCTCCTGGCTGACGATTCCTTCTGTTTCCCAAACAGAAGTCATCTCTGGCCTCCTGCCCCAGGGCACCCTGCCTGCTTCACCCCAAATTCCTCATCTCCCGCCCAGCCCCATGCCCCGCAACCCCTCCCACCTCCCAACCCTCTGTCCCAGCCCAGAGCCTGCATCAAGCACCAAACCCCCTCCCACATCTAGCACCCGAAATCCCCTCCTACACCCCCTCTTGCACCCCAAGTCCCATCCGAGCCCAGAGCCTGCATCCAGTACAAAAACTCCCTCCCAGAGTCCTCACCCAAACTCTTTCTCAGAGCCTGCACCGCAACGCCCCCCCCTGCGCCAAACTTCCTTCCCGAGTCTGCACCCCACACCTCCTCCTGCACCAGCCCAGAGCCTGCACCCAGCACCCAAACTCTGTCCCAGAGCACACACTCCTCCAGCACCCTAACTTCCTCCCAGAGCCTGCACCTCAAACCCCCTCCTGCACCCAAACTCCCTCCCAGGGTCTTAGGCAGGTGTGGGGGGAGGAGGGGCGGGATTTGAACCCATTCTGGGCATCATCAAAAATTATACCAACCTGCCACCCCTGTCTGCCACCAGTTGTAACAGCTGCTTATGGAATCACAGGGATTTTTTGGAACATTGCAAGTATCAATTCCAGCATACCACACAGGAGTAATACTTCATAGAATCATAGAAGTTTAGGGTTGGGAGAGACCTCAGGAGGTCATCTAGTCCAACCCCCTGCTCAAAGCAGGACCAACCCCAATGAAATCATCCCAGGCAGGGCTTTGTCAAGCTGGGCCTTAAAAGCCTCTAAGAATGGAGATTCCACCGCAACCCTCACTAACTCATTCCAGTGCTTCACCATCCTCCTAGTGAAAATGTTTTTCCTAATATCCAAGCTAGAGATCCCCCACTGCAACTTGAGACCATTGCTCCTTTTCCTGTCATCTGCTACCACTGAGAACAGCCAAGCTCCATCCTCTTTGGAAACCGCCCCCCCCTTCAGGTAGTTGAAGGCTGCTATCAAATCCCCCCCTCACCCTTCTCTTCTGCAGACTAAATAAGACCAGTTCCCTCAGCTTCTCCTCATAAGTCATGTGCCCCAGCCATCTAATCATTTTTGTTGCAATCTGCTGGACTCCAATTTGTCCACATCCTCTCTGTCACTCTTAGGATTCAGAGTGCAACTCATCTGTATATATGTTTGTTTGCTTTACCCTATAAATAACTCTCTCATTCCTTTTTCCTCCTAATAATCCTTTAAGTTAATTTATTACAGGATTGGCTACAGGCATTGTCTGTGGTTTGAGATCTAAGGCCTGGTCTACACTAGAGGGGGGATCGATCTAAGTTATGCAACTTCAGCTACGTTATTCACGTAGCTGAAGTCGACGTACTTAGATCGACTTACCGTAGTGTCTTCACCACGGTAAGTCAACTGCTGCCGCTCCCTCATCAACTCTGCCTGCGCCTCTTGCCGAGCTGGAGTACAGGAGTTGACGGGAGAGCGCTCGGGGGTCGTTTTATCGTGACTAGACGCGATAAATCGACCCCTTCTGGATCGATCACTGCCCACCGATCCGGCAGGTAGTGAAGACATACATAAGAATGGCCGTACTGGGTCAGACCAAAGGTCCATCCATCCCAGTATCCTGTCTACTGACAGTGGCCAATGCCAGGTGCCCCAGAGAGAGTGAACCTAACAGGTAATGACCAAGTGATCTCTCTCCTGCTGTCCATCACCACCCTCTGACAAACAGAGGCTATGGACACTGTTCCTTAACCTCCATGAATTTATCCAGTTCTCTTTTAAACCCTGTTCTAGTCCTAGCCTTCACAACCTCCTCAGGCAAGGAGTTCCACAGGTTGACTCTGCACTGTGTGAAGAAAAACTTCCTTTTATTTGTTGTAAAACTGCTGCCCATTAATTTCATTTGGTGGCCCCTTGTTCTTATATTAGGGGAACAAGTAAATAACTTTTCCTTATTTACTTTCTCCAAATCACTCATGATTTTATAGACCTCTATCATATCCCCCCTTAGTCTCCCCTTTAATCTCTCCTCATATAGGACCCGTTCCAAACCCCTAATCATTTTAGTTGCCTTTCTCTGAACCTTTTCTAATGCCAGTATATCTTTTTTGAGATGAGGAGACCACTTCTGTACGCAGTATTCAAGATGTGGGCGTACCATGGATTTATGTAAGGACAATAAAATATTCTCCGTCTTATTCTCTGTCCCCTTTTTAATGATTCCGAACATCCTGTTTGCTTTTTTGACCGCCTCTGCACACTGCGTGGATGTCTTCAGAGAACTATCCACAAAGACTCCAATTACTTATTCAGAACAAAACTTTTACAGAGAAAGGATATCATAAACCAATAAACTCTTCATGCCCATGCTTATCACGCACTACCAGTCTGCCACGTAGGACCCCAGTAGGCTTCAAAGAAATTCAGGTTCTCTCACAGGACCTGGTTCCGTTTGGGTCACAATCTAATGTCAGATTTTGGATGGGGTGACAGTGGCCCCGTCCCCATTTCCTCAGTCAGTGGACCATTAGATTATTTTCAGGTCTTTGTTTGTCAGTCTCTTGAACCAGGGTTTTCACATGTAGGTCACCAGTCTGTATCCAGCCTGACTTGGAGACTTTAAGGCCAGACAGGACCAGCCTGATCATATGTACCTAGGGCCCTGGGTAGGCAGAGCTAGCCTGTCCTGCTGAGACCTCACGACTGTTGTTACTTGTGTTAGCTTTGATCAAGCTAGCTCAAAGCGAGCTGCAGTCTGTTTACGCATACTGCAATCACAGCCCCCAGTTGCACTGCAGGGTGCTGGAACAAATTTTATAGTGGGGGTGCTAAGAGTCATTGAACCAAACTGTAAGCCCTGTATACAGGGCCAGTGCAAGACTGTTTTGCGCCCTATGCGAAACTTCCACCTTGTGCCCCCACCCCCGGTCCCCCGCCCTGAGGCTCCCCCCCCCGCGGCAGCTCTCCCCCTCCACCCTGAGACACCCCCCTTGCGGCAGATCCCCACCCTCCACCCTGAGGCATCCCCCCCCACCCCAGCTCACTCATACTCTGTGCACGAGCACAAGCACCCCGAGCACGATTGGCGCCACAAGCTTGGGAGGCGGGAGAAGTGAAGCAGCTCACCCCTGCCCTGCCTCCTCCCCGAGCACGCCGTGGCTGCTTCACTTCTCCCGCATCCCAGGCTTGTGGCGCCAATCAGCGTAGGCACCGTAAGCCTGGGAGGCGGGAGAAGTGAAGCAGCCATGGTGTGCTTGGGGAGGAGGCAGGGCAGGGGTGAGCTGGGGCGGGGAGTTCCCCTGCGTGCCGCCCCCCCTCCTCTTACTTGCTGCAGGCAGCCCTCCCCGCGTTCCCCTGCCCCAGCTCCCTCCACCTAAATGCCAGTGGCGACTGGGGCGGCCGAAGATCTGGCCGCTGCGGTCACTGCCGAAGAAAATGGTGCCCCCCAAATCCCAGTGCCCTAGGCGACTGCCTAGGTTGCCTAAATGGTTGCACCGGCCCTGCCTGTATATAATGGAAACCACTTCAAGCCAAGGGGTGCTGCAGCACTCCCAGCACCTCTAGCTCCAGTTCCTATGTTGCAGTGTAGACGTACCCTTAGTGAGAGCTGTTTCGGTGGAGTGGAGAGGGTGGAAGCCAGACTGGAGGGGCTGCAGGATGAGGATGGAAACGAACAGTCGTAAATGGCTCATTATTTGGGTCCAGCGAAGAAAGGAAGGGAAGGTGATATCCCTGTGATGTACACTTCTCTAGGATTGGTATCTATTATTTATTTTATCTATTTTTGGTCAGGGGAGCAGAGTTTCTACAACTGCTCCAAATTCATAAAACTGTGCGTAAAGCTGAGTGCAATTTTCAGTCCAATAGAACTTCATCAAAATGCAGTTTTGGGGGAGCTGAAACTATTCATGAACCAAGCTGAGCAATGGAGATTTTAATGGCAGAGCAGTGCCTGGCTATTGTGTAAGCATGGTGATGGAAGTGGCTTCTGTTATGTTGCCCAGAAAGCTGAATGGCTTCTGAACTGTCCCAACAACAAGCTTGCACTGCTGTGTCCCCTGAGACCCGTCCGGCATTAGATCTGACGAGCTGCAGACCTTGCCATCTTGAGGTCCCATGGATCGGGGGAGCCCCCACAGGGAGATGCAGAGGTAGAGCTCTGCCCATGCTTGCACGTCACTGCTCCATACACCACAGAATCAGTGAATTTGGGAAAGCACAGCTCATCGTGTGCAGTGCTTTATACTCTTGTGTCCTGCTCTTTGTCCCCCAAGGCCGTGCCAGAACTTCCTCTCGAACCTCATCCTCTCAGTCTCCTTCATGCTCTCCCTGATTGGTAGCTTCCTCTGGGGTGTTCCCTCCTCTCCCAGACCCTTCACACAGCTCTATCTAGGAGGCTTAATTCGGGGATCTGCTGGCCTCTGTCTGCTCTTTCTTTCCTTATCAATCTCTTCTTCCTGGATTAGATGACCTCTGGAGGTCCCTCCAAACTCTACATTTCTATGGTTCTCTGATTTATGGCATCACATAGGGGGCCTCAGAGGTGCTAGAACTGACACTGGAACTAGCTGCCCCATTATCACTGCCAAGACACCCTGGCACTCACAGACAGGTTGAAAGGAATGTTATCATAGATGAAACAGAAGGAATCAGCCAAACAGATCGTGAGCAAACATTGATCACCACAATCTAAAGACAGTGTGAGAGCTCCAGTTTCTAGAGCAGGAGTGGGCAAACTATGGCCCGTTGGCCGGATCCGGCCCACCTGCCGTTTTAATCCAGCCCTTGAGCTCCCACTGGGGTCTGGGGCTTGCCCCGCTCTGGTGCTCCCGCTGGGGAGTAGGTTTGGGGGCCGCTCTGCACGACTCCCGGAACCAGAGGCATGTCCCCCCTCCAGCTCCTACATGTAGGGGCAGTCAGAGGGCTCTGCTCCATACATTGCTCCTGCCCCTGCTCCTGCAGCTCCCAAGTCTTCAGGGCAAATTACAAATTGATCTGGGGCCAGGGACTCGTCCCTTGGGATAGGAAGCAACTTGAATATCTTGTGATTTTTTTGGTCCAAGTGACCATTAATCACTAAGCCCAGCTTGTCTGGGTAGCAAGATAGACTGGTGAGTCTAGGGGGACTGTCTGTGACTCCAGGGTGAGACTGTTTTAGGGATCCAGCAGCTCACATTTGTTACTGGCTTGGTGAAATCTAATTTTACAACATACCAGCAGTGTGGGGTGTCTGCCCTATTTTTTAAAGTCTGCCCTGAGGGAGGCAGCAAGAACGTGAGGCACTCCAAACAGCGCAACACCGTGCTCTAACCACTAGGCACAACCCCTGTTCTAACCACTAGGCTCAGCTGCCCAAGTCCCAGTCTCTGACACAGTCTAGATGGAGCATGATTGTTGCCTCTTTTGCCCTTCCCTTTAGGGAGTCATCTCCACAATTTCCACTGCCTGCTGGAGTTTCTGCCAGGGACCTTGAGATCCTGGACCCTCCTTTCTTTTCTGGTTCTCACACTACAGCAGTTCAGTGAGCTGGGCTTTTGTTAGCCCTGGACAGCTTACTTTTCTCACTGTGTATATCTCAGCCAGCTGAATTTTCTTCAGCTGCTTCATATTCATCTTTTCTGTTTATTCTTCCTTTTTCCTTCCCTGAACAGGCTGGGAGACACTTTTTCTTTGTGCTTTTTCCTCCTACAATACTTGCTTTTGTTGCCGTTGGCACATATTGGCAATTCCTCTTCACTGTCCCAGATCCCACACACACTGCCACTGGGTCACAGTTCCCGAGGTAACTACACCAATGACTCCTTCGTGGCTGGCTGGAGGGCACCCCACTTAGGTCTCAGGCCTCTAGCTGTCACCTTTTTCATGGCAGAACCCACGTTCTTCGCATTCTAAATCAGCGATTTAGGGAACTCCTCCTGCCCTTCATTGGGGTCATTTGAAGAAGCATGTTTACGCTACAGGAGTACAATGGCACAACTGTGGTGCTGCAGATACACTGCTGCAGCTACGCAGCTGTAGCGCTGTCGTGTAAATACGCCCTACACTGACAGAAGGGGCTTTCTGTCCATGTAGGTAATCCACCTCTCCAAGAGGCGGTAGCTGGGTAGATGGAAGAATCCTTTTGTCGAACTAGCTGCATCTACCCTGGGGGTCGGGTCAACCTAACTAGGTCACAGAGGGCACAAAATTTTTCACAGGCCTGAGTGATGAAGCTAGATCGACCTAAATTTTAGGTGTAGACCAGGCCTGAGTTTAGTCCAGCACCTGCCAACCTGCTGTCTGCATTTCCTGATTCATGCAAACACTTGACTGAGATTGACGTTGTCATGGTGGGTATGTGGTTATGATGTAAAAATTGATAGATTTTTAAAATGAGGAACAGGAAGCGGCAGTACTGATGACAGTGAGAAGTCTAAGAAATTGAAAAGACTGGAAACCCCCCATAGTCAGTTCTGTGAAGAATATGTTGCTTTTGAATTCACATCTACAAATAGCAATCCACATGGACCTTTGTGTTTCCTTGAGGGAAAATCTTTATCCAATAACTGTATGAAGCCGGCGTATTTTCAACAACATTTGAAGATAAACACCCTGTGCATACAAGTGAGCCAGTAGAATTTTTTTAAAGAAAGTTTTCTGAGTCCAGACTTGCCAGCTCAAATGAAAAAAGCTTCAATTGTTTCTACAAAAGTACTCAAAGCTTCATATGCTGTCTCCTTTCTTGTTGCAGACCAAAGAAGCTGCACCAAAGAGCCATGTAGGTAATTACTGACTGTAAGTTAGGCATGTGTGTTTTGTATAATATAATGCTCAACAGCAAGTACAAACGTATGCATGCATCTTAGCTATAAAACTAGTTTGAATGTATGCTTAGGGTGGTTTATACAAGATGGCTTGAATGTATGCTTAATTGTTTTGGGATGGGTTGATGCTGGTACTGTGCACTTGTGTGCGTTGAGGGGGATAAAAAGTGTAATCAACTTCATAAAATAGTTTAAACTAAGCCTTCATTTTGTCTGCATGGGGTGTATTAGCCAATTTTACATTATTAGATTTCTTTGAAGTTAGGCTGTCTGTATATGCATGCTTGGTATAAAATAATGCTGAAAAACAAGTATGAATGTGTGTGTGAATGGGTGACTTATCTATAAAACACGTAGTGAGGTGGTGTGGCCTCCCTCCAAGGCTAACAGGGAGGAACCAGTCCCTGCCCTCTGGTGGGCAGATCCAGGCCAGGCCCTCCCCTTGTGCTGGAAGCAGAGGGGCAGAACAGGAAGTATAAGAGGCAGGACCTCCAGCTCAGTTGAGCCAGAGCCAGGGAAGGAGCTAGTCATCTCTGCCTTGCTACTGGTCCCTACACTAAGGACTGAGCTGTGCCAACCTCCTCCCCAAAAGCAGGACCCTGAGGAAGGGGAGCTGCCATCGAGTACCTTGAGGAGTTGCTGAGACTGCCGGCTGCCGAATACCCCGAGGAGACTGAGCACCTAGAAGCAACAAAGCCCTACAAACAGGTAAGGGTAGGAAGAAGCCCAGGGAAACCAGATATTAGTCCAGTTGTGTTGGCCATTCCTCACCACTGATAGGGCCCAGGTCCCTCTACCCCCTGCTGTCAACCCTACCCCTGGGGTGGCTGCCTAACCACCTTAGGCCGGACGGCCTCTGTCTGATGTCTGCCCCACCCAGAGGGCTTGAGCCTGACTGTGTTTGCTGTCTGCCCCAGACAGGGAGCTGGGCTAAAGACTGCCAATTGCCCTGCCTTGCCCCAAGGGGCCAGGGCCCAACACTCTTTGCTGACACTTACCATGCTAATCCCCCGTCCTTTGGCTTCAGCTGCTAGGTGGCGCAGTGAGGCGGCGTGGCCTCTCTCCGTGGCTGAGAGGGAGGAACCTCTCTAAGTCACTACTAATAATCAGGGACGGCTCTAAGAATTTGGCTGCCCCAAGCAGGGCAGCACGCTGCAGGGGGCGCGCTGCCGGGCGCCGGTCCCGCGGCTCCGGTGGACCTCCTGCAGGCATGACTGTGGAAGGTCCGCCGGAGCCGCCTGCCGCCCTGCCAGCAAAATGCTGCCCCACGCGCGCGCTTGGCGTGCTGGGGTCTAGAGCTGGCCCTGCTAATAATATACAGCTATTTTGAATGTGTGTTTCCAATGGTTTATCTATAAAATAGGACACAAGTTGGCTCAAATGCATGCTGAATTGTTTGGGAAATAGGGAAGAAGTGGGGTGGGCAGGTGTTGTGTTTGTGTGTTGTATGTTTTGCTAAAATAGTCTTTTAAATTTATCTGTCCTTCAAAAACTTTACTAAAATTAAGAGACCTCTGATACAGTGTAAGCCAATCGGTGTTAATTTCCAATAAATATAAAAGGCTGTGAAGAAATACATTATTTTGAGTAAACAAAATAAGGGAAATTGTTCTAAAGATTAGGAACCTCTTTCATTGGGGTCTATCTAACAGTTAGACCAGTGGTTCTCCAATTTTTGTACTGGTGACCCTTTTCACATAGCAATCCTCTGAGTGAGACCCCCGCCCCCAAACTATAAACACTGTTTTATATATTTAACACCATTATAAATTCTGGAGGCAAAGCAGAGTTTGAGGTGGAGGCTGGTAGCTCATGACCCCCCCATGTAATAACCTTGCAATCCCCTGAGGAGTCCTGACCCCCAGTTTGAGAACCCCTGATTTAGACAAATGCTAAAGGAATTATGCAGAAAAAGAACACTTTATTCCTGGTTCAAAATTGAAAACAAAGACACTGCGAAATGTCCATGGGTTTTGTAAAAAGTTTGACAGAGACGTTTACCTGTATCCTTCTTTTGAAGACTGGGTCATATTTCTTCCAATAAAAACTACAACACAGGGAAGAAAAGGAGTGGGGGGAGGGGGGGAGGAGAGATAAGAAGGCAGCAAATACCAGCGTTCTTAACTCTGTCCTTTAAACAGATAAAAAATCTTTCCACTTTGTAATAAACAATAGAGAAATAAAATAATTAAAATAAAAGGCCTGCTGCCTTTGCCCATCTAAGGATACTGAGAAAACCACATTTTAAGTTAAACAGGAATTGTTGCAATGAAAGCGAGGGAGAGCGCGTGGTGGTTTTAAGGCTAATGTTCAGATATACTTGGGCATAGCTCAGTGCTTACAATCACTTCCCTAAGCACAAGAATAGTCGCCCAGCCACTGCATATGTTTAAACTGGTGGTAAGTCCAGTAATTACCATCCCAGGCTGAACCAATTACCGTAACTATGGGAGTTGGGTGTTATTTGTTTTCTGCTTTTCCTCTGTCCACAGAGCACTTCACACATAGTGATATTTAACTATTAACTATAGTATTAACAATATTGCATTTTTTTTGTTTTGTTTCTTTCTTTCCATCTCTCCCCTCCTCAAATCTGATGTTGGTAAACTCCACGTATACAAATCACATAAATATGTGACTATATTGTTAGGTAAAAAGCAAGTCCTACTCACCTCTCCAGCACCCGAGTTTGTGCGGAGTTGGTATAGGGCTCAGAGATCTGTCAGAGACCAGACAACAATTCGTTGATCAACGGGCTCACACCATCCTTAGCTTAAGAGCCAAGCTTTGGAGGAGTGTGGCAAGTTTATTAGGGGAAAAGCAAGTCCTACTCACCTCTCCAGCACCCGAGTTTGTGCGGAGTTGGTATAGGGCTCAGAGATCTGTCAGAGACCAGACAACAATTTGTTGATCAACGGGCTCACACCATCCTTAGCTTAAGAGCCAAGCTTTGGAGGAGTGTGGCAAGTTTATTAGGGGTGAGCATCAATGTTTATACACAGAAGTAAACAAAGTGATTAACAGATCATAATGGTCATGCATAATCAATCAAGATTCTACAGGACAAAACAGGTTAAAATGTAAATTGGAGAAGACAAAAGAGGGGATGGCTACTTATGGCTACTTATTGGGAGGGGAGGGGTCATGAGTAGTTCGCAGGTCAGAGTTTTTTGATTAAAAGTTTCAGACAGAGACATGAAGTCTGAGTTAAGTTTCAGTTCATAAAAAGTTCAGACTCAACAATATAATATAAGAGGTCTGACTATTCTCTGATCACATTTGCGCTAGATCTTACTTGTCAAAGTTTTCCAGCATGTCATCAATGGGAGGCTGGTCGGAGACCTTGGATGCGACCCGAAAAGTCCAAGTGATTGCTGACGAGGTGAGTGGCATGCAATGAAAGATGGACAACAGAAACAAATATAACAAAAGTGTATGTCTTTAAAGCAAGTTCCAGAGCCACTAGGGAATGAAGCTAAATCTTACTTTAAAATCTAGCATCCAGCACTGAAAATGGAAGCCCCCTTGGCTGATTGGAAGCATGTAATATGTGGCATGGAAAAATTGCTTAGGAAGTGACTGCACTGACTCTAGTCCAGGAAATTCTTATATTCAGATATGCCAAGGCCAGAAGGGACCATTTAGTTTGACATTCTGTATAACACAGGCATTGAACTTTTTAATCTTTTAATCCATTTAATGGGGCAATGTTAATTTTGTATCGTTCTAGTTTTTTAATCAAAATGTCATGTGGTACCAAGTATAATGCCATACAGAATTCTATTACATCAACAGTATTACCTTTTATCAACCAAATTTGTAATCTCATTAAAAAGATATCAAGTTAGTCTGACAGGATCTGTTTTCCATAAAGCCATGTTGATTGGCATTAAGTATATTATCCTCTTTTAATTCTTCCATATCAGCTGCTCCAATATCTTGCCTGAGTGTGATGTCAAACTGGCAGGCCTATAGATTATCAGGGTTGTAAGGGACCTCAGGAGGTCATCTAATCCAACCTGCTGCTCAAAGCAGGACTAATCTCCAGCTATTTTTTTTTTTTGCCCCAGATTCCTATATTGCATCCTCAAGGACTGAATTTATAACCCTGGGTTTAGCAAGCTAATGCTCAAACCACTGAGCTATCGCTCCCCAAAGTTATCTTGGTTATCCCATTTATCCTTTTGAAATACTAGCACAACATTAGTTTTCTTCCAGTCTTCTGGGAGCTCTAGAGACATTGAGAGCTGTGATGCAAATAGCAAAATATGAACGACAGCAAGGTCTAGTGGTCACTACAGGCACCTGAAGCTGAGTCTACCCTGCCTAATTAACTACCAGTGCAGGTCCACTCATAGTAGCTGTCAGGGTTCCCTCCCCACTCTGAACTCTGGGGTACAGATTTGGGGACCCGCATGAAAGATGCCCTAAACTTATTTCTACCAGCATAGGTTAAAAACTTCCCCAAGGCACAAATCTTTCCTTGTCCTTGGCTGAATACAAGTGTGTCATCGCACCCTTATCTGTACAGGCTGACAGGGCAGTAAAAATATCAGTGTTCTGCCTACACTGGTACCTGGGCTAGTGGAGCTGCACTGGCAGTGAATTGGAGGTCCCGTTTGCTAATGCAGAGCAGGCCAGGGAGTCAGGCTTTTGTTTCTGGTGCCAGGGCTGGTTCTAGGGTCCCATTACTGGGGGGCAGAGGAGGGGAGTGGGTATTTCGGGGCTACTGTAAACAAATAACCTTCTAGGAGTCCAGGTGCAAGTTGGATCCCTAGAAAATCTTGGATTTTAAGAGTTTAAGAAAGTAGAAATTAGCTACTTTGTCAGTATTTTCCTGTGATTTATAACTTTGGCCTTTCTGACGATGATTTAGGGCCCTTTGAAGGTTATTTGGGCTGGAGGAAGGGGGTGAGGGGGAAATGTCCTGAGCCTGCCTGGCTCTGCTGTGGACTCATTGTGTGACCCTGGTCAAATCACTTCACCTCTTGGTGCTTCAATTTCTTCAGCTGTAAAATGGAGTGGTCTGGGAGATAACACTTCCCTTCCTGACATGGGGACTGTTTAATTCATATTTGTAAGGCACGTTGAGATTCTTCCTCGAAAGGCACTATCAACCTACAAAATGTTACTGCTGTTGTGTGTATGCTCACTGTAGAAATGTAACAGATGGTCTCTGTCCAAAAAATCTGAGAATCCAAGTTTAAATGTGTACCCTGACCCAGCATGTGTCAGAAATGAGGCCACAATTCTTAGTTTTCAGGGGACACAAATATGGTGCAAAAGGTGAATCTTCAAATCAGATTTTGCTTTCATTCACACAAGGATCAATTGAGATTTTAAATGTACTCCCCTGTTAAGTGAGAGCAGAACATAGCCTCTGGAGGGCAGATATGTACGATACCTGAACTACTTTCCGGAAAGTGTCATGTACTTGGAATGATTTAAAGCAACAATTCTTAGCCAGGGGTCTGGGGCCCCCTGTGGGGCTGCAAGCAGGTTTCAGGAGTCTGCCTAAATAAACCAGAGAGCAGGACCAGCATTAGACTTGCTGGGGCTCAGGGAAGAAAGCCCAAGCCCAAGCCCCACCACCCGGGGCTGAAGTCAAAGCCTGAACACCTTAGCTTTGCAGGGCCCCTGTGGCCTGGGGTCCCAGGCAGTTGGCCTGCTTGCCACCCCCTACCGCCTGCCCTGGCTCTTAATCTACTGGATATGCAGAAAAACATTTGTGGCACCTCTGGGCCGTGGAATTTTTATAGCATGTTGGGGGGTGGGGCTCAGAAAGAAAAAGGTTGAGACCCCCTCATTTAAAGCACTCACCTGTTCAGTGATCTTTAAAAAATGTAAACAAAATTATTCATTGCTCTTTATTTTCTAAAAGGTGAAATATTTGTCTTGTGCTTAGATCTGTGTGTGCCTTGGAGAGGTAGATTTTGAATAGTATCTGGCATTTGTGAGTCAACTGGGAACTCCATGGCATTCTTTAGCAACAAAGAGCATCTGACAACCAGACTGCTGACTAGAAGACTCGTGGTGGCTCTCACCCCACCCTTCGTGCACCTCTTTGTGGAAGGGAAAGTGGCTGCCAGCAGAAAAATGTCATTGTTGATTGGCTTAAATACATGAATTGCCTTTATTGACTACATGCTTTTAAAGAAATGGTCAAAGTTCCCAGTTAGCTAATGAATGAAGCACAATGGATTAGTGGTTGGTGCAGTGGGACTGGTAGTCATGAGACAGATGTGATTCCTGTGTCAGCCACAGACTCATTGTGTGGCTTGACTTTGGGGAAGTCACTTCAGCGCTTTCTGCCTCAGTTTCCCCATCTACAATGCTGTCATTACATTGCATTTCATTGTAGTATCCAAATGCTTTTAAAAGAGGCTCCAAAGCAGACAATTAAAATCACAGCAAATGGAAACGATGCTTTGCCAAAAGCTCTTCTGAGAGGAAAGGATTTTAATCCTGATTTCCTCATTAAGTACAAGGCACTTTTCATCTGGCAATCTGAAAGCACGAATCCCAAGCAGAGATGGCCCCCTCTCTCTGGCCTGTCAGTCAGGTGCCTTAGGGCTAGTCTACACTTACCGTCCGGGTCGACGCGGTGAGTTCGACTTCTCGGAGTTCGAACTATCGCGTCTGATCTAGACGCGATAGTTCGAACTCCGGAAGCGCCGCGGTCGACTCCGGTACTCCACCACTGCAAACGGCGGTGGCGGAGTCGACCTTGGAGCCGCGGAGTTCAACCCCGCCACGTCTGGATGGGTGAGTAGTTCGAATTAGGGTACTTCGAATTCTGCTACGCTATTCACGTAGCTGAATTTGCGTACCCTAATTCAAACCCCCTTTTTAGTGTAGACCAGGCCTAAGTACCTTTATAGATCTGGGCCCTATGCCCTGCCCCTCTTCTCTCCATTTTACTTCCAGCTAGCTTAGATGGCTCCCCACTCTGCCTGCTGGCTTCTGGGAATCCCTTTCTTAGGCAATTAAGTGTCCCCATACAATACAGGGGGACCCTGGGTGCCTAACTGAGGGCTAAGAATTCCACTAGTCAGCAGGGTGCCTAAGATACCTGGTGAAATCTAGCCCCGGCAGCCCTAGTCCTATCAATTTTGGGGAGGTTTTCTTGTAGCATTGTTGATCCCTGAGCATTACCTTCATTTCTGCCCTAATCTTAGCTGAGTCCAGAAACAACAACCAACAATACAATTTTTTAACAGGAATATATTACATATTAAATCTCCTTGTCCTACATCTGTTAGCATGAACCAAGGGCTTCAAACTGTCCATTGGGGGATTAGGCAGCTGGCTGCTTGACCTCCCTCAAAGGGATGGGCCCTCTCAATAAATAACTGATGGGTAAATAGTGCTTGGAGGTTGGGAAGGTCATGAATGGCAGAGGTGGGGGATGGCAGTTTATTTGTCTGAAACAAGGACAGCTGGCACTGAGGGAACACTTAATTCAACACTTCCAGAGAAGTGGAAAGCCTGGGGGTAGTGTGGTGAATCTGCTGAGAGCAGCAGAAAGGAAAGGTTCCATGGGAACTGGGAGAATAGTTAGTCAAGAGTGGGTGTATTGGGATTGTGGGAGGAGCGTAGTGATTGCAGCATTTGGGGTGAGAGTGGCAGCATGTGAAGCACTGGAACAGCTGCTCCAGCATTGACGCTGAAGCAGATGATGCTGCATTAGTGTGGAAGAGTAATGCAGAAGGGCCCCCAGTGAGTCATACCACAGAACTGAACTCTGACCAATGACCTCTACTGCATGAATGGATCAAGATATTAAGATAGTGAGGCCTGAGGACCCCAACCTTCTTTTGAACTGTCCCACAAAGGTTAAACTGAGAACTCCTCTGAGCTGTTTAGTGAGCCTAGGGAATTTGTCCTTTTCTAGCAGCCTTAGTAAATTAGTATTTCATTTGCGCTGTGTGTCAGAGCTTTTGGGACCCACTAGCTCTTGCAGTCCATGTCCCTCACATCTGAAGTTTCTTTAATGCTTTCCTCTGAGACACAGTACATCTCTGTGTGAGAAGGGTTGATGTACCATAGCACTCCAATGACCCCATCTGGTGAGTGTGATCACAATAGTCTTAGGGAAAATTTTAAAAAGTCACTTGATTGTGACAGATATGACACTAACCTGCAATATCCTGGACAAACCATATTGAATTAAATTAGTATTATAGGAGTTCATTGAATTAAAAATGCAAAAAATTATGTATGATTGAGGGATTGTACGTAATTCCATGGGGAAGGGGAACCACAGCCCTCTAGGAACTAAGAATAGTGTGGGGAGGTGAGGCACATTCATTCAGATTATAACACCTCCAGAGAGGTACCACTACTTGAAGAGATACTTGCATTTACTGGTTCCAAGGATTTTTAGATAAATAGTTTAAACTGACTTGAGGCCTTTTTTCTGATACAGTAAATGGACAGGACCTTCTGCCCAATCCTTGTGGAAAGGTTGGAAGGACTTAACCTACCAGAGCCCTAGGTTGGAGCTGGGGTGACCTCTGGTAAATTTTCTAGCATGTGTGTAGGTTTTTATTGTGTTAATGTTTCCTGTATACTGCTTTAACCTTAAGAATAAATGTGCTTGCTTAGAAAGAGTTGTGTGATAACCTGTCACTGCTGTCACTCCATGTTCAGAGCCTGTGGAGAGAAAGCAGCACAGACACTGGCCTGTTTAGGCAGTCTGGAGATATCACAGTGTAGATTAGGAAGCTGTGCAGCCTGAACTCCCTGGTCAGGAGGGAGAGAGACATGGACCTTTGCCCAAGACAGGTGATGGCTGAAAAGCTGGGGTCCTCCCCTTGGTGGACACAAGGAGGGAATGCAGATGCAGTTGCCCTGAACTGTCACAGTGGTACTTAGCCTTTGAAAAGGTCATTGATAATGTCACTGTCAATTCACTGATGAGCCCCAAACTTCCCTTCCCTTCAGCTGTATGTTACAATAGGAAACACTCTTCATGCCACATATTTTGAAGTACTGGCACTGATTACATTTTAAAAATCCACAGTGTTTAAAGTTGTTCCCCTGCATAAACACATCTACCCAAACCTGCCTCCAGTATGAGGGAGTCTTGCCTTTGCCCAGCTGGGTGTTAGCTCCTAACACAACCAGCCTGTCAACCACTCAGGCGCTCTCCTCTGGGCTGTACCAGCCCTGCCATTGCCCTGCCGATTGAACATAGGTGCACCCCAGTCTCAGAGTCTCTTTGAAGTGTCCCTCCGTGGTATCCAGCCCCTGATCCCTGGACACCACAGAAATCCCAGTTCCTCCATTCCCAAAGGAACAGTGGACCCCAGGTTTACTAGATCACCGCTCCTGTAGCACACCCAGCACTTCAGTTCACTTAAAGTAATACAAAAGAAAATTTGTTTAAGAAAGAACAGATTAAATGAAAACAAGTGAGAGTGATGGAAAGAAATGGTTCCATATTAACTGCAAACTAGGGCCTACTCTTAAGTTACCTTTCCTGCATTTGCTAGCCCCAAGGAGCCAGGACCCAATCTTTCATGAAGCACCCCTGCTTATCAAGGTGCCTCCTTAGTCAATGTATACAAAGCATTTTTCTCCACCCTGTGATATACCAAATCAGTCTTTTGTCTTTATTCACCAAACAGGGTGATCCACTCAATCTCCTATCGTTCCTTTTCACATTCAAGTGGTTTCGATGCTTAGTTTGTCTTCAATGTTTTTTCCATTGATTTTTCTGGATTGCTGCCAAGGCAGACAATGAGTAATGCAATACATAATTGGCTAGCACAGAATGAGCAACAACTCCTTCCTGCTTGAATTGTCTGTCACCGAGACATATTATTCCCTAGTCAGTCACATTCCCTCCAAGACCATAAAGGCATCATTTTCAATACAGTTACATTATTCCTTAAATATCACCCGTACACACATCTCACACTGATTATGAGTATTGAGAAGTTACAAGTTTTCAACAGAGACCTCATATGCTACCCTTCATGGGTGCATACAGTGAAAGTAGTGTGTTAGGTGTAGTGAGTTAGTCAGGTCTAGACAGGAGTTGCTTGTAGAGAACAGCGAACCCTTTGCCAGTTGGCAGCAATGAGCCTCTGTGTCACAGTGACCAAATGTCATGTGATGGCAAACTAGAGGTGGTGCCTCCTTTAAGAGGGAGCTGGGCCAGACAGACTCTGAGGTCAGTGGATGGACAGGGGTTTTGTGGGAGATGTTTGCAGAAAGCAGGAGCTTCAGGTGAGAGGTATTTCAGGAAAAGCCAGGCAGCAATCCTAGTTTTCACAGGGCTGTGAAGCCTGGCTGCAAGGAATTGTGGAGCCTAGGAAATAAGGCTGAAAGATCTGAGTTGAGTTGAATTGTTTCTTAATAAGCAAGGCCCAAAGAAGGGAAATGTTATAGGCTGACATGTCACTCTATGTGCATTCTTTGAGAAGCTGAGAAGAAGAAACTGTGGCAGTAGACAAATGATGAGAAGGGAGTATACTGACCCCATTATACCACCTAACCCTCTTTCTTTTTTTCTACAGGTGAAGCCACAGCTGGAAGAGAAAGACAAGAAGCCATATCCGGTCTTTGTAGCCATAAAATATAGAAGTCAGATGGTTGCTGGAACAAACTACTTAATTAAGGTCAGTACTCAGCAAAATCCCCCACTTCTTCCATCATTCCTTAAGTGTTCTAGCTGAAGAAGAATGTAAGTATAATTTTGAGTGCCTTGAAGCAAGATGCTCAAATAGTGAGCAAACATTGCAGGAAAAGATCCCAATATGACTTTTAATCAAGGTAGGGACTATCTCTCGTCTGCTTGTGCAGTGCCCAGCCAGTACCTGTTGGGTGCTATTTTGCAAAGAATAGAAAAGATAAAGGAGCTTGTTTTGTGAATCTCATTTAAATCTTATCTTAGTATATATAAAGCATGAGTCAAACTCTTTCAGCTGTATATTGTAAAATTTTAGGATTGCCCAAGGAGAGGCTTGAATGGAGATCGCTCTAACTGCGTTCTCAACTCTCATCCTCAGAGCTGGCCTTAGCTTTTGTTTGGGCAGGCTGGCAAAACAATGGCTTTTCCTTCCTGCTGTCTCAGTGCCCTGAGAGGAACTAGAATCCTATTCACCATAATCAGCCCACTAGGCACAGGGCCGGCCTGGGGATTTTGGGGAGTGTTACTGAGAGGATTCTGTGGTACACACCTCAAACTCTGAGCAATTTTAAATACAGTATGTGTGTGGGTTTGGGAAGAGTAGATCTTTAGGTCCCCACAACCTTCTGCAGAAGTACAATCCAGCCCCATGTTCCTTTCAGTCCTAGTGATCCATTTACATTTTCCAAGGCTCTTTCTTAAGGGAAAGGGCTAGAAACTTTTTTTTAATGTAGCGGAAATTTCCTCCCTTCCCTAACGTTTCCTCAAAACAGGCGGTCCTGTAGTCATAGGCTGCCTGGGGCCCAAAAGCCCAGTCTGCTCATTCTCTCGGAGAAATGGTGGATCTTTTTAGCTCTGTTATTGTGAGAAGGCCTTGTCAAAGGAGTTGGGTTTTCATTGTGCTCTGCACACTTCTGGCCCAGGTCTCATTCTGATCTCTTGTGGCAATGAGTTCAGTCATTTAGGACCATCTGTTAGGAATGTTCTGCCTCCTGCACCTGACATTTTCCCAATGCATTGCCAGTGGGAGCAGCTGTCTGAGGGACATGGATAGAGAGGGTTTCTAAGCTAGGAGGGCATTGCAGCCCCTAACTTCTAGGTGCTTAGTCACGCACTGGGATTCACAAACCCTGAATTAAGTGTTCAGGCTCTGTACACAATGGATGGGGAAAGTTTGGAGCCTAAGAACAGGATCCACAACTGTCATTGAATTGTAAATCCCTTGCATACTATTCCCCTGCCAGTCAATGGTGGGTGATGGTCGTTCTACGCCTGCCCGGATGTTGGTAACCTCCTTTGTTGTGGTCCCTGGAGAACTAACATTGGGTGACTTCCAAACTCACAACATATTTCATTAACAACCATACAGCAAAATCTTATAACCTTATACACACTAGTGATATACATATTTCAACAGAACAATGGGTTTCAGGCTTTCAGCAGATCGTGACCTTTCATATGATATCCTATATAGCATGCTGTGTATGAAATATATCATAATTCTATGACAGAGGTGAATATGGGTGTTCCAGGGTTCTACTTTGAGATGCAGAGTGACACAGGCGCCTGTCTCTGCTTGGGAGTCAGAGCCTAGAAAAGGCAGAAGTGTTCAGTAAATATTTATGTTCTGTATTTGTGGGGGGAAACAGATATCTCTACCTATGGTGATGATAACACTTTTCTATTCCACTAATATCTCTGGAGGATAATAAACAGAAGCTACTTAAGTTAGACATTTTCAAATTAGCAGTATCAAATAATGTGCATCTAAGAGTTTAAAAAGAGCTGGCTGAGGAGTTCACTGGACTGTTAATGTTGATTTTCAATAAGTCTTAGAGCACTGGGAAAGTTTCAGAAGACTGGAAGAAAGCTTAAGTGCCAATTTTTAAAATGGATAAATGGGATGACCTGGATAATTATAGACTTGTCAGCCTGACCTTGATCCTAGGGTGGGAGATGACCTCCTGAGGTCCCTTCCAACCCTGATATTGTATGATTCTATGATTTTATGCATAAACAGGCAAATCTCAAGTAGGAGAGGCTATTTTGTGTCTATACTTGTCAGTGGTGTGACCCCTGTTGGAATACGGTGTCAAGTTCTGGTGCCCAGAATTCAAGAAGGATGTTGATAAATTGGAGAGGGTTGAGAGAAGAGTCACGAAAATGATTAAAGGATTAGAAAACATGCCTCATAGTGAGACTCAGAGCTCAGTCTATTCAGCTTAGCAAAGAGTAAGTTAAGGGTTATTTTCATTACTTTCTGTAAGTACCTGCATGGGGAAAAAACATTTACTAATGGGCTCTTCAGTCTAGCAGAGAAAGGCATAACATGATCCAATGGCTGAGAGTTGAATCTAGACAAATTGAGACTGGAAATGAGAAGTATATTTTTAATGGTGAGAGTAATTAACCATTGGAACAATTTGCCAAGGGTCATGGTGGATTTCTCCAGAACTGAACATTTTTAGATCAAGATGTGATGTTTTGCTAAAAGACAAGGGGTGGCAGAAGTCTGACTTCCCACAAAAAAGCCAGAGGGTAAAGGAGAAATAGGCTGACTTCCTTACAACCTTTATGCCAGTGGCTAGGGTACTTTGTTTGGGAGGTAGAAGACTCTGGTTCAATTCCTCTCCTTTGCCTGGGGGGGAGAAGGGATTTGAAGATGGTCTCCACATCTCAGGCATGTGCCCTAGTTACTGAACTACAGAGTCACTCACTCTCTGTTTGGGCCAGTGCATATTTAATTAGTTACAAGTGGAACAGTTTCAATAGGAGACTCAGAGAGCACCTCTGCCTCAGATTATCCTATAGCCCAGTGGTTAGAATATTCCTTTGACAGGTAGAAAACCCATGGCCAACTCCCTTTGGCTTGTCATACAGAAGGGGGAACTGAATGGGGTCTCACATGGCCCAAGTGACACCACTGGGCTAAAGGTCATAAGGGAGGTTGTTCTCCTCCATATTTTGTGGCATCAGGTGTGCTCTGAGAACATCTACTGGATCAGGCCCTGCAGGTAAGATAGCAGGACAGAGCCCAGTATGAGAATCCCGCTGGGGGTTATGTGTGAGTGGGGTATCTAGGCACCTGCTTGAGACACTAGTGATGTACCCAGTGGCAGAAACTTAGGCAACTAGGGGACTTCTACAGCAAAAATTTAGGTGCTGAGGGAATATAAGCACCTCCAGAGTTATGTGGCAGCTGAGTGCGGATTTTGTGAATATCAGTGGTGCTTAAATGTTGGGTGGTTCCATAAAAGAGAGACTTAAAAAAACAGAATTTTTTTTACAACAGGAGACAACTTGCAGGGGATGGGATTTGAATTTGTGTTTCTTACCTCCCAGCTGAGTGCCCTAAGCAGCAGGCAATGGAGTCAATCTCTTTGTTTCTGGCCCACTGATTATTTCTACCCAGTGGAACAACTTCAAAAAGCGAGACAGAGAAACCTCCTCTTGAATACCTCATAGCCCACTGGTCAGAGCACTCTCCTGAGAAGCAGGAGACACCAGATCAACTCCTTTCTGCACATCAAATGAGGATGATATTGAACCCAGGTCTTCCATATCCCACCGAGTTCCCCCAACCACTTGGACTAAAAGTTTTAAGATGGGAAAGAACCATCTGCTTCTCTGGACATTTTGTAAATCTATCGTCCCCACCCCCCAAATCAATACAAATCAATTTGGAAATATTGAAACAATTTGTCAGCATTTCCAAAAAAATAAGTTTTGATTTGAGAGAGCGTCAAAATTCACAAAAACTCACAAATAGTTTTGATAGATTTGAAACTGCATTTTTTTGGTGAATAAAATATTTGTCTGAAAAATCTTCACCCAGCCCCTACAAGGGTGTTGGCTTACTTCACCCCAGCATTCAGCTTTCTTTGCTCCTGCCACAGTGTCTTTGCATACAGCTCTGGCCTTCCTAGGGCAAAAAGGGTTAACTCTTTCACTGCCAGTCTAGGCCTGGGATCTGAGTGAAGTCAAAGATCCTTTGCCTTAGGAAAAACTGATTGAAAACTTTTGGGTTTAACTATCAGATTTTTTGTAAATAAACCTCTTATTTATTTCTCGCAGATCCCCAAGGTTATGTGAAAAAGCAGAAGATGAAGGGGTTGAGTGAGAAGGATAATTTTGGGGTAGGAAGAATAGGACCTAAATTCAGCCCAGGTATAAATAGGTGCAACTCCTGGAGAAACCAGGAAGTGACACGTTCTTATGGCAGGGTTGAATTTGGCCTTGTGAGTGCAGGGATAAAAGTTCTATTTCTGCTGATCATCAGGAACACCCTAATTTGGACACAAAAGCCTGTTTCTGCTCACACATGTGATATGAAATGGGACAGCCTCTACAGACCAGGTTTAGGGTATTGAATGGTATCGTGTGTGATTTCATTTTTATTTTGTAGCTATTCATAGGTTCAGCACTGCATCTCCCCAAACATCCTTTCATTAGAATCTGCTTAGTCCATGGCTGTCCCATTCTCCTTGTCTTTCAGGTCTCTGTCAGCAACAGCAATGATGAGTGTGTACACTTGAAGGTGTTCCAAAGCCTTCCTCATGAAAAGAAGGGGCCCAGTCTTACCAGCTATGAGACTGGCAAAACCAAAAATGATCCATTGGAGCCATTTTGAGTGAGATGCTTGGGATGGGCTCTTCTGTTGCTCTTTCTGCAGACTCCCAACTGATACCACATGTGCCAATACATGAATGAAAATAAAATGAATCTGATTTTGAAAACTAAGTTTGTGTTTTCGTGCTGCATGTAACAGAGAAGGTTTGTCTTGATTCCAGCAGTAAGTAATTGCTGCTAACTTATGACAGGCCTCCAAGGAAATGTGCTGGATCTATCCAAATACGAATGGTTCAGCACTGCATCTCCCCAAAACATGCTTCCATTAGAATCTGCTTAGTCCATGAGCTTGACTGTCCCGTTTCTTCTGGTTTGCTGCTTCCTGCTAATAATACTACTCATGTAGAGAACTAGAAGAATTCTTCCGCTAACTCCACCTCAAGTAAATCTTTCACAACAAAGGGCTAGTCTACACTTACCAGCCGGGTCGACGCGGTGAGTTCGACTTCTCGGAGTTCGAACTATCGCGTCTAATCTGGACGCGATAGTTCGAACTCCGGAAGCGCCGCGGTCGACTCCGGTACTCCACCACTGCAAAAGGCGGTGGCGGAGTCGACCTTGGAGCCGCGGACTTCGATTCCGCGGCGTCTGGACGGGTGAGTAGTTCGAACTAGGGTACTTCGAATTCAGCTACGCTATTCACGTAGCTGAACTTGCGTACCCTAGTTCGACCCCCGCCCTTAGTGTAGACCTGCCCAAAGACACCACCCCCCGCAACTTCCACATCCCCACCAACAGTCACAAGAAAAAAAGTCATCTGATTGGACACCTCACATTGGAGAAAAGCACACACTAGATCATTACATCAATTGCTTCAGGAAAAAAAAATCAACTGTGAAATCCTCAGACATGCATTACCTCAGGGGTGGCCAAACTTACTGACCCTCCAAGCCGCATACAACAATCTTCAACCCCACAGGAGGTGCCTGCCAGGGCCCAGTGTTTCAGCCCCGCTCTGGCTGAAGCCCCAAGACTCCGCTCTCCCTGATGCAAGACAGAGGTCCTGACCTCCTCCATCCCCCCAGTCTGGTAGGTGGAGAATGGGGGGAGCGGCCTCTGCGAGCTGTATTTTAACAGTGAAAGAGCCACATGTGACTCACAAGCCATAGTTTGCAGTGGATGTAATGCATGGGTGGCCAGTCTCTGTACCACCCAGGGGATAGTCCCTGAAATCCAACCACCAGATAATGATCAAACCAGTAGACAAAGGGGACATTATTTTAGACCCTAATCATGATAACTGTTAACTAGATCAATAGACAAGTCTCTGACACCACCTACTATAATTAACTAAAAAAAGACTCCACACCATAATTCACACAGGAACTTAAAGAAACTATCAAATCTTTTCCCAAATAACTCTTTTAACAAATAATGGGGGGGGGGGGTGTCTGCAGGGACACACAGGGGCAGATGTGCCTGACTGAATGGGAGAGGCTCGGGGTCAGTCAGGGTCTGCATGGGGGAAGGCTTGCCAACTCCGAACAATCCCCCCCACCAAGAATGTATTCCATACTTCTCCAACCCACACTTAAAAGCCCTCCAGGTTCACTCCCAGGCTCCCTCCCTCTCTCTCAGCTCATCCATTACTCCTGACTCCCCCAAACTTTTGCACTGCTTCTGAGGGGTGTGGGAAATATGTTTCTGTAGTTTAAATGAATTATGTAAAGTTCTGTATTAATATGCTTAGTAAGGATTCTATTTGTCAAAAAAAATTCCTGAATCTTTTTATTTGTCTGTATTGTTACAGACCTACTCACTGACAGGTATTCTGAAATAAACTACCAAAATAATTGAAACTGGCATGATTATATTGTGATATTTTGACAAATAATATATGCAGAATTTTAAAATACTATAAATTGCCAGTGTAGACAAGCCCTATGTTAAGTATTCCAAGGAGCCCGGCCAGATTAAAGCATAAACCCTGTTGGTTTGTGCCTAGAGCCCCATCTCCTGGAGTCACATGATGAGGTCAGGAAGCTAGCGAACAGGAGTGGCTAACGGGGGGGCGGGGGGTTGGGAGGAAGTTCTCCAGGTGAAGGAGGAGTAATTACGTGACTCTTGGGGTAAGTTTGTTGTCTGTAGTGTGTGTGTTTGTGTTTGTGGTGTGCTTGTTGCTTGACTGAAATATACCGTGTGGTCTGTTTGTTTGGGGGACCGTGTGCTGACCATGTGTGTGCTGAGCCTAGCAGCCTGCTAGGCATGGCTGAGAGCTTCTTAATGAGGCTTTGATCCCTAAGCCCTTTAGCACCCATCAACCCTTAACCAGGGGGCGGGGCTACTCAGGAAGACCAGGGCATTAAAAAGCCTGCTCCTAAGTGACCAGAGGAGCTAGCGACCAGGAGTAGCTAACAGAGGAGTTTTGCGAGAGAGTTGTGAGGGGAATGTGTGTGTGTGGCGGGGGAGCACTAGATACACTTAACATTCTTTAAACTTAAAGCCAAATACCCCCCAGTTAAATATAAAACAACAACAAAGGAATGAGCTGCAGGAGGAAAAAGACAATGCAGGCAGAAGTCCAGCAACAGATTGGGGGCTATCCAGTTTATTGCACCCAACGCAGCATGTATGATTACCTGCCCTATTACCTACATTTTCTTTAACAAGTAGTGCCACTTCCCTCAATACGACCTGTTCTGTCCTTCCAATATTTTTTGTACTCTGGTATTACTGTGTCCCATTGATTATCCTCATTCCACCAAGTTTCTGTGATGCCTATTATATCAATATCCTCATTTAAAATGAGGCACTCTAGTTCACCCATCTTATTATTTAGACTTACAGCATTGGTATATAAGCACTTAAAAAACCTGTCATTTTTTAGTTGTCTGCCATTACATGATGTAATTGAATGGGACTCTTTTTCATTTGACTGTTTCCTATCAGATCCTACAGGTCTGTCTCATCTTATGCTGGGGTTAAGTTCTGCAGTCAGCGCGTAAAGCGAAAATCGTGTATAATCAAAATTACATTGAGATAATGGTGGGCGGAATAGCCCACACTGCAGAAAGTATTTAAATTGTTATTTTTCTCTTTTTTTTGTTTTTTTGTCTGCTTTGGAGCCTCTTTTAGAAGAATTTGGATACTACAGTGACGTCCCACATAGCAACAGCATTACAGATGGGAAACTGAGGCAGAGACTCCTAAAGTGACTTCCCCAAAGTCAGGCCACACAATGAGTCTTTGGCTGACGCAGGAATCGCATCTGTCTGATGACTAGCAGTTCCAGTGCGCTAATCACTGACCCATTGTGATTCCCAGGGAGCTCATGAATGAACTTTGACGAGTTCTTTAAAAACGTGTAATCAATGAAGTCAATAAATGTATTTTAGCCATTCAACAATGACATGTGTCTGTCGGCAGCCGATCTGCCTTTCTATAAAGAGGTGCAGATGCAGGCTCTGTGGCACCCTTTGGTGCTGACCCCCCGACTCTGGTGGTGTTGCAAGCACGGGCTCTGGTGCTGACTGCTCCACCAGTTCCGATCCTTGGGCTGGTTATGGCTGGGTCCCAGGAATAGGATTTACAACTGCTGCCATAGACTCTGGTCTGGAGTCTCTTTCCACTACCTCTGGCTGGGTTCCTGTAGAAGGCTCAGGAACAGAGTTAGGTGTGGAGGGCTGTTTAGCCTGGTTGCAGGTGGCCATCAAAGGGAGATCCCCACACACACTTCATTTATCACAGAAATTAATAGGCAGCGGGTTTAAAACAAACAAAAAAAGTGCTATCTCACACAACAGATAGTCAGCCTGTGAAACTCATTACCAGGGGATGCAGTGAAGGCCAAAAGTAAAATGGGGTTCAAAAAAGAATGAGATAAATTGCTGGAGAATAGGTCCATCAGTAGCTATCAGCCAAGATGGTCAGGGATGCAATCCCATGCTTTGAGTGTCCTTAGCCTCTGATTGCCAGAAGCTCGGCATGGACAACAGGGGATGAATCACTTGATAATTGCCCTGTTCTGGTCATTTCCCTCTGAAGCACCTGGCACTGGCCACTATCAGAAGACAGGATTCTTGGCTAGATAGACCATTGTTCTGACCCAGTATGGTGGTTCTTCCTAGCCCACATTCAAAGAACCTTTTCCTTCCTCTTGTCTCTGAGTTCTCTCTAAAGATCATCACAGTCCCTCTTCCACACACTCAGGAGTTAGTCCAGGTTTTCCTTCTCAAGGTGAAACTGAGCCAGAGCACTACAGGCTACAGGCATGGGGAAGAGGGCTAATAGGAACCACAGTTGCCCTTGCCATCTCCACTAGCAGTTTCTGCACTGGGAAGAGTAACAGTAGATCATAAATCTACTTCTGAGCTTCCTGTCCATTAACCCAGCTGCCTCACTGAAGGGGAATCTTCTCAGCATTGCAACCCCCACCAGTAACCAAAATTCTGGCCCAAATTCTAATAGTCACTATAACTACTCTTCATTATTCCTTGGTTCAGGCCATAGGTTTGCACCATGGTGCCCATCCTAGTGTTGTGCAGGATGGAATGTGCTGAGAGCCACCCGGTGAGGGACTGGAGTTGTGGGTGGGTGTGTGGGCCTCCCAGTGTGGCCGCCAGAATGGAAGGGCTGCAGAATCCCCAGGCATAATGTCTGGCCACAGAAGGGGTGCTGGAACAATTTGTACAGTGGGGGTGCTGAGAACCACTGAATATAACTCTGGATATAATAGAAACCACTTCAAGCCAGGGGGTGTAGCAGCACCCCCAGCACGGGCCCAGTTCCAGCTGGGCCTCAGGGAAGCTGGCGCAAAGGCAACCTGCATGTCCTTGCTGGGTCTCCTGGTTGTTTATTCCATGTCCCTCCTGTTAGAGCAAAGGTGATGTGGACCAGGGCCCTGCAACAAGTCAGTGCCTCAGTTGTAAATATTCAGCTGGCTGCTCTGTCGTTTGGCTCAAGTCCACTGTGCTCCCCGTGGGCCTTGTTGTAATGAAGCCAAGTCATTAAGTGATGAACCAGCAAATTCTGTTCTGTCCCGCTTTCCAAATCCTCTGTTATCTGCTCACTGCTTCCTGTTTTCTCCTAAACTGCCACTCTGTCTATGTGCTCAGCAAATACAAAGTGTTGGAAATCATCAATGGAAAGTTTTTCTATGGGAAAATGATGATTCATCAAAACCAAAATGTTCCCTGGTACTGTGTAGATCTCAATGAAACATTCAATGGAAACCTGTCTGCTTTTTCTGCTAGCTCACTGCCTGCTTCCTGTGGCTTCTTACCATAGGGGCTGGCTGGAGCCTCTGCTCCCAGGGCTCCTCAGACAGCTCTGAGGGCATCTCTTGGTCCAGAATTCAGCCAACCCAGGAAGCCAAATGACTAGGGAGTCAGGCAGCCCCTGGACCAAGTAGTTAAATTCTGGCTTGATTCTCCACAAAGGGAATCTTTTCAGGCTTTCCTCCTTGTGAAAAATTTCAAATTTTTGACCATATGTCTTCACTCAGGACAAAAGAGATTTGTTTTGTTCAAAATAATTTCAAATTTTTTACGAGAAAGGGAGACTGTTTTTCAGCCACTACCACCAGTGGTCTGTGCTTAATGCCAGGCAGGACACAGCTTCTTTCCCCGACATGTGAAGGTTCAGGCTTGTCAATGAGACACTAAAAGCACCAGCATGGTGTGGAAAAGGGGTCCTGCAAGCTTTATCCAGATAATTACCTCAGTCCTGCCCTGCACTCCCCCTGCTATTCCAGTCCTGGGCTCTCCACACAGTTCTGGCGTACCTGGTTCAGCAAGACAGGGTGCTGGAGTCCCAAGCTGGCAGGGAAAGCAGGGGCAGAAGTAGTCTTGGCACAGAAGTTGACAGTTCCCAAGGAAATTTCTGTGATCCAACCCATCACAAGTCCCATTCAATTACATCGTGTAATGGCAGAGAGCTAAAAGGAGACAAGTTTTTAAAGTGTTTATATACCAGTGCTAGAATTCTAAATAATAAAATGCGTGAACTAGAGTGCCTTATATTCAATGAGGATATTGATATAAGAGGCACCACAGAAACTTGGTGGAATGAGGATAATTAATGGGATACAGTAACACCAGGGTACAAAATATATTGAAAGGACAGAACAGGTCGATGTTGGGGGAGTGGCATTATATGTGAAAGAAAGCATAGAATTAAATGAAGTAAAAATTGTAAATGAATCAGATTGTACCATAGAATCTCTATGGATAGAAATTCCATGCTCTAATAATAAGAATATAGCCGTAGGAATATATTACCGACCACCTTACCAGGATGGTGATTGTGACTGTGAAATGCTCAGGAAGATTAGAGAGGGTATTAAAATAAAAAACTCAGTAATAATGGGGGATTTCAAGTCTCCCCAAATTGACTGGGTACATGTCACCTCAGGACAGGAAGCTGAGATAAAGCTTCTTGACACCTTAAATGATTGCTTCTTGGAGCAGCTGGTCCTGGAACCCACCAGAGGAGAGGCAATTCTTGATTTAGTCCTAAGTGGAGCACAGGATCTGCTCCAAGAGGTGAAGATAGCTGAACCACTTGGTAATAGTGACCATAATATAATTAAATTTAATATCTCTGTGGCAGGAAAAACACCACAATGGCCCAACACTGTAGCATTTAATTTCAGAAAGGGGAACTACACAAAAATGAGGAGGTTAGTGAAACAGAAATTAAAGTGTACAGTGCCAAAAGTGAAATCTCTGCAAGCTGTGTGAAAACTTTCTAAAGACGCCATAATAGACACTCAACTTAACTGTATACCCCAAATTAAAAAACATAGTAAGAGAACCAAAAAAGAGCCACTGTGGCTAAACAATACAGTAAAAGAAGCAGTGAGACGCAAAAAGGCATCCTTTAAAAAGTGGAAGTTAAATCCTAGTGATGAAAATAGAAAGTAGCATAAACACTGGAAAATGAAGTGTAAAAATACAATTAGGAAGGCCAAAGAAGAATTTGAGGATCAGTTAGCTAAAGACTCAAAAAGTAATAGCAATTAATTTTTTTAGTACATCAGAACCAGGAAGCCTACCAAAAACTAGTGAGGCCACTAGACGATCGAGGTGCTAAAGAAGCAGTCAAGGATGATAAGGCCATTGCAGAGAAACTAAATGAATTTTTTGCATCAGTCTTCACGGCTGAGGATGTGAGGGAGAATACCAAAACCTGAGCTATTCTTTTTAGGTGACAGACCTGAGGAACTGTCCCAGATTGAGGCATCATTAGAGGAGGTTTTGGAACAAATTAATAAATTAAACAGCAATAGGTCACCAGGACCATATGATTTTCACCCAAGAGTTCTGAAGGAACTCAAATGTGAAATTGCAGAATGTGGTATCAACCAGGCAAGGTACTAACAAACTTCAACAGGACTTTATTTTTACAGTGGAAACCTCTTTACCAAGCTGCTGCTGCACTCTCTGTAACTCTCACTCAGCCTCCTCAACTCCTCCTCCCTCCTTCCTGTTTCCTGTCCTTTCAGACTCCCAACAGCCAGTGCTCCCAGTTCTAATAATCACAAGCAGCATCTAAACACCACATTCCCTCCTCTCTTAAGAAACTTTCCCAATTAAAATAAACATTGTTGTTCTAACCCCAGGAACAAATATGAAACAAGACACTATATATTGTTGGCAGAAATATTACACTGAAACCCTATAGATACTACATAAGAAGCATTCCACACCCACCCATAAGAAAGTCAATAGATGTAAGGTCACTTCTTCTCTATGATTTTAAGAGGAGCTGTGAATTTATGGTCCCCTTTGCATAAGATTCCAGGTTTTCATAGTCTAACGAAGGTGCCATACTCAAACTTTGGTTCCTTAGCATCCCGCCGCTTGTCTGTGAAAGCTTTATACTTTGCTTGGTTCTGTTCAACTGTTTTTCTAATATCATCCTCGTTTGGAGCATCAGGTCGTGCCTTTAAGAATCCAGCAATGTTCAGGTTAGTATTCATCTGTTTCCCATGCAGTAACTCTGTGGGTGATCTTTGCGTTGTGGCATGTCATGTAGCCCGGTATGCTTGTAAGAAATCAGTACTGAAGGGTATCCACAATCGCCCTTCCAGTTTAGCTGTTTGCAAACTCTCTTTCAAACTTCTGTTAAACAGTTTGATTTCTGTACTGGCTTGAGGGTAATATAGGGATGACCTTCTGTGTAAAATGTTCCTCTCTGCTAGAAGAGTTTCAAACTCCAGTGAAGTAAATTGACTACCATTATCTGAAACCAGTTCTTTGGGGTTACCTTCCCTGCTAAAAACTGAAGAGAGGAACTTAATTACTGTAGTAGAAGAGATTTGCAATGTAAACACTACGTCAGGCCATTTACTGAAATAGTCTGTTAAAGTGATGACATAACGACAGTCAATTGGAGCAGTATCAATGGATCCTACAATGTCAATCGCCACTTTTTCCCATGCAGATTCAGGAAGAGGAACAGGCTGTAATGGAGGGGTACATGTCACTGCTATCTTATCATGCATTTGGCAAGTGACACCGGATTTTATGAGTGCTTCAGTTTGAGAGTCCATCCCTAGCCACCAATACAGATCCCGTAGTCATCGTTTGGTTCTGATAATTCCTTGATGAGTATCGTGTGCCAGGTATATGAGTTTTGACTGTAATTCTTCTGACACAAGTAGCCGGTGTGTACCTCATAGCACACTGCCATCGAGCAAAGAAAGTTCATCCCGAACTCTAAAATAAGGCAGCAAAACTGGGTCAAGGTTTTTAGGGTTACTGGGCCACCTCTTTGTCAGAAATTCCCATAGTTTGGTTGATTTGGACACGCTGAACAAGCAGCTTGAAATTGTTCTCTTGTAACAGCAGTAAGAGTGCTTTTAATAAGTGCAACTACTACATCCTCATCCTCCAGTGGACCATCTAGTGAAGGCAAAGGCAGGTGAGAAAGGCAATCAGCTACTACATTTTTGTTTCCAGGCTTATATTCCAGTTCATAACTGAAAGAGAGTAGTCTTGCAGACCATCTAGCAATACAATATCCTGCTCTTCCCAGTCCTTTCGTGGTGAGTGACATCGTCAAAGGGCTGTGGTCTGTGTGCAACTTGAACGTGCGGCCCCAGAGGTAAGTTCTCCATTTTTCAGTAGCCCAGACACAAGCAAGTGCTTCCTTTTTGACTGTAGAATATTTTCTCTCAGCATTGCTTAGTGTCTTTGAAGCAAATGCAACAGTCCTCTCTGTGTTGTCCTCATGAAGTTGTGTGAGGACAGCCCCAAGTCCATAATCAGAAGCATCAGTAGTTACAATTGTGGACAATGCGGGACTGAATAGTGCAAGTACTGGACTATGTACAATCAAGTCTTTCACGTTTTGAAACTAGCTTGTGCATCTGTTGTCCACACTAAGGTTGAACTTCGTAGTATTTCTTGTAATGGTTCAATGACAGATGCATAATTGGGAATGAATTTTGCATACCAGGAGGTAAGACCCAAGAAGGAATGTAAGGTTTGCAACTCTGTTGGAGGAGGAGCATTTGAAATTGCCAGGATATGATCTGGATCAGGTTTTAGTCCAGCCTGTGAAATTGTATGCCCCAGAAAAGAGAGTTCCATTTGTCTAAATTTGCATTTGGACCTATTGAGCTTGACGCCTGCTTTGCTGATGCAGTTTAGTACAGACTGCAGGTTATTGTCATGCTCCTCAGTAGTTTTTCCAAACACAATAATATCATCCAAATAGCACTGAACTCCATGCTGATTCCTCAGAATCAATGACATCATTATTTGGAAGGCACTTGGGGCTGATGCGAGACCATATGGAACACGTTTAAAACGAAATAGTCCCTCATGTGTAATAAATGCTGTGAGGTCTCTGCTATCTTCATGCAAGATAACCTGGTGGTATGCACTCTGCAAATCAAGAGTAGAAAACATCTTTGCTCCACGGAGTTCTGCAAATACTTCTTCTATGTGAGGAAGAGGATGGCTGTCAATCACAATAGCTTTATATGGCTCCCTTAAGTCCACACAAAGGCGAATGCCTCCACCCTTCTTCTGCGTCACTACTATAGGTGAAACCCATTCTGAGGAATTAATCTCTTCAATAATGTCCTTTTGAACAAGTTTTCTAAGTTCCTCTGAAACAACTTCCCTGACTGAAAATGGTAAGCACGGTCATTTCTGTCGTATAGGCATCACATTATTCCGCATTTTAACTTTATGCAGAAACCCATAAGCACAGCCAAGTTTCTCCTCAACCTGGTGTTGGGTCCCAGCTGAAACTGGTGTGTGTACCGCAAGAGTGCTTTGCTGAGGAAGATCAATTCGTCCATTAACTACCCTGAGATTTAAAGCAGCCAATAAATCTCTGCCAAGGATGTGGACAATGTAGAACTCTGCAGTTACACAGCAATCACCAAAAGTAACTATTGCTGGCAGGCAGCCATGTATTGGAATATGGTTTTTCAAACAGTACACTACCTGAAGTTTGGGTTCTGTAAGAGGCACATCTTTAAAGGTAATATATTTACTGATGAGCCAGTCTCCAACATTAGCTGAATAGAGTCTGACTTTCCTGAGGGTATGGTGGAAATGTTGTTTGTTTGTTTTTTTTTTATGTGGTGGGTTGCCAACCCAACGCACAACCCTCCTCCTTTCACATCTTGGGCTTGGGACCAAGCAACGGCACAGTCAAGAGAGGCACAGTCAGCAGCCGTGCGGGGCGACACAAAAACTGTGTATAGAATCACGAGGACTTTGACAGGAGGGTTCAGCAATAGGTCAACAGCGGTTAGAGGAAAGGATGGGAGAATATTGATAGAAGAGAAAGAACAAATTAATCGATGGGCAGAGCATTTTAGAGAGACTCTAAATAGACCAAATCCTGAAGAGGTAGTTGAAATAGAGGAAACGAGTTTTCAGATGGAGGTAGAACAAGGGCCTATCACAGAGCGAGAGATAGAAGAGGCCATTAGACAGACAAAAGAAAATAGGGCACCAGGCGAAGATAGAATAACCACAAAAATGCTAAAAGCTGACCTGAATATGAGTGCCGGGATTCTAGAGGAGCTATTCAACAAGGCATGGGAAGAAGAGAAAGTACCTGAAGCATGGAAGAAAGGTATCATTGTGAAATTACCAAAGAAGGGTGATTTGTCTTTGTGTGATAATTGGAGAGGTATAAACCTGTTATCAGTGCTCGGGAAGGTTTTCTGCAGAGTCCTGTTACAGAGAATAAGACAAGCAGTAGAAGAGGACCTGAGGGAAGAACAAACAGGATTTAGGAGTGGGAGAGGATGCGTTGATCAGATATTTGTATTACGTATGATAATGGAACAATCCCTTGAATGGAACTTGCCACTGTTCATTAACTACCTTGATTTCGAGAAGGCATTTGATAGCATCCACCATCCATCTCTCTGGAATATCCTAAAAACATATGGATTCCCTCCAAAAGTTATTAACATCCTCAAAGATATGTATGCCGATAATAAGTGTTGTGTTCGCCATGAAGGACAGCGGAGCGAGTGGTTCCATGTGAGAACGGGAGTTAGACAAGGATGTGTTATTTCGCCCATCCTATTTCTTGTGGTTATAGACTGGGTGATGCGGAAAGCCACCGAAGATAGGCCAAGAGGGATCGCATGGGGACCCTCTGGTCATATTGAAGATTGTGACTTTGAGGATGACATCGCCCTGATTTCAAGCTCTCAGATGGACCTCCAAGAGAAGACTGATAGAGTAGGTATAGCAGCAAGGTGCGTGGGACTTAATATCCACGCCGGTAAGAGCAAAACAATGAAAGTAAAAACAGCCAGCTCGACGACGACAGTAGTATGTGACGTAGAATTGGAGGAGGTGAACGATTTTAAATATCTTGGTAGTTACATATCGGCTGATGGTAATATTCAGAAGGAGATATCTACCAGAATCGGTCTTGCAGCAACTGCATTCTATAGACTTCAGAACATTTGGAGGTCAGCCATCTTGCAAATGAAAACCAAGGTAGAGATCTACAGGTCGAACATCCGCTCTGTGTTGCTTTATGCGGCGGAAACATGGAGGACCAACAAGAAGATAGAAAGTCGGCTTCGGGGTTTTGAAGGAAGGTGTCTTAGGCGAATTCTTAACATACACTGGCCGCAGCGTATCACCAATGTTGAAGTGAGCCGATTAACAGGCATTAACAACATAGTGGATGAAGCCAAACAACGAAGATGGAGATGGTTGGGGCATGTGTTGAGAATGGGTGCTGATAGACACCCTCATATTGCCCTACGATGGACACCACAAGGAAGGAGGAGGAGAGGTAGACCATTGGGGACGTGGCGAAGGACCATTGAAGAGGAAATGAAAGGCATGGGAATGAAGTGGGATGAAATTTGCTGCCTCGCTCAAGAACGAAATGAATGGAGGAGAATGGTTGACGCCTTATGCTCCACTGGGAGTGAATAAGAGGAAGAATGGTGGAAATGTTTACAGTGCACTTTATCTGTTCTGGAATATGTGCAGTAGTGATTTTGTCCACGCTCAGCACAGTAACATCTGGTATTGTAACTGCATGCACCTGTTGATTGAACTAGCTACTGCGACATACTTTAGCAAAATACTCAATATTTTTGCAATGATTGCATTGAGCTACTTTTGCTGGACATCCTGAGTAGCTTGCAAGGTGTTGTGGGGAGCCACAGTGAAAGCATGCTTTTACTGTATTTTGAATTTGCTGATTCAGTTGCTTTTCATTAGTTTTCCTCTTGCAATTGTTTGTCTGCAGTGACAATGAACTTTTCTGCCAAGGAGTCACAGCCTGGACTGTGCCTCCTTTATCCATGCTCATTATTTTGGCTTCAGCTGTAGCTGACGCAATCTGAGTAGCAATGGTTATTGCTTTTTCTAGTGTAAGTTGTTATTCTAGAAGTAAACATTCTCTTACACGAAGCATGATTGTTTTCTCAATGAGCTGGTCTCCAATAATCTCATCTGCCATATTCCCAACGTCACAAGTTACAATCAGACTCCTCAGGGAAGCAGTATACTGCATTATAGTCTCCCCTGGTTTCTGCTCATGCTGGTGAAATCTGTAGTGATTAGCTACTACATTCACTTTTGGCACAAAAAAGTTCTTTAAATTCAGTGAGTGCAGTCTCATATTTATCATCTGCAAGGGGAAAAGTGTAAAATATACGCTGCCCTTCTGCTCCAAGGCAGTGCATTAGCAGAGCACACTTTCTTACTTCAGAAATCTCTGTAGCGCTGATTGCAGGCAGATAAGTCTCAAACATATGGATCCAGACAGTAAAAGCAATTGGAGGCTCACCTAGGCTTTGCAGAAAGGGTGCAGGTGGGTTCAGAGGCAGAAGATCCATCCTCGTTGCCAAAATGGTGTATCAACCATGTAAGGTACTAAAACTTCAACAGGACTTTATTTTTACAGTGGAAACTTCTTTACCAAGCGCTGCTGCACCTTCTGTAACTCTCACTCAGCCTCCTCAACTCCTCCCCCCTCCTTCCTGTTTCCTGTCCTTTCAGACTCCCAACAGCCAGTGTTCCCAGTTCTAAACGCAGCATCTAAACACCACACAGAACTACTAACTGTAGTCTGTAACCTATCATTTAAATCAGCTTCTGTACCAGATGACTGGAGGGTAGCTAATGTGACGCCAATTTTTAAAAAGGGCTCCAGAGGTGATCCCGGCAATTACAGGCCTGTAAGCCTGATTTCAGTACTGGACAAACTGATTGAAACTATAATAAAGAACAATATTGTCAGACATATAGAGGAACATAATTTGTTGAGGAAGAGTCAACATGGTTTTAGTAACGAGAAATCATGCCTCACCAATCTACTAGAATTATTTGAGGGAATCAACAAGCATGTGGACCAAGGGGATTCAGTGGATATAGTGTACTTAGATTTTCAGAAAGCTTTTGACAAGGTCCCTCACCAAAGGCTCTTACGCAAAGTAAGCTGCCACAGGATAAGAGAGAAGGTGCTCTCATGGATTGGTAATTGGTTGAAAGGAAACAAGGGGTAGGTATAAATGGTCAGTTTTCAGAAGGGAGAGAGGTAAATAGTGGTGTTCCCCAGGGGTCTGTTCTGGGACCAGTCCTATTCAACATGTTAATAAATGATCTGGAAAAAGGGTAAACAATGAGGTGGCAACATTTGCAGATAATACAAAACTACTCAAGCTAGTTAAGTCCAAAGCAGACTGAGAAGAGTTACATTGGGGGTCTCACAAAACTGGGTGACTGGGCAACAAAATGGCAGATGAAGTTTAATGTTGATAAATGCAAAGTAGTGCACATTGGAAAACATAGTCCCAACTATACATATCAAAAGGTGGGGTCTAAATTAGTTGTTACCACTCAAAAAAGAGATCTTGGAGTCATTGTGGATAGTTCTCTGAAAACATCCACTCAATGTGCAGCGGCAGTCAAAAAGCAAACAGAATGCTGGGAATAATTAAGAAAGGGATAGATAATAAGACAGAAAATATCATGTTGCCTCTATATAAATCTATGGTATGCCCACATCCTGAATACTATGTGCAGATGTGGTTGCCCCATCTCAAAGACGATATATTGGAATTAGAAAAGGTTCAGAAAAGGGCAACAAAAATGATTAGGGGTATGGAACGGCTTCCATATGAGGAGAGATTAATGAGATTCGGACTTTTCAGCTTAGAAAAGAGACGACTAAGGGGAGATATGATTGAGTTCTATAAAATCATGACTGGTGTATAGAAAGTAGATAAGAAATTGTTGTTAACATCTTCTCATAACACGAGAACTAGGGGGTCACCCAATGAAATTAATAGGCAGCAGGTTTAAAGCAAATAAAAGGAAGTGTTTCTTCACAAAACACAAAGTCAACCTGTGGAACTCCTTGCCAGAGGATGTTGTGAAGGCCAAGACCATAACAGAGTTCAAAAAAAGAACTAAATAAATTAATGGAGGATAGGTCCATCAATGGCTATTAGGCATGATGGGCAGGAATGGTGTCCCTAGCCTCTGTTTGCCAGAAGCTGGGAATGAGTGACAGGGGATGGATCACTTGATGATTACCTGTTCTGTTCATTCCCTCTGGGGCACCTGGCACTAGCCACTATCGGAAGACAGGATACTGGGATAGATGGACCCTTGGTCTGACCCAGTAGGGCCATTCTTATGTTCTTAGAACTGCCCCCAACCCCACCTCAGAAGCATCTGTTTGTAAAATAAATGCCTTGTTAAAGTCTGGGGCTATGAGTACGGGGTCATTACAGAGGGCTGTCCAAAGGTCTGTGAATGCCCCCTCTGCTGCGTTGGTCCACTTCACCATGTCTGGATCTCTGGCCTTTACCAGGTCCGATAGGGGACTTGCCCTAGTGGTGAAGTGGGGAATAAAACATCAGTAATACCCTACTACGCCCAGGAATGCGCGGACCTGCTTCTTTCGGGTTAGTCGGGACCAGTTTTGAATCGCCTCTAGCTTATTCACTTGGCGTTTTACTATGCCCTTCCTACAATATACCCCAGGTACTTAGCCTCTGCTAGCCCTATGGTGCATTGAGAGGGATTAACGGTGAGGCCAGCCCACCTTAAGGTGTGTGGTACTGCCTCAACTTTCTCCAAGTGGGTTCCCCAATCTGGTGTATGGATGATGACATCATCTAGGTATGCGACTGCATAACTAGTGTGGGGGCAGAGCATCTTATCCATGAGGTGCTGGAAGGTGGCCAGGGCCCTACGTAGCCTGAAAGGGAGGACGGTGTACTGGAATAGCCCCTCCGGGGTGGAGAACGCTGTCTTCTGTTTAGCTTCTTTGGTCAGGGGAATCTGCCAATAATCTTTTATCAAATCCAAGGTAATCAGGAATTGGGCACTACCCAGTCGGTCAACCAGTTCGTTGATGTGTGGTATGGGATATGCATTGAATTGGAATACTTCATTAAGTCAGCAAAAGTCATTACAGAATCTTGTGGAACCGCCAGGTTTGGTCACTAGTATGATTGGACTGGACCACTGACTGTGAGATTCTTCAATGACCCCTAATTCTAACATCTTCTTCACTTCGGCCTTGATCTCTTCTCTTTTGGCTATTGGGATTCAGTAGGGTCTCAAGGTTACCTTGGCTCTGGTGATCATGCAGATATGGTGATAGGTCTCGGTCGTCCGCTCCAGTTTTATAGAGAACACATCTCAGTTGCAGTTGATCATGTCAGCTGCCTTGACCTTTTGGTTAGGCGTCAAGTCGGGTGTTATCCTCACTATCTTCATGTAGGTTATCCTCTTGGGAAAGAGCCTCCTGGGTGACTAAGCATGCCTCTCGGTTGTGCCAAAGTTTTAGAAGATTGATGTGGTAAATTTGCTCTGGTTTCCAGTGGCCTGGATGCCGTACACTATAGTTCACCTCCCCCATGGCTTCGACCACTTTATAGGGTCCCTGCCACTGGGCCAAAAGTTTACTCTCTGCAGTGGGCACCAGTACCATCACCCATTCCCCCGATGGAACCATCAAACCTTGCTTGGTGGTTGTAATGGGTTCGGTGGGTCTCCTGTGATTTCTCTAAGTATTCCTGTACAATGGGCATAACTCGAGCTATACAGTCTCTCATCTGCACTACATGCTCGACTATGGTCCTTCCAGGATTTGGCTCCTCTTCCCAGGCTTCTCTGGATATATCCAATGTATCCAAAGGGTGGCACCCGTATAGTAGTTTGAACGGAGAGAAGCCTGTGGAGACTTGCGGGACCTCCCGGATGGCGAACATGAGGTAAGGCAGTAGGGTATCCCAATCTTTCCCATCCTGGTTCACCACTTTCCTGAAAATGGCTTTGAGGGTCCTATTGAACCTTTCCACAAGGCCATCGGCTTGCTGGTGGTGTACAAAAGTCCATAGGGCTTCTACGTGAAGCAATGAACAGAGATCTTTCATCAGCTTCGACAGAAAAGGTGTCCCTTGATCAGTCAACATCTCCTTGGGTAGCCCAACGTGGGCAAAGATCTGTACTAGCTCCTTAGCTATTGTCTTGGAAGCCGTGTTGCATAGGGGGATGGCTTCTGGGTACCGGGTTGCACAGTCCATGACAACAAGCATGCTGGTGGCCCCGAGCTGTCTTCTCTAGAGGCCCTATCAGATCCAAGGCTATTCATTCAAAAGGTACCTCTATTATTGGAAGAGGTATCAAAGGGGCCCTCAAGTGTGGGCGAGTACTATGCAGCTGACATTCCGGACAGGAAATGCATTACTGCCAGACATCTTTGTGTACTCATGGCCAGAAGAACCTCCACAGGATCCATGCCTGGGTTTTCTCTACCCCCTAGGTGTCCTCCAAAAAGGTGACTGTGGGCGAGGCTCAATATGGCTTTTGATGCTTTCGTGGCACCAGAAATTGCTTCATCTCTTGCTCCTGCATTTGCACAATCAGGTACAGGAGATCTTTCTTCACCATAAAGTAAGGTCCCGGTCCCCGGATCTTCCCATCCATGGGTATCTCATCTATCTCAGCCACCTCTCTCCTGGCATTATCATATCTGGGGTCGTCTGCCTGGTCCCGCCCAAAAGTCTCTTTTCTAGGACTAACTTGCCCGAGCTCCCAGGTGCTGGCTTCTGCTTCTTCCAGCAGCGTGCCACCGTCATGGCTGGGGCCGGCCTCTGGCTTACCTTCCGCAGTGGTAGTTTCTCTGTCTGCTGCCCATGGCCATCTGCCTACTAGGGCAGTCTTCTGGCCCTGGGTCAGGATCTGGGTTCCCAAGGCTTTCACGGCCTTCCTCTCTTTTTTGGTCTTCGGGGTCTTTCTGGGAGCTGGGAACAGACCCTCAGAAATCTCAGAAAACATCAGGGGTTGACATTCCCCCGGTGACTAGTCACTGCCCTCAGAGTCCCCTCCTCCCTCCAGCCTCTCCGGGGGAAGTAAATTATCAAACCCTGGATAGTCCCTCCCAATGACTACAGGATATGAGAGTTTAGGAACTACTCTCACTGTCACCTCAGTGGGGTTCCCCTGAACCTCCATCTTCACCGGGATGGTGAGGTAGTGGCTCACAGCCACATGTACGCACGTCACAGCTACATGTTTGGCCTGTAGCAGCTGGCTACTTTTTGCCAGCTTACCCAATATGAGGGTGATAGCACTCCCAGAGTCCACAAGCGCTGTAGTTGTTACCCAAAATTGGGTCAGCTAGGAAGCTTAGGGAGGACTAATGACCCATCAGAGTTTGGCAGAAAGCAGCACATTTATTATATTGATAGCTAAGCTCAAAAGAATGGGAGGGAGGGGGCTGTCACACTCACACTTGCATACTCATGCTCCCAGGATAAGCATGGCACAGGAGATGTCAGGATCCTTCAAGGTAAGTGTCCCACAGCACAGTGATGAACGGTGCGATGAAGGTAAGTCTTCCTGAGGCACAATGAAATGCAACGCAGAGAACCACTGGCCAGGTGGTCCGGGCAAAGGGCTTCCACGGGAGGCACAAGCTTGTGAGTGCTCTCCTGAGCACATGGCCCCTTACCTTTTAATGACCTGCTCCTCATGGCCTGTGTGACAGACCCAGACCAGTGGGGTACAGGAGTCTGGTAGAGGGCAAGTATACTGGTCACTGGATGAGTAGTTTTCTGTTCCCTGAGTGACCAGAGCAGGGGCTGCACTAGAGTAATCAGGAACCTGCTAGAACCAATTAAGGCAGACAGGCTGATTAGAACACCTGCAGCCAATCAAGGCAGGCTAATCAGGGCACCTGGGTTTAAAAAGGAGCTCACTCCAGTCAGGCGAGGAGGAGCCAGAGGAGAGGAAGTGCGTGTGAGGAGCTGGGAGCAAGAGGCACAAGGAGCTCAGAGTGAGAGGGTGTGCTGCTGGAGGACTAAGGAATACAAGCGTTATCAGACACCAGGAGGAAGGTCCTGTGGTGAGGATAAAGAAGGTGTTTGGAGGAGGCCATGGGGAAGTAGCCCAGGGAGGTGTAGCTGTCATGCAGCTGTTACAGGAGGCACTATAGACAGCTGCGATCCACAGGGCCCTGGGCTGGAACCTGGAGTAGAGGGCGGGCCCGGGTTCCCCCCAAACCTCCCAACTCCTGATCAGACACAGGAGGAGTTGGCCCAGACTGTGGGGAAGATCACTGAGGTGAGCAAATCTGCCAATAAGCGCAGGACCCACCAAGGTAGAGGAGGAACTTTGTCACACCTGCAACTAGAGATGACTTGGGTGTGTCTGGTTGGTCACACTCCACCTCAGCCAGTGTCCATGCACTGGGTGTGTGAGTGCTGCCTAATTAGAGTCCCAGACATCTTGTCTATCTAGGAGCTCTTCTGACCTTCCAGCTGTTTAAGCAGCCCGTTCCAGGAGGGAGGGGTGGGGGGAAAGCCACTTCACAGGTATACAAAGAGGGAGAGGAGACAAGGTCGGGGGGAGATGGCGGGGGCGTGTAACAGACCTTTTGAGCATACAGGTTATACAGAGCATACAGATCACTGCTGCTCCTACAACAGTAGTCTCCGCCCGATTTATTCTCACTGGCCTGGTGTAGTTATGCAGGACTAATGCGACCCCTGCAAGGTGGATAAGGGAGCACGAGACCTCCTAATCATCCAAGTTACATTGCACAGGCTCCTTGGTGCTGGGACACTGTGCTGCTGTGTGTCCCCACTTCCCACATGCATAACATCTATAATTGCTTCTAATCGCTCCCCTATCATGTGGGTTAGGAGGTTTACTCCCAGGATTCCCCCCATTCAGGCTATTCCCTTCCTTTTGGGTTCATAGCTGGTTTTCGGCCCCCTCTTCCTTTCAGGTTGGAGTTGGGTACTTGCTTCATAAGGGGCCTTCCTTGGGTAGTTGGGTCAATTCCCTGGCTGTCATCCATCTTTCTACCAGCGTGATCATTTTGTCGTAGGTGGACGAATTGTTCTGACCTACCCAGTTGCGGACATCTGATAGTAATCCCCGCATGTAATAGTCCATGACCAAAGTCTCCAAAATCCCCTCCTGGCTGCATGCCTTGGGCTGTAACCACTTCCACGTGAGGTGTATGAGGTTGAATAGCTAGGACCTCAGAGGTTTGTTCTCCTGGTATTTCCACTCAAGGAACCTCTGGGCTCGTACTGCTGCCATCACCCCAATCGTGCTAGGATCTCTGCCTTCAGCTGGGGATAGTCCTCAGCAGGCAGACCAAAGTAGGCCTTCTGGGGCTCTCTGCACAAAAAAAGGGGCAAGAATGCTGTCCCACTGATCCAGGGGCCATGCCTCACACTGAGCAGTCCTTTCAAATGAGAGGAGATATGCCTCTACGTCATCTTCTGTCGTCATCTTTGGTAGACAACCAGTGGCCCTCAGGCTTTGCGTCCCTTCAGACCCCAGGGCCTAGGTGGTGTTGTGGAAAAATTGACCACACCGTTGATTTTGGGTCAGACACACAGGGCACCTTTATTAGAATACAAATATGCATATAGGGAAGGTCAGCGTGGCCCCACGCACGGGTCAGCTGCCTTGTCTTTAACAGATTTTCACCAAGCTTATAAAGGCTAAAACCACAAAGCATAATTACACATCACACACATTATACTTTATTAACTCCTTATTTGGCATACTTTCTTACTTTTAGTGAGCCTGTCACTGCCCCTCACCATCTAGGGTTTTTCCTGTTATTGTCCCAAATGTAGTTTTCGTTGGTAGTCTGCCTGCCTTTAAGACCCCTCCTTTGCGGTTGCATTGGATAAGGCTCTTGTCGCATTCTAGCTGAGCTTCCCTCAGTTCCCCTTTCTCTGGTTTATTCATCACCACCACCACCCCTCATGCCCCTTATACAGACAAACAAGTTTTGCAGAAGTTAACCTTTGTTCTATATAGCAATTGGGTTTTGCTAACAGGCCTGGGCCTGAAAGGCAGGGGTTAGGATGCAGTCTGCTTCTGACCCTATGGGTGGGGGTCTGGCAAATTCCCTATCAGTGGTAAGGATCTTCAGCTAGTCCACTACCTCTCACAAGAGGGCTTGATCTTGGATCACCTGGCCCATTAATAATTGGTTGATTTCCTGTTGTAGCTGCACAGACTCCTGTTGTGCCATTGCCTGAACCTGGGTGGCCTCCTGCTGGGCCACCGTGGCTTGCACCAGAGCTCTCACCACCTTCTCCATTCTGGTACAAAACAAAACCCCAAAACCCCAGTGCACTTTTTTGTAACCTCTTTCTTCTGCCACACTGTGAACAATTGATTCCACTCCTGACACCAGTTGTGACAAAGCTCTGACCTTATCTCAGTGGGTCCCATGCTTCCAGGCAGATTATGGTAGCATCAGATGCTCACTGTGACCCTCCACATAGCCCTTCTCTCTCTAGAGGCAAAGGTCATAGCCAAAGAGGATGGAGCTAGGCTGTTCGCAATGGTGGCAGATGACAGAACAAGGAGCAATGGCCTCAAGTTGCAGTGGGGGAGGTCTAGGTTGGATATTAGGAAACACTATTTCATTAGGAGGGTGGTGAAGCACTGGAATGGGTTACCTAGGGAGGTGATGGAATCTCCATTCTTAGAGGTTTTTTAAGGCCTGGCTTGACAAAGCCTTGGCTGGGATGATTTAGCTGGTGTTGTTCCTGCTTTGAGCAGGAGGTTGGACTAGATGACCTCCTGAGGTCTCTTCCAAACCTAATCCTCTATGATTCTATAAACTTTTCAACATCACGTCTCAAAATATATATAAAGTAAATATCCTTAAATCAACAAGTCATATCTGTTTTCATTTGCTAGTCCATTTGTAAAAAGCTTAATTCAAAAGTCTAAATCACTGGATTTTGTCTGCAATAAATTTTCATGCAGCATTTTTCCTACTTTGCCTCTGAAAATTTTACTGATTATCAATGGAAATATTTCAATAATTATTGATGGAAAAGCAGCAAAGAATCCTGTGGCACCTTATAGACTAACAGACGTTTTGCAGCATGAACTTTCGTGGGTGAATACCCACTTCGTCGGATTCTTTGCTGCTTTTACAGATCCAGACTAACACGGCTACCCCTCTGACTATTGATGGAAAGTGTAACATGATCACAATCTCTTTCTGAGCCACACAGCCCAATTCACCTCACACAGCCTCCAAACTGTATAATAACCCTTTTGTCACCTCCTGATATGGCTCAAATACTTTTCCTAAACCTGAACCACAACCTGAAAATGTGAAAAAATAGCACCCTGATACAGTTAGCATAGTTAATTTATACTTTGAATCTACACCTATCCCTATATTTTTTAAAACTTTTGATTTTGAACATTCTAGTTTTCAAATGCTTTTTAAACCACCACATTCCAATGAGGTTCTTCTCTGATGAAATTGGTATGTATGTGCAATCTGAATTCTGTCTGAATACAATAATTAATGTTATAGAGGGAAACAGATTATGGAATTATTTTTGTACATCCGAATTGTAGTTAATACTGTACATCCCAATATCTCCTTATAGCTCATATACCCAATGTCCATGTTTTCTTTATGTCCCTCCTTTGAACTTTTTCTGTCTTTTCCCTGTCTCTATTTTTAATATACAGAATATAGACTGAAGGCCAGATCCTAACCTTGTTTAAATAAGTGCAGCTCCATTGGCATCAGTGGAGCTACATCGATTTAAATGAGCAGAGGATCTGCCCCAAAAATTGTCCATGGGCAGGTCCGACCCTAGGGGAGTGTGGGGCCCAGAACAAATCAACCTGTATGGGCCCCCCCTTAACATTTTTTATACATCTGGTGTGGGGCGGAGACGCCAGTGCTGGGGGGGGGCAAGGGACGATGGACAGTCACAGGGTGGCAACTGTTCTAGGTGCAAGGGAGCCACCTGTGCTGGGGGGGTCCCGGAAAAGGGAGGGGTCAGAGGTGAAAGGGCAATGGATGGGGTCAGCCTGGCGCTGGTGTGTTCCGGTGGCGCTAGGACTCTGGCAGCCGGTGTGGTGGCGGGTGGGTGAGCAAGAAAAAGAAATACAATTTGCTCTTCCCACCAGTGGGTACTGGCCCAACCCCCACTGCCGGCGCCAGGTCCTCCCCAACCTCCCAGGCCGGTCTGACCCCCCCCAACCCCCAACCCCACACCCCAGACCTGGCCCCCCAGGCAACCCTAATCCCACCCTCCTGGGCCAGCCTAGCACCCCCCGCACAACATACATACACTGAAGTGCAGGGCCCCCCCAGAGCACAGGGCCCAGAGCAGTTGCCCCAATTCACCATACCCAAGGGATGGCTCTGTCCATGGGGCTGTATAATCCTTCTCATTTCAGCAGATCACTTGTCCTGCAGTAAATTCTTAACTTTTTAGCTCAGATCAAGTGTCATTGATTGCCATAACTGATTTGCCTTTGTCTAGGGAATATATCTTACCTTGGCACAGAGGTAGACGGGAATCAAGTGATCTTTAATTTCTAGTTGTCCCTGTAAAGATATCACGGGAACTCCTCCTTCTATGGAATCTTTTCTACCAGTTGTTCACTAAACATGGCTATCTAGCACCTGATGGTAGAGAACACTTCCAAACTTGAATGATAATTCAAATAGAAGCTGTCTTCATAGAAATTATCAATAGTAAAATCCTGTTAGATTGGAGCTTGTCCATCTCTTCTCTGCTAATTCAGATCTGTTCTATGGCATATATTCCCTGGTGCTTTGTGGTTGTTTCTAATATGATTTTGTTAGAATAAGTCAAATTCTTTCATCTTCATCCACATCACAAATGTCTTCTTTCCACTTGGACTGGAGATGCTGTTTCTGAGTTTGTAGATGGGACGTGTGTAATCATTAATACATACACATGCCTCTACAGTGACCTGGCATCTTGGAGCTTCCACAGGGAAGGTAATTGCTGACTGTGCCACTGAGTCTGTAATGAATTGAGCCAATTACGACTCATGCACAATCTTCTCACTACCTAAAATTATGATCACAAATGGCTCATTTCTTTTAGGCAAAGTTTTCTCAAAGCTCTGATGCAAAATTGAACGAATGCTGGATAGAACCTTACCGAGAGGGTGCCAAAGTCATTCCCAATCTGACAATTTTTCATTATGGATTTTGTTCTTAGTGGGACAGGTGCCATACCACAAAAATTTCCAGGCAAACAGCATTGCTAATGGCTCTTCCATTTTGGCAATCACAGAACCAGACTGAGAATCAAATGGACTGTGCAGAGTTAATTCTCTTTTTGTCCTAGGAATGTTCCTTTAATTAAGAGTGAGGTAGATAGGGTGGGAGTAGTACTAGAGAAACTTTTAGTAATGCTACCTGGATATTATCTGTGGAGAGCTCAAGGCTGGAGTATCAGAGGGTGCTAGAGGTTATAGTTGAAGTGTGGTGGAAGGTCATTAAGGAGTCCTGGAAAAGAAATACCAGAAGATGCCGCAGATTAGGTCTGAGGTATCTTGGCATTGCTATGTGAGGGGGACCCAAAGACTGCAGTATCTAGGCATGCTGCTGGAAGGCATTTATTGGCAGAATTGTGTGTAAAGCACTGCACTGGAACAGTAGAGGCTACTGCAGGACAGGATTGAGGTACAGCATCTGAGTCACTCCTATTCTCTTCCAGTGACATATAATAGTTAGGGATCCTGAGGACTGCAATGCCCTTGGTCTAATTTCAGTTGTTGGATTTAGCTTGCAGGTGCTGGGTGATGTGGTTGGCCGATGATCTACAGGAGGGCAGACTAGATGACATGAGAGACTCTCCTGGCCATATATTCTATGACTGTATGAATCTAGGAGGTACAGTACTTTGGTAGAACTTTGTACAGGACTTGCAATCTTGATGCAGTTTGCAGCTGATACATGTTGAGGGGCAGTTTGATGGACTGGGCAGCTGGGTGCTGTGAGTACACTGAAGTACACTGGCCAAAATGTGTGTGGCAAAGAAGTGGAATGTCAGTGGCTGATGCAGTGCAGAACTGAGGTGCACTAGGAAAGCACAAGCAAATGTGTGTGCGAATTTTCCAGGAATGTGGTAGCCAAGGGTACCTCAGGTCAGGGTTCTTGTTTAAGAATGTGTTCTGATGTGAACTGGCAATGTTATATGGGGGTCTTACAAGTAGAAAGTCAGGAAGTGCTATAGGTCAGGACTGGGGTGCATTGGCATAGTCACATAAAGGCTCAGGATTGTATTGTTGAGGGTTTCTTCTGTTAAGAGGATCATGGTGAATTGACAAAGTTATGTGGGGTCCCAGGTTACTTTGAGGGTTTTTGCTGGCCAGGACTGAAGGTAAGTGAGTTGATCTTCATGGATGTTTCCACTGTGTTATACAGTTCAATTTTTAGGCGAGCTTTTATCCATTACATTCACCAGACTGAAATATAATCTAACATTTTAGGGGGGAAAAGTAGCAGATATAAAAGTCTTGAAGCTAATATAAACTTCCAGGAAAAGAGCACCTTTGAATGGCTCCAAGCTTCAATACAGAAGGCATTTTCTATGAAACATTGTGAACGCCTGAGAAGTGGGTAGCTCAGTGGCATTACTGACAGATACTTAGTTTCACTGCCTGAGCCACAGAGATGAGAAACACTTGGCATTTGGACAATTGTGTGATCCGGTCAGGGGCTTAGAAATGGGACATGGCACCTTTCACCCACCAGAAGAGCTGGCTGAATAATTGTTTGCTGTGAATTTTGAGACTGAATAATTATTCAGCTCTAGTTGTCACTTTGAATCTGGTCCAGGTTGACAGATCATCAAAATCTGATATCTGTTCTGTGACCTCAGTAAAAAGCAGCTTTATATCTTTTAATTTATTTACATGTTCTTCAGTCAAATCTCTCCTGAAGACTCAAGCAGTCAACAATTATAATAATAATATGTTTCTATAAACCTATAGGTTTTGGTCTCCCCAGTGCATCCTGGCTACTTTGTGCCTGTCCTGTTTAGACTGTAAACTCTTTGGGGTACTTTGTGCTCACCACTTCATCCATGGCAACAGCCTCCCTCAACAGCTGTATTCCTCAGGAACTATAGAACTATGGTCTATGAGAGGGAGATTTATGAAACCAGGTTCAAGGTTCCTAGAGGAGATGAGAATGATCCCAAATCTCATGTTCTTCACAGTGAGGTGCGAAACCGCCTTCAACTTAGTCTTCCTATGGCTGAATGTGACTCTGTAGACAGCTAATGCATGTGTAAGAAATACTTCTCAATGGATGTTCTATGATTTTTGTCTCTTTTGGAAAAATGCTTTCAAAGTTATCTAGAGTTTTACTTCTTAAAACTTTCTTTCCCATTCAGTTCCCCCCCCCCTAAAATAATCTATTTGTTCCACAAATGCTTAAAATCCTGAGCCCAAGCATGCCTAATTTATGCTGGAGTCTTTCTCTTAAAAATAAACTCTTTCAAAGTTTAATAATAGTCTTTTAAACTTCATAGCTTCTTATTAACAATCCAAGGACAGGTTCTTCTTGTTTTTCTTTCTCTAGTAGGTAAGATAGCCCCAGGACTCCAAGTAATTGATTAATTCCCACTCAACATAGCTATATTTAAATGGCTTCTACTATTAGTAACCTGTCATATAACAAGGCTTTTGGAATCTATATTTATAATAAAGGTGTATCGCTATGCACATAACAGGCTTTGGCCTTTGTTTTGCTTCCTTTTTGTCTATTACTCCTTATATCACCGCTGGTTGTAGTAACACTGAGTCTAAAAGCCCCAAGATACACATGGTCTTGCCATCAAGCACTGAACTGGGCTGCTTTTAATGTCTTCTATGGGAGTGTCTCTCCAGACAAGGATGGGTTGCCATGTATTTTCTTTACTTTTCTTGTTTGCAAGCTTTGACATAGCGATTTGTCTTGCCACAATTATTGCCCCCATATGAAGGGCATTTTCCATGATCAAGTTTTTCTCCACTTGGGTCTTCCTTTACATTTTGTTGATCTCTGCTGCTTTGTAATTGAACATTTTTTTGCAAAAATGTTGATATGTTTCCTTGTATTTTCATCCTTTCCTTGTGCTACTGGGTGAATTATCTTTGAGTCCACTCTGCTTATGCCCTGCATTTGGGTGTGTTGGTGTTCACTAGCTTTGCACACATTTATAGTTCTTGGCAGAGTTAGTGTGGATTCTCTGAGCTTTTTCATTTCAGCTCTTGCATCTTTCATCCCTCTTTTGATCTATTAGTTCAGCTTTTAAGATAATAGCATGAGCCAGCCATTTTGTATGCTTAAACAATGTATCAACCTATTGTTTCTCCAGATGTTTTATTACATTGTTACAACATTATCTTTCATATATATTTTTATGGGTTGAAAGTGTTTTTGTTGTGTCTGACATATATTGTAAGTTCCTGCAGTATCTTTGGAACATGTTACTGTGTCTATGTGTCAGCAGCTGGCTCCCAAATCCCCCCACCCCCAGTATTTATCTTCACGGGTGAGGTATATCTGCTTGGGTGGGTAGGTGACCAGGCCTGCTGCACTCCTCTGCCACATAGCATCCTCAGACTGAGTGGTGTTGGCGGGGACCCCCAGAGCAATGGATATGGGAGTGAAAATTCCATGGGGATGAGTGGAACAGTTCACACCTCTCAGAGATGTTGTTTCAGGCTCTCTGCAGACCCAGGCAGACACCACTGCATCGGTTACACTTGGGCCACATTTTCAAAGTGTTAATTTGCTAGAAATTTACATTTTTTAAGTGAAAGCTGAGATTCTGCCCTCATCGTGTGACTCCAGGATCTGGGGCTCTAGGCAGAGCTCTATAGTGCCTCTGATCGATGGCACCCCAGGATGGCAAGGTCTGCAGCCCATTGGAACTATCAGCAGCCGGCTCTCAAGGGACGCAGAAATGAAAGCTTGTCATTGAAATTGATCGATCCATAGTTTGGAAGCTGTTCACCTTTCCGGGCAACATAATTCAAGCCTCTTTCATCCGCCCAGTCACACAATAGCCAGGCACCGCTCTGCACCTTATGGGAAGACACTCGGTCATTGAAAGATCCCTTGCTCAGGCTAGTTGCTTCTGTTACCACCTTGATCTCCCCTTCATAGTTGGCATGTTCATATAGGATTTTTCAGGTTTTCAGTAATCAGCTTGAGAGAAGTGATCTTGTCATTCATGTCTTCATCAACAAAGCTGTATTCACCTTCCTCAAACACCAGGAACTTGCCTAAATAATTAGGATGTTCATAGGCCACCTAGGGTTGGCCAGTGACTTTTATAGAGGAGACACAGTGGTCCCACCCTATGGGCTTCAAGTCAGCAATGTCAGAAGTGAATTCTTTGGATTTACCTTGGAAGTTTATATGCTCATAAATGATGATCCCATTCATTTTGGTGGGTGTGGCAGGATCTTTGTTATTGGTTCTTGGAGCCGAAGCAGTGATGTGAAGAGAGAACAGAGAACACAGCTTGAGAGGCAGTCCCTACTCCGTGGAGACTCTCTGTGCTGGGATGAAAAATCAGGAAATTAGCAACATTTGAAACAACAGATAAATACACAAACGATTGAACAAAATGGGTGGGAGCAAATGTATAAAGGGAATGGGCAAAGTCCTTCCTCAAACGTTTAGCCAGCGGGAATAAGAGTAGGGTCTTTTCCCCCACCAGCTGACTCCAAGGTCTATTGCCTGCTCCCAACCTGCAACTCCACAGCTTATGAAGAATTGCAGTCTGGGTCAATGGAAATGTTTTGTTGTGATAAAATTTAAATTTTTCTCTCCAATTTTGACTTTTTAATCTATTATTTTTATATTATTTTATTTTCTATTTAATTAGGGTAGAATATTTTTAAAATATAAAATAAAAGCAATAAAAGACGTAACTGGTACTGTATTTGGTCGCTGGTATCATATAATTATAACAAGGTGGCTTGTCCTACGGGTTGCAGTGGTCCCCAAGGAAAGGACAATATCTCAGGGAGGAGGGGCTGTGCCCAGCTTAGGCCTGGGGGGAGGATTTCATTTGTGTTTGTTTGAGAAATTTGTTAAGTTAATAACGCTACTAAAAAGACAGAGGTCCCAGAAGGGTTGTGTTGAAAGAGAGACTGTGTGGAGTTTGCTGAAGGAGCCCAGAAAAAGGGGGAAACAAGGCACTGCAGAGGCATTCCTGGTAGGGGCGCTCTAGGATTTCTGCCACCCCAAGCAGGGCGGCACGCCACGGGGGGCGCTTTGCCGGTCGCCGGTCCCGCGGCTCCGGTGGACCTCCTGCAGACGTGCCTACGGAGGGTCCGCTGCTCCCGTGGCTCCAGTGGACCTCCCGCAGGCATGCCTGCGGATGCTCCACCGGAGCCGCGGGACCAGCAGCCCCTCCACAGGCATGCCTGCGGGAGGTCCACCTGAGCCGCCTGCCGCCCTCCCATGGGACGCTGCCCCAAGCGCGCGCTTGGTGCGCTGGGGTCTGGAGCTGGCCCTGACTCCTGGCCACAAGCAGATACCCGGGTGGCAGTTGACCCCCTTTCTATAATATAATTAAAATTAATAAATAATATGTTTCAAAATGAAAAATCATTTCAAAATTGGAGCTAAAACAGTTGCAAAATTGTGGAAACCAAAATATTGCAAAAACCTGCGTCTCAGCTGGAGCATTGTGGGCGCCACATTTTAGGAAAGATATAGACAAATTGAAAAAAGTCCAGAGAAGAGCAACAAAAATGATCACAGATCTAGAAAACGTGACCTATGAGGGAAGATTGAAAAAATTGGGTTTGTTTAGTCTGGAGAAGGGAAGACTGAGTGGGGACGTGGTAACCATTTTCAAGGACATAAAAGGTTATTACAAGAAGGAGAGTGAAAAATTGTTCTCATTAACCGCTAAGGAGAAGACAAGAAGCAATGGGATTAAATTGCAGGAAGGGAGGTTTAGGTTGGACATTAGGAAAGAGTTCCTAATTGTCAGGGTGGTTCATTACCTAGGGAAGTTGTGGATTCAACCGTCACCCAAGGTTTTTAAGAACAGGTTAGACTAACACCGGTCTGGAATGGCCAAGTTATCACTTAATCCTGACTTGAGTGCAAGGGACTGGACTAGACGACTTATTGAGATCCCATCCAGTCCTACATGTCTGTGATTCCAGTAAGACTGAACCAGAATGTTTAAAGCTCACTGAAAAGCTTTGTTTCAAATTTAATCAAAAACAACACATTCCTGCAGAATGCTTCAATTTCAATGAATCAGCATTTTCTAGCAGAAAAAATGTTCTTTCCAAATAGTTTTTGACCAGTTCTTATCTCTGTAAAGGTCTCAGAGCATGAAGCAAATGTCTCCTCCAGTGCAGAGAAGCTCACAGGTCTGGCAGCAGCACTGGCTCCACATCAGTGGGTTTCAATCTTTTTTGGCTCAGGAGCCATTTGTAAACCTGGATGGCCAGTCACAACCCAGTAAATAGCCTTAGTGCAAACACATCTGGCTTACTAAATATTTCCACCCACGATATACAATATATACACGGATATAATAAGTACTAAGTAAGTACATGGCGAGCACCATAACAGCAGCTCCTGTGACTCCTGTCCTGTGGGGTGGCTGGGCTTGGCTCCCCGTTCAGTGCATTGTGACCTCTGGGGATGCCGTACTGCTCAGGTTGGGCCCACCCCCTCCGTATTTTTGTGTGCAGCATTGTGACCTGGCACATGTGGCTCAGCCCCACTTACTGAAATTTGGCCCCTCACGACAGAGGGGTGGCTGGGTCAAAGCAGAGCAGCATGGCAACCCCAGAGCGGGAAGCCAAGCCCAGTCAGGCCCATGGGACTGTAGCTGCAGGAGTCTGTGAAGAGGTGTATTCCCCGCACTTGCCCTGAGAGGCCAGGCAGGTCCGATCAATCAGTTAAGCAGTGAGCAGGGGAGAGATTTAGGCTGTGAAGGGGCCACTAACTGGAAGCAGGCTCAGTTGAACAGGAACAAGAGGAGCCTGTATAAAGCCCGGAAACAGAGAGCAGAAATAGGGCTGCAGGGAAGCAGGCTGCAGTCACTCCCTGGGAGAAGGGAGGTGTGTTTGGGGATGCAGGGGAGTAGTCTGCCATCAGTCCCTGAGAGGAGGGAGCTTGGGCTCGCAAACCCAGAGGGAGGGGGAGATAGAAGGTAGAGCTGCGAAGTAGGAAGGAGTCCAGGGGCACAGCAACATGGTCTGGGAGTGAGCAGGCCACTGTTGCTAGAAACAGAGGCCCTGCACTGGAACCTGGAGTAGAGGGTGGCCTGGGTTCCCCTACCAGCCACTGAGGACGTGGCATAGGCCAAGCAAAGGACAATGGACTGCCTTGGATCGTTTGCCCTGGAAGGGGAAACAAGCAAGTGACCTGGCTGGAGAAGCAAGTTAAGAAAAGGGAACACCCTGAATTGCAGAGGGTGCTACAGGACAATGGGAAAGACACAACACCAGAAGAGGCCACAACGCCTGGCCAGACCTAATCCCCAGAGTGAGCAGGAGGAGGCACCTCTTGCGGTGAGTGAACCCCGAGACAGAGCCACTGCTGTGAGGTGAATGGGACAGGCTCTGCAACCCCGCCAGGGCAACCCCACCTCCCCAGGGAAAGACCGGACCTTTCCCCGCTCAGGCCTCCCACACCAGCCTCTGGTACATTCTGGTGAACCAATTTGGGGTCACAGTGCACAGGTTGAGAAAAGCTTCTCCACATGGAGACAAGAGGGAGAGAGAGAGCGAGCACATAAATCGAGTTCAGCGTTTGCATCCAGATGTTGAGAACTGGATATAAATTGACAGAAAATGCCTGTGAGCTCTGAGCAAATGTTGATGAGCGAGAGGTGGAGAGGCCATCTCAGGGCTCCTCCCACCAGGGACTGGGAGGGGGAGGCAGAGCAAACCCCAATATCCACAAGGCTTTTTCTCCTTCAGACTGAGGTTTTGGATGAGGAGAAAGAGACTCTGCCCACCCCCGACACCCCCATCCCTGATTTCCCGCATGCTGGGGAGGAGGGAGGAGTGTACCCTTAACAGATACCCCCAGCTGCTCTCTCTTCCCGCTGGGATTTTGGGAAAGAGTTGGCTGGGAAAGGATGGGGAAGCAGGGAGAAAGGGGACTGAAGAGCGAGGACACAACACAGACGGGAGGAGAAGAGAGGGGCTATGCGCAAGGGGGAAGAGCTAGAGAGAGAAGATGAGAGAAAAGGAAGGAATGCGAGAGAATCGAGAAAGAGTGACAGGGTCATGATGAAAGCAGGGAGTGAAAGAAGAATGGATTTAGAGCCTGCAGAGTCTAGTGCATGGAGCACCTACAATGCTTGACTCTGAGCTGGTGGTAAACAGCCACTGTACCAGACATCCAGACGGGACTAGTGTGCCACAGGACTTAGAGAAGCACCCTGCAGTGGGGTTGGCTACCATAGTTTGGAGCCAGTCCTGCAGACATGTAAGCAGCTGCGCAACTTTACTCACACGGATAGTTCCATTGGCTGCCTAGGGGCGCGTGGTGCTTTGGTGTAAAGTGTTTGCATTTACTGGGCCAGATTCACGACCGGTGTAACACAATCTTACACACACAATAGAAGGATTTATGCTGATTTATTCTGACACAAATTAGCAACGTTCCCTGTGGATAGGAGCTCTGAGGGGCACCAGGTTATAGCTGTATAAAGCAGCCATAATTCCACTGCTGTGTGATGAAAGGGGGCTGTACAGCCCAGAAGTGGATGGTCCTGGCAGAGACTGGGGCCTGGCCAGGGTCTCCATTGTACATAGAGCTGATTGGGCATTTCCTGTTGAAATGATTTTTAGACAATTTCTAAAAAATCTAAATTTTCAATGGGAAATTTTCAATTTTGCTGAATTTGGTGGGGGGGCAATCAAAACAAAATGTTTCATTTCAGGGCTGTTCAACAGTACACTGCTTCCGCCCAGAGTGCCTTGATGGTTCATGGGAGTCATATTTCTGGTGCTTCGTGCCCCCATTCTCGCCTATGACCTGGACCCTTACCCAGACCTCATTCCCATGATGCACTGTGGTCCCTCTCCTGACCGAGCCACATGGCACCTCCGGGAGATGTATTCTTGGCAGGGAGCCTGCCCCATAAGGAAGAATGAAAGCATGAGGTACCCGAAACTACCTGTCCCATGAGGCAATAAGCAAATGCAGTTCAATGTCAAACTGACTTGAAACAAAATGTTTCAACATTTACTAAACAAATTCTTTTGTGAAAATTTTTGATATTTTTCCAGTTTGGGACATAAACAAATGTCAAATTATTACAATTCCCTATGAGCCAAATTCCTATTTTGTCTCAGCTGCATTTATGCAGTATACCGTATACTCACCTCCTGTAGTGTGTGCTCTTCCTCCTCCTCCACCTATGGGCCCCAATTCAGGAAACCTGTGAAGATTAGACTATTACAAAGCTGCCTGAATATGGATTTAAGAGCCTAACTTCAGGCACTCAGCTGAAATTTTTCATGTTAACCTCTGTGCCTTAGTTTCTCCATCTGTACAAGAGTAATATTAATACTTCCCTTGTTCTTCTTTGTGATGATTAAGCACTTCAGCATTGTAAAGCAAAGCTAAAGGTCACCAGAGTTCACATAAAAACCTCCAGTGGCCAATCCCGCACTCTCTCTCCCACCCCACCCCCATCTTATTGAGGCAATTGGCCATTGCACATGTTTTAATGTTGATGTGCAAAAAGCCCAGCACAAGCAGGTTGCTCTTCTTCTTCAACAGAAGAATTAAAGATCACAAACATGCATTTCCCTTAGGGGGAACATTTCTTGCCTATAACATACTGTTATGCTGGAGACTGGGTGGCTCCCACCAAGCGTGTCTTTAATCTACAGGCAATCACACACCTCACTGAAGCTATGGGCATAGCACCCACCTTTCATTCAGACTAAGTAACATAGTAGTTAAATACCCTTTTGTTTAATGACCACTGGAAAAATGGAAGCCACCACCCAAAGGCTAGGGTGAGGGCTTGCTCAGTGGTTTGAGCATTGGCCTTCTAAACCTAGGGTTCTGAGTTCAATCCTTGAGGAGGCCACTTAAGGATCTGGGGCAAAAATTGGTTCTGCTAGTGAAGGCAGGGGGCTGGACACACTGACCTTTTGAGGTCCCTTCCAGTTCTAGGAGATTGGTATATCTCCAGTTATTATCTATTACCTTAGACTGGATGCAAACACAAGGGCTGGGGATTGATTTGTGAGGAGCTGTGTGTGTGTCTGTAAGTCAGAATCAGCCACAAACCATGGAAAGAGAGTTTTTCTTCATTCCTGTAGTATCTGCCACCTCTTCCAACAAACTAAATATTCCTTCCCCTTCCGATAGTATTTGGTGTGGTCCCCCCCGTCAGAACTTGTGCTCTCGGAAACCACCTTCCCTAAATACAGGAGGTGCACTCTCAAGCCTGGTGGCAGCAGTAACATCTCCTCCCTAGAAAATCATCTCAGGGGATGTGGTGAGTTCGTGTGAACCACGCATACTAAACCCACAGACACTCTGTAATTCTTCTCTAGGTGCTTTCATCAGCTTCCCAGACAAAACATAATAACATAACAATTTCTACCTTGGCTTCTGGCTTCAGCTTCTGACACTTGGGAGCTCTCAATGCACCTTTCTATCCAGCTGCTGCTGCAGACAGGAGATACCCTCTCCAACCGGCTTTATACCTGAACATTGGCGGCTCACTATCACAATATTACGTAGCTGCCCAGTAGGAGTTCACCACTTGTGCTATCTATGTCCAGAAGCAACTGAGTGTCCCAGGATGATGTGATAAATGGTAACAACAATGTGATTGAAGCATTTCTTTCGAAATATTTATTCTACAGAAAAGGACCTGGGGATTACAGTGAATGAGAAGCTGGATATGAGTCAGCCCTTGTTGCCAAGAATTCCAATGGCATATTGGGCTGTATTAGTAGGAGCATTGCCAGCGGATCAAGGGACATGATCATTCCCCTCTATTCGACATTGGTGAGGCCTCATCTGGAGTACTGTGTACAGTTTTGGGCCCCATACTACAAGAAGGATGTGGAAAAATTGGGAAGAGTCCAGCGGAGGGCAACAAAATGATTAGGGGGCTGGAGCACATGACTTATGAGGAGAGGCTGAGGGAACTGGGATTGTTTAGTCTGCAGAAGAGAAGAATGAGGGTGGATTTGATAGCTGCTTTCAACTACCTGAAAGGGGTTCCAAAGAGGATGGCACTAGACTGTTCTCAGTGGTACCTGATGACAGAACAAGGAGTAATGGTCTCAAGTTGCAGTGGGGGAAGTTTAGGTTAGATATTAGGAAAAACTTTTCACTAGGAGGGTGGTGAAGCACTGGAATGGGTTACCTAGGGTGGTGGTGGAATCTCCTTCCTTAGAGGTTTTTAAGGTCAGGCTTGACAAAGCCCTGGCTGGGATGATTTAGTTGGGGATTGGTCCTGGTTTGAGCGGGGGGTTGAACTGGATGGCCTCCTGAGGTCCCTTCCAACCCTGATATTCTCTATGTCATAGATAACACTTCTGCATTCACTTTCTGAAACCACACCAAGATTTTATAGTCCTCTTTTTCCCAAACCAAAAAGTCCCAGTCTTTTTAATCTCTCCTCATACAGATTTTGTTTCATACCCCCACGGTCATCTGCCATTTCTCACCGAGCATTGTCCTGAAGGTTTTGAACACTTTTTTGGTTTTCTCATGTTTCATGGTTGGAAGGATTTCCAGAAACAGATGAGTTTTCTTGACATATAGACTCATAGACTCATAGACTTTAAGGTCAGAAGGGACCATTATGATCATCTAGTCTGACCTCCTGCACAATGCAGGCCACAGAATCTCACCCATGCACTTCTATTACAAACCCCTAGCCTATGTCTGAGTTATTGAAGTCCCCAAATTGCGGTTTGAAGACCTCAAGCTGCAGAGAATCCTCCAGCAAGTGACCCGTGCCCCATGCTGCAGAGGAAGGCGAAAAACCTCCAGGGCCTCTGCCAATCTGCCCTGGAGGAAAATTCCTTCCCGACCCCAAATATGGCGATCAGTTAAATCCCGAGCATGTGGGCAAGACTCACCAGCCAGCACCCAGGAAAGAATTCTCTGTAGTAACTAAGATCCCAACCCATCTAACATCCCATCACAGACCACTGGGCATACTTACCTGCTGATAATCAAAGATCAATTGCCAAATTAATTGCCAAAATTAGGCTATCCCATCATACCATCCCCTCCATAAATTTATCAAGCTTAGTCTTAAAGCCAGATATGTCTTTTGACCCCACTACTCTCCTTGGAAGGCTGTTCCAGAACTTCACTCCTCTAATGGTTAGAAACCTTCGTCTAATTTCAAGTCTAAACTTCCTAGTGTCCAGTTTATATCCGTTTGTTCTTGTGTCCACATTGTTACTAAGCTTAAATAATTCCTCTCCCTCCCTAATATTAATCCCTCTGATATATTTATAAAGAGTAATCATATCCCCCCTCAACCTTCTTTTGGTTAGGCTATGTTTCTCCTGCAGCTTTTCTGCTCAGTTCAGCTGAGAGTATGGTTCTTAGGTTCTGGTAAATATCTGTATTTGCAAACATGTTGGCAACAGTCAGAGAAAACTCCAGAATTTTCTGTGTGTCACACAGTGATTCCATGTTTTCAACATTGAACATTACTTTGGTGTGCAGAATCTGGCGGCCATTTTGGTTATTTGCCAGTCTCTTTAGAGTTTCTGCTTTAGAATAAAAAAATTCAGGATGATCTAGGAGACGCATTAGCATGATCCATGAATTATTTAATGCCTGGCAGTGAACTACAAGCTCATCCACTGATGTGGCACAACAGGGGTAGGTATATTCACCTCTTGGACCAGATTCTGTCCTCCGCTTAGGACTAAATCAAGAATTGCCTCTCCTATTGTGGGTTCCAGGATTAGCTGCTCCAAGAAGCAGTCATTTAAGGTGTCAAGAGAAGCTTACAAGGGATGGATCAGTTGGTGATTACCTGTTCCGTTCATTTCCTCTGGGGCACCTGGCATTTGCCACTGTTGGAAGACAGGATACTGGGCTAGATGGAGCTTTGGTCTGACTCAGTTTAGCCATTCTTATGTTCTTATGTTCCTAGAAGAGAATTATTTGATAATGCAAGGAGCCAAAAAAATCTTTTCCTCTCCCACAAAAGCCCTGTGTAGATATAGCTAATCACAGGATGGAACTGAGGGTTACTGGCAGAGCTTTGTGTGGGTAATTCAAAGCTGGAACAGCAGTGTTGCTGTGGGCCAGGCTGCAGGTGTGTTGGCAGCACTATAGGAGTCAGTAACAGCGCTGTGTTCTGTGCACCTGGAGACTCCCCAAGAGGCCTGGGTTACAATCTCTGGCCATAGTCCCTTGGAATGTCCTAAATTTTTAAACACCAAACACGCCATCCATAAACTTAAACACTGTTCCCACAAAAACCATTAACATGAAGTTCATTTTGTGGGCACATGTAAGTGAGTTGAGTGTACTTATATGCTGGAAAGTGTTAATGAGTGTCACCAAATGGGTCTTTGATTTATAGACAATCACAGATCTGAAAGTTGATGCATGTACTAAGCACCTTTCTTTTAAGCTAAATGAATGGAGCAATCAAATATACCTTTATGTAGTGATGGCTGGAAACTATATGAAGCCACCACTCACAGCAAGCTAAGCTATGTGGGCTGAGAGGTTTCTCTGGAACTGATTGGCAACACAAGCGGCTAGGGTGTGTGTAATCATTTTTACTTATTATTTAACCCAGAGTATGTATTAATACCTGGGGGAGCAAACAGCAGTGCATATCTCTCTATCAATGTATGTATTAATACCTGGAGGAGCAAACAGCAGTGCATATCTCTCTATCAATGTTATAGAAGGCGAACAATTTATGAGTTTATCCTGTATAAGCTTTATACAGGGTAAAACAGATTTTCTTGGGGTTTGGACCCCTTTGGGAGCTGGGCATCTGAGTTTTGGGGACAGGAACACTTCTTAAATTGTTTTCAGTTAAGCCTGCAGCTTTTGGGGGACGTAGTTCAGACCTGGGTCTGTGTTTTGTAGCAGGCTAGCATGTCTGGCTCGAACCAGGCAGGGTACTGAAGTCTCCAGCTGCCAGGGAAAATGGGGTCAGAGGTAGTCTCAGCACATCAGTTGGCAGCGTCCAAGGGGTTTCTGTAATCCAACCCATAACAGACTTTATTTAAAAATTATGGTTCTGGACATTTAATATTCAGCGAAAACACTGTATTTGTGCAGCTTGTAGGTGGTACAGTAAAAGCTGTTTTATCTGGCACTTCACCAAACAGAAAGCTCTATAAACTGGCATTTCTGATCTTCATTGTAATTCTGGTTTATAATCCAGTTGGCACGGGGCTGGCAGAAGGTTGGGGCGCAGGAGAAGGCCTGGAGCGCGAGCTCTGGGAGGGAGTTTGGGTGTGGGAGGAACTTGGGGCAGCGGGTTGAGGTGTGGGAGGGGGTGCACGGTGCTAGATTCAGGGGTGCTCCCATTGGGCAGCTCCCCACAAGCGGCTCCTGGGTGGAAGTGCAGGCAGCTCTGCGCACTGCCTCTGCCCACAGGTACCCTCCCCGCAGCTCCCATTGGCTGCAGTTCCCAGCCAATGGGAGCTGTGGAGCTAGCACTTGGGGCGGGATGAGGGCAGTGCGCAGAGCTGCCTGCTGTGCTTCCACCTAGGAGCAGCTGGGACAGGTCGCCATTTGTGGGGAGCTGCCTGAGGTGAGTGCCTCCCAGATCCGGCACCCCGCACTCCCTCCCATACCCCAACCCACTGCCTGAGCCCCCTCCCAGACCCAAACTCCCTCCCTCTTAGTTAACCAGCATTTGTCACTTTCTGACACTCTCCTATTCCCCCAACATGCCAGATAAAACAGCTTTTACTGTATATTGAAAACATTGGTTTATGGCTGAATTTATGTCTCCATTATAGACACTCTAGTTCTGTATGTAAAGACATCTGAGTAATTCCTTGGCCCATGAAAGACTAGGGGGCAGTTCTTCAAGATACTAACTGCTGCCAATTCTGTTCAGGGTCAGGCCCTCTATGTAGCATGGAGACCAAATGCCTTCAGGATGCTCTTTGTCTAATTGGAATTGGTAAATGCAATTTCCTCTGGCAAAAAGAAGTCTGAGAGGGGATATAATTGCTTTCTATAAATACCTTAGGGAGTAAACACCAGGGAGAGTGAAGAGCTATTTAAGCGAAAAGATAATGTTGGCACAAAAACAAATGCGTATAAACTGGCCATGAACAATTTCAGTCTAGAAATTTGAAAGAGGTTTCTAACCATCAGAGTGGGAAGTTCTGGAACAGCCTCCCAATAGGAGCTGTGGGAGCAAACAACTTAATTAGATTTAAGAGAGACAAATTTATGTGTGAGAGTCAATGTTGGGGTTACTTGCGATTGTGGGGGCAAGACTTGGGAGCCCTGAGGCTCACTTCCGGTTTGTGTCTTATGTTCCTAGAAGCTCATGCTTTAGGACACCAGCAGGGGTCATGAAGGGTTCTCTGTCACTCCCTCAAGCATTTGGGGGGCGGGGGGGGGGTACCTGGCATTTGCCACTGTTGGAAGACAGGATTCTGGGCTAGATGGAGCTTTGGTCTGACCCAGTTTGGCCATTCTTATGTTCCCAGAAGAGAATTAGTTGATAATGCAAGAAGCATCAGAGATGGCTACAGCCAGAGATGGGACACGGGACAGGGTGGCCAGTGCTCTAAGGTGGCATCCAGCTTTCTCTCTTTCAAGTGCTTGGCTGGCTGGTTCTTGGTCACATGCTCGTGTTCTAATTGATTGACATATGTGGGGTTGGGAAGGAATTTTCCCCCAGGTCAGATTGGCATGGAGCTTGGGGTTTGGGGGGTTTTATTTGACTTCTTCTGCAGCATGTGGGGGCAGATCATGTGCCAGAACCACTGCAGGGGCCTCAGGCATTGGTGCACCTCAGTCCCTGCTATTCTAATAGACTCATAGACTTTAAGGTCAGAAGGGACCATTATGATCATCTAGTCTGACCTCCTGCACAATGCAGGCCACAGAATCTCACCCACCCACTCCTGTAACAAACCCCTAACCTATGTCTGAGTTATTGAAGTCCTCAAATTGTGGTTTGAAGACCTCAGGTTGCAGAGAATCCTCCAGCAAGTGACCCGTGCTGTAGAGGAAGGCGAAAAACCTCCAGGGCCTCTGCCAATCTGCCCTGGAGGAAAATTCCTTCCTGACCCCAAATATGGCGATCAGCTAAACCCTGAGCATGTGGGCAAGACTCACCAGCCAGCACCCAGGAAAGAATTCTCTGTAGTAACTCAGATCCCACCCCATCTAATACTCCTGTGAATAGCAGGGAGTCCAGCCTCCAGAGAGCTGTAATACTTTGGTCTAATCAGAGGCGATTCTTAACTCTTGATAGTGGGGGGCACATGACTGCCCCATGCGTCACCTCTGGGCCCTTTCCCACTACTCCCATGCCTCCCACACCTGCTCCATGCTGGCACCAGCTTGCCTCCATTCCCCCCAGGGCTCTTTCCTCACTTCTCCCATCGCCTCCCCACTGTGGGCATGGTGCTCCAGACACCTACTGCCAAGCATCAGTAACTGCAGCTGCAGGCGAGGAAGGGATAGGACTCAGTGGGCTTCCCTGTGCCCCCTCTGGCAGAGCTGTGCTGCCAGCTCAGACTCTTTCCCCTGCCCAGGGCTCCTCCTAACACGGCTCAGCAGGAGCGTTAGGTGCCAGTGCCTTTCCCATGCACGTCCCTTCAGCCTCGCTCAGCCCAACTCCCATCCTGGCAGAAATCTGGGGGTCGTGTTACCCCACATTCCCCCCCCAAACACATGTCACCTCTGCTCTAATTTCAGTTGTTGGATTTAGTGTGTGGGTGGTGTTGGTGGCCTGACATGAGTGTTCTGCATTATCAGTTTTTATTTCTAAAACAAAAAAATCACTTCTTCCTCTTTCGTAGTTTTGATATGAAGTAAATGGTAACCTCAAGGATTAAACAAAATTACAAGAAAAGTAGCGCAATCTTCACAGCCAGCAAAAACAAAGGGAGAGAAAATTACCCACCAACCCCATACTAAGGACCTAAGAAGATAAGAACAGCCGTACTGGGTCAGGATCAATAGCCCATCTAGCCCAGTATCCTGTCCAGTAGCCCCACTTTCTGCTTCCGATGTACTTTAAAAAAATTTGCTGTTAACTTTTTGGTCTTTGGCTAGTTGCTTTTCAAATATTTTTTTTTGGACTGCCAAATTATACTTTTAACCTTGACTTGTGAGAGTTTATGCTTCTTTCCATTTTCCTCAGTAGGATTTAACTTCCAATTTTTAAAGGATGCCTTTTTGCCTCTAACCACTTCTGGGAGACACTTTTTCTCTGTGTGTTTTCTGCCTACAATACTTGCTTAACTGCCATTGGCACGTATTGGCAATTCCTCTTCACTGTCACAGATCCCACACACATGGCCACCAGGTCACAGTTCCCAAGGTAACTACACCTGTGATTCCTTTTTGGCTGGCTCAGGGCACCTCGCTAAGGTCTCAGGCTCTAGCTCTCACCTTTCTCATGGTGCAACCCATATTTCTCTCCCTCCAGATCAGGGATTTAGGCAACGCCTCCTGCCCTTCATTGGGATCACCTAAACAAGTCTGAGGGCATGTCTGCACTACAATACTGCAGCTACACTGCTGTAGCTATGCCACTGTAGCACTGTAGTGTAGATAGGTCCTACTTACTCATTTTCCTATTCTTTGTTTGCCAGCCTTCTGAACCAGGTCTTTCACATGTAGGTCACCAGTCTGAATCCAGCCCAACTCAGAGATTTCAAGCCCAAAAGGCACCATCATAAAGATCTAGTCTGATCTCCGGCACATTGCAGGCCACAGAACTTTGCCTACAACAGGGCGGTAACCTCTGGCTGAGCTACTGAAGTCTTCAAATCTTCATATAAAGATTTCAAATTATAGAGAATCTACTACTTATTCTAGTTCAAACCAGCAAGTGACCCATGCCCCATGGTGCGGAGGAAGGCGAAAAACCCCTAAGGTGTCTGTCAATCTGACTCGGGGGAAGATTCCTTCCTGACCCCAAATATGGTAATCAGTTAGACCCTGAGCATATAGGTGAGACCAACCAGTCAGATACGTGGGAAAGAATTCTTTGCAGTAAATCAGAGCCCTTCCCATTTAGCATCCTGTCTCAGTTGCAGAAGGGCCATATGCCATAGTAGGCAAGATCATCATACCATTCCCTCCATAAATTGGTCAAGCTCATTCTTGGAACCAGTACAAGGCACTGGTAAGACCTCATTGTGAATAGTGTGTACAATTTTGATCACCCATGTTCAAGAAAGATGAATTTAAACTGGAACAGGTGTGAAGAAGAGCTACAGTGATGATCAGGGAAATGACATGCCTATCGTGTGAGAAGCGACTGAAACAGGTTGGTTTGTTTAGTATGGGCAAAAGGAAGGTTTAGAGGGGCTATGACTGCTCTCTATAAATACCTTAGGGAGTAAACACCAGGGAGGGTGAAGAGCTATTTAAGCGAAAAGATAATGTTGGCACAAAAACAAATGGGTATAAACTAGCCATGAACAATTTCAGGTTAGAAATTTGAAAGAGGTTTCTAACCATCAGAGTGGGAAGTGCTGGGCTGATCGAAAATCTGGCCATGTGATTCATCATAAGACGTCTTATGCCTCGAAAACATTCACTTAACACATGAAGAGGGTTCTTCTTGTCTGGTGTTCACTTTGCCTTCTTCCTCTTTCGTAGTTTTGATATGAAGTAACTGGCAACCTCAAGGATTAAACAAAATTACAAGAAAAGTAGCACAATCTTCACCGTCAGCAAAAACAAACGGAGAGATAATTACCCACCAACCCCATACTAAGGACCTAAGAAGATAAGAACGGCCCTACTGGGTCAGGACCAATAGCCCATCTAGCCCAGTATCCTATCTTCTGATAGGGGCCAATGCCAGGTGCTTCAGAGGAAATGAATAGAACAGGAAATCATCAACTGGTCCATCCCCTGTCATCCACTCCCAGCTTCTGGCAAAGAAAGGCTAGACTAACTCAGAGCATGGGGTCGTATCTCTGACCATCTTGGCTAATGGCTATTGATGGAGCTATTCTCCATGAATTTATCTAGTTATTTTTTTAACCCTGTTATAGTTCTGGCCTCCACAACATCCCCTGGCAAGAAATTCCACAGACTGACTGTGTTGTGTGAAGAAATACTTCCTTTTCTTTGTTTTAAACTTGCTGACTATTAATATAATTGGCTCTTGTGTTATTTGAAGGGGTAAATAACACTTCTCTATGCACTTTCTCCACACCAAGATTTAATAGTCATCTCTTTCCCAAGATGAAAAGTCCCAGTTTTTTTAATCTCTCCTCATACAGAAATTGTTCCATACCCCTAATCATTTTTGTTGCCCCTCTCTATACCTTCTCCAATTCTAATATATCTTTGTTGAGATGGGGCAACCAGAACTGCACGTGGTACTGGAGGTGTGGACGTATCATGGATTTATATAGTGTCATTTTGATAGTTTCTGTCTTATTATTTAGCCCTTTTCTAATGGTTCCTAACATTCTGTTAGGTTTTTCTTAACACTGCTGCACATTGAGGAGATGTTTTCAGAGAACTATCTGCAAAGACTCCAAGATCACTTCCTTGAGTGGTAACAGCTTATTTAGACCCCATCCATCATTTTGTAAATATAGTTGGAATTATGTTTTCCAATGTTATCAACATTGAATTTCATCTGCCATTTTGTTGCCCAGTCATCCAGATTTATTATCAATTTATTTCAAAATCTCTTCTAGGGATAGCTCAGTCTGGGACAGGTCTTCAGATTTACCACCTAAAAAGAATGGTTAAAGGTGTGGGAATCTCCCTCACATCCTCTGCAATGAAGACTGAAGCAAATAATTCATTTAGTTTCTCTGCAATGACATTATCTTCCTTGAGTGCTCCTTTGCCACTTCAGTTGTCCAGTAGCCCCACTTTTCTGCTTCTGAAGTACTTTTAAAAAAATTGCTGTTAACTTTTCGGTCTTTGGCTAGTTGCTTTTCAAATTCTTTTTTGGCCTGCCTAATTATACTTTTACACTTGACTTGTGAGAGTTTATGCTTCTTTCCATTTTCCTCAGTAGTATTTAACTTCCACTTTTTAAAGGATGCCTTTTTGCCTCTAACCACTTCTGGGAGACACTTTTTCTCTGTGTGTTTTCTGCCTACAATACTTGCTTTAACTGCTGATGACACGTATTGGAAATTCCTCTTCCCTGTCACAGATTCCACGCACATGGCCACCAGGTCACAGTTCCCAAGGTAACTACATCTGTGATCACTTTGTGGCTGGCTCAGGGCACCTCGCTAAGGTCTCAGGTTCTAGCTCTCACCTTTCTCATGGTGCAACCCATATTTCTCTCCCTCCAGATCAGGGATTTAGGCAACGCCTCCTGCCCTTCATTGGGATCACCTAAACAAGTCTGAGGGCATGTCTGCACTACAATACTGCAGCTACACTACTGTAGCTATGCCACTGTAGTGTAGATAGGTCCTACTTACTCATTTTCCTATTCTTTGTTTGCCAGCCTTCTGAACCAGGTCTTTCACATGTAGGTCACCAGTCTGAATCCAGCCCAACTCAGAGATTTCAAGCCCAAAAGGCACCATCATAATTATCTAGTCTGATCTCCGGCACATTGCAGGCCACAGAACCTCGCCCACCCACTCCTGCAATAGGGCGGTAACCTCTGGCTGAGCTACTGTAGTCCTCAAATCTTCATATAAAGATTTCTAATTACCGAGACTCCACCACTTATTCTAGTTCAAACCAGCTAGTGACCCATACCCCATGGTGTGGAGGAAGGTGAAAACCCACCAGTGTCTCTGCCTATCTGACCTGGGGGAGAATTCCTTCCGAACTCAGTATGTTGATTTGTTAGACCCTGGGTGAGACCCAACTGCTAGACAGTTGGGAAAGAATTGCCTGTAGTAACTCAGAGCCCTCCCCATCTACTGACCTTAGGAGACCGCTGCTAACAGCAGTGGTGGATAGGCCATATGTAAGGCTATGATTTAGTGACTTCCAGCAACCTCTGTGACTTCAGCCTGCGGTGGTCGAGAGCTGCAGGGTCTCCCACCACCCGCGGGGGCAGGGAACTGTGGGGTACTCTTGAGTTCCCAGCTGCTGTAGACAGTGCGGGAATCCCCTGAGCTCCCAGGCTTTTGGGATCCCTGGAGCTGCCAGTTATGGGGGAACCTCCGAGTTCCTAGCCACTGTGGGCCTATGCTCTTAGCTCCTAGCCTCTGCGCAGCTGCGCCACTTCAGGCGGTGTGGGGACCCACAGATCCCCATTTTTTCACGGCTTCTGTGAATTTTTCTTTTTTGCCTGTGACTTTTACTAAAATTATCTGTGACAAAATCTTAGCCTTAGCCATAGGCAACCTCATCGTATCATTCCCTCCATAAGTTTATCAAGCTCAGTCTTCAAACAAGCTAGTTTATTTGCCTTCACTAATCTCCTTGGAAGGCTGTTCCAGAACCTCACTCCTCTGAAGTCAAACGGCAATATGCAAAGTCCCCTGGGAGGTGAAATTTCCCAGGCTTATCAGCCTAAGGATTTGTTTATTACTCAACAAGTGAGTTTTGCTGCAGGAAACTCCTGCACGCGTCAATTGGGTCAGGATTCAATCACTAGTCAATAAAATTAACTTTAATGATGTTGATTCCACAGAATTTAGTATTTCACGATGTTAAAGCTCACTTCACATGTTGTCAGTTCTTGATATCTCAGCAGCGCTTACATTCCTTCCACCCAGTCGCTGCATTGCTTGTCCTGTCTGAAGAAAGACATTAACACCTCCACACTTGGTGGGGAGCCATACAGTGAGTGGGGAAACTGAGTCACACATTTGCTTAATAAAAATCAGAGGTTGCCCAGTTCTCCACACATGTCCTCCAGTACTGTAAGACCCCCGGGACTGAAATGAGGACCAGAATTGGCAACTCCAGCCTCCCTTCCGTCTGCTAGAAAGAGAAGTGGGTAGTGCCCTCTCAGTCCGAGTTGTTCCAGTCACCCAGGCCATTCGCTGGGGGTGGTGATGATATGAATGACAAGATCACTTCTCTCCAGCTGATTACTGAAACCTGCACAATCCCCAGATTATCCTGTAGAAACATATGCACTGTCAATGCGAGATCAGGGTGGTGAGAATCATAGATTCATAGAAACACATCTTTGTGAAGTGTCATTTTCTACCTTGACTACCATCAAGACAAAGAGTAGGAACAGACTCAATGTGAAGAAAAACTTAAATTGTTGCTGTTGCTTCACTGCCTCCCAGAATGACAAGGCTCACAAGTGAAAAACAGACTCAAGAATCACACTGAAATTTTAAGTATGAGATTTATATTCCAGTCAATTTATTTTATAATTATATGGTAAAAGTGAGAAAGTAATCAATTTTTCAGTAGTAGTGTGCTGTGACATTTTGCATTTTTATGTCTGATTTTATAAGCAAGTAGTTTTTTAAATGAGGTGAAGGTTGGGGGTACACAAGACAAATCAGAGTACTGAAAGGGGTATGGTGGTCTGGAAAGGTTGAGACCCACTGCTCTACTACACCGAAGAGCCATGTAGGTAATTACAGATTTTAAATTAGGCCGTGTGTGTGTGTTTTGTATAATATAATGTTGAACAGCAAGTATGAACGTGTGTTTTTGCCTTGACTATAAAACAAGTTTGAATGTACGCTTAGGGTAGTTTATTTATGCAAGATGGCTTGAATGTATGCTTAATTGTTTTGGGAAGGAAGAGCAATGGGTGGACATTGGTGCTGTGTGCATGTGTGTGCTGAGGGGTGGGACGGGTTGCCAGTGGGGTGCCACCTGGAACTGGGGTACCACTGAGCCCAATGACCCACTAGACCGGGCTCCCTCTCACACCGTGCTGCTGTGACAAGTTGCAAAGCCCTCCAGGCTTGCACTGTCACCAGCACTTGTACAGACAGGGACACGTCCAGCTGCAGTTACAGGCAGGCTCTCTAACCACCAGCTTCGGACCCCAGAGCAGCACCGTCCTGCCCTGGTCAAATCTGGCCAGTATATGGGTTGAACACCCAGTCCACCTCTCCCTCAGTGTGAAGAGGACTGTGGACACTTGTGGTAACCAAGCTAAGATTTTCCCCAGACACCTTAGTTAAACGCTCACTGGTTTGGATTAAAACATAAAACAAAGTTATAAACTACAAGCTATAGTTTAAGTTATTATAAGTGATAGCAAACAGATCAAAGCAGATTACCTAGCAAACAAACAAAAACACAAACTAAGCTTAATATACTACATAGATCGGATATGACTAGCAAATCCTCACCCTAGTGATGATACAAGCAGGTTGCATATTCTTAAGGGGACAAGCTGCCTAACTTACAGCTTGGAATCCCCAGGTGTTCCCTTCACAGGCTAGAAATCCCTCTAGCCTGGGTCCAGCACTTGCCCTACTTCAGTCTTTGTTCCTCAGGTGTTTCCAGGAGACTTTGGGAGGGGAGTCAGTGAAGAACCTCGATGAGGTCACTCCCCTGCCTGAAATAGCCTTTGCTCATGGCGGGAACACTTTGTTTCCAAGCTCAGTTCCCACACCAGCCAGTGGAAAAATACTGATATCCCAAGATGAAGTCCAGTCCCAGGTGACCTGGTCACGTGTTCCTGTAGTGTCACAGCAGCCATGAATCAGAGGCTGTTTGTAGCGTGCTCAGGAAGGCCCCCCAGTGGGCGGTAAGTTTCTTTTAGACCTATTGTTTTCTCCTAAGGCCTCATTACCCTGAATGCCATCTAGACTGAGAGCCTTTTGCCTAGTGGGTGTTCCCCAGGGGAAACCACATTTGAAACACAGATGTAGTGTCAATATTCCTAACTTCAGATACAAAAATGATACATGCATACAAATAGGGTAATCATATTTAGTAAATCATAACCTTTTCAATGATATCTCACATGACCTATCTCGCATAAAATACATCATAATTATGCCATAATCATATCATAATATCTCTATGAAGAATAGCAGTAACCTTATCCCTGATTTAAAAAAATGTGTAATCAACTGTTTTACAGAAAACAGTTTAAACAAAACCTTCATTTTGTCTACATGGGGTGTATTAGCCAATTGTACATAGTTAGATTTCTTTTAAGTTAGACTTTGTGTATGTGCATGTTTGGTATAAAATAATGCTGAACAAATACAAATGTGTGTGTGTGAATGGGTGACTTATCTATAAGATACATAGTGAGGTGGAGTGGCCTCCCTCCAAGGCTGACAGGGAGGAACCACTCCCCACCCTCTAGTGGGTGGAGGCAGGCAGGACCTGCCCCTCATGCCAGAAGCAGAGGGACAGAACAGAAAGTATAAAAGGCAGGACCTCCAGCTAAGTTGAGCCAGACGCCTCTACTTTGCTGCTGGCCTCTACACCAGAGACTGAGCTGTGCTAACCACTGCCTGTGGAGCAGGACCCCGAGGAAGGGGAGCTGCTAAGGCTGCCATTGGCCGAGTATCCCGAGGAGCTGCTGGGTGCCGTGTACCCAAAGGAGACTGAGGGCCCAGGAGCAACGAAGCCCTACGAATAGGTAGTGGTAGAAAGTAATCCAGGGAAAGTCTGGTTGTGTTGCTGAAACCACAGTCAGCATGTTTCCACAGGATCCCCACTGACCCAGTGGCGGGATTCCTTGCTGGGACCTGATGGAGTAGGGTGGGCCAGGGTCCCACTACCCCCTGCTGCCAACCCCACTCCTAAGGTGGTGCCTAATGACCTTAGGCCAGATGGCCTGTGTTTCTCCGCTGTCTGCCCCAACCAGAGAGCTGGGCCATAGGCTGCTACTGCTCTACCCCATCCACAGGGCTTTAGCCTGACTGTGTTTGGTGTCTGTCCCAGTCAGGCAGCTGGGCTAAAGACTGCCAATTGCTCTGCCGCACCCCAAAGGCCAGGGCCCTAGACTCTTTGCTGACACTTAGCATGCTAATCCCCCATCCTTTGGCCTCAGCTGTAGGTGGTGCAGCAAGGTGGTGTGGCCTCCCTCCGTGGCTGACGGGGAGGAACCTCTCTAAGCCACTACTAATAATATACAGCTATTTTGAATGTGTGTTTCCAATGGTTTATCTATCAAAAAGGACACAAGTTGGCTTGAATGCATGCTGAATTGTTTGAGGGAAATAGAGCGGAAGAGAGGGTAGGCATGTGTTGTATATTTTGCTAAAATATTCCTTTAAATTTATCTGTCCTTCAAAAACTTTACTAAAATTAAGAGGCCTCTGCTACAGTGCTAATTTCCAATATTATATATATATATATATATATATATATAAAAAAAAATAGAGGGCTGTGAAGAAATACAGTACTTTGAGTAAATGGAATAAGGGAAATTGTTCTAAAGATTAGGCACCTCTTTCATGGGAGTCTACCAGTGAGACAAATGCTAAAGGAATTATGCAGAAAAAGAAGATTATTTTGGGTCCCAAAACTGAAAACAAAAAAGTCTAATTACTAAGTGTCCATAGGTTTTGTAAAAAGTTTGAGAGAAATTTCCCTGCATGCTCCTTTTGAAGGGTTGGTCATATTTCTGCAAATAAAAACTACAACACGGGGGGAACAGGAGGGTGGGAAGAGGTAAGGAGGCAGCATATACCAGCATTCTTATCTGTCCTTTAGAGAGGTGGAAAAATCTTTCTGCTTTATAATGAAAAATAGAGAAATAAAATCATTACAGTAAAAGGCCTGCTGCCTTTGCCTATCTAAGGATATAGAGAAAACCACAGTTTAAGTTAAAGAGGAATTGCTGCAATGAGAACGTGTGGTAGTTTTAAGGCTAAAGTTTGGATATAGTTGGGTGTAGCTCAGTGTTTACAATCACTTCCCTAAGCACAAGAACAGTCACCCACTCATTACATGTGTTCAAACTAGTGCTAAATTCAGAAATTAACATCTCAGGCTGAACCAATTACCATAACTATGGGAGTTGGGTGGGTTTTTTTTCCTCTGCTTTTCCCACGTCTACAGAGCACTTTACACAGTGATATTTAAAATGCTCTTTCCCTCACTATTAAAAAGATTAAAATTTTGCTTTTGTTTTGTGTTGTTCCTTTCTTCCCTTCTCTCCCCTCCTCAAACCTGATGATGGTAAACGCCACATGTACAAATCACAGGACTACCTGACTACATAATATCAAATCTTTGACTATTCTCTGATCACATTTGCTCTAGATCTTCCTTGTCAGCGTTTCCCAACATGTCATCAGAAGATAGCTGGTCGGAGCCTTTGCCTGTGCAAGAAATCCAAGAAATTGCTGACAAGGTGAGTGGCATGCGATGAAAGATGAACAACAGAAACAAATACAACAAAAGTATACGTCTTTAAAGCAAATTCTAGAGAAATTAGAGAGCGAAGCTACAACTTTCTTTAAAATCCAATATTCAGCACTGAAAATGGAAGCCCTCTTGATTGATTAGAAGCATGCTTTAAAAGTGACTGTGCTAACTCAAGTCCGTGAAAATTCGTAGGTTCGTATCCGCCAAGGCCAGAAGGGACCATCTAGTTTGACATACTGTATAGCACAGGCATAGAACTGTTCATTCTTTTAATCCGTTTGATGTGGCCATGTTAATTTTGTATCATTCTAGTTTAATTGAAATGTCATGTGATATCAAGCGCGGTACAGAAGTCTAAGTCTATTACATCAATGCTATTACCTTTATCAACCAAATTTATAATTTCATCATAAAAAGACAGATCCTGTCATACTGACTTGATATTTTCCATAAAGCCTCATTAATTGGCATTAAGTATATTATCCTCCTTTAACTCTTTATTAATCGAGTCCCATATCAGCCACTCCAATATCTTGCCCACTATCGATATCGGACTGGCAGGCCTATAATTGCTGGGTTATCCCATTTATCCTTTTTAAATATTGGCACAACATTACTTTTCTTCCAGTCTTCTGACCCTCTGCTTTCCAGTCTTCTGGTTGCTGTAGAGACAGTCCCGACAGCAATATATGAAAGACAGCAAGGTCTAGTGGTCAGTACTGGCATCTGAAGCTGTCGGGACTGTCTAATTAACTACCAGAGCAGTTCCACTGATAGTAGCAGTGGTAGAAGCACTTGTGCAGACAGGGTTTTAGGTGTCTTTATAAGTGTGTCATCGCACCCTGATCTGTACAGAACTGGCTGACAGGGCAGTAAAAATATCAGTGTTCTGCCTACACTGGTACTTGGGCTAGTGGAGCTGCACTGGCAGTGAATTGGAGGTCCCATTTGCTAATACAGAGCAGGCCAGGGAGTCAGGCTTTTGTTCCTGGTGCCAGGGCCGGCTCTAGGGTCCCATTACTGGGGGGCAGAGGAGGGGAGTGGGTATTTGGGGGCCCTGTAAACAAATAACCTTCTAGGAGTCCAGGGGCTTGTCTGATCCCTGGAAAATCTTGGATTTTAGGAAAGTTGGTTACTATGTCAGTATTTTCCTGTGATTTATAATTTTGGCTTTTCTGACAATGATTTAGGGCCCCTTGAAGGTTGTTCAGGCTCCAGGGGGCATAGGGCAAACACCCTGGGTCTGCCTGGCTCAGTTTTCTCAGCTGTAAAACGGGAAGTGAATAACACTTCCCTTCCTCACATGGGAGCCGTGAGGTTTAATTAGCTCATGTTTGTCAGGTACATTGAGAGTCTCCCTCGAAAGACACTAGAGACCTACAATATGTTACTGCTGGTGTATGTGCACTCACTGTTGAAACCTAACAGAGTGTCCGAAAGATTTTATAATCCAAGTTGAAATGTGCACCCAGCATGTGTCAGGAATGAGGCTGCAATACTTAGTTTTCAGTGGCCACAAATATGGGGCAAATGGTGAATTTTCAAGTCAGATTCTGCTTTAATTCACACAGGGGTCAACCGGGGTTTTAAATTTACTCCCCTGTTAATTGAGAGCACAATATAGCCTCCAGAGCGCAGATATGTAGGATACTTTCCTGAAAGTAGTTCAGGTGTCATGCACTTTGAGTGCTTTAAAGCACACACCTGTTCAGTCATCTTTAAAAATGTAAACAAAATTATTCATTGCTCTTTATTTTCTAGAAGGTGAAACTTACCTTGTGCTTGGATGAGGAGAAAGAACTCAGGAGTTCTGGTTCTCCTTTCTGGCCCCGCCCTTGCATAAAATCTGTGTGTGCTGTGTAGATATTGAACAGTATTTGACTCACAAATGCCTATTAGCAACTCAGAACTCCCCAGGATTCTTTAGCAGCTATGAGACTCTGACCACCAGATTGCGGACTAGCAAACGTGTGGTGGCTCTGACCTCACCCTTCTTCAGGCACCTCTTTATGGAAAGGGAGACCAGCTGCCAACAGACAAATGTCATTGATGATTGGCTAAAATACATTTATTGCCTTTACTGACTAAGTGTTTTTAAATAAATGGTGAAAGTTCATTCATTAGCTAACTGGGAATCATAATGGGTCAGTGGTTAGTGCACTGGGATTGGTAGTCATCAGATGCGATTCCTGTGTCAGCCACAGACTCACAGGGCTGACTTTTGGGAAGTCACTTCAGCGCTCTCTGCCTCAGTTTCCACATCTGTAGTGCTGTTGCTATGTGGGACATCATTGTAGTATCTAAATGCTCCTAAAAGAGGCTCCAAAGCAGACAATTAAAATAACAGCAAATAGAGAAGATGCTTTGCTCTTCAGTCCTTCTGAGAGGAAGGATTTTAACTCTGATTTCCTCAGGAGGTACAAAGCACTTTTCATGGGCAATCTGAAAGCACGAATCCCAACCAGAGATGGGCGCCTCTCTCCAACCTGTCAGTCAGGTGCCTAAGTATCTTTCTGGAGCTGGGACCTAAGCCCTGTCACTTTTCTCTCCATTTTACTTCTGGCTAACTTAGATGGCTCCCCACTCTGCTGGCTTCTGGGAATCCTTTTCCCCATACAGTGTACAGGAAACCTGGGTGCTTAACTCAGGGCTAAGAATTCCACTAGTCAGCAGGGTGCCTAAGATTCCTGGTGAATCTGACCCCCAACAGCCCTAGTCCCATCGCCTTGGGACAGGTCCTCTCATAGACCCCTGAGTGTTACCTTCATGTCCACCCTACGCCTAACTGAGTCCAGAAACCACCACCAACATTTGTTCAGGAATGTCTTATGTATTAAACCCCCATGTCCTACATCTGTTAGGCATCAGAACAGCTGCTCCAGAGCTGACACTGACACAGAGCTGAAACTGTTCCAGAGTCACATGCTCACACAAAAGATGCTGCATCAGTGTGGAAGCGCAATGCAGAGCAGCCCCTAATGCAGGGGTGAAAGTAACTTAAAGGACTTACTGGTACTCTGGAGTCCTGAGTAGGGGGCAGGGCCTCAAACAGAAGGGGTGAGGGCTTTAGCGCCCCAGATCCTTTAAATCACCACCCAAGGCCTGCTGCTGGAGCCCTGGGGCAGCAGTGGCAGCTGGCGGCTCTGGCAGCAATTTAAAGGACATGGGGCTCCCAGCCGCCACCGCAGTGGAGCCCCAGGCCCTTTAAATTGCCATCTGGGAAAGCTGGTCCAGTATGGTGTAGCGGCTACTTTCACCTCTGCCCTAATGAGACAGACCACAGAACTGAACTCCGACCAATTACCTCTACTGCATGAATGCATTAAGATGTTCAGATTGCACACTAACTTCTTGGGAACTGCCCACCCTCCCTAAACACACCAAGAGTTAAACTGGGAACTACTCTGTTATTGTTAATAGGAACTGTTTAAACTAGTGAGCCCAGGGTATTTGCAGCCTTTTCTGGCAGCCTTAATACATTAGTATTTCATTGGTGCTGCAGGTCAGAGCTTTGAGACTCTGTAGCTGTTGCAGCCCATGGTGCTTGACAGCTGAAGTTTCTTTAATGCTTTCCTCTGAGACATGGTACATCTGGTGTGCAAACAAGTTCTGTATCTGAGAAGGGTTGATGTACCACAGCACTCCAATGACCCCCATCAGGTGAGGGTGATCACAGGTATCTTAGGGAAATGTGTGACATAGTTGGGACAGATACGACACTAACTGGGACTAACCTCATGGAATTATGTTTAAGTATTTTAGGCGTTCATTGTATTAAAAATGTAAAAGTTTATGTACAATTCAGGGATTGTACATAATCCCATGGGGGAGGTGAATCACAGCCCTCAAGGAACTAAGAAGACTGGAGAGTGCTTAGGCAAATCCACTCAGGTTGCGACACCTCCAGAGAGGTACCACCAGTTGGAAAGAAGTTTGCATTTACTGATACAAACTGGATTCTCCAGAGCCCAACAGACAAAGAAATAGCCTGAGTTTTAACTGACTTGGGGCCTTTTCCTTATCCAGCAAAGGCAGAAGGTCTGGTCCCTAAGGCCAGGAGGGGGGGAGGGGACATGCAATCCTTGTGCAAGGGCTTAACCTACTAGAGCCCTAGGGTAGAGCTGGGGTGACCTCGGGCAAGTTTTCTAGAATGTGTTTGGGTTTTTATTGTGTTTTCTGTGTAATGTTTTTACCTTAAGAATAAATGTGCCTGCTTAGAAAGAGCTGTGGGGTAACCTGTCACTGCTGGCACTCTACTGTTCATAGCCTGTGGAGAGAAAGCAGCACAGGTGCTGGGCTGGTTAGGCACTCTGGCTTCCTGGAGGTATCACAGCATAGTGCAAGAAGCTGTGCAGCCTGAACACGTTGGTCAGGAGGGAGAGAGACATGGGTCTGCCCAAGAGACGTGACAGCTGAGGAGCTGCCCCTCTTCCCCCGTAGAGTGGGTGCCCTTGGTGGACACAATGAGGGAATGCAGGTGCAGTTGTCCTAAACCAGGGGTTCTCAAACTGGGGAACAGGACCCCTTGGGATTGTGAGGTTATTATGTGGGGTCGTTAGCTGTCAGCCTCCACCCCAAACCCCACTTTGCCTCCAGCATTTATAAAGTGTTTTTAATGTATGGGGGTGGGGTTGCACTCAGAGGCTTGCTATGTGAAAGGGGTCACCAGTACAAAAGTTTGAGAATCATTCCCTAACCTGGGAAAAGGTTATTGATAATGTCACTGTCAATTCACTGATGAGCCCCAAACTTCCCTTCCCTTCAGCTGTATGTTACAATAGGTAGCACTCTTCATGCCACATATTTTGAAGTACTGGTACTGAATAAGTTTTAAAATTCCAGTGTTTAAAGTTATTCCCCTGCATAAACACATCTACCCAAACCTGCTTCCAGTGCAAGAGAGTCTTGCCTTTGCCAGCTGGGTGTTAGCTCCTAACACAACCAGCCTGGCAGCCACTCAGGCGCTCTCCTCTGGGCTGTGCCAGCCCTGCCTTTGCCCTGCAGATTGACATTAAGTGCACCGAGTCCCTGAATCCCTTCAAAGTGTCCCCCTGTGCTAGCCAGCCCCGATCCCTGGATACCCACAGAAATCCCAGTTCCTCCATTCCAGAAGGAACAGTGGACCCCAGGTTTACCTTATATGACAGCTCCTGTAGCACACCTAGCAATTGAGTTCACTTACAGTAAAAGTAAAGAACATTTATTGAAGGAAGAACAGATTCAAAGAGAAACAAGCGTGAGTGATGGGTACAAGTAGTTCTATATAAAACAAAAATCATAACATGCAAAACACTTGTTAACAGTTACCTTGCCTATCTAATAGAGTAGATTCTCACCCCACAGTTCAGTCCTTTGCAGAATTAGCTAGCCCCAAAGAGCCAGACTTCCAGGAAGCTCCCCCACTCATCAAGGTGCCACCTCAGTGAATGGTTGCAGAGTGTCTTTCTCTACCCTGTGATCTACTGGATCAGTGTTTTGTCTTTATCCACAGACGGGGTGATCCACTCACTAGCATATTGTTCCTTTTCACTTGCTAGTGGTTTTGATACTTATAGTTTGTCTTTGATGATTTCCCATTGCTTTTCTGGGTTGGTGCCACAGAAGACAATGAGTAATGAAAGTTATAATTGGCTAGCTCAGGACAAACAACTCCCTCCTGCTTGTATTGGCCATGACTGAGACATATTATTGCCTGGTGACTCACTTTACCTCCTTGACCATAAGGGCATACTTTTCAATATAGTTACATTATTCCTTAAATATCACCCTGCAACAGAGTCACACTCACCTCTCATAAGCGCCCCCAGCCAAGCATGTGTGCCTGCACTCTCTGTTTGTGGTTAGTCTTCAGTGACTCAGCCCTCCGGCCAAGTCATGACCAACCTGGGTGAGATAAAGCAAAGCAAACCCCTTTCAGAGTACAAGTACAACAGGGGTCTCTCTCAGTTTGCCCCTGCTCTGGACTAGGTCAGTGCCCCAGGGCTCCTCCCCTTGAGCCAGTGTCTTTGCCCCCTTAGGGCCTTTCCAGCCACAACTCTCCAGCTGGGCCAGTACAGTTCTCCCCCCCGGGGGTGCCTCAATGTCCAGGCCACTTCCCCACTGTGGCTAATGGGCAGGCGGGAGGGAGACCCAAGCCCACCCACTACTCCAGGTCCCAGACCAAGGACCCTTTAGATAGCAGCTGTCTGCTGTGTCCCTTTATCTAAATCACACTGCTGCTCTAATTCCCTGGGCCACTTTCCTGCAGCCCTGCACCATCTTCACCCTTACCTCAGCACCTTGTCCTGATGGAACCTGCACAACCAGCTCAGGTTCCATCTTGCTCTCCCTGGCTTCTGGCAGCACTACCTTCCCCATGGTGCTGCAGCTCCCTCAGCCAGCCACACACCAGCCACACTCCTCCAATTCTAGCAAGGTACAGAACTCATGCTGGCCCTGCAGCTCTTCTTATATTGACCTGATGGGCCTGGATTGGCTGCTTCCCACACAGCTGCTCTAGGGAGCTTGGAGGACCTCTCTACTGCCCTTTTCTGGGGGTGGCAGGACCACAAGACCTCCAACAGAGGGCCTCAAGGCCTAGTCCACCCCGTCACACACATCTTACAGTGCTTATGGGTATTGATCAATTACAAGTTTTCATCCATGCTATCCTTCATGGATGAATACCATGAAAGCAGTGTGTTAGGTGTAGTGAGTTTGTCAGGTCTGAGACAGGAGTTGCTTGTAAAGAACAGTGAACCCTTTGACAGTTGGCACCAACGGGTCTCTATGTCACAGTGCCCAAGTGTCATGTGATGGCAAACTGGAGGTGGTGCCTCCTTTAAGAGGGAGCTGGACCTGACAGACTGAGGTCATTGGATGGACAAGGGTTTTTGGGGAGAAATGTTTGCAGAAAGCAGGAGCTTCAGGTGAAAGAGACTTTCAGGAAAGGCCAGGCAGCAATCCTAGTTTTCACAGGGCTGTGAAGCCTGGTTAGAAGGAAATGTTGAGCCTAGGGAATAAGGCTGAAAGATCTAAGTTGAGTTGTTTATTTAATAAGCAAGGTCCAAGAAGGGAAATGCTGTATGCTGCCTTTAAGTCTATGTGCATTCTGAGAGGGGGAAACTGAGGAAGTGGACATATGACGAGAAAGGATATGCTGATCCCATTACACCATCTAACCCTCTTTCATTTTTCTATAGGTGAAGCCACAGCTGGAAAAGAAAGTGGACAAGACATATCGAGTCTTTGTAGCCAACCAGTATAGATATCTGAAAAACATAGTTGGTGCAAGCCACTACCTCATTAAGGTCAGTATTCAATGTAGGATGGAAGAAGTGAGGGATTTTGTCAAGTGTTCTACCTGCAGAAGAACTTAGATGTCATTTGGAGTGGCTTGAGACAGGAAATAATGATCAAACATTGCAGGGAAAGGGCCAATTTAAGTTTTAATCAAGGTAGGGACTATCTCTCGTGTGAACAGCTTCAATGGGAGAGTCAAAGTGCCCCCCTGCCTCAGACTACCCCATAGCCCAGGAGTTAGGACATTCAGCTGACAGGTAGAAGACCCAGGACCAACTCCCTTTGTCTTGTCATGCAGAAGGGGGACCTGAATGGGGTCTCTCATGGCCCAGGTGAGTGCCCTTACCCCTGGGCTAAAGGTCATAAGGGAGGTTATTGCCTTCTTTATTTTTTCTGGTGTCAGGTGTGCTCTGAGCACACCTACTGGATCAGACCCTGCAGGTAAGATAGGCAGGGCAAAGCCTCATATGAGAATCCCGCTGCAGGTTTGCTGTGAGTTAGGTGTCTAGGCACCTGCCTGAGACAGGAGTGCACATGGCCAGTGGCAAAAACTTAGGCAACTAGCAAAAATTACAGCAAAAATGTAGGTGTTCAGGGAATGTAGGCACCTCCAGCATTAGGTGGTAGCTGAGTGGGGGTTTTGTGAATACCAGTGGTGCTTAAACATTGGACTTAAACTCCTTAGGCTCCTGAGCCCCTTTGTCAACCTGGCCCTGAATCTCCCAGCACAAGCTATCTGGGTAAGGACACTGCTCTGCCAAGGCAGGTGCTGTGTATTTACCTGCTTTAGGCCAAAAAAAAAAAGAAAAATACAGAGGAGGTTCACTGTAGTACTCACAAGTTCACCTCGCTGCAGAAACAGCCAATAGTTGGGTATGTGGTAACTCACCAAGGCCTCCTGGGGTACGTCTACACAGCAACTAACACCTGTGGCTGGCCCGTGCCAGCCGGCTCGGGCTCGCAGGGCTTGGGCTGCGGGGCTGTTTCATAACTAATGTCTGGGCTTGAGGTTTGAGCTAGAGCTTGGGCTCTAGGACCCTGCGAGGTGGGAGGTCCCAGAGCTCAGGCTCCAGCCTGAGCCCAGAAGTCTACACCTCCCACAGCCCGGGCCCTGGGAGCCTGAGTCAGCTGGCACGGGCCAGTCACAGATTTTTCTTTGTTGTGTAGACATGCGTCTACAGATGAGTGCATTAAGCCTTTCATTATTGTGGTATTTATTTTTCCTGGAGGCCTGGCTCAGCCAGGTCAGCACTGAACAGATACACAGTAAGTGGCTAAGTCCCTGTCTCAATGAGTTTACAGTGTAGACTATGTTAGGGGGCTTATTTCTTCACCCTTTTACTTCCCTGGTCGTTCTCGCATGAACAGAGAGCAACAATACCGGAAGTCCGAAGGTGCAAACAATTTGATGTTTATTGGGGTGAACTTTCAGCAAGCATGAGTTCAGTTTCCTTCCTCAGTGTCCCCCTTCCCAGCTCTAACACCACAGAGCCTTGCCTATGTCCCTGTTCCCCTTTCCTGTTCCTATTCCCTCCTCCTTAGCAAAACATGATTTCAATTCCCCCACCCCCATTCCTTGTTCCCATTCCCCCCCTTACTTCCTGATTGACTGCAGACTATATAGTAAAACTTGGGTTTTGTTTAGCTATACCAGTGATTCTCAAACTTTTGTCCTGGTGACCCCTTTCACATAGCAAGCCTCTGAGTGTGACACTCCCCCCCCCAAATTAAAAACACTTGTTTATATATTTAACACCATTAAAAATGCTGGTGGCAAAGTGGGGTTTGGGGTGGAGGCTGACAGGTCACGACCCCCCACATAATAACCTCATGACCCCCTAAGGGGTCCCGATCCGCAATTTGAGAACCCTCGAGCTATACCTTAACCAATTATTTTACTGAAATTTAACTAACCAATCCTAACATGTAGTAACATGGTTATTTAACCAATTATATCCCACCACCTTAATTGGTTTACACCCAACAAAATTAATTATACAGCAGACACAAACAATTACAGAACCAGACAGAGATTACAGAAAACAATAGGGAAGTGGAGACTACACTGATAGAACAATACAGAAATGAGGATTTTACATCCCAGCTATTGATAAGTGAGTTCTTGCCAGACAGGATGGTATCAAACTAAATTATCAAACACTTGGCATGCTGGGGCCTGGAGCCACCCCTGAGTGCATCATAATCAAATACTTGAGCTGTGCAGATTTCACCGAACAGGTAACTGTGGTGCTAGGCAAGCCATTGGTCCAGTTATAAGCCAGACAGTTCTGTTTTTTCCTTCCCCAAGGTTTTATCCCCTGTCCTGTACAGATGTAAAACTGGATGTGGGTCTGTCTGGTTTCACGCTGCACTGGGCAGAGGATGCATTTTGAAGAGCACGCTGCTCTGCCCCTGCTGGCGTGACCTCACACACACCACACATGTGACGCAGGAGGACATGGGAGTGGGGCAGCATACTCTTTAAAATGGCATCCTCTGTCACGCAGGTGGGGGCGGGTCCACGCTATCCCCGAAGTACCAGACGGCCTGGTATTCTGGGGATGCGTCAGTGGCCACCCTAGATGCCCCCTCCCAGAGACAGCACCCCAAACTCCCTTCTGCACCCCAACCCCATGCCTCAGCCCTGAGCCCCCTCCCACAACCAAACTCCCTCCCAGAACACAACCACCTCCTGCACCCCAACCCCCTCCCCCAGCCCTGAGCCGTCTCCAGCACTCAAACTACCTCCGAGATCTTGCACCATGAACCCCCTCCTGCACCCCAACCCTCTGCCCCAGGTTCAGCCCCCTCTCACACTCTGAACCCCTCTGCCCCAGCCCAGAGCTCACACCCCCTCCCACACCCCAACCCATTGAAAGTGACCGAGGGTGAAGGTGAATGAGCAACAGGGGGTGGGGGAAATAAAGTGATTGGGGTGGGGCCTTGGAGAAGGGGCGGGGAATGGGCAGAGCCTCAGGGAAGGGACAGGGCTGGTGGCAAGGCAAGGTATTTGGGTTTGTGTGAGTAGACATTTGGCAACTCTACTCATATCCCACCGGTTTGAGCACTCTGCTGAGAAACAGGAGACCCAGTACATCAGATGAGGATCATATTGAACCCAGGTCATCCAAATCCCAGGTGAGTAAGGATCCGCGTTTGTCATGCAGCTCACAGAAGTCATGGATTCTGTGACCTCCATGACTTCTGCAGCGGCTTGGGTGCTTGGCCGGGGGCCGCCTGAGCAGCTCATGGAGCCCCTAGGCCGGTAGCACCAGCTGCTGCTGCTGCAGTCTTGCTCCCCACCACTCCGCAGCAGCAGGAGTTTGGGTGTGGAGGGGCTCAGGGCTGGAGGTTGGGTGAGGAGCAGTGCTTACCGAGGGGGGCTCCCCAGAAGAACTACAGGAAATCCCCTCCCTCAGCCCCTAGCTCCATGTGCTGCCTCAGCTGGCAGGCATCACCCTCGCAGCTCCCATTGCTGTGATTCCCAGCCAATGGGAGCTGCAGCACCAAGGCTTGGGGCAGAGTGAGGTAGCACATGGAGCTCGGGAGCCAGCTAGGGAGCCTACCACAGCCCCATGAACCCTCCACCCCAGCACCCGCTGTGCCCCCTGAACTGCGCCCCTCCAAGCACCCTCAGCAGCCACCCACCAGGCTGTGCCCCTCCAGCATCCGCGGTGCCCCCAGGGCTTTCCCCCCAAGCCGCCCCCCCCACATACACAAGTCAGGGGACATGAATTTTTGTTTCCTGCCCATAACCTGTCCATTACTTTTACTAAAAATACCTGTGACTAAAACGTAGCCTTACACATGACTACTCCCAACCACTGGACTAAAAGTGATAAGGTGGGATACCACCATCTCCTCCTCTGGCCATTTTGTGAATCTGTCCCCCAAAATCAAAAAGAATCATTTTGGAAATATTGAAACAGTTTGTCACCAGTTAAAAAATATTTTTTGATTTGACTGACAGTCAAAATTGACACAAACAGTTTTGGTAGATTTGAAATGGCATTTTTGGTGAATAAAATATTAGTCCGAAAAATATTTCACCTAGCTCATGTGAGAGGGGTGTTTTACCTAATCCCAGCATCCAGTCATCTATACCTTGATTTCCCCTCTGGTGGTGGGGTGCTTTCAGTATGGTCGGTAGCCAGACAAGTATTCCAAATAAGTCTTCAGCCCATTCTGTAAACTCAGACAGACCCTCTTAGACCTTGGGAAATCCAACAGGAGGGTTTCTTCCCACTACGTGCCTCCTTCCTCTTCCCTGCCTTTCATCAACTGACTTCTTATATCTCCTTTTTTCAAACTTTCTTTGCTCTTTCCTGAGTGGCTTTGAAAACTGATATGGCCTTCTTGGAGAAAAAAAGGGTTAATTTGTTCATTACCAGAGATCTGATTGAAGTCAATGAGAGTTTGCCTTAGGAAAAACTGATTGAAAACTTTTGGGTTTATGTGCAAAGAGCAGAAGATGAAGGGGCTGAGTGGAAAGGATAACTTTGGGGGTATAAAGACTGTGGCCTCAATTCAGCCCAAGGATAAACAGGTGCTACTCCCAGAGCAACCAATGGAAGTGGCACATTCTTATGGCAGCATTGAATTTGACCTCGTGAATGGGGATAACATTTTTACTTCCACTGATCGTGAGGAACACACTCACATAGGCACAAAGACTTGTCACTGATCACACGTAGTAGGAAATGGAAACAGTCTCTACAGCTATTGAAGGAGAGTGGGTGGGAGTTAGTTCTTATTTTGTAGCTATTCAAAGGTTCAGCACTGCATCTCCCCAAACATCCTTTCATTGGAATGTGCTTAGTCCATGGCTGTCCCATTCTCCTTGTCTTTCAGGTCTCCGTCAGCAACAGCACTGATGAGTGTGTACACTTGTATGTGGTACAAATGGTTATTGCTACCCCAGTGGATCCAGAACTCAAGAAGTATCAGCTGAACAAAACCAAAGATGATCCACTGGAGCCATTTTGATTGAGATGCTTGGGACGGGCTCTTCTGTTGCTCTTTCTGCAGACTCCCAGCTCATACAACCAGTGCCAATACATGAACGAAAATAAAATGTAACTGATTTTGAAAACTAAGTTTGTGTTTCCATGCTGCATGTAACAGAAGGTCTGTCTTCATTCCAGCAGTAAGTAACTGCTGCTAACTGACAATGGGCCTGCAAGGAACGAACAGTTCAGCACTGCATTTCCCCAAAACATGCCTCTCTTAGAATCTGCTTAGTCCATGTGCTTGACTCTCCCATTCTCCTACTTTGCTGCTTTCTGCTAATAATAGTAACCTAGAAAACTAGAAGAATTTTTCCACCAGCTCTGCCTTAAGTAAATCTTTCACATCCCCACTTGCCACATCCTCACTGCAGTCATAAGAAAAACAGTCATCTAACCGGACACCCCACACTGGATCATTACATCGATTGCTTCAGGAATAAAAATCAACTCTGAAATCCTCAAACATGCATTGCATCCACCGCAGTCTATGTACCACCCAGGGGATAGTCCCTGAAATCTAAACACCAGAGAGGGATCAAACTGGTAGACAAAGGGCACTATTGTAGTCCCTAATCACGATAACTGTGACCGCACGATCAATAGACAAGTCTCTTAAACTATCTATTATAATGACAGGTTTCAGAGCAGCAGCCGTGTTAGTCTGTATCTGCAAAAAGAACAGGAGTACTTGTGTTAGTCTCTAAGGTGCCACAAGTACTCCTGTTCTTTTAATCTATTATAAAGAACTTAAAAATGACCCCACACCATAATTCACACAGGAATTTAAAGACACTGTCAAATCTTTCCCCAAACAACTCCAAGAAAAGCTCTATAATCTCATCCCCCACAAACCCTCCCCGTGGAACTTCTACGGGCTTCCCAAAATACCCAAACAGGGGAACCCAGGAAGATCTCGCGTATCTGACAATGGCGTTCTCACTCAAGCAAAATCAGGACTCATAGAAACCATCCTCAATCCACTCACCACTGCAAGCTTCTTCCAAAACAGCACCAAGTTCCTCCAGAAACTCTGCAACATTAATAATCTCCCTCAGAACACCATTCTTGCCACTCTGGATACCACCTCCCTAATACACCAACATCCCCTCACCATGATGGTATCCCTGCCTGTCTCAAATACTTACAGAATAATGCACAACACTCAGAAATGCACCCAACACACATCAACAAGCTCATCCATTTTATCCTTACCCACAACACCTTCATATTTAACAACAATTACTGTCCAAACCATATAAATAGCTGTGGGTAGTGGGATTTCTCTCCCCTCCCCCGGCCCCGCCCAATATGCCAGCCTCTTCATGGACCACCTTGAGGAATGAGTTCTGGAAGAATGCAACTCAAAACTAATGTTATACCTGAAATACACTAATGACATTTTCATCCTCTGGACAGATGACCTGAGCTCCCTCATAGATTTCCACCACAATGTTAACAGCTATCACCCATCCAGCAAACTCTCTCTAGAACAAACCCACACCAGCATCAACTGACTGGACAATGCTATTAGCTTCAACAATGGAAACCTACAAACAGTAATACATCAGAAACCCTCGGACCACCACACTTACCTCCAACCCAGATTCAGCAACCACCTAGACATACCAAGAAATCTGATCTATAGCCAGGCACTCAGATACCACAGAATATGCTCTGAGATACACACCTAAACACTCTTAACAACACCTTCACTAAACAAAGACACGCCACCAGAGATGTAGATCACATCATGGAAAGGGCCACCCAAATACCCAGGGAGAAACTGCTTAATTCAGAAAACAAAAACCCCACTGACCACAGCCGCCAGTTGTCACCAATCATCCCAAACTGGGGACCACATCCTGGAAAATCTTTCCTGAACCCCCTCTTCTGGCCTTTAAACAACTCCCTAACCTAACCAAACTCATCATCAGAAGCAGGCTTGCCACAGACTAGGAAACACCAACTCACCGTGGCATCAGACCCTGCCAGAACAATAGATGCAAAACCTGCATACGTAGCTCCACTGTTACAGTGATCAATACCACCCACAACACACCTTTTAAAACTCACGGATCCTGCACTTGCCTGTCACAACATGTGGTGTACCTCATCCAGTGCATCAAATGTGCCCAATAACAACTATGTGGGTGAAAGCAGACAATCACTATTCTCTTGAATGAACTCACACTGAAAAACGATAAGAGACAAAGCCACCTTATCACCTGTAGGCAAACACTTTTCACAAAGCGATCACTCCATATCTGATCTTTCAATACTCATTCTCAAAGGAAACGTACTCAACACCTTCAAATGACAAGCCTGGGAACTTAAATTTATAACATTGCTAGGTGCTAAAACTCATGGATTTAACAGGGGCACTTGCTTCATGTCAAGTTACAGATATGTAACAGACACCTACCAGCTAACTCTTAATGGCAGCTTATGTGAATGTGCAACTTGATTCTCAGAGTGAAGTCAATACCCCCATATATAAACTGCACTGAGGTATTTATGATCTCCCTGATGCTTCCAAGGATATCAGTGCCACCAATGCATTCAAATGTGCTGTCTTAAGCAATTGTTTATTTCAGGACCCGGAGCCCTAGAATCCATATCTTGGTGCATAGCTAAAGAATAATCTCCTTTTGTATGTTGTTCAAAAGCTATTTTTACCATCACTGCTATTTGCTGGGACCGACACGGGAAACAGTCTCTCTCATCTGACCCAAGGGAGGCTTGCAAATAACTTGTACCTGGGCCTGCTCCACTTCATTAGCCACTTCACTGAGACATATGTGAGACTTGGGAAGCATAGAATCATAACCACTTCCCAGCCAGTGTGGGGCAGGGAAAGCCCTATCAGTCTCTTCAGTGAACACAAATAACTGCGCAGGGGTTCCCCTCCCTGCTGCCTCCTGGCTGGCCATTCCTTCCAGGATTCTAAAAGGCCAATCCTTCCCCATAGCAGGTGTGGGTTTGCGTAACTGTGTGTAAGATCCACACTCCACACTGGCTCCTGGTAAAATGTTCTGGCATCACCATGAAGACGCACTGCTAGGTATTGTGCTGTTTTCTTTTCAGGCCACTACAGCTCAAAGTCTATCAAGTGCTCATAGATTCCAGTCTCATCCGCATTTCTTCTCAGTCAAAAGTGCTTTTGCCATCTTGAAGCTGTTGCCACCTGTTGTAACAGCTGTATATAGAATGACAGGGATTCCAGCACACCAGGCAGGACTAATACTTCATCTCAATCTTCTAAAGCAAATACTATATAATAACACAAGGCAACAATTTAGCACTAAGATAAAAATACAGCACCATCTATGGGTCGAGGTGCTGTATACACCGATCATTACAGTAGGTCCTCCCATCCTGGTGTGGGGTTTTGCTTGAGCCCAATCCTTGTTCTCTGATCCCATTCCACCCACGTCAGTTTTTCTATGAAATCCAGGCCAACTATTCACATAATGATCTGCTAGTTTCCTTGCTATGTGCACTTCTCTAGGATTGTTATCTATTATCTATTTTAGGTCAGGGAAACAGAGTTTCTAACTCTTCTCCAAATTCATTAACTCATAAATAGAGCTCAGTGAACCATTTCAGTCCAATAGAACTTCATCCAAAAATGCAGTTTTGGGGCAGCTGAAACTGCTTTTGAACTCGGGTCAAATTTGGTGAAGTTTCAGCCAAATAAAAAAGGAGGAAAAATGTTTGGAAGAAGTCAAAATGATTCATTCTGACATTTGTGAAATGAATTGTTTTGACTTATTTCAAAATATTTGGAAACAAGGTTTTTGTTTAAAAAAGGAAGCATATTTTTTAAAAAGCTCAAAAAAGGATGAAAAACAAACAAAAAACACTGATTTTAGTGTTGTTTCAGAATGAACAAAGCATTTTATTCAACCCAAAATTATTTTAATTATTTGTTTTTTATTTTTCATAGAAACAAAAACAAAAACAAACAAACAAAAAAAACCGCTCCCCCCCCCTCAGTTTCAGTTAGAAACAAACAATTATTTTTTTGATTTTTCAGTTTGGCCACCTGACCAAAATATCAATTATTCACTCTGAGTTACTTGTAAGACTCATCAATCATGATGACTCCCCAACCAGCCCCCTCGTTTTCTGATGTAACCCCATATTTCAGGTGCATCCTAAGTGTAATTCCCTGTTTTCCTGAACTCCCTCAAACTATCTTCTGTATGCTTTGGGGGTCAATTTAAAGATTTCCAACACAGTTTGCTTTTTATACTACTCATAATCTCTATAGTTCCCACTGGCCATATGGCTTAAAGCATCTGATGCCTTCCCCACCAGTAAGGGAGCCAGACACTTGGCTCAATTCACACCCCATTACACACATGTAAAACCACATCCATGTCCTTCTCTTCCCTAAAGTGAGGAAATATAGTAACTTGGAGTTTACACTTGGGGAAACAGGTCTATGGGCTCTAACCCCACCTACTGGACTAGGTTGCTGTTGGTGCACTTTTTCCATTTCCAGTTCATGCTGCTGATCCTTTTCGCTCTCCTTGCTCTCCTGCTGTTGTTGCTTCTCCAGTGTTTCAAGATCATTTTGAATTCCAGTCCTGTCCTTCAAGGTGTTTGGAACCCCTCTCAGCTTGGTATCATCTGCAAACTTTATAAGTGTACTCTCTGTGTACAAATTATTTATGAGGGTATTGAATATGTTGTGTATCTGAGTGACTCTAATGACTCAAAATTGTCGAAATAACATGCTCAATTGAAAATATTTAATCTAAGATTATTAATCAGAGATTAGAATAGCACTATATAGAATACAGAAATAAATAGATACATTACCACCCTTTGTTGTCAGACTAAGAGCTAGATATGTGTCTGTCCTGCATCTGGAAGGGATGCATGGTGTTCATTGCCCCCCAGCCTAAGTTTTCATATCACTATCATTATATCAGATTTCAGACAAAGGAAATCTAGTTGCCAAGAATATTCTCCCAGTCCCAGAAACATATGTTGTGATGTGATTTCTATACAGTCTCAGTTTACCTGACATATGTATGAAGGCATGATTATTTACAGCTGAGAGAACTAACAATTCTTCAAGTTAATCTCTCTCAGTGGGTCTTTCTTACCTCATAATCATTCTTGTAGATTTCTCCCACAGAAAACATCTACTATAATAATAATCTCTTCTTAGTTTCTCTAGTCTATATATGCGTATGTTAGCGTTATATATATGCTAACATATAGTGCCCCAGTCATCCTCAGGGGATTTTCACTCCAGTATCCATCAATCTGTGGTTCCCCACCAACACCACCCTGTATTTATGTTATTAAATACAGCATAATGAATAAATTCCTGAATAGGGTTACTTATTAGACAAGACTAGTGTTCTGGGCTTTAGAATTCAGACATACTCTTTATTGAAGATAAAGATTCTAAAGCATAGTTAATATATATAAATGAGTCAAATATACAGACAGAAAGAACTAAAAGGATTAGTATTCACTAACAAGCACTAACAAATAGAACCAGACCCAGGACAGATCCCTGTGGAACCACACTCAATATGCCCTTCCAGTTTGATTGTAAACCATTGATAACTATACTCTAAGTATGGTTTTCCAGCCATTCGTTCAGCCAGCTTATAGTAGGTTCGTCTAGCCTACATTTCTCTAGTTTGTTTATGAGAAGGTCATGTGAGACAGTCTCAAAATCCTTACTAAAGTATGATTACCCAGGTCAGCTGCAAGTGTTTCACTGCAATGTAGACGTACCCATAGAATGTTATGTCTAGAAGGGTCCATTATGATATGGTGTGTGCAAATGAGAAGATGGGGAGACAAATGCAGCCAAAAATGTAATAAAAGATCTAGGAGGAGCCAGAATAGGGCTTTAACCTAGCGCACTCCAGATGAACGTGCACCAGGGTCTCCCTCACACCACAAAAGGGACAGGCATCAGGGAAAGGGGTGAACCACACCAAGTACACACCTGTGCTCATGGCTCCGTGAAGGAGCTGCCAACCAATATCCCCAGTGGGCCATGGGACTAAGGTGGACTATGGGCTGGTCCACCAGGGTTCACCACCCTCAATGGGTGACATTAAGTCCCACCCTTTGGTATCAGGGCGGGACATGAGGGTGAGGAAATGAAGAGTATGGAGCATGAGCATGTACAGATGTGCCCTTGGCATGGTTTGAAAGCATACCAGCTGCAAATCGGGGTATATGGATGGGCAGCTGAGGGGATGCAAGGGGCAGGGGCCCTGTTAAAAGGCTTGTAGGGCCTGGAGTGTGGGGTGGGTGGGGAGAACCCTCCCAAAGTACTTGCTTGAGGTAAGCCCAAGAAGCGGGCAATAAGGCTGCCCTCACCTCCTGAAGTATGCACTGGGGAGTATGAAGGGTGGAGAGCCCCATGTGCTGAGCGAGTGTCAGGGGGTACACCCAGTCTTCCTGGTCATAGTCCAGGATGTCTCCGATTCTGGTGACTTCTGCCAGGATCAGCCTCTGGTGCACTGAGGGGGACTCCGCCACCTCAACACAAAGTTGTGGATTGCATAGCAGGGGCTTTGCAAGGATATCTGCCTTCCTCGGTGGCCACCATGGATCTGGTGGCCGAAACCAGCTTCCAGGTCTGGAGGAGGTCCTGGTAGAAGATCAGCAGCCCAGAAAGGTCTCGCTGAAGATCTCTCGGATGAAGATAAAGGAGCTGCCGGTCATGTAGTTGTTCTCGGAAGCGACGGAGGAAGGCGTCCGCCAATGTACTCCATGCCGGACTATCTGCACCATAGAGGAGTCTCTGCGGGGTCTGGAGGCAGAAGACATGGATCTGCATGCGCAAGCACATCAGACCCTGTCCTCTTTTCTCCAGGGAGAGATGGAGAACCCCCATAGAGACCCAGTGCAGTCCTGACCAAAAGAACTCCAAAACCAGCTTCTGGATGTCATCCAGGAAACCTGGGGCTGGGACCAGGGTGTTGAGCCAGTGCCAGAGCATGGACAGGACAAGTTGGTTGAGCACCAGTGCCCTCCTGCGAAGGGAGAGGCACCGGAGTAGTCCCGTCCACTTCCGCAGCTGCTCAGCCAGCCTGCCCTCTAAATCGTGCCAGTTTTCTGGAGGAGATGGATGCATGGCAGAAAGATAGATGTCGAGATAGAGCAGTGGACCTGCGCTTCACTGGATGGCCTGAAGCACAGGTAGGAGGGCGCTCCCCTGCCACCCGGCCCCGACCACCAGGCCAGAGCTCTTGATCCAGTTGACCTAGATGGAGGCCACCAAGTAGATGGTCTGGCAAACCTCCACCCACAGCAGGTCATCTGGGTCCTGTACTATGAGGAACACATCGTTGGTGTACGCTGACAGGATCAGCCACAACTCTGGCTCATGGAGCACCAGCTCCGTCAACTTCCAATGGAGAAGACAGAAGAAGGGCTCAATTGCCAAAGCATACAGCTGGCCTGACAGCAGACTCCGCTGATGCACCCCGTGCCCGAAGCTGACCAGTTTGGTCAGGGTCCAGTTGAGCCTGACCAGACACTCCACAGAGGTGTACAACACCTGGAGAAAACCCACGAACTGGGGCCCAAAGCCGAACACCTGCAGAGTGCTTAGGAGATATGCATGGTCCACCCTGTCGAATGCCTTCTCTTGATCCAGGGGCAGGAGGGCGAACGACAGACCATCCCAACACCCGAGCTCCAAGAGATCCTGGACCAACTAGAGACTGTTAAAGATGGTACAACCCGGGATGGTGTAGGTCTGGTTGGGGTAGACCATGTCCACCAGCATGGACCCCAGCTGCAGCGAGATGGCCTTTGCTACGACCTTATAGGACCATGCTGAGGAGCGAGATGGGACACTAATTCCTAAGGTCGCAGAGGTCCCCTTCCTTTGGAAGGAAGTTGAGCATGGCTCGCCTGCGTGAGAGAGGTAGGATCCCACTCCCCAAGCACTTGGCCCAGACGGTGACAAGGTCTGGGCTGAGGACATCCCAGAACACGCAGTAGAGCTCCACGGTCAGCCCGTCCATGGCCAGAGATTTATTGGTGGGCATGCGACGGAGGGCTTCCATGAATTTGGCCAGAGTGAGAGGCAGCTCTAGCTGGTCTCAGTCACCCGCGCTGACCGTCGGGAGTCCTTCCAAAGCACTCTGCAAGTGTTAGAATTGGTCAGATCCAGGGAGAAAAGGCCTGCTTAGAAGGCTCTTGCCCTCATGCACATCTCCACTGGATCTGTTAGGGCGGTGCTGTCCTCTGTCAGGAGGCAGGTGATGTGCTTCTTGGCCCCCCTCCATTTCTCCAGGGTGTAGAAGAAGCAGGAGACGTGGTCCATATTCTGAAGACGACAGATGCAGGATCAAAAGAATGTTCCCCGGGCATAGGCACTGACTTTGTGAGTGCTCCGGGACTGGGGCTGGAGCACCCACGGGGAAAAATTGGTGGGTGCTCTGCACCAACCGACAGCCAAGCTCCCCTCCCCTCCCCACAGCCTCACCCCACGTCACCTCCACCTCCTCCCCTGAGCGCTTCTCCATCTACCTTCCAGCACTTGCTGCTGCAGAACAGCAAGCGTAACAACCTCCGGGAGGGAAGGGGGGAGGAGCAGGAAAGCAGCGTGCTCAGAGGAGTAGGCGGGGAAGAGGCAGGGCCGGAGCAGGGATTTGGGGAAGAGGTTGGAATAGGGGCAGAGAGGGGGTGGAGTTGGGGCAGGGACTTTGTGGAAGGGGTTGGTATGGAGGCGGGGCAGGGGTGGGGCAGGGTGGAGTTGCGGTGGGGCTGAGGGCAGAGAGGAGGGGGTCGAGCACACACCAGCACCAGCAGAAGTCGGTGCCTATGGTGCTGGGCCCAACAGCCCTCAAGGGCCCAGAGCTCCTCACACTTCTCCCAGCAGTGGGAGAGTGGTAGAGGGGAGATATGTAAGCCTAGGCTCATTAAGGTGTCGTTCCCTGTAGATTTGGAAGGGTTGCTATAGGTTAATTGGAGCACCTGCAGTCAATTAAGGCCCTGTGAAGAACCTAATAAAAACCCTGCTTCAGGGAGACAGGGTGGTGTGAGTAAGGACTGGAGTTTAGTGATTTGTTGCTGACAATTGAAAGACTGGAGAACTGGAGGAAGGGAGATCCCAGGGAGACTCCCTCCCACAGCGTCAAGTACCAGATTTCCCCAAAACATGCCTCCATTAGAAGCTGCTTAGTCAATGAGCTTGACTGTCCCATTCTCCTGCTTTGATGCTTTCTACTACATAATACTAATCTAGAGAACTAGAAGAATTCTTCTGCCAGCTCTGCCTTAAGTAAATTTCTGCCTCAAGGGATAATCCCTGAAATCCAACCACCAGTAGACAAAGGGTGGCACTATTGTAGTCCCTAATCAAGATAACTTTGTCAACAAGACCAACACATGAGTCTCTGACACCACTTACTATAAAAAACCACGTAATAATTCACACAGGTATTTAAAGACACTGTCAAATCTTTCCCCAAACAACTCCAAGAAAAGCTCTATAATCTCATCCTCTCTCAAACCCTCCCCATGGAACTTCTACGTGCTTCCCAAGATACCCAAACGGGGGAACCCAGGCAGACCTATCGATCTGGCCCTGCCACTCTCACTCAAGCAATATCAGGACTCATAGAAACCATCCTCAATCCGCAAACTTCCTCCAAACACTTCCAAGTTTCTCCAGAAACTCTGCAACATTAACAACCTCCCACAGAACACCATCCCTGCCACCATGGATGTCACCTCCCTATACACCAGCATCTCTCACCATGATGGCAGCACTGCCTGCCTCAAATACTTACAAAATAATGTAATGCTCTAAGAAATGTACCCAATATATACAGCCAAACTCACCCATTTTATCCTCACCCACAGCAATTTCATATTTAATCACAAACACTGTCCAAATGAGGGGGATAGCTGTGGGTATTAGGATGGCTCCCCAATATGCCAGCCTCTTCATGGGCCAACTTGAGGTATGTTCTGGAAAAATGTACCACAAAATCAATATTATACCCTGGACGAACGACTTACTCCCTCAGATTTCCACCACAACTTCAACAGCTACCACCCATCCAGGAAATTCTCTCTAGAACACTCCCACACCAGCATCAACACAGAGAAGGACCAGGATATCATATAGGAAGATGTGGATGACCTTGTAAACTGGAGTAATAGTAATAGGATGAAATTTAATAGTGAAAAGAGCAAGGTCATGCATTTAGGGATTAACAACAAGAATTTTGGTTATAAACTGGAGACACATCAGTTGGAAGTAACAGAGGAGGAGAAGGAACTTGGAGTACTGGTTGATCACAGGATGACGACTATGAGCCACCAATCGGAACTGGCTGTTAAAAAAGCGAATGCGGTTTTAGGATTCATCAGGTGACGTATTTCCAGTAAAGATAAGGAGGTGTTAGTACTGTTCTACAAGGCACTGGTGAGACCTCATCTGGAATACTGTGTGCAGTTATGGTCTCCCATGTTTAAGAAGGATGAATTCAAACTGGAACAGGTACAGAGAAGGGCTATTAGGATGAACTGAGGAATGGGAAACCTGTCTTATGAAAGGAGACTGAAAGAGCTTCCCTCATTCAGCCTAACCGAAAGAAGGCTGAGGGGAGATACGATTGCTCTTTATAAATATATCAGAGGGATAAATATCAGGGAGGTAGAGGAATTATTTAAACTTAGTACCAATGTGGACACAAGAACAAATGGATATAAACTGGACACTAGGAAGTTTAGACTTGAAATTAGATGAAGGTTTCTAACCATTAGAGGAGTGAAGTTCTGGAACAGCCTTACAAGGAGAGTAGTGGGGGCAAAAGACATATCTGGCTTCAAGACTAAGCTTGATAAATTTATGGAGGGGATGGTATGATGGGATAGCCTAATTTTGGCAATTAATTGATCTTTGATTATCAGCAGGTAAGTATGCCCAGTGGTCTGTGATGGGATGTTAGATGGGGTGGGGTCTGAGTTGCTACAGAGAATTCTTTCCTGGGTGCTGGCTGGTGAGTCTTGCCCACATGCTCAGGGTTTATCTGATCACTATATTTGGGGTTGGGAAGGAATTTTCCTCCAGGGAAGATTGGCAGAGGCCCTGGAGGTTTTTCGCCTTCCTCTGCAGCAGGGGGCACGGGTCACTTGCTGGAGGATTCTCTGCACCTTGAGGTCTTTAAACCACGATTTAAGGACTTCAATAACTCAGACATAGGTTGGGGGTTTGTTACAGGAGTGGGTGGGTGAGATTCTGTGGCCTGCGTTGTGGAGGAGGTCAGACTAGATGACCATAATGGTCCCTTCTGACCTTAAGTCTATGAATCTATGAATCAACTGCCTGGACAATGCAATTAGCTTCAGTAATGGAAACCTACAAACAAGAATACATGAGAAACCCTCAGATCACCACACTTACCTCCAGAGATCCAGCAACCACCCAGACAAACCGAGAAATCTGGTCTACAGCCAGGCACTCAGATACCACAGAATGTGCTCTGAAAAGAAAGTCCCGGGATACACATCTAAACACTCTTAACACCGTCTTCACTAAACAAGGACATGACACCAGAGATGTAGATCACATCATGGAAAGGGCCACTAAATACCCAGGGAGAAACTGCTTCAATACAGAAAACAAAAGAAAAAAAACACTAACTACACACCCCTAGTTGTCATCAATCATCCCTCACTGGAAACCATACACGGAGCATCATCAAACAGTTACAGCCAAAATTGATGGGGACCACATCCTGTAAAATCATGAACCCCTCTTCTGGCCTTGAAACAACCCCTCCAACCTCACCAACCTCGTCATCAGAAGCCAACTCCCCACAGACTAGGACACACCAACTCACAGCGGCAGCAGACCCTGCTGGAACCAGAGATGCAAAACCTGCAGATGCAGCTCCACTGTTACGATGATCAATATCACCCCCACAACACACCTTTTAAAACTAATGGGTCCTACACATGCCTATCACAGCATGTGGTGTACCTCATCCAGTGCATTAAACGTGCCAGTAACAACTATGTGGGTGAAAGCAGACAATCAGTATTCTCTTGAATGAACTCGCACAGAAAAATAATAGAGAAAGCCACCTTATCACCTGTAGGTGAACACTTTTCACAAAGCGATCACTCCATATCTGATCTTTCAATACCCATTCTCAAAGGAAATCTGCACAACACCTACAAATGAAAAGCCTGGGACTTAAATTTATAATGTGCTAGATGCTAAAACCATGGATTTAACAGGGACACTTGTTTCATGGCTAGTTACAGACATGTAACCGATACCTACCTGCTAATTCTTAATGGCCTACTTCAAAATTTTTTACATAATCTAACTCATCCCCCCTCATTTCAAGTGTCCTCCTACAACATGCATCACCCCTTATGCTTAACAGTCTGTCCCAACTTGTATTTACCTCAGGGCTTGCCAACACTACAGGTTATGTCAGTATAAATCATATCACTCAGGGGTGTAAATAAGCCACCCCCTCCAAGTGACATAAGTTACACCAGCCTCAGTGCCTGAGTGGACAGTGGGAGAGCTTCTCCTGCTGATACAGCTACTACCTTTCACTGAAGTGGTTTTGTTATGCTGACAGGAGAGCTCTCCCCTGTGGACACAGAGAGTTTCACCAGATGCCCTGCGCTGCTGTAGTGCTTCTAATGTAAAAGCCCTCAGACACTCCCATTTCCTTTCCTTGACCCATTAGCTCAAAAACTTGTATCTTCCACTAACAGAAGCTGATCCAGTAAAAGATATCACTACACCTATTTTCTCTCACACACATCCTGGGAACAATATGGCTAAAACAAGGCTGCAAGCAAAAAATTAGAAGTTGATATTGTCTCTTTTAACATACAAGGTTAAAGTGCCCAAACAGAATTGTTGTGGGAATTGTTGCCACAGTTAAATTTCCCAACCTTTGCGGGATGGAAAAATTCTCTCAGTCAGTGCAGTGAATACATTCTTCTGTGTCCCCAAGCAAACACACTGGCAGTTTATGTGAATGTGCAACTTGATGCTCAGAGTGACATCAACACACCAGTATATAAACTGCACTGATGCTTCCAGGGATCCCAGCAGTGCCCAACACATTCAAACATGCTGTCTTATATCCTAAGTAGCTGTCTATTTCAAGACCCGGTGGCCTAGATCTGGAATCCACATCTTGGTGTGCAGTAAAGAATGACACATAACGTACTGTGCTGGGCTTCCTCTCCTCCGTTGGGTGAGCTGCAGGTGGGTGGGGCTTGAGAGACACACTGGTGGAAGAGAGTGAAATTAAGTGTTGATTTGAGTGGTGTCCCCTGTTGCCATTGCTAGGGGAGGCACTGCCGTGTTAGGGTCCCAGGCCCAGATCCTCAAAGGTGTTTAGGAAGCCAGTGGGAGTTAGGGCCCTGGATACCTTTGAGGATCTGGGCACTAGACACAGTCTTAGTTGGATGGTTAGATAATGTGGTCCACTCTTGACTCATTCCCTTGAACAGCGCTGGTATTAAACTGTGTCAGAATTGCAGGATGGTGAAGAAATGAACCCATGCTGGCAAAGAGAAACACGGCTCAGTGAGCAACTGCCACAGCTATAACCAAAAAGGCCAACATGGAGCAGGCCAGGTCATAGTCACCCCCATCCTCAATTTCTATCCCAGAAGAGCAAGTTGAGGATTATTCCTGCTGTCTGGAATTCACATATCACTCAGGTGAGAGTCCTCAGGTTGTGCACACGGAGTTTCTGGTAAGAGTCTGCATCACTGAAAAGCAGCATGTCACCCGCTCGCACTCTCTCCTAGGACATCCCCCAACCCCAACTCCTGAACTGCACTGCCGACATTTTCATCTTCACAGTCGATATCCATCTCCACTTCATTATTATCCACCATCACCCTGCAAGCTTCCTTCAGCTATCTCCCACAGGTCAGTATCCCGCCCCATGCCCTTCCCATGGCTGGTAACAACAATCACCAGCATAGCATTCCGCTGACAGTCTCCCTCCCCCAGCACCATCTATGCCTGTCCCTCCCCACTCCACAGCTGGACCCAGGATGCCAAGGGATCCCACCCCAGGCCCAGTTCTGCTACCACATGGGTCTCGGCCAGAATCTCAAACTGCTTTTGCACTCCTTGTCAACAAGAACAAGGCCATGAGGTGGGAAAGATTGGGCTTGAAATGGGAGCATGCAAGAGGCCTCACATGTAGGCCTTGCTGGGGTCAGCAAGGCCCACATGACCAATTACATTCAAAGTAGGGTGGACTAGGCCATCTCAGCCTTGGCTGTAAGGTTGGAATGGAATAGCAGATGCAGGACCTCCTCAGGATCTGATGACAGCTTCATGGACTGTTCTAGAAAGTGGGGTTTGAGCTTTGCAACTTGCAACTTACTCAGTTTGCCTGTCACTTTTGCTACGTAGCACATCTGCTAGGTGTGTGTGCCTCTGCCCACCCAGTGGCCCAGGTAAGGGATCTTTGCTGCACCAGCCTACACTTTGGCACCTGGAGTGTGAGGCCTGCCTCACTGAGGCTTCTCAATACCTTCCCCACCTGTGCTTTGTGCTCCTCCCTGGTGTTGCTAAATATAGTTGTAACCCCTCTGCCAGGCTGAAACGATAGCAGCAAGGGCCAGGTCCCTTCCCCACAACGTAATGCAAACCAGCTCGAGCCCCCACCCAGTGACCTGGGAAAATCTTACACACACCCCTGGGCGCCTCAAGGAGGCAATACTTCCCCTCTCACAAGCACAGACTCTTGGTGTAGCAGAAAAGGTTTAATCACATGAGATAAACAACAAGCATTAAATTGGGAAAATACCTCAATTAGAGTTCATAGGTCAAACCGTGAGCAAAGACCCACCCCAGCAAATTGGGCCATGTCCTTCTCTCTGGGCCCTTGAGTCCAGCAACCCCCCACATCACCCACAGTCCCAAAAGTCCCACAATCCAAAAGTCTCTGGCCTGGTCCACACTAGGACTTTAATTCGAATTTAGCAGCGTTAATTCGAATTAACCGTGCACCCGTCCACACCAGGAAGCCATTTAATTCGACATAGAGGGCTCTTTAGTTCGAATTCTGTACTCCTCCCCGACGAGGGGAGTAGCGCTAAATTCGACATGGCCATGTCGAAGTAGGCTACGTGTGGACGGAAATCGACCTTAGTAGCTCTGGGAGCTATCCCACACTGCACCACTCTGTTGATGCTCTGGACAGCAGTCCGAGCTTGGATGTTCTGATCAGCCACACAGGAAAAGCCCCGGGAAAATTTGAATTCCTTTTCCTGTCTGGCCAGTTTGAATCTCATTTCCTGGTTGGACATCGGGGCGAGCTCAGCAGCACCGGCAACGATGCAGAGCTCTCCAGCAGAGGAGTCCAGGCAATCTCTGAATAGAAAGAGGGCCCCAGCATAGAATGACTGGGAAGTCTTGGATCTGCTCAGTGTGTGGGGCGAGGAGTCTGTGCTTTAGGAGCTGCGCTTCAAAAAACGGAATGCAAAGACCTACGAGAAGGTCTCCAAAGCCATGACAGACAGAGGATCCAGCCGGGATACAACGCAGTGCCGCCTGAAAATCAAGGCTACCAGAAGACCAAAGCGGCAAACGGACGCTCCGGAGCCTGCCACCACTGCCCCACCAGTGAACGTGGACTCTGACGATGGGATAGTGTCGACGGCCAGTTCCTCGGCGATGTTCGCGGACGGGGAAGATGAGGAAGGGTTTGTGGAGGACGAGGCAGGCGACAGCGCTTACAACGCTGGTTTCCCCAACTGCCAGGATCTCTTCATCACCCTCACGGAGAGCCCCTACCAACCCTCCCCGACCGTTAACCCGGACCCTGAATCAGGGGAAGGATCAGTCGGTAAGTGCTTTAAGCATGTAAACTTTTATTATTAATGGAACAGGAATCTGAACCATGTGAAAAGGAGGTATATATATATGGGGATAGAACAGAAATCCTCCTGGGAGATCTCCACGAAGCTCTCCTGGAGGTAATCGAAAAGCCTCCGCAGGAGGTTCCTGGGGAGAGCTGCCTTATTGGGTGCTCCGTGGTAGCACACCTTTCCGCACCAGGCTTTCATGAGGTACTCAGGGAGCATTGCCTCCCTGAGCACGGCTGCATAGGCCCCTGGTTTGTGCCGGCTTTCACGCAGCATGCGCTCTCTATCTCCTTCAGTGACCATCCTCAGGGTGATCTCGCTCGGAGACTCCTGCATCTAATTAGGGGAATTACTGCAATGTTATGCCTGGTCCAAAATATTTTTAAAAAATCTGCAGACAGACGGCGTAGCAGAGACTCAGCATGCTGCTGCGTGACAAGCGTAACGGAAAGCCAAAGAATCAAATGGACGCTCATGGAGGGAGGGGGGACTGAGGACGCAAGCTATCCCACAGTTCCTGCAGTCTCCGAAAAGCATTTGCATTCTTGGCTGATCTCCCAATACCTGTACGGTCAAACACATTGTCCGCGGCGGTTCAGGGCATAGCTCGTCAATGTACCCCCCTCCCCCACCCCCAGAAGGAAATGGAAAAAAAATCGCCTCTTGACTCTTTTAAATGTCACCCTATGTGTACTGAATGCTGCTGGTAGACGCGATGCTGTGGCACTGTACTGTAGCATCCTCTCCCCACCCCCGCCTCATGGGTGGCTGATGGTGCAATAAGACTGATATCCGTCATCATCATCATCATCAGCCTTGCTGTAGATGGTGTAGTGCAATATGACTGGTACCCGTCCTCGTCATCAGCCCATAAGTAGACGGCCTGCTAACTGTCTTCATCATAGCAACAGGGGGCTGAGCTCCATCAGCCCCCGCCCTTCATGTGTAAAGAAAAGATTCTGTACTGCCTGGACTGTCATAGCAGCAGGATGCTGTTTTCCTCTCCCCCACACTGCTTAATGTCCTGTCTGGACAATCATAGCAGCTGGAGGCTGCCTTCCCCTCATTTCATTTCAGTAACAAGTCACTGTTTCTTATTCCTACATTCTTTATTACTTCAGCACACAAATCAGGGGACACTGCAACGGTAGCCCGGGAAGGCTGGGGGAGGAGGGAAGCAACAGGTGGGGTTATTGCAGGAGCACCCCCTGTGAATGCCATGCAGCTCATCATTTCTGCATAATCTGACATGGAGCGGCTGTGCTCTCTGGTTCTCTGAAACACTAGATCTCTACTACACTAGCCCCATATTCTATACAGGAATTATTCTATTTTTAGATACCATAAAGGAAGGATTGACTCAGGGAGTCATTCCCAGTTTTGTCTTTTGTGCCCCCGGCTGATCTCGGCCAGGGGCACCTATGACAGCAGCAGAAGGTATAATGCAATACGGCTGGTAACCATCATTACCTTGCCAATTTACAATGGCATGGTAGATGGTACAATATGGCTGATAACCATCTCTGCTGTCATGCAAAAGCAAATGAATGCTGCTGTGTAGCTCTGCTGAATCGCCTCTGTCCGCGGCATCTAGTACACATACGGTGACAGTGACAAAAGGCAAAACAGGCTCTATGGTTGCCACGCTATGGCGTCTGCCAGGGTAATCCAGGGAAAACGGGCTCGAAATGATTGTCTGCCGTTGCTTTCCCAGAGGAAGGAATGAGTGACTACATGTACCCAGAACCACCCGCGACAAGGAAATTTGCATCATCAGGCACTGGGATCTCAACCAGGAATTCCAAGGGTCAGGGGAAACTGCAATGGGGTGGAACAGGGGCAGAGTTTATGCTTTCCGGATTGCCTGCAGCAGGAGTGCTCACGAGATAGGTGCTGTGCATGCTCTTGTTCACAGACACAGACTAGACTGTGTTCATTGTTCGCAAAAATGTATCTTTGCAAGGAATTCACTCCCTTTTTCCCATCACACAGCTTCGACTGTCTCCAGACCTGCCACAGCATCCCCCTCACAGAGGCTGGCAAAGATTAGGCGGCGAAAGAAAAAGACACGGGATGAGATGTTCGCTGAACATATGGGCTGCTCCCAAGCCGAGGCGGACCAGCAGAGCCAGTGGAGGGAGACCCTCTCTCTGTACCAGCGCTCACACAGCGAATGGGAGGAGAGGTGGCGTGAGGAAGACAAGCAGGCGACTCCAACGCTGCTTGGACTAATGAGGGAGCAAACGGACACGCTCCGGCGCCTTGTGCATGTTCTGCAGGACCGCAGGCAGGAGGACATAGCCCCCCTGCAGTGTATCTGCAACCGCCCTCCCCTGCCACAAAGTCCCATACCCCCCTCACCCAAAATAACCAGAAGGAGGGGCGCCGGGAGGCGTTAAAACTGTCACTGCACTCCAGCAGAGTGCTCAAGTACCTAAAAGCTCTCATACCCTAAATTTTGAGAAGTCCTTCCCTTCCAGACTCACCCAAGCTCCAATCCCAGTTTCATCCCCTAACTGTCTAGTTAATTATTAAAAATACTTTGCTGTTAATTACTGTTTCTGTCATGCTTTTTTAACAGAAGACTGTGTTTGAAGGGGCGGGGTGGGGAAGGGGGTTGGTAATTGCATAGGACGGTCACCTTTACCAGGGTACAGACACGGGGGCAGGATCAGCAGCAGGTCACACACACAGTGCAGTCAGTAGGCACCCTGGTCGGTATGGGAGGTGGTTTCCAGGTTCTGTGTGGGTGGGGGGGGACGTGACTTTGTAGCGGGGGAGGGCGGTTACAGATCTTATGCAGCGGTCCTTGTCCTGGTATCCGTCCTCCTCCGCCACAAGGTCACATAGCCCCCGCACACGGAATCCCAAAAAGGAGGGATGGCAGGCTCCGTTGAAACAACCAGTCCGGCACTGCGGACCGCTCTAGGAGCAGGAGCCTGTCATTCCTCGAGTTCAGAGGTGGTCTTTACATCACCGCACACCCTACCCAGCACAGTCTGCGTCCCAGTTTCAACCCTTTAACGCAAAGTCATTAATAAAGAAACCTTTCTTAAGTAACAATGGAACATGTATTTTATTTTTACACGTGTGTTGGAAGTGGGGGAAACGGGGTATGTAACTGCAGAGGATAGTCAACAGTAACCGGGTAAAGAAACAGGGGCAGGTTCAGCTTCTCTGTAAAGAAACTGAACAGTCACAGGTCACGCTGCTCGCTGCTCGCTGGTACTTGAAGAGTTCCTTGTCACTGTCCAAGACGCCTGTATAGGGCTTCATGAGCCAGGGCATTAGCGGGTAGGCTGGGTCCCCAAGGATCACTATAGGCATCTGCACATCCCCAACAGTTATTTTGTGGTCCGGGAAGAAACTACCTTCCTGCAGGTGTCTAAACAGACCACAGTTCCTGAAAACATGCGCGTCATGAACCTTGCCTGGCCACCCGACGTTGATGTTGGTAAAACGTCCCCTATGCTCCACCAGTGCTCGCAGCACCATTGAAAAGTAGCCCGATTTCTCAGCAGCTGACTGTGGAAGAGGTGGACGATAAGGTGCGAGGAGTTGAAAACGGCCATAACTGCAGCGGGCTCCATGCTCGCAGTGCTGTGGCATCCGCGCTGTCACTGACCAGAAAAGTGCACGAACAGATTGCCCGCAGGCACTTTCGGGGAGGGAGGGACGGCGTGATTGACGGTTCAATGATGACAGTTACCCAAAACCACCCTCGATACATTTTTTCCCCCAGCAGGCATTGGGGGCTCTACCCAGCATTCCAATGGGCAGTGGGGACTGCGGGAACTGTGGGATAGCTTCCCACAGTGCACCGCTTCCAAAGTCGACGCTGGCCCCATTAGTGTGGAATCACAAAGTCGAATTAGTGTCCTTAGTGTGGATACACAAATTCGACTTCGTAAGGTCGATTCCACAAATTCGAATTAAGTTGAATCGAACTACTCTTGTAGTGTAGACATACCCTCTGTCCCGGGTCAGTGCAGCCCCAGAGTTCAAGAGTCTCTCTGCAGAGGTCCCCCTCCCCAGCCTGGGTAGAAGGGGCACCTTACGTGGTTCGGGGCCAACTGCCCTGCCTCTTCATGGGGTTCTGCTTCCACTAGTCGTCTCCGCAAACAGCTCAGCTCTGCTGGCTCTGTGGGCTGCTCCGCTTTGCCAGCTGCTCTGGTCCACCAGCTGTCCCGTGATCTGCTCCGGCCATCCTCGCGAGCTGCTCGGCTCCACTCACCCAGTGGCTGCACAAACTGCTCCACTCCGCTCTGCCAGCTGCTCTGCTCCATGGTCTTGCTTCAGGCTCCCCCACTCATTAGCACAGTACTCTCAGCTCAGCAAGTCCAGCTCTTCAGTGATTTCAGCTCTCAGTGATTTCAGCTCATAGTAGGGGAGCCCCAGTGCCAGTGAGTTCAGCTCAGTAACCTGTATCTAGATTCTTAAGGGAATCAAAAAGTTAACTCTGACATTCCACAGTGGAGAGAGGCATAGGTGGAACTGGTGCTTCTGGCTCACACAAGGAGCCTGCATAACCAAGTACAGATATCTGTCCCCAGCCTCTCCCTCTTGACTGGGTTTTGGAACCCATGTCCCTTGTCTAGCAAGTGCTATTTAATTGATAATGAACCCCTCTATCATAAGACAGTTTTGTAGTTCCTCATTTACTTAATCGGGGTGACAACATTTTATTGCTCCTGCCCCAATAACAACGAAATTGGGGCTCCCACAGCTGTGAAAATAACCATCCCAGGCTGCTGTGGAGTATACTAAGTGGGGTGGGAGTGCCAATGCAAATAACTGAAATGCTAATACGAATACTTGAAACTTCTTTCTGCACTCCCCATAATCTACCACCAGATGTCAGGGTAGAGCTCATCCTGACTCTGCTTACATCGTGATGTCATCTACATAGCTGATAGCAAAGCCCTGGAACCCATGTAATACCTGATTAAGCAGCCTCTGGAATATGGCTCTTGCATTAATTAGAAGGATAGCACCTTAAATTCAAAACGTACAAAATCAGTAATGGATGCAAACTTCTCTTGTGGCTCCGTATCCAAGGATGTTTACCACCATCCCTTAGCTAAATCCATAGTAGCTGATTGTCACACCATATTTCATATATTATTTTTATAGTAATTTTTCTTGACATCAACACCCCAATTTTTATAAAGCATTGCATGTGCAAGGGCAGCTAAGGAGTATGCTACTTTGTAGAAACATTGATCCTGGAATCATTTCTTTCTTTTCATCCAGAGTATTGTGAATTCCCCATAAAACTTTTGACACAGATATTAACCAGTTTTATCTGAGATTACCTGGGGAGTATTTCCCAGAATAGAGGAGTCCTGAGGAAGTCACAGTGGGTATGTCTCAAGATACCTTTTTGTGTCACAGTTCCGCCGAGTTCATTTGAGTCTTAGTTACTTATTTTCCATAATCTTGATATGGGGTAGGAAACAGCTTTTGCAGGAGCTAATATTAACTAACATGGTGTTTGGTACATATGGATATCGGCATATGTTGCTTTTTTATGTCTGTTTCCAGAATTTCTCTGATTCATTTCAGAATAGCAGCCGTGTTAGTCTGTATCCGCAAAAAGAACAGGAGTACTTGTGGCACCTTAGAGACTAAGGTGCCACACAAAAGCTTATGCTCAAATAAGTTTGTTAGTCTCTAAAGTGCCACAAGTACTCCTGTTCTTTTTTCTGATTCATTTATATGTCATATTGTTTATATTACATCAGCAAAAGGGGGCGCTTTAATACCAACTTTTCAATACATATTAACCTAACTTACAACAGAGATCAAGATAAGTATACAGAAAAAGAAATAAGATGGACCACTCAAAGAACAGCTAAACAGACACCACATGCCAATTAATCTCTTCTTCCTGAATGGCTCAGCAGTGATCATTTTTTCCGCTCTCAGCTGCAGCCTGAGTGCTGGCATTTACATGTGAGATATGATTAGCGAGCATTACTCACCAATTTCAAACATTAGTTGAAAACAATAATGTGGCAAGTGAGCCAGTCATGTACTAGAATTTGTCTTGTGTATGTAACAATATTTCCTTACCATTGAATACTATGTTTTACAATGCATGGAGGCCAAGATCATATGAACATCATTTCCCCGCTTTAGGAATATAGACAGTACAGAGTATAATACACACATACACATGGCCTGCATTCTTTTACTAAATCTGAAAAAGGTCTGCAGAATAGGTGACCCAACTTCCTTGGGTTCCTCTTAGAATACAGAACATTCCTGACTTCAGAATTTGAGCCACAAATTAGTTCCGCCTTATTCTGAAATCTCATTACACCAACAAACGAAGAAGGGTTCTTCTTTCTCTTCCTTCTGTTAATCCCGTCAAATGGGGTCCACTCTACAAGTCTTCTCCCTCCAAAGTGCCATCTCCTCTCTCACACTACATGCTAACAAGCTTTCCTTTATGATGACATCTCACCACTTCTTGTTGGGTCAGTCTCTGCCTTTTCCCCCATCAATCTTGATCTGTTGGACTGTTTTACCTATATAGTTGTCAGGACTGGGCTGTACATGACCAAATCATCTGAGCCTCCATTCCCTCATTTCTTTTGTTTATGGATGTTACTTTGAGCAAGTCTGTAACACACACATTCTCCATGTAGTCTTTCTTGCTTATGCCACTTCTCCATCTCAGCATTTGAATTTCTGTGGATCATTTGCTCGTTGTTGCCCAACACTGAGTGCCATACATTAAAACTGGAAGGACCACCGTTTTGTAGACTTTCCTTACTAATCTTATTGGTTTCTTCCTGTCACATTCTGCACCGCTTATCTCTTTCCATTAGAGCCAGGCATTTATTATCCTAGCTCTACTATTCTCCTTCACTTCCCCAGATTCTGGAACCCAGATACTTGAAACTTTGCATTTTCAGTCCTGTCTGCCAATCTAGTTTCAAGGAGAATTCTTCAGTGTTCACATTACTGAAATTACACACGGGGCCGCCCAGAGGATTCCGGGGGCCCAGGGTCTTTGGCGGTGGGGGGCCCCCGCTTCAGCGGTAAGTCGGCGACGGGGGGTCCTTCCATTCCGGGACCCACTGCCAAAGTGCCCCAAAGACCCACGGTGGGGACCCCCCGCTGCCGAATTACTGCCGAAGACCCAGCTGCACTCCGGCGGCGGGTTCAGCTTCGGCGGTAATTCGGCGGTGGGGGGGGTCTTTCTGTCCCAGAGAGGAAGGACCCCCCACCAGCGAAGACCGGGAGCAAAGAATCTCCGGAGGCCCGGGCCCCGCGAGAGTTTTCCGGGGCCCCCGGAGCAAGTGAAGGACCCTGCTCCAGGGCCCCCGAAAAACTCTCGTGGGGGCCCTTGCTGGGCCTGGGGCAAATTGCCCCACTTGCCCCCCCCTCTGGGCGGCCCTGATTACACATCCTATACTGTTTTTCCTCTGCTTATTTTGAGCTCATGTCTTTCTAACACAGCTCTCCATTTATCAAGATCCTCTCCTCACTGCATAGAATTTCATTTTCAAACAACATGCACCAAAGTGCCTCCTTCTGTATGTTTCTTGTGAGGGTATCTAGGACCAGGATACACAAGGGCTCTATGCTGATCCCTTATGCACTCCAACCTTTAATGATAGTTCATGGGTTTCAGCACCAGAAGTTCTGACTGTTGGTGTTGCACCTACATATATGGCTTCAATAAGCCACACAAAGTCTGCACAATCTTCCTCCTCATGCACCACCAGATGACTTCTCCTGGAACTCAGTCAGAGGCTTTTTCCAGATCCATGAACTTCATGTGAATACTTTCCCGCTGCCAGAACCAATTCCAAGCCCAGCTGAAAAAAAGGGGGGGTTGGCATCAGGTTGGCAGCAAAAATTTACATAAATTGACACTATGAGTCCTGAAACGAATCAAGAAAATGAGGGGTATTCTAGAAACGATGCATAGTGCCCCGACCCGTGTGTGGTGGAAAGTTGGCCAGGGCTATGGTACAGCTTTGGACGTGTGCAGTTAAAGAAGCTACCCCAGAAAACTAAGATCGGACTGGCAAGTTGGAATGTCGGCACACTAACTGGCTGTAGCTTGGACCCAGCGGAGACACTGAAGAGGAGGAAGGTACAGATAGCACACATCCAGGAAACAAAACAGAAAGAGGAAAAGGCCAAAGAAATTGACGAAGAATACAAAATACTGTGGGGGCTCCAGCTTAAGACATGGAGTAGGCATAGCCTTTGAGAGTAAAATAAAGGAAAGAGAGACTGACGGTAAATAGAATCAAGTTAAGGATAGTCAAGCTGGCTTTTGAATATGGCTTGCTAAACATAGTAAGTGCATATGCATCCCAGTCTGGCTGTGGGGAAGATGAGAAGACAAGTTTCTGAGAAATGTTAGACACTGCAAATTCCAGGAAATAGTTATCAGCGCCCACTTAAATGGACGTGTTGGAAGAGACAGGCATGGAAATGAAGTGCTATTAATACAAATCTCAGGAATTTCTGAATCCTCCTTTGTAATCAGGGTTAAAAATGTCCTCTCAGTCAGTAAGTTCCTTCTCCTCACCCCAATATGCTCCGGATCTTGGCAGCACCATTTCTGCGGGATGGATACTGAAATGAAGTTTGTTTTCCAACAATGCTTTGTACCCTATATATCCCCGGGTTTTCTAGCCCATTAAATCCACAGTATTAAACCTCAATCTTTCCCTGCTCCTGATGAGAGCTTCATAAAGCCTCCTGCTTTCTCTCATAGCCAGTTGCATTTTCTGACTTTCCAGATATTTCACAACACATTTCACTCCATTTCCATTGAATCCATTTCACTCTGTGCCACATCAAATCATAGCAGCTACAGCAGCACACCACCTTACATCCCTTTTCCATACTGCAAATCTTTCAAACTCTTGGGAGAAATTTTCAATGCAAGTTAGATTCCTAACTGCCATTTGTTCTTTGAAAAATCCCCTCTTGTATGTCCTTCAAAACTTATTTTTACCATAGTTGCTATTTGCTGGGGTCAAAGTTTTCAAAAGTGACTGCCTAAAGTTCAGCTCCTAAGTCTATACTTAGGTAGTGTCATGGTTACAGGGCTAGTTGCACCTCTGTTGCCTTTCTGGTCTCTCTGAATGCACCCCTCCCTCAGGCCTTAGGCTTCTTCTCCTTACCTGCTTCTCAGAGGAATCTTATGATTCTTCCACTCAATGTCTACACTTCGAGCTGGAGGTGCAATTCCCAGCATGAGGAGACATACCCGGGCTAGCTCTGATTGAGCTAGCATGCTACAAATATAGCATCACCTTTCTTCAACCAGTTAATAAATAATACTACTTAGCTCTTATATAGCACTTTTAATCTGCATTTTAATGGCAGCTGGTCTGTCAGGGAGATTGCCCTTTCTTGGGGCTGTGAGGAAGATGGCCCTTATAAATAAAACAATCCAAATCAACACATACATTTTCAACAACAGCTAAGAAAACAGAGCAAAACTCCTGCTAAATACACCCTGTACCTTCTGTAGAAATATTATCTGTTTAGAAGTGCCTATGTGGTTTCAATGCCTTACAAGGACTTTTGGTTAAGATCTGGTGAAGAAGCACTCTCATATCTGACATTTCCTCTATGGAGAACTATATCATATCCTTGCAGGGGAATGGATTTGATTGCCTAGGAAATGCTTCTATTTCAAATGACTATGAGCCTATTTCTTTTCACTTTTTCAAGTTTGCTCCTGTGTTGTAAACCTCCATCTTTAGTTCCCTATAATAATAGGAGATAAACCTATCTCCTAGAACTGGAAGGGACCTTGAAAGGTCATTGAGTCCAGCCCCCTGCCTTCACTAGCAGGACCAAGTACTGATTTTTGCCCAAGAGCCTTAAGCGGCCCCTTCAAGGATTGAACTCATAACCGTGGGTTTAGTAGACCAATGCTCGAGCCACCGAACTATGCCTCCCCCACCCAACAATAATGTGTTTGTTCTTTACAATGTATTGAGTAACACTGTCATTCTGTAACAGGGCTAGAAGAAATTCTAATTCTTATACTGCTCTATGTCACAGTTGTACTGGTTACACTCCCTTTTCTCTTCAGCTCACAACAGATACTATGGGCATGAGTCTCTAGTCACTTACATGGAATTCACGCCTGCGTAAATCCGTCGATTTCAATGGAACTTCGCCTGTTTTACACTAGTGTAAGTGAGAGGAGAACCAGGCCTCTTCTTTGGGATACTGAGGAGGGCGGGAACTCTAGAAAAGGAATTGATATTTTAGACAAGATTTTTCAATGCATTCTATTCATTGGTATGGGAAACATTACTTTGTAGCCTATAAAAAAAATTTAAAAAATTGAGAGAGGCTCTTCCAAAGAGCCGGTAAAAGTAAGTCAGCTCATCAAGCTTAGTCCTGCTGCTCTGATAACTGGAGAGGCTCAGAGGTTTGTTCTCATGAGGAAGGCTTTTGAACACCCGCAAGTGCAAGAACTCCTCATTGCCAACATGGACCTGAAAGGTAAGAAGAAAGAGACAGTAAGTTCCATGGAATAAAAGCCTTCCAGGGACAGGACATTTTAGCGTGTGTGTGTTTTGGGTTGGGGGAAGGGAAGAGGGGGCCGAGGAGGGGCTGTCTTCTTGTTGGGGCACAGATTAGGAGTCATGAGCTCACTCCCTGGCTGTTTCACACATTCATCATGTGGCCTTGGGGCAAGTCACTCAGGCACACTCAGTTTCCCATCTGTAAAACAAGGATGATCAGACTTGTTTACCTGGCAGGGGTGGTGTTGATTTATTAATGCAGTGAGATGCTCTAATCTAATCTGGGACCACAAACACTAAAACGCCTTCATCATCATAACATGGTTGTTACATGGGGTCATTACAGGGAAGAGTGGCTCGTTTGGGTCCACAATAAACAAACATACAGTGGGTTTTTCCATCTCCTTCTCCAGGGACACAACCAGCAAGTCACCACCTGGGAACACTTTGTTCCCAGTTCCTTTTGCCACAATCCAGGGTCCCTCTTTCCAGGCCTCTTTGCCTGAGAGTGACCAGTCCTCCCACAGCCTTTCATTCAGGTCTTCACCCTGAGGACTCCCGCTCTTCCAGCATTCCACTCCTCCAGGCCAACCTGCCTGTCAGACATACCCCTCTCCACTCAGGGGAATCCACCCTCCTGCAAGAATCCTCAACTTCTGGGCTCAACTTCCCCTGACTTGGCCAGTTCTTCCCCTTTTCCTGCCTGCTTTGGTCTCCTCTCACCAACAGCCTTCCTCCAAGCTCTTCATCAGCAGCTCATAGTTACTGCTCTCCTTCTAAACTCAGCTCTCTGCCAAGCAACTCCTGCCAGCTCTTCCTTGCTGCTTCCAGTTTCTCTCTCTGTGTGTGTCTGTCTCTCTCTCCCTGCCATGGTCTCAAACAGTTCTCACCTGCCAATCTTGAACACACACACACACACACACACACACACACACACACACACACACACACACACACACACACACACACACACACACACACACACACACACACACACACACACACACACAGGTGATTGCAGTATATGTAGACCAGGGGTCTCAAACTCAAATGACCCCGAGGGCCGCATGAGGACTAGTGCATTGGCCCGAGGGCCGCATCACTGACACGCCCCCTTGCTGCCCCTGGCCCCACCCCCAATCCACCCCTTCCATGAGGCCCCGCCCCTGCCCTGTCTCTTCTCCACCTCCTCCCCTAAGCGCGCGCAGTTTTAATAAATATATACACTCAGTAATGCACCTCACTCAAAGGACAAAACACGCACTTAGATTTACTGCCTAAGGCTCTGGGAGGGAGTTTGGGTGGGGGAGGGGGTCTGGATGCAGGCTCTGTGCTCGATGCAGGCTCCAGGCTGCGGCAGGGGGTGGGGGTGCAGGCTTTGGGATGGAGTTTGGGGATAGGAGGGAGTGCAGGGGTGAGGGCTGTGGGGCTGAGGGCGAGGGGTACATGATGCAGGAGGGGGCTCAGGGCTAGGGAAGAGGGTTGGGCTGTGGGGTGAGGGCTGTGGATGAGGGGTTCATGATGCGAGGGGGCTCAGGGCTAGGGAAGAGGGTTGGGCTGTGGGGTGAGGGCTGTGGATGAGGGGTTCATGATGCGAGGGGGCTCAGGGCTAGGGAAGAGGTTTGGAGTGTGGGGTGAGGGCTGTGGATGAGGGGTTCATGATGTGGGGGTGCTCAGGGCTAGGGCAGAGGATTAGGGTGCGGGGGGATGAGGGGTTCATGATGTGGGGCGCTCATTGCTGGGGCAGAGGATTAGGGTGCGGGGGGATGAGGGCTCTGGCTGGGGCTGAGGATTAGGGTGTGGGGGATGAGGGCTCTGGCTGGGGCTGAGGTTAGGGTGCAGGGGATGAGGGGTTCATGATGTGGGGGAGCTCAGGGCTGGGGCTGAGGATTAGGGTGCGGGGGGAATGAGGGCTCGGGCTGGGGCTGAGGGTTTGGGGTTGGAGAGGCTCAGGGTAAGGGAAGCCTGCCTTGCCAGTACTGGCGGAGGGCAGGCACTAGGACCCTGCACCCTAATCCTCAGCCCCAGACAGAGCCCTCATCCCCCCACACCCTAATCCTCTGCCCCAGCCCTGAGCGCCCCCACATCATGAACCCCTCATCCCCCCGGACCCTAATCCTCTGCCCCAGCCCTGAGCGCTTCCCTTCCCCCGCCCCAGCCCGGCCCCGGCGGGTCCCGCTTCCCTTCCCCCGGCCCGGCCCCGGCGGGTCCCGCTTTCCCGCCCCCCTTACCCGAGCGCGTCTCCGGCGGTCCCGCTCAGAGCCGCGTGGTGAGCGGGCGGGGCTGGGAGCTCCACGCCGAGCGCAGCGCTCAGCCCAGAGCTCCCAACCCCGCCCCCTCCCCACGCGGCTCGGATCGGGGCGGGGCTCAGGCGCTCGGACGGAGACTCGGCGCTCTATGCGCCGAGGCTCCAGGAGAGGGGCGGAGGCGGGAGCCTCCGCTTTTCTCTTGGGGGCCCCTGCGGAGCTCCCCTGGGGAGCTCCGCGGGCCGCATGTTTGAGACCCCTGGTGTAGAGCTTCTGATTGTAGCAAAGTCCCTCCAGCGGTAAGAAGCAGGATTGAAGACAAGATGGAGATGAGGCATCAGGCTTTTATAGTCTTTTCCAGGTGTAAGAACACCTCTTTGTTCTGACTGTGGAAAATTACAGCAAAATGGAGTTTGGAGTCACATGGGCAAGTCCCTGCATACTTTGTCGAGTCCCCATGAAGTCACGGGACCTCCTGGTCAACCTCCTCCTCGCCCTGGCCAAAATGGCCATCTATGCGACCAGGGAGAGGCGGTTGGCCAATGGAGACTCCTGCGACTGTGGGGCTTGTTTCCAATCCTTAGTCCATTCACGTCTCCGGGCGGAGTTCGTATGGGCGTCGTCCACTGGCTCCCTTGACGCCTTTGAGGAGCAGTGGGCGCTGTCCGGGGTTCTCTGCTCGGTGTCCCCGTCAGGCTCCCTTCTTATGACCCTTTGACCGCACTCCTGTCCCTGTTCTTTTATTGGTTGTCCCCCACAATTAGTTGGTTTCTGAGGTCCTGTAGATCCTCCCCTTAGGCTGGGGGGGGGAACCATTCGCATTGGGCTGGCTTCCGCCCGCCCAGTTTCCCGGAAACCCAATACGTACTTTGATGAGTCACATGGTGTTTCTGCCTTCTCTCAATGAGTCAGTTGTATAGCTGATGGTCCTTAATGGGCCATTAAGCAGGCTAGGCAGAGCTGACACCAACTTGTCTGGGATGTCACCCAGAAGTATAGCATAAGTTTGAGATACAGACAGTATAGAGCCAATACTTATAACTTTAAATACAAAAATGATACATGCATACAAATAGCATAATCTTAACCAGCAAACCATAACCTTGTCTTAGACACCTTATTTGACCCCCCCCCGCCCCCTTTATACCAGATTTGGTGCCACTACAAGACCTTGCTTGCAGCAGTTATCTATATGGTCCCAGCTTATGTCAATAACGTCACAGAATCGTGGTCACAAGAACATGTATAAAGAAATCTTCTCCCACAAGAAAGGTCACCACAGTCTCAGAGACACACAAGAAATGCCTAAGCACTATGGATGAGAAGCAATTTCAGGCCACACAACCTTACCAGTCACCCCTGCAGCAGGGTGGTAACCTCTGGGTGAGTTACAGAGGTCTTCAACTCTTCATATGAAGATTTTTCAAGTTACAGAAAATCTACCACTTATTCTAGTTCAAACCAGCAAGTGACCCGTGCCCCATGCTGCAGAGAAAGATGAAAAAAAACCCAGGCTTCCTGCCAATCTGACCTGGGGGACAATTCCTTCAAGACTAAGGTGACCAGATGTCCAGATTTTATAGGGACAGTCCCGATTTTTGAGTCTTTTTCTTATATAGGCTCGTATTACCCCCCACCCCGTCCCGATTTTTCACACTCGCTGTCTGGTCACACTATTCAAGACCCCAGTATAACGAACAGTTAGACGCTGAGCGTATGGGTGAGACCCACCAGCTAGACAGCTGGGAAAGAATTCTCCATAGTAACTCAGAGACCTCCCCATTGTGAAAGCTATTTGGTGTCCTCCCCCCCACCCCGCCCTTTTCATAGTTTTGCAAGCGGCCAGTAGGTGGAGGCAGAAGCCTCCAAAAGGCCTCACGTACACAGTACCTTGAACTTTGTAACTAATCTTTCTTTTGCTGCCAGAGGCAGAAAAGGATCCTGCTTCAAGCCAGTTTTTCCTTACCAGATAACGGTTTACGGGGTTCAGTAACCACCAATGAAGTCTTAACACGGCATGGTCTTTGTCTGAAAGCGTATAAAAAGCTTGTGAAACTTGTGTGCAGTAGAGTCTTCTGTATCTATTACAGAGCTCTCCTTTCTTCTGCAGAATAAAGAATGTTTCCTTATCCCTGTCAGGCTGTTATTGGCTCTCAGCTAGGCAGACCCAATATTTCGGTAACACCATCTAGAGTCCCATCTCTGGCTGCAGGAGATCTCTGCTGACAGCAGTGGCAGATGGGCCATATGCCACAGTAGGCAACCTCATCATACCACCCCCTCCATATGTTTATCAAGCTCAGTCTTGGAACGAGTGAGTTTAATTGTCCTCACTGCTCCCCTTGGAGGGCTGCTCCAGAACCTCATGCCTCTGAAGTCAAACCACAATATGCAGATTCCTCTGGGGTGACAGGTTTGCCATCTTATCAGCTTAAGGATTGCCCACTGAGTCCGGGTGCAATCGCTAGCAATAAAGATAACTTTAATGATGTTGATTCCACAGAAGTTCATGTTTCTAAAGTGAAGTCCACATGTTGTCAGTTCCTGATAGCTCAGCAGTGATTATATTCTTTCTACCCAGTCACTGCATTGCTTGTCCTGTCTCAAGACATATATTAACACCTCCACACTTGGTGGGTAGCCATAGAACGTGAATGGGGAAAGCAAGTCACACATTTGTTGCATAAAAATCAACCACAAGTTTCTCACGTCTCCACATCTCCCCGTCTTGAAAGCGGGCTCAGCCAGGCTGTCAGTGCAGTGCCCCAGGGGAGCCCACACATGCCCTCACATGGCCCCCAAGACTGTAAAACCCCTGGGACTGAAATGAGGACCTGAATCAGCACCTCCCTCCTCCCTTTCATCTGCGAGGGATAGAGGGGAGTGGTGCCCTCTTGGTCCAGATGTGCCAGTCACCCAGGCTGTCGGCTGGAGTTCCCGCTCACTGGTGGGGGGTGGGGAGCACCCACTCCATCACTGGGAGAGGGCCACACTGCTGTTAATCATGCAGGTCTGTTACCAGCTGAGGGATCACAAGCCTCTGCAATGGAGAATCTGCATGTCTTCCTCAGAGCCAAATTCCTTCTTCTGCCCATCTCCTTGCAGGCCAGGGCCTGGTGACACCCGTGGCATCCCGCAGTTCCCCCATCAAGGGGAGGTTGCACATGCCCCGCTGTGCTGTTGCTCCATTGGATTTGTCCTTTGTCCCACACGCTGAGATGAGCTGAGCTGAACTGTATTTCTTCCCCCACCCCACTCAAAGGCATGCACCCTTTCACAGCCCCCCCTCGTCCCCTGCAAGGCTCCTGCTACCTCTTCAGGAGCCATGGCAGCTGTCTTACACTTGACTTCATCTTGTCCCTCCCTCACGCGGCAGGTGCAGGGCCGCGGTTTCTCTCTAGCTTCAAAAGGAGCCGCGGCCCCGCACCTGCCGGGTACAGAGAGCACCGAGGCTGCGGGCGCCGGTGCTCCCTGTCCCAGGGACGGGCGGGGCCGCGGCTCCTCTCCAGCTTGGAGAGAAGCCGCGGCCCCGCGCCTGCCGGAGACAGAGAACTCCAGGGCTTCAGGTGCCAGTGCTCTCTGTCTCCGGCAGGCGTGGGGCCGCAGCTTCTCTCCCCTGTTGGGCACCAGGCGGGGGCACATCAATGTCCCGGCGGGTGCCATGGCATTGGGGACCACTGATATTAGGCCTTAAGGGGGAGCCAACTTATGATCGTGTTATATGTGATTTCGCGTTATGGTGGGGTGTGTTATTGCGAGGTTTGACTGTATATTTATAAAACTAGATGACCTCTTGAAGTTTCTTCCATCCTGACAGTTCTCTCATTCTATCAATGACCACACAGGGGCCCCCACAAGTGCTTGGCCAGATCTTGGAGAAGCTGCCCCATTATCTCTGCCAAGACACCATGGCATCCAAAGACATTGAAAGGAATGTCCACATGGATGAAAGAGAAGGAGTCAACCAAAGAGATTGTCGGCAAACTGTATCACAACAAGCTCTAGTTTCTCTAGCTCAAGCGGGTAGGAAAGGTGATGGGGAGGGGGTTAAGTTCCTTTGTGGAGATAGGAACCTCTAACCCTTCCCAGGGGATAAATGAGACACCTGCTAATCGGGAAACTGTCAAGGTGTCTCTACTGGCCAAGACCTCTCCTCACACAGAGCTCATCATCCAGGCCGTGAGGTGCCATCTCAGTCTTTCTGGTGCTGATCACCCCCTAGGATGGGAAAAGGAGAACTGAACATGAGATGCACCAGAGCACATTGGGGTGTAGCACCCGCCCATGCCACTCTAGACCAGGAGAGGAGTGGCTGGAACTCAGGTTTCCCACATACCAGACCACACCCCACCCCGCACACACACAGTCTCTCTTTCCCCTCCCCAGACATTGACATGTTCTCCTGAATGGAAAACCAGCAGCTGGACACAATTTCATTGTTCTGTAAATGTTTAAACTATTTGGGTTTTGTTCCAATGCAAAACAAAAACAGAGTTGGAAACCTTGAAAGCTCCTGATAAATAGCTCTAAGAATTTACCCTCATTGTCCAATTTGTGAGACATATCTCTAGTCTGAATTGATCTAACATCAGCTGCTAACCATTGTCTCTTACTATGCCTCTTCCTGCTTGACTGACGGGCTGTAGCCTCAGAGAAATCTCTTCCCCAGGGAGGCGTTTGGAGCCTGGGATCCAGTTGTCCCAGATCATGAGGTAAATGCGCCTTTGATCCTTTCCTGGCTTCACTGAGGACACCTCACATAGGTCTCCTGCTGTTCCCATTCCTGGGGAAGGATCCTGCATTACCCTCCCGCCAGGCCAGCGATTTAGGCTACACTTCCACCTGCAAGCCACTGTGGTGGTCAAGTTTGAGTTTAGTCTGGCACCTGCCACCCTGCTCTATCCGAGGTAGGGACAGAGTTAACCAGTGACCAGCCATCCTGCATACAGCAAAGAATTATTTATTCGGAACAGAAGCATAATTGAGTAAACATATCACAATAAACAGTTCATACCCACGCTTACCACGCAATGCCTGTCTCCCATGAAGGAACCTGGTAGGTTTCAAATAATTCAGGTTCTCTCGCAGGACCTGGTTCTGTTTGGGTCACACATTGTCAGTTTTTGGATTGGGTGAGAGCCACCTTCATCAGGATGGCTATTTTATAACAGTTTCCGTTCCTTGCCAGTCTCGCGAACCAAGTCTTTCCCACGTAGGTCACCAGTCTGAATCCAGCCTGACTCGGAGACTTTGCAGAACACAGAACCTCGCCCGCCCACCCTTGCAACAGTGTGGTAAACTCTGGCTGAGCTGCTGAAGTCCTCAGCTATTCATATAAAGATTTCAAGTTACAGAGAATCTAGCACTTATTCTAGTTCAAACCAGAAAACCACCTGTGCCCCATGATGTGGAGGAAGGTGAAAACTCCCCAGGCTGCCTGCCCCTCTGACCTGGGGGCAAATTCCTTCCTGACCAAAGATTGGCGATCAGTTAAACCAGTGATTCTCCAACTTTTGTACTGGTGACTCCTTTCACACAGCAAGCTTCTGAGTGCGACCCCCCTAATAAATTAAAAAAACTTTTTTATATATTTAACACCATTATAAATGCCGGAGGCAAAGCAGGGTTTCAGGTGGAGGCTGGCAGCTGGCAACCTCCTATGTAATAACCTTGCAACCCCCTGAGGGGTCTCAACCCCCACTTTGAGAACCCCTAAGTTAGACCCTGGGCATGTTCGTGAGACCCATCAACTAAACAGCTGGGAAAGAGTTGTCCATAGGCACTCAGAGCCCTCCCTAGCTAGAGTCCCGTCTGTCTGCAGGAGATCTCTGCTAATAGCAGTGGCAGGTGGGCCATATGCCACAATAGAGAGCCTCATCCTACGATCCGCTCCATAACCTTATCAAGATCAGTCTTGGAACAAGTGAGTTTATTTGCCCGCACTAATCTCCTTGGAAAGCTGTTCCTGAACCTTATTCTTGTGAAGTCAAACCACCATATGCAAATTCCCCTGGGAGGTGAGAGGCTTAGCAGCCTAAGGATTTGTTAAATTACACACTAATGACTTTAACTGCCCAGCAAACTCCTGCACTCACCCACTGAGTCAAGGTGCAATCACTAGCAATAAAGATAACTTTAATTATGTTGATTCTACAGAATTTGGTAGTTCATAATTCTAAAGTAAGTCACATGTTGTCAGTTTTCAATAGCTCAGCCGTGCTTATATTCCTTCCGCTCAGTTGCTGCATTGCTTGTCCTGTCTCAAGACATACATTAACACCTCCACACTTGGTGGGTAGCCATAGAACATGAATGGGGAAAGCGAGTCACACATTTGTTGCATAAAAATCAACCACAAGTTTCCCAGGTCTCCACATCTCCCCGTCTTGAAAGCGGGCTCAGCCAGGCTGCCAGTGCAGTGCCCCAAGGGAGCCCACACATGCCCTCACATGGGCCCCAAGACTGTAAAACCCCTAGGACTGAAATGAGGACCTGAATCAGCACCTCCCTCCTCCCCTTCATCTGCGAAGGATAGAGGAGAGTGGTGCCCTCTCAGTCCAAGATGTGCCAGTCCTGCTACCTCTTCAGGAGCCATGGCAGCTGTCTTACACTTGAATTCGTCTTGTCCCTCTCTCACGTGGGTGTCACAGGACTGGCAGAAACTACTTAGCTGCCTCAGATTCCCAACTTGCAGCTGGAGTCACAGCCACAACCTTGATCTGTTCTGCCTCCATTTCCCTGGTAAGGGCAGGCAGAGATCTGTTCCCCCTGGCCATGGCTCAGAACACAGGCAATGCACTTTCGCATCAGTGAAATATCTGGTGTGGGAGCTGATGGAGGTGTCACCTGTCCCTCCCCTCAGTCTCAGGGATCAGCTGCATAAGCTGGGAAGGTAAATTGACCTTCACCCTGCTTCCTTTTCATTACAGGAATGGGGAACATGGCCCCCCAACACACATTTCTCCCTGCCAGCTACTTCATTTGCATGGGCACTATAACTAACTAGCTGTACTACTTCTGCAGTCAGCTGTTAGTGCCTGATCCAGATGCTTTGCCTTTGCAGGAGAAAAGGCTGGAGCACATCAAAATGTGTATCATTTAAGATCCCAACCAACAGCACATCTGACACTTCCTGTGTCTGCAGACAGTGCAAATGGTTTCACACCAGAAAATGGCATAAAGTCACTGCCCATTCTGCAAAATGTTGTACAATTCTCTACAAATATTGTTGAATCTACAGAGGCTTACAAACTGCTGCGCATCTCCAGGTTTATAGGAACGTTCCTGCCATTTATAATGTTCAGTTTCTGTGATTAGGGCTCCAGCCCACTGTCACTGACTATACATCCCAAGAAACTAATGTGACTCCTTACAAACTGATATATGTGTCCTGCAAATTTAATCCCTGACTTCTTAAAAAGCTTCAGAATCTTTCCCACTGCTACCAGATGTTCCCCCCATGTTTTGTGGAAACAAATTAAGTCATCTTTACTTCTCAAAACTTGGGTTAGACCATTTACTCCCCTTCTGAAATATCCTTGCTCAATGAGCGTGAAAGGTATTCGGCAGACAAAGGCTTAACACAATCCAATGGCTGAGAGTTGAAGCTAGACACATTCAGACTGGAAATGAGCAGATTTTTAACAGTGAGGGTCATTAACCATTGGAACAATTTACCGAGGTTCAGGGTGATTCTTCCTCACTGGCCATTTTTAAATCAAACCTGGATGTTTTTAAAAGATCTGCAGGAGTGCCAAAGGAATTATTTTGGGGCAGTTCTATGGCCCGTGTACTACAGGAGCTCAGACTAGAAGATCACCATGGTCCCTTCTGTCCTTGGAATCTATGAATCTAGCTCTTTTACTGATTGGATGCTCCACAGCTCCTGAGCTCTGCCCCTGTGAGAGGCCAGGAGACACCAGCAACGCTGAACACTGGCCCCATGGTCTTATTTTTCACTAGCTGAATATCTGGATCAGTCACATTATCTGCTCTGATCCAGAACTCACCCATTGGCCCCTCTTGAAACAGAGCTCTGCTAAACAGCGATCCTGATTGGATAGCCACAGCTTCAAACACTTCGACAGGATCACTGCACCAGAGCTTCCTCCTTGGGAGTTATGGCATGATGACCTGGCTTCACCACACTGTATTGTTAGCCATCACCTGCCTTTCATGCTGTAGACATGGTAAAGGGCCCTCTAAGGTTTGTCAACACTGAAGCTGGGCGTGTGAATGGCAGCTCATGTAGACACACCCAAGTTAGCTGTGCTCCAGCTAGCTCACTGAAAATAGTGTGGATGATGCAGCATGGGCTGCACAAGCCTGTCTGAACCTCTGGGTAAATACAGGTATTGCTAGTCCACATCATTGCACCGTCACTGCTCTTGTTAGCAAGGTAGAGTACAGCTAGCACAGGTACGTCTACACGCACTGCCATGCACATCTCTGACTCTAGTGTGGATGTACCCTGAGACCCCCAGAGTTTCCCCCAGGGTCCACATTTCCTCCTACCTACATTCGGCAGAGGTTTCTGAGTATTGCCAGTGGGAGCTAGATTTTTTCTCTTATCTGCAGGGGCTGATTGTTAGTAGACACCATTTTAATTCCCACAATATTGAATTTTCTTTCCTTCAGCAGTGGGTGTTGTCCATGGATCAGACATTTCAGATGTATTGCCATCCTTACTTCTGCACTCCTGCTGGTGGTGGTGCTGTCTTTTGAGCTGGGCTCCCAGCCAGAAGCCACCACTCTCCAGCTACCCAGCTCTGAAGGCAAAAAATCAGAGATCCGCTAAGTTACAAGAAATTTTTCACACTATGTAACATAACGTGATTTTGGCAAAAAACAACAATTTCAAAGCACTATGCAGAACAACAGATTTTTCTGTACATCATAAAAGACACCACTTAGTAGAGCTTGTCTCTTACATCTGCTCTATCCGGCTGGTTTAATACAATGCCATGAGAAAGGATCATTTATAGATCAGCTTTCCTTCTTGCTGGTCTGTTATTGCAGAGTTAATGTTTTAAAACAATCAGGATAAAGATTTATTTTACCCTTTTGTTTTTGTACATTCTTTCACACAGTTCTGGAAGGGGTGAGAGCAACCCCCGCCTCAGTCAGATGATCATTATATCTTTTTCAGTTCTTTGTTTGCCTGTCTCTCGAACCAGGTCTTGCACATATAGGTCACCAATCTGAATCAGGATCAACTCATGGTCATCTAACGTGAACATTTACTCCCCTCTGAAATGTCTCCAGGGCATTCGTGAGTCTGAAAGGCATTCTGCAGAACCGACACAGTTCAGAGAGTGTCACACAGGCAGTTTTCACTTATTCCAGAGCTTAACCACCCATATAGTTTAAAAGTATTTCCTCATAGCCAACCTAAATCTCCCCTGCTGCAGATTAAACCCACTACTTCTTGTCTTATCTTCAGTGGACATGGAGAACAATGGGTCATTGTCCTCTTTATAACAGCCCTTAGCATATTTGAAGTCTGTTATCAAGTTGTCACCCCCACCCCCTGCCACCAGTCTTCTTTTCTGAGACTAAACATGGCCAGTTTTTGAAACCTTTCCACATCTGCATCACATTGTTGATTCATCTTCAATTTGCAATTCACTATAACCCCCAGATCCTTTTCAACAGTACTAGTACCTAGCCAGTTATTCCCTCTTTGAATAAAGTCTTTTAGCCATGTGTGCACCCACATTATAAGCAGATGGGCCATATGCCAGAGTAGGCAACTTCCTCATACCATCCCCTCCATAAGTTTATCAAGCTCAGTCTTGAAAAGTGAGTTTATTTGCCCTCACTAATCTCCTGGGAAGGCTGTTCCTGAACCACTTTCCTCTGAACTGTCAAACTGTTATATGCAAATTCCCCTGCCGTGTGCGACTTCCCTGATTTATCAGCCCAAATATTTGTTTATTTACACACAAGTGACTCCCTGCTCCTTTCATCAGCTGGGGAGAGGGGAAAGGTGGTCTCTCAGTCTGAGGTGTGCCAGTCACCCAGGTTGTCTGCTGGGGTTGTCTCTCACTGGTGGGGGGTGTGGAGCACCCACTCAATCACTGGGAGAGTCAGGACAGGCCTGTCCCCCTGCCACATTGCTCTTAATCATGCAGGTCTGTTAACAGCTGGGGGATCCCAAGCCTCTGCAATGGAGAATCTGCATGTCTTCCCCAGAGCCAAATTCCTTCTTCTGCCCATCTCCTTGCAGGTCAGGGTCTGGGGACACCTGTGGTATCCTGCAGTTCCCTCAGGGAGGAGAGGTAGCCGATGCCCCTGTTGTCCTGCTCTTCTGGATTTGTCTTTTGCCCCACATGCTGAGCTGAGCTGAGCTGTATTCTTTCCCCACCCCACTCAGGGGCATGCACCCTTTCCTAGACTGGCTAAAGAAGTTCCCTCTCCCTCATGGCTGCTGCCACCTCTGCAATCTCCCAATCTTTACACTTGACTTGGGCTTTTCCCTCCTTTACATGGGTGTCACAGAACTTGCAGAATTCCTTAGCTGCCTCAGATCCTCACTTGCCACCAGAGTCTGAGCCACGACCTTGCTCTCTTCTGCCTCAGTTTCTCTGGTAAGGGCAGGCAGTGATCTGTTCTCCCTAGCCATGGCTACAGGACCCTATAAATTTGATATTCTGATATTTGAAATATTTGATATTATGTCCAATGGCCTTTGCCTCGCCTGCAAGTGTCAGCTGACCTGGAACCCACAGAGCAAACAGCCTCTCTCATCTGATCCAAGGGATGCCTGTAAATAGCTTGCCCCTGGGCCTGCTCCACTTTTTTTTAACACTTCACTGTGACAGATGTGAGACCTAAGAATCACAAAATCATAGAATCCTAGAAATGCAGGGCAGAAAGGGACAGATCTAAAGCCCTCTGAAGGCCTTTCCACTGCCAGCAGCAGCAGAGAATTAAGGGTGGCATGGTATATGATGTATTGCCATCCTTACTTCTGCACTCCTGCTGGTGGTGGTGCTGTCTTTTGAGCTGGGCTCCCAGCCAGAAGCTACCACTCTCCAGCCACCCAGCTCTGAAGGCAAAAAATCAGAGATCCGCTAAGTTACAAGAAATTTTTCACACTATGTAACATAACGTGATTTTGGCAAAAAACAACAATTTCAAAGCACTATGCAGAACAACAGATTTTTCTGTACATCATAAAAGACACCACTTAGTAGAGCTTGTCTCTTACATCTGCTCTATCCGGCTGGTTTAATACAATGCCATGAGAAAGGATCATTTATAGATCAGCTTTCCTTCTTGCTGGTCTGTTATTGCAGAGTTAATGTTTTAAAACAATCAGGATAAAGATTTATTTTACCCTTTTGTTTTTGTACATTCTTTCACACGGTTCTAGAAGGGGTGAGAGCAACCCCCGCCTCAGTCAGATGATCATTATATCTTTTTCAGTTCTTTGTTTGCCTGTCTCTCGAACCAGGTCTTGCACATATAGGTCACCAATCTGAATCAGGATCAACTCATGGTCATCTAACGTGAACATTTACTCCCCTCTGAAATGTCTCCAGGGCATTCGTGAGTCTGAAAGGCATTCTGCAGAACCGACACAGTTCAGAGAGTGTCACACAGGCAGTTTTCACTTATTCCAGAGCTTAACCACCCATATAGTTTAAAAGTATTTCCTCATAGCCAACCTAAATCTCCCCTGCTGCAGATTAAACCCACTACTTCTTGTCTTATCTTCAGTGGACATGGAGAACAATGGGTCATTGTCCTCTTTATAACAGCTCTTAGCATATTTGAAGTCTGTTATCAGGCCGTCACTCCCACCCCCTGCCACCAGTCTTCTTTTCTGAGACTAAACATGGCCAGTTTTTGAAACCTTTCCACATCTGCATCACATTATTGATTCATCTTCAATTTGCGATTCACTATAACCCCCAGATCCTTTTCAACAGTACTAGTACCTAGCCAGTTATTCCCTCTTTGAATAAAGTCTTTTAGCCATCTGTGCACCCACATTATAAGCAGATGGGCCATATGCCGGAGTAGGCAACTTCCTCATACCATCCCCTCCATAAGTTTATCAAGCTCAGTCTTGAAAAGTGAGTTTATTTGCCCTCACTAATCTCCTGGGAAGGCTGTTCCTGAACCACTTTCCTCTGAACTGTCAAACTGTTATATGCAAATTCCCCTGCCGTGTGCGACTTCCCTGATTTATCAGCCCAAAGATTTGTTTATTTACACACAAGTGACTCCCTGCTCCTTTCATCAGCTGGGGAGAGGGGAAAGGTGGTCTCTCAGTCTGAGGTGTGCCAGTCACTCAGGTTGTCTGCTGGGGTTGTCTCTCACTGGTGGGGGGTGGGGAGCACCCACTCAATCACTGGGAGAGTCAGGACAGGCCTGTACCCCTGCAATGCTGCTCTTTACCATGCAGGTCTGTTAACAGCTGAGGGATTCCAATACTCTGCAATGGAGAAGATGCACATCTTTTCCAGAGCCAAATTCCTTCTTCTGCCCATATCTTCACAGCCCGCGGCCTGGGGATGCTGCTTTACATTTAGTTCTTCTGGTGTGGTGGTGTATTGAAAATCTGTTCCATCTAGGGTGACCAGATAGAAAGTGTGAAAAATCGGGACGAGGGGTGGGGGGGTAATAGGTGCCTATATGAGAAAAAGCCCCAAATATTGGGACTGTCCCTATAAAATCGGGACATCTGGTCACCCTGGTTCCATCATCTAGTGGTCTCTTGTTAGCTTATATTTCTTTGTGTCCTGCTGCTCAGGTCTCAGCAGAGTGCATAGTTCATCATCCACCACATCTGTGCTTTTGTCTTGTGTTCATAGTGGGTGTAGGTCTTTGCAGTTTGGATGTAATATGTGCCCATCCACTGCTACGTTATATGAATGAGGATTTATTGTTCAACACATGTAGCTTGGTTCCAAGTGCATGATTTGTCCAGAGGAAATAGTTTGATCCTGACAGTGTCTCCATTCGTAGTTCTGGGAGGTCTTTAGTTTGTTGACTGTACTAGGCTTTGGCCTTTGTTTTGCTTCCTTTTTGTCTATTACTCCTTATACCACTGCTGGTTGTAGTAACACTGAGTCTAAAAGTGCCAAGATACACATGGTCTTGCCATCAAGCACTGAACTGGGCTGCTATTAATGTCTTTTGTGGGAGTGTCTCTCCAGTCAAGGATGGGTTGCCATGTATTTTCTTTACTTTTCTTGTCTGCAAGCTTTGACATAGTGATTCCTCTTGCCGCAATTATTGCCCCCATATGAAGGGCATTTTCCATGATCAAGTTTTTCTCCACTTGGGTCTTCCTTTACATTTTGTTGATCTCTGCTGCTTTCTAATTGAGCATTTTTGCACAAATGTTGATGTTTCCTTGTATTTTCATCCTTTCCTTGTGCTACTTGGTGAATTATCTTTATGTCCACTCTACTTATGCCCTGCATTTGGGTGTGTTGGTGTTCACTAGCTTTGCACACATTTATAGTTCTTGGCAGAGTTAGTGTGGATTCTCTGAGCTTTTTCATTTCAGCTCTTGCATCTTTCATCCCTCTTATTGATCTATTAGTTCAGCTTTTAAGATAAGATAATGGCATGAGCCAGCCATTTTGTATGCTTAAGCAATATATCAACCTATTGTTTCTCCAGATGTTTTATTACATTGTTACAAAGTTATCTTTCATATATATTTTTATGCAGGGGCAGCTCTAGGATTTGTGCCACCCCAAGCAGGGCGGCACGCCGTGGGGGGCGCTCTGGCTGTCGCCGGTCCCGTGGCTCCAGTGGACCTCCTGCAGACATGCCTGCGGAGGGTCCGCTGGTCCCGCAGCTCCGGTGGACCTCCCGCAGGCACGTCTGTGGGAGGTCCACTGGAGCCGCGGGACCAGCGGACTGTCCGCAGGCATGCCTGCGGGAGATCCACCGGAGCCGCTTGCCGCCCTCCCGCGTAATGCCGCCCCAAGCGCGCGCTTGGCGCGCTGGGGTCTAGAGCCGGCCCTGTTTTTATGAGTTGAAAGTGTTTTTGTTGTGTCTGACATATATCGTAAGTTCCTGCAATATCTTTGGAACATGTTACTGTGTCTATGTGTCAGCAGCTGGCTCCCAAATCCCCCCACCCCCAGTACTTATCTTCATGGGTGAGGTATATATGCTTGGATGGGTAGGTGACCAGGCCTGCTGCAATCCTCTGCCACACAGCATCCTCAGACTGGGTGGTGTTGGCGGGGACCCCCAGAGCAATGGATATGGGAGTGAAAATCCCATGGGGATGAGTGGAACAATTCACACCTCTCAGAGATGTTGTTTCAGGCTCTCTGCAGACCCAGGCAGACACCACTGCATCGGTTACACTTGGGCCACATTTTCAAAGTGTTAATTTGCTAGAAATTTACATTTTTTAATTGAAAGCTGAGATTCTGCCCTCATCGTGTGACTCCAGGAGCTGGGGCTCTAGGCAGAGCTCTATAGTGCTTATGCTTTAATCTGGCCAGGCTCCTTGGAATACTTTGCATAGACAACAACTATATATTTGTTTGGCAGTGAGCTCTAAATCCAACCACCCACCTTAGGAAATACAAGTGCAACACACAGGGCCACTGTCATCACAAAGGGACTGGGGATTGCTTGGGTGGTCACCTTGGTGATTGTGGTTGGTAACAGTTGAATGGCTTGTGGGGATGTATAGGCTCCCTGTTGAGTGGCTGTGGGGATGTGTGTGATTAGACAAAATTCTGCATGTAGTTGCATGGCTTTACTATCTGTTTTTTGGTTTTGGTAGTTATGAGCTGGATATTTGCCCTGAGTTACCCTAACTGTAACAAAGGTTTTTTTCCTATGTGTTTGAATCAATATATGATTCCATGCTATTGTTTTCACAGGGACCCTTTTTCAACTAGACGGCCTATATCCTTGTAAGCGTGCAGACTCACTCCTGCGGTGCCTCCTGCTGGTCTCTCAGGGAATTAGCTCTTTTTCCAGCCCAGCGCGCCCTTAGCAGGCCGGTGATCCACTACCGCTTGGCCCCCAGTGTCCCTCTCTGGACTCTGGTGCCCTGTTAGCTGGGGTGCTGCCCCCTCAGTCTTAGGGTCTCCCCTCCCTGGGGAACCTCCACCCACCATCCCCACCTTGCCTCAGTGTAAGGCTACTGCCAGTCATCGTCTAGCCCCCATGCCCTGGGGCAGACTGCAGTATTAGCCACTCATCACTGGCAAGGTTGGGTTTGGACCTGCTGCCTTTGCCTACCCCTAGGCTGCCCTCTGCAACCCCCAGTACCTGTTGGCCTTGTGTTAGGCCGCAGCCTGGGGCTTTCCGGGCTGGAGGTCCCCAGCTCCTCTGCCTTTCCCCAGCCCTGCTCCACTCAAGTACCCTGTCTCTAGCTCCCTGCAGCCAGGCCCTTCTCCCTCTACAGGCAGAGGGAGACTGTTTGGGCTCCTGGCTCACAGCCTTTTTATACAGGCCAGCTGTGGCCTGATTGGGGCGTGGCCCAGCTGCGGCTGCTTCCCCAATCAGCCCAGTTTTTAGAGCTGCAGCACTCTCCAGGGCTGTTTTTTAAACCCCTCAGGGCAGGAGCGGGTAACCACCCCGCTACAATCCTGGAAAGCAACAACTGTGAAGAAGAGCCAGGGGATCAATGTAGATAAGCAGCTGTGCCATAAGCTTCCTGTGCAATACATTGTGTTAGCCCCTTTTGCTACAGAGCTCGTGTTCAGTTAAGACACAATTTGATCAGTCTGTACCTCCTCAGAGTGAAGATGTCTGATCAAAGGCAGAATGAGATCCAAAAGAGGTGGAGGGAATTGAAGTTAAAAAAATTCAAATTGCAAATATGATGCAACTTTTTAACACTGAGAATAATTAGCCACTAGGCTGTTGAATGTTACCAAGGGATGTGATTAATCATCACTTAGGCCTGGTCTACACTACAAGTTTATACCGAATTTAGCAGCGTTAAACCGATTTTACGCTGCACCCGTCCACACAACATAGCCCTTTATATTGATATAAAGGGCTCTTAATACCGATATCTGTACTCCTCCCCGACGAGGGGAATAGCGCTCAAATCGGTATTGCCATGTCGGATTAGGGTTAGCATGGCCGCAAATCGACGGTATTGGCCTCCGGGAGCTATCCCACAGTGCACCATTGTGACCGCTCTGGAAAGCCATCTGAACTTGGATGCACTGGCCAGGTAGACAGGAAAAGCCCCGCGAACTTTTGAATTTCATTTCCTGTTTGGCCAGCGTGGAGAGCTCATCAGCACAGGTGAACCACGCAGAGCTCATCAGCACAGGTAACTATGCAGTCTCCTGAGAATTGAAAAAGAGCTCCAGCATGGACTGCACGGGAGGTACTGGATCTGATCGCTGTATGAGGAGAGGATTCCGTGCTAACAGAATTCCGTTCCAAAAGACTAAATGAAAAAACATTTGAAAAAATTTCCAAGGCCATGATGCAGAGAGGCCACACCAGGGACTCAGTACAGTGCCGTGTGAAAGTTAAAGAGCTCAGACAAGTCTACCAGAAAACCAAAGAAGCAAACGGAAGGTCCGGGGCAGGGCCGAAAACATGCCGCTTCTACGCTGAGCTGCATGGAATTCTAAGGGGGGCTGCCACCACTACCCCACTCCTGTCCGTGGGTTCCGAGGTGGGGATGGTAATCGCAGCCATGGCTGAGGATTCTGCGGACAGGGAAGATGAGGAGGACGAGCTTGCAGATAGCACACAGCACTCCATTCTCCCCAACAGCCAGGAGCTTTTTCTCACCCTGACGGAATTACCCTCCCAGCCCTCCCAAGCAACTATCCCAGACAATGAAGCCATGGAAGGGACCTCTTGTGAGTGTACCTTTGTAAATATAAAACATGGTTTAAAAGCAAGCATTTTTTAATGATTAATTTGCCCTGAGGACTTGGGATGCATTCGCGGCCAGTACAGTTACTGGAAAAGTCGGTTAACATGTCTGGGGATGGAGTGGAAATCCTCCAGGGACATCTCCATGAAGCTCTCCTGGAGGTACTCCAAAAGCCTTTGCAGAAGGTTTCTGGGCAGGGCTGCTTTATTCCGTCCTCCATGGTAGGACACTTGACCATGCCTGCATGTAGCAAGTAATCTGGTATCATCGCATGACAAAGCCTAGCTGCGTATGGTCGCGGTGTTTGCTGGCATTCAAGCAACATCCGTTCTTTATCTCGCTGTGTTATCCTCAGCAGAGTGATATCCTTCATGGTAACCTGGTTGAAATTCAGGAATTTAATTAAGGGGACAGAGATGGGCATTTCTTCTGAGCTGTTTGCCTGTTGCTTAAAAGAAATCCTTCCTTGCAGGTAGCCAAGCGGGGGGTGGGTGGGTGATTGACGCTGAGCTTTTTTGCGTTTGGCTAGCAGGGATCTTCCCTGCTACCAGCCACGTGGTGGGGGGGAAGGGGGTGTTTAGCAGTGATCTTCCATGATACCAGCCACACGGTGAGGGGAGGGGTAAAGCGATCATCACAGAGAATTGGATGGGGGGGGGTGGTTTCTGCTGCTGCATGTTAACAGGAAAGAAGCAGCACTGAACGGGCTTTGCTTGCTATTTGGTAAAGGAGGGCGCTGGATATATGAAGACTGCAGAAGCCGAAAGACAATGGCTTACCATGACCACAAGCCGAATTCTGCTGCCCGGACCTGCGTCATGAGATCTCTAACACCAGAGCCGCAGGCACTCAATATTAAGATGTAAAATGCGACCTTGTAGTGAAATCACATGTGATATGTAAGGTGAATAGTGTTGTTCACCGTGAAAGAGTGTAAGCATTGTTCTGTAAAATGTATCTTTTTAAATACTTCTCTCCCTATTTTCCCTCCCTCCTGCAGCTGCAAATTTTTCAAGACTTCCTACTCCATCCCGAAGGCTATCTCAGATAAGGCAGCGGAAAAAAAAAAACACGAGACGAAATGGTCTCGGAAATCATGGAAGTGACCCACAATGAAAGAGCTCATCTGAATGAGTGGAAGGACGTGGTATCAAATTACAGGAAAGATGCCAGTGAACGTGAGGACAGGAGGGATGCTTGAGATGAGAGGTGGCGGCAGGAAGATCAGAGGTATAGGCAGGAAGATCAGCGGTGGCGGGATGCAACTCTGGGGCTGCTGCGTGATCAAACTGACATGCTCCGGCGTCTGGTGGAGCTTCAGGAACGGCAGCAGGATCACAGAGTGCCGCTGCAGCCCCTGTATAACCACCCTCACCCCTCACCATGTTCCACATCCTCCTCACCCAGACATGTAAGAACGCGTGGGGGGAGGCTCCGAGCACCCGCCCACTCCACCTCCGTGGACAGCCCAACCAAAAGGCTGTCATTATTGTGAAATTTTTTTAGTGGCCTTTTCCTTCCCTCCTATCCTCCTCCCAAACCACACCTGGGCTACCTTGTCAGTTCTCTCTCTCTTTTTATAATGAATTAATAAAGAATACATGATTTTTAAATGATAGTGACTTTATTTCCTTAAGCAAGCTCTAATCGAAGGGGGAGGGTGGGTTGCTTACAGGGAATGAGTCAATCAAGGGGGAGCGTTCATCAAGGGGAAACAAACACAGCAGTCACACCCTACCCTGGCCAGTGATGAAACTCGTTTTCAAAGCTTCTCTGATGCGCACCACTTCCTGGTGTGATCTTCTAATCGCCCTGGTGTCTGGCTGTGCGTAATCAGCGGCCAGGTGATTTGCCTCATCCTCCCACCCCGCCATAAAGGTCTCCCCCTTACTCTCACAGAGATTGTGGAGCACACAGCAAGCAGCAATAACAAAGGGGACATTGGTTTGGCTGAGGTCTGAGCGAGTCAGTAATGTGCACCAGCGTGCCTTTAAATGGCCAAATGCACATTCTACCACCATTCTGCACTTGCTCAGCCTGTACTTGAACAGCTCCTGACTACTGTCCAGGCTGCCTGTGTATGGCTTCATGAGCCATGGCATCAAGGGGTAGGCTGGGTCCCCCAGGATAACTACAGGCATTTCAACATCCCCAACTGTTATTTTCTGGTCTGCAGCCGTTTAAACAGAGTAGTGTTCCTGAAGACGCGAGCGTCATGAACCCTTCCTGGCCATCCCACGTGGATGTTGGTGAAATGTCCCTTGTGATCCACCAGTGCTTGCAGCACCATGGAAAAGTACCCTTTGCGGTTTATGTACTGGGTGCCCTGGTGCTCCAGTGCCAAGATAGGGATATGGGTTCTATCTATCGCCCCACCACAGTTAGGAAATCCCATTGCAGCAAAGCCATCCACTATGACCTGCACATTTCCCAGAGTCACAACCTTTCATAGCAGCAGCTTAATGATTGTTTTGGCTACTTGCATGACAGCAGCCCCCACAGTAGATTTGCCCACTCCAAATTGATTCCCAACTGACCGGAAGCTGTCTGGCGTTGCAAGCTTCCAGAGGGCTATTGCCACTCGCTTCTCAACTGTGAGGGCTGCTCTCATCTTGGTATTCTGGCGCTTCAGGGCAGGGGAAAGCAAGTCACAAAGTTCCATGAAAGTGCCCTTCCGCATGCGAAAGGTTCGCAGCCACTGCGAATCGTCCCACACCTGCAAAACTATGTGGTCCCACCAGTCTGTGCTTGTTTCCCGGGCCCAAAATCGGCGTTCAATGGCTAGAACCTGCCCCATTACCATCAGGATCTCCAAAGCGCAGGGGCCCGTGGTTTGAGAGAATTCTGTGTCCATGTCCTCATCACTCTCGTCGCCGCGCTGCCGTAGCCGTCTCCTCCTCGCCTGGCTTTGCAGGTCCTGGTTCAGCATAGACCGCACGAGAATGCGCGAGGTGTTTACAACGTCCATGATTGCTGTCTTGAGCTAAGCAGGCTCCATGCTTGCCATGCTATGGCGTTTGCACAGTTCACCCAGGAAAAAAGGCGCGAAACGGTTGTCTGCTGCTTTCACGGAGGGAGGGGTGAGGCTGTACCCAGAACCACCCGCGACAATGTTTTTTGCCCCATCAGGCACTGGGATCTAAACCCAGAATTCCAAGGGTGGGGGAGACTGCAGGAACTATGGGATAGCTATGGGATACCTACTCACAGTGCAACGCTCCGGAAATCGACACTAGCCTCGGTACATGGACGCACAACGCCGAATTAATGTGCTTAGTGTGGCCGCGTGCACTCAACTTTATACAATCTGTTTTACAAAACCGGTTTATGTAAAATCCGAATAATCCCGTAGTGTAGACATACCTTTAGAGTCTTCAGAGTCTGTATGTCTTTCAAAAAGATATGGTTTAGTTTAGTGTTTTTCAGGGGGACCACCAACGGCAATGATTGCAAGACATAAAAAATGTTATTACAAATTAAAGCAAATAAATTCTTGCTCCCCACTCACCCTTACACTTCAAGGTGTCTCTGCAAACCTCTCAAAATACAATCAAATTCTGTGGGTATATCAGTGTTGTCACTGAATAATGGTAAATAATGTTCACTATTACTTTCGTAAATGTGAGAGGTTGCAGAGAATTTTGACATTGAAGAAGTTGTCTCCCACCTGCAAAGCTTGAGAAACACTGATCAAATTCATCCATGTGTTATAGGAATTGCTGGGAGAAATCCTGTGACCTCTGTCACACAGAAGGTCAGACCAGAGGAACATAATGGCCCATGCCATTCTTAAACTCTATGAATCTGTTACAAGGGGATTCCTTCTTGATAACATCCATCTACACATTTGAGTTCAGTTAGATTAACTTTCCATATGCCACTGTGCTGACTCTGCTGCACATTCTATTGCAATGGGATGCCTCATAAAACATGGGGGATATGAGGCCGCCCTGCTCCTGCCCTTCACCTGACCCAGCTCCACTCATGGGACTGACCCTTGTGAGCCACCCTCACAAAGATTTCTGGGGGATCAGGAAGAGGGGGCATAGTGAAGAAGAGTCACAGCTCCCCTCCAGCTGTGCCATCCCCAGAGGAAATGTATTAGTGCTGAGTTCCTTCTGCTCTGAACAGCTAAGTCCAGCCTGGACCAAGGCAGTTACTATGCAGGAAGGAGCTCACTGCAACTTTACTGGCTATCGGAACAGGAGACCATTAGCCCAAGTTTCACTGCAAATCACTTTATTGGAGCAGGTTAACAATAAATCACTCAGAGAAGCTAGCAGACTGGAAACCCTTCAACCCTTTCTTGGAAGCCGACATGAGCATGTTGGGATGGAAGAGGGAGGAAACACAGTGGGTTTGTGGAGCCACCTCCATGCTGGAGCTTACTCCTGGGCTGGTGCTATGCACAATGTGTTCTGGTGCACTTCATGCTCGGTTCTTCTTCTCTGATCATAGATAGTAATCAACTCGATCAACCTTGAGATGGCACTTTAGGGCACAGATGACCAGCACTGTGTGAGTAGATCTCTTGGCCAGTGGCACACCATGATTTTTTCCCTGTTGGTGGGTGGCTCATTTATCCCCTGCTGATACTGGGAGATGCTGGAAGTTCCTATCTCCACGAAGAACATGATCCCCTCCCCATTCCCTTTCCCACCCCACATGAAGCTGTAGAAATTGGAGATCTCACACTGGAGAAGGGATTGAAAGGAAAATAAATGGCAGACAGAGGCCAGCAGATCCCTGAATAAGCCTCCTAGTTAGAGCTGTGTGAAGAGTCTGGGAGGGAAGGGAACACCCCAGAGGAAGCTGCCAATCAGGGAAAGCGTGAAGGAGACTGGGAGGGTGAGGTCTGGGAGGAAGTTCTGGCATGGCCTTGGGGGACAAACAGCAGGATACCAGGCTATGAAGCACTGCACAGGATGAGCTGCGCTTTCCCAAATTCACTGATTCTGTGGTGTGTGGAGCAATGAAGTGCAAGCATGGGCAGAGCTCTAACTCTGCCCCTTCCTGGGCCTCTGATCGATGGCACCCCAGGATGGCAAGGTCTGCAGCCCATTGGAACTAGCCCCAGCCGGCTCTCAGGGGATGCAGAAATGAAAGCTTGTCATCGAAATTGATCGATTCATAGTTTGGAAGCTGTTCACCTTTCAGGGCAACATAATTCAAGCCTCTTTCATCCGCCCGGTCACACAATAGCCAGGCACCGCTCTGCACCTTATGGGATGACACTCGGTCATTGAAAGATCCCTTGCTCAGGCTGGTTGCTTCTTTTACCACCTTGATTTCCCCTTCATAGTTGGCAAGTTCATACAGGGTGATCTTGGGATTCTTCAGGTCTTCAGTAATCAGCTTGAGAGAAGTGATCTTGTCATTCATATCTTCACCAACAAAGCTGTATTCACCTTCCTCAAACACCAGGAACTTGCCTGAATAATTAGGATACTCATAGGCCACCCAGGGTTGGCCAGCGACCTTTACAGAAGAGACACAGTGGCCCCACTCTACAGGCTTCAAGTCAGCGATGTCAGAAATGAATTCTTTGGATTTACCTTGGAAGTTTATACGCTCATAAATGATGATCCCATTCATTTTGGTGGGTGTGGCAGGATCTTTGTGATTGGTTCTTGGAGCTGAAGCAGTGACTGAGAAGCTGTGGAGAGAGAACACAGCTTGGGAAGCAGCCCCTACTCAGTAGAGAATCTCTGTGAGGGGATGAAACATCAGGAATTAGCATTTCATTTGAAACAACAGATAAATACACAAACGATTGAACAAAATGGGTGGGAGATGGGCAAATGAATAGAGGGAATGGGCAAAGTCCTTCCTCAAACATTTAGCCAGCGGGAATAAAAGTAGGGTCTTTTTCCCCACCAGCTGACTCCAAGGACTATTGTCTTCTCCCAACCTGCAACTCCACAGCTTATGAAGAATTGCAGTCTGGGTCAATGGAAATGTTTTGTTTTGATAAAATTGAAATGTTTCACTCCAATTTTGACTTTTTAATATATTATTTTTATATTATTTTATCTTCTATTTAATTAGGGTAGAATATTTTAAAATTATAAAATAAAAACAATAAAAGAGGTAACTGGTACTGTATTTGGTCGCTGGTATCATATAATTATAACAGGGTGGCTTGTCCCACGGGTTGCAGTGATCCCCAAAGAAAGGATAATATCTCAGGGAGGAGGGGCTGTGCCCAGCTTAAGCCTGGGGGGAAGATTTCTTTTGTGTTTGTTTGAGAAATTTGTTAAGTTAATAATGCTACTAAAAAGACAGAGGCCCCAGAAGGGTTGTGTTGAAAGAGAGACCGTGTGGAGTTTGCTGAAGGAGCCCAGAAAAAGGGGGAAACAAGGCACTGCAGAGGCACTCCTGGCCACAAGCAGATGCCCGGGTGGCAGTTGACCCCCTTTCTATAATATAATTAAAATTAATAAATAATACGTTTCAAAATGAAAAATCATTTCAAAATTGGAGATAAAACAGTTGCAAAATTGTGGAAATCAAAATGTTGCAAAAACCTGCGCCTCACCTTGAGCTTTGTGGGCACCACATTTTAGGAAAGATGTAGACAAATTGGAAAAAGTCCAGAGAAGAGCAACAAAAATGATCACAGGTCTAGAAAACGTGACCTATGAGGGAAGATTGAAAAAATTGGGTTTGTTTAGTCTGGAGAAGGGAAGACTGAGGGGGGACATGATAACAGTTTTCAAGGACATAAAAGGTTGTTACAAGGAGGAGAGTGAAAAATTCTTCTCATTAACCGCTAAGGAGAAGACAAGAAGCAATGGGCTTAAATTGCAGGAAGGGAGGTTTAGGTTGGACATTAGGAAAAAGTTCCTAATTGTCAGGGTGGTTAATTACCTAGGGAAGTGGTGGATTCAACCGTCACCCAAGGTTTTTAAGAACAGGTTAGACTAACACCAGTCAGGAATGGCCAAGTTATCACTTAATCCTGACTTGAGTGCAAGGGACTGGACTAAACGACTTATTGAGATCCCATCCAGTCCTACACGTCTGTGATTCCAGTAAGACTGAACCAGAATGTTTAAAGCTCACTGAAAAGCTTTGTTTCAAATTTCATCAAAAACAACACATTCCTGCAGAATGCTTCGATTTCAATGAACCAGCATTTTCTAGCAGAAAAAAATGTTCTTTCCAAATACTTTTTGACCAGTTCTCATCTCTGTAAAGGTCTCAGAGCATGAAACAAATGTCTCCTCCAGTGCAGAGACGCTCACAGGTCTGGCAGCAGCACTGGCTCCACATCAGTGGGTCTCAATCTTTTTTGGCTCAGGAGCCATTTGTAAACCTGGATGGCCGGTCACAACCCAGTAAATAGCCTTAGTGCAAACACATCTGGCTTACTAAATATTTCTCATCCACGATATACAATATATACACGGATATAATGAGTACTAAGTAAGTACATGGCGAGCACCATAACAGCAGCTCCTGTGACTCCTGTCCTGTGGGGTGGCTGGGCTTGGCTCCCCGTTCAGTGCATTGTGACCTCTGGGGATGCCGTACTGCTCAGGTTGGGCCCACCCCCTCCGTATTTTTGTGTGTAGCATTGTGACCTGGCACATGTGGCTCAGCCCCACTTACTGAAATTTGGCCCCTCACGACAGAGGGGTGGCTGGGTCAAAGCAGAGCAGCATGGCAACCCCAGAGCAGGAAGCCAAGCCCAGTCAGGCCCATGGGACCGTAGCTGCAGGAGCCTGTGAAGGACTGTATTCCCCACACTTGCCCTGAGAGGCCAGGCAGGTCCGATCAATCAGTTAAGCAGTGAGCAGGAGAGAGACTTAGGCTGCGAAGGGGCCACTAACTGGAAGCAGGCTCATATGAACAGGAACAAGAGGAGCCTGTATAGAGCCTAGAAACAGAGAGCAGAAATAGGGCTGCAGGGAAGCAGGCTGCAGTCACTCCCTGGGAGAAGGGAGGTGTGTTTAGGGATGCAGGGGAGTAGTCTGCTGTCAGTCCCCGAGAGGAGGGAGCTTGGGCTCGCAAACCCAGAGGGAGGGGGAGATAGAAGGTAGAGCTGCGAAGTAGGAAGGAGTCCAGGGGCACAGCAACATGGTCTGGGAGTGACAGTTGCTAGAGATATGGTCCCTGGACTGGAACCTGGAGTAGAGGGTGGCCTGGGTTCTCCTACCAGCCACTGAGGACATGGCATAGGCCAAGCAAAGGACAATGGACTGCCTTGGATCGTTTGCCCTGGAAGGGGAAACAAACAAGTGACCTGGCTGGAGAAGCAAGTCAAGAAAAGGGAACACCCTGAATTGCAGAGGATACGACAGGACAATGGGAAAGACACCACCAGAAGAGGCCACAATGCCTGGCCAGACCTAATCCTCAGAGTGAGCAGGAGGAAGCACCTCTTGTGGTGAGTGAACCCCGAAACAGAGCTACTGCTTTGAGGTGAATGGGACAGGCTGCAACCCCCCCAGGGCAACCCCACCTCCCCAGGGAAGGACCGGACCTTTCCCCGCTCAGGCCTCCCACACCACCCTTTGGTACATTCTGGTGAACCAATCTGGGGTCACAGTGCACAGGTTGAGAAAAGCTTCTCCACATGGAGACAAGAGGGAGAGAGAGAGCGAGCACATAAATCGAGTTCAGCTTTTGCATCCAGATGTTGAGCACTGGATATAAATTGACAGAAAATGCCTGTGAGCTCTGAGCAAATGTTGATGAGCGAGAGGTGGAGAGCCCATCTCAGGGCTCCTCCCACCAGGGACTGGGAGGAGGAGGCAGAGCAAACCCCAATATCCACAAGGCTTTTTCTCTTTCCGACTGGGGTTTTGGATGAGAAGAAAGAGACAGTGCCCCCCCGACCCTTCCCCCCCCCCCGATTTCCTGCATGCTGGGGAGGAGGGAGGAGTGTACCCTTAACAGATACCCCCAGCTGCTCTCTCTTCTCCTCTGGGATTTTGGGAAAGAGTTGGCTGGGAAAGGATGGGGAAGCAGGGAGAAAGGGGACTGAAGAGCGAGGACACAACACAGACAGGAGGAGAAGAGAGGGGCTATGCGCAAGGGGGAAGAGCTAGAGAGAGAAGATGAGAGAAAGGGAAGGAATGTGAGAGAATCGAGAAAGAGAGACAGGGTCATGATGAAAGCAGGGAGTGAAAGAAGAATGGATTTAGAGCCTGCAGAGTCTAGTGCATGGAGCCCCTACAATGCTTGACTCTGAGCTGGTGGTACACAGCCACTGTACCAGACATCCAGACGGGACTAGTGTGCCACAGGACTTAGAGAAGCACCCTGCAGTGGGGTTGGCTACCATAGTTTGGAGCCAGTCCTGCAGACATGTAAGCAGCTGCACAACTTTACTCACACGGATAGTTCCATTGGCTGCCTAGGGGCGCGTGGTGCTTTGGTGTAAAGTGTTTGCATTTACTGGGCTAGATTCACCACCAGTGTAACACAATCTTACACACACAATAGAAGGATTTATGCTGATTTATTCTGACATAAATTGGCAACGTTCCGTGTGGATAGGAGCTCTGAGGGGCACCAGGTTATAGCTGTATAAAGCAGCCATAATTCCACTGCTGTGTGATGAAAGGGGGCTGTAGATCCCAGAAGTGGATGGTCCTGGCAGAGAATGGGACCTGGCCAGGGTCTCCATCGTACATAGAGCTGATTGGGCATTTCCTGTTGAAATGATTTTTGGACAATTTCTAAAAAATCTAAATTTTCAATGGGAAATTTTCAATTTTGCTGTATTTGGTGGGGGGGGGGAAATCAAAACAAAATGTTTCATTTCAGGGCTGTTCAACAGTACACTGCTTCCGCCCAGAGTGCCTTGGTGGTTCCTGGGAGTCACATTTCAGGTGCTTCGTGCCCCCGTTCTCTCCTATGACCTGGACCCTTACCCAGACCTCATTCCCATGATGCACTGTGGTCCCTCTCCTGACAGAGCCACATGGCACCTCCGGGAGATGTATTCTTGGCAGGGAGCCTGCCCCATAGGGAAGAATGAAAGCATGAGGTACCCGAAACTACTTGTCCCATGAGACAATAAGCAAATGCAGTTCAATGTCAAACTGACTTGAAACAAAATGTTTCAACATTTACTAAACAAATTCTTTTGTGAAAATTTTTGATATTTTTCCAGTTTGGGACATAAACAAATGTCAAATTATTACAATTCCCTATGAGCCAAATTCCTATTTTGTCTCAGCTGCATTTATGCAGTATACGCTCACCTCCTGTAGTGTGTGCTCTTCCTCCTCCTCCTCCGCCTACGGGCCCCAATTCAGGAAACCTGTGAAGATTAGACTATTACAAAGCTGCCTGAATATGGATTTAAGAACCTAACTTCAGGCACGCAACTGAAATTTTTCATGTTAACCTCTGTGCCTTAGTTTCCCCATCTGTTCAAGAGTAATATTAATACTTCCCTTGTTCTTCTTCGTGATGATTAAGCACTTAAGCATTGTAAAGCAAAGCTAAAAGTCACCAGAGTTCACATAAAAACCTCCAGTGGCCAATCCCGCACTCTCTCTCCCACCCCACCCCCATCTTATTGAGGCAATTGGCCATTGCAAATGTTTTAATGTTGATGTGCAAAAAGCCCAGCACAAGCAGGTTGCTCTTCTTCTTCAACAGAAGAATTAAAGATCACAAACATGCATTTCCCTTAGGGGGAGCATTTCTTGCCTATAACATACTGTTATGCTGGAGATTGGCTGGCTCCCACCAAGCGTGTCTTTAATCTACAGGCAATCACACACCTCACTGAAGCTATGGGCATGGCACCCACCTTTCATTCAGACTAAATAACATAGCAGTTAAATACCCATTTGTTTAATGACCACTGGAAAAATGGAAGCCACCACCCAAAGACTAGACTGGATGCAAACACAAGGGCTGGGGATTGATTTGTGAGGAGCTGTGTGTGTCTGTACGTCAGAATCAGCCACAAAGCATGGAAAGAGAGTTTTTCTTCATTCCTGTAGTACCTGCCACCTCTTCCTACAAACTAAATATTCCCTCCCCTTCCTATAGTATTTGGTGTGGTGTCCCCCTGTCAGAACCTGTGCTCTCAGAAACCACCTTCCCTAAATACAGGAGGTGCACTCTCACGCCTGGTGGTAGCAATAACATCTCCCTACAAAATCATCTCAGGGGATGTGGTGAGCTCGTGTGAACCATGCATACTAAACCCACAGACACTCTGTAATTCTTCTCTAGGTGCTCTCATCAGCTCCCCAGACAAAGCATAATAACATAACAATTTCTACCTTGGCTTCTGGCTAAAGCTTCTGACACTTGGGAGCTCTCAGTGCACCTTCCTATCCAGCTGCTGCTGCAGACAGGAGATACCCTCTCCAACTGGCTTTATACCTGAACATCGGCTGCTCACTATCACAATATTACGTAGCTGCCCAGTGGGAGTTCACCACTTGTGCTATCTATGTCCAGAAGCAACTGAGTGCCCCAGGATAATGCGATAAATGGTAACAACAATGTGATTGAAGCATTTCTTTCAAAATATTTATTCTACAGAAAAGGACCTGGGGATTACGGTGAATGAGAAGCTGGATATGAGTCAGCCCTTGTTGCCAAGAATTCCAATGGCATATTGGGCTGTATTAGTAGGAGCATTGCCAGCAGATCGAGGGACATGATCATTCCTCTCTATTGGACATTGGTGAGGCCTCATCTGGAGTACTGTGTCCAGTTTTGGGCCCCATACTACAAGAAGGATGTGGAAAAATTGGGAAGAGTCCAGCGGAGGGCAACAAAATGATTAGGGGGCTGGAGCACATGACTTATGAGGAGAGGCTGAGGGAACTCGGATTGTTTAGTCTGCAGAAGAGAAGAATGAGGGGGGATTTGATAGCTGCTTTCAACTACCTGAAAGGGGGTTCCAAAGAGGATGGAACTAGGCTGTTCTCAGTGGTAGCAGATGACAGAACAAGAAGCAATGATCTCAAGTTGCAGTGGGGGAGGTTTAGGTTGGATATTAGGAAAAACTTTTTCACTAGGAGGGTGGTGAAGCACTGGAATGGGTTACCTAGGGAGGTGGTGGAATCTCCTTCCTTAGAGGTTTTTAAGGTCAGGCTTGACAAAGCCCTGGCTGGGATGATTTAGTTGGGGATTGGTCCTGGTTTGAGCGGGGGTTGGACTGAAGGGCCTCCTGAGGTCCCTTCCAACCCTGATATTCTATATGTCATAAATAACACTTCTGCATTCACTTTCTGAAACCACACCAAGATTTTATAGTCCTCTTTTTCCCAAGCCAAAAAGTCCCAGTCTTTTTAATCTCTTCTGATACAGATTTTGTTTCATACCCCCACGGTCATCTGCCATTTCTCACCGAGCATTGTCCTGAAGGTTTTGAACGCTTTTTTGGTTTTCTCGTGTTTCATGGTTGGAAGGATTTCCAGAAACAGCTGAGTTTTCTTGACATATGTTTCTCCTGCAGCTTTTGTGCTCATTTCAGCTGAGAGTATGGTTCTTAGGTTCTGGTAAACATCTGTATTTGCAAACATGTTGGCAGTAGTCAGAGAAAACTCCAGAGTTTTCTGTGTGTCACGCAGTGATTCCATGTTTTCAAGATTGAACATTACCTTGGTGTGCAGAATCTGGTGGCCATTTTGGTTATTTGCCAGTCTCTTTAGAGTTTCTGCTTTAGAATAAAAAAACTCAGGATGATCTAGGAGATGCATTAGCATGATCCATGAATTATTTAATGCCTGGCAGTGAACTACAAGCTCATCCACTGATGTGGCACAACAGGGGTAGGTATATTCACCTCTTGGACCAGATTCTGTCCTCCACTTAGGACTAAATCAAGAATTGCCTCTCCTATTGTGGGTTCCAGGATTAGCTGCTCCAAGAAGCAGTCATTTAAGGTGTCAAGAGAAGCTTACAAGGGATGGATCAGTTGGTGATTACCTGCTCCGTTCATTTCCTCTGGGGCACCTGGCGTTTGCCATGGGACACGGGACAGGGTGGCCAGTGATCTAAGGTGGCATCCAGCATTCTCTCTTTCAAGTGCTTGGCTGGCTGGTTCTTGGTCACATGCTCGTGTTCTAATTGATTGACATATGTGGGGTTGGGAAGGAATTTTCCCCCAGGTCAGATTGGCATGGAGCTTGGAGTTTGGGGGGTTTTATTTGCCTTCTTCTGCAGCATGTGGGGGCAGATCATGTGCCAGAACAACTGCAGGGGCCTCAGGCATTGGTGCACCTCAGTCCCTGCTATTCTCATAGACTCATAGATTTTAAGGTCACCTGTTGGAAGACAGGATACTGGGCTAGATGGAGCTTTGGTCTGACCCAGTTTGGCCACTCTTATGTTCCCAGAAGAGAATTAGTTGATAATGCAAGAAGCCAAAAAAAATCTCTACCTCTCCCACAAAAGCCCTGTGTAGATAAAGCTAATCACAGGATGGAACGGAAGGTTACTGGCAGAGCTTTGTGTGGGAAATTCAAAGCTGGAACGGCAGTGTTGCTGTGAGCCAGGCTGCAGGTGTGTTGGCAGCACTATTGGACTCAGTAACAGCGCTGTGTTCTGTGCACCTGGAGACTCCCCAAGAGGCCTGGGTTACAATCTCTGGCCATAGTCCCTTGGAATGTCCTAAATTTTTAAACACCAAGCACACCATCCATAAACTTAAACACTGTTCCCTCAAAAACCATTAATATGAAGTTCATTTTGTGGTCTACTTGCTCTGAAGCATCAGAGATGGCTGCGGCCAGAGATGGGACACGGGACAGGGTGGCCAGTGCTCTAAGGTGGCATCAAGCATTCTCTCTTTCAAGTGCTTGGCTGGCTGGTTCTTGGTCACATGCTCGTGTTCTAATTGATTGACATATGTGGGGTTGGGAAGGAATTTTCCCCCAGGTCAGATTGGCATGGAGCTTGGAGTTTGGGGGGGTTTATTTGCCTTCTTCTGCAGCATGTGGGGGCAGATCATGTGCCAGAACCACTGCAGGGGCCTCAGGCACTGATGCACCTCAGTCCCTGCTATTCTCATAGACTCATAGATTTTAAGGTCAGAAGGGACCATTATGATCATCTAGTCTGACCTCCTGCACAATGCAGGCCACAGAATCTCACCCACCCACTCCTGTAACAAGCCCCTAACCTATGTCTGAGTTATTGAAGTCCTCAAATTGTGGTTTGAAGACCTCAAGTTGCAGAGAGTCCTCCAGCAAGTGACCCGTGCCCCATGCTGCAGAGGAAGGCGAAAAACCTCCGGGGCCTCTGCCAATCTGCCCTGGAGGAAAATTCCTTCCCGACCCCAAATATGGCGATCAGCTAAACCCTGAGCATGTGGGCAAGACTCACCAGCCAGCACCCAGGAAAGAATTCTTTGTAGAACTCAGATCCCACCCCATCTAATACTCCTGTGAATAGCAGGGAGTCCAGCCTCCAGAGAGCTGTAATACTTTGGTCTAATCAGAGGCGACTCTTAACTCTTGATAGTGGGGGAGGCATAATTTAAAGGTTGGGGGGCACATGACCGCCCCACGCGTCACCTCTGGGCCCTTTCCCACTACTCCCATGCCTCCCACACCTGCTCCAAGCTGGCACCAACTTGCCTCCATTCCCCTCAGGGCTCTTTCCTCACTTCTCCCATCGCCTCCCCACTGTGGGCGTGGTGCTCCAGACATCTACTGCCAAGCATCAGTAACTGCAGCTGCAGGCGAGGAAGGGATAGGACTCAGTGGGCTTCCCTGTGCCCCCTCTGGCAGAGATGTGCTGCCAGCCCAGACTCTGTCCCCTGCCCAGGGCTCCTCCTAACACGGCTCAGCAGGAGTGTTAGGTGCCAGTGCCTTTCCCATGCACGTCCCTTCAGGCACGCTCAGCCCAGCTCCCATCCTGGCAGAAATCTGGGGGTCGTGTGCCCCACATTCCCACCCCCACAAACACGTCACCCTTTGCTATAATTTCAGTTGTTGGATTTAGTGTGTGGGTGGTGTTGGTGGCCTGACATGAGTGTTCTGCATTATCAGTTTTTATTTCTAAAACAAAAAAAATCACTTCTTCCTCTTTCATAGTTTTGATATGAAGTAACTGGCAACCTCAAGGATTAAACAAAATTACAAGAAAAGTAAAGCAATCTTCACCATCAGCAAAAACAAAGGGAGAGAAAATTACCCACCAACCCCATACTAAGGACCTAAGAAGATAAGAATGGCCGTACTGGGTCAGGACCAATAGCCCATTTAGCCCAGTATCCTGTCCAGTAGCCCCACTTTCTGCTTCCGATGTACTTTAAAAAAATTTGCTGTTAACTTTTTGGTCTTTGGCTAGTTGCTTTTCAAATTCTTTTTTGGCCTGCCTAATTATACTTTTAACCTTGACTTGTGAGAGTTTATGCTTCTTTCCATTTTCCTCAGTAGGATTTAACTTCCAATTTTTAAAGGATGCCTTTTTGCCTCTAACCACTTCTGGGAGATACTTTTTCTCTGTGTGTTTTCTGCCTACAATACTTGCTTTAACTGCCATTGGCACGTATTGGCAATTCCTCTTCACTGTCACAGATCCCACGCACATGGCCACCAGGTCACAGTTCACAAGGTAACTACACCTGTGACCCTTTTGTGGCTGGCTCAGGACAACCCACTAAGGTCTCAGGCTCCAGCTCTCACCTTTCTCATGGTGCAGCCCATATTTTTCTCCCTCCAGATCAGGGATTTAGGCAACGCCTCCTGCCCTTCATTGGGATCACCTAAACAAGTCTGAGGGCATGTTTGCTCTACAATACTGCAGCTACACTGCTACAGCTATGCCACTGTAGTGTAGATAGGTCCTACTTACTCATTTTCCTATTCTTTGTTTGCCAGCCTTCTGAACCAGGTCTTTCACATGTAGGTCACCAGTCTGAATCCAGCCCAACTCAGAGATTTCAAGCCCAAAAGGCACCATCATAATTATCTAGTCTGATCTCCAGCACATTGCAGGCCACAGAACCTCGCCCACCCACTCCTGCAATAGGGCGGTAACCTCTGGCTGAGCTACTGTAGTCCTCAAATCTTCATATAAAGATTTCTAATTACTGAGACTCCACCACTTATTCTAGTTCAAACTAGCAAGTGACCCATGCCCCATGGTGCGGAGGAAGGTGAAAACCCACCAATGTCTCTGCCTATCTGACCTGGGGGAGAATTCCTTCCCAAACTCAGTATGGTGATTTGTTAGACCCTGAGTGTGTGGGTGAGACCCACCAGCTAGACAGCTGGGAAAGAATTGCCTGTAGTAACTCAGAGCCCTCCCCATCTACTGACCTTAGGAGACCGCTGCTAACAGCAGTGGTGGATAGGCCATATGTAAGGCTATGATTTAGTGACTTCCAGCAACCTCCGTGACTTCAGCCTGCGGCGGTTGAGAGCTGCAGGGTCTCCCACCACCCGCGGGAGCAGGGAACTGTGGGGTACTCTTGAGTTCCTAGCTGCTGCAGACAGTGGGGGAATCCCCTGAGCTCCTGGGCTATTGGGATCCCTGGAGCTGCCAGTTGTGGGGGAACCTCCGAATTCCTGGCCACCGTGGACCTAGCCTCTTAGCTCCTAGCCTCTGTGCAGGTGGTGTGGGGACCCACAGATCCTCAGTTTTTCACGGCTTCTGTGAATTTTTCTTTTTTGCCTGTGACTTTTACTAAAATTATCTGTGACAAAACCTGAGCCTTAGCCATAGGCAACCTCATCGTATCATCCCCTCCATAAGTTTATCAAGCTCAGTCTTCAAACAAGCGAGTTTATTTGCCTTCACTAATCTCCTTGGAAGGCTGTTCCAGAACCTCACTCCTCTGAAGTCAAACGGCAATATGCAAAGTCCCCTGGGAGGTGAAATTTCCCAGGCTTATCAGCCTAAGGATTTATTTATTACACAATAGGTGAGTTTTGCTGCAGGAAACTCCTGCACTCGCCAATTGGGTCAGCATTCAATCACTAGTCAATAAAGATAACTTTAATGATGTTGATTCCACAGAATTTAGTATTTCACGATGTTAAAGCTCACTTCACATGCTGTCAGTTCTTGATATCTCAGCAGCGCTTACATTCCTTCTGCCCAGTCGCTGCATTGCTTGTCCTGTCTGAAGAAAGACATTAACACCTCCACACTTGGTGGGGAGCCATACAGTGAGTGGGGAAACTGAGTCACACATTTGCTTAATAAAAATCAGAGGTTGCCCAGTTCTCCACACATGTCCTCCAGTACTGTAAGACCCTTGGGACTGAAATGAGGACCAGAATTGGCAACTCCAGCCTCCCTTCCGTCTGCTAGAAAGAGAAGTGGGTAGTGCCCTCTCAGTCCGAGTTGTTCCAGTCACCCAGGCCATTCGCTGGGGGTGGTGATGATATGAATGACAAGATCACTTCTCTCCAGCTGATTACTGAAACCTGCACAATCCCCAGATTATCCTGTAGAAACATATGCACTGTCAATGCGAGATCAGGGTGGTGAGAATCATAGATTCATAGAAACACATCTTTGTGAAGTGTCATTTTCTACCTTGACTACCATCAAGACAAAGAGTAGGAACAGACTCAATGTGAAGAAAAACTTAAATTGTTGCTGTTGCTTCACTGCCTCCCAGAATGACAAGGCTCACAAATGAAAAACAGACTCAAGAATCACACTGAAATTTTAAGTATGAGATTTATATTCCAGTCAATTTATTTTATAATTATATGGTAAAAGTGAGAAAGTAATCAATTTTTCAGTAGTAGTGTGCTGTGACATTTTGCATTTTTATGTCTGATTTTATAAGCAAGTAGTTTTTTAAATGAGGTGAAGGTTGGGGGTACACAAGACAAATCAGAGTACTGAAAGGGGTATGGTGGTCTGGAAAGGTTGAGACCCACTGCTCTACTACACCGAAGAGCCATGTAGGTAATTACAGATTTTAAATTAGGCCGTGTGTGTGTTTTGTATAATATAATGTTGAACAGCAAGTATGAACGTGTGTTTTTGCTTTGACTATAAAACAAGTTTGAATGTACGCTTAGGGTAGTTTATTTATGCAAGATGGCTTGAATGTATGCTTAATTGTTTTGGGAAGGAAGAGCAATGGGTGGACATTGGTGCTGTGTGCATGTGTGTGCTGAGGGGTGGGACGGGTTGCCAGTGGGGTGCCACCTGGAACTGGGGTACCACTGAGCCCAATGACCCACTAGACCGGGCTCCCTCTCACACTGTGCTGCTGTGACAAGTTGCAAAGCCCTCCAGGCTTGCACTGTCACCAGCACTTGTACAGACAGGGACACGTCCAGCTGCAGTTACAGGCAGGCTCTCTAACCACCAGCTTCGGACCCCAGAGCAGCACCGTCCTGCCCTGGTCAAATCTGGCCAGTATATGGGTTGAACACCCAGTCCACCTCTCCCTCAGTGTGAAGAGGACTGTGGACACTTGTGGTAACCAAGCTAAGATTTTCCTCAGACACCTTAGTTAAATGCTCACTGGTTTGGATTAAAACACAAAACAAGGTTATAAACTACAAGCTATAGTTTAAGTTATTATAAGTGATAGCAAACAGATCAAAGCAGATTACCTAGCAAACAAACAAAAACACAAACTAAGCTTAATATACTACATAGATCGGATATGACTAGCAAATCCTCACCCTAGTGATGATACAAGCAGGTTGCATATTCTTAAGGGGACAAGCTGCCTAACTTACAGCTTGGAATCCCCAGGTGTTCCCTTCACAGGCTAGAAATCCCTCTAGCCTGGGTCCAGCACTTGTCCCACTTCAGTCTTTGTTCCTCAGGTGTTTCCAGGAGACTTTGGGAGGGGAGTCAGTGAAGAACCTCAATGAGGTCACTCCCCTGCCTGAAATAGCCTTTGCTCATGGCGGGAACACTTTGTTTCCAAGCTCAGTTCCCACACCAGCCAGTGGAAAAATACTGATATCCCAAGACGAAGTCCAGTCCCAGGTGACCTGGTCACGTGTTCCTGTATGGCCACAGCAGCCATGAATCAGAGGCTGTTTGTAGCGTGCTCAGGAAGGCCCCCCAGTGGGCGGTAAGTTTCTTTTAGACCTATTGTTTTCTCCTAAGGCCTCATTACCCCGAATGCCATCTAGACTGAGAGCCTTTTGCCTAGTGGGTGTTCCACATTTGAAACACAGATGTAGTGTCAATATTCCTAACTTCAGATACAAAAATGATACATGCATACAAATAGGGTAATCATATTTAGTAAATCATAACCTTTTCAATGATATCTCACATGACCTATCTCGCATAAAATACATCATAATTATGCCATAATCATATCATAATATCTCTATGAAGAATATGGGGTGCAGTGTCACAAGGGGGAATAGCAGTAACCTTATCCCTGATTTAAAAAAATGTGTAATCAACTGTTTTACATAAAACAGTTTAAACAAAACCTTCATTTTGTCTACATGGGGTGTATTAGCCAATTGTACATAGTTAGATTTCTTTTAAGTTAGACTTTGTGTATGTGCATGTTTGGTATAAAATAATGCTGAACAAATACAAATGTGTGTGTGTGAATGGGTGACTTATCTATAAAATACATAGTGAGGTGGAGTGGCCTCCCTCCAAGGCTGACAGGGAGGAACCACTCCCCACCCTCTAGTGGGTGGAGGCAGGCAGGACCTGCCCCTCATGCCAGAAGCAGAGGGACAGAACAGAAAGTATAAAAGGCAGGACCTCCAGCTAAGTTGAGCCAGACGCCTTTACTTTGCTGCTGGCCTCTACACCAGAGACTGAGCTGTGCTAACCACTGCCTGTGGAGCAGGACCCCGAGGAAGGGGAGCTGCTAAGGCTGCCATTGGCCGAGTATCCCGAGGAGCTGCTGGGTGCAGTGTACCCAAAGGAGACTGAGGGCCCAGGAGCAACGAAGCCCTACGAACAGGTAGTGGTAGAAAGTAATCCAGGGAAAGTCTGGTTGTGTGGCTGAAACCACAGTCAGCATGTTTCCACAGGATCCCCACTGACCCAGTGGCGGGATTCCTTGCTGGGACCTGATGAAGTAGGGTGGGCCAGGGTCCCACTACCCCCTGCTGCCAACCCCACTCCTAAGGTGGTGCCTAATGACCTTAGGCCAGATGGCCTGTGTTTCTCCGCTGTCTGCCCCAACCAGAGAGCTGGGCCATAGGCTGCTACTGCTCTACCCCATCCACTGGGCTTTAGCCTGACTGTGTTTGGTGTCTGTCCCAGTCAGGCAGCTGGGCTAAAGACTGCCAATTGCTCTGCCGCACCCCAAAGGCCAGGGCCCTAGATTCTTTGCTGACACTTAGCATGCGAATCCCCCATCCTTTGGCCTCAGCTGTAGGTGGTGCAGCAAGGTGGTGTGGCCTCCCTCCCTGGCTGATGGGGAGGAATCTCTCTAAGCCACTACTAATAATATACAGCTATTTTCAATGTGTGTTTCCAGTGGTTTATCTATCAAAAAGGACACAAGTTGGCTTGAATGCATGCTGAATTGTTTGGGGGAAATAGAGCGGAAGAGAGGGTGGGCATGTGTTGTATATTTTGCTAAAATATTCCTTTAAATTTATCTGTCCTTCAAAAACTTTACTAAAATTAAGAGGCCTCTGCTACAGTGCTAATTTCCAATATTATTATATATATATAAAAATAAAGGGCTGTGAAGAAATACAGTACTTTGAGTAAATGGAATAAGGGAAATTGTTCTAAAGATTAGGCACCTCTTTCATGGGAGTCTACCAGTGAGACAAATGCTAAAGGAATTATGCAGAAAAAGAAGATTATTTTGGGTCCCAAAACTGAAAACAAAAAAGTCTAATTACTAAGTGTCCATAGGTTTTGTAAAAAGTTTGAGAGAAATTTCCCTGCATGCTCCTTTTGAAGGGTTGGTCATATTTCTGCAAATAAAAACTACAACACGGGGGGAACAGGAGGGTGGGAAGAGGTAAGGAGGCAGCATATACCAGCATTCTTATCTGTCCTTTAGAGAGGTGGAAAAATCTTTCTGCTTTATAATGAAAAATAGAGAAATAAAATCATTACAGTAAAAGGCCTGCTGCCTTTGCCTATCTAAGGATATAGAGAAAACCACAGTTTAAGTTAAAGAGGAATTGCTGCAATGAGAACGTGTGGTAGTTTTAAGGCTAAAGTTTGGATATAGTTGGGTGTAGCTCAGTGTTTACAATCACTTCCCTAAGCACAAGAACAGTCACCCACCCATTACATGTGTTCAAACTAGTGCTAAGTTCAGAAATTAACATCTCAGGCTGAACCAATTACCGTAACTATGGGAGTTGGGTGGTTTTTTTTTTTCCTCTGCTTTTCCCACGTCTACAGAGCACTTTACACAGTGATATTTAAAATGCTCTTTCCCTCACTATTAACAAGATTAAAATTTTGCTTTTGTTTTGTGTTGTTCCTTTCTTCCCTTCTCTCCCCTCCTCAAACCTGATGATGGTAAACGCCACATGTACAAATCACAGGACTACGTGACTACATAATATCAAATCTTTGACTATTCTCTGATCACATTTGCTCTAGATCTTCCTTGTCAGCGTTTCCCAACATGTCATCAGAAGATAGTTGGTCGGAGCCTTTGCCTGTGCAAGAAATCCAAGAAATTGCTGACAAGGTGAGTGGCATGTGATGAAAGATGAACAACAGAAACAAATACAACAAAAGTGTACGTCTTTAAAGCAAATTCTAGAGAAATTAGAGAGCGAAGCTACAACTTTCTTTAAAATCCAATATTCAGCACTGAAAATGGAAGCCCTCTTGATTGATTAGAAGCATGCTTTAAAAGTGACTGTGCTAACTCAAGTCCATGAAAATTCGTAGGTTCGTATCTGCCAAGGCCAGAAGGGACCATCTAGTTTGACATACTGTATAGCACAGGCATAGAACTGTTCATTCTTTTAATCCGTTTGATGTGGCCATGTTAATTTTGTATCATTCTAGTTTAATTGAAATGTCATGTGATATCAAGCGCGGTACAGAAGTCTAGGTCTATTACATCAATGCTATTACCTTTATCAACCAAATTTATAATTTCATCATAAAAAGACAGATCCTGTCATACTGACTTGATATTTTCCATAAAGCCTCATTAATTGGCATTAAGTATATTATCCTCCTTTAACTCTTTATTAATCGAGTCCCATATCAGCCACTCCAATATCTTGCCCACTATCGATATCAGACTGGCAGGCCTATAATTGCTGGGTTATCCCATTTATCCTTTTTAAATATTGGCACAACATTACTTTTCTTCCAGTCTTCTGACCCTCTGCTTTTCAGTCTTCTGGTTGCTCTAGAGATAGTCCCGACAGCAATATATGAAAGACAGCAAGGTCTAGTGGTGAGTACTGGCACCTAAAGCTGTCGGGACTGTCTAATTAACTACCAGAGCAGTTCCACTGATAGTAGCAGTGGTAGAAGCACTTGTGCAGACAGGGTTTTAGGTGTCTTTACAAGTGTGTCATCGCACTCTGATCTGTACAGAACTGGCTGACAGGGCAGTAAAAATATCAGTGTTCTGCCTACACTGGTACTTGGGCTAGTGGAGCTGCACTGGCAGTGAATTGGAGGTCCCGTTTGCTAATGCAGAGCAGGCCAGGGAGTCAGGCTTTTGTTCCTGGTGCCAGGGCCGGTTCTAGGGTCCCATTACTGGGGGGCAGAGGAGGGAAGTGGGTATTTTGGGGGCCCTGTAAACAAATAACCTTCTAGGAGTCCAGGGGCTTGTCTGATCCCTGGAAAATCTTGGATTTTAGGCAAGTTGGTTACTATGTCAGTATTTTCCTGTGATTAATAATTTTGGCTTTTCTGACAATGATTTAGGGCCCCTTGAAGGTTGTTCAGGCTCCAGGGGGCATGGGGCAAACACCCTGGGTCTGCCTGGCTCAGTTTTCTCAGCTGTAAAATTGGACGTGAATAACGCTTCCCTTCCTCACATGGGAGCCGTGCGGTTTAATTAGCTCATGTTTGTCAGGTACATTGAGAGTCTCCCTCGAAAGACACTAGAGACCTACAATATGTTACTGCTGGTGTATGTGCACTCACTGTTGAAACCTAACAGAGTGTCCGAAAGATTTTATAATCCAAGTTGAAATGTGCACCCAGCATGTGTCAGGAATGAGGCTGCAATACTTAGTTTTCAGTGGCCACAAATATGGGGCAAATGGTGAATTTTCAAGTCAGATTCTGCTTTAATTCACACAGGGGTCAACCGGGGTTTTAAATTTACTCCCCTGTTAATTGAGAGCAGAATATAGCCTCCGGAGCGCAGATATGTAGGATACTTTCCTGAAAGTAGTTCAGGTGTCATTGCACTTTGAGTGCTTTAAAGCACACACCTGTTCAGTCATCTTTAAAAATGTAAACAAAATTATTCATTGCTCTTTATTTTCTAGAAGGTGAAACTTACCTTGGGCTTGGATGAGGAGAAAGAACTCAGGAGTTCTGGTTCTCCTTTCTGGCCCCGCCCTTGCATAAAATCTGTGTGTGCTGTGGAGAGGTAGATATTGAACAGTATTTGACTCACAAATGCCTATTAGCAACTCAGAACTCCCCAGGATTCTTTAGCAGCTATGAGACTCTGACCACCAGATTGCGGACTAGCAAACGTGTGGTGGCTCTGACCTCACCCTTCTTCAGGCACCTCTTTATGGAAAGGGAGACCAGCTGCCAACAGACAAATGTCATTGATGATTGGCTAAAATACATTTATTGCCTTTACTGACTAAGTGTTTTTAAATAAATGGTGAAAGTTCATTCATTAGCTAACTGGGAATCATAATGGGTCAGTGGTTAGTGCACTGGGATTGGTAGTCATCAGATGCGATTCCTGTGTCAGCCACAGACTCACAGGGCTGACTTTTGGGAAGTCACTTCAGCGCTCTCTGCCTCAGTTTCCACATCTGTAGTGCTGTTGCTATGTGGGACATCATTGTAGTATCTAAATGCTCCTAAAAGAGGCTCCAAAGCAGACAATTAAAATAACAGCAAATAGAGAAGATGCTTTGCTCTTCAGTCCTTCTGAGAGGAAGGATTTTAACTCTGATTTCCTCAGGAGGTACAAAGCACTTTTCATGGGCAATCTGAAAGCACGAATCCCAACCAGAGATGGGCGCCTCTCTCCAACCTGTCAGTCAGGTGCCTAAGTATCTTTCTGGAGCTGGGACCTAAGCCCTGTCACTTTTCTCTCCATTTTACTTCTGGCTAACTTAGATGGCTCCCCACTCTGCTGGCTTCTGGGAATCCTTTTCCCCATACAGTGTACAGGAAACCTGGGTGCTTAACTCAGGGCTAAGAATTCCACTAGTCAGCAGGGTGCCTAAGATTCCTGGTGAATCTGACCCCCAACAGCCCTAGTCCCATCGCCTTGGGACAGGTCCTCTCATAGACCCCTGAGTGTTACCTTCATGTCCACCCTACGCCTAACTGAGTCCAGAAACCACCACCAACATTTGTTCAGGAATGTCTTACGTATTAAACCCCCATGTCCTACATCTGTTAAGCATCAGAACAGCTGCTCCTGAGCTGACACTGACACAGAACTGAAACTGTTCCAGAGTCACATGCTCACACAAAAGATGCTGCATCAGTGTGGAAGCGCAATGCAGAGCAGCCCCTAATGCAGGGGTGAAAGTAATTTAAGGACTTACTGGTACTCTGGAGTCCTGAGTAGGGGGCAGGGCCTCAAACAGAAGGGGTGAGGGCTTTAGCGCCCCGGATCCTTTAAATCACTACCCAAGGCCTGCTGCTGGAGCCCTGGGGCAGCAGTGGCAGCTGGCGGCTCTGGCAGCAATTTAAAGGACATGGGGCTCCCAGCCGCCACCGCAGTGGAGCCCCAGGCCCTTTAAATTGCCGTCTGGGAAAGCTGGTCCAGTATGGTGTAGCGGCTACTTTCACCTCTGCCCTAATGAGACAGACCACAGAACTGAACTCCGACCAATTACCTCTACTGCATGAATGCATTAAGATGTTCAGATTGCACACTAACTTCTTGGGAACTGCCCACCCTCCCTAAACACACCAAGAGTTAAACTGGGAACTACTCTGTTATTGTTAATAGGAACTGTTTAAACTAGTGAGCCCAGGGTATTTGCAGCCTTTTCTGGCAGCCTTAATACATTAGTATTTAATTGGTGCTGCAGGTCAGAGCTTTGAGACTCTGTAGCTGTTGCAGCCCATTGTGCCTGACAGCTGAAGTTTCTTTAATGCTTTCCTCTGAGACATGGTACATCTGGTGTGCAAACAAGTTCTGTATCTGAGAAGGGTTGATGTACCACAGCACTCCAATGACCCCCATCAGGTGAGGGTGATCACAGGCATCTTAGGGAAATGTGTGACATAGTTGGGACAGATACGACACTAACTGGGACTAACCTCATGGAATTATGTTTAAGTATTTTAGGCGTTCATTGTATTAAAAATGTAAAAGTTTATGTACAATTCAGGGATTGTACATAATCCCATGGGGGAGGTGAATCACAGCCCTCAAGGAACTAAGAAGACTGGAGGGTGCTTAGGCAAATCCACTCAGGTTGCAACACCTCCAGAGAGGTACCACCAGTTGGAAAGAAGTTTGCATTTACTGATACAAACTGGATTCTCCAGAGCCCAACAGACAAAGAAATAGCCTGAGTTTTAACTGACTTGGGGCCTTTTCCTTATCCAGCAAAGGCAGAAGGTCTGGTCCCTAAGGCCAGGAGGTGGGGCGGGGGGGACATGCAATCCTTGTGCAAGGGTTTAACCTACTAGAGCCCTAGGGTAGAGCTGGGGTGACCTCGGGCAAGTTTTCTAGAATGTGTTTGGGTTTTTATTGTGTTTTCTGTGTAATGTTTTTACCTTAAGAATAAATGTGCTTGCTTCGAAAGAGCTGTGGGATAACCTGTCACTGCTGGCACTCTACTGTTCATAGCCTGTGGAGAGAAAGCAGCACAGGTGCTGGGCTGGTTAGGCACTCTGGCTTGCTGGAGGTATCACAGCATAGCGCAGGAAGTTGTGCAGCCTGAACACATTGGTCAGGAGAGAGAGAGACATGGGTCTGCCCAAGAGACGTGACAGCTGAGGAGCTGCCCCCCTTCCCCCGTAAGTGGGTGCCCTTGGTGGACACAATGAGGGAATGCAGGTGCAGTTGTCCTAAACAAGGGGTTCTCAAACTGGGGAACAGGACCCCTTGGGATTGTGAGGTTATTATGTGGGGTCGTTAGCTGTCAGCCTCCACCCCAAACCCCACTTTGCCTCCAGCATTTATAAAGTGTTTTTAATGTATGGGGGTGGGGTTGCACTCAGAGGCTTGCTATGTGAAAGGGGTCACCAGTACAAAAGTTTGAGAATCATTCCCTAACCTGGGAAAAGGTTATTGATAATGTCACTGTCAATTCACTGATGAGCGCCAAACTTCCCTTCCCTTCAGCTGTATGTTACAATAGGTAGCACTCTTCATGCCACATATTTTGAAGTACTGGTACTGAATAAGTTTTAAAATTCCAGTGTTTAAAGTTATTCCCCTGCATAAACACATCTACCCAAACCTGCTTCCAGTGCAAGAGAGTCTTGCCTTTGCCAGCTGGGTGTTAGCTCCTAACACAACCAGCCTGGCAGCCACTCAGGTGCTCTCCTCTGGGCTGTGCCAGCCCTGCCTTTGCCCTGCAGATTGACATTAAGTGCACCGAGTCCCTGAGTCCCTTCAAAGTGTCCCCCTGTGCTAGCCAGCCCCGATCCCTGGATACCCACAGAAATCCCAGTTCCTCCATTCCAGAAGGAACAGTGGACCCCAGGTTTACCTTATATGACAGCTCCTGTAGCACACCTAGCAATTGAGTTCACTTACAGTAAAAGTAAAGAACATTTATTGAAGGAAGAACAGATTCAAAGAGAAACAAGCGTGAGTGATGGGTACAAGTAGTTCTATATAAAACAAAAATCATAAAATGCAAAACACTTGTTAACAGTTACCTTGCCTATCTAATAGAGTAGATTCTCACCCCACAGTTCAGTCCTTTGCAGAATTAGCTAGCCCCAAAGAGCCAGACTTCCAGGAAGCTCCCCCACTCATCAAGGTGCCACCTCAGTGAATGGTTGCAGAGTGTCTTTCTCTACCCTGTGATCTACTGGATCAGAGTTTTGTCTTTATCCACAGACAGGGTGATCCACTCACTATCATATTGTTCCTTTTCACTTGCTAGTGGTTTTGATACTTATAGTTTGTCTTTGATGATTTCCCATTGCTTTTCTGGGTTGGTGCCACAGAAGACAATGAGTAATGAAAGTTATAATTGGCTAGCTCAGGACAAACAACTCCCTCCTGCTTGTATTGGCCATGACTGAGACATATTATTGCCTGGTGACTCACTTTACCTCCTTGACCATAAGGGCATACTTTTCAATATAGTTACATTATTCCTTAAATATCACCCTGCAACAGAGTCACACTCACCTCTCACAAGCGCCCCCAGCCAAGCGTGTGTGCCTGCACTCTCTGTTTGTGGTCAGTCTTCAGTGACTCAGCCCTCCGGCCAAGTCATGACCAATCTGGGTGAGATAAAGCAAAGCAAACCCCTTTCAGGGTACAAGTACAACAGGGGTCTCTCTCAGTTTGCCCCTGCTTTGGACTAGATCTGTGCTCCATGGCTCCTCCCCTTGAGCCAGTGTCTTTGCCCCCTTAGGGCCTTTCCAGCCACAACTCTCCAGCTGGGCCAGTGCAGTCCTCCCCTCTGGGGATGCCTCAATGTCCAGGCCACTTCCCCACTGTGGCTAATGGGCAGGGGGGGGGGAGAGACCCAAGCCCACCCACTACTCCGGGTCCCAGACCAAGGACCTTTTAGATAGCAGCTGTCTGCTGTGTCCCTTTATCTAAATCACACTGCTGCTCTAATTCCCTGGGCCACTCTCCTGCAGTCCTGCACCATCTTCACCCTTACCTCAGCACCTTGTCCTGATAGAACCTGCACAACCAGCTCAGGATTCCTTCTTGCTCTCCCTGGCTTCTGGCAGCACTACCTTCCCCATGGTGCTGCAGCTCCCTCAGCCAGCCACACACCATCCACACTCCTCCAATTCTAGCAAGGTACAGAACTCATGCTGGCCCTGCAGCTCTTCTTATATTGACCTGATGGGCCCGGATTGGCTGCTTCCCACACAGCTACTCTAGGGAGCTTGGAGGACCTCTCTACTGCCCTTTTCTGGGGGTGGCAGGACCACAAGACCTCCAACAGAGGGCCTCAAGGCCTAGTCCACCCCGTCACACACATCTTACAGTGCTTATGGGTATTGATCAATTACAAGTTTTCATCCATGCTATCCTTCATGGATGAATACCATGAAAGCAGTGTGTTAGGTGTAGTGAGTTTGTCAGGTCTGAGACAGGAGTTGCTTGTAAAGAACAGTGAACCTTTTGACAGTTGGCACCAACGGGTCTCTATGTCACAGTGCCCAAGTGTCATGTGATGGCAAACTGGAGGTGGTGCCTCCTTTAAGAGGGAGCTGGACCTGACAGACTGAGGTCAGTGGATGGACAAGGGTTTTTGTGGGGGAGATGGTTGCAGAAAGCAGGAGCTTCAGGTGAAAGAGACTTTCAGGAAAGGCCAGGCAGCAATCCTAGTTTTCACAGGGCTGTGAAGCCTGGTTAGAAGGAAATGTTGAGCCTAGGGAATAAGGCTGAAAGATCTAAGTTGAGTTGTTTATTTAATAAGCAAGGTCCAAGAAAGGAAATGCTATATGCTGCATTTAAGTCTATGTGCATTCTAAGAGGGGGAAACTGAGGAAGTGGACATATGACGAGAAAGGATATGCTGATCCCATTACACCATCTAACTCTCTTTCATTTTTCTATAGGTGAAGCCACAGCTGGAAAAGAAAGTGGACAAGACATATCCAGTCTTTGTAGCCAAAAAGTATAGATATCGGAAAAACATAGTTGGTGCAAGGCACTACGTCCTTAAGGTCAGTATTCAATGTAGGATGGAAGAAGTGAGGGATTTTGTCAAGTTCTACCTGCAGAAGAACTTAGATGTCATTTGGAGTGGCTTGAGACAAGAAATACTGATCAAACATTGCAGGGAAAGGGCTAATTTAAGTTTTAATCAAGGTAGGGACTATCTCTCGTGTGCTTGTACAGTGCCCTGCTAGCACTTGCCGGGTGATATTTTGCTACAGAAAAGAAGCTGGTTTTGTGAATCTCATCTCAGGATTTATAAAGCATGAGTCACATGCTTTGAGTTGTATATTGTAAAATTTTAGGATTGCCCAGAGGGCGATCTCCATTCAAGACTCTACAACCACTTTCTCAACTCTCAGCCTCAGAGATAGAAAATGTCTAAATCATGATAGACCTCAGAGACAGGTGTAGAAGAGGTTATTTTACCCCTATATTTGGCACAAGTGCGCCTGCTGCTGGAATACCGTGTCCAGTTCTGGTGCCCACAATTCAAGAAAGGTGTTGATAAATTGGGGAGAGTTCAGAGAAGAGCCATGAGAATGGTTAGAAAATATGTCTTGTAGTGATAGACTCAAGGAGCTCAATCTACTTGGTTAACAAAGAGAAGATTAAGGGGTGACTTGGTTCCTTTCTGTAAGTACCTACATGGGAAATAAATATTTCATAATGGGCTCTTCAGTCTAGCAGAAAAAGGTATAACATGATCCAATGGCTGGAAGTTGAAGCTAGACAAAATGAGATTGGAAATAAAGTGTAAATTTTTAATGGTGTGAATAATTAACCATTGGAATAGTTTACCAAAACTCATGATGGATTCTCCAGAAGTTTACAGGAGGCCAGACTAGATGATCATACTAGGACACTTGCTTGGGAGGTAGGAGACTCTGGTTCAATTCCTCTCCTTTGCCTGGTGGGGAGAAGGGATTTGAAGATGGTCTCCACATCTCAGGCATGTGCCCTAGTTACTGAACTACAGAGTCACTCGCTCTCTGTTTGGGCCAGTGCATATTTAATTACTTACACAGTGGAACAGCTTCAATGGGAGAGTCAAAGTGCCCCCCTGCCTCAGACTACCCCATAGCCCAGGGATTAGGACATTCATCTGACAGGTAGAAGACCCAGGACCAACTCCCTTTGTCTTGTCATGCAGAAGGGGGACCTGAATGGGGTCTCTCATGGCCCAGGTGAGTGCCCTTACCACTGGGCTAAAGGTCATAAGGGAGGTTATTGCCTTCTCTCTTTTTTCTGGTGTTAGGTGTGCTCTGAGCACACCTCCTGGATCAGGCCCTGCAGGTAAGATTAGGCAGGACAAAGCCTCATATGAGAATCCCGCTGCAGGTTTGCTGTGAGTTAGGTGTCTAGGCACCTGCCTGAGACAGGAGTGCACATGGCCAGTGGCAGAAACTTAGGCAACTAGCAAAAATTACAGCAAAAATGTAGGTGCTCAGGGAATATAGGCACCTCCAGCATTAGGTGGTAGCTGAGCGGGGGTTTTGTGAATACCAGTGGTGCTTAAACATTGGACTTAAACTCCTTAGGCTCCTGAGCCCCTTTGTCAACCCGGCCCTGAATCTCCCAGCACAAGCTATCTGGGTAAGGACACTGCTCTGCCAAGGCAGGTGCTGTGTATTTACCTGCTTTAGGCCAAAAAAAAAAAGAAAAATACAGAGGAGGTTCACTGTAGTACTCACAAGTTCACCTCGCTGCAGAAATAGCCAATAGTTGGGTATGTGGTAACTCACCAAGGCCTCCTGGGGTACGTCTACACAGCAACTAACACCTGTGGCTGGCCCGTGCCAGCCGACTCGGGCTCGCAGGGCTTGGGCTGCGGGGCTGTTTCATGACTAATGTCTGGGCTTGAGGTTTGAGCTAGAGCTTGGGCTCTAGGACCCTGCGAAGTGGGAGGTCCCAGAGCTCAGGCTCCAGCCTGAGCCCAGAAGTCTACACCTCCCACAGCCCGGGCCCTGGGAGCCTGAGTCAGCTGGCACAGGCCAGTCACAGATTTTTCTTTGTTGTGTAGACATGCGTCTACAGATGAGTGCATTAAGCCTTTCATTATTGTGGTATTTATTTTTCCTGGAGGCCTGGCTCAGCCAGGTCAGCACTGAACAGATATACAGTAAGTGGCTAAGTCCCTGTCTCAATGAGTTTACAGTGTAGACTATGTTAGGGGGCTTATTTCTTCACCCTTTTACTTCCCTGGTCATTCTCGCATGAACAGAAAGCAACAATACCGGAAGTCCGAAGGTGCAAACAATTTGATGTTTATTGGGGTGAACTTTCAGCAAGCATGAGTTCAGTTTCCTTCCTCAGTGTCCCCCTTCCCAGCTCTAACACCACAGAGCCTTGTCTATGTCCCTGTTCCCCTTTCCTGTTCCTATTCCCTCCTCCTTAGCGAAACATGATTTCAATTCCCCCACCCCCATTCCTTGTTCCCATTCCCCCCCTTACTTCCTGATTGACTGCAGACTATATAGTAAAACTTGGGTTTTGTTTAGCTATACCAGTGATTCTCAAACTTTTGTCCTGGTGACCCCTTTCACATAGCAAGCCTCTAAGTGTGACACTCCCCCCCCCAAATTAAAAACACTTGTTTATATATTTAACACCATTAAAAATGCTGGTGGCAAAGTGGGGTTTGGGGTGGAGGCTGACAGGTCACGACCCCCCACATAATAACCTCATGACCCCCTAAGGGGTCCCGATCCGCAGTTTGAGAACCCTCGAGCTATACCTTAACCAATTATTTTACTGAAATTTAACTAACCAATCCTAACATGTAGTAACATGGTTATTTAACCAATTATATCCCACCACCTTAATTGGTTTACACCCAACAAAATTAATTATACAGCAGACACAAACAATTACAGAACCAGACAGAGATTACAGAAAACAATAGGGAAGTCGAGACTACACTGATAGAACAATACAGAAATGAGGATTTTACATCCCAGCTATTGATAAGTGAGTTCTTGCCAGACAGGATGGTATCAAACTAAATTATCAAACACTTGGCATGCTGGGGCCTGGAGCCGCCCCTGAGTGCATCATAATCAAATACTTGAGCTGTGCAGATTTCACCGAACAGGTAACTGTGGTGCTAGGCAAGCCATTGGTCCAGTTATAAGCCAGACAGTTCTGTTTTTTCCTTCCCCAAGGTTTTATCCCCTGTCCTGTACAGATGTAAAACTGGATGTGGGTCTGTCTGGTTTCACGCTGCACTGGGCAGAGGATGCATTTTGAAGAGCACGCTGCTCTGCCCCTGCTGGCGTGACCTCACACACACCACACATGTGACGCAGGAGGACATGGGAGTGGGGCAGCATACTCTTTAAAATGGCATCCTCTGTCACGCAGGTGGGGGCGGGTCCACGCTATCCCCGAAGTACCAGACGGCCTGGTATTCTGGGGATGCGTCAGTGGCCACCCTAGATGCCCCCTCCCAGAGACAGCACCCCAAACTCCCTTCTGCACCCCAACCCCATGCCTCAGCCCTGAGCCCCCTCCCACAACCAAACTCCCTCCCAGAACACAACCACCTCCTGCACCCCAACCCCCTCCCCCAGCCCTGAGCCGTCTCCAGCACTCAAACTACCTCCGAGATCTTGCACCATGAACCCCCTCCTGCACCCCAACCCTCTGCCCCAGGTTCAGCCCCCTCTCACACTCTGAACCCCTCTGCCCCAGCCCAGAGCTCACACCCCCTCCCACACCCCAACCCATTGAAAGTGACCGAGGGTGAAGGTGAATGAGCAACAGGGGGTGGGGGAAATAAAGTGATTGGGGTGGGGCCTTGGAGAAGGGGCGGGGAATGGGCAGAGCCTCAGGGAAGGGACAGGGCTGGTGGCAAGGCAAGGTATTTGGGTTTGTGTGAGTAGACATTTGGCAACTCTACTCATATCCCACCGGTTTGAGCACTCTGCTGAGAAACAGGAGACCCAGTACATCAGATGAGGATCATATTGAACCCAGGTCATCCAAATCCCAGGTGAGTAAGGATCCGCGTTTGTCATGCAGCTCACAGAAGTCATGGATTCTGTGACCTCCATGACTTCTGCAGCGGCTTGGGTGCTTGGCCGGGGGCCGCCTGAGCAGCTCATGGAGCCCCTAGGCCGGTAGCACCAGCTGCTGCTGCTGCAGTCTTGCTCCCCACCACTCCGCAGCAGCAGGAGTTTGGGTGTGGAGGGGCTCAGGGCTGGAGGTTGGGTGAGGAGCAGTGCTTACCGAGGGGGGCTCCCCAGAAGAACTACAGGAAATCCCCTCCCTCAGCCCCTAGCTCCATGTGCTGCCTCAGCTGGCAGGCATCACCCTCGCAGCTCCCATTGCTGTGATTCCCAGCCAATGGGAGCTGCAGCACCAAGGCTTGGGGCAGAGTGAGGTAGCACATGGAGCTCGGGAGCCAGCTAGGGAGCCTACCACAGCACCATGAACCCTCCACCCCAGCACCCGCTGTGCCCCCTGAACTGCGCCCCTCCAAGCACCCTCAGCAGCCACCCACCAGGCTGTGCCCCTCCAGCATCCGCGGTGCCCCCAGGGCTTTCCCCCCAAGCCGCCCCCCCCACATACACAAGTCAGGGGACATGAATTTTTGTTTCCTGCCCATAACCTGTCCATTACTTTTACTAAAAATACCTGTGACTAAAACGTAGCCTTACACATGACTACTCCCAACCACTGGACTAAAAGTGATAAGGTGGGATACCACCATCTCCTCCTCTGGCCATTTTGTGAATCTGTCCCCCAAAATCAAAAAGAATCATTTTGGAAATATTGAAACAGTTTGTCACCAGTTAAAAAAATATTTTTTGATTTGACTGACAGTCAAAATTGACACAAACAGTTTTGGTAGATTTGAAATGGCATTTTTGGTGAATAAAATATTAGTCCGAAAAATATTTCACCTAGCTCATGTGAGAGGGGTGTTTTACCTAATCCCAGCATCCAGTCATCTATACCTTGATTTCCCCTCTGGTGGTGGGGTGCTTTCAGTATGGTCGGTAGCCAAACAAGTATTCCAAATAAGTCTTCAGCCCATTCTGTAAACTCAGACAGACCCTCTTAGACCTTGGGAAATCCAACAGGAGGGTTTCTTCCCACTACGTGCCTCCTTCCTCTTCCCTGCCTTTCATCAACTGACTTCTTATATCTCCTTTTTTCAAACTTTCTTTGCTCTTTCCTGAGTGGCTTTGAAAACTGATATGGCCTTCTTGGAGAAAAAAAGGGTTAATTTGTTCATTACCAGAGATCTGATTGAAGTCAATGAGAGTTTGCCTTAGGAAAAACTGATTGAAAACTTTTGGGTTTATGTGCAAAGAGCAGAAGATGAAGGGGCTGAGTGGAAAGGATAACTTTGGGGGTATAAAGACTGTGGCCTCAATTCAGCCCAAGGATAAACAGGTGCTACTCCCAGAGCAACCAATGGAAGTGGCACATTCTTATGGCAGCATTGAATTTGACCTCGTGAATGGGGGATAACATTTTTACTTCCACTGATCGTGAGGAACACACTCACATAGGCACAAAGACTTGTCACTGATCACACGTAGTAGGAAATGGAAACAGTCTCTACAGCTATTGAAGGAGAGTGGGTGGGAGTTAGTTCTTATTTTGTAGCTATTCAAAGGTTCAGCACTGCATCTCCCCAAACATCCTTTCATTGGAATGTGCTTAGTCCATGGCTGTCCCATTCTCCTTGTCTTTCAGGTCTCCGTCAGCAACAGCACTGATGAGTGTGTACACTTGTATGTGGTGCAAATGGTTATTGCTACCCCAGTGGATCCAGAACTCAAGAAGTATCAGCTGAACAAAACCAAAGATGATCCACTGGAGCCATTTTGATTGAGATGCTTGGGACGGGCTCTTCTGTTGCTCTTTCTGCAGACTCCCAGCTCATACAACCAGTGCCAATACATGAACGAAAATAAAATGTAACTGATTTTGAAAACTAAGTTTGTGTTTCCATGCTGCATGTAACAGAAGGTCTGTCTTCATTCCAGCAGTAAGTAACTGCTGCTAACTGACAATGGGCCTGCAAGGAACGAACAGTTCAGCACTGCATTTCCCCAAAACATGCCTCTCTTAGAATCTGCTTAGTCCATGTGCTTGACTCTCCCATTCTCCTACTTTGCTGCTTTCTGCTAATAATAGTAACCTAGAAAACTAGAAGAATTTTTCCACCAGCTCTGCCTTAAGTAAATCTTTCACATCCCCACTTGCCACATCCTCACTGCAGTCATAAGAAAAACAGTCATCTAACCGGACACCCCACACTGGATCATTACATCGATTGCTTCAGGAATAAAAATCAACTCTGAAATCCTCAAACATGCATTGCATCCACCGCAGTCTATGTACCACCCAGGGGATAGTCCCTGAAATCTAAACACCAGAGAGGGATCAAACTGGTAGACAAAGGGCACTATTGTAGTCCCTAATCACGATAACTGTGACCGCACGATCAATAGACAAGTCTCTTAAACTATCTATTATAATGACAGGTTTCAGAGCAGCAGCCGTGTTAGTCTGTATCTGCAAAAAGAACAGGAGTACTTGTGTTAGTCTCTAAGGTGCCACAAGTACTCCTGTTCTTTTAATCTATTATAAAGAACTTAAAAATGACCCCACACCATAATTCACACAGGAATTTAAAGACACTGTCAAATCTTTCCCCAAACAACTCCAAGAAAAGCTCTATAATCTCATCCCCCACAAACCCTCCCCGTGGAACTTCTACGGGCTTCCCAAAATACCCAAACAGGGGAACCCAGGAAGATCTCGCGTATCTGACAATGGCGTTCTCACTCAAGCAAAATCAGGACTCATAGAAACCATCCTCAATCCACTCACCACTGCAAGCTTCTTCCAAAACAGCACCAAGTTCCTCCAGAAACTCTGCAACATTAATAATCTCCCTCAGAACACCATTCTTGCCACTCTGGATACCACCTCCCTAATACACCAACATCCCCTCACCATGATGGTATCCCTGCCTGTCTCAAATACTTACAGAATAATGCACAACACTCAGAAATGCACCCAACACACATCAACAAGCTCATCCATTTTATCCTTACCCACAACACCTTCATATTTAACAACAATTACTGTCCAAACCATATAAATAGCTGTGGGTAGTGGGATTTCTCTCCCCTCCCCCGGCCCCGCCCAATATGCCAGCCTCTTCATGGACCACCTTGAGGAATGAGTTCTGGAAGAATGCAACTCAAAACTAATGTTATACCTGAAATACACTAATGACATTTTCATCCTCTGGACAGATGACCTGAGCTCCCTCATAGATTTCCACCACAATGTTAACAGCTATCACCCATCCAGCAAACTCTCTCTAGAACACTCCCACACCAGCATCAACTGACTGGACAATGCTATTAGCTTCAACAATGGAAACCTACAAACAGTAATACATCAGAAACCCTCGGACCACCACACTTACCTCCAACCCAGATTCAGCAACCACCCAGACATACCAAGAAATCTGATCTATAGCCAGGCACTCAGATACCACAGAATATGCTCTGAGATACACACCTAAACACTCTTAACAACACCTTCACTAAACAAAGACACGCCACCAGAGATGTAGATCACATCATGGAAAGGGCCACCCAAATACCCAGGGAGAAACTGCTTAATTCAGAAAACAAAAACCCCACTGACCACAGCCGCCAGTTGTCACCAATCATCCCAAACTGGGGACCACATCCTGGAAAATCTTTCCTGAACCCTCTCTTCTGGCCTTTAAACAACTCCCTAACCTAACCAAACTCATCATCAGAAGCAGGCTTGCCACAGACTAGGAAACACCAACTCACCGTGGCATCAGACCCTGCCAGAACAATAGATGCAAAACCTGCATACGTAGCTCCACTGTTACAGTGATCAATACCACCCACAACACACCTTTTAAAACTCACGGATCCTGCACTTGCCTGTCACAACATGTGGTGTACCTCATCCAGTGCATCAAATGTGCCCAATAACAACTATGTGGGTGAAAGCAGACAATCACTATTCTCTTGAATGAACTCACACTGAAAAACGATAAGAGACAAAGCCACCTTATCACCTGTAGGCAAACACTTTTCACAAAGCGATCACTCCATATCTGATCTTTCAATACTCATTCTCAAAGGAAACGTACTCAACACCTTCAAATGACAAGCCTGGGAACTTAAATTTATAACATTGCTAGGTGCTAAAACTCATGGATTTAACAGGGGCACTTGCTTCATGTCAAGTTACAGATATGTAACAGACACCTACCAGCTAACTCTTAATGGCAGCTTATGTGAATGTGCAACTTGATTCTCAGAGTGAAGTCAATACCCCCATATATAAACTGCACTGAGGTATTTATGATCTCCCTGATGCTTCCAAGGATATCAGTGCCACCAATGCATTCAAATGTGCTGTCTTAAGCAATTGTTTATTTCAGGACCCGGAGCCCTAGAATCCATATCTTGGTGCATAGCTAAAGAATAATCTCCTTTTGTATGTTGTTCAAAAGCTATTTTTACCATCACTGCTATTTGCTGGGACCGACACGGGAAACAGTCTCTCTCATCTGACCCAAGGGAGGCTTGCAAATAACTTGTACCTGGGCCTGCTCCACTTCATTAGCCACTTCACTGAGACATATGTGAGACTTGGGAAGCATAGAATCATAACCACTTCCCAGCCAGTGTGGGGCAGGGAAAGCCCTATCAGTCTCTTCAGTGAACACAAATAACTGCGCAGGGGTTCCCTCCCTGCTGCCTCCTGGCTGGCCATTCCTTCCAGGATTCTAAAAGGCCAATCCTTCCCCATAGCAGGTGTGGGTTTGCGTAACTGTGTGTAAGATCCACACTCCACACTGGCTCCTGGTAAAATGTTCTGGCATCACCATGAAGACGCACTGCTAGGTATTGTGCTGTTTTCTTTTCAGGCCACTACAGCTCAAAGTCTATCAAGTGCTCATAGATTCCAGTCTCATCCGCATTTCTTCTCAGTCAAAAGTGCTTTTGCCATCTTGAAGCTGTTGCCACCTGTTGTAACAGCTGTATATAGAATGACAGGGATTCCAGCACACCAGGCAGGACTAATACTTCGTCTCAATCTTCTAAAGCAAATACTATATAATAACACAAGGCAACAATTTAGCACTAAGATAAAAATACAGCACCATCTATGGGTCGAGGTGCTGTATACACCGATCATTACAGTAGGTCCTCCCATCCTGGTGTGGGGTTTTGCTTGAGCCCAATCCTTGTTCTCTGATCCCATTCCACCCACATCAGTTTTTCTATGAAATCCAGGCCAACTATTCACATAATGATCTGCTAGTTTCCTTGCTATGTGCACTTCTCTAGGATTGTTATCTATTATCTATTTTAGGTCAGGGAAACAGAGTTTCTAACTCTTCTCCAAATTCATTAACTCATAAATAGAGCTCAGTGAACCATTTCAGTCCAATAGAACTTCATCCAAAAATGCAGTTTTGGGGCAGCTGAAACTGCTTTTGAACTCGGGTCAAATTTGGTGAAGTTTCAGCCAAATAAAAAAGGAGGAAAAATGTTTGGAAGAAGTCAAAATGATTCATTCTGACATTTGTGAAATGAATTGTTTTGACTTATTTCAAAATATTTGGAAACAAGGTTTTTGTTTAAAAAAGGAAGCATATTTTTTAAAAAGCTCAAAAAAGGATGAAAAACAAACAAAAAACACTGATTTTAGTGTTGTTTCAGAATGAACAAAGCATTTTATTCAACCCAAAATTATTTTAATTATTTGTTTTTTATTTTTCATAGAAACAAAAACAAAAACAAACAAACAAAAAAAACCGCTCCCCCCCCTCAGTTTCAGTTAGAAACAAACAATTATTTTTTTGATTTTTCAGTTTGGCCACCGGACCAAAATATCAATTATTCACTCTGAGTTACTTGTAAGACTCATCAATCATGATGACTCCCCAACCAGCCCCCTCGTTTTCTGATGTAACCCCACATTTCAGGTGCATCCTAAGTGTAATTCCCTGTTTTCCTGAACTCCCTCAAACTATCTTCTGTATGCTTTGGGGGTCAATTTAAACATTTCCAACACAGTTTGCTTTTTATACTACTCATAATCTCTATAGTTCCCACTGGCCATATGGCTTAAAGCATCTGATGCCTTCCCCACCAGTAAGGGAGCCAGACACTTGGCTCAATTCACACCCCATTACACACATGTAAAACCACATCCATGTCCTTCTCTTCCCTAAAGTGAGGAAATATAGTAACTTGGAGTTTACACTTGGGGAAACAGGTCTATGGGCTCTAACCCCACCTACTGGACTAGGTTGCTGTTGGTGCACTTTTTCCATTTCCAGTTCATGCTGCTGATCCTTTTCGCTCTCCTTGCTCTCCTGCTGTTGTTGCTTCTCCAGTGTTTCAAGATCATTTTGAATTCCAGTCCTGTCCTTCAAGGTGTTTGGAACCCCTCTCAGCTTGGTATCATCTGCAAACTTTATAAGTGTACTCTCTGTGTACAAATTATTTATGAGGGTATTGAATATGTTGTGTATCTGAGTGACTCTAATGACTCAAAATTGTCGAAATAACATGCTCAATTGAAAATATTTAATCTAAGATTATTAATCAGAGATTAGAATAGCACTATATAGAATACAGAAATAAATAGATACATTACCACCCTTTGTTGTCAGACTAAGAGCTAGATATGTGTCTGTCCTGCATCTGGAAGGGATGCATGGTGTTCATTGCCCCCCAGCCTAAGTTTTCATATCACTATCATTATATCAGATTTCAGACAAAGGAAATCTAGTTGCCAAGAATATTCTCCCAGTCCCAGAAACATATGTTGTGATGTGATTTCTATACAGTCTCAGTTTACCTGACATATGTATGAAGGCATGATTATTTACAGCTGAGAGAACTAACAATTCTTCAAGTTAATCTCTCTCAGTGGGTCTTTCTTACCTCATAATCATTCTTGTAGATTTCTCCCACAGAAAACATCTACTATAATAATAATCTCTTCTTAGTTTCTCTAGTCTATATATGCGTATGTTAGCGTTATATATATATGCTAACATATAGTGCCCCAGTCATCCTCAGGGGATTTTCACTCCAGTATCCATCAATCTGTGGTTCCCCACCAACACCACCCTGTATTTATGTTATTAAATACAGCATAATGAATAAATTCCTGAATAGGGTTACTTATTAGACAAGACTAGTGTTCTGGGCTTTAGAATTCAGACATACTCTTTATTGAAGATAAAGATTCTAAAGCATAGTTAATATATATAAATGAGTCAAATATACAGACAGAAAGAACTAAAAGGATTAGTATTCACTAACAAGCACTAACAAATAGAACCAGACCCAGGACAGATCCCTGTGGAACCACACTCAATATGCCCTTCCAGTTTGATTGTAAACCATTGATAACTATACTCTAAGTATGGTTTTCCAGCCATTCGTTCAGCCAGCTTATAGTAGGTTCGTCTAGCCTACATTTCTCTAGTTTGTTTATGAGAAGGTCATGTGAGACAGTCTCAAAATCCTTACTAAAGTATGATTACCCAGGTCAGCTGCAAGTGTTTCACTGCAATGTAGACGTACCCATAGAATGTTATGTCTAGAAGGGTCCATTATGATATGGTGTGTGCAAATGAGAAGATGGGGAGACAAATGCAGCCAAAAATGTAATAAAAGATCTAGGAGGAGCCAGAATAGGGCTTTAACCTAGCGCACTCCAGATGAACGTGCACCAGGGTCTCCCTCACACCACAAAAGGGACAGGCATCAGGGAAAGGGGTGAACCACACCAAGTACACACCTGTGCTCATGGCTCCGTGAAGGAGCTGCCAACCAATATCCCCAGTGGGCCATGGGACTAAGGTGGACTATGGGCTGGTCCACCAGGGTTCACCACCCTCAATGGGTGACATTAAGTCCCACCCTTTGGTATCAGGGCGGGACATGAGGGTGAGGAAATGAAGAGTATGGAGCATGAGCATGTACAGATGTGCCCTTGGCATGGTTTGAAAGCATACCAGCTGCAAATCGGGGTATATGGATGGGCAGCTGAGGGGATGCAAGGGGCAGGGGCCCTGTTAAAAGGCTTGTAGGGCCTGGAGTGTGGGGTGGGTGGGGAGAACCCTCCCAAAGTACTTGCTTGAGGTAAGCCCAAGAAGCGGGCAATAAGGCTGCCCTCACCTCCTGAAGTATGCACTGGGGAGTATGAAGGGTGGAGAGCCCCATGTGCTGAGAGCGAGTGTCAGGGGGTACACCCAGTCTTCCTGGTCATAGTCCAGGATGTCTCCGATTCTGGTGACTTCTGCCAGGATCAGCCTCTGGTGCACTGAGGGGGACTCCGCCACCTCAACACAAAGTTGTGGATTGCATAGCAGGGGCTTTGCAAGGAGATCTGCCTTCCTCGGTGGCCACCATGGATCTGGTGGCCGAAACCAGCTTCCAGGTCTGGAGGAGGTCCTGGTAGAAGATCAGCAGCCCAGAAAGGTCTCGCTGAAGATCTCTCGGATGAAGATAAAGGAGCTGCCGGTCATGTAGTTGTTCTCGGAAGCGACGGAGGAAGGCGTCCGCCAATGTACTCCATGCCGGACTATCTGCACCATAGAGGAGTCTCTGCGGGGTCTGGAGGCAGAAGACATGGATCTGCATGCGCAAGCACATCAGACCCTGTCCTCTTTTCTCCAGGGAGAGATGGAGAACCCCCATAGAGACCCAGTGCAGTCCTGACCAAAAGAACTCCAAAACCAGCTTCTGGATGTCATCCAGGAAACCTGGGGCTGGGACCAGGGTGTTGAGCCAGTGCCAGAGCATGGACAGGACAAGTTGGTTGAGCACCAGTGCCCTCCTGCGAAGGGAGAGGCACCGGAGTAGTCCCGTCCACTTCCGCAGCTGCTCAGCCAGCCTGCCCTCTAAATCGTGCCAGTTTTCTGGAGGAGATGGATGCATGGCAGAAAGATAGATGTCGAGATAGAGCAGTGGACCTGCGCTTCACTGGATGGCCTGAAGCACAGGTAGGAGGGCGCTCCCCTGCCACCCGGCCCCGACCACCAGGCCAGAGCTCTTGATCCAGTTGACCTAGATGGAGGCCACCAAGTAGATGGTCTGGCAAACCTCCACCCACAGCAGGTCATCTGGGTCCTGTACTATGAGGAACACATCGTTGGTGTACGCTGACAGGATCAGCCACAACTCTGGCTCATGGAGCACCAGCTCCGTCAACTTCCAATGGAGAAGACAGAAGAAGGGCTCAATTGCCAAAGCATACAGCTGGCCTGACAGCAGACTCCGCTGATGCACCCCGTGCCCGAAGCTGACCAGTTTGGTCAGGGTCCAGTTGAGCCTGACCAGACACTCCACAGAGGTGTACAACACCTGGAGAAAACCCACGAACTGGGGCCCAAAGCCGAACACCTGCAGAGTGCTTAGGAGATATGCATGGTCCACCCTGTCGAATGCCTTCTCTTGATCCAGGGGCAGGAGGGCGAACGACAGACCATCCCAACACCCGAGCTCCAAGAGATCCTGGACCAACTAGAGACTGTTAAAGATGGTACAACCCGGGATGGTGTAGGTCTGGTTGGGGTAGACCATGTCCACCAGCATGGACCCCAGCTGCAGCGAGATGGCCTTTGCTACGACCTTATAGGACCATGCTGAGGAGCGAGATGGGACACTAATTCCTAAGGTCGCAGAGGTCCCCTTCCTTTGGAAGGAAGTTGAGCATGGCTCGCCTGCGTGAGAGAGGTAGGATCCCACTCCCCAAGCACTTGGCCCAGACGGTGACAAGGTCTGGGCTGAGGACATCCCAGAACACGCAGTAGAGCTCCACGGTCAGCCCGTCCATGGCCAGAGATTTATTGGTGGGCATGCGACGGAGGGCTTCCATGAATTTGGCCAGAGTGAGAGGCAGCTCTAGCTGGTCTCAGTCACCCACGCTGACCGTCGGGAGTCCTTCCAAAGCACTCTGCAAGTGTTAGAATTGGTCAGATCCAGGGAGAAAAGGCCTGCTTAGAAGGCTCTTGCCCTCATGCACATCTCCACTGGATCTGTTAGGGCGGTGCTGTCCTCTGTCAGGAGGCAGGTGATGTGCTTCTTGGCCCCCCTCCATTTCTCCAGGGTGTAGAAGAAGCAGGAGACGTGGTCCATATTCTGAAGACGACAGATGCAGGATCAAAAGAATGTTCCCCGGGCATAGGCACTGACTTTGTGAGTGCTCCGGGACTGGGGCTGGAGCACCCACGGGGAAAAATTGGTGGGTGCTCTGCACCAACCGACAGCCAAGCTCCCCTCCCCACAGCCTCACCCCACGTCACCTCCACCTCCTCCCCTGAGCGCTTCTCCATCTACCTTCCAGCACTTGCTGCTGCAGAACAGCAAGCGTAACAACCTCCGGGAGGGAAGGGGGGAGGAGCAGGAAAGCAGCGTGCTCAGAGGAGTAGGCGGGGAAGAGGCAGGGCCGGAGCAGGGATTTGGGGAAGAGGTTGGAATAGGGGCAGAGAGGGGGTGGAGTTGGGGCAGGGACTTTGTGGAAGGGGTTGGTATGGAGGCGGGGCAGGGGTGGGGCAGGGTGGAGTTGCGGTGGGGCTGAGGGCAGAGAGGAGGGGGTCGAGCACACACCAGCACCAGCAGAAGTCGGTGCCTATGGTGCTGGGCCCAACAGCCCTCAAGGGCCCAGAGCTCCTCACACTTCTCCCAGCAGTGGGAGAGTGGTAGAGGGGAGATATGTAAGCCTAGGCTCATTAAGGTGTCGTTCCCTGTAGATTTGGAAGGGTTGCTATAGGTTAATTGGAGCACCTGCAGTCAATTAAGGCCCTGTGAAGAACCTAATAAAAACCCTGCTTCAGGGAGACAGGGTGGTGTGAGTAAGGACTGGAGTTTAGTGATTTGTTGCTGACAATTGAAAGACTGGAGAACTGGAGGAAGGGAGATCCCAGGGAGACTCCCTCCCACAGCGTCAAGTACCAGATTTCCCCAAAACATGCCTCCATTAGAAGCTGCTTAGTCAATGAGCTTGACTGTCCCATTCTCCTGCTTTGATGCTTTCTACTACATAATACTAATCTAGAGAACTAGAAGAATTCTTCTGCCAGCTCTGCCTTAAGTAAATTTCTGCCTCAAGGGATAATCCCTGAAATCCAACCACCAGTAGACAAAGGGTGGCACTATTGTAGTCCCTAATCAAGATAACTTTGTCAACAAGACCAACACATGAGTCTCTGACACCACTTACTATAAAAAACCACGTAATAATTCACACAGGTATTTAAAGACACTGTCAAATCTTTCCCCAAACAACTCCAAGAAAAGCTCTATAATCTCATCCTCTCTCAAACCCTCCCCATGGAACTTCTACGTGCTTCCCAAGATACCCAAACGGGGGAACCCAGGCAGACCTATCGATCTGGCCCTGCCACTCTCACTCAAGCAATATCAGGACTCATAGAAACCATCCTCAATCCGCAAACTTCCTCCAAACACTTCCAAGTTTCTCCAGAAACTCTGCAACATTAACAACCTCCCACAGAACACCATCCCTGCCACCATGGATGTCACCTCCCTATACACCAGCATCTCTCACCATGATGGCAGCACTGCCTGCCTCAAATACTTACAAAATAATGTAATGCTCTAAGAAATGTACCCAATATATACAGCCAAACTCACCCATTTTATCCTCACCCACAGCAATTTCATATTTAATCACAAACACTGTCCAAATGAGGGGGATAGCTGTGGGTATTAGGATGGCTCCCCAATATGCCAGCCTCTTCATGGGCCAACTTGAGGTATGTTCTGGAAAAATGTACCACAAAATCAATATTATACCCTGGACGAACGACTTACTCCCTCAGATTTCCACCACAACTTCAACAGCTACCACCCATCCAGGAAATTCTCTCTAGAACACTCCCACACCAGCATCAACACAGAGAAGGACCAGGATATCATATAGGAAGATGTGGATGACCTTGTAAACTGGAGTAATAGTAATAGGATGAAATTTAATAGTGAAAAGAGCAAGGTCATGCATTTAGGGATTAACAACAAGAATTTTGGTTATAAACTGGAGACACATCAGTTGGAAGTAACAGAGGAGGAGAAGGAACTTGGAGTACTGGTTGATCACAGGATGACGACTATGAGCCACCAATCGGAACTGGCTGTTAAAAAAGCGAATGCGGTTTTAGGATTCATCAGGTGACGTATTTCCAGTAAAGATAAGGAGGTGTTAGTACTGTTCTACAAGGCACTGGTGAGACCTCATCTGGAATACTGTGTGCAGTTATGGTCTCCCATGTTTAAGAAGGATGAATTCAAACTGGAACAGGTACAGAGAAGGGCTATTAGGATGAACTGAGGAATGGGAAAACTGTCTTATGAAAGGAGACTGAAAGAGCTTCCCTCATTCAGCCTAACCGAAAGAAGGCTGAGGGGAGATACGATTGCTCTTTATAAATATATCAGAGGGATAAATATCAGGGAGGTAGAGGAATTATTTAAACTTAGTACCAATGTGGACACAAGAACAAATGGATATAAACTGGACACTAGGAAGTTTAGACTTGAAATTAGATGAAGGTTTCTAACCATTAGAGGAGTGAAGTTCTGGAACAGCCTTACAAGGAGAGTAGTGGGGGCAAAAGACATATCTGGCTTCAAGACTAAGCTTGATAAATTTATGGAGGGGATGGTATGATGGGATAGCCTAATTTTGGCAATTAATTGATCTTTGATTATCAGCAGGTAAGTATGCCCAGTGGTCTGTGATGGGATGTTAGATGGGGTGGGGTCTGAGTTGCTACAGAGAATTCTTTCCTGGGTGCTGGCTGGTGAGTCTTGCCCACATGCTCAGGGTTTATCTGATCACTATATTTGGGGTTGGGAAGGAATTTTCCTCCAGGGAAGATTGGCAGAGGCCCTGGAGGTTTTTCGCCTTCCTCTGCAGCAGGGGGCACGGGTCACTTGCTGGAGGATTCTCTGCACCTTGAGGTCTTTAAACCACGATTTAAGGACTTCAATAACTCAGACATAGGTTGGGGGTTTGTTACAGGAGTGGGTGGGTGAGATTCTGTGGCCTGCGTTGTGGAGGAGGTCAGACTAGATGACCATAATGGTCCCTTCTGACCTTAAGTCTATGAATCTATGAATCAACTGCCTGGACAATGCAATTAGCTTCAGTAATGGAAACCTACAAACAAGAATACATGAGAAACCCTCAGATCACCACACTTACCTCCAGAGATCCAGCAACCACCCAGACAAACCGAGAAATCTGGTCTACAGCCAGGCACTCAGATACCACAGAATGTGCTCTGAAAAGAAAGTCCCGGGATACACATCTAAACACTCTTAACACCGTCTTCACTAAACAAGGACATGACACCAGAGATGTAGATCACATCATGGAAAGGGCCACTAAATACCCAGGGAGAAACTGCTTCAATACAGAAAACAAAAGAAAAAAAACACTAACTACACACCCCTAGTTGTCATCAATCATCCCTCACTGGAAACCATACACGGAGCATCATCAAACAGTTACAGCCAAAATTGATGGGGACCACATCCTGTAAAATCATGAACCCCTCTTCTGGCCTTGAAACAACCCCTCCAACCTCACCAACCTCGTCATCAGAAGCCAACTCCCCACAGACTAGGACACACCAACTCACAGCGGCAGCAGACCCTGCTGGAACCAGAGATGCAAAACCTGCAGATGCAGCTCCACTGTTACGATGATCAATATCACCCCCACAACACACCTTTTAAAACTAATGGGTCCTACACATGCCTATCACAGCATGTGGTGTACCTCATCCAGTGCATTAAACGTGCCAGTAACAACTATGTGGGTGAAAGCAGACAATCAGTATTCTCTTGAATGAACTCGCACAGAAAAATAATAGAGAAAGCCACCTTATCACCTGTAGGTGAACACTTTTCACAAAGCGATCACTCCATATCTGATCTTTCAATACCCATTCTCAAAGGAAATCTGCACAACACCTACAAATGAAAAGCCTGGGACTTAAATTTATAATGTGCTAGATGCTAAAACCATGGATTTAACAGGGACACTTGTTTCATGGCTAGTTACAGACATGTAACCGATACCTACCTGCTAATTCTTAATGGCCTACTTCAAAATTTTTTACATAATCTAACTCATCCCCCCTCATTTCAAGTGTCCTCCTACAACATGCATCACCCCTTATGCTTAACAGTCTGTCCCAACTTGTATTTACCTCAGGGCTTGCCAACACTACAGGTTATGTCAGTATAAATCATATCACTCAGGGGTGTAAATAAGCCACCCCCTCCAAGTGACATAAGTTACACCAGCCTCAGTGCCTGAGTGGACAGTGGGAGAGCTTCTCCTGCTGATACAGCTACTACCTTTCACTGAAGTGGTTTTGTTATGCTGACAGGAGAGCTCTCCCCTGTGGACACAGAGAGTTTCACCAGATGCCCTGCGCTGCTGTAGTGCTTCTAATGTAAAAGCCCTCAGACACTCCCATTTCCTTTCCTTGACCCATTAGCTCAAAAACTTGTATCTTCCACTAACAGAAGCTGATCCAGTAAAAGATATCACTACACCTATTTTCTCTCACACACATCCTGGGAACAATATGGCTAAAACAAGGCTGCAAGCAAAAAATTAGAAGTTGATATTGTCTCTTTTAACATACAAGGTTAAAGTGCCCAAACAGAATTGTTGTGGGAATTGTTGCCACAGTTAAATTTCCCAACCTTTGCGGGATGGAAAAATTCTCTCAGTCAGTGCAGTGAATACATTCTTCTGTGTCCCCAAGCAAACACATTGGCAGTTTATGTGAATGTGCAACTTGATGCTCAGAGTGACATCAACACACCAGTATATAAACTGCACTGATGCTTCCAGGGATCCCAGCAGTGCCCAACACATTCAAACATGCTGTCTTATATCCTAAGTAGCTGTCTATTTCAAGACCCGGTGGCCTAGATCTGGAATCCACATCTTGGTGTGCAGTAAAGAATGACACATAACGTACTGTGCTGGGCTTCCTCTCCTCCGTTGGGTGAGCTGCAGGTGGGTGGGGCTTGAGAGACACACTGGTGGAAGAGAGTGAAATTAAGTGTTGATTTGAGTGGTGTCCCCTGTTGCCATTGCTAGGGGAGGCACTGCCGTGTTAGGGTCCCAGGCCCAGATCCTCAAAGGTGTTTAGGAAGCCAGTGGGAGTTAGGGCCCTGGATACCTTTGAGGATCTGGGCACTAGACACAGTCTTAGTTGGATGGTTAGATAATGTGGTCCACTCTTGACTCATTCCCTTGAACAGCGCTGGTATTAAACTGTGTCAGAATTGCAGGATGGTGAAGAAATGAACCCATGCTGGCAAAGAGAAACACGGCTCAGTGAGCAACTGCCACAGCTATAACCAAAAAGGCCAACATGGAGCAGGCCAGGTCATAGTCACCCCCATCCTCAATTTCTATCCCAGAAGAGCAAGTTGAGGATTATTCCTGCTGTCTGGAATTCACATATCACTCAGGTGAGAGTCCTCAGGTTGTGCACACGGAGTTTCTGGTAAGAGTCTGCATCACTGAAAAGCAGCATGTCACCCGCTCGCACTCTCTCCTAGGACATCCCCCAACCCCAACTCCTGAACTGCACTGCCGACATTTTCATCTTCACAGTCGATATCCATCTCCACTTCATTATTATCCACCATCACCCTGCAAGCTTCCTTCAGCTATCTCCCACAGGTCAGTATCCCGCCCCATGCCCTTCCCATGGCTGGTAACAACAATCACCAGCATAGCATTCCGCTGACAGTCTCCCTCCCCCAGCACCATCTATGCCTGTCCCTCCCCACTCCACAGCTGGACCCAGGATGCCAAGGGATCCCACCCCAGGCCCAGTTCTGCTACCACATGGGTCTCGGCCAGAATCTCAAACTGCTTTTGCACTCCTTGTCAACAAGAACAAGGCCATGAGGTGGGAAAGATTGGGCTTGAAATGGGAGCATGCAAGAGGCCTCACATGTAGGCCTTGCTGGGGTCAGCAAGGCCCACATGACCAATTACATTCAAAGTAGGGTGGACTAGGCCATCTCAGCCTTGGCTGTAAGGTTGGAATGGAATAGCAGATGCAGGACCTCCTCAGGATCTGATGACAGCTTCATGGACTGTTCTAGAAAGTGGGGTTTGAGCTTTGCAACTTGCAACTTACTCAGTTTGCCTGTCACTTTTGCTACGTAGCACATCTGCTAGGTGTGTGTGCCTCTGCCCACCCAGTGGCCCAGGTAAGGGATCTTTGCTGCACCAGCCTACACTTTGGCACCTGGAGTGTGAGGCCTGCCTCACTGAGGCTTCTCAATACCTTCCCCACCTGTGCTTTGTGCTCCTCCCTGGTGTTGCTAAATATAGTTGTAACCCCTCTGCCAGGCTGAAACGATAGCAGCAAGGGCCAGGTCCCTTCCCCACAACGTAATGCAAACCAGCTCGAGCCCCCACCCAGTGACCTGGGAAAATCTTACACACACCCCTGGGCGCCTCAAGGAGGCAATACTTCCCCTCTCACAAGCACAGACTCTTGGTGTAGCAGAAAAGGTTTAATCACATGAGATAAACAACAAGCATTAAATTGGGAAAATACCTCAATTAGAGTTCATAGGTCAAACCGTGAGCAAAGACCCACCCCAGCAAATTGGGCCATGTCCTTCTCTCTGGGCCCTTGAGTCCAGCAACCCCCCACATCACCCACAGTCCCAAAAGTCCCACAATCCAAAAGTCTCTGGCCTGGTCCACACTAGGACTTTAATTCGAATTTAGCAGCGTTAATTCGAATTAACCGTGCACCCGTCCACACCAGGAAGCCATTTAATTCGACATAGAGGGCTCTTTAGTTCGAATTCTGTACTCCTCCCCGACGAGGGGAGTAGCGCTAAATTCGACATGGCCATGTCGAAGTAGGCTACGTGTGGACGGAAATCGACCTTAGTAGCTCTGGGAGCTATCCCACACTGCACCACTCTGTTGATGCTCTGGACAGCAGTCCGAGCTTGGATGTTCTGATCAGCCACACAGGAAAAGCCCCGGGAAAATTTGAATTCCTTTTCCTGTCTGGCCAGTTTGAATCTCATTTCCTGGTTGGACATCGGGGCGAGCTCAGCAGCACCGGCAACGATGCAGAGCTCTCCAGCAGAGGAGTCCAGGCAATCTCTGAATAGAAAGAGGGCCCCAGCATAGAATGACTGGGAAGTCTTGGATCTGCTCAATGTGTGGGGCGAGGAGTCTGTGCTTTAGGAGCTGCGCTCCAAAAAACGGAATGCAAAGACCTACGAGAAGGTCTCCAAAGCCATGACAGACAGAGGATCCAGCCGGGATACAACGCAGTGCCGCCTGAAAATCAAGGCTACCAGAAGACCAAAGCGGCAAACGGACGCTCCGGAGCCTGCCACCACTGCCCCACCAGTGAACGTGGACTCTGACGATGGGATAGTGTCGACGGCCAGTTCCTCGGCGATGTTCGCGGACGGGGAAGATGAGGAAGGGTTTGTGGAGGACGAGGCAGGCGACAGCGCTTACAACGCTGGTTTCCCCAACTGCCAGGATCTCTTCATCACCCTCACGGAGAGCCCCTACCAACCCTCCCCGACCGTTAACCCGGACCCTGAATCAGGGGAAGGATCAGTCGGTAAGTGCTTTAAGCATGTAAACTTTTATTATTAATGGAACAGGAATCTGAACCATGTGAAAAGGAGGTATATATATATGGGGATAGAACAGAAATCCTCCTGGGAGATCTCCACGAAGCTCTCCTGGAGGTAATCGAAAAGCCTCCGCAGGAGGTTCCTGGGGAGAGCTGCCTTATTGGGTGCTCCGTGGTAGCACACCTTTCCGCGCCAGGCTTTCATGAGGTACTCAGGGAGCATTGCCTCCCTGAGCACGGCTGCATAGGCCCCTGGTTTGTGCCGGCTTTCACGCAGCATGCGCTCTCTATCTCCTTCAGTGACCATCCTCAGGGTGATCTCGCTCGGAGACTCCTGCATCTAATTAGGGGAATTACTGCAATGTTATGCCTGGTCCAAAATATTTTTAAAAAATCTGCAGACAGACGGCGTAGCAGAGACTCAGCACGCTGCTGCGTGACAAGCGTAACGGAAAGCCAAAGAATCAAATGGACGCTCATGGAGGGAGGGGGGACTGAGGACGCAAGCTATCCCACAGTTCCTGCAGTCTCCGAAAAGCATTTGCATTCTTGGCTGATCTCCCAATACCTGTACGGTCAAACACATTGTCCGCGGCGGTTCAGGGCATAGCTCGTCAATGTACCCCCCTCCCCCACCCCCAGAAGGAAATGGAAAAAAAATCGCCTCTTGACTCTTTTAAATGTCACCCTATGTGTACTGAATGCTGCTGGTAGACGCGATGCTGTGGCACTGTACTGTAGCATCTTCTCCCCACCCCCGCCTCATGGGTGGCTGATGGTGCAATAAGACTGATATCCGTCATCATCATCATCATCAGCCTTGCTGTAGATGGTGTAGTGCAATATGACTGGTACCCGTCCTCGTCATCAGCCCATAAGTAGACGGCCTGCTAACTGTCTTCATCATAGCAACAGGGGGCTGAGCTCCATCAGCCCCCGCCCTTCATGTGTAAAGAAAAGATTCTGTACTGCCTGGACTGTCATAGCAGCAGGATGCTGTTTTCCTCTCCCCCACACTGCTTAATGTCCTGTCTGGACAATCATAGCAGCTGGAGGCTGCCTTCCCCTCATTTCATTTCAGTAACAAGTCACTGTTTCTTATTCCTACATTCTTTATTACTTCAGCACACAAATCAGGGGACACTGCAACGGTAGCCCGGGAAGGCTGGGGGAGGAGGGAAGCAACAGGTGGGGTTATTGCAGGAGCACCCCCTGTGAATGCCATGCAGCTCATCATTTCTGCATAATCTGACATGGAGCGGCTGTGCTCTCTGGTTCTCTGAAACACTAGATCTCTACTACACTAGCCCCATATTCTATACAGGAATTATTCTATTTTTAGATACCATAAAGGAAGGATTGACTCAGGGAGTCATTCCCAGTTTTGTCTTTTGTGCCCCCGGCTGATCTCGGCCAGGGGCACCTATGACAGCAGCAGAAGGTATAATGCAATACGGCTGGTAACCATCATTACCTTGCCAATTTACAATGGCATGGTAGATGGTACAATATGGCTGATAACCATCTCTGCTGTCATGCAAAAGCAAATGAATGCTGCTGTGTAGCTCTGCTGAATCGCCTCTGTCCGCGGCATCTAGTACACATACGGTGACAGTGACAAAAGGCAAAACAGGCTCTATGGTTGCCACGCTATGGCGTCTGCCAGGGTAATCCAGGGAAAACGGGCTCGAAATGATTGTCTGCCGTTGCTTTCCCAGAGGAAGGAATGAGTGACTACATGTACCCAGAACCACCCGCGACAAGGAAATTTGCATCATCAGGCACTGGGATCTCAACCAGGAATTCCAAGGGTCAGGGGAAACTGCAATGGGGTGGAACAGGGGCAGAGTTTATGCTTTCCGGATTGCCTGCAGCAGGAGTGCTCACGAGATAGGTGCTGTGCATGCTCTTGTTCACAGACACAGACTAGACTGTGTTCATTGTTCGCAAAAATGTATCTTTGCAAGGAATTCACTCCCTTTTTCCCATCACACAGCTTCGACTGTCTCCAGACCTGCCACAGCATCCCCCTCACAGAGGCTGGCAAAGATTAGGCGGCGAAAGAAAAAGACACGGGATGAGATGTTCGCTGAACATATGGGCTGCTCCCAAGCCGAGGCGGACCAGCAGAGCCAGTGGAGGGAGACCCTCTCTCTGTACCAGCGCTCACACAGCGAATGGGAGGAGAGGTGGCGTGAGGAAGACAAGCAGGCGACTCCAACGCTGCTTGGACTAATGAGGGAGCAAACGGACACGCTCCGGCGCCTTGTGCATGTTCTGCAGGACCGCAGGCAGGAGGACATAGCCCCCCTGCAGTGTATCTGCAACCGCCCTCCCCTGCCACAAAGTCCCATACCCCCCTCACCCAAAATAACCAGAAGGAGGGGCGCCGGGAGGCGTTAAAACTGTCACTGCACTCCAGCAGAGTGCTCAAGTACCTAAAAGCTCTCATACCCTAAATTTTGAGAAGTCCTTCCCTTCCAGACTCACCCAAGCTCCAATCCCAGTTTCATCCCCTAACTGTCTAGTTAATTATTAAAAATACTTTGCTGTTAATTACTGTTTCTGTCATGCTTTTTTAACAGAAGACTGTGTTTGAAGGGGCGGGGTGGGGAAGGGGGTTGGTAATTGCATAGGACGGTCACCTTTACCAGGGTACAGACACGGGGGCAGGATCAGCAGCAGGTCACACACACAGTGCAGTCAGTAGGCACCCTGGTCGGTATGGGAGGTGGTTTCCAGGTTCTGTGTGGGTGGGGGGGGACGTGACTTTGTAGCGGGGGAGGGCGGTTACAGATCTTATGCAGCGGTCCTTGTCCTGGTATCCGTCCTCCTCCGCCACAAGGTCACATAGCCCCCGCACACGGAATCCCAAAAAGGAGGGATGGCAGGCTCCGTTGAAACAACCAGTCCGGCACTGCGGACCGCTCTAGGAGCAGGAGCCTGTCATTCCTCGAGTTCAGAGGTGGTCTTTACATCACCGCACACCCTACCCAGCACAGTCTGCGTCCCAGTTTCAACCCTTTAACGCAAAGTCATTAATAAAGAAACCTTTCTTAAGTAACAATGGAACATGTATTTTATTTTTACACGTGTGTTGGAAGTGGGGGAAACGGGGTATGTAACTGCAGAGGATAGTCAACAGTAACCGGGTAAAGAAACAGGGGCAGGTTCAGCTTCTCTGTAAAGAAACTGAACAGTCACAGGTCACGCTGCTCGCTGCTCGCTGGTACTTGAAGAGTTCCTTGTCACTGTCCAAGACGCCTGTATAGGGCTTCATGAGCCAGGGCATTAGCGGGTAGGCTGGGTCCCCAAGGATCACTATAGGCATCTGCACATCCCCAACAGTTATTTTGTGGTCCGGGAAGAAACTACCTTCCTGCAGGTGTCTAAACAGACCACAGTTCCTGAAAACATGCGCGTCATGAACCTTGCCTGGCCACCCGACGTTGATGTTGGTAAAACGTCCCCTATGCTCCACCAGTGCTCGCAGCACCATTGAAAAGTAGCCCGATTTCTCAGCAGCTGACTGTGGAAGAGGTGGACGATAAGGTGCGAGGAGTTGAAAACGGCCATAACTGCAGCGGGCTCCATGCTCGCAGTGCTGTGGCATCCGCGCTGTCACTGACCAGAAAAGTGCACGAACAGATTGCCCGCAGGCGCTTTCGGGGAGGGAGGGACGGCGTGATTGACGGTTCAATGATGACAGTTACCCAAAACCACCCTCGATACATTTTTTCCCCCAGCAGGCATTGGGGGCTCTACCCAGCATTCCAATGGGCAGTGGGGACTGCGGGAACTGTGGGATAGCTTCCCACAGTGCACCGCTTCCAAAGTCGACGCTGGCCCCATTAGTGTGGAATCACAAAGTCGAATTAGTGTCCTTAGTGTGGATACACAAATTCGACTTCGTAAGGTCGATTCCACAAATTCGAATTAAGTTGAATCGAACTACTCTTGTAGTGTAGACATACCCTCTGTCCCGGGTCAGTGCAGCCCCAGAGTTCAAGAGTCTCTCTGCAGAGGTCCCCCTCCCCAGCCTGGGTAGAAGGGGCACCTTACGTGGTTCGGGGCCAACTGCCCTGCCTCTTCATGGGGTTCTGCTTCCACTAGTCGTCTCCGCAAACAGCTCAGCTCTGCTGGCTCTGTGGGCTGCTCCGCTTTGCCAGCTGCTCTGGTCCACCAGCTGTCCCGTGATCTGCTCCGGCCATCCTCGCGAGCTGCTCGGCTCCACTCACCCAGTGGCTGCACAAACTGCTCCACTCCGCTCTGCCAGCTGCTCTGCTCCATGGTCTTGCTTCAGGCTCCCCCACTCATTAGCACAGTACTCTCAGCTCAGCAAGTCCAGCTCTTCAGTGATTTCAGCTCTCAGTGATTTCAGCTCATAGTAGGGGAGCCCCAGTGCCAGTGAGTTCAGCTCAGTAACCTGTATCTAGATTCTTAAGGGAATCAAAAAGTTAACTCTGACATTCCACAGTGGAGAGAGGCATAGGTGGAACTGGTGCTTCTGGCTCACACAAGGAGCCTGCATCACCAAGTACAGATATCTGTCCCCAGCCTCTCCCTCTTGACTGGGTTTTGGAACCCATGTCCCTTGTCTAGCAAGTGCTATTTAATTGATAATGAACCCCTCTATCATAAGACAGTTTTGTAGTTCCTCATTTACTTAATCGGGGTGACAACATTTTATTGCTCCTGCCCCAATAACAACGAAATTGGGGCTCCCACAGCTGTGAAAATAACCATCCCAGGCTGCTGTGGAGTATACTAAGTGGGGTGGGAGTGCCAATGCAAATAACTGAAATGCTAATACGAATACTTGAAACTTCTTTCTGCACTCCCCATAATCTACCACCAGATGTCAGGGTAGAGCTCATCCTGACTCTGCTTACATCGTGATGTCATCTACATAGCTGATAGCAAAGCCCTGGAACCCATGTAATACCTGATTAAGCAGCCTCTGGAATATGGCTCTTGCATTAATTAGAAGGATAGCACCTTAAATTCAAAACGTACAAAATCAGTAATGGATGCAAACTTCTCTTGTGGCTCCGTATCCAAGGATGTTTACCACCATCCCTTAGCTAAATCCATAGTAGCTGATTGTCACACCATATTTCATATATTATTTTTATAGTAATTTTTCTTGACATCAACACCCCAATTTTTATAAAGCATTGCATGTGCAAGGGCAGCTAAGGAGTATGCTACTTTGTAGAAACATTGATCCTGGAATCATTTCTTTCTTTTCATCCAGAGTATTGTGAATTCCCCATAAAACTTTTGACACAGATATTAACCAGTTTTATCTGAGATTACCTGGGGAGTATTTCCCAGAATAGAGGAGTCCTGAGGAAGTCACAGTGGGTATGTCTCAAGATACCTTTTTGTGTCACAGTTCCGCCGAGTTCATTTGAGTCTTAGTTACTTATTTTCCATAATCTTGATATGGGGTAGGAAACAGCTTTTGCAGGAGCTAATATTAACTAACATGGTGTTTGGTACATATGGATATCGGCATATGTTGCTTTTTTATGTCTGTTTCCAGAATTTCTCTGATTCATTTCAGAATAGCAGCCGTGTTAGTCTGTATCCGCAAAAAGAACAGGAGTACTTGTGGCACCTTAGAGACTAAGGTGCCACACAAAAGCTTATGCTCAAATAAGTTTGTTAGTCTCTAAAGTGCCACAAGTACTCCTGTTCTTTTTTCTGATTCATTTATATGTCATATTGTTTATATTACATCAGCAAAAGGGGGCGCTTTAATACCAACTTTTCAATACATATTAACCTAACTTACAACAGAGATCAAGATAAGTATACAGAAAAAGAAATAAGATGGACCACTCAAAGAACAGCTAAACAGACACCACATGCCAATTAATCTCTTCTTCCTGAATGGCTCAGCAGTGATCATTTTTTCCGCTCTCAGCTGCAGCCTGAGTGCTGGCATTTACATGTGAGATATGATTAGCGAGCATTACTCACCAATTTCAAACATTAGTTGAAAACAATAATGTGGCAAGTGAGCCAGTCATGTACTAGAATTTGTCTTGTGTATGTAACAATATTTCCTTACCATTGAATACTATGTTTTACAATGCATGGAGGCCAAGATCATATGAACATCATTTCCCCGCTTTAGGAATATAGACAGTACAGAGTATAATACACACATACACATGGCCTGCATTCTTTTACTAAATCTGAAAAAGGTCTGCAGAATAGGTGACCCAACTTCCTTGGGTTCCTCTTAGAATACAGAACATTCCTGACTTCAGAATTTGAGCCACAAATTAGTTCCGCCTTATTCTGAAATCTCATTACACCAACAAACGAAGAAGGGTTCTTCTTTCTCTTCCTTCTGTTAATCCCGTCAAATGGGGTCCACTCTACAAGTCTTCTCCCTCCAAAGTGCCATCTCCTCTCTCACACTACATGCTAACAAGCTTTCCTTTATGATGACATCTCACCACTTCTTGTTGGGTCAGTCTCTGCCTTTTCCCCCATCAATCTTGATCTGTTGGACTGTTTTACCTATATAGTTGTCAGGACTGGGCTGTACATGACCAAATCATCTGAGCCTCCATTCCCTCATTTCTTTTGTTTATGGATGTTACTTTGAGCAAGTCTGTAACACACACATTCTCCATGTAGTCTTTCTTGCTTATGCCACTTCTCCATCTCAGCATTTGAATTTCTGTGGATCATTTGCTCGTTGTTGCCCAACACTGAGTGCCATACATTAAAACTGGAAGGACCACCGTTTTGTAGACTTTCCTTACTAATCTTATTGGTTTCTTCCTGTCACATTCTGCACCGCTTATCTCTTTCCATTAGAGCCAGGCATTTATTATCCTAGCTCTACTATTCTCCTTCACTTCCCCAGATTCTGGAACCCAGATACTTGAAACTTTGCATTTTCAGTCCTGTCTGCCAATCTAGTTTCAAGGAGAATTCTTCAGTGTTCACATTACTGAAATTACACACGGGGCCACCCAGAGGATTCCGGGGGCCCAGGGTCTTTGGCGGTGGGGGGCCCCCGCTTCAGCGGTAAGTCGGCGACGGGGGGTCCTTCCATTCCGGGACCCACTGCCAAAGTGCCCCAAAGACCCACGGTGGGGACCCCCCGCTGCCGAATTACTGCCGAAGACCCAGCTGCACTCCGGCGGCGGGTTCAGCTTCGGCGGTAATTCGGCGGTGGGGGGGGTCTTTCTGTCCCAGAGAGGAAGGACCCCCCACCAGCGAAGACCGGGAGCAAAGAATCTCCGGAGGCCCGGGCCCCGCGAGAGTTTTCCGGGGCCCCCGGAGCAAGTGAAGGACCCTGCTCCAGGGCCCCCGAAAAACTCTCGTGGGGGCCCTTGCTGGGCCTGGGGCAAATTGCCCCACTTGCCCCCCCCCTCTGGGCGGCCCTGATTACACATCCTATACTGTTTTTCCTCTGCTTATTTTGAGCTCATGTCTTTCTAACACAGCTCTCCATTTATCAAGATCCTCTCCTCACTGCATAGAATTTCATTTTCAAACAACATGCACCAAAGTGCCTCCTTCTGTATGTTTCTTGTGAGGGTATCTAGGACCAGGATACACAAGGGCTCTATGCTGATCCCTTATGCACTCCAACCTTTAATGATAGTTCATGGGTTTCAGCACCAGAAGTTCTGACTGTTGGTGTTGCACCTACATATATGGCTTCAATAAGCCACACAAAGTCTGCACAATCTTCCTCCTCATGCACCACCAGATGACTTCTCCTGGAACTCAGTCAGAGGCTTTTTCCAGATCCATGAACTTCATGTGAATACTTTCCCGCTGCCAGAACCAATTCCAAGCCCAGCTGAAAAAAGGGGGGGTTGGCATCAGGTTGGCAGCAAAAATTTACATAAATTGACACTATGAGTCCTGAAACGAATCAAGAAAATGAGGGGTATTCTAGAAACGATGCATAGTGCCCCGACCCGTGTGTGGTGGAAAGTTGGCCAGGGCTATGGTACAGCTTTGGACGTGTGCAGTTAAAGAAGCTACCCCAGAAAACTAAGATCGGACTGGCAAGTTGGAATGTCGGCACACTAACTGGCTGTAGCCTGGACCCAGCGGAGACACTGAAGAGGAGGAAGGTACAGATAGCACACATCCAGGAAACAAAACAGAAAGAGGAAAAGGCCAAAGAAATTGACGAAGAATACAAAATACTGTGGGGGCTCCAGCTTAAGACATGGAGTAGGCATAGCCCTTGAGAGTAAAATAAAGGAAAGAGAGACTGACGGTAAATAGAATCAAGTTAAGGATAGTCAAGCTGGCTTTTGAATATGGCTTGCTAAACATAGTAAGTGCATATGCATCCCAGTCTGGCTGTGGGGAAGATGAGAAGACAAGTTTCTGAGAAATGTTAGACACTGCAAATTCCAGGAAATAGTTATCAGCGCCCACTTAAATGGACGTGTTGGAAGAGACAGGCATGGAAATGAAGTGCTATTAATACAAATCTCAGGAATTTCTGAATCCTCCTTTGTAATCAGGGTTAAAAATGTCCTCTCAGTCAGTAAGTTCCTTCTCCTCACCCCAATATGCTCCGGATCTTGGCAGCACCATTTCTGCGGGATGGATACTGAAATGAAGTTTGTTTTCCAACAATGCTTTGTACCCTATATATCCCCGGGTTTTCTAGCCCATTAAATCCACAGTATTAAACCTCAATCTTTCCCTGCTCCTGATGAGAGCTTCATAAAGCCTCCTGCTTTCTCTCATAGCCAGTTGCATTTTCTGACTTTCCAGATATTTCACAACACATTTCACTCCATTTCCATTGAATCCATTTCACTCTGTGCCACATCAAATCATAGCAGCTACAGCAGCACACCACCTTACATCCCTTTTCCATACTGCAAATCTTTCAAACTCTTGGGAGAAATTTTCAATGCAAGTTAGATTCCTAACTGCCATTTGTTCTTTGAAAAATCCCCTCTTGTATGTCCTTCAAAACTTATTTTTACCATAGTTGCTATTTGCTGGGGTCAAAGTTTTCAAAAGTGACTGCCTAAAGTTCAGCTCCTAAGTCTATACTTAGGTAGTGTCATGGTTACAGGGCTAGTTGCACCTCTGTTGCCTTTCTGGTCTCTCTGAATGCACCCCTCCCTCAGGCCTTAGGCTTCTTCTCCTTACCTGCTTCTCAGGGGAATCTTATGATTCTTCCACTCAATGTCTACACTTCGAGCTGGAGGTGCAATTCCCAGCATGAGGAGACATACCCGGGCTAGCTCTGATTGAGCTAGCATGCTACAAATATAGCATCACCTTTCTTCAACCAGTTAATAAATAATACTACTTAGCTCTTATATAGCACTTTTAATCTGCATTTTAATGGCAGCTGGTCTGTCAGGGAGATTGCCCTTTCTTGGGGCTGTGAGGAAGATGGCCCTTATAAATAAAACAATCCAAATCAACACATACATTTTCAACAACAGCTAAGAAAACAGAGCAAAACTCCTGCTAAATACACCCTGTACCTTCTGTAGAAATATTATCTGTTTAGAAGTGCCTATGTGGTTTCAATGCCTTACAAGGACTTTTGGTTAAGATCTGGTGAAGAAGCACTCTCATATCTGACATTTCCTCTATGGAGAACTATATCATATCCTTGCAGGGGAATGGATTTGATTGCCTAGGAAATGCTTCTATTTCAAATGACTATGAGCCTATTTCTTTTCACTTTTTCAAGTTTGCTCCTGTGTTGTAAACCTCCATCTTTAGTTCCCTATAATAATAGGAGATAAACCTATCTCCTAGAACTGGAAGGGACCTTGAAAGGTCATTGAGTCCAGCCCCCTGCCTTCACTAGCAGGACCAAGTACTGATTTTTGCCCAAGAGCCTTAAGCGGCCCCTTCAAGGATTGAACTCATAACCGTGGGTTTAGTAGACCAATGCTCGAGCCACCGAACTATGCCTCCCCCACCCAACAATAATGTGTTTGTTCTTTACAATGTATTGAGTAACACTGTCATTCTGTAACAGGGCTAGAAGAAATTCTAATTCTTATACTGCTCTATGTCACAGTTGTACTGGTTACACTCCCTTTTCTCTTCAGCTCACAACAGATACTATGGGCATGAGTCTCTAGTCACTTACATGGAATTCACGCCTGCGTAAATCCGTCGATTTCAATGGAACTTCGCCTGTTTTACACTAGTGTAAGTGAGAGGAGAACCAGGCCTCTTCTTTGGGATACTGAGGAGGGCGGGAACTCTAGAAAAGGAATTGATATTTTAGACAAGATTTTTCAATGCATTCTATTCATTGGTATGGGAAACATTACTTTGTAGCCTATAAAAAAAATTTAAAAAATTGAGAGAGGCTCTTCCAAAGAGCCGGTAAAAGTAAGTCAGCTCATCAAGCTTAGTCCTGCTGCTCTGATAACTGGAGAGGCTCAGAGGTTTGTTCTCATGAGGAAGGCTTTTGAACACCCGCAAGTGCAAGAACTCCTCATTGCCAACATGGACCTGAAAGGTAAGAAGAAAGAGACAGTAAGTTCCATGGAATAAAAGCCTTCCAGGGACAGGACATTTTAGCGTGTGTGTGTTTTGGGTTGGGGGAAGGGAAGAGGGGGCCGAGGAGGGGCTGTCTTCTTGTTGGGGCACAGATTAGGAGTCATGAGCTCACTCCCTGGCTGTTTCACACATTCATCATGTGGCCTTGGGGCAAGTCACTCAGGCACACTCAGTTTCCCATCTGTAAAACAAGGATGATCAGACTTGTTTACCTGGCAGGGGTGGTGTTGATTTATTAATGCAGTGAGATGCTCTAATCTAATCTGGGACCACAAACACTAAAACGCCTTCATCATCATAACATGGTTGTTACATGGGGTCATTACAGGGAAGAGTGGCTCGTTTGGGTCCACAATAAACAAACATACAGTGGGTTTTTCCATCTCCTTCTCCAGGGACACAACCAGCAAGTCACCACCTGGGAACACTTTGTTCCCAGTTCCTTTTGCCACAATCCAGGGTCCCTCTTTCCAGGCCTCTTTGCCTGAGAGTGACCAGTCCTCCCACAGCCTTTCATTCAGGTCTTCACCCTGAGGACTCCCGCTCTTCCAGCATTCCACTCCTCCAGGCCAACCTGCCTGTCAGACCTACCCCTCTCCACTCAGGGGAATCCACCCTCCTGCAAGAATCCTCAACTTCTGGGCTCAACTTCCCCTGACTTGGCCAGTTCTTCCCCTTTTCCTGCCTGCTTTGGTCTCCTCTCACCAACAGCCTTCCTCCAAGCTCTTCATCAGCAGCTCATAGTTACTGCTCTCCTTCTAAACTCAGCTCTCTGCCAAGCAACTCCTGCCAGCTCTTCCTTGCTGCTTCCAGTTTCTCTCTCTGTGTGTGTCTGTCTCTCTCTCCCTGCCATGGTCTCAAACAGTTCTCACCTGCCAATCTTGAACACACACACACACACACACACACACACAGGTGATTGCAGTATATGTAGACCAGGGGTCTCAAACTCAAATGACCCCGAGGGCCGCATGAGGACTAGTGCATTGGCCCGAGGGCCGCATCACTGACACGCCCCCTTGCTGCCCCTGGCCCCACCCCCAATCCACCCCTTCCATGAGGCCCCGCCCCTGCCCTGTCTCTTCTCCACCTCCTCCCCTAAGCGCGCGCAGTTTTAATAAATATATACACTCAGTAATGCACCTCACTCAAAGGACAAAACACGCACTTAGATTTACTGCCTAAGGCTCTGGGAGGGAGTTTGGGTGGGGGAGGGGGTCTGGATGCAGGCTCTGTGCTCGATGCAGGCTCCAGGCTGCGGCAGGGGGTGGGGGTGCAGGCTTTGGGATGGAGTTTGGGGATAGGAGGGAGTGCAGGGGTGAGGGCTGTGGGGCTGAGGGCGAGGGGTACATGATGCAGGAGGGGGCTCAGGGCTAGGGAAGAGGGTTGGGCTGTGGGGTGAGGGCTGTGGATGAGGGGTTCATGATGCGAGGGGGCTCAGGGCTAGGGAAGAGGGTTGGGCTGTGGGGTGAGGGCTGTGGATGAGGGGTTCATGATGCGAGGGGGCTCAGGGCTAGGGAAGAGGTTTGGAGTGTGGGGTGAGGGCTGTGGATGAGGGGTTCATGATGTGGGGGTGCTCAGGGCTAGGGCAGAGGATTAGGGTGCGGGGGGATGAGGGGTTCATGATGTGGGGGCGCTCAGGGCTGGGGCAGAGGATTAGGGTGCGGGGGGATGAGGGCTCTGGCTGGGGCTGAGGATTTGGGTGTGGGGGGATGAGGGCTCTGGCTGGGGCTGAGGTAAGGGTGCAGGGGGCTGAGGGGTTCATGATGGGGGGGGGCTCAGGGCTGGGGCAGAGGTTTTGGGTGCGGGGGGAATGAGGGCTCTGGCTGGGGCTGAGGGTTTGGGGTTGGAGAGGCTCAGGGTAAGGGAAGCCTGCCTTGCCAGTACTGGCGGAGGGCAGGCACTAGGACCCTGCACCCTAATCCTCAGCCCCAGCCAGAGCCCTCATCCCCCCCCACCCGAATCCTCTGCCCCAGCCCTGAGCGCCCCCACATCATGAACCCCTCATCCCCCCGCACCCTAATCCTCTGCCCCAGCCCTGAGCGCTTCCCTTCCCCCCCCCCAGCCCGGCCCCGGCGGGTCCCGCTTCCCTTCCCCCGGCCCGGCGGGTCCCACTTTCCCGCCCCCCTTACCCGAGCGCGTCTCCGGCGGTCCCGCTCAGAGCCGCGTGGTGAGGGGGCAGGGCTGGGAGCTCCACGCCGAGCGCAGCGCTCAGCCCAGAGCTCCCAGCCCCGCCCCCTCCCCACGCGGCTTGGATTGGGGCGGGGCTCAGGCGCTCGGACGGAGACTCGGCGCTCTATGCGCCGAGGCTCCAGGAGAGGGGCGGAGGCGGGAGCCTCCGCTTTTCTCTTGGGGGCCCCTGCGGAGCTCCCCTGGGGAGCTCCGCGGGCCGCAGGGAAGAGCTCCGCGGGCCGCATGCGGCCCGCGGGCCGCATGTTTGAGACCCCTGGTGTAGAGCTTCTGATTGTAGCAAAGTCCCTCCAGCGGTAAGAAGCAGGATTGAAGACAAGATGGAGATGAGGCATCAGGCTTTTATAGTCTTTTCCAGGTGTAAGAACACCTCTTTGTTCTGACTGTGGAAAATTACAGCAAAATGGAGTTTGGAGTCACATGGGCAAGTCCCTGCATACTTTGTCGAGTCCCCATGAAGTCACGGGACCTCCTGGTCAACCTCCTCCTCGCCCTGGCCAAAATGGCCATCTATGCGACCAGGGAGAGGCGGTTGGCCAATGGAGACTCCAGCGACTGTGGGGCTTGTTTCCGATCCTTAGTCCATTCACGTCTCCGGGCGGAGTTCGTATGGGCGTCGTCCACTGGCTCCCTTGACGCCTTTGAGGAGCAGTGGGCGCTGTCCGGGGTTCTCTGCTCGGTGTCCCCGTCAGGCTCCCTTCTTATGACCCTTTGACCGCACTCCTGTCCCTGTTCTTTTATTGGTTGTCCCCCACAATTAGTTGGTTTCTGAGGTCCTGTAGATCCTCCCCTTAGGCTGGGGGGGGGAACCATTCGCATTGGGCTGGCTTCCGCCCGCCCAGTTTCCCGGAAACCCAATACGTACTTTGATGAGTCACATGGTGTTTCTGCCTTCTCTCAATGAGTCAGTTGTATAGCTGATGGTCCTTAATGGGCCATTAAGCAGGCTAGGCAGAGCTGACACCAACTTGTCTGGGATGTCACCCAGAAGTATAGCATAAGTTTGAGATACAGACAGTATAGAGCCAATACTTATAACTTTAAATACAAAAATGATACATGCATACAAATAGCATAATCTTAACCAGCAAACCATAACCTTGTCTTAGACACCTTATTTGACCCCCCCCCGCCCCCTTTATACCAGATTTGGTGCCACTACAAGACCTTGCTTGCAGCAGTTATCTATATGGTCCCAGCTTATGTCAATAACGTCACAGAATCGTGGTCACAAGAACATGTATAAAGAAATCTTCTCCCACAAGAAAGGTCACCACAGTCTCAGAGACACACAAGAAATGCCTAAGCACTATGGATGAGAAGCAATTTCAGGCCACACAACCTTACCAGTCACCCCTGCAGCAGGGTGGTAACCTCTGGGTGAGTTACAGAGGTCTTCAACTCTTCATATGAAGATTTTTCAAGTTACAGAAAATCTACCACTTATTCTAGTTCAAACCAGCAAGTGACCCGTGCCCCATGCTGCAGAGAAAGATGAAAAAAACCCAGGCTTCCTGCCAATCTGACCTGGGGGACAATTCCTTCAAGACTAAGGTGACCAGATGTCCAGATTTTATAGGGACAGTCCCGATTTTTGAGTCTTTTTCTTATATAGGCTCGTATTACCCCCCACCCCGTCCCGATTTTTCACACTCGCTGTCTGGTCACACTATTCAAGACCCCAGTATAACGAACAGTTAGACCCTGAGCGTATGGGTGAGACCCACCAGCTAGACAGCTGGGAAAGAATTCTCCATAGTAACTCAGAGACCTCCCCATTGTGAAAGCTGTTTGGTGTCCTCCCCCCCACCCCGCCCTTTTCATAGTTTTGCAAGCGGCCAGTAGGTGGAGGCAGAAGCCTCCAAAAGGCCTCACGTACACAGTACCTTGAACTTTGTAACTAATCTTTCTTTTGCTGCCAGAGGCAGAAAAGGATCCTGCTTCAAGCCAGTTTTTCCTTACCAGATAACGGTTTACGGGGTTCAGTAACCACCAATGAAGTCTTAACACGGCATGGTCTTTGTCTGAAAGCGTATAAAAAGCTTGTGAAACTTGTGTGCAGTAGAGTCTTCTGTATCTATTACAGAGCTCTCCTTTCTTCTGCAGAATAAAGAATGTTTCCTTATCCCTGTCAGGCTGTTATTGGCTCTCAGCTAGGCAGACCCAATATTTCGGTAACACCATCTAGAGTCCCATCTCTGGCTGCAGGAGATCTCTGCTGACAGCAGTGGCAGATGGGCCATATGCCACAGTAGGCAACCTCATCATACCACCCCCTCCATATGTTTATCAAGCTCAGTCTTGGAACGAGTGAGTTTAATTGTCCTCACTGCTCCCCTTGGAGGGCTGCTCCAGAACCTCATGCCTCTGAAGTCAAACCACAATATGCAGATTCCTCTGGGGTGACAGGTTTGCCATCTTATCAGCTTAAGGATTGCCCACTGAGTCCGGGTGCAATCGCTAGCAATAAAGATAACTTTAATGATGTTGATTCCACAGAAGTTCATGTTTCTAAAGTGAAGTCCACATGTTGTCAGTTCCTGATAGCTCAGCAGTGATTATATTCTTTCTACCCAGTCACTGCATTGCTTGTCCTGTCTCAAGACATATATTAACACCTCCACACTTGGTGGGTAGCCATAGAACGTGAATGGGGAAAGCAAGTCACACATTTGTTGCATAAAAATCAACCACAAGTTTCTCACGTCTCCACATCTCCCCGTCTTGAAAGCGGGCTCAGCCAGGCTGTCAGTGCAGTGCCCCAGGGGAGCCCACACATGCCCTCACATGGCCCCCAAGACTGTAAAACCCCTGGGACTGAAATGAGGACCTGAATCAGCACCTCCCTCCTCCCTTTCATCTGCGAGGGATAGAGGGGAGTGGTGCCCTCTTGGTCCGAGATGTGCCAGTCACCCAGGCTGTCGGCTGGAGTTCCCGCTCACTGGTGGGGGGTGGGGAGCACCCACTCCATCACTGGGAGAGGGCCACACTGCTGTTAATCATGCAGGTCTGTTACCAGCTGAGGGATCACAAGCCTCTGCAATGGAGAATCTGCATGTCTTCCTCAGAGCCAAATTCCTTCTTCTGCCCATCTCCTTGCAGGCCAGGGCCTGGTGACACCCGTGGCATCCCGCAGTTCCCCCATCAAGGGGAGGTTGCACATGCCCCGCTGTGCTGTTGCTCCATTGGATTTGTCCTTTGTCCCACACGCTGAGATGAGCTGAGCTGAACTGTATTTCTTCCCCCACCCCACTCAAAGGCATGCACCCTTTCACAGCCCCCCCTCGTCCCCTGCAAGGCTCCTGCTACCTCTTCAGGAGCCATGGCAGCTGTCTTACACTTGACTTCATCTTGTCCCTCCCTCACGCGGCAGGTGCAGGGCCGCGGTTTCTCTCTAGCTTCAAAAGGAGCCGCGGCCCCGCACCTGCCGGGTACAGAGAGCACCGAGGCTGCGGGCGCCGATGCTCCCTGTCCCAGGGACGGGCGGGGCCGCGGCTCCTCTCCAGCTTGGAGAGAAGCCGCGGCCCCGCGCCTGCCGGAGACAGAGAACTCCAGGGCTTCAGGTGCCAGTGCTCTCTGTCTCCGGCAGGCGTGGGGCCGCAGCTTCTCTCCCCTGTTGGGCACCAGGCGGGGGCACATCAATGTCCCGGCGGGTGCCATGGCATTGGGGACCACTGATATTAGGCCTTAAGGGGGAGCCAACTTATGATCGTGTTATATGTGATTTCGCATTATGGTGGGGTGTGTTATTGCGAGGTTTGACTGTATATTTATAAAACTAGATGACCTCTTGAAGTTTCTTCCATCCTGACAGTTCTCTCATTCTATCAATGACCACACAGGGGCCCCCACAAGTGCTTGGCCAGATCTTGGAGAAGCTGCCCCATTATCTCTGCCAAGACACCATGGCATCCAAAGACATTGAAAGGAATGTCCACATGGATGAAAGAGAAGGAGTCAACCAAAGAGATTGTCGGCAAACTGTATCACAACAAGCTCTAGTTTCTCTAGCTCAAGCGGGTAGGAAAGGTGATGGGGAGGGGGTTAAGTTCCTTTGTGGAGATAGGAACCTCTAACCCTTCCCAGGGGATAAATGAGACACCTGCTAATCGGGAAACTGTCAAGGTGTCTCTACTGGCCAAGACCTCTCCTCACACAGAGCTCATCATCCAGGCCGTGAGGTGCCATCTCAGTCTTTCTGGTGCTGATCACCCCCTAGGATGGGAAAAGGAGAACTGAACATGAGATGCACCAGAGCACATTGGGGTGTAGCACCCGCCCATGCCACTCTAGACCAGGAGAGGAGTGGCTGGAACTCAGGTTTCCCACATACCAGACCACACCCCACCCCGCACACACACAGTCTCTCTTTCCCCTCCCCAGACATTGACATGTTCTCCTGAATGGAAAACCAGCAGCTGGACACAATTTCATTGTTCTGTAAATGTTTAAACTATTTGGGTTTTGTTCCAATGCAAAACAAAAACAGAGTTGGAAACCTTGAAAGCTCCTGATAAATAGCTCTAAGAATTTACCCTCATTGTCCAATTTGTGAGACATATCTCTAGTCTGAATTGATCTAACATCAGCTGCTAACCATTGTCTCTTACTATGCCTCTTCCTGCTTGACTGACGGGCTGTAGCCTCAGAGAAATCTCTTCCCCAGGGAGGCGTTTGGAGCCTGGGATCCAGTTGTCCCAGATCATGAGGTAAATGCGCCTTTGATCCTTTCCTGGCTTCACTGAGGACACCTCACATAGGTCTCCTGCTGTTCCCATTCCTGGGGAAGGATCCTGCATTACCCTCCCGCCAGGCCAGCGATTTAGGCTACACTTCCACCTGCAAGCCACTGTGGTGGTCAAGTTTGAGTTTAGTCTGGCACCTGCCACCCTGCTCTATCCGAGGTAGGGACAGAGTTAACCAGTGACCAGCCATCCTGCATACAGCAAAGAATTATTTATTCGGAACAGAAGCATAATTGAGTAAACATATCACAATAAACAGTTCATACCCACGCTTACCACGCAATGCCTGTCTCCCATGAAGGAACCTGGTAGGTTTCAAATAATTCAGGTTCTCTCGCAGGACCTGGTTCTGTTTGGGTCACACATTGTCAGTTTTTGGATTGGGTGAGAGCCACCTTCATCAGGATGGCTATTTTATAACAGTTTCCGTTCCTTGCCAGTCTCGCGAACCAAGTCTTTCCCACGTAGGTCACCAGTCTGAATCCAGCCTGACTCGGAGACTTTGCAGAACACAGAACCTCGCCCGCCCACCCTTGCAACAGTGTGGTAAACTCTGGCTGAGCTGCTGAAGTCCTCAGCTATTCATATAAAGATTTCAAGTTACAGAGAATCTAGCACTTATTCTAGTTCAAACCAGAAAACCACCTGTGCCCCATGATGTGGAGGAAGGTGAAAACTCCCCAGGCTGCCTGCCCCTCTGACCTGGGGGCAAATTCCTTCCTGACCAAAGATTGGCGATCAGTTAAACCAGTGATTCTCCAACTTTTGTACTGGTGACTCCTTTCACACAGCAAGCTTCTGAGTGCGACCCCCCTAATAAATTAAAAAAACTTTTTTATATATTTAACACCATTATAAATGCCGGAGGCAAAGCAGGGTTTCAGGTGGAGGCTGGCAGCTGGCAACCTCCTATGTAATAACCTTGCAACCCCCTGAGGGGTCTCAACCCCCACTTTGAGAACCCCTAAGTTAGACCCTGGGCATGTTCGTGAGACCCATCAACTAAACAGCTGGGAAAGAGTTGTCCATAGGCACTCAGAGCCCTCCCTAGCTAGAGTCCCGTCTGTCTGCAGGAGATCTCTGCTAATAGCAGTGGCAGGTGGGCCATATGCCACAATAGAGAGCCTCATCCTACGATCCGCTCCATAACCTTATCAAGATCAGTCTTGGAACAAGTGAGTTTATTTGCCCGCACTAATCTCCTTGGAAAGCTGTTCCTGAACCTTATTCTTGTGAAGTCAAACCACCATATGCAAATTCCCCTGGGAGGTGAGAGGCTTAGCAGCCTAAGGATTTGTTAAATTACACACTAATGACTTTAACTGCCCAGCAAACTCCTGCACTCACCCACTGAGTCAAGGTGCAATCACTAGCAATAAAGATAACTTTAATTATGTTGATTCTACAGAATTTGGTAGTTCATGATTCTAAAGTAAGTCACATGTTGTCAGTTTTCAATAGCTCAGCCGTGCTTATATTCCTTCCGCTCAGTTGCTGCATTGCTTGTCCTGTCTCAAGACATACATTAACACCTCCACACTTGGTGGGTAGCCATAGAACATGAATGGGGAAAGCGAGTCACACATTTGTTGCATAAAAATCAACCACAAGTTTCCCAGGTCTCCACATCTCCCCGTCTTGAAAGCGGGCTCAGCCAGGCTGCCAGTGCAGTGCCCCAAGGGAGCCCACACATGCCCTCACATGGGCCCCAAGACTGTAAAACCCCTAGGACTGAAATGAGGACCTGAATCAGCACCTCCCTCCTCCCCTTCATCTGCGAAGGATAGAGGAGAGTGGTGCCCTCTCAGTCCAAGATGTGCCAGTCCTGCTACCTCTTCAGGAGCCATGGCAGCTGTCTTACACTTGAATTCGTCTTGTCCCTCTCTCACGTGGGTGTCACAGGACTGGCAGAAACTACTTAGCTGCCTCAGATTCCCAACTTGCAGCTGGAGTCACAGCCACAACCTTGATCTGTTCTGCCTCCATTTCCCTGGTAAGGGCAGGCAGAGATCTGTTCCCCCTGGCCATGGCTCAGAACACAGGCAATGCACTTTCGCATCAGTGAAATATCTGGTGTGGGAGCTGATGGAGGTGTCACCTGTCCCTCCCCTCAGTCTCAGGGATCAGCTGCATAAGCTGGGAAGGTAAATTGACCTTCACCCTGCTTCCTTTTCATTACAGGAATGGGGAACATGGCCCCCCAACACACATTTCTCCCTGCCAGCTACTTCATTTGCATGGGCACTATAACTAACTAGCTGTACTACTTCTGCAGTCAGCTGTTAGTGCCTGATCCAGATGCTTTGCCTTTGCAGGAGAAAAGGCTGGAGCACATCAAAATGTGTATCATTTAAGATCCCAACCAACAGCACATCTGACACTTCCTGTGTCTGCAGACAGTGCAAATGGTTTCACACCAGAAAATGGCATAAAGTCACTGCCCATTCTGCAAAATGTTGTACAATTCTCTACAAATATTGTTGAATCTACAGAGGCTTACCAACTGCTGCGCATCTCCAGGTTTATAGGAACGTTCCTGCCATTTATAATGTTCAGTTTCTGTGATTAGGGCTCCAGCCCACTGTCACTGACTATACATCCCAAGAAACTAATGTGACTCCTTACAAACTGATATATGTGTCCTGCAAATTTAATCCCTGACTTCTTAAAAAGCTTCAGAATCTTTCCCACTGCTACCAGATGTTCCCCCCATGTTTTGTGGAAACAAATTAAGTCATCTTTACTTCTCAAAACTTGGGTTAGACCATTTACTCCCCTTCTGAAATATCCTTGCTCAATGAGCGTGAAAGGTATTCGGCAGACAAAGGCTTAACACAATCCAATGGCTGAGAGTTGAAGCTAGACACATTCAGACTGGAAATGAGCAGATTTTTAACAGTGAGGGTCATTAACCATTGGAACAATTTACCGAGGTTCAGGGTGATTCTTCCTCACTGGCCATTTTTAAATCAAACCTGGATGTTTTTAAAAGATCTGCAGGAGTGCCAAAGGAATTATTTTGGGGCAGTTCTATGGCCCGTGTACTACAGGAGCTCAGACTAGAAGATCACCATGGTCCCTTCTGTCCTTGGAATCTATGAATCTAGCTCTTTTACTGATTGGATGCTCCACAGCTCCTGAGCTCTGCCCCTGTGAGAGGCCAGGAGACACCAGCAACGCTGAACACTGGCCCCATGGTCTTATTTTTCACTAGCTGAATATCTGGATCAGTCACATTATCTGCTCTGATCCAGAACTCACCCATTGGCCCCTCTTGAAACAGAGCTCTGCTAAACAGCGATCCTGATTGGATAGCCACAGCTTCAAACACTTCGACAGGATCACTGCACCAGAGCTTCCTCCTTGGGAGTTATGGCATGATGACCTGGCTTCACCACACTGTATTGTTAGCCATCACCTGCCTTTCATGCTGTAGACATGGTAAAGGGCCCTCTAAGGTTTGTCAACACTGAAGCTGGGCGTGTGAATGGCAGCTCATGTAGACACACCCAAGTTAGCTGTGCTCCAGCTAGCTCACTGAAAATAGTGTGGATGATGCAGCATGGGCTGCACAAGCCTGTCTGAACCTCTGGGTAAATACAGGTATTGCTAGTCCACATCATTGCACCGTCACTGCTCTTGTTAGCAAGGTAGAGTACAGCTAGCACAGGTACGTCTACACGCACTGCCATGCACATCTCTGACTCTAGTGTGGATGTACCCTGAGACCCCCAGAGTTTCCCCCAGGGTCCACATTTCCTCCTACCTACATTCGGCAGAGGTTTCTGAGTATTGCCAGTGGGAGCTAGATTTTTTCTCTTATCTGCAGGGGCTGATTGTTAGTAGACACCATTTTAATTCCCACAATATTGAATTTTCTTTCCTTCAGCAGTGGGTGTTGTCCATGGATCAGACATTTCAGATGTATTGCCATCCTTACTTCTGCACTCCTGCTGGTGGTGGTGCTGTCTTTTGAGCTGGGCTCCCAGCCAGAAGCCACCACTCTCCAGCCACCCAGCTCTGAAGGCAAAAAATCAGAGATCCGCTAAGTTACAAGAAATTTTTCACACTATGTAACATAACGTGATTTTGGCAAAAAACAACAATTTCAAAGCACTATGCAGAACAACAGATTTTTCTGTACATCATAAAAGACACCACTTAGTAGAGCTTGTCTCTTACATCTGCTCTATCCGGCTGGTTTAATACAATGCCATGAGAAAGGATCATTTATAGATCAGCTTTCCTTCTTGCTGGTCTGTTATTGCAGAGTTAATGTTTTAAAACAATCAGGATAAAGATTTATTTTACCCTTTTGTTTTTGTACATTCTTTCACACAGTTCTGGAAGGGGTGAGAGCAAACCCCCGCCTCAGTCAGATGATCATTATATCTTTTTCAGTTCTTTGTTTGCCTGTCTCTCGAACCAGGTCTTGCACATATAGGTCACCAATCTGAATCAGGATCAACTCATGGTCATCTAACGTGAACATTTACTCCCCTCTGAAATGTCTCCAGGGCATTCGTGAGTCTGAAAGGCATTCTGCAGAACCGACACAGTTCAGAGAGTGTCACACAGGCAGTTTTCACTTATTCCAGAGCTTAACCACCCATATAGTTTAAAAGTATTTCCTCATAGCCAACCTAAATCTCCCCTGCTGCAGATTAAACCCACTACTTCTTGTCTTATCTTCAGTGGACATGGAGAACAATGGGTCATTGTCCTCTTTATAACAGCCCTTAGCATATTTGAAGTCTGTTATCAAGTTGTCACCCCCACCCCCTGCCACCAGTCTTCTTTTCTGAGACTAAACATGGCCAGTTTTTGAAACCTTTCCACATCTGCATCACATTGTTGATTCATCTTCAATTTGCAATTCACTATAACCCCCAGATCCTTTTCAACAGTACTAGTACCTAGCCAGTTATTCCCTCTTTGAATAAAGTCTTTTAGCCATGTGTGCACCCACATTATAAGCAGATGGGCCATATGCCAGAGTAGGCAACTTCCTCATACCATCCCCTCCATAAGTTTATCAAGCTCAGTCTTGAAAAGTGAGTTTATTTGCCCTCACTAATCTCCTGGGAAGGCTGTTCCTGAACCACTTTCCTCTGAACTGTCAAACTGTTATATGCAAATTCCCCTGCCGTGTGCGACTTCCCTGATTTATCAGCCCAAAGATTTGTTTATTTACACACAAGTGACTCCCTGCTCCTTTCATCAGCTGGGGAGAGGGGAAAGGTGGTCTCTCAGTCTGAGGTGTGCCAGTCACCCAGGTTGTCTGCTGGGGTTGTCTCTCACTGGTGGGGGGTGGGGAGCACCCACTCAATCACTGGGAGAGTCAGGACAGGCCTGTCCCCCTGCCACATTGCTCTTAATCATGCAGGTCTGTTAACAGCTGGGGGATCCCAAGCCTCTGCAATGGAGAATCTGCATGTCTTCCCCAGAGTCAAATTCCTTCTTCTGCCCATCTCCTTGCAGGTCAGGGTCTGGGGACACCTGTGGTATCCTGCAGTTCCCTCAGGGAGGAGAGGTAGCCGATGCCCCTGTTTTCCTGCTCTTCTGGATTTGTCTTTTGCCCCACACGCTGAGCTGAGCTGAGCTGTATTTCTTTCCCCACCCCACTCAGGGGCATGCACCCTTTCCTAGACTGGCTAAAGAAGTTCCCTCTCCCTCATGGCTGCTGCCACCTCTGCAATCTCCCAATCTTTACACTTGACTTGGGCTTTTCCCTCCTTTACATGGGTGTCACAGAACTTGCAGAATTCCTTAGCTGCCTCAGATCCTCACTTGCCACCAGAGTCTGAGCCACGACCTTGCTCTCTTCTGCCTCAGTTTCTCTGGTAAGGGCAGGCAGTGATCTGTTCTCCCTAGCCATGGCTACAGGACCCTATAAATTTGATATTCTGATATTTGAAATATTTGATATTATGTCCAATGGCCTTTGCCTCGCCTGCAAGTGTCAGCTGACCTGGAACCCACAGAGCAAACAGCCTCTCTCATCTGATCCAAGGGATGCCTGTAAATAGCTTGCCCCTGGGCCTGCTCCACTTTTTTTTAACACTTCACTGTGACAGATGTGAGACCTAAGAATCACAAAATCATAGAATCCTAGAAATGCAGGGCAGAAAGGGACAGATCTAAAGCCCTCTGAAGGCCTTTCCACTGCCAGCAGCAGCAGAGAATTAAGGGTGGCATGGTATATGATGTATTGCCATCCTTACTTCTGCACTCCTGCTGGTGGTGGTGCTGTCTTTTGAGCTGGGCTCCCAGCCAGAAGCTACCACTCTCCAGCCACCCAGCTCTGAAGGCAAAAAATCAGAGATCCGCTAAGTTACAAGAAATTTTTCACACTATGTAACATAACGTGATTTTGGCAAAAAACAACAATTTCAAAGCACTATGCAGAACAACAGATTTTTCTGTACATCATAAAAGACACCACTTAGTAGAGCTTGTCTCTTACATCTGCTCTATCCGGCTGGTTTAATACAATGCCATGAGAAAGGATCATTTATAGATCAGCTTTCCTTCTTGCTGGTCTGTTATTGCAGAGTTAATGTTTTAAAACAATCAGGATAAAGATTTATTTTACCCTTTTGTTTTTGTACATTCTTTCACACAGTTCTGGAAGGGGTGAGAGCAACCCCCGCCTCAGTCAGATGATCATTATATCTTTTTCAGTTCTTTGTTTGCCTGTCTCTCGAACCAGGTCTTGCACATATAGGTCACCAATCTGAATCAGGATCAACTCATGGTCATCTAACGTGAACATTTACTCCCCTCTGAAATGTCTCCAGGGCATTCGTGAGTCTGAAAGGCATTCTGCAGAACCGACACAGTTCAGAGAGTGTCACACAGGCAGTTTTCACTTATTCCAGAGCTTAACCACCCATATAGTTTAAAAGTATTTCCTCATAGCCAACCTAAATCTCCCCTGCTGCAGATTAAACCCACTACTTCTTGTCTTATCTTCAGTGGACATGGAGAACAATGGGTCATTGTCCTCTTTATAACAGCCCTTAGCATATTTGAAGTCTGTTATCAAGTTGTCACCCCCACCCCCTGCCACCAGTCTTCTTTTCTGAGACTAAACATGGCCAGTTTTTGAAACCTTTCCACATCTGCATCACATTGTTGATTCATCTTCAATTTGCAATTCACTATAACCCCCAGATCCTTTTCAACAGTACTAGTACCTAGCCAGTTATTCCCTCTTTGAATAAAGTCTTTTAGCCATGTGTGCACCCACATTATAAGCAGATGGGCCATATGCCAGAGTAGGCAACTTCCTCATACCATCCCCTCCATAAGTTTATCAAGCTCAGTCTTGAAAAGTGAGTTTATTTGCCCTCACTAATCTCCTGGGAAGGCTGTTCCTGAACCACTTTCCTCTGAACTGTCAAACTGTTATATGCAAATTCCCCTGCCGTGTGCGACTTCCCTGATTTATCAGCCCAAATATTTGTTTATTTACACACAAGTGACTCCCTGCTCCTTTCATCAGCTGGGGAGAGGGGAAAGGTGGTCTCTCAGTCTGAGGTGTGCCAGTCACCCAGGTTGTCTGCTGGGGTTGTCTCTCACTGGTGGGGGGTGGGGAGCACCCACTCAATCACTGGGAGAGTCAGGACAGGCCTGTCCCCCTGCCACATTGCTCTTAATCATGCAGGTCTGTTAACAGCTGGGGGATCCCAAGCCTCTGCAATGGAGAATCTGCATGTCTTCCCCAGAGTCAAATTCCTTCTTCTGCCCATCTCCTTGCAGGTCAGGGTCTGGGGACACCTGTGGTATCCTGCAGTTCCCTCAGGGAGGAGAGGTAGCCGATGCCCCTGTTTTCCTGCTCTTCTGGATTTGTCTTTTGCCCCACACGCTGAGCTGAGCTGAGCTGTATTTCTTTCCCCACCCCACTCAGGGGCATGCACCCTTTCCTAGACTGGCTAAAGAAGTTTCCCTCTCCCTCATGGCTGCTGCCACCTCTGCAATCTCCCAATCTTTACACTTGACTTGGGCTTTTCCCTCCTTTACATGGGTGTCACAGAACTTGCAGAATTCCTTAGCTGCCTCAGATCCTCACTTGCCACCAGAGTCTGAGCCACGACCTTGCTCTCTTCTGCCTCAGTTTCTCTGGTAAGGGCAGGCAGTGATCTGTTCTCCCTAGCCATGGCTACAGGACCCTATAAATTTGATATTCTGATATTTGAAATATTTGATATTATGTCCAATGGCCTTTGCCTCGCCTGCAAGTGTCAGCTGACCTGGAACCCACAGAGCAAACAGCCTCTCTCATCTGATCCAAGGGATGCCTGTAAATAGCTTGCCCCTGGGCCTGCTCCACTTTTTTTTAACACTTCACTGTGACAGATGTGAGACCTAAGAATCACAAAATCATAGAATCCTAGAAATGCAGGGCAGAAAGGGACAGATCTAAAGCCCTCTGAAGGCCTTTCCACTGCCAGCAGCAGCAGAGAATTAAGGGTGGCATGGTATATGATGTATTGCCATCCTTACTTCTGCACTCCTGCTGGTGGTGGTGCTGTCTTTTGAGCTGGGCTCCCAGCCAGAAGCTACCACTCTCCAGCCACCCAGCTCTGAAGGCAAAAAATCAGAGATCCGCTAAGTTACAAGAAATTTTTCACACTATGTAACATAACGTGATTTTGGCAAAAAACAACAATTTCAAAGCACTATGCAGAACAACAGATTTTTCTGTACATCATAAAAGACACCACTTAGTAGAGCTTGTCTCTTACATCTGCTCTATCCGGCTGGTTTAATACAATGCCATGAGAAAGGATCATTTATAGATCAGCTTTCCTTCTTGCTGGTCTGTTATTGCAGAGTTAATGTTTTAAAACAATCAGGATAAAGATTTATTTTACCCTTTTGTTTTTGTACATTCTTTCACACAGTTCTGGAAGGGGTGAGAGCAACCCCCGCCTCAGTCAGATGATCATTATATCTTTTTCAGTTCTTTGTTTGCCTGTCTCTCGAACCAGGTCTTGCACATATAGGTCACCAATCTGAATCAGGATCAACTCATGGTCATCTAACGTGAACATTTACTCCCCTCTGAAATGTCTCCAGGGCATTCGTGAGTCTGAAAGGCATTCTGCAGAACCGACACAGTTCAGAGAGTGTCACACAGGCAGTTTTCACTTATTCCAGAGCTTAACCACCCATATAGTTTAAAAGTATTTCCTCATAGCCAACCTAAATCTCCCCTGCTGCAGATTAAACCCACTACTTCTTGTCTTATCTTCAGTGGACATGGAGAACAATGGGTCATTGTCCTCTTTATAACAGCCCTTAGCATATTTGAAGTCTGTTATCAAGTTGTCACCCCCACCCCCTGCCACCAGTCTTCTTTTCTGAGACTAAACATGGCCAGTTTTTGAAACCTTTCCACATCTGCATCACATTGTTGATTCATCTTCAATTTGCAATTCACTATAACCCCCAGATCCTTTTCAACAGTACTAGTACCTAGCCAGTTATTCCCTCTTTGAATAAAGTCTTTTAGCCATGTGTGCACCCACATTATAAGCAGATGGGCCATATGCCAGAGTAGGCAACTTCCTCATACCATCCCCTCCATAAGTTTATCAAGCTCAGTCTTGAAAAGTGAGTTTATTTGCCCTCACTAATCTCCTGGGAAGGCTGTTCCTGAACCACTTTCCTCTGAACTGTCAAACTGTTATATGCAAATTCCCCTGCCGTGTGCGACTTCCCTGATTTATCAGCCCAAAGATTTGTTTATTTACACACAAGTGACTCCCTGCTCCTTTCATCAGCTGGGGAGAGGGGAAAGGTGGTCTCTCAGTCTGAGGTGTGCCAGTCACTCAGGTTGTCTGCTGGGGTTGTCTCTCACTGGTGGGGGGTGGGGAGCACCCACTCAATCACTGGGAGAGTCAGGACAGGCCTGTACCCCTGCAATGCTGCTCTTTACCATGCAGGTCTGTTAACAGCTGAGGGATTCCAATACTCTGCAATGGAGAAGATGCACATCTTTTCCAGAGCCAAATTCCTTCTTCTGCCCATATCTTCACAGCCCGCGGCCTGGGGATGCTGCTTTACATTTAGTTCTTCTGGTGTGGTGGTGTATTGAAAATCTGTTCCATCTAGGGTGACCAGATAGAAAGTGTGAAAAATCGGGACGAGGGGTGGGGGGTAATAGGTGCCTATATGAGAAAAAGCCCCAAATATTGGGACTGTCCCTATAAAATCGGGACATCTGGTCACCCTGGTTCCATCATCTAGTGGTCTCTTGTTAGCTTATATTTCTTTGTGTCCTGCTGCTCAGGTCTCAGCAGAGTGCATAGTTCATCATCCACCACATCTGTGCTTTTGTCTTGTGTTCATAGTGGGTGTAGGTCTTTGCAGTTTGGATGTAATATGTGCCCATCCACTGCTACGTTATATGAATGAGGATTTATTGTTCAACACATGTAGCTTGGTTCCAAGTGCATGATTTGTCCAGAGGAAATAGTTTGATCCTGACAGTGTCTCCATTCGTAGTTCTGGGAGGTCTTTAGTTTGTTGACTGTACTAGGCTTTGGCCTTTGTTTTGCTTCCTTTTTGTCTATTACTCCTTATACCACTGCTGGTTGTAGTAACACTGAGTCTAAAAGTGCCAAGATACACATGGTCTTGCCATCAAGCACTGAACTGGGCTGCTATTAATGTCTTTTGTGGGAGTGTCTCTCCAGTCAAGGATGGGTTGCCATGTATTTTCTTTACTTTTCTTGTCTGCAAGCTTTGACATAGTGATTCCTCTTGCCGCAATTATTGCCCCCATATGAAGGGCATTTTCCATGATCAAGTTTTTCTCCACTTGGGTCTTCCTTTACATTTTGTTGATCTCTGCTGCTTTCTAATTGAGCATTTTTGCACAAATGTTGATGTTTCCTTGTATTTTCATCCTTTCCTTGTGCTACTTGGTGAATTATCTTTATGTCCACTCTACTTATGCCCTGCATTTGGGTGTGTTGGTGTTCACTAGCTTTGCACACATTTATAGTTCTTGGCAGACTTAGTGTGGATTCTCTGAGCTTTTTCATTTCAGCTCTTGCATCTTTCATCCCTCTTATTGATCTATTAGTTCAGCTTTTAAGATAAGATAATGGCATGAGCCAGCCATTTTGTATGCTTAAGCAATATATCAACCTATTGTTTCTCCAGATGTTTTATTACATTGTTACAAAGTTATCTTTCATATATATTTTTATGCAGGGGCAGCTCTAGGATTTGTGCCACCCCAAGCAGGGCGGCACGCCGTGGGGGGCGCTCTGGCTGTCGCCGGTCCCGTGGCTCCAGTGGACCTCCTGCAGACATGCCTGCGGAGGGTCCGCTGGTCCCGCGGCTCCGGTGGACCTCCCGCAGGCACGTCTGTGGGAGGTCCACTGGAGCCGCGGGACCAGCGGACTGTCCGCAGGCATGCCTGCGGGAGATCCACCGGAGCCGCTTGCCGCCCTCCCGCGTAATGCCGCCCCAAGCGCGCGCTTGGCGCGCTGGGGTCTAGAGCCGGCCCTGTTTTTATGAGTTGAAAGTGTTTTTGTTGTGTCTGACATATATCGTAAGTTCCTGCAATATCTTTGGAACATGTTACTGTGTCTATGTGTCAGCAGCTGGCTCCCAAATCCCCCCACCCCCAGTACTTATCTTCATGGGTGAGGTATATATGCTTGGATGGGTAGGTGACCAGGCCTGCTGCAATCCTCTGCCACACAGCATCCTCAGACTGGGTGGTGTTGGCGGGGACCCCCAGAGCAATGGATATGGGAGTGAAAATCCCATGGGGATGAGTGGAACAATTCACACCTCTCAGAGATGTTGTTTCAGGCTCTCTGCAGACCCAGGCAGACACCACTGCATCGGTTACACTTGGGCCACATTTTCAAAGTGTTAATTTGCTAGAAATTTACATTTTTTAATTGAAAGCTGAGATTCTGCCCTCATCGTGTGACTCCAGGAGCTGGGGCTCTAGGCAGAGCTCTATAGTGCTTATGCTTTAATCTGGCCAGGCTCCTTGGAATACTTTGCATAGACAACAACTATATATTTGTTTGGCAGTGAGCTCTAAATCCAACCACCCACCTTAGGAAATACAAGTGCAACACACAGGGCCACTGTCATCACAAAGGGACTGGGGATTGCTTGGGTGGTCACCTTGGTGATTGTGGTTGGTAACAGTTGAATGGCTTGTGGGGATGTATAGGCTCCCTGTTGAGTGGCTGTGGGGATGTGTGTGATTAGACAAAATTCTGCATGTAGTTGCATGGCTTTACTATCTGTTTTTTGGTTTTGGTAGTTATGAGCTGGATATTTGCCCTGAGTTACCCTAACTGTAACAAAGGTTTTTTTCCTATGTGTTTGAATCAATATATGATTCCATGCTATTGTTTTCACAGGGACCCTTTTTCAACTAGACGGCCTATATCCTTGTAAGCGTGCAGACTCACTCCTGCGGTGCCTCCTGCTGGTCTCTCAGGGAATTAGCTCTTTTTCCAGCCCAGCGCGCCCTTAGCAGGCCGGTGATCCACTACCGCTTGGCCCCCAGTGTCCCTCTCTGGACTCTGGTGCCCTGTTAGCTGGGGTGCTGCCCCCTCAGTCTTAGGGTCTCCCCTCCCTGGGGAACCTCCACCCACCATCCCCACCTTGCCTCAGTGTAAGGCTACTGCCAGTCATCGTCTAGCCCCCATGCCCTGGGGCAGACTGCAGTATTAGCCACTCATCACTGGCAAGGTTGGGTTTGGACCTGCTGCCTTTGCCTACCCCTAGGCTGCCCTCTGCAACCCCCAGTACCTGTTGGCCTTGTGCTAGGCCGCAGCCTGGGGCTTTCCGGGCTGGAGGTCCCCAGCTCCTCTGCCTTTCCCCAGCCCTGCTCCACTCAAGTACCCTGTCTCTAGCTCCCTGAAGCCAGGCCCTTCTCCCTCTACAGGCAGAGGGAGACTGTTTGGGCTCCTGGCTCACAGCCTTTTTATACAGGCCAGCTGTGGCCTGATTGGGGCGTGGCCCAGCTGCGGCTGCTTCCCCAATCAGCCCAGCTTTTAGAGCTGCAGCACTCTCCAGGGCTGTTTTTTAAACCCCTCAGGGCAGGAGCGGGTAACCACCCCGCTACAATCCTGGAAAGCAACAACTGTGAAGAAGAGCCAGGGGATCAATGTAGATAAGCAGCTGTGCCATAAGCTTCCTGTGCAATACATTGTGTTAGCCCCTTTTGCTACAGAGCTCGTGTTCAGTTAAGACACAATTTGATCAGTCTGTACCTCCTCAGAGTGAAGATGTCTGATCAAAGGCAGAATGAGATCCAAAAGAGGTGGAGGGAATTGAAGTTAAAAAAATTCAAATTGCAAATATGATGCAACTTTTTAACACTGAGAATAATTAGCCACTAGGCTGTTGAATGTTACCAAGGGATGTGATTAATCATCACTTAGGCCTGGTCTACACTACAAGTTTATACCGAATTTAGCAGCGTTAAACCGATTTTACGCTGCACCCGTCCACACAACATAGCCCTTTATATTGATATAAAGGGCTCTTAATACCGATATCTGTACTCCTCCCCGACGAGGGGAATAGCGCTCAAATCGGTATTGCCATGTCGGATTAGGGTTAGCATGGCCGCAAATCGACGGTATTGGCCTCCGGGAGCTATCCCACAGTGCACCATTGTGACCGCTCTGGAAAGCCATCTGAACTTGGATGCACTGGCCAGGTAGACAGGAAAAGCCCCGCGAACTTTTGAATTTCATTTCCTGTTTGGCCAGCGTGGAGAGCTCATCAGCACAGGTGAACCACGCAGAGCTCATCAGCACAGGTAACTATGCAGTCTCCTGAGAATTGAAAAAGAGCTCCAGCATGGACTGCACGGGAGGTACTGGATCTGATCGCTGTATGAGGAGAGGATTCCGTGCTAACAGAATTCCGTTCCAAAAGACTAAATGAAAAAACATTTGAAAAAATTTCCAAGGCCATGATGCAGAAAGGCCACACCAGGGACTCAGTACAGTGCCGTGTGAAAGTTAAAGAGCTCAGACAAGTCTACCAGAAAACCAAAGAAGCAAACGGAAGGTCCGGGGCAGGGCCGAAAACATGCCGCTTCTACGCTGAGCTGCATGGAATTCTAAGGGGGGCTGCCACCACTACCCCACTCCTGTCCGTGGGTTCCGAGGTGGGGATGGTAATCGCAGCCATGGCTGAGGATTCTGCGGACAGGGAAGATGAGGAGGACGAGCTTGCAGATAGCCACACAGCACTCCATTCTCCCCAACAGCCAGGAGCTTTTTCTCACCCTGACGGAATTACCCTCCCAGCCCTCCCAAGCAACTATCCCAGACAATGAAGCCATGGAAGGGACCTCTTGTGAGTGTACCTTTGTAAATATAAAACATGGTTTAAAAGCAAGCATTTTTTAATGATTAATTTGCCCTGAGGACTTGGGATGCATTCGCGGCCAGTACAGTTACTGGAAAAGTCGGTTAACATGTCTGGGGATGGAGTGGAAATCCTCCAGGGACATCTCCATGAAGCTCTCCTGGAGGTACTCCAAAAGCCTTTGCAGAAGGTTTCTGGGCAGGGCTGCTTTATTCCGTCCTCCATGGTAGGACACTTGACCATGCCTGCATGTAGCAAGTAATCTGGTATCATCGCATGACAAAGCCTAGCTGCGTATAGTCGCGGTGTTTGCTGGCATTCAAGCAACATCCGTTCTTTATCTCGCTGTGTTATCCTCAGCAGAGTGATATCCTTCATGGTAACCTGGTTGAAATTCAGGAATTTAATTAAGGGGACAGAGATGGGCATTTCTTCTGAGCTGTTTGCCTGTTGCTTAAAAGAAATCCTTCCTTGCAGGTAGCCAAGCGGGGGGTGGGTGGGTGATTGACGCTGAGCTTTTTTGCGTTTGGCTAGCAGGGATCTTCCCTGCTACCAGCCACGTGGTGGGGGGGAAGGGGGTGTTTAGCAGTGATCTTCCATGATACCAGCCACACGGTGAGGGGAGGGGTAAAGCGATCATCACAGAGAATTGGATGGGGGTGGTGGTTTCTGCTGCTGCATGTTAACAGGAAAGAAGCAGCACTGAACGGGCTTTGCTTGCTATTTGGTAAAGGAGGGCGCTGGATATATGAAGACTGCAGAAGCCGAAAGACAATGGCTTACCATGACCACAAGCCGAATTCTGCTGCCCGGACCTGCGTCATGAGATCTCTAACACCAGAGCCGCAGGCACTCAATATTAAGATGTAAAATGCGACCTTGTAGTGAAATCACATGTGATATGTAAGGTGAATAGTGTTGTTCACCGTGAAAGAGTGTAAGCATTGTTCTGTAAAATGTATCTTTTTAAATACTTCTCTCCCTATTTTCCCTCCCTCCTGCAGCTGCAAATTTTTCAAGACTTCCTACTCCATCCCGAAGGCTATCTCAGATAAGGCAGCGGAAAAAAAAAACACGAGACGAAATGGTCTCGGAAATCATGGAAGTGACCCACAATGAAAGAGCTCATCTGAATGAGTGGAAGGACGTGGTATCAAATTACAGGAAAGATGCCAGTGAACGTGAGGACAGGAGGGATGCTTGAGATGAGAGGTGGCGGCAGGAAGATCAGAGGTATAGGCAGGAAGATCAGCGGTGGCGGGATGCAACTCTGGGGCTGCTGCGTGATCAAACTGACATGCTCCGGCGTCTGGTGGAGCTTCAGGAACGGCAGCAGGATCACAGAGTGCCGCTGCAGCCCCTGTATAACCACCCTCACCCCTCACCATGTTCCACATCCTCCTCACCCAGACGTGTAAGAACGCGTGGGGGGAGGCTCCGAGCACCCGCCCACTCCACCTCCGTGGACAGCCCAACCAAAAGGCTGTCATTATTGTGAAATTTTTTTAGTGGCCTTTTCCTTCCCTCCTATCCTCCTCCCAAACCACACCTGGGCTACCTTGTCAGTTCTCTCCCTCTTTTTATAATGAATTAATAAAGAATACATGATTTTTAAACGATAGTGACTTTATTTCCTTAAGCAAGCTCTAATCGAAGGGGGAGGGTGGGTTGCTTACAGGGAATGAGTCAATCAAGGGGGAGCGTTCATCAAGGGGAAACAAACACAGCAGTCACACCCTACCCTGGCCAGTGATGAAACTCGTTTTCAAAGCTTCTCTGATGCGCACCACTTCCTGGTGTGATCTTCTAATCGCCCTGGTGTCTGGCTGTGCGTAATCAGCGGCCAGGTGATTTGCCTCATCCTCCCACCCCGCCATAAAGGTCTCCCCCTTACTCTCACAGAGATTGTGGAGCACACAGCAAGCAGCAATAACAAAGGGGACATTGGTTTGGCTGAGGTCTGAGCGAGTCAGTAATGTGCACCAGCGTGCCTTTAAATGGCCAAATGCACATTCTACCACCATTCTGCACTTGCTCAGCCTGTACTTGAACAGCTCCTGACTACTGTCCAGGCTGCCTGTGTATGGCTTCATGAGCCATGGCATCAAGGGGTAGGCTGGGTCCCCCAGGATAACTACAGGCATTTCAACATCCCCAACTGTTATTTTCTGGTCTGCAGCCGTTTAAACAGAGTAGTGTTCCTGAAGACGCGAGCGTCATGAACCCTTCCTGGCCATCCCACGTGGATGTTGGTGAAATGTCCCTTGTGATCCACCAGTGCTTGCAGCACCATGGAAAAGTACCCTTTGCGGTTTATGTACTGGGTGCCCTGGTGCTCCAGTGCCAAGATAGGGATATGGGTTCTATCTATCGCCCCACCACAGTTAGGAAATCCCATTGCAGCAAAGCCATCCACTATGACCTGCACATTTCCCAGAGTCACAACCTTTCATAGCAGCAGCTTAATGATTGTTTTGGCTACTTGCATGACAGCAGCCCCCACAGTAGATTTGCCCACTCCAAATTGATTCCCAACTGACCGGAAGCTGTCTGGCGTTGCAAGCTTCCAGAGGGCTATTGCCACTCGCTTCTCAACTGTGAGGGCTGCTCTCATCTTGGTATTCTGGCGCTTCAGGGCAGGGGAAAGCAAGTCACAAAGTTCCATGAAAGTGCCCTTCCGCATGCGAAAGGTTCGCAGCCACTGTGAATCGTCCCACACCTGCAAAACTATGTGGTCCCACCAGTCTGTGCTTGTTTCCCGGGCCCAAAATCGGCGTTCAATGGCTAGAACCTGCCCCATTACCATCAGGATCTCCAAAGCGCAGGGGCCCGTGGTTTGAGAGAATTCTGTGTCCATGTCCTCATCACTCTCGTCGCCACGCTGCCGTAGCCGTCTCCTCCTCGCCTGGCTTTGCAGGTCCTGGTTCAGCATAGACCGCACGAGAATGCGCGAGGTGTTTACAACGTCCATGATTGCTGTCTTGAGCTAAGCAGGCTCCATGCTTGCCATGCTATGGCGTTTGCACAGTTCACCCAGGAAAAAAGGCGCGAAACGGTTGTCTGCTGCTTTCACGGAGGGAGGGGTGAGGCTGTACCCAGAACCACCCGCGACAATGTTTTTTGCCCCATCAGGCACTGGGATCTAAACCCAGAATTCCAAGGGTGGGGGAGACTGCAGGAACTATGGGATAGCTATGGGATACCTACTCACAGTGCAACGCTCCGGAAATCGACACTAGCCTCGGTACATGGACGCACAACGCCGAATTAATGTGCTTAGTGTGGCCGCGTGCACTCAACTTTATACAATCTGTTTTACAAAACCGGTTTATGTAAAATCCGAATAATCCCGTAGTGTAGACATACCTTTAGAGTCTTCAGAGTCTGTATGTCTTTCAAAAAGATATGGTTTAGTTTAGTGTTTTTCAGGGGGACCACCAATGGCAATGATTGCAAGACATAAAAAATGTTATTACAAATTAAAGCAAATAAATTCTTGCTCCCCACTCACCCTTACACTTCAAGGTGTCTCTGCAAACCTCTCAAAATACAATCAAATTCTGTGGGTATATCAGTGTTGTCATTGAATAATGGTAAATAATGTTCACTATTACTTTCGTAAATGTGAGAGGTTGCAGAGAATTTTGACATTGAAGAAGTTGTCTCCCACCTGCAAAGCTTGAGAAACACTGATCAAATTCATCCATGTGTTATAGGAATTGCTGGGAGAAATCCTGTGACCTCTGTCACACAGAAGGTCAGACCAGAGGAACATAATGGCCCATGCCATTCTTAAACTCTATGAATCTGTTACAAGGGGATTCCTTCTTGATAACATCCATCTACACATTTGAGTTCAGTTAGATTAACTTTCCATATGCCACTGTGCTGACTCTGCTGCACATTCTATTGCAATGGGATGCCTCATAAAACATGGGGGATATGAGGCCGCCCTGCTCCTGCCCTTCACCTGACCCAGCTCCACTCATGGGACTGACCCTTGTGAGCCACCCTCACAAAGATTTCTGGGGGATCAGGAAGAGGGGGCATAGTGAAGAAGAGTCACAGCTCCCCTCCAGCTGTGCCATCCCCAGAGGAAATGTATTAGTGCTGAGTTCCTTCTGCTCTGAACAGCTAAGTCCAGCCTGGACCAAGGCAGTTACTATGCAGGAAGGAGCTCACTGCAACTTTACTGGCTATCGGAACAGGAGACCATTAGCCCAAGTTTCACTGCAAATCACTTTATTGGAGCAGGTTAACAATAAATCACTCAGAGAAGCTAGCAGACTGGAAACCCTTCAACCCTTTCTTGGAAGCCGACATGAGCATGTTGGGATGGAAGAGGGAGGAAACACAGTGGGTTTGTGGAGCCACCTCCATGCTGGAGCTTACTCCTGGGCTGGTGCTATGCACAATGTGTTCTGGTGCACTTCATGCTCGGTTCTTCTTCTCTGATCATAGATAGTAATCAACTCGATCAACCTTGAGATGGCACTTTAGGGCACAGATGACCAGCACTGTGTGAGTAGATCTCTTGGCCAGTGGCACACCATGATTTTTTCCCTGTTGGTGGGTGGCTCATTTATCCCCTGCTGATACTGGGAGATGCTGGAAGTTCCTATCTCCACGAAGAACATGATCCCCTCCCCATTCCCTTTCCCACCCCACATGAAGCTGTAGAAATTGGAGATCTCACACTGGAGAAGGGATTGAAAGGAAAATAAATGGCAGACAGAGGCCAGCAGATCCCTGAATAAGCCTCCTAGTTAGAGCTGTGTGAAGAGTCTGGGAGGGAAGGGAACACCCCAGAGGAAGCTGCCAATCAGGGAAAGCGTGAAGGAGACTGGGAGGGTGAGGTCTGGGAGGAAGTTCTGGCATGGCCTTGGGGGACAAACAGCAGGATACCAGGCTATGAAGCACTGCACAGGATGAGCTGCGCTTTCCCAAATTCACTGATTCTGTGGTGTGTGGAGCAATGAAGTGCAAGCATGGGCAGAGCTCTAACTCTGCCCCTTCCTGTGGGGGCCTCTGATCGATGGCACCCCAGGATGGCAAGGTCTGCAGCCCATTGGAACTAGCCCCAGCCGGCTCTCAGGGGATGCAGAAATGAAAGCTTGTCATCGAAATTGATCGATTCATAGTTTGGAAGCTGTTCACCTTTCAGGGCAACATAATTCAAGCCTCTTTCATCCGCCCGGTCACACAATAGCCAGGCACCGCTCTGCACCTTATGGGATGACACTCGGTCATTGAAAGATCCCTTGCTCAGGCTGGTTGCTTCTTTTACCACCTTGATTTCCCCTTCATAGTTGGCAAGTTCATACAGGGTGATCTTGGGATTCTTCAGGTCTTCAGTAATCAGCTTGAGAGAAGTGATCTTGTCATTCATATCTTCACCAACAAAGCTGTATTCACCTTCCTCAAACACCAGGAACTTGCCTGAATAATTAGGATACTCATAGGCCACCCAGGGTTGGCCAGCGACCTTTACAGAAGAGACACAGTGGCCCCACTCTACAGGCTTCAAGTCAGCGATGTCAGAAATGAATTCTTTGGATTTACCTTGGAAGTTTATACGCTCATAAATGATGATCCCATTCATTTTGGTGGGTGTGGCAGGATCTTTGTGATTGGTTCTTGGAGCTGAAGCAGTGACTGAGAAGCTGTGGAGAGAGAACACAGCTTGGGAAGCAGCCCCTACTCAGTAGAGAATCTCTGTGAGGGGATGAAACATCAGGAATTAGCATTTCATTTGAAACAACAGATAAATACACAAACGATTGAACAAAATGGGTGGGAGATGGGCAAATGAATAGAGGGAATGGGCAAAGTCCTTCCTCAAACATTTAGCCAGCGGGAATAAAAGTAGGGTCTTTTTCCCCACCAGCTGACTCCAAGGACTATTGTCTTCTCCCAACCTGCAACTCCACAGCTTATGAAGAATTGCAGTCTGGGTCAATGGAAATGTTTTGTTTTGATAAAATTGAAATGTTTCACTCCAATTTTGACTTTTTAATATATTATTTTTATATTATTTTATCTTCTATTTAATTAGGGTAGAATATTTTAAAATTATAAAATAAAAACAATAAAAGAGGTAACTGGTACTGTATTTGGTCGCTGGTATCATATAATTATAACAGGGTGGCTTGTCCCACGGGTTGCAGTGATCCCCAAAGAAAGGATAATATCTCAGGGAGGAGGGGCTGTGCCCAGCTTAAGCCTGGGGGGAAGATTTCTTTTGTGTTTGTTTGAGAAATTTGTTAAGTTAATAATGCTACTAAAAAGACAGAGGCCCCAGAAGGGTTGTGTTGAAAGAGAGACCGTGTGGAGTTTGCTGAAGGAGCCCAGAAAAAGGGGGAAACAAGGCACTGCAGAGGCACTCCTGGCCACAAGCAGATGCCCGGGTGGCAGTTGACCCCCTTTCTATAATATAATTAAAATTAATAAATAATACGTTTCAAAATGAAAAATCATTTCAAAATTGGAGATAAAACAGTTGCAAAATTGTGGAAATCAAAATGTTGCAAAAACCTGCGCCTCACCTTGAGCTTTGTGGGCACCACATTTTAGGAAAGATGTAGACAAATTGGAAAAAGTCCAGAGAAGAGCAACAAAAATGATCACAGGTCTAGAAAACGTGACCTATGAGGGAAGATTGAAAAAATTGGGTTTGTTTAGTCTGGAGAAGGGAAGACTGAGGGGGGACATGATAACAGTTTTCAAGGACATAAAAGGTTGTTACAAGGAGGAGAGTGAAAAATTCTTCTCATTAACCGCTAAGGAGAAGACAAGAAGCAATGGGCTTAAATTGCAGGAAGGGAGGTTTAGGTTGGACATTAGGAAAAAGTTCCTAATTGTCAGGGTGGTTAATTACCTAGGGAAGTGGTGGATTCAACCGTCACCCAAGGTTTTTAAGAACAGTTTAGACTAACACCAGTCAGGAATGGCCAAGTTATCACTTAATCCTGACTTGAGTGCAAGGGACTGGACTAAACGACTTATTGAGATCCCATCCAGTCCTACACATCTGTGATTCCAGTAAGACTGAACCAGAATGTTTAAAGCTCACTGAAAAGCTTTGTTTCAAATTTCATCAAAAACAACACATTCCTGCAGAATGCTTCGATTTCAATGAACCAGCATTTTCTAGCAGAAAAAAATGTTCTTTCCAAATACTTTTTGACCAGTTCTCATCTCTGTAAAGGTCTCAGAGCATGAAACAAATGTCTCCTCCAGTGCAGAGACGCTCACAGGTCTGGCAGCAGCACTGGCTCCACATCAGTGGGTCTCAATCTTTTTTGGCTCAGGAGCCATTTGTAAACCTGGATGGCCGGTCACAACCCAGTAAATAGCCTTAGTGCAAACACATCTGGCTTACTAAATATTTCTCATCCACGATATACAATATATACACGGATATAATGAGTACTAAGTAAGTACATGGCGAGCACCATAACAGCAGCTCCTGTGACTCCTGTCCTGTGGGGTGGCTGGGCTTGGCTCCCCGTTCAGTGCATTGTGACCTCTGGGGATGCCGTACTGCTCAGGTTGGGCCCACCCCCTCCGTATTTTTGTGTGTAGCATTGTGACCTGGCACATGTGGCTCAGCCCCACTTACTGAAATTTGGCCCCTCACGACAGAGGGGTGGCTGGGTCAAAGCAGAGCAGCATGGCAACCCCAGAGCAGGAAGCCAAGCCCAGTCAGGCCCATGGGACCGTAGCTGCAGGAGCCTGTGAAGGACTGTATTCCCCACACTTGCCCTGAGAGGCCAGGCAGGTCCGATCAATCAGTTAAGCAGTGAGCAGGAGAGAGACTTAGGCTGCGAAGGGGCCACTAACTGGAAGCAGGCTCATATGAACAGGAACAAGAGGAGCCTGTATAGAGCCTAGAAACAGAGAGCAGAAATAGGGCTGCAGGGAAGCAGGCTGCAGTCACTCCCTGGGAGAAGGGAGGTGTGTTTAGGGATGCAGGGGAGTAGTCTGCTGTCAGTCCCCGAGAGGAGGGAGCTTGGGCTCGCAAACCCAGAGGGAGGGGGAGATAGAAGGTAGAGCTGCGAAGTAGGAAGGAGTCCAGGGGCACAGCAACATGGTCTGGGAGTGACAGTTGCTAGAGATATGGTCCCTGGACTGGAACCTGGAGTAGAGGGTGGCCTGGGTTCTCCTACCAGCCACTGAGGACATGGCATAGGCCAAGCAAAGGACAATGGACTGCCTTGGATCGTTTGCCCTGGAAGGGGAAACAAACAAGTGACCTGGCTGGAGAAGCAAGTCAAGAAAAGGGAACACCCTGAATTGCAGAGGATACGACAGGACAATGGGAAAGACACCACCAGAAGAGGCCACAATGCCTGGCCAGACCTAATCCTCAGAGTGAGCAGGAGGAAGCACCTCTTGTGGTGAGTGAACCCCGAAACAGAGCTACTGCTTTGAGGTGAATGGGACAGGCTGCAACCCCCCCAGGGCAACCCCACCTCCCCAGGGAAGGACCGGACCTTTCCCCGCTCAGGCCTCCCACACCACCCTTTGGTACATTCTGGTGAACCAATCTGGGGTCACAGTGCACAGGTTGAGAAAAGCTTCTCCACATGGAGACAAGAGGGAGAGAGAGAGCGAGCACATAAATCGAGTTCAGCTTTTGCATCCAGATGTTGAGCACTGGATATAAATTGACAGAAAATGCCTGTGAGCTCTGAGCAAATGTTGATGAGCGAGAGGTGGAGAGCCCATCTCAGGGCTCCTCCCACCAGGGACTGGGAGGAGGAGGCAGAGCAAACCCCAATATCCACAAGGCTTTTTCTCTTTCCGACTGGGGTTTTGGATGAGAAGAAAGAGACAGTGCCCCCCCGACCCTTCCCCCCCCCCCGATTTCCTGCATGCTGGGGAGGAGGGAGGAGTGTACCCTTAACAGATACCCCCAGCTGCTCTCTCTTCTCCTCTGGGATTTTGGGAAAGAGTTGGCTGGGAAAGGATGGGGAAGCAGGGAGAAAGGGGACTGAAGAGCGAGGACACAACACAGACAGGAGGAGAAGAGAGGGGCTATGCGCAAGGGGGAAGAGCTAGAGAGAGAAGATGAGAGAAAGGGAAGGAATGTGAGAGAATCGAGAAAGAGAGACAGGGTCATGATGAAAGCAGGGAGTGAAAGAAGAATGGATTTAGAGCCTGCAGAGTCTAGTGCATGGAGCCCCTACAATGCTTGACTCTGAGCTGGTGGTACACAGCCACTGTACCAGACATCCAGACGGGACTAGTGTGCCACAGGACTTAGAGAAGCACCCTGCAGTGGGGTTGGCTACCATAGTTTGGAGCCAGTCCTGCAGACATGTAAGCAGCTGCACAACTTTACTCACACGGATAGTTCCATTGGCTGCCTAGGGGCGCGTGGTGCTTTGGTGTAAAGTGTTTGCATTTACTGGGCTAGATTCACCACCAGTGTAACACAATCTTACACACACAATAGAAGGATTTATGCTGATTTATTCTGACATAAATTGGCAACGTTCCGTGTGGATAGGAGCTCTGAGGGGCACCAGGTTATAGCTGTATAAAGCAGCCATAATTCCACTGCTGTGTGATGAAAGGGGGCTGTAGATCCCAGAAGTGGATGGTCCTGGCAGAGAATGGGACCTGGCCAGGGTCTCCATCGTACATAGAGCTGATTGGGCATTTCCTGTTGAAATGATTTTTGGACAATTTCTAAAAAATCTAAATTTTCAATGGGAAATTTTCAATTTTGCTGTATTTGGTGGGGGGGGGGAAATCAAAACAAAATGTTTCATTTCAGGGCTGTTCAACAGTACACTGCTTCCGCCCAGAGTGCCTTGGTGGTTCCTGGGAGTCACATTTCAGGTGCTTCGTGCCCCCGTTCTCTCCTATGACCTGGACCCTTACCCAGACCTCATTCCCATGATGCACTGTGGTCCCTCTCCTGACAGAGCCACATGGCACCTCCGGGAGATGTATTCTTGGCAGGGAGCCTGCCCCATAGGGAAGAATGAAAGCATGAGGTACCCGAAACTACTTGTCCCATGAGACAATAAGCAAATGCAGTTCAATGTCAAACTGACTTGAAACAAAATGTTTCAACATTTACTAAACAAATTCTTTTGTGAAAATTTTTGATATTTTTCCAGTTTGGGACATAAACAAATGTCAAATTATTACAATTCCCTATGAGCCAAATTCCTATTTTGTCTCAGCTGCATTTATGCAGTATACGCTCACCTCCTGTAGTGTGTGCTCTTCCTCCTCCTCCTCCGCCTACGGGCCCCAATTCAGGAAACCTGTGAAGATTAGACTATTACAAAGCTGCCTGAATATGGATTTAAGAACCTAACTTCAGGCACGCAACTGAAATTTTTCATGTTAACCTCTGTGCCTTAGTTTCCCCATCTGTTCAAGAGTAATATTAATACTTCCCTTGTTCTTCTTCGTGATGATTAAGCACTTAAGCATTGTAAAGCAAAGCTAAAAGTCACCAGAGTTCACATAAAAACCTCCAGTGGCCAATCCCGCACTCTCTCTCCCACCCCACCCCCATCTTATTGAGGCAATTGGCCATTGCAAATGTTTTAATGTTGATGTGCAAAAAGCCCAGCACAAGCAGGTTGCTCTTCTTCTTCAACAGAAGAATTAAAGATCACAAACATGCATTTCCCTTAGGGGGAGCATTTCTTGCCTATAACATACTGTTATGCTGGAGATTGGCTGGCTCCCACCAAGCGTGTCTTTAATCTACAGGCAATCACACACCTCACTGAAGCTATGGGCATGGCACCCACCTTTCATTCAGACTAAATAACATAGCAGTTAAATACCCATTTGTTTAATGACCACTGGAAAAATGGAAGCCACCACCCAAAGACTAGACTGGATGCAAACACAAGGGCTGGGGATTGATTTGTGAGGAGCTGTGTGTGTCTGTACGTCAGAATCAGCCACAAAGCATGGAAAGAGAGTTTTTCTTCATTCCTGTAGTACCTGCCACCTCTTCCTACAAACTAAATATTCCCTCCCCTTCCTATAGTATTTGGTGTGGTGTCCCCCTGTCAGAACCTGTGCTCTCAGAAACCACCTTCCCTAAATACAGGAGGTGCACTCTCACGCCTGGTGGTAGCAATAACATCTCCCTACAAAATCATCTCAGGGGATGTGGTGAGCTCGTGTGAACCATGCATACTAAACCCACAGACACTCTGTAATTCTTCTCTAGGTGCTCTCATCAGCTCCCCAGACAAAGCATAATAACATAACAATTTCTACCTTGGCTTCTGGCTAAAGCTTCTGACACTTGGGAGCTCTCAGTGCACCTTCCTATCCAGCTGCTGCTGCAGACAGGAGATACCCTCTCCAACTGGCTTTATACCTGAACATCGGCTGCTCACTATCACAATATTACGTAGCTGCCCAGTGGGAGTTCACCACTTGTGCTATCTATGTCCAGAAGCAACTGAGTGCCCCAGGATAATGCGATAAATGGTAACAACAATGTGATTGAAGCATTTCTTTCAAAATATTTATTCTACAGAAAAGGACCTGGGGATTACGGTGAATGAGAAGCTGGATATGAGTCAGCCCTTGTTGCCAAGAATTCCAATGGCATATTGGGCTGTATTAGTAGGAGCATTGCCAGCAGATCGAGGGACATGATCATTCCTCTCTATTGGACATTGGTGAGGCCTCATCTGGAGTACTGTGTCCAGTTTTGGGCCCCATACTACAAGAAGGATGTGGAAAAATTGGGAAGAGTCCAGCGGAGGGCAACAAAATGATTAGGGGGCTGGAGCACATGACTTATGAGGAGAGGCTGAGGGAACTCGGATTGTTTAGTCTGCAGAAGAGAAGAATGAGGGGGGATTTGATAGCTGCTTTCAACTACCTGAAAGGGGGTTCCAAAGAGGATGGAACTAGGCTGTTCTCAGTGGTAGCAGATGACAGAACAAGAAGCAATGATCTCAAGTTGCAGTGGGGGAGGTTTAGGTTGGATATTAGGAAAAACTTTTTCACTAGGAGGGTGGTGAAGCACTGGAATGGGTTACCTAGGGAGGTGGTGGAATCTCCTTCCTTAGAGGTTTTTAAGGTCAGGCTTGACAAAGCCCTGGCTGGGATGATTTAGTTGGGGATTGGTCCTGGTTTGAGCGGGGGTTGGACTGAAGGGCCTCCTGAGGTCCCTTCCAACCCTGATATTCTATATGTCATAAATAACACTTCTGCATTCACTTTCTGAAACCACACCAAGATTTTATAGTCCTCTTTTTCCCAAGCCAAAAAGTCCCAGTCTTTTTAATCTCTTCTGATACAGATTTTGTTTCATACCCCCACGGTCATCTGCCATTTCTCACCGAGCATTGTCCTGAAGGTTTTGAACGCTTTTTTGGTTTTCTCGTGTTTCATGGTTGGAAGGATTTCCAGAAACAGCTGAGTTTTCTTGACATATGTTTCTCCTGCAGCTTTTGTGCTCATTTCAGCTGAGAGTATGGTTCTTAGGTTCTGGTAAACATCTGTATTTGCAAACATGTTGGCAGTAGTCAGAGAAAACTCCAGAGTTTTCTGTGTGTCACGCAGTGATTCCATGTTTTCAAGATTGAACATTACCTTGGTGTGCAGAATCTGGTGGCCATTTTGATTATTTGCCAGTCTCTTTAGAGTTTCTGCTTTAGAATAAAAAAACTCAGGATGATCTAGGAGACGCATTAGCATGATCCATGAATTATTTAATGCCTGGCAGTGAACTACAAGCTCATCCACTGATGTGGCACAACAGGGGTAGGTATATTCACCTCTTGGACCAGATTCTGTCCTCCACTTAGGACTAAATCAAGAATTGCCTCTCCTATTGTGGGTTCCAGGATTAGCTGCTCCAAGAAGCAGTCATTTAAGGTGTCAAGAGAAGCTTACAAGGGATGGATCAGTTGGTGATTACCTGCTCCGTTCATTTCCTCTGGGGCACCTGGCGTTTGCCATGGGACACGGGACAGGGTGGCCAGTGATCTAAGGTGGCATCCAGCATTCTCTCTTTCAAGTGCTTGGCTGGCTGGTTCTTGGTCACATGCTCGTGTTCTAATTGATTGACATATGTGGGGTTGGGAAGGAATTTTCCCCCAGGTCAGATTGGCATGGAGCTTGGAGTTTGGGGGGTTTTATTTGCCTTCTTCTGCAGCATGTGGGGGCAGATCATGTGCCAGAACAACTGCAGGGGCCTCAGGCATTGGTGCACCTCAGTCCCTGCTATTCTCATAGACTCATAGATTTTAAGGTCACCTGTTGGAAGACAGGATACTGGGCTAGATGGAGCTTTGGTCTGACCCAGTTTGGCCACTCTTATGTTCCCAGAAGAGAATTAGTTGATAATGCAAGAAGCCAAAAAAAATCTCTACCTCTCCCACAAAAGCCCTGTGTAGATAAAGCTAATCACAGGATGGAACGGAAGGTTACTGGCAGAGCTTTGTGTGGGAAATTCAAAGCTGGAACGGCAGTGTTGCTGTGAGCCAGGCTGCAGGTGTGTTGGCAGCACTATTGGACTCAGTAACAGCGCTGTGTTCTGTGCACCTGGAGACTCCCCAAGAGGCCTGGGTTACAATCTCTGGCCATAGTCCCTTGGAATGTCCTAAATTTTTAAACACCAAGCACACCATCCATAAACTTAAACACTGTTCCCTCAAAAACCATTAATATGAAGTTCATTTTGTGGTCTACTTGCTCTGAAGCATCAGAGATGGCTGCGGCCAGAGATGGGACACGGGACAGGGTGGCCAGTGCTCTAAGGTGGCATCAAGCATTCTCTCTTTCAAGTGCTTGGCTGGCTGGTTCTTGGTCACATGCTCGTGTTCTAATTGATTGACATATGTGGGGTTGGGAAGGAATTTTCCCCCAGGTCAGATTGGCATGGAGCTTGGAGTTTGGGGGGGTTTATTTGCCTTCTTCTGCAGCATGTGGGGGCAGATCATGTGCCAGAACCACTGCAGGGGCCTCAGGCACTGATGCACCTCAGTCCCTGCTATTCTCATAGACTCATAGATTTTAAGGTCAGAAGGGACCATTATGATCATCTAGTCTGACCTCCTGCACAATGCAGGCCACAGAATCTCACCCACCCACTCCTGTAACAAGCCCCTAACCTATGTCTGAGTTATTGAAGTCCTCAAATTGTGGTTTGAAGACCTCAAGTTGCAGAGAGTCCTCCAGCAAGTGACCCGTGCCCCATGCTGCAGAGGAAGGCGAAAAACCTCCGGGGCCTCTGCCAATCTGCCCTGGAGGAAAATTCCTTCCCGACCCCAAATATGGCGATCAGCTAAACCCTGAGCATGTGGGCAAGACTCACCAGCCAGCACCCAGGAAAGAATTCTTTGTAGAACTCAGATCCCACCCCATCTAATACTCCTGTGAATAGCAGGGAGTCCAGCCTCCAGAGAGCTGTAATACTTTGGTCTAATCAGAGGCGACTCTTAACTCTTGATAGTGGGGGAGGCATAATTTAAAGGTTGGGGGGCACATGACCGCCCCACGCGTCACCTCTGGGCCCTTTCCCACTACTCCCATGCCTCCCACACCTGCTCCAAGCTGGCACCAACTTGCCTCCATTCCCCTCAGGGCTCTTTCCTCACTTCTCCCATCGCCTCCCCACTGTGGGCGTGGTGCTCCAGACATCTACTGCCAAGCATCAGTAACTGCAGCTGCAGGCGAGGAAGGGATAGGACTCAGTGGGCTTCCCTGTGCCCCCTCTGGCAGAGATGTGCTGCCAGCCCAGACTCTGTCCCCTGCCCAGGGCTCCTCCTAACACGGCTCAGCAGGAGTGTTAGGTGCCAGTGCCTTTCCCATGCACGTCCCTTCAGGCACGCTCAGCCCAGCTCCCATCCTGGCAGAAATCTGGGGGTCGTGTGCCCCACATTCCCACCCCCACAAACACGTCACCCTTTGCTATAATTTCAGTTGTTGGATTTAGTGTGTGGGTGGTGTTGGTGGCCTGACATGAGTGTTCTGCATTATCAGTTTTTATTTCTAAAACAAAAAAAATCACTTCTTCCTCTTTCATAGTTTTGATATGAAGTAACTGGCAACCTCAAGGATTAAACAAAATTACAAGAAAAGTAAAGCAATCTTCACCATCAGCAAAAACAAAGGGAGAGAAAATTACCCACCAACCCCATACTAAGGACCTAAGAAGATAAGAATGGCCGTACTGGGTCAGGACCAATAGCCCATTTAGCCCAGTATCCTGTCCAGTAGCCCCACTTTCTGCTTCCGATGTACTTTAAAAAAATTTGCTGTTAACTTTTTGGTCTTTGGCTAGTTGCTTTTCAAATTCTTTTTTGGCCTGCCTAATTATACTTTTAACCTTGACTTGTGAGAGTTTATGCTTCTTTCCATTTTCCTCAGTAGGATTTAACTTCCAATTTTTAAAGGATGCCTTTTTGCCTCTAACCACTTCTGGGAGATACTTTTTCTCTGTGTGTTTTCTGCCTACAATACTTGCTTTAACTGCCATTGGCACGTATTGGCAATTCCTCTTCACTGTCACAGATCCCACGCACATGGCCACCAGGTCACAGTTCACAAGGTAACTACACCTGTGACCCTTTTGTGGCTGGCTCAGGACAACCCACTAAGGTCTCAGGCTCCAGCTCTCACCTTTCTCATGGTGCAGCCCATATTTTTCTCCCTCCAGATCAGGGATTTAGGCAACGCCTCCTGCCCTTCATTGGGATCACCTAAACAAGTCTGAGGGCATGTTTGCTCTACAATACTGCAGCTACACTGCTACAGCTATGCCACTGTAGTGTAGATAGGTCCTACTTACTCATTTTCCTATTCTTTGTTTGCCAGCCTTCTGAACCAGGTCTTTCACATGTAGGTCACCAGTCTGAATCCAGCCCAACTCAGAGATTTCAAGCCCAAAAGGCACCATCATAATTATCTAGTCTGATCTCCAGCACATTGCAGGCCACAGAACCTCGCCCACCCACTCCTGCAATAGGGCGGTAACCTCTGGCTGAGCTACTGTAGTCCTCAAATCTTCATATAAAGATTTCTAATTACTGAGACTCCACCACTTATTCTAGTTCAAACTAGCAAGTGACCCATGCCCCATGGTGCGGAGGAAGGTGAAAACCCACCAATGTCTCTGCCTATCTGACCTGGGGGAGAATTCCTTCCCAAACTCAGTATGGTGATTTGTTAGACCCTGAGTGTGTGGGTGAGACCCACCAGCTAGACAGCTGGGAAAGAATTGCCTGTAGTAACTCAGAGCCCTCCCCATCTACTGACCTTAGGAGACCGCTGCTAACAGCAGTGGTGGATAGGCCATATGTAAGGCTATGATTTAGTGACTTCCAGCAACCTCCGTGACTTCAGCCTGCGGTGGTTGAGAGCTGCAGGGTCTCCCACCACCCGCGGGAGCAGGGAACTGTGGGGTACTCTTGAGTTCCTAGCTGCTGCAGACAGTGGGGGAATCCCCTGAGCTCCTGGGCTATTGGGATCCCTGGAGCTGCCAGTTGTGGGGGAACCTCCGAATTCCTGGCCACCGTGGACCTAGCCTCTTAGCTCCTAGCCTCTGTGCAGGTGGTGTGGGGACCCACAGATCCTCAGTTTTTCACGGCTTCTGTGAATTTTTCTTTTTTGCCTGTGACTTTTACTAAAATTATCTGTGACAAAACCTGAGCCTTAGCCATAGGCAACCTCATCGTATCATCCCCTCCATAAGTTTATCAAGCTCAGTCTTCAAACAAGCGAGTTTATTTGCCTTCACTAATCTCCTTGGAAGGCTGTTCCAGAACCTCACTCCTCTGAAGTCAAACGGCAATATGCAAAGTCCCCTGGGAGGTGAAATTTCCCAGGCTTATCAGCCTAAGGATTTATTTATTACACAATAGGTGAGTTTTGCTGCAGGAAACTCCTGCACTCGCCAATTGGGTCAGCATTCAATCACTAGTCAATAAAGATAACTTTAATGATGTTGATTCCACAGAATTTAGTATTTCACGATGTTAAAGCTCACTTCACATGCTGTCAGTTCTTGATATCTCAGCAGCGCTTACATTCCTTCTGCCCAGTCGCTGCATTGCTTGTCCTGTCTGAAGAAAGACATTAACACCTCCACACTTGGTGGGGAGCCATACAGTGAGTGGGGAAACTGAGTCACACATTTGCTTAATAAAAATCAGAGGTTGCCCAGTTCTCCACACATGTCCTCCAGTACTGTAAGACCCTTGGGACTGAAATGAGGACCAGAATTGGCAACTCCAGCCTCCCTTCCGTCTGCTAGAAAGAGAAGTGGGTAGTGCCCTCTCAGTCCGAGTTGTTCCAGTCACCCAGGCCATTCGCTGGGGGTGGTGATGATATGAATGACAAGATCACTTCTCTCCAGCTGATTACTGAAACCTGCACAATCCCCAGATTATCCTGTAGAAACATATGCACTGTCAATGGGAGATCAGGGTGGTGAGAATCATAGATTCATAGAAACACATCTTTGTGAAGTGTCATTTTCTACCTTGACTACCATCAAGACAAAGAGTAGGAACAGACTCAATGTGAAGAAAAACTTAAATTGTTGCTGTTGCTTCACTGCCTCCCAGAATGACAAGGCTCACAAATGAAAAACAGACTCAAGAATCACACTGAAATTTTAAGTATGAGATTTATATTCCAGTCAATTTATTTTATAATTATATGGTAAAAGTGAGAAAGTAATCAATTTTTCAGTAGTAGTGTGCTGTGACATTTTGCATTTTTATGTCTGATTTTATAAGCAAGTAGTTTTTTAAATGAGGTGAAGGTTGGGGGTACACAAGACAAATCAGAGTACTGAAAGGGGTATGGTGGTCTGGAAAGGTTGAGACCCACTGCTCTACTACACCGAAGAGCCATGTAGGTAATTACAGATTTTAAATTAGGCCGTGTGTGTGTTTTGTATAATATAATGTTGAACAGCAAGTATGAACGTGTGTTTTTGCTTTGACTATAAAACAAGTTTGAATGTACGCTTAGGGTAGTTTATTTATGCAAGATGGCTTGAATGTATGCTTAATTGTTTTGGGAAGGAAGAGCAATGGGTGGACATTGGTGCTGTGTGCATGTGTGTGCTGAGGGGTGGGACGGGTTGCCAGTGGGGTGCCACCTGGAACTGGGGTACCACTGAGCCCAATGACCCACTAGACCGGGCTCCCTCTCACACCGTGCTGCTGTGACAAGTTGCAAAGCCCTCCAGGCTTGCACTGTCACCAGCACTTGTACAGACAGGGACACGTCCAGCTGCAGTTACAGGCAGGCTCTCTAACCACCAGCTTCGGACCCCAGAGCAGCACCGTCCTGCCCTGGTCAAATCTGGCCAGTATATGGGTTGAACACCCAGTCCACCTCTCCCTCAGTGTGAAGAGGACTGTGGACACTTGTGGTAACCAAGCTAAGATTTTCCTCAGACACCTTAGTTAAATGCTCACTGGTTTGGATTAAAACACAAAACAAGGTTATAAACTACAAGCTATAGTTTAAGTTATTATAAGTGATAGCAAACAGATCAAAGCAGATTACCTAGCAAACAAACAAAAACACAAACTAAGCTTAATATACTACATAGATCGGATATGATTAGCAAATCCTCACCCTAGTGATGATACAAGCAGGTTGCATATTCTTAAGGGGACAAGCTGCCTAACTTACAGCTTGGAATCCCCAGGTGTTCCCTTCACAGGCTAGAAATCCCTCTAGCCTGGGTCCAGCACTTGTCCCACTTCAGTCTTTGTTCCTCAGGTGTTTCCAGGAGACTTTGGGAGGGGAGTCAGTGAAGAACCTCGATGAGGTCACTCCCCTGCCTGAAATAGCCTTTGCTCATGGCAGGAACACTTTGTTTCCAAGCTCAGTTCCCACACCAGCCAGTGGAAAAATACTGATATCCCAAGACGAAGTCCAGTCCCAGGTGACCTGGTCACGTGTTCCTGTATGGCCACAGCAGCCATGAATCAGAGGCTGTTTGTAGCGTGCTCAGGAAGGCCCCCCAGTGGGCGGTAAGTTTCTTTTAGACCTATTGTTTTCTCCTAAGGCCTCATTACCCCGAATGCCATCTAGACTGAGAGCCTTTTGCCTAGTGGGTGTTCCACATTTGAAACACAGATATAGTGTCAATATTCCTAACTTCAGATACAAAAATGATACATGCATACAAATAGGGTAATCATATTTAGTAAATCATAACCTTTTCAATGATATCTCACATGACCTATCTCGCATAAAATACATCATAATTATGCCATAATCATATCATAATATCTCTATGAAGAATATGGGGTGCAGTGTCACAAGGGGGAATAGCAGTAACCTTATCCCTGATTTTAAAAAATGTGTAATCAACTGTTTTACATAAAACAGTTTAAACAAAACCTTCATTTTGTCTACATGGGGTGTATTAGCCAATTGTACATAGTTAGATTTCTTTTAAGTTAGACTTTGTGTATGTGCATGTTTGGTATAAAATAATGCTGAACAAATACAAATGTGTGTGTGTGAATGGGTGACTTATCTATAAAATACATAGTGAGGTGGAGTGGCCTCCCTCCAAGGCTGACAGGGAGGAACCACTCCCCACCCTCTAGTGGGTGGAGGCAGGCAGGACCTGCCCCTCATGCCAGAAGCAGAGGGACAGAACAGAAAGTATAAAAGGCAGGACCTCCAGCTAAGTTGAGCCAGACGCCTTTACTTTGCTGCTGGCCTCTACACCAGAGACTGAGCTGTGCTAACCACTGCCTGTGGAGCAGGACCCCGAGGAAGGGGAGCTGCTAAGGCTGCCATTGGCCGAGTATCCCGAGGAGCTGCTGGGTGCAGTGTACCCAAAGGAGACTGAGGGCCCAGGAGCAACGAAGCCCTACGAACAGGTAGTGGTAGAAAGTAATCCAGGGAAAGTCTGGTTGTGTGGCTGAAACCACAGTCAGCATGTTTCCACAGCATCCCCACTGACCCAGTGGCGGGATTCCTTGCTGGGACCTGATGAAGTAGGGTGGGCCAGGGTCCCACTACCCCCTGCTGCCAACCCCACTCCTAAGGTGGTGCCTAATGACCTTAGGCCAGATGGCCTGTGTTTCTCCGCTGTCTGCCCCAACCAGAGAGCTGGGCCATAGGCTGCTACTGCTCTACCCCATCCACTGGGCTTTAGCCTGACTGTGTTTGGTGTCTGTCCCAGTCAGGCAGCTGGGCTAAAGACTGCCAATTGCTCTGCCGCACCCCAAAGGCCAGGGCCCTAGATTCTTTGCTGACACTTAGCATGCGAATCCCCCATCCTTTGGCCTCAGCTGTAGGTGGTGCAGCAAGGTGGTGTGGCCTCCCTCCCTGGCTGATGGGGAGGAATCTCTCTAAGCCACTACTAATAATATACAGCTATTTTCAATGTGTGTTTCCAGTGGTTTATCTATCAAAAAGGACACAAGTTGGCTTGAATGCATGCTGAATTGTTTGGGGGAAATAGAGCGGAAGAGAGGGTGGGCATGTGTTGTATATTTTGCTAAAATATTCCTTTAAATTTATCTGTCCTTCAAAAACTTTACTAAAATTAAGAGGCCTCTGCTACAGTGCTAATTTCCAATATTATTATATATATATAAAAATAAAGGGCTGTGAAGAAATACAGTACTTTGAGTAAATGGAATAAGGGAAATTGTTCTAAAGATTAGGCACCTCTTTCATGGGAGTCTACCAGTGAGACAAATGCTAAAGGAATTATGCAGAAAAAGAAGATTATTTTGGGTCCCAAAACTGAAAACAAAAAAGTCTAATTACTAAGTGTCCATAGGTTTTGTAAAAAGTTTGAGAGAAATTTCCCTGCATGCTCCTTTTGAAGGGTTGGTCATATTTCTGCAAATAAAAACTACAACACGGGGGGAACAGGAGGGTGGGAAGAGGTAAGGAGGCAGCATATACCAGCATTCTTATCTGTCCTTTAGAGAGGTGGAAAAATCTTTCTGCTTTATAATGAAAAATAGAGAAATAAAATCATTACAGTAAAAGGCCTGCTGCCTTTGCCTATCTAAGGATATAGAGAAAACCACAGTTTAAGTTAAAGAGGAATTGCTGCAATGAGAACGTGTGGTAGTTTTAAGGCTAAAGTTTGGATATAGTTGGGTGTAGCTCAGTGTTTACAATCACTTCCCTAAGCACAAGAACAGTCACCCACCCATTACATGTGTTCAAACTAGTGCTAAGTTCAGAAATTAACATCTCAGGCTGAACCAATTACCGTAACTATGGGAGTTGGGTGGTTTTTTTTTTTCCTCTGCTTTTCCCACGTCTACAGAGCACTTTACACAGTGATATTTAAAATGCTCTTTCCCTCACTATTAACAAGATTAAAATTTTGCTTTTGTTTTGTGTTGTTCCTTTCTTCCCTTCTCTCCCCTCCTCAAACCTGATGATGGTAAACGCCACATGTACAAATCACAGGACTACGTGACTACATAATATCAAATCTTTGACTATTCTCTGATCACATTTGCTCTAGATCTTCCTTGTCAGCGTTTCCCAACATGTCATCAGAAGATAGTTGGTCGGAGCCTTTGCCTGTGCAAGAAATCCAAGAAATTGCTGACAAGGTGAGTGGCATGTGATGAAAGATGAACAACAGAAACAAATACAACAAAAGTGTACGTCTTTAAAGCAAATTCTAGAGAAATTAGAGAGCGAAGCTACAACTTTCTTTAAAATCCAATATTCAGCACTGAAAATGGAAGCCCTCTTGATTGATTAGAAGCATGCTTTAAAAGTGACTGTGCTAACTCAAGTCCATGAAAATTCGTAGGTTCGTATCTGCCAAGGCCAGAAGGGACCATCTAGTTTGACATACTGTATAGCACAGGCATAGAACTGTTCATTCTTTTAATCCGTTTGATGTGGCCATGTTAATTTTGTATCATTCTAGTTTAATTGAAATGTCATGTGATATCAAGCGCGGTACAGAAGTCTAGGTCTATTACATCAATGCTATTACCTTTATCAACCAAATTTATAATTTCATCATAAAAAGACAGATCCTGTCATACTGACTTGATATTTTCCATAAAGCCTCATTAATTGGCATTAAGTATATTATCCTCCTTTAACTCTTTATTAATCGAGTCCCATATCAGCCACTCCAATATCTTGCCCACTATCGATATCAGACTGGCAGGCCTATAATTGCTGGGTTATCCCATTTATCCTTTTTAAATATTGGCACAACATTACTTTTCTTCCAGTCTTCTGACCCTCTGCTTTTCAGTCTTCTGGTTGCTCTAGAGATAGTCCCGACAGCAATATATGAAAGACAGCAAGGTCTAGTGGTGAGTACTGGCACCTAAAGCTGTCGGGACTGTCTAATTAACTACCAGAGCAGTTCCACTGATAGTAGCAGTGGTAGAAGCACTTGTGCAGACAGGGTTTTAGGTGTCTTTACAAGTGTGTCATCGCACTCTGATCTGTACAGAACTGGCTGACAGGGCAGTAAAAATATCAGTGTTCTGCCTACACTGGTACTTGGGCTAGTGGAGCTGCACTGGCAGTGAATTGGAGGTCCCGTTTGCTAATGCAGAGCAGGCCAGGGAGTCAGGCTTTTGTTCCTGGTGCCAGGGCCGGTTCTAGGGTCCCATTACTGGGGGGCAGAGGAGGGAAGTGGGTATTTTGGGGGCCCTGTAAACAAATAACCTTCTAGGAGTCCAGGGGCTTGTCTGATCCCTGGAAAATCTTGGATTTTAGGCAAGTTGGTTACTATGTCAGTATTTTCCTGTGATTAATAATTTTGGCTTTTCTGACAATGATTTAGGGCCCCTTGAAGGTTGTTCAGGCTCCAGGGGGCATGGGGCAAACACCCTGGGTCTGCCTGGCTCAGTTTTCTCAGCTGTAAAATTGGACGTGAATAACGCTTCCCTTCCTCACATGGGAGCCGTGCGGTTTAATTAGCTCATGTTTGTCAGGTACATTGAGAGTCTCCCTCGAAAGACACTAGAGACCTACAATATGTTACTGCTGGTGTATGTGCACTCACTGTTGAAACCTAACAGAGTGTCCGAAAGATTTTATAATCCAAGTTTAAATGTGCACCCAGCATGTGTCAGGAATGAGGCTGCAATACTTAGTTTTCAGTGGCCACAAATATGGGGCAAATGGTGAATTTTCAAGTCAGATTCTGCTTTAATTCACACAGGGGTCAACCGGGGTTTTAAATTTACTCCCCTGTTAATTGAGAGCACAATATAGCCTCCGGAGCGCAGATATGTAGGATACTTTCCTGAAAGTAGTTCAGGTGTCATGCACTTTGAGTGCTTTAAAGCACACACCTGTTCAGTCATCTTTAAAAATGTAAACAAAATTATTCATTGCTCTTTATTTTCTAGAAGGTGAAACTTACCTTGGGCTTGGATGAGGAGAAAGAACTCAGGAGTTCTGGTTCTCCTTTCTGGCCTCGCCCTTGCATAAAATCTGTGTGTCCTGTGGAGAGGTAGATATTGAACAGTATTTGACTCACAAATGCCTATTAGCAACTCAGAACTCCCCAGGATTCTTTAGCAGCTATGAGACTCTGACCACCAGATTGCGGACTAGCAAACGTGTGGTGGCTCTGACCTCACCCTTCTTCAGGCACCTCTTTATGGAAAGGGAGACCAGCTGCCAACAGACAAATGTCATTGATGATTGGCTAAAATACATTTATTGCCTTTACTGACTAAGTGTTTTTAAATAAATGGTGAAAGTTCATTCATTAGCTAACTGGGAATCATAATGGGTCAGTGGTTAGTGCACTGGGATTGGTAGTCATCAGATGTGATTCCTGTGTCAGCCACAGACTCACAGGGCTGACTTTGGGGAAGTCACTTCAGCGCTCTCTGCCTCAGTTTCCACATCTGTAGTGCTATTGCTATGTGGGACATCATTGTAGTATCTAAATGCTCCTAAAAGAGGCTCCAAAGCAGACAATTAAAATCACAGCAAATAGAGAAGATGCTTTGCTCTTCAGTCCTTCTGAGAGGAAGGATTTTAACTCTGATTTCCTCAGCAGGTACAAAGCACTTTTCATGGGCAATCTGAAAGCACGAATCCCAACCAGAGATGGGCACCTCTCTCCAACCTGTCAGTCAGGTGCCTAAGTATCTTTCTGGAGCTGGGACCTAAGCCCTGTCACTTTTCTCTCCATTTTACTTCTGGCTAACTTAGATGGCTCCCCACTCTGCTGGCTTCTGGGAATCCTTTTCCCCATACAGTGTACAGGAAACCTGGGTGCTTAACTCAGGGCTAAGAATTCCACTAGTCAGCAGGGTGCCTAAGATTCCTGGTGAATCTGACCCCCAACAGCCCTAGTCCCATCGCCTTGGGACAGGTTCTCTCATAGACCCCCTGAGTGTTACCTTCATGTCCACCCTACGCCTAACTGAGTCCAGAAACCACCACCAACATTTGTTCAGGAATGTCTTACGTATTAAACCCCCATGTCCTACATCTGTTAAGCATCAGAACAGCTGCTCCTGAGCTGACACTGACACAGAACTGAAACTGTTCCAGAGTCACATGCTCACACAAAAGATGCTGCATCAGTGTGGAAGCGCAATGCAGAGCAGCCCCTAATGCAGGGGTGAAAGTAATTTAAGGACTTACTGGTACTCTGGAGTCCTGAGTAGGGGGCAGGGCCTCAAACAGAAGGGGTGAGGGCTTTAGCGCCCCGGATCCTTTAAATCACTACCCAAGGCCTGCTGCTGGAGCCCTGGGGCAGCAGTGGCAGCTGGCGGCTCTGGCAGCAATTTAAAGGACATGGGGCTCCCAGCCGCCACCGCAGTGGAGCCCCAGGCCCTTTAAATTGCCATCTGGGAAAGCTGGTCCAGTATGGTGTAGCGGCTACTTTCACCTCTGCCCTAATGAGACAGACCACAGAACTGAACTCCGACCAATTACCTCTACTGCATGAATGCATTAAGATGTTCAGATTGCACACTAACTTCTTGGGAACTGCCCACCCTCCCTAAACACACCAAGAGTTAAACTGGGAACTACTCTGTTATTGTTAATAGGAACTGTTTAAACTAGTGAGCCCAGGGTATTTGCAGCCTTTTCTGGCAGCCTTAATACATTAGTATTTAATTGGTGCTGCAGGTCAGAGCTTTGAGACTCTGTAGCTGTTGCAGCCCATGGTGCCTGACAGCTGAAGTTTCTTTAATGCTTTCCTCTGAGACATGGTACATCTGGTGTGCAAACAAGTTCTGTATCTGAGAAGGGTTGATGTACCACAGCACTCCAATGACCCCCATCAGGTGAGGGTGATCACAGGCATCTTAGGGAAATGTGTGACATAGTTGGGACAGATACGACACTAACTGGGACTAACCTCATGGAATTATGTTTAAGTATTTTAGGCGTTCATTGTATTAAAAATGTAAAAGTTTATGTACAATTCAGGGATTGTACATAATCCCATGGGGGAGGTGAATCACAGCCCTCAAGGAACTAAGAAGACTGGAGGGTGCTTAGGCAAATCCACTCAGGTTGCAACACCTCCAGAGAGGTACCACCAGTTGGAAAGAAGTTTGCATTTACTGATACAAACTGGATTCTCCAGAGCCCAACAGACAAAGAAATAGCCTGAGTTTTAACTGACTTGGGGCCTTTTCCTTATCCAGCAAAGGCAGAAGGTCTGGTCCCTAAGGCCAGGAGGTGGGGCGGGGGGGACATGCAATCCTTGTGCAAGGGTTTAACCTACTAGAGCCCTAGGGTAGAGCTGGGGTGACCTCGGGCAAGTTTTCTAGAATGTGTTTGGGTTTTTATTGTGTTTTCTGTGTAATGTTTTTACCTTAAGAATAAATGTGCTTGCTTAGAAAGAGCTGTGGGATAACCTGTCACTGCTGGCACTCTACTGTTCATAGCCTGTGGAGAGAAAGCAGCACAGGTGCTGGGCTGTTTAGGCACTCTGGCTTGCTGGAGGTATCACAGCATAGCGCAGGAAGTTGTGCAGCCTGAACACATTGGTCAGGAGAGAGAGAGACATGGGTCTGCCCAAGAGACGTGACAGCTGAGGAGCTGCCCCCCTTCCCCCGTAAGTGGGTGCCCTTGGTGGACACAATGAGGGAATGCAGGTGCAGTTGTCCTAAACCAGGGGTTCTCAAACTGGGGAACAGGACCCCTTGGGATTGTGAGGTTATTATGTGGGGTCGTTAGCTGTCAGCCTCCACCCCAAACCCCACTTTGCCTCCAGCATTTATAAAGTGTTTTTAATGTATGGGGGTGGGGTTGCACTCAGAGGCTTGCTATGTGAAAGGGGTCACCAGTACAAAAGTTTGAGAATCATTCCCTAACCTGGGAAAAGGTTATTGATAATGTCACTGTCAATTCACTGATGAGCCCCAAACTTCCCTTCCCTTCAGCTGTATGTTACAATAGGTAGCACTCTTCATGCCACATATTTTGAAGTACTGGTACTGAATAAGTTTTAAAATTCCAGTGTTTAAAGTTATTCCCCTGCATAAACACATCTACCCAAACCTGCTTCCAGTGCAAGAGAGTCTTGCCTTTGCCAGCTGGGTGTTAGCTCCTAACACAACCAGCCTGGCAGCCACTCAGGTGCTCTCCTCTGGGCTGTGCCAGCCCTGCCTTTGCCCTGCAGATTGACATTAAGTGCACCGAGTCCCTGAGTCCCTTCAAAGTGTCCCCCTGTGCTAGCCAGCCCCGATCCCTGGATACCCACAGAAATCCCAGTTCCTCCATTCCAGAAGGAACAGTGGACCCCAGGTTTACCTTATATGACAGCTCCTGTAGCACACCTAGCAATTGAGTTCACTTACAGTAAAAGTAAAGAACATTTATTGAAGGAAGAACAGATTCAAAGAGAAACAAGCGTGAGTGATGGGTACAAGTAGTTCTATATAAAACAAAAATCATAAAATGCAAAACACTTGTTAACAGTTACTTTGCCTATCTAATAGAGTAGATTCTCACCCCACAGTTCAGTCCTTTGCAGAATTAGCTAGCCCCAAAGAGCCAGACTTCCAGGAAGCTCCCCCACTCATCAAGGTGCCACCTCAGTGAATGGTTGCAGAGTGTCTTTCTCTACCCTGTGATCTACTGGATCAGAGTTTTGTCTTTATCCACAGACAGGGTGATCCACTCACTAGCATATTGTTCCTTTTCACTTGCTAGTGGTTTTGATACTTATAGTTTGTCTTTGATGATTTCCCATTGCTTTTCTGGGTTGGTGCCACAGAAGACAATGAGTAATGAAAGTTATAATTGGCTAGCTCAGGACAAACAACTCCCTCCTGCTTGTATTGGCCAAGACTGAGACATATTATTGCCTGGTGACTCACTTTACCTCCTTGACCATAAGGGCATACTTTTCAATATAGTTACATTATTCCTTAAATATCACCCTGCAACAGAGTCACACTCACCTCTCACAAGCGCCCCCAGCCAAGCGTGTGTGCCTGCACTCTCTGTTTGTGGTCAGTCTTCAGTGACTCAGCCCTCCGGCCAAGTCATGACCAATCTGGGTGAGATAAAGCAAAGCAAACCCCTTTCAGAGTACAAGTACAACAGGGGTCTCTCTCAGTTTGCCCCTGCTTTGGACTAGATCTGTGCTCCAGGGCTCCTCCCCTTGAGCCAGTGTCTTTGCCCCCTTAGGGCCTTTCCAGCCACAACTCTCCAGCTGGGCCAGTGCAGTCCTCCCCTCTGGGGATGCCTCAATGTCCAGGCCACTTCCCCACTGTGGCTAATGGGCAGGGGGCGGGAGAGACCCAAGCCCACCCACTACTCCGGGTCCCAGACCAAGGACCTTTTAAATAGCAGCTGTCCGCTGTGTCCCTTTATCTAAATCACACTGCTGCTCTAATTCCCTGGGCCACTCTCCTGCAGTCCTGCACCATCTTCACCCTTACCTCAGCACCTTGTCCTGATGGAACCTGCACAACCAGCTCAGGTTGTGCAGGTTCCTTCTTGCTCTCCCTGGCTTCTGGCAGCACTACCTTCCCCATGGTGCTGCAGCTCCCTCAGCCAGCCACACACCATCCACACTCCTCCAATTCTAGCAAGGTACAGAACTCATGCTGGCCCTGCAGCTCTTCTTATATTGACCTGATGGGCCCGGATTGGCTGCTTCCCACACAGCTGCTCTAGGGAGCTTGGAGGACCTCTCTACTGCCCTTTTCTGGGGGTGGCAGGACCACAAGACCTCCAACAGAGGGCCTCAAGGCCTAGTCCACCCCGTCACACACATCTTACAGTGCTTATGGGTATTGATCAATTACAAGTTTTCATCCATGCTATCCTTCATGGATGAATACCATGAAAGCAGTGTGTTAGGTGTAGTGAGTTTGTCAGGTCTGAGACAGGAGTTGCTTGTAAAGAACAGTGAACCTTTTGACAGTTGGCACCAACGGGTCTCTATGTCACAGTGCCCAAGGGTCATGTGATGGCAAACTGGAGGTGGTGCCTCCTTTAAGAGGGAGCTGGACCTGACAGACTGAGGTCAGTGGATGGACAAGGGTTTTTGTGGGGGAGATGTTTGCAGAAAGCAGGAGCTTCAGGTGAAAGAGACTTTCAGGAAAGGCCAGGCAGCAATCCTAGTTTTCACAGGGCTGTGAAGCCTGGTTAGAAGGAAATGTTGAGCCTAGGGAATAAGGCTGAAAGATCTAAGTTGAGTTGTTTATTTAATAAGCAAGGTCCAAGAAAGGAAATGCTATATGCTGCATTTAAGTCTATGTGCATTCTAAGAGGGGGAAACTGAGGAAGTGGACATATGACTAGAAAGGATATGCTGATCCCATTACACCATCTAACTCTCTTTCATTTTTCTATAGGTGAAGCCACAGCTGGAAAAGAAAGTGGACAAGACATATCCAGTCTTTGTAGCCAAAAAGTATAGATATCGGAAAAACATAGTTGGTGCAAGGCACTACGTCCTTAAGGTCAGTATTCAATGTAGGATGGAAGAAGTGAGGGATTTTGTCAAGTTCTACCTGCAGAAGAACTTAGATGTCATTTGGAGTGGCTTGAGACAAGAAATACTGATCAAACATTGCAGGGAAAGGGCTAATTTAAGTTTTAATCAAGGTAGGGACTATCTCTCGTGTGCTTGTACAGTGCCCTGCTAGCACTTGCCGGGTGATATTTTGCTACAGAAAAGAAGCTGGTTTTGTGAATCTCATCTCAGGATTTATAAAGCATGAGTCACATGCTTTGAGTTGTATATTGTAAAATTTTAGGATTGCCCAGAGGGCGATCTCCATTCAAGACTCTACAACCACTTTCTCAACTCTCACCCTCAGAGATAGAAAATGTCTAAATCATGATAGACCTCAGAGACAGGTGTAGAAGAGGTTATTTTACCCCTATATTTGGCACAAGTGCGCCTGCTGCTGGAATACCGTGTCCAGTTCTGGTGCCCACAATTCAAGAAAGGTGTTGATAAATTGGGGAGAGTTCAGAGAAGAGCCATGAGAATGGTTAGAAAACATGTCTTGTAGTGATAGACTCAAGGAGCTCAATCTACTTGGTTAACAAAGAGAAGATTAAGGAGTGACTTGGTTCCTTTCTGTAAGTACCTACATGGGAAATAAATATTTCATAATGGGCTCTTCAGTCTAGCAGAGAAAGGTATAACATGATCCAATGGCTGGAAGTTGAAGCTAGACAAAATGAGATTGGAAATAAAGTGTAAATTTTTAACGGTGTGAATAATTAACCATTGGAATAGTTTACCAAAACTCATGATGGATTCTCCAGAAGTTTACAGGAGGCCAGACTAGATGATCATACTAGGACACTTGCTTGGGAGGTAGGAGACTCTGGTTCAATTCCTCTCCTTTGCCTGGTGGGGAGAAGGGATTTGAAGATGGTCTCCACATCTCAGGCATGTGCCCTAGTTACTGAACTACAGAGTCACTCGCTCTCTGTTTGGGCCAGTGCATATTTAATTAGTTACACAGTGGAACAGCTTCAATGGGAGAGTCAAAGTGCCCCCCTGCCTCAGACTACCCCATAGCCCAGGGATTAGGACATTCAGCTGACAGGTAGAAGACCCAGGACCAACTCCCTTTGTCTTGTCATGCAGAAGGGGGACCTGAATGGGGTCTCTCATGGCCCAGGTGAGTGCCCTTACCACTGGGCTAAAGGTCATAAGGGAGGTTATTGCCTTCTCTCTTTTTTCTGGTGTTAGGTGTGCTCTGAGCACACCTCCTGGATCAGGCCCTGCAGGTAAGATTAGGCAGGACAAAGCCTCATATGAGAATCCCGCTGCAGATTTGCTGTGAGTTAGGTGTCTAGGCACCTGCCTGAGACAGGACTGCACATGCCCAGTGGCAGAAACTTAGGCGACTAGCAAAAATGTAGGTGTTCAGGGAATATAGGCACCTCCAGCATTAGGTGGTAGCTGAGCGGGGGTTTTGTGAATACCAGTGGTGCTTAAACATTGGACTTAAACTCCTTAGGCTCCTGAGCCCCTTTGTCAACCTGGCCCTGAATCTCCCAGCACAAGCTATCTGGGTAAGGACACTGCTCTGTCAAGGCAGGTGCTGTGTATTTACCTGCTTTAGGCCAAAAAAAAAAAAAAGAAAAGAAAAATACAGAGGAGGTTCACTGTAGTACTCACAAGTTCACCTCGCTGCAGAAATAGCCAATAGTTGGGTATGTGGTAACTCACCAAGGCCTCCTGGGGTACGTCTACACAGCAACTAACACCTGTGGCTGGCCCGTGCCAGCCGACTCGGGCTCACAGGGCTTGGGCTGCGGGGCTGTTTCATGACTAATGTCTGGGCTTGAGGTTTGAGCTAGAGCTTGGGCTCTAGGACCCTGCGAAGTGGGAGGTCCCAGAGCTCAGGCTCCAGCCTGAGCCCAGAAGTGTACACAGCAATGAAACAACCCCACAGCCCGGGCCCTGGGAGCCTGAGTCAGCTGGCACAGGCCAGTCACAGATTTTTCTTTGTTGTGTAGACATGCGTACAGATCCCACCACCTTAATTGGTTTACACCCAACAAAATTAATTATACAGCAGACACAAACAATTACAGAACCAGACAGAGATTACAGACAAACAATAGGGAAGTGGAGACTACACTGATAGAATACAGAAACGAGTGACTAGTTTGGAATGTTAAACTCCCGAGGTGGAATTTTCAAGAATGCTGAAGGGACTTAAGTGACTTGTGCTCTTACATCACTTCAGCAGTTTTGAAAATCAGGCCACTTATTTAAGCTAAGTGTTGAGTGGGATTTTCAAGAGCACCAGAGCAAACAGGTTATTTTTGGTGGGGAGAGGGTTTCACAAAACTGCCTATGGAACTTGTGCTTTTAAGTGACGTAGGTGCTTTTGAAAATCTTTCCCGGGGCCCTCACATTAGGTACCCATTTTTGAAGATGTAGGCCCAAGACTTGAGGATTAAATGTGTATTTTTGCTATTCACAGTCTGGGAAGGGCTGGCTCCTGAAACACAGATTTACATTGAGCCCCAAACAAAGATGCCTGTCTGCTCGCAATCGAATATCTTTGGCTCTTTGTTACTGAAAACTGGCATATTGGTTGGTGACAGCTGTGCCTGAAGCTGCTGCTGCTCTATTGCTAAGCTGTACCACTGCAGTCCTTGGACACGTGCACAGACTTGGGGAACAGAAAACTGGGCCTGCTCTGCTCTGAGAGTACAGGCCTCAACCACATGAATTCAAGGCAAATTATCATTAGTTCTGAGCAGATTTCAGGATTTCAGCCTCTGGGGAGGTCCAGTCACTAGAGTGCATGAGGAGCAGTGCTTACCGAGGGGGGCTCCCCAGAAGAACTACAGGAAATCCCCTCCCTCCATGTGCTGCCTCAGCAGGCAGGCATCACCCTCACAGCTCCCATTGCCGTGATTCCCAGCCAATGGGAGCTGCAGTACCAAGGCTTGGGGCAGAGTGAGGTAGCACATGGAGCTCAGGAGCCAGCTAGGGAGCCTACCACAGCCCCATGAACCCTCCACCCCAGCACCCGCTGTGACCCCTGAACCGCCCTCCTCCAAGCACCCACAGCGTCCACCCACCAGGCTGTGCCCCTCCAGCATCCGCGGTGCCCCCAGGGCTTTCCCCCGAGCTGCCCACACACACACACACACACACACACACAGAGAAGTCAGGGGACATGAATTTTTGTTTCCTGCCCATAACCTGTCCGTGACTTTTACTAAAAATACCTGTGACTAAAACGTAGCCTTACACATGACTACTCCCAACCACTGGACTAAAATACCCAGGGAGAAACTGGATACCACCATCTCCTCCTCTGGCCATTTTGTAAATCTGTCCCCCCAAAATCAAAAAGAATCATTTGGGAAATATTGAAACAGTTTGTCACCAGTTAAAAAACTATTTTTTTATTTGACTGACAGTCGAAATTGACACAAACAGTTTTGGTAGATTTGAAACGGCATTTTTGGTGAATAAAATATTAATCCGAAAAAATTTCACCTAGCTCATGTGGGAGGGGTGTCTTACCTAATCCCAGCATCCAGTCATCTGTGCCTTGATTTCCCCTCTGGTGGTGGGGTGCTTTGGGTATGGTCGGTAGCCAGACAAGTAGTCAACAAAAATTCCAAACAAGTCTTCAGCCCATTCTGTAAACTCAGACAGACCCTCTTAGACCTTGGGAAGTCCAGCAGGAGGGTTTCTTCCCACTATGTGCCTCCTTCCTCTTCCCTGCCTTTTATCAACTGACTTCTTATACAGAGACTGATGAAAACATCTCCTTTTTTCGAACTTTCTTTGCCCTTTCCTGAGTGGCTTTGAAAACTAATATGGCCTTCTTGGAGAAAAAAGGGTTAATTCGTTCACTACCAGAGATCTGATTGAAGTCAATGAGAGTTTGCCTTAGGAAAAACTGAAAACTTTTGGGTTTATGTGCAAAAAGCAGAAGATGAAGGGGCTGAGTGGGAAGGATAATTTTGGGGGTATAAAGACTGTGGCCTCAATTCAGCCCAAGGATAAACAGATGCTACTCCCAGAGCAACCAATGGAAGTGGGACATTCTTATAGCAGCGTTGAATTTGACCTTGTGAATGGGGGAATAACATTTTTACTTCTACTGATCGTGAGGAACACACTCACATAGGCACAAAGACTTGTCACTGATCACACGTAGTAGGAAATGGGAACAGTCTCTACAGCTATTGAAGGAGAGTGGGTGTGAGTTAGTTCTTATTTTGTAGCTATTCAAAGGTTCAGCACTGCATCTCCCCAAACATCCTTTCATTGGAATGTGCTTAGTCCATTGTTGTCCCATTCTCCTTGTCTTTCAGGTCTCCGTCAGCAACAGCACTGATGAGTGTGTACACTTGTATGTGGTACAAATGGTTATTGCTACCCCAGTGGATCCAGAACTCACCAAGTATCAGCTGAACAAAACCGAAGATGATCCACTGGAGCCATTTTGATTGAGATGCTTGGGACGGGCTCTTCTGTTGCTCTTTCTGCAGACTCCCAGCTCATACAACCAGTGCCAATACATGAACGAAAATAAAATGTAACTGATTTTGAAAACTAAGTTTGTGTTTCCGTGCTGCATGTAACAGAAGGTCTGTCTTCATTCCAGCAATACTTAATTGCTGCTAACTGACAATGGGCCTGCAAGGAACCAACAGTTCAGCACTGCATTTCCCCAAAACATGCCTCTATTAGAATCTGCTTAGTCCATGCGCTTGACTCTCCCATTCTCCTAGTTTGCTGCTTTCTGCTAATAATAGTAACCTAGAGAACTAGAAGAATTTTTCTGCCAGCTCTGCCTTAAGTAAATCTTTCACATCCCCCTTGCCACATCCCCACTGCAGTCATAAGAAAAACAGTCATCTAACTGGACACCCCACACTGGATCATTACATCGATTGCTTCAGAAAAAAAAATCAACTCTGAAATCCTCAAATATGCATTACATCCACCACAGTCTCTGTACTGCCCAGGGGATAGTCCCTGAAATCTAAACACCAGATAGCGATCAAACCAGTAGACAAAAGGCACTAGTGTAGTCCCTAATCACGATAACTGTGACAACATGATCAATAGACAAGTCTCTTAAACTATCTATTATAATGACAGGTTTCAGAGTAGCAGCTGTATTAGTCTGTATCCGCAAAAAGAACAGGAGTACTTGTGTTAGTCTCTAAGGCCTGGTCTACACTAAGAAGGGGGGTCGAACTAGGGTACGCAAATTCAGCTACGTGAATAGCGTAGCTGAATTCGAAGTACCCTAGTTCGACCTACTCACCCATCCAGACGTGGTGGGGTCGAACTCCGCGGCTCCCCCGTCGACTCCGCCACTGCGGTTTGCAGTGGTGGAGTACCGGAGTCGACCGCAGCGCTTCCGGAGTTTGAACTATCACGTCTAGATCAGACGCGATAGTTCGAACTCCGAGAAGTCGAACTCACTGCGTCGACCCGGAAGGTAAGTGTAAACCTACCCTAAGGTGCCACAAGTACTCCTGTTCTTTTAATCTATTATAAAGAACTTAAAAATTACCCCACACCATAATTCACACAGGAATTTAAAGACACTATCAAATCTTTCCCCAAACAACTCCAAGAAAGGCTCTATAATCTCATCCCCCACAAACCCTCCCCATGGAACTTCTATGGGCTTCCCAAGATACCCAAACAAGGGAACCCAGGAAGATCTCGCGTATCTGACAATGGCGCTCTCACTCAAGCAAAATCAGGACTCATAGAAACCATCCTCAATCCACTCACCACTGCAAGCTTCTTCCAAAACAGTACCAAGTTCCTCCAGAAACTCTGCAACATTAATAATCTCCCCCAGAACACCATCCTTGCCATTGTGGATGCCACCTCCCTAATACACCAACATCCCCTCACCATGATGGTATCCCTGCCTGCCTCAAATACTTACAAAATAATGCACAACACTCAGAAATGCACCCAACACACATCAACAAGCTCATCCATTTTATCCTTACCCACAACACCTTCATATTTAACAACAATTACTGTCCAAACCATATAAATAGCTGTGGGTAATAGGATTTCTCTCTCCCCACCCCTGCCCCGCCCAATATGCCAGCCTCTTCATGGACCACCTTGAGGAATGAGTTCTGGAAGAATGCACCTCAAAACTAATGTTATACCTGAAATACACTAATGACATTTTCATCCTCTGGACAGATGACCTGAGCTCCCTCATAGATTTCCACCACAATGTTAACAGCTATCACCCATCCAGCAAACTCTCTCTAGAACACTCCCACACCAACATCAACTGCCTGGACAATGCTATTAGCTTCAACAATGGAAACCTACAAACAGTAATACATCAGAAACCCTCGGACCACCACACTTACCTCCACAGATTCAGCAACCACCCAGACATACTAAGAAATCTGATCTACATCCAGGCACTCCGATACCACAGAATATGCTCTGAGATACACACCTAAACACTCTTAACAACACCTTCACTAAACAAAGACACACCACCAGAGATGTAGATCACATCATGGAAAGGGCCACCCAAATACCCAGGGAGAAACTGCTTAATTCAGAAAAAATAAAACCCACTGACCACAGCCGCCAGTTGTCACCAATCATCCCAAACTGGGGACCACATCCTGGAAAATCTTTCCTGAACTCCCTCTTCTGGCCTTTAAACAACCCCCTAATCTAACCAAACTCATCATCAGAAGCAGGCTTTCCACAGACTAGGAAACACCAACTCACCATGGCATCAGACCCTGCCAGAACAATAGATGCAAAACCTGCATACATAACTCCACTGTTACAGTGATCAATACCACCCACAACACACCTTTTAAAACTCACGGATCCTGCACATGCCTATCACAACATGTGGTGTACCTCATCCAGTGCATCAAATGGGCCAATAAGAACTATGTGGGTGAAAGTAGACAATCACTATTCTTTTGAATGAACTCACACTGAAAAATGATGAGACAAAGTCACCTTATCACCTGTAGGCAAACACTTTTCACAAAGCGATCACTCCATATCTGATCTTTCAATACTCATTCTCAAAGGAAACCTGCACAACACCTTCAAATGACAAGTCTGGGAACTTAAATTTATAACATTGCTAGGTGCTAACCCCCATGGATTTAACAGGGACACTTGCTTCATGTCTAGTCACAGATATATAACAGACACCTACCAACTAACTCTTAATGGCAGCTTATGTGAAGCTTCCAGGGATATCAGCACCACCAACACATTCAAATATGCTGTCTTAAGCAATTGTTTATTTCAGGACCCGGAGCCCTAGAATCCATATCTTGGTGCGTAGCTGAAGAATAATCTCCTTTTGTATGTTGTTCAAAAGCTATTTTTACCATGACTGCTATTTGCTGGGACCGACACGGGAAACAGTCTCTCTCATCTGACCCAAGGGAGGCCTGCAAATAACTTGCACCTGGGCCTGCTCCACTTTGTTAGCCACGTCACTGAGACAGATGTGATACTTGGGAAGCATAGAATCATAACCACTTCTCAGCCAGTGTGGGGCAGGGAAAGCCCTATCAGTCTCTTCAGTGCACACAAATAACTGTGCAGGGGTTCCCCTCCCTGCTGCCTCCTGGCTGGCCATTCCTTCCAGTTTTCTAAAAGGCCAATCCTTCCTCATAGCAGGTGTGGGTTTGCGTAACTGTGTGTAAGATCCACACTGGCTCCTGGTAAAATGCTCTTGCATCACCATGAAGGCACACTGCTAGGTACTGTGCTATTTTCTTTTCAAGTCACTCATTCACAGAGAGTAACAGCTCAAAGTCTGTCAAGTGCTCATAGATTCCAGTCTCATCCACATTTCTTCTCGGTCAAAAGTGCTTTTGTCATCTTGAAGCTGCTGCCACCAGTTGTAACAGCTGTTTATAGAATGACAGGGATTTATTGGAACATTGCAAGTACCAATTCCAGCACACCAGGCAGGACTAATACTTCTTCTCAACCTTCCAAAGCAAATACTATATAATAACACAAGACAACAATTTAGCACTAAGATAAAAATACAGCACCATCTATGGGTCGAGGTACTGTATACACCGATCGTTACAGTAGGTCCTCCCCTCCTGATGTGGGGTTTTGCTTGAGCCCAATCCTTGTTCTCTGATCCCATTCCACCCATGTCAGTTTTTCTGTCAAATCCAGGCCAACTATTCACATAATGATCTGCCAGTTTCCTTGTTATGTGCACTTCTCTAGGATTGTTATCTATTATCTATTTTAGGTCAGGGAAACAGAGTTTCTAACTCTTCTCCAAATTCATTAACTCATAAATATCGCTCAGCGAACCATTTCAGTCCAATAGAAATTCATCCAAAAATGCAGTTTTGGGGCAGCTGAAACTGTTTTTGAACTTGGGTCAAATTTGATGAAGTTTCAGCCAAATAAAAAAAGGAGGAAAAAATGTTTGGAAGAAGTCAAAATGATTCATTCTGACATTTGTGAAATGAATTGTTTTGACTTATTTCAAAATATTTTGAAACAAGGTTTTTGTTTAAAAAAGGAAGCATATTTTTAAAAAAAGTTCAAAAAAGGATGAAAAACAAACAAAACACTGATTTTTGTGTTGTTTCAAAATGAACAATGCATTTTATTCAACCCAAAATTATTTTAATTATTTTTTATTTTTCATAGAAACAAACAAACCCCCCCACCCCCCCTCCTCAGTTTCAGTTAGAAACAAACTGAATTATTTTTTGGATTTTTCAGTTTGGCCACCAGACCAAAATATCAATTATTCACTCTGAGCTACTTGTAAGACTCATTAATTATGATGACTCCCCAACCAGCCCCCTCGTTTTCTGATGTAACCCCACATTTCAGTTGCATCCTCAGTGTAATTCCCTGTTTTCCTGAACTCCCTCAAACTATCTTCTGTATGCTTTGGGGGTCAATTTAAACATTTCCAACACAGTTTGCTTTTTATACTACTCATAATCTCTATAGTTCCCACTGGCCTTATGGCTTAAAGCATCTGATGCCTCCCCCCCCCCTCCCGGAAGGGAGCCAGACACTTGGCTCAGTTCACACTCCATTACAAACATGTAAAACCACATCCATGTCCTTCTCTTCCCTAAACTGAGGAAATATAGTAACTTGGAGTTTACACTTGGGGAAATAGGTATATGGGCTCTAACCCCACCTACTGGACTAGGTTGCTGTTGGTGCACTTTTTCCATTTCCAGTTCATGCTGCTGATCCTTTTCGCTCTCCTTGCTCTCCTGCTGTTGTTGCTTCTCCAGTGTTTCAAGATCATTTTGAATTCCAGTCCTGTCCTTCAAGGTGTTTGCAACCCCTCTCAGCTTGGTATCATCTGCAAACTTTATAAGTGCACTCTCTGTGTACAAATTATTTATGAGGATATTGAATATGTTGTGTATCTGAGTGACTCTAATGACTCAAAATTGTCGAAATAACAGGCTCAATTGAAAATATTTAAACTAAGATTATTAATCAGAGATTAGAATAGCACTATATAGAATACAGATATAAATAGATACATTACCACCCTTTGTTGTCAGACTAAGAGCTAGATATGTGTCTGTCCTGCATCTGGAAGGGATGCATGGTGTTCATTGCCCCCCAGCTTAAGTTTTCATATCACTATCATTATATCAGGTTTCAGTCAAAGGAAATCTAGTTGCCAAGAATATTCTCCCAGTCCCAGAAACATATGTTGTGATATGATTTCTATACAGTCTCAGTTTACCTGACATATGTATGAAGGCATGAATATTTACAGCTGAGAGAACTAACAATTCTTCAAGTTAATCTCTCTCAGTGGGTCTTTCTTACCTCACAATCATTCTTGTAGATTTCTCCCTCAGAAAACATCTACTATAATAATAATCTCTTATTAGTTTCTCTAGTCTCTATATATGCTTATGTTAGCATTATATATATGCTAACATATAGTGCCCCAGTCATCCCCAGGGGATTTTCACTCCAGTATCCATCAATCTGTGGTTCCCCACCAACACCACCCTGTATTTATGTTATTAAATACAGCATAATGGGGTTACTTATTAGTCAAGACTAGTGTTCTGGGCTTTAGAATTCAGACATACTCTTTGTTGAAGATAAAGATTCTAAAGCATAGTTAATATATATAAATGAGTCAAATATACAGACAGAAAGAACTAAAAGGATTAGTATTCACTAACAAGCACTAACAAATAGAACGAGACCCAGGACAGATCTCTGTGGAACCACACTCAATATGCCCTTCCAGTTTGATTGTAAACCATTGATAACTATACTCTAAGTATGGTTTTCCAGCCATTCGTTCAGCCAGCTTATAGTAGGTTCGTCTAGCCTACATTTCTCTAGTTTGTTTATGAGAAGGTCACGTGAGACAATGTCAAAATCCTTACTAAAGTATGATTACCCAGGTCAGCTGCAAGTGTTTCACTGCAATGTAGACGTACCCATAGAATTTTAAGTCTAGAAGGGTCCATTATGATATGGTGTGTGCAAATGAGAAGATGGCTAGACAAATGCAGCCAAAAATGTAATAAAAGATCTAGGAGGAGCCAGAATAGGGTTTTAACCTAGCACACTCCAGATAAACGTGCACCAGGGTCTCCCTCACACCACAAAAGGGACAGGAATCAGGGACAGGGGTGAACCACACCAAGTACACACCTGTGCTCATGGCTCCGTGAAGGAGCTGCCAACCAATATCCCCAGGGGCCATAGGACTAAGGTGGACTACGGGCTGGTCCACCAGGGTTCACCACCCTCAATGGGTGACATTAGGTCCCGCCCTTTGGTATCAGGGCGGGACATGAGGGTGAGGAAATGAAGAGTATGGAGCACGAGCATGTACAGATGTGCCCTGGGCATGGTTTGAAAGCATACCGGCTGCAAATCGGGGTATATGGATGGGGCAGCCGAGGGGCGCAAGGAGCAGGGGCCCCGTTAAAAGGCTGGTAGGGCCTGGAGTGTGGGGTGAGTGGGGAGAACCCTCCCAAAGTACTTGCTTGAGGTAAGCCCAAGAAGCAGGCAATAAGGCTGCCTTCACCTCCTGAAGTATGCACTGGGGAGTATGAAGGGTGGAGAGCCCCATGTGCTGAGTGAGTGTCAGGGGGTCCACCCAGTCTTCCTGATCATAGTCCAGGAGGTCTCCGATTCTGGCGACTTCTGCCAGGATCAGCCTCTGGCGCACCGAGGGGGACTCCACCACCTGAACACGAAGTTGTGGATTGCATAGCAGGGGCTTCGCAAGGAGATCTGCTCTCCTCGGTGGCCACCATGTGTTGCATCGCAGAGGAGCAGGGACAGAGTCTGACAACCCAAAAAAAAAAAAAAACAAACACCACAAAACAAAACAAAAAACACATAACATAAATTTAACTCTGTAAATAAATGCATGGTACATAAAATGCTATGCAGCTAACACCAATTTTCTTAATATCTAAAAAACAACAAAAACCATGGATCTGGTGGCCAAAACCAGTTTCCAGGTCTGGAGAGATCCTGGTAGAAGATCGGCAGCCCAGAAAGGTCTCGCAGAAGATTTCTCGGATGAAGATAAAAGAGCTGCTGGTCATGTAGCAGTTCTCGGAAGTGGTGGAGGAAGGCGTCCAAAAGAACTCCAAACCCAGCTTCTGGATATCATCCAGGAAACCTGGGGCCGGGACCAGGGTGTTGAGCCAGTGCCAGAGCATGGACAGAACAAGTTGGTTGAGCACCAGTGCCCTCCTGTGAAGGGAGAGGCACCAGAGAAGCCCCATCCACTTCTGCAGCTGCTCAGTCACCTGCCTCTAAACCGTGCCAGTTTTCCAGAGGAGATGGATGCGTGGCAGAAAGATAGACACCGAGAGAGAGCAGCGGACCAGCGCTCCACCAGATGGCCTGAAGCACAGGTAGGAGGGAGCTCCCCTGCCACCCGGCCCTGACCACCAGGCCAGAGCTCTTGACCCAGTTGACCCAGATGGAGGAGGCCACTGAACAGATGGCCTGGCAAACCTCCACCCACACCAGGTCACCAGGTCCTGGACTATGAGGAGCACATTGTTGGTGTACGCTGACAGGACCAGCCACAACTCTGGCTCATGGAGCACCAACCCTGTCAACCTCCAATGGAGGAGACAGAGGAAGGGCTCAATTGCCAAAGCATACAGCTGGCCTGACAGCAGACTCCCCTGATGCACCCCATGCCTGAAGCTGACCAGTTTGGTCAGGGTCCAGTTGAGCCTGACCAGACACTCTGCAGAGGTGTACAACACCTGGAGAAAATTCACAAACTGGGGCCCAAAGCTGAACACCTGCAGAGTGCTTAGGAGATACCCATGGTCCACCCTGTTGAACGCCTTCTCCTGATCCAGGGACAGGAGAGTGAACGACAGACCATCCCTACACCCGAGCTCCAGGAGATCCTGGACCAACTACAGATTGTTAAAGATGGTATGGCCCGCGATGGTGTAGGTCTGGTTGGGGTAGACCATGTCCGCCAGCATGGACCCCAGCCGCAGCGAGATGGCCTTTGCTACGACCTTATAGGCCATGCTGAGGAGTGAGACGCGACTCCAATTCCTAAGGTCACAGAGGTCCCCCTCCTTCCAAAGGAAGGTGAGCACTGCTTGCCTGCACAACAAAGGGAGGACCCTGTGCCCCAAGGACTTGGCCCAGACGGTGACAAGGTCCGGGCTGAGGACATCCCAGAACATGTGGTAGAACTCCACGGTCAGCCCGTCCATACCCCAAGATTTATTAGCCAGAGTGAGAGGCAGCTCCATCTGGTCTTGGTCGCCTGTGCTGACCATCGGGAGTTCGTCCCAAAGCACCCCACAGGCATCGATGTCAGTTGGATCCGGGGAGAAAAGGCTGGCGTAGAAAGCCCTGGCCTATCCATGCATCCCCTCCGGATCCGTGAAGGGGGTGCTGTCCGCTGCCAAAAAGTAGATGATGTGCTTCTCAACCCCGCTCTTTTTCTCCAGGGCATAGAAGTGGGAGCCGCGATCCAGCTCTCGAAGGATGAGGGATTGAATGAACGTGCCCCAGGTCTGACAGTCCTCAAGGACCCGGAGCTCCTCCCTCTTCTCCTGGCAGTGGGTGAGTGGTCCTATTGGGTTCTGGGAAGTTGGCGGGCATAACCTAAAGGCCCCTTCCCCCGCCTGGGGAGGAACTACTGAGCTCAGAACTCAACTGAAGTTGGAGGACAATGAAGAAAAAACAGGGTTGGGGGGGTCAAAGGGCCAAAACTAGGGAACCAGAAGGGGACATTGAGCAGAGAACTCTGGACAGTGCCCCTTGCTCCTCAAAAGCATCCAAGGAGCCAGTGGAAACTGCCTCGAGGAACTCTGCGCGGATGCATGAATGGATGAATGAACAAAAACAGGCCTCACAGTCGCAGGCCACCCCTCAGCCAACCTCCTCTCCTTGGTGTCTCATATGGCCACTTTGGCCATGGCTAGAAGGAGGTTGACAAGGTGGTCCTGCAACTTCGTGGGCCCACGGATGGGTTGTGCATATCTAAAAAGGCGCAGGGGAAAGTGAAGCCACAACCTCAACAAGAGGTTCTGGAGGAACCAGAAGAGGGGCTGCAACCAGGCGCACTGCAGATAGACATGCACCAGCGTCTCCCGCACACCACAAAAAGGGCAGGCGTCGAGAAGAGGGTGAACTGGGCCAGGTACACATCCATACCCATGGCTCCATGAAGGAGCAGCTAATTAATGACCCTGGCGGGCCGTTCAACCCTCTGCAGCTGGTAGAAGGTCCCACTACTTGTGTCGGGGCGGGGCACGAAGGTGGGGAAATGAAGGGTTTGGACCATGAGCATGTAGAGATGATCCTGTGGCATAGTTCGGAAGTGAATTGGCTGCAAATCGCACAACTGGCTTGGGGGTACAAAGGGGTGGGGGTTGAGAGGGCTCATGGGGCAGGAGCCCGATGAAAAGATCCAGAGAGCCTGGGGTGAGGGGTAGGTGGGGGATACCCTCTCACAGAACCCCCTTGAGGAAAGATCTAGAAATAGGCAATAAGGCTGCCTCCATCTCCCAAAGTACGCCCTGGGGAGTACCAAGGGAGGATAGCCCTGTGCGCCAACCGAGTGCATAGGGATCCACCCAGTCCCCCCGGTTGTAGTCCAGGAGGCCTCCGATCCTGGTAACCTCCACCAGGACCAACTCCTGGTGCACCGAGGACAACTCCACCACCTGAACACAAAGATGATGATTGTGTAGCAGGGGATCCATGAGATCTGCCCCCTCGGTGGCTGCCACGGACCTGGTCTCCGAGGCCAGCTTCCAGGTCCAGAGGAGGTCCTGGTAGAAGACCAGCAGCTGGGAGAGGTCTCATGGAAGACCTCTCGGATGGTGATAAAAGAGCTGCCGGTCATATCCGAGCCCTTGGAGGTGGCGGAGGAAGGTGTGTGCCAACGTACTCCACACTGAGCAACCTGCACAATAAAGGAGTCTCTGCAGAGCCTGGAGGCGGAAGACACGGATCTACGCAAAACCCCCCCAGAGACCCAGTGCAGCCCTGGCCAAAAGAACTCCAGAACCAGCTTCTGGAGCTGGGCCAGGCATCCTGGGGTTGGGCACAGGGTGTTGAGATAGTGCCAGAGCATGGACAGGACTAGCTGATTGAGCACCAGTGCCCTCCCCAAAGTGGAGAGGCACTGGAGCAGTCCTGCCCACCTCCGCAAGCACTCAACCACTCTGCTCTCCAAATCGTGCCAGATCTCTGGCGGAGAAGGATGCATGGCAGAAAGATAAATGCCAACATAGAGCAGGGAACCTGTGCCCCACTGAATGGCCTGAAGTGTGGGTAGCAGGGAGCTTGCCTGCCACCCGTCCCTGACCATCAGGCCAGAGCTGTTGACCTAGGTGGAGGATGCCAACGAGTACACAGCTTGGCAGGCCTCCACCCACACCAGGTTGCTCGGGTCCTGGACCACGAAGAGTACATCATCGGTGTACACTGATAGGACCATCCACATCTCTGGCTCATGGAGCACCATCCCCATCAACCTCTTTTGGAGGAGATGGAGTAAGGGCTTGTTGTGTATTTAAGAACATAAGAACGGCCGTACCGGGTCAGACCAAAGGTCCATCTAGCCCAGTATCTGTCTACCGACAGTGGCCAATGCCAGGTACCCCAAAGGGAGTGAACCTAACAGGCAATGATCAAGTGATCTCTCTCCTGCCATCCATCTCCATCCTCTGACGAACAGAGGCTAGGGACACCATTTTTACCCATCCTAGCTAATAGCCATTTATGGACTTAGCCACCATGAATTTATCCAGTCCCCTTTTAAACATTGTTATAGTCCTAGCCTTCACAACCTCCTCAGGTAAGGAGTTCCACAAGTTGACTGTGCACTGCGTGAAGAAGAACTTCCTTTTATTTGTTTTAAACCTGCTGCCTATTAATTTCATTTGGTGACCCCTAGTTCTTGTATTATGGGAATAAGTAAATAACTTTTCCTTATCCACTTTCTCCACATCACTCATGATTTTATATACCTCTATCATATCCCCTCTTAGTCTTCTCTTTTCCAAGCTGAAGAGTCCTAGCCTCTTTAATCTTTCCTCGTATGGGACCCTCTCCAAACCCCTAATCATTTTAGTTGCCCTTTTCTAGTGCTAGAATATCTTTTTTGAGGTGAGACCACCACATCTGTACACAGTATTCGAGATGTGGGCATACCATCGATTTATATAAGAGCAATAATATATTTTCAGTCTTATTCTCTATCCCCTTTTTAATGATTCCTAACATCCTGTTTGCTTTTTTGACCGCCTCTGCACACTGCGTGGACATCTTCAGAGAACTATCCACGATGTCTCCAAGATCTTTTTCCTGACTCGTTGTAGCTAAATTAGCCCCCATCATGTTGTATGTATAGTTGGGGTTATTTTTTCCAATGTGCATTACTTTACATTTATCCACATTAAATTTCATTTGCCATTTTGTTGCCCAATCACTTAGTTTTGTGAGATCTTTTTGAAGTTCTTCACAATCTGCTTTGGTCTTAACTATCTTGAGTAGTTTAGTATCATCTGCAAACTTTGCCACCTCACTGTTTACCCCTTTCTCCAGATCATTTATGAATAAATTGAATAGGATTGGTCCTAGGACTGACCCTTGGGGAACACCACTAGTTACCCCTCTCCATTCTAAGAATTTACCATTAATTCCTACCCTTTGTTCCCTGTCCTTTAACCAGTTCTCAATCCATGAAAGGACCTTCCCTTTTATCCCATGACAGCTTAATTTACGTAAGAGCCTTTGGTGAGGGACCTTGTCAAAGGCTTTCTGGAAATCTAAGTACACTGTGTCCACCGGATCCCCCTTGTCCACATGTTTGTTGACCCCTTCAAAGAACTCTAATAGATTAGTAAGACACGATTTCCCTTTACAGAAACCATGTTGACTATTGCTCAACAGTTTATGTTTTTCTATGTGTCTGACAATTTTATTCTTAACTATTGTTTCGACTAATTTGCCCGGTACCGATGTTAGACTTACCGGTCTGTAATTGCCGGGATCACCCCTAGAGCCCTTTTTAAATATTGGCGTTACATTAGCTAACTTCCAGTCATTGGGTACTGATGCCAATTTAAAGGACAGGTTACAAACCTTAGTTAATAGTTCCGCAACTTCACATTTGAGTTCTTTCAGAACTCTTGGGTGAATGCCATCTGGTCCCGGAGACTTGTTAATGTTGAGTTTATCAATTAATTCCAAAACCTCCTCTAGTGACACTTCAATCTGTGACAGTTCCTCAGATTTGTCACCTACAAAAGCCAGCTCAGGTTTGGGAATCTCCCTAACATCCTCAGCCGTGAAGACTGAAGCAAAGAATCCATTTAGTTTCTCCACAATGACTTTATTGTCTTAAGCGCTCCTTTTGTATTTCGATCGTCAAGGGGCCCCACTGGTTGTTTAACAGGCTTCCTGCTTCTGATGTACTTTAAAAACATTTTGTTATTACCTTTGGAGTTTTTGGCAAGCCGTTCTTCAAACTCCTCTTTGGCTTTTCTTATTACACTCTTGCACTTAAGTTGGCAGTGTTTGTGCTCTTTTCTATTTGCCTCACTAGGATTTGACTTCCACTTTTTAAAGGAAGTCTTTTTATCTCTCACTGCTTCTTTTACATGGTTGTTAAGCCACGGTGGCTCTTTTTTAGTTCTTTTACTGTTTTTCTTAATTTGGGGTATACATTGAAGTTGGGCCTCTATTATGGTGTCTTTAAAAAGGGCCCATGCAACTTGCAGGGATTTCACTTTAGTCACTGTACCGTTTAACTTTTGTCTAACTAACCCCCTCATTTTTGTATAGTTCCCCCTTTTGAAATTAAAGGCCACAGTGTTGGGCTGTTGAGGTGTTCTTCCCACCACAGGGATGTTGAATGCTATTGTATTATGGTCACTATTTCCAAGCGGTCCTGCTATAGTTACCTCTTGGACCAGCTCCTGCGCTCCACTCAGGATTAAATCTAGAGTTGCCTCTCCCCTTGTGGGTTCCCGTACCAGCTGCTCCATAAAGCAGTCATTTAAAGTATCGAGAAATTTTATCTCTGCATTTCGTCCTGAAGTGAAATGTTCCCAGTCAATATGTGGATAATTGAAATCCCCCCCTATTATTGGGTTCTTAATTTTGATAGCCTCTCTAATTTCCCTTAGCATTTCATCATCATTATTACTGTCCTGGTCAGGTGGTCGATAATAGATCCCTAATGTTATATTTTTACTAGAGCATGAAATTTCTATCCATAGAGATTCTATGGAACATGTGGATTCGCTTAAGATTTTTACTTCATTTGAATCTACACTTTCTTTCACATATAGTGCCACTCCTCCCCCTGCACAACCTGGTCTATCCCTCCGATATATTTTGTACCCCGGAATGATTGTGTCCCATTGATTGCTCTCAGTCCACCAGGTTTCCATGATGCCTATTATATCAATATCCTCCTTTATCACAAGGCACTCTAGTTCACCCATCTTATTATTTAGACTTCTCGCATTTGTGTACAAGCACTTTAAAAACTTGTCCCTGTTTATTAGCCTGCCTTTTTCTGATGTGCCAGATTCTTTTTTATGTGACTGTTTATCATCTGATCCGGCCCTTACATTATACCCTTCAGTCCTCTGCTCCTGACTATAACCTGGAGATTCTCTATCATCAGACTCTCCCCTAAGAGAAGTCTGTGTCCGATCCACATGCTCCTCTGCAGCAGTCAGCTTTCCCCCATCTCCTAGTTTAAAAACTGCTCTACAACCTTTTTAATGTTTAGTGCCAGCAGTCTGGTTCCACTTTGGTTTAGGTTGAGCCCATCTCTCCTGTATAGGCTCCTCCCATCCCAGAAGTTTCCCCAGTTCCTAATGAACATGAACCCCTCCGCTCTACACCATCGTCTCATCCACGCGTTGAGACTCTGAAGCTCTGCCTGCCAACCTGGCCCTGCGCGTGGAACTGGGAGCATTTCTGAGAGTGCCACCATAGAGGTCCTGGATTTCAGTCTCTTCCCTAGCAGCCTAAATTTGGCTTCCAGGACATCTCTCCTACCCTTCCCTATGTCATTGGTACCTACATGTATCACGACCACCGGCTCCTCCCCAGCACTACACATAAGTCTGTCTAGATGCCTCGAGAGATCCGCAACCTTCGCACCAGGCAGGCAAGTCACCATACGGTTCTCCCGGTCATCACAAACCCAGCTATCTACGTTTCTAATAATCGAATCTCCCATGACTAACACCTGCCTTTTCCTAGAAACTGGAGTTCCCTCCCCCGGAGAGGCAACCTCAGTGCGAGAGGCAACCCCAACACCATCTGGAAGGAGGATCCCAACTATGGGAAGGTTTCCCTCTGCTCCCATTGACTGCTCTGCTTCCCTGGGCCGTTCTTCCTCCTCAACAGTGCAGGGGCTGTCTTAGCGGAGGTGGGACAATTCTGAGCGGAGGTGGGACAATTCTACAGTGTCATCATCAACATATCTCTCTGCCTCTCTTAGCTCCTCCAGTTCCGCCATCTGGCCTCCAAAGTCCGTACATGGTCTCTGAGGGCCAGGAGCTCCTTGCACCGACTGCACACATATGCCACCCGCCCACAGGGCAGGTAATCATACATGCGACACTCAGCGCAATAAACTGGATAGCCCCCACTCTGCTGCTGGGCTTCTGCCTGCATTGTCTCCTAGTTAATGGAAGGGTGGTTTACAGAATGAGGTTTTGGAATGTAGTTTGGTTTATAGGTTTTAAGGGGACTACAGGGAAGGGTTTAGGGCCATCAAGGGACTCCCACTCCCTTCCCAAATTCCCTTGCAAAACTCCCTGTTAGCAGCCCCTGGTCGCAAAGCTCCCTGGTCGCTTGTGCGCGGCTTTATAAAGCCCTGGCCTGAGTGAATGCCCCGCCCACTGATTAAGGCTCAGCCAATTACCAGAGGCTTTGAGCTTTCAAACCTTCCTTTGAAGCTCACGGCCTCCAACTGCCAGCCAGAGCACAGGGTCCTTCAAACAAACAAACAAACAGACTGACAAACACAAGCTCAGCACACAGCAAGTAACCCCCAAACACAAACACACACACACTACAGACAGTCACTTACCCCACAGATGCTGTATTTGCTCCTCCTTCACCTGGAGAACTCCCTTGCGAAACTCCCTGTTAGCAGCCCCTGTTCGCAAAGCTGTCATTTGGTTGTTGTAGTTGTGACACTGCACCCCCTAATGCTTTACAGAAATATGCTTATGAATGTAAATATGACATAACTGTAATATGTTTTATGCTAGATATGCCATGTAACATATCTTTGCAAAAGTTATGTTCTACTGCATATATTCATCCTATTCATATGCATGTATCATTTTTATATCTGAAGTTATGAGCATTGGCTCTATGCTTATATTTAAAGTGTTTGCTGTAGAAAGCACCTAAGGCAGATCTGATCAACATAGTGTCAAGAGATTATTCAAGTAAATGGAAGTACTTGGCGAACAATGGACCTTGAAAGACACCAATCCACATCTGAGCTTTCCTGGGAATATCCCTGTAGAGAAGTAAGTCATGCATGGACATGTGACTTGCCCATGTGACTCCAAGACTCCATCTTGTAGCTGAGATTCTACACAGGAGGAGGGAGGTGTTTCCACCCACAAGAGAGAAACTATAAAGTCCTGGGAGACCCCTCCATTTTGTCTTCAGCCGCCTCAAGAGGTAGCCTCTCCACCCCCTAAGGTTACCCAAAAGAAACTGGAACAAAGGACAGTAACCACAGGGGTGTGAGTGACTGCTGGACCCAGACTAGGAGGAGGCTAGGCTGTAAAAGAAGCTTATTGGAACATCTCTGAGGTTGAGATTTCATCTGTAATCATTTTTACTTATTATTTAACCCAGAGTATGTATTAATACCTGGGGGAGCAAACAGCAGTGCATATCTCTCTATCATTGTTATAGAAGGCGAACAATTTATACAGCTTTATACAGGGTAAAATGGATGTGTTTGGACCCCATTGGGAGTTGGGTATCTGAGTGCTGGAGACAGGAGCACTTCTTAAGCTGTTTTCAGTTAAACCTGCAGCTTGTGGGGGATGTGGTTCAGACATGGATCTATGTTTGCTGCAGGCAAGCATGTCTGGCTCAAACCAGGGAAGAGACTGAAGTCTCAAGCTGGCAGGGAAAACAGTAGTCTCAGCACATCAGGTGGCAGCTCCCAAAGAGGGTTTCTTTGCTCCAACCTGTCACAGTGGAAACAGAATCTTGTTGTTGCTATGGCAACTGAGTTAGAATATTAGGGGATAGCCCAGCCAGTTCTGGCTGGTTTTTGGTTAGTTCAGTGTGGCAAGAAATGGCTGTTTCAAGGTTTACAGCTCTCTGTGTCTCCAGTGATTTCTTCCTAAAGCTGTTACCCACAAAGGGGGAGGGATAGCTCAGTGGTTTGAGCATTGGCCTGCTAAACCCAGGGTTGTGAGTTCAATCCTTCAGGGGGCCATTTGGGGATTGGTCCCCCTTTGAGCAGGGGGTTGGACTAGATGATCTCTTGAGGTCCCTTCCAACCCTAATAATCTATGATTCTATGAACATGGCAATGAGGATGGGATCTCTGTGCTGCCCCAGCAACAGAAGGAAGTAGAAGTCAAGGGAGAAAAAAAATCTTTTTGCTGCTGGAAGGGGGTGAGGACTGGCTTGTTTGCACTGACTGTGCAAACTGAAACTAAAATCATGGCTACACTTACAGGGCCACTGGAACCTTTTGAGGAGACTATAGTGCAATGGCACATATATACTGAGCATTTTGAGCTTTTTGTTATTGCAAATGACATTACAGAGGAAAAGAAGGTGCCAATATTCTTAAGTGTTGTAGGGGCTAAGACCTACTCCCTGCTACGCAGCTTACTACAGAGACTAAAACTTATAGTGACATTGTGGAAATCCTGGGGTCCCATTTTTCTCGAAAACCACTGGTAATAGCTGAAAGATATAAGTTCCACAAAAAAGAGACAAAAAAGAGGACAAAACAGTTGTACAATTTGTAGCAACTTTGAAAAAGCTAGCAGAACACTGTGAATTTAAGAAGATGTTAAATGATGCCCTGCGTGACAGGTTAGTGTGTGGTCTGCACAGTGAAGCTATACGGAAGTGCCTATTGACAATGGCTGTTTACTTTACAGAAGGCCATTGACATTGCAGTCTCCATGGAACTGGCTACAAAGGAGGCATAATACATTGGTGCATGCCCTAGGGTGCATAAGGTGTCATAAGAACTTACCCACAAAACTGTGGGGAGTCAGGAATGTTACCGCTGTGGTAAGCCGGGTCACCATGCATCAGAATGGTGGTGTAAGGACCTGGTGTGTCGACAATGTGGCAAAAGGGACACATTGAGTGTGCCTATAAACAAAAGAAAAAGAGGCCTGTGGTCTGACTAACCAAAAAGGGAAATCTGCATATCCTAGAGCAAACCCAGGATGACCAAGGAGATACCTCAGCACAAGAAGTGCCATTCCACATTTTGTCTTTGGCAGTGGCTCACATGAATACTGGGTAACCTCGTTGTTTGAGAGCAAACCTATACGCATGGAACTGGACACCGGTGCAGCTGTTTCACTGGTCTCAGAGACTGCGTATAAAGAAGAGCTACAGCATCTTCCGCTTAAAGCAACAAAAACAGTGCTGAAGACATATACGGGAGAAGCTGTGCCCATGTTGGGCACTACTGATGTTAAGGTGGAGCTCAATGTACAGGCTGCTAAATTTCCATTGTTTGTGGTGAGAGGTAATTACCCAGCCTTAATGGGTAGGTCTTGGCTTAGGAAGATCCAGCTGAATTGGGCAGACGTGCACCGGATGACTAAAGAAGAAACCGATCTGACCACTATACTAAGAAAACATGCTGCTGTTTTTGGAGAGGATCTGGGAAGTATGAAGGGAATCACTGTGACATTGAACATTAAACCTGACAGTCCACCAAAATATCTGAAAGGCAGAACTGTGCCATATGCCATCAGGCCAAAAGTTGAAGCGGACCTGGAGCATCTGGTCACAAATGGAATCCTAATACCAGTTACCCATAGTCCATGGGCAACTCCTATCGTTCCAATAGTGAAGAAAGATGGTTCCTTCTGGATTTGTGGTGATTTTAAAGTCACTGTCAACACAGTGTTGTGTGCAGAGCAATACCCGCTTCCCTGCATCGATGACCTCTTTGAGGGCCTGGCTGGGGGACAAAAGTTCAGTAAGATTGATCTGAGTCAAGTGTATTTACAGATGCACATCGATGAAAAGTCCCAAGAGCTGTTGACTATTGTGACTCATAAAGGGCTTTACTGTTGCCTACCCTTCAGAATAACATCTGCTCCCGTGCTGTTTCAAAGGGCTATGGACCAGATCTTGTATGGCTTGCGAGTCCAGTGCTATCTGGATGACATGCTGGTCACTGGAAGGAATGAGGATCACCTAAAGAATTTAGAGGCTACCCTACAAAGACTGGAAGAGTATGGCCTAAGAGTCCGCAAAGAGAAGTGTGAATTCTTCCAGCCCTCTGTTGAATATTTGGGACACATCATTGATGCTACAGGTCTTCGTAAGGCCCCTGCAAAAGTTAAGGCTAGTATGGAGGCTTCCCCTCCTCAAAATGTTAGCCAGCTTCGCTTATTTCTAGGACTATTAAACTATTATGGAAAGTTAATCTCACAGTTAGCCACACTGCTAAAACCACTTCACAAACTCCTTGGGCAGAACAAGGCCTGGAAGTGGACTGAAGCCTGTGATGTTGCATTTAATAAAGCTAAGGGTGCATTGCTAAATTCTGAAGTTCTGACGCACTTTGATCCATCCTTACCCCTAGAGTTGGCCTGTGATGCCTCCCGTTATGGAGTGGGAGCAGTCGTGTCACACATTATGTCTTCGGGAGAAGAGAGACCTATTGCTTTTTCTTCACACACTCTAAGCAAAGCACAGACTATGCCCAAATCAAATTTGAGGCATTGGAAATCATTTTCAGAATTCGGACGTTTCATCAGTACCTGTTCGAATGGAAGTTTACTTTTCTCACAGACCATCAACCTCTGACTTCATTTTTTGGACCCCATACAGGCATTCTCCCATTAGCTGCTAGTCATATGCAGCGTTGGGCATTGTTGCTTTCCATGCACACATATATCAAATATTGGAAATCCACTCTGCACAGCAATGCGAATGGTCTCTCAAGATTGTCTTTGTCAGTCAAACATCAAGATATTGCCCAGGAAATCTTTTACTTTGAACAGAAGAGAACACACCCATCACCGCTATTCAGGTAAAGAAGTCAACTTGTGTTGACCCAGTATTGTCCCAAGTTATGGACCTGGTGATGCATGGAACATCTTGACCAACATCTACAGGCTCACCCTACCTTGTTACCTACATGTCCAGGAGGACGGAGTTATCAATCCAATCTGGTTGCTTGTTGTGGGGGAGATGTGTCATTATTCCACCACCACTGAGATCATAGATGTTAGAACAGCTACATTCCGGTCACTGTGGAATAGTCTGCATGAAGGAAATTGCACAAAGCTATTTTTGGTGGCCTGGATTGGACAGTGCTATTGAAGAGAAGGCAAGAGCTTGTATGTCATGTCAGGGTGTGAGGAATGCACCCCAGTGGGCACCCCTACATCCATGGGACTGACCTGAAAACTCATGGCAACATATTCATGTTGACTTTGCTGGCCCACTTGAAGAAAGCACATTCTTGGTGGTGGTAGATGCCCAGTCTCTATAATGTAGTCCACTACTGCAGAGAGTACTATCCAAAACCTATGGGGACTCTTTAGTCTTTTTGGTCTGCTAGAACAACTTGTGAGCAACAATGGACCACAGTTCGTCTCTCAGGAGTTTCAAAATTTTATGAAGGCAAATGGGATACACCACATCACTTCAGCACCATATCATCCATCCACCAATGGATTGGCTGAAAGATTTGTACAGACAATGAAACAAGTTTTGAAATCAGCAAGGGGACAAGTATCCATTCAAAAGTGTCTGGAAACCTTCTTCCTATCCTACAGAAAAACACCTCATGCTACACCAAGGCATCCCCGGCCTTTTTAATGATGGGACGACAGCTGTGCACTTGCTTTGATCTGCTGAAACCTTCTGAACCCCAACAAACTGTGCAACGTCAGCAGCAAGATCAAGTCATCAGGCGTGCACCCAGAGCAAAAGACCGAACCTTTAGCCCGGGACAGCGGGTTTTGGCTCGGAATTATACTTCCAGAGCTAAATGGGTCCCTGCCACTGTCATCGCTCAAACAGGACCTGTTTCCTACGCAGCCCGGACTGCAGAGGAGCTCACCTGGTGGTGACATGTAGATCAGCTGTTGCCAGGTCATACCAGTCCTCAGGACACATCTTCAGTTGAGTTGCCTGACTTCACCACTTCCATCGAGACACTGAATCAAGAGTCACCTGTTCCTGACCTTCCCCCTCCATTACTGCCAGCTGCAGAGATACACCCCTGCCCAGAATGAGCTGATACCACATCCTCACCCATTTGCACTACGAACCCTGAGCCCAAGACACTTTTGGGTGAAACACCACCAGAAGTCTTCCGTAATTCACCTAGGCCTCCTCAATGGCTGGATCTTTAGCTAGGGCTAACCCACGGTTACGGGGCAAAATAATCCCTGGGGTTTAGCCAGGAATGGAGGCAGTCTACCCTCTTTCTCTAGTTTAGTGTTTGTTTTATTTAGGGGATGTTCTCATTAAGGGGGGAGGAATATGTTGTGTATTTGGTTGTCGTGGTAATAGAATCTTGTTGCTATGGGAACTGAGTTAGATTATTAGGGGATAGCCCTGCCAGTTCTGACTGGTTTTTGGTTAGTTCAGTGTGTGGCAATAAATGGCTGCTTTTAAGCTTTACAGCTCTCTGTAGCCTGGTCTACACTAGGCGTTTAAACCGGTTTTAGGAGCGTAAAACCGATTTAACGCCATACCCCTCCACACTAGGAGGCACCTTATATCGATTTTAATGGCTCTTTAAATCGGTTTCTGTACTCCTCCCCGACGAGAGGAGTAGCGCTAATATCGGGATTAACATATCGGAATAGGGTTAGTGTGGCCGCAAATCGACGGTATTGGCCTCTGGGAGGTATCCCGCAGTGCACCACTGTGTCCGCTCTGGACAGCATTCTGAACTCTGATGCACTGGCCAGGTAGACAGGAAAAGCCCCGCGAACTTTTGAAATTCATTTCCTGCTTCCCCAGTGTGGAGAGCTCATCTCATCAGCACAGGTGACCACGCACAGCTCATCTGCACAGGTACAATGCAGTCTCCTGAGAATCGAAAAAGAGCCCCAGCATGGACTGCACGGGAGGTACTGGATCTGATCGCTATATGGGGAGAGGATTCAGTGCTAACAGAACTGCGTTCCAAAAGACGAAATGAAAAAGTATTTGAAAGAATTTCTAAGGCTATGACGGATAAAGGCCACAGCAGGGACTCAGTGCAGTGCAGAGTGAAAGTTAAGGAGCTCAGACAAGCCTACCAGAAAACCAAAGAAGCAAACGGAAGGTCCGGGGCAGGTCGAAAAACATGCCGCTTCTATGCTGAGCTGCATGCAATTTTAGGGGGCTGCGCCACAAGTACCCCACCCCTGTCCGTGGATTCCGAGGTGGGGGTTGTAATCTCTGCCATGTCTGAGGATTATGCAGACGGGGAAGATGAAGATGAAGAAGAGGAGGACAACCTAGCAGAAAGCACACAGCACTCCGTGAGCCCCAGCAGCCAGGAGCTTTTTCTCACCCTGACGGAATTACCCTCCTCCCAGCCCTCCCAAGCAACTATCCCAGACAATGACGCCATGGAAGGGACCTCTGGTGAGTGTACCTTTGCAAATAGCAAACATTGTTTTTTAAGCAAGCGTTTTTTAATGATTGATTTGCCCTGAGGACTTGGGATGCATTCACAGACAGTATAGTTACTTAGAAAAGTTTGTTAACATGTCCGGGGATTGAGAGGAAATCCTCCAGGGACATCTCGATGAAGCGCTCCTGTAGGTACTCCAGAAGCCTTTGCAGAAGGTTTCTGGGCAAGGCAGCCTTGTTCCGCCCACCATGGTAGGACACTTTACCACGCCATGCATGTAGCAAGTAATCAGGTATCATTGCATGGCAAAGCATAGCAGCGTATGGTCCCGGTGATTGCTGGCATTCAAGAAGCATCCATTCTTTATCTCGCTGTGTTATCCTCAGCAAAGTGATATCGTTCAGGATAACCTGGTTAAAAATCAGGAATTTAAGTAAGGGGGATGGCCATTTTCCTACTGGGTTCGTGGACTGCAGCAGCTTAAAAAAAAATCCTTTCCTGCACGTAGCCAAGCGGGGGGAGGGGAGGAGTGAAATGCCGATGATCTTTTTTGTGTTTGGTCAGCGGGGATCTTCCCCAAGCTACCAGCCACGCAGTGGGTGGGGGGTGGGAAGGGTGTTGATTAGCAGGGAGCTAGTGTGGTATTAGCCATGCCTTGGGGGGAGGGGTAAATCACTATAGAAGCCGAAAGACAGTGGCTTACCATGGCCGCATGCAAGCTGAATTCTGATGCCCGGACCTGTGTCTATGAGATCTGTAACTCCAGAGCTGCAGGCACTCAGTATTAAGATGAAAAATGCAACCTTGTAGGGAAATCACATGTGCTATGTAAGGTGAATAGTGCTGTTCACTGTGAAAGAGTATAACCATTGTTCTGTAAAATGTATCTTTTTAAATATTTCTCTCCCTCATGCAGCTGCAAATTTTTCAAGCGTCCCTCCTCCATCCCAAAGGCTAGCACAGATAAGGCGGAGGAAAAAGAAGACGCGAGATGAAATGTTCTCGGATATTATGGAAGTTACACGCAATGAAAGAGCTCATCTGAATGAGTGGAAGGACGTGGTATCAAATTACAGGAAAGATGCCAGTGAACGTGAGGACAGGAGGGAGACCCGAGATGAGAGGTGGCGGCAGGAAGACCGGCAGGAAAATCAGCGGTGGCGGCAGGAAGATCAGCGGTGGCGGGATGCAACTCTGGGGCTGCTGCGTGATCAAACTGACATGCTCCGGCGTCTGGTGGAGCTTCAGGAATGGCAGCAGGATCACAGAGTGCCGCTGCAGCCCCTGTATAACCACCCTCAACCCTCACCATGTTCCACATCCTCCTCACCCAGACGTGTAAGAACGCGTGGGGGGAGGCTCCGTGCACCCGCCCACTCCACCCCCGTGGACAGCCCAACCAGAAGGCTGTTGTTACTGTGAAATTTTTTTAATGGCCTTCTCCATCCCTCCTATCCTCCTCCCAAACCACATCCTTACTTCTCTCCCTCTTTTAATAATGAATTAATAAAGAATTCATGATTTTTAAATGAGAGTGACTTTATTTGCATAAGTAAGCTGTACTCGAAGGGGGAGGGTGAGTTGCTTACAGGGAATGAGTCAATCAAGGGGGTTGGGTGTTCATCAACAAACACAGCAGTCACACTGTACCCTGGCCATTGATGAAGCACGTTTTCAAAGCTTCTCTGATGCGCACCGCTTCCTGGTGTGCTCTTCTAATCTCCCTGGTGTCTGGCTGCGCGTAATCAGCGGCCAGGTGATTTGCCTCAGCCTCCCACCCCGCCATAAAGGTCTCCCCCTTACTCTCACAGATATTGTGGAGAATACAGCAAGCAGCAATAACATAGGGGACATTGGTTTGGCTGAGGTCTGAGCGAGTCAGTAATGTGCGCCAGCGCGCTTTTAAACGGCCAAATGCACATTCCACCACCATTCTGCACTTGCTCAGCCTGTAATTGAACAGATCCTGACCACTGTCCAGGCTGCCTGTGTATGGCTTCATGAGCCATGGCATCAAGGGGTAGGCTGAGTCCCCCAGGATAATGACAGGCATTTCAACATCCCCAACTGTTATTTTCTGGTCTGGGAAGTAATTCCCTTGCTGCAGCCGTTTAAACAGAGTAGTGCTTCTGAATACGCGAGCGTCATGAACCCTCCCTGGCCATCCCACGTGGATGTTTGTGAAACATCCCTTGTGATCCACCAGTGCTTGCAGCACCATTGAAAAGTACCCCTTCCGGTTTACGTACTGGGTGCCCTGGCGCTGCGGTGCCAAGATAGGGATATGGGTTCCATCTATCGCCCCCCCACAGTTAGGGAATCCCAGTGCAGCAAAGCCATCCACTATGGCCTGCACGTTTCCCAGAGTCACAACCTTTCGTAGCAGCAGCTTAGTGATTGCTTTGGCTACTTGCATCACAGCAGCCCCCACAGTAGATTTTCCAACTCCAAATTGATTCCCGACTGACCGGTAGCTGTCTGGCGTTGCAAGCTTCCACAGGGCTATCGCCACTCACTTCTCTACTGTGAGGGCTGCTCTCATCTTGGTATTATGGCGTTTCAGGGCAGGGGAAAGCAAGTCACAAAGTTCCATGAAAGTGCCCTTACGCATGCGAAAGTTTCGCAGCCACTGGGAATCGTCCCACACCTGCAACACAATGCGGTCCCACCAGTCAGTGCTTGTTTCCCGGGCCCAAAATCGGCGTTCAATGGATAGAATCTGCCCCATTACCATCAGGATCTCCAAAGTGCAGGGGCCCGCGGTTTGAGAGAATTCTGTGTCTACGTCCTCATCACTGTCATCGCCGCGCTGCCGTATCCGCCTCCTCCTCGCCTCAGTTTGAAGGTCCTGGTTCACCATATACTGCACGAGAGTGCGCGAGGTGTTTAAAACATCCACGATTGCGGTATTGAGCTGAGCAGGGTCCATGCTTGCTGTGCTATGGCGTCTGCACAGTTCACCAAGCAAAAAAGGCGCGAAACGGTTGTCTGTTGCTTTCAGGGAGGGAGGGGTGAGGCTGTACCCAGAACCACCCGCGACAATGATTTTTGCCCCATCAGGCACTGGGATCTCAACCCGGAAATTCCAGCGGGCGGGGGAGGCTGCGGGAACTATGGGATAGCTACGGGATAGCTACCCACAGTGCAACGCTCCAGAAATCGACGTTAGCCTCGGACCGTGGATGCACACCACCGATTTAATGTGTTTAGTGTGGCCGCGCGCAATCGATTTTATACAATCTGTTTTGCTAAACCGGTTTATGTAAATTCGGAATAATCCCGTAGTGTAGATGTACCCTGTGTCTCCAGTGATTTCTTCCTAAAACTGTTGCCCCAAGGACATAATAGGGTTCATGGCCAGAGCCTAGAGCTGGCCTGGCAGAGTGCAGTCTTGACTCATTCCTCACCCAAAGCTGAGAGATGCCATCATGGTCCAGTTGAGCCTGACCAAACACTCCGCGGAAGCGTACAGCACCTGGAGAAAACCCATGAATTGGGTCCCAAAGCCAAATGCCCGCAGAGTGCCCAGGAGATACCCATGGTCCATCCGGTCAAACGCCTTCTCCTGATCCAGAGACGGGAGCACAAATTACAGATGATCCCTACACCCAAGCTCAAGGAGATCCCGGACCAAATAGAAGTAGTTGAAGATGGTGCAGCCCGGGATGGTGTAGGTCTGATCAGGATGGACTAAGTCCACCAGCACAGACCCCAGCCACAGCGAGGTGGCCTTTGTCACAACCTTATAGTTCGTGCTGAGGAGAGAGATGGGACTCCTAAGGTCGCGGAGGTCCCCCTTCTTCGGAAGCAAGGCAAGCATGCTCGCATGCACCACAGAGGGAGGACCCCAGTCCCCAAGGACTCAGTCCAGATGGTGACAAGATCTGGGCTGAGGACACTCCAGAACACGCAGTAGAATTCCACCGGCAGCCTGTCTATGCCTGGAGATTTACTGGTGGGCATGCAGCGGAGGGCTTCCAAGAACTTGGCCAGAGTGACAAGTAGCTCCAGCCAGTCTCAGCCACCCACGCTGTCTGTCAGGAGTTCATCTCAAAGCACCCCACAGGCATTGGCATCAGTCGGATCTGGGAGAAAAGGCTAGCCTAGAAGGCCCTGGCCCTCTCATGCATCTCCACTGGATCCATGAGTGGGATGTCATCCTCCACCAACAGGCAGATGTTCTTTTAAGCCCCCCTCCTTTTCTCTGGGGCATAGAAGAAATGGGAGCCGCGATCCATCTCTCAAATGTGCCCCAGGCCTGACGGTCCTTGAGGACCTGGAGCTCCTCATGCTTCTCCCAGCATTGTGAGAGTGGTCCTGTTGGGATCTTGGAAGTGGGAGGGCAGAATGGGAGGATCCACAAGATCCGGGATCTCAGTTAATTACAGGGGACAACTAAAGCTATAACAGGGAAAGGAGTGAGATCACAGGGCTAAAAGAAGGGAACCTGAGGGGCACACCGACCAGAGAACCCCAAACAGCGCCCACTGCTCCTCAAAGGTGTCAAGGGTGCCAGCGGATGCCACCCAGAGGAACTCTGCCCGGATATGTGAGCGGATGGAGGATCGGAAATACGTCTTGCAGTTGCAGGAAACCTCGTCAGCCAACCTCCTCTCCCTGGTCTTGTAGATGGCCATTTTGGCCAGTGCTAGGAGGAGGGTGTCAAGGAGGTCACACAACTGTGTGGGGTCATGGATAGGGAGTGAGTAGATAAGGAGGTGAGGGGAAAAGTGCAGCCAGAAACGTAACAGAATATCTAAGAGGAGCCAGAATAGGGGCTGCAACCTGGCAGACTCCAGGTAAATGTGCATCAGGGTCTCCCTCTCACCGCAGAAAGGGCAGGTGTCCGGGATGGGGGTAAACCACGCCAAATACACGCCTGTGCTCACAGCTCCAACTGATAGCCCCAGTGGGCATTGGGACCAGGGTGGAATATAGGCTGGCCCACTGGGGCTTCTCACCTTCCAGAGGTGGCAGGAGGTCCCTCCACTTTGCGTTGGGGTGTGGAGCATGAGCATGTATAGCTGTTTCCTTGGCACGGCCTGGAAACAAACTGGCTGCAAATTGTGCAGCTGGCTCACGGTGAAGGGGCGGGGGATCCGTCCAGGTCCACAGGGCAGGGCCTGGGGTGGCGGGTGGACGGGGTGTGCCCTCTCACAGGACCCAGTCAAGGTAGGCCCGTGCAGCCGCCGGTAAAGCAGCCCTCACCTCACCTCCTGAAGTATGCGCCAGGGAGTACAAGGTCTGGAGAGCCCCATATGCCGAGCAAGCATCAGGTGATCCACCCAGTCTCCCTGGTCCAGAAGGTCTGCGACTCTCGTGACTTCTCCCAGGACCAACCTCTGGTGCACTGAGGGGGACTCCACCACCTGCAAATGGAGTTGGGGGTTGTGTAGCAGGAGCTCCGCAAGGAGATCTGCCCCCTCGGTGGCCGCCATGGACCTGGTCGTTGAGAACAGTTTCCAGGTCTGGAGGAGGTCCTGGTAGAAGACCGGCAGCTGGGAGAGGTCTCACGGAAGACCTCTCAGATGGAGACAAAAGAGCTTCCAGTCATATCAGAGTCCTCAGAAGTGACGCAGAAAGGCGTGCGCCAGTACGCTCCACGCCGGACTACCTGCACTCTGCAGGGCCTGGAGGTGGAAGACATGGACTAGAGTGCGCAGACACTTCAGGCCCTGCCCTCCCGCCTCCAGGGGCAGGTGGAAAACCCCTGCAGAGGCCCAGTGCAGTCCTGGTCAAAAGAACTCCAAAATTAATTTCCGGAGGTTGGCCAGGAAATCCGGGGCTGGGACCAGGGTATTGAGCTGGTGCCAAAGCATGGACAGGACTAGCTGATTGAGCTAGCATGCTACAAATATAGCATAACCTTTGTTCAACCAATTAATAAATAATAATACTTAGCTCTTATATAGCACTTTTAATCTGCATTTTAATGGCAGCTGGTCTGTCAGGGAGATTGCCCTTTCTTGGGGCTGTGAGGAAGATGGCCTTTATAAAGAAAACAATCCAAATCAACACATATATTTTCAACAACAGCTAAGAGAACAGAGTGAAACTCCTGCTAAATACACCTTGTACTTTCCGTAGAAATATTATCTGTTTAGAAGTGGCTATGTGGTTTTAATGCCTTACAAGGACTTTTGGTTAAGATCTGGTGAAGAAGCACTGTCATATCTGACATGTCCTCTATGGGGAACTATATCATATCCTTGCAGGGGGATGGATTTGATTGCCTAGGAAATGCTTCTATTTCAAATGACTATGATCCTATTTCTTTTCACTTTTTCAAGTTTGCTCCAGTGTTGTAAACCGCCATCTTTAGCTCCCTAACAATAACATGTGTTTGCTCTTTACAATTGCATTCTGTAACAGGTGCTAGAAGAAATTCTAATTCTTATACTGCTCTACGTCACAGTTGTACTGGTTATACTCCCTTTTCTCTTCAGCTCACAACAGATTCTATGGGCATGAGTCTCTAGTCACTTACATGAAATTTATGCTGGTGTAAATCCGTTGATTTCAATGGAACTTTGCCTGTTTTACACTAGTGTAAGTGAGAAGAGAACCAGGCCCCTTCTTTGGGATACTGAGGAGAGAGGGAACTCTAGAAAAGGAATTGATATTTCAGACAAGATTTTTCAATGCACTTTCATTCTATTCATTCTATTTCATTCATTCTATAGGAAACATCACTTTGTAGCCTATAAAAAAAAGAAAATTGAGAGAGGCTCTTCCAAAGAGCCGCTAAAAGTAAGTCAGCTCATCATGCTTAGTCTTGCTGCTCTGATAACTGGAGAGGCTCAGAGGTTTGTTCTCATGGGGAAGGCTTTTGAACACCCGCAAGTGCAAGAACTCCTCATTGCCAACATGGACCTGAAAGGTAAAAAGAAAGGGACAGTAAGTTCCATGGAATAAAAAACTTCCAGGGACAGGACATTTTAGCGTGTGTGTGTTTTGGGTTGGAGGAAGGGAAGAGGGGGCCGAGGAGGGGCTGTCTTCTTGTTGGGGCACAGATTAGGAGTCATGAGCTCACTCCCTGGCTCTTTCACACATTCATTGTGTGGCCTTGGGGCAGGACACTCAGGCACAGAAAGGTTGTTTCCCATCTGTAAAACAAGGATAATCAGATTTGTTTACCTGGCAGGGGTGGTGTTGATTTATTAATGCAGTGAGGTGCTCTAATCTAATCTGGGACCACAATTTGGGTCCCCCTTTCCAGGCCTCTTTGTTTGAGAGTGACCAGTCCTCCCACAGCCTTTCGCTCAGGTCTTCACCCTGAGGGCTCCCTCTCTTCCAGCATTCCACTCCTCCAGGCCAACCTGCCTGTCAGACCTACCCCTCTCCACTCAGGGGAATCCACCCTCCTGCAAGAACCCTCAACTTCTGGACTCAACTTCCCCTGACTGGGCCGGTTCTTCCCCTTTTCCTAGGAGACGCTGCCTGGGGCTTCTGCTTGCCAGGGATCCCCAGGTTTGGTCTCCTCTCACCAACAGCCTTCCTCCAAGCTCCTCACCAGCAGCTCATAGTTACTGCTCTCCTTCTAAACTCGGCTCTCTGCCAAGCAACTCCTGCCAGTTCTTCCTTGCTGCTTCCTGTTTCTGTGTGTGGGTGTGTCTCTCTCCCCACTCCCATGGTCTCAAACAGTTCTCACCTGCCAATCTCACCTCTCCCTCCTCAGGGTCCAAGTACCCTCTTTTAAGCCCAAATGGGGGGTTAGCTGATGAGCAATAGGTGTGCTGGACCCCATTCCCTCTTAAAGGGGCCAGTCCCTCTGTGACCCCCATTCTAAGGGCCAAATCACAGGAACCTCTTTGTAATTAACTAATTGAACAAGAATCAAGTATAAGATAGTACACATATAAAATTCAAACTGAGAACCCGTTCCCCACTGCCCTGTACCTTGATGAAGTAGTTTATTCCAGCAACCACCTGAGTTTTAAACTCCACAGCAGTGAAGACCTCAAATTTCTTCCCTTCTTTTTCTTCCACCTGAAGCTTCACCTTAAGAAAATAAAAGATAGGAGAGGGTTTTACTAGTTATTCAAGGCAGATGTAAAGTCTGGAACCCATGAGCTCCACTGTTAGTGTTTCTAAGGCGCAGTACAGGTCACATTGTTGCAGTGTCTCTGGACATGTTGCTCTTCATGTTTCTCAGAAAGATAATGGCTAAAATGTGAGATGTTCCATAAAGCAAGATGTAACAGTTGCAACAATTTCTTGCAATATCCCTGAAAAAACTTTACTGAATGAAGTTCAAATATCTTTGCGATCCAGTGCATTAAATACAAAGATTATGTATTATTGTGGGCTGGGACTGTATGTTCTCTCTCTAGGGGGGACATGCGATAGGAACTCTGGGAAGTGTTATGACCTTCAACTGACTGTATTTAATAATGTGCCAGGCAAGAATGAACTTTTGGGACAAACAGTATCAAGTACTTTGCCTGGGGTATCTCCAGGGGGAGGCGACAGCAAATTCTCCACCTCCAATTATGCCAAAAACCCAGACGTTTGAAGCTACACCCTGAGGAGAGGACCATTTTCTGCTGATCACCTGTACCCAGAGTCTCATGATCAAAGGCCCAAGCTGTATAAAGGAGAGACTGAACCATTCTGAGCTAAAGGCTCTTATGAACTCAATCACAAAACCCCTGTATGCAGTTTGAAGGACTGACGGCTACCACGAAGAGCCGGTGGTAACCTGTAACTGCTGGCAATTGCAGCTGTTCATAGCCTGTGGAGAGAAAGCAAAGGCCAGACGCTGGCCTGTTTAGGCAGTCTGGCTTGCTGGAAATATCACAGTGTGGGCAGGGAACTCTGCAGCTTGGAAAAACCCTGCTCAGGAGGGAACAAGGCATGTGTGTCCACCAAGAGAAGTGACAGCTAAGGCGCAGGGAGCCTAGAGTAGGTGCCCTTGAGGGAGCACCGAGGGGAAATATAAGTGCAGTTGCCCTGAGCTGTGACACAGAGGCACCAATTGGCCCCAGTTCTAGATAGGTAGTGAAACTGGGGCAGCAGCATGGTTCAGCAGACACGGTATGAGGCTGGAAGTCAGGAGATTTGGCTTCTAAATCCAGCTAGCCACCTACCTTGCTATTAATAACCCTTGGCAAGTTATTTCCTCTGTCTGTCTCAGCTTCCCTTTCTTTACTGTGGGAAAATCATACTGATCCACCTATGCAAAGTGCTTTGAAATCTACAGCTAAAAAACACTAGGTGTCAAAAACATACAAAACCATTCCTCTTGGCAACAAGAGTCCTCTTCAGATCCATCTTCCTTTTCAAAATTAAAAAAAGACGGTTACTCACCTGTAGTAACTGTTGTTCTTCGAGATGTGTTGCTCCTATCCATTCCAGTTAGGAGTGCGCGCCGCGCGTGCACGGCATCTCAGAACTTTTTTACCCTAGCAACACCGGCGGGCCGGCTGGCGCCCCCTGGAGTGGCGCCGCTATGGCGCTAAATATATACCCCAGCCGGCCCATCCGCTCCTCAGTTCCTTCTTGCCGGCTACTCCGACAGTGGGGAAGGAGGGCGGGTCTGGAATGGATAGGAGCAACACATCTCGAAGAACAACAGTTACTACAGGTGAGTAACCGTCTTTTCTTCTTCGAGTGATTGCTCCTATGCATTCCAGTTAGGTGATTCCCAAGCCTTACCTAGGCGGTGGGGTCGGAGTGAGACGTGGCGGAGTATAATACCGCGGAGCCGAAGGCTGCGTCGTCTCGAGACTGCTGCACCAACGCGTAATGGGAGGCGAAGGTGTGGACCGAAGACCAGGTGGCCGCTCGACAGATGTCCTGGATTGGAACGTTGGCCAGGAAGGCAACAGATGAGGCGTGCGCCCTCATCGAGTGTGCAGTGACGCGGCCTGGTGGTACACGAGCCAGCTCATAGCAGGTTCTGATACACGCGGTGACCCAGGAGGAAATCCGCTGGGCGGATATCGGCTCTCCCTTCATGCGGTCAGCAACCGCTACGAACAGCTGGGGCGAACGCCGGAAGGGCTTAGTCCGCTCGATGTAGAAAGCGAGCACTCTGCGGACGTCGAGGGTATGCAGCTGCTGTTCCCGAGGCGAGGCATGTGGTTTCGGGTAGAACACCGGGAGGAAGATCTCCTGGTTGAGATGGAAAGCTGACACTACCTTCGGGAGGAAGGCCGGATGAGGGCGAAGCTGCACCTTGTCCCCATGAAAGACCGTGTATGGCGGGTTGACCGTTAGAGCGCGAAGCTCCGAGACTCGTCTCGCTGAAGTAATAGCGATGAGGAAGGCCGTCTTCCAAGAGAGGTATAGCAGGGAGCACGTGGCTAAGGGCTCGAAAGGAGGACCCATCAGTTTGGCCAAGACGAGATTCAAATCCCAGGTCGGGGCCGGGCGCCGCACCGGCGGGTACAAGCGGTCCAGGCCCTTGAGGAAGCGGGAAACCATCGGGTTCGAGAAGATGGACCGCCCTTCCACGGAGGGAAGGAAGGCAGATACCGCTGCCAGGTGGACTCTCAAGGAGGAGACCGCCAGACCTTGCTCCTTAAGGTGCCAGAGGTAGTCCAGGATGGTAGGGACCGGGACCAGGAATGGATTAAGACCTCGATGATCACACCAGAGTGCAAATCTCTTCCACTTCGCTAGGTAAGTGGAGCGAGTGGAAGGCTTTCTGCTCTCGAGCAGGACTTGTTGAACTGCTGCAGAACAGCCTCTCTCCGCGTGGGTCAGCCACTCAGGTACCAAGCTGTCAGATGGAGGGACTGCAGGTTGGGATGGCGGAGTCTGCCGAAGTCCTGGGTGATGAGGTCCGGCCACAACGGGAGGGGGATGGGTTCCCGAACGGAGAGCTCGAGCAGCAGGGTATACCAGTGCTGCCTCGGCCAGGCCAGCGCGATCAGAATGACGTGAGCTCTGTCCCTCCGAAGCTTCAGGAGCACTCGGTGCACGAGCGGGAACGGAGGGAAGGCGTAGAGCAGGCGATCCGTCCAGGGATACAGGAAGGCGTCCGACAGGGAGCCCGGCGAGCAACCCCGGAACGAGCAAAACAGGTGGCACTTCCTGTTCTCCTTGGAGGCGAATAGGTCTACTTGGGGGAAACCCCCACCTCCGGAAGATTGTGTGGGCGACATCGGGACGGAGGGACCACTCATGGGAGAGGAACGACCTGCTGAGATGGTCGGCCAGCGTGTTCTGCACTCCCGGAAGAAAGGACGCTTCCAGGTGAATGGAGTAGGTCACGCAGAAGTCCCACAGGAGCATCGCTTCCTTGCAGAGGAGGGAGGAGCGGGCTCCGCCCTGCTTGTTCACGTAGAACATTGCTGTTGTATTGTCCGTGAACACTGTCACCCCGCGGCCTTGTAGGCGGGCGCGGAAGGTGCGACACGCCAAAAGGATCGCTCGCAGCTCGCGGACATTGATGTGGAGAGCGAGCTCTTGGGGCGACCAAAGGCCTTGGGTGTGAAGGTCGCCGAGGTGAGCTCCCCAACCGAGCGCTGAGGCATCCGTGGTCAGAGTGGCGGATGGGCGAGGAGGGTGGAACGGGACTCCCGCACACACGACCTCCGGGTCGAGCCACCAGCTGAGGGACTCGAGGGTCGGCCTGGTGACCGTGACCACCATGTCGATGGGGTCTCGATGCGGCCGGTACACCGACGCGAGCCAAGACTGGAACGGGCGGAGGTGGAGCCGCGCGTACGCGGTGACATAAGTGCACGAGGCCATGTGGCCCAGGAGGCGGAGGCACAAGCGCACCGTCGTGGTAGGGAAGGCGACAAGGTCCCGGATGATGGAGACCATCGACTGGTGCCGAGCGCGAGGGAGACAGGCCCTGGCCACTGTGGAGTCGAGAACCGCTCCGATGAACTCCAGCCGCTGTGTCGGAATCAAAGTGGACTTCTCGGAGTTGATGAGAAGACCGAGCCGATGAAAGAGAGATATGATTTCTGACATCTGATCCATCACCAGTCGCCGGGACTGGCCTCGAATCAGCCAGTCGTCGAGATACGGGTAAACTTGCATCTGACGACGTCGGAGGGCTGCGGCGACTACCGCCATGCATTTGGTGAACACCCTCGGGGTGGTGGACAGTCCGAACGGCAACACGGCGAACTGGTAGTGAGTGTCGTTGACCACAAACCGGAGGTAACGACGATGGGGAGGATAGATTGCGACATGGAAGTACGCGTCCTTCATGTCGAGGGCGGCAAACCAGTCTCCCGGATCCAGAGAGGGGATGATGGTCCCCAGGGTGACCATACGAAACTTGGGCTTGAGCAGGTACTTGTTCAGCTCGCGAAGGTCCAGGATAGGACGCAGCCCGCCTTTCGCCTTGGGGATGAGAAAATAACGGGAGTAGAATCCCCTGCCCCGTCTGTCCTGAGGCACTGCTTCTATGGCACCCACGCTCAACAGAGTCTGGACCTCCTGTAAGAGGACTTGCTCGTGAGAGGGGTCCCTGAAGAGGGACCGGGAAGGTGGGTGGGAAGGCGGGGGCGAAACAAATTGCAGGCGGTATCCCGACTGGACTGTTTGGAGCACCCAGTTGTCTGATGTTAAGTGGGACCACGCCGAAAAGAAATGGGAAAGGCGGTTGTAAAACAGAGGGGAAGGATCCGGTAGGGAGAGTGATGGGCCATCCTCGAGCGTCCCATCAAAAGGCCTGTTTGGCCCCCTGCGGGGTCTTCGAAGCGGCCTGGCCCTGGTTGCGGCGGTTGCCGGATGGACGACGGCGATTTTGGGCCGGACGTCGGCTGTTGTAAGGGCGATAGCGGGACTGGTAGGCCGGACGGGAGGGCTGTGGACGGAATGGCCTACGCTGCGTCGCTGGCGTATGCATGCCTAACGTGCGTATCGCGATACGGCCGTCCTTTAAAGTTTGGATCCTAGAATCCGTCTTCTCAGAGAACAGCCCTTTAGTATCAAAGGGAAGGTCCTGTAACGTATATTGGACCTCCGGCGGCAGAGTGGAAGACTGCAGCCAGGCAATACGCTGCATCGTGACCCCGGAGGCCAAGGTCCTCGCACCTGAGTCCGCAGCATCGAGGGCGGCTGAGATTGAGGATCTAGACGACCTCCTTCCCTCCTCCAACATGGCCGTGAACTCCTGTCGGGAGGCTGTCGGCAGGAGCTCGGTAAATTTCGCCAGGGACGTCAGGATGTCGAAGACGTACCTGGCGAGGAGGACCATCTGGTTAGCAATCCTCATTTGCAGGCCTCCTGCAGAATAGACCTTTCGGCCTAGCACATCCATACGCTTCGCGTCCTTTGACTTGGGCGCCGAAGCCGGTTGACCGTGCCGCTCCCTGTCATTAACCGACTGGACTACCAGGGAGTCCGGAGTCGGATGTATATACAAGTATTCATAGCCCGTGGGAGGAACAGAGTACTTTCGCTCAACACCATGGGCTGTAGGGGGCACGGACGCCGGCGTCTGCCAGATAGTGGTGGCGTTCTTCTGCACCGTCCGTACAAACGGAAGTGCAACTTGCACCGGCATGTCAGCCTCGACCACGTTGGTGATAGGGTCCTCGTCCTCGTGCACCTCCTCTATGGGCAAGGCCATCGCCGTCGCCACACGACGAAGGAGGTCCTGGTGAGCTCTCACATCAATGGGGGGAGGCTCCTTAGTTGCTGCACCGGCCACCGCCTCATCAGGCGAGGACGAGGAGGACAACCCCTGGACGACTGTCTCCGAAGAGGGGTCCGCCACCTGCCCGTCGGGGGGTGCGGGCTGTGCGTGGTCTTGGGACTCCGATGCTACAGCATCCGCCGCCGGTGTCGAAGGGGCCGGTCTGGAAACCGTCGCCTCTGGGACTCTGCGCTCTGACGCGGGGGGCCTTGGTGGAAAAGGCACCCCCTGGGCCTCGTACTGGGCCCATGGAACCCAAAAGCCCCACGGTTGTGCCCCTTGAGGATGGTCCCGTGGGGTGGGCGGCAGGAGTCCGTATCCGTCCGTGCCGGAAGCGACTGACGTGGGTCGAGAAGGCCATGGCGGTGCCGAAGCGCTCGCAGAGTGCGCTGCCGAATGGGGCAGTCTGTCCCCGGATGGCAAAGAAGCGCGAGGTTGCTCCCGCCGGTACCGGGAAGGCGACCGGGAGTGGCGTCCGTCACGGTGCCGGGAGCTCGACCGGTGCCGGGAGCTCGACCGGGATTGAGATCGACGGTGCCACGAACGTCTGCGCGAGTCGCGGTGCCGGGAGCGGTGCCGGGACGGCGATCTTTGATGGTGCCGACGCGATGGCGACCTGGATCTCGTGCGGCGTCGGGAGTACGACCGGTACCGCGATGACGAGCGGTACCGGGACTGCGACCGACGTTTTGATGGTGACCGGTACCGCGAAGGTGAGCGGTGCCGAGATCGCGAGCGCCTGGATGGAGACCTGCTGCGGGACCGGGACCGGGACCGGGAGCGTCGTCCATGCTGCCTGTCCAGGGACGGTGGCCGGGTCATTCTAGCCGGCTTCCCCGCCGACACGACGGCCCGCACCGGCGGTGCCGGGGGCCGGAGGCCCGGTGCCTCTATGAGCAGGATCAGGTCTCTTGCGGAGGCGAATGTCTCCGGCGTTGATGGTAGCCGGGGCTCAACCGCGGACGGTACCGGGGAGCGTGGCGGCGCCGGACTCTACGGGCCTTGCGGCGCCGGAGTCAAGTGTCCGGTGCACGGCTTGTGCACGGGCACCGCGGGGGCCGCAAGCTGTGCAACCGCTCTTGCAGAGTCCTCAGAGCGGGCCTGAGCTATTGCCTTCGCCAGTCTCTGCTTCCTCGCCAGCGAAAGCGAGCGGTGCCGCGACTTCGCGGTCGCTTTCTGTATCAGCGGCGCCGCGGAGGTGGAGCGGCTCGGTGCTGCCGGTGCGCTCTGCACCAAGGCAGTTCGCGGTGCCGGCGCAGACGGTGCCGGCAGTTGAAGCGACGCTTCCATTAGGATCTGCTTCAGGCGGATATCCCGCTCTTTCCGGGTCCGCGGTTTAAAAGTCGAGCAGATCGAACACTTGTCCGTTCTGTGCCCCTCGCCCAGGCAACGGAGACAGGCGTCGTGCGGGTCTCCGATGGGCATAGGCTTCTGGCACGCCACGCAGGGCTTAAAGCCCGGTGCCTTGGGCATGAGCCCGCACCGGGTGAGGTAAAAGGGGAACCCCCCCCCCTTTCACCTTATCTATATACACTAACTAATCTAAAACTGTAAACTAACTACGAAACTAACTATATACAAAAACGATGTGAACGCTAGGGATCGTGGAGAACGAAGAGCACTCCACAGTTCCAACTGGCCGTCACGGGCGGTAAGAAGGAACTGAGGAGCGGACGGGCCGGCTGGGGTATATATTTAGCGCCATAGCGGCGCCACTCCAGGGGGCGCCAGCCGGCCCGCCGGTGTTGCTAGGGTAAAAAAGTTCCGAGATGCCGTGCACGCGCGGCGCGCACACCTAACTGGAATGCATAGGAGCAATCACTCGAAGAAGAACTGTTATTAATACCTGGAGGCACAGAAGGACTCAGACTTTGTAACACTCAGAGTCACGGCGCCTGTTGCGCATCTGTGATTTTCACAGCATCTCACTGCAAACCAGAGCCTGAGTTAGGCACCTAGGGTCCCTGTACAATGAATGGAGAGAGAGGGGCATCTTAGAGTGCAAGCCACACAAAGCCAGCATGCTAGGCAGGGAGCTGTCTAAGCTAACCAAGGCTAGCCGATGCTGACAAAAAGGGTATGCCAACCTCCACTCCTCCAATGGAAATAAGTGCCCAAATCCAGGCTGCAGGGAGGCGTCACTCTCTGTTTAGTGATTCCATCTGGTGTCAAGTGCCTAAATAGTTTCTTGTGGGAATGAGTTAGGTGCCTGCCTTGCCCACACAAAATGGGGAGGGGGGACACAGGAGGAGGAAGAGCCAGGCTTTTCAGCCCACTGTTCAGAGCACTCACCTGGGATGTGGGAGAACTAGATTCTTCCCTCCTTCACTTAAGGGGGAGAAAGGAGACCCCTGTTCAAATCCTTTCTCCCCTCAAGCCAAGAGAGGAATTGAACCTGGGTCTCCCACATCCTAGGTGAGTGTGATAACCACTGAATTATGTGGTCTTCTGATGTGGGGCTCCCTCAACCTGTGCTGCTGAAGCTGTTCTGCTGTGGATCAATGATGAAAGAGTCAAGAGTGGGGGACTAGACTCAGGGCCGCCTACCTCACCAGTGGGTGCCCGAGCCACCTGGCTATAGAGTCACACTCACTCTCTCACACTTACTCGCCCAATGACTGTTTCATGGTGTACCAAGTACTTACACAGCACCGCCACTTCCTCCTTCAGCCAGATTTTGAATGAAACTCTGTCTGGTAGATGGCCTCTGGGCACACTTACCAGAGCACAGGCCCTGCACGTGACTTACATGGCTGACTGTCTGGCTCTGGCTCATGGATCATGCGGAGGCTTAGGATAGAGATAGGCATTTGGATGCCTGGAGAGAGGCAGCAATGCACATGATCGGAGGCAGAAACTTAGGTACCTTGGGAATTTTTACCCTGAATACTTTGGCACTGGGTGAATTTAGGCACCTACAGGATTTGGTGGAAGTTTTGTGGATGGCAATGGAGCCAAAACCAGGACTTGGAACCTAAATCTGGGCCTAAGTATTTAGTACTATGTAATCAAGCATTTAAAATAAATCTTTAAACTAAAACATCTGTGTTTCAGAAGGGGCATCCACTGAATATTACAACAGAAGTATGTGCTTCATTCCATGGTGGAAATCTAGGGCGTAAGCAAAAGAGCAGTAATAGTCCTGGTATGCAAGAATCAACTAACCCACAAAGCCATGCTTAGGCCTGGTCTACATTAAGGGTTTATACCAAATTTAGCAGCATTAAACCGAATTAACCCTGCACCCGTCCACACAACGAAGCCCTTTATATCGATATAAAGAGCTCTTTAAACCGATTTCTGTACTCCTCCCCGATGAGGGGAGTAGCACTCAAATCGGTATTGCCATTTCAGAATAGGGTTAGTGTGGCCACAATTCAACGGTATTGGCCTCCGGAAGCTATCCCACAGTGCACCATTGTGACCGCTCTGGACAGCAATCTGGAGTCGGATGCACTGGCCAGGTAGACAGGAAAAGCCCCGCGAACTTTTGAATTTCATTTCCTGTTTGCCCAGCGTGGAGCACTGATCAGCACGGACTGTACGGGAGATACTGGATCTGATCGCTTTATGGGGAGACAAATCTGTTCTATCAGAGCTCCGTTCCAGAAGACGAAATGCCAAAGCATTTGAAAAAATCTCCAGACAGAGGCCACAGCAGGGACTCAACACAGTGCTGCGTGACAAGCGTAACGGAAAGACAAAGAATCAAATGGACCCTCATGGAGGGAGGGAGGGGGGACTGAGGACTCCAGCTATCCCACAGTCCCCGCAGTCTCTGAAAAGTATTTGCATTCTTGGCTGAGCTCCCAATGCCTGAAGGGTCAAAAACATTGTCCCGGGTGGTTCAGGGTATATCTCGTCAATTTACCCCCTTCTCCCCCCTGTGAAAGAAAAGGGGGAAAAAATCATTTCTCGCCTTTTTTCAATGTTACCATATGTCTACTGCATGCTGCTGGTAGACACGGTGCTGCGGCGCTGAACAGCAGCATCCCCTCCCCTTCCTTTCCTGATGGCAGATGGTACAAAATAGTGGAAAACCGTCCTCATCATCCCGTGAGTGCGCCTGGTTGGCCTTGGTGAGGTCAGCCGGGGGCGCCTGGGCAACAATGAGAATGACTCCTGGTCATTCCTGGCAGACGGTGCAAAAGGATTGAAAACCATCCTCATCATAGTAACTGGGGGCTGAGCTCCATCAGCCCCCCCCCTTCATGTCTAATGAGGATTCTGTACTGCCTGGACTATCATAGCAGCGGGAGGCTGCCTCCCTCTCATTTTATCTCACTAAAAAGTCAGTGTTTCTTATTCCTGCATTCTTTATTACTTCATCACACAAATGGGGGGACACTGCCACGGTAGCCCAGGAGGGTTGGGGGAGGAGGGAAGCAACGGGTGGGGTTGTTGCAGGGGCACTCCCTAGAACAGCATAATTTCTGTGGGATCTCTGGGGCTCTGACCCGGAGCGGCTGTGCTCTCTGGTTCTCTAGTACACTTGCCCCATATTCTAGGCAGGACTGACTCTATTTTTAGACAAAATAAAGAAGGGAATGACCTGGGGAGTCATTCCCATTTTTGTCCATGCGCCCCCAGCCGACCTCAGCGAGGCCAGACAGGAGCACCCATGACAGCAGCAGACAGTGCAAAAGGACTGATAAACGTCATCACCAATTTCCAATTGCAGACGGTGCTATAGCTGGTAACCGTCTCTTTAACCTTGCAAAGGCAAATGAATGCTGCTGTGTAGCACTGCAGTACCGCGTCTGTCAGCAGCATCCAGTACACATATGTTGACAGTGACAAAAGGCTAAACGGGCTGCATGGTTGCCATGCTATGGCATCTGCCAGGGCAATCCAGGGAAAAAGGGCGCGAAATGATTGTCTGCCGTTGCTTTCACGGAGGAAGGATTGAGTGACGACATTTACCCAAAATCACCCGCGACAGTTTTTGCACTGGGATCTCAACCCAGAATTCCAATGGGCGGGGGAGACTGCAGGAACTATGGGATAGCTACAGGATAGCTACCCACAGTGCAATGCTCTGGAAATCGACGCTAGCCTCGGTACATGGACGCACACCGCCGAAATAATGTGCTTAGTGTGGCCGCGTGCACTCGACTTTATACAATCTGTTTTAAAAAACAGTTTACGTAAAATCGGAATAATCTCGTAGTGTAGACATACCCTTAGTTGAGAGTAATTTGACATCTGTCTCCTTTCAGATGTGCTGCGCATATGGCATGCATGGCTTTGTTTGTATGAGACATACAAGTATAATAGTTTTTAATCCTGAGGGAATTCTGCGTCATGGCAGGTGCGCAGAATTCATGTCCCCTGCAGATTTCTTTGCTTCCCCGCAGAAGAATGAATTCTGACGGGGAAGCAACGGAAAAGGCACAAGAGCGGTCACACGCTGATCCCCGGCAGCACAGGCTGGTTTGTTTGGGCAGCCAGAGCAGTTGGTAGAAATGTAAATCACTGCCGGTGGAGAGTGGGCAGTGTGTGTATGTGTGCGTGACGCACACACACTGTCCCTCTTGCTCACTATTGCAGCACACTTTGCATGGAGGGGAAGGGCTTTGGGGTGTTTCTGAGGAGGTAAGCGTGGGGCAAGCTCTGTTCCCCTCAGAGCAGAATGTAGTGGCCTGCCTGCTTAGTGAATTGTTCCCATTGTCTTAGTGAATTCCCCCAGGAATATAAAACAGGTGTAAAAGTTTTAAGGCTCCTCTACATTGCCAGAATGGCATAAAGAACAGTTAGGTATCAGGGAGTAGCCTTGTTAGTCTGTATCCATAAAAACAACAAGGAGTCCGGTGGCACCTTAAAGACTAACAGATATATTTGGGCATAAGCTTATGCCCAAATACATCAATTAGTCTTTAAGGTGCCACCGGACTCCTTGTTGTTTTTGTAAAGAACAGTATGGCCTTATATATGCCTATAGTGCTTTATAGAACTGGTCTAAATTTTTGGACTGAAAAAAATTCCTATGAAAATGTGGTGCATAAACTGTTTCCTACTGACCTTTCTGGAGATGGTCAGTAGCCAGTATAAATTGTGAGTTTGATTCCCCAGCCCTCACTTGCTCTTCAGTTGCCGATGATGTAACATGAGCATATGGCTGCATATATTTGTTGACTAATAACTAGAAATAAAGGGTCAAACCTAGATACATTACCATTAGGCAAGAGGGTCTGGGGATTTCCTCCAATGCTCCCCACTCCCATTCTCCATCCATTGTATTGTACTTTAAATAAATTACCAAAATAATTGAAATCAGAGTAATTATATTGCATTATTTTGACAAATAAAATATGCAGACTATTACAGAATTTTAAAATATTGTGTGCAGCATTTTTAAATTTTTGGTGCAAAATTCCCCCAGGAATAAGTTTTTAAACCATAAAATCATTTGGTGCTGAAGTAATGTCTAAAAAAAAATATTTTAAAACTGTCCTGTGGAAAAAGGATCCCATTTCCTATGGGAATATAAATAAAGGCCAGTTAAGTGTGAGACTTTAGGAAGTCCATTTAATGGATCTTTCACAGTATGATACTTATGACTAGTAATAATAATAATAAATAAGAAGTGTTATAAAGTAATAAGTGTTTTGCATTTCAAAAATTCTTTGATCATTGATTGAGGTTTCCAACCCTTTGTGAGTTAGCTATTCTTATGCCCATATTACAGAAAGGAAAACTGAAGTACAAAGAGAGGAAGTGACTTGTCTAGTATCATAGAGGCAGTGATAGAACCTGAGAGAATTCACAAATTACTGTTTGTCTTTCTGTGCTCAGTTCATTGAAACACACGAGCTACAGCATAGGCTTTAGGTTGAAGAGAGGGATAATTTCAAACTTTACTTACAAGGACAAGGCAAGCTAATGATACTGACCAGTAATGCAGCCTTGTAGTCCCTGCCTCAACCCCCGTTCAGCACAGCTGATCTCATCTCCTTTGGGTGCATGGCTATGTATTCTCCACCTCTCACAGTTCTCTGCTGTGCAGAAACACAAGTAAGGAGCATATACACAATCTAGCTCAGAAAAGGAAATTCCTGTTCCCTGTAAATATCCATTAAACAGGAGGAAAAAACCATTTGCCATTGTATTGCTGAGTCAGCGCACCTGCTCCCACTCCCCAAACACAGAGGGTTCCAGCTGGCTGCTCCTCAGGCTGCTCCGTGAAATTGTGGAGTGGAAATGGACCCGTCACTGCATTAGCAGCCAAGCTGCTGCTGCTGCGAACATTCTGTGTAAACACAACTGAAGTACTAATGAGCTAATGTTGCACCACTAAACAGAAAGAAAAATCCAGTAATATCATGGCCTCCCCCTCAGTGATTCTAGACCCTGCTCTGAGTGTTAGAGGTTAGGCAGACATCCTGGATCAGCATATTTTATTTTTCCACCCTAAAGCAAAACACTTGGCTCCACAGATGCAGATGAGCCACAGTCATATGCAGCCTGGGGGCTGATGTTATTACCACAGAAACACTGACTCACAAGAGCATGTGACTGACAGTCCCAGGTGGGAGGGGAGCTCACAGGGAGAAGTGGTTCTGTGCTCCAGAAGGAGGCAGACCAGTTGGGAGTCTCTGGATAAAATTAAAAGGGTTAAAAAAATAGGGTTCATGTCATGGTGTGGGAGGGGGGAGGATGCTACTGTAGACCACCAAATCAGGAAGAGGAGGTGGATGAGGCATTTCTAAAACATAATAAAAATATCCAAAACACAAGATCTGGTAGTAATGGAGGACTTTAACTGCAGACATCTGTTGGTAAAGTAATACAGCAAAATCTCCAATAAGTTCTTTGTATGTATTCAGGACAAGTTTTTGTTCCAGAAAGTGGAGGAAGTAACCAGGGGCACAGCCATTTCAGACTTGATTCTGACCAGCAGGGAAGAATTGGTTGCGAATCTGAATGTGAAAGGCAATTTGAGTGACAGTGATCATGAAAAGATGGATTTCATGATTCTAAGGAAAGAAAGGAGTGAGAGCAGCAAAATAAGGATAACAGACTTCAAAAAAGCAGACTAACAAACTCAGAGAACTGGTAGTTAAGGTCCGATGGGGAGAATATCTTAGGGAAAAAATCAGTTCAAAAGAGTTATAGAATCATAGAAGATTAGGGTTGGAAGGGACCTCAGGAGGTCATCTAGTCCAACTCCCTGCTCAAAGCAGGACCAACACCCAGCCAGGGCTTTGTCAAGCTGGGCCTTAAAAACCTCTGAGGATGGAGATTCCACCACCTCCCTAGGTAACCCATTCCGGTGCTTCATCACTCTCCTAGTGAAATAGTGTTTCCTAATATCCAATCTAGACCTCCCCTATTGCAACTTGAGACCATTGCTCCTTGTTCTGTCATCTACCACCACTGAGAACAGTCGAGCTCCATCCTCTTTGGAACCTCCCTTCAGGTAGTTGAAGGCTGCTATCAAATCCCCCCTCACTCTTCTCTTCTGCAGACTAAACAAGCCCAGGTCCCTCAGCCTCTCCTCATAAGTCATGTGCCCCAGCCCCCTGATCATTTTCGTTGCCCTCTGCTGGACTCTCTCCAATTTGTCCACATCCTTTCTGTAATGGGGGGCCCAAAACTGGATGCAATACTCCAGATGTGGCCTCACCAGTGCCAAATACAGGGAAATAATCACTTCCCTTGATCTGCTGGCAGTGCTCCTATTGAGAACAGCACAAGTGTGTAGGGACCAAAATCAGAAAGGCTAAGGCACAAAATGAGTTACACCTAGCAAGGGACATAAAAGGCAATAAGAAGTGGTTACTTAAATACATCAGGAGTAAGAGAAAGATGAAGGAAAGTGTAGGTCCTCTATTTACTGGGGAAGGAGAACTAAGAACTGATGGCATCAAGAAAGCTAAGGTGCTTAATGCCTATTTTGCTTCAGTCTTCACTAAAAAGGTTAACGATGACCCGATACTCAACACAATTATTGACAACCAGGGGGAAGGAATGCAAGTCAAACTAGGGAAAGAACAGGTTGAAGAATATTGAGTTATATTAGAGGGGGGAGGTATAGCTCAGTGGTTTGAGCACTGGCCTACTAAACCCAGAGTTGTGAGTTCAATCCTTCAGGGGCTATTTGGGGATTAGTCCTACTTTGAGAGCAAGGGGTTGGACCAGCTGAGGTCCCTTCTAACCCTAAGAATCTATTATTCTATTCCAGCAGATGACATTCATCCTAGGATCCTTAAGGAACTAGCTGATGCAATCTTGTTAGTGATTATCTTTGAGGACAGGTGAGGTCCCAGAAGATTGGAGAAGGGCAAAAAAAGTACCTATCTTAAAAAAGAGGAGACAAGGAAGAGCCAGGGAATTATACACCAATCAGCTTAACTTCAATATTTGGAAAGATATTGAAGCAAATTATTAAACAATCAATTTGTAAGCATGTAAAAAACAGTCAGCAGGATTTATCAAGAACAAAACCTGCCAAACCAACTTAGTTTCCTTCTTTGATTGGTTTACTGACCAAACCGGGGGGAAGCAGTAGACATGATATAACTTGATTTTAGTAAGGCTTTTGACACAGTCCTGCATGACATTTACAAAAGAAAACTAAGGAATGTGGTCTGGATGAAATTACTATAAGGTGGGTGAACAATTGGTATTCAGATGATAGTTATCAATGGTTTGCTGTCAACTTGGGAGAGCACATCCAATGGGGACTTGGCAGGGGTCATTCCTGGGTCTGGTACTAATCAATATTTTCATTAAGGACTTGGATAATGGAGTAGAGAATATGCTTATAAAATCTGCAGATGACATTATAGGCAGGGCTGCAAGCATTTTGGAGGACAGGTTTAAAATTCAAAATGACCTTGACAAATTAGAGAATTGGTCTGAATTCAACAAGATGACATTCAATAAAGACAAGTGCAAAGTACTTCACTTAAGAAGGAAAAATCAAATGCACAACTAAAAAATGGAAATAACTATATAGGTCAGGGGTCGACAACCTATGGCACGCGTGCCAAACATGGCACGCGAGCTGATTTTGAGCAGCACGCAGCTGCCTGCTGCGGTCCCGGCCTAACTCAGCCCCCTCGCCCACCGCTCTCCCCTGCGGGGGCAGGAGGCAGAAGCTTGGTTCTGCGGCAACCAAGCTTCCCTCTCCCCCGCTTCTTCCCCCAGTGTGGTGCTTTCCTGCCCCTCCCCCTCTCCGTCCCTGCGCCAATCAGCTGATGGCCCTTGCGAGGGGGAGGGGGGAAGAGCGGCAGCGTGCAGGCAGCTCCATAGAGGACGCAGAGAGAGGTAGGGACGGAGCCTTGGGGAAGGGGGTGGAACAGGGCCAATCTCTTCCAGCCCCCTGCCGTGAGCCGCTCAGGGCAGGGGGCTGGAAGCACCCCCACGAGCCGAGCACCCCAGCCCTCTGCCCTGCACCCCCCACACACTCAGCATTCTGCCCTTCACCTCCCATACTCCCCAGCCCTCTGCCCTGACCCTTGAACCTCCCACACACACCCAGCCTTCTGCCCTGCATCCCCACAGTCCCATCCCTCTGCCCTGAACCCCCACACTCCCCCAGCCCTCTGCCCTGACCCTTGAACTCCCCCACCCAGCCTTCTGCCCTGCACTCCCCCACACACCCAGCCCTCTGCCCTGATCCCTGAACCCCTCTTCCCCAGCCTTCTGTCCTGAACCCCCGCCCCCAGCCATCTACCCTAACCCCAACCCCTGAATCCCCGCCCCCAAGTCTGGGGTCCCGGAGTCCCGGCCGCAGGCTCTGCTCAGCCCGCTGCCGGCCTAGGTGAACAGAACCCCAGGCTGGCAGCGAGCTGAGCAGGCTGGCGGCGTAAGATCAGCATTTTAATTTAATTTTAAATGACGCTTCTTAAACATTTTGAAAACCTTGTTTACTTTACATACACTAGTTTAGTTATATAATATAGACTTAGAGAAAGAGACCTTCTAAAATGTTAACATTTATTACCGGCACGCGAAACCTTAAATTAGAGTGAATAAATGAAGACTCGGCACACCACTTCTGAAAGGTTGCCGACCCCTGATCTAGGTGGTTGAACTGCTGAAAAGGGTCTAGGATTTATAGTGGACCACAAACTGAATATGTCATCAATATGATGCAGCTGCAAAAAAGGCTAATATCATTCTGGGGTGTATTAACAGGAGCGTTGTATGGAAGACACAGGTGGTAATTGTCCCACTCTACTCAGCACTGGTGTGATCCCAGCTGGAGTCCAATTCTGGGCACCACAATTTAGGAAAGATGTGGATAAACTGGAACAAGTCCAGAGGAGAACAATAAAGATGACAAAAGATTTAGAAAAGGTGACCTATGAGGAAAGGTTCAAATAACTGGGGATGTTTAGTCTTGAGAAAAAAAAAGACTGAGGAGGGGCCTGGTAACAGCCTTCCAGTATGTTGAGGGCTGTTTTAAAGAGGACTGCGATCAATTGTTCTCCATGTTCACTGAAGGTAGGACAAGAAGTAATGGGCTTAATCTGCAGCAAGGAAGATTTAGGTTAGATATTAGGAAAAAAACTTTTTAACTATAAGGGTGGTTAAACGCTGGAATAGGCTTCCAAGGGAGGATGTGGAATCCCATTACTGGAAGCTTTAAGAACAAGATAGACAAACAACTGTCAGGGATGGTCTAGGTTTACTTGGTCCTGCCACATCACAGGGGGCTGGACTTGACTGACTTCTCAAGATCCCCTTGAGCCCTACATTTCTATAATTCCACCTGCTGCACATCCTCTTGTAGCTTGAAAAGTTTGAGGCTGGCCAGTCAGAATCACGTATGGGAGAGTACAAAAAAAGCAAACGTCATTCTGGGATGTATTAGCAGGAGTGTTGTCAGCAAGACACAAAAAGTAATTCTTCTGTTCTACTCCATGCTGATTAGACCTCAAATGAAGTATTGTGTCCAGTTCTGGGCATCACATTACAGGAAAGGTGTGGACAAATTGGAGAAAGTCCAGAGAAGAGCAACAAAAATGATTAAAGGTCTAGAAAACATGGCCTATGAGGGAAGATAGAAAATACTGGGTTTGTTTAGTCTGGAGAAGAGACAACCAAAGGGGAATATAACAGTTTTCAAGTACATAAAAGATTGTTACAAGGAGGAGGGAGGTAAATTGTTTTCGTTAACCTCTGAGAATAGAACAAGAAGCAATGGGCTTAAAGTGCAGCTAGGGCAGTTTAGGTTGGACATTAGGAAAAACTTCCTAACTGTCAGGGTGGTTAAGCACTGGAATAAATTGCCTAGGGAGATTGTGGAATCTCCATCATTGGGGATTTTTAAGAGCAAGTTAGACAAACACCTGTCAGGGATGGTCTAATCCTCCCATGAGGGCAGGGGACTGGACTAGATGACCTTTCAAGGTCCCTTCCAGTCCTATGATTCTATGATTTTAATATGGGGGTATGTTTGTTTTAACGCTTTTCTGGGCAGTTTTTCAGCTAGTTTAAAAGCAACTTCACATTTTAAAATAATGGATAAAAAGCTCTTTGCCCATTCTCCTGATTAGCTGAATTTTGGATTATCTGATCTGGCCCCAGTCCCAATTAGATCAGATAAACGGGGTTCTACTGTAATTTGTTCCAGATACTGGGCTGGCAGAGACAACTTTTCCCCTGGAGCAAGGGGAGTCTAAATTCCGATCAGGTTTCTGGTCTGCCCTTGGGACCTTATACAGGTCCAGGGACCCCAGAATCAGGGGTGTCAGGAGGGCCATAGCCCTCCCACTTTTTGAAAGTGGGCAGGCCTGACCCATCCAATTTTTGCCAAGGCAGACTCTGCCCCCTTCCCCTCCTCTTCCCCCTGAGGCCCCACTTCCCATCCAGGCCAACGTGGAACTTGGCTGGGGAGCTGGGGCAGTTGCACGTGGATCCTACACCAGTCCCAGGCCTGTGTCCCCGCCCCCCAGGATCCCCGCTGAGCTGTGGAGGTGGAAGGTCCGTGATGCCACGTGGGCTCCCCACAGCTACCCGCATGGCTCTCGGGGTGGGGGAGGGACCTCGGGGCCACTGGCCAGCCATGGTAAGACCTGTGCAGGCAGCTGTGGGGAGCCTGGGTTCCTACAGCTGCACTGGGCAGGGGGGCCAAGGGGAAGGAACACGGGGCTGTTTTCGGCTCACCCTGGGCGGGCTCCCTGGGGCATTGGGAGGGCCACTTTTGGGAAGACTCCAATGCCCTTGCCCAAGCCTCATAGCAAAGCCAGAATTGAGCCTATAAGCATTTTAGAGTAATTTTTATAAACCCCTTTTGATTTCGTCTTTATTAAATTATGTATGACTTGTCATTTTTGAAGAATTTTTTGGGCACATTTCGAAGCCTCTCCTTTCCAGTGGAGAAGGATTTCGTTGTGTGTTTCAACAAGACATAAAACAGTCTCTAATTGGTCTTCTTTAAGCAAAACAAACAACAATCTCCCTCATTCAAAGTGTCCCTAAATGACAGCCCCTGCCAAGGCCATCCTTACTCATATGTAAAGTACACAGCTGTGTAGGGCACCAGGAAGTTTGGGGCACCTGCGCCCTATGCAGCTGCATGCTGCTCCAGCCCGTTCCGTCTCTTCCCCATGGCCTCCGCCCCTGCTCTGCCCCACCCCAGCCTGACCCCACTCCCCTGAGGACTGAAGCAGGGCCGGGCCTGCACTCCCTGGTGGTGGGAAGTGCAGCAGCGCGGTCCAGTCCCAGCCACGCCACCTCTGAGTGCTGGGGGTGGTTTCCTCCTCCCCACCAAGCCAGCCCTGCCTTCCCTGCGGAGGCCTAGGGCCCCCACACACACCCCGCCGGGGGGAAGGGGAGGCTGTGTAGGGCCCCAGAATAGCTAGGGATGGCCGTGGCCCCTGTTCTTGATTTACAGACCCCACATTCCCGTGCAGCTGTGACCCTCCTGAGAAATCATCACTGGCATCACCACACTTTTTGACTCTCTGCAGCAGACAAGCATCTCATGCCTTGAACAGCAACTCCGCCTGTCATTCAGTTTCCATTCTCTATACACGCTGTTTACAAAAAAAAAAAAAAAAAGTTGCTTTTATTTTGTAGTGCCTGGTCATCTTTCCCTCTCTGTAGGGTGACCAGATGTCCCTTTAAAAATAGGACAGTCCCATATTTAAGCCCTCCTGCAGGGGTGCCAACTTTTTTTTTTTTTTAAATGGGCAAATTGTCCCATATTTTCTGTCTTCCCCACGAATCAGTACTGCTGGGTCCTGCTGCTGGCCGGATCCCTACTCGCCAGCCGCCTGCCCACCAGCGGGGAATGTGAGGAAGGAGCAGGTCCAGTGGCCGATGGTGGGTGTGCAAGGCTGGTGGCAGGGCAAAGATGCAGCATGCAGGGCCGGGTTGCTCCTCCTGCTAGTCTGTCAGTGAAGCCCCCGCTGCATGACAGCTTTTGGCCAGCAGGGCCCTGCCCTCTCGTCCTACTTCCGGCCGGCACTGGTTGCGTGCCGGGAGCTGCGATGGCTGGCGAGGGCAGGCAGGTACCGGGTGGCGGCCAGTTACGTGTCACCTCTACTGCCCACCTCTCAGCCCTTTACGTGCTCTCCCTCTCACTGTCTTTTTAACATGGGCTCAGTCAACTTGAACATTTGTACTGACTGACTGCCACTGAACTCATTTGAAAATGAGTAATTTTACCAGATGTCTCACATTCAGCATAAGGAGGGGAAATATGGTCACCCCACCCCTCCACCTCTTAAACAGGCGTGCTCAGGCCAAAGGCCTCCCAATGTCCCTCCTCCCCAGAGTAGTGACTCCCTAACCTAGGGTTACCATATTTGAACTTTCAAAAAAGAGGACACTCCAAGGGGGAAGGGGGTGGCAGCCCCACCCCCTAGCCATTCCCTCCCCCCCACAGAACCCCCAAACCCATCTGACCTCCTTTGCTCCTTGTCCCCATTGCCCCCTCCCAGGTCCCCTGCCCCTAACCGCCCCCTCTACCCCCATCTAAGCCTCCCTTCTCCTTGTCCCCGACTGCTCCCTCCTGAGACCACTCCCCCAACTGCCCCCCCTAGGATCCCACTACCTACCTGTCCCTTGACCTCAGTGACTTGAGTTGCATGCCAGCCACAGCACTTGTCCTCAACAGTTTGGGAGTCACATTTTTAAATTACTGCTACACTCCCATAAACAAAAAATAGTCATTCTCCATCATTGTAATAAAAACCTTTATAAATATTCATAGAAAAGGGGATCTCTTTCAGTAAATAAAAGCAGAATAGAAGTAACTTCAAAAAGTTCTCTGAAATCTTTGTTAATAGAGAAAGCTCCGAGAAGATCTCCAAAAGCTAAGCACTTCAAATGTTTTTATTTTCTTCTGGATTCATATTCATCTTCCTGCCAGATCAAAGAACTTGAATCTTCAAATATAAATATTGGCCATTTTCAGACTTGCACTTAATTCTTCTCCGAATGCATGACTTGCAGTGAGTTTTTATGAGGAAGTTTTACAGACCAGGTCTTATATTCACCACAGTTTGTATCACTGTTGAATAATAGCTGACTGCGTCTCCAAATATAATACGTATGTAGGCAATGAGTTAGATTTAATAGTCTTTATTGGATTCTGATATTTATTGCAAAATTGAACTAAGTGCTTTGACGAAGCAGTTTTTACAAGCACTAGTATGAACTGAAGCTAGCAGTTACATTAATTTAATCTCTGTTCTGTGGATCTGACGAAAAACTTGGCAAGAATTTAGACAGTAGCCCTGGCAAACGTTACAGAACACCATTGTGGGTAAGGGATTACATAGCTACTGCCAGTGGCTGTAAACAAAAGAAATGATGTTTTAACAGTTAGCCAGTGAGAAACCATAATATTTCCATTATTATACAAACAGGTCTTAAAGTCTTCGCCTTTCTTCCTGATGTGCTAAAAGCAATTACATTGGTTAATAAAGTTCAAAGACAAGTTTTGTTTTTCCTATTCACAAAGTGTAAAGGACAGAGCCTCTTTAGAATGCTGAGTGTTCAGGGCCGCCCAGGGGATTCTGGGGGCCTGGAGCAAGGCAATTTCAGGGGCCCCTTCCATAAAAAAAAAAAGTGCAATACTATAGAATACTATATTCTCGTGGGGGCCCCTGCGGAGCCCGAGGCAAATTGCCCCACTTGCTGCCCCTGCCCCCCCCCCCCGCCAGCCCTGGGAAAAATAAACATTTAAAAATCTTCCGCATCTCGGCACAAACCCAGTTTTGAGAAAACTTCTTTTCCAAGTCACCTTTACAAGGTATCACTGGTTCTCAGCATCAGCTAGTGCTAAAAGGCTCTAAAGCTCATTAAAAGGGTTGGACAAATATTTTCTGTCAAAACTTTTTTTGGATTGAAAACTAGGGGTTTTTAAAAAGCAGAAAAAAATCAAGGACAATGTCTGCTTTCCTTCAAATTTTGTTGTGTTTTTTAATTGAAAAGATGAAATTAGTCTGCCAAAACCTGAACATGGTTTGGGGTTTCAGAAGTGTGTGGCCAAATATTTGCTGCTTGCTGTGTTTGTTTAAAGAAACAATAAAAAAAACCTGCTTTAAAAAAATCCAAAACTTTTGAACCACCTCAGCTTGTGACCAAACGCCTGAGCCCATCCAGTCAGAGATTTTTCCAGGTTTCTGATTTTTCCAGGTGCTGGCTTCCTTGACTCATATCTGTCTCCATAACTTTGGGTTCATTTAGCTTAGAACATAAGAACAGCCATACTGGGTCAAACCAAAGGTCCATCCAGCCCAGTATCCTGTCTATCGACAGTGGCCAATGCCAAGTGCCCCAGAGAGAGTGAACCTAACAGGTAATGATCAAGTGATCTCTCTCCTGCCATCCATTTCCACTCTCTGACAAACAGAGGCTAGGGACACCTATCCTTACCCAACCTGGCTAATAGCTATTAATGGACTTAACCTCCGTGAATGTATCTCTTTCCTAGAGACTGGCTCCACAGCGTCCCTCACAAACTGGAGATGGTTACTGTGGGTTTGTCTTTAGTATAGTTTATGTACATATTTCCACAAACTGAGCATTTGAGCTTGTTCCAGAATCTGGGATGAGCCTATGTTGTGAAAACTGAAATGCTCAAAATAGCACATGTATGTGAATGGACACAGGGTGCTAAAATTAAATTAACCCAGGGGTTCTCAAACTGGGGGTTGGCACCCCTCAAGGGGTCATGAGGTTATTACTTGGGGTCACAAGCTGTCAGCCTCCACCTCAAACCCTGCTTTGCCTCCAGCATTTATAACAGTGTTACATATGAATTAAAAATACTTTTTTTAATATATGTGGGGAATCAGACTCAGAGGTTTGCTATGTGAAAGGGGTCACCAGTACAAAAGTCTGAGAACCAATGAATTAACCCCTCTGGAGCCTTGGGGAATGCAGGGGGAGGGTCCTCCCTTGGTAGGGTTGGGAAGGAGGTAGGTGATGTAGGATATTGCTCTTCACAGGTGATCCCTCTCCCACAGAAAAAATAACAGCTTGGCTCTTTGTGGTAAATAGCTGTCTGCAAGCCTTAAACTGGTGAATGAGCTTTAGGGTAGGGTAGAGAAGGCTGTGCCTCCTCAAACAGCCTGGACCTGCCCCCTATCCACTTCCTGCCCCCCAACTCCCCCCTCAGAAGTCCTGACTCATCCTGCTCCTTGTCTGCTCACTGCCCCCCCAAGACCCCCTCTCCCCCCCCACAGAGCCCCCCCCCACCAACCCCTTCTCCATTCCCTGTCCCCTGACTGCCCCAACCCCTATCCACCCCCCCGCCGAGTCCTGACAAACCCCCGGAACACCCACAATCCAACCCCCCCACCCAAGAACCTCTGCCCCCTCCCTGCCCCTTATCCAACCCCCCCTACCCCGCCCCTGGGCAGGCTGCTTACCCCCGCCTCCCAGAGCCGTCCAGGAGCAGCCCTGGGGAGCGCTGCAGCGGCCTGACTCCAATGGGGCCTGAGCTCGCAGCCCCGCCCCCTCACCACACGGCTCTGAGCAGGGAGGAGCTCGGGCCCGCCCCCGCCACACGGCTCTAGCTCTGTCCAGGGCCGCTCCTGGCCGGGGGGCGCCCGGGGGGGGGGAGGCAGAGGTGGGGCAGTCTGGGGGGGGGTGTGGCCCGGGGGGTGATACAGTCTTACCATGATCTCTTCAGCCATTTTTCTAAGTAAAATAAGTTACACGTTTAATGCTGCCTGAGACAGAGAGACGGAGCCACACGAACAGATAACACCGGCGTTAAAACCAGCTATAACCGGGGGGAGAGGAGGCAGGACCAGGCAGGAAAGGGAGAGGAGGGTTTTGCTCAGGGAACAGGCCGCTCAGCGCCCCCGGCATCCCGCGCCCCTTCTCCCACCCAGCTCCCAGCGGCGCGTCTGGCCCCGCGCCCCGCCCCAGCGCTGCCGGCCAGCGGAGGCTGCCGGGGAGGCCCCGCGCGGCGGCTCGGTCCGGCCCGGCGCTTTTCGGTCTTTAACCGGCCGCCCCCGGGAGGGGAGGGAGGGGGGGGTCCCGGGCACTCCCCCCGCCCCCGCTATTGGAAGACCGGAAACCCGGCCACGCGCCCTCACCTCGTCGGCAACCTGCTGCGCTTCCGGGGTGGCCGGCTGGGCGCCCGTCAGCCCCCCGCACTGCCTCATCGCGGCGGCGGAATCCGGAGCCCGCCGCAAGCCGAAGCGCAGCGACTCCGCAGCGAACAAGATTCCGTCACGTGATCCCAGCCCCGGCTCGGATTGGTCGGGCTGCGGCGGACGGAGCGGAACGCGGCGCCCGCGCCTGTGCCGGAGCCGCGGGGGGCGGAGAGTTGGCGCAGCCCCGGGAGCCCGCGCTGGGCTGTGGCTGAATCCCCCCCCCTCCCCCCCGGTATCGCTCGCGCTTGGTTCGGTCCCTGCTCGGAGAGCCCCGCCCGCGGGAGATGAAGTCCGAGAAGAGCCTCTCGCATCCGCCCTGGCTGCCGCCTGGCGCTGAGTGAGTCTGGGCCGGGCCAGTCTGGGGCACTAGAAGTGGCTCCGGGCAGTAGCAGCGCCGGGCTGGGGCGTGGGCTGAACTCCTCTCCCATGGTCGCAGCCCTGCAGTGGGTCAGCGTGGCAGACAAACAGCTGGTCTTTTGGCATTAACCCTAGTTCAGGGCCGGTGCAAGGATATTTTGCCCCCTAGACGAAACATCCACCTTGAGCCCCCCCCCCCATCGCTTATTAAAAACTTTCAAAAATGACTATTGCATAATGTGGCATGGTTCATTTGAATTAATACACATTTGGCCTGAAAATTAATTAATTATTTAGTTGACATATTTAATGAAAATGAATAACCTGACAGTGCTGACACTGTTATTGTTTTCACTTGGCACAACATAGCATGGATCTTAACCTAAATAACATACATTATACACAATACACTGTCACAGAGTAACATAATTTAGCATTTATTTTTCCACAGGGAAGGGAAGTAGACTGAGTTGAGTCAGTGTGGTATCAGGTTTGGTGGGGAAGGAAAGCAGAGCGAGTCAGTGGGATATTGGGTTAGGTGGGGAAGAGAAGCAGACCGGGTTTGGTCAGTGGGGGTTTGGGTTTGGCTGGGGGAGTCTAAGGGGAACAGACCAGGTTTGGTCACTGGGAGGATCTGGTTTGGCTGGGGAGAGGAAGGGAAGCAGATCGGATTCAGTCAGTGATGGTTCAAGTTTGGCCGGGAGGAGAAGGAAGCAGACTGGGTTGAGTCAGTGGGGTATGAGGTTAGGTGGGGAAGGGAAGCACATTGGGTTCAGTCAGTGGGAGGATTGGGTTTGGCTGGAGCATGCAAGGGGAGCAGACTGGGTTGGATGTGGAGGGGGGGGCGGCGGGTAGGGTAGTATTCAAAGAGTCACAAGGTGAATTGGGCACTATCCTCTCCAGTCCCTGGCATGTAGCAGTAGCAGGCCAAGTGCACTTGCAACAGGGCAATGGGAGCGTGTGGCCTGCTTTGCCTTCACGAGCCCATCCTGCTTTCGCTCCAGCAGAGGGGCAGGCAGGACTGTGAAGGCAGAGAATGCGTGGCCCTCACGCCAAAGCAGGGTCAGGAGGGTAGAAATCTGGGGTGCAGGGAGGCGGGTTAAAACAGCTTAGCCGCTCCTCCACACAAGAGAGCCCACAGAGCTGCCAGCCATGGCCTGCCTGCCTCCCTCCCTCCCTCTATGGAGCAGAGCCTCTGCCCTGGAAAACCTGCAGCCCACTCTCTGAGGAGCATGCAAATATACCCTATTAATCTTTGTCACCTGGTTCAGGTGATTGGAGCCAGGCAATATAAAGAGCAGTCTCTTACCCAACCAACCACCTGAGAGCAAATCCTTCACACACACACATTTACAATTAAATGCAATTGTTAAATTACAACCTGTTTTCTTTAAATTTAGTTTATGAATTTTTAAGGTGACTTAACTATATGGTGAGATTGAAAGGGGATTTTTGATCTAGAGAAACACAAGGAGGTAGACTCCCATCAAATTTCTAAACCAGGGTAATTATTTTAATATTCTGCAACATAAAGAACAGGTTTTTTTCCCACGTGGAAAAAAATTTCCGGCAATTTTCTCCTTGGCAAATTTCAGCCCTTGCCAATTTCACTAGCCAAAGTTACAGGGAAGCTAACTATAGTGCTTAGAATGGGAAACTGGCAGCAGAATTATCTATGGAGACACTGTGGTCTTTCTGTAATGAATGTTCATAAAACTGAAAGAGACTATAGAGCCGGTTTGTTTGTGTGCTATGTTCTTGCTTGATTGAAGTTTATAGAGTGCTCTGTTTTGGGGGCCATGTGATGAGTTAGGCTAGGCTGAGAGTTTACTGTCTAGCTTGTCATCCTTTGATCCCTAATCCCTTCAGGATCCTTGAAAAGGGAGAGGGACTAACTCAGGGAATACAGGAGTTTAAAAAAAGTGACCAGAACAGCAACAAACAGGAGTTCTGCGAGTTAGTTTAGAGAGGGAGCATGAGAGGCAGATACACCTAACAAACGATTGAATTTAGGCCGATAACCTTCCAAATATAGAACACCCACCCTCCCCACCCTCCACTGCAGGAATAAAAAGAATGCAGGCAGACATTCAGCAGCAGAGTGGGGGCTATCCATTTTATTGCAGTGAATTCAGCATGTATTCTTGAGAGCAGAGTGACTGAACTGGAGGAGCTAAGAGAGACAGAGAGGTACATAAAGGAGATTTTCAGAGACACAGTAGAGCGGTCCTACCCCCAGTCTGACAGTCTCTGTGCTGTTAAGGAGGATGAAAGTTTCAGAAAAGAAGAACATTAAGCTGGAGTGGAGGGAAATGATCCCATAGTTGGGAACCCTCCTTCCAGATGATGTCATGATATCATCTTGCTCTGAGAATACCCCTCTGAGGGAGGGAACCCCAGTTATTAGGAAGAGGCAGGTAATAGCAATGGGGGATTGTATTATTAGAAATATAGATAGTTGGGTTTGTGATGACCAGGAGAACTGTGTGGTCAATTGCCTGGCAGGTGCAAAGGTTACGGATTTTGTGAGATACTTAGACAAACTAATTTGCAGTGCTGGGGACGAGCAAGTGATCCTGGTACATGTAGGTACTAATAACATAGGGAAGGGTAGGAGAAATGTCCTCGAGGCCAAATTTAGGCTGCTAAGTAAGAGATTAAAGTACAGGACCTCCATGGTATTGGTAGCATTCTCTGAAATGCTTCCAGTTCCACTCCCGAGGCCAGTTAGACAGGCAAAACTGCAGGGTCTCAATGTGTGGATGAGACAATGGTGTTGGAAGGAGGGATTTAGGCTTATTAGGGACTGGGAACCCTCTGGGAAAGGAGGAGCCTGTACAGAAAGAATGGGCTCCACCTAAACCGAAACACAACCAAACTGCTGGCATGTAAAATTAACAAGATCGTAGAGGAGTTTTTAAACTCAGGGCTCAAGGAAAGCCGACAGGAGTGGAGAAGCACATGGTTTGGACAGAGACCTCAAGTAGGTGCATATTTATTAAAGGGGATACTCTGTATTCTAGTAAAGAGTAGGGGATAGAAGTTGATAAAGTACGTGTAGGAACTGAAGAGAAACAGGTCAAGTGAAAAAGTTCTATTCAAATATATCATATGAAGGCAAACAACTAAATATTGACAAATTTTGTAAATGCTTGTATACAAAAGCTAGAAGTCTAAATACCAAGATGGGTGAACTTAAGTGAGTGTTATTAAATGAGGATGTTGATATAATAGGCAAAACAAACTTGGTGGAACAATGATAATCAATGAGACATAGTAATACAAGGGTACAATATATATAGGAATGACAGAGTAGGTTGAGCTGGTGGGAGAGGGGCACTATAGGTGAAAGAAAGCATAGAGTCAACTATAGTAAAAATCTCAAATGAACCAAACTGTGCTAGACAATCTGTAGGGATAGAAATTCCATGCTCAAATAATAACTGTATACCAGAAGAAATATACTACCTACCAGCTGTCTGTGATGGTGATTGTGAAATTCTCAGGGAGATTAGAGAGACTACAAAAACCCAATAATAATGAGGAATTTCAGGTATCTCCCTATTGACTGGGTACAAGTCACCTCAGAATAGGATGCAGAGATAAAGTTTCTAGACACCATTATGACTGCTTCTTGGAGCAGCTAGTCTTGGAATCCACAAGGGGACATTTCTTGATTTAATCCTAAGTGGAGCTCAGGATCTGGTCCAAGAGGTGAATAAAGCTGAACCACTCAGTAATAGAGATCATAATGTAATTAGATGTAACATTTTTTGGGTGGGGGAGAAATACCAAAGGAATCCACCACAGTAGCATTTAACTTAAAAAAAGGGAACTGCACAAAAATGAGGAAGTTAGTTAAATGGAAATTAAAAGGAACAGTCACAAAAGCTTCATGGAAACTATTTGAAAACACTACAATAGAGGCTCAAACTAAATGTATACCCCAAATAAAAAAAATCAATAATGAGTACCAAAAAAATGCCACCATGGCTAAACAGCAGAGTAAAAGAGATGGTTAGAGGCAAAAAGGCATCTTTTAAAAACTGGAAGTCAAATCTTACTGAGGAAAATAGAAAGGAGCATAACCTCCGGCAAGTCAAAGTGCAGAAGTATAATTAGGCAGGCCAAAAAATAATTTGAAAAGCAACTAGCAAAAGACACAAAAACTAACAGCAATTTTTTTTAAAGTATAGCAGAAGCAGGAAACCTGCCAAACAATCAATGAAGTCACTGGATGATCATGGTGCTAAAGGAGCGCTCAAAGAAGATAAGACCATTGCAGAGAAGCTAAATGAATTTTTTGCAGAGAATCACTGCAGAGGATGTGAGAGAGCTTCCCATCCCTGAGCCATTCCTGTTAGGTGATAAATCTGAGGAACTGTCCCAGACTGAGGTGTCAATAAGCGGAGGTTTTGGAGCAAATTGATAAATTGAACAGCAGTAAGTCATCAGGACTAGATGGTACACCTCTAACACGCTATAACGTGACCCAATATAACACGGGTTCGCGTATAGCGTGGTAGCAGCGGGGCTTTGGCGGTGCTTTAAAGGGTCCGGGGCTCTGGCTGCTGTGGAGAGCCCCAGGCCATTTAAATCACCGCTGGAGCTCTGCCGCTGCTACCCCAGGGCTGCGGCAGCAGGGCTCAGGTGGCACTTTAAAGGGCCTAGGGATCCCCGCAGCGGCTGGAGCCTGGAGCTCTTTAAATCACAGCCGGAGCCCTGCCATCCCTACTCCAATATAATGGGGTTTCAGCTATAACATGGTAGGGATTTTTGGCTCCCCATGATCGTGTTATAGCGGGGTAGAGGTGTATTCACTAATTCTGAAGGAACTCAAATATGAAATTGCAGAACTACAAACTGGTATGTAACCTATAACTTAAATCAGCCTCTGTAACCAGATGACTGGAGGATAGCTAATGAAATGCCATTTTTAAAAAAAGGCTCCAAAGGTGATCCTGGCAATTGTAGACCAGTAAACCTAGCTTTAGTACCAGGCAAATAGGTTGAAACTATAGTAAAGAACAGAATTATCAGACACATAGATGAGCATTATATGTTGGGGAAGAGTCAACATGGCTTTTGTAAAGGGAAATCATGCCTCAACACACTGTTAGAAATCTTTGAGTGTGTCAACAAGCATGTGGATAAGGGAGATCCAGTGGATATAGTGCACATGGACTTTTAGAAAACCTCTGACAGTGCCCCACACCAAAGGCTCTTAGAGAGAGTAGGGAATCATGACATAAGAGGGAAGGTCCTTTTATGGATCAGTAACTGGTTAAAAGATAGGAAACAAAGGATAGAAATAAATAGGCAGTTTTCACTGTACTGAACCTGTGCTGTTCAACATATTCATAAATGATCTAGGAAAGGGGGGTAAACATTGAGGTGACAACATTTACACATGATACAGAATTACCCTGGATAGTTAAGTCCAAAGCTGACTGTGAGGAGTTACAAAGGGATCTCATACAGCTGGGTGATGGGCAGCAAAATGGCAGATGAAATTCAATGTTGATAAATGCAAAGTAATACACATTGGAAAAAAATAATCCCAACTATACATTTAAAATGATGGGATCTAAATTAGCTGTTACCACTCAAGAAAGAGATCTTGGGGTCATTGTAAATAACTTGAAAACATCTGCTCAGTGTGCAATGACAATGAAAAAAGATCACAGAACATTAGGAACCATCAGGGAAGGGCTAGCTAAAACAGAAAATATCATAATGCCACGGTATAAATCCACAGTACACCCACACTTTGAATACTGCATGCAGTTTTGGTTGTACCATCTCAAAAAAGATGTATTAGAATTGGAAAAGGTACAGAGCAGGGCAACAAAAATTATTAGGGGTATAGAACAGTTTCCATACAAGGAGAGATTAAAAAGGCTGGGATTATTTAGTTTAGAAAATAGACTATTGAGGGAAGATATGATAGAGGTCTATAATGTCAAAAATAGTATGGAGAAAATGATTAGGGAAGTGTTATTTACCCCTTCACATAACACAGGAACCAGGGGTCCCCAATGAAATTAATAGGCAGCAGGTTTAAAACAAACATAAGGAAGTACTTCTTCACACAATGCACAGTGAACCTGTGGAACTCATTGCCAAGGGATGTTGTGAAGGCTAAAAGTATAACTGGGTTAAAAAAGGTACGTTCCTGGAGGACAGATCCCTCAGTAGCTATTAGCCAAAATAGTCAGGGACTCCACCTCATGCCCTGGGTGTCCCTAAACCTCTGATGGCCATAATCTGGGAGTGGAGGTTGGGGGTAGATCACTCAATAATCGCCCTGTTTTATTAATTCCCTCTGAAGCATCTGGCACTGTCCACGGTCAGAAGACAGGATGCTGGGCTACATGGTCCATTAGTCTGAGCAAGTATTGTTCTGATCCTTTACAGGGCCTCCACCCACACTTAAAATGTCTCCTCATTCTCCATTCTGAATTTCCTAACCCCCATGCAAAATTATAACTTTAAATAAACCATGTCAGTTGCCCTTACTTAATTTTGTAATAACCCTAACCTTTACACTGGGATTTATGAACCAATTAGCCCTTCCACTTATTGAGGAGGGGGTGGAGGGGAGATTGTAACTCTACCCCGGAGACTCCTACTTGAAATGTACAATGTGGAGAAGAGTCTCACTTGTGTGGCACCATCCATTGCCTTCCCAAGAACCCATAGATACCACTTTGCTGGGGCTCTGTGCAGAAGGGGCTTCGCTGGGGTCAGGATAGAGGGGACAGTGGATCAGACTAGTTGCTTTCCTTGGAACCATTCCCAGCACACCAGCCAGATTTCCGTGGAATTCCAATATGAAGTTAATATTCTCTCTGGGTCTCCTCCGCTGTAGTAACAGTAATGTCTCCTCAGGTTGACCCTACAAATAGCAGCAGGACTGTAGCAGGAGTTAATAGGCAACAGGTTTAAAACAAACAAAAGGAAGTATTTCTTCATACAATGCTCAGTCAACCAGTGGAACTCTTTGCTAGAGCATGTTGTGAAGGCCAAGACTATAACAGGGTTAAAAAAAGAACTAGATAAATTCATGGAGGATAGGTCCAGGGATGGTGTCCCCAACCTCTGTTTGCCAGAGGCTTGGAATGAGCGACAGGGGAATAGATCACTTGATGATTACCTGTTCTGTTCATTCCCTATAGGGCACCTGGCATTGGCCACTGTCGGAAGACAGGATACTTGGCTAGATGGACCTTTGGTCTGACCCAATATGGCCGTTTTTATATTTTTATGCTGTCTGGGAGCCATCTAGAGAGGCTGTCATTCATGTGGACAGGTTTGGCCACCATGGTGGATCTTTTGCTTGTATGTTTGGCAGAAGGACACTGCTGGGTGTCCAAGTTGTTTTAAGTTTTAGTATTCTGTGTGTGCTGCAAGGTGTTTTTAGACACAGGCCCAATCAAAGCTTCCTCCCCTCTTGGGGTTGTCAGGTGGAGAGCTCATGGTCTTGGCTGGTGAAAGACGACTTGAATGGCAATCCCCTTTATGACATGGGTCCTTTTCCTTAGGACTTCTATTGCATCAAAACTGCACCTATTGTACATGTCAAACTAGATCAGGGTTGCTGGTGAAGGTGCACAAGGACAGAACCCAGTTTGACTCTCAGACCACAGGATGACTATGTAGTGGTGACAATTAGAATCACCTCTTCATCCATTTCTTTACCTGCAAACTGAATACATTTGATCTGGAGTCACTGGTGACCCCAAAAATATGGGGCCTCATGATAGCAAAGTCACTTTTCATAGTAGAACTGCACTTTATGTGGATATAAACTATTTTAAAAACCCCAAAACTTGGAAATAAACATGAACATTATCCATTGAAAGATAAATCCACTCCAGGACTGGCCCACAATATTTTGGCACTGGAGGTGGGGAGTTCAAATGGCGCCCCCATGTCCCCTCGCTTGGGCCAAAACTTTGAAAGGTCTCAGTTCTGCCTTCTTCCTGTTCTACTCCTCTCATGGTACTGCTCTGCTACCTACCCCAATAAAGGAGAACTAACAACTTAAAATGTCTTGTTCAAAATTTTTAAGTAACACTAAACTTTCAAACGCCTGAACAGCAAATATAACTTTTCTTGTCTGCATAGTAAACACTGGCATTTTTATCTGTTTGAATAATCAAAGTGGTGCTTTCCATGTCTTCTTGGTTGCAAAGAGTTGAACTGCTTCCTGAAGGTCCACAGTCTGGGCCAGCTCATGCTCTATTGAGATGGTTGCAAGGCCGACCAGCCTCTCCTGTGTCATTGTGGAGCATAGATGTGTTTTTTATTAACTTCAGCTTGGAGAAGCTGCGTTCTCCACTGGCAACTGTTACAGGAAGTGTTAGAAGTATGCTCAGAGCAACAAAAGCATTTGGAAAGAGGGTGGTCATCTTATTTGTGAACATATATTCCAGAACAGCCTTTGGAGTCGATCCTGCTTTCAGTTCATCACCTAAATCACTCGCATCAATATCATGCGTGTCATCATGTGTCAACACTGTCTCTAGTGCCCTGCATTGCTGGTGTAGGTCTTCAGGTATAGTGAGGAGTTTCGGAATATCATACAACATCCCAAATATACTGCTGTGTTCCTTGAGCTGCATGAAACATTCTTCAACTGACTCTATTGCACAATCTAGCACCTGGTTAAAGAATTCAACTTTGAATTGTTGTTTGGGGTCTCTTATGGGATTATCCCATGCCTTGTAATCAAAATGTCTTCTTCGGTGACTCTTGTATTCTTGAATGGGTGGGAAAATAGCTTCAGTGTGAAGTTCCTCTGCCAACATCTGTGCACTCTTCAGAATGTTTTGAAATCCCTCATCTCACCGGGAAGACTGTAGGTATGACTTTGCTTTGTCCAGTTGTTCCATTGCTCCAGATATATCAAGGTCAACACTTTGGAGTCTCTTGCTTACAACATTTATTTCAAACAGTATGTCATGCCACAACTGAAATTTGAAGTTATGTATGTTTCTGGTGATTCCATGTCCCTCTGCCACTGTTCTCCCATGAACAGTTCCTGTCATAGCATTATCCTCCATAATGGCAACTATGGCATCATCTATCTTCCCAATTTGGTGTTTGATAGGCTTTATCACCTCCACTCAACTTTCCCATCTTGTGGCACTCAGTGGTTTCAGTGTCAGAGAGGATGTTCCCAGATGTTGCTTCAAAATTTGCCATTGATGAGTTGATGCAGAGAAAAATACATAGATACTTTGAATTACAATAAAAAATTCAGCAGCCTCAGTAGAAGCTGATGCTGCATCACTGATCACCAAGTTCAATGAATGAGAACTGCATGGGACAAAAAAATCTTGAGGGTTTAACTCTCAGATCTGTGTCTGCACTCCTCTGTTCTTTCCTCTCATGTTGGCACCATTATTGTAGCCCCGATCTCTCATGTCAGCAATCGCAATTCCCGTATCTTCCAGCTTTTTAAGAAGCACATTTGTCATACCAGCTCCTGTAGTATCATCAATGTCAACAAATTCTAGAAAATGATCTTTGACAGTCACCACTGCAGAGACATTTTCACTAGGTTCTGTTGTTGTTACAAAACACTCCATTAAAGTCATTTGTTCCATATGGCTGATGTCAGGTGGGCAGTCCAGAATAACAGATCCGAGGAATGGAAAGCCTGTCGTATGAAAGGAGACTTGAGGAGCTCGGTTTGTTTTCCTTAACCAAAAGAAGGATAAGAGGAGATATGATTGCACTCTTTAAATATATCAGAGGGATAAATACCAGGGAAGGAGAGGAATTATTTCAGCTCAGTGCTAATGTGAACATGAGGACAAACGGATATAAATTGTCAGTCAGGAAATTTAGGCTTGAAATTAGATGAAGGTTTCTAACCATCAGAGGAGTGCAATTCTGGAACAGCCTACCAAAGGAAACAGTGGGGGCGAAGGACCTCCATGACTTTAAGATTAAGCTAGATAAGTTTATGGAGGAGATGGTATGATAGGATAACGGGCTTAGTCAATAGGCCAATTAAGTGCCACACTGGTAATTAGTACAATGGGTCAATGATAGGATATTGTTAGCCTTTTTCCAGAGGGTATGGCTGGAGAGTCTTGCCCGCATGCTCGGGGTTCAGCTGACCGCCATATTTGGGGTCGGGAAGGAATTTTCCTCCAGGGTAGATTGGCAGTGGCCCTGGAGGTTTTTCGCCTTCCTCCGAAGCATGGGGCAGGGGTCGCTTGCTTAAGGAGTGGGTGGATTGGCTTATGTGGCCTGCATCTTGCAGGAGGTCAGACTAGATGATCAAAATGGTCCCTTCTGATCTTGAATTCTATGATTCTATGATTCAGAGTAATATCTTGCTGACTTCAGATCTGCCACAATCTTCTGTTTGACTTTTGTTGCCAGTAACGCTATGATCTCATTTTGAATTGTTTTTCCAAGGTAGTGCTATGTGTACATTTCTTGGGTGGTGACTCTTTTTAGATGCTCCTGGAGTACAGCATCAAACTCCAGAATTTTAAGGAAGTTTCATTTCCATTGTTTGGCACATACAGCTGATCTGAAGTGCCACGCAGTGCTAGGTTTTGGGTAGCAAGCATTCTCACAATGGCAATAAGCCTTTTCAGAACATTTTGCCAGTAAAGAGACTCAGATCCAGTCTTCTCTTGATGCTGATCATCTATGGTTGCCTTTAACCTTAGTCTCATCTCAAGCTCTTTCTGCCTATGGAATGCTCTTTGGTGATTTGCTGCCTTCTCATGGCATGCCAGATTTCTAGCCAGATTTTTCCAGTCCTTTGTTCCTGCAGAACCCAATGAGGCTGGAACATTAGACTGGATGAGTTTGCAACAAAAACAGTATGCAACATTCTGGGTTTTTGAGTACATAAGCCATGGCCTCTCCACTTTGTCATCATTGGGATTTCACAACAGTAATGTGTTGGATGGAAACTTCTATTTTCATTATCTTTTGGGAATATGAAATTTTTCTTGCTGTGACCCATGCAGTACAAGGAAGTCCCTCAGGCTACTGCTCAAGTGGGTCCACAGTCCTGGATCATTTAGACTTAAGGAACTAAACTCAGCAGCAGCTGTTTCTTGTGCCTCCACCACACTCCTCTCTGATCTACACTTTTCTTCAGGAATGTGCATGGTTACATCTATTTGAGATGGAGATATGGATGCTGTAGTAGCTGTCAGGTCATCTGCACTCTGACTAACTGGAAGATCAGGCATCTCCTCACCACTCACATCCTCACTAGGGCCAGAAGGCTCACCGTGAACATTTCTGTCTCTGTATCTCAGGAGAGCTCCTTCCTGCGTAGATAGAAAAGCTTCCTTTGCTTTCTTTCTTTTTCTGCATGCTGCCCCAGAGGGGTGTTTTCTTCTTTCACTCATGACTGCTGTTCTGTGCCAGCTATAGTGGCTCTCAACACTCAGTTGAAGGGGACAAATAAGCAGGCTGGTAGCAGGGCCTGAGTGAGAGAAGATATCAGCATCTTAAGGGGCTAACTGGCTCCTACTACTTCAGTTGACTCAAGTGGGTTCAGGGAAGGAGCAGGAAACAGGAAGCTCCCTGAGAAGCTGGTGTTAATCAGTCCAGGCTCCTGGGGGTGCTAGAGAGGCACATAAGATGCTCCTTCTCCTCTCTCTCTCTCTGCAGCTCCTGCCGCTTTGTGTTATTCCCTCTCACCTTTTCTCCTGCCTGCAAGTTATGTCTCTTGTGCCCTCCTTCCTCCAGCACAGCACTCCACCATCTCTGTGCATCTAGAGCAGAGAGAATACATATGCACCAGCAGCAGACACAATTTTCTACACTCTGGGTCCTAGTGGCGACCTCCCACAGTTTGGCACCTGAGGCAGGTGTGTCAGTTCGCCTCATGGTAAGGCCAGCCCTGATCCACTCCCTTCAGCCTATGTAAATTATGAGTATTGACAGAAGGAAGCCATAAGTTACTTTCCAGCTCTCATCTGTGCAGTGGCCATGGACATATGTGTGTTTGTTTTCCTGTTTATACTTTAATTTTAGTCATTGAATGCACCTGTGCCTTGGCTGGTGACTCTGGTAATTCGTAAAGTCTGCAGAAGTGATTCCGCCAGGTGAGTCTCAGTTATGTTTGCCATTTCGCAGATGATCTATTGAACCAAGACATGTCTTTTGGAAACTAGTCTCAGGGTTAGGCTAGAATCCTACTTGTCTTATTCTTTAGCTACTCCTGCCATCTAGTGGCCATTTTCTTTCACTCAGTTAAAGCCAGAGACCAAGATTTTCAAAATTGGGTGCCTGAAATTGGGCTCCTAAATCCATATTTAAGCACCTATATATGTAGCCTGATTTTTAGCAGTGCTGAGTACCTTTGGCTTCAATGGCAGAGCCTACTTTTAAAATTGTTCCACAGTGTGTATTTTTAAGTTTTCTCCCTGCTGTTTAATTGTTTTTATCAAATGTCATTTTAATATGTTGGTCACTTAATTAATTTGTTGCTGTTTTTCTACATATAATCATAAGCTCTGCCTGTCACAGGTGTAGGCACACACAGCAATGAAAAGGTTAATGAATCCCTATCTTGAAAAGGTGTCTCTCCAAGTTCAGATTACCCTTGTGTTCCCCACAATAGTCCTCCTCAGCTAACAGTGCAGATAGTAAAACAAGCCCTTACATGGCAATATCATCTGGAAAGTTTATTTTTCTTGCCCTGGCCAAAAAAAACCCCAAAAACAAAAACAAAAAATGACAACCTAACAACAACAATAGTAACAAAAGAATAATGAGGTTTTAACCAAGGCATTTCCACAAACCTTTGTTTGTCTCTGCTCAAGATAAGTCTAAGGCCAATCTACTCTGCTGCAGTAATCTAGAGCATTTTATAGTATTTTGAAAGAAGATTATAATCGATTCACATAGGCTGATAACTGTTACACACAGGGGGCTAAATTAACTTTAACTCAAGATTGGATGTTTTTCTAAAAGACGTGCTCTAGGAACTATTTTGGGGAAGTTCTAGGAATGGTGTTATGCAGGAGGTCAGACTAGATGATCACAGTGGTCCCTTATGGTCTTGGAATCTATGGCCCCGATGTACCCCATTGTCTCCAGTGTGGCCGTGCATTATTTCTCTGATCCATCCACATGCCACATTTTCACATCAGTGAGTTCATTTAAAACATCCTCAAAGTGGGTGAGAGAGGAATGGGCACATATTATCAAAATTGGAGGCACTTGGGTCAACATTGAGAAGGCCACTGAAGAGTATCTTTAAAGATCTCTTCTGCTCCCCTCTCAACCCTTAAAGCTTCTCTTTCAGATAAAGGAGATATGTCCTGTACCATATACGCCTTCAAGATGGACCAGGATTGAAACGCTTGCTCTGGCTCATCTACCCTATAACCCTCCACCCACCCCAAAGCCTAGCTGCTCCAAAATATTCAGTTGACTATTACCTCTGTGCATGACACAAAACCCCAAAAATATGGCTGCCCGTACGCATTTCCCCATGCTGCACCCAGCCACCTGTCTATGTGTGCCTCTCTAATACTCATTTTTCCTTTGGCTACACCCAAACATACCCACTTCTTAGGGACAGTTTCCCCATCTTGACACGTGTGTGTGAGAGAGAAATTAATACGGCAAAACACAACATAGGCTGTGATGTGAATGTTTAGCCATGCATGTCATATGGGACATTATAGCAAAGACACTTCATTAACCATATAACTACTAGGAACATAATCACTCATTGATACATCTCACTGAGCTCTCACAACATTCTCACTTGGGTGGCAAACTGTCCTCTCTCTCCACCAAAATAGGCAGCCTGGGGGTGACAACATATCTATGGGAACAAACCAACAGGCCACTAGTAACTCGATCTAATGCACTGATGTCTATGAAGAATATTGTCCAGCATTCACTACTGCTCACACTGGCAGCAATGGGAAGCAGGGGTTGGAACATCTTATATAAATAGCAGGGAGCACCGTCTGTCATATTAAATACTTTACATGTTCAGACTGTTGGCTGTACAAAGCATTCAGAATATTTATATATTTATTTGTTTTATTTTTAAAGGACCCCTTTCCCCAAGTCAAACTGGAAGTCCCGTTTTAGTAAAGCTGAGTCCTTTCCTTGGTCTAACATGGTCAGAGATCTCACATGTAGGATACAGAGGGACTATTATACACAATGGGGAAGAGGGGTATTATACATCAGTGTAAAAGCAGAGTAAAATGAAATTGCCTAAATGCCTATAGCCAGCTGAGCTGCATTCTAGCAGGCAAGATTGACAATGGCAAGGCAGTAGGCACAGTTTTACTAAAACCCAGCTGGAGAAAATTTTCACTTGTCCTTTCAAGATGTCCTGATCCCGATTTCTTTAAAACAAACACAATGGGTCCCTAGACGTAGCCTTCTGATAGTCTGTCCTTCTGTGTGTCCTTTGGAGGTGAGGGTCTTTGCTTGTACTAACAATAAGGTGTGGTGGCTACATCTCAGATGTGTCTTTGGTGTCTTTCCCAAAGAAGAAAGCAGGTGAGCTGGTTTCTCTGGGGAACTGTGGTGGATTTTATCATTTTTGTTTGTTAAAAATGTATTGTGTTCTCTATGATGGACCCACCTCCACTACCTATAAAATTCTGGGAATTTGCTGTCGGCAGAGGAGGCTCTTCTGGGCTTTGCACCTCTTGTTTGGTTTCTCCCACTCCTGACTCCTGTAAGCTTGACTCTTGTCTTGAAGGTGCCTGGAAACCAGGCTCTACACCTAGCGGTTCGCTGTTCTGTAGGGGAAGCAGGGCCTTGTGCCTCATCAGGCTGTCATCACTGTTTTGGACATCTAGGGAGTTCCTGTGTTTGGCATTCTTGTTGGCCACAGAGTTCTTCTGGGGCTCCTCAAAGCTCAATGACAGGGTGACAGTCCCACTGCCAAAGCTGACTTTTTGCTTGCATCCACGCTTCTGCTGCTGCCGCTCCGTGGAGGTAGGCAGAGGACAGGGGTCTTCATGGTTGCTCTTGCTACTCGTGGAGGATGATGGGGTAGAGCCCGTGGAACCACCTAAACTGTTAGACCTCTTGCGTGACACGTTGCTACGTCTCAGTGTGGCTCTGGCTGCTACTTTGAAGGCATGTGCAGCTGTACTGCAGCGCACTTCCTCAATGGTGTTGCGGGAAGGCTTAAAGAGGATGATGTAGACTTTGTTGAAGAAGATGCAAGCCAACTGCCCAAAGCTGGCAGCCAGGATGGCAATCACCTCCACAGCTGAGACAAACTTGCCATAGGTACTGGCATAGGCAGGTATGAAGGAGATCCAAACAATGAAGAAGATCAGCATGCTGAAGGTGATGAACTTGGCCTCGTTGAAGTTCTCTGGCAGCTTCCGAGATTTGAAAGCGAAGAAGAAGCAGATGGCAGCCAGGAGGCAGGTGTAACCAATCAGGAAGCCCAGAGCCATCAGGGAGCCCTCATGGCAGGTGAGGAAGATGATCTCATCCTCCAACTCATGATTCCGGTAGCTGGAAGGGGGAGCTGTGTAGAGCCAGATCACACAGATGATGATTTGCACAAAAGTACACAAGAAGACCAGAAGGAACTGCAGGTTGAGGCCCCACCATTTGCGATGGAGGCTTGTAGGGATCTTGGCTTCAAAAACCAGCAGGACGCGATTGGTCTTTACCAGGATGCAGGAGATGCAGATGACAAAGCTGATACCAAAGGCTGGCTGCCGCAAACGGCAAGTCCAATCCTGAGGCTGGCCAATGAAGAATAGTGAGCTGGAGAAACAGCAGAGCAGGGAGAACAGGAGGAGGTAGGACAACTCCCGGTTTGTGGCCTTGACAATGGGTGTATTGCGGAATTTGGTGAAGACTCCCAGAACAAAAGAGGTCAGGAAAATTCCCAGCACAGCAAAGAGAGTAAGAGCTATTCCAAAGGGCTCTGTCCAGGACAGGAACTCTATCTGCTTGGGGATGCAGGATGTGTGGTTTTCGTTGGACCAGAAATCTTCAGTGCACTTCTTACAAGCACTCGCATCTGCAAAATAAATAACACTGGATGAACAAATTTGTTAGACTAGAGGGCCACCCAAAATAAAATGGGGCAATGTTTAGCTCCCTTCATCTTAAATACAGAAGCGCTTCCTTTAAGAGATTACAGGTTCTAGCATATAGTGCTCTGAATCAAGAAGGAACATTTGCATGATGGGACATGTAGACTCTCAGGAGCCATAGATCTGTATTAAAGATGAAGGCCATTTATGAGCCACACGATAAAGTTTTGGGGCTGCACTCTGGCTTTTCAGACCAATTCCTTGGCAGAATTTTAGAATGTTTAAGTACTAGCTGGTAGACAGTGCATACTATACTGCTCTCTACTTCTTGCTGTCTTTATCTATCTATCTACCTCACATACCTACTTCCTCCATCATCATGGTGATATCTGAGTCCTTCTGGATGACTTGATAACAAATGATGAAAATCAAACGAATATGCTAGCTTCTTTAGCTGCACTAGGATCCCACTTCATATCCTAGGAAGGTAAATCATGGATGTATTTAAACTGTTCGTTTTAAGCAGACCATCAATGCCCTTAATTCCCCCATATCTTAAAGCCCTCACTTGAGAATGGCAGGGAAAGGGAACCCTGACTAGCTGATGTCTTCTTTATGTTGTTCTAATCATGCACAACACAGTACCCCACAAAAACATACAGAAGAGAAATTGGGGTGTCCACCAGGTGTGTCCAGGCCTTTCAGTATGCCCCTGTGTAAAACACATGGAATCTAGATGTGTGATTATGTCTCCCTCTAATGGCTGGCACTTCACTCAAAGGGGACTTGTGGTTTTGGTGCTGAAGATCTCTGTGGATGACCTGTGGTGGGATGTTCATTATAAGTTTAGAACCTATACCTCAGCCATCAGCGCCACTGTGCTGTGAGCAGACAAATCATTCTGAGTACTGATCTGCAAATAACTCTATCAGCTGTCCCACACCCTTTTGTTTTCAGAGCTTTCTATCTGAGTACTTATTACAGCCACAACACATGGCTCTTAAACTGGAATGAGGCATTCGACTGATATTAATAATGCTCCGCTAATGAGGGCAGAATATTCTGAACTCTCTTTCTGGAAAAGAGGTGACATCATGGGCCATGGCGTGCCCAAAGGACTCTTCTATGGTCATTGTTGGAGAAGGTTATTCTTTAAATCTGCTTAAAAATAACAATAGCCATTAAAATACTGAAAAACAATAAATAAATAAATTAAATAAACCAAGGTTCTCCAGAATCTGTTAACAAATGCTCCTCTGTGATATCTCTCTCCTAATGTTTAGTTGGTCTTTTGTAAATTGTTCATGTGAGAAAATGTGAAGAGAGAAAAAAGACCACTGTTACTATAGAACAGAACATGTAATTTAGGTATTTCATTAACATTAATTCAGTCAAAAGTATAGTAATTATTATATACTATTTTATAGCCTTTTCATCTCACTGGCCTTTGCAAACTGTACACTACTTCACATACCATTGAAATGCAGCCACCTATCAGAACCTGGGACCATGGGGTTTCTGGGTGCTGACACTTCCACATCACCATTGAAGCTTAAGCAGGGTTTCTGCTGAAAAGCCCTAGCTAGACACTGCAGGAAGTACCTCCCAGCAGCCCCTGAGTGGCAGCCCCCTGAATCCCTCTGATTGGCTCTTGCTGGTATATAAACCAAGAAGCCAGCCTGGGGAGCTGTCTGAGAAATGACATAAACAGCCTACTTGCTTCCACTCCAGACCTTGCCTTGCTTCTGACCCTGGTTCATTTCCAACTCAGTTGTTTGTAACCTGGTGCCTGACCCTGACTTCCTGGTATCCTGACCCAGCTTGAGCCTGACTCTGCCTCTCATCTCAACTGCAACTTGGTAACTGAACAGTGCACACAGCCCAGCTCAGACCCCTTTGGTTCCCCACTCCATCCAACTGCTCCATAGATGATGGAAGGGGCAGGCTGCCCTCCGACCGCGGCTCCCTGAAGGACTGGGACTTGCAGGACCAAGTCATCTGCCTACAGGCAGAGAACCTCATGCTGCAGGCCCAAGTGAGGTAGCTCGCTGCCGAAGCACAGAGCCTATGTGAGCAGCTAGCACACTCACAGGGAGAAGCAGCTACACTATGGGCCTGAATCGGCTCCCACAGTGCCACTGCCTGAATGGCTTGGTGGGGACTGCCGGAAATTCTGGGGGTTGCTGTACCAATGCAGGCTGCTCCTCCTGCTCTGTCCCAGTACATACCCCACCCACAAACAAAGGTGGGGCTAGTAGTCAGCCTTCTTACCAGCAAAATGCTCGCTTGGACGTCCCCATTGGAGCAGAACAGCCTAGTGCTCTCAAACTGTGATGCCTTCCAGAAAGCCTTCTTGACCTTTTTTGAGGACCCACATTGGATCTGCTCCACTGAGGCTGCCCTCTGGAAGCTTCGCCAGGGGAAAGGGCTGGTCATCTCCTATGCTGCACATTTCCAACGGCTTGCAGCTGATGTCAAGTGGAATGGAGCAGCCCAACTATACCAAGTCTGTTGGAGACTCAGTGAGATGTAAAAGATGAGCTAGCTCACATTGAAAGCCCCACTTGCCTAGAGGTTTTTCTTGATCTTACCCTGTGCATCAACTCTCAGTTGCATAAGGGGAGGGAAGAAAGCAGGGGAGCCTAATTCCCCCATGCAAGAGGGTTACTCGCCCTGTGCAGTAACTGAGGTTCTTCGAGTTGTGTGTCCCTATGGATGCTCCATTGTAGGTGCAACAGCACCCTGTGCCTGGGATCATAGATCTTCACCAGCAGTGCCCATCGGACCGCACATGTGCCCTTTCCCTCTCTCCTGCTGTGTGCGGGATGCGTATATATAGTGCTGTGCAGTCCGATCGCCCCAGTTCCTTCTCTGCCACAGAGTTTACGTTTTCGGCTCCGAAGCAGAGGGGAGGAAGGCAGGTAGTAGAGCACCCATAAGGACATACATCTCGAAGAACCTCCGTTACTGCACAGGGTGAGTACAGGGCCGGTGCAAGGATGTTTCGCGCCCTAGGTGAAACATCCACCTTGTGCTCCCTGCCCTGAAGCGCCCCCCCGTGGCAGCCCCCCCGCCCCAGCTCATCCCTGCTCTGCGCACAAGCACGAGCACCCCGAGCACGCCGTCGCTGCTTCACTTCTCCCGCCTCCCAGGCTTGTGGCGCCTAAGCTGATTGGAGCCGCAAGCCTGGGAGGCGGGAGAAGTGAAGCAGCCACGGTGTGCTCAGGGAGGAGGCGGGGCAGGGGTGACTTGGGACGGGGAGTTCCCCTGCGTGCCGCCCTCCCATCCTTACTTGCTGCAGGTGGCCCTCCCTGCGCTCCCCTGCCCCAGCTCCCTCCGCCTAAATGCCGGCAGCGACTGGGGCGGCCGAAAATCCGGCCGCCGCAGTCGCTGCTGAAGAAAATGGAGCCCCTCCCGAGTCCCAGCACCCTAGGCCTAAATGGTTGCACCGGCCCTGGGTGAGTAACAACTTCTTTGAGTGATGTCCCTGTGGGTGCTCCACTGGAGGTGACTAGAAAGTAATGCCCCTTGTTGGAAGGCTGGGGCTTTGAAGTGACATGTACTGCTGAGGAGAGGACAGCATCTCCAAGGAGAGTGTCCACTGCCTAATAGCATAGTGCCGGGTGAAAATGTCTGTCGATGCCCATATGGCTGCCTTATAAATGTAATCAGTGGGGACATTATTAAGAATAGCAAACGTGTGGAATGTGTTCTGATTGAGGAAGGAATTTGTCTATCATAGAGTTTGTAAGATAAACGTATACACTGGGAGATCCATTTAGAGAGGCATTGTTTAGATATAGCTGTGCCTCTGGATCTTTTGGTGGTGGAGAGGAATAATCATGGCAATTTCCAGAAGGAGTTATTCCTATCCAAGTAGATGACTACTGTGCGCCTCCCATCTAGGGTGTGTAGAGCTACCTCCTGTTGATTACTGTGAGGCTTCAGGAAAAAGCAAGGGAGCTGTATCGGTTGACTGAGATGAAAAATTGTTGGGACCTTAGGTAAAAATCTTAGGTGTGGGCATAGTGTTTACTTTGTCTTTATAAAACACTGTGTATGGTGGATATGCCATGAGGGGCGTGATTTTGCCCACCTGTCTAGCAGAGGTGACGGCGGCAAGAAAGACTGTGTTCATTGATAGGTGTTGTAGCGGGGTGTCACCCGCTGTGGCCTTAAAGGGCTTAAAACAGGGCTGGGGAGGGCTGTGGCTGGGAGCAAGCAGTTCCCAAGCTGATTGGGGGAAACAAGCTCAGATGTGGCCACGCCCCAATCAGGACTCAGCTGGCCCTTATAAGAGGGCAGTGGGCCAGAAGCAGAGACACTCTCTCTCTAGCCTGTTGAGAGGGAGGGACCTTGCTGCTGGGAGCGTACCAAGGTACCTGAGCTGGAGCAGGGTTGGGGAAAGGCCCAGGTAGCTGGGGAGCTCTGGCCTGGAAACCCCCAGGCTGTGGCCTAGTGGAAGGCCAAATAGGTACTGGGGTTGCAGGGAGCAGCCCAAAAGGGGTAGGCAGAGGCAGCAGGTCCATACCCCCTGGCCTGTGATGAGTAGCTTATACTGCAGTCTGACCCAGGAAGCGGGGGCTAGTTGGGGACTGGCAGTAGCCTACAACTGAGGCGAGGCGGGGAAAGTGGGTGGGGGTTTCCAGGGGAGGAGAGACCCAGAAACTGAGGGGTGTACTGCCAGGGAGCAGCACCCCAGATAAAAGGGCACCGGGTCCAGGAGGGACACAGGGGCCAGAGAAAGCAGGACACCGGCCTGCAGAGGGCGCTCCGATGACTGGAGAGCTAATTCCCTGAGGCAACCAGCAGGAGGCGCTGCAGGGGTGAGTCGCTGCACAGTTACAGTGTTTGTAAGAACAGGTTGCCACTGGTTCAAATGGCGGCTTTCAGGGAACGTAGGATTAGGCTGGGGTCACATGCTGGGATTGGGTCTCATATATGGGGATAGAGATTTTGAATACGCCTCAAGAAGCGCTTTGTGAGTGGGTGTCTGAAGACAGAGAGGACATAAATAGGGGAGTGAAGGGTAGTGATTGCTGCCAAGTGTACTCTAATAGAGCTATTGGCCAATCCTGACTATTTCAGGTGGAGAATGTAGGCAAGAATAAGGGGCAACGGAGCATGTGCTGCATCAACCCAGTGTGAGGCACTCCAGCACTGAAATCTAGTTCATTTGTGAATGTAAGTTCGTCTGGTCATCCCACGCCTGCTATTCAAAAGTTTGGCTGCATCTGAGTGGGTTATTTCTGGACCCTGGGACCACGGAGGAGCCAGGATTTGAGGTGGAGCATCTATGGATTGGGATGGAGATGCATCTTGTGAAAGGAGCCACAGTATTAGGTGGAGAGAGATCGCTTGGCATACCATCATGCGTAGAAGGTAAGTATAACAGACCTATCATGGCCATGTTGGAGCTATTAGTATGATAGGAGCTCAGTCCTCCTATATTTTGCAAAGTGCTCAGAATAGGAGGGAAAAAGGAGGGAAAACATAAGGGAGCGGTGCATCCCAGGTTATGAGGAACACATCCCCCAGTGCCATAGTTCCTGCACACGGGCTGCCTCAGTCCCCAGAGCTGGGAAACGGTGCCGAGGGCTGAAGGTCTGCGCAGACAGGGTCTTTAGACTGTTTCTTTGAGTCAGTACCAGAGGTACTTGGACAAGCCCTGGACCTGTGTCCCCTGTCGGATGAGGTTGAAGCCACCGACCTAGCTGGGGATGGTATCCTGGCAGACTGCGCCTCAAGAGTGTGAGGAAGAGGAAGCCCGTTTCTTGTCAATTACAGGATGACTTACTTTTCCAAGTGTGTGGAGAGTGGGGGTCAGCTGATGACCTGGCAGAGCACGAGGGCCTCTGTGGGAAAGAGTCCAGGCCCAGGTTCATTGCTGCATGTAGCGATTTCTTCATGAGGAGAAATTTCAATCTAATGTCCCTTTCTTTCCTGGCTCTGGGTTTCAGGCCAAGGCAATGGGAACATAGTTGAGGGATGTGTCCCTCTCCTGACAGTGGATACATTGCAGGTGGCCGTCCATTATCGAGAAGATGGTCCCACACGAATCACACCTCTTAAACCTGGAAAAGCTGTGCATAAGAGTGAAGGGAAAAGGCTTCCTGGTTGGCAAGGGTGGGAAACGGGGGAAAACAGAAACCTAAGCTATGAGAAGAACTGTAAAGATAAACAATTTTTTTTAGATAGAAGGAAAAAGAAGAAGAGGAAAGTACTAATTACACTATCAGGTAAGGCACCATCTATGAGGGACTAGAAGAAGTGGGTTCTGCTAGCAGATTCCGTCCCAGACTAAAGATGTTAGAGAAGGAACTGGGGGGCCTTCAGACCAGACAGCCCCATATATATGTCCTGCGTGCAGTGCAAAAGAGGGGACATGCCCATGCGTGGCCCGATGGGCACTGCTGATGAAGATCTCCAAACCCAGGCGCAGGGGGTGCTGGCGCATCTACAGTAAAGCAGCCATAGGGACATCACTTGAAGAAGAACTGCCTGCTACACCAAAGCCTGTCGACCTGAGTCCTGAAATGATGCAGGTTTGCCTGGGTTGCAGACACCTGACCTTGGAGGAGAAAGAATGTCAATGGCAGCTGAAACTCTGTACTGTGGGGTGCCAGGACATGCCCTCGCCTCCTGTCCAGCTGGAAAGAGCTTGGAAAATGGACCAGTCCAAGTCCAGTGGGGGGGGAGGTACAGCTTGGCCGTTACCAGAGCTCCATGCTCTAGAACTACCTTCACCCCTCAAGTAGAACCTGACCCAGGAACCATGGGGTTTCCCTGCATTTCTAATTGCTGATGAGGTTGTGAGTCTTCAGGCAGGTGCAGCAGATCCCACCACAACTGGTGATGATAGATGCCACTGTCAACTTTATAGGCACTAAGGTAGCCCAAATCATCCAGATCCCTCTTTGGCCAAAACCTACACCAGACCTGGCAGAAATGGTTGATGGGTCGCCTCTGCTGTCAGGACTGGTGACCCAAGAGACTGTTTCCTGAGAGGCCATAGGGGAAGGGCACCAGGAAATAATATGCTTTCTTCCCAATAATTCTTGGCATTCTTTGGTTGTAGCGACATGGCCTGTGTATATCCTGGTGGTGGAGGAACATTCACTTCTCCTCTAAATATTGCCAGAAAGTTTGCCTCCAACAAATCAACAACCCCCCAGGTGACCTGCAACCAGGGCCTCAGGATCAGATAAGACCCTCGGAAGCGAGACCCTGGATGGCAGGGGCTAACCCAGAAAGATGCAACTCCAGACCAGAACCTCAGCTTCCCGTACAGATACCAAGACTACCTGGGTCTGGTGGGAAAGAAAAACATGGATTCATTACCCCCACATAGGGACTACAACTGTCCAACAGACTTAAAACCCAGGGCAAAGGTGCCCTGTGGATGGATATACACCATGCCTGAACCCAGAAATGGAGGTACTATGCATGTATATACAGGACAATCTCGTAAAGGGCTTCATTCAGAGATCTACCTCTTGAGCAGGGGCACCAGTCCTCTTTGTGCAAGAAAAGAATGGATCACTGCACCTCTGCATAGATTATCATGCATTGAATCAGCTGACTATTTGTAACCGGTACCCCCTGCCCCTCATCCTGGAATTGCTGGATCGCCTGATGACTCACCTAGGTTTTGGGGGGCATATAATCTAGAGCACACAAGGCCTGGGGACGAATGGAAGACGGCTTTTTGTACCTGATGTGGGCACTTTGAATACTCAGTAATGCTGTTTGGCTTAACCAGTGCCTTCACATTTCAACAGTTCGTAAACAATATGTTCAGGGACATCTTGGACTGTATATAATCACCTATCCTGATGATATACTGGAGTTTTCTGAGAATTCTGTGCAGCACTGTCTGGTCTGTCCTGGATAGACTATGGAGGCATGGTTTCTATGCCAAACTAGAGAAGTGCACCTTTGACCAGACCACGCTTGAAGTTTTATGTTCCCTAGTCTCCCCGGAGGGTACTCAGATGGAAGCCATGCACAACTGGACAGCACCCCCAGCTCCTCTGAGAACTTCAGTGCTTCCTGGACTTTGGCAAATTTTTATAGGTGACTCATCGCCAACTTCTCAGAACAAATAACCCCCTGACCTCCCTCCTTCCTTAAGCCATTTGGTTCACTTGGTCACCTGAAGCCCAGCTCACTTTTGACCAGTTTAAGATCGCGTTCACCACAGCCCTGATTTTGGCATACTCTGACCCAATTTTCCTGTTAATAATGGAAGTGGATGTGTCCAACATGACCATCGGGACAGTACTCTTGCAGAGAGTTGGACCCCAGTCAGTTCTGCTACCTTGTGCATTCTGCTCTCAAAAACTCAACCCCGCAGAGATGAACTATGGAATACTGGACAAGGAGCTCATTGCAATCAAAACTGCATTTGAAGAATGGTGTCACCATCTTGAGGGAGCTTGGCACACAGTACAGGTTTTTACTGACCAGAAGAACTGGGAGTACCTCTGCAAGGCCCAAGCTTTGAATCAGAGGCAGTTAAAGTGGGCTTTGTTCTTCTGAGTTCGAGTTTATTACCTACTGCCTAGGAAACCAAAATGGGAGAGCCAGTGCTCTATTGCAGAAGGGGAGATACTACCAGGAAAACAAGGAACTTACTTCTGAGACCCCCCCACCTCCTCAAGATTAGTAATGTTGTCAATGTCACAATTCAGCAAGACCTGCTCGCCTTTATCAATTCTGCCTTGAAAGAAGACTCACTTGCCCAAAGAACAGAGTCTACGCCATTGTGGGCTAAGAGACAGTGTTCCTTGAGGGATGGGATAACATACTTTGAGTGCATATATGTCCCTCTGGGGTGCCCCTGACTGGAGGTGCTATGACCATGCCACAGTGCTCCATTGGTGGGTCACTTTGGCCACCTAAATATCTCCTGCATGGTTGCCCATTTTTTATGGTGGTCCCGCATTCGGGCCAAAGTCTGGGCTTTTGTGGACTCCTGCACATGCTGTACATGTACCAGGATGTTTTGAACGGAAGCCCTCAGTATCCTAGTACCCCTGGAGACTCCAACTAGGCCTTGTCTGGCCATCAGCCTAGACTTCTCTGTGGAGCTCCCAGGGTCTGGTGGCTGCACAGCAGCCTTACCGTCTGACTAAAATGGCCAACTTCATCCCTGCAATCACCTGCCTTTTGCCAAGACTACTGCTTATCTCCTGAAGTAGAATGTGGTTTGTCTCCATAGACTTGCAGACCACATAGTTTCAAACAGGCCCATACATGTTTCCCTTCTGAAGCTCTATACTGAGAACTTCTTCCTTGACTGAACCACACCACTGCCTCCACCAGTCAAAATGAGTAAAAAGTGCATGTAACCTCAATTTCCAATGGACATGTGGCCACCTGGTGGATTGGGAAGTCTACAGCCCTGAGGGGCACACTTGGACACTTCCCACATCCACACCTTTGACCTGGTGGGGGAATGCCACAGGATTCATCACAACTAGCCTGGCCTGGCACCACCTTGAAGGAGGATAGTGTAAGAACCTGTGGGATTAGAACCTGGGATTCTGGGCTACTGAAGCTTCTGCATCACCACTGGAAATGTAGGTTGGGTTTCTGCTGGAGGACACTCTGAAGCTAGACATTACAGGAAGTACCTCCCAGCAGGGCCTGAGTGGTGGCTCCCTGCAGTCCACTGATTGGCTCATGCTGGTATATAAGCCAGAAAGCCAGCACGAGGAGCTGTCTGAGCAACAACACAGACTGTCTGCTTGCTTTCACTCCAGACCTTGCCTTGCTGTGGATCCTAGACTCCGGCTTCTGACCCTGGTTCATCTCTGACTTTGCTGTTGTAACCTGGTACCTGACCCTGGCTTCCTGGTATCCTGACCCAGCTTGACCCTGACTCCACCACTTGCCTCCCACCTGCAACTTGGAGCCTGACCCTGTTCAACTGTGATTCTACCAATTGTCTCCTGACCACAACGTGGTAACACATGGGCCACCTACGGCCTGGTCCAGACACCACCTCTGGGGTGAAGAGCAGCAATTGTTTAACCGTGTATAGCAACATGGTAAAACTGTTAAGCACAGGAAATGAAAAAAAGTAACATATCCAACTGAAATAGAAGAAATTTAGAAAGGCAGAATAAAATCACCGCTTTAGAATTTTACCAGGGCAGCAGAAACCGTTCCTTAAATCTTGAGAAAAGTGCCAGAGGATCTTTACTTCAGATCTTTACAGAGGTCAGGACCTCTGTTTTCTATCTAATTCAAAATAAGCTATTACATGCATATTGATTTAATTTCTTATAGTATTTGAATCAAGAAACGTATTAAAGAATTAATATTAAATAATGGTAATTCATGTGTGATATGCTAAGAATGTGATTCACACACATGGTAGCACATTTTAAATACTACTGCAGCCTGGACTATGACACATGATCCTGGTAAGGGCAAGGAAATGGCTGCACTTTGGAGTGTAGCGTGGTTTTGGATGTAGAAATTTGCTGACACAATAATTTGGTTTCATTATCTGGGATGTGCCCAACCCTGAGGCATCAGTCTGACTGAGACATTGGAAATTCAAAAATTTCCAATTTGCTCTAAAACTGTTATTACATTTTCCCTCCAGAGTGGAACTGTATGGTTTAATCAAACTCTCACTTCAATAGGAGTTGATTTGTGCCCCCAGGTCATATCAATCTGCTTTATTTCCTGCAGAAACTGTGGTAGCCAATTCAATTAAGGGAAATGTTCATCTGTGCAGTGTGAATACAGGGGTGTCTGATTACAATGGATTCTGCTACAGAATGGACTTTATTTCCTGATAAAATGGGGACTATATAAACATATAAAAAGGTGGATGCAGATTGGAATTGAATCATGGAGCATTTCACCTATCGGTTGTTGGGGGACCAAAAGTTATTGCCATGGTGTAGTAGGAACACTGATGTCAGATTCCTGGGTACTGTTTGTGGCTCTTCCACAGGCTTCCTGTGTGCCCTTGAGCAAATCTTTTCCCATCTCTTTTCCTTAGGAAACCTAACTGTGCAATAGGGGATAAGACTGACATGGCTCTGAGGGGGCTGAGATCAGGTTTTTTTTAGCAGAGGTTAGGAAACGAATGAGCCACGAAAACTGAACTCTCCTCTGCCCTTTAGAGAGGGTCCCAATGAAGTCTATTGGCAGCGCCTTGAGGCAATTTGAACTAGGGAGGCTGCTGCATGTGCTGTACCTATTTTGGGGATGATTGAGAGGTTCATTCTTCAGGTCGTGAATCTGGCAGCTGTTACTAGCACAAATTCACTTAAAAAAGGAACTAATCATTCTTCATGCATCTTTCCTATGTGATATTCTCTCAGAGGACTTTCCAAGTTCTCTGTTGCTTCAGCTCAGCATTATTCTAACAGACTAGAACAGTGGCTGGGAATTAATTGCACTTACAAATACGATCCATTAGTGGGGGCTCACAGGAATCTTTGCAAACCACACATGCTTTTTCCGTATTACCTGTTTCATCACTGTATTCCCCGTCAGAGCAGTTCACGCATTGAAAGCAACAGGTGGGCTCTCCCTCAATGATACCTTTTCTGGTACCTGGGAGGCAATCCGTGCTGCAGTTAGAGACTGGCACCTGCAAGACAAAGAGTAGTCTGGTTAAACATGCAAATGCATGATCCAGAACCTTGATGGGGAAGGGGCTCATACATAGGGTGACCAGACAGCAAGTGTGAAAAATCAGGACAGGGAGTTGGGGGTAATAGGAGCCTATATAAGACAAAGCCCCAAATATCAGGACTGTCCCTATAAAATCGGGACATTGGGTCACCTTACTCATACACATTCTACCCTGGTGAGAAATTACAAAATGTGCTAAAATCAGACACTATGGCGATGAGCACAGTATAAAATTCTGGAGAGATATCCATCCTGAAGGTTGGTTGGTCTCTCAATATTTTCCAATTTTCTAACCCAAAAAATGTTGCAGCCAACACAGGGGAATTCTATATTAGACCTTGTCCTAACAGATAAATAAGAACTGACCACAGAAGTAAAAGATGATGGTAGCTTAGGTAAAAGTGATCATGACTTGATCACATTTATATTGTGCAAGCAGAATAAACTCTAGACCATATATATATATACATACACTTGTTGCTTTAAGGGCCGATTTCACAAAGCTGAAAACAATTATGAGCAAAATCAACTGGGATAAAGAATTTAATCCCAAACATACAAATGATAATTGGGAGTCATTTAAGAACACCTTACTAAATGCCCAGAAAGTCACAATCCTGCTATTGAGGAAGACGGCTGTGCAGGTTAAAAAAAAAATCTGGGCTAGAGGGGAAGTGAAGGCAGCTGTAAAAAAAAAAAACCCATACACACACAGATACACCAAATGGAAGAAAGGGGAAGTTGGTAGTAATTAATATAAATCAGAAGTTAGGAATTGTAGAAAATTGATAAGGGAAGCCAAGGGACACATAGCAAATATGTGGCCAGGAGAAGTAAGGATGACAAGGCATTTAAAAATATATTAGGAACAAAAAGAATCTTGACAATGTTATTGGTCCATTACTAGATGAAAAAAGAATTATCAATAAGAATGCAGAAAACGCAAATGTGCTCAATAACTATTTCTCTTCTGGATTTGTGGAAAAACAGATAATGCAGTCTCATCATATGGTGATGATAGCACTTTCTCAATTTCACTAATATCTCAGGAGGATGTTAAACAGAAGCTACTGAAGTTAGACATTAAATCAGTAGGTCTGGAAAACTTGCATCCAAAATTTTTAAAAAAGATGACTGAGGATTGCACTGATCCATTAATGCTCATTTTCAGTAAGTCTTGGAGCACTGGGGAAGTGCCCGAAGACTGGAAGAAAGCTAATGTTGTGCCAGTGTTTATTAACGATAAATGGATTGGAATGGGTAATTATAGACCTGTCAGTCTGACATCAATCCCAGGCAAAATAATGGAGCAACTGATACTGGACTAGATTAATAAAGAATTCAACTCATGCAAATCAACATGGATTTACAGAAAATACATCATGTCAAACTAACTTCATATCTTTTTGATGAGATAAGTTTGGTTGATAAAGTTTGGTTGATGTAATTTACTGAGACTTCTGTAAAGCATTTGACTTGGTGCCGCATGACATTTTTATTAAAAATTGAAATGACATAAAGTTAACATGGCACTCACTAAATGGATTAACAACTTGCTAACTAATAGGTCTTAAAATGCAGTTGCAAATGGGGAATTGTCATCAAGCACATCTGTTTCTAATGAGATCCTGCAGGTATTAGTTCTCAGCCCTACACTATATAATTTTTATCAATGACCTGGAAAAAAAACATAAAATCATCACTGATTAAGTTTGCAGATGACTTTGTGGGGAAAAAATTGGGGAACTAGTAGATAATGAAGAAGACAGGCTAGAGATTAAGGGTGGTCAGGATCACTTGGTATACTGGGCACAAGCAAACAATATGTGTTTAAATATGGCTAAATATAAATGTATACATTTAGGAACAAATAATGTAGGCCATACTTACAGGATGGGGGATTGTATTCTGGGAAGCAGTGACTCTTAAAAACACCTGGGAGTTGTGGTTTGTGGTGGATAATCAACTGAATATGAGCTCCCAGTGTGTGATGCTTTGGCCAAAAGAGCTAATGCTATCCTGGATGCACAAACAGGGGAATCTCAAGTAGAAGAGCAGAGGTTATTTTATCTGTGTATTTGGCAATGATGAGACCACTGTTGGAACACTCTGTCCAGTTCTGGAGCCCACAATTAAAGAAGAATGTTGGTAAATTAGACAGTTCAGAGGATAGCCATGAGAATGATTAAAGGATTAGAAAACCTGCATTATAGTGATTGAGCATTTTTGAGTCTATCTACTTAGCTTAGCAAAGAGAAGGTTGAGAGGGTGACTTGATTACAGACCATAGGTATAAGTACCTATATCGGGAATTGATTTTTAATAATGGGCTCTTCAGTCTAGCAGAGAAAGGCACAACATGCTCCAATGGCTGGAAGTTGAAGCAAGACAAATTTAGACTGGAAATAGGCATACATTTTTGACAGTGAGAGTAATTAATCTTTGTTACAAGTTACCAAGGGTCGTGATGGATTCTCCATCACTGACAATTTTTAAATCAAGACTGGATTTTTTCTAGAAGATCTGCTCTAGGAATTATTTTGGGGACGTTCTATGGCGTGTGCAATACAGGAAGTCAGACTAGATGATCATAATGGTCTCTTCTGGCCTTAAAATCTCTGAATCTCTCTCAGATTGGTGCTCTGATTCTGGTCCAACAGGCCTGTCCCTCAGGGGGTTGCAGGAGAAGCCTGAATATAGCTGGTGCTACAGGAAGGAAGATACATACTCCAATAAGGGAGTAGGTAAATTCTGTAAGTGGTGGCCAAACTGCAAGGGTAAAAATGAATTTAATGCTGGTGGAAAGTGTCAGATTGACAGCCCTGGAGACTGAAATCTGCTGAGAGAACATGTGTAACTGAAAAACTGTCCTCCCTCAACCAGCCTTATCAGTATTCTCCACTTTTGTGTTTGAAGGACCATTTCTAGGGAGGAGAAGGTAGACCACAAGTCTTTGTAATCTCTGCTACATAATGGTGTCACGGAGTGTGGGGGAGTCCGGCCCTGCACCCCTCTTCCAGGGCTCACAGTGACTCTCAGCCAGCGAGTAAAACAGAAGGTTTATTGAACAACAGGAACACAGGATACAGCCCAGCTTGGGTTCAGAGCCAGGACCCCTCAATCTGGCCTTTCTGGGGGGTTCAGGGTGCTTGGATCCCAGCCTAGGATCCCCTGAAACCCACCTCCCAGCTCCCAACCGAAGACTGATTCCACTTCCCCCCTCCCTTTGTCTAGCTACAGCCAGAGATGAGACCTCCCCTCCCCCAGGCCAGGCTCATGTTACAGCTGCATACCTGTCTCTGCCTACCAAGCACACAGACAGTCCCTATTCCATCACACCTCTCCCCCCTCCGAGACTGAACTGAGCGGGGTCACTCTGCCCAGTGACCTGGGGAAGTTCAGGGCCCCCTCTCCGGGACAGCGCATCCGCTATCAGGTTGGCGCTTCCCTTCACGTGGACCATGTCCATGTCATAGTCCTGCAGGAGCAGGCTCCACCTCAGGAGCTTGGCGTTGGCTCCTTTCATCTGGTGCAGCCAGGTCAGGGGAGAGTGGTCGGTGTACACGGTGAAGTGGCGCCCAAAGAGATATGGCTCCAGTTTCTTCAGGGCCCACACCATGGCCAGGCATTCCTTCTCGATGGCCGCGTAGTTCTGCTCCCGGGGTAGCAACTTCTTGCTCAGGTACACGATGGGGTGTCTCTCCCCCTTTTCATCCTCCTGCATCAACACCGCCCCCAGGCCCATGTCGGAGGCGTCGGTAAACACCATAAAGGGCTTGTCAAAGTTTGGGTTTGCCAGAACTGGGCCTTTGAGCAGAGCCTCCTTCAGTGCCTGGAGAGCCTCCTGGCACTGCTCGGTCCAGACCACCTTGTCTGGCTTCCCCTTCTTGCACAGCTCAGTGATGGGGGCAGCTATGGCACTAAAGTGGGGCACGAACCTCCGATAGTACCCCGCCATCCCAATAAAGGCCTGGACCTGCTTTTTGGTCTGGGGAGCGGGCCAGTCTCTGATCGCCTCCACCTTGGCTGGTTCCGGCTTTAGGCAGCCGCTCCCCACCCGATGGCCCAGGTAAGATACTTCAGCCATCCCCACCTTGCACTTCTCAGCCTTTACGGTTAACCCCGCCTCCCGGAGTCGGTCCAGCACTTGTCTAACCTGGAGCACGTGGTCCTCCCAGGTCTGGCTGAAGACGCAGATGTCATCAATATACGCCACAGCAAAACTCTCCATCCCCCTCAGTAGCTGATCCACCAGGCGCTGGAAGGTGGCCGGCGCTCCCTTGAGGCCAAAGGGCAGGGTCAGAAACTCATAGAGCCCCAGGGGAGTGATGAAGGCCGATTTCAGCCTGGCATCTGCGTCCAGCGGCACTTGCCAGTAGCCCTTTGTAAGATCCATGGTGGTGAGGTACCGAGCACCTCCTAGCTTGTCTAGGAGCTCATCAGGCCTTGGCATGGGGTAGGCATCAGATACGGTGATGGCATTAAGCTTTCGATAGTCCACGCAGAACCGGATCGACCCGTCCTTCTTGGGGACCAGCACCACTGGGGAGGCCCAGGGGCTGGCGGACGGCTGGATCACCCCTAAAGCCAGCATGTCCCTGACCTCCCTTTCCAGGTCCTGGGCAGTCTTCCCGGTAACCCGAAAAGGGGAGCATCGTATCGGGGTGTGTGCCCCAGTCTCCACCCGGTGGACAGTCAAATTAGTGCGCCCAGGCTGGTTGGAAAACAACGGTCGGTACAGTTGCAGCACCCCTCTGATCTCAGCATGCTGAGCCGGGGTCAGCTGATCTGAGAGGGGAATCGCCTCCAGGGGGAAACCAGCCTTTGTCCCTGGGAATAGATCCACTAGAGGGTCATTCCCCGGCTCCTCCCAGTGGCCACACACGGCCAACACCATATTCCCCCGGTCATAATATGGCTTCATCATATTCACATGGTACACCCGGCGGTGGTGCGCCCGGTTAGACAGCTCCACCACATAGTTTACCTCATTTAGCTGCTTGACAACCTTGAAGGGCCCTTCCCAGGCAGCCTGGAGTTTGTTTTTCCTCACGGGGATGAGAACCATCACTTGGTCCCCGGTGGCGAAGGCGCGGGCCCGCGCCGTGCGGTCGTACCAGACCTTCTGCTTCCTCTGGGCGCGGGCCAGATTCTCCCTGGCCAGGCCCATGAGCTCGGTAAGTCTTTCCCGGAAGGTCAGGAAATACTCCACCACCGACTCGCCATCGGGAGCGGCCTTCCCCTCCCATTCGTCTCTCAGCAGGTCCAGGGGCCCCCTTACCCGCCTTCCATATAACAGTTCGAAAGGCGAAAACCCAGTAGACTCCTGGGGTACCTCCCTGTACGCAAACAGCAGGTGAGGTAAGTACTTGTCCCAGTCCTGTGGGTGCTGGTGCATGAATGTTTTTAGCATCATCTTTAGCGTCCCGTTGAACCTCTCCACCAGCCCGTTGGTCTGGGGGTGGTACGCTGAGGCCCAGCTGGGTCGGACCCCACATTTCTCCCACAGGGACTGGAGCAGGTCCGACATGAAGTTGGACCCCTGGTCCGTTAAGACTTCCTGGGGAAACCCCACCCGGCTGAAAATAGTCATCAGCGCATCCGCCACGGTGGCTGCTTCGGTAGAGGACAAGGCCACCGCCTCGGGGTATCGAGTGGCGAAATCTACCACCACCAAGATGTATTTCTTTCCTGACCGGGTCGCCTTGCTGAGAGGCCCCACCATGTCCATGGCCACCTTCTGGAAAGGCTCTTCTATGATGGGCAAAGGCCTCAGAGCTGCTTTCCCCTTGTCCCGGGCCTTCCCCACCCGCTGGCAGGGGTCACAGGATTGGCAGTACTGCCGGACATGGGTAAAGACCCCAGGCCAGTAAAAGTTCTGTAGCAGCCTCTGCCTGGTGCGCCGGATTCCCTGGTGCCCTGCGAGGGGGATGTCATGGGCCAGGTACAGCAGCTTGTGGCGAAATTTCTGAGGAACCACCAGCTGCCTCCTAATCCCCCATGACTCCACCTCCCCGGGGGGAGCCCATTCCCGGTACAGGAACCCCTTCTCCCACAGGAACCTCTCCTTGCAACCTCTCCTCATGGTCTGCGCTGCATTGAGGTCAGCCCGGTCCCTGGGCTTCTGCAAGGAGGGATCCTTCTGCACCTCGGCCTGGAACTCAGCAGCTGGGACAGGGATGGGGCCCTGCTCTCTCTCACCGGCTGGGTCTGAGGCCGCAGCCTCTCTGGGTCGTGTCTCTGGGCATTCCCTCCCCACCAGGCACTCGGGCAGAGTACTTTCCCCGTTGTCAGGGTGCAGAGCCCTGCGCCGACTCTGACTACGGGTCACAATCAGGGTACCCCGGGTATTGCCGGGCCAGGTCTCGAGGTCCCCCCCCATTAGCACCTCTGTGGGCAAATGGGAGTGCACTCCCACATCCTTGGGGCCCTCCTTGACCCCCCACTTCAGGTGCACCCTCGCCACGGGCACCTTGAATGGGGTCCCGCTCACGCCCATCAGGGTCAGGTAGGTATCAGGCACCATCTGATTTAGGCCCACCACCTCGGGCCGGGCCAGCGTCACCTCTGCGCCTGTGTCCCAGTACCCAGTGACCTTCTTCCCATCCACCTCCAGGGGAACCAGGCACTGTTTCCGGAGGGGCAGCCCCATGGCCACCCTGTAGCAGCCCCTTGGGACCGGAGCATCCAGCCCCCCAGAGGCGCTGACCGGGGCCCTCCTCCCTCCTCCCCAGGTGGGACGCTGCCAGCCCCCCTCTCTTGGGCATGTTGCCCCTCCTCCGATTGGGTCTGTACCCAGTCAACCCTCGGCGGGTTGGGTCTGCTCGGTCTGTCTCTGAGCTTGGGGCACTGGGCCCGTATGTGGCCTTGTTGGCCACAGTGAAAGCAGCCCATGTCTCGTGGGTCCCCTCGAGGGGGTCGGGTGGATCTGACGCTGGACGTTCCCCTTTGGTGGGGGTTCTCCATAGGGCCCCGCTGGGACGTCCCGTGGTGACTCTCTCTCTGCGTTGAGGCAGACCTGCCCCCTCGAGACTCCTCCCTGCCATCCCCTGCCCGACTGTCCACATATTGGTCGGCCAGCTGGCCGGCATGCTGCGGGTTCTCCGGCTTCTGGTCCATCAACCATCGCTTCAGGTCGGATGGGCACTGCGCATACAGGTGCTCCAGTACGAATAGGTCAAGCAGGTCCTCTCTGGTTTGGGCCCCGGCTGTCCACTTGCGGGCATACCCCTGCGCCCGGTTGACCAGTTGCAGGTAGGTGCCCTCCCGGGTCTTACGTTGACTCCGGAACCTCTTCCGGTACATCTCCGGGGTCAGCCCAAACTCGCGGAGCAGGGCCTCTTTGAACAGGTTGTAGTCCCGCGCCTCCGCCCCTCTCATTCGGCTGTACACCTCCACGGCGGTGGAGTCCAGTAAGGGGGTGAGGCGCCGGATCCTGTCTGCAGGGTCAACCTGGTGCAGCTCGCAGGCATTCTCAAAGGCCGTCAGGAAGGTGTGTATGTCCTCCCCCTCCTTACGCGGGGCCAGGAAGTTCGTATCGAAGCTCTTTGTAGGCTTGGGCCCCCCCTCACTCACCGCAGCCGGGGCCTCCCTGTTGTTCAGTTGGGCCATGGCCAGCTCATGTCTGCGCTGCTCCTCCTTCTCTCTCGCTTCGAATTCACGTTGCTTCTCCTTCTCCTCCAGCTCACGCTGGCTTTGTCTTTCCTCATATGCCCTCAGCTCCTTACGCTCCTCCATCTCCATCCGTTTGATCTCTCTCTCCAAGTCCAGCCGCCTGAGTTCCACGGAGGCCGAGCGTCGCCGGGACGATCCCCTGCCGGCCGGGGGGGTCACGGTGCCCTCGGTAGCTGGGCTCCTCCTCCCCCTCCCCCTAGGCCTAGGGGTGGGGGGTCTCGAGGAGCCCTCAGCAGCCGGCTGACCACTCCCAGTGGGTACAGACACTGGTGCCTGCGCTGCATCTGCCGGGCTGCTTCCCTCAGAGACCGGGTCCGGTTCATTGACTCGATCTCTCTCCTCCAGCCGGGCAATCAGCTGGGCCTTGGTGAGCTTCCCATAGTGCAGCCCCCTCTGCTTACATTGCTCCACCAGGTCACACTTGCGCTGCTGGGCATACATCTTCCTGCTGGCCGCTCGCAGGCCGGGGTGCTCGCCGCTCCCCACGGGTTCCAGGGGGACCCCTAGTGTGCCAGTCCTTGAGGTCACCACCTCTCTGCCCGGGTCGAGCTGCAGACTCCTCCGCCCCTGGGATCGCTCGCTGTGATCCCCCGGGGGACCCTGTTACTGCAAAGTCCTTCTCTCTGGCCACACTCGCCCAGGGGTGAATCGCCCCTTCGTTTTACTGCTCCCCAGTCACTTACTGCAGGAAGCGCCGTCCGCGGGGTGCAGTCGATCCCACCACTGCCACCAGTTGTCACGGAGTGTGGGGGAGTCCGGCCCTGCACCCCTCTTCCAGGGCTCACAGTGACTCTCAGCCAGCGAGTAAAACAGAAGGTTTATTGAACAACAGGAACACAGGATACAGCCCAGCTTGGGTTCAGAGCCAGGACCCCTCAATCTGGCCTTTCTGGGGGGTTCAGGGTGCTTGGATCCCAGCCTAGGATCCCCTGAAACCCACCTCCCAGCTCCCAACCGAAGACTGATTCCACTTCCCCCCTCCCTTTGTCTAGCTACAGCCAGAGATGAGACCTCCCCTCCCCCAGGCCAGGCACATGTTACAGCTGCATACCTGTCTCTGCCTACCAAGCACACAGACAGTCCCTATTCCATCACAAATGGACACTAATTCCACTGGGAACTCATATTTAGGGTACTATTTTTAGGTTTTAACAGATAAACACCAATAAAACACCCCTGATTAGAAAAAAAAATGAAATGAGTGTTTATTCAATAAACACTAGAAATGGTTACTCAATTCATGCTTACTACACCTCTTTCCCAGTGCAGTTTGTTTATATAGGTGATGTCCCTGCTCCCTGGCTTGTATCTTAGGGCTTCTCTACACAGAGCAGTAATGCAGACTACCGGAGTGTGATTTCTGAAATGCACTAATGTGTTGTGCATTAATTGGTTGGTACACAATCTGTGGGCATGCACTAAAGGTTCTCTACTGTGCTCTATATAGAAAAAGCCTTGAAGAAAATCCAATTTTTGGACATTTACATAGAACTCAAAAATTGCTAAAAATAAACCCTGAAAAATGACATTATTAAACCCCGACAAACAGAAACCCAACTCATGTTACTCATAACATCTAAGCGTTATCAGATGGTAACAAAAGTCAGTTCTTACTGGCCTGAATTTGAATTAGCAGTCTAGAGTTGAAAGGTTCTAGTTACCATGAAACAAACCGCTGAGTCAGCCTGTCTCCTTGATCTTGCATGATTACTAGTAACTAAAGCAAAGTAAAATGATTTCTTGCCACTCACTTTCATCCAATATCCCCTTCCACACAAATCCCCCCTCCAACATTGAATAAAACTAATTAACTAAATGTAAAATATTCACTACCCTGAGAAAAAGTTTAACCCCTAAAAGGGAGAAGGGTTAGTGTGGGGTTGTTTTGGTGAGAGTGTGGGAAGCTAGATATGCAGACTCAAGGACGGGCTAGTTCTCATCTGCTAGCAGGCAGTAAACAGGATAATAAATTAGAAGGTTGCATAGAATGGCAATTATCCAATGAAGTTACAGCTGTGCTTGTGTGTACTTTATTAACCAATTAGCAACTGCTTGATTGCTTGACCTTAATTGTATATAAGAGCATGCTGGAGAGAAATAAATGACTTTGCTTTCAATCATATTGACTGCTGAGCTTTGTTCATGTACGCCTGCGATGCAACAAATGGTGACCCCGACGTGATTCGTATCGAATGAAAGTGTCGGTGGCCTGACCCAGGCGGAGAAGCCCTGAGCTCAGAGGCGAGCGTCCGAAAAGAGAGGCACACCTGAGCTCAGAGGTGAGCGGCTAACCCCGACGTGACTCGTATCGAGTGATGATAGTGTCGGGAGCCTGAGCCCAGAGGCGAACGGCCAGGAGCCTGAGCCCAGAGGCGGGCGGCTGGTGATAGTGTCGGGAGCCTGAGCCCAGAGGCGAACGGCCAGGAGCCTGAGCCCAGAGGCGAGCGGAGGAGCTGCGGCGGGGAGTGCTGGAGAAGCCCCCGGGCGTCCGAAAAGAGAGGCGCACCTGAGCCCTGAGGAGAGCGGCTATAAGCCGCGGAGGAAAGCGGCGGCTATAAGCCGCGGAGGAGAAGGGCGGCTATAAGCCGCGGAGGAGAAGGGCAGAGCAGCTAATATGAGTACCGCTGTATCAGCTGAAGAAAAGATAACACAGAAGCTTTATTTGCACATTATGAACCGACAGGGGGAAAAGATTTCCCCTGCTGCACTGATTCACTTATTAAGAAGAGAGGGGGAGTTGGGGAGGCTCCTCCTGACCGGCCTTCGGGCACAGGACGAGGAGGTGCTCCGCTGGAAGCGAGCCCTGGACGGGAAGACGTTGGAGTGCACGGCGCAGGCAGAGGCTCGTGCTGTGGCCCCGGAGGTCGTTTGGACCTACAAGCAAGTAAGTTGTTTTGGCAGAAGCCCGGAGAAGGCGTCCTACGCTGGCTGGTCTGAGCCTGGGACAGTGCCGGGAAAACCGTTATGCTTTTCCGGTATGAGCAGCAACAGCTGGGTGTTCTGACACAGGATTTACAGATTAAAAGAAGCCTAGCAGGGAAGGAGAGAGAACAAAATGATTTAACCGAAGAAAAGCTCATTCTTTTCTCGCCCCAGTCAAGGACAGCTAAGACTTGGCGAACAGCCCAGACTAAAGAGAGCTTGACTGGGCCCAAAAAAGCTAATGAGAGCTGCAAAATCCTGCCAGGCACTAACGGAATGTGTTAGCTGTCTCCTTTCACAGGTATGGAAGAGCTGCCCAAAGATCCTAGCAGCCCTGCCAATTTTGCAACCGGGAGACTGACTGCCTGGACCCATGATTTTATTGCAAAAGACCCCTTCATATCAGGAGAATTTTTCTACTGATGATTGGCCTAATTATTTTTTAGTTTCATTGTGCTTTTAAATAGCAGGAAAAAAGGACAAGGTAACGTGCTGGTTAACCTCTCCCTTGTCCGCTGCAGCCCCCATTGTGTTATTGGATTGTTTTTTGTTTTTTGAAAGAAGCAAAATTACTACAGGATGATGTCCTGGTAACTTTCCCCCGTAGAAGCTGACCCACGACGGTGGTGGAAAAAAAGAGAAAACACTCACATCATTGATATTGCCAAAGTCCAGAAATTCCTGACTAAAAGGACATTGAGAACGAACCCTGGTGAAGAAATAAAGAATTGTGCACTGGCAGGAAGAAATTTGGGACTCCTGCTGAAAAATGTGGTATTAATTGGATTTTGGGATTTATTCTACAGGCTGCGCCCTGTGTTTTGGATAAAATTTTTAGCATGTATTGCCCCCCCCAATTGGATTGTAAATGATATTACCCCCCCCCATTACTACCCCAGTTTTTTAGAGCCTAATTGTTTTTTGTTTTTAGAGTTTGAGAAAACTCAGCGAAAAGGTTTGTTGAGTATTCTCAAGGGGGGGAGGAGTTGGTGTTACTAGGCATAAATTTAGGTAATTTGGGAGAATGGCTTTGAATTTATGTGACCCGAAGTACCTTTATGTAAAGTGCTTTTGTTAGCCTTTTTAGATTTTTGTAAATTTTGTGTTATGTGCTGATTATTGGTAGTTGTAAGATTGCTTGTTATTAGATGTAGCCTATATTGAAATAGATAGATTGAAAGTAGATGTTGTAATTAAAGTTATATTTTTGAGACTGTAGCCCCCATGGTGGGAAAGTACAGATAATTGTTCACAGAAAATACCAGAAGGGTAGGGGCTAGTTGAGAAGTACACCCTCCTAGCTAAATTGATAGTGAAATAAGTTGGTGTTCATGTAAGGAACGGTTTAGCAAGAGGAAAAAAGGATCGGGCCCAGGCGGGTAGGCAACAGACAGAGAATCTGAAGAGGAAAAAAGGATCGGGCCCAGGCGGCCGGGCTACAGACAAAAGCTTGGGAATTTCAAATATTCAGGGGGATACTTGGAATGGTGATTTAAGTTGAGAAAGGTGGCTGTTGGAAGACAAGCTAGTAGTTTTTAAGGAGAGTACAAAGTTAATTTTGTGGTTGCTAGAGGGAATAGCAGTTAAATTTTGTATAAATGCTAAAGAGAAAAGCTTTTGGTGTTTTGAAATGTTTGTAGATATTTAGGTGAAGAAATTAGTTTGTAATTGTTTGGCTATGAATAATTTTGTTGCATTAGCTGAAGAATGTATATAGTGCTATGTAATTGAGATTGTATTAGGTTTTATGGGCATATAAGTGGTGATGTTTTTTTTTAGTGTTTAAAAGCAGAAGCTGATAGTAAGAAATTTTAAGCTGTGATTAGCTTTGGATTTTAGAGGTAAGCTAGGAAGCAATTGTATTATTGTAAATGATTTAATTGATGATGTAATTTTCCTTTTTTTTGCCTGGTAGTAATAAGGGTATTTGTATATTGTATGTAATGATTGCTTGCCCAGTAGGGGTAGTTTTGTTTTTGTTTTTTAGATATTAAAGAAAATTGGTGTTAGCTGCATAGCATTTAATGTACCATGCATTTATTTATAGAGTTTACATTTATGTTTTATGTTTGTTTGTGACATGTGTTTTCTGGCCAGAATTGTTGTGGTGTTGTTGAGATGTTTATGTGGTTTATGTTGTGTTTTCTGCTGTGAATCCCCCCCCTCAGTGTCAGTTTGATCACCTGACACATGAGGGATGGATTGGTAATAGAAATTTTGTCATAATTTGGTGTGCAATAGAGAATGGGGGAACCCTGCAGAATTTACATTATTTATTTGTTTTACCCTTGTTGTTTTATGTTTGTTTTGTTTGGTGTTGTTGGTGTTATATGTTGAGAATTGCATGGTTACAGGTGAGCCCTATAGCATAAGATAGATTATTTGTTTTTGGTTTTGTTTTGCACGCCTTTTGCTAAAGTTTGGTGTAGTTTATTGGATGATTTTAATTTTTTTTGTGTTTAAGAATAGGGGGGAGATGTCCGGTTGCATCTTCCCTATGCTGCCTTGGTGGAAAATTACAGCAGCGTGGTTACAAGAACAGAGGGATGAGATAAAGTTGTTATGCCAGAGCGAGGCAAATGCCAGGTGGCCTAGCTGAGATTGTTTTCAAGGTCCCAGGTGGATTCCGGCGAAGTGGGTCCGGCCCTGGCTGATTTTGGCGCAGAGTGCCATAAATACTACAGCCTTTTGCTTGCCCCATGTTGCTGCAGTGGAAGCCCTTATTGGAAACCTGCTTTGTGGGTGTTTGCACCTTGGTGGAACCCTCCTGGCCCCTTGGGCCACTTGCGTTACCTGGAGGAGGGATGTATAGGTAAAAGTAGGGCACTGCGGAAGATATTGTTACGGTTTAGTTAGGCAGCTGGTGTTTAGATTTGCTTTTAGTTTTGCTGTGTAATAGATTGTAGTAATGTGATGCTATGAGCTGGGAATGTTTTGCTGTGCCTTCCCTTTTTTATTATGAGAAAAGGGGGGAGGTGTGGGGTTGTTTTGGTGAGAGTGTGGGAAGCTAGATATGCAGACTCAAGGACGGGCTAGTTCTCATCTGCTAGCAGGCAGTAAACAGGATAATAAATTAGAAGGTTGCATAGAATGGCAATTATCCAATGAAGTTACAGCTGTGCTTGTGTGTACTTTATTAACCAATTAGCAACTGCTTGATTGCTTGACCTTAATTGTATATAAGAGCATGCTGGAGAGAAATAAATGACTTTGCTTTCAATCATATTGACTGCTGAGCTTTGTTCATGTACGCCTGCGATGCAACAGGTTAGATTTTTAGGTACTTAGGTGCCTAAAATTGCAGATAGGCACCTAAGGGGATTTTCAAAAGCTCCTAGGCACCTAACTACCATTGAAATGAAGGGAATTAGGTGCCATAGGCTAGGGACTCAAAGGGACTTAGGTGCCTAACTGCCACTGAGATCCTCAAAACACCTGGGACCTAAATTCGCATGGCGCCTAAGGTTCTGTCGGTGGCCATGCACAAAACTGCCTATGTTCTGAAGCTGATAGCTGCTTAATGTGCTTGCTCATGCTGAAGTCCCAGCAGGATTCACAAACTTAGTGTTCCCTGCCTGTGTCATCTGTGGGGCCTGATTTACTAGGTGTGCTCAGAGCACGCCCAACCCTGCAAAAGACAGCTGGGGACAACCAGGTGGGGACTTTTGGGGTTGGCAAAAATCTATCCAATAGCCCAGAGATTAGGCTACCTGCTATAGCCACCAGGGATGCAGAAGATTTAGGTTTCAATACCTAATCTGGAGCAGGGACTCAAACTTCCACTCCCAGGTGAGTGCCCTAATTACCATGCTGCAGGGTGGGTGTCTCTCAGTCTGTCCTTTGGGAGCTGTTCCACTTTGTAGAAATAATTGAATATTACTAGGAGCAGGGTCTTGACTGACTTTCCTACCTCTCGGATCTGTGCCCTAACCACCAGGCTACAGAGTCAATCTCTCTCTTTTTCTCTCTTCATCCGGCTCAAGGAGTATGTAATTATTTACACAAACTGGAACTGGCCGGCTTAGGTGGCTCCCCAAGTTGTGTCTGGGGGCCTGACTCTGGGTCATGAATTCCACTGAGCAGCAAGGTGCCTAGGAGTTAGGTGTGGGACTGCCTAAATCCCTTTGTGGATCTAGCCCCTCGGCACTTATGAAACTCCCACTAGGCATCTAGCTGCATCTTTAGGCTCCTAATTAGCTTTACAAATCTGACCCAAAGTGCCAGAGACTCCCTGAAGTCCACAAAGGATTATACTATTGCTTTTGATTATACATGGAAGCGGTATAAAACCGTAAGACAGATAGATGGTTCGATAGATCAATAGATCACCTATGAATCAACAATAAATAAATAATAAATAATAATACATAATACATAATAAATAAATAATAATAAATAATAATAAACTGTTATACATAAAGAAGCCTTTCATCCTCAAGGGACTTTAAAAGCTTTACAAACTTAAAACATGTAGAAAAACACAGGGGTTACTACATCTATCCTGATCCAACTCAACCATCTCTGTAATAGAACATAACAGCTGTTTCATGGGGTATAGTAATGCTTCACAACAGTATAGGTCAGGAAGTGATGATGAATACTGTACTCAACTGATACTGCAGGGGGACCTTAAACCAGAAGAATGTAATTACCCAGTCTAGAATCCGGCCAGAAAATTTGGGCTCACAAGTTTTCCACAACTTTTGGGGAAAGTGCCAGAGGATCTGTAATGATCAGAATGGGCTAGCACCTCCGTTTTTACATCTCTTTTGAAATGAAATTTATTGCCGCTGCTCCCAGATCCAGAACTTTAGCCTCTGAACTTGCCTAGGGAACATAAGAGTCAACTACTCAAGGATGGCAGGGAGAGATCTAACAGGGGACTATTGGACAGTTGCAGGAACTGAAAGCAACTGGAGGATCATAGGGATAAAGGGTCTGTTGAAGGTAACACTGTTCAATATAGGGCTTTGGGCATGAAACTCCACAGTTCTAGGCCTGTTGCTTATGGTCCTATAAACCTCTGAAGCAGTGTTGCAGTCAGGAATCTGCTCCAAATAACACTGACCCATGGCATGTCTATAGCTCATTCTATCCAAGGATCTCAAAGTATTTATTTTACAAACTTTCACCAATGATTTTCCAATTCCCCTTGTGAAAGTCAGCTTACTAGGGAAAGTGAGGCAGAGAGAAGGGAAATGACCTTGCCCAATCAATACGTCAGCAGCAGAGCTAGGAATGGAACCCAAGACTCCTGGCTCTTCAACTCCTGCTGTAATCCCTCACTCATATTCCTTACGAATGTGTAACATGTATTCCTTCAGCTACTGTGATGTGAGGCAGTGCAGGGGTAGGACTAATTGAGTGTGGGGATTCTAGATGGATCTCTTAAATGTTTGCCAATCTGAACTTTCATTTTTAAAAAGTGTAAATTTCAGGTAGTGAATAAAACTTTCAAAAGGTGAAGCAAGTATAACTGATGCAGAATCTTCTGCTTGAGCTTTTGGAGAGACTGAAACAATAGCTTTGAGGTGTGAACTGTCCCATTAATTTAAATAGATGCTAAGTCAGTGGTTAACAATGATATTATTATGGTGAAAGATGCTAATGGCTGCAAGTAGTGGATCTAGGAGCCTATCTAGATTAAAGCCCAGTTTGCTGTGCACTAAGTGTTCATCTAAACAAGCCCTAAATTCCAAAGTTAATCATAAACCTAATTAAAACCAATGTGGGTGTAAGGTACCTATCAGGTTCAACAAAAGGGGCTGTAGTATATAGTAAACCAGCTGCAGAAGATGGAAGCTATTGCCTGAGAAAATAGATGGCAAGGCATCCCAGAAATAATGTAGGTAGATTAACAGAGGTTTTCCCTTGTAGTAAATGCAGGGGCTCAATCAGGATATAGATTAGAGATTGTGGGTACTGGAGATAGGAATCCAGCAGATGGATTTCTAGCCTCCTGAAAGGAAAAAAAGTCCCTGAGAGGAAGTAATGTGACTGAATTGCTTGGGCACAGAGCTTGCTAGAGTGGCAGACCTGGGGATTTCTGAGCAAGGACACTGCCTGCTGTTGTTTGTTTCTATTGTGCTCAGGGAAAAGGGACTTTGTGTACATTCTCTTCTTAAAAAAACAACAGCCCAAATCCAAGAATATATCTGACTCATATAATCAATTTCTCTTCCTAACAGAAACAACTTTGCAATGCACCACATTTTGGCTAGCCAGTGGGGCCAAAAGAGGCAACACTATTTTAAATATCAGCATTCTTAACTATGAGAGATTGAGAAGTGAAGCACTAGCCGAGGAGTATGGAGGATACATAAATTAAGATGAATCAGTCCTTAATAACACATGGTGGCATTGGAATGGAGGGGTGTGTGTGTGTGTGTGTGTGTGTGTGTGTGTATGTGTGTGATCTAATTTTCTTGAAGAAAGGCTCAGCTTTCAAAGATTTAGAAAACACCATGGTGAGGCCATAAGGTGACCTATGGCACTTACCTCCCTGGAGAATCCACTCCACAGGATTTTGTTTTCATTGATAAAGAGCCTCTCTCCCTTCTTGGCATAAACATTGTAGTGTCCGACCTCCTCAAACATGATAGAGCCATCTTCTGGTGACAGGTGCCAATTGATTATCGAGTAATTCCCTATCAGGTCCCCAGACTCGTCAAAATCCACTTGCTCCCCCATGTTACTGGTGAAATTTAAATGACGCAGATGCTTCAGTACCTAGAGAGAGAGACAAAGATGCCTTGAACACCTGCATGTAACAATCCCTCCTGGGCACAGGTCTTCTGGAGCATCAGTACCTTCAGCACAATACCCCATAGCTCCTACCAATTGAGGTGACTTCATTACCTCAGAGCAGTAGCAGGCTCCTGTCTTGTATGTGGACCAGTCACTAAATGATGATATCACATCATTTAGCCAGCCTGTGACATACAAACCACACTCCCCACCTTCGCTTGCATCTTCACTGAACTATCAGTTATTGACGGACATGCAGCTATTACTCAACGCTTTTTTCTTCATTTTATAAAAAATACACTGCATTCCAGATGGAACATTAAACTAAGTCTCTTGAAAACTTGTAGTCCCTAGAGATCTTGTGACATTTTCCCAGAATTGTGTTGATCTGGCATCCTAGTCAAATTTGATAATTATATTCTGCCTCTGTACATTCTCCCTGCAGTTTAGCTAGAGTATTCTTCACTTCCTGTCTTAAACTCTGATGTGGTGTTGGTATGAGCAGTTAAACAATCCTAGGAACACTGAAGTTGCCATACCAGATAGGGCCAGTTGTCTATTTAGACTAATATCTTGTCTCTGACAGTGCCTAGAACCAGATGTATCAAAGGAAAGGACAAAGAACCCTGTATTGACAGTTAAGGAATAACTTCTCCTTATAGGAAGTTTCTTTCTAATGCCTGCCAGTTAGTTGCTGCTTTATCCCTCAAGCATGACGTTTCTATCCCTTATAGCATCTTCTCCTATTTACAGGAACTGTGGATGTTCTCATAGCTCATACTTATTCATTACTTATTTGAATAATTACATTTCTCTAACATACTTAAAAGAACATATCTTGACTCCTAGGTGCCCTTGACATCAGTTATAAATATATAACATATTCAAAATAACTCAATGAGCAGCACATTCCCCATTCCTATGCATACAACCTCAGACAGCAAATCAAATCAAAACCAGGCCTGCCTATCTGAGCCCTCCAATCAGGCAGGTGTAGCTGTGGGGAGTGGGGAGAGGGATGGAGGCAGTAGCAGTTCCTCTTTTCTGAATCTGGAGTCTTGGGGATCTCACCTTGGATATGGAACAGAGGCTCCAAATCATCTCTCCCTTCATCTCTACTCACAGCATCGACAACACTTGAAGGACAAAGGAAGCCTCATTAGACAGAGATCCTGTCTGAAAGGAGTTCAGTCAGTAAGACTGCTAAAGCATGTGATGAGAGAAACCTTTTGCTTTGAATTTACTTAGTTTGTTAAGTTAGGTGTTAGTTGCGTTTTACCTTCATTTCATTGTAACCAATTTTAACTTTTATGCCTCATTACTTGTAACCACTTAAAATCTATCTTTCTGTAGTTAAGAAACTTTTATTATTTTTCTCAACAAGTGTGTGTTTGGATTGCAGTGTTTGGAAAACTCCATTTGAGGTAACAAGATTTGTGCATATTATTTTCTATCAGTGAAATGAAGGACTTTATATGAGCTTGTGTTGTCCAGGAGAGGGCTGGGCAGTACAAGATGCACATTTCGGGGGGTGGGGAGGGGAAGTCTGAGACTGGGAGTTTGCTGGTGTTGCCCTGCAATGTAATTCATAGGCGGCTGGCTATAGCGCTCATATAATATAGCTGGGAGTGATTTACATGCTGGAGGCTGTGTGTGAGCTGACCGGTAGTGGTTGCTCTCACAGCGAAGCAGTGTCAGAGGCACCCCAGTTTGAAGAATTGAGGGGACACAGCTGTCCATCAGTCCAGATTGTACCCTGAGGAATGTGTATACTTGGTATCCCTATATATGTAAATCCATACTTTGCTTTGTTGATCGGGTATTTTTGTATGTTCCTGTGACAGTCTACACTATTATGGTCAGTACTTTTACAAAACTATGATAAATCTTGTACAAAGTATACCTTCTGAGGTATCACTGGAAAAGGCAATCTGTTGAACATAACTGTTTGGTTGAAATGTATGGGTCATCACTGTATATGAAGTTCTGAGATTTTGCTATATGTTTGTTACTGAAACATGTTGTGAGTTTGGGGAATGCCCACCGACCAGTCCTCTAGAAATAACAAAGGAACTGTAAAACAAGCATTACATGTCAAGCCTCATGTATATGGACAGGGGCAGCTCCAGGCCCCAGCACGCCAAGTGTGTGCTTGGGGCGGCATGCCGCGGGGGGCGCTCTGCCGGTCGCCGGGAGGGCGGCAGGCAGGCAGCCTTCAGCGGCATACCTGCGGAGGGTCTGCTGGTCCCGCGGCTTCGGTGGACCTCCCGCAGGCGTGCCTGTGGAGGGTCCACTGGTCCTGTGGCTCCACCAAAGCCGCGGGACCAGCGGACCCTCCACAGGCACGCCTGCGGGAGGTCCACCGGAGCCGCGGGACTGGCGACTGGCAGAGCGCCCCCCGCGGCATGACGCCGTGCTTGGGGCAGCGAAATGTCTAGAGCCGCCCCTGTATATGGAAAGTGAAAGCAAGAATTTGCAATTCATATGTAAGACTGGGTGTGAAACACATAGACAATGGGGGCTTCCTAACCCCATGACACAGCAAGGATTTTTCCAGCACCTGGAGGAGATTATAAAGTAAGAGACAGAGACATCATCAGATCACCTCTCCTCCCCTCCTCATACTGAAGGCAACAAGATCATTTAGAAAAAAGAAACATCATTGACTTGGGGGAAGTGGTCCTAACTGGAAAACTTTCCAGTGTGCACAGACTGCTGTAGACTTTTGGGTAAGGAAAAAAAATAGTTACCTACCTTTTGTAACTGTTGTTCTTCGAGATGTGTTGCTCATGTCCATTCCATTCTAGGTGTGCACGTGCCCACTTGCATGGCCGTCAGAGATTTTTGCCTTAGCGGTATCTGTAGGGCCAGCTGTGGAGACCCCTGGCCCTCATGCCACAGTATATCAGGCACCACCGGCTCTACGCCCTCTCTGTTTCTTCTTGCCAACCACTCCGATAGAGGGGCAGGAGGGCAGGTAGTGGAATGGACATGAGCAACACATCTCGAAGAATCATAGAATCATAGAATCTCAGGGTTGGAAGGGACCTCAGGAGGTCATCTAGTCCAACCCTCTGCTCAAAGCAGGACCAAACCCAACTAAATCATCCCAGCCAGGGCTTTGTCAAGCCTGACCTTAAAAACCTCTAAGGAAGGAGATTCCACTACCTCCCTAGGTAACCCATTCCAGTTCTTCACCACCCTACTAGTGAAAAAGTTTTTCCTAATATCCAGCCTAAACCTCCCCCTCTGCAACTTGAGACCATTACTCCTTGTTCTGTCATCTTCTACCACTGAGAACAGTCTAGATCCAACAGTTACGAAAGGTAGGTAACCGTTTTTTCTTCTTCAAGTACTTGCTCATGTCAATTCCATTCTAGGTGACTCACAAGCAGAATCAACAGAGGTGAGCTCAGAGTTCACAGTCTCGCAGCTTGCAGCACTGCTCTGCCAAAGACAACATCATCTCGAGCCTGCTGAGTCAGGGCATAATGCGATGCAAATGTGTGGACGGACTACCAGGTCACGGCCCGACAGATCTCCTGGATTGGCACCTGCACCAGGAAGGCTGCAGATGACGCCTGCGCCCTAGTCGAATGAACCGTCACAATCACTGGCGGGGGCACCTTTGCCAGGTCATAGCAAAAGCGGAAGCAGGCCATGATCCAAGACGAAATTCTCTGGGCTGAGACTGGGCAATCTTTCATCCGGTCAGCGACAGCAACGAACAACTGCATTGACTTATGGAATGGCTTTGTTCTATCAATGTAGAAGGCCAGTGCCCATCTGACGTCCAGGGTATGCAGCCTGCGCTTGTCATCTATAGCATGAGGCTTTGGATAAAGGACTGGTAAGTAAATATCTTGACCAGTGTGGAATTCGGAGACGATCTTGGGCAGAAAGGCCGGGTGCGGACGCAGCTGGACCTTGTCCCTGTAGAAGACCATATAGGGTGACTCCAACATGAGCACACTCATCTTGGACACCCTACAGGCCGAAGTTATAGTGATGAAGAAGGCCACTTTCCAGGAGAGAAGCAGAAGGGAGCAGGAAGCCAAGGGTTCGAAGGGGGGACCCATGAGTCTGGACAGCACAAGATTCAGGTCCCAAGGGGGGACTGGGTCTTGGACATGCAGGTAAAGGCGCTCCAAACCCTTCAGGAAATGCCCCGTCCTGGGATGGGCAAAGACCGACCGGCCTTGAAGCAGAGGGTGGAACGCCGAAATGGTCGCCAGGTGTACCTTGATCAATGATAGTGACAGACCCTGGTGCTTAAAGGTGCAGTAAATCATCAAGTATGTCCTGCAGCTGGGCCTCAGCCGCACTATTGTGACAATCCAAGGCCCAACACATGAACTTCTTCCACTTTGCCACGTAGGTCACTCTGGTGGTTTCCTGCTGCCCTGCAGGACCTGCTGGACACCAGCGCAACACCCCCGTTTATCCGCACTCAGCCATGCAGCAGTCAGGCTGTCAAGTGCAGCTACTCCAGGTTTGGGTGCAGCAGGTTGCCATGGTTCTGTGACAGCAGATCCAGCCGAAGAGGTGGCTGCAGTGGGATGGCTGCCGAGAGACTCAGCAGCATGCCGAACCAGTGTTAATAAGGCCATGCCAGGCCTATGACGATGATCAGTGCTTTGTCTTGCTTTACCTTGAGCTGGACTCGTGGATCAGCAGTACCGGCGGGAAGGCATACATCAGCGCTCCCGACCACAGAATCAGGAAGGCGTCCAATATGGGAGCCTTTGTCCCTGCACTGCTGAGAGCAGAACATGTGGCACTTCCTGTTCTGTCTGGATGTGAACAGGTTTACCTGGGGAGTCCCCCACGTGCAGATCAGGCTGACCACCTCCGGATGGAGCGACCATTTGTGGCGAGACGAGAAGGTCCTGCTGAGGCGATTCACCAGGACGTTCTTGGCTCCGGGTAGGTGGGCGGCTACCAGATGAATGGCATGCTGCACACAAGTCCCAGAGGCTGAGCATTTCCTGACAAAGGGCTGAAGACCTGGCTCCTTGCCTGCTGTTGTAGTACATCGCGGCTGTATTGTCCATCAGGACCTGCACCACCTTGCCCTTCAGGGGGGCAAGAATACCTGGCAGGCCAGGCACACCACTTTTTAGCTCCCTGGCAGGAGTGTAGGTCCCATATCGCTCCTAAGAGTCAGTGGTGGACCTTTCAGGAGGCTGAACACCCCAGCTGGGGAGGCATGATCACGTGGCTCCAGAACAGTCTGGTGGGCAGGCCTGGGTCTCTTGATAGATGACCCCTGGGCCAACTTGCTCAGTGCCAGGAAGTGCTTCTTGGCCTTCTTCTTTGGCACCGGCGATGGTGAACGGTGCCGTGAGGAGTCGGGTGCTGGCAGTGCGCTGCGCAGGGAGGCTGAGGCACTTGGTGTGACCTGTCCAGACAGCTCAGAAGCTGGGCGGAGGGCGGACTCCATCAGGAGAACCCTGAGGTGGATGTGCTGCTCCTTCTGGGTACGGGGCTGAAAGTTTTGCAGATCTGGCACCACTCCTTAATATGTGACTCCCCCAGGCACTTAAGGCAGCCGCTGTGGGAGTCACTCACAGGCATAGTCCGAGTGGGGATTGAACCCAGAGACCGGGGCATTCCCCGCCTGAGGAACAGTCCCGCTGGGATCCTAACTACTAACTAACTCATACTTAACAACTATTTAAGAACTACTTGACAACCACTTAAGATTAGCAAAGTGAAGTATATACAAGGGCCTTAAGGCACAAAGCTCAAAATGGTAGACAACCACTAGCTCTTGCCAAGCAAGAGAGACACTCCGACTGACTACCATGGGCGGTAAGAAGGAACTGAGCAGGCGTAGGGCTGGCAGCGCCTAATATACTGCGGCATGAGTACATCCTTCCAGGGGGCGCCACATCCCACCCTACAGGTACCGCTAAGGCAAAATCTCCCATGGCTATGCATGTGGGCATGCGCACACCTAGAATGGAATCAACATGAGCAAGCACTATTACTAAATATAATAAAGCAGGATAACAAAGCAATGAATATAATACAGGTAAGCTGGCCCACTGGGCTACAATGGCCATGAATTTGGTAAGGCCCTAGTTATAACTAAATGGACAGCAACCTCCTGGATTCCTGGTTTAGGATTTATGAGGATTGATTATCTGCTGAATTAATCTGATGATTTGACTAAATTGATGACTTAACTCCAGTCCAATACTGCTTCTGATTTTGATTTGATAATTAATTGTATTATTCAATTTTTAGATAAGTTTAGTAGTGTTTATAATAGTTTAGCCTTAGTGACATGTTTTCTTGGTTTTCTGTTTGTTAATTAAGCTTAATAAAATTTATAAAAAGAATACTTAGTCATATTTCCTTCCATAACTACCAAGAACCAGAACCTTTGATTCAGAATCTTGGTTGGCATCAACCAGTCCACCCAGGAACTTAATCACTGTTCTCTAAGTTAACAATATGAAACATCTTGGGCTTTGCGTAGACATTCTACAGCACCAATATGGCAAGAGTGCAGAGTAAATAAAAATAGATTATTAAAAAAACAAAAGTTTTTTATTTAAGTTGAAATTTTTCTTTTAATTTAAATTAAATACTGGGGTTTTTAAAATCGTATTTAAAATAAAATGTTAAATTAACAACATATTTTTAAAGCCTAAACTTATTATAATCTATTAAAATAATTTAAATTGAATACAAAACATAAATATTAAGAAGTATGTGTTTGCTGCCAAGTTTTAAAGAAAGTCAAACCATTGAACTGATGAAAATTGATGGCTAAGCACCTGGAATCAGAGTTTTTTGACGTGCTAAATGTGCTAAACCAGCTTTTGTTAGCAACAACCTCGTCTCATAGAGAGAGATATTTTTGAATTTTCATAAATAGCCTTTGAAAATATTGTGGAGCTGATAGCAAAGGTTTTTTGAAGGTGGATTCCAAATGATATGATCATGTCACACAAGATACTGGTCAAACTTGAAGCATGCTAAAACAATGGTTGACATTCCTTTTCTGTTTGAGCATAGTTATACTTTGTAGTAAAGAGTGTTCTAGAAGCAAATGCTACAGGCTAACCATCTTGTAACAATGCTGCTCCAAATCTGTATTCATTGGCAGCACACTGAATAGTTACAGATTCCTTCACATCATAATATTTTAGGACTAGATGGTTAGTCCATAGCTCTTAGATTTCTTTGAAAGCATCTTGCTGTTGGGATGCCCATCCCCATCCAGCATCTTTATCAGGCAATTTCCTCAGAGGCCCTTTGATCTGGGAAAGTTATGGCAGGAAGTTGGATGGATAACTAGCAGATCCCATGAAGTGCTGTATGTCTTCCATACTTTGTGAAGAGGCAGTGTCCAAAATGATTGGACCGTCTCTGGGCTTGGTTTTACGCCCTCTGCAGTTAGAAGGTGTCCAATATACAGCACTGCTTACAGGCACAGTCCCATTTTTTTCTTATTCAATTTTAGATTCACTGATGTGCTCTATATAAAGTAGTTTTGTCAGGGTACCATCATGATCAGAAATAGCCTCTGTGGGTATGTCTACACTGCAATGGAAAACCCATGGCTGGCCCATGCCAGCTGACTCGGGCTATAAGCAGGGGTGAGCTGCAGCGGGTTCGCACGGGTTCGCGGGAACCCGTTGTTAAATTTAGCAGCCATTTTAGAACCGCTTGTTAAGGGCTGCTAAATTTAACAAAAGTTCCCGCCCACTCCTCTCCTGCTCCGCCCCCTTCTCCTCCCCCTCCCCTGCTTCCCGCGAATCAGATGTTCGCGGGAAGCCTGAACAAGCAGCATGGAGGCAGCCAGCAGGTAAGCTGGGGCGCGGAGGGGGAGGGGAGGTGCGGCTGGCTCAGCAGCTCCCGGTCCCAGACCGTGGCTCCCTCCAGCCCAGTGCCGGCCCGGGGAGTCGGGCCCCGCGGCTGCCGCCGAGCGGCCAGGCCCCGGTGCCGGCCCGGGGAGTCGGGCCGAGCGGCGCCGGTCGTGGTTCTGGCAGAGTGGACCCGGTCCCCAGGCAGTGTGGTAAGGGGGCAGGGAGGGGGTGGGTTGTGGGGGGGTGGATAGGGGTCAGGGCAGTCAGAGGGCAGGGAACAGGGGGATTGAATGGGGGCAAGGGTCCCGGGGAGCAGTCAGGAAAGAGCAGGGTTGGATGAGGTGGTGGGGGCACTCAGGGACAGAGAGAAGGGGTAGTTGTATGGGGTAGGGGTTCTGGGGGGCCACTGAGAATGAGAGGAGGGGTTGGGTGGGGCGGCAAGGGGCAGTCAGGGGACAGGGAAGGGGGGGATGGGTCAGGGGTCTCAGAGTGTGTGTGTTAAGGAACATGAGGGGTTGGATGGGGCACGACCCCCCCCACGGAGGGGGGGGAAGGAGGGAACCCGTTGTTAAAATTTTGGAGGGAGGAGGGAACCCGTTGTTAAAAAATTGGCAGCTCATCACTGGCTATAAGGGATTGGGCTAAGAGGCTGTTTATGTGGTGTAGACGTTTGGACTCTGGCTGGAACCCAGCCTTTAGGACCCTGCAAGGTGTGAGGGTTTCAGAGCTCGGGCTGTAGCCGGAGCCTGAACATCTATATTGGCAAGTATAGTGTCAAACTATAAAAAGGGAAATAAGGACAACCCAGGGAATTATAGAGCAGTCACCTTAACTTCAGTATCTGGAAAGATAATGCAGCAAATAATTAAGCAATCAATTTGTAAACACCTAGTAGATTATAAGGATTGCCTTATTAAGTAACAATCAGCATGGATTTGTCAAGAACAAATCATGTCAAAGCAACCTAATAGCTTTCTTTGACAGGGTAACAAGCCTTGTGGATAGGGGGAAGTGGTAGATGTGGTATATCTTCACTTTAGTAAGGCTTTTGATACTGTCTTGCACAACCTTCTCATAAACAAACTAGGAAAGTACAACCTAGATGGAGTTACTATAAGGTGGGTGTATAACTGGTTAGAAAACCGTTCCCAGAGAGTAGTTATCAGTGATTCACAGTCAAGCTGGAAGGGCCTAACGAGTGGGGTCCTGCAGGGGTCAGTTCTGGGTCCGGTTCTGTTCAATATCTTCATCAATTATTTAGATAATGGCATAGAGAGTACACTTATAAAGTTTGTGGATGATACCTGGCTGGGAGCGGCTGGAAGTGCTTTGGAGAATAGGATTAAAATTCAAAATGATCTGGACAAACTGGAGAAACGGTTTGAAATAAATAGGACAAAATTCAATATGGACAAATGCAAAGTACTCCACATAGGAAGGAACAATGAGTTGCACACATACAAAATGGGAAATCACTGCCTAGGAAGGAGTACTGCAGAAAGGGATCTGGGGGTCATAGTAGATCACAAGCTAAATAGAGTCAACAGTGTAACACTGTTATAAAAAAAGCTAACATCATTCTGGGATCTATTAGTAGAAGTGTTGCAAGCAAGACACAAGAAGTAATTCTTCCACTGTACTCTGCACTGACAAGGCCTCAGCTGGAGTATTGCGTCCAGTTCTGGGCGCCACATTACAGGCAAGGAACATAGGCTTTGCAAAGGAATTTCCTAACCACAGCTACTTTACTTTTAAAGCGCACTAGAGAGATACACATCTTTGGAAAACAGGAAACAATTCTGTATGCACTCTTTGAGTCTGATCTCACCCCTCCTGTGTGCCCTGGGTTTGGTCAGTGTCCATAGGTAGCCCTTTCTGATTCTCTCTCCTTAGCCCAGTCTTCTGGCATGAGGCAATGAACAACCCCCCTTCACAGAGAGCATTCCCTCTTAAATATAGTCTCTAACTCCTTTGGCCATGGGCCCAGGATGATGAACAGGAGCTCACTTCCCACCAGGCTTCTGTGTAGAGCAGTGGTTTTCAAATGGGTTGTGGAATGTAAGGTACTGGTCATGGTGGTGCTGGTCAGCATCGCCGACCGGGCCGTTAAAAGTCTCATCGGCAGTGCTGCCCAGCTAAGGCAGGCTAGTTCCTACCTGTTCTGACACTGCGCTGCGCCCCAGAAGCGGCTAGCAGCAGGCCCAGCTTCTAGGCAGAGGGGTCATGGGTGCTACCCCCACCCCGAGCACCAGCTCCGCACTTCCATTGGCCGGTTCCTGCCCAATGGGAGCTCGGGGAGGGGGGAGTGATGCCTGCAGGTGAGAGCTGCAAGGAGCCGCTTGCACACCTCTGCCTAGGAGCCAGACCTGCTGCTGTCTGCTTCCGGGGAGCAGTGCGGTCCATGGTGCCAGGACAGGCAGGAAGCCTGCCTTAGCACCCACACTGAGCTGCTGACTGGGAGCTGCCTGAGGTAAGTCCATGCCCCAACCCCGCATCCCAATCTTCTGCCCCAGCTCCGAGCCCCCACAAACCAGGAGCCCCTTCCTGAACCCCAAACCTCTCATCCCTGCCCCCCCATAACCTGCACCCCCAGCCCAGAGCCCTGACCTTTTCCTGCACCTCAAGCCCCTACCCCAGTCCTGAGCCCCCACAAAACCCAGAACCCCCTCCTGCATCCCAAACCCCTCATCTCCAGCCCCAACCCAGAGCCTGCACCCCCAGCCCAGAGCCCTGAACACCTACCAAGCCCCTGCCCCAGCCCAGAGCCCCCTCCCCCACACCCCAGACCCCTCATCTCCACTGGGTCGCGGGCATCAACAATTTTTTTCAACTGGGTCGCCAAAAAAGAAGTTTGAAAACAACTGGTCTAGAGAGCTCATTGTTCTTGTGGATGGCCCGGTGGCTGAAAGACAATCAGAGTTGATGGGCCTAGATTGCTCTGAGCCAGTTACTCAGGCATAGTCATTTAACTAGGTGTCAAGCTCTTACCACAAAATGGATGTGCTAGTCCACAATGGAGGTTACAATACAAAATGAAGGTCACACTGAAACATGAAGGTTACAACAAGAAGTGGAGCCCCTGAAAAGAAATGGCATTCACGAAACTAGATGGAGTTGACAATTTGACACAGACATACCCCCAATCTTGCCAGAGAAAAGCCAAATGTCATTCACAGCCTTCTAGATCTGCCAAAAGGAGTCCAGAAAGATGTCAGTAAGCAGCTGTTTGTGGGCATGAAGTTTTCCCAGTCAGAAACCATCTTTGGGATCTAAAACAGGAAAGACCATGGCAGGATCTCTTCAATTGTTGGCAAAGATTAATGGGAACATTGCAGAGCTTTAATGAAGTATCATAGAATATGAGGGTTGGAAGGGACCTCAGGAGGTCATCTAGTCCACCTCACTGCTCAAAACAGGACCAATCCCCAGATGGCCCCCTCAAGGTGTGAGCTCACAACCCTGGGTTTAGCAGGCTAATGCTCAAACCACTGAGCTATCTCTCCTCCTGATACAGAAGTAAAGTTTGCTTGGCCTTTTTACTAGCTATCATATTGCCTGGTGGCCCTGTAACTTCCTCTAAGTCTCCCAACTCCACAAGGTTGTCATTTTGTTTTTTTAAGTTCCTTCTTCAAAGATGGTATAGCAGTTTCACCTTAGGGTTGATAGCCAAGTGGCCCAGGTTTTCCAGGCAGGCAACCAAGGCCTTTAAAACCATCCCCATATCGATTGAGTTTGTTTCTTTATTAGAGGCATATGGCTGGAATGCTTTAAAGCATTGCAGATCATTATTTCATCTGCCACCTGTAAAAGCCTCAATTTTCACTGGATTCTGCTGAGAGCAAAGGCACTTATGCCTGGTTATCTATTGGTCTATACTATAGTTTCAGTGTCATTTTGATAAGATGTACTGAAAAGATCTCTCTTAGGGTACGTCTACACTACAAGACTATTTCGATTCATCTTAATTCGAATTTCTGGAATCGACCTAATGAAGTCGAAGTTGTGTATCCACAATAAATACACTAATTCGACTGTGTGAGTCCACAGTAACGGGCGAAGCGTCGACTTTGGAAGCGGTGCACTGTGGGAAGCTATCCCACAGTTCCCGCACTCCCCGCCGCCCATTGGAATGCTGGGATTTCCCACCAATGCATGCTGGGGGGGGGGAATTGTGTGGAGGGTGGTTTTGGGTAACTGTCATCATTGAACCGTCAATCACGCCCAGCATCCCTCCCTGAAAGCGCCAGCTGGCAATCTGTTCGTGCACTTTTCTTCTCAGTGACAGCGCGGGCACCACAGCACTGCGAGCACGGATCCCGCTGCAGTTGTGGCCGCTGTCAGCTCCTCGCAACTTATCGTCCACCTCTTCCACAGTCAGCTGCTGAGAAATTTGGTTAATTTTCAATGGTGCTGCGAACAGTGGTGGACCATGGGGGACGTTTTACCAACATCAACGTCGGGTGGCCAGGCAAAGTTCATGACATGCTTGTTTTCAGGAACTCTGGTCTGCTTAGATGCCTGCAGGAAGGTAGTTTCTTCCCGGACCACAAAATAACGCTTGGGATGTGCAGATGCCCATACTGATCTTAGGGGACCCAGCCTACACGCTAATGCCCTGGCTCGTCACGCCCTATGCAGGCACCTTGCACAGCGACAAGGAACTCTTCAAGTACCAGCGAGCAGCGAGCAGCGTGAACTGTGACTGTTCAGTTTCTTCACAGAGAAGCTGAACCTGCCCCTGTTTCTTTACCAAGTTACTGTTGACTAGCCTCTGCAGTTACATACCCCGTCCACCCCGCTTCCCCAACTTCTAACACACATTTAAAAATTAAAGTACGTGCTCCACTGTAGCTTTACAACGGTGTCTTTATTGATGACTTTGCGTTAAAGGGTTGAAACTGGGACGCACACTGTGCTGGGTAGGGTGTGTGGTCATGTAAAGACCGCCTCTAAAGTCGAGGTTTGACATGCTCCCGCTCCCAGACCGGTCAGCAGTGCCGGAATGGTTGTTTCAACGGATCCTGCCATCCCTCCTTTTTTGGACTCTGTGTGCGGGGGCTATGTGGCCTTGTTGCAGGGGAGGACGGATACAGATTCCTCTGCTGCGTGGCTCTGCGGTCCATTACAGGGACCGTTGCATGACATCTGTAACCCCCCTCCCCCGCTACAAATGCACGTACCACCCCCAACGACAGAAAACCTGCAAACCACCTCCCATACCGACCAGGGTGCCTACTGACTGCACTGTGTGTGTGACATGCTGCTGATCCAGCCCCCGTCTCTGTACCCTGCTAAAGGTGACTGTCCTATGCATTACACTACCCCCTCAACCACCCAACGACCCACCCAAGACATCTAACACACCGTTGTGTAAAAAACCATGACGGAAAAAGTAAGTAACAGAAAACTACTTTTAATAATCCACAACACAGTAAGGGAAGGACTTTTCAAAATGTAGTGACTGATAGCTTTTGGGTAATTTAACACTGTCCTGTGGTGCAGTGACAGTTTTCACGGCCCCTGGTGACCCTCCTTCTTGTTATTTTTGATGAGGGGGGGATTGGAGTTTGAGGCGGGGGTGGGCGGTTGCAGATACAGTGCAGGGGGGCTCTGTCTTCCTGCCTGCGGTCCTGCAGAACATCGACAAGGCGCCTGAGCGTGTCCGTTTGCTCCCTCATTAGTCCAAGCAGCGTTTGAGTCGCCTGCTGGTCCTCCTGACGCCACCTGTCCTCCCGTTCGCAGAGTGAGCGGTGCTGCTGACTGAGGTTCTCCCTCCACTGGCTCTGCTGGTCCGCCTCGGCTCTGGAGCAGCCCATAAGTTCAGCAAACATCTCGTCCCTTGTCTTTTTCTTACGCCTTCTAGTTTGCGCCATCATCTGTGAGGGGCATGGTGCATCAGGTCGTGATACAGTTGCACCTGTGTGATGTCAAAAAGATAGTGAATTTCTTACAATGATACATTTTTTAAACAAAGAAACATAGTCTACTCGTTGTCTGTGAACAAGAGTATGCACAACACCTGTCTCATGCGCACTCACTAATGGAAAGTTCGATTTCTCTGAATGCGCTTTCATTGCCTGGGGTATTGGGCTGCAGACAGGGCCGGCTCCAGAGCCCAGCGGGGCAAGCACCCGCCTGGGGCGGCCCTTTCCCGGGGGGGCGGCAGGCTGGGCCGGCGGACCTGCCGCAGTCATGCCTGCGGGAGGTCCACCGGAGCCCCGGGAGCAGCGGACCTGCCGCAGGCATGACTGCGGAGGGGACGCTCGGCCGGCGGCTCCAGTGGACCTCCCGCAGGCATGACTGCGGACGGTTCGCTGGTCCCGCGGCTCGGCTGGACCTCCCGCAGGCATGACTGCGGCAGCTCAACCGGAGCCGCCGGACCAGCGAACCGCCCGCAGCTGCGGGAGGTCCAGCCGAGCCGCGCGACCAGCGGACCCTCCGCAGTCATGCCCGCAGGAGGTCCGCTGCTCCCGTGGCTCGGGGGCGCCTCCCGGGCATGACTGCTTGGGGCGGCCAAATTTGTAGAGCCGCCCCTGGCTGCAGTTCAGAGAACCTTTGCAGGAAAGAAGAATTCGTGTAGCAGCAAGGCATGGTAAGCCAAACACTTTTGGATTCATAGAAGTGAATGTACAGCTCTGTCCTCTTGATGCAGGCAATCCTGAAAGCATAAACTCGGCCCCTGTTGCACCCCCTCGCGGCTGTTCACTGGGAAAGATCCCTGTATGCTGCCACTCTGTAGACTGCAGCACGTGGCTGTTAAGTGAGGCTTCTTGTTATGCAAAGGAACAGTTAAGCGCTCCCATTACTAATAGTACCCCAATTACTCTAATTTCATGCAGGAGTGTGCGAGAGAGATCACCCTGAGGAGAGTCTCATGGGCATGCTGGAAGAAAGCCACCACAACCCAGGGGCCTACTCTGCCATGCTCGTGAGGGCAATGGTCCCGGAGTTCCAGCTTATAGCATGGAAAGGCAAAGTGTGCTACCTCGGGGCACACGATAAGCTAGCTCTGCCAAGGAACCTCCTGCATAGACTTTCAGATTACCTCCAGGAGAGTTTCCTGGAGATCTCTTATGAAGATAAAAGTTCCATCCCCCTGTATGTAGACCTTCTGTTCTCCTAATGTCTCTCCCTGTTTAATTACTAAAAAAATGTTAACTCGTTGTTCTTAGCTGCTTTTAATAAATAAATGTTAACTTGTTTAAAGCACTTACGGACTGATCCTTCTCCCGATTCAGGGACCGTGGTAACGGCTGGGGAGGGTTGGTAGGGGATCTCAGTGAGGGTGAGGAAGAGATCCTGGCTGTCGGGGAAAGCGCCGTCGACTGCCTCGTCCTCCTCATCTTCCCCGTCCGCGAACATCTCCGAGGAACAGTCCGTCGACACTATCCCATCCTCAGAGTACACACACACTGGTGGGGCAGTGGTGGCAGACCCACCGAGAATGGCATGCAGTGCCTCGTAGAAGCGGCATGTCTGGGGCTGGGCTCCGGAGCGTCCGTTTGCCGCTCTGAGTTTCTGGTAGCCTTGTCTCAGCTCCTTGACTTTCACGCGGCACTGCATTGCATCCCGGCTGTATCCTCTGTCTCTCATGGCTTTGGAGACCTTCTCGAAGGTCTTTGCATTCCGTTTGCTGGAGCGCAGCTCCGAAAGCACAGACACATCGCCCCACACAGCAATCAGATCCGAGACTTCCCGGTCAGTCCATGCTGGGGACCTCTTTCTAGTCTGAGATTGCCTGGACTCCTCTGCTGGAGAGCTCTGCATCGTTGCCGGTGCTGCTGAGCTCGCCCCGATGAGCAACCAGGAAATGTGATTCAAACTGTCCATACAGGAAAAGGAATTCAAATTTTCCCGGGGCATTTCCTGTGTGGCTGGTCAGAGCATCCAAGCTCCGACTGGCGTCCAGAGCGTCAACAGAGTGTTGCACTGTGGGATAGCTCCCGGAGCTACTAAGATCGATTAGCATCCACACCTAGCCTAATTCGACATAGCCATGTCGAATTTAGCGCTACTCCCCTTGTCGAGGTGGAGTACCGAAGTCGAACTAAGGAGCCCTCTATGTCGAATTAAATGGCTTCCTGGTGTGGACGGGTGCACGCTTAATTCGATTTAACGCTGCTAAATTCGATTTAAAGAGCTAGTGTGGACCAGCCCTTATATATTCCATTTCTTTTAGGGAAATGGTAGCTTTCTAAAAAATCTAGGATTTTACTTAATCTTGTTGTTCGGCAGCTGCTAGCTGTAAATGCAGAAATGAGAAAGCGGCCATGATCCAAAACCGATATGGGATTCACTGATAAAGAATTAAAAGATGGGAATATAATTAATACTAGTCAACACAGTTTTGTGGAAAATTGGTGTAGTCATACAAACCTGATTTCATTTTTTGATGAGACAACAGGCTTGGTTAATAAAGATAACTGCAGAGAAGTAATATACTTTAGTAAGGAGTTTGACTTAGTAGCACACAGCAATGCACAAGCAATGCACATTATGATTAAAAAATGCACTATACAATATCAACAGATCACATATTAAATAGATTGAGAACTTGCTACATGACAAATCTCAAAGAGTAGTTGTCAGTGGGGAATTATCAAATATGGGTGTGGTTCTAGTGAGGTTCTGTAAGAATCAGTTCTAGGCTTGATGCTATTCAAGATTTTGATCAATGAACCAGCCAATGGGAGTGCGGAGCCAGTGCTCGGGGCAGGGGCAGCGCGCGGAGCTCTGTGGCCCCTTGCCTAGGAGCCCGGACCTGCTGCTGGCCACTTCCGGGGCACAGTGCAGTGTCAGAAGAGGTGGGAACTAGCCTGCCTTAGCTGAGCAGCACTGACGACAGGACTTTTAACAGCCCGGTTGGTGGTGCTGGCCAGAGCCACTGTGACCCAGTGCCTTATTTTCCGCGACCCAGTACTGGGTTGCGACCTGCAGCTTGAAAACCAGTGATCTAGACCATGCTTACAGGATGAGGGGCTTTATCCTGATAACCAGGGATTCTGAAAAGGACTTAGGTGTCACAGTGCACAACCAAGTCAACATGAGCTCTCAGTGCGATGCAGTGGCAAATACTGCTAAATGAAATAATTGACTGTATAAACACAAGAATAGATTAATAGATTAGAAGATCAGAAGAGACCTGTGATCATCTAGTCTGCACTTCTATATAGAACAAGTCATAGGACTTCCATGAATTAATTCATGTTGGAAATGGAGCATATATTTTAGAAAAACATCCAATCTTGATTTAAAAATTGTCAGTGATAGAAAATCCACCACAATCCTTGGAAAGTTGCTCCAGTGGGTAATAACCTTCATGGTTAAAAATTTGCACCTTATTTCTAGGCTGAATTGTCTGCCTTCAGCTTCCAGCCATTGGCTCTTGTTATAATTGCTAGATTAAAGAGCCCATTTTCAAAATTTTGTTCTTCATGTACCTACATATAGACTTTGACCAAGTTGTCCTGTAATCTTCTTTTGGTTGAGATAAACAGATTGAGCTCTTGGAACCTCTCACTATAAGCAGGTTTTCTAATCCATCAGTCATTTTTGTGGCTCTTCTCTGCACCCTCTCCAATTTATCAACATCCTTCTTGAATTGTGGACTCTAGATCTGGACACAGTATTTCAGTAGTGGTTGCAGCAGTGCCAAATACAGAGGTAATATAACCTCCCTACTTCTATTTGAGATTCCCTGTTTATATAATGACAGGTTTCAGAGTAGCAGCCGTGTTAGTCTGTATCCGCAAAAAGAACAGGAGACTAACAAATTTATTTGAGCATAAGCTTTCGTGGGCTACAGCCCACTTCTTTGGATGCATGGATCCATTCCATGCATCCGAAGAAGTGGGCTGTAGCCCACAAAAGCTTATGCTCAAATAAATTTGTTAGTCTCTAAGGTGCCACAAGTACTCCTGTTTATATGTCATCTTATCCCTTTTGGCCATAGCGTTGTACTGAGGGTCATGTTCAGGTGATTACCCCTCTTGACTCCCCAAGTCACTGCTTCCCCCATCCTGTACATATAGCCTGCATTCTCTGTTCCTAGAGTAGTGAGTAGAGTAGAGAGGTGATTTTACCTCTGTATCCTGCATTGGTGAAACGGATACTGGAATACTGCATCCAGTGTCCATGTTTTAAAAAGGATATTGAAAAATTGGACAGGGTGTAGACAACAGCCATAACAATGATTTGAGTGTTGGAAAAAATGCCGTGCAGTGAGAAACTTAAGGAGCTCAATCTGTTTAATTATTAAAGAGAAAATCAAGATGTGATTTGATCAAGGTATATAAAGTACCTTCACAGGGAGAAAATACCAGATACTAAAGGGATCTGTAATTTAGCAGAGAAAGGCATAGTATGAATCAACAGCTGGAAGTTAAAGCTAGTCAAATTCAAATTTGAAATCTGGTGCAAATTTTTAAAAGTGAGGATGATTAACCAGTGGAACAAACTACCAAAGGAAGTGGAAGATTCTCCATCTCTTGAAGTCTTCAGATCAAGACTGGATCCTTTCTGAAAGATATGCTTTAGCCAAACAGAAATTATTGAGCTGAACACATGAGTAGTTAGATTTAATTTTATGTCCTGTGTTACACAGAAGTTCTGACTAGATAATCTAATGGTCCCCTCTGGCCTCAAAACCTATGAATCTATTAATATAAATGAACTGCTGTGTTCAGCATATTCACCCTGATCGCCATGCTGCCTTTCTCCTGTCTTACATCCACGTCATAGTTTTCTCTGTGAGGATCTAAATAAACTCCAGTTTTCACACTTGCATTTGCATTTGCATTGTGCCGAGGAGTGGAGTGTGGTTCACAGCTATTGCTGAAGTGACTCAATGCCTCTGGCTGGCCACAATAAAGAATTAAAGCAGTAAAAACTACTTTACTTCTGACACATTATGGTCTGCATGTAAAGAGCAGCTAGAGGAAACCATTTACAGTGCAAAACAAGAAGTTTTATCAGTTCTATAAAACCCAGGAACTAGACTACATATTATTGACTGCCATCTACTGGTATCTTATCTATTATTAACTAGCTGTTTACATGTATATACATATAGAGTTCTTCTGTAAGAGCTCCCTGTTATCTGCAGCTGCCTCCAGGCAACAGCCCATATGTACCATAGCCTTTTCAAAGTGGGAATGCATGAGTTTAGTCTGCAGAAGAGAAGAATGAGGGGGGATTTGATAGCTGCTTTCAACTACCCGGAAAGGGGGTTCCAAAGAGGATGGATCTGGACTGTTCTCAGTGGTGGCAGGTGACAGAACAAGGAACAATGGTCTCAAGTTGCAGTAGGGGAGGTCTAGGTTGGATATTAGGAAAAACCTTTTCACTAGGAGGGTGGTGACGCACTGGAATGGATTACCTAGGGAGGTGGTGGAATTTCCTTCCTTATAAGTTTTTAAGGTCAGGCTTGACAAAGTCTTGGCTGGGATGATTTAGTTGCAGTTTAGGTCCTGCTTTGAGCAGGGGATTGGACCAGATGACCTCCTGAGGTCCCTTCCAATCCTGATCTGACAGAAACCTTGAAATGGCTTCATTCGGTAACCAAAAATGTGCTACAATTGAGAGGTATGATGCCTAGCACAACAGAGGCCTGATCCTGATCAGGGAGTCTAGGCACTACATAATAGTAACCATATAGTATAAACGTCAGATTAAGCTTTCTCCCAAGCTTGGCTATTTCTAGGTTTCTCTACAAGACCCCTTTGGGTAGGTCTACACAGCATTTCGGACTGAGCAGAAGCAAGCTTCCCAGCCCAGATCAACAGACTCGAGTTAACAGGGCTCCTGCTACTGCTCTAAAAATAGTTGTATAGACAGTGCTTTGAAGTTGCAGCTTGGGCTGGAGCTTGGGCTTTGAAGCCTAGGGAGTTGGCATATAGTATTTTTTTCTTCACTTCCTGTTCTAATCTGTTATGCAGTGTTGCAGTCTGCTATTAAACATTTCCCATGTCCCACCCAAGAGCTGGCTGGATTTCAGTGGTGGGTTGATGATCTCTGTGTGTAGAAAGTACAGAACTTTTACTTGTTTTGATAATAGGCATTATACGAATTCACAGATATGATGTTTGATTCTGCAACAGCACTTGCACAGACACATCACTGCACAGTGTTGCCTTTTTAGGGGCATGTAGAATGTTGATAGTTAATAGTGTCAGTGAGTTGAACTAATGAGAAATGTCTGGGTTCCCTAGAAACCCTTTTGCTTTATTTTATCACATTCATCTCAGTTAATCTGTTCCTCTGCCTTACATCCTGACATTAGTCTTCCTAGAAATCATTATATATCCCTGGCTGGGGGCTGGTTTTACAGAATTACCTTAGCAGCACATTTTCGTCAGTCACATACACCATAGATGAGGATTAGAGTCACCAGACCGTAGATATCTGCAAACCAACTCATGTATAAAATGATACTTCTAATTTACAGGGAGATAGTTGTACAAAAGCATTAACCTGCACTGAATGGCTTATTCTCTAGTACAGGAGTCAGCAACCTTTCAAAAGTGGTGTGCCGAGTCTTCATTTATTCACTTTAATTTAAGGTTTCGCGTGCCAATAATACATTTTAACGTTTTTAGAAGGTCTCTTTCTATAAGTCTATAATATATAACTAAACTATTGTTGTATGTAAAGTAAAAAAGGTTTCAGAATGTTTAAGAAGCTTCATTTAAAATTAAATTAAAATGCAGAGCCCCCTGGACCGGTGGCCAGGACCCGGGCAGTGTGAGTGCCACTGAAAATCAGCTTGTGTGCCGCCTTCGGCACGCATGCCATAGGTTGCCTACCCCTGCTCTAGTATATAGATTATCACTGCAGTCCTGCCCAAGGAATAGAAGATTCCATGTAAGTCAACTCGTGCAGGGAAGCAGCAAGTCCTGCCTAGAATATGAACCAGAGGGGCAACAGCAACCAGAGGAATAAACTTTTTGATTCCTGCCTACCAATAGGCTTGGCCTCCATTGCTGGAATTTCTGATGAGCATCTCATGAAACAGCTCTTGAGTTGAAAAGGGAGAGGCCTTGTTAACAGTCTCAGATTATCATGAACACAAGGTTCGTGGCCGACATGTGTGAAGTGCTTTACTATGAAATGTGGGACCAAAATAAGGAGGAGAGGCTCAAGCAACCCAGAAATGTTTAAGCTCTAAACTTTAAAAGAAAGAGCTGCAGCCTGTGTTCTTTCATTGTGTAATTATGGGCCTTTTTTTTTATAGGCACCAGCCTATCAATGATTAGCCAAACTCGTCACGGTCAAAAATATGTTTTGTAGCTAAAGATAGAAACAAATACTGAGCACTCAATCTAACATTTAAAAGACTCTGATTCAGCCAGGGCAAAAGAGCATGTACTGTATGTGTGTCATATCCTGGAAAAGACATTTTGGAGAAGTAAAGTGATGGCTGGATGAATACATTACTAGATCAATACACCGTTGAATGCTGGTAAAGGCCAGTGGGGAAGACGGCATTCTGTCAGCTACCACCTTCAGACCTTTTCCCAAGGTTGTAGGGAGACAGAAACCCATGGATTCTGCTACTTTTTCTGTCTCAGACCACTGGATGCCTTTGAATCAGAGCATTTAGTAATGGAAAAGACCTGTTAGGTCCCAGCTAGTCCATCCTCTCATGAGTCAGTGCAAGAGCACTGCCTACCCACTATTAAACAGTGCTTTGTCCAGGTCAGTGTTAAATATCTTAAATAATAGGGCTTCCCCTCTTACTTAGGAGATGATTCCACACCCCAACAGTCAATTTCTTTACACCTAGTTATAGGCTAAGTCTAATGGCCATTTCTAGGCTGATTTACCCCACATGCTTTCCTGCTCACTTTATTACGGTTGCAAATGGTCAGAGCAGCCAATAATTTGACTTTAAGACTAAATGCAAACATAAAAATCCAACAGCTTTACTGAAAACACCCAGTTATTCTGGAGAACTAGAAAAGAATTGATTATAAAAACTCCTAAACACTCCCATTGGGCCTCATGAAAAAACCTGATAGACTTCGGGGTTTGTCTTTCCCTTACTTATTCCAAAATCTTAATCAGGAAAAAGAAGAGGGTCTTTCTACAAGATTACAGTGGGCATTAGGAACATAAGAATTGTCATACTAGATTAGTCCAGTGGTAATCTAGTTCAGTATCTTCTGTCTGATAGTGGCCAGTATCAGGTATGTCAGAGGAAGGTGCAAGAAACCCCCTAGCAGCCAATTATGGAATAATCCGTCCATAGGTAACATTTCTTAGTGATTGTTTTATGCCCTGAGACTATGTAGCATAACTGTGGATATTCTCATTATCCACGTAAATGTCTAATACTTATTTGAATCCTACTGCATTCTTGGCCTCAATAATATCTTGCATCAGTTAGTTCCACTGGCTATTAGTTTTTATCTGAGATCAGGTTTGGGGCAAGTGCTCATTATCATAGTATTAAGAAGTCCTAATTCAATGGACCAGCCAGAAAAAAGCCAATGCTAGACTAGGATTTGACTTCCAGTTCTTAAAGGATGCCTTTTTGCCACTAATGGCTTCTTTTGCTTTGTTGTTTAACCATGGTGGCACTTGTTTGGTCCTCTTACTATGTTTTTAGTTTGGGGTATACCTTAATTTGAGCCCTCTATTATGGTGTTTTTGAAAAGTTTCCATGCAGCCTGCAGGCATTTCTCTTTTGTGACTATATCTTTTAATTTCCATTTAACTAGTTGTGTGTAGTTCCCCTTTCTGATGTTAAATGTTATTGTGGTGGGATTCTTTGGTATTCCCCCTCCCCCCCCGCCAAAAAGGCAGTTAAATTTAATTATATTATGGTTGCTATTACTGAATGGCTCTCCACCTACCCCACTCACAGTTGATTGTCCTTAGTCAGTGAAGACCCAGAGTTCAGCGCTTCATTCACATGGGTGCCCCTCTCACTCCTGAAAGGCCAGGGCAGGGGCATTGTGCTGCCATGTCTCTGCAACTGGCTCGCTGTTATCTCTGCTGCTGTTCACCACTTGCTATTGCTGTTACCTCTGCTGCTGCTGCTGCTCATCTTTGCCACTGTTATCACTGCTGCTGCTTGCCACTCACGGCCACTCCTGTGAGGCCATGTTCTGAGGTTCCCCCATCTTGCCCAGCCTTGTGATTTCAGCTCTTAGTGATTTCACTTGGTAGTGAGGAACCTCTGAGCTGCTGCCTCTTTGTTGCCTTTCATTGCAACATTGTGCCTATACCAGGTCTAAAGGCTTAGCCCCTAGACTTGCTCATCAGTGATTTCAGCTCTAGTAATCACTGAATAGAAACAAGGACTCTCAATTGAGTCCAATCAGCCCTGTCTTTAAACACTGGAGAAGAGAGAGTCAAATGGTGTCTAGGACTCATTAGGAAGAGTCCACACCATCATGTAGCAACACCAGCCCCCATCTCTTTCTCATTTTTAGTGGGATTTGCCATCCTTACCCTCTGCTTAGCAGTGAGGTTCAGTTAGGGTGACACCCTCAATCAAGGCATGCTAAGTACAGTTCTGCTGCCCTTTAATCATATAATAAGGATAACAACATTTCATTATCCTTGCATCCAATATGAATTGAATTGTAACCCAAAACCAGCCCAAATCGATCATTTTGGCAAAGCAGGTCTGACTGCCGAACACCCAGGCAGAGTAGACGTGTCTATGCAGCCACGGTCTGCTCCAGAAGTCTTGTCCCCCAGTGCATCACTAGATGTCAGGGGAGAGCTTATTCACACCCTGCTTACATCAGACAGACAGAAGATCCTTGTTGGTGATTCAGTACTCAGAAGAATCAAAAGAACATTCAGCAAGGGCCAGGCAGGGCAACAGGACAGTGGGCTGCTTACCTGGAACCAAGAGACAAGACATCACGCTAAGACTGGATAGGCTTTTGAAATTGCTAGATAAAGATAATAGAATCATAGAATATTAGGGTTGGAAGAGACCTCAGGAGGTCATCTAGTCCAACCCCCTGCTCAAAGCAGGACCAACCCCAACTAAATCATCCCAGCCAGAGCTTTGTCAAGCTGGGCCTTAAAAACCTCTAAAGATGGAGATTCCACCACCTCCCTAGATAACCCATTCCAGTGCTTCACCACCCTCCTAGTGAAATACTGGTGATGTTTGGTGATGATTCATATTGGCACAAATGACACTGCATTGTGGGATATCTCACAGACAGTAGACAACTTCAGGGCACTCAGAAGCATGCTGAAGCTGAGGAATGTCCAACCCATCTTCTCTGGTATCCTTCCTGTTCTCCGAGCAAAGGAAGACAGAAGGCAGAAGATTCTGGAAGTGAAACCCTGGATAAGTAAGTGATAAAGTGACTTTGGTTTTGAGAAACATTGATCCACCTTCTACAAGGTGCGTGGGGGCTGTATAGTTTGAATGGCCTCCAGCTCAGTAGAAGGGGACACAATCTCCTTGAGTACGGACTGGCTAAAGTGGTCAAGAGGGGATTAAACTAATACCAAGAGGGGAGGGTAGAAAGAGGGAAGATATGATCATCAGCTTAAAATTGGGATGTTGAAAATTAAATAAATCAAGGAACCAAAGGACACAAAGAGAATAAATTCTTTAATTGCTTATTCACCAATACTAGGAGCCCAGGTAATAAAAAAGAAGAATTGGAATTCCTCATTTATGAGCATAAATTCTATCTAGTTGGTATTACTGAAACATGATGGAATGATTCACGCAATTGGAATGTTAAAATCAGTGGTTAGAATCGATTTAGGAAGGACTGAGTGGGCAAAAGAGGAGGGTGAACGGCACTCTGTATCAAAAATGGCATTACCTGTTTTCGAGTCACTGATAACTTGGAAGAAAATTAAATTGATTGCTTATGGATTTGTGTCCTAACAGCACAAGATGGAGTACTAGTTGGTGTCTGCTACAGACTACCAAATCACAATAGGGAGCAGGATGACCGCTTCCTTATATGAAAAAAAGCTGTGTGATCATGGGGGACTTCAGTTTGAGTATCATATGCTTGGGGTGTCATGCTGCCAATATTAAAACATCCTTGGAATGTCTAAATATTATAAATGACAATTATAACAAGTTGATCACATTTATAATGTGCAAAGTGGCATGTATATATGTTGTTTTAATAGGGCCATTCCACAAAGCTAAAAACAATTTAAGAATACCTTATTAGATGCCCAAATACCACAACATCTAATAAGGTATTCTTAAATGATTCCCAATTATCCTTTATATTTTCCTGATTAAATTCTTCTTCCCAGATGATTTGGTTTAAAAAACAACCACCTTGTTTAGAAGACAAGTGAAAACAGCTGTAAAAAAATAAAATTTATACATATAACAAATGGAAGAAAAGGGAAGTTGATAGTAATGAATATAAATCTGAAGTTAGGAATTGTAGAAAATTGGTAAGGGAAGCCAAAGGACATAAGGAGACCTCTTTGATGAGCACAGTTAAGGACAATAAGAAATAATTTAATTAAAAATATATTAGGAACAAAAAGAATCCTGAGAATGGTATTGGTTCATTTCTAGATGAAAATGATATAATTATCAATAATAATGCAGAAAAGGCAGAAGCATGCAATAAATATTACTGTTTTGCATTTGGGGAAAAAACAGATGATATAGTCCCATCTTATGGTGATAACACTCTTTCCATTCCACTAGCATCTCAAGAGAATGTTAATCAACAGCTACTAAAGTTAGACATTTTTAAATCAGGAGGTCTGGATAACTTGAATCCATGGATTTAAAAAAAATCTGGCTGAGGAGCTCACTGGACTGGTGGTTTTCAATAAGTTTTGGAGTATTGATGAAGTTCCAGAAGATTGGAAGAAAGCTAATGTTTTGCCAGTGTTTAAAAAAAGATAAACGGGATGACCAGGGTAATTATACATCTGTCAACCTGGCCTCAATCCAAGAAAGATAATGGAGTGACCAATACAGGACTCAATTAATAAAGAATGAAATGAATATAATATAATTAATGAAAATCAACATGTGTTTATGGAAAATAGATCCAGTCTAAATAACTTGATATCTTTTTTGATGACATTACAAGTTTTGATGACATTACAAGGCTATAGTGTTGACATGATATAGTTACATATGACTTACATAAGACATGTGACATTGTCCCACACAACATTTTGATTAAAAAAACTAGAATGATATAAAATTAACATGGCACACTTTAAATGGATCAGTAACTTGATAACTGATAGGTGTCAAAATGTAATTTTAAGCAGGAAAAAGTCAATGAGTGGGTCCATTTTCAGTGGGGTCCCACAGGGATCAGTTCTTAGCCCTACACTATTTAATATTTTTGATAATAACCTGAAAGAAAACATAAAATCATCACTGATAAAGTTTGCAGATGCCATAAAAATTAGGGGAGTAGAATCATAGATTATTAGGGTTGGAAGGGACCTTAGGAAATTATCTAGTCCAACCCCCTGCTCAAAGCAGGACCAATCCCCAACTAAATCCCCAAATGGCCCCCTCATGGATTGAGCTCACAACCCTGGGTTTAGCAGACCAATGCTCAAACCACTGAGCTATCTATCCCCTCTCAGGGCAATAAATGATGAAGAGGACAATTCACTGAATTCAAAGTGATCTGGATGGCTTGGTAAACCGGGCACAAGCAAATAAGGCACAATCCCACAAATGAGGAAGAAGGCTGTGCTGGTTAAAAAATGAAGCTTATAGGGGAAGTGAAGACAGCTGTAAATGTATATATGGCCAGCAAAGTTAAGGACAATACGGAGGAGTTGTTTAGTATATTAGGAAGAAAAAGAATCCTAACAATACCATTGGTTCATTACTAAATGGAAAGGGTAATCAGCAATAATGCAAAAAAAAGGCAGAAGTGCTCAATAAATATTTCTGCTATTTCTTTATATTTTTGGGTGGGAGGGGAAAACAATGATATAGGGGAAACAAATGAGGCCAGCACATCCCTGGGCCTGCGCCGCTTCCTGCAGCCTTCATTGGCCTGAAGCGGCAAACCTGCGGATGCGGCAGGTAGGTAAACTGGCCCGGCCCACCAGGGTGCTACCCTGGTGGGCCACGGGCCAAAGGCTGCCGATCCCTGTGTTAGGACATTGATCTTTAAGCATTTAAAATATTTTTTTGTCCGAGTTGTCAGTGACTTGGAAACAGGTAATGCCATTTTTGTATTGAGCACTACTCCCACTCCCCTTTAGCCCAATCGATCCTTTCTAAATAGGTTATGACCATTGATTTTAACATTCCAATCATGCAAATCATCCCACAAGGTTTCAGTAATACCAACTAGATAGAACTTATGCTCATAAATGAGCAATGCCAGTTTTTCTTGTGTTACCCAGACTCCCAGCACTGGTGAATAGGCAATTCAAGAATTTCTTCTCTTTTTGTCCTGCAATTCCTTCATTAATTTTGTTCTCAACATTTTAATTCTGTGCAAAACAAGTGCTCATATCTTCCCTCTTTTTACTCTCTCTTTTTGTTATTATTTTAATGTTCTCCTGACTACTCTAGCCAGCCTGTCCACAAAGAGATTGGATCCCCTTTACTGAGATGGAAGCCATCCAAACCATACACCTCCCCACACTCACAGGAGTTGGACACATGTTCTACAAAACCAAAACCCTCCAGCCTACATCACTTAGCCAGCAGTTCAATTCCAGAGTCTTCTGCCTTCTGTCTTCCTTCACTTGTGGGACAGGACCTCAGAGAAAACAGCTTGGACAGTCTTCTGCTTCAGCATGCTTCTGAGTTCTCTGAAGTCCCCTATTATCTGTGAGACATAACCATCTCCAATGGATTGTTTCCTGCAACTTAAGAAGCCTATCCAATCTTTGAGTGACATGTAATGTCTTGGCTCAGGAAAACAGCACACCATCCTGTTGTACGCCTGTCTCTTGCAGAATAGTCTTTTGATTTTTCTGAGTATTGAATCCGCAACAAGGATCGTCTGTTTTCCTTGGATGACTGGGGAACTCTTTTTGGGCAAGCTTGATTTTCTTACAGGATGGGTTGCCATCCACAGGTGTGTTCCATACATCTCTCCATTCCCTTGGACAAGTTGGATCTTGAGAGGCATCTTTCACAGATTCCACATTGAGAACCTGGGTATTGATTGGAAATGTCTTAGCTGTATGGAATTCCTCCCAGTCTTCTAATTTCTGGTGCCTACAGCCTGCCCATCCTCATCTGTGTTCAGCAATATAGAATGCTGCCATGACCTCTTCTGGTTACAAACTTCCAGGCATCCTCTCTGACTTCCTCTCCCCCCCGCCCCCTGACTCCTTGATGGCCAGCTCCTTTCTTTCTTGAATCTGGAGTACTGGTGTTTCCTGAATCTGGCTATCTAGGAACTCCTCAGCTTCTCTGATTCTCAATAGCATCTCTACTTGCCACTCCAGTCCAAGAATCTTTTTCTCCAGCACAGCCACCAACTTGCACTTCATGCACAGGAAGTTCCTTCTGGCTTCAGGCAGGAAAGGAAACATGGTACATCAACTGCACCACTGTTCCATCTCTGGTCATCTTGAAATTGCATATAGGAAGGAAAAGTCTCTCATATTCTCTTTCCATACTCCCTCCAAAACTCTCCTTCTAGTTGCCTCTCTTGGCAGTTCTTGAGTTTGCCTAGCAGAGACTTTTTATGCCAAGTCTCCCTGCTTAGCTCAGCTCAGCTCAAATCCACCCCCCTGTCACCTGATTAACTACGCAGAGACTTCAAACAGCAGAGCTCAAAGGGTCAGAGCTTTGCGGCCCTTACTGAGGCAACAACGAACAGACCTGTTTCAGCTGCTTCCTCAGGGGCCAGCAATGCAGAGAACAAATAGTCAAACAAAGAACCCACAGATGGAACAAATGAACCACTCACTGTCTCACTGCCACAAGCACAGAGTCCATGGCCATGTCCTCTGAAACACTGCTATTACCTGCCTCTGTTCACGACTCTTGAATTCACCTTGCAAGTGATTTTTTATACTGTCTACCTGCTTAGCTCAGCATTGCCTATGATCTAAGAACCCCTCAATGCCAACTGACAAAGAGGTCCCAAGAATATCCTGATTCTGGTATGTACATCCTGGTTCACCAAAGAATGTCATGTAAGGTATCAAAGGAAATCCAGTGCCACACTGGTTGTGAATATCATGGTAAAAAGTATGTGCTGCTACTACGTAAGAAGGTATGCATATATACTGGAAATAAACCAGAGATGTTTATCCATCTGTCTGTTGAAATATAAATTGAGAATTATCTAGCTATCAGTCACTGGTCTCAGCTAAATGCAAATATAGGATTGTGAAATTTAACAGGAAAAGAAAAACAGTGGGAGGAAAAGAACCTTATCTGGGGTTGCACTTGACAGGTTACTGGACTATAACTGGGGGACAAGAAAAGCACCTTGTTATCCTGCACCTATAAAGTGAGATTACCTTCATGAAAATGGGATTTCAATCAGGCTTGGTTGAAAACTGCAAAGGACATTTGGGTGAGATAAACTTCTTTAAACAGAAGGTTAACTTGTTTAGTCTAGTCCTTAGGAACCATGTTACAGTTCTGTTTATATGTAACCCTTCTCTTTCCATTAGCCGTACTCATGCGGTACTGGGTTTACGGTAACCTTGATGTCACCACAGATAGGGAAAGCCCCATTCTTTTTCATTACTGGCACTATTAAGATGCTCCATTCACTCCAGTTAGCCCTGGATATAATCCCAGAGTCTTGTAAGTGCTGAAATTCTAACTTTGCCTTTTGCCGTATCGCAAAAGGCACTGGAAGACGTTTGCAAAATTTAGAAATTGCTCAAGCAAAGTTTTTTGCTTTCATGGGCTTTAAGTTTCTCATACCATCCTGAAAGATACCAGTTGCCGTGTACAAAAGTCTAGCTAATTTTTGTTTTGGGCTGGAATTCATTATTTTTTTAAACCTGAAGTCATTTTATACTTTACCAGTCTGGCTGAATCTCTCTCAGCTATTCTCTACCAAGTCCCAGCGTAGACTCTTTGCATCTGCTGTATAGTTATATGTTACCTTCATTGTAATAGCAACCAGGAGATTGAGGATTTTCCCTGTACATGTATTTAGTAGTACTCAGATTCTTCTGCAACTTCACCTCTTTAAGTAGCCTCTATAATCCTGTGTGAAATTACAGAAATACCATATCCTGTATCAAGCTCCATTTTAACGCTTAATCCTTCCACTTCTAAAGCAATCCAAATATCGCTTCACTTATTGTCTGAGATGACATAACAGTCAACTACAGTTGTAGAGATGAAATAATATTCTCACTTGACTCTGTGTTGTCATCTGCAGGCTGATGAATTTGAAATCCTCTGGTATTGTCGTTGTGCTTTTTGCACTGACCTGAACATTTTCTGTGTGTGCTCCCAATTTGTTACCGTTTCTGCAGGGTTTGTCCTTGAACCAACCATCATTTGCATTGTGAGACTGATTCCCTCAGTGAAAGCAGTCAGTGATGACATGTGGTGCCTTCTGCTTGACTACCAGTTTATTAGTTACATATCACATGATGGTGTTGCAGCTTCCTGGAATCTTTAATAGCTATCTCCACTGATACAGCATTTTCTAATTCATGCTTTAGGGTCAAATCAATCTGTCAATAGCTGGTTTTGGATTGTTTCATTTTGCTTATGTCAAACCAACTGGTCCCTTAAGGCACCATTTCAATTCTCTCCGAACAGGCAGTGCTCTGTTAATTCCCTTAATCCAGTCACATATTCAGAAATTGTTTGATTTTCTTTTTGACTCCATTTAGGGATAGGCAATTTTCTAGAATTTCCACATTCTCAGTAAATGTTTTCTCTTCTAGTTTAATTAAGCTAAGCAGCATTAGCCCCATTACACTCAGTAAATCTCCTCCCTGTTTCTAATCAGTTATGCTGTTAGTAATCATATACTCCTCCAGTTCCAGTCAGTATATATGAGACAGTAAAAATGTAAGGGTACAACGTCACTCAAACTTTGACCCCGTCCCCTAACCCTATAAAGCCCCACCTCTGCCTCATAAGAACCGCCCTGCCATTGTATTACTTCCAGAGTCTGGAATATGGCCAGAAGCAAGGGGTGTCAAATAACCCCTCTAAAAATTTCTCTTACCACCATCTACCAATCAGAGGGGATTTCAGCACCACAGATCCTTCCCAAGAGTGGAGAGGTCATGTGACCCATCTGGAACAGGGTCATGTGACCCCTCTAAGAACTTCTACCATTGTCCTTTACCAATTGGAGTGGGTTCCAGTGCCCCAGGACATCCCCAAGAGTGGGAGTGACCAATTAGGGAAAGTTCAGGGGTTGGGTGACCCATCCAGAAGAGGGTTGTGTGCTCCCTCTAAAACAGGGGTTCTCAAACTGTGGGTTGGATCTCCTCAGGGGGTCATAAGTTTCTTACATGGGGGGGTCATGAGCTGTCAGCCTCTAACCCAAACCCTGCTTTGCCTCCAGCATTTATAACGGTGCTAAATATATCAAAAGTGTTTTTAATTTATAAGGAGGGGTCGCACTCAGAGGCTTTCTATGTGGAAGTGGTCACCAGTACAAAAGTTTGAGAACCACTGCTCTAAGAACTCCTCCAACTACACTCTACCAATCAACACAGGTTCTAGCCCTGTAGGACATCCAGATGGGAACTGTGTACCAATCAGAATAGCTATAGCACAAGTTTGTAGCTGGAAACTCCACCATCTGGAGTTTAGTAAATGGCTGGTCAGCAGCACCATCCCTGGAAGCCCCTCACTGTGGTGAAGACGCCATATGTTTCAAGAACATATTTTCAGAAATTGTGGAAATGGTGAAAGGAAATAAGGCAGACTTCATCACCCCTGTGAGAACTATGGCATTTATTTTAGCTTTGAGAGTGCTCGGTCACTTGCAAAGGAAGTGCAATATTAAAGACAGTTCTGAGGAGGAGAGAGTGGCCAAATGGAGCCCTGTAGCCCAGCCATTGCTGAATATGGCAGAACCTGACACCGAGATCCATGCGATCGTGAGCCAGACTGACTAGGGTGATGCCCATCCGATGTCTGAAACCGTGGGGGAAGGTGACAAGGCCTCTTCAGCGACACCATTGGATAAGGTGAACTGAGGAGATGTTGCTTAGGTAAATAGATTCTAAAAAGTGGAGGTCAAGGGGGGTGTAATGCAGTAGGATCTGACCTGAGGTTGTGTAAATCTAAAACAGGGGACTTACACCTGTTTCTGTTCTGAAAATTTTTCAACAGCTTGATGACACCTTTCTAGAGGCCCTGGAAGCCCTGAAGAATGTTGCATTAGAGAACAAAGATGAATCAGGGCAAACTTGTTGCTCAGCAGCAAGACAAATTGTTCAAGAGGACATCAACCATGAAGAGGATGACAGCTATCTGGCTTTATGGAAGGCACTAGGCATACAGCTAATGGCATCCATGGCACGTCGGGAGTGTAAAAGAATTAAGCAGTTTATTCTATACATTTCTGTTGATGCTGTCCTTAATTATTGTCTTAGGGAGAAGGTTTTTGAAGATTGTGAGGGCTGTGTTATAGATACACGAGGCCAACGGCATCATGACTGTGTCAACTAGACTTCAGAGGATATAAACTGCAAGCTCTGGGACCTCTGTGTTGACCTGTGTTTGGAAAGCTTATTAAACACAGTTATTGCCATAGGTTATGCAATGCAATGCCTGTGCTTAACCAAAGAAAATTTAGCACTAAGGGTGGTCTTGGTAAATGCGGTGCAAACTGCTAGAGACTCTGGCAGTATTTAAACAAAATTACTAAAGTGAAGGATATCCACTTATTACATTATACTGACCACCTGATCTGCACATCTGCTTAGGAAAAAGACTACTCTAAGAAATCTAAAAGGATTAAGTTAGAGAATGGTGATGGGACAAATGTGATATAAAATATAATAAAATGTGTCATCTGTAAATGAAAATATCTGTTGAAAAGGTATTTGATCATATCTGTGTTTCTGTTACAAAGCCTGTGTGAGGCCTTAAATGGGGGGTTTGAAGGATACCCAAAGGAGCTTTCAAGGGGGATTTTTTTAAAAAGGCGCTTCTGAGACCCTAGCTATTCTTTCTTTCTTTCTTTCTTTTTTTCAAGGCCTATTTTACAACAAAAAGATGGAATGTTCGTAGCCAATTCAGGTCGAAAAAACCCACGGTGTTTAAAATAAAGCAAAAAATGATAATGTTTTATAGCTGTATATCTCAAACCATGTCTTGAGAACAAGACAGCTGACACAAATCCATCAGTATGACTAGGGGTTCTTGGTTTAATCAATCTATTTTTTTAAATTTCCTGGGGTGTGGTCTATTGCCTTCAGCAAATGTGTAAACAGATGCCTCAGGTCCTTAGCATTACAGCAGAATAAAATATTATGGTTTGCAAAAGTATCAGTAAGCAGTGTTGATGAATATTCAGATTTGGGTAAACATAATGTTTTGTTCAGAGTTACCAACATTTCAGAGTTACAAACAACCTCCATTCCCAAGGTGTTCATAACTCTGAGGTTCTACTGTAATACTTAAGTAAAGACAGTTTATCATCCAGAGACATCCAAAGGGAATGTTCAGGGAGGGATGCATAAATTCCACATGTCTATTAGTTAAGAGCAGCAGTGATCAAAACAATCTGGTAACAGACACTGAAGTTTTGTTTGAAACAAAGCAATATATTGAAGCAGATATACTGGAGACAGAGAGGCCTGTATACTTTCCTGATGATACCATAGTCAGAATTATAGAGACACCGCAAACAGAGCCACTGAAGAACCAGGAATATGCTCTGACACCTTTAGCAACAATGACACCACAAAGCAGCAGAAGACCACAGAGACAGCATCAAGACAGCCCAATGCTCAGATACATCAAGTTAAACGACAAAGCAAAAAACATTGGTAAAAAGCAACAATGCAAACACACCTCCAGTTCTGCACTAAGCCCTGAAAAAACTGTGAGTGAAAACACAAACCCAGAGCATGTGCTTTTGGGGCTGTGAATAAAAAAACAAGGACTGAAAGTTCACACACTACCAAAATGTTTTCTTGTGAAATATCGGATACTGTGGGTGAAATATGGTCTCTCTTTAGGGTTAGTGACAAAGTTGTTAACGCTCTTTGTGAAAATTATGATTCTTTGAAGAGATGGGTGACAGATGGCTTTGTCTTGGGAGTTGCCACAGAGGATCTCCAGGGGGCAAAAGACATACATAAGGCTTTAAAAAATGTGAAAGTTTTTCAAGGGTTAACCTGTAGCTCTAAACAAACCTGCCTAGGCATGAGTAACAAGGTTGTGCAGAAAAAGGAGCATAAAAGGGGGCTGAATGCAAAAGGGACTGCACAGAGTTTGACAGGAGGCAGTGTTAGGGTTAAGAACAGGGTTGCACAGTAGTTGCTGGGGAAACAAAGGGGGTGGGGCTCAGCATTTGGGGGATAAACAGACTGCTGCCAAAACGTTACATCCAGGGTTTTTGTAAAAAAAAATATTAAAAGGCAAAATAGGTGTTGAGGAGAAAACAAAAAAATAAAAAGGGAAGCCCCCAAGTGGAGACTCTCAAACTGACATGTCAGAGAATGAGGATGTGGGATCTGGCCATTATGGCCTATGGGATGGTAGTGGCTCTCAGGGATAAATTACAAATGGCTACACTTGCTCAGCAAATGTACCTCAGGAAGGCCTAATTCTTTCTAGAAGCTTTTGAGGATGTTACCAAAATATCTTATGGGTACTGTGACAGACCCAGACTAGTTGGGTGCAGGAGTCTGGTAGAAGGCAAATATACTGGTCACTGGATGAGTAATTTTCTGCTCCCTGAGTCACCAGAGCAGAGACTGCCCCAGAGCAATCAAGAAGCTACTAGAATCAATTATGGCAGGTAGGCTAATCAGGAAACCTGGTTTAAAAAGGACCTGCCATCAGTTAGTTAGTGGGGGGTTCACAAGGATCAGGCAGTGAGCAGGGGTGCTGCTGGAGGACTGAGGAGTATAAGTGTTATCAGGCTTCAGGAGGAAGGTCCTGTGGCGCAGATAAAGAAGGTTCTGAGGGGACAGGGTGACCAGTCAGCAAATGTAAAAAATTGGAATGTGGGTTGGGGGTAATAGGAGCCTATATGAGAAAAAGACCCCAAAATCAGGACTGTCCCTATAAAATTGGGACACCTGGTCACTCTATGATGGGAGGCCATGGGGAAGTAGCCCAGGGAGTGCTGCAGTCCACAGGGCCCTGGGCTGGAACCTGGTGTAGAGGGTGGGCCCGTGTTCCCCCCATCCTGCCCAACAACCTATCTGACACAGGAGGAGTTGACCTGGTCACACCAGAAGGAAAGGTCTAATTTGGAAAGGGATCTGGCCTGTCCCTGACCCACTAGGTGGGACAACAGAGACTGTGGAGATTGTTCTCCATTTCCCCCATGCTGGCCAGCGATGAGGTTAGCTGAGTGAATGGCAGGTTTGAGCCTCTAGCACAAGTGGCCAAACTGAGGGCTGCCATGAACCTCTGAGGTGAGCAAATCCACCAGAAAGTGCAGGACCCACCAAGGCAGAGGAAGAACTTTGTTACAGTACCTAGTGGTAGATTTAAATGCCTCTACACCAGACGCTTATAGATTAGGAACTGGGCTTTTCCCTCACAATTAGCCAGTGGCTTATACTTTGAAAAGAACAACAGCTGGGTGTAAAGAGCAATGAATTATCATCAGGCTCCTTTTAACAACCAAGGTTGCTGACTGAAAACATGTCTAGCTACATGAAGAGACACCTGGCCCTTTTAAAATTACCTAGCAAATCACCACCACAGCAAAGGAAAGCGATCATGTGTTCAGCCTCTGATGATTTAATAGTGGCCATTTCAGAAATAGCAATCAGCAACTTAAAAAGAAACATCCCTTCGACACAAAATCAAGTGTGTGTGCAGAAAAAGAGACACAATTTTATCAAAACTCTGTGTAATAAAAGGGTCTCTTTTAAAAGAAAGAAGCATCTCGTAAAACAGGCTGGGGCATATATTGGACCTCTGTTAAGTTTTGTTATCCCTCCGATAATGGGGTATAAGAACATAAGAATGGCCTTACTGGGTCAGACCAAAGGTCCATCTAGCCCAGTATCCTATCTTCTCACAGTGGCCAGGTGCCCCAGAGGGAATGAACAGAACAGGTAATCATCAAGTGATCCATCCCTGTCGCTCATTCCCAGCATCTGGCAAACAGAGGCTAGGGACACTATTCCTGCCCATCCTGCCTAATAGCCATTGGTGGACCTATCCTCCATGAATTTATCTTGTTATTTTTTTAAACCTTGTTATGGTCTCGGCCTTCACAACATCCTCTGGCAAGGAGTTCCACAGGTTGACTATGCATTGTATGAAGAAGAACTTCCTTTTATTTGTTTTAAACCTGCTGCCTATTAATTTCATTTGGTGACCCCTAGTTCTTGTGGTGTTTACTACTTCTCATAAACACTTCCTTATCTACTTTCTCTACACCAGTCATGATTTTATAGACCTCAGTCATATCTCCCCTTAGCGTTCTCTTTTCCAAGCTGAAAAGTCCCAGTCTTATTTATCTCTCCTCATACGGAAGCCATTCCATACCCCTAATCATTTCTATTGCCTTCTTCTGAACCTTTTCCAATTCCAATATGTCTTTTTTGAAATGGGGCGACCACATCCCCACACAGTATTCAAGACGTGGGTGTACCATGGATTTATATAAAGGCAACATGATCTTTTCTGTCCTATTATCTATCCCAGAGGTAGGCAACCTATGGCACGAGTGCCAAAGGTGCCATGTGAGCTGATTTTCAGTGGCACTCACACTGTCTGGGTCCTGGCCACCGGTCCCAGGGCCTCTGCTGCCATGCTGGGGTACCGTCCACCGGCCCCGCTCAGCCTGCTGCCAGCCCCAGGTCACAGCCACCTGTCCCGGGGGCTCCACTGCCGGCCTGGGGTACTGGCCCCCTGCCAGCCGGGGTTCTGGCCGCCATCCCCCTCAGCCCGCTGCCGGGCCCAGGTCCCAGCCACTGGTTGGGGGGGCTCTGCTGCTGGCCTGGGGTACTGGCCGCTGGCCCCCTGCCAGCCGGGGGTCTGGCCGCCAGCCCTGCTCAGCCTTCTGGTGGCCCTGGGTCCCAGCCACAGGTCCGGGGGGCACTACTGCGAGCCTGGGGTCCCAGCCCAGGGCTCTGCTCCTGGCCTCAGCTTGGGCTCCACAGCCGCCCCCAGCTATGGCCCTCTAGCCCCAGCCTGGGGCAGTGAGGGGTGCAGACAGGGCCAAGAGGGGGCACAGCTCAGCATGGATTGCATGGAATCTTATTGCTGGCACGTGAAACCTTAAATTAGAGTGAATAAATGAAGCTTCGGCACACCACTTCTGAAAGGTTGCCGACCCCGATCTATCCCTTTCTTAATTATTTCCAACATTCTGTTCACTTTTTTGACTGCCTCTGCACATTGAGTGGATGTTTTCAGAGAACTATCCACAATGACTCTAAGCTCTTTCTTGAGTGGTAACAGCTAATTTAGACCTCATCATTTTATATGTATAGTTGGGTTTATGTTTTCCAATGTGCATTACTTTGTATTTATCAACACTAAATTTCATCTGCCATTTTGTTGCCCAGTCACCCAGTTTTGAGAGAACGTTTATAGCTCTTTGCAGTCTGCCTGGGTCTTAACTAGCTTTAGTAATTTTGTATCATCTGCAAATCTGTTGTGAGTTCAATCCTTGAGGGGGCCATTTAGGGATCCGGGGCAAAAATCTGTCTGGGGACTGGTCCTGCTTTGAGCAGGGGGTTGGACTAGATGACCTCCTGAGGTCCCTTCCAACCCTGATATTCAGCGATTCATCTGCATCGTTCATGAAGCAGAAGGAATCTTCATTCGGTGTGAATTTAATTCTTACATCCACACCATTCAACAGAAGTTTTCTTGAAAAACACAGGTTGCTGTGTAGATGACCCAACAACTCTATGTTTCTGCTCTGGGCCATCAGATTTACCTGCATTATTATTAACAAAATGGATGTTGGTTGAACAATTTGCTTTAAAGTTTGTTTAAAAAATCTTTCCCCCAATCAGTTTGTAACTTTTGAGGCATGTGACCTTTGCTGAAAATAGTTTTAAAGCCCTTTGATACTTGACCACCTGTCTTACCTTTCAGGCGTAAGGCCCAGGAGTATTTGGATAGAATGCCTATCGCAGTTAAGCTTAAAAACACAGTTGCGTATGGAGACCTGAAGCATAACCACCAAATCTGCCTGCCATTGTGCAACCACATCTGAAACAATAGTCTTGTTTATTTAAAAACATATTTTAAAACATGTTTTTTTAAACCTACTTTTACACAGTAAATGTAATATGATGTAACTACACAGGCACAGTGGGGTTCCAACAACCATGTTTACTAATTATATACTATATGCAAAGATATACCATAGGCAAGGATAGCAATGGGGAGATCCTGTCCAGTTTGGTCTCTATTCTATGGCTATACATGCACAGGCATGCTTTATACTGAAAGTAAGACTTACCTGCCATGCCTCAACCTTCTTAATGTCTGCACATGATCCATTGGTGAAGAGGCCTTTTCCAGGGGTACATGTGTATATATCCTGCAAAGCATGAGCAATGGAGTACACTGCCAAGTACACATTATAAGATATCCTCAGGTGTGTAAAGTCCATGTATGGCGTCTCTACATTGGTGATGTTCTCCTCCCCTGTGCATGGGGGTCGGAAGGCAGCTGTGCTATTTCCAACTCCACTTCCTTCTTCGTGGCCCTTGTGGAAAGAGGCTGAAGCTGGGTGATTCTTGGACCCTTCTGGGAGGTAGCAGTTAAAGGTCTCCTCCCAAAACTCCTTGGCAAAGCCATTGTTGGTAGATTTCTTGGGATGCACTTTCTGTAGAAACTCACGAAAGCCCGGGATCTGCCCTGCCTTCAGTGCAAACCCAATGGTACCTCCAATGACATGGAAGAACTCTGGCATAGCTATCAGGGAAGAGCTGGCCCAAGCCTCACTTGCCAGCCAGATCTTGCCAGTTATGTTACGCCTGACTATCTCCTTGATGAGGGGTTCCAGGTCCGGTCCACTGGAGAAGACAACAATCACTTTAGCAGTGGAGTTCTGGATGACCTCCACCACTTGCTGGATCTCCTCCTCCACTGAGTACTGCGATATGAGCTCACTGAAATCAATGCAGATGTCCCTTTCCTCTGCCTCCTCCCGGAACTTCTCAATCCCTGGCCGACCATAGTCATCATCAGCTGCAATTGTTCCCACCCAGTTCCACCGGAAGTACTCAATGATATCTGCCATGGCAGTGGCCTGGTGCTCATCATTGGGGATTGTGCGGAGGAAAGACTTGAATTGGTTTTTGTTGCTCAAAAGTCGGCTGGATGAGGCATAACTGACCTGTAGGAAGACAAGGAGCAAGCAGTATGGCTCATTAAGTAAGCTGTGTGGAGATAAATTGCCTAGTCTTGTTTTAGGGTCACCATCTAGATGCATAATCTGAGATGGCGATGCTCAGCCAGCCACTTACTCTTGGGCATTTACAGTGCCTGAAATTACATTTTCAGATGGAAACTGACATTTGGGTATGTTCTTGAGGTAATAAATGACTTGCAGAAACATGTGTGCTCAGTGTGTCCCAGAGCTAGATAAGTGGGGCAGACATATGTACCCCTCATGGGTCAGAGATCTGGGGAAATGGGGCAGAAACACATAGACACACAGACTGGGGGAAATGGACAGCGATGTGTGCCACCGGTGGATCACACAAGCAAGCCTCTGCACTTCTTGCCAGATCTGGAAAAACAAGAACTTGTCATTAGAGTAAACTAAGAACGTATACATCATTTCAGATAAAATACAAATGGTCCCTCCCTGAATGTGGTATCTACAGACTTCCATTATCATCACAACCTCAACTACACCACTAGCCTCCTGAAGTCCTTCCTCCACTCCCTTCTCCTTGCATTCCATTACGAAGACTTAGCTACGAGCCAACAGATCTCCATGCGATACCGTCGCCAACTATTATTTCAGTCTAGGTGCAAGAGGTGTGTGAAAAAACAGAAATGATATGGACCTGTGGGTAGTATTAAATAGTTTATGTAAACTCAAAATATCCATGGTCAAACTCAAAAAATCAGCAGTGTGATAGTTAGTGAATCCATGGTCACGGTGCATTGAGTTTTGCAATTAAAGTGGAATTTCAATTTCTTTGTTTGCGCTGCAAACAAATGTTTTTTTCCTAACCAAATTTGTACCACTTACTCGTAGGGGATAGATTAAATCTTCTAGAAACTTAGAAGAAACAGCACTGACTAGTATAGGGATTTGAAAGAGTTAAAATTACTCCTCTGAAATTTCAGGACTGATGTTTAACTTTTCTGAGGACTCCTTCTAATGTACAAGTGGCTTTGCTTTAGCATTTCAGACTTTGAAAGATGAAAAAAACACATATTCATCTAAAAGAATTTAAGAACAAAAGCCCAGGTCCACAAAGGTGCATAAGCACCTAAAGGCCAGACTTAGTCAAATAAGACTGTGATTTAGGATCCTAAATCCCAGTTTTAGGCTTCACTGTGATCCACAAAACTCCTGCCATATGCTGTAGGTGCCTAAGCTCATTCAGTGTCTAAGTTTTTGCGGTAAAAGTTCCTTAGGTGCCTGCCTCTGGACATGCCTCACTCAAGGTGTCCAGACACCAATCTCCTGCCTAAGCCCTAGAGCGATCCATGAACTGGTGAAAGATAGGCAGAGGAGCACCTATCTTGCATGTGGGGCCTGATCTGACAGGCATGCTCAGGGGCCACCTACCAGATCAAAATTTGGTAGAAAAAGGGCATGAGGTGGTGGTGGTGCCCACCTTATAACTTTTAGCCAAATGGTTAGAGTGCTCACCTGGGATGGGGGAGACCGAGGTTCAATTCCCCCATCCCTGCCTAACGGGGAGAAATGATTTGAACAGGGGTCTCTCACTGCTCAGGAGAGTGCACTAAACACTGAGATATTTTGAGGCAAGTGTTTTCTCAGTCTCTTCCATTGAAGCTGTTCTATTGTGGATAAATATTTAGTCATTGGGCCAGAGAGAGAGAAAGAGAGTGACTCTGTAGCCTGGTAGCTAGGGCACTGAGCTGGGCGACCCTGAGTCCCCTGTTCCAATGACTCTCTAATTATTTATACACAGTGGAACAACTTCAACAGGAGAGACTGAGCAAGTCCCACATTAGAATATCCATACCTGAGCAGCTAGAGCATGCACCTAAGAGGTTCAAATTCTTTCCCCTCCTTAGGCAGAAAGGTGACCTGATCATGGGTCTCGAATATCTTAGGCGAGTGCTCTAACCACTGGGCTAAAAGCTAGCAGGAGGGCACCTCCACAACCACTTGCTGTTTTGTGTGGCATGAGACAGGTGCCTAACTTGTATGACTCCAGGAGAGGGGCTCCTGATTGTAAATCACATGCAGAGATATACACCTATCTCTGTGAAAGGGGCAGGCTTTGGATTCCCATTGGCTAGCTTAGGCAGCTCCCTGTGTAATGTGCTGGCTTTGGTGGATGACATTTGAAGATGCCTATTTCTCCCAATTCATTGCATAGGGAGCCTAGGTGCCTACCCTGGCTTTGTGGCTCACAGTACTGTTCCTGTGATTTTTTTCTAGCACTATTGTTTCTTACTATTTCTTCTGCAAAAGCCAATAGATTAAAAACATTCCTTATATTGATGTGTAAAATTTTGCATGCTAAAATGCTAGCATTTAAAATTTTAGATGTAAACTCTTCTGAGAGAGAAAAAAGAGAACCTGGCTAGCGAAGAATATTCCCAGCACTGCTCCTCCTCAGGTGCACAGAAAATTAGCACCTCTTCTGAAGACCTCAGGATGTGCCCAGTAGCAGGGCTCTCATCTCCCTAACACCTTCTAAAGTGAGTAGGGAGCACAGGAGAGGAGTTCCATGCCTGCACACCTCATAAGGTACTCAGTAGCTGAGCTCTTTTTTCTGTTATTTTTAGGACTGCAGAACAAGAGTTGCCCTTCTGTTCACTTTTTAAGGTGCAAAGAAGGCGAGTTCCTCTGTGCAACTCCAAAGAGCTACAACTTATACCAGTGTAAATCAGGAACACTGGTGTCAAATTGATGCAAGAGAAGGATCAGTTTCAACATGTTTGTGTTTATTAAGTTGGCAGAGTGGAACTGATGTCTAATTATTCCTTAACTTTTTTTAGGGTTTTTCTTTGTATTATGTGTTTTTTTTTAATTAAAAATAATCTGAAGTTGCCAATTCTCTCTGCATAACATCTTTAAGATACAGCCTTCCTTATTCACACAAACAGCGAAGAGTCTCATCCAAGCTCTCTCATCTCACCTACTGCAAATATCCTTCCCTCTGGCTTTGACAAAGCCAATCTTTCCCCACTCATATTCTGAATGGTCAGAATGCTGCTGCAAAGACCATTTCCCTAGCCTTTCCTTGCTGTGACCATATCACCCCTCACCTTTGCATCCCTCCACTAGCTCCGCTTTCTCTAGCCCATCAAACATGAGCTGCTTGTCTTCACTTCCAAGGGCCTTCGCAGCCTGTTCCCCACCACCTATCATCCCTCATTCAGTATCAAGAAGTTGATTCCTGCCTCTGACAGGCCCTTAATGCCAGCCTCCACTGCCCACTTGTTAAATTTTCAAACAAACATCTTCATGCTTTCCCTCGTGCTGCCCACACACTTGGGACGTGCTCTGATTAACCAAAGCTGCTTAATTGTTTTCCTTCAAATCCCTCCTCAAAACTCTTCTGTGCTGTGATGCCTACAAAACACTTGTTAGACTGTTATTGCGGAGAGATCACTGCCTATCATGCTGACCAATACTGTCTCATTGTTTCCTGGTACTCCTCCATCAGTCTATATCCAGCTCTTGTCTCCTGTCTTATCCTCTGATTATAAGCTCCTTGGGGCAGAGGTGTCTTTTTGTTATGTGTCTGTACAGCACCTAACACAATGGGATCCTGGTCCATGACTAGAGCTCCTAGGCATTAGGGTAATACAAATAATAATGGTCTTTCTACACAGGGACCCACAAGGGTGGGAGACGTACAAGCATAACTGATGGATATAGAACGTCACAGTATGAGCACTTGGCCAAGAGAAGGAGGCCCTATTTAGGAGTATAGTTCTGTTCTGTGCAGGGGACTGGTGACTGCCACACACAGGAAGGACTTGCAGTAGACAGAGGACAGGAAGGACTCCACCCAGCGTGAAATGCTGATGAACATTGGGCTTACAGAATGGGTGAGCTAAGCTCTGACTAGGGGAACCCTGTGTCTCAGGATTTTTGTTATTTTCAAAAATAACTGTCAAACGTCTTAAGAGTAAAGTCACTGTGATTAAAAAATTTCTTTGTTACACCTGGGTTCCTTACTTTCCTGTCACATTGTCCCTGAAGGGATTAAATGAGTAAGCCAAAGAATCCACAGACGAGAGGGCATATATAAGCAACTGGGGGGGCAGGAGGACTGACTGGTTTCAGGTTATTGAGCAGCTGGACAACAGCATCCCAGAGAAGGGCTGCAGACAAGCGGCCTGAGCCTGGGAGTGTCCCCTAGAGTCTCAGAGCTAGAAACAGTGACTAGACGCTACACAAACTCCTTGGCTTAGAATCACTTGGGGTCCAATTACACCTCTACCCTAATGTAATGCTGTCCTCGGGAGCCAAAAAATCTTACCGCGTTCTATCGAACTTGCTTTGATCTGCCGGAGTGCGCAGCCCCGCTCCCCCAGAGCACTGTTTTAATGCGTTATATCCAAATTCGTGTTATATCAGGTCGCGCTATATCAGGGTAGAGATGCACTTGATCCACTAGCAACAGGCTGGTAACTGTATAGTGGGGTTATGGGACCAGTTTGTAACAGCTGACATGCACCACATTGTAGGTCACACTATTTATTGACTAAAAAGTCATCTCTGAAGGAAGATCAGAGGGGCAAGAAGATATTTATATTTGTGCTAAAGTATTCAAGTGTAAATGTTATGCTAAAACTTTGTTGTAATGCACATATTACAAATCAAATTTTAATTCCATAAATGTTTGTAATGACAGCAGAGTTTGTAGAAGACACATGATGAGATTTAATAGCTTTTGTTTATTTAAGGCCTGGGTTAGTTTTTTGAATGACCATGAATTCTCACTGTTGATAACAATGAATGGTCATTGGGCCATAGAAAGAGAGGGAGAATGATTCTATAGAGTGTGTGGCGGTGGGAGGGCACTCACCTAGGATGTGGGAGACCCAGTTTCAAGTCCCTGATCCAATGACCATTTAATTATTTATAACAGTGGAAAAGCTTCAACAGAACAGACTGAGGAAATCCCACACTAGACTGTGTGGCTCGTGCACTTTCCTGATAGGTAAAAGACTCAAATCCAAATCCCTTTTCCTCATTGGGGGTGGGGGTGGAGATTGAAGCCAGGTCTCTCACATCCCAGAGTAGTGCCCTAACCACTGGTCTAAAAGTTATAAAGAAGGCACTTCCTGCTCCTCCATTCATTTTGTGAAGCTAGTCTTCCTTTGCTTCTGTTAAAACACCCAAAATTGAAACTAAAAATTTTGAGCTGAATTGAAACAAAATATTTTGTTTGGACTCCATGCGAATTATTTTCCATGTTTTCAGCCAGCCAAAAATGATGAAAAATGTATTGTTTGGTTTGACTCAAAATGAACCTTTTTCTGATTTTTAAGAAATGCCAGTGAAACAAAAAATTCACCCAGCTCTAGCAACGAGCCAATTGTCTATAATGACTGGCAACTGTGAATGATTTATTTGAACTAAGGGTATTCAGGGGACTAAATCACTGAAGAGAATGCCAATGAGATATGTATCTGGTAATCATAGGTTCTGTCTAATCCAGATTGCTTGTGGCTGGAAGTTGTTGCCATCTGTTGGCTTCTTGGTGGCCTTAGGCTTTATGAAATGAGTTGGATGCATTTCAATCCAATTCCCAGCAGCACAAATGTTCACATCACACAAAAAAAATGCAATTTGTAGTAATTGACCTTCTTGTTGGCAGTCTCAACAGAGAGGTAAAGGAAAGAATGGACTGAACTCCTTTTGTGCTTCTAAAGGTGGTCCTGCTACAGAAAATTGGCAGAGCGTGGTAAATGGAAGCTTGCATTGCCATTGCCCAAGGCTGGACCTATTCAGTCAGAACACACAGACCTGGCAATTCTGGAGAGTGAAATCTAGCACATTTCACCAACAAAAATATTGAGTCCTCCATGACATAAAATATTTATGAAAGGAATAGGTTGCGTCACATCATATAAATTGACCAATTTGTTTTGTTGTGTGTTGTTGTAAATGTCTGAGAGAGTCACATAAGGGTGCTGTCTATCTCATGGCACTTTTAGGGCCTATTTGTACTACAAGCCCTTACCAGGACAGCTCACAGTTAGGCCCTCCATGCTAAAACTGTTTTTGTCTGTAATGGAAAAAGGACTACAAGGAGTGAGGATCACATTAGGTTGTAATACAATTCCTGAACATGGCTCAGTAAGTTTGTTTTTTCTGTCCATATGACTAACAATTAGCTATTTTACAAAATAGTTTCACCTAACTTTGCCCTGGCCTGGTTAGACTAAAGAGTAGACAGGACAGGCCCTAAGATCTAACCCACCTTGTAAGCTAAACAAGAGAAAAATATGCAGTACCTGAGGTATGTAAAAGAGTCCCAGCAGATTGGCCACTGCGGTGGAGATCCCAGAGCCGGTTGCCCCCACTACTGCAATGGTAGAAGGGATGTGGTCTGAGCAGTTGCAGAACTCATCCAGATTCAGGGAGTCTATCTTGTTCTGGGCCACAAAACTCAGTGTGGCCTCCAGGGCTTTGGAGACAGTGTTGCAGGTATCAAATATCCTGTATCCCAAGGTCATGTTGGGAAGGAGAGTCGGGCTACTGTTTATTTCCTCTATGGCAAAGATCATAGCCTGCAACCACCGGAAACCTCGGAAATTATACCTACAAATGGGTGAGAAATAAAAATAAGAGAGAGTAGGAGGCAGAGAAAGAGAGGGGGAGACATTGTATGGATGAGAGAGACAATGAACAAGAGAGCATGTGAGCAAGAGAGAGATCGAGAGATTTTGTGTGTGTGTGTGTGTGAGAGAGAGAGAGAGAGAGAGAGAATTGGAGGTTTTAGATATGAAAATCAAAAGCACAGTATAGTGTGAAGAGCCCAGTCATACATCCTATTGTATTTAATGGAGAGTTTTACTATTGACTTCCGTCAGTGCAGGAAAAGGTCCCTGGAAAAGATGGACCTAAACTGCAAGATTTGGATCAAGACTTCAAACTCCCATATTTGGGAGTGGGTTGGATTTTAGGATCTGGTTCTCATCCAGAGCTGGCTGTGGATTTCTAACCCCCCACAGAGTCTAGGGAAGATGAAGGAGATCAGGTCTGGAGTGTTAGTTGGTATCTCTTGTACCTTGGAGACCTTACCAGATACAAAATAATTTCCGTACTTAGTCCCCAGATCTAACTTGGATACGTATGGCCATTGCCCACTGTCAGAGGACAAGATACTGGCTTGATGGACCTTTGGTCTAATCCAGTATGGCCGTTCTTATATTCTAATGTTAATTACTACCAGGCATTCATCTCACAAACACTGAATGGATGGCCCTTCACAACACCCATGCAAAAAAGCTCAGTATCAATATGCCTGTTTTACAGATGGAGAAACGGATGCTCAGAGAGGGGAAGTGACTTTCAAGTCTACAGAAAAAACAGGAATGGTGTGTAAATTTTCAAAAGTGCCAAAGTGGGATTTATGCTCCTAAGTGTCTGACTTTTGAAAACAGGACATATGCTCCTAAATTATTTAGATGGTTTTGAAAAATTTAACAAGAATACAGAAGTCCTGGGTCCCAGTCCAGTGCTTTAACTACAGTCTTCCTCTGTTATAATGGTCAGGGCAGTTGCCTTTATATAGGAGTTCAGAACCTTGCAAGTAGATCTTGGCAGGGAACTCCATGACTCATGGATGTTTAAGGAGTGCCTCATAAGACTGCTGCTACCACTCTGCTCTGGAATGGCTAAGCCATATTTCAGGACTGCTTTTCAGCTCTGGACTGAGCTTCCACAGTGACATACATTGACAATCAGAAATGGCCATCAGGGCACTAGGAATTTGGGTCTGGAGTGTCACCTCAGGGTGGGTGAGCATTATCCCTGTGATGTGCTAAACTTTCTAATTGAAAACTTTAAGACATAAGAACAGCCATGCTTGGTCACACCAAACATCCATCTAACCCAGTATCCTGTCTTCTGACAGTGGCCAATGCCAGGTGCCCCAGAGGGAATGAACAGAACAGGTAATCATCAAGTGAGGGAGAATGATTCTATAGAGTGTGTGGTGGTGGGAGAGCACTCATCTAGGATGTGGGAGACCCAATTTCAAGTCCCTGATCCAATGACCATTTAATTATTTATAAACAGTGGAAAAGCTCATTCCCAGCTTCTGGCAAACAGAGGCTAGGGACACCATCCCTGCCCATCCTGGCTAATAGCAATTGATGGACCTATCCTCCATGAACATATCTTGTTCTTTTCTGAAGCTTGTTATAGTCTTGGCCTTCACAACATCCTCTGGCTAAGAGTTCCCTTTTAAATTACTTTTTAAAATTATTTTTTAAACAGGACTTTTCCAGAGTTGACACTAGTAAAGGATGACCTAACTTGAACCTGACTGGATCAGGCTGCATGACTGCAAGGTAGGCCTTACACATGATCTGTGAAAGATCCTGGAGGGAGGTGCTGCCAGGCTTAGGGAAGATCTATACCAAAAATCTTGCATCAGCACAGCTGCAGCTGCGCCTCTGTAGCACTTAAGCGAGACACTCTTACACTGATGGGAGAGCTTCTCTTTTCAGCATATTTAATCCACGAGAGGTGGTAGCTATGTTGACAGGAGAAGCTCTCCAGCTAACATAGCATGGCCTACTCCGCGGGTTAGGTTGGTATAATTATATTGCTCAAGGATATGGATTTTTCACGTCTCTGAGTAACGTATTTATACCGATATAAGTCTGTAGTGTAGACCTGGCCTGAAGTGAAAACAGCTATAAATAAAGAAATAATTTCAAAATGAAGAAAGGGGAAGTTGATAGTAATGTATATAAATCAGAAGCTTAGAATTGTAGAAAATTGATAAGGGAAGCAAAGGGACACAAGGCGAACTCTGTGACCAGCAGAGTTAAGAATAGTAAGGAGATTTTTAAGTATATTAAGAGCAAAAAAAATCCTAACAATGATATTGGACCATTCTAGATAGAAATATTAGAATTGTCAATAATACAGGAAAAGAAGTGTTCAATAAATATTTCTGTTCTGTATTTGGAGAAAAGGCAGATGATATGGTCATATCACATGATGCTAACAATGCTCTTTCCATTCCAATATTGTATCATAAAGATGTTAAATTGCAGTTATTAAAGTTACACATTTTTAAATTGGCAGGTCTGGATAATTTGCATGCCAGAGTTTTAAAAGATTTGGCTGAGGAGCTTGCTAGACTGCTAATGCTGATTTTCTACAAGTCTAGGAACACTGTGGAAGTTCCAGAAGACTGGCGGAAAGCTAGTTGTGCCAATATATAAAAAAAGTAAAAAGGATCACCTGGGTAATTATAGACCTATCAGTCTGACATTGATCCTGGGCACAATAAAAGAGCAACTGATATGGGCCTCGATTTATAAAGAATTAAAGGAAGGTATTAAAATTAATGCCAATCCACATGGGTTTAGGGAAAATAGATACTGTCAAACTAACCTGATACATTTTTTTATGAGACAATAAGTTTGATTGATAATTGAACTCATGTAATATATTTCTGTTAGATATTTGACTTGGTACCGCATGACATTTTGATTTAAAAACCTAGAATGATATGAAATTAACATGGCACACATTAAATGGATTAAAAACTGGCTAACTGATAGGTCTCAAAATATAATTATAAACACGGAATCATTATCAAGCATGTGTTTCTAGTGGGGTCCTGCAGGTATTTGTCCTTGGCCCTATGCTATTTAACATTTTTGTTAAAGACCTGGAAGAGAACATAAAATCATCACTGATAAAGTTTACAGATGACACACAAATTTGGGGAGCGATACATAATAAGGAAAACAGGTCACTTATATATAGCAATCTGTCTCACTTGGTAAGCTGGGCGCAAGCAAACAATATGAATTTTAATATGGCTACGTGTAAATGTATTCATCTAGGAACAAAGAATGTAGGCCATATTTGCAGTATGGGGGATTCTATCCTCGGAAAAGGTGATTCTGAAAAAAGATTTGGGGGTCATGGTGTATAATCAGCTAAGAATGAGTACCCAGTGCCATGCTGTGGCCAAAAGGGCTGATGTAATCCTTGAATACATAAAATGGGGATTCTCAAGTAGGAGTAGAGAGGTTATTTTACCTCTGTATTTGGCACTGGTGCAACCGCTGCTGGAATACTGTGTCCAGTTCTGGTGTCCACAATTCAAGAAGCATGTTGATAAATTGGAGTGGGCACAGAGATGAGCTACGAGAATGATTAAAGAATTGGAAAACATGCCTTATAGTGGTAGACTCAAAGAACTCAATCTATTTAGCTTAATAAAGAGAAAGTTAAAGGGTGACTTGATCACACTTTGAGTATCTACATGCAGAACAAATATTTGATAATGGGCTCTTCAATCTAGCAGACAGACATATAACAAGATCCAATTACTTGTTGCTGAAGCTAGACAAATTCTGACTGGAAATAAGGTGTATATTTTAACAGTGATTGTAATTAACTATTGGAACAACTTACCAAGGATTCTCCATCACTGGCAATATTTAAATCAAGGTTGAATGGGTTCTTTAAAATATGTGTTTACTTCAAAAGGAATTATTTTGGGGAAGCTCTATGGCCTATGTTATAAGCAGGTCAGACTAGATGATAACAATGGTCCCTTCTGGCCTTGGAATATATGAATCTATCATGTTTTCAAACTGTAAAACTCAAGGGTCAGACTGAGAATCCTGACCTTTTGAGTCAACTAGACACCTGAGGGAAAACTGATGTTCCAGAATCCCCAAGACTGATCATCTTGTAAAGAGGAAGTTATAACATCCGCAAACAGGGTACTCCAGCCTTTGACTACTCTGTGCCTGTACCTAGGGAGATGTGCTGTGCCAGCGGAACATCAATACCTGCTCCTTGACTGCAGGTCCCACCTCCTAGACAATGAGAGTCCAAAAGACTGTGAAAGCTGAAGAGGTCGCAAACCTGTTATTTTAAATATCTTGTTTATCTTTTATCTATTTTTGTCTTATATTTTTATTAGCAATAGGGTAATAGTGTGCGTGCATGCATGTATAAGAATCCACAGTCACATGGTTAAGTTACCAGAAAAAAAGTTTAGACTCCCATAATCCTTGTCTCATGGAGATACTCATTGAAGTGTCTTTGGTATTCTGTATTTAAAAGTCCTAAGAAACTTAAACTGTAGCAAACATTTGGGTTCATAGGAAAGCTGTCAAACTCCTGCTTATCAAAATGTTTTCTTACAGCCTGTCTTATAATATGTGTTCTAGTCACCACACTGGAATTTAATTCTAAGAAAGAAGCATAATGGCTCTTAGGTAGTGATTCAGATATTAGATAATTTGGTTTCAATATTAAGCCTTTAACCAGTTCTAAGTCATAGATTTAATTGAGATCAGTAAAATTCCTTAGTTGGGGGTTTATAACTAAATGCACAGTTACCTTCTTAAGAATCGTCTTTGAGAACTTAAAAGGGTTTATAATTTTTAGAACTGATTTGATGATTTAACTCATTTTATTATTTAATTCCAGTTCAGTGAGATTAATTTATTGATCTGACCAAGATTCAATATTGACTTGATGGTTGTATTGATTTATTTTATTTATATATTAGTTTAACATTAGCAATAAGAACATATCACCAAAACCGCTGCTATTACTCGCTTGTGAAATTAAAAGCATTAGATTCACTCACATTCTTTTAAACGTCAATAAAGGTGGACTAGTGGTGTGTAAAGCACAAAGGGACCCATAGATCATCTAGTTTGACATCCTGTACAAGACAAACCATAGAAATTTAGCCAGTTCCCATTTTTGTCCTTTACTGCTTCTCTAGGATCATTTTCTGGTGTTTTTAAATTAACAGTTTCCTCTATTATAAGCAAGTACTCTTAAAATGGTTCAAGGTTTGCTCAAGACATGACCCACAGTATTTTCATTTAGACCAATGGCACTTAAACTGTTTATATGATGGTCCACCCTTTAAGATGTAGATCATCTCTGAAAGTGTCCACACCACAATGTAAGCCTGGGTTTAGACTCAGGCTCAAGCCCAAACCCTGCTTCCATCTACACACAGGTCTGTCTGACTTGGGCCAATAAGCCCTTTGGGCCCTAGCAAGAGGAGTGGGTTTGAGCCTGAATCCCACTGGGACTTGGGTCCAAACTCCATAGTTTTGCTATGTAGATGCAATGCATGTTTGGGTCTCCGAGATTCATGTTTGGGTCTCCGAGACTCATGTCCTGAGAGTCTGCCAATGCTATCCCACAATCCTATTGGCCAGTGTTCCCTGTCCTTTCTATCTCAAGATTAGCCAACTGACTGCCAGGAAATGGAAGCAACCCCCCTGGTTCAAGTACAGCTGCTCAGCATTTAACCCTCTATTTGATTCTGACTGCTGAGCTGCAGATGGCCACTAACAAGAAGTCCTTTGCTGAGCACACTGCTATCTGGTCAGGGGATCAGAAAAGTTTTGGTGAATCTCTGGCGAGAGATGAGCAAAATGTTTGACTTCAGCAAGAATTCCAGGAACACATCAGGAAATAGCAAAGTTAGCAGCACTGTAGATTCACTGGACCAGTCACCAGTGCAGGGGGCCAATTAAATGGTTCAAGAGCAACAGTCGTAAAACCAGAGATGCGAACTACACCTCTGGGAACTCAGCATCATCTTTCCTCTTTTACAAAGAGTATGATTAGATGCTGGGCACTGCTCCGAGCATTGAGTCACCAGCATTTCACAATAGCCTAGTCAGCCAGGATTGTGACTTCTGACTCCCGAATCTAGTCAGCAGGCACCTGCTCAGGTTAGTGAAGTGACTGGTGCTCATACATCCTGGGTCCCTACTCGGAGAGGCTGTTTGATGATCCCCTGGAAGAGCAGTCCACTGCAGAAGTGGCAGCAGGACCAGAAGAGGTGCAGAAGTTACCTACCTGATAAGCTGGTAGCCTGGAAAGTTTTTGGCTCCATGTTTGTTATATTAATATAGAAATGTGAGGGATTTCCAGTTTATGACCCAATGTAAAATTTATTACAAGTTTTGGGAAGCAGTGTGTATCTGCTAATGGCAGAATGCATGCCAGCACCTTGGTGTCACCACCCCCCATGTGGAATTCAAAAGTGAAACACAACAGTTATACAAGCATTTATATTTAAATTTTTATTTGATACTCACATGTTCTTACAAAGATGTGCCAGGGTGTTAAAAGTAAGAACCGTATATTGCCTTCCCTTTTAGTCTGCTGCACTGTACAAATCGGCCATGACAGAGCATAATGAGCCTCTTGTAAACAGTTAACTATAAGCAGGAGGGGCAGGGGCAATGTAGGCCACGGGTGATGAAATTAATGTTCAAAATACAGCTGAATTTTTTTTCTGCAGTCCAGAGATGTGCCGGGGACAGGGAGGGGAATGGCTGTGTAGTTCTTTGAGAGTCAGTATTATTGTGTGTGTTTGCATGTAGTCCATAGCTAGATGTAGTCAGAGCAGACTGCATTGGAAGGTGCAGGGAAGCAGTAATCCATGTGAATGCTAATCCAGCATCCTGTTGATTACCCGAACAATGCTGACCCAATCCCAGGTGCAAATAGCTGCAAACTTTTCCCATGGTAAGAAGTCCAGATAAGTAGTCACATTTTGGAGAAGGGTGCATTTTCTGGGGCAATCTCTGTAGGACATCAGCCTCACTCCATTCATAGGTGTGCTGCTCAGTCACCATAAGCTTCAAAATCTCTGTGGCACACTTGCCACCAGCAGAAGAGAATGTCCCTTTACATTCAGGAACCTCCAGGGTTGTTATGTCACGTGGAATGTGAAAGGACAGAGAAGGCTGGGTGGTAAGCCATGCTGTCCCTGCCCTGCTCCCCAGGCTACAATGGTCTGCAATTCTTAAACATATAGCACCTTACCATTACGTGTGCACTCTTTTCATTCTGATTAACTCAAGTTGTGTCCATGGAGCTTCTGGGAACCGAAGTGTTCCTCTGACAATATACTGAAGCAGAGTTTTACAAAGTATTGTTTTTTAGCCTGGAGAGTCATCTGATACTTTTCTCTGTGAATGCGCTGAACCTTTTTTTAAGTAGAGACAATAATGTATTTTTGATGTTGGTTTTTCAGGAGGAGCCTGAGATTTGGAACGGTCATGGAGCGGTCCAAGAGGAAGTGTTTCCATGATGCACTTATGGTGGACACACAGAACAGAGCCAACAAGCAGGTTTAATACCAAAGAGAGAAGGATTCACAGCAAGTGGAAAAGCACAGACAGGATGCAGAGTGCGAGGACAGAATTGCAGTGCACGAGGAGAGACTGGGAGTGCAATTTCCGGAGTAGGAACGTCGCTTTAGGGAGGAAGATAGAGCCCTGGTGGGAGGAAGATAGAGCCCTGTTTGAGAGGCTGCTGCTCCTGCTGCACCCACCCCACATCCTGAGTCCCCTCCATGGTACCCTGTGCTGCAGACCAGGAACGCAGTGGATAATTCCATGGTTGGGTGGCCCATGCAGCTGGGACTAGCTGGACAGGGCAAATGTACCCCTGCAGTCTTCTCCTCCCTGCAGGCCTCCACCCTGGTGCAGAAATGCCAAGTACATGCTCCATGGGCGAGAAAGGGATGCCGGGGGACCAGGGGCGGCTCTAGGAATTCCGCCGCCCCAAGCAGGGCGGCTCGCCGTGCGGGGCACTCTGGCGGTCGCCGGTCCCGTGGCTCCGGGGGACCTCTTGCAGACATGCCTGCGGAGGATCCGCTGGTCCCGCGGCTCGGGTGGACCTCCCGCAGGCACGCCTGCGGATGCTCCACCGAAGCCGCGGGACCAGCGGCCCCTCTGCAGGCACGTCTGCGGGAGGTCCGCCTGAGCCGCCTACCACCCTCCCGGCAAAATGCCACCCCAAGCGCGCGCTTGGTGCGCTGGGGTCTGGAGCCGGCCCTGCGGGGGACACACAAAAGCAGGGAATTTATTTGTCAGCACTGGCTTCACTGTTTGCCCTATTCAATGTTTGTTTTATGCACTTTGTTTTATTACTGGTTTTGATGTTGGTTTGTTATTTGTTATGGCAGCTGAAAACGCTTTTAATATTTTTTTTAATATAGCCACGTTCACAAATAAAAGCTTTTATTTTATTAAGTAAGTTTATTACCATCACTGTATCACATCATGTAACGTGTACTTCAAATAATAAACACATGATAAGGCACAACTGGAAAGTTGTATCTAAAACACAATTTCTCAATACATCTATTTACATCAATCCATAATGAACATCCACAGTTCTTGCCATATAGTGTATCCTCCCCCCATTACATAAGAAGTCATCTAATCCATAATTAAAATTCATGACAATCATCCTCTCATTCATTGCATACAGGGACAGTATTTCATTCATGGTTAACACTGCTGCAAAAACACATTCATAAACATGCAATTCTCCCTCTTCCATTGGTCCATACAAGTCCATAATATGGTAACATAAAGCATCCCTGATTTCTGTTGCACATCACCTAGCTCTAGGTGTCATGGGTGTCTGGCTGGCTGAGTGTACCAGGTTAGCAATCTACTACTGTCAAAAGTCCATTCTGGGGGCAAATGACTCATCTTTGGTTTCACAAAGATTGACGAGCTCAGCAAGCCACAGCAATGCAGGCAGCATTGAGGACACTAGAATCCATATGGTTCTGTAAACAGCACCAGCGGGATTTCAGTCTGCCAAACACACATTCAACCACCATTCAACACCTACTTAAAGTGTCATTAAATCTTCTTTTGCCAGGGCCTCTGAGATCAGGAAACGTTTTCATAAGCCAATGCAAAAGGGGATACGCAGGGTCCCCTAGAATAACAGTGGAAACAGATACTCCATTTATGATAATATTATTTGGTGGGAACAGTGTCCTGGCCTGACCGTGAAGATAGACTCACGATCAGTGGAAAACCCTGGCATCATAAACTTTTCCAGTACAGCCCACATTGGCATCCACAAATCAGCCTGCATAAAAATGGAGTAGTACCCTTTGCGGCTGATGTATTCATGTGCTCCTTGAGGAGGGTGAACTATGAGCACAAGTCCCATCAATGGCCCCAGCACAATTTGGAAACCCCATTCTCTCAAAACCAGCAGTTACTTCAGGAATATTGTTTACGCCTGCCTCCTTGGGCACACCTCATTGCCATACACTTGATTTCCCCAGAAACCTCTGCCACCACTTTATCCAGAGTTACTTTCCATTGCCAAGCTGCTTAGCAATGGACTTGTAGCAGTCTGAGGTAGCCAGCTTCCAGATGGTTATAACAACTTTCTTCTGGACCAGTAGGGCGACAACATGCATGTATCATGATGCTAGAGGGTTGGAGCAAGCTGCTCAGAAAGCTCCAGAAATGTAGCTATCTTTATGCTAAATTTCTGGACCTATTGCTGGTCACCCCAGGTGCACATGATCCCACCAGTCTGTGCTCCAGAATCTCCAATCTACATAGCAGGCATCAGTGACTGTACCGAAAGTCTTCAGCAGCCTCAGCCAGTTCGAGTGTGTCATGTCTATATCATCCTCCTCTTCCAACAGGTGCCTTTGGTAGCTCAGAAAATGCTGCCAAAACATCCACTAGTATCTCATGGACACAATGCCTATTTCCTGAAACAAGAGTGAAAGTCCAAGCAAGATATATTCCTCCATGTTGCTGGCTTTGGTTGCCAGGAGTGTGTAGACCCAGCAGACAGCTCAGCAAGTTGTGTTGGCAGGCTGTGACAACTTCCTGTAATGTGCAGGGTGGACAGTCAAGTTTTTCCACACTACACCACGATCTAAGGGCTACAGTGGCTACAGCTGGAGAGGGAGCTAGGAAGCCTGGTGCAGGCTGGTTTGACTCAGGTTTGTGTAATGCAGTGTGGATGCCTGAGCACAGGTGTGAGAACTGGGTTCAGCAATTCTAAACCTAGGGTCAATATTCAGTGTGGCCGGTCAAGCCTGAGCAGATAAATACGGAGCCAGTGGGCCTGAGTCCAGGCTTACATTGCAGTGTACACGTACCCACAGACATCTCCCCTCCAAATCTTCCTACTGCAACTAAAGTGCTGGGTTTAATGCACGTTGTTAAAGAAACAAGATGAAAATAAACTAGCTTTACATCACTTGTGTCAACCAAAGTTTGTAGTGTAGACATGGCCTAAGCATTGCAAGTCCCTTTGTGGATCCTGGCCAAAGTGTTTAACCCAAATGACTTGTCCAAAACAATACAGGAAGTCAGTGCCAGAACTTGGATCTTCTGACACCAAATCGTGTACAAATTGTATGCCTTAACCAGGTGACCATATTGCCTCTTCAAGAAGGAAAAGATACTCTTCGGCCTATGTTTTTACTAGCTGCCACAGGCTGTGCACTGCCGAGAACCATTAGTTGTTCTGCTTGGAATCAAGTACATTCTCAAAGGTTCTAACTGCAGCTTGATCTGTGAGAGGAGTTTCAACAATGTTCTCAGTGAATCTCATATTAATAGAAGATCCAATGTTTCTCTTCTGTGAATTCCCAGTCTTTAAAGCAGTGGTCCCCAAACTGTGGGGCACTCTCCTCTAGAACGTTGGGAAGGTGCACAGCAGAGACTGGGGGGCAGGGAGGGAGCACCGCCCTGCTCCACTCCGCTTCCAGCCGCAGCTCTGCTCTGCCTCCATCCCAGCTCTGGCCCCAGCCACAGCTCCATTCTTCCCCCGCTACACCCACAGCCCAGCTCCAGCCCCAGGCGAAGCTCCACTCTACCCTCTGCTCCACCCACAGCCCAGCCCCAGCCCCAGCTCCACTCTACCCTCTGCTCCACCCACAGCCCAGCCCCAGCCCCAGCCCCAGCTCCACTCTACCCCCTGCTCCACCCACAGCCCAGCTCCAGCCCGAGCTCCACTCTACCCCCTGCTCCACCCACAGCCCAGCTCTGTCCTCATTCCCTCTCCAGCCCCAGGCCAGCTCCACCTTAGCCCCAGCTCCTCCCCGATTCTGCAGTTCTGCCCCCAGCTCTGCCTTCAGCCCAAGCTCCTCTGCTGAGCCAACCGTCCTATAATGGAGGGTGGGGCATGGACAGAGTCCATCACTGGTAAAGGGGGCATGACAGGAAAAGTTTGGGCACCACTGCATTAAAGCTTCCAGGGCCATTAGAGCAGGGAATGGCTGTTACACTATGACTTTGTCTAGCCTAAGGTTTCAAGGTGTGATATGAGACTGAGTTGGCTCATTGACATGGAGCTAACATGATGTTTGCTGCCATCACATAGTTCACTCTGCTTGTTGTGTTCTATCCCTATCACGTGTCTGTTTTGTCTGCTTAAACAATATCGTCTCATTGTTCCCTGCTCCTACCTCCCAGGGGTCTGTGTTATACTCAGATTACTAGTGTTTGAGACAGGAACTATCTTTTTGCTCTGTGTTTACACCAGGCCTAGCACAGTGGGGTCCTGCTCTATGACTGGGGCTCCTAGGGTAGGCGCTACAGTAAGAAAAATAATGATAATGAATAATAGCTTCAAATTAACACCTTCAAAATCCTAGTCAAAATGAAGAGAATGTGCTAAACTGGTCAAGTTAAAGCCTAGCCCATTTTAACATAGAAAGGCTTTCTCTTCACTAGAGATTTAGAAGGTGTTAAGGTGTGATACTAGATAATCTATACAAGGCATACTATAAAATGCTTCCAGCTAATCTTAGATCATCTGGAGATGCCCAGAGCAATCACATTTCTGACCTGTGAGCCAGATCCCACTCACAAAGGACTTCTGTTTGGCCCACCAGGCATCAGCTACTAGGTCCTGGTCCCTGCTGGGGGCTCTGCTGTAAGGACAGCCCTGATATCTGGCTCCAGCTCCACCCCGGGCTGCTGGCAGCTCCAGCACCTGTGTGCTCCTGCCCAGTCACATATGCAGTGTTCCCATGCTAACCTGTCTTTGAGCACCTCCACCCCAACTCGGAGGATGCTCTGCAGCCAGGGAGAAAGGGACCACCTGGCAGCCAAGGAGCACAAGGGCTGGAGCTGCCAGGAGCCTGGGGCCAGCCAGAGCTGGGTAGCAGGGTGGCCTTTACAACAGACCCCCCATTGGGGAGCAGAAAGGAACTGACACCCAGCAGGCCAAATGGAAGGTCCTGAGCAGAGGCTTCTGCTCCTGTGCTCCCATGTCAAGCTCTTTCCTGCCCCTGCAGAGCATCCTCTAAGTCAGTACATGCTGGTGCCAGGTCCAGGCGGAGAGTGAGAGGTGCTTAGAGCCAGGGCAGCATTGGGACACTACAGCCTAGGACCAGGCATGGGAGTGCAGGGGCTAAAGCTGCTGGGAGCCTGGGGTGGACCCAGCAGCAGAGCCAGAGCTAAGTAGCAAAGCTGCCAAGACAGTGGAGCTCCCAGCAGGAGACAGAGATGGGAAGGACTTTGAGAGAATTCACCCCCTGCTTCCTTAGAATCATAGGATATCAGGGTTGGAAGGGACCTCAGGAGGTATCTAGTCCAACCCCCTGCTCAAAGCAGGACCAATCCCCAGACAGATTTTTGCCCCAGATCCCTAAATGGCCTCCTCAAGGATTGAACTCACAACCCTGGCTTAAGCAAGTCAATGCTCAAACCACTGAGCTATCCCTCCCCTGCAATTTTTTTAAAAACATATTTACATATTTTCTTAATCCACATTGCATGTAGGGTCCCTGTAGTAGGCAGATATACCCATCTCATAGAGCTGGAAGGGACCCTCAAAGGTCATTGAGTCCAACTCCCAGCTTTCACTAGGAGGACTGAGTACTGATTTTGTCCCAGATCCCTAAGTGGCCCCCTCAAGGATTAAGCTCACAATGCTGGGTTTAGCAAGCCAATGCTCAAACCAGTTGAGCTATCCCGCCCCCATCCTTGAGTTTCTTCTAACTCCCCTGCTGCCCCCAGCACTGGCAGGGGCCCCGGAATCAAGGGGGCCCAGAATGTGTGGAGAAAGAAGTGGTTCAGGACTATTTAGAAAAGCTGGATGAGCACAAGTCCATGGGGCGGGATGCACTGCATCCAAGGGTGCTAAAGGAGTCGGCGGATGTGATTGCAGAGCCATTGGCCATTATCTTTGCAAACTCCTGGTGATCGGAGGAGGTCCTGGATGACTGGAAAAAGGCTAATGTAGTGCCTATTTTTAAAAAAGGGAAGGAGGAGGATCCGGGGAACTACAGGGAAATATCAGGGTTGGACTAGATGACCTCCTGAGGTCCCTTCCAACCCTGAGAGTCTATGATTCTATGAATAGTCACATCATATCGAGGTAGAAGGCCAGTGCCCATCTGACGTCCAGCGTATGCATCCTGTGCTCCTTATCTGATGCATGCAGCTTTGGACAGAGGACCGGTAAGTAAATGTCCTGGCCCATGTGGAACTGGGAAACAACTTTGGACAGAAAAGTGGGATGCCGGCGCAGCTGGACCTTGTCCTTGTAGAACACTGTATACGGCGGCTCTGACATGAGCGCCCTGATCTCGGACACCCACCATGCCAACGTTAAAGCAACCAAGGACACCCTGCAGGAAAGGAGCTGGAGGAAGCAGGAAGCTAGGGGTTCAAAAGGAGGGCCTATAAGCAGGGGCGGCTCTAGACATTTCGCTGCCCCAAGTATGGCGTCATGCCGCGGGGGGCCCTCTGCTGCTCGCCGGTCCCGCGGCTCCGGTGGACCTCCCGCAGGCGTGCCTACAGAAGGTCTTCTGGGCCCCTCCACAGGCACGCCTGCGGGAGGTCCACCAGAGCCGCAGGACCAGCGGACCCTCCGCAGGCATGCCGCCGTAGGCACCCTGCCTGCCGCCCTCCCGGCGACCCGCAGAGCGCCCCCCGCGGCATGCCGCCCCAAGCACGCGCTTGGCGTGCTGGGGCCTGGAGCCGCCCTTGCCTATAAGTTTCAAGAGCACCAGATTCAGGTCCCACAGGGGAACCGGGTCTCGGACGTGCGGGTACAGGTGCTCTAGACCAGGCCTGCACAACATAGTGCCCGCGGGCTGCATGTGGCCCGTGTGGGCTCACTGTGTGGCCCACGAGGGGGGTGGGTGGGTGTAGGCTAGCCAACGGCTGGCCGGTTGTCTGGCTGGCTGGCAGCGGGGGAGGGGGGCTGAAGAGGCGAGCGAGGGGGCAGGTGAGCTGGCGGCGGGGGGGGACTGAGGAGGCGAGTGGGCAGCAGGCAGGTGAGCTGGTGGCGGGGGGGGCTGAGGAGGCGAGTGGGTGGGGAGGCAGGTGAGCTGGCGGCGGGGGGGGCTGAGGAGGCGAGTGGGTGGGGAGGCAGGTGAGCTGGCGGTGGGGGGGGCTGAGGTGGTGAGTGGGCAGGGGGCAGGTGAGCCAGTGGCGAGGGTGGGGAGCTGAGGACGCAAGTGGGCAGGGGTGCAGGTGAGCCAGCAGTGGGGGAGAGGGGGCTGAGGAGGCGAGCAGGTGGGGGGGCCAGTGAGCCGGCGGCGGGGGAGGGGGGGCTGAGGAGGCGAGCAGGGGGGCGGGGGGGGAATTGGAAAAGGGAAATGGCAGAATGCCCCCGACGGTCCCAAATGTTCAAGTAACTGCCCCAGGGAAGTAAAGAAAACTGGGTCATTAAGGCTTGACAGTCTCTGAGGGGAATCACTGCTAAGCCCCAGGACCAGACAGGCTGCTGTGTTTGGATCAGGGGTTCTTCAACTTTTTCATAGTGTGAAAAACTAGTTAATGCAGGAACTGCCTCATGGGTTCATGTGCCTGTCGTCACTGCAGCAACTGTTTCCATGGAAAAGCCACCTTAGGAGGACGTTTAAATGTATATTTAGCTTCTTTCTATCTCACAGTCAGAAGAAGCTGGCCCCATGTGCACACACCCAGCTCTTTGGACTCAATCCCACCACACTTTGGGATCCTGTGCAGCCGAGTCTGTCCCCAGCAGTGCAAAGGCAAAGTGAGGACAGGATCAAATCAAATGTCTATCCTCGCGTTAGAGAAGAGAGAACTATGACATACTGCACATAAATCCGAACCACTTCATTAGCTGAAGAGTTAAGCTGTAAATTTTAGAGTCCAGTTAAAAGCCCATCAACAAATCTCACTTACAAATACTCGACAGCTTCCCTAAAAACCCAAAGGCAGGACAGTCTAGAAATGAACAGTTCAGGGATCCAACCCCACAGCCATATCATTCTTCCCTGTTCCTCACCATCTCGCCTGCCCTGCCCTGCCCCCAAGAATCCTAGCCACATCCCACCCAATCCAGGCCCCCACCTCTTCCTCTGCAGAGCAGAGGCCATAGAGCCAGGACTCAGCAGAAGGGCAATTTAAATAATTTTACAGAGTCAGTGTTATAAACATGACAGAGGTATTTGTGATCCCCCAGCTATTCCCCAGTAACACCCAGAGGCCCCCGTCCAACTCCGCCAGACACCTGGTGTTTGGGGCCAAGCCATTTTGGGGTTAGGAAGCTAGGAAAATGTTCAGAAAGGGAATGAAGGATATTTGTGAAATACCTTAATTGCAAAACCCCTTTTCTGAAGGTTACCAAACCTCCCAGACAAATCCTACCTGGCCTAGGAGAGCTCAGGGGATCTGGTAATCTTTTGGAGAAGTTACACGGAAGTTAAAAATGGATCTTAGTTGTAAGTTAGGATCAGTCTGAACTATGGAGTGGCTACCACTGGCCCATTACATCCGGGTGAGTGAGCAGCACTGGGCCTGATCTGGTCTGGCTCCCATCCCCTCTCCAAGGGTTGCAGCTGTCTGGAGGTGTAATAATAAAATAATTGGAGATATACCAATCTCCTAGAGCTGGAAGGGACCTTGAAAAGTCATCGAGTCCAGCCCCCTGCCTTCACTAGCAGGACCAATTTTTGCCCCAGATCCCTAAGTGGCCCCCTCAAGGATTGAACTCACAACTCTGGGTTTAGCAGGCCAATGCTGTCTTCCACGCCTTCCTCATTCACACCTCATTCATTCAACAGGGCAATCAGTTACAAAGTGGGGGGAAGCAAAAGAAATTTTTCTTTTACCTTAATTATACTACCTCAGGGGCCCACTATAACATATTGCCAAGGTTCAATACAGAGTCATATAAAAGTTATACAAAAATGCATAATGCTGAGATTTATCTACAACTGCATTGATTGACTGCTGTGTGCAGTAATATAGTGACCCCTGGGTCTTTGAATGAGGCTTTATACTGGGGGCGGGCAAGAAAGCAAGCAGCGAGTTGGAGGTGGGGAGGTGGGCAAGGGGCAGGTGAGTAAAGAGGCAAGCAGTGAGCCAGCAGGGGTTCTAGGGGCAGGCATGGGGGTTTCTGGCAGGGGAGGGAGAAGGTGAAAGGAGGCAAGTGGCAGGTGGGGGACCGACTAGGAGGGACGCAGCAAGCCAGCGGTGAGGCTAGGGGGTGAAGAGGGGTGTGATGGTGGGGCCAAGTGGGGTGGGGGTGGGTCCTATTTTACTGCTGTGATCTGGTCACCCTATATGCGCCATTTCTTTCCCCCTTTACACTACAGGCTTCCACACACTGTCAGTGCCTTCCTAGTGTGCCATACACCGTGAGATATCTCTTCTCTTTGTGTGTGACAGTGAGTGTTTCCCTTGTGTGTGAATTTATTCAACAAAATCTTGAGCTTCATAATGGATACCATGAGTGAAAAGAAAAAGAGAAAAATAGAATCAGAGCACAGAGTTTTCAGGATTGAATGGATGAATAAATACTTATGTACTCTTTCCAAAATACTGTGCCTCGTGTGTCGTGAAATGTTAGCCATTCCGAAAGAATACAACCTTCAGCAGCACTTTGAAACTAAACATCCCAATCTCGTCAAACTGAACCCAAATGAAAAAATAATGAAAGCAGCCAGTTTAGTGAAAAACCTTAGGGGAGAACAGCAAATTTTCAAGAAAGTGAGCACTGAGAACGATACGGTTACTAAAGTAAGCTTTCAAATTTCTAAGGAAATCGCTGCTGCTGGGAAATGCTTCACAGAAGGCGAGTTTTTAAAAAAGTGTATGTTGATTGCTGTATCTGAGTTATGTCCAGAAAAGAGGGGAATATTTGAGAAAGTCAGTCTATCACACATGACTGTACAGAGAAGAATAGCTGACATTTCTACCAATCTAAGTGATCAGTTAAAGCAGAGTCAGTGATTTCTGCTTTTACTCCCCAGCTATGGATGAAAGCACTGATTTAAAAGACTTCTTATTTTTATTAGATGTATTGATAAAAACTTTGAAATTACTGAAGAACTTGCTGGCATGTGCTCCATGACAGGTCGCACAGCCAGAAAAGAAATCTCCAGTGAAGTGATAAAATGCATGAATGATAAGTCAGGATTAGATTTCACAAACTTGGTGGCCATTTGTACTGATGGTGCTCCAGCTATGTGCGGAAAAAATGTTGGAGCAGTTACTCTTCTTGAAGGATTTATCGGGAGACAAATAACCAAACATCACTGCATTATACATCAGCAGGTTTTGTGTAGCAAAGTCTTAAAATCTGAGCATGTAATGTCAGTGGTAGTTTCCATTGTAAACTATATCCGCTCTAGAGGACTAAAACATAGGACGTTTCAAGCCTTTCTTAAAGGGGTAGATGCCGAATGCAGCAACTTAATCTACCATACAGAAGTGAGGTGGTTGAGTCAAGGAAGAGTGCTCAAGCGTTTCGTTGCTTTGAAAGAGGAGGTAGCAAAATTCCTAGAAAATGGCCCAATAAAATTCCCAGAGCTTGAAAATGAGTCCTGGAATCAAGATCTCTTTTTCTTTTGTGATAGTACAGCACACCTGAATGATCTCAACATTCAACTTCAGGGAAAAAATCAACTTCTATTTCAAATGTGTGCAGCAGTGAAAGCTTTCAAAATGAAATTGAAACTTTACAGAAGTCAGCTGTCAAAAGGTGAAATGTGTCACTTTCCCACTTGTGCACAGCATATCCCTCAGCACAAACACGCCGAGTTAGGAGAAAAATACGCAAAGCACATCAATCTTTTGACTGAAGAATTTGACAGAAGACTTACTTTGTCTAAAGAAGAAGACATCCAGTTGAAGCTGATTGAAGATCCCTTTTCTGTGGATCCAGAGGAAGTGCCACTAGATTTGCAGTTGGAGGTTATTGAACTTCAATGTTTGGCAGTTTACCAAAATAAACACAGAGAAAGCAGCCTGCGGCCTTTTACAAAAGTCTGGACGATGAAAAATACAAGAATCTTACTGAAGTTGCACTGAAAACGTTCAGCATTTTTGGAAGCACTTATATATGTGAACAAATATTTTCCATCATGAACATGAATAAAAACAAGCAATGTTCTTCTCTGACTGATGACCATTTGGAAGACGTTATGAAAATATCCACTTCAACTATGACCCCCGAATACGACAAGCTTGTTGTCAAAAAGAAATGTAATATCTCTCATTAAATTTGCAAGGTAATTATGAAAAGTACAAATGTTTTCTTTCAATGGAATAGCTGTTTTTCATTTTTCCATGATTCATAAAAATTTTTTAAAAAGTCTTTGCTTTAATTGAAAAATTCTTAAAGTATCACCCCACCCCCAAAAACCCCTTCCTTTTCAGCCCACAGCTGTTTCGGCGGGGCGGCGCTGGAGAAGGAGGGTTTGTTTCCGCGGGGTGGGCAGCACTGGGGGGCGGTGTTGTGTTTTGGGAGGGGCTGGGGGGAGTGGTGTTTCAGCGGTGCTGGGCGGGGGGTCAGCCCTCAGCTGTTTTCTTTGGAGTAATATGGCCCTCGCCGCTTTTCGAGTTGTGTGGGCTGCTCTAGACCTTTCAGGAATCACACCGTCATGGGATGGGCAAAGACAGACCTGCCCTGAAGTGGAGGGTGGAATGCAGAAATGGCTGCCAGGTGCACCTTGACCGAAGACAGCAACAAGCCCTGAAGCTTTAGATGCAGCAAATAGTCCAGAATGTCCTGCAACAAGACCTCCTCAGGACTAATATGCTTGTCCAATGTCCAACATGTAAAGCACTTCCACTTGACCACATTGGTAACCCTGCTGGAAGGCTTCCTGCTGCCCAGCAGGACCTGTTGGACTGCTGCTGAGCACCTTTGTTCATCTGAGACAGCAGATCCAGACGGAGAGGTAACTGCAGCAGGCTGGCCACCGAAAGACTCAGCAGCACGTCAAACCACTGCTGGTGAGGTCACGCCAGGGCAATGAGAATGACCCACATTCTGTCTTGCTTCACCTTTAGCAGGACTCTGTGGATAAGCAGCAGTGGCAGAAAGGTGTACATCAGTGCTCCCGACCACGGGATCAGGAAGGCATCCGACAGGAAACCCTCGTCCCCACCGTACAGGGAGCAGAACACATGGTACTTCCTGTTCTGTCTGGATGCAAACAGGTCCACCTAGGGAGTCTCCAACCGTCAGAAGATAAAGTTGACCACCTTCAGATGGAGGGTCCACTCGTGGCGAGAGGAGAAGGTCCTGCTGAGGTGATCTGCCAGGACATTCCTGGTTCCTGGTAAGTGAGCAGCCACCACATGGATGGCATTCTGCACACAAAGGTCCCAGAGGCTGAGCGTCTCTTAACACAGGGCCAAGGACCTGGCACCGCCCTGCCTGTTGATACAATACATTGCAGCTGTGTTGTCCGTGAGTACCTGCACCACCTTGCCTTTCAGGTGGGGCAAAAACGCCTGACAAGCCAGGCGCACCACCTTGAGCTCCCTGACATTGATATGAAGAGCTAAGTCGTGCCGCATCCAGTGACCTCGGGTGCTGAGCCCACCCAGGTTAGCTCCCCAGCCCAGTTCTCACATGTCCGACACCAGGGTGAATGATGGTGATGGGGACACAAAGGGAACTCCCTGCAGCACTGACTTGGGGTCTAACCACCAGTTCAAGGATGAGAGGATGTGGTCTGGCACCGTGACCGCTTGGTCTACGGGGTACCTGCTGGGAACATAGACCATTGCTAGCCATGTTTGCAAGGGTCGCAGATGAAGCCAGGCATGCCTCACCACGTATGTGCACACTGCTATGTGCCCATCAGCCGCAGGCAAGTGTGGGCCATGGTGATCGGATGTCTCCTCACGTGGGCAATGAGATCCACCATGGCCTGAAAGCGTGCCTCTGGAAGGAAGGCCCTGGCTTGTGTGGAATTAAGAACCGCTCTAATAAACTCTATGTACTGCACTGGCGTTAACATGGACTTTTCTGTGTTTATTAACAAGCCCAGGTCATTGCAGGTGTAGCGTACCAGATCGAGGCTTCTCTGCATCTGTCCCAGAGACCTGCCCTTGATGAGCCAGTTGTCAAGGTACAGAAAGATCTGGACTCCCCCGACATCTGAGGCAAACCGTTAATGGTGCCATGCATTTTGTGAACACCCTGGCAGCCAAGGACAGGCCAAAGGGTAGCACCATGAACTGGAAGTGGTGCCCTAAAACAATGAAACGCAGGAACCATCTGTGTCCTGGGAATATACAGACATGGAAGTAAGTGTCCTTTAAGTTGAGAGCGGCGTACCAGTCCGCCGGATTTGGGGAGGAGATAATGAAGGCCAGGGAGACCATGCAGAACTTCAACTTCTTGAGAGACTTGTGGAGGCCACGCAGGTCCAGGATGGGTCTGAGGCCCGCCTTGGCCTTTGGGATTAGGAAGTATCAGGAGTAGAATCCTCTTCCTTTCATGTCCCGAGGAACCGCCTCTACAGCCCCCAACTGCAAGAGCTTGTCTACCTCCTGAACTAGGAGTTGCTTGTGAGAGGGTCCCTTAAGAGGGACAGGGAAGCAGGGGGGCAGGAAGGAGGGCTAGCCACAAACTGTAGGGTATAGTCCCGAACTACTATGTCCAGCACCCAGCAGTCCGAGGTAACCTGCGACCAGGCCGAGCAGTAGTAAGAAAGGTGGTTGAGGAAAAGACAGGCAGGAGCCAGCCAGCTGACTGGAGCATCACTCTCAAGTGCACCCTCAAAACAATCACTTTTACACGTACACACCCCCCCGGTGCTTAGTGGGTCCAGGCTGGGCTGGCGAGCGAGAGGAGGAAGGGCGGTGATGACTAAACCCGGTATCCTTTCTCCTTGAAGATCCTTGCCGGGCTTGCCAAGGCCTCGATGGCAGCGGAGGCCGGAATGGCTTTCTGAGAGACTGTGGGGTATGCATGCCCAACGAGTGATGGGTAGCCTTAGTGTCCTTCGACCCGTGTAGCCTGGCATCTATTTGATCGGAGAAGAGCCCAACTCCATCAAAGGGGGATCGTGATTGATCCTGAATTGAGGCCTGCCTCTCCTGGGATAGGCCTGCCGTCTGGAGCCAGGAGCTGCGACTCATAACCACCACCAATAAGATCACCCTCGCTGCTGAGTCCCATGCCATCTGCAGGGGACATCTGGCTGCCGCGATCCCTTCCTCTACCAGGGTACCAAACTCCTGAACCTGACACTCAGGACGGGAATCCTGGAACTTCCAGAGACTGTCCCAGAGATTAAAATTGTATCGGCCGAGCAGGAATTGTAAGCTGGCTGTTGAATACTTTTTTTTGCCAAATAAATCAAGTTTCTTGGTTTCCTTGTTTTTGAGGGTAGACGAGGTGGGGACCTGCTTGTCCTTCTCGTTGGGGGAGCGTGGGTATACGAGTACTCAAAACCTTTGGCCAACACAAAGTACTTTTTCTCGGCCCATTTCAAGGTGGGTAGGATAGAGGATGGGGTCTACCATAAAGCCTTAGCAATCTTGAGGACCCCATCATGTACAGGTAGGGCAATCCGGGCAGGCATGGAGACCGAGAGGACTGTGAAAAGGGTGTCCTCCTGCTCTGCCATCTCCTGCACTTCCAGCCACAATTTTTTGGCCACCCATCTGAGAAGGGCTTGGTGTTCTTTAAAGTCATCCGGGGAGCTGGCCTTGGACGGTCCCGCGACTGCCTTGTCCGGGGAAGAGGAGGAGGCCCTGGCCGCTGGTGGAGGTGCTGAGGGCTCAGCAGCCACTGGAGAGAGGGGTTTGGGATAGGGCACCAGATCCTCCACCCAAACCTCGGAGCGAGCTTCTGGTAGTGGGTCCGATGCCAGTGGGGCCATCAACCTTCACTGCAAAGGGGGCAATGTCAACACCGGGATGCCCCATGCTCCCCTACATGACCACTGTGTTGGCCACTGGCCTTGCTGCCACTGCACTGTCATGGACAGCAGAGCAGTTTCTAGTGCCCAATCCTGTCACTGGGTGATGGGTTCAACTGGGTGTCCACGCCAGAGGAACCACTCTCTGGTGACCAGGGAGGAGCCGTCGACGCCTGGGTCTGCTTGCTGGTTGTGGCTACCAATGAGTGCTGACCAGGCGTAAGCGACCGGCGGCTATACCGGGGAGGACGGTCCTGGTGCCGGGAAGATCAGTGTCGGGGGAAAGGTGCCGCAGAGACCGGTAACGTAAGGGGGAACGGTCCCACAGTGACAGCGATTGAGGCCGTCTAGACGCAGATCGGCGAGAGGGACAAAGGCATCAATCATAATATGAGGAGCGTCGACCCTGCACTCAGGAATAACGTCTCAGTGTCCGGGGGAGAGTTTGGGTGACCGGCGGCGCAGTTGCAACCTGCCACAGGATTGCTTGGCTGGTGACCTATGGTTCTCCCCCGCCCCCAGAGGGGGTCTTAACACTGGCTTTCCCCCTCAGGGAGCTTTAGCCTGGTCCTGTGGCACCAGAGACATCATATTAGCAGGTGGAGACCTGTGCTCTCTCTGTGCCTGGGCTTAGGATGACAGCGGTGCAGGCAGGGTGGCGGGTCTCATACCACTCACCAGAGTCGGTGACGGACCTTTAAGAGGGCTAAGAGCCCCAGCCGCAGAGGCACGCTCGCGCTGCTCCGGAGAAGGCTGGCGGACAGGCCCAGTCCCTTTATCAGATGACCCCGGGATCTTCTTGCTCGGCACCGGCGAGCGCTTCTTCGCCTTCTTCTTTGGCACTGACAACAGCGAACGGTGTCGAGAGGACCCAGGCACTGGCAGCGCACTGCGCACGGAGGCCGAAGTACTCGATGCAGCCTGCACAGAGGGCTCAGAAGCCGGGCAGAGAGCAGACTCCATCAGGAGAGCTCTGAGGCGAATGTCCCTCTCCTTCTGAGTGCAAGACCAAAAGTTCTTACAGATCCGGCAACTCTCCTTGATGTGTGATTCCCCCAAGCACTTAAGGCAGCTGTCGTGGGGGTCACTCAAAGGCATAGGCCTGCCACAGACCGAGCAGGGCTTAAACCCGGGAGCTTGGGGCATGGCCCATTTGGGGCAACGTCCTCTCTGGGACCTTAACTATCAGCTAACTATGTACTTAACAACTACTTAACACTAACTACAATTGAACAAAGGCCCAAAGGCCCGAAGTCCAATGGAAGAAATTGCTAGCTCTTGACAAGCAGGAGAGGTGGTCTAACTGGCCACCACGGGCAGCAAGAAGGAACTGAGAGGGCGTGGGCCGGCAGCGCCTGATATACTGTGGCATGAGTGCGGCACTCCAGAGGGTGCTACAGCCAGCCCTACGGGTACTGCTAAGGCAAAAATCTCCAACAGTCATGCACGTGGGTACGCACACGCTTAGAATGGAACTGACATGAGCAAGTACTCGAAGAACCTCTGTTCCCAGAGTTAGATCAGTCAGAGAGTGCTTATCTAAGAGCAGCCTACATAGATACATAGTGGCTTAATTGCTTTGCTTCAATATCAGCCTGATCCAAACCCCACTGATGTCAATGGACCCATGTGAGCAAGCAAAGGCTGGATCCTGAAGATGTCAGTTTGCACATTTAAAATGCAATTTTACTGCATCTAAGACAGTAAAGGAACACTGGATCAAGTTCAAATGCTGACACGCACCACTGCTTGGAGAGTGTGACAGAGAAGGTATGCTGGATTTTATATACATTCAGTGCTAGATCCACAAGAAAATTTAGGCACCTAAATCCAAAATTTAGATGCTCAAAACCCCTGCTCAGCTGCTTCCTAACCCTGAAGCAGGGGTGATGGAACAATCTGTATAGTGGGGGTGCTGAGAACCCTTGAATCAAACTGTAAACCCTGCATATGATGGAAACCACTTCAAGCCAGGGGTGCAGCAGCATGCCCGGAACCCCTAGTTCCAGCACGTGCCCTGCAGGGACATAAATTCCCTTGGCACCAATATTTCTGCTAGCAAAATCCCTGAGACTCCTAAATGTCTCTCAGTGGCCATGCGCAGCTGCCTACATCCTGCTGCTGCTGAGCTGCTCTGTGCCTAAGCCACAGTAGAGTTCTCAAACTAAGCATTCCCCTGTCTATCTTGTCTGTGGGGCCCAATGCAGTAGTCATCCTCAGAGGCTGCCTAAGAACATGCTTACAGGATTGGGCCCTGCACAAGGCAGAGCAGAGGAGTTGTTAGAGCATTCACCCAAGATGGGTGAGAACAAGCGTTTGCACCAGATCTACTCCCAACCAACGGGCTACAGGGTGTTCTAGGGTTGGGGCTCTCTCAATGTCTCCCATTGAAGCTGTTCAACTTTGCATGAAACAGTTAAATATGCATTGAAGAAGCAATAGGAACTTGAATCTGGGTCCCCCACATCAGTGCCCTAACTAGCAGGCTATAGAGTCATTTTTCAGTCTCTGGCCCAATGAACGAATGCCAAGGACATCTACTTGAGTGCTGAGTATGTGGCAGGGCGCTCCTCTTCCCCCTCAGTTTTTTGCTACAAAGGACTGCCTTGGTTCATAGCTGTGAATCTTGAGTGAAAGGAGACATCCAACTCCCTTTGAGGGGGTGGGACATAGGCATTTCTTACTGGTTAGCTTAAGCCTCTCTCTGATCAGCTTGCTGCCTTCCATTAATACCTTTCCCAGGCACTAAATTCTCCTTGTGAATTGTACAGGGAGCCTGGGTACCTAACTAAGGGCTGTGGAGTCCACTGGGTGGCAGAGTGCCTAAATGTCAGCTGTTGCAACACTGAATCTAAGTCCACTGTGTAGAATCATAGAATTGTAGGACTGGAAGGGACCTTGAGAGATCTAGTCCAGTCCCTTGCACTCCTGGCAGAACTAAGTATTATCTAGACCAGTGCTTCTCAAAGTGGTGGTCCGCGGACCGGTGCCAGTCCGCAAGCCATCGGTTGCTGGTCCGCGGCGAGTTTCCTCATAAGAGCGTCAAATAGGATAATAATATGGCACCGGTCCCTGGCACATTGGGAAAAAAATTGCCGGTCCCCCACATCAGATAGCTTGAGAAGCACTGTCCTAGATCATTCCTGACAGGAGTTTGTCTAACCTGCTCTTCAAAATCCCCAATGATGGAGATTCCACAACCTCCCTAGGCAATTTATTGCAGTGCTTAACCACCCTGACAGTTAGGAAGTTTTTCCTAATGTACAACCTAAACCTTCCTTGCTGAAATGTAAGTCCATTGCTTCTTGTCCTATCCTCAGAGGTTAAGAAAAACAATTTTTCTCCCTCCTCCTTGTAACAACCTTTTATGTACTTGAAAATTGTTATCATGTCCCCTCTCAGTCTTCTCTTTTCCAGACTAAAAAAACCCAGTTTTTTCAATCTTCCTTCATAGGTCATGTTTTCTAGGTCATTTTTGTTGCTCTTCTCTGGACTTTCTCCAATTTGTCCATATGTTTACTGAAATGGGGCACCCAGAACTGGACACAATACTCCAGTTGAGGCCTAATCAGCATGGAATAGAGCAGAAGAATTACTTCTTGTGTCTTGCTTACAACACGTCTGCTAATACATCCCAGAATGATGTTCGCTTTTTTTGCAACAGCGTTACACTGTTGACTCATATTTAGCTTGTGATCCACTATGTCCCGCAGATCCCTTTCTGCAGTACTCCTTCCTAGGCAGTCATTTCCCATTTTGTTTGTGTGCAACTGATTGTTCCTTCCTAAATGGAGTACTTTGCCTTTGTCCTTAATTAATTTCATCCTATTTACTTCAGACCATATCTCCAGTTTGTCCAGATCATTTTTGAATTTTAATCCTATCCTCCAATGCACTTGCAACCTCTCCCAACTTGGTATCATCCACAAACTTTATAAGTGTACTCTCTCTGCCGTTATCTAAATCATTGATGAAAATATTGAACAGAACCAGACCCAGAACTGATCTCTGCAGGACCCCACTCATTATGTCCTTCCAGCATGACTGTGAACCACTGATAACGACTCTCTGGGAACGGTTTCCCAACCAGTTTTGCACCCACCTTCTGGTAGCACCATCTAGGTTGCATTTCCCTAGATGTAGATCTAGCTTATAGTTTTTAGGGACCGGTAAGTGTATTGAATAAAACAAGAGAAGCTTTAGAATTGTTTTGTTACAGTTCTTTCCTTCTGCTCTCTTATGCACTGTATTCAGACCACTGTGTGCTGTGCCTCTGTCTGGTCTTACAAACTAGTTGGATTGAACCAGCTCCGTATTTGGATGGGAGACCACTAAGGAAAGCTAAGTCAGTGATTTTCAACCTTTATTTGTGAATCCCTACAAAATTTCGAATGGAGGTGCAGACCCCTTTGGAAATCTTAGACATAGTCCAGGGATCTGTGGACCACAGGTTGAAAATCACTGTTCTATCGTAACAACAACCTTTCTCAGACTTCTTAAACATTGTCTCCCCCCTGCCCGGGGTCTGCAGACCACAGGTTGAAAACCACTGCTCTAGGTGAAGCAGGAATGGCGTTAGGCATTCATTATCATCATTCTGAATCTGTATTGAACTAATTCCCCCGCCTAGTATTAGAAGTCAGTATGCTTCGAGACATGCTATTTTTAGATAAGGTGTAAAACAGATGCCCTGACCATGTGTTGTTATTAAAGTCCCATGCCACTTTACTGCTCAGGAGCACAAGTGTTTCTCCCCTTTTGTCATGACCAAATTCCAAACTGAATATCTTACATTTTACCTTCATGAAGTTTCAATTGAATTCAATTTTTGTCATAATTTCCAATCTTAAATTGCTATGTAGTGTTGCTGTGCAAGGTTAAACATAAGCCACATCTCATCCCAGAACAGGCTATATTTCAGTAGTGGAAGAAGCAATTCACATACATGCACATAGAGCTTAGTGCCAAAGACTTTGCCCAGTCTATAGGCAGTATTTACACAAAAGTAACTGAATTTTGGTTGAGCAAGGATTGATTATGGAATTCAGGTTTGGGACCATAGGGCCAGATTTCTTAAAGTATTTAGGTGCCTAAGGAGGAAGATAGGTGCCTAGTGGAATTTTCAAAAGTGCCTAGCCATCTAATGCCCACCTATCTGCACCTTTAGGCACCTAAACACTTTTAAAATTTAGCTCACAGTAAGTGAAGTGCTTTGGGAGGGAGGAGGAAAGGCACAACAAAAATATAAGATTTCATTATTTCAAAACCCTTTTTTGCCACACATGACTGTAGTCAGACAATCTTATAAAAACTTTGGTCACTTCCATTGCATTTGCTGTGACTTTAAGTGAAGTATATATATATATTATTTATTAAACATCCATTATTCGTTGCCTGAATAGATTTGTGTATTTGCGATTTGGCAGCATTTGGAACTATAACTTGTATCGATCTTTCTCATTGTAAGCTCCCAAATAATTCTTAACATTTACTTTAGCTTATTCACCATTCATTCTCTTTACACCACACAATTCCATGGTCTTGTATTATTTAACTCTTTGAGGAACAAGTCTACTGCCTTCACATGGTGCCCTTCATCAGTAGCAAAAAACAAAGATAACGTAGATGGAATCCAGAATTGGAGCTTGAGTTCTTGTCATAAAAAGCAAAAGACAAATACTTAACTCTGTAAAGCATTTGGGTTACAAATTGTATTAAAGATACTATACACAGTAAAGATGTGTTGTATTTGATAGTTAGCTACAGCTATACTACTGAAGTGGTAAGGCACCTCACTTATAACTGACCAAGGTAACAGCTCCAGCATTGTAGATTTTTACCAGTTTCTTTTTGGCTTACCTTATACACTCCACTGATTCTGGCCTAGATTTTAAATCCTGGTCTTTGGCAGCCACTCCAAAATGAATGGGGAACAGTCCCCCAAGAATAATGTCTCCCTTTTTCTGCGCCCTTTGGTTTGGTCCGTAGGCAGAGGTGTTCCAGGTAAACGCCAAGAGAATCAAACAGCAACTATAAAAAGTCATCATTCCTCTTTTCACAAGCGGATTACAGGATGCAAAAGTAAAAAAGATGTAAGAAAATAAATGGATCTAGTAATGTCTGACAAGTATTTCCTCTCCTAAGGCAGCACACTCTGGGTTGGGAGTGCATGTCTGCAGTACAATAAGCCACAAGATGGTAGCCTCAAGACTGGTATTTCTCCTGCAGTCTTCTCCATTGTACACTACTGATCCTACAGTCCTTGATTCTTCAGAACTGACGTGTTATGTGGAGCCCATCTCTGAGACCTTCTGAAAAAAAATGAGATATAAAAAATGACCAAGTACACAAAGAATTGTTCTTTGCACTTTTGTGCAGTACCTTTTAATCATGTACCCCACTGCTTACTGCGTTATGCCTACTCTATTTCAGTTTTCATAGGAGAGCAAGGGTCACCACTCCTTTCAATACGTGGTATAGGCCTGGTTTTCATGGGTTTATCCTACTTCTTCGGCTACTGAAGAGTCCCAAACTCATGACGGTGTTACATCACTACACCTCCACACCACAATGTTGCAACAATAGATGGCAGATATGGGGGGAGGGATAGCTCAGTGGCTTGCATGTTGGCCTGCTAAACCCAAGGTTGTGAGTTCAATCCTTGAGAAGGCCATTTAAGGATGTGGGGGAAAAATCTGTCTGGGGATTGGTCCTGCTTTGAGATAATCTCCTGAGGTCCCTTCCAACCTTGATATTCTATGACATGCAGCATATGAAACATCAATGGAAATTCTGAATGCATAGCAGCACCAGTCCTAGCTAGACACTTACCAGTGCAAAATTATACAGGGTCCCATGCATTCAAGAGTAGCCCTGCTTTGTCAGATTCCCCTTCCCAGGACACATCCAGCCTTTCCTCCACACAAAAGCCCATAACAACTCACTCCTACTTTGAAAAATGAATCTTTGGGCTCCACCTCTTCTAGTTGCTGAGATGCTCCCTGCCCCACTTCTAGTTTATGAAATCTACATGACAATCCCCAATCCCTTAACAACAAGTCCCCTGGACCCTCTCAGCTGCCAAATTCTCCCACCCACCCCCAGATGTGCTAAGTGGGTTACAGAAGTCTGCCTGAAGATGTGTCTTACTTCACAATGAGCCTTGCAAAACCTAGAGTCAGCCCTATATAAACAGTGCACAGGGTGGTAACTGGGGATCAGGGTGGCAGATTACATCCCATTTAGGATAGGAGAGATGACATAAAGCAAGTAGAGAATGGGAAACCCTATTTAAGTAAAGTAAGAACCAATCTACACCTTGGCCCAAAACTCAAACCAAACATATCTGATACTCAAAGAAATATGGTAAACTGTTTGGCTAGGGTTTTCCACTCCATTTTCACACAGTCCTTACCACCTTCTTGTTTGGGCCAGATTCCTTTCTCCCCAGCAGAAAGAAGCTAACAAAAAAATCTTTTCTCACAAGCCTTGCCACCCAAAATGGCTTGGAAAACCATGTGGAATCAGGATACTTCTCCAAGATGAACCTCTGAGTCTTCTGAGGTTCACTGATCATACCATTCCTGGTTTAGTTACTAATCCTGCTTTGAGGCCTGCATCCTGTTGGGAAGCTAAATATTATATCTCATCTGTGTTCAGAAGAGTTCCTTCTGTAACATATTAACAGACCTCCTAAGTTAAGAGGTGGCTTAATCACAGTCTGCACATATGTACATGTGGGAAAAAATCTGCTAATGGAAAGCTCTTCAATCTAGCAAAAGTATAACAAGATGCAAGGTCTGGAAGCTGAAGCTAGACAAATTCAGATTAGAAGCAAGGTGCACATTTTTAACAAGGTAATCAACCATTGGAGCAATGTACCATGGGTTGTGGTAGATTCTTCATCAATTAACATTTTAAAATTAAGATTGGATGTATTTCTACAAGATGTGATCTAGTTCAAACAGGAATTAATTCAAGGAAGCTCTGTGGCTTGTGTTGTGCAGGAAGTCAGACTAGATGATCACAGCGATTCCTCCTGGCCTTATAATCTATGAATCTCTAAGTGTCATGGACATTGTGTGAGACACATTTGGAAGTTCTTCATACATTCTCAATAAATTGTTTTTCTCAGGAAACAATAACAGACAGTGGAAGAGCTGAGAGTAAAGCTCAGGGACTCTAGGTTTGTAGTTCTGTGCACAAAGACTTGAGGGAGAAACTCTCTTGTTATGCACATATACACAGAGGCACACACACGTACACACATAGTCATACACACAAACTCCTGTGCCCCCTGCACCTTTTTGTTTCTCACCCACTCTCCAAAATGTTGCCAGATGGCCTTTCATTTGTCCTTGTTTTCATGTATTGCTTGGTTTAGGTCTTCCATGTCCCTGCACAGGATCTAAAAGCCAGGCCTAGTATCATAGGGAATTGTGATACTACTGTGGGTTTGGGTTATCTCCCTTTTGTGTTTTTCCTTAGTTTTTCCTCCCATTTCTCACCACCATGGCTAGGCCACAACTCTCTCCCTGATAGGAAAGGCACATGATTCTGCCTTCTTAAACCAGCTGCTGGTTGGAGTGGGGAGAGAAGGTTTCCTTTAGCCGCCTCACAAATGTTTATGGTCAGGTTGCCAAGCTGTTCTCCCAAACCCTAGGTCCCCAGGTGCTTGAGGTGGCTGAAGTCACACCAGGAAATCTGCTGCACCTCTGAGTGAAGAAGTTGGTACTAAACCTTCTCTACACCTATACCCTGATATGGGACTTGGAGCAAGTGCTCTTCTATCAGCAGGCATCTGATTTCCTAGGTACCCTGGATCATTGTTAGTTAGAGCTGGTCAAAAACTTTCCACCAGAACTTTCTGACTCAACAAAATCAAAATGTTTTGCAGGAATGTCATGATTTTGTCAAAAATTTCAATGAAAAATTATCAAAACACTTTCAATAAGGTCAAAGAGCTTCATTTCAACTTCATTGTTTCAATTGTTACATTCAAAGCATTTCAACCTTGTCAAAATGAAACTATTTTTATAAACAATTTCACTAATTCTGAAGTTACGTTTTTCAGAATTTTCATTTCACAGGAAATGTCAAAATGTTGACTTTTTGTTTAAATGTTTCATTTAATTTTCAAGTTTGTTTTTACCTTTTGATTTTAAATAAAACTGAAGTAAAATTCAAAACAATCAAGCATTTCACAATGAAAATCAAAACATTTCATTTTGAAAAAAAATGATCTATCTCTAATGGTGGGGTCCTGGGAAATGAACTCCCTCATAGGAACATAGAATATCAAGGTTGGAAGGTACCTCAGGAGGTCATCTAGTCCAACCCGCTGCTCAAAGCAGGACTGATCCCCCCGCTTGATTTTTGCCCCAGATCCCTAAATGGCCCCCTCAAGGATTGAACTCACAGCCCTGGGCTTAGCAGGCCAATGCTCAAACCACTGAACTATCCCTCTCCCTGGAGGTGGCTAGAGCTTCTTTCTGACTCTAGCCTAGTTCTCAGAAACCCTCCATCTAATGCACAACAGCAAATCCCTGGGAATCTATAAACTGACCATTGAGTCATATGGGCTGAGACAGGGACACACATTCCAGAAGGCTAGTACAGATACAACCCAACATACAGTCATGGCATAAACACAAGCCTGAGAGATGATACAGGAACACAAGGAATAAGGAAAAGGATGGAAGAACAGGATGATGAATGGAAATGTTTTGTTTGAACCAGCAGGTACAAGGTGTAGGGTCGGTAATTAAACACACCAGGAGTGTAATATGTAACTTGTTTGTATCAATGTATAAAAAAGAATTCATAGGAGGGACATTTTTTATCCAGACGAGAGGGGCACTGGAAAGTCCCACCACTGACTCATCTGAGTCCATTGTAACAGGCACACATGTTAGTGCTCCCGTAGAGTATACCAGGCACTTGGATCATGCTTTATTGCCAATAAACCTGATCAAGCACCTTCACCACTGAACTGAGTCTGTGGTCTTTCTCGGTAATACTATCGAAGTCTGCTGAGCCAGCTTCCTACACAAGGCAGGGACAGCATATGGAGAGAGCACACACGCACACCAACTGACAACAGCGAGGGCCAAAGAAAAGTGAGAGGCAGACCAGCCGAAAGTCCCTGGGTGAAGATAACAGGGGGAAAGATGGGGGCAAAATCCAGGGAGTGGTCTACTATAGACCAGCTAATCAGGAAGAGCAGGTGGATAAGGCATTTCTAGAACAAATAACAGAAACATCAAAAACACAAACATCTGATAGCAATGGGAGACTTTAACTACTAAGAGATCTGTTGGAAAAGTAATATGGCAACACACAAAATTTCCAATAAGTTCTTGGAATGTGTTGGGGACAACTTCTTGTTTCAGACAGTGGAGGAAGTAACCCTGGGGAAACCATTTTAGACTTGATTCAAATAGGGAGGAATTTGTTGCCAGTCCAGACGCTGAAGGCAATTTGAATAAAAGGGATGATGAAAAGATATATTTCATGATTCTAAGGAAAGGAATGAGTGAGAGCAGCAGAATAAGGACAATCAACATGAAAAAGCAGACTTTAGTAAACTCATAGAACTGGCAGGTAAAGTCCCATGGGAAGAAAATCCAAGGGAAAAAGGAATTCAGGAGAACTGGCAGTTTTTCAAAGAGAAAATATGAAAGGCATAAAAGCAAACTATGCTGATGCAAAAGAATGTCCATCAGGAGTTCTTTAATGACCTGAAAATCAATAAAGAATCCTATAAAGAGTGGAAACATGGACAAGTTGCTAAGGATGAATATAAAAGAATACTGCAAGCACGTAGAGAAAAAAATCAGAAAGACTACATTATAAAATGATTTAAACCTAACAAGGGACAAAAAAGTTAATAATAAAAAGTTCTATAAATACATTAAGAGCAACAGCAAGATTAAGGAAAGTGTAGGTACCTTACCTAGCAGGAAAGGAGTGCTAATAACTGATGACATCAAGAAGGCTGAGGTGTTTAATACATATTTTGCTTCAGTTGTCACTAAAAAGGTTAACGGTGGCCAGATGCTTAACAAAGTTAATATTAACAAGAAGGAGGAAAGAACACAATCCAGAACAGGGAAAGAACAGATTAAAGCAGGGGTTGGCACCCTTCGACACGTGGCCGATCAGGGTAATCCGCTGGCTGACACGTCTCACAGCTCCCATTGGCTGGGAACAGGAAACCGCAGCCACTGGAAGCTGCAGGGGGCCATGCCTGCGGACAGTCAACGTAAACAAAATGTCTCATGGCCTGCCAGCATATTACCCTGATGGGCCGCATGCGAAGGTTGCCGAACCCTGGATTAAAGAATATTTAGATACATTTGATGTATTCAAGTCAGCAGGGCCTGACAAAATTCACCTTAGGGTACTTAAGGACCTAGCGGAAGCAATTTTGGAACCATTAGCAATTATCTTTGAGAACTCCTGGAGGACGAGTGAGATCCCAGAAGACTCAAGAAGGGAAAACATAGTACCTACCTTTAAAAGGGGGAACAAAGACAGAACAGTCATCTTACTTTTTGTATCTTACTTTTTGTTCCAGGTACCAGAACAAATTATGAAACAATCACTTTATAAACACTGAGAGGATAATAGGTTTATAAGGAATAGCCCATATAGATTTGTCAAGAACAAATCATGCCTAACTTATTTCTTTCTTTGACAGGGTTACTGGACTAGTGGATGGGGGGAACCCATGATATATCTTGATTTTAGAAAGGCTTTTTGACTCAGTCCCACATGACATTCTTATAGGCAAATTAGGGAAACATGGTCTACATGAAATTACTATAAGGTGGATGCACAACTGGTTGAAAGATTGTATTCAAACAGCAGTTGTCAATGGTTTGCTGTCAAAAAGGGAGGGATGCTGCAGGCGTCTGTCCTGGGTCCAGTACTATTCAACATTTTCATTAATGACCTGGCTAATGGAGAAAAGAGTGTGCTTATAAAATTTGCAGATGATACAAAGATGAGAGGGATTGCAAGCACTTCGAAGACAGGATTAGAATTCAAAATGATCTTGACAAATTGGAGACTTGGTCTGAAATCAACAAGATGAAATTCAACAAACTATTACTTTTAGAAAGGAAAAATCAAGTGCAGAGATACAAAATGTGGAATAACTCTATGCAAGAGTACTGCTGAAAAGGATCTGGGGATTATAGTGGATCACAAATTAAATATTAGCCAACAATGTGATGTAATCCCGAAAAAGGCTAATATCTTTCTGGGGTATATTAAGAAAAATGTCAGAAATAAAATACGTGAGGTAACTGTCCTGCTCTACTCAGCACTACTAAGGTCTCTGCTGGAATACTGTGTCTAGTTTTGGATGTCACACTTTTGGAAAGCTGTGGAAAAATTGGAGAGTGTCCAAAGGGGAGCAACAAAAATGATCAAAGAAAACCTGACCTAGGAAGAAAGGTTAAACAAACTGAGCATGTTTAGTCTTGAGACAAGAAGACTGAGTGAGGACCCAATAACAGTCTTCAAATATGTTGAGGGTTGTTATAGAGGATGGTGATCAATTGTTCTTCATGTTCATTGAAGGGAGGATAAGAAGTAACCCACCTGATATGCAGCAAGGGATGTTTAGGTTAGATATTAGGAAAAACTTTCCAACTACAGTATAAAGGTAGTTAATCTCTGGAATAGCTTAACCTTCCAAGGGGTATTGTGGAATCCCTCTCAGAGGTTTTCAAGAACAGGTTGGACAAAGACCTGCCAGGGATGGTCTACGTAAACTTGGTCCTGCTTCAATGCAGACGAATGGATTCTCGATTTCCCTTCCAGCCCTAAATTTTTATGACGTTGTGTTCTGAGACATCCTCAGTCTAGACTTTCTCACTGTGTGGACCAGGTCACTGGGGAGCTGTGTACTCCCCCATTCATGCACAAAGACTGTGCTTTCACTGCTGCTTAAGAAAGTGCTTTTGTGCCCTAAGTTATTAGTATTCTTCCTGTGCATGGACTTTAAAGTCATAAGGAGGGCAATCTTGCTGCAGCAGAAGTCTATGATGATAGTAGTGACTCACCTTAACCAGACCTACTCTGTCCCAGACTGACTATATTTGACAACTTATTCCAACTGGTCTCAGACCTTCTCCAGCCTGCAACTAGGGATGGTCTTTTCCCTCACCTGTCTGGCCCTTGGCTAGGAGGATCATGTTTATCTTTTGGGAAAGTTGCTTGGGTCTGGCTTTGAGATCCACTTTGCAGGGTTCTTCTCAGTGGCATTCTGTTCTGCAGCTGCTTGCTTAAGCTCAACCAGACCCTGTCATCAGGAATGCCCTCTGTCCAACCAACTATTCCACTGCCATCAAGCCCTTCCTCTATCTCTTCTATCAACGGCTGATGAGGTTAGTGCTCAGAGAGAAAGCTGGTGCTGTCAGTGTATGCTGATGACATCATCATTGCAACCAGGGACTCAGAAGAGCTGGTGACAATGAATACCCAGGCTAATCTCTAGAGCAGTATTTCTCACTCTTTGCAGGTTGGTGGCTCCTGTTCAAAGTCAAACATTTTCACAATCCTTTACATTATAAAAGTATGAGTAAAAACATGTATCAATTATAACAATGATACGCCTGTAGAATTTGTGTGTTCTGAGAAGTTGACAGGAAATACTTGAACAGATTTTCTTTGCTTTAAACTGTAATGAAATGTTCACTGCTTTGCAACTTCCCTGAATTGCATTTCATAACCTCCCTGGAGGTCGAAACACTGCTCCAGAAGAAAGTCCTGGATTACTCCTAGCAGGCCTGGTCTGTGTTTGAAGTCTTCTGTGGTCACTGAAGTTTAGAGCTTTCTGCTTCTGCACAGCCCTGTCTTCTTGGCCTTCCAGATATCCCTCATTCTCCACCTGAGCAGGCTGCATCCTATCCAGTCATTTCTCCTTCCAGCCCCACCCATGGAACACCTTCATAGAATCATAGAATATCAGGGTTGGAAGTGATCTCAGGAGGTCATCTAGTTCAACCCCCTGCTCAAAGCATGCTTGTGCTCCGTACCATCCACTCTCTCACTCCTGTGTCCTGCCCAGACACCATGTGGCAGGATCCTCAGTGGGAGAGTGTATTCTCTAGCTTTTTTCTGTAAGATGCCAGGGATCTGAGTTAGTAGCTCCTTCATGGAGGCATGAGCATGGGCATGTTGCTGGTGAACTTCATAAATTCCCCTGATACCTACCAGTGTTGTGTGCACAGGGAAACTGTGCCACATGCTTATCTTCAGTGCACCAGGCTGCAACCCTTTACTACACTTTTAAAAACAATGCATGTGGAACTCATTGCCACATGCTATCACTCAGTCCAAGAGCATGACAAGATTTTTAAAAGGATTAGATTTAAATACAGATAATGATAACCTGATAACACGAGATAGAGTGAAAATATAAATGTCATGGCATAAGCCAAGTACAGATGTACAGATGTATGGGGTCTCTTGCATCTTCCTCTGAATAATCTGGAACTGGCCCTTATCAGACACTGGACTAGATGTGGCCCTCATCTGAACTGGTATGTATCTAAATGAGGTGAATTATGCAAATAAAACATTTTTCCCTGAGGAAATAGATTGGAGGCCAGATTTACAAAGGTATTTAGGTGCTTAAAGATGTATATAGGTGCCTAGTGGGATTTACAGAAGCACCTAAGCAGGGCAGGCACCTAACTCCCATTCACTTCTTATGCACTACTGAAAATCTCACTAGGCACCTATCTGAATCTATAGGTACATAAATGCCTGTGTAAATCTGGCTCCGAGATTCCCCAACTCACTTTATACAATCCACAATAGTTATCAAATATTTTCAGTCACAGACAGAGAGAGGGTTTGTAAACACTGGTGTACAGATGCAAAGCTCTTGCTTCTTGCCAGCACCCTGAACTAGCCAGCCCCTCCACCCTCTGTCATCTTTTGTTATCACAGATCTTCCTTGGGCTCTATTTCCCTTAATTTCATTAAGAATGTCGGTCTCTTCCTTATTAATGACAACTTTTTAGAGTCAGCGGTTGAATTATCCACTAATGCATGCCTGCAGTCATCAAAATTTATCAAAGGATAGGGTGGAAATTGTGCTATTAGTATAAATAATTTTGTTCCTGTGGTTTCAACACACAAATTAAAAGATCAGATTACTAAGTGATTGAATTGAGCAGAAGGCTCTGTATCTATTTCTACTTCCGTTCTTTAGCAAATATTTGTTACACTCTAAACTTTATTCCCTAATAGAAAGCAAATATTTATATTGCAAACTCTTCACAACTGAGATCTTGTCTTTCTACGTTTGCCTCACACACAGAGCTGGTTAAGATTTTTTTGTGAAGAATTAAAAAAATATCTTTAATGTTTTCAATTCAATTTTTTTTAAACAGTCTTATTCTTCATTTTCCATTTTTATCAAAGTATTTTTTCTGTTTTGTACATACAGCCTTTTGGGGTTTTGGACTCCACAGGAAGGAGAAATAAAATGTCAGCCATTTTGCCTGAACTCCTGTGGTGGGAATTAAGGAGGTTTCAGAGAGAGAGAAAGATGGAGGGCAATGTAAGAGGGAGATGAAGAGGGTCCTGTGCAGGCAGACACAGAATCAGGGGAGGGACCATAGGGAAGAACAAAAGAAATCATAGCAGTGGCATAGGTCTTTTACTAGAAAGGATCTAACATTTTTAATAACGATGCAGAAAAGGTCAATAAATATTTTCTGTTCTCTACTCGGAAGATGCTGGATGATGTTTTTACATCTTACCTAGAAGAGAAAGTATTTCATAAACAAACAGTAACTAGGCAGGATTTTAAACAGCAATCTAAAGTTAAACTGCTTAAAAACTGCAGAACCAGGTAATTTGCACCAAATTGTTTTAAAATAATTGGCTGAGGAGCTCTCAGAGCCACTGCTGTTGATTAGTGAACAAATCTCAGAATACTGGGGAAGTTCCAGAGGTATTGGAAAAAGCTAATATTTTGCCAGTATTTAAAAACAGTACACAGGAGTGCCTGGAGAACTACAAGCCAATTAGCTGATCCAGATTGCAATCAGTAAAGAATAAAAGGATGATACAAAAACTAATGCCAATCAATGTGGTTCTGTGAAAACTAGGTCTGGTTTTACAAATGTAAAATAGGTACTTGATGTGATTACAAGTTTAGCTGACAAAGTTAACATAATATATTCAGATTTCTGTAAGGCATTTGACTTGGTATCAAATGACATTCTAATTAAAAATTAGCACTATACAAAATCAATGCAGCACATATTAAATTGATTAAAAACTGGATAACTGATATTTAAATAAATTGTAAAAGAGGAATTGTCCTCCAATGAGATTGACACTAAGTGAGATCCCTCAGGGACTCATTTTTGGACCAGTACTATTCATTAGCTTTAAACAGTGACATGTCCATTCTGAAAAACAATCTGAATTGCATGGCAATCTAGGTTTGCTAAAACATCATTTTAATACAGACAAATACAAGTCCAAACGTCTAGGAACAAAGAATGTAGGTCACACTTGGAATTTTAGCAGGTAATGACTTAGGAAAAGCCTGAGGGGGCTTGGTGTGCAACCAACTGAACATAAACTCCCAGTGTCCTGCAGTGGATAAGAGAACAAATATGATGTTTGGATACATTAACAGAGAAAAATCAAGTAGAAGTGGTGAGGTGGAAATCTGATGAGGTTCAACAAGGACAAGTGCAGAGTCCTGCACTTAGGACGGAGGAATTCCATATACCGCTACAGGCTGGGGACCAACTAGCTAAGCAGCAGTTCTGCAGAAAAGCACCTGGGGATTACAGTGGACGAGAAGCTGGATATGAGTTAGCAGTGTGCCCTTGTTGCCAAGAAGGCAGACGGCATATTGGGCTGTATTAGTAGCATTAGGAGCATTGCCAGCAGATAGAGGGAAGTGATTATTCCTCTCTATTCGGCACTGGTGAGGCCACACCTGGAGTACTGCATCCAGTTTTGGTCCCCCCACCACAGAAGGGATGTGGACAAATTGGAGAGAGTCCAGCAGAGGGCAATGAAAATGATTAGGGAGCTGGGGCACATGACTTACGAGGAGGGGCTGAGGGAACTGGGGTTATTTAGTCTGCAGAAGAGAAGAGAGACCCATAAAAATTAAATAAATATGTAAAAAGGGAGCATTTTCCACTACATACAAGAGGAGAATTTTGGGGGAGATGGCCAATGCCAAATATTTTTCTACACTTCATGAGCTAGATGCCCATAGAAACACTGAGCACACATTTGTGCAAATTCAACACCCCTTTGGGAGAAACTATTTCCACAGAGTGCTATCTGGGTTTTGCTCAGCATCTGAGATGTTTCACTGGAAAATGTGACACATTTTTGATGGTCTACAGGGGACTAAGGTTTACATAGATGACATTTTGATCTGGGGAAAGAAGAACAGGCCCAGAGGCTCTGAGTAACTTTGGAAAGAGCCAGAGCTGCAGGGCTAAAGTAAACAAACAAATATGTAGAATCATAGAATATTAGGGTTGGAAGAGACCTCAGGAGGTCATCCAATCCCATCCTCTTCTCAAAGCAGGACCATCACCAACTAAATCATCCCAGCCAGGGCTTTGTCAAGCCAGGCCTTAAATGTTATATGTAAATTCCATATAACAAAAATAACTTATACTTGGGAGAGAAGCTAACACAGCAAGGTGTACAAGTAGTTCACAGTAAGGTTGAAGCCAGAACCAATATGCCTGTCCCAAGTGACAAGGAAAGGCTTCAAAGATTCCTTGGAATGATGAACTATGTAGGGAAATCTGTGCCTACTCTGTCCAAATCAGCAATCTGAGAGCACTATTGTGCAAAGATGCCCAATGACATGAGATGACAATCTTAATAAAGTGTTTGAGAAACGGAAGGAGTTTATTAAAGAGGCCCCAGTCATGATACTAAGTGTAAAACTACCGTATATACTCATTCATTAGCCCATTCGTTTATAAGCTGACTCCCCATGATGGTTAGGTAATAGCAAAAATTGTATGACCCTTTCATAAGCCGACTGTATATTTCAGGGGTTGGAAAACTTTGGCTCCCAGCCTGTCAGGGTAAGCCGCTGGCGGGTCGGAACATTTTGTTTACTTGGAGCGTCTGAAGCCACGGAGCCCCTCAGCAAACCGTGGACACTGAGAGCCGAGGCGCTCCAAGTAAACAAAACGTCCATCAGGAAAATGTTTTTAGGCAAGGTTTTTCTTTTAAAAATAACAACAGGAGGGAGCTTTGATCCATTTGCCAAACATGATAAAACCACCGTAAAATGGATTTTTTCATGGCCAGTGCTTTTAATTAAAACTATTTTTTCACCAACACCAGTTACCAGTCTGTAAAAGCAGCAAAGAATCCTGTGGCACCTTATAGACTAACAGACGTTTTGCAGCATGAGCTTTCGTGGGTGAATACCCACTTCTTCGGATGCAAGTGGTGGAAATTTCCTGGGGCAGGTATATATAAGCAAGCAAGAAGGAAGCTAGAGATAACGAGGTTAGATCAATCAGGGAGGATGAGGCCCTGTTCTAGCAGTTGAAGTGTGAAAACCAAGGGAGGAGAAACTGGTTCTGTAATTGGCAAGCCATTCACAGTCTTTGTTTAGTCCTGAGCTGATGGTGTCAAATTTGCAGATGAACTGGAGCTCAGCAGTTTCTCTTTGAAGTCTGGTCCTAAAGTTTTTTTGCTGTAGGATGGCCACCTTAAGATCTGCTATTGTGTGGCCAGGGAGGTTGAAGTGTTCTCCTACAGGTTTTTGTATATTGCCATTCCTAATGTCTGATTTGTGTCCATTTATCCTTTTCCTTAGAGACTGTCCAGTTTGGCCGATGTACATAGCAGAGGGGCATTGCTGGCATATGATGGCATATATTACATTGGTGGAAGTGCAGGTGAATGAACCGGTGATGTTGTGGCTGATCTGGTTTGGTCCTGTGATGGTGTTGCTGGTGTAGATATGTGGGCAGAGTTGGCATCGAGGTTTGTTGCATGGATTGGTTCCTGAGCTAGAGTTACTATGGTGCGGTGTGCAGTTGCTGGTGAGAATATGCTTCAGGTTGGCAGGTTGTCTGTGGGCGAGGACTGGTCTGCCACCCAAGGCCTGTGAAAGTGTGGGATCATTGTCCAGGATGGGTTGTAGATCCCTGATGATGCGTTGTAGGGGTTTTAGCTGGGGACTGTATGTGACGGCCAGTGGAGTCCTGTTGGTTTCTTTCTTGGGTTTGTCTTCCAGTAGGAGGCTTCTGGGTACACGTTCTGTTTCCTTATTTCCTCGTGTGGGTACTGTAGTCTTGAGAATGCTTGGTGGAGATTTTCTAGGTGTTGGTCTCTGTCTGCGGGGTTAGAGCAGATACGGTTGTACCTCAGTGCTTGGCTGTAGACAATGGATCTTGTGGTGTGTCCGGGATGGAAGCTGGAGGCATGAAGGTAGGCATTCAACATTTTGTCGACATTCAACAATCCAATTATTGAGATCTTTCTCTAGCTCAGGAAATGAAGCGCACCTCGTTGGACATTTTTTCTTGCTTCTTGGCATGTCTTTTAGTGTTTTATTTTTTCACCATTCTCTTACTTGCTTCTCATTGATACAGAATTCACGAGCAGCAGCGCACTTATTGTTTGCTTCTGCATATTTAACAACTTTAAGTTTGAATGTTTCATGATAAGAAGACCTTTTTCTTTTGATTTCACCGTTGTTCATTTTAAATACTAGTATGAAAACAGATTGTTATTATTGTAGTTATAGATTTTGTAGGACTTTATATAGGAATGTCACCTGCTTTATCTCTGTCAAATTATTATTATTCTTTGTTTATTTCAAAGCAGCCCTGTAGATTGGCATGTCTGTAGGGATAACAGGCTATTTCAATTTTATTAGAGAGTCCATCAACTCTGCACGTTATATTTTCATATTGGCTCAAGACTTATGAGGTCAATTTCAAGCCAATCTAGTTCACTACACAAAGCCTTTGCAACTTTAAAAGGCTGCAGTATTGACATCAATAAATGCGTCAGCAAACTTTGGCTCCTGGCCTGTCAGGGTAAGCCACTGGCGGGACGTTTTGTTTACCTGGAGCGTCTGCAGGCCTGGAGCCCCTCAGCTCCCTGTGGCCGCAGTTCGCCATTCCCAGCCAATGGGAGCTGCAGGAAGTGGTGCTATTGGCTGGGAACGGCGAACCGTGGCTACCGGGAGCTGAGGGACTCCATGCCTGCAGACACTCCAGGTAAACAAAATGACAATGTATTAGATATTCAATTCAATGATTCCATAGAGTTTAAAATCCTCAAATTTTGGTGTAGACCCGTTTATAAGCCAACCCTTGCACTTTGATGAGTCGCTTTTTTACCAAAAATATTCGGCTTATGAACGAGTATATACGGTAAGTTGTCCATGGACAACTCTAAGGAGGGCATTGGTGCAGTGCTCTTACAACAGCTGGTCAAACTGGAGACCGGTGGCTTATGAGTCATAAGCACTAACATAAACTGAGTATCAATATGCTCAAATAGAGAAGGAAACTTTGGCCTTAGGCCATGGTTGTAAAAGTTTCAGTTCTTTACAGGATGCCAGTGTTAGCTGAAACTGACCATAAAACACTTATCGCCATTACCAAAAGGGGCCTGGAAGACACTCCCCCAAGACCACAGGGACTATTTTATCAGTTATAAATGTATGATTTGCAAACTGAATACAAACATGGGAGAGATTTGGTGGGTGCAGATATTCTCTAGAGCACTTGACAATAATACAATGGAGCAAAGTCCAAACCTAGATTTTGTACTTGTCAATCTGATTAAAAAAAAAAATATCTGTTCAGTCTCAGACAAATCGTGGACTGTGACTGCCAGAGCTACTGCTCAAGAGGACACCCTACAGAAAATAATTAAGAGCTACTAGCACCGAGTGGCCAAGACAACATATTCCCAGATCCTTTTTAAATTGAAAAGGGAGCTCTGAGTCCTAGATGGGATTTTGTTTAAAATTATCACGATAGGGATCCCTAAGAAACATATGTTAAAAAAGATACATGAAGGTCATTTAGGGATTGAAAAATCTAAAAGATGGACCAGAGACATTTTATACTGGCCTCAAATGACCAGTGACACTGAGGAAGCTGTTAGGACTTGTTGTATGTGCCAAACATACACAGGACACGTCGAGCAAAAGGGCCCATGTTGGTGATACAGGAAAAATTGCCCCCCTTGAACAAAACAGGCATAGATTTATTTACATTGCCTGGAAAAATCTAAGGAATTGTTCCAGATTATTATTCTCACTTCCATGAGAGAGCCTTACTAGAAAATACTACAGCTGAGCTGATTATTGTGCATATCAAATCTTTTTCTGCTAGACGTGCTATGCCTGACACAGTAATTTCTGCCAATGGGCTAGTCTGGTGGATATGAGTTTAAGCAGTTTGTACAGGTTTAGACATGTAACCACCAGTCCTCATTACCCCCAATTCAATGGGTTGATGGAAAACAGTATCAAAATAATAAAGCTCCAACTGAAAAAAGCTTCAGAGTCAGATTCTGATCTGTATTTAGCACTGTTAAATTATAGGACACCACTGAAGCATGGGTTGTCACCTGCTGATGTTCTGACCAACAGAAAACTAAAAACAAGAATGTTGGCACTGCTACAATGGCATGTGTGAGTCACTGTGAACTTACAGATGTATAAAGAGACAGGTAAGGCAAAATAAACATTCAATATGGTTTTGGGTCCTGGGAGCTGCCACCATTTCATGAATATGGTTCTGTGCATATATATGATGGAAAACAATGGTCACAAACAGCAGTGGTATCAGAAGATGTAGCCCTGAAGTCCTATAAGGTTGTCATTCCAGGTGGACACATACAGAGGACTGTAGTGGGGTGGTCACCCGCTCCTGCCTTAAAAGGCTTAAAACAGCCTGGGGAGAGGGCTGTGGCAGGGAAGGAAAAGCGGGGCTGATTGGGGAAAGCAGCTTCAGATGCGGGGCCACACCCCAATCAGGCACGGCTGGCTTAATGAAGGCCCAGGTGACCCTTGTAAGAGGGCTGGGACCAGAAGCCAGAGCTGGAGTTTTTCTCTAGCGGTAGAGAGGGAAGGGCCTGACTGCCTGGAAGCTGAGAGGATACCAAGACTGGAGAGGGCTGGGGGAAGGGGCTGGGGAGCTCCGGCCTGGAAACCCTCCAGGCTGAAGGCCTTGTGAAAGGCCAGAAAAAGGTACTGTGGAGCAGGGCTGGGGGAAGGCCTGAGGAGCTGGGCAGCTCCCACCCTGTTACAAGGAGGAACAGGTGACACCTTCTCCAGATCTCAGAAGGGAAGGAGATAAAGGGAACTGAGTTACCTGTCTTGCTCAAGAGAGTCTCAGAGAGGAAACAACCACAGTAAATTGAAATGCCTGTGTTATAATCTTGGGGTTCATAAAACAACAAACCAGTGAATGAGAAAAGAATAAAACTTCTATGAAAAACAAACTAGAGAGTTTTTGTGGTAAACTGGTGTACATAGCTACTCTGTGTTCTCTATCCGTGGTTCCAGGACATGTCTCCGTATTTGTGTGATTATTCTTAAATCCCTGGATTATGCAGAAATGTGTTCCCTTCGTCTGTCTGAACTATGTAAGACTTTGGATGCTGCTGTCCTTAAATGGTACCCCATTTGACTCCAAGTATTAGAGGTGTGATTCCTCAGGCACGCTCTACCACCTAAACTAAGATATGATCACAGGCCCTTTTTTCAAAATAATATTTCTGTTTCCCTTCTGATTTTCTTTCATCTGCCATATAGTTTCATTGTCATGAGATTTCAGCACGTTACCAGTGTCTGGTAAATTAGATCTGATCCTTCTTCCCTTTAACAGCTGAGCTGGGGAAGAGCCATTCCCCAGAGGTGTACTTTGGCAAAAATCACTCCCACTGTTGAAAGTATTTTTCATAAGGTTCTTTACTGTCCATATCAACCTTTCCCCAAATCCATTTGACTGGGGGTAATTTGGACTTGATGTTTTGTGATGAAAATCTCAATCTAGGGCAAACTGCCTATAATCTGCACTGGAAAATTGCAGCCCATTATCCCTAAAGACTTCATCTGGAATTCCATGTCTGGAAAAGATTCCCTTCATGCTGGCTGTCACTGACTTACTATTAGTACTGTGCAGTGCAAATTTCTGGATATAGAGAATAATAATCTTTGACTATTAAATAATCTTTTGATTGCCAGGTAAATAAATCAGTGACTACCTTCTCATAAGGCCTTTGTGCAACTGGACGAGGTCTCAGCAACTCTGTCTGTTGGCATGGCTTGTATTTCAAGCATGAGAACAGTTTCCTACCACATTAGTAATGTCATGATTGATCCACAGCCAATACATCACCTCTCGTGTGCGTTGTTTGCACTTCTCAATTACTAAATGACCCTCATGGATCATCTGTAGCATTTCTTTCTGGAGGCTCATTGGTATTTACAACCCTTCTACCATTGAAAATCACCCCATCTATCACAGTAAGTTCGTGTCTGCAGTTTCAACAGTCTCTTATACTTGGACAGCAACCGCTTACTTCCTCAGGCTACTCTTTAATCATCGCCAACTCTTTAAGGATCCCCAACAATTCATCTTTTTCTGTTTCCCCTATTATTTGTTGCAGTTTCCTATTAACTAAAGGAATTGACTTTACAATCAGATTTATACAAGCTTGCATCTCTATCAGTAAGGTCTTTTCTGGTTTTGTAGTAGGAGTCACCATTCTGGAAAGAGTATCTGCAGTGAACATGAATTTATCGGGCATATAGGTTGCAACCAAATCGTATTTTTGTGTTTTATCATCATTCTTTGAATCCTTAAGGTAAAGTCATTTAGCAGTTTGCCAGATAATGCTATCAGGGGCCATTAGTCTGTTTCAATATCCATTGTCTGGCCATAAATATATTTATTGAACTCTCACAGGCAAACAATATTCTTAAAAGCTCCTTCTCAATCTGTGCATATCTGGTTTCTGCATTAGTCAGTGATTTGGATGTGTACGCCTCTGGTTTCCAACAAGTCTCACATTTCTATAAAATCACTGCACCTAACTGCAGACTGCACCTAACCCAAATTGTGAAGCATCTGCATAAAACTTCAGCATTGGCTCTTGTATCAGTTTTTGTTTCAAACTTCCCATGACTCCTCCCGTTCTACACACCAGTACCATTCATTTTTATTTTCTAGGAGTTTTCTCAAATCCACTGCTTTTGTAGATTAGGTATGCATTTTCCAAGATAATTAACCGTTCCCAGAAACCCCTGGACAGCTTTCTTTGACTGGGGATGTGGCATCATTTCAATGGCCAAAATTTTCCTCTTATCAGATTTACACCTTTGTTGGAAATAATATCGCCAATAAAAGTCAGTTCTGGAACCCATAAAACACATTTCTCCCTATTTAGTTTCAAGATTCAGCTCTAGTTGCATCCAAAACTTCCTGAAACCTACAGCCATGCTCCTCTTTAGGTGAGCTGCAGATGATGATATCATACATTGAGGTATCAACACTGTTACTATGTTCACAGATCATATGTATGGTTCTGTGATCCACTTCTGGTCCTGAAGCTATGCCAAATGGTAGACATAAGATTCTGTATCTTCCAAATGGGATATTAAATGTACATAGTTTTGAGCTTTCTTCAATTAATTTTAGCTGCCAAAATTCTGAGGAGGCATCCAATACAGTAATTTCTCACTTAATGTTGTAGTTATGTTCCTGAAAAATGCGACTTTAAGCAAAACAATGCTAAGTGAATCCAATTTCCCCATAAGAATTAATGTAAATAGGGGGGTTAGGTTCCAGGGAAATTTTTTTCACCAGACAAAAGACTACAGTTTAATACCATATACAGCAATGATGATTATGAAACTTGGTTGAGGTGGTGAGAGGGTGGGATATTTCCCAGGGAATGCCTTACTGCTAAATTATGAACTAGTACTCAGCTGAGACCTCAAGGGTTAATACATAGTTGTTAATATAGCCTCACACTCTACAAGGCGGCACAAAATGGAGGGAGAGGAGACAGCATGGCAGACAGAGACACAACGTGTGTGTGTGAGAGAGAGAGAGAGAAAGAGATAGATGCGCATTGCCCCTTTAAGTACAGTGACTCCACTTTAAGTACATTGCCTTTTTAAATAGATCAACAGGTTGAGACAGCAGCTGCTGCGAGCAAGCTCCCTCTGTCCTGAGCCCTGTCATGTCCCCCCAACTCTATGGAGATGGGGTAAGTGGGGGGCAGGAGTAGGGGGTAAGGGGACACCCTGACATCAGCACCCTTCTTCCCCCCCGCCCCGCACAGCAAGCAGGAGGCTTCCAGGAGCAGCTCCAAGGCAGAGGGCAGGAGCAGCACACAGCAGTGGAGCGAGGGACAGCTAAACTATCTGCAGTTGATAGCCTGCTGGGCGGCTGCCGCACAGGGAACTTAAGGGAATGAGGAGCTGATGGGGGGCTGCTGGTCCACCCTGTTTACAAGCCCCCACCAGCTAGCTGCAATGGGCTGCTCTTTCTGCAAGCAGTGAACAAAGCAGGCAGCTGCCAAACAACGTTATAAGGGAGCATTGCACAACTTTAAATGAACATGTTCTCTAATTGATCGGCAACGAAACAATGTTAACCGGGATGACTTTAAGTGATGAGTTACTATACATTAACTGTGAGCATTTACAACTTGAGCCATTATCTCTTCCCTCGTTGGCAGTCTAAAATATTCTCTTTTTATAGTCTTGTTGAAGTTTCTGGGATCTAAGCATATGAGTAGCTGGCTACTATTTTTCTCCACAATGACTACAGAGCTCACCTATTCCATTGGCTCCTCAATTGTTTGTATTACTTGCATTGCTTTCATCCTTGCAAGCTCAGTCTTGAGTTTATCACAAAGTGCAAATGGCACCTTTCTACATCAATGGATAACTTGAGGCACCTGCTTGTTTATCTGGATTGTATGTTCATCCTGCAACTAACCCAACCCTTGAAACAGAACATGATATTCTTGAATCATAGAATCATAGAATCTCAGGGTTGGAAGGGACCTCAGGAGGTCATCTAGTCCAACCCCCTGCTCAAAGCAGGACCAAACCCAACTAAATCATCCCAGCCAGGGCTTTGTCAAGCCTGACCTTAAAAACCTCTAAGGAAGGAGATTCCACTACCTCCCTAGGTAACCCATTCCAGTTCTTCACCACCCTATTAGTGAAAAAGTTTTTCCTAATATCCAACCTAAACCTCCCCCTCTGCAACTTGAGACCATTACTCCTTGTTCTGTCATCTTCTACCACTGAGAACAGTCTAGATCCATCCTCTTTGGAATCCCCTTTCAGGTAGTTGAAAGCAGCTATCAAATCCCCCCTCATTCTTCTCTTCTGCAGACTAAACAATCCCAGTTCCCTCAGCCTCTCCTCATAAGTCATGTGCTCCAGCCCCTTAATCATTTTTGTTGCCCTCTACTGGACTCTCTCCAATTTATCCACATCCTTCTTGTAGTGTGGGGCCCAAAACTGGACACAGTACTCCAAATGAGGCCTCACCAGTGCTGAGTAGAGGGGAATGATCACATCCCTCGATCAGCTGGAAATGCCCCTACTTATACAACCCAAAATGCCATTAGCCTTCTTGGTAACAAGGGCATGCTGTTGACTCATATTCAGCTTTTCGTCCACCGTAACCCCTAGGTCCTTTTCTGCAGAACTGCTGCCCAGCCATTCGGTCCCTAGTCTGTAGCAGTGCATGGGATTCTTCCGTCCTAAGTGCAGGACTCTGCACTTGTCCTTGTTGAACCTCATCATATTTCTTTTGGCCCAATCCTCTAATTTGTCTAGGTCCCTCTGTATCCTATCCCTACCCTCCAGCGTATCAACCACTCCTCCCAGTTTAGTGGCATCTGCAAACTTGCTAAGGGTGCAGTCCACACCATCCTCCAGATCGTTAATGAAGATATTGAATAAAACCATCCCCAGCACCGACCCTTGGGGCACTCCACTTGATACCGGCTGCCAACTAGACATGGAACCATTGATCACTCCCGTTGAGCCTGACCATCTAGCCAGTTTTCTATCCACCTTACCGTCCATTCATCCAGCCCATACTACTTTAACTTGCTGGCAAGAATACTGTGGGAGACTGTATCAAAAGCTTTGCTAAAGTCCAGAAATAGCACATCCACTGCTTTCCCCTCATCCACAGAGCCGGTTATCTCATCATAGAAGGCAATTAGATTAGTCAGGCATGACTTGCCCTTGGTGAATCCATGCTGACTGTTCCTGATCACTTTCCCCTCCTTTAAGTGGTTCAGAATTGATTCCTTGAGGACCTGTTCCATGATTTTTCCAGGGACTGAGGTGAGACTGACTGGCCTTTAGTTTCCTGGATCTTCCTTCTTCCCTTTTTTAAAGATGGGCACTACATTAGCCTTTTTCCAGTCATCCGGGACCTCCCCCGATCGCCATGATTTTTCAAAGATAATGGCCAATGGCTCTGCAATCTCATCGGCCAACTCCTTTATCACCCTCGGATGCAGTGCATCCGGCCCCATAGACTTGTGCTCGTCCAGCTTTTCTAAATAGTCCCGAACTACTTCTTTCCCCACAGAGAGCTGGTCACCTCCTCCCCATACCGTGCTGCAGAGTGCAGCTGTCTGGGAGCTGACCTTGTCTGTGAATGAGTGCCTCATTGTCAGGTTCAGTACGATCTTGTAGTGAGCACACCCGATTTACCAGATTAAGTTTTAATCTGGCGGCCAGGCCTAAAATTGTTGTAACCTCCTTGGCACTACAACAAACGGGAGTCTGTACATGGTGTTTGTATAGCTGATGCTAAAAGTGCACCTCCCCTGCACTGGTATATCTGTTCCAGATTAACCAGTTATTTTTATTTTTGTTGGTCCTAATTTTAGTGTTATTTTCAGTGTCTCATAATCTTGTTGAGACAGAATATTAATCTGAGCTCCTGTGTCCAGTGTGAGTGGAATAATTGTTTCATTCACTTTCATGGGTAGTATCCAGTCCCTCTCATCAGGTTTGCTTGATCCCAGCATGTTTTTTTTTTTAATATTCAACCATGTTGTCTTCAGCTGAATGCACTTAACTGTTTTTGCATTTTGGATCTGTAGCATTTTGCAAAAAGGATTATTTCCCCCCCATTTATAACAATGTTTCTCAGAGGCCAAACACTGTTTGGGGTCATGCTGTGATCCACACCTTCTACATAACCATCTGTACCCCGTCTTCTCCCTAGCAGTGGCTCTCATAGTGAGCAAAGAATCCTGTGGCACCTTATAGATTAACAGATGTTTTGGAGCATGAGCTTTCGTGGGTGAATACCCACTTCGTCACCCACGAAAGCTCATGCTCCAAAACGTCTGTTAGTCTATAAGGTGCCACAGGACTCTTTGCTGCTTTTACAGATCCAGACTAACACGGCTACCCCTCTGATACTCTCATAGTGAGTAGATTTGACTTTTTCTGACCATACTCTTTTGTACTTAGTATGTGGATAACCACTTCTGGTGAATTTAGCTCTTTGGTTTGTGCTTTGACAGTTTCTGCTGCCCTGCAAATCTGGAGAGCTTTTTCTAAAGTTAAATCTCCTTCACAGAGCAGTCTCTCTCTTAACATATTGTTTTTAATGCCACAAATGATTCTATCTTTGACTAGAGATTGTGTCAACTCACCAAAGTGACATGTTTTACTCTGTGTACTTAATTCAGTGAAATGTTGCTCTATGGTGCATGCATGTAAAAAAATTGTGTCTCATTCCTTTTTGGCATGCAATGTTCCTTAAAATTAGTCAGTATATTAATTAACTTCTTGCTTTCACTTTCTTCAAACTTAAAGTTGTTAAATATCCAATGCTTCCTCCCCAACAACATCCAGAAAGATTGATGTTTTCTCTTTATCATTTTTCTCCTCTCCCTCTGCGGCTGCTAAAGACAATTCAAATCTCTGTTGGAATTTCTTCCAGTTCTCTGCAACATTGTCTGACAATTGCAAACTGGATGGAGGTTTCCACACATCCATTTTTTGCTTTCTTCTCTTCTTAAGCTAGTCAAACTAATAATGTGCTCATAAAATACATACAAAAACTTTTGTTGTTCTCTGCTGCTACATGTGCTCTCCTTTCCTCTGCTTTCAGTTTCAAAAACAGGAGTTAACCTCAAAATGACTGCAGTCTCTTTGTCATTTGGCACATCTGATACCAGGTAGTAATCTTGGGGTTCATTGAACAACAAACCAGTGAAAAAGAAAAGAATAAAACTTTTACGAAAAACAAACTAAAGAGCTTCTGTGGTGTGCAGCTACTATGTGTTCTCTACCCCTGCTTTCAGATCGTGTCTCCAAATCCCTATATGCATAATACTGTCCCTTATGAGGGAGGATCTCTAAATTATAATCTTGCACAAACATCTCTACAGATGGAGCCCCAGGACATGGAACCACCAGAACAAGTGAACTTGCTGCTTTCTGACAGCAGTAATGCCAATGTTCCAGGAGAGCTCCACAGGTCCAACCAACAGTGCAGAGCACCGCTAAGACTAACTGAACACTGTTTGTAAATTTTCTTAATAGATTGGTTATAAGTGTTTGAAATTCTGCATTATATTAATGCTGACTGTTAATTGATTATTTTTTGTTTGGCTGGGGAAGGAAGAGGTGGGGAACTGCACTTTTAAGTTGAAACTGGTTGTGATGTAATGCATTGGCTGATGTTGTGCAATGCAGATCAGTTAGAACTCAGACACTGAATGAATCAGACCTCTGGGAGACCCCCCTGGCTGAGTGTTTACTGAACACCACAAAAGCTTCTCCTCATTCCCCGCGGGAAGGCAGGAAAATCTGTCTGTCACTCTTGCTCCTGCTGTGCTGAACAGGTGTTCTGAACAGACACTGCTAAGCTGATACAGCACTGGCTAGATAGTCTTTTCAGACGCCATTACAGAAAAAGGTTGGCGTTTGTGGACACCAGCAAATATATCTTCAAGGGACTTAAAGACTGGGGCTCCGAGTACCAAAAAATCATCTAAAGATCCAGGATGAAGGCAATGGTCAACAACTTCACTCCCTTGGTGCAGCTGGACCTTACTACAAGAAGGGTAAAGCTCATCTCTGCTGTAGACCAGTCGTCTCCAAAGTGGGGTGCGCGTTCCCCAGGGGATGCACAAGAGGGTCCTTTAGGGTGTGCGGCAGGAGGAGCGCCACCGAAGCAGCGCCACTTTGGCAGTTTGGGTGGCTTTTTTTTTTTTTTGCTTGGGGCGGCAAAAATGGTAGAGCCGGCCCTGGGGCACGGGAGAGGGTACGTGCTCAAAATTTTTTTACTGATAGGGATGCACGATCAAAAAAGTTTGGAGACCACTGCTGTAGACAGAGCTTTCTCGGGGGCCAGTGTGAGATTACAGAATGAACTCCCCCAGGAACTAAGACCATCACAAATTTCACCACCTTCTTCTCCACGTGCAAAGTGCATTTCTTTGACCTTCTCTAACATAAATAGAGCTATGTATTGATCTATCTATACAATCCGACCAAACAAAACATTCCATGGGGCATACTCCCCCCACCACTGTGATAACCAATGATATGTGACAGATGTCAGTCACATTGCTTATTCCAGTGCTGGAATGTGCTCAGATACTATGGTGATGAATGCAGAGAAGATTACAACAAAATAGAAGAGAATAGCTACAAGCAATTCAATGCAGTTACAGACTGCAGAACAGCCTATAGGCAACCTTTGGGAAGCTGCCATGAATCAGACCAACTTCTGGCTCCCCTAATTTATGCTTTGAACCACATTAATCCAGAGCAACCTAGAATCTCTAGGATGCAAATATGTCATGAAATCATCTTTTCGCCTTTTTCCATCTGTGCTGTGCCTTCAGTGCTGCACTTCCAGGAGATGCAGCACAGAATTTCGTCCTCTCTCTTTCCCATTTCATGGCTTGCAAATTTTGTTTCCCCCCAAAGAAGTGCATGTTTTTCTCCTCCGCAAAGGAACTCCCCCTTTAAAAGGACACCATTAACTTGAAATTAATCAATTTGTACAAATGGGTAAAAGAAGTTTCAGGTACTATGCTTGTCTCTGTGTGTCCTTGACAATTTTTGTGATTTTACAATAGTATTTTCCTGTTTTTATATCTCCTCTCCCTTTTGCTGTGTGAAAGACCCACATAAGCAGAAGGAGAAACTGATTAAACAGAGGAGATAGTAAAACTGACTATACCAGGGGTCGGCAACCTTTCAGAAGTGGTGTGCCGACTCTTCATTTATTCACTCTAATGTAAGGTTTCGCGTGCCAGTAATACATTTTAACGTTTTTAGAAGGTCTCTCTCTATAAGTATAAACTATTGTTGTATGTAAAGTAAACAAGTTTTTTAAAATGTTTAAGAAGCTTCATTTAAAATTAAATTAAAATGCAGATCTTATCAGTTTAGTGCAGTGATTCTTAACCTGGGGCAGGGCCGGGGCAAGGATATTTTGCACCCTAGGAGAAACTTCCACCTTGCACATCAGTTCATTGAGGGGCAAATCCCCAACGAGCCTTTATAGACCCCAGGGGCCAGCCGTGCCCAGGGGCTGCTCCCCAGACCAGGTTCCCCCCTCCCCGCCCCCTGAACTCCCCTGGAGGGTGCACAGCCCCCACCGCGAGCCCTCCCAACACAACCCAGGTGGCCCCCGCCCCGAGTCCACTCACTGGCTTTGCCAGGCTTGGGCCGCTGCAGCAGCTCGGCAGGGAGGAACCGCCTTCCGGAGGCACCAGAGAGCCAGAGCGACCCGCTTGCGGCAGCAGCGAGCCCCAGCCATGGAGGAGCCGGCGCGGTGCAGGGGGGCAGCAGCCCTGCAAAGGCGGCGGCGGCGCCACTAGCAGGGATCAGCTGCACCCCGCTGCCCCTCCTGCCCAGGCTGTAGCCCGGCGCCCCCCCCGGGGGCTCCTGCAGGCTGCAGTGGATGTATGTTGGCGCTAGCCCCCATGTGCCCCCTGGTTTCCCCCTCGCCTAGGGTTACCATATTTCAACAATCAAAAGAGAGGGGAGAGACCTGCCCTAGCCCCCAACCCCCCCCCCGCTCCTTGTCCCCTGACTGCCCCAACCTGGAACCCCTGCCCCTAACTGCCCCCCCAGAACCCCACCCCCTACCTAAGCCTCCCTGCTCTTTGTTCCCTGACTGTCCCCTCCTGAGACCCTCCCACCCTAACTGCCCCCTAGGACCCTACCCCCTACCTGTCCCCTGACTGCCCCAACCCTTATGAACACCCCCTGCCCCCAGACAGACCCAGGGGACTCCCACGCCCCATCCAACCACTCCCTGCCCCCTGACAGGACCCCCAGAACTCCCGACCCATCCAACCCTCCCCCTGCTCCCAGACTGCCCCCCGGGACTCCCCTTACCAGGCCCAGGCCGGTCAGACGCTGGCTCCATGTGGAGTTTTGCCTCCACGTGGAGTGCTGAGGCAGCGGGAGGAGGGGAGCTGTGGGAGGGACAGCGGCGGCAGCTCACACTGCCAGGAGCCGCAGAACCCGAGCACGGTGAGGGGGGAGCTAGGGCGTGCGCTTGCCCGGGCTGCGGTCTGGTGCCCCCCCCCAGGGGGGCTCAAGTGGATGCATGCGGGCGGCAGGCCCCGTGCGCCCCCCGGCTCCTCACTTGCCGCGCTCAGGCTCTGCGGAGTGTGAGCTGCCGTCACCCCTCCCACAGCAGGTTCTGTGGCCCGCTTTGTGCAGGAGGTCAGACTAGATGATCATAATGGTCCCTTCTGACCTTTAAGTCTATGAGTCTATGAGTCTATGAGCAGGCTCAGGGTCTTGTGCCCCGGCACCTCACACTCCTGGGAGCCGCAGAACGAGCGTGGTGAGAGGGAAGCCGGGGGGAGGGGGCGCCTGCCGCCGGTCTGGGCTCTTGGCCACCAGCCCCACTTCACTCAGCCGGCCACGTGCGCTGAGCGGGGCCGGCAGCTGGGACACCAGCTGGCAGCCGTGTGCCAGGCAAAATCGGCACACGTACCAAAGGTGGCATGTGTGCCGTAGGTTGCCGACCCCTGGACTATACATACACCATCAAAGGTAGAAAGGAAATAAACAGAAAAATATAGAAGTGAGCATTTTTTCACTCATATGTTTCATTTATATCCATCTTAGGCATTTCTTGTAAAGCAGAGGATACAATATTTTCATTTAAAAGTGTGGTTTTTAGATTGCCAGTGTCCCTGACCTTGCTGTCTTCTGATGACATTACCACAATCCACATCAGACAGGGCATAATACAGGCTTGCTTCTTCTATACCGGGCATCAAGATAGTCTTTTTTGTAAAGTGGATAGCAACTCTAGGATATATCTATAGTCCCAATGGGTATACAGTCAAGTTTGAAAGAGAACCAGGGACAGATGCTTTGGGTTCATATGTATTCCCTCTGGAAGGCACCCTGCTTCCAAGTTTGATTAGTTTAGACTTTTGCCTGAAGGTGAAACAGTTAGGCATTCAACATGTGTGCCTTTCAGAGGATATAATACATTCCTGCATATTATATATACATTCCTGCATCTCAAACATGCCATTTATCCTACGTGTATTACAGAAACTTTGCCAGTAACAGGTGTTAACACAATCACTTAACTGACTTGCTCTTACTGTCTAATGTACAATATTTATATTTTTTTGTTTTTTTCATCAAATGCAGAACTGGTGGAAGGTGCCAGATTCATATCCCTAGGGAATGAAGTCTTCCATTGACCTACTGAGCAGGTTCAGCACAGGCAACAGGAAATGTTTCTCCAACACTCATGATCTGCCAGTGTGCCTGAGTCCAGTCTTCGAGGGAACAGTGCTAGGGGTCAGACATGAGTTCAGCCTCTATGGCCTTCTCAGTCATTGCTCCTTGCTAAGACTGCAAATAAAACACCAATTAGTGTGTATTGTGACAAGTGATTTTTTTAATGTGGATACTTGTCCACTAGCAAATAGAAAGAGACTCCAACTCATTTCACACAGGTCAATGAACAATCAAAAGGCATCAACTTTCAGGGATTGCTGATGTAAGCTGGATTTGAAATGGTGGGCAAGAAATACATGTCTGAGAGACTTGTTACCAGTTCCCTGACCCATCCAGCCCCCTATTCCTTCTTTTAAAATCACTTTTCCTCAGCCTTTCTTACTTAATTAGGGGGGAAAAAAAAGACGACTCAGGGAGGAGGTTGGTCAGCAGGATTACAGAACTTTCAGGACAGTTTAAATCATTTCCTTTCTGTCTACTTGAGCGAGGGGAGAGGGCCACAGAGCAAAGAGAGAAAGACTGAGGCAGACAGAAAGAGAGACTGAAGAGCAGAGAGCAGCTGTACATAAGTTATACAAATTATACCATTTTATGCAATTGTTATTCAAAATACAACTCGCACTTTCCAGTTGGCCAATGTAAGCAACTGTGGCTGGTGGGTCTGACAGTGACGGGAACCATGCTGAGAGGATAAGGCCATCGATTGGAAGAGGAGTATGGGAGCATTCAGTACAGCTATCTGCAATGCTAAGGGGTTGATCATCAGATTTTTGATCAGTTCACTATTTTACAGCTTAGCAGTGGAGCAAATGACCCAAGATCCTCTTTCCTTGTAAATAAAGAAATGCAGAAAATGTATGATGTGTCAGCAGAATTGCCTCTTCAAAACTTTAGATAAGAATCAACAGTTCTTTAAAGCCACAGTATTTATGAGCCCCTAGAAGAGCAGCATGTTTTTAAGCCTCTTCATTTTCTGTTTTTATTTTATTTAATTTTTCCCAGGATTTATCAGTGTTTATTACCACAACAACAAAAACAGGTGAAAATTGGTGGAAAAACTACTAATACATTTTCTTGGTAAATATCGGGGTTTATTTTGGCAGACAGAAGGACGGGGGGGGGGAAGTATTCAGTAGATTAATGCTTTGATGAATGGAATTCAATGTGGTTGGCTGCAGAACTAAAACAGAACTCAAAACACAATGCCACCTCTGAGTTTAAGAAAACAATACATCTCTAATCCCCAAATAAAACTTTTCATTTGAATAAACAGTTTACTGTTGTAGACTTAGAACTATTAGCCTATAAATATTTACATTTAATAATCGGGCCACATCATTTGCAACATATACACTCAACTTCATCCTTTTCTCCTGTTTTTTTTTCTTTAAACTTTCAAATACTTCCTTGTGTTCTGAAACATCTCCTGATACAGATTTTCATTTTTATCCCATTTTACTGTGTCAAATCTTTAAACCATTATCTGTTAACAGCTTGAAGTGTGTATGTGGTGGACGTGAGATTCATCGGTAACTTCAAAGCTTGTGTGCGTGCCTGTTTGTTTGTTGTGTGCATCTTCTCCTCAACAGGCAGCTTTGCATATACACACAGACTAATGTATTATCATAACACACAGATATGCAATGTATTGTACTTTCCTAATAAAACAACTTGTTTTTTATATATTTGAATGATACAAAAGTAGGGTGAAAATCAGAAAAAAATGAATAATACTTTTCATAAAACCCAGGATTTTTTTTTGTAAAAATTGGTTTAAACTGAAAACGAAGAGGCTTAAAAACATGCTACCTGAGCTCTGACAGCAGATTAGTACAGTGATATGGGAAGCAACATGCTGTACTACTTAGAAAAGAGTACTGTGACCCAATGCCTACATCGTACTCTTGGCTCTGCCACTGACTTGCTGCGTAGCTTTGGACTGGTCACTTCACTTGCCTGTGCTTGGTTGCCCAATCTGTAATATGGTCAGGGTCCATTTCAGAAATGTGTTGGAATTGTGTCCCATCAATGTCACAAAACAGAGGTCAAATGGAATATTAATTAGATCCTGGCTAAATATGAGAAGGCAAAACTACTCCATAAAGTAGTACTAAAAAACAGTGCTGCTCCCAGGGTCAGACCCAAACATGTAGCTGTTCTGAGCCATTTTCAACATGGTGTCAATTCAACAAAACAATCAAGAATGTGCTTAACTTTAGTGGGCTCTGACTTCAGTGAAACTTAAGCAGATACTTAAAGCTAAGCACATGCTTTAGTACTTTGCTGAATCCGAGCCTAAATTATCCCCAGGCCTAACTGCTGTACTGTAGCTTGCCCCTTTTATTAAAAACCCTTTTTGTTGGGTTATTTATTGTAATTTTTTATTTAATTCTATGCTGTTTATTAATAAACCATTTTGGATCTTATTATATGTGCTTTTTTCTTCCCCTTTCCTTTCTATATTACTTTATTTTTATATACTGTATCTTGATATAGCTCTTTGTCCATTTTTCTGTGGCCATTTTCCCTTGTTCTTATTTTTCTAAACTGAGTCATAGGGAGGGAGTCTGTGAAAGGGGTCACTAGAGGTGGTAGGAAGGAGGTCAGAAGTCTGGTTGAGCCAATGAACGGGGAAAGCCTATTAGGCTCACACCAATTGCAGAGGAGTAGAGAAAAGTTAGATAGGGGGGACTACAGTTGCGAGGGGGGAACACAAGTGGGCACTAAAGAGGAAGAAGTGGCTATAGTGGGATTCAGATCTATCCTGCTGGTCATACTCATAGAGTACGTCTACGCTGCAGGGTTTCAGAGTCTAGGCTCCAGCTTGAGCCTGAATGTCTACACTGCAATTTTTAGCCCCACTGCTCAATCCCCAGGAGCCTGAGTCTTGATGCCATGGGTTTTTTTTATCAAAGTGCAGACATATCCATAGACTTTAAGGCCAGAGGGGACCATCATGATCACCTAGTCTGACCTCGTGCACACTGCAGGCCGCAGAACCTCAGCACAGTATTGGGGTCTGTGGGAAGAAAACAGCAGCGTTGTTTTTGCTGACTCCCCTGTGCTGCTTTTCACTGTAGGACGGGCCCTGTGCCGGCATATTCCATGGGGGCAGGAGAGCATGATGCAGCACGGAAGACACAATCATATGCTGTCTAATGAATCCTGACTGGGGCTAATAACCCTGGTCTTTCTGGGCAAAGCACTGCAAGACTGTTGGATCAAAGGTGATGTAGAAGGGCAAAGTTATTATCAATGATTCACTAAAGAAAAGTTCCTGCAAGGCTGCATGTTTGCTGAGGATGCCAAAGGGATGATACCTCAGGTATATGACTCTCAGCCAGTACAACCAGCGGCATTTCAAAAAGGACCGGTTGTCCTAACACCCAGCATAACTTCCACAGCAGTCCCCTTGCTTCCTCTGCAACACTATTAACTACACTTGGGTAAAATACATTTTCACTGGCTAATTTTCCCTACCTACAAGATGGGGAAAGTAAGTTAAAGGTTTTCTCAACAATCACACTTTGATGCTAACTACCTCTTCCCAAAATTCCCACTGGGACCCATTATCCACTCGATAGCCTATGTAGGATCATAGGCATTGCCATACTTATTCAGACCAGCAGCCTATTTAGCCTAGTATTCTGTCTCTGACAGCTGCCAGTAACAGATGCTTCAAAGGAAAGTGAAAAACCACCACGGTGGACAGTTATGGAATAACTTCCACAGGAGAAGTTCCTTCCTTGCCCTATTAGTCAGTAGTTGGCTTATGCCCTGAAACAAGAGGATTTATGAAAATCAAACTTATAATATCATGGTTGCAACCTTAATGATATTCAAGCTAGGATCTCTCTCCATAATTAGGAGCATCAATTATGTTCCTACAGCATTTAAAAGGTCTGCATGGACTCCTGCAAATGTTGCTTTTCATCTTATGAAAGTTTATCCTTAAAGGGCCCCAGTTTTCCACTTGCTGCAAGCTCCCACTCCTCTCTTCAGATGAAAATAAGTCTGGGTTCATTTTGTCTGCATTCATGCTCAACTGGCCCGGTCTATATGGTGTTTTTCAATAGAACAGGCTTAGGGATACAGCTATCAGTGTATCAGCTTTAATCCTAGGTAGGAATTTGTATCCTCCTCACTCCAGGCTTGATTTCAGCTGGCAAAGTCCATACTGGACCTGAATCAACCACCTTGAGCAGTATTTTATTCAGCAATTAGTACCATTTGGTCTACTTCCAGAGTGGGGTACTACTTATTGCAAGTAAGGGTGGCCAAATCGGGCCTAGAGGCAAGAGGAGGGAAGAGAGAGGACTAAGCACTATTCAGCTCATGAAATCATTTGTTTAAAGTATTCTGAGCAGGAGTGTTTATGTGCTGAAGTCTTTTCATCATATAAATGTTACATGTATACAACTGTACATACTAATTTACTTCCACCACGTGTGAAAACATATATGCATAACACTGCATGTGACAGTAAGACTTCAGCGTGTAACAAATTATTCACCAAAACATTAATGTGCTAAATCATGCCTGATCCTCTATCCCATCTGGCAGAGGCCTTCCCATCCAAAAGAAAGCATGAGATCCCAAATCTGCACTCAGTGGATCTTTTTTCTAAGCCTCCTATCCTTTGATATTTTAAATGGAGTCTTTTTCTGTTTCTTGGGTTGTTATCTTGTATGAATTTTTTCCAGCTCTGGCTTTAAGAAATAAAGGGCAGATTATGGAAGGAGCTCTGGAAAGTCTCCTTTGACTCATTTCTGTAACCAACACAAAAGGTGCTCAGGGATTTGGGAAGAGAATAGAGTATGGGTTTACAGCATGGAAATGGTTGAGAAATCCCCTTAATTAACACATGAGCCGGCAAAATAATAGTCACTCATGATCAGTGTCTCTTGAATGGCAAATCTCGTCACTAGAATTCCATTTGTCCCTTTGCCCCCACTGAGCGGAATGATCTATTAAATCTTCGGATCCTAGGGACCATTCAGGGGCAGCGTGAAAGCCTCTGGGCAGGAAGGGAAGCAGGAGTAAATGAATGTTGAAAACATTACAGGCAGTGAAACATATGTGAATGTTTTCACAGCTTTACCCCTTCCTGTCTGCTCACTCAGCAGCTCTGGAATCAGATGGGATTGGGGACAGAGAATTGGAGGATGGCACTCTGTCTGATGGATTGGCCGTGAGGGCCCAGGAATTGCATGGCCATAGGAAGCTTAATAGGCCTGAAATAGTCTGGGACAACAGATGTATGACAGCAGAAAACACATAGCACAATGACTAATATCATCATCATTAAAATTTGTACAATACACTGTACTGCCAGCTACAACCACCTGCACTTTCTCAGTGCATGTAACACAGGAGAATACAGTCTCATTACCTGACAGTAACCAGGGCAACCTACCCATCATGCAGTGTCTTTTCCAATGAAATTTGAAAATTGACTGTTTTTACTTATTGTGAAGGTGATCTTTCTTCGTAAGGTGGAACACAAAAACACCCAGGGTCACACTCCAGTGAGTCCCAGCCACTCACCTGCCTGCCAACTCTGCAGCAATTCGCGTTCCATCTCCAGGACGACGGTGTGAGTTTTGGAGGCTCCATGCCTCATTTAGCCCTGGTAATGGCCTAATTGGGTTGGAAAAATGCAGGAGCAGGAGCGTGATAAAAACCAGCTTTGCTGTGCTTATTTAAGCCATCGGAAAAAAAGAAAAGAAAAAACATTTCCCACTTTGACCAGCCATTTATTCATCTATCTCTGTTTATAATTATGCTGATTCTGGTGCTGCCACTGGCAGGGCTAACATCATAACCAAGTGAGCCAGCAGGAAAGGGGCAAAGCCATGAAGCTTTCATATATGTTTCACTTCCTATAATGGTTTCCATAGTAATATATCCCCCTCTCTCAACTACAGGCTTTCCCTCCACCCCTGAATAGTTCCCAGTAGCCATAGAGTTAATGGATGATTTCATTAGATGTGTGGGAGGAGAACTAAGAGAATTCTAATAACAAGAGTTACTGCCATTCAAGACACAGATCCATTTTGACATCTCATGTAGTGAGCCAGAAGTTCCACCATTTCTATTCCATAGTTCCACACTCTATTCTCTTCTCAAGATACACCTTCCCTAGCCCAGATACTGTGTGCTGGTTATACAAACACTTCAGAGAAGGCACCATGCTGTCCTCTCCAGAACTCCTCCCATAATCTGCCCTCTATTCTATAAATCCAGAAATGCAGGAAATGCACACACACACACACACACACCCCTAAGAAAGAAAAAAAAGGAAATAGTCTATTTCTAAATACCAAAGGACAGGAGATCTCAGCATACGCTAAGCTGTTCTCAACAAGTATCTGATGCAAAACCAGCAGTGGAGCAAGCTTGCTGAATAAGATTTGCTCTCTCTCTCTCTCTCTCACACACACACACACACACGCGCCATACTTTTAGCTCTATTTGAGCTTCTGATACCAGTCATCACAGGGTTCTGGTGACTTTTACTTAATTATGGAACCCTGTAACCCCTAGAAAGGCCCTAGCTTTTTGATGGCTCTGTTCTTTATTTTTAGAGTTAGGATCCCAGAGGACTGTTTTGGGTAGTTGCTTATCTTCTTGGTGAGCGATCTGGCGGGAGGTTCTGTCTCCCCTCATATTCAGTGACTGAGGAACTAGAGAGTGGAGTGGGGTATATGTGTGCATAGCGTACCAGTATCCAAAAGTGCTTTCTTCCATCTCCAGATGGGTCCCTTTTCTTTTGGCATAGGATTTTTTTTTAAACCAATTAATGGTAAATCAGAACAGGATGTTCCAAATCTAAGATAAAAGTGTCCACACACAGCTTTCCACTAAAATAACCAAAAGGATGAATTAAAGCTGAATTCGTTCTTTTGGTGCATCTTTGTGTTGAGACCAGGATTATTCACTTAAACTGTCCCTCTGGGGACTATTGTAGGACAATTCCCCTCAGGACATCCTCTTGTCCTTTGTTCAATCTAATGTAAAAGTCCAAAGCATTAGTCTCACCATTTCCTCTGGGAGATTCCTAATGCAGTTTGATAAAGCTCACCAATGGAAATTCTTTACTGATGTCTTTTTGCTCACTGCCCTCCTGTTCCCAGTTAAGTTTTTTGGCTTCCCATAAAGAATCTCTTTTCCTCCCTGGTGTTTACATCCTTCCAATCCCTGTGGACAGTTATGATGTCTTCCTTTGGTTATCATTTGGCCAGGTTAGATATATTTAATATTAGGTTTTCCAAAGCCCTAGTGGGCAAACAAAACAGTGTGCTGTCTTCCTGGAGTGAAGACAAGCCATGTGTCTGCAAGACCAGATGGGGTTCTGAACACAGGAGACAAGGCTCCATTGGTTATGACATATAATAACACAAATGACATAGCTTCAGGTAATAATTCACAGATCGCTGAAAACTTCAGAGAGCTAAGAAGGGAGCTAAAGGAGAGGAAAGTACAGGTGATCTTGGAGAGCCTTTCTATCCCATGAGCAAGAGAAGACAAATAACAGAAGATACTAAAAATGAACTGTTGGTTAGGTACGTGAAAATACAAAGACTAGGCCACCTGCTATGGAGACAGGAGGATGTCTGGCTTAGCCACCATCTCAGCAGAAGGGGAACAATCTCCTGATGACAGACTAGCTAGACTAGTTGGGTGGGTGTAAAACTAATAACAAAAGAGTAGAGTGTTAAGGGGATAAACATAGTAGAAATATACAACCATAAAACTCATACTCAAGGTATCATAAAGAATGTAATATAATGAATCAAATGATGTACGAAAATAAATCCTTCAATTGTGTATATACCAATGTTAAAATCTTGAGTAATAAATAAGAATAATTAAGAGTGCTCATTTCTGATAAGATATTTGATATAACTGGCATTATTGAAACCTTATGGGACAATTCACATGACTGGAATGTTAAAATCAGGAAGGACAAAGTGGTCAGAAGGGGAGGTGGGGTGGTACTTTACATTAAATATATGCTATCCTGCTTTAGCATTATTGACAATTCAGAAATGTAGGTTTTGGAATGCTTATGGATCAGTGTTCCAAGGGATAACGCACAAGATGTAATACTGATGGGGGTTTGCAATAGACCGAGAGATGAGGGAACAGGATAAGCAGCTTCTTAAAAATATATCTATAATGTGAAAGAAAAACTGCATTAACATGAATAATTTAAATCTGGGGAAATATACTTACTCATGCTTTCATAAGTAAAACCTTTTCTAAAAATTATAGATGACAATATAAAAATTCACACCTAACTTAAGGTTACTCTATATTATAACTCAGGGGTCGGCAACCTTTCAGAAGTGGTGTGCCGAGTCTTCATTTATTCACTCTAATTTAAGGTTTTGCGTGCCGGTAATACATTTTAACGCTTTTAGAAGGTCTCTCTCTCTATAAGTCTAAATCAGGGGTTGACAACCTATGGCACGCGTGCCAAAGATGGCACGCGAGCCAATTTTTAATGGCACGCTGGGGCCTGCTGGGACTCCAGTGTGCCACTAAAAATCCTGCCGACACGGCAAGAAACAGGGTCCGCGCTCCCAGGCCGGAGCACCAGGCCGAGCACAGCAAGCTGCTGGCCCCTCCCACACCTTCTCCGCCTTCCTCCCCTTCCCCTGGAGCCCTGCCGCCGCACGCACAGTGCTCTGGGGGCCGGGGCTGCGCGCTCCCGCGGGGCAAAATTTGGCTCCGTGGGGAGGGAAAGATGCTCCCTGCTCATCCGGAGCCCTGCCGCCACGTGCGCAGCGCACTGAGGGGCGGGGCTGCACGTGGCAGCAGGACTCCAGATGAGTGGGGAGCCTCATGGTAAGGGGTCCGGGGGGGTTGGATAAGGGGTGGGGGCAGTCAGGAGACAGGGAGCAGGGTGGGTTGGATGGGGGGTGGGATCCCGGAGGGGGTGGTTAGGGGCGGAGGTCTCTGCAGGGGGCAGCCAGGGAGCAGGGGGGGTTGGATGGGACATGGGAGTCCCGGGGTCTGTTAGGGGGTGGGGGATGGATAGGGGTCAGGGCAGTCAGGAGACAGGGAGCAAGGAGGGTCCTGGGGAGCAGTTAGGGTGGGGGGGTCTCTGGAGGGGGTGGTCAGGGGACAAGGAGCTAGTGGGGTTGGATGAGTCGGGAGTTCTGGGGGGCGGCTGTCAGGAGGTAGGGGTGTCGAGAGGGGTTGTGGCAGGCAGGGAGCAGGGGGGGCGTTGTATGAGTCCAGAGTTCTGGGGGTCCTGTCAGGGGGCGGGGAGAGGTTAGATAGGCATGGGAGTCCAGTCCGTCTGGGTGCAGGGGTGGGGATAAGGGTTGGGGCAGTCAGGGGACAGGTAGGGGGTAGGGTCCTAGGGGGGCAGTCAGGGGACAAGGGGCAGAGAGGCTTAGATAGGGGGTGGGGTCCCAGGAGGGGGTAGTCGGGACAAGGAGCGGGGGGGTTGGGTGTTCTGCGGGGAGCAGTTACCCAGCCCTCTGGCCTGAGCCCTGACCCCCCCCCCCACGCACACACCCAGCCCTCTGCCCTGAGCCCTGCACCCCCACACACACCCCCAGATCCCTGCCCTGAGCCCTGTACCACCCAGCCCTCTGTTGACTCCTTCACCCCCCCCCCCATGACCCCAGCCCTGACTCTGGCACCCCCTCACATACCCAGCCCCCCTACCCTGACACCTGCACCCCCCTCACATGCCCCCAGCCCTCTGCCCTAACTCCTGCACCCCACACATCCCCAGCCCCCCCACATCCCATGCACCCCGCACATCCACACCCCCACCCTGATCACCAAACGGGAGCTCCTGCACCCCCACTCACAGTCCCACCTGCACCCCTCACACCAAATGGGAGCTGCCCAGGTAAGTGCCCTCACACCCAAACCTCCTGCCCCAACCCTGAGCCCCCTCCCTCATTCTAGCTCCTGGCCAGACCCTTCACCCCCAGCCCTGTGCTCAGTGCACTCCCACCCTCAGCTCAGTGCAGAGAGAGGAAGAGAATGGGCCATAACCAGGGGGAAGGTAGGTATCCACTGTATGTGGGAAGGGCCGGGACCCCAGACCAGCAGCGGGCTGACCAGGTCCAGCAGCCGGGATCCTGGCTGGCAGGAGCCGGCGGATGGAACCCCTGAGCGGCAGTGGGCTGAGCCGCTCAGTCCACTGCCGGTCTGGGGTCCCGGCTGCTGGCCCCGCACAGCCTGCTGCCAGTCTGGGGTTCTGGCTGCCAGACCCTTCCCAGCCGGGGTCCCGGCCACAGGCCCCACTCAGCCCACTGCCGGCCTAGGTGAACAGAACCCCAGACCCGCAGCAGACTGAGCGGGCCAGCAGCGTAAAATCAACATTTTAATTTAATTTTAACTGAAGCTTCTTAAACATTTTGAAAACCTTGTTTATTTTACAATACAACAATTGTTTAGTTATATAATATATAGACTTGTAGCGAGAGACCTTCTAAAAAACAGTAAAATGTATGACCGGCACGCAAAACCTTAAATTAGAGTGAATAAATGAAGACTCGGCACACAGCTTCTGAAAGGTTGCCGACCCCTCGTCTAAACTATTGTTGTATGTAAAGTAAACACGTTTTTTAAAATGTTACGAAGCTTCATTTAAAATTAAATTAAAATGCAGATCTTATCAGTTTAGTGCAGTGGTTCTTAACCTGGGGTGCACGCATCCCCTGGGGCAGGGCCGGTGCAAGGATATTTTTGCCACCTAGGCGAAACTTCCACCCTGCCCATCGGTTCATTGAGGGGCAAATCCCCAACGAGCCTTTATAGACCCCAGGGGCCAGCCGTGCCCAGGGGCTGCTCCCCAGACCAGGTTCCCCCCTCCCCGCCCCCTGAACTCCCCTGGAGGGTGCACAGCCCCCCCGCGAGCCCTCCCCACCCCACCCAGGTGGCCCCGCCCCAAGTCCACTCACTGGCTTTGCCGGGCTTGGGCCGCTGCAGCAGCTCGGCAGGGAGGAGCCGCCTTCCGGAGGCACCAGAGAGCCAGAGCAATCCGCTTGTGGCAACAGCAAGCCCCAGCCATGGAGGAGCCGGCGTGGTGCAGGGGGGCAGCAGCCCTGCAAAGGCAGCGGTGGCACCGCTAGTGGGGAGCAGCTGCACCCCGCTGCCCTTCCTGCCCAGGCTGTAGCCCGGGCGCCAGCCTCCATGCGCCCCCTGGCTCCCCCCTCGCCTAGGGTTACCATATTTCAACAATCAAAAAAGAGGGGAGAGCCCTGCCCTAGCCCCCATCCACTCCCTCCCACTTCCCACCCCAACTGCCCCAGTCAGAACCCCCAACCCCCCCCGCTCCTTGTCCCCTGACTGCCCCCTCCTGAGACCCTTCCACCCTAACTGCCCCCCTAGGACTCTACCCCCTACCTGTCCCCTGACTGCCCCAACCCTTATGAACACCCCCTCCCCCAGACAGAATCCCGGGGACTCCCACGCCCCATCCAACCACTCCCCACCCCCTGACAGGACCCCCAGAACTCCCAACCCATCCGTCCCTCCCCCTGCTCCCAGACTGCCCCCTGGAACTCCCCTTACCAGGCCCATGCCGGTGAGACGCTGGCTCCACATGGAGGCAAAACTCCATGTGGAGGGGGGGAGCTGCGGGAGGGTGGAGCTGCGGGAAAGGCAGCGGCGGCGGCTCACGCTTCCAGGAGCCACAGAATCCGAGCGCGGTGAGAGGGGAGCCGGGGGGGCACCTGCCCGGGCTGCGGCCCGGTGCCCCCCAGGGGGGGAAGCTCCTGAAGTGGATGCATGTGGGCGGTGGGCCTCATGCACCCCCCGGCTCCCCCTTCGCCACGCTTGGGCTCTACAGCTCCCAGGAGTGTGAGCTGCTGCCGCCACCCCTCCCACAGCAGGCTCAGGGCCCCACACCCCAGCGGCTCACACTCCCAGGAGCCGCAGAACCAGAGCGCAGTGACAGGGGAGCCAGGGGGGAACACCTGCCACCAGTCTGGGGTCCCAGCCACCGGCCCTGCTTCACTCAGCCAGTTGTGCGCGCTGAGCAGGGCCGGCGGCCGGGACCCCGGCTAGTAGCCGCGTGCCAGGCAAAATTGGCTCGCGTGCCAAAGGTGCGCGTGCCGTAGTTTGCTGACCCCTGTTATAACTCCTTCTGATGGATAAAAATGAACTGATCACTGCACTAATATTTAGTGGTTGCATAAGTGCAAGTTATCATGACCTAGATGTATTTGTTACGTGCAAATTAACTATTATCCTGACCAGTTATATAGAAATTTGGTACTTTAAAAGGCCAAACAATCATGAGCAAAACTGATGTTAAACAAAACTGTATGAATTATAATTGGGAGATGCTTAAGAGAACTTTGTGCCATAAACACTCACAATGCTACCATCTTGAAAGAAGGCTTCTTCCATTAAAAATGCCATAATCGTTAAGAAGACATGTGAAAGCAGCAATAAACAATATGAAAATATATAACAAATGGAAAAATAAGAATGTTGATAGCAGTGACTACAAATCAGCAGTAATGAAATGCAGATAATTGACAAGGGAAGCTAAAGGCATCAATTAAAACTCTATGGTCAGTAGAGTTAAAGACAATAAAAATGTATTTAAAAATATATCAGGAACAAAAGAAACCCTAGCAATTGTATAGGTCCAGTACTAGACAGGGATAGTAAAATCATCATCATTATCAATAGTAATCATAATAATTAGTAGTAGCTGAAAGCCTGTGCTGTCACACAAGCCCTGAGGGAGAGAAGACTTTGTAACACTAAATAGTGATTTCTCTGGCTGAGTGAGTGAGTGATCTATGCATTCTTTGTTGTCCAGAAAGGTGGCAGCCACAACACTGGGCCTCAACAGTGATGATGTTAGCCTGGCAAAGTATGGGGCTGAAGGTCTACATGGGTTTTATTGAAAGAGCTGAATGGCAACTGAGCCCAGTTCTGCTGCATGATAGTGACACAACCACTCTCAATCCCTTTCACTCCTCTTATGCATTTCTGTCTCCATTGTAGAGTTAGTCAGAAAAATTTGAATGATCCAAAATTTTGATGAGTGGGGGGGGGAATTGAAAAAAATGTCATGAGACTTTTTCTGAGTTTTGATCATGTCTGCTCAATTGTACTTCAAGCATTCTTTCTGTTTTTACAAATGAGTAGACCTGCCACTTTGATAGCTGTATTGTGATGCTGCTTTGCCATATTACAGCCATGAGGATATTTTAAGACATAGTGGCCTGAAAAGCACAGATTGTCCCGTCAGAATAAGAAATGCTGTGTGAAAGAAGGGGCCCTACACAGTCCTAAAGAATCTCACCTCTACCTATACGTTGGCTCTCATCTACCCCTGCTTACTCTTCTGCTCCCTACTATAGGCGCCAACTTCTGCTTCTGCTGGTGGGTGGTCGACCCCCCTCTGCCCCTGTCCCCACCCCGACTCTGCCCTTTCCATGAGGCCCTGTCCCGCCCCCATTCCAGCCCCTTCCCCAAAGTCCCCGCCCCAACTCCACCCCCTCCCTACCGCTATTCCGATTCCTTCCCCAAATCCCGTCCCTGGTCCCCCCCTCTTCCCCTGAACGCGCCACGTTCCCTCTCCTTCCCCTCCCCTCCAGGAGTGGCCAAACAGCTCTTTGGCGGTGGCCGGGCAGGAAGCAATGGCAGGTAGACGGAGGAGCAGGGACGCGGCACACTCAGGGGAGGAGGAGGAGGTGGAGCGCGGGGGGAGGAGAGCTTGGCTGCGGTGGGTGCAGAGCACCCACTAATTTTTCACCGTGGGTGCTCCAGCTCTGGAGCACCCACAGAGTTGGCACCTATGCTCCCTACTCTCATCTGAGTCCTCTCACCTGACTACTCCCTTAATTTCCTTCTCCCACTCTTGATTGCATACTTCCTATCACACTACTTTCTTTGCTTGAAATGTTCTCCCTCTTCTCATTCCCTTGATCTCTCAATTCCCTTCTTCAAGCCCAGTCCTTCAATGAGTCTTTCCTCAACAGTGAGTGGTCTCTGCACACACTCCCCTATCTGAGCTGTTGTTTTGTGTTTTGCCTAATCTGTGTTTAAGTTTAAGCATTTTGTGACAGGAACCATGAGTTATGATTTATTAGGTAAAGCCAACATGCAAGTGGCATCGATGTCTCATCATCATTAAAATGGCAACATGGTGGCATGATTTTCTTGCAGACTTTAAACTTCAGTTGCTGAGAGACTAATTTATTTCACAGCAGAACCGTCACCATTTAGTTGATTAAGCAATTTTTTTAAAATGGGAAAAGGATCAGAAAAATAACTGAAAAAATGGACACTACTACTATCTGTTCCTTGTATTTACTAGGTCGCATCCACTTAGTTTACTGACAAAGGACATTTTTCCTATAGAGTCAGCAGAATGAGCATTGAAGTCCAGGCTCCAGGTGTATTTGCCTTGAGCATAATAAAAAACCCAGATGAGTTCAGACTCTAGAATGTGGGTGATATTGTATTGAAGCAGAACAAACCCTGCTTGATTTTCAGATAGCCGGCTGAATTTGCACTGTCAGCAATGGTGAGAAATCTTGTTTTGACATGTAAACTGAGTAGAGCAAAGACAAAGCCGCTGAAGGAGAATAAATATGGTATAACAAGTGGTCATTTTCCTGACAGTTTATTTTTCTGACAATTACCACACTTAAAATGGAAACTGCAGCCACTGCTTTGAAAACTGATTCTACAGAGCTCCTCATTAAAGTTCTACAGTATTTTGTCCTTTAACTACAAAGATTGAATTCTCAGAATGTACCAGGTCAAATCCATCCCTGCCATGTCCTGAAGCAAAGACCAATGAATTTAGAAGCAGTGAAAATATCATATGAGTTAAAGAGAAATAACCCTTAAAATTTACCTGCTAAGGAGGGATGGGGGGAAGTCCCCCTTCCCCCTTTACTCCTTCTTATTGCTGTAGAAAGAAGGCCTAACTATATGAAGGTATTTTACGTTAGAAATTCAGGATCTGTGTATTCTGAAAAATGTTATGGAGATTCTGGAGGGCTAGTGAATTGATGACATTATAATAATCCAGAAAGTTAAAATTTAGCAACTGAGAAGGGGAAAGGATTTTTAGTCAGATTGTTTAAATTCTTTGTTTTTTGTTTCCAGCTATTTAACTTCAATGACTAATTCAGACAAAATTAAGGTGTAAGAACTCAAAAATGACACCTCTTAGCAGGTTCTCTAGGAAAGAGCACACTTTAGTTTCCTGATATTTCTAACGATAAAAAGAGGAAAATATATTTTTGGGAAAACAAAACCTTCCAGTCCTTCTGGTAAGACAAGCACAAACCCAATGTTAGCATTTATATTGTTTCCAAGCCTCAAATCAACAGTGGGGAAAAAACACTACGGTCTAGGAGACTTTAATAAAAAGACGTTGCACTGAGCAGATACTTTGAGAAGGGCTGTCAGCTAGTGGTTGGAGCATTGGGCTGGCAGTTAGGGGATATATGTATACATTTTTGTTTCTAGCTCAGCCATTGACTTGCTGTGTGATCTCAAGTCAGTCATATGGCATCTCCGTTTAATAGCTGGAGAGCTTAAGGTGCCATGTGACTTACTTCTCTCCGTGGCTCTTCTCTGAACCTTCTCCAGTTTATCAACTGGAGAGGGTTCAGAGAAGAGCCACGGGGAATGATTAACAAATTAGTAACCATGCTTGATAGTGATAGACTCAAGGAACTCAATCTACTTAATTTAACAAAGAAAAGGTTAAGGGGGTGACTTGATTGTAGTCTGTAAGTACCTACATGGAGACCAAACATTTAATAATGAGCTCTTCAATCTAGCAGAGAATGGTATCATATGATCCAGTGGCTGAAAACTGAAGCTAGAAAAATTTAAACTGGAATTGAGACACAAATTTTTAACTGAAAGAGTAATTAACCATTGGAACAAGTTACCAAGGGTCACGGTGGATTCTCCATCACTGGCAATTTTCAAATTAAGATTGAATTTTTTAAAAATATATATATGCTCTAGTTCAAACTGGAATTAATTCAGAGTAGTTCTATGGCCTATGTTATGCAGGAGGTCAGACTAGATAATCACATTGGTCCCTTCTGGACTTACAATCTCTGAATATATCTCACTGAGGAGGTGGGAGGGAGCGCAGAAGAAGGTTTAATTAATGTTAGTAATTCTCAGGAAGGGCAAAATATTATCATCAGAATTGTAGAAAAAGAATATATGATACTTTATCCTTCCCTCCAAGAATCTCAGTAATCTGTACAAATAATACTGTATTAAATTAAACCTCAAAACACCACTGGGAAATAAATAGATCTTTTCAACAGTTTGCATCTGGGAGCATATAATGAGCAAGCTATTGCCTGCAAGTCTCATTTAATGCCTTTATATTCATGATTTGATTTTAAAATGTTTAATTTTTTATTTCCCAAGAGTTAAATGAACAAAAATGTGTTATTTCATGTCAGCCTTTCTGTCCTTGACCTTCATGTAGGAGCTACAGCTGAGCCTTTAGATCCAATGTCTGTGTTTGGTGGCTCAGTCCTGATTATTCTATTGGTATCTTGGACATATTTAAAAATTAGTTCTTCTCCCAACTTTTTTTTCAATACATGAAAGTGCCCTTCATTTTCTCAACACCATTCTTTTTCACAATACTGAAGTAGACAAATTCTGGAAATATCACCTCCTCTAGTTCACCTAGAGGAAATCAATGTGCTGCAGGGATAGGACCAAACAAAGGTGCAGAATTGGCTAATAATACTTTTTAGTATTAGTATTCACACAGAACTGATTAATATACTTTGCAAATGTTACATACTGAATTTTCACAGCAGCCATATGCAGGCTTCAGTGCAACAGTTGTGTGTGTTTCTCCTTGATGCAAACCTGCCCCCTTTGTTGATTTTAATTCCCTGTAAGCCAACCACCCTCCCCCCTTCGAAATAAAGTAACTATTGTTTTGAAACCATGCATTCTTTCTTTATTAATTTAAAAAAAAAGAAGAGATAATGGACAAGGTAGCCCGGGTGGGGTGGGGGAGAAGGGAAGGACAAGGACACATTGCTTATTGTAGCCACACTAAAAATCAAACTGTTTGAATGACAACCTTCTGTTGCTTGGGCCATCCTCTGGAGTGGAGTGGTTGGGTGCCCGGAGCCTCCCTCCGTGTTCTTGGGCATCTGGGGGAGGAGGCTATGGAACATGGGGAGGAGGGTAGGTGGTTATACAGTGGATGCAGTGGGGGTCTGTGCTCTTGTTGGATTTCCTGCAGCTCCAACAGATGGTTCATCATGTCCGTTTGCTCCCTCAACACATGCTTCATCATGTCCATTTGCTTCCCCATTAGTCTCAGCATCGAGTCCTGCCTCCGCTATTCAAGCTCACTTAATTCTTTCCTGGCCTCTGCCACTGAATGCCTCCATGCATTAAGCTGTGCCCTATCAGTGCAGGAGGACTGCATGAGCTCAGAAAACGTGTCATAGCGAGTGTGTTTTTTCACCTTCTAATCTGTGATCACCTCAGAGACGGAGATAGACTCATAGACTGTAAGGTCAGAAGGGAACATTATGATCGTCTAGTCTGACCTCCTGCATAATGCAGGCCACAGAATCTCACCCACCCACCCCTATAACAAACCCCTAACCTAGAGATGATAGGGGGACCGTAGAAACACACTACGCTATACAATTCTGGGGGGACTATATGGTCACCTGTGCTGCTGAGTTCACCACGCTGACCAAACAGGAAATGAAATTCAAAAGTTCCTGAGGCTTTTCCTGTGTACCTGGCTAGTGCATCAGAGTTCAAAGCACTGTCCAGAGCAGTCACAATGGAGCACTCTGGGATAGCTCCTGGAGGCCAATACCATCGATTTGCGTCCACACTACCCCAAATTCGACCCAGCAAAGTTGATTTTAGTGCTACTCTCCTCATCGGGGTGAAGTACAGAAGTTAATTTTAAGAGCCCTTTAGGTCGACGGAACGGGGTTGGTTGTGTGGACGCATTAGTTTTTAAATAAACCTAAAGCGGCTAAATTCGACCTAACTCCGTAGTGCAGACCAGGCCTTGGTCAGAAAAGCCAACAGATCACCATTTAAGCCTTGTAGCAACTGCGCACAGTGGCTGCTCGATGCATTCCACATCTGCATTCTGTCCAGCCCTTGCCTGCCCTGGCTCCAGCACCAGTCCCTGCCTACTTCTGAACACCTGATTTCTAACTCCTGCCTCTGACCACTACCTTGTCTCCTGACCCCAACTCCAGCTCTGCCCTTTGGTTCTGTTCTGGTTCTTGATTCACACCATTCACTTGTCTCCTGACCTCCAGTTCTGCCCGCCAATTCTGCTCCAACCACTAGGCCATACCCCTGCTCCCACCACTAAATTGCCCAACCTACACCTTGGTGTGTGATAACAACCCCCAAATCTTTTTCAGAGTTTTGATTGAGTGCCTTTTGTTGTAGGGATGACCTGAGTGCCTGGGGCCTAGGAAGGAGGGCCTGAAGATAGTGCGACTGTGGGTGTTTACTTATCTATCTTGGACATGGGATTTATTATCAGAAAAGGGAAATTTTCTGTTCTCCCTTCCTCTTTCCAACATAAGGGACGGCTCAGCAGTTAGAGCATCCCCTAGCACTCAGCTGTAACTAGCCCAAGTCTCCAGTCTCTCAAGCCCCCCTTCTGGGGCCCCATTCCTCTTCTCCTACATGTCTATGATTCTATGGCCTGGCTGGAGGACCCAGTTTCCAGAAGAGGAACGGAGCACCTGGATGTCCAGAGCGGGTTCTTGAGATTTGAAAACTTGGGGGTGCTCTAACCAGTGGGCTATCCCTTGATAGTCCCCTCGAGATTGTAACTCCTGGAGATACTCGCACATACTAGTTCAAACTGGATTCTCCAGGGAGTTACAAAAAGGACTTTTGGACAAAGAGCCTGACTCGTAGCCGCCTTTCTGATCCAGCAAACAGACAGGACCTTCTGTTTTAGAAAGGGAGGGAAGAAATTCTTATGGAAGGATTGGAAGAACTTGACCTACAAGGGCCCATTAAGACTGGTGGGTGACCTCCAGTAAGCTTTTCACATGCATCCGACGAAGTGGGTATTCACCCACGAAAGCTCATGCTCCAGTACATGTTAGTCTATAAGATGCCACAGGACTCTTTGCTGCTTTTACAGATCCAGACTAACATGGCTACCCCTCTGATACTTTTAGCATGTGTATAGGAACTTTTATTGTTTTTATATGTTTTCTCTCTAATGCTTTTACCTTAAGAATTAATGTGCTCGCTTAGAAGGAGCTGCATGGTAACTTATAACTGTGGGCAATGCAATGGTCACAACCTTCAGAAAGACAGAAAAGTGCAGACACTGGTCTGTTTCAGGAATCTGGCCTATTGTGCATATCGCAGTGTAATCCAGGTAGCTGTGCAGATTTAAAACCCCTGGTCAAGAGGGAGTGAGACTTTGTCTCAGCCCAAGTCAGGTGACAGCTGGGAACTGAGAACCTAAAGTGGGTTCCCTTGGTGGACCACAGAAGGGGAACACAGGTGCAGTTGTTCAGCAACTGTGATAACCTCACCCTTATTACTGGAAAAGAGCAAATCCTGGGTAGACATCTCTCCCCACCATACTTGTCAGTGAAGACAGAGGCAAAGAAATTGTGTTGCTTCTCAGCAATGTCCTTAATTGTTCTCTTTAATCCCTGGTGATCCATCAGACCACCAATTCTTTTTCAGGCTTCCTGCTTCTGAAACACTTAAAGAACTGTTTGATTTTTAAACCTCTACCTATTGGCTCTTTGAAATCCATTTTAGCCCTCTTAATTTCCCTCTTACATAACACTTGCTGTGATTTGTGCTCCTGTTTATTGGCTTCACTGGGATTAAATTTCCAGTGTTGAAAGAATTTCTGTTTGGCTTGAGAAGCCTCTTGAACCTTGCCATTCAACCATATTCTTGCCTTCCTGTTTCCCTGTTTGTTCAGTGGTACGTATCTTCTGAAATTCTATTATTGCTTCCTTAAGTAGCATCCATGCCACATGTAAGGATTTTACTGCCTTTACTTTTGCCTTTTAGGGTCTTTTTAACTAACATCCTCATCTTATTGAAATCACCCTCTCTAAAGTTTAATGTCACTGTGACACTTTTTGCACCATACCGCTCCATAAGCTGTAGAATCTACTTATATTGTTGTCACTATTATTTAGTGGCTTGGCTACTGTTATTTCTTGAATTAACTGCTGGATGTTACTTAAGAATAAGTCAAGAATAACTTTTTCTCTTGTTTGTACTAGAACTGGCTGTTTCAAATCTCTGTATCTCGTGGAGGGCCACGAGAGCCTAATAAATCCTAAACTTTTCTAGCAGGAGCTAAATCTCTAAGCATGCTTTTCAGATATAAACCTGGTATGTTTATGCCATAGGCTTTCATTTTAATTATCTTTTTAATGTTTTTTTCTCCACTTTTAGGATGAATTTGATACTCTTAGAAATTGCAGTGCAGGCTAGATTTATGCACAGTGTAGGTTACCACCACCAGGCAAGCTTCTCCAACTCAGAGCTTTGCCAGTCACCTCGATCCCGAACAGGATCATCTGTTATTCTAATCCTGGGCCCAACTACAGCTCTGCCAGTGCACTTTAATCCTACCTGGCAGCATCCCATTCCAGCTATGTATTATTCTCCTTTCTTCTTAGATCAGTCATGACCTCAAGCACCCACTGCTATTCCTGTTTTAGGCCTCTCTTATAAAATTATCACCCGTCCTGTTTCTGCTGGGATCTCTCCTGATTTTGTAGGGTTGATTCTGCATTCTAAAACCCTGATAATGAAAGGTTAGGGATGTTTCCCCCTAACACTTATACACAGTGATGAGCTGCTAAAATCTTAACAACCGGTTCCCTATAAAAAGTTCTGATTTAAGGGATGTGCCACAGTATGTATTTTTTGTACCAATAGGGTTACCATACGTCCGTATTTTCCTGGGAGGTTCCACCCGGACAGCGATTTAAGAACCAAAAAGCTTGACATCTCCAGGAAAATACGGATGTATGTCAACCGTACCTAAAGTTCTTTTTTAAAAAGATGGGCCTGAACTAGAAAGGAGCTCCGTTTCACATGTGGGTCCCTGCCACTCCTTGGGGGTGTGCTAGGGTGACCAGATGTCCCAATTTTATAGGGACAGTCTCGATTTTTGGGTCTTTTTCTTATATAGGCTCCTATTGCCCCCCACCCCCTGTCCTGATTTTTCACACTTGCTGTCTGGTCACCCTAGGGTGTGCACATGTGTGGGTCCCAGCTGCTCCCTGCCCCCGCCCCCATTGAAGCAGGTGTGCAGGGTTACTGCCCTGAGAACAGCAGGGCACCAGTGGACCTGGGGCTGGCTTTAGACAGGGGCGTGGGGCAGGGCTAGCTGGAGGCAGGGAGTGTGACACAGGCTGGCTGCAACAGAGGGTGGCTGCGGGCAGGGGCTGGGGAGAGCGGCTGGGAGCAGCCCAGGCCCAGCAGAGCAGCCAGGGACCCACCAGGCAGCAGCAGGAGCCCTAAGGCCAGAGGTCTGAGGAGCAGCAGCAGCAACAGGACCAGGAGGCAGCCCACATGCCTCCCGCAGCGCAGCGCCCCCCAGCGGCCGGGAGGAGGAATTACAGGCTTCCCGGCCAAAGCCGATCAAAGCTTCCCTCGCAGGGAAGCCAGTTAACAAGCGGTTCTAAAACTGCTTCAAAATTTAAAAACCGGTTCATGCGAACTGGTGCGAACTGGCTCCAGCTCACCCCTGCTTATACAGCATAATTTTATAGATTCTGATCTCTGGTCCACAAATGCACAAAATCAGAATTGGAATATTTACCCATATGAGTGAGAAACAGCCTCAAAGTTTGGTTCTGCTGGATTACAGCCATTTTCCCAAAACAAATTCAGGTCTAGATCCACAGATTTAGATGCCCAACCCCAATTTTAGGCATCTAAATCCAAAGTTAAATCCTCAAATCTGGGTAACTGGGCAACAAAATGACCGCTATGGGCACTCGCATGGCCCCACAATATGCCAGCATTTTTATGGCTGACCTGGAACAATGCTTCCTCAGCTCTCGTCCACTCACGCCCCTTCTCTACCTAGGCTACATTGATGACATCTTCATCATCTGGACCCATGGGAAGGAGACTCTGGAAGAATTCCATCATGATTTCAACAGCTTCCACCCCACCATCAACCTCAGCCTGGACCAATCTACACAGGAGGTCCACTTCCTAGACACCACAGTACAAATAAGTGACGGTCACGTTAACACCACGCTATACCAAAAACCCACCGACCGCTGTGCCTACCTTCATGCCTCCAGCTTCCATCCCAGACACACCACACAATCCATTGTCTACAGCCAAGCACTGAGGTACAACCACATTTGCTCCAACCCCTCAGACAGAGACCAACACTTACAAGATCTTCACCAAGCATTCTCAAAACTACGTTACCCGCACAAGGAAATAAGGAAACAAATCAACAGAGCCAGACGTGTACCCAGAAGCCTTCTGCTGCAAGACAAGCCCAAGAAAGAAACCAACAGAACTCCACTGGCCATCACCTTCAGTCCTCAGCTTAAAACTCTCCAACGCATCACCAGGGATCTACAACCCATCCTGGACAATGATCCCTCGCTTTCACAGACCTTGAGAGGCAGGCCAGTCCTCACCCACAGACAACATATACGGCATCATGTGCCAGCAATATACATCGGCCAAACTGGGTGGTCCCTACGTAAAAGAATAAATAGACACAAGTCAGATATTAGGAATGGCAATATACAAAAACCTGTAGGAGAACACTTCAACCTTCCTGGTCACACAATAGCAGATTTTAAAGTAGCCATCCTACAGCAAAAAAACTTCAGGACCAGACTTCAAAGAGAAACTGCTGAGCTTCATTTCATCTGCAAATTTGACACCATCAGCTCAGGATTAAACAAAGACTGTGAATGGCTAGCCAATTACAAAAGCAGTTTCTCCTCCCTTGGCGTTCACACCTCAACTGCTAGAAGCTCCCTGATTGAACTAACCTCGTTATCTCCAGACTGATACTGGCCTGCATATTTATACCTGCCTCTGGAAATTTCCATTACATGCATCTGACGAAGTGGGTATTCACCCACGAAAGCTTATGCTCCAATACATCTGTTAGTCTATAAGTGCCACAGGACTCCTTGTTGCTTTTTACAGATCCAGACTAACACAGCTACCCCTCTGAAAAATGACAAATGAAACTGAATGTTGATAAATGCAAAGTAATGCACATTGGAAAATGGGCACCTGGCATTGTCCATTGTCGGAAGACAGGATACTGGGCTAAATGGAACTTCCTTTGGAAGCCTATTCCAGAGTTTAACTACAGGTCTGTCGTATCTTACGCACATTTTACAGGCGTGATTTCAGCTTTATGTGGTCGGCAAAAAAAAAGAGAGAGAAAAATAACAATTTTAATACTGTACCTGTAGTGCAGGGAATTCTGCCCATTACACTCAATGTAATTTTGACTATACGTGATTTTCACTTTACTCGCTGACTGCGGAACATAACCCCAGCGTAAGATGTGACAGACCTGTACTGTTATGGTGAGAAGGTTCTTCCTAATATCTAATCTAAACATCCCTTGCTGCAGATTAAGCCCATTACTTCTTATCCTTCCTTCAGTGGACATGGGGAACGATTCAACACAAACCTCTTTATAACAGCTCTTAACATATTTGAAGACTATCAGGTCCCTACTTAGTCTTGAGAAAAGAAGACTGAACATGCTCAGTCTTTTTAACCTTTCCTCATAAGTCAGGTTTTCTAAACTTTTCATAATTTTTTCTGCTCTCCTTTGGACTCTCTCCAGTTTGTGCACATCTTTTCTGAAGTGTGGCACCCAGAACTGGACACAGTACTTCAAATGAGGCCTCACCAGTGCCAAGTACAATGAGACAATTACCTTCTCTGGCTTACATTAAAATATTCCTGTTAATACACCCCAGAATTATATTAGCCCTTTTTGCAACTGCATCACTCTGTATTTAAGTCAATAATTTGTGATCCACTATAACTCCCAGATCCTTTTCAGCACTGCTACCATCTAGCCAGTTATTCCCCCCTTTTTTTGTTGTGCACTTGATTTTTCTTTCATATGTGAAGTACTTTGCACTTGTCTTTATTGAATTTCATCTTGTTGAATTCTGACTAATTCTCCAATTTGTCCAGGTCATCTTGAATTATAATCCTGATCTCCAAAGTGCTTGCAACCCCTCCCTGCTTAGTGTCATCTGCAAATTTTATAAGCATGTTCTCCACTCCACCATCAGGGTGGAAAAAAATCTACGATTTTTTAAAAAAAAAATTTTTTTAATGGATTTTTTTAATAAAATGCTTTTTGAGGAAAAAACCTATCTAAAGATAGTTTTAATTAAGATATATTATAGCTCAAAGATATCTCATCATGGAATAGGGATTATAAATTCTAATTCTATAGTATGAGACAATATATTCATGCAATGTTTAAGAAAAGTTTTGTAAATGAGTTCCAATAGTTCATGGATTAGGGACCCAATCTTATGGGGTTCCAGGGGCTTCTGTATAGATTATCTAGATTAATCTTTCTATCTACCGAATGGGACTCAGTGCTCAGTCTAGAAGATACCATCAGACATGCTTAGTTTTGCAGTTCTCAAACTGTGCATTTGTGTCTCCAGCAAAAATGTTTTAAATAAATAAATAAATAATATATAGAGGTGAGAAATAACAGACTTCAACCCTATTGTCCCTCTGCAAATTTGTGTACACAGAGTCAATCGCTTACCTCTCTCTAAAAGTGCAAAGTTTCAAAAAGTTCAATGAATAGAAGATTGTTGGGGGCGGAATAGATCTGGACAAGGAGAACAAGTCTGGAGATAAATGTGAGAAGGGAGGGACAGGCAGTAGAAACAAAAGTGAAACTCTTTCAGGAGCATATTCCAGAAGTCTTGAGATCTTTCTAAGTGTAGACTTCATTGATTTGAGATCAACTATACCAGGGGTCGGCAACCTACGGCACGCGTGCCACCTTTGGCATGCAAGCCAATTTTGCCTGGCACGCGGCTACCAGCCGGGGTCCCGGCCGCCGGTCCCGCTCAGCGTGCATGGCCAGCTGAGTGAAGCGGGGCCAGCGGCCGGGACCCCAGACTGGCAGCAGACGCGCCCCCTGGCTCCCTCCTCACCACGCTCGTTCTGCGGCTCCCAGGAATGTGAGCCACCAGGGCACGGGGCCCTGAGCCTGCTGCGGGAGGGACGGCGGCAGCTCACACTCCTGGGAGCTGCAGAGCCCGAGCACGGCAACAGGGGAGAGGGGGGGTGTATGAGGCCTGCCACCAGCATGCATCCACTTCAGGAGCCATCCCGGGGGTGGGGGGCACCGCAGCCCAGGGAGGCGCGCCCCCTGACTCCCCCTCACCGCGCTTGGGTTCTGCAGCTCCCGGGAGTGTGAGCCGCCGCAGTGCGGGGCCCTGAGCCTGCTGCAGGAGGGGCGGCAGCAGCTCACACTCCCGGGAGCTGCAGAGCCTGAGCGCAGCGAGGGAGGAGCCGGGGGGCGCACGGGGCCCGCCACTTGCATGCATCCACTGCAGGAGCCCCCCCCCGGAGGGGGGGCACCAGGCTGCAGCCTGGGCAGGCACGCCCCCCAGCTCTCCCTCACCGCGCTGGGGTTCTGCGGCTCCCGGAAGTGTGAGCCGCCGCCGCCACTGCCCCTCACGCAGCTCCCCTCCATCCCACTGCCTCAGCACTCCACATGGAGTTTTGCCTCCACGTGGAGCCAGCGTCTCACCAGCATGGATCTGGTAAGGAGAATTCTGGGGGGCAGTCAGGGAGCAGGGGGACGGTTGGATGGTTTGGAAGTTCTGGGGGTCCTGTCAGGGGGTGGGGAGTGGTTGGATAGGGCGTGGGAGTCCCCTGGGTCTGTCTGGGGGCAGGGGTGTTCATACGGGTTGGGGCAATCAGGGGACAGGTAGAGGGTAAGGTCCTAGGGGGGCAGTTAGGGTGGGAGGGTCTCAGGAGGGGGCAGACAGGGGACAAGGAGCAGGGAGGCTTAGGTAGGGGGTGGGGTTCTGGGGGACAGTTAGCGTGGGGTGGTTTACAGGAGGGGGCAGTTAGGGGACAAGGAGCGGGGGGGGTTGGGGCTTCTGACTGGGGCAATCGGGATGGGAAGTGGAAGGGAGTGGATGGGGGCTAGGGCAGGGCTCTCCTCTCTTTTTTGATTGTTGAAATATGGTAACCCTAGGCGAGGGGGGAGCAACGGGTTACATGGGGGCTGGTGCCTGCATACATCCACTGCAACATACAGGCGCCCCCAGGGGGGTGCCGGGCTGCAGCCTGGGCTGGAAGGGTGGGAGGGCGCAGCTGCTCCCTGCTAGTGGCGCCACCGCCGCCTTTGCAGGGCTGCTGCCCCCCTGCACCACTCCGGCTCCTCCATGGCTGGGGCTCGCTGCTGCCGCAAGCAGGACGCTCTGGCTCTCTGGTGCCTCCAGAAAGTGGCTCCTCCCTGCCGAGCTGCTGCAGCGGCCCAAGCCCGGCAAAGCCAGTGAGTGGACTTGGGGCGGGGGCCACCTGGGTTGGGTTGGGAGGGCTCGCGGGGGGGCTGTGCACCCTCCAGGGGAGTTCAGGGGGCGGGGAGGGGGGAACCTGGTCTGGGGAGCAGCCCCTGGGCACGGCTGGCCCCTGGGGTCTATAAAGGCTCGTTGGGGATTTGCCCCTCAATGAACCGATGGGCAGGGTGGAAGTTTCGCCTAGGTGGCAAAATATCCTTGCCCCGTCCCTGCCCCAGGGGGTGCGTGCACCCCAGGTTAAGAACCACTGCACTAAACTGATAAGATCTGCATTTTAATTTAATTTTAAATGAAGCTTCTTAAACATTTTTAAAAACTTGTTTACTTTACATACAACAATAGTTTAGGCTTATAGCGAGAGAGACCTTCTAAAAACAGTAAAATGTATTGCCGGCACGCAAAACCTTAAATTAGAGTGAATAAATGAAGACTCGGCACACCACTTCTGAAAGGCTGCCAACCCCTGTACTATATCATTCTCTCACTAGAAGGGAAAACCTATAATGGAAGCAGGCCGTAAAAGATATCAACTTTGGGAATAAGAACCATTCAAGAAATATAGGTTTGCTGATGATGTTTTAAAGGAAGTCACACCAATGAACTGGTGGAAGTCACTTAAGCACTTAGGCCTGGTCTACACTACGCGTTTAAACCGATTTTAGGAGTGTTATACCGATTTAACGCCGCACCCGTCCACACTATCGATATAAAGGGCTCTTTAAACCGGTTTCTGTACTCCTCCCCAACGAGAGGAGTAGCGCTAATATCGGTATTACCATATCGGATTAGGGTTAGTGTGGCCGCAAATCGACGGTATTGGCCTCCGGGCGGTATCCCACAGTGCACCACTGTGACTGCTCTGGACAGCAATCTGAACTCAGATGCAGTGGCCAGGTAGACAGGAAAAGCCCCGCGAACTTTTAAATATCATTTCCTGTTTGCCCAGCGTGGAGCTCCGATCAGCACGGGTGGCGATGCAGTCCCAAATCCAAAAAGAGCTCCAGCATGGACCGTACGGGAGATATTGGATATGATAGCTGTATGGGGAGACAAATCTGTTCTATCAGAGCTCCGTTACAGAAGACAAAATGACAAAACGTTTGAAAAAAATCTCCAGGCTATGATACAGAGTCCACAGCACAGTGCTGCGTGACAAGTGTAACAGAAAGCCAAAGAATCAAATGGACGGTCATGGAGGGAGGGAGGAGGTACTGAGGACTCCAGCTATCCCACAGTCCACAGCAGTCTCCGAAAAGCATTTGCATTCTTGGCTGAGCTCCCAATACCTGTAGGGTCAAACTCATTGTCCAGGGTGATTCTGGGTATAGCTCGTCAATGTAACCCCCCCTGCCCCCTGTGAAACAAAAGGGGAAAAAATCATTTCTCGCCTTTTTTCAAGGTCACTCTATGTCTACTGCATGCTGCTGGTAAACGGGGTACTGGAGAGCTAAACAGCAGCATCCTCTCTCCCTGGTGGCAGACGGTACTGTACAAAAGGATTGGTATCCGTTCTTGTCATCAGCCTGTGAGTGCTCCTGGCTGGCCTCGGTGAGGTTGGCCGGGGGCGCCTGGGTAAAAATAGGAATGACTCCCGGTCATTCCCAGCAGATGGTACAGAACGGCTGGTAATCGTCCTCATCATAGCAACTGGGGGCTGAGCTCCATCAGCCCCCGCCCTTCATGTGTAAAGAAAAGATTCTGTACTGCCTGGACTATCACAGCAGCTGGAGGCTGCCTCACCCTCATTTTATCTCAGTAACAAGTCACTGTTTCTTATTCCTGCATTCTTTATTACTTCATCACACAAATGGGGGGACACTGCAATGGTAGCCCAGGAAGGTTGGGGGAGGAGGGAAGCAACAAGTGGGGTTGTTGCAGGGGCAGCCCCTGTGAATGGCATGCAGCTCATCATTTTTGCGGGATCTGACACGGAGCGGCTGTGCTCTCTTATTCTCTGATACACTGGTTCTCTAGTACACTTGCCCCATATTCTAGGCAGGACTGATTCTATTTTTAGATACCATAAAGGAGGAATTGACTCGGGGAGTCATTCCCATTTTTGTCTTTGCGCCCCCGGACGACCTCAGCCAGGGGCACCCATGACAGCAGCAGACAGTACAGAACGACAGATAACCGTCATCTCATTGCCAATTTACAATGGCAGCAGACGGTACAGAACGACTGATAACCGTCTCTGCTATCATGCAAAAGCAAATGAATGCTGCTGTGTAGCGCTGCAGTATCGCCTCTGTCAGCGGTATCTAGTACACATACAGTGACAGTGTCAAAAGGCAAAACAGGCTCCATGGTTACCATGCTATGGCGTCTGCCAGGGCAATCCAGGGAAAAAGGGCGCGAAATGATTGTCTGCCGTTGCTTTCCCGGAGGAAGGAATGACTGATGACATTTACCCAGAACCACCCGCGACAATGATTTTTGCCCCATCAGGCACTGGGATCTCAACCCAGAATTCCAAGGGGCGGGGGAGACTGCGGGAACTATGGGATAGCTACGGAATAGCTACCCACAGTGCAACGCTCCAGAAATTGATGCTAGCCTCGGACCATGGACGCACACCGCCGAATTAATGTGCTTAGTGTGGCCGCGTACACTCGACTTTATACAATCTGTTTTACAAAACCAGTTTATGTAAAATCGGAATAATCCCGTAGTGTAGACGTACCCTTAGATTCTGAGACTACTGAAGGGATAATCTCACTTTTAACAGCAGTAGCTTCTTCTGCCAGTGTAGAAGGAATATTTTCTTCCTTCAGACTAATTCATTCCAAATTGAGAAATCGTTTGGGACCTGAAAAAGCAGGAAAGCTTGTTTTTCTTTTCCAGATTATGAACAAAGGAAAATAAAGTGAAGACGACTGAGTTAGCTGCAGAAGCCAATATTTTAAGTTTCTCATGTAGACCTGGCTGACATAGTCGATTGAATTTTTGTTTTGTTTTATTTCATTTAACTATTTTAGTTAAAAACAATTTTAACAAAAACCTGATTTTAAAAAAACTTTAATGTTTAACTAAATACAAAAATTCATATGTTTGTTTTGTTCAAATATTATATGTTTGCTGTTGAAGAAAAAAATCCAGAATACATAACACTGTTGTTTTAGTTAAATAAAAATTTAAATGTCTGTCTGGTGATGTTCTCCTCCTAATACAGGATGGCAAGAAAATCCTCCAAATATTAATGATTAAACTGTTGAATTGGAGATAGTTCACGTCCCAATAACTTCATAAATATCTGCTTCAATTATCTTTGGTAAATGAAATAACCAAACGATCATTCATTTTCTGAGATAGCTGTAAAACTAATCTGACAAGTTTTCAAAATAAATCACTTTATAGTGTGTACCTTCTAAAAATGAAACCTACATCTGTCTCTGAGTTGTGAAGAATATGTATTAAGTTTATAACAACCAACAAGAATGCACTTTTATGTAGAAATCCATGATTAAATTGAGTCTTCCTGACGAGTGATTTAAATCATTATTTTAATCAATTTGATTTTAATCGATTTGATTTTAATCAAATCCACCCTGTCCACCATCCATGTCATTAATGAAAATATTGAATATTACCAAACCCAGGACTAACCCTAGCAGCACCCCACTATATACACCCTCCTGGACTGACAGAGAACAGCTGATAACTACTCCTTGTGTATGGTCTTTCAACCAGTTTATAGTAATTACTTCTAGATGGCATTTCCCTAGTTTGCTTATGAAAATGTCACATTGGACAGTGTAAAAAGCCTTCCTGAAATCAATATATATAACGTCTACAGCTTCTCCCCCCCATCCACTAGCCAGTAACTCTATCAAAGAGGAAAATCAGGTTGGTTTGGCCAGGGGCGGCTCTAGGAATCCCGCCGCCCCAAGTAGGGCGGCACGCCGCGGGGCGCGCTCTGGCGGTCGCCGGTCCCGCGGCTCCGGAGGACCTCCTGCAGACGTGCCTGCGGAGGTTCCGCTGGTCCCGCAGCTCCGGTGGAGCATCCGCTGGCATGCCTGCGGGAGGTCCACCCGAGCTGCGGGACCAGCGAACCCTCCGCAGTCATGCCTGCGGCAGGTCCACTGGTCCCGCGGCTCCGATGGACCTCCCGCAGGCAAAATGCTGCCCCAAGTGCGCGCTTGGCGCGCTGGGGTCTGGAGCCGGCCCTGGGTTTGGCATAATTTATTCTTGACAAATTCATGTTGGTCTATTCCTCATAACTCTGTTATTTTCTAGGCGCTTACAAACCAATTGTTTAATAGTCTGTTCCAGTATCTTTCCAGGTATTGAAGTTAGGCTGACTGGTCTATAATTCTGTGGGTCCTCTTTGTTCCCCTTTTTAAAGATAGGTACTATATTTGTCCTTCTCCAGTCCTCTGGGACCTCATCTGTCCTCCAGAGTAATTGCTAACAATTCTGAGATTGCTTCATTTGTTCCTTAAGTACTGTAGGGTGAATTTCATCAGGCCCTGGCTGAAGCCCAGTGCCTTTAGCCCATCAAGGATCTTCAAGCTAGGCATTCCTCTGCCTATCTTGCCTGTGAGGTCCAGTCTAATAGGGATTCTCAGAAGCTGACTAGTGTATCACTGTCTCCCCACACCCAACTGCTCCCTTTTAAGGGCTGTCACTAGGGATGTGGGAGACCCAGGTTTAAATTCCCCACTCTATCTGCTGTAGACTAGGGACTTGAACACACTTCTCTAACTTCCTAGGTGAGTGCCCTAACCACAAGCTATAGACTCATTCTCACTTGCCATCCCAATGAATATTTAAGTGTTTTATTCATAATGGAACATCTTCAGCAGAAACTCCAGAATATCCCCACAGACCAGTGGTTAGGGCACTTATCTCATTTATTTATTTATTTTGAGAGAAAGAGCTGACCTGGCCTAGGCACCTACCCCCAGGAGAGGGCTCACAGCTGCAAATCCTGAGCGGAAGGAGGTGCCCCTGCTTAGGCCACTTCCCTTCTCAGATGGCTCCGTGCTCATGTTCCTTCCTGGCTTTTGAAGGATACCTTTCTTATGCCCCTGACTCTCCCCATGCACTGTATAGGGAGCCTGGGCACTTAACACAGGGCTGTGGATTCCACTGGGTGGCAGGAGGCCTAAACGTTAGTCATCGCAATATCTAATGTTTAAATCCCTTTTGTCGACTGAGCCCCTAGTGTTCAAGCCTGTACTCACTGAAGCCAATGGTAAAACTCCCCTAGCTTCAGGGGTGTAGGATCAGGCCTCAAGATAGATGTATATGTCTTACGTACCAAAATGGTTACTCTAGGTTAAAGTTGCAAGCATGGGAGGAGATAGGCAAAGTACTTACTGCAACAAGCCTTTTTCATCTTTAATTTCTGTGAGTCTGTAATACTGAAGGGAGTCTCAGGGAAAGGATTACAGTTCTAGATTTGCAAACCCACTGCCACCTCTATTAGTGAAAATTCTGTTCTCTTAATTAACAGGTATACATCTCATAATCCCTTCCCCTAACAGTATATGAACTCTTGTTCACTTAAAAAATTTCATTTAGGAGGAAATGTGTATCATTAGGAAGTGTCACTACTGCATTATTCTTAGGTAAGAATTATGATTTTTTTCCTTTCTTGTCCATATTTATAACTTTTTGTGTGTGAAAAAATAGACATTACTGTATTGTGTCTTGATACAATGATGATAAGCACTTACAAATACCTTAGATTGTCTTAAATAAATGCTGACTTCCAGCCCACCCCGTATGGCTACAGTGACTGTTGCAATTGTTAACTAAAAAAAAATTCATACATGGATTTCTAAAATCCCTCAGTGCTCAGTACTCTGGTTTGTAATATTAGAGTTCTTGTTTCTGTGTTAGAAATGTATCTCATTTGTATGTTTTATGTCATCTGCCCTCATATTTCTTAATAAAGTTAAGATAATTGCTTTTTTTCTAGGTAATGTGTGTATTTAAAAAACTTGTTCAACTGTTTCTTAAACAGCTGATTGTGCAATTTATAACTACTTGTTATTCATTTGAAAAGTTATTGGTATCTTTCTAGTCAAGTACCTGTACATTGAAAAATGTGTTTATAATTGCTGAATATTCTAAATAACTGTATTAAATAGCAGTAGTATATTCATTGTGAGATGTATTAATGAAGCACTAGTTGTGTTGTGGTTATTGATTTAATTTTAAGGCTCTGTACATGCTGGCCCATTTTCACCATTACTCTATGTTGCTATTAAAGCTGGGTGAACAACTCACAATGAACTTACTCAGATAATTTAAGTATCAGAAGGGTAGCCGTGTTAGTCTGGATCTGTAAAAAGCGACAGAGTCTCCTATGGCACCTTATAGACTAACAGAAGTATTGGAGCATAAGTACTTCTGTTAGCCTGTAAGGTGCCACAGGACTCTTTGTCAGACAATTTAGCCACTTTTTGGTTTGTGAATTATCTATGAACAGACTTTGGTTTTTTGTCAATTTGTTTCAGGAATGTTTGTGTGAACAAACAAGTATATGGTTCATGCACAACTACAAATTCATTTTTGGAGAAAGTTGAATTCCACGTTTAATTGTGGTCTATGGGCTAGGGCCTACATTTAGAACTCATACTCCTCTTGATCCACAGGAGCTCGCCCACAGATGTCAGTAGGAAGTTTATACAGAGGTCCAGGGAAGAATCTGGCCTCTACGTAATAAACTAAAACGTTTAGTTATCTGTTAAATCACATTCAGTATCACTCACTGGAAAATATTCTCATCTTTAGAATCAGTGCTCGCTCTGCTTTCTATATTCCTTCCGTAGCCTTGTATTTTTTCACCAGCCTGCTTTTTTGTCTGTGTATGGGCAACTGAAAGGTCTTAAAATGAAATTGTAAATGGGGAACCATCATCAAATGCGTTTGTTTCTAGTAGAGTCCTGCAGGGATTTCTTCTTGGCCCTAAGCTATTTAAGATGTTTATCAATGGTGTAGAAGAAAACAAAATCATCACTGATAAAGTTTGCAGATAACCCAAATTGGGGGAATAATAAATAATGAAAAGGACAGGTCACTGATTCAGAGCAATCTGGATCACTTGGTAAAATGGGGCAAACAAACAGTATGAGTTTTAATACAGCTAAATGTAAATGTATACACCAGGAACAAAGAATGCAGGCCATACTTACAGGATGGGGGACTTAAACCTGGGAAACAGTGACTCTAAAAAAGATTTCAGAGTGGTAGCCATGTTAGTCTGTATCAGCAAAAAGAATGAGGAGTACTTGTGGCACCTTAGAGACTAACAAATTTATCTGATCATAAGCTTTTGTGGTCTAAAATCAACTTAATCAGATGCATGCAGTGGAAAATACAGTAGGAAGATATATATACACACAGAAAACATGAAAAAATTTCTCCTGCTGATAATAGCTCACCTAAATTAATTACTCTCGTTACAATTGGTATGGCAACACCCATTTTTTCATGTTTTCCGTGTGTATATATCTTCCTACTGTATTTTCCACTGCATGCATCCAGTGAAATGGGTTTTAGCCCACAAAAGTTTATGCTCAGATAAATTTGTTAGTCTGTAAGGTGCCACAAGTACTCCTCATTCTGAAAAAGATGTGGGGGTCATAGTGAATACATGAGCTCCCTGTCAGCTGTGGCCAAAAGAGCCAATGTGATCCTGGGATGCATAAACAAGAAATTCTTGAGAAGGAGTATAGAGGTTATTTTACCTCTGTATTTGGCAGTAGGGCAACTGCTGCTGGAATACTATGTCCAGTTCTGGTGTCCACAATTCAAGACAGATGTTTATAAATTGGAGAGATTTCAGAGAAGAGCCATGAGAATGACTAAAGGATTAGAAAACATGCCTTTCAGTGATAGACTCAAGGAGCTCAATATATTTAGCTTAACAAAGAGAAGGTTAATGGGTGACTTGATTATATTCTCTAAGTACTAAATGGGGAACAAATATTCAATAATGTGGTCTTCAGTCTAACAGAGAAAGGTATAACATGATCCAATGTCTGGAAGTTGAAGCAAGACAAATTCATACTGGAAATAAAGTATAAATTTTAACAGTAAGGGTAATTAACCACTGGAACAACTTACCAAAAGTCATGGTGGAGTCTCCATCACTGACAATTTTCAAATCAAGATCTGATTTTTTTATTTGGGAATTATTTGGGGGAAGTTCTATGGTCTGTGTTATAGAAGATCAGACTGGATGATCACAATGGTCCCTTCTGGCCATGAAATCTATGGCTCTATCAATCCAAGTACTCCAATATCCTGTCTCCCACAATGATCAGAACCAGATACTGCAGAAGGTGCAAGAAACTCTACAGTAGACAGATGTGGGATAATTTGCCTCCTTCAAGTTTTCATGCTAGCCACTAATAGTTAAAATTGGGTAAAACCCTTAATCATTAAGTTTTATCTGCCTTCTAAAACCCTTTTTAAAATTATTAAATTAAATTATTAAATTATAAATTCCAGTTCCTCTTTAAATCTTGCTAATCAACAGCATCCTGCGGCAATGCATTCCACAGTCTTGTATGACAAAAGTATTTCTATCCATTCTGAATTTGCTGCTTTTCAATTTTATTAATCATCCCCTTGTTCTTGTGTTACAATACAGGGAACAGAATTTCTCAATCCACCTTCTGTTTAGCATTCACTATACTTACTCTTATTATACTTTTATCATTGCTCTTCCTATTCATCTCTTCCCTAAAGTGAACAATCCCAATCTTTTCAATCTCTCTTCACACGAGAGGTTTTTCATGCCTCTCACCATTTCCATCACCCTTGTCTGAATCACTTCTAAGCCTGCAGTATTTTGGTTTGTGATTAAGTGACTTGCGCTGAACATGGTCTCTCAAATGAGGGTGAACCATATATTTATTTAGTGGAGTTATACTTTTCATATTATTCTCCATCCCATTCCTTATGCATGCTAACATCTTGTTTGCTTTTTGATCATAAGTGGTCATTAGGCAGATATCTTTGTTGATGGGACCACGGTGATGCCCAGATCTTCTTCTTCAGTTGAAACTGTTAATTTAGAAACCTGTTAAGTTATATGAGTCACTTACATTTTCCCTCTCATGTGCAATGCTTTGTACTTATCAACACTGAACTTCAGTTGCCATTGTTCTTGCCCACCATTCACCTAGCTTGGTCTGGTCCTCTGAAGTTACTCACATTCTTGTACGGACAAGAGTAGCTTAAACAGTTTTGAATCATTGCGCAAATGTTATCACCTTACTGCTCACCTTCATTTCCAGATCATTAATAAATGTATTAAACAACACTGGATGTCGTATGAAACCTTGAGCACTGCTTCCTTCATTTTACAGTTGGCTCCCTCTTCACATGGATCCCCATTCTGTGCAGCACATTTTAATTGGCCTCTAATGGTATAAACAGTGTTTAAAAAGTCAATAGTGGGACCAGAGAAGCACCTTTCACATCCATTATTTATTTGTATGATAATAGCACCTAGAACCTATGGAAATCAGGGCTCCACTGAGCTAGCTGCTATACAAACACATAGTAAGAGACAGTCCGTGCTCCAATGAACTTACAATCGAAATAGATAAGACAGTCAAAGGGTAGGGGAAGTTTTCAGAGACAGTGGATCTATTTGCTGCTCCCTCTTGAAGATTGCAGAATGTGGGGGTGGGCAGTTAGCTGGGCATAAGGGGCTTGCAGCAATCAGTTGACCACCCCTGAAGATGCCAGAGAAAAGGAACTGGAGATCTCAGGACCTCTCCCCAAATTTGATTCTATAGTAGACATGAGGATGGGTGATTGTAATCATAAGGAGTTGCAGAGTGATATCTTTTTAAAAGTTCAAATTTTGAGCTTCCCAGCCTGGACAGTATCTTTTAACTTGGCAATCCCAAGACACTTTCTGAGGCTATGTATACAGTACAGCTTAAGACAATATAAGTTATGTCATTCAGGGGCATGAATAAGCCACCCCTCTGAGCAACGTAAGTTACACTGACCTAAGCGCTGGTGTGGACTGTGCTATGTTGGCTTCTCCCACTGACATAGCTACCACTGCTCGCAGTAGTTGGAGTAATTAAGTCGACAGGAGAGCTCTCTCCCATTGGCTTAGAGCGTCTGCATTAACAGCACTACAGCAGCAATGCTTCATCAATACCAGCTGCACCGCTGTAAGCTCTGTAGTGTAGCCAGAGCCCTAGGTAATAACAAGACAGACTTTCAAATGTGCAAATTTGAGCACCCCAATGTATAGTGGGTTGGGAGTTGTTTCTGACCAAGTCAAAGATGCACATTTGAAAGAGCATTTGAAAAACTGGCCCAACAACCAATAGTAATAATACTACTTTGTATGCACATAGAGCCTTTCACCTGGGAATTTCAGTAGGCCTTACAAAGCTCAATTAATCCTCAAGACAGAACACCAGGAAGTAGATATTAGTATCCCCATTTTACAGCGGGGCAAACTGACAGGAAGCGGCTTCCCAGGGTCAGAGGCCAAGCCCAGAAAAGAATTAAGGTTTCTGAATCCCAGTCTGCTGCCTTAACCACTAGACCACATATGTATTATAGCCACATGGGAACTGATTACAAACCAGTATATTTTGCATGCTAACGAGTTCAGCAGGCAAGATTTTCTTGACTCTGCAGAAATGCAGCATTCACACTTGAAATAGCCCTGGATGTGACAGGTGCAAAAATTCAACACTAAAGCTACCGGTTCTGTCAGTGCTCCACTCTATTAATGGACAGTTGGGTGGACAATGATCATACAATGCTCGGCAGCAATTAGCGCAGGTAAAGCATTCCTCACTCCTGCAGTTAATAAGTGACTGAGAGGCATATCAACTTATGTAGTAGGAGCTATTTGCAACCAGCAGTACATATGCAGATAAAAGGGGAGTTTATTGATGGCCAACTTGAGCTTTGCCATTTTCCCAAGCAACACAAAGTCTCACTGACAGGTTTTATGTTGATTTAATAAAACAATTATAAAAATATTAATCATTTTTGTAAAGCACTGAGGTTTGAAAACTGTGCAAAAGGTACCAGATTGATAGACATGGAGTCTGAAGTCCTTCCCTTATAGTACGTCTGCTCAGCACAAAATGACCCACGGCAATGAGTCTCAGAGCCTGGGTCAACTGACTCAGGCTTGCACGGCTCATGTTAAGGGGCTAAAAATAGCACTGTAGACATCCAGGCTAGGGCAGGAGCTCACACTCTGAAGCCAGGTGAAGGTGAAGAGTCTCAGAGCCTAGGCTCCAGCCCAAACCCAAATGCCTGTACTGCTATTTTTAGCCCCACACCACAAGCCCCATGAGCCCAAGTCAGTTGATCCAGCCTCTGAGACCTGCTGCTGCAAGGGGTTGGGCAGAGGGGCAGGGGGTTGCTGTGTAGATGCACCCATGCTTACAGCACAACATAAAGTACAGCTTAGGCAACAGCAGCACAGACTGCCCCAACAACATGCCTCTGCCCTTTCTAGAAGGGAAAGTGAAGTCAGGCTCAATCCTAAATCCATGCTAACCCAGAGTTCCAGGACCCCCCTGGGGTGGAGGGTACGAGCAGGGCCGTCCCTACCTATGGTGGTGCCCTACGCAGCCCGAGCACCTGCACACACACACCCCTGCAGGGGAAGCGGCCGCTCCACTGGGGGGCCGGCCCCTCCGCGTGGGGGAGGCTGCGCTCAAGGGCTGCAGGGCCACAGGGGCAGGAGCTGTGGGGGGCAGAAGCAGAGCAGGAAGGCCAAGGGCAGCGCAGGGGATTAGCGGGGGGCCTGGCGCCGGGAGGAGTCGCCCCCCTCCCTCCCCGCATTCACTTGTGGTGGCGGGAATCAGAGCGACCCAGCCCCAGCCTGCTCTGCTCCCCCAGCTCCCAGCCCTGTCGCTTGGGGGGAGGAGGCTTGGAGGAAGGAGTCGGGCCTGCCCCCGCACTCACCGGCGGCAGCAGGAAGCGGAGCAACGCGGCTGGGAGCTGGCGGAGCAGGGCGGGCTGAGGCCAAGTCGTTCTGCTTCCTGCCGCTGCCACTGGTGAGTGCGGGGGCAGGCCCGACCCCTTCTGCTGGCTCCAGTACCCCCACTAATCCCGCGGGCCGTGTCGCTTGGGGCAGAGGGCTTAGGGAAAGGGGTCAAATGGGGCAGGGCAAGGGCAGGGGCAGAGCAGGGGGGCTGGCCGGGGGATGGGGCTGGCCACTGGAGCCGGCCACTGGAACCAGTGCTGCATATGCAGCATACAGCTGCCTAGGGCACCACAAAATTTGGTACCCCAAATTACGTGGTGCCCTAGGCAGCTGCGTATTCTGCGTATGCCTAAGGACGGCCCTGGGTCCGAGCCTGAGTCAAGCCGGGACCCAGAGTTCAAGCCCTATTGTTTTGCACTGTAGACACAGCCCCAATGGACTCGTGCTCTGGGAGTCTGCTAAAAGTATCCCACAAGCCCACGGGCCAACTTTCTTTGTCCTTTAGAGAGCCAAGACTGGTGGACAGTCATGTCTTTCCACACCGCACCATGAACAAAGGGCTAGAGCGGCCACATTTTGAAAGGTCACTAGGAAGTCTGGGATATGGGTGATTGGACTCAGGCTTGCATAATGCAGTGTAAACGCAGATGCCCCAGGTTGGGACCTAGGCATCAACAATTCCTAACCTAGGTTACAAATGAGTGTAGATGCTCAAGCTCTAGTTTAACAAACCCAGGGTGTGCTAACTCGAGTTCTACTACTAACCCTGGGCTTACATTGCAGTGTAGACATACCATCTTCACAGCCCATTCAGTCCTTGGCCTCCATGTGGAGACTGCTGAGATGACAGCGTGGTGGCAGTTTTTATGATGAGACCACTTATCCATTTGGAAGTGAGCTGAAAACAAGTCACTTCATACAGGCCACCAAACACAAGTCACTATATACCTGAGCTGGACTGAGAGAGATGACAGAGGTGAACAGCTAGTTCTGTAGCTCATTACTAATCCTCTTTGTCACCCATCAATTTGCTTTAAAACTGCTCTATTTTTCACTAATCTACACTGCACATCCACTGCAACAGCTTTTAGTTTATTCCATTAAACACGGGTTACTAAAACATTTCTTTAAGCTGCACAACTAACCAGTCACTTTACTACCTAGTCATTTAGCCCCATTAAAAATATTTTTAATAATCACATTACTCACATTTTACCATTTCAATAAATCTAATGAAAATGCACATGAACCCAATCCTGGTCCCACTGAAGTCAATGACAGAACTCCCACTGAATTCAATAGGAGCAGGACTGGATTCTACGTCCTTAAGGCATAAACTTGTATTTCTTATTTAGACTAAGGGCTCAATTCTGTATCTGAACAGAGCCTGGGTGCACTGAAAGGAGAAGTGGGGTTGTGGCTAGCTGATTCTTAGTTGCCCAGCCCTGACATAAATTAAAAATACTGGGTAGCAGCTTTAATTTATGTTGTTGGCAATAGGTACCTCAGGGAGGCAGGGAACCAGCCACAACAAAGCATCTCTCAGCCACACTCCCTCAGACTTGCCCCTCCTTCTCTTCTGGCAGGTGATGGAGCTGTTGTAAGAGGAAACAGAGTCTCTATATTGGCAGATTCCCCTATACAGGGGAAATTCTCCAAGAAGAATCTCCAGCAGGATTAAGCTCACTGTGTGCTATATGAGTAAGCAGTAGGCAGTGCAAAATTGATTTAGCAGACCAGAGAGTCTGACACAAGGAAATTAAGGGGAGTTTGACCTGTGAGCAGGGTAGCCATGTAATTGGAGGATCCCCCTCAAGAATTACTCTTTACAAGAGAAAAAGTAAAATAGACAAATATTTTATAAAATCAAAGTAAAAATGTCAAGATTATTTTACAGTAACATTCTATGAAAATTGAGGCCAAAATGAAAACTTCAAAGCAAGATATGTTAGTTCACAAAATGTTTCTTTATACTTAGGATGAAATCTCTTTTAATGGTATCATAATCTACCAGGCAAATTCTTTTGGTACATTTTCTGAGACACTATTTTTATTATTCATTTTCCATCAAGCATATTTGAGACAAATTTTTTTGCAGCCTATGTGATTTCTGTAAAATATGTAACTAAATAGTTTTATTTTTAGGTAATTGTCTTAGCTCCACTAATTTCTCCATAAACCTTCACCTGAGAAAACATGTATGAGTAGTACTGCTTGCCAATGAATTTTCTTTCACTTGGACATGTATATTTACAAAATACTTTAGGGCCAAAATTCACAGGTTTTAAAATCAGTCCTTAATGGAAGTTTTGCCTGAGTAAGGACTACAGTATTGGGAAACAGTTCGCTATTTAATTCCTGTTATTTCAGTGGCACATTAATCATTGGCCTTCTTACCATTACCCCTTTCAAAATGCTCTAAAACTCCTATTTTCCAAAGTATCCAAGGACAACTCTAGAGAGGCACCAGAAAAGCCCAGCAGCAGAATTTTATGCTACAACATGTTCCTTCTAGCCACGCATCATAGGATGGCACTTAACCCCGGTACATATAACCAGAGGCATGAACACCTTTTAGGCCTGGAATCGGACTTGTGCAAAACCGTACGCTTCACACTATGCTTCCCATTTTTTGTCCCCATCGGTGAAAATCTTCCAAATCAACCAAAACATATCAGCCCTCAGTTCCTTTGCTCGGGAAGAAAAGCAGGTGAAGTAAAGTCCTGGGCTGATGCGAGCACAACAGAACCCGCACTAAATATCGGTGCCCCCGGGGAGCTGGGAGCCGAACGGAGAGGGCAAAGCGGGGCGCTCTGGACTTAGCCGGGGTGTTTGCTCCCGCCCCACTTCCAAGCACACTCTCCCGCAGTCACTGGCGCAAAGCCGCCCCGCTGCCCGCCCGCCCTCGCTCGCTCTTCAGCCTTTGCCGGGCTGCTCAGCAAACTCACCTCCCTGCCCGCGGGGGAAGGGGTGCCAAGGCCATGTCCAGCCACCGGCCCCGATCCCGCGCTGACCTTGCGAGGAGCGGGTCGGACTTCCCCTGGCGGTCCCGCCGCCCGGCCCCCCGAGAGAGCCGAGCCGGACCAGCTGGGAGCCCTGAGCGGCCGCGGAAGCGGCGCGTCCCCTCTCTGGGGCACCCTCTGCTTGCAGCCGGGAGGTAGCGGCGCCCCCGGGCTCCCCGCCCCGCCCCAGCCCCGCTCACCTCCTGCCCGCTCCGCCTTGGGCTCGGCTCGCTGCCTCGGCGGCGCCCAGCTCGGTGCCCGGCCGGAGGGGAGGCAGCAGCTTGCGCGCTGCGGCTGCGGAGATGCTCCAGTTGCTCGGGCTGCCCCCGCTCCTACCCCTCCAACGGCGCCGGCCAGGGCGGCAGCAGCGGCAGCATCTCCCGCAGATCCCCCAGCGGCAGCGGCGGCACTTGCAGCCTGGCGGGAGCCAGCGGAAAGGGAGGGGCACGAGCCCCTGGTCAGCTCCCGCTCCCCGCTCCCTTCCCCCAGCACCTGGGCACGCGCCCAGGCACATGCTCCACATGGACACGAGTCTGAAGATGGGTGGACTTACACCCCCCCACACACACACACACCTGCATGCACAGAGGCACCTGCTGCACACACGTACTGTGTTGTGTGTACAAATAAATCACTCACACAAGTTCAGACAGGCAAATACACCTACTACACAGGTGCACAGAAAGAGCATACACAAATCGCAGCTGCCACAGCACATCCATGCAACCATCCTATACCAGGAACATACTGGACTCACATTCCACATGTAATATACTGATATACTGGCTCTGCATGTGTTGCATAGGCGGGGAAGGGGCATCGACCCCCATACCTGCTTGTGAGAACATGAACTCGGGAGCAGTGCAACAGGGGGCTTCCCCTGTCTGAGGCCCCTGACTGGAGCCAAGGTGGCATAACAGCGGAGCCCCTTCCCTTACTCCTCCTTCCCCATTTGGGCCACTTTTGCAGCTCTTCTGGCACTAGCAGGGTTCCCATTCATCACCACAATATCTGAGAATCTCTGGAACAAGGAATTTATCCACTGCACACTCCTATGAGGTAAGGTCGTGTTTCATTTTACATGAACTGAGGCAGAGTGGAGAATGGGGACTTGCCTCCAAGTGTCAGGGAAGCATGTGGCACAGCCAGGAATTGATCTACATCACCTGAATCCTAGTTCAGTGCTGTGAACACAAGACCCTGACTGGGGCTCCTAGATAGAAATAAATAATAATAATGGTTAATTAATTAATTAATTAATTAATTATTAAATGAAAGTGTAGAACCATTATACAAGACACTGGTGAGACCTCATCTGGAATACTGTGTGCAGTTCTGGTCTCCCATGTTTAAGAAATATGAATTCAAACTGGAACAGGTGCAGAGAAGGGCTAGTAGGATGGTCCTGAGGAATGGAAAAACTACCATATGAGAAGAGACTCGAAGAGCTTGGCTAGTTTAGCCTAACCAAAAGAAGGCTGAGGGGAGATATAATTGCTCTCTATAAATATATCAGAGGGATACATACCAGGGAGGGAGAGGAATTATTTAAGTTAAATGCCAATGTGGACCCAAGAACAAATGGAAATAAACTGGTCATCAGCAAGTTTAGGCTTGAAATTAGACAAAGGTTTCTAACCATCAGAGGAGTGAAGTTCTGAAACAGCCTTCCAAGGGGAGCAGTGGAGGCAAAAAAAAAGCTAACTGGCTTCAAGACTGAGCTGATAAATTTATGGAAGAGATGATATGATGGGACTGCCTATGATGGCATGTGGCCCATCGATGACTGCCAGTAGCAAAAATCCCCAATGGCTGGAGACAGAACACTAGATGGGGAGGGCTCTGAGTTACGACAGAGAATTCTTTCCCAGGTTTCTGGCTGCTGGGTCTTGCCCACATGCCCAGGGTCTAACTGATTGCCATATTTGAGGTTGGGAAGGAATTTTCCCTTGGGTCAGATTGGCAGAGACCCTGGGGTTTTTCATCTTCCTCTGCAGCATGGGACACGGGTCACTTGCAGGTTTAACCTAGTGTAAATGGTGAATTCTGTGTAACATGAAATCTTTAAACCATGATTTGAGGACTTTAGTAACTCAGTCAGAGGTTAGGGGTTTATTACAGGAGGTCAGACTAGATGATCATGACAGTCCCCTCTGACCTTAAAGTGTATAAGAGAATAATATCTGTTTACCACTCTTGTATGCCACACTGTAGCTGAGGCAGTTTACGCTAATACTTTGAATAGATAATGGAGATACTACAAAACTGTGTCTTTGAAGCTGAAGATTCTGGGTTGCATCTGTGCAGTTTAGTTGATGCTTGTGATTGGGTGTGTGAGTGTAGCCACAGGTTTGCAATATACACACACTATTGTAGTACAGTACTTGGTTCTCAAGAGGTGTTACACTTAACAGAGTTTGCGCTTTTAATCTTTCTTCAACCACTGCAGCCCCTGATCATTTTTGTTGTTCTTCTCTAAGTTCCCTCTAATTTCTGTTATGAGATGCCTAGGATTAAACATGATGGACTATATTCATCACTGATGAACTGCACTGAGGCTGCAATGAAGGTATACCACAGATTAAATTGGCCCAATATTCCAGGCATGGTTACTCCTCATGTGGTAATGTAATGAGTGTACTCATTTTGGAATACTCTGAATATTAGATATTGATTTCCATGATCTCATGATATTTCATCACCTAGTAATAACCCTTGTTGTCATGATAACATAAGGAACATAAGCTGCTTACACCAATAAGCAGGGACACTGGAGAGACAATTTGACAAGCCTTTAAGATGTAACTGAAAGTGTGATGTTGCACCTAGTTAGTTAATATTACTATTATTGTATGATTATTATTTAATACCCACCTGTTTCCTGTCATCCATATCATATATTGTCCTATGTCTTGCATTACTAACACAGGAAAGTGATTTGGGATACAGTGCATTTGAATGAAACTATAAACATATGAATGAAACTACAATAGTTCACTTTCAGTTTAGAAAATGTTTGCTATTAAGGGGAAAAGGTGGAGTATAGAATGGCAGATAAAGTGACGGTGCTTGTGCTTTGAAGGTCAGGGACAAGTCAAAAATGTGCTTTGAGGACTGCTTGCAATTATCAACAATATTTGACCCATACAGAACTATACATTCAGAGGTGGCGCTAGGCATAAGCAGAGTAAGCATTTGCTTAGGACCCTGAGCAGCTCAAGGGGGCCCCCATTCTCTTTTTATTATATGTTGGGGGGGAATATTATTGCTTAGGGCCCCCAGTGGGCTAGTACCATCTCTGTGTAGAAGCAAAGAAAAGCCAGGCTATGGTTAATTTGAGAACTATGCCCAAAGGCAAAGAAGAAAACTGTTTTCACAGTACCATGGCTACTGCCTTTCAGTACTCTGCATCTCCATTTTACAATATAGCACAGTCACAGCTGCTACTAGGGAGACCAGATAACTGAGAAAAATCAAGACACTTTTTTTTCAGGGGAGGAGGAAGGGATATAGTTGTATATATAAGACAAAGTCCCTAATATCGGGATGGCTGGTCACCCTAGCTGCTACACACTGGTGGGGTGCTGGAACATTTTGTATAGTGGGGGTGCTGAGAGCTATTGAACTAAACTGTAAACCCTGTATATAATGGAAACCTCTTCAAGCCAGGGGATGGGGCAGCAACCCCAGCACCCCTAGTTCCAGCACCTACGTCCACTGGCATTTGTTTTTTGGTCTCACACTGCCTGAGATGCAGAGAAGAATCCTGTTGAACTAGTGCTACAAACTCTATAGTTCTCTGTTATTTTTTTTCTAATCAACATTCTTATGGTGGTAGACAGCATAGCAAATATTGTACCTGCTTTCTCAAATGCTAGACTTCTCTTCATGTATTTTTAATGCTGGTATAAGGGGTAGTATTGACAGCTTTGCAGACTGCAGTCTTCTGTCTGTCGCATAGCTACAGCGCAGGCAGTGATAATGCAATGGCTGGCCCACAGAAATTATGCAAACTTTTGTTATTGCTGGACTATACAGATTCTCCTTTTGCTCAGCTAGCAGATACCTATGTTTCTTGAGCCAAAGGTTCTTTCCTGCTGATGACCATCATGCCTGCGTGTCTGCAACACACAGATTCACTACAGAGGAACAGATCTGCAATTATGGGGGAGGCTGAGGTTGTTTCAATGGGTGTAAGAAATGGGAGCAATTCATTCAAGATGACTAAATGCTTTAAAAGCTGGACTGGCTGTAACCCTGGAACTTCTTAGTGACAACTAACAAGATGCACTGGGTAGGTGCAGATGGGTTACAGGAGTCGCTTGAGTCAGGCATGTACATTCTAGTTCACTAAATAATGTTATGTGAAGTCTCAAATGAAAACCAGGGTCACACTGTTCATCAATAGCATTGTGAAGTATAGGTGCACATACTATGGAAGGGGTTATGAGCAGTGATGAGCTGCCAAATTTTTAACAACGGGTTCCCTCCTTCCCCCCCCTCCGTGGGGGGGGGTCATGCCCCATCCAACCCATCATGTTCCTTAACACACACACTCCGAGACCCGTGACCCATCCCCCCCTTCCCTGTCCCCTGACTGCCCCTTGCCGCCCCACCCAACCCCTCCTCTCATTCTCAATGGCCCCCCAGAACCCCTACCCCATACAACTACCCCTTCTCTCTGTCCCTGAGTGCCCCCACCACCTCATCCAACCCTGCTCTTTCCTGACTGCTCCCCGGGACCCTTGCCCCCATTCAATCCCCCTGTTCCCTGCCCTCTGACTGCCCTGACCCCCCCCCACAACCCACCCCCTCCCTGCCCCCTTACCACACTGCCTGGGGACCGGGTCCACTCTGCCAGGACCACGACCGGCGCCGCGGGGCCCGACTCCCTGGGCCGGCCCGGCACCGGGGCCCGGCACCAGGGCCGGACGCCCCGGGCCGGGCCGGGCCGGCCCGACTCCCCGGGCCGGGCCGGCACCGGGGGCCCAACTCACCGGGCCGGGCCGGCACCGGGGCCGGCCCGACTCCCCAGGCCGGGCCGGCCCGACTCCCGGCCGCTCGGCCCGACTCCCCGGGCCGGCGCTGGGCTGGAGGGAGCCGCGGTCTGGGACCGGGAGCTGCTGAGCCAGCTGCACCTCCCCTCCCCCTCCGCGCCCCAGCTTACCTGCTGGCTGCCTCCATGCTGCTTGTTCAGGCTTCCCGCGAACATCTGATTCGCGGGAAGCAGGGGAGGGGGAGGAGAAGGGGGCGGAGCAGGAGAGGAGTGGGCGGGAACTTTTGTTAAATTTAGCAGCCCTTAACAACCGGTTCTAAAATGGCTGCTAAAATTTAACAACGGGTTCCCGCGAACCCGTGCGAACCCGCTGCAGCTCACCCCTGGTTATGAGTATATACAGAAAATACATTCTTAAAGCCTGTATGTCAAGGGGTTGGTCACCAGTACAGATTTTCTGTCACACAGGAGATGTTTATCCATCTGTCTGTTTACATAGATACTGAGTATTAACTTGTTCACAATGGGTCTCCTATCATCAGTCTGACTGAATGCAAATGAAGGATTGTAAGAACTTCAAAAAGAAACTAATATGAATAAAAAAACAGGGGAAGAAACCCTTATCTAGAGGTGCACTTCAAAGATTTGCTTTACTATATTTTGAGGGCAAAGAAGATACTTGGGCACCTGGGAAGTAAATAAACAACAAATTTGCTTCATTAAAGTGGGATCTAAGCCAGGCTTGACTGAAAACACTGGAGAGAACTTTGGGAGAGAGAAGCTTCTTTATACAAGAGGATAACTTCTTCACAGTGTTGTTGTAGCCATGATGGTCACAGGATATTAGAGCAACGAGGTGGGTGAGGTAATATCTTTTGTTGGACCAACTTCAGTTGGTTGAAGAGACAGCTTTCAAGCTTACATGTAGCTCTTCTTTAGGTCTGGGAAAGGTACTCAGTGTCACAGCTAAATATAAGATAGACCAGATTGTTTAGCATGAGTAGTTAACACATATTATAAGAGACCATTCAAGGTGAAGTGGCCAGTTAATACTTCTGAAATCATAGGACAAAAAAAGAGGGTTAGTAGATTAAGTCCCTGATTTGTAGAGTCTAGAAAAGTTATGAATTTAAGCTCTCAGGCTTATTTTTTGAAAGTGGTGTGTGCTGGTTTCCATGAAAGATGAGGACTAAGAGGTCACCCATGAAGTGGTTGCCTTGTGAAAAGTGTTCACCAATGGGTGATATGGTGTTTTTGTCTTTTATCATTCAAGAGCATAGTGACTATGTCATTTCACCCACATAGTTGTTATTAGGGCATTTAGTGCACTGGATGAGATACACCACATGTTGTGATAGGCAGGTATAGGATCCAACAATCTTGAAAGGTGTGTTGTGGGAGGTATTGATCACCGTAATGGTGGAGATATGGCTGCAAGTTCTGCATCTGTTGTTCTGGCAGGGTTTGGTGCCACTTTGAGTTGTGTCCTGGTATATGGAGATCTTGCTTCTGATGATGAGCCTGATGAGGTTGGGGGGGTTGTTTGATAGCCAGAAAGGGGATTGGGGACAGAGGGGGCTTGGGAAAGAGAATACCTTGTTAATTAAGTGTAGTATCTAGAAAGCAGAAAGTAGTCTCTATGATTTTGTTTTATATATAACCATTTGTTTCCAATATTCTTACTTATATCTCCCAAATCTCTATTTTTCTTAATAGATATATTTATAATGAATACAAGAATAAGCTTAAGTGTTGTGGTATTAAGCAAAGTGCTGTTCCTGACTTGATTCTTACAAGCTGATGTGTACTGTTCCTTTGGAAACAATAGATCCGGTAATTCTGTGAGTGTTCAGTGGATAAGGAAACACTCCGAGTGTTGGAGGGGGTTGCCAGTGCCTTTCACTACCTGTACAGAGAGCAGGAGGCCTGCAGAGGCTTGAAAGGCAGTGCTTGTGCTGCCAGAGGCTGTTGGTTGCAGGAATCTGATCCACAACAGATACAGCCAAGAAACTGTTTCACGCTAAGGGCAGGTGGTGGCAGGGGCGACTCTAGCTATTTTGCCGCCCCAAGCACAGCAGGCAGGCTGCCTTCGGCAGGAGGTCCCCGGTCCCACGGATTCGGCGGCTTGCCTGCGGGAGGTCCGCTGGTCCTATGGCTTCGGCATACCCACTGCAAATTGCCGCCGAATCCGCGGGATCTGGGACCTCTTGCAGGTGCGCCACCGAAGGCTGCCTGACTGCCGCCCTCGCAAGGACCAGTAGGACACTCCCTGTGGCTTGCCACCCCAGGCACGCGCTTGGAGCGCTGGTGCCTGGAGCCACCGCTGGGTGGTGGTGAGGTGCCTCACAATCCCAGGTAGCCTGGGGGGAATCACACTGGCATTATGCTACACCAGCTGGATCTACTGCTACAAGCTAGGATTAAAACATGGCAGGCAAAGTCTGCATTAGGCCTGGCAGAGAGCGTGCATGAGAGCTCACACCCAATATATATTCAATAACATCAGCAGCTCTAGGGACTGAGGACAATCCAACAACAACTCTAGGCTGAGCTCCACAAATGTTATTGAACAAGTCTTGTGAAGGCGTGTCCTATGTGAGTTAGCCTTAAACAAAGAAGATTAAAAAGCTCAATCTCATTCCCTCTTCATTCCTGTTGTCTTAGTTTAAAAAGGTGAAAAGTCATGATTGAATTGGCGTTACTTTTTATTTAATATGTTTGGTTTGTATCTATGATTTTTTAAATATTTACCATATTGCAAAAGAACTGTAACTGTTGTACTAGGAAATAGAAGTGGAAGAGACACAGTAAGGTTACATCCAGTCCATCCCCCCTGCTGCCAATGTAGCATTACTCCCTGGTGTACATTTTCCAGGACTTCCTCCAAACTAGTTTTGAAATGTTCCACTTCCCTGGGGAGATTATATCCCTATTGAATAGAGCCAACTGCTTGGAAATATTTCTTGATATTCATCATAACTTTCCTTTGCTTAATTTCATCCATGCCTCTTTGTTATGCTCCACACAACTCTCCACTGGAACTCCCTCAATGATTCCTCTCCCTCCTTGGTGCTTACACTCTTCAACTTTTTGCAGACTTATTCAGAAAGGATATGCACAGTTGGGCAGGACTGGTCTGGAAGATACAAGCAGTCAAAGCAATGTGATTTGAGCAGATGTTTGTTGCACATCGGTGGGGTATCCTCCACTGGGGAATATTTTTTAAAAAAATGCAAGCTATTTGCTGAATGAAAGGAGAAAAGCCCACTGTCCATCTATTAATCGCAACAAGCTTTCCCAAGCACAATAATCCTAGATAGCAATGTCTCCATATATTATAAAATAAAAGTGTATGTATTTTACTGTAACATTTTGACATCAAAATGTCTATACAGAAATAAAAAAATGAAACTATTATGACTCCTTTGTTTATTATTATTCTCTGTCTTCCTTCACTCCAGGAGCCACATTGGGCAAGTTCGTGTCAGTTCAGTGAGCTGGGGGATTTCCCGGCTGATTGTGATTTTATCCTTCAGAATCTGAGCTTTCATTTAAATAAAAATTAAATCTCTAATTTTGAGTATTGCAAAAAAAAAAACCCTTCTAAACATAGCTCAGGTGTAACAGATGCAGTGACATCTGCCTCACCCTGCAGCTTCCCTGAAACAATAGCTCTGAGAGTTGTGAACTGCCCCATTCATATAAACTCTGAAGCCTACTGATGACTATTTAAATATCAGTAATGGTAACTATTTCACTACCTATTAAAGGAAAAGAACAATACTAGTGTGAAGCTATGCACCCTAATATGTGACATCTCATTTTAGTGTCATGAATGAATGGAGGCTGGATTGTGGGCAGAGTTTAGCAGAGTTCCACGGCCTATTTTTTCCAGTGTGATCCCTACTTCACTCCCTGATCTCTTTTCCTCAGTCATCTTCAGTTTTGCAGCATATTTACTTAATCTTATTTTTCTCTCATCTTTTTCTTTGATTCTCACACCATATTTATTCATCTTTATATTTACAGGCGAGTCTTATCTTATGAGGGGGTTCCGTTCCGCGGTTAGCATGTAAAGCGAAAACCGCATATAGTCAAAATTACATTGAGTTGAATGGCAGGCGGAATCGCCTGCACTACAGAAACAGTATTTAAATTGTTATTTTTCTTTTTTTTGTTTGTTTTTGTCGACCGTGTAAAGCTGAAATCGTGCATGTTAAATGCGCGTAAGATGCGACAGACCTGTATCAAGTTTAGTTCCGCTCCATGTGTGACCTCATGCAAATTATTTAATCAGCAAACTTGCATATTTACAAATAATTTGCATGAAACCATACACTTCAGCATACAAAAAATTGAATGGATTTAGTGCTGTTGAAAGGCATTGCCTTGGCAGTCCTGGTAAATTAAGTCCTCTTTTACGTTCAGGGGAGCAGGAGAGAAAGCTTCCTATACAGGCTGCTGTGCCAGCCTGCCTCAACCCTGAGCTGAGGGCTTGGACTTCCTGTAGGATCACAAAAGGTAGTTAAGTCTCCCTGACTCATTAAGTTCTTGGCATCTTTGTGGAATCTGCCAATTACTGCAAGTGTGGTACTGGAACTGAGATTCACTATACTCATCCAAATATGGGCTACCACAAATCTCATCAGTATTGCCAACTCCAGCCATTCTAAAAGCATGGGTGAGACCTCAGAAAATTATGATATTGGACTGAAATGCACGAGGCTTTATATGAATAATAAATTTTGGGAGCTTTTTCAATTTGCCTGCTTCTTTTTGAGCCTTCTTGGGGAAGCTGCCACTCCTACTGTGTGGGTAGAGTTGCCAGGTATCCGGTTTTCAACCAGAACACCCAGCCAAAAAGGGATCCCGGCAGCTCCTGTGAGTGGCTGTTAAAAGTCCGGTTGGCACGGGGATGGCAGGCTCCCTACACAGCTTCGTGTGGCTCCTGGAAAGTGGCCGGCATGTCCCTCCAGCTCCTACGCATAGGGGCATCCAGGGGCTCCACATGCTGCCCCCACCCCGAGTGCCAGCTCTGCAACTCCCATTGTCCAGGAACCATAGCCAATGGGAGCTGCAGGGGTGGCACCTACAGGTGGGGGCAGCATGCAGAGCCACCTGGCTGCCCCTGAGCCTAGGAGCCAGAGGGACATGCCGCCGTTTCCCAGGAGCTGCCTGAGGTATGGCCCCACCCTGGAGCCTGCACCCCCAGCCAGAGCCCTCACCCCATCCCACACCCCAACCCCTTGCCCCAGCCTGGTGAAAATGAGTGAGTGAGAGTGGGGGAGAGCGAGCAACAGAGGGATGGGGGAATGGAGTGAGTGGGGGGTGGGGATTTGGAGAAGGGATGGGGCAGGGGCGGGGCCTTGGGGAAAGGGCGGGGCAGGGGTGTTCAGTTTTCTGCAATTAGAAAGTTGGGGGTGTGAAATCTTAATTTCTTCAAAACAAAACGTTATTGAACAGGTAGATAAAAGCAACCAATCAAAAAAACCCCACACACATTTCAAACAAAGAGCTTTTCTGCATTAGTCAAAGGTCAGGGTAAGGTCGGTACTAGCAGTTCTCTTTGGTTTCCCACTGAGGGGAAGGGATGGTGCGGCACACTATAGTGTCATCTTGGTGGTGCAGGACAGGGGGATGTATGGGAAATGGCCTGGACACATGGTGATGGCTATGCAGTTCAATGGCTCCTGGGGTGCCAAATGTTGAGAGTTTTGCTCTAAAATGCTTTGTAGCATTTGTGTTTGCTGTCTCAGGAGCTGTATGTCTTTGTGCACTTCACTATCCACCACCCACTCCTTCTGCCTGTCTTCCCACTCCTTCAGTCTCTTCTCAAGCATGCACTCCCTCCACGGTCTTCTCTCCTGGACCCCAGACTCAGAGCTCCTGAGGAGATCTGAGAACATATCCTCCCTGGTCAATTTCTTCTTCCTCCTGATCAAGATCAGTCTTTCAACAAGTGGGGAGGGGTGCCTCTCAAGGATGCCCCAGCCAAATCACTGATAAACACCAAGACAGGCAGATGTTAGCTTTAAAGGCTTGCCAGACAGAAACAGATAGGTCAGAAAACTCCCTAAAAAGTTCCCATAAAGATATTCATAAAAATATGAAGTTGGTCAGACTAGCTTTAGGACAGTTCAGCAGCTTGCACCATGTTGAGTATATTGTTGGCATTAAGGCTCATAGGTGTTGTCAAGCTGTCCTGCAGTGACTCAAGATCATGAGTGCCAACCTCAGGGCAGACTGTTAAGAAGCAGGACACAAACCCCAAATTGGCTGTGAGTTCTATACTTCCACCGACCAATTATCAAGTGTAAACTCCTCAGGCACCATAACATCCTTAATATGCACAGTCACAGACAGTCCTCTTAGGCAAGCCTACCTTTGTGATAGAAGATCCTTTATACCACAGCAATATTCAGGTTACTCCCAGTCTCAAAGGACCAGTCACTTACCCAACATCAGTTGCACTTTATATCTCACACCATAGGCAACGCTTGTAGCCAAACCTATAATAAACTATCTAAAGATGTATTAGGTAGGAAATAAGAATTATTTACAAGGTTAAAGCATGTAAACATCCAAACACAAAGGAGTTACAGTCTTAAGTTTCAAAAGGTGATAAAAGCTTCCATAATAAGGAAGGTCAACATGTCCTTTAGGACTAACCCAGAATAAGCACCAGGGGTCTTTTGCTTATGCCTAGTAACCCTTCCCCCCACCCGCCCCAGAGTCCAAGCAGCATAAATATACATTTCTTCCTTGTTAGGGTTTCCCCTCCCTGCACTTCTTCCCTTCTTCTTCAAGCTGCAAACTCAGCTGATGGGAGGAATTCACTTGCAAGACTCATCTTTAAGGGTGGAGGGGGGGAGTAAACAAAGTCTTTTGTCTTCTTTAATGTTCCATTCCCGTCTGTCTGGTGTTGATGGGCTTCCGGGTCAGGCATATAACCCCTTCTGTTGGAAATCAGCACTTTACGCTAGTTAGGGTCTCTCTCCTGTCTAATGGTTTGTACAGTTAGGCTTTGTCTACACTACAAAGTTTTATCCGCAAAAGCTGTACACACTATAAAGCTACTTTTGGTGGCAAAACTCTGCTGTTTTGCAGACAAAATAAAACCACCTCAATGAGAGGCATAAAGCTTTTTGTGGCAAATTTAAAGCAACAAAGCGTAAATCGTAAACATTGCTGTTTGTTTTGTCAACATAATTGGTCTCCACCAGTATCCCACAATGCCTGCCATGACCGCCCTGCTCACTGTTTGGATCTCTGCTGCCCTGCAGGCCCTCCCCTTTCAAAGCTCCGGGAAGTATCTGACAGCTGAGTGTGGTGCTCCTTTTGGGGAACAAAGAGCAAATCATCAATGTGGAATGCTTTTGCTCTGCCCTGTACTAGAAACCCAGGGGCAGGCAGACTGCTGATGCAGGGAAGCAGGAGGACGAGGGGGAGAGAGGGGCGATTGCTGTGCTGCTTTGACATTCCTCTGCAGGGAGAGCTCAGGGTGCTGCTTCCAGCATCTGAGGAGGTTGTGGAGAACTCGGAGGGAATCACAGAACCATAGGCAGGCAGGCAGAGTGGGCTGCTTTGGGAGAGATGCTGTGCTGAGCAGAGCTGGGGGCTGACATGGGGGGTGTCCCCCTCCCCCTGCCTCAGGATAGGTCAGTCAGCCTGCTGTCTCCCCAGCCTGAGACACACCACTCTCCTCTCTCTCCCCAGCCCCTACTTCTGTTGAAAAAGTGGTTGACAATGTATTAGGATGCCCCTGGAAGATGGGATTGAGAAATCTGCATCACGTGACACTGTACCTGCCCCACAAGGCATTGCAATCCCTTCCCAAAGCCAGGGGCGGCTCTAGACATTTCACCGCCCAAGCATGGCGGCATGCCACGGGGGGCGCTCTGCTGGTCCGCTGGTCCCATGGCTCCGGTGGACCTCCCGCAGGCGTGCCTGCAGAGGGTCCACTGGTCCCGCGGCTCCACCGAAGCCGCGGGACCAGCGGACCCTCCGCAGGCACGCCTGCGGGAGGTCCACTGGAGCCGCCTGCTGCCCTCCCGGTGACCGGCAGAGCACCCCCCGCGGCATGCCGCCCCAAGCACGCGCTTGGCGTGCTGGGGCCTGGAGCCGCCCCTGCCCAAAGCAACCTGTGGCCAGTTGCACAGTGGGATAGCTACCACAGTGCACTGCTCTCTGTGTTGATGCAGGAGCTGTTAGTATGGATGCTCTCTGCCAACACAAGAGCTAGTGTAGACATGCAACAGCGGTTTTAATTAAAGCAGCATAACTTTTGCTGACAAAACTTTGTAGCGTAAACAAGGTCTTAGAGAGGCTTACAATGCAAATACTCAAATATTACCTTATAATATGGGATACAGATGTTACAAGTGAAATTCATGCATGCAGCAATTCACAAGCATTCCATAATAAAGACTAAACACTAAACACATTCTTAGAACTTGAATACCTATTTTACCAATACTAACAGGTGAGCCAGACTGATTCCAGCAAAATATTTGTAAATGTTCCACTGAGGCATGGGAACCTTGGCATGAGCTGACACCTGGTCTGCCAGCAACACAGGTGCTACAATAATATAAACAGTAAATAATAACTATTGAAAACTCTGTAGTGTTAAGTGGTAGGGTCTGCAGCCTCTACCAGGCAATAAGTGTAGGGAAAGTGCAGGAAATACTGCCAAACTTATTAAAGGCAGCAATGATCATGGCTGATAATTCATCCATGAGGTGCTAATAGTCTAGAGAAGCAATTGCTTGAGGCTGATCAAGGCTGTGCTATAGTGTGCATCCTCCAGGAAGCACTGAGATGCCACACTTCCGCTTCACTCTAGATGCTGTCTTTGCTTTCCTGTGACACTTCCTGCTGGAGGCAGAAACAAGGACAGGGCTGCAGCTACACAGAGCAGCAGAATGGTTTGTTGTCTCCTAGCTGTACATAAATTCTGTTATGAACAGAAACTTTCTCACGCTGCCAGGCTGGAAGAACAAATGAGAGAGGTAACATTGCTTAAGGAACTTAGGCTGTATCTTGATTCAGGCCTAAGTAACTTTGGTTGGCCAAATGTTTAACAAATGGTAGCATTGCTATGAAATGCTTAAAGCAGCTTTCTGTAGGTAGGCAAAAGATTATATACATATCCTAGCTGCTACCTCGATTCTTAGGTATTTTCCCAATGTCATAACGAACTTATCATCAGAATGTGTGGAAATGAGTGAATCTTGACTAAGTCATGAATAGGGTCTGACCAAATTCATGGCCATGAAAAACACGTCATGGACTGTGAAATATGGTCTCCCTCCCTTGAAATCTGGTTTTTTGCATGCTTTTACCCTATACTGTATAGTTCAGGGTGTAAGTAGGGTCTGAATGAATGCCTCCCTGACAGCTAGCTGGGAAGTTTGCGTGTGTTTATGTAAATACAGTTTGCTCCTACTCTGCTTAGATATTCAGCACATAGAGCAGTGTCAAAGTAATCAATTTTGGCTGGTGTTGGGTACAAATAACTTCAGTACTGAATGCAGGGGAAGTGAAATGCTGTTACCAGAATGTTGTACAGGGAAGCAGGACTGTGATTAACCTGTCCCAAATGAGTGGGGTCCCTTCAGCTGAAAGGTCCTCGTTAAGCCAGGGGCTCGAATGCCAGAGCCCTGTGAAAGTAAGAGGGGTATGGACAGATGTCCCAGCTAGGAGGCTGCACATCCTCACCAAGGGTCCTTCCTGGACTGGTTTAACCTGTTCCTCCCCACTGTTTAAAGAAAGAGCTAAATGGGCTTCATTAGGAGCTTCTTTGTTATTTTAAAATGGTCAATCAAAGCTCAAAATCACTGAAAGGTGAAATCACTTGTGGCAGGACCGTGTTTCTGCCAAGAGCTAAAAATCACCGAGAGACTGACTGGCAAAGGTCACAGCAGAGAGGCAGGTGGGCAGACATGGTCAGCAGGCGAGGTGAGCAGGCGGCTGCGGCAAGCTGGCAGCTGGCCGGAGCCCAGACAGCAGAGAAAGCATGATGGCTTTTCCTTCCCCACTTGTGGCAGGAGGAGAATCCATGCATATGCATCTCTGAACTCTGGGTCTGCACTGACCAGGGACAACCACTGAGAGTGTGGTGTTAAGGTGGGGGAGCACATTATAGGAACTTTGGTGTTGGACTCAAGAACCTGAAGCAAGGACACTGCCTATAGTGTACTCTGGGGAAGGTGTTTTGCTCATGCTTTTATGTTTATGAATACCGCTGGTGCTGTTTTCTCAGATTAATGCTAGGTTAGTTTCATTAAAGAAACTCTTTCTACCTCAGCCTCTGTGCTTGAAAGAGGGGGAAATTGCCTCTTGGAGGCACCCATACACACCCAAATGAGTTACAGTCTTAGGTTCCAAAAGCTGCTCTATATGCAAGTTCTAAGTCCTTTAGGGCTAACCCAAACTAAGCAGCTTGGGGATCCTTTGAATATGCACAGGGCAAGTCTACACTACAAAATTAAATTTTCCTAAGTTACGTCGACATACAGCTACCACAGTAATTAAATCGCTTTTGCACATCCACACTATGCTCCTTGTGTTAGCGGTGTGCATCATCACTACCAGTGCTTGCATCAATCCAGAGAGCAGTGCACGATGGGTAGCTATGCCATCGTGCAACTCGCCACCATCTAGTGCAGGATGTTTGGGGAGGGCTTGCAGTGCCTCATGGTGGCAAATAAATTGCGCAGGAGTGACATGGTTTCAACATCCCTTGATGCATTTGTCTCCATCCCATAATTGTATCTGCATCCCAGAATGTTTTGCACCTCTTTTTGAAAACTCCACAAACCTGCACACCTGCCATCTGTGTGAGAAGCATGGATCCTGCACAGCTCTGCACTATTGTGAGGAGCATTGTGAGCACAGGGCACCTGATCCTGCACTATTTGCAGAGCCGCCAGAGGAGCTGCAGGGAACTCAGTGATTCCTTGGAAGCTAGCTTGCTTGCTGTGGGACATAGAAAGAAACAATTCAAGGTTGTTGTTAGCATTCACAGAGCAGCTGCAGATGGTGGTACACTGGTTCTGGCCCAGAGAAACAAGCATTGACTGGTGGAATTATGCAGGTATGGGATGACGAGCAGTGGCTGCAGAATTTTCAGATGCACAAGGCCACATTCCAGGATGCATGTTCTGAGCTCACACACATCTTTAAGAACAGTGGCCTGTTCAGAAAGCTGCTGTGAGGCTCTATGAAATATGAGTAACCATTTATATTATTGATATCAATATTTCAAAATTTCAATGATTCTTACAACATATGCTATGTGAGGTATCCGTGGAAAAGTTATGATTTTCCATGTATCATGAATTACAAATATGTGTGACACATCTGTATTTCAAACTTGTGCTGTGTTTCTGGGTGACACCCCCAGACAGATTGACATCCGCACTATCCAGGCTGCTTGATGGCCTGTCAAAGGCAACCATCTATTGCAATTAACCCATCGAGAGAAGGCGGGGACTACATCTTATGAGTCAGCATGACATGCCAGGGCATGCCTATGAACAGAGAATGCTAAGGCTTTTCCATGCCATGTGCTGTAAAGCTTGTGTTTGGGACAAAGGAAGTACAAGCCACATGGCAAAGATTATGAAAAGGCAGCTGCATCTTCTCTATTTTGTCTTCAATCCTGCTTCTCAACTCTGGAATAACTTGTCTACAAACTGAAGCTCTGAACAAAGAACTGAATGACCCATCCAAGCTTTGGATGTGTTCCAGAGGGACTTTCAAGCCAGCAAACTCAACAATACTGCTGAGAATCTGATGTATGGACTCAGAAGTCTTATGTATGTAACTGACTGCTTTGATCATTTAACAATTCTCTGCTTGTTCTTTTCTTTTGTAATAAACCTTTAGTTTTAGATACTAAAGGTGTGGTTGGCAGCATGGCATTTTGGGTAAGCTCCAAACTAATATCGATTTGGTAATGTAGCTGGCCCTTTGGGGATCAGAAGAACATTTTGTATAGCGAGCAGAGTTTTAAATAACTTCTCACTGGACTGGACCTAGGTGCTGACTGGGAGCCAGAGAACTGTGTGATTTCTTTTTTTAGCTTCTTGATAACCAGTGTGGGGTATCTGAAGCAGAGTTTGTGACTGGTTGTTTAGTCTAACTTCAGTGTTAACCACCAGTTTTGCAAGACCATTTCAATAGTCAGCCATCGTAATGTGTTGTAGGGGGCTCTGTCAAACATTGGGGGGTTTTTTGTTTGTTTGTTTTTGCACTCTGGGCTGAACCTTGTAATGAGTGCTGTGTATGTAGTACTATAACATTGCAAATGCACCTATTGCTATTATCTGTGAACAATGTCACTAAACTAAATAAAGATTAATTAAGTTCCCATAGACAGACTTTTATTCCAAACAGACCTTTATAACTGAATGAAGCTTTATAAATACAGGGTAAGAACCTTTGAAGGGGAAAGAACAGTCAATTTCACAAACACATGCACCAAGTGAATCTCTCACAGGTCAGTGTACGGGCAGCTGTGAATGTCTGTACTCTCCCCTGGGGTGGAGTGGTAGAGCAGTGGCCTCTGATACCATGTGGAATGTGAGTGGGGGGTGTAGGGAGGTCCCAGAATGCAGTTCTCTGTGGGTGGTGGAGGGAGGTGAGTACAGGTCTCTTGAACCTGAAGGTCAACAAGAGTCTCCAGCATGTCTCTCTGCCTCTTGCAAAGCACCAGCATCTCCTGTTGCATGTCCATCCTTTTCTCCTCTTTGCTCTATCCTTGTCCCTGAGGGTGATCTTCCAAGCCCTGTGCTCAGTATCCAAAAGCACCAGAGGCTTACATGATCTCTTGCAATATCATCCCACCTCCTCTTCCTTCTCCTTATCTGGCTGAGCCACTCTGCTAATGTGGATGGAGAGACCATCAAGTCGAAATTGCTAGCTGCAAAGGAGGCAATGCACAGAGGTGCTGTTGAGATGTTTTCATTCCCCTTGATCCACACAAGTTGCAAGCACTGATCTCACTTCTCTTTGGGATTTATAGAGTATGGTGGCAGTCACAGCCATGGTGAGTGTGGCCTGGGGATGGAGGGGGCAAGTTGGGACAATAAGTTGAGGGTAGCTCACAGGCATGAGCATATGCAGATATGGCAACTGAACTGAATACTGGCACCATTTTCCACAGGCGGTGGTAATTTTAGCTAATCTCCTCCTGAGAGTAACAGGTGAAAGGGAATAGCTCCTGCTTGCTTCTGACGGCAGATAGAGGCCATATGCTGCTAGCCTGTGTGCTGCAATGGTGCTGGCTGAAGTAATTGCTGAGTGGTGTGGGAAAGTGTCCTACTGAGGCAGTAGAAATAAGGCAGCCCTCCCCTGGAAACCTTTGACGGAGGACTGCAGACTACCCTTCAGGAAAGTTTCCTCAAGATCTCTATGGAGGATTCACAGGACATCCTGGTGCACATAAACAAACTGTTCTGCAGGGCTCCATCTGCCTAATTGTACGAGGGAATGAGAGACAGATAGCAACTCTACCTTTATTGGTTATTTCACTCCTCTTCTAGCATGATTAAAAAAAGTGGAAGTGAACAGATGTGTCCCTGCAATATCAAAGCAAACAGTGTACTTACCAGAGGTTCCTTCCCGTGCATCAGGCTTGCCCGTGCTGAGCTGTAGGGATTGGCTCGACTGCTCTGAAGTCAAAAACAGGTCCTGACTCGCTGTGCCACCAGATTCCCCAGTTACTTGTCCCACATACGCCTCCTCCTTGTCCCACACCTCCTCCTCTTCATTGGGACAGGCAGGTGGGAGTTGGGGAGCTGCCCAGAGGAGTGCCACGACAACCAAATGCTTGCAGCTGCCTCCACTGACCAGAGCTGCCTCTAGTGCCATGCACACTGGCCCCACGTGTCTCCAGAGGTGCTACCTGGAGCCCCAGAGGAGGCTGCGTGGTGCAAGGCTCCAATTGCCGCTGACAGCACCAGCACAAACACCAAGGCAGCGCATCTTGCTGCCCTGGGGAACAGCTATTCAGGAGCAATAGCTGGGCACTGCAGGAAGAGGCTACTGCTTTGCACACACACACACACAATCTCCCCCCATCTCTGCCCATGATTTGGAGATTATGCTGGGCTGGTGTGTAAAGGGACTCATCCCTGCAGCACCTCCTGCCGGTCGTCTCTGGGAATTAGCTCTGTTCCAGCCTCCAGAGTGCCCTCTGCAGGCCAGTGTCCCACTTGTTGCTGGCCCCATGTCCCTCCCAGACCTCGGTGCCCCTTTACCTTGGGGCTGCCCCCTAGCAATACCCCACCCAGTCTCTATGGGTTTCCCCTCTCTGGGAAATCCCCAACCCTCTAATCCCCACCTTGCCTCAGTCTTATCTACTGCCAGTCATTGCCAAGCCCCCGCTCCCTGGGGCAGACTGAAGTGTAAAAGCAACTCATCATAGGCAAGGGGATTCGGACTTGCTGCCTTTGCCTGCCTCCCCGTACCTCTATGGCCCTGGGACCAGACCCTGCAACCTGGGGAGTTGCCAGCCTGGAGCTCCCCTGCTCCTCTGGCTCTCCCCAGCCCTGCTTCTCTGCCAGTACCCTTTCTGCAGACAGCCGGGCCCTGCTCTCTCCCAGCCTGGAGGGAGACTTCTCTTGGGCCTCTGGCTCACAGCCTTTTTATACAGGCCAGCTGTGGCCTGATTGGGGCATGGCCCAGCTACGGCCGCTTCCCCAATCAGCCCAGCCTTTCCCCTGCCACAGCCCTCTCCCAGGGTTGTTTTACACCCTTCAGGGCAGGAGCGGAGTAACCACCCCACTACAGGGGTGGGGAAAATCTGCTGGTGTCTGCATGCAGCCACGGTGTCCACATTTCAGAAATGCTGGAGTAAATCAAAGCCTGAGTGAGGTGCAATCAAGAGAGAGGTAAAGATCAAAGACTCACTTCATGTAAAAGCTCAAGTTATATCATATCAGGAAAGAAACTGGTCTTAAGCTAATCACGAGTTAAAGACTACAAGAGAAGGTGGAAGAACCTTCTGTATAGTATTTTGAGGATGCTTGAATTGCTCCTACACCTTTTGCATAACTGTTCCCCAATATAGACACTAAACCTTTAAGTTTGATATTGAAAGAATAATGGATTTGGGATTAAAAGCAGTGTTGTTTTAAAGCTGCCATAAGTCAGGAGTTTTATAAATCATTTTGTGTTTGTGCCAGACTGTCAGAAAACTACAGACATTGTGCAACATGAAGAAGGAGTTTAATATAATTACTTTGGTAAGCATGTTCAAGTCACTGTGGGACAACTTACATTTCAAAAGGTAATAGAAGCTTCTCCAATAAGCACTGGGGAGCATTTGCTTATGCCTGGTAATCCCTGGTGCACAGAGTCCAATCAGCATAAAGATACAGTTCAGTGCTTGTAAGTTACTTCATGCCTGAATATCGTTTATAACATCTGTGTCATAGAATCATAGAAGATTAAGGTTAAAAGGATGGAGATTCCACCACCTCCCTAGGTAACCCATTCCAGTGCTTCACCACCTTCCTAGTGAAATAGTGTTTCCTAATATCCAAGCTAGACCTCCCACACTGCAACTTGAGATCATTGCTCCTTGTTCTGTCATCTACCACCACTGAGAACAGCCGAGCTCCATCCTCTTTTGAACCCCCCTTCAAGTAGTTGAAGACTGCTAACAAATCCCCTCTCACTCTTCTCTTCTGCAGACTAAACAAGCCCAGTTCCCTCAGCCTCGCCTCGTAAGTCATGTGCCTCAGCCCCCTAATAATTTTCGTTCCCCTCTGCTGGACTCTTTCCAATTTGTCCACATCCTTTCTGTATTGGGGGGCCCAAAACTGGATGCAATACTCCAGATGTGGCCTCACCAGTGCCGAATACAGGGAATAATCACGTCCCTTAATCTGCTGACAATGCTTCTACTAATGCAGCCCAATATATTGTTAGCTTTCTTGGCAACAAGGGCACTCTTCTGACTCATATCCAGCTTCTCATCCACTGTAATCCCCAGGTCCTTTTCTGCAGAACTGCAACTTAGCCAGTCGGTCCCCAGCCTGTAGCGGTGCATGGGATTCTTCCATCCTAATTGCAAGACTCTGCACTGGTCCGTGTTGAACCTCATCAGATTTCTTTTGGCCCAGTCCTCCAATTTGTCTAGGTCACTCTGGACCCTATCCCTACCCTCCAGTGTATCTACCTCTGCCCCAGCTTAGTGTCATCTGTGAACTTGCTGAGGGTGCAATGCATCCCATCATCCAGATCATTAATAAAGATGTTGAACAAAACCGGCCCCATGCCTGACCCCTGGGGTACTCCACTTGATACCGGCTGCCAATTAGACATTGAGCTGTTGATCACTACCCATTGAGCCCAACAATCTAGCCAGCTTTCTATCCACCTCATAGTCCATTCATCCAATTCATACTTCTTTACTTGCTGGCAAGAATACTGTGGGAGACTATATCAAAAGCTTTGCTAAAGTCAAGATATATCACGTCCACTGCCTTCCCCATATCCACAGAGCCAGTTATCCATCACAGAAGGAAATCAGGTTGGTCAGGCATGACTTGCCCTTGGTGAATCCATGTTGACTGTTCCTGATCACCTTCCTCTCCTCCATGTGTTTCAAAATGGTTTCCTTGAGGACCTGCTCCATGATTTTCCAGGGACTGAGGTGAGGCTGGCTGGTCTGTAGTTCCCCGGGTTCTCCTTCTTCCCTTTTTTAAAGATGAGCACTACATTTGTCTTTTTCCAATCGTCTGGGACCTCCCCTGATTGCCACAAGTTTTCCAGAGATAATGGCCAATGGCTCTGCAATCACATCAGCCAATTTCTTCAGCACCCTCAGATGCATTAGCTCTGGACCCATGAACTTGTGCACATCCAGCTTTTCTAAATAGTTCCTAACCTGTTCTTTCACCACTGAGGGCTGCTCCCCATACTGTGTTGCCCAGGACAGCAGTGTGGGAGCTGACCTGGTCTGTGAAGACTGAGGCAAAAAAAAGCATTGAGTACTTCAGCTTTTTCCACATCTGTCACTAGGTTGCTTCCCCCATTCATTAAGGGTCTCACACTTTCCCTGACCTTTTTCTTGTTGCTAACATACCTGTAGAAACCCTTCTTGTTACCCTTCACATCCCTTGCTAGCTGCAACTCCAGTTGTGTTTTGGCCTTCCTGATTTCACTCCTGCATGCCTGAGCAATATTTTTATACTCCTCTCTAGTCATCTGTCCAAGCTTCCACTTCTTGTAAGCTTCCTTTTTGTGTTTAAGCTCACTGAAGATTTCTCTGTTAAGCCAAGCTGGTCGCCTGCAATATTTGCTATTCTTTCCGCACATTGGGATGGTTTGTTCCTGTGCCCTCAATAAGGCTTCTTTAAAATACAGCCAGCTTTCCTGGACTCCTTTCCCTCTCATATTAGCCTCCCAGGGGATCCTGACCATCAGTTCCATAAGGGAGTCAAAGTTTGCTTTTCTGAAGTCCAGGGTCCGTATTTTGCTACTCTTCTTTCTTCCTTTTGTGAGGATCCTGAACTCAACCATCTCATGGTCAATGCTGCCCAGGCTCCCACCCACTTCTGCTTCCCCTACCAATTCTTCCCTGTTTGTAAGCGGTAGGTCAGGAGGTGAACGGCCCCTGGTTGGTTCCTCCAGTAGTTGCACCAGGAAGTTGTCCCGAACCATCTCCAAAAATTTCCTGGATTATCTGAGTGCTGCTGTATTGCTCTCCCAGCAGATGTCAGGGTAATTGAAGTCCCCCATTAGAACCAGGGCCTGTGTTCTGGAAACTTCAGTTAATTGTCCAAAGAAAACCTTGTCTACCCTCATCCTCCTGGTCCGGTGGTCTATAGCACATGTGTTGTGTATTTGGTTGTCATGGGTTTTGTTACTATGGCAACTGAGTTAGACTATTAAGGGATAGCTCAGCCGGTTTCAACCGGCTGAGTGAGCTCTCTGTGTCTGTAAATAAAATGGAGGTTTTGGTTAGCTGTCTGCTCTCTGGCCTCAAGTGATTGCTTCCTACACCGGCTGCCCCAAGGACATAACACTGGCGACGAGGGTGGGATCCTGGTGCTGCTCCAGTAACAGAAGGAAGTAGAAGTCAAGGTAAAGACCAAACAAAGAAAAAAAGCTGCTTGTTTGCACTGACTGTGAAAGTGAAACTAAAAATCATGGCTACTCTGACCAGGCCCCTGGAGCCTTTTGATGAGAATACAGAGCAGTGGCATGTGTATACTGAGCGTTTTGAGCTTTTTGGTATTGCAAATGACATTACAGAAGCGAAGAAGGTGCCAATATTCTTAACTGTTGTAGGGGCTAAAACCTACTCTCTGCTACGCAGCTTACTACACCCTGTTAAGCCTGAGACTAAATCTTACAGTGACATTGTGGAAATCCTGGGGTCTCATTTCTCCCCAAAACCACTGGTAATTGCTGAAAGATATAGATTCCACAAAAGAGACCAAAAGGAAGATGAAACAGTTGTACAATTTGTAGCCATTTTAAAAAAGCTAGCAGAACACTGTGAATTTAAAGAGATGTTAAATGATGCCCTGCGTGACAGGTTAGTGTGTGGCCTCTGCAGTGAAGCTATACGGAAGCGCCTACTGACAGAGGCTCAGCTTACATTACAGAAGGCTGTTGATATTGCTGTCTCCATGGAACTGGCTACAAGGGAGGCACAATACATCGGTGCACCCCCTAGGGTGCAAAAAGTGTCACAAGAACCGACCCACAAAACTGTGCAGAGTCAAGAATGTTACCGCTGTGGTAAGCCAGGACACCAGGCATCAGAATGCTGGTGTAAGGACCTGGTGTGTCGACACTGTGGCAAAAAGGGACACATTGAGTGTGCCTGTAAACAAAAGAAAAAGAGGCCTGTAGTCTGGCCGACAAAAAGAGGGACCTTGCATACCCTAGAGCAGACCCAGGATGATCAAGGTGACACCGCCTCACAAGAGGAAGTGCCACTGCATGTTTTGTCTTTGGCAGCGGGCTCACATGAATACTGGGTAACCCCCTTATTGGAGGGCAAACCTATACGCATGGAACTAGACACCGGTGCAGCTGTCTCGCTGGTTCCTGAGACTGTGTATAAGGAAAAGCTACAGCATCTTCCGCTTAAGGCAACAAAAACTGTTCTGAAGACGTATACAGGTGAAGCTGTGCCCATGTTGGGCACTATTGATGTTAAGGTGGAGCTCAATGGACGGGCGGCTAAATTGCCACTGTTTGTGGTGAGAGGTAACTACCCAGCCTTAATGGGTAGGTCTTGACTTGGGAAGATTCAGCTGAACTGGGCAGAAGTGCACCGGATGACTAAAGAAGAAACCAGTCTAACCCCTATACTAAGGAAACATGCTGCTGTTTTTGGAGATGATTTGGGAAGTATGAAGGGAATCACTGTGACATTGAATATTAAACCTGGCAGTCCACCAAAATATCTGAAAGCCCGAACTGTGCCATATGCCATCAGGCCAAAAGTTGAAGCAGACCTGGAGCGCCTGGTCACCAATGGTGTCCTAATACCAGTTACCCATAGCTCATGGGCCACTCCTATCGTTCCAATAGTGAAGAAAGATGGCTCTCTCCGGATTTGCGGTGATTTTAAAGTCACTGTCAACCCAGTGTTGTGTGCAGAGCAATACCCGCTTCCCCGCATCGATGACCTCTTCGCAGGCCTGGCTGGGGGACAAAAGTTCAGTAAGATTGATCTGAGTCAAGCATATTTACAGATGCACGTCGATGAAAAGTCCCAAGAGCTGTTGACTATTGTGACTCATAAGGGGCTTTATCGATACTGTCGCCTACCCTTCGGAATCACATCGGCTCCCGCCCTGTTCCAGAGGGCTATGGACCAGATCTTGTGTGGCTTGTCAGGAGTTCAGTGCTATCTGGATGATATCCTGGTCACTGGAAGAAATGAAGAGGATCACTTAAAGAATTTAGAGGCTACCCTACAAAGACTGGAAGAGTATGGCCTACGAGTTCGCAAAGACAAGTGTGAATTCTTCAAGCCCTCTGTTGAATATTTGGGACACATCATCGATTCTGCAGGTCTTCATAAGGCCCCTGCAAAAGTTAAAGCTATTGTGGAGGCTCCCCCACCTCGAAATGTAAGCCAGCTGCGCTCATTTCTAGGACTACTGAACTATTATGGAAAGTTCATCTCACAGTTAGCCACACTGCTAAAACCACTTCATGAGCTCCTTGGGCAGAACAAGGCCTGGAAGTGGACTGAAGCCTGTGATGTTGCATTTAACAAAGCTAAGGATGCATTGTTAAATTCTGAAGTTCTAACGCACTTTGATCCATCCTTACCCCTGCAATTGGCCTGCGATGCTTCCCCTTATGGAGTGGGAGCGGTCGTGTCACACATTATGCCTTCGGGAGAAGAAAGACCTATTGCTTTTGCTTCACGCACTCTAAGCAAAGCAGAAACTAACTACGCCCAAATCGAACGTGAGGCATTAGGAATTGTTTTTGGAATTAGGAAGTTTCATCAGTACCTGTTTGGGCGAAAGTTTACTCTTCTTACAGACCATCGACCTCTGACATCAATTTTTGGACCCTACACAGGCATTCCCCCATTAGCTGCTAGTCATATGCAACGTTGGGCATTGATACTTTCTGCACACACATATGAAATCAAATATCGGAAATCCACTCTGCACGGCAATGCAGATGGCCTCTCAAGGTTGCCTTTACCGGTCAAACATCAAGATAGTGCCCAAAAGGAAATCTTCTACTTTGAACAGGTAGAGAATACACCCATCACTGCTACTCAGATAAAGAAGGCAACCCGCGTTGACCCAGTATTATCCCAAGTTATGGACCTGGTGATGCATGGAAAATCTCGACAAACCTCTCCAGTCTCACCCGACCTTGTTCCCTACATGTCCAGGCGGACGGAGTTATCGGTCCAATCTGGTTGTTTGTTGTGGGGGAGGCGTGTCATTATTCCACCACCCCTGAGATCACAGATGTTAGAACAGCTACATTCCGGTCACTGTGGAATAGTGCGCATGAAGGAAATTGCACGAAGCTATTTTTGGTGGCCTAGATTGGACAGTGCTATTGAAGAGAAGGCAAAAGCTTGTATGTCATGTCAGGGTGTAAGAAATGCACCCCAGTTGGCACCCCTACACCCATGGGACTGGCCTGAAAACCCGTGGCAACGTATTCACGTTGACTTTGCTGGCCCCCTTGAAGGAAGCATGTTCTTGGTGGCAGTAGATGCCCATTCTAAATGGCCAGAAGTCTCTATAATGCAGTCCACTACTGCAGAGAGTACTATTCAAAAACTACGAGGACTCTTTAGTCGTTTTGGTCTGCCAGAACAACTTGTGAGCGACAACGGACCGCAGTTCGTCTCTCAGGAGTTTCAAAATTTTATGAAGGCAAATGGGATACACCACATCACGTCAGCACCATATCATCCGTCCACCAACGGATTAGCTGAAAGATTTGTGCAGACAATGAAAAACGCTTTGAAATCAGCAAAGGGACAACACTCCATTCAAAAGCGTCTGGATACCTTCTTACTTTCCTATAGAAACACACCTCATGCTACGACCCAGGCTTCCCCAGCCTTTCTAATGATGGGATGACAGCTGCGCACTTGCTTTGATCTGCTGAAACCTTCTGAACCCAGACAAACTGTGCAACATCAGCAGCAATATCAAGTCATCAGACGGGCACCCAGAGCAAAAGACCGAACCTTTAGCCCAGGACAGCCAGTTTTGGCTCGGAATTATACTTCCAGAGCTAAATGGGTCCCGGCCACAGTCATCACTCAAACAGGACCTGTTTCCTATACAGTCCGGACTGCAGAGAATCTTACCTGGCGGCGACATGTAGATCAGCTGTTGCCAGGTCATGCCAGTCTTCAGGACGCATCTGCAGTTGAGGGGTCTGACTTCACCCCTCCTGGTGAGACACCGAATCATGAGTCACCTGTTCCTGACTGTTCTCCTCCATTACCGCCGGCAGCTGAGATACCCCTTTGCCCAGCACGAGCTGATACCACCTCCTCACCTATTCGTGCTGCGGACCCTGAGCCCCTAGTACTTTCAGGTGCAACAACACCAGAAGTTCGCCGTAATCCACCTAGAGACAGAAGGCCTCCTCATCGGCTGGATCTTTAGTTAGGGCGAACCCACGGTTATGGGGCAAAATAATCCCCAGGGTTTAGCCGGGAATGGAGGCAGTCTACCCTCCTTCTCTAGTTTAGTGTGTGTTTTATTTTGGGAATGTTCTTATTAGGGGGGGAGGAATATGTTGTGTATTTGGTTGTCATGGGTTTTGTTACTATGGCAACTGAGTTAGACTATTAAGGGATAGCTCAGCCAGTTTCAACCGGCTGAGTGAGCTCTCTGTGTCTGTAAATAAAATGGAGGTTTTGGGTAGCTGTCTGCTCTCTGGCCTCAAGTGATTGCTTCCTACACCGGCTGCCCCAAGGACATAACAACATGCTCACCACGACACCACCCTTGTTTCTCTCCCTTCTAAACTTACCCCTGAGACTCTCAACAGGCTTTTCTCCAGTTTCATACTGGAGCTCTGAGCAATCATACTGCTCTTACATACAATGCAACTCCTCCACCTTTCCTCCAATACGTGTCCTTCCTGAACAGTTTATACCTATCCTGACAGTGCTCCAGTCATGTGAGCTTCCCCACCAAGTCTCTGTTATTCCAATCACATCACAGTTCTTTGACTGTGCCAGGACTTCCAATTCTTCCTGCTTGTTTCCCAGGCTTCTTGTACATGCACCTAAGATAACTAGCCAATTACCCTGCTCTCTCAGTATGAATCAGGTAATATTTGAGTGGTTTGCATTGTAAGCCTCTAACTGTGTAAGTAACCAGACAGGAGACATTAAAATGCTCATCTCCAATTAGAGTGACCAGAGAGCAAGTGTGAAAAATTGGGACAGGGGGTGGGGGGTAATAGGAGCCTATATAAGAAAAAGACCCCAAAAATTGGGACTGTCCCTATAAAATCGGGACATCTGGTCACCCTATCTCCAACAGAAGTTGTTATGCCCTGCCTGACAAGGAAGGCCCATTGACACCAGACAGACTAGAGTGCAACATTAAAGCAGATAAATATAATTTGTTTACTGTTCAAAGATTATATTAAGCAGTAAAGATTAACATCGGCTATCCCTCAGTGCGAGGATGATATCTGCCAAGGGGGTTTATTGGCAGGTTTAAGTGTCTGAGGAGCCCAATTCATGCCCTGCAGATTTTCCCACAGAAGTGACAGGTGTAATCTTGGAGGAGACATAGTTGTTGGCTGGACTGTTGTGCCCTTTTCTTTCCTCCTTTGTCACTTCTCTGTCTCATGAGTACGTCTGTTCTCCTCAAAGTGAGCTGTGGCTTGGTGTGGGGTGTGGTGCTGCTGTGTTCTGTTTCGCGCAGAGTCTTCCCCAGTTGATTGGGTTGATGCCTCCTGTTTGAAGGTGTACTTTTGGTATGTCTTTGAAGCACTTCCGCTGTCCTCCGCAAGCCCTGCTTCCCTGACTTAACTGAGAGACGAGTACTTGCTTCGGGAGATGTGTGTCAGGTATACGTACACAGTGGCCAGCCCAGCAGAGTTGGTATTTCATGACCTGAGCTTCTATACTGCTGATGTTGGCTGCAGAGAGGACCCTGATGTTAGTGCATCGGTCTTCCCAGCTGATCCTGAGAATCCGCCTGAGGCAGCACTGCTGGAACCACTCCAGCCACTTGAGATGTCGTCTGTAGGTTACCCATGTCTCACACCCATAGAGAAGGGTGGGGATGACAACTGCCTTGTAAATCAAGATCTTGGTGCCTGTTTGCAGATCCCTATCATTGATGACTCGTTTGAGTAGTCTTCCAAAAGATGTGTTGACGCAGCGGATCCTGTTTTCAATTTCTGTGTTGATGCTGGCTCTTTGGGAGAGGTGGCTACCAAGCTATAGAAAATGGTCCAAATTTTTCAGGGGTTCTCTGCTGATGGTGATTTGTGGGGTATGAAAAGTAGTTTGTGCTGGTGAGGGCTGGTAGAGTACCTTGGTTTTCCTGATGCTGAAAGGGAGACCCGGCTGTGATAGGCATCTGAAAAAAGATTTAGGGTGCTTTGCAGGTAGGCCTGTATGTGCGCGCGAGAATGATGCAGTCATCTGCATACTGTAGATCAGTGATGCCAATTCTTGTGATCTTAGATTTTGTTAGAAACGTCAGAGATTGAGGAGTTGACCATCCATATGATACTCAATCCCAATTCCATCAGGAAGGTGGTCACGGATGAGCATCAGAATCAAGGCAAGGTAAATGGAGAAGAGTGCTGGAGCAATGACACAGCCCTGCTTGACACCAGTGCAAATGATGAATGGTTCGGTCTCTGAGCTGTTACACAGAATGGTGACAGTCATCCCATCAGGGAGTAGTCTGATGATGGAAATAAATTTCTATGGACAGCCAAACCTACACAGTATCTTCCATAGGGCATCATGATTTATAGAGTCAAAGGCCTTGGTTAGATCGATGAATGCCATGAACAGTTCCTGGTGTTGTTCTCTACATTTCTCTGAATCTGTCGTGCCACGAAGATCATGTCAGTTGTGCCTCAAGATGGCCTGAAGCCACACTGTGATTCCAGGAGGAGTTCCTTGGCAAGGGGGAGAAGGCAGTTTAGTAGGATCTGGGCAAGGATCTTCCCTGTGATGGAGAGGAGGGCAATACCTCTGTGGTTCCCGCACAAAGATTTGTCCCCTTTCTTTAATATTGTAACAATATTGGCGTTCTTAAAGTCAGGTGGTATTTTTTCGCAGATCCAGATTTTGTGTCGAGGAGATAGCAAAGTTTGTGCTGGAGCAGTGTTCCACCACTTTTAAAAACCTCAGCTGGGATGCCGTCTGGGCCTGGTGCCTTGTGATTTTTGTCTGGGTAGTGGCACGCTGGACTTCCTCAGAAGATGCGGGATCAACAAGGTATTACTGAGTATCGTGGAATAGATGCAATGGTGTCTTCAGAGACTGTGGATTTGCGGGTTAGTAGACTCTCAAAGTGCACCTGCCATTATTGTTTAATGGCTGTATTGTCCTTGAGGAGGGTGAAGCCATCCTGGGAACATAAGGGAGTTGGGCTCATATACACTTTTTGTTGCTTGAAAGAAGCTTCTCATGTCATCCTGGTCTATAAAAACCTGGATCTCAGATGCCTTCTCTTGCCACCACTTATTTTTGATGTCATGTAGATGCTTTGAGTAAGTGATAAGCCTCATGTTTTCATTGGTTTGTTGGTCATTTTGGCAGTTACAGAATGCAGTTCTTTTCTGTTGAATTAATGCTAGGATTTCCTTGTTGTTCTTGTCAAACCAGTCTTGGTGCCGATGAGTGGAATATCCTATAGTTTCAGCACATGCACTGTGAATGGTATTTTTAAGTTGATCCCAGTGCTCTTGAATGTCAAATGATGTTATCAGGCAAGTTAGAGAGTTTCTCAAACAGGTGTTGCTGGAACATCTTGCAGCAGTCTTGGTCTTGAAGTGCTTTGACGTTGTACCACTTTTGCTTAGTCTTTGGGTGTTTGTGGTGTGGTGGAGTGAGCTGCAGGTATATGATTGATCTTGGACATCAGCATAGTCTCAGACTCTGACTATAACATAGTCAAGGAGGTACCAGTGTTTAGACTGAGGATATTTCCAGGTTGTCTTAAATTTGTTACTCTTCCTAAAGATGGTATTTGTGATGAGCAGGTCATGCTCCACGCATTTGCTGAGGAGGAGAATACCATTGGGATTTACATTTCCCATCCCTTTTTTGCCTATTGTGCTGTTCCAGAGTTGGGGAGTCCCGTCTGACTCCGGCATTGAAATCTCCCAGGAGAATGAGTTTGTCTGCCTTAGGTGTGGTTGGTTGTGAGGACTGCATAGAGAGCGCTATAAAACTGCTCCTTGTTGTCTTCCTCATCATCAAGTGTTGGACGTATGCGCTGATGACTGTGGAATATTGGTTGTTGCTGAGCTTGAGCTGAAGATTCATGAGATGCTTGTTGATCCCTATGGGAAGCTCCAAAAGCTGACAGGCAATCTTATTTTTGATGGCAAAGCCAATCCTGTGAATGCATCTCTTCAGTGACTTTTCTTTCCAAAAGAAGGTGTAGCCATCTTCATCCTCTTTTAATTGACCCTCATCAGCCCGGCAGTTCTCACTAAGAGCTGCAATGTCAATGCTGAGTCTTGCCAGTTCTCTAGCAATTATGGCAGTTCTTCTTTCTGGGCATTCACTGCGCTGAGAGTCCACAAGAATGCGGACAGCTCAGGTTGTGAAATTCATTGTCTTCTCTCTCTTCTTTCAGCCGTGGAGTTGAGTGATCCCACTGGATACAGCCATCCAGTCGGAAAAGTGTGAGACAGCCTATGTTTGGGGCACCTTTTCTAGCCCCCTCCCTATTTGGGGTGAACAGAAGGGATCCTAAAAAGGCCTGCTCAGTCACAGTCGCTGCTGCCGAAATGCACTCCCATCTCATCCAAGCACAAGATGACCATCACAAGGCTGCCATCTGCATGCAGAGTTGTGACTAAAGACTCCCATAAATCACTGCTCCTCACTTCACCGCCACTCATCCATCAGCGAGGCTCCTGACTGTGATCCAAATTTCATAAGACCCCAGCGGTGGATCAGGCACATATAGAGGACCTTTTAGTACTCTGTGGCTATGAAGGCGGATGAGGGCTGCAGAAGGAAGGAGGCCCCTGGTTGTCTTGGATCTCCTTGCCACTGGGTCAGGGTTTTCCTCTTGTCAAGTCCCGTGTGGTCACCGCCTGCACGCCGGTTTCCCCACGTTAAAAAGAGTTCACGTGCAGGTGTCTTCCAAAGGACTCACACCCACACAAAACAAGAGAGGTAATTAAAAGGAAACTACCAAATTATTTTAAGAGTCATACATCCTTAAAATCAAGATGAAGTAATAGCTGCTGCTTTCAGCAGAGTTTGAGTTAAATCAATCAAGTTAGAGGGAAAGGATTCTCCCATTAATCTTTCTGTAAAACCATAAAAAGGATTGTTCTCCTTAACTTGTTCAGTATAATTTAATCACTAATTGTAAAGGGTGAGCCAGGTAAATCGAACTAATAACTTATTGGTTGTATTTTAATTGTAGAGTCAGTTTGGCTGTTGTAATGTACGCTTGTAAATTAAGATAGGAGAACTATAAGTTCACCTAGCTAGGCACATATTTCACTTAAACTGACATTTTGTAACTTCCTGCTTTATCTTTTAAGTTTAAATGAGAAATTAAATTTAAATGAGAAACCAGTTCAGTGTATTTTCCAAAGCTTCAGTGCAGACCATGTAACCTACATAGGAGCAAAAAAGTAAAATCCTTAAGTAATTTTGAGCGCATTCTATATTTCAATAAACTTCAAGTATAATCCTATTATTCCTACAGTTTCAATTGCTGCTAGCAACTCCCTCATCAGCCTTGAGAATCGGGGGAAATGTTGAATATGCCCGGAAACAGTTCAAACAATTGGAGCTGAACATTAAAGCAACAGGAGCAAATAAATTACTCTGCTCTCCTCTCAATGACTGGCACAGAAGCCCTAGATGTATACAGTGCATTTTATGCAGATGGTGGTGGGGAGAGAGTAAAGCTTTGCAGAAATAATGAAAATGTTTGAGGATCATTGAGTCACTAGAAAAAAAGTGTTACTTGAAAGATGTGTGTTCAGGATGAGAATATAGAACGAAGGGAAAACAGAGTAGTTTATCACAGACTTAAAACTAAAAAAGTCAATCCTGTGATTACAGAAATTAAAAGACTCTCATTAAAGACCAGATTGTTCTGGGATGCAACACCACAGTATGTGAACGGGTACTAAGGAAGATGGATCTGACGCTAGGAGGGGAGATATGTATATGCCAAGCAGCAGAACAAACAGATACAAATAAAGCCTAGAGAAAAGTATGGAGCATATGACAGAACCATAGCTAAATCAGCAAGGGAAAAGAAATTAGATTGGCCAGGGACAGAAAAATGGAAAGCAGGAAATAATGCCAGCAACGTGACAATCAGCATGAGTATAGGAAATGCCCATCATTCAGGTGAATAGGTAAAAACTGTAATAAGCCAAACCATTATGCTAAAATGTGCAGAGAAAGCAGGAAATTGTATGCATTTAGTGCAATAATTTATTCATCAAATGAAGAAGGCGGCTTATTCTTGGGCACAATAATGGAGGAAGCTAAAGAACTCAAAAGATTGGCTAATTAAAATGTGCACTAATGGCACTTATGTGACATACAAGATAGACACTGGGGCAGAAGTAAATGTAATAAACTGAAATAGAAAGATATAAGGAGTCAAAATCATGTGTGTGTATACATACACACACACAGATGGAAGAAAGGGGACGTTGATAATAATAAATATAAATCAAAATCTAGGAGTTGTAGAAAATTGATAAGGGAAGCAAAAGGACACAAGGCAAATTCTATACCCAGCAGAGTTAAGGACAATAAGGATTTTAATATATATTAGCAACCAAAAGAATTCTAACAATGGTATTGGTCCATTGTTAGATAGAATTGATAGAATTACCAATAACAACAGCATAGGAAAGGCAGAGGTGTTGAATAAATATTTTTTATTTATATTTGGAAAAAAGAAACAGATGGGTCTCAAAATGTAACTGTAAATGGGGAATAGTCATCCAGTGAGCGTGTTTCTAGTGGGGTCCTGCAGGGATCAGTTCTTGGCCCTATGCTACTGAACATTTAATGACCTGGAAGAAAACATAAAATAGTCTGATAAACTGGTGGATCCAAAGGGTTTGATGGCAAGGTAGACAAACTGGTGTGTCAGGGAGTGGTCACACAGCTTAGCAGTAGAAAAACTCACTTGCTGTGGTGACACAAGCCCTTAGGGAAGGTGTGACCAAAAACAAAGAAAAATCACATTTAGAGGCAAGGTAAACAAAGACAGCTGGAGAGCAAGTGGGGAAAGATGAATACTTAATCTTGATGGGGGATGGAGACTGCACCCCCTGGAAGTCTTCCTGTGTCTGGAAGCAGGCTCAATGAACTTTGGGAAGACAGCATGATGTCTATACCCCAGCAGAAGAGAAAAGTTTTGTCTGGACTTACTTTCCAAAGATGACATTTCAAAGGTTCACTGGACTATAAAAAGAAAAGGCGGGTGGGGGGGGGGATGGTGAGAGAACCCCATAGTTATCCATTAATGGGCAGATACAAGAGGCCAAAACACTTGTACATATGATAAAATGTATCCTTCAACCAAGGGGGGTTGAAGACTCGGGGAACTGAGTTTAGGTGAGAAACCTGCATAGGCAAAGATTGTACCTTGCTGAAATTAAAGTTTTAGAAGCTTATTTCTACTATCTTTATTCTTTGTACTTGATATCACTTAATCTTAAATCATTTTGTTAAATAACAGCATGTTTTACTGTTTCTATAAGTCACTTCAGTGCTGTGATTGGAATAAGAGCCTTGCTGAAATTAAAGTTTTAGAAGCTTATTTCTACTATCTTTATTCTTTGTACTTGATATCACTTAATCTTAAATCATTTTGTTAAATAACAGCATGTTTTACTGTTTCTATAAGTCACTTCAGTGCTGTGATTGGAATAAGAGTTTGTCAAACCCCAATTAAATTAATGAACTGTAGTGTATCGTCTCTTTAAAAGGAGCAACAAACAATTTCTGTAAGTATTGCAGGACGGGGCTGGACACAGCAGGGAGATGTCTCTAGGGAGCTCAGCCCTCACTCTTTGATACTTGCAAGGCAAGGTTTGGACTGGCAGAGTCCTAAAGGCAGACAAGCTGGTGTGTCACTGAGTTATCCCATAGCTTGGCCATAGCACGTGCTTAGCACTTGCTGAGGCTGAGTGGGGTAACAGTGACTCAGTTCTGGGACACCCAGCAGATTTCACACAGGCAAACTGTTTTGGGGAAATGCAGGACTCTGATGGTGTTGGGGTGCCTCTGCATAAAGTAAGTAGGTGGTGGAAGCCAGGGTGTGAGTGGCATGCTTGTAGGCTGGCTGGTGTCAGCAAGACTATAAACTGCAGTGGCACAGCATTTAAGGAACCCAGATTTGTAGGGCAGACACTACCACCACCTTACTGGCCTGGATTGAACCCCATGGTGTCACACTGGGGGAGTCACAACAGGATTTACGCACAACTTGCTATTTTAACTGAGGTTTACATTTTAAGCACTGGTGACGTAGTTTTTAGTGATTCCCAAGTGCAAAGGCAGGGAACAGTCAAAGACAGGTTAGAGTTTTATTACTTTGTTTGCTTATTTCAGGAAGGAAATAGAACAAAGCAAAGTATAGTGTAAAGATAAGTAAGCAGCAGGAAAGGCAGGAGGAGCAAAGAAGCATATGCTGAGCTCACCAAGAGGCAGTCAGAAGTGCAGTATGCACAGCAAAGTCTGTCAGCAACTGATGAGAAGAAATCTGAGCTAGTGCCAATGCTGCACTCTCACGCCATGAGACAGAATGGGGCACCGGCTCCAAACTGCAGACCAGACGGGTCCCTTTTTCTCCTACAAGGTGTGCAGGAGATCCAGCAGAGCCAGCAGCAATGACAAGAGGTCTCAAGCTGTGGAGGCTGGAGTGGAAAAGGTCACCAACAGAGGAGAGATGAATGAAACAGGAGGCCACATGTTTGAGTGAGAAATCAGAGTTTAGAAGAGTGGAGGTTCATAGAATATCAGGGCTGGAAGGGACCTCAGGAGGTCATCTAGTCCAACCCCCTGCTCAAAGCAGTACCAATCCCCAACTAAATCATCCCAGCCAGGGCTTTGTCAAGCCTGACCTTAAAAACCTCTAAGGAAGGAGATTCCACCACCTCCCTAGGTAACCCATTCCAGTGCTTCACCACCCTCCTAGTGAAAAAGTTTTTCCTAATGTCCAACCTAAACCTCCCCCACTGCAACATTACTCCTTGTTCTGTCATCTGGTACCACTGAGAACAGTCTAGATCCATCCTCTTTGGAACCCCCTTTCAGGTAGTTGAAAGCAGCCATCAAATCCCCCCTCATTCTTCTCTTCTGCAGACTAAACAATCCCAGTTCCCTCAGACTCTCCTCATAAGTCATGTGCTCCAGCCCCCTAATCATTTTTGTTGCCCTCCACTGGACTCTTTCCAATTTTTCCACATCCTTCTTGTAGCGTGAGGCCCAAAACTGGACACACTACTCCAGATGAGGCCTCACCAATGTCAAATAGAGAGGAATGATCACGTCCCTCGATCTGCTGGCAATGCCCCTACTTATACAGCCCAAAATGCCATTAGCCTTCTTGGTAACAAGGGCATGCTGTTGACTCATATCCAGCTTCTCATCCACTATAACCCCTAGATCCTTTTCTGCAGAACTGCTTCCTAGCCATTTGGTCCCTAGTCTGTAACAGTGCATGGGATTCGTCCGTCCAAAGTGCAGGACTCTGAACTTGTCCTTGTTGAACCTCATCAGGTTTCTTTTGGCCCAATCCTCTAATTTGTCTAGATCTCTCATATCCTATCCCTACCCTCCAGCGTATCTACCACTCCTCTCAGTTTAGTGTCATCTGCAAACTTGCTGAGAGTGCAGTCCACACCATTCTCCAGATCATTAATGAAGATATTGAACAAAACCGGCCCCAGGACCGACCCTTGGGGCATGCCGCTTGATACCGGCTGCCATCTAGACATGGAGCCATTGATCACTACCTGTTGAGCCCGACGATCTAGCCAGCTTTCTATCCACCTTATAGTCCATTCATCCAGCCCATACTTCTTTAACTTGCCGGTAAGAATACTGTGGGAGACCGTATCAAAAGCTTTGCTAAAGTCAAGGAATAACACATCCATTGCTTTCCCCTCATCCACAGACCCAGTTATCTCCTCACAGAAGGCAATTAGGTTAGTCAGGCATGACTTGCCCATGGTGAATTCATGCTGACTGTTCCTGATCACTTTCCTATCCTCTAAGTGCTTCAGAATTGATTCCTTGAGGACCTGCTCCGTGATTTTTCCAGGGACTGAGGTGAAGCTGACTGGCCTGTAGTTCCCCGGATCCTCCTTCTTCCCTTTTTTAAAGATGAGAACTACATTAGCCTTTTTCCAGTCATCCAGGACCTCCCCTGATCGCCATGAGTTTTCAAAGATAATGGCCAATGGCTCTGCAATCACATCCACCAACTCCTTTAGCACCCTCGGATGCAGTGCATCCAGCCCCATGGACTTGTGCTCACCCAGTTTTTCTAAATAGTCCCGAACCACTTCTTTCTCCACAGAGGGCTGGTCACCTCCTCCCCATGCTGTGCTGCCCAGTGCAGCAGTCTGGGAGCTGACCTTGTTCGTGAAAACAGAGGCAAAAAAAGCATTGAGTACATTAGCTTTTTCCACATCCTCGGTCACTAGGTTGCCTCCCTCATTCAGTAAGGGGCCCACACTTTCCTGGACTTTCTTCTTGTTGCTAACATACCTTAAGAAACCCTTCGTTACTCTTAACATCTCTTGCTAGCTGCAACTCCAAGTGTGATTTGGCCTTCCTGACTTCACTCCTGCATGCCTGAGCAATATTTTTATACTCCTCCCTGGTCATTTGTCCAATCTTCCACTTCTTGTAAGCCTCTTTTTTGTGTTTAAGATCAGCAAGGATTTCACTGTTAAGCCAAGCTGGTCGTCTGCTGTATTTACTGCGGGCAATCTCCGACGGCACCGACGGCTTCGACCTACACGACAAGAGGGTGAGCATCTTGGCCTACGCGGACGACCTGGTCCTGACCGCGGACGACCCCGAGAGGCTCCAGGGCATGCTCGACACCATCGGGAGAGCCGCGGACTGGACGGGACTCCGCTTCAACGCCAAGAAGTGCGCGTCCCTCCACGTCGATGGAAACAAGAGGGACCCGGTGCTGACGACGGAGTTCCTTATCCAGGGTGAGTCCGTCGTCCCCCTGGTGGAGGGGCAGGCTTACCAGCACCTCGGCACGCCGACGGGCTTCCGCATCCGGCAGACCCCCGAGGACACCATCCGGGAGATCCTGCAGGACGCCGCCAAGATCGACGCGTCCCTACTGGCGCCTTGGCAGAAAATCAACGCCCTCAACACCTTCCTGATCCCCCGCATCGCCTTTGTCCTGAGAGGATCCGCCGTGGCAAAGGTGCCCCTCAACAAAGCGGACAACACCATCCGGCAGCTGGTGAAGAAGTGGCTGTCCCTACCCCAGAGAGCCAGCAACGAGCTCGTCTATATCGCCCACCGGCACGGGGGCGCCAATGTCCCCCGCATGGGAGACCTCTGCAACATCACGGTCGTCACGCACGCCTTTCGCCTCCTGACGTGCCCGGATGCCGTGGTTAAGAACATCGCGACGGCCGCCCTGCACGCCGTCGTCAAGAGGCGAATCGGCAGACCCCCCTCCGACCAAGATGTGGCCACTTTCCTGAGTGGCTCCCTGGATGGCGAATTCGCCCGGGACGGGGGTGACACCGCCTCGCTGTGGTCCTGCGCCCGCAATGCCACGCGCCGGCTGGGAAAGCGACTGGGCTGCCGCTGGGTTTGGAACGAAGATCGGCGGGAGCTAGGAGTCCTGGTACCGCAGATCGAGACAGAGGGCAACACCTTAGTCAACCCCGGAGCCAGAGGTGTGCTGGAGAAGTCCCTGAAAGCCGCCGTCCACGCGCTCTACGTGGACACCCTGAAGAAAAAACCTGACCAGGGCAAGGCCTTCGAGGTGACCAGCAAGTGGGACTCCAGCAACCACTTCCTCCCCGCAGGCAGCTTCACCCGATTCGCTGACTGGCGGTTCATACACCGCGCCCGACTGAACTGTGTCCCCCTCAACGGAGCCATCCACCACGGGAACCGAGACAAGCGCTGCAGGAAGTGCGGGTACGCCCTAGAGACCCTGCCCCACGTCCTATGCAGCTGCAAGCCCCACGCCAGGGCCTGGCAGCTACGCCACAACGCCGTCCAGGACCGTCTGGTAAAGGCCATCGCCCCGCACCTGGGAAAGATCACCGTCAACCGCACCATCCCCAACACTGACAGCCTGCTGCGCCCGGACATCGTCGTCACAGACGAGGATCGGAAAAAGATCATCCTCGTCGACGTGATGATCCCGTTCGAAAACAGGACCCCGGCCTTCCGCGAAGCCCGAGCCCGCAAGCTTGAAAAATACGCCCCCTTGGCGGACACCCTGCGGTCAAAGGGCTACGAGGTCTGTACCGACGCCCTGATCGGGGGGGCCCTGGGCGCCTGGGACCCTTGCAATGAACGTGTGCTTCGGACCTGTGGGGTGGGTCGCCTCTAAACCAAAGTCAGGCCATGTATTAAAGCAAATGCTTAAAAGTTCACTGTCCAGTACGTGAGCTTGGCAAAGTTGTTGCTAGTGTACTAGGCGCTAAATATTTATGTAAATATATTCCAGGTAGTACAGCAGATACTTCTCCATCTAGTACAAGATGGTTTGCAATTTAATGAATAGGGATGTTTTGTCCAGGAGAGCAGGAACAAGGGTAGGTAACAAGTGGATGTGATGAAATACTTAAAGTGGTGTGTAAGTTGTGTAGTCCAATTATTTTCCTCATCCTATAAATGTCAGGGTACTTGCCAGAATTCATTGTCCAGCCTAGGGGCAGCGGAAAGTCCCACCCATGACTGAGCTGAGTCCATTGTAATAGGCATACGTGTGGTCATGTACGTTACCACAGAGCCAGGGCACTAGGACCGTGCTCTGTTGACAATAAACCTGGCTGAGCGCCTTCACCACTGAACCATGCCTGTTGTCTTCCTTTATGAGTAATATCGAGGTCTGCTGAATTAGCTACTTATAACATTGGAGTTTGAAAGACAGAAGCACTTAGAAGCCTAAACAGCATTACTGAGGCAACATTCCAGCCTCCAGCACTTAACCACACTGGGTAGCACTATCATGGTCTGCTGAAGCAGCTATCTACACCGAGCTGGACAGCACACTGAAAGAACACACACATGCAAGCCAGCCGACAGCAGGGGTAGTGGGGGCATATGAATGTTGGAGGTACCCCTTAGTCCTGTGGTTCCCAAGCTTTTCAGGGTCATTCCCCCCACCACCCCCACCCCCTTCTCTGCACCCTCTCCCAGAGCCAGGGCTAGGAACAGGGCTTCTGTGGGGGAGGGGGAGAAGATGCAGATGGGTAAGGGAGCCGCAGCTGGGGACAAGAGTGGGGCTAGGGCCTGAGGCCAGGTGCAGAGCCTCAGCCAGGGGCCAAGGCCAGGGGTGGAGCCGGGGCCATGTCTGGGCCAGAGCAGAGCTGGGACCAGAACTCCCTCCCAGCCCCCCCAAACATTCCTCTGTGATGCTTCTCACTCCTGCTGGGATGTAGACATCACACCCCACAGTTTGAGGACCTCTGTCTTAGTCAATGGTTCAGTCTGAGGGTTCAATGTAGTTAGTTTGCTGCTCCTTTAAAGAGACTACACGGCATCTTATTAATTTAATTGGGATTTAACAAATTCATATTTCATTCACAGCTTGGAACTAGTTTATAGTAAAAGTAAAACAGGTTTATTTAACAAAAAGGACACAGGATTAAAGATAAGTAAACAGAAGTAAAATTATGCTTCTAAGACTAAAACTGAATTTCAGCAAGTTGCAGTCTTTGCCTACAATCTCACCTAAAGTCAGTTCCCAGAGCCTTCAACTCTCTTGGTTGAAAAATCCACTCTTCTCAGATATAGAAGTGCTCTGGTCTCTTATCTGCCCATGAATGGACAATTATGGGTCTTTTTGTAGTCCAGTGAACCTTTGGCATGCCTTTGAAAAGGAAGCCTAGACAATGCTTCTCACTCGTGCTGGGGCATAGACATCATGCTGTCTTCCCACGTTCTTTGGCCCTGCTTCAAGAGGCAGGAAGGCTTCTGGGGGCATAGTCTCCAGGCCCCACCAAAATTCAGGATAATTCATCTTTCCCTACTTGTCCTTCTGATGGCTTTGTTTGCCTCGCACACAAAAGTGTGCTTTTCTTTGACTTTAGTCACACCTTGCCTAATTCACATCAGACACACATTCAAGCAGGCAGAACCATATTCCTTTGTCTGAAACAGGCATGACTTAGGCTCTGCTTGCCAAAAACATTTTAAGAGCACATTTGCAGTACTTATCTCTGAAGTGCTTTGTGGTTTACCATACCTATATCTCACAATCAACGTGATTATAAAGATTATAATAACTTTTTAGTGAAATTATTAGTTTTCCAATGCCACCTTTTTAGCATAAGAGTTGTTGACATGGTGGTTCTATGCTCTAATGCAGTGGTCCCCAACCTTTTTGTGGCCAGTAGCACATTCATGTTTTCAGAAGAGTATGGCGGGCGCCAACAATTTTTCAAGACTTATTTTGTATTTGTACATTAAATAATACGAAAAACATATTTAATATTACATAATATATGAATCCATAAGATAAAAAGGGTAATTTTACATGTAAAAGGTATTAATTAAATTATTCGGCAATTACTCTTTCATCTTACCATGTGAATTTCCTCTTTTTTATCTACCTGTAAGAAAAATTAAGGAGTTTTTACAAAATAAATATCATAAAGTTTTCATCTTATTTATTTTAAAAAAGTAAAATATATTTGGACCAGCAATTCAACATTTATTATTCTTACTTTAACATAGAATGAAGCCTGCAGTCCCGGAGTTCTCTGTCCCCGGCAGGGGCAGGGCCGCGGCTTCTCTCCGGCTTCGAAGCCGTAGCCCAGTGCCTGCCGGGGACAGAGAACAACGGTGCCTGCAGCCTGCAGCCCTGGAGAGAAGCCGCGGCCCCGCGCCTGCCATTGACAGAGAACTCCGGGGCTGCAGACGCCGGTGTTCTCTGTCCCTGGCAGGCGCAGGGCTACAGCTTCTCTCCGGCTTCTCCGGGGCTGCAGGCGCAGGTGTTCTCGGTCCCCGTCAGGCGCCGGGCCACGGCTTCTCTCCGGCTTAAGCCGCGGCCCCGCGCCTGCCAGGGACAGAGAACACCAGCGCCTGCAGCCCTGGAGTTCTCTGTCCCCAGCAGGTGCTGGGCCACGGCTTCTCTCCCCTGCTGGGCACTAGGCGGGCACACATAAATGCCCCGGCAGGCACCATGGCGCCCGCGGGCACCACGTTGGGGACCACTGCTCTAATGGGCCTGTGTCACAGGGGACTTCTGGCTCTGCAGCACAGACTGTAGAGCAGATGGAGGCAGTACAAGGCAGGCAAGAGAATTCTTTAGCTCTAGCCCCACATCACCAGAATCGTCAGAGGACTGTCCACTTTTGCAGACCCAAAACCAAGCGTTTGGGCTGCTTCTGACCCTGCCAGCAGCAGGTGCCATTGAGGGAGAGGGAGAGGAAGGATTTGAGCCAAGGTTGTTTTTTCTGAACACAGAGGGTTGTATGTGTGTACTAAGCCTGGGAATGTTGGGTGGAAGAGGGATCAGAGTAGAGTGGGTGGGTCTGAGCTATGCACAGTTTAAGAAGAGATAGGTTCTTAGGCTTAGTCTCACGTGGTGGAGATGGGGACCAGTGTCTGAGTAGCTGGGGTTGTGTTGGAAAGGTTCTCATCTGGGATGGTGGTAAGTGGGGGAGTTGAATGTGGGGCAAATGGAATCAATTGGCAAATGAGCCAGTTTGTGGGTGAATTGGAGATGTGAATGTTTGGGTGGGATAGTAGTTTGGGAAGGGGACAGGTTGGAATAAGGACAAAACAGTAAATGGGTCTTCGAGGGACAGATGCTGTTTTCCTCCCCTCCTTGCCTTATACTCTAGAGTGTCTAAGTGTTTTTATTCTGAAAGAGTGAAGCTGCCATTTTGTCTTCCCACTTCTTCACCAACCCCACCCCAAATGTTTCCCTGTGATGCTTCTTCCCCTGCTTTGATCCCCTAAGTGATTGACCTTCTATCCTGGGAATGTCCACATCTGCAAACTCTGCTATCAGTTTAACTGCTGCATCTAAGGTACCTGGCTGACACTACCTGATCCATACCCTTATGTTCTCAGGGAGGCACCAGAAAAAATAATAATGAAATAAAATAAAATAAAGAGTGCCTATAATCTCTACCAGAGTTTGAGTGTCTGGTCTCAGCCACCACATGGCCCAAAACTTCTGTCTATGCATTTCAGTGACCAGATCCACCCAATCCAGGATGGCCACCTCAACCACCCCAGATCATTTAGAGTCTCCTAGGCCACTTAAGCTTCTCCAGTCAAATAGGTGCCAGCTACAGGGCCCAGGTTCCCCATCCCAGCCTGCAGCCATAGCCACTCTCTGAAGGCACCCAGGAACACATCAGGGTCAGCTGCAGGGCCTATTTGTCCAAGGCCCAGTCCCTGATTGCCATTACAGAGCTCACCCTTCTTTGTAGTAACTGCTACTGCTGCAGCACATTCACTTGCTCTCAGATGAGGTCATGCAGGCTCTTTTGCTGCTTCAGCTGCCAAGCAAGCAACACCTGCCTCTCCAAGTGGTGAGACTCCTGGAAACTTTGCATAGTCATCTACATCTCCTTTTGCTGCTTCACCGGGTATGACAAGGTCCCCTCCATTGTGCTGGCCACAAACCCCCACACCAGCTATGATCCTAGACAAGCCCAAACATGTGACAGGTCATTACCCAATTCCTCTTTCCTGCCTAGCCACACACTGCTTAGAGACCTTCTCACTCCACAGGGTAGGGGAACATCAGGTCTATTCCCTGAGTACGTCTGTCCTGTGCCTTTTCTACCTTCTGGGCTAATGGGTTAATTAGCCTTGTACCTCTCCAGACCCTTCCTAATCAATCAATTAGGCACAGCTTTGCCCCTCAGGTTTACTCTGGGGCAATTTAATTGGTGATCCAGCTATCAGAATGTTGATATAGCTGCTGTTGCCCAGGTCTCTTTTACCCACACACTTATATTAACTGAATACCCAATAGGCCTATTAAGTAATAATAATACCTAGCTCTTATATCACTTTGCATCAGTAGGTGTCAAAGTGCTTCACAATCTTTAATGTGTTTATTTTCACAACACCCCTGTGAGGTAGGGCAGTGTGATTATCCCCACTCTATAGATGGGGAACTGCAGTACAATTAAATATTAGCTAGATGCTGTTGCAACTTAAAATATCAAATAAGGAAAATGTTGACTAATCTCAGCTCAAAAATAGCTGCTCCAAATAAACTTGCCACATTCCCTATCACCTTGCCCTGTCAAGAGATGAAATACTATCGCAACAGTTGTTCATCTATTGGTCTTCAATTGGTAATATTCCTTGTCTCAGGGCTGCTGCTCCAATACTACCAATGTTTTCCTCTGTTTGTGTGTGCTTTGTTTAAATAAATGTCTCTTTGCACAAAGCAAAGTCAAATTATTTATTTTGCTTCTGTTGCTCATATTTGATCAAGGGACAGATCAAGTTATTTGGATCAGGTTCAGCTGACAGCTTCAGAGTTGTTTTTCCACCCCTATATGCTCCCAACATGCTGAAAATCCCTTATGGTTGTGGGATTTCTTGTTTGTTTGCCTGAGGAGGGTTTTTTTTCTCCCCCAGCAGTTAATTTCCAGCGGTGTGGAAAAGTGAGGAATGCAGCAAATCTCCCAGATCCCAGGAAGCAAGGAATGTGGGTTGTTGGCAAAAGGTGTCAGCTAAGACATCCTGGATACCATCAAGTTAAAAACATCAGGGCTGTAGAGTCAATGAGTGCATCCACAGGAAAAAAAAGTAAAGCTGCAGCTATTAGGTCTTGGAGCATATGGTGAGGATGTGAACTAGAGCGTCAGGATCAAAGGTTCAAAATTCAACTCAGATAATAGTGATGATAATAATAATAATACTTGGCACTACCACACTGCCTTTTATCTGAGGATATTAAAGTGCTTTTCATGGGGGGAACATTAAATATTGCCTCATTTTACAAATGGGGAAACTGAAGGGCACAGAGTTAAGGGTCTGGTTATAGTAATGAAGCAAATCAAACTGGACTGCAATAGCTGAGTGAGCCAGTTCTTTATGCTGCAGCCTGCTATCTTGTTGCCACAGAATCTAAGATTTCATTAAAGAAAAAAAACAAAATGCAGTCTCTGCTAGCATATATCCATTGACTCTAATGGAGTTATGTCAACAGATAACTTATCCCTAAGTTTCTAGCCCTTTTGATGGCAAAGAAACACTTCAAAATATGCAGTTATGTCGAGTGTGTAGTGATCATTTAAATGTCAATGGGTGATATTTTAAAAAAATGCTTAAATGAGTTAGGAGCATAGCCACTTTTTTGAAAATCCAACCCAGTATCACTATTTCATTGCTGAAATCGTGACCATATAATGATCTGCAAAAGCTCCTGTGAGTGACTTTTCATTTGACATCACAAGCGCATAGACGTGGGTGTGAGTAAAGCCTGAATAAGGATTACCTCTTCCCTCACCCCACCCCACCACTTGATTCCTTCACCATGAAGGAGTGGCAGAAAATTACATGACACTGAGCTTTATTAATGTATTTTTTTCTTGCTGTCATGATGGAGCTGTTTTGGTCCCAGGATATGAGACAAACAAGGTGGGCAAGGTAATATCTTGTTGTATTGGACCAACTTCTGTTAGTGAACGAAACAAGCTTTCAAGCTTATGTAACATCGACAGACCCCGGTCACTGGTGGGTAGGATTGAACCTGGGACCTCTGGAGCTTAGTGTATGAGCCTGTACTGCATGCACTAAAAGCCAACTGGCTGTTAACTAAGGCTGTAGAGCAGACTCATTTTATCTCTAAGTGTTCTCAGTGCCACTAGATGGGACAGAACACCACACCCAGGAGGTGTGTGGGTTACTCAGAGCTCTTCTTCAGCTCTTCAGGCATGGGAAGACGGTAGTGAAACAGCAGCTTTTTCTCAGGGACTGGAGGTGCCAACTCGCAGCAGGAGGTGAATATCTAGGGAGACATGTTCTATGCCAGTGGTTTTCAAACTGTCAGTCATGACATGTAAGGGACTGGATCACGGTGGCTCTGGTCAGCACTGACGACTGGGCTGTTAAAAGTCCCGTTGGTGGTGCTGCTCGGCTAAGGCAGGTTAGTCCCTACCTGTTCCAACACCGCGCTGCACCCCACAAGTGGCCAGCAGCAAGTCCGACTCCTAAATGGGGAGGCAAAAGAGCTCCACGCACTGCCCCCGCCCCGAGCACTGGCTCCACACTCCCATTAGCTGGTTCCTGGCCAATGGGAGCTGGGGGGGGAGAGGCGGTGCCTGCAGGCGAGAGCCGCTTGAAGCCACTTACGTGCCTAGGAGCCAGACCTGCTGCTGGGCGCTTCCGGGGCACCAGGTGTCTGGACAGGCAGGAAACCTGACCTAGCAACTCCGCTGCACCACTGATTGAGGTAAGTCCGCACCCCAACCCCCTGCCGCAGCCCTGAGCCCCCCACCAAACCCAGAGCCCCCTTGTACTCCCCAAACCCTCATCCCCAGCTCTATCCCAGAGCCTGCACCTCCAGCCCAGAGTCCTTAACCCCTCCCTCACCCCAATCCTCTGCCCCAGCCCTGAGCCCCTCATCCCAATCTCCATTGAGTCGTGGGTATCAATAATTTTCTTTAACTGGGTCACCAGAAAAAAAATTTGACAACCACTGTTCTATGCGACTACAAGTGAGATGGGAAATGGTGTATGGTACAATCTTTCTATTGACACATGATGAGCTAAAGTTGGAAAATTCCTGATGTGACCCAAAACAAGGCATGGTTTCTGTTGCTATTGCCAACCTCTTGTCACCTGTCCAACTGCTCATTTGCTCATTGTTGTCCTCTACAGACAAGCAGCTGAAGCCTGAAGCAGTGAATCCAAGTCAGATGCAAGGAAGGCTGGGAACCAAACAACAGAAGTATTACTATCAACAATCTGCTAAACCCCTTTCAGTATTGCATGGAAACTGAGCACCCATGTGCAGTGCTTCAGTATACACGAGACAGGGAAATGCTCATGGCCTCTTGAAAGCGGCTATTGTCATTAAGAGGCAAGTACTGAGAGATCATCTGATACCTTCAACCTGGATGGATGAGAATATAATCTCAAACATTGTCATTTGCTCTGGACAGCAGAAAATAATATCCCTGCCTGAGCACAGGGTACCAAACTGAAGGGTTAAAATCCATGGGCATTTTATATAACAGCCTGGTATATGGATTGTGCCAGCTGTTTTACAGGCCCAAAGTCCAGAGTTTGGTCAAGAGGCCAGAGGCCAAGCAAATAGTGATTAGCTAAGAGAAAGCTAAACTAAGCCTAGTCAGCAAAATGTCAGATGTTGGAACAATAATTTTCTTATTCAAAGTTGCAAAACAGAAGAAGTCCTGTTTCTGTTGTGTTTGTTTCTTCTGTAGGGAGAAGTTCTTCCCACATGCCAACCTTGAGTTTTGAAAGGTTCAAACATTTCAGTATAAGATACGGCCTCCTCCCATCTCCCTTTCCCAGGGACCAGTGCCTGCCTTAAAATGAGCAACTTGAAAGACAATCTTCGTTGCCATATACTTTCACTTTTTCTTTGCTTCAATCCCTAGGAATGTACCTGATGGACAATCAGAGGAGTCACTTCATTCCTATGGACCCCAAATCAGAATTCAACATATATATTTTATATTAATATATTTCATTAAAGTACTAATTAAATGTTAGTTTGTTAACCTGAATCCAAGGGCGGAGACATTATGTAACCTTTGACTATTGGCTACTGTGCTATTTTGTCTTGCTGTTAGACCTATCTGGGGTTTGGGACTACCTACCCCATCACTTTCCCCTGCCCATGGTAAATCCATATAATCCATTGTAACCAATTGATTGACAGAGTCTCTGAGCCTAATAAGCAAGGTAACACTCCGTCAGCGCTGTACATAAGAAACTCCTATGCTTGACTTCTACGCGGTGTGGATTTATGTTCCTTCACAAACATAACAGACCTACATCCATCAAACTACTATTTCCATACTGCCTGACCAAACTCACTCCTGAGCAATGCTGGCTTTTATCCCAGCAGCCAAAAGTTCCCCAGGTTCAAAGGCTATGTAGGTAGAAAAGGTCCACAATCTTTGCCAAGCACAGCAACGTGGATGTTACTGGCCAGAGAGAAATGTGGCCAGAAGGATTGTGTGGTGCATTTATTCAGTTCAGTTGCTGTGCAGCCTTCAGGTGCTGGGCTCCTGTGAAAGGATGGATTTGTGGCTAAGGCATTGGGGTGGTATGCATGAAATCTGGGTTTCATTCCTTGCTCTTCCAAAGATTTCCTGTGGGACTTTGGGCAAGTCATTTAATTTCCCTGTGTCTTAGTTCACAAACTGTAACTGGGCATGATACTTTCCTGTCTCGCTTGCAAGATGCTCAGATATTATGGTGATGTAAGCAACTAAATAGATAGCCTCAAACAGAACTTACAGTCAACTTCCCTGGCAGAAACTTCAAAGTCAGGCAGGCAAGGGTATCAACAGCTGTCTCCCTTAGGAGTGACTCTCCTCTGGCATGTTGGGCTTGAATTGGAACAACAAAGCTCATCTCTGATACTGATGTGTTTTGTTTATCTAAACCAATAAGGCATCCTGTTATTAACAGGAACAAGTATGTTTTTTGCCTATGCATTTTCAAACTCAGATATTAATTAAATGTTCTCTCTAAGCATTATCCCTGAAGTTTCAATTGGATACACTCTTCTTCATTTTCCTCCTAAACTTTTGTTGCTATGTGTTGTTAAACATCTGCTGTTGTCCACCTCAGAGTTGGCTACATTTCATTAGAGAGTGAAGCTATTCCTAAACAGCACATACATCACGATTATAAAGGACTTGAAATGCTTCTGAATGAAAGGTACTATAGAAATACAAAGTCATTTTCACTGATACAAAGAGAAGATTAAATTTACTTTTACTTAAAGGAGAATGAACTAGCAAGAAAACACAACCTAAATAGGCCATTGTGCTGTTCCCCTCACACAAGGTGGCTTCCTCTCTCAGCAGCATTTCCTTGCGGCTGAGACCCCATTCTAAGGTCATTCACATGCTGTCTTTTCCATAACAAAATATCTTGGGAAACTGGCTGTGGCTATGCTGTCAGGAGACGGTTCCAAGGCCAGTTTTCAGTTCAAATTCCTATTTATTTATTTTCATGTGTGGGTTTGGCTGCATGAGAACAGTGTTAGGGGTAGGGGTCCTTGGACACCAGTATGCAGAGCTGAATTTTCATCAGAGACACTGCAGATGACCTGGTAACCTTTTCCATGTGACATGAAGGTGACAAATTTCTCCTACTCTGTTTAAATCCAAGAAATTTTATTTGGACTTTCTAAAAGATCCCTGAGCAATTCAAAACAAAATGCACATTAAAACATTTTGCCTAATAAGACAGAGCCAGCTTTTTTAAATAAAATATTGGGCTGGACTTCATAGTGGAGTTAGCAACATGGCTCTTTCATTAAGAAGTACATTTTGCTCACCACTTCTATAGGAGCAGAGGGTCCTGAACACAGTGGACCTGGCATGTCAATTTCTTCAAACTATCCTTGAGACGCCAAGGGACTTTCAATGCCCTGTAAGACCAGCTTTATTTAATTACAATAATGACTTCATTTTGTAACGTATAAATGATGCCTGATTCCCAATATTTCAGTGGGCATTTGCACAATTAATTTATCACATGATTTTCAGTGCAAAAATCTCAAACACACACCACTCCCAACCAAAATCCCAGATCTATTCACTTCCCTCAATTGAGTCTGTCCAGCCCCTGATGTTTAAAACAAAGATCTCATTGCACTAGCTACAATGACACAAAATCAACATGGCACACATTAAATGTATTAAAAGCTGGATAACTGACAGGTCTCAAAATGTAATTGTAAATGGGAATTCATCATTGAGCCAGTGTGTTTCTACTGGGGTCCAATGGGGACTGGTTTTTGGCCCTGTGCTATTTAACATTTTTGTTAACGACCATGAAGAAAATAAAATAATGCAGCTGAGACAATGATTGGGGGAGTGAGAACTAATGAAGAGGCCAGGTCACTGATACAGAGCGATCTGGGGTCACTTGTTCAACTTCACACAAGCAAACAATATGGGTTTCAGTATGGTCAAATGCAAAGCCATACATTCAGGAACAAAGAATACGGGCCATATTTACAGGATGGGGGTGGGGGAAGCTCCAGCCTGGGAAGTAGTGACTTTGAAAGAGACTTGGTGGATAATCAACTAAACATGAGCTCCCAAAGTGACATTGGCTACAGCTACACTGCGATAAAAGACCAGTGGCAGGGCCTTGGCTGCTCCAGGTCAGCTGACTTGGGCTCATGGAGCTCGGGCTGCAGTGCTATAAAACTGCAGAGCAGACGTTCAGGCTCAGGCTGGAGTCCAGGATCTGAGACCCCATGAAAGGGAAAGGGACTCAGAGCCTGGGCTACAGACGTATGCTGCAATTTTCAGCCCCGAACCCTGAGGCCTACAAGCCTGAATCGGCCGACCTGTGCTCGCAGACTCGGTGCCACAGATATTTTTTTGTTGCAGTGTAGACATACCCCTTGTGGCCAAAAGGAATGAGATCCTAAGATTCCTAAACAGAGGAATATTGACCAGCAGTAGGAAGGGTATAGTACCTTTGTATCTGGCACTGATGCAACCAGTACTGGAATACAGTGTCCAGGTCTGGTGTCCTCAGTTCAGAAAGGTTGTTGATAAATTGGAGAAGGTGCAGAGAAAAGCACAAGAATGATTAAAGAATTGGAAAACATGCCTTCTAGTGATAGACTCCAGGAGCTCACTCTATTTAGCTTAACAAAGCGAAAACTAAGAGGTGCCTTGATTACAGTCTATAACTATCTGCATGGCAGGGGCATACACAAGAGGAGGGGGGGCAAACAGGGGCATGGGCCCCCCAATCAGCAGGGGCACAGAACTCCTCTGGGGGTGGGCAGGAGAGACAGGTCCTCTGGCCTTGGGGCCATGGAGGGGCAAAGAGTTAGCTCCTCTGGCTGCTGGAGGAGAGTAAGCTCCTCTGGACCCAGGGCTATGTTTGGAGGGGGAGAGAGCCAGATCCTTTGGCCACAGGGCACACAGAAAATACCCCTCCAAATGTTTATTTCTGTGCACCCCCCTGCCGTGCAAAGAACAGAAATTTGATAATAGAGGGCTCTTCAGTCTAGCAGATGAAGGTAAAACAAAATCCATTGGCTAGAAGTTGAAGCTAGAAAACTTAGAATAGAAAAAAGTGCAAATTTTAAAAAATGAGGGTAAGTAACCACTGGAACAATTTACCAAGGATTATGGTAGATTCTCCAGGACTGGAGATTTTAAAATCAAGATTAGATGTTTATCTGAGAGACATTGCCTAGTTCACACAGGAATTAATTCAGGGAAGTTCTATGGCTTGCATTATGCAGGAGGTCAGACAAAGATGATCACAATGGCCTCTTCTATGAATCTCTCCTAAAAAAATGCCTTCCCTGCTAGCAAGCATGCTATGCTGGGTTCCACATTCACCTACTTTTCCCTGTCTTGTTTAAAAAAGGGTATTGTACAGCTAACAATTTATCCAAAATAACCAGGAATAAAGGACCTAATATTCTTAACAGAGCATCCCAGACTCTATATTTTATTTAAACTTGATCTGGAAACATTTGTACCACAATACCACTGTATTACTCTACCTATCAAGATTAATTAACAGACTCTGCACCTGTCTCCTCTCTGCAATGCGGGTTGAGAGGGAAATTAATTAAAATACAGGATAGTTGGGTTTCCAAAAATATACTAGTGCTCACGAAAGCATGGCTCAGGTAGTACTGGCTATAGCCAGGTTAGTGCTAGTTGGTGCTTTGCAAATTAACTCAAACAGCAGTGCCTGTACACATCTACCTTGACCTGCAGCTCCCACTTCGGTTCCACTCCAGATTGCCTCCACAGCTTTGCCTGTCTTCCTGTTTGACTGGGAGAGGTATTCAGAGTTTAACATGGCACTGAGGAGAGATGTTGTGATACTGTCACAGCCACCCTCCTTACATGGAGGGAGTACATAGATATGTGCTAATGGGACAGAGTTAAGGTTATTTGAAGACAGAGCTGCATTTCCAGATTTGCTAGTGTTTGAGTGCTTTTTTAGTGTAACTTTGCATTGCTCAGATTTCACACATTTATTTTTAAAAATACAATACCCTATTACAGTTCCTGTCTCTCTGTAAGTTATTGATCCATACGTAAAACCTTAAAAGCAATTAATTTTTTCTTTGAATTTCCTTTATTCTGTGTCTTTTGTTAATTTTGGGGAAGAATGATAATTCAGTGAGATCATTATATATATTATTGGTACGGAAGCTCCATCTTTGTCCGTTCAGAGTTTAGAAACTCTGCAATAGCTTGACTTTTGCGTGTCACCACCCAACAAAGAGTAAAATAAACCCTCGTCCTCACATCTCCCTGGTCCTTGCCACCAACCCTCACCCCTTTCATCAAGCCACAGCCATATGATGTAAGGAGAAAGCAGATTTCTTCCCAAACCAGTTTATAAACTATACACTTGTGTGAAGTAAAGTGCAGCAGCTTCTGGGATGGAATGCAGCAACCAACTCAGGATTGTCACAGGGTAGTTTAACAGCACTCCCTCAGAACTGAGGAAACATGGGAACTCCAATTCACTGTGCTCTTTGGCTCTGAACTTAAAGCAGCAGTCTGAGATTGTTCACCAAACTCTCCTGCCTTCCCAAGATCACTTCCTCTCCTTGTGGTAAAGCAAAGCCTCTCCTCTCTTCCACTCCTGTTGTTTCTTTTCACACAATATTCAGAACTCAAGGAAACCACATGGATACATTTGTTCCAAATAACCATGTTTGCTAAGTATGTACAAACATATGAGGACTAGCTACATATGTACACTGCTGAGCTGTTAGATCCTGGTGGCTTCTACAGTAGATGGGGACACCTACTAGAGGGCTCTCAAACTATTTAAAGCAGTGATATTCAGGGCTTGTCTTCACTACGGAGCTAAATCGGTGCTGCTGCAATTGATGGAGCGACATCAATTTAGTGGGTCTAGTGAAGACACACAATCAATGGGAGAGCGTTTTCCCATCGATTTCTGTACTCCACCTCCACGAGAGGTGGAAGCAATGTCGGCAGGAGAGCATCTCCCGTCGATATAGCATAGTGTGGACCCTGCAGTAAGTAGATCTAAGCCCATCAACTTGAGTTACACTGCTAACATAACTCAAATTGCGTAGCTTAAAATCAACTAGCAGCTGTAGTGAAGACAAGCCCTCAGACTGAGGCTCACAAGCTGCATGTGGCTCTTTAACCTGCAGCTCTTTGCAGCACATGATAATAAACTATTGTGTGATTTAATTACTAACCAATCTAAGATTAACCAATCAGGGTGCTTTTACTATGTTATTAACCAACTATAGTTGATAAAATAATAATACTTGGTCAGTCATTTTGCTGTGAGAATTTATATAGTAAATGAAACAATGAAGTCACACTATGCTCTTTTGGGTAATATTGATCACTAATTTGGCTCCTGAACCACTGAGGCCTGGGTATCACTGCTTTAAAGCAATACTACCCAATTCATATATGCTACATACTTTTTCTGCATTCGTGTAAAAGAACATGAACAAACTACAAATTTCAAAGTATCAAAACTACTATAATTAAATATACAACACTACAAATTGAGTCTGAGAGGTGGTTTACAACATCTCTCTGAATAACGTCTCAGTCATCATAACAGTATCTGCACTTTCTGATGGAGCTGTCAACATTTTCCTGCTCTGCGTGATTAATGTGCATAAGCCTTGTCAAGTAGTGTCAGGCTAAGTACTGTTAGGCCTCAAACTTCTGGAAGTTGTAAGAAGCACATACAGTAGAATCCTGCAAGCATAAGCATAATCTATCTAGGAAGCTTTATAGACTAAGAAGGAAACTCTGTAAAGGTTGATACAGGCTTGTGGTTACTATGCTCTGCAACCAGACACCTCTTTAAGCTGATTTGAGCTTTTTTGAGTCTAGCAAGTTGACCACAACTAGTTGTATAGAGAAGAGATGAGCTGGGCACTGGTGCACAGTTCATATGTTCAAAACAAACGCAAATGCCACCCTGGAATATTTGGCCACCTTGATTGGTTGACATATTTTGAAGCACAGCCAGCAAATACCATATAAATAAGATGCAAAGGGGTGTGCGTGGACCTAAAAGAAATCGCTCTTTGTCAGGCTCACATACACCTCCCGAACCAAAGGGACTTGTGCTTCACCGACTATTTGTGCCTGGCCAGCGCAGGAAATGGTCAACTGAAAGGTAACGGATCTTTGGACGAATGCAGGGTGAGAGATGAACTAAAATGGTCTGGTGATGCTCGAGCTGGTTAATCTTAAGTCTGTATTAATACTATAGGTTTAATCAATATATAGTAACTGTATATGTTTTGTGCCTTGCTGGAAACAGTTACAGCATTGGTAAAGTTAGTAGTTTATATATCATAGTAGCTTTGCAAGCCGCTGTGCCTGTCTTCGGTATACCATCAAGTTAATTTATAAACTCCTATTGATTTTTATGATAATTAAATAAAATTATAAATAGGTTAAGGTTACTAAAATATAGTAAATCAATGTATTAGTATTGCATATGAACTTGTGTTGGTTGGGGATGGTTACAGTACATGTAAAGTCATTAGGCTCATTATCATTAGGTACATTTTGTCTACGTTGGCTTTATAGTCATAAGTCATTAAAAACCTTTCCTGAGGAATAATTAGTTAGTTTCTCTTTTGCCGACACTACTCAACCTTAAAAACCTTTCCTGAGGAATAATTAGTTAGTTTCTCTTTTGCCGACACTACTCAACCTCATTACATCTGTGTTGGGAAGTAGCGATCACCCAGAGCCCCACTAAGGCCCTAACTCTGATGTGGGCCTCCTCCTTCCACACTTTGTAGTGTTTAGGTCTCTTGTGGTAGAAACACGGACATTAGGTTCACTGGCACTAGTTACTATCTGTGGCTGTAGTATAGGCTCAGTATTTTCAATGGGCATCAGTGGTGTAGAACATCCTGCAGAATTTTGCTCAAAAGCTGGCTGAAGTGTCTTCTCCAGGTCACGTTTGGTGCCACTGTTATCTGATAAAGGTCCAGGCTGTAATCACTCCAGGTTTCCATAAATTCTCAGAAGTTTTACTACAACATTTTCTCTTGTGAAAAAAAAAATCATTGTTGGGCATGACTGTTTGTGGCTATTTGAATACAGCATTTCTTACAAATGTCCCTGCGGAGATCAGGTTTTAACAAGTCCAGGTGAGAACCTAATTACACCCTATAAACAACATTGCTGATGTCTAATTTGTATTAGCATGTCTGCATTCCTATAGGTTAGTAGAAAATTTGCAGCCTTGTGTTGTAAACTAGCTTTATCTGGAGCCACAGCATTGGCTGAATAAATGTTTCTAATCCATGTGACAGGATGCTAGTCAAGTGATGTGACATGTTTGGTACAATTTCTTTTGACAAAAAATGAGAACTCTTTGGATGTGAACTGAGTTCTGTTGTCACCTACAGTCTGTTCAGGAACTCCCATCCATGAAAACAAGTCTTAACACTTCCAGCACCCATACTGAATTAGCTGAATTCACATGGAAAACTTTAGAATGGGCAGCTGTTGCAACTGAAATCATATGCCTCTGCCAACTGTTCTTGTGGCAGTCTCTCTGGAGATCCTAGCTTTCTGCTCACTTGGCTCCCTCTATTCGTCTTAAAATTAGCCCAGACTATCAACTTAACCTAAAATGAGTTAAGCAGCCCTGAAACACTAGGGCTTAGAGTCTTCCTTTGTCTCCATCAGTTTCAGAGGCAACCCAATGTGGAGCTATTGCCCCTCCTTTACTCCAGGCCTTTCTGCCTCCCATCTTTCTCAGTTCATCTTTATAGCTGGGTAGGATTGTTTTCCATTATGATCCCTACTGTGGGTTCTGCCCACTTGTGCTGGTGTGTGGTCAGCCTTGTTGCTTGTAAGCAGAGAAGATTCTCCTCTCCCTTTTGCACTGCGCAGTATGGGGTTTGTAAACCCCATCACAGCTCCCTAAATGATCCAGCGTAGTCTGTGTAGATTCACTGCCAGAGTAGTTGGCCACTAGAACTGGCAAATAACTGATTTGGGAGCTCAGTGGCTGTTCTGAAAAATTGGAAAAAAAAAAATCTCCCCCAAAAAAGTCAGTAAATCAAAAGAGCCTGTTGTGTTGGGGGAAAAAAGAGTCATGTGACCTGAAACATTTTGTTTCCAAGCACTTTTAAAGGGCTAGATTCACAAAATAACCAGAGGAGCTGCTGGTGGTGTTCACCTTAAAACTTTGAGCCCAGTGATTAGGACATTCATCCAGGATATGGAAGACCCAGATATAAATATCTGTTCTGGTGGTTCTTCAACTGCAATAAACAGAAGGGATGGGCGGGGAAGTTGAAATGAGCAGAACTAGTGGCTGCATGAGTAAAGACAGATGAAAGTGGATAAATAGCTTCCTAATATTACATCTTTAAATAAAGATGACGTGTCCGACAAAGTAGGTATTCACCCACGAAAGCTTATGCTCCAATATATCTGTTAGTTTATAAAGGTGTCACAGGGACTCTCTTGCTTCTTACAGATCCAGACTAACATGGCTACCCCTCTGATACTAAATAAACAAGTGTTAGCCACGCCAGCGGCACTGGGCAGCCAGGAAGGGTGGTTCCTGTTAATGGGAGGGAGGTTCCTATGAGACCATCTCTAATAAGATGTAGTCCTTCCAAGGAAGAGCCTGAGAATTCCCGTTTCACACTGATAAATAAACACCAGCACGGCCTTGTGGGGTCACTTCAGGATCAGACCGAGGAGAAAGTTCTTATTCAGAGAAATAAGCCAAGAACAGGCCTAGTCAAATCAATTGATTTTTTTCCAGATTAGCCAAGTTTTTTTATCTTCCTAGGATGGCAAGGAACTTTGAGCCAGCGCTGGTCTAAAGGCCACTTATTCTCTGTAATAAACCCTTTGGTTGTGTGATAGATGTAGGGAGACCAGACAGCAAGTGTGAAAAATCAGGACAGAGGGTGGGGGGGGTAATAGGAGCCTATATAAGAGACTCAAAAATTGGGACTGTCCCTATAAAATTGGGACATCTGGTCACTGCCTAGATAGAGGCAACAGAAATCTGTTTACTTCAAGCAATACACAAGTAAGTGTCTTTTGCAAGAGATTTTGAAGAACCACTAGGGGGCAAAAGAAGCACACTTTTAATGAGTGAACTGAAGGATATGCAGTTTACTTACTGAAAGATTTAGGGTGGTGATTTTTATATATAATGCAAAGCAGCTATATTTAAAGAAAGTGACAATGATGCTCTTGTAGCAGACTGAATGGTGTGGGGAATTATTAATGAGCTTCATTATACATTGTTTCCAGGTGGCTAATACAAATGTGGCATAAGTTACCAGTTCATAAAGGGATGGATTTAAGGCCAGAAGGGACTATTACAATAGTCTAGTCTGACCTCCTGCATAGTACAAGACAAAGAATCTCACCCTGTCATTTCTGCATCAAGCCCATACCTTTTTATTTAAATAGCAAAGCTTGGAGATATACCAATCTTGTAGAGCTGGAAGAGACAATGACCTTTCAAGAAGTCCAGTCCCCTGCCTTTACTAACAGGACCAAGGACTGTCCCTCAGGGGTGTGTGTGTGTGTGTGTGGGTGGCCCCCCCGCCTCAAGGATTGAGCTCACAGCCCTGGGTTTAGCAGGCCAATGCTCAAACCACCAAGCTATCCCTCCCCCTTACTTTTTAGAAATATGTCCATGATATAAATGAGAGTGAAAGCACCATATCGCTAGATAAGTTGTTTCTATGCTTAATTACTCTATTAAAAATGTGCACCTTATTTCTAGTCTGAATTTTTTTAGCTCTGCCTTCTACCCACTGGATCTTATGACTTTTTCTGCTAGATTAAAGATCTGTCAGAAGTCTCTTCCCCATGTAGGCACTTGTAGACCATGCTCAAGTCACCTCTTAACCTTCTCTTAGATAACATAATAGATTGAGGCTTGGACACACAGAAGGAGTTAGGTGCCTAAGTCCAAGTTTTAGGCTCCATTATGATTCACAAACCAGCTGCTGATCCCTGTAGGTACCTAAACTCACTCAGCCCGTAGATGTTTGCAGTAAAAGTTCCCTACACAGCTACATTTCTGCCTCCGAGTATGCATAGTGCTACATCCTGCCTATATCCCCGAGTGATTCACAAACCAGGAAAGACAAGAGTTCGCCTGAGCTGGTAGGTGCTCTCTGAGCATGCCTGCTGGACAGAGTCCCTCAGGCTAGTTCACACAAAGCAACCAGGGGAGAGAATGAAACTTCCCTCAGCCTAGTGATTAGGGTATGTAGAGCCCTGGTTCAAGTCCCCCATCCATTAAGAGGAAGAAGGGATTAGAATAGGGATCTTCCCCCCCTCGGTGTGGGACCTGTAACCAAGCTATGGAAGATTCAGATACTGGGCCCCCAAATCTCTTCTGTTGAAGCTGTCACTCTGAATAAATAATTTAAAAAAAAAAGTAATTGGCGCAGGGCTATAAAGTCACTCCCATGCTTGTTCACACTCTCCAGCGCATATGACTAATTTTTTATCCACAGTGAAACAGCTTCAACAGGAAAGATTGAGAGAATGCCCGTCACACTGTAAATATCACATCACATTAGGTTACTCCCAAATCACAAATGGGGAGTCACTTAACCCAGGTCAATGGATACTCTCAGTCTTACACCAGAGACAACACTGGCAGCCAATTTCTCTAGTAAACTTAATTAAAGGTTTATTAGTTAAGAAACAGAAACAAGAGTGAGGTTAAAATGGGTAGAATATATCAACAGGTGAATCTAAGGTTGTAAGTCCAAAATGATAACAGATGCAGTAATCTGTCAGTCTCCAAAAGTTTTCAGGGTTCCCCAGGATAATTTTGAGGATCTCTGCTTTCTTGTTTAGTTACTCCATCCTGTTAGAATACAAGCCTGCCAGAGATGCAGGATCATTCCCTTAAACCAGTATTTATAGATCCTTCTCACAGAAGACAATCTTAACAGTGTCCTCACCCAGGTGGGTTTTGATGAGTAGCAATTGCAGACTGAGTGTGAATTTCCACTGTTGAAGACAACGACCCTTGCTTTGAAGTTAGCATTTTACTTCCTTTGCATTCACATGTAATTTAGTTAGTGATATACATAATGCAATTGCCTGCCGTTACATTATAATAGGAATAGATACTTGGTTTGTTTTCACTTAACATTTCATTAGTTTTTATGCAGTTTGCACATCAAACATCTTATCTTAGCCTCTCACACACTTTGGTCTAGGGTTATCTAATTACAGGATATAGGTCATGTGATAGCAATCAAAAAGTTATAGATAAGTGAAGATAATATTCATGTTTCCTTTGAACTAAATTAACACTTGAGTGAATTAGTACACTTAACATTTCTTTGATACACACAAGTGAATTATCCTGATGCTTTGGCATGCGGCCTGTCAGCGTCACACCTCTACCACACACACACACACACACACACCAGATTATCCCATAGCTCAGTAGTTAGAGCACTCACTGGAGAGGTGGTAAAGTCCTATTAAGATCCCTCTTCCACCTTCTCAGGTGGAGGGAGAACATTAATTTCAGGTCTTCCACATCCAGGTGAGTGCTTTATCCACTGGGCAAAAGCTGTGAGGTAGGTTCTTCTTGCAAAAACAGCATAGGCTCCTAATGCCAAGAGAGTGATTTTCAGCTGTGAACCCTAGAAGAGATGGCAGCCTTCTCACAGAGATAGGCACCTAGGACACACCCCTCTCATTGGCTAGCTTAGGCAGTTCCCTGCTGGCTTTGTGAATCACACTCTAAGGTTCCTATCTCTTCCCATTTATTGTATTGGGAGCCTAGACTCCCAACTCAGGCTTTGTGAATTGCAGGGATTTTTCTAGGTACTTATGTCCTTTTGGGCGTCCTTGCATATGATTAAGTCTCTCAGTTTAAAGCAGCTTTTTCAGACCTTGAATCACTGTTATACCTTTAACTTTCTAATTTTTCAACAGCCTTTTTGAAGTGTGAACCTGAGAATGGACCTAGTGGTCCAGTAATGGTCCCACCAGTGCCATATACAGAGGTAATACCACCTCCCTACTCTCCTTTGATATTCCCCTGTTTATAGAGCCAAAGATTGCATTGACTCACTTAGCCATGGCACTAGGATCTGAGCACCTGAGTTGCCTGGCCTGGCTATGAGCATCCCCACTGAAAAAGCTGCACCCATGTTATTGTGTCACTGTTTCTGCACTTACCTGTGTGGGTGAATATTCCATGGTTCTTTGTAAGAAGAAGCTATAAGATTCTTTCTAAGTCAACTGTATCAATTGCAGGAGAACTTGCCTGTCCTTTGGAGGAAATTGTAAAAAGGCATTAGAGGACTACCAGCACTCAAGTAATTTTGCTTGTGTTCTCACTGCAAAGTGGGTGGATTCAGGCCCAAATTAAAGCAGAGCCTGGGTTCTAACCTATGTAAGCTAGCCAGGCTCAAAATACCCCCAAACCCAGGTCAGAGGGTTTTTTCCCCTGTGGGCTACAACCCCAGTCAGAGCCTGGATTAACTGTGCAGTGTAGACATACCCTTAGGTATAGCATCACACTGACAGCTTATGTTCAAATGACCCCTAAATCCTGTTCAGGGTCACTGCCTTCCACAACAGAGTCCTCCATTTTGTAAAGGTAACCTACATTCTTTGTTCCTAGGTATATTACCTTGCACTTTAGCTATTTTTTAAAATATATATATTATTCAAATGAGCATACCAGAGTAGTCTCCACCATTGTTTGTGTAATCTCTAAAGGTTACCAATTGTGATTTTGTATTTTCTTCCAGATCATTGATAAAGATATTGAATAGCACTGGGGCAAGGATCCATGTGGGACCCTACAAGAAACAACCCCACTGGTGACAACTCCCTATTTAAAATTATTTTGCAATCAGTTAACAAGTTTTTAATCCCTTTAAAATGGGATATATAAAATCAATGTAATGTTCATTTTTTAATCAGAGGGTCATACAGGATTAAGTCAAATGTCATAGGGAAGCCTGAGAATATTATGTCAACTTTACCAATCAAACTTGTGATGTCATCAGAAATGATATCAAGTTAATTGACAAGACTGCAACCATATTAATGGATATTAATTATGCTATGATCCTTTAATTCTGTGTCCCATATCAGCCTTAGCCTGATTTTACCTAGGATCAGTATCAGGCTAGTAGGCTCACAGTTTCCTGGGTCATCTGGTTTACACTTTTTAAAATGTGGGCATATCAGCATTTTAGATTACTATCTGGTGGTATCAATTAATTGGTCAGTCATAGTCCAATTCCTCATGGACAGATGAGCATATTGTTAAAAAAAGTTGATCTCTGACAGTTTCCACAGAAGCCAAAGACTGAACTGGACATAGAAGGGAGGGGACAAAGGTAAGGCCTACAGGTTACATGGATTTATGAAAACTAGAGCTTTTCAAACCTACTTGATTTGGGGCGGGGGAGAGGAGCCGGGGGGGGGGGGGGAAGAGTGGGAAATGAAGCTACAAGTTTGGTTGATAAAGGTAATATTGTCATGCTGTCTGAAATGGCTCACAACCCATTTGAATCCCTGCCCTGAGTGGTCCCTCAGCGAAATCAGTGTGTGTAAGCCATTTGTAGCACAAGGTAGAGCGTAAAGACAGATAAATTTGGGGGAAAATTGAAGAGAAGTTTAATGTTTTTAAAATCCTTGTATTTCTACTTTCCAGAATCTTTCAGGCAAATCAAAGTACCATATTCCTCCTCTAACTTTTATTTTGAATGGGATATCATCTACCTCAGGGCAGACTGTCAAAACAGGGCATACACCCCAAACTGGTTGTGTATTTTATAATTTGTCACTGGCTTGGTGAAATCTAATGTGAACTCCTGGATCACTATAACAGTCTCACCATGACTCAGACAGTACCCTTAGACTCTCCAGTCTCTTGCCACCCAGACAAACTGATAAATGATCACTTATACTTTAAAAAAAAAAATCTATATCTATCATACCATATTCTGGTTGCTTCCAGTCCCAAGAGACCAGTCACTTACCCCAGATTGATTGGTACCTTAGATATTACACCAAAGACAATGCAAATTCTGTAATAAACTATTATATAAGAAAAAAGAAATGGCTAAAGCAAGCAAATATATACACAGATTAATCACCACTCAACTGTCATTGTTAGGATTTAGATGATCTGTCAATTCAAAGTGTCTTTCAGGACAGACCCAAGAGTAACCTCAGAGAATCTCTGCCTCAGTTTATAGTCTCATAGACTATAAGGTCAGAAGGTACCATTATGATCTAGTCTGACCTCCTGCACAATGCAGGCCACAGAATCTCACCCACCCACCCCTGTAACAAACCCCTAACCTATGTCTGAGTTATTGAAGTCTTCAAACCACAATTTGAAGACCTCAAGTTTCAGAGAATCCTCCAGGCCCTCTCAGAGCTCAAACAGTGAAGATAGATGGAAATTTTTCCTGTAACTTGATTTTATTTCCTTCATTCAGCTTCCAAGTCCACAGGACAAGCCTTCTTGCACATACCATTTCCAAGATGCAATAGGGCCATTAACCAGTGCTTTGTATTGTTATTTCCTTGATGACCCATCTGATTTTGATAGTCAGTTTGATTTGAATAGGCTGAGAGGGGGGTGAGGATTCCTGTGCCTGGATTCAGAAGTTCTAAAGCAACATAGATATTTTCTTATAGCAGGCAATGCATATGCTACAAGTGAGATTAATGCATGCAGCAATTTACAAGCATTTTATAGAGTCTAATCACTAAATAAATTCTTACAAGACTAATCACATGTATGTTTCCCTCAAAATGGGTAACTGGTCAGCTATGAGTTTGTTAGTTCTTCGCTAATGCCTGGAGTCTTGGTAAGAGCTGGCACCTGGTTTGCCAGTGTCACAAGAGTATTGGTATAATATGCTTAGATTTCAGTAGTCAAAGGCTGTATATGTTTACACATCATATAAATTATGACAGGTATCCACATCCCCTTTTTATGTATGTCCCATCTTCAGGTCTCATTTTTGAATGTGTACACTTTTGGTGCAGCAATCATTTTTATTTTATTTTTATTGGGAACATATTGTGGAACAGTGAGGGGCTGTATCACCACTTGCCCTGAAGCCTTGAGTACCCTACAATGCTTTGCTGCTGTAACTCCCAACCTGAATCCCTCAAACAGCATGCAGGTCACATGCTGAGTCTCTGTATAGCTACAGCTTGCCAGCAACACTCCAGTCACACTCTGGCTTCCACCAGCCTTGGTTACCATCTTCAGTGACCCCCACCGCCCTGCCAGTCCTGAATTTCCTCCCAAAAAGTGCATTTTGCATTGTCCAGCTCTTTTCTGGACAATTCAGATATTCAAGGTTCATTGCCCCGTTAGAGCTCAATATACAACAGTTTGCTACTTTAGAATCATAGAATATCAGGGTTGGAACGGATTTAGGAGGTCATCTAGCCCAATCCCCTGACAGATTTTTACCCCAGTTCCCTAAATGGCCCCTTCAAGGATTGAGTTTATAACCCTGGGTTTAAACAGGCCAATGCTCAAACCACTGAGCTATCCCTCCCCATTAGAGTTACCCATGCCATTCAGTTTAAACACAACACTGGATTAGTTTTGATTGAAGTTTGGGGTCACAGCTCAGACAGAAGAACTTTGAATGGATTAAAAAAAAAAAACCACTGTGAACTCTGACACAATGAGCAAAAGCAGCCCTACAGAGATGCAGACTCAGAAAGCTTGCCTGGGACAAGTGGAACCCACCTAAACAGGCAAGGAAAGGATAAGGTTTAGTGATATGTCAATGGGCTTCTGTTGTTGTACCCTCTTCTCTCTATGAGATGTTCCTATGGCTAAACAAACATACTGTTCTGAACAAGCTGTTCTCTGTTGCTGCATTAAACAGCAGACTATAGCTCCTGAACAGGATTCTAGAGCACGGGCCAACCCCTATTGGACATAATATGGTTGTGCTATCAAATGTGGTCCAATCAAAAATGGGATGAATCACAGGATTCCACTCACATAAATGCAGATGTAGGTCTGTCACTGAGATAAGTGCTCAGAGGACACAGGTATTGCTCGCCCCTGAGCCTTAACCAGCAAAAGAATGCTTTTGGAGATATAGCTTATACTAGTTGTCGAATAAAATAAGTTGTACCAACAAAAAAGTGCTTTTGCCTGTGTAAGTGCATCTAGATTAGTGGCTTGCTGGTATAGAAGTGTCATTAAAAATAAAAAATAACTCCTAAGCAACATTACTATACTAGCAAAAGTCTCTAGTGTAGACCAGGCCTTAGGCTGGATTGGGGTTGCCCTAGTGGGTGACAGAATAGCCAGAAAGCATGTGTCTTCTATTCCAGCTGACTAAAGCTACAAAGGCCTCAGGCAGTTATTACCCAGTAGTTTGAGCTGATTATTTCCAAAACCAGAATCAAAGTAAGCCCTAAAAAAAGGGATGAGAAGAGACCTGTAGTTAGATTTTATTTTTCCATCCCCAGCTGATGAGTCTGCACTCAGGCTTATCCATTCATATTATACTCCTTTGTTTCACAGAGATTTGTTTGCTACAGAATGAAGTTGTTATTGCACTTACAATATTGGTAATATAGATGCATCACTTAACGCAGCTCACACTTTCCAAGCATACAGAGTTGTATAGCTTTTAAGATGATTAAATAAATCATAAATAATTGTATTTCCCATTGCACAATACACAATATAGGGAAATAAAAAGATAAATAGAAATGTAGAGTGAGACAGAGCATCTCTTTTAATAAGGTGAACTATTTATGTTAAAAAAATATTCTGTCAAGCATTCACTTGTCAGTTGTACCATCTATTGGACACAGGAACATTTCTGTTCACCATGCCACAAGAGAAGGCCATGTTACTCCCTGAAGTGCAGTACAGACAGGTTTGCAAAGCAAAATAATTGTTTGAATAGCAAACCATTATCAAAGATCATTCCTAAAGTAATACCTGTGACAGTTGTAAAAGGTGCTTGTCAGTACTCTTAACTCCATTGACATGAGTGAGGGCCCTCACTACCTATCAGAAGGAGTCCAGTTCCTTACAGGATTGGACCTTGGACCATCTGACTTCTAAGTTCCTTATATAAATTCCTTCAAACGACTACCAGGAAGCCTTGAATTTGAAGGTGGATGCTCTTTCTTCCCCTCTGGTATTTATAAATAAAGCTCTTATATACCATTTTAAATCAGTAAATCTCAAAGCACTTTACCAAGAAGGTCCATATTCTGTAATCTTTCATTTAAGTCAGCTTCTGTACCAAATGACTGGAGGAAAGCTAATGTGACGCCAATTTTTAAAAAGGGCTCCAGAAGCGACCCCAGCAGTTACAGGCTGGTAAGCCTAACTTCAGTACTAGGCCAACTGGTTGAAACTATAGTCACCTGGATTGATTGGTCTTCAGCTGTTAAGACTGAGCTGATCACAGCATGTCCGCCATTCTTCTTGCACACTTGCTTTTCTTCTCCATGTTTGTCCGAAACATTTAACAATGTCATCTTCCCATCTTCTTGGAGGCCGACCAGGTGGTCTTTTCTGTTCTCGTGGGTACCACTCAGCAATGATTGCAGTCCACCTATTGTCCATGAGCCGTGCTGTGTGGCCTGCTCATCGCATCTTCTTATATCCGCTTTCCACGACAATATCTTTCACACTGCTGCGTTCTCTGATCATTTCATTTGGGATGAAATCCAGAAGGGAAATTCCCAACATAGCTCGTTCCATTGCCCTTTCAGCTACCAACAGCCGCTGATCTTCTCTTCATCAGTGTCCATGTTTCACTGCCATACAGCATGGCTGGCAGCACTGTTGAACCAAAGGTATTTGTATGTGTGGTCTTGTCGATTTGTCCTTTGAGGATGTCCTTGATGGAATTAAACGCACACCATCCTGCCTGAAATCCTTCACAAGAGTTCTCCTTTCAGGTCTTGGCACATATTAACTTCTTGGCCCAAATACATGTAGTGTTCCACTCCTTTGATTTCTTCTCCTGTTACCATTATTCAGGCTTTTTGTAAGACGTCTGATCGCATGTATTTAGTTTTGCAGCAGTTCATTTTCAGGCTGACCTGATTGCTTTTCTTGTTGATTCTTCGTAGCATGCTCTGCAGTTGGTTGGTGCTTTCAGCAATTAGTATGATGTTGTCTGTGAATCTGAGATGAGATAATCGTTCTCTGTTTATGTTAACACCACTCCTCCGATTGATCTTGTTCATAACTATTTTGAGGCAAGTAGTAAAGGCTGCTGCAAAATCCTACCTCAGCACCTCATCGTGGCGCAGCGGTGACCCTGGCCGTCTGACAGCTATGGTAGCGGGGCATATGCCCTGGTAGGTCTAACCATGCTACAATGGTGTCGGACTATCCAATCCAGGGAGGGGATTGCTCTCTCAGAAAAAGCACTTTTCCTTCTCCTTAGGAGGTTGAAGGCTAGCTAAGCTTGAGGTATGCATGCCTGCCCACCTAGCTAGTGGGATGGCTTGAAGTTAATGGCTAAACACCACGAGTAAGTGGGTCTTAGTTCCCTGTGTGTCAAACCATTCTACAGTAGTGGAGTGGCAAGAAACTATAGCAAAGAATAAAGTTGTCAGACACATAGATGAACATAATTGGTTGGGAAAAGAGTCAACATGGCTTTTGTAAAAGGAAATTATGCCTCACCAATCTACTAGAATTCTTTTGGGGGGGGTGTCAACAAGCATGTGGATCAGGGGCTCCAGTGGATATGGTGTATTCAGATTTTCAGAAAGGGATAGCTCAGTGGTTGGAGCATTGGCCTGCTAAACTCAGGGTTGTGAGTTCAATCCTTGAGGGGGCCATTTAGGGATCTGGGGCCAAAAAAAAAAAAAAAAATCTTTCTGGGGATTTGTCCTGCTTTGAGCAGGGGGCTGGACTAGATGACCTTCTGAGGTCCCTTCCAACCCTGATAATCTAGGATTATATGACAAAGTCCCTCTCCAAAGGCTATTAAGCAAAGTACGCAGTCATGGGCTAGTTCTCTCAGGGATTTGTAACTGGCTAAAAGATAGAAAACAAATAGTCAGTTTCCAGAATGGAGAGAGGTAAATAGTGGTGTCCCCCAGGGATCTGTATGGGGCCCAGTCCTATTTAACATATTCATAAGTGACCTGGAAAGAGGGGTAAACAGTCAGGTAGCAAAATTTGCAGATAGTTAAGTCCCAGGCAGACTGAAGAGCTACAAACGCTCTCTCAAAACTAGGTGACTGGGCAACAAAATGGCAGATGAAATTCAATGTTGATAAATGCAAAGTAATGCACATTGGAAAACATAATCCCAACTATACATATACAATGATGGGATCTAAATTATCTGTTATAACTCAAGAAAGATCTTGGAGTCATTGTGGATAGTTCTCTAAAAACCATCCACTCAATGTGCAGCAGCAGTCAAAAGTGACCTGAATGTTGGGGATCATTAAGAAAGATAGCTAATAAGATAGAAAATATAATATTGCCTCTATATAAATCCATGTTACGTCCATATCTTGACTACTACATGCAGATGTGGTCGCCCTATCTCAAAAGATATATTGGAATTGGAAAAGGTTCAGAAAAGGGAAACAAAAATGATTAGGGGTATGGAACGGCTTCCATATGAGGAGAGATGAATAAGAGTGGGACTTTTCAGCTTGGAAAAGAGACCACTAAGTGGGGATATGATAGCAGTCTATAAAATCATGACTGGTGTGGAGAAGGAGTAAATAACACTTCCTTATTTACTCCTTCTCATAACACAAGAACTAGGGGTCACCAAATGAAATTAATAGCCAGCAGGTTTAAAAACAAACAAAAGGAAGTATTTCCTCAGACAACGCACAGTGAACCCATGAACTCCTTGCCAGAGGATGTTGTGAAGGCCAAGATTATAACAGGGCTCAAAAAAGAACTAGATAAGTTCACGGAGGATAGGTCCATCAATGGCTATTAGCCAGGATGGGCAGGGATGGTGTCCTCTGTTTGCCAGAAGCTGGGAATGGGCGATAAGGGATGATCACTTGATTACCTGTTCTGTTCATTCCCTTTGGGTCACCTGGCATTGACTACCATTGGGAGACAGGATACTGAGCTAGATGGCCATTTGGTCTGATGGAGTATGGCCATTCTTATGTATCATTATCCTCATTTTACAGATAGAGAAACTGAGGGACAAAGATGAAATAACTTGCCCAAAGTCACCAAGCAGGCAAGGCTAAGCCCAGAATAGAACCCAGGTCTCCTGAGTCTCACAGCAATGCTCTATCCATTAGGCAACACTGTCTCCTTAATGAGTTGTAAAGTTGAAACAAACCACAACAGTGACTAGATTTTTTTTTTAAGTGACTAGACATTGTTTGTCCAAAAGCATATTCTGACTTGTCACTCAGGCCTTTTGGATATCAATATAGCGATGCACCAGTTTCCCAAGGTACAAAGTCTGCTCATAATACTACATAATACTACACCAAAAGGAAATAAGGAAAAGCATTTTACTGTCTTTTCCTTCATTTCTCTTCCACCCCCATTTAACAGAATAGCTTAGGAAGCAGAAGGGGCAGTTTCCTTTTAAATAAGCTTTGGTTGCATAGGCAGCCAATACCTCCAGCAACCCATCACCCATCTGCCTGCCTTCTCTACCAGTTCCTGACCTCTCCTAAATGAATCCTTAAGAAACTGAATTAGGAGCCTTAAACCAGATCCTAATAAAAGTCTCACTGCAGTAAGTGTGCTAGCAGCAGGACTTCAGAGATGATTACATCTCTGCACTATGATTTTCTCTTCTTCAGCTCAGAGCTATCTTTCCTAATGGAAAGATATTAGATATACAGTCAAACCCATTTATCTCGACCTCGGTTAACTTGCCAATCCTATTAAGTCGACGTTTTACAAGTGGAACCGCCAAACTCCCTCTTTGTCTTATGGGTTTCTCATCCGTTATGTCGATTCGCCGAACCCTAATATCTCGAGCCCGGCTCCCCGCGTCCCCGACCCACTGTGTCCCCAGCTGCCCGCTCCCCGGCTCTCCAGCCACGCGGTTCCCCAGCCGCCCGGCTCCCCCGCGTCCCCAGCCGCCGCGTCCCCAGCCGCCGCGTCCCCGCATACCCGGTCCCTGCCCGTCTCCGCCCATCCCCGCATACCTGGTCCCCGCTTCGCCTGCCGCCCGCCCGGCTCCGCTTCGCCAGTCCCCGCTTCGCTGCCCGCCCGGCTCCGCTTCGCCGCCCGCCCCCGCATACCCGGTCCCTGCCCGTCCCCGCCCGCCCGGCCCCGCATACCTGGTCCCCGCTTCGCCTGCCGCCCGCCCGGCTCCGCTTCGCCGGTCCCCGCTTCGCCGCCCGCCCGTCCGCCCGGCTCCGCTTCGCCGCCCGCATACCCGGTCCCCGCCCGTGCCCGCCCGGCCCCGCATACCCGGTCCCCGCCCGTGCCCGCCCGCCCGGCCCCGCATACCCGGTCCCCGCCCGCCCGCCCCCGCACACCCGGTCCCCGCCCGTCCCCGCCCGCCTGGCCCCGCATACCCGGTCCCCGCCCGTCCCCGCATACCCGGTCCCCGCCCGTCCCCGCCCCGCATACCCGGTCCCCGCCCGTCCCCGCCCAGCCCCGCATACCTGGTCCCCGCTTCGCCTGCCGCCCGCCCGGCCCCGCATACCTGGTCCCCGCTTCGCCTGCCGCCCGCCCGGCCCCGCATACCTGGTCCCCGCTTCGCCTGCCGCCCGCCCGGCCCCGCATACCTGGTCCCCGCTTCGCCTGCCGCCCGCCCGGCCCGCTTACCGGGTCCCGCTTCGCCTGCCGCCCGCCCGGCCCGCTTACCGGGTCCCGCTTCGCCTGCCGCCCGGCTCCGGGTCCCCGTCCCCCGCCCCCGCTTCCCCGTCCCGCTTCGCCGGATCCTGCCACGTGCAGGCACCGCGGTAAGGGGGCAGGGAGGGGGTGTTGGAGAGAGGGCAGGGGAGTTCAGGGGTGGGGGGGTGGATAGGGGTTTATCTCGACGCTTTTTGGCAAACCCCTAGGCCGGCGACATAACAGGGTTCAACTGTACTTCTTTCCATCCCCCTGACAAATAAAATATTTTTAAATGGTTTTGAGAAGAATTGAGACTCCCACTCTTTCAGGAAAAGGAAACAAATTCCACCCTGTAATAGCACATCCTCACCTTGAAGGCACTCCTCATCTCTGGACACAGCACTGCATTAGGTCCTTGTCTCCAGCACGCCTACTGAGTTCTCCCTCAGCTCTGCAATGCCCTTTCCCAGCCTTTGCCTTCTTCTGACTCCCCCTCTAGGTGTTCTAATGGCTTAGTCCTCCAGCCAAGACATGTGAAAGTTTAAATCCCTTCCAGGGTAACAAATTCCAAACAGATGTCCAAACAAATCTTCTAACCTTCTCAAGCTCCACTGTAGATCCCTTGGGTATGTCTACGCAGTGAGCCTTACCACCTGGGTCAACAGACTTATGTTTGTGGGGCTCAAGCTAGGGCTCTAAAAATAGCTATGGAGAGAGCATGTTTAAGTTGCAGATCAAGCTGGAGCTCGGGCTCTGAATTTTCAGAGCCCAAGTGTTATAGGGCTTTTCCTTCACCCTCTTCCCTGGTTCTCGTCACAGACAGAAAGCAGTAGACCAGAAGTCCAAAGTGCAGACAATGCAATGTTTATTGGGGTTAGTTTCCAAGCAAGCATATTTGAATGCCCTTCACATATCGGGCATATCTTTATATGCCAACAGAGTCTGTTCCCCAGTGTTCTGTTCCCAGCTCTGGCACCGCAGCGCTTTGCCTGTGTCCCTGCTCCCTCTGCCTTAGCAAACATGATTCCAATTTCCCTGCCCCCACTTCCTGTTTGAACCATTTATATAGTAATATTCTCCACTATACCTTAATCAAGCATTTTATTGAAATTTAACCAGTCCTAACATATTGTAATACAATTCTCTAACCAATTATAGCCCACGACCCTAATTAACTTACACCTAGCAAAATTATACAGCAGACAATTAGAGAACCACCCAGATTAACAATAGAAAAGCAGGGGCCATAAAGATCAAATATAGAAATGAGTGTTTCACACCCAAAACTATTCATAAGTTATTTCTTGCCAGACAGGATGCTATCAAATTAAGTTTTCTTCAACCATCTTAAGATCTGTTTCTTTATCTGATGATCCTGGGCTGATAGGAAGATGGTAGTGGGCACTAACAGTCCAATACCACCTTATTTCAATGTGACTGGTTTGGAATGCGAGGATGTGACCCTACACTTCCCAGCTTATGGCTTCCCTTGCTGCTTAGCCAAAGGCCTTAGCCTAAGAACAAGGCCTCAGATTATCCTAGTAAGAGAAGGCCCATACAAAGGTGAACTATGACTTTGATTCTTTGTTTTTATATCCCTCTAACTAGCTAAGTGATAAAAATACACCTACATTCTTAAAGTATGGGCCTGCCTGTGAAGGCCTAAATATCTATATTTTAACACTCAGCTCTAGCCTAAGCTAGAACTTGAACATTCTGTCTACACAGACTTTTTAGAGAGCTAGTACAAGCCCACATCTGTTGATCCAGACTGAGAGGTTCACTGCTGTGGGCTGTGTAAACATACCTTTTGTTGGTCCTACTTCAGGGTTTCTCCTTCAGAGGTCTAACCTACTCCTGTAGAGCTCTTCCTCTTTTGTTTCCTGTCAGCTAAACCTTATCCCAGACTCTCTTCCCCAGATAAACCTGATCTCTCTTCAGTCTTTCCACAGTTGCTGTCAGCTCTGTTTAAGAAGTCCTCTGCAGCTGGGGTCAGTCACTCTAACTCCATTTTACCCAGCTGGGATCACTAATTGCCCCCCACCTTGGCTAGAACAGGGGTCAGGCTGAAGGCTGATAGGCATTGAGTCAGGATGAGCATTAACATGGGTCTAAAGATTTGCATTATTATCATAACACACTGGATATCTAATGTTAAAAGTTTGTGTCCAGCTACTCCCACTTCCACAGTTTAAGTGATAAATCAAAACTGTTGAAAATACAGCAGCTGTCTGCCCAACAACATGCAAGCACACCTGTGTGTGTGTTAGAGAGGGTTTAAAGGTAATAACTGGAGATATACCAATCTCCTAGAACTGGAAGGGACCTTGAAAGGTCATTGAGTCCAGCCCCCTGCCTTCACTAGCAGGACCAATTTTTGCCCCAGATCCCTAAGTGGCCCCTTCAAGGAGAGAACTCACAACCCTGGGTTTAGCAGGCCAATGCTCAAACCACTGAGCTATCCCTCCTCCCTAGGTTTGAGTCACCTGAAAGTGAGATGTGTGATGTTATCATTTTACTGATATGTAAAAAGCAACAAAGTCCTGTGACACCTCATAGACTAACAAATGTATTGGAGCATAAGCTGATGAAGTGGGTATTCACCCACAAAAGTTTATGCTCCAATACGGCTGTTAGTCTATAAGGTGCCACAGGACTCTATTGCTTTTTAGAGATCCAGACTAACATGGCTACCCCTCTGTTACTTATAGTATCTTGAGAGATAACACATATCAGTGACTGTTGGGGGGGGGGGGGTTGCAGAGTGAGTCACTTTGTGGTTCAGTATTGGAGTTGCAACAGCCTTGCTTTGTGGGGGGGGGGATGCCAGTATTTTTTGCACTTCAGGTGGCTGTCAGGTGTCACAACATCTCAAACCCAGGTCCTGGGGATTGCCAAGTGGGAGCCCTACTCTGTGCCACCACGCTGGACAGGGAAAGCAAAGATCATATCCACAAACAGAGGCTATATCCATTGACTCTGTGGGATCAGCAAGTAACAGCCAGCTGCTGATTGGTCATGTCCTGCCAAAACTTCCTGTTCCAGACACACCCCTTTTCTAAGGAATCAACTGCTAGGCCTTCTGCTGACCAGACCCCTAGCACCATAGTTCCTGCCTTTGCCTGGTTACCACTCCTTCTTCCTGTTACATAGAATCATAGAAGATTAGGGTTGGAAGAGACCTTAGGAGGCCATCTAGTCCAACCCCATGCTCAAGGCAGGACCAATACCAACTAAATCATCCCAGCCAGGGCTTTGTCAAGCCGGGCCTTAAAAACCTCTAAGGAAGGAGATTCCACCACCTCCCTAGGCAACGCATTCCAGTGTTTCACCACCCTCCTAGTGAAATAGAGTTTCCTAATATCCAACCTAGACCTCCCACACTGCAACTTGAGACCATTGCTCCTTGTTCTGTCATCTGCCAACTCTGAGAACAGCCGAGCTCCATCCTTTTTGGAACCTCCCTTCAGGTAGTTGAAGGCTGCTATCAAATCCCCCCCTTCAATCTTCTCTTCTGCAGACTAAACAAGCCCAGTTCCCTCAGCCTCTCCTTGTAAGCCATGTGTCCAGCCCCCTGATCATTTTTGTTGCCCTCCGCTGGACTCTTCAATTTGTCCACATCTGTTCTGTAGTGGGGGGACCAAAACTGGACACAATATTCCAGGTGTGGCCTCACCAGTGCCGAATAGAGGGGAATAATCATGTCCCTCGATCTGCTGGCAACACTCCTACTAATGCAGCCCAATATGCCGTTAGTCTTCTTGGCAACAAGGGCACACTGCTGACTCATATCCAGCTTCTCATCCACTGTAATCCCCAGGTCCTTTTCTGCAGAGCTTCTGCTTAGCCAGTTGGTCCCAAGCCTGTAACGGCGCATGGGATTCATCCTTCTTAAGTGCAGGACTCTGCACTGGTCCTTGTTGAACCTCATCAGATTTTTTTTGGCCCAATCCTCCAATTTGTCTAGGTTACTCTGAACCCTATCGCTACCCCCTCAGCATATCTACCTCTCCCCCCAGCTTAGCGTCATATGAGACCTTGAATAGGGTGCAATTCAGCCCATCATCCATGTCATTAATAAAGATGAACAAAAACCAGCCCCAGGACCGACCCCTGGGACACTCAGCTTGATACCGGCTGCCAACGAGACAAAGCCTGAGACCACACAAAGCCTGAGCTGTTGCATGAGTGTAATTTGTAAAATCATGTGGGTGGGGGGAAGCTGAAAATGGGGGCTCATGTTTCCATGCCCTGTGTTGCAGTGAGCAATGTGGCTGTTTGTACATGATCTCCAAAGTCAGTGCACAGAGCTGTCCCCTGGCTGGAGACACACCCTCCTCTTTCAAACCCCATGTAGCTGTTACTCCCACCTTCTCTGATCAACTGGCACATTCCAACCGCCATAGAATCTTTGGACCTCAGTGTTCCACCTGCTTCTCACAGGGCCCAGTGGTGATGGAACCTGGTGACAATCTGCCCAACAGCTCTGAGCCATGCCCGTTACTGTTTCCATGGCTTCACACTGACTCAGACATTCTAGGCTTCATAGACAAAATATCAATCCTGAAATTTCATTTGGTGGCCCCTAGTTCTTATATTGTTCCCATAATATAAGAACTAGGGGCCACCAAATGAAATTAATGGGTAGCAGGTTTAAAACAAATAAAAGGAAGTTCTTCTTCACACAGCACATAGTCAACTTGTGGAACTCCTTGCCTGAGGAGGTTGTGAAGGCTAGAACTATAACAGGGTTTAAAAGAGAACTGGATAAATTCATGGTGGTCAAGTCCATTAATGGCTATTACCCAGGATGGGTAAGGAATGGTATCCCTAGCCTCTGTTTATCAGAGGGTGGTGATGGATGGCAGGAGAGAGATCACTTGATCATTAACTGTTAGGTTCACTCCCCTGGCATTGGCCATTGTCGATAGACAGGATACTGGGTTGGGTGGACCTTTGGTCTGACCCAGTATGGCTGTTCTTATGTTCTAAATCTTATCAGGGATCCTAGAAATCTGTTTTCCATGGAAAAACACAGCATTTGCATTTTTACAGAGAATCATTAGTTTTTATATTTTGTGAAAAAATAAAAACGTATTAACTACATTTTACTGAAAGTATGAATGTCACTCATTCCAGTGGTGGCCAATCTTATAATTCAGGAGGGCCACTGTAAGGGTCCAGTAAGGGGGTTCATCCTTCTCAGGCACAGCAGGGAGCCAGGGCACCTCACTACAGGCAGCAGTCCATCTCAGGCTCAGACCCCTCAGCAGGGGCAGAGGAAACCAATAGTCTCTAAACAAGGCAGAGTCCCAGCCCTTTAGCAGAGCCCAAATAAACAGTGCCTATAAGCCCAGCCCTGGAGCAGGGCAGGGCAACAAGTAGTCTCAGCTCAGGCCCTTCAGCAGGGGCTGAGCAAAACCCAGTATCTAAGCCCAGGCCCTTGGACAGGGCAGGGCAGGAGCAGTTCAGGCCTTTCAGCAGGGCTGAGCAAAACACAGTATCTAAGGCCTCCTCAGGGGGGGAAGAGGTGTCTACCACCCTTGGAAGGGTGGCAGGGGGAACACAGGCCCTCCCACTCTACTGCATTTCAGCCCAGGGCCCTAGCAGTAGCAAAGATTCACTGCAGTCAGTGGGTCCCAGACCATGGGCTCCTCTGGATACCAGGCACGGGGAAGCTCAGGGCAGCACTCCTCTGAATACATGGAAGGCTGGGCCCAGCAAGCACCAGCATCTGTCCTTTCAAGCAGCCTCCACCTAACTGAGTGCTGGGGCCGGGCTTTTATACTTCCTGTCCCACCCCTTGACTTCGGGGGGGGGGGGAGGGACGACGACGAACGGACGACAGGCAGCAGTGGCTCCGCCCACTCCGGTGCCTGGTCTGGCTCGTCCTTCTCAGGTGCGGCAGGGAACCAGGGCGCCTCACTACAGCCACACAGACCTAAGCACAACCTTTTGTGGGCCAAACAGATTCTACATATTTTAATAAGATTTCTGCTGATAGCGGGAGCTCCACCGCCTGGGGTTGACAGCCCAAGCCCCTCTGCTCCGGGCAGACAGCAGAAGCTTTATTTTTTGTGCATTTAAAAAACAAGAAACAATTTTCTGAAAATATAGAATATAAACAGAAGTATTTGGTATATTAAGAAATACAATTTGCAAGTCTATAAATTTTATTATAATGATTGTTGGCACTGGCAAGCTTCAAACTTGCTTAAAAAGTATAAATATATCAATAAAACATTGCGTTCAGCTGATATATATATATATATAGTGGTTAGGAAAACTGAAATGCAGCATTTCATTTTAATTGCAGAAAACCATGGATTTTTATGGTTTTTATCACAAAAAAACTAGGATCCCTGCTTATTATATAGATTTCCCACGTTTGTGACCAGCCCATGTGCAAATATTTTGCCCCTCCAGGAATCAAAACATGGTTCGTGCCTCACAAGAGGAGCAAAGCCCTGTTGCCTACTCTGAAGAGTGTGGTGTCAGTGCAATCGGACCCACTGAGTGAGGATTATAAACAGACAAAAATGTTCAAAGGACATAGGTGACAGAGAAAAATCCAGTGGGTGATTGAACAGCACTTGTATGTGGCTCTGTTAGGTCTGTATGCGTGTGTTAGACCTGTGTGTATTAGTGGTAGATCAGTTAGTGTTTGTGTGTGTGTGTGTGTGTGTGTGTGTGTGTGATCTGTGTATGTTAGATCTCTGTATACATGTGTTAGACCTGCCTGTATGTCAGGGGTGAAAGTAACTTACAGGACTTACCGGTACTGCCGGAGTCCTGAGGGGGGCGTGGCCTCATCCAGAAGAGGTATGGCCTCATCCGGAAGAGGTGTGGCCTCTCAAGATTTAAAGGCCTTAGGGCACCAGCTGGGGCTGGGAGACCCAGGGCCTTTAAATCAGCCAGGGGCTCCCAGCTGAAGAGGTAGCTGGGAGCCCCTCAGGGGCAAATTAAAGGGCCTGGGGCTCTGGCTGCTGGGGGAAACCCCGAGCTTTGTGGGACTGGGGCAGAGATTTAAAGGGCCCAGAGCTCCTGCCACTGAGGGGAGCCCTGAGCCCTTTAAATCCTGGCCCCAGCCCAGCTGCCAGAGCCGTGGCCAGGATTCAAAGGGCTCTGGGCTGCCTGCAGCGGCAGGGAGCTCTGAGCGCTTTAAATCCCAGCCTCTGCCCAGCTGCCAGAGCCACAGCCAGGATTCAAAGGGCTCTGGGCTGCCTGCAGCCGCGGGCAGCCCAGAGCCCTTTCAATCCCCGCCACGGAAGCCGGTGCGGTCCAGCACAGCGTACTGGCTCTTGCCGGTACGCTGTACCGGACCGGCTTACTTTCACCTCTGCTGTATGTTAGTGTTAGAGCTGTGTAAAGGGGCACAACAGAGGGGGCAGGGATCCTCTCTTAGCCCCTAACTGGAGCTGGAAATTTGGCCGTGTGATGATGGAGGGGGAGACGGGGCAAATCTGAGCAGCGGTGTGACCCTGTTTGTCAGGTTGCAATGCCACTCACTCAAATTTGACCCCACCTCACCCCATGCCATCAGGACATGGGGGAGGTCAGGTCAAATTTCAGTGGTGCTATGATCCCACAAGCCTGCTTGCCCCTGAACCGTACATTATTACAGTCTTTCCAGTGCCCATGGGCACTGGGTGCTTCCAGGGAGAAGTGGAGTAGGGGACACCAGAAACCTCCAGTCCTCAGGAGGGTGGGAAGATTGGATCCAGGCTTTGTTGCTGCTTGGGAAAATGGAGAGGCAGAAAGAGGATGGGGTCTGGGACTCCCAGGACTCCCTGGTAAGGATGGTGCTCTTCAGCCTGACCACCTCTCTGAGGAAAAGCTCACAGCTGGGTGGGGAGACTGTAGGCTGGGTGCAGGGGGGAGAGGTCAGAGTTGAATGCAGGGCAATATGAGGAAAAAAGCATGGGTCTGGGTCTGGGTCAGCAAAAGGAGAGCGTGTGTAGAGCTGCATGCAGGGAGATGAGGGTGGATCTGGATGCAGAGGCAGTGTGGGGGGAACGTGTGGGTCTGGAGGCAGGGCAGAAAAGAAGAAATTTGGGCCCCATCTTAAGGAAAATTCTTATTGTGTTCCTGTCTCTGTGTTAGATCTCTCTGTGTGTATGTGAGTTGCAGTGGTGGTGCAGCTTTGCTGGTCCCAGGATATGAGAGAGACAAGATGAGTGAGGTAATGTCTTTTACTGGATCAACTTTTGTTGGTGGAAGAGACAAGCTTTTGACTTCCCAGAACTCTTTCACAGCTCTGGGAATCATAATAAGAGTGTTCAAGCTAAATACAAGGTGGGACAGATTGTTTAGCATGAGAGATTCACACATGTTGCAGAACATTTCAAATGAAGTGGGCAAGTAACATCTCTGCAGTCATAGGGCAAAGGAGGGTAGTAAGCAGCCAGTAGGGTGACCAGAAAGAAAGTGTGAAAAATCAAGACAAGGGGTTGGTGGTAATAGGTGCAGATATAATCCCCAAATATCAGGACTATGCCTATAAAATCGGGACATCTGGTCACCCTAGTGGCAGGGTGTGTTACAAATTGTTGTAATGACCCATAAAACCAGTGTTTCTGCTAAATCCATGTTTTTTTTGTCCAGCAGTTATGAATTTAAGTTCTTGGGCTAGTCTTTTGAAGGTGTTGTGCAGGGTTCCTTAGGCCCCTGGGGGTGTGAGATGCCCTTTCTGGGGGTGCGAGACATGACAGATTTTTTTAGAAGGTAAATCATTGAAAACACAAATTAAGCACAGGCTCGTAAGTACAACTACTTTGTTTCATCAAACCTATGTATTTATTAACATACATTTTTTATCGATTACTGTAATATACAAACAATATAATATACAAACAAAATGTATTTTCAAGTTTTTAAGCTAATTGTAGGGGTGCGAGAACATATTTTGAGAACCAAAGGGTGCAGGCTGCAGTAAAGGTTAAGAACCACTGCCTTAAGGGATGAGGACTGAGAGGTCAGATATGCACTGATTGCTTTGTGAAAAGTGTTCACCCATAGACAATAGTGTTTTTGTTTTTTATCATTTTTCTGTGTGAGTTCATTCAAGAGCATATTTCAACCATGCTGTTGTTGAGGCAGATAATGCACTGGATGAGATATACCACATGTGGTGATAGGCATATGTAGGATCCATAGCTCTTGAAAAGGTGAATTGTGGGGGGTATTGATCATCATAGAAGTGGAAAGTATGTCTGCAGGTTTTGTATCTGTTGTTCTAGAAGTCTGGTGCCACTTAGTTGGTATCCTGGTCTGTGGGGAGTAGGGTTACCACCTTTGAAATGCAAAAAACTGTGGAAGTGGGAATTCTGCAGCATCTTTAGTTGGACACAAACTTTTAACTAGGGCTGTTAAACGATTAAAAAATTAATCGCCATTAACCGCAGCTTTAATTGCACTGTTAATAATAAAATACCATTTATTTAAATATTTTGGATGTTTTCTACATTTTCAAATATATTGATTTCAATTACAGCATGGAAGCATGTCCTCTGGAATGGTGGCTGAAGCATGAAGGGGCATATGAATGTTTAACATATCTGGTACATAACTATGTTGCAACGCCAGCTACAAAATTGGTATGTGAACACCAGTTCTCACATTCAGGTGACATTTTAAATAAGAAGTGGCAGCATTATCTCCCATAAATGTAAACAAAGTTGTTTGTTTTAGCAATTGGCTGAATAAGTAGGACTGGGTGGATTTGTAGGCTCTAAAGTTTTACGTTGTTTCGTTTTTGAGTGCAAGTATGTAAAAAAAAAATTACATTTCTAAGTTGCACTTTCACGATAAAGAAATTGTACTACAATACTTGTATAGGGGAAATAGAAAAATACTATTTCTTTTGTTTATCTTTTTATAATGTAAATATTTGTAATAAAAAAATAATACAAAGTGAGCACTGTACACTTTGTTTTTTGTTGTTGTAATTGAAACCAATATATTTGAAAATGTAGAAAAACATCCAACATATTTATAATACATTTCAATTGGTATTCTATTATTGTTTAACAGTGCAATTAAAACTGCACATAATCACAATTAATTTTTTTGATTGAGTTAATTGGTTTTGAGTTAATCACTTGAGCTAACTGGGGTTAATTGACAGCCCTACTTTTAACATGACATTATTGTGATGATAATGCAACTCTTTAGATGCATGTAAAAGAACCCAGGCAGATTAAATTATTTTTCTGGCAACTGGTAAATCCATTAAAAAACCCCCATCCAAGTGGCTCAATTACGGGTCAGGTGGTAACCCTAAGGGGGAGTTTGCTTCTGATTATAATCTTGGCAAGGTTGGGGGGGAGGGTTGTGTTAAGGCCAGAAGAGGAGGGTTTGGGAAAGATTTTTTTTTTTGAGGCTGTGCTCAGCATGGGCTGTAACTTGTTTGCTCACACCTTGAACGGGTTCCAGGGTGGGATAACAGGTGGTGCGCGCGCATGTTTTACTTATCCTGGATCAACTAACATCACTGGAAGATATTGACTTACGCTACCTGTGACATAACCTCCCCTATCAGGATGCCCAGCCTGCCACGCTCCGGCCCAGCCTCAGGGCAGGCCACACCCTAGCGCAGCGCCCCCCCCGCTCAGCCTGGGGAGGCAGCTCAGGCCATGGGATCCCCGGCGCGCAGGCGCGGAATGTGGGCGGGGGGGGGCAGTGTAGCGCATGCGTAGCAGCGGGGTCAGACGGAGCGGAGTCGGCGTTGTCTGCTGCTGGCGTTGCCGTGCTGGGCTCTGCTCGGGGGCCTGGGCGGGGGGAGGGGCGGAATGAGCCGTCACCTGGCTCGGCCTCGCGCACGCTGGGGAACCGCCGCCGCCGCCCGCCGGCGACCCTCCCGCCCCCAGTAGTTACCGCCGCGGAGCGGCCCCGGAATCCGCCTGCCCGGCCCCGCGAGCCGGCATGGGGCCCCGTGGGTGCGGGGGGCGCCGGCGCAGCCCGGCCTCTCGCCGCTGAGCCGGTCGCTGCAGGGCCGGGCCGGGGGTGGCTGTGCCGTGACCGAGCGGCCCGGGGCGAGGAGCAAGGGGACGGCGCCGGCTGAGGGGAAGCCAAGGGCGGGCGGACGCCCCGGCGGCTGGATCGGCGCACGGCTCGGGGAGAGCTGAAAAGCTCCGGTTTGCCGCGCTCCGGCTGCCCCGGTCCTGGCTGGCGGATATGAGATGATATAAACTCTCCGGTTTGCTGTTAGAGGGACGATGGCCACCCCCGCGCTGCTGCCCCTGTCCGGGCGGAGACTCCCCCCCCTGAACCTCGGGACCTCCTCCTTCCCCCACCACAGGGCTACCTTGAGACTGTCCGAAAAATTTATCCTCCTCCTCATTCTTAGTGCCTTCATCACCCTCTGCTTTGGGGCATTCTTCTTCCTCCCGGACTCTTCCAAACACAAACGCTTTGATCTGGGTTTAGAGGATGTGTTAATTCCTCACGTGGATACCAGCAAGGGGGGCAAAAACCTTGGCGGCTACTTGATCCATGGGCAAGGACACGATGAGCACAGGCACAGGTATAATGTATACACATGGTTTTGTTTGCTTCACGTAAGAAAACAATGCCTGATCTTGCTGTCATTTGAGTGACTATAAGTGGGACTAAGATTTGGTCCAAAGGAAACCTAGTAAAGGGGACTGGGGTTGGCCTACAAAGTAATGTGGTTTTCCTTTTGCCGTTTCCAGGAAAATGTAGCTCTACCTAGATGGCATAATTTTCTTCTGACAGATGTAAAAGTCGCGGTTGCTTAATCGTGGCTGAAAGCGATACTGTCATGTAAGGAGCATAGTGACTTTTGGATGGGCCCACAAGTGGAGAGTCACCTCAGATAGCTTTGCTCTCATGAACATGAAATATCCATAGTATTTATTCTCCATATATTTCCCAAATGTCTTTCTGCTTCTGAGTTCTTTGTGCCTCTCCCCATACCCTTCTTCCTCAAGCTGCTACATGTGATGCCGTTCGGGGTCCCTTAGCTCCTGGGCCCTTGTCCGCCATGATTCTGTCTCCTTCAGGCTCTCAACCCCTGGCCCTAATTTGTGCTGCTGTTTTGGACAGGTGGCAGTAAGCCAGGTGGGTTGCCTTTTCTCCCTGTTTTAGCTTCCTAACTATCTCAGCAGAGCAAGAAAAGTAGCATGAGCGAGAGCCTGCAGCTGTGAGAACAAACTCAGGTGGCAGCTATTGGGATTTTTGTATTAATGGTCACTAGTGGAGGGACACCATAGTTAATCACTAGAACTGAACTATTAATGCTGACTGGTCTAGGTGGACTTGGATTCTCTGCAGCATCAGGTCTTTATGCAGTATAGCTCAAATTAGGCCTCAGACTTGGATTTTGTAGAAAAACTAGCTTTTTACAAATAAAAAAAAATTCTGATTTTGAAATTTTCAGATGTTTGAGTACACTTATAAGTCTAATAATCCTAAAAAATTAATAACAGTAACAGAATTAAAAAAATAAAACACTTAAGCTTACAGTGTTTCTTTTGGAGTGGTGTGAAATAGGTTCCCCCTTCTGCCTATGATAAGAGTTCTGTAAAGGTGATTTGTGCCAGCTTTTAATAAACGGGATTGTCCTTTTTTGTTACTGTATGGTGTATATAAAGGCAATCTGAATATTGGGGTATTTCTCACTCTGGTTTGTGCCTTATGTTAAAAATATCAGCAGTGTTAAGCCTGATTATTCTCTGATATTCATGGAGGACCTGTTAGACATCTTGGAGTACATTTATTATGATCTCTGATGCCTTAATTGAAAGGGCACAGGTGCTGAATATTTAACAAAGAATTAATTTCTTGAAAACATTAATTAGCCACTACTGTTAAATGCTACACAAAACAGTTCTAAACATTGACTAATAAACCCTCATAATTACATATGTAAGGAGGTTTTACAGGTTGTCAAACCCCTGATGGCAAGTAATCGTGAACAGGAGCCAGTGTCCCTCTGCTTTGGCTTCAATGGTCTGGGTTGTTAGCTGCTAACTGGTGGTGCCTCCAGGGAGTCAGGAACCCTATGCTACCGTCTTTGTGGTTTCAACTATTCCTGTCTCCGTACTTATGCATATAACTTGCCTGATACCTTGTAGATCTACTCTTCTAACACCTCTGTAATGGCTGAATCAGTGTACGTATTATAAGGGAAGTACAGAGGAAGCATATAAAGGGAAGGGGAAGATGGATTTGGAGTGGGTATATCAGTAATATCATACAGTACACTCGTAACACAGCTCCAGGGTGGATTTCCCTGGATTCATGGGTCCAGTTTATTCCATGCTAATGGGCTCTGTAACATGGAAATGCCCACATATATTTGAGTCATTGCAAGTCTGAAGCTGTCTGAGTGTGGTGAGGTGCTGAGGGTGCAAATTCGCTTGGGGGACTAATCTCTGCAGTAGCAGTAGCTGGTGTTCTCAGTGGAAAAAGGCCCAACAGGGTAGGGGGCCTTCTCGGTGTTTCCAAGACCAGTTGCTCTCTCCCAGAGTAGTTCAGCTATAACCCCTTTCTGGGGAAAATAGGCAACCCCCAGGCAGGGAGAGACTGCCAGGAGATCACCTGAACTCCCCTCAGGCAGGGCTGTCCTCTCATCCCCCATCCAGTTGGTTTCCATCCCATAGGGTTCACCTTATGACAATGCTCAACACCCTTGTCAAGGTGAACACACCCCATGTGTCAACTACCTGGCCACAAGCTTGGCTCTCTTTTTTTGTCAGACCCATTAACCCAAGTTATGCTTACCTTGTGCTGTTTTGCGTCTCGTGGTTCTATTGTTTCCCAGTCATCATGATCTTCTAGGACAAACATGATTTGCATTTCTAAAGTAGACAAGCCAAATGAAAAGCTGTGTCACACATTTTTGAATTGCATGATCCCTTCTAGTGGCTGGCCTATAGAAAGGAAAATAAACTTGCTACTGCTAAAAACTAATAGATTTTTGGCATAGCTTTTGGAGCTAGCTGACCAGGTTGTAGTTCCAGTTCCCTGTGCATGTGATCTCCCCTCCCCTCCAACACAGAAGATATCTATCTGAAGACATATAATCAGTTCAGTAGTGATATCACAAAGGAAATTATTATACTTGTGCCAACTTTGGTTTTATTTGTGGGTACCTGTAGATAGAGGTATCTTTTCAATTATGTTCAAAGTAGACTTCAGTCAGTCTACACAGGCACTGTCCACACTAGAGAAACTTGGCATGCTAACCCTTGTGTGTGCCTAAACTTTCACTCTAAGCACACAAATGCTTCTAGTGATGCACAAGCTTTACAGCCTCTTTTTGGATTACATTTGATTTGACATACCAGCATGGACAGGGATCACAAAACTTAGTCATAAGTGATACTTAAGTATGACTGGGTTGCTGAAAGGACAGAATGTCCCGCATCAGCTGTTATTGCCTCAGTTTGTGTTAGAAACTTGTCCCTTCTGTGGTGAGTTGGAGAGAATCCTCAGGTATCACCTGTACCCTGCTGGAGGTGCTTCTGGATAGCACCAAAGTGCCATGTAGTAAAGGAGAAGATGGGCTCTGTTAACGGGCAGAGAAACAGGTCGAAGAGCTGGGCTATGAGACACTGGACACAATGAGAATTTTCAGGATCTCCTTTCAAGAACCCTGGATCTTCAGTCGGTGTCCAAGCTGATTTGGGTGAAGGAGGAAACAGGATGAAAAGTCCTCTGTCTGGTATGTAGTTTATAAAACGTAATGACAGATTGATTTTTGGAGGCTTGGTGGCTGAGGGAAGAATATTTTGTAAGAGTGCTGGTGTGCATTTGTAAAAGGTGGAAGCTACTGATCTTGGATATGTAATGCAGTTTTCTACATATGTAATGGAGATTCTTGTTAATCTTTTCCCTCCAGTATCTGAATAACTCACTCAGCAAATCCTCCAACCTTGCAATCAAATTTTGGGACAGTGCACATTTCTTTCCACCCAAATGGAACCTTGAACAGCCTTTCCATTCAGAGGCAGTCCTTTGATATCAGAGGTGCAAATGATCCTCATTGGTCTTCATGCTTGCTGAAATTGCTCTTCTTTTCCTGGATGGGACCATAAACAAAGATGTTCTTGAAGGTCCTTTGTTAGTTTATTTAGAGCTGCAATCTACCCGGCCCCCTATCTTTATTCCATTAATCAGTTAAAATAGCACCCCCTGCTCACTTGTAATTTTATCAGTGTTTTTGTGAATTATTTGTCTGTGGTCCAGGAAAAGTGTCTTACAAGAATACATTTAGAATCTGAAACAGAACTGTGATTGTACTTTTAGTCTCATTCTTTCGTATTTCAGGAAATGGATGGGCTGTTGCTATGGTTATTAACACTTTTTAATTTCTTGTTCTTCATTTTAGTGCTACTCAGACAGGATGGGTGTCCCAAAGTATTCATAGGGTCAAGTTAACTGGATTCACAATGTTGGAAAGGCGCATAAATCTCTGGTCTAGGAAAAGGGGAAGCAGAAAAGACTGCTACTGGACATGTACAGATACATGAATAGAAACCGTGAACACATGTACAGTTTGAAAAGTGTGTGTGTGTCGGGGGGGGGGGAGCTCGCCTTTTAAGAGACAGGACAGATTCAGAAATCATACGGGACTTCTGGAATGAGAGACATGCACATGAAATGGTGGATAGACTATTCCAAATGGAAATCTTGAATGCATACCTGAGGACTCGGGAAAGAGTGACAGTTGTGTAAACTCAGCAACAAGCTGATCCCCAATACCACAGTTTACAAGTAGCTATTTATTGGGCTGCTCCTTACCAAGTCTTTCAGAGCCATTACAAAGTCGCTTCACTCTTTTACAAGATTGATTTCAATTTTCCTTTCCCCAAAATGAGGCATTTTATTAACTTTTTTATTGATATGTCTATTGCCACCTAATATAAACGAGTTAACTTGTTTTGATATTGTAGTTGTCCTGTGACCTCTTGTGTTAATTAAATGTCTTGAAGGCCTCTCTAATTTGAACATCAATCATATTCTTATTAAATTCATCAAATGATTCCTCTAAAAGCTCCCTCACCAAGCTCTTTGCAGTTCAAAAGCTTGTCTTTCACCAGCAGAGGTTAGTCCAATAAAAGATATTTTTACTCACCTTGTCTTTCAAAATGACTGTCATTACTTCAGCAGGAAATATATAAATGTCTGCAAATAAGAGTATAATCACACCAGCACAACATCTCAAAGCCACTTCAGAGCAACAGCTGGCCTATCGCTATGTCAACAGTGCAGTCTTTCAGAAACACATTCATATTACAGATTGAGAGTGGGATAATTATTAAAATCAAATGTATTACAAAAGGACAAACCCAGCACCAGCGTGGCATTAAAATTGCAAGTATTGTAAGGGCTCAGCTACATGGTGCAGCAATGTGTACTATAGGGAAGTGATTTTTAAAGCTCACTAATGTGTGATAGTGTTAGTGCCTGGGAGGATGGGGAGTGGGGTGGGATGACAGTGTGCTACACAACTCTCCTCTGGGCCTGATCCCCAAAAGATGTGAGTCTGTTACAGTCCTTAGCAGTACAGCCTGGCTTTCTAGCTGAAGCTGTAGAGCCATGCTTTCAGTTATTTAGTCCCTAGTTCACTTCCTGTTCACAGAAGTCAGCATCCTTGTCATATGTCATGCAAAATGTGTCAAGCTGATACTATAACTGCTTCATTAGTCACTGAACAGTTATGGGTTAACAGCCATCTTCATCTTTTATTATCCTGAAAAGACACTTCACCGTCTTCTTGCTCACTGTATAGTTATTTGTATTACATTAGCACCTAGATGCTCCATTGTTCTAAGCACTGTATAAACAAATAAAAATGTTATCAGAACCTTCCAATCTTTGTTTTTAGTTGGTCTAGTAAAAGATAATAGCTTATCCATCTTGTTCTTTTACCGCTTGTCTAAAACTAAGAAATGGGTAGGGTAATAACACAATCTGTTCATTAGTGTCTCAGAATCTGCCTCTCCATGTCTGTATAGTCAGAAGATGATTTAATTAGCCATGATAAAAGTGGGAAGGCAGAATCACCTGGGAACACAATGGTCTTTTTGGTTTTCAGCTTTTAAAATTTGACTAATTTTTCTACTTAAATCAATAGATGGATTGTGTGTACTGTGTTACTTGAATTGGTATAACTGTGAAGTGAGCTAATTAACTTAAACTAAATATACCCCAAATGACTAAAGGTAGTGACACCTAGAAAGACAAAGGGAAATCAGGATAAAATAGACACATGATTAGAAAGGCCCTTTATGTTTACAGTTCTGTTCAGATTCCTAAATTTGGAATGTAATTGTTTATGTTCAGAAATTGGTCAGAATGGTCTTCACCTTGCTTGCATTATTTTATAAAACAGAGAGTGCATGTATCTGAGAAACAGGAACCCTTGGTTCATTTTTTATTTCTTAGGTTGATATTCTTTGTGTGAATGAAAATTCACAGCCAAGGTTTGTGATTTCACTCTCAAGAGATTGAGTATGCCTTTTAAGAAAAGGAGGGGATAAAAACTCTTAGGAATTTTTGAGAGGGCAATTAGGTTCCTATATTTACTGTAATTTTGCTATTCATAGATTTTTTTTTTTAAAGGCTAGAGGGGACCATTAGATCATCCTGTTTGAACTCCAGTATAACACAGGCCACTTATCCCTTTACTGAGCCCAATAACTTGTTTGACTGAAGTATATCTTCCAGAAAGATATCCAGTCTTGTTTCGAAGACTCCAAAAGATGGAGGATCCACCAATTCCTTTGGTAGTTGCAGTTGTTCATCAGTCTCACTATTCAATATGTACCTTTTTTCTTCTAATTTGAATTTTTTTGGCTTCAGCGTCCAGCCATTGGTTCTTGCTGTGCCTTTCTCTGCTATGTCAACCCTTTAGCAGCTGGTATTATTTCCCTTCGAAAGCACTTAATAAAGTCACCTTTCAAAAAACGAGTGAGCTCTTTAGGTCTCTCACTGTAAAGCAGCCCTTGCATAGTTTTTGTGGCTCTTCTCTGTACCCCACCAGTTTTTCAAAATTCTTTAAAAAATGTGGACCCCAGAGCTGGCTGCAGTATACCAGTATTGGTTTTACAATATTATATCCAGAGGTAAAATCATCTTGTTTACTGGTTTTATGTTGAAGATGCTCAGGTACTACAGTGATGGCTGGCAGTATGAAACATTAAGATGGATAGTGAATTATTTTTTGTAAAGGTCCACATTTCTTGGTCAAGGTCCAGACTCCAGAGAAGAAAATAATAAAAAAATAACATGATAATAAGTAGTAAAAAACATGTGGCAGTCTGGATTTGGCCCACTGTCTGTCTATTGATTACCCCTGCCCTAAGATATACTGATTATAGGCACTAGTGCTGCTGTAAACCCTTGTGCACGGCTTCACTGAAGGCATCCTGGTTAGGTAAGTGTTTGCAGGACTAAACCCACAGATTTCTTGGATTACCTGTCTTACTCATTGGCATAATTTCTTAATATTAAAAATTAATCTTTGTATTCAATATAACAGAAGAACAAGCAGGCAAAATATACATGAACAAATAAGGGAAACTTCATCTCTCCTTGTAACATGAACAAAATGAAACACAGCATTCTTAAAAACATCATATGGTGAAAGGAATTTCTTGTTATGTTTAAACTGCTGAGTATACAGAAAATAAGATTCAATTGAAAACTTTCATTTCTTAACCAGCTCTTTGTAGTAGTCATTGAAGTGACATAGCGTATGACACGAACAGCCTGGGAGACTATGGTATGAGATTGAACTAATTTCCATCCAGGTTTAGCAGGGTTGCATTGGACCTTTCGGACATTCAAACTTTAGTTTGTTAAACATCAGTTATAATCATGTTTCTGTTCTGTTTGCTAGGAAAAGTAACTTTACCCATAATTACAGAGACAAGGTGGGTCAGATAATGTCTTTTATTGGACCAACTTCTGTTGGTGAGAGACAGGCTTTTGAGTTTACACAGAGCTCTCTAATATCATGGGGCTGACACGGCTACAACAACACTGCATATTTATCCATAACTGTCACTTTCAATGAGCGAGATAAGTAGGTGAGGCCTGGTGGCTAAGAGGGGTGAAAACATTATCTAAGTTGTATCTTTTATTGGACTAACTTCTGTTAATGGAAGGGACAAGCTTTCAAGCTTCACAGCTCTTTCCCAGGTCTGGGGAAGGTAACCAGAGTGTCCAAGCTAAATATAAGGTATGTCAGATTGTTTAGCATTAGGGGTTCACACATGTAGGATACCACTTAATGAAGTGGGGACAATTACAGGTTAGCAGGCAGTAGGGTGTGGTACAAATTGTTGTAGTGAGCTATAAAATCAGTGTTTCTGAGTTTAGTGTCTAGCTGCTTTGAGCTGGTCTGTTCTGGTCTGTGGGGAGCTTGCTTCTGATGATAAGCTTGGTGAGGTTGAGGGGCTTGTCTGAAGGTTAGAAGCAGGGGTTCGGGAACACTTTTTTTTATTTTTTTCCCAGGATGACCTTGTCAAGTACGTGTGTAGCTGTTTGATATGTTGTATAGGTTCTAGTGTGGCATGAGAGGTGACAGCTAGGGGTATGTGGTCAGTGGGTTTTTTTCTGTATTGACATCCTATGCATCCGAAGAAGTGGGCCGTAGCCCACGAAAGCTTATGCTCGAATAAATTTGTTAGTCTCTAAGGTGCCACAAGTACTCCTGTTCTTTTTGCGGATACAGACTAACACGGCTGCTACTCTGAAACCTGTCTGTATTGACAATTTTTCCCAGGGTATTCATATTCCCATATGCGATCTACTTCTCTGGTGCAGTCCTTGTATAGTGAAGGCATTTTAAGTATGTTTAGGTGTGTATCCCAGACTTTCTCTTGGAGGAGAGTAGATAAATAAAAAATCCAGTTTTTATTTTTTTAAAAAAAAGTTGATTTAAATAACTTTTTTTTAAAATTCTGTTTAAAATGAAATCTGTGTTTAATACAAAATATATTTAGGCTTAAACTACTCCTAAAGTCTTAACACATTTAAATAAATAAATATGCTGAAACCATGAGCCTCTATCAAAAACTTTGAGTTATATGCTGCATTTCTGCATAAAGATCTCTTCCTCCTCCCCCCGAATTCTAACTTTTGATGTCAAGCTTTATAAATGTGGCACAACAAATTGTGTACTGTATTAAGGGCTTGATCCTGTGAGAGACCCGGCTGTGCTATTGGGTGCAAGAGCTTTGCAAAGTCATCACAGGCAATCCGACCCTGCCTCTGACTTCAGAAGACACCATCATGTATCTTATCAAGACCATGCACTGAGCCCACTGGGTGGTCTTATTCCTATTTTATAGTTTCTCCCTATCTGATCTCTTATTGGCTCATTTCTCAAATTATGGATATTTGACTCCACCCACCATGGAAATCTACTCTCCAGCTCACGGAAAAACACTGACTTGCCCAGCAGTGTTTTCTTTAATTTTTTACATCCATGTGTGGAATGAGTTTTGTTATGTCCAGAACTAGAGGAGAAAAAACCTGCCCATGGCTGCAGGTTGTAAAAGACCCTATTTGGGAATATTTTCAGGAAGTTCCTGTACCTCTGGGTAAAAAAGAAATGTGTCAAATGAAAACAGTTGAACAGAGAGATGCAAGGCTGAATTATCAGCGTGAAACAGCCTGAAAAATACTCTTCAGAAGGCAATGACTGTAATGTTGATATGTAGACATGTCTGAACAATCTGGATCAAGAGGTTGGTAAACTTATTTTTGCACCATTCTTATGGACTGCCTGCCATGTTTTACTGTGCTAGTAAATGATCATTTAGATTATTCTCCTAAATTTGTATTTTGGGTGGATTAATTACTTATGAATTTCAAAATGTTTCTTAAAGTATTAATTAGATTTTTACTGTTGGTGGACTTTCGAGAGTTTTTTTTAATTGCTCAATATAATTAAACATCCTAGGTGAATTTCCTATATAAAAGTAAAGTTTTATTAGCCTTTTATGATTTTTACCATTTGAAGTGTTCCCCCCACACCCCAAAAGCTATTTGGTATGTTGCTAGAGATGAGCGCTTAAATAGATCATCTTTATGACTTATTAATTATTTTCCCTATAAAACTGTGTTTTGAATAAATTATATATTTTAAACAGTGGTACTAACAGCTGCAATGGGAGGAATCTTTACAATTTCATTTTTAAAGCAGTACACTGAGTAATACTCAGTGACTTTTTTTCACCCTTTTGTTTCAGGGTCCATCTTAGCTATAAGGGGTTATGAATATCCATCATTTACAATATCAGGGTCATCTGCTAGTACCAGCAGCAGTGTTGCAACTAGCCATATGTCAGGCAGTAAATTTTATATAGATAAAAACAGAAAAAACTTTTTTTATTATCCTGTAAAACCACAGATTAGTTCGTAATCAGGACCAGCAAACTCCGGCAAGACTCTATGCAAAGATTGCTTTGTCCATTTACGCAACACATTCTTCCTTTCTTCTTGTCTGGGAAAAAGAGTTGGGGCTGTTGATCTTACAGAAACAATTGATACATCAGAAAATGTGCATACAGCAGAATACTTAAAAAATAAGTTTGCTATAGCCTTTACTGCTAACAAAAATCTGTCTGCTTTTTCACAGATGATGATGTAAATGTAGCAAAGATGAGAAGAAATCTAGAGGAAGATAATGAAGGGAACCTGAAACTTATAACACATAGGAGCAGAACTCATTTCTTGCATCTTTTAGCCAAAGAATTAAATATAAGTTTAGTAGTAAAGGAAAATGTTGAATTTGCAAAATACTTCTGTAACACCACATTGCTTCAGGTTGACTGAAGAGAGCAGGATTAATGCTCCTCCAAGAAGTCTGTTGGAGTGGTTGATTGTTCTGAACTCTTTATTAAGAACTAGCCCATTCTGATGAGAATTTGTGAAGAAAATCATGGCAATATAGATAGATGGTATCCAAAGTGTAGTCAACATTGGATTGATGAGAAATGTAGAAGATTGGTTTCAGTATAGTCAGCTTACTTCCATAGCTTTGGACAAACTGCAGAAAGATTGCCGCTATATTGTTGATGCTTCTGAAATTTGGAAAGAACTTTGATACATTGTTATCCAACAACAAAGTTAAATTGCAGACAGTAAAGAAGCAGATGGATCTGTCACTTACCCCACCTCATTTTCTTGCCAGTATTCTCAGTCCAGAGTACTAGGGTAGATGCCACACTGGTGAAGAAGATGCTGCTATGACATGGACATCTAATAATAACCTATTAATCATGCCAGCCATAATTTTGGGGCTGGGCATGAAGCATTCAAGCAATACATGTTCGTTGATATTATTTTATAGAAAATCATACCAATGAACTGATGGAGGTCACTAGCTAAGCACCTGGAACCAGAGTTTGTTGAAGTGCTAAATCACCATTTGACAGCAGTAGCCTCTTCTGCAGGCACAGATGGACTATTTCCTTCATTTGGACTAATTTATGCAGAGTTGAGGAAATCGCTTGGGAATTAAATAAGTTTTCCTGCTTATTCTTCTATTTCAGTTAATAAAAATGAAGGGGTGGAGGTGTCTTGAAATTTTCTGGTTTGAAAAGTTTGAAGGACAGCCTAAATAGCTTACGACTGTCTCATTTTCAAGAGACTTAGGTGATTAGGAACCACAGTTGCCAACCTTCACTTGGTAAATAAGCACCCCAGCTTTCACAAGAAGCCAAAAATCAAGCTAATCCCATTTCAAAACAATACCAAAACAAGCCAGTCTCAAAGAACCCCAACATGTTATGTGACTAGATTCCCCCTGGCGTGCAGTCTGGGACTGTGGTGGGCCTGCTGTGCACCCCATGACTCTCTCCCCCTTGCCCCTGCTTTCCGGGAGCCGATAAAAAAAAAAAAGCTACAAGCCCAACAAGCTACAAGCCAAAAACTAGCCGACAAGCAACTCACAAGACAATTAAGTCGAAAGCAAGCCCAATTTCTGTGGTTTTTTTCTGCGGGTTTGGCATGTCTGTCAGAAACTTAGGCTCCAATCACTTTCATCTAGGCATATTTGAGAATTTTTCCAGGCTGACCTAAATGATCAGTTTAATTCACTTACTACAGTTAACTCCTCTGTTTAATAAATAATTTAGTTGCAAATGTGAAAAATATTTTGATAATAGTTTGTATCCAAAATGTTTTAAAGTTGTTTAATTAAAGTAAATTTAAATGCTGTTTTGTGTTTAATTAAATTCATTACTATCCTAATGCAGCTTGACAGAAATCATGAGCAAAAGTTAATTGTCTAGTAAATAATACATCATTTGCCATTTTCTGATGTATTAAAATGTATAATAATCTGAAAATATTGATATATAATTGTTTAAATGTATATAGTTATAGTGTACCCTCCAAAGTTGAAAAATTACAAACCAAATTTAGCATAAAGGCTCTATTTAGTTGTAAATCAACATGTTTTAATGGTTATATCAACCAATGAGACTGCACCTTTTTCAGAAAATGACTGACATACAAATGGAAAAGTTGATTAAAATAGATTATTTAAATCAATATTTTCTACTTGCTGATTTAAATCACCTGGATTTTAATCAGTCCACCCTGGTTCAGAGCAAATTCTGTGTATCTGACTATCTGGCTGTGGATAATAGACTTCTTGGTGCTGCTGGAGTGTTTGCTGGATCTGTGGAAATAACTGTGGTGATCTGTGGGTTTCTTGTATATTGTTTTCTGTAGGGTTCCATTGTTGAATTGTGGTGTTCTGGAAGGTGATGCTGGAGTGGGAGTGTTCTAGAGAGAGTTTGATGGATGGGTAGTGGAGGTTGAAGTTGTAGTGGAAATCTGAGGGAGTTTAGCTTGTCTGTGAAAAGGGTGAAAATATCATCAGTGTATCTCAGGTATATCATTGGTTTCATGGTGCATTTTTCTAAATATTCTTCCTCCAGATGCCATGAAAAGGTTGGCATATTGGGAGCCATCCTTATACCTATGGCAGTTCCCATGATTTGGACAAAGTTTTTGTTAAATGTGAAATTGCTGTGGGTGAGGATTACCTGGATGAATTTGGCGATATCATTTTTCAATAGCTTTTTTCTTGGTTTGTTTTCACTTTAGACAAATGCACAACCCAATAAGTTGTAAACATTTACCTCACATTGTGTTCTATGTACAAGTGCTGTAATATTTTGGCGCACTAGGAGTAGTTGGATGTAATTCTCTTTGTAATGCACAAAAAATTCCAGATCCTATCATGCCCGCACTACAAAAATCCTGCTAATGTTTTTGTATCCAAGTTCCCAAATTCCAGTGCCTAAATACAGAATATGTTCAACTGCTCTGACTACATCAACAAGTTGTTGACCGTACTGCAGATAGTTGGAGTGGAGGGACATGTTCTGTGTGTAGGCTTGGATGGATTAGATTTTTATTGATGAGTCAATTTCACCGTACACACACACGGACAAATATTTACATCAATAATAATCGAAATGCAAAGTAAGAAAAATGCTATTTGAGAACTTAGAGTTTGATATAAGGATATTTACTTTGAATATTTTAACATAATGCTGACAGTTTTTATTATCAGTTGTAAAGCTTCACATTCTTGACAGCAGAGAGTGCAGTGCAGTTGATTCAGTAGTTAACTGCTCTCCTTTATTGTTTGATCACTCCCATAATTTCCTGCAACTGTGAAATTTTAAACTGATTAAAAATCAGAAAAAATGCTTAAAAATAAACATTGCCATTATCCATCAAAATCATAAAATTGAATTCTGCCAGGTCTATCTATGTGTAAGTGGTGAAATTGGGGGGCTTATGTGTAGAAAATTGGCATAAACCTGCAGTATCCGTTCTGCTGTCACTGCACCACTTCAAAAGCAGATCAGGATATACCAGAGTCTTTGGGAATTTTTGTTGTAGGATTGGCAGTATATGTTCTGTATTAGATGGTGAAATTAAGGGGGCTTGGATGCAAAAATTGGTAGGGTCAAGCTTTTACCTTTCCTTTAAACAGACAAATTTCTCCAGCAGTGTTGGAAACTTAGTTATAGCAGTATCAAGAACCTGATGTGGTTAGGTTCTACAATGGCTGAACTTTGTGACTTTGTCCTCACCCACGACTATTTCACATCTGGGAACAATGTAGACCTTCAAGTCAGCAGTGCTGCTATGGGTACCCTCATGGCCCCACAGTATGCCAACATTTTTATGGCTGACTTAGAACAATGCTTCCTCAGCTCTTGTCTCCTAACCCCCCTACTCTACTTGCGCTACGTTGATGACATCTTCATCATCTGGACCCATGGGAAAGAGGCCCTTGAGGAATTGCACCAGGATTTCAACAGTTTCCACCCCACCATCAACCTCAGCCTGGACCAGTCCACACAAGAGATCCACTTCCTGGACATTACAGTGCAAATAAGCGATGGTCACACAAACACCACCCTATACCGGAAACCTACTGACCGCTATACTTACCTACATGCCTCCAGCTTTCATCCAGACCACATCACATGATTCATTGTCTACAGCCAAGCTCTAAGATACAACCGATGCTCCAATCCCTCAGACAAAGACAAATGCCTACAGGATGTCTGTCAAGCGTTCTTAAAACTACAGTACCCACCTGGTGAAGAGAAGAAACAGATTGACAGAGCCAGAAGGGTACCCAGAAGTCATCTACTACAGGACAGACCCAGTAAAGAAAGTAACAGAACACCACCAGCCGTCACCTTCAGCCCTCAACTAAAACCTCTCCAATACATCATCAGGGATCTTCAGCCTATCCTGAAGGACGATCTGTCACTCTCACAGACCTTGGAAGACAGGCCAGTCCTTGCTTACAGACAGCCCCCCTACCTGAAGCAAATACTCACCAGCAACTACATACCACAAAACAAAAACACTAACCCAGAAACCTATCCCTGCAACAAACCCCATTGCCAACTCTGTCCACATATCTATTCAAGGGACATCATCATAGGACCTAACCACATCAGCAACTCCCATCTTTTCATGTACTGTGTGTATATATCTATATATCTTCTGTGTTTTCCACTCCATGCATCTGATGAAGTGGGTTTTAGCCCACGAAAGCTTATGCCCAAATAAATTTTAGTCTCTAAGGTGCCACAAGTACTCCTTGTTTTTGCTGATACAGACTAACAGGGCTACCACTCTGAAACCTGAAAATGAAAGTGATTTATAAACAGAAATGAAGATTTAAAAAGGGAAGAAATTTAAAAAATAACTTGGAGTCTTAATAGTATTTTAGATAGCAAAATCCCAACATGTTTTGTGATCTGTCACATGTATTCAGTCCTACTGAAAGTTTGTAGAGTAAAATAACTAGCTAGACTGAAATCTGTCATTCCAAGTTTCTGATGAGGTTTTAAATCCCTCATTAAGCAGGTTTATCATGGAATTCCTAGTAGCCTTAACTATTGCAGTGTAAATTTTCTAATCACGGTTGATGTGGGTACATCTTTTCCTCTTACCCTGTGATTGTAATTGCAAGGTCTTATTTTCATAAAGGCATCTGTTCTGCTGTTGTCAGTTTCTGCTTAAATGGAAAGTGTCCAAATTATTGATTATTTCATATTATAGTGGTTGAATTTTGAACTAACATTTTGGACGGATTAATAAAGTACTTTGGACTCTTGGCAGTTTTTGAAGACATATGTAAAGAGTAGTTATAGTCAATAGAAAATGCTGTTATAATCAGGAGCTGTAGTGGTATTCTTCTGCATGACAGCTGGTCAGGATGGGGAATGATAGTGAAGAGAGAGTGTTTCTTTATTAAAAAATTAAACATTCAAGTGAATTTTAATCATGCCTATGAAAGACATCCAATAAGTCTATAGCAGTTCATTCCCCTGCCCCAGGATTCTAATAGTATCTGATTAGAATGTCTAATTAATTTGTTAGAGACGGGCATTTTTAAATAAGCACATAGGCACAGATCTCAGGTTCAAATTGATGTCCAGGGTGGATACATTTGAAAAGATTAAATTTGTTTTAATTCAATTGACCAAAATAGGCCCTAAAAAGTAAAATTTTAAAACAGTCATTGACACAAATCAGTCTAAATTATTGTTACTGACGCTGATGGATTCAGGTGTTTAAAATGTGTGATTTGTCAAAAATATAGTGTTTGAGCTTTTAGCTGCTGGGCTTATTTTATCAGAATTGGAAGTTAAGAGAAATAGAGGATGACAAATCATTCCTTTCTCGCCCTTTAAAATACAACTAATATCTTCCGCCTAACATCCATTTTATATTAGACATTCAGATTATATACCCTTCTTCTTACTTATGACCTGTGGTAAATCATCCTCCTTGTTTTCTTGGCTTCAGGGTCAGCTTTCCAAATTTTGAAGAATTTCTTTTTTGGCTTGAGTAGCCTCTTGAACCTTGCTTGCCATTCAGCTATCTTGGTTTGCTCCTTGTCTTTTTAGTCAGTACTACTCCTGTCTTCTGAGACTATTGTTAATAGCATCCATGCCACATAAAAGGATTTAACTTTTAATGTTAGGGCCTCTTTGACTAGCAACCTCATTTTATTGAAATCTCCCTTACTGAAGTTTAGTGTCATTGTGTCACTTTTTGGTATACCTATCAGCCTCTTGGATGTTCCCATACTTGCCTTCATGGAGTGCAATGGCAGATTCATTTAGAAAACATTAAGCCAAAAATCTGCTGATTCTCTCACAACAGCAAAAAAGGGGAATTCTTCCTCCCTTTGTCTCTGTTCCCGTCTTGGCCGTCACTTTCTTCTTTCTCCTTTTCCTGTCCACTCTCTGTCCCCATTGGCACCATGTCCCACTCACGTAGCTACACATGTCACTGAAAGGCTCCAGCAGCGAGGAAGGTAGTGAGACACTATATAGATGGGGAGGCACAGTTTGGGTGAATAGAGTCCCATGCAGTGGATGTAATTGGGTCTTTACTTGCCAAAGCTGTGCCTCATGGTCTATGCTTCTATTTATACCTGTACTAGGGAAGCTATTCATGTATATAATCTAGTAACTGCTTTATGCAGGAATCTGGTCCATTAATGGAAGCACTTAGTGACTGTTGGTCGCAAAAGTTTAAATAAACAATATCAGAGCTTTTTCCTTGGGAATGCTTACATTGGACTACTACCCTAGTGGTGTACTTACTGTTTCACCTTTATGGTGATGCTGTTTTTTGCTTTAAATTGTTTGGAAGTTTTATTAAAAGTTCTGCGAATACAGTATCAATCAGTATGTTAATCTACTGGAAGGTTCTTTAGGCAGTAGTGTAGACTACTAAAGTGTGGATTCTGATTTTTAAGGATTTGATCTCAAACAGATAATTTATGGTCCAAATGAAGTTCTGGTCCACATTCTTTTAGTCTGCATCTTTCTTAATGCTATCACTTTTCTCAAATATATTTTTTTCAATTTGGCATTTTAAAGAGAAGTGGTAGTTTGCCAATTATTAATTATTACTGGCAAAGAAAAATCAACAATGATTAGTTTTCATAAACCATTACAGGAACCCTTTTGAAAAATACAGAGCATTGCAATTTTGAAAAACTGATTGTAGATCTATGTAAAGTTGACTGGTGGTGGTGTTCTGTATACCAATTAACTGTCAGTTCAGCTTATACTAAAGAGTGGCGTTCATTTCAGAGCCTATAGGAGCCATATTAAGTTTTCTGTATATATTCAGATATTTAATAATGCATTTTTTTCATGCAGCGCTGTAGTCATTGTATAGCTGGAATTACTCATCTTATCACTGGTCTATTTACACGATATTAGAAAGAAAATAGAGCAAAGCTTTTTTACCAGAAATACAAAAATAGAAGTAGAACAGTCAGCTCTCCATAAATGGCTTTTTGTAACTAGCTGGCTGGTTTTACATTAGTTTTAGAAGTTTATTAATTATATGATATTGAAATGGGGTTGAATGTTCTGAAAATCTTCACTTGAAAAAAGTGTTTCTGCATTTCAGGTGTAAATGTTGTGTCTTAGCGTTCAGAAGATTTGATGCCAGGGCTTTGTAATGACTATGAAACTTTGTTTGGAGTGACACAATTATTACCGCTCTCATTTTTAGAAATGAGTGGTTTTTAATGTTTGATTTTTAAAAATGAAACTTCAGGAATAAATAGACACTTTGGCTTTGTTTACTTAAGGGTCAGAAATGGGATTTAGATATGTTTAGATGACTACTGTTTGTTACTAACTTTAAACCAATGTGTACAGGTAGCCAGGGATGGGTTTGTAGTTGTGCTGGTTGCTGCTACCATGCATAGGTGACCCATGTCTGAAAATTCTGTTCTGTTTGGTACAGTTTCTGATGTGTCCTGCAGTGCGCTAAACAGTCTATCTAACATCTGTTATGTGTTGCTTGTTCTTTAACTTAACCTCTCTAGAGGGAGAATTGTGAATGGTGGAGTTTTTTTTTATTTGGTTGTAGTTCCTTGTGTTTCTGTTAGATAAGACATGGTTGAAGTGTGCATTGAAAATGGAATGCAAGTTAGTGAAGTTTGTAATGGTCTTTAGCTCCTGTGGGAGCTCGTTCTAAAGTCTGGCACCTGCAGATGAGCTTTACTTTGGTGGTAGAAAATTCATTGTGCCAGAGGAATTGTCAACCAAGGGTTTCATTTTGGAGCTTTAGGAGATCTTGCCTGGGCCCAGGTCACTGATTGCCTTGAAGATAAGGACTTTGAACTTGATTTGATATTCTTTGGGAAGTTTGTGTAGGGAGTGGAGGGAAGATATTTGATGTTTGTGGTAGCCAGTGTTGCTGAGGAAACATGCTGCAGTGCTCTGTATTAGTTGGAGTATCCTAAGTGATGAAGGCTTTACATCCAGGTATATTGCATTGCTGTAGTCCAGACCAGAAATGACAGAGGTGTGTAAACTGAGGTCAGGTCATCTTCTGCCAGGATAGGACACAATCTCTTAGCCAACTGGAGATAGCAGCATCCGTGAATGTTTTCTACCATGTGAGAACTTGATATCAGTGAAAAGCAGAAGCACTCCTGAACAACAGACTGACCATTTGAGGGTGTGTACCTTCAGCCAAAGGAGCCTGCATTGTGGCTGTAAACTCTTCTAAATGTTTTCTTCTGCCCACTAGCATAATCCCTGTGTGTCTGGGTTCAGCTTCAGTCAGCTGTTCATCTGATCTCATCCAAACACTGGGATATCTTGCTGATAGTGGTTGGATTGTAATTAGTGAAGGATAAGTAGGGTTGGGTTGTATGTCACCTTCTACCCCACAAACAACAATCACTACAGATGCCTCCCTCGCGGGTTGGGGGGCCCACTTGGACTGCCACACAGCCCAGAGCATTTGGATACCACAAGAAGCCAGGATGCACATCAACATCCTGGAGTTGAGAGCAGTCAGTCTCGTATGCTGGGCATTCCTCCCTTGCATACAGTTCCAGCACATTCAACTGCTCTCTGTAAGTGGGGAACATGGAGACTTGGGAGATGCCTCAGAAATAGGAGGGAGTGTGGGCCATAATGGCAGAGAGAAAAGAGGGTCAGGGCAAAACTGGGAGGCAAGATCAAATCAGTATCTTAGATGCCTATATACAAATGCGAGAAGTATGGGTAATAAGCAGGAAGACCTGGAAGTGCTAATAAATAAATATACAACTATGACATTGTTGGCATCACCAAAACTTGGTGGGAAAATACACGATTGGAATGTGGGTGTGGATGGGTACAGCTTGCTCAGGAAGGATAGACGGGGAAAAAGGGAGGAGGTGTTGCCTTATATATTAAAAATGTACACACTTGGACTGAGGTGGAGATGGACATAGGAGACGGAAGTGTTGAGAGTCTCTGGGTTAGGCTAAAAGGGGTAAAAAAACAAGAGTGATGTCATGCTAGGAGTCTACTATAGGCCACCTAACCAGGTTTGGATGAGGCTTTTTTAAAACAACTAACAAAATCATCCAAAGCCCAAGATTTGGTGGTGATGGGGGACTTCAACTATCCAGATATATGTTGGGGAAAATAACACAGCGGGGCACAGACCATCCAATAAGTTCTTGGGCTGCATTGAAGACAACTTTTTATTTCAGAAGGTTGAAAAAGCTACTGGGGGGAAGCTGTTCTAGACTTGATTTTAACGAATAGGGAGGACTCATTGAGAATTTGAAAGTAGAAGGCAGCTTGGGTGAAAGTGATCATGAAATCATAGAGTTCACAATTCTAAGGAAGGGTAGAAGGGAGTACAGCAAAATAGAGACAGTGGATTTCAGGAAGGCGGTTTTTGGTAAGTTCAGAGAGCTGATAGGTAAGGTCCCATGGGAATCAAGACTAAGGGGGAAAAACAACTGAGGAGAGTTGGCAGTTTTTCAAAGGGACACTATTAAGGGCCCAAAAGCAAGCTATTCCGCTGGGTAGGAAAGATAGAAAATGTGGCAGAAGACACATTCAGCTATTCGCGTAGCTGAAGTCGTGTACCTTAGTTCGACCCCCGCCCCTAGTGTAGACCAGGCCTTAGAAAAGTTAGATGCCTGCAAGTTGCCAGGGCCTGATGAAATGCATCCTAGAATACTGAAGGAGCTAATCGAGGAGGTATCTGAGCCTCTAGCCATTAAATTTGGAAAATGATGGGAGACAGGAGAGATTCCAGAGGACTGGAAAAGGGCAAATATAGTGCCCATTTATAAAAAGGGAAATAAAAACAACCCAGGAGACTACAGACCAGTTAGTTTAACTTTTGTGCCAGGGAAGATAACGGAGCAAGTAATTAAGGAAATCATCTGCAAACACTCGGAAGGTGGTAAGGTGATAGAGAATAGCCAGCATGGATTTGTAAAGAACAAGTCATGTCAAATCAATCTGATAGCTTTCTTTGATAGGATAACAAGTCTTGTGGATAAGGGAGAAGCGGTGGATGTGATATACCTAGACTTTAGCAAGACATTTGATACGGTCTCACATGATATTCTTATCAATAAACTAGGCAAATAAAACTTATAAGATGGGTGCATAACTGGCCGGATAACCGTACACAGAGAGTAGTTATTAATGGTTCTGAATCCTGCTGGAAAGGTATAACAAGTCGGGATCTGCAGGGGTCTGTTTTGGGACCGGTTCTGTTCAATATCTTCATCAACAACTTAGATATTGGCATAGAAAGTACGCTTCTTAAGTTTGCAGATGATACCAAACTGGAAAGGTTTGCAACTGCTTTGGAGGATAGGGTCATAATTCAAAATGATCTGAACAAATTGGAGAAATGGTCTGAGGTAAACAGGGTGAAGTTTAACAAAGGCAAATCCTAAGTGCTCCACTTAGGAAGGAACAATCAGTTTCACACATACAGAATGGGAAGAGACTGTCTAGGAAGGAGTACGGCAGAAAGGGATCTAGGGGTTATAGTGGACCACAAGCTAAATATGAGTCAACAAGGTGATGCTGTTGCAAAAAAAGCAAACATGATTGAGGGATGCATTAACAGGTGTGTTGTGAGCAAGACACGAGAAATCATTCTTCTGCTCTACTCTGCACTGGTTAGGCCTCAACTGGAGTATTGTGTCCAGTTCTGGGCACTGCATTTCAAGAAAGATGTGGAGAAATTGGAGAGGGTCCAGAGAAGAGCAACAAGAATGATTAAAGGTCTTGAGAACATGACCTATGAAGGAAGGCTGAAAGAATTGGGTTTGTTTAGTTTGGAAAAAAGAAGACTGAGAGGGGACATGATAGCAGTTTTCAGGTATCTAAAAGGGTGTCATAAGGAGGAGGGAGAAAACTTGTTCACCTTAGCCTCTAAGGATAGAACAAGAAGCAGTGGGCTTAAACTGCAGCAAGGGAGGTTTAGGTTGGACATTAGGAAAAAGTTCCTAACTGTCAAGGTAGAAAACACTGGAATAAATTGCCTAGGGAGTTTGTGGAATCTCCATCTCTGGAGATATTTAAGAGTAGATTAGATAAATGTCTATCCGGGATGGTCTAGACAGTATTTGGTCCTGTCATGAGGGCAGGGGACTGGACTCGATGACCTCTCGAGGTCCCTTCCAGTCCTAGAATCTATCAACATCACAGTGGTGGTTTTATATCAACAAGCAAGGCGATGCCAAGTCTCTCCCTCCCTTTGTGCCAAGTCCATCCACCTATTGAACTGGTGCATGAAATACCAAGTCACTGTACAGGCCATGTACCACCCAGATTCCCAAAAGTCCCTTGTGGACATGCTCAGCAGGTCTTTCTACATGAACCATGAGTGGGAGCTGCATGAGACCACACTGCAATAGTTCTTCCACAAGTGGGGCACCCCCTGCTGGGACCTTTTTTGGGACTAGTGTGAACCACAAACTGCCCGTTTATTGCTCGAGCGGGGCCATGGGGGAGGACTGACAAGGGGACGCCTTTCTCCCCTGGACAGGTGACCTACGCTATGCCTTTTCCCCCATTCCCTTCCTCCCGCAGGTCCTATGCAAGATCCAGTGGGACCAAGCTACGGTGATACTGGTATCCTCATTCTGGTTCCGTCAGTATTGGTTCACAGACTTCTGATTCTCTGTTTGCACATGACTCCACCTTCACGCTTGCCCGGATTTCCTCACACAAAATCAGGGCCAGCTCTGACATTCCAATCTGGACCCTCTCCATCTCACAGCTTGGTTTTTGGATGGGGCTCAAGGATAGACAATGCATGTTCCATCCTGGTCCCATCATATCCTTACACAAAGCAAGAGGCTGTCCAACGGGGCCTGTAACCGGGTGAAGTGGAAGCACTTCACCTCATGGGCACACCACTATCAAAACCCACTGAGGTGATCTCCATAACTTTCATCCTCTATTACGTCCTCAAATTCAAAATATCAGGCCTCACCTTCAGCTCCATACAGGTCTACTTGGCAGCATTCAGTGATTTCTTCCCCGCCCCACCCCCAGGTCAATGGCGCTTCTGCAGATACTCCACCACCATATGCTTACTCAAAGATCTGCTTAATATGATCCCGCCTATACTCAAATCCATGCCTGTATGTAACCATAACCATTTTCTCATAGACTCATAGACTTTAAGGTCAGAAGGGACCATTATGATCATCTAGTCTGACCTCCTGCACAATGCAGGCCACAGAATCCCACCCATCCACTTCTATAACAACTCAGACATAGGCTAGGGGTTTATCAAAGTCCCCAAATTGGTTTGAAGACCTCAAGCTGCAGAGAATCCTCCAGAAAGTGACCCGTGACCCATGCTGCAGAAGAAGGCGAAAAACCTCCAGGGCCTCTGCCAATCTGCCCTGGAGGAAAATTCCTTCCCGACCCCAAATATGGCAGTCAGTTAAACCCTGAGCATGTGGGCAAGACTCACCAGTCAGCACCCAGGAAAGAATTCTCTGTAGTAACTCAGATCCCAACCCATCTAACATCCCATCACAGACTCTCCACCCTCACAAAAACGCCCTTTGAACCCCTTGCCCCATGCTGTTGCTCTCTCTCACCTCTCCATGAAAATAATCTTTTATAGCCATTACCTTGGCACATTGGGTCAGCGATCTGACAGTCCTGATGGATGACCCTCCTTACACAGTCTTCCACAAGGAGAAAGTTTCCTTGCGGCTGCATCCAAAATTTGTACTGAAGGTGTTGGAATTCCACCTAAATCAGTGCAATTCACCTCTTGGCCTTTTGTTCCAAACCTCATGCTTCACACGTGGACAGCGCACTATATTCCCTTGACATCCAATGTACACTGGCTTTCTTCCTCCAATGCACCCATGCCTTTTCAGTATCAATGAGACTCTATATCGCCATTGTTGATCGATGTGAGAAGTGGTCTTGTCCCTTGCAAAGAATCTCCAAGTGGGTCTCCAGTGCATCCATGAATGTTACAGATGCAATGTACCTCCTGCTGCGTGAGTGGCCATACTGTGGCAGGACATCTGTCGCTCAGCAACATAGTGCTTCGTTCACACTTTTGTGACTTCATTGCCCCAATGGTAGCTGCATATGCAGTTGTAGGCTGTGCTGTACTACAGACTGCAGTTCCTTGGATCCACCTGTATGCTGGTCAGTGCTCGCTATGCACCCATGTTTGGAATCCATCTTCTTGGAGACTATCACTTGAAGAGGAGGCAGTTACTTACCTGTAACTGGAGGTTTTTTGAGATGTCTGGTCCCTAGGGTTGCCAACCCTCTTTGTTTTGCTGGGAGTCTCCCGGAATCAGGCTCTAACTCCTGGAGGCTACTGAAGCCAAACTGGGTGATTTTAGGCCTCTAAAAGTCCAGTGGGGCTAAGGCAGGCTCCCTGGCCCTGCGTGGCTCCCAGAAGCAGCCAGCATATCCCGGCAGCTGCGGCCAATGGGAGCTGCAGGGTTGGGGCCTGCAAGCAGAAACAGTGTGCGGAGCCCCATGGGTGCTCCCCCAGGAGCTGCAGGGACATGCTGGCTGCTTCTGGGATCAGCATGGGGCCAGGGCAGGCAGAGAGGTAAAATGCTGCCCAGCCTGAGCCTGAACCCCTCACTGCAACCCCCTCCCCCAGACCTGAGCTTCCTTCTGGAGCCCCTACCCCCTCCTGCACCCCAACCTCCTGCCCCAGCCCTAAGCCCCCTCAAGTACCCAAACTCCCTCCCAGAGTTTGCCCCCTCTCCCCCTGCTGCACCCCAAACCCCTGCCCCAGGCTCAGCCTGGAGCCCGCACCCCTGCCCCAGCCAAGTGAAAGTGAGTGAGGGTGGGAGAGAGCGAGCAATGGAGGGAGAGGGAATGGAGTGAGCGGGGCAGGGTCTATGAGAAGGGGTGGGGCAAGGGTGTTTAATCACAGAAACCCAGACAGTTAGCAACTCTAGTGTCCCTATTTGGATTCCAATATCTGCCCTCCATGCCCTCTGCTATGAACTAGACTGCTCAGTGTTAAAAGGGATACTGGAGTGGTGTCGACCCGCACAGCCTATTATAGCCTCTGCTGAGAACACAGAGACAGGTGACATTTCCATAATGTGGCTTATAACATAGGGAGCTGGTAGCACACCTTTTGTTTAAGGCTTGTTCATATTTGACATTTATTGCAAGTCAACTTGAATTTATTTCATGTTAGTTACTTGCATCCACAGATTTATTTGTTGTGAATCACCTGGCTTTTTAACGCATGTCATTAAACTCATTTTGAAATCAGGATTGTAGGGATGCAGGATGAGTTGTCATGGGGATCCACTTTGCTGCAGGTAAAAACAACATGCATATCTTCCAAGTCCTCCTACTGGTGTCCCACACTGTTTTACTGGCTATCTGGGCCATCCTGTCTTTTTATGTGTATGCCTTCTGCTGCTTCAGGGTCATCCTGACCAGATGTCACCGTCCCATTTAAATGCTGGTACACAGCCAAGTTCTGCTTTTGTGATTCCAGCAGTTAGCTGAGTGACAGTCTGATTATTGAGCAGTGATTCCTTGTGCTTCTCTGTGAACTCACGCTGAGGTCCTGGACTTCATTATCCTGTGTGGGAGAAGAGCATGCACAGGCCCATCTGAATTTTAGCTAACATAATTTACAAATATACAAGTGGTTTTCTGAACAAATACAGGTGATACAAGCGGAACTCAAGCCATTCAGGGAAAGGAGATCCAGCTGGGTTACAAAAGTGTGAAGGACAATAAGACTTCTGGGATTGCTTGCAGCTTCAAAATGAGCAGGACCGTGTATTTGCATGAGATCCCACCACTTGAAACACTGGATTTTGTGGACGCCAACAGTTACATCCCCACTGAGTTGACCAGGACCAAGAGGAGGACAATGATAAATAAAATCTCTGATCTGATCGACCTGGTAAACCATGATACACAAATGTCAGAGACCTAGGAGCTGGCTGACTCATAGCCAAAGGAACCAATTGGATCACAGGCAGAGGCTCAAAGTGGGGAGGGGACCACTTCCAGTAAGTATTGCATGATACATTATAATACAATTGTATGCAGGATTTGAAAAACGTAGTTCTGGGTTCAGACAGGGCACTGACGTTGTTGATCCATCTTCTCTTCACCTCCTGGATTTAATCTAAGCTGTCTGCCTCCTAGGCTTTAACACCGCCCCTCTGCCCTTAGCAAAGACTGCTCAGAATGGCATTTGCACTGGAGAGAGTACAAAGTCTGCAACCTTTTTCCCCCCATCTTAGTGCAAACATACAACTACCACTTAAGCTCGCTGTGTTCTGCTCCACATCCATCCATACTCTCTCATATGTAGTCCCTGCCAAGATGGCACCACCACATGGCTGAACGATGAAGTCATTTTAAGTAAAGGCCCTTTTATTGTAAGAGAAGATATAGAAAAGTCAGCAAGAAGGATTTATCTGGTTGATGGGTTCAATAATGCCCCTAGCTAAAAGTCATTGTGAAATGTTATGAGTTATATTGGAAAAGATATTTTCTGAAAGGAAGTTGTCAGGCACTTTAAGGATATCAATCCCTTTTGAGCTACTAAAGAATTATATTAATTTTGTAGTGCACTTATGTAGATTTGCACATATTATAAAAGAACTGAAGCCAAAAGTAGTGCTCTAACTGGGCACAGAGATTACATGGCAAGGCAGCTCTCTGCAAGGCCCATATAGCTTGTGTTTCCCTTTCACTTCTTCACCAGCTCTGGGGACACCACCATGACAAACAGCAGCATGGCATATCTTCCCAGTTTGCCTATTGCCTTTCTGAACAGACTCCTCCTCTTCCTTTTGGGGATATGCATCAGGGTAGCGTCCTCCAAAGGACAGCCTGTAGAAGTGCACATACGGTTACATTGATTTGCTGATGAAAAGTGCTATGTAAGAGCTAGGTATTAATAGCCTACATCTACAGGCCATTCCACCTACAGAAGTACAATAATTAGTATTCTGCCTTCTACAGCTCTGTATTTAATAGTCCCTACCCTTGATACTAACAGCCCACTTTGTATTAATTACCCCTTTCTGCCTGTTGGCATAAAAAGAACCTCCTGCCCACCTCACTCACAGGCCTGGAGGTCCAGCTCCAGCAGGAAAGATAGTGAGAGATTTTCACAATCTCCAATCTTACCAAGACTAGGAAGAGACTATGGGAATGGAATTCCAAAATTGAGGAAGAAGCATTTTCTCATGGTCATGGAGACTTCAATTTTGACAATAATTAGTCGTCCTTTTTCTTTTTAATTTCCCCATAGCAGCTGAACAAGGACATGACTGGAACATCAGGTCAATGGCTGTCCAAGCTATATAGGCGGAAGAGGAGGAGCTCAAGGGATGACACATTGAAAGAACTCTTGGGCACATCTCAAGACAGGGATAAAAAGATGGAGTAGAGCAAAAGTATGAAGTGTGACAAAGAGGAGAGAGAGGAGGACAGGTCCTCCCGAGTACAGCTGCTGGGGCTGAGGGAGCGGCAAACAGCCCTCCTGGAAAATATGGTAATTTTGTGGTCAAGGATCATGTCACAACTTATACATCCCCCCCAGTAGTCCTGTACCTCTGAAGTGTCTGCTTTCTGGGGCACACTATTCACTGCTACAACAGTGAAACAGATCCTTTTGTAGGCATTCTGTGCCACAGTAAAGAAAATAGTGGGTGATCCCCTTAACTCTTTGACCCACAAGGGAGATGCTGTTCTACCACCATCCCACATCCCAAGGAGTAGAGAACAGTTTTTGGTATGCTAGGTATATACATTTGTGACCTGGGGTCAGAAACTTGATTGCATGCAACCCTTTTGTTGTTCTCTAATTGCACATATTTTATGGTGAAGGTTATTTTTATTATTCAAACTGTTTATATTTGTGTATTCTTAATAAAAATATGTTGTATGTCTGGAACAACTCATAAAAATACTCATTTCCACTGCACATTCACAGGAGCTATACTAAAATCCATCCATACATAACATGAATTAAAATGACCACAGTGTATACTGGAACCCCCACATCTGGCATAAACAAAGCTTTGTTGCACTGCATAATCACTAATACAGTAATCCTGATTTATGCCTCATCCAAATGCACAGACATTGATCACAAGTGGTCGTCTAATCCCAAAATAGTAACATGTAATGCATCCCTCCCTCTGTGACCTTGTGTAGTTGCAGCATATGATAGAGGCACCTTCTCTGGCTGTTTAAAATATTAAGCAAATTTCCAAACATCCTTAGCCCCACCCAGCTGGAAGGCTCTCCCACTTACTTTCATAGCTACATGCTGTGTTCTGAACAAATGTTATCATAAAAGACAGATATCTCTTATCAGCCTTCAGCCTAAAATTAGACTCCTCCATCTACTTTTCAGTTTCCCAAATGAACATTCCATGGTCATTCTACAGCTGTTCAGAGTATAGTTGCTCAATACCAGGCTTCATAGTGAAGCGGAGTGTAAGCAGGGTCTTCCAGAATGGCTGGAGGAAGGGCAGTGCCATTGATCATAGAATATCAGGGTTGGAAGGGACCTCAGGAGGTCATCTAGTCCAACCCCCTGCTCAAAGCAGGACCAATCCCCAGACAGATTTTTGCCCCAGATCCCTAAATGGTCCCCCTCAAGGGTTGAACTCACAACCCTGGGTTTAGCAGGCCAATAGACACAAGGGAAGCAAATGTTCCATTTCTCATTTTAGAAACTCTACACTGTTTTCAGATCTTGGCACCATAGGCCTTTACAGACCACCCTGTTTTAATATGGGTTAACTGTCCAGGCCTTACAGTACCGTGAATCCTGAGGTGGGGGGTTGGAGGGAGGAGGTGCAAGGAAAAGGCATGTGGGTTCCATTAGTGGCCCCAGTGCAATTTGGGAACCCCATCCATGGAAACCCGTTAATAAGTTCCTACACATTGCCCACTCTTAGGACTGAGGAAGGAGGAGAAGCACCTTCTTAATTGCAGTGCATAACTCCATCAGTTGCCTGACAGTTGATCATCTGCCACCAAATTGGTTAGTTACCAACTGGCAGCAGTTGGAGGTGGCAACTGCACGATGGTGATGGCAACGCACTTATCCACACAGAGAGCAGTTCTCATGTAAATGTTTTGCAGCTCCAGCACAAGCTTTGCACATATTTCTACAAAAGTGGCTTTCAGTATCCTGATGATATGCCACCACTGCTGGTCATGTCAGTGCTATCTGGTCCCAGAAGTCAGTGCTTCTTGACCAGATTGAAAGGCAGCTCTCCACTGAGAGTAGCTGCCCCAGGAAAAGATCAAAATGTGTCTGCTTTATTTCAACTGCTGCCTCTTCGAGAGCTGTTATCAACCTGGTCCTTAATTAATTTAGATATTCTTTTAGCAACCTGTTTATATTAATCACTGGGAGGATTGCAGCACTCACCAGTGCTTCCTCCGTGCTGTCTGACAGTGCTTTGAAAATGCTGTTAGATTATTGAATCCAGATGGATGATGGGATGAAAGGAGCAATAATGGGAATTTGTTAATTTGATCCCAAGCCCTAGAATTCTATTGCCTTCTGGTAAGTATCCCTCAATACACAGCATGAAAAATCCCAGAATGCAAATAGCACAGTGGTGGAGCAATGCACTATGAAATGTTTGACCAGAATGTGTGAGTACTGATTTTTAAAACATTTTGCTGTATGGTAGTGTAGGAACCCTGGCTCCAGAACTAGTACCTGCTGTAGCTTTGAGTTAGGTGCTATTAAGAGGCCTGCAGCTATGATGCAGCAGCATAGAATGCTGGCCTGGGAAGGGAATAGCCAGTGGCAGGGTAACTGAAGCTGGGGGAGGAGCTCAGATAATGTCGGAAGAAGAGGCAGTTGGTGTATTCTTTATAAAAATATGTTGTGTCTTTTTGTAGTCATAACTTGTCTGGAACAACTCATGAAAATACCCATTTCCTCTGCACTTCCACAGGTGCTGGAATAAAATCCATATATATATATATATATATATATGGATTATGAATTCAAATCACAATAAAGTTTACTGAAACTCCAACATCTGCATAAACAAAGCTTTGTTGTACTGCAAATACACTAATATGTATACAGTAATTCTGATTTAAATTCAGATACACTGGAAATATAATTGTAAAAGAACAGTGAGAGATAAAAAGACTTCCTTTAAAAAGTGGAAGTCAAATCCTAGTGAGGCAAATAGAAAGGAGCATAAACACTGCCAAATTAAGTGCAAGAATGTAATAAGAAAAGCCAAAGAGGAGTTTGAAGAACGGCTAGCCAAAAACTCCAAAGGTGGTAATAAAATGTTTTTTAAGTATATCAGAAGCAGGAAGCCTGCTAAACAACCAGTGGGGCCCCTTGATGATCGAGATACGAAAGGAGTGCTTAAAGATGATAAAGTCATTGTGGAGAAACTAAATGGATTCTTTTGCTTCAGTCTTCATGGCTGAGGATGTTAGGGAGATTCCCAAACCTGAGCTGGCTTTTTTAGGTGACAAATCTGAGGAACTGTCACAGATTGAAGTGTCACTAGAGGAGGTTTTGGAATTAATTGATGAACTTAACATCAACAAGTCACCGGGACCAGATGGCATTCACCCAAGAGTTCTGAAAGAACTCAAATGTGAAGTTGCAGAACTATTAACTAAAGTTTGTAACCTGTCCTTTAAATTGGCTTCTGTACCCAATGACTGGAAGTTAGCTAATGTATCGCCAATATTTAAAAGGGGCTCTAGAGGTGATCCCGGCAATGACAGACCGGTAAGTCTAACGTTGGTACTGGGCAAATTAGTCGAAACAATAGTTAAGAATAAAATTGTCAGACACATAGAAAAGCATAAACTGTTGAGCAATAGTCAACATGGTTTCTGTAAAGGGAAATCGTGTCTTACTAGTCTATTAGAGTTCTTTGAAGGGGTCAACAAACATGTGGACAAGGGGGATCCAGTGGACATAGTGTACTTAGATTTCCAGAAAGCCTTTGACAAGGTCCCTCACCAAAGGCTCTTACGTAAATTAAGCTGTCATGGGATAAAAGGGAAGGTCCTTTCATGGATTGAGAACTGGTTAAAAGACAGGGAACAAAGGGTAGGAATTCATGGTAAGTTCTCAGAATGGAGAGGGGTAACTAGTGGTGTTCCCCAAGGGTCAGTCCTCGGACCAATCCTATTCAACTTATTCATAAATGATCTGGAGAAAGGGGTAAACAGGTGGCAAAGTTTGCAGATGATACTAAACTGCTCAAGATAGTTAAGACCAAAGCAGACTGTGACGAACTTCAAAAAGATCTCACAAAACAAAGTGATTGGGCAACAAAATGGCAAATGAAATTTAATGTGGATAAATGTAAAGTAATGCACATTGGAAAAAATAACCCCAACTATACATACAATATGATGGGGGCTAATTTAGCTACAAGAAGTCAGGAAAAAGATCTTGGAATCATCGTGGATAGTTCTTTGAAGATGTCCACGCAATGTGCTGAGGCGGTCCAAAAAGCAAACAGGATGTTAGGAATCACTAAAAAGGGGATAGAGAATAAGACAGAGAATATATTATTGCCCTTATATAAATCGATGGTATGCCCACATCTCGAATACTGTGTACAGATGTGGTCTTCTCACCTCAAAAAAGATATACTGGCATTAGAAAAGGTTCAGAAAAGGGCAACTAAAATGATTAGGGGTTTGGAATGGGTCCCATATGAGGAGAGATTAAAGAGGCTAGGACTCTTCAGCTTGGAAAAGAGGAGACTAAGGGGGGATATGATAGAGGTATATAAAATCATGAGTGATGTGGAGAAAGTGGATAAGGAAAAGTTATTTACTTATTCCCATAATACAAGAACTAGGGGTCACCAAATGAAATTAATAGGCAGTAGGTTTAAAACAAATAAAAGGAAGTTCTTCACACAGCGCACCGTCAACCTGTGGAACTCCTTGCCTGAGGAGGTTGTGAAGGCTAGGACTATAACAGCGTTTAAAAGAGAACTGGATAAATTCATGGTGGTTAAGTCCATTAATGGCTATTAGCCAGGATGGGTAAGGAATGGTGTCCCTAGCCTCTGTTTGTCAGAGGGTGGAGATGGATGGCAGGAGATTTCCAGCAAAGATAAGGAGGTGTTAGTACCATTATACAAGGCACTGGTGAGACCTCATCTGGAATGCTGTGTGCAGTTCTGGTCTCCCATGTTTAAGAAGGATGAATTCAAACTGGAACAGGTTCAAAGACGGGCTACTAGGATGATCCGAGGAATGGAAAACCTGTCTTATGAAAGGAGACTGAAAGAGCTTGGCTTGTTTAGCCTAACCAAAAGAAGGTTGAGGGGGGATATGATTGCTCTTTATAAATATATCAGAGGGATTAATATTAGGGAGGGAGAGGAATTATTTAAGCTTAGTAACAATGTGGACACAAGAACAAATGGCTATAAACTGGACACTAGGAAGTTTAGACTTGAAATTAGACGAAGGTTTCTAACCATTAGAGGAGTGAAGGTCTGGAACAGCCTTCCAAGGGGAGTAGTGGGGGCAAAAGACATATCTGGCTTTAAGACTAAGCTTGATAAATTTATGGAGGGGATGGTATGATGGGATAGCCCAGGGGTCAGCAACCGGTGGCTTGCGGCTCGCCAGGGTAAGCACCCTGGCGGGCCGGCCCGGTTTGTTTATCTGCCACGTCGGCAAGTTCGGCCGATCGCGGCTCCCACTGGCCGCGGTTCGCGGTCCCACTGGCCGCGGTTCGCGGTCCCAGGCCAATGCGGGAGGCAGGAAGCCGCGGCCAGAACATCCCTCGGCTCGCGCCGCTTCCTGCCTCCCGCATTGGCCAGTGGGAGCCGCGATCGGCCGAACTTGCCGACGCGGCAGATAAACAAACCGGGCCGGCCCGCCAGGGTGCTTACCCTGGCGAGCCGCGAGCCACCGGTTGCCGACCCCTGGGAGAGCCTAATTTTGGCAATTAATTTGGCAATTGATCTTTGATTATCAGCAGGTAAGTATGCCCAGTGGTCTGTGATAGGATGTTAGATGGGTTGGGATCTGAGTTACTACAGAGAATTCTTTCCTGGGTGCTGGCTGGTGAGTCTTGCCCACATGCTCAGGGTTTAACTGATCGCCATATTTGGGGTTGGGAAGGAATTTTCCTCCAGGGCAGATTGGCAGAGGCCCTGGAGGTTTTTTGCCTTCCTCTGCAGCATGGGTCACGGGTCACTTTCTGGAGGATTCTCTGCAGCTTGAGGTCTTCAAACCGCAATTTGGGGACTTCGATAACTCAGACATAGGCTAGGGGTTTGTTATAGAAGTGGATGGGTGGGATTCTGTGGCCTGCATTGTGCACGAGGTCAGACTAAATGATCATAATGATCCCTTCTGACCTTAAAGTCTATGAGTCTATGAGCAGAGAGATCACTTGATCATTGCCTGTTAGGTCCACTCCCTCTGGGGCACCTGGCATTGGCCACTGTCGGTAGACAGGATACTGGGCTAGATGGACCTTTGGTCTGACCCGGTACGGCCGTTCTTATGTTCTTATGATGAAAAAGGAATTGATTGAAAGTCTGTTAGATAAAAATAGATCCTGAAAAAAGTAGATGAACTGAGAGAATAACTGAACATCTATTGAATGAATAGCATTCAAAGATGCCTAATGGCCAAGTGAGGACCACTGAAACCCCCCTTGTGGATAAACTTGGTGAAGAGGTATAGGCACACTGAATCTAAGGAGCACTACGAGCTGAAGAGAAGCAAAAGATAGAAGAGCAAGAGTGCAGCCTTGTCTTATAGCCAAGTAGAGGAAAAGTTGAGTCTCTGAAGTGACACAATTTACTGTTGAGTGGTTTCTTTGGTTCTCGTTAATAACCATACATCTGGTGTTACCTTCACAAAGTAAGGAAGAGTGGCATGTACAAGCTCACAAACGTTAATATGTTGGTAATTTATAGTTTAGTATTATAGTTAGTAAGTACTTGGTAATATTCTGTTATGTTTATGTTTGGCTATATTTTTTGGGGTATCCCTTATAAGGTTCTAAAAACTTAAAATGAACCTTTTGGTCTTGGTTTGCCTCTGCCGCTCCTCACCCTTAGCATAGCCTAGCCCAGGTCTCTGTAGTAGCAATAATACAAGGCAAAACCACCTTAATCTTGGGATAACAATGCATGGGGGTGTGCACTGCTCATTTAATATGGATATGCAAAACCTGTAACAAGTTTAAAGAGTCAGGTGGAGAAAGAGGAGGGAGCTGGGCCAAGCTCCTCCCCAGTCTTCCTGGCCTTTGTGACCTGTCTCTTCCCTACCATGCCCCAGGCCTGCCACATGAGCTCTTCCAGTTCCTGGGAAGGGTGGGGGATGAGTGAAGCTCCCAACCATCCCTCAGGACCCAGTACATGGCCCCAGCAGTTCATCTCTTCCCTTCTAGAGGCACCATATGGGGCAGAAGCTACCCCAATAATTTCTGGAATGGAGTGGGAAAGAGAGAGAGCTGGGCTGGGTTCCACCCATCAGATCATCTTCCATGGCTAGGATGTGGATCAAATGTTTAATTCCTCCATCTGGTATAATAGCCTCCCCTGCTGCTAGCTGATTTAGTTAGTCCTAGCTCAAGGTAGCAGCAGTCTGTTTTGCAATGCTGAAGATTCAGGGTTCATACTCTAAAGAGGATGCATAATGGAGGCTACAGTTGCTCATAATATAATTTGTTTTAACTTGCTTTATAAAAATATAACCTGTACTTACTAGGAAATTATTCTAAAAAATTCCAGTGTTAAAAGAACATTATTTAGGTTGCAAAATCAAGCACTTGAAAGTTAGAAAATGTAGCCCGTGCAACCTTAATGAGTGTATGCATTATGGTACAGTCTTTAATTACGTGATCACATACTATTTTTGTCACAGGACCCCTACTTCATTCAGTGCACAGGATGGATGTCTGGGGGGGCAGAATTAAGGCTGCATGGGCAACTGTAAATCTGGCATTTTCCAAGTTTCAAATATTTGAGCAAATTAAATAATGTTTACCTTTTTACAGATTTTTTTTTTAGGAAGCCTATTTTGTAGTTAAATAGAATTGTAATTTTTTAGAGAAAAGGGTAGCTCTTCAAAGCAGGGCTCTGCTTCATTGTGAAAAATGGAAAGCATACATAATATTCGTTTTGCACAGATTAAAGCAATATAAATGGCTTTGTATAGCATGGCAAAATCTTTAAAGAAAGTTTATGTAAGATCAACTTTATGTGGCATCGTGGAAAATGTGGCAGCATTCCAGACTTCACAATACATTCTTTCTCAAATACGCCACACTCTTATTGTGCCAAAGAAATTTTTGTTAGCAAGCATAGTCTTTTGAGAGAGAGAGAGAGACCCTAAAGACATCTAAAGAAGTAGTTTTTTACCCATGAAAGCTTATGTCCAAAAAAACCCTGTTTGTCTTTAAGGTGCCACCGGACTCCTCATTGTTTTTGTGGATACAGACTAACATGGCTACCCCTCTGATACAGGAATCAGAAGAATCTCTCTTCAAAATGGACTAGACTTCCTCTTGATTGGTTGAATGTTTATTCTGACCTTCTTCTTACTGATCTTCAGCCCTTCTTTCCCACCACCACTTCCCTCTGTCATTCTCTTCTTCATCTTCCCCTTTCTCTCCTTCTTATTCCTTCAGCCTGTCTCTGTTCTTCTTTCTCCCCACCCTCTTGCTCATGTTTATTCTTTCTCCTACCTGCTATTTTCTGTTTCCTTATTTCTGCCCTATGGTTTTTATTTTAAATATTTCAATGTTAATAATAGCTAGGGCCCTACCAAATTCACAGCCATGAAAAACGCATCATGGACCATGAAATCTGGTCTTTTGTGTGCTTTTGTGCTACACTATACAGATTTCACAGGGAAGACCAGTGTTTCTCAAATTGAGGGTCCTGAATCAAAAGGGAGTTGCAGGGGGGTTGCAAGGTTATTTTCATAGAATCATAGACTTTAAGGTCAGAAGGGACTATTATGATCATCTAGTCTGACCTCCTGCACGATGCAGGCCACAGAATCTCATCCACCCACTCCTTTTTGCCACCCTTATTTTTTGCACTGCTGTCAGAGCTGGGCTCCTGGCCAGCAGCTGCCTCTCTCCAGCTGCCCAGCTCTGAAGGCAGTGCCGCTGCCTGCAGCAGTGCAGAAGTAAGGGTAGATGTACTGCAGCTCCCCTACAATAACCTTGTGACACCCCCCCCCAACTCCTTTTTGGGTCAGGACTCCTACAGTTACAACAACGGGAGATTTAAATAGCTGAAATAATGAAATTTATGATTTTTAAAATCCCATGACCGTGAAATTGACCAAAATGGACTGTGAATTTGGTAGGGCCCTATTAATAACTAATACAATTTTTAAAATCCATAAAATACCACCAAGTAAATGTATAATTCTTTTTGGAAGTGCTTTGAGAATTGCACTTAAGTGCTACACATGGAAGAAGAATTAATATTATGCACCAAAAGCTATTTGAAGGAAATCAGTCATGGGTAAAATCAGTGGCTAAATACTTTAAATTTGAAAGTGTCAACCTATGTTAAGGCCTAACTTTATTATAATTGTAAAAATAATTAAAATTAAATGCAAAAATAATACTAAGCAGTACATTTGCCAAGTTTTAAAGAAAGTTTCACCAGTTCATAGTTTGTCATTGGCTAAGCATCTGCAGCAAGAGTCTGTAGAAGTGCTCAACCAGCTTTTGGCAGTAATAACTTTTTATGGGGCAGAGAGAATATTTATTTCATCTCAGTTTGTTCAACTAGTTCAGTTAAATATCTACTTCATTCAAAGTTAAGAAATCAATTGGATGTTGAAAAAGCAGAAAGCTTGTTTTCTTCTTCTTCCAATCTGTGAATAAAAAACTAGGTGTATGAGTATGAAATTTACTAGTTCTAAAATCTTGAAGGACTTGGTGATCAGAAACAGTTAATTCACAAACTACAAATACTACTTTCCTTTTTTAGTTTTAAATGCAAAACATGTTTTGATAAACTTTCTTAAAACTACAATACCCACCTGCTGAAGTGAAAAAACAGATTGACAGAGCCAGAAGAGTACCCAGAAGTCACCTACTACAGGACAGGCCTAAAAAAGAAAATAACAGAACGCCACTAGCCATCACCTACAGCCCCCAACTAAAACCTCTCCAGCGCATCATCAAAGATCTACAACCTATCCTTAAAGATGATCCCTCACTCTCACAGATCTTGGGAGACAAGCCAGTCCTCGCTTACAGACAGCCTCCCAACCTGAAGCAAATACTCACCAGCAACCGCACACCATACAACATAAACACTAACCCAGGAACCTATCCTTGGAACAAAGCCCGATGCCAGCTCTGTCCACATATCCATTCAAGTGACACCATCATAGGACCTAATCACATCAGACACGCCATCAGGGGCTCGTACACCTGCACATCTATCAACGTGATATATGCCATCATGTGCCAGCAATGCCCCTCTGCCATGTACATTGGCCAAACCGGACAGTCTCTACGCAAAAGAATAAATGGACACAAATCTGACATCAGGAATCATAACATTCAAAAACCAGTGGGAGAACACTTCAACCTCTCTAACCACTCAGTGACAGACTTGAAGGTGGCAATTTTGCAACAAAAAAACTTCAAAAACAGACTCCAAAGAGAAACTGCTGAACTCGAATTAATATGCAAATTAGATACAATTAACTCTGGCCTAAACAAAGACTGGGAATGGTTGGGTCATTACACTAATTGAATCTATTTCCCTATGTTAAGTTCTCCTCACACCTTCTATTGGCCATCTTAATTATCACTTCAAAAAGTTTTTTTTTCCTCCTGCTGATAAGAGCTCATCTCAATTGATTAGACTTTTCCTGTTGTTATGCATACTTCCACCTTTTCATGTTCTCTGTATGTATAAATATCTCCTGTCTGTGTGTTCCATTCTATGCATCCGAAGAAGTGAGCTGTAGCTCACGAAAGCTCATGCTACAATAAATTTGTTAGTCTTTAAGGTGCCACAAGTACTCCTGTTCTTTTTGCGGATACAGACTAACACGGCTGCTACTCTGAAACCTTTGTTTCTTATGTTTCTCCTTCGTGTGATTGCACATGTCCGTTCCACTTTGTGTGTGTGTGTGTGTGTGCACGCACCAGTGCAGTTGTTGGAGATTTTCCCCTGAGTGGTACCTGTCAGGGTGATACATGTGCCCTCTGCTGACTTGTGCTGCCTGATGGTATAAAGGGCAGAGCCACCCCTGACACCCCTCAGTTCCTTCTAGTCTCCTGTGACAGTTGTTGGTATGTCCTCTTGCCTTTGCAAGCTTTCCCAATTTGGCTATTTTGTACCTAGTTGGGTACTTGGTTAGCCATAGTTTTAATGTTTGGTAGTTTTTAGTACTAAGTTTGCTTTGTAGAGTGTTATGTACTCTGATTCCCCTTGTTGCATTCTGGTACCAGGGCATACTTTCATCACCGAGCTTCAAGCCCTGTCATTCCTGCAAAAAGCCAATGCCGGTAAGTGATCTGCACTCCAGTTGCCTAAAGTATTTCAGGGAGTCACACATCCAGGATCAGTGTCAAAGTTTTAGAACTTTAAACCAAGGACCACAAATGATAGGGCATCCAGACTTAATTTTTTACTGATGAAGTCAGTACTGTGCTCTCCCTCAGAGCCTTCTTGCTTAGAACAGCTGTCGAGAACATCGGCTGCAATCTGGAGCACTCCTCCTGTGTTGGCTGCATCCTTGCACCACTCTCCTTTCCTGGTACTGAGGAAGACACACAGCAAGTTTTTCTTGAAGTACTCAGCATCCAGAAGAGAGATATCCTTGGCACTGAGTTCAGTAAGCATGTGGACAAAGGAAATAGAGTGTACTTGAAGTTGGGGCACTCTGTGAGACAGTCATCTATTCGGGTGGGACTGTCAACTCTGGTGCCAGCACAGGCACTATTGAGACCAGCCCCTGAAGTAGCACCATCAAGCACAGTAGGGCTGTTTGTGTTGTCCCACTAGCAAGTGGCTATCCCAGGGCTGTGAACTCCGGAAGATTATGCTGTGGTGAGGGATTTATTGAGTTTATTAGTACTGGTTTTGTCAGCAGTTCCATCCTCAGCAACCACACCCCTATCCTACTTTTACGCCTTGCCAACAGGACCTACTGAAGAAAAAGAGCAGCGCTTATAGAAGAAGAAAGTAGAGAAGATTGTTAGCTTGTCTCCAGACACTTCTGTGCCTCCCCACAAGACTCTTATAGGATGTCTGGGCAGATCTTTCTCACCCTTTGTTTCTCTCCATTCTCTGGCTCTGTTGATCTCTGCATTGAGATCCATACCAGATAAGAGGTCTGGTCCATCCTTAGAAGAGGATAGAGGAAGAATCAGGAGACCTGCTTTGTCCCATTTTGTGCCATCCTACCCTTTCACTCCTCCTCGCATGGGTACCTATCCAATCCCAGCTACTGGAGAGACTGGCAGCTATGGTCTTCATGATCCTATTGGTTTCCACCAGAACAGTTTTTTGATTATCCTCCTCATGGATGGAGAGGTGAAGTTTCCTCTAGTAAGGATTCAGTGGCTTATCATTCATCTCAACTGGTTCCTCCGGATCTGTTAGTGCCGACAGTGGTACTGGACACCACTCTTAGAAAACAGGCAGGAGGAAATGGATCCTCTTTTTGAACAGGAGACACTAGACACAGTCCTTGATCTGGACTTGTCACTTGACGCGCATATGGGTGTGTCTTACACCTCCTCCCCTTGTGAGGATGCTCTGCAGTTCCATGACTTTGTGGCAGGATGGATTGATTTAAATCAAGGCGATTTAAATCTCCAAGTGGAAAGCTTCAATTTAAATAATTGATTTTAATCAGCCTTTCCATTTGTAGTCAAGTTATTTTCTAAAAAAAAGTACATTCTTATTGGTTGATACAACCATAAAAACATGTTGATTTACAGCTAAGTAGAGCCTTTACACTAGATTTGTTACATCTTTTTGCTACCTAGGAGGGTACACTATCGCTATTGTACATATTTAGTATGTTAGAAAATGGTGAATACTATATAGCTGACATACTAGATTTTTTTTTTGCTTAATATTAGTGTCAAGCTTCATTAGGATGGTAATTTCAGTTTAATCAAATCCATAAAACAGCATCTATTTTTTTAATTAAAACAACCTTAAATGTTTTGGATACATATACTTCTGTTTCAAAATATGTTTCAAATTTACAGCTACTTTATTTATTAAATAGGGGGATTAACTATAGTTAGTGAATTAAACTATTATTTCAGCCTGGGAAAATTTTCAGATATGCCTGAGTGAAAGTGATTGGAACTTAAGTGCCTTCTTGTCTATGTCCCTTCAAAATAAGACAGTCTCCTAAGGGTATGTTTGCACTAGAAATGCTACAGTGACACTGCTGCAGTGCTGCAGCTGTGTTGATGTAGCACTGTAGCATAGATACTCAGTACAGCGATAGAGGGGATTCTTCTGTTGCTGTGGTAAATCCACCTCTCTACAATGAGGTGCAGACCTGCTTAGTTACATTGCCTAGGATGTAAAATTTTTCATAGCCCTGAGTGGTGTAGTTAAGATGACCTAACTTTGTAGGGAAAACCAGCCCTAAACTACTTAGGCTGTCCTTCAAACTTTTCAGATTAATAGATCTCTCCCTTCTCATTCATAGACTGGAAGAGAAAGACACGTTTTCCTACTTTTTCATTTCCCAGTCAATTTCTCAACTTTGAATGAATTACTCAAAATGAAGAAAGTACTCTTGCTATGCCTGCAGAAGAGGCTACTGCTGTCAAAAGCTGATTTAGCACTTCAACAAGCTCTGGTTCCAGGCGCTTAGTGAGTGACCTCCACTGGTGTGACTTTCTTTAAAACATCAACTAAATACTCCTTGAATGGTTCACCTCCAGCTCTGAAATTTATTATGGCTGGCAAGATTGATGGGTGATTACTAGATTCCTATGTCATAGCAGCATCTTCTTCAGCACTTAGGGATCCACTGTGGTATTTTTGTTGAGAATATTGGCAAGAAAATGAGGTGGAGTAAATGCTTAATCCACCTGCTTCTTAACTGCCTGCAATTTAACTTTGTTGCTGGGTATTTCTTTCTTCAATGTTTCTTGAAATTGTCCCCAGATTTCTTCAGCAATACAGCAGCAATCTTTCTGCTGTTTGTCCAAGGCTATGGAAATAGGTTTCAGTGTATTTAGCATGTCTCTAACATTTCTCTTTAGTCTAATGTTAACTACTTTGGCAGTGATTGTTCCATCTATTTTGTCATGAATTTCTTTCAAATTGTCATCAGAATAGGTCAGTTCTTAATAAATAGCTCAAAATAGTCAACCACTGAATTCCATCATATATTATGCGGAAGAATTAGTTTGGATCCTGCTGCTCACTGCAGTGAAGCTGAAGCAATGTAGTTGTTACAAAAGTATCTTGCAAATTCAGCATCATTTTCCTTTATTCCTGGAGTTGTACATAAGTCTTTGGCTAAAAGATGCATCAAATGAGCTCTGTACCCATATGTAGGGCCCTACCAAATTCACCGTCAATTTCACGGTCATAGGATTTTAAAAATAATAAATTTCATGATTTCAGCAATTTAAACCTGAAATTTTACATTGTTGTAATTGTAGGAGTCCTGACCCAAAAAGGAGTTGTGGGGATGTCGCAAGGTTATTGCATGGGGGGGGGGGTTGCGGTACTGTTGTTACTCTTACTTCTGTGCTGCTACAGGTGGCGGCACTGCCTTCAGAGCTGGAGAGAGTGACTGCTGGCTGGGATCCCAGCTCTGAAGGCAGAGCTGTCGCCAGCAGCAGTGCAGAAGTAAGGATGGCATGGTATGGTATGGGTCCTCAGTCAGCAGCTACCACTCTCCAGATGCCCAGCTCTAAAGGCAGCAGCACAAAAGTAAGGGTGGCATGGTATGGTATTACCACCCTTACTTCTGTGCTGCTACTGGTGGGGCACTGCCTTCAGAGGTGGGCACCTGGCCAACAGCCACTGCTCTCTGGTCACCCAGCTCTGAAGGCAGTAAGGGTGGCAATACGATGACCCTACTAAAATAACCTTGTGATCCCCCTGCAACTCCCTTTTGGGTCAGGACCCCCAGTTTGAGAAACGCTGGTCTCCCCCATGAAATCTGTATAGTATAGAGTAAAAGCACACAAAAGACCAGATTTCATGGGAGGAGACTAGAGTTCCAGGTCCGTGACACATTTTTCATGGCCATGAATTTGGTAGGGCCCTACCTATATGTTATAATTTTCTGGTTCCCTTAATTATTTTCTTCAATGTCTCTTCTCATCTTTGCTACATTTGTGTTTGGCAAAGCGACGCTCAACTCTTGAATTTTTGTTTAAAGTTTGTTATAGCTTTTTACTACTACTTCTTTTAACCCTCATATTGAGCCAAAAATCACCTGACTACTTCTGTACTGGAATCTTGGAGGTCCCTATTATGTCAAAATTTGAACACCCCTCCCCCCATAGGATGCATTTAAAATTGACTTTATTGTAACCAGTGAACTATAAAACTATGAACATGTTAAAACTTTCCTGGATTCAGAAGCTACACACTATATAGGTGTTGGGTTCTAAATGACCCCACGTTTAGACAACAAAAATAGCAATAATATAAAAGGCACAAACACAGCAAAGTGGCAGTAAATGTCCCACCAATATGAACAAATGGAGCAAATAGGTGACAGGTTCTGAACATACAAAGTTTTTACACTTTGCATATTTCTGATGTGTTTTTCTGTCTTGTTTTCTGGCATAAATGTAACATCTTCCCTGTTTCTTAGGTTCTGGATAAGTATCCAGCACACTGACTAAATACTGCTTCTCTAGAAGTCTGAGGCAAGGCTGTAGTGTTTCATTTCTGCACTAGTGGTTTCACCATTTCTGTATCTAACTCCCTGAGAAACATCCATCAGTTACTCAAAGATTTATAATGCCACTTACGATCTAACAAAATCTAAACAATACATGCATTCAGACATGCATTGTGTATGTGCAATGCAACAGCGACTATTTCCCCCAGCAGCAGTGAATCTTTGCCCCAACAACAGAATCTGTCAAATGAGGGCTTGCCAGAAAATGTCTGACAATTGTGGCTTCCCCAGAAACTCTTCCTAGCAAGTGTAGGCATCCCAGAAAATTAATTTGACAATGTTATCTTCAAAGAAACTCAGTTTGCTGGACAATTGTGATGATACATGAGGCAAATGTTACTTGGGTTTCTAAGAGATACCCAAGACCCTTTGGTGCATTTTTGTGTAACAAAAACCACTGAAACTGTGACAATAAAATCAGTGCGAAAGATTCATACAGTCATGTCATAACTGCTGTTTCAAAATAAAAACAATCTGATGTTGGAATACCTGCATAATTAATTTGAGGTCTAATTGACCCCAATACCAGTTGAGTGACTTTTTTCAGTACGCTAAAATCACAACAGGTATGTAGACAAAACCAAACCTAAGAGGTTGCCCTTATTGCTTGAGACTATTTAAAGAAGAGTGAATGGTTTGCCTATCATGTTTTATTTATGGTTTTGTACATGTTTGGAGTCCAAGAGACCCCCAAATATCTTGAAAGTGCAGTAACTTCATTTTCCCTATTTACTAACATTGAGGGGTCTAACCGACCCCATTACCCTTTTAGTAGCTTTTCTTTGTTACACAAAAATGACAACAGGTAGGATGGTAAAAACAATGACCGCATCCTAATTTGAGAATACTTAATGTATGAAGAGGAACAGATTTAGCATGAAAATTATTTACATTATTGTTCATATTGGGGTCAAGCCCCAAAACGTTAAGAGGTTTAAGTATCCTGCTGTATGGCATTCCCTGATGTATCACTTCTGTAAGTAATATATCTGTAAGATCAACAGCCCCATCTTCTGTTGTCACTTAAACACTTATTACTGGATCATTGTGTACATTTTTCCACCCAGCAAGAGTCAGGTTAACACATTTCCCATCAATTTTTTTTTGTACGCTATTACATTTCCTTCTTATAAACTGTCTCCAGCAACGTTTGCTCTGCCGGGTATAGTGTAGCCTGGGTTGTAATGATTGAACCATGTCAATGAACTGTTTGTTCTGGACAAGATGAAAGGGAGAATGTGTTGCATAAATGAACCAAGCAATCTTTGCATCTATGGAGTCTTGCTGGAATTTGCTTGTCCTGATGGGAAATTCATGCATGCTTTTATTGGCTGATGAAGAAAATCTTTTTTGTTTTTGTTTTTATATAGGTAATTTGTTGTTTGACGTGTAATTGCAACACTGATGGTGGTACCAACAGATCACAATGAAATTGTAGACATTGCATATGATGAACATTCATAACCCCTTATGTCTAACCTGGACTCGAAACAAAATGGTAAAAATCTCAGAGCAAGTCTACACTCAAGTGCTACATTGGCACAGCTGCATTAGTTGAAGATGTGCTATGCCGACAGAAGAGCGCATCCCCGTTGGCATAATTACACCACCTTCACAAGAGGCAGAAGCTATATTGGCGGGAGAGTGACTCCTGCTGACACAGCACCAGTGTGGACAGTGTTTAGGTTGATGTAACTTATGTTGCTTGGGGGTGTGTGTCTTTTTCACACCTCTGAGCAGCGTAGGTTACATTGACTTAAGCGGTAGTGTAGACCAGTCCTCACTTTCACTCACTATTACTCAGTGCACTGCTTTAAAAATATAAGATTGTACTCCTACTGCAGCTGTTTGTACCACTGTTTAAATGATATAATTTATTCTAAACCCAGTTTTATAGAGAAAATAATTAGTCATAAGGATGGTCTAAATCTATTTAAACACTTATCTCTAGCAACATACCCAACAGCTTGAGAAAAATGTTTTTAAATGTTAAAATTCATAAGTGCCTAATACATCTTTACTTTTAAACAGGAAATCTTCACCTAGGATGTTTAATTATATTGAGCAATAAAAAAGTCATTTCAGAAGTCCTGCAATAACAGTAAAAATGTAATTGATAAATACTCCCACAACAAACTAACATACCAATTAGATTTTCAACACAAACATTCTGAAATTCATAAGTAATGAATCCACCCAAAACATAACTTTATGAAAATAATCCAAGTTATAATTTCATAGCATAGTAAAACATGGTAGATAGCCCATAAGAATGATGCAAAAATAAGTTTCCTACCTGTTGATCAAGGTAGTTCAGACATGTCCATGTCATCTTACACACTCATTGCCTTCTGAAGAGCATTTTTCATAACGTTTCATTCTGATAAAAAAATGTTTTTTTTAAATCTGATTTTAGATTTAAGAAATTAGAACAGGTACGCTTGAAAATTCCTGTTTTGGATGTTAACTCTAGCCTCTAATTTCTTTGCTCCCCACTCTCAATTTTAAAGAATGTGTATTTTCATATTGTTGTCTAGCACAGTCATCAAAAATACCTGCAGTTCATTTTGGTGGGGCACAATTTCCAATCAGGGCTGCCTAGAGGATTCAGGGGGCCTGGGGCAGGGCCAGTTCTTTGGCGGCAATTCAGCAGCGGGTCCCTCTCGGCGGCGGCGGTAGAGCAGTCTAAGTGCTGCTGAATGGGTCTTTTTTTTTTTCTTTTTTTTTCCGCTGCTTGCGGCGGCACTTGTATTCACCAGGCGGCGCTCCGAGGCTTCGGCAGCACTTCAGCGGCAGGTCCTTCACTCGCTCCAAGTCTTGCGCTGCACTGATGGACCCGCCACCAAAGACCCGGAGCGAGTGACGGGCCCGCTGCCAAAGTGCCACCGAAAACCCGGAGCGGCTTGCGGGGCCTGGGGCAAATTGCCCCACTTGTCCCCCCCTCTGGGTGGCCCTGTTTCCAATACAAAGTTCTCCTGTGTGGAGTGTTGTCAATACCAAAATTTTTTTTTTCTTTTTTTTCAAAGTACCTTTTGGTAGTAGTGGTGCACCTAAGAAAACACGATATTTTTGTTTACATGCCTTTGGACAATTGGCTGTTGAATGTGGCTGTGTGCGAGTCCTGTTACTTCACTTTGAGGTAACAGTCCCCCTCTTCTCAAGTGTGGGTTACTTCTCAAGAAGTCAAATCTCTCCCAACACAGAGGTTTATAGGATCCATACTGGTCTCCGTAGCAGGGAGAGCTTTCCTTGCAGAAAACGTGTTTCTAAAAATAGAACAAGTAGATTCAGATTTGTGAAATCATCAGTAAGGTGGTCCTCTTCCTGGGTCTCCTGGGGTTGATGGCAGCTACCACTTATGTTACTCCTTTTGTTCATCTCAGAATTTGGGCAGTACAGCACATGTTTTTCTGTGTTTTTCACCATGCCTCATGAGTTTCTGGGTTGGCTGAGGCAGTGGATGAACAGATCAAATGTTTGCCAAGATGTTCTATTCAATCTCCCTTTGCCATCGGTGATGCTAACATCAGATGCATCCAACATTGGATGGTGAGATTGTTTGTCTCAATTTACAATTGGGTCACTGGACTTTCCAAATAAAGAACTTGCTTGTCACTGTATTGACATTAAGAGCCATTCAGATCTCCTTCACCTGTCAGACACATGGTGCCTTTTGCTGTCTCTGGATATTTTGTAACCACAACAAAGCAGATCCAGATCCATCCAGATCCACAGTCTCTTCATCTGACCGTGAAGGGCCATTGGACTTTGACTAGTCTTGAGCAGTCATGTTCTTCTTTGGTGTAGAATATACTGCTCAGTTCTAGAAAACTATCTACAAGAGAGTCAAGTATCAGAGGGGTAGCCATGTTAGTCTGGATCTGTAAAAGCAGCAAAGAGTCCTGAGGCACCTTATAGACTACAAGAGAGTGTTATCAGTTAAAATGGAATACATTTGTTGCTTGGATGAAGGGAAAATCTGACTCTCTGGTGGGAGCTTCCATACCTCTTATTCTTCAGACTTTAAGGACATTAAATATTGAAGGGTTGTCTAATTCTTGTTTAAGAGTTCACCTGGCTGCTATTTCAGTTTACCATGTTTTTGGTCAATGGTAGATCACTATTTGTACATGACTCTGTGAAAAGGTTTATGAATGGGTTATTTAACATATCTCCTTCTTTTAGGGATCCTGTCCCAATTTGGGATCTTAATTTGGTATTATTTATGAGTATTAGGTCACCCTTTAGATTCCATGATGGAGTGCTATTTTATTTATCTGTTAAACTGGCATACATCACTGCTATTATGTCAGTCAGAAAGGTGAGTGAATTACACACCCTGATGACCCACCACTTACTAATTTTTGGAAAGATAAAGTGGTCCTCAGACCCGAACCCAGGTTTTTATCAAAAATAGTTTGTTTCACATCAGACAATTGATTTACTGTTTTCTTTCCAAGACCTCATGCTAATAAAGCAGTCTCTGTGTACATACTTTTAGATGATAGGTTGGCTCTTCCAGACTACTTAAATACACCTACAAGTTTTAGGAAGTCACCTAGACCGTTTCTTATGCTAAAAATCACAGGTCCTAGTGTGTTCACTCGTACTGTTTCTGGATGGGTTAAACAATGCATTGTGCAATATTATGAGTTAGCTGAAATTCCTGAACTGCCAATTGAATGGCCTTATTCTTCAAGTGCTGGAAACATCATTAGCTTCACTCAAAGATATCTTATTAGGGAAGTATGCAAGGCTACTACTTGGAAGTCGGTGCACATGTTCGCTAAATATTATGTGCTGGATCGTGCTGCTATAGCAGATGCCAAATATGGCAGAGCAGTGTTGCAATCACTATTTAATTAGGACTCTGTTCCCAACTCTGGGATTTTTTAGTACTGCCCTCAAAGCATTTGAAGACACTGAGAGGAAGAGTAGGAGAGGACACAGGTATACTCCAGCAAGCACAGTTTGCAGAAGGTTCTAACATAAATCACCACCAGGCAGCACAGTATCTGTAAGTGTTAATATTCAGAGTTATCTCAAAGAACTCAAGTTACAAGTAAGTAACCTTCATTTATGCCCAGTCTGCAGTTTTGTAGCTTCAGATTGCAGATCTCTATCAGAACTTTTTTTCTTAGGGAGACTTGCAAGTTGTCTGTCCCGTCTTTGACAAAACCTTGGGCTTTTCTGGAAAAGTAGATTCTAGTGAAGACCCCTTATATGAGGGTGGCAAGGTGGAATGTGTTCTAACTATTCTAATGGTGACACAGTGCCTCAGGTAAATGGCTTGCATTAGCTATCTTCCCTTTCACCACCGCAAAAAAGCTAAGATGTGGAAGTCTATCGGGGAGACATACCTAAAATTTGGGCAATGCAATGCAGAGCAGTGCAATACCTAAGTCCCCTTGTGTCTAGTCAATTTCACTGTTTCCCCTACCTAGTTAGTTTTCCAGCTGGATTCCTATGGATGTCATGATTACAGCGCTAGCTGTACCTTTGTTCCGTTTGTTTCCCTGAGTGCACTCCCTCAAGTGTTCAGCCTCCTGTCTTTAATTGTTCCAGGTTGGATTTTTGCAGTTCTGCCAATCTTAAACACATATGTTGCAGTACCATGTGTATCAACTGTTCTTACTCAGTGGGTCCAACTGAGTTCAGGTTCCTGCGGTTCTTCCTGTCAGGAATCTGTGACCAGGACTGTTGATTTTAGCAGTGGGAAGAAAGCATAAGGGGAAAAAAAGGATTTTAAAACAACAAATTGGCTGCACGCATGTCTCTTACCTAATGGGTTATCATCCCTGATGGTAACCTAAGCAGACCTGACCGTCTTCAGACACCCCAGCAGGGTGTCTTATGTCTCTTTCAGGTTTCTCTGAACAACCACCCACCCTCTCTTGGGACATGGCTACACTTGCAGATGTATAGAGCTTTGAGTTAAACCAGCCTTCAGAGAGCGCAGTAGGGAAAGTGCTGCAGTCTGTCCACACTGACAGCTTCAAGCACACTGGCATGCCCACATTTAAGGCATTTGCAGCAGCATTGGGAGCGGTGCATTATGGGCAGCTATTCCAGCATGCAAGTGACTGCAAAGTGCTTTTGAAATGGGGGCGGGGGAGGTGGAGTGTGACAGAGAGTGTGTTGTGTGTATGTGGGGGGAGAGAGCGTGGGTTTTTGGGGAGCTGAGAGCATGTCAGCATGCTGTCTTGTAAGTTCAGACAGCAGCAGACCCCCTTTCCCTCCCCCCCGCCTCTCTCTCACACACAGCATTCCACAGTAATGGTTGCTTTGTCTTGGAGCAGATAAGCATGCCAGCTGTCAGAAACGGAGCTTTGAAAGGGCATATCCGCATTCCTGCAGCGATTCAAAAACAATGATAAGAGTGGCCACTTGACTTAAGGGAATTATGGGACGTTTCCGGAGGCCAATCAGAGCGCAGTAATGCAACACCTTGTTCACACTGACGCCCGGACGTTGTAGCCAAGGCACAGCAAACGTTATTCCACTCGCTGAGGTGGAGTACCAGCAGAGTTCTAGCTGAGGAGTCGGAGCGCTCTACATTTCTTGCCAGTGTGGACGGGTAGTGAGCTAGGGCATCCGGGGCTGCTTTAATGTGCTCTAACTCACAAGTGTAGCCAAGCCCTTGAGAGTGTCTTCGGGTATGGCTACACTTGCAGCTGTACAGCGCTGTGAGTTAAACCAGCCTTTGTACAGCTAAGTAGGGAAAGCGCTGTAGTCTGTCCACACTGACAGCTGACAGCACACTGTTGTGGCCACATTTGCAGCATTTGCAGCTGCATTGGGAGCGGTGCATTATGGGCAGCTATCCCAGCATTCATGTGGCTCCAATGTGCTTTTCAAAAGGGGGGGTGGTGGAGTGTGACAGGGAGCGTGGGGGGAGAGAGAGTGGGTTTTTGGAGTGCTGAGAGTGTGTCAGCATGTTGTCTTGTAAGTTCAGACCCCCCTGGCCCCACTGCTTCTCATTCATTCACTCAAAGAAAACAGCAAAATGTTTGCTTTTTCTCTGAAATGGAGCTTTGAATCAGCACTTCCGCATTCCTGCAGCCATCATAACAACGAGAAGAGTGGCCACTTGATAAGGGGATTATCACAGTGCAGTTAGTTAACTCCTCGTTCACACTGACACCTGGGAGTTGTAGCCAAGGCGCAGCAAACATTATTCCTTTCAGGGAGGTGGAGTACTAGCAGTGCTGTACGTGTCTTGCCAGTGTGGACGGGGAGTGAGGTACAGCGCTCTGGGAGGCTTTATTGCTCTGTAACTCACAAGTGAAGCCAATGCCTTACTTTTTAAATCTACAGTTTTTATTGCCTATGGTCAGTGGCTTCTTCCTGTCCTATTTGAAACTAGTTTTGCAGATTTACTGGAGAGGAGGCAAATCTTCAGTTAACAGTGCTGTCACTGTCCTTTAATAGCCTTCAAGTGTTTCTAAAGGGTGTGTGTGTGTGTGTGTTATCTTGACCCATTCTTTTTCCTTTCCATTTGTTTTCCTGATAGCACTACTTTTACTCTAAACCAATATATTCATATAGTAAACATCCCAATGACCACATCCACATGCAGTATTTATAAATTATTACAGAGCAGCTCCACACCTTTCACACAACAGAATGGGAGCCTTTCACACAACAACAGAGAAGGAAAAACAAAGGAAAATGTGATTGTAAAGCTACAACTATTAGGGGGAGGACTTAGAGACCTTTACAGCACCTGGAGCTGCTTTTAATTCTTTTGGGTTTTGACTACATTTTAAGTAGAGTGCTGTTTCTTTTAAAATGTATGTAAAGAAAACTTTATGCAGGTTGGCTTACATTTTACTTTCTTTTTTGTCAGTTTTATAACTTTTTAATGATGGGCATTTTTCTGAGGTGCCTCCCCTCCACATGCTATAAAAACTCCATAGCCCACCTGTGCCACAATAAGTTTTTCTGCATATAAAAGCCAGGACCAGCTCTAGGGGGTAGCAAGCAGGGCAATTGTTTGGGGTTCCATGCCACAGGGGACCCTGTGAAGCGCAGTTGCTTAGGGTCCAGGGTTCAGCCCCTGTGGGATGGTGGGGCTCTGGGGCTTCAGGCCTGGGCCCCAGCGAGTCTAATGTCAGTTCTGCTTGGTGGACCCCCAGAAACCTATTCATGGTCCCCCAAGGGGCTGTGGACCCCTAGTTGAGAACCGCCGTCATAGAGGATGAATTGCTTCTCCTTGAGGGAGCTAAGCTGAGGTACATTGATGTCTGCTAACAAGGTTTCACTTTGGGGATGCCAGGTCTTCCCTCCACCCTTTCCATATCTTGTTGGGGGAAAAGAGTGTTTTTTGGATTGTCGTCTCCCTCACTGACCCTTACTACTCTTCATTGTATACTGAGCAGCATTGGTTCATTTCAACACCATACCAAAAGTTTGCATTAAAGACTGATTGACTGACTACTTCTGGTGTTTTCACAGATTTTTGAGAGACCATTTTGATCATCTAATTTCTAGTATAACCTCATGCATAACACAGATCATAGAATGTCACCCACTAATTATTATATCAAGGCCTTAACTTCTGGCTGAGCTAAAGCTTATCTTTTAGGAAGACATCCATGTTGGGAGGGCCTCGGAAAGGAAAAGGTTGAGAACTCCTGCTCTGAGATGCAGATTTGTGTGACCAAATTGCACATTCTCCCAGTATCTATGGCACTTGTCCAATAAAGAATAACAATTATAGCACATTACAACATGTGAGAAATAAAGACTAGTAAAAAAAAAGTTAGTGGTCAGACAAAACTGAAATAAAATTGATGAAACATTCTTAATAAAGAACTTCAAAAATAATTTGTACATAATTTTTTTCATTAAAAAGCATATTTTGGCCAAAAATTATTTTTATTAAACATTTGACCAGTTCTAAAGCTAATATAATTTTATCCCATTTTCAGAGATCCAAGTATATTTTTGGTAACGTAGTTGGGATCTATTATATTGTAATAGAATTTCGGTATACATAATTTCTACTCAATGGGATCTAAAAATTCTATAAAATTCACATACAAGGTCTCCGAGAAGAAATAATTTATTCTCTTATCAAGTTTGCTAAGAAGTCACTTTTACTGTTCACAAATCATACAAGCATAGTGAGAACAAAAATAATCTGACAGAGGAAGGCACTTTGATGCCCGTCATTAAAAACTACAATTTTATAAAAGTGATAAAAAATGAAAAGACTCAAAGGGATAGAAAATCCACCAAATGCCTTGAAAGGTTGTTCCAAATGTTAATTACACTTTGTTAAAAACTTACACCTTAATTCTAGTATGAACTTTCATAGATTCCAAGCCTAGAAGGAACTGTCATCATTTAGTCTGACCTGCTGTATAATACAGGCCATAGAATTTCCTCAAAATAATTCCTAGGTCTTTTAGAAAAATATCCAATCTTGATTTTAAAGTTGCTGGTGATGGACAATCCACCATAAACTTTGGTAAACTATCCCAATGGTTAATTATCCTCACTGATTTAAAAAAAAAATTATACCTGTATTTCCCATCTGATTTATCTAGCTTCAACTTCTAGGCAATGAATCTTTTTAGAAGTTAGGACACCAGAACTGGAGGTGGTATGTCAGTAATGGTCTCACTAACGCCCTATGCAGAGGTAATACCACCCCTTTACTTTTCCTTGATATTCCCCTTGTTATACGTCCAAGAATCATGTTAGCTCCTTCTGTTATAGCAGGGGTTCTCAAACTTCATTGCACTGCAACCCCCTTCTGCCATCAAAAATTAGTACATGATCCCTGGAGGTAGGGACTGAAGCCTGAGCCTGCCTGAGCCCTGCTGCCCGGGCTGGAGGTGGGGGGAAGCAAAGCCCAAGGGATTCAGTCCCAGGCGGGAGGGCTATAACCTGAGCACTGCCACCCAGGGCTAAAGCTCTTGGTCTTTGGACCTGGGCAGTGGGACTCAAGCTTCAGCTCCAGGCACTGGGGCTCGGGCTTCAGCAAGTCTAATAATGCCAGTCCTGGCAACCCCATTAAAACCGGGTTGAGAACTGCTGTCTATAGCATTGCATTGGGAGTGCATGTTGAGTTGCTTGTCTACCATGATCTCTATATCTCTTTCAGAGATGTGGCTTTCTAGGATATAGTCCCCCATTCTGTTGTAATGGCCTGCATTCTTTGTTTCTAGACATATGAACTGGCATTGGTTGTATTAAAATGCATGTTGTTTTTATAGATCTCCCTGCAAAGATCTAGATTACTATGTATATATTACCTGTCTCCTGCATTGTTTACCACTCTAAGGCCTTGTCTACACTACAGGACTATTTCGAATCTACTTAATTCGAATTTGTGGATTCGACCTTATGAAGTCGAATTTGTGTATCCATACTAAATACACTAATTCGAACTTCTGAGTCCACATTCACGGGGCCGGCGTCGACTTTCGAAGCGGTGCACTGTGGGAAGCTATCCCACAGTTCCCGCAGTCCCCGCTGCCCATTGGAATGCTGGGATTTCCCCCCAATGCATGCTGGGGGAAAAAATGTGTCGAGGGTGGTTTTGGGTAACTGTCGTCATTGAACCGTCAATCACGCCCTCACTCCCTCCCTCCCTGAAAGCGCCTGCGGGCAATCTGTTCATGCACTTTTCTGGTCAGTGAAAGCGTGGACGCCACAGCACTGCAAGCATGGAGCCCGCTGCGATCCTCGCCGTTTTCTCCTCCTCGCACTTTATCGTCCACCTCTTCCACATTCAGCTGCTGAGAAATTGGGCTACTTTTCAATGGTTCTGCAAGCACTGGGGGACCATAGGGGACGTTTTACCAACATGAACGTCGGATGGCCGGGCAAGGTTCCTGATGCATGTGTTCTCAGGAACTGTGGGCTGCTCAGACGCCTGCTGGAAGGTAGTTTCTTCCCGTACCACGAAATAACTGTTGTGGATGTGCATTTGCCTATAGTGATCCTCGGTGACCCAGCCTGCCCGCTAATGCACTTGCTCATGAAGCCCTATACAGGCGACTGGGACAGCGACAAGGAACTCTTCAAATACCAGCGAGCAGCGAGCAGCGTGACCTGTGACTGTTCAGTTTCTTTACAGAGAAGCTGAACCTGCCCCTGTTTCTTTACCCAGTTACTGTTGACTCTCCTCTTCGGTTAAATACCCCGTTCTCCCCATTTCCTCCACTTCCAAGACACGTGTAAAAATAAAATACATGTCACACTGTTACTGAGGAGAGGTTTCTTTATTCATGACTTTTCGTTAAAGGGTCGAAACTGGAACGCAGACTGCGGTGGGTAGGGTGTGCGCTGATGTAAAGACCGCCTCTAAACTTAAGGAATGACAGGCTCCTGCTCCTACAGCGGTCCGCATTGCCGGACTGCTTGTTTCAACGGAGCCTGCCATCCCTCCTTTTTGGGATTCTGTGTGCGGGCGGCTATGTGGCCTTGTGGCGGAGGAGGACGGATACAGATTCCTCTGCTGCGTGACTCAGCGGTCCACAACAAGGACCGCTGTATAAGATCTGTACCCGACCTCCCCCGCTAAAAAGTCACATCCCCACCGCCCACACAGAACCTGGAAACCACCTCCCATACCGACCACGGTGCCTGCTGACTGCACTGTGTGTGTTACCCGCTGCTGATCCGGCCCCCGTGTCTGTACCCTGCGAAAGGTGCCTGTCCTATGCAATTAGCAACGCACTTCCCCACGCACCCCATTCAAACACAGTCTTCAGTGAGGAAACATGACGGAAACAGTACTTAACAGCAAAGTATTTTTATTACTTAAGTACACAGTTATGGGATGGGACTGGGATTGGGACTTGTTTGAGTCCGGAAGGGAAGGACTTATGCAAACGTAGGGTATGAGAGCTTTTGGTTACTTGAGCACTCTGCTGGGGTGCAGTGACAGTATTCACGGCCCAGGGCGGGCATCCTCCTGGTTATTTAGGGTGAGGGGGGTATGTGACTTTGTGGCGGGGGAGGGCGGTTGCAGAGATACTGCCGGGGGCTCTGTCCTGCAGCGGACCTGCAGAACATACACAAGTCGCCGGAGCGTGTCCGTTTGCTCCCTCAGTAGTACAAGCATTGCTTGAGTCGCCTGCTTGTGTTCCTCACGCCACCTCTCCTCCCATTCGCTGTGCTCCCTCCACTGCCTCTGCTGGTCCGCCTCGGCTAGGTAGCAGCCCACACATTCATCGAAAATCGTGTCCCTTGTCTTTTTCTTTCGCCGCCTAATCTTCGCCAGCCTCTGCGAGGTGGATGCTGTGGAAGGTCTGGAGACAGTGGAAGCTGTGAGATGGGAAACAGTTAGTTAATTCCTTGCAATGATACTTTTTTGCGAACAATTAACTGAGTCTAGGCTGTCTCTGTGAATTTTTTGTTGAGAACCCCTGTGCCTGCTGTTGCACAAATCATTTGCGCGGTGGATTCTGGGTAAATGTCGCCAGTCATTCCTTCCTCCGGGAAAGCAAGGGCAGACAATCATTTCGATCACGTTTTCCATGAAATGCCCTGGCACACGCCATAGCGTGGCAACAATGGACCCTATTTTGCCTTTTGTGTATGTCACCGTATGTGTACTGTATGCCGCTGATAGAGGCGGACCAGCAGCGCTACACAGCAGCATGCTTATGCTTTTGCATGACAGCAGCGATGGTTACCAGGCATACTGCACCGTCTACCATACCATGAACTGGTAAGAAGACGGTAATAAGATGGTCATGGTTACCTGTCCTTTTGCACTGCGCCATTTGGTGCTGTCATAAGTGCCCCTGGTCGATCAGCCAGGGGCACAAAAGCAAAATTTGGGAATGACTCCCCGAGTCAATCCCTCCTTTTTGGGTATCTAAAAATAGAATCAGTCCTGCCTAGATTATGTGCAAGTGTACTAGAGAACCACTGTATCATACAACCAGAGACCACAGCTGCTCTCTGTCCAATCCTGCATAAATTTTGAGCTGAACGCTATTCACAGGGTGTGCTCCTGAAACAACCCCAGCTGTTCATTCCGTTCTTCCCCCAGCCTTCCTGGGTTCCAGTACCATTGTCCCCCCACTTGTGTGATGAAGTAATATAGAATGCATATAGACACAGGTAGTCGTTTGTGAGAAATGAGTGGAAGGAAGCCTCCAGCTGCAATGATAGTCCAGAGATGACATTAAGGGGTGTGGAGGAGGGAGCCACTCATCCCTCTGCTAGTCCAGGGGCAATTGAATCTTTTCTTTACAATGAAGGGTGGGGGCTGATGGATCTCAGCCCCCTGTTGCAATGATGAGGACGGTTACCAGCCATACTGCACCATCTACCATGAAAAATTAGCAACAGGCGGCCTTGACCGACCGGTCCCAAGCAAGTTGGTACGGTTGTCATGGTTACCAGCCCTTTTGCACTGCCCCATGTGCCAATAGGCTGATGATGAGGATGGATTTCCATCCTTTTGTACCATCAGCCATCCATAGCGTGGGGGGAGCAAGGATGTTGGTGTTGAGTGCTGCACCATCGCGTCTATCTGCAGCATTCAGTACAGATACGGTGACATGTAAAAGAGTCAACAGAGGATTGTTTTCCCTTTAACTTCTGGGGGTCGGGGGGTGCGTAAATTGCCGAGCTATGCCCCGTCCCACCGCGGACACTGTGTTTGACCCTAGAAGCATTTGGAGATCAGCCAAGAATGCAAATGCTTTTCGGAGACAGCAGGAACTGTGGGATACCTTGCGTCCTCGTTCCCCCCTCCCTCCATGAGCGTCCATTTGATTCTTTGGCTTTCCGTTACGCTCGTCACGCAGCTGCGTGCTGAGTCTGTGCTATGCCGTCTGTCCGTTTATTTATTAAAAATACTTTGGACCAGGCGTAACGTAACATTTCTTCCCCTACTTAGATGCAGGAGTCTCTGAGCGAGATCACCGTGAGGACAGGCACTGAAGGAGATAGAGAGCGCATGCTGCGTGAAAGCTAGCACGAACCACGGACCTATGCAGCCGTGCTCTGGGAGGCAGTGCTCCCTGAATACCGCATGAAAGCCTCGCGCGGAAAAGTGTGCTATCACGGAGCACCCAATAAGGCAGCTCTCCCCAGGAACCTCCTGCTGATGCTTATCGATTAACGGCAGGAGAGCTTCGTGGCGTTCTCCCAGGAGGATTTCTGTTCTATCACCATATATACAGAGACCTCCTTTTCACACACTTCAGATTCCTGTTATATTAAGAATAAAAGTTAACATGGTTAAAGCACTTACCGACTGCTCCTACCCCTGATTCAGGATCCGGGTTCCTGGCCGGGGAGGGTTGGTAGGGGATCTCCGTGAGGGTGATGAAGAGATCCTGGCTGTCGGGGAAACCAGCGTTGTAAGCGCTGTCGCCTGCCTCGTCCTCCACAAACCCTTCCTCATCTTCCCCGTCCGTGAACATCGTCGAGGAACTGTCCGTCGACACTGTCCCATCATCAGAGTCCATGGTCACTGGTGGGGCAGTGGTGGCAGGCTCCGTAGCGTCCGTTGGCCGCTTTGATTTTTTGGTAGCCTTGTCTGGGGTCCTTGATTTTCACGCGGCGCTGCGTTGCATGACGGCTGTATCCTCTGTCTGGATCATGGCTTTGGAGACCTTCTCGTAGGTCTTTGCATTCCGTTCGTTGGAGAGCAGCTCCGAAAGCACAGACTCCTCGCCCCACACACCGATCAGATCCAAGAGTTCCCGGTCAGTCTATGCCGGGTCCCTCTTTCTATTCAGAGATTACATGAACTCCTCTGCTGGAGAGCTCTGCATTGCTGCCGGTGCTGCGGAGCTCGCCCCGATGTGCAACCAGAACGTCAGATTCAAACCGCCCAGACAGGAAAATGAATTCAAATTTTCGCGGGTCATTTCCTGTGTGGCTGGGCAGAGAATCCAAGCTCGGGCTGCTGTCCAGAGCGTCAACAGAGTGGTGCAGTGTGGGATAGCTCCCGGAGCTACTAAGTTCGATTTCCATCCACACCTAGCCTAATTCGAACTAGCCATGTCGAATTTAGCGTTACTCCACCTGCCGGGGTGGAGTACCAAATTCGAACTAAAGAGCCCTCTAGTTCGAATTAAATGGCTTCCTGGTGTGGACGGTTGAGCGGTTAGTTCGAATTAACGCTGCTAAATTCGAATTAAAGTCCTAGTGTAGACCAGGCCTAACAAGTTTTGAGTTACAGTCAAACCCCGCCATAACGCGCCCCGCCATAACGCGAAATCGCATATAACGCGATCGCAGGTTGGCTCCCTTTAAGGTACAGTATAATACAGCAAAGAATCCTGTGGCACCTTATAGACTAACAGACGTTTTGGAGCATGAGCTTTCGTGGGTGAATACCCACTTCGTCGGATGCATGTGATACTGTACCAATGGTCCCCAACACCATGGCAGGGGAGAGAAACTGCAGTCCCGCACCTGCTGGGGACAGAGAACTCCGGGGCTGCGGGTGCCGGTGCTCTCTGTCCCTGGCAAGTGGGGAGCCGCGGCCCCGCACCTGCCAGGGACGGAGAGCACTGGCGCCTGCAGCCCCGGAGTTCTCTGTCCCTGGCAGGCGGGGGGCCACAGCTCCTCTCCCCTGCTGGGCACTAGGCACCAGGGGCACTAGGCGATGCACCTCAATGCACCGCTTTGGGGATCACCTGACTGATTTGAAACCCCGCTACACCGTGACCCCGCATTTAGCGCGATGGGATTTTTTGGACCCCAAAGGTCGCGTTATAGCGGGGTTTCACTATATCTGCAAACTTTTGGAAGCAATGATTTTATATTTTCTTCCAGATTATTGGTTCAGATTGAATTGATTAAACAGATCCCTGCAGGACCCCATTAGAAAAAAATCTATAGGCTGATGATTCCCCCATTTACAATTATGTTTTCAGATCTGTCAGTGAAGTACCGTATATACTCACTCATAAGCCGGTTCGTTTATAAGCTGACTCCCCCAAGATGGATAAGTAAAAATGGAAAATTTTTATAACCCGTTCATAAGCTGACCCTATAATTCAGGGGTCAGCAAACTTTGGCTCCCGGGCCATCAGGATAAGCCGCTGACGGGCGAAGATGGTTTGTTTACCTTGAGCGTCCACAGGCATGGAAGTAAACCTAAGTAAACAAAGCAAAGAGTCCTGTGGCACCTTATAGACTAACAGATGTTTTGGAGCATGAGCTTTCGTGGATGAATACCCACTTCGTCGGATGCATGTAGTGGAAATTTCCAGAGGCAGGTATATATATGCAAGCAAGAATCAGGCTGGAGATAACGAGGTTAGTTCAATCTGAAGCTCAGCAGAAACTGCTCAGAAGCCTCAGAAACTGCTGAGCTTCAGTTCATCTGCAAATTTGACACCATCAGCTCAGGATTAAACAAAGACTGTGACTGGCTAGCCAACTACAAAAGCAGTTTCTCCTCCTTTGGTATTCACACCTCGACTGCTAGAAGAGGGCCTCCTCCTCCCTGATTGAACTAACCTCGTTATCTCCAGCCTGATTCTTGCTTGCATATATATATCTGCCTCTGGAAATTTCCACTACATGCATCCGACGAAGTGGGTATTCACCCACGAAAGCTCATGCTCCAAAACGTCTGTTAGTCTATAAGGTGCCACAGGACTCTTTGCTGCTTTTACAGATCCAGACTAACACAGCTACCCCCAGTAAACAAAGTGTCCTGGTGGGCCAGCTGCTTACCCTGACGGGCTGGGACAGTAACTGTATATTCATAACAGTAATAAAAAAGGTTATGTGACATGGAATATACATAAGCAATATGGATAAAAGCAATAAGAATAGACAAGTAGAACTAGTGTTCCAAAATACTAATAACAATGAACAGCTGAGTGAGAAATATATAAAAGGTTATCGGGGTTGGTTATTGAGAAAAACAACAACATATAAGCTGAATAAAGAGTGGATGCCTCAAAGGGAAAAAAATGGAGATAATAACTGCAGTTAATAGCAGTTAAAGTTCATTCAGAATCCTGTTTTTCTTGAATTACTGTAGCAAAACAAAAACTATTAACTAGGTTAAAAAGAAAACATTTTATACCAATACTTTTCTTTATCTAAGGATTTGAAGAATTTTGTTTGCCTTCTTTTCTACTTTTTCTTTTGTGTGCAGCAATATATTGGCTACTTAGCACAAGAGTTTTACTCTTCCAGCTTTTTAACTTAGGCCTGATTTATGCTAGGAATTTACTTTCGTATAGCTACGTCTCTCAGGGGTATGAAAAATTCACACCCCTGAGAGACACCACTATATCAACCTAACCCACGGTGTAGTCCAGCACTAGATCGGTGGGAGAATTCTGTTTCTAGCACAAACAAACTTAACAAACATATTTTCATGGATTTGGGTGCTGAGTGGCATCCAGCGCCATGTTTAGCCTTCTTAACGACTTAACACTAGCATAGACTTTTAACAAACAGTTTGAGAGATGTATAATCATTAACATTGTCACTGGCCACATTGTACCAAAAGGGTTTTAGGAGGGAGAGGTGTGTGTGGAAGGGTGGGAATACAAATCAGGCTAGCTATTATCCTCTTCCCAAAGATACAGATGAGGCAAGAAAGGAAGTAGTGCCAGTGCCTTTACATTTCCTTAAATTGTCTATAGTTTGATTCTACTCTCTGTCTGGGCATAGGACTATGCATTCTTTTTTCCCATAACTGCCTATTCTGTGTTGCTTTTAGTTTCTCACTGTCACAGCACAATGATTGATTTTTACCAAGAGCAAATACCGTAGCTGTCACTTGGCTGTCAGCTGTATGCAGACTGTTACTTTTAACTGTTTGCAGGATTCAGTTACCTTAATCAAACAAACCTGTAATTTCATCAAAAAACTTTGTTAGACAAGACCATAAAACCACGTTGATGATCAATAATTATGCTACCGTCTTTTAATTGTTTACTAATTGCCTCTCATATCAACCTTCCCATGATTTTGCCTGTGACCGATGTCAGATTAACTGGTCTGTAGTTTCCCGGGTCATTCCATTTACTCTTTTAAAATATTGGTACAACATTAGTTTTTTTCCTATGCTCTTCGCCAATGTTCCAACATTTGCTAAAAATCCACATTAATGGTTCAGAGAGACGATCAGAGAATTCTTTTAATATTTTTGGGTATAAGGTACTGTGACAGGTTGGACCCCTTGGGAAGCCAACTGATGGTGCTGAGATACCACTGAGTCTACCTGTTCTGCCAGCATGGGTCCCCTTTAACTTGTGTTGCTGAGCCAGGGTCTTAAAACCTCCTCTAACACACACACAGGCAGGGCAACATCCAGCTACAGATCAGCTCTGGGAAGACTCAGTTTAAGGGACTTGCTCCAGCACTCAGATGTCCACCTCCCTTGGAGTGCAGACCCAAAGATATATTATGAATTTTGCCCCCTCCCTCAATGTGGAGAGAGGTGTGCACATTTCTTAACGTCCCCACCCCCCGCCCAGTTAGAAATTACAGAAACTGGGTTTAATAATAAACAAAACAAATTTTATTAACTATAAAAGGCAGATTTTAAGTGGTAAAAGGGGTAACAAACAGAACAAAGCATATTACTAAGCAAATGAAATCAAACACCCAAACTAGGCTAGTTTCACTAAAGAAATTGGTTACAAATAGTATTTCTCACCCTAGATCAGGGGTCTCAAACTCCTGGCCCACAGGCCATCTGCGGCCCACGAACCTCCCCAATGTGGCCCGCAGGGCTCCAGCAGTTTTTGGTCTGGGTCTCTCCCTTGGCCCCGCCTGCTGTCCCCGGGTGCTCCCCCCTTCCAGGCGAGGCCCTGGCAGCGCAGCGGAGCTGAGCGGTGTCTGCCTGCTCGCTCCATGTGTCTGTCAGCCCCAGGATAGAGCGGGGCTGTGCCTTTGTGTGCTGTCCCCGCCCTGAGCTCCTCTGCAGCCAATGGGAAGCTGTGGGGGCGGTGCCTGGGGGCAGCAGCACACAGAGCCCCCCTGCCCCCGCCTTGGAACCTCAGGTAAGTGCTGCACCCCTTGACTCCTTCCCAGAGCCTGTACCCTACCCCACTCCCCCACCCCCCAAATTCCCTCCCAGAACCTGCACCCCCTCTCCCTTCCCACAAACCCCCTCCCGCCCCCAAACTCCCTCCCAGAGTGTGCAACCCCATTCCCTCCTCCTGCACCCCCACCCTTTGTCCCAGCCAAGAGCCTACACCCCAGAACCCCTCCCCCACCCAAACTCCCTCCCAGAGCCCAACCTCTCACCCCTTCTGCACCCAAACTCTCTCCTGCTTTTTGGATTTTGATTGCAGAGAATGTGCAATGGAGACAAGCAATTATTGTTTCCAGCTCCCAGCCCTCGTTTCCCACACAATCGGGCTGCTCTTTTATTCTGAGCGCCATTTGCACAGCACAGGGGGAGATGTCAGCAGTTTGATCTTTAACACATGTGGGGAAAACAACTTGAGAGTAGCACATTTGGAAGGTTGTAGCAACATTTTACACTCTGTGGTCTCCATGTTGCCTTCCTACCACTCCTCGAACTCTGATTGACTTAAGTGCATTTTGGTAATTGGAAAAATTGTGGTGCAGAGAGGCAAACTCCCCTAGTTTTACACCCAAGTTTTCAAAGGGGCCTCATCTCTTTTTTATGATAGAGGTTCAGTGTGAGCTCACTACAGTGCCTTGGGAAAGTTTCTGCTCCATGCTAGTGAAGGTTATTTTAACACGGCTTTTGTATTTTATATAATTTGCTTAATAATTTAAGGTGGTATTTCCCAAACTTTTGGAAGCTGAGCCCCAGTCCAGGAAAATGAAACCAATCGTCCCTACCCCTGCCGCCCTGGAATGTGTTGTTTAAGGCTTACTCATGTTAATTTATATACCTTCTGTGCCCCCTCACTCCGTTAGTCCTTCCTCTCTCTCCTCCCTCAGGAGGATGCCTTCCATATCTTGGGGAACACTGGTGTAGATCTTTATTATATCACTAAGCAGCTGATTTGGTTGGACAATGACAGCAGACTTTAATACCAGAGGGCACAGCTTTTTTAAACTTTAAAATTTTCAATCACTTTATAGTTGGATGAAAACTAATTCTGGAAGGCCCAAAATGAGTGGTCCAAATGCAGCTTTGAGGCTTTCAGAGACTGCAGTTCTCAGCATGCCATGATCCACCTTGATTTTAGCGACAAGCCATTCAAATCAAGATGGGACTTGCTGTGCTGGGACCTGTAGTTTTTGCAGGCCATGTCTCTTGAATGACTTGGGTGACTGCAATTTGCTGTGTTACACATAAAACAGGTTGTTGATGCAACCTTTTATTGAGCAAAAGGTAGGGAAGAGCCCTCTTGGTATTTTTTTAATTAGGTCATTGCTAAACATAATTTTGTGTGTTCTGTATAGGGGGAGAGATGCATTTATGAAACCATATGTCAGCCCTGTAGATGAAATTCAGAACATGGGGCCTTTTCTTTCTAAACTGTTGAATGAAAGGGCAAGGGAAAATACTGAGGCATGATTTACAATAACCAGTCACTGCCTCAGAAAGATGAGCGCTGTCATGGTTCGTGAACAAATAAGGCACTAAAGCGAAACTGTGTGGAATCGGTTTGAGAACTGGGACTAAATTCTAAACTGATATACTTCTGTGAAACTCTAAGTCAGGGGTAGGCAACCTATGGCACGCGTGCTGAAGGCGGCACACGAGTTGATTTTTAGTGGCACTCACACTGCCTGGATCCTGGCCATTGGGCCGGGGGGCTCTGCATTTTAATTTAATTTTAAATGAAGCTTCTTAAACATTTTAAAAACCTTATTTACTTTACATACAACAATAGTTTAGTTATTATAGACCGATAGAAAGAGACCTTCTAAAAATGTTAAAATGTATTACTGGCATGCGAAACCTTGAATTAGAGTGAATAAATGAAGACTCAGCACAGCACTTCTGAAAGGTTGCTGACCCCTGCTCTAAGTCAACATAATTGCCTACTGTAAACCAGTGCAGAATATGGCTTCTTCTCTTTAATGAGGGGTTGTCACAATTGTTATTTCCTTTATGAAGCCAGACTCTGACTAGCATTTGTTTCTTTAGAGAAGAAGAGGAGCGCCTGAGAAATAAGATCCGAGCAGACCATGAAAAAGCTCTAGAGGAGGCAAAAGAGAAGCTGAAGAAATCTCGAGATGAGATTCGAGCAGAGATTCAGACAGAAAAGAACAAAGTAGCCCAAGAAATGAAGAAGAAAGACAGCAAGCCTCTGCCACCTGTACAAGTACCAAACCTCATAGGGATAAACAGTGAAGACCCAACAGATAAGGACATCCGAGAGAAGAGGGACAAAATTAAAGAGGTAACAGGCAGTGTGTGATCATGGTTGTTGCAGGCTGTGATAGGAATTGTTTTATTTAGATTTTCATGAACATTTTATAAAATCACATTTAAAAAATTAAGTATGATTATAAATCTTTCCTTTTAAAAAAAGTGTTTAAAAAACAAAACATTTAGTAACAAACACACGAACTATTCATCTGTGTTTAGGAAGAATTGAATTCTGGTTGGCAGTTAGAAATAACACAGGAGTACAGATGTCTTGTGGCACATTTTCAACATTGTGCATTTTCAGTTTTCTGACTCCCTGAAGCAAAAGGTTCCTACAACATTTGATACCAAAGAAATAGGCTGGATGCATATGTGGTCATATATGCTTTCAAATATTGAACATGTGATTCACACTTATTGTGTTCCTTATCGGTTCCAGTGGTCCATGTAGTCCAGTGTCCTGACTCTTAACAGTAGCTAAAACCAGCTGCTTCAGAGGAAAGTGTAAAAAGCTCTATGGTGGACAATTATGGAATTGATTGTCCATAAGAGAAACTTGTTCCTAGTGGTTCCCAAACCGTGGGTCATGACTCCCAGGGGGATCACAGAAAGGGTGCTGTGGGGAGTGGATGGGTTGTGGGTCTCCATCTATGGAGGGGCAGATAGGCCAAACCTGAGTGGTGCTGTGACCATATATACCAGGTCATAACACCTGGAGTAGGGAGCTGGGTCCTGCACGACAGGATGCAGGAGCCATAACTTCTTGGGGTGAGTGTGGAGTGGGCTCCCTTTCACACTCTCCCCCCATCCTGCTGCACATAAGAGCTGCGGCTGCCCAGAGTGAGTGCAGGGCAGGCTTCCTCTCGGTCTCCCGGCAGCCTCAGTGTGGCATTAATAGAGGTGAGCCCAAAGGGGTCATGGCCTGGAAGCATTTGGGAACCACTGAGGTAGTGGTTAGCTCCTTCTCTGAAGCACTATGGTTTAGTCATGTAACTATGAGAATCTCATCTTTCATTTTTTAAAAAATGTTTGCATCTCTTATGGTCATGGAGAAAAGCTTAAAAACATGATTTACCAGGAAGCAAAGAAAAAGAACTCAAAAATTCTTCTTCTTCATTGAGTGGTTGTATATCTTGCAGTCATGGTATTGTGCACCCCCTAATACCAGAGGTAGAAACTTTTTCCCCCGTTGGTCCACACATGCTCACAGAATGCCCCCTCCCCTGCCTGCCTGAGGGCATAAAGGGCTTTGTTTCTTCAGGTGCACCTTAGGCTAGAGATGGAACACTAAAGGTTCTTTATCTCTGTTTTAAGATTGGGTTTAATCTATTGTAAATAGTGGGGTTTTTTTTTAGTCAGTTAGCTTTAGATTAGTTCTTGTGTTAGTATTTTAAGCTAGTTTAACATTTACTTAGATATTGGTGCTGGGTAGTAGACAGCTGTGCCATTTCCTAAATCTCCCAGTTTTAAAATGTGCCCCTTGTGTAACATTGCTATGCTGACCAGAAACACTCCTCAAAAGTGAGGGGCATATTTCTAGTAAATGTGTTATCTACTGTTCTTTTGCCAAGTGGTCTCAGAAGAACATGGAGATTAAATTTAGGGTGTAACTCCTGGACAGATCTATCAGACCTGACTCAGATTCTGGTCAGTCAGATCAGTCTGTCTCCAGTGTTCCCTCTACAAATAGTGCTGCTGGAGCAGTTAAAAGATCTTTGGCTGAAAAGGGAAACAAATTTCATTCTCCTGGCCCTTCAAAGAAAAAGAAGATGAGATCACCTCAAGACATAGAAAAGTGCTCTAAGAAGTCCTAAAGGATACCAGTAAGAGCTTCATACATTACACAGAGAGACTTCTGATCATTCTGAGGCTTCAGAAAACCTCTGAAGGTTACGGTACTGTCTACGGTACATGCTCCATCAGTATGCAAGGATTTGGTAGCAAGTACACAAAGCACTATCTAAGGCCAAGGTTACAGCCTTCTTGACTTCTTTCTTATTGATACCGCATACACTGGTATCAATAGGTTCTACAGCTACAGGATCAGTACTGATTATTTCAGCTCCCTCGTTTATGGTACCATGAGATTTAGTGGTATCTGCTCATTGAGAATCACTTCTTCTGGTTCATGGTGACAATCCATTATCGTTATCTTGTAGGGGTGAATCATCAGTATTGTCTCCTGCTTATGAAGGGGTAATAACAACTTCCTTCGCACCAACAGATGGTTATAGATTTTTGCAAGATATTTTAAATAGGATTGCAGCAGCTCTGGAAATACCAATTGAAATGGTGTGACCCAAGAACCCCTTAATGCCAACTGGCAAGGGAGTTACAGGAATGTCCTGATTCTGGTATGTCCATTCTGGATCACCAAAGAATGTTATTTAAGTTCTTAAATGAAAGCTAGGTTCACACTACTCGTTAATATTGTTGTGAAATGTATATACTGATACATTGTAAGGAGTTACGTATATATTGTGACAGACCCAGACCAGTGGGGTACAGGAGTCTGGTAGAGGGCAGATATACTGGTCACTGGATGAGTAGTTTTCTGTTCCCTGAGTGACCAGAGCAGGGGCTGCACTAGAGTAATCAGGAACCTGCTAGAACCAACTAAGACAGGCAGGATAATTAGATCACCTGCAGCCAATCAAGGCAGGCTAATCAGGGCACCTGGGTTTAAAAAGGAGCTCACTCCAGTCAGGCGAGGAGGAGCCAGAGGAGAGGAAGTGTGTGTGAGGAGCTGGGAGCAAGAGGCACAAGGAGCTGTGTGTGAGAGGGTGTGCTGCTGGAGGACTAAGGAGTACAAGCATTATCAGACACCAGGAGGAAGGTCCTGTGATGAAGATAAAGAAGGTGTTTGGAGGAGGCCATGGGGAAGTAGCCCAGGGAGTTGTAGCTGTCATGCAGCTGTTACAGGAGGCACTATAGACAGCTGCAATCCACAGGGCCCTGGGCTGGAACCCGGAGTAGCGGGCGGGCCCGGGTTCCCCCCAAACCTCCCAACTCCTGATCAGACACAGGAGAAGTTGATCCAGACTGTGGGGAAGATCACTGAGGTGAGCAAATCTGCCAATAAGCGCAGGACCCACCAAGGTAGAGGAGGAACTTTGTCACAACTGGTGTCATGGGTGGGATTTGGTGTGCACAGCGCGGCAGAAGAAGGAGGGTGATTTAAAAAAAAAATAAAAAAAAGTAGAGGGTTTATTTTTATTTTTTTCACCACAATGGATGACTTAGTACGGGCATTGATACAAGCTACGGCGGCCCAGCAGGAGGCTACCTGTGTCCAGGCAGCTGCCCAACAGGAGGCAGTGCGATTGCAGCAAGAGACTAATCGTCTGCTGATGGACCAGGCTTCTCAAGACCGGGCTATGTTGCGGGAACTGGTAAACCAGGTAAAGACCCTTACAGAGCTGAACCGCGGCCATGATGGGACGCAGATCATACGGGCCAGCCATTGGCTGCAGAAAATGACGCGGGAGGATGATGTAGAGGCATACCTTCTGGCCTTTGAGAGGACAGCCTACGGGAGGTCTGGCTTCGAGATCAGTGGTCTGGCATCCTTGCCCCATTCCTGTGTGGGGAGGCCCAGAAGGCTTACTATGATCTGCCTGAAGAGGCTGCAGCAAACTACTCCCAGCTGAAAGCAGAGATCCTGGCCAGATCTGGGGTAACGACCGCAGTGCGGACCCAACGGTATCACGAGTGGAGGTACCAGGAAAACAAAACCCCGTGGTCCCAATTGTATGACCTCATCCATCTTGCACGCAAGTGGTTGCGAACGGAGTCCCGGAGTCCGGAAGAGATACTAGAGGTTCTGGTCATCGACCGATACATGAGGGGACGACTGCCAGACCTTCGTGCCTGGGTAAGCCAGAACGAACCCTCCACCTATGATGAGGTTGTTCCACTGGTAGAGAGGCGAAGGACAGCGAGGGAGCTGACCCGACCAGTTAAGGAAGAGGCACCCCGGGTTAAACTAGCAGCACCAAGCCCTAGAGCTCGGGTGACTGGGCCACCAGGAGGGCCCAGGTGGAAAAAGAGAGGGGCTGAAGGCCCACCAGAAGCCACAAAGAGTCGGAGCACGGAGGGAGAAGAGGATCATGATGTTAGATTGCCCAAACCAAGAGACCGGGAAATGCCTAGGGCTCCATACAGATGTTATGCTTGCGGGGAGTGGGGACATATAGCTGCACAGTGTCCCAATGCTGAGGAGCCAATCCAGTGTAACCTGGGGAACTGGGCAGACCCATGCTCCCTAATCCACCTTGTGGGGGACTCACTAACCCCACATACGTACACCAGACCAGTGAAACTAAATGGGTTAGAGACCACGGCACTGGTTGATTTGGGGAGTGCTATCATGCTTGTCTCGGGGAAGCTCATCAAGTGTAGTCAGCTGCTGCGGGCTAAGCGTACAGGGATAACATGCATCCATGGGACAGTTGGTTATTACCTCACCATCCCAGTAAAACTCGAGATTCAGGGGAACACTACTGAGGTAGCAGCAGGTGTAGTCCCTAAACTCCCATACCCGGTGCTCATAGGGAGGGACTTCCCAGGGTTTGGAAACTTACTCCCAGTAGGAGGATTGGAGGAAAAGGGGAACCCTGAAGTTAGTGAGGCATCCACAGTAGACTGTCAACCCCCAGTCTTCTCTGAAATATCCCCAGATTTCTTTTCCATTCCCAGACAGGGTAGAAAGTCGAAAAGGGAAAGGAGGGCACCTAAGGTCTTGGGAACCCGAATACTGACTCAAAGCCAGAGGGTCGCTCTAGTAGGTAGGCGGACCCGAGCAGCTGAAAAGGAGGCCACCCAGGAGGGAGACGCACCCGAGTCTGACCCCCACCCTAACGCTTCTGAACCAGTAGAGGCAACAGAGACAGGGCCCCTAGATCTTGGGCAGATTAGCCCCGGGAGAGGAAATTTTTGGATGGGACTAGGCTGAAGACCCAAGGTACGACAACATTAGGAAGGAGGTGACTGAAATAGATGGGGTCCCCATGGAAGGGAAAACCCAGGGACCAGGACCCTACTTCATAATGAAGAAGAATCTCTTATACCGGGTTGCACCAGTACAGGGGCAGAAGGTACAGCAGATCCTAGTACCTCAAACACCAGAACGCTGTATTAAGTCTTGCTCATAGTCATCTTTTTGGGGGGCATTTGGGGGTAGAGAAGACCCTGGCACGAGTCCTACGACGGTTCTTCTGGCCCGGAGTACATGAAGAAGTGCAGAGATACTGAGCATCCTGCCCAGAGTGTCAGCTGCACAGTCCCTGTCCCCACCTGAGGGCACCTTTAGTACCCCTTCCCATCATAGAAGTCCCCTTTGAGTGAATAGCCATGGACCTAGTGGGACCCCTGGAGAAGACGGCTCGGGGCCACCAATATATACTTGTTGTTTTGGACTATGCTACTCGCTACCCAGAAGCCGTCCCCCTGCGGAACACAGCCTCTAAAACGATAGCCAAAGAGCTGGTGGGGATCTTTGCCTGAGTGGGGCTACCAAAGGAGATATTAACAGACCAAGGAACCCCATTTATGTCAAAGCTAATGAAGGACCTCTGTACGCTGCTCCATATACATACCCTGAGAACTTCAGTCTACCATCCGCAGACTGATGGGTTGGTAGAAAGGTTTAACTGAACCCTCAAGGCTATGATACGGAAGGTGGTAAGTCGGGACGGGAAGGATTGGGACACCCTACTACCCTATCTTATGTTCGCTATCCGGGAGGTATCTCAGGCCTCAACTGGGTTTTCCCCCTTCAAATTATTATACGTGCGTCACACCTGTGGCATACTAGATTTCGCCAAAGAGATCTGGGAAGAGGAACCCAATGAGGGGAGAAATATAATAGAACATGTAATACAGATGCGAGACCGGATAGCCCGGGTCACCCCTATTGTACGGGAACATTTGGAAAAGGCACAGGAGGCCCAGAGAACGCATTACAATCACCAGGCAAAAGTCCGACAGTTCCAACCAGGGGATCGGGTGATGGTGTTGGTACCCATGTCAGAAAGCAAGCTTCTGGCCCAATGGCAGGGACCCTATGAGGTGGTTGAACCCATGGGGGAAGTAACCTACAAGGTGTGGCAGCCAGGACGCCGAAAACAAGCACAGATTTATCACATCAACCTTCTGAAACCCTGGCATGCACAAGAGGCGTGCATAACTGTCCAAAAAGACCTAACCCAGGAAAACAAGCCTTCCAAACAGGTGAGAGTGTCTCCCAATTTAACACCAGACCAGAAGAATGAGGTGTCTGAGATGATCTTCCGGAACCAAGATGTGTTCTCGACAAAACCGGGTCGAACAACCGAGACATATCACCACATCGTCACGAACCCTGGGGCCAGAATAACAATGAGGTCCTATCGGGTGCCAGCGGCCAAAAGGGAGGAAATAAAAGCAGAAGTAAAAAAAATGGTGGAGTTGGGGATCATCGAAGAATCCCACAGTCAGTGGTCCAGCCCAATCATGCTGGTACCCAAACTTGATGGCACCACAAGGTTTTGCAACGACTTCCGGCGACTAAACGAAGTATCCCAGTTTGACGCATACCCCAGACTGGGAAACTCACCTAGAGAAGGTGGAGGCAGTCCTTGATACCTTCAGGCGAGCTGGCCTTACAGCAAACCCTGCCAAGTGCGCTGTAGGGTTTACAGAGGCCAAATATCTTGGCTACATTGTGGGAAAAGGTCTGGTAAAACCCCAAGTGAACAAGTTGGAGGCCATCCAAAATTGGCCCCGACCACGTCGCAAGAAACAAGTCCGGGCATTCCTAGGTGTAGTGGGGTATTACCGATGATTTATCCCCCACTTTGCCACAAGGGCAAGCCTCCTGACAGACCTAGTGAAAGCCCGTGGACCTGATCTGGTGAGATGGTCTGATGCAGCAGAGGAAGCATTCACAGATCTACGGACTGCCCTCTGCAGTAACCCCGTACTGATAGCCCCTGATTTCACCAAGGAATTTATCCTGCAGACAGATGCATCGGAAGTAGGGTTGGGGGCCGTTCTGTCACAGATGGTCGGGGAGGAGGAACACCCAATTCTCTACCTCAGTAGGAAACTCCTTCCGAGGGAACAAAAATATGCAGTGGTGGAGAGAGAGTGCCTCGCCGTAAAATGGGTCATGGAAGCATTGCACTACTACTTGCTCGGGCGCAGATTTGTCCTCCTGACCAACCATGCCCCTCTTAAGTGGATGCAGCGGAACAAGGAGAAGAACACAAGGGTGACCAGGTGGTTCTTATCCCTCCAACCTTTCCAGTTCCGTGTGCATCACAGAGCCGGGAGCCGTCACGGCAATGCCGATGGCTTGTCACGTGTGTACTGTCTGGCATCCCAAGCTGCCCAACCCCTTGGTGCTGAGCAGGGGGGGGGAGGGATATGTGACAGACCCAGACCAGTGGGGTACAGGAGTCTGGTAGAGGGCAAATATACTGGTCACTGGATGAGTAGTTTTCTGTTCCCTGAGTGACCAGAGCAGGGGCTGCACTAGAGTAATCAGGAACCTGCTAGAACCAACTAAGACAGCCAGGCTAATTAGATCACCTGCAGCCAATCAAGGCAGGCTAATCAGGGCACCTGGGTTTAAAAAGGAGCTCACTCCAGTCAGGCAAGGGGGAGCCAGAGGAGAGGAAGTGCGTGTGAGAAGCTGGGAGCAAGAGGCACAAGGAGCTGTGTGTGAGAGGGTGTGCTGCTGGAGGACTAAGGAGTACAAGCATTATCAGACACCAGGAGGAAGGTCCTGTGGTGAGGATAAAGAAGGTATTTGGAGGAGGCCTTGGGGAAGTAGCCCAAGGAGTTGTAGCTGTCATGCAGCTGTTACAAGAGGCACTATAGACAGCTGCAATCCACAGGACCCTGGGCTGGAACCTGGAGTAGAGGGGGGGCCTGGGTTCCTCCCAAACCTCCCAACTCCTGATCAGACACAGGAGGAGTTGATCCAGACTGTGGGGAAGATCACTGAGGTGAGCAAATCTGCCAATAAGCGCAGGACCCACCAAGGTAGAGGAGGAACTTTGTCACAATGTATATACTGAAGATATGTTCTAAAGTCTGTATCAAGGCAGAATTGACAAAAAGCTTTCTGTCAGACAAAGAGATGTGTACCCATCTATCTGGTTGTTGAAATGTAAATTTAAGTATTGTCTCATTCATAATGGGTCTCCCATCACCTGTCTAAGCTGAATGCAGATGAAGAATTGTCAAAATGTCAGCAAGTACCTAACAGGTAGCAAAACACAGTAGGGGAACAGAACCTTATCTTGAGATACACTTCAAAGGTTTGCTGGCGTGTACTTGGGGAACAAAGATGATACCTTGTTATCCTGCACCTAGGAAGTAAATGGGCAGTGTGTTTACATTCGTGAAAACAGGATCACAACCAGCTTTGGATGAAGAGGCTGCAAAATACTTTGGGTGAGATAAACTTCTTTAGGCAGGACATTAACTTGTTAAGTTTAGTTTCTAGAAGGCATGTTATGATATTGTTTTATATGTAACCTTTTTGTTTCCATTAGCCTTACTCACTATCTCTTGAATCTTTGATAAAATTTATTGTTGTTTTCACTATAAATATATCTCAGTACTCTAGTATTAAACAAGGTGCTGATCCTGAGCTGAATCATAAAAATGGATGTGTACCCTGCTCCCTTGTCCTGGTATTTCTGTGAGTGGTCAATGGCTGGGAGTGCTTCAAAGAGGCTTGGGAACTGGGGTGCACTTATTGTTAATCTACAAAGCAAAATAAGGGCTGGAATAACCCAAAGGGGGTGATTAACAGTCTGGTGGTGTCAGGGAGCAGTTAACCTAGTTAAGCATAAGCAAGTCTCCCTCATGCTGGAGGGAATTGGGTAACAAGGTGAATCACAGTCTTAGGCACTCTGAACACTGTCACAAATGGTTTCTGATAAAACTCATAAGAGTTTAGATATTCTATATTGTTCTGCTCCTGACAGAATAGCCATGCTCATAATTGATGGCTTACTGAAACCAGCTCAAAGTTTATGGCCTACTCCAGCGATGATTGCAGATATCTCAAAGAAAGCTGATAGGAAGTATCAAGTTCCCACTAAGAACTTTGAGATTTTTTATACCCACGTGTCACCCAATTCTTTGGAGGTCACCGCTGCTCAAGAGTGCACAATGCAGTGACTTTACAAAATAACTTTCAAGGACAAGAAGCCTAAATGTCTTGATCTTCTGAGTAGAAAGAGTTATTCCTCGGCTACACTCTCAAAGAGGATTTTTACCAGTCAGGTTCTTCTATCTTAGAAAGAAAGGAGGGTGCTGGAGGGCTGAGAAGGGAGCAGAGGGAAGAACAGGCACACACATGCATATGTGTATATATGTAATGGTGGGTCCCAAAAAAAGACAATGCAGTTGGTGGATCAACTTAGTAAAAAGTTTGGGAACCACTGGTCTAAATGGATTCTAAGACCCATCTCCATTATTGAAAGTCCTTGTAAGGTTTTGGCTGGTTAAGGAACTGAGAGGCACTTGGTTGCCTTGCCCCTTTATGCACTTGGGCGGCAGTTATTCCTTGAACATATAAGGACCAACTGGGGACTGCTAACAAGAAAAAAACTTCCAATCTCTATTGCTAGGGGGTGTGCAATACTATGATTAGAATGCATATGGAAAACAAATCTCAAAGAACATCAGTTATTATAAGGTAACTTAACCTCTCAAAAAAAAATCTCTTGATTTTGGGCAGCCTGACTAATTTGTTTTTTATGCTTGAGGTTGGCATCACAAAGTTTGTTCAATCAAAGAAAAAATATTTACTATTGTTTCCAAATACTCGGAATTTAGCCTACTATAAGACAACAGTTTGGGCTCACAGGAGAATAGATTTAGGTTATTAATAATCCATTTTAGCTTGTTGAACTTACATGACTGTTTCTCATTTTAAAAAGCTTTCCACTTTGAACTCTTGTTTGTTCCTGTAATTCTTCCATTGTACTGTTGTCTGTATTAAAAAAATACACTTGAGTTCACTCCAGGCATTGGGTAGACTATGGTAATTATTACACGGCCTTCCGTAAGAAAGTCTACAATAGCAGTTTCTCAACAGAGACTGAGAAACGAGGGTTTAGGGAGAATTATGTAGTGCTGCGTACACTGCTTTTCACCCTCTTCTTCCCAAGCTTCTGAGCTGAAGAAGTGTTCCATGCCCCTCTGCTGTTGGTGAATATTTTTTGGGGAAAGTGAACAGGAGGGAAAATCCCTGTACATTTAGGGGAATATTCAACTGTAAAGTGCTATAGACCACCGCTAAGCAGTAATTCAAAGAGTTAATACCTCTAAACTCTTAAATCTGAAACTAATGTACCACACTCATATGCACATGCCAACACTACCGTCTTCCCTCCTCTCTCACATTGACAATTAATTTGAAGTCAGTCTTTGCAACGGAAGTGTTTAATATATTAAAACACAAAGCGTAAACTAGGTTTTGCTTGCAACAAGTTCCAGACCTCCCTTGGGCATTCAAAAACTTCAGGAAACTTCCCAACACTCCCACATTAAATTTGTTTGTTTAAAAACTAGAACCCAGTATTTGTACACTGAATAGTTCTCTGCTGAGACCCAGGTTAGATTATTTTGAGCTTTCTGCACCCCATTGTTTGGACTAGATGAACAAAAGATGATGAGAACAAATTCTGAAGTGTGACAAAGCACTAATTTTTCTAAGTCTTAGAAATCAGCAACAAGTATGTTGGATTTATTGATTTTTAAGTTATATTTGTATTGTGGTAGCACCTAGATGCCAGAGCCCCATTCTGCTAGCCCTGTAAAAACATGTAACAGAGACTGTCCCTGTCCCAAAGAGCCTACAACCTAAGTATAAGAATATAGACAACAGTTGCAACCTTAATTCAAACCTTAATTCAAACCTCTTGTGCATATGCACTGTTATAAAGTCTTTAATTACATGATCACATACATTTTTCCCATAGAGCACCTACCTGCTTCTGTGCAGACTACATGTGGTGCACAGTGAATGGGTAGCTATTCAATGTTTCTTTTTATCCTCATCATTAATTTCCTGGCCCCATGTCTTATTTACTCCATACTATCCAAACCCTGCACTGAATACAGAATTATCAATTTATTCTTTGGCTTTTCTGTGACACATCACTGTAGAATCTGAATGTTTTACAAATATTAATGAATTTATCTTTGCAAAACCTCTGTAAGATGTGGTATTATCCCTACTTTACAGATGGGGAACTGAGGCACAGATATACTTTTTTACAGTTTTTACTCTGGACATTCTCTTTCCTCTGCTGATTGGCTGTTTCCTCTCACATTGAATCCCTGCCTCAGTCTTTTTGCATCAGCCTCACTCCCCCTGCCCTCCTCCTCCCCTTCTTCCTCTCCCTTCTCCCTTTTTCTTTCCCTCTTCCTTTAATTTCAACCTTTGCTTTGCTTGTCTCTCTTTAGATAACCCCCTCCCAGTAAAACCCTTCAAAAAAAATAAAAAAAAACAAAACACACACACACACAAATCATGGCACCAACTTGACATTTGCAAACCATTACTTACTTCTCTCTACTTGTATGTTTCCTTTCCTCTTACCCTTTGTGTCTCCTCTATTTAGATTGTAAGCTTCTGGCAGGGGGACTATCTACTACTCTGTGTTTATACCGTGGTTAACTCCGTGGGGTCCCAATCTCAGCTGGGTTCCATAAACACTACAATAATAATCTTAATAGAATAAGGTCCATTTTTTAAAATTTTCCCTAATTTTGGGTACCTAACTTGGGACTTCTAGGACTTGATTTTTTTTTTTTAACTTAGGATTTTTATAGCACTTTATACAGTCAAAGCATAGTTCTCATTCACTTTACTGGCAGCTCTGAGTGCTCAGCACTTCAGATCCCAGGTGTCTCAAAGTGAGGTCACAGAAAATGAGGAAAACACACCAACCTTTTTCTAGGTGGCCACTAATTGTAAGTGACTTGCCCAGCATCACGTAGGATCCTTGTGACAGAAGCAGGGAAAGAATCCAGTTCTCCAGGAAGACTTCAATTCTTTGATCTCATGGTTAAACCTTTCTCTTCCTACAGTCCCCTATCTCCTTCACTACACAGTCTCCATCAAATGAGGTTCAATAGACAAGTCTCCTTCACTATAGAATATTGATTCCTTGCCTGAGTACCATCTTTCTCATGTTCCTAATGTATTTATAGAACCCCTTCTAATTGCCTTTTATGTACCTTGCCAGGTGTACATTAGCCTTTCTGACTTTTGTCCCTACATGCTTGTGCTATTCTTTGGTATTCATCCTTAGCAATTTGTCCATGTTTCCACTTTCTGTAGGATTCTTTTTGATTTTCAGGTCATTAAAGAGGTCCTGATGCAGCCATATTGGCCTTTTACTATTCTTTCTGTTTTTCCTTTGCACTGGGATAGTTTGCTGTTGTGCCTTTAATATTGTTTCTGTGAGAAACAGCAAACTTTTGTGCACTCCTTTTTGCTTTAGATTTTCTTCTCATGGGATCTCACCTACCAGTTCTCTGGGTTTGTTAGTCTGCTTTTTTGAAGTCCATTGTCCTTATTCTGTTGCTCTCACTCCTTCCCTTCCATAGACTCAAGAAATCGATCATTTCATGATTCACTTTCATCCAAGCTGCCTTCCACCTTGAGATTCGCAGCCAATTCTTTCCTCTTAGTCAGAATCAAGCATAAAATGGACGTTTCCCCTAATTACGTCTTCCACCTTCTGAAACAAAAAGTTGTTCCAACAAATTTCAAGAACTTATTGGACATTTTTATGTTTTGCTGTATTATTATTCCAGTAGATGTCTGGACAGTTAGTCCCCCATTACTACCTGGTCTTGTGTTTTAGATATTTCTGTTATTTGTTCTAGAAATGTCTGACTCACCTCCTCCTGATTTGGTGGTCTATGGTAGACCTCTACAATGACATTGCCCCTGTTTCTCCCCATCCCTTTTATCTTCATCTAGAGACTTTCTTCCTGAGCAAGGTGTACCTTCTATACCAATAATCCAATCATGAGATGTATCTCATGAAGTTTCTGTGATATCAGTTAAGTCATAATTTAGCTTGTGTACTAAGACTTCCAGTACTTCCTGTTTATTCTCCATAGTACCTCGCATTTGTGTATACACGTCTAAGAAGTTGAGTACATTCATCCATGGTTTTCCTCTTGTTGCTTATATGACCCTATTGAAATTTTCCATTCCTCCCAGCTCCCCAAATTCTGGGAATCTGTCAAGGTCATCTTTGCATAGTTATCTGTGGGCTTTTGTCATCCACCCCCTTTGAAACTAGTTAAAAGTCCGTCTTGCTGTGTTGGCGAGTAGGTGTCCCAATATGCTCTTCCCCTTCTTTAGGTGGACCCCATTTCTGCCCAGGAGTCCTTCATGGAACAGCATCCCATGGTCAAGGAAGCCAAAGCCCTCCTGTCAACACCATCTGTGCAGTCATGCATTCGACTTGAGGATGAGTCTGTCTCTGCTTGGGCCCTTATCCTCTGCTAGCAGGATGGATAAGAATGTCACCTGCGTCCCCCTGACTTTCTCATTCTTGCTTGCAGCAATGATGAACATCACAGAGGATACTGAAAAGTTGGAGATGGTGCAGAGAAGAGCCATAAAAATTAGTTGTGAGCTACAGAAAAAACCTCGATGCAAGACACTTTCGAAATTAGGCAAAGGTTTCTAACCATCAGAGGTGTGATGTTCTGGATCAGCCTTCCAAGGGGAGCAATGGGGGCAAAAAACCTAACTGGCTTCAAGACTGAACTTGATAAGTTTATGGAGGGGATGGTATGATGAGATTCCCTACAATGGCATGTGGCCCATTGGTGACTGGCCGTAGCAAAAATCCCCAACTGCTGGAGACAGGACATTCGATGGGGAGGGCTCTGAATTACTACAGAGAATTCTTTCCCAGGTATCTGCCTGGCGGGTCTTGTCCACGTGCTCAGGGTCTAACTGATCACCATATTTGGGGTTGAGAAGGAATTTTCCCCCTGGTCAGATTGGCAGAGACCCTGGGGCGGTTTTGCCTTTCTCTGCAGCATAGGGCACAGGTCACTTGCAGGTTTAAATTAATGAAAATGGTGAATTCTTTGTAAAATGAAGTCTTTAAACCATGATTTGAGGACTTCAGTAACTCACCCAGAGATTAGGGTTCTATTTCAGGCATGGGTGAGGTTCTGTGGCCTGCAATGTGTGGGAGGTCAGAGTAGATGAGCACGACAATCCCTTCTGACCTTAAAGCCTATGAGCCTCTGAGACTTAAGGAGATCCATCTGTTTAGCTTGTCAAAAAGAAGAGTGAGAGGTGACTTTATTACAGAGTATAAGTATCTTCATGGGGAGAAAACATTGGCAACTAAAGGGCTCTTTAATCTAGTGGAGAAAGGCATGACAATAACCAATGGCTGGAGGCTGAAGCCAGGCAAATTCAAATTAGAAATAAGGCTCAAATTTTTAACAGTGACGGTGATTAACCACAGGAACAAGCTACCAAGGAAAGTGGTGGATTCTCCATGTCTTAATGTCTTCAAATCAAGCTGTGTATAATTGCAGGGTGGATGTTTGGTCTCAAGCTGGAGCCCAGGTTCTTGGAGCCCCTCCCCTCATGGAGTCCCAGATCTTAATCTCCAGCCCAAGCCCGCACATCTACTCTGCAATTTTACAGCCCCACGGCCCAAGCCCAGTGAGCCCGAGTGAGCTGACCCAGGCCAGCTGTGTAAACATACTCTAAAAGACATCAAGACTGGATGCCTTTCTGGAAATTATTATTCAGTCAAACAGAAGTTACTGGGCTGAAAACAGGGATAATTGGGCGAAACTGAAAGACCTGTGAAATACAGGAGGTTATATGAGATGATTTAATGGTGCTTTCGGGTTTTAAAATCTATTAAATCTATAAATATTGAATAGCATTGGGCCAATAAGAGATCAGAGTGGGACCTTGCTTATGAATATCTCCACTGGAGGATGATTTTTATTTACAATTACTTTGAGATGTTAGTTAACCCAACTTTAATCCATTTAATATGTGCTACATTGATTTTGTATAGCACCAGTTTTTAATCAGACTGTCATGTGGTACTAATTCAAATGCATTACAGAAGTCTAAGTATATTATATCAGGACAACTAGGTTTGTTAATCGAACTTGTAAACTCTTGTAAAAAGGGTTTAAAGTTTGTTTTACATCTATTTTTCATAAAACCATGTTGACTGGCATTAATTATGTTACTATCCTTTATTGACTGAGTACAATAACAGCCTTTCCATGATTTTGCTCATGATCAGTGTCAAACTAATCAGCCTGTGCTTTTCCAAGTCATCCCATTTACCCTTTTAAAATATGGCTACAACATTAGTTTTTTTCCATTTCTCTTTTTTCCATTTCAGTGTTCTAAATTATGTTAAAACTCAACTTTATAGTTCAGAGAGCTACTTGGCCAACTCCTTTAAAATTTAGGGGAAAGTGACGTAGCTTTACAGATTTTAAAATGTTTTCATTTAGGAGATACTGTTTAACATCCTGTCTAAATATTGTTGGAACAGAAGGTGTGTAATTATCACTGAAATATATGAATACCTATACATAGATGTTTCACTGATATCTTTAGTTTTTCTTATTAGTTGTCTATATTTCATAGCCTCTTATTCACAGTCATTGCTATCAACTTTCCCTTTCCCCCATTTTTTATACACGTTTCATTGCTGGTTTCACTTTCTTAACCATGGCGATTTTTTTAACCAAATCAGCATCAATTTGTAATAGTGGAATTGTGGGGTTTCGGAGTCTAGTAATATAATCTTAAACAATTCCCAGTTGTTGCTTACATTTTTCTGTTTAAATTTTTTCCTCCCAATCATAGATTCATAGATTATAAGGCTGGAAGGGACCATTGTAATAATCTAATCTGCCCTCCTTGTAATACAGGCCATATGAATTCCCTGAATTAATTTGTTTGAACTAGAGCATATCTTTCAGCATAAAATTTATTTTAAAATTTCTAGTGACAGAGAATCTCCCATAACCCTTGGTAAGTTGTTCCAATGGTTAATTATCTTCACTGTTAACATGTGCAATTTACTTCTAGTCAGAATTTGTCTTCTAGCCATTGGCTCTTGCTAGATCTTTGTCTGCTAGACTGAAGTGACCTGTATTATCAACATTCTGTTCACTATGTAGGTACTTAAATGTTGCTCATCTTTGTTTTAAATTTTAGGACACTGGCTTTTATAAAGAAACAACACTATATATTATTACTAGTGTTTTGCTAGTATTTTATGCTACTCTGTATATATTCTGTAATTTGCTTTTCTGGTCTTTGTCCTCATTTAAAATGAGGTGTTGAGCTCACAGTTCAGTAATTTTCCTTTTTCTCATTTTTAAATGTAAAAAAGAATAAAGACATATATCTATAGAGACAGCACAGGAGAAGGAATCATTTTAAATGTGCACACCTCCTTCTTCGAGTGATTGCTCATGTGTATTCCACAATAGGTGTGTGTGTACTTGCCACATGCACTGGTGCCGGAAGTTTTTCCCCTAGCAGTACCTGTAGGGGAGCGCCCCTAGCGACCCCTGGAGTGGCGCCTCTATGGAGCGGTATAAGGAGTGCTGTGCGCTCCCCCCACCGTCAGTTCCTTCTTGCCACCAGTGAAGGTGCATCGGAACTGCTCTGCTCCAGTTTGTCTGCAGCTTTCCTCTTGAACTCTTGTTCATTCATAGTTAGTAGTACCTGTAGTTAAAGTAGTTTAGATTAGTGTCACTTTAGTTTAGTGTGCCTGGGTTGGGGCATGCCCTGTGCCCCAGGCTTTAAGTCGTGCGACACTTGCAGGCGGCCGATGCCAGTGAGTGACCCACATGTGGACTGTTTATGCTATCTGGGGGAAACCCATCTCAGCAATCTTTCAAGCCTCAGACCAAGAAGAAAAGGGACATTTGGCTCCGAGCCACTCTGATGGAGTCAGCGTTGACCCCGACTCTGGTGCACCGCTCCAAGTCGGCACCAGGTACTGCGGTGTCGGTGCACGGCGACCCTTTGCTGCCTTCCACCAGTCAGCACCGCAGGGCATGCCAAGAAGGCTAAGAAGAGGTCTTCTCTGCCGAGGCACCAGAGCAAGACCAGGGGACAGACTAGACTGACTTTGGACAGATCTCGGTCCCCGTCGGCCTCCAGGCCTCCGACTCAGGTTGAGCGGAGTAGCGCGGCCCATTCGACGCAGGCTTTCCCGGATATCCGGGTGCCCTCCACGCTGGAGGCCCTGCAAGCGGCCTGGGACGTTATGTCTCTGCTGGAACCAGGGGCACCGCCACCATTGGCTCCCTGGTCCATAGGCAAACCACCACTTGGATCCCCGCAGTCGCTGCCTGGTTAGTACCATTCGCAGTCGAGGGAATGTTCCCGACGCCGTTCGCCGCACAGTGACCATCCTGTGCATAGTCCATGCCGGTCACCGTCGACCCCCACCAGGTTGTTTGGCTGGGTTCTGACTGACAGGGGTTCCAGGCACCGCTCTGCCTCAAGGGATCACAGACCTCATGAGGGGAGTGTGCCCCATCGAGACCAAGACAGACGGCACCAGAGGTCCTCATCTCTGAGAGGCTACTATATCCCTTTGCAATACATGCATTGACACCATTCCCATTCTTTGTCTCGCTCTGGAGCCGATTGTGGAGCAGCTGCTACCAGTGGTACCATTCCTCCACGTCCAGATCATGGTCTCATGGTCAGCACTGTTCCCGATGTCACTGCTCCTCCCAGTCCAGGGACAGCGGCAGGTCGTACGCCAGCCCGGCCTCCCCCAGTGGGGGCTCGCTTGGTGGCCAGAGCCTCGGAAAGACCGTCTGCCTCCCTTTCCCAGCCTCCCAGAAAGGAGTCGGTGGGGTGGGCATCTTCGGTTCCACGCCCGGAGGGCGACCAAGTGGTGGGACCTCCGGTATTGGTGGGTACGCAGAGTACCACACCCGCATCCTCATCCTCCCCTGATGAGGTGATTACGGTCCCTCCTCCTTCTGTTCCACATGAGGACTCTAACGCCCACCAGGAACTATTGAAAAGGGTGGCATCGAGCCTCAACCTTCAGGCCGAGGAGGTGGAGGAACCCTCGGACTCCCTCTTCAACGTCCTATTGGCCTTGGTACCAGGCAGGGTGGCCCTCCCACTACATGAAGGGGTGGCAAAAATTTCAAACGCCTTGTGGCAAATCCCAGCTTCCTTGTCCCCCATCTTTAAGAGGGCAGAACAGAAGTACTTTGTGCCCACCAAGGGGCATGAATACCTGTACACCCACCCTGCCCCCAACTCCCTGGTGGTCAAGTCGGTCAACTACAGGGAGAGGCAGGGCCAACCAGCACCTACTCCGAAAAATAAATAAGGAGGCTGGACTTATTTGGGAGAAAGTTTTATTCGTCCTTGAGTTTCCAGTTAAGGGTGGCAAACCATCAGGCTCTCCTGGGTCAGTATGAGTTCAATTTGTGGGGCTTTCTGCCCAAATTCCAGGACTCCCTCCAGGAGCGTGACAAGAAGGAGTTCAAAGCTCTGGTGGAGGAGGGTACAGCGGCTGCCAGGGCAACCCTGCAGGCAGCGTCGGATGCTACGGATATGGCTGCAAGGTCTATGGTGTCCATGAGGTAGGTGTTGTGGCTCCTGCTGCCAGGGCTGTCCAGTAGGCGCAGAACTCCTTGCAGGACCTACCTTTGAATGGCAAGGCCCTGTTTGCGGAACTGATGGACGTGAAATTGCACAGCCTGAAAGATTCCTGCACTACGCTTAAGACACTTGGCCTCTATGTCCCGACTCTGGCCAGGACCAAGTTCAAGCCTCAGCAGGTTCCCACCCAGGCCACCCACTCTAAATACGAGCCCCCTTATAAATAGTCACGGGACTATAAGAAACGCCTGCAGAGGCAGTCCCGGTCTGCCTCCCAGCCTGGGTCCTCCAAGGGTAAACAGGTGGGGAAACGTCAGTTTTAACGGGATGATCGGGGCGACTTACCAGTTCATACCAGGGATCCACCCATAATAAAGCTTCCCTTCTCCAACTGGTTGTGTGCTTTTCTTCCGGAGTGGTCGTGGCTGACCTCAGACCGATGGGTCCTCAACACCTTCTCCCGGGGCTACACATTCCAGTTTACCTCTACCCCGCCCAACCACCCTCTGCCCCCACCTCTTCTGGGGGGCCCCCTCTCACGAGGCCCTGCTCCAGCAGGAGGTCAGGTGGCTCCTTGGCTTAGGAGTGGTGCCAGCAGAGTTCAAATGCAAAGGGCACTACTCCCTCTAGTTCTTTATCTCGAAGCCCAAAGGGGGGCTCAGGCCCATCCTGGACCTGCGAGGCCTGAACCAGTACATGGTAAAGCTCAAGTTTCATATGGTCTCTCTGGCCTCCATCATCTCCTCCCTGGATCCTGGGGACTGGTACGCCACCCTCAATCTGCAGGACGTGTACTTCCACATCCATACATTCGAGGGACACAGGAGCTTCCTCCATTTCACGGTTGGGCAGGAGCACTACCAATTTACGGTCCTCCCATTTGGCCTGTCCACTGCTCCCAGGGTATTGTGATACCGCATGGCCAGAGGGCAGCAGGAGAGGGTTAGAAGGGAGCTTTATTCCCTGTAAGGTGAAGAAAGTTTGCTATAGATTAACTAGAGCATCTGAAGCCAATTAGAGCAACTGCAGTCAGTCACATGATAAAAACCCATGCTTCAATCAGACATTGTGGGAGTAGGAGCAGAAAGGGTTGGTGTTGGAGCAGAGAACAGTTTGGAGGAGTTGGAGCAGAAAGAATTGGTGTTGAAGCAGAGGACAGTTTGGAGAAGTGCTGCGGTGGGCTAAGAAGTCCTAGACCCTAGGTAAGGGGCACCTGGCTTGTGCAGAGGGAGGGCAGGAAGCCCCCCACAAGCTGAAGGGCAGGAGAGGGAAGTAGCCCAGGGGAAGGAACCGTCAGTTCAAGTGGTTCACCACTATCCTCAGGACCCCTGGGCTGGGACCTGGGCTGGGACCTGGAGTAGGGGGCGGGCCCAGGTCCCTCCCTCTCCACTCCCCTCCTCTAGGACACTAGTGGGGCAATTAATATTCCAATTTAGGGGCAAGAAATGGTGCCCTGAACCCCCCGCAAAGAAGAGAAAGCGCGAGACCCATCATAATAGTGCCGGCAATTTGCCACAGTATTCACAAAGTGCATGTCTGTGGTAGCGGCCTACCTCAGACATCGTGGGGTCATCGCCTCGGCCGAACTCATGAGGGGTCCGATGATCTCCACTTAGCGGCTCTCCAACTGGATCACCTCGTGTATCCATACCTGTTATGACCTGGCGGGAATACTTCCGCCGTCGATTGTAAGAGCACACTCGACTAGGGCACAGGCCTCGTCGGCTGCCTTTTTAGCCCATGTCCCCATTCAGGACATTTGCAGGGCTGCCACATGGTCTTCCGTTCACATGTTCACCTCGCATTATGTGATCGTCTCCCAGACCAGGGAAGAAGGTGGGTTCAGCAGGGCTGTACTCCGTCCCGAGAGTCTCTGAACTCCTACCCACCTCCAACAGATATAGCTTGGAATCACCTATTGTGGAATACACATCAGCAATCACTCGAAGAAGAAAAGCCGGTTACCTTTTCTGTAACTGATGTTCTTCGAGATGTGTTGCTCATGTCTATTCCCCATCCCGTCCTCCTTTCCCTCTGTCGGACTTGTCTGGAAAGAAGGAACCGAGGGTGAGGAGAGCATGCAGCGCCCCTTATACTGTTAGGGAACGAGAGCTAAGGAAGCGTTGTTCTAACGCCCCTACTCTACTTGCGCTACATTGATGACATCTTCATCATCTGGACTCATGGAAGAGAAACGCTCTAGGAATTCCACCGTGATTTTAACAATTTCCATCCCACCATCAACCTCAGCCTAGACCAATCCACACAAGCGGTCCATTTCCTAACACTACTGTGCTAATAAGCGATGGTCACATAAACACCACCCTATACCGGAAACCCACTGACCGCTATACTTACCTACATGCCTCCAGCTTCCATCCAGGACACACCACACGATCCATTGTCTACAGCCAAGCTCTAAGATACAACCGTATTTGCTCCAATCCCTCAGACAGAGATAAACACCTACAAGATCTCTATCAATCATTCTTAAAACTACAATACCCACCTGCTGAAGTGAAAAAACAGATTGACAGAGCCAGAAGAGTACCCAGAAGCCACCTACTACAGGACAGGCCCAACAAAGAAAATAACAGAACGCTATTAGCCATCAACTACAGCCCCCAGCTAAAACCTCTCCAGCGCATCATCAAAGATCTACAACCTATCCTTAAAGATGATCCCTCACTCTCACAGATCTTGGGAGACAGGCCAGTCCTCGCTTATAGACAGCCTCCCAACCTGAAGCAAATACTCACCAGCAACCGCATACTATACAACATAAATACTAAGGCAGGAACCTATCCTTGCAACAAAGCCCGATGCCAGCTCTGTCCACATATCTATTCAAGTGACACTATCATAGGACCTAATCACATCAGCCACGCTATCAGGGGCTCGTACACCTGCACATCTACCAACGTGATATATGCCATCATGTGCCAGCAATGCCCCTCTGCCATGTACATTGGCCAAACTGGACAGTCTCTACGCAAAAGAATAAATGGACACAAATCTGACATCAGGAATCATAACATTCAAAAACCAGTGGGAGAACACTTCAATCTCTCTAACCACTCAGTGACAGACTTGAAGGTAGCAGTTTTGCAACAAAAAACTTCAAAAACAGGCTCCAAAGAGAGACTGCTGAACTCGAATTAATATGCAAATTAGATACAATTAACTCAGGCCTAAACAGAGACGGGGAATGGTTGGGTCATTACAGTAATTGAATCTATTTCCCTATGTTAACTTCTCCTCACACCTTCTTTGGGTCATCTTAATTATCACTTCAAAAGTTTTTTTCTCCTCCTGGTGATAGCTCATCTCAATTCATTAGACTCTTCCTGTTGGTATGCATACTTCCACCTTTTCATGTTCTCTGTATGTATAAATATCTCATGTCTGTGTGTTCCATTCTATGCATCCGAAGAAGTGAGCTGTAGCTCACAAAAGCTCATGCTGAAATAAATTTGTTAGTCTCTAAGGTGCCACAAGTACTCCTGTTCTTTTTGCGGATACAGACTAACACGGCTGCTACTCTGAAATCTGTCTTTTCAAAAGATTCTTGATTCTCCAGAAACAAGTATGGGATAGCCAACATGCTACACGTGGCCACAAGCTACATGTAGCCTCCTGGAGTTCAGTGAGGCCTGTTTACTGTAGAGATGAAGTCAGCAGAGATTAGGTGTCCAGTATACAAAGCAGATTGGTTTTTTTTTAAATCAAGATACAGCATTGTATGTGATAAACTTTACTTTTTTATAGGTATATATAATTTTCAAGTGTGAAAGTTAAAAGTATGACTAGCATCTTGTGTAGTACACCTCTACCCCGATATAACGCTGTCCTCGGGAGACAAAAAATCTCACTGCGTTATAGGTGAGACCACGTTATATCAAACTTGCTTTGCCCCCCACCATTCCTTGTTCCCTGACTGCCCCCTCCAGAGACCCCCCCTCCCTAATCACTCCCAGGAACCCACCCCCTACCCAACCCCCCTGTTCCCTGACTGCTCTGACCCCTATCTCCCCCTCCGCCTGCCCCCTGACAGGCACTCACCGGCAGTGGCGGGAAGCAGAGCAGCGCGGGCCCAGTCCACTCCACTCCGCTAGCTCCTAGCTGCGCCGCTCTGCTTCCCGCCATTGGTGAGTGTGGGGAGGTTGGGGAAAGGATGCCCCCCCACTCACCTGCGGCGGGAAGCGAAGTGACGCAGCCCCAGCCCGCTCCGCTTTCCTTGCCCCGGCCCCAGCCGTGTTGCTGGGGGGCAGCTGGGGAAAGGTCCTGCACTCACCTGTGGTGGGAAGTTGAGCGCCACAGCTGGGAGCTGGCGGAGTGTAGTGGGCTGGGGCTGGGCCACTCCGCTTCCCGCCGCCGGTGAGTGCAGGGAGGTTGGGAAAAGGACGCCCCCCCATACTCACCTGCGGCGGGAAGCAGAGCACTGCAGCTGGGAGCTGGCAGAGTGGAGTGGGCTGGGGCCGGGCTGCTCCGCTTCCGCCGCTACTGGTGAGTGCGGGGGGATCCCTCCCCCCAAACCCCCTCCCCCGAACGACACAGCTGGTGCTGGGGCGAGGGAAGCAGTGTGGGCTGCTCCCGGCCCCCCGCTAATCCCCTGGGCCACTCTGGGACTGCGGGCCCCCCAAAAGTGCCCCCCCACAGCTCCTGCCTCCCAGACCTGGTGGGGGGGAGCTCCTGACCACCCCCGAGACCCTCTGCCCCTTGGCCCCAGCCTGGCCTGGCACCCTTAACACACTGCTCAGAGCAGCGTGTCAGAGCTTTACCGCCTTGTATATGAACCTGCATTATATCGGGTCGCCTTATATTGGGGTAGAGGTGTACATGGAAATTAGGGGTGGCTCTAGGCAATATTTGGGCCCCCACTCTCAGTAGGAATGAGCTCACTAAGGGAGGCTATGTGAGCTAATATACACCTGACAGTTTAAAAGGTAACTTTCATAGTAGATACATTTCCTCACTTAGCGAACAAAATACTAACTTTATACTTGGCAATCTGTCATCCACAGCTATGGGAAACTTTTGACCTTGAGTGATTATTGAGATTTCTGTTCATACAGAAAAAGGAAAAAAAGACTTGTTTTCCCATAGTATGATAAATAAGTTTGCTTTGATTGGTAACTGAGAGAACCTGCATCTGAAGAGGATAGTGAGTCAGTCTATCTGAGAGCATTTTTTAAATGAAATGACTTGTTCAAGTTGTCAGTATTTGTAATTATAGAAAGCTCAAGCCCTCTTAGGTTGTCTGGAGATTGAGCATATGCTCTAGCACTTGCAACATATTACTAAATCCATCAATGTCAGTGGCTAAAATTTTAACACACAGAAGCTGATGAAATGAAATAACTTATTTCTGAACAATACAACTGAAAGTTAAGGGGAGACTTGATTACAGTTTATAAGTACCTACATGGTGAACAAAATGGGTTCTTCAGTCTAGCAGGGAAAGTTATAAAAAGATCCAGTGGCTGGACATTGACGCTAGTTAATACTGGAAATAAGACACAGATTTTTAACAATAATTAACCATTAAAACAACTTATTTAATGATGTAGTGGATTGTCCATCATGGCAATTTTTCAATCAAGACTGGATATTGTTCTAAAAGGCATGCTCTAGTTCAAACAGGAATTAATTCAGAGAAGTCCTATGGCTTTGTGTTATAAAGATTAGGTGATCACAAGGATCCCTTCTGGTCTAAGGCTCTATTAAGCATCTACAATGTGTAAAACTCACTGCATGTGATTTATACAAAACAAAATGGTTATGTACTTTACACACCATCTTTGGAAAACAGGTTTCCTGGGGAAGTTCCAACCCCCCTCCCCCGCAAATCAACCTACTAAAAAACAAAACAAAAAACCCCCCAAAGTAAAGTTTTCACCCCCAAAATAGAAGAGAGCCAGAGATTCTATGAAGACCTCTAGAGACTTTGCTATTGCTGTATATTTTATGTGGAGGGTACTTAGCTACCAGGGGCGGCTCTAGGAATTTCGCCGCCCCAAGCACGGTGTCACGCCGCGGGGGGCGCTCTGGCGGTCACCGGTCCCGCGGCTCCGGTGGACCTCCTGCAGACGTGGCTGCAGAGGGTCCGCTGGTCCCGCGGCTCCGATGGAGCATCCGCAGGCATGCCTACGGGAGGTCCACCGGAGCCGCGGGACCAGCGGACCCTCCACAGGCACACCTGCGAGAGGTTCACCGGAGCCGCCTGCCGCCCTCCCGGCGACAGGCAGAGCGCCCCCCGCGGCATGCCGCCCTAAGCACGTGCTTGGCGCGCTGTGGTCTGGAGCCGGCCCTGTTAGCTACTAAGGCAAGGGTTGGCGACATAGAACCCTAAAACAGATAGAGATGGATAGATTTGTATAGTTTAATGCAATTGAGAACTAAGGTACAGGGTAAATTTACCAGTTGAGACCATTATTGGAGAGCAATGGTATATTTTTTAAGATAGCAGAAATGCCACAAAGTGTTAGGCTTGTTTGCACACCTTTTGTTAAATTCTCTTCGGTGTCTCCCATAGCAACCCCTTAGAATACATGCATAATATTCATTAAGCAAATTCTTTATGCCAGAGGGTGTAATAGACTTCATTTCTGATTATATTGCATCTCAAAGTTATTAGTGTAAATGTTAATGTCGTTATTGACATACAAGGTGGCTTACCTGCAGCAGACTAACAAATTTTAAGGTATTTCCATTAAGACAAGGGATATCTGCTCTGTTGGTAGATTTGTATCTCAGGTCAGTGGTGTCAGAACAGGAGAGTCCCGGGGGGCCATGGCCCTCCCACTTTTCACCATGGCGGACTCCGCGGCCTTGCCCTCCTCTCCCCCCCCCCATGTCCCCACCCCCTGGGGGAAGAGGCGGCCTTGGGGGGAAGAGGAGGGGCCTGGCGGGAAAGGGGCAAGGCAGGGCCTCAGGGGGAAGAGTTGGCAGGGCTTTGGGGGGAAGAGGAGGGGCACGGCGAGGGCTGCAGAGGCTGGGGGCCCCCTTACCTTTGGGAAGGCTCTGCCATCCCTGTCTCAAACTGCAGGAATTAAGGTGTTTTTAAAATGCTTGTTTATTGTTACAACATTACAAAAAAACATAAGAATGGCCATACTAGCCAGTATCCTGTCTTCCGATAGTGGCCAATGCCTGTTGCTTCAGAAGGAATAAATAGAACAGGTAATCAGCGAGTGATGCATTCTCCGTTGCCCATTCCCAGCTTCTGGCAATAGAGGCTAGGGACACTTCAGAGCATGGTTTTGCATCCCTACCCATCCTAGCTAATAACCATTGATGGACCTATCCTCCATGAACTTATCTAGTTCTTTTTTGAATCCTGTTATAGTCCTGACCTTCACAACATCCTCTGGCAAAGAGTTCCACAGGTTGACTGTGAATTCATGGGCGCCAGGTTTGTATAATTTTTGGAGGTGCCCAGAATGGGTCCAAGCAGAGCCATCCCATCCATAGGACGGAGCGGGGCAACTGCCCTGGACCCCATGCTTTGGGGGGCCCCGCGCTTCATGGGGATGCAGGGTCCAGGGTGGCCTGGAGGGCTAGCAGGGGGCCTGGCGCCAGCAGCAGTGAGCGACCCAGCCCCAGCCCATCCTGCTCCTCCCCACTCCACTGGTTGCCCCAGTCTGCCCTATGGGCGGGACAGCTCTGAAAATATAAGCCCCGACATTGGTGGAGCCTTGCCCACATTCCTGAATATTGGTGGAGCATGGGCATCATGGGCCCGTATAACTCGCTGCCTATGTTTGTTTTAAACCTGCTGCCTCTTAATTTCATTTGGTGACCCCTAGTTCTTGTGTTATGAGAAGGAGTAAACAACACTTCTTTATTTACTTTCTCCAAATCAGTCATGATTTTATAGACCTCTATCATAAGCCTCTGTAGTCATCTTTTTTCTAAGATGAAAAGTCCCAGTCTTATTAATCTCGCTTCATATGGAAGCTGTTCCATACCCCTAATAATTTTTGTTGGCCTTCTCTGTACTTTTTCCATTTCCAATATCTCTTTTTTGAGATGGGGCGACCACATCTGCACACAGTATTTAAGATGTGGGCGTAACATGGATTTATATAGAGGCAATATGATATTTTCTGTCTTATTATACATCTGTTTTCTAATGATATCCAACATTCCGTTAGCTTTTTTGACTGCTGCTGCACATTGAGTAGATGTTTTCAGAAAACTATCTGAGTTAAGCATGGTCTGGGTTTTCACAGACTTGCAAACAACAGTCAATAGTTAACCTTTTATTAAACTTGAATAAAAAATGTTGTATGCACTGTTGTAGCTGTGTTGGTTCCAGGATATTAGAGAGACAAGGTGGGTTAGGTAATACGTTTTATTGGATCAGCTTCTGTTGGTGAGAGAGACAAGCTTTTGAGCTTACACAGAACTCTTCTTCAGGCTCTGCATAAGCTTGAAGCTTGTGTGTCTCCAGCAGAAGTTGGTCCAATAAAACGTATTACCTCACCCTTGTCTCATGAATTTAAAAAAAAAGTTAAAGCATTTGGTGAAACTTGTACTATTTCCCTTATTTCTTTTAGTGGTATAAAGTCTTTTAAAAGAAATTTCCTCATCTGTCCGTATTTTAGGTGGTATTAAAGGTGATTTTAAATGTCCTTGTTAGAGGAAAAAAGGTTAGTTATTGTTTTGGTAGCAGATTTTGAGTGGCAGTGGTTTGTGTCATTTTGTTTCCTTAAAAAACAACAACAAATGATTGACATACAGGTAGAGAGAAAAGAATAGCAAAGATAATAAGAGAAAGCTTCTGTTTCTTACTTGCAGCTTGTTTGCTAGGAATATTATATGCACAGAGCATGATTTTATTATCAATCCTGAGGCCTTGCAAAACTTTATCAGAATCAGGCTTGTGATAAAAGTGGGCATTTTCTGTAAAATTTTATTAACAGTATGGGTCTCAGTTGACCCATTTGAGTTGGTGGTGTTACCCCCCGGATGCAGAATGATTAAAATGCTTCTCCTGGAACAGAGAGAAGGAGCTGAGGTGTTTGGGTCACAGCTGTCTGGTGTGGTATGACTGTGCCAAAAGGAGCTGGCTGGAATCAACCGTTAATGGAAGACACTACAGAGACAACAGAAATCTCAATGACTAAAGATTAACTTTTAAAGCGAGTTACTTCCACCCACCTCTCTTTTCCAGAAAGCGGAGCAAAAAAGACTAGCTGAAGAACAATGGATTGAATGTGTCAGGGCTCTCAGACACACAGCTATCATTTGGGACTCAGGGTATGGCTACACTTGAGAGTTGCAGCACTGGTGGAGGCTTTCCAGTGCTGCAATTAGTAACTGTCCACACCTGCAGGGCACATCCAGTGCTGCAACTCCCTGGCTGCAGCGCTGGCCCTACACCTGGGTCTGCTTGGGGAATAAGCATTGCAGTGCTGGTTCTGCAGCGCTGGTCGTAAAGTGTGGCCAAACACCAGCGCTGTTATTGGCCTCCAGAGTATTAGGAGATATCCCAGAATGCTTTTAACTAAATTATTCCCTTTGTTTTGTTATGCAGCCTCTCTTTGTTTTGTTGTGAATATCTAAAAAAACAAACACAGCTCCTGTTTGCTGTGATCAATCTGTGAACAATCAAATGAGATATCCCCCTCCCTGTGTGATTCACAGGGGTTGAGTGTTTGCTTTTTGCTTGACCAGCAGCGAGAAAGGGAGTCGACAGCTGCTTATCTGGTCTGCAGGCTTTTGCAGTTAAAGAGTAAGGGGTCGGAAAAAGTTTCTGATTTTGCAAATCAGGGAGCCGATACACAGTGTTGGCTCCAAAAATCCACTCTCTCTCTCTCTCTCCCCGCTCCCTGTCACACTACACTCCACCCCACCCCCCTCTTTTGAAAAGCACGTTGCTGCCACTTGAACGCTGGGATAGCTGCCCATACTGCATCACTCCCAACAGCGCTGCAAATGCTGCAAATGTGGCCACACTGCAGCGCTGGTAGCTGTGAGTGTGGTCACACATCAGCGCTGTCCCTGCACAGCTGGACGACTAGCGCTGTAACTCCCAGCACTGCAACTCTCAAGTGTAGCCATACTCTCAGAGTCAAAGGGACAGAGAGAGTGAGTCAAGATGGATTCTGCTGAAGGAGGGCTTGGTAGAGCCCTGGCTTCTGCCAGTAACAATTCTTTGATAACCTAAGTACTTCCTGATGATCTATTGACTATTAAACTCCAGCTGACTATTAAAAATGAACCTGGTTTGAAAAAGCTGCCTGATGTTGCTGCAAGTGCTTACTGACATGTATTGGTGTCTGAAGGGAGTAAAAAGTCACAAGACTAGCTCAGGCAGACTTGCCTTTCAGAGCTAAGGTTGAGAAACAGGTGGTGCTGGACCCCGAAGGGCCAGTCTCAGAGGCACTGTGGCTATGTTGGCCTACACTTGTGGAAAAGTCTGACCCCTTGGGGGTCTGGTATGATAAAAGGGAGAGTGTTTAATGGCTCAGGGACAGCCCAGAGCCTGGCTTCTTGGATTAAGATAAAGCATTGTATCCTAAGAGTAGAATTGGCATATGCTGTACCTTCATATTAAAGATGTGAGCAGTCACGAGCTGCACTTTGACTGCTGCTGTGCTGTGAGTTATATATATTTCCTAATTGTTCCCTTGCTACTCACCATAGATAAATTTCAGCCCAGAAGTCATAACCACTGTTTTTGTACCACTGTTTGCTCATTATACTTAAAATGGAGATTGCTGTCTCATTTGATTTTTAGAAACTGCCTTGATTTTTTGTTCTTCCCTTTCTTGTATCTATCACTAAGACACTTTCACGTAGGAAAGTAGGACAATAATTTCATTTTATTCTTCTTTGTTATATCTCTTCAGACTCTCTCCTTTTTTAGAAATCCTTCATATCCATAAATGGAACCACAACAAGATATTGATTGAACAAAACTTACCACTTCAGGAAACACGACTCCTGAGCATTGTTCAAACCACTGTCTCTCTTGCGTACTGTATAATGGCTTTACTTATTGCCTATTTCATGTTCAGAGGGAGACTTTAAGCTCTTTAGAAAGACGTATCTGTTTTTTAAAACCTTTGCTTGCTTTTGGGGATGAGCAGTAATATACTCTATAAATCCACCTTTGGGAAGAAGTTATGTAATTACTATATGATACAAATGGGATGTTAAAGTAGTACAGAAACTTTTGAACATTGGATGGTGAATGGTTGCATACCACTTTAGAGGAGGAGGAGTGTTTTGAATTATGTAGACTTTCATTTCACATTAGTGATGTGTTCTGTGCAGGTAATTTTAGACTAGTTACAATATTGGGACTTGCTCCAAAAACCACTGAAATAAATTTAGAGACTTGCGTTGTCTTCATTGGGCTTTAGATTCAGGTCTTCAGTTATTGAATTAAATTAGTGGCAGTAACATAAGGGACACAGCCAAATAGATCAATATTTTTGAACAGTAAAGAATATTCTAGCACTTCATGATCCCATTTAGTGTGAGAAATACTTTTCTGATCACTTGTTCATGAGCACTTAAGATTTCAAAATTGTTGGTCTGACCAAAAAAAGTGGTTGTCCCAGTTCTTAAGTCTCAATCTCTCAAATAAGTTAAAATAAAATATTGTTGCTGTTATGATTGTCTAAAGGCATTTTGTTGTATTCTGTTTGTTCTCCTGTGTCCTGTTATGCCAGCATTTCTCTTTTTTAATTTTATTTATTTTGGCAAATTTTGACGTTCATGTAGTTCTATTTAGTTTTGTCCTTGCTTTAATATAAATTGTATCAGGCACAATCTGGAGTTTGCTACTCTGATCTTTAAAAGATTTTCTGTATATTTAAAGGTATGTCTATTTTCAAAGATATTTTAAAGATTTTTACTATTTAACTTTTCCCTAGCAGCTACCCGTTGGGCTGGCTGTGAAGCCCCCTGGAGTGGCGCTGATATGGCGCTCTATATACGACCCTGCAGGCCCGACTCCCCTTCAGTTCCTTCTTACCGCCAGTGACAGTTGTTGGAACAGTGGTCTCTTGCTTGCAAGTGTCCCATTTATCCCTAGCTCTTCTGCTAATCTTTGCATATAGTTACCCATTGTTAATTAATAGTTCTCACTTAATTGTTAATTGTAGTCTTTAGCAGTTGGGGGGGGCTTCCCCTCCAACACTTGCCCCGCAGGGCCTCGGGGCATGCTGTCCTAGGGCTTCAAACCCTGTAGTTCCTGCGCTAAGCCTATGCCCATGGGTGACTCCCGCGACTCCTGCCTCCAGTGTCTGGGAGAAGCCCATCAATTGGACAAGAGCAAGATCTGCAAGGCTTTCAAGCCTCACACCAGGAAAGAGAGGGACATTCACCTAAAGCAACTCCTTATGGAGTCAGCCCTCTGCCTGCAGCAGGACCCGGCCCTGAGCACCTTGGTACAGAGCACTCCTCCTGCGGTGCCATCTGCGGTACCGAGAAAGGACTCAGCACGCCAACACAGGGGCCACCGGTCCACCGGGCCGCTGAAGCATTCTCCCCGGCACCGCTCTCACTCACCGGCTGCCCGTAAGAAACAGGCCAAGTGGAAGTCCCCACAGTGGCCTGCCACAGACTCTGCACCCCTGGAAGGGGACAGTGCAGGGAACAGGCCTATCGCCAACAGACCCTCGGTCCAGGCAGTCGTCGCGGGTCTCTGTCTCCCCAGGAAGCCCCACGCTCCTGGACTTGCCGTGGCTGCATGTGGGGGAGGTAATGATGCCTTCCACTATGGACACCTTTGAAGCTGCTAGGGGGCTTATTGAGATGATGGCGCCCAAGTCTCCATCTTTAAGGCCTCCCCTCCCTTGAGGCACGGCACCGTCCAGAGGCAAGCCGGCCATATTCAGACCATCTGCCCCCCGACCAGGCTCTCTGCGCTGTTCGAAGTCCCGGTGCTGCTCTGAGTCCTGGCATCACACCTATGCCCTGTGCTGGTCCGACTCACGGCACTGGTCCGACTCGTGGCACTGGTCTTGCAGCCCCGACCCTCGGCGCTGCTCCCTCTTGAGGTGTTTGTTGGTGGATAGGTCGTGGTCCCACTCGAGGTCCAGGTCCTGCTCTGTGACCTCGTGGCACCGCTCTCAGCACCGGCCTCAGCCTGTACCCTCCGGGCATTGCTCGAAGGACTGGCACCGCTCTATGCAGACTGCTCTACATCGCAGTACTGCACCCCATCCCGGCACCGCTCTACCTCTACCTCTACCTTGCAGCACCACTCCCCAACACAGCACCGTTCCTGCTCACGGTACTGGTCCCTGCTTCGACATTGTCCTCGATCGCGGCACTGCTCTACCTCGCGGCAACGCTCTTCATCCCGGCACTGCTCCCCACCTCGGTGAGGCTCCATGTCGCGGCACCACTCTACTTTGCAGAACTGCTCCACATCCCACTATGGCTCCCCTCAGCGGCACCACCCTGCACCATGGTACCAATCAACGTCAAGACCCTGCTACTCTTCATGGCATCCATCCCATCCGTGAGAGGAGGATGCCTCCCCCTTGGCCGTCCCGCTCGAGGTTGTCCTCCCTCAGATCCGGCAGGGCATTGGGGGCATGTGAGGTGCCCAGATCAGGGCCAGGGAGCCTAACGCAGGATGCTTCGGCACCCCAGTGGCAGCCCCAGTGGCAATTCTGGACCCCTTGGGTGTACCATAAGGCCCAGGGTACCCCTCCTGGCGTCCCTCCACTTTCCCATTCAGGATCTTGCCTCCCCGAGGCAACCCTCAGTCGCCTACCCCAGGACCCAGCACAAAACCCGGACCCAGTCCCACATCTGCCTGTGGAGGCTGCACCAGTGCTCATGAGGACCCTGTCCCTGAGGATCAAGAGGCCGCCACGGAACCGGTCCTGACGGTGGCTTCTTCCTCGTCATCCCCTGACGAGGCGGTGGCAGGTACTTCCATGTCTGGGCTACCACCCATGGACTACAGGGCCCTGCAGGAACTCCTCTGACGAGTGGCCCTGAATATGAACCTCCAGGTGTAGGAAGTGGTCGAAGACGAGGACCCTCTGGTGGACATTCTGGCACCAGAGGGGCCCTCTAGGGTGGCCTTACCAGTTATAAAGACTATTTAGTCCAACGCCAGGACTATTTGGCAAACGCTTGCCTCCATTCCCCCTATTGCCAAAGGGGCTGAGCGCAAATACTTTGTTCCCACTAAGGGATATGAGTATCTCTTCACTTCCCCTCCCCCATGCTCTCTTGTGGTGGAGGCGGTGAATGAAAAAGAGAGGCAGGCTCCTGCACACAAATCAGGAGACGCTAAACAGCTTGATTTGTTTGGAAGGAAAGTTTATTCCACGGGGGTGTCTCTCTCTCTCTCAGGATTGCTAATCAACTTGCGATCCTGAGCAGATACAACTATAACTCGTGGTCTTCAATCTTAAAATTTAAAGAGCTTCTCCACTCTGAATCATGAGCGGAGGTGGGGGCCATTGCTGAGGAGGGCAGAGCTGTCGCTCGGACTTCCCTCCAAGACTTCCTGAATGCTGCGGACTTGGCGGCGCATACTCTGACGTCCAGGATTGCAATGCCTGGCTCCAATCCTCTGGTCTTCCCCCAGAGGTTCAGCAAACAATACAGGACCTTCTCTTTGATGGCCAGGGCCTATTTGCTGACCAAACAAATTCCAGACTGCATAGCCTAAAGGACTCCCGGAACACAATTAAGTCCCTCGGCATGCACACTCCGGTGACCCAAAGGAAACCCTTTAAACCACAGACCACCCAGCAGCTGTCTTTCCCCCCTAGGCTCAGACAGGACTTACCTTTGGTCTGACCCGGTACGGCCGTTCTTATGTTCTTAGAAACAGATATAGTCATTGCAAGCTGTCGTGCCCTTCCTCTGGGCAGGGCCAGGAGCATCCTAGACCCCCTCCGGGCCCTAAACACCCCTTTTGAAGGTGTGCATGAGGATGGATTACCAGTCCACAACCCGGCCATTCATCCTCCTTTCCTGACCCGTCTATCCCGCTTCTACCATGCATGGTCCCTTATTACGTGGGACTGGTGGCTGCTCCACATGGTAGAAGCAGGATATTCCATCCATTTCTACTTCTCCCCGCCTTCCCATCACCTTTACCCGTCCCTCTTCAGGGACCCTTCTCATGAGCAACTTCTTGTCCAGGAGGTCCAGACTCTCCTCACTCTAGGAGCGGTGAAGGAGGTCCCTCTAGGAGCTGTAAGGCAAGGGTTTCTACTCCCGATACTTTCTTGTCCCCAAAGTGAAGTGGGGCCTCAGGCCCATCCTGGATCTGCGGGAGCTCAACAAGTTCATAGTCGCCTTGAAGTTCCGCAGGGTCTCCCTGAGCACACTCATCCGTTCCCTAGATCCGGGAGACTGGTACGCCGCCCTCGATATGAAGGACGCTTATTTTCACATATCAGCACTGGTCTCAGCCTGCACTCTCCAGGCGTCGCTCGAAGAACTGGCACGGCTCTATGCAGCAGTACCGCTTTGCATCATGGCACTGCGCCCCATCCCGACACCTCTCTACTTCACAGCACCGCTCTACCTCACGGCACTGCTCCCCAACACACCACCATTCCCGCTCGTGGCACCGCTCCCGATCCTGCTCATGGCATCAGTCCCCGCTTCGACATCATGCTCGATTGCGGCGCTGCTCTGTGTCCCCAAAGTGAAAGGGGGCCTCAGGCCCATCCTGGATCTGTGGGAGCTCAATAAGTTCATAGTCAGCTTGAAGTTCCGCATGGTCTCCCTGAGCACAATCATCCCTTCCCTAGACCTGGGAGACTGGTACGCTGCCCTCAGTATGAAGGACGCTTATTTTCACATATGTATCACCCCGGCTCACAGATGGTTCCTCTGCTTTGTGGTGAACAAGGTGCATTATCAGTTCACAGCCCTCCCATTCAGGCTGTGCACAGCTCCTTGCGTCTTCACCAAATGCATGGCGGTTGTAGCATCTTTTCTCCACCACCTACCACGTGCATGTCTACCCTTACCTGGACGACTGGCTCCTTCGGGGCCGCTCCCATCAGCAGGTGGAATCGCAGGTGCAAATGGTCAGAGACACAGTGGAACGTTTAGGTATCATTCTCAATGTCAGCAAATCCGTACTCACCCCAACTCAAAGAATATAGTTCATTGGAGCAGTTCTGGATGCAAATCAAGTGAGAGCATTCCTGCCAGAGAACTGCGTTCCTCTCACAGATAATCAGCACCCTTTGCAGCTTCCCCACCACCACGGTGAGGCAGTGTCTCAGACTGCTAGACCATATGGCATCCTGCACTTACGTGGTTCAACACACCAGGTTATGACTCAGACCCTTGCAAGCGTGGCTCGTCTCTGTGTATAACCCGGGCCGCGACAGCCTAGACATAGTGCTGACCATCCCAAGACACACCCTCGATTCCCTGCGGTGGTGGCTGGAACCCCACATGGTAGGCGCCCGGGTTCCTTTCCACCCTCCCCAACCTACTTTGACTTTGGTAACAGACGTGTCCGCGTTGCGCTGGGGAGCGCATCTCGGAAGCCTGACAACTCAGGGCTTATGGCAGGTAGAGGAATTGGTTCTACATATCAACATCAACAAACTCAGGGCGATCCGCCTCGCCTGCCAAGCTTTTCTGTCCCGCTTTCAGGGCCACTGCGTAGCGGTATTGATGGACAATAACACGGCCATGTTTTATATAAACAGGAAGGCGGAACCCGATTATCTCCTCTCTGTCAGGAAGTCCTCCTACTGTGGGAATTTTGTCTAGCCCACTCCATTCTTCTCCAGGTCTCATACCTGCCAGGCGTTCAAAAGGTGCTGGTGGACAGCTTTAGCAGACATTTCCTCAAGCAGGAGTGGTCGATTCGCCCAGACATCATCCACTCCATCTTCCGCAGCTGGGGGTCTCCCCGAATCGACCTGTTTGCCACATGGGCCAACAGGAAGTGCCCAACCTTTGGATCCTTCAGGAACCACAGTGCAGGCTTGATCTCAGATGCATTCATAGAATCATCGAATCATAGAATCTCAGGGCTGGAAGGGACCTCAGGAGGTCATCTAGTCCAACCCCCTGCTCAAAGCAGGACCAAACCCAACTAAATCATCCCAGCCAGGGCTTTGTCAAGCCTGACCTTAAAAACCTCTAAGGAAGGAGATTCCACCACCTCCTAGGTAACCCATTCCAGTTCTTCACCACCCTACTAGTGAAAATGTTTTTCCTAATGTCCAACCTAAACCTCCCCCTCTGCAACTTGAGACCATTACTCCTTGTTCTGTCATCTTCTACCACTGAGAAGAGTCTAGATCCATCCTCTTTGGAACCCCCTTTCAGGTAGTTGAAATCAGCTATCAAATCCCCCCTCATGCTTCTCTTCTGCAGGCTAAACAATCCCAGTTCCCTCAGCCTCTCCTCATAAGTCATGTACTCCCGCCCCCTAATCATTTTTGTTGCCCTCCGCTGGACTCTCTCCAATTTATCCACATCCTCCTTGTAGTGTGGGGCCCAAAACTGGACACGGTACTCCAAATGAGGCCTCACCAGTGCTGAATAGAGGGGAATGATCACATCCCTCGATCTGCTGGAAATGCCCCTACTTATACAACCCAAAATGCCATTAGCCTTCTTGGCAACAAGGGCACTCTGTTGACTCTTATTCAGCTTTTCATCCACCGTAACCCCTAGGTCCTTTTCTGCAGAACTGCTACCCAGCCATTCGGTCCCTAGTCTGTAGCAGTGCATGGGATTCTTCCGTCCTAAGTGCAGGACTCTGCACTTGTCCTTGTTGAACCTCATCATATTTCTTTTGGCCCAATCCTCTAATTTGTCTAGGTCCCTCTGTATCCTATCCCTACCCTCCAGCGTATCAACCACTCCTCCCAGTTTAGTGTCATCTGCAAACTTGCTAAGGGTGCAGTCCACACCATCCTCCAGATCGTTAATGAAGATATTGAACAAAACCGGCCCCAGCACCGACCCTTGGGGCACTCCACTTGATACTGGCTGCCAACTAGACATGGAACCATTGATCACTACCCGTTGAGCCCGACCATCTAGCCAGTTTTCTATCCACCTTACCGTCCATTCTTCCAGCCCATACTTCTTTAACTTGCTGGCAAGAATACTGTGGGAGACTGTATCAAAAGCTTTGCTAAAGTCCAGAAATAGCACATCCACTGCTTTCCCCTCATCCACAGAGCCGGTTATCTCGTCATAGAAGGCAATTAGGTTAGTCAGGCATGATTTGCCCCTTGGTGAATCCATGCTGACTGTTCCTGATCACTTTCCCCTCCTTTAAGTGGTTCAGAATTGATTCCTTGAGGACCTGTTCCATGATTTTTCCAGGGACTGAGGTGAGACTGACTGGCCTGTAGTTCCCTGGATCTTCCTTCTTCCCTTTTTTAAAGATGGGCACTACATTAGCTTTTTTCCAGTCATCTGGGACCTCCCCCGATTGCCATGATTTTTCAAAGATAATGGCCAATGGCTCTGCAATCTCATCGGCCAACTCCTTTAGCACCCTCGGTTGCAGTGCATCCGGCCCCATGGACTTGTGCTCATCCAGCTTTTCTAAATAGTCCCGAACTACTTCTTTCTCCACATTCATGATTCCATGGTCAGGTCAGCTGCTATATGCCTTCCCACCATTCCCGTTCATCCACAAAGTGCTTCTCAAAGTCTGCAGGGACAAGGTGGACATCATACTGGTGGACCCAGCTTGGCCTCGCCAGTGCTGGTACCCCACCCTCATGGTCTTATCGGTCCAGTCACCGATATGGCTACCTCTCACCTTGACCTCATTTCACAGAACCACGGTCACGTCCTTGACCCAGACCTTCAGTCTCTCCACCTCATGGCCTGGAGAATCCGTGGCTGAACCAGGCAGAGCTCACCTGTTCTGACCCGGTGAGACAGGTGCTTCTGGAGAGCCGCAAGCCAGCTACTAGAGCCACATACAGGGCGAAGTGGTAGAGGTTCTCTAGCTGGTGCACCCAAAGGCAGGTGCTTCCACTTCAGGCTCCCATCCCTGGTATCTTGGACTATCTTCTGTACCTGAAAGACCAGCCTCTTGCATTTGGTTCTCTCAAAGTCCATCTCGCGGCCATCTCGACGTTTCATCCGGGCGATTCCAAGCTTTCGGTGTTCGTGCACCCCATTGTGGGTTTGTTTCCTGAAAGGTCTGGAAAAGATACATCCCTCGATGAAGCCCCCTATTCCGGCCTGGGATCTCAACCTAGTCATCTCTCGCCTTATGGGCCCTCCCTTCGAGCTGTTAGCATCTTGTTCACTCCTCTACATCTCTTGGAAGGTTGCCCTTCTGGTGGCTATCACATCAGCATGACGCGTGTCTGAACTGCGGGCCCTCACCTCTGAGCCTCCGTACACTATCTTTCATAAAGAGAAGGTGCAACTTAGACCTCATCTGGAGCTCCGATCAGCATGTGTGGCGATGCAGTTAAAAATCAAAATAAAAAAAGAGCTCCAGCATGGACCATGCGAATGTGATCGCTGTAAGGGCAGGCAAATGTGTTCTATCAGCGCTCCGTTACAGAAGACGAAATTCAAAATCATTTTTAAAAATTCTCCACAGAGACGCCATAGCAGGGACTCAGCGCACTGCTGCGTGACAAGCGTAACGGAAAGCCAAAGAATCAAATGGACGCTCATGGAGGGAGGGAGCGGGGACTGGAGGACTCAAGCAATCCCACAGTTCCTGCAGTCTCCGAAAAGCATTTGCATTCCTGGCTGAGCTCCAAATGCTTCTAGGGTCAAACACAGTGTCCGCGGTGGTTCAGGGCATAGCTCGGCAATTTACGCCCTCCCCCACCCACCCCCAGAAGTGAAAGGGAAAACAATCCTTAGGATTAGGGGTTTAGAGAGGGTCCCATATGAGGAAAGATTAAAGAGGCTAGGACTCTTCAGTTTGGAAAAGAGAAGACTAAGGGGGGATATGATAGAGGTATATAAAATCATGAGTGATGTTGAGAAAGTGGATAAGGAAAAGTTATTTACTTATTCCCATAATACAAGAACTAGGGGTCACCAAATGAAATTAATAGGCAGCAGCTTTAAAACAAATAAAAGGAAGTTCTTCTTCACGCAGCGCACAGTCAACTTGTGGAACTCCTTACCTGAGGAGGTTGTGAAGGCTAGGACTATAACAATGTTTAAAAGGGGACTGGATAAATTCATGGTGGCTAAGTCCATAAATGGCTATTAGCCAGGATGGGTAAGAATGGTGTCCCTAGCCTCTGTTCGTCAGAGGATGGAGATGGATGGCAGGAGAGAGATCACTTGATCATTGCCTGTTAGGTTCACTCCCTCTGGGGCACATGGCATTGGCCACTGTCGGTAGACAGATACTGGGCTAGATGGACCTTTGGTCTGACCCGGTACGGCCTTTCTTATGTTCTTATGTTCTCTCTTGACTCTTTTACATGTCACCCTATCTTTACTGAATGCTGCAGATAGACGCGATGCTGCAGCAAACACCAACATCCTCACTCCCCCCACCCCCCGCCATGGGTGGCTGATGGTGCAATATGGCTGATATCCATCATCATCATCAGCCTTTTGGCACATGGGGCAGTGCAAAAGGACTGGTAACCATGCCGACTAGTATCCAGTGAGGTTGACCATGGGCGCCTGTGTAAAAAACTCCTGATTTTTTCTGGTAGATGGTGCAGTATGGCTGGTAACCGTCTTCATCATAGCAACAGGGGGCTGAGCTCCATCAGCCCCCGCCCTTCATGTGTAACGAAAAGATTCAATTGTCCCTGGACTAGAAGTGGGATGCTGGGCTCCTCTCCCCCAGACTGCTTAATGTCCTGTCTGGACTATCATAGCAGCTGGAGGCTGCCTTCCACTCATTTCTCACTAACAAGTCACTGTGTCTTATTCCTGCATTCTTTATTACTTCATCACACAAGTGGGGGGACACTGCTACGGTAGCCCAGGAAGGCTGGGGGAGAACGGAATCAACAGGTGGGGTTGTTGCAGGAGCACCTCCTGTGAATAGCATACAGCTCATAATTTCTGCGGGATCTGACACAGATCAGCTGTGCTCTCTGGTTCTATGATACACTGGTTCTCTAGTACACTTGCCCCATATTCTAGGCAGGACTGATTCTATTTTTAGATACCAAAAAAGGAGGGATTGACTCAGGGAGTCATTCCCAATTTTGGCTTTTGCGCCCCCGGCTGATCTCAGCCAGGGGCACTTATGACAGCAGCAGATGGTGCAGTGCAAAAGGACTGGTAACCATGATCATCTTATTGCCAATTTATGGCATGGTAGATGGTACAGTATGGCTGATAACCATCTCTGCTGTCATGCAAAAGCAAATGCATGCTGCTGTGTAGCGCTGCTGAATCGCCTCTGTCAGCGGCATCTAGTACACATACGGTGACAGTCACAAAAGGCAAAACAGGCTCCATGATTGCCATGCTATGGCGTCTGCCAGGGCAATCCAGGGAAAAAAGGCGCGAAATGCTTGTCTGCCGTTGCTTTCCCAGAGGAAGGAGTGACTGACGACATTTACCCAGAACCACCCGCGACAATGATTTTTGCCCCATCAGGCACTGGGATCTCAACCCGGAAATTCCAAGGGCGGGGGAGGCTGCGGGAACTATGGGATAGCTACGGAATAGCTACCCACAGTGCAACGTTCCAGAAATCGACGCTAGCCTCGGACCGTGGACGCACACCACCGATTTAATGTGTTTAGTGTGGCCGCGCGTACTCGATTTTATACAATCTGTTTTACTAAACCGGTTTATGTCAAATCGGAATAATCCCGTAGTGTAGACGTACCCTAAGAATGATAATCAAGATCAGACATCACAAGGTAGGGTTATCCTTGCAGTACCGACCTGGTTGAGGCAAGCTTGGTATTCTTACCTGCTTCACCTATGTGTCAAATTGGCATTTATGCTTCCGACTGTCCCTCATCTTCTCTCCCAGGATGCAGCTTGGATACTTCACCCCAACCTGGGAGCCCTCAGCCTCCAGACCTGGCTCTAGATCAGTGGTTCTCAAACTTGTGTACTGGTGACCCCTTCACACAGCAAGCCTCTGACCCGCCCTTTTTACATTAAAACCGCATTTTTTTAATAATAAACACCATTATAAATGCTGGAGGGTTTGGGGGTGGAGTCTTGACAGCTCACGACCCCCATATAATAACCTCATGACTCCCTGAGGGGTCGCAACTCCCAGTTTTAAGACCCCCTGTTCTAGATGGTTCACAGGATTAGAATCATCCTGTTTGATAGGAGTACAACAAGTATTACTAAACAGTAGATGGGAGTTAACTCAAATTACTTACCTTCAGAAATGGAAAAGGTTCAACCACTGGTGTCACCACTTATGCCTTGGTCCACACCACCAGATCTGATGTGGCACTTGGTTCTGATGTACTGACTTCAGTTTTGGACTTGATTCCAAAGCTCTCTCCCGCCTGGTGAGGATACTGCTCAGGAGTCACCTGAAGTGGAGTATCTACAGCAGAGGTGGGCAGACTATGGCCCGTGGGCCACATCCAACCTGCCAGCCGATTTAATCTGGCCCTCAAGCTCCCACTGGGGAGTGGGGTCTGGGGCTTGCCCTGCTCCCACGCTCCAGCCGAGGAGCGAGGTCGGGGGCCGCTCCATGTGCTCGTGCCACAGCTCCTGAAGCAGCAGCATGTCCCCACTCTGACTCCTACGTTTAGGGGCAGCCAGGGGGCTCCACACACTGCCCCGTCTGCAGACGCTACCCCTGGAGCTCCCATTGGTCGGGAACTGCAGTCAATGGGAGCTGCAGGGGCGGCGCCTGCAGACATGGCAGTGCACAGATCCGCCTGGCCGCACCTCTGTGTAGGAGCCTGAGGAGGGACATGCCGCTGCTTCCGGGAGCTGCTTGCGGTAAGTGCCACCCATAGCCTACACCACTGACCCCCTCCCATGCCCCAACCCCCTGCCCCAGCCCCGATCCTCCTCTCACCCTCCAAACCCCTCAGTCCCGGCCCAGAGCCTACACCTCCAGCCGAAGTCCTCACGCCTCCTGCCCCAATCTAGAGCCCCCATCCGCACACTGAGCTCCTCGTTTCTGGCCCCACCCCAGAGCCTGCATCCCCCACTCCCCTGTGCCCCAACCCTGATCCCCCTCCTGCCATCCAAACCCCTCAGTCCCAGCATGGAGCATCCTCTTACACCCCAAATCCCTCATTCCCAGCCCCGCACCTCCAGTCAGAACCCTCACCCCCTCCTGTACCCCAACCCCAATTTTGGGAACATTCATGACCCGCCATACAAAAAGTTTGCCAACCCCTGATCTACAGGGGTGCTACTTGGAGAGGAAGAAAGAGTTATTCACCAGTAACGGTGGTTCTTTGAGGTGTGTGTTCCTCTGGTTACTCCACTACCCACCCTCCCAGGAAAGTAAAGGAAACAGACATACTTGATGCTCAATACAGAGGGCCTCAATCCATGACTGGAGCCCCTATGTGCTACCACAATATAAATAATTAATAAGAGTGTTTAGTGCTATATATTATGGGTAAGATTTTTGAAAATGTCTGTTAAATAATTCCTGAGTTACTTAGACACTTTAGAAATTCCCAACCCATGTGAAAACAAAGCTCACTCTTTGTTAAATGGTAGAGCAAGTAATATTTAAAGAAGGAATTACAAACCCACAGAGAGAGGGGGACACAATAAAAGTAGATAAAACCAATTTTATGCATGAGTGTAGAAAACTGAGTTCATTTGTATGTTGCTTCTTGATGCTTTAAAAAGGGGTTGTTAGAGAAATTTACACATTGACTCACTCTTTGTGTTTCCTTATCTTTAAAAAGGGATAGTGTTACTTACCAACTTACTTTATATAAATGTTATGATTATTAATTGGCTGTTCTGCATTTATGTCAGTTGGAATGTGTAAAGTGCTGTATAAATAAAATGCTAAGTATTATTTTTATTATTAGGTCATGGGTCTGCTGTTTGCTTGGCACAGTTCACCTACTGTACAGAATTGTGTGTCTATTAGTGCTCTACAAAGAATTACCAGAATGTCTAACACAAATTGTGAACTGTAATGAAATGGCAGGCCTTCTGGAGCTCTTCTCTCTTCACCTTTGGTGTATTATTCATATGTTTTTAATATATGTATCATGGAGCTAAAGATGGATAAGTACAACAGTATTAGATCATCTAATCCACTTCCCATGGGTCAATGCAGGGTTGTCTCCTACAGAATATTTTCTAGCAGTGTTTCTCAAGTGTTTTCCTACTGGGAAGCCAACTTTTGGAACTTGTGGCAACCTCCCCTCATTTTGCGTGGCAAACCAGTGTGCTGTAGGCAAGGTGTGCCCTGCCTTGCCACATAGTAACTTGCTCTGTTGGCAAGCCCTAAATAATTCCTCCTTGCTCTCCTGGAAATGTACACCCTTCCGATATTTGTAGATTGTTGTCGTGTTATTGCTTAGGCAAGTTAGATTTAGGCCAAGATTTTTAAAAATGGATGTTGTGCCATATATAGGCACTGAAATCAGCAGCCTGAATTTCAGAAAGGCTGAGCACCTAATAGCTCCCACTGAAATTAAATTGACCTAAGTTACTGTTTATGCTTTCAATAACTCCTGGTTAAAAGAGCACAGTTTTATGTCCTTTGACACTGCTGTAGCATGTACAATGCATCACTCCTCTTTACTGGAGTATTTTAGATACTCTCGAGACTTTTTTGGATCAAAGACTGTTCGTACTAGTATATAGTCTGCCTATTGTAACTGATAGAAATAGAGTAACCATCAATATGCTGTGGTGAGTTTGAGGCATAGAATGTTCAGATAAGGAACTAGATTATAAAACTGCATTGTCTGAGTAATCCATATTAACTGAATCAAATATTTCCCTTCCTCAGATGATGAAACATGCCTGGGAAAATTACAGGCAGTATGGATGGGGGCATAATGAACTCAAACCCATTGCCAGGAAAGGACATTCCACCAACATATTTGGTAGGTTATACTTTCTGTTACTTTGGTGCTTCTGTCCTCTCCTTCCTTCTCATAACGCTCTTTTAGAAATTCCATATGAATTTTCTTAGTATAGTACACTGTACTGTAAATATTATAAAATACTGTGAATCATTTTAATGACCATTCTTATCCATGTAGAAACTGTTTAATGGGATTTTTTGTGACAAATGCTTTTAAAACATATTTTATTACTACAGTTATATTGCTGAGTTTGGCTTATGAACAGTATCATTTTGATGTGCATACCAGTTGTAATAATGTGGTAATGATGTTTATGAAGTGCCATATATGTTACTCATTGTGAAATGTGTAGAAATACAGCATGCCTTCTCCACATGCTTGAAGTTAAACTCTCAAAATTTAAATGCAAGACACATAGAAAAACTATTCATAAGAAGATCAATTTATGCAGTAAGTGGGTCTGAAGGAAGAAAATGTAGGAATTTAGGAACAACTCTAAACTTAGGAGTTGAATGTAAAAAGAGTAGAGCTCAGAGCACAAGAATATGGGTTTTAGCAGGTATGAAGTTTTTAAAAGGCTTGAAGGTTTAGTTCCTGACAATCTTGGCTAATAGCCATTGATGGACCTATCCTCCATGAATTTATCTAATTCTTTTTTTGAACCCAGTTATACTTTTGGCCTTCACAATGTCCCCTGGCAATGAGTTCCACAGGTTGACTATGCATTGTGTGAAGAAGTACTTCCTTATGTTTGTTTTAAACCCGCTGTCTGTTAATTTCATTGGGTAACCCCTGGTTTTTGTGTCATGTGAAGGGGTAAATAACACTCCCTATTCACTTTCTCCACAACATTCATGATTTTATAGACCTGTTATATCCCCCTTAGTTGTCTCTTTTCCAAGATGAACAATCCCAGTCTTTTCAATCTCTCCTCCGATAGAAGCTGTTCAATAATCCTAATCATTTTTGTAGCCCTTCTCTGTACCTTTTTCCAATTTTAATATACCTTTTTTGAGATGGGATGAGCAGAACTGTAAACAGTATTCAAGGTGTGGGCATACCAGGGATTTATATAGTGGAATTATAAAATGTACCATCTTATTATCTATCCCTTTCCTATTGATTCCTAATATTCTGTTAGCTTTTTTGACTGCTGCTGCACATTGAGTGGATGTTTTCAGAGAGCTATCCAGAGTGACTCCAAGGTCTCTTTCTTGACTGGTAATAGCTAATTTAGATTCCATCTTTTTGTATGTTCCTGATCACCTTTTTGTATGTATAGTTGGGATTATGTTTTCCAATGTGCATTACTTTGCATTTATCAACATTGAATTTCATCTGCCAGTTTGTTGCCCAGTCACCCAGTTTTGTGAGATCCATTTGTAACTCTTCACAGTCAGATTTGGACTTAACTGTCTTGACTAGTTTTTAAAAGGCTTGAAGGTTTAGTTCCTGACAATCTTGGCTAATAGCCATTGATGGACCTATCCTCCATGAATTTAGTTTTGTATCGTCTGCATACTTTGCCACCATTACTGTTTACCCCCTTTTCTAGATCATTTATGAATATGTGGAACAGCACTTGTCTCAATAAAGATCCTTGGGGGACCCTGCTATTTACCTTTCTCCACTGTGAAAACTTACCTTTTTTTCCTACTCTTTGTTTCCTGTCCTTTAACCAGTTATTGATCCATGACAGGACCGTCCATCTTTTCCCATGACTGCTTACTTTGCTTAAGAACCTTTGGTATGGGAGCTTGTCAAAGGTTTTCTGAAAGTTCAAGCAGCAAAGAGTCCTGTGGCACCTTATAGGATAACAGACGTATTGGAGCATGAGTTTCGTGGGTGAATACCCACTTCGTCGAATGCATGCACCCACGAAAGCTCATGCTCCAATACGTCTGTTAGTCTGTAAGGTGCCACAGGACTCTTTGTTGCTTTTACAGATCCAGACTAACATGGCTACCCCTCTGATACCTGAAAGTTCAAGTACACTGTAATCATTGGATCAGCCTTGTCCACATGTTTGTTGACCCTCCCAAAGAATTGTAATGATTCTAATGATTTCCCTTTGCAAAAGCTATGTTGACTCTTCCTCAACAAATTATATTCATCTAAGTGTCTGATAATTCTGTTCTTTAATATAGTTTCAGTCAGTTTGCTTGGTAGTAAAGTAAGGCATACCAGCCTGTAGTTACTCGAATTACCTCTGGACCCTTTTTTAAAAATCAGTGTTACGTTAGCTACCTGTCAGTCATTTAGTACAGAGTCTGATTTAAATGATAGGTTACATACCACAGTTAGTAGTTGGGCAATTTCACATTTGAATGCCTTTGGAACTCTTGGGTGAATACCATCCAGTCCTGGTGACTTATTACTATTTAATTTATCAATTTGTTCCAAATCCTCCATTATCGACACCTTAGTCTGGGACAGTCCCTGAGATTTGTCATCTAAAAAGAATGGCACAAGTGCAGTGATCTCCCTCACAGTCTCTGCAGTAAAACTGATGCAAACAATTCATTCAGCGTCTCCACAATGGTCTTGTCTTCTGTGAGTGTTCATTTAGCAACTCGATGGTCTAGTGGCCCCTCTGAGTGTTTGGCAGGGTCCCTGCTTCTGAGGTACTTAATTTTTTTTATGTTAGTTTTGTGCCAGCAATCTGGTTCCATTTTGGTTTAGTAGATCCCATTGTTTCTGTATAGGTTCCTCCATTCCCAAAAGCTTCACCAATTCCTAAGAAACCTAAGGGTATGTCTACACTACAAGAGTAGTTCGATTTAACTGAGGTCGAATTTGTGGATTCGACCTTATGAATTCGAATTTGTGTATCCACACTAAGGACACTAATTCGACTTTGTGAGTCCACACTAAGGGGCAAGCGTCGTCATTGGAAGTGGTGCATTCTGGGCAGCTATCCCACAGTTCCCGCTTCCCATTGGAATGCTGGGTAGAGCCCCCAATGCCTGCTAGGGGAAAAATGTGTCGAGGGTGGTTTTGGGTAACTGTCGTCATTCAACCGTCACTCCCGCCCTCTCTCCCTGAAAGCGCCTCTCTCCCGGGAAATCTGTTACCGCACTTTTCTGGTCAGTGACAGCGCGGACGCCACAGCACTGCGAGCATGGAGCCCGCTGCGATCATCGCTGCACTTATGGCCATTGTCAACTCCTCGCACCTTATCCTCCACCTCTTCCACAGTCAGCTGCTGAGAAATCGGGCGAGGAGGCTCCGGCAGCGCGGTGAGGACATGAAGTGTCAGAGTGGCACAGACCTCTCACAAAGCACGGGATCCCGCGCCGCGGAGATCATGGTGGCAATGGGTCACGTTCATGCTATGGGATGGCGATTCTGGGCCCGGGAAACAAGCACGGACTGGTGGGACCGCATAGTGCTGCAGGTCTGGGATGAATCACAGTGGCTGCGAAACTTCAGGATGCGTAAGGGCACTTTCCTTGAACTGTGTGACTTGCTGGCCCCTGCCCTGAAGCGCCAGGACACCCGGATGCGAGCAGCCCTGAGTGTGCAGAAGCGAGTGGCCATAGCCCTCTGGAAACTTGCCATGCCAGACAGCTACCGGTCAGTAGCGAACCACTTTGGCGTGGGCAAATCTACCGTGGGGGTTGCTGTGATGCAAGTAGCCCACGCAATCGTTGACCTACTGCTCTCAAAGGTAGTGACCCTGGGAAACGTTCAGGTCGTCATAGATGGCTTCGCCGCGATGGGATTCCCAAACTGCGGTGGGGCTATAGATGGCACTCACATCCCTATCCTGGGACCGGCCCACCAGGCCAGCCAGTATATTAACCGAAAGGGCTACTTTTCAATGGTGCTGCAAGCACTGGTGGACAATAGGGGACGTTTTACCAACATCTACGTCGGGTGGCCGGGCAAGGTTCATGACGCGCGTGTGTTCAGGAACTCTGGTCTGTTTAGACGCCTGCAGGAAGGTAGTTTCTTCCCAGACCACAAAGTAAGTGTTGGGGATGTGGAGATGCCTACAGTGATCCTCGGGGACCCAGCCTACCCGCTAATGCCCTGGCTCATGAAGCCCTATACAGGCGCCCTGGACAGTGACAAGGAGCTCTTCAACTACCGGCTGAGCAAGTGCAGAATGGTGGTGGAGTGTGCTTTCGGACGTCTCAAGGGGAGATGGAGGAGCTTACTGACTCGCTCGGATCTCAGCGAAACCAATATCCCCATTGTTATTGCAGCTTGCTGTGTGCTCCACAATCTCTGTGAGAGCAAGGGGGAGACCTTTATGGCGGGATGGGAGGTTGAGGCAAATCACCTGGCTGCTGATTACGCTCAGCCAGACACCCGTGCAATTAGAAGAGCCCAGCGGGAAGCGCTGTGCATCCGGGAGGCTTTGAAAGCTAGGTTCCTCAGAGAGCAGGGTAACCTATGACTGTCCAGTCTCTTTACAGAGAAGCTGAACCTGCCCCTGTTTCAGTTACTATTGACTTTTTTCAGCGGTTACATACCCCGTTCACCAGGTTTCCCCCCTTCCAACAGACGTTTAAAAATAAAGTTATTGGAACATTTTTAATTAACAAAGTTTTCTTTACTAACGAATTCTCGTTCAAGGGTTCCAACAGGGACGCAGACTGTGGTGGGTACGGTGTGCAGTGATGTACAGACCGCTTCTATACTCGAGGACTGACAGGCTCCTGCTCCTACAGCGGTCTCTGGGGGGAGGACGGTTACCGGAGGGTGTGCAGGAAGGGATGGGTTTGCAGGAAGTGGTGAGGGGTGTGTGGGAAGGGTGAGTAGGTGTGGGGGGATGATGGCTCTGGCTGGGGCTCAGGGCATCAGAGAGGTTCATGGCTAGGGTGGAAGGGCATGGTAAGGGCAGCCTGCCTTGCCATTTGTGGATGCTAGGCGCTCGGACCCTGGGGCAACATACACCTCCCAGACTGACCTGGGGCAGCAGACACCTCGCAGAGTGACCCGGGTGCCTAGTGACTGCACTCTGTGTGTGACCTGCAGTTGATCCTGCCCCCATGTCTGTACCCTGTTAATGGTGGCTGTCCTATGCAATTAACAAACCCCTCCCCCCCCTTCACACAAAGTCTTCTGCAAAGAAACATGACGGAAACAGTAATGAACAGCAAACTATTTTTAATACTCAGCTACACAGTTGGGGGATGAAACTGGGATTTGGGATCGGGTGAGCCAGGAAGGCAAGCAATTCTCATACTTTAGGGAATGAGAGCTGTTTGGTACATGAGCACTCTGCTGGGGTGGAGTGACAGTTTTCACGGCCCCTAGTGCCCCTCCTTCTTGTGATTTTGGGTGAGGGGGGGACAGGACTTTGTGGCGGGGGAGGGCAGTTGCAGATACAGTTCAGGGGGGCTTTCTGCTCCTGCCTGTGGTCCTGCAGAACATCCACAAGGCACCGGAGCGTGTCTGTTTGCTCCCTCATTAGTCCAAGCAGCGTTGAGTCGCCTGCTGGTCTTCCTGCCGCCACCTGTCCTCCCGTTCGCTGTGTGAGCGCTGCTGCTGAGAGAGGGTCTCCCTCCACTGGCTCTGCTGGGCCGCCTCAGCTCTGGGGCAGGCCATCAGTTCAGCGAACATCTTGTCCCGAGTCTTTTTCTTTCGCCGCCTAATCTGCGCCAGCCTCTGTGAGGGGGATGCCGGGGCAGTTCGGGAAAGAGCCGCAGTTGTGTGATGGGAAAAAGGAAGTGATTTCCTTCCAAAGATACATGTTTGCGAACACTGAACACAGTCTACTCAGTTTCTGTGAACAAGACCATACAGGGCACCTAATCTCATGTGCTCTCAGGACAAGTTCGAATTTTCGGCATTCGCTTTCATTGCCTGGGGTCTTGCACTGGAGATCGGACAAGCGGGGCAGGACAGCAGAATCCGTATAGCAGCCAGGCCTGGTAAGCCGTAAACTTTAGGCTGCTTAACAGTTAATGGATAGCAGTGCCCTCCTGCTGCAGGCAATCTGGAAAGCATAAAGTCTGACCCTGTTCCAGCCCCTCGCGGCTGTCCCCGGGAAAGATCCCTGTATGCTTTTCCTCTGCAGCATCCAACACGTGGCTGTTAAACGACGGTCATTGTTATGCAAAGGAAAAGTCAAGCATTCACAATAGTAACATTAAAGTAATTCCCCTAATTAGATGCAGCAGTCGCCGAGCGAGATCACCCTGAGGCGGGTCTCCAGGAGAAACAGAGAGCGCATGCTGCGTGAATCCCTGCACAGACCAGGGCCCTATGCTGCCATGCTGGTCGAGGCAATGCTCCCACTATACCTCAGGATGGCCTGGCGCGGAAGAGTGTGCTTCCACGGAGCACCCAATAAGGCACCTCTCCCCAGGAACCTCCTGCGGAGGCTTTTCGAGTACCTCTCCGAGAGCTTCGTGGAACTGTCCCAAGAGGATTTCTGTTCGATCCCTATATGCATTGACCTTCTTTTCATATAGTTTTTATTCCTGTTTTGTTAAAAAATAAATGTTTACATGTTTATAGCACTTACCGACTGATCCTTCCCCTGATTCGGAGTCCGGGTTAACAGCCGGGGAGGGTTGGTAGGGGATCTCTGTGAGGGTGATGAAGAGATCCTGGCTGTCGGGGAAAGCAGTATTGTAACCGCTGTCGCCTGCCTCGTCCTCCACAAACCCTTCCTCATCTTCCCCATCGGCGAACATCGCCGAGGAACTGCCCGTCGACACTATCCCATCCTCAGAGTCCACGGTCACTGGTGGGGCAGTGGTGGCAGACCCACCGAGAATGGCATGCAGTGCCTCGTAGAAGCGGCATGTCTGGGCTCTGGAGCATCCGTTTGCCGCTTTGATTTTTTGGTAGCCTTGTCTCAGGTCCTTGATTTTCACGCGGCACTGCGTTGCATCCGGCTGTATCCTCTGAGTGCCATGGCTTTGGAGACCTTCTCGTAGGTCTTTGCATTCCGTTTTTTGGAGCGCAGCTCCGAAAGCACAGACTCATCGCCCCACACAGCGATCAGATCCAAGACTTCCCGGTCAGTCCATGCTGGGGCCCTCTTTCTACTCTGAGATTGCATGGACTCCTCTGCTGGAGAGCTCTGCATTGCTGCCAGTGCTGCTGAGCTCGCCACGACGTCCACACAGGAAATGAGATTCAAACTGGCCAGACAGGAAAAGGAATTCAAATTTTCCCAGGGCTTTTCCTGTATGGCTGATCAGAACATCTGAGCTCGGACTGCTGTCCAGAGCGTCAACAGAGTGGTGCAGTGTGGGATAACTCCCGGAGCTACTAAGTTCGATTTGCATCCACACCTAGCCTAATTCGACATAGCCATGTCGAATTTAGCGCTACTCCCCTCGTCGGGGTGGAGTACCGAATTCGAACTAAAGAGACCTCTAGTTCGAATTAAATGGCTTCCTGGTGTGGACGGGTGCGCGGTTAATTCGAATTAATGCTGCTAAATTTGAATTAAAGTCCTAGTGTAGACCAGGCCTAAGTCTCTCTTCTCAACACTATCATCTCATCCATGCATTGAAACCCTGCAGTTCTGCCTGTCTATTCCTGTATGTGGAACTGGAAGCATTTCAGAGAATGCTATGGAGGTTCTGGCCTTTAATCTCCTTTCTAGCAGCCTAAATTTGGCTTCCATGATCTCAGTCTTATCTTTCTCTTTGGTACCTACTTGTTCAGTGACCACCGGTCCTCCCCAGCACTGCACTTAAATCTGTCAAGATGTCTCAAGAGGTCCACAACCTTCTTACCCAGTGAGCACTTCACCATGGAGTTCTCCCAGTCGTCACAAACCCAACTATCTATATTTGTAATAATCGAATCCCCCATTATTATTACCTGTTTCTTCCTAATATCTGGGGTTCTTTCCCCAGGAGGGATGACCTCAGTGCAAGAGCATCATCTGGAAGGAGAGTCCCAAATTTGGATGGGACAGGAGGGTGGCATTTTTGGCTCAAGTTTAGAGAATGTTTATTAAGTGTATCTGGCTCTCACGCTACCTCTCTAAACTGCCTGGCAAAACTCCCCTGTTTGCTGCTCTTGTTCTCTTGCTCCTCTGGTCGCTTAGAAGCTGGCTTTTAAAACCCCTGTTCTCCCTGAATTAGCGCTATCCCCTTGTCAAGGAATCTAATTTAAGATGCTTTCATTAAGTGATCTAATTAATTAAGCAGAACCAGCTGTTCAAATTGAAGATTTTCCCGTCTCTTTGTGGCTACTGTCTCATGAAAAATTAGGAGAGGGTAAAAATCTGTGTGTAATTAAAAAGCATATCATCCCTTTGCATAGCATTGTGCCCTGTGTTGTAGTTCACTTTAAATTCATTGGTGACTTGTGGAGTGAGCCAAAGAAATGGCATCACTGGTTTGCATGTTAAAGGCAAGTCCTTCCTCTGGATGCCTGAATCTGCCAGAAACCAGGTTACAAATTACACTCAAATGAAGCTGATATGATTAAATCTAGATGGCAAACTAGCTGTTCCTCTAATGTGTGCACTCCCTCTTGCCCCTCCCCCTTCACTTCCCAAGGCATTGTCTATACATTTCCATTTTAGTAGGGAGAGGCAATGTGGACTGCACCAATTTACAGAATGGATTTATATAAATCCAAGCAGGGATTCTGTGTTCTCCCTGAAACTGTGGCTAATATTTATTTTGAAAAGGTGTATGACTTCCAGTAATTTTAAATCATAAAGCAGAGTCTGCTAAAAGTGTGAGCTAGGTAGTCAGTGTTTGACTAAGACAAGGTATAGTATCTGTTCTTATCAGTTTAATTTATTTTGATGGACATCTGCAACACCTGCTCTGAAGATGGATTCTTCTGTTGCTGCTTTGAAGATATACTCCGCTGCTGCTACTTTGGAAGAAAACCCTCTCTCTGCTTCTGAGACACCCCCAACTGCGCTCTCAGCAGCTGCTGCTGCTCCTGCATCCTCTACTTCTCAGAAAGCTCAGTGGAAGCCCATCTCGAAGACCACTCTTGGTGCCTCACAGAAGACACGGATCACCAGCAAGGATGTAAAAACCCCTGGGGATATCTGCAGGGAGACCTAGCACCACAAGGATGGCTCTTTGGGACCTCACATCCAGGTGCAACAACTTCTCACCAGCTCTTCAGGAGGAGGATCCCTGGAGAACCTCTCCCACTGCCCAGGACCAGGATGCTAAGCGCTGCCCTGCTGCTCCTGAGAAGGCTGCTACCAGAGGAGCCCCCCCCCCGACGACCCAGAACCAGGATGCTGATCACTGCCCTGATGGGAAGGCTGCAACCATAGGAGCCCCCCGTGATGACCCAGGACCAGGATACTGATTGCTGCCCCGCTGCTCCAGAGAGGGATGCTCCTGAAGGAACCACCTCCTAAATCCAGGACCCCAAAACTACTTACCACCCTACTGCCCGGAGGAAGGCTGCTCCAAGGGGAATGCACTCCACAGCCCAGGATCTTGATGTCACACGCTATCCTTCCAAGCAAAGAGATATCATGGCCAGTGAGTCTAGCACCCCCGCAAGAGCAACTTCACCTCCTCAAGCTTCTCTGCCAGACTGAGAGGAATCATCTGGCAAGTCTGCAGGCACAACAGAGGTCTGCCCCACAGAGGGTGAGGCAGGGGAAGACTACTCCCCATCTACCTCCAGTACCCGATCCCTACAGGCCTCCTCCTCTGCCCCTTCTGCTTCCCCTTCCATGGAGTCCAGACCTTTGGGGTCCTCAGCAAATACGTTCGGAAGGCCCACAACAAACAGATCGCCTTCCGGTGTAGCCACTGCGATCTACCCTTCAAGACTCAAAAGAAATGTAAGTACTATCAAAACACATGCAAGGGACCCTTCACGACCACGAAGGTCAATCCCACTGACACCCTGCGGGTTCCAACCCTGACCCCCACCAACGCTCCGGATTCAGCACCCCAGCCAGCCTCCCCAGAGCCACAGCATGTAAGAGGGGACCAATTGCCGACTGAGGGAAGTGCGACCCCTGCCTTGAGGGCTGACCAACAAGATGATGCCACCAAAAGAACCAGCCCCATCTCCAGAATCCCCACGCTGGATCCTGCCATGAGGGAGATCACCACTATGTCGCAAGTCAGCAACCTCACCAGATGCCTCAGTGGCCTCACAGAAACCATCTGGCACAACACGGATACAAGACGGGGCAGCGCTCCCCAACACGTAACCTCATGCCGCCCTGCTGTAGGAGCAACTAGCACTGCCCCCCAGGCTGCCCGGCAAGATCCAGCCAAAGGAGGAGCCTCCCACAGCCCCTAGATCCCATGGCTGGACTCCACCCCTGGGAGACCCAACATCTCCTCCAAGGTTGCCCAGCAAGACTCCGACTGCCAAGAATCCCATGCCCCACAGAGGACCCCTCAGCCGGATACCGCCTGCAGGAGAACCAGAACCATCCCCAGCGCTTCCAGACACAACCGCGCCCCCGCAAAGCCCAGCACTGGTGCTTCCAGAACCCTTCTCTCTCCTGGAAGATCCAGTGCAGCCTCGGAGACACCGAGAGCTGCCCCCCGCACCACACCAGGACCCCCTCACCCCCAAGATCCACCTGAACACCGCTCTTCAGTCTGAGGAACAACAAGGCCGTCCACGCAGCACCTGAACCTGTGGAGACAACACAGCAGGAGGAGCAACGTCCGTGAGTGAGGGTTGCCACACCGTGGCAATCCGCCCGGACAGAGGAGCTGGCAAAGGCTGACAACTTCGAGAACTTTGAAACCCTGATGGACAGACTGACCACAGAACTGTCTGCGGAAATCACAGCCAGAAGGAGGGAACCCCAGGAGGTCGCATGGACCACTTGCAGATTTTCCGTGCCGAGCCGTAACGACACTGCCAGAGAAGGCAGGAGAGGGGATGCCGGCCACCGCTACGATCTGGCAGCTGAATCCCTTATTCAGAAACTATACAGGACGAACTGCCCATGAGGGAGATCCTCGACGGGACCTCCTTCTACTGTACCATCCAGCCTGAGAGGCTCTACTCCTACTTCAAGGACCCTAACCCTAACTGACGTGTGACGCTCAGAGTGTCTTCTCCTGCTACCCCGGATCAACCTCACGGAGGACCTGGAGTGAGATTTTTCCCCGCAGGAGGTTCTGGCGAGGCTGATGAGGACCAAAAACACTGCCCCTGGAAAAGATGGCATCCGCTACCACCTGCTGAAGAAGTGAGACCCCGGCTGCTTGTTGCTTGCTGCCATCTTCAACAAATGCCAGAAACCTTCATCCAGATCCTCCGGGACCTCTACAAGGACTGCACCACCACCATCTGCGCCATGGATGGAGAGACGGACACCATCCCCATCCGCTGCGGTGTGAAACAAGGCTGCCTCCTCAGTCCCATCATCTTCAACCTGGCCATGGAACTGCTCATCCAAGCCATTTCCAGCGGCCTGACCGGCTTCAACCTGCACGGCAAGAAAATCAGCATTCTGGCCTACACAGACGACCTGGCCCTGGTTGCTGACAGCTCAGAAAGCCTCCAGCAAATGCTTGATGTCACCTGCCGAGCCGCAGAGTGGATGAGCCTCCACTTCAATCCCCAAAAGTGCGCCTCTCTTCACATCAATGGCGGTGCCAGGGCTCTGGTCTGGGTGTCATTTTCCTGATCCAGGGCGAGCTCATGGCCTTCCTCGAGGAGGGAGAGGTATGCCAATACCTGGGCATGCCCACAGGAGTCTGTGTCCGATGGCCCCCTGAAGACACCATCGCAGAGATCCTGCAAGACGCGGCCCAAATTGACTCCTCCCTGCTCGCCCCCGGCAAAAATTCAACGTCCTCAATACCTTCCTGATCCCCCGCATCTCCTTTGTCCTCAGGGGATCGTCCGTAGCCAAGGTGCCCCTGAACAAGGCCGAGAGCACCATCGGACGACTGGTGAGGAAATGGCTCTACCTTCCCCAGAGGGCCAGCACCGACATCATCTACATTTCCCACATGCAGGGCGACGCCAACGTACCTCGGATGGGTGACCTATGCAACGTGGTGGTGATGACCCATGTCTTCCGCCTCCTGACGTGCCCAGACCTGATGGTGAGGAGCATCGAGCAGGAAGCCGTACAGGATGTGGTCAGGAAATGCATCGCCAGGGCTCCCTCCAAGCAGGACGTTGCCACTTACCTCAACGGCTCCCTGGAGGCTGAGTTCGGGAGACGGGTGGGGGGACCTGTTCTCCCTCTGGTCCCACACCTGCAGTGCCTCGAGACGCCTAGAAAAGAGGATCGACTGCCCCTGGAAGTGGTGCGAGGAGGGCCGGGAGCTGGGAATACTGGTGCCGTGCATAAAGCCCGCACCATCATCACCCCAACCACCAGAACGATGCTGGAAAAGACCCTGAAAGGAAAGGACCCTGACCCATCTGCTGCCACTATGCCGAGAACCTCAAGCGGAAGCTGGACCAGGGCAAGGTGTTCGAGATGTCCAGCAAGTGGGATGCCAGCAACCACTTCCTCCCCAGGAGCAGCTTCACCAAGTTCGCCGACTGGTGTTTCATGCACCAGGCCCGGCTCAACTGCGTTCCCCTCAATGGAGCCATCCGCCACGGCAACCGGGACAAGCGCTGCAGGAAGTGTGGCTACGCCAATGAGACCCTGCTCCATGTCCTCTGTGGGTGCAAACAGCACTCTGGACCCTAGCGGCACCGCCACAACACCATCCAGAACTGGCTGCTGAAAGCCATCCCACCGTCCCTGGGGAAGACCACCGTCGACTCTGCCATCCCTGAGACAGACAGCCGACTGCGACCCGACATTGTCGTGACGGACGCAGAAAAGAAGAAGGTCCTCATAGTAGGCGTCATTGTGCCATTTGAAAACAGGTCAACGGCCTTCCACGAGGCCGGAGCACGGAAGGCGTTGATGTACACCCCACTAGCCGACACCCTGAGAGTCCAGGTCTATGAGGTCCAGATACACGCCCTGATCGTGGGAGCCCTGGGCTTGTGGGACCCCCACAACGAGCCAGTACTGAGACTGTGCTGAGTTGGTTGAAGCTACACCTGGCTCATGAGAGAGCTCATGGTGTCCAACACCATTAGGTGGTCCTGACACATCTATACAGAACACATCACAGGACACTGTCAATACTATGTTGAGTAATCGAGACTGCCGACCAGGGAAATAACCCACTTCCTTTCCTGATGAACCAAAGGACACACGCCACCCATGTACTTATTCGCTACACTGATACTGACTTGGACTCTTAATACATTCCATGGGTGGCATACCCGTGCCCACTTATCCACTGACGCTTTAAAAACTCCCACACCCCAATCTGGGTCTGTGCTGATTATGTGATATGTATGTATCTCATGATCCTTGTAAGCGATACCTGTAATCCCTCATAACTCAAGCCTGACCCCAGATGTACAGGACCTTCCCTCTTAACTTGTGTATATTTAATTTTAAACATTGACTTTAATTAAAAAAATTAATCTGTTTTTATCAGTTTAATATCTGAAGGAAAGCAATTGTGCAATAGTGCTTTTATGGATAAAGCAGAGTTTAAAAAAGGAGCAAAGGGTTGGTACTTCTTGGACCTTTTAAGAGATATATGCATATAGTATATTAAATAATAAGTAAGGCTTTTTTATGATCTAGGCTTGTGGCTTTTTTTATAGTGGTTACTAAAAAAAAATCCATTCCAAATTGGTAGTGCTGTGAAGATACTGACTTGCTGCTATTTCCTATTTGTTGGTTGATGTAGTGTTGAAAATCTGTGAAAATTCTTTAAACATAAAATTATTGAGCTTCGTCAAAATATAGTTTGACAGGTGTGTTGATAAGAGCATGTCTTGGGCCCAACAAGGGATAAGATGTTAACAAAACCCTCTTTCATTATTGCAGTGTCTAACAATGAAAGGCATTTTTAGGTTTCATGTCACCTTATCACTGATCACTTCCATTGTAACAACCACCACTAATATGTAAAGTATTAAGTTAAAAGTTTCCATTTTAACAATATCCTTTATTCCCTTTCCTTTTAGCTGTCTAGAGGCCTGTATAGGGAGAAACCCTTGTGTGACAGTTTTTAGTTGGTATTAAAGGTAGTATTGTCCTTTTTGGGATAAAAGAAAAAAAGGTTTAAAAAGGTTAAAAAGGTCCCTAGCTGTTGTTATTGCTATTGTTGTTAGAGTTAATTGTTTTTCCTTTAAGACAAAACAAGACAAACACATACAAAGGGCAGAGAAAGGAATAGCAAAGATAGAAAACAGTTTCTCTGGTTTTGATTTTCACTTGCAGCCTCACAGCTGGAGAAACACAGGTCCAGCACTTGGTCTTATCAGCCACTCTAAGAATTGGCAAACTTTTATCAGTGTTGGGTAATTATATGTTCCTTTTAGCTGTCTCTCTGGTCAACAGGGTAACAGCACTGTTGAAAAGATGGAGTAAGTTTGGCTGCTAAGTCAGAAAGATGAGAGATAGGTAAGAAAAATAAGGTTGGGAAGGAAAATGACATATGAGGGAGAAGATGTCACAACAGGAATCTAAGGACTTGTCTGCACTTAAAAGGGAATAGTGGTGCAGCTGTGTCGATGCAGCTGCACTGCTGTAGTGCTTTAGTGAGGATACTACCTATGCTGACAGGATGGCTTCTCCAGTCAGTGCTGTTTACTCTGGGAGTTAGGTTGGTAGACCTGTGTTGCTCAGCGGAGTGGATTTTCCACACCCCTGATTGCCGTAGTTATACTGACGTAAGTTGCTAGTGTAGACCAACCCTAAGGTTCATATCCCAAGTAGTGTTTAGGATTTAGCCAAAGTCAGGGGAGGTGGTGATGTCATCTGGTTCCCCCTCTCTGGCCCACTCTGCTTCAGGACATCTTTCAGGATCAGAACAATGAAGGCCCAGCAGTGTCTTGATGGATTCTGTGGCCCCAGGAGACTGAGGGTGGCAGCCATGAATTGCTAAAACTTGCTCCTAACAGTCCACTCATCCCCCTCCTCCCATTTAGTTGACCCCCACATAAACAGTGTCCAAGAAGAGGTGGCAGCCTCACAATTAAAATGAACCAATCCGGCCACATTTCAGTGATTTTTACTATAAACATTTCTAGTAACTTTCAGCTCATCGTTATGATAGCACGTGACTTTAGCTGGAGCTTTGAAGCCATATCCAAGTTCTTTTAATTTAAATAATCTAGTTTGTATTAGTTTATTTGTCTCCAACTTTTGCTTTTATAGACAATTTTATGTAACAGGCTGTGTTGAGTGTGACTTTGTTACCTTGGACAGCTTAGACTACAGTCTTCTGCACAACATGAAGCATTGTGAATAAAATTGATATGCACACCTATATTGTTTGGCATTTCCTGAAATTAAAGAGCCCTGACAATTCTAAAACCTCATCACTTTGTCTTCTGATTTTTCAGTTTTGTACACACCTAAGAATGAAATGAATTGCTGAGAATAGGTCAGAGAATGCTGTTAGGTTTGGGTGTCATAATGTATCAGTTACACAGTGTTTTAATAAAGGAAAATTAATTTGTCTGCAGAAGTGATCCACTTTAATGATACAGAATGTTATGAGATTAAAAACATAACAGTGCGTAACCATCCTGCTATGCAGTTCCAAACTTTGCTTGTGCACAGTATTTGGCAAGGGATATGTTGTGTTAAGAAAATCTGGTCCGATAGATATCTCTTTCTTATAGATTTAGAAAACGTGATAAAGATCTTTCCTAATGGATGATGCTCTTTTTGCAGCTGTTGCAGATATATTGGACTAACAAGTAAGATATCAAATGGAGGAGGTCAGGTCTCAGATTGGGTTGGCTTGGTGAGCCAATACTTTTGGCTTGGCAAACCATCATTTTGTTTTTGTTTCTGGACCTGTTTCACTGCCTAGCTGCTACTCAGGTGTGTGCGTGTGTGCGCGTGCATGTGTGTGTGTGTGTGCGCGTGCGAGACCAGGCAGCTACATTGAGCCAACTGCTTGCTGCTGCCTTAAAATGTGGGAACTGGCTCTGGCTGCTGCCACATATCAGTGTTTGTTGCTAGGCAACACAGAGCTAACATTTCATTCTGTTATCTGCCTGAGAGCAGTAATAGAGAGCAGGAGCAACAGCAGGCTGGGCCCCACAAAGCAGGGGTGGGAGTGGGGAGCGCAAACACCTTCAAAACTTTGAGGGTGTCAGATCACTGAGGATAAGCTGAGCCCAGTAGAACTGTCTCTCATTTTTATGTCTGTTTCATATACATTTTTGTTGTGGGTGGAGCTTGGATGAGTAATGCTGTTTCTTTTTCCAGTGTGAGCCCTGGAAAGCCAGAGTTGGTGCATTACATGTATATAATAAAGGAAATTAACTATATGTACAAGTGTAAAATTATTGGAGAAAAATGTTCCATAGTCATCTGGATTATTCTATTCACCTATCATTGTGCTGATATTAGAAATAAAATCATTTTAGTTCTCTTAACAGATCAGACAGAACTATATAAGCTGGTGCAGTATCACTCAGCTGAACAACTATGCAATACTTCTCGGTTATAATATTCCTCCATTTCTACCTTCATTGCAAAACTTTTTCCTGGTTTTTACTATCCTCAACTATACAGCAAAAGCTGATATGTCAAGTATGAACTATAAAATATGCAGAAATCACTGTTGAAGAGACGCCAACCAATAAAAGTAGGTAACTTGGAAGATAGAAGGATCACTGACATACGGTTGAGTGTGGCTTTGTCTTCACTGATTAAAAAAAAAAAGGTGTTTGTTTTTTTACTCAGCAGTAACTAACACAGTTTGTGTTCCCTCTGTTAAAATAGTGGAGGTGAGGAATTGTAATTTTACCTTGAGATAAACTAGGTGAGGTCAGCCATAAATGGGGCTATATTGCTGACCTTACTAGCCTACCTTGTGGTAAAAACTACAGGTGTCTTGTCTTGGATTTTACAGTGAGATAACTGGTGTGTTAGTTACGTTACCCCCTCCCCCCAACACACCCTTTTTTGTCAGTGAAGACACAGTCTCTGTGTGTGCATGCATAGGGTAAGTAGGGGAAGGGAAGGAGTGGTAGAGGCAGTGATTTGCCGTTAAGCTTTACTGAAGGCAACAAGTGTAACATATCTGCATGTGCAACATTTTCCTCTGTGAAATACATATTGGGAGAAATCCATTGAGAGAGATTTTTGATCACCAGTGATTTCCACAGGATTAATATTTTAAATTAACTGCATGCTATTTTTCTTCAGTAACATAATTTTTGATGTCCTAATCTGAGTGTAACACCTATGCCTTCTGCTACCCTATGGGACAAATAATGTCATGTTTTAGAAATATACAGGAAAACCAGGGTTTGCCTCACAGCAGTAGAGATGCTCTTTGATTAGAGCATAAATCGGTTTTCAGTGACTCCAGCTGAGTGCAAGAGGGCTAGGATATGGGATGCAACTTTTTCTTTTTCATTTTAACTGCTGTAATACAGCTTTCATAAGGGGAAACTACTGTAGTTACAGTCGAAGAATGATTGAAATCTTTGCATTTCCTCAAATTGTAATAAGCATTGCAGCACAGTAAGTAAAGTTTAACATGCATAGTTCCTACTTCATCTGTTCCACTTTATAAGCAGTCCATTGTCCCATCTTACATTAATAGATTCATAGATTCCAAGGCCAGAATGGACTGTTGTTATCATCTAGTCTGAATTCCAATATGACAGGCCATCGAACTTCCCCAGAATAATTACTAGAGCAGATCTTTTAGACAAACATCCAGTCTTGATTTGAAAATGGTTAGCGAATCCACCACAATCCTTGATAAATTGTTCCAGTGCTTAATTACTCTCACTGTTAACATTTAAACCTTATTTATAGCCATTGGATCATGTTAGTAGAAGAGTGACAGACATCACCAATTTGGTTGATCAAATGTATCCTCTCTACACACATGCACATCATACATCATTTGAAAGCTTATTATGTCTACTTCAAGGTGAGGTATGATGTGGAGTTGTTAAGTTGTGCCATTCCTATAGAAATGGGAATAAACAATGACACCATGAACATGTTAAATGACTAGTTTGAAATATTTGCATTGGTTTCTGTTTAATGACTCTATATATTATTTCAAGACACAAATTTGGATTTCTTTGTGACCTGCAAGCCTTAAAACAACAATCTAAATGGTAAAACAAAATCTAATAATAAAGTTTTGCAGGTATCATTGATGTGTAATAGCACTGTTGATATTTTTTGTCATCAACTTGTTCATCATTTTGATCTCTGTTGAGAATTCGTGGGTTACCGTAATCTTCATTTACTTGTCATGTACACAGTTCTGTGCAAGAGAGTTCGGACTAGAGAGACAGTTGATTGTCCAGCCAACCCTACTGATACAGGCGCAAATAAGGTCTTGAGGAAGCTCAGATGCTAGTGGGCCCTTGAAGAATATAGGAAGTAGTTAATTATCCACTTTTCCCTATCCATGTTGTAATGGTGATCCAATGGCTGGTTTACTTATATGTAAAGACACTGAAATCTTTGTTGGCCAAGATGTTCTTTTGACATGCTTCAGAACTGACCTCACATGGTGGGAGTTTGACCAGTGACTTGTCCTTTTTGATGGCTAGATTAAGGTGCAAGCAATTCAGTTGTTTGTTGGTCTCCTCCTCTTTCTTGCTCTGATCATACCCCACTTGTACTATCTTCCTTTCTGCAGCAATTGCAGCTTGTCCATCACTCTTTCTTAATTTGGCAGGACCTCTGATGCATAACCTCTGCTATCATGATGAGGCACTTGTCCTGGTTATGCACTTCTGGCCTCCCTCCAGTGGTACAACAGACAAGCCAGGACCTACCTTTTAAAGAGCAACCACTCTTCTCAGAAAAGATGGATGAGACTCGGCATAGTCTCAAATACTCTAGAGCAGCCCTGAAATCCCTGGGCATTTACATCCCAGCAGAGAAGTGGAAAGCATTCCATCCTCACCAGTCCCAGTGTTTTGAGGGGTTTGCCCCTTGAGCCCAAGACCTGTCAAGGAGCAGGAGGAGAGGTTACAAAAAACACCCACCCACATCCCCTGCTTTGGCAGTCGCCTTTTCATCAAGATAGGCTGCATCTTCCAAGAGCTCATTTTGATGAGCAAGTAGAGAGCAGACTCCCAGTTCTAAGAGTTCCATTTGTTTCTTTGCCAATTTTTGGAGACCACCCTGTCCCCCTTCCATTATGCTTTGGGCCCACATCACAACAGATTGGTGGGTTCTAACCATGGTGGAAGTGGAATATACACTCCAATTTATTTCTACCACCCCCTTAGCTCCCCTGTATCCTCCTTCCTAGTTTGTTTTCAGGGACCCCTCTCATGAGAAAGTGTTACTGCAAGAAATACAGTCGGTACTCCCTGTGGGAGCTATACAGGAGATCCATCCTTTGTTCAGGGGAAGGGTTTTACTCCTGATACTTCCTGATACTGAAAGCAAACCAGGGTCTCAGGCCTATTTTAGATCTAAGACAGTTAAACAAGTTCCCGAAAAAATGGAAATTCCGGATGGTCACTCTACTTCCATTATTCCTTCCCTGGAGCTGGGGGGAATGGCATGCTGCTCTCATTTAAAGTATGCCTGCTTTCATGTGGCAATTCATCATAGCCACAGAAAATTTCTGAGATTTACTGTCAGCGGTTGCCATTAACAGTTCACAGTGCTCTGCTTTGGTCTGATGTCTGCTCCACGTGTTTTTACAAAGTGCATGGCTGTGATAGTGTCTTTACTCCGGAGGACAAGGGTCCAGGGATTCCCTTACCTGGGCATCTGGCTGATAAGAGATCGATCCCCAGGTCACAGGGGTGTTCAGCATAGGCAAAATCTGATCCACTTTAGATGCACTCTGAGGCCTGGTCTACACTAGGACTTTAAGTCGAATTTAGCAGCGTTAATTCGAACTAACCGCTCAACCGTCCACACCAGGAAGCCATTTAATTCGAACTAGAGGGCTCTTTAGTTCGAATTCGGTACTCCACCCCGACAGGTGGAGTAACGCTAAATTCGACATGGCTAGCTCGAATTAGGCTAGGTGTGGATGCAAATCGAACTTAGTAGCTCCGGGAGCTATCCCACAGTGCACCACTCTGTTGACGCTCTGGACAGCAGTCGGAGCTTGGATTCTCTGCCCAGCCACACAGGAAATGACCCGGGAAAATTTGAATTCATTTTCCTGTCTGGGCACTTGGAATCTGACGTCCTGGCTGGACATCGGGGTGAGCTCCGCAGCACCTGCAACGATGCAGAGCTCTCCAGCAGAGGAGTCCGGCCAATCCAAGAATAGAAAGAGGTCCCCAGCATGGACAGACCGGGAAGTCCTGGATCTGATCGGTGTGTGGGGCGAGGAGTCTGTGCTGTCGGAGCTGCGCTCCAGCAAGCAGAATGCAAAGACCTTCGAGAAGGTCTCCAAAGCAATGATAGAGAAAGGATACAGCCGGGATGCAATGCAGTGCCGCGTGAAAATCAAGGACCTGAGACAAGGCTACCAAAAAGTCAGAGCGGCAAACGGACGCTCCGGAGCCCGGCCCCAGACATGCCGCTTCTACGAGGCACTGCATGCCATTCTAGGTGGGTCTGCCACCACTGCCCCACCAGTGACCGTGGACTCAGTGGATGGCATAGTGAACCTGGACAGTTCCTCCTCGATGTTCGCCGATGGGGAAGATGAGGAACGGTCTGTGGAGGACGGCGCAGGCGACAGCGAACACAAAACCGCTTTCCCTGACAGCCAGGATCTCTTCATCACCCTCACAGAGATCCCCTACCAACCCTCCCCGGCCGTTAACCCGGACTCTGAATCAGGGGAAGGATCAGGCGGTAAGTGCTATAAACATGTAAACATTTATTTTTTATAAAACAGGTATAAAAAAATAGAAATGCTATATATAAAATTTTCAATGAAAAACTATATGAAAAGTAGGTCCACACATATAGGGATTGAACAATAATCCTCCAAGGACAATTCAAGAAAGGTCTCATTTAGGTCCTCGAAAAGCCTCCGCAGGAGGTTCCTGGGGAGAGGTGCCTTGTTGGGTGCTCCGTGGAAGCACACTCTTCCGCGCCAGGACATCCTTATGTAGATGGGAATCATCGCCTCCACAAGCATGGCCGCATATGGTCCTGGTCTCTGCAGGGCTTCCCTTAGCATCCGCTCTTTGTGACTCCGAGGGACCCGCATCAGGGTGATCTCGTTCATGAAATGCTGCATCTAATTAGGGCAATTAGTGTATTGTTACTGTTGTGAATGGTTGACTTTTACTTTGCATAACAATGACCCTCGCTTAACAGCCACGTGTTGTAGGCCACATAGGAAAAGCATACATTGATCTTTCCCGTGCACTGGCCGGAGTGGCTGGAAAAGGGTCAGAGTATATGATTTCCAGATTGCCTTTAGCGGGAGGGCACAGCTATCCATTAACTGATAAGCAGAATGTACTGTAAGGCTTACCAGGACTGTCTGCTAGACGGATTCAGCTGTCTCTCCCCACTTGTCCGCTCTCCTGTACAATGCCGCAGCCAGTGAGAGCGTATTCTGAAATCTCGAACTTGTCCTGAGATCTCGTGAGACTTGTTCCCCTGTATGGTCTTGTTCAGAGAAACTGACTAGACTGTGTTCACTGTTCGCAAACATGTATCTGTTCAAGGAAATCAGTTACTTTTCCCATCACACAGCTTCGGCTCTTTCCCGGACTGCCCCGGCATCCCCCTCGCAGAGGCTGGCGCAGATTAGGCGGCGAAAGAAAAAGACTAGGGACGAGATGTTTGCGGAACTGATGACCTGCTCCAGAGCCGAGGCGGCAGAGCAGAGACAGTGGAGGGAGACCCTATGTCAACAGCATCGCACACACATCGAACGGGAGGATAGCTGGCGGCAGGAAGACCAGCAGGCGACTCAAACGCTGCTTGGCCTAATGAGGGAGCAAACGGACACGCTCCGGCGCCTTGTTGATGTTCTGCAGGACCGCAGGCAGGAGGACAGAGCCCCCCTGCAGTGTATCTGCAACCGCCCTCCCCCGCCAAGAAGTCCTGCCCCCCCCTCACCCAAAAGTACAAGACGGAGGGGCGGTAGGGGCCGTGAGAACTGTCACTGCACCACTGCATAGCGCTAATGTACCACACACCTCTCACGCTATACATTTGTAGAAGTGCTTCCCTTACAGGCTCACCCAGTCCCAAATCCAAGTTTCATCCCCCCACTGTGTATTAGATTATTAAAAGCTGTTTGCTGTTATTCACTGTTTCGGTCACGTCTTTCGTGTCAGAGGATTTTTTTGTGTATGGCGGGGGGAGGGGATTTATAATTGCACGGTATAGCCTACATTACCAGGGTACAGACTTGGGGCCATGATCAACTGCAGGGCACACACACACTGCAGTCAGTAGGCACCAGGGTCACTCTGTGTGGTGTATGCTGCCCCGGGTCATTCTGTGATGTGTATGCTTGTCCAGGGTCCTAGCGCCTGCCACCCCCTTAATGTTACGGCACGCTGCCCTTACCATGCACTTCCACCGTAGCACCGAGCCTCTCCGCTGCCCTGAGCCCCAACAAGAGCCCTCATCCACGGACAGATACTCACCCTTCCCCCACACCCCTCACCCCTTCCTACGCCCAAACCCGCAGCCCACTGCCGTCATCCAAACCCCTATCCAAAGAAGGCACCACTCGCCCCTTCCTGCAAACCCACCCCTTCCTGCAATCCCTCCCCTTCATGCACAACCACTTGCAACCGTCCCCCACCCCAGAGACCTATGTAGGAGCAGGAGGATGTCATTCCTCTATGGAACAAGCGGTCTGTACATCAGTGCACACCGTGCCCAGCACAGTATGCGTCCATGTTTCAACACCTGAACAGAAATGCAAAGTAAAACAAAGATTTATTAATAATGAGTGTAACAATTAATTTGCTTTAAAACGTGCTTTGGAAGTGGGGGAAACTTGGAGAACGGGGTATGTAACCGCAGATCGAAATCGACACATACAGACACAGGCCCAGGGTCAGTTTCTCTAGAAAGCAAGTGGAGAGTCATAGGTTACCCTGCTCTCCGAGGAAACTTGCTTTCAAAGCCTCCCGGATACACAGCGCTTCCCGCTGGGATATTCTCTCGGCACGGGTGTTTGGCTGAGCGTAAACTGCAGCCAGGCGATTTGCCTCAACCTCCCATCCGGACAAAAAGGTCTCGCCCTTGCTCTCACAGAGATTGTGTAGCACACAGCAAGCAGCAATAACTACGGGGATATTCTTTTCGCTGATGTCCGAGCGAGTCAGTAAGCTCCGCCATCTCCCCTTGAGACGTCCGAAAGCACACTCCACCACCATTCTGCACTTGCTCAGCCGGTAGTTGAAGAGTTCCTTCTCTCTGTCCAAGGCGCCTGTATAGGGCTTCATGAGCCAGGGCATTAGCGGGTAGGCTGGGTCCCCAAGGATCACTGTAGGCATCTGCACATCCCCAACCGTTAGTTTGTGGTCCGGGAAGAAAGTACCTGCCTGGAGGCGTTTAAACAGACCAGAGTTCCTGAACACACGCGTGTCATGAACCTTGCCCGCCCACCCAACGAAGATGTTGGTAAAATGTCCCCTATGGTCTACCAGTGCTTGCAGCACCATTGAAAAGTAGCCCTTTCGGTTAATGTACTCGCTGGCCTGGTGGGCTGGTGCCAGGATAGGGATGTGAGTCCCATCTATAGCCCCACCGCAGTTTGGGAATCCCATCGCGGCGAAGCCATCTATGATGTCCTGGACGTTTCCGAGAGTCACTACCTTTGAGAGAAGTTGCTCAACGATTGCGTGGGCTACTTCAATCACAGCAACCCCCACGGTAGATTTGCCCACGCCAAAGTGGTTCGCTACTGACCGGTAGCTGTCTGGCGTTGCAAGTTTCCAGAGGGCTATGGCCACTCGCTTCTGCACACTCAGGGCTGCTCGCATCCGGGTGTCCTGGCGCTTCAGGGCAGGGGACAGCAAGTCACAGAGTTCAAGGAAAGTGCCCTTACGCATCCTGAAGTTTCGCAGCCACTGTGATTCATCCCAGACCTGCAGCACTATGCGGTCCCACCAGTCCGTGCTTGTTTCCCGGGCCCAGAATCGCCGTTCCACACCATGAACTTGACCCATTGCCACCATGATCTCCACGGCGCGGTGTACCCTGCTTTGTGAGAGGTCTGCGCCACTCTGTGAATTCCTGTCCTCACCGCGCTGCTGGAGCCTCCTCGCCCGATTTCTCAGCAGCTGACTGTGGAAGAGGTGGACGATAAGGTGCGAGGAGTTGACAACGGCCATAAGTGCAGCGATGATCGCAGCGGGCTCCATGCTCGCAGTGCTGTGGCGTCCGCGCTGTAACCGACCAGAGAAGGGCGCGAACAGATTTCCCGCCGGAGCTTTCAGGGAGGGAGGGCGTGATTGATGGTTCAATGACAACAGTTACCCAAAAGCACCCTCGACACATTTTTCCCCCAGGAGGCATTGGGAGCTCTACCCAGCATTCCAATGGGCAGCGGGGACTGCGGGAACTGTGGGATAGCTTCCCACAGTGCACCGCTTCCAAAGTCGACGCCAGCCCCGTTACTGTGGACTCAGAAATTCGAATTAGTGTATTTACTGTGGATACACAAATTCGACTTCATAAGGTCGAATCCACAAATTCGACTTAAGTAGATTCGAAATAGTCTTGTAGTGTAGACAAGGCCTGACTGCTGATCGACTCTGACAAATCAGTCCTGTCTCTGGTGAAGAAAATACAGTTGGAATGGTCCTGGAGTTGACAATGGCTAGGGCCTTACTACTGCAAGCAAGGTTTCATCCAAATTCTGGACTCATAGGCTTATCCTCTCGCCATGGTGAGAAACTGCTGGGCTGCATGGCATTGTGCACTTATGTGGTCCAGTACACCAGAATGCATCTCAGACTCCTTCAAGGCTGCTTGGCAGAGGTGTATTCTCCAAAAAGGTGCCATGTTAGTTAGACATGTTAGTGTGTGTACCAAGTCACATCTTATCCTTCCTAGATTGGTGGACAGACCCACTGTCTGCAAGAGAGTTCTTTTCACCTGTCCTCAACAAACTCTTGCCTTAGTCATGGATGCCTCGGACCTGGTTTGAGGGACTCACCTAGAACCCCTGCAGAGGCAAGGTCTCTGGTCTCCCCAAGATCTCAGTCTGCATATAAAGATCAAGGAGCTGCAGGCTATCTGATTAGCTTGAATGGCATTCCTTCCTGGCATCAGGAGAAGGGGAGTATTGGTGCTGACCGACAATACGACTGCCATGTTTTGTGTAAACAAGTGGGAGTGAGCCCATTCTTCACTACTCTGTCAGGAAGCAATACTACTCTGGGACTTCTGCATTGACAAATCTATATTTCTGAAAGCAGCCTACCTCCTGGAGGTTCAGAATACACTGGCAGATCACTTGAGCAAGTTATTTATCAATCAACACAAGTCATCCATATTAGACATCTGCAGAATGGCAGCCCGCTCATCGTGTCACACCTTTGCCTCTCACTGTGCTATCTCTCAGCAATGTATAGATGTTGCTAAATTTGGGCAAGTGGTCTTCTGGTCTCTGATCAAATAGACTCTGAACCCACTTCCAGTTGGGACTGCTTGTGGAATGGACATGTGCAACCACCCAAAGAAGAAAAAATGGTACTAACCTTTCTGTAGCTGTTGTTCTTTGAGATGTGTTGCGCTTGTCCATTCCATGACCCACTCTCCTTCGCCTCTCTATTGGAGTCTTTGTGGTAGGAAGGAACTGAGTGGGGTTAGGGTCAGCTCGGCCCATTATGCCTGCTCATGGTGTGCGAGGCAGTTGAGGGCACTTGTGCTACCCTGAGAGGTATCGCTAAGGGAAAATCTCTCTGACATCTGTGCACTGGAGTGCACAAACACCTATAGTGGAATGGACACGTGCAAAGAACAACAGTTACGGAAAGGTTAGTAACTGTTTTTATGTCCACTTCCTCTTGAGTACTGAACAAGCCTTGTGTTTTTTCAATACCTCTACTGATGATGGACTTTGCTTCTTAACCATTGGAAAAGCCTTCAGGAACAAGGAGTATTTGTGTTAGGTGTGCTACACTGTCAGGTGAATTTTAAACCATATATGCACAGAGGAGTTTTACAAATGATTGCTTTTTGGGTGCCAAGTTTAGAAACTTTTTCTGTGGAGACACCAATCACCTTGTATTTCTTGCATCCAACCTTAGATCCTGTCCAGCGCTGTGTTACTGTAGTTTTCATGGAGTTACTGTTGTCCCATATGACAAATACTTCAGTTGCAGAATTAGCTTTGTCAAATCTTACAGGACCTGTCTGCAATTAACTGAATGTGTGGAATTTCTCTCCAGCCATCACTTGTGTGACACACATGGCATCTCTGATGTATGCTGGTTTCTTTGTTGCATGTTCTTAGCTCATTGATTCTTTCAGCTTGAGCTTCTAGCTGATGTCCTAATTCAGCTTTGTCTGTTCTCATTGTTATATCAGCATGGAGGAGGGACATAGTCACCCAATAGGATCTGTGCATAAGAACAGTTGTTGTTGAAACATCATCTCTGCATCTGACTAAGTACAGGGCTCCGTGGAAAACAATTTCTGGACTGGTAGCTGCTGTGATTGTCCCTCCCTTGCCAGACTTATATTTGGTCTACTAGGCTGTGTCAACAAATGTTTTGATGTCAGGTACTACATGTCCCATCAGAATCAAATGCACCTCTCATAAATTTGTTCTTTGCTGACATCTGCTATTTTCTGTAGAGACTCTTGTACATCTGCTTTTACATGCAGTTTAGTAGATATGTTGATAGGCACCTCTAGATGTGATTCAGAGTCAAATGGATTTGTCATATTGTTGATGACATGGTTGGTAAGAGCTGTAACATTCCTTTTCAGTGCAAAAGCAAGGACTTGTTAGTGGACTTTGTCTTCACTACTTGTTAGGCCACTTCTTTCTCATAGCTTTTGCATATTCATAATATGAAGCTGTTTGTCATCTCTAATATGACATGCTGACCTGCACATAAGTGTCAATAATTAAACAGTTAATTTCTAAAATATTTCAAAGGTTAGTACTGCTTGCACAGGCAATTACAAATTAAAATCTTCTACCAGGAAGACTCCTGATACACTTCCCATTTCTCCTTCCTTCTCACAAAATCCTAGGAAGATACTGTGGCAACTTGCTGGAGTTCCCAGAACTGTGAGTCACATTGTTACCCCCTTTGCTTCTCCTAAGTTATGTGACAGCTCTCTGACACCCCCGTTTGTCTACATTGCCAGCAAAGGCTTCAGGGCTCTTCCAACCCAAACCTTCCAGAGCAGGTAACAATCAGGGAACTCTAGCTCCCAAGTTTCTCAGAGATGCCTATCTTGAATGAAGAGTGCCTATCACTGTACACTCACAAAAGTTATTATGTTCGCTGCTCCCTTAAAGAGATAGTACCCAACAGTTTATCGTAACTGGGATTATCAGACATTCTATTTTAATCAGAATACTGAATTGGTTTATAGTGAAAGTAAAACAGATTTATTATACAAAAAGGTATAGTTTTAAATGACACCATTGTAAGGAATAAAGTTAGCAAGGGTACAAGCAAACAAAAGTAAAAATACATTTCTACAGCTAAAACTTGGTTTAACAAACTAGCATCTCTTGCTCAAAGAAGAGTTTCTTACTAAGGCCTTGTCTACACTACAGGACTATTTCGAATCTACTTAATTCGAATTTGTGGATTCGACCTTATGAAGTCGAATTTGTGTATCCATACTAAATACACTAATTCGAACTTCTGAGTCCACATTCACGGGGCCGGCGTCGACTTTTGAAGCGGTGCACTGTGGGAAGCTATCCCACAGTTCCCGCAGTCCCCGCTGCCCATTTGAATTCTGGGATTTCCCCCCAATGCATGCTGGGGGAAAAAATGTGTCGAGGGTGGTTTTGGGTAACTGTCGTCATTGAACCGTCAATCACGCCCTCACTCCCTCCCTCCCTGAAAGCGCCTGCGGGCAATCTGTTCGTGCACTTTTCTGGTCAGTGACAGCGTGGACGCCACAGCACTGCAAGCATGGAGCCCGCTGCGATCCTCGTCGTTTTCTCCTCCTCGCACTTTATCGTCCACCTCTTCCACATTCAGCTGCTGAGAAATTGGGCTACTTTTCAATGGTTCTGCAAGCACTGGGGGACCATAGGGGCCTTTTTACCAACATGAACGTCGTATGGCCGGGCAAGGTTCCTGATGCGTGTGTTCTCAGGAACTGTGGGCTGCTCAGACGCCTGCTGGAAGGTAGTTTCTTCCCGTACCACGAAATAACTGTTGTGGATGTGCATTTGCCTATAGTGATCCTCGGTGACCCAGCCTGCCCGCTAATGCACTTGCTCATGAAGCCCTATACAGGCGCCTGGGACAGCGACAAGGAACTCTTTAAATACCAGCGAGCAGCGAGCAGCGTGACCTGTGACTGTTCAGTTTCTTTACAGAGAAGCTGAACCTGCCCCTGTTTCTTTACCCACTGACTGTTGACTCTCCTCTTCGGTTAAATACCCCGTTCTCCCCGTTTCCTCCACTTCCAAGACACGTGTAAAAATAAAATACATGTCACACTGTTACTGAGGAGAGGTTTCTTTATTCATGACTTTTCGTTAAAGGGTCGAAACTGGAACGCAGAAAAACGGTGGGTAGGGTGTGCGCTGATGTAAAGACCGCCTCTAAACTCAAGGAATGACAGGCTCCTGCTCCTACAGCGGTCCGCATTGCCGGACTGCTTGTTTCAACGGAGCCTGCCATCCCTCCTTTTTGGGATTCTGTGTGCGGGGGGCTATGTGGCCTTGTGGCGGAGGAGGACGGATACAGATTCCTCTGCTGCGTGACTCAGCGGTCCATGACAAGGACCGCTGTATAAGATCTGTACCCGCCCTCCCCCGCTAAAAAGTCACATCCCCACCGCCCACACAGAACCTGGAAACCACCTCCCATACCGACCACGGTGCCTGCTGACTGCACTGTGTGTGTTACCCGCTGCTGATCCGGCCCCCGTGTCTGTACCCTGCGAAAGGTGCCTGTCCTATGCAATTAGCAACGCACTTCCCCACGCACCCCATTCAAACACAGTCTTCAGTGAGGAAACATGACGGAAACAGTACTTAACAGCAAAGTATTTTTATTACTTAAGTATACAGTTATGGGATGGGACTGGGATTGGGACTTGTTTGAGTCCGGAAGGGAAGGACTTATGCAAACGTAGGGTATGAGAGCTTTTGGTTACTTGAGCACTCTGCTGGGGTGCAGTGACAGTATTCACGGCCCAGGGCGGGCATCCTCCTGGTTATTTAGGGTGAGGGGGGTATGTGACTTTGTGGCGGGGGAGGGCGGTTGCAGAGATACTGCCGGGGGCTCTGTCCTGCAGCGGTCCTGCAGAACATACACAAGTCGCCGGAGCGTGTCCGTTTGCTCCCTCAGTAGTACAAGCATTGCTTGACTCGCCTGCTTGTGTTCCTCACGCCACCTCTCCTCCCATTCGCTGTGTGAGCGCTGGTACAGAGAGACTTTCTCCCTCTACTGCCTCTGCTGGTCCGCCTCGGCTAGGTAGCAGCCCACACATTCATCGAAAATCGTGTCCCTTGTCTTTTTCTTTCGCCGCCTAATCCTCGCCAGCCTCTGCGAGGGGGATGCTGTGGAAGGTCTGGAGACAGTGGAAGCTGTGAGATGGGAAACAGTTAGTTAATTCCTTGCAATGATACTTTTTTGTGAACAATTAACTGAGTCTAGGCTGTCTCTGTGAATTTTTTGTTGAGACCCCTGTGCCTGCTGTTGCACAAATCATTTGCGCGGTGGATTCTGGGTAAATGTCGCCAGTCATTCCTTCCTCTGGGAAAGCAAGGGCAGACAATCATTTCGATCACGTTTTCCATGAAATGCCCTGGCACACGCCATAGCGTGGCAACAATGGACCCTATTTTGCCTTTTGTGTATGTCACCGTATGTGTACTGTATGCCGCTGACAGAGGCGGACCAGCAGCGCTACACAGCAGCATGCTTATGCTTTTACATGACAGCAGCGATGGTTACCAGGCATACTGCACCGTCTACCATACCATGAACTGGTAAGAAGACGGTAATAAGATGGTCATGGTTACCTGTCCTTTTGCACTGCGCCATTTGGTGCTGTCATAAGTGCCCCTGGTCGATCAGCCAGGGGCGCAAAAGCAAAATTTGGGAATGACTCCCCGAGTCAATCCCTCCTTTTTGGGTATCTAAAAATAGAATCAGTCCTGCCTAGATTATGTGCAAGTGTACTAGAGAACCACTGTATCATACAACCAGAGACCACAGCTGCTCTCTGTCCAATCCTGCATAAATTTTGAGCTGAACGCTATTCACAGGGTGTGCTCCTGAAACAACCCCAGCTGTTCATTCTGTTCTTCCCCCAGCCTTCCTGGGTTCCAATACCATTGTCCCCCCACTTGTGTGATGAAGTAATATAGAATGCATGAATAAGACACAGGTAGTCGTTTGTGAGAAATGAGTGGAAGGAAGCCTCCAGCTGCAATGATAGTCCAGAGATGACATTAAGGGGTGTGGAGGAGGGAGCCACTCATCCCTCTGCTAGTCCAGGGGCAATTGAATCTTTTCTTTACAATGAAGGGTGGGGGCTGATGGAGCTCAGCCCCCTGTTGCAATGATGAGGACGGTTACCAGCCATACTGCACCATCTACCATGAAAAATTAGCAACAGGCGGCCTTGACCGACCGGTCCCAAGCAAGTTGGTACGGTTGTCATGGTTACCAGCCCTTTTGCACTGCCCCATGTGCCAATAGGCTGATGATGAGGATGGATTTCCATCGTTTTGTACCATCAGCCATCCATAGCGTGGGGGGAGCAAGGATGTTGGTGTTGAGTGCTGCACCATCGCGTCTATCTGCAGCATTCAGTACAGATATGGTGACATGTAAAAGAGTCAACAGAGGATTGTTTTCCCTTTAACTTCTGGGGGTCGGGGGGGTGCGTAAATTGCCGAGCTATGCCCCGACCCACCGCGGACACTGTGTTTGACCCTAGAAGCATTTGGAGATCAGCCAAGAATGCAAATGCTTTTCGGAGACAGCAGGAACTGTGGGATACCTTGCGTCCTCGTTCCCCCCTCCCTCCATGAGCGTCCATTTGATTCTTTGGCTTTCCGTTACGCTCGTCACGCAGCTGCGTGCTGAGTCTGTGCTATGCCGTCTGTCCGTTTATTTATTAAAAATACTTTGGACCAGGCGTAACATAACATTTCTTCCCCTACTTAGATGCAGGAGTCTCCGAGCGAGATCACCGTGAGGACAGGCACTGAAGGAGATAGAGAGCGCATGCTGCGTGAAATCTAGCACGAACCACGGACCTATGCAGCCGTGCTCTGGGAGGCAGTGCTCCCTGAATACCGCATGAAAGCCTCGCGCGGAAAAGTGTGCTATCACGGAGCACCCAATAAGGCAGCTCTCCCCAGGAACCTCCTGCTGATGCTTATCGATTAACGGCAGGAGAGCTTCGTGGCGTTCTCCCAGGAGGATTTCTGTTCTATCACCATATATACAGAGACCTCCTTTTCACACACTTCAGATTCCTGTTATATTAAGAATAAAAGTTAACATGGTTAAAGCACTTACCGACTGCTCCTACCCCTGATTCAGGATCCGGGTTCCTGGCCGGGGAGGGTTGGTAGGGGATCTCCGTGACGGTGATGAAGAGATCCTGGCTGTCGGGGAAACCAGCATTGTAAGCGCTATCGCCTGCCTCGTCCTCCACAAACCCTTCCTCATCTTCCCCGTCCGTGAACATCGTCGAGGAACTGTCCGTCGACACTGTCCCATCATCAGAGTCCATGGTCACTGGTGGGGCAGTGGTGGCAGGCTCCATAGCGTCCGTTGGCCGCTTTGATTTTTTGGTAGCCTTGTCTGGGGTCCTTGATTTTCACGCAGCGCTGCGTTGCATGACGGCTGTATCCTCTGTCTGTATCATGGCTTTGGAGACCTTCTCGTAGGTCTTTGCATTCCGTTCGTTGGAGCGCAGCTCCGAAAGCACAGACTCCTCGCCCCACACACCGATCAGATCGAAGAGTTCCCGGTCTTTCTATTCAGAGATTACATGAACTCCTCTGCTGGAGAGCTCTGCATTGCTGCCGGTGCTGCGGAGCTCGCCCCGATGTGCAACCAGAACGTCAGATTCAAACCGCCCAGACAGGAAAATGAATTCAAATTTTCGCGGGTCATTTCCTGTGTGGCTGGGCAGAGAATCCAAGCTTGGGCTGCTGTCCAGAGCGTCAACAGAGTGGTGCAGTGTGGGATAGCTCCCGGAGCTACTAAGTTCGATTTCCATCCACACCTAGCCTAATTCGAACTAGCCATGTCGAATTTAGCGTTACTCCACCTGCCGGGGTGGAGTACCAAATTCGAACTAAAGAGCCCTCTAGTTCGAATTAAATGGCTTCCTGGTGTGGACGGTTGAGCGGTTAGTTCGAATTAACGCTGCTAAATTCGAATTAAAGTCCTAGTGTAGACCAGGCCTAAGTCTCTCTTCCAGCATGGCTGACCAGACGCTCTGGCCGGGACCCTTCACAGATCTCAAAGTGCTTAGTTCCTTCATCTCCTGAGGTGTAGGATGACAAAATGGGATTTTCTCTCTGCTTATATCTTCCCTAAGTTCGTTGAGTCTGCTTCCAGGGGCAGGAAGGCTTCCTTGAGGTGAAGTCTCTATCCACCATCAAGATTGTTAAGTGGTCATCTTTCCCCACTTGCTCCCCTGGTGGCTTTTTTTTACTTTGCATATAAATGTGCTTTTCTTTGCCTGATTGCTGACACTAAGGCATAACATTCTTTCTCTATGACAAATTAATTTTGTTCAGTGAGTATCTGTTTCTTGCTTAAGAAAGTGATGAGGTGTTTCTTATTTTTTTCCTCTGACTGCATTAGAACAGCATCTAAACCAATGTCAGATGCATCTGTACAGAATGCGAACCTTTTTGACAAAATCTGGACTAGCCAGAGCAGGCTTTTCAGACAAGATTCTCTTTACCATATCAAAACTCTCTTGACAGTTCAACTTTGTTTTGCTTTATCTTTTTACAGTCTCCAAGACATAATATCAGAGAATATCCATAATTTCACCTACAGAGTTGTTACAAACATTTCACACTGCTATTAATTACAAGTGTGTTGTTAGATTTCAAATGATATATTACGTGTCACATAAATATCATAACATTAGAGTGTGAGGGGTAGTGAGTATGTCAGGCCTGACAAGAGTTGCTGACAGAGTAGTGAACCATGAGTGAGCCTCTGTGTCACCCCCCCCAGGCGGTTGCTTCACATCCATCTGGGTCAACCATGCTAGTAAAAGGTTCTGTCACCTCCGAAGGCGTGAAACCAGATCTCTTGCCACCCAGAGTCTGCCCTGCTCCCAGTAGAGTTCTGGCCCACAGCTACTCTTAGCTGTACCAGTGTCTCTCCGCAGTCAGTATTTTTTCCCTGCTCCCAGTGGAGTGTTGGCCCATAGCTGTTTCCTAGCTGTAGCAGAGATTCACTGCCCCCAGCAGTTTTTGGCCTCAGCATCTTCCAGCTGTACCTTGGTTTCCCTGCTCTTAGTGGAGTTCTGGGCCACAGCTTTCCTCAGCAGTCTTTGCTCTCAGTAATGTATTTCCTAGCTGTGTCAGGGTCCCACCGCTCCTAGCAGATCCTGGGACACAGCACATTTCTGCCGCACTACAGACACAATCCACACTGACTCATTTCCCCAGTGATGGTTTGCCCCTTCGACCGCTGAGTAGAGCTGTGGTGGGCTTGTACCTGAGCTCGTGGGCTCAAACCTGTTACATCTTTACAGAGAACAACTAATCAAGAAAAAACACTTCCCACATTTCCACAATCTGAATTCCAGAACAGCTTGTATGTAGTGTCCATGACTCAGGCTACTGGCAGAGTGATGGTGTCCATCAAGCCTACATCTGGTTGTCTGCTAGCCCCTGATCAGGCACACAAGTATGTCCTTCCTCCTGGGTTCCCTGGATGTGACCTGACCCACTTCTTCTGTTTGAGCTGTCTGCATTTGTTCTGCCTGGCAAGCTTCTGTTGCTCGAGCTCTGCTTCCTCACTCTGACATGTGGCCTTCAGCTCCGTTTGTCTAGTATCCTCTGCAGAATTGTCTGGGGAACTGACTACTTGGCTTCAGCATACCCTGTAGTAGAAAAGGGGACCTTTCTGGCCCCCAGTTTTGAGCAGGTGCCCTATCCTGTCTCATGGCATGAGAGAGCAGCATTGGCACTAGCTCCGATTTCTTCTGATCAGCTGCTGATAGACCTTGCTGTGCATACTACTCTTCTAACTGCCTCGTGGTGAGCTTAGCATCTGTTTTTTTTGCTCCTCCTACCTTTTCTGTTGTTCACTTATGTTTACACTATACTTGCCTTTGTTCTATTTCCTCCCTGAAATAAACAGAAAATAAAAAAACTGTAACCTGTCTTTGACTGTTCCTAGTCTTTTCACTTGGGAATCACTAAAAACTACACCAGGGTGTAAAATGTAAACCTAAGTTAAAATAGCAAGCTGTGTGCAAATCCTGTTATGATTATGCAAATATGACAACCTGCTGGGGTTCCCAGGACTGAGAGTCACCGTGTTACTGTTCTCAGCCTTAGTAAGGGACTAGCTCATCTGCCTGGCCAGCAAACTGATCAAGGCTCTGCCAGCTCAAGCCTTGCCAAGCAAGCAACAATCAACGAACTCCAGGTTCTGAGTTCATCGAGTATGTCTATCTGCAAACATAGCCTGTATCACTGTACATTCTCCTAGATTCCCTGCTCCCTTAAAGAGACAGTACCCAGGAGCTTATTTTGTTAAATTGGGTTAACAAACACTCTATTTTAATCAAAACACTGAATTGATTTATAGTAAAAGTAAAACAAATTTATTGAACAAAAAGTCATAGTTTTAAGTGATACCAACTCTACAGAATTAAGATACAAGGATTACAAGCAGACAAAGGTAAAATATGCTTCTAAGACTAAAACCTGGTTTCACAAGCTAGCATATCTTGTTCAAAGAAGAGTTTCTTACCAAGTCTCGCTTCCAGCATGGCTGACTAGATGCACGGGAAGGACTCCTCACAGATCTCAAAGTGCTTGGTTCCTTTGTCTCCTATGGTGTAGATGCCAAAGTGGCTTTTTTATCTGCTTATATCTTCCCTAAGTTCATTAACTCTGCTTCCAAGGTGCAGTCTCCATCCCCCATTGAGATTGTTAAGTGGTCATGTAGAAGCAGCAAAGAATCCTGTGGCACCTTATAGACTAACAGATGTTTTTGCAGCATGAGCTTTCGTGGGTGAATACCCACTTCTTCGGATGCAAGATGTATTCACCCACGAAAGCTCATGCTGCAAAAACATCTGTTAGTCTATAAGGTGCCACCGGATTCTTTGCTGCTTCTACAGAACCAGACTAACACGGCTACCCCTCTGATACTTAAGTGGTCATCTTTCCCCTCTTGTTCCCCTGATGGCTTTTTTTACCTTGCATGTAAATGTGTTTTTCTTTGTCTTTGGGTGCAACTTGCTTAATTTACATCAGAGACACATTCAAGCAGGCAGAACCAAATTCCTTTGTCTGAAACAGCCATGATATAGGCATTGCTTGCCAAATAGATTTGAAGAATATATTTCCAGCACCTACATATAAAGTCCTTGGTGGGTTTACCATCCATACATCACACAAACATATTACTGATCAGTAAGTTAGTAGTTTTCCAATATAATATTACCTGCCACCTTTTGGGTATATATCATGACAACAGTGTTCCAACTGGCACTGGAGTGGTCTTAGGGTCACAGATACCCTCTGAAAAGTGAAGCTATTTAGTGTTTCCTATGGCTCAGTCCCTGAAGTAGAGTTACACTCATTTGAAAACCCCTGAGTATGAGGCAGGCCTTCCTGTTTTTTGTAAGATGAGCAGTTTGGCCCTCTTCTGTGTTTCTGATCACTTTTCCTTCTCCTCTCTTCATCTTAATACTATTTACCTTCCAAGAGACAATGGCAATATTTATTCTGTGCTTTTCTGACACTACTTTATGACCATGAATGTGGAACAATAATGAAGTGTACGCATACTCATTTTTGTAAGCAGGTAAAAGGTATCGCCATGCTTTGGGTGAAATTACGTATGTGTGCATATTCACACACCCGTATGTAGTTTCAATGATGTCAATAAAGTTGGGAAATGCATAGCTAACCTAGTGACCATTGGTCTTGAACACTGTGGTGTGCCTTTCATACCTTTACGTGTAGTTCTGAACACGTAGTTTCCTGCCTTTTGTCAGCACCTTTCCAGTCTATGCAGTACTGGAATTTGATCATTAAAATTCCTGCATTTTGCAGTGTGATGAACCTCACCAGCTTTACTAACAGGCTGTGTGCCTACATCATACAGGTGACATATGTCTTTGTGTTAGAGAGAGAGAGAGCGCTTACAGCTTCCCATAGCAGAAGAATAATGTGTGAAAAAGCATGCAGACTGGTAGAATGAGCTGCAAATGCTGAAAACAATATGCTCTGATTTTAATTGTTGTGTTTCTTGATACCCATTTAAATACTGTGGCTCTACATGGTCAGGGTTTGAAGAAGACACCAGGTGTCCACTTTATTTTTTCTCAGGAAGAATTTTCTCTCTCCCCGTTATCCCCTGTCCTTCTCTTACTTGCCCCACAGGGGTTTTTTTCTGGATAGAAATATTAGTTCAATTCCCTATCTGGAAACTGTGGCATTAAGTTTAGTATTTACTTGCAGCTAGCAAGGGATGTGAAGGGTAACAAGAAGGGTTTCTTCAGGTATATTAAGTAACAGAGGGGTAGCCGTGTTAGCCTGGATCTGTAAAAGCAGCAAAGAGTCCTGTGGCACCTTATAGACTAACAGACGTATTGGAGCATGAGCTTTTGTGGGTGAATACCCACTTTGTTGGATGCATGTCAGGTATGTTATCGACAAGAAGAAGGTCAAGGAAAGTGTGGGCCCCTTACTGAATGGGGGAGGCAATCTAGTGACAGAGGATGTGGAAAAAGCTAATGTACTCAATGCTTTTTTTGCCTCTGTCTTCATGAACAAGGTCAGCTCCCAGACTACTGCACTGGGCAGCTCAGCATGGGGAGAAGGTGACCAGCCCTCTGTGGAGAAAGAAGTGGTTCAGGACTATTTAGAAAAGCTGGACGACCACAAGTCCATGGGGCTGGATGCGCTGCTAAAGGAGTTGGTGGATGTGATTGCAGAGCCATTGGCCATTATCTTTGAAAACTCATGGTGATTGGGGGAGGTCCCGGATGACTGGAAAAAGGTTAATGTAGTGCCCATCTTTAGAAAAGGGAAGGAGGAGGATCCAGGGAACTACAGGCCTGTCAGCTTCACCTCAGTCCCTGGAAAAATCATGGAGCAGGTCCTCAAGGAATCAATTCTGAACCACTTAGAGGAGAGGAACATGATCGGGAACAGTCTGCATGGATTCACCAAGGGAAAGACATGCCTGACTAACCTAATTGCCTTCTATGACGAGATAACCGGCTCTGTGGATGAGGGAAAAGCAGTGGATGTGTTATTCCTTGACTTTAGCAAAGCTTTTGATACAGTCTCCCACAGTATTCTTGCCAGCAAGTTAAAGAAGTATGGGCTGGATGAATGGACTATAAGGTGGATAGAAAGCTGGCTAGATCATCGGGTTCAATGGGTAGTGATCAATGGCTCCATGTCTAGTTGGCAGCTGGTATCAAGCAGCATGCCCCAAGGGTTGGTCCTAAGACCGTGTTTCTTCAATATCTTCATTAATGATCTGGAGGATGGTGTGGATTGCACCCTCAGCAAGTTTGCAGATGACACTAAACTGGGAGGAGTGGTAGATACTCTAGAGGGTAGGGATAGGGTACAGAGGGACCTAGACAAATTAGAGGATTGGGCCAAAATAAATCTGATGAGGTTCAATAAGGATAAGTGCAGAGTCCTGCACTTAGGACGGAAGAATCCCATGCACTGCTACAGACTAGGGACCGAGTGGCTAGGTAGCAGTTCTGCAGAAAAGGACCTAGGGGTTACAGTGGACAAGAAGCTGGATATGAGTCAACAGTGTGCCAAGAAGGCTAACGGCATTTTGGGCTGTATAAGTAGGAGCATTGCCAGCTGATCAAGGGACGTGTTCATTCCCCTCCATTCGGCATTGGTGAGGCCTCATCTGGAGTACTGTGTCAAGTTTTGGACCCCACACTACAAGAAGGATGTGGAGAAATTGGAAAGAGTCCTGCGGAGGGCAACAAAAATGATTAGGGGGCTGGAGCACATGACTTATGAGAGGAGGCTGAGGGAACTGGGCTTATTTAGTCTGCAGAAGAGAAGAATGAGGCAGGATTTGATAGCTGCTTTCAACTACCTGAAAGGGGGTTCCAATGAGGATGGATCTAGACTGTTTTCAGTGATAGCAGATGACGGAACAAGGAGTAATAGTTTCAAGTTGCAGTGGGGGAGGTTTAGGTTGGATATTAGGAAAAACGTCTTCACTGGGAGGGTGGTGAAACACTGGAATGGGTTACTGTAGCGGGGTGGCTACCCGCTCTTGCCCTTTGGGGCTTTAAAACAGCCCTGGGAAGAGGCTTTAGGCTGGGCTGATTGGGGAAGTGGCTGCAGCTGGGGCCACGCCCGAAACTGAGCAACAGGGCCTTATAAGAAGGCCAGGGGAGCCAGAAGAAAAACAGTCTCTCTCTGTATTCAGAAGGAGATGGGCCTGGCTGCAGGGAACTGAGATAGAGTACCTGAGTGGAGCAGGGCTGGGGAAAGGCTGAGGAGCTGGGGAGCTCTGGCCTGGAAAGCCCCAGGCTGCAGCCTAGCACAAGGCCAAAAGGGTACTGGGGGTTGCAGGGGGCAGCCCAGGGGTAGGCCAAGGCAGCAGGTCCAAACCCTTCTTGCCAGTGATGAACAGCCTGATACTGCAGTCTGCCCCAGGGCGTGGGGCTAGAGAATGACTGGCAGTAGCCAACACTGAGGCAAAGTGGGGATAGTGGGGTGGGGGTACCCCTGGGAGGGGGAGACCCAGTTAAAAGGGCACCGGGGTCCTGGGAGGGACACAGGGGCCAGGAGAAGACAGGTGGATCACCGGCCTGCAGAGGGTGCTCCGAACGCTGGACCAAGCTAATTCCCAAGGACGACCAGCGGGAGGTGCCGCAGGGGTCAGTCCGACCCGTTACAGTTACCTAGGGAGGTGGTTCAATCTCCTTCCTTAGATCCTTAGGGATAGCTCAGTGGTTTGAGCATTGGCTTGCTAAACCCAGGGTTGCAAGTTCAATCCTTGAAGTGGCTAATTAGGGAGCTGGGGCAAAAATCAGTACTTGGTCCTGCTAGTGAAGGCAGGGGGCTGGACTCAATGACCTTTCAAGGTCCCTTCCTGTTCTAGGAGATAGGTATATCTCCTATTAATATTATTATATATTCAGGGATCATGCTTGGCTGAGATTGGTGGGTCTTCTCCTTGAGAGAAGAATTAGAATTGAAGATCTTCCCTTTAAGGGAGATGACCTATTTATTATGAATGTGGTTAAAGTTTTGGAGAAAATGAAGCATGAGAGATCCATGGATAGATCTTTGGGTGTTTTTCAGACAACTGAAAGATGATCATCTGTTCCACTATTTAGATACCAGAGGCAGTACTTTTGGCTCTGTACTCCTACTAGAGAAGGAATTATCAGCCTCAGCATCACTTTCAATAACAGCAGCAGTGAAAGAAGAGATAATTTAAACCTTGTAATAAGGGGTAATCTGTGATTTTGGCTTCTGCACTTCATTCAAGACTGCAGATTTGACATAAGGACAGTGAGTTACAAACCTTTCCTGCGAGACACTTCTGCTCTTCCATTTGGGGCCACCTGTCCCATTTTTGTCATCAATGGCAATCTATTACAGATGGATAGGACAGGTGGATTCTAGAGATTATTTCATGCAGTTACTCAATACAGTTCAAGTCCCTTCCTCCTCTCAACCACTCCCTCCCCTTCTTGGTCAAGGATCTGGTTCACACAACCTGCTGAGAGAGATTTTCTCTCTTTTAGCGTTGGGGCAATATAGGAGGTGCCTCACAAATACAGAGGAGGGTTTATTTATTCATATTATTTCCTAATTCCAAAAAAAGATGGAGGCCTTCATCCATGTTGCATCTGAAGAAGTGGGTATTCACCCACGAAAGCTCATGCTGCAAAACGTCTGTTAGTCTATAAGGTGCCACAGGATTCTTTGCTGCTTTTACAGATCCAGACTAACACGGCTACCCCTCTGATACTTCATCCATGTTGGCTCTCAGAAAATTAAACTTATTTATAAAAAAGATTCAATTTCCACATGTTGTCTCTAGATTCTATAATACCTTCTCTTTCACTTCAGCATTGGTTTGCAGCTCTGGATTTAAAAGACATGTATTTCCATATTTTTGTAAGGCTATATTATCAAAAATACCTACGTTTTATGGTAGGAGAAGTTATTTACAGTACAGGGTCCTTCCTTTTGGTCTGTCCATGGCACCAAGAATGTTTACAAAAGTCTCTCTTTAGTAGCAGCATATTTAAGGAAATCGGATATTTGTATATGCTTACCTAGATGATTGGTTCATAGAAGCACGATTGAGAGAAAAGAGCCTGGTAGATGTAAAACAAATATATTTTTGTCAGTTGGGAGTTACGCATAAATAGGGAAAAATCACTCCTCTAAGTCCAGCACAGAAAATTCCCTTTTATAGGGATCATATTCGACTTAACTGTAGCCAAGGCCTTTCATGCAGAAAAAAGGTTTATAAAAATTAATTAATCCATACATCTGCTTCTGTACTCTCCAGAGCAGATGATATTCTTTTTGATCAGTGGTGGGTCTTGTGGCATTAACCATGTCAGTGAACCCCATACACTTATCTTCAGATGAGAGACCTACAACACTGGTTGTTAACAATTATAATCCAGGTATAGACAGTGTACATTGCAAATTAATAATTACACAGCAGGTATTAACAGCACTGATGTGGTGGATCTGGTCTAAATGAGATGAAGGATATTCCATTCAATCCCCTTGTGCTGTCACTCATAGTTACTTCTGATGCATCTACTGTGGGATGGGGGACCCATTTAGACAACAATTAAATGATGAGGGCACCAGTGGAAGAGATATTACATATCAGCGTTAGACCTGAGAGCAATCAAATGGGCTCCAAAATCATTTCTGCCTCAGATCAGACACAGAGTGGTTCAGGTGGTAACAGACAATGACAATCTTGTAATATCTGAACAAACAAGGGACAGCACATTCCCTACTATTTGGCAGAGGTACATCCCTGGGAATGGTGTATAAAATGTGCTGTTCACCCAATAGCAATTTGTGTATTAGGGGAAACCAAACCATTCGGCAGTCAACTGATCAGGTAAACCTCTCAGATGCACAAATGGTCTCTGAAGAAGGAACTGGTAGCACAGTTTTTCAGTTTGTGGGGAAAGTCAGTAACAGATCTTTTTGTAACCACCAACAGCAGGAAGTGTCAGATTTTGCTTGAGAACAGGCAGGGACAAGGACTCTATCAGATGCATTTCTGAGAAATTGAGGTCATGGTCTCATAAATGCATCCCCTTCATTTCCCCTCATTCATAGAGTGATAATATAAAACAAGACAAACCAGAGTGGTTTTGATAGTGCCGACTTGGGTCAGGCAGCTGTAGTAATTGGCTTTAATCCATTTGTCCAAAGGGTTGTATGAACTCCTACTGTTAATGCTGGACTTGTTATCCCAACAAGGGATGATATATCACCAAGACCTTCAGTCTCTTCACCTCACAGCACAGGAGATAGGACTCTGGGATTGCTTGAGCACTCTTGTTCTTTAAAGGTGAAAAATGTACTGATAAATCCAAAGAAAGTGTCAACTCAAAAACATTAGTTATAAATGGAAAATATTTTATTGTGTGTTTCCATGAATGAGATGGATCTATATTACTTATGCATTCTTTATATCTTAAAAGAGTGGGTCTCTCTTTGTCATCCATAAAGGTTCATTTTTCTGTGATATTAGCACACCATGTGCCTGTGGATAGTAAATTGGTTTTTAATGAAGTTAAGAGGTTTTTAAGGGGGCTTAATCTATACCCTGCAGTCAGAAATCTTTTACAGTCTTGGGATTTGAAGATAGTGCTTGCACAGTTAATGAAACATCCGTTTGAACCTATGGGGAGTTGTATGTTGTTCTGTTTATCCATTAACACACTCTTTTTAATAGCCATCACTTCAGCTAAACCTATAAGTCTGTTACAAGTGTTAATGGCTGACCTGCCATTTCCTGTGCTCATAATGATAAAGTATTACTGTGTACGCACCCAAGGTTCTTACCTAAAATGTTTTCTCATTTTCATATAAATCAGTCTATAGGTTTACTTCCCCACCTTCTCCTCCCCCCCCCAAACAAAAAACGAAAACTTCATACTCAGGTTGGTGAGACTAGATTACATACACTGGAGGTTACAATAAGTTAGCCTTTTATTTAGATTGTCTAAAATTCTTGGTCATTTATCCCAACTTGTTTATCTTTCATGAAGTTAGGAAAAAGGGTAGAGCTGTTAGTCTAACCCATCTACAAAGTGTTTGTATACAGTACTATGTATTAAAGAAACAAGGTGGGTGAGGTAGTAGCTTTTATTGGACCAGCATCTGTTGGTGAACGAGACGAGCTTACGAGCTTACAGAGTTCAGACCTGAAGAAACATTCTATGTAAGCTCAAAAGTTTGTCTCTTTCCCTAACAGAAGCTGGTCCAGTAAAAGCTATTACCTTACCCACCTTGTCTCTAATATCCTGGGACCAACACGGCTACAACTGCACTGCATACAACACATGTATTAAAGAGGCTTATGAATTGAAAGTTCTCTCTTTTCCTGGGGGAACTACAGCACATTTTCCTGTGTCAAAGACAGCTTCAGTGGCATTCTTGAGACATATTCCTTAAATAGAAATCTGCAGAGCAGCCATGTTGAATACAGTCCATGCTTTTTAGTTTGGGAACATAATGTAGTAAAATTTCATACTGGGGATAAGTTAGTGATAGAAAGGTAAGGGAGGTGTTTATTTGATTTGTAAAAATCTACAGAATCAAGGGTGTCAACCTCTGCAGTGGGGCAGGGAGGACTCACTTCCCCACCCACCCCCAGGTTCCCAGCTCCAGGTCCTCTGGTGAAAATTTTGATAATACAGTGTTGGAAATGGCTTGAGCTGGCTGTATTTGAAAGCCCTTTCTTCCAGAAACATGATACCAAACATGACAAACCTAGAACAATTATGTAGATAGATGCTTGTTTAAACATGAACTTTTAAAAAATTATACTTTAATACAGGGATGCTTACCATTTTAAAAAAAGGACACTGATCTTTGGTAATCCTAGGGAAGTTAGACTTGACATGACCAAAAATATTTAGTCATCAGTCATCAGTGCTGTCTCTGTCTAGGCCACAACTGCTAGACACGTTTGTCATGCTGTCTGATATGTGGCTGGCAACTGAGACTGCCAAAGTCAGGGCAGACTGGTAGAAACAGGACAGACATCCCCAATTGGTGGTGTATTCTATACTTAGATTTTACCAAACCAATAACAAGCATGCATGCCTGGATTACTATATTAGCCTTACCATGGAGTCACAGATTGTCCCCTTAGCCTCTCTGGTGCATCTTGCCACTAACACAAACGGGACTTTGTAATAAAAGGTTATTAAAACCAAAAATCACCTCACATTAAGTTCTTCTAACCCCAAAGGGTCAGCCCCCTATGTCAATGCATGTTCTGGATCTCACACCAAGAACAACACTGACAGCCAATTTCTTTAGTAAATTAAACTAAAGATTTATTAGCTAAGAAGAAGAAATGAGTTATTGAGAGGTTAAAGCAGGAAAAATATATAACAGGTGAGTCGGAGTTTGTAAGTCTAATTGGTAGCAAAGATATAAAGTCTGCTAGTTTCCATAAGTCTCAGAGTTACCCAAAATGAGTTTAGGGACCTCTGTCCATTTGCTCAGTATTCTCCATCAGAATTCATCAGTCTAGAAATGCAGAATCACTCCCAGGCTTCCTTCTTATAGTTGAAAACAGTCTATCAAGTATTTTCAACATGGCATGGAATCTTGCTTTGTTGACTGAAGGCAGACAAAGGTTGTGGATTTTCCACTGTTGAATGCAAAGACCAATGTTTGAAGTTAACATGTTTCTTCATTTACAGTTCTGAGGCTTCTATCCCATTAATGCATTTAATTTCATCCTCCCAGACAATCTTTCATTAGTTTACAGGAATAAAGAGAGAGTCTAGGGGTTCTAGATAGTCTAGGGGTCCCTCAGGGTGTTGCGAGGTTATTACATGAGGGGATCGTGAGCTGTCAGCCTCTACCACAAACCCCGCTTTGCCTCCAGCATTTATAATGGTGTTAAATATACAAAAAAGTGTTTTTTTTCAATTTATGAGGGGGGGGTCACACTCAGAGGCTTGCTCTGTGAAAGAGGTCACCAGTACAAAAGTTTGAGAACCACTGAGACAGTCAGAAACGTGCCTTTGTTAGTTTTCTTGCAGTTTTACATGTTAAATAAATTCTCAACCTAATGCTAATACACCTTTTGATCTAGGACTAAATAAGTATAATGTAAATCAACAAGTTTCAGGTGAACAAAAACAATAATATTAGCATTTCACTAGTTTTCAAGCATTTAGGGCAAATGTAATTATCAGGCATATGCCATGTACATGTAATGTGATAACATCCCCTTTTGTTCTAGTCTAACAAGTGAATTGGCTTGAACACACTATGACCTTTTAACATTTCTTTGGTTTCTATTAGCATGTGAGTGAATTAGCCTGCTGCCTTGTTTGAGCTGGCAGCCTGTTTGGCAGCATTACAATGTTATCCACCGTTCCTTGTCTGTGCCACACCTGTACATCTCCCTGCAAGGTAGGCTGTGTAGGGACTGGGGCATGGCCGGTCAGACCTAAGGGTTAGTCAGTATCCTGGAACCACAGCTGGGGTCAGAGTCAAGAGTCAAGCCAAGGGTCAAAGCCAGAGCCAGAGTCAGGTGCCAAGCCAAAGGTCAGAACCAGAAACAGAGTTAGGAGTCAAGCCAGGGGTCTAAGCCTGAGTCAGCGTTGGAGTATGGCATAGGAGCAGGGACCTGGAAAAAGGCAGGAAAACTGGAACCTGGAACAGATGGCAGTCTGGGATAAGGACAGGAACAGACTGGCAGACAGGGTTCAGGAGTCAGGCAAATAGGCAGTGACCATAGTAGCAGCCAGCCAATGATTCACCTAGTTGCTTAGACAGCTTGCTGTGCTTCTTTCTGGTTTAAGTAGAGCGTCCCAGCCAGTTGTATGGCTGGACATCTCCCCCAATCAAGAGCTTTGTGGGCAGGGCCCTTTGCAATCTAGACCTTTTGCTGGTCCCCTTTTCCACTGGTTCAGGTGAGCTGCTGGGTGGCAGCTGTGCTGTGAGCAGTGCCTGGGGACCCACAGGCCTGTGTGCAAGGCCTATGATCTCTCACATTCTACTGGCCAAACATTTGCAGGGTGGTGAGAATCTGGTCTTCCCACACACGCATTTGATTAGCTGAAGGATTGATTAGGGAGCAGATGGTATTTCACACATAACTGGTGTGATTAGTCCATCCTCCAAATCCCATCGATGCCTGATGGAAGAGGCTAGTTTTGGATGTGCTCAGTCTTCTCAGAGCTATTCCATTGCTTAATAATTTGACTTCTCGATAGCAGGTATAAAAGTGGCAATTTTTCGGAGTGAACTGAGCAATCAGTGGGGGTAGCAGGTTTGATTGGCAGTATGCATACTTGGGTTATTTGGTCTGGCATGTCGTGTAGTGCTGAGTTAAAGGCTAACCATGATGGAATGTACCTTTCTTCTGAAATGGTGTAGGTATGGTTTATCCTGGGTTTCCAGATCATTTTGAGGGTATGTCTTCTATCTCTGTAGCTGAAGCAGTATTCAGTGATTTTTTTGCCTCTGGAATGCATCCCACTTTGCACAATAATCAAGTGAAGTCCAGATTAGTGACTGTAGAAAGTTCTACTATCCTCAGTTTAACTTCTGGTTCATAGAAAACTGGACTTCTTGGCTTCAGAATTTTTGGACCTTGGTAGGAAAGTAAGTTCTTCTTCGAGTGCTTGTTCATGTCCATTCCAATCAGGTGTGTGCACGCGCACATGCACGATGACCAGAAGATTTTTCCTTTAGCAGCATCCGTTGGGCCTGTCTGGGCGCTTCCTGGAGTAGTGCCTTCATGACGCTCAATATAGAGCCCTGCCAACCCGCCATGCCTTCAGTTCCTTCTTACCGCCAGTGATGATCAGTTGGAACTACCCTTAGCCCTTGCTTAGCAAACGCGTTCTGTAGTTATCGTATATAGTTACCTTAGTGCAGGGGTCAGCAACCTTTCAGAAGTGGTGTGACAAGTCTTCATTTATTCACTCTGATTTAAGGTTTTGTCTGCCAGTAATACATTTTAACATTTTTAGAAGGTCTCTTTCTAAAAGTCTATAATATATAAACAAACTATTTTTGTATGTAAAGTAAATAAGGTTTTTCAAATGTTTAAGAAGCTTCATTTAAAATTAAATTAAAATGCAGAGCCCCCAGACCAGTGGCCAGGACCTGAGCAGTGTGAGTGCCACTGAAAATCAGCGTGTGTGCTGCCTCCGGCACACGTGCCATAGGTTGCCTACCGCTGCCTTAGTGTCTTCTTAATATTCGAGTTCCTAGTAGAGTTGTTGGGGGTTCCCCCTTCATCCTGCCTCCCTGGAGCCATGGTATGTCGAGGCGCTCCTCCTCTCCATGTCCCTCCACGCCGGCTCACTTAGACAGAGAGCTTACCCACTCCCCGAGCTCTCGATGCTCAAGGCAACAAGGCTCAGCTCCTCCGTGGTCTTCAGTCTCAGAGACCTTGGAGTCAGAGTCTGACTCCTATCACTCCAGGAGAAGCAGGAGCCGCAGATTGAGGTCTGGGAGAGACAGGAGGGAGCCCCAGGCGTGGCCTCTGCAATGGCAGAACCCACCTCAGTGGCCCTTCTGGACCCCCTGGGCCTTTCACCAAGGACAGGGAGAAACCAAAGGTCACAGCTCCGTGACATCTTATGTGGCCTCAGCCACCTTTGTCCCGCTATCAGCTACACATCTGGCCTTGGTGCCTGCCCATATGCCATTGCCTCTGACAGCGGCATTGTCATTGATTCCGGCACCGACTTCAGCACTGCCCTTGGCAGCATCCTCGCACCCATCTTCCACTCTGGCACTGTTGTTGACTACGACACAGGCATTGATGGTCCCGGCGCCGATGTAGGTGACTTACCCTCTGCCTTAATCGGCGCCTGCAAGCGGATTGGCACTGGCTCCATCGACGGTTCCTCCTGTTGTACCGATGGTGGTGCCGACACTTGTTCCAGCATCTGCAGCTCCTGAACCATCTGGTGCACCATTAGCACCAACACTGCATTGAGAGACTTGGGACCTCCTGGGGGCGGATGGCAGGGAGCATCCGCTCATAAACGCTTCCTCCTCTTCGTCACCGAATGAAGCATTGGCGTGTACAGGGTGCTGCAGCAGTTGCTGCGCAGGGCCGCTCAGGGTCTGGGTGTTAAGGCCGAGGAGGTAGTCGAGGAGGCTGATCCCAGGTGGACATCCTCGCACCGTCAGGACCTTCCTGTATTGCCCTTCCACTTATTGAAACCACTTATTAACACCACCAAGACCCTGTGGCAGACCCCAGCTTCCTTACTGCCCACTGCCAAGTGGAATGAGAGGCATTATTTCATGCCCTCCAGAGGGTTCAAACATTTATACTCCCACCCACCCCCTGACTCTCTTGTTGTGGATGCTGCTAACCAGTGTGAGAGACAGGACTTCCAAGGGCCCTCCCCAAAAAACAGGGAGGCTAAGCATCTAGACCTTGTTGGGAGAAAGGTCTATTCTATGGGGGTCTGCAGCTCCGTATCTTGAACCAACAGGCCATCAGCAGCAGGTACTTGTACAACACCTGTGCGTCAATGGCCAAATTTATGGAGCTCCTCCCTTTTGACTCCCGAACCGAGTTCTTGGCTTTGGTGGAGGAGGGGAAGCTAGTCTCCCATGCTTCCCTCCAAGCTGCATTGGATGCTGCAGATGCTGCCACTAGGGTTTTGGTGAATGGGGTAGCCATGAGGAGGGGCTCCTGGCTCCAAGTCTCGGGGCTCCCTTACGAGGTCCAACAAACTATTCAGGACCTCCCATTTGAGGGTGAGACTCTTTTTTCTGAAAAGACAGACAAGAGGCTGCACAGCCTGAAAGACTCATGAGCCACCCTCAAGTCATTGGGCCTGCACAGTCCCGCCACACAGCGGAGACATTTCTGCCCGCAACCTCCTCAGAGATTCCATAAGCAGAATTGACAGGATGCTTCTCAGAGGAGGAACAGGAATGGCAGGAGGAGGCAACACCCATCCTCAGGCCAAGGCTCTGACCAGCCCAAGCTGCCCTCTGGCCCTAAATGCCCTTTGGAAGGTGCGGTCGAGGACAGCGCACCAAATCAGAGACTGGATCTACTCTGTCTTACCTCTTCCTCCTGACTATCCCCTTTCTACCGTGCATAGTCCCATATCACTTCAGACTGCTGGGTGCTCCGCATGGTAGAGAGGGGATACTCCATCCAATTCTGTATCTTCCTGCCCTTCCACCCCCCCTTTCCCATCCCTCTTCAGGGACCCATCTCACAAGCATCTATTCAACCAGGAGGTGCAATTGTGCCTATTGCTAGGAGCAGTGGAGGAGGTTCCTCTGGAGCTCAGGCTTCTAGTCCCGGTATTTCCTAATACCAAAAGCCAAAGGCGGCCTCAGGCCTATCCTGGACCTGCGAGAACTCAACGAGTTCGTAAAGAAACTCAAGTTCTGCATGGTCTCCTTGGCCTCCATCATCCCCTCACTAGATCCAGCAGATTGGTATGCCACCCTTAACTTGAAGGACGCGTACTTTCACATTGCAATCACTCAGCCCCACAGGAAATATCTCAGGTTTGTGGTCAATGGTACCCACTACCAATTTACTGTCCTCCCATTTGGCCTGTCAGCAGCATCTCAAGTGTTCACGAAGTGCATGGCAGTCACCACCGCGTTCTTGCGGAGGCACCAAGTACAGGTGTTTCCTTACCTCGACGACTGGCTGATCAACGGCCGCTCCAGGACCCAAGTGGAATCTCAAGTCACGTTTATCAGAGCAGGAGTACTTGTGGCACCTTAAAGACCCATGAAAGCTTATGCTCAAATAAGTTTGTTAGTCTCTAAGGTACCACAAGTACTCCTGTTCTTTTTGTGGATACAGACTAACACGGCTGCTACTCTGAATCCTGAAATTTATCAGAGCCACCTTTGAGAGCCTGGGTCTACTCCTAACCGAAGCAAAATCGACTCTGTCTCCTGTCCAGAGGATAGAGTTCATAGGGGCAGTACTGGACTTGACCCAAGCCAGGGCATACCTGCTACAGGCAAGGTTTCAGGCCCTCAAAGACATAATCCGAGGCGTCATGCAGTTCCCCGCCACTACAGCGAGAAACTGCCTGAAACTTCTTGGGCACATGGTGGCCTGTACCTATGTGGTACAGCACGCCAGACTCAGGCTTCAACCTCTCCAGTCGTGGCTTGCATCAGTGTATCACCCAGCCCAGGACAGCTTGGACAGGATCGTGACTCTGCCTCACCCGGTCCTCGACTCCCTCCAGTGGTGGATTGACGCTCAGCAGGTGTTCTCAGGGTTCCCCTTTGCTGCCCCACAGCTGTCTCTGTCATTGATGATGGACACATCAGACTTGGGCTGGGGAGCTCATTTGGGAGACCACAGAACTCAAGGCCTCTGGTCGCAAGCAGATCTGCATCTCCACATCAATGTCAGAGAGCTGAGAGCGGTACGCCTAGCATGTTAGACATTCTGTCCTTACCTAACTAGGCAATGTGTATCAGTCATGATGGACAATACTACAGCAATGTTCTATATCAACAAACGGAGGCGTGCATGCTCCTTTTCCCTGTGCCAAGAAGTCCTCATGCTGTGGGACTTCTTTGTAGAACATTCAATTCACATGCAATGCAACAGAAAGTGCCAGCAGTTCTACTCCTTCCAGAATCACAGCCTGGGCTCCATTGCGGATGTGTTCCTCCTCCATTGGGGAGGTTCTCTCCTGTACGCCTTTCCACTGATACTGCTCGTTCACAAGGTGCTGCTCAAGTTCTGCAGAGATTGAGCTCGGGTCATACTGATAGCACAGGCCTGGCTCCGTCAGCAGTGGTACACATCCCTCCTAGACATGTCTGTGGGAGCCCTGATTACCTTGCTGCTCTCCCCGGACCTTCTCACACAAGATCATGGAAGTCTCCTGCACCCGAACCTTCAGTCGCTCCATCTTACGGTATGGAAGCTCTATGGTTAAATCAGTTGGAGCTTTCCTGTTCAGATCAGGCTAGACAGGTCTTCCTTGGCAGTAGGAAACTGTCTACGAGAGCCATGTACCTTGCCAAGTGGAAGAGATTTTCAATCTGGTTGGTGCAACACCATTCACCCCCGACACTGTCTTCAGTGCTGTATATTCTGGACTACCTCCTCCATCTGAAGCAGGAGGGTCTCTCATTGTCTTCTATACGGGTGCACTTAGCTGCTATCTTGGCCTTCAGGACAAATTGCTTGGAGCAGGGCAGTTACAGCCCAAGGTTGGGTTTCCTTTATTATTAAGGCACACCAAACCAGACAAACAGAGAGGACTTCAGTCTCATCCCACTGGCTAACCATAAGTCATACAAGCAATTCTCTTAGACACTCAGTTTCCCAGTATCATCACCAGTGCCACTTGTTATGGGGATGAATGGTTATGAAAACCAATACCCCAGTAAAAGAAAAAAGGTTCTCCCAATCCCAAAGGACCAAGCTCCAGACCCATATCAATATACAAGTCAGATCTTACCCACAAATCACGCCATTGCCAATCCTTTAGAATCTAAAATCTAAAGGTTTATTCATAAAAAGAAAGAAATATAGATGATAGCTAAAATTGATTAAATGGAATCAATTACCCACAGTAATGTCAAAGTTCTTGGTTCAGGCTTGTAGCAATGATGGAATAAACTGCAGGTTCAAATCAAGTCTCTGGAGTACATCCACAGCTTGGATGGGTCATTTGATCCTTTGTTCAGAGCTTCAGTGTAGCAAGGTTCCTCCAGAGGTAAGAAGCAGGACTGAAGACAAAATGGAGGGGTTTCCAGGGCCTTTTGTATCTGCTGCCATGTGGAAGGACACCTCTTTGTTCTTACTGTGGAAAATCAGAGCAGCAAGATGGAGTTTGGAGTCACATGGGCAAGTCACATGTTCACGCATGATTCAGTTCTTTTACAGGAAGAGCAGCCATTGCTCACATGCTACCTTGAACGTTCCCAGGAAGACTTCTCATGTGGATTGGAGTCTCCCAAGGTCCATTGTCAGTTAAGTGTTTCTTGACTGGGTATTTAATCTGCAAATTCCTTTTTCAAGAAGCTGACCAAATGCTTCACTAATGCTACTTAGAATCAAACACATTGAGATACAAGTACATAGCCAATATTCATAATTTCAACTACAAAATTGATACATGCAGATCATAACCTTGTATTAGACACCTTACTTAAGCTCCTTACTTAAGCATCCTTTGTACAACATTTGGTGCTACTATATGACCTTGGTTGCAACAATGATCTATATGGTCACAGTTTATGTCAATAAGTCACACTAACCCCATAGTCAGCCGGTTACTAAAGGGGCTCGACAGGTTATACCCTCACGTGCGTCAACTGGTTCCTGCCTGGGACCTCAACTTGGTCCTTTCTAGGCTCATGGGGTCCCCTTTTGAGCCTTTAGCAACATGCTCCCTGCTCTACCTCTCTTACAAGGTCACATTCCTGGTAGCAATAACATTGGTCAGGAGGGTGTCCAAGCTCAAGGCCTTGACATCAGATCCTCCCTACACCATGTTCTATAAAAACAAGGTTTAGCTCTGGCCTCACCCTGCTTTCCTCCCAAAGGTTGTATCGCAGTTTCACATCAACCAGGACATCTTCCTCCCAGTTTTCTACCCTAAACCTCATTCCACTGGCAGGGAGCAGAGACTCCACTCTCTAGATGTCTGCAGGGCGCTGGCCTTTTACATCGAGAGAACGAAACTGTTCATAAAGTCGGTCCAGTTGTTCGTAGCAATGGGAGACAGGATGAAAGGTCAGCCGGTTTCATCCCAACGCATCTCGTCATAGATCATGTCCTGTATCTGTGAGTGGTACGACCTGGCAGGTGTTCCCGCACCTCCAATCACTGCGTGCTCTACTGGGGCACAGGCTTCATCTACAGCGTTCCTGGCTCAGGTTCCCACCCAGGAAATCTGCAGAGTGGCAACGTGGTACTCCGTACACACTTTTGCCACGCATTATGCGATTACCCAGCAGGCCAGAGACTATGCAGCCTTCGGAAGAGCAATACTCCAATCAGTGGACAGCTCTGACCCCACCTCCTGAACTTGGCTTGGGAGTAACCTGATTGGAATGGACATGAACAACACATCTCGAAGAACAACAGTTACAAGAAGTGAGTAACTGTTTTTTACTCATGAAGTCAGGAAGCTTCTTCAAGGAACGGTTCTTTTCTGGTCCAGACAGTACTTGATGCTGGAACTGCTCCCCATTAATATGTTCCTGATAGTAGACCATAACAACAACATGAAGGATACCTTTTCCATCTGCTGTATCTTCTGGCTTAAATTTGTTTTAAAAGGTGCCAAAAGTTAGACTCCTAAGACCATATTTAAGCATCTAAATAAGTGGTTTATTTATCAGAAGTTCTGAGTACCTGCAGTTGTTATTGATTTCAGTATATTTCATAGGGATCAATAGATCATCTAGTTTGACCTCCTCTATGTCACAGGTCATTAAATTTCACCCAGTTATCATCTTTCACCCAGTCTCATCTTTTCTGAAACCTCCGAGTTCACATTCTTAAAATACATTAATATTTTAAATACAAGTTTCAGTTGAACTTTGTGCTCGTGATCAGAAATCAAGTTAGGTAAACTGAAGGGGAAGCAGCATGCTCAATGGATTGGGGTACCAGCTTGGGCCCGGAGACCTAAGTTGTATTTTAGGCTCTCACTGACTGACTGTAACCTTGGAATAATCACCTCAGCCCAGATGCACAAAGGGATTTAGATGGCAAAATCCCAGATATAGGTGCCACTGTAATTCACAAAAAATCCACTGAGCTACTGTGTAATTTATTAGATACCTAAACTCATTTGGCACCTAAATTTTCACTGTAAATATTCCCTAGGCACCTACGTTTGTGTTGCTGGGCTTGCTGCCTCATTCTAGGTATCCGGATGCTTATCTCACATCTATGCCCCAGTGTGATCCATGAACCTGGGAGAGATATGTGCTTGCCCGCTTGTCTTGCATGTGGAACAAGCTCTGATAGGCATGTTCAGAAAACACCTACCAGATCAGGTCCCATTCAGTATCCAGCCAAGGGAAGAGGTGGTGGTGCCTCCTTTGTACCTGTTAGCATAGCGGTTAGAGCATTCACCTGGGAAGTGGGAGACCCCAGATCCCATTTCCCTGATCCAATGACTCTTTATTCATTTATACACAGTGGAACAGCTTCATTTGGAGAGATTGAGAGGATTACTCCATACCCCACTGGTTAGTGCACACTACCTGAGAGGTGAGAGACCCCTATTCAAATATTTTTTCTCCAACAGGTAGATGAGGAATTGAACCAATTCCTAGATAAGTGCTCTTATCACTAGGCTAAAAGTTATAAGGTGGGCCATACCACCAGCACCGCTAACCCTTGTGTTTCTTGTAAGGAACGGTTTAGGCAAGGATGGTGGTTCTGCAGGGGAGTCTCAAGTTCCAGCTCAGAAGATTCCTGAGGGAACAATTTATGAGACCCCAGTCCAGTCCTGGGTCATCAGAGCCCCTTGTACATTGTCTGGAGATGCCGAGAAGTGCTCATCTGAGCACAGTCCTCCTGGGCTCTGGATCATCAGAGAGCAGAGCTAAGGATTTTTGCAGGCAGAGCACACAGAAGGAAGGTAAGAGCAAGCACTCTCATAAAAAGTGAATGAAATCCTCTCCCAAGTCCTAAGAAGAGGACTGCTTCCCTTATATCCTCCAAATCTGGTGAGACTCTGTGCCCCAGTATGGGAGCAGTCAGGAGCTCACAGGGAGCAGGGGTTTGACCTGTGGATGCTGAGAGCCAAGAGTGCTCTGAAACTGCCTATGACTGCAGACTACTTTCGTACACCGTTCAAGATTTGGAATGATTACCCCAAACAAAGATGACTATTTTGTAGCTCTTGATTTGAAGGATGCCTGTTTCCACATAGACGTTCATCCAGTGCACAGGAGGTTCCTGCACTTTATGGTGGGCCTAGACCATTATCAATACAGAGTGCTTCCATTCAGTCTCTTGATGCCACAAGGGTTTTCAAAAAGGTGGTATCCTTGGTAGTGTTTGACACTTCCTCTGAATACCCAGGGCTATGAGGCATCTCGCTACCACCTGCCCTTAGTGTGAGGAAGCCATGTCTGTGCCTGCTGTGGGTCAGCTCCCCAGTTCTATCAGCCATGGAGAACTCAAGCATTCCCCTTGCAGCCTTGCAGATTCTGCTGTCACCCTACAAATTAGTGGTTGGCGCACTCCCACCATCAAGTCCTGTGAAAGTCTTCCTGAAGAGTCTAGCCCCAGGTCCACTGAACACTCACAGTATTCATGGATTCGCTGCTGCCAAAAATCAGTTCACCCCAGCTTACTTGTATTATCTCAGATCACAGCTCCGCTTAACTCAGAGCACTTAGGTATGTTTATAGTGAAAGCAAACATAAGTTTATTTAACAAAGTACAGAGATTTAAGTGATATCAAGTACAGTAACTCTTCACTTAACATTGTAGTTATGTTCCTGAAAAATGCAACTTTAAGTGAAACAATGTTAAACAAATCCAATTTTCCCATAAGATTTAATGTAAATGCGGGGGGTTAGGTTCCAAGGAAATTTTTGGGGGGCAGACAAAAGGCATTATATACTGTACAGTATTGTACTATGGTTGGGAAGTGCCCCTGGCTTACCCCACACAGGCACAGCCTGTCCCAGGCAAGGACGCTAGGAAGCACCTTTGCAGCGGCAGTGGCAGCTTCCCTGGAGAAGAACAGGCTTGGATTTTGCCGGGAATGCTCTAGGCCCACTTCATCCCACCCCCCACTCCACCTCCTCTCCGGAGCACACCACATCCCCCCTCCCCAAGTCCTAAGCGCTGCTAAACAGCTGTTTGGCAGCGCTTAGGACTTTCTGGGAGGGAGGGGGAGGAGCAGAGACTCAGCGCTTCCCCGCTCCTGCCCCTCCCTCCCAGAAAGTCCTAAGCACAAAGTGCTGGGAGGGAGGGGGAGAAGCCCCGCATCTCCACTCCTTCCCCTCCCTCCCAGAAAATCCTAAGTGCCGCTAAACAGGACTTTCTGAGAGGGAGGGGGAGGAGTGGAGACACGGCGCTTCCCTGCTCCTCCCCCTCCCTCCCAGAAAGTCCTAAGCACCACCAAACAGCTGTTTGGCAATGGGGGAAGCACTGGCGGGGGGGGGGGGAAGCGGAGAAGCAGAACTTGTGCAATGCTCCCTTGTAAAGTTGCTGCTCTTCCACAGAATCTTACAAGCAGGCCGCCAAATGACTTTATAAGGGAGCATTGCACAACTTTAAATGAGCATGTTCTCTAATTGAGCAGGGACGTAACATTGAAACAACGTTAAGCAGGATGATATTAAATGAGGAGTTACTGTAGATTTTGAAAACAGTTACATATAAAACAAAATTATAACGCCTTTTGAAGTCTAGACTTAATTAATTAGGCCTAATTTTGAAAGAGTCATTAGTGGTTCCACAGTTATAGTGCTGTTTTTTTGAGTTAAAGTATTGTTTCAATCACATTGTTTGAATTAGCCCTCTTCCTACAGAGGAGGTACAACTGCCTGCCTAGATGTATCCCACTGGTTTCCCTGCAATAGGGTTGCCAGGCATCCAGTTTTCGACCACAACACCTTGTTGAAAAGGGACCCTGGTGGCTCCCGTTAAAATTCCAGTTTGCAGTGCACCGGGGCTGGCACCCTGCAGCTCCTGGGAAGCAGCTGGCATGTCCTGCTCCTAGGCGGAGGGGTGGCCATGGAGGCTCCGTGTGCTGCCCCCACCCCAAGTGCCACTCCACAGCTCCCATTGGGTGGGAACCATGACCAATGGGAGTTATGGGGCGGCACCTGCAGGTGGTGGGACAGCATGCAGAGCCTCCTGGCTGCCCTCCTCTTTCTAGGAGCCAGAGGGACAAGTCACCACGTCCTGGGAGCTGCCTGAGGTTAGCACCACCCAGAGCCTGCACCCCGAACCTCCTCCTGCACCCCAATCCATTCCCCGAGCCCCCTCCCACACTCCAAATCCCTCGGCCCCAGCCCGGAGCCCCTTCCTGCATCCCAAACCCCTCATCCCAGTCCAACTGCAGAGCGCACACCCCCAGCTTGAGCCCTCACCCCTTCCTGCACCCCAACTCCCTGCCCCAGTCGAGAGCCTCCTCCCACACCCTGAACCCCTTATTTCTTGCCCCACCCTGGAGTCTGCAACCCCAGCCCAGAGCCTGTATCCCCTCCCACACCCCAACCCCCTGCCTCAGCCCAGAGCTCCCTCATCCATGGCCACACCACAGATTCTGCACCCCCAGCCAGAGCCCTCACCTTCTCCTGCACGCAAACCCTCTGCCCCAGCCTGGTGAAAAATGAGTGAGGGAGCTAGAGTGGGAGAGAGTGGGGGAGGGAGGGTGCGGGGAATGGAGTGAGCGGGGGCAGGGCCTCAGAGAAGGGGCGGGGGGTGGAGGGGCCTCTGGGAATGGATGGGGCAGGGGGCGGGGCAAGGTGTTTTGTTTTCTCCAATTAGAAAGTTTGCAACCCTACCCTGCAAGCCCCTGAAGCAGTTGAAGTGTGAGCCTGGAGTGCTCTGAGCAGCTGCTGTTGCTTCCCTGTTGGCCATGAGGTGAATCACAAGAAAGGGAGGAGAGTAATTCTGCTTGCACCATTACCTGTTTCACTATTAGGCTGTAGGAGAACAGAATAGGTGCTCAACTGAGACTGCCTGTGCCCAGGGGAGCACCTAATAAAGGATGGCTCTGCTCCCCTTTCCAGGCCAGGCAGAAAAGTCCAGGAGAGGAGAAGAAAAGCTGAGACAACCAGTTACTGCTTCCTGACTCTGTCTGAGCACGTGTGCAGTGTAGAATAATTTGGGGGCCCCTTCATGACCTCCCCCCTCCATGATCCTTATATGTTTGACTCCAGCCCCAACATTCCTGTGTGTCAGAGACTACTGAGGGGGAAGTGTGGGAGCTCTACCCCTGTTGTGGTCTCCCCTAGTCAAGAGAATCTCTAGCAGGGGACTTGTGTTTTCCACTCACTTTGCTCTCTCTGGAAGCACAACAGAACAGAGATATTGCTCCAAAATATTGATTTTTGTCCTCAGCCTTTTAAAAATATTTAACTCACAGTGTTCCTCAAGGAAGAGGTATTGATTTACAACATGAGATTAGTTTGCAAACATCTAAAATAGGGAGGAAGTGCCTAGATTGAGGTGAAACAGAAGCCTACTTGTGTGGAAGAAGGAGAAAAGATGAATAAATTAATAAAAGTAAACTTAAGTAAACTTTCAAAGTTCCATTGAAAGGAAAACTGCAGTATAGTGTGAAGTACAATATACAAAATCTACTTTAGGACAATGTTATTTAGGTTTCATAGTCAATAACTTATACATTAGGAAATGTCATAGTAAAGGTTGCCTGTATAACCCTGAATTTTTCCCCCTAGTATATATGTATTGTGCTAGTCTTGAATTATTTGGTCAATAACCAAATATGCAATTTACCCCAGGGGTTAGTACTTCTCTTGAGTCCCAGGGACAGCAGTAATTACCCATCACTGTTTTTAAGTCCTGGAGGAGCTGTGGTAATGCACCCCATGGAGTAGAACACAATCCCTAGCCTACAATGTGACATATAGCATTCATAAAGTTAATCCAATCATCCCCAAAAATAATGCATGTGGTTGCAATCGTTGTGACATCATAGTTAAGGCTGAATTCTACTTTGCACTTCTGGCAGGGATTCAACCTTTATTTTGTATGAAAAATACAGTACATCCTTACCGAACTTACAGTGCTTATTCTTTGAATACTGAATGAATTTTCTGAGAATTACAAGTAAATCCATTAATTAATTTCAGTTTAAATTAATTAAAAAACTGGTCCTTTAAAATATTTAGCAACTGTTTTAGCCTTTTTTGTCTTGAATGGTTTTAACAAAGAAGTAACACTTCAAACGTTCTACATATAATTAACATTCATTTAAATCTTGTGCATAAGTTATATTTGAAGAAATTAGTTTACATAAGACCACAAGCATGGCCATAACAGATCAGACCAAAAGTCCATCTAGCCCAGTATCCTCTGTTCTGTCAGTAGCCAGTGCCAGATGCTTCAGAGGCAGTGAACAGAAGAGGACCACCCCCTGTCATCCAGTCCCAGCTTCTAGCAGTCAGAGGTGTAGGGCTGTGTACAAGAGTTCACCGGGGCTCGACCCTCTCCGGGGCGGAGGGGAGCCACGCCGGCTCACTACACACAGATGGGTCCAGGGAAATAGTCCGGCCAGGGGATCTCCCTCAGAAGCCCTTGCGGTAGTTGGTTGCAATGTTGTTACGTCTGGCCCCGGCTCCAGTGAGGCAACAACCACTGAGTCAGGAGGCTCAGGCCCTCAGGCAGGGCTGAGCCGTAACAACAGTTATGAGCCCGGCCCTAGGTCAGGGCGGCGCAACAACCACTGAGTCAGGAGGCTCAGGCCCTCAGGGAGGGCTGAGCAGTAATAATAGTTTCAAGCCCAGCCCCAGGTCAGGGCGGGGCAACAAACACTGAGTCTGGGGTGCTCAGGCCCTCAGGCAGGGCTGAGCAGTAATGATAGGCTTTGGCCTCCTCAGGCCAGGGAGAGGGGGAGTCTGCCACCCAGGAGTTGGGTGGCAGGGGGGACGCAGGCCCTCCCACTCCACTGCGTCCCAGCCCGGGGCCCTAGCAGCGGCCAAAGATCCGCTGCTTAGTCAGTGGGGATCCTGGCCGCAACACACTGACATAGGCTCTGGTAATACTGCTGCCAGACTGGGGTCGGCTGCCCCTGGGCCACTTCCACACTCCCGCTCGGGCCCTACCTGGATCCTGGCGTCGGCCTCTGCAGGGTCCAGGAGCATGGGTTCGTCGTGGCAGGGGTTGGTTGGTAGGTCCGGCAACTCCTCCGGGTAGCTGGCGTGGGGTAACTCTGGCAGCTCCTCCGGGTAGCGGGCGCGGGGTAGCTCCGGCAGCTCCTCTGTGTAGCGGGCGCGGGGTAGCTCCGGCCAGTCGGGGCAGCTGCCTTGGGCCGCAGGAGCTTCCCAGTCTCGGGCTCCCCTAGGGACGTCTGCTCTCTCCGGCGACTGGGCTCCTACTGAGCCCTGAGGGACGGCCTTTATAGTTCCGGGTCGCCGCCTGACCCTTTGAGGGGCGGGCTCAGAGCTCCCTAGCTGCGCCCACTCTGGCCTCCGGCGGGGCTCTTCCTCCTCCGGGGCGGACGGGAGCCACACCACCTCCCTACAGGCTGTAATTAAGCTATTAAAGATTGTTGTATCTAATTTTTATTCCAAGACAAAAAATTAATGGAGTTAAGTTTATAATTACGTATCAGTAATTGAGGGTAGAAAAAAATTACAGGGATATTATGATTATCCCAAAATCAAGTACTACAAACACAGGAAATTCAGAGTTATGGCTGTGCTTGAAAGAAATCCAGAAATAGGAAGTTGAGAAATGCACAATTAAGACATTGTTGGGGGGTTCGTGTCCGAGTCCAGCTGTCTCTCCCAGTGGTGAGGGTCTGTGGCTGGTGGTAGGGGAACCCAGGTGTGACATTCCCCAGAGTACAATCTGAACTGGTGGACACCTGTATTTACTCAGTTCACTAACCTGGGCTGCCTCTGACACTGCTTCACTGTGAGAGCAACCACTCCTGGTCTGCTCACACACAGTCTCCAGCATTTAAATCACTCCATGCTATACTGTATAAGTGCTATAGCCAGCCATTCATGAATTACATTGCAGGGCAACACCAGCAGACTCCCAGTCCCAGACTTACCACCAGAAATGTGCATCCTGGACAACACAAGCTCATATTAAGTCTGTCATTTATTAATAGAAAACAATATGTACAAATCCTGTTATTGCAAATGAAGCGTCCTAAACACACTGGTTTAAATAAAACAAGTTTATTAACTACAGAAAGATAGATTTTAAGTGATTACAAGTAACGAGGCATAAAAGTCAGAATTGGTTACAAAGAAAAAAAAGGTAAAACACAACTAACACCTAACTTAATAAGCTAAGTGAATTCAAAGCAAAATTTTATCTCACAACATGCTTTAGCAATCTTACTGGCTGCAGTACCTTCAGCTAGGATCTCTCCCTCAGTTCAGTGGTAATTTTCTTGTCCTTCAAAAGCAGCAAAGAGTCTTGTGGCACCTTATAGACTAACCGACATTTTGGAGCATGAGCTTTCGTGGGTGAATACCCACTTCGTCGGATGCATGCAGCAAAGAGTCTGCATGCATCTGACGAAGTGGGTATTCACCCACGAAAGCTCATGCTCCAAAACGCTGTTAGTCTATAAGGTGCCACAAGACTCTTTGCTGCTTTTACAGATCCAGACTAACACGACTACCCCTCTGATTCTTGTCCTTCAGGTATTGTTGATGCCATGAGTAGAGATGCCGTGAGAGATGATTTGGGGCCTCTGTTCCTCATTTTTATCCTTTTTCTCTTCTTTGAGAATCATCTCCAGCTGGGGTTCAGGAAACAAAATCTGGAGAGATGGGAACTTCCAACTGCTTCTTTGTCAAGATGTAAATTTCTCGCTCACACCCTTTTTCCTGCCAAAGAATGGCTGTTTAACCAGGTGTTAGTCTCTCTGATTTTGTTGATACCTGTCTGAGGTGTCAGTTTGCCTTTTGTCTTCGAAGAACTAGTTTGTGCCTGCTTTTCTAAACTTGGAATATGTCTCAGTAATGTTATACAGTAGAATCTTATAACTTTACATACGATGTTGCCACACATATTTTACAAGGACAGTAATGATCAGTAAATCATGGGTTTTCAAATAATACCTTACAAGGCATAGTTTGTACAAAATGTATCTTAGTCTTGAAAAAAGGGTGAGCATAGGGATACAGACTGTTACACCAGGCCCTTCTTGCTGCAGCAAGTTCCAACCCAGGGCCCTGTGATTGGCAGTCAGATAGGCAGCCTGGGAACGGGCACCACAAAGCCTGCTTCATGGGTTGCTTCCTGCCCTGGCCTCTACCATCTTAAGTCCCAGCAGGGTCTGCTTATGGACTCAAAAAAGGGGGTTCTTCCTAACTGTGATCTGGAAGCTCTTCTCCATGGTCCGCTGTTCTCAGTCTCTACGGGGGCCTTCAGTGGCTCAGATATGGGCTGTAGTCCAGGTGTGTGGATCTCTTGCAGCCTTTGTGTAGAAGCTACTAGTGTAGGACTGCTCCCATGCCCTAGCAGCTGTGACTGAACTGAGCGGCTCCCTTTTGAGCTCTACTTTCATAGTTAGCATGCCCAGCAGGTGCCTTTTGGGCCCAGAATTGCATATTAACCCTTGATTCCCCACTGTAGGGCTTATACACATAATCACAGACACCCAAACCTTGTCTCTCCCCTGAAGTGATTCCAGAAAGGAGAGGATAAAAAAAGATTGAATGTGTCTTTAAAAAATCACCTTAATCTAATCTGGGACAAGAAACACAAAAATGCTTTAATCATAATTGTATAGTTATTGCATAGCATCACTACAGAGTACTGATACATATCTGGAACCTTAACTGCATCTTAATGTAGTTTTTTGTCTGGAATATGACACAGTGATGGTAATTGACAGTTACCTTCAATAAGTAAGACATGCAATTAGCTAACATCAGTGTTTGCAAAATTCAGTGTAATTCCTCTGCTAAATGTGTGCAAAGGATTACTGCAGATACTTGAAATTACAGTAGATCTCTTAGGTAAAACTCTTTCCCCAGTCCTGTCCAAGAATCCCCTAATAGGTATTTGAAGTCCGTGTAGCTGCCTGAGAATGTGGTTGTTCATCTTCTGATAAGGAAATCAGATAAGAATGGTCTTTTCAAGTTTCACTCTCCCTTTCCCCGCAAAACTCAAATGTGTGGCCTTCAGCAATGCACCTAAGCGTCAGGGCCTTCAGGCTGCTCTCAATTTCTGTCTGACTGTGAGATTTCTTCCTGGTACTATCACCTTGTCAAGATCTAAGACTACTTCGACTGTTTATTTTTGTCTGTGACATTTTTTTTCCAGTAAAATAATCACTTCTAATAGAAATCTTATTTTTTGCTTGTAGGAAATTCACAAATGGGTGCTACCATAGTAGATGCTTTGGATACTCTCTATATCATGGGGCTTCATGATGAATTCAGAGAAGGACAAGACTGGATTGACAAAAACCTTGATTTTAGTGTGGTGAGTAGAACATCTCCTTGCCTTTCACTGGTCCTTTTAAAGGTGTTTTGAGAAAACATACTGTAGTGTTCCCAAGGGGGGAAAAAGTTGCTAAGCTGGAACTATGGTTGAGGATACAAAAAACATTTATTAGAAAGACCTGAAATTCAGGTTTGTGGCTAAACTTCAAAGGACTTCCTTTTTATTTTTTTTGTTTTGAAAAGTGAATATGTGTGGCTCCCTAATCAAGGATGTCTTTCTATTTAATGTGTTCAAAAGTTAGTGATTGTCAAAAGATGGATAATACTTAAATGTTCCATGACAGATAGTAAAACCTCTGCAGAAGAAGTAAGTACAAAGTTATCCCCAATACAGATCAAATTATAAGCATGTTACAACAGCACCAGAGTATTCAGTTGTGGAAGGAGAAGGATTTTGCAGTGCATGAACTACTTACAATATTTCAGTCCAATTGTTTATTATAAGTTTTTAAGGTATATAATCTGATGTATCCCAGAATAACAATCCAAAAACACAAAACAACAATGACAAAACAAGACACACATGTAATAACCATGAACTGGTTAGGTATGAACAAAACATAACAGTCTGAACTGCAGATATGTATCACACACACACACACCCGCACTTACTTTCCTTCCATTCTTCCCAAAAGTTCAGCAATGCCTAGTTGGAGGCATCAAGTGACCCTGGGGCTGTAGGCTGTACCTCTGATTCAGCCCACTGTGTGGGTGCTCTTGCTGTGCTACAACTTCCCCAGTTGGCCACATGACACCATCATACACAGAAAGATCATCCTCTTCCCTGTCTGTTCCTCTTTCAGGAAGCAGTATATCTTGCTGGTGAACAGTGCATTCTCCCTGTGGTAAATACATTTGGCATGCTCCTTAGCTTGTAACCTGGAAGGTCATGCCACAAGCATTCAAAATGCTTCCAGATCCCCATCTAACATACACTGCCTGTCCAGGATAGAATGTCTAGAGTCTCTTATGGATATGCTTGTTGAAACTCATGTATTTCCTAATCCCATCAGTTGTTTTCAAGGACAGCGAAGGAGTCACCATAAACAATTTGTTCCGACTAGCTTGGCTGAAGAGCTGATAGAATGGGGTTACTCCAGTACTTTTATGAGGCATATTCCGAATATCATGTAAAGCAGGACTTAATGCAAAGGTGTATCTCAGTGTTCCTCTAATATGTAAGCTACATGTTACTTCAGAGTCTCATGCAATCTTTCCACTATCCCATTTCCTTGGCATACACAGCAGATTTATAATGAAATGTACCAATTCTCATCAGAAACCCTTCAAACTCTTTTGGTACATGTGAGGGGGTACCACACCAGCACTGAAAGAGTTAACTGTGCTTTGCAGGCTGAGGAAGCCCCACCCCTCTGACCCTGCTGGGCATGCTCAGCCTGGAGGCAGCATATAAAAGGTAGCAGCCCAGCTCAGTCTGGGGAGGCTGCTGATGGGGAAGGATGGAGACTGTGAGCTCCCTGCAGGGAGTTGCCACAAACCCCGACTATGGGACTACAGCTCACAGAGTGTGTCAGTATATTCTACTGGCTCAAAGCAGGACCAACACCAACTAAATCATCCCACCCTATGCTTTATCAAGCTCGGCCTTAAAAACCTCTAAGGATGGAGATTCCACCATCTCCCTAGGTAACCCATTCCAGTGCTTCACCACCCTCCTAGTGAAATAGTGTTTCCTAATATCCAACCTAGACCTCCCCCACTGCAACTTGAGACCATTGCTTCTTATTCTGTCATCTACCACCACTGAGAGCAGCTTAGCTCCATCCTCTTTGGAAACCCCCCTCAGGTAATTGAAGGCTGCTATCAAATTCCCCCTCACTCTTCTCTTTTGCAGACTAAATAACCCCAGTTCCCTCAGCCTCTCCTCATAAGTCATATGCCCCAGCCCCCTTAATATTTTTGTTGCCCTCCGCTGGACTCTCTCCAATTTGTCCACATCCCTTCTGTAGTGGGGGGACCAAAACTGGACACAGTACTCCAGGTGTGGCCTCACCAGTACCGAATAGAGGGGAATAATTGCTTCCCTCAATCTGCTGGCAATGCTACTACTAATACAGCCCAATATGTTGTTGGCCTTCTTGGCAACGAGAGCATACTTTCCTCAGATGGTGTCAGATAATTATACTATCTGAAACTAGAGATCCATATACAGTAGCAGAGATGCTGTGGGCATAATCTAATCCAGGGGCTCTCAAACTGGGGGTCGGAACTCCTCAGTGGGTCACAAGGATCAGGGCCGCTGAGAGTGGATTTGGGCCCCGGTGAAAAAAAGTTTTCGGGCCCCCCAGCAAGGGCGGACCAGCTAAACAGGGCCGGGGAAGCTGGGCCCCAGGCCCCCTTCTGGACCGCCGGGCCCCTGTAATTTGTACCGGCTCCCCCCCTCCCCCTTGTCGGCCCTGACGTGGTTATTACATGGGGGGTCAAGAGCTGTTAGCCCTCACCCGAAACCTCGCTTTGCCTCCAGCGTTTATAATGGTGTTGAATATATTAAAAACTGTTTTTAATGTATAAGTGGGGTCACACTCAGAGGCTTGCTGTGTGAAAGGGGTCACCAGTACAAAAGTCTGAGAACCCCTGTACTGCCATGCAGAATGGATTACATTACAGCCTAGTCCCTTTCCAAATCAAGCCAGTCTGTTTTATGGTTTAAATATGACTTAAATTTAGGATTTATGATGAAAACTCTTACACTGTTGGGAATTTATTTAACTTCCCAAATAAGAAGTCACGTTTCATAGGGCCAGTGAGACTTCTTATATAAGTAAAGATACTTATGTGCATCTGTGTTTGTAAGATTCTTTCCTTAGACTATACAAAGTAGGTAGAAAGAAGCATAAAGTTTGTTTTTTTAATTAAAGTTCAGGCCACATTTGTATTCTGCTAGTGCATAAAGATTGGTTTCACTGTAAATTCCTGTTAACACAGTTCATAACTTGGTTGTAGTGATTGGCATGAAATGGAAACCTGCAAGAAAAATGTCAGCAAGACACCATATTTTTCCAAATATGAAAAGAAATATTTTTCTGATTCTAAAATAGAGTGTTCATGTTTTCAGGAAGTGGATATTTCAAACTCAGCTGGACTTTTAAACATAAATGATACTTGAGCAAAACTTTAAAGTATTCCATATGAGTAGCGTGTGAAAGCTTGAACAAATTTAGTTGTAAAATATGAAAGTTACGAATATTTGATAGTATCCACAAAAACAAGGAGTCCAATGGCACCTTAAAGACTAACAGATTTATTTGGGCATAAGCTTTCGTGGATTAAAAAACACTTCTTCAGATGCATGGAGTGAAAATTACAGATACAGGCATAGATATAGTGCACATGAAGAGAAGACAGTTACCTTACAAGTGGAGAACCAGTGTTGACAAGGTCAATTCAGTAAGGCTAGATGTGGTCCACTCCCAGTAATTGATGAGGAGGTGTCAATAAAAAGAGATGGAAAATTGCTTTTGTAGTGAGCCTGCCACTCCCAGTCCCTATTCAAGCCCAAATTAATGGTGTTAAGTTTGCAAATGAATTGTAGCTCTTCAGTTTCTCTTTGAAGTTTGTTTTTGAAGTTTTTGTTGTTGAAGAATGGCTTCTTTTAAATCTGTTATTGAGTGTCCAGGGAGATTGAAGTGTTCTCCTACTGGCTTTTGTATGTTACCATTCCCGATGTCTGATTCATGTCCATTTATTCTTTTATGTAGAGACTGTCCAGTTTGGCCAATGTACGTGGCAGAGGGGCATTGCTGGCACATGATGGCATATATCACATTAGTAGATGTGCAGGTGAATGAGCCCCTGATGGTGTGGCTGATGTGGTTGGGTCCTATGATGGTGTTGCTAGAGAAGATATGGGGACAGAGTAGGCAATGGGGTTTGTTCCTGTGTTAGTGCTTCTGTGGTGTGGTTTGTAGTTGCTGGTGAGTATTTGCTTTAGGTTGGGGGGCTGTCTGTAAGCGAGGACTGGCCTGCCTCCCAAGGTCTGTGAGAGTGAGGGATCATTTTCCAGGATAGGTTGTAGACCGTTGATGATGTGCTGGAGAGGTTTTAGCTGGGGGCTGTACATGATGGCCACGGGTGTTCTGTTATTTTCCTTGTTGGGCCTGTCCTGTAGTAGGTGACTTCTGAGTACCCGTCTCGCTCTGTCAATCTGTTTCCTCACTTTCCCAGGTGGGTATTGTAGTTTTAAGAATGCTTGATAAAGATCTTGTAGGTGTTTCTCTGTCTGAGGGATTGGAGCAAATGCGGTTTTATCTTAGGGCTTGGCTATAGACAATGGATCGTGTGATGTGTCCTGGATGGAAGCTGAAGGCATGTAGGTAAGTATAGCGGTTGGTAGGTTTCTGGAATAGAGTGGTGTTTATGTGACCATCACTTATGGTGGCCAGGATGGTGTTTTCAGGAAGATCACCAATGCATTGTAGTTTCCTCAGGAAATTGGTAGTTTCTCAAAGATAGCTAGGAGTGTTGGTAGCATAGGGTCTGAGGAGAGAGTCCAAATAGCCAGATAATCCTGCTGTAAGAGATGATGGGGTGTCCAGGATTCCCAGATTTATGGATCTTGGGTAGCAGACAGAATACCCCTGATCGGGGCTCTAGGGGTGTGTCTGTATAGATTTGTTCCTGTGCTATAGCAAGGAGTTTCTAGAGCAGATGGAGTAGTTTATTTTGGTACTCCTTAGTGGGATCGGAGGATAGTGGCCTGTAGAATGTGGTGTTGGAGAGTTGCCTGGCAGCCTCCTGTTCATAATCCAACCTGTTCATGATGACTACAGCACCTCCTTTGTCAGCCCCTTTGATTATAATATCAGAGTTGTTTCTGAGGCTGTGGATGGCAGTGCGTTCTGTATGGCTGAGGTTATAGGGCAAGTGATGCTGTTTGTTCACAATTTCAGCCTGTTCAGGTCTGCAGAAGCACTCTATGTAGAAATCCAATCTGTCATTTCGACCATCAGGAGGAGTCCACGCAGAATTTTTCTTCTTGTAGTGTTGGTAGGAGGGTTCCTGTGGGTTAGTGCTCTGTTCAGTGGTGTGTTGAAAATATTCCTTGAGTTGGAGACGGCAAAAGTAGGCTTCCAGATCACCACAAAACTATCATGTGCGTGGGGGTGGTGAGGCAGAAAGAGAGTCCCCAAGATAGGACAGACTCTTCTGATGGGCTAGTAGGGACTGGCTAGGCCAGGGGCTAGTGAATAGGGACTGGGAGTGGCTGGCTCACTACAAAAGCAATTTTCCCCCTCTTGATATTGACATCTCCTCATCAATTACTGGGAGTGGACCACATCCACCCTGACTGAATAGCCTTGTCAACACTGGTTCTCCACTTGTAACTGTCTTCTCTTCACGTGCACTATATCTATGCCTATATCTGTAATTTTCACTCCATGCATCTGAAGAAGTGGTTTTTTTAGCCACGAAAGCTTATGCCCAAATAAATCTGTTAGTCTTTAAGGTACCACTGGACTCCTTGTTGTTTTTGTGGATACAGACTAACATGGCTACCCCTCTGATATTTGATAATATGGTACAGTAGTACATGCAGTATATGAAATGCAAACCTGGATGGGGAAATACAATAAGATATTATGCTGGCCACATGCTAAATGCCAGAACTCATATGATGCAAATTCTAGAGGCTTTTTTGGAGAAGAGATGAATGTCAATTAAAGATTCTGGGACAGGATATAAAGTCCCAAGCTCACCTGGCTAGTAGACTGAAGGACTGAGTAGGCGAATGTGGGAGACAGGCTTGAACTTGAGCTGCAAACGGAAGTTAAAAGCTGAGATTCTGTGTCTTCACTGCTATTTTAACTCAAGTTAGCTCCCCATGTTAGCTAACCCAAATTAAAAACATAACCTGTTTTGCAGTGTAGGCATACCTTTATTCAGTATTCATGTATTCAATTTTTAATAATTTTAAAAATCTAGGAAATTCTCAGACAGAAACTAAATTAATAAGGAGGTAAGGTTGAGTGTGCATATTAGTAATACAAAGTTAAAAAAACTGCAGGAGGGTTGTAATTATCCCTAAATCAATTATCCCTAAATTAGGAAGTTCAGAAAGTTAAGCTTAAAAGATATCCAAATGTGTTAAATTATGGAAATGCACAGTTAGGGCACCCAAGCAACCTTAACTCTACTTTGTGACGACAACATGGTGTCCATTAAAGTGTCTTTAAAGATCAGTTTAATGCTGGAATACAAATACTATTATTCACTATTTATAATTGTATGGTTATTGCATGGATAGAATTGTTTGGGGGATTATTGCAAGATCCTATACATTTTTAACTTTATGTTACTGATATGTACTCTCAACCCGTAATCCATTTTAATGTAGGGATTTGGGAGGGAGGGGATCTAAACAGAGATTTGTGAAGATGTCACAAATGTCTTTTTATGCTACATAAATCTACAGATGTGGCCATTTTCCTGCTACCCTCCAATCCTGAGCTTATCTGGCTGTCTTTTGACACCTTTTACCATGTCAGGTTTTTTTTTTTTCTTCAGTGTTTTTCTTGCACGGGGGAGTTCAGTAAGGTTTCTCCTTTGCCTACTTCTGTGCTGGTGCGCATAAAATAACAATAGGAAGCAGAGAGAATGAGACATTTCATGATTTAGGATAGCAAGAATGAGCATGGCCTACCTTCCAGACCTTTGGCTTAGTTACCTTAAGAAAAATCTTAACTCCTGGGACAAATATATTTTCATTGCGGATTTTTTTAAACTTAAATGTAATATGCATTAGGTATATATTTTAACATTGTGGTACATTATGAGAATTTCATTAATACTGAAGTGATAAGATTTTTGTAATCAGATAACATTGTCCCAGAATTCCCAGTTTGTCATATGTTTCTGTGCAGCTCTCTCACAGAAAACAAGGGTGAGTGGATGAACGGCAAGGATTTTCTCCCATAATTTAGGTCTAAAAATTATACATTGTATTTGGAACCCTGAAGTGAAATGGGACAATTCCATTTTTAGAGGGCTGTCAAGTACCTATTCGTGGTTATCATTATTCTACAGATACTGAAAATGAATTATGGAAGCTCAAGGGAAAAGAGTGGGAGGAGGCACATAGGACAGTGCGGGTGGGCTGTAGGTGGGGATGCTGGCACTTTTGAAGGAATATGGGAGAGGGATTCTGGCCAGGAGGAGGGAGTTGCAGACAGGCTGTGGTGGTGGTTGTCATGAAGATTTGCCAGCGGGCTGTCCTTGTGAATCCAAATATTAGCAAACTACAAGTCCTTGTGTGCATTTGGATTTGTATCTATGCCTACCCTAATGATAACAGTTTCCTCTGATACCTTGATTGTTGTATAGAGAAGCTTTTTAAACATTTACTTTTTCCTCTCTTCCCAGAATTCAGAGGTGTCTGTTTTTGAAGTCAATATTCGCTTCATTGGTGGTCTTCTAGCAGCATATTACCTTTCAGGACAGGAGGTAAGGAAACCATAACTGTGGAAATTAGTAGTCTATCAAATGAAAGCTGCACAATTGGAAGGTTTGAAGTTGTTGGCTTCACAGTATTTTTTTGAGCTAATATAATAAGTAGGATGGGCTGTGTTACCCAACTCTACAGAGATCATGGAACCTTCATCTAAAGCTGATTACTGTACAATATTTCTAGGCTAACTGAAGACCCTTTACCAGGACTTTGAAGCAGCCTGTGCCTTCTCCAGTTTGCTCTTTTTATCAAGGCTTTTTCAACTTCATTGTTAACAGAGTTGAACCTTCTTACACAAGTAGCCACCTCAACCCTAGTTATCTAGTCATTAGACTCTAGTGCTTACAAATACCTTGTTTCAAGATGTTCCGCCTCTCTCAAAAGAGAATTTTTCTCAGCTGTCACTTGTTCCCCAAGGGACACAGGTACCTGAATGCAGAAACCCTTGACAGTTTTCTCAGGTATCTTTTGTGTAGGGAGCCATAACCCTGCTACAACAATAGGCTAAGATTGAGGCACACAGGACCAAACTCATCTCACAAGTACAGTTCCCACTGAAGTCATTGTGAATTATGCCTGTTCTATATCAGGGCTACATTTAGACTTCACTCTGCCTAGGGATTGCTGGGAAAAACTTCTACTATATCCAGTTTTGGATTGGAAGGCCATCACCTCACCTTTATATAGCCTGCATGGTATCGTGAAATATAGGTTGGATATATGGGACAGTATTCTCAGAATTGATTCAGCTTTTTACCTCTAACTCACAGGTATAAAACTTGCCTCTGTCAGCAGTGGCTGGAAATTATTGCCATCTGCTGACTGTTTGGGGGATTATATGCTGAATCTCATTCTGGTTCTTTGTTTTTAAAACAATAAATTTAGTGCTGGTGAAAGATGCTGCACTGACAACCGTGGAGAATAGAGGTGTTTGTTTAATCATGAAACAAAATATTGGTTGTGGCAGTTTAACTAACTCTAAGTCCTAGTCTACAGTAGGGAAATGTGCCATGTTAGAAAATGTATTAACTAACGTGTTTTCTAACATGCTTTAACTAACAAGATTTTTTTCTTAGCTTGGACAAGGACAATTGTTGTATTTAAAGAGGTGTTAGCCTGTTGTGTTTAACCCAGCGTACGGATCAACCCACATTTCAAAACATAGCTTGTTCCTGTCTACACTGAGTGCTAAGTTGTTTAACACAGTATGTTACTTAAAAGATGTTAGCTAACACACCTTCATAGAAGCTTGGTTTTCTGAGTGTAGACATGGGATGGTAGTCTGCATGGTGTATTTCAGTTTTTAAAGACTCTGCTGCTAATTGCTCACAGGAGGAAAAATTAGTATCAACTGTGCTTGTTTTTGTGGTGGAGGAACCTGATCATGGAGTACTGTGGAAATTAAAAGAGTTTATACTACGATTATATCTGTTACCATCCCTTCTTCCAATCAGAGTTCTTCTACATTTACTCCTAGGTGTTACAAATGTAAATGTTGTACTATGGGAAAATAATAAAATAACATAATTGATTTACAGTGTCTTGTTTTAGCAGCTAGTTCCTTGGCTTAAAATTGTGCAGACTTGTACAATCCTTTGTTTATTCACAAAACTTTTATTAAGTACCTGTTTGGTGAACAATGACATTATAATCTTTCGGGTAGCGGTATCTGTCACATCTGGATGCTTCCCAAGCTTTCTTGGGGAAGATACATGCAGAGTTCTGCAGTATCTTTAACTTGAGGAGAGAGGGGTTTTTCAGTGCATCAAACCAAATTCACTTTTCTGCTCTATTCCCTTTGTACTGGGAGGATGGATGATTTTATGGTTAAAGCACAGAAACTGGGAGTATGGACAGCTGGATTCTCTTCCCAGCTATGCAGTAGATTCCCTGTATGATCTTGGGAAAATTATTCAAGGCCTCCATTTTCCCCACCTATAAAATGGAATTAATATGGATTATTCATAGATTTTAGGGCAATTATGACTATTTAGTCTGACCTGCATAATAGAGGATACAAAACTTCATCCATTGATTATTCATGAAGCCCATAACCTCAGGTAGGGCATATTTTCATTAATGTTTGTGAGGCACAGTTACTATGCTGATAGTCATAATTGAAATGCCTAAATATAAATAAAATATTCAGCTGAACCTTCCCTGAAAGTTTAGACTTCCAGTTTACTAAAATGGATCTTCAGATATTTTATATATTAGTGTAACATTTGGATGGGGAGAGATGAGTCTGGGATTTGAATAGTGAACTCTTACATGGAAAACAAAGGACTGGGTCGTTTGTGGCAGTATGAAAACTTCTAGACCTTGAAGACAATATTTCACATTGTATCCTAAGCTCTTTCGTATTATCCTGGGTAGCCTAGTTTCCTTTTGTTTTTACTTTATAGTTGTGTTTTTTATCATTTCATTAATTGACTCCTGTTTTAATTGTTATACATTATATTGTTGTACGAGTTCTTTATTTCAATGTGTTCATTTATGTTGACATCATTATTACCTAGAATTAGTTATGTAAAAGTGGTTATCCTTTTCTTTTAAAAATAACATTAATAAAATTACTTGAAAAAAATCTTTGTACCTTTCTAGCATAACAACAACAAAATGGTACAGATGTCTAGTCAAAATTGTCACATGCACATATCAGAAGACATTAAAGCACTGCATTTTACAAAGATGATTTACATGTTATAGGTTTATTACTGCACTGAGATTGAATGTTCTTGCATTTTTGATCCATTTTCGAGGCAGACTCTTCAGTGATTGCAAAACCAGCATTATAATTACATGTCGAGGTTTTCTGGGTATGTTTGTGGAGCTTTTTCCTCTATCATAGAGTCTGACTCATTCTTCTCTGCTTTGAGAATTTCTCCCTTATGCTTACCATCATGTTGATTGATTGGTTCTTCTTTACATAGCATGGAGTCTGAGTTCTGTTCAACGTATATGTTGAAATCGGTCAATTCTTCTGTCACTACAATGGAGTTATCTAGCTGTTCTTCACTGAATGTGAAATTGATCAGTTTTTCTTCCCTTTCTTGTTGACACACTTTTGTATTTGAATCTCTTGGGGTATCTGGATAGCTGATCCCTGAGGAAGGACAAGATAAGTCCTCTGTAAAACCACTGCCTGTCCAAAAAATTGTGAGTTCTTTGCGCAGAAGAGCAACAATCAGGCTAGTGGTAAGCGTAAAGGGCACCAAGTAGAGTAGAGCTGGCTGACCCGTTTGCATTAATGCTGACACTACAAAGGTCACCAGGAGGCCATAGCTATAAGCTATGGTAGAAGCTACAAAATAGACTCTGGAGGAGTGCACCTGAACATCAAATCTGTGGCAGTAGGCTACCAGGAAACCAGGAATTACAATGTCACCAAGGCCAAGTATAGTAAAGGGGCTGTCATTAAAGGTTGATGCAGAGGATAATATTGGAACCTTCAACAAAAAAGGAATCTTTTCACGACTGACAGAGTCAGATGGTCCGAGAGCTGCCACTTCCATTATGCTCTTCCCAGACTTGGTTAGAAAAGGAGTGATAAATACGAAAAACACATCATAGACCAAAAGAGCGGCTAGAAACAAACTGCAGTTCTTCAAGGTAGGCATGCGGATTGTTTTTAGAACATAAAGGCAGATAGAGATTCCTAAAAAGTCTTGCAGGACCCAGGCCCACTGATCCTCATTTCTGAAGATCATCCATGTGATAGTGATGGAGACAGAAAATCCTGCCAGGAACAATGTCCTAACTTGTGGACCATTGTGAAAATATGGTAAATTGAGTTTGTATTCTCCAATTGGGAGTTTGTTCACAGAGGGAGACAAACAACTGTAAAGCCCAATGGATGCATATAAGCTAAAAAATCCTATCATTATATCCACTAAGTTATCGTAGAAGCAGTAGAGAGCAAGCAGCATGAAGGAGGACATTACTACACTTGCACAGATAAAGAGGACATCAGGGTCAATTGTTACATCATCAAAATCTTCTTCATTTTTGCATCTGCACTTCATGTATTGCTGCCTTTTCTTCTCTATGTTTCCTGCCCAGTAGCCTCCAGTGACGACTGTGCCTACGGCAAGGATGAACATGAGCCCCATATTGTATCTCAAGAGCCTGCCCAAGTGTTTGAAGAATAAATAGATTATGTCCATGTCATTGAGCAGATTTACAGGAGTAATGCTCTCCTCACAGTGACCCCAGTTGTGGCCCAATCCACTGCCTCCTGTGAGGGATATTGGGGCATCTCCACCAAGGATTAATAGCACTTGTGTTCCATTTATTCTCTGGAGTCTGCCGTTCTCGAAGAAGTTGCAGTTACCCTTCCTCACTGAGGCGATTCTAGTGCTGAGTCCCCCACCATCACAATCCTCCTCGCCAAAGGAGGAAGGAAGACAACACAAGGCTGAGTAAGTTAGATCCTGATGTGGCTGAAGCCATTTGTTTTTGCCACTCTTATCCTGCAGTGATTGCACCCAGTGAGAAGGGAAGAGGAAGCAGTAATCCCCTCCCTTCTCTGGAATGACTCTGATGACTCCAAGGTGCTGAGCAAGCACATGTGGAATAAGAAGCAGTAGGAGGCAGGACAGCAGCGGTGTCATCTTCTTTCCTGGGTTCTGCAGGTTCCAGGTGCCTTCTCTCACCACACTCCCTGTCACAAAGAAAGCTTTTCTCCTTGTGGCGAGACATCCACTCCTCCACCTGTTACATAATAAACTTTGGCTCCATGGAGATGAGCCCCGCCCTCTCTCTGTTACATAGCAAACCCCTCCTCCTCCTAGTCTGGGAGAGTCTCCATCCTGTTATATGACAAGCCTGTCCCCTTCCCCATGGATCCAAGCCCCACCCTGTCTGTTACATTGTGAGCTCTGTACCCTCACCCTGGAGACAAGTCCTGCTGTGTCTTACCATCTGCCCATAGAGACAAGTTCTGGCTTTTGCTGTCACAGAGCAAGCTCCTTCCTCTCCCCCAAGCAGCCTAAGAAGCCCTGCCCCCTGCCTTCTTCTCATGTAGTTGTAGAGGCAGAGTAGCTAGTTCTTGTGGTTTTATCACCAGTCTTGTGATTTCAGATTTTGTTTAAAATATTTCATAATTTCAGGAGCAACTGCCTTGTAAATAGGGTGACCAGATGTCCCGATTTTATAGGGACAGTCCCGATATTTGGGTCTTTTTCTTATATAGGCTCCTATTAGCCCCCACCCCCATCCCGATTTTTCACATTTGCTGTCTGGTCACCCTACTTATAAACATTTAATTTTAGTAAAGGTTGCTGCCATCTGTCATTGTTTTCAGGATGTTTGGTTCTGGCTCCTCCTGTTTTGCACATGATAGAACCTAAGAGGGAGAGTATATAGAGAGCGTGAGGGGGAGGAGACATGGTATTAGGAAAAAGAAAGCAGGGCAAGAGAGTATTTCGAGAGACTCAGGCATGGGAAAGTGGGGGACATATAAAAAGTAGGTGGGTGACCAGGAAATTGAAGGAGCAGAAGAGAGAACCAGAACCTTAAGTTCCAAAAAGTGGTGTTACTTGGGTTCTTTTTAATTGTTTCTCTGCAGAACTAGGTCAGACACCCAAATTTTACCCAAATGAAGGGCTGCTCAGGAGCCTCCTGTCTACACTAGACTGGCAGATTTGTAATAAGAGAACTGTACTATTAATTGTGTATATTGTCTTTTGGGCTAGCATCAGTGTTCTGAGTGTTCACAAAATGTGTGGCAGTGACAACTGCCTTCCTGCGCAGATAGGGAGTGCATGTATTACTCTAGACATAACACAGTAGTAACAATTTCAGTGAGATCTAGGTGTCCCCCTTCGTGAGATGCTAAATTAATTTGGCCTTGCACAAGGACCTCTGCCTCATTAATAGCTTAGCCTTTAAAATTCGTATAGACTCACTGATTTGTCTTTGTGATCTCACCCTTTTTGCCACATAAAATCAGCAGGCTGTATATATCCCATTGGGTTAACTGACAGAATGACCAGGGGGCCATCTGTCACAGTTTTGGGGTAATAGCATCTGTAACACTCTGCTCCAGGGCCCCCTCCAGGAGTGCTACATCGGGTCTCAGATTGCCAGCTGTCACCTCTCTTTAGATGGGGACCCATATCCCACTCCCTTACACTGTGTAATATCCTCAGCAAGGCAATTTGTCTGAAGGCCAGCACCTGTCCATCGCTTTCCTTATGAGGGCTGTGTACAACCCCTCCCCCTCCACAAATGTACCAAAACTGGTAATTGCAGAGTTAAGGTGATACTGCCCCACATCACAACCACTCATCCCCACCTCTGATTTAGAAGCCAGCAGCTTGTTGCATCATTCTTTTGGAAGTGGGGAATATTTTCCTTTGGTCACATGCGTGAACTGTAGAAAAGTAATTTAAGGATGTGCTGTAATTCATTATTAGACTCTTTAATTGTGATTGTGCAACCAGTAAATAATGAGGGAAAGGCTCAGTGTGACCACTGTGATTTCTGTCAACCAGTAGAAATTCCTCACTGTCAGACCACGTTGAGGGTCCTGTTGGAATGTATGAATGGGAGTCCTGATTTGGAGTAGTGATGGGCACAGAGAAAGTAGTAGATTTTTGTTAGATATCGATAAGGTGTTGTAATGTTCTTAGTTTCTCTTTCTATCCATACAAGAACAGAGTTAAAGTTTGTGGTTGAACTGTGTGCCATGTCACCTTAACTCTACATTTCCTGTTGTTCCAGTATTTGTGTGTGTGTGTGTGGGGGGGGGCGGTTATTGTAACTCTAATTTTCTCTTAATGGATTATGTGGGAGAACCTTAACTCTGCATTTCCTGTTTTTCCAAGATTTGAATTTGGGAAATTAAAGTCTTATGTTTAGCATGAGTAGCTAAGGACACTTAACTGTACATTTAACAGTTTTTGTGTTTAAATTTTGCTATATTTTAAGCTTGTGGTATCATTTTTGTCAGGAAAAATGACCATTCAATTATATAGTGCATGCAGTGTTAATTCTGTCATTTTCTGCATATGCACTATTGAGGTAGCCTTTACTTACATGATCACATATTATTAAAACAACGAGGAGTCCAGTGGCACCTTAAAGACTAACAGATTTATTTGGGCATAAGCTTTTGTGGGTAAAAAACATCTGAAGAAGTGGGTTTTTTTATCCACAAAAGCTTATACCCAAATAAATCTGTTAGTCTTTGAGGTGCCACTGGACTCCACATTGTTTTTGTGGATAGAGACTAACACAGCTACACTTCTGATACTTGACACATATTATTAGTTCCACAAGGACCCCTATTTCATTCACTGCATAGGGTGGGCAATGCATGGTACCTCCAGTGCCAGTGCTCAAATGCTTACTTGATTTAGAGTTTCTTTTTTATTAATTCAATGTGTGGCTTCATGACTTATTTACTGCACACAACTCAAATCCTTTATTCTTGGGCTTTTCTGTGGTGTTCATTAATATGGTATCTGAGCTCCTCATAAACATTAATGAAATTATCTCCACAACATCCCTGTGAGAAATGGAGGTATTATCTCCATTTTACACATGGAGAACTGAGTTATGGACAGGTTTATGGACAAAATATTCAAAAGTGTCCATTAATTAGGGTGCCTCAATAGTTGGAGGCCTAACTTGACACACCTAGAGCCTGATTTTTCAAGGTGTTCACCTATAGCTTTCAGTTGCTGCTGAGTGCTTAGCGTTTCTGAAAATCAAACCCGTAGTGTGTGAAGTTTGGGTACCCAGAAAATAAAGAACACACAGTTAGTGGTAACATACAGTTAGTGGTAATCTCTGAGAATTCTGTTTTAACTGCATCAAATAGGTAGTCTATAGTATAGCCAAGTACAGAACCCATGTCTCCTGGACTCCAATCAGTGACTTAACTGTAAAACCATTCTTTCTCTTTCTGCAGAGCTCTTCCTGCTGGAGTACACAGAACTTCAGTTTCAACTATTTGTTAGGCAGCCGTAGAATGCTGGCTATCAGGATTCTTGCGTTTTACTAATAGTTTTGGAAGGGAGTAGTATCTAGTGGGCAGAGGAATTAGGACTCCTAGGTGATATTTATTTTTTAATGATACTTTTCCTTTACTTATAGCTGTTGGCCTCAAAGTGCTTTGTGAGAATGGGTTATGCAAGAATAATCATATTTGCAGGCAGCATAACAAAGCAAATAGATTTTGTCTATTATTCTTAAGCAACAATGTGGCTGTATGGATGAGATTTTCACCTGCCATGTTAGAGATGTCAGTTTTATTCCAGCTACACATGTGTGACATGGTCCGCCCTCTGTTTTTCATTTGCGAGATGGGAGACTCTTCGCTTCTCCCTAAAGTAGGGGTAAGTCTTCCTCAAGAAGGCAGCTTGTAAACTGCATAGAATTATGAGTAATAGTGGGCTAATGGGGCTAGATCCTCAGCGAGTGTAAATCTGTGGAGGCCCATTCAAGTCAAATGAATCTGCCTCCATGGTCTCCTTGCTCCGAGTGTGGTGCTCCTTCACGTAGACCAAAGGATATTTTGATATTGAAAGTAATGGTGGTGGTTCCATTTTGCCCATGTCTACTATGGATGAGGGGCTCTCTCTAAAGCACACTCAAGGGATGCAGTATCAGCTCTACCCTTGATTGCAGTTTCTCTGGCTGGTGAACTTTGTGTGGATCATTAGCAGGCAGTGATAACCCTCCTTATATTGCAGCAATCTGAAGATGGTTAATTGGAGCTAATGTTCCAGAAAAGAACTCCAAATCTTTTATTTTCTGTACTTGGGTGCTCCCCAAACCAATGAAGGGCATAATGCTGATCCAGTGGAGTTCACTGATGTGTGTTTGCCTGTACCCCGTGTACTTTTTAAGTTAAGAGTGAGCACATAAAGGTATAAGAACTTGCAAACAGAATGCCAATCAGTTATGGGAGATCCATAGTTCAGGAACCCCTCATTCAATTTGCATGAAATGTGATAGAAAAGTTTTACATTTGCTCCAGAATCACCTTCCTGATTTTCAACCCCGTAAGTCTTTATTTGCAGATTTTAGAGAGGAGTGAAAAATAGAGGGCTTATAATAGGAACTGGGCTACAGCCTTAACTATGAAGTCTACTGGCTTCTCCATAACGAGGACAAGTAATAGAAAGTTGTTCAAATCCATTGTTTCATGGTGTCATCAGCGCTCTCTCTTGGGAAGCCTGTCTTCCATGATTTTCATCTCTCAGGTCACGTGAAAATTAATCACTTCCTTTTACCACTACAAGGACTCTTTCTCTCTGACTGAACCTGGATTCTGAGTTTTAACCTCAAAAGCTTTTGGCTAAAATGGAATACGTGAAACTTTAATCCTCTCCCTCTGCATTTTGACAAACAAATTCCTTCCTTGATTATTTGGCGTAGACTGCTCTGAACTGCTAGAAAATTGTTTGTCAGGTATTTCCTTTAGAACTTTGAGAGTTTCGTTGAATACCGTTTTGTAATCCCCTTTGATTTTAACTATGTTTTAAGGATATTGTCAAATTACAGATAGATATTCTCTCAGAATATACATTTCCAGAATTACTGGCTACTTAATGAAAAGCTTTATGTGGACTTTCTAAACTCATAAATCAGCTCTCTCTTGTTTGGCACAAAGAATGGATGGTCCAGAGAGATAAAAAACTGCTTAAACTCACCCCCTCAACCCAGAATTCTTGTTTTTTCTTACAAGGTGGAACTTTGTGGATCATAAAAACTCCAAATTTGATTGATAAAACCAAATAAAGAAACCCCAGCAGCAGCAAACAAGTAAAACACTAAAAAAAGTCCTAAAATAACAGAACCCTAGTAATGGATAGACGGTCATTCTTTACAAATGATACAAGCCTGAAATTGTATGAAATTTACACCATAGCATATTGCTATGTTTAAAAAATCGTATTATGTAAAAAGAACAAAGCAAACTTTATTTTAGTGGTATTTGCATGCGTGTAGGAGGATGAGGGCTATATGCCATCCTAACAAAGTATTCTCATCTATTTTATTTATTAACATCATAAAAGGGATGATTTATCATTTTATTTTCTCTGAACTAGGCTACTTATATTAAATCTACCCAGCATAAAAAGCCCAATTATTTATTGTGTTTACCTTTGCTGGCCTCAGATATAAAACAGTTCTTTTATGTGATTGTCTTTTCTTATTTTGATAACCATCATCAAAGTGGCATCTCTTTCTGGGTGAGATGATAATAAAATTCAGGTGGATAAATTCACTCTGAAAGCTGTCATTGAAAATAGAGGAATAGGGATGTGGGATACCTGATAGGCTATTCATAGATAATCAAAACAATCCTTTTCCAGAAGATTGATATGCAGTGTATCTTTTGTTCAGGTTTCTTAAAGAAACTTATGGTGATGCATGCCAGTGAAATGGAATGAACCTTTTTGTCCTACAACTGACTTGAATTTGTAAAGTACAGCTCTTCAAGTCAGTGAAACAGCATGTTGCATGAACTGTTTGCAGACAGCAGGCTTTGCTTTCCCTTAGGAAGGGCTTATCTACACTAATAGTTTACCAAAAAGTTGAAATACAGAGGCGAGAAGAGAATTACTATAAAGTTCCTAACTGTCAGGGTGGTTAAACACTGGAATAAATTGCCTAGGGAGGTTGGGGAATCTCCATCTCTGGAGATATTTAAGAGTAGGTTAAATAAATGTCTATCCGGGATGGTCTAGACAGTATTTGGTCCTGCCATGGGGGCAGGGGACTGGACTCGATGACCTCTCGAAGTCCCTTCCAGTCCTAGAATCTATGAATCTATTGTGGATATCCCATCATATAAAGATTAGATTTCACTATATTGCCAAGAAATTAGCTCTGTGTTCTTAAGCGGTCATGAGAGCTCTGTTACTCTCTGATGTGACACCTCCCTACTGGCAATTTCACATTTTTTTCATAAATGTCAGACGCCAGACACACATGCACACAAAACAGTACAGATTGTAATGCCAATCCTCGCCATTTCGTATGTACTAGATTTTTCATAAATGGGAATATCGAGTTGGAGTTGGGAAATTATATTACCTCTATACTTGATACTGGTGCAGCCCCTACAGGAATACTGTGTCCAGTTCAGGCATCCACAGTTCAAGAAGGATGTTGATAAATTGGAGAGGATTCAGAGCAGAGCCTTGAGAATGATTCATATATTCCAGCCTGAGAAGGGACCCCTGAGATCATCTTGTCGGATTTCCTGTGTGCCACAGGCCATAAAATTTCCCCCAAATAATTCCTAGAGCAGATCTTTTAGAAAAACATCCAGTCTTGATTGAAAAATTGCCAGTGATAGAGAGAGAATGCTCCACAGCCTTTGGTAAAGTGTTCCAATGGTTACTTACCGCGGCTGTTAAAAAATGTATGCCTTATTTACAGTATTGGAAAACATGCCTTATAGTGGTAGAGTCCAGGAGCTCAATCATTTAAGTTTAACCAAGGGCAGGTTAAGGGCTGACTTGATCACAGTCCTAAGTACCCAGATGGGGAACAAATATTTGATAATGGGCTCTTTTGTATAGTACACAAAGGTATAACAAGATCCAGTGTCTGGATATTGAAGCTAGACAAATTCAGACTGCTAATAAAGGCAGTGAGGGTAATTAAGCATGGGAGCAATTTACCCAGGGTTATGGTAGATTCTCAGTCACTGGCAATTTTACAATTTAGATTAGATGTTTTCTAAAAGATCTGCTGTAGTTCAAACGGGTCACTGTGATCATCTAGTCTCACCTCCTGCACAAGCACAGTGATCCCTTCTGACCTCATAGATTCCAAGGACAGAGGGGACCATTGTGATCATCCTATAGAACACAGACCATAGCATTTCCCGGAAATAGTTCCTTTGTGAACTAAAAACATATCTTTTAGAAAAACTGGTGACCAGTTTGCCTGGCAGAATTTGGAGCATATTCACAGCTGCTGTAACTTAAACATGGCTGTCCCTGGCCCCAAAGGACTATTTCAGCATCTGAAGGTAGCTAGAATACAGTGGCACTTTGGCAATGTCTTCTGTTTCCTTGGCCATACCCCTACAACAAGACCTGCAAGGGTGATGGTGTAGTTCTGTTACAGTTGCTTTGCATCATGGGTATTCCTGAGTGGAGGGGGTGGGACATTGGGAAGTAGGACGTGGATTTGAGTGGCACGAGGACTGGGATAGACTAGGGTCAGGGGCACCTGTCAATCCCACATTCTCCCTTCCCATGTCTGTGCCAACATATGGGGGGCTCCTGCCCCTCCAGGGGGGCTGAGTCCCCCCTCATATGAAGAGGCCTCGTTTCTCTGGGGGTGTCTGTGCCCTTTCACTGCCCCCAGTGTGTGCCAGGTTCTGAGGGGCATGTGTCCAGCTACAAGCATTGGACCCTCTCCCTGTGAGCTGAGTTCTGGGTGGGGCTTGCCCTTTTGGGTGGGGAGCTGAGAACAGGCATCCTTTGTGCATACCACAGCATCTAAAGCATGCGGGGGCTGGGGGGATGCGTTGAGATGAATTGAGCAGGTCACACATCTCAGAGCTATTTTTGCAGTTAGTAGTCACCTCCATGGGGTATTCTCATTCAGTTGAGAACGTCTCATTGCAATGAATGGGCCATTTCACACCGTTCAGGCCCTCCTATGCTGCAAATGGATGTATACAGGAGTCCTTTCCCTCCATTGTGCTTCTGTCCTTCCTGTTTAAAGAACAATGCTTCAGAGTCCTCTAAAGTCCACATGCTTGTGTGGATTTTCTTGACATTTGCTATGCCTTGTTGGAGTGCAGAAAATATTGGGTCATTTGGGTTGTGGGCCAAAAATAGGCATTTTGAAAAAAGATTCTAGTGGAGTCTTTTTGATGCATGTAAAAATGTCTCATGCAGTATTGTTGTAGCTGTCTTTGTACCAGGATATTAGAGAGACAAGATAGGGAAGGTAATTATTGGATCAGCTGCTGTTCGTGAGAGAAACAAGCTTTTGAGCTTACACAGAGATCTTCAGGTCTGGAAAATATATATAATATACATTTCACCCACCTTTGGGGGACCCAAATTGCATATGACATTTAAGAACATGTTCACTTTTTAGCTTGCATGGATTTGCAGACTGAAAGGATTATAGTGCATATATGCCAATAAAGAAAAAAAAGTGAGAGGATTTCTGCACAGCCACTTTGTGCTTGCCTATGTATAGGGCCCTGCTGCTTGCGCGGCGCTGCCTTTAGAGCTGGGTGCCTGGTCAACAGCCACTGCTCTCCAGCTTCCCAGCTCTGAAGGCAGTGCAGAAGTAATAGTGGCAATATTGCAACCCCCCTAAATAACCTTGCAATCCCCCTGTAACTCCTTTTTGGGTCAGGACCCCCAATTTGAGGAACACTGGTCTCCCCCATGAAATCTGAATAGTAGAGGGTAAAAGTACACAAAAGACCGGATTTTACTGTTGGAGACCAGATTTCACGGTCCGTGATGCATTTTTCATGGCTGTGAATTTGGTAGGGTCCTATCTATGTAGTTCAAGACAATGTGCTTACACCATGGTTCCTGGTGAACAGCAACCACTGACATTTCTAGTCCAAGTCTTTATACAGCTGTGGCGTAAAGATGTAATAACTCATGTTGCTTGCTATGAGTTGTGTCTGTTATAGTAGGTTTACTATAACAGAGGTTTACTGTGAATACAGCAGAATAGTCAGTAGCCAGTCTACCCAAATTTTTTGTTTTATTGTGGGGACTGGCAGGAGCTGGAGGCAAAGAACTTTGTGAGGAGCAGGGAGGGGGGACAGGGAACTACAGAGGGGCAGGAAATGAGGATGTTTGGTAGGCAGGCCTTAGATTGGCTGTTTGAAAAAATCTGTTTTACTAGCCCCAGGAGGGTGAGTCAGTGGAGAGGGAGGAGCAAGTAGCTGCTTCCTGATCTCTGTGCAGATTAATGTGGTGTTTCCAGAGAGACAGTTTGGAACTGACAACACAGATACCTTGACCTCTGTGGAAAAAGAAGTGTGCGCTGGCCAGGGTTGTCAACATATAGATTCTGAGCAATTACAGATGTGATGTAGCTGTGAAAAAGGCAATCGCCATCCTAGAACATATTAGGCAAGGCATTCCCACTAGACATCGAGAAGAAGCATTAATGCATTGTATAAGGCACTGGTAAGACCTCATCTGGAGGTTTCACAAGTCTGTTCACCCATGTTCAAGAAGGAGGAAGTCAAACTGGAACAAGTACAGAGAAGAGCTACTAGGATGATCAGAGGAATTGACAGCCTATCTTATGTGAGGAGACTGGAAGAGTTTGGCTTGTTCGGTCTAGCAAAAAAAAGGTTGAGAGGGGATATGAAGCACAGCCCGAGGGGAAAAGGTGCCCTGATATCTAGCAGTGAGTATCAGCTGACCTGCCCAGCCCAGTATAACCCAACTCGGTGTTGTCATAATCTGTCTCTGAAAAATGTCATGTAATATGTCAATGGAAAGCTCATAACTGACTGATTATTAGTATTGTTGTGTAATATAGGTGCAAGTAACTGATGCAAAGTTATGGACATATACTGAAATTGTAATTCTTAAAATATGTTTGCCAGACAAACAGGAGCTACCCCACCCTAAACAGAGGAATATGGTTTCTCAACCTGCAGTTACTTCCAGTATTTTGGAAAACAATGAGAATGCATTTACATTACGGTTGTCAAATTATTTAAAAAATTAATCACAATTAATCATGAGATTAAAAAAAGCCATGATTAATCACCGTTTTAATCGCACTGTTAAATAATAATAGAATGCCATTTATTTAAATATTTTTGGTTGCTTTCTACATTTTCAAATATATTGATTTCAGTTACAACACAGAATACAAAGTGTACAGTGCTCACTTTATGTTACTATTTTTATTACAAATATTTGCACTGTAAAAAAGATAAACAAAAGAAATAGTATTTTTCAATTCGAGTCATACAAGTATGGTAATGCAATCTCTTTTTATTGTGAAAGTGAAGCTTACAAATGTAGAATTTTTTTACATAACTGCATTAAAAAATAAAACAATGTAAAACTTTAGAGCCTACTAGTCCACTCAGTCCTACTTCTTGTTCAGCCAATCACTAAGAAAAACAAGTTTGTTTACATTTATGGAGATAATGCTGCTCACTTCTTATTTACAATGTCATTTGAAAGTGAGAACAGGAATTCACATGGCACTGTTGTTGCTGGCGTTGCAAGATATTTACGTGCCAGATATGCTAAACATTCATATTCCCCTTCATGCTTCGACCACCATTCCAGAGGATGTTTACATGCTGATGATAGATTCTGTTCGATAACAATCCAAAGCAGTGCGCACTGATGCACATTCATTTTCATCATCTGAGTCACATAAAAACCCATTTCCGCATCAGGGTGTTGCTCTTTCAAGACTCTCTTGCAGCATGTTCCATACCTAGTCCCTCTCAGATTTTGAAAGGCACTTCAGATTCTTAAACCTTGGGTCGAGTGCTGTAGCCATCTTTAGAAATCTCAAATCTCAAAGACAAACCTTCTTTGTCTTTTGTCAGATCTGCAGTGAAAGTGTTCTTAAATTGAACAACATATGCTGTGTCATCATCTGAGACTGCCATGACACGAAATATATGGCAGAATGAGGATAAAACTGCAGTGCAGAAGAGATACAATTTCTCCCAAGGAGAGCAGTCACAGATTTAATTAACATGTATTTTTTTTTAATAAGCGTCATCAGCATTAGAGATTTGTGTACTCTTCAGGGACTAATGCACCTGACCCAGTATTTGCAGTGACACCCCAAACAGCATGTTCAAAACAGATTGGGATTTATTAGTCAACTGGACCACCGCACTGGAAGTCCTTAGGTTACCATAGAGAAATGAAGGTTAAAGCATTCTGGTCAAGCCATAATTCATCAGTGACGCTGTAGTGAACTCCATTTTCAGGTTCTGTCTCTTTCTCTGACTTCCTTCCTTAGTCAGTTCCCAGGAGAGAGAGCCCACAGTCTTTTTCCAGAGCCCTCATTTATTCTCCCATCTCACACCTCTCGGCCCTTTGTTCTTGAGTGGGGGGGTCTCTGCTCAGCTTCCCTACTGAGAGTATCAATCCCTGTTTCTCAAATTGTTTCTCTTGGACCCCTTGTTGATCTGGGTTGATTTCAGTCAGTTTCCTACTGACTCTGTTCATTCTACCCAGGCAGAGAGGTGACACACACACCTATGTTTCTTAGGCCTTGTCTACACTACCAAGTTTTGTTGACAAAAGTGATGTCGACACTCAGAAATCGGCATAATAAAAGTCAGCAGAGGGCGTCCACAGTTGGGGCACTATCATCGACAGTGTGAGCATTGCACTGTGGGTACCAGCTCAATACCGTCTGTCGCTAGGTGTTGTGGGAAGGTGGACCAGATCATGGTGCATCTTGGGACTTGGCTCAGTGTCCTGTAATGTATTGCTTTCTGTCCCAGAACTTGGTGGGCTTCCGACTTTCTTTCGTGGCATTTTTCAATGGCCCTTCTTTGCTGTGCACCCTGGCATCTTTATGAGAAGGGATGGATCTCGCATTGCTCTCCTATGCTCTGTTAACTGCCATGAAGACATCGTGGATGGCAGTGCAGTTAGTTGCAAAGTTCCTAATTGAAGAAGACTCCCAGTTGCCTGACATGCTGTGTGATATGGATAGGAGCAACTTTATATTGCTTTTGGCATTCACAGAGCAGCTGAACATGGAACGTTGTTTCTGGGCTTGGGAAACAAGCACTGAATGGTCGGATCGTGTTGTCATGCAGGTGTGGGATGATGAGCAGTGGCTACAGAACTTTCAGATGCAGAAAGCCACCTTCCTGGAACCGTGTGTGGAGCTCACCCCAGCACTGTGGCACAAGGACACCAGAGCTGTGTGTAGGTCCAGCTATCATTATGAAAGTTGTCTGAGGGGGTGGAGTGAAGGGGAAACCAAGAAGTCCTGGAAAGTGGAAAGAACTGCGTGGGTGGAGTTGGGGGGCGGGGGAGACACGGAAAAGAGTTCTGAATGTGCTGCAGGAGAGGGCAGGCATAGATCTGCTCAGTCTGCAGCACTATTAAGGACTTCAGCATCTGCGTTTGCCCCTCCATGACTTTAATCATCTGCTCAGTAGTGTCCTTAACAAACTCCTAATTTTCTTTTCTGTCCTGCCTTTCAGCTTCTCTCCAATCCTTTTTTTCCCTTTTCTCTGCATTGGAAGAGTGCAGTACCTCCCAGAACATGTCTTCTTTGCTCTGTCTTGGGCACTTTCTTATCTGGGGGAGACACTCGGCTCATGTGTATGGGTCACCTGAAGGTCACATCTGCCAAAGCACAAGAACAATGCACAGAAGCATGATTGTTAAATTCACTCACAGCATTGAAACATTTCAGTAAAATACACCTTTTGTAACATAACAATCACTTTCTCACTGACCCTTGGCAAGCACACATCTCTGCAAACTCCCAAAGTATGATGAGTATTGGGGGGACACTCCACATGGGGAAAAGAGCACTCACTCTGCAAGGGTTGTGGTGCAGCCAACTAGGGGAAAAAATCTAAAATTCTCCCACACTTTTCCACAGGTGGAAGCAGGGCCGGTGCAACCATTTAGGCAACCTAGGCAGTTGCCTAGGGCACTGGGATTTGGGGGGCGCCATTTTCTTCGGCAGCGACTGCGGAGGCCAGATCTTCGTCCGCCCCAGTCGCTGGCAGCATTTAGGTGGAGGGAGCTGTGGAAGGGGAGCGCGGGAAGGGCCGCCTGCAGCAAGAAAGGCGGGGGGGGGGGCGGCACGCAGGGTAACTCCCCTCCCCAGCTCACCCCTGCCCTGCCTCCTCCCCGAGCATGCCGTGGCTGCTTCACTTCTCTCACCTCCCAGGCTTGCGGCACCAATCAGCTTAGGAGGCGCAAGCCTGGGAGGTGGGAGAAGCGAAGCAGCGACGGCGTGCTCGTGCTCATCGCAGGGGTGAACTGGGGTGGGGGGGCTCCTCAGGGCGGAGGGGGGAGCTGTCGTGGGGGGCGAGGGGGGCTCCTCAGGGCGGAGGGGGAGAGCTGCCACGGGGGGCGGGGGAGGGGGAGCGCAAGGTGGAAGTTTCGCCTAGGGCGCAAAACATCCTTGCACCGGCCCTGGGTGGAAGTCATTGTAGCAGATATCTCACTCCTACGGGTAAGCAGGGAAGCGAAGGTACATCTACTACATGCTTGCGGCGTCTGCCCTGTTCCCTATGCTGCTTGCCTGTGTGCTGCTTTGGTCCCTGCACAAGTGGTTGCGAATGGCGTGGGAAAGTTCCCTACAATGTGGGAAGGAACAAAGCTGCTCTGCCATGGAACCTTGGGCAAAAGATTGCCAAGTACCTCCAGGAGACTTTCCTGGAGCTCTCTGGAGGATTCCCATGAGATCTCAGCGTGCATCAACACCCTGTTCCACCATACTGATTAGCTACACAGGGAAATGTCCAGCTCACAGAAACATAGCCAGCCTTCTACATTTCTATACCCTGCACCCACCTCCTCACTACAGAAACTACAGCCACTGACCAGGCATCTCCTCTCCTACTTCTTGCTTGTAAGAGAGCAACTACTGAGACTGACTAGACACCTCTGGAGTGGTGAATAGTTCCTGGCTGCCTGCCCCACCAGATGACCCCTCCAGGAGCTCTACATTGTCATCTAACTCCACCTCTTCATCAATGAATTTGTCCTCCAGGTTAGGTCCTCTTTCCACCCCATCCAGGCCAGCTGAAGTATCCACAGGGCTCTTGGCGGTGGAGGTGGGATCGCCACCAAGGATAGCGTCCAGCTACTTACAGAACCGGCAGGTCTTAGATGCAGTACTAGAGTGATGGTTTGCCTCCTCGCCTTATGGTACGCCTGGTTCAGCTCCTTTATCTTCGCTCTGCACTGCAGCATGTCTCAATCATAGCCCTTTTTGCACAAGCCTCAATAAATGTGCCTGTAGATATCCCAATTCATATGGCTCAAACGCAGCTGGGAGTGCATGGCCTCCTCTCCCCATATACTGAGCAGATCCGCAGTAGTTCAAGCGGGAGAGCGTTTGCTGCAATAACCTGCCTTGATCACCTGGGAAGATGCAATGAGACCTCTCCATGCCAGATGGAATTTCAAAAATTCAAAGGGGGCTTCTAAGGGGGAGGGGCGGAGTTCAAACTGCTGACCAGAGCGGTCACGATGGGCATTGTGGGACACCTTCTGGAGGCCAATTAAAGCGATAAAATCAAGCATGGTGCCTACACTGGCACTTTGTCGACAAAAATTTAGAGGAAAAAGACTTATGTCTGTTTTCAGGGTGGTTGTATTTTTTTGCCAAAACAGGACGTTTTTGCTGCCAAAAGTCACATCGCAGTGTGTGCGCATTCATTGTTTGTAGAGTAGACAAGGCCTTAGTCAGCCATGAGAGCAAACTTAATTATTTTTTCCCCACTGAGTAGCAATGCAAAGTATAGGGGAAAACGAGGCACACCTAGGATTCGTGCAAATATTACATGAAATTCCCACTTCATCACAAGTATGCAAATATGCATTATTTCTATGCAGAACTGTGTAGGTTTTGTCAGTATCAGGGCATAAGGCTTTTATTACAAAGGATATTGTCAGCAGTGAGCAGGAATATGAGAGGATTCTAGTGCTTTAATCATGGTTAAGCAAAATGTAGGTTGAGATAATATCCTGTGAATAAGTGTAAGGAAGTTGTAAAAGGCTGTGAAGTGGTTTTTAAATTGTACACATGTGATATTCTTTCTGGGGAGTTGGTTAAGTGTGTGAGTTACACTGGGATCTGGAACCTCCTGAATCTTATAATGTCATGGGCCAGGGTGAGTATGTGCATATTGAGGCATTGTTCAAAGAGCATAAAGAGAAAGTAGCATGAGCAGCCCTCCCCCACCCTTTAATAGTGTTAGATGGAATCTTGTGGGTGGGAGGGAACAGATTGTAAAAAGAGGTGAAGAGCTGGTACATTTCATCACCTGTGGGGTTGGCAGAGTAAAGGTAGATGTGTTAATGGGGCATATTGGGACACTTCTGAAAGAGGGCAGAGTTAAGGTTGCCCATGCAATGTTAACTGAGTGTTCCCTGATTTTCAGAAGTTTGAATTTTGCTCAACTCAACATTCTGCAATGGGACAACATGCCACCAAGCAACCTTAACTCTGTGTTAATGTAGCTTTTTGCCATTGAATACACTCAGGCCTTGGCTACACTTGAGAGTTACAGTGCTGTTGGTGGCTTTATAGCACTGTAACTCACTCCACGTCCACACTGGCAAGGCACATACAGCACTGTATCTCCGTGGCTACAGCGCTGCTTGTACTCCATCTCCCCGAGAGGAATAAAGAGAATAGCGCTGGGATGCCAGTGTAAACAGGGAATAATCTTAGTACGCTGTGACTGACCTCCAGAAGCTTCCCATAATCCTTTTAAGGGAAGGTTTTGCTCTTTGTTTTGTTGTGATGCCTCTCTTTGTTTTGTTGTGAACTCCGGGCTCTCGGAGCTGCTTATCAAAAAAACAAACACAGCCACTGTTTGCTGTGAATGAGCAGAGGCAGGGGGGCTCCCTTTGGAACGCCCACAGCTAGTGTTTGTTTGAGGAGAGCGGGAGGGAGGAGGCTTGAGGAGAGAAGCAGCGGGGTGGGCGGGAGGGAGGGGGGGTCTGCTTATCTGGTCTGTGAGGAAAAAAACTGCTGTTTGCTTTCAGTGAGTGAGAGAGGAGTGGGGGAGAGGGTCGGAACTTGCAAGGCAGGGCTCTGACACAGTGTCGGCTCCAAAAATCCACTCTCTCTCTCCCCCATGCTCCCTGTCACACTCCACCCCCCCCCCCTTTTGAAAAGCACGTTGCAGCCACTTGAACTCTGGGATAGCTGCCCATAATGCACCTCTCCCAACGCCGCTGCAGATGCTGCAAATGTGGCCATGACAGTGCACTGGTAGCTGTCAGTGTGGACAGACTGCAGCGCTTTCCCTACTCAGCTGTATGAAGACAAGTTTAACTCCCAGCACTGTACAGCTGCAAGTGTAGCCATACCCTTAGACTTCTGTAAAGCATTTGACTCAGTGCCAAAAAATTCTGTTTAAAAGATTAACAATTAGCACTCTACAGCATCAATAACAGGGCTGCCCGAGGGGGGGCAAGTGGGGCAATTTGCCCCGGGCCATGCAGGGGCCCCCACAAGAATATACTATTCTATAGTATTGCAACTTTTTTATGGAAGGGGCTCCCGAAATTGCTTTGCCCCAGGCCCTCTGAATCCTCTGCTTGGCTCTGATCAATAAAGCACATATTAAATGAATTCAGAACTGGCTGACTTATCTCAAAAAGTAGTAGTCAATGGGAAATCATCATCAAATGGGGATGTTTCCAGCAGAGTTCCACAGGGATCAATTTTAGGACCTTAACTCTGGGTTAACTACGTTTTTTGCCATTTAATAATACAAAATGGAACAAGCATAGGCTCCGGTGTGGTTTCCACAGATACTGTGACAATGTGACAGGTTCCAGAACCCTGCATAGGTGAACCACCCTAAATTCAGGTGCTAGAATGCTGCATAAAGATGCAGATTAATTACTGTTGACTGTTGTTAGGTGGGCTTTGTTAGCTCCAGCCATATAGAAAATGGTTTGGAATCATTCTTATGAGGCGGAGGGACCTAGACTAGAGACTGAGCAGAATTAATCCTTCTGGGACATCAGACTTAGGGAGAAATCTTAGGCTGAGATTTTTTTAAAGATAGTTTTTGAAGGTGTTTTCAAATACCTAATATTAATTGAGAAAAAAGTTAGGTGACGTGATCTTGTATTGGACTAACTTCTGCTGGTGAGAGAGACAAGCTTTTGAGTTTACACAGAACTCTTCTTCAGGTCTGGGAAAAGTACTCAGAGTGTTACAGCCAAATACAAGGTAGAAGAGATTGTTAAGCATGAAGAGTTAACAGATCGCAAGAGACTATTCAAGGTGAAGTGCGGAGTTAATGGTCTCTGTGACACTCTGAGTACCTTTCCCTGACCTGAAGACGAGCTCTGTGTAAGGTTGAAATCCTGTGCCTTTCACCAACAGAAGTTGGTTCAATAAAAGCTATTACCTCACCCACCTTGTATGTCTAATATCCTGGGACCAACATGGTTACAACAGCAAATAATAGTAATTGGATTTTTTTCATATTCTTCAGTGTGTATCCAAGGAGCAGCATTGTTGAGCATGAAAGCTCAAAATTGAAACTTCATGTTCAAATCTTAGTGAAATGTGGAAAGTGAACAAATAAAAATTAAATCATAAACGTGAATAGAGAACAGAAAAAAAATTGTTTTTGATAATCTAAAGTTTTCCTAATGGGATCAGGGGGATATATATGTTTTAAAGTGACAATCTCTCTTTAATTTATAGTAAGCTAAAGAAAACCAGGTTTGTTAGAAATTCATCCTTCTGTCTACTGTCACAGGTTTTCAAGCTCAAAGCAGTGCAGCTGGCAGGAAAGCTCCTTCCGGCATTTAACACACCCACAGGCATTCCCTGGGCAATGGTGAATCTGAAAAGGTAACAGATTTTCTTTTGTCATAGTTTTAAACCAAAAATTGTAATGGCACATCTCTGTACTTTCTAGGTACAGGAAGTGTGGAAGATACAGCCGAAGTGATATTCACTATACTTGAGAGTAAATATACTAGGAGCCTGAGGACTCTCTCTCATGTGCATTAACATTAACTGTAGCAGATTGTGACTGCTTTCATTTTGCATATGAAGGTTCGGCCCACTATAGCTCCATGGCTATTATGCAATGCTATATGTTGGCTCAGAATCTCTAGTCAAAAGGGGCACATGAGCATTTTATAATGGGACCTGCAGTCTCTGTAGACCACACCTGGTCCAGGCAACATAGTTAAACTCCATGAGCTTCATGTGTTGTGTGGGCTGTGTGTTTGCCACACCGTTCTCAGCAGAGGTTCAAAATACTTGTAAAGATGAAAGGACTGATTATCCACCCAGTCATACCAGTTTCACGCTGATGTAAATCTACTGATTTAGTGGAGTTACTCCTGATATACATTGGTGTAACTGGAAGAAGAGTCTTGACTGATGGTTACATATAATGTATAATGTCCTTCTCTGGCTTAGCCATCTCACGTTTATATTTTTAAATAACATTTTAAATTAATGTGTGTATGTACTTTATTGATTGATTGTGTAGCACCCTTGGTTTCACAGTCATTATTCCAGTTTAATGTAGCCTCAAAAAAATCTAAATTCTAAGATGACTACATTAAGAGGGAGCTAAGTTTGAGAGTACATATAAGTAATTTACAATAAAGTATGAGAGATGTTTGTAATTATCCCAAAACAAAGCACTATAAATCCAGGAAATTCAGAATTAAGATTAAACTAAATTGAAATCCAAATATGTTAAGGTATGGATATGACAATTAGTGCACCCAAATAACCATAACTCTACCCCATAATGGCACAACGCAATAAGCATATGATTAACATATTTTAATATTTGTGGTTTCAGATTAAATCAAACTGACTTTTAAAGACACATTAGATTTTGTTCTTTCTCTTTTGTTTTCCACCTTTATTTCTTCAGGATGAAGTTAAGGTTGTTTGGATGCTCTATAGCAGGGGTTCTTAACCTTTTTCTTTCCGAGGTCCCCTTCAACATGCTATAAAAACTCCAGGGCCCAGCAGGGATGGGAGAGGGAGATTCGGGGCTCCGGACCAGAGGTGGGACCCTTATGCATGCAGGTGTAGGTTGACTTCTATTTTGGGGTGGCAAGGGCTGGCAGGGCTTGAGCCAACTCCGCACAGCAGGGTCCAGGGAGGAAGCACCACCTCCACTCCCTGACTCACCCTGTCTGGATTGTGGAGGGATGCAACCAAAACATATAACTCAAAGCGAGGCTCAGCTCAAAAAGTTTGAAAACCGCTCAGGGTGCAGACTGTGTGCAGTGAGGGTTCAGGCAGGGGGTAGCTCAGAGTGCAGGGAAGGGGGTAGATAGGGGCTGTGTGCAGGCAGGGAGGTAGCTCAGGATGCAGGGAGGGGGTATCTAGGGGTTGTGGTTGGGCAGGGAGGTAGCTCAGGGTGCAGGGAGAGGGGTAGCTAGAGGCTGTGTACCAGGAGGGCTCCCCCTGGGGTGGTTGCTCCCCAAGGGCTCTCCTGGCCCCAGAGCCAGGTCCCCCACCCGGGCAGCTCTTACAGGCTGCGTGAGCAGTCAAAGGGGGCTGGGAGCTGAGGCGCAGCTGCAACCCTGGGCACCAGCAGCAGACAGGGGAATGTCATGGCTGCCTTCTCCTTGGCACCACCAGCCAGAGGAGCAGCTGCCCCGCACCGCCTGGCTCCAGCTTCCCCTCTGTCTACATCCTGGCCAGAGGGCAGAGCCTTAGGAGGACTGGGAGAGAGGAGGAGGTGAGGGAGTGGAGCTGCTCCTGGGACTGCCCCACTCTGGGTAAGGCACTGTAGTTTTGGGCGGCAACACACTTGTTGCTCAGGGCTTCTGCTTGAGTTGGGGTTTCAGCCCCACTGATTCTGGCTTCAGCCGGGGGTGGAGGGCACTGGGGCTCGGGGCTTCAGCCCTGGAGCAGAGACCTGGCTTCCAGCTTCAGCCCTGGTCGGGGGAGGGGGAAATGAGGTTTGTGGTTTCAGCCCCACAGCTCCCGCTTCAGCTCTGCGGAGGGGGAGTGGGAGGGGGGCGGCGCCGGGACGCAGGGCACCTGGTTTCAGCCCCAACCCTGTTTGAGAAGCAGTGCCCTATAATGCATTTCCATACTTTGCCATTTTATTATTTCTTTAAATTTAGAAACTTATCTCTGAAGTGCTTGGGTTTGTAATGTTTGGGGTTGAGATAATCACAACATCTCTGTAATATATTTTACCCTAAATTACTGTCAAGCATTGTGAACCTTAACTCCACGTTCACAGCTGGGAATTTCCATATGGGTGTTTATGATTGTTTTTTGAAATTATTAAAAAATTCAACGTGAACGCTGAACAAGAAAGTCAAAAGCAATGATTCTCTGAGATTCATCTAATGATTTGTAGGTATGTCGTATGAACTGGAAATCATTAAAAATATGTAACTGTTAGAGTCTGATTCACCGGTACATTCTGGCTGCTTTAGGCTGCTCTAAAGCAACACAGGGCAGCCAGAGCATACTGGCCAATAAAACTAGATTTACAGCTGCTTTGCATTGCAAGAGCAGTGCAAGTCAGCAGGAGATATATCCCATTTTCTTCTTCCCTACTGTTCTCTATACTCCCCTGCAAACACAAGTCCTAGTTTCTGACCACTGTTCATACACACTGCAAGTTTTCTATTCCCTCTTGTCCTCTCTGAGTAGATCTGGTGCAGTGGGTGATAGTTTTAAAATAAACATTGAAGATTAATAGTTATTTTTGCTGGCATTTTCATAACTGAAAATGTATCTGTCATCAGAGGCTGAAGAATAAAATCTCCTTAACAGAAACATATGACGAGTCACATTTCAAAATGGCCACCATTTCCCATTGTCTTTAATGGGCCTGAGGCCACAGGCTACCTTTTGTTAAGATGCCTTCTTACAAAACAGATACTGGCTCCCATTGCTTCCTGTGGAAGTGAAACTAAGCTGTCCTCACAAAAGATGGTGTCTCCCTATGCGATCAGGAAATGGAGAAGAGGACTATGAGAAGCAAGTGAATGGAGACAGTGGCCATTTTGACTAAGCTCAGCATGTGGCCTCAATCCCATTGAGAACAGTAGGAGATAGCAGCTATTCTGAAAGAGGGCAGTTCACTGTCAAATTTTCTGAAGTAGAATGAGAAACTATCATTTATGAAAATAATGGTAAAAGTGATCAAAGAAAAAAGAAAAACAAAAAACACCACCTTCAAATATAGCCACGCATAAAATTTCAGTTAGTTTTAACTGTATTTTGGAGTTTGAAGAGTTTGCATTTTTCCTTTAGTGTTAGCTCAACCAAAAGTAATGGGCTTTATGTCACTGAGTGACGTTCTATCGCTGTGCTATGCAGGAGATCAAACTAGATCAAAATGGTCACTTCTGGCCTTAAAATCTATGAATTATTCCAGATATTAAAAAGAAGTCAGACAACTGATAATACATTTCTTAAATAACCTATTTTAATTAATTTCCGTTAATAAACTAATTCATTAACTTATAAATGCTACACAGAAAAGTTTTTTTCCGTATAGATAAATTTCAGTTTTTCATCATAAACTCCCTTACATTGACACACAAAAGTTCTTTTTTTATTTAGCTGGCATCTTATCCCACTTAATTGGGAAGCAACTTAACTCTTAGGCCTGGTCTATACTACAAGTTATGTTGATGTAAGGAGTCTTGCATCAACCCAGTTGTGCATGTGTCTACACTTAAATTTGTTTCCAACTGAGTAAGTGGCCTGTTATTACGACATAGTAACACCACCTCCCGGAGTGGGGTTGAGCCAAGGTTTATGTACAGAGGTTGGCACGGCACGCATGTAGACATTGCGTTACCTTTGTCAACCCTAATGGTCCTCTAGCAGTTGTCCCACACTAACTGCTCTGGTCACCATTGTGAACTCCACTACCCTGGGGTCATATAGACTGGAAGACACCCCTCCCTTTTAAAGCCCTGTGGATTTTTGAAATTCCTTTTCCTGATTGACTAGCTTGGAGAGCACGCCTAGCAGCTCTCCGCTGTTGTGTGCAACTGCCTAGCTGACCATGCCAGCTACACACTCCAGTTGTGCTCCAACCTGGAGGAGATAAGATATATTGGAATTCCTGGGCCTGTGGGGAGAAGAGGCTGTGCTCAGGGTATGCAGGAGAAGGGGCATGATGGACCAGCAGCAGTGATGCGTGAAAGCCAAGGAGCTTCAGCAGGCATACCAGGAGGCCAACAATCAATTCGGAGTCAAGCCGCAGACCTGCCACTTTTACAATGAGCTGCACCGTCTATATCTCCAAGGAGCCCAAGTCACAGGTCTCTGCTGTGAACAGAAAGGAGGAGGGGGTGGACAAAGAAGAGAAGAATGGGAGACAGGCACCTGGATCCAGCTGCACAGCAGGCTAGGACCTGTTTTTGACTCCACTGCAGTCCAGCCAGTCCTGCCAATAGCGCATGGGCAAGCCCCATGCAGGGGAATGAACCTCAGGTAAGCGTGTACATAAATTTTCCATTCCAGGGATGGCTCCCTGAAAATAGCAGGACACAGCTTTCGACTTTTCATTAATTTTCTCGTGCTAGAAGAACCAAGAGAAGTAGAGTTGCTATCTGCTTTTCAGTCCCCTCTAGAGTTAGGTGCGGGGAGTGGAAGCATGCAAAGCAGTTTGTTTATGTACACAGGGTGTCCCTTGAATCCTCCTGAGAGATCTTGATGAAATTTTCACAGAGGTGCTTTCCAATACTCTGCCACAGGATTCTAGGGATGGAAGCCTTATTTCTTCCTCTGTGGTAGGACGATTTCCCACGGTACTCAGTGATAACATTGGCAGGCACCATTGCAATACACAGCCTAGCAGTATACGGACACAAGTGGCTTCGGGATGCCAGCAGCAGCTGTGTTCTCTGTATCTTTGTTACCACCAGGAGTGAGATATCAGCTACAATCACCACAACCTGTGGAAAAAGGTGCCAGTATCCAGTGTCAGTGCCCTATGTTAGTAGTTTTATGCAACCAAGCAATTCTCTCCTCATTTCCCTAATCTCTAATGGGCCATACTCACCATGGCTGGTGCTGTGACTGGCACCATGCACAAGCAATCCCAGCCAGAAGTGAAAATGCGCTTGTAGTTCTTGAAACTTTAGGGGAGCAAGTTCTGCACCTTAAATTTCAGTTTCCACAGTGACTATTCTGACAGCGGTAACTTTATGTGTTTATCTGCAGCTGCTGCAGCCTTGAGGGTCTTCCCCTCCAGATCCGCAGAATGCCTGACCCAGATAAGGAGGAGAAAGAAGAGAACTTAGGATGACATGTTCACTGAGCTTCTTCAAGTCAGTGCTGCACTGGACTTTGAGCGCAGGCACTGCAGAATGAACATTGGGGACAGCCTGGAGAAGGAAAGAGTGGAGAGGAGGAGGGTGCAGGAAAAGGAAAGGGAGATGCACCAGGACATAATCGGGCTTCTCAAGCAGCAAACTCAGATACTCCAGACTCTGGTGGACCTGCAGGTTCAAAAATCCCATGGTCGCTTCCCTCTGCAGCCCGTTGAGAACTCAATATCGGGACCTCTCTATATCCCCTGTCCCCTTCAACATTCCACATGGCATCCAAGGCTGCCTCACTATCCCTACCACTCCACCCCGCGGGATACTAAAGACAATCACAGCTTCACATACACTTACCCGTGAAAGCGATGGTTGGTGTAGATGTAGCTGAAATAGGCATGAATGTTCTTTCCCTTTCATAAGTTCTGTTCTGTTCATTTAAGTTTCAGTAAGTTTATTTTAAATATATTTATTTTAAAATTTCACTTTCTTTTTTTCACTGAATTCTTGTACAAAATGAATGTCTATTATTTAAAACATAACTCTTTTTTATTTTGTTTGCAACATCTACTACCAAGTGCTTAACAGGTATGAAAGCAACCAATTACTTGTTACTGACAATGTGCTACAACTCATAGAGTAAGCCATAAACAAAATTAATAGATGAATTGACAGCGTTATATTTCTGTACGTACAGCAATCACTACACGATTCCTATTAGGCCACAAAAGAGCAGGGCCATGTAGAGCACAGTACAACAAAACACATTACGTGGCTTACTGTAAAAATGGTCTTTCAAAACCCGCCCTGAGCTTTGAGCTCTTCTAATAGCCGTTGTGTCTGCCTGTTCAAACTCAGCCGACAGTCATTCTACCTCCATCCTCTACCCACGCAGAAAGGTTTCCCCTTTGCTTCACAGATATTATGCAGGACACAGCAGGCAGCTATGACCATTGGGATATTTTTCTCACTGAGGTCCAATCTTGTGAGTAAACAATGCCAGAGTCCCTTCAACCTACCAAATGCACATTCAACTGTCATTCTGTACCTGCTAAGCCAGTACTGGAATTGTTCCTTGGTGTTGTCAAGATGGCTGGTGTGCAGCTTCATAAACTAGGGGAACAACGGGTAGGCTGGGTTGCAGATCATTGTTGGCATTTCAACATTCCCAATGGTAATCCGCGGTTGGGAAAGAAAGTCCCTGCTTGCAGCTTTCTGAAAAGTCCTGTGTTCCCTTCCATGACCAGCCCACTCTTATGTGGGTGAAGCATCCTCAGTGATCCACCAATGCTTGTATTACCATAAAAAAGTAACCCTTTCTGTACTCTGTGGCAAGGTGGTCTGGTGCTTAAATAGGCATATCCATGCTATCTATCACTCTGCCACAGTTCAGGAACCCCATTGCTGAAAATCCATCCACTATGTCCTGCAAATTGCCGAGAGTCACAGTCCTTTGTAGCAGGAGGTGATTAATGGCTCTGCATACTTGCATGACAATGGCCCCTCAGTGGGTTTCCCAACTCCAAATAGATTTCCAACTGACCGGTAGCAATTTGGCGTTGCAAATTTCCCCAGTGCGATAGCCACTTGTTTCTCTGCTGTTAGTGCGACTCTCATTCTGGTGTCCCTGCACTGGAGGGTTGGGGAGAGCTCGGAACACAGATCCAGAAATGTTGCCTTGTGCATCTGAAAGTTCTGCAGCCACTACTCATCATCTTACGCCATTTTTACAATGCAATGCCACTGATCAGTGTTAGTTTCTCGGGCCTAGAAGTGGCTCCCCACCATCTACAGCAGCTCTGTGAACACCACCACCAACTTTGAATTGGTTCTCGCTATGTCCCATAGCAATGTGTCCTCCATGAAATCGTCATGTTCCCTATTGATTCGGTTCTTCTGTGGCTCTGCAAATACTGCAGGATTGTGCACTCTGTGCTTGCAATGCTCATGACAATAATGCAGAGCTGGGAAGGCTCCATGCCTCTGTCAGAGATGGCAGATAGTGAGGAGGGCTATGCAGGTTTGTGGGATTTTGAAAAAAGGCATGAAGATTATGGAATACAGATGACATTGTGGGATGGAGACTGTTGCATGTTGAGAAGTTGACCCCAGGCTCCCAGTCATCCCAACACAACTCATTTTGGCACCATCATGCGTTGCCAAAACTTCCCAAATGACTGGATTCACACTGGGATACGTACCCATGGTGCACTGCACTGTGCATTGGTACTAGCACTCCTGGTGAGTATGTGCACTTGTAAACGGGTCGGGACTCACCCCTGTGGCGCCTCCTACTGGTTACTCCGCAACTTAGCTCTTTTTCCAGTCCGGAGCGCCCTCTGCAGGCTGGTGATCCACCTGCTTTACTCTCAGCCCATGTCCCTCCCTGGACCCGGTGCCCCTTTTACTCTAACTGGGTCTCCCCCTCTCAGGGGAACCCCCCCCCCCACCACGCTATCCCCACTTGCCTCAGAATGGCTACTGCTCAGTCACTATCGAGCCCCATATCCTGGGACAGACTGCAGTGTCAGCCTTCTCATCACCGGCAACGGGGTTCGGACCTGCTGCTTTGCCTATCCTTAGGTTGACCCCTGCAAACCCCAGTACCTCTTAGCCCCGTGCTAGGCCGCAGGCCTGGGGCTTTCCTAGGCTGGAGCTTCCCCAGCCCCTCAGCCTTTTCCCCGTCCTGCTTCACCCTAGGTACTTATCTTAACGTCTAAGCAGCCAGGCCCATCTCTCTCTAACCACAGAGAGAGACTCTCTGGCTTCCTGGCTGCTCTGGCCTTTTATAAGGCCCTGGGCTCAGTTTGGGGCGTGGCCCCCAGCTGCTGCCATTTCCCTAATCAGCCCAGCCAAAAGCCCCTTCCCAGGGCTGTTTTAAAGCCCCAAAGGGCAGGAGCGGGTAGCCAGCCCGCTACAACACTGCTGACACGAGGAGCCAAGTATGCACACATATTAGCGCTGTACTAATGGCAGAGGCTTTAGGCCAACATAACTTGCTCAAAATAACTTCGTAGTGTAGATGTCGCCTTATTTCAGAATGTTACAAGGTTTGTGTGGAGGCATCCCTATTTTGGATTAACTGCTGTTTCAGGCAGTCCTCCCTCTGCTATCCCACACTGCATTGCTTCACACCTGCACTAGCCTATCTGTTTACTTGTATGCCCTCTGCTACTCCAGGCTCATCTTGGCTGGATTTGACCTCCATGTTTAAATGCTGGCACACATCTAGGGATTCCCCTTTGAAATTCCAGCTTGTGACAAGTTCACACTCTTGGACTCTCATATCCAGTATAGCAGCCATGTGCAATGTCTTCATATGGTTCTGTCTAGAGGTCCTGGACTTCACTGGCCACTGGGGAAAAGAGCGTGTTCAGGCCCATATTAACAGCAAATGCAGGAGAAGGCTCAGAGCCATGCCAAAGCAAAGGAACTCCAGCAGAATTATAAAAATGCTAGAGACAAAAGTAAGACCTCTGATAATTCCCACTACCTGCACCTACTATGAGAAAATGGCCTGGATTTTTGCCAAGGATGCCACCCCCCAAACCCTGATATGGGATTCTGGACAAGTTGATTAGAGTATCAGAAGGTGCCCAACCATCATGGAAACCAAGAGATGATTTCTCCAGACCGCCAAGATCACTTCAGCATGCCAAACACTGAGACTGAAAAATTTCAGCTCCTGACTAATAACATCAGTCTCTAATAGCATAATTGTTACACAAAGCATATCCATTGCATTCCCTTCCGTGGTTACAGTGCATTAATTTTCCTGCACTACATGCTGGCCTCAAAGTAGGAGCACAATGCATCATTGAGCCCAGTTGCCTGACCAGTTGGGCCATTTTGCAGAGGCACCCTCTCTTGGCTGTTCACACATTCAGAAAGTCTCTCCACTTTTGCCTCCCAGCCCTTGGTGAGGCTCTCTCCTTTGCTATCACTGAAAGCGTCTCCTTGTGCAAAATTCTGCAAGCGTCTATCACACAAGGCAGATATTGCTCAGAGGCCTCCAGCCTTGACATGAGACACTGCCACCGTTTCTTCAGTGTACCATATGAAGACTTCACTGTCATTCTGCAGCTACTCAGCTCCTTTCTCTTATCCAAGTATCCAGTAAAAAATTTCATAAACCAGAATGACAGGAGGATTCACAACCACATTAATGTCCATAGTGATCCTGTGGGCAAAAGTTCCATTTTTCATTGCATGGTTTCATTGCATAGTTTTTCACGGCTGGAGTTTCTAAAGATCCTTTCCAGACCTCACCCCACATTAATATTGATGAACTTACCACGTTGTTGTTGTTCAAACAGGTGTCTGATAAGAATTTTGACCCTGTTTGACCCTGTTTTGGCTCCAGTTCAGTGTATTTTACAATATTGGTTTCACTTGAATGCAGTTATTTATTGTACATAATTCTACATTTGTAAGTTCAACTTTCATGATAACTACAGTACTTGTATTAGGTGAATTAAAAATACTATTTCTTTTGATTTTTACAGTGCAAATATTTGTAATAAAAATAAATAAAAAGTGAGCACTGTACACTTTGTATTCCGTGTTGTAATTTAAATCAATATATTTGAAAATGTAGAAAACATCCAAAAATATTTAAATAAATGGTATTCTATTATTGTTTAACAGTGCGATTAATTGTGATTAATTTTTTTAATTACTCGACAGTCCTAGTATTTAACTTTCTCAAGATTCACCTTGCAGAGAATTATAGATGATAATTTTCTAATTCATAAGGTATTGCACTCAACATGGGTAACTCTATTTTGGATCAAAAAGCCCATCCTGATTCAGTGGTGAAGTGAAGGCAGAAATAAGATATGAAAAAGCAATATATAACAAATGGGGAAAAGGGGACATGAATACCTATCAATATAAACTAGAAGTTATGAAGTACAGAAAATTGATAAGGGAAGCTAAAGATGTCAGCAGAAAATCCCTGCCTGGCAGGGCTAAGAGCAATAAGAAGTTTTTTAAGTATTTTATGAAAACAAGAAATCCTAGCAATGGTATAGGCCCATTACTAGATGGAGATGGTAAAATTGTTAATACTGAGGTAGAAATGGCAGGAGTGTTCAATAAATATTTCTTTTTTTGTATTTGGAAATAAGCAAGATAGTGTGTTTGTATGCCTTGAGGATGATGAAGTACTTTCCAGTCCATTAATAACTGGAGAGGATGTTAATATCTACTAGGGATAAACATTTTTAAATCTGCAGGCTTGGATAACTTGCATCCAAGAGCCCTAAAAAAGCTGACTGAGCAGATCTCTGCTCCATTGATACTAATTTTTAATAAGTCTTGGAATACCAGGGAAATTGTGGAAGACTGGAACAGTGCTAATGTTGCGCTGTAATGTTGCCAGTAATCAAAAAGGGCAAGCTGGATGATCCAGGTACCTATAGGATAGTTGGCCTACATCAATCCCAGGCAGAATAATGGAAAAGCTGGTAGGGGATTCAATTAATAAAGAATAAAAGGATAGGAATATAATTATTTCCATAAATGTAATACACTTAGACTTTTGTAACTGTTTGACTTGCATGACATTATGACTAAAAATTAGCACTATACACTATCACTAAAGCACCCTCAATTTATTAAGCACTGGCTAATTGACATCTTAAAAAGTAGTTCTCAGTGGAGAATCAATAGGGAGCAGTCTCTCTCATTAATACTCAACCAGCCAACGTCCAACGCACCAGGCCTAGGATCAATCCCTGCAGAACCCACTGGTGGCATAGTGCATTTACACTGGGGCATTTGCATCAACAATGAGAGCAGTGCAATGTGAGTAGCTATCCCCACAGTGCAGCTCTCCCCTTTCTGCTGCTAGGTCTTGTGGGAAGGTGAAGGGGATCACAGTGCATCATGGGTCCTGGCTCAGTGCCCTGTGATGCACTGCTTTCCATCCCAGCATTCCGTCTTCAGTTCGTGGCATTTTTCAATGTCCCTTGTTTTCTACTCACCCCGCCACATCTATCTGCAGGAATGGATCCCACGCTGATCTCCACTGCTCTGCTAGCTATTACTAGAACATCGCGAATGGCAGTGGAGTTATTCTTGAAGTTACGAAGGCAACGGCAGTCACAGTTGCCTAACGTGGTGTCCAATACAGGAAGCAGTAACATTAGATTGCTTTTAGCATTCACGGAGGAGCTGAGCACAGTGGAACATCACTTTTGGACTCTGGAAACTAGGACAGAGTGGTGGGATCACATCGTTATGCAGGTCTGGGATGATGAGAAATGACTTCAGAACTTTTGGATGCAGAAAGCCCCCTTCCTAGAACGGAGTGCTGAGCTCACCCCAGTTCTGCAGCACAAGGACACCCAAATAAGAGCTGCCCTCTCAGTGGAGAAGCGCATAGTGATCACAGTGTGGAAGATGGCTACTCCAGACTGCTACCAGTCGGTCATGAATCAGTTTGGAGTGGAGAAGTCAACCGTTTGGACTGTGTTAATGCAAGTGTGCAAGGCCATTAATACAGATACTGGACTAGATGGACCTTTGGTCTGATCCGGTACGGCCTCTCTTATGTTCTTATGTTCTTATAGTCCCAACTGTGACATTATTGACATAGACTGTGACAATATAGATCATTGTTGCAACCAAGGTCCTACAATTGCACCAAATCTTGTACAAAGGTGTCTATGGAAAGGTTGTAATTTGCTGGTTATGATTATGCTGTCTATATGTGTGTATCATTTTTGTTTTTGAAGTTATGAATATTGGCTATGTACTTGTATCTCAATGTGTTTGATTCTAAGTAGCATCAGTGAAGCATTTGGTCAGCTTCTTGAGAAAGGACTCTTCTGAGTAAGTGCCCAATCAAGAAAATCTTAACTGACAATAGACTTTGGGAGACGCCAATCCACATCTGAGCTCCCCTGGAAACGTTCAAATTAACATGTAAACAATGGCGTCAGCCTGCAAAAAGCTGAATCATTCATGGACATGTGACTTGCCTAGGTGGCTACAAACTCCATCTTGTTGCTGTGATTTTGCACAGGGGAACAAATGGCTTTCAGCCCACAAGAGAGAGAATATAAAAGGCCCTGGAAGCCTCTCCATTTTGTCTTCAGCTGGCTCAAGAGATGGTCTCTCCACTCCAAAGAGATGCCTGAAAGAAACTGGAACAAAGGACAGTAACTATGGGGGTGTGAGTGATTGCTGGTCCCAGGCTATAAACTACAACGTTGGTCTGAAAAGGATTGGGCCCAGACTAGGAAGGAGGCCAGTCTGTGAAAGAAGCTTATTGGAACATCTCTGAGGGTGATTTACCTGTGTTCGGTTTCCTATGGTATTAGCTTAGACTTGCATGTTTTGTTTTATTTTGCTTGGTATCTTCCTTTGTTCTGTCTGTTATTACTTGAAACCGCTTAAATCCTACTTTTTATACTTAATAAAATCATTGTGCTTATTAATTAACCCAGAGTAACTAATTTATACCTGGGGGAGCAAACATGTGCATATCTCTCTATCAGTGTTATAGAGGGCGAACAATTTATGAGTTTACCCTGTATAAGCTTTATACAGAGTAAAACGGATTTATTTGGGGTTTAGGCTCCCAAAAAGACTGAATACTGGGTGCTGGGAAAGTCCCTGTTAACTGAGAAGCCCCTGGGCTAAGTGAATCTTAGTTTCTGTGCACTGCAGGGGGGCGTGGTCCAATCTTTTGGTCTGTGCTGTAGCTGACTGGAGTGTCTAACTCAGCAAGACTGGAGTGGAGGGAAGCCTTCTCTGGCAGGGAGGTTTGCTCTCAGTGGTATTCCAGCACATCTAATGACAGTCTTGAGAGAGTTTCTGTGACCAAACTCGTCACAGCATCCTGCTGTGAAAGACTGGTACTCTTGGCAATTTGCATGACATTGTGGATGGCTTTGCAGACATGGGTATCCCTAACTGCGGAGGGGCGATAGATGGCACACATATTCTAGTTCTGGCACTGGACCACCTTGCGACAGAGTAAATCAGTTGGAAGGGGTATTTCTCCATGGTTTTGCAGGCTCTTGTGGATCACCGTGGGCCTTTCACTGACATCAACATGGGGTGGTCCGGAAAAGTGCATGACACACGTATCTTTAGGAACACTAGCCTGTACAGGAAGCTGCAAGCAGGGAGTTTCTTTCCAGACCAGAAGATCACCATAGGGGATGTTGAAATGCCCATAGTGATCCTGGGAGACCTGGCATACCTCTTAATGCCATAGCTGAGTAGGTGCAGGATGACTATGGAATGTGAGTTTGGCCAAGTAAACCCACGCTGGTGATGCCTATATGACAGATTAGACCTCAATGAGGAAAATATTCCCATGGTCATAACCACGTGTTACACGCTGCATAATATTTGTGAAGGGAAGGGCGAAAAGCTTACTCAGGGGTGGACTGCCTAGGCACAACGCCTGGCTGCTGATTTTGAACAGCCAGATTCCAGGGCTAGGGTGGTGCAACATGGGGCAATAAGAATCAGGGATGCCTTGAGGCAACATTTTGAAGATGAAAACCAGTAATGTTTGTTGCTATGCTTGGGACTGCAATGGTTAATTACATTTGGTAGGCTAGGAACCAGTTGTGATTGTTAAGGATTCAGTGTAAGGAACTGATAAAAGTGCCTGTTGATTTGCAGGTGCCATCTGCTATCATAACTTGCATGGAAACAAACAGAGTGCTTATCATTTAAAGAACTTTGCTTTTATTGCCAAATAAACCACAACACCACATGCACACACATTGACACACACATTCTTGTTCGAGGAGAAGGTACTGTGGGGGCTGACTTTCAGAGCTGAGCAGAAGTTCAGCAGTCATTTGAAAAGCTGTCTGTGGGGGTGGAGTGGAGGGGAAAGCGCGAAGTCCCAGAAAGAAATGCGCAGGTGGAGTTTGGGGAGCGCATGGGAAAGAGTTCTGACTGTGCTGAAGGGGAGGATGGGCATGCATCTGCTCAGTCTGGAGTGTTACGAGGGACTGCAGCATGTTGGTTTGCCGCTCCAAAACTTTTATCATCCTCTCTGTGGTGTCCCTATTGTACACATAATTTTCTTTTCTTTCCTGCTTGGTGCTTTCCCTCCACTGCTTGCGTTCAGTCTTTTCTGCCTCTGACTACTGCAGCACCTCCCGGAACATATCTTCCTTGCTCCTTCTCAGGCATTTTCTTATCCGGCACAGATGCTCTGCTGCTTGAGTGGGGAGGGGCCTTTCAAGGTCATATCTGGAGAGGCACAAGTAACAATAAACAGTAGCACTATTGTTAACAACACTCAGAGCATTGAAACATTGCATTAAAATACACCACTGGTAACATACCTATCACTTTCTAGGTGACCCTTGTCAAGCACACATGCTGGTGAACACCCCAAGCATGGTGAGTGCACCCAGGGGCAGGGGCATTGTTCATTGCAGAAATAAAATCTGAAAGGGTCACAGGGCACTGATGGGGGGCAATAGTCTAAACTTTCCCACCGTTTTCCACAGGCAGGCCTCATTATGGAAGATATCTCACTCTTGAGGTGAAGCGGGGAAGCAAGGGTGCATTTGCTACACACTTATGGCTTCCACCCCGGTTCCTGTGCTGCTCGCCTGTGTGCAGCTTTGGTCCCTGCCCAAGTAATTGCAGAGTGGCGTGGGAAAGTGTCTCTCAGTGGGGGAAGGAACAAAAGCTGCTCTGCCAAGGAACCTCCAGCAGAAGATTACCTCCTGCTCTGCCAAGTACCTCCAGGAAAGTTTCCTAGAAATCTCTCTGGAGGACTCCCCGTGAAATCTTGGAGTGTATAAACTCACTGTTCCGTCGTACTGCCTAGCTGCACGGGGAAATGCCCAGCACACAGAAACACAGTCAGTCTTGTACATTTCTCTGCCATTAACCTGCTTCAGAACTTCACAAAGCAAAACCACTTACCAGGGTCTTCTCTCTTGCTTCTGGCACACCAGAGAGTGAGTGCCGAGACTGGCTAGACACCTCCAGAGCTGAGAACAGCTCCTGACTGGACCCAGCACCGGACAACCCTGACATGGGCTCCACATCTTCTTCTGCCATCCATGACTTCCTCCACTGGCTCCTGACCTGCCGAAGTATTCATGGGGCTCTTGGTGGTGAAGGTGGGATAGCCGCTGAGGATAGCATCCAACTCCCTATAAAAATGGCAGGTCTGAGGCGCAGCACCGGAGTGACGGTTTTTCTCCCTCGCCTTCTAGTACATGTGCCTCAGCTCCTTCACCTTTGCCCTGCACTGCAGCGTGTCACAGTCACAGCCCTTTTTACGCAAGCTGGCCATAGGTACTGGAATTCTGACGGCTGGAGCGCAGCTGGGACTGGACAGCCTCCTCTTGATATCAGTCAGCTCTGTGTTCTTGGGGAACCAGGGTGCAGTATCCAGCCTGTCTGACTCATGAAGGACACACACCCCGCCCCGCCCCCCCCCCCCCAGCCTTTGCTTGAACTGAAACCAATCAGAGGAAAGATTTACAGAAAGCAATAAAAAGATGGTGGGAGACACACCTAAACCCCTCCTGACAAGGGTGACAGGATTAAGGCAACTCCCCTAGCTTCATCTGCTTCAAAGGTGGGACAGGGAGGCATCTGTACTAGCATACAGAATGGAGAACAGATTCCAAGGCAAGAACCGCACTGAACTCTGGGACCAGAAAAGCAGGGAAGCACTGCATGATGGGGGATCTCTGCTCCGGATGTTAATGAACCCATCTGCCCACACCCAGCTCAGCAGTTATCAGACCAATTCTAGTAATATATCCTTGATTGATATCCAAAATACTGAAGCTGCCCGATTGCATTATGAGATCCCTTGAAGGAACACCACCCATAGCCAGGAATGATCAGTTCCTGTTGTCTAGCCTAAAGAAAACCCTTGAGTCATTAGTTTACCCATAAACAAATCTAGTGTTCTCCCTTGACCCATTGTTGTTTCCCTACAAAAACCCCTACCCATGCTCAAGTAAGTATTCTGATGTCTGGATCCAAACTCTGCATCGGTTCCACTGGGACTTAATCTTCTCCTGCCTGATCGTGCTGGGGGCTCTGCCTGTCTCCAGCACTCAGGACCCTGAGCTACAACCATCACCTGGGAACCCCGACCAGTCCAAGCTTCATGGATCTGTGAGACCCCAGTTCTCTTTCTATCTCCCTCTCTCTCTCTCTCTCTGTTTTCTTTTCTACCTCAGGTATAACTTTTTAACCCTGATTTGTTTGATCAGGTATAGTTTTTTATATCTGACTTGTCTAATCTTTAATAATGGAACTGTTATGTTTGTTTATTCAATAAATAACTTTTATGGTTAAGATGGTTGCTTCCCTCCCTCTCTCTCTGAACTTTACTCTTTTGTGGTTTTGGCTTCCCCATTTACTCTGCAGCAACGCTCCTCTTACCTAAGCTAAAGATCTCTGTAGCCCCCAAGAATACTGTGGGGTTTGCTCATCAAGTGGGTTACTACCAGAACAATTGTAATGTGAAAGTGGGGATAGGGATGTGCTGAACCTGTGACATATGAGGGTGGCAGCTTGGAAGTGCTGCTCGACCCAAACTACTGAGTCCAGGGGCATATAAGGGTGGCAGCTTGAAAGTGCTGCTTGACCCAGTCCGCTGAGTCCAGGGGCATATAAGGGTGGCAGCCTGGAAATGCTGTTTGACCCAGCCTGCTCAGGCTTACTCTATTCTGGTGCAGTACCTATGGCATATAAGGGTGGCAGCTTGGAAGTGCTACTTGGCCCAGCCCACTGAGTCCAGGGACCTATAAGGGGTCAGCTTGAGAGTGCTGATTGACCCATCCACTCAGACTTGTTCTGTTAATATGTGTGTGTGTTCATCTGATTCTGGGGCTGGAGGAACCCAGCCCTGGGGAACCTAGGTCCTGCAGGATAGCTCCATTGGGAGGGGACTTGCAGAAGGGAAAAGTAGAGCTCCATATGAAAACACAAGTAACACAAGCAGTACATTGATAGAATTACAGAATGTCCCCCTCCCCCCCAGAAGAGTAACCCTAATAAATGAGCATACCCCAAAGTAATGGGCAAATCGGGTAACGCTCTCCCCAAACACTCATTAGATCTGGTAGCTCCGCATTGCTCCAAGCAGGAGATCATGTGTTGCATGGAGCCGCCATGGCCACTGGGGTGGATGAGATGTGGGCTCTGCACGTCAAGCAAACAGAAAGGAGAATTTCAAAATTCCTGGGGCTTTAAAGGGGGAGGGGCCCTGGAAGGTTGTTTACCTGGTGTCAGGGCAGCAGAGTTGAAACTGCTTACCAGAGTGGTCAGGATGGGCATTGTGGGATACCTTCTGGAGACCAATAATAGCACAAAAATCAAGCATGTTGTCTACACTGGCACTATGGAGCTAAAACTTTTGTGTAAAAAGCCTTATGACTCCCGTCGAGGTGTTTTTACTGCAGCACTGCAACTGAGGAGTTTCGTCACAAAAAATGACTTTGCAGTGCATACGCCTCCACTGTGTAGACAAGCCCTTATAGTATCTAGAGACATAACACATATAGATAAGATGTTAAGATTGAAAACATTGCCAGTCTCCTCACTCTCATGTGACTCAAACCCTCTCTCACACACATGCGGGTGCGCTTGCATGTTGTTGGGCAGACAACTGCTGTCTTTTCAGTAGTTTTGATCTGTTATCATTTAAACTATGGAAGTGGGAGCACTTCAGCACCTTTAGCTGGACACAGAAACTTTTAACGTTAGATATTCCAGTGTATTGTGATAATAATGCAAATCTTTAGACCCACATAAGAAAAGCCCAGCAGATTACATTATTTTTTGGCAACTGGCAAATTCATAAAAAATCTGGCCAAGCTGATGACATACCAGCCAGAGGATAACCCTAATAGGACAGATTTCAGAGTAGCAGCCGTGTTAGTCTGTATCTGCAAAAAGAACAGGAGTACTTGTGGCACTTTAGAGACTAACAAATTTATTTGAGCATAAGCTTTTGTAGGCTACAGCCCACTTCATCGGATGCGTGTAGTGGAAAATACAGTAGGAAGATATATATATATACACAGAGAACATGAAAAATGGGTGTTACCATACACATTATAAGGAGAGTGATCAGTCAAGGTGAGCTATTATCAGCAGGAGAGAAAAAGAACTGTTTGTAGTGGTAATGAAAATGGCCCATTTCCAGTAATTGGCAAGGAGATGTAAGGAACTGTAGGGGGGGCGGGGGAATAAGCATGGAGGAAATAGTTTTACTTTGTGTAATGGCCCATCCACTCCCGGTCTTTATTCAAGCCTAGTTTGATAGTGTCCAATTTGCAAATTAATACCAATTCAGCAATCTCTCGTTGGAGTCTGTTTTTGAAGTTGTGGGGTTTTTTTGTAATATTGTGACTTTTAGGTCTGTAATCGAGTGGCCAGGGAGATTGAAGTGTTCTCCAGCTGGTTTTTGAATGTTATAATTCTTGACGTCTGACAGTATCTTCAGGGTGGCACTGGGCCATGGGGCACATACATGCATGAGAGTGTGCCTGCTGTCGCCCTTGGGCCCTTTAAGAATGGGGATTGCCAGGTTTTGTAATTTCCAGACAGGGCACATGTTGAACAAAAACCCCTGAAGGAAGACCCTCTGTAGGGACCAAGCAGGAGGCCTAGGGCAGTGGCTTTTAACCTTTCCAGACTACTGTACCTCTTTCAGGAGTCTGATTTGTCTTGCATACCCCCAAGTTTCAACTCACTTAAAAACTACTTGCTTACACCATCAGACATCAAAATACAAAGTGACACAGCACACTGTTACTGAAAAATTGCTCACTTTCTCATTTTTATCATCGAATTATAAAATAAATAAATTGGAATATTAATATTGTACTTACATTTCAGTGTATAGTATATAGAACAGTACAAACAAGTCACTGTCTGTATGAAATGTTTGTTTGTCCTGACTTCCCTGGCGCTTTTTATGTAGCCTTTCCTAGCTTGTGGAAAGCAGAACAGGGTTCTGATACTCAATATTTTGTGTTGTTTTGAGACTTGTAGATTCTGTTTATTAATAAAACCAGCCCTGAGGAAAGAGACTTGGAATTAATCTTGAGAGTTTGGGCTCTATTTTGACTACCCTGGCTGGTGAATCTGCTCATTGGCTTAAAAGCCAGTGTTAAATTCCTAGAGGTGACTTGTTCTGTTGCCTCATGGTGAAGCCATGGCATTGTCATTCACTTGCGTTTCAAACTCTGGTTCCTCATCCTTTTAACCCAGGGGTAGGCAACCTATGGCACGGGTGCCGAAGTTGGCACGCGAGCTGATTTTCAGTGGCACTTACACTGCCCGGGTCCTGGCCACCAGTCTGGGGGGCTCTGCATTTTAATTTAATTTTAAATGAAGCTTCTTAAACATTTTAAAAGCCTTATTTACTTTACATACAACAATAGTTTAGTTATATATTATAGACTTATAGAAAGAGACCTTCTAAAAATGTTAAAATGTATTACTGGCACGTGAAACCTTAAATTAGAGTGAATTTATGAAGATTCAGCACACCACTTCTGAAAGGTTGCCGACCCCTGTTTTAACCAGTCTACATGTGCAGAACTAATCTGGCGTTTTTGGAGCTCAGGAAAACTGGTATCAATAACATAGCTGTAACCCAAACAAATACAAGGATTACTACTTTTGTGTATTGCTTTAAAACCATGTGAGAGAATAGATATAGAAATTATGCATCCAAGTGATGTATCTGCTTAAACAACATTAAACGGCATCTAGAAATGTTTCTATTTCACTGTGATACTGTAATTTATGGGGTTAGGTAGGTTAGTGAATATTGGCAGCCTTTATATTATGTTGAATTTGACTCCAATTTTGTTGATTTGAAAAGTATTAAGAAGAAAATAGGGCATGAAACACTTCATTTTTCCTTGTTATGATTAGCTGTGCCAAAACATTGAGGCACAGGCCATGATGTCTATGTACACAGTATTTATTGAGATAAAATAATTGCTTCCTTGTCCGTAGTTATGGGATACAAATCCTGCTCCTTGATTCCTGCTTTCTCTCTCATATTTCTTCTCTTTTTTGAATATGATGTTTCTTTTAAAAATGAAATGTGACAACAGCAAATTCCTAATTGGCTTTAGGCTCACTAGTGACATCCAGCTCAAATCCAACTTCAATGGTGGTTTTTGAATGAGAAATAATTTGCAGGAAGGATTATTGTTTAACTTTACAAATTAAAAGGCCCAATCCTCCAAAATGCTGAGTGCTCTCAAATCATATTAAATCAGTGATAGTTGAGGGATCTTATCATTTTATAGGTGAGATCCAGAGAGAGAGAAAACCATATGTGCCTGATTTGATTTTGTGGGAAGCTTTTAACATGCGCTTTGGTCTTGTCTACACTTGCAACAGCATGTAGGCTACATGTAGCTACACGCTGCAGTGAAAAGCAGGCTGCATACACACTTCTAGTGTGTAGCTGCACGTGAAAGTCTCTGGTAGTAGGGAAGCAATAGGGATTGCTGACTTTCCCCACTGCCTCCCCGCTGCTGCAGCCTTTACTTGCTGCCTTCCCCCTGCCAGAGCCTTATCCACTGCTGGAACCTTTCCCCATCACCATCTTCCTCCTTCCAGAGCTTTTTGCCACTGCTGCAGCCTTTCACAGCACCCAGGACAATACACTCCTAAAAATAGCAGCGTAGACATGGGAAGGACTGCTTGGGCATATAGAGAACTGCTTAACTATGAAGGTTTTTTGAACTATCAGGTTGTGAAGCCTATTTTTAAAAGAAATCACTTGTCATTCTAGATATAGGCTATTATCAACTTGCTGTATGTAGCTCTTCTAATAGGCAATCTAATGTGATGTGATTACTACACACACTGTCTGAATATTGACGGTATCCTTTCACTGACCAACTGTTTGTTCTTTCCTTCCCCCTCTCATGCTTCACTTTACATTTGTTGCAACTCAGTGGTGTGGGTCGAAACTGGGGCTGGGCTTCTGCAGGCAGCAGCATCCTGGCTGAATTTGGTACTCTGCACATGGAATTTGTCCACCTCAGTTACCTGACTGGGGACCCTGTCTACTACAACAAGGTTAGTTTTGTGCTGAGAGTTCACTGTTATAAGAAGACTCAGAGTTGTGTACTGTGAATCTGATTAGCAATGAGGGAGCCTGATCGATTATAATAATGTTTTTTGGTAACAGAACAATTATTTCATTCTTTGCATTTATATTACCAAAATACATAGCTCTCCAAAGCAGAAAATTATGAAGACAAGATCTTTTTTATTTTTTGTACAGATATTTAGAAATGATGCTCATGACATATGTCTACGTGAGTAGCCCTTGAAAGGAAATGCCCATCTAGAAAAAGCCTGCAAGAAGCCTGTTTCATTACATTATGAAAAATTGCTGTTGAAGAAGAGAGTCCAGATTTAAACAAATGTTGAAGGTAGATGAAAATTATTTTTGGTGATCCTGACTTTTGCTTTAATTTAGGTCATGCACATTCGGAAGTTACTTCAAAAAATGGACCGTCCTAATGGGCTTTATCCAAATTATTTGAACCCAAGGACTGGGCGCTGGGGTCAGCGTGAGTATTTTTATTATATTTTTTTAGTAATTAAAGTTTATCTTATACACTCAGAATAATGAATAGGAAAATTACTTTGAATGTAAGAGAGAGAGACTCTAAAATTGAGGAGTATAGAGAATACACAGCATCATTTGTATTTGGAGTGCAAAAGGGTTTCCAAGACTTTAAGATATTTAATGGAATTATATTTTATTTATTACCTTTCATAGTGATCATTTGGCTGTCTTGATCAAGTCTTACAGTACATTTCCCCAAAGGCACTTCCCATATTACTTCGTGCCTCTGCCTCACGTATGTTGATCAGCAAAGTCTTCAGTAATAGTTATCAGGTTGGAAATTGTTTCTTTGATTTTCTTTGACCTCCTCAAAAGTGGGAAGAACTGTTTCACATTTCTGTGAGCCAGCTGGCAAATAGATGTCATAGTTTGTGGGAGTACTAATTAGAGGTAATTATAACTGTTATATCCTTAAGGGCAACAGTTTTAGGAAGAAATCACTGGAGACACAGAGAGCTGTAAACCTTGAAACAGCCATTTATTGCCACACACAGAACTAACCAAAAACCAGCCAAAACTGGCTGGGCTATCCCCTAATAATCTAACTCAGTTGCCATAGCAACACAAATTCTATTACCACGACAACCAAATACACAACATATTCCTCCCCCCTTAATAAGAATGTCCCCTAAATAAAACAAACACTAAACTAGAGAAGGAGGGTAGACTGCCTCCATTCCTGGCTGAACCCCGGGGATTATTTTGCCCTGTAACCATGGGTTCGCCCTAGCTAAAGATCCAGCCGACAAGGAGGCCTTTTGTCTTTAGGTGGATTACGGCAGACTTCTGGTGTTGGTGCACCCGAAAGTGTCTTGGGCGCGGGCCTGACAATAGGCTCAGGGTTCGTAGGACAAATGGGTGAGGATGGGACATCAGCTCATGCCGGGCAGAGGGGTATCTCTGCCACTGGCAGTAATGGAGGGGAAAAGTCAGGAACAGGTGACTCTTGATTCGGTGTCTCGCTGGAAGTGGTGAAGTCACGCAACTCAACTGAAGATGTGTCCTGAGGACTGGTATGACCTGGTAACAGCTGATCTACATGTCGCCGCCAGGTGAGATCCTCTGCAGTCCGGACTGTGTAGGAAACAGGTACCCGTTTGAGCGATAACAGTGGCAGGGACCCATTTAGCTCCAGAAGTATAATTCCAAGCCAAAACCAGCTGTCCCGGGCTAAAGGTTCAGTCTTTTGCTCTGGGTGCACACCTGATGACTTGATCTTGCTGCTGATGTTGCACAATTTGTCGGGGTTCAGAAGGTTTCAGCAGATCAAAGCAAGTGCGCAGCTGTCGTCCCATCATTAGAAAGGCCGGGGATGCCTTGGTCGTAGCATGAGGTGTGTTTCTGTAGGATAGTAAGAAGGTGTCCAGACGCTTTTGAATGGATAATTGTCCCCTTGCTGATTTCAAAGCTTGTTTCATTGTCTGCACGAATCTTTCAGCTAATCTATTAGTGGATGGATGATATAGTGCTGAAGTGATGTGGTATATCCCATTTGCCTCCATAAACTTTTGAAACTCCTGAGAGATGAACTGCGGTCCGTTGTCGCTCACAAGTTGTTCTGGCAGACCGAAACGACTAAAGTGTCTTCGTAGTTTTTGGATAGTACTCTCTGCAGTAGTGGACTGCATTATAGAGACTTCTGGCCATTTAGAATGGGCATCTACCACCACCAAGAACATGCTTCCTTCAAGGGGGCCAGCAAAGTCAAAGTGAATACATTGCCATGGGTTTTCAGGCCAGTCCCATGGATGATGGGGTGCCCACTGGGGTGCATTCCTCACACCCTGACATGACATACAATCTCTTGCCTTCTCTTCAATAGCACTGTCCAATCCAGGCCACCAAAAATAGCTTCATGCAATTTCTTTCATGCGCACTATTCCACAGTGACCGGAATGGAGCTGTTCTAACATCTGTGATCTCAGTGGTGGTGGGTTCGTCGAGATGTTCCATGCATCACCAGGTCCATAATTTGGGACAATACTGGGTCAATTCGAGTTGCCTTCTTTACCTGAGTAGAGGTGATGGGTGTATTCTCTACCTGTTCAAAGTAAAAGATTTCCTTCTGGGCAATATCTTGACGTTTGACTGGCAAAGGCAGCCTTGAGAGACCATCCGCATTGCCGTGCAGAGTGGATTTCTGATATTTGATTTCATATGTGTGTGCAGAAAGCAACAATGCCCAACGTTGCATATGACTAGCTGCTAATGGAGGAATGCCTGTGCAGGGTCCAAAAATTGAAGTCAGGGGTCGATGGTCTGTGAGAAGAGTAAACTTCCGTCTGAACAGGTACTGATGAAACTTCCGAATTCTGAAAATGATTCCCAATTCCTCATGTTCAATTTCGGCATAGTTAGTTTCTGCTTTGCTTAGAGTGCGTGAAGCAAAAGCAATAGGTCTCTCTTCTCCAGAAGGCATAATGTGTGACACAGCTGCTCCCACTCCATAAGGGGATGCATCGCAGGCCAACTGTAGGGGTAAGGATGGAACAAAGTGCGTCAGAACTTCAGAATTTAGCAATGCATCTTTAGCTTTGTTAAATGTAACATCACAGGCTTCAGTCCACTTCCAGGCCTTGTTCTGCCCAAGGAGTTCATGAAGTGGTTTTAGCAGTGTAGCTAACTGTGAGGTGAACTTTCCATAATAGTTCAATAGTCCTAGAAACGAACGAAGCTAACATTTTGAGGAGTGGGAGCCTCCACAATAGCCTTAACTTTGACAGGGGCCTTACAAAGACCTGTAGCATCAATGATGTGTCCCAAATATTCAACAGAGGGCTGGAAGAATTCACACTTGTCTTTGCAGACGTGCAGTCCATACTCTTCCAGTCTTTGTAGGGTAGCCTCTAAATTCTTTAGGTGATCCTCCTCATTCCTTCCAGTGACCAGGATGTCATCCAGATAGCACTGGACTCCTGGCAAGCCACACAAGATCTGGTCCATAGCCCTCTGGAACAGGGCGTGAGCAGATGTTATTCCAAAGGGTAGGTGACAGTATCGATAAAGCCCCTTATACGTCACAATAGTCAACAGCTATTGGGACTTTTCATCAACGTGCATCTGTAAATACTCTTGACTCAGATCAATCCTACTGAACTTTTGTCCCCCAGCCAGGCCTGCGAAGAGGTCATTGATGCGGGGAAGCGGGTATTGCTCTGCACATAACACTGGGTTAACAGTGACTTTAAAATCACCACAAATCCGGAGGGAGCCATCTTTCTTCACTATTGGAATGATAGGAGTTGCCCATAGGCTATGGGTAACTGGTATTAGGACTCCATTTGTGACCAGATGCTCCAGGTCCGCTTCAACCTTCGGGCGATGGCATATGGCACGGTTCTGGCTTTCAGATATTTTGGTTGACTGTCAGGTTTAATGTTCAATGTCACAGTGATTCACTTCATACTTCCCAGATCCTCTCCAAAAACAGCAGCATGTTTTCTTAGTATAGTGGTCAGATCAGTTTCTTCTTTAGTCATCCGGTGCACGTCTGCCCAATTCAGCTGGATCTTCCTAAGCCAAGACCTACCCATTAAGGCTGGGTAATTACCTCTCACCACAAACAAAGGAAATTTAGCAGCCTGTACATTGAGCTCCACCTTAACATCAGTAGTGCCCAACATGGGCACAGCTTCTCCCATATATGTCTTCAGCACTGTTTTTGTTGCTTTAAGCGGAAGATGCTGTAGCTTTTCTTTATACACAGTCTCTGAGACCAGTGAAACAGCTGCACCGGTGTCCAGTTCCATGCGTATAGGTTTGCCGTCCAACAATGGGGTTACCCAGTATTCATGTGAGCCCACTGCCAAAGAGAAAACGTGGAGTGGCTCTTCTTCTTGTGTTGAGGTATCTCCTTGGTCATCCTGGGTCTGCTCTAGGGTATGCAGATTTCCCTTTTTGGTTGGCCAGACAACAGACCTTTTTCTTTTGTTTACAGGCACACACAATGTGTCCCTTTTTGCCACAGTGTCGACACACCAGGTCCTTACACTAGCATTCTGATGCATGGTGACCTGGCTTACCACAGCGGTAACATTCCTGATTCCCCCCGGTTTTGTGGGTAGGTTCTTGTGACACCTTATGCACCCTAGGGGATGCACCGATGGATTGCTCCTCCTTTGTAGCTAGTTCCATGGAGACTGCAATATCAATGGCCTTCTGTAAGGTAAGCTGAGCCTCTGTCAATAGGCGCTTCCGTATAGCTTCACTGTGCAGGCCACACACTAACCTGTCACGCAGGGCATCATTTAACATCTTCGTAAATTCACAGTGTTCTGCAAGCTTTCTCAAAGTTGCTACAACTGTTTCGTCTTCTTTCTGGTCTCTTTTGTGGAACCTATAACTTTCAGCAATTACCAGTGGTTTTGGAGAAAAATGGGATCCCAGGATTTCCACAATGTCACTGTAAGATTTAGTCTCTGTAGTAAGCTGTGTAGCAGGGAGTAGGTCTTAGCCCCTACAACACTTAAGAATATTGGCACCTTCTTCTCTTCTGTAATATCATTTGCAATAACAAAATGCTCAGTATACACATGCCATTGCACTATAGTCTCCTCAAAAGATTCCAGTGGCACTGCAAGTGTAGCCATGATTTTAGTTTCAGTTTGCACACTCAGTGCAAACAAGCCAGTTCTCAACCCCTTCCAGCAGCAAAAAAGGTTTTTGTGTTGTTGTTTTTTTGTACCTTAACTTTTACTTCCTTCTGTTGCTGGGGCAGCACAGAGATCCCATCCTCATTGCCACATTGTTATATCCTTGGGGCAACAGTTTTAGGAAGAAATCACTGGAGACACAGAGAGCTGTAAACCTTGAAACAGCCATTTCTTGCCACATACTGAACTAACCAAAAACCATCCAGAACTGGCTGGGCTATCCCCTAATAATCTAACTCAGTTGCCATAGCAACACAAGATTCTATTACCACGACAACCAAATACACAACAATAACTCAACTGTATGCAGGGCCATCCCTAGGGGGTGCAGGGCCTGGGGTGGAAGTTACGAATCCATCGCTTCCAGGACTGACCCGTCACTTCTGGGACCAATTGCACAGGCCTGTGGGACCCCCCCAAAGAATGGGGCCAGGAGCGGTTGCCCTGATTCGCCGTACCCTAAGGATGGTTCTGATTGTATGGGATTGGTGGTGGACTATAGGACCGTTCACCTTTAGCTTGCAGATTGGCAGTGACTAAAATTTTTAGCCATCTGGTTTTTGTTCAGTGGCCTATGTGAAGTGACTTGGTATCAGTCTGGTTTCTAATTTAGAGATGTATGCATCATAAAAAACATCCTCACAAACGACACTAAAATTGGACCCCTTGATGGCAATGCAAGCAGAGAGCCCAAGCATTGACTAAGTCATAGAGACTTATATGATTCCTTGAATTGATTCTTCCAGGACAGAGTTGAAGCCATTACTGCTGCTATGGTATTGTATTTGTTCTGTGGACAAAGAGTTATTTTGCTCCAAGGCTTGTCAATCCAGTGTCTTTCATTTTAAAAAACAACAACAAAAAATCTGACCAACCTCTCTTGTCATTAAAGAATGAATTCTTGTCCCATTTGAAATCAGTGGCAGATTTCAGTAGGGCCAAGATTTAGCACTAAATGCCTAGAGGAATTTCCCCAGAGCTTGTAAATGGAGAATTTGCTTCTATTTTTGTGTCCAACATGAGAACTCAAATGCAGTTGTCACTGAGACAGAATATGAAGGGATTTGTCTAAAGTGGTAAGATTAAATTCCACTGTAAGTGACGCCAATACATTTTGAAAGTCAGACTAGATTATCACCCCATGGTCCTTTCTGACCTTGGACTCTACAGTATTAATCTAAGAAGTAAAAAATAGTAACTTTTGAAAAAAGGAGCATGATTAGTGGGCTAGTTTATTTCAGCAAAGATTAGTTGTTTTTTAACCGTATGGCGAAAGCAAAGAGTGGGGAAAATATTACTCAAAGGAAAAAATTACAGTTTTGTTTCAGAATAAGACTTTTCATTCTTGTTTACATTTTGAAGCCTTCTGCTTCTGCTTCTGCTGGTGCTGTTTTGCAAAAAAGTTGCATCATTTGGCACATACACAGGATTCTGTTTTTTTATCGCTTTTCAAAATTAACAGTCCCCAGGGAATGGAAATGATGCTATTAAGAGAGAATAAATATGATGGGCAGTGGATCATTTTTATCTTCACTGCTGAGGAAGTGGGGTGGGGACTCAAAGCACAGTGTCTTACGAGTTCTGAGGAAGGACGGACTTGTGAATAAAGCTCACTACAGAGTCCAAGACTTAGGTTCTCAGGATAAAAGGAAATATTACTTTATATAATATGTAATTAACCTGGGTAGCTCACTGCCATCAAGCTATTATTAAACTACTTATGGTTGCTACAGGGCATGCTGCTTCCCCTCTCACCCTCTCTACATGCTCACAAAGAACCAATTTTAAAAGCAAGAAAATGCCACATTAAAGGGGCAGGGGGTCTTCCTCACACATTCCCACTACATGTCAATTTATTCCACTGTCAGTGAGACACTTCAGCCCATCCTGGAGATGTACTTTCCACTTCCAAGTCACACGCAGTGTACTCCCCATATTCATCTGACTTGCACAGCAATGGAAAACTGTAACTCCAAACCTCAACTACCTTAGAATGGATACATGGAATACCTAGATTTCAGTTTATTGGAGGAGTTATGAAATCTTCTTAGGGGAAATATGAGTTTGAAGCTAAGGTTTTGTATTGCATCATGAGTCAGATGAATATCCTGTTTCTAGATGTTAACTTATGTTTACAGTCCTGAGAGACTCACCCCATCTCCAGAACGTATCTGACTCACAGTAGCTTTGTCATCATTTAGCTCTTTGGGGAGCATCTGAATATGGCTGTCAAGGTGACAGCAGTCCTCAGGAGGAGGGAGAATTAGTAGAGGAACACTTAGATGTTCCCCCCTCACCCTCTATTCATTTTCACCAGATGAAGCCATCACTCCAGGGTTGACCTCTCCCCCACCCCACAGAGGACTTCAGTTTTTCAGGCAGTCACTTCTTGAGGAGTACAGGAGTTTGTGCAAGATAACTCGCACACCCTCCTTGATATTTTACAGACACCTGTCCCAAAAGAAGTTGCCCTTTGTATCAGTGAAGCCTTTCTGGAGTCAGCAAAAACCCTCTGGCAGACCCCAGCCTCTATACCTCCTATGGCCAAGCGAATGGACAGGTGATATCAAGTCCCTCAACAAGATTTTGACTGTTTCTTTAACCAGCCTGTTTCTTATTCCTTGGTGGTCACAGCCAGTCTCATCAGTCCTGTCCTAAAGCCACTCCCAAGGATATGAAATTTAAGAGGCTAGATTTATACAGCCAAAATATTTATTCCACCACCTCTCTTCAAATGAGAGCTGCTAATAATCAGGCTCTCTTGTCAAAATGTAATTTTATTTTTTTCTGTATTTCTAAATTAGCTGACAAGTTGCTAGAAGAATTTGAGGATCAGGTTTTGGCTTTGGTTTCTGAGAGATGCCTTACGGCTCAAATATCCCTTCAAGTAGCAGTAGATACTACTAATATGGCCTCAAATTCTATATGCATTGCAATTTCCGCGAGGTGTTCTTCCTGGCTGCAGGCTGCTGGTGTTCCAGAGGAGCTGCAGAATACAATAGAAGATTTACCCTATAAGGAGTCTAACCCATTCTCTACCAAAACGGACAATGCCATGCAGACACTGAAGGACTCCCATGCAATGTGTCATTTGCTAGGAGTTTACCAAAAGGAAACGGTTTAAGCCACAATCTTACTCCAGACCCTATGTCCAACGGAGATTATAGTATGCTACCAAGAGAATATCAAGACCTCCTTGAGGTCGCCACCTGTCTTTGTTGATGGGAGGCCCTTCTTACCAGCGGGTGCTCAGCACAGTAGGGGAGGGGATATGTTACCCAATGTAGCTCCCTCCTTTTTCCAGCCCACCTTCCCTGTCTCTTTTCAGGGACTCTCAAGACTGTATTACTTCAAGTAGTACCGTCTCTTCTGGAATTGGGAGCAATGCAAGAAGTTCCTTACCAACATAAAGGGAAAGATTTCTATTCCCAGTACTTCCTGGTCCCACAGAAATTTGATGGTCTTCATCCTATTCTATATCTAAGGATATTGGAACTATTTCATCCAGAAAATCAAATTCAGAATGGTCACCATTCCATTATCCCTTACCCAGAGATTCATATGCTGCCCTCGGGACACGTATTTCCATGTGGCAATTCATCCCTGCCACAGGCAGTACCTTTGATTCATAGCAGGCAACAACCATTACCAGTATACCGTGCTTCCTTCAGGCTGTCAGCTCCAAGGGTCTTCACCAAATGCATGGCAGTGGCAGCAGCCCACCACCAGCTGGACATTCAAATATTTCCTTACCTGGATGATTGGGTAGTTTATGGAACATCAAGTGACCAGGTCCAAAACAGCATCCTAATAACCAGACTGCTGTTTTTTCCATCTGGGCCTGAAATTAAATTTGGACAAATCACAATTACAACCAATGGAGTGCATAACCTTCATAGGAGTGGACCTTGATGCCATGACCACCATGGCTTACCTTCCAAAGGAAAGGTTTCAATCTATGACCTTTCTTTCAGAAAGCTTCAAATCCAGCCCAATGACATTGGTGCATACCTGCCTGCAGCTATTGGGCCACATGGCCTTGTGCACATATGTAACTTTGCATGCCAAACTTCACCTTCACTGTTTTCAGGCCTATCTCGATTCAGTGTATCGTCCCTTCCAGGAACCCTGTGGACATGCAGATTTGCCTACTTGTGCAAGTGCTTCAGTTTCTGGATTGGTGGTTAGATACCTTAAATGAGTGTAAAGAAGCTTCCTTTCCTTCACCAGAACTGACTATGAGTCTGGTGACAGATGCATCTTCCAAAGGCTGGGAAGGGCCCATCTCAGTCAACTCTAGGCACAAGCCCTTGGTCATCTGAGGACGTTTTGCTCCACATAAATGTGCTGGAGCTCTGAGCTGTTCTTTGAGCCTGTGCAATGTGTATGTTCACCTCAAGAACCAGGTGAAACAAGTTCTTATGGACAATGCCCCTGCCATGTTTTATCTAAACAAGCAAGGATGTGCAAGATTGTCTCAGCTATTCCAGAAAGCTATCCTTCTCTGGAATCTATGCATATATCACAATGTCTCCCTGACGGCCTTCCAGAAGTGAGAAACACACTTGCAGATTGCCTCAGAAGGATTTTCTTAGACCAACATGAGTGGTCAATCAGGAAAGACATTCTCCTTCAGATTTTCCACCACTGTGGATACCCAGTAATAGAATTATTAGTAACCAACCTGAACAACCAGTGAACAAGATTTTGCTCCAGAGTGGGCCACAGCTTAGACTCCATCACAGATGCTTTCCTCTCCCATGGTCTAGTCATCCTCTGTATGCCTTCCCTCCAATTTCTTTCATTCTGAGGATATTCAGGAAACTGAAAAGAGACAAAGCAACATTAATCCACAAAAGTGTTGGATTATCTGTTGCACCTGAAATCCTCAGGCCTTTCAGTTTGTTCTTTGAGAGTCCACCTGGCTCTCATTTCTGCACTACAAATGCTAGTAGATGGGTTTTCCATTTTCTGTCATGCTCTGGTTTTTGAAAGGGCTACTCAATGTTTACCCTCCTGTGTTTGATCATGTAACTGTATGGGATCTCAATCTAGTCCTCTCCAAACTCATAGGACCCCCCCCCTTTGACCCTATGGCTATAACCTCACTACCTTTGTTGTCCATGAAAACAACATTTCTGGTGGCAATTGCTTCCACAAGGAGGATTTCAGAACTTCACATTCTCTTGACTGATCCTCCTTCCATAGTCTTCCATAAAGACAAGGCTTCCCTTAGGCCACACCCTAAGTTTATGCCTAAAATAGTGTCAGCTTTCCATTTGAACCAAACTAATTCATTTGCCAGTGTTTTCCCCAAAGCCCCATTCTTCTAAAGCTGAAGGAAAACTTCATACCTTGGACATTCATAGAGATTTGGAGATCTACCTAGACCACTCTAGATCCTTCAGGACTTCTCCCAGGCTTTATGTAGCCTGCACTGAGAGAGTTAAAGGGCAATCACTGTCAGCAAATCTCACATTGGATTCTGACTGCATTAAGCTCTACTACAATCTTGCTAAAGTCTCTCATCAACTGAGAATAATGGCTCACTTCCCCAAGGCTCAGTCCACTTCATCAGCCTTTCTGAGCTATGTTCCAAGAGCTGATATCTGCAAGTCAGAGATGTGGTCGTTTGTGTATACTTTTCCCATTGATTACACCATCACACAAGTCTCTCATGACGATGACAACTCTGGCAAGTTGGTGTTACAGTCTCTGTTGAGATGATCCTCTTGTAAGGGAACTGCTGATGCGTCACCTGCAGTGTAACGCATACGTGCACAAATCACTCGAAGAAGGAAAGACTGTTACTTAGCTGTACAGTAACTGTTATGCTTCAAAATGTGTTGTGCAGGTGTGAAGGAATGGAGAAAGAAGCAGCAGACATGCCCCATTATTCTCTTGTCCGAGAGCATTAGGAGAGTAGGGGTGTATGAGCTGCTTAGTGATACTGCTGCCAAAGTCTTTGACTTCAGTGCATTGGCGCATATACCCATAAACATGCCAATGCATCTCGAAGGACAGCAACTACTGTATATATAAAAGTAACTGTTTTTCCTGAAATCAAGCATCACCCTCAAAGATGTAACACTAGTATTTATGGGGACTGGATGCTCAGGGCATTGCGAATGAGCCACAGAGTCATTCACCAATAGGTAACGGCTAGAATCCTGCCTACCTCAGCAGGGATTAAAACATGTTCCCGTCTCATGGTCCCTGTGTGACAAGAGTTCTAGTTCCAGGTCCCACATCACAAACTCACCACCATGCTTTGTACTAGAGTGCAATCTGTTCAGAGCAGGGGAGAGGGAAGAAGCGAGGGTGCTCGGGAGAGGGGGAGAGGGTGCAACTGGGTGGGGAAGACATGGGGGCGGGAAGAGGTGGGGGGAAGAAGCAGGGTGGGGGTAGGGTCTTGGGGGAAGGGGTGGGGTGGAGTGGGGCGGGGCCTGGTCAGAGCCGGGGGAAAGCACCTCCTGGCAAATTGGCGCTGAGTTTCTAATGTTCTGGGCCCCACACCCTCCTAGGGACAGCCCTGATTAGTACCATAGCAAACACAGCATTAAAAATCCTTTTAACTTTTTTATTAAAGAAACAGAAAAGAAGAACAAACTGTAAGAGCATCTGAAATGTAAAGTATTTAATATAGCTTTCATTTTAACATTTTTTGTTCCCTTTCCCTATAGTTGGAGAGAGTTTTAGAAGGAAGGAGCCCCTTGTTTGACAGTATTTTAGATGGTGTTAAAGATGATAATAACTGTCCTTTTTAGAAAAAGAGCAGAAATTAGTTAAGGTGGAGCTGTTGCTGTCTGCTGCTGTTAAAGTCCTTTCATCCCAGGTGATGTTTGGGATTCAGCTGGAGCTAAATGGCAGTATCATCTGGGTTCCCTCTCTTTGGCCCTGTCTGGTTAGGACATTTCTCAAGATCAAGATAATGAAGGTTTGGGGTCTCAGGGAACAGTGAGCAAGGCAGCCATGATAGTGAAGCTCACTTCTGTAAGTTCTTTTTGTCTGTTCTTTTTTTATTGTTGTTGTTCTTTCGCACTTTCCTCCCCAAATCTCTTCTTTTAAGGATCCCAAAGGGAGAGATGGGTGGAATAGCCCATCCCCGCATTCTTTGTCCACCAATTAGACCTAATATCTGATATATCAACTTTGGCTTATTAACTTCTGGCTCCACATCTCCTGTTTTTAACAAACATAATTTTATCATAGTCCTTGAATCATATCAACTTGGCCTTTTTGTTTAGACTGATTTAGTTATTCTCTCTCCTTTCATATCTTTTTCCATCAATATTTGTTAGAGATAATTTTAACATTTTCTGACCTTTTATGTACTTTTTACGGGTACGTTTACAATGTAGGTAAATGTATAGGCCCAATTGTCACAATGGTGACCTTCCTTTTCATTCTTGTGAGTCCTTTCAGGTTTATGCTGAAGCATGTTGACCGGTCACAGCATGAGTGTGAAAAGCTTGCACTGCTTTTGCCTCTTGCAAGATTCAATATCAAAGCCTATTTTTATGGCAGCTTTCATCAGTGCTAAATTCATTTTAAGAAAAAAATTGAAAAGCTGCTTTGAAAAAAGTGTTTGTTTAATATGTCATGTTAGCCCTCTCTCTTTTCCTCCCCTTCCCCTTTGAATTACATCTTATAAAATCAGTTACACTTAATTCAGTGACATTCTGTGCACTTGTGCTTTTCAGGTAGTTGATGGCATTTGTGCTAATACAGCATGTTCAAGGTCCATTATTAATGCATATCTTTACATGTACTACCGTTTTCAAACTGTTGCCAATAGTTAACTGTATATATAGCTTCTTTCAAAGAAAGGGCTACACTTAGGCCTGGTCTATACTACAAAGTTAGGTCAATGTAAGTCAGCTTGCATCAACCTATTTATGCATGTGTCTACACTCAAGTTCGTCTCTCAATGACATAAGTGCCCTGTGTCGGAGAAAAACTCAGTTCTCGCTTTTTGTTTGGGTGCAGCAAAATCAAATACTTTATTATTTCTCCAGTAATTACAATGGAGGGAGAGAGTGCCATAGGACACAGGGTCACCCCAGTCCCGGACAGGTCTCTCAACTGGTAAACAATTACTACAAGCATTTAGACCTTTATTACAGACAATAGCTAGCAATCATGGAGACAGTAAAGAGAAAACAATTGCATTTGTTTATACATAAGCCTTTCTGCTATCTTATTTGTCTCACTCCTAAGAAAAAGCAAGCCTGCATATTTGGTTAGACTGTTGCAAGGTCGTAATAACTTTGTACACAGTTCTTGTCCTCTCGCCTCGCACTATCCTTGCTTCTACAAGTCTCACATCATTAGGGTCACAGCTAGCCTAACTCATGCTAAGTAACTGACATTCATTAAAATCCCCTTCAAATCCTTATTAATTATTTCCTGGCTTCCACACCCGTTACAACAGCGCAGTAACACCAGCTCCCTGAATGGTGATGAGCCCGGTCAACATAGTGTAGTTGATTCAGTGCAAGTGTAGATATTGCATGACCTGTGTCAACCCTGAAAGTCTTCCAGCAGCTATTCCACAATGCCTGACACTGACCGCTCTGGTCACAATTGTGACCTCCGCTATCCAGGGGTCACGGAGACCAGAAGCCACCCCTCCTTCCTTTAAAATACTTGCATACATTTGAAGTGACTTTTCCTGTTTTTCCTAGCTTGGTGAGCACATCTAACAGTTCTCCCTTGTTGCATGCAACTGCCCCTCCAACCATGCCAGCTGCATGCTGCCGATGTGCTCCAGTCTGGAATAGACAGAAGGTATTGGATCTCCTGGGCATGTGGGGAGAAGAGGCTGTGCAGACTCAGCTACAGAGCACCTGTAGAAACATGGACTCTTCAAGCAGGTTGTACAGGGAATGCAGGAGAAGTGGAATGGCGGGGATCAGCAACAGTGCTGCATGCAAGTGAAGGGGCTGCGGCAGGTATACCAAAAGGCCGGAGACCAATAGTCGAACCAGTGCCAAGCCATCATATACAGGGTTTACAGTTTGGTTCAAATGCTCTCAGACCCTCCAATATAAAAAATTTTCCAGCATCCCTGGGTAGTCATTTTCTTGGAGATCCTGCAAGCCAGTGCTGCATTGGACTATGAACGGAGGGCCTGGAGGGTGAATATTTCAGATAGCCTGGAGAGGGCTAGAGTGAACAGGAGAAAGGCCCATGTGTCTTAGCAGGAAAAGGAGAGGGGGATGTATCAGGACATAAATGGGGCTCTCCAGCAGCAAACACAGAGACTGCAGACTCTTGTTCAACAAGCCTGGGCTCACCTCCCAGTCAATGGAAAACTCCATTTTAGCACTACCCTACACCCCTCCAATATTCAACATTGCATCAAGGCCACATTTGTATCCCTACCACTCCTTTCCAGAGAACAGTAAAAACAATCATAGCTTCACGTACACTGTCTTGTAAGAGCCACGGTTGGTGTATATATAGCCAAAAGGGACTGAAATGCACATGAGTGTTCTTTTCTGCTTGTTAAGTTCTGTTCATTTATTTCAGAAGTTTTTATTGTATTTGTTTTTTAATTGCACAGAGGATTTTTGCACCCATTTTGGTATGCAAAAAATCAATTTGGGGGGGAAATAATTTATCTTTATTACTTCACAACATATGCAGCAGAATACCTAGTGCTACTGAAAGCACCCACTACTTGTTATTGTACAAGGTGACAGAACTCATAGGATCAGTGACAAACACAGTATACTGATTATACATGTACAGCCAGCACTTCAAAATTAATAGGTGTATTAACAGAGTTATATTCATAGATGTACACCAAGCCCCACACAATTCCTAGTAGTACACAAAACTTCAGGGTCAAGTAGAGCACAGCCCACCATGCCACATTTCTGTGGCTGACTGATGAAGTGCTATTTCAAGGCCTCTCTCAACCACCTAGCTCCGTGCTGAGCTTTTCTAATAGCCCTTGTGTCTGGCTGTTCATACTCAGCAAATAGATGCTATTTCTCTGCCCTCCATCCTGTCAGCAGTTTCCGCCCCCCTCTTGCCTCACAGATGTTATGCAGGACACAGCATGCAGGTATTGCCATTGGGATATTTTTCTCAATGAGATCTAGCTTTGTGAGTAAACACGGCCAGCATCCCTTCAGACTACCAAAAGCACATTCAACTGTCATTCTGTGCCTGCTGAGCCGGTTAATGAATCTTTCATTGGTGCTGTTGAGGTGGCTTGTATACGGCTTCATGAGCCAGGAGAGCGAAGGGTAGGCTGGGTCCCCCAGGATTACTGTTGGCATTTCAACACTGCCAATGGCAGTGCTGCTGACAGTTTTCTGAACAGTAGCTGTGTTCTTAAAGATGTGAGTGCCATGCACTTTTCCTGACCAGCTAACTTTGAAGTCAGTGAAGCATCCCAAGGGATCCACCATCTCTTGCATAACCATAGAAAAGTAGCCCTTTCTGTTGATGTACTCTGTGGCAAGGTGGTCTGATGCCAAAATAGGGATATGCGTGCCATCTATCACTCCACCACAATTCAGGAACCCTATTGTTGCACATCAGTCCACTATGTCCTGCACATTACTGAGATCATAGTCCTGCATAGCAGTAGATGATTAATGACTCTTCACACTTGCATGACAACATCACCCACTGTGGATTTCCCAGCACTAAAATGATTTCCCACTGACAGATGAGAATCCAGCATTGCAAGCTTCCACAGTGCAATCACCACTCGCTTCTCCACTGTTAATGCAGCTCTCACTCTGGTGTCACTGAGCTGGAGGGCTGGGTCAAGCTTGGCACACAGATCCAGGAATGTGCATCCTTTTTTTGCATCCAAAAGTTTTATAGCCACTGCTCATCATCCCAAACCTCTATTACAATGCGATGCCACCGGTCAGTGCTTAGGTCTTGGACCCAGAAGCGACACTTCACCATCTGCAGCTGCTCCGTGAACACCACCAACAAATTTGAATTGTTTTTTACTATGTCCCTCCACAATCTGTCCTCCACAAAATCATCATATCTCCCAACTGCTGCGGTTCTTCCTGCAGCTCTGCAAATACTGGAGGATTGTTGCAACAGTCATGACAATGGTGCAGAGCTCTGCAGGCTCCATGCTTCTGTCAGAGATGAATTGCCTTACAAGTTTATGGGATTTCTAAAAAAGGTGTGAAAATTATGGGATATGGATGGCACTATGGAATGGAGAAAGTTGCATAATGGGAACTTGATCCCATTCTTCCAGTCACCCCAGTACAACTCGTTTCTGCCCCACCATCTTTAAAAAAGGAGAATCCGGGGAACTACAGACCTCAGGACCTCACCTCTGTCTCTGGAAAAACCATGGAGCAGGTCCACAAGGAATCCATTTTGAAGCACTTGGAGGAGAGAAAGGTGATCAGGAACAGTCAACATGGATTCATCAAGGGCAAGTCATGCCTGACCAACCTGATTGCCTTCTATGATGAGATAACTGGCTCTGTGGACATGCGGAAAGCGGTGCACATGATATATCTTGACTTTAGCAAGCTTTTGATATGGTCTCCCACAGTATTCTTGACAGCAAGTTAAAGAAGTATGGATTGGATGAATGGACTATAAGGTGGATGGAAAGCTGGCTAGATCATTAGGCTCAATGGGTAATGATCAGTGGCTCCATGTCTAGTTGGCAGCCGGTATCAAGCAGAGTGCCCGGGGTCAGTCCTGGGGCCAGTTTTGTTCAACATCTTCATTAACGATCTGGATGATGGGATGGATTGCACCCTCAGTAAGTCAGCTAATGACACTAAACTGGAGGGAGAGGTAGATACACTGGAGAGTAGGGATAGGATCCAGAGTGACCTAGACAAATTTGAGGATTGGGCCAAAAGAAATCTGATGAGGTTCAACAAGGACAAGTGCAGAGTCCTGAACTTAGGACGGAAGAATCCCATCCACTGCTACATGCTGGGGACCGACTGGCTAAGTGGCAGTTCTGCAGAAAAGGACATGGGGATTAGAGTGGATGAGAAGCTGGATATGAGTCAGTAGTATGCCCTTCTTGCCAAGAAGGCCAACGACATATTGGGCTGTATTAGTTGGAGCATTGCTAGCAGATCGAGGGAAGTGATTATTCCCCTCTATTCGGCACTGGTAAGGCCACATCTGGAGTATTGCGTCCAGTTTTGGGGCCCCCCACTACAGAAAGGATGTGAACAAATTGGAGAGAGTCCAGCGATGGGCAATGAAAATGATTAGGGGACTGGGGCACATGACTTACGAGGAAAGGCTGAGGGAACTGGGCTTATTTAGTCTGCAGAAGAGAAGAATGACGGGGGAGTGGATAGCATCCATCAACTAACTGAAGGGGGGTTCCAAAGAGGATGGAGCTCGGCTGTTCTCAGTGATGGCAGATAACAGAACAAGAAATAATGGTCTCAAGTTGCAGTGGGGGAGGTCTAGGTTGGATATTAGGAAAATCTGTTTCACTAGGAGGGTGGTGAAGCACTGGAATGGTTACCAAGGGTGGTGGTGGAATCTCCATCCTTAGAGGTTTTTAAGACCCGGCTTGACAAAGCCCTGGATGGGATGATTTAGTTCAGGGGCCTCAAACATGAGTTATTTCCTTTGGCCGCCAAGCTCCCCCTCTCCACCATCCCCTCTCCCCTTTAGCACGCTGTGTCCCAGCTCCTCTGCCTACCTCCAGGCGCTTCCCGACGCCAAACAGCTGTATGGCCGCACTTAGTGCTTTCCAGGAGGGAGGGGGGAGGAGCGGGGAGCCACGCGCTCAGGGGCGGAGGCAGAGGAGAGGTGGGGAAGGGGCGGGGATTTGGGGAAGAGGTTGGAATGAGGGAGAGAAGGGGTGGGAAGAGGCAGGGAATGGGCAGGGCCTCAGGGAAGGGGTGGAGTGGGGGCAGGGCCGGGGGGTGTAGTGGGGGGGCTTTTGTACCTTTATACGAAAAGGTGTCAGTGATGCGGCCCTTGGGCCAATGTACTAGTCCTCATGTGGCCCTCATGGTGATTTGAGTTAGAGATCCCTGATTTAGTTGGTGTTGGTCCTGCTTTGAGCAGGGGGTTGGAGTAGATGACTTCCTGAGGTCTCTTCCAACCCTGATCTTCTATGATTCACCATGCATTGCCCAAATTTTCCACAATATGAGGCTGAGTTGCACACTGGGATATCTACCCATGGTTCACTGAACTGTGCAACAATACAAACACTCCTGGTGAGCATACACAGTGCCAGTGCAAAGGGTCAAGAATGCATGCACATGAATGATATACTAACTGTGGCAGCTTTACAATGATGTAACTTACATTGACCAAAGTTTGTAGTGTAGACATAGAGTTGGATAGATAACTATTTTTTGGAAGCTGGGGGATGTTTAACATGTTAAAATTTTCTGCTTCGAACACTGTAAAGAAATGCAGTTAGAAGTATGCTTTGCAGAATGTTGTAGTGTAGATTACTTTTATAACACTACCAGATGTATTTCTGAACAGTATTATTTGTGTGTTAAACAAGATGACTTGAAATCTATTATTACAGTACTGCAAATAACGTCAGGCTCTGGGCTGTCAGTTCTTTTTACATGTGTTAAGAAGGGTAAAGAAATGAAGTGTTTGCTTATTCTGTTTTAAAGATTTTAACATTGGATTGTTAAGCGTGCATAATGTTTCCGGCACTTATGTGAAGTGTGAGTTTGAAAGAGTCTGTGTATGAAGAACTTACTAAAGATAGGATCTGGAATTTGTTTTTTATTGAGCTTCTAAAAGTGCTATATACAGCTTTATGGAAACTGAGAGGAGTCCAGTGTTTCAGCTGTGACCGTATAAAACAGTTTTTCTCAAGGTCCCTGATATGCTGGTCTAGATGAACCATAGTATTGGCAGGAAGTGATTATCTCCAATTTGAAATGCACTGCACCACATCTTAACTCTGTTTTCCTTTTCACAGTGAAATTTATCATGTGATCTAGGTTGAGGAAGTACTAATATGCCATTATACATCACTAGTGTCTAGCCTGTGTCATGGAAACCATTTATGGCTCTTGAAGGTCTAAATTGTGGCCATCAAGGGCAACTATGTTAAAAAGAAATATATCTTTGATTAGGAAATGAAAATGTATTCTTTAACCCATGCCCTGTAACTTTTAAAGGAATGAAGTGTTTATATACAGATACAAATTATATTTCTTTCTATATTCAAACATTTCCCCTTACTTATGCAACCTAGCACCTTATTGATTTTCTTTGGTATTCTTCAGTGGTCAGCACTACCTCAAAAGCCCCTTGGTTTCTTATCTTTTTAGTGAGTATTTCACTTTTTAACTAGATATATCTGCTACATTTTTTTATTTTAAAAATAATCTGGCCTTTAAAGAGTCCATAATGCTCTTTCCACAAGAAAGAGGTGTATTCCAAAATTGAGTATTTACATTTTTTCTACATAAAATCCCCTTGTTGTTTCAGGTGGCTTCATAATGTGTAATCTTCTCTTACTGCTTAAAAATGAAATTAAATTAAATAGTTCACTTAATAGTGATGTAGTAGTGTTGTCCTGCTCCCACCCAGAAGTGACTCTTATTTCAGTGGTGGGTAAGTGATCCCTGTTTACATCTGAAAAGCACCTTGGGATAAAATGTTGTGTAAAAAGTAAGGTGTCGTTATCAGAGTAATTTCCTACTATACTATGCAGAGGTCCAGATTTTCAAATAGCTTTGTGTACAGTTTTCAAGGTACCCATCATAGGCACACAAATCCTCACAAGTTTAGGTTAAAACTGCATGAGCATCTGTATAGCCCCTTCCTGTCTGTACATGTGGTGCAATTTACAAGTACACAGAAAAGGGCAAATATATCTGATCATCTAGCTTCTCTGAATCACTTTATTGACTTCCAGCTATTCATGCTCTGTATGTATGTAAGCTATTCAAGTCTCATCACAAAAGACACATAACAATGCTGCAGACAGTATACTGGTGGGAACAATTCTGCACAGGCTGAGGTTGGACTGGACTTACTAAATCTTTTCTATCTCTGATTTTTGTCTTTGAAGTGCAAGATCAAAGTCAGTGTCTCCAGAAGTTAGAAATCATTGCATGGATACTTGTGATCTCAAGAAATGTAAAAGGGAGTAAGTGTAAAGTGCTGCAGCTTTGATTTCAGCACTCAATGTATATGAACAGAAACAAGGAGTTTGTAATAAGATATTAAATGTGGGTGTGGTGAAGCAGGGGAACCACCTACCAACACGCACAGAAGGGGTTAAGGAGAGCATTTGAGCTCACCTATCCCTACCCCATTATACCTTCAGCCAGTGCCAGGCCTGGAGAGAGGATAAGAGAGATGGCTCAGTTCAGGGCTGACTGGTGAAAGGGTTACCACCTGGCCAGTATTTGACTGGCCTAGCCAATTATTTTTATGGATTTGCCAGTTGCCAGAAAAATAATTTAATCTGATAGCTTTTTTATGTGGGTCTAAAGATTTGCATTATTATCACAATACACTGGGATATCTAATGTTAAAAGTTTCTGTGTCCAGCTAAAGACACTGCAGTGTTGCCATTTCTGCAGTTTAAGTGATAACAGATCAAACCTGTTGAAAATACAGCAGCTGTCTGCCCACCAACACGCAAGCGCACCTGCCTGTGTGTGAGAGAGAGTTTGAGTCATATGAGAATGAGATGTGTGATGTTATCTGCAATCTTAATTTAACCCCTTTGTATGTATACATTATGATATAGTCTTTAATTACATGATCACATACTATTTTTTCTGCAGGATCCCTGGCTCATTCAGTGCACAAGATGGACAGTGCTCTAGGAATTAATCAGGATTGTGTAGTGAATGAAGCTGTGGTCTGCAAAACCGCTGCATTATTTGTTGCAGAGGTTGGAAGGTGTGTAAAGAATGAGACAGGGAACTCTGCAGGAAGAGAAAAGATGGTCCCTGATTAAGGCAGTTAAATGCTTCTCTGAAGAATTGGATTGTATCTCTGCCTCTGCCATAGAGTAACTGTGTGATGCTGAACAAGTCACTTAAATCAGACTTTTCACAGTTGGCCAGAAATTGTTTTCCTCATTTTCTGGGCACCCAAATTGAGACCCTGGGGTCTGATTTTCTACCCCTGACCATTTTAAATTCAAGATTGGATGTTCTTCTAAAGCAGGGGTAGGCAACCTATGGTACGAGTGCCGAAGGCGGCACGTGAGCTGATTTTCAGTGACACTCACACTGCCTGGGTCCTGGCCACCGGTCCGGGGGGCTCTACATTTTAATTTAATTTTAAATGAAGCTTCTTAAACATTTAAAAAACCTTATTTACTTTACATACAACAATAGTTTAGTTATATATTATAAACTTATAGAAAGAGACCTTCTAAAAATGTTAAAATGTATTACTGGCACGCAAAACCTTAAATTAGAGTGAATAAATGAAGACTCGGCACACCGCTTCTGAAAGGTCGCCGACTCCTGTTCTAAAGATTAAGAATTATTTCTGGAAGTTCTATGGCCTGTGTTATGAACATAAATTAGTGTTTCTGAAGCACTCAAATGCTATAGTGAAAAGCATCGTAGAAAAGCCCATCAGGGAGTTAATAGCTGTACTCGATTTAGAGCAGGATTTGAGTAGTGTGCAGTAAATAAAGGCAAGAGCTACACCTTGAACAGTGAGAATAAAACAAAATATTGAATAGTTGCTTATTAAGTGAGACTGTCCATCCTATGCACTGATTGAAACAGGGGTCCTCTGGGAAAAAAAATGTGTGTGATCATGTAATTAAAGGCTATCCTAATGCATGTGCATAAAAGATTAAATCAAGACTGCACATGTAACTTTAATTCAGGTATTTTCTAATTTTTGAGTGCTCAACTTTGCAATTTTATCTTTGTTAACAATAGGGGTGTTAAAAAGAGCATTAAGCTAAGCGCCTATTGGGCAGTCGTGCTTGCAGTGCTTCTGCCCAACTTATTGCCGCCACATTAGAAAACTCAATTAATTCCACATGCACTGTCCTCAGTCTGTTTGCAGTCAAATGGTGGGAAAAGATTCCCAATATCAAAAATCCTTAATTGCTTTCAGATGTCAGGCATTCAAAGCATGCTCATACAGTAACTCCTCACTTAAAGTCGTCCCAGTTAACATCGTTTCGTTGGTACGATGCTGATCAGTTAGGGAACATGCTCATTTAAAGTTGTGCAATGCTCCCTTCTAAGGTCTTTGGCAAGCGCCTGCTTTGTCCACTGCTTGCAGGAAGAGCAGCCCATTGCAGCTAGCTGGTGGGGGCTTGTAATAGGGTGGACCAGCAGCCCCCGCATCAGCTCCCCCTATTAGCTCCCTGCTCCCCTAAGTTCCCTGTGCTGCAGCTGCCCAGCAGGCTATCAATCGGCAGTTCAACTGTCCCTCCTCCCACTGCCATGTGCTGCTCCTGCCTTCTGCCTTGGAGCTGTTCCCAGAGACTCCTGCTTGCTGTACAGCAGGGTTGTGGGGGGGTAATGTCAGGGTGTCCTCCACCCCCCTGCTCCTGCACCCCAATCTTGTCTGTCCCACACATGTAACTGTGTTTGCAGTTCTCACATTGATCTGACTTTGCATATACATGTTCATCTATAGTGTTCACTGAATCTTTGTAGGTCAACATAAGCATAAGACTCCATCACTATAGTTAAAATAACTGAAATCTCAAGGATATGTGACATTTGAATACTATTTTTTGGAATTAATGGTCAATTTTTTTCTATTATTCTTCACAAATGGAAATTTCTTCTTCATCAGAGACTGAAACATAAAACAATGTTGTTCAAGGATTTCTTTAAAGAACTGCCCTCTTTTAGAATGTCTGCCATCTCTAATTGTTCTCCGTGGAACTGAGGCCACAGATATGCTGACACTTAAATCTAAACATGTTAAGGTATGCAAATTCACAGGCACTCAAACTACCTTAAATCTGCTCCGTATAACACCATGAGGGGGAAAGACTTCATCTGTCTTTAAACTCAGTTTCATCTAATCTGGGACCACACAGGCACTCTGGTGGATCAAAGCAAGTTTGATATAACATGGTTTCACCTATAACACAGTGAGATTTTTTGGCTCCCGAGGACAGCATTATATCGGGGTAGAGGTGTATCATAATTTATAAGCACAAGATTCCAAATTAAGGTGGCATGAGCAACTTTAATTCTAGTATTTCCTCACTTTTAACTTCTTGATTTTGTTAATGTAAAATTTGTATAGGTAATTTCCTAGCTTTTCAGAAACCAAACTGAATAATCAGAAGTTCCATCATGTGAAACCAACCACGTTGATTCCCTGCATAGGTCAGTAACTGGGTTGGAATGTTTAAGTTCATAGCACAGTCATAGAATCATAGAATATCAGGGTTGGAAGGGACCTCAGGAGGTCATCTAGTCCAACCCCCTGCTCAAAGCAGGACCAATCCCCAATTAAATCATCCCAGCCAGGGCTTTGGCAAGCCTGACTGTAACAATCTCTAAGGAAGGAGATTCCACCACCTCCCTAGGCAATCCATTCCAGTGCTTCACCACCCTCCTAGTGAAAACGTTTTTCCTAATATCCAACCTAAACCTCCCCCAGGACAACTTGAGACCATTACTCCTTGTTCTGTCATCTGATACCACTGAGAACAGTCTAAATCCATTCTCTTTGGAACCCCTTTTCAGGTAGTTGAAAGCAGCTATCAAATCTCCCTTCATTCTTCTCTTCTGCAGACTAAATAATCCCACTTCCCCTTCTCCTCATAAGTCATGTGCTCCAGCCCCATAATAATTTTTGTTGCCCTCCGCTGGACTCTTTCCAATTTTTCCACATCCTTCTTGTAGTATGGGACCCAAAACTGGACACAGTACTCCAAATGACGCCTCACTAATGTCAAATAGAGGGGAATAATCACGTCCCTCGATCTGCTGGCAGTGGCCCATTTTATACAGCCCAAAATGCCGTTAGCCTTCTTAGCAACAAGGGAACACTGCTGATTCATATCCAGCTTCTCATCCACTGTAACCCCGAGATCCTTTTCTGCAGAAGTGCTGCCTAGCCATTCGGTCCCTAGTCTGTTAGCAGTGCATGGGATCCTTCTGTCCTAAGTGTAGGACTCTGCACTTATCCTTGTTGAACTTCATCAGATTTATTTTGGCCCAATCCTCTAATTTGTCTAGGTCCCTCTGTATCCTATCCCTTCACTCCAGCGTATCTACCACTCCTCCCAGTTTAGTGTCATCTGCAAACTTGCTAAGGGTGCAGTCCACGCCATCCTCCAGATCATTAAGGAAGATATTGAACAAAACCGGCCCCAGCACCAACCCTTGGGGTGCTCCACTTGATACCGGCTGCCAACTAGACTTGGAGCCATTTATCACTACCCGTTGAGCCCGACGAACTAGCCAGCTTTTTATCCACCTTATAGTCCATTCATCCAGCCCATACTTCTTTAACTTGCTGGCAAGAATACTGTGAGAGACCGTATCAAAAGCTTTGCTAAAGTCAAGGAATAACATGTCCACTGCTTTCCCCTCATCCACAGAGCCAGTTATCTCATCATAGAAGGTAATTAGGTTAGTCAGGCATGACTTCCCCTTGGTGAATCCATGCTGGCTATTCCTGATCACTTTCCTCTCCTCTAAGTGCTTCAGAATAGTGTCCTTGAGGACCTGCTCCATGATTTTTCCAGGGACTGAGGTGAGGCTGACTGGCCTGTAGTTCCCTGGATCCTCCTCCTTCCCTTTTCTAAAGATGGGCACTACATTAGCCGTTTTCCAGTCATCCGGGACCTCCCCCAATCACCATGAGTTTTCAAAGATAATGGCCAATGGCTCTGCAGTCACATCTGCCAACTCCTTTAGCACCCTCGGATGTAGCACATCCGGCCCCATGGACTTGTGCTCGTCTAGCTTTTCTAAATAGTCCTGAACCACTTCTTTCTCCACAGAGGGCTGGTCACCTCCTCCCCATACTGTGCTGCCCAGTGCAGCAGTCTGGGAGATGACCTTGTTCATGAAGACAGAGGCAAAAAAAGTATTGAGTACACTAGCTTTCTCCACATCCTCTGTCACTGGGTTGCCTCCCTCATTCAGTAAGGGGCCCACACTTTCCTTGACCTTCTTCTTGTTGCTAACATACCTGAAGAAACCCTTCTTGTTACTCTTAACATCTCTTGCTAGCTGCAACTCCAAGTGTGATTTGGCCTTGATGATTTCACTCCTGCATGCCTGAGCAATATTTTTATACTCATCCCTGTTCATTTGCCCAATCTTCTACTTCTTGTAAGCTTCTTTTTTGTGTTTAAGATCAGCAAGGATTTCACTGTTAAGCCAAGCTAGTTGCCTGCCATATTTACTATTCTTTCTACACATCGGGATGGTTTGTTCCTGCAACCTCAATAAGGATTCTTTAAAATACAGCCAGCTCTCCTGGACTCCTTTCCCCGTCATGTTATTCTCCCAGGGGATCCTGCCCATCAGTTCCCTGAGGGAGTCAAATTCTGCTTTTCTGAAGTCCAGAGTCCATATTCTGCTGCTCTCCTGAACTCAACCATCTCATGGTCACTGCCTCCCAGGTTCCCATCCACTTCACCTACTAACTCTTCCCTGTTTGTGAGCTGCAGGTGAAGAAGAGCTCTGCCCCTAATTGGTTCCTCCAGCACACTTACACCAGGAAATTGTCCCCTACACTTTCCAAAAACTTCCTGGATTGTCTGTGCACCGCTGTATTGCTCTCCCAGCAGATATCGGGGTGATTGAAGTCCTCCAGGAGAACCAGGGCCTGCGATCTAGTAACTTCTGTTAGTTGCCAGAAGAAAGCCTCGTCCACCTCATCCCCCTGGTCTGGTGGTCTATAGCCGACTCCCACCATGACATTACCCTTGTTGCTCACACTTCTAAACTTAATCCAGAGACTCTCAGGTTTTTCTGCAGTTTCATACTGGAGCTCTGAGCAGTCATACTGCTCTCTTACATACAATGCAACTCCCCCACCTTTTCTGCCCTGCCTGTCTTTCCTGAACAGTTTATATCCATCCATGAAAATACTCCAGTCATGTGACTTATCCCACCAAGTCTCTGTTATTCCAATCACATCATAATTCCTTGACTGTGCCAGGACTTCCAGTTTTCCCTGCTTGTTTCCCAGGCTTCTTGCATTTGTGTATAGGCACTTAAGATAACTCACTGATTGTCCTGCCCTCTCAGTATGAGGCAGGAGTTCTTCCCTCTTGCACTCTCCTGCTTGCGCTCCCTCCTGGTATCCCACTTCCCCACTTACCTCAGGGCTTTGGTCTCCTTCCCCCGGTGAACCTTTTACTACATGAGCTAAAGTAGTAACTAATAGCCATTATAGGTTGTTATCCTCTATTATTATTTATATTTTGATAGTGCCTGGAGGCCCCAACCAAGATCAGAACTTTATCATGGTAGGCAGAGTACAAATACATAGGAAGAGAAAGTCCCTTCTATGAAGAGTTCACAACCTATTAAGATGAGGTAGACAAAAAATGGGAGTGGGACAGAGGCACACAGCCAAAGGTCACATAGCAAGTCAGTGGTTGAGCTAAGAGAATAACCCAGGTTTCTTCTTTGAGTGCTGTCCCTGTGGGTGCTCCATTCTAGGTGACGGTGCGTCCCGGCGCCATTGATCGGAGATTTTCAGTAGCAGTGCCTGGTTGGGACGCACGCACTCAGTTGGTATCTCCCGTCTCATTGGAATCTTCCTGAGTGCGTGCGCCCCACACCCTCCTCAGTTCCTTCTCAACCATCCTCGGCCGAAGACGGAACTCGGGGCAGTGCTGCCTTTTCTTCCCTTGTCTCTATAGGAAACAGTAACAAAGAACATAGAAATAATTATTAGTTACATCCCAGTTGTTTCCCTTCTGTAACGGGTCGACTCACCTTGCGGCGCCTCCTGCTGGTGACTCTGGGGAATTAGCTCTTTCCAGCCCTGGAGCGCCCTCTGCAGGCCGGTGATCCCCCTGTTCAGTACTGGCCCCCGTGTCCCTCCCACGACCCCTGTGCCCTTTCACATGGGGTGCTGCCCCCTAGCAGTAACCCCTTTCTCTTAGGGTCTCCCCTCCTCAGGGAACCCTCACCCTCTATCCCCACCTTGCCTCAGTATTGGCTACTGCCAGTCATTGTCTAGCCCACACTCTGGGGCAGACTGCAGTATCAGCCTACTCATCACAGGCAAAGTTGGGTTTGGACCTGCTGCCTTGGCCTACCCCTGGGCTGCCCTCTGCAACCCACAGTACCTGTTGGCCCAATGCTAGGCCGCAGCCTGAGGCTTTCCAGGCTGGAGCTCCCCAGCTCCTCAGTCTTTCCCCAGCCCTGCTTCACTCAGGTATTCAGTCTCTAGCTCCCTGCAGCCAGGCCCTTCTCTCTCTGAAGGCAGAGAGAGACTGTTTGTGCTTCTGGCTTCCCTGGCCTTTTATAAGGCCCTGGGCTCAGTTTGGGGCGTGGCCCCCAGCTGCAGCCACTTCCCCAATCAGCCCAGCCAAAAGCCCCTTCCCAGGGCTGTTTTAAAGCCCCAAAGGGCAGGAGTGGGTAGCCACCCCGCTACACACCTCCCCCCTTAAAACCCCCACCCCAGGGGATCATGGGGCCTTCTGGCCTGTGCGACCCGGAGGTGTCCTGCCAGCCGCGCCTGCTTCTCCTCACTGTCCTTTAATTGGACGGCCAGGGCTTCCCTCTCCTGGCGGGCTTTCTGGAGCTCTGCCTGTGCCGTCTGCTGGGCCCGCTCTGCAGCCTCTAGCCGCGCCCGCAGATCCTGGTCCCCCAGGCAGTCTTCCTGACCCTTCACACTCAGGGTCTGGGTTCCTACAGTCACCTTGTCCACCCCCACCTGGGTCCCGGCCTCTTGCTGGGCCCAGTCCATTTGGGTCTCCTTGTCCATGACCTCCCTGGCGATGGTCTGGGTCTTACCCTTTCGCAGGGTCCCCACCGTCCCAGTTGCGGTCTTCACCACCTCCCCTGGGTGGCCCACTGGCCAGTCAGCCACTCTCTCGGCTGCCTCCAGCTGCGTTGCCCTCCCCACTAGGGGGCAGTCTTTCCTCAGGTGGCCCAGCTCCCGGCAATGCCAACAGGCTCCTCGCCTTGGTGTTGCCCGGGCCTCCTGCTTCTTCCCATTGTCCCTCCCTTGGCCACCCCATCCTGGGTTGCTCTGGGTCGTGTTCCTTGGGGCCAGGCAGTCCTGCCAAAGGTGACCCCGCCTCCCACAGGCCCAACATGCCTGCAGCCGCCTGGGTTCCCTTACCCAGCATGCTGTCCGAGGGACTGGGTGTTGTCCCAATCTGGGGTGAGGCACCCTGCCCCCAACCCCATAGGGACAGTCTCGTTTTATGTGCCCATTCCTGGCACAGACATAACATCTGCTCTAGGCCTCCTGGCCCTAGAGCCAGGCTCCTTCCTTGGTCCTTGGTGGTTCCTCCTGAACACCTGCCGTAGGAGCTTCCGCAAGACCCGCTGTTCCTCCACCAGCTGGGCCATCTGTCCTTGGAGGGCCCATTGCGCCTCCCGCAGTCCCTGTGGGTTATCAGTCCCCTTCCAATGGGGTGCTGACTCCAAACCCCACCCATGGACAATGCCTGGAGTCTCCACAAAGAAGCCCCCGGTGTAACAGGGATCCATCACCCCCTGCCTCAGTTTCTCCACCATCTCTCAAGTCTCTGCTTCTGGGCAACTGTCCCACAGTCCTTGCCCTGGCCCCTTGTATCACGGGCAGGCCGCTATGCCCGCATTCTCCACCACGTGTAATGGGTCGACTCACCCCTGCGGCGCCTCCTGCTGGTGACTCTGGGGAATTAGCTCTTTCCAGCCCTGGAGCGCCCTCTGCAGGCCGGTGATCCCCCTGTTTAGTACTGGCCCCCGTGTCCCTCCCAGGACCCCAGTGCCCTTTCACATGGGGTGCTGCCCCCTAGCAGTAACCCCTTTCTCTTAGGGTCTCCCCTCCTCAGGGAACCCTCACCCTCTATCCCCACCTTGCCTCAGTATTGGCTACTGCCAGTCATTGTCTAGCCCCACACTCTGGGGCAGACTGCAGTATCAGCCTACTCATCACAGGCAAAGTTGGGTTTGGACCTGCTGCCTTGGCCTACCCCTGGGCTGCCCTCTGCAGCCCCTAGTACCTGTTAGCCCAATGCTAGGCCGCAGCCTGAGGCTTTCCAGGCTGGAGCTCCCCAGCTCCTCAGCCTTTCCCCAGCCCTGCTTCACTCAGGTATTCAGTCTCTAGCTCCCTGCAGCCAGGCCCTTCTCTCTCTGAAGGCAGAGAGAGACTGTTTGTGCTTCTGGCTTTCCTGGCCTTTTATAAGGCCCTGGGCTCAGTTTGGGGCATGGCCCCCAGCTGCAGCCACTTCCCCAATCAGCCCAGCCAAAAGCCCCTTCCCAGGGCTGTTTTAAAGCCCCAAAGGGCAGGAGCGGGTAGCCACCCCACTACACCTTCCTTTAGTGTAGTTACATAGTTAGTTACTTAGTTAAAAAAAAAAATCCCTCAGGCTTGTCTCCCGTTGAGACACTCTCCTCAGCCATCTCTAATTCATAATGCCAGGAGCTTCAGGATTCAAAAGGTGTATTTCCTGTCAGGAATCCATGCCACGGACAGATGGGTACTCATACTGTGTGAGGTGCCTCGGGGACACTCACGTCCCTGTGAAGTGCCTCCATTGCGCGAGCCTCAAGTCAAGAGCTCGTCGTGACAGGGATCTGCGGCTCAAAATGCTGATGATGGAAAAATCCTTACAGCTGCTTTCGGAGATGGGAAAGGTTAAATCTGCTCCCACACGCTCCCCAGCCAGATCGGAACCGGTGAGCAGCGTTGCTTCACCCTCCCTGGAGCGGAGACAAGAAGCAGAACAGTCTCACAGGAGAGACTTTAACAAGGGTAGGGGGTCTCCCGCGAGATCCCTACCCTCTGTGCTGACAGCACCAAAGGCAGGTGCCTTAGCTTTTTCTAATGCCTCAGCCGCAGCTCTGACAGAGCGCAGAGGCAGGGACCCGACCTCCCGTGTCAGGAAGGTCCTTGTGGCTCCGGTCCCCTCGGCACTGCAAACAGCCGCGGTGCCGGCAGCGCGCTGCTCCTCAGCACCAAAAATGGCCGCGGTGCCGGCAGCGTGCTCCTCCTCGGCACTGCAAACGGCCGCGGTGCCGGCAGCACGTGCCTCCTGGGCACCACAAACGGCCGCGGTGCTGGCAGCACGCTTCTCCTCGGCACCGCAAACAGCCGCGGTGCCGGGAGCGCGCCGCTCCGCGGCACTGCAAACGGCCGCGGTGCCGGCAGTGCGCTGCTCCTCAGCACCAAAAACGGCCATGATGCCGCCAGCTCAATCCTCCCCTGCAGGGAGAAGAATGTTGGCACCGAGCCTCTCTTCCACCCGGGCACCCGTAGCAGACCCCCTGCAGGGCACTTCCAAGCAGTCTGCAGTACTACTGTCACTTTCACTTTCTCCTGCTAATGAGCTAGAGCAGAGAGCAGGCTCAGCTCATCCCAGGGAGCAGGAGCAACAGTTTCTCACTCAATGTGACCTTTCAGTCTCACTCACCTGAGCCTCACTCTCCGCTCCTAGATACACAGGCTCATTTTTTGAACCGCCGCTCTCTCCACCTGAACTGGTTTTCACTGACGGTGAACTTGATTTACAGCAGCAAGCGGAGTTCTCCCCTCCTGCTTCTCCTCCACGGGCACCTCTTTCACCTCAGGTCACAGCTCAAGGCCACCAGCCTCAGTTTCCCTACTTCGCCCCCCATGGGCGACACCTGGGTTCTCCTACCCTATGCCTTGGCCTCAGTGGTACCCTTGGCAACATCCTCCTACCAATCATCCTCCTTCTGTGCCTCAATCTCCTGCTCCGTCCACTTCTAAGGTGCCTGAGCCCCCTCCTGAGTATGCAAGTTACGCACCATATCCTTAACTCTCCATTAGCTCTGGACGGAGCCCTGCTCCCTCCGCCTCCACGGGCCATGGACGACTGTAAACAATTTCAAGAACTTTTCAGGAGGGTGGCACTCAGTCAAGATATCCCCTTTCAAGAGGTTCAGGAGACGCAACACAGACTCCTCAGAATCCTTCAACTGTCTGCTCAAAAATTGCGCTCCCTATAAACGAAGCACTCCTGGAGCCGTCTGACACTCTCTGGCAAACCCCAGCGTCTTTAGAACCAACTTGCAAAAAGGCCGAACGTAAATACTATGTCCCTGCTAAGGACACTGACTTCCTATTTTTTCATCCACCACCGAACTGGTGTCATGGATGCAGTTGCACAGAGGATGAAACAGTCACAATATCGACCCACCCCACAAGACAAGGACCTTAGACGCCTTGACGTCTTGGGCCGCAAGGCTTATACGTCCTCCACACTACAATTCAGAACTGCAAACTATTCTGCTCCCCTCGCCAGTTACGACTTTGATAATTACAATAAACTTTTGAATTTGCCTCCTACATTCCACAGGATAGGAGAGCAGACTTCAAATCAATCCTGACTGAGGGCCTACTGATTTCCAGAACGGCCCTACAGGCATCTCTAGAAACGGCAGACACAGCAACCCGTACAACTGCAACTGCTGTGGTTATGCGCAGATCCTCATGGCTCTCTGCATCTGGCATCCCCAAAGAACTGCAGACCAAAGTGGAGGATCTCCCTTTTGATAAGGACAAACTTTCTCCTACCCTCCTACCCTTCCCCGTCCCTCTTCAGGGACCCTTCTCACGATCACTTACTTCGCACAGAAGTGGCGCATCTTCTACAACTAGGTGCAGTGGAACCTGTGCCGACGCAAAATCAAGGGACAGGTTTCTACTCCCATTACTTTCTAACTCAGAAAAAGACCGGAGGATGGAGGCCTATACTAGATCTACGCCGACTGAACAAATTCGTGAGGATACAAAGATTCAAGATGGTCACATTGGGCACAATAATACCTGCACTGGATCAAGGGGACTGGTTCACAGCCCTCGACCTACAGCATGCTTACTTTCATATATCAATTCATCCAGCTCACAGACGCTTCCTACGATTCACAATCGGTCATGACCATTTTCAATACAGAGTTCTTCCTTTCGGACCCGCCACAGCACCGAGAGTTTTTTTTCCAAGACTCTAGCTGTGGTCGTGACTCACCTCTGCAGACACGGGGTCACGCTGTTCCCCTATCTGGATGATTGCCTCATCAAGGGCAACTCCTATGGCGAGACACTTCAAGCTACCCGTTTCGCCATCTCCCTCTTTCACAGCCTAGTCCTCCAAATAAACATCCAAAAATCCACCCTGACACCTAAACAACAGATCGAGTTCATCGGAGCTCATCTTGACTCAATCCAGAGCAGGGCCTTGCTCTCATATCACAGATTCCTCGCTATCACGCAGCTCAAACGCACTCTCTCTATTCGTCCCAGGACACAGGCAAGACTCTGCCTACAGCTCCTTGGTCACATGGCAGCCACCACCTTCGTGGTTCACCACGCCAGGCTACACATGTGATGTCTCCAGGGCTGGCTCAATTCCAATTTCAAACCCAACAGACACACCTTAGGGATGCTGCTAACTCCTCCTCCCAATGTTATAGCTTCCCAACATTGGTAAACAAGTCCAGAAAACCTCTGCACAGGGGTTTCCTTCCAGGAATGTTCCCCAACGCTCATGCTCACCACAGACGCTTCCCTGATCGGTTGGGGAGCACACCTAGGGCGGCACAGGGCACAAGGCCGGTGGTCCGCATCAGAGACGCACCTACACATAAATCGCTTAGAGCTCAGAGCAGTGAGGCGAGCATGCCTTCACTTTTTCCCCTCATAAAGAACAAATCTCTTCTGGCCTTAAAAGACAACATAACATGCATGTACTACATAAACAGACAAGGAGGAGCCCGATCACATTCCCTTTGCATGGAAACCATTCAACTATGGAATTGGTGCATACGACATCGAATACAAATCATCGCTTCCTACCTACCAGGCTGCCACAACACTACTGCCGACGCACTCAGCAGGCACTTCTTGACACAACGCGAATGGGAACTGCACCCCGCAGTACTCCAACAGCTCGTCTCACTCTGGGGCACCTCGTCAATAGATCTCTTTGCCTCGACCCAGAATCAAAAGTGTTCCGTTTTGCTCCAGAGCGGGACTTGGGACTGCATCCCTAGGAGATGCATTCCTCATCCCATGGAACAACTCGCTCCTGTACGCCTTCCACCAATCCCTCTGTTACACAGGGTTCCTTGGAAGATTGCGGACGACAAGGCCCGGGTCATCCTTATTGCCCCGGCTTGGCCAAGACAGATGTGGTATTCCTACCTACTCTGCATGTCCTCCCGCCACCCACATGCTCTCCCCCAACAGGCCAGACCACGTTTCCCAGGACAACAAACGGGTTCTTCACCCCCAGCTCCAAAAGCTCCACCTCACAGCCTGGTTCCTTCATGGTTCCAAACCCGTGAACTAGCCTGTTCCAAGCAAGTCCAATATGTCCTCCTGCACAGTAGGAAAGACTCCACTCGTAAAACCTACCTGCAGAAGTGGAAGCGTTTCGCCCTCTGGTGCTCACGTAATCACTTAGCACCCAATAACGTGACCCTCCCTAACATTCTAGACTACCTCCTGAAACTAAAACAGGATGGACTTTCGCTCAGCTCCATCAAAGTGCACCTGGCAGCGCTTACCACCTTCCATGACCTATTAGACGGTTATTCATTCTTTACTCACCCCACCATAAAACGCTTTCTCACAGGCCTGCAAAATCTCTACCCTGAAATTTACTCAACAGCGGCTGCATGGAATCTTAACCTCGTTCTTCATGCTCTCATGAAACCTCCATTTGAGGCCTTGGCTACCTCCTCTCATCTCCATATGTCCATGAAGGTGGCTTTCTTGGTTGCCATAACATCAGCAGGGAGAGTTGGTGAAATGAGCACCCTGATGGCCCACCCTCCCTACACAATCTTCTCCAAAGACAAAGTCACTTTGAGACCACATCCTAAATTTCTTCCTAAGGTGGTATTGACCTTCCACCTCAACCAACCTATATACTTACCTACTTTCTATCCCAAACCTCACAAGACTCCGCAAGAGGCAACCCTGCATACTCTCGACATCAGGCGAGCAATTGCCTTTTATTTAGACAGGACTAAACCATTTCGTAAGTCCCCACGACTCTTTGTTTCCATTACCGAAAGATCAAAAGGTACAGCTATCTCTAAACAACGTCTATCCAAGTGGATCTCTGACTGCATCAGATCCTGTTACCATGCGCAAAATCTTCAACCGCCCAAAGGCATTAGAACTCATTCCACTCGAGCCATGTCGACATCCGTTGCCTTCCTACACAATGTTCCCATTCCTGACATCTGCAAAGCAGCTATGGGGTCATCTGAACACAAGTTTGCAAAACGCTATGATCTCACGCAAGACACCACAGCAGACACCATAGTAGACCATACAGTACTATCTACAGTACTCACTGCTGCATCTCCAAAGTCCCACCAACCATAGTGGGTACTGCTACACATTCACCTAGAGTGGAGCACCCACAGGGACAGCACTCGAAGAAGAAGAGAAAGTTACTCACCTTGCAGTAACTGAGGTTCTTTGAGACGTGTGTTCCTGTGGGTGCTCCACTCCCCGCCCTCCTCCCCTCTACTAGTATGATTCTCCACGGTAGAGAAGGAACCGAGGAGGGTGTGGGGCGCACGCACTCAGGAAGTTTCCAACTAGACGGGAGATACCAACTGAGTGCGTGCGTCCCAACCAGGCACTGCTACTGAAAATCTCCGATTGATGGCGCCGGGACGCACCGTCACCTAGAGTGGAGCACCCACAGGGACACACATCTCGAAGAACCTTAGTTACTGCAAGGTGAGTAACTTTCTCTTCTTGAGTCCTAGTCCAGTGCCCTGTTCACTAGTCCACATTCTCTCTCTGCAGACAAGCCACTAAAGGGGGCGAGAAAAACACTTTGCCTGTGTTTTCTACAACTGTTTGCTAGATAGCAGAGGAATGTTAGGACTCAGAAATCCTGGATTCTATGCATGGTACTGGAGAGGAGTATCATCCAGTGGTTACAAACAGCATAGCCAAGCACATAGGTTTGGCAAGTTTATTTTGAAAGGCACGGTGGCTAATTGCAGACCCAAATCTCATTCATATTAGAAACCTTGGGTGAAATCCTCTTGCTAATGAAGGCGATGAAAAAGCTCCTATTTGACTTCAGTAGAGTCAAGAGATCACCCCTGGGTTACTTTATGCAACTTCTTATTACTCTATCTGTAAAATGGGGAGTCAGTAATATTTGCTTTCCTCCTAAGGTAAAGGTATGAGGTCTCATCCAATAATGAGGGCTCTGAAGTGCACATAATTATTATCACTTCACCTGAGCCAGTGGAGTGTCTCAAGAAGTGAGCTTGCCTAATCTTACTGAAGTCAACTCAATATTCAGCTCAGGATGGTCCACCTGCACCTCACATTAAGCAAAGTAAAAAACACAGTCTTTCAGCTCAAACACAAATATCCAGTCATAGTTAGGTCCAGACCAGACCAGGCTTATTGAGTTAAGAGAGAGGGGAGAAATGATGGATTCTAAATTATCTTTTTCCATTCAGGAAAGAGATCTTGGAGTCATTGTGGATTGTTCTCTGAAAATATCTGCTCAGTATGCAGTGGCACTGAAAAAAGCTAACAATGTTAAGAACCATTAAGAAAGGGATAGATAAAAAGATAGAAAATACCATAATGCCTCTATATAAATCCATGATAAACCCACACTTGGCAGTTCTGGTCATCCTATCTCAAATATATATATATATATATATATATAGAATTGGAAAAGGTATAGAGAAGGGTAACACAAATGTCTAGGGGTATGGAACAGCTTCCATATGAGGCAATATTAAAAAAGGACTGGGACTGTTCATCTTAGAAAAGAGAAGACTAAGGGGGCTATTATAGAGGTCTATAAAACCATGAATCGTGGAGAAAGCGAATAGGGAAATGTTATTTACCCCTTCACACAACACAAGACCCAGGGCTCACCCAATAAAAATAATAGACAGTAGCTTTAAAACAAACATAAGGCATTGCTTTCTCACGCAATGCACAGCACTTGTGGAACTCATTGCCAGAGGATGTTGTGAAGGCCAAAAATATCACATCAGAGTCACTAGTGTTGTTAGTGCTATGCAGTGTTGCTTATGGTGCAGAGTTGTTAGTGCTCCTACTGCTGCTATTCATAGAGCTCCAGTGTTAGTTGCACTAGCAGAAAGTGCAGCGTGGTGATTCATCAGACCTGGATGTTCATAAGGAAAGACTACAGGCTCGGTTCAGCGGTGAAGGCGCTTGGCCAGGTTTATTGACAATAAAGCGCAGTACTAGCACCCTGTCAAACGGGTCACAGGGACACAAACACATTATTGCCTGTGACAAGGTAAATGCTGTCAGGATAACAGGATGCTGTCCCCTTGGCTGATACAAAGATACCCCTCCTATGACTTCTTCTTTTATACCTTAATACAAACAAGTTACATAGAACACTCCAGATGTTCTTAGTTACCACCCTTATAACTTGTACCTGCTAGTTCAAACAAAACATTCTTATCCATTATCCTGTCATCCCATTCTTATCTTATATGGGGTTGGCATTTTCCTGTACAATCTCTTGGGAATTTGTTTAGGTAGTTACTTGAGAACTCTGGGTGTGCTTATACCATCCTCTCTGGTCAGGAATGTGCTTACTTGGTTAGCTGACACCTAGTGTGGTGCTATTCTCCCAAGGCCTACTCTGGTTCACAGCCTTTGGATCACACAGTTAATTGTGCCTAGGACTCCAGCAAGGCCTACAACTGGGTTAAAAAAAGAATTAGATAAGTTCTCAGAGGTTAGGTCCATGGTCAGGTGTCCTTAAACCTCTGACTGCCAGACGATGGGACTGGACAACAGGGGATGGATCACTCAATAACTGCCCTGTTCTGTTCATTCTCTCTGAAGCTTCTGGCACTGGCCATTGTTGGAAGACAGGATACTGGGCTAGATGGACGATTGGTGGGACCCAGTATAGTCATTCTTGTGTTCTAGAGCTTTCCTATCCTGTCCCAGCTTCACCCAGAACTAGCTTTGGAAAAAAGCAGCCACCCTTTTTTTTAATCTTGCCTGCTGGGCCCTGATTGGCTTCTGCCTGTTCCTAGCCGTTCTAGCTGTTGGATGATCAGTACTCTACACACAGCTGATTTGGGATGGCTTTTCTAGGTCACTCCTGGAGGACTAAACCTTTTCCTCCTAAAAGACACCTTCTTCGGGTGGGGCGTACCAAGGCAGCGGGGCCTCCAGCAGAGTATAGCAAACGCTTGGTACATCCCATCCCACGGACATATCACCTCATCAGGAGGTGACAAAGGCCACCAGTGACAGTGTCCTCAGTGGGTAGATATGGGCACAATTGTCTCTGCAGTCAAGCTCAAAATAAAGAGGTTTCTAGCCACTGGTGCCATCTAGGACTCCAGGAACTGTGGGATCCCAGTCTGCAAACTTGCCTGACCTTGGCAAATGGTATCTTACAACCTCATTAATGAGGAGGCACCACACCATCCCCTGCCCTTTGCAAATGCTTTCCTTCCCTAAGAGCATCTCTTCCATCTTGTCTCAATTCAGCCTTAACCTACTCACTCTCATTCAAACTCCTATTGCCTCCAGGCACTGGGAAAATAAGACCCTTCAATTATTTGATTCCACCACATATTTTCTAAGGAACTCTGGAGTTACTTACACTGTACCATCCTTTCAATATTATTACCACCACAGGACGATCTTAACTGAACTAACTAGTATATTACCATTTTGTTCTGTCTTTGCTTAACTGCCATATATCTGGAAATGGAAATGTTCGGCTTTTTCTGTAAATGACAACTGACTAGTAATTTGCTTTCATCCATTTCCATTATTAACATTCTTATCATACTACAGTTCCAGTGCGTCCACCTGTGTTGTTAGGTTTCCTGATGGAGGTGTCTGGAGAACCAGTCTTGACCACACATTCAGAAAGTTGAAGAGGAAATGATTGATTGCAAAGCTGAGTTTCCACTGCAGCTCTTTTTAAAAGGGCAGTCTTTTATGATTCATATGTCATCTTGATTGCATGGAAGCTCTGAGTCTAATATACTTTGACTGGATGCCAGGTCTGAAGTCTTTTCAAAGTACGGTTATTTCTCATTCCTGATTGCAACTCTGGCACCAGAGACAGTGTCTCGTATAAATGAGAAATCATCGGGATTGTTTACTGACATAGATAATTAGCTTCTGGAGGAGACTAATTAGACCAGGCTTGATGTATTCCTCATTAACTGATTTTAAATAAAAATATCATAAAATAAATACACTAAATTATCATGTTGAATGTACCCAGTATACACAATCACTTCTCTTTGGGGTGACTCTTTCACTAATTAACCCATTTGAGTGACAGAAGGAATTCCAAGAAGAGAGATCACTGTCACATTCCAGGGTGCAATCCAGACCACTGAGAGATTGTATTACCACCTGCCCTGCAACCTTTTGTGCTTTGCTATTGTAGCTCGTAAGCTGGGCCACTCACAGAGAGCCAGACAGCATGCAGGTCTGTGTATAGCTACAGGCCTGGGCCAGCAACCCTGACCCCAGCAGTCTGTCAGCAACACACTGACTTTCAGCAGCCTTTGTTACTACTTAACCAGGTGACCCCAACATGCGCCTCGTCCTGCATTTTTCCCAAAATGTGTATTTTTCACTGTCCTGCCCTCTCCTGGCAGTTCAGATATTAAAGGGCAATTGCCCCTATAAGGGTCAATATGCAACAGCCTGCTCTTTTAAGTTGAGTTACCAAATAGCTCCATTGAAACACAACACTGGATTAGTTTTGATTAAAAAATAAACAACGTTTATTTAATTACAAAGAGAAAATTTAAGTGAGTATAAGTCATTAAAGTTGGAATGGTTACAAGAGAAATAAAGATAAAACACTTTCTAGTGCCTAAAACTTAACAAGCTAGACTTGATTCAAGGTAAAATCCTTCCCACATGTTCCCAGCAACATTGCTGTCTGAATTTTCGAGTCAGGATCTCTCACAAAGTCAAAGGCCTGATTCCTTTGTCTTCTTAGGTGAAAAAGAGAGAGTTATGGATAGAGCTGGAATACCTTGGGATGGTTTTGCCCCCTCACTTTTATAGTCCAGTCACTCTTTGAAATGCTTTTTTCCTGAAGGTTCCCTGTAGATACAGTTCTTTCCAGCTGTGAGGACAGAGACATGGAGTCTCCTGGTTTAAGAAGTTCCATGTTGTTGTTTGTTAAAATGCAGATCAATCTGTTCCTGTCCCCCTTCATTGACAAAGAATGGCCACTTGACAGGTGATTGACAATCAACTTTTCTGACACCTGGCTAGAGGGGTCACCTTGTTCCTTGTCCTTGAGAAACAGGTTGTCTGGTACCAGACTTGTCTGGTAAACATGTTTCAGTCATAATTTCAGCTTATTCTCATAACTTTACACATAATGTTGCTATACACATTTCCCCATGATATTATTGACCAGAGAGTTATTAGTTTTCAAATGATACCTCACAAGGCATGCTCTCCTGTTCTGATCTTGCTTCCCATTACCATCTTCTACCCCTTTCTTTCTACCTCTTTCTATCCCCCTTTCCTTCTACCCCTTCTCACTTCTGAAATTAAAAAAACCACCACCACCTCTGTAATGGAATGATAAACTGTATTATACTGTTCAGCCACCAGGTGGCACTGTGTGTAACATACCTTGCTTGAGAATAGATCCACCATGCCAGAGGAGTGCATTAAAGGATCTTATAGTAAATACAGTTCTGATGATTTCAGTTTGTCCACAGCATCAAGATCCATCCTATAAACCATTACAAACCCGAGAAATCAAAAGTTTTGAGACTTTCTTTTTGGTTCTATGGAATGATGTATATACAGGACTACTTGGGTAAGGGCTGGTCACAAATTTTCTAACAAAATACTTACCTATCAGAAAATCAGTTTTCATCAAAGTTGAGAAAAGATAGATTTTGACAGGGTTTTCTGCCGAGGAAAATATAAACAACATGTTTTGGGTTGAGCTGACAATCTGCATCCGTCTGAGTTGTGGCTCAACCACAGGGAGAGACAGCAGTGCACCGTCGAACATGTAGTCTGGCTGGGGAGCAGGACCTACATGAAAGAATGGAGCATGAATGACTCAAAACTACAATTTTCCAGAGGCACCATGGCGGCTATGTTTATATTCAAGAATGCTGAAATTGCTGTGGATCATAAAATGATTATTGGAATCTCCCCTACCATATTTGCCACATGTCCATTCTCCTCACCCATAAATTCCTCTCCCCACATCCATGAGATATGCCTCCTCATATGTTGCCCCCTCCTTCCTCCAGTAATACTTCTTAGAAGGGCACCAAGAACAGAGCTGATAGCTTTGCTGCTCCTGCCATCTTTTTCCTCTTGCTCCAGCCAGGGAGGGTGTAGCAGTGATAAAGTTAGAAGCCTCATAGCCCTGCAGCTCTCAGCTCTTCTCCTTTAAAAGCAGGTGATATGTTGAGCAGAGTAGAACAGCTGAGAACTGCAGGCATCTCAACAGCTCAGCTCCAAGCTTCACTAAGTTTGCTTCTCCCTGTAATACATAGTCGGGGCAGCTACAGGCAGAGGGGGGGTCAGAGAAGCAGTACCTTTGTCAACAATCCCTCATTTGTCTAAGGGATTGCTGAAGAACTCAATTTTTGAGAAACCAGGTATTTGTCAAAGATCAGAGAGCTGTGTTTTTCACTCCAGCGAAGACAAGACCTAAACAGTGCTGCCAACTCACGCAATTTCATCATGAGGCTCATGATATCTGGTATTTTTCTTAAAGCCCCAGCTCCTGGATTCACGTGGTTATGTGCTTATACATTTTTAAAAAGTAGTTTCTAGGTCTCATGGTTGTGGAGGAAAGCTTGAAAATGTGACCAAAGTGCACCCTAAGGGCCCAGAACTAAAAGGCAAATAAAATGAATGAAAATTTTTTTTTTAAAGAATCTCATTTTTTGAGGCCTGACTTATGATTTTTGGATGCTTGGGTTTAGCAATTCAGTAGAATCTCAGTTTTATTAACATTGATCCTGTGAATGACAAGTTATATGAACCATTTTTCTGCCAGAAAAATTATCTTTCTGCTGCTTAATGTGAGTTAAATACTGAGCCATGTTCAAGAGGCTGTACAGGAAAAGACTCAGAGATCTGGCAGCAAAGAGATGCAGTTCTTTCAAACAAAGCAAAATCAGGCTCACTGTATACATTTGTTACCATTCATTATGTATAGCAGTGGTTTTCAAACTTTTTTCTGGCAATCCAGTTGAAGAAAATTGTTGTTGCCCATGACCCAGTGGAGCTGGGGATGAGGGATTTGGGGTGTGGGAGGGGTTCAGGACTGGGGAAGAGGGTTGGGGTGCAGGGGAGGGCTGTGGGGTGGGGCCGGGAATGAGGGGCTCTGGGCTGGGGCAGGGGGTAGAGGTGCAGGAGGGGGTGAGGGCTTTGGGGTGGGGCTGGGGATGAGGGGCTTGGGGTGCAGGAAGGGACTCCGGATTTGAGAGGATCAGGGCTGGGGCAGGGGTTTGGGACGTGGGATTGGGGCGCAGGCTTACCTCAGGTGGCTCCCACTCAGCGGCGCAATGAGGATGCTAAGGCAGGCTTCCTGCCTGTCCTGGCACCGCGGACCATGCTGTGCCCCAGAAGTGGCCAGCCGCAGGTCTGACTCCTAGGTGGAGGTGCGCAAGGGGCTCTGTGCAGCTCTTACCTGCAGGAACCAGTCAGTGGGAGTGCGGAGCTGGACCTGCTGCTGGCTGCTTTTGGGGCACAGCATGGTGTCAGAACAGGTAGGGACTAGCCTGCCTTAGCCTGGAAGCATTGCCAATGGGACTTTTAACGGCCTGGTTGGCAGTGCTGACCAGAGCCACCATGACACAATGCCTTATATTTGGTAGGGCCCTATACATCAGTGGTTTTCAAACTGCGGGTTGGGCCCTACCAAACTCATAGCCATGAAAAATGCATCACGGACCATGAAGTCTGGTCTTTTGTGTGCTTTTACCCTCTACTACATAGATTTCATAGGGGAGATCAGCGTTTCGCAAATTGCGGGACCTGACCCAAAAATGAGTTGTGGGGAATTGCAAGGTTATTTTAGGGGAGTCACGGTATTGCCACCCTTACTTCTGTGCTGCCTTCAGAGCTGGGCGGCCAGAGAGCAGCAGCTGCTGATGGAGAGCCCAGCTCTACAGGCAGCAGCCTAGAAGTAAGGGTGGCAATATCATACCATGCCACCCTTACATCTGCACTGCTGCTGGTGGTGGCTCTGCCATCAGAGCTGGGCTCCCTGCCAGCAGCCGCTGCTGCAGCACAAAAGTAAGGGTAGCAATACCATAACCTCCCCCAACACACACACACACACAACTCTTCTCTGGGTCAGGACCCCTACAATTACAAAACCATGAAACTGACCAAAACAGACTGTGAATTTGGTAGGGCCCTAATTACGTACACTTGTCATTGAACAATGAATACATTTATGCACTGTAATTTTGAGATGTTCAATTTTAATAATATTTTGTTGTATGAAATCCCCAATCCCCCATTAGTCCATAAAATATGGGTTCTTCAGTACTGCCTAGAGAATACTGGGATGGGGAGGAAGGAGTAAATTTATGTGCCCCCCAGAACCCTGGAGAGTCCTTTTACCTGCCCCCTACCACACACACTTTCAGGGACCCACTAAAAGGGGCCATGGAAGCAGGGAAAGGAGCAGAACTGCTAGGTGCCCTGACCCTAGCTTCTAACTCTAACCTGGAGGGAGCAAGGGTAGGGGAGACTAGCTAGGGGAAAGGGGTAGAAGATGGTAATGGGAAGCAAGATCAGAACAGGAGCACGTGCCTCAGACTTTCCTGTCCCTTCCACTCCCCTCTCCCAAAGAGTTTCTGGACTCACTGAGCCTGACTGCCTCTGGTTCCCAGTCACCCACCAGTCACAGCCACTGAAGAGGCAAGAGCACAACTTGACTCGTGAATGGAAGATCACAGCCAAGCTTGGCTGTAATACACTGGAAGAATATGAACTTTTGCTTTATATGACATGACAATGTCTTGGTAGTTAAGTTTAGGGTCTAGAAGATGTTTTATGTTTTTATTTTATACGTAATCATTTGTTTCCAGTACTTTGCTTGCTTGTTCTTGGATCACTGTTCTTTGTTATATAAACTTTTACTTCTTTTCACTATAAAGAAATCTAAGTGCTGTGAGGAGTGGTGATCCTGAGGTGTATTGGTCCTTTGGGAATAATGGATCTGTACAAGGTGCAAGAGAGATTTCTTACTGATGAGAAATGTCATAGATGCACATATCTGGTAGATATGCTTTGATTTAGGAGAAGATATGCTGAGCTGAAAGCCATAATTATATACATTTCATAGCTATTGTTCCTGAGTAAGTATGTTAGGAAGCATGCAAGTATCATTAACTCTCATTTTACAGGTGGACTAACAAGATTACTTTTAATTTCAGAACTTGGGAACAGAACCTATGTTTCCAGTACAGCAGACCAAGTCTTTCATCCATTCACTCACCTTACCTTTCTTAATGAACATGCCAAATCTGTGTACTACTGTAACTTCGACAGAGCCCGAACAGTGGCGGGCAGGATTAAACCAGGGACCTCTGGAGCTTAGTGCATGAGTCTCTACAGCATGAGCTAAAAGCCAACTGGCTGTTAGCGAAGGCTGTACAGCAAACTCATTTTATCTTTTTCTTTAAGTGGTCTCAGTGCCACTAGATGGGACAGAACACCACATCCAGAAGTTGTGTGGGTTACACCGTCTGTAACTTTTAGACTACACTTACCTCGAGAATCTGACTAGAACCCAGGATTCCTAAGTCCAAGTGTTCCTCTGCTGTCTAGCAAATAGTTATGAAACACACTGACAAAATGTATGTCTCATCCACCTTCAGTGATTGGTCAATATAGAGGATAGCAACCTCCTAATGCTAACAGTTACTCTGTTAGTTCAAGAGGTAGAGCGCTGTGCTGTGGATCTAATGGTTCCATCTCTGCTAATGATATATCTTGGGTCAAAATGCTTCCACATGACGATGGATTTTTTTTTCCAGTGTGCTCTTTTTAAAATAAAGTAGGCGCTTACTTATGAAAACAAAATTAAAAGAACATTAATGTAGCAAGATCAAGCATATAAAAAAGAGAAAAAATCAGCCCCTTTGTGCATATGCATTATGATACAGTCTTTAATTACATGATCAGATACTATTTTTGCACAGGACCCCTGCCTCATTTTTTAATTTTTTTAATCATCTTCCTCATTCAGTGTGTGATGCCAGACCTTATTATATGTATACACACCATCCATTCATTACTTTTTCAGGATTGTTTATGATGGATATCATAGTGCCCTTACCTATGCCAACCCAGAGGCGGAAAAGATTTATGTTGGTGGCGGTGGACCATCGTTTCTCTTGTGGTCCTGAGAATACAGCAAATATTAGCTGTGCTTTGTTTGATCCTCAGCAACAGTTGAGCTGCTTTTCTTTGCATAGCCCAACCAGACAATTTTTCTTCAGCTGTTCATAATTCATTTCCCCAGTCTGTCTTTTTACTATTCCTTTCCCAAAAAGACCATTGAGACTTTTCTCTGTGCTTTTCTCTTCTTAGGGTACTTGCTTTCACTGCTCTTTGCACTTGTGTAATTCACACTGTTACAGATCCATACACACTGCCACCATAATAACCATCTCTTTCTCCAAGAGTTGTCCATTTGAATGAATGACTCTCCATTGTTAGCCCTGTCACAGAATCAGAGTTTTAGACCAGAAAGGATCATGAGGTCATCTAATCTGACCTTCTGTATATCACAAGACACCAACACTACCTGCACATTAAGCCCAACAACAGAAATGAGACAAAAGTAAAGGAGACCCGCAGGAGACTAGACTATTATGTGTCACAGGCAGGGAATAGGAAGAACTGAGGTGCACCAGTGCTTGAGGCCCCCACAATGGTAGGGTATTAAGTGAGGTATACCCAGATAATCCTGGCAAGTGACTTGCACCCACACACTACGGGGAAGGTGAAAAGCCCCCAACATTACCACCAATATGACTTGGGAGGAAATTTCTTCCCAGCCCCACATATGGTGATCAGTTAGATCCTGAGCATGGGACCAAGAACCAGCCAACCAAGCACCTGAGAAAGTGAATGCTTGGTGCCACCTCAGAGCCCTGGCTAGTGCTGCCCATTATCCCATTTCCAGTTTTGGCCATCCCGAATGCTTCAAAGGAAGGAGATAAAAAACCTCCCAGAATACATTGCAGAGGGTGGGAAGGATCCTTTCCTGACCTCTGTAGTGGCCAGCTGAAACCCTGAAGCATGAGCTTTAGTAACATAAGACATAAACCAGAAGTAAGCCACAGGCCTGTTGAGCCTTCCCCCCATCATCACAAGCAACTCCATCATACAATTGCACTTATAAATGTGTCCCCCTTCTCTCTTAAAACTAAGTTGTTTGCACCCACAGCTCTTATTAGGAGTCTGTTCTAGAGCTGCATCCCTCTAATGGTTAAAAATCTTCTAATTTCCAGCCTGAATTTGTTCATGGCCAGTTTACATCCATTTGTTCTTGTTACAATGTTATCCTTTAACTTAGATAGTCCTTCACCCTTCCTGGTATTTACCCCCCTAATGTGTTTATACAGCATAATCATATCCCCCTCAGCTTTCTTTTTGCTAGACTGAACAAGCCAAGCTCTTCCAGTCTCCTCTCAAGCCTTCCATTCCCCTGATCATCCTAGTAGCTTTTCTTTGCACGTGTTCCAGTTTACTTTTTCTTGAACATGAGTGATCAGAATTGTGCACAGTATTCCAGATGCGGTCTTACCAATGCCTTGTAAATGGCATTAATACGTCTCTACCCCTACTGGAAATGCCTTGCCTAACATTTTAGCATTGCATTTGCCTTTTTCACTGTCACAGGACATTGGTGGCGTATAGTCATCCTGTGATCACCCCACATACCCAGGTCTCTCTCCTCCTGTGTCACTTGCAATTGATGAGTCTCCCAGCTTGTAGCAGAAATTCTTATTATTAGACTATAATATATGGGTTTGTATTTTTGCTATTGAATTTCATCCCATTTCTGTCACTCTAGTCTTCAAAGTCATCCAGATCTTCCTGTGTATTGTTCTGATCTTCCTCTGTATTGGTGATGCTTCCCAACTTGATATCATCAGCACATTTCGTTAGCATACTGCTACTTTTTGTGCCCAGGTCATTAATAAAAATATTGAATAAGATGGGTCCCAAGACCCATCCTTGAGGAACTCCACTAGTAACCTCCCTCCAGTCTGATAGTTCATCTTTCAGCACAACCTGTTGCTTTCACCCCTTTTGTCAATTCCTTATCCACCTTACAATGTCTGTACTGATCCACATCTTCTCTAATTTAACTAATAATTTCCTATGTGGTATCATATCAAACACTTTCATCATCATCGTCATCATCATCATCATCATCACTCCCATAACCGCATTGGTCATTGGGGCACCATCATTGATGAGCAATCAACCAATTGTCTCCACCCCTGATAATTGTGTGTTGGTGCTTGAGTCTCTGCGAAGTCCATTCCTGTCCATTCTTTTATGTTGTCAGTCCATCTCTTCTTCTGTCTACCTCTTCTCTTTCCCTGTTCTGTCCCTTGGAGGATGATCTTGGATAGACCAGATGATCTTGTTACATGGCTGTACCACATCTGCTAGTGCTTCTTCATGGTTGTCAGGAGGTCTTTATATGACCCAGCGCGCATTGGCTGATGATGTTGCGGACTTCTTCATTAGTGACATGGTCGAAGTAGGAGATGCCCAGGATTTTACAGAAGTATCTCATCTCTACTACCTGTATTTTCTGTTCAAGTTCTGCCATAAGGGTCCATGTCTCGCACGCATACAGAAAAATGGAGGTTACCAATGCATGCAGCAGTTTCAGTTTGACTTCCAGGGAGATGTTCTTATCCCTCCAAATTGGCTTTAGCTTTGCCACTGCTGCTGTTGTTTGCACAGTTCTTGCCCGAATTTCTGCCTTGGATCCTTCATCAGTGATGATTGCCCCCCAGATACTTGAACTGTTTCACTGTCTTCTGCTCATGTCCACTGACAGTGGTATGTGAGCTGATCCATCACGTTTGTTTGTCATCAGCTTGGTTTTCTCTGCACTGATTTCCATGCCATATTTTGCAGAGGTTTCATCCAATCATTTCACAAGGTTGGCAAGTTCATCTTCGCTGCCTGCCAGGCCACCAATGTCATCAGCAAACTGAAGATTTGAGATTGTTCGCCCCCCAATGCTGACTGTGCATATGTGATCTTCTAGGGCATCAGTAATTATCGCTCCAAGTAGATGTTGAATAGTATGGGCGAAAGAAGGCAGCCTTGCCGGATTCCAACAGTAGTGTGAAACCACTCTCCTGTTGTGCCATTGACAAAAACTGCACTGCTGGCCTTGGCATGCAGATGTTTAATGGTAAGAATAAGCTTACGACCAACATTATACTTCTTCATGGTTACCCAGAGAGCTTCATGCCATACTCTGTCAAATGCCTTCTTGAAGCCAACAAAGACGTGGGAGATGTCCTACTGGTGTTGTAAGTACTGCTTGTGGATTCAGTCTGTTCAATATGACTTTCAACATCACTTTGCTGGGATGGCTAATTAAGCTTATGGTCTGATAATTTTGACACAATTGCAGGTTGCCTTTCTTTGGCAGAGTGATTATTAGTGACTGTGTCCACATGGAGGGCCACTCACTGGTCTGCCAGATCTTGTTGCAGACCTTGGTGAGTACATCTATTACTATTTCTCCTCCGAATTTCATCAATTTGGCTGGAATGTTGTCAATACTTGTAGCCTTTCCGTTCTTGAGTGATTTCACAGCAGTCTCCACTTCTTCACATAGTATTGGAAAGTGATCCTCCTCTGTTGAATCTGGGCTGTCTAAGATACTAGGATCTTCATTTGTCTGGTGGTTGTATAGATCAGAGCAGTAGTTTGTCCACCTATTGATGATGTCCCTTTCTTCTATAAGACTGTTCCCCTCTTTGTCTTGAATTGCGTTAGCTTTGGTCCATCTTTCCTTTGTCAGATCTTTTACAACCTGGAAGTCTCGTTTGCTATTTTTATTATTGATACACTCTTCAATTTTAGAGCATTGTTTTTCAATCCATATCTCCTTGGCCACCTTCATTCCTTTCTTGATCTTTCTGCCAATCGCTCTGAATTTATCAGCTCCCTCAGTGCTGTTCTTGTCTCTCTTAAGTTCTCTTCTAATGTCACACAGTTGTAATATTTCATTTGTGACCCATGGTTTTGTCTTCTTACGATTTTTCCCAAGGATGTCCATTGCTGCCTCATTCATTACAGCGTTGAAATTGTTGGCCATTGTTTCTATGTCTTCCTCTAGAGCAAGCAGCAGGGCAAATTTTCCACCGACCATTGCTTGGAATTACTCTGCAATGTTTCAGTGTCTGAGTCTTTCTAAGTCAAACTTGGTTCTGGTGAGCTTTGGCCTGATGATTTTCCTTAGCCGCAGTCAAAAATTTAGCATCACAAGGTCATGATCACTTCCCATATCAGCACTGGGGAAACTCCTTGTTTTAGCTCTGTTAATCCCAGAATGAAATCGATTTTGCGCCATGATATAGTTGATCTGGCTGTGATGTAGACCATTAGGTGTGTGCCATGTTGATCATCTGGATGCTTTATGTGCTCCTAATGTGTTTGAAAGAACCAGATTGTTATAGCTGGCAAACTCCAAAAGGCTCAATCCTCTCTCATTGGTTACCGCATTACAGAAAGGGCCACAATAATCTTGCCAATCTGCCTGTGTGTCAGTACCCACTTTAGCATTCCAATCTCCTTGTACAATCAAGATATCTTTCTTGTGTACCTTATCAATGATGTCTTGGAGCTGATTGTAAAAATCTTAAATTTGCTTATTGTCATAATCTGTTGTAGGGGTGTAGACTTGTGCCACTGTGATATTAAATGGTACTGCCTTTAGATGGATGGAAATAAGCCTGCTGGACATTGGGCGGCATCCTAATACTAAATTCTTGATATCTTTATGCACAGAAAATCCTATGCAATTTACATGTTTGTCCTCTCCACTGTAATAGAGTACATGGCCTTCTTCTGTTAGTACCTCTCCAAAGTTCTTCTGTCTGACCTCAGAGATTCCTAGAAGGTGCCAGGTGTATTGTTCCATTTCATACATGAATTCTTTCAACTTCCTTATTTGTCTCAATGTCCTTACATTCCATGTGGCTTTGGTGATGTTATATCTTCCACAGACCCTCTTTATAGACTTTATTGGGGTTACACCAGTAGTATACTTGTCACGTCTGCCCTGGTGGGAGATGGATGGCATGGTCATTATTAACCCGGGCTGCGATCAATCCGGTATGGACATCGTTGACTTCTTCATCATATGGTGTGGCTTGGGCAAATTTCTAACCTGGCAGAGCCCATCCCCCTCCAGGCAGCCCCCTTTTAGTTGCCTCTTATGACATGCAGGAGGAACAGTGGGCCTGTTCTGTCCCCGGACCCACAGGGGACATCAAACACTTTACTGAAGTCCAAATACATTGGATCTACTGACTTCCCTTATCTAAAAAAATCAGTTATTTTCTCAAAGAAGGAAATCTAGTTAGTCTGGCATGATCTGACTTTGCTAAACCCATGTTGCGTTCCATCCCCTTTACCATTTACCTCTGTGAATTTAATTGTTCTTTTCTTCACAATTTGCTCTAAAACCTTGCATGCTACTGAGAACATAAGAACATAAGAATGGCCCTATTTGGTCAGACCAAAGGTCCATCTAGCCCAGTATCCTGTCTTCCGACAGTGGCCAGTGCCAGGTGCCCCAGAGGGAATGAACAAAACAGGTAATCATCAAGTAATCCATCCCCTGTTGCTCATTCCCAGCTTCTGGCGAACAGAGGCTAGGGTCACCATTCCTGCCCATCCTGGCTAATAGCCATTGATGAACCTATCCTCCATGAATTTATCTAGTTCTTTTTTGAACCCTGTTATGGTCTAACAGGTCTGTAATTGCCTGGATCATTTTTTTTCCTTTTCTTAAATATAAGTACAACATTAGCCGTTCTCTAGTCATATGGTACTACCTCCCAGATAGATTTATTAAAAATCCTTGTTCTTGGTCTAGCAATCTCATGTGCCAGTTCTTTCAGTATTCTGGGATGAAATTACCCAGTCCCCCAGTTTGAGCACATTAAGCTCTTTATGTTTTTCTTCAACATCGTGTGGTAATTTCCAGTTATAGACACTCATTTCCATCAACCATACTGTCTTAATGCACATGCTCTATATTATCATTCTTACTGAAAACTGAGGCAAAGTATTCATTTAGTTTTGGGGCCATACCTAGATTATCTTTAATCACCTTCCCATTCACATTGTGTAGCGGCCCAACCTCATCCTTCCTTATTCCCTTTTTATTTATGTAACTAAGGCTATGTCTACACTACACACCTTACAGCAACACCGCTGTACTGCTGCAGCTTCACCACTGTAAGGTCTCCTGTGTAGCTGCTCTATGCCGACATAATTAAACCACCCCTAATGAGTGGCAGTAGTTATGTCGGGCGAGAGCATCTCCCACCAACATAGCACTGTCCAGACTGGCGCTTCTGTCAGTGTAACTTATGTCAGTCAGAGGGGTGTTTTTTCCACACCCCTGACCAATAAAAGTTTGCCGACAAAAGTGCTAGCGTCGACATAGCCTAAAAAACCCTCATTATTCATTTTAATTTCCTTGGCAAGAGCTTCTGTCACCTCCTGTGGGTTTTAGCTTAATAATATGAAGGTAAAAGACAGCAGAGAAGGAAAACAAACCCCACACTGAAAGTAAAACTCGTAGTCTGACACAGGTACACAGGAGCAGCTCCAGGCACCAGCACGCCAAGCGTGTGCTTGGGGCGGCAAGCCACTGGGGGCGCTCTGCCAGTCCCCGCGAGGGAGGCCGGCAGGCTGCCTTCGGCGGCATGCCTGTGGAGGGTCCGCTGGTCCCAAAGGCAGCCTGCCTGCCGTGCTTGGGGTGGCAAAATGCCTAGAGCCGCCCCTGCAGGTACACATGGAGAGTCCCCAATATAAAACAGCATGCATTATGTATGTAGATTCTCCATATTCTCACAGGTATTCTCTGATGTCCTTACCGTGCTGTCTGTGGGTACATGTGAACATGCATCTGAATGTGATGAATGTGACTTCTGAGGATAAGCAGCCCTTGAAATGAAAATCATCACAGTAAGGATCACTGTGTATGTACTTAAGGAAACCCAGCGTTCATTGATGTTGGATTCTAATAGATATGCAAGAAAGCACAGCTAACAATGTAGTGAACAGTGCATGCCTTGCTCAGTTACCCAACTCCAGTTGAACTATACCTGAGATAATGGAACAAGGCTTGCACTGTATACTGCAAAGGAAAGTAGTTACCAATTTAACTGTGAAAGAATATGAATATGAGTATTTATCTTGGCACATTTTGAAGGTTCTGTAAGTTATTATTTCATGATGAATAATAAAAATGTCCTTGAAAGTACAGATTCCCTATAGGTTTGAACAATTTATATAGCTACATGTTCCAATTATATCCCTGCTATTGAATCTGAGAGTATACGTTCTTATCTATTTAAAACAGCAACAACAACAAACAATGAAAAGATTAAGTTCTGTGTAATGGAGCCAAAACATTCCTTACATTAAATCTGTGACATGGAAGGGTCAGCTTTACTCTGTAAGTGACACAGAATGAGGAATACTGAACATGCACAGTAGGAAAACTGTAAAGCCTGCTGTGGGACAGATTCCAAGAAAATGAAATAAAAGGTTTGAGGGGAAATAGCTGCTGAACTGGATTAAAATAATGACGGTTTGAAACTGGTAGGGGCTTAAACAAAATGTAGAATTTTGTCCTGGATAAATCCAAGGTGGTACTGTATTTAAATCCCCAACATTTTATTCTCTTTTTCTCTGTTATAGATCACACATCCGTGGGCGGGCTGGGAGACAGTTTTTATGAATACTTATTGAAAGCCTGGCTGATGTCAGACAAAATGGACACGGAGGCAAGGAAAATGTACGACGATGCTATTGAGGTGATTATAATCTGCTGAGTTTTTCTATGTAATGGATAAAAATAGTGCCATTGAAAAAATCACTTTTGATAACTGGGAAGCACACGACTTTACCTGTTTTATTAAGTCTACTTGGAAAACAATTTGGTTGTTTTTAAGGCTCCAAGAATACAACAGAAACCTTTCCTTTTGTGTAGTTTAAGAAAAAAGATTTCAGTGGAATCTATTTAGTGCAGATTATCGTACAAAAAAATATCAACTCCTTCAAAATGATTAGCTACAGAAAATCAAGGTGAAGTTTAATTGGGACTGGCCCTACAACTCTATATGTGCAAAATTCCCCATGACATCATGGATAGTCTTCTTGCCAGTTAAGTGTATGTAATGACACTAGGAATTGGGGTCCTGAATTTTTTATTCCTTAAATTATTTTTGAACGCATTTGGATGTTATACAAAATATTTACTTAGTAATTGTGTAGATGGTACAAACCAATGTCCCCCCACGGTGACTCGCTTTGCAGTGTTTTTCATGCTACCTTGTTAAGTGATCTTGTCTGATCTTAATGTTGAGTGGTGTCAGCATAGTAACTATGCTTCTAGTAACTATGCTTCTAGTAACTATGGGTCATGCAAGGTGCACTCCTAGGATGATCTGTGGCTTAATTTTTTCCTTCCAGATCAGACTGGGGGAGAATGGGACTCCTTGTCAAGAGTCAGGAGGCTAATTATAAGGTTTTTTTCTTTAAAATGTTTTAAATGTTTAGGCCATTCACCTTGATGAGTATGATCACCAATTAAATATAGTACTAGAATATAGATTTTCATACATAGTTGGATAATCTTTGAAACATCTCTGTAGGCAGACACAGTATTATTCCAGGCATACTACTAATGCAGTAGTTCCCAAGCTTTTTACTTTGCGGTGTGGGGCCAGCAGCCGGGGCTCCAGGTGCACAGCTGGCAGCCAGGGTCCCGGGTGCAGGGCCAGCAGCTGGAGTCGGGACCAGGAGCGGAACTGGGTGGCCCGGTGGGAGCTGGCTCGGTGGGAGCTGGCCCAGGCTCCAGCTGGACCCCCCCCTCTGTGCCTCCTTAAGGGGCGCCCCATAGTTTGGGGACCTCTGTACTAATGCTATGATACACTGTTCATGTGATTATACTCTTGTGGTTTCAAACACAATCTTCTTTGTTAAATGTTGACCCTAATTTGGCCCACACAATCCCCCATCCTATAAATATGACCTATATTCTTGATTCCTAGATGGTCTGAAGTAATTAGGATGAAATTCAATAAGGACAAATGCAAAGTATTCCATTTAGGGAGGAACTATCAGTTGCACACATACAAAATGGGAAATGACTGCCTAGGAAGGAGTACTGTGGAAAGGGATCTGGGGGTCATAGTAGACCATAAGCTAAATATGAGTCAACAGTGTAACAGTGTTGCAAAAAAAGCAAACATCATTCTGGGATGTATTAGCAGGAATGTTGTAAGCAAGACACGAGAAGTAATTCTTCCACTCTACTCCATGCTGATTAGGCCTCAGCTGGAGTATTGTGTCCAGTTCTGGGCACCACATTTCAGGAACGATGTGGACAAATTGGAGAAAGTCCAGAGAAGAGCAACAAAAAAGATTAAAGGTCTAGAAAACATGACCTATGAGGGAAGACTGAAAAAATTGGGTTTGTTTAGTCTGGAAAAGAGAAGACTAAGAAGGGACATGATAACAGTCTTCAAGTACATAAAAGGTTGTTAAAGGAGGAGGGAGAAAAATTGTTCTTCTTAACCTCTGAGGATAGTACAAGAAGCAATGGGCTTAAATTGCAGCAAGGGAGGTTTAGGTTGGACATTAGGAAAAACTTCCTAACCATTAGGGTGGTTAAGCACTGGAATAAATTGCCTAGGGAGGTTGTGGAATCTCCATCATTCGAGATTTTTAAGAACAGGTTAGACAAACACCTGCCAGGAATGGTCTAGATCAGAGGTTCTCAAACTGTGGTCTGTGGACCAAACTCCATTCAGGTGGTTCACGGATAGTTCCCTCTAAGGTATGCGTCTGGGTGGCCACACACGAGAGAATGAAGGGCCACCTACTTCATTAGTGGAGCCATGTAGACATGGCTCCACTAATTAGGTGCCTGGACCCTGGAGAAGACACACACGTAAGGTGAGGTGGTGGACTTGGGGGGAATAGTGGGCAGTGGGGTGAGAAGAGGGGGTGGGGGAATTTGGGACGTGCAGGGCTGCGGCAGCCAGAGAAAGAGGTGACTTTCCCCAGCTGTGGCTGTGGCTGCCAGGGAGAGACCTCCCACTCCTTCCCAGCCCCAGCTTGGGGGCTGCTGCGGTGTGGGATAGAGGGCACATCCATCACATTAGAAAGGTAAGACTACTGATATGAAAATACGAGTTGTGTGCTTTTATTTGTAGCACCAAAAAAACCGTTTATTATTAAGGTTTTCTTTCATAGAGCGCTTTTATCCAAAGCGCTTTACAGTAGTTAACTAATGGTACAAACAACATTTGGAAATATCATTAAGTGGTCCGCTGAGACCCTCCGCAATTTTCAAGTGGTCCATGAAAATAAAACTTTGAGAACCACTGGTCTAGATAATACTTAGTCCTGTCATGAGTGCAGGGGACTGGACTAGATGACCTCCCGAGGTCCCTTCCAGTCTTATGATTCTGTGCATGGCCTTGCATTTAGCTATATTAAAACACATGCTGTTCAAGTAAGCCCAGCTTATTATTTGTTTTACCTGTTCTGTAGAACTGACCTGTCTTTATGATTAACAACTCTGCCAATTTTTGTGTCACCTGAAAACTTTCAGCGGTGATTTTATATTTTCTTCCAGACCATTGATACTGAAAAGCATTGGACCAAGATCTGATCCCTGTGGGATCTGTTGTGTTAATTTTGATGGGATTAAATTAATTCAGAGAGTCACAGGGGTCTACTTCATCCTTTCACTGTACAACTCTAAACATTTAAACATGGTTCTGTTTTTTGAGCACAGAGATCTCAGCCTGCTTACAATGGCAAACACACCACTAAAAATCTTATTAATCTTTTATTAAAGCTACAAAAAAGAAGGAAGTATCAGAGGGGTAGCTGTGTTAGTCTGGATCTGTAAAGCAACAGAGAGTCCTGTGGCACCTTATAGACTAACAGACGTATTGGAGCATAAGCTTTCGTGGGTGAAAGCCCACTTTGTCAGACGCATTATGCTCCAATACATCTGTTAGTCTATAAGGTGCCACAGGACTCTTTGTCACTAAAAAAGAAGGAAAAGCAGTTAAAGCATTTGAAATGTAAAGTAATAAGTAAGGCTTTTATTTTAAGAATGGTCCTTGTTCCCTTTCCCTTTAGATGTAGAAAGTTTTTATAAAGGAAAAAAACCCAGTCTGACAGTCTTTTAGAGGATATTAAAGACAGTAAAAATGTCCTTTTGGGGGAAAGACACAACAAGACGAACACACACAAAAAGAGAGAAAAGAACTGCAAAGATACAAAATGCAGCTTCTGTCTCTGGCACTGACTTTCGCACTTGGAACCTTTCAGCTGAAGAAACACAGGCACAGCACACTGTCTTATCAGCCACTCCAAGGCCTAGAAAACTCATATCAGAATCGGGCTGTTTAAGATACTGCTTTTATTGCCTCTCTGATTACTGGCTCACAGCAATGTTGCAAAAAATGCAGTCTTGGCCAGCTAAGCCAAGTTCTTATTAAACAGAAAGCAAAAAGAGAGGAAAGAGAAGAAATAAGGTGTGGGAAGCAAAAGGACACATACGATAGGAATGACAGCAGGAACCCAAATCTCACATTTCAGGTGATTTAGCTGGGGCCAGTGAAGAGGCTGATATCATGTGGGTTTCGCTCTGGCCCAGTGTGGGCAGGACATCTCTCAGGATCAGAAGGGTGAAAGTCCAATAGTGTCACAGTGGCTCCTGGAGTTCCAAGAGATAGTGGTGGGAGCCATGGTGGTGAAGATTGCTTCTTTTGGTCCACCCAGCCTCCAGAAATGTTGATCCATGAAGTCTTATTTTTAAGGACTCCAAAAGGGAATGATGGGGGAAATAGTTCATCCCCTCATTATTTGGTTCAGCAATTAGACCTAATTTCTGACACTTCAGTTTTGCTTCATTAGCTTCCAATTCCATTCTCCTCTTGTTTACCAGTCCTGATCTTAACACCATCCTTGGGTGGTATCAGTCAACACTTGTTTTGACTAATTCAGTTTTTCTGTCTCCCTTTTGTACTTTTTCCCATACAGTTTTATATAACACTCTGACTTTTAAATTTGTTACTTTGGACAACTTAGAGTACAGGCGTCTGCCTAAGAGGCCCCACTGTAATGCCCCCATTGGATAATGATCTTCCATTTGTAATTGTGTTTTGTGATGGGTCTGTTAGCCAGTTTTTAATCTATTTACTATGTGCTACATTGATTTTATATAATGCTACATTTTTAATCAGAATATCATACGTCAAATGCCTTACTGAAGTCTATTATGTCAACACAGTTACTTTTGTCTAACTTGTGATTTAATTTTAAAAAGATTTGAAATGTTTTTGAAAAGACCTATTTTCTACAAAGCTATGTTGATTTGCATTAGTTTGCTGCTGTCTCTAGCTCTTTACTAATTCCATCCTATCTGAGCCTTTCCATGATTTTGCTTGGAACTGATGTCAGATTAATCTGATCTGTAGTTACCCAGTTCATCCCATTACCCTTTTTAATTTTTGGCACGTTAGTTTTTTTCTGGTCCTTTAGAACTTCCCCAGTATTCCAAGATTTGTTAAAAAGCAACATCAGTAGTTCAGAGAGCACCTCAGCCTCTTTTGATATTTTTGGGTGCAAGTTACTGAAAATGTTTAAAAATGTTTATCAGTTGCTGTTTAGCATCCTCTCTAGTTACTGTTGGAATCAAAAGTATTTCATTATCACTGTGGTCTGTGAATATGTAAACCCCATTTCTTTTTCTTTTTTCATGGAGGTCAGCCAAAAACACTTAAAACTATATCTGTCATTGTACTCCCTATGGTCCCAGTCTTGCCAGTGATTCCATATGGGCAGACCCCTGTGCTTGCATGTTGACACAGGGAAGTTAAGGTGGGTCAAATGTGCATTGGGGTCCACCCATGTGGAAGAGCTTTCAGGATCAGGGCCTATTTTTGTAGTCAGAAATTCTGCTAGACATAGCAGGAATATGTGTGCAAACAAGTGTTCAGTAAGTATAGCTGATTGTTTTCTGTAACTACATTTTGGATGTTTTATTAAATCCATAGAATAGTTAATCAGAGTTGATCTCTAGTGCACGGATGACAGCATATGTTTGTAAGTGTTCTGTGTCTCTGGGCATATCTACATTGCAATGTAAGCCTGGGCTCAGGCTCAAGCCCTAACCCCCCTTCTGTCTATACACAAATCTCTTGGACTCGGGCTCAGACCCAGGGTCCTAGGACCCCATGATGGTAGAGGGTCAAAGCCCAAGTTAAGGTTGGACCCAAGTTTCAAGCCCTATAATTTTACCTTGTAGACGCAGCCTTCCCTCACCCCACAGACTTGGGTTCTTGGAGTCCTCCAACAGTATCCCACAATGCAATGGGATACTCCCTTTTGTACCTTTTCCCATACAGTTTTATATAACACTCTGACTTTTAATTTTGTTACTTTGGACAACTTAGAGTACAGGCGTCTGCCTAAGAGGCCCCACTGTAATGCCCCCATTGGATAATGATCCTCCATTTGACCTTTCTCTTCCAAAAATCACCAGTTAACTCCAGGGAAATTGAAGCAGCCCCCTTGTTCCAGTGCAGCTGCTTAGCGTTTAACCCTTCTATTTTATTCTGAACATTGAGCTGCAAACCCACATTAGGAGAACCTTCAGCATTTGCAATGAATGCCAACTAGAAGAAATCCATTACAAAGTGTGTTACTTCGTGGTCGTGAGAGCACAGCCAGATTTTGGCTATACAGTGGATTTTAGTAAGAGTACCAGGATTGAGCATTCATACCAACAAATAGCCAAGATGATGTCAGCATTGGAAATTTAACGGACCATGACCAATGCAGAGAACAGATTCAGTGGCACAAGACTGAGTACCTGAAAACCAGGGACCACAACTGCATCTCTGGCAAGTCACTGACATCGTGCCGGTTTTATGATGAGTTGACTGGGTGCGGGGCACTGCGCCAAGCACAGAGCCACCAGCGGTGCACAATGACCTGATCAGCTGGGATGGCGTCCTGCTGGCCTGAGAAGCCAGCATGGGAATCGATGGGTACAAGCAGGCACCAAATGTGGCAAATAAAAAGACTTTGCTAACGAAATGGGTCCTAGAGGAGGCTTTGCTGCAGGAGCAGCTGCAGCACATCCTGGGGCCATACTCAGAGGAGCTTTTTGATCCCCCAACCAAAGGAACAGTTCACCGCAGGAGTGGTATCAGAAATGGAAGAGGGCAAAGCTACCTAAAGCCTGGTAAGTTTCTGGCTCCATTTTTGTGTTTATTAATATAGGAACAGGAGGGATTTCTGCTCTAAGAACCAGTGCAAAAGATATAAGCCCTGGGTAGCAGCATGTAATGGCGGATTGCATGACAGCACCTTGGCGTCCCCTCACTCTCCACCCACCATGGGGAATTAAAAAACGAGACTGGGAAACACAAACAGTAAAACAAGCATGTAAAAGAGAATATTTAAGGCACACAATTTTGCTAGTACATTCTAGTTTGTTAGAATGAGAATCTTATATTACATTCCCTGTATGTATGCTGCTTGATACCAGCCCAAGAGTGTAACAAGCGGCCTGTAAAGACTGAACTGTACGGGGGGAGGTTCAAATGTCGTCCATTTTCACATGTAGTCCATTTCTGTTAAATGCAGTCCAGGCTTTCCATGGGTGATGAAATCATTAGTCCCAAATACGACTGGGGTTTGAATTCAGTCCAGAAATTTGCCAGGGGAAAAGGGGATGGCAATGGAATTCTGTGTGTTTGCAGGCAGTCCTAACAGACTGTATCAGAAGCCATGGGGAGGCACTAAACCATTTGGAAGATAATGCCGTATCCTGTTGATTCCCTCATGAATTCTGACCCAATCCCAGGTGCTGATAGGTGCAGACTTTTCCTGTAGCAGGAACTCCAGATAAGTAGTCACATTTCGGAGAAGGGTGTATTTTCCAGGGCCACCTTAGTAGCTCACCAGCCCACTCTACTCGTAGATATGCTGTTCAGCCATCATACATTCATGGGTGCTGGAACAATTTTTATAGTGGGGTCCTGATAATGGAAACCACGTCTTTGGGGTTTGGTATCACTACTTCAAGCCAGAGGGTGCGGCAGCACACCAGCACCCCTAGTTCCAGCACCACTGCATACATTTGAATACTTCAGTGACAGACACATCTGGTTTTTCACCAGCAGCTTGGAATAGCACCTCTCTTTGCCAGTCGGGCACCACAAGAACTGTTATGGCCTCCAGAATGTGCAAAGCCTGAAGTGATAGAGAAGGCTTATGTAGCACAGCCCACCAACCTCCCCCCAAACTCCATTTCACTGAAAAACTTTAAAAAAAAAAGGTGTAATTTTTAATATATCATTCTCTCAGCACTTCTTTCACTGGGATTAACCCGGCTATGTCCAGGGAGCTCTGAAGCAGCCCTCTGCCAATACACTGAAGTTCAGTTTCAAAATTTAACATTTTCTGTCCTTGAAAGTCCAAAACGATTGTTTCTGTGCCTCTGCACTGAGACATTTGAGACAGTAACCCTCAGTGTCTTGTCCTATTGCAGGCCCCTCGACCTCTACAGGCTGCAGTACCTCCACAGCTCGCCCACACCGCAGAAGCCTGGCTCATCAATTGTACCTTCATGAACCATTCCAAGAGGAAGCGTTTCTGGGATGAACTTGTGATTGAAGTTCTGGACAGGGCCAACAAGCAGGTCGAGTACCAAAGGCAAAGGGGTTTGTGGCAAGAGGAAAGACATGCAGGAGGCAAGTGGAGAAGGCTCAGGGTAGCTTTGCGGCTTGAGGACAGGGTAGCGGCACAGGAGCAGGCGCTCACTTCGCATTTCCTGGAACAGGAATGATGATTAAGAGAGGAAGATAGAGCACAACAGAGAGAACTGTCTGAGCAGCTGCTGTCTCTAATGTCTGCAAGAGTCCTGGCTCCTGCTGCACCTGCACCATGGCCCAAATCCTTTCTGCGGTACCCTGGCCTGCATTCCAGGAACAGCTTGGACAACTTCATGGCTGGGTGGCCCATGCAATTGGGCCCTATGAGCAGCTGGACAGGGCAAATGTACCTCATGCAGTCCTCATGCTGAACCCCTGCCCCATGGATGCCTCCACCTTCTTGCTCCGGCACCAAGCGCATGGCAAATGTGGAAGGAAGGGAAAAGGGAAGGAAGGAGTAGGGGGCACGCAATAGTGAGGGAAGCATGTCTTGTACATAGTTTAACTGTTTGCATTTGTTTATGCACTTTGTTCTTGTTTACTTTTAAAGCTTTTGGTGTTGCTAGTGCTTTGGTGTGCTAATGGCAGCTGGCCTGCCAGGCAAGGTTTAATGGTGTACTTTTCCAATACATGTGTAAAGTTTTTATTTTATAAATACATTTTATTGTTATCATACAACACATATAATGTGAATTTCAAATAATAAAGGTAAACATATGGGCAGGGACAACTGGGAGGTTGTATGCAAAACTCATGTCTCAGTACAGCTATAAGCGTCAATCAGTTATTTACATCAAGACATACCGTTCCCCTCCCCCCATTCCGTAAGCAGTCATGTCATTCAAAAGCACAATGCATGGTAATCAACCCCCCTTCCCACACAAACAATCAATGCCTGCCTCCACCAAACAAGCACAGACATAAAGGTACTATTCTCCATGTTCTGTTGGCCCATGCAAGTCCATAATGTGGGAGCAGAAAGCACTTATGATTTCTGTTGCCTGGATGCATCCAGCTTTAGCTGTGATAGGTGCACTTTCTGACGGATTCAGCAGCCTATAGCTGTCATAGGGAAATGGCTCACCTTTGGTTTCAAAAATATTGTGAAGAGCACTGCAAATTACAGTAATGTGGACAGCATTGATGACACTTGGAATGCAAATAGGTCTGCAGACATCTCCAGCCAGAATTCAGTCTGCCAAAAGCACATTCAGCCACTGCTCTACACCTGCTCACAGTGTAATTAAACCTCCCTTTGCCAGGGCCTCTGAGATCAGGGTATGTTTCAAAAGAGAAGACAAAAGCGGTACATGGGGTCCCCCAGAAAAACAATGGGGACAGTAACTCTGTTTATGACAATGTCCTGTGGTGGGAATAGTGTCCCAGGCTCTCTGTGAACATAGACTCCCAGTTGGTGGAAAACCTGGCATCATGAACGTTTCCAGTGCAGCCAACACTGACATTCATAAATCTGCCGTTGTGGTCCATGGGGGCCAGGGTAATGATAGAGTAGTCTTCTTTGTGATTTATGTACTTGTGTATCTTGAGGAGGGCAAACCCAGTGCAGTTTGGAAACCCCATTTTCTCAAAGCCAGCAATTTACTTCAGGAATATCTTTTATGCCTGCCTCCTTAGGGTTCCCCGTATTCCTGATTGCCTCCAAAACCTCCACAGTCGACTTTCCAGCACCAGACTGGATGGCAGTGGTAGCCAGCTTCCAGACAGTTATAGCAAGCTGCTTCTGGACTGGCGTGGCTGCCCTCATCCACGTGTCTTTACCCTGAAGGGTCAGGGCAAGCTGCTCCCAAAGCTCTAGAAATGTAGCTTTCTTCATGCAAAAGCTTTGGACCCACTGCTTGTCATCCCAGGTCTGCGTGATGATGTGATCCCACCAGTCTGTGCTTTTGGCCCTGCTCCAAAGAGCTCATCTATGTAGGGGGCATCAGCAGCTATACTAAGTGTCAGGAGCAGCATCAGCCAGTTCACATGTACCATGTCTGTGTCTTCCTCCTCCTCCTGCTCTGTTATTAGCTCTGTCAGGTGCCTTTTGTGGGTGAGAAAACACCACCGAACTGCCCATCAGTGTCTCATGGAAGCTCTGCCTGCATCCTGATACAGGAGTGAAAGCCCAAACAGAAGAAGTTATTGAAATGGTGACTTCTCCATTTTGCTGGCTTCCATTGTTGGAAGCACACCTACCAAAATTGATGACTTAGAGGATGTTCTGGCAGGCCATTCAAACTTCCTATAACGTGTTGCATGGATGATCAAGTTTTCCCACACATACCACGAACAAAGCAATCACATTTCTGGAGGGTGCTAGGAAGTGTGGAATACAGTTGGTTGAACTCAGGTTTCAACTGTATTGTGGATGTCAGAGCCCTGATTTGAGACCTGGGTTAAAAAATTCTTAACTTAGGGTTGGTAGTTATTGTAGACAAGCCCTGGGTTCTCAAACCCAAGGACCGCTGACTTGACTCCCATTAACCCATGGCTTACACTGCAGTGTAGACATACCCTTTAAAACCAAGTTCCAGCTTCCAATCAACCTACTCTTTTGTAGTTGCTCATAACTTTCTCAACTCTTCCTTTAAGGGTGATGTTTCTAACTTTGGTTTTGGAAAATTTGAGCAAAATCTCTTCATATCATTTTTGAAGTGGAAGGGGTAGAGTACAAAATACACTTTCTTTCCATAGTCCAGTTATTTTTGTGTGTGTTCCCAGAACTTAAAAATGGATGGAGGAAGGAATGTGAAACTTAGTTTGTCTTATAGTTCTCACTGAGAAAGGAAAAACAATCCAACTGATGGTAATTTATATTTAGCATTTTTGTAGCACTTTGTTTTCAAAGCTGTGTACAGACATTAACTAATCCCCACAACACCCCTGTGGTGCAGTGGGTAAAGAAAAATGAGTTCTGTGTTTTCAAAGTTAGAATGTTGGCTTGTCTGCACTGGAACTCTCCAGCTGAGTTCTCAGAGAAAAGTGAAGCTAAGGGTTATTAGAACTGGCACTGTTCTTACTTGCTGCTTAAGAACTAAAGACAAATAAGCCCTTAAGGCCATATTTAGCACTGAGCTGATTTCAGTGTTCAAGATGGCTCAGAAACTGTGACTAAACTAAGAGCTTAGGTGCCTTAATCATTTAAGAGTAAATTGTGGATACTAAAACACATCCTTGAGGAAGGGGCCTGCCTGTAATGAACAATATCTCTGCATTTGTTCCACACACATCGGACATGCAAAATCTGCTCCATCATTAGAATAGAGCAGATTGCTGACCCCTCTATTTTGGCCCAGCTCTGAGGGGTAGTGTAGAGTGCGGAGGACCATGACCCTACTCTCTCTGTACCACCTTCTTGGCATCCTGCTTCCAATCAGGAGAACAGGGGCAAGCAGTGCCTCTACTTCCCAAATCACAGAGGGTTCAGGGACTACTTCCCAAATCAAAGGGCACTTGCATAGTCACACAGACAGCAGATGAGGCATGACCATAAGGACTTCTGACAATCTGGTCCTTAAGCTACTTCAACCTCTTTAAGTGGTTTAGTTTAGGCCTTAACCTTCAAGTAGACTTTAGTCTTTAACTGAGCTTAACTTTGAGTTCACCCATACTTCACTCCCCTAGCTCTCACTGGGTGGGGAAGAGAGCACCATTGCCACCTTTACATTCTCACTTGTGTCTGGCTGTGACACCCTTCTTCTTGCAGAGATTGTGAAGAAGGAAAAGAGAACAGAATCTATTCTGCAGATGTCAACCCCCAGATTTTAAATACCTTCAACAGAGTATCATGTACTTCACAACAGAATGGGAACAAATTCCATGGCAGCAAGTGCTAAAGTCTACCAAAATGCTGATTTATTCTACTGCCAGAAAATACCCTTCGTTCCCATCTTCCCACCCCCATACAAACATCTATCTGGCTCAAAATTGAAATAGTTACTGGTGTAAAATTTCTTGATATTTTTGATGATTATTATTGAAGTTGGGTTTTTTTACTCTCCAGGTTGCCAAATCAGCTCTCGTAATGCTTTCCAGACAGACAGACACATTTTTGCTAGGGAAGGGGAGAGCTTGTAATTGACTTCCTTGGCTCATCTTCTCAGCTCTCAAGGCTGTTGAACTGTACTCCAGGCAGCCTAATCCACCAGCCTACATTTCTGGCTTTCTGGCTACAAGCTGGACTCCAGCTCTGGCTCCTTGACCTCTGCTGCCTGGCTCCATGGAACAGCGCAGGGAATGCGCTTTATAATTGAGTCTACTCCCACTTATGGCAAAAAGCAGCTACAGGCAGATTCCGGCAGAGCAGGAATACAGAAAGCTAAATGTTTGGTGGCAGGTTGCAGCAAAATAGCAAATATCACTGCAAAAATGCTGACTTCTGTAGCATTGTGGGAAAATGACAGATTTTGTGGTTACAAAATCCTGAAGTGTGTGAGGCCCCAGTTGAGATGAATGGGCTGTTCACATCTCTCAGGAGCTATTGTTTCTAGCTAGCTGTGGACTCAGGAAGATATTTTACGTCAGTTACACACAGTTTACAGTTTTGAGGTTTTTCTGCAACCAGAAGGGCTAGAACAATTTTATTTAATGAATGTAGAGAATTTGGAGAACAATTCGGCCGAAAAGGGAGGATTCTGCAGTCACAAAATGACAGAATATATGGGGTTCTGGTTTTAATAAATCAACTATAATAAAAGCTCAAGTATCTTAAATAACCTGGGAAATTAAATACAAACACTAAAAATACCATGTAACCCACATTAACACAGCGTGGGTCTTTGTCCTGCTCTAGTGGCTAGTGCCCATAAAGAAGTTTGTGAGGTTGCTACTGCTGCTAGTTAATGGGTCATAAGCCTTTATTTTCAATAGTAGAGTCATATGGTTTTAAATGAAGAGGTCCTGGGTTCAGTACCTCCAGCTAGCTGTCATAAAATGTATCAGATGTAAATTGTACTTCAGATGTGACTGAGTTAATATTGTTGTTGAACCCTTGATTTTTTGGAATTTCATTACTTTTACATGCTTGATTTCTAAACCATAGAATTACGTTGTGGTTAATTTTTATGTTTGCCATGTTGAATGTGTGTTTAGAGTGTTCATAGATAAATGTGGTAAGAAGGGAAAAATATTCTTGTTTTGAAAATGACGTTAATTTTTTTACACAAGATCTGTGGTCAGAAATATATAGTGTTTAAAGCATAGTAAAAACAGATAGAATCTTGACTGTTTCCAGTATTTAAAGATTATCCCAATCTCCTTGCAGGCGATAGAAAGACATCTTATCAGAAAGTCTAACGGAGGACTGACATACATTGGGGAATGGAAGAATGGGCACCTTGAGAGAAAGATGGGCCACCTCACCTGTTTTGCTGGGGGAATGTTTGCACTTGGAGCAGATGGTTCCAGAGATGATAAAGCTGGACATTATTTGCAACTTGGAGCTGAGATTGCACATACATGTCATGAGTCATACGACAGAACAAGTAAGAGAGATTATCAATTTAATTATTTTAGTTTAACAGGACCCTGCACAGTAGAAATACACAGGAAAGAGAGGTGGTCAGATTATTCAAGAGATTTGTCTTGAATGCATGAGCCTGACCATCCTCTAACTCGCATCATTTTTATGCCAGTGTAACTTTCTTGACTTAATTGGAGTTACTCCCGATTTATGCAGCCAGTGTAAGTGAATGTAGACTCAGACCTTAAGACTTTTATGTTTGGTCATCTATGTCTATCCCTTCTAAATATAGTTTTGCGTGCAGATCATTCAGATGATAAAACTACATTTGAAAGAGCATTGGTACATGGGGTAGTGTTTTATATATCCAACTTAAATTAGTTTTAGCAAAATAATTAATAAATGAGAATGTGCTCTGCAGAAAAACACCAGCCATTTTTATAGTAATAACTGTCAGTCAGCCTCACCCTCTTGAAACGTGAATTAGTGTGTGAAATTGTTACAATTTGAAGTCACATTGGTGAATTGCTGTTTTCCATGGTTCAAAAATCCCATTTGTCATGACAGTGCCCTCCTGCCTCTGGCTAAAATGAACACAGGTGCATTTTTGCTGGCTGTACAAGTTCACAAACAGGTGCAGGTTGTACAGCATTTCCAACAATTTGGTGAAATTGTGAATCAGTTTGAAAATGAAGACAGTGAAATGTTAAAGGCTATTAAATTAAACTTGAAGACTTTGGGGCATTGGGACTCAGTAGCATTATATCATTGAACACTGATGGACACATTTATCAGCCAAGATAGTCCAAATAAAGCTAGCTCTTTCCATGACCCCAGGTCTCTCATTGATAAGGGCAGACTGTCTCTATTTATAGTAAACACCCCAGCAACCAGAAGTTACATAATCCCTGTTGTGTATTCCCTGACCTGTGCCCCCTCAGTATTAAAAGACCAGGCCTTAAAGATGGTGCAGAAATGCGTGTATGGGCCCCAGAACCAGCACTTCATACAATCATTATGTAACTGAGCCTCTGGTTTGCGTTTCATTTGCAGTTATAATTGATTTGTTAAGAGTATGGTGGTCTGTACAGTTTTGGCTGTCCTGAATGATAGCTTGCATTAGAGAACTCACACACTTAATAAAGCACAATCAATTGATCCAGTCAAAGGAATTTTCAGATGGTACCAGCAACCTGGAGACTGGGTCTGTTCTTATTACCAGTATAGTATAGCTGGTAGTTCAAGGTCAAGGCTGGGGGTATTTGCAAATCACTGTACTACAGCTTGCAATGCACTTGCCACTGTTTCCGTCTTTGGGTGAATCTAGAGCTCCATTCCTGGTTAAGTTTAATTTACACAAAACTCATCCAAATCAAAGGAATGGAAAAACATGCTGAAGTAATATTGCATAAGCATTCTTCAGCGTCATTATATTTAACTTCATTAAAAGAATCAGTGATAAAATTCTTTTAAATGTTTGACTTTAAAGGGCAAGCCTTCGCACAGCTTGGGGAGCTGAGGCTCAGTCTGCTGCTTTTATTCTTGATTTCTTTGTGTTTTTGGTTCATTTTAGTGAAAGTTTTCTCTAGAATGAAGATGTCTTGAGTTTATCCCCACATGCCGTCAGCTACTATACATAAGCTATATTGCCAGCAAGGGACACAAGAAAAAAAAAACCTTTCCTACTCCAGCCACAAGGAGGTTGCTGTTCAGTTTTTATCTTTTCATTTGAATTTGTGTCCCCTCAACTTTTTACTGTTGACATCCCCTTCAATGTGGTTATAAGACTCAGACATTTTCACTTCTGATGTACCACCCCACGTTTTTGTGTTTGTCCATTTTTGCGGGGGGTGATGTAGTCAAAGTGGATGCGGAATGAGCATTGTGCAGAAGGAATCATCACGGTAAATGGGAAACAAATTGAGGTGGTTGACAAATATATTTACCTGGGTCAGCAGCTGAGCAGAGACAACTTATTCGAAGGGGAATGCAGTAGGAGGTGAAAGGCGGGGTGGGCAAGTTTCAACAAAATAAAGACATCTCTAACGGATGATGAACTGCCCACGTAGGCGCCGACTTCTGCTCCTGCTGGTGGGTGCTCGATCCCCCTCTGCCCTGCCCCCATTCCAATCCCTTCCCCAAAGTCCCCGCCCCAACTCCAGCCCCTCCCTGCCCCATTCCGCCTCCTTTCCCAAATCCCTGTACAGGCCTTGCCTCTTCCCCACCTCCTCCCCTGAGCATGCCACATTCCCGCTTCTCTCCCCCCGCCCCCCAGAGTGGCCAAACAGCTGTCTGGCAGCGGCCGGGGGGAAGCACTGTGAGGTAGGCAGAGGAGCAGGACGTGGTGTGCTCGGTGGGGGGGAGGAGGAGGAGGTGGTGGGGTAGGGGGAACGGGAGTTTGACTGCCAGTGGTTACGGAGCACCCACTGATTTTTCCCCGTGGGGGTTCCAGCTCTGGAGCACCCATGGAGTAGGCCCCTATGACTGCCCATGAAGAAAAGGAAAGAACTGTTTAACTCCACTGTTCTGCCAGAAATGATATACGGAGCAGAGAGTTGGTTAGCGATGAAAGCGGAGGAAGAAAAATTCACTGTCACCCAGACAGCAATGGAAAGGCAAATGTGTAAGATGTCACTCCATGAATCATATGCCAAATGAGATCAGAAGGCGTACAGAGGTGACCAATGTAGTGCAGGCAATGTATGACACAAAGCGAAGATGGGCGGATAATGTAGTCCGCAGGCAAGACAATAGGTGGACAACCTGCATCAATGACTGGATCCCCAGAGACCACAAGCAACCACTGGGCAGACCAAAAATGCGCTGGGCCGATCCCATGACAAAACTCTTTGGCCAGAAATGGAAAGAACGTGCTCACAACAAAATAGAATGGTGTGGTGTCAACTTGTGTTCATAGAAGGACTGATGAGGACAAGCCGAACAAAGGTGACAACGGTGATGTAGTCCTATTTCCTGGATCAGGAAAGTATTTTGACGGAACACACTGGATTCCATGATATTTAGATCAGGATTTACTGAGGCCATCATCAGTTCTAAAATACCAAGGTCTTCTTGATATGACACGGACAAACCAAAACAGCTTCTGTAAAAGAAGGTTATGCTTCTCTTATCATTGAGCTTTTTGAGTGTGTCAGTAAAATTGTGGATAAAGGAGAAATAGACTTTCAAAAAGCCTTCCTCAAAGTTCCTCACAAATAAGCTATTGAGAAAGCTTTATCTCACCACATGACTACTTAAATTATTGTCATGGATTAGAAACTAGCTAAGAGACAGAAAACAAAGAATACAGATAATTGGTCAAATTTTCATCATGGCAAAAGTGGATGGTGCCCCAGAGATCAGGATTAGTGTTGTTTAATATATTTAAACTCTCTTGGAAAAAAGGTGAATGATGGGTGCCAAATTTACAGGTGATACAAAATAATTCAAGATAGTTAAGGCTAGAAAAGATTGTGAGAAACTCCAGTGGGAATAGGCAACATAGTGGCAGATGAAATTCACTGCTGACAAATGCAAAGTAATGCATGTTGGAAGAAGTAATTTCACCTTATTGGGTTCTAAATGAACGGTAGCAACTCAAGACTGAAAGACCTGGACAACTCAATGAATCTGCTCAATGTGCAGCAGCAGTTAAAAAAGCAAATAAAATGTCAGGCTATATAAGAAAGGGGATAGATAATAATGTTTTAAATAATATTACATAGAAAAAAGCTACAGTAAAAGAATATTTATTTTATAAATTCAAGCACTCAGAACTTGTGAAATACCAGATTTATGGTTGTTTATGCAACCGCAATTCCTCATTCATCCATCCTGTGAACTGAATGATGCAAAGGTCCTAAGGAAAAAATAGCATGTGATTACGTATTTAAAGACCGTATCATAATGCATGTGCAAAGGGGGGTAGAACGAGGTTGTTTGAGCAACCATAAATTTAGCATTTCCTAACTTTCATGTGTTTGACATTGCAACCTAAATAGCGTTCATTTAACATTTTTTGTATTTAATTTCCTGGGTGTTTTAAAGGAAAAAGGTTAAGATAAATTATCCTATGTGCAAGGTAACAACCTCCCCAATAAGTATTAGGGTTTCAATCCTGAGTCTTCCGGATTGCAGCACAAACTGTTGCCACTTGAGTACAGGACTAATTGTTAGTGAGGGCAGGAGGAAGCTGTTATCCCAGAGTGGGGAATGAATTTCTAGGTCCAGGTGCTGTGGTCAGTGGGAGAGCACCTGGCCTGGCCTGGCTCAAATATCTAGCTCTCTCCCACCGTGGGAGTTGGGGGAGCTCTTGCACTATGAAGTACCCCCAGAGGGGGGCATATTAAGGTAATGTGCTGGGTCTGGGCGAGGGAAGCCCAGCCCAACTCTGTTCTTCATCACACCCCTGCTACAGCTGCACTGGCAGCTTCCAGGTATTCTCAGGGCAGCTGCGACTGCTTTGGGGAATGCATGTGAGAGAAGAGAAATCGCATTCTATTCTTTTGACATTTCTCAGCAATGAATGAAATTTTCATAAGAAATTTCCTTTCTGTACCCTGAGGACATTCCCCTGCCAAATATCAAAGGCTGTTACAAACAATGGAGGGGTGAGAATTTCTCAAAGAAATTATGGCAAGAATCCTTTATAATAGAAAGTGTTAGGGAATCTAAAGGGGTGTATGGGTCTCTACCAGCTTCCCCTATAATAATGTCATCATATAAATCACAGGACACCATCATCTGTAATACTGTGTTCAGTTCCTGTCACTCCATCTCATCAAAGATATAAGTAAATAAAGGCAATTTTGATTTGGGCAACAAAAATGGTATGGGGCCTGGAGAAATTTCTATGTGATGAGTGAAAACTTTGGAGGCCAAGCTCTATTGTTACGCTACTGTTAATCCAAAGTAACTCAGTTGACTTTAGTGATGTTACTCCAGATTTATGCCAGTGTGACTTAGGGCATAATATTGTTCTATTTAGTATAGTGAGACTAATAAGGGACATGATAGAGGTACATGAAAAAAATGGTATTGTGAAGAGAGGGTATTTTGACCACTCCTTTTTATCTAATCACATGACACAAGAGGACAGTCAATGAAATTGGAAATGCAACAAACTAAAACCTGATAAATCAACCTGCAGAATGCACTGTCACAAGGATACTATAGAAATTAAGACCTTAGCAAGATTCCAAAAAGGGGTAGACACATATGGATACTGAGAACACCCAGATTTGTATTATATAGGGGTTTTATTTAATAAAGGACATAGACCTTTATGCTTAAGAACATACCCCAGCCATTAACTGACAGAGTTTAGAAACTGTCTGTGGGCTGTTTATTCTACAGTTGTCCATGAAGACGCTTCTTGCACCTTCCCCTGAAGCGTCTGATGATGGCAACTTTCAGAGACTTGGATACTGGATTAGCTGGTTTTATCCATAGAGGTAACTCCTGCATTCCTAATAGCACAAACTGCATAAGTGACTGATTCATGAATATGACTTCAGACAAGGTAGGGCCAAAGAGCAGGTACTGGCCCTGTTCCACGAGTGGCTATAATCAGACAAACAGACAAAGGAAATGTGGGAGAGATGTGATAGTTGTTCTCCTAGGAAATGTAAAATGACACTATATACTGCTGGACTGGTTCTGCAGCTACAAACTACTGAGGGTCTCTTCCTCAGTTTTTATATTAGAGGTTAGAAAGCAACGTTGGTTTCCTGACTCTTTCTTTCCTTTTCACTAGCTATTTAGTTTCTAGGCTAGCTGTAGTTTTATAGTGACAAATATATAAAAATAAAGGACAAAATTAGGACTAAAGTCTCTAGAGTTAGGTTCCTAAATCCATACTTAAGCACATGAATAAGTTCCCTAATTTTAACAGTGTTGAACACCCACAGCTCCCATGGATATCACCTTCACTTGGCTAAAGTCTCTTTAGGAGCCAGTCCTGTTATAGTTTAACTCTGCACTCTTGTGTGTTTCCAAAATCATTCTCTGCCCCCACTGCCTAGAATGAAGCCCCTCAATCTCCTGGATACCTAGATAAAACATCTGGAGTTGATTACTGTGTTAGACTATAGTAAAATATCCATGATGGACCCCCATACCAGACCTTTCTTTGCATGGAAGAAGGATGCTGTCCAACAGGATACTCAGTTTAATTTGTCTTTCCTCCTCTGCCCTGCCTTGAGCAGAAGCAGTGGTTCAAACTCCTGGAAGAGTTCATGAAAGAGGCACTAAAAGTCCAGCCAGATTGACACTGAGACCATCTCATTTATTATAAGAGTGTGCTGTATTCCATGTGCCGCCTTGATTCAAGTGCAGGTAGACAGCACTCCCTGCTCTACTCTTCTTCTGGAAAGCGAAACCACTCCCTTCAGATCCCTGGTCTCAGCTTCAGCGGCCACTGCCGCACCACTCTCTGTATCCTTCCTGCTCAGGTAATGCAGTTTCTATAAGTGAGGCATAGATGGAGCAGTATCAGAGGGGTAGCCGTGTTAGTCTGGATCTGTAAAAGCAGCAAAGAGTCCTGTGGCACCTTATAGACTAACAGATGTTTGGGAGCAGGTTGCCCACCCCTGGCCTAGATGGAAATACAGACTATCTGCGATGATGATTCCTAATTCACCTTCTCAGGCCTTTTCCCATCCTGCCATATTAACTCAATAGAATGTTAAAAATGTTCCTGACCATTTTCTCGTTTCCTTATGTATAGCAAGAACCAATCTGTCTCAGTTTAATTTTACCTTATAACTGAATGTGTTAAAATGCTTATATTCTTAGTGTTTTATTAGTTTCTAAGGGGACTACTATTCTCCTGTCAAGATAAGTAGATTTAACACAGGGATCGAATACATTATTCATTAGAAATATTAGAAGCTTCAACAATAGGAAATATTTATGAGACTATTCAAAGAAAAGCTAGATTTCGTTTCAGATTTTTTTGCATGCTTTGTGTAACTCCCTCCCCAAAGATTGGAAAGGAATAAAGTATTCCTGTTTTCTTTTCTCTTCTCTCTGCAGCATTAAAGCTGGGTCCTGAAGCGTTCAAATTTGATGGTGGCCTAGAGGCAGTGGCAGTGCGGCAGAATGAAAAATATTACATTCTAAGACCAGAGGTGATCGAGACCTATTGGTATATGTGGAGATTTACACATGATCCCAAGTACAGGCACTGGGGCTGGGAAGCAGCACAGGTAACCGCTGATTGGCTTGGTCAATAGAATTATTCTGCTTTGTTCTTCTGTAGCTCTTTTCATCCCAAGCACTTTCCAAACAATAATTTATTAGTCATCACCAGCCTCTGTAAGATAGATTGGTTGTGTTGGTGGTGGTGATTACTATTATCTTTCCTGTATAACAGATGGAGAACTGGATGTATAGATAGGTGATCTGCTCAAGGTTACACAACAAGTGAGTGGCAGAGTTGGCAATAGAGCCCAGTAGCCATGATGCCCAGGCCCTATACTAATCAGTAGAATCCCAGTCCCAGTAAAGGTTTCTCTGAGACAAGCTTTGGAGGCTTTAACCCCCAGTGTTTTCCTGGGCCTCTTTGTGTGAGAGGACACCAAGCTCTTCCTTGAGCTCCTCCCCCAGTTTTCAGGGCAGCTTCTTCACATGCTCTTCAAATATATGTCAGCGTGGATCCCACTGTAGGGGCACATGCATTTTATGCATGTGACTGGATTCTTTTTGCTAGCAGTGTCCTTTGGGGCTGCACTGGCTCCCATACAAGGGCATAAAGGGTGGGCGGCCACGACTCTCCCTCAGTTCCCTCTTACCACCCATGGCAGTGAGATGGAACCTAGCAGTGTCCTATCTGCTAGCAACTCTATCATGGTCTATCTTAATCTAAACTTCTGAAATTCTTCAGACCAATCTTCATCCCTTTACCTTCAACCTTTGGGACTCAATAATCCTTGTCCGGATTGAAATCCTTCAATCAGACCTCCCTGAACAACTTCCATCCTCTAAACAGATCCCACCCCTCATGTATAGGATCATAAAATGGCAGACTCAAAAACAGTGGGCTTCAATCCTACCCATCATAGAAACTAATCCTGCTTAAAGATGGGCACAGCAGGTGCCTTTTCTGCCTAGATGAACCGCACTGTCCAAGCAGGTGCTTTTGTTCTCCACTAAAAACAGAAATTTAAGGAATGTGAAGCTCAAGCTCCACCTCTTAGAATAATCTGTGGGAATGGCATTGTACACAGAAAATCTGGGTTCAAGAACCCCCATACCAGTCAAACCTGTAAACTCAAAGTTTTGTCTCTCTCACCAACAGAAGTTGGTCCTATAAAAGATATAACCTCCCTCACCTTGTCTATATAATAAAATTGTCAAGGTTTTAGAACACAGATCATCGAGATTTCTCTCACTGGCCCTTTTAGCAACTACACATTGCAAACATTTCAAAGTATGACCATTATCCCTATTCCACTATAGCAAAATGGAATCACATAGTAATTGTGTGGCCTAGTGGAAAGACTGTTGAACTGGGACTATTCCTAGCTCTGCCACTGGCCTGCTGAGTGACCTTGGCAAGTCACTTCATCTCTCTGTGCCTTGGTTTCCCATATGAAAAGCGGGGATAATGTTGTAAAGTTCTTTAAGATCTACTGATGAAAAGCACTATATAAAAGCTAGGTCTTTTGATTAGTACCTAGCTGCAATAGCATATCAACTGCAAACCTAGGTGAGAACTACACCTGTCTAAATGACCACTAACTCCTACAAACTAACATTTCTTTTTCGGTTTAAAAAACCTAAGAAATTAAATGGCAAAGTCTTTGTTAATTCAGCGTTAAGGTTGCCTAGTGATAGCCTGTGCCCTTGCAGAATGGTGAGTTCAGCAAAGGTCAAACTTCTGAAAAACAGGAAACAAGACTTAAGTTAAATACCCACACAACCTTAAAACTGCCCTTTTGGAGCAACGCTCTGCAACCGCCATAACAGTACCCAGGGCAAAACCACCGCAGTGCCCTGCTACTGAACATAAGAACGACCATACTGGGACAGACTAATGGTTTATCTAGCCCCGTATCCTGTCTTCTGACAGTGGCCAGTGCCAGATGCTTCACAAGTAGTGAACAGGACAGGGCAATCATCAAGAGATCGTCCCCTGTTGTCCAGGCCCAGCTTCTAACAGTCAGAGGTTTAGGGACACCCAGAGCATGGGGTTGTGTTGCTGGCCATCTTGGGAAACAGCTATTGATGGGTCTATCCTCCAGGAATTTACCTCATTCTTTTTTTAACCCAGTTCTACTTTTGGCCTTCACAATGTCCTCTGGCAATAAGTACCATGGGTTGACTGTGTGTTGTGTGAAGCAGTACTTCTTTGTCTTAGTTCTAAAACTGCTGCCTATTAATTTCATTGGGTGACCCCTGGTTTGTGTATTATGTAAAGGGGTAAATAACACTTCCTTATTCACTTTCTCCACACCATTCATGATTTTATAGACCTCTATCATATCCCCACTTAGTTGTCTCTTTTCCAAGCTGAACAGTTCCAGTCTTTTTAATCTCTCTCCTCATACGGAAGCTGTTCCATACCCCTAATGATTTTTGTTGCCCTTTTCTGTACTTTTTCAAATTATAATATTTTTTTTGAGATGGGATGACCAGAACTGCACACAGTATTCAAGATGTGGGCGTACCAGGGATTTATATGGAGGCAATATGATATTTTCTGTCTTATTATCTATCCCTTTCCTAATGGTTCCTAACATTCTGTTTGCTTTTTTGACATTTGCTGCACACTGAGCAGATGTTTTCAGGGAACTATCACAGTGACTCCCAAGATCTCTTTCTTAAGTGGTAACAGCTAATTTATACCCCCTCATTTTGTATGTATAATTGGGATTGTTTCCCAATGTGCATTATTTTGCATTTATCAACATGGAATTTCATCTGCCATTTAGTTGCCCAGTCTGATACAACCTACACAATTATGTATTGAAGTGATGCCGACAGGAACCTCAAGGTACACATTTACATCCTTCCTTTAATAACACATGAGGGGATTCAGACCCAGATCTCTGCATATCACTGTCACAGCTCTGTGATGCTCCTCTAATTAATTCCCAGATCTCATATCACAATAACTGCCCTTTCAAGTTGCCCCAGACATTCAGTACAGCTACACCTAACGGAGAATGCAGCTGAATGCATGCAGATAATTCTCAGTGGCTATTGTCCACTTGCAGGAGGCAAGGTTAAGTTTATGTAGGCATTTACCTTAACTATGTATTACCTGGTTTTCAGAAGTCTGAATTTTGCTGAACTTGACATTCTGGAAAGTCACAAACTATCACTGGGCAACCTTATTGCTTAATTAATGAATTTTTTTGCCATTTAATGCCTACCGCATAGTCGTCTTGTGTGAATTAATTAGCTAATGTTTGTAACATACTTTGTAAAAGCAAAGTATTGTTTTTAACCTATAGTATTTATGTTGCTATCAGCATTTATAATAGCTGTTGGAAATTAAAATCTGTCAGGAACAGACAGCATGACCTCCAAAAGTCCAGCCTCCAAAAGTCTTCTGTGGCTGCTGTCCTCTTGAATAGAGGTGCTTCCTGAAGAAAGTACAGATGCTGGCATGCATTGTGGCCAGGTGACTATGTTAAAGATAGCACAGTCATGCTGAGACCTGGTGTTCCCCTTCCTCACCCTCTCATCTACCCTCATTTTTAAGAGTCTGAATGAATTAACATTTCTTTATAATAGTCCTAGACTTTTATATGCCACACACTTTGGCTATTTGACTGATACTGCTGGATTTTGTAGTCATAGATATGGACAATTTTAACCTACAGTCCTACAGTTTTAGGGGAAACCACGTAACTTCCCCCGCTATTTTCCCTGATTGCATCTGCAGATATTCACAAACACACATTTCCAGTGGAGAATCTTTTTTGTTTCCAACCCTCCAAGGTTGAGGCATAGATTGTGAGTAGCTCATTTAGTCTGAATTCATTTTCTTTGTGTATAGAGACATCTGTTTCTACACTGCATTTGTTCCCCTGCTTCAACTCCTCTCAGCTTCTGTTGAGCATAACAAACAGAAATTAGAATTAGCAGAAAACCCAGGCCTACAATAGCCTGTAGAGAAAAGACTTATACAGATTAATGGGCCAAATCATAGATAACTGAACTACAGGTAGCTGTGTTCTGTAGTTTGATAATGACAGGCATCTGAAGCCAAACACTTTCTCTGATCTTTGTGCCTTCTCCTTCCCTACACGAGCCTATTCGAATAGCTGATGTCTGCTGAGGAGGCACCACCAAGTCGGCAGGGAAACCCAACTAATCTGTGAATCATTGCAGAGTAATTTCTTTGGGCCTGGTTTTAATGGCTGTTATTCTCATGTGCCATAAGTATGAGGATGTGAGTAGAATAACGAGGCTCATACAAGGGGTGCTTTGAGCAGCTAATGTGTTCTTTGCACTCCTTCTTTCTTCCTTTGTGCTTTTTGCAGCAGTAAGTAGAGAGAGCTAGATGCTGACCTGTGGGCAAGTTTGGGTGACATGCAAGGGTTTGAGGATTTGGGATCCACCCACTCCCACAAAGCCCTGGCTGGGATGATTTAGTTGGGGTTGGTCCTGCCTTGAGCAGGGGATTGGACTAGATGATCTCCTGAGGTCTCTTACAACCCTAATCTTCTATGTTTCTAGGATTCCTCTTTGTATTTGTGTGCTCAGGAACCTGGATTGCACCATTTCAAAGGCCAGGAGCCCTGCTGAGACAGCTCAGACCAGTGCAGCTGGGATCAAAATTCAGTTTAAGTAGGAAAGGAAGAGATCACATGGGAGTCCAAAGGGAGGTGGAGGAGCCTGTACGGGTCAGCAGACAGCCCCCAGTGATGTGTACAATCCCTTGTGCCCCCTCTTAATAACCTTCTGCAGGAGCCCATGACAAACTATCTCAAAGTTTCTAAAACTCCTCCAGCTCTCCTATCTACAAAGTCCAGTGATATGACTGTCCTTCGCCCATTATTTGAACACCATTAGCAGAGTATGTTGCTGTGTACTCTGGTCAGTACTGATCAATCCTTGCTTTGCGTATCTTTTCAAATATTAAAGTGCAAGTAAAATATGCCTCTTCTGTTCTTACTTCCTCTCTACAGGCTATTGACAAATACTGCCGAGTCAGTGGTGGATTTTCGGGGGTCAAGGATGTCTATTCCTCATCTCCTGCATATGACGATGTACAACAGAGCTTTTTCCTTGCTGAAACTCTGAAGTAAGCAAACTTCTCTTTATGCATATTCCCATAAAATAGCCTGGGGCAGTGTCACGTACTGTATGATTACCCAGTGCCTAAAATAATAGATTGGATTAACACTTCAATTTCGAGATCGTCACAGGGTGTTTTCCTCTTTTTGGTTTTTATTTTGGAGTTCCCTGGTTTCCCCATTCCAGTCCAAGAAACCATAGCAAAAGTCCCCCAATGACAGAAGTGTAAGCTTATTATTCTTAAAACCTCAGTTTGATTTCTTGTATCTCTAGTCAGAACACAAACTGCCAGGGAAAAGGAGAGGTTATCACCTCTAAACAAATTCCATTTGTAAGGAGATGATTTAATTTTAGCTGCACTGAATCAACATGTTTTACATGACCAAGTGCCAGGACATTGATCTTGCAGAATCTACTCTGCCTGCATGTTGCAATGAGCAAGATGGGGGACTGTGAATGGGAAAATATGGCATGGTACAAAAATCCACCACACGGTTATTGGATATTTTTTCTGTATTATGTCTGCAGAATGTTTGTTTAGTGGGGTGACTTTTAATTCAAAGCCAGATTCAGCATGTTTTCAAATTTTAGAGATCTTTAAATATTTTTGTTTAGTCAAAATTTGTTAACTAGAAATGGTTCTACTAGGACACACCTAGTCCATCTTCCAGATGGTAATGCAGTCCGTTCTCCAGTATTTCATCCAGTCTGGTTTTAAGTGTCCCAAGTAATGGATCTTCCTCCCACCTTTTTTCCCAAGTAATAACCTAGCAACTACTGTACAAGAACACACCAATGGTACTGAGACGCTGCCATAATGGATGCCATGATAGGAATCTATATAGAGATAACAACGTATTATGGAGGCTTTGCTAACACTCCATAGTTAAGATTGAGTTGAGTTTTGCACTTAAAGCCAGCATCTTTTATATTTATGAAAAATACAGTGTCATCTTGTTAAGTACAGAATGACTATTCAGAGAATTTAAAATTAAATCTCTTAATTGGTTTGATTGGTTAGATCTTAAACGAACAGTATAGAGTCTTCAAACTTCCTATGTAGTTAAAACTCACTGAAATCTTGTGCATTGACTCCACTGAAAAATGTTTAGGATTAATGGACATTGTTTGCCATTATTCTTCATGACTGAAATTTCTCCTTCAGCAGAGGTTGAAGAATAATGTTCTACTCCATAAAATTCCACGGAGAGCTTTAAAAATGTCTGCTACTCCTGTTGTTCTCAATGAGATCGAGGCCACACACTCCCCTTAGAAAGAATGTCCACTCTCTCAGTGTATCTGCTCCTCACAATGCTCCTCTCAGCCTCCCAAGAAGGGACCGTAATCTTCCGTCCAGACAGGTTGGCTTCACACCTGTTGGTAACAATTGGAGGCAGTATGCATTTGGTAACAGGACATCTTAACTGTGTGCAGCCCTTTGGTCTCACTTTTATTAAGAACTAGAGCTTGTAGAATTTTCCTAAATATTGCATTTTTGTCAAAAGTTTTTGTCAAATTCAATTTTCAATGAAAAATTAACAAAAAATATTTAGTAAAACATTCTGGGTTTTCAAACAGCTTTAGAGCTGGTTGGAATTTTTTGATTATCAAAAAATGTTAATGAAATTTTGACATTTTTCAAACCTTTGAAAAAATCCTGAAAAATTTATTAGTGCTTTTTCAACCATTCCTGTCAAGAAAAATGGGAGATGGAGACATCTCCTTTGTCAAGAAAGGCTGAAGAAAAAAATCACAAACTTTCTATTATGAAAAATAATGGCAAAATGACTATTAATCCTAAATATTTGTTTTAAAAAACTAATTGTTCTTCGAGTGATTGCACATGTCCAGTCCACTGTTGAAGTCTGTGCGCCCAGCGCATGGCTGTCAGAAACATTTTCCCTCAGCGGTACTCGTTGGGCAGCTCAAGTGCCCTCTGTGCTGGGTTCTACTGGCTACTCCCTATTTGACCGTCCATGTCACTGACTGATTATTTACATATTGAATCCTTACTCTATTGCTTTTCTCTGCTGGATTTATCTGCTCCAGAATTGAATCATCATAGGTCTCATTTCTTGTTTCATTTACTCACAATATAACTGCTTGTTGTATGTAACCAATTACTTATCATGACCAGTCACTTCTCTCCTATGGCTCTAGCCTACCCTCTTCTATATATTTTCTTTTTCCTCTTGTGCCCTCTTCCTTCCATCTTCTCCCCTTGCTCTTCTCCCCAATCGTTCTCTATGAATTGGACAGTACCACCATTCTCCCTGTCATTCAGCCTTGGTATCATCTTTTAACTCAACACTTTCCTTTTGTCCATATGTCCAAACAATGTCTAAATCTTGCCGCTCCCTCCTGCACAACATCTTTAAAAGCTGATCTCCCTTCTGTGCCCACACTGCCCAAACTCTTGTCCAAGCTCAGATCATCTCACATCTCAGCTACTGCAATCTCCTCCTCCTTTACCCTTAATGTCTGTAGCTTCACTCCCCTCAAATGCTGCTGCTAAAATAATCTTCCTGGCTAATCACTCTGATTGTCACCTCTTCCTCTGGCTGACCCTCTTCTACTACAATCAGACTCCAAACTTCTTGTTGCATCTCACAAAGCTCTTCCCAACCTAGGTCTGTCCTGCCTAGCCAACCTTTTATCTTACCGTAAGGTTAACTCTTGCCTTTCTCATTGATGCCACCCTTGATAGCCCAGTTCCCCATGTCTCTGACAAACACTTCTGTGTTTTCTCCCATGCTGCTCCTTACATGTGGAAAAGTTCCCAGTCAAAATCCATGAAGCCACCATCTGACCCTCCTCCAACTCCCTCCTTAGAAATCATCTCTTCCATAATGGACACACTAAAATACAATCTGATTCTTAGATTCCAAGGCCAGAAGGAACCGTCGTGATCATCTAGTTTGACCTCCTGTCTAACACAGGCCATAGAATTTCCCTGAATTAATTCCAGGTTGAACTAGAGCAGACCTGTTAGAAAAACATCCAGTCTTAATTTAAAGATTTCCATTAATGGAGTTTGTCTAGCTTCAACTTATAGCCATTGGATCTTGTTACACCTTTGTCAGCGAGATTAAAAACCATCTATTGTCAAATTTCTGATCATCATGTAGGTACATATAGTCTGTCATCAAGTCACCCCCTTAACTTTCTCTTTTGGCCACAGCATCTCACTGGGAGCTCATTTTCAACAGATTATCTACCATGACCCCCGCAGGTCTTTTTCAGAGTCACTGCTTCCCTGGATAGAGTTCCCCCATGATAATGGGCAGGTGGCATTATGATTGCTGCTCCTGATTGCCTGAGAATTGCACACATTCTATTATTTGTGTTACCCCATCTCCCCCATCTCACCCTGACCTACTTGTCTCATCCACTGTTGTGTGTTGTCTGTTGGGCTGTAAACTCTTTAGGGTGGGACACTATAATTTTCTATATGTTTGTACAGCTGCTAGAAAAATGGGGGCCTTTCCTGGTTGCTACTACAATATAAATGTTAAATAATAACTCCATATCTAGCACACTTTTTTTGTAAGTGAATAAGGGGAAATGACCAACCATTTATTAATAAAGAAAAACAGAATTTTACTGCCTCAAACTTTTTCTAGTTCCCCAAAGACTTGAGGATGTTTCCATTTGGAGCTGACCTCGGAGGTTGTGCCACACTCTGCCCAGGCCTGTCTCCACACAGCTCCCAAAGGCTCAGCTCTAGTCTTCTGCTCTGGCTTCATAGGCAAATGGGTCATATGAAATCAGCTTCCTAGGAGCCACTGCTCCTCCAGTTGGATCTAATTGAAGCTGCTGCCTCTCCTCAGAGGACTTGAGCTCTTAGGGTCTGTCTGTACAGCAACTGAAGGTGTGATTTGCAGGGCAGGTAGGCAAGCCGAGTATGTATGGAGGTCCCCAGCAGGCTTGTATTGGGGAGGCTAGCCCATTCAGAGCCTGTGCAGCAACATCTTCACTGCTATTGTTACCCCTGTTAGCTAGATTAACGGTAGTGCAGGTATGCCTACCTGTGCTAAAATGACACCTTCATTTGCTGTATAGACATGCCCTTAGAATCAAGAAAATGAGTGTACATGAATCAGTAAAATAAAATTAATGACGAGGAAGAAAACACACACAACAGGCTGATTCTCTCTGCTCTGGAGATGACCTAGGGAAAATGGGACAATATGGCAGTTAAGAGAGATATACAAAATGCATCACATCCTCCTGGGCCTCGCACCTTGCCTCACCTGCTCCTAAGTGATCTCTTGCAGGGTATGCATATTTTCACCTCAATAGCTCCAGCTTTCAATATATTAAAATTTAATTTTAATTATTTCTCAGGTATGTCTCTTGCTGCTAAAACCTGAGAGTATAACTTTATAAGCAAAAACTCTTCTGGTTTGTGGGAGCTCTGTTTCATTTTACCATACCTAAACTCCCAAACAGTGTGATAGGGTCTCCTCAATGGCTGCGGTTTGTAATTAGTCTGTGAATATAGAAATTGGGCAGTGATGAGTTTTCGTAGCTGCCAAGTTTTCTGCCACTTCATGTGACAGTTCATACAAATTCTGTAATGACATATGTTGCATATAATTTGCATATACTGATAAATGTAACATCGTGAACACAGTCTGCCCTGAGCACTGATGACAGTAGGACATGAAGATGCACAAAACATTTTATCTCTGGCAGGGTAGATGCTCAAGGGTGTCTGGGGACATAGCTGGGTGGAAGACTTTGACTGGGTAGATGGATAGAGGGCTGCTGGGGCTACAGGAGGATAGAGTTCATGAGCTGCTGATGCATGGAGCTCTTGAGGCATGGGGATACATGGGGGCAGGTGGGTGCTGTGGGATAGGTAGGTGTTTGAGTAGCTGGTGCAGGGAGGAGTGTAGGGCAGCTGGCTGTTGAGGGTGCAGATACAGGCCAGCCTGGGGCCACTATCAGGCTTCATACCTTGTGCTTTTGCCATCCTTAAACCTCTGTTTTTCTCTTTTGATGTCCAGGTATCTGTATCTGCTTTTCTCCAATGATGACCTCCTGCCTTTAGACAACTGGGTTTTTAACACAGAAGCTCATCCCTTGCCTGTTTTACATTTAGCCAACACCACACTTTCAGGAAATCCTGCTTATCGATAAAAACAGCTCCAGGAAGAGGAGGAGAGACTGCACTCAGCTGTGTTTTGTTTACATGGACCACTTGAGACTTTAGGCTGGAGAGGAGACAGACATTTGGTTAATCTGAGTCGAGACGCAGAGTGAGAAACAACCTCTGCCTCCAAAGCTCTTCAACCTGTAGATAAGTAAACTCTGAAATAATTCCTTTTTATACATGACCAAAACACGCTACTGGGGCATAAGAAGGACAGAGAGAGACCTTGTGTGCTTTGAACCTGAACAGCAGTGTGGAGCGTGTTATTAGATATAGAGTCCAGCAGCCAAAGGAACAACAGGCTTCCTGGCCCGGGGCTGGAGTTTGCTGCTGCTGGCCTTTGCAAGAAACTGCACACTTGTCTCCTACTCAGATGGGGTGTATTCCAGAGACTAAGACATTTTGTTTTTTTCTTTCTATTTTGATGATGGCATGAGCAAAGCAACAACAAAAAAGCAATGTAACTGCACCAGCAGCACCAGGATTTGAATTTTTTTCTGTACCTGTCTGAATTTTCTAATCTGCATCAGTTTGTCGAGACTGGCAGCCATTCCCAGTGCCTCTCAGACCTTTGCCTCCTTTTCATTTACCCCCTTCATAACAAAGTCCAAAGACCTGTGAAGCACAATCACACCTAGAGAACAGTTACCAAGCATTTGTTTTTGTAATTTACTGGCAGCACTGTGCTGTTAGTTCACCACACAAGATATGGGCACAGAGCATGGAAGACACAGCTAAGTGTCCTGTTTCCCTTGGTCACCAATCCTGTCATATGGAAAGGGCACTCTCCCTTATATCAGTCCTTTTCTGCCACTTCCACAAAGATAACAACAAGAGAAATTGCCCATCCTGGTTTATGTGGCAGACTGCGTCACATTCACTGGGACACAGTTCTCTTTAGGTGAGATATAGTAGTTTGTATCATTACATGACATTTGTCCATGCAACCTGTGCTTTTCCTTGACTCTCGCTTTTATTATTTGGACAATGTTCACAAATCCTGCTTTGTAAATCTCAAGTCTTGCCTTGTTTTTTTGAGGTGTATGGCAAGAGACCAAAACTGCCTCAGATTTGGTTTATTAAAACAAGTTTTATCTGGGCCATAAACTGCCCCAATGCAAAGCCAACATGAGATTCTCTCTGGAAACATGGTAAAATCTATTACACACCAATATACCACATAACTCCAGTTAGTAAGGCTGTGTTATCTGCATACATTAGTGGGTCTAGTTATTACATAGTCCTTCCCTGAGTGCAGGGGACTGGACTAGAGGACCTCTCGAGGTCCCTTACAATGCTACACTTCTGTGATTTCCTCTGGACATTGCTGGCTGAAGCAACCCCACTGTTCTGAGTTCAGGCCCAACAGCATGAGTTAATGGGGTAGTGCATTTCAGTCTTCACTTACAGCATAGGTGTCCTGACTCTTGTCTCCTATTACTGAGAATCTCTTCTCATCTGTAGACTAGAATCCTGTGCACTCAGAAATAACGCCGGTTAACATCAGTAGGGTTTGTTTAAAGTGAGTTTAACTTGCTGCTTTAATTTCTAAACATTTCCTTTCTTTCAATTTTTCTGCTAAAGTGGGCAGCTCTGTACCAGGCATCCTATCTCGCTGACAGCTTACTAGAGAAGTGTCTTAAATCAATATTGTATGCATAGACTGGAATCAGATTGTTGGTTACATATTTTAAGTGTTTCCTTTCCAGTCAGTTGGCAATAAAACAACCTTAGGGAAGATGGCTTATTCTATTAAAAGCATATATAAGATTCATGCTATTGGCCTTTGGGTCTGCCTACCATGCCTCAGTGGGTAGAATAGGATATTACGTGTAAGTCATTTATTTCCACACACCTCAGTGCCAAATTTTCAACATGTTTGAGATCTTGAAGGCGTCTCCATTTTGTTTTCTCAAAATACAACAAAAGGGCAAAGTACCCCATCGTGGGCTATATTTATTTAAAGAAACGCTATCTGCAAAAGCAAATCCTCTCTCCCCCCAGCCCCAGCACCTTGAGAGCTAAAAAGGATTCTGCTCACCTCCTTTTTCACTCTTCTTCCTCACAGCTCCCACAATTCTTTCCCCAGGGTGACTGTCCCTCGAGCTGAGAAAGGGCTGGCTGTAGACAGTGCCGGCTCCAGACCCCAGCGCGCCAAGCGCGCACTTGGGGCGGCATCCCAGCGGGAGGGCAGCAGGCGGCTCCGGCGGACCTCCCGCAGGCATGCCTGCGGAAGGTCTGCTGGGACCGCGGCTCCGATAGACCTCCCGCAGACGTGCCTGCGGGAGGTCCACCGGAGCCGCGGGACCGGCGACCGCTAGAGCGCCCCCCCGCGGCACGCCGCTCTGCTTGGGGCGGCGGAAGTCCTAGAGCCGCCCCTGGCTGTAGATTATCTTAAGGTGCTTCTGCCCTCTTCACACCAGCAGGATGAACATGCTTCCTTTACAATAGTCCTGTTGTAGCTATGTCAGTTCACTACAGAGGGAAGTACTATTACTAGGCAGCCAGCCACGAAACACCTTTGTCTTTAATTCCTGTGATATTTTTAATTATGTGAGCCTTTCTGGGCTCTCAGTACTTCATTCCCCTCATGTCGGCTTAAAGAGAGGTATGGGTTTTTTTGCTTTGACTGAGTTTTAAGCCCCTAAAAATGAGCTTTCTATAATGAGAACATTGCCGCAAGAGGAACTCCAGGATGGGATGGAGACAGGAAAGTGCAGCCCACTGAGCGCTACAATGAACTCCATGGCCACCTTCATCTTTTGTGCACAGCAGTGTCCTGCAGAACACTCTGTCCCCCAATATGCAATGTCCCATCTTGGTCTGAGTGACCTGGCTGCAATCTGCTCCATTTTGTATATCTAAAGTGGCATTTAGTTTTTCCATTTTTAGTCCCCAATTCAGCAAAGCACATAAGCCTGTGGCCTTAATGCACAGACCAAGAACCATGCATGGAGACAGAGAATGGTAGAACCACTGACTCCCGTGATGAAAGTCCCACCTTAATGCTAAATTTCCTTTACTCTTTGGCATTAATTTAAAGCAGTGTTTCTCAAACTGGGGTCACTGCTTGTGTAGGGAAAGCCCCTGGCGGGCCGGGCCGATTTGTTTACCTGCCCTGTGCGCAGGTCCAGCCGATCGCAGCTCCCGCTGTCCGCGGTTCGCTGCTCCAGGCCAATGGGAGCTGCTGGAAGCAGCGCGGGCTGAGGGACTTACAGGCCACCGTTTCCAGCAGCCCCCATTGGCCTGCGGTGGCGAACTGTGATCGGCCGGACCTGCGGACGAAGCAGGTAAACAATATAAAGATTAAAAAATCATCCCCTTGTCATGGCAGTTCTGATGTGGTGTACTCTAGGAACAAATGTTAACCAAATGATTGTTGCCTGATTGCAATTTCAGTTTAAGAGGAGGAAGAGGGAGAGCTTGGAAAACACTCAAATGCCAAGAGTTTTTATCTTAATACTAATTACTCAATTACTGTAATTTGCAGCACTAGTAAAAAAAATTAATCTGAAAAAAGTCAAGGTAATGAATGTAGTAAATTCTGATTCAAGTAAGTGTTTACTTCAAATTAAAATAAACTGATTCTTTTTACTACTGCCACAAAATGTAATTTTCTAATTAGAAATTAATGACGAAGAGCTAATGCTTTTCCATTTTAATATTTTGTGGTTTAAATTGAGGTTTTCCAGTCCCGGTTTGAACCTGCACTTCATTGCCTTAGTTTTGTAAGCCTCTCTGTGTTGAAGGGGGACTGAGGAAAAACAGGGAGTCTTTAGTAACAGGCTCTACCCCAGCCAACCCATACTCCTCCTGGCCAGTGGAAGCACGGAATGGCTGCCAGTCTCTTCAGAGAAAGGTCAAGGACAAAATTCTAGAGTCCCAAAAATGGAAACACCAAACCTCTCCCTGATGTTTACTCTTTTCCCATCCCATTGGTTTGAATTACAGAACCACCACTCAAATTAATTGCCTGTGTAAGTCTCACTGGGGTTAATTCACTGCCACAAGAAGTATTTGAATTTAGGTCCTGAGCCACTTCATGGCAAGAGGATTGTAATTTTCTCCAGTCAGGTGTACAGTAGTGCCATTTCTCCTGTGTGTAAACATGCAACAGGTTCAAAATAAAGGACATTTGCCTCCTGTCATCTAGTTATCCCAGGATCTGCTGGTTTCTACCATATCCCAATTTAGAATGCAGTCGCTCATCTCCCTCAAAGCTACTAATGTGCTGCCTACTTCTAGAGTAATACATTTTGTGAACTAATTTCTGTACCCTTCATGCATTGCAGCATTCTGGGCTGCCCCCAGAGCAGAATGAGTTTGGCTGTCATGAGTTCTGAGCAGGATGTCCATAATAGCCAGACATGGATGCTGAAGCATCCATCTTGTTTTCCTGACTTCAGGTGGTAGGCTTTTTCTCAGCCCTTTTCAGAGCTGGGATACTGACCTGCAGGATGGAGTTGGCTGCAGCCAAGAGCTCAGACTCTGTTTTCTCTTGGGTACACGTGGCATACTAGGACATTGTCACTTTCATTCTGTTGCTGCTGTTTTACAGCCTTTTCTGAAGGTATAGATACTTATTTTTTTAACAGAGTGATATTTTAGTGTTAGCTGTCTCCATGTCTTGTGCTATATCTTCTAACCAAACAAACACATAGTTCTGGCTTTCATTCAAGTGGCTGCTGTCTTGGTTGGCAATTTCTACAGCACCCTATGTTCTTACAGGAAGAAACAAGAGCGGAAAACAAAGTGTGCACGTGTGGCAGACTGGCTTTGCGAAAGACCCTGGAGATCCCCAAACTGTCCGTTTTCTGTCTGCATGGCACTCAAGGTACGAAGGTGCAATCCACGTCCCAATCAGGCCTCTGTAGGCCAGGATCCACCAGGAGCAAAGCCATTATTTTTAACATTTTGGGTCTGATTTTCAGAGGGGCTAAACATCTGCAATTCCCAGTGACTTAGCTGGAGTTGTGGGTGCCCAGCACACCTGACAGTTCCCTTCTTGGCTTTGCTCCATTTACTGAATAAAACTAAAATGACATTCCAGCTGCTCACTTACTGCACAAAATGCTCCTTAAAACTCTTATTGAAGATTTTTGTATATACAATTGTAGCTATTCTGGAGATCCAGAGAACAAACCTGAAGTCAGTGAAAAGTCAGAGAAAGTTCTGTGGTTCCCAAGTCAGCTTAGGGTGTTTAGGTTCCCTTGCCCCAAACCTTAAAGATGATAACCCTCCATGCACTGCCCCTGCTTCCTATCATTCCTTGGTGCACACTCTGAACCAGTGTTTGCCAAACTTTTGAATGCTGGAAAATGAAACCAATCACACTGTTCTGGGAGCCCCGCCATGTGTTGTTAAAGGCCTACAGATCTTAATTTATACACCATCTGGGCTCCCAGATGCTCCTCCCCCTTGTCTCTTTTGGAAATGCTGGTGTAGAGCTTCATCATAGGATATTTCTTCTGCTTTCCTACCTAGTGTGGTGAGCAATGAAATGGTTAATAATGTGGACATTTAAAGCATCATCACTGGGATCTGAATTAGCATTCATTGAAATGCATGGGGAATTCACACTTCAGAGCTATCCTTTCATGCTCTCTACCAACTCAGGCAGACATCTCTACACTAGTTACACTTAGGGTATGTCTACACATAAGCCACTACAGCTACACTACTGTAGCGCATCAGTGAAGACACTATCTCCCATTGGCGTAGTTACTCCACCTTCCCAAGAGGCGATAGCTGGGTCAATGGGAGTATTCTCCTGTCGACCTAGCACTGTCTACATCATGGATTAGGTCAGATTAACTGCATCGCTCAGGGGTGTGGATTTTTCACACCTCTGAGCAACGTAGTTATATTGACCTAATTTCCTAGTGTAGACCAGGCCTTACTCCATGTTTCTAAGGTTTTTGCCACAGGCATAGCACCCAGAGATTGACTTTATTTTAAAGAAATAAAAGCTGATGCTCTGGAGGACAATTGAGTGGTCTGACTGCGCTCCCACCATAACTCTTCAACCAGTCCTTCGCATGCCATGTTTTGGGAGACATTACTCTGACCCAAAGTGCAGATTGGGCTGTCATACTGAGAGCAACCTGAGCTCCATTACTGGTTAACATGTGCCCCGTTCTATAAGGGAGGGCAAGCACTGGCTTCTACAACTGCTCTACAGTTGCCCAAAAGGTGGAGAACCACTACAAGCTAGAGGGAATACTGCATGGCTTGGTTCAGTCAGAATCTGTTGTTTTTAATCCCTGTCACTCTTGGTGGAAGTTGCACTGTCGGTCTGCCTCACTCACTTTGCATAAAGTTCACAGATTATTTTTCCTCTGAAATAACAGAGGGGCAAGAGACAACCTTCTGATTTGGGAACCTTCTGGCTGCCTCCAACCTGGTACCCTGCATATGTACTTTTTACAGATGAAAAGTAATATTGTATATAAAAAATATCAAATAAAGAATGTCTTTACGTGAAAAAGGGCATGTGCTGTGTTCTTATCCTTCTTTCTTAGCAACAGGCCGAGGCACTGGGCGGTGGACTGGTTTTCATTCTGCAGTCCTGCTGGTGCTGTAGCATTCCACTCAACCAGTTTAGCCAGGCACTTCCTCTCCGGTGTTAAACATTCTTCAAAGTCCGCTATTTCAAAACTAAGATTCCCACATCTCTTGGCTACCATTAACAGATGATTTCCAAGTTTGGGGTCTGTTCAGGATGCAATCAAGCATACAGCAACCTGGGCTTGTCATTTTACACAGTTATGTCTTAAATTTTGATGTTTATGTTTGAAAAGAAAATAAATTATCTAGGACCTGACACTGTGCTAGAACAGCAGATGAACTGGCCATGATGTGTCCTCCATGTGGAGAAAAGTCAGTTCTTAGTTATTGTTTGAATGTTATGCATGTAGGGAACAGATACAGAGGAATCCTCCTAGATTGGAATAATTTCCCCATACGCCCTCTGCAGAAATACAGAACAATTTCACTTGAACCACAACCACAATCTGTGCACTGCAGTACAGTGAACACATTTTGGATACTACTTCATTCCACTTCACAATAAAAGCAGGTAACATTTAGCACTTAAAAATGGTGATTTTTTAAGCATTAAACAGTGTAACCTAGCATCCCATACCTCTCAGGCTCCACTTAACCCCATGGCATCCATCCCCCATACTACCTACATGGGCAGCAACCCACCGCTCTGCACTACAGTGCCATGCACACCACTCCAACAACACTGCATCCCCACACCTCTGCAGAACCCCATGCCGCACACCACATTCCCACAGCACCTCACCCTACTGAGCCCCATGCTCATGGCACCCCCCCCCACAGAACCCAACTCAATACCCCCCCCATGCCTCATGATACCTTATCCACAGGGACCCATCCCTCTGCATCCCAACTCTAAAGCACCCCCACCTACGTGCAGCACAGCCACATGGCATTTCACCCCACACCCACAGCACCCACCTAGTTAATCCAACCCACTTAGGGCCCAGCACCCCCTCCTCTCAGCACCCTTCACTGACAGCACTGTACACCTGCAGAACTTCACCACCACACATCCAAGCTCCAGGCATTTGATGCCTCCCTCCCCCACCTCTCGCCCTCACAGCATACCACCACCTTGCATCCAACCCAACGCCCCAGAGCAAAGCACTGCCCATCCACTCAACAGCCATTTGCTCTAGCCCTAAGGCACTCAACCTCCACAGCACCCCGTGTCATCCCTCCCCTATAGCAACCTGTATCTGGGCACTAGTCCCACGACACCCTGACCCCATGTACATCACCTCCCCAGCACCATCCCTCAATACACTCCACCTACTGATATGACAGCCCATCTCTATGTCAGCCTACCATTCACCATCCCATCACCACGGTATGTCACTGCCCTGACACTCCACCCTTATACACCCCACTTGCATGGCTCTGCTTGGTAACCAAATCCCCAGACCTTCATTCCCTTAACAGCCTGCACCCGTCCACATCAGCACCACATACCCATGATATCCCAACCTCCAGCATACCACCCCCATGGCATGCCACTTCTACACCATACCCCTATGACTACCCCATGACTGTGCACCGCAGCCCCATAGCAATGTCACCCCCTTGCATGCCAGATCCACTCCCCCACCACCATAGTCCCACTTGCCACAGCACTCCACATCACAGCACTCCACCACTATGGCACCTCATCCCCAGCACCCACTCCCTCAGCCCCCAACCACCTCCAGGACACCCTCCCTTCCAACCCCCCACTCCTTGTGCCCCAACCCTGCTATGTCCTACCCTTGGCACACCATCTCCATAACACTTTACCCCCTTGGCAGCCTACCCCAGTGCACCACATTCCTATAGTACCCAACCCTCTGCACCTGCCCATGGAATGCCAACGCCTGCATCTCACCCTCTCAATACACCAGTCCCTTGTACTGCCCCACGGCTCCCCAAGCCAGCAGCAATGCATCCCTCCTGATGTGTCCCCACCACTCCCTGTGCCCTCGCTCTACTGCACCCTACTCCCACACACCACACCCACCCAGCACTCCATTCCTCTGCCCTTGCTCCTGCCAAGCAACACACCTGCCTGCACCACACCCTCACAGCAAGCTACATCCACAGCAGCCCTCGCCCCACAGCAGCTTACACCCCTGTGCCCTAGCATGACAGTACCCCTTGTGCCTTCATTCCCTTGTATCCCCCCACTCAACAGCCCCTGCACTACACTGCCTACCCCATGGCACTCCACTCCATTGAATCGTCCCACTCTGCAATCTATCCCCATGGTACACCACACCCCACTATCATAGCGACTGACCCCCCATGGAAAAACACCCCCTCTAGGTAACCCATCTCCCTGTATCCTACTCCTATGACATTGCCTCCCCATAACTGTCCATTCCTACCATACACATACCCCATGCAACTCTCCAGGGACCACCACCCCTCTCCACTCCGCTCCCTAGTCTCATGCTTCTGGACCACGTGACTTCATTCTAGTCAAATTCTATTGTGTAATCCACCAATATACTACTAAAAATGTACATATTCAGCCAATTGGCTCATTCATCAACTGCATATGTTTAAAGAAGGGAGCATTGCTACGTTTCCCCTGTCATGTGCAGATCTGCGGTTGCCATCTATCACGCAATAGGGAGGCTGGAGCCATTTTAAGAGTACTGTGAGGGGAGGGCTTCCATTCATGCCAAGTCACTCCTGTTTATGGGGTAGGTGTGTTTTGTTTAAGTGAAATGTCAGTGGAATGTCAATCGTGTTCCAGCTTCAATGGGCTAGAGAGGCACAGGCAACATAAAATACCTAAGGCCAAATTACTATCAGGTGAAAACCTGTGGGGAAAAACCAGTGCTTGTTCCTGTATACTACTAAGATTAGCCAGCAGTTCAGTCATCTTCCATCCAAAGGCTTCCACTGTGCAAGGCAGTTGTAGGCAAGGGATGGGGTGGTGTATATGTGTCAGTTAGCAAGGCTGTACAGTTCACTATCTGAGGGAAGATTAAATGCTATTTTTTTAGCATTGGCACAATCCTGTATGGGGCATATTTGCCCCTATAGTTATAAACAGGCTATAGCATTCACACTTATTGTGCCCCCATAGCCAGTTCTTGCACAATTTGGCATCACATGCACCCCTGGTAGGTCTTTCAGCAAACCACCAGAGAGATAGAGCAATGGAAAAGCCAGAAAACCATTTCAGTGAAGAATAATTAATCTGCAGGGAGCTTCAGCCACACGACACCTGCCCACACGTTCCCGATGATGCAGTGTAAAAGGGTTTATCTGTGGCTCTGCTCATACAGAGAAGAAGGCCCATTCTCCTAGCTGGCCTATTAACCACTCCCATATCCCCATGTCATACAGAGTCTGAGCTACTCTTGACAGAATTCAGAATTTTGAGTTTGGGGTTTACACTGAGGAGAAAAAGCCAGCTGGTCCCTTTATTAAATGAATAGCTATCAGGATTAGAGCCCTAGTAGACAGATACAGAACGAATCAGAGAGATTCCTAGTCAAATATACATTTCCACAGTTGCTGTAAGTTGTCTGTGGCATTTCAGCTCATTCACAGTGAACTGGTGAAAGAGGGAGGGAAAATGTTGAATGAATCTGGGGGAGATTTTTTTCAGAAGCCAGCTCGATGCAGAGAAGGTGGTCCAAGTTTTTCCCTTTGGAGCCATTCCACCTCCACATATTGTTAAACTAATTCTCCACTCTGTTACTGCTGAAATAAGTGGTGTTACACCGGTGTAAAACCAGTGTGAGTGTGGAGAATCAGACTCCATAACCAATTGTTTGCTTACCCCCTCCCCTTTGTCATCTAGTTTCCTCCCCTTAAGTCCTGGGATGTCTGGGTCAGCTTGTCACTTGAGACAGCACTTCCCAGCTGGGCTGGATAGCAGTGGTTAGTCTCTGGTAAGAGGAAATGCTTCAGCCTCTTCTCTTCTTTTCTGGTCTTTCCTGACTTCCTTTTCTTTCCTTCTCTGTGTAAGCAGAGTCAGGATGAGATCTACCCTGACATCTGGTGGTACATTATGAGGAGTGGGCAAAGGAATTTTAGGAATGTGCATTTGCATTGGTAAACCCACTACACTTAGCATAACACACAGCAGCATGGGATGGTTATTTTCACACTGTGGAATCCCCAATTTCTTTGTTATTGGGGCAGGAAGGAGAAAAAAGTGCTGTTACCTTAATTATGTGAATGAGGAACTATGAGACTGCTTTATGACAGAAATGACTCAACCTACATTAAATAGTACTTGCTAGACAAGGGACATGGGTTCCAAAACCCAGTGAAGGGAGAGAGGCTGGGGACTGGTGTGTGTACCTGATGGTATGGGCCCCTTTTGAGGGCCTGGAACACCAATTGCACATCCTCCTCTCTCCACTGTTAAAGAGCAGAGCTAATTTTGAATCCTTTAGGAGTCTATCTGGAGGCTGTTGACCTGAATTCATGTTGGGCCAAGGTGGCACTGGGGCTCAAGTTGAAACCATTAAGAGCTGAAATCACTAAAAGAGCTAAGCTTACTGAGCTGAGATCACTGAGTGGGGGAGCCTGAAGATTGATTGCTAAGCAGCTGGCAGAGCGGAGCAGTCTGCAGCACGTTGGCGCAGCCTGTGGAACAGTGAGCAGTGTGGAGTGGTTTGCGGGGACGGCTGATGCGGTTCACAGGTTGGCTGGAGGAGCGGCACAGCTGATGGAGTGGAGCCAGTCGTGGTGAAGGCTGCAGCAGAACTCCACGGAGAAGCGGGGCAGTCGGCCCTGGCCCACGTAAGGTGTCCTTTAACACCCTGTGTGTGCCCCCCCCATTTCCACCCAGGCTGGGGGGGTAAAACTCTGCAGATAAACTTTTGAACTCTGGGGTGGCACTGACCAGAGACAGAGACTCTTGGGTTGTTGGACTTTGGGGTGATTGGACTTAAGACCCTAAGGGGGAAAGGACGGTGCCAAATGTACTTGGAAGTGGGTTTTTTTTGCTTATGGTTTGTGTATAGTCCTATTTGTGGTGTCTCTCCAACGTGATGCCGCATTGTTTCCTCCTTTATTAAAAGGATTTTGCTACACTTGGACTCTGTGCTTGCGAGTGGGGAAGTATTGCCTCCTAGAGGCGCCCGGGGGGGTGGTAGGTAATTGTCCCAGGTCACTGGGTGGGGGCTCGAGCCGGTTTTGCATTGTGTTATTGAAACGGAACCCCTGGATACTGAACCCGGCCCTTGTTGCTGCCAACTCAGAGGGGCAGAAGGGTTACATCTGTGTCCATCACTCTCCTCCATCAAACTCCACATTGCAGACAGCACAAACAGATTCTGAGGGCTCTGCGGTATTTCCCCAGCAACACCAGACTCCCAGGACTTATTAGAGGGCAACGCTTCCTATCACTATTATTCATCCAATTGCCAGGTACCTCACAGAACAGGGAGGAGACATGACCCCCTGCTCCACAAAGCCATGGGCGCTGACTTACATGGGGCTCTGGGGCTTTAGCCCCATGAATAAATCCCAAGCAGGGGCTCTGCCCCACCAATGTCCGCCGCCGCCGCCAGGGAGAGAGAGCTTAACTGCCTGAACGCAGGCAGCTGCGTCTGCCTGTCTCAGTCTCTTCCTTGCCGCTCAGCAGTCAGCAGTGAGTGCAAGCTGCTGCTGACTGTACCATCTCCGAGGGAGGGGGAGGGGGAGAGGGGGGCCCGCCGTGCTGGTGGCAGCCCTCTCCTCTGCCCCACCCTGGAGGCTGGAGGCTTAAACGCAGGCATGTCTCTCTCCCTTGCCTTGCCTGTTGCCTCTGCTGCTGTTGCTTGCTGGAGCACTGGCCGGGGGAGGGGAGGGGAGGGGGCTGTGCCATGCTTGGCAGCCCTCCCCTCCCCCCCTACCTGCAGGAGATGCAAAGGGCACTTCCGGCCAGGACTCGGAGACTGACCTCACCCACCTGAGCAGGTCCTGGGCTTCCGTGAGTGTTTGACCCTATGATTCCCCCCCAGCCCCCACTCCTGCCCAACGCTGGGGAAGGGGCAGCCCCATGCCATCCCCTCCCACCGTCCCCCCCCCCACTGAAGCTACGGTGAGGGGCTGCAGGCTGCAGCAGGGGTCAGGGAGGCAGGAAGCCATATGTGAAGGCAGTGCCCCTCCCCTCCAGCATCCACCCACCACAGGGCAGATGGGGGAGGGGGATTCATAGACCTACCTGAGCAGCTGGGGCTTGGGTGAATTTTATGACACCCTGCTCCCCTGCCCCATAGCCATCACCGTACAGACCCCACTTCTGCCCCATGCTGGGCAAGGGGCAGCCCCATCCACAGTGAAGTTATGGTGAGGGGCAGCAACATGGAAGGCTACCTGTGATGGCAACCCCACCCCCTAGTACCCATCACAGGGGAGGTGAGTGGGCTTTCTGGACCTGAGGGGCCCTAGGAAGGAACATATGCAGTGACTGTGGTGCAGAGTGAGTGTGCTGTGGGGGGCAGGGGAGAGGAGGGGTCCCTCCCCTGGAGCTTGCTGCTGCCAGTGGTGGTGATGGGGAGTCCTCTCTGGCCCTAGCCCTGGGGCAGCCTGTCTGCACCCAAGTTCCTCATCCTCAGCCCTGCCTCACCCCAAAGCCTGCACCCCCAGCACCGAGCACGCTCCTGCACTGTGAACCCCTCATCCCCAGCCCCACCCCAGAACCCTCACCTGAGGGGAAAAACATGCAACTTAAATTTGGTGGTCAGTTTGGAGTATCATTGTATTTAGCACAATATTTGATTATTTTACACCCTTCAAAGTATGTAACTGGTCGTATACAGGTGTTTTCTCTGAATACTGTCTGTGTGCCTCAGTTTCCCCAATGCATTTCTTAAGGCTCTAGATGGTGGGATAAGGGGGTGTGATTGTTGTAAAGACCTAGAGGGCCAGTGTGATGCTGTCTGCACAGAGAATGGCCAACACCCTGTCTCCAGGCAACTGATGGCCTGGGCCACTCTCCTGCAAGGTGCCAACTGAAGGTGTTTGGAGTATCATTGTATTTAGCACAATATTTGATTATTTTACACCCTTCAAAGTATGTAACTGGTCGTATACAGGTGTTTTCTCTGAATACTGTCTGTGTGCCTCAGTTTCCCCAATGTATTTCTTAAGGCTCTAGATGGTGGGATAAAGGGGTGTGATTGTTGTAAAGCCCTAGAGGGCCAGTGTGATGGTGTCTGCACAGAGAAGGGCTGCAACCCTGCCTCCAGGCAATTGATGGCCTGGGCCACTCTCCTGCAAGGTGCCAACTGAAGGTGTTGGAGAACAAAGAGATCAGGTGGCCTCCTAATGCCTGGAAAAAGACAAAGGCCAGAGAGGAGGGAGAGTCAGTGCCCTGTGCAGACTTTCGGGAAGCGCATGGTGTAGAAGAGGATGCTGGGATGCTCTAGAACAGGGGTTGGCCGCAAGCTGATTTTTCATGGCATGTGGTGCAGGCTGAGCTGCTCAGCCCAACCTCGTTCTGGGGTTCCCTCTGCTGGCCCTTACTAGCCAGAGTTCCCGCAACCCCACTCACCTTGCTTCCAGTTGGAGTTTCAGCGCAGGCCCCCTCCCTGCTCAGCCCTACCAGCCACCAACTCCACTCACCGCAGCTGCCAATCTGGGGTTCCAGCCTCTGACCTCCTGCCAGCCAGTTATCAAATTATAACTCAGAAGCCTGTGTGCAACTTAAAGTATCTAAATAGGTGCCACCAGACATTGGAAAACTCAACAAGGAAAAGCAAAGGCAAGGATCACAGTAAACTAATAAGATCTGCATTTTAATTTAATTTTAAATATAGCTTCTGAAACATTTTGAAAGCCTTGTTTACTTTACATACAACAGTAGTTGTTATATATTATAGACTTATAGAGATACCTTCTAAAAACAGTCAAATGTATTGGGGGGATGGTTGGGGTCGTAGTTTAGTGGTTTGATCATTAGCCTGCTAAACGGAGGGTTGTGAGTTCAATCCTTGAGGGGGCCATTGGGGGATTGGTCCTGCCATAAGCAGGGGATTGGACTAGATAATCTCCTGAGATCCCTTCGAACCCTAATAATCTATGATTACTGGCACATGAAACCTTAAATTAAAGCATATGCATGAAAACTCAGCACACCATTGCTGAAAGGTTGGTGACCCCTGCTCTAGAACTACTCCATACAAAGACAGTCAGGACTCTGGGGGAGCCTCCTCTCTCTGAGCATACGGTCTCCAGGGCAAGAAACTTACACCTTCCTGGGTCTGACCTCGGAGCATTCAGCATGCGCTGTCCGCACAGGTGGGGCTCCTAGGTAAGCTAGAGGGTCCTGCACCCCAACTCCACAGTCAGATGTGACTCTCAGTCAGTTGGTAATACAGGAGGCTTATTAGATGACAGGAACACAGTCTAAAACAGAGCTTGTAGGTACAGAAAACAGGACCCTTCAGTCAGATCCACTTCTGGGGCTGGGTTCCCCAGCCCCAAGTTCTGGGTGCCTCTCTCTTTCCCCAGCCAGCTCCAAACTGACAGTCCCTCTAGCCCCTCCTCTGGCCTTTGTGTCTCTTCCAGACCAGGAGGCCACCTGATTTCTTTATCCCAACACCTTCAGTTGGCACCTTGCAGGGGAAACTGAGGCACTCACACAGTATTCAGAGAAAACATTAAGAACATTCCCACTTCATCACAACAGGTACAACAAAGTATAATATATTGAAGCAGGCAAGTGCTGCTTCTGACTTTCCACTTTTAATTGACCCTTGTAATCTTGTGGCACCGACGTGTTGTAGCTTCATTTTATCCCAACAACAAATTCTTGATTTGTAGGACCATTAATGATCAACAATGGATAAATTCTTAATAAAGTTACCCAGAGAAAAAGAAGAAAAGGGTAATTCATCAAGTGATGGCCTGAGTTCAACACCCAGCTTTGAAACTGAAGTTATACAAAAGAAAGAAGTGGCAAATCCACAAGATGATAAGAAAAGGAGTTTTCAGCAATCTTGGCTATCAAGATTTAAGTGGTTGGAGTACAATATCAAATTAAACAGAGCTTTTTGCTCAGTCTGCAAAAACTGTTCTGAAAAGAAGATCTTAATATTTTCTACGAAGGCTGAACCAACATTTATTTCATCTGGATTTCAAAATTGGAAACATGCATTGCGTGGTTTTACATCACACGAAAAATCCTCCTGTCACAAGGAAGCAGTAATGAAATATGCTGCTCTGCAATCACAGGTAAATGTTTCTGCACTAGTGTCAGCCAGTTACAGAAAAGAATCGCAGTCAGCTAGGATTGCACTGCACAACATTTTTACCAGTGTTCAGTACCTAGCTCAACAAGGAATAGCACTACGTGGACATAATGACAGTGATTCAAATTTGATGCAGCTCTTGTTGCTACGCAGTACAGATTCTGAGGAACTGAGACAGTGGCTCAATCGCACAAAATACAAGTGGATATCACATGAGGTTATTAATGAAATAATCGAAATGATGGCAATGACGGCGCTAAGAAAAATTGTGCAAAAGATAAAGGCTTCTAAGTTTTATGCCATTGTAATGGATGAGACTACCGATTTGTCAAGAAAAGAACAAGTAAGTTTTTCTTTAAGGTTCTTTTCTAGTGAAGACTGGGAGATTTATGAGGAGTTTATTGGGTTTTACCAAACTGACACAATGGATGCTGCTTCTCTTTTCAAAATTGTGGAAGATACACTTCTCAGGTGTGATTTGCCCTTTTCTGATTGCCGGGGGCAGTGTTACGACGGAGCCAGTAATGTGTCTGGCAAATTTACTGGGGTCCAAGCCAGAGTGAAGGAACGAGAGCCGAGAGCAGAATTTGTGCATTGTGCTGCACATTCTCTTAACCTTGCCACGCAGGATGCCCTGCATAATATTCAAGAGTGTCGTTATATGTTTTTTATGGAGAAAGATCTCATCAATGCCTTCAGGGAGTCACCAAAACGTATGGCAGCATTCAGAGAGTTTCAGAGTGAAGGAGAACCTTCTTTACGACCATTGTGCCCAACAAGATGGACACTAAGGATTAGTAGCATTAAATCACTGCTCCAAAACTACAAGGCCATGATGAACTGCCTAGATGAACTTAGTTACTCTTCTGATGAATTTGGCTTAAAATGTAGTGGATTCTCAAAGCAACTTCAATCTTTTTCAACATACTTTATACTAACAGTTCTTGTGAAAGCCATGGGTCTGGTAGAAGAAGCTAATGCACAAATTCAAAGCCCAAATGTGTCATTGACAAGCGTTATGAAGAAAGTTGGCCTATTGCAAGAGGTGTTGAGTGGGATGCGTACTGACTCATCATACAATCGCTTTTGGGAAACAACGGTAGAGAAGGCAAGAAATCTTTATTTAGATGAGCCTACACTCCCAAGAAAACGCAAACCTCCAAGATGGCTCGACCATGGAAGCCTTCCTCACACCTTCAGTGACCCTAAAGATTATTTTCATAAAAAATATGTTGAGATCATTGATGCTTGCAAAGTTGCAATTGAACAGAGGTTTTCAACAGAAAGCTTTACATTCGCAGTAAAATTGGAGAAGCTTATAACTGAGGCAGCAAATGGCTCAAAACAGGACATTGTCCAAATAAGTGAAGCATTCCATGGTGACATCAACATGGAGAAACTATTTCTTCATTTAGAAATGTTGAGTGATATTTGCAGATTGAGAAATTGCCAGCTCACTTCAGTGAGTGAAGTGAAGCAATTTCTAAAACAAAATGAAGGCTTAAGTGACCTGTTGTCAGAAGTTACAATTCTCCTGAAATTATTCTACACAATTCCGACTACAACCTGCACCGCTGAGCGATCATTCAGTTGCTTGCGCCGACTGAATTATTTGCGAACAACAATGAGCCAAGAACGTCTAAATCACTTGACATTTCTGCACGTTCATAAAAACTTTACCTCTGAATTGGACATTGCAAGTCTCCTGGATGACTTCATTTCAAGAACCAAACAACGACAAAAAGTGTTTGCTGCCTCCTAAAGCACATCACAAAAGAAGGGGCTATATTTGTTGCAATTTTAGAAAGTATTTGTTTTGAGGATTATTGAATAAACAGTGTATGGTCGTTTCCATATTCAAAAGAGTATTACTGATATTCTTAGTTAAATAATTTTTTATTATAGTGATATTATGCAATAAAAAGAAACTTAAACGCTTATGGCTTCCAATCCATTTTTACACTATTTAATAAAATATATATATCATCTTACAGGGCGGGGGGGGGGAGAGGGAGATTACACCCATTCTGGGCCCCACCAAAAATTATACAAACCTGCCGCCTATGCACAAAGCTTAAACTATAAACTCTAAATTAGCAAGACAAACAGTGGAGATGGGAAGGAGTTGAAAGCGGAAGGGATGCTAAGCATGTGGCTTCTTAGTCTTTTCCTCTCATCTTGCCCCATCTGACCTTGTGTTCAGGCCTCCCTACTCCTCCATTAATAGCCTCTGCACCCAGGCTACAGAGTTAAGGCTGAGTGTGGACATCAGAGGGTAAAACTGACAAACTGGATGGTGCCTGTCATTTACTACTTATACACAGTAGGCTGCAGGGTTGTTACTGGCAGGTACCAGATATAGACTGTACCATATATAAACTGGCTATAAAGCCTCCTTCTGAGAGACATACACACCAGATATGTTTACTATGAGATCCTTTAATGCACTGCCAGGTATGGCTGAGGTTAGCTTAAATAAGTCATGTTACACACAGTGCCACCCAGTGGATGAACAGTATAATACAGTTTTGAATTCTATTACACCAGGGGTTATCAAACTTCATTGCACCGCAACCTCCTTCTGACAACAAAAATTACTACATGACCCCAAGAAGGGGGACTGAAGCCTGAGCCTGCCCGTGCCCTGCTGCCCCTGGTGTGGGGGCCAAAGCTTAAGCCCAAGGGTTTCAGCCGCAGGCAGGGGCCTGTAACCTGAGCCCCGCCACCCAGGGCTGAAGCCCTCAGGCTTCAGCTTCAGCCCCAAGCGATGAGGCTCAGGCTTTGGCCCTGGCCCCCAAACCCCAGCAAGTCTAAGACAGCCCTGGTGACCCCCATTAAAATGGGGTCACAACCCACAGTTTGAAAACCGCTGCATTACATCTCCCTCTTAAAGTTCCACATTCCTACCATTTACACTATTTACATTATCATGCTGCCTTTGAAGTTCGGCATATATCAGTCTGTTAAGTGTCTCCCAATCATACTGGTTTTCTAACTACATGACCCGAAAACCTAAGAACTTGGACATCTGCCTGTCCACTAGTTGCAATGAATCGGTGTGGTGGGTTTGGAATCCTCACGTTGTCTTCTTCATCTCCCATCTGTAGAGTTTGCGCTGTGGATTGTTCTGTGTAACCAACTGTAGATGTCAGCGGTTTCTGTTGAACTCTCCCCTGACAGTCTCATTCACATGATCTGGGCGCTGAAGTCTTTTTCTTTATGACAGCTGGATTTATCTATCTTTTTATTCCGTCCAGTTTGACATGAACACGATCACCTGGATCTATGATCTGGTGATTCTCTGAATGACACCTGCTGTAAAAGTGTTCTTTAAGCTCTTTTAGCCTTTTATCTAGTTTGGCTCCTTTCTTCATGTCTGTCCACTTTGGAGATAAGTTATTTTCCAAAGTTGGAACAGCAGCTCTTGGAGGGCTTGTCCATGTCCATTCCAATGTAGGTATGAGCTCACCCCAAGTACCACTGCCAGAAAGTTTTCCCTCTGTGGTATCCATCAGGTCGGCTCTGGTGCCTCCTGGAATCATGCTCTCAGAGTACCGGTATAAAATGTCCTGCCAACCTGCAGCCCTCTCAGTTCCTTCTTACCTCCCAGGACGGTCGCTGGAACTACCTTGTCCTTGCATTTGCAAGTACTTCTTCAGTGGACTTTATTCTACCCATTGTATTTAGTTATCTTTATTCGTAGTTGTTAAGTTTCAGTTGTTAGATTGAGTTAGTGAGTTAGGTTAGCAAACCCCCACTGTGCAGGGTTAATCCCTGCCCAGTACTGGGGCATGCCTCAGTCTCTGGGTTTAATTAAGCCTTGTGCATCTTGCCACAAGCCTGTGCCAGTGAGTGATCCCCATTTCAGCTGCCTTAAGTGCCTGGGGGAAGCTAACATGTGGGAGCACTGTAAGATCTGCAAAGACTTCGGGCCCCACACCAAAAAGATAGAGACACTAGGCTCAGGTTTATCCTCATGGAGGCAGCACTACAACCTCCCTCAGAGCCAAGTCACTCATTCTCAGCACCGAGTACTTCAGCCTCGGTAAGGAGCGCCCTGGCTACACTAAGAGAGACTCAGCGCTGCTCCTCATCTCTGGCACCGAGAAAGGATGCTCCTGCTTCTCAGGAGCCTCAATAATGTCCATCATCCCCAGTGCTGAAGATCGCTCCAGCGAGGGACTCTCAGCACTGTTTCCATCATCAGTGCTGAGAAAGAAGCAGAAAAAGACGAACAGAGTTCGCTCTCCAACTCAGAGGCTGGCGAGGCAGAGAGACATTAGTAAAGTGCAGCCCAGCCAAGGCACTCTGAGGCTCCAGCAACACATACGGTGCCATTGACTCCTGCCTCGGAATGAGTACTGTTGAGTCTGGCACTGATACACTCTCCACAGGGTCAGCAGGAGCCAACCCCCAGGGCCAAGAATGCCAAGAAACTAGACATCTTTGGTAGATTTAGGATCTCCAATTCAGGACAACAAGTCAGAAAGTGCTCCTGAGCGGGTATGATTTTAACTCCTGGGACTCTGTGTTGAAATTTAAGGAGCTACTAACACGAGTCCGGGTGTGAATTTTCAGCTCTAGTGGAGGAAAGCAAATCTGAGCCAAGGGTGTCCCTGCAGACAGCCTTGGACATGGTGGACTCTGAAACCTCATCCACGGCCTCAGTGGTGGAAATGCACAGAAAGTCTTGGCTTCAATCCTCAGGCCTACCTCCTGAGCTTCAGCAGACATTACAAGACCTTCCTTTTGAGGGTACATTGCACTTTTCCGAGCAGACAGACTCTAAGACGCACAGCCTAAAGGACTTGAGGCCACCCTGAAGTCCCTAGGGTTGTGTACACCGGCTCCCTCTAGGAAACATTATAAGCCTCAACCAGCTACCGTTTCTTCCTGCCACCTGCCCACCAAGACTATAATAGAAGGAGCAGGGGCTTTCAGAGAAGACCTCTGCCCCGGGTAGCTAGTTTGGAGCTGGTTCACAAGATGCTTTTAGGGAGCAGAAAACTGTCCACTTACCTGGCAAAGTGGAAATGGTTCTTGATTTGGTCTACGCAGAAAGGTGTCTCACCCACACAGTCAATACTGCCATTCACTTTAGACTACTTACTTTACTTGACACAGCAAGGGCTAACTGTGTCATCTATTAGGGCCCATCTGGCGGTAATTTCAGCCTTCCATCCCTGGGTGAATGGCTGTTCTGTTTTCTCAAACTACATCTGTAGTTGATTTCTTAAGGGCCTTGAGAGACTGTACCCCTAGGTATGGCAATCAATCCCTTCCTGAGATCTCACCTTGGTATTGGCAAGATTGACAGGACCTCCATTTGAACCACTGGCAACATGGTCGCTGCTCCACCTGTCATGGAAGATGGCCTTCCTGGTGGCCATTACTTCTGCCAGGAGGATCTTGGCGATCCAGGCCCTCATGTCAGAACCACCTTATATAATAATCTTCAAGGACAAGATCCAATTGCGCTTGCATCCGGCCTTCCTTCCAAAGGTGGTCTCCCAATCCCATAGTAACCAGGATATCTTCCTTCCGGCCTTCTGTCCGAAATCACATGCCAACAGAGAGGAACAGAGGCTCCAGTATCTGGACATTAGATGCACACTAGTCTTCTACATAGAAAGGGCTAAATCATTTAAGAAATCCGCTCAACTTTTCATAACCATTTCAGACAGGATGAAGGGTCTCCCGTCTCAGCCCAGACAGGAAACCCTTCCTGCATCACTTCCTGTATTTGCTCATGCTACGACCTTGCAAAGGTCTCTGCTCCCCCTTGCCTAATGGCACATTCCATGAGGGCCCAAGCATCTTTGGCAGCATTTCTGGCACACGTTCCTACCCAGAACATTTGCAGAGCGGCAACATGGTCATTAGTTCACACTTTCACATTTCACTATGCCATCACCCAACAGGCTAGAGACCATGTTGGGTTTGTCTGAGTGGCAGTACAATCAGCATACCAATAACTTTGAACCCTCCACCTGCACAACTGCTTGGGAGTCACCTACATTGGAATGGACATGAGGAAGCTCTCAAAGAATAAAAAAAGGTTACTTACTTTCCATAAATAAGGGAAAACTTTTCAGCGGTGGTGTTTGAGGCGAGCACACAGCTACATGAGCAACACATCTCAAAGAACAACAGTTACGGCAAGGTAAGTAACTGTTTTTTCTGTTTTCTTTCCATTAGGAGTTGTGTTGGACTGTATCCAGTAGCTGCCATTAGTATTGATTGGTAGCTTAGAAGAGCAAGGAATGGATTTTCCAGTTGTAGGATTTTCTTGGCTGTCTGCAGAGCTATCTCAGCCTCTCCATTCATTTGTGGGTAATATAGGCTGCTAGTAACATGATCAAAATTGTATTTCCTGCAGAATGACTTAAATTCTGCTGCAGTGAATTGTGGTCCATTGTCCATCCCTGGTTGGTCTGGAATATTGAAATGAGCAAAAGCACACTTCCTGATAATATGGTCTCTTCCAGCCTCCAACTCTATGACTGCTGTCTGCTGTAGACTTTAGTATTTCTTCTTTTTATTTCCCTTAATGTAAAATAACCCCGCAAAGTAAATTAACATGCTGCGACCCTGGGTTCTGTAGGCCCCATAGAACATGTGCAGTGTAAATGGCTTTCTCTGGCAACTTCTTACTACAGCTTTTAACATAGAATAATAGAGAATCATAGGACTGGAAAGGACCTCCAGAGGTCATCTAGTCCATTCCCCTGCACTATTCAAACAGCAGAACAAAAGGCAGGAGCAACTTGAAAAACCTGAAACTAGCTTAAAAGTTGTAGACAGCATGAAAGCTGAAAGTCATTATCATAAAACTCCTGAGGCAATGAGAGAGAACTCCCAGGCTAAGAGGGACAAATTCGAGTCAAACACTAAAGCCGTTCAGCCTACATCCACAAGCGTGGAAAAATTCATAGCCCAAAGATGTATGTTTTGCCATAGGCAGAAGGCATAATAGATGAACAAAATATGGACATTCTGCAGCTGTTTGCCGCACCAAAGCAATGAGGGAGCTGACTAATAGTACAGACAATGAAGAGCTACTGTTTCTGGGATCTATCGTGTCTGATGACACAGAGCCTGCCTGGAGAGTGAAATTGAATATTCACGGAAAGACTATTGAATTTAAAATGTACTCAGGAACAGGCTCATGGCAGGACTAAGTATTATCTAGATCATCCCTGATAGGTGTTTGTCCAACCTGCTCTTCCAAAACCTCCCTAGGCAAATTATTCCAGTGGTTAATTACCATGACAGTTAGGAAGTTTTTCCTAATGTCCAACCTAAACCATCCTTGCTGCACTTTAAGCCCATTGCTTCTTGTCCTACCTTCAGAGGTTAAAGAGAACAATTTTTCTCCTTTCTCCTTTTAACAACCTTTTATGTACTTGAAAACTATTATCATGTGACCTCTCAGTCTTCTCTTCTTCAGGCTAAACAAACATAATTGTTTCAATCTTCCCTCACAGGTCATGTTTGCTAGACCTTTAATCATTTTTGTTGCTTTTCTCTGGACCTTCTCCAATTTGTTCACATCTTTCCCAAAATGTGGTGCCCAGCAGGGCCGGTGCAAGGATATTTTGCGCCCTAGGCGAAACTTCCACCTTGCACCCCGCCCTCTGGCCCGGGGAGCCAGGGCTGTCCCTAGCTATTTTGGTGCCCTACACAGCCCCCCCAGGCCTCCATGGGGGGAGTGGGGGGCTGGACCCAGGCCTCCGCAGAAGTGTGTGTGTGGGGCCCCGCCCCAGGTCTCCATGGGAGGGGGGCTGGTGCCAGGCCTCCATGGGGGACAGGGGAGAGAGGGACAGGCCATTTCTGCGGGAAGTGGAGTGACCCGACCCCAGCCTGCTCTGTTTCCCTGGCTCCCAGCCGCACCGCCGGCGAGGGCTGGGGGGCGGTTCCCCCCTCCTCCTAAGCCTTGGAGCCAGGGAAGCGGAGCAGGCTGGGGCCAGGTCACTCCAGTTACCATGTGGTGAGTGCAGGGTCAGGCCCGGCTACAGTCTTCAGGGGAGGGGGGCTGGGGCTGGGGCGGAGTAGGGGCGGGAAGAGGCGGGGTTGGGGCAGGGGCCATGGGGAAGAGCCGGGGAGCCCCCCCTGTGGCAACTCCCAGCCCTGCAGCTCCCCGCCACACCCTTTCGCAGCAGCTCCCCACCATGCCCCCCCTGCGGCAGCTCCCCCCTCCAGCTCACCTCCGCTCCGCCTTCTCCCCTGAGCACGCCAGCGCCGCTCCACTTCTCCCGCCTCCCAGGCTTGTGGCCCCAATCAGCTGTTTGGCGCGGCAAGCCGGGGAGGGGAGGAGAATTAGAGTGGGGGCAGCGTGCTCAGGGGAGAAGGCGGAGCAGAGGTGAGCTGGGACAGGGAGCGGTTCCTCTGCATGCCCTCCCCCCGTTACTTGCTGCAGGCAGCCCTCCAAGTGCCCCCCGCCTCAGCTCACCTCCACTCCACCGCCTCCCCTGAGCGCGCTTTTTGGTGCCCCCAACCACTTGGCGCCATAGGCGGCTGCCTAGTTCACCTAGTGGTTGCACCAGCCCTGGTGCCCAGAATTGGGCACAATACTCCAGTTTAGGCCTAATCAGTAGAGTAGAGCAGAAGAATTACTTCTTGTGTCTTGCTTACAACATTCCTGCTAATACATCCCAGAATGATGTTTTCTCTTTTTGCAAGTGTTACACTGTTGACTCATATTTAGCTTCTGATCCACTATGACCCCCAGATCCCTTTCTGCAGTACTTCTTCCTAGGCAGTCATTTCCCATTTTGTACGTGTGCAATTGATTGTTCCTTCCTAAGTGGAGTACTTTGCATTTGTCCTTATTGAATTTCATCCTGTTTACTTCAGACATTTCTCCATTTTGTCCCGATCATTTTGAACTTTAATCCTATATTCCAAAGCTCTTGCAACCCCTCCCAGCATGGTATTGTCCACAACTTTATGTGTGCACTCTCTATGTCTTTTCATTGATGAAAATATTGAAGAGAACTGGACCCAAACTGATCTCTGTGGACCTTACTTGATATGCTCTTCCAGCTTGACTGTGAACCACTTATAACTACTCTCTGGGAATGGTTTTCCAACCAGTTATGCACCCACCTTATAGTAGCTCCATCTAGGTTGTATTTCCCTAGTTTGTTTATGAGAAGGTCATGCAAGACAGTATCAAAAAGCCAAAATATAAAACATCTACCGTTTCCCCTTATCCATGAGACTTGTTACCCTATCAAAGGCCTGGTCCACACTAGGACTTTAATTCGAATTTAGCAGCGTTAATTCGAATTAACCGTGCACCCGTCCACACCAGGAAGCCATTTAATTCGACCTAGAGGGCTCTTTAGTTCGAATTCGGTACTCCACCCCGACGAGGGGAGTAGCGCTAAATTCGACATGGCTATGTCGAATTAGGCTAGGTGTGGATGCAAATCGAATTTACTAGCTCCGGGAGCTATCCCACACTGCACCACTCTGTTGACGCTCTGGACAGCAGTCCGAGCTCAGATGTTCTGACCAGCCATACAGGAAAAGCACCGGGAAAATTTGAATTCCTTTTCCTGTCTGGCCAGTTTGAATCTCATTTCCTGTGTGGACGTCGTGGCGAGCTCAGCAGCACTGGCAGTGATGCAGAGCTCTCCAGCAGAGGAGTCCATGCAATCTCAGAGTAGAAAGAGGGCCCCAGCATGGACTGACCGGGAAGTCTTGGATCTGATCGCTGTGTGGGGCGATGAGTCTGTGCTTTTGGAGCTGCACTCCAAAAAACAGAATGCAAAGACCTACGAGAAGGTCTCCAAAGCCATGGCACTCAGAGGATACAGCCGGGATGCAACGCAGTGCCGCGTGAAAATCAAGGACCTGAGACAAGGCTACCAAAAAATCAAAGCGGCAAACGGACGCTCCAGAGCCCAGCCCCAGACATGCCGCTTCTACGAGGCACTGCATGCCATTCTCGGTGGGTCTGCCACCACTGCCCCACCAGTGACCGTGGACTCTGAGGATGGGATAGTGTCGAAGGGCAGTTTCTCGGCGATGTTCGCCGATGGGGAAGATGAGGAAGGGTTTGTGGAGGACGAGGCAGGCAACAGCGGTTACAATACTGCTTTCCCCGACAGCCAGGATCTCTTCATCACCCGCACAGAGATCCCCTACCAACCCTCCCCGGCCGTTAACCTGGACTCCGAATCAGGGGAAGGATCAGTCGGTAAGTGCTATAAACATGTAAACATTTATTTTTTAACAAAACAGGAATAAAAACTATATAAAAAGAAGGTCAATGAACATAAGAACATAAGAACATAAGATAGGCCGTACCGGGTCAGACCAAAGGTCCATCTAGCCCAGTATCTGTCTACCGACAGTGGCCAATGCCAGGTGCCCCTGAGGGAGTGAACCTAACAGGCAATGATCAAGTGTTCTCTCTCCTGCCATCCATCTCCATCCTCTGACGAACAGAGGCTAGGGACACCATTCTTACCCATCCTGGCTAATAGCCATTTATGGACTTAGCCACCATGAATTTATCCAGTTCCCTTTTAAACATTGTTATAGTCCTAGCCTTCACAACCTCCTCAGGTAAGGAGTTCCACAAGTTGACTGTGCGCTGCGTGAAGAAGAACTTCCTTTTATTTGTTTTAAAGCTGCTGCCTATTAATTTCATTTGGTGACCCCTAGTTCTTGTATTATGGGAATAAGTAAATAACTTTTCCTTATCCACTTTCTCAACATCACTCATGATTTTATATACCTCTATCATGTCCCCCCTTAGTCTTCTCTTTTCCAAACTGAAGAGTCCTAGCCTCTTTAATCTTTCCTCATATGGGACCCTCTCTAAACCCCTAATCATTTTAGTTGCTCTTTTCTGAACCTTTTCTAGTGCTAGAATATCTTTTTTGAGGTGAGGAGACCACATCTGTACACAGTATTCGAGATGTGGGCGTACCATGGATTTATATAAGGGCAATAATATATTCTCAGTCTTATTCTCTATCCCCTTTTTAACGATTCCTAACATCCTGTTTGCTTTTTTGACCACCTCTGCACACTGCGTGGACATCTTCAGAGAACTATCCACGATGACTCCAAGATCTTTTTCCTGACTCGTTGTAGCTAAATTAGCCCCCATCATGTTGTATGTATAGTTGGGGTTAGTTTTTTCCAATGTGCATTACTTTACATTTATCCACATTAAATTTCATTTGCCATTTTGTTGCCCAATCACTTAGTTTTGTGAGATCTTTTTGAAGTTCTTCACAATCTGCTTTGGTCTTAACTATCTTGAGTAGTTTAGTATCATCTGCAAACTTTGCCACCTCACTGTTTACCCCTTTCTCCAGATCATTTATGAATAAATTGAATAGGATTGGTCCTAGGACTGACCCTTGGGGAAGACCACTAGTTACCCCTCTCCATTCTGAGAATTTACCATTAATTCCTACCCTTTGTTCCCTGTCCTTTAACCAGTTCTCAATCCATGAAAGGACCTTCCCTTTTATCCCATGACAGCTTAATTTACGTAAGAGCCTTTGGTGAGGGACCTTGTCAAAGGCTTTCTGGAAATCTAAGTACACTATGTCCACCGGACACCCCTTGTCCACATGTTTGTTGACCCCTTCAAAGAACTCTAATAGATTAGTAAGACACGATTTCCCTTTACAGAAACCATGTTGACTATTGCTCAAGAGTTTATGTTTTTCTGTGTGTCTGACAATTTTATTCTTTACTATTGTTTCAACTAATTTGCCCGGTACCGACGTTAGACTTACCGGTCTGTAATTGCTGGGATCACCCCTAGAGCCCTTTTTAAGTATTGGCGTTACATTTGCTAACTTCCAGTCATTGGGTACCGAAGCCGATTTAAAGGACAGGTTACAAACCTTAGTTAATAGTTCCGCAACTTCACATTTGAGTTCTTTCAGAACTCTTGGGTGAATGCCATCTGGTCCCGGTGACTTGTTAATGTTGAGTTTATCAATTAATTCCAAAACCTCCTCTAGTGACACTTCAATCTGTGACAGTTCCTCAGATTTGTCACCTACAAAAGCCAGCTCAGGTTTGGGAATCTCCCTAACATCCTCAGCCGTGAAGACTGAAGCAAAGAATCCATTTAGTTTCTCCGCAATGACTTTATCATCTTTAAGCGCTCCTTTTGTATTTTGATCATCAAGGGGCCCCACTGGTTGTTTAGCAGGCTTCCTGCTTCTGATGTACTTAAAAAACATTTTGTTATTACCTTTGGAGTTTTTGGCTAGCCGTTCTTCAAACTCCTCTTTGGCTTTTCTTATTACACTCTTGCACTTAAGTTGGCAGTGTTTGTGCTCCTTTCTATTTGCCTCACTAGGATTTGACTTCCACTTTTTAAAGGAAGTCTTTTTATCTCTCACTGCTTCTTTTACATGGTTGTTAAGCCACGGTGGCTCTTTTTTAGTTCTTTTACTGTTTTTCTTAATTTGGGGTATACATTGAAGTTGGGCCTCTATTATGGTGTCTTTAAAAAGGGCCCACGCAACTTGCAGGGATTTCACTTTAGTCACTGTACCTTTTAACTTTTGTCTAACTAACCCCCTCATTTTTGTATAGTTCCCCCTTTTGAAATTAAAGGCCACAGTGTTGGGCAGTTGAGATGTTCTTCCCACCACAGGGATGTTGAATGCTATTGTATTATGGTCACTATTTCCAAGCGGTCCTGCTATAGTTACCTCTTGGACCAGCTCCTGCGCTCCACTCAGGATTAAATCTAGAGTCGCCTCTCCCCTTGTGGGTTCCCGTACCAGCTGCTCCATGAAGCAGTCATTTAAAGTATCGAGAAATTTTATCTCTGCATTTCGTCCTGAAGTGAAATGTTCCCAGTCAATATGGGGATAATTGAAATCCCCCACTATTATTGGGTTCTTAATTTTGATAGCCTCTCTAATTTCCCTTAGCATTTCATCATCACTATTACTATCCTGGTCAGGTGGTCGATAATAGATCCCTACTGTTATATTTTTACTAGAGCATGAAATTTCTATCCATAGAGACTCTATGGAACCTGTGGATTCGCTTAAGATTTTTACTTCATTTGAATCTACACTTTCTTTAACATATAGTGCCACTCCTCCCCCCGCACGGCCTGTTCTGTCCTTCCGATATATTTTGTACCCCAGAATGATTGTGTCCCATTGATTGTTCTCAGTCCACCAGGTTTCTGTGATGCCTATTATATCTATATCCTCCTTTATCACAAGGCACTCTAGTTCACCCATCTTATTATTTAGACTTCTGGCATTTGTGTACAAGCACTTTAAAAACTTGTCCCTGTTTATTAGCCTGCCTTTTTCTGATGTGCCAGATTCTTTTTTATGTGACTGTTTATCATCTGATCCAGCCCTTACATTATACTTCTCATTCCTCTGCTCCTGACTATAACCTGGAGATTCTCTATCATCAGACTCTCCCCTAAGAGAAGTCTGTGTCCGATCCACACGCTCCTCTGCAGCAGTCGGCTTTCCCCCATCTTCTAGTTTAAAAACTGCTCTACAACCTGCATATAGGGATCGAACAGAAATCCTCTTGGGACAGTTCTACGAAGCTCTCTGAGAGGTACTCGAAAAGCCTCCGCAGAGGTTCCTGGGGAGAGGTGCCTTGTTGGGTGCTCCGTGGAAGCACACCCTTCCGCGCCAGGCCATCCTGAGGTATAGTGGGAGCATCGCCTCGACCAGCATGGCAGCATAGGGCCCTGGTCTGTGCAGGGATTCACGCAGCATTCGCTCTCTGTTTCTCCTGGAGACCCGCCTCAGGGTGATCTCGCTCGGCGACTGCTGCATCTAATTAGGGGAATTACTTTAATGTTACTATTGTGAATGCTTGACTTTTCCTTTGCATAACAATGACCGTCGTTTAACAGCCACGTGTTGGAGGCTGCAGAGGAAAAGCATACAGGGATCTTTCCCGGGGACAGCCGCGAGGGGCTGGAACAGAGTCAGACTTTATGCTTTCCAGATTGCCTGCAGCAGGAGGGCACTGCTATCCATTAACTGTTAAGCAGCCTAAAGTTTACGGCTTACCAGGCCTGGCTGCTACACGGATTCTGCTGTCCTGCCCCGCTTGTCCGATCTCCAGTGCAAGACCCCAGGCAATGAAAGCGAATGCCGAAAATTCGAACTTGTCCTGAGAGCACATGAGATTAGGTGCCCTGTATGGTCTTGTTCACAGAAACTGAGTAGACTGTGTTCAGTGTTCGCAAACATGTATCTTTGGAAGGAAATCACTTCCTTTTTCCCATCACACAGCTGCGGCTCTTTCCCGAACTGCCCCGGCATCCCCTTCACAGAGGCTGGCGCAGATTAGGCAGCGAAAGAAAAAGACTCGGGACGAGATGTTCGCTGAACTGATGGCCTGCTCCAGAGCCGAGGCGGCCCAGCAGAGCCAGTGGAGGGAGACCCTCTCTCAGCAGCAGCGCTCACACAGTGAACGGGAGGACAGGTGGCGGCAGGAAGACCAGCAGGCGACTCAAACGCTGCTTGGACTAATGAGGGAGCAAACGGACACGCTCCAGCGCCTTGTGGATGTTCTGCAGGACTGCAGGCAGGAGCAGAGAGCCCCCCTGAACTGTATCTGCAACCGCCCTCCCCCGCCACAAAGTCCTGTCCCCCCCTCACCCAAAATCACAAGAAGGAGGGGCGCTAGGGGCCGTGAAAACTGTCACTCCACCCCAGCAGAGCGCTCATGTATCAAACAGCTCTCATTCCCTAAAGTATGAGAATTGCTTGCCTTCCTGGCTCACCCGATGCCAAATCCCAGTTTCATCCCCCAACTGTGTAGTTGAGTATTAAAAATAGTTTGCTGTTCATTACTGTTTCCGTCATGTTTCTTTGCAGAAGACTTTGTGTGAAGGGGGGGAGGGGTTTGTTAATTGCATAGGTCAGCCACCATTAACAGGGTACAGACATGGGGGCAGGATCAACAGCAGGTCACACACAGAGTGCAGTCACTAGGCACCCGGGTCACTCTGTGAGGTGTCTGCTGCCCCAGGTCAATCTGGGAGGTGTATGTTGCCCCAGGGTCCGAGCGCCTAGCATCCACAAATGGCAAGGCAGGCTGCCCTTACCATGCCCTTCCACCCTAGCCATGAACCTCTCCGATGCCCTGAGCCCCAGCCAGAGCCATCATCCCCCCACACCTACTCACCCTTACCACACACCCCTCACCCCTTCCTGCAAACCCACCCCTTCCTGCACACCCTCCGGTAACCGTCTTCCCCCCAGAGACCGCTGTAGGAGCAGGAGCCTGTCAGTCCTCGAGTGTAGAAGCGGTCTGTACATCACTGCACACCGTACCCACCACAGTCTGCGTCCCTGTTGGAACCCTTGAACGAGAATTTGTTAGTAAAGAAAACTTTGTTAATTAAAAATGTTCCAATAACTTTATTTTTAAACGTCTGTTGGAAGGGGGGAAACCTGGTGAACGGGGTATGTAACCGCTGAAAAAAGTCAATAGTAACTGAAACAGGGGCAGGTTCAGCTTCTCTGTAAAGAGACTGGACAGTCATAGGTTACCCTGCTCTCTGAGGAACCTAGCTTTCAAAGCCTCCCGGATGCACAGTGCTTCCCGCTGGGCTCTTCTAATCGCACGGGTGTCTGGCTGAGCGTAATCAGCAGCCATGCGATTTGCCTCAACGTCCCATCCCGCCATAAAGGTCTCCCCCTTGCTCTCACAGAGATTGTGGAGCACACATCAAGCTGCAATAACAATGGGGATATTGGTTTCGCTGAGATCCGAGCGAGTCAGTAAGCTCCTCCATCTCCCCTTGAGACGTCCGAAAGCACACTCCACCACCATTCTGCACTTGCTCAGCCGGTAGTTGAAGAGCTCCTTGTCACTGTCCAGGGCGCCTGTATAGGGCTTCATGAGCCAGGGCATTAGCGGGTAGGCTGGGTCCCCGAGGATCACTGTAGGCATCTCCACATCCCCAACACTTACTTTGTGGTCCGGGAAGAAACTACCTTCCTGCAGGCGTCTAAACAGACCAGAGTTCCTGAACACACGCGTGTCATGAACCTTGCCCGGCCACCCGACATAGATGTTGGTAAAACGTCCCCTATGGTCCACCAGTGCTTGCAGCACCATTGAAATGTAGCCCTTTCGGTTAATATACTGGCTGGCCTGGTGGGCCGGTCCCAGGATAGGGATGTGAGTGCCATCTATAGCCCCACCGCAGTTTGGGAATCCCATCGCGGCGAAGCCATCTATGACCACCTGGACGTTTCCCAGGGTCACCACCTTTGAGAGCAGTAGGTCAACGATTGCATGGGCTACTTGCATCACAGCAACCCCCACGGTAGATTTGCCCACGCCAAAGTGGTTCGCTACTGACCGGTAGCTGTCTGGCGTTGCAAGTTTCCAGAGGGCTATGGCCACTCGCTTCTGCACACTCAGGGCTGCTCGCATCCGGGTGTCCTGGCGCTTCAGGGCAGGGGACAGCAAGTCACACAGTTCAAGGAAAGTGCCCTTACGCATCCTGAAGTTTCGCAGCCACTGTGATTCATCCCAGACCTGCAGCACTATGCGGTCCCACCAGTCCGTGCTTGTTTCCCGGGCCCAGAATCGCCATCCCATAGCATGAACGTGACCCATTGCCACCATGATCTCCACGGCGCGGCATACCGTGCTTTGTGAGAGGTCTGTGCCACTCTCACACTTCACGTCCTCACCGCGCTGCCGGAGCCTCCTCGCCCGATTTCTCAGCAGCTGACTGTGGAAGAGGTGTTCGATAAGGTGCGAGGAGTTGACAACGGCCATAAGTGCAGCGATGATCGCAGCGGGCTCCATGCTCGCAGTGCTGTGGCGTCCACGCTGTCACTGACCAGAAAAGTGCGCAAACAGAGTTCCCGCTGGCGCTTTCAAGGAGAGAGGGCGGGAGTGACGGTTGAATGACGACAGTTACCCAAAACCACCCTCGACACATTTTTCCCCCAGAAGGCATTGGGGGCTCTACCCAGCATTCCAATGGGAAGCGGGGACTGCGGGAACTGTGGGATAGCTGCCCAGAATGCACCACTTCCAATGTTGATGCTTGCCCCGTTAGTGTGGACTCACAAAGTCGTATTAGTGTCCTTAGTGTGGATACACAAATTCGAATTCATCAGGTCGAATCCACAAATTCGACCTAAGTTAAATCGAACTACTCTTGTAGTGTAGACATACCCAAAGAAAGCTATTAGGTTGGTTTGACACGATTTGTTCTTGACAGATCCATGTTGTTACTCATCACCTTATTATCTTCTAGGTGTTTGCAAATTGATTGCTTAATTATTTGCTCCATTATCTTTCCGAGTACTGAAGTTAAGCTGACTGGCCTGTAATTCCCTGGGTTGTCCTTATTTCCCATTTTATAGATTGGCACTATACTTGCCCTGTTCAAGTCCTCTGGAATCTCCCCCATCTTCCGTGACTTTTCAAAGATAATCGGCTAATGGCTCAGATATCTCCTCAGTCAGCTCCTTGAGTATTCTAGGATGTATTTCATCAGGCCCTGGTGACTTGAAGACATCCAACTTGTCTGAGTAATTTTTGATTTGTTCTTTGTCTATTTTAGTCTCTGATCCTACCTCATTTTCACTGGCATTCACTATGTTAGATGTCCAATCGCTACTAACCTTTTTGGTCAAAATTGAAACAAGAAAGTAATTTAGCACTTTTGCAACTTCCACATTTTCTGTTATTGTTTTTTCCCCCTCGTTGAGTAATAGGCCTAACCTGTCCTTGGTCTTCCTTTTGCTTCTAATGTATTTGCAGAATGTTTTATTGTTACTCTGTGTGCTGCTAGATAGTTTAATCTTGTTTTGTGCCTTGGCCTTTCTAATTTGTCCCTACATGCTTGTGTTATCTGTTTGTGTTCATCCTCTGTAATTTCACCTTGTTTTCACTTTTGGTAGAACTCTTTTTTGAGTTTCAGATTATTGATGATCCCTTGGTTAAGCCAGGGTGGTCTCTTGCCATACTTCCTATCTTTCCTACGCAGTGGGATAGTTTGCTCTTATGCCCTTAATAATGTCTCTTTGAAAAACTGCCAACGCTCTTTAAATGTATGTCCCCTTATATTTGCTTCCCATGGGATCTTACCTACCAACTCCCTGAGTTTGCTGAAGTCTGCCTTCTTTAAATCCATTATCTTTATTGTGCTGTTTTCCCTCTTACCATTCTTTAGAATCATGAACTCTATCATTTCATGATTTCACCCAAGCTGCCTTCCACTTTCAAATTCTCAACCAGTTCCTCCCTATTTGTCAAAAACAAATCTAGAATAGCCTCTCCCCTAATAGTTTTTTCCACCTTCTGAAATAAAAAATGGTCTCCAATGCATTCCAAGAACTTGTTGGATACATACTAAAAGTCTATTGAAAAAACATAGTGTAGCCAATCCCAAAAGTTCAAACATCATAAGTCAGACTCCAAAATAGCATGAGATCAGCCCCAACATCAAATCATGGGTTTTGATCTGTCTTCTGATTTTTGAACTCCTCCTGCTCATCCCAGTGTGTGTATAATAATGGCAGCGATGCCACTTCCCACAAATTTATAGTGAAAAGGGCCATTTTGGCCCCTGCTGCAGGAGTTTTAATTAGAGGATCCAAGTGAGATCAGGGAGCCATCGGGCTAGGCCCAGTACAATCACATGGTGAGAGACAGTCTGAAGAGATGATGTGGAACCTAGAAGTGAGCCTCATCTCAAATAGGGGCCACCAAACATCCATTCGATGTGAACAGCTGTTAACCCCTGCTGAGCTGGGCAGGATTCAGATTGTGACCTATTGGTGAAAAACGCTGTAGTTCATTTGGGGTTCATCAACCCCAAATGTGCAAAAATCATGAGTCGGGGCCCAAGAATCATGATATTTTGTTTTAAATAATAAATGTTGCCTTTTTTCTTTGCCTTCTGGTTTTGAAATCTTTAGGGTGCTCTAACTTCATTTTTTCAAGGTTTTCTCTGCAACCAGGAGGATTAGAAATGTATGCGGGGCGGGGATGAAGGAGAAGGAAAGCTGAGATTCTCCTGCAGTCTTCTGATTCCAGCAGCAGGGACTTTAAGAAAAACACCACAAGTCTCACAATAAAATCACAAGACTTTTTTCTGCATTAACAACACCCTGAGCAGCATCTCAAGAGAATGAGGGTTGTTTACTGGGAAAATAAGTTTATTAATTCAAGTTCTGACTTGAACTTAGGCAGAGTTCAGATCTTAGGCAGGCAGGGTCTTCCAGACAGTGGACACACAGGTCATATCACACCACTCAGTCTCCAACACATGCTGTTTCCCACATTCTGTTCTTAAAGGGGGCAGCGCCTTTTAATCAAATACAAACACTAAAAATGCAACAGAAAAACAAATATTAACACAACATCCAAATACAATGTTTTACAATATAAAATCATTCCCGCAGTTACTCCAGGGTCCTTACACTAACTCTTATAGATGTATGGATATTTTTTTCACCTCTAACTAGGTTTGACCCTCCCCCTTTCAGAGCCACAGTATAGACCTCTTCCACTTCTGCTATAGGAGTAACTGGAGAGAGGGGAAGCAGCTTACTAACCTCTACATGTAGCAGCCCATGCAGGGAGCCACAACACACACATTGCGGAGCACCAGTGGAGTGCTGGGCTTCGGCTTCTCTTCCAGGAGCAAGAAGTTGGTTGTGGTTTAGTGGTTACAGACAGCATAGCCAAATGTGACACCACTCCTGTTTGCGATGTCTGCAGGGAGTGAACTGAGGCCCTCCGCATGTAAAAGCATGAGCTTTACAACCTAAGATAAAGAAAATGTGGAAGCAACACTAGCGTCTAGATGTATTCCAGCAGATAAAGAAACACCTAATTTGACATACACCTTCCAAAAGTCTATTGGACAGAATGAATAAGCTCAGCTGCTTTTAGAGGTCTTATTATACTACGTAAGAACATGCAAATTGCTATACTGGGTCAGACCAATGGTCCATCTAGCCCTGTATCCTGTTTTCCAACAATGGCTTTTACCAAATGCATCAGAGCAAATTTATTGACTGATCTATCCCCTATTGTCCAGTCCCAGTTTCTGGTAGTCAGAGGTTTAGGACATCCAGAACATGGGGTTGCATCACTGATCATCTTGGCTAATAGCCATTGATGGACCTATCCTCCAGGAATTTATCTCATTCTTTTTTGAACCCGGTTTTGCTTTTGGCTTTCACAACCCCACTAGCAGTGAGTTCCACGAGTTGACTGTGTGTTGTGTGAAGAAGTGCTTCCTTATCTTAGTTTTAAATCTGCTGCTTATTAATTTCATTGGATGACACCTGATTATATGAAGGGGTAAATAATACTTCCCTATTCACTTTCTCCACACCATTCATGATTTTATAGACCTCTATCATATCCACCCCCACATCTCTTGTCTAAGATGAACAGTCCCAGTCTTTTTAATCTCTTTCTTCATATGGAAGCTGTTCCATACCCCTAATCATTTTCGTTGCCCTCCTCTGCACCTTTTCCAGTTCGATCTTTTTTGAGATGGGGCAACCAGAACCACACACAGTATTCAAGGTGTGGGAGTAACATGGAGTCACATGGTGGCATTATGATATTTTCTGTCTCATTATCTATCCCTTCCCTCATGGTTCCTAACATTCTGTTAGCTTTTTTTGGCTGCCACTGCACATTGAGCAGATGTTTTCAGGGAACTATCCACAATGACTTAAAAACTCTTTTTTGTGTGGTAACAGCTAATTTAGAGCCCATAATTTTGTATGTATAGGTGGGATTATTTTTTCCAATGTGCAGTTCTTTGCATTTATCAACACTTACTTTCATTTTGTTTCATTGTGCCATTTTCTTGCCCAGTCACCTGGTCTTGTAAGATCCCTTTATAACTCTTTGCAGTTGGCTTTGAACCTAACTATCTTGCATAATTTTGTATCATCTGCAAACTTTGCCACCTTGCTGTTCACCCCTTTTTCCAGATAATTTATGAATATGTTGAACAGTACTGGTCCCAGTACAAATCTTTGGGAGACCCTGGAATTTACCTCTCTCCGCTGTGAAAACTGACCATTTATTCCTAACATTATTTCCTATCTTTTAATTGGTCACTGATCCAGAAGAGGACTTTCCTTTTTATCCCATAATATCCCACTTTGCTTAAGAGCGTTTGGTGAGGAACTTGTCAAAGGCTTTCTGAGAGCCCAAAAACATTGCATCACCTGAATCACCATTGTACACATTTGTTGGCACCCTCAAAAAAATTCTAATAAACTAGGGAGGCACGATTTCCCTTTACAAAAGCCATGTTGACTCTTCCCCCAACATATTGTGTTCATCTATTTGTCTGATAATTCTGTTCTTCATTATAGTTTCAACCACTTTTGCCTGGTGCTAAAGTTAAGCTTTCCAGCATGTAATTGCCAGGATCATCTCTAGAGCGTTTTAAAAGATTGGCGTTACATTAGCTATCCTTCAGTCATCTGGTATGGAGGCTGATTTAAGCCCTAGGTCAAATATCACAGTTAGTAGTTCTGCAATTTCTTATCTAAGTTCCTTTGGGCCTCTTGGGTGAATGCCATCTGGTCCTGATGACTTCTTATTATTTGTTCCAAAACCTCCTCTATTGATGGCTCAATTTTGGATGTCACCTAAAAAGAAGGGCTCAGGTGTGAGAATCTCCCTCACATCCTCTGCAGTGAAGATGGATGCAAAGAATTAATTTAGCTTCTCCACAATGGCCTTGTCTTCCTTGAGTGCTCCTTTAGCACCTCAGTTGCCCAGTGGCCCCACTGATCATTTGGCAGGCTTTCTGCTTTTGATGTACTTAAAAAATGTTTGCTGATCATTTTTGAGTCATTTGCTAGGTGCTCTTCAAATTCTGTTTTGACCTGCTTAATTATAGTTTTACACTTGACTTACCAGAGTTTATGTTCCTTTCTATTTTCCTCAGTAGGATTTGACTTCCAATTCTTAAAAGATGTATTTTTGTCTCTGACCACCTCTTTTACTCTGTTGTTTAGCTAAGGTGACTTTTTTTGGCCCTCTTACTGTTGTTGGTGGTTTGTTTTTTGTTTTTGCATTTGAGGTATACATATAGTCAGAGCCTCTATTATGGTGTTTTTATAAAATTTCCATGCAGTTTGCAAGCATTTCACTCTTGTGATTATTCCTTTTAATTTCCATTTAACTAGATTCCTCATTTTTGTGCATTTTCCCTTTTTGAAGTTAAATGCTACTGTGGTCGGTTTCTTTTGTATTTTCCCCCTATAAGAATGTTAAATTTGATAATATATGGTTGTTATTACTGAGCAGTTCAGCTATATTCACCTCTTGAATCAGATCCTGTGCATCACTTAGGACTACATCAAGAATTGCCTCTCCCCTTGTGGGTTCCAGGACTAGCTGTTCCAAGAAGCTGTCTTAATGGGATCTAGAAATTGTATCTCTGCATCATCTCTTGAGGTGACATGTTTCCTGTCAATATGGGGATAGCTGAAATCCCACATTATTATTGGGTTTTCTGGTTTTGTAGTCTCTCTAATCTTCCTGAGCATTTTACAATCACTATCACCACTCTGGTCGGGTGACTGGTAGTATATTCCTACTGCTATATTCTATTCATAGAGATTCTATGGTACTGTTTGATTCATTTAAGATTTTTACTACACTTCTACCTCGATATAACGCTGTCCTTGGGTGCCAAAATATCTTACCGCATTATAGGTGAAACCATGTTATATTGAACTTGCTTTGATCAGGGCCGGCTCCAGGAGTTTTGCCGCCCCAAGCAGCCAAAAAAAAAAAAAAAAGGCTGCGATCGCGATCTGTGGCAATTCAGCGGGAGGTCCTTCGCTCCGAGCGGGAGTGAGGGACCCTCCACCAATTGCCGCCAAATACCTTAAAGTGCCGCCCCGCTCCGGAATTGGCGCCCCAAGCACCTGCTTGATAAGCTGGTGCCTGGAGCCAGCCCTGGCTTTGATCCACCAGAGTGCACAGCCCCCCCCCGAGCACTGCTTTACCACGTTATATCCAAATTCATGTTATATCAGGTGACGTTATATCGAGGTAGCGGTGTATATTTAATTCTATGCTTTCTTTAAAATATAGTGCTACCTCCTCTCCCACCCCCTCAGTGCACTCTGTCATTTCTTCATACATTGTACCTGGAATTACCGTGTCCCATAGATTATCCTCATTCCACCAAATTTTTGTGATGCCTATTATGTCAATATCCTTATTTAATACCAGGGTCACTCCAGTTCATCCATCTTAGTATTTAGGCTTCTAGTGTTTGTATACAAGCATTATAATCATTAATGCTCTGGATGATGGGATGGATTGCACCATCAGCAAGTTTGCAGATGACACTAAACTGTGGGGAGAGGTAGATCACTAGAGGGTAGGGATAGGGTCCAGAGTGACCTAGACAAATTGGAGGATTGGCCCAAAAGAAATCTGATGAGGTTCAACAAGGACAAGTGCAGAGTCCTTCACTTAGGATGGAAGAATCCCATGCACTGCTACAGGCTGGAGACCGACTGGCTAAGCGGCAGTTCTGCAGAAAAGGACCTCAGGATTACTGTGGATGAGAAGCTGGATATGAGTCAACAACAGTGTGCCCTTGTTGTCAAGAAGGCTAATGGCATATTGGGCTGCATTAGTAGCAGCATTGCAAGGAGATCGAGAGGAGTGATTATTCCCCTCTATTCGACACTGGTGAGGCCATATCTGGAGTATTGCATCCAGTTTTGAACCCCCCACCCCTCTCATTACAGAAGGGATGTGGACAAACTGGAGTGAGTCCAGCGGAGAGCAATGAAAATGATAGGGGGCTGGGGCACATGACTTATGAGAGGCTGAGAGAACTGGGCTTATTTAGTCTGCAGAAAAGAAGAGTGAGGGGGGATTTGATAGCAGCCTTCAACTACCTGAAGCGGGGTTCCAAAGAGGATGGAGCTCAGCTGTTCTCAGTGGTGGCAGATGACAGAACAAGGAACAATGGTCTCAAGTTGCAGTGGGGGAGGTCTAGGTTGGATATTAGGAAACACTATTTCACTAGGAGGGTGGGTTACCTAGGGAGGTGGTAGAATCTCCATCCTTAGAGGTTTTTAAAGCCCCAGCTTGACAAAGCCCTGGCTGGGATGATTTAGTTGGGGTTGGTCCTGCTTTGAGCAGGGGGTTGGACTAGATGACCACCAGAGGTCTCTTCCAACCCTAATCATCTATGATTCTATGATTATAAAATTTGTCAATATTTAGTCGTCTGTCTTCATGGGGTGTAATTGAACAGTTTTTTGATTGACTGTTTTTCTTCAGTTTCTACCTGTAATTTATTAATGTCTATCCTTTCCTCTTTACTAGGCTATAGAATATCCTCTTTAATAAATCCTTCCCCAACGGAGGCCTTGGGTCTATTACCAGTTCTGCCTAAAGTGACCTTGTGTAAACTTTTTTATCTGTGAAATGGATAAATGATAGCTATTCCCCAGCAGTTACAGTATGAGACATTGCCTTGTAATAACGGTTGTGAAGGGCAGAGAAATATTGATAGGAGTCAGTAGGAGAGCTCCAGATTTACAGTTTAGTGCAAACCTCTCTGCCGCCTTGTCCTCACCCCCAGGGGTTGTAAGGTGATGTTCCTCTGCCTTTCTGATTTGCTTGCCTAATGCCCACAGCCTTTCACTTCACAAGACTGCCTGCAAGTCCAGCCAAAAATGCGTTACTCATAATCAAACCGCAAATACTCTCAACACAGAAACATAACAATAAGAACAGTAGAACAGGCTTTAAGGATAAAACTCTCTAAAAAGCAGGTGAGGGGAATCCAGTGATGGAAGTGACACTCCCGTAGTGAACAGACCTACAGACTGATGGAGCCAGTAGGCCTAGCTCTAATTAATGCAAGAATGTTCCTCAAGAACCAATCCTGCCAAATCCCTGACAACAAACTCATTCCTGCTGAAGCAAAGACTGCTATTGAAGGATGCTTTTCAGGATCTGACCTATATTCTGCTGTTGCATTTTTTCCCCTGGGCTAATAACTGCTGAGGGAAAATGCTGAAATGAGGCAAAGGTTATGCACTGACACCACCCAGTGGTCACTTCTCTAAATCTCTTCCAGAATGGATGGACAAATAGACTGATATTTTCATTTGGGGATCCAATCATTCAAATATCAGCCTCTCTCTATCCCCACAAGCCTTGCCCAGAGTACCTCTATCTCAAACAGCCTGGGTGCCAATTCACATGAGCACACTGTAGGACATAAGTGCACATACTTGTGTCATACTATTTTCAAAGACTCTAGGTGCAAGCCCAGCTACATGGACAAATCAGACCTGGGCACTGCATCAAAGTGCATATTGCAAAAGCTGGCCCTGGCCCTGCCATAGTCCCTCTTTGTTTTCTCCCATTTCCCTGCGTCCTCTCCCACACCAGCCATATGTCTCCCTCCATCGTGTCTCTGGTTTTTCTGTCCTCCAGTGTCCCTCTGAGCCTTCTTCCAATTGTCTCTTATATCTCACTGGGCCCCCCATTTGCCCTGACTTCCCCCCACTATGGTCTTGTTTCTCATTTCTCCCCTATGTCTCTCACAGTAAGGGACAGATGCTCTTTGGGCAGAGAAAGGTAGGTAGGTACGCAAGTAGCTGTTTCTTGCCTTCTGAGGTTCTTGCTAACTCTGGTGACCTCTGCAAAATGGGACATTTGGCAGGTTTGTAAAGCACAGGCTACTGTTGTGAGGATGAAACTTTTCAAAAGTGGATTTCCTGTGTTCCTTGGCATAGGATAGGTCAGGTCAAGACAGCTAACAAAGCCCTAAGAAGCAGGGGGTGCTTGGGGGGAGCAACACATGAGGGCCATTGAAACACAGTGTGAAAGCTTCAAAGAGCTTACAACAAAAAATTGGGCTTTTGTACCACTAAAAAACAGGCACAAGTGGAACTTGCACTTTTTAAGCATTGTCAAAGGAGTATGTAACTGGGGTGCAAGTGAGTTGTGTCAGGGGAGAGCCTAGCCAGAAAAATGCACCCCTTAAGGAATTTTCAAACTATTGTATCCTGGCACAAGTGGTTGCTGCAGACTAGGTTCTTCTTGCAACCCCCAGGTGGTGATTGACTCTCATTTGACAACTACACTAAATGGCCTCATTAACACCCACCTATTCCCAAGGTGTGAAGAGAAGAGGCAGCAAACTTGCACTCACTATCACTTTGCTTTTAAGTGAAGGATTATTCAGAGGCAACAAGTTGCCCATTAAACAAGGATGCGATAAGAGTGCATTATTTCGGTATGTATGCAAATAGTTAATAATAGATAAGATGGTACTCAGTGATATGCAGTCTAGTTTCTGGATTGTGTGGAACTGGCACTTGGACACTGCAGATGGTTTCCTCTGGCTGCTACATGCAGGCCTGAATAAAATAGTTTTTACTGCTTTAATTCTTCATTGTGGCTGACCAGAGGCACTGCAGGCCAGATTCACAAAGGTACTTAGTGGCATAACTGCCTCTTTAGGACTGGAAGTCTCTGTTTGGATGCCCCGATATCCTCCAAGCCACTACTCAGTGCTGCTTAACCCTGTAGGTGCCTACATTTCCATTAGTAGACTACACAAAGTCACCTAAAGTCCTGATGCTGCCCCACAGCTAGCAAGCAATTCTGAGCCCTAATTCATGCCTAAAACCCAGTTGAGGTGATCCCCCTCTTGGCTCCCCTGTGGGGTTTGATCTGGTAGGTATTCTCAGAACATGTGGTTTGAGCATTGGCCTGCTAAACCTAGGGTTGTGAGTTCAATCCTTGAGGGGGCCACTTAGGGAACTGAGGTAAAAATCTGTCTGGGGATTGGTCCTGCTTTGAGCAGGGGGTTGGACTAGATGGCCTTCTGAGGTCCCTTCCCATCCTGATATTCTATGATTCTAACATACCTATCAGATCAGGCCTCATACATATGACAGCAGAGGGTGAGTGTGCATGTGTGTACAGAACACCCAGTAGACCAATGATTAGGGCACTCACCTGGGATGTGGGAGATCCAGGTTCAAAGAAGGTCAAAGAAAAGGGAGATGGTATCAGTCCATAAATGCGCTGCTCTCGCCCTCTGGAAACTGTCAATCACAGATTGTTCTAGATCTGTAGATAATCACATATTGTCAGGTTGGGCATGTTTGGCCTGCTACGGGTACCACATAATCCAGTGCAACCTGCTGCGAGTTGGGTCCTCAGCCACTAAACCGGGAATGCCACTATTGATTGGTGGGATGTATGCCAGATACCCAGTGGAATGAAAAATAATATCCATAAAGGAGAAATTCCACCTTGCACTGCTGCCATAATAGAGGTGCAAACTAAATATATATGCCAAGTTAAAAAAAATCAAGAGGATTAAAAAAAAATGCCACGATGGCTAAACAGCTCAGTGAAAGAGGTGGTTAGAAGCAAAAAGGCCTCCTTTAAAATTTGGAAGTCAAATAGCGAGGAAAATAGAAAGGAACATAAACCCTGGCAAATAAAGTGTAAAATATAATTAGGCAAGCCAAAAAAGAATTTGAAGAGCAACTAGCAAAAGACACGAAAGCTAATAGCAATTTTTTTTCTAATGTCAAAAGCTGGAGGCCTGACAAACAGTTAGTGGTCCCACTGGACAATCAAAGTAATGAAGGCGCACTCAAGGAAGACAAGGCTATTTTGGAGAAGCTAAATTCATTCTTTGCATGGATTTTCAATGCAGAGGATATGCTGGAGATACCCACAAACAAATCTTTTATTTTTAGGTGAAAAATCTGAGGAACTGCCCCAGACCGAGGGGTCAGTAAAGGAGGTTTTGGAACAAATTTAACTGTAGTAAGACAGCTGGATCAGATGTTTCCTTCAGAACTCAAATATGAAATTGCAGAACTACTCACTGTAGTACTGTATGTAACCTATCACTTTAGCTACCTTACAGCCATCTGTTAAAGAGGTTGATTAATGTAACACATGATTTAGTCAAAGAGCATCCAACTTGCAGTAGGCTGTACTGGATTATGTTTTACCAGTAGCAGATTTTTTTTAAAGGCTCCAGAGGCGATCCTGACAATCACAGGCCACTAAGCCTAACTTCAGTACCAGGCAAATTGGTTGAAACTATTGTAAATAACAGAATTAACAGAATTATCAGATATATAAACAGGATATATTGGGGAGGCGTCAACACGGTTCTTGTAAACGGAAATCATGCCTCCCCAATCTATTAGAACTCTTTGAGGGAGTCATCAAACATGTGAACAAGGCGGATCCAGTGGATATAGTGTACTTGGACTTTCCAGAAAACCTTTGACAAGATCCCTCACCAAAGGCTCTTAAACAAAGTACTGTAAAAGCAGCAATGGGATAAAAGGGAAGGTCATCTAATGAACTCCTTAAAAGATGGGAAACAAAGGGGAGCCATAAATTGTCAATTTTCACAATGGAAAGAAGTAAATAGCAGAGTCTTCCAAGGATCTGTACTGGGGCCTGTGCTGTTCAACATATTCATAAAGGATCTGGAAAAATGGGGGACTAGTGAGGTGCAAAAATTGCAGGCAATACAAAATTACTCAAAATAGTTAAATCCAGGGCTGACTGTGAAGAGTTACGAACTGGGCGATTCAGTGACAAAATGGCTGATTAAATCAAATGTTAAGTGGAGTTTGAGGCGCAAGTGGTGTTCTCGTCTATCCTCCCTGTGGCAGGAAAAGGCCAGGGTAGAGACCGTCGAATCGTGGAAATCAACGAATGGCTACGCAGATGGTGTCGGAGAGAAGGGTTTGGATTCTTTGACCATGGGATGGTCTTCCAAGAAGAAGGATTGCTAGGCAGAGATGGGCTCCACCTCACGAAGAGAGGGAAGAGCATCTTTGCAAGCAGGCTGGCTAACCTAGTGAGGAGGGCTTTAAACTAGGTTCACCGGGGGAAGGAGACCAAAGCCCCGAGGTAAGTGGGGAAGTGGGATTCCGGGAGGAAGCACAAGCAGGAGACTGCAAGAGGGGAGGACTCCTGTCTCAGACCGAGAAAGAGGGACAATCAGCGAGTTATCTTAAGTGCCTATACACAAATGCAAGAAGCCTGGGGAACAAGCAGGGAGAACTAGAAGTCCTGGCACAGTCAAGGAATTATGATGTAATTGGAATAACAGAGACTTGGTGGGATAACTCACATGATTGGAGTACTGTCATGGATGGATATAAACTGTTCAGGAAGGACAGGCAGGGCAGAAAAGGTGGGGGAGTTGCGTTGTATGTAAGAGAGCAGTATGACTGCTCAGAGCTCCCGTATGAAACTGCAGAAAAACCTGAGAGTCTCTGGATTAAATTTAGAAGTATGAACAAGGGTAATGTCATGGTGGGAGTCTGCTACAGACCACCGGACCAGGGGGATGAGGTGGACGAGGCTTTCTTCCAGCAACTAACAGAAGTTACTAGATCACAGGCCCTGGTTCTCATGGGTGACTTTAATCACCCCGATATCTGCTGGGAGAGCAATACAGCAGTGCACAGACAATCCAGGAAGTTTCTGGAAAGTGTAGGGGACAATTTCCTGGTGCAAGTGCTGGAGGAACCAACTAGGGGCAGAGCTCTTCTAGACCTGCTGCTCACAAACAGGGAAGAAATAGTAGAGGAAGCAATAGTGGATGGGAACCTGGGAGGCAGTGACCATGAGATGGTCGAGTTCAGGATCCTGACACAAGGAAGAAAGGAGAGCAGTAGAACAGAGACCCTGGACTTCAGAAAAGCAGACTTCGACTCCCTCAGGGAACTGATGGGCAAGGTCCCCTGGGAGAATAACATGACGGGGAAAGGAGTCAAGGAAAGCTGGCTGTATTTTAAAGAAACCTTATTGAGGTTGCAGGAACAAACCATCCCGATGTGTAGGAAGAAAAGTAAATATGGCAAGCGACCAGCTTGGCTTAACAGTGAAATCCTTGCTCGTCTTAAACACAAAAAAACAGCTTACAAGAAGTGGAAGATTGGACAAATAACCAGGGAGGAGTATAAAAGTATTGCTCAGGCATGCAGGTGTGAAATTAGGAAGGCCAAATCACACTTGGAGTTGCAGCTAGCCGGAGATGTTAAGAGTAACAAGAAGGGTTTCTTTAGGTATGTTAGCAACAGGAAGAAAGTCAAGGAAAGTGTGGGCCCCTTGCTGAATGAGGGAGGGAACCTAGTGACGGAGGATGTGGAGAAAGCTAGTGTACTCAATGCTTTTTTTGCCTCTGTCTTCACAGACAAGGTCAGCTCCCAGACAGCTGCACTCTGCAGCACGGTATGGGGAGGAGGTGACCAGCTCTCTGTGGAGAAAGAAGTAGTTCGGGACTATTTAGGAAAGCTGGACAAGCACAAGTCCATGGGGCCGGATGCGCTGCATCCGAGGGTGCTAAAGGAGTTGGCCGATGAGATTGCAGAGCCATTGGCCATTATCTTTGAAAAATCATGGCGATCGGGGGAGGTCCCGGACAGCTGGAAAAAAGCTAATGTAGTGCCCATCTTTAAAAAAGGGAAGAAGGAAGATCCAGGGAACTACAGGCCAGTCAGTCTCACCTCAGTCCCTGGAAAAATCATGGAACAGGTCCTCAAGAAATCAATCCTGAACTACTTAAAGGAGGGGAAAGTGATCAGGAACAGTCAGCATGGATTCACCAAGGGCAAGTCATGCCTGACTAACCTAATTGCCTTCTATGATGAGATAACCGGCTCTGTGGATGAGGGGAAAGCAGTGGATGTGCTATTTCTGGACTTTAGCAAAGCTTTTGATACAGTCTCCCACAGTATTCTTGCCAGCAAGTTAAAGAAGTATGGGCTGGATGAATGGACGGTAAGGTGGATAGAAAACTGGCTAGATGGTCGGGCTCAATGGGTAGTGATCAATGGTTCCATATCTAGTTGGCAGCCGGTATCAAGTGGAGTGCCCCAAGGGTCGGTGCTGGGGCCGGTTTTATTCAATATCTTCATTAACGATCTGGAGGATGGTGTGGACTGCACCCTTAGCAAGTTTGCAGATGACACTAAACTGGGAGGAGTGGTTGATACGCTGGAGGGTAGGGATAGGATACAGAGGGACCTAGACAAATTAGAGGATTGGGCCAAAAGAAATATGATGAGGTTCAACAAGGACAAGTGCAGAGTCCTGCACTTAGGACGGAAGAATCCCATTCACTGTTACAGACTAGGGACCGAATGTCTGGGCAGCAGTTCTGCAGAAAAGGACCTAGGGGTTACGGTGGATGAAAAGCTGAATATGAGTCAACAGTGTGCCCTGGTTGCCAAGAAGGCTAATGGGATTTTGGGTTGTATAAGTAGGTGCATTTCCAGCAGATCGAGGGATGTGATCATTCCCCTCTACTCAGCACTGGTGAGGCCTCATTTGGAGTACTGTGTCCAGTTTTGGGCCCCACACTACAAGAAGGATGTGGATAAATTGGAGAGAGTCCAGCGGAGGGCAACAAAAATGATTAGGGGGCTGGAGCACATGACTTATGAGGAGAGGCTGAGGGAACTGGGATTGTTTAGTCTGCAGAAGAGAAGAATGAGGGGGGATTTGATAGCTGCTTTCAACTACCTGAAAGGGGGTTCCAAAGAGGATGGATCTAGACTGTTCTCAGTGGTAGAAGATGACTGAACAAGGTGTAATGGTCTCAAGTTGCAGAGGGGGAGGTTTAGGTTGGACATTAGGAAAAACTTTTTCACTAGTAGGGTGGTGAAGAACTGGAATGGGTTACCTAGGGAGGTAGTGGAATCTCCTTCCTTAGAGGTTTTTAAGGTCAGGCTTGACAAAGCCCTGGCTGGGATGATTTAGCTGGGTTTGGTCCTGCTTTGAGCAGAGGGTTGGACTAGATGACCTCCTGAGGTCCCTTCCAACCCTGAGATTCTATGATTCTATGATTCATTAGGAAAGGGAGATAGTAAGATAGAAAATATAATGTCGCTATATAAATCCATGGTATGACTACACCTTGAATATTGCGCGCAGTTTTGGTGTGTCCCCCCCACACACATCTCAAAAACAATATACTGGAATTAGAAAAGGTACAGAGAAGGGTAACAAAAATGATTGGAGGCTTGGAACAGCTTCCATATGTGGAGAGATTAAAAAGACTGAGACTGTTCATCTTAGAAAAGAGATGACTGAGGAGGCATATGATAGAGGTCTGTAAAATTATGAATGGTATCGAGAAAGTGAATAGGGAAGTGTTATTTACCCCATCAAATAACACAAAAGTCACTCAATTACATTTATAAGCAGCTCGTTGAGAACAGATAAAAGAAGTACTTCACATAGTGCAGTCAACCTGTGGAACTCATTGTTGGGGGATGTTGTGAAGGCCAAGTAAGTTTCTGAAGGATAGGTCCATCAATGGCTATTAGCCAAGATGGTCAGGGACACAATCCCCTGCTCTGGGTGTCCCTAAACCTCCACATGCCAGAAGCTGGGGCTGGACAACAAGGGCAGGATCACTCTCAATTACTCTGTTCTGTTCATTCTGTCTGAAGCATCTGGCATTGGCCACTGTCAGGAGACAGGATACATGGCTAGCGGGATCAGTTGTCTGACCCACTATGGACATTCTCCTGCCTTGCAGCTGGCTCTTAATCCATTGTGGAAAAAGTGTTAGGTGACTGGCCCTGCAGTTCAGTTCTTGCCCTGCTGCATCTCTTCTTGCTGGTCTGGCTTCCAAACGTCTTGGTCTTCCAAGCCTTTGGCTTGGCCAGTACTGCTATGAGGGGGACTTTTGTCCTGCCTCACTTATTTTTCTGCCTAGGTGTACAATCTGATGGTTCAGGTATGATGATCTCCCTCTTCACTTGGGGATGGCACATACTATTTTTCCCCAGGACCCCTGCCTCATTCAGTGAACAGGATGGATTATGCTCACTGAATGGGAAGCTAATCAGAAGCATCTTATCTTCAGAATTCAGTGTTGCCTCATATCTTATTTATTGCATATCATTTAAACCCTGCACTGAATACAGAATTATCAATTTCTTTATGGGCTTTTCTAGGATACTCATCACTGTAGTATCTCAGTACCTTACAAATATTAATGAATTTATTTTTACAAGATCCTTGTGAGACATGGTATTACTAGCTCCATTTTACAGATAATTAATGGAAGCCAGAGAAATTAGGCCTTAAACGGTCAAGTGTCCACTAATTTTGGGTACCCACTTTTAAGTTGTCTAGGACCTGATTTTTCAGAGACTTTATATATACTGAAATACTCATTGGGCCAGAGAGACAGAGAGTGCAAGACTGAGACAATAGGAATGACTATAGACTGGCTGTTAGAGCATCCACCTGGGAGACTCTGGGTCCAGTCCCCCTGCTCCAATGACTCTAGAATTATTTATATACTGATTGCTCAGGGTACTGAGGCCACTGGATCTGTATATGCACAGATCTATGACCACACATCCAAACTGACCTTCTGTGCTGGGTCCCTCATAGACCACAGCAGAGATAAGCTGTGCTGCATGCCAGCGATGCTCAGACTCCCCACCCCTGCCTGTTTGTCCTGCCAGCCCCCAGTGCAACCTAAGTGGTTAGCAGAACCAGCTTATTAAGTTCAATACAGCTCCATACCTATGTAAAGTTTGTTACTTATATCAGTGTTTGCAGGATGAAGGCCCCACTAAACGATTTACAGAGAACTAGGGGGGGGGGCACAATGTTTTTAAAACATTAAGGTATTTGAGCCCATGCCTGCTTTCCCCTGTATTTGATTTTCCATCCCGGGTGAAATGCGTAACTCTCACAGTGGCCATCTGCAGAGAGGCAAATTTCACAGAACCCGACTAGCTCTATTTGTTGGTTGTTGTTCAGAGTCTTTGCCGACTGTATTATCATTTTATCCCCCACCTAATTGCCTTGGCTGCCCTTAACCCCTTGCTGGTTTTCTTAACGCTGGTTTTTAAAACGTTTGTGGCCAGGGCCGGGCGGGCTGTACTTTTCTAACAGTTGGGGTTTGGGTTTTGTGACTAGCTGCTATTTTCGTCCCACGGCCCTGATTCTGCCAACGCTCCCCCACGCACTTAACCTTATCCGCGCCAGATGTTTCTATGGGCTCCTACCCTCCGCTCCGCCGAGCGGCAGCTGGAGCACGGGGGCCTCTCGGGTTTCTAACCCCGGCCTGAAGGAAACCCCGCAACGTGGGCAGCCCCCGTTTGCTGCAAAGCACATTGCTGAGGGGAGACTCCGCGAGCCGCCAGCGGCCCCGCCAGGCCTCCCCGCGCGGGGCGCCCCCGGGGCAGGTTTGTGCGGGGCCGGCGCTGGGGGGGGGGGGAGGAGCGGGCGGGGGGCTCCGGGGCCGGCGCGGGGCAGCCCCGCACGGCACAGACCGGCCCGGCGGGGCGCGGGGACTGACAGCCGCAGCCGACGTGGCTGCGGGGGGGGGCGCCGCTGGCCGAGCGCGGGGCAGTCGTCGGGGCGGCGCGGGCCACGGCCCTTTGTCCGGCCGCGCGCGGGGAGACGGCGCGGCGCGCGAGCCCGGCAGGTAGGGGCGGGGCGGCCGCACGCGCGCGAGGGGACGGGGGGGGGGCGCGCTCGCCCCCGCCCGCAAGGGGCCGCGGGGCAGAGGCGCGCGGGCTGCCCGCAGGGCCCCCTCCCCCCCCCGGCCTGCGGGGAGCAGCAGCCGCGGCCCCCGAGCGAGGGCGGCGGGAGCGTGACGTGTCCGTGGCGTCTGCGCCGCGATGGAGCCGCCCGGCCCGGGGGGTGAGCGGCGCGGGCGCGGGCGCGGGCGCGGCGCGGGGGAGGCAGGACTCGACCGGGCCGGGCGCCGGGGCTGGGAGAGCCGCGGACAGGGCGCAGCCGCCCGAGGGGGCGTGTCCCGGGCACAGGGAGCCGCCGCCGCCGCCGCCGCCGCCGGGCAGGAGCCGGGGAGGTGTGGCCCAGCGGGGGCGGCCTGGGCAAGCGAGCCCCGAATGGCCATTGCAGCCCGTCCTGCAGCCGCCCCTGCCTCCCGCTAGGCCCGGGGCGCCGAGCTGGGCCATTGGTCCCACACATAATAAAACTTACAGACTCTGAGGGCAGAGGAGTGTCAGGGACTGTCATCGCCGGGTCTGTAGTCTGACCTCCTGCACACGGAGGTAGGGTGACCAGATGTCCCGATTTTATAGGGACAGTCCTGATTTTGGGTCTTTTTCTTATCTAGGATCCTATTCCCCCCCATCTCCTGTCACGATTTTTCACATTTGCTGTCTGGTCACCTTACACTGAGGCCACAGAACGTCCTCATCTGCAACAAACCCCCCAACCTCTGGCTGAGTTACCGAAGTCCTTAAATCACAATTAAAAAACTTCAAGTTCCAGAGAATTCAGCATTTACACTAATTTAAACCTGCGCGTGATCTGGGCCGCATGCGTCAGAGAAAGGCGAAAACCCCCCAAGGTCTCTGCCAATCTGACCCGCAGGAACGTTCTTTCCTCACCTCGGATATGGCGATCAGATAGACCCTGAGCACGGGGGCAAGAGCCGCAAGGGAAAGATTTCTCTGGAGTAACTTAGAGCCCTCCCCAGCGAGTGTCCCTGAGAGACAGTCGCTACCCCAGGCCTTCTGATCTAAAACGACAAGACATAGGCCAGGGGTGGCCAACCTGAGCCTGAGAAGGAGCCAGAATTTACCAATGTACATTGCCAACAAGCCACAGTAATACATCAGCAGCCCCCCATCAGCTCCCCGCTGCAGTGTCTCCTGCCCACCGGCAGCCCCGATGATCAGCACCTCCCCCTCTCTCCCCGCACCTCCCGATGAGCTGTTTCATGGTGTGCAGGAGGCTCTGGGGGCAAACGGGGAGGAGCAAGGGTATGGTAAGCTCAGGGGAGGGGACAGGAAGGGGTGGAGTGGGGGCAGGGCCTGTGGCAGAGCCAGGGATTGAGCAGTGAGCACCCCCCTCCCCCCGACACACTGGAAAGTTGGCGCCTGTAGCTTCAGCCCCAGAGTCGGTGCCTATACAAGGAGTCGCATATTAACTTCTGAAGAGCTGCATGTGGCTCTGGAGCCACAGGTTGGCCATCCTGACATAGGCAAAGGAGCCAAAGTGACCGGCAGAGCCATCCCCCTCTCTCCTGCCAACCTCCCCCAGTGCCTCCTGCCCACCAGCAGACCCTGCATATCAGCACCTCCCACTCCCTCTCAGTGCCTACCACTGATCAGCTCTTTCGCTGCATCTGGAGGCGCTGTGGGGGAGAGGAGGGAGGTCGCAGCACACTCGGAAGAGGGGGTGGGACAGGAGTGAGGCCTTGGGGGAAGGAGTGGAGTGGGGGCAGGGCCTGGGCAGAGCCAGGGGGAGCACCACCCGGCAGATAGAAACTTGGCATCTATTTCGTGGGCCCTGTACCTCCCTAGGGACGGCCCTGGTGACAGGGTCATACAGCAGGAGAGTTACTGAGAAGGGCATGGAGACCAGAGCTCTCCCATGTCAACCGGATGCCTATCGAGCTCCATCTGTTGGTGGGCAATGCATCTTGGCCCTGGATTGGGACAGAGTGTTGCATGCTGCTTTGTATGGGCGCCACGTCTAATAAATGTGATAGGGGCCACAGCCCTCACGGTGATGGTCTAGACACCTTTTGGGCATTGCTGTGCTGAGATTGAGGGTAATATCTTAAGAGCAGGGGCGGCTCTAGAAATCAGGCTGCCCCAAGCAGCACGGTGCGCTGCGCCGCCCTTCCCCGGTCCTGCGGCGGGTCCCCTCTTCCCGCGGCTCCGGTTAAGCTCCCGCAGGCATGACTGCGGCAGGTCAACCGGAGCCCGGGACGAGCGGACCTGCCGCAGGCATGACTGCGGCGGGTGCCGTGGTCCTGCGGCTCCAGTTGACCTGCCGCAGGCATGCCTGCGGGAGCTCAACCGGCGCCGCGGGAAGAGGGCACCCGCCGCAGTCATGCCTGCGGCAGGTCCGCTCGTCCCGGGCTCCGGTGGACCTGCCGCTGTCTTGCCTGCGGGAGGTCAACCCGCGCCGCGGGACGAGCGCCCCCTCCGCAGTCATGCCTGCGGCAGGTCCACTCGTCCCGGGGCTCCGGTGGACCTCCCGCAGGCATGACTGCGGCAGGTCCGCCAGCCCAGCCTCCCGCCTTCCCCGGCGGCAGGGGACGCCCCCTACATTTTGCCGCCCTAGGCACCAGCTTGTTTTGCTGGTGCCTAGAGCCGCCCCTGCTTAAGAGGGGATGGATCTGCAAATTCTGAGCATGAGATGAACTGTGCATTTGGGATAGAAAACTCATGGGCTCAAGTAGCAGTGAAAGGGAGTTCCCAGGGTCACTTGCCCTGACCAGTAGTGCTCTCTGGCTTGTACATAGAGTCAGTGAGTGGCCCAGCCTCCCATGGTCATCTGTCTCAGGACTTTTTCTCGGACCTGCCAAGATTGATGGGCATTCCAGGCAACACAGTGGGTGCTTACTGGTGGTGGGTGACTGCAGAGACCATATTAAGTTACTGGAATTAAATTGTCCTAACAAAAACAAAGTTTTTTAAGCATTTTGACTCTAACAAAATAAACCCTTCCCCATGTTCAGATTTCAGCCTCTTGTGATGCCTACCAGTTTTCCAGTCATCAGTAAAGTCTTCCAGAGTAAACCTGGATTCCTAATGTTAAAAAACAAAAAGAACCCCCTCATGCATGGTGTGTGCATTTTTTTTTAAACCTTCAAGGCTGTCTTTATCCATCATAAAGAAGCAAAAAGAGCTAATCATCTTTCCCTTACTGGTCTCCTGTAATGCATGTTAAGTGCTTTGTTGGAAGGTGCGATATAGAGTAAGTGCAAGCACAGTGCAACTTTCAAGCCTAGCTCCCCACAGAGCCTTTCTTCCTCCATCACTGATAATTTGGTAAGTGCAACCTGCAGTGGGGAGCGGGCAGAGCTCACTGGTGCCATGGGGCACCAAACCAGGTCTGATTCACTCTCTGTCTCTGTAGAAAACAGTTCCTATCACCCTTCTCTGAGACCCAGAAAAGTATAACAACCCAGGTCTGATTCTCTACTGCCTCAAACCTTGTGTAGTTATGTACATTTGTGCAAAGTCGCTGTAAAATGCTACCAAATCACAATGGTACCATTTTACACCCCCCCGCCCCCGCTTTGCACTGATGTAGAGACAAGGCAGAGGAGAGTCTAGTCCCTCTATTTAAAGGCCCAAGCTCTTTCTTTTCCCCATGTCTCTGTCAGTCACCCTTTTGAACATATTGATGAGAGGAGAAGCACATTCTCCTTCCCTGTGCTAGGGTTTGATGGCCTGAATCTTTCCTCCTATTTTCACCCTTAAAATCCAACACCCCCCACCTGCTTGCCCCCCCGATATACAGCAGATTCTTCCATCCTGTTTAAATAGCTTACAGCTTGTTCTCTCCATTTGCCAGACCAAACCATGGGGACCTTCTGCTTGCCTCAGTTTAGTGCCCATTGTACTGCCTGGCTGGCCCAGACTGGTAGATTACATGGCAATTATGCTGCGGGGCCAGGAGGGAGACAGTATATTTTTGTCTTCTCTATTTTTGGTTTCCATCTATTTCCCTTTCCTTAGACTGGCTCTCAAATATTTATATACAGTGGTTGGTATTAAAAATGGAGTCCTATGTTTTATTTTGTTATATGGATCTGCTATAATTAACCTCTCCACTGACTGAAATTATTATTAGTACCCAGATACCTTGGTGATGGACCTGTTATAAATATTTAATAGATAGATTAATAGATTTTTAAGGCCCAAAGGACCATTGTCTCATCTGGTTCCCTGCATTACACGGATCATACAATTTCATCTAATTCCTGCATCAAGCCTGTAACTTCTTGCTGAGCTACAGCATGTCTTTTAGAAAGGGTTACAGTGTTGATTTAAAGGCTTCAAGTGTGAGAGAGTTAGCACTTGCTTTTTGAGACCTATCAGCCAGTTTTAATCTGTTTAATGTTACATTGTGTAAAATGCTGACTTTTTAATCAGACTTGTGCAGTAGTAAGTCAAATGCCTGCCAGAGATCTAAGTATGTTATGTCAAAACAGTTATCTTTGTCAACTAAACTTGGAATCCCTGCAAAAAATCAATATTTTGTTTGTTTGGCAACGTACATGTTCAGTATTCCAAAATGTAGTAAAAGTCAAGGAGCTCCTTGGCCAACGTTTTTAAAACTCTTGGGTGCAAATTATCTGGTCTTGCAGATTTTTAAATATTTAATGTTAGGAGATGGTGTTGAATGTCCATCATTGGTTACTGTTGGAATAGAAAGTGTTTCATTATCAGTGTAAGCTACAAGTGTGTCATTCAGGTTCTTTCCAAATACGGAACAGAAAAATATTTATTGAACACTCCAATCTTTTCTACCTCCTTGACAGTTTGACCATATTTTGGGGCTAGGTTCACAGAGGTACTTAGGTGTTGCAATGCCTAACTCAGATGCTCTGCTGCCTCGTGGAATTCTCGGCCCCGAGTTAGGCAGCAAGCTCCCTATACCATGCATGGGGAGAGTTCGGCACCTGAGAAGAGGATTCTCAGATACCAGCAAACTGAACAGGAGTGAAATGCCTAGATCCTCAAAGGTGTCAAAGTCCTGATGATTTGGGCTTTAGTCACATGGCTGATGGGCAGGAGAGAGGCACCTCTCTTTATTTAGGATTCTCAGCCACGAACCCTCCACCACAATTAGGCTCCTAAACCAGGTCATTCCTTTCTCTAATATCCAGAGAGCAAGACACACACGCTGACACTCCCATCTATTAGGGGACTTAAACCCAGGCCTCTTATGTCTTAGGTGAGTGCCCTAACCACCAGGCTATCAGGTATTCTGAGGTGGATCTCTCTCAATCTATTTTATTGGAGCTGTTCCACTTTGTAGAAATAAATATTAATGAGGACAGGGAGAAAGCAACTCCACTGCCCAGTGGTTAGGGTACTCACCTGGGATGCAGGAAAGTTGGGATCAGATCCCTGCTCCAATGAATAGTTAACTGTTTTTATCTGCACCTTTGAGACCGAAAAATTCCTGACCTGCTCATTCTCAGCTGTCTTTTGTGTAAGGCTGATCCTACAGGCATATTCTGAAGATTGGGCCTCCACTGGTGAGATGTAGGGAATGCTTATTTTGAGAATCCCACTGAGGCTAAGGTGTGAGTGAGGGCACCGAGTATCTTGTTTGCTATGGGGCAGTGTCAGGACTTACTTCGTTTGCTTTGTGTATGCTTAGTGGTAGAAACTTAGACACCTACAGAGTTAGGTGGCATCCGAGTGGCGATTTTGAGAATGTCAGGGCTGGTCTACACTAAGGGGAAAAATCGATATAAGATACGCAACTTCAGCTACGTGAATAACGTAGCTGAAGTCGAAGTATCTTATATCGATAACTTACCCGTCCTCACGGCGCGGGATCGATCTCCGGGGCTCTCCATATCGACGCCGCCACCGCCGTTCGCGGTGGTGGAGTTCCGGAATCGATATAAGCGCGTTCGGGGATCGATATATTGCGTCTAGATGAGACGCGATATATCGATCCCTGAAAAATCGATCGCTACCCGCCGATACGGCGGGTAGTGTAGACGTAGCCTCAGTGACACCAAATGTTGGACTTAGGTGCCTAAAGAGGCAATTTAGGCACCTGCATACCTTTTCGAATCTGGCTCTTTGGTCTTGATATAACGGGGAAAAAAACCTTTCTTATTGGGCTTAATTCTACTAGTCATAGATTTTCATTGATACCAGTAGCTTCCCTTCTCAGCTGTCAGTAAATAGATTAGATGGGGAGTCCAGGTCATATATAGCAAGTACTGGAACTCTTCTTGCCTGGGTGGATTTTGTAGACAGGCTCCTGAATTGCTAAGGTTGTAATTTTACTAAATTCTGGTTGGGTACACTGTAAAGCCACATTTGGATTGAACTGACCCTAGGTGGTAAACTAGCTGAAACCCAACTGCAAATAGTAATATTTAGTGGGGGCATTAATTTGGGGAAGACAACAATTTTTATCTTCTTCCCCACCTGCCCTGGAATTTTTAACTGATATTCAAAAAATGACCGTGCAGCTTTCAACTGCAAATGTAGCCCCAAAGACATAACTTGCTCTCCTGCTCCTCTCTTTCCCTTTCCTAGCTTCCCTGCTGAGAGGGACCTTTCTTGGGGGTAAAGGGAGGAAAGAGGGAGAGAGACTGATCCTTTCCCAGGAGCTTGGTTGCTATCTTGGCAGCACTTTCGGGCCTCAAGCAATTTTAAACTTGCTTTCTACTGTCAAAGCTAAGTGAGTGGGTAACAAAATATTGCAGTATTGCCAACTACAGAAGTTCAAAAATCATGAATCAGGCTGCCTCAAAAATAAGATTTAAAAAATTATAATAAAAAAGTAACGTTTTTGGTCTGTCTTTGGAAATTTGAATACCCTCATCCTGTTCTCCTGACCCCTAATGTGTATGTAACTGTTCAGGTCTTGCCAACATGTGCAAACGTATTGTGAGTAATGAATGGGATTGTGATTGAAGCCTCTAATGTAGAATCTTTTGATTAAAAAAAAACAACTGAAGTTGGGGTCCCGTTGTTCTAGGTGCTGTATACTAATAAGAGGCAGTCTCTGCCTTCGAGAGCTTATAATGTAGCGGTGCTATATTCTCTACTAATGTAGCTCTCCTCCCAATAGAAGGGTTGGGTAACTTTAATATCGAGAGGAAGTGCATTGCAGCAAACACTCAGGGTGGCCAGTTCGTGTGAAATTTCTGTGACTCTTATAACTTCACTTTGTCTTAGCAGCCGCTTGCAAACTTGCTAGCAGCTGTCTTTCAGCTCAGTATTTCTGACTATGGCCTCTAGAGGCCTCTGTTGGCAACCAAGCAGGTGGCTTTGGAGCGCAGGTTCCTCCATGAGGCACCCTGGCTCCCTGAAGAGCTTCTACCCTGTTCCTTGCTTTGTAAGCAGTGAGGGAGTTGCCAGCCAGCCGGGCAGAAGCAGCAGCTCCCTTGCAGTTTAATGTAATACCAGGGAGAGTGGGATGGAAAAGTGAAAGCAATGGGGATGTATAGAGATAGAGGAGAGTGATCTTTACCTCCCTCCACCAGCACAAGAGGTGCTCTGTGCTGGCCCCACCTGCCCTCTGCTGTGAAACTGTGTGAGGGATAGGGGCCTTAGGAGGAGCGAGACAGGGGCAAAGGTGCCAGCACCCAGATCAAGGTGTATATGGCAGGTAATTAGGAAGAGTTCCCCAGGGGATTCTTAAGGTGAGCATAGGAGGATGCTTGGGAAGAGTGCCCCTCCTGTCTGTCAGGAGAAAGAGGAGGGCATTTCCTTGTGTGTGTGTGTTTCATGTACAATTCAGCAGGGTGGTCTTCCCGTTCTGAAATATAAAATCAGAAGACAGACTGAAAATTATATATGACATACCCTACTTCGTTAGAATGCCCCTGAGGGTTCAGTTGTACTTGGGAATGCTTGATGGGGGACACGTAACAATTTTTAAGTTAGTCTCATGAGTTTTTGTTTTTGTTCTTGTTATGCCCCTTTGGGGGTTGTTAATAGGAAATACTTGATGGTGATGTAACCAGGTATGATACTGACCCTTTTAATGGCCATGAGCAGGGTCCCTAAGCCTGCCATCATCTCTGGATGGAACGAGAGGAAGAGCTGTGTGCTCCAGTTCTCCAGGACTCTGAGGAAAGGGAGATCCTCTTTGGGGCCTCCACAGGTGAGGAATAAGTTAATTCAGAAATTGCTGGAAATCCAACATTTTGTTTCATTGAAAACCCTTGCCATACTGTCTTATCTTCTCTGCATTGGGATTACAGCCAGCAGTTATTTCTGGCAAGCCTCACTTATGGTTTTCCACCAGTCCTGACTGACTTCTGGCCAGAGTTCTGTTTTTCTCTCTCCCCCTCCCCCCCTCAACTTTTCTCTAAATGTTCATTTGAGGTTTTGAAGCAAAATTGCCCTCTCCTCATTGGGGAATGGCTGTTTTTCTTTTCTTTTTTTCTTTTTTTTTTTTGTGGCGTGGGGTTGGGATTTTCCTTCTCACATCCAGTCTTATATTTTATTTAGTTGACTCATACTCTCTGCAGTTTCCCTTTCTTAGATTTCTTTTCTACCAAACACTCATGTCTGGCTTCTATTTATTCAAGGAGACAGTGAGAGTGTGAATGAGCATGAGGAGAAGAACTCCCAGGAAGATGGTCCTGAGAATGTGGAACAGTGTGGGACGATATCAGAGGGGTTTGAAGAGAATGTCTTCCAGAGCCCTGATGAGGAGGAGGCCTATGAGGGCCAGTACATGTCAGAAACGCAGCAGGGAGACCTTCCTGGTAAGATACTGGGTAACTCCGTTCATCCAGAAAGAGATTTGGAGGCTCTCCAAGGTATCATCATCCACCAGAGAATTCCTATAGGGGAGAGACCCTATGTATATACTGAATGTGGGGAGGGCTTCAGTCAGAGCTTGAACCTTACACAGCATGAGATAACACAGACGGGAGAGAAACCTCATAAATGTACTGAATGTAACAAAAGTTTCAGTTGGCGCTCAGACCTAATTAAACACCAGAGAACCCACACAGGCGAGAAACCCTACATATGTAGTGAATGTGGGGAAAACTTTAGTGTGAGCTCTCACCTTTTCACTCACAAGAGAACCCACACAGGAGAGAGACCCTTCCACTGTAACGAATGTGGGAAAAGCTTCAGCCGGAACTCTCACCTTATTAACCACCAAAGAATCCACACCGGAGAGAAGCCCTTTGAATGTGCTCAGTGTGGGAAGAGCTTCAGTGATTTCTCAACACTTACCCAGCACCAGAGAACCCACACGGGTGAAAAACCCTACGTATGTGTTGAATGCGGGAAAAGCTTCATCCAGAGCTCACACCTCGTCAGGCACCGGAGAATCCACACAGGAGAGAAACCCTATAAATGTGCTGAGTGTGGGAAAAGCTTTCGATACAAGAGTCACCTTTCCCAACACCATAAACTCCACATGGAGTAGAAAGCACAGCCATGAGAGCCCCTGTCCTGCTCACAGAAACTGATGCATAAATTATTATATGGTGTGATGACATCGAGAAGGAACTACAAAGGGAGGGAGCACATTCTTAATGCAAGTAGATTGTTCTAGGATGGATGGGGGGCGCTGAGTGTTGGGAATGAGTTTGATGTTGATAGGAATCAATCATTTGCGGATCGGGGGAACAAGATGAGAGAGGCAGCGGGGGGAGTTGATCATTTGGGATTCAGAGGGCTGGGAGGTGGGAGGAATTAGGGTGCTGAGGGAATTTGGTGCTAAGGAACATTGTTTGGAGTACAGCAAAATAGAGGGACAAGAGGGGAAATATATATTTCATTGTCTTATTAAGAAGTCAAAAACAATAAATTGGGCGCCAAGACAGATACCTGGCTCATAAGATGTTAGAGCCAATGTCCTGGGAAATGCCTCACTTACTGAACTGAGGAAGACAAAGTGCCCTTTGTTCTCTCTGGCATTGTCTCCAGCAATGGTTTCCTCATTTTAGATTATATTTATTTGTAGCTGCTATTTTAGGAGCTCAGTTAAATCTGGGCAAAAATGTCCCAGTTTTCTGGTACATGTTATAATATCTAGTTTTCTGTTGCGTTGTGTCTCCCCCTCCTGAAATAAAACTTTAAAAAAAAAACAACCCTATGTTCTCCCATCTTCTCTCCTATTGTCCTGTTTCTAGGGTAGAATGGCCCTGTATAGCTTATAGTCAACTTCACTGAAAAGGAACAAAGCAGTCTAATTAGGGCCTGTCTAGACTAGAAGAATTAACTGGTGTTAGCAAACACCTTTGCTAAGCACACCTCATCTTCCCAGTCTAGATAGGGCCTTCATGGTCACTCCTCAAAAATGATTTGTCTAGTACACACTGAGAGCCGTGTCCACCCCTGGAGTTAGTTGAGTGAACCAGGGCTGAATGTATCTTTTAGCTGCTCTGGAGTTTTACTGTCAGGAGCCTCATACTTCAGTTTGCCTCTGGCTTGCCCTGGTCACAGCTCCATACTATGTTGTCCAAAGATTATGTTTGTTCACTCTAATGTTAGGAGGGGAGCCTTGTCCCCTGCCTGCAGACTGTGCTTGTGCCACTTGTATGCAGCCACGTTTCAAGTCAATACCCTGCCTATCGGTTTATAGGGTATTCAGCCACAATATTATCAACCATAATAGCGCCTCCACAGGTCAGGTAAACTGCAAAAGGTTTGTTAAAAACTAAGGGCAGGTTTCTAAGGTCCCTAAAAAGAATTGTAGGGAGGTATGCAAAATCAAATGGCATGAAAAACAGCCCTTATTTGGGCACAAATTCTTGATAGGAAGGTGGTCATGGATACTCAAAGTTCCCACAGCAACCACAAGGGGGAAGCACTCAGCCTTGTTCCCCCCAGCCTTGCACTTGTATAATCATTTGCACCTATGCAAAATGAGTGTGACCCACTGCCACTGGTGTGAGTGAGTGGATAAATCTGATTTGGTAGCATTTAGTCTTTGAACTCACTTTGAGCAAGTCTAAGTAACACAAGGAGTAGGATAGTGGAGAATCAGACCCTCATTGCTTCCTATGTCAACCAAAATAACAGCACATTGTTCTGGGGCTAAGCAGCAGCTGCAGATTGCTCCAGCCCTGCCTGTGCTGCAGGACCTGCTGTGTTAGGAGACTGATTTTAAAACATGTTTAGCTGTCTCTCTCTTGCTGGTATTGTGTGAACAGGGCATCACTTGGTTTCTAGAATGATTTCACAAAATTAAACCCACACCACAAAAAAACCATTTAAAGGCCGCTTCCCAATCAGTTTGTGTGATAGACAAGACCTCTGTGTCTGACACTTTCATTTTGCCAAACCTCTAATTCCTTTGCCTGCTGTTAGCAGTTTATTTTACAGAACTGATACAACCAAAACCAGAAACATTTGTCTCTTTGGGGACACTAATTATTTAAAGTGCCTTTAATTTGGAGCCTGATCAGTTGAGCATATGTCTCTCATTGAAGGCATATTATAGATATTGAGCACGTATCAGGATTGGGCTATTTGAGCCCTGCCTAGAGAAGGATAAAATGTGTATTTTTAAAACATGTTAGTGACATTTTAAAATACCTTTTGTAAAACACTAGAATAGACAGGGTAAGTTGCATTTTGGCATCTATTAGCTGGTCGAGGTGAACCCTAGGCGGGACCTGACGATTCCAGATTTTAATTGCACATCTGTTCCTTAATGCATTTGTAATTCTCTTTTCCTGAGATGTGAGATGTGATGGATTTAACCCAACATTGGTTCTATACAGTGATTATTAATGTACAGAACAGCCTATGGGAGACATTTTCTGTCTCCTTCAGGATGAGAAAGCTATGGGCTAAGAAGTCATTTTATAGAGAAACAGTTTGAGTAGGTCTGTAGCCCTTGTATTCCTGCTGGTCCAATGTGCAAGGGGAATGGGGGAAGAATTTGATATATATAAATCTCACACCCATTGACTTTAGAGTTGTGGTTACTTGGTCCCTGTGAAAAGCAGCTTCCCATTCTTTTAACTGCTGAGCACCTGACAAGAAGCCTCCAGCTACCTGAGACTGAAAACAGTGCTTGAATGAGTACTATGCCGCTGCAGTCTTAGCTAGCTGGAGGCATCTGCAAACTGTTCACCAGTTACAAATGTGGGGAGGGATTAAGGAGCAATGCTAAAGTCAATGAATGATTGTTTTTCACTTCAGTATATCTTGCAAAGAGCCAAAGAATGATTAAAGAATTAGAAAACATGCCTTATAGTGATAGACTCAAGGAGCTCAGCCTATTTAGCTTAACAAAGAGAAGGCTAAGGGATGATTTGATCACCGTCTACAAGGACCTATATGGGAACCTATGACGAACAAGCATTTAGTAATGGGCACTTCAGTCTAGCAGAGAAAGGTATAATATGATCCAATGGCTGCGTATTGAAGCTCGACAAATTCAGACTGGAAATAAGGTATACATGTTTAACAGTGAGAGTAATTAACTGTTGGAACAACTTACCAAGGGTCGTGGTGGAGTCTCCATCACTGACAATTTTTAAATTAAGATTGGATGTTTTTCTAAAAGATATGCTCTAGGAATTATTTTGGGGAAATTCTGTGGCCTGTGTCAAACAGGAAGTCAGACTAGATGGCCACAGGGTTCCCTACTCGCTTTGGAATCTATAAAAAAAAGTAGGTATGCAATTATACTAAAGCAAAATGGTAACATTTTTCACCAAGTTTGCAGTGTTGTAAATGACAGTAAGGTGTGAGGCAGAAGAGAATTAGTCCCAGTGGAGGCTTTCAACACCTCTGAAAATGAAATCTATTAATAGTTTAATTTGTATCATTAAGTTTCAGCGTTAACACCTTGCTGAGATGAACAGAGAAATTCCCACCTCTTAGGGTTGTTTCAGGCTGGCTGTAGACTCAGGAAGACAGTGCTGCACTGGATCACATTCAGAAGATTATCTGTTGAAACAATCTTAGAAGCTTTGTTTAAATAAAAGCTTAAATTCTGCAGAAACTATTATGGCCACTATAGAGGTGTGGAGACTGCGGGTAAGCACATACCATCTTACTCTAATCTCTAGCACCTAGTCCGATATCTGGAAGTCCCATGGAATTCTCTTGCAACATTATTTGTTATTCAACAGGCTAGACAATTCAGACTGGAACTAAGGTGTAATTTTTTAACAGTGAGGGTCATTAACTGTTGGAACCATTACCCAGGATGGTGGTGGATTCTCCAGCACTGGAAATTTTTAAATTAGGATTGGTTTTCTTTGAAAAAGATACGCTTTAGTTCAAAAGGAATTATTTTGGGGAAGTTCTGTGGCCTGTGTTATACAGAGGTCAGCCTAAATTACCACAGCTGTCCCTTCTGGCCTTGGAATCTATGAACTTTGCAGGGAAACCCCCTCTAGGTGCCATGGCTTTCCTGCAGCGTCTGTTTTCTTAATTTTGTTATAGCCTTTGTCCTTTGCTCTTACTGGGCTTCCATCAAATTCACCATAGTTACGTAATTGGCAAGTTAAGGGGCTATAGGCTGACAGCCTTAAGATAGCCAAGGGCATCACCCACCACAAAGCACTAATAGAATATTACTTTGCACTTATATAGTGCTTTGCACATTCAAATTGATGGGTAGACATTAGCTAACTAATCTTCACAACTGTCCGGGGGGTAGGTGGTGGTCTCCTTGTAATGCAGCTAAGGGAAACTGAGGCACAAGAAGGTTAGTGACTTGATCAAAGTAATCCAGCAAATCAGCGACAGAATCAGGAACAGTAGAACTTGTTTTACCCAGTTGACTAACACACATCATATCAGGAAATTTTCCATATATATTTTCAAAAATGGGGGCATAATGTTAGAAGCTGAAGCCCATATTTGGGCACCTAAGAAAGGTATTTAAAGTTGGATCCTAAACAAGGAAACAAAAATATTAGACACCACTTTGAAAAGGTGGACTACTGTCCCTATTTGTTATAAGAGCTTCTACAGTCAGGTTGCTCCCACTTGTTTTATATGGATATAATCTGATGATGGTAAGTGGAGTGTGGCGTGTGTGTGTGGGTATCCAAACACTGCTGGGAGAGATAATAATGGAGCCTTTACTCCTTTTCCAAAAGTCTCAGATAAAGTTAAGAGAAAGGGAAGGGCTGAGTATATTTCAGAAGGGACTCTACTCAAATAAAAATATTTGTGTTGCCGAGAGGAAGAGGTGGCTGTAGCTTATACAGTAACTGATAACAAATCAACCCATCCACCACAAACAAATGAAGAGTTTCATATTCTTTATTCATTCCAATTTTTCATTACACAGATTTCACATTTCAATGCTTTGTTGTCTTTTTACTGCAATTCCTCCAGCTCACCTGTGGCTCATGGGCCTGCTCGTCATGCCATGCTTCAGCTTCTCTCCGGTTTAGGCAGCCTTGTTTTTCAGGTACTCCCTCCTTTGCGGAATCACTGAGGCAATCCACTGGTTGGTGCGCTGCTTGGCCTCTTTCCATTTGTAGCGGGGCACGTAGCCAAAATCCCGCCATGCCTTCCCGTAGGAGAATGTGAACTGCGTGTTCAGCAAGATCACAAGGTGACGGTTGGTGGAGGGGATGTATTTGACAAAGGGCCTAAGCAGGAAGCTCACAATCTCCAGCAGTAGCGCAAAGTAGTACAGCATCATCAGCGGCATGGGCGGGTGGGGCTCAATCCCAAACCCCAGCTCCTTGGTCAGCTCATAATTTAGGTCAGCATAGCTCATGTGAGGAGTGTCATCAGAGATGTAGTAGAAGTGCCCTTGGACATGCTTGGCTTTTTCCGGGTTCCTCAGGGCTTTAGCCGCCTGGATGTGAGCCCATGCAATGTTTCCCACATATACAGGATTCACCAGAGCCTCCTTCCTAGAAATCCGCAGGTAGACATTTTTATTCAAGAGGCTTTTATCCAGGTGATTCTGGAGAAACGGGGATTCTTCTCCAAAGATGTACATGGACCTCAAGGCACATGTCAGGAAGATGCCACCATCCTTCAGCGCCTGGCCATTTGCCTTCAGCACAGATGTCTCTGCCAGTCTCTTACTCTGGGCATAAGGAAATCCTGATGTGCTCTCGTAGGCTGTATCTTCATCCCCATTGCAGATGGGGTCCCCTCTGCAGTTTGGGCCTGTCACTTCTATGGTACTGGTGTAGATGAAGTGCTGGACATTACTGTGGACACAGGCATCCAGCAGTAGCTGGGTACCTTGAAAAGAGGAACATGTTAGTAAAGCAGTAGATAACTGGACTGCCTGATGGACAGAGGCCGCTCAAGACGATCTGCCGCCATACTCAAAATAGCCTACCCACTTGACTACCTGGCACCGCAGACCACTCTGCGGGGGTGGGGGTGGGAGGAGCAGAGCACTCTGACTGCCCTGTGTAGACCCTGCTGGCATGAACTAAAAGAAAGGTAGCTAGTGTGTGTTACTGTAATCCTGCTTGAAAGAGGATTACATCAATGTGAACTAGGTACTTTTTAGTTCATGCCAGCAGGGTCCACATGGGGCAGTGAGAGTGCTGCATGTTAGAGCGCTTTGCCATTCACACCCCAGTAGACCAATCTGCAGCCCTGTGTGGACAAGCCCCCAAAATGGATTTGCTCAGCAATCTGCCGCCCTAGGCCGCTACCTAGTTTGCTTGCAGCCAGAGTGATCCCTGCTGATGGAGATTCAGATTTAGTCCTCCCCAACCAGGGGAAGGTATGGTTATTAGCTTGAAATAGCATCTCTTGAAACAGCTGTCCACAGCTCCCCCTGAAACTATCAGTTCCCTACTCTGGAGGCTGACAGGAATCCTGTTTTGAATTAGGTGGTAGGTTCAACCAAACTGAATATTTTTGGATTTATTTATTTTTTAGTTGGGAAGAGGGGGTCAACTCAGTTGTTTGAGTTATACAAGGATAAAGCATATACATGCTCTTTAATCAAACTACTACTGGTTTTTGGTTTGGTCTGTATACTGTCTAGGCTGTGCACTGAGGGGTTACATTTTGCTTTCACTTATACTAGTGTAAACTCAAAGTAATTTCATTAACTTCAAATTTACACAGTTGAGGCAGGGATCTTTAAAACACCACCTCATTTATTATGCACCATCCATCCTGTGTACTGAGGCCCCAGTGTTACAGTCCCTCCTTGAGACAGAAACATGTGCTTAAGTGCTTTGCGAAATGTGTTTAAAATGCTTTGTTTAAACTGCAGCCTGAGGGCTTGATCCAAAATCAGCTTTATTCAGTGGTAACCTTTCCATTGACTTCAATCAGCTTTGGATCAGGCCTTGAATCAAGTAGGATGCTGCAAAGATAATGTATATAATCATGTAATCAAAGACTATATTATAATGTACAGGGAGCAGAGTGCATCCTTCACTTTGGCATTTCCTGACTGTTGCTTTTCTCTTTAGAACCTTGATGCTGTCTTTACCATAGCTTTCTTTATGGAATATAAGTGTTTTTTAAATGCACAATCACATTATTTTTCAAATTAAATGCTATTATAATGCATACACCAAAGGCTGCATGCTCAACTTTGTCTTCCAAGCACAACAAAACAGACAAAATTAAATAAACAATAAATTCCCAACATGGCTTCAGAAATCAAAGATCTGAGTGTTAAATTAATAATAGCTAGAAATAAAGGAGGGAAATGTCCAAGCAAGACTATTCAGTTTGTTAGTGGAAAAGACAAAGCAAGCAAAATACAGAACGGGTTAATATTGCCAAAGGGACTATGGGGAATAAAAAAGGCTTTTGTAGTTTTATCAAAGGAAAAAGAAATACTGGTGAAAAATTTAGATTTGTTTAATAATAAGAAGTGAAGTGGGAGGAATTATTGACTTTAACCTGACTGACATACTGAACTCCTTCAGTCTTTAACAAGAAAAATAAAGAAAAGATGTTTGAACAGCTAGGAAGTAATGAAGACCTTGTTTTAAAAAAACCCACTTGTTATGCAGCCAAGAATAAAATAGTTACAAAAATTGAATTCACATAAGTCAGTATGTCTAGATGACAAGCAATACAGGGTTTTAGGGAAAGTTCTTAATTAGCTTTCCATGCCAGTGAAATTTTTTTAAAAGTAATGAAAAACTAGCGAGGTACAAAATTTGGGGGGAGGGGGAGATCTTCAGAAGTAGGATCTGTTCAATACAGCTCTGACCCCGATATATTTAAATGCATAGAAAATTGTATTAAGAATGTGGATTTAAAATAAAATATTGTGGAAATACAAAAGTTCAGGTACTCACAGCAATGTTAATTTGCTCGTATGTCATGTAGTGTATATTTATTTAATGGACCAGTGCTGTAAATTCCTACTCACATAAGTGTTATTTACTTACATGAGTAGTCCCATTGATTTGAGAGAAAATTTTACCTGAGTCAGGATGGAATAAGGGCATGGACAAACTAACAAAACCCACCAAACAAAAACTAGCTGGACCACTGATAAGTTGTATGTGATTGTGTGGCAGAGAAAGCCTGGTTTATGTCAGTGGTTCTCAAAACTAGGACCACCGCTTGTTCAGGGAAAGCCCCTGGTGGGCCGGGCCGGTTTGTTTACCTGCCCTGTCTGCAGGTTCGGCCGATCGCGGCTCCCACTGGCCGCGGTTCACTGCTCCAGGCCAATGGGGGCTGAAGGAAGGGTGGCCAGCACGTCCCTCGGCCCGCCTCGGCACGCATTGCTGCCTGTAGCCCCCATTGGCCTGGAGCAGCGAACCGCGGCCAGTGGGAGCCGTGATCGGCCGAACCTGCCCGGCCCACCAGGGGCTTTCCCTGAACAAGTGGCAGCCCTAGTTTGAGAACCACTGGTTTAGGTTGCTCTCAACTTAACTTCTCCCTTTCCCGACTCTTAGGGGTTTGAATTCTCAGATCCAATGTCTCACTCTTCATTGCATTTAATTTTTATAAAGTCCCCTAGGAGCTTTGCAATGAGCTCTCCATGAAGTGGATGAGGTCACTGAGGGAAATGCAAACGCTTGATGGTATTGGGCCAAATCCCAAGGTCCTTGCTTGGGGTCAGCTGCTCCCTGCAGCAAAACTCATGAGAGGGAGCTTTGATGGAGGAAAAGGCCATGAGGGCTCCTCCCAGATAATTCAATTGGAGGGGAGGTTGAGAGAGGCAGCGTTCCCTCTCACACCCTGCATCTCCACAGAATAAGCTGGAGGCCTCAGCTCCAGCCCCTGTGGATCCTGTGCAGGAGGCCAGGCCTTTATCCTCCCAGTATGGATCCTGACTTGATCATTTAAACAGAAAAATTCTTTAACAACATGAGTGAATCAGAATTGGAGCTTGATCAATGTCTGCGGTCTGGCGCTTGTAAGTGTCACTGCCTATGTGTGCTTGACATGTACCTTTATTAGATGAGGTTAATTATCAAGCAGAAACACAAGGTTCATCCTGAGGGGCATCATGTATGTAGCTGGGTGCTGGGATGGCCACAAGGCAGCAGAGCACTAATGAGCTAGTGTTCTCGGGTGGAGCCTGAGGGGGACTTCAGTACTTACTGCACACTGGCAAGTGTGTTTTGGGTTTCCTTGGTGCTCTCTGCACCTGTCTTTCTCTCTGGTTTTGAGGCCTAGGAGCAGGATTGCTAGGCTATCAGGTGCTCTCTACAGGTAATTCTACTAAACACTTTCCATTCAGCCTTAGTTTTTAGTTTCTAGCTGTAGTAAGAACCTTGTAGAGACACTTGCTGTTTAGAGGGACTTTGAGGTTGTTTTATAAATGTGCAAAGACTTTTCAAAATTCTGCCACTGCCTAACACCCTCCTGCCTAAAGGAAGGGATTGGGCATACTCAGCTCCAGCTCCCCAGCCTCTCTCCTGTTGTTATAACCGTTAACAAATTTGGCTTTCATAGGATTTTATGTAATGTATTTTGCTGTGAAAAAATAATATGTAGTGGAAGAGAAAATAGTGAGGGAAGAATTATAAATACCCTTTCTAAGTTAGTACACCTCTACCCCGATATAATGCTGTCCTCGGGAGCCAAAAAATCTTACCACGTTGTAGGTGAAACCATGTTATATCGAACTTGCTTTGATCCGCTGGAGTGTGCAGCCCCGCCCCCCCTGGAGCGCTGCTTTACCGGGTTATATTCGAATTCGTGTTATATTGAGGTAGAGGTGTATATATATTTATTTAGTGTATATATATATATATATGCACCATCCATAGATGCTTTTTCCCTAAGGTTGGTTCCCAAATTCTCCTTGTCCCCTTCCACCAGGAGCCTGGCCAGCTGCCTTCTCTGCTGAAATTTGTGGGCACTTTCAATTCACACTTTCTACTGAACAGATAGAATTAAAGGTGCTGGCTGCTGAACTCATGGGTAACAGAAGCAGATTCAGACTGCCACTTGCCTCTCTCCCTTTCCCTCCTTCTTTCCCACAATTTCCCTTCCCTTCCTCCTCTTCTTTCCCACCGTGAACTATAACTGAAATGTAACCCCAGCTGCCTCCAATGAAGCTAAGTGTCATAGATCCAGCTGGGTGCTCCCTTCATGCCAGCCATCAGACTGCTGTGAGGGGAATCCAAACCTTTGTATCTCTGGAGCCCCCTCACAGCAGTCCTAGTGAGTGGCCATGGAGCGGCGCTTGCTATGTTCTAACACGCCTGGCTACAGGGAAAAGCAGTAATTTTAATCTGAACAATGATGGGTGGCCAATATCCAAACAAGGGATTCCCACAAATATGTTTCCATTTGCCTGTGAGAAGCCCTATGTCCCAGGTCCATGCCTGCTGTTGCGAGGCACGAAGGACCGGGAAGTATAGTCATTTAAACAAAAACGCTCTCTCAGCCAAGGCAGGGGATGGCAGAACGGGGCAGATCAACTAGTTTTGAGTGACACAGCTCTAGGGATCCACTGAGTACTGGGGGAGCACAGTGCAGGGCTCAAAGCATAACTTCAAGTGGGGATAATGATCTGGTGTGAGAGAGGAGGGTAGCGGGGTCTCCTTTTCTTGGGAAATGTATTGAAATTCCCAGACATTTGATGAAACCTGGAGCATTTCAGCAGGACAATATTTGCTTTTCAGCACTATTTGAAAGAGGCCCAGAGACAGATGATGGCACAGATGGTTTAGGAGGATCTGGGAAGGGGGATGCCATCACTGACAGTGAAATCACTTAAACCCTTCAGTTTGATGAGGAATTTTAACAGTGAGCGTCTGGGAGGACCTAGAACCCCACCTGCCTTTGAGGTTTGATTGCAGGAAAAAAGGCAGAGGGAAGGACAAGGGTGAAGAGAGGGGGAAAGGAAAGGGGAAGCACAGGCCTGGGATTGTCCCAGGAGGTGGTTATAGGAGATGAGGGCAATTGCATATAAAACCGTAATACTTTAAACACAGCCAAATCTCTGCAGCCATGGAGGAGAAGGGGAATAGGTGCTGGAAGGGGGGCTGTGGAAGGAAGTGATATTAAAAATACCTTTCTGTGCATTTTTCAGCCAGTTAATGTGGTGGGCATGGGGATTCTCCTCCTTTTGATGATGTGTGTGGGTACTGAAAAGGCCCAGTCAGAACAAGACTATGACAATCTATGCCCAAAGCCAAACTACTGTTGGTGTAGGGAATAATTTTGCACTGCACCTTGGGGGGCAGGGAAATGTGTGACAGAAGATAGGAATTAACAGGTGTCTTCTCTCCCTGAAGTCCCTCATTCTAGTCTCAGGGCCTGACTTTGCATTGTCCTGCATCTTTCCACTGCTGCAAAGTAGGTGCACAATGTTACACAATCAGCCCAGCAAAGTTTTACACACACTTTGGTCAAGGATAAATGACTGCACAAGGCACAGCAGGGCAACCCTGTGAATCAGGTGCTCGGTCACGACAACCGTGTCCTTCCCTAGGCCGATGATGGTCATTGCTATAGACTCACGGCTTAAAACAATAAAGGAAATCCACTCTGCTCACCCGTTACATTGACTTCCCAGAGCAGCTGCTTCTCTACAAGGCCCAAGGTGTCAATGATGGATGCTGTATGGATGACAAGGGAGACACCCTGGCAGGCGCTGTTCAAGAACATAGCATCCCGGATGTCCCCTTCCAGGATCTTCACCACAGTCTGACTCTTGAAATCTGCAAGAGCAACATGAAACAAAGAAAGAGGCCTTCCTTGGCATGTCAAAGAAGCATAATAAAGGGAGTGGTGAGGCGCCCAGCCAAGAGAAATGCTTATGCTGATCTTATGGTTGCAGTTGTAGAGCACTAACTGCTTGGGCTGAGGGATATTATGGGGGCAGGCAAACTATATGGCCTTTTCCCACTGGCTATATTCTTTTAAGCTCTAGTTACAGTTTTATATAATTCTTATATTTGTTAATTTCTGGAATGTGTTTGGAGCAAACATACAACCTGGTCCTTTTTTTAAAAAAAAAAAAGACAAACATCTTTCAGTGCCAGCAAGTCCCAGAAAACTGCCTACAGCAGGGCTACAAATCTCTTTTTCGTGCACACTGTGCAGTACATAGGTTGATATGTGTGGTGCTTTGCTACTCATGAAAGTAGGCGTTTCCCTTAAAGATGACTGGCAGCATCCCTCCAGTTGTGAGATGCACACACAGCTCTGCAGATGCACACAAATCCTGTCCAATAAACCTCCTTGTTCTTCCAGCCCTACTCCCACAGCTCTTCCAATGCAGTTCTCACATATCTTTTTGAGGCCTGTAAATCCTGAACTCCGTGCTACTCCAGGGCTGGACTGCAGTCTCAGCTTTCATAAAGCACTACAGTTTTAATCTGCAGCACCTCCTGCTAGTCCAGTGTTAGGCTCTAGACTCTGCTCTCTTGATACACCTCATCCTGACTTGCCAGACCGCTGCTTTTCCAGGCCTGGGCTCCACCCACACATCTGCTAATGTACCTCAAGCCTGACCTGCAGCAAACCTGCTGTCCTAGAACTGGTTTGGCTTCATCTCAGTCCTGACCTGCAGTACCTCTACAAATCCAGCCCTAGGTCATACATTGCTCCCAAGTTCTGCTGTGCCCCAACATCCGGCACTAAGTATGGTAATTTTGTCAAGTGTCTGTCATGCAACATGGTGGTGCCAACCCCTGTCTTATAGTCATCCCCACCCAACCCCAGTTTATTTCACTTACAGCCTGAGCCACAATTGAAATCCAGGGGTGAAATCCTAGAGTTTAACCACTGACTTCATTCGAGCCAGGCTACCACCCCAGATTTTTAAGGATGAAAGGCTAATATATGTATAGTGCTTTGAATACAAAGAGCTTTTAAGAAGTTTTCTCTGTGGGTATCCCATTGCTGATTTAATATGACAGTAATGAACTTTTATTAATTTAAAAAAAAACTATTTTATTGCATCTTTTTCATAGATTCGAAAGCCACAAGGGACCATTGTGATCATCTAATCTGACCTCCTTTATATATCAAAGGTCACCAACACCACCCAATCCCCCATACTAAACCCAACAACTGGAATTAGGCCAAAGTATTACAATCCTCAGGAGACTAACCTAGTCATAAATTCTGAGGTCAGAAGGGATCTTTGTGTTCATCTAGTCCAGGGGCCTCAAATACGTGGCTGCAGCCTGCAGAATTATTTGCTGCGGCCTGCCAATCTCCCTGCCCGCCCGAGTTATTTCCTGCGGCCACCAAACTCCCTCACCTGCCCCTTCCAGCACGCTGCTTCCCAGCTGTTCTGCCTACCTCCAGGCGCTTCCCGCTGCCAAACAGCTGTTTGGTGGTGCTTAGCGCTTTCCAGGAGGGATGAGGAGGAGCGGGGAGCCGCATGCTCAGGAGGAAGCAGAGAAGAGGCGAGGCAGGGCCGGGGATTTGAGGAAAGGGGTTGGAATAGGGGTGGGGAAGGGGAGGGAAGGGGCAGGGCCTCATGGAAGGGGTGGAGTAGGGGCAGGGCCAGAGGTATTGGGAAGGGGGGTATCAGTGATGCAGCCCTCGGGCCAATGTACTAGTCCTCATGTGGCCCTCGTGGTCATTTGCGTTTGAGACCCCTGATCTAGTCTGACCTCCTGTATAATACAGAACTTCTACAAAATAATTCCTAGAGCAGAGCTTTTAGAAAAAACATCCAATCTTAATTAAAAAATTGTCAGTGATGGAGAATCCAGCACAACCCTTGGAAAATTGTTCCAATGGTTAATTTACATTTATTGTTTAAAATGGTCACTTTATTCCCAGTCTGAATTTGTCTAGCTTCAACTTAAGAACATAAAAACCACTATACTGGGTCAGACCAAAGGTCCATCTAGCCCAGTATCCTATTTTCTGACAGTGGCCAATGCCAGGTGCCCCAGAGGTAATGAACAGAACAGGTAATCATCAAGTGATCCATTCCCTGTTGCTCATTCCCAGCTTCTGGCAAACAGAGGCTAGGGTCACACTTCCTGCCCACCCCGGCTAATAGCTATTGATGGACCCATCCTCCATGAATTTATCTAGTTCCTTTTTGAACCCTGTTATAGTCTTGGCCTTCACAACATCTGTTGGCAAAGCGTTCCACCTTTTGACTGTGCGTTGTGTGAAGAAATACTTCCTTTTGTTCATTTTAAACCTGCTGCCTATTAATTTTATTTGGTGACCCCTAGTTCTTGTATTATGAGAAGAAGTAAATAACACTTCCTTATCTACTTTCTCCACACCAGTCATGATTTTATAGACCTCAATCATATCCCCCCTTACTCATTTCTTTTCCAAGCTGAAAAGTTCCAGTCTTATTAATTGCTCCTCATATGGAAGCTGTTCCATACCCCTAATCATTTTTGTTGCCCAGTCATTTGATCCTGTTGTACCTTTCTCTGCTAGATTGAAGAGTCCATTATTAAATATTCATTCCCCATGCAGGTACATATAAAAAGTGATCAAGTCACCCCTTATCCCTCTCTTTGTTAAACTAAATAGATTCAGCTCCTTGAGTCTGCTCCTATAAGGCATGTTTCTACTCGTTTAATCATTCTCTTGGCACTTCTCTGAACCCTCTCCAGTTTATCAACATCTTTGAACTGTAGACACCCGAACTGGACACAGCATTCCATCAGTGTCACATAAATGCCAAATACAAAAATAAAATAACCTTTTAACCCCCAACTCCAGATTTCCATTTACGCATTTCTGGATCACATTAGCTCTTTTGGATGGAGCATCACACTGGGCGCTCATGTTCAGCTGATTATCTAGCAGAATCTTTTTCAGAGTCACTGATTCCCTCCATCCTGTAAGTATGGCCTAGATTCTTTGTTCCTAGATGTATACATTTACATTTAGCCATATTAAAACACATAATTTTGCATGCACCCTGTATACCAAATAATCCAGATCACTCTGAATCAATAACCTGTCCTCTTCATTATTTACCACTCCCCCAATTTTTGTGTCATCTGCAAACATTATCAGTGTGATTTTTTTGTTTTCTTCTAGGTCATGGAAGATGTTAAATAGCACAGGGTCAAGACCTGAGCCCTTCAGGACCCCACAGGAAACACACTTTTGAGACCAATCAGTTAGCCAGTTCTAATCCATTCAATGTGTTCTTATTGGTTTTATATTGTTCTAGTTTTTTAATTTAAATGTTGTGCGGTGCAGAAGTCTACATATATTACACCAACACTATTACCTTTATCAACCAAACTTTCATTCTCATCAAAAAAAGATATTGCATCAATTTGACTGGATCTATTTTCCATCAATCCATGTTGATTTGCATTAATTATATTACCCTCCTTTAGTTTGTTATTAATAGAGTCCCATATCAGATTCTCCATTATATTGCCCAGGATTGATACCAGGCTGACAGCTCTGATATCCCTTTTACCCTTTTTAAAAACTGGCACAACATTTGCTTTTTTCCATTCTTCTGAAACTTCTCCAATGCCCCAGGACTTACTGAAAATCAACATGCAGCCAGCTTTTTTAAAACTCATGGAGGCCAGTTATCTGGAGCTCCTGATTTAAACATGTCTAACCTTTGTAGCTACTGCTTAACATCCTCCAGAAATATTAGTGGAATGGAAAGAGTGCTATCATCTCCATGTGATGAGACTATATCATCTATATTTCCCCAAGTACAGAACATAAATATTTATTGAGAACATCTGCCTTTTCTGTATTATTATTGATAATTCTACCATTTCCATCTAATAATGGACTAGTACCACTGGCAGGATTCTTTTTCTTCCTAATATACTTTAAAAATTCCTTGTTATTGTCCTTAACGCTGCTGGCCATAGATTTTGTGGTCTGTTCTTTTGCTTCTCTTATCAATTTTCTACTATTCCTAACTTCTGATTTCTGTTCATTACTATCAACTTCCCCTTTCTTCCATTTGTTTTTATATATACATATATTTTTCTTCACATAGTCTTTCTGACCTGACTGCTGGTTTATGAAGTGATAAGAAGACCTAAGTCTTAATCTAAAAACAGCAAAGAGTCTTGTGGCACCTTATAGACTAACAGACGTTTTGGAGCATGAGCTTTCGTGGGTGAATACCCACTTCGTCGGATGCATGAAAATGTAAGTAGGTAATAATGTGAGCTATAAAATGACTGAGTATGACAGAGAATGTATCAGTCACCAGATATGTGGCACTGTGACATGCATCCAACGAAGTGAGTATTCACCCACGAAAGCTCATGCTCCAAAACGTCTGTTAGTCTATAAGGTGCCGCAAGACTCTTTGCTGCTTTTACAGATCCAGACTAACATGGCTACCCCTCTGATACTTGACAATCTAAAAACAGTGCCACATATCTGGTGACTGATACATTCTCTCTCATACTCATTCATTTTATAGCTCACATTATTACCTACTTACATTTTCAAAACCCCTTAAACCAGTTTTCTACTTGTGTGTATGCAAAATGGGCCCACTCAGACACCTGTGAATATTCTGTAAATATGCAGTCACTGGGCTTGTTCTAACGTCTACTAACATTAGACTTATCATCAGAAAAATCCAGTCAGTGTAGAATCCATGTGTTTGTACAGTACCTAGCATAATGGAGTCCTAGTCCAAAGGTATACTGGGAAGTGGGGCTAAAATGTGCTCACTGTAGGCCATGTCCTGTTCCACTGAAATCAATGGAAATTGCTTCATGAGTACAACATGGGCCAGATTCACTTCTCATTTACATCAGCTTTACCCGCATTGAGTTCAGTGACTCACACCTGAGTTATTCCTGATGTACATTGGTTTGAGAGGGAAATTAGGCCCTGGAGAGGATGAGGAGAGCAATGAGGAGGGAGTATTAATGCTAAGGGGAGGTAATTACAAAGATGGATGTCAGAGACAAAGAACAAATGACTTTTATGTGTCTGGTCTTCAACCAGCTACCAGAAAAGCATGTGTGTCTTGGGGTTGGGGGAGGGGGCAGAAATTTGACCCATCCGTTTCATTGTGGTACATTCTGTTGAACAACAAGCATATACAATCCTTGGCTGTATCTGTTCTAAGATAGCTATACTACTGTGCAGACGTTTTGCTACATGACTCACACTTTGTGTCACCTGAGCTGTAAACAAGGGTACTGCCTGTTGCTTGTCAGTCTGTGCTTGGGAATTTATGGTTATTCTAATAAACTATAAGTGCTACGGCAAGCAGCATCTGCCTTACCAATTCAGTCATATTAGCTGCCCAAAACTATTTGTCTCTATCTTCTACATATTGTTTAAAACACATGCAAACACTTAAAGTCAGTAGAACTTAGACTTCTAAGTGACTTGGGCATTTCTGAAAATTTACCTAATATGTTTTATTGTCGATCTTCCTTCAAATAGCTCCTAACTACTGCTGAGTTATTGTGAGTTAGATGGTACAGTCAGGCAGACTGTATCAATTCCTAGATAAATAGATGGCTGATTAAAAGAATGTAGCTCAGGCATCCACAGCAAAAATAGTGAAACCACATCTTATTTTAATTTAATTAAATGATTTGTCACATCTTGACCTGATTTATTATTGGGAAGCTGAGCCATTTATATGTATGTGCTCTATGGGTCCCAGATCAGCTATACTACTGTGAAGTCCTAGGAGTACCGTGCATGTCTCTTGTTAGTGCAGCTACAAGGGCAAACAAATCTAATTGCAGCTCTACATTAATGTTGGATTTAATACGGCAGCTGCTATATTGAGATTTTCTGTAGTGGAATCTCCTAAACCAGTTTTCTTCAGTAACAACAATAATACACAACAATATGCCAATCTCCTACTACCCTTCCCAATGGGGAATGCTGCTGAGTTAGTTGTCCATGTTTGGAACATCTGGCACTAGGCATCATGCTTAAATACTGGGCAAATACAAATCTCTGTAAGTGATAGCTGCTGCGGTAGGCATGAAAGCTGCTGCTTTAAAATGATCAAGAATGCTCCTTGAAAGAAATTGAGCACCTAACAATATTTCTAACGTTTCAAGAAGCTTGCAATATAATATTGGGCAAATAAACTAGACCAGAGTACTACTGGGAAACTTGGCAGTGGTATAGATAAATTTCAGGGTGGAGCCCACGACCTGGGTTCTTCAATATGGCCTATTAACTTATTCGTTCTTAATAAGGAGATTTAAATGACAGAAACTACAGGGCTCCACTCACAATACTTTTTTTGGAGTGGATAATCCTGGCCCCATTGCATGCTAGACCTGACTCTTCCACAGTGCACACCTTCATACTAAGGATGAAGGAACCAGCAGTCTCCTCTAGTTTATACAAGTTGAATGGGGCCCAGCAAGAAGCCCTGGATTAGGCAAAATGTGAATGTCCCTGTCCCTGACCTAAACAAATACAAAGCTAAGACCTGTTAAATGCACATGTCTTCATGCCCTGTTTTTCAAGGACATTCAGATTAAAAGAACTCATGAAATGAACGCGTCAGTGTGCTCTGCACGCCTGTGTCAGTGCTGCCTGAAAGAAATCCAGAAATAAGTACGTGCATAAGACTATAATGGCCCAGAACTTCTCATTCCAGTGTAAATCAGGAATAACGCTCCTGAAGCCAATGGAGTTACATTGGGATATAACGGATGGATGTCGGTGAGAGGAATCAAGCCCAATGGTCTTGCAGCAACACTACATCTGGAACAGGAATCCGTACGTCAGGGACTGACTGTGATAAGGGTACTGGCTCAAATTGTTTCACTTACTCCTGAGAGAGATCACTGAAGCATAGTCACTAGACGTGCATTTACAGATACAGAGACGGGGATGGTAGTGGCGGCTCAACGTTAATTATCTGGGTTTGGAGGGAGAGTGTCATTCAGAGATAGTTCAAGTATATTTGTGGTGCCACTCATTTTGACCCCTTCCCATTTGCAAGTCCCAAGAGCCAATGTGTCACTTGCTTTGGCAGTGGAGGGAGGGCAGATCTTAAAGGGTATGTCTGCACTGCAATGAAACAGCTGCGGCTGGCCTGTGTCAGCTGACTCTGGCTTGCAGTGCTTGGGCTGCAGGTATAATTGCAGTGTAGACATCCTGGCTTGGAGTCCCAGAGCCTGGGCTCCAGCCCAAACCTGGACATCTATATTGCAATTGTATAGCCCTGCAGCCCAAGCCCTGGAAGCCAGAGTCAGCTGACATGGGCCAAATGCAGCTGTTTGACTGCAGTGTAGAAATACCCAGAGTGTGAGAGAGAAGGTGCACAGATCTGGGTGGGGGATAGTTTTAGGGAATAGTGGATGGAGCTTTCCTGTTAAATAGAAGGAGAAAAAAGACCTTTGTTGTGGCCAGTCAGGGTTTCATTACACAGAAGGTGTCTCTGGTTCCTAAGGGGGCTAACTTATCCCCACAGAGCTCTGAGTTAGCACAAAGACGCTCATGCTCCACCTCATGCTACACTGTTACAGGAACAGTAAACAGCACATGTTAGTGGGGGGCCCATGACATTGGGCCCACTTGTGAGTGCAGGTTTTGCAGCATTGTCTGAACTGTCTTGAGACTAGAATAGTACAGGCTGCTGCCAAAGTGTGAGATACATTACCTGAGCTGTGGGGGACATTGGCCAACCCTTATTGGAACCTGGCATAGAATTTAATAGGGGTGAAACCAACCAGCAGAGTTCTCTAAAAAAACTATCCTAAAACCCTGTGCAAATGAATAGAGAATTATATCCCTGCTGTAGAAGTCTATAAATTGATTTAAAATGCTGTAGAAGCATTATTATTTTTTTATCCAGTTGTACAGGATGATTCCGTAAAGAAAACGGCTGCAGAGAAGGATGATCTGGTGGGTAAGGCACTGGACTGAGGGTAACATTTTTAAATGTGCCTAAGTGACTTAGAAGCCTAAGGCTCATTACAAGTCAAAGGGATGTAAGCTCCTAAGTCATTTTTGATAATGGGACTCAAGCTCCTACGTCATTTAGACATTTTAAAAAATATTGGTTCCCTGCTGTGCCATAGACGTCCTGTGTGACCTTGGACAAGTCACTTAATCGCTGTGCCTCAGTTTCCCAGCTAGGGATAATAATACTCTATTTCTCTCACCCTTTCTCTGTCTTGTTTAGTTAGACTGCAAACTCTTAGGGACAGGCACTGTCTCCTACTATAGGTTATCTGAATACTGTCTGCCACAATGGGGCCGCAGTCTTGGTTAGGGCTGCTGGGCCCTATTATAATAAAAATTAATAGCTCAGTCAGCATATCCCATTCTTGACTTGCAGAATCCCCCACTGTTCCAGTCTTGGAGACCTCCCCCGCACACTACTCTGCCAATGTCCCACGATCCTGACATGCAGCACTCCCTCATATGCCAGGGCTGGGCTCTCTTCTTTTCAGCCCAGACCTACAGTGCCCACAAATGAAAACTGATTCTTGGCTTCACTTGCACTAATCAATGGTGAGGAATTTTGTAATGATTTTGCCCTGTGGGCATCAAAGTAATGAAAACTAGGTGGGTGCCATCCAATTAATTGCAACACACTAATAAATAATCTTCTGTACTATGTAGAGGCCCCAAGAGTCACCAGTGAAGCTACTGCCATTTTATTTTAACACCTCTGATTTTTGTGCCAAATTTTCTTATCTTTACTGGAGATGCAAATGAAACACAGTATGCTTGAGGTAAATCAGTCCCAGATCTGCAAATCTATAAAAGGGGAAAACCTTCCAAGAGGTTCTACTTGAGAGTGTATCTTAAGAATCCCCCTCCAATCCCCTGTCCTAACAATAATCACTTACTTGTAAAATTCCTGCGTGCCTCATAGCTAAAGGTTTTGTCCAGGGTTCGGATCTCAGCCAGCTCCTTCTCTTCCTCCAGCAGTAAGCGGACAATTCTCTGGCCAAGAAATCCCCCTGCTCCTGTCACCAGACAGCTCACCCCAGCTAAAGACATGGCACCTGATTGCTCCCTAGCTGCAAACCAACCAGCTCCAGACCCAGGAAAGGCAGCTCCTCTTCCTGACTGGGAAGAAAAAGACACAGCATCAGCTTCAAGGAGCCCAGTGAAATCAGTGATAACACCAGAAAGGGATTCCAGCGGAAAAAACAACCCAGTTTCAGACACCAACCCTAACTCAACAACTTCATTAACCTGTCAATTAACTTCACCGATACATTTTTTTCACAGCAAATCACTAAGCACTTACTAATTAGATATTATATATAAGATGAGGAAATTCACAAATTGGAATAAGTTAACTATTAAAATCAATGTATATAATAAATAAACCTCTCAGTCTTCTCTCTCTGGCCCTGGTTCTAACTTCCTAGGGTTCAGGAGGCAGGAACTAAAGAGCGGCCGGTATTTATGTACTGCACATCTGGCACTACACTTATCTCCCTTTCCCTCCCTCCCTCCCTCCTCACTTGCCTTGGATTAATGATGACACAAAGACTCCCCCGTACCCACTCCTCATCGGTTTGGAGAACATCCTTGAAGTAATTGACTTCTGAATGCCCGTTTATATGTAATCCTTTGTGCCTAGTCATTCTGGGACAGAAATAAAAGCCCCCTGTGAACATTTCTGTTGCAACCTGTGCCTGGGTGCTGGAGCTCGGACCCTTTCCCACTACCTTAACCCATGGAAAGGGCCAAACTGTGAGTTTTGTTTCAGAGATTTCAGCCTGTTTGGCTTATGCTTCTCGTCCTTCCCTTGTTGTTAGAGAGTGGGTGCTCGTGCCTCAGGGCCTGCCTTTTCTCCTAACCCAACAGCCACCGTGGTAGGAGTGAATGGCCCATCTGTGCACAGCTCTAGCTGATCAACGAGGAGACAGGATGCACTCTCCTTGCAGAGGCAGAATCGCAATTCCCAGTGCGCCCTGCTGTTCTTCCATAATAGCCTGTGTCATTGTGGGAGGCAGAGACAACTTGGTGCTCCCAGAGTTGTTGGAGGTCTGGAGAGTTGGGGGCAGGGAGCAGAGGAGTTACAGCTATGGACACTCTTAAAGATAGGGTCTAGATACTTAAAGGCATATACGTTCTCTTTTAAGTCATCTATAAGCTCATGTATTTCAGGCAGCCATGGACTTCCCAGCAATGGGGAGAGGCCAGTGACCCTCCAGGTCAGCCTGACTGACTGGGCGGGCAAGCTAATGAGGGAATCAAGAGGCCAGGGAGGTCTTGTCCTCCCTGTGATCTGGAATGCCTGGAACAGAGGGGGGCCTAGCCAGGAGAGAGCCGAAGCCTGAGCTGAGCTGGGGAGCAGGGCCATGCTGCCAGAGAGAACCAGAGGAGCAGCTCAGGAAGCAGACCTGTGCTGGGAGCAGAGCCACAGAAGCAGCCCACGGAACAGACCTGTCCTGAGAGGAGAGCTGCAGCAACCAGAGCCAGAGGGGCCAGAGATGCAGCCCAGGGAGCTGGAGGCAGAGCAGCAGCAGTGCTGAGGCTGGCGCTGGAGGCTCGAAGCAGTCCAGAGCCAGGTGCGGTGAGCAGCGGGGGAGAGTGAGGGGGATCCTGGGCAGAGGAACCAGCGCAGGGAGATGCCCCCAGCCAAGAGGTCTTGCAGGCCAGACTTGGAGGGGGATCGTAACCCCTACGGGGCGGGGACAATGCTGGGTCCTGGAGCCTGAGAGCATGTGGCCACTGCCAAAGCAAGTGTCCGACCCTCAGCATCCCTGCAGCACATCCAGGGCCTGAGAAGGAGGCTCAGGACTTGTGAGCAACAGACTGTGCAGACTGTGAACTTCCCTTACGTTCCAGAGATAGCTGATTGTGATGTCCCCTGCCACAGAGCGGGATGACGGGTTTTCCTTTAACCTTTTCCATTCTTTCCTTGTTTTTTTTAAATCGATTACTGTTTAATAAATTGTATTTGCTTTGAACTGTATGAAATGATCAGTGGGTCAGGGAAGTGCCCAGTGCAGAGAGAGCACCCTGGAGTAGGGACCCCTTAGCCCCTGCCCCAAGTGACTACAACAAGGTTGGGGGCCGAGCCCCTCAGGAATCCTGGGCCCAGCCTTGCTGGGGTTATGAGGACTCCGCCACACAGGAGAGTGGAAGGGGAGCCCTCGAGGTCAGGAAGGTGTCTGGGTAAAGGAAGTGGGAGCGAGGACTCAGATCCTTTCGCTAGCCCATTTAACCGGGGTAGTGGATAAGCCAGGAAAGTTCCTCACAATAGCGGGACCATTCCCCTTCTTAAAGAAAGGTCCCAGAAGGTCTGGTGGCATCACTTTACCTCTCAGCACCTATGAACTCTGTGAGCTCTCAACCCTAAGAACACAACAAAATATGCGAGAGGAGTGGGACTTCAGTGCAAGTTTGGGGTGCTTTGCACCTCCTGAGTGGGCCGACAGAGGATTCTTTCAATGCCAAATAAGTTTTAAAAAAAAAGATTCCTCCATGGCAAGGGAAGAAAAGTATCTACGGATTCAAATCTCTTCCCAAGGAAAGTCAATAAACGCTGCTAGCTGTGCAACAAGCTTGTGGACTTGTTCACCCAAATAGAGAAATGCTCACTCTGACAAACCCTCTGAATTAGTTGCCTAGAAGCGTGTGCTGCCAACTAAAAAATTCTTATTGTTAGAAAGCCCTAGTAGGACTGTCGCAACCTCCAATGGGCTTGGTCCACAAAGGGAACTTAGGCATTTCAACGGTGAGCCTAACTTTAAGCACCCTACTACTCTGTGTGTAGACTCCACCACCCTGATTTAGGTGCCCAGGCTTCCTATAAAATGCATGCAGAGAGTCAGGTGCCTAAGAATGGGAGCCACAAAAGCCAGCATGTTAGGTGGGAAGCTGTTGAAGCTCGCCAATAGAAAATGCCTAAGTTTCAGCTCTCAATGGGAGTTAGGCACCTAACTGTGAGCCAGAGGGAGATGCCTGTCGTCACCTGGGAGTCACAGATGTGAATCCTCTTCCGGAGTTAAGTGCCTAACCCAGGTCATCCCTTCCTCACAAAAAACAAAGGCAGCAGTGGTGCTCCCCTATAGCCCAGTGGTTAATGGACACCTATAGGAGACTGAGGCTCAAATATGACTTGAATTCACATCCCCCACCACACCTCACCACCTGACTATAGGGTATTCTGTGATAGGTAGGGCTCTTTTTGGATATTAGGAAAAACTTCTTCACTAGGAGGGTGGTGAAACTCTGGAATGGGTTACCTAGGGAGGTGGAGGAATCTCCTTCCTTAGAGGTTTTTAAGGCCTGGCTAGACAAAGCCCTGGCTGGGATGATTTAGTTGGGGATTGGTCCTGCTTTGAGCAGGGGGTTGGTCTAGATGGCCTCCTGAAGTCCCTTCCTACCCTGATATTCTTTGATTCTACCAAATTCATGGTCGATTTCATGGTCATAGGTTTTTAAAAATCATAAATTTCATGATTTCAGCTATTTAAATCTGAAATGTCACAGTGCTGTAATTGTAGGGGTCCTGACCCAAAAAGGAGTCATGAGGGAGTCGCAAGGTTATTGTTAGAGGAGGTTGCGGTACTGCTACCTTTCCTTATGCATTGCGGCGCTGCCTTCAGAGCTGGGCAGCTGGAGAGTGGCAGCTGCAGGCCAGGAGCCCAGGTCTGAAGGCAGAACTGTTGCAAGCAGCAGTGCAGAAGTAAGGACGGCATGGTATGGTATTACCAACAGCCACTGCTGTCCAACTGCCCAGCTCTGAAGGCAGCGCAGAAGTAAGGGTGGCAATACCATGATCCCTCCCTAAAATAACCTTACAACCCCCCTGCAACTCCCTTTTGGGTCAGGACCACCCCAATTTAAGACATGCTGGTCTCCCCCCTGAAATCTGTACAGTGTAGGGTAAAAGCACACAAAAGAGCAGATTTCACAGTGGGAGACCAGATTTCATGATCCATGATACATTTTTCATGGCTGTGAATCTGGTAGGGCCCTAGTGATAGGGCTCTCCTGGTGAAGCTGTTCTGCATTTATGAAAGTGGGTGCTGTAACCACTAGACTATAGAGTCCGTCTCTCTCTCTCTCTGGCCCAAAGAGAGTTGGAGCAGGCACTTAAAAAACTCTTATTTAACCCTTAGCATAAATAATTCCTAAACGTCCTTCCCCTTTTTACACAGTGTTAATGAATAGTGCTTAGTCACTAGCCAAGGATTTGGTGTATAGCTCTGGAACCATCATTTCTATTTTAAACCCTCCCCACTCCCCCCATCCCCAGGCTTTCAGATATAAACAGCAAATCAAAAATGTCATTGGGCCCAAGGAATAAAGAGGATTTGCAAGTTTACGCACATGATAAGACAATTTTTGCAAGTGTTTCAATGGCAAGTCCTTGGAAATTCCTCCCTTATGACAACAAATCTTTAAAAAAGTTATCTGTGATTTTCTGCTCAGCTGTTATAGTTCAAAACCTTGAAACTATATATTCCCATCAGAGGCTGGTGCAAAAGTTTTCTTTCTGGGTGACATGATGAGTTTATTAAGAAAAAACAGCTTAATATCCTATAGCTAATGATCAAACTCATTAGTGCTCTGTGGGCCCTCTTCATAAATTCATCCCAGGATTTCCAAAGAAAGCAAACATATTTTTTCTTGGAGGAAAACTGAAAATTTGATTTAATCAGAGAAAAATATTAAAACTGTTTAGGACACAATATTTACTTGTAGTCCTATTATCCATCACACCTCAGAGACTTTGTAAGGCTCACTACTTGAATGTGAGACCTGCACAGAACACTCTGGTGGCTACAGGGAAGGTGGGAGATGGGGAAAGAAAGGTTTGTGTGCCAAGACTTCCAGTTCTTCCTGTTTATTGTCCATGTTCCTTGCATTAGTGTATAAACATCTAAGGTGTTTAGCAGGTTGTCCCATTATTTTCCCACTTGTCTCGCTAATGACCTGATTGCTATTTCCCATGCCCCCCCCCTCCCCCCAGCCCTTTGTTGAGGGCACCATTTTTATTTCCCTGTGGGCTTTTGTCACTAAGATTGAGGGAAGCTACTAGGAGATTTCCTTAAAGATCAGTCTTGGGATCGATCTTATTTCATGTTTTCAGTACTGACCTTGGCACAAAGTAGAAGTGTGCTAATGAAATTTGCTGATGATACAAAGTGGGGAGGCATCGCCAGTACAGGGGTAGATTGGAATCTTATACAGGAAGAACTAAATGTCCTTGAGGACTGAAGCAACAGAAATGGGATGAAATTTAACAGTACAAAGTACAAGGGTGCACCTGCTGCTGGAATACTGTGTGGTGTTGGTGGCCTTTGATATAGAAGATCTTAGATTAGCTGATCTGGTGGGCCCTTCTGGCCTTGAACTCTGACTCTATGACCCTTCTTCATCAGATGTAGCCCATTCTGCCCAGCAATCCTCTTTCACAGAAAAGCATCCCATGGCTGAGGAAGCCACCACCTTCCTGTCGACACCAGCTGTGCGCCTGCATGCAGTTTGTTACAAACTCTCATTAAGGAAACAGGGTTTATAAATAAATATGGTAGAAAAAAATCACCAGTTTCTCTTCCTAAGGAAAACTGACCTGCAAGGCCCCCAGATTTGCTGTTCAGCAAAAGGACAACAATAGGAACATGTCTCTGTTACATATTCATGTTAGGAACCATTATTTCTTTATCACAGTTCTTCAACTTTTTCATCCTGCAATTCACTGCCTTATAGTAGAGAGCCTCTTGTGGACACCTCCCCTCCCAATCTCTCCTTCCCCATCTCCCACCTCAGCTGTAGCCACCACCTCACAGCAGTTGATATTAGAAGAGGGTTAAGGATGAAAAATTATGCACTGTAATGTGAAGGATACAGCTATATCTCAGCTGCTTATTTCCTCTTCCTGGGTACAGATTTTTACATTAATTAGGGCTGAATTTCCGTACAGCCGGTAGCACCCTTTGTGCTGCCTTTCCATATGCATTGCAGCTCAGTTCTGCCCTCCTGATGTGTTTACAACACTTCCAGGTTTGAGATCATCAGTAAATATGGCTTTGCTTGAATTTACACCAAAGAAACTCCCAGCAAATAAAGACACAAAGCAAGTGTGCAGGAGGCAGAAAAAGGGGCTTGGGTTTTGGGGTGGGAACTAATCCAGTTTGTGAAAAATAGCTTCTGAAACCCTTCCAGATCTCTGGCCTGAGGACATTGTGACAACGGTAGCTCTCACCCCTTGTGGAATTCTGTGATGGGTATTTTATAGCAAAGTTACCAATGTATATATTTTTTTTAAACTGCTGTTTTTATTCTCTCTCCCAGAGCCTGCACATGCTGCCACCACTGCTCCATGCCAGCCCAGGAGATGGGAGAGACAAGGGGGCCACTTCAGAGCTGTCCCCACAGGTGTCCTGGGTTATCAGTATGATGCATTGCTGCTTTGTTGGGGAACATCCTTGAAATCTATCACAGTGCTTGATGTGGTGTTATTCCTGGGCTTTATCTATGTGGTTGAGTGTCTTCCAGCAAGGTTTGTTATCACTGGAACACAGAGAAAGTCCCCCAAGTGAAGGACTCTAGAGTATCAGTGCAGACATATTTATCTCAGAGACAACTTCAGGTCTTAACAGGACAAGATTAGTAGATGGATTTTCCCTTCTGCCTGTTAAATCAATCTAAAAGTGGGATGTTGCACGAAGTCACTTGTCAACGTAATGGCTCCTCCCAGCAGCTACATGAAACATTGGAATATGCCAAGTGTAATTTAAAAATAAAAGAGTAATAAGTGATTTGCAATGCCAGATCAGACCCATTGTCCATGAAATCCAGTGGCCTATGCTTGAAATCTCAAATGATCAATAAAAGTCCCTCACAATGTGCCTGGCCAATTCTGTAATGGTGCGACCTTCCTCCTGAGCACAGCGGTGATCAGTTTATGTCCTGAAGCATCAGATTAAAATTTGCTTACTCATTTCTTAACATGCATAACTACATAAATGTCTAGTATTAAAATACTTATAGGCTTTTCAGAGGCACTAATCACTGTAGCATTTGAGCAGCTCACACTTATTAATGAAATAAGCTTCCTTTCCCCCATCCTCATGCTTGAAGTAAGGACATAAGAATAATAATTAATAGTATTCAATTAGCACCTATAGGCCCTACTCACTGTTTGGGCCCCCACTGCCCGGGTACTTATATGCTAAATAGTCAAGACAGACAAAGGGCTGTAGAAAGTGACAAGTGAAATATTAAAAGGTACCAAACTTGGTAGTTGCTTGTCTGTTTTTATATGCTATCACATATCAAAAAATCTACGTGAAAGAAAGTTATTTAGGTTGATAAGAGAAACACTTGAAAGTTAGGAAATGCCAGAATGAAGAATGTTTATGCAGCCTTACTTAACTTCCCATGTGTAGGCATTATAATACAGTCTTTGATTACACGAGCACACTCTGCCTCATTCAGTGCACAGGATGGATGGGGCTCAGAAAGTGAATGAGGCAGTTTTCAATGTTTCTTTTTACCCTGCCTTTATGCAATGTGTAAGGCCTTATTTACTGCACAGCTTCCAAGCCCTGCAGTGCATATGGAATTATTAATTGCTTTGTGGGCTTGCCTGTGGCACTCATCACCAGGGTATTTGAGCCTCACAAACATTAATGAATTTACCTTCACAATTTCCAGCTGAGATAGCAGAGGTCTATTATTCCCATTTTATAAATGGCCAACTGAGTAAAGTACAGATAGATTAAGGTTAAAATTTACAAAAAGCTCCATAACTTTTGGGCTATTAGTGATTGCACCCCAACTTGAGGCCTTGGGTTGATTTTTCAAAGTATTTTGCATTTTTTATAGTATTTCATATGTTGAAAACATGGTCCAGACATTAACTAATTAACACCAGAACATCTCTGGCCACTAGGGGTGGGGAGAATATTATTATCCACATTTTATAGATTGGGAAAGTGAGACAGAAAGATGAAGTGACTTGATCAGGGCCACAAGGTGAATCAGTGGCAGAGACAGGACCTATCTGACTCCAAGGCCTCTGCTCATTAAGGCAGTATAATCTATAGGAATGGGGTACGTCTACACTATGGGATTATTCCGAATTTACAGAAACCGGTTTAGTAAAACAGATTGTATAAAATCGAGTGCACGCGGCCACACTAAGCACATTAATTCAGTGGTGTGCGTCCACGGTCCGAGGCTAGCGTCGATTTCTGGAGCGTTGCACTGTGGGTAGCTATTCCGTAGCTATCCCATAGTTCCCGCAGCCTCACCCGCCCCTTGCAATTCTGGGTTGAGATCCCAGTGGTTGATGGGGAAAAAATCATTGCCGCGGGTGGTTCTGGGTACAGCCTTACCCCTCCCTCCCTGAAAGCAGCAGACAACCGTTTCGCGCCTTTTTTCCTGGGTGAACTGTGCAGACGCCATAACACAGCAAGCATGGACCCTGCTCAGCTCAATACTGCAATTGTGGATGTTTTAAACACCTCGCGCACTCTCGTGCAGTATATGGTGAACCAGGACCTTCAAACCGAGGCGAGGAGGAGGCGGATACGGCAGCGCGGCGATGACAGTGATGAGGACGTGGACACAGAATTCTCTCAAAGCACGGGCCCCTGCGCTTTGGAGATCCTGATGGTAATGGGGCAGATTCTATCCATTGAATGCCGATTTTGGGCCCGGGAAACAAGCACTGACTGGTGGGACCGCATTGTGTTGCAGGTTTGGGACGATTCCCAGTGGCTGCGAAACTTTCGCATGCGTAAGGGCACTTTCATGGAACTTTGTGACTTGCTTGCCCCTGCCCTGAAACGCCATAATACCAAGATGAGAGCAGCCCTCACAGTAGAGAAGTGAGTGGCGATAGCCCTGTGGAAGCTTGCAACGCCAGACAGCTACCAGTCAGTCGGGAATCAATTTGGAATTGGAAAATCTACTGGGGGAGCTGCTGTGATGCAAGTAGCCAAAGCAATCACTAATCTGCTGCTACGAAAGGTTGTGACTCTGGGAAATGTGCAGGCCATAGTGGATAGCTTTGCTGCACTGGGATTCCCTAACTGTGGGTGGGGGGCGATAGATGGAACACATATCCCTATCTTGGCACCGGAGCACCAGGGCACCCAGTACGTAAACTGGAAGGGGTACTTTTCAATGGTGCTGCAAGCACTGGTGGATCACAAGGGACGTTTCACCAACATCCACGTGGGATGGCCAGGGAGGGTTCATGACGCTCGCGTCTTCAGAAGCACTACTCTGTTTAAACGGCTGCAGCAAGGGAATTACTTCCCAGACCAGAAAATAACAGTTGGGGATGTTGAAATGCCTGTCGTTATCCTGGGGGACCCAGCCTACCCCTTGATGCCATGGCTCATGAAGCCATACACAGGCAGCCTGGACAGTGGTCAGGATCTGTTCAACTACAGGCTGAGCAAGTGCAGAATGGTGGTAGAATGTGCATTTGGCCGTTTAAAGGTGCGCTGGCACACATTACTGACTCGCTCAGACCTCAGCCAAACCAATGTCCCCTTTGTTATTGCTGCTTGCTGTGTTCTCCACAATCTCTGTGAGAGTAAGGGGGAGACCTTTATGGCGGGGTGGGAGGCTGAGGCAAATCATCTGGCCACTGATTACGCGCAGCCAGACACCAGGGAGATTAGAAGAGCACACCAGGAAGCGGTGCGCATCAGAGAAGCTTTGAAAACGAGCTTCATCACTGGCCAGGGTAGGGTGTGACTGCTGTGTTTGTTTCCCCTTGATGAACCCCCACCCCCCTTGATTGACTCATTCCCTGTAAGCAACCCACCCTCCCCCTTCGAGTACAGCTTACTTATGCAAATAAAGTCACTCTCATTTAAAAATCATGTATTCTTTATTAATTCATTATAAAAAGAGGGAGAGAAGTAAGGGTGTGGTTTGGGAGGAGGATAGGAGGGATGGAGAAGGCTACTTAAAAAATTTCACAGTAATGACAGCCTTCTGGTTGGGCTGTCCACGGGGGTGGAGTGGGCGGGTGCATGGAGCCTCCCCCCACGCGTTCTTACACGTCTGGGTGAGGAGGATGTGGAACATGGTGAGGGTTGAGGGTGGTTATACAGGGGCTGCAGCGACACTCTGTGATCCTGCTGCCGTTCCTGAAGCTCCACCAGACGCCGGAGCATGTCAGTTTGATCACGCAGCAGCTCCAGAGTTGCATCCCGCCACCGCTGATTTTCCTGCCGGTCTTCCTGCCGCCACCTCTCATCTCGGGTGTCCCTCCTGTCCTCACGTTCACTGGCATCTTTCCTGTAATTTGATACCATGTCCTTCCACTCATTCAGATGAGCTCTTTCCTTGCGTGTAACTTCCATAATATCTGAGAACATTTCATCTCACGTCTTCTTTTTCCTCCACCTTATGGGCTAGACTTTGGGATGGAGCAGGGAGGCTTGAAAAATTTGCAGCTGCATGAGGGAGAGAAGTATTTAAAAAGATACATTTTACAGAACAATGGTTATACTCTTTCACAGTGAACAGCACTATTCACCTTACATAGCACATGTGATTTCCCTACAAGGTTGCATTTTTCATCTTAATACTGAGTGCCTGCAGCTCTGGGGTTACAGATCTCACAGACACAGGTCCGGGCATCAGAATTCAGCTTGCATGCGGCCATGGTAAGCCACTGTCTTTCGGCTTCTGCAGTGATTTACCCCTCCCCCCAACGCATGGCTAATACCACGCTAGCTCCCTGCTAATCAACACCCTTCCCCCCCCCCCCACTGCGTGGCTGGTAGCTTGGGGAAGATCCCCGCTGACCAAACACGAAAAAGATCATCAGCATTTCACTCCTCCCCTCCCCCCGCTTGGCAACGTGCAGGAAAGGATTTTTTTTTTAAGCTGCTGCAGTCCACAAACCCAGTAGGAAAATGGCCATCCCCCTTACTTAAATTCCTGATTTTCAACCAGGTTACCCTGAACGATATCACTTTGCTGAGGATAACACAGCGAGATAAAGAACGGATGCTTCTTGAATGCCAGCTATCACCGGGACCATACGCAGCTATGCTTTGCCATGCAATGATACCTGATTACTTGCTACATGCATGGTGTGGTAAAGTGTCCTACCATGGTGGGCGGAACAAGGCTGCCTTGCCCAGAAACCTTCTGCAAAGGCTTCTGGAGTACCTCCAGGAGCGCTTCATCGAGATGTCCCTGGAGGATTTCCGCTCAATCCCCAGACATGTTAACAAACTTTTCTAAGTAACTATACTGTCTGCGAATGCATCCCAAGTCCTCAGGGCAAATCAATCATTAAAAAACGCTTGCTTAAAAAACAATGTTTGATATTTGCAAAGGTACACTCACCAGAGGTCCCTTCCATGGCGTCATTGTCTGGGATAGTGGCTTGGGAGGGTAATTCCGTCAGGGTGATAAAAAGCTCCTGGCTGTTGGGGCTCACGGATTGCTGTGTGCTCTCTGCTAGGTCTTCCTCCTCTTCTTCATCATCATCTTCCCCATCCACATAATCCTCAGCCATGGCAGATATTACAACCCCCACCTCGGAATCCACGGTCAGGGGTGGGGTAGTTGTGGCGCAGCCCCCTAAAATTGCATGCAGCTCAGTGTAGAAGCGGCATGTTTTTGGCCCTGCCCCGGACCTTCCGTTTGCTTCTTTGGTTTTCTGGTAGGCTTGTCTGAGCTCCTTAACTTTCACTCTGCACTGCACTGAGTCCCGGCTGTGGCCTTTATCCATCATAGCCTTAGAAATTCTTTCAAATACTTTTTCATTTCGTCTTTTGGAACGCAGTTCTGTTAGCACTGAATCCTCTCCCCAGATAGCGATCAGATCCAGTACCTCCCGTGCAGTCCATGCTGGAGCTCTTTTTCGATTCTCAGGAGACTGCATTGTTACCTGTGCAGATGAGCTGTGCGTGGTCACCTGTGCTGATGAGCTCTCCACGCTGGGGAAGCAGGAAATGAATTTCAAAAGTTCGCGGGGCTTTTCCTGTCTACCTGGCCAGTGCATCAGAGTTCAGAATGCTGTCCAGAGCGGTCAGTGGTGCACTGTGGGATACCGCCCGGAGGCCAATACCGTCGATTTGCGGCCACACTAGCCCTATTCCAATATGTTAATCCCAATATTAGCGCTACTCCTCTCGTCGGGGAGGAGTACAGAAACCGATTTAAAGAGCCATTAAAATCGATATAAGGGGCCTCTTAGTGTGGACGGGTGTGGTGTTAAATCGGTTTAACGCTCCTAAAACCGGTTTAAACGCGTAGTGTAGACCAGGCCTCAGAATGGCTGAGCATCAACTCTGTCCATTGAGTTCAGTCACAGATGCGTGCACTTAGCTCCTCGTCAAATCTGGCCCCAGGAGCTTTACATTGGGCATCTAGAAAATGAGGATCACACAATTGATGGCCTCCTGAAAAATTTTTGAATTAAGTGATCCAGTCTCACATAACAGCTCTCCATCTCATAATTAGTCTAGCAAAGGCTGGCCACTGGGACAGAGTTTGGAAGCCCTACTGGACTGTGGAATTGTCTCCACCAAGTGAGGCTCAGATGCCCCTTGACTCCACTTTTCCCCCCCACGACTTTTTGGCTCCATGGATCAGCTTGGGAAAGATAAAGTGCAGATAACGCTCCAACACAACAAAGTTAAACACCACTCACAGCAAATTGTGCACGTTGCCACAATATGGTATCTCCTCTCCTTTCTAACATGTTTTGGTCAGCAGTGATATAGTTAATGTAACCCTTCTGTGAAGTGAAGCCAGCAGCAACAAGGGCCGGGTTCAGTATCTAGGGGTTCCTTTTCAACAATACAACACAGAACCAGCCTGAGCACCCACCCAGTGACCTGGAACAATTGCACACCACCCCGGGCGCCTCTAAGAGGCAATACTTCCCCTCTCGCAAGCACAGAGTCTGAGTGTAGCTAAAACTTTTAATAAAAGGAGGGAAGTAAATCAGCATTAATTTGTGAAAACACCGCAACTAGGGTTCATAAACATAAACCATGAGCAAAAGACCCATCCCCAAGTAAGTTGGTCAGTATCCTTTTCCTCTCAGGTTCTTAAGTCCAGCAACCCAAAAGTCCCTTTAACGTGCCCGTTCCTTCTCCGTACTCCACTCACAGTTGCTGTCCTTGGCCAGTGCAGTCCCAGAGTTCAGAGGTTCATCCACAGTGTTCACCTCCCACCCTGTGTAGAGGGGGGGATAAAGAGGCACCTCACATGCTCCACTGCTCGAGCACTCACTTGTTGCCCCAATGGCCAATTGCCATGCCTCTCTGTGGAGCTCTGCTGTGGCCCTCTCCACCAGCTTTTCTGCTGACTGCTTGCCACGCCTCTCCACCAGCCACCCTACCACCCACTTGCTGCGCCTCTCCACCAGTCACCCAGCTGGCCACTCACCAGGATGTCTTCAGGGCCCCACACTTAACACAGCTCTCAGTAATTTCAGTTGTTAGTGGGGGAGCCTCACTGTTGGTGCACACTGGGCAGTCTCTTGCAATAGAGACACTGTCCCAAAATAGGTTGAATACTTAGACCTAGGTATCAGTGATTTCAGCTCTGCAGGATGTAACAAGACTCTCAATTAAATCTAAATTAAGTCTGTTATCATAACATGAAGAGCAGAAGGGGCAAATAGTGTCTAGAACTCTTAAACAAGATCGATCGATCAATCAATCCACCCACTCACCCCCAATTTATTGGGCTTTGGAACCCATGTCCCCTGCCTAGCTAGTGCCATTCAGTTGAGGGTGAGTCCCTTCATCGGGGTATGCCAGGTACAGTTCTACTGCCCTCGGTTCACACAAGGATAACAACCCTTTATTACCGGTACTCCTGACCCAATAACAAGGAGACTGGGGATCCAACACCAGCCACAAGTGATCATTTGGGCAAGCAATCCCATCCTGCTGAGCACCTAGACAGGGTGGGTGTGTCCATGCAAACAAGATCCGCTCCTGAAGTCTTTTTCCACAGCTCACCACTAGATGTCAGGGGAGAGCTAATTCAGCCTCTGCTTACATTAACAAAGTTGTCATTTAAATGACAACTTTTCTCACATTTTCCACCCATGGGGTGGGGGTGCTGGACTCCTCCTCTCCCCACTCCCCAATCTTTGTCTTTTGAGTAGCATGCATCCACCTCTCCGCTCCGTGTTCTGTCATCTACCATCCACCCAACTCCTCCCCACCAGGCTTCCTCTCTGATGTTGACTTCTGGCTCTCTCTCTTCAGTCTCTCACACTCAGCCTCAGTGACTTCAACTTCCATATTGATGACTGTGAGGGATAAAATTGTTCATTTAGAACCAGAACCAAGGGGGTCTCTGATACTTTACACCAGGGGTAGGCAACCTCTGGCACGTGTGCCGAAGGCGGCACGCGAGCTGATTTTCAGTGGCACTCACACTGCCTGGGTTCTGGCCACCGGTCCAGGGAGATCTGCATTTTAATTTAATTTTAAATGAAGCTTCTTAAACATTTTAAAAACCTTATCTACTTTACATACAACAATAGTTTAGTTATATATTATAGACTTATAGAAAGAGACCTTCTAAAAATGTTAAAATGTATTACTGGCACGCGAAACCTTAAATTAGAGTGAATAAATGAAGACTCGGCACACGGCTTCTGAAAGGTTGCCGACCCCTTGTTTACTTAGTTACCCTTTAACTTTTAAGCCTGGGTCAAGGTATTGTGACCTTCATTGCAGTTTTTGAAGAAGAACCAGTGTTGTGATTTTTTAAGGATTTTATTATTAAATTAATAAAAACAACTAAAAATCTATTAAGATTTTCCTTAAAACTAGCTACTACAAATTTTGCTAATTATCTGTGATTTAACAATGCAATTATCAAATCTGAGTTACAACTGGAAGTGAGTTAATGAATCAGCAAATTGACTGTAATATGGAATGGATTCAACAATTGTCCAAAATCATTAAGTGAACACAATCAAGGTTTAAATCATGAAGTTAGCATAACACATGGCCAGTTCTTATACCTAATATCCCTGGAACCTTAAAAAGGCGTCATCTACGTCACAGCTCTGAGGCCCTTCAAAGTCTCCCCACTACTAGGTAACCTTCATTGTCGTCTCTTTCCTTGACTAATTTCCTCTCTGTGACACTAGGTCACTGGCAGTTTCTAACTTTCCCTTTTTTGGCAAAGCGGTTTCTGTAACACTCATTTATGACCCAGATTAACCCAAAATGACTTAAGTAAACATTTATTTATAATCTAAATATGCACATGCTGTTTCTTTTTGACACTCACACTCTTATTCATCCCTGAAAAGGTGTAGGAAAAAAAATCAGTAATATAATGGACATCTCCACCTTAAAAAAAAAAAGATACAGTTAAAGAGAAATTTAGCTCTTCAGTTTGATTGCTCTTTAGCTTTAAGGCCAGGACTTCAGGTGATGTTGTTTGGTCAGTACCACATGCCAGCTGGCTTCCTTGGGCTCTTGGCAAAACAGGTTGACATGAGCTGTGAAGCCTTGATCTCATCCTTCCTTCAGCCAGCCTCAGGATGAGAGGGAGCAAAGTCGTATTGTGTTATGGTGGCCCAAGGATCATAGCTTCCTCCATGTTTACCTGAGTCTTTAAGGTCACAAGTTCTGGCTTTTTCTACCCCATGGCACCTCTCTGGAGATTTTCCAAGCAAATCAATGAATTACAGACCTCATACAGACCTCAAAAACATAGTTCAATCAGAGTTAAGGGATGGGCAATTTGACCTTTCAATGATCTAGAAATGGTCTGGTCTCCTTACTGGTAGTCCAGTGATACTATACATCACCAAGCACAGATGTCCTTCCACAGATATAAAAAGAACAGGAGATGACTCCACAAATGCAGTTTTTACCCACCCAGCGTGTCAGCCATGGGTATCAATGATTGAGTTCCTCTAGGCCCCTCCAGAGTCTGTGCATGATGCCTGACTTAGTGGCTATCACTGCTATTCTTCACTCACTTCCAGGCACACATATTTTCACTCTCAGCACTTTTAAAAAACATCCAAAGACTTACTGGCAACATTGAAGTGTTATAATTTTAGCCGAATGAAAAGTCACCTCCTGGTAACAGAGCTGACTCATAGCCTAGTAATATACAGCTTACTCGAGCAGAAAAATTAAAAGTTAGCAAAAAACAAGAAAATAGTAGTTTCTGTAACCAGGCCTCACTCAGATGGCTTAAAATAAGTCATGTGGACCCCACCACTGCTGTGCACTACAAGTTCCATTGTGCACTTCGATCTAGTGCTCAAAGCACACTACAGAACTTTTACTGTGTTGCAGTTGTGTCCACATGGCCATGTAGTGCGCAGCAGGCTGGTGCGCTGTAGATTCACACCCTAGCTTGCTGCACACTAAAGCCCCATAAGGCCTCAAGTGAATTCCATACCATAATCTCAGCTGACTTTTTGCCACCTTTGATTCAATCCTCCACCTTCCTCTTTTCTCTCTGCACAGGAACTTGCTGATTTCTTCCCAGAGAAGAATTGACAAAATCTTCCCATCAGTTTATCTTCCCTTCCCTCTTTCCTCCTGCAATGCTCTCCTCCTTCTTCTTCCCACACAGATGCAGATGTTTCTCATCTATTCACCTCCTCTAACCCTTCCACTTGCTCCAGTGATCCCATCCCATCTTCTGGCATGCCCACTCTCATTCCCTCCCTTACTCTGGTCTTTATTACCTCTCACTCTCCCTTCGCTCTTTTCCCTTATACTATAAATATGCTTTAGTCTCTCCTATATTAAAAAAAAATCCCATGACTCTACTTGCTTCTCTAGCTATCACCCCATCTCCCCTCTGCCCTTTCATCTCTATGCTCATTGAATGAACCAATTACAGTCACTGTCTGGGATTTCTCAGAAGCAATTCCATCCTAGACCCTCTCCAATCCAGCTTTCACCCCCGGTACACCACTGAAACAGCTCTTGCCAAAGTCTCCAATAGCTTCTCCCTAGACCAGGGGTGGGCAAACTATGGCCCACGAGCCAGATCTGGCCAGCGAGCCACTTTAGGCCAGCCTGCAAGCCGTACCATGTGGCTTGGCAGTTGGCAGCGCTCTGGCCGGGGCCCTGGGTCAGGGTTGCACCACATGGCTCCCGGAAGCCATGGCATGGCCCCGCTCTGGCTCCTACGCGCTCCAATGGGAGCTACAGGGGCAGTGCCTGCAGATGGGGCAGTGTGCAGAGCTGCCTGACCGTGCCTCCACATAGGAACCAGAGAAGGGACATGCCACTGCTTCTGGGAGCCTCTTGAGGTAAGCGCCATTCGGAGCCTTCACCCTCTGAGCCTCTCCTCACACCCCAATCCCCTGCCCCAGCCCTGATCCCCCTCCCCCTCTCCAAACCCCTCAATCCCAGCCCAGAGCACCCTCCTGCACCCCAAACCTCTTATCCCCAGCCCCACCCCAGAGCCCCCACCCCCAGCCGGAACCTGCACCCCTTCCCACACCCCTGCCCCAGCCCTGATCTCCCTCCCACCCTCCGAACCCCTCAGTCCTAGCCCAGAGCACCCTCCTACACCCCAAACTCTTCATCCCTAGCCCCACCCCAGAGCCCACCCCCCCCCGCCCAGCACCCCAGCCCCAATTTTGTGAGCAGTCATAGCCCACCATACAATTTCTATTCCTTGATGTGGCCCTCGGGCCAAAAAGTTTGCCCACCCCTTCCCTAGACAAATCTCAGAATCAGTACTCCATCCCCATCCTCCTTGACCTATCAGCTGCCTCTGATACAGTCAACATTCTGTTCTTCTTGAAATCTTGTCCTCCCTTGGCTTCCATTACTCTGCCCTCTCCTGATTCCCTCCTACACCTGTAATAACTCCTCCAGTATGTCCTTTGGAGGATCCTCCTCATTTCCCCTTCAGCTTTCTGAGGGAGTTCCACAGGGCTTTCTCCTTGGTCCTCTTCTCTTCTCCCTCCACATCTTATCTCTGAGTAATCTCATCCACACGCACAAATTTACCTCCTCTCTTTATGATGACAATTCACAGATCTACCTCTACTCCAGACCAGTCTCCTTCTGTCCAAACTAAAATCTCAGACTGTCTCTCTGACATCTTCTTGAGAATGTCTAGCTGCAAGCTCAAACTCAGAGCTTTTATACTCTTCCCCATCCCCCAAACCTCCCCACTAACTCTTTTCTGTATCACTGCAGACAAAAACATCACCAGGCCCATAACCTGCGCATCACCTTTGACTCAGCCCTCTCTCTAGGTCCTCCCATCTGGGCTATGTCTAAGTCTCGCAGATTCTTTCTGCCTAACATCTCTAAGATATGGCCTTTTCGATCCATCCCCACAGCTAAGACCCTCCTCCAGGCTCTGACCATCTCATGTCTCAATCACTGCAACAAGACCTTTTCTCTGGCCTTGACCAATGCAGTCTTCTCCACTCAGATCCATTCAGAATGCTGCTGCAAGGATCATTTCCCTAGCCTCCCCGCTTTGATCTTGTCAACCGCTCTCTTTGCATCCCTCCACTTGCTTCCCTGTCTCAATCACATCACACCATGAGGCACTTGTCTTCATATTCAAGACTCTTCACAGCCTTTCCCCACCCTGCCTGGTGTTGTTCAGTCAATATCAAGAGGTTGACTCCTGCGTCTGGTCAGCTCACGATACCAGCCTCTTTCCTCCACTTGTTAAATTTTCAAGCAAGCATCTTAATGCTTTCTCCCATGCTGCCCCATGTGGTTGGGAGGTGCTCCCCATAAATATCCTCAAACGCACTTAATTTTTCTCCTTTAAATCCCTCCTTAAAACTCTCCTTTGCCATGATGCCTACAAAAAAACTTGAGAATGGTTAAGCTGAAACCTATCATTTAAATCAGCTTCTGTACCAAGTGACTGGAGGATAGCTAATGTGACACCAATTTTTAAAAAGGGCTCCGGAAGCTGGGAATGGGCAACAGGGGATGGATCACTTGATGATTACCTGTTCTGTTAATTACCTCTGGGGCACCTGGCATTGGCCACTGTTGGAAGACAGGATATTGGGCTAGATGGACATTTAGTCTGACACAGTATGGCTGTTCTTATGTTCTTATGCCACTGGTTCACTGGGACCAATGCCTACCAGTACTGTCTCATTGTTTCCTTGTATTCTCCTGTCTGTCTGTATTCATTTGTTATCTCTTGTCTTGTGCTTAGATTGTAAACTCTTTGCGGCATGGACTATTTTTCTGCTCTGTACTTGTACAGTACCTAACGTGATAGGTATATGACTGAGGCGCCAAGGTGCTAGGGGGTAATCATAAAAATACCTCATTGAAGTTCATGGTGTTCAAAGCAATTGTTTAAGGCTTTCTGCTCACACAGGCAGACATCCCTGCATGAGTTACAATCACTTCCCACTTTGAAGGATTGCCTTCACAGCCATAACATTTAGATCTTTATTTGTTTTAAAAAACAAAAGCTGAGAATCCAGAGAGCAAAATGGCTCCATAAAAAGTGTGCCAGGTTTCTGACCCAATTCAAGTGCGTGTCCTGTCTGGAGGTCCTGCTCTGTGTATCTGGGCTGTTGCTGTGAGGTGCTGGTTGGCACATGCACAGTTCTGAGGGATTTTGGCAGCAAGCCAGAAACAAGGTCTGTGGCGTGAATCACAGATGGGAAACAGGGGTTTTCCGCAGTTTATAATTTAGCCAGATATGAACAGATATCCATGAGACAAACAAACAAATAGTAGGATCACTTACAGCATGAGACCCAAGAAGCAAAGCCTGAAACAAAAGTTGTTTGTAAGAAGAAATGGCGAAAATGAAAAGAGAAGAGCAGAGCAATAGGAACGGAGAAGGGCCTCGGTGCCCAGCAGTGAGTGGTATAAGAACAGGCTAGTTTAGTGGGAACAGGATCAGGCCCACAAGAGACTGTCACAACTTTTACTCAGCCATGCTGGCCCCTCCCCACCCTTACTTTCCTGTATGTCCTGCTCAGGTTGTGACTCCAGCCCCGAAAGGAGAGCAAAGGCTACTCACCCAATACTCCCTGCTACAATAAGAGGGACAAAGAGCAGGGAGAGTTGGGGCTCCGCCTCCCTACTTGCTGGCCAGAGTAGCTGATGGGTGCATAGGTGCAGTAAGCTGCTTCATGAGGAAGAATAAAGTAACTTACTTCCCCCCAGAACTAGGAAAGAGTATAACTAACGTCCAGAAAGACTCTGGATATTGAGCAGAACAGTATGTGTAATAAAACAAATGAGTGACTGTGACACTCTCCAGGGATACTCAGGGTTGTGAGGTACTTTGCCACTACCTGACATTGGCACGAAGGAGTTTGGGCCTGCTGTGATTCAGCTCCCTGAAACCAACAGCCTCTGGTCCCACCAGCACTGACTTCCTGGTCTCTGCAGACCTTGCCCTTTCTGTGCAGGCTAGTAGTCAGTACACTCCAACCCCTGAGTCCTTACAGTGCTCCCGGCAGCATCCAGCTCCTGTCACTGGACACTCACAGTAATTACCAGGTTAGCTGTCCCCATAGTGACAGAGTACACACAGCTTAACTGCTACAACTCAGGCTCTGGTCCTTTATAACAACACAGCACTGGCATCTACCGATAGTGAAAACAAATGTAAGTTTATCACAAAGATTAAGATTTAAGAGATAGTCAGCAAGGAGAACAAGAACAATAAGTTGCATGTAAAACAAAAAGGTACAACCCGCTTCTTAGGGTACATCTACACTGCAATGTAAGCCCAGGGTGAGTGGGACTCAAATCAGTAGACGCTGGATTTGATAACTTAGGGCTTGAACATCTACACTGATTTCTAGCCCTAGGTTAAGAATATTTTAACCTTGGCCTGAACCCCAGGCTCCAATGTCCATACAGACCCAGGGATTCACCAGTACTCTCCCACTGTTTTATGCCAATCTGGAGGAGCCCAAATTGACCAGATCATACTGGCCAGGTAAGCTGTATTTACAGTTGTTTTGCATTGCCAGAGAAGCACAAAGCATCTGCAGTGTACACTTCATTTTCCTCCGATCTCCTGCCCTCAAAATTTCCCCTGCCTCTTGCATCTCCCAATATTCCTGAACTCACACATCCCCGTTTCCCCATTTTCCTGCATACCTTTCCCCACCTTTTGCATCTCATATTCCCCTGCCCATATGCCCCTAGTTTCCCCCTCTTACTCTCTCTGTTGAGTAGGGCTGGTGTAACAGGTAGCATTTGAACAGATATATTGAGGATTAGTTATCATTTTTGCCATTAACGTTAATAACTGAAAGTTTATCTGAATAACAATTTTCTTCAGGGAAACTCCCTATTTGCTTTCTTTCAAAAGGGCTTCCATGTTCCATTGTTCTTAGTGGAACATTGGTCAAGGCCAGAGAAAACTCAGGTAAGGTGCTCTTTTTCAAAATGGCCACCTTGCTCCATTGTTTCCAGGGAGAGTGAATCATAGAATCATAGAACCACAGGGTAAGAAGGGACCATAAGGGTCATCTAGTCTAACCCCCTGCCAAGATGCAGGGTTTGTTGTGTCTAAACCATCCAAGACAGGCGGCTATCCAGCCTCCTTTTGAAAACAGCCAGTGAAGGAGCTTCCATGACCTCACTAGGCAGCCTGTTCCATTGTCCTACAGTTCTTACAGTTAGGAAGTTTTTCCTGAGATTTAATCTAATCTGCTATGCAGTAGCTTGCACCCATTGCCTCTTGTCCTGCCCTCTGTGGCAAGAGAGAACAACTTTTCTCCATCTTTTTTATGGAAGCCCAAAGACCACTATCATGTGTCCCCCCCCATCTCCTCTTTTTCAAACTAAACATACCCAATTCCTTCAGCCTTTGCTCATATGGTTTGCATTCCATTCCTTTGATCATCTTTGTCTCTTTTCTCTGGATTCTATCCAGTTTCTCTACATCCTTTCTATACAGTGATGACCAAAATTGGACACAGTACTCCAGCTGAGGCCTAACCAGTGCTGAGTAGAGTGGTACTATCACCTCCCATGACTTGCATGGCATGCCTGTTAATGCAACCTAAAATTGCATTTGCTTTTTTTGCAACAGCATCACATTATTGGCTCATGTTGAGGTTGTGATCCACCACAACTCCCAGATCCTTCTCAGCAGTGCTGCTGCCAAGCCAGTTATCTCCCATTCTGTATTTGTGCATTTGGTTTTTCTTCCCTACGTGTAACACCTTACATTTGTCTTTGTTTGAATTTCATTTTGTTGTCTATAGCCCACTTCTCCAATTTATCAAGATCCCTCTGAACTTTAGCTCTATCTCCAAAGTGTTGGTAATCCTGCACCCGCCCCCCTCTCCAGCTTTGTGTCATCTGCAAATTTTATCAGTATGCTCTCTATTCCTATATCTGGGTCATTAATAAAGATGTTAAATAACATCGGACGCAGAACAGATCCCTGTGAAACCCCAGTTGAGCCTTCCCTCCAATCTGACATCATCTATTAATAGTTACTCTTTGCTTGTGGTTGTTTAATCAATGATGTAACTACTTAACTGTAGTTCCGCTGAGCCTGCATTTCCCCGGCTTATTTATCAGAGTGTCTTCTTGTTAAGAGCAGCCTGTGGCTTGAATGCTATTAAAAACAATAGGAGATAGTTGCCCTTCTCAAAATGGCCACCTAATTGTGGTCAACGTCTGACCTCAGTCCTGTTGAGAACAATGGGAAATAGTACCTATAAGCGCTAGGAGTACCTATAAGGTCATTTTTTTGGCAGGGGATTTAAAAATTAAAAAATGTGGTTTCATTCCAATTCTGAACAAAACCCAAACATTTTGAAATGCTTTGCGAAAGGAAATGGAGCTGTAGCTCCAGGGCAGTCCACATAATGGGCTGTTTCAGAGTCACAACTCCTGGAAGCCCTGGAAGCCTTACTGCCAGGAGCCAAAGCCTGGAATCCCAGGCTTCCCAAAAAAAGCCATTAGGTGGCTGTCAAGGAGATGGGCAGGTGAAATGGCAGGAAAACAGGCAGGTTCCGTCAGAACTTGGTTAAAACTGAATTATCTCTGCAAAACATTTTGATTTCAACAAATTGACAAATTCTGATGAAAAAATGTTTAGCTGGAATTTTCAAGTCAATTTTAGTAGCTGTTTCGAAAGAGGGTGGTTCTATATGGAATTCTCTGTAGTAGAACATTATTTATCAGGCCCTACTGAGGAAGAAGCTAAATAATGTCAAGCCACATTGGGCCCAAGTCAAAGCAGTCCTCGAGAGATGGCTCTCTCTTTCCCTCTCTCTTGGTTTATCAAAAAATCAAATTAAATATTAAATGAAAATGAACATAATGCCCCAAGTGCTGTAGACACGGCAAGCTAGAGCCACAGCTGATGTAAATCTGCATCAAATGTACTTTGATTTACATGAGCTGAAGTTTCTGCTTGCCAAGACACAGCAAATCACCCAACTAATTCACAGACTTCTTTGGAAGGGATAGAAATCCCATGTTAATAATAAAAATCTCTATACATCCAAATTTTCAGAAGGACTAGAGCTTCCAGATAGTATACACAATATTAAAGTAGGCCTGTGATTTTATATCTTTTTCAGACTGTCTATTCCACATGCTCACTTTAAACTGGATTAAAATTGAACAAATTCATTTTAATTTCTTGTGGTTTGATGTTTGGAATAAAATAATGGATTGAGGGAAAGATTTTATTTGTTAACATTTTAAGATTGGAGGAAAATGTCCTGTCAGCGTAGACCAGAGATATTCAATTATTTTTTATCAAGGTCCAGAATCCAGAGAAACATTTTTTACAGCGCAAGTGCCCCTGTTCAACAAACACATACAATGCTGTACGTTAATAATATACCCCATTGCTTATATTTTTAGTGTATTTAATGAAAAATAAAATCAAGCCACTGTATAACTTAAAAATAACCTCCATGAAAGATGTAATAAATTACATCTGAGACTTTGAGAAAGTGCACAGATAAAATGTCAAATAGATGCAAACATTAGCATTAAAACACTTTCAGACAACTGTTTTAAGTTTTGAATTTGTTTTGAATTTACAAAGAGTATTAACTTTGGTTGTTCAAATAAAATTATTGTAGGCATGTATGTATATAGCTAGATAGATAAACATACTCAAAACTTTCAAGCCTTTTGTGGCTTATTTAATATTAGTATCAGAGTCTGAAAGAAAATAACACTTAGTACACATGAACTCTCTATCTTAGCTTCATGATTCAAGTCTTTCCAATAACAAATACACACATGCAAATATTAAGCAAAAGAATCATGAATAATTACTGTGAAATACCTAAAAGCAGCAAAGAATCCTGTGGCACCTTATAGACTAACAGACGTTTTGGAGCATGAGCTTTCGTGGGTGAATACCCACTTCGTCGGATGCAATAAATACCTGTTAAAACTGTTGTATCACTACTAATAATGTAATTATATATGGCAATACAAATATAAAATAAAATATATGTGACTAATGTATAATTATAATACTCACTGTCAGAGGGAAAAGTGACAGGTCTTCTGCTGGACAAGGGCCTTGATGATTGGAGTGATTTCAGTCAAGCAAGACAGAGGCAATTGCACAGATGATTATATGTCAAAATGCAGTGATTATGCGATTTAATGTTGTTCATTATTCAGAATGCCGAGTGATACACGTATGTTGAGCCAAACATAATCCAGATGTTAAATGCCACTTTCTTCAAATGTGGATACTTGGAGTCCATCACAAGGGTTGTCCAGAGAGTTTCAGATGTAGTTTCAGTGTGCCACGCCGCAAGCTCTTCATCTGCTTGTAAATCAGTAAGCTCCAGCTGTAATTTTGCTTTTTCAACATCTGGAAATGATGCTTTTGCTTGATTTCCATTTGCTTGTACCACAGATGTGTTCCTTACAAACAGGATGACGTCTTTAACATTTTTAAATTCTTGGAACCTCTGCTGGAAGTTTTGAAGATGCCTGTCCAGAAATGACGCCATCTGATTCACTACTTAGCAGTGTCGGGAAATGCAGCTTTTCCCCGGTTTCCAAATCACTTTTGCAGAGACTCAGTTTGTTTTCAGATGAAGTGACACTGCTGTGTAGATCCACTCCACTGAGATTTTGCCCCTGTAGCTTTAAGTTGAAATAATTGAAGTGGCCCTGTCAAATCAACAAGGAAGGCCAGGATGCTCAGGCTTGTGGCATTCGTCAAAAATGCACGTAGCTCTTCTGCCTTTTCCCCTGGAGTGTTAGTAGCTATTCTTCCACATGAACTTAAATTTCCCACAGCCTTCTTAGTACTTGCCCTCGGCTCAGCCAGCAGACGTCATTATGAATCAACAGGTCATAGTAATCAGCAGATACTTCTGAAAGAAAGCTTTGGCACTGTATGTGTTGCAGTGCTGACTTGGACTGAAGGAAGTTGACAGGTTTAATAACCATTGACATTACATTAGCATACTCATCACTAAGCTTTGCACAAAGTGTGGTTTGGTGGTTTGCACATTGATAGGAAATCAGACTGGGGTTCAGGTCTTGCAGATGATTCACAAGCTATCAGTGAGTACCAATCAAGGCAGAAGCACCATCTGTTGTAATTGACACAATCTGAGTCACAGCAAAACCTTCATTAGACAAAAAAGTTTGAACAGAATAAACAAATCCTCACCTGTTGTGCGATTGTTATGCAGTATAAAGGACAACAAATACTCCACAAATTTAGCTCCATAAAGAAACAGACATACAGCGCTAGCTGAGCTGTGGTCTGATATCATAGGACTTGTCCATTGCCACGGAAAATCTTCCTGTTTTGTTTCTCACCCAACTGCTTGAAAACGTCTTGTGCCATCATTTCAGTGCACCTCATAGCTGTGGTGTCTGAGAGCGGCAGTTGTCTGAAGGCGTCAACAATGTCTTTCTTCTCCGCAAAGAGGGTTTCAGCTGTAACCACACCCTGCTTAATAATGACTGCATCGGTAAAAGGTTTCCTGTGTTTTGCCATTACCCACAGACACCTCAGTGAGGCTTCAGTTGCCTTTTCCTGAGCGCAAGTAGCTTTTGAAATCATATTTCTGTCCGAAAAATATTCATCTTTTAATGAAGCGATCTTGTCTGAGCTTAAACGGGAGCCCAGTAGATACTTATGGTCAAAATCCATGTGCTTTGTTTCGTTGTGCCATTTGACGTTCCCACTTTTAACAACAGCCACAGGCCCTGTACAAATTAAACATACTAGTCAAGCCTTTGGACATTGTGGCAAAATAAAACAGTAAGGGTCAGTCCACGCTTCTTTAAATGAATGGTTTTCGGTGTCAACTTCCCTGGTTTTTGCTGCCATGTTTAAACACAGTGCCGTTAGACATTGAAAACGCTGGAGGCAGGACTGCAGCTTTCAACAGTGTAAATGAGCCTATGAGTGTAAAGTGGAAAATGTAATTTTAAAAAAAAGGAACATACATTCGGTTTTTTATTGGCAGAAACTGGTGATCGCTCAAGTTAAGCAAATAAGGAATTAAAGAGAACCCGTCAATCATTAATTCACAATGCAATGTAATGGAGATCTCATTGTGAGAGAATGAGAGGGTTAAAAATAATAAAAAACCAGCACTGATGATCATAGTAAGTACATACAAAGATGTTTCAATCTGTTCAAACGTAACTGGTGGTCCAGATTTGGCCCACGGGCCGCCTATTGACTGGTGTAGAGAATTAGTCCAGGTCACTGTGCCCAAGAGAACTCCTCAGTGTCCACTGGCAGGACTCAATGTTCTGTAACAGCAACTTGTATCAGGCTTGACAAACTCACTACACCTCACACATGCTTTCATAGTATTTATCCAAAAAGGGTCATATGAGATGTCTAGTGGCAGCTTACATCACACTGATCCTCTTAATCACATCATGATGTATGCACGGGGAATATTTAAAGAGTCATGTATCCGTGTATATGTATGTTTTACAGGCAGGGTTGACAAACTAAGTTTTCTGTCAGATAAAGAATGTTTGTTCACCTGACTCAGTTCATATGTAATCAGCATGAGGATGTGATGTCAGCATGGGAGGACAGAGATAGAGACATCCTTCCACCTCATAGGGTACCAAACCCAGACATCTATACTGCAGTTTTATACCCCCACAGCCTGAGCTCCATGAGCCCAAGTCAGCTGACATGCCAGCTGCAGGTGTTGTATTGCAATGTAGACATACCTTAAAGGTATATCTACAAAGCAATGTAAGCTCAGACTCAGGCTCAAGCCCTAACCCCCTTCCATAGACACAAAGCTTTTGAAATCAGGCTCAGACCCTGGGTCCTAGAATCCCACGAGGGTGGAGGGTCTGAGCTTGAGTCAACGCAGGACCAAGGGTTCGAGCCCTATCATTTTTCAGTGTAGATGTAGTCCCTGCCCAAACTCAGATCCTTGCAGTCCGCCAATAGTATCCCAGAATGCTGTGGGACAACTTCCTTGTCCTCCCTCTCCCAAGAATCAGGTCAACTCCAGGGAAATGGAACATCCTCCCACCCCCTGTTTCAATGCAGCAGCTTGGCGTTTAACCCTTCCATTTTATTCTGACTGCAAGCTGCAAACACACCTTAGGAGAACCTTCAGCATTTGCAATGTATACCGACCAGAATGAGCCCTACAAAGCATGCTGCTTCATGGTTTTGGACACACAGGGAGGTTCAAATGTCGTCCATTTTCACATGTAGTCCATTTCTGTTAAATGCAGTCCAGGCTTTCCATGGGTGATGAAATCATTAGTCCCAAATACAACCTCGACCTCTACAGGCTGCAGTACCTCCACAGCTCACCCACACCGCGGAAGCCTGGCTCATCAATTGTACCTTCATGAACCATTCCAAGAGGAAGCGTTTCTGGGATGAACTTGTGATTGAAGTTCTGGACAGGGCCAACAAGCAGGTCGAGTACCAAAGGCAAAGGGATTTGTGACAAGAGGAAAGACATGCAGGAGGCAAGTGAAAAAGGCTCAGACTAGCTTTGCGGCTTGAGAACAGGGTAGCGATGCAGGAGCAGGTGCTCACTTCGCAGTTCCTGGAACAGGTACAATGGTTAAGGGAGGAAGATAGAGCACAACAGAGAGAGCTGGCTGAGCAACTGCTGTCTCTAATGTCTGCAACAGTCCTGGCTCCTGCAGTACCCTCTATCAGAGGGGTAGCCGTGTTAGTCTGGATCTGTAAAAGCAGCAAAGAGTCCTGTGGCACCTTATAGACTAACAGACGTTTTGGAGCATGAGCTTTCGTGGGTGAATACCCACTTCGTCGGATGCATTCCAGGAACAGTTTGGACAACTCCATGGCTAGGTGGCCCATGCAATCAGGCCCTATCAGTGGCAGGATAAGGAAAATGTGCCTCATGCAGTCCCACGCGGATGCCTCCATCTCCCTGCCTTGGCACCAAGTGTGTGGCAAACATGGAAGGAAGGGAAAGGAGAAAGGGCTGCTAGGGACATGCATTAGTGTGCAAACAATCAAAACCACTGGAAGGTAGAAAAGGAACATTACAACAGAAAGGGGTTCACCCTGTTTATGAATAAAGACAAAAGCCTGTTTCAGTATACCAGAGGAGGGGGAAAGACCGTTTGCATCCTTTCACTGAGGAGTCATCTCAGGGAGCAGGGATGTTTTCTCACAGGTACTGAGATGTTCTCATGAAAAATTGGATTCTGGTTCTTGTGAATCCAACCAGCTCTGCAACAGCTTGAACTTTGGGGTGGAGGAACCCTACTTTATTAGATAGGAGAGGTAACCATTAATAAGTGTAGATACAGGTTCACATTTTATGATTTTGTTTTGTATTGTAACCATTTGTTTCCACTGCTCTCTTTTAAATAATTGGAGATATACTTATCTCCTAGAACTGGAAGGGACCTCAAAAGGTTGTTGAGTCCAGTCCCTGGCCTTCACTAGCAGGATTAAGCACTGATTTTTGCCCCAGATACCTAAGTGGCCCCCTCAAGGATTGAACTCATAGCCCTAGGTTTAGCAGGCCAATGCTCAAACCACTGAGCTATCCCTCTCTAGTCTTTCTTAAATGAACCTTTTTTTGTTTTATTATAAGTGCTCACAAGTGCTGTGTGTTATACAGGAGCGGTGATTTAAGGTAAAATTAATAAACTGGGGTACACTGCTCTCCTCAGGGAAAGGATCTAAGATTTCTGTGAGTAGCCAGTGTCAAGGGCTGGGTATCACAGGGGAATAATTCAAAGGGACTTAGGGACTGGGGTGCACCTACTGTTAACCCACAAGGGAAGATAGGTCTGGCATAGCCTGGAGGACAGTGCTTGAGTGACTGACAGGCTGGTCGCATTAGGGAGCTAACACCCAGCCAGCACAGGCCAGGCTACCTCCTGCTAGAGACAGGGTGTAATGAGGTGACTCACAGTCCTGGGCACCCTGAGAACCATCATAGTTATTAAACCAGTTCAGTTAAAACCATGTGGACATTCTTTATTTTGGTGTAGATTGGCTTATTTCAGTTTAGTTTAAACCAATTCCCAGCTGATTTAAGCTAAACCAAAGTCCCACTTATAACAAAATATGTGTCTGAATGGGCTTTCATTGCTGTAACTAGATCAATATAAATTATCAACTTTAGTTCAACCCATGCAACTCTGCAGGTAGCCAAGGGCTAAAAAGCAAAATGTGACAATAAGTGGGAAGACGCATCATCCCAGTCAACAGCCTCTGGATAATCTAAAAGGATGGAATGTCTTGTTCCTGAAAGAAGGAAGAGAGATGACGTAGGGGAAGGCAAAAGGAAATAAAGAAACAAATTCCAGGCAGAGGGGAGACAGAAGACATGGAGGGAGAGAAAGGGCTGAGCCTTAATTACATAACACATTTTTTTTGTTGATTTTTCAAGACCCACCCACCACTTGTAACACTGAAACAAACACACAAAGTTAAAGACCCACCCTCCCACCCATTAATGCATTATCTTATTTACGGACAGTCCCAAAGTGGGGTATTGAAGAAAGGGGGAAGAGGGATGATACATGGGGAAACTAGCAGAGGGCTATACTCTGGGTGAGGTGAGATGGAAGGTAAGAAGACAATTGTGGGAAGGGAGGAATAGGGGATAGAGAAAAAGAACATGGGAAGAGTGGTAGAAAGATAGCTCATTATTATTAGTTATTTAACAGAGGCACTGTGCTGGCTCAGTCTGTGGGCATGGCACAGCCACAGGCAGCCCCCAAAGGCGGTGGCTCCTCCCAGACAAGATGGAAAGACCCCTGTCTCGAAAAGTAACTTGGAGAGGAAATAGAAGTGTGTTTTCTGCCTCAGGGAGAAATGGAAACTATTTGTACCAGCAGCAGGATGTTCTGTATACTATTCCAAAAATAAATACCTGTTGTTAAACTGAGCTTATGCCAGTATCATTACTCAGAGACCCCATATGGCTGCACTGATCTGCCAATAAGGAGACCACAGGATGACCAAACGAATATTTATACAGGGCCATAGGCATACATGGTGCTCTGTACAGAAATAAGGCCTGACCCCTGCTGTGTCCAAGCTTAGCCTTAAAGTAGAGGGATCTGGGGAGGGGGAGGGTGTGTGTGTGTGATAGGGTGACCAGATGTCCCAATTTTATAGGGACGGTCCCGATTTTTGGGTCTTTTTTTTATATTGGCTCCTATTATCTCCCACCCCCTGTCCCGATTTTTCACACTTGCTGTCTGGTCGCCCTAGTGTGTGGGGAGGGGGAGGGTTGTGATGTTAAGGACATGCAGTGATGTTACTTAGGCCTGGTCTACACTACACGTTTATACCGAATTTAGCAGTGTTAAACCAATTTAACCCTGCACCCGTCCACACAACGAAGCCCTTTATATCGATATAAAGGGCTCTTAAAACCGATTTCTGTACTCCTCTCCGATGAGGGGAGTAGCGCTGAAATCGGTATTGCCATGTTGGATTAGGGTTAGTGTGGCCGCAATTCAACGGTATTGGCCTCCGGGAGATATCCCACATTGCACCATTGTGACCGCTCTGGACAGCAATCTGGAGTCAGATGCACTGGCCAGGTAGACAGGAAAAGCCCCGCGAACTTTTGAAATTCATTTCCTGCTTCCCCAGCGTGGAGAGCTCATCAGCACAGGTGACCACGCACAGCTCATCTGCACAGGTAACAATGCAGTCTCCTGAGAATCAAAAAAGAGCTCCAACATGGACCGCACGGGAGGTACTGGATCTGATCGCTATATGGGGAGAGGATTCCGTGCCAACAGAACTCTGTTCCAAAAGACGAAATGAAAAAACATTTGAAAAAATTTCCAAGGCCATGATGGAGAGAGAGGCCACACCAGGGACTTAGTACAGTGCCATGTGAAAGTTAAGGAGCTCAGACAAGACTACCAGAAAACCAAAGAAGCAAATGGAAGGTCCGGGGCACGGCCACAAACATGCCGCTTCTATGCTGAGCTGCATGCAATTCTAAGGGGGGCCGCCACCACTACCCCACCCCTGTCCGTGGATTCCGAGGTGGGGGTGGTAATCGCAGCCATGGCTGAGGATTCTGTGGATGGGGAAGATGAGGAGGAGGAAGAGGATGACGAGCTTGCAGAGAGCACACAGCACTCCGTTCTCCCCAACAGCCAGGACCTTTTTCTCAGCCTGACAGAAGTAACTTCCCAGCCCTCCCAAGCCACTATCCCAGACAATGAAGCCATGGAAGGGACCTCTTGTGAGTGTACCTTTGTAAATATAAAACATGGTTTAAAAGCAAGCGTTTTTTAATAATTAATTTGCCCTGAGGACTTGGGATGCATTCGCGGCCAGTAAAGTTACTGGAAAAGTCTGTTAACATGTCCGGGGATTGAGCGGAAATCCTCCAGGGACATCTCCATGAAACTCTCCTGGAGGTACTCCAAAAGCCTTTGCAGAAGGTTTCTGGGCAGGGCAGCCTTATTCCGTCCTCCATGGTAGGACACTTGACCACACCATGCATGTAGCAAGTAATCTGGTATCATTGCATGACAAAGCCTAGCTGCGTATGGTCCCGGTGTTTGCTGACATTCAAGCAACATGCGTTCTTTATCTCGCTGTGTTATCCTCAGGAGAGTGATATCGTTCATGGTAACCTGGTTGAAATACGGGAATTTAATTAAGGGAACAGAGATGGTTGGGCTGTTTGCCTGTGGCTTAAAAGAAATCTTTCCCTGCATTTAGCCAAGCAAGGGGAGGAGGGGGGTGATTGGCGCTGAGCTTTTTCGCGTTTGGCTAGCTGGGATCTTCCCTGCTACCAGCCACGCGGTGAGCGGGAGGGTGGCTAGCAGGGATCTTCCATGATACCAGCCACGCGGTGGGGGGAGGGGTAAAGCGATCATCCCAGAGAATTGGATGGGGGCGGTTCTGGTGCTGCACGTTAACAGGAAAGAAGCAGCACTCAACAGGCTTTGCTTGCTATTTGGGAAAGGAGGGCGCTGGATAGATGAAGGCTACAGAAGCCGAAAGACAATGGCTTACCATGGCTGCATGCAAGCCGAATTCTGATGCCCGGACCTGCGTCTGTGATCTCTAACACCAAAGCCGCAGGCACTCAATATTAAGATGCAAAATGCGACCTTGTAGCGAGATCACATGTGCTATGTAAAATGAATAGTGTTGTTCACCGTGAAAGAGTATAACCATTGTTCTGTAAAATGTATCTTTTTAAATACTTCTCTCCCTTTTTTCCCTCCCTCCTGCAGCTGCAAATTTTTCAAGTTTCCCTCCTCCGTCCTGAAGGCTCTCAGATAAGGCAGGGGAAAAAAAAGACGCAAGACAAAATGTTCTCAGAAATCATGGAAGTGACCCACAATGAAAGAGCTCATCTGAATGAGTGGAAGGACGTGGTATCAAAGTACAGGAAAGATTCCAGTGAACGTGAGGAGAGAAGAGACGCTCGAGATGAGAGGTGGTGGCAGGAAGATCAGAGGAGGCATGATGCAACGCTGGGGCTGCTGTGTGATCAAATGGACATGCTCCGGCGTCTGGTGGAGCTTCAGGAACAGCAGCAGGACAACAGAGTGCCGCTGCAGCCCCTGTATAACCGCCCTCCCCCCTCACCATGTTCCTTAGCCTCCTCACCCACCAGACGACTAAGAACACGGGGGGGGGGAAGGCTCCATGCACCCACCCATTCCACCCAGTGGACAGCACAACCAAAAGGCTGTCATTATTCTGAAAAATTTTTAGTGGCCTTTTCCTTCCCTCCTATCCTCCTCCCAAACCCCACCCGGGCTACCTTGTCAGTTCTCTCCCTCTTTTTATAATTAAATAATAAAGAATACATGATTTTTAAACGAGAGTGACTATTTCCTTAGGAAGCAAGCGGTAATCGAAGTGGGAGGGTGGGTGGCTTACAGGGAATGAGTCAATCAAGGGGGGGTTCATCAAGGAGAAACAAACACAACAGTCACACCCTACCCTGGCCCGTGATGAAACTGGTTTTCAAAGCTTCTCTGATGTGCACCACTTCCTGGTGTGCTCTTCTAATCGCCCTGGTGTCTGGCTGCGCGTAATCCGCGGCCAGGTGATTTGCCTCAGCCTCCCACCCCGCCATAAAGGTCTCCCCCTTCCTCTCACAGAGATTGTGCAGCACACAGCAAGCAGCAATAACAATGGGGACATTGGTTTGGCTGAGGTCTGAGCGAGTCAGTAATGTGCGCCAGCGTGCCTTTAAACGGCCAAATGCACATTCTACCAACATTCTGCACTTGCTCAGCCTGTAGTTGAACAACTCCTGACTACTGTCCAAGCTGCCTGTGTATGGCTTCATGAGCCATGGTATCAAGGGGTAGGCTGGGTTCCCCAGGATAAGTACAGGCATTTCAACATCCCCAACTATTATTTTCTGGTCTGGGAAGTAATTCCCTTGCTGCAGCCATTTAAACAGAGTAGTGTTCCTGAAGATGCGAGCGTCATGAACCCTTCCCGGCCATCCCACATGGATGTTGGTGAAACGTCCCTTGCGATCCACCAGTGCTTGCAGCACCATGGAAAAGTACCCCTTGCGGTTTATGTCATGGGTGCCTTGGTGCTCCGGTGCCAAGATAGGGATATGGGTTCCATCTATCGCCCCACCACAGTTAGGGAATCCCAGTGCAGCAAAGCCATCCACTATGACCTGCACATTTCCCAGAGTCACAACCTTTTGTAGCAGCAGCTTAATGATTGCTTTGGCTACTTGCATCACAGCAGCTCCCACAGTAGATTTGCCCACTCCAAATTGATTCCCGACTGACCGGTAGCTGTCTTGCGTTGCAAGCTTCCAGAGGGCTATCGCCACTCGCTTCTCAACTGTGAGGGCTGCTCTCATCTTGGTATTCTGGTGTTTCAGAGCAGGGGAAAGCAAGTCACAAAGTTCCATGAAAGTGCCCTTACGCATGCGAAAGTTTCGCAGCCCCTGGGAATCATCCCACACCTGCAACACTATGCGGTCCCACCAGTCTGTGCTTGTTTCCCGGGCCCAAAATCGGCATTCAATGGCTGAAACCTGCCCCATTACCATCAGGATCTCCAAAGAGCAGGGGCCCGCGGTTTGAGAGAATTCTGTGTCCATGTCCTCATCACTCTCGTCACTGCACTGCCGTAGCCGCCTCCTCCTCGACTGGTTTTGCAGGTCCTGGTTCAGCATTCACTGCACAAGAATGCGCGAGGTGTTTACAATGTCCATGATTGCTGTCTTGAGCTGAGCAGGGTCCATGCTTGCCGTGCTATGGCGTCTGCACAGTTCACGCAGGGAAAAAGGCGTGAAACGGTTGTCTGCTACTTGCACGGAGGGAGGGGTGAGGCTGTACCCAGAACCCCCCGCGACAATGTTTTTTGCCCCATCAGGCATTGGGATCTCAACCCAGAATTCCAATGGGCGGGGGAGACTTCGGGAACTATGGGATAGCTATGGGATAGCTACCCACAGTGCAACGCTCCAGAAATTGACACTAGCCTCGATACATGGACGCACACCGCCGAATTAATGTGCTTAGTGTGGCCGCGTGCACTCGACTTTATACAATCTGTTTTAAATAACCGGTTTCTGTAAAATCGGAATAGTCCCGTAGCGTAGACATACCCTTACAGATCCTGATAGTTTCACTTGTTTTGGTGGGGGGTGGAATTCAACAGCTTAAGGGGAACTGGGGTGCTTGTTGGGGGACAGTGGAACAGCTGGGAGTCTGTTACGGAGGACACTCAAAGCTTTGATAGTTATCAGGAGCTGCTTCCATTTATCTGGTTAGTAGGCATTGCTTGAGCCATTTACAACTTGGAGAACTGAACCAGGTTTCGGCCGATTCCTGAGACATTGTGACAGCCTGAAATAAAATACAGGGTTAAAAAATGACTATTGAAAGAAAGAATGGTCTATGGTTAAGGCACTGAGCTAAGTCTTGGGAGGTCTGGGTTATATTCCTGGCTGTGCTACAGACTTCCTGTGTGACCAGGAGCAAGCCACTTAATCTGTCTCAGTTCTCCATCTATAAAATGGGAACAATAAAACTCTTGTTTTAGCTTGTAAATTCGGCAGAGTTTTCTAAGTGTACGTCCAGCACCTGGTATGTTGAGGGTTCTAGACACTAATGTACCATAAATAATAATTACATACCAAAAACCTACTTTGTAAATAATATTAAGTTTGCAAAAATCAAACATACAAAAATTAGGAAATGCCAGAATTAAGACTGACCGCATAATTTAAATTTTGGCCCCCTTGGGCACATGCATTATGATACAGTCTTTAATTATGTGATCACATACTATTATTTCCACAGGCAAAAATGCCTCAGTGCACAGGATGGATGGAGTAGAGGCAAACACATGCAGGCAAGGAAAGAATGGTCTCATAGTTAAGACAGTTGAATGCTGCCCAGATCTGGATTTTTATCCCTGGCTAGCTGGCAGACTTCCTATATAATGCTGTGCAAATGACTTAAACTAAAACTTTTGCAGGTGGCCAATCATGGTGTGTCTCTTATTTTCAGCAAGCCTAACTTGTGATCCTGGGGTATGATTTTCAAACTCCTGAGCACTTATGACTGCAACTGATGTTAATGAAAGTAGTGGATGCTCAATCTTTTTGGCAGTAAGATTGTGTGCTCTGGTGGAATGATCACGGATTTCTAGTCCTTGCCAAAGTTTCAATGTGTTGTCTTAGGCAAGCCTCTTTGTTTCTGTTCTCCCATGTGTAAAGTGGAGGTGATGGTATTTTCTTCTCTTACAGGGAAATTAATGTTTTTGAAACAGTCCAACACTACGATGGTGAGTGCCACGGAAAAGTCCACGAGGAAATAAATAATTATATGTCCAGTCCGGGGTTCGGACGGTGTGCAGTAAACAGAGTCTGGGGCCACACATTGACCAGAGGTCATAAAAAAACAGTATTGAGCAGTTGTCACATTCCCTCAGCACCATCCATGCTGTGCACTGAATGAGACAAGGATCCTGTGCAAAAAAATAGTACAGTCTGTGATGAGGTAGTTAAAGACTATCAGAATGCATACGCACAGGGGGCCAAATTAAGGTGACATGGACATCCTTAATTCTGGCATTTCCTAACTTTCAAGCACTTGACTTTGAAAACTCCATAATTTACGTTGAATGTAGCTTTTATGTTGTAAATTCTTTATTTTTTTAAAGGAAAAAGATAAAAGTAAATCATATTATATGCAATTGTAACAGCCAACACCATCAGCACTGCAATATACACTGTTGCCTCCTAAGCTACAGTACTAGTGAACTGCAGTGCATTCCAATTTAGGATTAAACAAAATGTTGAAATATCAGAATGGATGGAAATTCCAATTTTTGCTTAGCCCTGGTCAGTGGTTTTGCATGGTTTTAACCCAAACCAGGTAAAAAAGTAGTTTCAGCCCACTTTCTCACAAAACTCAAAGTGTGTGAACCCATGTGAAGCAAAAATGAAAGAGGGTTTTCATGAACCCTAACAACTGAAACCAGCATGGTTCTAACGCTTTAATCCTGATCCCCAGTTCCCTGATCTAGCCACTATACCCTTGTAGTAAAGTGGTCATAGAATCACAGAAATGGAGGACTGGAAGGGACCTGGAGTAGTCATCCAGCCTAGTCCCCTGCAGTGTTGCAGGGCCAAGTGAACCTAGATCATCCCTGAGAGGTGTTTCTCCTACTTATTTTTAAAAGTTTCCAATGATGGGGACCACATACTCCCTTGGAAGCCTGTTCCAGATCTTAACTACCCTTAGAGTGAGAAAGTTTTTCCTAATATCTAACCTAAATCTCCCTTGCTGCAGATGAAGCCAATCACATCTTGTGCTACCTTCAGTGGATATGGAGAACATTGATCACCATCCTCTTTATAACAGCCACTAACATATTGGAAGGCTGTTATTAAGTCCTCCCTTAGTCTTCTTGTCTCAAGACTAAATATGCCCAGTTTTTTTAACCTTTCCTCATTGGTCAGGTTTTCTAAACCTTTTATCATTTTTGTTCCTCTCCTCTGTATTCTTTCCACTTCGTCCAATCTTTTCTAAAGTGTGGTGCCCAGAATTGGCCATAGGACTCCAGCTGGGACTACACCAGTGCTGATTAGAGCAGAACAATTATCTCCTGTATCTTACATATAACACTCCTGTTAATACATCCAAGAATCATATTTGCCCTTTTTGCAGATGCATCCCATTGAGGTGCCACAAGTACTCCTGTTCTTATTGACAACTCATTCACTCACATTCAATTTGTGAATTACTATAACCCCCAGATCTGTTTCAGCAGTACGACCACCTACATAATTATTCCTCATTTTGTCATTGTGCGTTTGATTTTTCCTTCCTAAGTGAAGTATTTTGTACTTGTCATTGTTGGATTTTATCCTGTTGAATTCAGACCAGTTGACCAATTTGTCATGGTCATTTTGAATTTTAAACCTTTCCTCCAAAGTGCTTTCAACCTTTCCTGCTTGGTGTCATCTGTAAATTTTATAAGCATATTCTCCTCTCCCTTAACCAAGTCATTAATGAAAATATTGAATAGTGCTGGACATAGGACTGACCCCTGTGAGATTCCACTAGAGGTGTCCTCCCAGTTGGACAACAAGCCATTGATAAATACTCTTTGCATACATTCCTTCAATCAGTTGTGCACCCACCTTATAGTAATTTCATCTAAACCATGTTTCCCTAGTTGGCTTATGAGAATTCAGAACTGTGTTAAAAGCCTTGTTAAAATCAAGGTATATCATGCCTAGTGCTTCTCCCCATCCATTAGGCCAGTAACCCTGTTAAAGAAGGAAAGTAAGTTTATTTGGCATGATTTATTCTTGACAAATACATGCTGACTATTCCTTATAATCCTATTATCCTTCAGGTGCTTATACCTCATGATAGACTTAATTGGGTTGTCCACAGTACTATGGGATGGAGGCAGGCTGTACCCTGCCTTACTTCCTATTTTAGTCAGTGAGAGTTTTTCTACACACTCTGTTTTGATGCATTCATATAAAGCAACAAGCCTGAAATCCTGTGAATAGAATTATTTTTGTTGCACTGAGCAGTCCTTTTACAAACCTCCTCACTTTGATTTGATCCATCTGTTTGCATGTGGTGCCTTTGTGCTCACTCTAAAGGTGGCAATACTGCTTCTCGTTAATTACTAATCAAACAGCAAAACATTCTTACCAGCCAGGGCCATTGACAAACGAAATTCATCATGTAAAATCTGCAAAACTTCTCGAAGCCCTTCTTCGCCCTATTCAAATAGAGAAAGCAGTGAAGGTAAGAGGAATGCAGTCACAGAGCAACACAGCAAAGAGCATTTACTATGAAAGTCGGGACAGCTCCTTAGAGCAGTGCCAATTTTTAGACACTCAGATAGATGGCTTCTTAGGTTTATGGATATTTTAGTTCACAAGAAGTTAATTTAGATATGCTCACTTTTTGTGCTGTATCTGAATGAAGAAAAAAAATTGAGCTGTTTTTCAACTCAGACATTTTCCGGATGTGTGAGGTGGGTTTTTTGTTTTTTGGGGGGTTTTTGTAGTGTGCTTTCAGATAACTTCTTCTAATGCCTTTGTTTCAAAACTTTAAATGTTGAATGCACTTAGTGCTCAATAAGGTCCTGAGCACTTTACATTTTGGAAGATATAGGTTTTTCAGATAAAAGTTATGGATCCTAAAAATAGTGCAGTGTACATTTTCTTCTGTAAAAGTGGTGCCAACAACTTGAAAATCACATTTCCATTTGAACATTTTGTCCACCGGTTTTTTCTATACTGTTCTATATCACCGTAACTGAAAGGTATTAGAGAAAATTATTTTTCTCTAATTTCAGTTTTACATTTCACAATACTTAGTGATGTCAATGTCTCTCTTTCATTGATGGTCATTTGCATTTTCTGTCTCATACACTAGCAAAATTACATTGAAAGAGATCTTCAGAAGCACTTTAGGGAGGCATGGCACCCAACACACATTCCCCTTCACTGGGAGTTGGGTGCCTACCTCCTTTAGGCAAATCTGAAAATCTCACCTGTTACTCTTATGCATTGCCTGAGAGGGGGGCACGGAGCTCACCAACACCCTTTTCCACATCCCTTTAGGACAGTATTTACTCGCAACAGAAGCAGTGCTGCCAATTCTTGAAAGTTTATCACAAGTCTGCTATTTTTCTGAAAGCCCCAGTAGCTAGAAACACAACACTGCATCACAATCTTAGATTTCATTTAAAGGAAAAAATGTTTCCAGCCCTCATGATTGTGAAAATGTGAACCCAAAAGGTTCAAAAGCCAGAAGATAAATAAAAAGAACCCAGATTTTACTAGATTTAAAAAAAAATCTCATGATTTAAGCCAGCCTTATGATTTTTGGGGTCTACTCAATGTTTTTGAATGCTTGAGTTTGATAGTATTGTTGGAGCAGCAAAGCTGACACTGGAATAGAAATGGTAGCAGGCTTGAGCACATGAAGGAAAGATAGTGTGGTTGGTCCTGCCCAAAAGACCCTTTTAAACTTCAGCACAGTAGCAGAAAACAGTGGTTTTAGAAAAGGTTTCATGACATACTATACAATGGATATTTTACCAAAAACTTGGATTGTTTGTTAGGTAATTTTTTAAAAAATGTAAGGTGACCCTGGGTAAATTAAAAAAAAATCTAAGTGACTTAGGAACCTAAGTCCTGTTTTCCAAAGTGTCTTAAGCACTTTGTAAAATCCCACTAGGCACCATCTTTTAGTGCCAAAATACTGTACCTTTCAAAAATCTAGCAGTCACTGTCTCTTTAACATCAAAATGTTTCACCAGGCTAAAATGCCATCAGTTTCGGCAGGTACAAATATTTGGCAAAATGAACCTAAATGTATCTAAATATGGAGCTATTAAACTTTATAGCTGAATGAGGAGACCTGTCTCTATATCACCAGTACTGCCAACCCCAGGCATTCATATATCATGAGACAGGCCCCCCAAAATCATATGATTGGCTTAAAAGTCAAGGGTTTTTTTATAAATACATTTTGGGTTCTTTTTTTTTCTTTTTTGGTTTTTGAGTCTTTAGATTTTACATTTTCATATCTCTCTTCATAGCCATGAGCGCTATAAATATACTTTTTTTAAAAAAGCTGAAATTCTCAGTAATCACAAGACTCCTCATGAAATCACAAGAGTTGGGAAAATTATGTCACAGAGCAAGCTAACCTACCATCTGGAGAGTTGGAATCTTTTACTCAGGGTGAACACTGCTTATCTGCAACTTCTTCCTTTATCAGTAACTAGAGCTGGTGAAAAAATTTCCAGAGAAATGTCCATTGACAGAAAATGGCATTTTGTCTGTGCAAAATATTTGGTTTTGAGTAAATGTTTTGCGTTTCCATTGAAAGAACAAAAGCCTTAAAAATTTCAGAGAAACGTTACAATGAAAATTAAAAATATTTCATTTTTGTTTAATTTTTTCACTGGAAAAAATATCCCTCCCAGCTCTGTCAGTAACCCAATGTTTGTGGATATGAGAATGAGTGCATGTACAAACCCCACATTTCCTCATTCACCTTGTAGGTCAGACCCCATAAAGCTGGCCTTCCAAGGAAGACACATTTTGCTCCGAGTGCCAGTGCCTTTAATACATCACTTCCTGTTCGTATTCCACCATCCAAATAAACTTCAGCTCTGTCTTGCACTGTGTCTACAATTTCAATCAGAGCATCAATCTGAAAAGAAACAGATACTTCCACATAGAACTCAGCCTTTGATTCTTAGAGAAAGATGTAAGAAGAGAAGGGTGGGGGTACAAACATGTAAGACCTTCTGTAACTGCTTATGCTCTTTTAAACTGAAATTAAACAATGCACCTCATAATACAAAATGCCATATATGTGTTTCTAAATTGAAGAAAAAAAAGCAGTCCTCCAGTCTACTTGCCAAATAGTTTATCCCATTTTCTAGTGTCATGAACATGTTGTGATTACTTGATTTATTTGTTAGTGCTGATTAAAAAACAAAACAAACACAAAAAATAAAGTGAATAGTAGGACATTTTTGTTAATTGTTTTCCCTTTCTGAAATACTTTTAAATTGCATTTTTGGTCACATGGCATGAAGGTTCTTCCTCAAAAAATTCAAAATGTAAAAATAAACTATTTTTGAAAATTTCTGATTTTGAAAATAGAAAATAAATGATAAAAGAGAAAAATATTTGTAAAAAAAAAAGCTGAGGGAGACAAAAGGGAATTTTTCAGCAAAAAAAGGCTAGGGTTTTCTTTACCTCTCCACTGTGAAATCTGACCATTTATTCCCACCTATTGTTTCTATCTTTTAATAAAAAAAAACACAAAAAACTGGTTACTGATCCATAAGAGGACCCATGACTGCTTACTTTGCTTAGGAGTCTTTGGTGAGGGAGCATGTCAAAGGCTTTTTGAAAGTGTAACCACTCTATATCCACTGGATCAGCCTTGTCCACATACTTGTTGATCCCTTCAAAGAATTCACAAAAGCCATGTTGACTCTTCCCCAACATATCATACTTACCTATCTGTCCGATAATTCTGTTCTTCACTATAGTTTCAACTAATGTGCCTGTGCTGAAGTTAAGCTTACTGGCCCGTAATTGCCAGGATCACCTCTGGAGACTTTTTAAAAGATCAGCATTATGTTAGCTATCCTCCAATCATCTGGTACAGAAGCTGATTTAAGTGCTAGGTTGCATACCAGAGTTAGTAGTTCTGCAATTTTTTATTTCAGTTCCTTCAGAACTCTTGGGTGAGTACCATCTGGTGCTGATGACTTATTACTTTTTAATCTATCAATATTGCTCCAAAATCTCTTCTATTAACTTCTCAGTCAGAGACAGTTCCTCAGATTTGTCACCTAAAAAGAATGGTTTGGATACGAGAACCTCCCCCATATACTCTGCTCTGCAGTGAAGATTGATGCAAAGAATTCGATTAGCTTCTCTGCAACAGCCTTGTCTATCTTGAGTGCTCCTTTAGCACCTCCATTGTCCAGTGGCTCCACTGATTGTTTAACAGGCTTCCTGCTTCTGATGTACTTAAAATGTTGTTGCTTTTAGTTTTTGTGTCTTTTGCAAAGTGCTCTTCAAATTCTTTTTTGGCCTGCCTAATTGTGTTTTTACACTTGACTTGCCAGAGTTTATGTTCCTTTCTATTTTCCTCAGAAGGATTTGACTTCCAATTCTTAAAGGATGTCTTATTCTCACTAGCCTCCTCTTTTACTCTGTTGTTTAGCCATGGTGGCATTTTTTTGGTACTCTTGCTGTTTCTTTTAATTGGGGGTATACATATAGTGTGAGCCTCTATTTTGATGTTTTTAAAAATTATCCATGCAGCTTGCAGACATTTCACACTTGTGACTGTTCCTTTTAATGTTCATTTAACTAACTTCCTCTGTTTTTTTGTAGTTCCCCTTTTTGAAGTTAAATGCTACTGGGGTGGGGTTTTTTTTTGGTATTTTCTCCCTATAAAGATGTTAAATTTAATTAGATTATGGTTGCTATTACCAGTGGTTCAGCTATATTCACATCTTGGATCAGATCCTATGCACCACTGAGGAAAAAATCAAGAATTGCTTCTCCCCTTATGGGTTCCAGGACTAGCTGTTCCAAGAAGCAGTTATTAACTGTGTAACAGGATGGTCACCTGCTCAGGACATGAGGGGCTTAAAACAGCTCAACAGAGGGCTGTGGCTGGGGCACGCAGCTCCCAGGCTGATTGGGGAAGTAGGCACAGCTGGGAGCCATGCCCCAACAGACCACAGCCAGCCCTTATAAAAAGGCTTTGAGTCAGAAGCTGAGACAGATAGAATCATATCATAGAATCATAGAATTCAAGATCAGAAGGGACCATTATGATCATCTAGTCTGACCTCCTGCAAGATGCAGGCCACATAAGCCGATCCACCCACTCCTGAAATAATTCTCTCCCTTGACTCTGCTGTTGAATGCTCCAAATCATGATTTAAAGACTTCTAGTAGCAGATAATCCACCAGCAAGCGACTCCTGCCCCATGCTTCGGAGGAAGGCGAAAAACCTCCAGGGCCACTGCCAATCTACCCTGGAGGAAAATTCCTTCCCGACCCCAAATATGGCGATCAGCTGAACCCCGAGCATGCGGGCAAGACTCTCCAGCCAGACCCTCTGGAAAAAGGCTAACAATATCCTATCATTGACCCTTTGTACTAATTACCATTGTGGCATGTTATTGACCTATTGACTAAACCCGTTATCCTATCATACCATTCCCTCCATAAACTTATCTAGCTTAATCTTAAAGTCATGGAGGTCCTTCGCCCCCACTGTTTCCCTCGGTAGGCTGTTCCAGAATTGCACTCCTCTGATGGTTAGAAACCTTCGTCTAATTTCAAGCCTAAATTTCCTGACTGACAATTTATATCCGTTTGTCCTCGTGTCCACATTAGCACTGAGGTGAAATAATTCCTCTCCTTCCCTGGTATTTATCCCTCTGATATATTTAAAGAGTGCAATCATATCTCCTCTTATCCTTCTTTTGGTTAAGGAAAACAAACCGAGCTCCTCAAGTCTCCTTTCATATGACAGGCTTTCCATTCCTCGGATCATTCTAGTGGCCCTTCTTTGTACCCGTTCCAGTTTGAATTCATCCTTCTTAAACATGGGAGACCAAAACTGCACACAATACTCCAAATGAGGTCTCACCAACGCCTTATATAACGGGACTAGCACCTCCTTATCTCTATTAGAAATACCTCGCCTAATGCATCCCAAGACCGCATTAGCTTTTTTAGCGGCCACGTCACATTGCCTACTCATAGTCATCCTACGATCAACCAGGACTCCTAGGTCCTTCTCCTCCTCCGTTACTTCCAACTGGTGCGTCCCCAGCTTATAACTAAAATTCTTGTTAGTCATCCCTAAATGCATAACCTTACACTTTTCACTATTGTATTTCATCCTGTTACTAATACTCCAGTTTACAAGGTCATCCAAATCTCCCTGGAGGATATCCCGATCCTTCTCCGAATTGGCAATACCTCCCAACTTGGTGTCGTCCGCAAACTTTATCAGCCCACTCCTACTTTTGGTTCCGAGGTCAGCGATAAATAGATTGAATAAAATCGGACCCAAAACCGAACCTTGAGGAACTCCACTGGTAACCCCCCTCCAACCCGACAGATACTCTCTCTCCTTGCCTTTAGAGGAAGAAGAGCCTGGTTGCTGGGGAGTGCACCTGGGTACCTGAGCTGGAGCAGGGCTGAGGGGGAGACCCAGGGAGTTGGGGAGCTCTGGCTTGGAAACCTCTAGGCTGTGGCCTGGTGGAAGGCTGAATAGGTACTGGGGGTGCAGGGGGCAGCCCAAGGGCAGGCAGAGGCAGCTGGTCCAAATCCTCCTTGCTAGTGATGAGTGGCAATCATAGTGCAGTCTGTCCCAGTGAATGGGGACTAGATGAGGACTGGCAGTAGCCAAGACTGAGGCAAGGTGGGGATAGGGAGGTGGAGGTTCCTTGGGCAGGAGAGACCCACTGAAACTGTGGGGTTACTGCCAGGGAGCAGCACCCCAAGGGAAAGGGGCACTGGGGTCTGAGGGGGGAATGGGGGCCCAACAAGTTGAGACAGGGGCCTTCAGAGGGCGCTTCAAGGCTATGAAAGAGCTAATTCCCAGGCAGAGGTGAAAGGAAGCCGGTCCGGTCCGGCACATTGGCAAGAGCCAGTACGCCGTGCTGGACCGCATCGACTTCCACGGCGGGGATTGAAAGGGCTCTGGGCTGCATGCGGCTGCGGGCTGGGGACAGGATTTAAAAGGCTCCGGGCTTCCCTCAGTGGCAGGAGCTCTGGGCCCTTTAAATCCCTGCCCCAGCCCCGCAAACTCGGGGTTCCCCCTGGCGGCCAGAGCCCGGGCCCTTTAATTTGCCCCGGGGGGCTCCCAGCCGCCTCTTCAGCTGGGAGCCCCTGGTTGATTTAAAGGCCCTGGGTCTCCCAGCCACAGCTGGTTCCCTAGGGCCTTTAAATCTTGAGAGGCCACATCTCTTCTGGATGAGGCCACGCCCCCCTCAGGACTCCGGCAGTACCGGTAAGTCCTGTAAGTTACTTTTACCCCTGTTCCCAGGATGAAGCAGGGGGTGCTGCCGGGTGAGTCTGTGCCCAGTTACAAACTGTATCTAGAAATTTTATCTCTGCATCCCATTCTGTACCCAGTCAACAGGGGGATAGTTGAAATCCTCCATTATTACTGGGTTTTCTGTTTATGTAGCCTCTCTCCTCTCCCTGAGCATTTCACAATCACCATCCTGGTCAGATGGTTGGTAGTATATTCCTACCGCTATACTCATTATTAAAGCATGGAATTTCTATTCATAGAAATTCTGGATGGACTGAAGGAGGGAGGGCCAATAAGAAGGGATTGAAGAAGTTTGGGCAAAAATTGATGATAGACATTTTCCCCCCAATCACCTTGACTACTGTCTCAACCTTATCTTTAGAAGGCACTGGTCTTTTGATCTGTTTCCCTTCTCTGTTCTCTTTCTATATTGTAATTATAATAGTTAGTTACATTTCCTAGAATAATCTTTTCAGTTGCTTATAATTTTGTCAAAGTTTGAGCCTGAAGTTTTCTAAGTTTGATATCTGCTGGTTAATTGGGGCAGCAGAAGCATGACAGACCCTGCACTAATAGCTGGAGCCATAGCAGTGGCTGGAAGTCTAGTAGAACAGAGGTTCTCTCACGTTTGTTTCTTTTGTCTGTAGGCCCTTTGGAGTTTCATGCCTTATGGGTTCCCTCTTGGAACAGAGGGGACCCAGATGGTGCTGAATTCAGAAGAGTCCCCACATGACCAGCAAGCTCCAGGACCCCTCCCCTGAGGAGGGGGCTCAGTTGCTATGGCAGAGGGGCAGGGGCCTGTGGAGAAGGAGTGTATGGAGCCCATTGGTTTGACTCTGGGTGAGGGGTCCTTAGTGTGGGAACAGCTTCTCAGCTCCACAGTGTGTTGGGGAAGCCAGGGCTGCTGGACAAGGGGAGTCCATCACCTGGCCCTTCAAAGAGCAGCTGGAGCCAGGTTCTGGGACAGCCCCCTTCCTAGCCCCCATCTCCCTGGCAGAGCACCCAGCCTTGGGTTGGCAGCAGAATTTCCCTGCCTCCCCATCAGCCCCCCAGCAGTGCTATCACCTCCCTCCCTTCTTTCTACCCAGACCCTGCTCTCTGTCCAGAGCAACTCCCCCTGTCTGGCCTGTCTCCCCGCAGCAGAGTCCCCAGACCCAGACCCAGGGCCGGCTCCAGGCACCAGCATAGAAGCAGGTGCTTGAGATGGCACATCCAGGAATTTGGCAGGAATTTGGCAGTGTCCCCCTCATTCCCTGCTGCCAAAGTGCCACTGCTCATCTCTATTTGGGGGGGGGGGTTGGTCCGCTTGGGGTGGCAAAAAAGCTGGAGCTGGCCCTGCCCAGACCCCAGCTCCCCTATCAGAACCCTCCTCTCACCAGTTCCCCCACCTCCTATATTCAGTCTCTGCAGCAAACAGCCTCAAAGCTGGGGGTGCTCAGGCTGCCCCAGAAGAGGCTAAGTTGGTTCTCTGCTAGGCAGATGCTGTCTGGTGAGAGCTCCCAAGCAGCTCATGGCAGTGGGGGCAGCCTCTAATGTCTGCAGGCAGCAGGATAGCAGCACAGCACTGGACATGCTGGGTAAAAGGAACAAGGGAGCCTGGAGTGCAGGGATCCTGGGACTAGCCTCATCTCTTCTCTCCCCGCCCTGCCCCCCTCCCCGAGCATGTTCAGCCCTCTGAAAATCTTGTTGTGTCTCTCCAGAGTGGTGTGCCCCACACTTTGAAAATCATGAAGGTACAGGCATGAGCAGGAAGATTTAAGGTGGTAGTGAAAACCTTATCACTTATATATTCTGCATGCATAAAATTTTCTACCTTGTCATTGCATCAAAGTAGTGTTTTCATGGAATTCCTTGGATTATTGTGTTGTATTTTATAAAGCAAATGAGAGAAAATCCAGTAAAAATAGTAAAGTGAATAGGTCACAATAAAACACAGATGTGACAATATGCAAAAATAACATGGATAAAAGAAACAGAAAAAAAGATGAGAAGAAACGTGGGTGTATGCAAACATTCAAACACCCAGTGATTAATTTGTAGAGATGGATATCAGGGAGGTTTCTGCCACATAAATTCTTTACTCTGGGGCTTAAGGGACTATAAACTTCCATTCCATTAAGATCTAATGCTGCAAATATTTGCAGGCAGTTTCTGCTAAATTCAATGGGCTTGTGTCTCGGCAGAATTAGGTGCTGAGACCGTATTGTACCCTCATCTCTATATTTTCTACTCTTCACTTCATCCTTGCTACAGTACACACAGGCATGCAAATGTATGTGCAGGTATACCACATCTATGTATATGAATGTCAGCACACAGTTACCTATGTCGGGACACATGTGCATGCCTATGACAACAGATTGCAGCTTTCCACTTACAGTGGCAGGTCCTCCATCCAGCTGCCTTCCACCATGGTTGGATACAATAATCCCCTTAACTCCATGTCTCACTGCCAGATCTGCATCTTCCTTAGTCAAAATTCCCTTGACAATGATAGGCAAGCGAGTCAGGCTCTGCAGCCAATAGATGTCATTCCAGTTTATAGAAGGGTCTATGGAATTAGACGGGAGGCCATACTCAGAACAACTCTCTTCCTGCAGCCATGGAGTAGAAGGAAATGTCACTACATGTATATAATATAATATAATATCTCTCAAACTCTTTCTCTACCACAGAAGACATTAATAGACTTCATAACAGTTCCATCAATTGGCTTTGTAAAGGGCATGTCCCTGTAGGACAACAATTATTATGGGGAATGGACATGGAAAGAAGACTCTCTGAGGGATGTAGGCTGAGATGTCAAAGCCAAGGTATTGGAGGGCAGGAGTGCAAATGAGGATATTGCAGAAACAGGAGGGGATATGCCCTTGATACAGCAGTTGTCAAAATGATTTTTTTTTCTGCAAACAAGGCCATTGGGCTTCTTTAGATAGCAGCATAAACTGTCTGGTGTGATGGAGGCCAAAGCAGGTCTCCTTTCCATTCACTGTATTTCAAAACAAGATGAGAAAGCAGGAGATACAAAAGGGAAGGCTACCCATAGTCATACAGTTCTGATTGTTGCAACCTGCCTATTTGCTACAGATCATCTATCCTGCCATTAACCTTAAAGGTACTCTCAGTTACACTGGTTTAGACTGAGAGTAAGTGCATGGACTACAATGCATACTCAGGAATTACGCTGTGCTGAAACAATTGGGCCCCAAATCAGGCCCAGATCCACAGAACAGTTCTCACTCATTCTGTACCTTGTCTCATTCAGTGTGTGCCACCCAGACCCACAGAAAGAGTAGCATGTAAATGAAGACTGTATCACAATACATTCACATAAGCAACTGTCACTTTTGCATTTCCTGATTTGTGTGTGATTTTAGTGCCATTTTCTTGAGGGAATTAGTAGTTTATTTAAAAGGAAACAAGGGGGGGGAAGAGAAATTGGATGTGGCTAGCCCACCGTAGATTGCTCTGTCCCATTCAAGATGCACACTGAAGGAGGCAAGGACTCCTGCAGAATCGTGCCTCACTCAGTGCTCATATTGTGCTTTGAATGAGGCACTCCTTTGAATCCCTGGCTTCACATAAGAACGTCCATACTGTATCAGACCAAAGGTACATCTAGTCCAGTATCCTGTCTTCCAACAGTGGCCTATGCCAGGTGCCCCAGAGGGAATGAACAGAACAGGTAATCATCGAATGATCCATCCCCTGTTGCCCATTCCCAGCTTCTGGCAAACAGAGGCTAGGGACGCTATCCCTGCCCATCCTGGCTAATAGCCTTTAATGGACCTATCCTCCATGAATTTATCTAGTTCTTTTTTGAACCCTGATATAGTCTTGGCCTTCACAACATCCTCTGGCATGGAGTTCCACAGGTTGACTGTGTATTGTGTGAAAAAATACTTCCGTTTGTTTGTTTTAAATCTGCTGCCTATTAATTTCATTTGGTGACCCCTAGTTCTTGTGTTATGAGAAGGAGTAAATAGCACTTCCTTATTTACTTTCTCTACACCAGTCATGATTTTATAGATCTCTATCACATCCCCCCTTAGTTGTCTTTTTTCCAAACTGAAAAGTCCCAGTCTTGTTAATCTCTCCTCATATGGCAGATGCTCCATACCGCTAATCATTTTTGTTGCCCTTTTCTGAACCTTTTCCAATTCCAATATATCTTCTTTGAAATGGGGCAACCACATCTGCACACAGTATTCAAGAGGTGGGCGTACCATGGATTTATATAGAGGCAATATGATATTTTCTGTCTTATTATTGATCCCTTTCTTAATGATTCCCAAAATTTTGTTAGCTTTTTTGACAGCCGCTGCACATTGAGTGGATGTTTTCAGAGAACTATCCACAATGATTCCAAGAACTTTCTTGAATGATGAGAGCTATTTTAGACCCCATACTTTTATATGTAGAGTTGGGATTATGTTTTCTAAGGTGCATTACTTTGCATTTATCAACATTGAATTTCATCTGCCATTTTGTTGCCCAGTCACCCAGTTTTGTGAGATCCTTTTGTAGCTCTTCACAGTCTGCCTGGGACTTAACTATCTTGAATAGTTTTGTATCATCTGCAAATTTTGCCACCTCACTGTTTACCCTTTTCCAGATCATTTATGAATATGTTGAATAGGACTGGTCCCAGTACAGACCCCTGGGGGACACCACTATTTACCTCTCTCCATTCTGAAAACTGACCATTTATTCCTACCCTTTGTTTCCTATCTTTTAGCCAGTTACCAATCCATGACTTCCCTCTTATCCCATGACTGCTTGCTCATGCAGAGCCTGAAAAAGTGAATGGAATTAAGCCAAGTTACTTAGAAGCGTAGGTGCCGACTCTGAAGGTGCTCCGGCACTGGAGCATCCATGGGAGAAAAAAAGTAGTGGGAGCTGAGCAGCCGATAACCTGGCCCAGTGTTTCAAAATGTTTTAGTAAAATCTCCACACACACAATTTTGTTAGATCTGCACATGCAGATCTGCCAATAGAAATCAGGGAGAGCACTATTAAAAGATTCTTGTGCGTGTACAGAGTATGATTTTAAACATTTGGTCAAATCAAGACAGATTTTCATCCAACCATTTGAAAGGAAAATGTCTGACCAGGGACTACGTGCCTATCAGTTGTCAATTCTTTCCTGCAAAGGCAATTGAGCTGTTGAACAAAGTGACTTCAGGGGCATTACACGGATTTAGAGCTCACCTCCCGTTCAGTTGTGACTGCTGTAACCATCAGTGGAGCTCTGAGAGTGAGGCCAGGCTTTAGAGCAACCCAAGCTCCATCAGAATTTAGAGCAGGCACAGATGAATGAAAGGCAGTGAGCACTGGCTGGCACAGCTGAGATCTTAGGGCTTGTCTATACCCAAAAATTGTACCACTTTAACTATACTGGTACAGTTAAAGCAGTAATACCATCCCCACCCCCACACACACCACTGCCACCAGCATGGGTGCAGTTATATTGGTATAAAGATGCATCTACCAATATAGCTATTCCCATATGGAAAGGGAAATAACTATACTGGCACGAGTCACCGTTATGCTGGTATAACTGCATCCACAGTAGTAACAACATCACATCCCCTCACTGAAGTAGTTATGACAGTAGCTCTTTTAAGTGTGGACCAGGCCTGAGTTCGGCAAATAACATGTATCCAAAAAGGCTAGGAACCACTTTTGTAGTCCAGTGGCAGAGGCCATGTGTGTGGGGGGGGGGGGGGGAGGGAAGGGAGACATGTGGTCATGTGCCCCCACCCTGATATGCAGCTTGGTTTGTACTGAGCATGCTCAGTAACACTGCTTAAGCCAGCTGCCCTCACTCTGCCTCCTCCCCCACTATCGGCAGGCAGGGGTTGTCACTGTCCAGTGAGGCTCCCATCTGCGCTCTCTCTCACACACACACACACACACACACACACAGACACACACACACACACACACCCATTTCCCAAACCTCAAAGACTCCTTCAAAGTTCTTCACTGTCATGTGTGGTGGGAGCTGGAAGTTGTTGCGGATGTCGTCTCGTCTCTTCCCAGTGTAGGGAAGATCGGCAGTGAGCACCAGGCCTTGAAAACCCGCGGCTTCTACACGTCGGACCAGCCCCTCTGAGAGTGCCCTGTTGCGATAAATGTACAGCTGGAACCATCGGAAGCCATTGGGTGCGGCTGCAGCAATCTCCTCCATGGAGAATGTGGAGAATGTGCTGGTGATGTAACAGGTGTTCATGGCTTCAGCAGCTGCAGGAGATATTTTAAAAAGTCTCAGTACGAGGGGTGTTGAAGCTTCCTCACCAATTCTGCCTGGATACAATGGTAATGCCAGCTAAGAACCCCCAATACAAGATCTTTCATCCATATTTTATAAAGTGTGTATGGACTGTACAGGCTGAATGCTGTATGTTACCCCACCTCAGATCCTGGGGCCAGTAGGGGGGCAGTTTGGTCCCTGGCACAAGGAGGAATAGCTTCAGGTCTTCTCTAAGTTACAGTAGCCCCCAAGAGGCTGTTCTGGTAGCTGAGAATAACTACAGTGCTGCAGCACTGTGACCATATGTGGTTTTCCCACTGCTTTGTGCCTCCAGAACATCGCAAGGGAGAGAGGAGTAGGAGGTCAGGAAAAGAATTTGGCTCTAAGACATGGCACTTCAGTATCATTCTTATGGATTGGCTTTTCAGGGGGTCGGCCTCACTTTAAAATGCCACCAGAGTTGCTCAAGGTTTCCCACAGGCTTTTAATGTGGCCTCTTTTGTTTTGCAGGAACGAAATAAGAAGGTACCTCTTGCTGTGCTCTTCTCTCCATCAGGCCAAGCCAGCCGGTGGAACGAAGTGGGGGCAATCCCCACAGGGAAGCTGATTTCAGTACCTAGAAGCATAGTCCTAGTGTCTATCACAGACATACCCCGCAACATGCGTGGCCGGAAGTGGATTCTGCAGGAAAACAAAGAGGAAATGCCAGTGGAAAGAATCTTACTTTGAACCAAGACTGTAGTTTTGTTAACTAGAAAGTGTATTTTTACTTGTTTTTTAACTCTTTCTAACTTTATTTTTTCAATTTGGTATCACTTAAAATCTATCTCCTTTGGTCAATATATTTGTTTTACTTTTAATCTAAACCATCCCAGTGCTGTGTGTGCATTGAAGTGATTAACTCCAGTTAAAGTAGCAAAGAATCCTGTGGCACCTTATAGACTAACAGAAGTTTTGCAGCATGAGCTTTCGTGGGTGAATACCCACTTCTTCGGATGCAAGCAGCTTGCATCCGAAGAAGTGGGTATTCACCCACGAAAGCTCATGCTGCAAAACTTCTGTTAGTCTATAAGGTGCCACAGGATTCTTTGCTGCTTCTACAGAACCAGACTAACACGGCTACCCCTCTGATACTTGACTCCAGTTAAAGTGCATTTTGTCTCTTTAGAGGAACAAAAAAACCTTATTCCTCTGAATGGTCCAGGAAAGGGCTGGACATTGCAGAGCACATGGTTTCAGGAAAATTCGGGATGGGGTGGATGCTGGGGTCATATTTCCAGGTGCAACCAAAGCTGGTGGAAACCAGGGAGTGACTGTGTTGCTGCAGAAGGCAAACTGCTGCTGTATCAGGGTTGCACAGCAAACAGACAGAGGGCATGCTTGTTGCTAACTGTGAGCATCCCCGGCAGAGAGCTTCAGCAACAGAGCATTTAAAGCACTTGGAGTTGCAGGGAAAGTGGTGATACCACCCCTCAGTGGTCTGAATAGCATCCTAGAACATGAAAACCACCCACTCAAATGCTCCTTGTTCCATGTCATTTGCCTTCCTTGTATCCCATGCCATACACATCTGCACTTTTGCTACTTGCTGTTGGATTCCACCTCTCTTCCCTTACATCAAAAACCTTCAGATTGTTATAGCCATATCATCAGCTGGAACACTGCCCAGTCTCACTATCCATGCAATTTCCCTTCAAGTCTCAGCCCCCTGTGCTACATACTTTCCACCCCCATACTCCCAATGCCCCACACTCCCTATGGCCACTCCCACCCTTTACCCTCTCACCTACACAATATGCCACTTGCTTCCACTCCCTTGCTGCCCATTCCCACCCTCAGCGTCCCCTGTGCTCCATGCTACCTACCTTCATCTGCTGGGTAACACCAGAGGCTACAGTGTAAGTAACTCAGGTGCATTTTGCTCTAGGTCATTTATATAGGGGATAGGTGTTGAGAGTATTAGACACTTGAGAACATCAAGAACTTACATCCCAACATAGCCTAAAAGATTTTGGTCCACAAAATAAGAGCTCTCTTTACCTCTTATATGCCAGGAGGTTGTCATCTCGGGTGCAACACTCATCAGCTCCAGCTGCAAAAAAGTCCCAAGTGCTCTTGGGCAGATGCTTCTTAGCATAATCTTCAAAGTCTGACAAACAGATCATGGGCATTTCAGAAAAAGGTTATAGGAACCTGAGAAGAAAGGAATAACATGTCAAGGATAGAGTAGATATCAGGTCCGTGAGCATTGTCAGCATTCTCTCTTTTATCCACTTCAATTTAATTTAGTGCTGGTCTTGGATTGACAGCTCTACAATCCTCTATCTGCAGAAGAATTCCAGCTCCACCTTCTCCACAGTGACCAATCAGTGTGCCTCATCTCTGCCATGATGGAGCGACCTCCAGGAATGAGAAAGGCGCTTATCCTTAACCTATCTATTGAGAATGCCTTAGAGTATAAAGATGAGAATGGCTTTCAAGATCTGAAATGGTCTCAGGTGCCACTATATCATTTTGTATAGGCCACCATTTGCCAGACAAATTTCAGTCACCCACACTGCTTCCTGCAGCAGTCTAGGGATTTTTTTTTTGGTGGTCTCCAACCAAAGTACTGACAAGACTTCTTCCTGCATAGTAGGATCACTGCATAAGGTGGAATATTCATCATTTCAGAAATTGAAGCATAAAGACAAAAATTTTGTACTCTGTGAAATGCCATTGAAGTCTGTGAGGTTGTAGGATATAACTATTGTCTGAATTTGGCCTGCGATATGTACTATGTGTTATATATTATGTACCACAGTCCACTTGCAGATACTGTGTATGCTACGCCTGTCATATTATTTTTTACTGGGCATTTGTCACTGAGCATTGCTGTATAGCGCACATCTGCAGCTCTAGCTGTTGGCCACACAGATATTTCCTCCCAACGGCATCATAATAAGAGGTGCAGGTAGTGCTGCCAATAGTTAAGGTTGCCTGACACTTCCTTCATAAGAACCTGGTTTCAGTTGCTTTTAACTTTGTCAGATTTTAATCGTTTGGATTGAAATTTCCATACTGGGTGTCTGCCTCCGGCTGAGTTTTTGTTTGTTTTTTGTTGTTTTAAATTTCAGCAAAAGCAGTTCAGTCATTTCTGAGAACAAGCTTAGGGAAAATACATTGTTTTGCTCATGAATAACTGTTTCATTGAGAAGTTCTAGTAAATCTGTCCTTTGGTCCAGGGACTTGGAATTTGCCTTAGTGTAAGGTACACGTCCTTTGTCTTCACTGTGAATATCCACCTAAACTTGGCCAAGTTGTGAGACTGAAAATTTCAGTTTGCACATCTCGGTAGAGACAGAGTTTGGCAGCTAAATTTTCTGAGGATTTTGTTTTCACTGAGCATTCTCCAACCTAGACCTGAAGGACTTTCCCTGAAATTGTGTCTCCTTGCCACCAGAGGCAGCTGAGGCAGCAGACACAGGAACTGATTGCTGGGAGACTGATCCACCACAGACTCCTCAGCAGGGAAGAGGAGGCACTTGCTAGCTGTAATGTAGAGAAGTGAGGGGCTGGGATGGTGATGAAGGGGAGACTGGGATGAAGACCCAGAGGACGTATGGGTGAGGGCAGGGCTATGGACAGGGATGAGGAGATGGAGGATGGATAACTGGGGCTGGTCCTAGGACGGCTGGAGGCATTGGTGGGCAGAAGGGGTCTGGTATTCAGGGAACAGGGACAGACGTTTCTAACCACTAGAGAACACACCCCTCAGAACCTGGAATGGAACCCAGGATCCCTGGGCCTCATCATTCCTTTGCTCTCAGCAAATATCTGTGTAACCCAAAATGTATGCCTCATCCCCCTAGTAGCTGGCCCACACAGAGAATGCCAACCTACTACTGCTACCAGTTATTCTTTTAGTTCAAGTGGTAGAGGGCTGTGCTGTGGATTTAAAATTTTGAAACCTGAAGATGACCCATGTGAGAATCAATATGACAGAATTTTTTTTGGGGGGGTGTTCAGTTTGCTTTTTTTAAAAACCTAAGAAATGACTTACAAAAAATACATTTAAATCCCATTAAGGTTGCAAAGTCAATCACTCAAAAGTTACAAAATTCCACAGTTAAAGTTGCCTGTGCCACCATAATTTGGCTCCTTTGTGTGTATGCGTTATGATACACTCTTTAATTACATGATCAAAAACTAGTTTTTTCCCCATAGAATTTCTGACTCATTTAGTGAACAGGATGGGCCATGCTCAGGGAATGAATCAGGGCTGTGTAAAGAAGAACGCTGTTGCCTGTAAAACCCCTCCTTCATTGTTGCAGAATCTGGAAGGTGAGAGTGAATGAAGCAGGGGATTGCAGAAAGAGAAAGGACAGTCTTATGGTTAAGGCAGCTGAATGCTGCTCTGGAGAATCAGATTATCCCTGCCTGTGCCACAGAGTTCCTGTGGGATCCAACGAAAACAAAATTTTTACAGTTGGCCACTAATTGAGTGTTCTTCATTTTCTGGATGCTTACATTGAAACAGAAGGGGTCTGAGCTGCAGAAGTGCTAAGCCCTCAGAGCTGCAACTGAAATCAGTGAGAGTATAGTCTGAACATTGCTATAAAATGGTAAATTCTAGGGAAAATCTGGCCATAAGCATCGCAAATTGGCGCCCAAAATAAGTGGATACTTTTGACACTAATATCTCTGTGCATCAGTTCCCCATCTGTAAAATGGGAATAACAATATTCGAGATGTTCTGAAGATCAATTTGTTAATGTCTGTGAAGCACTGATATTATAGTGATGAGCACCATGGAAAAGTCCCTGTGGAAATAATAATTCTGTATTAAGAGCAATGTGTGACTGGTGTTCATTAAATAATGCATAGGTCCACACATTCAATGATGAAGATAAAATTAATTTAATTAATAGCTGCTCATTAAGTGAGCACTGTCCAATGTGTTCACTCAATGAGGCAGTGGAAAAATTAGCATGCGATCATAGAAGTAAAGACTGTATCATAATGCATACACACAGGGGGCTGAATTAAGATGGCGCAGGCCACCCTAATTCTGGCATTTCCTAACTTTTGAGTGCTTGACATTGCAACCTTAATGTTCTTTCAACATAGGGTTTTTTTTAATGTAATCATATGTCTATAATACTTCACAAGCCACTCAAATCACTTTCTTTGATGTCGGCCACAGTGGGCCTAATTCTGTCTTCTTTATACCTGTACAATCCCATGGATGCCACTTGGGAATTAAAGGATCACAAATGAGGGCAGAATTTGTCCCTTGATTTTTTTAGATAGCTAAAACCAGAACATAATCTAACCTTAGCTACTGCTTTACCAGGTTGTGATTATCCAGGTTAATGATTACTTAACTTGGCCTCAAGCAAACCCTGCAAATTATCTTCTGCCCCAATGTTACAAAAAAGCATTACTGATATGGCCAGAAAGCAGAATGAAGCCTATATTTTATGATCTCTCTGGCTGTCTCTGTCTTCTCCAAGGTTAAGCTGTCAGAAAAAAACAATCAATAACAGAGAATGTAGGCCAAATTCAGAGAGAGCATCATAGAATATCAGGGTTGGAAGGGACCTCAGGAGGTCATCTAGTCCAGCCCCCTGCTCAAAGCAGGACCAATCCCCAACTAAATCATCCCAGCCAGGGCTTTGTCAAGCCTGACCTTAAAAACCTCTAAGGAAGAAGATTCCACCACCTCCCTCGGTAACCCATTCCAGTGCTTCACCACCCTCCTAGTGAAAATGTTTTTCCTAATATCCAACTTAAACCTCCCCCATTGCAACTTAAGACCGTTACTCCTTGTTCTGTCATCTGCTACCACTGAGAACAGTTTAGATCCAGTCTCTTTGGAACCCCCTTTCAGGTCTTTGAAAGCAGCTATCAAATCCCCCCTCATTCTTCTCTTCTGCAGACTAAACAATCCCAGTTCCCTCAGCCTCTCCTCATAAGTCATGTGCTCCAGCCCCTTAATCATTTTTGTTGCCCTCTGCTGGACTCTTCCCAATTTTTCCACATCCTTCTTGTAGTATGGGGCCCAAAACTAGACAGTACTCCAGATGAGGCCTCACTAATGTCGAATAGAGGGGAATGATCACGTCCCTTGATCTGTTGGCAATGCCCCTACTTATACAGCCCAAAATGTTGTTAGCCTTCTTGGCAACAAGGGCACACTGTTGACTCATATCCAGCTTCTCATCCATTGTAACCTCAAGGTCCTTTTCTGCAGAACTGCTGCCTAGCCATTCTGTCCCTAGTCTGTAGCAGTGCATGGGATTCTTCCGTCCTAAGTGCAAGACTCTGCACTTGTCCTTGTTGAACCTCATCAGATTTCTTTTGGCCTAATCCTCTAATTTGTCTAGGTCCCTCTGTAGCCTATCCCTACCCTCCAGTGTATCTATCACTCCTCCCAGTTTAGTGTTATCTGCAAACTTGCTGAGGGTGCAGTCCACGCCATCCTCCAGATCATTAATGAAGATATTGAACAAAACCGTCCCCAGGACCAACCCTTGGGGTACTCCGCTTGATACCGGATGCCAACTAGACATGGAGCCATTGATCACTACTCGTTGAGCCCGATGATCTAGCCAGCTTTCTATCCACCTTATAATCCATTCATCCAGCCCAGACTTCTTTAACTTGCTGGCAACATCAATGGATGGCTGTGTTACATGTTGCTACCAGTAGGTGGTGAAAGTGAACATAACATTGGAGGTGGAAGAGTGAGGCTGTAGTAGGAAAAGCACCCAACAAGAGCCTGTAAGAAGGTGCAAATTAAAGCAGCCCTTTCTCTTACATCCTTCTGTTGGTTCATTTCCCTCTCCACCCTTCTATAAATGATACCAGTCCTACACACATTCACCAATATGCAACCCTCACTTAGAACATTTTGTAATTTGGTCTAGAAAATTCTGAAAGAAGTAAATACAGAAACCTGCATCTAAACCCATTCCAGAATAAATGCAGTGCAAAACTATGTTCTGATTCATAGTTAGAATTAGAGCTCGGTGAAAACCACCAAATATTTTCCAGGAATATTCAGTTGACTTTTGTAATGAATTCATGTTCCTTTGATGTTTGCTTTCTGTGAATATTGTAGCAAATGAGTATGTACAAAGGCAAATGTATAACATTTGGAGCAACTATAGGAGAATATTGGCACAAAGAAAATTTTGAAATTGTAGTTGTAACTGTTTACACTGGAAATATGATTCTTAGTATTACTTCATCCAGTCAGGGAACAGAAATAACACTGCATGACATCTGTGTGCAGTCAAAGCAGCAGGAATGTTGAATATCAAATACTTGACAGTCAAAATGGTTTATATGGAAAACAGATCCTTTGACACTAACTCGATATCTCTATTTTTGATAAGATTATATACGTTTCATTGATAAAGATAATAGGGTTGATGTAATAGATTTCGGTAAAGTGTTGACATGGTATTGCATGACATTTTGATTAAAACTTGGATGATTTAAAACTAACGCAGCACATATTAAATTAATTAAAAACTGGCTAACGGATAAGTCTCAAAATGTAACTGTAAACAGGTAATCATTACTGAGTGGGTGTGTTTCTAGTAGGGTCCCACAGGGATCAGTTCTTGCTATTCTGTTTGCTATGCAATGCTATATTCTTCCTATGCTATTTTATATTTTTATCAATGACCTGGAAGAAAACAAAAAATAACGACTGCTAAAGTTTGAAGATGTAAGTACCTGCATAGGGAACAAATATTTGATAATGAGCTCTTCAACCTAACAGAGAAAGATATAACACAATCCAGTGGCTGGAAGTTGAAGCTAGCAAATTCAGACAGAAAATAAGGTGTAAATTTAACTAGTGGAGCAATTTATCAAGGGTCATGGTGGATTCTCCATCAATAGCAATTTTATCATGAAAATTGGTTGTTTGTCTAAAAAAAACTGCTCTAGCAATTATTTTGGGGAAGGTCTATGGCTTGTGTTATACAGGAGGTCAGACTAGATAATCACAGTGGTCCCTTCTGACCTTGCACTATATTCATCTATGAACTACTGTGAATGAGCTACAGACCAAAAATTATTCACAGACATGATTTGGAAAATAATGACAAAATATGAAGTAAGTGTGAGGTGTTTCCTCATAATTCACAAAACAGGAAAAGAAGCAAAATTTGTTTAATAAATTATTTGTTACTAATAGTTTTGCAGGCCTAGTTAAAATAGACTTTTTACAGTGCAAATGAAAATGGAGGTGCCTCAGACCAGGAATAAATGTGCTGTTTACAATTTAATTTTTTCTGAAATGACCCAGGAGAGTGCTCCAGCCCTCTCTGCTATCCTTCTATATCAGTTAATTAGGAGTTGCAACCCTTATTGGGACCAGAACTTCAGATAGCCACAATTTGAGCTACCAGGTTGGAAAGGCGGCCAAATGATGCCAACCTGTGCTCCAGACATAGAGAAACACATTGGCTATGTACACAAAATCACTCAACCAAACTTCCAAGAGTAGATATGGTCTGTCTCACTGACAGACATGTTTAACTCTCCACTAAAAGATAGGGACCTGTAATTCTCCACTAGAGCAACTCCAGTAATAATTGCAATATTGGAGGTGGTAGCGTAGACAGGACTTGGGTGTTTTTGCCACTGTGTCATCTTCTCTGAGAAGGTGACACAGTGACATGTGCATGCAGTACACATCTGCATGACAGCAGACAAAAGGGGAGTCACACCAGAGGAGAATTATAGGTCTTAAGTTTCCTAGTGCAAAGAAAGCCAAAGTCACCAAGGACAAATATGAAATCAAATTATTTCACAGCAGGAGAAGCAGGAACCATAGTCACCCAGACGCAGCCCTCACTCATCTCTCAATCATTTGCAAAAAACAACTTACTTTGGGCTTTAAAAGCAAGCAGAACCAGGGGAGACTCCAGGCTTCAAAGTGGATTACAGACCTACAGAATGGCCACTATTTATTTTCTGGAGTGAATAAACAACTACAAGAGATTAAAGCTTAACCCACCAGCAAACTTTGTACTTTTGTGTTTGTCTAAATTTGTTCTGAAAGAAAGTTCCAGCCAAAGACACAGATCATATTGATTACAAAATGATTGCTTGGCAAACAGCCCTGGGAACTGCTGGGTGGCAGTGACAGAAGGCAGTGCAGTTATCAATGCAAGGTACAGAGCCACTGCAGCAGAATGCAGCATACATGGGACTGGATATTGCAGTGCAAAGACCACTGGACTCTGCAGCATCCCAGAAGGTAATGCAGAGTAAATAACACCGAAGTGTGTGCAGAGCAGGTCGAAGGCCTGTATGGGGTGTATGGCCTCCCAGGGTACCATGCTTTGGGGCCTCAAGAATTCACATGCTGGGAGCCCTTCCCTGGTAGCATTTGTCTAAGACCAACCCTAGTTAGTTGCCCTGAACACAACCATATTTCAGACCCTATCCCAGAGATGGGAGGAAAAGAGATGGACACTTTGAAAGATCTTTGGTGCAAATACCCTTGAACATCGCCAGTTCCTGCTGATACCACTTTTCCCCTCCTTTCCTCAAATGGCATTGTTGCCGGCCCAAAGGGCCCGAGGGGGCAACAGCGGGGTTCGTTGCCTGGTGTGCTTCGCGCCAATGAACACAGCAAGGTGGAGAAGCAGACAAAGTTCATTTGAGATCTCAAAGCGATGCCAGGAGACAGACACGTCTCAAATCAAGCACACTAATTACAAGCAAGTTCCCCTTTTATATTTCAAGCTGTCTGTACAAGCCTTTGTTTCTCCCTGTTTTTCCCCCTTCCTTCCTCCCCCTTGCAACAGTTACACCAAACACTATATTGTAGCTTGTTAGAACTGTTCTCATTCGCAGGTTTATCTATGGCCTTCACAGCACAGACGCATGCAGACTTCCCTCCCCCTTCTCCCCCGTCTTACTGCCTCTTTTTGCTGTTACGAGCTGTACTGCAGCTGCAAGCTAAGAAAGCTGACAGTTACAAATTTTTGCTTGCTGTTTGTTAGCATTTTAGGCTGGTTAAAGTTCACAGCATGGAAGAACTTTGGTTCACCTAGGCCTAGAGACACAACTTTGGTTCACTTAGGCCTAGGGACACCAACAGCATGAAAAAGAATCCCCACGGTGAATGCAAGTACAGGACACCATGAATCAGGGGCACGGGGAGAGCTTAGTTTTTCTCTCGCTAGTACCACTCCCCTGCCTCCTCCATTTGGTAAGGTGTGGGCTTTGGACAGGGCCGGCTCCCGGCACCAGCTGAGCAAGCCGGTGCTTGGGGCGGCAGATTCCAAGGGACGGCATTCCACCCAATCCTTTTTTTTTTTTTTTTTTTGCGCTTTGCCGCTTCCGCCGCCCCTGCAGGTTTTTTTCTTTTTGGTTTGCTGCTCCTGCCGCCCTGTAGGGGGCGGCAACGCGGAGAAGGGGAGCTGCTGGGAGCGGTGCCAGGTCTGCAGCAAGCCTGGCATGCAGACCGCGTCCTTCCCTGTCTGCCCACGGAGTGGCACAGAGCCCTCCCAGCAGGCGGCGCAGCGGGAAGGGACGCATGGCGAGCACTCTGCTTAAGGAAGTCCTGGCCGCCCTCTTTCTCTCCCCCCTCCCCGCGCTAGCTGGGGTGTGCACACTGCTGCCCAGGATCTGCAGGGCTGGGAGTCCCCCTGCACCCGCGCTCCCGCCACCCTGCAGGTATTTTGTTTTCTTTTTGTTTTTTTTTGTTTTTTTTCTTTCCTTTGCCGCTCCGGCCGGCAGGTTTGTTTCACGCCCCCGCCCCTTCACTGCTCCAGCCGGCAGATTTGTTTCACGCCCTTCCCCCATCGCTCCGACCGGCAGCTTTCCCGCCCCCACCCTTTGCTGTTTCGGCTGGCTGGCAGGTTTGTTCCCCCCCACCCCTTTGCCGCTCCGGCCCCCACGCAGGTTTTTTTTGCTTGGGGCGGCAAAAAAGCCAGAGCTGGCCCTGGCTTTGGATTACCAGAAACAGGCTGCTGTTGTGCCAGAGTTATGTAGTGTTTAAATCAGGGGTTCTCAAACTGGGGGTGGGGACCCCTCAGGGGGTTGCGAGGTTATTACATGGGGGGGTCACGAGCTGTCAACCTCCACCCCAAACTGCGCTTTGCCTCCAGCATTTATAATGGTGTTAAATATATAAAAAAGTGTTTTTAATTTATAAGGAGGGTCGCACTCAGAGGCTTGCTGTGTGAAAGGGGTCACCAGTACAGAAGTTTGAGAACCACTTGTTTAAATAAATATAATGTAAGTATTAAATACAGACTCCCAGTACGTCAATAAGAACACACACTTCAAGTTTTCTTTGAACAGCCAGAACAATTTATCAATGAACCTCACTGGTCATGCCCCCACCTTCCAACAGTGGATAAAGACAAGGGGCTCACAGGTGGGCACTTAGCCCCCAAATTTCAAAAGCGGCGACTGCTTTTATGTGTGTTAGTTTATAAGGATTCCATCAAAGGGCTGCCATTTCTACCCGCTTTCCCTGTAACCTGCAGCTTTTCAGGCCCTCATACTCAGGTCTGTGGGGAAAAACCCCTCTGATAGGCTGTCTTTCCCCATTGCCTCCTGGGAAAATGCTGCTCCACGTGCTGCAGAGCTTCTTCATCTACCCTCAGCACATGGAGCAAGCAGAGCTCCCTTCTACCTCCTCCCTTGCTTAAGGGGTCAGGAGTGCTCCCCAAGCTCTCAGCCCTCCTGCATCCCAGCTGGCTTTGCAGCTTTGCCTCTCTGGCTGCTAGTGCTGCCCCCTCCCCAGCCCTGCCCCACCCAACCCCTCATGCCTAGGGAGAGGTGAGAGAATCCTGCAGGCTCTAGTACTGCCAAGCCCAAGGGCTGGTCCACACTAGCTCTTTAAATCGAATTTAGCAGCGTTAAATCGAATTAAGCGTGCACCCGTCCACACCAGGAAGCCATTTAATTCGACATAGAAGGCTCCTTAGTTCGACTTCGGTACTCCACCTCGACAAGGGGAGTAGCGCTAAATTCGACATGGCTATGTCGAATTAGGCTAGGTGTGGATGCTAATCGATCTTAGTAGCTCCGGGAGCTATCCCACAGTGCAACACTCTGTTGACGCTCTGGACGCCAGTCGGAGCTTGGATGCTCTGACCAGCCACACAGGAAATGCCCCGGGAAAATTTGAATTCCTTTTCCTGTCTGGACAGTTTGAATCCCATTTCCTGGTTGCTCATCGGGGCGAGCTCAGCAGCACCGGCAACGATGCAGAGCTCTCCAGCAGAGGAGTCCAGGCAATCTCAGACTAGAAAGAGGTCCCCAGCATGGACTGACCGGGAAGTCTCGGATCTGATTGCTGTGTGGGGCGATGTGTCTGTGCTTTCGGAGCTGCGCTCCAGCAAACGGAATGCAAAGACCTTCGAGAAGGTCTCCAAAGCCATGAGAGACAGAGGATACAGCCGGGATACAACGCAGTGCCGCGTGAAAGTCAAGGAGCTGAGACAAGGCTACCAGAAACTCAGAGCGGCAAACGGACGCTCCGGAGCCCAGCCCCAGACATGCCGCTTCTACGAGGCACTGCATGCCATTCTCGGTGGGTCTGCCACCACTGCCCCACCAGTGTGCGTGGACTCTGAGGATGGGATAGTGTCGACGGACTGTTCCTCGGAGATGTTCGCGGACGGGGAAGATGAGGAGGACGAGGCAGTCGACGGTGCTTTCCCCGACAGCCAAGATCTCTTCCTCACCCTCACTGAGATCCCCTACCAACCCTCCCCAGCCGTTACCACGGACCCTGAATCGGGAGAAGGATCAGTCCGTAAGTGCTTTAAACAAGTTAACATTTATTTATTAAAAGCAGCTAAGAACAACGAGTTAACATTTTTTTAGTAACTAAACAGAGAGAGACATTAGGAGAACAGAAGGTCTACATACAGGGGGATGGAACTTTTATCTTCATAAGAGATCTCCAGGAAACTCTCCTGGAGGTAATCTGAAAGTCTATGCAGGAGGTTCCTTGGCAGAGCTAGCTTATCGTGTGCCCCGAGGTAGCACACTTTGCCGTGCCATGCTATAAGCTGGAACTCCGGGACCATTGCCCTCACGAGCATGGCACAGTAGGCCCTGGGTTGTGGTGGCTTTCTTCAAGCATGCGCGCTCTCTCTGCCCGTGAGACTCTCCTCAGGGTGATCTCTCTCGCACACTCCTGCATGAAATTAGAGTAATTGGGGTACTATTAGTAATGGGAGCGCTTAACTGTTCCTTTGCATAACAAGAAGCCTCACTTAACAGCCACTTGCTGCAGTCTACAGAGTGGCAGCATACAGGGATCTTTCCCAGTGAACAGCCGTGAGGGGGTGCAACAGGGGCCGAGTTTATGCTTTCAGGATTGCCTGCATCAAGAGGACAGAGCTGTACATTCACTTCTATGAATCCAAAAGTGTTTGGCTTACCATGCCTTGCTGCTACACGAATTCTTCTTTCCTGCAAAGGTTCTCTGATCTGCAGCCCAATACCCCAGGCAATGAAAGCGCATTCAGAGAACTCGAACTTTCCATTAGTGAGTGCGCATGAGACAGGTGCTGTGCATACTCTTGTTCACAGACACCGAGTAGACTATGTTTCTTTGTTTAAAAAATGTATCATTGTAAGAAATTCACTACATTTTTGACATCACACAGGTGCAACTGTATCACGACCTGATCCACCATGCCCCTCACAGATGATGGCGCAAACTAGAAGGCGTAAGAAAAAGACAAGGAACGAGATGTTTGCTGAACTTATGGGCTGCTCCAGAGCCGAGGCGGACCAGCAGAGCCAGTGGAGGGAGAACCTCACTCAGCAGCACCGCTCACTCTGCGAACGGGAGGACAGGTGGCGTCAGGAGGACCAGCAGGCGACTCAAACGCTGTTTGGACTAATGAGGGAGCAAACGGACACGCTCAGGCGCCTTGACGATGTTCTGCAGGACCGCAGGCAGGAAGACAGAGCCCCCCTGCACTGTATCTGCAACCGCCCACCCCCGCCTCAAACTCCAATCCCCCCCTCATCAAAAATAACAAGAAGGAGGGTCACCAGGGGCCGTGAAAACTGTCACTGCACCACAGGACAGTGTTAAATTACCGAAAGCTCATGCTTCAATAAATTTGTTAGTCTTTAAGGTGCCACAAGTACTCCTGTTCCAAAAGCTATCAGTCACTACATTTTGAAAAGTCCTTCCCTTACTGTGTTGTTGATTATTAAAAGTAGTTTTCTGTTACTTACTTTTTCCGTCATGGTTTTTTACACAACACTGTGTTAGATGTCTTGGGTGGGTCGTTGGGTGGTTGAGGGGGTAGTGTAATGCATAGGACAGTCACCTTTAGCAGGGTACAGAGACGGGGGCTGGATCAGCAGCATGTCACACACACAGTGCAGTCAGTAGGCACCCTGGTCGGTATGGGAGGTGGTTTGCAGGTTTTCTGTCGTTGGGGGTGGTACGTGCATTTGTAGCGGGGGAGGGGGGTTACAGATGTCATGCAACGGTTGCTGTAATGGACCGCAGAGCCACGCAGCAGAGGAATCTGTATCCGTCCTCCCCCACAACAAGGCCACATAGCCCCCACACACAGAGTCCAAAAAAGGAGGGATGGCAGGATCCGTTGAAACAACCAGTCCGGCACTGCTGACCAGTCTGGGAGCGGGAGCATGTCAAACCTCGACTTTAGAGGCGGTCTTTACATGACCACACACCCTACCCAGCACAGTGTGCGTCCCAGTTTCAACCCTTTAACGCAAAGTCATCAATAAAGACACCGTTGTAAAGCTACAGTGGAGCACGTACTTTAATTTTTAAATGTGTGTTAGAAGTTGGGGAAGCGGGGTGGACGGGGTATGTAACTGCAGAGGCTAGTCAACAGTAACTTGGTAAAGAAACAGGGGCAGGTTCAGCTTCTCTGTGAAGAAACTGAACAGTCACAGTTCACGCTGCTCGCTGCTCGCTGGTACTTGAAGACTTCCTTGTCGCTGTACAAGGTGCCTGCATAGGGCGTGACGAGCCAGGGCATTAGCGGGTAGGCTGGGTCCCCTAAGATCAGTATGGGCATCTGCACATCCCAAGCGTTATTTTGTGGTCCGGGAAGAAACTACCTTCCTGCAGGCGTCTAAGCAGATCAGAGTTCCTGAAAACACGCGCGTCATGAACTTTGCCTGGCCACCCGACGTTGATGTTGGTAAAACGTCCCCCATGGTCCACCACTGCTCGCAGCACCATTGAAAATTAGCCAAATTTCTCAGCAGCTGACTGCAGAAGAGGTGGACGATAAGTTGCGAGGAGCTGACAGCGGCCACAACTGCAGCGGGATCCGTGCTCGCAGTGCTGTGGCGCCCGCGCTGTCACTGAGAAGAAAAGTGCACGAACAGATTGCCAGCTGGCGCTTTCAGGGAGGGATGCTGGGCATGATTGACGGTTCAATGATGACAGTTACCCAAAACCACCCTCCACACAATTCCCCCCCCCCCAGCATGCATTGGTGGGAAATCCCAGCATTCCAATGGGCGGCGGGGAGTGTGGGAACTGTGGGATAGCTTCCCACAGTGCACCGCTTCAAAAGTCGACGCTTCGCCCGTTACTGTGGACTCACACAATCGAATTAGTGTATTTATTGTGGATACACAACTTTGACTTCATTAGGTCGATTCCAGAAATTCGAATTAAGATGAATCGAAATAGTCTTGTAGTCTAGACGTACCCTCAGCCTCTCCATTCATTTGTGGGTAATATAGGCTGCTAGTAACATGATCAAAATTGTATTTCCTGCAGAATGACTTAAATTCTGCTGCAGTGAATTGTGGTCCATTATCCATCCCTGGTTGGTCTGGAATATTGAAATGAGCAAAAGCACACTTCCTGATAATATGGTCTCTTCCAGCCTCCAACTCTATGACTGCTGTCTGCTGCAGACTTTAGTATTTCTTCTTTTTATTTCCCTTAATGTAAAATAACCCCGCAAAGTAAATTAACATGCTGCGACCCTGGGTTCTGTAGGCCCCATAGAACATGTGCAGTGTAAATGGCTTTCTCTGGCAACTTCTTACTACAGCTTTTAACATAGAATAATAGAGAATCATAGGACTGGAAAGGACCTCCAGAGGTCATCTAGTCCATTCCCCTGCACTATTCAAACAGCAGAACAAAAGGCAGGAGCAACTTGAAAAACCTGAAACTAGCTTAAAAGTTGTAGACAGCATGAAAGCTGAAAGTCATTATCATAAAACTCCTGAGGCAATGAGAGAGAACTCCCAGGCTAAGAGGGACAAATTCGAGTCAAACACTAAAGCCGTTCAGCCTACATCCACAAGCGTGGAAAAATTCATAGCCCAAAGATGTATGTTTTGCCATAGGCAGAAGGCATAATAGATGAACAAAATATGGACATTTTGTTGCTCAGTCATTCAGTTTTATGAGATCCCCTGTAACCCTTCACAGTCAGCTTTGAACTTAACTGTCTCGAACACTTATGTATCATCTGCAAACTTTGCCATGTCAGTGTTCACTCTCTTTTCCAGATCGTTAATGAATATGTTGACCAGCATAGGTCCCAGCACAGATCCTTGGAGGATACTGCTGTTTACCTCTCTCTACTGTGAAAACTGACAGTTTATTACTACCCAGGGCCTCCCGGGAGGGGGGAGGAGTGGGGCAACCCCCACGAGAATATAGTATTCTGTAGTATTGCAACTGTTTTTTTATGGAAGGGACCCCTGAAATTGCTTTGCCCCAGGCCTCCTGAATCATCTGGGTGGCCCTGTTACTACCCTTTGTTTTCTATCTTTTAACCAGTTACTGAGCCATGAGAGGACCTTCCCTCTTAGCCCAGGGCTGCTTAATTTCCTTAATAGCTTTTGGTGAGGAACCCTGTTAAAAGCTTTCTAAAATCCAAGTATTGTACACTATATTGACTAGATCATCCTTATCCACGTGTTTGTTAACACTCTTGAAGAATTCTAATAGATTGGTAAGGCATGACTTACCTTTACAAAAGCCATGTTGGCCCTTCCCCAACAAATCATGTTTATGTATGTGTCCGATAATTGTGTTCTTTACGATAGTTTCCATCAATTTGCCCAGTACTCAAGTTAGGTTTACCAGCCTGTAATTTCCAGGATTAACTCAGGATCCCTTTTTGAAAATTGGTGTTACACTAGGTAACTTCCAGTCATCTGGGACAGACTATTATTTCAGTGATAGGTTACATACTACAGTTAGAAGTACTTCAGCTTCATAGCTGAGTTCCTTCAGGACTCTTGGGTGAATACCAGCTAGGTCTAGTCACTGATTACTGTTTAATTTGTCAATTTGTTCTAAAACATCTTCTACTGACACATCAGTGTGGGACAGTGCTTCAGCTTTGTCAGCCAAAAAGCAGAGCTCTGATTTGGGTATCTCCACCACCTCCTCTGCAGTGAAGACCAATCTAAAGAATTCATTTTTCTTCTCTGCAATGGTCTTAGCTTCCTTGAGTGCTCTTTGAGGGTAGAGGATGGAGCAGAGCAGCCCCAGCAGAGCAGTGGGGGCAGACGCAGAAACCAAGGGCTAAGGGGAACAACAGAAATGGGCACAGCAATAGCAGAATATGAAGATGTGCATGTGGGGGCCATAGTTGGTGTTGGGGTTTGTGGACAAAGGGAGTAATTAATTTCCTGAGGGGTTGTGGGTGGGTGGAGGGTAGCCGACAATTTATTAAGGGGCATCTGTGTGGGCATGTGTGTTGGATGGGAAATTAATTGACTAGGAGTAGAATTAGGAATTTGAGTATTTGATGGTGATGTGGGGGATTCTAGCTGCACTGCCTTGGTTTGGGTTTTAATGTGTGGGGGAGGGCACATCAGCTCCTCTCCAGCTGAGCTGAGGAACTACACTATCAGCAGCCATTTCTCAACTGTTGATTTTGTGCTGATTACAGTCATTGGTGGCCAATTGCTGCTGTAGGTGACCGTGAACCCCTTAGCGTAGATAAGATAACCACACTTTGCTCTGGTGGAGTTTACCCTTGCTTGAAACCCTACCGTAAACTCTACTGGTGCCTGTCTACAGTAGGGTCTATTGTGATAATTGGGCCTACAAATTTACCTTAATTGTGAGTTCAACTGTAAAAAAGTAAGTGCAAGTTTTTAGGATGTCACAATGATCTATAATAACAAATGTTGATGGGAAATGGTCTGAAAGGGAGACAGAAAGACTGAATTAGTGCAAACAAAAAAAGGCTTACTGATATAACTCACAGGCTATGCTGAGATCATGCTTGGTAAACAAGAAAAGTAAGAGACTGAAAAAATCAATGAACCAAAATTGGTGTGTCAGAAATTAGGCCTAATTGATGCATAAAATAATAAGTGTCAGAACTATTCTGCCCACCACTTCCTGTGTGGGTCCTTAAACAAAGAGACTTTGGGCACAAAAATTGGCTACTGGAGTGAGTTTCACCATGATGGCTCCCCACCCACACCCACACATTTTCTAGGATCTGGCCTTCATCTTGATCCTGAGAGATGTCCTGACCAGACCGAGCCAGAGAGATGGATCCAGGTGACATCGCCACCTCTACCGGCTCCAGCTGAATCCCAAATACCACCTGGGATGAAACAGCTCCATCCCAACCCATCTAATTTCTTCTATCGTCCCCAAAAGGAAAGTATTACGAAGTTAAATGCCATCTAACAGACTGTCAAACAAGGGGGTTTGTCCTTTAAAAACTCTCCCCAGCTAAAGTGAAAAAGAGCAAGAAACACTATTAAAATGAGGACCTGGCTTAATACTTTACATTTCAAATTTTTAAGTGATTTTTTCCCCTCATTATCTTTAACAAAAGGTTAAAAGGATGTTTCATGTTTCAGAATGAGGTCTCTGTATACCAAACCACGAACCTTGTTAAAAACTGTATATTGTTGGACTGCGACTGGGTTATGTTAACATCTTTGGCTTGTATATTCCATCTAAATTGATACAAAGGTTGCCTTGGTCCAACTACACTGATCGCAGTAATCAGTGCAAAGTTCCAGTCTACATAAAGCCCAATTTAATTTGCAAATTAAAAATCTACCATTATTCTGCCTGAAGATGTTGACAAATATGCCAGCTTGAGACATTTTAGGCCTAATTTTCAGCTGCTATTGACTTCCATTGGCGTTTTTGATGCTCGGCATTTTCTGAAAATGAGTCCTGAGGTGTCTCAAATTGGGCACCCAATAACTGAGGCACTGCTCTGATCCAATCTGGCAGGGTCTGTGTTCCTAACTGCAATATTGTAAGCCTGGGACATTTGCACCGTTTTCTTTCTGCCAGGCCTAGTAAAGATTTCCATTTTTATTCTATCCATGTCTGAGTATTGGCCATAGCTCTGCTAGGTGCAGGAGATTTAAGATTAGCATATGAAGAACCTTTAATTCCTGCCTTCAAGCCTGTGATACACTGAGAATGCTGCAATGTACCCACTGGCGTTCACTCATCACTACATTTGCAAGGGCTCAAAAAAAGCACACTTCAGTAATGGTCACTTCTGTGCTCTTTAGTCGTCTTTCTTTTCCAGTTAGATGGTATTGGCGTAAAGTGGCCTACTGGTTACATATCATTTTATAAGAGGAAAAGCACTATCTCCTTCTGTCATGCACTCAGGCATCCATGGTAGAGGTAGGGAAGCTCCGGTGTTCGTTTTCTCCCCACTAGATGTCAGCTTTGCTTTACAAATATCAATTAATGCTGTCATAAAAAAAAGCCTTTGCTTGGGGTTCTGCCAGACACAAAGGTCATAAAACAGCCTGGTGCCTTTACCGGTGTCTGCTAATATGCTTAGAAATCTTCATTCCATGCTTTTTATTCTTACCAATCATTAGTACACAGTGTGACACTGTGATAAATCCAGACTGGACCAATATACATTTCAGCTGAAATCATCATCAGGGTCCTTTGCCATTGTTCTCAAGTTGCACATGCTCAGTAAACACACCTACCTTTAGGATGTACATTGTCTAGCAAACTCACCAAACTTCAGGGTTTTCAAGTGTTCAGCCGTCACCATTACATACAGATTAAAAAGGGCCAATGCTACTATATTTGGGTTTTTCAAGTAGAAAATAAAGACACCCGTGGTTTTAGATTCTGGCCTATAGGAGATTGAGTATTTAACACTTGCTTCCCAACATTTTCCTGCTCACTTGTGACTGACTCAAGCTAAAATAATAATGGCTTTCTCTCTTTTAAGTAGTGTTTGCCCTGTTTCTAGGTTAGTAAGGAAAATAAAATAAGAAACATGTACTCTTACAATTCAGCATTCAGGCCAAAGCACTGTTGACATTCAAGTCTGCCTTTTTGCATGATTTTTGCCAGCTGGTTATTTGCACTTGATTATTTTTATACGAGTGCACAGTCTGAAGTTTAGAGAGACAAGGTGGGTGAGGTAATATTGGACCAACTTCTGTTGGTGAGAGAAGCATAAAATTTTGTGAGTCCAAGCAAAAACTTCCTGTGTAAACGTGTGCAAGTTTCTACAGCAATCACAATGTTTATTAGCCCAGGTTGGTTATACTGTTTGATTTTATAGCGAGCAAATAACTATGGCTCATGCTGTCATCTCACTTTAGCATCCAGTAGTGGTAGATTGGGATTGGGACTTTGGAAGAATTTGGTGGGGAGCCTGGTTTGACATAATTCTGAGTGATGTAAACCAGATGGCAAAACTGTTAAGTCAGCACTGATTCTTCTTATCAGATTTGTTTCTTGGGCATATGCCCCAGGTTTTGCAGAAAAACACTTTCCCCTTATATGTTGTTCATGGAGGAAAGTCCTCTCAAATTTCTACCCTTTTATTATAGGTTCAGATGGAAGCAAGTCTTAAATGTAATTCTGCCTAACACTTCTGATTATAAGGTCCAGTTTCAATTAACTATCACTTTGTCAGATTTTAATTATTCAGGATGAGTTTTTCTATGCTCGCTCTCTGTGTTGGGCTGAATACTTTGGAAAGTTGCAGCAAAAGTGGTTCAATGATTTCCAGGAATAAAGCTCCCCATGCTAAATTCTTACAACTGTTCCACTGATAAGCTCCTGCAGCTCTATGCTTGAAGAAGGGGATTATTCCTGGGGTCATGGAGGTGCCTTTTGCAGTCTTTGTGAAAAATCCACCCAGATTTGACCAAGTCATAGGCCTCTGAAAAGCCCTGTTTGCATATGCTCAGCAGACTTCGTTATCGGTCTGGCAGATAATTTCTCTGAAGATTCTGTCTGCACTGAGTATGATCCACCCTAGGGCTGCAGGAGCTGCAGGAACTTAACAGAACTTTCCCTGCAGTTGCTGCTCCATGCAGCCAGTGGTCATTGTGGTGCAGGGATACTGTCTCTTCTGTGCTCTCAATGCCCCACAAAAGATGCTCAAGCAGTACAGAGGAGGAAGCACAATGATTTAACTGCACATTGGGAACCACTGAACTAGAGAGGATAGAGATTATCCTTTCTCCATGGATAGATGCAGCATTGCCCATCTAAAACTACAGTTAGCCTAATAACTGTGAAAGTAAAAGCCAGACTATTAAAATACAATGTCTTGAACTTGGGTGAGAGGGACGGTGTACATGCATGGTGGGATTTTGGGGATGTGAGATAGAGGAGGGATGCTCAGAGAGCATTTGAGTGTGCTGAGGTCATACATTATGCCCCCAGCAGTGAATGGAGAAAGCCACTCTGACCTGCATAGCACAGTGAACGTTATAACAAGTGGTGCCCATGAGCTGCACCACCACATTAAAAACTATTCCATGAACAGATACACAGATTGTCCGACTTGCCTCGCAGACTTCCAATGTGGCCTTCATTTGGCAGAGCTCTGGCACTCCACGTCCAAGCACAGGGTTATTACAGTGTCATCAGCAGGTGGAAATGGTTGGCAGCAGTTTTTCACGTCTTAATTTGATTCTACCTTTTCTTCTGACAAACTAAGAAAGTTACCACGCTGTCCCAGCAAAATCAGGGACCATGGAGAGTAGTTTCTGAAACACAGATATTAATTACTAGAGGAAAATGTCTCTTTCTTGTCCTAAATTCTGTGAGACTGGTTTGGACTAAGAGCATTAAGTACTTTTAAGCCACTGGCAGTAGATAGTAGAAGGCTCATCATCCAACTCATCTGTGGACTATCAAAGGTGTCCACCTTCAGCCTTCCTCTAGTAAAAAAAAGCCCTACTTAGTCTGTTTTTCACCATGGCATTTCGGCAATGGAAGAAACAATAAAACCCTGATCACAGCAGTATGCCTCCAATCAACTAGTCATAGCATATATTAGAAGGTGCAGAACTGAATTTTCCTTTCGCTGAATAAACTTTGCAGTTCTCTCTTCTTTTGTTCATCAACTTTAGATATCAAGAAAAATATAGTCTCATAAAATAGAGTTGCAAAAGAAGTATTAGCTCACAGCTGGTTCTCCTGTGGACCAATGAAAGACTATTTAGATCATGGACTATCAGGGTTGGAAGGGACCTTATCTAGTCTAACCCCCTGCTCAACATAGGACCAATCCCCAACTCAATCCCCAAATGGCCCCCTCAAGGTTGAATTTACAACCCTGGGTTTAGCAGGTCAATGCTTAAACCACTGAGCTATCCCTCCCCCCTATGACTTATTCTGTAGGGCTTCTTTCAGCCTACTTTTAAATGACTCCATAACTTCATTTTTGAAGACTAATCTGCATTCTAATAGATCTGACCATTTTCTTGCTATTCAGCCTACATTTTCTTGTGTTCAGTTTAAAATCATTACTCCACGTTATCCCCTCTGCAGTTCCAATCCTGGGCTCTCATGAGGCTCTATCATCACCTCTTGGTCTTGACCCCACTAGTCCTCCTCACTTCCCCAACAGTTCTAAGAAATACAATGATAAACTAGGCATCCTGAAATCCAAAATCAATCCTATAAAATAGGTGGAAAATGTGTACAGTTTCAGCACACATTGTCCCAGCAGATTGATTTGTCCACACTGAAAGAATAGAAGGAAATTATTTCTTATTTTAACTTGACTCTCTGGCTGACTCTCCACTTGGCTGACTCTTCATTTAAATGATTAAAGAACTTTAGCTGTTAGCATCCAGTGCAGTCAAAGTTTGAATCCTGTTTGCATTTCAAATGTGGTTTCAATTTACCCTGCACACCGTTTATTTCTCATCATTTTGTGCTGGGGCAAAAGAAGGCTTGAAAAAGCAAATCACTCTTCCTTAATTAGGGGATACAGTTCCCTCTGGTGGATTCCCAGAGAGCAGGAACAGAACCAATTTCTCTGCAATTTCATATTGGGAATATTAAATATGGTGCAATTAATTCATCAGGGAATTAAATCTCTAGGTTATGTCAGCTTTTCAGCTGTTCCTCATAACTTTTATTTTATTATCCATTGATTACAACACAGAATACAAAGTGTACAGTGCTCACTTTATATTATTATTTTTATTACAAATATTTGCACTGTAAAAATGATAAAGAAAGAGTGTTTTTCAATTCACCTCATACAAGTACCATAATACATCTTTATCATGAACGTGCAACTTACAAATGTAGAATTTTTTTGTTACATAACTGCACTCAAAAAACCAAAACAATGTAAAACTTTAGAACAGGGGTTCTCAAACTGGGGGTCAGGATCCCTCAGCGGGTCATGAGGTTATTACATGGGGGGTCACCAGCTATCAACCTCCACCCCAAACCCTGCTTTGCCTCCATCATTTATAATGGTGTTAAATGTATTAAAGTGTTTTTAATTTATTAGGGGGGTTGCACTCAGAGGTTTGCTATGTGAAAGGGGTCCCCAGTAAAAAAGTTTGAGAGCCACTGCTTTAGAGCCTACAAGTCCATGAAGTCCTACTTCTTGTTCAGCCAATCGTTAAGACAAACAAGTTTGTTTACATTTACAGGAGATAATGCTGCCCACTTCTTAGTTACAATGTCACCTGAAAGTGAGAACAGCATTTACATGGAATTTTGTAGCTGGCATTGCAAGAAATTTACGTGCCAGATAAGCTAAACATTTGTATGCCCCTTCATGCTTTGGCCACCATTCCAGAGGACATGCTACTATGCTGATGACGCTCATTTAAAAAAATGTGTTAATTACATTTGTGACTGCACTCCTTGGGGGAGAATTGTATGTCTCCTGCTCTGTTTTACCCACATTCTGCCATATATTTCATGTTATAGCAGTCTTGAATGATGACCAGCACACATTGTTTGTTTAAGGACACTTTCACTTCAGATTTGAAAAAATGCAAAGAAGGTACCAATGTGAGATTTCTAAAGATAGCTACAGCACTCGACCCAAGATTTAAGAATCTGAAGTGCCTTCCAAAATCTGAGAGGGATGAGGTGTTGAGCATGCTTTCAGAAGTCTTAAAAGAGCAACATTCCATTGCGGAAACTACATAACCCAAACCACCAAAAAAGAAATTCAACCTTCTGCTGGTTACAGCTGACTCAGATGATGAAAATGAATATGTGTTGCACCGCACTGCTTTGGATTGTTATCGAGCGGAACCCTCCATCGGCATGGACATATGTCCTCTGGAAGGGTGGTTGAAGCATCAAGGGACATATAAATCTTTAGAGCATCTGGCATGTAAATATCTTACAATGCCGGCTACAACTGTGCCATGCAAACACCTGTTGTTACTTTCAAGTGACATTATAAACAAGAAGCGAGCAGCATTATTTCCTTCAAATGTAAACAAACTTATTTGTCTGAGCGATTGGCTGAACAAAAAGTAGGACGGAGTGGACATACAGGCTCTAAAATTTTACATTGTTTTATTTTTGAGTGCAGTTCTTTTTTTGTGCCTAATTCAAGTTCAACTTTCATGATAAAGAAATTGCACTACATTATTTGTACTAGGTGAACTGAAAAACTATTTCTTTTGTTTTTTACTGTGAAAATATTTGTAATAAAAAATAATAATATAAAGTGAGCACTTTACTCTGTATGGTAATTGAAATCAATATATTTGAAAAAGTAGAAAACATCCAAAAATATTTAAATAAATGGAATTCTATTATTCTTTAACAGTGCGATTAATTGCACAATTAATGTTTTTAATCGCACAATTAATCGCGATTAATTTTTTTAATTGCAATTATTTTTTTTCGTTGCTTGACAGCCCTAGTTATAGCCATAGGAATTATTTTATAGTTTCCTCAATCTATGTAAAAATAGATACATTTTCCCCAATTTGTAACAGGAAGGCTGTTTCTTAGGACTCTGCATAGTAATGCAGATCTCTTCTCCTTATTTACAACATTGTCAGCTGTTAGAAACCTGTATAAAGATGCTGTTATTTCTGTTGATGCATGACAGTGGGTGTGTCTTGTTAGCTCTGTCATGCTTACTGGGCTCACTGCACCTCTGACCACTATTGATCTTTTTGTGTGCGCTCCTGTTAGGTTTCAAGTCTCAACCTTTGTCAGGAGTGAAGAAACCTAGTAATTTTCTAATTCTCAGACCAGGCCTTGGGCTGCAGTCCCCAGGTGCTAATCATGGTTACCTCAACAGACCAGACTTATCTTCAGTACCTGCAGTTCTGTCCCCAACAGGAGTAAGAGACCAGTAGTTAATACAGTGAGCAAAGAGTCTTCCTAAAGCAAACCAAAGCATTATAGAAGAAACAGACCTTAATAAAACAGTCTACACACATGCCTGCCTCTCTCTAAGGCTTACTGTTTCTTGGATCTGGGGAAGGCCCAGTTTCCTCTGCAGAGTCTGTCTCTGTGTCAACTGGTCCTCCTGAATAGCCCCAACAACCAAAGTCCCTTGAGGATCAATTCTCTCTAAGGTCTTATTCAACATTTAGACACGGCCATTAGGTGAACTGGTCAGACGACATGGACACAAGTCTTAGCAATACACAAATTCATAGGTTATAAGACCAAAAGGGACGATTGTCAACATCTCCTCTGACTTTCTGTTCTTTGCCTGTGGCACACAATAGTTTAGTCTCCTGAGAGCTGTAATATTTTGGTCTAATTGGGGGGAGGGATAGCTCAGTGGTTTGAGCATTGGTCTACTAAACCCAGGCTTGTGAGTTCAATCCTTGAGGAGGCCATTTGGGGATTTAGTTGGGGATTGGTCCTGCTTTGAGCAGGGGGTTGGACTAGATGATCTCCTGAGGTCCCTTCCAACCCTAATAATCTATTATTCTAATTCCAGTTGTTGGGTTTAGTGTGTTGGTGGCCTGTGAAATACAAGTTGCAATAGATGATCTAGAGGTCCCTTATGGTCTTAAACTTTGGTTCTATGACCCCCTGTATAACACAGGCCATAGGACTTCCCTGAGTTAACTGCTGTTTGAACTAGAGCAGATCAGATGACACACAGATCTGTTTATCCTTCACCACATACAACTATACCACTACACTAAAATGGCCTTGGACTTGGATGAGCTCAGCTCATGAATAAAGAACCCCTGGTTGAAGCAGAACTCAGCCAGCATGGGAGGTCATGCTGGTGGGCAGAAGAAAGCACTGTGAAGATTTTGCAGTCATAGTATAGTCTTTTATAGTTGAAGGTATCCACCTTCATCTGGTCAGTTCAGTCCATAGTTTAGGAATGCTCCTGGATTCCTCTCTGAGGCATAGCACCATCCACAAGTGAGGCTTTCTATCTCTGATTGGCTAGGACAAAACATCTGATCATGGCAGATGATGACTTAGCTCCCATCTGGCATACAGCAATGTGATATATCTGGGTATGAAGTCCTCAGCCCTTAGAAAGCTCCAATTAGTACAGCATGTCTCATCAGCACAGTGACATAGGATACTCTGAGCACATCAAACCTGTCTACTGATCCCTACAATGGCTTCCCATAGAATGTCGAATCAAGTTCCAAGTCTCAGTCCTTATCATCAACGTACTCAATAGAGTAGGCATATCTAAAAGACTGCCTAAAACTCCAGGATGGAGACATGGTCAATAACTTTGCTCCTCTAGCATAATGGAACTGTCTAACATCAGAGTAAAGCTTATCTGTGCGGTAGACAGATCTTTCTTGGAAGCTAGTCCAAGATTGTGGAATGAAGTTCCCCAGGAACTAAGGGCCATCCCAAACCCCACCACCTTCTGCTCCAAGTGCAAGGTGCACTTCTTCAACTGTGCCTTCTCAAACACACATACCACAGAGCAGTGTATACATTTTAAAAAAACCTCAAAAACATACCCTTACCAGATCAAGTCACTCCATTGCACACACAATTCTCCCCGTGGGAGTGGATGAGAAAATGAACTACATGTGACAGATGCTAGTCATGTCACTTCATGTACTACTATAAGGCACTCAGATTCTACAGTGATGAAGGTTGTATAAGAACCTAGGTAGACTAGATGAGACTAAAATAGCCCCTACAGCTCAACCACATTGAAAAAAAAACTAAACAAAACACCAAGTTTGAGTTCCAAATAAATGCAAGTTCCTTTGAGAAATATGAAGGAAAAAACCCCATCCCAGTCTCACAAAGGTTTAATATGGTCTGTAGTCTCACGGACACTCATGGAATGCCTGGTGGAGATAGAACTTCCTGCTGTCTGGGCCAGGGTATCTGTCATCTCCCTGAAATCATGAGGTCTCAGTTGCCCAAATTTGTAGTCCAGGCCAAAAGTCCCTTGAGGAGGAAGGCATGGAAAAGGCTAGGCCCATGAAATGGGGGAGGCGGGGGGGGGGGAGAATAGCTGTAGGAAAAGGAGTGACTGGAGGGTGGGGCCTAGTCAAGGCAAAAGTGGAGTGGTTTGGGGGAACCTCTTAATCTGGTGTCTTGAACCTGTCCCTGTGGAGTTTTGTGTTTGGCTGGAAGATGGGTTTGGGCAGCTGAAAAACCTGAATGTGGGTGTATTTGATCCTAAATTCAGTTTAGGCTCAACTCTACATGAAGGTGATGTTGACTAGAACACAGAGGAAAAGGAAGAATGGATCCTGTCTATGCTGGCTGATTTGTGCAGGTTCATGTAAAGTAGGGGATGTATTATTGTCCTGATTAAAAATTTATATATTTGATGTCTTTTTCTTCATTCCAAATGGCAGTGAGACACTTTGCCAAGGACCTTGAGGGTCTCAATGAAGAATCAGCCTCAGTCTTTTCAGTTTCCAACTGTAGGTAGGTGCATGGCACAAATACACACGTAGAGTTAGGCTATTCTGGCTATTCATGCAGAAGTTGTAAGTAATATGCTCTCCTCTCATTTACAGTGATCTACACATCACAAGATCTGGAGCCAATATTTTTCCTTTTCTTATAAAAATGAGGGACTGGGCAACATATAATTTGTAAATTGTGAACACACTACAGAAGCTGTTGCTGAGAGCAGAGGACAAGTGTCCGTAAGTTTAAATTTCTTCTGCTTGCACATTATAGCAGGCAGCAAGGTGACACAGCAGAAGATCATGGGCTCAGCATCTCAGCTCAAGGAGAGTAAGTGAGACCAAGTAATATGTACAATCTGATTTTCATGAGGCATTATGTGCACTAAAGAGATACAATAAGTGATGGAACATAAACACACTCCCCTACCTAACCCTCAAATTTAATCATGTTTGCATCTGACTTCAAAGGCAGAGCAGAGATGTGTTTTTAGTTAGGGATGGAGGCTGCATCACAAAGGCAGAATGTCTATTAGTTAATGGATAGTATCATTTTTCATGCCTTTTAAAGTCATAAATATTTTAAATTTCAAAGCATTTTTCTTTGGTGCATGTATCTATTTCTCTTAAGTGCATTCCACTGATGTCCTCGTTTTTATCTTCTGCTCTACTTTATTTACAAAAAATGAGACATGATGTGGTCTGATACCCACTTTCAAGCCCTCACCTGGGGAAGATGTTCCAGGATACCCATGAGTCATGGTTGCCATGAATGATTTTACAAATCCTATTATCTTTGGGGAGGGGAGGTAACTTTATAAACCTCATTTTCATAGTGATACTAAATTCCCAAGGATGATGGAAAATATGATTTATTTCAATGTACCTGCCTTGCTGCAGGAAATGTGCATTAAGTCAAGAAAAATAGCATAAGGCAGCAACGTTCTTACTGCAACACTTGCCTATGGGTGCTTGGAATGGAGGCAAAAGCATAAAGGCAGGGTCTGTGCTGGCTCCAGCAACTTCTGAAGCAGGGTAAAGCCTAATGGCACTATTTGTATCTGTTGAGTATGGAGAGTTGCTATTTGTTTCATCAGATGAGCTCTTCTCCATTTTACCTACCCATCATTTCATTTCCTTCTCTCCATCAGTGATTATAGCATGCTTCTCTGGGTGAGTTTTTGGAGTGTGTTTTGTCAGTGAGGAGCACTATTTTTTTGTCTCTGTTTGATTTGTTCCACTTTAGAGAAAGGGATCTGAGAGATCCCAGTCTTTGAGTGCTTAGGTACTGTTTTGTCTTTGTTGATGTGCACGAAAGAGAGAGCGTTCCAACTGAGGAGGTTATTGCACAAGTGAGTCATATGGTGAAGTAGCTGAGATAGTGGTTATGAAGCTACCCATTAAGACAACTCTCCATAGGGGAGATAAAGTCCAAGGTATGTCAGAAGGCATCTCATCTTAGGCTCCTTTGGCAAAATCCCCTATATCCTACTGAGAAACACTCATGTAGCTAAGTTGGAATGAATAATTCAGGTTTCTCTTGCATAAATTTTTGGTTGAGTGATGCCAGGTCTTATATGAATAAGACTAGTGTACTTCATGATTCATGAAGTGATCATGGGATGTCTTGCTGAGTCCTGGTTGCATGATGTTGATTCCAGGTGGGCATCAGAATGGTTGATTAATCTTAGGGAGAAGATAGAGGTGGTGACAGTGGTGTAGTTCCAATATTTTTATCCTATTGCAGTACACAAGATGGCTAACCATGCAGATGAAGGTAAAAGTTCACTATTTTCATGGTGCTTAGCTCACTAGTTTTAATGCAGATTTCACAACTGAGTTTTTTGATCTTATTTAGAAGTCCTTACACATTAGTGGCATCTTGTGGAAGTGAAGGACTGTCTGGGACTCATAGTCTCCTACAGGATTGGCCATATGTTAAACCTCATCTTTATATGTAGTGTAAGTTATTTGGGTCTCTAATAGTTATGTGGTCAGACCATGACTTGGTGTGTTTAGAACAGGGGCTATGATGTTGCCATCCATTGCAGAGTGGGTGCAGGACTTTATGGCCTCAGAGACTAATGATTCATATGGGTTTTTGTAATCTCCTGACTGCTGCTGAGGAGTATCTGACCGCTATTTCCTAGGTCTGATCAACTCACTGACATCTGTAGTCCTGTATTGGGTGCTTTAGATTAACTGACTCCTCTGGATTCTCTGGTTGTTGTTTATTGCATTGTGCTTTAACAATGATGAGTCAGAGCTCAACAGCTGGGATCCAGATTGGACAGAAGATGCCTATAACAATTAAATATTCCACTAAATGTTGTAAGCCCCACAAAAGGTGTTAAAGGGAGCTGACCTGCAAACAATGCAGGGTGGTGGTGGTGGTGGGGAATTAATTTGTCTAGTGTGCAATTTCAGACAATTAAATTTAATTGGAGTTAATGAAGGAGATGCTGCCAATTGGGACCTGATCCAAAGCCCATTGAAATCAATGAACAGATTCCCATAGACTTCGATGAATTTTGGATCAGCCCCTTAATGGTTTTTACATGGAATGGTAGAGAACTTTCAGCTTCTGGAATTTCTTTCAAATTATATTGCAGTAAACAGGTTTAACATAATGTCAATGTTCAAATAAAAGACCATAGAATGGAAAATGTCAAGATTTTCATGGTGACTTCAGGAGATATAGGCTAAAATATTCAAATGTGGATGCCTACAATTAGGCCCCTAAATCCATGTTTAAACAACGATATAAAAGAGGATCATTTTTCAGAGGTGCTGAACTTCTAGCATCTCTCACTGATGACCATGGCAGTTGTGCAGGGTCAGTAACCTCTGAAAAACAGCTCACTTATTTAGGTGCTTAAATATAGGTTAGTTTTAGGAGAACATGCTGAGAAAGGCTTCTGTAGTGAATACGCTTGTTCATTCACAAATGCCCTTCTATGCGTTAATATCTCCACTGATACAAAGAACAGCCATTCCCCAGAGTTCTTACGAACATGTGAATGTTCATGGATATCAAACTACAGTCAAACTAACCAGCTGTTTGGAATTTGAATGAACATTTGTGAATACTCTTTTGCAGTATTCAACCATTTCTAATATTTAGTTCATTTAATCATTTTTGTCAGTCTTTCTAGTTCCCTGATAACTTATGGTCCTCTTCTCAGAACACTTCCAACTTGTCAATACCTCTCTGATAACAAGGTGACCAGAACTGAACACAATGAGCAAGATTTTCAGCTGGCGTTAATTGGCATAGCTCCAGTGACTTCAAAGTCCCTTAGTCCTTCAGGTGTGGTCACACCAAGCATGTGCAGAGAGGGTTTATTATCTCCCTGCTCTGTGATGTGGTGCCTTTGTGTGCACAGCCTAAAACTGCAAAGGCCTTTTTTGCTGACACATTGCAAACTCATGTCTAATTTGCTGTCCGCTATCGAACTTAGGTCTCTTCCAGCACTACCTATTTCCAGGTTTCTCCCAGTGAATAATGCGTTTCAGATAATTTTCCCCATATGTATTAGTTTACATTTTTTCAAAGTAGAATTTCATTTTGTTACATTGTGCCCATGTTTCTGATCTCTCTTGGTCTCTTTGTATTATTTCTCTCACCTTGCTGTATTTACAGTGTTATTATTGGATATTACCTTCCCATTTTAGTATTATCTACAGACTTCATTAAGTTGCTGTTTACGCTCTTTTCCAAATCATTAACGAAAATGTCACATAAAGTCATCCTTAACACATGCAGCATCTCACCAGTCACCTTCTGCCAACTTGATACATTGATGTTTATTATTAATACACCTTCAGCCAGTTTTCAGGCCACGTGATAGTTTCTGTACATGACAATTTTAATTTACTTTGAAATGAAGGTTTCATGAAACACCTTCAAAAGCCTTACTAAGCTCCGAGACCCAGGGCTAGAGCTGCAGCTGAGCTATGCTTGGCAAAGCTCAGAAAGGGAGTCGTGCAAATGTGGCTTAAAGCTGCTTTTATGTTCCCCCAAATCTGGGCTGTCTGACTGCCAGGCCAGTCCTTGATATAAATAAAAGCAGCTTCAGGGCTGCTGTAACTAATCTTGCTGTCAGTGGGCTGGAGGGGTACAGCTACACTGCAAAAAAAATAAAAACCCCACTACAGTGAATCTCTGAGCCCATGTCAGCTGACTCAGGCTTGGGCTATAGGGCTAAAAAATAGAAGTGTAGATTTTCCTGTCAGGCTGGAGCCCAGGCTCTGAGACCCTCTCCCCACTCCAGCCTGAGTGGGAACATCTACAGTGCTACTTTTAGCCCTGCAGAGCAAGTCACTCAAGCCCGAGTCAGTTGATCTGGACTCTGAGACTTGCTGCTGTGGGGTTTTTTGTTTGTTTGCAGTGTACATACATACTCCAAGGACTGGGCTGGCAGCTGGATACCGTGGGGATACATGGGGAGGCTAGGAGAGAGGCCTGTGCAGGAGGTGCTATAGTGGTTCGGTTCTGTATCACCCAAAGTGAGTCCTTATGGGACCAGTTAAGATGGATTTAAGGCTCCTTCAGGGCCAAGGATCTGGCCCCAGAAGAGTTTGAGGACATCTTCCAGGGAAAAGGAAACTCTCAACAGTGTACAGAATTGAGCTGAAAGAGCCAAACTGCCCCACAATTAATATCCTTAGGAAAGTTCCTCTCGCCCTAAGGCAGAGGCCAAAGGAGGAGCTGGATGGGCCAATTGGCCTGAAAATCACCATATGAGTAGAAGAACTGACAGAGAGGGTACACCCATTGGTCATTGTAGAAAACAAAAGATGGAATCCTTTGCTACATATAGACCTCAAAGAATTAAATGAATATGTTAAAAAGAAACATTTTCCACTGCCTACATGGAGAGAAATTTAGGGGAGTTGGCTGAAGCCAACTATTTGTCTAGACTGGTTGCATCAGCAGGGTTCTGTCAGGTCCCCTTAGAAAAACAGAATCCATGTGTGTGTACATTCAACATCCCCTTGGGAGCTACTGTTTCCATAGAGTGCCGCTGGGGTTTTGTTCAGCCCCTGAAGTGTGTCACCAGACAATACACCACACTTTTGATGGTACAGAGGGTGCTAAGGGTGCTCCAGATTAAATTCGATCTAAGGAAAGGCATTGAAAGAGCATGACCAGAGACTCCAGGAAGGTTTGGAAAGAGACAGAGCTACTGAGCTAAAGTAACACAAACAAAATGAAAAATCTGTGTAACAGAAATAGCCTACCTGAGAGAGAAGTGAATACAGCAAGGTGTACCAGGAAAGACAATAACCAACACGTCTGCCCTAACAGACTAGGAAGAGGTGTAGCCGATATTGCTATCCCATGAAATACCTTTGGGACCATATTGTGTTAAGTTTATGTACCACTGTGGGCCAGGGATTGTAACTCAAGGAGAGAAGGCTACCCCAACTCCTCCAGGAAACAAAAACAGTGGTGGGTGATTAAGATGAATCACTTAGTTATAGGCACCTCTCTGGAGGTGCCATTTCCCTGGGGAGGCTTGCATATATTGGTTCAGCCTTGGTTTTCCAGTGACCAACAGACAAAGAAAGGGGTTTTAATATAAAAAGGCTGGGTTTAAACTGCCTCAGGGTCTTCTGACTGATCCAGCAAATGGACAGGACCTTCTGTCCAAGGACCTCAACCCGAGCTGAAGAGACTGTGGATAGATGGGTGACCTCTGGTAAGTTTTTAGCACAGGTATAGAAACGTTTATTGTTTTGTATGTTTTCTCTGTAATGCTTTTACCTTGCGAACATAGGTGTCTGTTTAGAAAGAACTGTGTGGTAACTTGTAACTGCTGGCAAAAACACAGTTCACAGCCCTCTGAGAGAAAGCAAAGACCAGGCACTGGCCTTTATACAGTCTGGCTTGCTGGGGATATCACAGTGTCTGGCAAACGGCTGTGCAGCCTTAACACCCTGGTCAGGAGGGAGAGAGACGTGCATCTCTGCCTAAGAGAGGTGACAGCTGGGAGTTGGAAACCTTAAGTGGGTATCCCGGTGGGCCCATGGAGGAGGGGAGGATACAGGTGCAGTTACCCTGAAATTATGATAAGGGGTACAAAGAGTCTTTAGAATGGTGGGACATCAGAGCCTAGTCTAGCTTCCTGAACCAGCAACTGACAGCGCTACTGCGCAAAGATATCCAATGAACATGGGATAAAAATTTTAATAGCGTGAGAGAAAAAGAAAGAGTTAATTAAAGAGGCCCCCGTCCTGGGGTACTATGACTGCGAGCACAAAGTAAGTTGCCCACAGATTCCTCCAAGGAGTGTGTTGGCACAGTCTTCTTCCATCAAAATTGGAGACCAGAGGCTAATAGGTCACAGGTGCTAACAAAAACTGAGTGTCAAAAGTGCTCCAACAGAGGAGGCTTTGGCCTTAAACCAGGGGTGTAAAAAGCTTCACATCTTCATTTAGTTGCGTGAGCTGAAACTGGCCATAAACCACTTATTGCCATTGCCAAAAGAGGCTTTCCTCTCCCACCCCAGGGGAATATAGAGATTATTTTTTCAGCTAAAAATGTGTGATTTGCAAATTGATACAAACCGGGGAGAGGTTTGGTGATTGCAGACATACTCTAGAGCGTTTCACAAAAGTGCAGTGGAGAAAAGTTCAGAGCTAGATTTTGTACATGCCAATCTGATAAAATCTCCTCTTCAGTCTCAGGTGACGTGGACTGTGATTGCCAGAGCTATTGCTCAGGAAGAGACCTGCAGAAAGTAATTAAGGTTATTATCTTAGCACAGGGCGGCCAATCGTGGATATTCCTATTTTCTATTATCATTTTAAGGGAAAACTCTTGGTACTAGAAGGGATTTTGTTTAAAGGCACCAGAATGATGATTCCTAAGGTATTAAAGAAAAATATGTTTAAAAAGATGCATGAAGGACATTAGGGATTGAAAAATCTAAGGAGAAAGGCTTTATTTTATACTGGCCTCAAATGAAAAGCAACTTTGAGGAAACTGTCAAGGTTTATTGCCTATGCTAAAAATACAGGCTAAGTCAAAAGAAAGAGCCTATGTTGGTTGCACAGGAAAAATTGGCTCCCTGGAACAAAATAGGCATAGATTTATTTATGTTGGCTCAAAAACTATATACTTCCCCTGGATTATTATTTTCACTTCCGTGAGATAGCCTTACTAGAAGATACTGCAAGTAAACAGGTGATTGTACATATCAAATCTGGTTTTGCTAGACACAGGGGTGAAAGTAACTTAAATGACTTACCGGTACGCAGGGTGGCTGGGGTCCTGGGCAAGGTATGCGGGGACAGCTTTGGACCCCTGGAGGGGGTGGGGCCTTGGACGGAAGGGAAGGGGCTGGGGCCAAAATGCCCCAGCCAGCCTTTCAGCGCTGCCTGGCCCACACCACCCAGGGCTTTGGTGGTGATTTAAAGGGCCCATGGTTCCAGCGGCTGCTGCGGTGGCAGCTATGTTGGCTGGGAGCCCTGGGCCCTTTAAATTGCCACCAGAGCTCCAGAGTAGCAGTGGTGTTGGCTGGGAGCCCCAGGGCTCTGGCGGCAATTTAAAGGCCCTGGGGCTCTGGCTGCTGGCGCGGTAGTGGTGTCATCAGAAGGGAGCCCTGGGCCCTTTAAATCGCTGCTGGGAGCCCAGGGCCATTTTTTTGTTCAACAAAAAACTGAAAGTAAGAATGCCTTCACTGTTGGAAACTGATGACAGTCCTTGGGGACTTGCCAATGTATAGAAAGGCAGATAAGACAAAACAACCACACCAATATCATTTGGGATCCTGGGGTTTGCCACCATTTCATTAAAATGAGGCTGTGCATCTCTGTGGCAGGAGAAAATGGTCACAAGAGGTTGTGCCCCCACTCCCTCCAGTGACCGAAGGTGAGGGTGGGGTGCTTAGGATTGTGCCGTCAATACACACACAGACATAGAACTAGTCAGAAACCTGAATTTCTGTTCTGTGGGAAATATCAATATGGTGGCTGTCATCCCAGTGTTCCCCTCCCGCTGTAGTCTGTGATATTCTGGCTCTCTTTTCCTCCTCTTCATTGGGCACTAAGGTCCACCGTATATAAAGGGTCGATCAAAGTGCCTTCATTCTCCGCCATATATGACCTGGCAGGGCTTCTCCCTAGCTTAACAAGCACTCACTGCCACGGCCAGTCTCCTTTAAGTAGGTTTATTTGTCCAAACATAACAGTTCCTCAGCTCACCCTTTGTCTTAAGCTTTCATGGCCTCCCCGCCGAGGGGTGTCTGGTAATCCTGCTTTTTTGCAGCTTCCCGATCCCAGCCAGCCTTCTCACAGTCAGTTCTCATTCAGCCAGCTCAGCAATCAGACAGCTCTTCTACCTTTCCAGAACACCCGCCCAGGGGTACCTCCTCGGAAACCTGGCCCCTTGTTCCAGGGACCCATCACTGGCATTAGTGCCACTCCTCTGTGGTTCCTCTCCCCAGGCACAGCTTGCCCCAATCACTGCTCCTCTTCCTGACAGGCCTTTATAGTACCAGGTGTATCCCTGCCCCCTTTAATTGGCTCAACTGGGCCCAACTGCTCTGACACAGGGGAACTGGGCCTGATCTACTCACAAGGACCAGCTACTCTGTGACATAAACATTTTTAAAAAATTGCTTAGAATTGGAACAAACCCCCAAAATTTCAAAATGTCTTATGCAAAATGAGGGTGGGGGGCAAATGTTTGGCATAATCAAAACATTTCATTTGGATCATGTTAAATCATTTAGTTTCAGTGAGGTAAAAAACATGTCACTTTGACATTATCATTTTGATTCATTTGTTTAGACGTTAAAAATATTAAATATAATATATAAACTATTGAATTAATATAAATATCTAAACAAAATGATCACACCAAAAAATTACCATATTGAATTGAAATGAGAAAGTTAAAATGATTAATTTAAATGTTGTCCCATCAAAAACTTCATCAAAATTGACGTATTCCCATGAAACAGTTTGATTTCAACCAAACTGCATTTTTAGTAAGAAAACTGTTTTTTTAAGTAGAGTTCCAGCTCTATATATACATGTATAAAATTAAATTTAAAAAGTATGTGAAAAGAATGTTATTTAGGTTGCACTCAAGCACTTGAAAGTTTGGAAATACCAGATTAGAGATTGCTTGTGTATCCTTTGTTTTACCTCCTATGCACTGAATGAGGTAGGGATCCTGTGGTAAATTGGTATGTAATCATGTGACTGTACCATAGTGCATATGCACAACGAGGCAGAGCTAAGGTTGAATGGGCAAACTTAAATCTAGCATTTACCAACTTTCTCTGGGGGTTCCACTGGGCTCTGTCTTTGGTTCCCTTCTCTTCTCCCCCTCCCCCGCATTTTATCTCTAGGCAGTCTCATCTGCAAACACAATTTCAACTACCTTATCTATGCTGATGACTCACAGATTTACCTTTCTGTCCCAAAGCTGTCTCCTTCTGTCCAAACTAAAATATCGGCCTGTCTCTCTGACATTTCATGGATGTTAAGCTAAACATACTTAAAACAGAGCTCCAAGAGCCCCAAGTCCTCTCCCTTGCCTCCTTTCTCAGTTATAGTGGACAAGATCACCATCATGTTTGTCACTTGGGCCTGTAACCAGGGCTTCATCTTCAGTTCATGTGTGTCACAATGTCTAGCTTTTATGAGACCTTCATATTGATCTGTTGATGTTCGCTTCCAATGCCCAGGGTACCATCCTCCATAGCCCACTTGTTAAATTTTCAAACAAGCAACTTTGTGCTTTCCCCCATGCTGCCACCCCACATGCTTGGGAAGTGCTCCCTGCAAACATCTGCAAAGTTACCTCATTCTCCTCCTTCAAATCCTTCCTCAAAACTCTCCTGTGTCATGCTATCCACACAAAACTTGACAACAGTTAGGCTGCTGATGTGCAGAGACCACAGACCTCGTTGCTTTACTTGTACTCCCCTAGCCAATGACTAGGGCCCCATGGCACTATAATAATACCAGCAGAGCTAACAATAATACCAATTTTCAATTCCTTGACTTTGCATCCTAAACAATGGCCCTTGAAAGTAGTTTTTGTATGTATTTTCCTAGTGTTTTTTTAAAAAAAGAGATACTGCAAAACTGAATTCTATTACGAGCAGCATAGATGTTTGAGTTAAACAAAAACAGTATTTCTCCCATCTCTTACTTCATTTGAAGCCCGGACAGACTTGAATCTAGGAGTTTGGTAGTCCTGCTCCAGCGGATCCCATCTAATCCAAACAACCTGAGTGCATGTCTACATTGTAATCAAAGACATGATTGCAGCATGTGTAATCATACCTAAGATGGCTTTAATCTATGTATCTCAAAGAACATTAGCAATGAAGTTGCAGCAGCAGGGATGGCAACATGGGCTACCCTCTTGAGTACGTATTCAGGGTCCCAGGCAGGTTTGTGAAGATTGTGCTACTCCCCAAGCTGCCACAGCTTCACCATTATAGCTTTTCAAGCTAGCTAGATCAAACCTAGCTCGGGTATGTCTATACATGCTGCGCTCAGTGTAGACATACCCTCAGGCTCCTATTTGCTGTCTCCATGTTACCAGTCACTTTTTATGTATTATGTCTGGTTTTTCTCACTGCATGTTGCACCACTCCTACTCCATGCAGTCTCCTCATTACTCTGGTGACACATCTCCTCAGTTTCATCTCCTCTTCCAGATGTCCTCCACCTTCTGTGAACACCTTCCTCCCTGCCCTCACCTGATCTACCTTTTCTTCTCATTCTTCTGATGCTAAACCCCACCCTTTCATCAATCCTTGTACCATCTCCGTTTCTTCATCTGCCTCGTTTTCTTCCATGTCCCTGGTGAGAGTTTCCCAATCCCAGCCCACTCTTCGTGTCCAGCATATCCACATCCTGTACCCTCGTCTGACATACAGCCATCCCACTAAGCAACCTCACCCCCATTATCTTCCAGGCCCACTCCATCTCTAAGAAACTCGCCGTGATCCCTTACTGCCTTTTTTACACACTCTGATGCTGCCTCTGCAGCTTCACTCTCCCACAACAGCCTCTCTGTCTCTCACAGCCAGTCCATTGGGCCTGTCAAGAATGACAACAGTGGCTGTGTTCGTCTCTCACACTTTGTCCCCCTTCAGGCTACATTCCACCAAGCTCTTCATTCCCCTGTCCCTCCATGTCACTGTTATTTATTACTGCCCAGAATCTTCCCCAATATCAGTCCCTGATTTTGACACCTTGCTCTCCCTCTTCTTATCCATTCAGTCCCACACCCTCATCCTCAGTGACTTTAACATTCTGATTGATGTCTCTGACAGAGTGCTTGGAGCTAACAGGTGAACCTGCACTCTGATCACTCTGGCACTAATTAGCTACCCCCGAAAGGGCTGATTGGGGAATGAAGTGTAATTAGCTAAACAGGATTGCAGGCTGGGTGAGCTAAAGGATTAATTAACTCATTAGCTGAGGACTGATAAATAAGGGTACGGGAAGGAAGTACCAGGGTGGGAGGAACAGGGCTAGTTGATCCCAGAGTCCGAAACCTCTAGGAAGGGAGACCTCTTCTCCTCTTGGGCCCTGAGAAAAGGGCTTGGGATACAAAGGACATTGTAAATAGTATTGCTTCACAAAACTGTAAATATGTTGGTGGAGGGAACATAAGTAAATAGCATGGTGTGGACACCCAACCAGTGGAGTCTATTCAGGTTTCTGTGGGCATGAAGGCAGGAGAGGGCAACAATCTGTTACAATGACTCATCCAGCCCCTTAAGCTCCCACTCCCTTGCTCCCACCTACTTCTTATAGATACATAAAATCATTGATTCCAAGGACAGAAGGGACCATTGTGATAATCTAGCCTGACCTTCCATAGAACATGGGCCATAGAACTGCCCCCAAATAATTGCTAGAGCAGATTTTTTAGAAAAACATCCAACCTTGATGTAAAATTGTCAGTGATGGAGAATCCACCACAACCCTTGGTAGATTGTTCCAATGGTTAATTACCCTCACTGTCAAACATTTACACCTGATTTCCAGTCTGCATTTGTCTAGATTCAGCTTCCAGCTTTTAGACCTTGTTATATCTTTCTCTGCTAGATTGAAGATCCAATTATTAAATATTTGTTCCCCATGTAGATACTTATAGACTATGATCAGGCAGGTTTTCTAATCCTTTAATCATTCTTGTGGCTCTTCTCGAACCTTCTACAAGTTATCAACATCGTTCTTGAGTTGTGGGCACCAGAAGTGGACGCAGTAGTCCAGCAGTGGTTGTACCAATCCCATATACAGAAGTTAAATAACCTTTCTACTCTTACTCAAAATTTCCCTGCTTTTTCTCAGGATTTCATTAGCTTTTTTGGCCACAGTGTCCCAGTGGGTGTTCATGTTCAGGTGATTATCCACCACAATCCCAAACAAATTTTCAGAATCACTGCTTCCCAGGATAGAGTCTCCAATCCTGTAAGTATGGCCTATATTATTTGTTTATAGAATTAACTAGCCATATTAAAACACATATTGTTTGCTTGGACATATTTTACCAAGAGATCCAGATCATTCTGAATCAGTGACCTGTCCCCTTCATTATTTACCACTCCCCCAATTTTTGTGGCATCTGCAAACTTTTTCAGTGATAATTTTTGTTTTCTTCCAGCTCATTGATACAAATGTTAAATAGCATAGGGGCAAGAATCAATCCTTGCAGAACCCCACTGGTAACACACCAGCTTGATGACCATCCCCTTTTACAACTATATTTTGAGACCTATCAGACCATTTTTAATCCATGTTAATTTTATATGATTCCATTTTATTAATCAAAATGTTGTGTGCTACTGAGTCAAATGCCTTATAGAAGTCTAAGTATATTACATCAGCACTATTACCTTTATCAACCAAATTTATAATCTCATCAAAAAAAAGATAAAGTTCATTTGACAGGATCTGTTTTCCATAAGCCCATGTTGATTTGCATTAATTACATCCTTTAATTTTTTTATTAATCAAGTCACCTCTCTGATATCTTGCCCAGGATCAATTGCAGGCTGACAGGCCTATAAATCCTGGCTCATCCGGTTAATCCTTTTAAAAAATTGGCACATTAGCTTTCTTCCCATCTTCTAGAACTTCCTCAGTGCTTCAAGACTTATTGAAAACCAACATTACTGGTCCAACAAGCTCCTCAGCCAACTCTTAAAATTCTTGGATGCAAGTTATCTGGACTCACTGATTCAAAAATGTTTAACTTTAACAACTTCTGTATAACATCATCCAGAGATATTAATGGGATGGAAAGAATATTATCATCACCATAGGATGAGACTGTATCATATTTTTTCCAAGTACAGAACAGAAATATTTATTGAACATCTCTGCCTTTTCTGCATCATTATTGATAATTCTACCATTTCCATCTTGTAACGGACCAATATCATTGTCAGGATTCTTTTTGTTCCCTTTGCAACCCTTACCAATTTTCTACAGTTCCTAACTTTTGATTTATATTCATTACTATTAACTTCCTGTAAGGGTCCGTGTACGGGTCCCCTTGTCAGGTGAGGGGTCGCTCTTCACCTTCGGGGTGCCTGGGAACCAGGCCGCCTCACTACCGGAGGCTGAGTGGCAGTTCAGTCTTACAGTCCACGCCCTAGATCAGGGCGGGACAACAGGCAGTAGTCCTGGGCTCAGACCCTCAGGCAGGGCCGAGCAAACAAATAGTAGTTCACGGGCTCAGGCCCTCAGGCAGGGGCTGAGCAAACACCCAGCAGTTCAGGGGCTCAGGCCCTCAGGCAGGGGCTGAGCAAACACCCAGCAGTTCAGTTTATTAAAGCCCAAGCCCGGGCTCAGGGCGGGGCAGCAACACAGATACAGGGCTCAGACCCTCAGGCAGGGATGAGCAGCAGTTCAGTTTGTAAAGCCCAAGCCCGGGCTCAGGGCAGGGCAGCAACACAGATACAGGGCTCGGACCCTCAGGCAGGGGCTGAGCAAACCACAGGTAAGTCCAGGCTTCTAAGCCTGAGCGTTGGGGTGAGGGGGAGACTGCCACCCGTGAGTAGGGGGTGGCAGGGGGGATGCAGGCCCACCCACTCCACTGCGTCCCGGCCCAGGGCCCTAGCAGCGGCGTGGATGCGCTGCAGTCAGTGGGGATCCTGGCCGCAACACACTGACATAGGCTCAGTGTCGGCTACAGCCAGACTGGGGTTGGCTATCCCCGGGCCACTTCCAATCTCCCCCTCCGTTGGTACCTGTATCGTCGGGGCTTCAGCAGGGGGGTCCACCAGCATCGGCTCCTCGGGATACGGGTGCACGGGAGGGCTCGACTCCTCCTCAGGATACCGGGTTTGGGGCAGGCTCGGCCAGTCCTCCTCAGGGTACCGGGCTCGGGGCAGGCTCGGCCAGTCCTCCTCAGGGTACTGGGCTCGGGGCAGGCTCGGCCAGTCCTCCTCAGGGTACCGGGCTCGGGGCAGGCTCAGTTCAGCAGGAGCTCGGGCACCAGCGTCTGTCCTCTCCAGCGGCCGGGGCCCAACTGAGCGCTGGGCCCGGGCCTTTATACTTCCTGTCCCGCCCCTTGACTTCCGGGGGGCGGGGACAGGTGGTGGTGGCTCCGCCCACTGAGGCGGCTGTTCTGGCTCGTCCCTCTCAGGTGCGGCTGGGAGCCAGGCCGCCTCACTACACTTCCCCTTTCTTCAATTTGTTACTTTTTTTTTTAATTTATAGCTGCCTTCACTTCCCCTCTAAACCAGGTCAGTGTTTTAACCAGCACAGCCTTCTGCCCCTGTAGGATTGTGGCTTTGGGGCATTTAGTAAGGTGTTCTTAAACAATTCTCAGTTGTCATTCATGTTTTTCTGATTGAATTCTTCCTCTCTTCTTGCTTGATCTTTGACCAGCTTGACCTCATATTGACAAAGCATGGCTCCCTCTCTGACTTTGCAGTTCCTGAGCTTCCTCCCTCTGAACATCACCTCTGCTCTTAACATTTCTCACTCACCCTGTCTGCCCACCCAGTCTTTCCATGACATCTAATCATGAATATGGGCAAGGGTATAAAAGATAGGAAGGCCCAGATCATCAAATATATTTAGGTGCTTAACTCACGTTGAAATCAGTGAGAGTTAGGCTCCTAAATACCTTTGAAAATCTGGCTCAAAGAGACTTATATCTGGGCAGTGGACAGCTGATCGACATCTGTGTATCCCTTTGATTGTGCATGGGTCGCCTGTGAGGAACAAAGAGTTACAGATAACTAATCTGCACTTCTTGCTTTTTCATGCCAGACTGGTGGCTAATTAAATCTACATCACCCATGATTTACACAGAGTTGAGGCCCGTGATATCATTGATGTTAATGAAATACAGGTCAGGTGCCCATATTGATTTTGTTAGATCTATTTGATACCATCTGACTACCAAAAGGAGGCTGCCAGACAACTCTCCAATACCAAATTCTACAGGCCACTTTCCTAAGATCCCACTGAGGAATACACTAAGAAACTTCATCTTCTACTCAGGACACTCCCTAAACTAACACAGGAACAAATCAACATACCCTCAGAGCCCCAACCAGGGTCATTCTATCTACTACCCAAGATCCACAAACCTAGAAATCCTGGACGCCCCATCATCTCTGGAATTGGCACTCTCACTGAAGGACTGTCCGGTTATGTGGACTCTCTACTCAGACCCTATGCCACCAGCACTCCCAGCTATCTCCATGACACCACTGATTTCCTGAGAAAACTACAATGCATTGGTGATCTTCCATGGATGTGGAGGCTATCTACACAAACATCCCACACACAGATGGAATACAAGCTGTCAGAAACAGTATCCCTGATGATGACACAGCACAACTGGTTGCTGAGCTCTGTGACTTTATCCTCACACACAATTATGTAAAATTTGATGACAATATATACCTCCAGACCAGTGGCACCGCTATAGGCACCCGCATGGCCCCACAATATGCCAACATTTTTATGGCTGACCTGGAACAACGCTTCCTCAGCACTCGTCCACTCATGCCCCTTCTCTACCTACACTACACTGATGACATCTTCATCATCTGGACCTATGGGAAGGAGACTCTGGAAGAATTCCACCACGATTTCAACAGCTTCCACCCCACCATCAACCTTAGCCTGGACCAATCTACATGGGAGGTCCACTTCCTAGACACCACGGTACAAATAAGTGATGGTCACATTACCACCACCCTATACTGAAAACCCACTGACCACTATGCCTACCTTCATGCCTCCAGCTTCCATCCCAGACACACCACACAATCCATCGTCTACAGCCAAGCACTGAGGTACAACCGCATTTGCTCCAACCCCTCGGACAGAGACCAACACCTACAAGATCTTCACCAAGCATTCTCAAAACTATGATACCCGCACGAGGAAATAAGGAAACAAATCAACAGAGCCAGACATGTACCCAGAAGCCTCCTGCTGCAAGACAAACCCAAGAAAGAAACCAACAGAACACCACTGGCCATCACCTACAGTCCTCAGCTTAAACCTTTCCAATGCATCATCAGTGATCTACAACCCATCCTAGACAATGATCCCTCGCTTTCACAGACCTTGGGAGGCAGGCCAGTCCTCGCCCACAGACAACCCGCCAACCTGAAGCATATTCTCACCAGTAACTGCACACCGCACCATAGTAACTCTAACTCGGGAACCAATTCATGCAACAAACCTCAATACCAACTCTGCCCACATATCTACACCAGCGACACCATCACAGGACCTAACCAGATCAGCTATAACATCACCGGTTCATTCACCTGCATGTCCACCAATGTTATATACACCATCATGTGCCAGCAATGCCCCTCTGCTATGTACATCAGCCAAACTGGACAGTCCCTACATAAAAGGATAAATGGACACAAGTCAGATATTAGGAATGGCAATATACAAAAACCTGTAGGAGAACACTTCAACCTCCCTGGACACACAATAGCAGATTTAAAGGTAGCAAAAAATCTTCAGGACCAGACTTCAAAGAGAAACTGCTGAACTTCGGTTCATTTGCAAATTTGACACCATCAGCTCAGGATTAAACAAAGACTGTGAATGGCTAGCCAACTACAAAAGCAGTTTCTCCTCCCTTGGTGTTCATACCTCAACTGCTAGAAGAGGGTCTCATCCTCCCTGACTGAACTAACCTTTTTATCTCTAGACTGATTCTTGCCTGCATAGTTATACCTGCCTCGGGAAATTTCCATTACATGCATCTAACGAAGTCGGTATTCAGCCATGAAAGCTTATGCTCCAATACATCTGTTAGTCTATAAGGTGCCGCAGGACTCTTTGTTGCTTTTTACAGATCCAGACTAACATGGCTACCCCTCTGATACTTGATACCATTGATACTGTTCACCAACAGGAGTTGCTAATCCACTTGTGAGATTTGGAATAGGTGGGAGGAGCTTTTATTCATTGTCTCTGTTTTTAAGTAGAGCTCTCAGATGCTGGTAATAGGTAACTTCTCATTTTGTCCTGTGTGTGTGGTCCTGAAAGGTTTGATTGTGCACAGACTCGTCTCCTATGAGGCTGTTAGGGGAAATTGTGAGTCAGGTTTAACTGCAGTGCTATCAGCACGCTAGTGACACTTACCTGTATGTCTCCTTTTCATCAGATCCAGGCAGTAATTTCCACAGGTGTGGCTGAGGTAGGGGTCTGAATGATAACAACTATCTGAAGTCCAATCGCAGTGAGATAGATATGATGCTGTTACAAGAGGGAAGCTACTAGGGCTGAATTGACAAGGTTGTGGCTGTTCAATGTAAAGGCTGGGTATCTCTACACCTTTCCAAAGACTTTTTCATTCTTGGGGACTGTAACAGGGCTGCTGCTTCCTGAGTGGTCCCTCCTGGCCAGAGTTCCCATTGCAGTGGCCTCCCTCTGTTATCCCTCTTCAGGACCCCTTTACAACCTTTCTTATCAGATCTGCCACCCTCCATTTAAGGCTGATTTAGTGCCCCAAAACAGTTCCAAACAGTCCCACCAATAAAGTCCATCACTGCAGTCCAAAGGTCATACTTATCTCTGGTGCTTCTGCCACCCACACAGAGCTCTTTCCATGCCACAACCTGGTCTTTGCAAGGTCCCTTCTCCTAGTCATCTCTCCCTGGTGTTTAGCCTTCTGGCTCTGGCTTCCTTCTCTTGCCAGTACTTTCCTGGTTCTGAGAGAGAAGGCAGCCTATATACTGCCCTCAACCAAAGAGCTTCTCCCAACTGGCTGGAAGAGAGGCGAGCCCTGCCCCCACCCTACACTACATGGCTTCTGACCTTGGACTCTCAAAGGAACAGTATCTCAGGATTTGCCCCCACATCCAACTCCTAATTCCCCAGGACCGCTTCCTCTCTTCTGCTACCAGGCCATTTCCTGGGCCTTTTTTCATTCCAGTGCCCTGGAACAGAGTCTTCTGGCCCCCTTTACTCTTAAAGGTCCAGGATACCCCATTACATGGTCATTTTGGATCTTTGACTGCTCATCAGCAACAATCTGGACTATCAATTACCAAGCAGTGGTGGTGGCATATATCGCTTTTTCTGTCTGTGGTTAGCCATTCACTTGCAGCCTTTTCTTTCTGTTGTGGACCTTATATTCATCCATATCTTTGTCACCTCGAGATAACACTACTAAAATACTCTATTGTGGGTTGCCCTTGAAGACCACTCAGAAGCCTTCACTAGTCCAGAATACAGAATGCATATAAACTCTGTGCTCCATGAATTGCACTAACTGTCACCTGCTTCAGGGTGCAGTTCAAAGTTAGTGGTTTTGATCTAAAAAGCCCTACATGATTTGGAACCTGATGACCTGAGAGATCCCTCCTTTTCCATAGCAAACGTCAACAGCAGCACATTTGCTGACTATCTCTAAATATGCAGTCCTGAGGACTAGAGGCAGATTATCTTGAAACAAGAGTCCCCAGCTGTAGAGGTTAACAGATCCCTGAGATCATGATGCAGAGCACTGCCTGTGATCATCACAGGGGAGGTTGGGGCAGTAACCAAAGGCACAGCTACAGGATGAAGGGGAGGACATTTCCCCCTCCAGCATTTTACACAAGGCTTTTTGTACACCTCAACTTTTGGGAGGGTCCATTTCTAATATAAAGTTCTAAATCTTTGGTCCAGATGGGTGAAAGAGATTCTTGAAGTCCTTGTGGCTGTCCAGTATCTTAATGAAAGGAGGTTTTTCTGCTTCAAGTGGCCTGTGCTTGTCAAAAAGCTCTGAAGAGGGCTGGATGTTTGCAAGGGGGAAATCTGTGGAGGAGGCTGTGCTTGGGGAAAAGGTTTTTAATTGGTTTTGCTTTCTCAGATTGCTGCTCACTTTTTCTTGGTTTTGTTTATGTTGGGTTGGTTTTTTTGTTTATTCTTTGGCAAATAATGGCACCACAATCACACACCCCAATCTGTTTGTTTTATCCACCCATTGTCTTGTCATGTATCTAGATTAGAAACTCACTGGGGGCACAAACTATCTTTTTTCATTTTATATTAATGTGTACCGTGTCTAGCACATTGGGACCCTGATTTCTGATTAGGATCTCTAGGCACTGCCTCAATACAAATAATAAATGGCCTTTTTATATCCAGAAATGAAGATTTTAGACTAGTATGAAGTATGTTAAAGGAATCAAGATGATTTTAGAACTTAAAAGTGTTTTATTTTCATTTATGCAGGGCTGTAAGCCCAGTCTTGAGTACCGGCAACCATTGTGCTGTTCCCACCAACTTCTACCTTGTGGCTGTACCTCAGGCAGTGCTAGAAGGTGCAGTATGCAGTGATGAGAATATAAACACATCTTCTAAAATAAATAAAGTGTAAAATGTCCCTGCTCCCACCCACCTGTAATTTACTTTACCTCTTCCTCTCTGCTTTCCTAAATCTGAGTGCTGTGGGGGCTTTAACTGTGATACCAGAGGTGAAAGGAGAGTGTCTCCTTTCACCTTGATTCACCTGGACAGAAGCTCCCCCTGAAAGTTTGAATTCTGGTGCAAATGGCAATGGAGATTCACAGGAAAAGCATAATGAGATTCATTTACCACCTGACGTGAAGGGGACTAAGAGAAACGGGGGAAACTTCTGTTCAGGGGAAAATACTGGGAAGCAAATCTAAAGGTAAGTTCGAAAACTCTTCTCCACAGGTACCGAAACTCTAATCAGTCAGGGTGTCTCACCTACCTCCTCAAAGTGCCTCCCCCTGCCGAAACCATTAAGGGCCAAGCTGAATATATGTTCAGAGCAATTAGATTTGAACAAAACAAATTGCAGAGGTCACTGTTGTGTTAATTATTGTGCTGCTCAAGTAGAAAGAACTGGCCCCTTGCAATAGCCTTTAGCGGAGAGGTTGTTGGATAGCATGTGAGAATGATGGATTGGGTGTTGGGGGGGAAGCAAGAGAGAGGGAAGTGTCCTGGCTCTTCTAGCCCCTGTTGAGTTTGATTGGAATATGTGAGCAGGAGACTCACAAGGAATATGGCGCTGATAATCGAAAACATGACAGGGAACAGATGTTGCCTGCTTCAGTAACTCTCCTCACACATTCAGCACAATGGAAAAGGCTCAGATAATAAAATGGAGAGGATCCTGGCAAGAAATATAGTGTGCTGACACTTTTATGACCTGAGATGCTTACAAAATACAGAAACTGCGTTTTGTTTGCTTTCCGTGCGCAGCTTGATATCACATGCTCAGCTCTCTCTGCTGCCACTCGGAGTCAGGAAGGACAATATATTTTCCTTTCCAGATAGACCTAGTGATTCTAGTCAGGTGCAGAAAGCAAATAAATTACATAAGAAGATTTTTTGTATCTATTAATCAAGGGGCCTGTCATTTTCCAGGCCTTGATCCACATGAAAGAAAGTGAAGAGGGGTTGGGGGGAGGGGGCTGGGAATAAGCAAGGATATGAAACGGAGCAAAGAGAAGGTCATTGCTGGAGACACAGAAAGGGGTCTCATAAAACGATGGTCAACAGCTTACACAAACACAGAGAAAATAACTCCCTTCCTGCTCTTTCCCCTCCCTGGGAACCCTGGCTGTACAAGCCTACAGGAGAGTCTCCAATCTGGGGGAGATAGGAATCAAAATGATTCCTAAATGTTTTAGCTTTTCTTTTAAAAATGACACGTACGCTTGTTCAATTAGATGTTGAGATAAAATATTTGCCAGATGATGAAAGCAAATAGTCCTGACACCTTGTCATAGAGCTCTGCAGTGAGACATGGCACTGATGTACATCCCAAGAGGTTCAGTTTGTAAATGTGGGTTTCTTCCAGTGGCATATTGCAAGCCAAGGGAACAACCTGGCAGCATGGTTGGTTGTTAGCACATATAGAAAAGCAGATCATTTGCATGATTGTGCTGAGTGGTAATGGCTGGGGGAGAGAGATAAGATGTGTCTTGTGGTTTAGATGCAAAGCTAGGAGCATATATAGCTGGGTTCTAGTCCTGGCTGTGGAACTGACTTGCTGTGTGATCTTGGGAAAGTCTTAAACTCATTTTATTAAGAAGTTAATATTTCTTTTTCTTCATAGAGATGTTGTGAACCTAAATCAATTCATGTTTATGCATTCTTTGAGATCCTCCAAGAGAATGTAGTGGAGAAAAGAAAAGCATTTTATATTAAAAACAGAAATTACTGATAATAAAAAATGTTCCACATTAATCAGCATAACATCCCACACCGAAAACGCAGTCAGGACTGTATAAAGATCTGACGTATGGCCAACATTCATTTTAGAATAAAAAAGGGAAAACTTAATTTGATTTAGAAACTTTTACACAGAAAATTCTAGCACAAAGCTAACTCCACAGGCAGGAGTGAGGAGCTTATATCTTCTCAGAGCACTTCACCCTCAAATTTTCCTTTTCATTCATTATGCATTCCAAACTTCCTTACCATAGTCACCCCAGCAACAGGATCTGCCTGCCCATAGCTCCACATAATGATAGACAGGGATATAGGAACACAGAAGATGTTGTACTGGATTAGACCCATGGTCCATGTGGTCTCCAACAGTAACCAGGACCAAATACTTCAGAGGAAGGGGGAAGAAACCCAACATCAAGTAATCTGTCCCTGATCACAGACTCATCCTAACTCTTAGTACAGTGGAATCTCAGAGTTACGGACACTTCAGGAATGGCGGTTGTCCATAACTATGAAATGTTTGTAACTCTGTACAAAGCGGCTCGGGCTCCAGATCCAGCAGCTGCCACTCCAGGCCAGGCTCCAGCAGCAGCTGAGCTCCCTCCTCCCCTTCTAGCCAGTGGGGAGAGGCAGGGTGAAAGTGGCATAGACCCCAGGGCTGCTCCTGCTCTGCTGGCTTTGGCTGCCTTGGGCTGGCAGCCCCAGCATCTTCACCTCGTAGTGGCTGACCCGCGTGCGGGGGTGAGGTGGGGACAGACAGACCAGATGTGCCTACCTTTAAGATACGATACAGGCACAATACAGTATTTGCTTTGTTTTCTTTTGGTCTCTTCTGCTGCCTGATTGGTTACTTCCGGTTTCACATGGTGTCCGGTTGACCGGTCAGTCCATAATGCTGGCATTCATATCTTTGAGGTTCAACTGTAGTTAGGTACTGCCTTACTCCCTGAAGTATGATGATATCCCTTCCAATACATTTCTAAGCATTCACTATTATAACTCTGGATATTCTTGTTATCCCTATAAATGTCCAATTCCTCTTTGATTTTTGTTGAGTTCTTGGGCTTGGTGACTTCCTGCGGGAATGTGTTCCACAGGCTAATTATGCATTGTGCAAAAAAGTATTTCCTCTTCTCAGTTTTAAATTTGTCACCTTTTAATTTCTTTGAAAGACTCCTTGTTCTTGTGTTATGAAACAGGGACTACAGATGTTCCTAGTTTACCATCTCTATAGCAGTCATTAGTTGACATACTTTTACCATATTCTTATTTATCTCCTTTCTATGGTAAAAAATCCCTCCCTTTTCCATCTTTCTTCATATAAGAATTTTTCCATGACCCTTAATCTAGTCACCCTTCTCATAACGCCTCTAATTCTAAACTATCCTGTTTGAGATGGGGTGACCAGTACGGCAAATAGTACTCTAGATGAGACTGCACCATCAATTTAAATAAGATTATAATTTTTTTCCATATTATTCTCCATCCCAATCTTTATGTAGCCTATCCCCTTGTTTGATTTTTTTAACTGCAGCTGCACATTGAGATGACATCGTCAACTGTGCTATCCAAAGCAATGTCTTTTCTGAATTAATAAAGTTAATTTAGAACCCTGTAAGGTGTATGATCAAAGGCAGATTAAGGGCCAGAGCAAGTGGGGGGGGGCCTCCCCACCCCTTCTGCCTGCGGTTCCTCCCTCATTCCGCCCCTTCTGTCTGTGGCCCCGCCCACTGCCCCACCCCTTTCTGTCCCTCCCCAGGACCCCATCCTTGCTGCACCCAGGATCCCCCCCATTCCGCCAGCCCCACAACCCATTTGCTCCTTTCTGGCCCCCCCACTGCAGCCCCAAGACCAGAGAAGCTGGGTCCCCATGCCACAGCCCCAGGGCTGCAGCAGGGAGTGAGAGCTCCTCCAGCACCAGGGCCGCAGCAGGGATCTGGGTGCTGGGACCTCCCCTGCCACCCCCCACACTTCTGCAGGGGACCAGGGTTGGGGCACTGGGGCTTCTCCCGCCCCAACCGGCGCTTCTGCCAGAGAGTGGGGTCAGGTGTGAGGGCTTCCCCTGCCACCCCGCAGCTTCTGCTGGGATGGTGTCAGAGTGCTGGGGGCTTCTTCTTCTGGGGACGGGGTCAGGGGCTGCTGGGGGGGACTTCAGATGGGGAGGGGACTGTGGGGGCCACTGGGGGGCCTCACCCATCCTGCCGGTTGTGCCAGAGATGGGGTCAGGGACCACTGGGGGGCTTCCCCCATCCTGTGTCTTCTCATGGGATGGCATAGGGGGGTGCTGCAGGGGGTCCCCTCCATCCCGCAGCTCCTATTGGGTCCAGGGAGGGGGGCTGCTGCAGGGGTTTCCCCTGTCCCATGGCTTCTACTGGGGATGGGGTTGGGGGCACAGGGGGGCTTCCCCCATCCCGCAGCTTCTACCAGGAACAGGGACGGGGGGCACTGCAGGGGCTTCCCCCACCCAGGGGGTTCTGATGGGGAGGGGGTTGAGGGGCTGCTGGGGGGTTTCCCCCATCCAGTGACTTCTGCCAGGGACGGGGTGTGTGGGGGCTTTCCCTGCCCACTCACTGGGCCCCAGTTGGCCAGGGCCCCTGGTCCCGGACCCCATGGGCCCAGTGGCTAATCTGCCACTGTGTATGATAGTTCAGAGTTCCCCTCCAATGTGCATTATTTTGCAGTTATTAAATTGAAGTTCATCTGTCATCATCCTGCCCCATCACCTAGCTTGAATACGTCATCTCTAAAGTTCCTCACTGTCTTTTGTGGCCTTGACTAAGCCCTGGTCTACACTACAGCGTTAAATCGATGCAAGGCAGCTTACATTGACGTAACTCTGTAAGTGTCCACACTAAAATGTTGCTTCCACCAGCGTAACTCACCCACTACACTGGCTTACTAATGCCACCTCCACAAGTGGCGTAGAGTCAGTGTCGATGTAGTTAGGTCAATGCAGTGTCAGCACAGACATCGACTGTTGCTGGCTTTCAGAAGCCATCCCACAATGCCCCACACTGACAGTTCAATCAGTGCAAGTGCTCCTGGTGAGGACGCACGCCACTGACACAAGGAGCAAAGCGTAGACACGCACAAACGATGTAATTACTGTGGCGGTTGTATTCCCATGTACGTTAAGCTGACTTAATTTAGTAGTGTAGACGTGCCCTATGCCAAATAACTGGGTGTCATCAGCAAATTTTGCTCCTTTGCTGCTCATCCTCCCTTTGTAGATCATTAATAAATATATTACACAATGTTACCTTGTATGTAACCTTAAGTTATCCCACTGTTAACCTTTTGTGACGATAAAAATTGATTATAGACACATTTACAATAACACTGGCATATATTTTATTATTGTTGTTTAGTAGCATCCAAAGTGTGTTAGGAACTGTAGAGACATACAGGAACTGCCCCAAAGAGTTTAGAGTCCAAACAGACAAACCGGACAAGGGATATGGGAAAGCAATATAGTTTACAAGCAAATCTGTGATGACGGTAGTGCCTTTATCTATATAATGCATGCATTTATTATACATACGTAAGCTACCCCTATGTATCCTGGTGGTCTAAACTGCTTCCCCATTTGCTATCCTGCTGTTAAATTAAGTGGGTCTGATTCTCTTTCCATTACTCCTCTTTTACACCAGTGTCATTCCACTGAAACGAAGTTACAAAGGATGTTACTTGCATCTTGTGTTGTCGTGTACTCATGCAGAGTGAGTATAAGACTGATGTATGTGAGTGGAGAATTAAATGTGTTAGCACTTCACACTTACTCTGCACAATTGTAAACAACCACACAAAATGCGAGGGAGTGGCAAATCAGACCCAGCAAACTCTCCTCCCTCCCAGCACTTCCCTCCTTTTATTTAAGATTAATGAAGAAAAATAAGAAAAAAGGAAAGTCAAGTCTCCATGAAAGAGCACAGTGTGTTTTTCCTCTGAATCAGGCTGTAGCAATTGAAATCAATGAACTGTGTAGAAGCTTAATCTTTCTGAAACTCCAGCCTAAGTTGTGCACATAAAATTTATGGATACTTTTGCAAATATTGTTCATAACCTCTCTGAGGTTCAGTTTGGTATTTATAAATGGAGATAACATAAAATCTATCTCACAGGTAGGGGTTGTGAAGATGCAGTCATTCATTTACATTTGTGAGGTACTCAAACTCTACATTCAGTGAGCGCCACAGAAAAGCCTTTCAGTAAATATGGGTGGGGGCATGTTCAGGGCAGGGCCACCCAGAGGATTCAGGGGGCCTGGGGTAAAGCGGGGGAGCTGCTACCCTTGTACTCACCCGGCGGCGGTTCGGGTCTTCAGCAGCATTTTGGCGGCAGGGGGCCCTTCAGTCACTCTGCGTCTTTGGCAGCACTGAAGGGCCCCCCGCCGCCAAAATGCCACCGAAGACCCGGACCGCCACCGGGCCAGGGCTCGGGACCTGGGGCAAATTGCCCCACTTGCCCCCCTCTCTGGGCGGCCCTGGTTCAGGGAGGGGTTTGTTAACCAGGTAATTAGACTCTTTAGGAGTAGGAAATCTGATCAACATGAGTAGTTCATTTTTTAACTCAACAAAATAAAAGTAACAAAACCCCCAGAAGATGAGTGAGGTTTTGTAGTTTATATTCTACTAGAACCGTTAACACCTGTAAGAAATGTAAAAGCATAGCAAACCACAACATCAATCTTGCAACTGGGCCCCCCGCCCCGCTTTCATAGTACTGTCTGATATGAGCCACTAGAGTTCTAGGGTAAGACTCTGCTGTGAGGACTTTCCCACTAGGATGAAGGAGACACATTTGGACACTTTGGCTAAAATTTTCAAAAGCACCGAAGTGACTTAGATGCCACAGGCCTGGTCTACACCTAAAACTTAAGTCAATTTAGCTATATTGCTCTGGGCTGTGACATATTTAAGAGCAAAAGAAATTCTAATAGCAAAAGAAATTCAGCTAATATTTCACACCCTGTGCGACAGTGATGTTGACCTAACCCCCACTGTAGATGTAGCTAGGTCAAAGGAAGAATTCTGTAGTAAGCAGCTATACCGGTGTAGCACGGTAGTGTAGACACTTGCTACAGTGAGCTGGTAGCTAGGTTGACAGAAGAATTCTTCCATTGAGCTAGCTGTCTCTACACCGGGGCTTAGGTCAGCTTAACTACACCTCTCAGGGGTGTGAAACACCTCCAAGTGCTATAGCTAGGTCGTCCTAAGTTTTAGTATAGACCAGGCCTCGGGTATTTAGAAGCTTACATCCCACTGGAACTTAAGCTTTTAAGTGCATGAATCATATATGAAAATAGGACTTAGGCTTGGTCTACACTACACAGTTAGGTGACATAAGTTGCCTTGCCTCAACCTATTTGTGCATGTGTCTACATCCAGATTTCAGTCTGGCAAATGGAAGTGCTCCATAATCTTGAGGCAGTAAAACTACCTCCTTGAATGGTGTACAGCCATGATGGACGTACTAATGTCAATGCAGTGCAAGTGTGGACCTGTGTTGACTCTAACAGTTCTCCAGCAGCTGTCCCTCAATGCCTCATTCCCTGCGACAGTGACTACTCTGGCCACCATTGTAAACACTGGGGTCATGGAGACTGGAAGCCACCATCCCTCCCTTTAAAACCTTCCCAGGTATTTTTGAAATGCCTTTCCTGATTGCCCAGCTTGGCAAGCATACCTAGCAGCTCTCTCTTGTTATGTGCAACTGACCAGTTAACCATGCCAACTCCCTGCAGATCACTGTGGATACCTTGGAGGAGCCTGAGACAGAGAATTCTGCTGTGAACAGCAAGGAGGAGGAGGGGGCAGACATGGCAGGGGTCCAGCCATGCCACAAGTCAGGACCTGTTCAAGACTCCACCACAGTCTAGTCACTCCTGCCGACCAAGCAAGAGGAGTGCGATGAAGGAGAAGGGACCTTGGGGTAAGTGTGTGCATGCATTTTTCCTTACAATGCTTAAAATGAAAGATGGCACCCAGCCCATTGCCCTATACTTGTACCCATGGAATAGGGAACAAAATTTTAGTCTTTCATGCAACCATAATTCCTTCCCCCTCTTCACCCGTGGTGGGGCCATATGCACCATGGCTGCAGCTGGAGAGCAGTGTTCTGTAGTGGCACTCCAAAGCTGTCAATAAGCATGTCTTATTAAAAGTTTTTATGGGAAGAAAGGAAGGGAGTTTTGAAACTTATCTTTTCCTTTCTTTTATGACTATAAGTCTGATGGTACAATCCAATCCATCTGCTTTATCAGCAGTTGCTGCCTTTGCAGCCTTGATGGGTGCCCCTCCACACCTGCAGAGCGACTGACCCTGAGGAGAAGGAGAAAGAAGAGGACTAGGGAGTACTGTTCAGCTAGATCCTGAAAGCCAGTGCTGCATTGGATCAGTAGCAGCATCTTTCTGAGTTGCCAGGGGGGTGCTCAAACCCTGTGCCACCCCAGGCCTCACGCTCCAGCCCCGGAGCACCCACAGAGTGGGCACCGATGGATTGGACCATGAACAAAGGGCCTTGAGAGGCAATATGGCAGACTGTATGGAGAAGGAATGAGCAGAAAAGAGCGAGTACCATCAGGAAAAAGAGCGGGAGATGCACCAGGACATCATGGGGTTTCTCAGGCAGCAAACACAAATGCTGCAGACCCTGGTTGACCTACAGATCCAAAAATTGCAGACTCCCCATCTTTTGCAGTCCTTAGAGAACTCCATGGCAGCAGCTACCTATGCTCCCCAACATACCACATGGCATCAAGGGCCACATCTTTACCCCTAATCACTCCATGGGACAGCAAGGCAAACTACAGCTTCCTATACACTGACCTGCAAGAAATATGGTTGGTGTATATGTAGCCGCAACAGGCTACATTTGTGCACTGTGATGGACAGAAATGTCTGCTGTAAAGTTCTGTTCCATTAATCGATGTTAAAAATTATATTGTATAGCCAGTGGTTTTCTGCACATTGGTTTTCCGTACTATAACTCAAAACATTTCTATTTTTTGAAAATAATTTCATCATTATTAGTGTACAACACATATTGCAGAATGCATAGTGGGGCTCAAAGCATACAATCATAGAATCATAGAATCATAGAATCTCAGGGTTGGAAGGGACCTCAGGAGGTCATCTAGTCCAACCCCCTGCTCAAAGCAGGACCAAACCCAACTAAATCATCCCAGTCAGGGCTTTGTCAAGCCTGACCCAGGGCCGCCCAGAGGATTCTGGGGGCCCGGGGTCTTCGGCAGCGGGGGGCCCTTCCGTTCCAGGACCCGCCGCCGAAGTGCCCCGAAGACCCGCGGCGGGAGCCGCCCGCCGCCGAATTACCGCCGAAGCGGGACCCGCCGCCGAAGTGCGGCGGGGGGGATCCCCGCCGCGGGTCTTCGGGGCACTTCGGCGGCGGGTCCCAGAATGGAAGGGCCCCCCACCGCCGAAGACCGGGCTGCGCTTCGGCGGCGGGTCCCGCTTCCCCTCCGCCCCGGCCCCAGCCTCTTACCCCCGGCTCCCTCCTCACCCGGAGTCTCAGCGCCTCGCCGGAACAGCCGCAGCGTGCCTCCGGCGGGGCCTGAGCTCCATCCCGCTCCGAGCCGCGTGGGGAGGGGGCGGGGCTGGGAGCTCCACGTCGAGCGGAGGGAGCAGAGCTCATCCCGGAGCTCGCAGCCCCGCCCCCTCACCGCGGGGCTCAGGGGCTCCGCCGGAGACACGGCGCTTGATGCGCTGAGACTCCAGGAGAGGGGCGGAGGCGGGAGCCTCCGCTGTTCTCTTGGGGGCCCCTGCGGAGCCCGGGGCAAATTGCCCCCTTTGCCCCCCCTCTGGGCGGTCCTGGCCTGACCTTAAAAACCTCTAAGGAAGGAGATTCCATCACCTCCCTAGGTAACCCATTCCAGTTCTTCACCACCCTACTAGTGAAAAAGTTTTTCCTAATGTCCAACCTAAACCTCCCCCTCTGCAACTTGAGACCATTACTCCTTGTTCTGTCATCTTCTACCACTGAGAACAGTCTAGATCCATCCTCTTTGGAACCCCCTTTCAGGTAGTTGAAAGCAGCTATCAAATACCCCCTCATTCTTCTCTTCTGCAGACTAAACAATCTCAGTTCCCTCAGCCTCTCCTCATAAGTCATGTGCTCCAGCCCCCTAATCATTTTTGTTGCCCTCCGCTAGACTCTCTCCAATTTATCCACATTCTTCTTGTAGTGTGGGGCCCAAAACTGGACACAGTACTCCAAATGAGCCCTCACCAGTGCTGAATAGAGGGGAATGATCACATCCCTCGATCTGCTGGAAATGCCCCTACTTATACAACCCAAAATGCCATTAGCCTTCTTGGCAACAAGGGCACACTTGTACATGTATGACACCACAGAGCTCAGAGGTTCAGGAAAACACCATCATATTTGTAAATGGTAATCCAATGGTAATCTGCTCATTGGGAAAGAATGCCCAAGCACTGCATAATCCATATCTTCAGTAAAACACACAGTGAAGGCTATAAATGTACAGCAAGCACAACACAGTTCCTAACACTCCCAAAGCTTCAGGACCAGAGAACAGGCGAGTAGAGAACATTAGTGTGACTGACCGTTAAAGTGCTCTTTTGAAGCCTCCATCAACTGCATAGCTCCATGTTGAACTCTTGTAATGTGGTCTTTGTGTCTGGCTGTTCAAAGTCAGCAGACAGCTGCTTCACCTCTGCCCACCCCGCTGGCAGCAGATTTTCCCACTCTGCCTCACTGACAGGATGCAGGATGCAATGGGCAGCTACAACCTTTGGAATGCTTTTTTCACTGAGATCCAATCTAGTGAGCAAACACCACCAGTGCCCTTCAATCCACCAAAAGCACATTCAATAGTCATTGTGCATTTGCTGGGCTGATAGCTGAATCTTCCTTTGGTGCTGTCAAGGTGGCCAGTGTATGGCTTCATGAGCCAGGGGAGCAAGATCCCCCAGAGTCACTATTGGCATTTCAGTTTGGCGTCTCCAATGGTAATCTGCTCGTTGGGAAAGAATGCCCATGCTTGCAACTTTCTGAACAGTCCTGTGTTCTTAAGATGTGAGAGTCATGCACCTTCCCTGACCAGCCCACATGAATATCAGTGAAGTGTCCCTCGTGCTCCAAAAATGCTTGCATAACCATAGAAAAGCAGCCTTTTCTGTAGATGGACTCTGTAGCAAAGCAATATGCTGCTGAAGTAGGGATGTGCATGCCATCTGTTGCCCCTCTGCAGTTCAAGAACCTCATTGCTGCAAATCTATGGACTATGTCCTGCACAGTGCCCAGAGTCACTGTCCTGTGCAGGAAGAGATGATTAATGGTCCTACACACTTGCATGATGATGCCCCCACCGTGGATTTACCAACTCCAAAATGATTGCCCACTGACCAGTAGCAGTCCAGCACTGCAAGCCACTCACTTCCCCAGTGATGTCATTCAGCTGTCTGTGTGCTCAAAGGCTGAAGGGAGCTCAGCACACAGATCTAGGAATGTGGCCTTTCACAGCCAAAAGTTTGAATTCTTTTTTATATGACCCTCAGCAAGCTGTCCTCCAAGAAATTATCATATTCCCCCTTGTTGCAGTTCTTCATGTAGGTCTGCAAAAAAAAAAAAAAAAAAGAATCATGCATCCCATATTTGCGGTGTTGATGAGACTAGGGCAGAGCGTTGTGGGCTCCAAGCTTCTGTTAGAGAAGATAGGCAGTGAAAAGTGATGTGCAGGTTTGTGTGATTTTTTTTTTAAAGTCCAAAAATTATGGGATACGGATGGTGTTCTGAGATAGAGAAAGTTGCCTGATACAAACTTGACCCCTAGGTCCCGGAGATACCTGAGTAAGTCATTTCTATCCTGTGAAATGTTGCAAAAAGTTCCTAAAAGGCATTGCATTAGATGGTGGCATGTGGCACATTGGGATAACTGCCTGTGGTGCATTTTGCATTGACACAAGTACTCCTGCTGAGTATCACAGTGCTGGCACAAGCCGCCAAGTATGTACACACCTGAGTGTTATACAAACTTTAATGGCTGTGCACCAACATAACTTGCGTTGACCCAAGTTTGTAATGTAGACATGGCCTTAGGCTCCTAGACCACTTAAGAACTTCTGAAACTTTTACCCTTAGTTTTAGCACTGGCTGATTCATTTTTTTGTTTTTCCTCCTGGTATCTCAGACTGAGTCCTCAATGTACTGGATGGGAGGGAAGAGTGAATGAAGACCTGTTTAACAAAATGTATTGATGAGGGAGTAGGGAAGCCAGGACAGCAGTTCAGATTAGGAAAGAATGAGAGAACTAACAAGACATGTGCCCAGTATTCCCTCAGATGCTTTGTTTGTATGTTATATCTCCTTCCCATATCCTTATCTGTCTTGCCAATTCAGAGTGTAAGTTCTTCAGGGCAGGGACTACATGTCCTGTAAGTTCTATGAGGTACCTTGCACATTTTGGGGTGTTGGATATAAAAACAAACTTGGGAAATACAACCTAGATGGACCTACTATAAGGTGGGTGCATAACGGGTTGAAAACCATTCCAAGAGAGTAATTATTAGAGGTTCACAGTCAAGCTGGAAGGCTTAGGTGCTGGAACTAAGGGTGCTGCCATACCCACTGGCTTGAAGTGGTTTCCATTATATATAGGGTTTACAGTTTGGTTCAATGCCTCTGAGCACCCCCACTATAAAAATTACTCCTGCATCCCTGCTGGAAGTGCATATTGAGTGGGGTCCCACAGGGATCAGTTCTGGGTCTGGATCTCTTCAATATCTTCATCAATGATTTAGCTAATGGCATAGAGAGTTCACTTATCAAGTTTGCAGATGATACCAAGCTGGGAGAGGTAGCAAGAGCTTTGGAGGATAGGATTAAAATTCAAAATGATTTGGACAAACTGGAGAAATGCTCTGAACTACACAATGAAATTCAATAAGGACAAATGCAAAGTACTCCACTTAGGAAGGAACAGTCAATTGTACACATACAAAATGGGAAATGACTGCCTAGGAAGGAGTACTGCAGAAAGGGATCGGGGGGTCATAGTGGATCACAAGCAAAATATGAGTCAACTGTGCAACGCTGCTGCAAAAAAAGCAAACATCATTCTGAGATGTATTAGCAGGAGTGTTGTTAGCAAGACACAAGAAGTAATTCTTCTGCTCTACTTTGCACTGATTAGGCCTCAGATGGAGTATTGTGACCAGTTCTGGGCGCCACATCTCAGGAAAGATGTGGACAAATTGGAGAAAGTCCAGAGAAGAGCAACAAAAATGATTAAAGGTCTAGAAAACATGGCCTATGAGGAAAGATTGAAAACCTGGGTTTGTTTAGTGTGGAGTAGAGGAGACTGAGAGGGGACATAACAGTTTTCAAGTACATATAAGATTGTTACAGGGAGGAGGGAGATAAATTGTTCTCATTAACTTCTGAGGATAGGACAAGAACCAATGGACTTAAATTGCAGCAAGGGTAGTTTAGGTTGGACATTAGGAAAAACTTCCTAACTGTCAGGGTCATTAAGCACTGGAATAAATTGCCTAGGGAGGTTGTGGAATCTCCATCATTGGGGATTTTTAAGAGCAGGTTAGACAAACACCTGTCAGGAATGGTCCAAATAATACTTAGCCCTGTCTCGAGTGCAGGGGACTGGACTAGATGACCTCTTGAGGTCCCTTCCAATCCTACAATTCTATGATTCCCTCTGGCAGGGCCATCTTCCTCTCATCCCTCCTCTTATTGGCTTAGTCAGCCTTCCATCTCCCAGGGTTTGTCCAATCACAAGGGTCAGCACACACACTCTTTATCGGCGAGGGAAACACACTGCAGTCTTCCACATCTCTCATCTACCTGGAAAGAATATTTTCCTCCTTTTTCATCTGCCCCATTGACCCAGGTTACATTGACATTATTCCAGAGAGAAATAAACCAATGTTAGTCAATTTTATTATTAAAGACAAAACAGTACAATACAGAAAGGAAATAATTAATACTACAGCAATTCAATCTTGAGAGCAATCTTGTGAGCATTCAATTTCGTTCCAAACATATGTATTCAAAACTGTCTGTATATATACTATGGTTGTTTAAAAGTCAGAGAACATTCTATATGTTAAGACTTAACCCACAAATCAACTTTTTGTCATGTTTTCCTGTATCAACCTGTTCCTTTCCTATCTTTGTTTTTGGATATCACACTGCAGGCTCCAAGGGGCCATGAAAGCACTCACTACCTGTACCAGGACACAGTACTAATATCTTGTCTCTTATTGCTTTTCTATTTGCCTGTGCCAAGATATGAGTTCAGCTTTGAAAAATTTTATGGGAGATGTACCCTAGTATGAGCAGAACAACATTCTGGGGAAAGCATAAATATGTCAGTTAACATAACTACCCCATATTCATATACTATATAATGTATACAATATTAATGCCCATTGACATTAATGTTGTGTGTGTAATACATATTACACTACACTAACAGATACAAGCTGTGTGGGTAGCCGTAGCTGGTGCAGCTGGGGTGCTACAGCAAAACCCTGGGGAGATCCAGGACTGGGATAGTTGGGAGTTCCGTGGGTTCAGATTGAAAGGCATCAGTAAAGCTGTAGGGTGTCTAAGCTAGAGTAGCAGGAGGGTCTACAAGCCATGATTGAAATACTGTAATATTTGCTTATACAAATCAAAAGATTTATTGGGAGTCCACAAGTAACAACTCCAGCACACTGGACTTAACTTCCTGCATCTCCCCCAATTAGATACAACAATATAACATCAAAACAAGACAACAACTTAGCACTAAGATAATGGTACAGCATCACTTCAAGGAGTTCTGCCTCTCCTTGCTAGCACTCACTTTCCTTTCTTGACAGGTAAGACAGAAGGGTACCCAGTCCTTAATATCTGCAGCCACGCCCAGCCAAAAAACCCTGTTGGATACCCAGGTCAGCTCTTTTCATACCTTAGGTGGCCTGTTGCTTTGTTATCATGTAGACACTCCAGTACTATTCTCTGTAAGCTTGCTGACAAAGCAATGCTGTTACCCTCCTGCACCAGCAAGTTGGTGTTATATTTCATGGCGTACAAACAAAGACGTTAGATAAAACATAAAATACTCTTGCTGGAAGGTTGCAACATAACAGTACTTTATTTCTTAGAATTCAAAATGATAACACATAGGAATCCAAAACCAGAAAGAGACAAAGCAGGCTTCTCCATAAAATAGAGTCGCAACTCATCCACCTTACTCTAGGCTGTCTGTCTGCAGATTGTCTCTGATCGCACACTTCTCTACAGAAACCCCTGACTGCAAGCAGGACCAGAAAAGCTCTTGAGAATTTAAAGTGATGGATCAGAAGTTTAATACTGTTTTCTTTACACCTCAGTTGGTAGCTGGATCAATAGATAGTTGTTCCTGAACTATGCTGAACCTCCCTCGTCTGGGTCTCCTTCAGGAAGTCTGTTGGTACACCAGAAATAACTCAGAGCTCTTAGACTGTTCTTGCCAGATGATGTCACAAAACTAGTCTGAAACTATTCTCACTGCCATCATCCAGCAGAGAACATCTGCATCCAGATTTTCCTTTCCAGGTATATGGTGAATTTAGACAGTTGTGAATTCATCTCCACAGGTGTCCTTTGGGTTGTGCTTTGTAAGGAGCCACTGCAAGGCATTATGGTCTAAGGTACATTGTGAGCCCTCTACAATAGCCGTACACTTCATTTCTGTAGCCAAATACTTGGTTTCCCTCTCCATTTAATTTACAACCCCCAAAAGCCACCAGTCTGTGCCTACCAAGTTTATCAATTTGTTCCAGAGAAAATCTGACAGCAGCCTTTGAGGCATCAAAGGTTACCACAAGTGAACAAGGTGGATCTGGGAATGTATACCCGGCATGGTTTAGAAGTCCTTCTTTCAGTGACTTAAATGCTTTTTGGTGTGCTAAGTTGCTCTTAGTTAGTTAGTATAATTGCACTGTCCACTCTGAAATTTTATACAAATCTCCTATAAAATCTACATAGGCCCACAAACTGCTGTACCCCCTCCAGCTTTGTAGAAATCTTCCAGTCCTTTATAATGTTCTGTTTCACGGGCTGGGGTTCAAATCCATCCTCACAAACTGTATGTCCGAGGAAGGGGGTGCAACTCCTTGCAAACTGACATTTGTTTCCTGCAAATTTAAACTCTGACTCCTTGAAAAGCTTTAGAATCCTTTCCACTCCTACCAGATGTTCCACCCATGTCTATGGAAACAAATGAAGTCATCTGAGTACATGAGCATATCTTCAGTTCTCAAAACATGGGTTAGATCATTCACTACCCTCTGAACCATCCCTAGGGCATTCATGAGTCCAAAAGGAATCTCAGAGTTGAAACAACAGAAAGGGTGTCAAAAAGGCCGTTTTTCCTTGATCTTCAGGTGCTGCTTTAATCTGAGGGTATCTGAATACAAAATCAGAACTAGAAAAATATTTTGCTCCTGACATTTTATCCATGGTGTCTGCTATGTGGGGAAGTGTGTAGCTATCTTTAACGGTCTGTGAATTAAGGGTATGTCTACACTGCAATGAAAGACCCGTGTCATGGCTACGAATGACCCAGGTCAGCTGATTTGGGCTAACAGATCTAGGGCAGTGGGGCTATAAAATTGCAGTTTATATATGTGGGTTAGGGCTGGAACCGAGCTCTGAGACCCTAAAAAGCAGGAAGGTTTTTGGAGTCCAGGCTCCAACCTGAGCCCAACCATCTACACTTCAATTTTGTAACCCCACTGCCTGAGCTCTGAGAGCCCAAATCAGCTGACCTGGGCTATGAGACTTGGTATCACAGTGTAGACATACCCTTAGTCTCCTGTAGTCAATGCATATCCTCTAGTCTCCATGGGGGTTTTTTACAGTTACAGTTGGGAATGCCTAAAGTGATGTAGACTGCTCAGTCAGGCTATCTTCCAGCAAGCGGTTTAACTTCTTGTTCACTGTGACATGAATCCAGTGTGGGGACTGCCTCACATGAACACTCTCTGGCTTAAGCACGATTCAGTATTGTGCTCAGGCATATCTCCCAAGGTCTTCACTATTCCTGGAGAATACACTAGCATATCCTAAGAGCAGTTCTTCTAATTGCTTCCTTTCGATGCTTCTGTCAAGTCAACCCCTAGCACTTTTACTGTTTGGGGCTTCACAGCTTTTGACCTCTGCCCCTGTGAGAGGCTTTCAGACACCAGCTACATTGGATACTATCCTCGTGGTCTGTTTTTTCACTAGCTGCACTTTTGGATCAATCACATTAATTGCTTTAACTCAGAACGCATCCTTTGGTCCAGCTCAAAACAGAGTTCTGCTGAGCAGTATTCCTGACTGGATACAGGTAGCTTCAAACACTCCTGCAGGTTCACTACAACAGACCTGTATCCTTAGGGATATTATTGCATGATGACCTGGCTTCACCACAACTTTATTCTGAGACACCACAGGGAGCAGTTCCTCTCTGTCACCTTGTAGGCATGGCAGAGGCACTTATAAGCCCCCAAGAGTTGCCCCCCAGGATCCACACTTCCTCCTACCCATATCCAGTAGGGAGTAGCTGAATATTGCTCAGGGACAAGTTTATCTGATTAACACCCCAGGAGTTCTTGGGATTCCTTGGAATGAAATTGCTCCTAGTACAGCAGCACTAAAAATATTGGTCAATGCAACAAAAGACTGTTCAGTATGCAGAGACCCCGTGTTCAATGGAAGCTGGATTTCTCCTGTTACTTGCAGGGGCTGATGATTAATAGCCACAAATTTAATCCCTGCATGACATTGTGGTTTTTTTTCAGCTTTGAGGGCTCACCAGGGATCAGACTTATTTGAGATCCGGGGTGCAATATCATTGTGATTTTTCAGCCATCAGTGTCTCCAAGGCACCTAGGGTACAGCTACATTGCAAAAAAAACAAAAACCCTCCACAGCAGTGAATCTAAGAGCCCACAACTGACTTGGGCTTGTGAGGCTCATGGTACAGGGCTAAAAAGCAGTGTAGATGTTCCCACTTGAGCTGGAGCCTGGGCTCTGAAACCCAGTGAGGGGTTGGGTTATGAAGCAAGTTATGACGTTCCCCTTTTAAACTGTTTATAAACTGACTTTTCACATGGGATTCTGTCATAGCTTGCCATGGGGCACAGACCCTCTCTGCCCTGGCAGCTCCAGATTCTGTGCAGGAGTTTGTGCTTCACTTGAGCCACTTCTCTGCCAGGGTGGTGCAGAGAAAGCCCTATCTAACAGTATCCTCAATCCATACAAATAGCTATGCAGGGGTTCCCCTCCCTGCCCCCTCCTGGCTGGCCATTCCTTCCAGTATTTCAAAAGGGCCAATCTCCCCTCATAGTGGTTGTATAAAGGTTTGCATAGCTGTCCATAAGAACCATGAACTACACTGGGAAGCTGCTGGTAAAATGCTCTGGCATCACCTCCCAAAAACACTGCTAGGTATTGTGCTCTTTTCTCATCAGTCTGCTCGTTGACAGAGAGCAACAGCTCAAAGTATGTCAACTATTCACAGTCTCATCTGCATGACCAGCAAACTTCTGCTCAGGCAAAAGTGCTTTTGCCATCTTGAAGCTGCTGCCACCAGTTGTAATACTCACAGAATCACAGAGATTTTATTGAAACACTGCAATTACCAACTCTGGCACACACAGGCAGGACTTAGAATTTCCTACAACCCTCCTCTCCCAGGTCTCCACTCCATTTGATACAACAACAATATAATATCAAAGCAAGACAACAACTCAACACTAAGAAAAAGATACAGTACCACCTAGAGGGGCTGTCTACACTAATCATCACAATACGTTGGTAGAGCTCTAGGTGTTGAAGCTTGTTCAATGGAGGGGGTGATACAGGACTAGAGTAATAAAGAATTAAAAGAGGGTAATATAAGTAATACCAATCAACATGGGTTTATGGAAAACAGATCCTGTCAAATTAACTTGATATCTTTGTTTGATGAGATTACAAGTTTGTTCGATAAAGTAATACTGTTGATGTAATATACTTAGTCTTCTGAAAGGCATTTGACCTTGTATCACATGACATTTTGATTGAAAACCTAGAATGATATAAAATTAACATCATCATCATCTTCTTCTTCTTCTTATTCACTCCCTGTGGAGCATAAGGCGCCAACCACTCTCCTCCATTCATTTTGTTCTTGAGCGAGACAGCAGAGTTCATCCCACTTCATTCCCATACCTTTCATTTCCTCTTCAATAGTCCTTCACCACATCCCCAATGGTCTACCTCTCCTCCTTCTTCCTTGTGGTGTCCATCGTATGGCAATACAAGGGTGTCTATCAGCATCCATTCTCAACACATGCCCCAGCCACCTCCATCTTCGTTGTTTAGCTTCATCCACTATATTGTTGATGCCCGTTAATCGGCTCACTTCAACATTGGTGATACGCTGCGGCCAATGTATGTTAAGAATTCGCCTAAGACACCCGAAGCCGACTTTCTATCTTCTTGTTGGTTCTCCATGTTTCCGCCGCATAGAGCAACACAGAGCGGACGTTCGACCTATAGATCTCTACCTTGGTTTTCATTTGCAAGATGGTTGACCTCCAAATATTCTGAAGTCTATAGAATGCATTTGCTGCAAGACCGATTCTGGTAGATATCTCCTTCTGAATATTGCCATCATGATTAACATGGCACATATTAAATGGATTAAAACCTGGGTAATTCACAGGTCTCAAAAAGTAATTGTAAACAGGGAATCATCACTAAATGGATGTGTTTCTATTATCCCACAGGGATAATGTCTTAGCCCTGTGTTATTTAGCATTTTTTATCAGTGACCTGGAAGAACACAAAATCAGCACTGATAAAATTTGCACATGAGACAAAAATTGGAGGCGTGGTAAATAATGATGAAGGCAGAATACTTATTCAGAACCATCTGGATCATTCGGGAACCGGCAAATAATATTCATTTTAATATGGTAATATGTAAATATATATGTACATCTAGGAAAATAGAAGTAGGCCATGCTTATGGGATATGGGACTCTATCCTGGAAAGCAGTGACTCTGAAAAAGAACTGGGGGTTGTGGCAGATATTCAGCTGAACATGAGGTCACGGTGTGACAATATGGCTAAAAAAGCTAATGTGATCCTAGGATGCATAAACAGGGGAATCTTGAGTAGGAGTAGAGAACTTATTTTACCTCTGTATTTGGCACTAGTGTGACCATTGCTGCAATACCGTGTCCGGTTTTGGTGTCCACAATTCAGAAGGAGGGTTGATAAATTGGAGAGGGTTCAGAGAAGAGCCAGGACAATGATTAAAAGGTTAGAAAACTTGCCTTACAGTGAGAGACGTATAGAGCTCAATCTATCTATCTTAACAAAGAGAAGGTTAAGGGGTGATTTGTTTATAGTCTATAAGTACCTACATGGGGAACAAATATTTAATAATGGGCTCTTCAATCTAGCAAAGAAAGGTCTGACACAATCCAGTAGCTGAAGATTGAAGTTAGACAAATTCAGGCTGGAAATAAGGTGTAAATTTTTAACGGTGAGAATAATTAACCATTGCAGCAATTTACCAAGGATTATGGTGGATTTTCCATCACTGACAAGTTTTAAATCAAGATTGGGCGATTTTCTAAAAAAAAATATGTACTAGGAATTTATGTGGGGAAGTTCTATGGCCTGTGTTGTACATGAGTTCAGTCTAGATCACAATGGTCCCTTCTGGTCTTGGAATATATGAAACCTATGAGTTGCCATACAGGCTCCATACAGGCTGCTGATGCAGCTCCTTATGCATCTCCCCCGCATTATGAGAGGACCACCTAGATTTTCTCAGAATGCACATTATTGTTAGGCAGTGTAGTATATGTGGATGCACAAACTTGGTTGGCTTATGGTTGTGTTGTGATAACAGCTGTTGTATAGAAACAGCTCAGCCATGTTTGTTATATTTGTGTAAATTCAAGTGTTACAAACTGGCAACAAAAGTATTCTTGTAGTGTTCTAATGCTGCCCACTTTTTAAAGAAAACAAAATACGTTCACATCATTTTACCTCAAATATATCAAGTGAGTAATTGATGTGTCCAAGCATCCATTAATAATATGGTCTGTAGCAACTCTGAGTTATGAACACCAGTTCTTAAACCAGCCACTTTATCTCCTTCAGATGCCTTGGAATTAGGGAAATGGCTTTTTTTGCAGGGGGGTAGGACGTAAATGTTATGATTTCATTTTTCCTTTGCAGGGAAAAAAAAATCTGTGTTACTCTTGGAAAGACAAGGGAGGGAATCTGAGGTGTCACGCAGCTAGCTGCCAGAAACATATATGAAGGCAGCCCAGTTGGCAAAGAGCAAATGATTGGTCCTGCCTGTCAGCTCCATGTGTTTCCTGGTCTTTATTCTCTGTAGTGTTACCACATGTCACAGAATAAGTAACAAAGCATTAACCGTAATTGCAGGCTTCCCACCAAAATAAAAACACAGAAAACAGCTCTGCAATTTAATATTTGTAACAAATTATGAAAAGATGACTCAGTGCTCCTGAATAACTGCCGAAATTCACCAGCTTAACTCATTAAGGCTTCTGTTCTGGGGGGGAGGGGGGAAGAAAGCCAGGACTGAGGCCATTTAGATGATGTCATGTGGTAGACAGCACTTAAAAGCCATATGGGGAATATAGGATGGAAGTTTTCTCTCCTGATTCTGCCTCCCACAAAAGGGTCCAGAGATTATTCCTCAGATCCTATGTGACTAGAGCTGCAGAGCTATTGTACCACGGGGCAACACATATATTCTCCATATTTCAATATATATGAAAAACCTTGGCGCGTACACATGATGGAGTCTCTGGGCTGTTGTCTGGTGGATTCTCTCAAAGACAGACTGCATGATTTTCCAAAAGAATATGCAGTTTCTGGAAAAATCAGAATTTTCAAAAAGAAAATTTTGATTTTGCCAACAATTTTCAATTTTCCATCATACAAGGGCCTGTGACCCAGTTACTCTAACCCTGCCTGGATTTCCAGTTGCTATTGGTCTAAGCTAGTCTGGCTTTTAAACTTACTGGAGATGGGCTGAGGAGGAGGCAGGGTCCATATCTAGATCCAGATGAGGTTCCGGATGGGAGTTTGATAATGTAAAAATCTTCTAAGCTGTTCATGGGAGATTTCAGCTGCAGCAGAATCTAAGCCAGAAAACAGGCCTCTTCTAACTTGGAACCAAAGCTACAGTGCAGGGATTTGAACCCCATTCCTCCAGAGACTAATTGAAGGTTATACTTTCGGATGCCTGTCTAAAACTCCCACCTCCAAAAAAGAAAGAAAAACAAGGGTGTACAAGGCATGAGGTTCAATTGTTTATTCCCCACATCTGCCTGGGTTCTTAGTGTCACTATCCCCACTATTATTAATATGATTTACCTCATTCTGGGTGAGAGTCAGCCATGATTTTTTTTTAATTTAAAATAAAACAAAAACAATGGAATTAAATCATGTTGTCAATAAATATATTTTGTCTCATTAAAACTTATACTTTATTTTAATCAAACCTCTCAAAATTGACTCTGCAGAGTGACTGTTCTAGATAAAATACAGTAGATCGTGACAGGAATGGATTTCTGCAAATAAAAGCAAAATGGCTTTAAAATGAGGGGGAAAGGGTGTTTTATTTTAATTTGTCTGGTTTGCTAATGCTCTGAGATCTGTCAGAATAAAAATGCTGTATAAAGCATAAACATGATCTATGATGCAGTACAATGTTTGTAATATGCTTCTAAAGTTATGTAATGCGGAGAACAGAAATGCAATTAAACCAGAGATGAAAGGAAGTTCTGCATTCAGCAGAGCATGCTTTCTCATCCCTTAAATGATGCAGCATGATGGAAACCAATTACTGTGGAGATGACTAGTTCCAATCCTTGCATGATGTATTGACATGGGAGGGGTTGATCTGATAGATGCATTTTTTAAAAAAATCTATTTTTAAATCCCTTTGGGGAATTATGACATTTTCCATTTTGTTTTTAAGAAAAGGAAGTTGCTCTCCTCCCTACATGTTCTCAGGTCAGTTTAGTCAACATGAGGTCATTTGAAAGTTATTTTGTATTTTATACTAAATTATTCCAAGTGCTTGAAAAGTAAAAAATCATTTTTGTTTGTGTGTAGGTAGGTAGATAGACAGGTCCTCAAAATTGGGTGTCTAAAGTAACAATGACACACCAGAGAAAACTCCAGGGTTTGTGCTATAACACAAAACCCCCTTTTTTCTGGTATCAGTTGTGTCAACAATTAATTTCACTCAAGTCCTACCATTCTATCTATTTTTTTACACTGCACCTTACCTGCTGCTTACTTTCAGTAATTCCTTTGTAACAGATACCACTCGTGGTGAGCAGGACCAAACCTAGGGCCCCTGGAGCTTAGTGCATGAGCCTCTACCGTATGAGCTAAAAACCAATTAGCTGGTAGCTAAGGCTGTAGAGGAGACTCATGTAACTGTTTCTAAGTGGTCTCAGTGCCACTAGATGGGCCAGAACACCACATCCAGGAGGTGTGTGGGTGACACCTGCATGCGCCATTCAGAGCCATATTATTATTATTTATTTGTTTGTTTCTGATAGCTCACACAATGTGCTAGGTTGGAACTTTCCAAGCATAGCATTGTATTTTATCATGTGCCCATATAATATCAGATGTCAGATGTATCTGCTCCCTTCTAGACTTATCATCCATCCATCCACAAAGTATGATATCAACACTGATCTTCAAATTCCCCTTGAGAAAAGTACACACAGTATGCACATAATGTATGTCGTAGTATAGAATAATGCATCATGGCACACTATAAGATTGACTTTGTGATTCTGACAATATTATTATGCCATGTAATTGTACACCATGCAAACTGTTTTGAAAGACTCAAATGACACATATGCACCTAATTTGCATTGACTTCCCAAAGAGCTAACAATATAATTGTAGGGCTGGTCAAATTTTTTTTTGTCTAAATTGTTACTTGATGGAAAATTGGGTTTTTGACTAAATAAACTACTTTGGGTTTTTTGACCAAAAAAACCCAAACACCTGAAAACTTTTATGGCCAAAATCCCAACATTTTCTGTCCAAAACTGAACATTTTTGGCTGAAAACCAAAAATTTCCATTCTGACATGCCACTGCGGTGCCCTTTTTCCCCTTTGGTCCTGGCTCCCCAACCAGACTAGATTTCCCATGATGGGACTCCCATTATGTAGCACAGGAACAAGGAAGACAGTGAGCGATACACCATGGGAATTGTAGACCAGCCAGGAGCCCAGCTCATCCAGGGGAGAGAACCCCTTTGTTATCCATCACCTAGGCAATAGAGGGGTCAGCACAGTCTGATTCTGAGAAAGTGGATCCTCTAGCCTGCAGGGCTAGATATGCTGGTATCCTGATGTAAGTGAAAAACACAGCTTAGTCAAAGATTGGAACTTGCTAAAATAAAGTTGTAGCCACTGGAAAGCATGTGTTGTTTTGTTTCATTTTGTTTGTAACTCTACCTGTCTCTTTTTCTCTTATTTAGTATGACTTAAATCTCTATTCTTTATTAATAAACATATTCTTCATTTTCCTATAAGCCATCTCAGTGTGGTTATATTGAAGCAAAAAGTGAGTCCTCAGCTAACCTAACAGGCTAGTATGTGAACTGTCTCACTGAAGGCAGCAAATTTCATAATTTCTGAGTGTCCAGTGAGAAGGACTGGACACTGCAGAGAGCCACCTCTGGGGAACTCATTAAAGTCAACCCCAATTTCATAGCTACAGAGTCAAGGGAGAATTTATACTTCACTAGAGTCCACAGAGCATTGCTCCAGTGATATCAGAGTTGTGACATACAGATGACTGCAAGTAGAGCTGGTTAAAAACTTTCAATTTAAACCTTTTTGAGGACAAAAAATGAGTTTTCATCTAAAATAATAGTTTTGCAGAAAGTGACCATGTTGCTCAAAACTGTTCCCATTTTCATCTGAAAATCAAAAAACTGGAAACCAAATTTCCAGCCAATATTTTTTTTCATAGCAGAAAGTTTAATTTTTATCATTTCTAGCAGAAAATGGTTGGTTGCCAGGCTTTTTTTTTTTTGCTGGAAAGTCAAAGTTTTCTGACACCCTCTTCCCACCATTTCCCAACCAGCCCTAATTGCAAGTTCCAGATTTTTAAAACCTGGGCTTCCTTCTGTGTTTACAATTTAAGAGCACAAGTTTGAATCCAGAATTATGTGCAAGTGCAAAGTAGGTCATTTTAATATCCAAGGGCACAATCCGGTAGTTGTATGTCTAAATGAGCTCATTTACAAAACTGCAGGTGTAAAGAGGGAGTCCTGATTAAGGACCCCTTCAAAATCAAGGCCCAAGTTGGCTTACCCATAGTTACAGTGTTTCCCTCACAATTAACATTTTGGGGTCAGTTGTCTATTTTGATCCACTCCTGCAGGGCTTTGGAGCTGTGCTCCGGCTCCGCTCTAGCTCCAGGCAAAAACCTGCAGCTCCACTGCTCCGGAGCTGCTCCGGGCTCCAGCTCCGGGCTCTGCTCCAAAGCCCTGCACTCCTGTATATTTCTGAAAAGGAGACTATGTGAGAGGTGTTCTGAGCTGAAATGCTTCACTGAGAGTCTGATGTTTCCTCTTTCCAGCATGACTTTCACATTTCTGCTATGGATGCAGAAAAAACCTTGGACAGTCAATTTTATCAAGGTTCTTGTCCCTGTGAGAGAAAACATTGTAGCTAGCAGATCTTTGAAACTGATGAACGTTAGTGGGGAGGCACATGGTCATCTCTGAGGAGATCAGACCTGAGAATCTTAGAGGAAGAAAGCTTTCCTTTTATCACTCAGTTGGCATCCTTTTCTGCTGTCTTAGCCCTCACGCCATGAATTCACAATAAAATATAAGAGCCTTCCTGTTAAATAAACTTGTATATATATGATCTTCATCTTCTTATCTATGCAGCTTTTTCTTACTCAGTCCAGGTCCCTACATGATCAACTGTGGTTAAAGCAGCAGGGACGTGCTATGTAAAGTATAATCTACAGAATGTATCCACAAGAATAAGGCAAAAAGACATTTCTGTGACAGAGATTATTGCTTTCCAAAACCAGAGCTTGTAGCTGGACCCAGCTCAGACACACCATGCTCCATGCAACATCCTAACCCAGACGCGTAGGCTCGGGAAGCAACATATCCCAAAGCCAAAGCCAATCCTGGAAGCTAAAGATACCTTCCCCTAGAGACAAGGTGGAGGAGGTAGTATCTTTTGTTCGACAACTTTTGTTGTTGTCTCTCTTTTGGTGAGAGAGACAATTTTTCAAGCTTACACAGAGCTCTTCTTCTGGTCTGGGAAAGGTATTCTGAGCAACACAGCTAAATGCAAGATGGAACAGATTGTTTAGCATAAGTAGTTAGCACATATTCTAAGGGACTGCTCAAGGCAGAGTGGCCCATTAAGATCTATGCAATCATAGGGGGGGAAAGGGAGGTTAGTGGGTTACAGATTGCTGTAATAAATCATAATTCCAGTGTCTCTGTTCAGCCCACGATTTTTAGTGTCTAACAAAGTTATGAATTTAGCTCCCAGGCTTGTCTTTTGAAAGTGTTGCTCAGGTTTCCTGTGAGGCTGAGAACTGATAGGTCAGACATAGAGTGATTGCTTTGTGAAAAGTGTTCACCCACAGGCAATAGGGTGTTTTTGTCTTTTATCATTTTCCCATGTGAGTTCATTTGAGAGCATAATGATTGTCTCATTTCACCCAGATAGGTGTTTTGGGGGCATTCAGAATCTAAACTGCCTAGCCCAAGCTTCTTTTTATAGTCCAGTTAAATTTTGAAATGTATTCTTTGCAAAGTAAACCCAGACAAAATTCCTCTCCCCTCCTGCTGTGTAGACACTCTAGTGTCTTCCTCATCCTCTGGTCAATTTGCTTTTTTTATTGGCCTAATCACTTTGTTTACCTTAGATGTAAATGTACCTCTGTTGTCTTCTGGCCTTAGACTCTAGGAATTAACTTTGCAGTTAACCTCATTTTCCATAATGAGCTGAATCAGAATTCTGAATTTGAATGCCTCAGAATTTTAGATCATTTTTAGCCAATCTCTACCTAATATCATCTGGAAATTTTCCCATTTTACAGAGACAACTCTGCTCACTTATCACATTTTCTGTCTTTTTTTTCCTCCATTTATTTAAAAATAGGGACCTTAGCATAACAACAGAATCATCTACTCCTGGGATTCATCTAGCCCTGCTACTTATTCCTTACCTGAAATCACAGTCTCCACAGTAGGGCTTAAATTCTCACAGAGTATTTCCTGGAGCTCCGGAGCTCAGGGTTCAGCCCCACAAGGCACACCAGAGCTTGGGGCTTCAGCCCTGCGGGTGCCCTGGAGCTCAGGGTTTCAGCCCTGTGGAGCAAGCCAGGGCTCAGGGCTGAATCCCCAAGGGAGGTGCGGGGGCTTGGAGCTGAAGCCCCGTGGGAGGTATTGGGGCTTCTGTGGGTTTGAAAATATTTACCAGAGCTCTGCTCAGGATGGCTCTGGTTGAATTTAAGCCTGCTCCACACATCTACTAGTGACGTGATAAACATAAACAAGAGTTCTGACATCAGTGAGGGATGACAACAAAGAGGCTGTTTTCTTCAGAATACCCCTAGAAACATAAAAATGAGAGAAATAAGAAAACACAGGATGCCATATGGGCTGAGCAGTGCCACCCTTACCCAAAGCATATTATTATTGTTAAATAACTACATTGTGGTAACACCTATAGGCCAACCGGGCTGAGGCCCTATTGTGCTAGGCACTGTACAAAGCCAGAGAAAATGACAGTCCCCTGTCCCAAAGAGCTAATAGCCTAAATGCCAGTGACATTTTTGTCTAAAGAACTGTCAGAATTCAGAATTGTCTCCACATACAGTAGAATGCTTTTCATGAAGCATCAATGGGTCTTCAGAGTCTCGATTCAGCAAGGTATTCAAGTATATGCCTTGCTTTAATCACATAAGTAGTCCAGGGACTTCACTGAACTACTTGAGTGCTTTAAGTAAGGCAGGTGCTTAAGTACTTTGCTGAATCAGAACCTAGAACATGACATTTCTGAGCTCATTCTCATTACTTCCTCCAGAATAGTCTTAGGACCAATTACATAATTAAGTCACCTCTTTATATCTATGCTATGCTTTGTCAAACATATAAAAAACATAAAATCAAATGGCATAAAGGACACTTCACAGGCTACAAGAACAGATTAACTCCAGTAGCAGTTCCACAGTCTGCCAAATTAAGTGTAATGGAATTATTTTATGGAAAGAACATTCACAAAAATCGAAGCAAAATCTAAATTTTTGTAAAATTTAAATTTTGTAAAATCAAATATGTCCATGAAATACATTCAAAATGGGCCTTCACACTTTCCCATTCTTGCATGTATTTTGCCACATTGGAAGCCAGGGTGGAAGTGTTCTCTTCTTCCTTCTCAACCCTAGGTTTTCTCAATACTTAGATTAATATTTTGCTTTAGTTCTTTTGAAAACTTTTTAAAGTTAATTTAGTGCTGATGAAAGATGTCAGATTGCCAACCCTGTGGACTGAAGATCAATGTTTGTTATTCCCAGGGGAAGTACAGCACAGGTGGTGGCATTGCAGGTTTCCCCATATGCCTCCCACTAATGGCAGTGAAAAGGAAATACTTTTTCACACAATGTGTGATTAAACTGTGGAAATCACTGCTACAGGAAGTAGCTAAGGCTAAGCACTTAGCAAGATTCAAAAAGGGATTGGACATTTACATAGATATCAAGAATACCCAGCGTTATCATAAGTTTTTATATATTGCGTGGAAGGAATATTTAAACCACATGCTTCAGGGTTTAAGCTAATCTCTTTTAGAGATAAGGATGAGACTTTATGTTGGGGGCAGATTACCTTACATCTTCTTCTGAAGCATCTAGTTCTGGCCACTATGAGAGACAGTACACTAGATTGACCTCAGTTTGATCCAGAATGTCAATTCCTATGTTCCTATGATCTTCATTCTGACATAGAAGGACCATCTCTATGGCTAAGAAGAGAATTCACTTCACAAGAATTTTTCCGTCTTTGCCCTCTCTGCTGAGACAACCAATAAATAATAATTCATATATAATGATTTTCATCCATGGATCTCAAAGCACTTTACAAAGGTGGGAAAGTAATGTTATTGCCATCTTATCAATAGGGAAACTGAGTTCCCAAGAGCTGAAGTGACTTTTGCTCAAGGTCACACGGGAAAAGAACCCATGTCTCCTTCCTGACTCTGACAATTATTTTTTCTTTTAAAACATAACTTCCCAGCCACTCTGAAAGAAGCAGATAATTTCTAGTATGTTGCATAGGAAGCATCTCTGCCCACTGAATGCTGGCATTCAGCCTGCTGCTTCTCTCTAATCAGGATCTGGCTTCTTGCATTGGGATTGCAGTGGGTTCTACTTTGAAATGAGATGCTTGAGAATGGTTGACACCTGCAGTGCTTTTGCTCTCGGGAAAATTTGTTAACCTTCAAGAAAAGTCTGGGAGAAGGGGGATTCTTAAGTTTTACAAGACAGTGAAGTTCTCTTTGGTTCCTTTAAAAAGCATTAGCAAAGGTCAGATTAACAAGTCAACAGAGAAACTAGATATGAGCAAGACTCCCAAAGTTGATGCAGAAAAGAAAAAAGGTGGGTGGGGACTGGGTGTGAGGGAGAAAGGCCCACAACACAACATTGGCTCTGATCCTTTCCCCCTTGTCAGGCCTGGGGCACTTGATAAGGTGAAGGGAAATTGTAAAATTAGACCTGGCAACCTACACAGAGAGGCCCAGTTCAAGGCCCTTGGCCTGAGGCAAGCTGAGAAAGTTGAGGAATTGTGGGGGAAAGGGGACTTGGCAGCCTAACTTCCTGTGGCTGTATCCAAGGCTAATTAGTTTTCAGTGTTCTGTGTGTGTTTGAATGGAAATGAGCCAGCACTGAGAGGCACGGGGTGAGGAAATCAAAAACACATGGGCTGAAAAAGAAGAAAAAACCTGCCCTTTTTAGCTACATTTTCTTTTTCAGGAGGGGATCTCATCATTTCGTTTCATGAGCACTAAATCACCAAGGCTCCCCTGTCTATCACATCTCACATCTGCTGCAGAACTCATTAAACATCAAAAGGCTGCCCTATCAGTTCTGCTTAGTTAGAAGTCTGAGTTACTAGAATTCTAACCAGGGAAGATTTTGTATGTTTTTAATAATAGCTTAAGGAACTTCTTAGCACCCCATAAATTACTTAATGCAACAAACTCTTCCTGTGGACCAGCAAATGTTTTACAGAGAAGTTGAATGCTGCCTTAACATGGTTGTGGTCAGTCCACAGTTACATACAGACCAGATTAAGTGAAACTTTAATCCATATTTCAATTTCTGATTTGTTTTCTTGTACATCATCTTCAAAATCCCTACGGTTGGTTGTTATTCCTATGCCTGGCTAACTCTTAGTTTTACTTTTCTATAGATATGTAATAATTTTGTAACTTGAATTTCTATAGCACTTTTCACCCTGAGGGATCCCAGCGTGATTTACAAACAGTAAAAAACCCTTTATTCACCATTGAAATGTAGCCACTTCTATCATACCATCATACTATTGCATATGCCACACAACCAGAGTCCATGACAAAAATGTATATACGTGAAGCATAACAAATGAGGCAAAGGCTCCTGTGGGTGTTAAATGATTGCTATTAAAAATACCATTATAGCTGTTAAAAATCTACTGTACAGACCAAGTATGATTTTCAAATGCTCATTACTTAGGCAAAGCAAATCCAATTTTCACCAGAACACTCAAAGACTATTCTACTCAGTGAGGGCTATTTCCTTGCTTAATTTCAACTTTCCACAGCTGCTTTTGCATTGGAGCTGTTAAAAATGGTTGCAAGAATTCTTTCTATGTACTAGAAAAGTGTATTTTTCACTTTCTTTCTTACTCGAAAATGACTGAACTGCTTTTGCTCATACTTTCTGAAAAAAACTGACCTCTGAATAGACTTGAAAATATCAACTAGGTGAGAATTTCTGAAATTACAAGCATTTCAAACAAGGGGTTAGAATGAAAACAGTTATGCAACCTTAACTATAGTAGTGACTCCCACTACATTGATCACTATTAACAATGTCATACGAGACTGTAACTATGATTGCAGCTTTCTCTTTTCACAAATGAGGTGGAAGAGATACAGATGGTTAGACTCTAAAACTCAGCAGCAGCTCCTGATTGAGAGGGATAGCTCAGTGGCTTGAGCATTAGCCTACTAAACCCAAAATTGTGAGTTCAATCCTTGAGGAGGGGACCCTTAGGGATCTGGGGCAAAATTGGTACTTGGTCCTACTAGTGAAGGCAGGGGGCTGGACTTGATGACCTTTAGGGTCCTCTCCAGTTCTATGAGACAGGTATATCTCAATATTTGTATGAGGGAGGGCTGCAGGTCAGGATCAAAAACCAAACAAGTTTGAGAAATTATCAACGAAGTATGGTCAAAATAATAGAAAAAAGACACATATAAGCATTTCTCTTTACTTTTTCTGGTCCTTCTGCAAGGAAGATGGAAGGATATATTGTGTAAGAGTCTTCCTTCTAAAAATATTTTAAAATCTTTTCAGAAATCTGAAATGTAAAAGTTATTAAAAGTAAAGCAAAATAAATGCAAAGTGGATAGCACTAGCCACACCAAGGTTTGTATAATTTAGCTGTTTGTGGACTTAGTGGCTAGCAGAGAGCCCTAAAATATTCATTTATCCACATGCGATGTATTCAGTAGTTAGCCAGCACTTATATAAGGGCAGATGAGGCAACATGGTACAGCAGACAGGCCTCTAGACTAGTAGTTAGGAGACAATGAGGCCCTAACCTGCATGACCTCTGGGCGCTAATACAATACAATATTTAATCATTATCATCATCATCAATCTCCTTTAGCTCAAGTGATAAAGATCTGTGCTTTTGACGCGGTATTCCCTGGATTAGCTAACATGGTGTCTGTATGTTTTACGGCCACAGTCTGTTATTAAGTGCTCCCCAGCTGAGATCTGAACAGCTGTGGATCTGTCATGACCATTAACCTTAGACGTTTGGGATGACTAGGAGCTGTAGTGACCATGTTTGTACTGTATGTGTATTCACACAGCAGGGATGGTACATCCAAACTGAGCATTTGTTGGTAACAGTATGAAACATGGGATGGATTATTTAGAGGCAGCCTTTTCTTTGGTTGCTCCAAAGTGCTAGTCAGGAAGTTGGAGAGATGATCCTAGGACAATACATACCCTAGATTCCTTTGCATCCATATTCCAGAATCATTTGACCTCTCTGGATGATAATAAAACCAAAAGATACCTGGGAAGGTACCATTACTGGGGCAGGCCTTATCAAAGAGGTGGGTTTTGCATTTAGACTTGAACATGGTCAAGTTCGGACTCCACCCACTGTCCTCTGGTAAGGTGTTCAACAGCTGGAATTCTCCCTTGGAAATATTCTTCCCCTGCACTCAAGACTCTACTTTGAGCTGTTGCAGATGTGTATTCCACTCAGGTGTGTGTGCGTCCAGTGCACCAAAGCTGGAGAACTTTGCTTAGCAGTACCTGTCAGGGCGGCACTTGTGCCCTCTGGCCCTCTTAGCTCCTCCCATAACTACATAAGGGTGGTGGTGCCCAGACTCCACTCAGTTCCTTCTCACCACCTGCAGCTTGAGTTGGAGTGTTCATTGTAGTGTTCAGCTCACCTTTGTTATCACAGTGTTTATATGGTTTAGTTTATAAATAGCGAGCTCGTTTAGTAGTACCTTCAGTGTAAGTTTAGTGTGGTGTAGTTTAAAATTAGAGTTTAGCCTGAGGTAATGCCTTCTCCAGGTTTCAAATGTTGTCCATTGTGTGGAGTTGCTATATCTGCTAGTGACCTGTAGATTCTATGTGTATTGTGCCTTGGGAAGGGCACATTAAGGAAAGGCGCTCTGTTTGCAAGTCCTTTAAGAAGAGAATGCAGGTGGTGAAGAACTTTTGTTTGAAGCAGCACCTAATGAAGCAGGCCATGAGGCCAGCTTTGGGTCTGAGGACCACCACAGATCGTCAGGTGCCAAAGCTGGTACTGACTGGGGCTTGGATTCTTCACTCAGCAGGAAGAGGGATCATTCCTTTTCCTCTGGTCTCCCAAAGAAAAGAACTCACAAAATGGACCGGGGGACTCCAGAGTCTGAAGAGATTTCTCCTCCCTGTCTAGGGAGAGTGCAGACCGGCACTGTGAGTCTTCTGGTATACGGGATAGATTGGGGCTGTCAACCTTCTCGCCTGTTCTGAGGCCTAATCAATTAGACTCCATACCATTGACTGCAGTACCACCCAAGGGATGTCTGTGGAATCTGGGACTGATGACAGTGATATCGGCACCGACAGTCTCCGCACTGCTGACATATCAGGAGCAGTGAACTTGTTGTGCCTGTCTGTTCCTAATTCACCACTGATTTAAGAGCATTTGACTGTGGTGACCTCGTCTTTACTATTGTCAGCACCCCCTGCTCTGGTGGCAGACTTCTTGGTGTTGACACTGTGGTCTGCAATGCCTCATACCCAAGGCCCAGCGTTTCAATCAGTTTAATGTTCTGTACCAAGGGCACTGCCAGCATGGTGCTATCTTCGGTACTGACAACAATTCCAGCACAGTCTATATTTGCAGGTCCAGTACCAACTTTGTCTTCTGCACCGATGCCAGCTTCAGTGCTGTTTGTAATGTTATCTTCAACTGTTCCACCATTGGTCCAGGCTTGTTGGACTGTGGATGATGAGTCCATTTGTTAGCTCCGCCTGCCGTGCCTCCTCCATTACTACTGGTCTACTTGGAAGGATCTTCAGGATCAAATGCTGAGATGTCTCCCTCTCCTTCGCTGTACTGCTCTCTGAGGTTTTTGAAGCCACCTGGGGATCGCCATCAGTTCCAGGATAGCCACTGCTCCTGCAGAAGGGAAAAAGTTTCCTGGCCTAGCTCCTGCTAGGTACCTGTACTGACAGTGGCCTCCATGGAATCCCTAGAAGGCTCCTCAAATGGTGATGTTCCAATTGTCCACTCGTTCCATGGTTAGATCACCTGTTCCTCTGGTAGTTGGTCCAGCTGGGCCACCTGTGCTACAGACACAGACTTGGGGGGTGGGCGGGGCTCCCTTTGATCTGATGCAATCTGAACCCTTGATACAGTCAGATGTGTTACCGCAAGAGATTCTGGTGGTTCCACTTCCCTCTTCTTCCTCTTCACCAGACAATGATACAGAGCCTTAGGCTTCGTCTCCTGTACCAGAGGATTTTAAATCATATCAAGACCTTGTGAGAGGAATGGTATAATCACTGGGTATTCAAGCTGAATTTGTTCAGGAGAACACCATAAGTTAGTGGATATTCTTCAATCCTCATCTCTCAGGAGAGTCATTCTCCCTATGAATGAAGTGATATTGGAGCTTGCCAAATCTCTATGGAATACCCCCGCCCAGGGGTGGCTCCAGGCACCAGCACGCCAAGCGCTTGCTTGGGGCGGCAAGCCACTGGGGGCGCTCTGCCAGTTGCTGCAAGGGCGGCAGGCAGGCTGCCTTCGGCGGCTTGCCTGCGGAGGGTCCGCTGGTCCCGCGGCTTCGGTGCACCTCCCACAGGCACGCTGCCGAAGGCAGCCTGCCTGCTGTGCTTGGGGTGGCAAAATGCCTAGAGCCACCCCTGCCCCCGCCTCTAAAATTCCCACAGCTAAGCATACTGACAAGAAATATTTTTCCTCACATCCACTCCACTCCCTAATTTCCTGGTTGTGGGGGGCAACAAATGAAAGGATACGGCAGGGCAGGTATAAATCTACACCTAAAGGCTAAGAGTCTACAAGGTTAGATTTGATGGGGAGGAAATCCTGCTCATTGCAAATCCACATTACCAGCCAGCAAGCATTGTTAGCTAAACATGACTTTATATATTGGGACATCATGTCCACATTTATGGGAATGTTACCAGAATCCTTCAGGGAAGAGTTTAAGGCATTTATTGCAGAGGCCTCTCTAGTGGGCAAGATGTCTTTATGGTCAGCTCTAGATGTGGTGGATGCTTCATCCAGCCTTATGGTGTGATGTGGAAGAAAGCCTGGTAGTTACAGAACTCTGTCATAGCTCCTGAGCTTCTACAGACCATAGAGTACTTCCCATTTGATGGTAAGGTTTGTTTTCTGAGAAAACTGATGAGACAGTCCTTTTAAGGACTCCCATACTACCTTACAATCTTGGGGGGTGGGAGGGGTTACACAAGGCCTCAATAACACATCATTTTGGGGGTCAGCCACAACAAGAGCAATATTGCCTCCAGCAATAGTTCCATCAGCTGTCTTATCCTGCTAGGTAGCAGGACTTCCCTAGAAAAGGACATAGATCACAGAGGAGAAAATCTTCTCAGTCTAGTTTTAGCCAACCAGCCTGTCCTCCTCCACCCTTGGGCAGGCAGCCTATTGGACTCTCATGTCAAGAGCAGCATAATGGTTATTAATGTTTCCGCTTGTCACCTCAATTCTGGGACAGGCTGGGTCACTTCTACAGTCTTGGGAAGCTAGAACAATGGGCAGATGGGTCCTAAGCACTGTGGGATTGGGTTATGCCACACACTCCCTCTCTATCCCTCTATTCCACCTCCTTTCCCCATCCCTTTTCAGTGACCACTCTCATGAGTCAGTGCTTTTTCAGCAGGTCCAGACTTTCTATGCTTTTGGAGTTATAGAGTTGGTTTTGCATCATCATTGGGGAAAATAATTCTACTCCTGGTACTCCCTGATCCCCAAGTTTAAGGGAGGGAGATGAGACCTAATCTCCATCTCTGCAGTTTCAACAGGCATATCAGTTACATGAGTTTCTGCATGGTTACCCTGGCTACAATTCTTCCTGCATTGAATCACAACTTGTTTACATCTCTCAATCTTCAGGATGTCTATTTACATGTGGCACTTTTAACAGGTCACAGGAAGTTCCTGAGATTCCTGATCACAGGTCAGCACTCTGACTGTATGGTTCTCCCCTTTGGCCTGTCATTAGCCCCACCTGTCTTTACTAAATGCACGATGCTAGTAGCAGCCTATCTCAGAAGAAAGGGAATTCATGTCTTCCCATGCTATAAGACTGGCTACAGAGAGGCAGATCTGAGGAACAAGTTCTAAGTCATGTCCAGTTCACACTGGACCTCTTGATTCGACTGGGGCTGGTTCTGAACAAAGCAAAATTGACTTTGAATCCAACTCGAAAAATTTAGTTAATTGGGGCCATAGTAGACTATAAATTTGAGGGCTTTTCTCCCACATGAGCAATTACAGACAATTTGATGCCTTTGTCTAGACCTCCAACCATTCCTGAAGTTATTAGCCATATGGCCACATGCACTTATGTGGTTCAGCAAGTTAGACTGAGTTTTTGTTCTCTTCAGTCATGGTTGTTGAAGCTGGTCTATCACCTGAACTGCCAGTCTTTGGGCAGTCTTGTCCGAGTGCCTCCAGAGATACTGGACTCTCTACAGCGGTGGACAGATCAGAACAATGGTTGTGACAGTGTTCCCTTTGCTTGTCCACCAACGAACATGGTAGTCACCGATGCCTCTGCAATAGGTTGGGGAGTGCATCTAGGGATATTAAAAGTTTAGGGTTTGTGACTGTTGCATAAAGCATCATGTCACATCAATGTACTGAAACTTCAAGTCATTTACAAATGCATACCATTTGTATGTATGTCTTCTGGGATTAAATCAGCGGAACAGTGGTTCACATCCTCACCATCAATACCACCGCAGCGTTGTATGTGAACAAGCAGGGAGAAGCCCACTCCAACTAGCTTTGTCAGGAAGCAATAACATTTTGGCATTTTTGCATCAAGAAAGATATCATGCCCACAGTAGCACAGTTAAAAGCAGTTGGCTCTCCAAACCAGTTGGCCAACTATCTCAGCAGGATTTTGTTACCAGATTTGCCCATTACTTTGGGGTATGCTCATTTATTCGGGTTACTCTTCTGGGAGGGGGGTGTAATTCTATCAATGTACTGCTTGTGTCACTTGTGTTTTCATATGGAGCTCTACTTCTCCCTTGTGCAAGTCCCCTCCCAATGGAGCTATCCTGCAGGACCTAGGTTCCCTAGGGCTGGGTTCCTCCAGCCCTGGAACTGGATGAACACACACACATACATTAACAGAGCAAGTGTGAGCAGATCGGGTCAATCAGCACTTTCAAGCTGACCCTTATATGTCTCTGGACTCACTGGGCTGGAGGAAGCAGCACTTTCAAGCTGTCACCCTTATATGCCCCTGGGCTCCATGGACTGGATCTATCCCCACTCTAATATCACAATTGTACTGGCAGTAACCTACTTGATGAGCAAACCCCACAGTATTTTGGGCACTGCAGGGATCTTTAGTTTAGGTAAAAGAAGTGTTGCTGCAGAGTATATGGAGGAAGCTAAGAACACAAAGTAAAGTTCAGCAAGAGAGAGAGAAGGAACCAGCTTAACCACACAAGTTATTTATTGAATAATAGTGATCACTACACAAGGAGGGCTAAACCAACGTAACATACATAATTAAAGATTAATACCTAAGGTAGAGAGGAAAACAGAAAGAGAGAAAGAAAGGGATCTCACCGCTCCCTGAAGCTTGAAGTGGTCGGGGTTCCCAGGTGATGGTGATAGTTCAAGGTCCTGAGGGCAGGAGACAGGCAGAGCCCACAGCACAATCAGTCAGGAGATGGAGTCCCAGTGGAACTGATGCAGGGCTTGGGTCTATGCATCAGAACACTTACCGGAGGGTGAGTTGGGATTTTTGTAGAGAAAATACAATGGTTCAAGGGAGAACACTAGATTTGTTTATAGGCAAACTGATGACTCAAGGGTTTTCTTTAGACTAGACAATAGAAGCTGATCACTCTTGGCTATGGGTGGTGTTTTCTTCCAGGGAGCTCACAATGCAACTAGGCTGCTTCAGTATTTTGGATATCAATCAAGGATTCATTACTAGAATTGGTCTGATAACTGCTGAGCTGTGTGTGGGCAGGCATAGTTTATTAACATCTGGAGCAGAGATTCCCATGATGCAGTGCTTCCCTGCTTTTCCTGTCCCAGAGTTCAGTGTGGTTCTCTGTTCTCCATTCTGTATGCTAATTCCTGTCCAATCTTTCATGCAGATGAGGCTAGGGGAGTTGTCTCTGTTCTTCATTCTGTATGCTAATGGGGATGTATTAATCTTGTCACCCTTGTCAGGAGTGGTCTAGGTGTGTCTCCCACCTGCCCTTCATTGCTCTCTGCAAGTCTTTTCTCTGATGGGTTTTGGTTTAAGCAGAGGCTGGTGGTGGGGGGGTGTCTTTCATGAGTCAGACAGGCTGGATACTGCACCCTGGTTCCCCAAGAACACAAAGCTGACTGGTATCAATTTTCTCAGACAACCATGATTGACCTAAAGAACAGCATTGTGAGATCGATTTTCAGGGAATGGGATATCCTGTGCTCAGTCCAGGGTCTTTAACTGATGCCTTCCATCTGAACTGGGGTGAGGTCTTAATGTACGCCTTTCCCCCCTCCCTCTCATCTCTCAGGTTATCATCAAACTGAAACTGGACCATGCCAGACTGATACTTATTGTGCTGGTCTAGCTGAGACAATGCTGGTTCTCTGACCTTCTCAGTCTGTCTGCTTGACTTCCAAAATCTCTTCCTCTCCTTCCTGACCTGCTTCAGCATCATGGCCAGGTTGTTCATCCATTGCTGACCAATCTACACTTCATGTCATGAATGGTACATGGCTAAATGAGGAAGAAGAGCAATGCTTGGAAGCAGTTCAGAAGATCATACTTAGTAGTAGAAAACCATACATTAGGTCAACTTAATTGGCCAAGCGGAAGCAATTTTTGGTTTGGCCAATATCTAAGGTAATTCAACCCATGCCAGCTCACATTCAGGACATTTTGGACTACCTGTTATATTTGAAAGCCCCAGGTTTAGCTCTTAGCTCACTGAGGGTTCACCTGGTGGTGATCTCAGAGTTCCATCCTCCATTCTAAAGGAAGTTGATTTTCTTGATCTCAGTGGTAGTGAGATTTCTGAACAGGGCTGTCCTTACCACGAGGCGAACTGAGGCAGCCACCTCAGATGCCAGACTGTGAGGGGGTGCCACTAGGACCCAGAGTGTAGAAAATTGTGTCTGCTGCTGGTGCATATGTATTCTTTCTGCTCTAGATGCACAGAGATGGTGGAGTGCTGTGCTGGAGGAAGGAGGGCACATGAGACATAACTGGCAGGCAGGAAAAAAGGTGAAAGGGAATAACAGAAAGCTGCAGGAGCTGCAGGGAGAGAAAGGACGAGGAGCCTCTCATGTACCTCTCTAGCACCCCCAGGAGCCTGGACTGATTAACACCAGCTTCTCAGGGAGCTTCCTGTTTCCTGCTGCTTCCCTGAACCCAGTTGAGGAGAACTGGCAGTCAACTGAAGTAGTAGGAGCCAGTTAGGCCCTTAAGACGCTGATATCTTCCCTCACTCAGGCCCTGCTACCAGCCTGCTTATTTGTCCCCTTCAACTGAGTGTTGAGAGCCACTATAGCTGGCACAAAACAGCAGTCATGAGTGAAAGAGGAAAATGCCCCTCTGGGGCAGCATTCAGAAAAAGAAAGAAAGCTTTTCTATCTAAGCAGGAAAGAGCTCTCCTGAGATACATAGAAACAAATGTTCACGGTAAGCCTTCCGGCCCCAGTGAGGATGTGAGTAGTGAGGAGATGCTTGATCTTCCAGTTAATCAGAGTGCAGGTAACCTGGCAGCTACTGCAGCATCCATATCTCCATCTCAAATGGATGTAACCATGCACATTCCTGAAGAAAAGTGAAGATCAGAGAAGAGTGTGATGGAGGTGCAAGAAACAGCTGCTGCTGAGTTTAGTTCTTTAAGTCTAGATGATCCAGGACTGTGGACCCACTTGAGCAGTAGCCTGAGGGACTTCCTTGTACTGCATGGGTCACAGCAAGTGAAAAACTTCATGTTCCCAAAAGACAATGAAAATCGAAGTTTCCATCCAACACATTACTGGCGTGAAATCCCCAATGGTGACAAAGTAGAGAGGCCATGGCTCAAGAACGCAGAATGCTGCATACTGTTTTTGTTGCAAACTCTTCCAGTCTAATGTTTCAGCCACGTTGGGTTCTTCTGGAACAAAGGACTGGAAAAATCTGGCTAAATATCGGACATGCCATGAGAAGGCAGCAAATCACCAGAGAGCATTCCATAGGTGGAAAGAGCTTGAGATGAGACTAAGGTTAAAGGGGCAAAAATCTGTCAGGGGATTGGTCCTGCTTTGAGCAGGGGGTTGGACTAGATGACCTTCTGAGGTCCCTTCCAAACCTGATATTCTATGATTCTATGTTAAAGGCCATCATAGATGATCAGCATCAAGAGAAGATTGCATCAGAGTCTCTTTACTGGCAAAATGTTCTGAAAAGGCTCGTTGCCATTGTGAGAATGCTTGCTACCCAAAACCTAGCTCTGCGTGGTGCTTCAGATCAGCTGTATGTGCAAAACAATGGAAACTTCCTTAAAATTGTGGAGCTGATGGCTGAGGTTGATGCTGGAGCATCTAAGAAGAGTCACCATGAAAGAAATGTACACACACCTCTACCTTGGAAAAACAATTCAAAATGAGATCAAGGAGTTACTGGCAACAAAAGTCAAATAGAAGATTGTGACAGATCTGAAGTCAGCAAGATATTACTCTGTTATTCTGGACTGCACACCTGACATCAACCATACAGAACAAATTACTTTAATGGTGCGTTTTGTAACAACAACAGAACTTAGTGAAAATGTCCCTGCAATGGTGACTGTCAGAACATTTTCTAGAATTTATTGACATTGATGATACTACAGGAGCTGGTATGACAAATGTGCTTCTTAAAAAAACTGGAAGATACAGGAATTGTGATAGCTGACATGAGAGGTCGGAGCTACAATAATGGTGTCAACATGAGAGGAAAGAACAGAGGGGTGCAGACACGAATCCGAGAGTTAAACCCTCGAGCTTTTTTTGTCCCATGAAGTTCTCATTCATTGAACTTGGTGGTCAGTGATGCAGCATCAGCTTCTAGTGAGGCTGCTGAATTTTTTATTGTAATTCAAAGCATCTATGTATTTTTCTCTGCATCAACTCATCGATGGCAAATTTTGAAGCAACATCTGGGTACATCCTCTCTGACACTGAAACCACTGAGTACCACACGATGGGAAAGTTGAGTGGCGTCAATAAAGCCTATCAAACACCAAATTGGGAAGATAGATGATGCCATAGTTGCCATTATAGAGAATAATGCTATGACAGGAACTGTTTGTGGGAGAACAGTGGCAGAGGGAAATGGAATCACCAGAAACATACATAATTTCAAATTTCTGTGTGGCTTAGTGTTGTGGCATGGCATACTGTTTGAAATAAATGTTGTAAGCAAGAGACTCCAAGGTGTTGACCTTTATATATCTGGAGCAATGGAACAACTGGACAAAGCAAAGTCATACCTACAGTCTTACCGGTCAGATGAGGGATTTCAAAACATTCTGAAGAGTGCACAGAAATTGGCAGAGGAACTTCACACTGAAGCTATGTTCACACCCATTCAAGAATACAAGAGTCACCAAAGAAGAAGACATTTTGATTATGAGGCACGGGATAATCCCATAAGAGACCCGCAAACAACAATTCAAAGTTGAATTCTTTAACCAGGTGCTAGATTGTGCAATACAGTCAGTTGAAGAATGTTTCATGCAGCTCAAGGAACACAGCAATATATTTGGGATGTTGTATGATATTCCAAAACTCCTCACTATACCCGAAGAAGACCTACACCAGCCATGCAGGGCACTAGAGACAGTGTTGGCACATGATGACATGCGCGATATTGATGCACATGATGTAGATGATGAACCGAAAGCCCTTTCAAGATACATTTCAGAAGTAACAACTCCAAAGGCTTTTCTGGAATATGTGCACAAAAAAGATGACCACCCTCTTTCCAAATGCTTTTGATACTCTGCGCATACTTCTAACAATTCCTGTAACAGTTGCCAGTGGAGAACGCAGCTTCTCCAAGCTGAAGTTAATAAAAACCACATCTATGCTCCACAATGACACAGGAGAGGCTGGTCAGCCTTGCAACCATCTCAATAGAGCATGGGCTGGCCCAGACTGTGGACCTTCAGGAAGCAGTTCAACTCTTTGCAACCAAGAAGGCACGGAAAGCACCACTTTGATTATCCAAACAGATAAAAATGCCAGTGTTTACTATGCAAACAAGACAAGTTACATTTGCTGTTCAGGTGTTTGAAAGTTAAGTGTTACTTAAAATTTTTGAACAAGGCATTTTAAGTTGTTAGTTCTCCTTTACTGGAGTAGGTAGCAAAGCAGTACCATGAGAGGAGTAGAACAGGAAGAAGGCAGAATTGAGACCTTTCAAAGTTTTGGCCCAAGCTCCCGCCTCAGGTGCCAAAATGTTGTGGGCTGGCCCTGTTTCTGAAAGGTATTTTCTGACTGTTTCCAGCTGTGAAGGAAATGGTACCATTGTGGGATCCTAATATTGTGCTGGCTAACATCATGGGTCCTCCATTTGAGTAGAAAGCCATCTGCTTATTGTCTCTCCTTTCCCAAAAGACAGCCTTTCTGGTGGCTATAATGTTTGCAAGAAGAGTCAGCCTTAATGGCAGAACTTTCATACTTTCATACACCTGGTTTTTTCAATGACAAAGTGTCCATAAGACCACATTCAAAGATTGTGTCCAAGATGGTTTTGCAGTTTCACCTTAACCAGGTTATTTATTTACCCATATTTTTCCCTAAACTGCACTCAAATCCAGATGAGAAGTGCCTCCATATGTTGGATGTGAGGTGGTATTTGGTGTTCTGTCTGGAAAGGACTCAGCCATTTTATTCATTGTGTCAACTTTCTGTCTTCTGTGCGGATTGGGTGAAAGAATAGCTGGTCTCCACACAGATGATTTCCGGGTGGATGATTTCCTGTATTACCACGGCTTAAGGAGTAGCTCAGGCTGTGCTCCCACAGCCCAAGCAACATCCATTGCATTTATCAGCGATGTTTCAATATCTGACATTTGCAAGACTACCTCATAGTCTTTCATCTATTATTTTGCCAAACATTATGTGATTACCACGGCATCTAGGTGAAATGCAAACTTTAGGAAGGCAGTTCTGCAGCTATTGTTTAATTAGACTCCAAGCCTCACCTTCTAAGAGTACTGCTTGTGCATCAGCTGAGTGGAATACATGTCTGAAAGGACTCTCAACTTGTAACTGTTGTTCTTTGAGATGTGGGTGAAGATGTGAATTCTACAGTCCACCCTCTGTACCCTCTTCATTGAAGTCTCTAGCTTTGGATTCCAGAGTGAAGGAAATTAAGTACTCTCCTTACATAGCCATGAGAGGGGCTATGAGGGCCAGAGGGCAGAAGCAAAGTTTACTGGCTTCAGTGAGCTAGATGCTTGTACACTTGAGTCAATACAAGTCTGCATCCATATCTCGAAGAACAACATAATACAGGCAATGACAGGTTTCAGAGTAGCAGCCGTGTTAGTCTGTATCCACAAAAAGAACAGGAGTACTTGTGGCACATTAGAGACTAACAAATTTATTTCAGCATAAGCTTTCATGGGCGACAGCTCACTTCTTCAGATGCATAGAATGGAACACACAGACAGAAGATGATTGGCCTCTAAGTTGGTATGGGTACTTCCACCTTTTCATGTTCTCCGTATGTATAAATATCTTCTGTCTGTGTGTTCCATTCTATGCATCCGAAGAAGTGAGCTGTAGCCCACGAAAGCTTATGCTGAAATAAATTTGTTAGTCTCTAAGGTGCCACAAGTACTCCTGTACTTTTTGATAATACAGGTAAGTAACTGTCTTTTCTTATCCAGGATAGTCTAACTGAAGCATCCCTGTAGAGGAAATGAGAGATTCTGAGAAAAAGAACCTCCACAGAGTGTGTGTATACACATGTAGTTCCCACCTTTTGGTTACTGGATTCTCTCCCTTCATGTGAAGCTCATTCTGCCTTTACACAGAAAAGTTACTTCCTTGGGACGATATATATCTAACAGATAGTCAAAGAACATATTCACTTTCTGCTTTTGGATTATTCTAAGCAAGATGTTTCAAACATACAGATTTTTTTGGTGATTTTTTTTTTCAGATTTTGTTTTTCCATAAAAAACACAGAAACTTTCATAAGGCTATTTTTTGTTTTAAAAAATCAGGTTAAAAATTTCTACCAGCTCTGCTAATAACTCTAAAAGACTCCTTTAACTGTATTTCAATATGATGCACATGATGGTATGCCCTTTACAGTTAATGCACCATGGCTCAAGAAGTGAGAAGTATGTCTCTGAGAGGCAAATAAATAGATCATAAAGTATTAAAATAATATTTATACAACAGATAATGTTCATGCTTGTAGCTTGCACACCATCTGACACAGATACGAATTGCCAGCATCACTCTTGTTTACTGTAATGAAGATCAGATTTACATTTGCTCTTGTCTGTCTTTCTATTTTCCATGACTTCAAAATAATAGTCAGTGCCACAGTAAGAAGTGGAACTGTGATCCTTCAAGAAGGATGTTGATAAATTAGAGAGGGTTCAGAAAAGAGCCATGAGAATGATTAAAGGATTAAAGCCTTATAGTTAGGCTTGAAAGGATTTCATTTTTATTGGTAAATGTTAGTAAACATCCAGGTTTCCTTATAGACACAAACTTATGAGAACTTATTAGGGTTTGATTTAAGGCTATTTACGTTGTATGTTTTGACATATGATGTTGACAGTTTGTGGTTTAGCAGTCATAACTTTGAACTTTTTTAATCTGAATGTCTGTTATAATTAACTAATTATTGTCTCACTACCCTAATCCTTCACACACACCCCTCATAATTTCCCACAACTGTGAAAGTTTAAACTGATTACAATTTTTAAAAAATGCTTACTACACATAATTTGGCACAACTATGAAAATTGAAATTGATAAAAATAAAAAGATAGTTAGACAAACGTGTTATATGTTGGAATTATAAAAAAAAAAAGATTGAATTCTGCCAATCCTACTTATAGCGATAGAGTCAAGGAGCTCCATCCCTTTAATTTAACAAAAAGAATTTTGTGGGGTGACTTGATTACAACCTATACATACCTAGATGGGGAACAAATATTTAATAATGGGTTCTTCAGTCTAGCAGAGACAGGTATAACACAATACAATGTCTGGAAGCTGAAACTAGACAAATTCAGACTTGAAATAAGGCATATATTTTTAACAGTGAGGGTAATCAACCACTGGACTAATTTCTCAAGGCTGGATTCTCCACCACTGGAAAATTTTAAATCAAGGCTGAATTTAAGAAAAAAAAAAGATATGCACTAGTTCAAAAGGAATTATTTTGGGGGGCTCCTATAGCCTATGTTATACAGGAGGTATTATCTCAATGGTCCCTTCTGGCCTTGCAATTTATGAATTGCTTGCTTCTCTAGTCTTTATGCACTTAAAGTTGCAGTTAACCACGATGGGAGGAGGTAATCAAGGGGAGGCAGTGCATCATAACTGGGAGTGCTGTTAGGACCATGGTCTCAAACCTTGGCCCCTGGGCTCTTGGGAAGTAGCCTTAGCTGTCACAACCTCAACTCATTGAATTGCTAGGGAATTTACAGACTTGGGTGGCCAGTTTCCAGGGTTTTGTGACCTGCTTCTTGATTGGCCACATGGTCTTGACCCTGATTGGCTGATGACTATATGTAAACTTCCTGCTTTCTTTCTGGCTTTGTTTGAGCAACAACCTATTCCCTGCTAGTTGGTATTCACCACCCTGCTTGACCCTGCCTTGCTACCCTGCCTGATCTGTCTTGCAATCCCATCCAATCCTGCTTTGCTTGCCTCCCCTGACACCATCAGCTACATTGCTGTACCCTTCCCTTGTATTGGCTCTCCTGGCTATTTGACCTCTTGTGTGAACTCTAGCCACTGATCTGGACTGCCCTTTGACTGTCCTGACCCCTGGGCATTAGTGTTTGCTCAGACTACCTTTGATCTCCATCTGGTCTCACCCCCATTTTCATCTTCCACTGCCCATGGCACTCACAGTTCACACAGCATCGGACCAGATACACCATAGCCAACAGGAGCTAAAGCAACATTTTGATGTCTACAGGCATTATGATAACCGCCACCAACAGGAAGGTCCCTCTTTTGCCGTGGGACAGAAGATATTGCTATTGGCCAAACAGTTCAAGACAGGTCTACCCTCTGCAAACTAAACCACTGATACGTGGGTCATTACCAGATCTGCAGAAAAATCAACCCAGCAACCTTTGAGCTGTGGGTTCCTCAGTCTCTCAAGGCACATCCTGTGTTTCATACTTCCCACCTGAAACTCTTCTCCAAGTGGTGAATTGGGCCTTGTTTGAGTTCTCTGACTTTAGCAGCAGAACACAGATAGAACGAGCCTCCAATTTATTATCTTCAAAAATCTCATGATTTTTGAGCTCTGGCAGTTGGCAATACTGCTACTGTAAAACTTCAGACAACTTTTCATCTGGGTGTCATGTATGGTTTCAGAAATTAAATCTTTATACTAAGATAGTTTCCTAGATTATTAAAAATCCCCTACACCAGTGATTTTCAACCTGTGGTACATAGGCTAGTGGAGGTCTGCAGACTATGTCTAAGATTTCCAAAGGGGTCTGCACCTCCATTCAAAATTTTTTAGTGGTCCACAAATTAAAAAAGGTTGAAAACCACTGCCTTAAATCTACTATGAGAAAATTAAACTTAAATTCACCTAGCTTTTCCAGTATGTTTAATTTAACATCTGAATAAAACAGAGCTGTTTTCTGCCTTTCTGTATGTTATTCTGCTTCTAAATGCTCTCATTGGTGTTCTTTATGTGTACAAAAACCCTTTGCAGATTCTTGAAAACAAAATCTAGTGTCTGCTGAAACAGGCTATTTTCTTTCTTTTTCCTTTGTCTCCAGAGGCTTCCTGTGTTCTTATATCTTTTCTAAAATTACATAAATCCCTCTCTCCTTATCATATTGTTATGTACAGCAAACTTGAAAAATAAAAACTAAATTTATTAACAGAGATTGATTCAAATTATCTGAGCTTCAGAGTTTGGGCCCAGTTTTGCACATTATGATATCAAAGGCAAAACCTTCCATTAACTCTGAATAGCTTCAGGTTTATTCACAGATTCCAAAGCCAGAAGAGATCATTGTGATCATCTAGTCTGACCTCATGTATAACACAAGCCATAGAATTTCCCCAAAATAATTCCTAGAGAAGATCTTTTTTAAAAACATCCAGTCTTGATTTTAAAATGGTCAGTTATGGAGAATCCACCACAACCTTCAAAAAATTGCGCCAATGGTTATTTACCTTTACACATAATAATTTACACCTCACAGGTCTGAATTTGTCTAGCTTCAACTTCCAGCCATTTGATCATGTTATACCTTTCTGTGATAGGCTGAAGAGCCCATTGTTAAATATTTGTCCCCCATGTAGGTACTTATAGACAGTAATCAAATTACCCCGTAACCTTCTCTTTGTAACACTAAATAGTTTGAGGTCTTTGAGTCTATCACTATAAGGCATGTTTTATAATCCTTTAATCATTCTTGTGGCTCTTCTCTGAACCCTCTACAATTTATCAACATCCTTCCTGAATCTGGATAAAGTATTCCAGCAGCAGTTAACACCAGTGCCAAATACAGAGGTAAAATAACCTCTCTAACTTGATACTCCCCTGTTTGTGCACCAAGAACTGCATTAGCCCTTTTGGCCACAGCATGGCACTGGGAGCTTATGTTCAGCTGATTATTCACCACAATCCCAAAATCTTTATCAGAGTCACTACTTCCCAGGATAGAGTCCCCTATCCTGTAAATATGGCCTACATTCTTTGTTCCTAGATATATAAATTTACATTTAGCCATATTAAAACATATATTGTTTGCTTGTACCCAGCTTACCAAATGATCCAGATCACTCTGTATCAGTGACCTGCCCTCTACATTATTTACCATTCCCCAATTTTTGTATTATCTGCAAACTTTATTAGTGACAATGTTATGTTTTCTCTCAGGTCACTGATAAAAATGTTACAGTTTAGGGCCAAAAACCACACTGGAAATACACCTGTTCTGTGATGATTTCCCTGTTTACAATTACATTTTGAGACATATGTTAGCCTGCTTTTAATCCATGTAATGTATGCTACATTAATTTGATCTTTCTAGTTTTTAAAATCAAAATCACATGCAGTACCAAGTCAAACACCTTTCAGAAGTCTATTACAACAATACTATTACCCTTATCAATCAAAATTGTAATCTCATCAAAACAAGATTTTGTTAGTTTGACTTGATCTATTTTCCATAAACATATGTTGATTGGTATTAATTATATTACCCACTTAATTTTTTTATTAATTGAGTCCTGTATCAGCTACTCCATTATCTTATCTGAAATGGCAGACAGAGAGGACAATAAATACCTGTGTCACTCCATTTGCCCTTTTTAAATATTGGTACAACATTAGCTTCCTTTTAGTCTTCTAAACTACATGTTCCAAGACTTATTCAAAATCAACAGTCCAGTGAACTCCTCAGACAGCTCTTTTAAAAACTCTTGGATGCAAGTTATCTGGACCTGCTGATTTAAAAATGTCTAACGTTAGTAGCTGCAGTTTAAAATCCTCCAGAGATACTAGTGGAATGGAAAGAGTGTTATTATGTGACATGACTACATCAGGCTACAGTAATGCCAACTGTGACAGGGTTGGGCCAGATGGCTACAGGAGAGTGATAGAAGGCAGCTATATTAGCCCCAGATTAAGCAGGTCCCTTTTCTCTGGGTAAGGTAACAGTGGCGGTTCCAGAACAATTAGGAACTTGCTGGAACCAATTTAGGCAGGCAGGCTAATTAGGACACCTGGAGCCAATTAAGAAGCTGAAAGAATCAATGAAGACAGGCAGGCTAATCAGGGCACCTGGTTTAAAAAGAACATTACTTCAGTCAGTGAGGGGTGCTCAAGGAGTGGGAAGTGAGAGGGTGTGGTGCTGGAGGACTGAGGAGTACAAATGCTATCTGGCATCAGGAGGAAGGTCCTGTGGTGAGGATAAAGAAGGTGTTGGGAGGAGGCCATGGGGAAGTAGCCCAGGGAGTTGTAGCTGTCACGCAGCTGTTACAAGAAACACTGTAGACAGCTGTGATCCACAGGACCCTGGGCTAGAACCCGGAGTAGAGGGCGGGCCTGGATTCCCCCCATCCTCCTCCCCTGTATTCAATATAAGAGGAGTTGACCTGGACTGTGGGTCCCACCAGAGGAGAAGGTCCATGGCCTGTCCCTTGACCCACTAGGTAGATCAGAAGAGACTGTGGAGATTGTTCTCCTCCCTTTTCCCCATGCTGGCCAGCGATGAGATTAGCTGAGTGAACGGCAGGTTTGAGCTACTAGCAAAAGTGGCCAAACTGAGGGCTGCTGTGAATCTCTGAGGCAAGCAAATCTGCCAATAAGCACAAGACCCACCAAGGCAGAGGAGGAACTTTGTCACACAACCAAAAGAGTTAAAAAGTCATGAGTCAGACTCAAACAAATCACCCTATTGGCTTAAAAATCATGAGATTTTACAAAATAATAAATGTGGGTTCACATATTGAAACTTTTCTCCACAACCATGAGGGTTAGAAATGTACATTTTTGGGAATGAAAGCTGAGCTTCATGACTCCAGGAGCTGGGTCTTTAAACAAAAAACCACCAGCTATCACAAAACATGATAAAATTGTGTGTGTGAGTTGGCACCACTGAGCAAGATGGATAGGAATAATTTTAATTCAGCCTGGTTCTAGAAAATCACCATAGCTCTGAAGAAGACTACTGGGTAACAAGAATTTTATCATCAAGTCATACTCACAATAGTTGACAATAAAAGCCCTAGTGGCAGGATATTGTTGTCTAAATTCCACAAGCTGACAGTACTGGTAAAGAGGACACCACTGCCCAGGGAGGGGGCCTGGCCAGAGACACTGGGAATGTGTTGAAACTACAGCCACTCACCAACATCCTTTGTCATGACCCCTAGAGAACGCTAACAAAAAAATAATGCTGTTGCCTCCTCCCATAGAGGAATGCCAAGGGATGGAGCAGCAGTGCTACCTCCCATCCCTAGTGTGAATCTTCCCAGAGGGCAAGGGATTAACTGTAGAAGACAGGTGTAATTTTAACATCCCTGCACTGCCTTTTCCCTTATCCCTGTATGCATCTAAAATCTATTTAAGAATTTATATTGTGCTCATCACAGTAGTATCAGAGTGCTCTATGAAACTATCACTGCCATAATATAAAGCCATGGTCTAGTTTCTTTCCTCTTTCCCTTAAGCAGCTGAGGGTTTTTTATTTTATTTTTTCCTTCTCCTCCTCTTCCAGTTCCTATCTTCTTTTCCTTCCTTGTTTTTATTGTGGCTATAGAAAAGCTAAATTGAAGAAAGACATTTTATTTGATGCTCTGAGATTGGTAAGGTCCCATGTTCATAGGAAATTAATTGAATAGCACTTGGCCAGCTGCTGGGAAAGTCCTCTCTTCTGCTCTCATGAGCATCACTTCAAGTCTAGGAGTTTCACAGTGCTTCCTATATAATACTTCATATACAGTTGTAACCCTTCTGCCAATCGGAGTTGGCAGCAACAAGGGATGAGTTCAATATCTAGGGGTTCCTTTTCAACAATACAACAAAGAACCAGCTCAAGCCCTCCCCCCGCAGTAACCTGGGACAATTACACACCATCCCTTGGGTGCCTTTAAGAGGCAATACTTCCCCCTTGCAAGCACAGAGTCTGAATGTATAAAAGAAACTTAATTAAAAGGGAGAAAGTAACCCAGCATTAACTAGGGAAAATGCTGCAAGCAGGATTCATAAACACATGAGCAAAATACCCAACCCAGACCTGATTTCCATAAGCCGCGTTGATTGGCATTAATTATGCCACCATCCTTTATTTATTTACTAATTGCATCCTGTATCAGCCGCTTCATGATTTTGTCCGGGATTGATGTCAGACTGACTAGGTTATGGTTATGTTGGTCCATTTACCTTTTTAAATATTAGTACAACCAACATTAGCTGTTTTCCAGTCCACTGGAACTTTCTCTTTTAGCCCAATTCTCTTTTAGCCCAATTCTTTTAAAACTCCTTGGGGCAAGTTATCCAGTCTTGCAGATTTAAAAATATTTGATTACTGGGTCCTGTACCTGGCTCAGTCACTGATCCTCTTTCTGGTTTAATCACTTAACCTGCTCTATGATTCAGTTTCTCCATCTAGAAAATATGAGTGCCAATGCTTACTGTCATTATGGTGATAAAGTGGAAAATTCTAAATTATTTTAAATAGTTTGTCCTTAAGGAGCAACTATCTGCCTATTGGTTGGGCTTAATGCTGCTTTATTTCAAAAGTTGTTTCTTTAGTTGTTCAAACCTTTTTTCTTTCATTTTCTTGTGGAAGATAAATTTTAAAAACAAATTCAGTATCTTGGCTATTATGAGTCATCATTAATTTCATCTGCTTCTTCATTTCTTAATTGACTTAAACTCTCTCCAGCACTTCTACTTCCCCCTGGTACATTTATAAAATCCCTTCTTATTCCCCTGAGGCCCTTTAGCAGCATTAACAAATTCTGTGTTCTTTGCCGCCCATGTCTTTTCCCTTCAAATCTTAACTTATTCTTATTTGGTTGCCCTCATCCCAACTTTTCATTTACAGTACAGCCATTTTTGTAAACTTCAGATCTCCGAGCAGTCCCCCATGACATACACTGGCTGCTTCTTGTTTTCTGGAAACTACTTGCTTAGAGGAATTTTAGTTTTTTGTGCTAAAATTAGTGTGGGCTTGATCACATTCTCTGGGAAGAGGAAAGCTTTGTGAGGATCCCTTCATGAAGATTTCTTGGATTGGTTCGGGGAGGGTTGCTGCCCCACAGAAAGGACAGCAATTCCATTCCCCAGAGGTTCTGACTCACAGGGATCTGCCGAAGGCCAGGCCATCTGTAGAGTTTCCAGGCTCTCTACTCTTCTGCTCTCAGATGTTCAGCACGGAGAGGGGAGTGTGGCAACATGAATACAGCTTCAGACAGCACTAACTTTTTCTTGGTGTTTCCAGGGGGATTTGGAAGGCGATGTGCATCCCTGTCGCCCCTTACCCTACTCCAGCTGGGTGCCCAGCCTTCTTCCGTACTGGTGAGTTTTCATACTTACATTCATTGCACCTCACTCACTAGAAACCAAATCCTGATGTCCAAACTCAGTTTTACGCTGCTATTACTCAGGCAAATTCCTGTTGGAGTTGGTCTGTGTAAGCAGTGAGTAGAGACTGAGTAAGGAGCTAAGGATTTGGCCCTACATGTCTTAATTTCCCAATATTTTCTTTTCTTACCCACATACTGATGAATATGGTGATCCCCCCCTCTTCTTCATGCATATATCTCATAGGAACTCCTTCTAAATTTCCTTATTATTCTCACATTCTCCATCAGTTCTCCTCTTTTGGTAAGTAGCAAAGTTAGGCATACATCCGACGAAGTGGGTATTCACCCACGAAAGCTCATGTTCCAAAACGTCTGTTAGTCTATAAGGTGCCACAAGACTCTTTGCTGCTTTTATAGATCCAGACTAACATAGCTACCCCTCTGATACATAAAGTTAGGATGGTCTCTTCTCTGATTGGAGTCACTCATTTTTGGATCATACAGTTAAGTTCTACATAATTTAGACATGTATTTGATGCCTATTTGACTGAATGAATGTGTTACCCACCAGATACTGGCATAGGCAAAGCCTGCTCCACTCCACAAAGCTGATATCTAGTGGTTTCAATTCAGTATTGGTTAGTTAAAAATATTTCTTCTCATTCTCTTCCTGTCTTGATAGTCTGAAGCACATTTTTCTTTAAATGTTTTCATTTCTCATATCCTGACATAAAATGTAATCAATACACTTTCCATTGCTGGATTGTAGCTGGGTGGTGTTAGCCTCCCTCCATTCCCCTTTCCTATATAGCTCGTATGCCTCTGTATTGACATTTTCTCCCTTACTTATGTTATGGTATTAGAAGGAGAAGTCAGATTATTTGTGTTAAGGAACAGCTTACACTTTCCATCAAGTTTATATATATGTCATAGAAGCAACATCATCCATCATGAGTTCTTTACACCTGTATATGTCACCAACTCAAGATCATCCATGGGGTTTTGTTAACATATGTACATAGCACCAAAGTGAGATCACCTCTCACATGTTGTTTCCACATATGTGAAGCTCCTGCATGGAAAAGGGAATGTAGCCATTAATTGGAATAGCTATTTTGCAAATTTGAATAGGGGGTTTAATTGTAGCCTTGCAATTGGCCTCAAATCTTCTCACCAAATCATCATTGACAAATATTTTGCTGAACTCCCCAAAGCCATAGCTCAGCTACACAAATAAATACTGTAGCAGATCCTGACAGGAAGACGTTCAGCCCAATCTTTTCCAGATGGCAGTGATGGATGGCTGTGTGCATATATTTATTTAGTTTCCCAGGCACTGGTGTCCTGCTTTCAGTGGTCATCACGTGTTTAGCTTTGGCTTGGAGACTGACATAGGAGTCTTTACAATACTAGGTGGGTATTCTGGCAGGTTTGCTTCATGGCTTGGGTACCATGATTGCAGAAGAGGAGCAAATGTTTAATCTACAACCATTTAACTATTTTGCCACCACCATCTTTTCTGGAAGCTTTAGCTTTCTCTCAAATTTGTGATGAGATCTCGGAGCAGGGCTTGAGACAGCTACATGTAATAAGTGTTGGCTGATCACTTGTAGCATGCTAGCTGCTGGGGCATCCTAGAGATGAGTACAAAAGGGGACCTAAAGTGAACAGAATGGGAAAACCATCCTGTGTAGTAAAATCCTAAAATACAGGGACTGGAAATGTGGTTGCTATGTGGTTATATAGTTCTATAATGTGCTTTATGTGAAGGAAAAGACAATGTCCTTGGCCCAAAGCCCTTGAGGACAGATTTTCAAAAGTATTTAGGTGCTAAAGATGCAGATAGACATCTAGTGAGATGTTCATAAGCTCCTAGGAGTTGCGAGTTAGGCATCTAGGTCCTTTTGAAAATCCCTCTAGGCACCTAAATGCATCATTAAAAGCCCATATCTAGGGGTATGCAACATCTCACCTCCAGACCTCTGCTTTAATCTGGCCTCAGCTCAGTAATGAATGAATCTGGTGGATGTTTGGTGGCATGTATCAACTGACTTAGTGGCTTCTCTCCAGGTGTCCACATTGCAATGGTCAGTAACAGGGTGTAAATGAGGCAGGTTCTGCTTGCTGCAGGATTCTTAGACTGGTTAGTTTAGCATAGATTGTAAACAATTTGAGGGAGGGACAGTGTCCTTTCATGTGTTTGTACAGTGCCAGTACAATGGGGCCTTAGTCCTGATTAGAGCTTTTGGCGCTAGTGCAACAATAATAATAACTACTATAATAATAATGGACAGGTTGCTTGTCATAAACACCACTCCCCCTGTGCGCGCGCACACACACACACATACAAATCCAAGGATAAATAGATACCAGAAGTATGAGCTATGTCCAGAAAACATAGGGTGATCAGATGTCCCAATTTTATCGGGACAGTCCCGATTTTGGGGTTTTTTTCTTATATAGGCTCCTATTACCCTCTACCCCATCCCAATTTTTCACATTTGCTGTCTGGTCACTCTAAGAAAACAGGTAAAACACAGAGTCACAAATGACTTCAGACAGTCCTTGTCAGGATGTTATCTGCTTCCTACTAGGTACAACCAATATTACACTGTGCTTACTACAAAGCCTACTGCTAAACATGAGCCACATAGATCATAATTGTATTAAGTGACACCCTTGCTGTCAGTTACAGTACTGCAGCCAAGAATTAAAAGGGTCATGAAACTGAGGAGTCAGTGAAGTGGAGAGACACAGGGAGACTATTTCAAATGGTAGCCGGAGATGAGAAGAAGGCTTGAATACAAACAATTGTGGGATGCAGTGTGGAAGGACAGATGAAGGACTGTGCTAGCAGAGAGTGAGTAGAAAGAGACATGGTCCATAAAATAGGCTTGGGTAAATCCATGGAGGGCATCATGAATTGTCTGAGGGTATGGGTATGCAGTCATGCTTCTTTGTACGTGTGAATAGATGGACAGCTGTATTCTGCATGTTCTTGAGTTTGGACAGCTGGGACTTGGGAAGGCCATAGAAAAGGGAGTTGCACTAGCTCAGAGGAGAGAAAATGAAGGGAAGGGTAAAGATTTCTTCAGCTGAGGTGGTAGCTGAGGTCGTGGTGTGGATAGGTGCTGACTCTGTGGTCTGGGCATGAGGGAGGGGGAGGACAACACATGACCTCCCCTTTAGATCGTGCCCCTCCTCCCCATTATGGGGAGGCACCAGTTGTCTAGGTGTCCTTGGGGGAAGGGACAGAATGGGTGGAAAGAGGTGGGGCGGGGGCAGGGCCTGGGACGGAGTGGGAATGGAACTCCCTCAGGAAATCAGAAAGTCGGCGCCTGTGGTGATGTGTTCAGACACAGAGCTTGAAAGATTCACCAACACCTCTTAGCCTACTTGCCAGGCTGAAATATACTACTACACAAAAAACTATGTTAAAAGAACATTGCAAAATCAAGCATGCAAAAGTTAGGAAATGCCAGAATTAACACTGCCTGTGCAACCTTAATTCACCCCCCTTGTTCATATGCATTATGATACAGTCTTTAATTACATGATCACATATTATTTTTTCTCAGGACCCCTACCCGCAAATTGAAATAATACAGCAATTCCATCATGGGTCATCATATTGACACCTTCATGCTTCATCAGCAGGGTTGGAAACTTTAGGTCCAACACAAAGACCCCTGCCAATTGAACTAATAGAGTAAGTGAGAGCAATATAGGTTGTTATCCTTTGTATGGACCAGCACTAGAGGGGGGTGGGACACTCTGCCATTGGGTTTCACAGATATATGCTGACAGCATAGGATTGGTGAGACTAAGGCCTGGTCTACACTAGGACTTTAATTTGAATTTAGCAGCGTTAATTCAAACTAACCGCTCAACCGTCCACACCAGGAAGCCATTTAATTCGAACTAGAGGGCTCTTTAGTTCGAATTCGGTACTCCACCCCGACAGGTGGAGTAACGCTAAATTCGACATGGCTAGCTCGAATTAGGCTAGGTGTGGATGCAAATCGAACTTAGTAGCTCCGGGAGCTATCCCACAGTGCACCACTCTGTTGACGCTCTGGACAGCAGTCGGAGCTTGGATTCTCTGACCAGCCACACAGGAAATGACCCGGGAAAATTTGAATTCATTTTCCTGTCTGGGCACTTTGAACCTGACGTCCTGGCTGGACATCGGGGCGAGCTCCGCAGCACCTGCAACGATGCAGAGCTCTCCAGCAGAGGAGTTCGGCCAATCCAAGAATAGAAAGAGGTCCCCAGCATGGACAGACCGGGAAGTCCTGGATCTGATCGGTGTGTGGGGCGAGGAGTCTGTGCTGTCGGAGCTGCGATCCAGCAAGCGGAATGCAAAGACCTTCGAGAAGGTCTCCAAAGCAATGATAGAGAAAGGATACAGCCGGGATGCAATGCAGTGCCGCGTGAAAATCAAGGACCTGAGACAAGGCTACCAAAAAGTCAGAGCGGCAAACGGACACTCCGGAGCCCGGCCCCAGACATGCCGCTTCTACGAGGCACTGCATGCCATTCTAGGTGGGTCTGCCACCACTGCCCCACCAGTGACCGTGGACTCAGTGGATGGCATAGTGAACCTGGACAGTTCCTCTCGATGTTCGCCGATGGGGAAGATGAGGAAGGGTCTGTGGAGGACGGCGCAGGCGACAGCGAACACAATACCGCTTTCCCTGACAGCCAGGATCTCTTCATCACCCTCACAGAGATCCCCTACCAACCCTCCCCGGCCGTTAACCCAGACTCTGAATCAGGGGAAGGATCAGGCGGTAAGTGCTATAAACATGTAAACATTTATTTTTTATAAAACAGGTATAAAAAAATAGAAATACTATATATAAAATTTTCAATGAAAAACTATATGAAAAGTAGGTCCACACATATAGGGATTGAACAATAATCCTCCAGGGACAATTCAAGAAAGGTCTCATTTAGGTCCTCGAAAAGCCTCCGCAAGAGGTTCCTGGGGAGAGGTGCCTTGTTGGGTGCTCCGTGGAAGCACACTCTACCGCGCCAGGACATCCTTATGTAGATGGGAATCATCGCCTCCACAACCATGGCCGCATATGGTCCTGGTCTCTGCAGGGCTTCCCTTAGCATCCGCTCTTTGTGACTCCGAGGGACCCGCATCAGGGTGATCTCGTTCATGAAATGCTGCATCTAATTAGGGCAATTAGTGTATTGTTACTGTTGTGAATGGTTGACTTTTACTTTGCATAACAATGACCCTCGCTTAACAGCCACGTGTTGTATGCCACATAGGAAAAGCATACATTGATCTTTCCCGTGCACTGGCGGGAGTGGCTGGAAAAGGGTCAGAGTATATGATTTCCAGATTGCCTTTAGCGGGAGGGCACAGCTATCCATTAACTGATAAGCAGAATGTACTGTAAGGCTTACCAGGACTGTCTGCTAGACGGATTCAGCTGTCTCTCCCCACTTGTCCGCTCTCCTGTGCAATGCCGCAGCCAATGAGAGCGTATTCCGAAATCTCGAACTTGTCCTGAGATCTCGTGAGACTTGTTGCCCTGTATGGTCTTGTTCAGAGAAACTGACTAGACTGTGTTCACTGTTCGCAAACATGTATCTGTTGAAGGAAATCAGTTACTTTTCCCATCACACAGCTGCGGCTCTTTCCCGGACTGCCCCGGCATCCCCCTCGCAGAGGCTGGTGCAGATTAGGCGGCGAAAGAAAAAGACTAGGGACGAGATGTTCGCGGAACTGATGGCCTGCTCCAGAGCCGAGGCGGCAGAGCAGAGACAGTGGAGGGAGACCCTATGTCAACAGCATCGCACACACATCGAACGGGAGGACAGGTGGCGGCAGGAAGACCAGCAGGCGACTCAAACGCTGCTTGGGCTAATGAGGGAGCAAACGGACACGCTCCGGCGCCTTGTTGATGTTCTGCAGGACCGCAGGCAGGAGGACAGAGCCCCCCCTGCAGTGTATCTGCAACCGCCCTCCCCCGCCAAGAAGTCCTGCCCCCCCCTCACCCAAAAGTACAAGACGGAGGGGCGGTAGGGGCCGTGAGAACTGTCACTGCACCACTGCATAGCGCTAATGTACCACACACCTCTCACGCTATAAATTTGTAGAAGTGCTTCCCTTACAGGCTCACCCAGTCCCAAATCCAAGTTTCATCCCCCCACTGTGTATTAGATTATTAAAAGCTGTTTGCTGTTATTCACTGTTTCGGTCACGTCTTTCGTGTCAGAGGATTTTTTTGTGTATGGGGGGGGAGGGGATTTATAATTGCACGGTATAGCCTACATTACCAGGGTACAGACTTGGGGCCATGATCAACTGCAGGGCACACACACACTGCAGTCAGTAGGCACCAGGGTCACTCTGTGTGGTGTATGCTGCCCCGGGTCATTCTGTGATGTGTATGCTTGTCCAGGGTCCTAGCGCCTGCCACCCCCTTAATGTTAAGGCACGCTGCCCTTACCATGAACTTCCACCGTAGCAACGAGCCTCTCCGCTGCCCTGAGCCCCAACAAGAGCCCTCATCCATGGACAGATACTCACCCTTCCCCCACACCCCTCACCCCTTCCTACGCCCAAACCCGCAGCCCAATGCCGTCATCCAAACCCCTATCCAAAGAAGGCACCACTCGCCCCTTCCTGCAAACCCACCCCTTCCTGCAATCCCTCCCCTTCATGCACAACCACTTGCAACCGTCCCCCACCCCAGAGACCTATGTAGGAGCAGGAGGATGTCATTCCTCTATGGAACAAGCGGTCTGTACATCAGTGCACACCGTGCCCAGCACAGTATGTGTCCATGTTTCAACACCTGAACAGAAATGCAAAGTAAAACAAAGATTTATTAATGAGTGTAACAATTAATTTGCTTTAAAACGTGCTTTGGAAGTGGGGGAAACTTGGAGAACGGGGTATGTAACCGCAGATCGAAATCGACACATACAGACACAGGCCCAGGGTCAGTTTCTCTTGAAAGCAAGTGGAGAGTCATAGGTTACCCTGCTCTCCGAGGAAACTTGCCTTCAAAGCCCCCCGGATACACAGCGCTTCCCGCTGGGATATTCTCTCGGCACGGGTGTCTGGCTGAGCGTAAACTGCAGCCAGGCGATTTGCCTCAACCTCCCATCCGGACAAAAAGGTCTCGCCCTTGCTCTCACAGAGATTGTGTAGCACACAGCAAGCAGCAATAACTACGGGGATATTCTTTTCGCTGATGTCCGAGCGAGTCAGTAAGCTCCGCCATCTCCCCTTGAGACGTCTGAAAGCACACTCCACCACCATTCTGCACTTGCTCAGCCGGTAGTTGAAGAGTTCCTTCTCTCTGTCCAAGGCTCCTGTATAGGGCTTCATGAGCCAGGGCATTAGCGGGTAGGCTGGGTCCCCGAGGATCACTGTAGGCATCTGCACATCCCCAACCGTTAGTTTGTGGTCCGGGAAGAAAGTACCTGCCTGGAGGCGTTTAAACAGACCAGAGTTCCTGAACACACGCGCGTCATGAACCTTGCCCGCCCACCCAACGAAGATGTTGGTAAAACGTCCCCTATGGTCTACCAGTGCTTGCAGCACCATTGAAAAGTAGCCCTTTCGGTTAATGTACTCGCTGGCCTGGTGGGCTGGTGCCAGGATAGGGATGTGAGTCCCATCTATAGCCCCACCGCAGTTTGGGAATCCCATCGCGGCGAAGCCATCTATGATGTCCTGGACGTTTCCGAGAGTCACTACCTTTGAGAGAAGTTGCTCAACGATTGCGTGGGCTACTTCAATCACAGCAACCCCCACGGTAGATTTGCCCACGCCAAAGTGGTTCGCTACTGACCGGTAGCTGTCTGGCGTTGCAAGTTTCCAGAGGGCTATGGCCACTCACTTCTGCACACTCAGGGCTGCTCGCATCCGGGTGTCCTGGCGCTTCAGGGCAGGGGACAGCAAGTCACAGAGTTCAAGGAAAGTGCCCTTACGCATCCTGAAGTTCTGCAGCCACTGTGATTCATCCCAGACCTGCAGCACTATGCGGTCCCACCAGTCCGTGCTTGTTTCCCGGGCCCAGAATCGCCATTCCACACCATGAGCTTGACCCATTGCCACCATGATCTCCACGGCGCGGCGTACCCTGCTTTCTGAGAGGTCTGCGCCACTCTCCTCACCGCGCTGCCAGAGCCTCCTCGCCCGATTTCTCAGCAGCTGACTGTGGAAGAGGTGGACGATAAGGTACGAGGAGTTGACAACGGCCATAAGTGCAGCGATGATCGCAGCGGGCTCCATGCTCGCAATGCTGTGGCGTCCGCGGTGTAACTGACAAGAGAAGGGCGCAAACAGATTTCCCGCCGGAGCTTTCAGGGAGGGAGGGCGTGATTGACAGTTCAATGACAACAGTTACCCAAAAGCACCCTCGACACATTTTTCCCCCAGCAGGCATTGCGAGCTCTACCCAGCATTCCCATGGGCAGCGGGGACTGCGGGAACTGTGGGATAGCTTCCCACAGTGCACCGCTTCCAAAGTCGATGCTGGCCCCGTGAATGTGGACTCAGAAATTCGAATTAGTGTATTTACTGTGGATACACAAATTCGACTTCATAAGGTCAAATCCACAAATTCGACTTAAGTAGATTCGAAATAGTCTTGTAGTGTAGACAAGGCCTAAGGGATCCTGAGTTCCATTCCAGGCTCTGGAGGAGAATAAAGAGTTCTGCTTATTCCCCGCCCCTGAGCTTGACCCCTTCTGCCTCTGCCCTGTAAGGGTCTGTGGGTCTCAAACCTGGGTTCCCAGGCAGCTTGCGCACCCTGGCTACCATTGGGTAGCTCACCCAGAGCTACTGGAAGCAAGGGGCAAGTGGAACTCTGACCCAACCCAGAAGCACTGCTTGCTTGGGTCATGATTGGGGATGACCAGCTCCAGACCATAATATTTAAGCCAGAAGGAAGCATACAAAGTTGTCCATCCAACTGATCCACTTCCTGACTGCCTGCTCCACTGGACCTGTCTCTTGTTTGATCCCTGGTTTCTGAGTCTGGCTCTGACCACTAGCCTGGTTCCTGGACTCTGACCATGAGGCCTGACCACCACAGCCTCTCTGACCAGTAAGTCAGACTGGTCCTGACATGTCCTCTTCAGCCTGTCCCTGCCCAAGTCCTGTCTTTTTTCACCCCAGACTCCTCATCCCATTCTCCTCACCTAGTCAGTCTCAGACTCCACTACTCAGGCTTCTCATCCCAGTTACAGTCTCTTTTCTCAGCAAGTCTGAGTATCATCCCTCTGGATTCACTGTCCCGATCCTAGTCTCCCCTGCTTCCAGTCCCAGTCTCCTGGCCCACCACACCCAGTTCCCCTCAGCCCCCCTGGTTCCTGTTCCCCAGGCTCCTTGCCTAGTCAGTCCCAGTTCTTCCCTGTCTCCTGGTTCATTGTCTGATCTGTCATCTCCATCTCCAGCCTCCAGTCAACCCCCTGCCCATGTTCTTCATTCCCACTAGCTCCTAGTCCCAGTCTCCCTCCCTAGACTCCTCATCCAGTCTTAGTGATCCTTCCAGGTCCTTGTCTTAGTCTTTTTGCCCAGTCAGTCCATATGCTCCCCCCTGTGCCCTGTCTCTTCATTAGATCTGTCTCCCCCCCAACACACACACACACACCTTCTTCCTCCCACTGCATTGGTTCTCACTCAGAGTCTCCCCCAGCTCTTCAATCAATCCGTCTCCCACCCATCCGCTCATCCACTGGTGAGATGTTTTCATATTACAACCATAGTAAAACCCAATCAAAAATAGTCAAGAATATTTGTTTGTGGAGGTAACTGAAAAGACTGCAGCAGTAACCTTAACTCTGTCCTGTTCTACATATTTATTACAAAAGGAGCTCTGATTACAGAATCACTGTCACATAGTATTTGGCAAAAATATTACGGTGCTTACTGGCTGTGCTCTAACAATCCCTGCTTACGGCCTATTAGGCTGGAGACTGAACAGATCACACATTACAAAGAAATATAGATACATAGGTGCACAGGTTTTAAGGCCAGAATGAACCATTGTGATCATCCAGTCTGACGTCCTGCATGATGCAGATCACAGAATTTCTCCCAGTAACTTCTGCATAAAGCCTATAACTTCTGGTTGAATGAGAATGTATCTTTTGGAAAGATATCCAGTCTTGATTTAGAGACTTCAAGTGATGGAGTGTCGACCACATACTTTGTAAATTGTTAGAATATTTAATTACCCTCCCTATTAAATATTTGTGTTTTATTTCCAGTTTGAATTTGTCTAGTTTCAACTTCCAGCCATTTGGTCTTCTGCCTTTTTCTTCAAGATTAAAAATCTTCTCTCCATGTAGATTGTGATCAGGTCACTACGTAGTTAAACAGATTGAGCTTCTTTAGTTCTAACAGTAAGGCAGATTTTCCAGACCTCACATCATTCATATAGCTCTTGTCTGAACCCTTTCCAGATTTTCAACATCCTTTTTGAAGTGTGAATACCAGAACTGGACCCAGTATTTCAGTAACAGTCTCACTAATGCTGAATACAGATGTAATACCATCTTCCTACCCAATATTCCCTTGTTTATACATCCAAGGATCACATTAATTCTCCCAGCCACAGCACTACACTGGAAGCTCATGTTCAGTCGGTTATCCACCATGACCCTTATGATCCTTTCAGAGTCCCTGCTTGCCAGTATACAATCTCCCATCCTGTTAGTATGACCTGCATTCTTTGTTCCATTATTATATGCCATTACAATTATATTGAGCTGCCTAAAGAGAGTGTAAGACTAGATTGGCACCAATCTAGTGCAGAATCCTGCACTTTGACAGTGCATCTCCACAGTAAGGTCCCAGAAGAGTAGGGTTTAGTGGCTTCAGCCAACTCCTTTTCAGATCACCTATTTGAATTAAATCTCCTGCTATCTAGATATCATGGTTGCTGTGTGAAATTTAAAATAGAGCCCTGCAGGATGCACTATGTAGCTTGAGAAAGTGGGAAATCTGACATAAAATTAAAACAAAAAAATATAGTGGAGGAGAGGTAAGGTGGGAGGGGTCCCAACCTAGACTATTACCCCTCTTAAATGTGGAATCCATTGCAGCCATATGCATGCTCAGCTAGTGCATATGTGAACACCAGATCATGTTCAGATCAGATAACCTCTTTAAGGTACATGGACTGAGGGAAGAATTACAGTTTTTGTGAACCCATTTTAAATTTCCTGACTGTAGGACAACTGTATACTCAACATTTTACTCAACATTTAACATTCCATAAGCATTTCCCTTCCTCCTGACATTCCAGATGGGGATCATTTGGGGAGTTTGTGATTTCACTCTGCTAAGATCACTGAAGGGTGAGATCTATCAGGAAGGGTGGAGAAAAAGCACAAGGGGATTGAAATTAGAATACCACATTCAGCCCTGTTGTATGTGGATACAGTTCCTTTGAAGGGTATGTAGTCCTACTTGCTAATGTTAGGATCAAAATTGGGTTTAATGTCTATTCTCAGCATATTTTAGCATGTCTATAGACATTGACTGCAAATAAATTGGGATTTTATGATTAAAGCTCCACTACTTTTGCCAATGTACTATTGAAGAACAATTTTATCTCAGTTAACAGGGGATGTTTTGAGGAAGAAATAGAGAGAGAAAAGCCAAACGCATGGAGATTAAAATCATCAGTTCCAAGAATGGAGAATCAAGATCTCTTCATTTCAAAATTTACTGGGCTCAAGAGGACCCAGGTTTGTATGAGCTTTGTGTAAAGGGACATAAACTGATAAACTCTAGGATGCCGGTGCTGTCAACACTGGTTGCTGAAGTCTGTTTCTGGCTGAATTCCACTCTGATTTACAATTTCAGCATCCTATCAAGACAGCAGTCTGTGTTATTCTTATTATCCTGCATTATGATTTCCACTGAACTCACTGTGGAGGGGATCTCTACACCAGCCCTGTACATTGTGGCACTGGCGCAAGATGGAAGGCCGGGGGAAAGCCATAAGATCTGTGATTCTGTGGATTCAATGGGGCTAAAACTCTACACAACAGGTGTAGAAGGGCTTCAGGGAGCCTGTGCGGACCTATTTTCTGGCCACAATTTGGGGGTGGATTTACCTTCATTAAGCCCAGTTACTGGAATTTCACCCACAATGCACAGCTACAGCTTTAATGAAGAAATCTATAGCGCATGCTCGGTTGGCAACTTTCAAACACTTGTGGGAAATCAAAAACAATTTTTCCAAGCTATCTAAGCCATTTTCCCTCTGAAGCTTAGTCTTTAAAAAATGTGGTTTGAATTTTTCGAAATCAGGAAAAATGGATTTTTTCACCATCGCTGTGCTCAAAAATGGCTGAAAGGATTTTGCTCAAACTTTACGAACACAGATGGACAGAAAGCACCGAGCATAGTGAGATACTAGGCTCCTAGCCACTGTGGGAATACAAATAGTAAATAACAATAGATGGATGGTGTAGCGAGGGGGCATGGCCTCCTTCTGAGATTGAGAGGGAGGAACCCCTGCCCAGCCTCTGATAGGCGGAGCCAGGACACCTATGGAAGCAGAGGGGCAGCACAGGAAGTATAAAAGGTGGGGCTTGCAGCTCAGTTGGGCTGGAGGCGCAGAAGGAGAGAGATGCCTCCTGCCTGCTGCTGGGACTTGAGCCTGAAGAGGACCCCTGCTGCACTGAGGACTTACCAGAGCTGCCGGACCAGGGCACTGAGGAGCTGCTGAGACTGCCGCTAGCCATGCACCTCAGGGAGACAGAGGATGATCCTGAGCCACAGGTACACTGCGAGGGGAGTGTAGGAAGTAGCCCAGGGACACCCGACAGTAGTTTGGTTTTGTTAATGCCTGAACTCAGTCAGCGTGTTTAAGGCAGATCCTAGCTGACCCAGTGGTGGAACACTCTGCTACTTTTGGGGCCCTGGGCTTGGACCTGGTGGAGTAGGGTGGGCCTGAGACCCCTACCCCCTGATGCCATCCCCACCCTGGGAGCGGCAGCCTTCCCACCTTAGGCCAAGAGGCCTGCGTTTCTCTGCCATCTGCCAGAGCTAGGACATCAGACTGTTTGTGTTCCACCTTGCCCAAGGGCCTGAGCCCCTAGACTTTTTGGTGATCTGCCATGTTTGACAGCCTGAGCCCATAGACTCTTTGTTACTCTGCCCTGCCTGCGGCCAGGGCCCTGGGCTACCTGCCACTTGGCCCCACCTAGAGGGTCAGGGTCTTAGAGACTACTAATCTCCCAATAACTCTTGCCTTATTAGGGACCCGAGAGTGAGGGGGTATGACCTCCCTCTGAGATGGACAGGGGGGATGGCCATGGACTCCTACAGACAGACAGACACAAATCACTTTCAAGAAAGCTTACACATGGAAAAATTCAGTCTAAAGAGTGGATATTTCAAAAGATTGTGAACAGCTGAAAACGGGCTGAATAAGAACATAAGAACGGCCATACTGTGTCAGACCAATGGTCCATCTAGCCCAGTATCCTTTCTTCTGACAGTGGCCAATGCCAGATGCTTCAGAAGGAAAGAACAGAACAGGGCAATTATCAAATGATCCATCTTCTGTCGTTCAGTCCCAGAAACCCAGAACGTACAGTAGCATTCCTGACCATCTTGGCCAATAGTCCTCAAGGAACTTATCTCATTTTTTTAAATCCAGTTCATGTAACATAAGAACCTGCCCCAATGAAATTAATAGGCAGGAGGATTAATAGAAGCATAAAGAATTATTTCTTCATACAATGCATAGTCAATCTGCCCTCACAACGAGCTCCACAGGTTGATTATGCATTGTATGGAGAAGTACTTCTTTATGTTTGTTTTAAACCTGCTGCCTATTAATTTCATTTGGTGACCCCTGGTTCTTGTGTTATGTGAAAGGCTAAATAACACTTCCTTATTTACTATTTTCACACCATTCATGATTTTTAGACCTCTATCATGTACCCCTTTAGTCATCTCTTTTACAAGCTGAATAGTCCAAGTCTTTTTAATCTCTCTCCATATGGAAACTGTTCCGTACCCCTAATAATTTTTGTTGCTCCTCTCTTTACCTTTTCCAATTCTAATGTCTTTTCTGAGATGAAGTGACCAAAATTCCATGCAGTGTTCAAGGTGTGGTCGTACCAAGGATTTATATAGTGGCTTTATGATATCTGAAGATCAAAGCTGTTATGAACTTGTAACTATAGAAAAAAACTCTTTGTGGGATTTGAAGGACTGGCTCCTACCAGATCCCTTGTTAGCGCTGGGATGAGCTCTACCACCCAAGAGAGATGGTGGCTGAGTAGCCGGGTGCCTAGACTGGGTGACCTTGCTGGACAACAGAAGAGGAATATAGGTGCAGTTGCCTAGAACTGTTGGGAGTAGTCTGTTTGAATCAGGCATCTTTATGACAAGGCAGCTTCTAAGTTATACCATTTCGCATAACTTCTATAGTGCGGAATGCAGAGAGCTCCAATACACCACATTGGTAAAGACTATTATTATTATTCATAGTTCGTATTACTGTAGAGCCTAGGAGCCCGAACAAAAAGTGCTGCCCTTCTGAGCATACAATCTAAGTATAAAACAAGAGACAACAGATCAGTACAAACGGATGGGGGAGTACAAGGAAACAATGAGACAGTGCTGGTCTGCATGATAGGCAGTGGTCTCACACACCAGCAGCCTCACTATTGTCCAGTTTCTGTAGGTATCACAACAAATGAGAATTTTAAGGAGGCATATGAAAGTGGATGATGAGGTAGCTTTGTGGCTGTTTCTGGGAGCCCCTCCCAAGCATGAGGGGCAGCATAGGTGAGAATAGGAATTGATTCAGGGGCTATGGCTCTGTAATTTCTGAAGAGATGTACAAATTAAAATGTCCGAATGGAAAACAAATAAACCAACATAGTTTTGAAAATTGTAGTCAGTGAGACATCAACTACTAGTTTGCCTGCAGGTTAGTGTTAATTATAAAGATAGCTACTTATCATTGTAGTTATTTGTGACTGAAGGAAATGGGTTTTCAGCTAATTTACAGATAATAATAAGAAAATGTACTTGTGGTTGATGCTTATTCCAGGTGGACAGCAGTAGTACACATACTGAACTTCTGCTGACTAAAGCATTGAGGTACATGTTTGCTGCATGTAGGTTACTTGAAGGGAAAGTGTCAGATAATCATTCTCAATTTGTTTCTGAGGAATTCAGTAACAAATGCTAAATCTGCTACCTCAACCCAGCAACAAACCAAGAGCCAGCTTCAAATAGGTTAGCAGAATGCTTCATACAGACACGTATGGGGACATTAGAAGCAAATGAAGTCAGACCCATGCAACACTGTATTGGAAATATTATTATATGAGACTACATCATGCTCTGCCACTCTGAAAACAGACTGACAGTTACATAGCTAGAGACACAACAAATACAAGCGGTAAGTTGCGGCACTGTAAATCACAGTTTCCATGTCTACACTAGGGGGGTTCCCCAGCATAGCCACATCAAAGTAGCTACACTACTGGCTAAAAGCCAATGTAGACAAAGACTGACTCTGGGAAATCCAAAGATTCAGGAAATGCAAAGTTAGGTGAAAGCTCAGCCTTAACTCTCACGTCTTGTGCTTATGCCTTAAAATATGGTCTTTTATCATTATAAATGATTTGTTAATTATTATAACAAAAAATTGAATTCCTTATACATCCCTAAATACAAGTTACAATATAAATGGGGCCAGGTTCTGATCTTATCTTATTTATACCAGTGTAAACCTGGACTAACTTCATTGACTTCAACAGAGTGACTGCGGATTTACAGCAGTGCAATAGACATCAGAAAGTGGCCCACAGCCTTTAGAGTTGTCTTGATTCTTAAGTCTCAGCAAGATCTACAAAATAAGCCACATATGAAGAAAAATCATTTGATATATTTTACACATAAGAATGGCCCTATTGGTCAGACCAAAGGTCCGTCTAGCCAGTATCCTGTCTAACGACAATGGCCAATGCCAGGTGCCCCAGAGGGAATGAACAGAACAGGTAATCATCAAGAGATCCATCCCCTGTTGCTCATTCCCAGCTTCTGTCAAACAGAAGCTAGAGACACCATCCCTGCTCATCCTGACTAATAGCCATTGATGGACCCATCCTCCATAAATTTATCTAATTCTTTTTTGAACCCTGTTATGGTCTTGGCCTTCACAACATCCTCTGGCAAGGAGTTCCACAGGTTGACTGTGCATTATGGATGTTTAAAGTAAGTTAATTGAAACTTTTTCTACTGGCTCAATCAGCCAACCAGACTGTAGCCTTGAATAATCAGTCACCTGTTGCAGACTTTGATAGGGCCTTTGCTAATGCGGATGATACCTCTGTAAATTCGGGCTAAGAGATAAAAGCAATCTGATTTGGGGTACATTTTTAAAACTGTCACTGGACTGTAAGCTGTTAACTCCCATCAACTTTAACACAATGCTTTGAACGTGTACCCCATTGAGAGGATGTCTCTGCCTGCACCAGCAGAGTCTTTCCTACCATTTTTACGGGTGGGTAGAATGAAGAGGTATGTTTTTGCTGCAATGAGAGTTAGACAGTGCACTGATGATGTTTGAGAAGAAGGGAGAAGGAAATGGTGGGAACTGGGAGTATGTTAGTAGACTATTGGGCAGTGGGTAGAGTTTCTGTTTGGCTTTGGTAGAAAGGAACATTTTGGGAGAGGGAGTTTTCTTCTTCTTTGCTTTCCCATTTCAGGACTCTAGGTTACTACCTTAGCCTCTGTGATGTGGGGGCTAGGAATGCACAACAAGAAGCCAGTCCTGCTGAGTGAGAGCTCCATGGGGGTTGTGCTGAGATTTATTGGGGGAAGAAGAATGGAACATGACCCTATATACAAATTTGGGAGTCCTGTTTGGGGCATATGGGGTTGCTGGAGTTTGGCCTCTGCTCTCCTAATTTTTTTTGAAGGCAGGGAATTATTTACAGCTGTTTTTTTATATTGGTGGCCTTGCATTCTACCCTGGAAGTCCTTGCCCTGGAATTCAGCTATGGCACTGTGCTCATTCAGTGGCTACTGTATAATGACTAGGGCTTGTCTACACTTACAGCACTGTAGCTGTGCCACTGTAGTGCTTAGTGAAGACACTACCTACGCTGATGGGAGAGCTCCTCCCATCGACTTAGGTATTCCATTTCCATGAGAGGTGGTGACTATGTTGATGAGAAAAGCCCTCCTGTCAACATAGTGCTGTCTACACTAGGGATTAGGTCGACATAACTGTCTCTCTCAGGGGTGTGGATTTTCCACACCACTGAGTGATGTAGTTATACTGACATAAGTTTGTAGTGTAGACCAGGGCTAAGAGAGCTCAACGGTGCTGCTGCAGATTGGGGATATGGAGCACAGGACGGGGTATTGGCACTGCAAGCCTCCTTTTACCCCTGTCATGACAGGCTAAATGAAATGGAGAGACCTTCTTCTAGATATAAACCAAGTATTCTCATTTAACATCAGTCCCAATGATCTAGTCAGCAATCCCATCTCTGGATCACAGCCCATTATTAAATATTTGTTCCCTATGATAGGTATTTATATACTGTAATCAAGTCACCCTTAACTTTCTCTTTGTTAACCTAAATAGATTGAGTTTCTTGGCTCTATTCTATCAATATAAGGCATGTTTTCCAACCCTTTAATCATGCTTGCGGCTCTTCTCTGCTTTATCAACATCCCCTCTCCAATTTATCAAAATCCTTCATGAACTGTGGACCCCAGAACAGGACACTATATTCTAGTAGTGGTCATAGCAATGCCAAATACAGAGATAATGTAATCTCCATGCTCAATATTTCCCTGTTTACGTATCCAAGCTGCATATTACATATTCCAGGTGACCTGTGCAGTGTGTGCCTAGTTGCTATAATGTTCTCACTCCCAGTCACCAAACTCCTGTGCATTTCCCCATCCCTAACCCGTAAAAGGACAATAGGCAGTTTTCACACCTCTGATTGATCAGAGAAATCTTGAATAAATTCCCCTCTTCTGTTCAAGCAAAGGCTCCTGCTTCCACAGCCCGAGCCCAGGGATAATATTACAAATGCTTTCTTGCATGAGAGGTGAACAGAAAGGTTGGGCTTGCTTAAGCCTCTGCTTTTGTAGTTTGTTGAGAAGAGTGAGGTACACTTAAGTGTCGGGTTTCACAGTGAGACTTCTCCACTCAGTCTGTTACATGCCAATCATGTATCCTTTCTTCTCCACAATAAGTAGCAGCACTTCAGCTCCAACATCAGAAAATAAAAGAAGGAAAAAGATAAGCACTTTGTACTTTATTTGTTTTTGCAAAATGACTCTAAGTTGGTGGTCGATGGGGAGGACACACTAATCTGGAGTTTCTAGGGGCAGCACTTTTTGAAATACGGAAATTGTTCCTGTGAACATAGCTGTCTCTGTGGGCAATCTGTGGAGAGAAAAGGGATCTCTTAGCGGCTTGGGACAGTCCCATAGAGGACTTTGAATATCAAGCCCAAACCTTCAATTATTCAGGGAAGCCAGCCAGTCAGCCTTGGTGACCTGGGCTGGTAAGTGGGCTACTGTGTTCTGAGCCAACTGAAGCTTTATCAGAGTCATCAGCGTCATTTCTAAGGATAATGGGTTGCAATAAACCTGGCGGTTATGAATCCATGGATTGCCAAAGCCAAATCTGAATCTCATAGGATGAGTCCCAGTTTTCTCGCCAGCTGCAGATGGGAGATGGGACTATTATCATGCCTAGTTTTGGGGGTATTCAGTAGCAAGAAGGGTCCTGAAGAAGTGAGGCTGTAGACTGGCCTGATGGTTAGAAGGCAGATACCTAATTGGAGGAATATATTCTGTTCTGATGATGATGAGTTTTTAAAGGGATTTCCCCCTTCCTCCTATAATCCCCGCCCCCGACTTGCCAGGGTTCAACACTGGCGGGTTGTTCATTGTCCAGGTGCTGATGTCTCCCAGGCATTGAGAGCTGGAACTGGTGCTGGTTGCATAGCAGGTGCAAGAGATATGGAGTTGTGTGTCATGCGCATGCTGCTTACACTTGAACCCATGCTGCCTCACAATCTTGGTCTATAACTTCAAATGTTTAATGGGGCAGGGAAGAGCAATGAGATTTATAGAACTCCACAGTTGAGAGGCAGAGAAGCAGTTCACCACCATGGCTCTTTGGGATCAGAATGATTTCAGCACTTTCCTGTTCAGACCTGCTCTGGCTACACAGCAAGTGCATTTGTTTTTTGTATGGCATATTATGAAGACATGGCTGCCATCGCCCCAAAGTCCTGTGTCCTATGCACTAGTATAAAGTATGGGTGATGTATAGGCCCCTTGAGTTGACAAGGCTCAAAAGCGCTATGCCTAATCCCTGTGTGCTTTGTTTAATCTGGATGTTTTCTGGGGCCAGGACTGTTTGTCTTGTACAACACAGAGCCCACTGACAGTGCTTAACAAATAATAAAATAAATAATCGTTCTAAATGGCAAGGAAACACTGAACTGTGGAAAGAACAAAACCAATCTCATTTTCAAAAGTATCCTGACAATGTGTTTTACAGATTTCACGCAGCAGTTGTATGGCTCATAATCGAGGCCTTTTGTCTCCAACTCAGCATTTATCTCTCAGCCCTTTGAAGCTCATCCCAAATGGAAGAAAATGTTTGTTTGCTGCTGGCATTTGTGATTATGGCAGCAGTGTTTGCTTTCTGGAGACAAGAGCCCTTTGTGCTACACCACAGTCTGCTGCAGGAAGCAAGTGGGTAAAACTGCACCTCACCTCTTAGCCCAATTTCACACATTGGCTTCACAGCATTAATAAATTGGTTTCGTTTGCCACACATTTGGCAGGAGAATTTTCTAATAACATTTTTATCCCCTTTGAGAACATGAATCACTCACACGCTGAGTATAAAATTACTTCCCTCTCTGACTATTAAAGGTACCGCCCGTTAACAGAGGTCAGACACTCAGCCTCACCAGTGGCAAAGTCAAAAACAGGGGCCATGGCTTCGAGGCACAATTGTAAAGCTCAAAGCTTTTCTTTCCTAGGGAGGGTAGATAACCTATTTAGCACTTGGAATATATAGTTTTCTACAGCTGTCAATCCTACCTGGTTGGGGTACAGATTGAGAAAATGTGGTAGATATACTGCATGACTCATACAGCCAAGCCAATAAATAAATAAATAAAATGTGTGCAGCAGATGTTTGCGTGTTCCGTGCCTACACGGACTTGCAGACGCTTCCTGTTTGGAACTGGGAATCTTCAAGGACAGATGGCCTTTGCTAGGACAGGACGTAGCACATCAATAGCTGCAAACATGCGAATATCATGCAGCATCCACTCAACTTGCACACATGTAACATTGAATATAGAACCCAGGACATCTGGCTCCAAAAGCATGGCTCTCTCTGCAATTGGCTAGCTCTTATTTTCTTAGGCCTCTAGCCACAAGGGGGCAGTGAGGGACACACACACTAGCCAGTTTGTTGCAATTTGTTTTGGAAATGTAAAATTTGTGTCACAACAGCAGCCTCAAGACTGCAGCTGGTAGAAAAAATTTATTTAATTTTTTTTCAACAGAAAGGCCTTTTTAATTTCATTTGACATTTTCTGGGGTTTTTTTATTTAAAAAATTAAAACCATAATATTTTCAATTTTTAAAAACTGATCAATTTTTGTTTTTTGAAAAAAAAATTATTTGTTTCAGTTTTTCACTGAAATGTTTCATTGGGAAATTTTGAAAAAAATCATTAAAAAATTTGCCACAACTCTATGATGAGTAAAAGGACAAATTCTACTTGTTTTGAATAGTGCTGAGCAATGATCACATGCACAGCAAGGGAGCGCAGCATGGAGGAAGAAGGAAACTTAAGAGGGCAATTATGTCACAACATGCACAATTTGCTGAAAGCAACTATATGACTTTCATTGCAGTGTTGTTGTAGTCATGTTTGTCCCAGGATATTAGAGAGACAAGGTGAGTGAGGTAATAGCTTTTATTGGGCCAACTTCTGTTGGTGAAAGAAACAAACTTTCCAGTTTACACAGAGCTCTTCTTCAGGTCTGGGAAAGGTACTCAGAGCAAAACAGCTAAATACAAGGTGAAATAGATGTTGCAAGAGACCATGCAAGGTGAAGTGGGCAGTTAACACTTCTACAGTCATAGGACAAAGGAAGGTTTGCAGGTTCCAGATTGTTGTAATGAGCTATAAATCCAGTGTGTTTATTAAGTCCATGATTTTTGGTGCCTAGCCGAGTTATGAATTTTTGAAGGTGTTGTGCAGGTTTCCTTTGAGGACAAGGATTGAGAGGTCATATGTGGAGTGATCATTCTGTGAAAAGTGTACGCCCACAGTACTGATTGTTGTAGCTGTGGAGATATGTTTGCAGATTTTGCATCTTTTGTTATGGCAGATATGACAGATATGGCAGCTATCATAGATACAAAACCTGCAGACATTTCTCCACTGCTCTGATGATCTATACCCCCCACAACACATCTTTCAAGGTCCATAGGTCCTACACATGCCTATCACAACATGCAGCATATCTCATCTAGTGCACTAAATGCCCTAGTAATAACTCTGCCGGTGAAACCAGATAATCGCTTTGCTCTCAAATGAACTCACACAGAAAAATGATAAAAGACAAAAACACCTATCACCTGTGGATGAACACTTTTCACAAAACAATCACTCCATATCTGACCTCTCAGTCCTTGTCCTCAAAGGAAACTTGAACGACATCTTCAAAAGATAAGCCTAGGTCCTTAAATTCATAACTCTGCTCGATATAAAAACTCATGGACTCAGTAAAGACACTGGATTCGTGGCTCATTACAACAATTTGTAACCCACTAACCTTTCTTTGTCCTATGACTGTAGAGATAACTGCCCACTTCACCTTGCAATGTGTTAACTCCTTATCTGTTCCATCTTGTATTTAGCTGTGGCATTCTGAGTACCTCTTCCAGACCTGAAGAAGAGCTCTGTGTGGCTCGAGAGCTTGTCTCTTTCACCAACAGAACATAAGAACAACCATATTGGGTCAGACCAAAGGTCCATCTAACCCAGTATCCTGTCTTCCGACAGTGGCCAGTGCCAGGTGCCCCAGAGGGAATGAACAGAACAGGTAATCATCAAGTGATCCATCGCCGGTCGCCCATTCCCAGCTTCTGGCAAACAGAGGCTAGGGACACCATCCCTGCCCATCCTGGCTAATAGCCATTGATGGACCTATCCTCCATGAATTTATCTAGTTCTTTTTTGAACCCTGTTATAGTCTTGGATATAGAAGTTAGGCCAAATAAAGATATTACATCATTACCTCACACACCTTATCTCTCTATATGACTTTAGAAATATGCATTTATTATTAATTCTTTGCACTTCTATAATGCCTTTCCTTTAAAGATCTCAAAGCACTTTACTATAATGTGTGAGGGTAGTGCATGCTATTGATGAAGACTGAGTCCAGCTTTAATTTTAATCTCTTTATTTGTTAAGTGTCTAAAACATATTTCTATTTTGTCTAAAAATTGTCATATTTGGTCTTAGCCAGAGATGATTTTTTCTACTGTTTTAAGTATAAATAAGGTTCCATAATTTTGAAGTTTTGAGTAAAAAGCCCCCACACCAAAAAATCCCCACCACATGCATACACTCCTTCCTAGGGTTGCCACCATCCGGGTTTTACCCAGACAGTCCGGTTTTTGGCTTCTGTGAACTGGTACAATCTAGGGTTGCCAGATGCCTGGTTTTTGACTGGAAAGTCTAGTTGGAAAAGGGACCTCGCAGTGTCCGGTCAGATATACTGACCGAACACCAAAAGCCTGGTTACCACAGGGCAGAGAGAGGATCTGGGTCATTAACCAGTGAGATCCCCGGCTCAGCCAGGGCCACCTCCTGCATGCAGGCAGCCTCCTTGTCAAGCTGCAGTAGCTCCCATCCCCCCATACCTGGAGCAGAGGGAAACCAGCTGGGGGAGAGGGAGGTGGAGATGACCCAGTGAGCAACAGGGGGAGTGGGGAAGAGGAATGAGTGATGGGAGTAGGGCCTTGGGAGTGAAGAGCCGGGACAGAGGTGGGGCCATAGTGGAGAGAGTTGGAAAAGGGGGAAGGGCCTGACAGACAGGGCCGGCGCTTCCATTAGGCAACCCTAGGCAGTCGCCTAGGGCGCCAGGATTCAGGGGGCGGCATTTTGTGCGCTCCCCACGGGGCGCACGGGAGCTTCCGGTTCCGCTCCCGTCGCGCCGCCGAAGAACGACCTTCTGCCGATGTGCCGCGGAAAACAGCGGCAGGCAATTGAGCAGCTCAATGGCTGCCGCTGTCGCCTGCGGCATTTCGGCAGAGGGTCCTTCTTCGGCGGCGCGATGGGAGCGGAACCGGAAGCTCCCTTGCACCCCGTGGGGAGCGCACAAAATGCCGCCCCCCGAAACCCTGGCGCCACTTCTGCTGACAGAAGAGGTGGAGAAGGAGCAGGGCCTCCAGGGAAGAGCAGAGAATGGCAGGGCCTCAAATGAAGAGGCTGAAAAGGACAGGGTCTTGAGGGAAGAGGCGGGGCTTCGGGGGTCCAGTTACCAGCAATTAGAAATTTCCCATCAGGAATTCTGCACACAAATAGCTCACAAATTGCAGGATTCCTCTTGTTCAAACATGACTTGTCCTGTAGATCTTATTGAGTGCTAAGAAATAAGCCACGGAGAAAGACAATTGGTTTACTATGTCTAAAATTATGGATGGAAGTTTTGTTCATGCACAGTAGAATGGCCTGCAGAGATACAAATCTATTGCTTAATGGCCAAGAGTTTGAAAAATAGGTGCCTGTAGTTAGATTCCAAAATCCATATTTGGGCAGCTAAATAAATGCTGGTTTTCTAAAGAGCTGGGCACTCAGCTGAGCACTTTTGAAAATCTGTAAACCACTAACCCTCCTTTGTCCTCTGATTGCAGAGGTGTTAGCCCACTTCATCTTGAATGGTCTCTTGAAGCATATGTTAACTCCATATACTTAACAATCTGTTCCGCCTTGTATTTAGTAGTGACACTCTGATTGCCTTTCCCAGACATGAAGAAGAGCTCTGCGGAGCTTGAAAGCTTGTATCTTAGGTCTGGTCTACACTACACTACACTAGAACCAGCCACTTGGAAATCCCCATGGCATAAAGGGAATTCCATGGTAGTGTTGGCTTTATGCTGTTCCCTCACAGTGCCTGGCAAGGAGTGGTAAAAAGTGTTGGAGGAGGACAAAGCGGGGCTGGAGTGCAGGGCACTCTGACTCTTTTGGTCTGTTACAGTGGCTCATAAAGCTCAGAAGAGCTTAAGGCCTGGTTTATACTACCAAATTAGATCAACATAAACTGCCTTGCATAACCTATTTGTGTATTAAAATTAATCTCCAGTAAAAATAAGCAGCTTGTTACAGCAATGCAGTAAAACCACCTCCCCAGACAGTGTTGAGGTGCAACTGACCTATTGAGGTCCACGCAGTGCCAGTGTAGACAGTGTGCGACCTATGTCAACCCTAACAGTTCTCGAGCAGCTGTCCCACAATGCCCCATTCCTTGTGACAGTGACCACTCTGGTCACAATTTTAAACTCAACCGCCAAGTGGTCACAGAGATGGGAAGCCCCTTTAAAGTCCTCCATGTGTTTTTGAAATGCCTTTTTCTAATTGCCTGTGTTTGTGAGCACACCTTGCTCATCTTTGTAGTGTGCAATTGCCCATGCCGGCTTCATGCATACAGAGAGACACTAAATGTGATCCTGCCTGGACAGACAGGAAGGTTTGGATCTCCTGGGCCTGTGGGAGATAAGCCTGTGCAAGCTCAGCTACAGACCAGCCACAGAAAGGTGGACAGCTACAAGCAGATTGCACAGGGGATGCAGGCAAAGGGGCGCAATAGGGATCAGCAGCAGTGCTGCATGAAAGCCAAGGACTTCAACAGGGACACCTCAAGACCAGGGAGCACAGCCACTGATCTGCCACTTTTACAATGAGCTGAATGCCATGCTTGGCAGAGACCCCACCAGCGCACTGCAGACCATTGTGGATACCTGAGAGGAGCCCAAGACAGAGACCCCTGCTATGAACAGTGAGGGAGAGAAGGAAGAAGAGAAGAGTGGAGCTGCCACAGGGGACTCCAGCCATGCTACCATGGGCGGTGGGTATAATAGGCTGGGGGAGGCTTTGCCTGCCCCGGTACTGCCGTGGGCACTGGGCCCCTGGGTGTGGAGTTTGTGGGGGCAAGTTTTTGCTTTATTATGCCCCATGCAGGTCCCGGGGTGGCTGAGGAGGCAGTATGTGCTATTCAGCTTCCCAGGTTGATCAGTAATCTCCCTGGACTCCAGAGAGATTACTGAGGAACCCAGGAAGCTGAGTAGCTGAGTACTGCCTCCTCAGCCCCCCCCCCCCCCCACAACCAACATGGGGCATAGCAAAAGCTTCTTCATGAGAGTGAGAGCTTTTCTCCAGGGCCGCTTGGGGTCTGGGGACGGGGGGGCACAGTGCAGCTGTGGCTGGCCAGTGGCTCCTCCGGGCAGGTGGGGTGAGGGGCCTAGAGGCTTTGGCTGGCCTGGGGCTCCTCTTGGCAGGGGCTTATAGCTCTGGCCAAGGGGGGGAGGGGTCTCAGCGCTCCAGCTGTGGGGGGGCTCGGGGCTCTAGCCAAGGGGGCGGAGCGCTCAGGCCTCTGGCCAGTCTGAGACTCCTCTGGCCAAGGGAGGAGGGGCAGAAGGCCCCGGCGGGGGGCTCCAGCCACCACCCATGATGCTGCAAACTAGTAACTGTTTGAGATTCTGCCAGAGTCTAGACAGTTCTGCCTGGCAAGTTCAGATGAGCCTAATGAAGGGGAAAGGAACTCAAGGCAGTGTGTCCATGCATTTTTCCTTACAGTGTTTAAATTTAAAGAAGGAACCTGGCCCATCCCCCAGTTAGCAAGACAAAGGTACCAACTTTTTACTGTTTTACTCATATAGAAATGTTAGAGGTACAACAAACAGAGGTAGAGTTGGCATCTGCTTTTCATTCTGCTGTTGGGTTGGGGTGGGGGGAGGGCGCATATGGAATACTTTGTCTAAGTGAATAGCGACGTCCCTTTTATCCTTCTGAGAGATCTTGATGAAACTTTCACGGAGATACTTTGCAATCCTCTTTTCAAGGTTTCTAGGGATGACAGCTTTATTTTTTCCTGTGCAGTAGGACACTTTCCCATGCCACTCTGCAATGAGTTCTGCCGGTATCATTGCAGTAAATAGGCTAGTTGCGTACGAGCCTGGGCAGTTCTGGGTGCCAGTAGCAGCTGTGTTATCTGTGCTTTTTGTGACCCTCAGGAATGAGATACCAGCTAGAATCACCACTGCCTGTGAAAATAGTGCCAATATTTGGTGCCATTGTCCTATACTTGTTGTACCCATGGAATAGGAACTGAAATTTTACAGCTTTGTGCAACAAAAAATCTTTCCTTCTCCCATCCCTAGTGGGTCATGCTCACCATGGCTGGGGCTGGACAGTGATGCTGTCCTGTGACATTCCAAAGCTGAAATGTTAATAAGTATTTCTTATTAAAAGTATGTATGGGAAATAAGGGAAGGGAGTTTTGAAACCTTCCATTGTAACTGTAAATCCAATGGTACATCTGTCTGTTTTATCTGCAGCTGCTTCTCTTGTGGCCTTGAGGGGTTGACCCTCCATGCCCGCAGAACCCCTGATCCTGAGGAGGAGGAGAAAGAAGAGGACATATTCTGTGAGATGCAGCAAGCTAGTGCAGTACTGGAACATGAACAAAAGGCTTGACGAGCCAGTATGACTGACAGCATGGAGAAAGACAGAGGGGACAGGAAAAAAGCCCAGGAGTCCCAGAAGAAGAAGGGGGAAATGCACCAGGACATAACTGGTCTTCTGAGGCAGCAAACCCAAATGCTAGAGACCCAGTGTCACAGGGCTGGCCCTTTAAAGGAGTCAGATGCCTAGGCTGCCTGTGACAGGCTCTACTGAAGGGATTAGGGAATGAGCCAACGCAGGCCCACCTGGGGATAGTTAACTGCCTAAGTTGCTGGAAGGCAGTTAATTTAGGAAGGAGCACCTGGGCCTAATAAAAGGCTCAGGAGAGCTCACTTGAAGAAAAAAGTTCCTGAGGAGAAAGGAAGCTGCAGAGGAGGGGAGCTCTGAGGGAACATGAACTAGGCAAAAGCTCTCCAGGCAGGGAGGCCTGGGAGAATGTGATGGTTCTTGGAGCACTCAAGATCATGAGTGGCAAGATGTGGCCTTGCCTGTGGTGGCTGGGTGTCAGCTCCCTGACACTACCAACCATTCAAGCATTCTCCTCTGCGGCATGATAGCCATATCATCGCCTTGCAGATTAACATTAGGGGCACTCCAGTCTCTAGATCCCCTTGCAATGTTCCCCTGTGATATCCAGCCCGAGACTGGCTACTCACAGAAATCCCAGATCTCCTGCCCCCAAAGGAGCCGTGTGCCCCAGTTTGCCAGTTTTCTCTTAAATCACCATTCCTATAAACCACTTTTAATACAACAAAAGTAGGTTTATTTAAGAAAGAATAGATATTTAACTAGATACAAGAGAGAGTGGTGGAAACAAATGGTTACAAAACAAAACAAAATTATAAAACAGGAACATGGGTCTACATTTATCATTCCTATCTAACAGAGCAGATTTCAAGTTCTATTTTTGGAGAATCCAATTATCTTTATTAGTGCACAGTGAATATTGCAGAATGAATAGCAGTAGTCAAGAAAAAAATACTTGGAAGTGCACACCAAGCACCATACAGTTAATAGTTTCAGGGAAACACACAGCCTTTGTTATAAATATACAGCCAACACTGCACAGTTCTTAGCAGAACTCAAAGCTCCAGGCTCAGAGAACAGTCCAGCACAGAACATTACTGTGACTGACCATTAAAGTGTTCTTTCAAAGCCTCCCTCAACCACATAGGTCCACATTTGGTTCTTGTAATAGCCCCCATGTCTGTGTATTCAAAGGCAGCAGACAGCCGCTTCACCTCCACCATGGTGGCAGATTTTCCCCCTTTTGCCTCTCAGATATTATGCTGGACCCAACAGGCAGCTATAACCATTTGGGATATTTTTCTCACTGAGATCCCATCTATAGAGTAAACATCACCAGTGTCCCTTCAGTCTACCAAAAGCACATTCAACAAATTTTCTGCATCACTGTGCTGGTAGTCAAATCTTTCCTTGGTGCTATCGAGGTGGCCAGTGTACTGCTTCATGAGTCAGGGCAGAAGGGGTAGGCTGCTTCTCCCAGAATCACTACTGGCATTTCAATATGGTCAATGGTAATCTGTGAGTCTGGAAAGAAAATCCCTGAGGGCAGTTTTCTGACCAGTCCTGTGTTCTTAAAAGACGTGATCATCATGCATCTTCGCACACTGATATCAATGAAGCATCCCTGGTGACCAACCCATGCTTGCATAACCGTAGAAAATTAGCCCTTTCTGTTGATGTATTCTGTGGCAAGGTGGGCTGGTGCCAAAACAGGGAACTGCAGTTTGGGAACTCCATTGCAGCAAATCCATCTACTATATCTTGCGCATTGCCAAGAGTCACAGTCCTGCACAGCAGGAGATGATTAATGGCCCTAAGAACTTGCATGACAACAGCCCCCACTGAGGATTTTCCAACTCCAAAATGATTTCCTACTGACTGGTAGCAATCTCATGTTGCAATTTTCCAGAGTGTGTTCACCACTCATTTCTCAGCTGTCAGTGAAGCTCTCATTCTGGTGTCCATACACTGGAGGGCTGATGCAAGCTCAGCACACAGATAAAGTTCTGCAGCAGCTGCGCCTCATCCCAAACCTGCGTTATGATATGATCCCACCAGTCAGTGCTCATTTCTTGGGCCCAGAAGCAGCTCTTTGCCATCTGCAGTTGCTTCCTGTACACCACCAAGAAACTTGAATTGTTTTTTGCTATGTCCCTCAGCAAACTCATCTCAAAGAAATCCTTATGTCCCACATTGTTGCGGTACATCCTGAAAGTCTGTACATAAAGAAGAAGCATACATCCTGTATTTGCGACATTCATTGGAATACTGCAGAGCTCGTCAAGCTCCATGCTTCTCTCAGAAATGACAGAAACCCACAAGTGCTGCACGGGTTTGTGGGATTTTTAAAAAGGTGTGTGAAAATTATGGGATATGGATGGCATGGGATAGAGAAAGTTGCATGCTGGGAACTTGACCCATAGTGCCCAGAAATCCCTGGGCAAGTCATTACTATCCCACAAAACATTGCAAAAATATCCCAGAAGTCATTGTGCTAGATGGCAATGCATGGCACTCTGGGATACTTACCCATGGTGAGTTGCACTTGACATCAACACTGCACTTGACATCGACACAAGTACTCCTGGTAAGTATGTGCAGCACTGACACAAACAGGCAAGCATGCATGTGCCCAAATTATATAGAAAATTCAGCGGCTATACACTGACATAGCTTGCATTGACCAACGTTTATAGTGTTGACATGGTCTAAGTTAGAGCAACCTTTGGATTCTGGGACAAAAGTTAGAGCAGTCCATGAAGTGCAAAGGTGGCATAAAGTCACTTTTCTCCTCATTTCTGCAGTTCCAGGGCTGATCTCAGCTCACCCAGAATGGAGAATGAGGACCAGAATCTTTGCTGGTGCTGCTTGAACCAGAAAGAAGCCAGCTTCTGTCTCTGGTCTCAGGTTAAGTTTGTGGAGCCAGCAGTTAGAAAAAACAACGTTTTACTTGCAGATTAAACTAATTTGCTCTGGACTCATGAAAGACAATAAACCTGAAGTCCCACAATGATATTTTTACAGTTACCTTCCAGTGTAGAACTGCACTTTAACCTTATACTGTACAGTACATCTTGTATGTATGAAAGTATACAATGTAATAAACCCAATGAATCATGGCTGTATTACAGTGTGCAGAATAAGGGAGTTAAGTGTATTATTTTTATTAATATCATATGCACCTCAGCTTACTTGTTTGATATTTGCCTGCCTGCCTGCCTGCATAAATTTAAATCAAAGGAGGTTGTTAGGGGGCAAACAAGCAGGAAACAAAACAGTGGCAGAGCTAAGGCTCCTTAAGGGAACAATGGAGGGAACTATTAACCAAGGAATGCCCCTGCCTGGCTCCAACCAGGCTAGCAAGGTTTACTCTTCCCAGGCCCAAGTCTAGGATCAAAGGAGATATTCAACCATTAAAGGATCCTGGGCCTAGGCAGGAGAGTTGGGTTGAGTGGATGGTCAGCAGCTGCCAGGGGGAGATGCTGAGAGTGACACATGGAAGGAGGAAGACAATGCAGCAGGGCAGTCTGCTTCCCCTGCCATGAGATGGTAACTGAACCGAATGCACTTACCAAAGCTAGCCAGGAAAAGTTAAGATTTAGGTAAGGAGAAATATCTATACAGGCCTTTGTTTTAACTCTTGTTTCTGACTGCTATGTACATATGGGTGAATGAATAACTAAATGCTTATTTTCAATAAGTTGGTTTTGGTCACAGTTGGGTTGCCACCTGTCCGGTTTTCCCAGGATTGTCCTTTTTTTGAAGTAGCAGTCCTGGGAAATCTGTAATGGTGCTCAGCATACTCTGCCAGCTGTCTAGTTTTATGGTCTGAGGCTCATCCAGGATGTCCCTTTTTTTCTACCTCAGAGGTGGCAACCCTGGGTCACAGGCTCCTGGAGAAAAAGGATTTACAGGTGCCAAACACAGCTGGGCCTGTCGGGTTAACACAGTTGGTTAATAGGGGGCTGCAGTCCAGAGATCCAATCTAATTATGGTAGGACTTCTACCCAGAGAAGGGTGAGGGTAGCAAAACTTGTCCCCAAAGAGGTGCAATAGAGAGGGACTAAAATGGGTGAAAAGCACTGCCCTGTAACCATGACATACAGCATTACAGTAATGACTCTGTAGTCAAGAGTACAAAGGACAATTCATTCTAAAATGCCACCTTTTCAGATGTAATTACTTTCTTCAAAAATTTTGAGTGAAAAGTTTTTTGTCTCAGCCACATGGGAATAGACCTTGTTGTAAAGATTTTTTTAAAACTCTATACAGCTATTTTCAACTTAGGAAAGTGTGTAGATGGATGAATTGAAAAATAATGTGACCGCTCTTTAAATTATTCAGACCTTTTCCCACCGAACATTCTGACAGCTGATTCTAAAATGACTTAGAATACATGGGAAATGGCTAATACTAAACGAGGAATAGTTATTTGATTAGGTATAGGAAAAATGTGAAGACCTAAAATTGTAAACAAAACAGAATTGCATGCTGACAGGTGCAGTGTCTAATGGTCCCTGCCAGTCAAGCTACTATTAATGACCTGAAATAACCAAAGCCCAGATTGTTTCCCTCCAAACCCCAGCTGGAGGGGATATTCTATGTCTGCATCTTCCCTGACCTTGTAAAGGGTAGATTAAATATTTTATGTCACTGTCTCTGCTGCTCTTGGCCACATAGATGGCTCTCTATAGTGTCAGTGTCTTCACTGCTGAGGATGTGAGAGAAATTCCCACACTTGAGCCATTCTTTTTTTAAGTGACAAATCAGAAGAACTGTACCAGAATCAGGCATCAGTAGACGAGGTTTTGGAACAAATTGGTAAATTGAACAGTAATAACCAGGACCAGATGGTATTCATCCAAGAGATCTGAAGAAATTCATATATGAAATTGCAGAACTACTAACTGTGGTATGTAACCTAGTGCTAGGTAACCTAGTAACTAGGTAACCTAGTGTACCAAATGACCTAGTAACTAGGTAACCTAGTGTGCCAAATGACTGGCAGATAGCTAATGTCATGCCAATTTTTAAAAAAGGCTCCAGAGGTGATCCTGGCAATTACAGGTCAGTAAGCCTAACTTCAGTACCTGGAAATTGGCTGAAACTTTAGTAAAGAACAGAATTATGAGATACACAGATGAACATAATATGTTGGGGAAGAGTCAACGTGGCTTTTGTAAAGGGAAATCATGCCTCAGCAATCAATTAGAATTCTTTGAGACGGTCAACAAACATGTGGACAAGGGTGATCCAGTGGACATAGTGTACTTGGACTTTCAGAAAGCCTTTGACATTCATCCTCACCAAAAGCTCTTAAGCAAAGTAAGCAGTCATGGGATAAGAGGGAGTGCCTCAAGTGCCTTCAAGTGGCTGGGGCTGCAATCTTTTTTCTTCTCCTGGCATCCCCTATAAGTTGCCACCAAAGCAAGGTATATATCAGAACTGAAGCACAAGACAAAAATAAGAAAATGTACTGTAGGGAATAATCTTGCATTGGCCAGCAGGAGGTGGACTGAACGAGCTAATGCAGGGGCTTTCATACATTTGCATAGACCACATGTTAATAAAACTGTTTGGGACAACCACCCTCCCATTTGGGATCTTGCAATATCACTAAAATAAAATCATCTAATGTATTATTTATTGTGATTTGCTCTCCTGACTTTTTATGACATTCATAAAAAGGTTAAAGCCCAAAAAGTGAGAACCTCCTTTTTGTGAATCCACATATCTCCAAAATACCTCATCTACTATGCCTTAAACATTCCAGGAATGTTCTACTCCAACCTACAACCCTACCTGTGAAATGTCAGCTTTGGTTTGCCCAAATTAGAAGTGGGGTTAGAATCAGGCTTATAATAACTGCCTCAACTGCAGTTATGTAAGAAACTAGCATCTCCTTAATAACAGCGAGTAGAATGTGTTAGATTGAGACATGATTATCAGCTAGGCAAGAAAGGAAGATAGATAGAAATGGGGATGGGCACTACGTTCTCTTTCATCGCAGATTTTAGGCGCCAACCATCAATGGTTGTACAGTGTGAAATGTTCAATATCTGACTCAAACATCCATTCTCCACCAGATCTCAGCGGGAATGCCTAACATTGAAGCTCTGTGTTATTATAACATATTGGTAGATGCACTGCAATATTTTCCTCTCTGCAAGTCTGGTGTTGGCATTCCATGTTGGCAGACGATTTTCCAGCATCAGTGAGGTGAAAGGCAGCTGCCATTCTCCCCAGCAGCAGCTGGAGAAACCAGGGCTATGTGTAAAGAGTGTCAGAGGTGTCAGAGCCTCAGGGGCAAAAGAGGGAAGGGAATTGCATGACTGTAACAGGAACCTTGTCTGCTTGCCTATCTGTCTGTCAGCATGGAGTTCTGAGTCAATAAATACTAGTCAAAATGCACAATTCCCACTGACCCACAGTCCCCTCTCTGTCTCTGGAGAAAATAAACAGGGATCTTGGGTGCTGAGCAGTTCTGCCTTCTTCAGAGCTTCCATTGTATTTGTATTTGAAGTTTTCAGCCAAAAGCACTCGGTAACATTAGTCTGGTAGTCCCAGGAACTTGGAGGGACTCCCCAGATATTATGAGATGATCCTTTCACCACAAAATGAAAGGTTCTTTACTGTTTCCAAATCCAACAAAGGAGCGTTCTCTCACAGATGTCAAGGAGTCAAGATGGGCTGGGTGTTTGATCTAACATGTAATCCTCTCACTGTTAGCTGAAGTTACCAGCACATTGCAGCTCTCCATCCCAAGCATCCAACGTGGCAAGAAGTTTTAGTCATTCTGTAGGTGGCACTCTTCCTCTGAATCAGAACTGAACGCAATGTCTCCCCAGCATAATGCTAGAGAGCCCGGTGCTGCTGGAGGTGCCTCCTTTCAATGGGATATGGTAATGAGCCTTTGACCACTTGGGCCCCGTGGCACTTTTAAAAAACAGCTACACTACTAGTTATAGGCTGCTTGCCATTTCCTGACAACAAAACATTCTGTCTCAGGTCACGCAGGGGACAGGACACTGCCCCTAATAGTAAAGGAACATATTTTATTCTAGATCTTTGCACGACCAGTTGTGATTATTATAATTAATTGTTCACAGTAAAATTGTTGTATAGAGTTAGTTACATATCTCCATCCACTGACTGTCATCTCCATCCTCCTCTCCATATTTAACTCCACTGTGCCTCTGTGATGGGACACTCCCCCTTGCTGGAGACCCTGCGGCCCTACTACACCCTACCCTAGGAAGGAGCAGCTAACTGGGTCTTCCAGGCCTAACTAGAGAGGCCCTATGGAAGCAGCCAATCAGAGTCCAGCAGGCTCAGATAAAAGGAGCTGCAGGGGCTGAGCAGGTCACTTCCTGATTCGGGTCAGCAGGGCAGAGAAGGAGGCTCTGCTCTGGGCAATGGAGCTTGGTGAGCTGCAATCCTGGGGGCAAGGATACCTGAGAACTCTTAACCCTAAGGTAACAGGGAGAAGTAAGGAGACCTGGTGGGAAGAGGCCCAGGGAAGTAGCAGTAACTAATAAAAGGGAGCAGTGCGTAGCTGCTGTTTATACAGAAAAGCTTCTGTATTAGGAGAGATCAAAAAGACTGGGACTTTTCAGTTTGGAAAAGTGATGACTAAGGAGGGATATGATAGAGATTTATAAAATCTTGACTGGTGTGGAGAAAGTGAATAAAGAAATGTTATTTACTTCTTCACATAACACAAGAACAAGGGGTCACCCAATAAAATTAATAGGCAGTCAGTTTAAAACAAACAAAAGGAAATGTTTCTTCACGCAATGCACAGTCAACCTGTGGAACTCCTTGCCAGGGGGTGTTGTGAAGGTCAAAACTATAATAGGGGTCAAAAAATAAATAGATAAGTTCCTGTAGGATAGGCTAATCAATGGCTATTAGCCAGGATGGGCAGGGATGCAGCACCATGTCTGAGTGTCCCTAGACTTTGTTTGACAGAAGCTGAGAATGGATGACAGAGGATGGATTGCTTGATGATTGCCTGTTCTGTTCATTCCCTCTGAAGCACCTGGCATTGGCCCCTGTCAGAAGACAGGATACTGGGTTAGATGGGCCATTGGTTTGACCCAGTATGGCCGTTCTTATGTTCTTATGAGGCGGGCCTGGGTTCCTCCACTGGCCACTGGCAAAGTGGCCTAAGCCCTGAGAAGGGGACAAGTCTCCTTTAGAAGCCTGAGTGTAGGGCTGATTTTAAAGGGCCCAGGAACAGGGCTGAAGACCCTTGTGGGGGCAGACAGTTTGTTGAACTCTTTGTTACCCAGGAAGGGGTTCATTTGTGACTGTGTGATTTGGCCAGAAGGCTGAACCACTGAAGAAATACCTATTGAGGTTTGCAAACTACAGGGGGTGCCAGGAGCAGAAAAAAAACTACAATACTACACCCAGCTGATAGAAGGCACTCAAGAGGTGAGTGTTCTCTGTCACAGCCTCTTTCAAACCTTCCTTCCAGTCCTCAAATTTGGCTGTGCCCTGCATCTGCTCCCCCTGTTCCTTCCCCCGTACTACCAAGCATCTTGAAAAAAATCCAACAACCATGCTGACATCCACCTATAAATGTATCTTGTTTGAGTTCTGCTATGTATCTTGATTTGTTTCTTCTCCTTGAATTTCTCCATGTTCACAAACTTCATTCCCTCTTCTCCTTCAACTGTGTCCTCAAACGCTCTCCTCCCTCTTGGCCTGCACTCTTGCCAGTTTCCTGAAGGACTGACACCAACTTTTCCCCTTATCCCATTTACTCCAACATCTCCCTTCCCATATGCTGCTACATGCTGAGAAGTCCCTTCTTTTCTCTTCCCTTGGAAGTACGAATGATATATGGAACGGAAGGAGAGAGATCCTTGAGGCCAAATTTAGGCTATTAGGTAAGAGATTAAAGTCCATGACCTCCATGGTAGCATTCTCTGAAATGCTTCCAGTTCCAAGTGCAGGGCCAGTTAGACAAGCAAAACTGTAGGGTCTCAACGTATAGATGAATCTATGGTGTTCAGAGGAGGGATTTAGGGTTATTAGGAACTGGGCAACCTTTTTGGAAAGGAGGAGCTGATACGAATAGATGGGCTCCACCTAAACCAAAACACAACCAGATTGCTGGCATGAATGAAAAAGATTGTAAAGGAGTTTTTAAACTAAGGGCTGGGGGAAAGCCAACAGCAGCGGTGCAAGTAGGACTGTATGGTATGGTAGGCCGTACTAGTAAGCTATTTAGAGCCGGTATGTCGTACTGGAAAGGCACTGGAGGAGCTGTACTGCCCCCAGCCCTTCCACGCAGCTGCATGCCTGCGTCTTCTGTCCGGGGTCTGTACAGCAGCCCTGTCGGAGAACAAGGCTGGGGGCAGGGCTGGGAGTGATACAGCTGTGCCGGAGGAGCTGCCAGTCTGAGGCCACCCGATGGTCCCACATTCTGCTCCTTTCACCGCTGCCTTTCCTGGGAGAAGCTAAATAAATTCTTTGCATCAGTCTTCACTGCAGCAGATATGAAAGAGATTCACATATCTGAGCCATTCTTTTTAGGTAACATATCTGAAGAACTGTTCCAGATTCAGATATCAATAGAGGAAATTTTGGAACACATTAATAAATTAGACAGTAATAAGCCATCAGGACCAGATGGTATTCACCTGAGAGTACGTACTAAAGGAACTCAGATGTGAAATTGCAGAACTAACTGTAGTGTGTAACCTATCGCTTCATCATCTGGTACAGAGGCTGATTAGGCAGATAGCTAAAGTAATTTTTTTATTTTATTTTTTAAAAGACTCCAGAGTCAAACCTGGCAATTATAGGCTGATAAGCCTAACTTCAGTACCAGGCAAATTGGTTGAAACTATAGCAAAGAACAATTATCAGACACATAGATGAACTCAACATGTCGGGGAAGAGCCAACACAGCTTTTGTAAAGGGAAATCATGCCTCACCAATCTATTAGCATTCTTCGTGAGGGTCAACAAACATATGGACAAGGGTGATTCAGTTGATATAGTTCACTTGGACTTTCAGAAAGCCTCTGACAAGGTCCCAGCAAAGTAGGCAGTCATGGGATAAGAAGGAAGGTCCTCTCCTGAATCAATAACTGGTTAAAAGATAGCAACAAAGGGTAGGAATAAATGGTCATTTTTCACAGTGGAGAAAGGTATATTAAAATTGAAAAAAGACAGAAAAGGCAATAAAAATGATTAGGGGTATGGAACACCTTCCATATAAGAAGAGATGGAAAAAACTGGGATTTCTCAGTTTAGAAAACAGATGATCAGATGGGAATATTCTAGAGGTCTATAGGATCATGAATGGTGTGGAGAAAATGAATAAGGAAGTGCTATTTACCCTTCACACAGCACAATGAAATTAATAGGCAGTAGACTTAAAACAAACATAAGGAAATACTTCACACAATGTATAGTCAACCTGGGGAACTCATTGCCTGGGGTTGTTGTGAAGGCCAAAAATATAACTGGGTTAAAAATAAATTAGATACGTTCTTTGGTCCATCAATGGCAATTAGCCAAGAAGGTCAGGGATGATGCAGTCTCATGCTCTGAGTTATCCCTAAACCTCTGACTGCTAGAATCTGGGACTGGATGACAGGGGATGTCACACTTGATAAATTGCCCTGTTCTGTTCATTCCCTCTGAGCACTGCTGGAAGGCAGGATACTGGACTAGATGGACCATTGATCTGATACAATATGGTTGTTCTTATGATCCAATACTTGACCCCAAGTTTTCACATCTCCTGATCTCCCTTCCATCCCCCTACTTCATGACCCTTCCATTGTACTCATTCTCAATTTTTTTCATCTGGGTCTTTTCCCTCAGCCTCCAAGAAAGTACCTGATTCTCCTATTTCCCTACAAACCTTTTCTGACTCCCCAGCTACAGCACCATCTCCATCCTCCCTTTCATGTCCAAGCCCCTAGACCTCGCAGTTTACTCTTGCTCCCTACTAATTCATTCGTTGACCCTTTGAACTCTGGCATCACTCTACTCAGGCTGCTCTCATTAAAGTCACTAATTACCTCTTCCTAGCTTCCACCTCTTTTCCTTCTACACCTTTTCCCTGGGAGAATTCATTCACTTGCATTGCTCCTGTCACCTTCTCAACACTAATGACTGCTTCTCTCTGCCCTTCCTGATACCCACCTAGCTCTCTTCCAGTTTAACAAAATGCTGCCAACAAATTCATCTTCTTCACCTGCCACTCTGACCGCATCAAACCTCTTCTGGGCCCCTTCACTAGCTCACATCTCCTCTGCATCAATATCACACTCCTTGGCCTCATTATTAAGGATCTGTCCATTCCTACAAATTATCACTGGTCACCCCCCACTCTCCTGATTGGACTATGCAATCTAACAATTCTTCCTTTTTCATGTTACTTTTGTTCCATTCTCCTGTAGGTGCCTCTGCACAATTTTCCCATGCTGTCCAATGACTGGAATGTCATGTCTAGTTCCGTGTAATATGCCATCTCCCGGTCTTCCTGAAAATCCCTCCTCAAAACCCACCTTTTCCCAACAATCTCTCAAAGATTCTCTAATTCCCTATAAATTTTAATAAGAAATTATTCAAAAATAAAATCAAGGAACTAACCTGCTGTGCATGGTGCCATCGAAGCAGACACACAGGATCATCTCCATATTTCTTCCTTCCTTCCTCTTTTCCCCATCTTGCCTGTCATTTGCTTCCATCCCACACTCCTTTTTCTGTATGTTGTCCATTTAGATTGTAAGCACTTTGGGGCAGGTTCCTCTTTTACACTGTCTCTAAAGCATCTAGTACAGTTTGGTTGTCATACAAATAAAAAGAAATAGTAGATCAGTATGTGTCTTCTCTCTTAGCCTTTTCAGCTATTGCAGTCAGCACGATAACACCAACATTTATCTGCATGTGTTCACTGATAAGTTGCCCTAAAGCACATAGGGAGCAAGGTCGGGGCTGCTCCACAAAACACAGGGAATGAGCACACTTACCTATGGTGGAAAATTAAAAGACTGAGATTTTCCTCCTGCTACCCATCCAAATCTCTTCCCCCTACCATACTCCCCCTACATACATCCAGGTTAAATTAATGACTTGTAAACATTTTAATTTGTGAAGGTGTATTTGGGATGTTTACTTTGTTTTTAAAACAGAAGAATAGTCTATCACTGACATTGAGTCAATTCTGACAAAAGGGGGATTGAAGAATTCAAGAGTTATTTTCTCTGTCTTGGCAGGATCTATCTCACTATTTCTCCAATCTATTTGAGGCTACCTTTGCGGCTGTGGCTGCTCCATCCATGTCACTTGTGGACCTGAATACTGTATCTACGCCAAATGTCCTGAGATTTTTGAAAGAAGTCCTGCAGGCCTGAGGAATCTCCCAAAAGCCTGAATATCATGCCAAAAGTCCGAGGTTAGGCTGTCGTGAGGGTGAGAGAGTGGCCTGGAGCAGATGAGCAGTGTCGCAAGATGCAAGGGTGAAGCAATCATCTCACAGAGACCTATGACAAGGTAGCAGGAGAAAGGGTACAGCAGTGACCTCTCAGAGGCATGGGGAAGTAGAGCAGCCATTGAGGATGCCGGGGTGATGCATAATGAATATAATGGTGCAGCACATAAAGATGTTTATCAGATCTTGTAATCAGGGCTCCATGTTTTCCACAATTCCATAACTGTGGAATTCACCACTTCCTGCAAAATCATGCTCCCGAATCTGAGCTTTCATTTAAAAAAATGCTTCTAGTCATTAGAGCTGCAGAGAACATGAACCAAGAGTAAATAAATGCAGTGATGTTTGTCTGACTCTACAGCGAGCCGAAAAACAACACCTCTGAGAGATGTGAACTGTTCCATTCATCTCAATCAGGGCCTCATGGACTCCATGACTCTGCTGCCATGGGATCCCTGATACGACTGAATTCAGCACTTTTACCATTCACCATTTTGCTGCAGCAGGCGCCTGACATTTTTTATTTCAGTCAGCTTGCAGAGAGGAAGATGGGGAAGTTGGTGTAAGCTGGTGAGCTAGGCAGTCTGAAGAACAGTATAGCAGCTAAGACCCAAGATGATGCTAGGGAGATGCACTTTTGAAGCTAGGTTCAAGTTCCTTCCTTCCCTGCCACATGAGGAGAAGAAAGCCCTGAGTTGGGCTACTTGGACTACATTGCTGGATTTGAGGCTCTGGGAATGGATCTGAGTTGCCTGGCGAGCATTGTGAAAGGAATTTTTCTCAAAAATAATAGTTGTTGAAAATAGTCAACAAATGTTACATCTGAGTGTTTTCAACTACATGCCACAGAAGTGCGTGTTTGTGTAGGGGTAGGGAGACAGAAATAAAGGGTATTTCCTAGCGATCACATCAGTTGTTGCCACACAATGAAGTGGTTGTTGCTGAACTACTTGGCCCCACTGTACCATGGAGTACACGGGCCCCTGCTTATAGAAGGATGCCCTATTGAATCCTATGACTCAGGTCCTTAGCTGGTGTAAAGTATTGTATCTCCACTGAAGTCAATGAGCTACTCATGAATCAACTGAAGTCCATTGAGCTACATCAATTTATACCAGCAGAGGATCTGGCCCTGTATATGTACTATACATTAAGTGACTGTTAAGGTTGGAAAGTACTCAAAATTAAGAAATGCCCATGTAACCTTAATTCAGTCCCCTTTGTGCATGCATTATGATACAGTCTTAAATTACATGATCAATGGGATGCTTTCTCAGGGCATCCAGAGAAAGTCACCTTGTTACTCCTCTGCCTCAGTGGGAGAGAGATTTGCTGCTACTAAACTGTGTGTCTGCACCTGGATGTTCCAATACTAAGCAATAATAATAGCGACAGAAATGGTTACAAATAAAACAATGGTATAATCATGCTTCTTAGAGACTAAAACTTAACCCAGCAGGTTATTATCCTTGTCTAAGGTGTTTTTCTCCCTACAGCCACTTTAGAGTCATCAACCAGTGCAGTTGGGTAACCACCATTCATCGATACAAAGAACACTGTCCTCTTAGTTCCTCAGTGATATATAGCTACGGCATTCTCTCACCTTCTTCTTATAGTCCAGTAAACCTTTGACACGCATTCTTTTGAAGTAGCAAAGAATCCTGTGGCACCTTATAGACTAACAGACGTTTTGCAGCATGAGCTTTCGTGGGTGAATACCCACTTCTTCGGATGCAAGTGGTGGAAATACACTTTTGAAGTGTATCCCCAGATAAAGTTCTCTTCCACTGCTGTTTGTGCCCCAGTGAGCTGATGCCATGCTGTCTTCCTCACCCTTCTCTCAATTTGCTTTTCCTGTTGACTCAGATGCAAATATAACCTCCATTGTCTCTGCCTTTAGGCGGACTGGTAACTCAACGTTCCTTTGATGCTGGGACTGCTCACATCTGGTCCATTACCCGTGCAGGCTTGAAATCAGACCTCTTACCATCTAGAGTCTCCCTCGTTCCAGGGGAACTCTGACTCACATCACCTTATCACTGTGTCTAGTTTTCCTCAGCCAGATCAGCAAAGGGTTCTGTTAGTGTGAATGTGGTTTCATGCTTTATTTACTGCACACTATTCAATCCCTGATCTGAAGACAGAATTATTAATTTTCTCATGGGATTTTCTTTGGCACTTATCACAGTCAGGTCAAGTGCTTCTCAAACATCAGTGCATTTATCTTCACAACACCCCTCTGAGAAAAGGTGATATTATTATTCCTATTTTACAGATGGATGAATGAGGCATAGAGATACCGATGTCAAAAGTGTCTGTAAGTTTTGGGTGCTCAATTTGAGATGTCTATGGGCCAATGTTTCAAATAACTTTATTTGAACACAACTCTCATTGCACAGGCAACCTTAATTCTGGAATTTCCTAACTTTTGAGTCCTTGACTTTGCAACTTTAATGTTCCTTTATTGTAGGTTTTTGTGTGTAATTTTCTAGGTGTTTTTAAAAAGGGAAACTGAAAAAATAGAAATTCAATCTCGTGGAATCATTTCAGCTCCACCATGGTTCATCAGCATGGTTAGAATCTTTAAATCTGTAGCACAGATCTCTGCCACTTGAGGTAAATGGAGTAACTGCTAGCAGTAGTAGGTTGTCATCCTCTGTGTGGACCAGCACTAGAAGAAGATGAGGCACACTTTTTGTCAGTTAGCTTCACAGGTATTTGCTGATAACAAGAGAATCTAGAGACTCAGGAATCCTGGATTATATTCCAGGCTCTCAAGGGAATGGACTCTAGTGGTGTTAGAACCTGTTCTGCCCCTCTCTCTCACAAGCCAGGCCACGTCTATCCCAGCCCACCCCATGTCCCAGTCTCCACTCCACCAAATCTTGGCTCCTTGTCTCAGACTCCCTGCCCACCCTTTAGCACCCCTCCCACTCAGTTCCATGTCCCAGTCCCAATCCTCCATACTCCCTGGCTCCATGTCCCTGTCCCCCACCTTGCCTTGGCTCCTCATCCTGGGCCTTCCTCCCTGGCAATTTGTCATGGCTCCTCAACCCCACATGCCCCCTCTTTGTTTCAGCCTTCCCACTCATGATACCTGATCCTCAACCCTCTGCATTCCAATCATGAAGCTTACTCCTGCTACTCCATGATACTTGAGGTTATGTCTACACTACTGTGGTAAATCGACCTACACTACGCAACTCCAGCAACGTGAATAACATCGCTGAAGTTGACGTACCTTAGGTCGAGTTACCATGGGGTCCACACCACGGTGGGAGGAGGGGTCCACGGGAGAAAATCTCCCTTCGACTTACCTTACTCTTCTTGTCAGGGGTAGAGTACAAGGGTCGACTGGAGAGTGATCTGCAGTCGATTTGGCGAGTCTTTACTAGACCCGCCAAATCAACTGCTGGTGGATCGATTTCATAGCATAGATCACAGCTGTAGTGTAGACCTGCCCTGATTGTCAGCAGAGTGTAGTGAAACAGTCTCTCTGCTCTCAGTTCCTGTGTGTGGAGCAACTATTAGTGGCCTCGTGTAGCCAAGCACACCAATTTCAGGGAAAGGCCTGACAGGCCCCTACAGTCCTGAGCTGGAGCATGCCCAGTGCAGACAGAATCGTCAGGGAATTTAACTGCAAAACTGTAAAAAGTCTATATTGAGCATGTGTGAACTGAAATTTTCAGAGGTTCATAATGTAGCCAAATTTGGGTGGATGTTCACAGGGGTAGGAGAAGACATGAAACCAGGATGTGAAGCCTGCCAAATTTAAGTCCAAAGCAAGGAGACATTAGACTTTCTCAACAAAACAGTTGTAAGACTTTTTTTAACATGAACAAGACAACCATTTTCCTTTTAGCCTCATTCTGAGAAATAGCAGAACTATTTTTGCTGACTTTTCTTTCTTTTTTTTGTTTTTTGTTCAGCCTGAGGCAGACATCTGGCCTGGGAAATTTCAGCCCAAATGGTTAAAGTTGGCAAAGTTATAATTAACTGAAAACAAGCTCTTATAATGGAAAATATTGGCCAAGCTTAACTATAGGTGTAGCTACCTGTACTGCCGATAATACTTATCTCACTTGATAAAAACTTAAAATTCTTTTTGATTAAGAGAAAAACAAAGCTGCTCTGCATATTATTTTAATCAACTCAGTAATAATTTGGTGATTAAATGTAGCAGAGTTCTTCTTAATTATAGTAATTACAGGCCAATTGTATGTATTAACCTTGGTTCTAAAATCTTGCAAAAAGTTTAGCCAAACAACTGTTAAAAACCCATTTTTACTTTATCTCTTTTTTTCAAATAGATTTAAGAAAAACGTTTGGCTGAGATTCATTTCTACAGTAAGTCAGTGGGCTCATTACTCTGTGGGCAGCATCACTGTCTTTCAATGTCAAAAAGGCATTTGACCGCCATGAGGAATGGAGCTACCTCATCCAAGCAATTAGTTGACTTAGTGAAGTGCCCAGGCTCATTAAAGGAACACTTCAATGAAATACAAAAGGCCATCTAAACACCACAGCTAATTACAAAACAGAATGAATGAGAATGTAAGGGTTCCGAAAAAATAAAAATAATAATTATCAGATTGCTAGTAAATTGCCACATTAATAGTCTGACAATGCAGGGGAGGACTCAGGCAATAGATAAGTCATATGAATACATGAGAAGAGAGAAAACTTGCAAGAAAAATTGATCATTTTTAAAATTAACTAAATGGGCCAAATCCATCCCTACTTAAGTGTTGACTAAGGAGGAACTTGATAATTGTCTTCAATTTGAACTAAGTAAACACCAAGCAATATGAAGAATTGTTTAAAGTTGTTCATGGAATAATGGGATGGAAATGTGGGGAAAATATGTTGACAGTAAAGATCAAATAGCTGCCGGAACTCTCCCCTTGGAGAAGTGGTAGAAGTCCCAGTATTTGTAATCTTTAAAACTGGACTGGATAAAGTACTAAATAATACATTGCAGGGAACAATTCTGCCTTGTCCCAACTCTGTGTCTTATGATTCTGTGATCAAAATCAGTACTAATTGTCAGTCTCAGACTCTCAGCAGAGAACCCGAGGACTGTCTAGACCATGGAAACTGACTTCCCCTCTCCTCAGAAGGGGGATGGGGTGTGACTAGGGCATGGGTGAGGTGCTTTGGTGAGGAAGCTCAGTAGCTGTGCCCAGGCTGTACCTGTTTTGTGGAACAATAAAGGACTTCAGTTTCTAAGGTTGTCAATCTGAAACTTTCATGAGAACCAAATTAATAAAAATGTCTTTAAAAAGTGAATAAAAAACATGTTAAAAGTGCTAAGTAGCCAGCGACTGATAGTTTGGAGCCCAGGGATTGATGGTGGAGAGTGAGCAGGGGGTCTGTTTCTCACCTAGGTAATGATTATATGAGCCCCATAAGGACATAGTTAAATCAAATATTAAGAAGACTGCACTTAAGAAGGGGAAAATATGTCAATCACACTTTGCCTTTGACAAAAGGAAATTCCTTGAAACTGAGAATGGAGAGAGAGCGGGAGGGAAAGTGTCTCCTCATGTGGGTGGCCAGGAAATTGGAGGCCAGAAAAGTACGAGAGAGAAAGAAAGTGTAAGAGACAGGAGGAAAAAAATCCACCAGATTGAATTCTAATCCAAATGCTGTGAGGCGTTCACACCAGGCCTTCTGAGAATATTAACAAGGTTACAGAAGAGAGGCCTTTAGCCTCGGGAATTATTAGTGAATATGGAATTATATTTGCACAAACACAACCAGATGCAAGCAGCTAAATGTTCTGCAGATGTGAAAAGAGCTGGAGTGTGTTACATAAAGCTGCTGCCCATTTGGAATTTAACACTCCTTCTTGGTGCCTTGCTGCATGTTACAAAAGGGCTACATTTCTCAAATGGCAATAGTACTGGAGGGATGGGGCTTTCTCTCTTGTCAATGCTGCATATATGGGCTCCTTTTGGGAATTGTTCTTTGGCAGAGCCCCCAACACCTCACAAGTGACATGAAGCTGAAGAATGTGTCTTTACTTCATTCTTTTTCATTGTCTGTACTTTTCCTCAGACCCATTTTCTACTATTGTACTTTCTTGTTGAATTTTTCCATTTATTTTTTTCTATAACCTCTATGTCCTTCTCATTGTTCTATTATTGCTGTTGTTATTAGTAATTACAGTCGCACCTAGAGGCTCAATTGATTTAGACACTGTACAAACATGGTAAGAGGCATTCCCTGCCCTGACTCCATGAGGAGAAAAATCTAATGAGTCTTTAAACATCAGTTTAATCTAATTTGGGTCCACAAACACTAAAGTGCCTTAATCATAACTGTATGGTTTTCGAATGGTGTCATTCTAGGGCAGAATTAAGGATTTTGCTGAAGGAAAAAAAAATTCAGGTATGAAGAATAATGGGAAAAATTACTGTTAATCATAGAAAAATATGCAAGTGTAGCCTATCGACAAGAGTTCACTGAGTTTTAACTATATGGGAAGTTTGACAAGTCCGTGACAGGGCAGAATTAAAGTTGTTTGGCAGCCCTAACTGTGCATTTGTATACCTTAATATGTTAGGATTTCTTTTAACTTAACTTTAAATTTCCTGGATTTGTAATGCTTGGTTTCAAGATAATTACCTTAGATGTCGTTTACCCTAAATTACAGTTGATGTGAGCTCTCAACCTAAACTTAATTTTGAAGTATATTTGTCTAGGAATATAGACTATGGAGGCATTGTTAGAAATTCCATAGTTAAGGCTGAGTTGAGTTCTGTACTTAAAGCAGGGGATTCAACCTCTTTGTAATGTATGAAAAACATACAGTGTCCTCCCCAAAATTGCAACACTTTACTTTTTAAGTATAGAATGAATTTTCTGAGAATTTGTAATGCATTAGTTAATTAGTTTAGGAATAAAAATTAATGAAAAATAGGTCCTTTAAGAAATATATCATCCACTGTCATATCTCATTTTTGCCTCTAATAATCTCACTAGCAGAATAACAGACTCTTCAAACTTCTCACGTAGTTAAAAATCACTGAAATCTTATGCATAGACTACTTTTCAGTTTTGTTTTTGTTTAGAATCATTGTTCAGATCAGGGGTGGGCAAACTTTTTGGACCGAGGGGCACATCTGGGTATAGAAATTGTATGGCGTGTCATGAATGCTCATAAATTGGGGTTGGGGCACAGGGGAGTGGCTCGTGGTGCAGGCTCTGGGCAGTGCTTACCTCAAGTGGCTCCCGGAAGCAGCAATATGTCCCCCCCCCCGGCTCCTACGCGCTGCCCCGTCTGCAAGTGCCACCCCTGAAACTCTCATTGGCTGTGGTTCCCAGCCAATGGGAGCTGTGGGGGGGAGGGGGGCACTTGGGGTGGGGACAGTGTGCAGAGCAGAGCACCCTGGTTGCCCCTATGCTTAGGAGCCAAAGGAAGGCCATGCTGCTGCTTCTGGGAGCCATGTAGATTAAAATGGCTGGTGGGCCACATCTGGCCCACGGGCCGTAGTTTACCCACCCCGGTTTAGATCATTTTTCAAGTTTTTCTTCATAACTGATTTTTTTTCCTTCAGCAGTGGCTGAAGGATAGAATGGCCTACTACAAAGAATTCCATAAAGAATTGCCCTCTTTCAAATGGCTGCCATGTTCCATTGCTCTCAGTGGGACTGAAACCACAGTGGCCCCCTGTTGGTGGCCATTTTGAGAAGGTGCACTATCTCTCTCATTGTTCACAATGGGTCTGAATTTCTGTGACTCTTCACAATATAGTCACTCACCATCTTCCCTGAGGGCAGCTGTCAGTTTTCAGTTCCATTGAGAACAATGCGAGATGGTGGGCATTTTGAAAGGGAGCAATTCATGACATAAATTTTCAGTTATGAAAAAGAATGACCCATATGATCATTCATCCTAAATAACTTTTCAAAAGCCACCCGTTGCATCAGGTAGGCCATGAGAGATGGGGAAACTGGAATATTTGTGTGTGCATGCAGGGGAATGTAGGAGGGTACAGGAGGAAAGAAGAAACAGACATGTGGGTGCAGGGTTATGTAGACAGGTACCAGAGGAAGAGGGAATTTGGAGTGTGTGTGCACAGAGTAGGTTTGCCAGTTTTGGTAGGATGTATTCCTGGAGGTTTCATCACATGACATAATCTCTAATTAAATATTAATCTTTAATTCCTGGAGGATTGGCAAACCTAGCACAGGGTAATGTAAGAAGGTGCAAGAAGCAGGGCAATTTTGTGTGCACACAAGGTAATGCTGGGAGGTGGAACAACAGGGGTAATCTGAGGGTTCTCCTTAATAGAACATAGGGAGGTGCAAGAGAGAAGTGGAATTTTTGCCAAGGATAATGCTGGGAGGTACAAGAGGCAGGAGAAATTTGGAGTATGGAAGGCAGGTCTCTGAAACAAAGCAGCCATAAATCCAGTTTATATGACCCATAAACTCTGGCTGCTTAGTGCTGCTCCAGAGTGGGGTAAAGCAGCCAAAATGTACCAGTGAATCTGGTCATAAAAGTTAAAATAAAAAAAAACAGATTTAAGGCTGACACTACATATCTTCAAATCGTTAAAAATATCAAATGCAACATTCTCTTTGAGTTTCTTATTTAGTGTTCTATTAAATTTTCATTTAAAAAAGAAAGGAAATTCTCAGACAATAACTATATTAAAATGGTTTTAAAGGTTAGAATAGATTTCAGTATTTAAGGTAAAATCCAGGTTGTAATTATATATCAAATAAACAAACAAACACACACACAAAAAACCCCAACTGTTGTAATCTGAGGAAATTCACAGTTAAGTTTAAGATTAAAAGAAATCCAAGCATGTTAACATATGGAGAGGCACAAACTAGGGCACTGAAACAATCTTAAATCTGCCTTGTCACAGACTCTTCAAAATTTCTCATATACTTAGAACTCATTGAAATTTTATGCATAGGCTACATCTGAATATATATTTCTTTAGAATTAACAGTCATTTCCCCCCACAAGTCTTCATATCTAAAAGTTTCTCGTATACCTTAACTCTGCCCTGTAGGACAAAACCATATGATTTATTATTGTGATTAAGGTATTTTAGTATTTGTGGTCCCAGTTAGATTAAATTCTTTTTTAAAACTCATTAGATTTTCTTCATTATTTTCTCCTCATAGTTTACTACAGGACTGAGTTAAGTTATTTGGGTGTCCTAACTGTGCATTTCTTTACTTTAACCAGTTTGGACTTCTTTAAAATTTAATCTTAACTGAATTTCCTGGGACCGCAATACTTGACCTTTAGATAATTACAATATACCTGTAATGTATTTTGTACATATAAAATCAATGAAGCATATATTAAATAGATTAAAAACTGACAGATTTCCAAAAATAATTGGGATTGGGGAGTCATCAGACAAGGGCGTTTTTATGGGTTTTCTTTAGAGATCTGATCTTGCTCAAATGCTCTTAAATGTCTTTACCAACAATCTGGAAGAAAATTATTGCTGGTAGAATTTGCAGATGACTAAAGTTGGTGGATTAGTAAATAATGTTGAGGATCAGACTATTATACCAAGTAATCAGGATTGCTTGGTAAGAAAGACTCAGTCAAACAACATGTTTTTTAATACAAATCAATGCAAGGTCATACATCTAGGAACAAAGAATGTGGGTCATACTTACAGGATGGAACACTGTATCTTGGAAAGCAGTGACTGAAAATGATTTAGGAGATCATGGTGAATAAGCAATTGAACATGATCTCCCACGGCTATATGGTGGCTAATGCTATACTTGGATGTATAAACAGAGGAATATTGAATAAGCAGGTTGCATTAAGTGAGACTGTTACTGGAATACTCTGCCCAGTTCTGGGGTCCCTGCTTCAAAAAGGATGTTGAAAAATTAGAAAATGTTCAGAAAAGAGCTACAAGAATTATTTGAGGTCTGAAAATCCTGATTTAGAGTGAGAGACATAAGAAAAAATCTATTAGTTTATCAAAGACAAGATAAAGAACTTACTTTATTATGTGGAGAGAAGATTTCTGAGAACAGAGGGCTCTTGCTGGGATGATTTAGTTGGGGATTGGTCCTACTTTGAGCAGGGGATTGTACTAGATGACCTCCTGAGGTCTCTTCCAATCCTAATCTTCTATGATTCTTTAGTCTAATGGACAATGATAATAATAATTAATAAGATACAATGGCTCGAAGTTGGAGTGAGACTAGTTCAGACTGGAAACGAGGCACAGTTTTTAACAGTGAGAATAACTGAAATAATTCGCCAAAGAGGCAGGGGGGAGGATTCTCTATCACTTGAAGTATTTAAATCAAGACTGAATATCTTTCTAAAAGATATCCTCTAGCTCAGCCAGAAGTTATGGGCTTTAGCAGGAATCACTGGGTGAATTCTGTGATCTGTGCTATATAGGGTGTCAGTCTAGAGGATCATAATGGTCACTTCTGGACTAAAAGCTATGACTACATGTTCACACATATATGCATGTATTTAATAACATCTTCAATATGTTTCATAGTAGGCTGAACATAGCCAAACCATGGCATACACAGGATTTAAGATGTCCTAAGCTTTAGGGAGCCAGTCTAAAGGTTAAAATGGTTGTAAAATGTCCAATAGCTGATGTGAGGGAAATATATGGGGAAGATAGGATGCGTGTTGGATAAGTTGTTGGTGCATATATGGTGAGATGTTGCTGTCTAGTCAATGAAGGATGAATCTGAGAATAGTCTATGATCACATTGATGGAACATACCCCAGGGAGGACAGATGGCTGTGTCGTAAGGGCACTATTCTGGGAGTAAAGAGATCTGGGTTGAATTCTTGGGCCCATCACAGACTCCTGTGTGACATTGAGTAAATCACTTAATATCTCTCTGTCTCAATCTCACATCTGTAAAATGGGGATAATATTTCTCCACCTCCCAGGTGTGTTGTGAGAGAAAATTATTCATTCACTTTGGGGGGGTCCTTCACCCCGAGGCGCTGGAACAATTTTTATAGTGAGGGTGCTGAGAGCCATTGAACCAAACTGTAATAAACCCTGTATATGGTGGAAACCACCTCAAGTTAGGGGGTGCAGCAGGCCTCCCCCAGCACCCCTAATTCCAGCACTTATGGGTTCATCTAACTACCTTAGACAGATATTTTTCTCTTACATTATAAATATATATTACAATCTTAGCACTATTTTAGCATATTTTTTGTTTGGGAATATCACTGTCAGTTTGGACGCTCTGGAGACAGGTTCCATAGATAAGAGGAACAGCAAAGGAGATAAGGTCTAGTAACTCTCTTCAGAGTAAAATCTTTCAACTCTACTCCATTAATAGTTATTTAAGCAGATGGTGCAGAGTATATTAATTTAATCCAAGAAAATAATATAGGGCCCATTGCAGATGTTTTGCGCATATAGAAAAGAAATTGCCATTCCACATGACAGAACCTTCTCAGCACCCAAGAAGAGAATGATGACTGGGGATCTAGTGGAGAGGATTATGTTTAAATGTCTGCTGTCAGAACTGTACTGATTTATTATAAAGCCTGCTTGTTCTCAGTGAATCGGTGTAGGAAGGAGTCTGTCTCTCTGGTGGAAACTATTTTGAATAATATTTGTTAAGCTACATTAGTACCTGGAAGTTTTAAAAGGAAGAAGTGTGTGGGAGGGAGGCGGAAAGCAGTTGAGGTGACATCCCAGCCATTCAATTCTCCCCTCCCCTCCTTTCACTTCTCGGTCACTGCTGTATAACATGAGGAAATATACTGTATATATCTGCTTCCTCTCCCAATAGTTCTCTCTCATATACACACACACTTCTTCCCTTCCCATCCCTCTCTTGTATTCTGGAAAAGCATATAAAAGTAGGTATCAGATCAGCACTAAAACTTTTCTTTATGTTGTCTGATTTGGATATTGATGCATCCTTTTCTTTCAGCCTAGGGATTTCATGTCATTTTAAAGTGGATAGATATTTCCACTATCCCCTTTATTACTAATTCATATTATCAACATCTAAATAGCAATACTGCTACAAACTGAATTTGGGAAGCAGGAGAAATGAAAATGTAATTATTAATTATTATTTATGTGGCATCCAAAAATATGCTAGGCACTTTACAGACATGGAATAAGACAGGGCCCTGCTCTGAATATGATTGGAGCTGTCTTCAGACATTCATACTGGACAAACTACTGGAAATAATAGCAGACTTCAGCTTTTTTATTTACCATAGTAAAGCAACCTGGTCTAGAAACTCCTTATTGCTGCAAACTAAAGGTGTGTGTCTGGGGAGGGAGAGCTTTTCCCCTTGATGTTCCAGGACGTGGAAACACAATCCTTTTTCAGACACAGATGTTTGCAATAGAAAACTTTCACCCTGCACTCCTCTGTTTTTAATCTACCCATGACAGGAAACACAGATTCAAAATGAATGTAAGAACAGAGTCACCACAACGGGTGATAATACAAAAGAACTTATAGGAAAGATCTCCTTCCCCCAAAATAGTAGAGAGAGAAAATTCCAGTAGATTTTAGGTGTATGTATTTCTGCTATGTTATCAATGCAATTGTTTTTCATGTACTTCAGAGAAAATAATCCTTACCAAACAGTGCCATATAGTACTGTGCAAATACACATTTAGTGTCTCTGCCAGATACTCAGCTCTTTTCAAACTGCTAATCTGCTTCATGTGAAAAGCTCTGAGCACAAAACAGAAATATCAGTTGTTAAAGCTTCCTCTTCTTATGTATGTAAAGTTTTTAATGGAACAGATATGATTATTTGATCCACTCCCTAGTTCCTCAGCCAGTCTCCAGCCCTTCTCTAACTCATTAGGCCAGGACTGCTCCCAAGCTCTGTACCCCCAAAGACATGCAAACTATTTCAACATATACCTCTCAAATACATATTCAAACATTCACATGTACAAAGACCATAGAAGTGTAGACTGGAAGAGACCTCAATAGGTCATCTATTCCAGTCCCCTGCACTCAAGGCAAGACTAAGTAATAACTAGACTAGACCATTCCTGACAGATGTTTGTCTAATTTGTTCTTTAAAACCTCCGATGATGGAGATTCCACAACCTTCCTAGGCAATTTGTTCTAGTGCTTAACTATCCTGACAGGAAGTTTTTTTCCTAATGTCTAACCTAAATCTCCCTTGCTGCAATTAAGCCCATTGCTTCTTGTCCTATCTTCAGAGGTTAAGAAAAACAATTTTTCTCCCTCCTCCTTGTAACAACCTTTTATGTACTTGAAAACTGTTATCATGTCCCCCCTCAGTCTTCTCTTCTCCAGACCAAACAAACCCATTCTTTTCAAACTTCCCTCATAGGTCTTGTTTTTTAGACCTTTAATCATTTTTGTTGCTGTCCTCTGGACTTTCTCCAGTTTGTCCACATCTTCCCTGAAATGTGGCACCCAGAACTGGACACAATGCTCCAGCTGAGGCCATATCAGCACGGAGCAGAGCTGAAGAATTACTTCTCATGTCTTGCTCACAACACTCCCGCTGATACATCTCAGAATGATGTTCATTTTTTTGCAACAGTATTACACAGCTGACTCATATTTAGCTTGTGATTCACTATAAACCCCAGATCCCTTTCCGCAGTACTCCTCCCAAGGCAGTCATTTCCCATTTTGTATGTGTGCAACTAATTGTTCCTTCCTAAGAGAAGTACTTTGCATTTGAAGAAGTGGTTTTTTACCCATGAAAGCTTATGCCCAAATAAATCTGCTAGTCTTTAAGGTGTCACTGGACTCCTTGTTCCTTTGCATTTGTCCTTATTGAATTTCATTCTATTTACTTAAGAAGAACATCAGAAAGGCCATACTGGGTCAGATCAAAGGTCCATCTAGCGCAGTATCCTGTCTCCCGACAGTAGTCAATGCCAAGTGCCCCAGAGGGAATGAACAGAACAGGTAATCATCAAGTGATCCATCCCCTGTTGCCCATTCCCAGCTTCTGGCAAACAGAGGCTAGGGACACCATCCCTGTCCATCCTGGCTAATAGCCATTGATGGACCTATCTGTGACATTGCAGTCTATATGGTTTTATAGAAATATGCTAATGAGTGAATATAATGAAACTGGAATATGCTTCATGCAAAAGGTCTCTTGTAAGGTATCATTACAAAGCTTATAATCTACTGAGTGTGATCATCCTATTTGTATAAATGTTCCATTTTTGTATCTGAAACTAGAAATATGAAATATAACTGAGGCCCTATTGTAATTATGCAAAGTGTGGGCCATTAACGGTGGTTTGGAATCTTGATGACTCCCATTAACCAGGACAACTGTCTGCAGATGGGTGTGTTTTACCTGTAAGTCTTCCTGTATAAGTGTGTACTGGCAAGTGGGCAATGAAGTCTTGCAGTGACATCTGATCATGCCACCTGAACTGGAATCCATCTTTAACCTGGTGTCTTTCCATTGAGGAGCGGGTGGGAACCAAGAGACGGACGAAGGATTCCCGCCTTATGCAAAAGATATATAAAGGGGTGGAAGAGAACAAAGGGGAGAAAGGAGCCATCATGAAGAATCCCCTAGCTACCACCTGAGCTGGATCAAGAGTTGTACCAGAGGAAAGAATTGTGCCCAGGCCTGGAAGGTGTCCAGTCTGAGGAAAAAACTTACTGAAGCATCTCTGAGGGTGAGATTATCTGTATTCAGTTTAATTAGACATAAGATTTGTGTATTTTATTTTATTTTGCTTGGTGACTTACTGTCTGTTACACCATGGGACCACTTAAATCCTACTTTCTGTATTTAATAAAATAACTTTTTACTTATTAATTAACTCAGAGTATGTATTAATACCTGGGCGAGCAAACAACTGTGCATATCTCTCTATCAGTGTTATAGAGGTTGGACAATTTATGAGTTTACCTGGTATAAGATTTATACAGGGTAAAATGGATTTATTTGGGTTTAGACCCAATTGGGAGTTGGGCAGCTGAGTGTTAAAGACAAGAACACTTCTGTTAGCTGCTTTCAGGTTAACCTGCAGCTTTGGGGCAAGTAATTCAGACCCTGAGTCTTTGTTGGAGCAGACGGGAATGTCTGGCTCAGCCAGACAGAGTGCTGGGGTCCCAAGCTGGCAGGAAAAGCAGGGGTAGAGGTAGTCTTGGCACATTGGGTGGCAGCTCCCAAGGGGGTTTCTGTGATCCGACCCATCACACTATCCTCCATGAATTTATCTAGTTCTTTTTAGAACCCTGCTATAGTCTTGGCCTTCACAACATGCTCTGACAAAGAGTTCCACAGGTTGACTATGCGTTGTATGAAAAAATACTTCCTTTTGTTTGTTTTAAACTTGCTCCCTAATAATTTCATTTGGTGACCCCTAGTTTCTGTGTTATGAGAAGGAGTAAATAACACTTCCTTATTTACTTTCTCCACACCAGTCATGATTTTATAGACCTCTATCATATCTCCCCTTAGTCGTCTCTTTTCCAAGCTGAAAAGTCCCAGTCTTATTAATCTCTCCTCATATGGCAGCCATTCCATACCCCAGTCATTTTGTTGCCCTTTTCTGAACCTTTTCCAATTCCAATATATCTTTTTTGAGATGGGGCGACCACATCTGCATGTAGTATTCAAGATGTGGGCATACAGTGGATTTATATAGAGGCAAAATTATATTTTCTGTCTTATTATCTATCCCTTTCTTAATGATTCCCAACATTCTGATAGCTTTTTTGACTGCTGCTGCACACTGAGTGGATGTTTTCAGAGAACTATCCACAATGACCCCAAGATCTCTTTTTTTGAGTGTCAACAGCTAATTTAGACTCCATCATTTTATATGTAGAGTTGGGACTTCAGACCATATCTCCAGATAATTTTGAATTTTAATCCTATTCACCAAAGCACTTGCAACCCCTCCCAGCTTGGTATCGTCCACAAAATTTATAAGCATACTCTCTATGCCGTTATCTAAATCATTGATGAAGATATTGAAGAGAACCAGACCCAGAACTGATCCCTGCAGGACCCCACTTGATATGCCCTTCTAGCTTGATTGTGAGCTACTGATAACTGGTGAACCCACAGAGTCGGACAACCACATCAGCATAGGTGCCCTCAATCTCCTACTGAAGTTGTTCCACTTTATATGACTAGTTAAATATTAATTTGGGCAGAGAAAGAATGAGTGACTCTACGTCCCAGTGGTACGAGCACTCATTTCAGAGGTGGCAGATCCCTATTCAAATTAGGCATGTAAATACTGTTTAAAAAGTTTTAAAAAACGGTTTAAACAATTAAAAATATTTCTTTTAAGTGGTTAACCAATTAAGCGGCTGAGGCTGATCCTGCTGGCCAGCCGGCATGGCTGGGGCTGCCTGCTCTAGCCAGGGCTTCTCTGGCTGGGCGGCACAGCTGGTCCCGCTCCAGCTGGGTGGTGTGGGGCCAGTGGGGCTAGCCAGCCAGCCCAATGGTTAATTATTGTCACTGTTTTAAAATGTACACCTTATTGCCAGCCTGAAGGTGTTTAGCTTCAACTTCAAGCTATTGAATCATGTTATATTGGTCTCAGCTAGATTGAAGAGCCCATTATTAAATATTTGTTCCCCATTTAGGTACTTACAGAATGTAATCAAGTCACCCTTTAACCTTCTGTTTGTTAAGCTAAATAGGTTGAACTCAAGTCTTTCACTAGAAGGCATGTTTTCTAATCCTTTCACCATTCTTGTGTCTCTTCTTTGAACCCTCTCCAATTTATCAACATTTTTTTTGAACTGTAGACACCAGAACTGGACACAGTATTCCTTGCAATGGTGGTACCATTGCCAAATACAGAATAAAATAACCTCTCTACTCGTTGAAATCCCTGTCTATGCATCCAAGGATTGCAGTAACCATTTTGGCCACAGCATCACACCGGGAGCTGACATTCAGTTGATTATCCACCAATGCCCCCCAAATTTTTTTCAGTCACTGCTTCTCAGGCTAGAGTCCCCCATCCAGTAAATACAGCCTACATTCTTTGTTCCTAGGTGTATACATTTAGCTGCATTAAAACATATATTATTTGCTTGTTCCTAGTTTACCAAGTGATCCAGAGTACTCTGTATCAGTGATCTGTTCTCTTCATTACATGAATGTTTTGATTAAGTAGACTGCACAAGGATTTATTTTTTCAACAATTTGACACTAAATTAAAGTATTTCTGTGAAAATTAACTTTTAAGCAGTATTGTATGTGTGTTGAATGTCTCTGTTCTAAGATCAGGCTACTAATCTGATCTAACCTGCACTAAAACATAATGTGTGCAGATGACCCGAGGCTGAAAATAAGAGCTGAGCTTCCACCTAATGTTTTTTTGTAAACTCCATCGAATGGCAGAAATGCCTCACGTTTCACATCTGTGGGAGCATATTATGGATTGACAAAGGCCCCCACTGCCACCCATACTAGTACAGCCTGGAATATACACCTCTACCCCGATAACGCTGTCCTCGGGAGCCAAAAAATCTTCTGCATTATAGGTGAAACCGTGTTATATCGAAATTGCTTTGATCCTCCAGAGTGTGCAGCCCCCCCGGAGCACTGCTTTACCATGTTATATCCAAATTTGTGTTATATAGGGTCGTGTTATACTTATATCAGGGTAGAGGCGTATTACCCACAGTACTGCAGTAGGACATTGGGATTAGTACTGACTCAGAGAAGAGTGCCCTCTCCTGAATTAGTTATGCCACTCATTTCCTGCAGCCAGCAGTGGATTATGGCTAAACAGTAGCTGGAGCCACCAAAACTCTGGGAGACCCCCATAGCCTGGTCTTCTTGCTCAAAAATTGACAGGCAGCTGGAAGAATCACCTGTGTGCTACACACTGTCATCTTCTGCTCTGCCATTAAACCACTGCTGAATCTGGCTCTTCCTAATTGTTGGGCCTGAATTACACAAATCCTGCAATAATCCACCCCTGCTTTTAGCACCGTGCAGGCGCCCAATACTGGATCTGAGCCTGCCCATCTCTGTTCATCTGGAGCGATCTGATCACAAAGCCATCAGGGAACAAGTCACCTATTATTTATCTCCCCAGTGGTGTTTATTGCTCTTGGTTCTGTTAGCCTGCGCAGGGCGAGGGGACTGGGGTGCAGTACCGTGCTGGGTGGCTAGGGAGAGGCGATGGCCTTCTCAGTGGGGCTGGGGGCGAAGCCACAGGCTTCCGGCAGCGCCGGGGCTGGCGCTGTGCTGGGGCCGGGGCCGGGGCCGGGGCCGCGAGCAGAGCTGGGCACCTCTGTGCAGGGACGCGGCCCGCGCACGAGTCTGTGTGTGGGACGGGCCGGGGCAGGCGGGGCTGTTCACGCGGCGGGGGGAGGCGTGGCAGGGGCCGCGGGGAGGGGCGGGAGGCGCGTGGCTGGGGGACGTTGGGATGACGCAAGGGGAGAGGCGGCAACACGCGCCGGCGGCAGCATCACTGGAGGGGGCGGGCTCTGACGAACCTGCCGGCCCCGCCCCTGCGCAGGGCGGTAGATTATGTTCTGGCCCCGCCCCTTGACGGCGGGTGCCCGGCGCGCAGGCGCTAGCAGTCAGCCAGGCCCCGTGCGCAGGCGCAGGCTCCCCGGCTGGCTATTCCCCTCCCCCCAGCCATGGCGGCGCCGCGCGGCGTGATCCGGGCCCTGCACCGCGGGACCCTCACCCAGGTAATGGGCCGGGGCCCCTCCTGGGCGGGGCCCGCGCGCGCCCCGCTCCGGGGACCCCCCCCCCGGGCACCGGCCCCACGCTGCGCCCCGGCCGCTCCCTGCCCCGAGCCGGAGCCGGAGGTGCCGGTGCGTTTCCCAGCTCGGCCCCGCCCCCCTCCGCATCCCTCCCCGTCCTTCCTCAGCCCCTCACCGCAGCTCTGCCCCCTGCCCTGCGTCACCAGCCCTCTGCGTAGCGCCGCAGCCCTGCCCCGCCCTCTGCCCTGCCGCACCACGCCCCCCCCCGCACTGCCCTGCCGCACCACGGCCCCCCCCCGCACTGCCCTGCCGCACCACGGCCCCCCCCCCGCACTGCCCCGCATCGGCGCACCTCCCCTCTGCATTGCCCCGCCGTGCTGCAGCATCGTGCCACAGCCCTGCCCCGCCCTCTGCCCTGCCGCACCACGCCCCCCCCCCGCACTGCCCCGCATCGGCGCACCTCCCCTCTGCATTGCCCCGCCGTGCTGCAGCATCGTGCCACAGCCCTGCCCCGCCCTCTGCCCTGCGTCTCCTGCCTGCGCCGCTTTACCAGATCACCACCTCCCTGCTGTGCCACAACAGTGCACGACTGTAGGGTCATGTTCCCTTGTATTTACTGTAAGGGAAAAAAAAAAGTCAAATTTAAGTTAGGTTTAGCTGGCACATGTGTGAGCTAAACGCTACTTTACACTCATCCATTGTCCCTAGTCCTGACAAGGCTTTGTCAGGACTAGGGAGAGCTAGTCCAATTTAGCACGTTAAAGGAAGACTACTTTGTCTCACTGAGACTCTTAAAAGATATTCACTAACATCACATCATGAAATCCTAGTCTAGACAGTATTTGGTAATAGTTTTTCTCAGGGTGATGGGGAGCTAGAGCCTGACTTTCTAACCTTTTTTTCCATTGTTTGCTGTGTTTATATGTGAGGTTTAGAACTTTTCAAAGCAAACCCTTTGGGCTGAAATTTATCAACCCTCTTCTCAGCCCAGACATAGGGTATGGCTACACTGGCGAGTTGCAGCGCTGGAAAGCCTCCACCAGCGCTGCAATTAGTAAGTGGCCACACCTGCAGGGCACTTCCAGCGCTGCAACTCCCTGGCTGCAGTGCTGGTCGTACACCTCACTCAGCATGGGGAATAAGGATTCCAGCGCTGGTCATCAAATGTGGCCACACACCAGCGCTGTGATTGGCCTCCAGGGTATAAGGATGTATCCCAGAATGCTTTTATAAATTACTCTCTTTGTTTTGTTATGCAGCCTCTCTTTGTTTGCTGTGATCAATCTGTGAACAATCAAATGAGATAATGAGGCAGGCAGGGAGTGAGTGTTTGCTTGACAGAAACAGCAGGGGCAGAGGGGAGAAAGGGAGTCGTGTTGGCTGCAGGCTGTTTGCAGTTAAGAGTTAAGGGTAAGGGATCGGGAACATGTTCTGATTTTTCAAGTCAGGAAGCTAACACACAGTATTGGCTCCAAAAATCCACACTCTCCCCCCCCCCCCGTCACACTATGCCCCACCCCACCCCCCTCTTTTGAAAAGCCCCGTTGCTGCCACTTGAATGCTGGGATAGCTGCCCATAATGCATCACTCTCAACAGCGCTGCAAATGTGGCTACACACCAGCGCTGGTAGCTGTGAGTGTGGCCACACACCAGCGCTGGCTCTGCACAGCTGGATGACCAGCGCTGCAACTATCAGTGCTGCAGATTTGTAAGTGTAGCCATACCCATAGAATAGTTGGAAAACTGGTAAACTGTTTACAGCAAAGTTATGTGAATCAGGGTGGATGGAAATAATTCAGTTTATCCAGAAGTATATAGTGTAATAAGATTTTTTTTTTTACGAATATTACAAGGTTTTACCAGTCTTCCTCTTGTAGAAGAAATCTTTTTCAAGACAGAGCTCACGAATGTTATGAAGAAATAAGTCCCTGGGGCCAGCCGCATTGGCTGCTGCTCAGGTGATCGGTGTGGCTGTCCCCAGGGCTGCCTGAGCAGCTAGCCGGTGCTGGCTGCTTGGGTGGCCCTGTGATCAGCCACACTGGGTGCTGCAGAAGTCACGGCGGTCGCAGGAAATCATGGAATCCGTAACTTACGCAACTTCTGTGACAAACGTGGAGCACTACTTATGCTGAACAGTCTGTTACATCTTGTATTTAGCTGTGACACTCTGAGGGATGGTCTACACTTAAAATACATCAGCATTGCTGTAGCGCTTAAGTGAGGGGTCTCCAAAGCGGGGAGAGGAACATGCGGGGGGCTCAGCTGGACCTGGGGGCAGGGGAAGGGAGTGCCACCCAGCCCCTCTCTGCCCCCATGTCTGCCCTGGTCCCACCGCAGCCTGGCTGTGGCTTTACTCCTGCTTCCACCCCCAGCCTTGGCCCCTAGCCACAGCCCTGCTCCCAGCCACACCCCCAGTTGCGTTTCCATCCCCCATCCCCCCAAGCTGCAGCCCCGCTTCCTGCTCTGGGGGAGCAGGGGGAGTGCAGACAGGGATAAGGGGGGCATGACCCTCAAAAGTTTGGGGACCGCTGGCTTAAGCGAAGATGCTCCTACACTGATGGGAGAGCACTCTCCCGTCGATGTAGTTAATCTACCTCCCTAAGATGAGATACCTTTCTCCCGCTGATATAGCGCTGTCCACATGGTGGTTTAGGCTGGTATAATTATGTTGCTCAGGGGTGAGCATTTTTCACAACATAGTTATGCTGACCTAACCCCCTATTTTAAGGTATAGGTCTATAGTGTAGACCAAACCTGAGTAAGTTTCTCATACCTGAAGAAGAGTTCTGTGTAAGATCGAAAGCTTGTCTCTCTCACCAACAGAAGTTGGTCCAATAAAAGATATTTCCTCACCCACCTCGTCTCTCTAATATCCTGGGACAGACAGACACAACTACAACTACACTGCATATATCTCTATATTAGGGAACATTTTTAGAAAATTTCAACCATTGCTAATACTGGTTTAGGTCTGTTTGTATTAGCAAAATTGAGAACCATAGTGTAGATGGGTCAGTGGCTGCTGCTGGGATTGTTAACACTGTCGGACCTTGATTGAGAATGGTTATGTGACAGTACTAAATAGATTGGTAACAACAGAATTGATGTTAAAATGGCTTAATTAAAACCATGTGGTTTTGCATTATGTCAGTAGAGGGTGGTTCCTGCTGAACAAGAATTTTTCACCTCTGTGGAATAATGTTAGATAAAAGGCCACTAATCCTAAAAATAAATTAAAAATCAAAATGTAGCCTATACTTAAGATTGCACTGAGTTTTAATTATATGGAAAGTTTGAAGAATGTGACAAGGTGGAGTTAAGGTTGTTTAGATGCCCTGATTTGTAGTGAATGCTACACTGGGGCCTATCTCATTCTTCTTGAGAGTGCAGAGACATGAGGATGATGCAGTGTTTCTGGGTGAGGTGGAAGTTGGAAGTGGCAAAGATCTATTTGATCCCAGACCATCCCATGGGGGCCAGTGCAGGATTGTTTAGTACAGTGTAATTGTCATGTTTTTTTTCTAGGCCAGTTTTAAATTACTTGAAATGTGGCTTCCTTAAAAGACTGTACACAGAAGAGCTTGTACATGATAGTCTACCTCAGTTTTATTTTTTATTACTATTATCCTTCTCCTAATTTTATGCCTTTGAATTGTTATTGTTGAGTTTGCTCCTAGGCCTCTCTTACCAGTCTTCTGCTCTGATATAGTGTATTGGATAGCTTCACAGTCTTTTGCTCTAAGGATTGAATATCCCTTTCAGATATCCCTTAGGATAACGGTGGGCAGCCTGTGGCCCACGGGCTGCACGTGGCCCATCAGGGTAATCCACTGGGGGGCCACCAGACAGTTTGTTTACATTTGCACAGCTGCCTGCAGCTCCCAGTGGCCACGGTTCACCGTTCCCGGCCAATGGGAGCTGCAGGCGGCCATGCAAATGTAAACAAACTGGTGGGTTGCCTGCGGATTACCCTGATGGGCCGCAGGTTGCCCACCACTGCATTCGGAACGTTGTCTAGGCCAGAATTAAGCATCTGCTCTTTTCTCACTTTCAGAGGTCAGAGAGAGCCAGTATGTAGCAGTACAGTGTACACTTCTGAGAGCCTCATTGAGTTCTGTGGCATTGAAGCTTTCATATAATAGTAAGTTACAAGAACTAGCCTCATTTTTCAGACAGAAATTATAGAATCATAGAAATGAAAGGTCTTTGAGGTATGTACTAACCCTGTTCATCTCAGTGGCATGTTAACAATGAAGTATGACAAATGGTCAATGTTAACTTCTCTAGGTGATCATTGTAATAGGAAATACCCCTTCATTCTGGTGTCTTGGCAGGTCTTGGGTAGAGTCCTACCTCTCGTTCCCTCTCTGGCCCGTAATTGAATCTCTTTGTTGAGCCTGATGTTAAACTGACAGTCCTGGATGCTGCATTTCTCTGTAAATATCCCCAGAACAGGTTGTGATTGTCACCGTTTCAAGGTTAACTGCTCCTTCTGACTCCCCCCACCCCGTCATCCTTGAGGATATCCATTTAAAGTTTCAGGCTTCCAGTGGTCACCTCTCATAGACAGAGAACTGTGTCTCTTTCCCTCCAGACTGGGAGGTTAGATTTGCAGTCCCTCTGCACCTCACTGTGATTTTCTCAGCAGATGTGACCAGGTTCCAGCACCTGGCGTTAACCTTTCTCCAGGGGCTACAGCCATGTATACTAGTTACCAAGCAGCCTTCACAGAGCCAAATACATTCATTCTTAGAATAAAATTATTATGGAGAAAACATATAAAACAACAATAGAAGTTCCTATACACATGCTAAAAGTTTATCCCATTAATCTTATGGGATCCTAGTAAGCCACAGTCCTTCCAACCCTTCCGCAAGGATTGGGGAATTCTCCTTCTTGGACAGAGGGTCCTGTCTGTTTACTGGGTCAGAAAGAAGGCCCTGTGTCCCAGACTTTTGGTATAAACTCAGCCTGTTTATACCAAAAGCCCTTTATTTGTTTTGTGAACCAATACATGCAAACCTCTCCAGGGGGTGATACTGCTGTAGAGTAGTTTAGTCTCAGTGACTCACCTTAGTCACCCCCCTCCCCACACGCACACGCCGATTTTAGTTCCTGAAGGAGCTGTGGTAACCCTCCCCATGGAGTAGTATGTAGTCCTACATAAACCATGCATACATTTAGAACACCGGTCCCCAGAGATACTGCCTGGGGTTGCAATATCTGTCAGAGTGAAGTGTGTGAGATAGTGAACTCTCTGTATGCATCTTTATCAAGCTGCAAACTCCATTTTGAATGTGCAACTTGTTTGCCTTCTCTGTTGTCCTTCTACTTCCATCTTGGGCTGGAATTCAAGGGATAGTTGCTCCGGCTGTCAATGGAGGATGGTTAAACCTTGATGGTCTTCTATTCAAATAGAAGCACCCTACAGAAAAGACTGTCTGCTACCCAGGAGAACTGGTTTATCAGGGGGAGGTTGCCTGACAATAAAGTCACCTGGTAAAGGTCTGTGGTCACCTGTTGAAGCTGATCTGTGTGGGTGAGTGGGGGAGTCATCACACAACAGGAGACTGGAAGGTTTCAAAAGGGCAGGAGCTGCTCTATTCTGCATCTCAAGCTATTTTCACCAGACCAAGCTGAACAGAGCTGCTGCTGCAGAAGCCTTGATGAGGCAGGGGGAGACCTGGCTGGCTGAACAGAGAGACACTTAAGGGTTGGGTGAGCTGATGTAAGGGGTGTTTCATTCAGGATGCTTGTTTTCTAAATGAATTGTGCTTTCTCTTTAGTAAAGAGTGATTGAGTTAGAAAGACTGTATTTTGCTATTTGCTTCCTGCAACCAGAAGGCTCACAAGGTATTCTGGGGAACGTGCAAGAGCTGCTGGGGAGCCTTGAGGAAGATGGCACTAGTTTCAGGACCTAGCAACTGGACTGTGGGGTCCTCATTGGCATCAGATGCAAAGTCTGCGCCTGGAATGCACGCATAGAGGTCCAAAGGCAGGGACAGTGCCTAAACTCATCTTGCCGGAGCTGAGCCCATGTTATGTGGCTTCAGCGTTTAGATCCCCTCACAGCTTTCTGGCAAGTCTGCCATAGGGGGAGCTTGGCCAGACTTGTGACAAATACAATGGGGCTGTGGAAAACTTCCTCCAAACTGGCCTGCCCTCAGAGAGCCACCTCTTGGGGTATGTCAAGAGTAGAGTGTGTAGTCCTGTGTTAACTGAATTTAATTGACAATTTAGTTAACTCGAGTTAACTAAAATATGATTATAAATGCAAGTTGAGACACTCCACAGCCCTTTGTTACAGGACACCAAAATTGTTGGTTTACCCTCGGACTCCAAGGTTAGATGAACAAACACTTGTGGAATTGACTTCTCCTGTTGTAACTCAAGTTCAGATAAACCTGAAGACTGAGGTCAGTTAAGTCTCCTTGGACCACTTAGCCCTTGACCTCAGCTGAGGTTGCATATAAGAGGGCTGATCATGGTGGTTTTTAGTGACTTGAGCATCTGTTCACTAGGAAATGGGCTGACACTTTTCCCCTCTATTCAGACAGGCCAATGAACAGCCTTCAGGAGCCTCACTTGTTTCTGTTGGGTTTAAAAGATTTACCTAATACCTGTTAGCCAGAACAAACAATACTTGATTCACCACAGATGTCCAGCTTGAACGTGCTCCCCAATCTCTGCTGCAAGAAGGAATATTTTCTGTCTTTGACCAGTCCCACACTATTACCGACTGGCTGCCACAAGGGTGGGGCGATTCTCTGTTATTCTTAGCCCCCAGCTTCTATTTCTGTGAGTTCTTCAAAGGCTTGCTGCTGTTTCTGCTGCTTAGAAAAGCTCAGAGAATGAAGTTGACCAGATTATTAGTTTCACTGATTCCCACAGGACTTAGAATAGCAGCAGGGTCAGCTTATAGTACTCTGGTCAGTTTTCATGCTGTTGCACCTGGTGATTAGCAGCAGAGGTAGAGCCACATCAGTTACAACATTTTGTGTTTAGACTATAAAGGCTATACACTTATAGTTTGCAGGAGTGGAGTTTCAAGTACTGAGGGTAATGATTTGCTTTTTATGCTATCTTCACACTGGGCCTTTTCTGCCACCCTGAAGAGCTGGGTCTCCTACTATCTAGGGTTGGGCATTTGACCAGTCCAAAAATAGCTGGTCATTTGACCAATCACATATTGGTCACATATTGTCAAATAATGTCAAAAAATGGTCAAATATTTTAAAGCATTAATTTATTAGAACAATAACAGTAACAAAAAAGAGTGAGACATTATGGTCTCCAGTAGGATTAGCCTTGTGTACTTATGCCTAATAACAAAAAAAATTATGAAACAGTTGTTTTAACACAGAAAAATGTGTAACACAATGAAATTAAGATTAAAAAATGAAAGAATGCTGCAATCAAAAAGGGAGGCAACTGCTTATATCAGGGTATTCTTGCTGGAGTACTTGACAATATTTGGCTCAACTGGCCAGTCAATTGACTGGCTTGCCAAGCCTAATCTTGTCCAGTGGTAGCACTTAGTGTTCCTCGTAAAACAGAGATCCCACTATTTTAGAATTGACACTAAGATCTATAATTGTCATACTCAACCACCCTTCCCATGTACACACCTCTTGTTCCAGCAAATGCATTCTGACATATATAAGGATTTGCAAAGGGAGGTTTCCGAGAGCGTAGTGTCTTTTGTGATGTGGACCATTGTCCAGTAAGATCCAAGGTGAGAGCACCAGGCCTAAAATAGGATTTGAACTCTCCTCTCCAGAGGATAATGCACTTGTCTGTCTGCACTCCAAAATCTGCCTCATTTTCCAGTTCAAATGATCTGGAAACTCTTACTTTCAACTTCTGATGTGTGACTGTCCCAGATCTAACACAGTTCATTGTAACTCCCTTTAACATGTGACTCTGTATAAGCAGCTGTACCCCATGCTCCAATCACATATTTCAAGATGTGCTTTGTTGGGATGGGTCAGCACTTGGACTGGAAAAGTCCAGAGAATATGTATGTCCTGCCTCATATGGTATTTATGATAAGTACCATCTTACTTTGTGAGTCAATATTGAGCCACTGCTGGGGTGATACTGGGGAAGGAAGGACACTGTGCTGCTGGAGGTGCTATCTACTAAATAAGACAAAACTCAGGTCCTTATATGGATTTGGTGTTCACTTACTGTCCCAAGTAGTTAAACAGCTGCCATGTTCCACCTCAGAGGATTCTGAATCATAGGGATTCCTGTGTATATTTTGTGTATAACATTAAGCTTGTAGATAACTTTGGGATTCTTCAGGATAGAAGTGTGGCTATAAGATACTTAATAATCAGGAGAAAGTGAAAATTTTGGAACATTTATTTGGGGGGGGGGGGGTTAAGCTGCTTTCTTGTATCCAGGAGAACATGCTCACATTGCTGTGTTGCATTGTCTTTTCCTCCAGGAAGTTAGAGAAAATTACAGCTGGCATTTGGGATACACCTTTGCCACTACTCTATCAGCCTGTCTCAAGGATGCACTACTGGAAAGTTAGCAGTTCAGGGGACATCTGTTTTAATGAAGAGATCGTGCTTATATGTAGCAGTTCATGCTAGAGAGGCTGTATTCAGGAAATGAAGATTTCCTGTGTAATATCCTATATTTCTGTATAGCTCCCTTTAACCTGAAGAATTCCAAAAGCACCTTGTGACCTTAAACTGTAATGTACTGCTTAGATTCTTAGACTTAAAATTTTCCGAAGTGCCCAAGTCCAATTTTCAAAAGTGACATAGTCACTTAGGCCTGGGCTACATAGCAGGGGGGTTCAAACTAAGATATGTAACTTCAGCTATGCTATTCGCATAGCTGAAGTCGAAGTATCTTAGTTCGACTTACCTGGCCATCCTCATGGCGGCGAGTTGACTGCCGCGGCTCCCCCGTTGACTCCGCTTACTCCTCCTGCCAAGGTGGAGTATGGGTGTCGATTCGGGGATTGATCTATCGCATCCAGACGAGATGCGATAAATTGATCCCCGATACATTGAACACTACCCGCCGATCTGGCGGGTAGTATAGACGCACCCTAAGGAACCTGACTCTCATTGAAAGTCAGTGGAACAAGGGCCTGGCCTACACAGCGGATCTTAAAGCACCTTTCTACTGGTGTAACTGTCCACACTAGGGGGTTGCATTGCTTTGATTATTGTTTTCTAAACTCATGTTATAGTTGTACAGAAGTTGTGCAGACCAGCCCATAATCCCACTGACTTTCAATGGGACTTGTAGTCCTTAAAATGCTATTGAAAAGGTGTCTATCACTGTGGGGCCTGAGCATCTTCCTGTAATTATTCTACATAAACATCACTGCCATGCTTGAGATGTAATTGGGCATCAGTTCTTTGGTGCACAGCAAAACTGCAATAGTTTAGGACAGGAAGAGAAGCAGAATTTTGAATCCATCTGAAAATGCAGGGGGAATTTAGTGAGGCAGGATGTAATATGAGTTGAAATTTCACCAGGATGCTGCTGTTAATGGCCCAAGCCTTACAAAAAGTGCCATAGGCTCTTTAATAACCCAGTGTGGTCAGATTCTCAGTTTTGCATCCCCTCTAAGGACTGATTTAAACAAGCTGATTACCATGTTCAGTTAAGTTAAGAAGAAAAAAGTTTCAAGTAATTTCTTGACTTGTTCAAAGGATTTTGCTTGTTGCCCAACCCTGAGAGTTGTCTGAGAAGCCAGCATTTCACATCAGTCAAGTGTAGACCTTGAACTGATGAATTTGCACTTTTACCATCTGGATACAGTAGAAGGGATGATATTTTTGCATTGGCTTACTGGATACTATCCAGAAAATAACATGTCTTGGGCATCAAAGAGCTAGATTAGAAGTGGTGCCTACCCTTTGGGATTGACTTTTTTAAAAAAAAACATGGCTATGAGACATCCTGGAATGAGATCAGAGTTGCCAAAATTTATGATTTTTCTCTTTTGCCACCCGTAAATATTCACGTACGCATTCAAGCGTATCTTGGAGTTAAACCTCATTGTCTCTCTAAATGAGGTCACTCCTGCCTGGGTAGCAGAACCAGGAGGGATGGGAGTGGGGAGTCGGCTTTGTCTCCTTGTAAACTCATGCACAGCAAGGGTTGGGGGTGGGGACCAGAGGTGAGAGTGGGACCAGCTGCTCTAGGGCCTGGGATCATTGCAGGGAGTGGGAAATGGAGGGGCTAGAATGGGAACGGGAGCAGGTAGGAAACCCTGGGACCCTCCTTCCCAACCTGGGGCCGCCTCCATGCCGGCCAAGTCTTAGTACCTCCCCTCATTCCCCCTCCTGTCCTACTTCTGCCACCCCCTGACTCCTGCAGTGCACCATGCATTTAAACAGAAGGCTGTGAACATCTCTGGGGCCTTAAACTTATTATAGTCTAATAATGGATGCCCAAACTTTGCCATACTGAGTATTGTGTTGGTAATTTGTAATGAACCTATAGGCCAGTGATGGGGCAGTCTGCGGGCCACCCGTGGCCCGTCAGGGTAATCCACTGGTGGGCTGCGAGACAGTTTGTTTACATTGACTGTCCGCAGCAGGGCTTTGGAGCTGTGCTCCGGCTCCACTCCGGCTCCAGGCAAAAAACCTGCAGCTCCCCTGCTCTGGTGCTGCTCCGCACTCCAGCTCCGGGCTCCGCTCCAAAGCCCTGGTATGCAGGAAGCGGCATAGGCCGCAGGAATGTGCTGGCTGCTGCTTCCGGCAGCGCCCATTGGCCGGGAATGGCGAACCGCGGCCACTGGGAGCTACAGGCGGCTGTGCTTGCGGACGGTCTGTGTAAACAAACTGTCTCGCGGCCTGCCAGCGGATTACCCTGATGGGCCTCAGGTTGCCCACCACTGCTACAGGCCATCCACACCAGACTTACATAAAACAGGGCAGATCGCAAATGGCCTCTCATCTTTCTGTCAGAGGAATGGCTCATGAAGACGACAGATCCAATCATGTGATGCTGCTTGGCTTAAGATAAATAACAAATAAAACTGACTTTCATGAGATGCACTTTGGCCACCCTAGTTTTATGGGAAGAGTCCTCTGGATTTTAAATATCTTAGAACTCTGTTAAGAGGCACACTGCTGAGTACCCTGGCACTCGGTAAGGATGGAATCCACATTTTCACCTGTAAACTAATAGTTTTCTTTTAAGTCTACCCTTAGTCACTGCGACATTAAGGAAAATATGGCTTCCACTTTTGCAGCAGCCATAAAACCAACTGTTAGTTGTGTTGGTGTCTGTTAAATATGCTGATACATTAAGTGTCTAGATGTGAGAGGGTGCTAAGTTGAATTGGTAGTTTTTACCATGTTTTAAGTGAATGCAGCATTAGTGAAAATTCTTGGATATACAGAAGTAGAGATTGAAGAATTGTCTATCTGAAGAATAGGTCCAACACAGAAAATGAAGGTGAAAGCCTCCCATCTGCCTGATCTCCACTAGGGAGCTTCAACCCCAACCTAGATTGAGCTTCTTGAAGGGGAAATGCAACTTGTGTCTTTGGTGTGTTTGTTGAGATTTAGACCTGGTCAACTTTAGAAAAGATTTTAAAATCTTAGATCAGTAATGTTGCAACACAAACTATGTTGATTAAGTAAAGGTTAAAACAGTTTAAATATGTCTATGTGCGGGGTCCACACTGATTTAATTAGTTCTATTTTAAATCCATTTAAATTGGTATAACTTTTCTAATATGGAAAAGAAGGGCCAATTGTGTTTTTAGTGATGTGCACATTTGCCCACTAGGGAATGCACTGAGACTCCGAACTCTCACAGACTTCAGAGTGCCATCAGATGGTGTAAACTTTCATTTCCACTTGAGATAGATTTGAGCCAGAAACCACAAAATGAAAGTTTTTAAACAGCTGTGTTAATTTTGGCGCCATATAAAAAGTAGCTAACCTTTCCAGCCTTCAGGCAATTGCCAAACAAAATAACTAATAGAAAAAATTATTTTCTGTTTTTTAAGATGCATTATGAACAATTGAATAGTTAAAACACAAAACACATGTTTTTTAAAAGCCACTTTAAATGTGACTTGATACTGTTTGTCCTTGTTTGTGTTTGTTTGGGCCAGTCTTGCTAGCATACAACTACACACTTGAACCAAAAGTGCTATAAAATAAAAAAGTCTCCTTCACCTGAAGGTCAGAGAAGGAGAAATTGAGATTGTATGTTTGTAAGGCACTTAGATATTACTGTGATGATTGCAATATAAAAACTTAGCCAGCTAGTTCACTGAGAGGGAAGCAGGCAGTTGGGAATTTGGTTGCCCTCTCCTAAAAAGAGACTGGGAAGTCTTTTTACAAATAAATGAAATAATTTTTGACATAATTCAGAGATCAGAAAAAGGAGGCATTTAGTAAATTAGCTACTAGCCCTTTGTATGTCCAATGGTCATTATTCTTAAAAGGTAATAAATACATACTCTCTTTTCATATTCTGAAAATAAGTCTTGCCTCTGTATTGCTTACTCCTCATTTCTAAAATCACTTTTCTTTTTGGAAACAAATCAGACTTCTTTCCAGCAATCTTATGTGGTGCAAATAAATGGAGGTTTCTTCTATTTCTGAGTGATAGTACACACGAGGCTGTAAGTACTAAATACTAAGCCACATTTCCTTATTTCCAGAACATCTCTGTCAATGTCAGGGGTCGGCAACCGGTGGCTCGCGACTTGCCAGGATAAGCACCCTGGCAGGCCGGCCTGGTTTGTTTATCTGACGCGTCGGCAAGTTCGGCCGATCGCGGCTCCCACTGGCCGCGGTTTGCGGTCCCAGGCCAATGCGGGAGGCAGGAAGTGGCGCGAGCCGAGGGATGTTCTGGCCGCGGCTTCCTGCCTCCCACATTGGCCTGGGACCGCGAACCGTGGCCAGTGGGAGCCGCGATCGGCCGAACTTGCCGACGCGGCAGATAAACAAAGCGGGCCGGCCCGCCAGGGTGCTTACCCTGGCGAGTCGCGAGCCACCGGTTGCCGACCCCTGGTCTAGGTAGAACACAGAATGGTTGCAGAATTGTCAGTGTTCAATTCTTATCTATAATGGGTTTTTATAATCTCTTCCCCAAAACTTGTCAGAATAAGACAGGATCAGATCACATGATCTATTGAGCCTCATTGTCATTTCTTGAACAACAGTGCTTTTTGGCTTTGTCTACACTGGAAAGTTGCAGTTTTAAATTAACTGGTATATTTTAAAACAGTACAACTCTATAGTGTGGACATAGTTATACTAGTGTAAAAGTGCTCTATATCAGTATAATTATTCCCAGATGGAAAGGGAAAAATTCCCCTGCTGTAGTATTTGAAGTGTATTATGGCTCCCCCTGACCCTGCCTTTCTGTCTTCAGTTAGTGGATGTGTTCCTCAAAGCCCATTGGTTACCACCTTCTTCCTCCTTGTCCCTGCAGCCCTGATGGGAGCGTGGAGGGGCTAGGAGGAAGGTAGAATCCGTAGCTGAGTGGCAGTGAGATGTTCCCAGGATGCCACCTTCTATCCCCCTCATTGCCACCACTTCCTCAAAACACAAGAGGAATTCACTGACTAAAAACTTAGTGCAGAGTTAAGTTTGACCAGCAGCGCATCGTACCCCTCCAGAATGTCAAATGAACCTGTATTTAAACCTCTGAAAACCAGGAAATGTAGAGTTAATGTACGTACCATCCCTGCCCCGTAACAGTAACTGTGCATTCTCTGTGTGATGCCCCAGTGCGGCCCCTTCAACAGATATCTGTGAGGACACAGCACGGGAGTGTGATAGGAGGAACTGTCAGAGCATGTCTTCACTAAGGGGAAAGTTGTGTTAAGGGCAGGCTTAGTGGCACCAGCAGGCTACGTCTGTCTTGTGCTCAACTCTTTCACCCGCTTTTCACAAACCATTCAAAAATTAGTAGATATTACCATCCTTTGACCCTGGTCCTAATGGCTCTCTCTGCAACATACCTGCACCAATGTCTGCATTATTACATATGCTACCAGACTGCTACACATCCGCATGGCAAGAATAGATTTTATGCTCCTATGCTTGCACAACCCGCATAAATTAGCACAGAAACGACGGGTCTGTGATCCCTTTTGGGGGCACTTCTCTCTCCTGCTACTGCAGTGTTAGTTGTGTCAACCTGCTGCAAGTAATCCCTGCACCAATCAATACTGCTGTCTGTCACAAAGTGAAGTGCAGTTGCAGTGTATGTAGATGAATAAGAGAATGCAGTTCTGTGTGACGCAGCACATCACTTAAAATGGCCCATTTACTTCATACATTCAGTACCTGCCAGCTCCAGGTTTGGGGCGGGGCTGTTTATCTTAAATCTTTCTTTCCAGGTTTTCAGAGTTTCAAGTATAGGTGCATTTTGGAAGGGTACAAGGCACTGCAGGACAACCTTACCGCTACATTAATTAAGTTTTTGGGCAGTGCATTAATATAGTTTCTTAGTGCATGACTATATCCAAAAACTTGCACGGAATAAGTCTTTAATTTAGGGGTTTGCATTGATGTAATTAACTCTAAATGCACTTAAATCAGTTTAAACTGCATTTATACCAATTTATCTTATTTTGATTACCAGATTAAGCTAAACCAGTTTGAGTACATTTACATTAGGAGTGTGCATTGATGTAATTAAATTGATTTAGTTACATCAGCATGATGTCTAAACCAGCCCTTGGTTTCCCTCTTTCTTTTAAAAAGAAAGTGAAACAAATGCCTATACCTGATGATGATAGCACTTCAGTGGTCCCAGTTAGGCTTTAAAATGTATACCTCAGTTGCAGGGGTTTAATGAGGTGGGGTAAGTTCCTACCTTTCTTACTGCTTCAGACTTTTTTTTTTTTTGGTAAGTCTAGGTTAACAGGCCAGCATATCATTTAGAAAACAAAAACTTTTTATTTGCAAAATATTAATAAGGGAAGTAAAAAATTATGTGCAGCCCCTAAAGATGCAAGAGTTCATATTTACAGCCAGAGAATTTCTCCTGTCCTTGAAGATGAGGAAAGTTTTTGTTTTGTTTTCTTCTCCAGCTCCCTGGGGAAGATCTTACTTATATTTGATCAAACACTTACAGTGTCAGGCACTTTTCTTTTGACTGTATTCACGTATGTATTGTTCTTTCTTCCTTCTGACACTCTCTGGTTTTCAGTCTTATGTGTTTCTCTTCTTTTGACATATTTCAAGATGTTTCAGTTGGAAACAACTGGGGCTATGTGAACTGCCTTGGATAAAATAATGATAAAAAGGAGAAAAGTCTGTGAGTGATTCTTCTCTGTTTCCTGAGTCATTCCAGCCCCATTAATCAGTGCTAGTGCTGTGGAGGCTGTGTGGTGTGTTATGTCGCCAGCACAGCAGCTCCTCAGTCCCTTTCCCCCACCCCCTGCGTGCCTACACAGTGGGGAAAACTAGAGAGGGAAGCCATCAATCTTTCCCGTCACCACATGCCAACAGTGATTCCCCTCTCCACTTCCTGTTCTCTCTGTCTTGCTCACCACCTGGGTTTAGAATTAGCTCTGATTCTACTAATCTCACTCTCATCCTTACCTGATCTGCTCCGAGAAGATAGCAAATTGCCATGCCACTAAAGCATTTGTGAGTAGTGACCACTTGAGTTTGGATTGTAAAATAAGTTCCCTTATAACAATCTGTACTGACTCTCTCCATTTTCTGTAACATTCATTCTCTGCTTGCTTTCACTTCAGCCCAATAATGAGCTTTAGAGAGAGTTTTAAAAAACTCTAGTTAGCCATTTGTATTATCTGCAGGGATTGAAATATATACTATGTACTTTCTTGTGAGAGGACTAAACTAGCTAGAGGCAGATATAGCAGGTGAATGGATGAGGGTTGAAGGCAGCCTGCAGAATAAGTCCACAGGCAGCAGTTGGGTTAGAAGCCCAGTCTTTATGCTCAGCTCCTGGGAGGGTTCTTATCAAAAAGCTTGTGTACCCTGTTTGGGGCTTGTTCTTGATTTCTGCATCTCATTAGTAGGTGTTTTGAAGATTAGAAGTCCCATCCCCATCTCTTTTGGCTACTAATAACTTGGAGCCTCCAGGTTCAACTCCATAATCTCATCAGTTCGTCTCTGTCAAATAATGTGGCCAAGTAAAACCTTTATTCTCACTGTCATGTAGTTTGTAGCCTGATCTAGATTATGAATAAAATTCCCAGCTGTCCCTTTGAGGGTTGACAGTTTCTTGTCCCAAGATCAGGCCCAGTATTTTTAAAATTATTGTATAGTTGAGAACCCCGATGTGCACAGGTGCAACACTCGCAATGTAGGAACTCTTTTATATTTACAAATAAATAATGTATTAATACGTTTAGCAAAGTCTCCCACACTTTAACTCAGTAAGATAGATAGAGCTAATACAGAAGTACATCTGAACATCCACACTCACACCATCCCTTGCAGGACAACCTGAAATGTTAGCCATTATCCTCCTCATCACCGTCACTCTCCTTATCTTCATCAGTGGCCATCATTCTGGCCCCTCCAAGGGCTACATCTCTCCCCGCTACTGCCCTGGGATGCCACTTTTGTAATATGTTACACTGACATTACCATGTCTAATGCATATTCAGTAGGGGGTTTTTCCCCTCTTCCTTATATGTATTTCCTCCCCTTACCAATGTTAAGATATCCTTCTTCCACAGGTTAGTGTATTTATGATTTCACCTCATTAACATATATGTCAATTCATTTCTTGCAGTCGGATGTTCCATCCAAAACCTTCCAGAAGATGGTGTGAGTTCATGTGCTGTGCTTGGCTGACGTCCTTATGGACAAAATTCCCCCCTACACTCTACTTCCAGGTCCCCAAAACTTAGGAGTTACCTAAGTTTATCTATGCCAAAGTTCATAGGCCTCAAGCCTCATGCTAACTGCTGAAGCCAATGACTTACAGGATACAAGCCTGTGGGTTCCTTGCATTATTGCTGAATATAAAAAGCAGAATATAATGCAAAGCAATGAATATAATAGAGGTAAGCTGGTCCACTGGGCTACAAGCTTGTATATAAACAAACTTTCTAGGCAAAAAAAAAAATTGTTTATGGGATTGGTAGAGTTAAGGTTGTAAGCAATATGCTTCTCAATTATTTAAGAAGAAAACTTTTACAGGAACGTTAGTAGTTTTTACAAAACCCCAGCAGGTGTTGGCCTGTCTGTTCAAAGCTAAGATTTTGCTAAAAACAACAAAATATTTGGAAAGAATGGAATTGTCCAGTTAAGGGCATCCAGATAGCCCTAACTCTGCTCTTATCTGCTGCCACCCTTCGGTTGTGTCTTGAGTGTATAATGGTGATATTCTTATAGACTTCTGGAGGGTTTTTGGTAGGAACTGAGCTTTAAATCCACTTTATATGCATAGCTTAAGTTGTCTGAGGAGCAGAGGAACAGTAATACATGTTTGATACATGTGATCCCCCTACGACCTCGATGTGTAGAACTACTTCATTTGGGGTTCGCCCTTTATGAAGTTCATCACCCTAAATATGGTAGCCATGGTCAAAATTTTGCAAAAGTGAGTAATGATTTTTAGGTCCCTCAATTTGTGGGTGCTCATTGAAGGTGCATGAATTGGCCTGATATTTATCAGAAGGTGTATCCACAGCACTTTCTGAAAATCAGATCCTGAAAAGGTGTCTTAATGAGCACATACAAACTGAGGCACCCGAAATCAATACTTACCTTTGAAAATCTCTGGTCCATGTGTCTATGCTAACTTTTGCAGTATGACAGCACTCATATTTGAAATTACGTAGAATATCATTCAGGATAATTCCTAAAAAGTGTTCACCTCTGGTCAAGAGGTCTAAATCTGTATTTTATTTTTTTTTAGTGACTGACTGCTCATGGCCTTAAAGAAGGCAGAATTATTTTGCTGTAGTGATGTAAAGACAGGTGTACTTCGGTTTATATGCTACAGCAGTAGTGCTCTGTTAATCAACAACAGTACAATAACTTTAGTCACTGACAATGATTAAATGTGCTTTTGAAGATGGGATTATCTACTGCCTTTCAGTTGTTCTCTGGGTTGAGATACAGGTCAGAGTTATGGTTAGCTTTTCATGGCCGTGCTTTCTGCTGTTTGCTTTTTCGTTTTTTTATGTAACCTGAACTCGGAAGTTCCAAACTAATAATGTTACTGTAATTTGAGAAAACTACAATGTTGTCCAGCCTTTTCCTTACAAGATAGATATTTACAAACTTATTTAAAGATTAAAGGTTTTGCCTGAGAGTTTTCTTAGATTTTTGAATGCATTTTATTGCAGTTTCTGTCACTTGGATGTCTGTTAGGGATGTCTAAAAGTTGTGTATACTAATTTGGACATCTGTACAGTTTGGAGAGGCATTAACAAAATAAACTTGTTTGCAGCGTTGTAGCCTTTTTGGTCCCAGGATATTAGAGAGACAAGATGGGTGAGGTAATATTCTTTATTGGACCAACTTCTGTTGGTGAAAGAGACAAGCTTTCAAGCTTACATAGGACTCTTCAGTTTGCTGAAATAAACTTGAGTTAGTTGCAAGTCATAGAATGCAATAGAGAAACTTTATTGTGAAACTTTGGCTGCAGCTGTTTACATCTAACGGAGCATATGACACGCTACTCTGAATGGTGCACAGACCATTAGAGAGAACATGGAACATAGCACATATGTCTGCCAGCATCCTAAAGTTTGAATGGCATAGCCACTTAGATGAGGATTCCAGGCTGCCACACTGGTCAAGAGCTTGGAAGTTTCTTCATGTGCATTATGAATGGCACATGAGGACCATGCCTTATCTTGAAGTAATTGTTTTAGTCCCTATAATAGATAATCCATCTCCAGACTCCTTGGAAATAGCAAAAGGCTCTCTTCCTTGATGTCTAAGGACAGCTCAGGAAAACATGGCGGGGGGGCCTGGCTGGCTGGCCATTTCCTAGGTCAAACCACTTTTGATCTGTGAAGGGACAAAAAACAAATGAGGAAACTTTTCATAGTCAAACACTCCATTCATTTTTGTCACTCCCGAATCTTGGAAATGTCTTGCCTTATTTGCTTCAACCTTTTCAGAAACTTTTTTTCTGGCAGAGGGCTCTGTTTGCAAATGTTCAGGCAGATTAAGTGGACCTTTGAAGTGCCTGGTGTGCAGTGGGTGTTCAAAATCAGCCTGATAATGGTATGAAGAATCTATATACTGTGTGTGTGTGTATGTGTGTGTTTATACACCCTCAGCAGAAGTAAATATAAGTGTACCCTTCTAAATGAGCAATGTAAGCCAACTGCTAGTGCCATTGTGGTTTAAAAAATGCAGTTTATGGCAATAGTGCAGGCGACACTCAGATTTTCTGTCCTCATATCCAGCATTTACACTACATTCTCCAATTTCAACAGATGGATTTCTTATCCAAACCAAGTTTGGTAGCTGAGGAGGAGGTCCAGATATTGTATGCATCTTCATCTCTAATATGGAGGTGTAGCCTCTTGAGAAGCTGGGTCTGTACATGCAGTGCTCTATCTTGATGCCAAAAATAAGGCAACATTGCATGCAGGGGCCGGCAGTCTCTAAAGAACACTCTAAAAACGAGTCACACGGTAAAATTTGGTGTGGGCCACACTTTGGTTGTCCTGCAATAAGTAGGGCCCTACCAAATTCACAGTCCATCTTGGTCAGTTTCATAATCAGAGGATTTTTAAAATTGTAAATTTCATGATTTCAGCTATTTAAATCTGAAATGTCACAGTGTTATAATTGTAGGGGTCCTGACCCAAAAAGGAGTTGTCGGGGGGAAGAGGTTGCAGTACTGCTACCCTTACGTCTGCACTGCTGGCGGTGGTGTACCTCCAGAGCTGGGCAGCTGGAGAGTGGCAGCTGCTGGCCAGGAGCCCAGCTCTGAAGGCAGAGCTGCTGCCAGCAGCAGCGGAGAAGGAAGGATGGCATGGTATGGTATGGGTCCTCAGTCAGCAGCTGCCACTCTCCAGAGCCCAGCTCAAAAGGCAGCAGCGCAGAAGGAAGGATGGCATGGTATGGTGTTGCCACCCTTGCTTCTGTGCTGCTGCCTACAGAGCTGGGCCCTCTGGCTGCCCAGCTCTGAAGGCAGCAGCACAGAAGTAAGGGTTGCAGAGTATGGTACTTCTGCGCTGCTGCTGGCGGGTCGCTTCCTTCAGAGCTGGGTGCCTGGCCAACAGCTGCTGCTCTCAGGCCACTCAGTTCTGAAGGCAGCACAGAAGTAAGAGTGGTGATACCGCAATCCCCCTAAAATAATCTTGTGTCCCCTCTGCAACTCCCTTTTTGGTCAGGCCCCCCACTTTGAGAAACGCTGGTCTCCCCCAGTGAAATCTGTATAGTATAGGGTAAAAGCACACACCACACCAGATTTCACGGTCCATGCCGCATTTTTCCTGGCTGTGAATTTGGTAGGGCCCTAGCAATAAGGTAAGCACAAACGTTTTAGTTATGATTAGGCTTGGTAGGATTCAATTTAAATTGATAGGTGTTGGTAAATGTCATTTTCAGATGACGCACTGAAATCAACAACAACAAAACCTATTGGTAATAGTTGTTCCGAGTGCAGCCTGCCCCTCGCACCTTGCAGGTGTCACTGGCCCTGTGGCTGTGCAGGGAGCCCTCTGCAGCCCTGCTGTCACGGGAGTGAGCGAGCGGGGCTGTGACAGCAGGGCTGCAGAGGGCTCCCTGAACAGCTACATGGTCAGTGACACCTGATCTCTGCAGGCACAAGTCACGGAGGAGCCTGCAGTCCTGGCAGAGTACCCCCCAGCCAGGGCAGCCAGGAGGAGGAGGAACCCCCTGGCCACGGGGAGACCACTCCACTGCTGAATGGCTCCTTGAAGGGGTGGGGTGTCATTGGCCCCTCAGCCATGCAGAGAGCCCTCTACAGCTTTACTGTCACAGACCCACACTCTCACTCACCAGCCTGGAGTGCGAAGGCCATCCCCAGGCAGGAACTGTTCAGCAGTTCTCCTCCTTGCAAGCCTAGCTGAGAGCCTCTGTTCCTGCAGGCCAGGACTGCATCCTTCCCCACACCTTGCACCTAGGGAGCACTGCCCCACTCCTACCCCCCTTAAATTCCTGCAATTGTAAAAATAGTTAAAGATTAAAAAATGAAAAACAATATTAATTATCAAGATTGGGGGGAAAAGTCAAATGGTACCAAGCCTGCTTATGATAATTTATTAGCAAGAGATATGGAAGTTAGTGGCATATGCTTTTGCATTTGTCAGGAGGGGTAGCTGTTCATCTTCTCATGAAAGAAAGGATTTGGTGAAGGAATAGCTGAACCTTGCCACATTTCTGTGCCAGTTCTGTTTAAATGGAGAGACATATCACCACACCTGGGTTGAGTAGCAAGTTCCAAACTCTGAGGTTTGGAATTTTTTCCTTTAGGAATGCCATGGAGTAATAACTAGTACCGAATGCAGAAGCCTTATTGAAGGAAAATGTGATAAAGCAAATGAAGTATCTGAAAGGTTCCCCTTTCCTCTGACGCACTTTGTAGACTTGTATATAGATTCATCTGCCACACACAACCCTTATGGACTTACATGCTCATCATATAGACTTAAACACACACATAACAGACTTTCACACTGCACATACTACAGATGCCTGAGAGAGAGCCTATGGGCTGAGGTCACGTGTCTTGTGGCTGCTCCATTGGGAAGTCTTCACTCCTCTCAGTTTTGTCATTTTCTCACCCCTGTACTTGAGAATCCACAACTCCTATCCCCTGATCTCACAACTCCATTGAAGCACATTCCAGTCCCATGATTTTATACTAGCAGGCAGGACTCCCCTGCCATGCTGCTATGCTACCTACTAATTCTCATAGGGTGTTCAAACGAGGAACAAAGACTCTGTCCAAAGAAGCAATGTTTTCTGTATATTTTTTAGTAGTAGCAATGAATCCAGGATGCATTTAAAGGTTTTTATACAGACATTTGCTAACAATGGAATATTTCATACTTCCCCTACTTGTGAAACATTTCTTTCTTAATGGATGGAATCCTAGGAGTTAAAGAAGAAAGGTTTCTAGTAAACTGGTCCCTCAGCTGGAAGCCAATGTAAGATTGTTCCTTGCAATGTAATCTTTAGTGCTGTATCCAGTTCCAGTCTAGTCTAATTCTTACTATTCTGCTTGCTTGGCTTTGTGGCATCTTTTTTGCAACTTCCGCATTTTATGTTGGATAATTGCTGAACTCAGAACCAGTATAGTGTTGCTACCATTTAATCTTTCCACCATCGTTCATGTGCTGTGCAAACCTTGTATCATTAGCTATTTACCATTTGTACATACAAACAAAATTAAAAATACTTTTGTTTACACTTTTAGTCCATTTTCAATATCTTGTCCGTTCACAGATGTGTTGCTGTTTGCCACGAATCCATGAACTCTATCCACAATCCGTATTGTGCTTTGCCTAGGCTTTTCCTTGAAGCATATGCTGGCTATTCCAGTGCTACGCTGTGTATTAGAACATTAAGCCCATATTTAATTTTGAGCTCATCTGTAATCTTACTCCAAATATTTATATCAATGAATAGCACAGGATCTGTATTTGAATGGGGAATATACCCTTTAAGATCTCAGTATTTTCCAGGATCTATACCACAAGGACCTGTCACATTCATTTGTGGTATGAAGGGGTCAGTAGTGACTCCATAGTTAAGTCCAGGTTGATTTGCATCGATTGCATGCTTTAATTATTTAATTTAGGGTATGTCTACACTTAAAATGCTATAGTGGCACACCTACGCTGCAGAAGCTGCATTGTCATTGTGCTTCAGTGTAGGGGGGGTTAGGTCAGTTTAACTGCATTGCTCGGGAGGATGGGGGGAGGGCCTAGGGAGCGGGCAAAGTGACCATAGCATGGAGAGGCATGAAGTGTTGAGTGGGGGTTAGCAGGGAAGAGTGGGAAGCCTGGGAGTGAAGAGATTTGTGGGTTTGGGGCACTGAGTCTGTGGAGGTGAGCCGAGTGTCTTCATGCCAAGGCATTGGCACTGGAGCTTTTCTGATGATATTGCCTCTTCTGCTTCTCTGTGCTCTACGGCTCCTGGGGACAGAAGCAAGCTTCTCTGGATCTCCTAGACCCAGAGCCTCGCTTTTCTGTAATGCTATTAGGTTAGTAGTAAAGTGTATTAGAAGCTAGTTATTATTGGCTGATATGTTAGTAAATTTAGTTACTGTTAGAAAAGTGATTTTAATTTTAGTTCCATCAGAGCTGTAATGGCGGATCTGAAGAACAGAAGAGCAGGCTTCAAGAGACATGTCTCGTGTCTGGCAGCGTTCCTCACATCAGACTCTCATCTAAGGTGCCTCTTGTAGCTTGATGAAGGATATTGTCCATCCAGATGTTCCATTTGCTACATATTTATTCTAAAAGTGTGTAGATGAAATAGGTTACAGGCACCCTTGATTCGAGCGGTTTGGCAGTACAGCCATCTCAGAGCATGGAACACAGAGAAGAGACTGCTATTAGCTTCAGGTTCAGCTCTAAGACTACGTGGACTATGAAGACTCAGGAATCGGCATAGGAGCTAACTCTAGAACCTGCTGTATTCATGGCACACAAGATGTGGGATCTGTTAAAACTGAAAGCTCCTCAGGTCCCATCAGCACCTACCTGCCTTGGATCCATCAAAGGGTGGGCCATATGTAAGAGCATCAGATCCATGGGGTCTGATACCAAGGAAGGTGGCTAAGGAAAGAACAGCCACTGTTAGCAGGGCCAGATCCCAGATGAGAGACTCTTCAGATCAGTCAGGCCATTAGTATTAGTTCCCAGACTGAAAACTAAACAAGACATTCTGTTACCGGAACCTGTGATTCATATGGATCCAAAGGTTATGGCAAAGGCATGACCAAAACAGATAACAGTGCTGTCTTTGGAACTAGGATGATAGCTGAAATTTACTACATCATCTGTTCTCAAACTTCATTGCACTGTGACCCCCTTCTGACAATAAAAATGAATACACGACCCTAGGAAGGGGGACCGAAGCCTGAGTCCGCCCAAGCCCTGCTGCCCTGGGGGGGCAAAGCCCGAGCCTCACTGCCTCAGGCGGGGGGACCAAAGCCCAATCTGAGCCTCGCTGCCCGTGGCTGAAGTCCTTGGGCTTTGGCTTCGGCCCCGGGCCCAAACAAGTCTAAGCCAGCCCTGGCAACCCCATTAAAATTGGGTCGCGGCCCACTTTGGATTCCTGACCCACAGTTTGAGAACCGCTGTGCTACATGGATCCCCAACTGGAATGGTCTGCTGATCTGCAAGAGGTATCTTCAGGGGAAGGAAGAGAAAAGCTTCTTCAGAGATGTCTGTTGGGATCAGTTCCTCTGATAAATGAGGTAGAGTGGAGGAAATATCTTGCTTCTATCCAAAGTCTTCTCTACCTCTTCCCAAGACACCCTCAGATTCCCTGAATATATGGATGTTCCAGTTTTGATAGTGCCTCCAATTGTTTCAGCTACAGATCCAATGTTGCGTCCACATTGAGGAAAAAAAGCAGGAAAGACTTAAAGAACCTGAGGCACTTCCTAGCTTCTATTCTACAGGAATGGAATATAATCCAGGATATGATACCTTTAGACCTCCCTACCTTCCTAGTTGTAAGATAGTACTAGATGGGAGGATATTGGTAAGATTGGCCTCCTTGAGCTGCAGGATGGCATTCAGCAAGGGAATTTATACCATCACCTAGGTGTGGTAGAAGAACCTCCCTTCTAATAAGGATCCAGGAGGAGACTCTGGAATGGTTTCAAGTTTCTGAGATCAGTCTACTTCCCCTGCCTTCAGGGAACAATCCCAGATGGTAGTACCAGACACTGAGGAGGAGGAACACTTAGCCCCACAGATGAACTTTCAGCATCTTGACATAGAATTAGAGGCAGATTGATTTGAGAAAAACATGGGAATAACTTCAGCTTCCCTTCCCTCAGAGACTGCTGTACAATTTCATGCCTGGTGGATAGAATGGTAGGAATTCTAAAACTGCCTGCTGTACTAATTGTCTCTTCACATCCACTTTTTGACATGTGGAGAGCACCATCAAAGAGCAAGTTTTCTTTACCCATTTTGGATTGGTTACTACAGCCTGCCAAATATGAAGGGCTGAGAAGCTGGTGTAGACCAATTTCCAGAAAGGCTGCTAAGTTATACCACTTTCCCTATGAAGGACTGTCTTATTTTCATTCACATCCTTCTTGTGGAAGCAACAGCTATCAGCAGGTGGAGAAGTAGACAAGGACATTTCCCACCATATGATAAAAAGGATTAAAAATTGGATGTTTTGGGAAGGAAACTTTTTGGTTTTGTTTTTTTGTTTTTTCTTCACCTTTCTTGAGGATTAGAGTGGTGAACTATCAGGCAGTAATGTCCTGTTACCAATTTCACTTGTGGGAAAAGATGGTTATCTTTATTTAAGTGTGGCCTAGTGGCCACCTTGAACTGCCTGAGGGCCAACTTAAGTTGGCTTATACCATTTCAACAGAGGGACAGAATATGGCTAAACATATGCTAAGAGCGTTTTTTGATGCTTCTGATTTGTTGGCCAGAGCAGTAGCCTTGGCTATTATTATAGGAATGCCTGCCTAGTTAAAACCATCTACTCTTCCTACTGAAACAAGGGTATAAGTAGAGGACCCTCCTCTTTGAAGGGGATGGTTGATTTAGCAACAAAACAAATGAGCTGCTAGAAAAACTAGAAGATCCAAAATCTACCGCTTGGTCCCTGGGATTAAGTCCTTCTATGTCTACACTTAGATACCGCCATCAATTTTAGCTGTTATTCTCAACAAATGGATGTCAATAACATCTGCCAAAAGAATATGGGAAATTATAGAAGAAGAGTATACAATTCAATTCAATACTGTGCCTCCATCCGGCCCCCTCATCCCCTTTCCTTGTTCTGGGACCCCTCTCATAAGCATATGATGTTATGGGTGGTACAATCTCTACTGCTCTCAGGTCCTATAGAGGAGTTTTCCAAAACAATTCTGGGGCCTGGATTTTTAATCAAATTACTTTCTCATACCAAAGAAGGATAGTGGACTTTGACCTATTCTGGATTTAAGAAAGATCAGTACCTTTTTCAAAAATTTTTGCTTCTGTTTGTTGACACCTGTGTACATCCCTTTTATTTCCTAGATTGGTTTGTAGCTCTCTACCTCAGGGATGCTTATTTTCACATAGCTATAAGACCAACTCACCTCAAGTATCTCTGGTTTCTTTCAATATAGGGTCCTCCCTCTTGGGCTGTTTATGGCCCCACAGTCTTTATGAAATGCCTCTCTGCTTTGGCAGCTCACTTGAGAATGCAAGGCTTGTTTGTCTACCCATACCTAAACAACTGGCTTCTGAAGTCAATATCATGCGAGGAACTCCTGAGAGAAATTCAGTATATCACGTTTCTACTAAAGAACCTGGGTCTCTTCATAAATATAAAGAAATCTCAGTTATGTACCACACAGAGGACACCATCATAGGTGCAGTCCTAAATTCTCTGTAGGGTAGGGCTTTTGTGCCAGATGACAGATTTCTCAGACTTAAACCTTGACAGTGTTCTCAGAAGGCAGTCATTTTGTCCTAATACTTATCGGCCTAAAGGCATTAGGGATATGTGTCACATACCATGTGCTTGTCTCATAATGAGGATTCTATAGCAGTGACTATCTCTAAACTACTGACCCAGTTCAGATAGAATTTTTCTAGCAATGCCAACGAATGTACTAAATTTCTTGACATGGTGAACTTGGAATAAATGTTCTAAGAGAAATTTTATTCAATCCTGCAACCTCATATATGACAAGCACTTTGGATGCATCCAACAGTGGTTAGGGAGCGTATTTAAATTCCCTGATAGTTCAAGGACATGGGAGCTATCAGGAGAAGAGACTGCCTATAAATCTACTGGAGCTGAGGGCAGTTTAACTGGCTTCTATCAAAGGAAAACTGGTTCAGGGGTGACTGACAATACAACTGCCATGTACTTTGTGAACAAGCAGGGAGAGGGGCTCATTCATCTTAATTATGCAGTCAAGCAATCAAGCTAGGGGACGGGGGTATTTAGCACAAGATTTATCCATTAGTCCTGTACCTTGCAGGAGAGGAAAACAACCTAGTGGACCCACTGAGCAGAGAGGCTGTACAGCTGCATGATTGGTCTATAGAGAAGGAAGTGATACATGAGATCTTCAAAATATGGGGTTGTCCAGATATAGAGCTGGTTGCAGCAAGTCGCAACACAAAGTATAGACTCTTCTTTTCCAGGTCAGGAAGTATCTGAAACTCCATATTGGATGTGTTTCTTCTGCACTGGAGAAAACACCTGGTGTATGCTTTCCTCCCTTCCATTGTATCACGGGGTATGCCGGCCCTGTTGGCTGAATGTGGCACTCCAGGCACTCCCTGCCTCAGTTTCCTCCTCCCCAAGGTTTTCTGGTTCTCCCATGGTTCACATGGGCCCTCTGGCTGGGTCACTCTGAATTCAATTCATTTTTGGCGTTAAGTCCAAACAAAAGTCCCAAATAAACAAAAGGTTATTCTGGCCTTTAGGACTTCTCTGAAGTCAGCAATCTGGGCCCTGTTCCCAGTCCCTCCTGGGTTACCTTTCAATCGCTTTGTCTTTCCTTAAACAGGAGCACCAGCCCTCCTCCTGGAGCTGGGTAATTCAGGCAGTTATTACTTTTCTCCTTAAGCCAGGAGTCCCCACGCTCTCCTCCTTGGAGCTGGGTGTAATTTAATCCGCTGGAGGGCCTTAGCCAGCTTCTCCCTCAATTAATCCTCAGGCTGAGAAGGTTCAGTAGGGCAACATTCTGCTGGTTTCTGCCCTGCTATGATGGAGGAGGCAGTATTTAGTCTGGTCTCCTCCTTCCAGCTCATCCCCAGATGGTTGGGTGACGGGGAGCTTTGCCTCTGCCTTCTCTGCAAGGCTCCTGGCCCTGCATCCTTAAAGACAATTGATCAGTAGATGTTAGCAGCTTAAATGGTTGAGATTTATTACTTGGATGCGCATCAATCCAGAGCAACCAGAACTGGCTTCTCTTCAATATATTTTAGAGTATTTATTACATTTGAAGCCTCTGAGGGTCTTTCAGAGGTTTCCTTAGTGGCTATATTGACAGACCATAATTACATAAAAAATTCGTATTTACACATGGTTCAGTTAAAAGATTCCTGAAGGGACTTGCAAATCTATATCTACCAGTGAAAGATCCTGTACCTGTATGAGACCTCAGTTGAGTGCTGGCATAACTAAGGGCTTGTCTTCACGTACAGTACTACAGCAGCACAGCTGTACCAGTGCAGCTACGCCCCTGTAGCACTTCAGTAAGATGCTACTATACTGGCAAGAGAGCTTCTCCCTTCAGGGTAGTGAATCCATCTCCCCGAGAGGTGATAGTTATGTCAACAGGAGAAGTTCTCCTGTCTACATAGCACAGTCTACACGGGGGTGGCAGGGGGTGTTGTGTGGTTATTTCAGTATAACTACATCGCTCAGGGGTGTGTATTTTTCATATCCTGAGCGACATAGTTATACCGATATAGGTCTGTAGTATAGACCTGGCCTAATAAACTTGTAATGATAAAGCTTGAACCTTTGGTGGAGTGTTCATTATTTAATTTGTCTATTAAGGTTGCTTTTGTTATTGCTAGAGTTTCAGCTAGATAAATTAGTGGATTGCATATGACCTTATGGCACACCCTTTTTTCATTATCTTTCATAGAAACAAGGTAGTGCTCAGACTATACCCTAGATTGTTACCCTAAATTGTGTTGTTATTCCATGATAATCCAACTGTAAATCTACCAGTTTTCTTTCCCAAACTAGGGAATCCACTTTACATGATTTGGGGCTGGTTTTGTTCAATATCTTCATTAATCATCTGGTGGATGGCGTGGATTGCACCCTCAGCAAGTTTGCAGATGACACTAAACTGGGAGGAGTGGTAGATTGGCTGGAGGGTAGGGATAGGATACAGAGGGATCTAGACAAATTAGAGGATTGGGCCAAAAGAAATCTGATGAGGTTCAACAAGGACAAGTGCAGAGTCCTGCACTTAGGATGGAAGAATCCCATGCAGTGCTAGAGACTAGAGACCAAATAGCTGGGCAGCAGTTCTGTAGAAAAGGACCTAGGGGTTACAGTGGACGAGAAGCTGGATATGAGTCAACAGTGTGCCCTGGTTGCCAAGAAGGCTAACAGCATTTTGGGTTGTATAAGTAGGGGCATTTCCAGCTGATCGAGGGATGTGATCATTCCCCTCTATTCAGCACTGGTGAGGGCTCATTTGGAGTACTGTGTCCAGTTTTGGGCCCCACACTACAAGAAGGTTGTGGCAAAATTGGAAAGAGTCCAGCGGAGGGCAACAAAAATGATTAGGGGGCTGGAGCATATGACTTATGAGGAGCGGCTGAGGGACCTGAGATTATTTAGTCTGCAGAAGAGAAGAATGAGGGGGGATTTGAAAGCTGTTTCAATTACCTGAAAGCGGGTTTCCAAGAGGATGGATCTGGACTGTTCTCAGTGGTAGCAGATAACAGAACAAGGAGTAATGGTCTCAAGTTGCAGTGGGGAGTTTTAGGTTGGATATTAGGAAAAACTTTTTCACTAGGAGGGTGGTGAAGCACTGGAATGGGTTACCTAGCTAGGTGAAGGAATCTCCTTCCTTAGAGGATTTTAAGATCAGGCTTGACAAAGCTCTGGCTGGGATGATTTAGTTAGGGATTGGTCCTGCTTTGAGCAGGCAGTTGGACTAGATGACTTCCTGAGGTCCCTTCCAACCCTGAGAGTCTATGATGCTAAAAGAACCCTGTCCTATTATTTTAATAGAACTCGGGAATTTCATTAAATTGTTTATTTCATATGTGGACACTCATCAGAATCAGGCAGTATCATCTCCAACCATTTCCAGATGGATTGAACAATGTATTCAGAAAAGTTATATATAGCAGCACTCCCCCCCCCCCCCGGTATTAGATTGTATGTCCATAGCGTGTTTTAGATGTGTCTGATCAGGAATCATGTAAAGCTGCCACTTGGAACTCTACATAGTTTCACAAAACATTACATGTCAGATGTGACATCTCGAACTGGTGCACATCATTCTTTATTTAGTTAGAACAGGGTCCCTCCTCCTGGTGGGAGTGCTGCTTGCCAAACTATCCCATCAGCAAGAATATGCAGGAGACTCTTGAAAGAAATGGAGGTTACTAACTTGTAAGCAGAGTTCTTAGAAATGAATGCTGCATAGTCACACTCCCTACCCATCTTCCCCTCTTCCTCAGAGGTCTAATGAACACTTTCTCTGATGCAGTAATGGAAGGACCTGAGGCAGAGGAGGGCATCACTAAACTTTGCCCCCAGGATGTTTGGGAGCAGAGAAGTAGGAGTGGGGACGTAAATGCTGTAACAGGCACTGCTTGGAGGAGGTTCCACACTCTAGGCTTCAGCAGCTGGCACAACCCGCGAGTGTGAATATGCAGAGTCCAGTTATAAGTAACAACTTTCTTTTTTCTTGTCAGAGCAGAGCTTCTCTCCCCTCCTCTCCACTTTTCCACCCCACAAGCCCCACTCTTTTCTCAGGCTCCCTCCACTACTTCTACCTAGTGCACCCATGCTAACCCATCCAGGCCTCCACCAACAACATCCCCACTCCCACGGTGCTTTCCTAAGCCTGGTCTACACTAGGCGTTTAAACCGGTTTTAGGAGCGTAAAACCGATTTAACGCCACAACCGTCCACACTAGGAGGCACCATATATCGATTTTAATGGCTCTTTAAACCGGTTTCTGTACTCCTCCCTAACGAGAGGAGTAACGCTAGTATCGGTATTAACATATCGGATTAGGGTTAGTGTGGACGCTGATCGACGGTATTGGCCTCCGGGAGCTATCCCACAATGCAGCAGCGACCGCTCTGGACCGCAATCTGAACTCGGATGCAGTGCTCAGGTAGACAGGAAAAGCCCCGCGAACTTTTGAATATTTCCTGTTTGCCCAGCGTGGAGCTCCGATCAGCACGGGTGACGATGCAGTCCGAAATCAAAATAAAAAAAGAGCTCCAGCACGGACCATGCGGATGTGATCGCTGTAAGGGCAGGCAAATCCGTTCTATCAGCGCTCCGTTACAGAAGATGAAATTCAGAATCCTTTTTTAAAAATCTCCAGACAGACGCCATAGCAGGGACTCAGCGCACTGCAGCGTGACAAGCGTAACGGAAAGCCAAAGAATCAAATGGACGCTCATGGACTGGAGGACTGAAGCTATCCCACAGTTCCTGCAGCCTCCGAAAAGTATTTGCATTCTTGGCTGAGCTCCAAATGCTTCTAGGGTCAAACAGAGTGTCCGCGGTGGGTCAGGGCATAGCTTGGCAATCTACTCACCCCCCCCACCCACCCCCAGAAGCGAAAGGGAAAACAATCCTCTGACTCTTTTACATGTCACCCTATCTTTACTGAATGCTGCAGATAGACACGATGCTGCAGCCGTCAACACCAACATCCTCACTCCCCCCCTGCCATGGGTGGCTGATGGTACAAAAGGACTGGTAACGGTCCTCGTCATCAGCCTATTGGCACATGGGGCAGTAACCATGCTGACTAGCATCCGTCAGGTCGATCAAGGGCTCCTGGCCCTAATTTTTTCTGGTGGATGGTGCAGTATGGCTGGTAACCATCGTCATCATAGCAACAGGGGGCTGAGCTCCATCAGCCCCCACCCTTCATGTGTAAAGAACAGATTCAATTGCCCCTAGACTAGCAGAGGGATGCTGGGCTCCTCTCCTCCACACTCCTTACTGTCCTGTCTGGACTATCATAGCAGCTGGAGGTTGCCTTCCACTCATTTCTCACTAACAAGTCACTGTGTCTTATTCCTGCATTCTTTATTACTTCATCACACAAGTGGGGGGACAATGCTACGGTAGCCCAGGAAGGCTGGGGGAAGAATGGAATCAACAGGTGGGGTTGTTGCAGGAGCACCCCCTGTGAATAGCATACAGCTCATAATTTCTGCTGGATCTGACACAGAGCAGCTGTGCTCTCTGGTTCTCTGATACAGTGGTTCTCTAGTACACTTGCCCAAATTCTAGACAGGACTGATTCTATTTTTTAGATACCAAAAAGGAGGGATTGACTCAGGGAGTCATTCCCAATTTTGGCTTTTGCGCCCCTGGCTAAGAGCAGCCAGGGGCACTTATGACAGCAGCAAATGGTACAAAAGGACTGGTAGCCATAATCATCCTCACCAGTTCCAATTTATGGAAGGGTTTGGATGGTGCAGTATGACTGGTAACCATCTCTGCTGTCATGCAAAAGCAAAAGCATGCTTCTGTGTAGCGCTGCTGAATCGCCTCTGTGAGCGGCATCTAGTACACATACGGTGAGAGTCACAACAAAAGGCAAAACAAGCTCCATGATTGCCATGCTATGGCATCTGCCAGGGCAATCCAGGGGAAAAAGGCGCGAAATGCTTGTCTGCCGTTGCTTTCCCAGAGGAAGGAGTGACTAACGACATTTACCCAGAACCACCCGCGACAATGATTTTTGCCCCATCAGGCACTGGGATCTCAACCCGAAGTTCCAAGGGGCGGGGGACCTAGTCTTCAAACATCAGCTTTAAATCGCTGAAGGTTAATATGTACCAGTGGTGCTAGTGATAATCCAGGATACATGAAAGCATAAATACCTCTTGATACTGACCTATTTTTTTTTTAAAAAGGCTGGGAAATTCTTACACAGCTTTAACTTTGAAGTAAAGACTACATAATCTCTCAGTGCAAATCACAAAAACCAAGAATTAGGAATTAAGTCATTCTAGACTCCACTTCAGTTTCAGCCACCTCTCTTCCACTGTCCACAGACCAAGTGCAGCTGTAGCTTCAGCCGTGAACACACTATGCCAATGTGCACACATACAGATTTCATTTAATGACTCCATCACATACATTTCTGGACAATCATAAGCTGGTATTTCACGTAAGAATTGTACTTGCCTCGCAGGAGAAAATCATAGAATCACAGAAATGTATGACTGGAAGGGACCTTGAGAGGTCATCTACTCCATCTCCCCTCGCTGAGGCAGGATGTTTGTCTAATAAATAAAAACTATGACAGTAACTAATATGTGTTTTAATGGTCCTATTCATGCAGACTTTCCTAAACATGATAGATAAACAAGTCTCTTGGACATCATTCGCAACCTAACACCATCTCTCTCTCACTTATGCACACAATACAAAACCAGGTACAGAACTATGTACAGTATGACTTAGAAAGCCTCATCAGTCCTGCATTAATGATCCAAACACATAGAAATATAACTAGTAAACATGGGGAGAGTTAAGACTGCCTGTTCCTTCGTCAATCATTGCCCCAGGGATTTCATATGATTTGATAATGGGAGAAGAGATGTGAACTGTGGGATGGCAGATAAGAGAGGAAGAGTCTACAAGACAAAAAATCAACTTTTAAGAGAAACCAGTCCTGGAAAACTTCAGCCCAATAGCTGAAAACTGTTCCAACTTCTGAATGAATGAAAACAGGGCCATAATGGAAACAGTGCTTGTGTTACCAGAGGCTAGTGGTGGTGTGGGAGCTGACCCACAGCAGGCTCAAACAAGGTTTCCTCATGCTAAGGTTAGGTAGTAGCAAAACCCCACAACCCTGGGTACCCCTGAGCAGTTTTGCGCTACTACATAATGTTTATGATCCCCATTTGAGGTCATTTGATTGTGGGGTTCTACAGATATAAGCCCTGCAAAAAATAGCCACAACCAGGAACACTATTCCACTGTAACACAGTTGTCCTTTGCTCCAAGTATTGCATGTGAGTTAGGTTATAAGAGAGTGTAGCAGGGTGGCCCCTGCTCCTGCCCTGAGGGGTTTAAAAAGTGGCCTGGCAGGGCTTGAGAAGACAGCCTTTAGCCTGGGCTGATTGGGGAAGTGGCTGCAGGTGAGGCCACGCCCCAAACTGAGCCACAGGCCTTATAAAAAGGCCAGGGCAGCCAGAAGCCAGACAGTCTTCCTCTGCCTGAAGAGGAAGAAGGGCCTGGCTGCTTAGGAGCTGAGATAAGTACCTAGGGTGAAGCAGGGTGGGGAAAAGGCTGAGGAGATGGGGAGCTCCAGCCTAGAAAGCCCCAGGCTGTGGCCTAGCAGAAGGCCAACAGGTACTGGGGGTTGCAGAGGGCAGCCCAGGGGTAGGGCAAGGCAGCAGGTCCAAACCCTCCTTGCCAGTGATGAGTAGGCTGATACTGCAGTCTGCCCCAGAGTGTGGGGCTAGACAATGACTGGCAGTAGCCAAATACTGAGGCAAGGTGGGGATAGAGGGTGAGGGTTCCCTAAGGAGGGGAGACCCAGAGAGAAAGGGGTTACTGCTAGGGGGAAGCACCCCATGTAAGAGGGCACCGGGTCCAGGGAGGGACACGGGGGCCTGAAGATAGGTGGATCACCAGCCTGCAGAGGGTGCTCCGAACGCTGGAACAGAGCTAATTCCCGGAGTCACCAGCAGGAGGTGCTGCGGGGGTGAGTCCGACCTGTTACAGAGGGTAAAGAAGGGCAATAGAAGCATGTATATACCCAGAGTGAAGACTTCAGGAAGATGTGGTTCCTGCTTGCACTGGGGAGGCCATGGCACAGTAATCAGGGAGGTGCCAGGTAGGAGGGGGGAACACATTGCTTGGGTCAATGGCATAGCTGGAGAAGTGTGCAGAAGCATGGCTGATGGGGCCAGAGGGGTGGGAGGACAGGCTGAGTCAGTATGCTAATTGTAAGACATGATATGTACAACTGTCTAAATGACTACTAACTCCTACCAACTATATGTCTAGGAAATTCAATGCCAAAAAATCCAGTGTTGCTTGGTGGCATGTCATCCCCTTGCAGACCATTGAGTTGAGCAAAGTTCAAACTTCGGAAAACCAGGAAATGCAGAGTTCATAGATTCTAAGGCCAGAAGGGACCTTTATGATTATCTAGTCTGACCTCAGTTAAGGTTCCTGTAATCAGGTCAGTGTTCCTCAAGGGGACTGCTTACCACTACACAACATTAATTCTGCATGAACATAGTTTTTTGCCACTGATGCGTTATTTTTGCTTTAGCAAAGTGTCTTGGGGTGAAATGTGTTGTGTAAACATAAAATATTAGAGTGGTGCAATTGGGTAGAGTGTACTGTAACATCAGAATAATTGTTTTACTGGCAGGTCTCCCAGGAAACTGATTTAATGGTAATTGGAACAGATTCTGCTAGTATATAGTAGTTTAATTATGACCAGGTGTTAAAGATTGCAGACAAAGCTCTGTTAGAAGTCCTGTATTTGCTCGCTCTAACTTTAAGTAAGAAAATTGACTTGACCTGAAGAGTAGTAGTCTATTCTGAAGGCAAAAGAGAATCTTTTTAGCAAAAAGTAAGAAGAAAATCGGTTATGGTTGTCACTGGTGTCTAGTGTGGGTCACTACTGTGAGTGCCAATATTAGGTCAGACTGTCAAAACTTGGCAGACACCTCCAAAATGGTTCTATAGTTAGATTTAACCAAACCAGCAGTATATGCCTGCTCCTGGGTCAGGGCTGATCTTCACTACGGGGAGATCAACGCTGCTGCAATTGATGAAGCAGGGGTTGATTTAGTGGGTCTAGTGAAGACCTGCTAAATTGACTTTAGTGTTCTCTGGTCAACCCCGGTACTCCAGCTCCCCAAGAAGAGTAAGGTAAGTCGACGGGAGAGCGTCTCTCATCGACGCAGCACAGTGAAGACACTGGGGTGAGTTGACCTCAGCTACATCAACTCCAGCTACATTATTCACGTAGCTGGAGTAGCATAACTTAGGTTGACTTACCCTGTTAGTGAAGACAAGCCCTCCCTTTATTAGCTCATCATAAAGCCACTGACAATCCCCTTAGCTCTCAAGCCTCCACACAGACAAACTAGACTACTGTGATGAAAGGCTATTAAAACAAACAATCACCAGACATCAAGTTCTGGCTCCAAAGAACTAGTCACTTACCACCAGGTCAAGACAACGCTGCCAGCCAATTACTTTAGTAAATTAACTAAGGTTTTATTAGCTAAGAAACGAAATGAGAGTTATTTCAGAGGTTTAAATTAGGTAAAATACATTACAGAGGGTTTAGTTTGTCAATCCAAAATTGTAGCAGAGATGTTATATCTGCTAGTTTTCTGTAAGTCTCTGGTTTACCCAAATAACATTGGGGACCTCAGTCCTTTGTTCAAAATTTCCTTTGTCAGACTTCAGCAGTCCAGAGATGTGGTGGGAAAGAGGGGGTCAGAAGCCTTTGTTCTCGCCTTTTATATTTTGACCCCTCTTCTGGATAAATCCTGGCTGTATCATGGAGTCAAATGGCTCCAGTGCTTATGTGCTGGCTCAGACAGCTCCACTGTCTACCAGCTGGGGCAACAGTCCTTCTGTGAATTGCAAATTTTGCTTCCATCTTCTGCATGGTATGTGCTACTTAAGGTGTCTTTAGAAATGACATGTAGAGGCTTTTGTTTATAGCTCCTTTGTTATTCCTGAAGGGCTAACCTGTGGACGTTTCCTAGACTCAGATGTTTGAGTTACAAACACATAGCCAAAATTTCATAACTACATAGTGTTGATACAAACATTATAACAAGATGCTTATACACAGCAAATTAGAACTTTTCCAGTGATACAAAGTATGCTTTCTGAGGTATAAGAATTATCATAATTTTGTAAAAGTGGTGACCATATTTGTATTGTAGACAGTCGCCTTCCCCTTTATACAGCATCACACTGTTCTTTTGAATTGCTGATCATTTAAAAAAAACTACCAATTTGAAATGTTACCTAAAATTTTGTATTAGAAATGAGTTCTTAAAGGGCCCCAGTCAATTTGAAAGCTAGTGAATTAAAAAAATAATTTCAGGTTTTACACTTGCCCAAGAGTATCCCCATTATTTTTTTTTGTGGTTTTACAATCACATTTTTTTCCTACTTAAAAAAAAGACGACCTCCCACAAATGGGAAGCTCACCATCTAACTAGTCATCAAATCCTCAAAGTAAAACTGGGAAAAAAAGTTCTTATCTTAGTTATAGGAATCTTAGATGTTACTTGTAACAATAGTAGATAATCACACTTCTGCTTGAAAGATTTTTTTTAAGTTGATGTCCTTTTAACATGTAAACTTCCTGTGTTATGAATAATCTTTATAGTGGTTCCATAGTTAAGATTGAAAACCAGGTTACACTTGCACTCCCTTAACTTTACAAAAAGTATTTTCACATGACATTGTTTAAATATTTTCAAAGTACAGAGGAATTTTTCTGGTAAGTTTGGAAGTAATTGATCGAACTCTGCCAGCTTAAGTTTCTGAGGGTACATCTATAGTGCAAAAGAAAAAAAATGTGGACGCAAGTTACAGAGCCCAGGACTACAGATTTGGTCTTGCGTTACAGCACTACAAATAGTACTGTGAATGTTTCTGCTTGGGCTGGAGCTCAGTCTCTGAAACTCAACATTCGGGGTGGGTGTCAGAGGCCAGGCTTCAGCCTGAGTGGGAACATCTCTGTAGACCTGGGCTCTAAGACTTGCTGCCACTGGGAGTTTTTTGCAGTGTAGATGTATCCGAGAGAATGATCAGCCTGAGAGCCAGGACAGAGGAAAATGAACTTTCCAAAAACGTTAGTTGTCATTTAACCAAACTCTATATATTAACTCTTTTTTTAATCTTTCTATTAGAACACAGCTGTCAATATTTTCCCATCAGTAGGGATAAACCTTTTATGGTCACTGGAATGAGAAGTCAGTTTCTTTTGATACTTTGAACATTTTGAGGATAAATGTCTGGAATTCCCTTCACTGTCATCCTGAGCTTCTGTATTAGTATGATTAATATGCTAAAAGAAAAATTTAAGTTACAGATCCAGAGCAAAAATGTAGTCCCTTGCCTCTGTTGAAAAGTAGTCATTACAGAATTCAATTTCAGCCAGTGCATTTGTTTGTACATGTAATTTGACTGGTTAAAATTATTCTAGATTTCAATATTTATTTGAAGTAAACAATAGGAAGTTTTAATGACTGATCACGCTAACTGTTTCTGGATAATCATGAGCCAGGATATCTTTCTTTTGTGTAACAATTATACTTACCTTGCAGGAGGAAATGATAGAATCATAGACATCCAGGGCTGGAAATAGATCCCAAGACCTTATCTATTCCTGCCAGCCCCCTGCACTGAGCGGTACCAAGTACATCTAGTCCATCCCTGACAGGTGTTTGTTTAACCTGTTCTTAAAAACCTACAATGATGGGGATTCCACAGCCTCCCTTGATAAACTATTCCAGTGCTTATTATCCATGTCTTCCTTAAAGTGCGGTGCCCAAAACTGGACTAATGCCAGTTACAGCAGAACAGTTACCTCCCATGTCTTACATATGGCAGTCCTATTATAGTTCCAGAACTGTCTTTTTCTCAGTTGCATCACACTGTTGACTTCTCTTCAATTTGTGATCTACAATGATCCTTTTCAGCAGTACTACTGCTTTTTTCCTATTTTGTATTTGTGCATTTGATTTTTTTTCCTTTCTAAGTGTAGTATCTTATTGTCTTTATTGAATTTTATCCTGGTGGTTTCAGATCTATTAACCAATTTGTCAAGATCACTTTGAATTCTGATCCTGTCCTCCAAAGTGCTTGCAACTCCTCCCAGCTAGGTATCATCCGCAAATTTTATAAGTGTTCTCTTCACTCCATTATTGAAGTCAGTGATGAAAATATTTAATAATACCAGGCCCAGGACAGATCCCTGCAGGTCTCCATCACATACATTCTTCCAGTTTGACAGCAAACACTGCAAAATGAAGAGTAGGAGGAAATGGGGAGTAGGTGAGGCATAACCAATGTCTGAAAAACACTGACAGTCACAAGTGAAAGAAGTTGTGAAAAAGCAATGATGGTATAAATTATTAAATGTTTTCATTACAGAATAGCGTCGTGGATCGAATTTTCTCAGGTATTCAGCCAACTGGGAAGCTCCACCTTGGCAACTACTTTGGAGCCATCCAGAACTGGATGAGGCTTCAGGAAGAGTACAACTCTGTGTTATACAGCATTGTAGATCTGCACGCTCTCACAGTACCACGGGAGCCAGCAGTCTTGCGTCAGAGCATCCTGGATACCACTGCCACTCTCCTTGCCTGTGGTATCAATCCAGAGAAGTGCCTCCTTTTTCAGCAGTCACAGGTTAGTGTCTCAGTTATTTAAAACTTGATTCTCAGACATGGCTATCTGGTGTTCCCCATGCACTTTGCTGAGCACACATAGCAGTGTGCAAGTCCGTTATTCTTTTGTGCTGACTGTCCTGGAAATTCTTAGCAGTGTTAGAGTCCAAACTCCTGCCTTCACTAACTCTCTGCAAAGGTCAAAGATTTGTTCACAAAGTCCATCCTGGGATACATATATTTCCCAAACAGCCTAGGACTTTGTGAATCTGAAGTCAAACTTATTAGAAAACAGTGAGTCTTGGTAGCAAGAGTGGAAGCTTGTAGTGTGGAAGGGCAGAGTCCACTCTTGCAATCACCAGTGGAGCTACAGAGGTACTGAATAGAGGGTCTGAATTTTACCATTTGGAAACAAGTCCTAGTTTTCATTATCCTCCTTGAACTTGGTTCTTGTCCATGGTTTGTCTGGAGTTTCCTGTGCATCTGTCAAACAGAAGTGCTGCAAAAGACAAACCTTAGAGAATTCCTTAATTCCTTGCCCTTTTTAGTGAGATTCTCAAGTAGGATAGATTTCATATAACCTTCCTTCACTAGTATTACTATAACTACTAAGGCCTGCTCTACATTAGAAAATTCCACTGGCTTAACTAAATGGATTTTAAATCCCTCCAGTTAACCCAGTGAAGACTTCTAATGTAGATGCACTTAAACCAGTCCAACTTTTGACTAAACCTATTTATTTCTATTTGAGAAATTATCTCATGGTTTAAACTGGCCGAACCTTTGCTTAAGTGCCGCGGGGCTGGCACCAAGTTAACTGGATTGATTTAAGTTGGTGATGCAACTTTTCTAATACAGATATGGATAAACTAAACTGGTCCTTTTGATCCTAAACATGCTAGCCTGCCTGTTTATAATATCTGGCATCCCTCACAAAGGTATTTATGCAGATAATCACCTCCCTAGAGAGACTGTTGTCTATCTATTAAATGTCCACTGTGTGTTAGTCATTCTCTTGTTCAGAGATTCTTAACCTTTTTCTTTCTGAGACCCCCCCCCCATCCCCCCTCACAAGCTATAAAAACTCCACGGCCCACCTGTGCCACAATAACTTATTTTCTGCATGTAAAAGCCAGGGCCAGCATTAGGGGGTAGCGAGCAGGGCAGTTGCTTGGGGCCCCATGCCACAGGGGTCCCTGCGAAGCTACATTGCTCAGGCTTCAGCTTCAGCCCTGGGTGGCAGGGCTCAGGGCCCCAGGCTTCAGACCCATGCTGTGGGGCTGGCCTTGCTTGGTCGACCCCCCTGAAACCTGCTCACAGCCCTCCAGGACTCTGGTTGAGAACCACTGCTCTAGTTATCCTCTTTTGGTAAACCAGTTCAGAGGTTCCTTTTTTTCTTCTTCCTGGTATGTTTATTTTATATTAGTTAACTTTTCAACCCGCATTTATAGCATACCATCCTCTGGAAATTTGTCTACACACATTTTTTAACTTTCATTAATTGACTGTTAACTAGCTTAAGTTAGCTAACATATTTGTACATCCTAGTTTGGACAAGTCTACAGGCAGTTTTGTGGAATGTCATTAGTGTGTGTGTGTATATGTGTGTATAATATATTATATGTTTGCCAATTAAGTCAAATGTAAAATTTCCTCCAGTGTAGACCTACCCTGGGTGAATGACTGTTATCAGAAATAAGTTTGGGATGCTAAATAGCTTCAGATGTTTTCTGTACCTGACCATAGGTGTTGACCAAGAGATATCTCACTGACTTTTTTGAGGCAGGTATTATGTTTTGCCCATAATTCCTTTTTACCAGTATTTCTCCTTTATAGGAAATTTGAATTATTGACAGACCAGAAACCAGTCTGTCACAAGCCTTCATTTCACCCAAGTGATTGTATGCATCATAGCTGAGTTCTTTTGGGAAGTCAGCGTAGCCTCTAATTAAATTGGATTGATCTGTGTTAAACCCCAGTGTCTCCAGTGAGTGATTCCAGCTCCTGTGTAGCTACAGTTTTATAACTTGTAATACAAACAAGATTTCTTAATTGTAACTGTGTTCCATAGAATCATAGAATAACAGGGTTGGAAGGGACCTCAGGAGGTCATCTAGTCCAACCCCCTGCTCAAAGCAGGACCAGTTCCCAACTAAATCATCCCAGCCAGAGCTTTGTCAAGTCTGACCTTAAAAACCTCTAAGGAAGGAAATTTCACCACCTCCCTAGGTAACCCATTCCATTGCTTCACCACCCTCCTAGTGAAAAAGTTTTTCCTAATATCCAACCTAAACGTCCCCCGCTACAACTTGAGACGGTTACTCCTTGTACTGTCATCTGGTATCACTGAGAACAGTCCAGATCCATCCTCTTCTGAACCCCCTTTCAGGTAGTTGAAAGCAGCTATCAAATCCCCCCTTGTTCTTCTCTTCTGCAGACTAAATAATCCCAGGTCCCTGAGCCTCTCCTCATAAGTCATATGCTCCAGACCCTAATCATTTTTGTTGCCCTCTGCGGGACTCTTTCCAATTTTTTCACATCCTTCTTGTAGTGTGGGGCCCAAAACTGGACACAGTACTCCAGATGAGGCCTCACCAATGCTGAATAGAGGGGAATGATCACATCCCTTGATCTGCTGGTAATGCCCCTACTTATACAGCCCAAAATGCCGTTAGCCTTCTTGGCAACAAGGGCACACTGTTGACTCATATCCAGCTTCTCGTCCACTGTAACCCCTAGGTCCTTTTTTGCAGAACTGCTGCCTAGCCACTTGGTCCTTAGTCTGTAGCAGTGCATGGGATTCTTCTGTCCTAAGTGTAGGACTCTGCACTTGTTCTTGTTGAACCTCATCAGATTTCTTTTGGCCCAATCCTCTAATTTGTCTAGGTCCCTTTGTATCCTATCCCTACCCTCCAGCGTATCTACCACTCCCCTCAGCTTAATGTCATCCGCAAACTTGCTGAGGGTGCAATCTATACCATCATCCAGATCAGTAATGAAGTTGTTGAACAAAACCGGGCCCAGGACCAACCCCTGAGGCACTCCACTTGATACCAGCTGCCAACTAGACCTGGAGCCATTGATATCTACTTGTTGAGCCCGACGATCTAGCTAGCTTTCTATCCACCTTACAGTCCATTCATCCAGCCCAGACTTCTTTAACTTGCTGGCAAGAATACTGTGGGAGACTGTATCAAATGCTTTGCTAAAGTCAAGGAACAACACTGCTTTCTCCTCACCCACAGAGCCAGTTATCTCGTCATAGAAGTCAATTAGGTTAGTCAGGCATGACTTGCCCTTGCTGAATCCATGCTGACTGTTCCTGATCACTTTCATCTCCTCTGAGTGATTCAGAATTGATTCCTTGAGGACCTGCTCCATGATTTTTCCAGGGACTGAGGTGAGGCTGACTGGCCTGTAGTTCCCTAGATCTTCCTCCTTCCCTTTTTTTAATGATGGGCACTACATTAGCCTTTTTCCAGTCATCTGGGACCTCCCCCGATCGCCAGGAGCTTTCAAAGATAATGGCCATTGGCTCTGCAGTCACATCCGCCAACTCCTTTAGCACCCTCAGATGAAGTGCATCCGGCCCCATGGACTTGTGCTCATCCAGCTTTTCTAAATAGTCCTGAACCACTTCTTTCTCCACAGAGGGCTGGTCACCTCCTCCCCATGCTGTGCTGCCCAGTGCAGCAGTCTGGGAGCTGACCTTGTTCGTGAAGACAGAGGCAAAAGAAGCATTGAGTACATTAGCTTTTTCCCCATCCTCTGTCACTAGGTTGCCTCCCTCATTCAGTAAGGGGCCCACACTTTCCTTGACTTTCTTCTTGTTGCTAACATACCTGAAGAAACCCTTCTTGTTACTCCTAACATCTCTTGCTAGCTGCAACTCCAAGTGTGATTTGGCCTTCCTGATTTCACTCCTGCATGCCTGAGCAATATTTTTATACTCCTCCCTGGTCATTTGTCCAATCTTCCACTTCTTGTAAGCTTCTTTTTTGTGTTTAAGATCAGCAAGTATTTCATTGTTAAGCCAAGCTGGTTGCCTGCCATATTTACTATTCTTTCTACACATTGGGATGGTTTGTTCCTGCAACCTCAATAAGGATTCTTTAAAATACAGCCAGCTCTCCTGGACTCCTTTCCCCCTCATGTTTGTGGTCACTGTATTTGTTCTTCCTGTACTCCTAGGGTGCCCCAACTTAAAAGAATTGTAAGGGTGATTTTCACTCTGTTGATTGTAAAACTGTAGCAACACAGGAACCAGACTCACTCGTTGGGGACACTGTTTAACACAGAACTATGAATTCAACTATCAATTCAATATATTGACAAGTATTTTTGAGTGGTGAGTGTGTATTAGATATATAAGCAAGGTAAGGCTGTAATGCAAGGCCTACAGGCTAAGATCTGTAAGATTTCAATTTAGCCATGCAAGGCCTCTGGCCAAAGGAGGCTTGACATAAGTAGGTGACCCAGGAATAATCCTATGCCAGTAAAGCTACACCAGTTTACATTCTTTTTTCTCAATCTTTAGATGTAAACTTGAAGCCAGTTCAGTGTTCTCTTGATCTCAAATGTAAAGCAACTGGGATTTTGTTTGCAAAACATTCCCCTTCACATTTTTATTGTATGAATTTTTGACATGACTCTCCATGTTGTACTCCCAAATTTGGAAACAGGTGTAAGAATGTTACCTACAGAGCTATAAAGGTGAAATTTTAAACTAATACATTTTTTAAATCTTATTTCTCCTTTGTAATAAAGCTGACTTCATAATGGTTTAAGGGTTGTTTGTATTATTTACATTAAAAAATGAATATTGTGTCCTGTCTTCTAACATTTTATTAGAAGACTTGGGCAGCAACTTGAGGATTGGGTTGATGACATCACAGAAGTCTGAAAGCTGAGCTAATGTGGTCCAGTCTGCCTTGAACCAAGCCTTAGAATGTAATGGAAAGATTCCCTTGACTTCAGCGAGTGTCGGAATAAGGCTCCTAGTCTCTAGCTGATGGTGGAAGGCTTTATGCATCTTGCACAGTATAAGCAATACAGAAGTTGATTCTTTCAAAGTCCCTTGAGAAGGCAATTTCTTAGTACAGTCTGTGAGACACTGAATATCCTGAGCTCCCTTTGCCATCCTTAGGGGTTTAGGATGCTCTGTACCTTGCAGGATCAGGCCCTTAGTTTTTAGTATTCTCTTAGTAACTATACACTACAAACTATCCATTATATTTCATTTCTCATTAAGCCAATTATAAATGACACACAACAGCTTGCATCCATTTTGGGGTATCAAATTCAAGAGAATTGTAATTGTTATTATAGAGCCATGGTTCAGAGTCAGGATCTTAATAGGAACCTCTGGATTTCAAGAACATTTAACATTGACAAGGAAACATTCTCAAACATAGTTACTGCCAGTGGTGACTCTTCACATTATGCAGTGGGTAGACTGGCCTCAATTAAATTGACTCTGGTACCTTTGACCTTTGGTATTAATATGCTCCAATTATCCATTGATGGAAAAATGTTCAAAGTTACCGATGCACTGTCTATGCTAGTGATCTCGGTAATTCCTAATGGAAGTAGAGGGTCAGAACAGTTGAAGCACAAACAATTCGCTGTATCTGGACATGCTGAATCACATTCTGAACCATTGCAGTTTTGCCTATGGCCACGCTACTGATGTTCAAAACTGTTTCAATTGCAGTGCTCTTTGAGAAGTAACTATTCCACAGTTGCCAGTACAGCTCTCAGAAGCAGTGGATTCTGGGAGACTTTAAATTTCCATCGGAACACTGACGAACAGTAAGAGAGGTGTTTGTGCTATCCAGATTGGCACTAAATTGTTTAAATGGAAACAAAATTTAGACTTGCTGAAAACAAATGACATTTGGCAGTCATGTAAATCTAGTGTCATACCTTTGTGTATGTTACAAGATGTACTACAATTGTGTCACAAAAAAGACAAGGAGAATTCATAGTACTGACAAGATCATCATTACAGCCTGTTCTGTACCTGTGCAGATTCCCTAGTGTTCTCAATCTGATAACTTGAACTACTAAATTCACTCAGCAAGGAAGAAATAAAATTCAAGAATGGGTAAAATTAACAAATATGTCAGTGCAGTAGCAGTGAATGGGTTTTTTTACAAAGAAATTAAGGCCAATATGTTGCTTAATATGAGGAAATTAAGGTCTACAAATGTGGGCTCCATTTGTGCACATAAACACACACGCAGTTCATTCGCACATGAAAATCAAGGGTAGGTTTGGTGAAAACAGGTTTTGTGCATGAAGATTCTATCATTTGCATGTACAAGTGATAGTGTGTCAATGACATGGGTACAAATGGAGGCTGGGTTGAGACACTTAAATATTAGGCTTTATGCATGTAATAATGTTAGGTAGTATGCCTAATACTAATATAGGTATTGCTATATAAAAACAAAATCTATGTAGGCTGACTAAGTGGTGACTTAAAAGGAGCCATAGTGATAGTCTAGAAGTATTTTAAATGTATAATTATCTAGGATCCCAAATAATTATTTAGGGTGGTGCAAGGTGGTTCGGTATAACTAGCTGTGATAGACTGAAATCAAGCAAAGGAAATTTTTAAGATGACTATTTAGAAAAACTTCCTAGTATAAAATCTGTTAGACACTAGAATAGAGTCTGAAGGAAAGAAGTAAAAGTCCCACCATTATTTTCAAACCAAGCACTAAGAATCCCAGTTTAAGGGATTTAATAAGAAAACAACAGGTCACAGAGGAGTAATAAATATTCCTGTAAAACAAAAGTGCTTATTTCAGAATTTACACAAGTTAATAAGTCTTGACATGGAGTCTACATGTAAATTAATGGCTGGATGACTTCCCTAGATTACAATGAATCATTGTCTAAGATATGGGATAGGATGGTGGTGTCCCTGGTATGTGCTTTTAGTGTCAATATGTGATGTGCTGTTTACCCTAAAACCAAATAATCTCAAAATATGCTTTCAGTAACATTCTTCTCCTGTTATGCTAAAAGATATGTAATGCAGTAATGATGCATACCACATATGATGGAAGTGCCATAAGAAAGATTAAATATAATTGTGGAAAATGGATTTTTTGTCATTGATAACTTTGTTAGGGCTTCCAGTGAGAGGTATACGTGAAATGAAAGACAACTGTCCCCTCTTTCTGCATTAGAATAAAAGTGGAAGAAGATAACTATCACCAGGAATTGGGAGGTAAGAGGCTGTCCGTCGCTTTGCTCTTTGTAGGACTAGTTTCTCCTTCGGTTTGTAAGGATGGAGCCTGCTTTCTCTGTGCCTTGTTGTGATGGGCATTCTTGGTGACTAGGGCTATAGGCACTTCCACCTTGGGGCATTGCTATCTTTCGCTATGATTTTGGAATATCCAAACCATTAATGAGACACAAATTTCTGCCCTCATAAAGGTGAGAAGCTGTCTAAGGGGTAAAGCAATTCTAACTCCTAGAAATGCCCTCTCTCATAACAACTGAATCAGCTGTAAAACCCTGTCCTGATTCTTCTCCAGAAGGAGCTTTTCCATATCTTCCTTTTCCTCTGTCTCCTCTTCTAGAGAATGGAGTCCATCTTGGGCAGCCCAGTCCAGACAGGAACATTCAGGTCAACATTTTTCCTAGTATAAGTTCTTGGCCATTGACATATACTTTTTGAAGAATATCAGCCCTGTCTCTGCTCTTTTTTCCTCGCCTCCTTTCTCCATTATAATTTTTGCAGAGAGCTAGCTCAATTCTTCAATTTACTAGAGTAGAAGTGACATTTGTTGTATAGAATTCTGTTCCCATCCTTGTCCCCCTCCGTTTTAGCTTCTTCTCTGACAGAGGATAGACCCTAGACCTGCAAATGTCTGAATCACTAATAAGCAGGTCATTTTTTTCATTCACCAGACAACTTCTGTGCCCGTTGCTTCCTGGTCTGGGAAACTGTTGGGAAAGGTTCCACTCAAACTTTGACAGCTGATTCCCAGGTGGTTCAGAGAGTATGATTCTGCCTAGAAAACTGCACTTCTTTGCAGGTAGATTTCCTGTGTTCAGTTCCTGAGGTCCATCTTCACATACCATTAGATTCCTCCCCAGTACACACCTAATCTCATGTTCGTGGTGTGTTTAACTTGCTGCTGATAGGATGACCTATCCTTTTAATCTCATCTCAGCCCCAAGTCTGCATGGAGGTGGCTACCAAATTTTGATAAGAAATGTTTTCACATTTATCCCTATCTGTGCAAGTGACTGTTCTGGGACAGTTTTACCCTTTCTTGATAAGCCAGGACAGAATCCATCACTGCCTCTTGGAATGTGGATTCCTTACCAGTTATGACAGGCTGTGCCGGGACTCTTCACAGGCCCTTATTCTCTTTGGCCTAATCTGAAAGACTCTGTGCAAGTGAGCGTCTTCCTCTGGATGGCTTTGAATTCCACCAGGAAATGCATTCAGATGTCTGGATGAGCTCAGGGAAGACATCAGCTTCTTCAGGCTGCTGCCACTACAGCCTCCTTCCTGCAGCTTTGTGCTGCCTTGTCTATCCTGCTCCATCACTTTTTTGCTCTTCAGCCAGCGATTTTTTTACCACAATCTTTAGAGTCCAGTATTCTACCCAAAATACTAAGATGGCTTCATTTGCGGAACAAGAAAAGTTAGTGCCAATGAAGATTACTTTCCTAATCCCTCCTTTACAGATCAAATCTGTAGTGCAGGTTTCCAAACTGTGATCCACAGAGCACTTGCTCAGAAATGTGACCGATTGTGTGGTGCTGCCTGGTCCTTATTTCCAGCTGCTAAACTGCATTAAAGAAGCTAAAAATATATTAACTACTTTCCCATATCAACACTTTTTGTGTGGTTTTTTTTTGTGGCTGTACAGACCACCTCTCCCCATATTCACAATCTCTGTATTAAAATGTTGTCCACACTGTGAAAAAGTTTGAGAACTCCTGTTCTATAGGATGTGAGATCAACTGCTCACTCTCAAGCCCTCCTTAATGCCACATAGAATTGGTTAAATACTTATGAATTCACAATTTATATGGAATTTTTCATCAGAATTTTGAATTTTGATTAAACAGTTTTTTGAGACTTTTAATGAAAATTTCTACCTATTTTTCAACCAGTCTAATGTAATCATGAACATGGAATTTGTTCAGACTTATTTTATTGACTTACAAAGTTGAGGTTGTTGCTCAGCACTGAAATTTGAGGCCCAAATAATCAGAAAAACAAAACTGTTCCCAATTATTTGGATGGGAACAAGCATCTCAGACTGGGCTGTCTGCATTTCATCTCCAGTTACATAAGAACAATGATCGCCCCTGAAGTGAGTCATGAGTATGAATTGCCTTGAACTCATGGCCATTGTCCTAGTTTGCATTAAATGCAGAATTCCCAATTAATCTGTTATATTCCAGTGAGATGACACAATTAACCTGTCACATTCTAGTCAGATGACACAACATCATGGGCTATGTAAATAATGAAGTGGGGAACAAAATTACAAATGTTCTGTCGAATCCAGCTGAGACACCATTTTACACCAAGAAACAATCACAGAGCTGGACAGGGTGGTCCAGGGAAAGCTATGTCTCAGCTTTGTCAAAACATGGTAGTCTGGAAAATCAAGGAGGAAGCCAATATACTTCTCATTGCACCTCACAGGTCAAGGAGCCGCTGTTTTTTCAAACCTTATTGTCCTAACATCAGAACTAATGGGAATTTTAATAAGATCAGACTTGTTTATCCAGCATGTGATCTTTCTCCGTGAGCCAGGAAGACTTGTCTAGCAGCTTAAAAGCTTAAAGGGAAAAGACTGACCTAGCAAGGGTACTCCAAAATGTCCATTTGAAACTGCTATGGCACCCTGAGAGGACTCAACCAGTATATTACTTTCCAGGCTACTAAAATGAATACATTGGGGTTCAAATGAGCAGATTATATCAATATAATAACTTCTTATAATGTATTCAAAATTGATTATTAGGGATAAAACCTAGTTCCTTGAAGGGCTTTGTCTCAGTAATTGCCAGTATAATTGGATGAGACAGACCAGAGCATATGTTTCTATTCCTCCTGTAAGAAAATTGTCAAAGGCAGCATCTCTGCAGTCCATAACTTGTTCAAAGTCTGGAGCCTTAACTCTGCCCTTGCAGCCCTAACCCTTTCATCATTTCAACACCTGAGCTCAATTTCCTTATTTTCTTTTTCCACTAAAGCAGCCTTTTTGTACAGTGATCACTGGTTAGAAGAATTTCAAAACTAGTGACTCTAGACATAGTCCCATTATTGCACTTACAGTAAAAACAATGATTTTATGGACTGATCCTGCCTTTGTTCCCAAGCCAAATATTGTTCGGAGATCTCAGGATATCCTACCGAAAGATCTGTCTACCCAGCTGTCAAAATGGATGCATGGTTGATGTCTAAAGAGCAATCAAAACTTTTATCCAAAGGTTGGATTCAGCAGGTACTGACTGATGTCATAGCACTACTTCTCTGAGAGCTCCATCAGTTTCTGCAGAATTAAATCTGCAGTTTCTAAAGAGAATTAAGTTTCTAGCCCTTCTGGTTGTGATAGACCTTTGAATGTAACTGGATGCCCTCTTGCAATCCGCAGGTGAATTGAAGCAGAACTCTGAAGGTGGGAATTTACCTATTCATCTCAGTGGGGTCTCAATTCTGAAGCCAAAAGATGACAGTTTAAATGTTAGCACAAACTACTTTACAACTGATCATTTTCAGAAACATAACTTGTAACTTCTAAATCCATTAAAGTATACTCAACTGGCATGGACCAAGAAAGACTATATTTAATAAGAAGAAATATGTGAATAGTTACTTTAATTCGGATAATTGTCCCTCCCTAGGATATTCAGAGCAGTTTATACCACACGGTGGATCTGAAAGTCGTGGTTAAACTGGAGAGGGATTTTTTTTCTCTTAATATCCATGTCTGTCAGTCCAGCTTCTCTTCCCCCCCCCCCCAATTTTCTGGGCACATTGCAATATTAATTCAAATGCCATTCCAGTTGGGAGTAATTTCATAGTTCTTCGAGGAATGTCATTGTGGGTGCTCCACATTAGGTGATGGTGTGTCCCCAAGAGGGGGACAGCGTAAGCATGACCAAAGGGCACTTCTGCTGAAATTCTCCAATCAAAGGCACAGGACGAGCCATTACCTGAAGTGAAGCACCCACAGGGACACCCATCTCAAAGAACCGCAGTTACTGCACAGGGTGAGTAACCTTCTCTTCTCCTTTAAATATTCTATTGCATCTTTATAAAGGAGGAGAGAGAAAAAAACACAACCTGCACCTGATTATTCTGACCTTTCACTTGTTTAAGTACTACAAGCTTCTCCTAAATATTAGGTGAACATAAATTATACAGTTAGGCAAATATTTTTCTCTTTCCTCCTCTAAGTAATAACAAGTAATCCCTGTAGCAATCCACAAGCCATCTTCCCCAACTCAGTACATTGCACTTTATTTTTGGTCCTTCAGCTAGTCTACTATCCATCTAACAATGATCTTATTCAAGCCAACTTGTATTAATTTCAAGAGCAAGAATTTGAGATACCATATCAAATTTCCTAAAATCCAGATAGTACTACTATTGGTTCCCTCTCACCCAGTAACTTTTGTGAATTAATCAAAAGAAGCAATCTTGATTTGCTGCTTATTGTTCATGGTTCTGTTCTTCTTTATACATTAGTGATTTTTCTCTTCTATTTGTTTATTATATGGAGGTGCATTATCAGCAACCTTGTCAATGTTGCCTCAGGCTTTAGGCTTTGACAGAACCTTACACCTCTTTGTAGTTCAGCCTAAAAATGGAAAACACTCTTAGAGGTCTCTTGAATTTTTTGAGGGTATTGGGAGCACTTGCAGGTACTCCTGAAATATGTATAAACCCTCAAATCTTTCCCTTTTTTGAAACTTTATTTGTATCTCTTCAGTTACACAACCCCAACCCCTAAATACCCCGACTGCCCACACAGACACATTTTATTTTGTGATCTTTAATGTTAAGTGACCATCTATCAGAGTCAAGCTTCCCTGGGTGGCAAGATAGATTGGAATGCCCAAGGGGACTCTGACACCATGCTACAGCTGTGTAGTGCCTGAGGAGTTTACACTTGTTACTTGGTTGGTGAAATCTATGTATAGAACGCACAACAAGTTTGGGGTTTGTGCTTGCTTCTTAACAGTCTGCCCTGAAATTGGTATTCTCGCTCATGAGCCACTCCAGACAGTGTGACATTGGTGTAATCTTGGCCCAAATCACATGCCACTGGTCAATTGGATTTATAGATCATAATCCAGTGCAGTTAAGTTTAAACTTGATATTGAGAGTTTTAAAGATTAAAGAATAGATACAGTAAGAGGGCCTCTGTTATATGATAGTCTTGTCACAAAAGACCTTGAACAGTCATGCATGGAGAGGGGAATATCTTTTAAAAGGTAAGCCCCAAATCTGGAACTGAGAGCTTTGCTCATAAGTTTTGACCAGGCATCCAAGGACTCTGCTGCTCCAGACACTGTTGGGGAACTGGCCTGATTGTAGTACTTGGCAGCCCAGGAAGAACGTAAGCATGAGAGAATGATGGCAGAGCTGCGGATCAGGGGGACTGAGGCAATCCAAGCAGCAGTCAAAACCAGTGAGAAGGTTGAGGAGAGAGCCCACCAGTGATGCACAGCTAACAAACAGGTCAAGGAGAAAGCCCACTGAAGACATGTGGAACAGCTAGAAGCTGATGAGATGGCATGCCAGAAACAGATGGAAGCTCACACATTGCAGGTCAAAGTACTGGAGCAGCAAAAGGAGTTTCCTCAGCCAGTGATTACACCCTCTCCCTCCTCCACAGTAGCAAAGAGACTAACTGCATAGAAGAGTTCCTATGACACTCCACCAGAAAAGTAGATCGCATCCTGGAACGGCCCACCTAAATGCCCAGAGAGAATCTGCTTCAATACAGAAATAAGAGTCTTTGACCACACACCCCTAGTTATCACCCTGATAGCCACACTGGAATCCATATGGGGTATCATCAAATAAATTCATGGAGGATAGATCCATCAATGGCTATTAGCCAGGATGGGCAGTGATGGTGTCCCTAGCCGCTGTTTGCCAGAAGTTGGGAATGGGATGGATCACTTGATGATTACCTATTCTGTTCATTCCCCCTGAAGCACCTGGCATTGGCCACTGTTGGAAGACAGGATACTAGGCTAGATGGACCTTTGGTCTGACCCAGTGTGGTCGTTCTTATGTTAACTACAACTCATACTCATTGGGGACCCCATCCTGAAAGACATCTTCCCTGACCTGCAGTGACCAACACCCCCCACAACACATCTTTCAAGAGTTATGAGTCCAACATGTGCCTATCGCAACATTTGGTATACCTCATCCACTGCACTAAGTGCCCCAATAACAGCTATGTGCATGAAACTAAACAATCACTATGCTCTTGAATGAACTCAGGAAAAAATGATGAGACAAAAACAACATATCACCTGTGAGAGAACACTTCCACAAAGTGATCACTCTATATGTGAACAATCAGTCCTCATCTGCAAAGGAAGCCTGCACAACACTTTCAAAAGACAAGCTTGGGAACTTAAATTCATAACTGCTAGACACTAAAAATCATTCACCTAATTAAAACACTGGATGTATGGCTTATTACAACAATCTGTAACCCACTGTCCCCACTTTTTGTCCTTTGACTACAGGGGTGTTAGCACATATTCTAAGGGACCATTGTTAACTACTTACACTGAACTATCTGTTCGATCTTGTATTTAGCTGTGACACTCTGAGTACCTTTCCCACACCTGAAGAACAGCTCTGTGTAGCTCGAAAACTTGTCTCTCTCACCAACAGAAGTTGGACCAATAAAAGATATTACCTGACCTACCTTGTCGCCCTAGAAGGGTTCCTGTTCACCTCTGGAGACTGTGTGGAATCCACAAGGTCCCAGGGGATAAGTGGATGCCTATCCTCGTCACCAGATTAACTGGGATAGTGAGACAAGTTTTTAATTATATGGAGGAGGAGGATGCTATGGTGTGTGAGAATTTTAAAGAAAATGTATTGAAAAAAATTAAAGATCACCCCTGAGACCTATTGACTGAAGTATAGAAATCTTAAAAATGTTTGACAGTATCACTCATGTTGAATATATGTGTAATTCATGTTGAATGTGTAATTTTATGAGAAAATGGCTAATGGGAGTAAGGGCTGAAGGTGATTATGAAAAACTGTTTGATCTGATGGCCCAAGAACAGTTGTTATGGGTAGTTACAGATGAGGTAAAGGCAGCCATCTGTGACAAAAAACCTTCCATAGACTATAGAAATTCCTGATGAATATATTGATTCAAGCATCCATGCGGGATGCAAATCCCAGGTGAAGGGAAATTCCCTGTCACCCCATTTAAGAGGGAGGAGGGGATTGGAAGTAAACCTAAACCCAATGTTGATAAGAAACCCCAGGGGAGCCCAGGTTTTAAAACCCCCTACCCTAAGAGAAGGCTGGCAGTCTGCCATCACTTTGAGGCTCCTGGCCATATAAAATCAGCTTGCCCAAAACTCAAGGTAACCCTATGATCCACAACCCCTATTGTGATGCCTCTACAGTGGTACCAGAGACAGCAGTAGAGAAGGTGCAGGACCCAGTGAACTATGTAAGGACTGAGTCTTGGGAAGGCAGTGAAGATTTATTAGGGATGCTAAGGTAAATAGCATAGACTATAAGGGCTGGAGGGACTCAGCATCCCAAGTCACTTAGGTCAAGGAAAGCTTGGTAAGGGAGAAAGACAAACACTCTGGTAAGAGTTTAAATATATTAGCTTTGGCTGAATGCTCTGTAGCTGTGCCTCTGGCTAAGATCCACCTTGAGTGGGAGGATTTTAAGGGTGATGATATTGTGGGTATTAGAAATCTGCTCCCTGCTGATATTTTAATAGGTAACAACATTTTAGCCATGTCTAAGCAGGTTGATGTTATAACTCGCAGCCAGAAAGAGTATAGCTCTACCACACCTGCTTTGTCTGTGGGCAGCAGGAGGACCTGTGGGGAGGAGGGAAATGCCCTCAGTCCTTGGTCAGCTGAGAGTAGCAGTTTGTCTTCAGAGGAGAAATTTGAAAATTCCACTGCTTTGCCAGAGTCTGCTGTGAATTTAAGTGACACTCCAAAGGACTTTATTGAGGCGTAACAGGCTGATCCTTCCCTGGACCAAGAGAGGGTTGCGGCTCAGAATAATACGCCAGGTGAGGCAGGAAAGGGAGGATAGCTCAGTAGTTTGAGCATTGGCCTGCTAAACCCAGGGTTGTGAGTTCAATCCTTGAGGGGGCTATTTGGCGATTGGTCCTGCTTTGAGCAGCGGGTTGGCTAGATGATCTCCTGAGGTCCCTTCCAACCTTGATATTCTATGAAAGGCTAGATTTTTTTCTTTAAGGAGTTTTGTTGTACCAAAAGGATTCCATAGGAAAAAAGAGGTGTACTGTTGAGGTTTGCAAAAGGGTGCTTGTACCTGATAAATACAGGACAGAATTTCTGCAGTTAAGCCATGATTTTTTTAAGCTGGACATTTAGGAGTAAAAGGAACCCATGAGAGACGTAAACAGAATTTCTATTGGTCTCACATGTGTGAGACAGTAAAAAAAATACTGTAAGAGCTGTGACTTATCTCAGAAGCATGAGAAGTTAAAAGGATTTTGCAAGGCACCTTTGCAGCCATTGCCCATCATTAATGTGGTGTTTGCCTGTGTCCAAAGCATCCGGGATTGAAAAGAAATATATTCTTGTTGTAGTGGATTCTGCCACCAGGTACCATGAAAACAGCTCTATCTAATATAGAAGCTGAGACCATTGCCACTGTCCTATTCAGCATTTTAGTAGAGTAAGTTTTCCCAGAGATATTTTGTCAGACCACAGTGCAAATTTTAAGTTATGGAAATTGTGTGAAATAAGACTCATAAAGGCTGCTCTCATCATCCAGAAACTAATGGTCTGATGGAAAGAGTTAATGGGACTTTGAAAGCTATGCTGAAGATGTATGTTATCAGGCAAGAGAGAGACTGGGATTTGTTACTCTCTTGTGTGTTATTCGCACACGGAAGTGTACCACAAGAATCTACTGGCTTTGCCCCCTTTGATCTCCTTTATGAAAGACATGTGAGGGGATGATTTGAGGCTCTTGGGAGGGTAGTACAAAGGAGACAAGACAGCCTGTAGGGGAGTATGTCATTTATTTTAAAGAGAATTTAAAGACTATGATGGATTTAGTGCAGCAAAACCTTGAAAGAAATCAGGTGACTCAGAAAGCTTGGTATGGCAGGCATGCTGAAGAGAGATCTTTTTGACATAGGTGATTTGGTATTGGTGTTGATTCCAGGGAGGAGGAACAAAATGTAGGATTGTTGGGAAGGACCTTTTGAGTTGATAGAGTGAATGAGGTCACTTACGATGTAAGGAACCCCCATGGCGGGGAAGCTGTGCAAACAGTACATGTTGCTAGAATGAAGGCTTACCATAAAAAGGAGAAGGGAGTGAATATGATTTGTTGTGCTGATGAGGGAACATTAAGTGCCCCTTTAATTGATTTGGGAGAGTAAGAAAGAAATCCCTCTGGAGAGCCTTGATATATGGGAGTGTTTGAAACCCATCCAAGAGCAGGAGACGTTGGCCCTTCTGCAACACCACAGGTGGCAGGTATTTTCCAACTGGCCAGGTTTAACTGACAAAGTACATTCCACTGAAACCACAAGGGTGGTGATCAGAGGAGTGCAGCAGTCAGCTGGTAGAAGAGAGCTAGAGTCTCGGAGAGAAGTTGCCGCACAGGAGAAGCTCTAGAAACAGTCGAGCTTTGGGAGAAGGTTTGGGTCTCAATTTGTTAGTGTTAGTTTATTAATAAAGTCAAATGTCATGAAGAGGGTGAAATTGGCCCTTTATAGTATTGTGACTTTATTAGAGCAGCATGGGAATTGCAAATGATCACAGAATCCTAAGGTGTAGAGAGAAGAGTAGACAACTGAAAAGCCATTTGTCTATACAGAGGGACAAACTGGGCAGCAAACCAGAACAAGTTTCCTTTGAATGAACGAAGGGAAACATATGCTGGAGTTCCAGGAAAGTGCTTGGATCATCCACATCTAACCATGTTTGCTGTAAATGTCAATGACGTTTTTAAAAGTCTGAAAACAAGTTAAATATAGACCAAATGTGAGCCCCACAGGGAAAGGGTCCAATAGTTTGCACTGGAAATAACTTTTATCAGTGATCAGCAGGAAATACTCTCGTGTTGCTGAGCTGATTTGATGCAATGAAGATTGAAGGTGAGGCGACATGAAACCTCTACATCACTGCTAGGAGTGGGGAGGCTGCAGTCTCAACCTGCTGAGAAGTGTTATGAAGTTTTTTTGGCTTGTGAAAGATTTGGAAAGATGTGGGAGTGGGAGAAGAGAAACGGGAAGACTTGAAGTTGAGCACACAAACATACAGAACAGATCGACAGCACAAACTTGATGTATTTAGCAAAGGCGTGGTCTCGGTGGCCAAATAGAGGGATTCATCATGTGGATGTGGTTAGTTTTTTGGTGAAAACTACTAAATGAGAGAGAGCTAGTTTCCTAAGGGAAACAATAAATAGGGGATTTGTAAGACTGATAGTCTTCAAAATATCTTGAGCCAAGCTGCAGGAAATATTTTTTGATATTTATATCCTTCAGGACACAAAAGCAGCTGGAGCTGACATGCAGGATTTAATGGATTAGATTAGATAGCTGCTAGTCAGGGTTTCTAATAGTGATGTTCTAGTAGGTTGACTTGACATGTAGTCAGTGACATCTCCTAAATTGCGGTTTTGCTCATTGGAGAAGAAATCCTTGAGTGCTGCTTTGGGAGTTGGAAGATGTTCATTTGCTTTGCTCCATGTATGGTCTTTTTCTGGTTTTTCTTCATCTCCATCCAACAGACACATCTGCTGACTGCTCCTTCATGCAGTTGCTTGAACTGTAGTTACATTGGCTTGTTAAAATAGGCTGCAAGACTTGTGGAAAGCTTAGAGAAGATTTTACTCTTAGATTTTTCTCTTTCTTATGAAATTTAGCAATTTGCAAGTATGTCCTTTGAACCTCCATTCTCTTCCCATAATTTCTGATCAACTTACATCACCTTGTGCGTATGTAATCTCTTATGAATTTTGCTATAAGCAGGGCTGATAGTTACCTCTCTAGTTAACTTTGCCAAACACTTTCTCTTATAAGAACCTGTTTTCAGTTGCTTACAACTTTGCACAACTTTAATCATTGGAGTTGAAATTTTTCATTCCAGGTGCCTGATTTTTATTTTTAATTTAAGCATCAGTCATTCTTGAAAATGCAATTTGGGAAAAATAGGTTGTTTTGCAAATGTTAAATTTCACAACCATTTAGTTGAGAAGATCTAGTTCCTTAATGCTTCAGAGCAGAGTTTTGAAATTTGGGGTGTGTATGAGGCGGAGGGGCAGTGGAGATGGGTGTTGTCACCGAATGTGAGAGAAGTGCCTTTTTGCTATCCCCATGAAAATCCATCCATATCTGTCTAAGTTACAAGTCTCTGAAAATCACTATTTATACATGCTCAATAGAGGTTTGTTTAGTTTGGCATCTAAACTACCTGAAGATTGTCTGCACTCAGCGTGCTTCAGCCCACTGCTGCAGAGGCTGAGCAGAACTTTCCCTGTGGTTGTACCTCTTGGTTCCTGGGGCCCGCTGTGATACCTGGTGCTGGAACTGAGAGCAAGGAGATTGTCTTGCCTGTGATCAGGGCTTCCCATGCTGATGCTGAGGTAATGTGGAGTAGGAAGCCGCCTGATTCAGAGGAGTGAGAGGCAGGCTGTGGGGATAGAATCACTAGAGCACACTCCTCTCCACAACCTGAAATAGAATTTAGGATTCCAGAGTCCCAGTGTTTCCTCTCTTGTCCAGCAAATAGCTGTGAAACCAGCTGGTCCCCATAGTAGTTAACAGCCTACAACTGCTATCAGTTACTCTGTTATAGAAAATGGCTCCTAATCTAGCAGAAAAAGACAAGATAAGAACCAATAGCTGGAAATTGAAGCCAGACAAATTCAAATTAGAAATTAAGTATATTTTTTTAACTGTGATAGTGATTAGCCACTGGAACAAACTACCAAGGGAAGTGGTAGATTCTCATATCCTGATATCTTCAAATCAAGACTGGATGCCTTTCTGAAAGATATGCTTTAGTCAAATATAAGTTATATTTCCATCAAATAAAAGTTATTGGGCTAAGTAGGTGAAGTTTGTTGGCCTATGATATACAGGAGGGTCAGACTAAATGGTGTAATTGTCCCTTATGGCCTTAAACTCTATGAATGAGCTTGAGTGGTAGAGGTCTGTGATGTGAATCTGAGGGTATGTCTAAACTTCAAGCTGATGGTATGATGCCCTGCTCAAGGAAACATACTTGCACTAGCTCTGATCCAGCTAGCATGCTAAAAATAGAGTGTAGCTGCAGCAGCATGACCAGCAGGAGGGACTAATCACTCTAACCATGTACCTGTTCAAGACCTTAGGCATGTACTCAGGGCAGCTAGCCCCTCCCACCAGTCGCATGGTCATGACTATTCTGGTTTTAGCAGGCTTGATCTGATTGAGCTAGCCCAAATATGTCGTCTTGAGCTGGGCTTCACACTCCCAGCTCAAAGTGTAGACTTTACCTAAAGATTCCAACACTGCCAGTCAGGAGACATGGGAGTCAGTATAGGTCAGGGGTCTCAAACATGCGGCCCGCGGGCCGCATGCGGCCCTCGGAGCTCTTCCCTGCGGCCCGCAGAGCTCCCCCAGTTACTTCCTGTCGCCGCCAAACTCCCCTCACCCCCGCCCCCCTCCCCGAGTTATTTTCTGTGCCTAAGCTCCCTGCGCGCTGCTCCCCAATGTTTGGGGCTGGGTCTCTCCCCTGGCCCCACCTGCCGCCCCCACGCGCCTCCCCCCAGTGTCTACCAGCCCCCACTTGCTGCCCCCTCACCGCCCGGTAGCCTGCCCGGGAGCTCACGCTGACTCCACTCCTCCTCCGCTATGCCGGCTTCCGGCATCACCTGCTGCCGCAGGGTCCTAGCACCCCCCAGCACTAGGGCCAGGGCAGGCTGCCCCTCCCCTAGTCCTGAGACTCTCCAATGCCTCAAACCCCTCACCCTCAGCCCCACAGCCCTCACCCCTGCACTCCCTCCTATCCCCAAACTCCGTCCCAAAGCCTGCACCCCCACCCCCTGCCGCAGCCTGGAGCCTGCACCGAGCACAGAGCCTGCACTCCAGACCCCCTCCCCCACCCAAACTCCCTCCCAGAGCCTTAGGCAGTAAATCTAAGTGTGTGTTTTGTCCTTTGAGTGAGGTGCATTACTGAGTGTATATATTTATTAAAACTGCTTGGAAATGACTTCGTCAAAAAAAAGAACACTCATGGAAGAAAAGAGTTTTCCAAGACAAATGGGAGAATTTATATTTTTTCACAGAGGTAAAAGATAAAATTCAATACCTTATTTGTCAGCAAACGATTGCTGTTCCCAAGGAGTATAACGTGCGTCGGCACTATGACACGATGCACCGTGAAAAATATGATGCATTCACTGGAAAAATCCGAGAGGAAAAAGTTCAGCAACTTAAAGCAGCATTTGCCAAGCAAAGAAATTTATTTTCAGGGATTAACAAGTCTAGCGAAGATTCAGTAAGAGCAAGTTTTGTGATAAGCGAAATGATAGCTAAATCATCGCGACCTTTTACAGAAGGCTTATTCATAAAAGAATGTCTTATGAAGGCCAGTGAAATTTTATGTCCTGATAGGAAGAAAGTTTTTGAAGGCATAAGCTTGTCTGCAAATACAGTTGCCTGCAGGATAACGGATTTAGCTGATAATGTGCAAAAACAATTGATTCAAATGGCAAAAGACTTTGAAGTATTTTCAATTGCTCTTGATGAGAGTACAGATGTATGAGATACCGCACAGTGTGCAGTGTTCATTAGAGGTGTGGACTGCAATTTGAATATAACTGAAGAATTGCTAGACTTAATGCCACTGAAGGGTATCACAACAAGACGTGACATATTTCAAGGATTGGAAGAGTGCATTGAAAAAGCTGTTGGTGGCGCTTAGCACTTTCCAGGAGGGAGGGGGGAGGAGCGGGGAGCCGCGCGCTTAGGGGAGGAGGTGGAGAAGAGACAGGGCAGGGGCGGGGCCTCATGGAAGGGGTGGATTGGGGGTGGGGCAAGGGGGCGTGTCAGTGATGCGGCCCTCGGGCCAATGCACTAGTCCTCATGCGGCCCTCGGGGTCATTTGAGTTTGAGACCCCTGGTATAGGTGTACATGATGGAATTTCTGGTTTTAAGTTTGCTTTTTTTAATTGAGAAACTTCATACAAAACTACATTTTAAAAAGTTAGCATTGCAAAGTTAAGCACTCAGAAGTTAGGGAATACCAATTTTAAGGTTGCCTGTGCAACATTAATTCAGCCCCTTTGTGCATATGCATTATGATAGTCTTTTAATTACTACACCTCTACCCCGTTATAACGCCACCTGATATAACACGAATTCGGCTATAACACGGTAAAGCAGCGCTCCGGGGGCGGGGGGGAGGAGCAGGGCTGTGCGCTCCGGTGGATCAAATCAAGTTCGATATAATGCGGTTTCACCTATAACGCGGTAAGATTTTTTGGCTCCTGAGGACAGCGTTATATCGAGGTAAAGGTGTATTTTGCCTGCAGCACACCTGCATCATTCTGTGCACAGGATGGATGGTGCTTGGGGAATGAATCAGAACTGTGTAGTTAGTAAAGCTAGCATCTATGGGACCTCTTACTTCATCTGTTGAAGAAGTTGGTAGGTGTGTATTGGATGGGGCAGGGAATTCCAGGGAGAGAAAGGATGGTTTCATGTTTAAGTTAGTTGAATGCCACCTTGGAGAATTGGATTCTGTCCCCACCTCTGCCACAGAGTTCCTGTGTGATGCTGGGCAAGTCACTTAGACCAGACTTTTCACAAGTGGCCACTTATTGCATGTTCCTTCATTTTCTGAATAGGAAATGCCAGAATTAAGGTTGCCCCTATAGCCTTCATTTGGGCCCATTCCATGTATGCAATCTTAATTCTAGCATTTCCTAAGCTTTGAGTGCTTGATTTTACAACCTTAACTTATCTCTTACATAACTGCTAATGAGTGTGTGTGTGCGTGCATGAGTGTAAATGTAACTTTACATTTTAGAAGAGAAAACTGAAAAAAATTCACGGTGTGGAATTTTACTGACTCCCACATGGGTCATCAGCAAGGTTGGAACTTTTAGTTCTCTGAGTGGCTTCTGTGTGTTCTCACTTCTAGGATTATCACCTCCTGGCGTTGAGCTGTGAAATCTTTCTTGAGAGCATTGTCCATTGGGGCCACTTTACCCCTCCTTCTGCTTGGTTTGAAGAGGATTCAGATGCTGTAAAGGGGGAGTGCCCCTAACTACACTTCACTTCCCTTTTTAAGCACCAAAGGTACAGCAAGCTCAGATATCAAGCAGTGCCTGTGATACTTTGCTCATCAATTTCTTTGTTTTTCTTAGTGCAGTTTTTCTTAGATTAGAAAAACAAATTAAAAATGGTACCTCGGGCATAGGTATCATCTGAATGACCTTCAGGAACAAGAGGGCTTCCTCACCCCTACCCATGGCATGTGTCTCTCAGGCCCAGTCAACTAAATCTGGCAGTATCTAAATCCAGTATCAACTTTGTCTGGACATTGCTAGCCTAAGTGACTGTGCCCAGCTTAAGCAGTGTCTTCCTCCCTGGTCTTATCTGGGTGCGCCTGGCACCATCAATGCAATACCAAGGTCCCTGGATCCCTCTGTGTTGACCTAATTGTATGTCAGTGACTTCCCAGTGACAGGGACCTGAGGAGGTGATTGTATGTCAGTGACTTCCCAGCAGTAAGGTCCTTGGATCCTTATAGGTTGACCTAGTGTGTTCCTGAGGTTCCCACACTGTAGACTTCCCTGGATCCATCCAGGCTGACTGAGTTCAATGCTTAGGATCTAAAATCATGACCTGGTGACCTACTTAATGAAGTGGCCTGGTTCCAATTTATGGGTCACTGTAAGTGGCACTAAGGTCAACCTTAGTTGAAGTGGTTCTGTACCCAGCTCAGGTGACAATAGGATCCATGGATCCATCTGAACCAACATAGGTGGCAGAGATTCAGCACCATTAGCTTAGATAAGCCACCCGTCAAGTTGTTGTTTGTCCCATGTCTGCAATACTCAGGGCCCTGGGTTTGCTCAGGTCACCTGCGTCCAATGCTGAAAGTCTCTGAAGTGAAATTTATTAGGAGAGTATTAGATTGTATGTCAGTGTCACCAAGGTTCCTGATTTGTTTTAAATTTACCTGAACCTGACTGCTTAGGTAAGTAACAATGCCCAGTGGGAAAGAATTTAACTTATAAATCTGGGATTCTCCGCTGAGTTTAAGAACATAATTTGCTTAGAATTGTTATACTATTCCTTGGCCACACAGTACATGAAAATTGCTCCTTATAAGATGACATTGACATTGTATCGCCTCTTCATGGGATAAACACCAGAGCCTGCTATATCAGTCCACCTCGTTGAAAGTATCTATTAAATGCTTTCCTTTTAAGCACATAAATGAGAGCAAAAGAGAACCCTGCTATCATGACTTGATCTCTCTGTCAACAGGGCATTCATCTAGACTTGGGTCCACAGACAGTTTCCATAACAGTGTAAATGGGTGCTACATTTACTCAAGCTATGCCTGTAGCTCCATAAGACTGATTAAACCAGAGCTATTTATGTATCAAGTCATTCAAAATACTGAAGGTGAAGATAACGTGCTTATCCTCCTTTCTTACAGTCTACAGTAATATCTCTAGATGGGACGTTCACCTTGTTTCCCAGCCCTTGTAAGGTTTATGGATTCTGCAAGAGATAAAAGCTCCACGTAAGGGTTTGGAGTTGATATCTGTTTGCTTAACTAGTGAATCTTTTTCTCTTTTGATCAGAACTTACCTATACCCAGGCAAATTCTTTTAACACAATTTTCATACAATAGCATAAATGTCTTACCTCTGGCTGATACTATGTGTTACGCAAGTGGAGACCCAACCAGGTCTCTATCTTTATTACCAGGGTGAACATCTATTGTCTCCAGTTCTGCTTCAGAGTTGAGCGAGACCCATTGTCATTAGCAGAGTCCCCTTTTTTGGACTGGAATCGGGAATTCTGTGTGTTCCCTCTGATTTCCATAGGTTCAGGAAATCTGTCTGCAGATCATTTGGGATAGAGCCAAGATGTTGTCAGTAGAATCATAGAATATCAGGATTGGAAGGGACCTCAGGAGGTCATCTAGTCCAACCCCCTGCTCAAAGCAGGACCAATTCCCAACTAAATCTTCCCAGCCAGGGCTTTGTCAAGCCTGACCTTAAAAACCTCTAAGGAAGGAGATTCCACCACCTCCCTAGGTAACCCATTCCAGTGCTTCACCACCCTCCCAGTGAATTTTTTTTCCTAATATCCAACCTAAACCTCCCCCACTGCAACTTGAGACCATTACTCCTTGTTCTGTCATCTGCCACCACTGAGAACAGCCGAGCTCCATCCTCTTTGGAACCCCCTTTCAGGTAGTTGAAAGCAGCTATCAAATCCGCCCTCATTCTTCTCTTCTGCAGACTAAACAATCCTAGTTCCCTCAGCCTCTCCCCATAAGTCATGTGCCCCAGCTCCCTAATCATTTTTGTTGCCCTTTGCTGGACTCTTTCCAATTTTCCACATCCTTCTTGAAGTGTGGGGCCCAAAACCAGGTCTCGTAGGATGTTTGAAGACAAATCTGCCATCTGTTGTTAGCATTACTTTACAATGTACTGGATCTTCTACCCCTGCATCTTCTCAGGCTGACATCTGGACTTCTGGATTGCCAGCGGGCTTGATGAGAGAGTTTGTTGGAAGTTTAATGGTTCTTATTAAAAAGCAGCAATCTTTGACCAAACAAATCTCTTGCTTTTAACATTGCTGTCTATTACACTTTGAACATTCAAAACTGTGTTTTGAGTTCTATCAAGCTTTCTGGGTTATGATTCCAGCTTCCACCCACACGTGCTTAGGGCAGTAGTCTTCACACCTTGCAACACTGTGAAAAGGCTGCCTTATGCACCACTAAGATTTCTAGAGATAATTGCTTTTCCCTTCACACCTGTGTCCAAGGAAACGTTTTATAGGATTTCTTTTATAGCAGCACATTTGGTTGTGCTGTAAATACCACAAGGGGGACATATTCACTTAGCTGCCCCGGGAGTGTTCTCTCTAGTGCATATATTTCTTTTGATTTGGGGTTGGAGTCTTGTTTCACTAGGCTCTTGTCTGCTTTGTTTGAGTTTGTTGGAGAGAAGAAGACATTCCTCATAGTTGTAGCTACATGATAGACTTTGAGATACCAGCCTAATGGCCAGGCCTGTATAAACAATAGTCCATATGATAAGTGTGTTATGATCAGTGTTCTCATCCCCATTTCCAGTCTCTAGTCATCGCCATTTCTGCTAACCAGCCTGTTTCTGCAGTTTTTTTTATACCCATGCTTAAGACTTGTCAGCTGTTTATTCACCTGGATATATCAAAAAGTATTCAACTAATCCAAAGAAACATCCACGTAGGCTCCCTGTCCTCATAGAATTTAAAAAGCTGTTACAGTAACTCCTCACTTAAAGTCGTCCCGGTTAACGTTGTTTCGTTGTTACATTGCTGATCAATTAGGGAACATGCTCATTTAAACTTGTGCAATGATCCACTCTTACGTTGTTTGGCTGCCTGCTTTCACCACAGCTGGCAGCCGCCCTACGCCCCCCCATTCCCACAGCACCTCCCGCTCGCCGGCAGACCCCACAGATCAGTGCCTTCCCCCTCTTCCCTCCGCCTCCTGCCCGGGCAGTTAGCTGGCTTGCGGTGTTTAGGAGGGAGCGGGGAGGAACGAGGACTTGGCGCGCAGGCTCCCCCTCCCGCCTCTGCCTCTCGAACAGTGTAAACCAGCTGATTGCCCCAGGCAGGAGGCAGGGAGAGGAGGGAGGGGGAGCCTGCGTGCCAAGTCCTTGCTCTTCCCCCCCTCCCTCCTGCCTCCTAAACGCTGCAAGCCAGCTGATTGCAGTATTACATTGTTTCTTTAAAATTGTTTAAAACTTATACCTGTATTAAATTGCTTGTTTAAAATGTATAGAATGCCTCTTGTCTGGCAAAAAAAAAAAAATTCCCTGGAACCTAACCCCCTCCACCCCCCCATTTACATTCATTCTTATGGGGAAATTGGATTCGCTTAACATCGTTTCACTTAAAGTCACATTTTTCAGGAACATAACTACAACGTTAAGTGAGGAGTTACTGTACTTGAAGCTCTATATGTACTTAAAGCACCAAAAAAATAAACTAAATAAAATGTTGTCCCTTGCATTCTGATCTGGGAGAACAGAGCTGTGGTCCCTTCTGATATATCTTGACCTGCCATCCAGAACTGATGCTCACTTTGGCAATTCTGAGTCCCTGTTCACTTAGAACTCCTCAGCCTGTGTTCCAGGGTCGTGGGCGGAAGGGTAATGCTCATTAAACTCCAACAGGTGGGAATATGTGGAAGCCACTGTAAGGAAAGAGGCTACTTACAACTAGCTGTTGGTTTTTGAATGCACTGCCTCTCTATATTCACTCCCCCACCACCACTTGGTCAGAGTCTAAGGTAAATAATTCCAAAATTAGGGAAGGAGCTGAAAGGGGGGAAGAGAGAGCTCAATGGTTTGAGCATTGGCCTGCTCAACCCAGGGTTGTGAGTTCAATCCTTGAGGGGGCCATTTAGGGAACTGGGGTAAAAATCTGTCTGGGGACTGGTCCTGCTTTGAGCAGGGGGTGGACTACATGACCTGCTGAGGCCCCTTCCAACCCTGATATTCTGTGGTTAGGGTCTTTGGTTGCCCCTTTAATAACTTCTGAATCCTCCACAAGGGAAGGGTAGAGAGAGAGGCAGTTGACCCCAATGCACACTACTCTCTAGATAGATTCCATAGCAAATATGCAGGTGCAATACACTTGAAGAATGCCAGTTTTACTGGTAAGGAACCTCTCTATCACCACCAAAGATGTGTATCACTTTGAACTGATGGAGTAACTGGTAGCAGTATTAGACTGCTGTCCTCTGTGTGGACTGACTCCTAGATGCAGATGAGACATATGCTTTTCCAGTTGGTTTCATGTATGTAAAATGTCAGGAACCAGGACGTGGGCAGTCTGGCCTAGCAGTCAGAGCAGGAATCATGTCTAGTGGGCAGAGCAGGTATCCAGGTCAGGGAACAGAAGTGCAGGGAGAGTTGGGGTCAACTGCTAAGTATCAGAGCCAGGGGGCTGAGCCAAAGTCAGGACCAGGAGTCAAAGCTGAGGATTGGAGCTGGGGTTAGATACCAAATGCCAGAGCAAAGGATTGAGCCAGAGTTTGAGTCAGAAGTCAGAACTTCAAGGTAGAGCAGAACTGACAGCTGATAGTCTGGAGCAAAGTGAAAGGACAGGGACCAGAGAGAGGCAAGGATCAAGCATGGAGCAAGAGCAAGGCAGGAGTTAGGAGCGAGAGGATCAAGTCAGGAGCAGAGCATGAATCAGGAACTTGGTGGGATCACGACTGCAGGAGATAAGTGAGAGCAGGGTCCAATGTAGCAGCAGCAGAAAGTCTGCCCAATTGCTTGGATGCCCACCCGCATCACTTCCTGGCTTAAGTAGCAGGTGTGAGTCATTCAGGCTGCCGCAGGCCTTGGGTGCTCCGATAAAATATTCTGTGGGGCCAGTCCTTCAAGTTTAGGGAGATGGTGCTTTGCTGTCTCACTTGGTGGTGATGAAGCAATTTCAGAGATCCAGGGCTCCTGCAGGCCTGGATTCTAGACCTCTGCTCTCAGAGCCTACCAAAATAATGGAGCCATAGTTAAAAAAGAGACCCATTCCTCTGAAGGGGCATATCAAGCTGCCTGCTATTGAAAAACATCCCTGGGCCTGTTTTTTTAAAAAAGCAAAACAGATAATCACTCATATTTGTAGAGTAAAATTAGAATTGTGGGGAAATACTTCAAATCGTTTAGGAGTTCCAAAAAGTTTAAATAATAATAGTACCTAGCTCTTATATAGTGTGCTTCATCCATAGCTCTCAAAGCACTTTACAAAGGAGGTCAATATTACTATCCCCATTTTGCAGATGGCAAAACTGAGGCACAGGGAGGGAAGTGACTTGCCTGAGGTTACTGAAGAATAAAAGTGGCAGAGCTGGGATGTGAACCCAGGTCTCCTTAAAATTTAGAAAGAGTTAAACTAACTCATGAATAGCTTACACTTGAATAATTAGGTTGTAATTAAAATTGTCTAACTGTTACAGTTATAGACAGGGCCTTGTCAGTAGCTCAGGTCAGGTGATGATGTGACAGAGAATGGGATGCCAACCTTCCATTATCTCCTCCCTGAATTCCACCATCTTATCTCCACCACAAACAGGCCATACTCCCTACACCATCCCTTTTCTGCAGTTCTGTAAAGTTGCATACACTCAAGTGTTTGGAGAAGGCAGTGCTGGAAATCTGACATTCGAGCTGGGGCAGAGTTAAGGTTGTGGTACATTCTCTTAAGCTGTATGATTAACTATGGTTTGTTCTCTGTCCTTTAAATCAGCTTCTGTACCCAGTGACTAGAAGATAGCTAATGTAATGCCAATATTTAAAAAGGGCTCTAGAGGTGATCCCAGCAGTTACAGACTAACGTCAGTACTGGGAAATTAGTTGAAACAATAATGAAGAATAAATTTGTCAAGACACATAGAAGAACATAAATTGTTGGGCAAAAGTCAACATGGTTTCTGTAAAGGGAAATCGTGTCTTACTAATCTATTAAAGTGTTTTGAAGAGGTCAACAAATATGTGGACAAGGGGGATCCAGTGAACATAGTGTACTTAGATTTCCAGAAAGCCTTTGACAAGGTCCCTCATCAAAGGCTCTTACGTAAATAAAGTTGTCATGGAATAAAAGGGAAGGTCCTTTCATGGATTGAGAACTGGTTAAAAGACAGGGAACAAAGGGTAGGGAGGATGTTAGGAATTATTAAAAAGGGTATAGAGAATAAGACGGGGAGAGTATCTTATTGCCTTCATGTAAATTGATGGTACGCCTATATCTTGAATACTGCATACAGATGTGGTCTCCTCATCTCAAAAAAGATATACTGGCATTAGAAAAGGCTCAGAGAAGGGCAACTAAAATGATTAGGGGTTTGGAACAGGTCCCATATGAGGAGAGATTAAAGAGGCTAGAACTTTTCAGCTTGGAAAAGAGGAGACTAAGGGGGGATATGATAGAGGTATATAAAATCATGAGTGATGTGGAGAAAGTAAATAAGGAAAAGTTATTTACTTGTTCCCATAATACAAGAACTAGGGGCTACCAAATGAAATTAATGGTCAGCAGGTTTAAAACAAATAAAAGGAAGTTCTTCACACAGCGCACAGTGAACTTGTGGAACTCCTTACCTGAGGAGGTTGTGAAGGCTTGGACTATAACAGTGTTTAAAAGAGAACTGGATAAATTCATGGAGGTTAAGTCCATTAATGGCTATTACCCAGGATGGGTAAGGGATGGTGTCCCTAGCTTCTGTTTGTCAAAGGGTGGAGATGGATGGCAAGAGAGAGATCACTTGATCATTACCTGTTAGGTTCACTCCCTCTGGGGCACCTGGCATTGGCCACTGTCGGTAGACAGGATACTGGGCTGGATGGACCTTTGGTCTGACCCAGTATGGCCGTTCTTATGTTCTTATGTATGTTACGATAGACTTAACTTTTCATGTCATTTTATTTTTAGATTTTATTAGTGTTGTTGATTAATTGCAGTTAACTCACGCGATTAACTGAAAAAATTAATCACAATTTTAAAAATTGTGGTTAAACATAGTTTTAATCGCACTGTTAAACAATAAAATACCAATTGAAATTTATTAAATATTTTGGATGTTTTTCTACATTTTCAAGTATGTTGATTTCAATTACAAGACATAATACAAAGTAGAAAATGCTCACTTTGTTATTTTTATTACAAATATTTGCACTGTAAAAATGATCAAAGAAATTGTATTTTTCAATTCACCTCATACAAGTACTGTAGTGCAATCTCTTTATCGTGAAAGTGCAGTTTACAGATATAGGTTATTTTTTGTTACATAACTGCATTAAAAAACAAAACAATGTAAAACTTTAGAGTCTACAGGTCCACTCAGTCCTACTTCTTGTTCAGCCAGTCGCTAAGACAAACAGGTTTGTTTACATATACGGGAGATAGCGGCTACCTGCTTCTTGTTTACAGTGTCATCTGAAAGTGAGAACAGGTGTCCGCATGGCACTTTTGTAGCCAGCATTGCAAGGTATTTGCGTGCCAGATATGCTAAACATTCGTATAGTCCTTCATGCTTCGGCCACCATTCCAGAGGACATGCTTTCATGCTGATGATGCTCGTTTAAAAAAAAAATTAATAAAAATTGTGACTGAACTCCTTGGGGAATTTGTATGTCTCCTGCTCTGTTATATCTGCATTCTGCCATATATTTCATGTTCTAGCAGTCTCGGATGATGACCCAGCATGTGTTGTTTGTTTTAAGAACACTTTCACAAAATGCAAAGAAGGTACCAATATGAGATTTCTAATGATAGCTACAGCACTTGACCCAAGGTTTAAGAATCTGAAGTGCCGCCCAAAATCTGAGAGGGATGAGGTGTTGAGCATGCTTTCAGAAGTCTTAAAAGAGTAACACTCCAGTGCGGAAACTACAGATCCCAAATCACCAAAAAAGAAAATCAACCTTCTGATGGTGGCATCTGACTCAGATTATTAAATGAACATGTGTTGATCTGCATTGCTTTGGATCGTTATCGAGCAGAACCCATTTCAGCATGGACGCATGTCCTCTGGAATAGTGGTTGAAGCATGAAGGGACATATGAACCTTTAGTGCATCTGGCAAGTAAATATCTTGCGACGCCAGCTACAACAGTGCCATGTGAACTCTTGTTCTCACTTTCAGGTGACATTGTAAACAAGAAGTGGGCAGCATTATCTCCTGCAAATATAAATAAACTTGTTTGCCTGAGCAATTGGGTGAACAAGTAGTAGGACTGAGTGGACTTGTAGGCTCTAAAGTTTTACATTGTTTTATTTTGAATGCAATTACTTTTTTGTATATAATTCTACATTTGTAAGTTCAACTTTTATGATAAAGAGACTGCACTACAGTACTTTTATTAAGTGAATTGAAAAATACTATTTCTTTTGTTTTTTACAGTGTACTGTACAATCTGTGTTGTAATTGAAATGAATATATTTGAAAATGTAGATAACATCCAAAAATATTTAAATAAATGGTATTCTATTATTAACAGCACGATTAATCGTGATTGATTTTTTTAATCGCTTGACAGCCCTAGATTTTATGTGAAGTATTTTATGTATAGAACAGCCTTAACTGAAACACAACACATTGTTTTTGTGTATTAGTTTCCCAGGTTTTTAGATAGGATCCTCAGCGTTGCAGTTACTTTCAGAAAGAACAGGACCTTCATCAAAGAGTTCTTTGAAGCTATTGCCCTTTGTGGAATGAGCTGTTTGTGTGTCGAAGGTCTTGCTCTTCATTAATATTAGCATGATTAATGTTATGAAATTTGATACAAAGCTACTGAAAATTAATTGACAGTGATAGAGAGATAGGGCACGTCTTTTTTACTTTTGACTGTTTCTTTCTATTATATGAATTAACTCCATGGTCCCTTGTTTAATAGCATAGAGAAGGACTTCCTGCAAAAATTTAAATGAATTTAATTCTATTTATACAAATCAAGTTCCTCCAAGGATACTTGACTTCACTGATTGTAGCTCTGGCTCTTTGTAATCCATCACTGCTGAGCATACTAAGCAGTATTGGGACAATGAGTTAACAAGACTTTTATTTATTTTACCCTGTGTGATTGTTTTTCTTTGTTTCTTCCATGCTTCTTTGCGCTTCCACCCTCCCCCCCCCCCGCCCCAGCCTTTCTTCTTTACACTAGCATGTGTTCTTACCACTTTGTATTAATAATGGGCCATGCTTCATGTGAATCTGGCTTTGGGAGCTAGAAGTGAATGTAACTCTCACTGGTTAGAGCCAGGGCTGCAGAATGGCTGATCGCTCAGTGTTCCAGTAACACATGGGTTAAGTCAGTTCCATCCAGCTCAGTTTACATTGCATATTGCATAGAGGACACATTTGGTGCCATCTTGTCACACTTTGCCTTGTGTACTAAAGCCAGGCAGGCAAATGAACGTGAAGGAATCGAAAAAGAGAAGGTCTGGGAGGCTTCATGTCATTGTAATCAGTTCCTGCGCTATTCACCTCAGGTCATCAGTTCAGCTGTGGACCATAACATTAGTGACCAAAAGTAATTACAATCTTAGGGCTATTTTATGGATATTAAATTTAGTCAGTGATGGAATCGGTCCTTTTCCCAGTCTACATACAACACCAAAAAGATTTCTGCAGATGATATTAGTAATTGTCCCACTTGTTGTTAATAAGCACTTTTTAATGCTTTTTATCTACGCTCTTAGATCGAAACACAAGCATTAAGTTTCTCAAACCCTCTGTCCTAGGTATTATCATATCTCTCAACCTTCAGACCTGCCAGCATGTGACAGAGGCAACTGAAATGTGTGGCAAATGACCAGAAGTGGAACACCTGTGCTTTGTTGCACCTCACATTATACCTCATAAATTACCTCCAGACAAAAACTGTTAAAATGGAGTTAAGATTGAGAATACACATCAGTGATTCATGGTGGGGGTTTTTAATAGAGCGATGTTGTAATTATTTCCAAAACATGCATTATAAACCCAGGAAATTCAGAATTAAGGTTAAACTTTAACAGGAATCCTAGCACGTTAAGGTGTAGAAATGTGAGGGCACCAAACAACCTTAACTCTGCCCTGTAGTGAGTGACACCATTAGGAAAGAAAAAAATCTAAAATATATTTAAAAATCATCTAATCTAGTCTTACAGATGCTAAAATGTGTTCATCATTTCATTTCCTGAAGGCATTTTGGTGGTTGTAGTCCCACATTAGATATGGCATCCTGGCTCTCTGCCCCATGCATCCTTCCCTAAGTCAGTGGATATTTTGAGTCAGTCTTTCTCTTTATTTGCAAAACATCTCCTGGCTTTGGTGCTGCAGAACAGGCAGGTGAATTAACCCAAAATGTAGAACATTCCACAAAATCCAGAATACTTAAGAGGTCTAGGTGTCCCCATTTTACAGACAGGACAACTGAAGCACGGAGATACGTTTGACTCCCACAGCAAATTAATGTTGGAGCTAGGCCTAGAAGCAAGGGGATCTGACTAACAGTCCTGTGTTGTAACCCCTAGCCTACTGCCTCAAGGTACTTGGAATTCTCAGCATAAAGGCCAAGATCTGAATGAACATGAAAATTAAACACCCGTCTCACCTCCACAGTTTTCTTTCTTGGTCAGTTAGGGCAGGCTGGCCAGGTAAGGTGGGGAAGCTTGTACTGCTGCTGCAGGAGTTGTACTTGTACTATGGATCAATATAGGTTCTTCAGTCACCAGGGCTCTCTGTTACTTCTCACCAGCACTAAACTCACTGAAAAAATGGTAGCCAAAAATAAACTAATTTTACTAATCTCTGGTTGATAGCCTTTACTGGCTGTACTTTCTCTTGAAATGATGTGTGCAGGTGAAAATACATTCAACCTATTCTGATTTCCTATGGCTTTTTTTTTTAGGTGCCTGAACATGCAGAACTCGGTTGGATTCTTGGGTGCTTAACTAATATGCCACGTATACAAAGCTTTCCGCAGTGGAAGGTAAGGTTTATATGATCAGCATATTAAACTAAAAGGAGATTTAAGGAAATATAATAACAACAGTATTGTCTTTCTTGTAAAAATTTCTGTTGCCTGTGGACCACAAACACTGGGCCCGTCATTCTTACTAAAAGGTGATGGAGTCACTTCAGGAAGAGGAAAGAAAACAACCCCGTACAATGCTATTACTATAGGAGACACAACTGTATATTGTGAATCAGTGAGGCTGCTGCTGTGGGAAGTTACAAAGTAGCATACCTGTATAAGCAGAGAATACAGAGGCAGTTAAAGAAGGTTTTCAATTATAGACTGGTATTTTTAATCATTTATCAAAATGCTTAAAGCTCTTATTTCAAGCCTAGTAAAATAATAAAATGCAATAACTACAACACAACATTAAGGCTAAAAAATCAAGCAGTCACAAGTAAGGAAATTCCGTAAGTAAGTCTTCTGCAACATCAGTTAGCTATTCTGTGTGTTGTATGGTATGGGATATGTTACGGTTTACATTTTAAAAGGGATACAGAAATAAACATTACTAAAGATGACTGTGGCTGAGTTGATGTTCTGAAAAATCTTCCCTTTTGCCATTCTTGACATATGTGCTTAATTTCTTAGTATTGCATCAATGCTATTTTTTTGCATTTAATTTCTGTGTGTTTTCTTTATTTAACAAGAAGAGAAATCAGAAGTGTGCTGGGGTGTCACATGCTGGCAGGTCTGAAGGTTGAGTTTGAACTTTTGCTTTTCCCCACCCATAAACAAAGTAAGAAGGCCAGCAAGGGTGGGGTGGGGCTAAGAGGCTGGGGCCTAGACTGGGCCAACCCTATGGTGCTACTTGTATTGGGGTGTGGCAAGGAGCCCTGAACAACTATTTTACAAGGAGTCAGGAGAGAGACAAACAATGAGAAGAAAAAAGAATCCAGAGCAGTTTCGTTCGCAGAGTTCACAACTGGAGCAGGCTAAATACCTCCAGATGTTTGTGGGTGGTTTTTTCCCCCTTCCTGTTTTTTCTTCTTAATTAAATAAACTCATTCAAATTTAAATGCAACAAATAGTGTTAATGCAAAATTTAAATTTAAGCCAAGCTTTTCCAACTGAGTTTCTCAAGTTAGACTTGTAAAGCCATATTTAGGCATCCAAGTATAAGTGGTTGGACTTTTAAAACCCACAAATAGGAGCTGCAGGTGCTTGGCATCAGGTCCCCTGTATTTAAGAGCCTGGAGATGGAGACAGGAGAGTATGATCTGGATGACGGGGAGAGGAAAAAGATATAGGAAAATATAAGGAAGTCTGGACAGATTTTAACGATTTTTTTAAATGTAGCTACAGTTAAAACAAAAAGCAGGAAACTAGATACTTGAACATCTACAGACCAGCTGGTCCAGATGATATGCATCTAGGGTGTTAAAGGAATTAGGTATTGAACTTTTGAACCTTTGATAACTATTTACAAAAAGGTGGGTTAATCTGGAGGGTACCAGGACTTTGTATAAAAACAAGTGCTGCATACCAGTCTTCCAACAAACAACAACAGAAAAGGAGTGAGTTTGGCTGTTACCATCCCGCACATCTAATATATCTCCCTAGTGAAATAACAGAACAAATATTATGAGATGAGATCTATAAATATCTCTAGAAAATAACGGATCCATGAGCAGTAAGTAGCACTGAGCATTAAAAAAGCACAAATTCTGTTAGGAATGCTTCTTTGCTAGAATGGCAGTGTCAGTGAAGGAAGCGGACTCACTAACTGAAACTTACAACCAAAAAAATCAAAATCAGACGTTGACATCATTAGCCAAATGGATGATTTCAGTGTGTCTTTCTTTTGCAAACAGGTAAAGAATGCCAGCCAGAATTATGAAGGAACCGTTGGTCTGTTCACATACCCTGTTCTTCAAGCTGCAGATATTCTGCTGTACAAGTAAGAGACAGAATGTGAGCCCACAGGCAACGTCTGTTCAACTGCTGTAAGATGAAAGTTCTTTGGGTCAACATGTTAAATACCAAGGGGCATGAATAGCTGAGAGGATTGGGAATGGATGAAACCTTTTCGTCTTTCAGTCACTGATTAAAATCTTGCTCAGGTTGATAGTGGTTAAATAGCAGGCCACTAGAAAGACATTGGATGGTATTGTCTAAGAAGAGTTGGTCACCTTAGAACAATTTAGTGCATATCCCTGAAATCGCCAATAAAACTAACACCAATTGACCCATTTAGCTGTTGAGTTGGATTGATTGACTGAATGGGCCACAGAGACTAAACTAGTTGTGGATCCTCAAGGTCAGGGCTGATTCATGTTGTTACTTCCCATGATGGAGCTGCTATGAAGCTAGAGAGATGTCTTGTCCAGACCTTTCAATTGAGCACTTCACACCACTATTAAATTCACTTACATTTTTTTTCAAGTTCTGGCGTAGATTATGCTGTGTCGATGGGGGAGGAGTTCTCTGCACAAAGGGGAAGCTAAACCTCGTGTGTTGCCTTCATGAGACCCATTACAGAAGCATAGTTCTATACTAGTCAATTATCTTTGATGTAAGATTAGCAGAGGTCCCAGCTTTGACATGAGGTGTAATGCCTGGCACTGTCAGGATGTCATGTAGCCATAATGCACAATATTTGAAGAAGTCTTCTGCAAATTGGGAAACTGTGAAGTAGCATTTTTTTTTCACATTTTAATTCTTTTTTACATCCCTGAGGAGAAGTTTACTGTACTGAGGAAATGTAGACTATATCCTTCTTTCAGTTACTCATTCTTTTTTTTCCTGGTTCTTCCCGCATGTCTCTTGTAAACCTAATCCCTTTTCTTCTCCCTGCCCACCTACCCAGTGCTAGCAGCCTGACTCCTATACCACTCCACTCCAGCTTCTTGATGGTTCCATTCTACACCCCGCTCTCCCCGTACATGGCTGAGTTTTTAGTTCCTAGGCTGACTGACGAGACTGAGATCAAGAGCTGGTAATGTGGAGGAAGGTTGCATCTGTGAATGAAGCATAGTTAAGTCGGGTAATTTGTAAAATCTTAATTAATGAATCTCCAAGGGAGAGTAAATAGTGCATTAAGTTTGCAGATTATGTTGAGTTGTGTGGGTTCATCAACTCCTGTGACGACAGAGAAATGATACAAAAGGGCATGGAGGGTTTGGGAATATAGAGTAGGCAGGAATAACAATACATCTCGGGTAAAATAATCCAAAGCATAGAGTCAGTGGGAGGGAAAACAGTCATGTCAAAAGACTTAGGGATGATATTGCTAGTTTATATGTATCATAATTAGGAATATTGAGGTAAAAGTAAAGGGAAAATGTAATTTGAATATTAGAAAAATCTTCTTAACTGAAGTCTGTTTGATAGTTGAATAGTTCCCCAAGGGGAATAATAGAAGCCCCATCAATTAAAGTAATTTTAATAAACAAAACACTGGCAACTTCACTATCAGAAACCATTCTGCACTGGGCCCTGGGATGGACTGAACTACCTAGATCTTTCCCATCTCTGTGTAATAAGATTCTGTACTTTTGATTATCAGTGTTCATTTTAGCTCAACTTTTGCATGTTAAGTCTTGGCTGACTGGAAATAGATGACAAAATAAGGAGGTGTGAGAGAGAGAACACATATATTAAAAGATATATATTTAACAAGAGAGATCTTTTATATTAAAAATTATAGGAAATGGGACAAGAGGCAAGAGAAAATGGATAATTAGGAAAGGAGCAGCAGTCATAGAAGGAAGAGCTGGAAAAGCAGATGCTGAAATGGTACAAAGCAAAACTAACTGCAGAAATAAGAACACAAAAAAATGGCAGAAAAGAGTCAGCAAATAAAATACCACAAACAAAATAAATGAATTAGGAGGAGGAAGCGAGGGAGAAACAAAACCAACTGAAGTGACCTAGGAGGAAAAAGAGGATTAGGGAGAAGAAAAAAATGTAAATTAATAGAAGATAAATAAATAGCATGTGAGAAGCAGAAGCAAAGACAGCAAGAAAACTAATATAAGAAAAAAAGAAAGTCATGCAGAGGCATTTATAGAAACACAATATGTTTTTGGATCAGTGGGATAACTTTGTGATTCTGGAACCATTTTGGCATATGGAAATGTTCCTTTCGGGCTGCTTAAGTGTATTGATTAAGGTAACTGTTTTTTTCTGTGTTGTAAGACACTGTGATTTTCTATGGGCTACTGTAACAGTTTTTAGCTTGTCCTGATTACTCTTTGGTGAGTAGATGGGTGAAGAGATTGAACCCCTGTGGTTTAGGATCATAAGTAAAGAATACCATATGGAATTGAAATTGTCTGGGTATTTAGAGACACAGAATGTAAATTAGAATTTGGCCAGGACTTGGTTTAACATACACCAACTCTTTAAAAAGTGCAGTGGAAGCTTTAATAAATAAAAGCGGACATAAGAACGGCCATACCGGGTCAGACCAAAGGTCCATCTAGCCCAGTATCTGTCTACGTGATTTCAAGTCTATATCTCATGTAAAAAATCGCAGATTAACAGTGAGAAAATAACACCAGGGAAAGTGATGGATTCTCCATCTCTTAAAGTCTTCAAATCAAGACGGGGTGTCATTATGGAAGATATGCTTTAGTTAGACACAAGTTATTGGGCTTCAACACAGCAGTAACTGAATACATTTGTATGACCTATGTTATACAAGAGATCAGACTAGATGATCAAAGGGTCCCTTCAGTCCTTAAAATCAGTGAATGAATAGAAGACGGTGGGTAGTAGAAATCTTATGGAAAGTGGGAGATGCTTGCAGAATGCAAGTGTGCATGCCAGTATTGTTACTCTTTCTTGTATATTTCCCATTTACGTTCAGACTTTGGTAAAAGGCTGTTCTTTTGCTGCTGAATCTGCATTTCATCCCATCAGACACAGCAGAACCGTATTAGACAGGATCCGTCTGGAATCTTGTTCACCCAGAAGAGAGCGAGTTAGCTATGATTGAACATTTGGCTTCGTCTGGCCCTCAGCTATGGCAGGAGCTGTGACAGTCTCAGGTAACGTTTCAATAGAACCAGAGAATTTTGCTGAGTTTCCTGTGTCTGTCTTTTATTAAAAGGTCAACACATGTTCCTGTTGGAGAAGATCAAGTCCTGCACCTGGAACTGGCTCGAGATATAGCACAACACTTTAACAAGAAATATGGAAACTTCTTTCCTGTGCCCAAAGCCATTTTAAGTGAGTAGAGAGACGTGTGGTTAAATACTAGATTGTAGTGTGTTATTAAGGGTTGAGATTTGACTTACAGGTAAGGTGAATCTATGTGGGAGCAACTGTGGAAAGGGGGCAAACTGATGGCAAAATAGATTAATAGAATAGAATGAGTATGGGGCTTTGAATCCCCCCAGAAAGGAATGTGTACAGTATCTGCTATTCCAGTCCTGGGGCCCCCCACAATGCTCTGCTACTGCCTTTCAGTCCTGCTTGGTTACAGCCCCTGCTCTTGCAGGCATGGGCCTCTCATGAGGAGAGAGCATGTTCGATGGTGCCAATTAAGGAGCAATTTGTGATGCCCGTTAAGGCGTTGAATAAGAGACCACCAACCAGCATAACACTCTAGTGTTTGCTTGTAGTAAATGCTGTAATTGAAGTTGCAACGCAGTTTCTATTTTATTACCTTCATTACCATAGCACACAAAAGTTCATTAGGTGCTTTGACATATGCTTGTAAATTTCAAGAAGGCTCTTCATTGGAGCTAAACTTTCCATTCTTGGTCACAGCCTAAAGCTTAGGAGATTTTGAAGGAAATGTGTTCTGCCATTTTTTGCATTATGAGGCCGTGAAAAATTTCTGAATCTTTCTGTAGAGCAAATGGCACATGTGGCAGGAAACATGAGCAGCTGAGTACAGAAAAAGTGTGGTATCTTTGCATTAGTTCATAATCTAGAGGAATGTGCAGCCCCCAGGAGCAGGGAGTTCTCCCCTTAGAAAAGATTACTCTGCCAGGGTATCGTTAGTAGCCCTCTTTCCACTTTAAAGCCCCAGTTAAAAATGAGAGGTCACCCATGAGAATATTGGGTGTTACAAACCTTGCAGTGTCTTGTGAGCAGTGTGAGCACAAATATTGTGATGTCTTTGCAACCATGATTCAGTGCTATGCGATTCTAGTACTTAGATCAGCGGCTCATACTGCTTTTTGTGTATAATAATAATGGGAAGAGACTGTGAATTAATGGAGTGGTGTAACTAGATGAAAGTTGCCAAGTGCTTTATAATACTGGTATCCTGTCTCGCATACGTGCATGTGTCTCAGTTATTTCTACGGCACCTATCACCCTGCCAAAATTTAAGCAACGTTTTCCCCCTTAGTTTTTTGAGTAGATAACACCTAGGAGGGAGCTATTTCTAAGGAGCTCTAGGAGAGTTTCAGGGGCTTCTTGTGTGGGACAGCGTCTCAAGGTGAGGAGACTGGTCATTTTGAGACTCTCCTCTGGAGTCTGATCTGACCCAGCTCCCCACTTTTACAGGATCCCTCACACACTTCTAGTTTGTGCTCCCTGGTTACTCGTGTCATAACTATAAAGGGAAGGGAACAGCCCTCCTGTGTACAATACTATAAAATCCCTCCTGGCCAGAGACACCAAATCCTTTTACCTGTAAAGAGTTAAGAAGCTCAGGTAACCTGGCTGACACCTGACCCAAAGGACCAATAAGGGGACAAGATATTTTCAAATCTTGGTGGGGGGAAGTCTTTTGTTTGTGTGCTCTTTGTTTTGGGGTTGTTCGCTCTTGGGACTAAGAGGGACCAGACATCAATCTGTTCTCTCCAAATCTTTCTGAACCAGTCTCTCATATTTCAAACTTGTAAGTAACAGCCAGGCAAGGCATGTTAGTTTTATCTTTGTTTTCTCAACTTGTAAATGTTCCTTTTTGCTAAGAGGATTTACCTCTGTTTGCTGTAGTGTTAAACCTAAGGCTAGAGGGGGTTCTGATTACCTTGTAAAGTTATTTTCCATCCTGATTTTACAGAGGATGATTTTTACCTTTCTTTCTTTAATTAAAAGCCTTCTTTTTAAGAACCTGATTGATTTTCCTTGTTTTAAGATCCAAGGGGGTTGGATCTGCACTCACCAGGAACTTGGTGGAGAAGTCTCTCAAGACTACTGGGAGGGAGATATTTGGGAAACTCTGTCTACCTTCCCCCCAGACTAACTCTTAAAGGATTTGGGTGGTGGCAGTAAAACCAGATCTAAGCTGGTAATTAAGCTTAGAGGTTCTCATGCAGGTCCCTGCATCCATACCCTAGAGTTCAGAGTGGGGAAGGAACCTTGACAACTCGCTTCGCCAATACCAGGTATCTAAAGGAGGAGGTGGATTGGTAGGGAAATCAGCATAGACCATAGCATACAATAGCAGGGAATCATCCCAGCAGCAGTAGGTAACTGGGGAGAAAGGGGAACAAGGTTCAGGTTCTTTGGGTGATTATGGGGGGAAAAGGGGATGGCTGGGGTGCTTTTGGTGGGAGAGAATGAAGATCAAGAATGAGTGTATTTTGTAAAGCTTGGGAAAGTGTTAAAGCAGGGCAAGCAGCCAGGGGAACCTGCTGTAGGTTGTAGTATTCTCCTAAGAAAAGTGCCAAATAAGCATTAATAGAAAACCATTATCTGTCTGTTTTTAGGTACAACAAAGAAGGTGAAGTCTCTCAGGGATCCAACAGCCAAGATGTCCAAGTCAGACCCTCAGAAGTTGGGCACACTCAACATCACAGACAGTCCAGAGGAGATTGTTCTGAAATTCCGCAAGGCTGTGACTGACTTCACCTCTGAGGTGACCTATGACCCAGACTCTCGTCCTGGTGTCTCCAATCTGGTGACCATTCATGCTGCAGTGACAGGACTCAGCATAAAGGAAGTGGTGCACCAGTGTGTTGGTCTTGACACTGCTCATTACAAAGGGATAGTGGCAGAAGCAGTTATTCAGAAGTTTGCGCCAATCGGGAACGAAATTAAGAGGCTCCAGGAGGACAAATCCCACTTGGAGAAGGTTTTACAGGCTGGAGCAGAGAAAGCCAAAGAACTAGCTTCCCCTGTGTATCAAGAAATAAGGAGATTAGTCGGGTTTCAATAGAACCTACTGAATAATTTAAAATTTTATTTCCTGAGATAGCTCTTGTTCATCATCTCCCATCTCAGAGTCTGAGAGAGAGTTTTCTTTGTCCTGGAAAATCAGACAAACAATCAGAGATGATTTTTCCATGTGATTATGACACCATCCAATTGGACCAGCATCAAGCCATTCTGGATGCTCCAAAGGAAGGCCCAGACACACAATTTCCAAAGAAACTCACAGAACCAGAAAAGTGAAGCTGACCAAATTAACTTCCTGTTTTCATAGAGCAACATAAAAAGTTGAAATAGAAGCCATGGTCGTGGGGATGTCAGAGTTGTTGCATTCCTGATTACTCCAGCAGGAGAGGAAGTCACAAGCTTCATAAAATCCTCCCCTATTACACACACAACCTCACAGCGAAAGACAACTGTTTCATAAACTCTGATGACAGTTACACTGTGCTGAATGTAATGGCAGAATGTGCTTCTGGATAACCAGAATAAAAATACATACTAGGGACCTGGAATGCCCAGGACATTGGTAATGGGAAAGAGCCTTTCACCTCTAAATCCCCAGTTCAGATGCAGCCTAGTTTGGTAATGACAGCTAGTCTGTATGAAATGAGTTGGGCTCTTAGTCCGTTTCCTGATATACAAATGTCCATATTACAGAAACCACCATGACCATTGAAACTCTGCTTCTTTTTGGTAGTCTCAGTAAAGAATTCATGGAGTGAATGGAACCTGTACCCTCTACCCTGAACTCCCCTCTCTCTTCTAGGTCATCTTAGTAGGTCAGGATTAAGATACATTGGCAGGGGACTGCCTGTGTTGGGAAACTTGCTCAGCAGCTGTCCATTTTGCAGCTATTCTGTAGAGAAGTAAAGGCTCCAGCACTGTCAGTCCAGCACCAACTACAGGATTCATTTTAGAATCTCTGTCCTGCAGGGAAATGACTTTTGGCTGGGAAACCAGAGAACTGGCTGTAAAATTAACAAAAACGGCTTGTGTAAGTGACTAGCTGACTACAAAGCCATGGTTATGATCAAAGTATTTTTCTTAAAATGAATAGGCCTAGTAATGAGAGCTGCACTCAGCCTCCACAGATCTTATTCCTCCCAAGCCCCAGTGAGAGATCCCGGAATGAGTGAGCTGCTGCTGAGGAGCAGAAGGAAAGGGAGAAATTGGCAAAAAGGAATAAACTCTTCTAGAGGGAATGGAATGGCGAGGGTAGAGAAGTGCTTAAAGCAATGCAAAAGTAATTATTGTACTGTTGTGGAGAATTTTTTTGCGTCAGTGCATTGATGCCTCACATTTGAAACCACTGTATTAAAACTTAAACTAAGTTTATAGTACCACAGTCATGGCAGGTACTGAAAAGAGGAAAATGCAAATTTAAAAGTGTCTGAAATGTGTGTTCACTGTTTCTCCTGAGTTGGGAAAGGTGGAAGTTATATCAAGAAACTAGGGCAACTTTATACTCCTGAATCAACATGAACTGATCTTTTTTTCTGTGTAATACAGACCAATAAAAAGCTGATGAATTTGTTTACTGGTTGGAGTGAAGTACTGAGTCTTCACTGACTCAGAATCCTTTAGCTCCTGTATATTGTAAAGCAAGAAATTCACAATTGGACGTCCCTACCATCCAATCTAAGACCTGGGTTTATATATAAAGGATCTGTAGAAAGAGAAGAATGAGATGAGAATTTTCAGGTAAGACAATTACTAAAGCTAGTCAAGACCCAGAGGAGGTATATGAATGGACACAATGGTGTCAGTTAGAAAACAAGTGCAAGGTAATGTACATTGGAAGGATTAATTGCATCTGTTCATACAGGTTGCTGGTTTCTAAATTAACACACAGGGAAAGATGTGGGTGTTGTGGACAGCTCATTGTAAAATATCAGCTCAGTGGCCAGCAGCGGACCAGAAAGCAATTGCTAGGTTTCATGAAGAATAGGGTAGAAAGTACTACTGAAAATATAACACCACTCTTAGTTAATAATACTCAAGATAAAGACATACTGTTCATTTCTGGATACCCCAGGTTAAAAACGTTATAGCAGAAATAGAAGATGGTCAAAAGGTGAGGAATAAAAATTCGAGGTAAAGAGATTGAAAAGATTGACTGTCTTCTTTACAAAGAAAACAACAAGAGGGGGCCATGATAGAGGTGTATATATAATAAACATTATAAATAGAAGGTGGATTGCATGCTTATATTGTCTTTATAATATCAGAACAAGACGTGTCCCATGAAATTTAAAAGACAACAAACTTCAAAACTGATTTTTTTTTTAATTGTTTTACAGAATGTATGGCTAATCTGTCGAACTCATTCACACAAGATATTAAAGTGCAAGTATTTAGCAGGATTCAGAAAAACTTGCACATATATGAATAAAGAATATAAACCTATATGCTTCAAAGTATAAGACATGGACTATAAGAAACTGACTGATTAGGCTAAAGAAGAAACTTCTACTGTGGACTGGTTATTCCGAAACTGTTCATTGTGAGGATTTTTGTACCTTCATCTTGAAGCATTTGCTGCTGACTACTGCCAGAGACAGGATACCTAACGTAGATGGACAACTGGTCTCATCCAGAATGGCAATTTCTGTATTTCTGAGGGAATTCTGTGCAACAAAATTCTGGTTTGGGACGATCTGAAGCAGTTAGCTCACAGTTTAAATCTATTTCTGTTTCTATACAGAAGCAATTCAGTTCAGATCCACCCAATTTTATGAGGAAAATAATCAGGAAAACAATGGGAGGGTCTTGGACCTGCCACTAAATGAAGCAGCTTAGATTAACTAAGCTGCCCATCACTAAACACTGTGATTAGGCTCATTACAGTTCTTCAGTTATCACAGATATAGCCATGCAGTCACATGGAGATGTTTCTCACTGGTACAAAATAACTTATGGGCTCTGAATTGTTCAAAATGAGCTGGCCAGTCTTAAAAATGACCTATAAAAAAACCCAAAAATGTTGTATCCTTTTTGTTACTTAATGGTGTATGCAGAAGGCCCACAGGTATTTTTGTAATGTTTTTCCCTGCTTGTTTTTTACATTAGAAATTCAGCTGTCATCTGCTGTATTTTTCCTAGGGGACAATATGGATGACTGGAGAACTCATATGGTTACAAATGACGTCAGAGATACCAGGAAGATAAAACTGATTAATTGACAGGGGAAGGGATTTTTATTCAGCCTGTTTAAAACACTCTCTTGATTTCTGTTGACACCTGTTTAATTCAAATGCCTAACAAATACTTTGGTCAAATATATTGGTTAAAAATTCCATACTGTACCACATCAGATAAGATTAGGGGCTCCCAATCCATTTCTTCCTCTTTCAAAGGGGGACCTCCAACAAAATCAAGAAAAACAAGACAAATCTTGATATTCCTAGGGTTTGGTTTTGTGTTTTAATCTTTAGGCTATTTGTTTTTTAAGAGAGATTTCAGAGCTCTGAGATACCAGAGCATACACATTCTGCACTAGTGTTGCAGCACTGCATGTACAGACTGCAGCCACACTGCATTGTGTTATGAATGTTCTTGAATTATTTTGCTTTAGCTCCATATGGGCTTGGGGTTCAACATTCCACCCTTTCAAGCAAAGAAACAGGAGCAAGTATGCTCTTAAAGTAGAAATATTTCATACCAGTAAAATAAGGAGGACGGGGACAAAAGAGAGAAACTCCTGGTATGTTGGAAGAATGGATTGTGAACAGAATGTTTCTAACATTCTCCAAGAGGTGTCATTGAGATTTTTCTGAGAAGCCAAAAAATGTGCTTGGGGCAGGGAGAGTGTTTTTTACGAAGATCTCTCTCTAATGTAATTTGGCTTTATTAAATTTAAGGGTTTACCACTGTTTCCAGAAAATTTGCTTCTTTCTTTCCTTTTGTTTGCATTTAAGGGCACTGATTTTTCCTTTTTATTTCTTTATTTTATTTTTCTTCCCTTAAACATATTTTACACTTTTACCACATTTTTATAGAACATGCTGATCATTTTATTTTCCTCGGGAAAGCTTTACTTCTACTGAACATACAATCTAAAAGTATGATAAAAATCTGGGTTTTTTTTTTATTAGGGGGCTGGAGGGAGATATTTTATATTTCACACATGCCAAGTTCAAAAGAGAAATCATTAAGTATGATTTCCACCCTAGCACAGGCCAGATGTGCAGCAGATATAACCAATGCAGTTTTTATTGTTTGAGTCCACACATGGATTTGAAAAATAACCAGGAAAGAAGTGTGAACTGTCCCATTCATCTCAATAGGTTGTTTACTCTGAAACCTAATGGTTAACTGTCAACATTCTTTACTATTTCACTGCTAATCAAAGTACACACACAAAAAGAGGAGCCTATTATGAATGTTTGCCCAGTCTATGGTGAATGGGATTTCATTTGAGTGAATGAAGCTGGAGAATACTACAGAGATTGCTCGACTGTACCAGATTGTACCAGATGTACTTGGGGTTTGGTCCTGCTTTGAGCAGGGGGTTGGACTAGATGACCTCCTGAGGTCCCTTCCAACCCTGATATTCTATGATTGTGTAGAATGTTCCACAGTGGCGCTATCAGGCTGCTTGTTGTAAGAGAGACTTTTCATCTAACTACCGTAATGTATAAAGGAAGATTTACTGAGCTGGGAGCCATGAGTTGTGGTTTCAGTTCTAGTGACTGCTGTTTATACTTCAGCATACTTCCTAGCCCCTATCACTGAGCAAAGCTTTATACCCCAACCCTAGAAGGCAGTCAAATATTAGTCCATTCTCTATTTTACATATAGGTTTGCAACAAAATTTTATGATCTCATTTCAAGCTGACTGAAAATTGAACCCCTGCTCTCTAATACAGCAGAGCTAAATTTCATCAGGTTAGCCGTGCTTCCTTTCATACTGCATGAACCAAATCTACACGCTGTGGTTATCCTATATGTAACCACTCCTCCACACTCTGTGCCCACAACTAAGGATAGAACCTGGGATTCTTGATCTCCAGCATGCTTCTGCTGTCATCAAACAGCTGTGTAACCCACTGGAAAGTGCACGTCAAATCTCCCTGTAATATTTGGTCCACATAAGGCTAGCAATTTCCCCAGTATCTCAGCTAGCTCACCAATCTGTGATGGGGATTTAGAGGTCCAGGATTCGGATTCTGTTCTTGGGCAAGGGGTGTGGTTTCACAAAAGATGGGCTTGTTTTTCTGGGGTGGGTTGGTTTGTTTGCTTATAAATGATTTATTTAATTCACACAGTGAAATAATATCCTTTAAATAGGCTTTATAGTTTTAAAAAATCATAATCTGTCAGTTATCGTGTAACACACGATACAATAGCAGTCAGCATGCTCATTCGTCCCAAATCTTGCTGGTATCACACACAAGTTTGATGGTCAAAGAACCACCTTTCTATTTTTTTTTTTTAACCTAGCTGAGCTGTGGCTCCTAAACCTAACTATTCTCAAGCTGCTTTTGAGGGAAGGGGTTAGCTGAAGTGGCAATGTCTTTGTGACTTAGGGGAAAGTTTTAGTGGCTGATGAGCGGTCTACCACAGTAGGACTCTGAGTGGGCTGGGGAGATTGTATGGATACTGAGACATTTGATGTGCTTTTTAATAAAATCTCCATAGGGCCTGGAGCAAAAGAAAAGTCTGATAAATTGAAGTACTGGTAAGTAAAGAGAAAATTCTTCCTTCAGGATACACTCCTGCAACTGTGCAGCAAACAACTGCATTAGTGTAAGGGCAGAGTTTTGTCCATTGTGTATAATGGCTCTTTATTACCTGCCATGGTTCCCTGCTCCTTGAATTGGATTGTATTATGGAGGGAGGAAGTTTGATCTTGTTAAAGCACAGGAATAGGAGTCTGGAGACCTGGCTTTGCATATGCTTCCTGTGTGACTTTGGTCAAGTTACTTTAGCCCTCTGTGCCTCAGTTTCCTCAGTTGTAAAATGAGGCTAAGAAGCCTTCCTTGCCTCACAGAGGTAAACTACTGTTTGTCAACCTAGAGTTATAGCACTTCAGCCTGAGACACACTGCCAGTGGAGTGCATGGCATAGACAAACAATGAAACATACCAGGGCGCAGACATTTCAATCCTGCATAATAAATAAGGAAGCCAAGGAAAGCATTAAGCCTTCGTGTCTTACAGAAACCTACAGGCGAGGCCTTCCTATCTTGGTTTTCTTGCTCTGCTCCAAGGGCTCAGCTGGCTTGAAAGAAACATGCATGGCCCTGCCCTATTGCAGCCCCTTCATCTTTCCTTTCTCCTGGCAGCTTGAAAGGGAGGGCCTCCACCGAGGATCTAATATCAAAAGGGAAAGGGTAATGCCACTAGGTGGAGGGGGGAAATAATTACCAAATTTCCTGAATAGTAAACAGCTTTAAACCCCCTGAACGCTTTGCTAGCTGGGCCCTAGTGGATGCCTGCACAGTTATATCATCCATCTGCCTGCTGCAGTTTGGGCTATTGTTGCAGCTCACACACACACGAAAATAGGTTGATTTTAAAAGTATCATAAACGTTAATAGCGGTGGGCCCGGCAGGAGAAATTGAATGAATTCTTCAAAGTCCGTGGACAGGAGGGAGTTTCTCCGGTGCGGCTTCCCCTTCCCTGCAGGGAATTACACCGCTCCGGTGGAGGCTCCGCCGCCGCACACGCCAGGAGTTCCAAGGGAGAGAAGGGGCCGGGGCACGAGCAGTAGCTCGGGACGGCCAGCAGGGGGCAGCGTGGTGACTTGGCTCGGGCGGGATGCAGCCGCCGCGCGGTGAGTCTGGCCAGCAGCCCGGGGGTGGGTAGCGCTGCCCGCGCTCTGCAGGGCCCGGGAACCCGAATCCGCCGTCTCGGGACACAGCTCGCTCCCTGCCCCGCAGCCCGGCGCTGCTTCCCGCCCGGCGACGCTGCTCTGCCCGCGCTAGAGAGCGCAGCTCCGGCTCCCCACTGGAGCCCCGCCGGGCTTTGCCGCGGCGCTGGGGGGGAACTTCCCAAAGCGCGTTGGAGCCAAATCCCGAAGTGGCCCTAGCGGAAGGGGGGAGCAGGGGCAGAGGCGGGAATGGGGGGGTCTCAGCAGCAGCACCCCTGGTCCGTGCCGGGGCAAAGTCTGACCCTGGCCAGCCGGAGAACAGGTCCCAGCCCCACCCGGCTCCGCCGCCGCTTTCTGGGAGGCGTGCGGGGGGGTCGGGTCCCACCGCGGCTGGGAAGGTCACGGATCAATAAAGGCAGGTGTCGCTTGAGATCACATTGCACGAAACTCCCCATGGCCGCGGAAGGACCAGCGCCGGAGCGAGGAGTGAAGTCTCGGGCCCAGTTTCAGCTCCTTGGAGCCCGAGGGGCACGTGAGGGGGTGGGGGTGGGGGGTCCCTTCCTGCAGCACTGAAATATTGCACGCTTTGGCCTGCCCCCTTACCGTGTAGATTTCAGAGCGGAGATGTATAGGGGACAATCCCGCTCCCTTGGGGGGAGGAGGTTTGACACTTGGATCGGGCAACCTAAGGCGGCCAATCGAGCCCGTGCCTTAAAGCAAAAGTGAGTTTAATACAGGGTAAGACTCGTGTTGCTCTTCAGAGCACGAGACGCTAAGGCACAGATGAGAGTAAATCTGTGCACCAAACCCCTCTGCTTTTCTCAAACATACACACAACGCGAGAGGCGCCAAGGCTCAGGTTGGGTCGTAGGGCCTCCCTGAATGTCTATCGCACGTAGGGGGAGACGCACGCTCGATTTCCTTGGAACCTTTATAATACTCCGTAAAGGTATTTCCCCCAGGCATCTCGCTAACCACTGCTGGAAACTCAGGCAACACAGCCATATCTTAAGTACGGATGTGACACTGAAGTACGTTACCCGGCTCTTGGTTTGTCTTTGATTCAGTTCTGCGCCGTGATACACACCAGTGCTTATGAGAGGATGGCTAAAAATATCCCATCTCCTAAGGAGACCGCTGCTCCTCAGTGAGTAGCAAAGGCAGCCGCCTAACCTGCGGGCTCTTCCGCTCTGCGCTTGCCTGTTCCATGCTGCTAAGGGCTCTGCATCCCGCAGGGTGAGACGCGTTTAGTCACTGCCGTGCCACTAGTAGGAATCCCGTCTCCAAACAATTGCCATTGAGCGAGTGAGGGTGGCGGAGGCTGGGAGCGGCCTCAGGGAGGGAGCATTTTCTGTAACCCTTCGTCTATAAAGTCCTGCAGATCTAGATCAGGACTGTGTAGGTGGGAAATGCAGAATTGTTGCACCCATCCTAATTGCATCCCTATTCCGGTGGCTTTTAGGGGAGAATTCGCTTAAGTGAGCCTGCGTCAGGCTGAACCTAGTTCGACCGAAGTGTACATGTCTTCGGAAGACAAAGAATAGCCTGTAAGCTGCGAAATACCCCAAAATGTAACATTCCCAGCCCTGGCACATGCGAACCATTTTGGCAGAGCACGACGTCAACTTTAACTTTACATGAAAATGCATCGGGGAAACGCACAGCAAGCGCTGGCGCTGGCAGGCAGAAACACTTTTGCCTGAAGTGCAAGAGACCTTGTTTTTCAAGCATCTCAGAGGGGGGAATGAAAGTGATTTCACAAGGAAGGAAAAAAAGAGTTTAAAAGAAACATAAAAGCACAAAACAATCACAGACCCAAAGAAATGTAAATCCCAAGCTCCGGACAAAATTCCGTGCACGGAGTCCCTTAGTTCTCTGTTAATGCCCCCGTGAAGATTTACAGAGCCATGCGTGCTAAAGAGGACTTCGCCATAGATTCTCACTTGAACACTAGAATTCAGCGTTTAGAACATTGTACAACAGCGAACATTCAATGCGGATACAGTTCTAGTTAGCTCCCGTTGTCTTCCCATTGTTATGAAGTCTGGGCAAGGAGCTCTCTGACCCCACACATTTCTGGGATTTCAGCATTCAATTTCATAAAAATATCCGTTTTATATGGGGGGAGGGGGTTCCGGAGCGAATAAATCAGTGATTCAATAAAAAAAAAATCCTGGGTCCCAAATACTTTCAAAGAATATTGCAACTTCCCTTACTGATCGTTTTTTTTCTGAACAAACATTTCTTTCAAAATATGGACAGATTCTTTTTTATGTACTCGCTGTCTATTTCTTTATCTTATAGTGCAATACAGTGTTTGGTCTTGTACACATGTGCGTCAGGTGTCCCCCCCCCCGCCTTTGATTCTTGACAGCTGGTCAGCTTTGAATTATGAAATGAGTATTCATACGTGTCTGACTGTTTCCACATTCTAGCACAATACAATGTATATTGCGCCTTTGGAGATCCGTTTGGATACAATCCTATTCAAACACACATGAAAGAGGATTTCAGGGAGGAGATTCTGTATTTAAGGCATAGAAATCTGCATAGAAAATACAGCATGTGGGTGCATAGTCCGTGGGAATATGCATTTTGTATGGGTGTACGCAGAGACAGATTGCATACGCGAGATTTGATGTGTAAAGCATAAACGAATAATATAGTGGGGAACAGCTAGACATGCAATCTGATTATCAGAAAGTGACACACGGACTGTCTCTCTCTCTGTAAATACTGCCTGCCCTTAGGTACCTCTACCTCACCAAAGCAGTAATTTCTCAGCACGGTAACTCTATTGACTCATTGAGATTGCTCTCTGAAATAAATACTGTTTCAGGCTCTGGAGCCAAGGTTCTGTGGGTCTCGTGCAGGTCTTCTGCTCCCATGGTGCTTCCTCTTATCTTGCTGTGGAGCAGGGTGCACACGATGAAGTAAGAACTTTAATGTTTTGAAATGCAATGTTGAAAGCCTCGCGAAATTGATCTTTTCACTAGCTGCAAAATATTTTGGAGACTCCCCCCAAACCCCTCTCGGAAAGGAAGTGCTTTTCAAAGACCCTCTTAGCCGCCGCAGATGTGGAGGCGCTGCAGATTTGAGTGCAGGCGCTGCAGATATTCTGAAACCCTGAACGGTCACACGTTTCTTGATGTCTAATATCTTGGGACATGGTATCCAGTGGCAGTCAGTCACCCTGTCTTCATGCTCTCTCTGGGGAGCAACGTGCTCTGTGCGTGGTTTGGTGCATGCGTGTGTGTTAGCCTGCGTGTTACCAGTGTTTCAGTTAACTTTATGCTCTGTACGTTTGAAGGGTATCCCTGATTTCTCTCTGGCTTTCACACCCTCCTGTGGGCAGGCTGGAGTCCCTGAGTATTAATGGCGCAGCCCCATGGCTCTGACCTTCTTTTCTCAATATAAGGGAGCTCCGCTTCAATTCCCCACCCAATGGCTGGATGTTGAAGCTAGACAAATTCAGACTGGGAATAAGGGGTATATTTTTAAGGGTGAATGTAATTAACCTCTGGAACAATTTACCAAGGGTCCCGGTGGATTCTGCGTCACTGACCATTTTTTACAAGTTCAGATGTTTTTTTTCTAACAGATCTGCTCTAGGATTTATTTTCAGGCAGTTTTCTATGGCCTGTGTTCTACAGGGGGTCAGAATAGATGATCACAGTGGTCCCTGCAAGCCTTGGAATCTAGGAACATCTGCGCTCCTAACCCATCCACTCTCTGGGTATTTTTTTTATCTTCAACTTTTCAGCAACACTTTATTCTCAGCTCTCCTCCCTGTCCTGAACTTGTAGTGAGGCACCAGAAAGATGTTGGTGAAACGTTGTGTTTTGTGGGAGGTAATGATTTCAAGAGATCCATACAGTTGAGCCTCCCGCCCAAATAAATACATAAAAATCGCACCTATTCTCTTAACGTCGCCTGTCCTTTCCGAGGTGAGCTCTTGTCCCTTTTCTAACTTGCAGATCGACCTAGCTATCTGTCATTTGCTAATCCTGCTACGTGGTGGGCACATTATAAATTAGACACAGAGATACAATCGGTTGGGTTCGATATAAATGATAATGTGCCCTTACTTGAGTGTCTAGTTTTCCTTGGCTGCTCTGGTTCTTATGCAACGAATTTAAAAAACAAAAACAAACAAAACAATTCAAGACGTTTAAAAGAAAACCCCACCATCACCAGCCAGAAAAGCAAGGGGCTTTGACTGATTGAGATTTCTGTGAAGGAAATGTGTTTATCTGACTTGACTATAGTAAAATCGTACAAACTCTCAGGCCATCAAAACGAAGCCAATGCATAAAACAGGGAAAAAAAGATAAAATTCAGCTCTCATCAAAGGCCTCTCACAGTCTATTGCTACTTTTGAAGAATAAACATTCTTTTTCAAATGTAAAAACCCACCGAGTTCTGATTTTCTTAATAATTTTCCTTTCCGATTTTCAACCCTTCTATTTTTTTAAGGGCTCTTCCTTAGAAAACAAGGGAATCAGCAACGGTGGAGTCTAGCCTTCTGATGAAAATGTGAAGAAATAATGCCTATAACCCAATTTTGTTACTGGGGGGGGGCGTGTGTTGGAAAATAGCAATAAAATTATAAAAATCATTAGAAGTGAGCCCCAGCGTGAACACACGAGCAGAACACCGTTGTGAATCACGTTGGCTCCAGAAACTAAACAGGGCCCGATCCTGCAACTTTTGCTATCTAAAAAGTCAAAATTATTATCTACTCGAGCCAATAGATACACCGAGTGATGAGGATGCAGGATCCAGAGCTTACGGAGGAACTGCGGAACCGGCGGTTACTGCAAGATTTATGGTTAGGGACCTTGGAAGGCTTTGAACAAAAACCCCAGCGGATTTAATGTCTTGGATTCGGAATAGCTGCATTTTGGGAGTATTTTGCATTTTGCAGCAACTACCTATGATCCATATTGTATCGCTCAGGTGTCCTCCCTCAGGCTACTTCTACCACCTGTGCCCGATTTCTCTCTTGATCTCTTGGGGGGAGTAGTTTGCTAAATGGCCTCCCAAAAAATTACAGAAACTTTTTAACCAAGGCTCTTTTTTTTAAGTGCTGTGCAGCCCTGAAAATTAACAGTCCTCAGGGGACCAATTATGAAATCTGAAGCTGGTACAGGTAACCCTGAAAATCTTGAGGTGGAAGAGAAGGAGGACTCGTGTAGCATAAGTTGGTCGGTACTGTGCTAAGCCTTGTGTTTAAAGAATAATAAGGGCGATAAATATGGTAGCTACAGTAAGGAAGCTGCTAAGAAAGACGCGAACGCTGTCACAGGGAGGGATCGGGGTTGCTCGTGCCAGCCTGCACGTCTAGTCCTATGTTTATGCAGAAGAATCTGAGCTTGAACGGGGAAAGAAAAGGACGGGTGCCGGGTTTGACAGACATTGTTGTCTGCATTGCGGTGTGTGTGGACAGTGGAAGAACAGCGGAGTCTCTTCTGCGCTTCTCTTTAGTGTAACGAAGCGAGTGGGTGGAGCATCCTAGCTAGGGCAGAAGTAAAGGCGGGGTGAGGAGCAGGACACCGGGTTTGGTCGCCACCGTGACCTGTCTGTTGGCTCGATGAGGCTGCCGGCGCGCTGTACCCGGGAATGTTTGCGGGAGCAGCGCCGCACCGGCCGCCCGGGTTACATGCAAGGCAGCAAAGAAAGGCGACCAGGGCCTACAACTGTGCCAAGGATGTTTGTTTCTTTGGGGCTGGGGACGGGGGGGGGATCCTTGCTACGGCAAAGCGTAGTCGCACCACTGTCTGTAGGGGGGGATTGACTCCGTGTTACGTTTGTCGGCTCTGTTTCGCAGCCAGATATTTGTTCTGCCAGCCCGCAAGGTACCGGTCACAGCATCCATCCTGCAAAATCTGCTCAGGCGAGTAGGCTCGCCTGCCGCAGGCCTGGTCGGGGCCTTTATTTTGCAGCAAAACCCCTTTTTTAGATCCATGCCTGGGCCAAGAGCTCAGAATGAAGCCAGCAGCCCAACCGGCGGGACCCTTCTCCCTCTGCTCCCATCTTCTCTTCCTGCCTGGGGGAGAACAAAGGCCCAGATCGCAGCCGGAGTCTGACATTTGTGGCGTTCAGATATTAACGAGCAACAAGCTGTAAAGACAATTATTTAGATAAGGAACGTTCACAACAGGGACCCGCGGAGAGGGGCCTACACCTCCCCCCCCCCCGAAATCTGACCGATGCCGCCTTCCCTGCTGTCCCCTCTCAGCCTTTGAGTGGTTGGGAGGATGGCCTGTAAACTGCTCGTTACTCCACAGTCATTTCTCCCCCGCAGCCAAGCCAGGCGATCCCTTCTCCCTTTCTGGCGTGTGCGCTGCGCTATAAACTTCACAATCATGCTTTGCAAAGGGCCAGTCTCGGCTACCAGCCAGAGGTACAGTCGCCCCAGCCGCCTCTTTCCCTTTTGCAGGAAACCCTCTGCCAGACAAGCACTGCGATCCTATAACTGTATCCTTTCGACACAGAGATCAGGACATAGGTACTGGAACTAGAGGTGCTAAGGACGCTACCGCACCCCCAGCCTGAAGCGGTTCCCATCCTATACAGGATTTATAATTTGGTTCAATGGCTCTCAGCTCCCGCCACTACACAAATTGTTCCTGCACCCCTGGATCACGGGTCCGATCCTGCGGGAACAAAAGCCATGGCATCCGTGGGAGTGGAAGCCAAGCAAGGAGAGTGGCTAAACGCAGATACACCTGCCTCCCTCCTGACTACCTCTAGATGCCCGTCTGTTACGGATATTTTTATGCGATGGGTATGTTTAATTTCTTGGTATACAACGAAATAAACATTTCTCTGGAGCCCCTAAGGACCTGATTGCTTCGGTCCTCCGCACCTGAGAATACCCTGCTGGGAGCTGGCTTATTAAAACAGACTAATCCTGTCGTCCCCCCGTCCCCCCCCCCATTAGTGCACCGCATGCTATTGGGTTATGTTAGGCTACTGTACCATGCAGGGGTGTGATTGCTTTTTAGAACCTCCTATAAAAGACTGAAGCATAAGGCGCAGTCTGGGTCTGAAACTCGTTTTCCTGCGTATTATTAAACGGCAGCCTGCATAGTCCGTCAAACAGCTGTAGAAATGGCGCAAGGCACAGAGAAAGACCAGCCTTGTGTCCCTCCCGTTTTATGGACAGAAGAAAGCTGCGTACGGCGTTTGCTGTCTTGAGGTTGTGTGCAGCTCTTTAGGCAGGTTATGTCTTTGGAGCCCAGCCACCGAATCCATTGTCTTTATCTGATGCTTGAAAGATTGGGGGGAGCGAGGGAGAAAAATCATGGTTGAAAACGCTTTGAAGTCGTCCGACTGTTGCAGTTCCAGTTTTCCCCCCGCCAGTCTCCAGATGCATCACGACTCCTGACTTTGATCTCCCAAAGCCGCGTTTTATATTTTTTAATTTTTCAAAAAATGGCTGGGTGACTGAGAGCATGATGGCAACCATGCCGGGAGTGAGCTCATGGGGCGGGGCGGCGGCAGATAGTTAATGGAGCTGAGGATTGAAGATGCAGGGAAGGGATTTCTATCCACGGGCTCTAGAGGAACATCTGCACCGGGCTCGTTTTACAGCCATTCTTGTTCACAGGGGAAAACGTTCCGCCAGTGCATATGGGCGTAGCTGCCGTATGCGATGCGCTTCCCTTTATGTGTAAACGGGTCTGTTCGCGGGCTGCGAGAACTGGGGCACGGGGCCTGGGAGGTGGTTCACAGCTGGGGATTACAAACCGCCTGGGATCTTTTAAAACCGGGAAAGTTCGTCTAAAAACAACGCGGGAGTTTGAGTGGGCTGGAGGGCCAGGGCCAGGAGCCACACATACGGGAAAGCCACTTGCCGGGGGCCCACGTCCTTCCAGAGAGGACAGGAGAAGGGATTCCGTTTGCTTCGGAAAAGGGCCCAGCCGTTCTGAATCGCTCGCCTAGCAAGGGGCTGAGTGAAAGGAGACGGCTCGTGCGGTTTGTTTGTGTCTAGAGGTTTAGTGTCATAATCCCAGATCGGCTGGGGATTAGGGAAAGAGCAGGCTCATGCCAGCCAAAGCCGGGGCCGCCTGCGTTCCTCCTACCCCTCACCAGGAGGGCAAGGGCTCTGGTTGCCCTGCATTTCCCGAGGTTCCGGATCTGGCTCCAACAAAGTCACACGCTCTTCCCAGGCTGCAGTGAATGAATGTCTCCAGGCGTATAGGGGGCGTGCTGCAAGGCAGAGACCCTGGGCACCTTCTTAGGCCTGTAGCTGAGGGTGACCAGACAGCAAATGTGAAAAATTGGGACGGGGTGGGGGGTAATAGGAGCCTATATAAGAAAAAAGACCCTAAAATCGGGACTGTCCCCATAAAATTGGGACATCTGGTCACCCTAGATCTCTGGCCCTGCTTCCCCTGAAGCGCCCTGCTCAGAGTTCCTATTAACACTCCCCTAAAGCCCTGAGCCGGATGGCCCCTCCTACCTGTCCATAGCCCCTGATCATTTCAGAGGCTTCATCAGCCAACCCGCTCCGGACTTGTGTCTGGCCCTGGCATACTGGAGCAGGAAACAAGACGTGGTGAAAATCCGCTCGCTGCTCTTTGGCAGAGGAAAGCGAATCCAGAAGTAAAACACAAGAGAATCCCAGAGGCAGTATCCGGTGCCCAGAGCTCTTTTAATATGAAAGGAAAAACATGCGGTGAATTCCACGTCACCACTAACAATATTCAGATTCCTGGTGCTAGCGGGGACGTAATTGCTGTGTTATTTATTATGATCGGCATTTATTAGAATTAGTGTTTTATTTGTTTTACGTTATTAATCTATTCGTATTTTACTTATTTCATTATTAAAACCCTTTGCCTTTCAAAGATGTAATTCACTAATTATTTTTAAAATCTGTCTGAATTATTAAATACACTTTCTTCAAATTCTCTTTCTTTCGCTATACCCTAGTCCCCCCTTCTTTGTCATTGGCTTTATTGGGAGCAGGATGCTACACAAGAGCCATCTAGTCCTCTGACGTTTTAGATCACGGGAGCAACAGATTCTGATTTCCTAGGAATTGAAGATTATCCCTGTGGAAGTGGATTAAATGTAAATGGAACCAGGCATTCTTATTCTGTAATAGGAGTGTCCACACATGGAGTTAATCCGGAGTAGCTAAAAGCCTTTTCAGTAATGGAGTGTTTTGGGGTGTTTTTGAAAGTCTCCAGCGCCGACGCAATACATGGAACATATTATATTCGCGTTTATATTTCTACTGCCCCTAATAAATACAAGAAACGAAATTAGTACAGTTGCTTACAGTTCACAAAGCAAAGCATACACATTAATTAATGAGAGTAGATAAAAATTACAGGACAAAAACATCCACAAAAAGGATATATTAATTGAACAGCAAAAAGTGAAGGTTGCTACTTGGCGCAGGATGTCTTGGTTTTATATATAATATTGCCAGGTTAATACAAATTGCAGACCCGATCCTTCAAGCCCCCTGTTCACATGAATAGTCCTTACTCCTTGTTAGGAGCTAGTCCTTACTAATTATTTCAAAGGGACTTCTCATCTCACCTTCCTAAAGCTTTGCAGAATAGGGCCCACGTATGGTACATTAACCAAATGTAACCCCCCAAAAAACAGATTCAGGGCAGGAATAGACACTATAATAAGATTGACAAAGAGTCCTGTGGCACCTTATAGACTAACAGAAGTATTGGAGCGTGAGCTTTTGTGGGTGAATACGAAGACGAAGTGGGCATTCACCCAGGAAAGCTCATGCTCCAATACGTCTATTAGTCTATAAGGTGCCACAGGACTTTGTCACTGTTTACAGATCCAGACTAACAGGGCTACCCCTCTGATACTATAATGAGATTGTGTGTGCACGTACAGAGCACACCTATATGGATCCAAAATGTGAATGTCTCGCACACACAGCCCCATCTCTCTCTCTCTCTCTCTCTCTCTCTCTCTCTCTCTCTCTCTCTCTCTCACACACACACACACACACACACACACACACACACACGCTGGCATGCAGCCGCAGGACTTAGAGCACTCATCCTTCACAAAATCCTCATGGAAGAGCCCGGGTAACATTTCCGTTCACTAACAAATAAAATAGCATCAGAATTCAGCTAGAGACGTGTGAGTCTGCCTGCGTGTGAGTATGAGGAAGAGACAAATAGATTGATGGCAAAAATAAGTTGTAGAAAATAAAAGAAAAATACCAGGCTCCGTCAAAAGACGAAAGGAAAAAGGAAAAAAAGAGACAGAAATTGTTAGACGCGGACACGGAAGAGTTATGGGGAGACAGCAACATTTGGTGCCTATAAACCACCTCAAAGAATTGCAGAGCAACAACAAAATGTCTCAGAATACATTTTAATGTTCTGTTTGCGTTGGACAAGTGCACACATGCTGAATTTCCCATCAGAGGGGAATGAAAGCAGCAGAGGAGGAGTTTTTGCCAACATTCCCCAGAACCTCATAGTCAGGGAGGAAAAGGGATAGATTTTATCCTGAAGAGCAAGAGGAGAAACACCACCAACCCATAAGGACTAGATGCAGCAGGGCAGAATTGCTGTGGCACATCAGGCTGGTAAGAAATGGACTGATCTGTTGCAGCATCTCTGTCCAGAAGAAAGCTTCGATTTTGACCGTAAGAAATGTTTCATACCCTGCCACTAAAGACCCCCGCCCCTCGCGCCCAGGCGGGTGCCGGGGTTCGCCGCAGGCTGAGGTTTAGGTCTCAGCAGACGGCGAGGTTTTCTGCGCAGAGATGCCAGTGTGGAATCGGCTTTCATCGGGGGCCACTTGCAAGCCCAGCCCCAGGGTGCCCGGCACACTGATTAGACGAGAGGCAAGGGCAAGTCTCTGCTCTGATGGGGAGCCCGTCAGCATCCGGACAAACACGCCCAGCTAAACGCCGTTTGATTGCCACTGTGTCCAGCTTTGGCTTTTCCAATCAGCCAGTGCCGCCTGGCACACAGCTTGTGTCTAGTTCTCCCGGAGAGGGACGACTAGCCCGAAACAGCCCCCTCTGTAGCTGGGCGCCGCCCACCACACAAAAGAGCAGCTAGTTCAGGAAAAACAATAGGGTGACCAGACAGCAACTGTGAACAAACGGGACAGGGGTGTGTGTGTGTGGGGGGGGGAAATAGGCACCTATATAAGAAAAAGTCCCCAAAACCGGGACTGTCCCTTTAAAAACGGGACATCCGATCACCCTAAGAAACATCCCTCTGCCGCAAGCACAGACCCGAGCTCCCTAGCTAAGGGCTGCTTAGCTTGCTGCCTGCAGGGGATGCCCCCCCGGTCTCTGGCACTTTACTAAACCCGAGCTACAGTGGCGCAGACTCTGCCGTGTCTTTTTGCCGCTAGCAATTTTCTTTCTCTCCCCAATGCTGCCTGCACGAGCTCCCCTCGGGGTCTGATCTTCCCGCCTATGGCAATAGCCGCGAGCCTGACCCCTTTGGCCTGCCGGGCCAATCCAGGGCCCGGGTCCCTTGCCAGCCGTCCCATTGCCAAGGCAGGTCCCTGGCAACTGAGCTGCACACAGGCGCCTGGGAGGAGAACAGAACTCTGCTCCTGTCCCATCACCTGTGGAAACACGTCCAGGCGGGGGCAGAGCTGTCAGCCACGCAGCGCCTTGATGGACCCGGTCCCCGGGACCCAGCAGGCCGGGAGCTTGCTCGCTCCTCTTCTGGGATGTCAGCCGTCAATAGCTGGCCAGGGGGGCGCGGACTCGCAGGCTGGGCCTGTGACACGGCAGAGTCTGCGCCACTGTAGCTCGGGTTTAGTAAAGTACCTGATAACCCTGTGGCATCTCCCAATTCTGGCCAAGTCCCTGCCTCTGTAGCTGTGTGAGCTGTAGGCGCTCAGACACTGGGTCAATTTACAAGCCTGGGTTGCTAACCCTTCACAATGATGGGCAATTAATCATTGTCTCCCTTCCCAGCGGCCAAGCCATGTCACTTGTTTCCGGGCCAGGCTTTCTGCGCTGCAGTCTTCTGCCGGGGCTGCAGTTCGGGTAACAGGCTGCCACTGCCGAGATCGCCTCAGCTCTGAGCTCTAACACGAGCTTTCTGCCTGACCCCGGGCTAAGCTCTGATCTCACACACTTCCCTGTCTCACAGCGTGGGGGTAAATTTAAATCCACACAGAGCAGGGCGGCCCTCAGATACCAAACTGCTGGGTGCCGTATCAATTCCCTTCTACATGGTCCGCGCAGCTTCCGGGGTCTTGGGTCTGCATCTTCACTACTAAGGCTGAGGACCTGATGGGGAAGTTGTCTTCCTTCAGTCCTAAGGATAAACCTTTGAGATCAAAGTCTCCTTCTGGAGCAGAACAGGTGAAATAACACAAGAAGCGAGTCAGGAAGAAAAGTAACCAGAACCGGTTACGCCGATGAGTGGGGCTGTGAATTTTCACATTCCAGAAAATGTTCGGAAATGCAGAAAGTTTTAGAAATTTTAGTATAAGTGACTGGCCTAAAATTCTGTATCAGAAGGTTTCAGAGTGGTATCAGTGTTAGTCTGTCTCAGCAAAAAGGAGTACTTGTGGCACCTTAGAAACGAACACATTTATTTGGGCATAAGCTTTCGTGGGCTAACACCCACTTCATCAGATGTGTGCAGTGGAAAATACAGTAGGTATATATATATATATATATATATATATATATATATATATATATATATATATATATATATATATATATATATATATATATATATATATATATACACAGAGAACATGAAAAAATGGAGGTTGCCATACCCACTCTAAGGAGACTAATCAATTAAGGTGGGCTATTAGCAGGGGAAAAAAAACTTTTGTAGTGATAATCAGGATGGCCCATTTCAAAGTTAATAGGAAGATGTGAGTAACAGTAGGGGGGCAATTAGCATGGGAAATAGTTTTTAGTTTGTGTAGTGACCCATCCACTCCTAGTCTTTATTCAGGCCTAATTTAATGGTGTCCAGTTTGCAAATTAATTCCAGTTCTGCAGTTTCTCATTGGAGTCTGTTTTTGAATTTTTTGTTGTTGAAGAATTGAGACTTTTAGGTCTGTAATTGAGTGACCAGGAAGGCTGAAGTGTTCTTCCACTGGTTTTTGTATGTTATAATTCTTGACGTCTGATTTGTGTCCATTTATTCTTTTGTGTAGAGACTGGCTGGTTTGGCCAATGTACATGGCAGAGGGGCATTGCTGGCACATGACGGCAGATATCACATTGCTAGATGTCCAGGTGAACGAGCCCCTGATGGTGTGGTTGATGTGATTAGGTCCTATGATGGTGTCCCTTGAATAGATATACGGACAGAGTTGGCAACGGACTTTGTTGCAAGGATAGGTACCTGGGTTATTGTTTTTGTTGTGTGGTTGCTGGTGAGTATTTGCTTCAGGTTTGGGGGCTGTCTGTAAGTGAGGACTGGCCTGTCTCCCAAGATCTGTGAGAGTGAGGGATCCTCCTTCAGGATAAGTCGTAGATCCTTGATGATGCGCTGGAGAGGTTTTAGTTGAGGGCTGAAGGTGACGGCTAGTAGCGTTCTGTTACTTTCTTTGTTGGGGCCTGTCCTGTAGTAGGTGACTTCTGGGTACCCTTCTGGCTCGGTCAATCTGTTTCTTCACTTCAGCAGGTGGGTAGTGTAGTTTCAAGAACGCTTAACCCTACGTCCCCACTAGCACCAGGAATCTAATGAAGTGGGTTTTAGCCCAGGAAAGCTTATGCCCAAATCAATTTGTTAGACTCTAAGGTGCCACAACTACTCCTCCTTTTTGTATCAGAAGGAGTGACACTGGTGACCCATCAATCAATGTTTTCTTCTTTAAAAGGTTTGAGTCCTCCAAATAGGGAGAAAAATCAATAGCCGATTTTTATAAATAAACAAATCTATTCCTAGAAGTGGCAGAGGTGCCTTAGAAATAGGAAATAGGATTAAATGTGCAGTGAATATTCTTGACAACTAATAAATCCACCAGCTCTGTACAAAGAGGATAACAGCTATATATTAATAAAATGTAGTGTTGCTTTAATAATTATAATTATAATTGTTATTCTTTGCATGGCTTGTTGATCGAAAATAATCGTGGCAATTTTGTAAGTGCTGGAGTCTGATTTATCTCACTAACTTCACTTATATTTGTTCAATAACTTATCTTGGTTAAATGGAAGAGTTTTACATAATTAGGAATACATAAAAGCATAATACCTATTCGACGACTTTTGCAAGCATACAGTAGCTATACAAAAATTATTGTAATGGCGATATCCGGCAACCCTTCCCTATTTGAATAGTCCCAGTGAAGTCTGCTATGCCTTAGGGTCAGACCTAAAGTGGGATGTTTACAACATAATATACATCAAGTGTGGGGCTGGGTAATGCACAGGCCTTTCCGGACTCAATGTTTGGTTCACAAGAGCTGGGCCCACCCCTCGATCCCCCAAACAAAACGCCCTTGTATTTACTGTTTTGGCGGAACGCACATTGAAATGCCCCGCAGAGTTAGACTTTAGATCTGGAAAAGCGGGGCAATAGTTCTCTAGTCCAGCCTGGATCCTGTTTCGGTAACAAGGGATGGCTGTGCGGGTGCAGCAGGTCATGTGAGAGCCCGTGTACGTGAGAGCCCAAGCCCAGCACTTTGTGGGAAACGATTCACATTTAAAGCGTGCAGCTGCAGGCTTGGAGTGCGCGGAAGTGGGCGAGTTGAATTTGCGAGGCGGGCCATGCACAGAGGGGGCAAATGAAGGATGCAAGCGGGTCAGGTCCCTTTGGAGACTCACAGTTTACATTGTTTTCCACTTTGCCTTAATAGCTCTCATCTCCCTAAAGCTAGTTACCCGCCCTCTGGGCCGGGGACTTTCCCCCTCGTGCTTCTGAAATCCCGCTCAAAGGAGATTGTTGCTTTCTCTGCTCAGTTCTAGTCCGGGTAGGGGTGGCAGGAGGCTGCGGGGCGCCCAGAGAGGTCCCTTCCCCTCTCTGATCCGGGGTGGGAAGGGATCCCTCATCAGCCAGATGGCCGCCCTGATTCCCTTGAGCAGAAAACAACCGGCCGAGCGCTTGTTCCCACTTCTAGCCAATAGAAGGGGAGTCTCCAGGGCCCTGCTCCGTTCCCAACTAGGGGAGGAATAAACCCAAGAAAGCGCTCCGGGGCTTGCAGAGCCCCATCGGACTGTCCCCGGCTTTGCGCACTACGCACGCTCTCCCTGCCCTGGGGATTCTCACGCAGGTTTGAGACAGACCCTGTCAAACCCGGTCTTCCTCCTTCAAAGCCTCCCCAGACCCCGAATCTTGAGTCCTGGGGACAACGGCAGCGCACTTGTGTCTCTAAGGCGAGCAAGGAGCGTTGGCAGGAATGGGAATAGGCAGGAGAAGGCCTCTAGGGCTCCAGGCTGGGTTGTGTGTCCTGACTGGCATCAACCAGCATCAGGAAAAGAAGCAGATTTGCTGAGACACTTTCTGGCGGTTTCTCGGGCCAGCTTTAACCTTTCCCTCGGGGAGATTCGCCTCTCAAAAGCAAACCCACCGTTGCTTCCCTGTGGCTCGCTTGTCTCAGGGATGGGCCCCATGCACTCACAGTCTGCAAATCGCTCTGAGTTACAGGGCGCAGCGAGATTTTTGGGGAAGAATCACACACGCTGTATGCAAAAAACCGAACCCTCAAGTTATTATTGCCCAGACTTTCTCACGCCGACACGTTCACCCCCGCAAGTAATTAAAAAGCAGCGGGTGGGAAGCTAACAAATGTATGACTTTGCCAACAACTTTGTGAAGAGTCGCCTTTTTATGAATTACAAGTCAAACCCTAAAGACCTGATTTCCAGTGAGGTCAGCGGAAGTTTGCCTAGGGACTGAGCAAAGGATCTCAGAATTTGGCAGAACACTTTAAAATAGGATCACATAAGCAAACTATATGTTTAGGCGCTTAAATCTAGTTTGCCAGCCAGAAAGCATCAGGCATTTTTTTTAACTCTCCATGAGTCTGACACGGAGTAAAATGATAGCAAAGAAGGTTCATCTGTTATCAGTTTGCAAAGAAACTATCCATTTTCCTTGGCTTCTCTGAGTCTCCTAGGTCTGACTCTTACACGATTGTTGTATTTCATAGTACATACAGGCTGCTTCTATTCAAAACTGTTTAACTTCTTGCTTCCAACAATGCGATATTGTTCCATGGTTGTTATATTTTATCAAATAAACTTTGAATGATTTAGCGAAAGTCTTTTTATTCCCAATTACCATATAACCATGTTAACATCATCAGCATTTAAGAGTGACACGGTCACTGGATTAATGATACTATTTTATTTTGTCTGCTACGGAATGAGAATATTCTGTGCATACACACACACGCACACAGGAGAGATAAAACTGCGCCTGTCCTCTAACCTTCCAATCTCTGGGAGACGGTTGTCGTTTTGTGGCTTGATTATTACAGATAAAATGTCCTGTACAAAAAGCGATCGCAGAAATAAATATTCACACGCACACCCATGCACACACATACACGTCCATGTACTTCTCTCTGCGATTGCTGTCACAATAGACCTGACTTAAGCTATAGCTCTGGTTTAAGCGTCTGCCAGAGGTAAACCTACTTGCCGTCTCGCCTCTGCTCTCAATTTATCCAATCATTTCAGGGTTCCACCTTCCCCATTTTCTTCATTCGCTTTCTCGATCTTGCCTCTTTTCTTCTGAAGTGTATGTAGAAAACGATAGTTGAGGCTTTTAAAATATACGATCCCATTCTCTAACCCTTCCTCTCCGTGGAAAAACAAATACACCTGCAAGCCAGGAGCAGAGCGGCTGAGGTAGGAGCCCACATGAAAACATAAAAACAACTGTAGGAACAAAGCAAACGCCTAGTGTTCTCTTCCTTTCCAGCCGGGGCTCCGGTGTGACAGCAACTTCCTCTCCGTGCCAGCTCTATTCTACAGGACAAATGCAATGGCCAGAAAGGTAATAAAGTGAGATGGGGACAAGGCGCTTTGACACAGCTGACTAGACCCTTATCTTTCTCCTTGGCCTTCCCTGGGGTTCAGGGGAGCCGAGAACACTGGCCAGTCTTAAGTAACCCTATTTCTTTTGCAATCGCTGCCTGCGAAGCGGCGAGCTCTGCAGCATTCCCGTGCGTTTCGGGTGCCTCTCTCTTTCAGGTGCCCTTCGGTTAGCTCGCTTTTGTCCCGAATGATCTGGGACCGGTGACCACACGAGCTTGCCTGTCAACAGAGACCTCAGCAAGAGCAGGTAGCGAACTTCAAAAGAAAGTTACTCCGCCAGAAAGCCGTGTCCTGATACATCCCTATAGCGCGCGCGTGTGTGAGGGGGGGTTTTGTGTACCGAGGTGTGTTTGTGTGGAAGCTGTGTGTTTACCACTGGGGTGCTAATACCAGGTGCTAAAATGTGTAAATCAGTGTGCGGATGCGGATGTGCGATTCTGGGGTGGGGGGTCGCCATGTCAAAAGGCTTAAAACTCTGCAGACAGTCTCTGTGCAGGAGGACCGAGTATAGTGAGTTTTAGATTAAAAATAGATCCGCCTGTTGCTCGGGGTTACTTGGAGTTTTAGCGTCGAAAATGCAACATACATGTCAGCCAGCCCTTTATTTGTTGAGCTGGGAGATAGTGTGTAAAGAGGCTTCCTTGCACGCCTAGTTTGGGCTCTGGGCTTGATCAGTAAGGGAAATTTACTGGGTATGAATTATCCATCGGAACTATTTCCAAAATGCTCCCCGGGAATGCTTCACAACAGTCAGAGAGGCACGGTGGGTGAGGCGGTATCTTTTACTGGACCAGCTTCTGCTGGGGAGAGAGGAGCCTTGCAGCTTCCGAGGAGCTCTGAGTAAACTCCAAAGCTCGTCTGTATCCCCAACAGAAGTGGGTCCAATAAAAGCTATTACCTCACCCACCTTGTCTCTCTCCTATCCTGGGACCAACACGGCTACGCCGCCGCTGCATTTCACAGCAGTCAGGTCTGGTTAGTGCCTGGGAAGAAGCGGCGCCTGGAGCTGGTGGAAGGTTAGGGGCAGTTTTAATTCCAGATGGGTGTCGCCTTCTGGTGGCGTGGGGCCGGGGGCACGGGGGCACTTGGCTGGCTTTAGAGAAGGAAATTTCTTGCCAAATCCTTGCTTTGGGGATTTTTAACTTTCGCCCTGAAAACAAAAGGAAGGCAGAAACCAAGCCCGAGCAACGGGCGGGCTTTGGGGATGGTACAACCCAAAGCCAACCAGGCTGAAGTCCTGGTGAAATGGAGGGGAGCTGGTGGCTTGTTTTATAGTCCAAGTGGATAATCAGATTTCTCTCTCTCTCCTGATAGAAAGCAGATAAATTTATGGAGGGAGAGCTAAGAGAATAATTACAGGGTGAAAGTAGTTAAATTTTATTTCAAGTCCCAAAGGAAAAACCTGACATTTTATTGCAAACATCTGGAAGGTTTAAGAGGCTGGCATGGTGTTTGTTTAAAATACTAATAGAGGTTTTTATTCTGTAAAAAACAAACAAAACCCCACTTAAAAACGCTCGGACCTGTAAACATTTCGCGGTGCTTCACTACTCAAAGCCTGAGCTGGACCCAGGAGAAGCGGTTGAAGGAGTCCGGTGTCAAATGGGTGCATAGCTATTAATTAGCTAATAATAAATAACAATACCGTTTGTGCAGGCTATAAAAAGAGAGTGTAGGCATATTTTTACAGTCACCATAAATGACCTTGCACAGCACAGGAAATTCACCCCTCTTGAAATTCCACTGGCAAACTGCAATTCTGCCTAAATTAATCTCGCCTCTTAAACAAGCGCTGGTTTAAACATACTCCAATCCGCTTTAAAGACAATCTAAATTGTATTAAAGTCACGTAAATCATTCGCTCACATTATAAGGCAGCCTTCAGCCCACACCCGCTGACTAGCTTTAACATTGTTTTCAATTACTAGCTCGAAAAATCCCCAAGCTAGCTCTGGCTGCTGCAGGATTCTAGTTAACGTTTCTCGTTTTGAGTAGCAGAATGTCTGAAATCCGCTCCTTTCCGCCTCGGAGAGCAGAACATCTGCACGGCTCTCCCACCTCGCAGCAGGCACCCCCATTCCTTTTTTGCATTAATATTGCCAGAGAGAAAGGAATAGCTCCAGCTTGCACTGCGACGACTGGAAAGCTGGAGTCTGATTTCTTTATACACGCTCGGACCCGACCCTGGGTCTTTATTCAGCGGAGCAGCTTCCTTGACAATGGGGCTACTCCGGAAAAATCAGGACTATTCGCCTCTTGATTAAGGCTCAGGAATTTCCTATGAGATAGATACGTTATTTTTTAATGAGGAAAGGTCAAATTCTGACACCAGTTCCTGCGGTAAATCCGGAGTCACTCCAAACTGACTTCAGTGGGGTGACTCCAGATTTACACAGCTGTAACCAAGATGCTGGTCCCAAATACTGCTCTTTTAGTTTACCCGAGCAGAACTCCAGTGGTCCAAATTAATCCCTGGGGTAACTCCATTGAGTTTGACTTATTGACTTTGTCGTGGTGTGAATAAGGCACCAGGATTTGGCCCTAGACTTTTAAGAATGGACGGAGATCTCATTTTATGTTTGCTCCTGATTAGCGAGGACTCGCACAGACAACACTTCTTAACACACAAGAAGAAATCTTTGCAAGAGGGCGGCCTTTGTTTTCCCCATAACAACAACAAACAACAACAACAACAACAACAACAAGACTATTAAACTACTTTCTGTCCTGTGCAGTAACGGTGGCCACATTTCAGGGAAACAGAGGCATTTCTTTGCTTTGCGTTTCTGCTCTTGGTTTAAAGTCAATGATAAGCCGCCAACAGGTTGGGCGTTGTTGGTCACAACTTTGGGCAAATTTTCGATATTCATTAGAACTACGAATTTACATTATGCGCGTAAATTCTACAGGTCACAATGATACCAGGGAATTTTGACCTCTGTCTGTGTCTGCAAGATAATAAATGTAACACACAGCCCTATATTAATGTATACTGGTTGCATCCAAATTCCCCAGTAACTTTACCAAACGGAAATTAGTATCTGAAAATCTTGCTCCTTCTCAATTATTGGCAAACTTTGTGACTCTTTGAGTCTATAATTATCGGTTGTATGATCATGGTATGTAATCTATATATGCTAGGGGTTTTGTAAATTTTATTTAAAAAGTGTTCCTGTATCAGAACCTTTGAAACTAGAGATTGTATAGCACACACAGATGGATAGATGAGAGAGAGAGAGAGAGAGAGAGGAAAATCTATATATCTTAACAATTATAATGGAAATTGGTAGATAATTAAAAAAACTATTGTCTACTAAACCAACACTTTTTTAAAGCTTGGGGAAGGTATCTGAAGGAAATATAAGCTCAACATGTGATTTAAATATACTGCTTTTCAAATACAATTCCGTGTTGCTAAACTTCATAAGTGATTCTGTGTTTTCTTGATCTTTCTTCTTCTTCTTCTTCTTCAAATCTACCTCTTAACATGCGATTCTTCTGTAAAATCGTCCTGGCTGTCTCCGTCTCGCAGAAGAATGCCACAAGGCGTGCAGAAAAGAGGGAATCATTTTTCAGGAAATTTCTTCTCCTTTAGCTTTAGAGCAAAACCCCCTGGAAAACAATCGTATTTAAATAAATCTGACCTCTCCAGTTCCCTAAGAATGTAATAATAATAATAATAATAATAATAATAAATCTAGCTTCCTCAAAAACCTCCCTTCCGAATGGCCTCTTTGCAACCAGGGTTATCTAGGAACGCCCTAAGACCCCAATGGCCATGCGATGCAGGGAAAGGCGAGAACACCCCAGTGCACCTCAGTTGGTCGCTGTGTATGTGCCTGGTGTTCAGCTGTCGAAAGCGATCTATTTTGAAACAAATAATTCCCAGTTCCCGCCCAGGAAAATTGCATCGAGTTTCCCCATGTCACTCAGCTGTTGAAATCACACCTTTCAGGTCTTTTATCTTTAAAACCTCTTCCTCGCAAAGGTTATTGTTTTAACTTTACCAGAGGGCTACGGAGTATTGGGACAGTCTAAAGAGAGATGTGAAAGCGTCGTTGATGCCACACACATGGACATGGAGGTGTGTGTGTTCAGCCCCAGAAACTGATCCATGGCTGCCTCAAAGTCAGGGGCGCTGGAACAATTTGTACAATGGGGGAGCTGAGAGCCATTGAACCAAACTGTAAAGCCTGTATATAATGGAAACCACTTCCAGCCAGGAGGTGCTACAGCACCCCTCCTTCCAGCACTTATGCCCAAAGTTTTCATTTCTGCCCACAAGTCTTTGGGATGGTGCATCCACCGCAAAAGTTAATTTAAAATTAGTCTAACTACGTCCAGCCATTCTACCTAGTTTGAAAACAGCTCCAGGTCAGCCATTTCTCTCTTTTTTCCCCTGTGACCATCAAAATAAAATAAATAAATAAGTAACTAAATCCGTTACTGAATTTGAAGTGTCTATTACATTTTCCTCCTCATTTATTCGATGAGGAAGATCCAATTATTATGTTGTCCGGCCTTCTATTTTTCTAATTTCTATTTTGTTGATATATTTTCCATGTTTCATTTATTATTTACGTCATACAATGCTTAGCGTTATGTTTATCTGTCTTTCTAATCATTCAAAATAATTTCTTGCTGAGATACATTAGCGGAAACATGAGTTTTTTCTTGGTAAATCGAGCTATTCTTAGTATTGCTAGGAACTCCCTCCCCAGATGGTTTTACAGATGTATACTGTTATTTATTTATGTGGCCTTTACCTGATTTTCTCTGGCAGGATACAATTCTACACTAGCAAAAGAACATGGAAAATCCAAATGTCAAAATACAAGGTAGTCTCAATGGCAGCAAATATTTACAACTAGGGCAAAATGGCGCAGTCAGTTTAACACCGCTTTCACAGCCCGATTGTCATCAAAATCACGTAAAAAGAGACACCATTCTCAGGGGAAACGGGTCTAATACACGAAGCCGTTATTTTCGAAAGGGAAACCACCAGCAGCAGCAGCAGCAACAAAGACAACAGCACTGCATTTGAAGGCGTCCTGCAAATAAATAGTCCCTCATCGTTAAGTCCCAGGTTTTAAGGCCCTTTCAAATACTATGTTTGGTGCTTTAGTGGCTAGAAGTCACTAAAAACTCTGGGTGCGGAGGGGATTCGCTAAGCGTTGGAGTTGTTACCTCGCTGCATTTATAGCTAGATTTTTTCCTGCACGTCTCCATTCTTTATAGAGTTAATTCTCCTCCAGGGTTCCAGGACCCACCAGGCCAAATTCCTAGCTCTCAAGCCTGAGTCTCCCTCCCCTCCTCATTGGGTTGCAGCTTTTGGGTTTCTCTCCTTCCCTTCCTCCTATTGGTCAGGGACTTTTTTTTTTTGACAGGCGCAAGCAGCCTGCCTAACTCTTTGGAAAAAAAAATTCCCAGAAGTTTGTATCAATCAGAGGGAGGCAGAAGGGAAAGGAGAGGGGGAAAAAAAGATGAAATCCAGCCTGCAGTCCCTCTGAGCAAGTGCTGAGGACCTGGGCTGCCCACTCTCGCCCGACCCTGCCACATGTAGAGCCTACAGAGGACTCAGGGCTCTTCTGGAGGCGCAGCTGGGGAGGGGCTGGTGGGGAGAGAGGCGACCGGCTTTGCCTCTGCTCCCCAAGCTCTGCCTTGCGGGCCCCTGGTTGCTCCTCCGGCGCGGCTCCGGGCTGGGGGCTAAGATGAGTGAGCGGAGAAGATCTGCAGTAGCCCTCAGCTCCCGGGCTCACGCTTTCTCGGTAGAAGCCTTGATTGGGACAAATAAAAAGCGGAAACTGCGAGACTGGGAGGACAAGGGGTTGGATTTGTCCATGGAGAGCCTCAGCCCCAATGGCCAGCTAGGGGAGAACGAAGACCCGACCCAGTGCCTGGACCTCAACCCCGGTTAGTGACCCGCCTTTTCTATCCCCATCCCGCTTCCCTCCCGTTAGCCACAGAGCCACTCGCAGCCGCGGGCCCCTTCGCCGGGCGGCAGAGCCTTGCACCGCCCCGTCTCCTGCAGGCTGGTTCGCGTAGCGGGGAGCCGGGGGGGGGGGGAATGGCTCCCACCCGGCCGACACTCACTTTCTCTGGCCCTGACAGCCCCCAGGCGGGGCCCGGCTCCGCTGCTCCCCCCAGCTCTCGCGCTGCGGGGACACACGCCTTTCCTCGCTTTGCAGGGCGCGGGGCGATTTCCTGCGCCGCTAAGCAACTGGTGCCCCTGCTGAGCGGGCGGGTCACGGTGTACTGGCGTGTGTGTGTGTGGGGGGGTTAATCCTGCGGGGCGAGTGGGTTCCCCCCGGGTCCGCACTCCCAAGCACGCTCCGCGATCCGCCTCGCCTGTAAACCCTCCTCCCCCGGCTTTTGCAGCCACTTTGCTCCCGCCAGCGCGCGACGAAAACAAAAGCGCCCAGCCCGAGGCGCCCCAGCTGTTGGCAGGAGGCGAAAGCTCCGGCCGGGCTGACTGAGCGGGGATTGCGAGCAACGCCCGTGCCGGAGCTGGCCAGGGAAAGCAGCACAGAGACGCAGGGGCAAATGCCCTGTGCAGCAAAGCAGCGAGCGCCGCCCTGAGCCTCACCAGAGGTCTGGGGCCCGATCCTGGCCCCGGGGAGGCCAACGGGCAAAGTGCCATTGAGTGAGTGTGGAGGCGGCAGGATCGGGCCCCGGAGGGATCTGGCGCTGGTGCCTCGCTAGCGCTGTAGGGACTGGCCCGCAGCAGCCCCTGGCTCAGGCCGACAGCCCCGGGCCATAGGGGCCCGTCCCCCTTTGCGCGGGCCTCGCCGTTACTTTCCGTGGGGAGCTCTGCTCCTCTCCCGGCCAGGCGGCCCGTTGCAATGATCTCCCCGCTTGCGCCCTGGGTCTGGCCCTCCTCGATTCCAGCCTTCCTGGTGGAAAGGGAAAGGGAACGAAAGGAAATACGTTAAAATACGGCGTAATTTTAAAAATATATTAATTACACTAATAGATTCAATACTGTCTACGTGCATTCAGTGACAGATACTGCGTAATATACGGAAAACAACCCCCGGGGTTCACAACACAAAAAGTACAAGACAAGCCGGTTGGCCCCAGCTCGGATTCCTGCTGGGGATTGTCTGAAAGAACAGGCTGGATTCGCTTACTCAGTTTTCACTTGTTTAAAAAATTAAAATCTTGACTTAATTAAGAGATTTCTCGGAGTAAAAAAATTAAATTATTGTCCCGTGGTGATTTTACTCATGCCTAATTTCCATTTTAAAAAGCAAATGTGCCCAATAGAAGTCCCTGTCTGTAATGTACTCGGGGAATACAGAAGTACAGATCAATGCCACGGCTAGAGCTACGGGGGAAAAGAATAGACACTGGCTGAAAACTATTCCTTTTCACCAAATGAACAACCGTCCTGCTAGGTTAGTTGCCTTCGGCTTTTTGCGGCTACACAATCTTTTAAAATACGATTACAGCAATTATTATTACGATTATGATGATTAGGGGCGAAAGGGAATTCTATATAATTTCCAAATCACTTTTTGTGTCTGGGGGAAAGTTTTCTGTTCATCGCTGAAAAAATCACTGTCTCCCGTACTCACTTGAACCCACGATACTTTGGGACGCAAATACTTATTTTTTGTACAATTTTAAATGATTACATAAAGATCGCTTTCCTCAAATCCCGCATAAAAATCGGACAGAAAGGTACTGGTCAAAATTTAACAATTGTAAAAAAGGATTTAAAAAAAAGGAAGGTGGGAAAATACTGAAAATTCTAGAGACCCTTTCTCCGCTCCCTCCAGCTCTCAAGGAACTGTTATTTTTATTATTAATAAAAGTAATCTGAATTGCAATAACATCAATTTCTTCTTCCTATGAAACTCAAAGAGACTTGCCTAAAATTTTATGGTTAGGGAATTCCCTGTGAAGAAAATGCTCCCTAGCAATGAGAAAAAGTGGAGACACGAATAATAATAATAATAATAATAAATACATAAATAAATAAAAAGTAAATCAAGTTTACAAATTATTCCTCAGGAAAATCAATCAATCAATCAATCAATCAATCAATCAATCAAATCCCTTCTCCAGTAATCTGGCAGATCTGCGTGTTATCTCGTTTTTCGTTATATTAATTTCCAATTAATACCCTTTATTGGAGGCTACACACAAAACATAAGACTATTTAACTTGTCCATTTCTGCATGAATTTGGAATAGAGACACCCCAAAGAGCCAGAATGGAAAGCGGGTAAATACGGCTGCTAACGTCTGAAATATTGGAAAGCAAAGTGATTTCATAAAGCCCAGCAAATCAAGACCAGATGTTAAAATCATTTTTAGGGTGATAGTATAAATATTAAAAAATCTGAGAGTGCAATTTGCACAATCACTTCATTAAATCCATTCAGTCCAAATCTACTGTAGTTTTCCTTTGCTGCTGGGTGAAAATAGATTAGCTGTTATAGATAGAAATAGCTCTATCTCTATCTATCTACATATACGTGTATAGCATATACCATGCCTATTGACAAAAAAATTACCAATTAAATGCAAACTTTGAAGCTAAATCTTAATAAATCTCAAAAGGTGCATTAGAAGTGAAATAAAAAAGATAATGCCACAAACTCAAAGTCTTGCACCAAATAGTACAGCAAATAGTCAACAATGTTGTACGTTGACAATGGATTTATTATTATTACTTCCCATAAATTCCATATTTTCAAGCCAATTTTTGTTAAAAGTTTTCCGTTATCTACCAGGGTTTAATTTTATTTTTATTAAATTGAAATTAAGGAAACGAAATTGGATCTCGGGAGGTTTTAAAATCACGATAATTAGGTCGAGCATACAATATTATAAATAATAAATACGTAATCAATATTTAATAATCAATAATTACTAGTACTTCATGCTAATATAGTGCGGTGTCTGTCTGTATAGACTAATATTTAATGGAACCCGGGCGCAGCTGGGACTCATTTGATACTTCAATTCCATATTTTAATCTTTGTTATCAGGGCGACCGGGTTTGGGTTTAATCGGGGCTAGCTGAGGTGTTAACGCCTCTTCCCGGGGATGTGCCCGAGCGAGGTGGATGGCTGTATGTTGTCAGGATTGCTTGTGAATTTCGTGTTCTGGGACCCCTACCCCCTTCCCTAAAGAAACGAAGCTAATGCGGGTGTTGCTGCCTGACGCTGCGTCTCATTTTCATTCTTGTTTGGAAGCGCCTTTTTTGCGACTCTCTCGGTGAATCTTACAAAAGCCATTCCGCGAAAAACCACGTGCACCGGGGAGCCAAACCTTTTCACATTCACACATCTCCCTTTCGGTTAAACAAACCACCGAGTATTGGGACTTCCCGGCCATGCCCAAGGCCTCGCGTTAGAGTGTATTCAACAGTAATGAGACCTGAGATCCCAAGCTGGACACAACCCCACCTTCTCCTGAAGGGAAGGGCAATGTCTGCTGCCCGGATGTGCTCTGTGAAGGGGAAGAATGATTTGGATAAATCTTCTAGGTTTATAAAGATCTCTCCAGTAGATGCAAGTTATTAATGCCTCAGCAATGAATCTTGTCGTCAGAGTTAATGTGCTGTTTTATGAGACTCAGTTTACACAAGTCTGAAGCTGGATTCGAATCACAAAGTTATGGAAAGGCATTCTGGATTAACACCCCCCCCCCGCCGCGGGTGAACTGGGTTGTTCTGAAATAGGCACACGGCATGGCAGGAGTTGTTTGGAGACTTTCTGAGTGAGTGTGTGTGGCACACACACACAGAGATCCGGCGGCCAATGCCGGTTTCCCTGAGCGAGGAGTAGAGGATGGAGCCCTGCATGAATGTGTGCGCACTGGGTGAGGAGCCAGGGGCTGGTTTATTCTGTAATTCCGTGATCAGCACAGAGTCCTAGAAAGGAAAAAAACGCCCCACAACTGTCAATAAATCCTTTAAAATGCGCCCTTGCTCCACTCAGTGGCCATAGCAGTTACACCCCCCGCAGGCACGGAGCGAACCCCAATTCCGCTCTTCTGCGCAGCGCCCGGAGCCCAGGCCTTAGGCACATAACGGGGGGATGGCTCAGGATCGCCGCTGCGGTTTATCCCCACCACTCCGCATAGCTCCGGCGGCTGGCTGGGCCGAGCAGGTCGGCTGAGGGGGGGAGCCCGGAGCAGCAGGCCGGCCGCTGGGTCTCAGAACTGGCCTTGGCCCCGGGGCAGCAGGCGGGCGGGGGTGCGGTACTGCCCTGGGCTTGCATTGCCCGAGCCGCTGGGTGCGGGTGCAGGGCCGGCTGCGTGCGGCTGGGCCAGGGCGAAGGCCAGCCCGGGGCTACCCCGGAGCGCAGAGGACTGGCGCGGGGAGCTGAGCGCTAATGGAGGACGCAGCCTGCCCACGCCTGGCAGGGGGCAGGCGCTGAACTCGCCTCTGTGCCGGGCTGCGGCACAGGCAGCGCCTTGGCTGAAAGGGCTCCTCTGTCTGCGCCGCCGCACGGCTCCGGCGGGGGCTTGGCCTGGGGGCGGCGGAGCGGGCTGGACGGGTTAACACGTCGGTGCTGGCTGCGCTCCCGGGGCCGGGCGCTGGGCTGGGTGGAGAGGGAAACCCTGCCGGGAGCAGAGCAGCTGCAGGCGGCCAGAGGGACGCTCAACACCCGGCTCCGCGAGCCTCCCGAGCCTCCTCCTCTCTTGCTGCCCGGCCCTGCTCTCACTGCGGCCCCCAGCACCCGCCCCTGCCTAGCCAAGGGCTTGCGGTGGCTCCAGAGCTGAGCTCGCGGCCGAGGGGATCCCCGTGACTCTGGTCCCTAGCGCTGCAGATTAACTGCCGTAGGGGCCGGGCCTTGATTTGCCCCGAATGACCTCGTCTAGGTCACTCCCCTCCCACTGGCTTATTGTGCAATCGCTAAGGGCACTTGGCACCGCGCTGCTGCCTCTCGCCTGCGCATCTCAACGCGCGCCGCAAGCATTCACGAGTCGGAGCTTTCCACGCCTCTGGGAAGTGGGGAAATAGTATCCGCATTTCAGAGATGGGGAAAACTTGCTGTTGGGTTAAATCAAACACTGAAATGCTCAGTCCAGTAACGGTTTTAGACAATCAATTAACACACATCCCTGGTATCTCTGGGTTTCCAGGTATTTGTAGGCTAAACATGATCAGCGCTAAAGTCTTGCGTGTCTTAATCACTGTATCTTTCAATCCTTTATGTATAATTTATTCATCGTCATTTACAGCTGTATCTTTCAGCAGGGACGGAGTGACATTAGCAGGCTGTGGGGAGAGTTTAGTGAGCTCATCTGCTCTTCAGAAATTTGTGATTGACGTTTTTGTGGGTACGTTCGAAATCTGGAATTCCCTTTGAAGCACAGTTTTTCGGTCAGTTGCCCACGTTGTACTTTTAGAGATACACACAGGCCCATTATCTGTATTAGAGAGAGCCAGCGAGAACACAGTGATGTGGTAAGCCCGTTTTTATTCTTCGAATTTAAGATAGCCTTACTACAAGCAGAGAAGCCACCAGTGAAATATGCACATTTCCCTAAGCAAATGCCTGTAACACCTTGATACTACACAGTCCCCCAGGATATTGTTTATGCCACATATTTTACAGAAGAAAACATTTGAGAAACGTTGGAGAGTTTTACATTTTGTCAAATTCGGTCCGCATTTCATATCCTTCTTCCTGTCAAGCCATGCACCCTAGTTACTGTAGGGCTTTGGAGGGAGAGAAAATAATACATTTTAGAAAGATCTAAAAAAGCTCCACCACACTGTCCTAATTTTATGGTGTGATGACTTGTGTCCTACCAAGATTAGGAACAACAGCATTACACCCTTGGCAAGGGGGGAATTCCCAGCTCCTTTCCAATGGTATAAAGCTCTTATGCCTGGACCTAAGTGTTCATGAGCTATTCATCTTAAACGTGCTCCTGGACTGAATACTGACCATCTTGCACTTCAGCATCATGTAATTTTGTGGGGGAAATTCCAGACGTTGAGGAAAGGAGAAAGCAGGGATGTCTAAAATAACTACAACAAACAGCGGCTGTCTAAATCTGCTCAGAGGTTTAGAACTGGCAAGTAATCCTGGCCAAGAGGGATTAGTGGGCAGAAAGCAGGTACGAGAGTCAAAGGGCTGGTAATTCCTGCAACAATAAATACAGTTTACCACATGCTTCCACAATTGATCATAGAGATATAATCACCACTTATTTGTTATTTTAATGTATATACGTCATTACATTCATTCCTATTCATGTATATGAATCTATGTATAATATAATATACTCAAGACATGTATACTTGTACATAGGTTAGAAATAATAATATAAGAACAGCCATACTGGATCAGACCAAAGGTCCATCTAGCCCAGTATCATGTCTTCCTACAGTGGCCAATGCCAGATACATCAGAGGGAATGAACAGACCAGGGCAATTATCAAGTGATCCATCCGTTGTGGTCCAGTCCCACCACCTGGCAGTCAGATGCTTAGGGACACTCAAAGCATGGGGTTGCATCCCTGATCATCTTGGCTAATAACCATTGATGGATGTAGCCTCCATTGGCCTAAGCTGCAAAATATGGTTCCAGCTCTGATTGTTTAGAGTTGAGTTTTGGTTACGACCTATCTGATAGAGTGTGGTGAGGCAACCCAGGCAGAGGAAAAGGAGTTGGGAAACTTAAGTTCCATTCTTAATTCTGCCACTCACTTGGTGTGGAACATTATACAGGTCAAGTCGCCATTCTGTGCTTCAGCTTGCCCATCTGTAAAATCGGGTGTATGAAATATACCCACCTTTGTGATCTGCAGATCCCAAATGCTGTATTAGAATTAAGTGTTAGATAGAAAGCTCTAAATGTGTAATTGAGCAGAAGTGGCTGAGACTGTGATAGTCTGTACTGTATTTGATAATTTGAGGAAATAATGAAAATGTAACCTCCAAGACATGTATGCACCCCCTGCGCTTTGCCCACAGAGTGGATGCTATTGCTGTCAGACGGTGACATTATAGAGAAAAGAAGATGGAGCTGTCTAGATGGGAACCAGGAGTACAGTGTGGGAGCTCAGACTAGGTTTGTGTTGCTCAAGTTCATCCAAAAAGAGCGAGCAAGTGAGAAGGGTTTATCCCTACAGTAATCTCTATCTTATTGAATTGGTGGGCTCTGCTGTCATGCCTGTTAAACTCTTCCTGCAAGGAGGTGAATTGTTCACACTGAACTAAGACTGCAGGTAATGGAATAATATGAAAATACCTAGGAATTGTTTCCAAGGCAGCAGAGTCTTAGAAAGGAAACAGCATGTCAAACAATGTCTTGCTTTCTTTTTACTTATTTTGAATATCCAAAACTATCCAAATTATTCCATCTGCAGGAAGTGGGAAAAGGTGGGAATGGAAAGGACATTCACGTCTGTGACGAGATCTCAGGGAAAATCGAAAGAGCTTCTATTACAGGCACAAGTCAAGTAACTTCCTACTAACCATCCATCATGTCTCCCTCCTCCCAGTTCAGGCTGAGCTCTTATATCAAATATCAGCGTAACTAGTCTCCCTCAGGCAGAGGTGTCCTGGTCTATCTATATCTGTCTTTACAGAAAACTGATGTTTTTTTCAGATGGAAAAGTAAGAGAGAGATCGAGAGACCCTGGCTCAGTGCAGGGGATGGATTAGATGACTTCTTGAGGTTCCTTCAAGCCCTACGTTTCTATGATTCTACAATTCTAAGTCTGGTACCTCCAGAAAAGAACATTTCTATTGCTGTAGGGCCTGATCCTGCAAACCCCTCTTCACATGAGTAAGAATTACTCACACAAGTCAAGTATTCCTATTGAAGTCAATGGATTTCTTGCATGAAACAAGGTTTGCAGTCTTGGGCCCTCAAGGACCAACATGTTTTTTAAATCGCTCTCTCTCTGAGCCCTGGTCTATATTATAAAATGTGCTGGTGTAACTAAACCCATTAAAATCAATGTAATTACACCAGGGCAAACCACTAATGTACATGTACTGAAACTGGTTCAAAAAGCACTTCAACCAATTTATGCTTTAAGCTAAATCAGCTTAAGTGCAGTGTAAACCAGTTTAAGTGCATCTATAGCAGGAGTTTATGCTCGTGTAACTAAATCAATTTTTTAGTTACATTGGTGGGAGTTTTCTACTATAAGAACGGCCTATCGGGTCAGATCAAAGGTCCATCTAGCCCAGTATTCTGCCTTCCGACAGTGGCCAGTGCCAGGTGCCCCAGAGGGAATGAACAGAACAGGTAATCATCAAGTGATCCATCCTCTGTCGCTCATTCCCAGCTTCTGGCAAACAGAGGTTAGGGACACCATCCCTGCCCATTCTGGCTAATAGCCATTGATGGACTTATCCTCTGTTAACTTATCTATTCTTTTTTGAATAAGCGATAGTCTTGGCCTTCACAACATCCTCTGGCAAGGACTTCCACAGGTTGACTGTGTGTTGTGTGAAAAAATACTTTCTTTAAGTATTAGTATACTATAAAAAAGGCTTCCTAGATTATCATAGTTTCCCAGAAGGGCTGGGTTTCTCAGTATCTAGCGATGAAAGTTTATTAATTTGTGACCAAATATTAGTGCTCAAACATCTTGTGCAAACACTTTTAATGATATTGTACAGTTTGTAGCAGGGGAGAGGGAGGCATTTAATATTAAATAGTAGATGCAGAGGTGAAATGATGAGAATTTGCTGGTCAGGGTGCATGGTGTTCGCAGCTTTCATTTAATCTTTTTAGTTGAACCACATTAGCCTTTTAAATGAACAAATGAACGAACAAACACTTCCACCTTTGCTAAAAATGGTACATCTCTACTGGCAGCAGCAACAATGGGAATCATAGTGTAAACAGGACTCCAGGCAGCCTTGTCTTTTAAAGTATCTCGTCATCTAACTCTGCTTAGAGCTGGTCTACACAACACAATGTTAAAAATATTGGCATTCTCCCGTACCATATCTACATGAGGGCTTCCACAACTGCTATCACTAATAGTGATGCACTGCAAGTTGTTAGCAGCACTGGGATATTTTTCAGAAAAAAATGCCAATGTAGACAAGGCCTTTTAGCCTCAGTTTCAACCTCTGTAAAATACAGATAACAATATTAACCTAATTGATTGGTAAAGCACTTTGAGATCCTTGGGTAGAAAATACTTCTTCTTCTTCTGGTAATGTTTGTAAGGCCCTATAGTGACAATGGCTAGAGAAATGCAAAGTGTTATTATTGTAAAATTAAACTGAAATGTTAATGGAAGCCAGTAAAGATATTTTAAAACTGTAACATGATCAGAAAACCTATGTCCAGTTAAAGCTATATCAGCAGCATTCATACCAAATACAATATTTTAAGTGTGTAGATTGGCAGACTAGAAAATGATGAGTTACAAAATCATTCGGAGCAGTGACAAAAGCATTAGAAAAATTAATATCTCCATGTGTCATTTGCTAAGTAGCCCTATTGATCTGACAATATTGTGAAGATGGTGTGAAGAAGACCCAGTGACAGATGCAAAGTAGTTGTCCAAAGATTGCTTCAGAGACAATGTAAGATCGAAAATGTTGATATTTGTAAATGTAAATTATGATTGTAATGTAGGCCAGAGTGAGGCCAGCAAATACTTTAGGCCAGCTACTACCAGTTTGTCTTCCTAAGATTTACTTTCATGTTGACATCTATTCTGTCTCTGTTTCCCCACCACACTGACAATGGCCCTACCTTCCATGATGGGAACATACGAAACACCTAGAGCATTGTCAAATAGACATCCCCAGTGACATCCCCAGCAGGCAGGAAGCTGCTGGGCATAGCTTGGAAAGAAGGTACTGCCAACCAGCCTTAAAATAAGGGATTTACGTTTTCTGAAAAGTAGCTTACAAACTGGTTAGGTACTGATACAAGTTATATTAATAATCAGCACATTTCTGTGGATGTGGTCCCAATATTGAGGCCTTGGTGCTCAGTGAATTAGTGCACCAGCACCTCACCTTTACCTTTGGAAAGCTGCAGTCAACTCTAGACTAGGTCACAAGGGAACATAAATTTGGTGGTCTCTCATCAAAAACTCTAATAAACGGTTGCACACATTGGAAAACCTCCACATAATTTGTATAACAGAGCTGCTGAAGATGTCCCAGGATTGTAATAGGGATGCGGATCAGGACTGAGGGTGTTTCGGCAGAGCGATTTGTGGAAGTTTGCATAGCAAATTGCATACACTATACCTGCCTCAAGGCCATACTGTTAGACCCGAGCATTGTTATGATTTTCAGTTAATCAATACTTTATTTTAAGAAAAGAAAACTAATGTTAGAGAGTGGCTGGATAATTATCTCACAAGTGCAGCATCACACGTTCCATCGGCAGGGAAGAATCACAGTTCCAAACTCAGGGTTACATTTTGTAAACCCCTTTGTGGTCTCACAAACCTAAACCTCATACTTAATAATCTTTATAATACAATATTACCAGACTGTCTGTTGAACTGATCTGGACTGCCACACACCAACCCAAAGCTCATGATCTGGAGATGTCAGAGTGCTCTGGTTTCTCCAATCAGTCTCGCACCACCAATAATCCCCGTGGACTTCGCATTGGGAAGTGTATTTACCTTGTGCAACTCTCTCGGGCTGTAGATAGCCATGTCCAGCGTGGGGTTCAGGAAGGAGAGGTCTGTCCATTCCCTCATTCCATTTGCTTCTTTCAGGAGAATTAGACTGAAGGTGATTTTCTCACAGTTATTAGGAATCAGCGTGGCGCGTTGATGAGCCTCAATCCCATTAATAAATCCTTGTATAAGATTGAAGATGTTATTTGTTTAAATATCCAGGTGTTCTGGCTTGTTTATGACCTTTACAAATCACATTGTGTGTAACTTGGCTCCCAGATCTTCCCAGTGCTGTCCTGCTATCCCTACATCTTAGTCTGTGCTTCTGAAATCATTCGGATGGGCATTACATTTCACCTGGTTTTATTCTGCCATTAGCACTCCTGTGCATCTGGGTGAGAAAAGTACAGGAAATAAAATGAATAGGATCTACTCATGTTCTCACAGCAGCTAACAGCAACACTCCCACTGGTTTCTGTGGGAGCAAGGTCTAGCCCATACATTATACCAAATGCTGCCTAAGCTTAAATAAACCTCCATGAGATAATTGAGATGGGTGACCATAAATCTTTAGGCAACATTTCCTCTTGCAAATGTAGCAATTGCTTCTGAAATTACTCTTTTTATGTGTTTCCCAGACACACACAGGGCTGTGATACTTTGATCTAATTCTGACTGTTGGGTTTAATGTGCGAGTGGCTGAGTGGTGCGGGTGACCTGTGATATACAGGTGGTCAGGCTGGATGATCTGGTGGTCCCTTTTGGCCTTAAACTTTGACTGAATGAAGTAACAAAGTGCCTATTCTTTATCATGTTGTGGCATATGATAAACCTAAAGTTATGCTGAAGCCTTGTTTACCTGCTAGCTACTGTATTAGGGACCGATCCTGTAAGGCGCTGAGCACCCACCACTCATAGTGGCTTTATGGTGCGACCTTTTATATCTGAAAATTAGGCCAGAAAGACTCAGAGGTGCTGATCATCCAAAATTCCCACTGAAATCATCATGACCTCTTCCTTGGGCAGTTACCCGGGGTCTCAACTACTCCAGTCAGGCATTCACCACCAGCCACTGCCCTCCCCATCTGTGGAGTCACCAGGTGTTCCTGATTTGTGTACTGGCATCTCTCTCTGATGTGCTGAGATGCTGGATCAATCACAGAGAAAGCCAGAGGAAAGCTAGAGGGTTAGATCCACAAACGGACTTAGGTGCCTCATTGCCACTTAATGCAACTGAGATGCACTTTATGCCACTCAGATCCTCAAAGCCACCTCTCCGCCACTGCCTACCTCGGCCTAACAATGTAGGCCTCTAAATTGCGATGGTGCCTAAGGCTGCCTCTACACTACACACCACTTTGTGTGGTATGGAAGGGCTGCGTAGTTACACGCCATGCTGGAAAATGCACTGTGTCCCCAGTGCTGTGTGTAGCTACACGTGTCAGTGAAAAGCTCTGGCAGGACAGGAGGGAGCATTTCCCCACTGTATCCCCTCTGCCAGAGCCTTTCCCTGATGCCCGACTCTTTCCCTGCAGCGGGGAAAGGCTCTAGCAGCAGGGAAGCAGCAGGGTGATCTCTAAAAATATTAAAAATAGTATTAAAATATGTACTAAAAATAGCAATGCAGATGGGAAAGCCTGGCTTGGGCTAGTAGAGAGCCATGTAAGGTATATGCTCGGGTTCATACCCACAGCCTTCAGGTGTGTCTGTACTCACCTCACCGTCTACACTGCTACTTAAACCAGCGCTGGGGACTGCCTGGGTACATATTCTACATGTCGCCGGAGGAAGTTTCCATTGGTGGGCATGTGCACCACTGACTTGAGTCCTGATGCTGCTGAGTTGCTTGGTGCCCTGGCTCACACCTAAGCCCTGGTGGGATTCCCTCACCTGCATGGTCCAATCTGGCAGGTGTGTCCCAAGCGTGCTTAGCCCCCACAAAAGATGGTTGGGGGTGATTAGCTCACAACGTTTTGGGGCTTGTGCATGTATGCATGCATAAATATCCACAGAATACTCAACAGGCCAGAGTAGGGCACTCCCCTTGGATATGGGAGAACTGGGTTCAAGACCCTACACCAAAAATTATTTCTACACAGTGGAACAGCTTCAATGAGTAATTGAGAGGGGCCAGAAAGACACCTTCCCCCTTGCTAAGAACACCCAATAGCCTGGTAGTCAGCTACCTCTGCTGGGATATGAGAAATCTCAGTTCAAGGTCCTCCAGCCCTTCCCTTTGATGAATGAGGCTTTGGCCCCACCCCTCTCCTTGTCATTTCCTACTGGTTATCTTAGACAGCTTCCTGCTCAATCTGCAATCTTCTGAGGATCCCTTTCTTAAGCACCTAACTCTCCTTATGTATTGTATTTGGGGTGCCTAGGAATCCTAGGCTGAGGATTCCCCTGGCTGGCAGGGTGCCTAAAATGAGGTATTGCAATGCTTACATCTCTTTGTGGCTCTAGGTCTGTGTGACTGCTTTTAGCACATGAAAGGAATCAAGTCCGCCTCTAGTGTAAAGTTACCAGATGGTAATGCTCCTTATGCTTTCTATCTTGTTGTCAGTTTAGGTTTTCTATAACGTGCTCATCATTCTGGCATTCTAGCATGTGACCTCTTTATTGTGTAACTTCTTCACAGCCCTTAACGCAAGGCCACTGGAAGACTGTGCTTTTAAAGTAAGAAGTTGGATCTACCCTTCAAAGCATCATGCTTGAGGTGTGTGGGAATGCCTGGAAACATACAGTCCAGCACATAGTCCTGGCTGCCTAAATGTTTTTATTTCACTCTCAAATTTAAAAAAAATAATCAAAGGATTTATTGTTCTAGGATTTTGGGATTTCCTGTCCAGGCAGCTTGGCGCAAATAAAAAAAGTGTCCATCAAACAACTCAGGTGAAGGCTCTGTTCAGCCCAGGCACATTATCTGCTTTAATGCTGCTAAGTGATACCCACACAAGACTGTAGCACGGCAGGTCTGCTGTGCAAATCGTGCAACTTTCTGGCTGGGTGGCAGGAAGGTTGTGTTGCCCTCTTAGAGACTGTTCAGGCTGACCCTGAAACATTAGCTCTATTTGCTCCTGGATTCAAGAAAACCCTCAGAAGGAGCTGGGATGGTTGTGGAGATTTGTAGTGATTTGTTTCGATATTGAAGAAAATGGTGTTGGTGAATAGACTTAGTGAGGCTATACTTACACGACAGGGCTTCACTTATTTCCTTTATTAAGGAATCTGTGCTGAAGTGCCGGCTCATCAGAGGGGTTCCAGATTTGTTGTCTGATTAGCAGTGAGAAGCTGGGGGGTGGGTTCCAGGAAAATGTGGGGAATTATTCACTTTTTTATAAAAATGAAGACAAGATTAATCAAATTCATACAGGACACAACAGCAAATGATCCAATACTATCATAACCTATTGCAGAGGTCGGCAACCTTTCAGAAGTGGTGTGCCGAGTCTTCATTTATTCACTCTAATTTAAGGTTTCGCGTGCCAGTTATACATTTTAAAGTTTTTAGAAGGTCTCTTTCTATAAGTCTATAATATATAACTAAACTATTGTTGTATGTAAAGTAAATAAGGGTTTTAAAATGGTTAAGTAGCTTCATTTAAAATTAAATTAAAATGCAGAGCCGCCCCGGACCGGTGGCCAGGACCTGGGCAGTGTGAGTGCCACTGAAAATCAGCTCAAGTGCTGCCTTCAGCACGTGTGCCATAGGTTGCCTACCCCTGATCAATCAAATCTACCCCAAAGAAGGCTTTGGGCACTTGTGGTTCCCTTTCTGCTTCCACCATATCAACCCGTCCCTTGAAGAAGAGTCTGGAGATAGCTGCTAGACTGGGGGTCCATTGGGCTCCTGTAGGAGCTGAGCTACCCCCAGGCTGAGAAGCTGCGCTAGGGAACCCTGAGAGCCACAGGAACGATCAATTATTATTATTGTTGTTGTTGTTGCTGTAGTGCCTAACCGCCTCAGTTAGGGTCAAGCTTCCGTTGCACTGGGCAGACAGTTTCTGCTTTAAAGAGGTTGCCATCTAAATAGGTAAAGGGGGGAGGCAAAGGGTGCAACATACAAGTAAAGTGATCAGTGATCAGGTATATTTTTTAATTTTTGTTTTGATTATATATATCTATAATATCATGCCCTGGGTGGAGTGATGGGGAGATCAGGAAGAGAGGAGTTAATAGGAGCACAAAAGTAAGAAACACGACAGAGATGGGGGGTTGATGGGGGAGGGAGAGAAGAGGGACTATAGAGTGAAAGAAAGAGAAGGGGAGGGTTAGGGGCCTGAGCACACCACATCCCCAGACTGTGTGATGCATGAATGGGAATTTGATGTTTTTTCATCCCCTTGGTGGGTTTTTGTACATAGGGACTAGCCTGGCTCTTGAAGGGGATAGGCAGAACCTATTAACTACAGTCCAGTGTCATTTATGCAGGTACTGGACATCAGTTCAATATAGTGTACAAGGCAGATGGGTAAAGTATTGACTAAGAATACTGGCTAGGGCCCGTTAAATTCATCCAAAATGTTATGAACAAGGCTGATTCCTTATCACACTGCCACAGACCACCACGGGGTGGTGGAAAAACCTGGTTCATGAATTCACCCGGATGGGGCCTTTTTATTGGTTATTTATGGGTATTTGGACAACTGCCGGGTATTCCTGACAATGTCTGTGAATTCCCAAATTGTCACAGATTGTAGCATGAGTGATTACAAGGCCCAAAATTGTCCTGGAAAGGGAAGTATTCCGTATTAATTACGCACTCAAGTGTGGGTTGGCCTGCATGGAGTGCAGGGACAGGGGGAGGCACAACCTGTACTGATTATCCACCTTGCAGTAGCAGTGTGAGAGGGAAGCAGGCTGCACACAGCTGCTATGTCTCCACTTCATGCAGTTGATTGTGAGGGGGAAGAATAGACCAGGGACTGACTCCACTCCCTCCCCTTATTGCGCTGACCAGCATAGCTGCTCCAGTGATCCAGGGAATGGCTATCATGGCAGGCAGAGCCCTGGCACAGCTGATTGCCTCCCAGGCTCATGGCAAAGCCACCACTGAACCCTCTTCTCTTGTTTAAAACGTTTCAGTCATCCAGGAAATGGAAACAACAATGTGTGACCATGGTGACCAGTCACACTACAATGGGAATTGCGAGTGGAACTGCAGTCTGAAAATCATTCATCCAGCCTGTATTCTCAAAACTTACAAATAAAGAACTCATTTAGAGGAAACCAGCATCAGTTCATGAACAATTTGTGACCAGAAAAACAACTAAACACATAACAAATCGGGCAGCAGCTGTTCCCTGAGCAAAGTTATTCTATTATTATTATTATTAATAATCATATTAATACAGTGCCAATAATGTAGCAGGCAATATGCAGACAAATAGGGAAACACTGTCCCCAGAGACTTTATGATTAACAGATTATTTGGTTAGATGAACACCAGCTATTTAACACATTTCTGCTGGAAAATAAAAGTGTTTCTTGATTATTTTTTCCCTATGTTACTGTTTGCCTTTAAAAACAAAACAAAACCAAAAAATCCCCAGAATTGTGACTTTTTGACTTTTTTGATACAACAGGGTCAGGCGTTTCTCGTTTTTGTTACCATGTGACAAATAACTAATCTTTCTGCCGAGACATTACTATTTGGGATATTACATATACTTAGACTGCAAGCTCTTCAAGGCAGCGTCTGTCTTTTTGTTTTGTGTGTACGATTCCCAGCACAGTGGGCTCCTAGCCTATGGCACGGGTTCCCGGAAGCTACGGCAACACAAATAAGAAATAATAATATGAAGGTGGAGTTGATCAGATGCCTTCCAACAAGTAGGTTCCCTTTGTTTGACCCTTTGACCTCACTCCCGTCCCTGTTATCTCGTTAGTTGTCCCCCGGAATTATTTGGTTTCCAGGCCCTGTGGATCCTCCCCTCAGGCGGGGGAGGAGGGTCCTTAAGCGGTGGGTGGGCTCTGCTTTTTAAATCGTTTTTAAATCATGACCCTCTATTAATAACATTTACACATCTTTTTCAGCTGGACAGTCTTAGAATTATTACCCCTTCTTTGGCATTTGCTGTGAGCAGGAGAACAGGGTCTTAAAGCAGGAAGTTGTCAAGTTTGTGTGAGTGGGGTCTTAGAGTGGCACCATTTCATGATCAGTAATAAAGGATTGTTGTAGATATTGATCTAACAGAGGACACAGGGACCCAAACACCTTAATACTGTGGAACCTGCTTAGAGAGGAAGGGAAAGAGTGGAAATTACAGTTGCAGTGAAGTAGAATGCAAGTCCCACATTGTTTCAGTTCAGGATTCATCATAGATTAACCCATCATAGATTTTATAGTGAAATTAGTTTATGAAAAAGAAAAGATTCCTGACATAATAGTTCTGCTTATTCTACCTGGCACACTAGGGGAAATTTTAAAAATAAAGTTTTCCCCACATTAAAATGATAGAAAGAAAGGGCTTTTTGTCTTTCTGCATGCCAAGCACTCCTGAGGTAAGAAGGCTTGGTTAACATAGACATATCAAACCTTTCTGTTTCCGGCCCACTTTGCAATGATCAGGATAAAGTTTTAAATCAGATTAAAACACAGCAGAGAGTCACCTTTCAGAATCATCAGATCCAAAATATCTTAGTAAGGAAGATGCAGAAGAGAGAAGACAGAGTTTAATTTTTTTAAGGGAGGAATTTACAAAGATCAGAGCAATACCAGATTATTTTTTCCCTCCAATTAAATTTCAAGTTGTAGTGGCAGAGAAAAGAAAAACTTATTAATTAGAAAGAAGCACGAAACTTTGAAAAACATTTATAATGGCAGTTTCCTTTGCATCTGTACTGCATACTTGGTTAGATATTCATTAGTACTTAAGCACATGCTTAACTTTAAGTATGTGAATAGTCCCATTAACTTCAGTGGGAGCACTCACATACCTAAAATTAAGCACATAGATAAGAACATTGCTGGATTAGGTCAGAGAGCTCAGCAACTTGCAGGAGTGAGCCACTTGCATCACCTGTTTCTAATTTATTTTCCTGTATTTTTTAGATTTATCACTCCTTTAATAACTGGGGATTTTTTACTAGAAGCAACTCTCATTGTTCTTGTTATTTCAGCAGTGATAACTACAGTTTTGGGCAGTGAAAGTTTTAATTGTGTGTGTCTATCTTAATGGTTTTTTATAGTCTTTTTGGTACAATCTATCTGTCTAGCTGATTAAATCTTCACCAGTCTTTTGAAGTTCACAACTTTTAAAAAAAGGTGCTGTTTAGAAATCTTGAAACAGACGGAAATTTTTCCCTGTCTTTAATCAGAGTCACTTTGCATCTTCACCTCTCCCATTTATACAATAGATTTGTTTCTGTGACAGCCAGGGCTTCCCAGAAGACAAGCGTCAGGGTGAAATTTTCTCTCAAAAAGAGTAATTCTATAACTCCCCAGTGTTAAACAGAAGATTAAAAAAAAAAAACAAAAAAAACCCCCAAACCCAACAATACATTGAAAGACACATTGAAAACATTTGCCTAAGATTGTCACTTTGCTAAACTGAAGCAGAGCTGGAGAAATTCCTGAAGCATTTACATCTAATGAGCAAGGCGTGGGCCAAGCAGAATGGAAAGAAGTTTTAATGTTGAATAACTCAGGAGCAACTGCAAAACAGCCATGAGGAGAAGAAAAGCTGGTGCTTTTAGCAAAAGACAATAATAGTCTAGTAAAAGCCAAACCAAGCAATCTGGGGTTGTATCCTACCATTAGTCCAAAAGGGACACTGTCAACATGATTTTTTTTGACACTGCCTACTTTCAGAATCATCCAATTTCTTATATTACGGGCTGATTTAAAAAAAAACTGCCTTAAACATTTTTGATTAGAGCTTTTCTGCTCCTCTGTTCATACTTATCAAGGTGATTTCAGTTAGTCAGTTTCCCCATTTTGATAGCTAAGGTCTCAAACCTGCAAACGCTTAAGCATGTGCTTCACTTTGCAACCATGGGCAATCTCACTGACATCACTCATGGTAGTAAAGGTAACCATACTCAGAATGGTTGCAGGATCAGGGGCAGCTGTACAAGGGAAATTGAAACTGCCTATGCACAAAGTGCTGCCAGTGGCACAAATTAACCATATGGAGAACACAGAGTAAAATATTGTCCTCTCATTCCCCGATCACAGGAATCTTGGATGTTATTAGTAACTACGGCAGATACACAAATTTCAGAGAGACGTATGATTTTTCATGTCAAGTATGTCCTTTTAAACAGAACTGCTCATTGTAATTAAGGGATGATTTGGCTTGATACATATTAGAACTGAGAGGGTGGGGGACAAAATCTGATTCTTTTAAAAAAATTATTTTCTTTTTAATATAAAACTGTTGATCTGTTTGGTTGCTCTCCATTGGACTCTAGTGAGGAAGAAGCCTTGTTTTTATTTCACCTGCCTTATGATGTCTCTTGGTACATTTAGCATTTCTGATTACGGAGCTCAGGACGGTTTCATTCAGAAATATTGATGTTATTATTGCATCCCCATTATGGTGACACCAGATGCCACAATAGAAAATAAAATCAAGCCACAACTCCTCTGAGTTCTTATTCACGTGACTAGTCCTGCTAACGTCACTGGGTAATGGCTTGGCTAAAATGTATATAAGTAGAGACTTATGCTCCTAAGCGACTATGTCACTTTTGAAAATGAGACTTTGGTTTCTAAGTCACTTAGTTGTTTTTGAAAATTTGATCTGCTGCCTAGGCCAAGCTTGAAAGGGTTATGTTGGCGTGTGCTAACTAACGTGTTAAAAGTCCAGCCTAGATAAGGCATACTGCTTTTGGCACATGCTAAACTGGTTGAGTTAAAGCTTAGGGAGCCCCGGCCCTGACATCATACCTTAAATCCTATTGACAAGGCAAGTGACGGTAACACGATCAGGCCCAAAATAATGAAGTCAGAATAATTTTGGGATTGAAAAGGATTTGGTGAAAAGTTTGTTTCCTCTCTAAAATATCTATCTGAGATACAGGCTAAAAAGAAGAGAAGACGTCTGCTGTCCCCCTGCTTTTTGGATTTTGATTGCAGAGAATGTGCAATGGAGACAAGCAATTATTGTTTCCAGCTCCCAGCCCTCGTTTCCCGCACAATCGGGCTGCTCTTTTATTCTGAGCGCCATTTGCACAGCACAGGGGGAGATGTCAGCAGTTTGATCTTTAACACATGTGGGGAAAACAACTGGAGAGTAGCACATTTGGAAGGTTGTAGCAACATTTTACACTCCGAGGTCTCCATGTTGCAGTCCTACCACTCCTCGAACTCTGATTGACTTCAGTGCATTTTGGTAATTGGAAAAATTGTGGTGCAGAGAGGCAAACTCCCCTAGTTTTACACCCAAGTTTTCAAAGGGGCCTCAACCCTTTTTTATGATAGAGGTTCAGTGTGAGCTCACTACAGTGCCTTGGGAAAGTTTCTGCTCCATGCTAGTGAAGGTTATTTTAACACGGCTTTTGTATTTTATATAATTTGCTTTATAATTTAAGGTGGTATTTCCCAAACTTTTGGAAGCTGAGCCCCAGTCCAGGAAAATGAAACCAATCGTCCCTACCCCTGCCGCCCTGGAATGTGTTGTTAAAGGCTTACTCATGTTAATTTATATACCTTCTGTGCCCCCTCACTCCGTTAGTCCTTCCTCTCTCTCCTCCCTCAGGAGGATGCCCTCCATATCTTGGGGAACACTGGTGTAGATCTTTATAATATCGCACTTCCTCTCCTTTCTTACAATATGTGATGAGCAGTGAAATAGTTAATGCGGACATATAACATATCATCAGCATCTGAGTGAGCACCCACCAAAATGATCAGTGCCATTCACAACTCAGAGCTACTGTTTCAGGCTCTCTACAAACTCAGGCAGATGTCTGTGCATTGGTTACCCTTGTGTCAGACTTTGAAGGTTCTCTTTGCAACCATAACTGCTAGAGATTGACTTTTTCTTTAAATGAGAAGTGAAATGTTGAAGAGCAATTGAGAAGTGTATCTATGCTTCCTAGCTACCCTTTATAATCCCCATCCAGGAGTTTATGCTGTACACTTTGGGAAACATTATTTTAAGTGATACAGCACTTCCTAATGGTTAGAGCAGGGGACTTGGATTCAGGAGACCTGAGTTCTGTTTCAGGTTTTGCTACTTACTTGCTGTGTGACATTAAGCAAGTCATTTAGCCCCAGATTTTCAAGGGTTTACTAGTTTTGTGTGACTCAGTGTTTGGGTTCCCAAACTTTACACAAAATTCTTTGTGCCTCAGTTTTCCCACCTGTAAAATGGGAGATAATACAAAATTCACCCCCAGTAGAAAATGTTTTGAGATCCTAAAATAAAAGGAACTATATAAATACAAAGTATTATTATTAATCATAGTTTTTAAAAGTAAAAATATTTTAAGATTAAAACAAATCCATTAAAATAGTGTTAAAATACCTGTGTGGTTTTATTTTTCACTATGATTATTTTGACCAAGATATGCCTCATTGTACATGTAAGTGAGATATTTAACTGTAACAATATCTTCTCTTAAGACCAATTTAAATCCTGTACGAAGGGTTCAATTTCATCCATTGGCCCTTGTGTGGAGCTTCAGGTATTAATTTTACCCAGAGTACAGATAGCTACTTCAGGCTTCCAACATTGCCTAAGCTCCTTCGGCTCACCATATGCTCACCATCTCTGTGTCCCTGACCTAGCTTTGGGGCTTGTACCTATGTCAGTGGAAGTAATAAAATCTGAGGCTAAAATAACAGCAGCAGCAAAGATGTGCCATTAAAATAACAGCACCACCACCACCACTCAGTGGACAAAGAAGCATGAGGTAATATGTATAGGCCTGAGCCTGTGTTCCTTGCATACCCTGGGAGTCTTGCGGGTACAAAGAATGCAGGATCTGGATCTAGTTTGTATATTAATAGATTTCTCCCATTCTCCCTCTTGCAAAGGCCAGGGAACAACAGAAATAAATACAAGAGAACAAAAACGATGACATATACAGGCAATGAATTAAAATGTAAATGGAACCAAAACAATGAATAATATTAATGTTTATTTTTAGCAACTTATTATTAATACGGTTGTGAGGACTTTGAGCCCAGTTCTGCTCTCACTGTAAGCAATGGGCCATTGATGTCAATGGAAGCAGGACTGGGTCCTTGTACTGTATAGTGTCTCAACTCATCTGTGGTGTGATGAATTCATATGATTGCATCCACCAGCACTGCCTCCTGGAACATTTTAGTGCATTTGGTTAATACATCTTCAGAGCCAGCATGATGCTGACGTGACGATGAGACTGAGGTGATTAATGCAGCATAGATGCCTAGATAGGGAAGCAATGATATTTTCCACACATTTTCAGAGCTGAGTTGGGGTTTTTTTGGAGTATTTGATGGGATTTTTGTAAAACCATCAGTTTATGCTCTGAATCCCCCAACCACCCAACATTGTCTGTGCTACAGGAAAAGGTACCTTTGCAAACATAAAGAACATAAAGGCTTTTAAAATTACATGCAGATCTGTCTAACTAGGCTACCTAGATGTGGGGAATTGATTTAAACACAGTAAAAATAAATAAATAAAAAGGCTAAAAGTACAAGACTGAAGGTGACTTTGGACGTGGCTTCAAATTCTTAGTGCAGAGGGCAGCTTTCGCTGCTGTGAGTGTTCGTGTTTAGTCATGTGGGTCTGGTTACCATTTTAAACACTACAGCTTAAGTGTTTGCAGGATGGGACCATTGTCTGTCTACTAAAAGAAAAAATCTCCTAATAATTTGGAGCTTCTGCTTTTGGGGAGTTGGTTACTGTGAGTCAAAGAGCGGCTGGTACCAGCTAAAATTCTTTCCCCCTCCCTGTTGCTCTACCTCCAACAATAAAATCAATGGCACTTTCACCAACTTTCATCAGAAAATCCAGTGAGTTTTGTGCTGCTATAGTAGGGGTGGCCTGAGCTCAAATAGACTTTATGCAAACCACCGCTAACTGCAGCCTGGCTGCCCACTACAAGAAACTCCTCTCTGTTTTGTGTAACTGCCTCTGGAGTTTCGGGTGCGTGCCAAGGTTCTGGGCTTTACTGCTCTACCTCCCCATATCCATGGGCCGGATCCAAAAAATCTTTACTCACATAAATGGTGCCAGTGGGGCTACTTGTTAGTAAGCAGTAAAGTAGCAGGAGCTAGAGGATCAACAGCTACACTCTTTAAAATGCTTCCAGATTTCTTCAGCCTCATATCAAGGAAGAAGGACACAGAAAAATGGTTGGTCCAGCCTTGCAAGCACTACCAGGTGTAGCACTTGCTACAGTGAGTATCCAAATGAAGTAAGTTTGCAGGACTAGGATTCTTAAGACATGGGCCTTTCTGTACTAAAATTACTAACAGCAATTAATATCTGTCATTTCATAACTACAATAATGCTAACATTGTTATTTATAAAGTGGCCACCCACTGAATTGTTGGGAGTACTGCAATAATACAATAAAAAACCAATTAAAATATCATGAAATAATTCATATAAAAACAAAATCAAATAACAAAGAGCAACACGACGTGGCAGCATGAAAAAGGACATTGAGTAAACATTTTCATAATGAATGGTAATTGGAATAGCAGCTACATATGAAGACTTATTTCCTGTTACTTTGGGTTTGTTTTCTGCATTACCGCAGGTACCTAGGCCAGGGACAGTTAGCAATAACATCATTTTTATTAATAAAATATCATTAATAAAATGCAGTATCAGATGAAGGTGTAAATGAATTATAGAGGCAAGCTCTTAGTGTGAGAGACTATAAAGGGTTTTTCTTTCAAAACGACTGCATGCTGTATTGGCTTCAATTATATTCAGATGTGCAAGATACTTTACAAGAATGCCTGGAAATGTGAGAAAAAGAGAGAGAGAGAGAGAGAGAGAGAGATGGGGATTCTAAAGAGCTCTGAAAGATAAGAGCCCAATTAATTATTAATAGGCACACAGAATATATACATATCCAAAAGTAATGATAACAAAACCCAATCTGTCTTACAACAGTCATAAGAATAAAGAGGGACATAGTAGTATAGCATTTATATTTATGCCAAGGGTGATTTATACCAGCTGAGGATCTGACGGATTTTCTAAAAAGTTACCAAAAAAAAGGCCTGTCATTTACAGGTGTCATATGTTCACCCGCCTGAGCTTGTCTGTGTCTTATGCACTATTCTATTTGTGTTTTAAGGGAATATTTGAATGGACAAGAACTTTATTTTACAATTAAAAAAGAATCTAACAAAAAAGTGGATCATGCATGCTGTCCCTTGAAACCCTCTCAGCATGGAAACAGCCTTCCATTTTTGAGCACGCAGAATAACATGACAGTCAGATCTCCTTCCTAGGCCCCTTCTCTTGTGCAACAGCTTGTCTCATTTTAAATCTGAATCCTTCTAATAGCAGGCACTGTCCATGCACTTTACAAAGGAGGGTAATTACCCTTATCTGTATTTTACAGAGTGGGAACCTGTGGCACAGAAAGGAGAAATGACTTGGCCAAGGTCACACATGGATGCCCCACTCCTGCATTTTGTTTCACACAGGCAGACCCAAGACCTGTGAAAATTCTGCTGACTTCAGTGAGGCCAGGTCTACATTATAAACTTATATCAGGATGACTACTTTACACAGAGGTGTGAAAAATCCATCCCCCTGAGCGATGTAGTTATTCCAACCTAATCCCCAGCATAGATAGCGCTATGTTGACAGGAGGGCTTCTCCCATTGACATAACTACTGCCTCTCGTGGAGATGGATTAACTATCCTGACAGGAAAAGCTCCTCCATCGACATAGTACCATCTTCACTGAAGTGCTACACCAGCACGACTGCAGTGTTTTAAGTGTAGACATGCTCTGAGTCTCTGAACAGATTCAGGGGTCCATCCATAGTCATCAGAGTGCTGGATCAGAGCTAGAATTAGTGGCAGAAAGAGGTTTAAAATCCCAGTTTCCCGACTGCCAGACCAGTGAGCATGCAGTCTCTCTGGAGACTGAGCTCTGAGAGATGACAGAACTAAATGGGACCGGTTTCTGTAACCATCACTCCCTGCAAACAGCTCATTACAGCTACAGATGCAAATTCCATCCAAAACCAGACATGTTTACATGAACAGCAAAAGGAAGCAGCAGGGAACAATTCCATTCCCATTACAGAAGCCAAAGGAGAGTCTGTTCCCTAATGCACTCAGGCAGTGTCACAATCCATTCTCCTGAAACCACTGCCACCTGGGGGGAAAGGAGGATAAACAAGGGGTGCTTAGTGCTCCTCTCCTGCTTTTATCCTCAGCCATTTTCAGTCTGAGTCTATAAATTGCATGCATATTTTCATCTTTCCTTCGGAAGTAATTTGGGGTGTAATCCACTTATTGTTGCTTCTTCTGTTTAGCCTCTGGGGGTGCTATTTTTGTAGCCGGAGCAAATATCGCCTTTCGAGGCCTGCTGCATTTGGAAATGTTCTTAGAATATTGTCCTTTCCACTTTGGACACAGACCGTGGATATGTCCTTGCAAACAGACAGAGTGGGGACACCTGAAACAAGCGCTGCATTGAGCGGGAAGTGGAAGGAAACATGCAGAGGAAAAACAATATTTTACTTGTATTTGGTTTTAGAGGAAAATAAGTGCCAGGTGGCATTGCCTTTGCCACTTTGTTTGGTAGTTATTCTATGGGTGTGACTACACTGCAACCCCCTCGACTCCTGCAGCAGCAGGTCTCAGAGCCTGGGTCTACAGTCTCGGGCCCATGCTATGGAGCTAAAAGTAGCAGTGTAGCCATTCCTGCTCAGGCTGGATCTCAGACTCTGAAACCCAGCGAGGGGAGTGGGTCTGAGAGCCCGAGCTCCACCTCAAGTAGGCATGTCTACACTGCTAATGTTAGTACCCTAGCAGGAGCCTACGTCTGTAGACCTGGACTCTGACCTCTGCTGCTGCAGAGGTTGATTTTTTTTGCAGTGTAGCCATACCCTATGTGATCGCAAATTTTAATAATGTCCAGCACCAAGTGTCAGCTCTATGGGTGAGTCTGTAATACTGGCTCTACACCAAAATACAGGAGGAAAGATTCAGCAAAGCAGGACAAAATGGCAGGTGATGAACTAGAGAGGGGGAGGAGAATGAGACTTGCCTTTTCCCTCCTGAGAGTTTTATGAGTTTGTAGCCTTCTTTCTGCACACGGAGGAGAAACAGCTGATTCTGACGAATCTTGCAGTCACAGGAGACCGCAGGATTCTCAAGAGTTCACAGATGGGCAAATATTTTTGCTACGGATAAAAATGATATGGGGGTTAAGGGGTTAAGAAATACAAGGAAAAGGGGACACGGAGAGGCAAGAGCGGGAAGGGGGAGAATAGATTGTTTTGCTGATGAGATCAACTAAATGATGTTGAGGCACTCCCTTGAGAAAGTCTTTCTAAGGAGTTTGTCCTTCTTTAAGTGTGAATTATGTGTCACACCAGGGTAAATCTGGAATAACTGCATTGAATTCAGTGGAATTACTCCTGATTTACACCAAGGAAACTCAGTTCAGAATTTGGCCCACAGACTGCATGGCGTTATTCTAGCTTTACATTATTGTAATTCAGAGCAGAATCTATCCCATAATCTGCCTGATTCTCCTCTTGTTTACACTAGTGTAAATCAGAAGCCAAAGAGAGAGGATAATTCTGCAGCCTGTACGGGCTTTGTTCTTTACTGGAGCCATGTCTGGGTTCTGGACCTGATTTACAAAGGATAGGCCCATAGCTAGACTATGAAGGGCCCAAGATGCTCTTTGATGACAGAAATCCCAGAGCAGTGCTTTCCATCCACTCGCCTACACATCAACACTTCAGGCTTTTGGGCTCCCCTTTTCAGTTTAATGGTGAGTTTCCATGCTAGGCCCCAGTGCACTGGTGCTGCCCCATCCCATTCCATTGTGCATGCTCTAAGCCATGTTAAAATCCTTGCAAACCAATCAGTTTGCAGTTCAGACACTATTGCCTGTGAGAGTGGGCACAGTTGATTTGGAGGCAGTGGCCACTGGTGGGTACAGGTGAAGTTGAGGTGACTGGGAGCCATTCTCCTAAAAGTCCTGCAGGACCAGGCAACCCATCACTAGTTACCCTGTAGGATAGTCCACACAATGAACAAGATGTAGCTCATAGAGGCAGGATCTGTTCAGATCATTCAAAGGTCCCAACCTAAAATGCTCCCTCTGGATCTGAATGGCGCTATGCTCAGATCAAATGGAAACTCAGCATGTAGCATGCCCATCTTAAAGATGAGAGTGTCTGTGATCAGTTCAATGTCATACCAGTGAGAGGTGGCCTTCATGGTCCTGGTAGTTTGACAATGCAGAAAGACTAGGGGTGTCCCCAAAGTATCAGCTCCCTTTGCAAGTCAAGGCAAGGAAGGCACCCTGCCTAGCTAGAGAAAGATTGATTTCTGGTGCACAGACGGGGGAAATGCTGCTTACTATTAAGTTTCTTGAAGCCGTGAGCAGTTGCAAAGGCAAGTTTGAAAGCAGGATACACTTGACAAGGACATCCAGGGCTTAGAAGAGATTTAAAAGGTTTTAAAGAGGAAATCAGATATGATCAAGAGAGTTTGAAGATGGTAATTTAACAGGGAAACGACATATTCCTAGAGGGGGGATGCTTCTTTGTGTATTGATTTTTCTCTGATTCAACTGAAAATATGCAGGAGGATATTAAAACCAGAGCTTCTGGGGTATGGTTTGGATGAAATCAGAAAGAGGGAGAATGTGGCAAATTTGCCCACACTTGAAAAGTCACGTCAGGGCCATAAACATTGCAAGATGCAAGGCTGCCAAATGCAAAGGCGGAGAAATATCCTTCTCCCTTCAATTGGCTCATTCCATATGAAGCCACAGTGCAAGCTAGAGCAGCAAGGACTCTGGAAGGCAAAGAGAAATCACAAAGCAGCCAAATACAGGGCCTAATGCAAGAGCAAAAATCTCCTGTACCTCTTTGCATGTAACCTACCAAAGCTTTACAGCAAGTGTATTGAGTTAGTAGACTGAAGGGACCAGATTATCATCTTAGTTACACTGGTGTAAATCAACTGAGTTACTCCAGATCTACACCACTGCAAAAAAGATCAGAATCTGGGCCTACGCCTTCAGAAGGAAAAGGGAGCTTGCTCTACATCTGACATTTTCTTCAGCTTTGTAAAAGTCATTGATCATAGCGTTTTGCAGGTACACTTCCCAGTAAGTAAAACCAAAAATCTGGCTTGGTTTCTTTGTATGTGTTATTTTCTCTTTCCATTTCCTGCACTCTTCCTTTTTCCTGCCTTCTGCTATGAGTCTCACCTTTCCTTTGTCTTTTTCAAGCTATTTTCTCTTCACTCTCAGTTTTCCAGACAGTGTAATAACTGAGCACTCTCCTTCCGTCTCTTCCCCTTTCATCTCCTCTCTCTTTTGGGACTATGGAGTGGGGAGGGAACAAGGCCTCCCAAATCCAAGGACTTGGGGGAGTCCTGGGGAAGGGCACCCCTAGCTTCCTGGAGTCAGGAGCCATTTGCCTCTGTTTGGCTCCAGTGGCCCCATTTCCCCCTCAGGGATCCAGAAGAATTCATGCTGCCATTAATTGGTATCCCTGGCGGCCAGGGCTGCTTCTAGGGTGGGCAAGCGCTCTGGGAGCCATCTTCCAAGGGCTGCCACATGCACTGCTTGGCCACTTGATTTATTTAGTTGCTCTACTGATCAGCCAGACTTTTTTGCTGTTGTTGTTGGTTTGGTTTGGTTTTTTGCCTGGCTGCTCCGGAGGGTCGCCAAGACTTTTTTCTGTTCTGGCTGGCAAAATTCCTAGAGCTGTTCCTGCTTGAGGCTGCTCAGTAGCAATTGTGGAAGGGGCCCAGCTGTAGTTGATAGAGCTGTGAGTTGCGTTAACTGCCCCCTGGATTTCTGTGTTTATGCTGGGTCTGCAGCGGGTGTGTGTGTGTGAAGCTGAAGCATGGTAAGGTCCTTGCTCTGTGCCTCAAATGACCCAGAGACCCTTCTTCAGAGAGTCCCATTAGAGAGAAATGTGCAGCTACTGGGAGTGATGCAGATGTGGTATCTACCTTCTGTGCAGACCAGGAATGTGCACTTGCAGAGGAGTAGCTCCAGGACATAGTAAATGATGTTGGAATTGCAGACATGTTGTGTTAGCCTAAATCTTGATATTATCACCAAACACCTGTACAGTCCTCCAAGGGTATTTCTCTGATTCCAAAGCAGGAGCTTCTTTGCTTCAAAGCTTATGTTTAAAGTAAGTGATGGCAACATGAACAGTACAACCAAAGAGTCAAACGGAAAGCTCACAAGGTCCCAGACTATTTCTTCAGGCGCTCTACAGCTTAACTTTCCTTGACAGGCATTTCCTCCAACCCATCTACCCACCTGCAACTGAAAGTTAATAGATTTAAGTGAAACAGCCTAAATTGAAAAAATTCCCAGACAGAATTTCATATGTATCAATTTGAAATAATTCACAAAAACAACAGAGCAATAACTACTGCTTATTTCCCCCATTTTACCTTTCTTTGGCATTATGCAAATAATCAAGTATAATTGACAGTTTTCTATTCCCATCGATAGGTGGCACTAGCAATTTCTATATTTCAATTAGCAAAATGGGTAGCACTAGCAGTTTCTGTGCTTGTTGCTCTCAGAACTAAGGGAATACATTATGTTTGAACTTCATAATTCTTATATTTAATTTAGAAATTATTTCCTTCTAATTTTCCATGGGGCACATTTTGTCTTGATTAACTCACCATGCAACACCACTGAAATCAATGGGAATGCCCAGAGCCAATCATTTACTGAGCTACATTCCTATTGCATTCAGGGAACGTCAGAGAAGCCCTCCTATAGGTAATGTAATTCATGTACATTCCCATGATTGCAGCTAATGCAAACTCTAACATCATAGGTCATGTTTTGCCTCCATTGCACTTGCAGAACTGTATTGAAATGACTGATTGTAACTGGAAGCTCAGTAAGTTCACATTTTTTTGGAGTGGCATTTTAAACATTGTGCCAAAAAATACTTTTAATCCAAAGAGATTCTTCATTTAATAAAAATATTGGCGCAAGTAGTGAAACTGCAGTGTTATATTATTAAGTCATGTTATATTATTAAGTGTTATATTATTAAGTATCCATGTAGTAGACCTATGGTATCAGTGGATGGGCTGGGAACAACCTTTTGGCCAGGTACTATTCTCAATTACTCTGGTATAAATCCATTAGGTTCTATCTACATTCTTCACTCATGTTCATAGAGTTATAGATTCATAGAGTATAAGCCCAGAAGGGGTCATTAGATCATCTAATCTGACCTCCTGGATACCACAGGACATTACATTTCACCCAGTTACCACTGTATTGAGCCCAATAACTTGTATTTGACTAAAGCATCTATTCCAGAAAGGATCCAGTCTTGAATTAAAGACATCAAGAGATGGAGAATCTACCACTTCTCTTGGCAGTTTGTTCCAGTGGTTAATCACCTTCACTGTTATACATTTATGCCTAACTTCTAATTTGAATTTGTCTGGTTTCAGCTTCCAGCCATTGGTTCTTGTTATGCTTTTCTCCGCGAGCTTGAAGAGCCTTTTAGTTAATGGTATGTTCTCCCCCTGAAGGTGCTTATACAGCTGTATGCAAATATGAATTAGTCATTATATGTACAGATTCCTACATGAACTGGGCCAGAGAAAGTGAAATGGCTTTATAGCCCACACACTGTCCTGGGAAATCCAGGTTCCAGCCCCAGCTCCACTGGATATTTAAGTATTTCATACAAAGTGAAAATACAAATTGAAGTGCCCAAGTTAGCCTGGGGACTTCAGTTCAGGCCTCCTATCTCCCAGATAAGTGCTCAAACCACATAAGGAGTGAGTGGGGGTGGGGGCAACACCTCTTTGTTTTTTGTGAGGAAGGGCTGACCTGGCTTAGATAATTCTGGGAGAGGGTTTGCAGCTGTGAATCCCAGGCAGAGTGCCTGATGCCTCCCTCCAGCCCAGAGTTAGGAGAATAAATCCCCTTGAGGGAATGGGGCTTAGGCTCCCGACCCTGGCATTTCCTACTGGCTAGCTTCAGTAGCTTCCCGTTCTGCTTGCTGACTTCTGTGATTCCATTTAGGCCCCTGACTCTCGCCATACATTGTATAGGGACCCTACGAGCCTAACTCAGGGCTCAGGATTCCACTGGGCAGCAGGGCACCAAGGGCTAGAGACATAAAATGACTTGAGCACCTAAATGTCACTTTAGATGCCTAAATCCCAGATTCACCAAACCTCACTCAGCTGCCATGGAACCCTGTTGATGTCTAAACTCAATCAGCATGTACATTTTTGCAGCAAAATTCCCTCAGTGCCTATGTTTCTGCCTCTGCACCTACGCAGTGCAGCTCCCACACCAGGCGCCCAAATGCCTAACTCCCTGAGGGGTGGATCTTAGGACACATCCCTCTCCTTGCCAGCTCCTATTGGCTAGTTTAGACAAGGAGTCAGCTATCATGCTGGCTTTTGTGAATCTCGTTTACAGGTGCCTGTCTTTCTCCACTCACTGCACAGGGCTGTTAGGTGCCTAACTTCGGCTTTGTAAATCCCAGTGATTTTTCCAGGATCCTAAAAGTGAGGCTTTGGGATGCTGAGTGTCACCATGCCTAAGTTGTGAATCTAGTCCCTACCGTCAGGCGGCGCAGGGCTGAGTCCCTTTTGTGGATCTAGCTCTTAAAGGTCAAATTTTTAGCAGTAATTTTTTAAACTTGCAATGTTCAGAGTTTCTTGCACCAGCGAGGTATGTTTATTGTTGCCTTGCTGTGGAGGATCTAATGCTTGTAAATTCCCAGGTGCTATTTAATCTTGACTAATGCAACCTCACCCCTTCTGGCTTTCGCTAATGTATCCCTGGTCCATTCAAGTCCATTCAAAACGCTGCTTCCAAAATCACCTTCCTAGCTCTTTGTTTCAGTTGTGTCATCCCCCTCTTCAGGTCCCTCCATGGGTTCCCCCTTTTTCTCTGCATCAAACTCAAACTGAACTGTGGAGGTTGACTGAATTACTTGTCACTGAATCCTATTTAATGTGAGTGTAATTTATCAATGTCTGCCCTCAGCTACACCTGTGCAACCCCAAAGAAGTCAATCGGTGGCACTGGTATGAGGACAGACAGTGGCCTTCAAATTGTCAATTGTTTTCTTGTGGTTCTTTTTTTTTCTAGATAGCATATCTATGACAATGCCCATATTAATAGAAGCAGCAGTCACACCTGCTAGCAGGAAACTCTGGTGCATGCTAATAGTCAGCTTTAACACTAGTACTGCAGCTGCTAAGACAGCGTGTAAGCTCTTGGCCTCACCATCATTCACACATGCACATGGCTGTCACTTTTTGCTCCTCTGCCTGTGCACCTGTGCCACAGTGTTGGTGTTTACAGCATAACACACAGGGTAAGTCAGGTGATTTCTGGGGCTTTTGCACCTGTGAGTTTGAATTTTGTTCAGTGAAAGCAAAATTTGGGGAGAAGGGATAGAGATTGTTCCCTTCCCGTCTCCAGTCAAATACAGCTGAGGAAGAAGGGTGCCCCCCCTACAGCCACACACACTTGAAGGAACAGGAGAGAGGAATCAGAGGGGTAGCTGTGTTAATCTGTATCAGTAAAAACAATGAGGAGTCCTTGTGGCACCTTAGAGACTAACAAATTTATTTGGGCATAAGCTTTCATGGGCTAGAACCCACTTCATCAGATGCATGGAGTGGAAAATACAGTAAGCAGGTATAAATATACAGCACATGAAAAGATGGGAGCTGTCTTACCAAGTGTGGGGTCAGTGCTAATGAGACCAATTCAATTAGGGTGGATGTGGCCCATTCCCAGCAGTTGACAAAAAGGTGTGAGTATCAACAGAGGGAAAATGACTTTATGTAGTTACCCAGACACTCCCAATCTTTATTCAGGCCTAATTGGATGGTGTCCAATTTGCAAATTAATTCCAGTTCTGCAGTTTCTCGTTGAAGTCTGTTTTTGATGTTTTTTTTGTTGAAGAATGGCCACTTTTAAGTCTGTTATTGAGTGTCCAGGGAGATTGAAGTGCTCTCCTACTGGTTTTTGAATGTTACAATTCTTAATGTCTGATTTGTGTCCATTTATTCTTTTGTTTAGAGACTGTCCGGTTTGGCCAATGTACATGGCAGAGGGGCATTGCTGGCACATGATGGCATATATCACATTGGTAGATGTGCAGGTAAACGAGCCCTTGATAGTGTGGCTGATGTGGTTGGTCCTATTGAATAGATATGCCGACAGAGTTGGTAACAGGGTTGGTTGCAGGGGTTGGTTCCTGGGTTAATGTTTCTGTTGTGTGGTGTGTAGTTGCTGGTGAGTATTTGCTTCAGGTTGGGGGGCTGTCTGTAAGCGAGGACTGGCCTGTCTCCCAAGGTCTGTGAGAGTGAGGGATCCTCCTTCAAGATAAGTCGTAGATCCTTGATGATGCGCTGGAGAGGTTTTAGTTAGGGGCTGAAGGTGACAGCTAGTGGCGTTCTGTTACTTTCTTTGTTGGGCCTGTCCTGTAGTAGGTGACTTCTGGGTACTCTTCTGGCTCTATCAATCTGTTTCTTCACTTCCCCAGGTGGGTATTGTAGTTTTAAGAATGCCTGATAGAGATCCTGTAGAAGTTTGTCTCTGTCTGATGGATTGGAGCAAATGCGGTTGTATCTTAGGGCTTGGCTATAGACAGTGGATTGTGTGATGTGGTCTGGATGAAAGCTGGAGGCATGTAGGTAAGTATAGTGGTCAGTAGGTTTCTGGTATAGGGTGGTGTTTATGTGACTATTGTTCATTTGTACTGTAGTGTCCAGGAAGTGGACCTCTTGTGTGGACTGGTCCAGGCTGAGGTTGATGGTAGGGTGGAAATTGTTGAAATCCTGGTGACATTCCTCAAGGGCCTCCTTCCCATGGGTTCAGATGATGAAGATGTTATCAATGTAACACAAGTAGAGGAGGGGCGCTAGGGGACGAGAGCTGAGGAAGCGCTGTTCTAAGTCAGTCATAAAAATGTTGTCAGACTGTGGCGCCATGCGGGTACCCATAGCAGTGCCAGTGACTTGAAGTCACTCCATTGCTACATAGTTAGAAGAAAGGGGAGAGAATTTCGCCTTGCAGCCACATAAAATTAGGGGATGACAATTCAGGTCTGGTCACCCCATCTCAGAAAGTATTCAGCAGAAATGGAAGCAAACAACATGATTACAATGATTACAGATGTGCAAAAGCCTCCATACGAGGAGAGACTGAAACTGTTAGGACTGTTCAATTTAGAGAGAAGGTGAATAAGAGGGGAATACAGAACAATGGTTGGGATAGAGGAGGTGAATCAGGTGCTTCTATTTACAGTTTCTCATAACACAAGAACAAAGGGGCTTCCAAGGAAACTGAAAAACAGTAAATGTAAAATGAAATACTTTTTCATACAACTCATAATGCCAAGCAGAGTTGGGCTGAGGTCTCTAGGCACTTCCACAATGGCACCATTACTAGACAACCCCAGAGAGGTGAAATGACTTGCCCAACACCAGCTGGTTGCCGGCAGATCTGTGGGGAAAGGGATGAAGTGTCTTACACCACCATTCCTGGGGTTTGAGGCTAGGAAGACACATGCACAGAAGGTGTGGGAGTGCACAAGCCCATGGTAGCAGCTGCAGGATCATCATCACAGATAGCCACTGGGTAAGCGTGGGAGTTCTCTGCCATCAGCAGTGAAAAGATAATGTCTGAAGGGTTGAATTTTGAATATTGTTTTCAAAACTTTGAAAATAGCTTCTTTCCATTTGGAGTGGTTTGAATTGCAGGCACCCTGCTGCATGTTATGTCATGCTATATGGGTGTCTGAATAGGAAGCATCGTGGTCTCTACTGGGAATTATAAGTGGAGCTGGAAACAACCCCTATATTTAAGACTGCCTAACACTTTCCATTACAAGCCCCTGTTTTCAGTTGTTTACAACTTGGACAAACTTTTACTGTTTGGGTTGAAACTTTCCATGATTGCTCATTGCCTAGGGCTGATTTTCTTGTCTTTATTTTTCTCTCTCCCTGCCTCCTCCTTCCTTTAAAAAAAAAGTTTTAGCAAAAATGGCTTAGCTGTTCTGAGAATGAGTTTAGGGAAAAATAAGCAGCTTTGCCTATATTAAGTCCCTCCCCCCCAGTGGCTTCTATTCAGATCTCTAACATCTCTAAGGTTCAGAGCAGGAATCTGAAATTTGCCGGGAAGATGCTTTTGTTCCAATGAAAATCCACCCATTTTTGACTCAGTGAGAAGCCTCTGAAAGTTGCCATGCTCAGTAAAGCTTATTACGGGCTTATTGCTAAAAATCTCTGAACAATCCATGAGCACTAGGCATGCTCCAGCCTTACAGAGTTCCCTGCATAACAAGTTCCCTGAGCATGATCTCAGGCACAGAGCTGGAGGAGCTCACGAAAGGCAGCAGTAGCAGCAACTACCCTAGCCCCTTTGGCCTATGGAAGGCAAAAGTTAAAGTAAGGAGGAGCAAGGATGAAAGCAGAGTTTCCTGTCCGCTGCTAAACAGCAGAAGGAGCACTCCTCCTACCGCTCCCTGGTTTAGGGATACTGGTCACCATCCTCACAGTGAAAACCAATGGAGTGAAGGTTTGCATAAATCTATATGAATTTACATTTATTTAAATATATTTGCATACAGCTAGAAAGAAGGAGAGAAAAGGAGATGAGAGTGAGAGGAGGGCAAAGAGACTCCAGCGTTTCATTCTCTTCTGCCTTTTTCTCCTCAGCATGAGCATTTCATTCATTTCCTGAAATTTAAGCTGTTTAGGGGAGGGACTTCCTCTTTGCTATGTATTCGTGCAGTTCTTAGCACAATGGGGACCAAGACTGGGGCCCCTACAGGCTACAGTAATACAAATAATAAATAATAGTTCCCTTCCCTCTTTCCCTCTCTGTCCAAGAGTTTCATCCTTCTTTACCCCAAGACCAAGTTCATTCCAAACCCACCCCCCAAACCACATTCCCTCTCCCCGCAAAGACACAATGACATTTAAGAACACATACCCTCAAAGTGCTTATTAAAAATAAACTCCCCCTAAAAATGCCATGCTTGAAACACTCTCCCCTCCCACTCAGTATAAAAAACACTAACACTCCTCCAATCTAATCGTGTTTTTAAAAACCAGCCAAAAGCCCACCAATTTTCAAACAAACCCCAAACCATACACACATCCACCCAAATTCACCCATTTCGTTTAAGAAATTAACACGGCCTAAAATCCACCCCTTTCACGCATGCACACCCTCTCTACACACAAATACCACATATAGACAGCTGGGGAGCAGGCAGGATCTTCCTCCTGCCTCCTTCACCATGAGAGGGGAAGGGCAGTGTAGGGAGGGTCTTCTCCCTCCCTTCTAACTCTAGGGGACTCAGCACAGGAAGGGTCTTCACTTGCCCCATTCTTTCCCAGGTTTAGTGAGCTGGGCTGTGCAGGAAGCTGGAGGAACAGGAACAGCTGCTACCCAGCCAGCTGCAGCACTGAGAAGTTACCAGCCCATCCAATGGGAGACAAAGGGCAGGCGCTTCGCCTAGTCCTAGGTCCTGTTCTGTTCATTTCCTCTGAGGCACCTGGCATTGGCCACTGTCAGGAGACAGGATGCTGGGTTAGATGGACCTTTGGTCTGACCCAGTACGGCCGTTCTTATGTTCTGGTTAGAATTTAATTGAACTGTGTTACCCCAGAAGGGGACCGAACTGAGCTAGTGACTTAGCTGGAGAGCTGGGGTCAGAAAGGCTCACGACAGAGCGAAGAGGTGCCAGGGAAGGGTCTGGGCACTGCTCCATAGCAGAGCAGGTACCATTGGAAGCTAGTCCAGGAGGGACGGAGGCTAATCAGGGTACTGTGATAGGCCCTGTTAGACTGACTGAGAATCGAGCCCGGAGACAGGGCTACAGGCTGAGGTTACAGAGGCCACCATGAGAGACCCTGTTGGACTTGTACCGCGGCAGGGGTCCATTTTGTGTGTATGGCTACAGGCTATGTGTGACTCGGCCAGAGTCGCTGAAAACCTGCTCGAGAAGTTTAACTATCAACAGGGGTCATGCAAGCAGAGCAAAGCTGAGAGAGTGCAGGTGCAGACACACCTGGATGGCAGGGGCACTCATGTGAGGTGAGTGGCCCCGTCACAAGCCCATTTAGGAACATAAATAAATTACAATGTGATCCTATGAGGAGCTAAATTTCCTCAAATCCCATTGACTTCAGTTGGAGCTGATCCGGATTCCCAGTACCTCACAAGAATGGGCCCTTTTTTGAGCAGAGTTGAGTAGGTAGAGTTTTACCAGATAAAGAGATGAGAGATAGACATTACATTAAGAAAGAAAATGATGAGAAATAAGAGGGCTAGTATGACTAAAAGAAGGTCTAGTTACCCAGCAAACACACAGAAGAGACTGGATAAAGGAGTGAGAGGACTGCAAACCAGAGGGATAAAGAAGGCATGGGGAACTCAGAGGATAGAAGAAGAGGCAGAAGAGCAAGGTGAAGTGTTATTGCTTAAAGCAGTGGAAGGAAATAGGAAAGTGAGTGAGAGATGGGGGAGATGAAAGTTGTGAAGGGAGCAGGCTGTTGCATCGAGTGAATGGCAGAAATAGCAAGTTATTGCTTATTATTTGTATAGAGCTTTCATTGTGCTAAATGATTTACAGTGTTCCAGATGGAAAGTGTTCACACTTGGAAGCCTAAAGTTGGGAACATCAATCCACATTTGGGCCCCTACATAAGTGGCCTGGTTTTCAGAAGGGCTGAGCTCCCCAGAAGTCAATGGCAGTTTGTTCTGGGTGTTGGCCAAAGTCAATGGCCAGTGTATGTCTGGTGTCTCAGGTGCCAACTACTATTGCCACTAAACTAAAAAACCACAAAGGAAACACAGGGTCTAAAATAGGGAATCCTGTGATGATGTTATCTTTAAAGAAATCTGTTACTGTTATTACCTGATACTTCTCCATAGCTCAAGGAGGTAGATTGGTTTACGTTTAAAAGAGGTTTTTGGTGCCAAAGGCAGAATTTAACTAACTCAGTTTAACAAACTAACCTACTATAACAAAACCAATGCAAATTTGTCTAGACAACCCTAAAAACAGAGATTATATCCAGTCATGCTTCAGGTGATCTATGGAGGGATGGCATAGCAAGCAGGAGAATTGCTCTGGAGGTTTGAAACAGAAACTAGTCTGAGGGAGGAAGATGAGAGACTCCAAGGGAGATTCAACAGAAATCCATCCTGTTGGAGACTCAATGAAGTGAGCGAGAGAGATGAAAATAGGAATGTTAACCCCCCCCCACATTAGTTTTTTTTGTGATGCACACTAATAAAAAAGTACAATACCTTAAAATGAAAATCATGTGGGAAATGGCATGTTGCATGAAAAACCAACACAAAGAGCAATGTGTTCTCCTTAAAATAATTAAAAACACAAAATGCTGAGAAGATTGCAGAGATAATTTGCGTCCTCTCGTGGAGTGCATAGGGAAAGCACATTCAAAGCAAAATTAATTCCACATATAGCAAAGGCAATAATGAACTTTGAGCTAAACATGGTTTTCAGTGCTGATCTACACTAGCCAGATGGAAGGATGCACTAAAAGCAGAAATAAGTTTTAGCTAATATTTTGCTAGTTCTTTTTTCCCATCTTCTCCCATTTTGCTAGTTCTATTAAATAGCCTTGACATTTGCCTGGTACACTGAAGATATCTCAGAGTGTGAAATCGTAAGGAGCTGAAGTTGCACTGCAACCCACACAATCCCTGGTATTGTGATGCCACAGAGCAATGTTTTCTGAAATATCGCTGGCTAACCAGCAAGTAACAAGCAAAACAAGATTTTAAAAAGCTAGTTGTTTGTATTTCTGTGTGGACTCACCCGTGGAGCCTGGTTAGTGGGAATCATTCAGTACAGAAATCAGGGAAACTCAATTTACATTTGTGCTTTGCAATTCACCTTTAACATTGTCTTCTAGCAAGATTTTGACCACTATAGCTGTCTGTTGTTGGGGACTGATAAATGCAGACAGTGAATGATCCATCACATATATAACTTCAACACAGAAGTGGAAGGAATAACTACTTACGGGCTTGTAAAATAAAGTAAAGTGTTAGAATAGAATCGTTCTGCATAGGATTATATATTATACAAACTCACCAAATAAAAGGAAAAAGACAAACCACAAGGGAAAGGCCACTCACAAGGCCAAACTCAGGCAAGCAAGTTTATCCCCTGAGGAACAGGAACTCAATGACTTATAGCCCCAGTATAAAGCCTATCGCCCTTAGTTTCAGAACAGAGCACTTTTGTCAGCCTCAACAGAGTGACTATTATTGACTTTCAGAAGCAGGAAGAGCAATATGGACTAAGTGCAGTGAACAAGCAAAAGGCACACAGGTTAAAATCCAGACTCCAGCACCTGGCCTGGCCCAGGACAGGTGAGTGGGGGGAGGGCAGGCAGGAAGAATTCTCTCTCCAGGCCACACCTTTGAAGCCTCTCCACAGAGTCTACCTCAGCCCGTGGCCTCCACTCCATTCCTACCCCTCAAGGGTAGGATGAGAAAGTCTTATTGATACTCTTTGCCTACCTATGCCTCACTCCCTCTGCCATTGGTGTGCTGCTGTGTAGGGGCCTGTGCTGAGTTGAGCTTTGCAGGTCCCCCATCCACTCCGCATCCAGTCCCAATTGCGCATAGGAATCATACCATTTCTGCTGTCTGGGGTGCCTTTGCACCTGGGGCAGGGTGGGGTGGAGCTATTGTTTTGCCCTAAAGCCTTAAAACACATGGCATATATTACTCAGCCATGGCTTCTATGGAATTGGATTTTTTTTCTTAAATATTAAAAGTTCTTGATCCTTCATGAGATGTTCCTCCTGTATCTTTTCCTACTCCTTTGCTTTCAGCTCTCTTTTTCACATTGGCTATGTCCCTCAGCCAGCATTTTGTCAGCCTTGAGCTTCTTTCTCTGCCTTTTGATTGGCCAAGAACTGGTCCAACACATTGGCCTTTACTCTTTTGCTGGTTTTCATGCAGAAGTTCTCCAATTTATGTATGGTGACCTTTCACCCATAATGTATGTGCTAGTCTGCATAATAACAGCCCTGGGGCTTCTCCCTGGAAGCTGAGAGTTTGGAAAGTAGCACAACAGGTCTCCTTGGAAACAACTTGCTCAATCAGTAAAACTAGGCACACATTTTTCAGAACTACATGGTGTATAATGCCAAACCAACAGAAGTTCCTTCTTTGACAGGGTTACAGGCCTAGTAGATGGGTGGGAAGCAGTAGATCTGATATATCTTGATTTTAGTAAGGCTTTTGACACAGTTCTTCATGACAGTTTCACAAGCAAACTAGCGATATGTGGCCTAGATGAAATTGCTATAAGGTGGGTGCAAAACTGGTTAAAAGATGTTATTCAAAGAATAGTTATCAATGGTTTGCTGTCAGATTGGGAGAGTGTATGTAGTAGCATCCTGCAGGGGTCAGTCTTGGGTCCAGTACTATTCAATATTTTCATTAATGACTTGGATAATGGAGAGGAGAGTATGGTTATGAAATTTGCTGATGACACAAAGCTGGGAGGGGTTGCAAGCACTTTGGGGGACAGGATAAGAATTCAAAACAACCTTGGAAAATTGGAGAATTGGTGAAATTCAACAAGATGAAATTCAGTAAAGATAAGTTCAAAGCACTTCACTTATGAAGGAAAAATCAAATGCACAACTACAAAATGAGGAATAACTGGCTAGGTGGTTGTACTGCTGAAAAGGATCTGGGGGTTATAGTGGATCACAAATTGAAGACGAGTCAACAATGTGATACAGTTGTGAAAAAGATTAATATCATTCTGGGTTGTACTAATGGAGTGTTGTATGTAAGACACGGGAAGTAGCTGTCCTGCTCTACTCAGCTCTGGTGAGGCTTCATCTGGAGTACTGTATCCAGGTCTGGGCACCATACTGTAGGAAAGATGTGGACAAATTGGAGAGAGTCCAGAGTAGAGCAACAGAAATGATAAAAGGTTTAGAAAACCTGACTTAAGAAGAAAGGTTAAAAAATGAGCTTGTTTAGTATTGATAAAAGAAGCCTGGGGGTGGGAGCGTGTCAATCTTCAAATATGTTAAGGGCTGTTATAAAGAGGACTGTTCTCTCTGTCTACTGAAGGTAGGACATGAAGTAATGGTCTTAATCTGCAGCAAGGAAGATTTAGGTTAGATATTAAGAAAAGCTTTCTAAACTATAAGGGTAGTTCAGCTCTGGAATAGTCTTCTAAGGTAGGTTGTGGAATCCCCATTATTGGGAGGTTTTTATGAACAAGTTGGACAAACATCTGTCAGGGGTGGGCTAGGTTTGTTTGGTCCTACCTTAGCACAGGGGGAAGGACTAGATGACCTCTGGTGGTCCTTTCCAGCCCTACATTTCTCTGATCCTATAATTATGGTCAAAAAATACATGTTCATAATTTATTTGCATTAAGTGCATAGTTTTTTGTTTGAAAAATTTTATATAAAACCCATTAATTTTAATTGCAAGCAGTCACGAGAGCTGCACACACAAATGGCCAGTTAAAATATTTATCTAGTAATCTGCAGTTTTCCTGTGACTGTGCATGCAGTCATGGCAACTGTACATATAAATTACTGCAGAGAGTAAACAAACTACATAGTTCTGAGAATTTAGACCACAGAGTACCTCTTACGTTTTCTGAGTTCCCTTCCTGTTTTTGGTAATTAAAAAAAAAAAAGTGAAGTCATTGTTGTGCCGTGTCTAGTTGCTTGTGTAGCATTTTTAAACTTTGCGTGTCTGCTGGTTTGGAATCCATAGCCTCTAGTGAAAATGTTCCAGCTGCAGGAATCTGCTCTGAGGAAGAAGAGGATGGCAGCTGGCCATCTTTGTTTTCTAACGTGCATGGTTCGAAGAAAGAAGAATCCCTTGTGGGAGTTGATTTAGATAGTTTTGGCAGCTTTAAATTACTCACAGCATGCTGCAAAGTCAGCGCTATGAGATATTTTCAGTTCCGTTGAAATCTCATGTTAACCCACCCCCCAACTCAAACAGAAATAAGGCAGCAGGGCAGGAGATCACTACAAACATGGCTGTCAGCTGGCTCGTGCCTGCCTGCTACATAGTTGGAGCATTAATGAGTTGAGTTAATTGCTTTGGGAGCTTTGTGTAGAGATTGCATTGAAACACCAAATTTTGGGATGCATTTCGAGATGTACACAACGAATTGCTTGTCTTTCAAGCTTGTGTTGTGTGAAAAGGAATCATCAGATGGCACTTTTACAGATAGTATTACACTGTTGTTTTAGGATAATGCGTATTGTCAGCTGCAAAATAGTATTTTAGGAGCTGAACATTTTGCCAGCAAAGTCAGTTCTTCCCTATTAGAACCAAGCTATAATGTTTTTGCACCACGTACAATTTTGTTCACTTTTGTGGTTATAGCACGTACACAAGTTGAGAAGGATTCTTAGACAGAGAACGCAGCTGCTGCTTACAGGTTATACGCATATAAGTTAAAAAACTTTAAATGGTGTCAAATTATAATTTCATTCTAATCTGAAACATGACTATGTCACATTATTACTCAAAGTCTCTTCCTTTTCTTCAGAGTAATTTCTGTCTCTTTTACTAATTACAATACATTTTTTGTAGTTTTTTTTCTGTGTATATGCACTCTAAGGAGTTTCTTGTACTGTCCTCTGAAGCACCGCGTACTGGCCACTAATAGACTATATAAACCACTGGTTTGGCACCATATTGCCATTTCTATGCATCAAATTTATAGCAGTCTTAATTTACAACTTAAGGGACCAATCTTGTTCCCTTTAAAGTCAATAAGAGCCACAATTAAAAGAGAGTTTCCATCAACACAATTGTTACCTAAGTTACAATTGCAGAATCTTTATTGTTGAGGATGCATGTCTCAGAAAGAGCCCAGCTCGACTCTCAGATCCCAGAGTAAGTTTGCAAGGCTGGCAGTTGAAAACATCTTTTTACGTGTAAATTGAGCAGATTTGATCCAGAAATGATCGAGGGACAATGGACATGGGACTCCTTAATGTCATTTTGACAATCAGTTCTTCAGAGCAAAACTTCTACAAATATTACAATGTGTGTCTGGAAAATGGTCAAGCACACTCTCTTCCCACATCCAAATGGAGAACATAACATAACAGGGTACATAGCAGCTATTCTTAATTTTTTTTTGTAACTACTGTGACACCCAGGCCAGTGGGGTACAGGAGACTGGTAGAGGGCAAGTATACTGGTCACTGGATGAGTAGTTTTCTGTTCCCTGAGTGACCAGAGCAGGGGCTGCACTAGAGTAATCAGGAACCTGCTAGAACCAATTAAGGCAGACAGGCTGATTAGATCACCTGCAGCCAATCAAGGCAGGCTAATCAGGGCACCTGGGTTTAAAAAGGAGCTCACTCCAGTCAGGGAGGGGGGAGCCAGAGGAGAGGAAGTGCGTGTGAGGAGCTGGGTGCAAGAGGCGCAAGGACCTGAGTGGGAGTGGGAGTGCTGCTGGAGGACTAAGGAGTACAAGCGTTATCAGACACCAGGAGGAAGGTCCTGTGGTGAGGATAAAGAAGGTGTTTGGAGGAGGCCATGGGGAAATAGCCCAGGGAGTTGTAGCTGTCATGCAGCTGTTACAGGAGGCACTATAGACATCTGCAATCCACAGGGCCCTGGGCTGGAACCCGGAGTAGAGGGTGGGCCCAGGTTCCCCCCAAACCTCCCAAACTCCTGATCAGACACAGGAGGAGTTGACCCGACTGTGGGGAAGATCACTGAGGTGAGCAAATCTGCCAATAAGCGCAGGACCCACCAAGGTAGAGGAGGAACTTTGTCACACTACTCAAACATCAAAAGATAATGTCCCTTAGCAAGGGAAAGGGATGGAATGTTGTCAGCAGCATATTCCCTGAATGTTGTAAATGAGAAATGAGTGTCACAATGGAGAGTGAGCTAGAGCTATTCAGTTTTCCTTTGCACTGCAATGGGTCATTCCAATCTCTGACCTTGCTCCTCAGCTCAGTACTCACTTCACTGCCCTATTCCAAGTATCAGTGGAGCAGCAAAGCAAAACTGACGAGAAGCCCAATTCTCAGTTGCTCTACCCCATCCAAAAGCCTCTCCAATTGCATAAGAGAGCAGTAAACCATGTGGGAAATAAGTAAGAGGTTTTATTGATCCGGGTAAAGCTCCCAGAATAACATTATCCCAGCCACTGGCATCAGAGGCATGACGACAGTGTGTCAGGGAGCATGCGGGAGCATGGACAGAGGGCACTGTGCACCTTCTTTTTCAACTGGCAGAAAGCTCATATGAGGCTATTGGAGCCAGAGCATAAGAAGCACTGAGGCTGCTTTGACTTATTCTGAGGGCCCCTTCAGTATTTGGACAGCCGAAGGTAAAGGAACACAAAGGTGAGTTAAGGCCATCTTTGCTTGGCACAGGAAGAGAGGAATGGAGAAGTGGGGCCAAGATATTTGCCCCTTCAGAGATCTTAAGTATTGCTGGTCAGAAACCAGAATTCCCACTCCATGGGAAAGTCTGACATTTTGAACATTGTTTTCATGTCAAATGGGAACAAAAAGCTGAATTTTTGAAATTTCCCAAGAACAAAAATTTTTAAAACTTTTGATTCAGAACCATCTAAATGTTTCATTTTGATAATGTTGGATTGTTTCATTTCAATAATATTGACACATTATTACAATATAATATAACTAGTTGAAACTACATGAATAGAAACAGTAAAATAAAAAAAGTCTTGATGCTATCAAAATAACACAACTAAATCCAAATGTTTCATCTTGACTTTTTCACATTGAAAATTTCATTGAAAGCAACACAGTTGTGTGAAATGTTTGGATTTTGACAAAACTGCATCTTCTGACCGAAAACTGTTCCGTCTAAATTTTTTTGACCAGCTCTAATATTGACAGTTTCATTTTGTTGCTGCTTTCTTATGTGGCCCAGAATAGTAGGGGAAAAAAGAGGCATAATGAAGTGCTCGTAAATTGGACCATGTATTCATTAGTACCTGGTACCCAGCCTCCCTTTTACCCACCTGTTCTCAGTACATTCTTCATTCGGGCTCCAGTTTTGTGCAGCTCGTTGTGATGTTTCTCACCAACGATGACAAGTAGTGGAAGAAGGAGTGAGGGGAGTGGCAGGAGCTTATTCCTTGCACCCCTCAAAACTGTTGGTGAGAGGACTTGGGCAAGGTGGAACCTGGGGTTTTTTGGAGTGAACTGGGGTGGGGGCAGGTCAGAGGGCGATTGTTAGGCAGTGGGGGAGGTTGTCGGGGGCAAGGGGCAGGCAGTGAAAGGTTGTTTGGAGTGAGAGGGGAAGCCTGGGGTGGGGATGTTGGGATTAGATGGGACAACTGGGAGAGTTCCCCCCATTCTGCCCCTTCTTTCCATTAGCGGCCCCCATTCTGCCAGCTATAGTCTGTCCCTGTCTCTTCAGTCCCATCCCACTGACTTCAGTCTCTGACCCCACCCTGTCCCGCTCCATTGCCCCTCCCCTCTCCTGAAGGTAGGGCACTGAGGCAGCCAGCCAGTTGCTGATGCTTTCTGCTGCCAAGAGCTCTGTTCAGAGCCTGCAGAAGGACCAGAGAGTAGCCAGGCAGCTGCCTTCAGACCCATCTTCACAGCAATCGTGGGGGCCAGGAGGAGAACTGCAGGGAAAAGGCCATTCACTCCCACAGAATCCTTGAGCAGGACTTTGGAAAAGCCAAAGAAGAGACCAGCTGCCAGAGTAGCCATCTCAGGTTTTACACTGACACCAGACCAGGCCGGGACTTGTGGAGTTTATTCCGTATCCTATGGATGGCTGTGTTATGCAGGCGTGACCAACACATTATGTACTTCCTGATGATGGGTCTCAGTGATTAGATCTAAGGAGCTTTTCTGGCACTGCAATATAATAATAATGATCACCATCTTTTAAAAACTCCTCAGGTCAGATTCTCTGCTGTGCTGAGTTTCTGCTTCATGCAATAGAGGGCTGGGGGTGGACCACCAGGCTGCCAGTAATGGCTATCTGATTCCAGCTCCTTGACTATCTAGCTGACCTCCGTTATGGTCCTCAAGAGACTGACTATCATCTGAGGATAGCTGCAGCATAGTGTCGTCTAGCCATGCCTCCTCCCCACCCCTAACATATCCCCTGCCATGGAGGCTGAGAGCAGTTTGGATACAAGGGTCAGTTATGCAGTCTCTAAGCACACTGGGGAGTGCCCACTGCCAGGGAGTCTTCAGCAGGGGGCAGAAGGCCAGATTCCATCCCCTTTAAGTGTTGTTCTTTCTCATTTCCCATACTTCTTGCATTTGTGCTTAGAAGTTACAGAAATATAAGTGAAATAATACATGTGATACATGTGACCAATACACACTGGGATAATTCAGTGTGGAAAAATCTTTCAGACTATCCCTAAGGCCTAATCTTGAAAATGGAGGTGGAGGAATGAGGAAAAGAACAATGACAATTACAATAAGATTATACTGTTATTTAGATCATTATGGGCAAGACTCCTGGGTTCTAGTCCAAGCTCTGCCATGAAATCGCTGCATGACCTTTGACAAGTGCCTCAGTTTTTCTGTATGTAAAATGGGGGTAATAAGATCTAACTAATGAGTTTTATTTTCATTGTCCAAGCTGATAGAAATGCAGAAAGTAACGTTAACAATTAGTAGGGTGACAAATAGATTTTTTTTTCATTTTGCTTAATCTAAGGTGCTCTATTGGTAATGTGTAAGGAACATGTATAAGGAAATTTTGTTCTCCACAGCTGCATGATTTTTATCCTATGTCTGTTTACAGGCATTAATTGTCAATGCAAAGAGGTGCAAAAGGAAAACTGTTGGGCAAAAATATGTCCAGAAAGTAGCAAGCACGTCTTATTCATTTCTGGGCAGTAGAAAAGCTCTTTAAAAGGCCTGTGCATAAAGCAAATGGGCGGATGGGGTGTGATTCAGCTCCTTCTCTCCCAACCATCTGGTGAAGTGAAAAAGCTGTTCCATGTTTTTATGCTGAAATAATAGCTACAGAACAGCTCCATGGCCCGGGGATGAGGAGTCCTTTCCCTTTTGCCTCTGTAGCAACCAAAGTACTTCAGCAGGCAGTAGGGAGAGGATTTGAGGGACTGGAAATGCCAGAAGAATATAAGAACGGCCATACTGGGTCAGATCCATCTAGCCTAGTATCCTGTCTTCTGACAGTGGCCAATGCCAGGTGCTTCAGAGGGAATGGACAGAACAGGTAATCATCAAGTGATCCATCCGCAGTAGCCCATTCCCTGCTTCTGGCAAACAGAAGGAATAATAGACAAGGTGGGTGAGGTAATATCTTTTATTGGACCAACTTTTGTTGTTGAAAAAGACAAGCTTTGGAGCTCTCAGAGCTCTTCTTCAGAATGTCACAACACAATAGAAGGTGGAACAGGTTGTTTAGAATATGTGTTAACTACTTATGCTAAGAGAGCATTCATGGTAAAGTGGCCTGTTAACACCTCTCCAGTCATAAAACAAAAAAGGGGGGTTAGTGGATTACAGATTTTTGTAATAAGCCATAAATCCAGTGTCTTTATTCAGATCATGATTTTTAGTGTATGGCAAAATTATGAAATTAAGCTTCCAGCCTCATCTTTTGAAGGTGTCCTGTAGGTTTCTTTTGAGGATGAGGACTGAGAGGTCAGACAGGGAGTGATCATTTTGTGAAAAGTGTTCAGCCACAGGTAATTGGGTGTTTTTGTCTTACGATTTTTCTGTGTGAGTTAATATGAGAGTGTAGTGATTGTCTGGTTTCACCCACATAGTTGTTGGAGCATTTGATGCACTTGGTGAGGTATGCCACATGTTATGACAGGCACTTTTTAAGACCCATGGATCTTGAAAGGTGTGTTGTTGGGGGGTGTTGACGTTTGAGTAGTGCAACTATGTCTGCATGTTTTGCTTCTGTTGTTATGGCAGGGTCTGGTGCCACTTCGAGTTGGTGTGTCTTTGTCTGTGTGGAGCTTGCTTCTGATGATGAGCTTGGAGAGGTTGGGGGTTTGTTTGAAGGCGAGAAGAGGAGGTTTCTGGAGAGATTTATTTCAGGAAGTAGGCCCCATCAAGTATGGGTTATAATTGTTTGATGATACCCCATGTGGACTCCAGTGTGGAGTGGTAGGAGACAATTAGAGGAATGCAATTGGTGGTTTTTTTGTTTTTTTTTCTGCATTGAAGCACATTCTCTCAGAGTATTTGGGGGGCCCATTCCATGATGCGGTGAAGCACTCAGATACCACAGAATATGCTCGGAGGAGAAAGCCTGGGATACCCACCTTAACATACTTCAAACTGTCTTCATCAAAGAAGGAAACTTTACCAGAGAAGTAGATTGCATTATGGAAGAGGCCACCCAAATATTCTGAGAGAACCTGCTTCAATACAGAAACAGAAAAACCTCCTACAGCACACACCTAGTTGTCCTCTGTTCCACACTGGAACCCACAGAGGGTATAATTAAACATTTATAATCTATACTAGATGGGGACCACACCCTGAAAGAAATTAGTCCCAAATCCTCTCTTCTGACCTTCAAACAATCCCCCAATCTCATCATCAGAAGCAAGTAGAGCTCTGTGTAGTTGCAAGCTTGTCTCTTTCACTAGCAGAAATTGATTCAATGAAAGATATTACCTCTCCCACCACCTTATCTCTCTAATATCCTGGGACCAACACAGAAAACAAGAAAAAATAATGAATATTTCATGCTCTCATTCATTTTCTTACACTGTCTTCCCATATAAGTACCCAGAAACCTTTATTTCCTAGCTATTATCTATTTATTTATTTATTATCTTGATTACAGTCTCTTCTGCTTTCAACTTCCTCAAGACATGTCCTAGATTTTGCCTCTCTGCCATCTGGCTAGGTTCCCTCCAAGATCCTCTAAGAGATGCTACCAGAACCCAACCTGACATGGAGACACAGAGCCTGATTCTCCATTCTCCTTGTAAAGTCATTTACACCCATGCAAAGGGAGGGCAAAACATTGAATAATCAAATTGCTCCTCTGGTACCAATGTGAATGAAAAATGCTGCTGAAATCATAGGGTACGTCTACACTACAAGACTATTTCGAATCTACTTAATTCGAATTTGTGGAATCGACCTTATGAAGTCGAATTTGTGTATCCACACTAAATACACTAATTCGACTGTCTGAGTCCACAGTAACGGGGCCAGCGTCGACTTTGGAAGCGGTGCACTGTGGGAAGCTATCCCACAGTTCCCGCACTCCCCGCTGCCCATTGGAATGCTGGGTAGAGCCCCCAATGCCTGCTGGGAGAAAAAATGTGTCGAGGGTGGTTTTGGGTAACTGTCATCATTGAACCGTCAATCACGCCCTCCCTCCCTCCCTCCCTCCCTGAAAGCACCTGCGGGCAATCTGTTCGTGCACTTTTCTGCTCAGTGACAGCGCGGGCGCCACAGCACTTTGAGCACGGATCCCGCTGCAGTTATGGCCATTGTCAACTCCTCGCACCTTATCGTCCACCTCTTCCACAGTCAGCTGCTGAGAAATAGGGCTACTTTTCAATGGTGCTGCGAGCACTGGTGGACCATGGGGGACGTTTTACCAACATCAACGTCGGGTGGCCAGGCAAAGTTCATGACGTGCTTGTTTTCAGGAACTCTGGTCTGTTTAGACGCCTGCAGGAAGGTAGTTTCTTCCCGGACCACAAAATAAGTCTTGGGGATGTGCAGATGCCTATAGTGATCGTCGGGGACCCAGCCTACCCGCTAATGCCCTGGCTCGTGAAGCTCTGTGCAGGCGCCTTGCACAGCGACAAGGAACTCTTCAAGTACCAGCGAGCAGTGAGCAGCGTGACCTGTGACTGTTCAGTTTCTTTACAGAGAAGCTGAACCTGCCCCTGTTTCTTTACCAAGTTACTGTTGACTAGCATCTGCAGTTACATACCCCGCCAACCCCGCTTCCCCAACTTCCAACACATGTATAAAAATAAAATACATGTTCCACTGTAACTTTACAAAGGTTTCTTTATTGATGACTTTGCGTTACAGGGTTGAAGCTGGGACACGGACTGTGCTGGGTAGGGTGTGCGGTGATGTAAAGACCGCCTGTAAACTCGAGGAATGACAGGCTCCTGCTCCCAGAGCGGTCTGCAGTGCCGGACTGGATGTTTCAACGGAGCCTGCCATCCCTCCTTTTTGGGACTCTGTGTGCGTGGGCTATGTGGCCTTTTGGCGGGGGAGGACGGATACAGATTCCTCTGCTGCGTGGCTCTGTGGTCCAGGACAGGGACCATTGCATGAGATCTGTAACCCCCCTCCCCCGCTACAAAGCCACGTACCCCCCCCCCCACAGAACCTGCAAACCACCTCCCATACCTACCAGGGTGCGTACTGACTGCAGTGTGTGTGTGACCTGCTGCTGATCCTGCCCCCATGTCTGTACCCTGGTAAAGGTGATTGTCCTGTCAAATTACCAACCCCCTTCCCCCCCTTCAAACACAGTCTCCTCTAAAAGAACATGACGGAAAAAGTAATTAACAGAAAAGTATTTTTTATTATCAACTAGACAGTTAGGGGATGAAACTGGGATGGGGGCTTGGGTGAGGCGGGAAGGAAAGGACTTCTCAAAAATTAGGCTATGAGAGCTTTTCGGTACTTGAGCACTCTGCTGGGGTGCAGTGACAGTTTACACGGCCTCTGGCGCCCCTCCTTCTGGTTATTTTGGGTGAGGGGGGTATGGGACTTTGTGGCGGGGGAGGGCGGTTGCAGATACACTGCAGGGGGGCTCTGTCCTCCTGCCTGAGGTCCTGCAGAACATGCACAAGGCGCAGGAGCATGTCCGTTTGCTCCCTCATTAGTCCAAGCAGCGTTTGAGTCGACTGCTTGTCTTCCTCACGCCACCTCTCCTCCCGTTCGCTGTGTGAGCGCTGGTACAGAGAGAGGGTCTCCCTCCACTGGCTCTGCTGGCCCGCCTCGTCTCGGGAGCACCCCATAACTTCAGCGAACATCTCATCCCCTGTCTTTTTCTTTCGCCGCCTAATCTTTGCCAGCCTCTGTGAGGGGGATGCTGTGGCAGGTCTGGAGACAGTCAAAGCTGTGTGATGGGAAAAAGGGAGTGAATTCCTTGCAAAGATAAATTTTGGCGAACAATGAACACAGTGTAGTCTGTCTCTGTGAATTCTGGGTTGAGATCCCAGTGCCTGATAGGGCAAACACCATTTTCGCGGGTGGTTCTGGGTAAATGTCGTCAGTCATCCCTTCCTCCGGGAAAGCTACAGCAGACAATCATTTCTAGCCCGTTTTCCCTGGATTGCCCTGGCAGACGCCACAGCATGGAAACCATGGAGCCTATTTTGCCTTTTGTGCCTGTCACCGTATGTGTACTAGATGCCGCTGACAGAGGCGGTCCAGCAGCGCTACACAGCAGCATGCTTTTGCTTTTGCATGATAGCAGAGATGGTTACCAGCCATACTGTACCATCTACCATACCATAAATTGGTAATAAGATGGGCATGGTTACCAGTCCTTTTGCACTGCAACATTTGCTGCTGTCATAAGTGCCCCTGGCTGCTCTTAGCCAGGGGCGCAAAAGCCAAAATTGGGAATGACTCCCTGAGTCAATCCCTCCTTTTTGGTATGTAAAAATAGAATCAGTCCTGCCTAGAATATGGGCAAGTGTACTAGAGAACCACTGTATCAGAGAACCAGAGAGCACAGCTGCTCTGTGTCAGATCCTGCATAGATTATGAGCTGAATGCTATTCACAGGGGGTGCTCCTGCAACAACCACACCTGTTCATTCCATTCTTCCCCAGCCTTCCTGGGCTACCATAGCATTGTCCCCCCACTTGTGTGATGAAGTAATAAAGAATGCAGGAATAAGACACAGTGACTTGTTAGTGAGATATGAGTGGAAGGCAGCCTCCAGTTGCTATGATAGTCCAGATAGGACATTAAGGAGTGTGGAGGAGAGGAGCCCAGCATCCTGCTGCTAGTCCAGGGGCAATTGAATCTTTTATTTACACATGAAGGGTGGGGGCTGATGAAGCTCAGCCCCCTGTTGCTATGATGAAGACGGTTACCAGCCATACTGCACCATCTACCAGGAAAAATTAGGGCCAGGCGCCCTTGATCGACCTCACTGATGCTAGTACGTATGGTTACCAGTCCTTTTGCACTGCCCCATGTGCCAATAGGCTGATGATGACGATGGATATCAGTCTTATTGTACCATCAGCCATCCATAGCGTGGGGGGAGTGAGGATGTCGGTGTTCAGTGCTGCACCATCGCATCTATCTTCAGCATTTAGTAAAGATACGGTGACATGTAAAAGAGTCAACAGAGGATTGTTTTCCCTTTCACTTCTGGGGGTGGGGGTGTGTGCGTAAATTGCCGAGCTATGCCCTGACCCACCGCGGACACTGTGTTTGACCCTAGAAGCATTTGGAGCTCAGCCAAGAATGCAAATGCTTTTCGGAGACAGCAGGAACTGTGGGATACCTTGCGTCCTCAGTCCCCCCTCCCTCCATGAGCGTCCATTTGATTCTTTGGCTTTCCGTTACGCTCGTCACGCAGCAGCGTGCTGAATCTGTGCTATGCCGTCTGTCCGGAGTTTTTTGAAAAATACTCTGGACCAGGCGTAACATTACAGTAATTCCCCTAATTAGATGCAGGACTCTCCGAGCGAGATCACCCTGAGGACGGTCACTGAAGGAGATAGAGAGCGCATGCTGCGTGAAAGCCAGCACAAACCAGGGCCCTATGCAGCAGTGCTCGGGGAGGCAATGCTCCCTGAGTACCTCATGAAAGCCTCGCGCGGAAAAGTGTGCTGCCACGGAGCACCCAATAAGGCAGCTCTCCCCAGGAACCTCCTGTGGAGGCTTTTCGATTACCTGCAGGAGAGCTTCGTGGATATCTCCCAGGAGGATTTCTGTTCTATCCCCATATATAGAGAGACCTCCTTTTCACATACTTCAGATTCCTGTTATATTAAGAATAAAAGTTTACATGGTTAAAGCACTTACCGAGTGATCCTTCTCCTGATTCAGGATCCGGGTTAATGGCCGGGGAGGGTTGGTAGGGGATCTCCGTGACAGTGATGAATAGATCCTGGCTGTCGGGGAAACCAGCGTTGTAAGCGCTGTCGCCTGCCTCGTCCTCCACAAACCCTTCCTCATCTTCCCCGTCCGCGAACATCGCAGAGGAACTGGCCGTTGACACTGTCCCATCGTCAGAGTCCATGGTCGCTGGTGGGGCAGTGGTGGCAGGCTCCGTAGCATCCATTTGCCGCTTTGATTTTTTGGTAGCCTTGTCTGGGGTCCTTGATTTTCACGCGGCGCTGCGTGGCATCCCGGCTGTATCCTCTGTCTCTCATGGCTTTGGAGACCTTCTCGTAGGTCTTTGCATTCCGTTTTTTGGAGCGCAGCTCTGAAAGCACAGACTCCTCGCCCCACACACCGATCAGATCCAAGAGTTCCCGGTCAGTCTATGCCGGGTCCCTCTTTCTATTCAGAGATTACATGAACTCCTCTGCTGGAGAGCTCTGCATCGCTGCCGGTGCTGCTGAGCTCGCCCCGATGTCCAACCACAAAATGAGATTCTAACTGTCCAGACAGGAAAAGGAATTCAAATTTTCCCGGGACTTTTCCTGTGTGGCTGGTCAGAGCATCCAAGCTCGGACTGCTGTCCAGAGCGTCAACAGAGTGGTGCAGTGTGGGATAGCTCCCGGAGCTAGTAAGTTCGATTTGCATCCACACCTAGCCTAATTCGAGATAGCCATGTCGAATTTAGCGCTACTCCCCTTGTCGGGGTGGAGTACCGAATTCGAACTAAAGAGCCCTCTAGGTCGAATTAAACGGCTTCCTAGTGTGGACAGTTGAGCGGTTAATTTGAATTAACGCTGCTAAATTCGATTTAAAGTCCTAGTGTAGACCAGGCCATAGTTATGCTGGTGTAAAATTGTTGTAAATGAGAGAAGAATCAGGATCAATTTACATGGATGTACATGACTACACAAGGTTCATGGCAGTGAAGAATCAAGCCTTGACACACACTTACTTTCCACTTGTTGATACTCGGCTTTATATCTTCCTGACTCTGTTCATACATTTTCAATAGTTTGGGCATTTTACAGAACTAAGGAAATTATATTCCCTTTCCTTTCCTTACTGGATCATGGCTCCTTTTCCTTTTTCACATGCACCCTGTTTTGTGTCTAGTTGTCCTTCTTTCCTACCCCCTGTGCTGCCTTGCTTCTCCCTCTCTGATTACACGCATGCAGGTCCACTCCTGTCTTACTTCACTGCTCCAATCTACGGTTCTCCTCAGAATAGCAAACAAGCTAGCTTGCATTTCAGCGGGCTTGCTAATTGTGCAGCTACAGTTCTCTGCTTACCAAGGGAGTGGAATGGCCTGTGGGGAACAGAATGGAATGGAGAAAAGTGTCAGTACGTTGTACTGGCTGATTACTAGCTCAGGACTGAAGTGCATAGGTAGAACTGTGTAGGAAGTCTACAGATAGGATTGCAGGGAGAAACTGCATGCCAGGAGTGATGCTAGTGGTGGTGGTGGGGTTATCTGTAGACAAAAGAATGAGATCGTAGTCCGATAGCAACTTTTCTCTCATAAGTGGCAGTGATGATGTTTTTATCTGTTAGTGCTCCCTGCTGTTAGGTCACCTTAAAGAAATGAATAGGTTCTATTTCTTTAATGTATTTAAACACATTTAGAATGGGTGTTTACAAAAACCCCATACTTTGCATAACCATAGATTCCAAAACCAGAAGGGTCTATTTTGATAATCTTGTCTGACTTCCTGTATAACACAGGCCATAGATCTTCCCCCAAATAATAATTCCTAGAGCAGATCTTTTAGACAAACAGCCAATCTTGATCTAAAAATTGTGAGTGATGGAGCTCCACCATGACCCTTGGCAAATTGTTCCAATGGTTAATTACTCTGTTAAAAAAATTATGCCTTATTTCCAGTCTGAATTTTCTAGTTTCAAATTCCAGCCATTGGATCATTGGATCTTTCTCTGCTAGATTAAAGAGTCAATTGTTAAATATGTGTTCCTCATGCAGGTACTTATAGACTGTGATCCAGGCATCTCTTAAGCTTCTTTTCGTTAAGCTAAATAGATTGAGCTCCTTGAATCTATTGCTAGAAGGCAGGTTTACTAATCTTTTATCATTTTCATGGTTCTTCTCTGAACCCTCTCCAATTTATAAATGTAGAAACTGTCACCTACAATGGGACAGATTTACTCCAGGACCCATGTTGTTTTCTAGTAACACAGATGCTTGCAGAAAGTCCACCACGGTAGCTTGAGGTGACAGAAAGTGAATGGAGCCTCCCCTTTGCAGGGTAAGTCAAAATGGGAAAGGCTAGCCAAGAATTGGAGGTGGTAGGGGGCCCGTACCCTCTCCAGTGAATCAGACCTAATAGCTCTCTGAAAACTATCAAGCTTCATCCCGTTACCTCCTCTGTAACAATGAAAACAGTTTCTCTTTTTTTTAGAAACAATATTTGTAAGTGTTTCACAGTCCTTTAGAGCTAGGCTGTCCCAGTTCAGCATCCTTGGAAATTTCTGAAGCACACGCATCACTAACATACTTATCTGCTTAATAGGGAAAACCAGGTCTTTCTACAGCAGCTTTCTTTCTTCCTCCTGGGTTACATCTTTAGTGTGTCTTCTCCACTTTCACTTTTATTCCTCATTTACTTTTTCTCCTGGGCTCTTCCCTGTCTCTTAATTTTTCTTTCCTTTTTTCTTCATGTTCTAGTTTCCTCCCTTAATGTTTGTATTCTCTCCCTTCCCCAGTCTATCACTGAGGGCCGGCCATAAGATTTTCTGGGAGTGTTACCTTAGAGATTCTTTTTGGCCCCTAAAACTGAAACATTCATTTTAAATAATAATAATAATGATAATAAATCCTTGATCTACAGATGTAGCCTTTTCTGCTGCAGAAGGAGTGGTTCCCAGCTGCTTGCATTGACAGTAATGGACAGTACCCAATGTCTGAAAATGTTTTCAAGCGATAGTTCTCCAAATAAACTAGGAATTTAGTTTATTGGTCAATAGGCCACCGTACATCGAAGGGTTTTGTGCACATGTTGTGGCACATGTTGCCAATTCTTTTTCTTTTTAGTATGCTCTCTCCTTTCTCTATTTATTTCACTTTGCTCATCCGTGTCTGTCCTTAATGCCCTCCCTTCCCCACCCACCCAGAGCCCCATATCTTTATCTTCATATATGAGGCCAATCCCTTCCTCTCCCCAGCTTGACTCTTTGTGGGTCCTTCTCTCTCCTGTACCTAAAATTTTTTTCCTACCTAAACAATTCACTGAAATCGACACAAACTAAATTTTTTAGTGATATTGAGTCTGCATTTTTTGCTGAAAAAGTTTCATCTGAAATTTTTTTCCCTAACTCTAAGTGTGGTGCTGGCAGCAGGGTAGAGAGACTGTCTGTTCCTCAACCTGCTGGTGCTCAACTAGTCCAGGAGGAGGAGGAAGCAGAAGCCTGATGCTTTAGGTCCTTGCCAGCAGAGACAGAATAGGGAATAGAATGAGCAAAATGGGTGTCAAGGGGGAACATTCTGGAAAGAGGGAGACTTCATTTGGGATCTTATTTCCCAGGCTGGACTCTCAGGTTACCTTCCAATTTCAGTGTAGGCCAATCCTTCCACATCTGGATAAGCTCTGTGCAGAGAAAGCAGCTCATCTGCCATGGAAGCATGTGAAGGTAAAGCTATTGAACTTGTGTATGTGTTTGCGTCCAGCTGTCTTATTCAGGCTGAATTATTCTGGAAAATTTCAGCCAAAACAGTTCAGCTGTTTCTGAGAACAAACTTAGTGAAAAATATGTTGTTTTGCTCATGTTACAAAATTCTTGAAACCTTTCCTTTGAAAGTTGTGTAGTGTGGAGTGAATGAGGCAGGAGATTACAGGAAGAGAAAGGACAGTCTCATGGGCAAAGGAGCTGAATTCTGCTCTGGAGAATTGGATTCTATTCCTGCCTCTGCCACAGAGTTTCTATGTGATGCTGGGCAAGTCACTTAAGCCAGACTTTTCACAGGTGGTCACTAACTGTATGTTCCTCATTTTCTGGGTGCTGAGTACTCACAGCTGTAGCTGAAGTCAATGGGAGCTGTGCTTGGAACATAGGAAGTACTATATAATGCTAAGAACTCTGAAAAATCAGGCCCTAGGCATGTCAAATTAGACATGCAAAATTAGTGGACAGTTTTGATCTTAAACTCTTTGTGCCTTGGGTCCCCATTTTTAAATGGGGATAATAATACCCCCCGCATCTCAAAGGGATGTTTGTGAAAATATATCAGTTAATATTTGTGAAGCACTCAGCTACTATAGTGATAACATACAGCACTATTATTATAGTGATTACATGTACCACTATTACTGACATCACACCTTTAGTTAATCTGGTGCAATTTCGTTTATAGATGAGATTTAAACCAGCCTTCTGCGCACAGGCTGGTGACGTGTGTTAGTCAATTCAGTCATACTTACTGGTGTGACAAGCTAGACAAGTATTGCCCAAGTGTAACAGATTTGTCATAGGTGGGTTGATACAGTCAAAGCTGGTTGGGTTTTATAGTGTATCTGGATCTCTCTCTCATGTCTATTTGTTTTTCATAGATTCCAAGCCCAGATAATTATTTTCAACGCCCATTCCTGTTAATTACTGATTGGGATCAGTTGATAAATTTCATAATCATACGTCCTCTCAGGAGCTTAAATGCCAAGAAAACAGTCAATAGCAGTTGAGTAGGGCCAGTAATTTGACATTGCTTGAGCAAAGATTGTGCAGGGCCTGGAATGCCTCAATTTGCCATTCTGTGCTATAGTATTGCATGGCTAGATACTAAGGCTATCTGGCCCTTTTGGTTAATCTTAGTTCACCCAGCACTGCCTATGAAGTTCATCATAGCACCTGGGAGTGGATAGTTTTGATCTGAGCAATTCCCTCAAGTATGAGTCTATTTGGATTTAGCCAGGAGTTGCTTGGCTGTTCCATTCAGGCCAGTCTTAGCATGATGCAGTGGGGTATTGGGAAGTTCTACTCGCAGTTGTTTGAGAGCACTGTAACTTACGGATACCATGGAAGATAATGTATATGTGTATCTTTGCATTTGTGCATACTTAGCCCCTGCCCAAATCCCCCAGATCACTAGCTATTTCTACAATATATTAATAGGTAAGAAATAACTATAGCTGGCTGAAAAAGACAATTTTATTTCAAATTTTCTGTGAACATTTTTGCACAAAATTGTTTGGGTTGAATTTTTTTGTGTGGAAATAATACTGGATTTTTTGACCAGTTCTAACTACAAGTGAATGATGGAACAGGGATTATAACACATGATTTCTGCTTTCTTGACTCCTGTGCTACCAATTAGACCATTCAGCTTTATAAAGTATGAAAGCCCTGTTCATTCTTGGTCAATGGCAAACTTTGTTGATCTTTTGACTGATGTGCATGATTATGGGCTGTACTGTGCTTCTTGCCTCAAATTTTTCATATTGCTGGGGTTTTACTTTGAAGCGCTTCCCCACACCTTTGAAACAAAAGTTCGTGTAGTATGTCTGAGCACACAGGTAAACATAAGGAAGACACATGTAGTAAGTCACCAGGAGCCTATGGACAATCTGAGGTTTGTGAAGGAAATAAAAAAATGAACTAGCAGTGACACTGTCAAAGATATGTAACAAAACCTTGAAAATAGTGGACTAGAACCTCAGCTCCATGGAAGCTGCATTGCACTGCTCCAGTGGCTCAAAGCAGCAATAAAGCAAGCTTCCTTTCCATACACACTAGTTCCTGTGCAGATGGGCACTATGCCACTGTTGCTGTGAGGGCCTCTGGAAAGGGCCTGTTTGGTATTTACAATTCTGCGTGTGTAGGTTGGTGTTGATGGATGAGACAGCATTCATGTTCTCAGCATGAATGCTTCTGTGTTTGGAGTTATTGCTAAGTTCATAATCAGGGCTTAGGCCTTTGCTATGCTTGGTCCGCTATGTGCAGAAGTAATGGGGGACCCACCAAGGGAATCCCGGGGGCCTGTTAACTTCCGTGTCAATGGGGGCAACTAGATAGTTATTAATCTGTGTTTAAATAAATTGTCTTATTTAATGAAAAAAATCATCAATTGAGTGTTGGAAAGTATCAGAGGGTTAGCTGGGTTAGTCTGGATCTATAAAAGCAGCAAAGAGTCCTGTGGCACCTTAAAGACTAACAGACTTATTGGAGCATGAGCTTTCGTGGGTGAATACCCACTTCTTCGGACGCATGTACACGAGTATTGGAAGGAAATCAAGCACAAAAGTCAAGAAATGCAGAGTAAAGGTTTGCAAGCCCCATCTCAGCTCTGCCTCCTTGTGTTTGTGCATCAAAGTATAATCTGTGATCATTGCACATTATTTGTCACTTAGCACAAAGTGAAATGACTTTTACAACTTTACATGAAGTACAGCTCTTTATTTGCAATTGTTATTATTTCAAAGTGGTATAAGCTAAACTGAAAAAAGGCACTCAGAGTGGAATAAGAGTGTCTACCTGGGGATTTATACAGGTATAACTATAGGGGTATAATTATGCTGGTAATTTCCCCATGTAGACAAGCCTTGAGGTGATTCTGGTCAGCATGATAGGCTGCAGTCACAGCACACCAGCAGCTTAGCAGTTATCTAGTTGTTTGTAGACATCACAGTAAAGGAGAGTTTTGAGTGTGGATAATGAGGTTGCTTTACGGAAGCTTGTGGGGGAACTTCTCCCATGCATGAGAGATGGAATGAGAGTTCTAGTTACCAAATTTAACAAGTGGATGATGAAGACTGGCATCATTAGCCAACTGGAGGTGGGAGCTGACTTCTCATTAGCATATTGAGAAATGGTAGGTGGGAAGGGACTTCAAAGAGAAGACAAGTAGTTTTTGTTTGATGTCATGATGGGAGGCAAAAAAAGGGGTGACATGGTCAAAGTGACAAGATAGGAAGCTTATCTTTGGAGCAGTGTTTGGATGGATACGAGCAGGGCAAGAATGCATTTCTTGAGGTCAGAGAAGAGGACATTGCAGTTGTCAAACATGAGTATTGCCAATTCACACAAATTTGGCCCCTGTGCAGCTAGTGTCATGATGATGTGGATACCTGCAGCTCCGTGTGATGTTTGAGATACATTGCTCTCTAGAGTAGTGGATGGTGTACTGAATTACACACACAGCACGCCTGAGATCCACTGGCTGGTATTAACATTTCGGTGCCTTTCACAAGCCCTTATTATGGGCCATGGTCTCATACCCCAGCGTATCACTATGAGTCACATATTTCATAGATAAGATAATTAGTAGTTTGTAGAAAGTTACATCAAGTAGAGCTAGGAAGAGAACCCAGGGCTCTAACATAACAGAGCTGAGTCATCTACCTTGCCACACAGTCTTTCAAAACAGCCATCAGATTACGTGCTTGTGTAACCCACTAACAGGGGCTCTGTGTCACCCTAGAGCAGGTAGTCTGCATAGGAAGGTTTTAAAGTCGGTTACTGTGGGAATGCTACATGAGCTCATTCTCTAGGTTAAGCAGTAGAGATTCATCCAGAGATTCCTGGTTCAGCCCTAACTGATAATCTGAATAGGGATGTTGGTACATTTGGCTATGTTGGACCACAATCTATTCCCAGACCCAGGAATAGAAACCCAAAACCTTGATGCCCAGTATTCCATTGTTGTCTCACAGATACTTGTCTAACCCACTGCAATGTGTGTGTTGTGTTTCCCTGCATTGGCTGGTCTGCACAGAGGGTAGCAGCCTGCTTTCCACCTACTGCCCCTACCCACGAGGTATTCCTATAGCTGAGGAGGTCTAGGCTGCGGATCTAAAGATATGTATACAGATTAGTGTAGGGATCCTGCAGTAATTGTTAGAATCATTTTATATTGTAAAACATTGTATTTAGAGGTAAAATTTGGATGTTGTGCTTATTGTTTTACTGTTGCATTTTTATTCTTTGTATTTGGTTAATGGGAGCTGTCCCTTTAAGAATAGGGGGTGGCAGATGTAGAGTGTTTGAGACTGTGAGCTCTGTATGGGAGATGTTGTCTATATTACATCCAGAGCATGGAAGCCCATACCCGTGAAAGCTCCAAAAGGTCAGAATTTGATTTAATCAATTTATTTACAGAAAGCAGGTCTCCTTTTCTAAAGGGTCGTTAGCATTTATGGGGACTGGATGTGGCAGGGCATTGCTTATCAGCTACAGAGTCTATTACAAATAGGTGACAGTCTGAATCCTGCCCAGCTCAGCAGGGATTACCAGCTGTTCACATCTAATGGATGTTTGGTGGCCTCTATTTGAGATGAGTCTCAATTCTAGGTCCCACATCACAGACTGACCACACTGTGCCTTGCACTACAGTGTCATCTCTTCAGGGCAGGTCTCTCACTGGGTGTTTGTTCTGAGTCTAGCCTGACGGCACCCTGATCCCAGGCAGATCCTCTAGTTAGAGCTCCTGCAGCAGGGGTCAAACTTGCCCTACCCACTATAAGTGTGTGGGAGTTGGCATCACTGCAGTTGTTACCCACACATTAGGGATGAGCAGGAGGAATTAATAAATCAGCAGACAGACAAAAAAGTGATTCAATCTTTTTAAAAAAATCAGGATTTTTCAGGGCAATCTCATGATTTTCTAGGGTCTGATCCATGAGTTTTGAACTTTGGGTTGGTGGTACTATTGCACTTAACCCAGCTATGATCTGTTGTTTTTTCTACATCTATTATTGCTGATGGTTCTTATCACTCTTTGTAACTTAGAAGTGATTTTATTAAGGATAAGTCATCTAGCTTCAGTTCAAAATAACCTCAGAGTTATGAACTGCCTTAGGAATGGAGGTTGTTCGTAGCTCTGAAATGTTCGTAATTCTGAACGAAATGTTATGGTGGTTCTTTCAAAAGTTTACAACTGAACATTGACTTAATACAGCTTTGAAACTTTACTGTGCAGAAGAAAAGTGCTGCTTTCCCTTTATTTATTTTAGTAGTTTACATTTAACACAGTATTGTACTGTACTTGATTTTGTTGTTGTTGTTGTTGTTGTCTCTGGTGCTGCCTGATTGCATACTTCCGGTTCAATCAGAATAGCTCAATTGACCTGAGCCAATATATACCATCTAAAGATCTGGTCCAGTAAAAGTCCAGTGAGTGAAGAGTCTTGTTTGAGTTATGTCAAAGCCAGGCAGGAGTATTTTAGTTCTGAAGATGAGTTTCAACATATTGACTCCCAGCCTGGCAATATGTTCTCACAACTCCTCATGGGCCAGTTTGTGACAATCTGCAACAGGCCCTCCATGGGGGCAGTGTGGAATCACATTACCTGAGAGGAGGTCCAGGAGTGATTTATCTCAAGAGGTCTAATCTCTTCCTGAGCTTCCTGGCATACATGGGGAATGCACAAACTCCACCTTCCCTTAGGAAGGTGATGCAGCCCAGCTCCCACGGGTATACCCATGAAGTTCTACAGGGTGGTGTGGATAAAAAGTGGACCATAGCCTTGCCTCTCCCCCCTTGGGGTGAGCTGTGACCATGGGACATTAGGCGCAAGCCATCCATGTACTCTCCTCAGTACTGGCACCGCTTTTGTGCTAGGCCATTGTGTGAGGGAGAATAAGGAAATGGTGGCAAAAGCTCTTTTCTCCCCTACTCCCCCATGCAAAGATCGGTGGCACTTTCACCTTTGTGGGTGAGCGTACAATAGTTCCTAATGCAGTTTTGGTTCATAATGGTTTAGAATTCTGATTTGTAGAAGTGTCACCGAGAGGGAGGAGGCTGAAAAAACTACAAACAAAACAACCCTGTAGCTAAATGGCAGGAGCAGCTGCCTCATGACATTGCCTGGCACACACTCTCCTTTTTCCATGTTCAGCTGGCAGTATAATGTAATATAATGTGTTTAGGTGCATGGCACAATGGGAGCAACATGAGCCTGTATGGAGAGGAGGAGCACAGTGCACCATGTTATGCAGAGGAGGGAAATGCTTTGTTTTCCCAGGGATGAGTGCTATGTTATATTCCTTCCTGGGGGAGGGGAGTGCTTTACAGCATGTTGCCCCATGGGGGAAGTGGAGTGCTGTGCTACTTTTTGTCTGCAGGGGAGGGGAGCCCTGAATGGCACTTTACTGTGCTGAGCAATGCAGTGGTATGGTGTGTGGGGCAGGAAGGTGGGGGGTGCACTGCATGTTGTCACTTGCAGTAGTGGAGCGCTGCATGGTGCATTGACCATGTAGCTCTTTTGCTCACATATGTGCTTCACTTCCATTTCTGACCTCAGAGTAGCCAACGTTTTTTCAAAGGCAAGTCTGGAAAGTTGAGACCCCTTTGTTCAAGGCTACAAGCGTTTGTAGGTTACTCTAGGCCAGAGGTCATCAGTTATTTTTTGGCCAAGGTATAGTCAACCTCCAGACTCCAGAGAAAATAATTTAAAAAAGAACAATAATGATAATAATAAGTAAATAAAAAGATTTCACAGTCCGTTCAAAAACTTCTGGTGTTCTGGATTTGGCCTGCGGTCCGCCTATTGACTACCCTTGCTCTAGGCTGATTCCTAGTGTCTTGACCTTTGCAGTGGTGTTAACTACTTTGAATAAATTGGCAATCAGTTAACTTGAGGTAAAAAATCTCTAGAGAAGATAAGCCCTAACCACTGGACTCAGAGATATTCTGTGGGTCTTTCTCACTCTCCTGTTGAATCTGTTCCACTTTAAATAAATAATTAAATATTGAGTGAGCCAGAGTGAGTTTGGATCTATAGCCCAGTGGTTGGGGCACTCATGTGAGAGGTGGGAAACTCCTGTTCAAATCCCTTCTCACAGGCGGGTGGGAGTTGAAGTAGAGTTTCCCACATGGTAGCATAAGCACTGGGCTAAAGGTTGGAAGGGAGACCATCTACTCCCTCAGCTGTTTTGTGTGGAGCTGTTGGGCATGCTCTGAGCATGCCTACTGGATCAGGCTCTGCAAATGAAATAAGTGCCCGCCTTCCTCCGGTTTGTGGATTGTGCTGGGGTTTAGGTGTGAGCTAGGCATCTGGAGCCTGCCTGAGGCAGCTGTGGGCATGCTCAGAAGCAGAAACATAGGCACCTAGGGGACTTTTACAGCAAAAATTTGGGTGACAAGTGAGTTTAGGCACCTACAGGGCTTGGTGGCAGCTAAGCGATGATTTTTGTGGCTCACGATGGTGCCTAAATCTGGGTTTTAGGCACCTAAGTCTCTTTGTAGATCTGGGCTTTAGGCTCTCACTGCCCCAAATCCCCATCTGCCAAATGTGGCTCCTAGTACTGTCCTGGGGTAATAGCACTGTCCTACTTCAGCGGGGTGCTGTACGGGTCATACATTACAGATTGTGAGCCCCACACGTTACTATGTAAATCCCGGAGATTAATCTTCATTTAAAAAATCTGTTTATCAACATATTTCATATTAATGAGTATTTTCAACGAAATGCCATAGCTTCGTATGATGGTGGTGAGATGGGAATGGAGGGTAGTGCATGGCAGTGGGATAGATTAATGTTATAGTGAAATTTATGGGGCTGTTTCAGTAGAATTTGGTTCCTTTGGGCCACAGAGTACACATAGCTCTTGCTAAAGGGACTGTCTTCTGGGTAAATATTACAGCCTTTAGGAGTAAAAGAAGCCCATGCCTGTAAACCCTTCACACTCCTAGCTCCTTCCTCTCCCAGCCCGTCCGCACCTTTACTTAACCTCTGCTTTCTTCTTGTTTTCCTCCCTTCTCTTCCCTTCCTTCTCTTTGTCTCTCCCCCACACCACCAGTCTTCCACAATAAGCTTCCCTGAAAAGCAATCCAGCTGCTTCTCAGACCCTGCTGAGCTCTGCAGATGGGCTGGGAGGGGGAGTAACAGATTCCCTTTGAAGCACCACTGTGGAAGTTCACGATGGGATTTCGAAGGGAAATTACTGCGTTCCCCCTGCAGCCTGGCTGTGGGGCTCAGCCGCCCTACAGAAATGGCTGGGATGCCTTTCACTGACTGATTGAACAAGAGGAAATGGAAGGGTAGCAGGCGGGTGGTCAGAGGGAAAGTGGAAAGCCAGGGAGAAAAGAGGAGCACTGACATTTTGAACCTGTTTTTTGACCACCGTGAAGTGAGGGCTGGCCGCTTTTCTATCAGATCAGTACAGACCTCTGGCCACTTTACACTATTAGAAAGGAAGGACTGAAACGGCTTTTGAGCTACAAATTGTAGTTGACAGGGTAGCTGGGATAATGGAGGATGGGAAGAGGAAGAAGAGGTCCAAATATCCAGTTTCAAGAGCTAAATTAATTACTATTAAATTGAGCATGTCTCCTTAGTTTAATCCAAATGCCAGTAAGGGGTGCCTTAGCTGGCTATTGGTGCACTTGGCCTTTGGCCCCAATCCACACAACAACCCTGGAATATGCACCAATACTTGACTATATTTTGCCTTCATGCTGTTTTGTCAGGCATTCTGATTGTCTAGAAAGATTAATCTGTTGCAGTGTCTGGGATGGATGAGGTGGAACATCTGTGTATCCACAAATTGTATATTTCCTGTACTAAATCATCACTGGCACAGGTAGTGCCTGTTACGTGACCTGATCCAAAATCCATTGATCTCAATGGGAATCTTTCTGTCCGTGGGCTCAGGATCAGACCCATAGTCAATTCATTGTACTTTGCAGCAAGCTGGATCTAAACTCTGTGACATGGCTTCCTGATTTCTTTGGCAGACAGGAAATTTTTGTGGCACCTTCCCTTAAATTAAAAAGTGGAGATTTTTATTGATTTAAGTATAAAAATGAATAATTCTGTGAGTGCAGTAGCCATGGCGAGAATTATTTTGATATTACATTCCATTTATTTTACGCTTTCTTCTATTTTCAGTTTTCTTATGCCACAGATTTTTGTACTGATGACACATAACTGCATTGGTGTAGAAATAAGTTGTAAATTTTTAACGGTGAGAGTAATTAACCATTGGAACAATTTACTAAGGATTGTGGTGGATTCCCCACCACTGACAATTTTTAAATCAAGTTTCGATGTTTTTCTAAAAGATCTGCTGTAGGAATTATTTTGGGGAATTCTGTGGCCTGTGTTATACAGGAGATCAGACCAGATTATCACAGTGGTCCCTCCTGGCCTTGGAATCTATGAATCATAGAATTTGTCAGTAGGTAAGCTGTAGGTTTTGGCAGCTGAGTAGAGGGGAAATGTGGGGTTTGGCACATAGGAAAGTATGGAAGACATTTAGGGATTGTGAGATAAATATATGATCTGTGCCTGCTAAAATGATCAACAGTGAAATGGTTAACTATGTTGCCACTGAAATTGTCATCTTTAGATTGCAGAGTTAACTCCCCACTGAGATAAGTGGGGCAGTTCATTTCTCTCAGAACTAATGTTTCAGGCTGTCTGTAGTCTCAGGAAGTCAACATTACATTGGTTTTCTCAGTTCACGTTCTGAAGGTTTTTTTGCAACTTAAAACCTAGATACTAAAGCAGAAACTCATGGCAAGGGAGATTCCTCAGTAATATCTGTGGCAAGAAATCATGGAATAAGTGGGTACTTTGCTATAATTAAGACTGAAATAGAGTTCCTGTTATAACCATGTTTTGAGATACTCATATGATTCCTACGTGTTTACCTTTTAATCTGAAAATTGTCATGCTTGGTCTCTATCCCAAAAGGAATGTTTTTGAAATGTTTGAACATTATTATGTCTTTGAGTTATGATAGAATGGAACAAAAGTACTTTTCCCATTGTCATAAATAAAATGACTTTTTCAGTGGGGTGAAGATGGTACAAAAACAGCTAAACTGGAACCTCGAAGTCTGTCATGATTCCAGTTCTCCATGTGCAGCACATGCTTGTCAAAGTTTAAAAAAATGGGTTGTGAAATAGCCTAGTTCTGAATGTTTGAAAATGGACAGCTGTGCATGTATATAGAAAATGTATGTCCATTTGTGTGAAATAGCTTGGATCCTAAAAGTGCCTACGCCAGCCCCCCCCGTAAGTCAATAGCATGTAATACATTGACTTCAACAGCTATGGGATTAGGTCCTTAATAATGTGCCACTTTCACAACTTTAACACTGCCAGATTGATTGACTATGTACAAATAGGTTGGTATAAGTTATGTCGCTCAGGAGTGTGAGTAAGCCACCCCCCTGAGTGATGTAAGTTACACCGACCTAAATGCTGGATAGAACATAGGTGTTTGAATGGATTTCTCTGTGTGTGACACTGAATGTCAGGACAAGAACAAAGATTTCTTTCAATGAAGGGAAAGGGTTTAGGGACATCTTCAGTGCCTGTGTGATTGGAATGTGTGAGTCTGTAAATATGAATGGAGCTTGCAGGTTCATTTGGTTCAGCTTGTGGTTGCAAGGATGTTTGAAAACGTGTGTATGAATGTGGGTGCTCCTCCTGTTTGACTAGTAATGTACATAGATAGGGGACAACTGTATGTGAGTTTGTCTACGGGCCAAATCTTCAGCTGGTGCGAGTCAGGGTAGGTCAGTCAAAATCAACAGAATGACACCAGCTGAGGAGCTGGCTGATGGAATCTATGCGTGATTCCATGTGGGTGTACGGCTGTCTGGGATCGTGACTGGCACACTGTGTAAGGATGCTGCTTTGGAAACTTGAACCGAAAATAGCTTGTAATGCAAGAGAGAGAAAGCCAAGCCACAAATAACCATCAGTGCAGCAATGAGGTTTTCTGTTAAAGAAAAAGAAAATGCTCACTGAGACTGGTTCACCAGCCTGTTATATCAGCTGTATGATGGTGTTACTCCATTGAAATCTATAGGGGCTCTGGGTGCTTAGCACTTTGGAAAATCAGATCACTTATTTCATTGTTTAAATATGCATTTAGGAGCCTACCTTTAAGCACACATTTTAAAAAAAGTCTTGGCCTTAGCTTCCCTCTTTAATGCTTATGCTCTTTAAATAGCTATATATGGTTATCTTGTGCACCTGTGCATCACTATATGTATATAGTTCTAAAATCTTTTCCCATAAATCAATCCGTCTAGCTCTTAAAGAATTTTTTCCTCTAGTCTGAACTCCTTCCAGGTTTCTCCTACATATTTCAGCTACTGAAGTGCCCCAGCTGAACACAATATTCCAGCTCCCCTCTCTCCAGGCCTAACTAGAGAAGGACTGTTCCTACTATAGGCTAGTGTGAGTTAACAATCTGCTCTGAGCATGGGGTAATGTGTTGTTGTGCTGTCCCTGGAGTAACCCAGGAGGTAGGTCATGACATACTGCGTCAAGCACTCCTTGCTGGCTCCCTGCTGCTCAGGGGAGGGAATAAATAGGTATAGACTCAGTGCAGCATGTATCTGTCAGGTGCTGACTCAGCTATGCTGCCTGGCATGTAGGGAGCAGGGAGGAAGCCAAGGAGCCACTTTTCCTACTTCTCCACCCACTTAAAGGGGAACGTAGTGGTTCTACCGAGCCTGTTTCCCCTCCTGCACCATGAGTGAAGGTAGTCAGCTCAAGGTAGTAAGGGGGCTTGGCTTCCTACACCCTGTAGGAGAGCTGCCTTACCTGGTCTGGTTCAGATTAGCCCCTGCCTCAGTTTCCCCATCACTTGCCCCCACACTCCTAACTTTCCCAGGAACGACTCTCTGCCACACTCAGAGTCTTTCAGGTCCTTCTTCCAGGGCAGTGTTTGGTTAATTCAGACAAAACAAAATAAGACAAACTCACAGTGTAGGCTGCCAGTATTCTCTTCTCCCTTCTCTCTCTCTGCTCCACCCATTTGATGATGATTGTCCATTTACAATTACATGTTGAGACCTATCAGTTAGCCAGCTTTTAATCCATGTTATGTGTGCCTTGGTAATTTGATATCTTTCTAGTTTTTTAATCAAATTTTGTGTTTTACCAAGTCAAATGCCTTATAGAAGTCTGTCTATTACATCAACATTATTATGTTTTTCAATCAAACTTGTAATTTAATAAAATAATGATACCGAGTTAGATTGACAGGATCTGTTTTCCATAACCTCCTGTTGATTAACATTAATTGCATTACCCTCCTTTAATTCTTTATTAAATGAGTCCTGTGTGAACCACTTCATTTTCTGCCTTGGATTGATGTCAATCTCACAAACTTATTATTATCCAGGTCATCCTGTTCACTCTTTTTTTAAATATTGGTAGAACATTAGCTTTCTTCCTGTCTTCTGGAACTTCTCCAGTGTTCCAAGACCTATTGAAAATCAGCATTAATGATCCTCAATCAACTCTTTTAAAACTCTTGGATGTAAGTTATCCAGACATGCTGATATAAAACTTTTTAACTTTATTAGCTGCTGTTTCACAGCCTCATGAGTTACTATTGGAATGTAAAGAGTATCATCATTATCATATGATATGATTACATCATCTGGCTTTTCTCCAGATATAAAACAGAAATATTTATTGAACATGTCTGCCTTTTCTGCATGATTATTGATAATTCTACCATTTCCATCTAGTAATGGACCAGTACTATGTTAGGTTTCTTTTTTTTTTCTTAATATACTTTTAAAAACTCTTTTATTGTCCTTAATGATACTGGACATATGTTTTTCCTTTTATCCTTTTGCTTCCTTTATCAATTTTTTACAATTCCTAGCTTCTGATTTATATTCATTAATATCCCCTTTAGCTTGTGACACTGTTCTGTCTCACACAGTAATGCAGGCTTTGTTTAAAAAAAAGTTTTGTGTGGTCCTTGGGGGCTAGAGGTTAAAAAGGAAATCTCCGTTTCATACAGATTTTTCTGGTGGGCTTGTCTCATTCAACCATAGATACCTTATTACATGTCCAGACACTAGTACTACAAATGATCCAGTTTAGATACAAGGCATTAATCTATACAAGTGGCTGAAGAAAGCAATACATTTGCCACTCAGGAAAAAATACCTGAGGATGGTTATAGACAGTTCAATAAAAACATCTGCTTAGTGTGCAAAAAAGAGGTTAAAAAACAAACAAAAAGTTAAATTGCATAAGGAAATGGAATAGAAAATGCTAATGAAAATATAATTCCATTATATATATCAATGGTACACACTCTTCTTGAATGTTGAGTACAGTTCCAGGAATCCAATTTTTTTTTAAATGAAAGGGGCTCAGAGGCAGATGATAAAACTGATTAGAGGAATGGATAGCTTCCATCTGAAGAGAGACTAAAAGGACTGGAATTAGATGTGAGAGAAATTCAGAATTTCCATCCCATGGGAAATTCTGACATTTCAACATGTTTGCATCCCTAATCAAGATGAAAAGTTGAAATTTTGAAAATTTTCACAGAATGGAAATAAAAAAAATCAGTTCAGAAATGCCAAAATAAACATTGCAATTTTGAGAGAAATGAAACATTTTGACATTCTGAAATTGAAACATTTTGTTTTGGTTTGTTGAATTGATCTGAATTGTTTGTTACCAGTTGTTAAACTGCATTTTCTTGTTGTGGCACATTGCCTCATAGGAGTTGTAGTTCAGGAGCCTGGGCCAGGCTCCCTGGCCAGACTATATCTCCCATGATACACCATGCAGCTTAGTCAGAAGATAGCACTGCATTATGGGACCCAAGTGCATAGGGACAAATGGGAGTCGAAACTACAATTCCCATAAGGCAGTGTGCTGATAGGGAAATGCAGTTTAATATTTTGCTGAACTTATTCGAAACTAAAAGTTTTGGGTCAGTTCATCAAAACAAAATATTCCAATTCAGGTTGAATCAACCCAAAACAAAATATTTAATTTCAGCTTTCCTGACAAAAAATTGAATGGGGGGGGGGGAATTTCTCACCCAAACTTTTGATTTTTGTGGAAACTTTATTTTTTTTCCAGAAAATAATTAAAATGGAAAATTTCAAGCCAGGTTTTATTCAGATTAGTGAGTTTATCCCATATAAAAGGGATATGGTAGAGGTATCTAAAATAATGAAGACTACTGAGAAGGGAACAGATGCTTATATTAATGTATTCTCATAATACAGGAACAAGAGGACATTCAATTGAACTAAAAGGAACATTTAAACAGATTTAAAACTGAAAAAAGGAAATACTTCTTTTCCCCATTGTGTAATTACATTGTGGAGCTCATTGGTCTTTGAGGCCAAGAGCTTAGCAGGACTCAAGAAAGGATTAGACATTCCTCATTATAGTGACTGGCTTCCTAATACTTCTGGGTCATAGCCACAGCAAAAAGTGATGGTATAGGGAGACATATGTAATGCCCCTTGTTTGGAGTTTATAAACCACCACATTTCTGTGAATTGGGATTCATAAAGATTTAAAATGACAATCTTTGATTTGTCTGAGTTGAAATAATTTGTTTGATGGACAGTAGCTTCAGTTTGGCTATGGCTAATCTCAAGAATTTTAATCTCAGGGCGAGTATCATACATTTCTAGCATTATTCCTATGGGCAGTTTGTGACAGTGAGATTATTGTTTTTCCTTTCTTCACCAATTTTTGCTTTTGCTGATAGAGATAAGTGCAAGCTGAAGAATCCAGAAACAAACTGCCACAGAGGCTGTGATTAGGAAGGGTCAGCCATAAAGCTTGGATCTGGTTTAAAACTGCACACTTTGCAGTTATTGAGATCCACAATTTTGGTTCAGACCAATCTGTAAATATTTGTTGTGTGATTTTATCTATAAGTATAATCATTCTATATATGAGCTACACCATATGATGTATCCACTACCTGGTCTTCTTTTTAGTTTTCCTTACCTTTCAAGTGTGTTTCCACTCTTTAATTTTACATAGACTCTTGGATGTTGGTAGAACAAATTCTTTGTTGTCTGTACAGCCGAGTATCTTGATCAGGTTAAAGAGGTCACTAATTTCATACCCTCCTCATCTTTTTTTATGGGCCACTTTCTCCTAGTACTTTTTATATTTGTAAAAACCCATAGCCTCTCTTTTGTTCTGCATTTGGTGGTGGATGTTGCTCTTTTCTTTTTTTGTGCAGTGTTAACTGATTTGTTATATTCTTATCTGGTTCCCGCCTCCTTTTCCATTTCAGGTACAGGCTTTTTAAACCTCAGATATTTGAAGTGTCTTTATAAGCCAATTTCATCATTTCTTGTCCTTAAGAGTCAGTGGATCAATGCCAATTTACACTAGCTGAGAATATGTCTCAGTGACTTTTAAGATTCTCCTGACTTCTTCCATTCTAGAAGTTTACTTGCACTTTGCTCACTAGTGGTCCAGTCTATTCAGATATTGAATATCCTCAGCCCCATTTTCTTCAGTGGAAGTTGAGGGTGCTCAGCAGCTGGAAGGATTGAAATTTTTTAATTCACCAGGATTAGTTGCCCTGCAATCTAATACTGGGGGCAGTTGTGGAGTACCAGGATATGCAGATAAAGGAGACTATAAAAGAGAGCAAGATACATAAATCCAGAGATAATAGTGTTGATATAATAGGCTCTTGTTTAATATCAGATTGATGGAATGGCTGAATTTCTTGACTGTGACAGATAATCTTGGGTAAGGTCCAGATTGACTGGTTTATGGGACTAAACCCTGCAAATAAACCCTGTTCTGAAACATCACATACAACAGTCCTGGTCCCTTGCTTCACACATATGTAATGTGCTTTGCAAGGAAGATTCCAATGGTTACATTTTCAGAAGAGCTCAGCATTCAGCTGTTCCCATTCTCAACCGGAGCAGCTCTAAATGGGAGCTGAGCTCTCTCGAAAATCTGGCCCCAAACTGTAATCTTCAAAATGTAAAAGCTTCCTTTACCTCCACACTGCTAGGTGGGACCTCAACGCTATCGAAGAAGAGGACTGATTAGGAAATAAAGAGCCACTTTAAAGTTTTAGACTGTGAATATATACTCATATTCCTGGATGAAGCAAGAGTTAGCTTTTTGAGACAAACATATAAGGCCAAATACACTGGTAAACTCCAACTGCTTTGCACTGTTCTACCAATTCAGAGGAGTAGTAAATCCAATTCAACTGGTGGGTTAGGATAGATGTACAACAACTTTGCATTTCTGAAGCAGTGCCAAACAGATGAAGTGTACCGGTGAATCAGGCACATATTTTTTACTTCTCTGGGACCCTTGTTCCTTTATTGAGTCTTGTGTGGAATAAACCACGGAGGAAGTAATGGAGCCTGGCAACATGCAGTCCAGTGGATGTGAGACCCACATTTTGAACTAGAGTGACTGTTGTTTATTTTTTGCGTTTTCACTTTTAGATTCTCTTATTAATATTTCTGAGATGGCTCTATGTAACACTCCATTTGTCAAACATTCTTCTTTTTCTATTATCGATTAACATAACGATGCGCTTTAGAGCATTTCAGTATCCTTACTGATGGGTATAACCCTCATTAAGCACACTTCTAAAACTTACTGAAGGGAAAAAGGATATCCTTGTGGTTATGGCACTAGACCAAGGCTCATGAGCTCTGGATTGAAATACTGACTCTGTCATAAATTTGATGGATGACTTTGGGCAAGCCATTTAATCTGCCTGTGCCTCAGTCCCCATCCGTAAAATGGGATGATAATAATACTTACCTTTCTCCCACTTTTTGTCTGTCTGCTCTATTTAGCTTGTAAAGTCTGTCACTATGGACCTAATTCTCATTTATGTTGAAGCTCCTTTACTCTGCTCAGGCTGTGTAAAAGATCTCGAAGTGGAAGGAAATGATTTTGAGGCCCCTTTCTGCTGCCAGAGTGTGTAAAGGGGCATTAGTAAATGAAAACCAGACCCTGTGTGTCTTTAAAGTGGCTAGCACAATGGGCCCAATATTGTCTGGGGCCTGTAGCTGCTAGTGTAATACATATAAAGCATATTTATAATAATGAATGTATTACAATTGGGACTGCACACTTTTTATAATGTACCTCAGGTTTGAGAGAGCACAGTTAATGCATTCGAATGAATGAATGAGAAATCGTTTTTCTGGTAAGACACTCTGGTACACCGTGACAGACTGCGGTAGAATTATCATCCAGTTGTATTTTATGTTTAGCATGTGGCATTTGGCTACTATGAAGGATACTTAGGGAGCAGTCTATGTGGTTGAGCTACCACTATATGGTTGCTATATCCTCCAGGTACTTAGCCTTCCTAGATATGTGACCTTTTGTACTTATGGCCCCAATAACATGGTACACCTCTAGCCCAATATAACGCAACCCGCTATAACATGAATTCGGATATACTGCGGTAAAGCAGTGCTCCGGGGGGGGGGCGGGGCTGCGCACTCCGGTGGATCAAAGCAAGTTTGATATAATGTGGTTTCACCTATAACGCGGTAAGATTTTTTGGCTCCCGAGGACAGCGTTATATCAGGGTAGAGGTGTATCTTTTATGCATGTCTGTTACATGTGATTGACTTTGTGGAGGCCCCCTGTGCTGACATTAGTCAATATGAAAGTGAGAGATCTAGAGAGAACCACAGAGTCTGTCTGTGTTTAGCAGCCTGAATAAGGAATTCCCTTTATATTCATTTCAGCTGTGTTCTGTCTCTACCACAAGGGACACTGTATAACTATATGTGACCTCGCCCAAGTTTGCCCTGTCTACATGTGTGCAGGGTTTTGCGTGATCTATTTAGGGCATGGATTCTCATTGTTAGCAAATGTACTTTAAGGAGAGTAATGGCCACCTGTTGCTCAAAATGTTGTTGTTCACAAAGCTTGCAAATAGAAATAAGCTGTGCAAATAAATAAATAAAACCTAACAGCTGCCACATTCTGGCCCAGAGAAACCTCCATTGCAGTGGAGTGGGAAGGGATCCACACTATGTATATATACATACACAAACAGAGACAGAGAGAGAGAGTGTGTTAAGAGTTGTAAAGTGTTCCTGGACAAGTGGCATAATACACATGTAAGGTTTTTCCTCTTTATTTTTAATATTGTGTAGTTTAGTATCTTGGTACTTTACAGTAAGGCATTTTTGAAGCCTAATATAATGAGTAATGCCTCCAAAATAAGTGACCAATAGGAGAACCCATTAGGAGATCTGAAGACAGTCATTGTGGACCAGTTCTGCCCTCAGTTACAGAAGTGCAGCTCCCAAAACAAAGATTTATAGATTCATAATTTAAAATCCAGCAAGGCCATTAGATCATCCAGTCTGACCCCCTGTATATCATAATCCATTACACGTCACCCACTTACCCCTTTACTGAGCCAAGTAACTTGTGTCGTGGCTAAAGCATATCTTCCAGAAAGGCATCCAGTCTTAATTTGAAGACATCAAGAGATGGAAAATCTACCAGATCCATTTGGAGTTTGTTCCAATGGTTAATCGCTCTCACTGTTAAAATGTATGCCTAATTTCTTATTTATATTTAACTGGTTTCTGCTGCCAGCCCTTGGGTCTTGTATGCCTTTTTTCCGCTAGATGAAAGAGCCCTTTAGTTCACTGTATTTTCTGCCCCTGAAGGTACTTACATTCTGTAATCAAGTCACCTCTCAATCTTCTTTTCAATAAGCCAAACAGACTGAGCTCTGTAAGTCTCTCACTGTAAGACATTTTCTCCAGCCCATGAACCATTTCTGTGACTCTTTCTACACTCTCTCCAATTTTTTCCAACATTCTTTTTAAAATGTGGACATTAGTACTGGACACAGTATTCCAGAACTGGTCTCACCAATGCCACGTACAGAGGTAAAAATCCCCTACTCCTACATGCTATTCCTTTGTTTATGCTTGGGTACGTCAGAGTAATGCATTTTTTGATTGCACGAGTTGCACGACTTGAATGCAAGATTTACCTTATATGACCACGGGTCCTTTTTCTTAATGAATGAATATAAGGCACAATATTTCCATTGTATTCCAAGTACAAATAAAGCCCTGCTGAAAAACAATGTGTAAAATTAGTGAAAAAAGTCAGCACCTTTCATAGCTCTGATATGGCTTCATCTTCAGCACTGGGTTGCTGTGTGGTCACAAGTTGGCTGTTATGAAAAAGTAGGTTGTGTGGTGAACATTGGGAAACTGGGTTATACAAAGCACTTGAAAATGGTAGACTGTTGTGTTGTATAAAGTGGGACTCCAGGGCATGTGGGGATATGCGGCTATGCTGCAGAAAGCAGGTTGGGGATGCTGCCCTGCTGTGCACCACATAATGCAGGTGGTGGCATTGTGCTGTTGGGCTGTGGAGAGAGGGGACCAAATTCTGCTCTTGTTTACACCTACGCAAGGGATTGGAATATCAAAAGAGTTGCACAGTGAAACTGGGGCAGAATTTAGCCCTGGGTCGGGACAGGGGCAGCTCCAGGCACCAGCACGCCAAGCGCTTGCCTGGGGCGGCAAGCCGCAGGGGGCGCTCTGCCAGTCGCCGGGAGGGCGGCAGGCAGGCTGCCTTCGGCGGCATGCCTGTGGAGGGTCCGCTGGTCCCGTGGCTTCGGCGGACCTCCCACAGGTGTGCCGCTGAATCCGCAGGACTGGGGACCTCCCGCTGCCCCCTGCCCCACCCCCTGCCCCCAGCCAGCCCCTGCCCCCAGCCACCCCCAGCCAGCCCCAGCCAGCCTCTGCCCACAGCCGCCCCCGCCCCAGCCCCTGCCCCCAGCCAGCCCCTGCCCCACCCCCTGCCCACAGCCACCCGCAGCCAGCCCCCTGCCCGCAGCCACCCGCAGCCAGCCCCTGCCCACAGCCGCCCTCTGCCCCACCCCCTGCCCACAGCCACCCGCAGCCAGCCCCTGCCCCCAGCCAGCCCCTGCCCACAGCCACCCACAGCCAGCCCCTGCCCACAGCCGCCCTCTGCCTGCAGCCAGCCCCTGCCCACAGCCACCTGCAGCCTGCCCCTGCCCACAGCCGCCCTCTGCCCCACCCCCTGCCCACAGCCACCCGCAGGCAGCCCCTGCCCCCAGCCAGCCCCTGCCCACAGCCACCCGCAGCCAGCCCCTGCCCACAGCCGCCCTCTGTCCACAGCCAGCCCTTGCCACAGCCACCCTCTGCCCGCAGCCAGCCTCTGCCTGCAGCCCCTGCCACAGCCACCCCCTGCCTGCAGCCAGCCTCTGCCCACAGCCGCCCGCAGCCACCCCCTGCCCACAGCCACCCGCAGCCCGCCCGTCTGCATCACCTGCCCACAGCCAGCCCGTGTCACTCCCTGCCTCCAGCTAGCCCTGCCCCACGCCCCTATCTGCAGCCAGCCCCACATCCACTGGTGCCCTGCAGTTCCCAGGGCAGTAACCCTGCACACGTGCTTTAATGGGGGGGGGCAGGGAGCAGCTGGGACCCACACATGTGCACACCCTAGAGTGACCAGACAGCAAGTGTGAAAAATCGGGATGGGGGTGAGGGGTAATAGGAGCCTATATAAGAAAAAGACCCAAAAATTGAGACTGTCCCTGATCACCACCCACACATGTGAAACGGAGCTCATTTCTAGTTCAGCTCCATCTTTTTAAAAAAGAACTTTAGGTAGGGTTAAAATACATCTGTATTTTCCTGGACATGTCAGGTTTTTCGGTTCTTAATCACCTCCTGGGAAAATATGGATGTATGGTAACCCTATTGGTACAAAAAATACATGCTGTCGCACATCCCTTAAATCAGAACTTTTTATAGGGAACCCGTTGTTAAGATTTTGGCAGCTCATCACTGCCTAGAGCTGCCCCTGGGTGGGGAAGACATTGGGCTCGTGTATAGTGGAAAATGGATAGGAGATACTGGGTTGCTGTTTCAGAAGGCAGATAGGTAGACTTTAATTTTTTTAAGTAAACAGTAGGGACAATGTCAGATTTAATACCCCATTAAAAGTGGTTTGTTACAGTAGGTATATCCCTCCATAAACCTCCATTTCATGTCCATGTAACACTGTTGGTCCACTAGGAGATGCTTGCCTTTGAAATGAGATGAGTTCTGTGGTTGGGATGGTAGTAACCTTTTCTCGTTGTATAGTCAGTTCATTGGCAACAGGTTATGGTGGCTCTCAGTAGCATTTTTGGGAAGTGTGCACATTGGGTGTCACACTGCCTCCAAGAACAGTTTCAGTTCACAGTAGTGCACACAAAGCTCTGTGGAACCCGTAGACAAAAAATAGCATATATGGTGAAAGCCACGGTGAAAGCCATGAGGAGGTTCAATTTATTTGACGGGAAGAGGAAAAGGAGATCTAAAAGGGGATTATTGGTAAAGTTAACAAAATATCAGTCATAACATCAAACAGACCAGAATAGTTTCCTCTTGTCCCCCAGTCCCAGCCAGCCTTCCCAAGCACCAACATCCCTGAGGGCTCACAAAGTGACTTCATGGTGTTGCTGATAGGCACAGGCACTGTTAACCATTCCAGGAGTTCCCTTTTCCTTCTGGGCCAATGCTAGCAGACTGCTGGATATGTGGTCAGTGTGATGGTCAGAGCCTTTCACTACAGTAAAAATCCATACAATAGGGTAACAGAAAGAGGAGAACTTGTTATAAACACCACACCCAATAGACATAAGGTCATTGCTTCAGGTCTAGGGATGTTTATTATGCATATAAAAAAAGCCCAGGGTACCTTCTGAACCTAACTGTCAATATTGTTGCAAGAAGTTACACAAACAGCACCAGCTCTTCTTATGCAGGTCAGAGACAGTCTTCATCATCTGAAATGGGATCAGCTCACTGGTTCTACAAGCTCTTTGTGATGAGGGGTAGCAGGTTGAGGGCTCTTTATGCTCCTTTCCTTCTCTAACCTCTCTGGGGAGAGAGAATTGCCCCGGCTGACTGAAGGGACAGCATGTTCGTGTGGTAGGCAGGGACTTCTCTGCACAGAGAACAGAATGTCAACATTTCCTTCCAGGTACATCACTACATATATCACGGATGAGTTAAACAACAGAGAACAGCAGAGGGAAAGAGACTATATGAGGTACAGGCCAGAGAGAAAAGGGTTGTTTTTAGAAGAGATTGGAGAAGGCGGGAAAGTCAACAACACAGGGGTACAGGATGTTGTTCCAGTCAACAGGAGCTATAGAGAATCATACTGGATGACCCTTCCATACAGAAGGGTCATACTGGAGATAGATGTTTGACTGGAGGGAGTTCAAGGAGAAAAGTCCATAAAGTCAGCTGGTGCAAGTCCTTGGTGGCTGTTAGAAACAAGGAGGGCAGATCTGAACTGAGCTCACCCTAAGTGAGAGGGGTAAGGATACAGTATGAAAGGATTAGAATCCTCCATTGTCTTCATCCCCACCCTTACTAATGTCAGCAATGGAAGAGCTCAGCTTTGATGTGTCCTTTCTGAGGGACTATATCCTGCCCTGGAAGGAGGAGAGACTCCACCTAGTAGGTCTGCAACCACTAAGAATCAAATGTACTTAGCAAATAGTATGAATTCCCACCCCCCAGCCCATCAGTGCTGTGTATGGCAGCAGGTAGCCAGCCTTCATATGGTACCAGTCACTATAGTGTTCCGTCTTTCACAGGGAGTCACTTGCCTGTGTGTCCTGCACCTCCCCTGGATCTCAGATTAGGCACTTGGAGTTTTGTATGAAGCAGTTCTTCCAGGGGACTCTGACGGGGTCTTTCCTTGAGGGAGATAGAAGAAGCCATATGAAGCTTCTCTCACTTGGAAATCTGTTTGTTAATATCTCAGCAGCAGTAACTGGTGCCTGCCATTGCTCACCATTGAGCATGTCCACAAACGTCTCTGCATCAGGAACCACTCCCTCCATAGCCAGAATCACAGGGCTTCATCTTCCCCACAGTTACACCAGTGTAAACCAGAAGTAAATCTGTTGAATTCAAAGAGAAGAGTTCCAAGCCCAGAAGATCAAAGTGTCAGAAGTGACTCAGGCTGTGTTGCTGCTATATTCCATTACAAACAAGTAGATGGGCCAAAATGATCTATGCTATTGCCAGCCATTGGTCTGGGCAAAGAATAACCCTTGGGACTGGAGGCAGCAGGTTCTTTCTGTTAGGACCTAAAACTAAAAAGAGCAGGGCAAGTTGGCCATTCCCCTTAATGTATTATGACATTTTCAGACTCACTTGGGGACAGCAAAGTCCCTGATCCTCAGTACCCCAGTGCATATCAAAGGTAGAATGCTATGGTTTTGGAGTACTGCAGGATGCAGAGTAGGAAATCAATCAGTGGAGCTGACTCTGAGGTGCTGAATGCCCGCAACTCATTTTGAATTCATTAGGAGTGGAATGAACTTTGGATCTCAAAGGAGGTGCTCAGCGCTTCACAGGATCAATCTTTTTTTTAAGGTTGACTCCACATTGGAGGACTTGGCTCAGCAAAAATAAAGGAAAATGCTAAGTAAGTCCCAATGATTACAGAACAAAGAATTGGCAATGCCAGTGAGACCTCCTCACCCATATCCCAAATCAAAAAACAAAACAAAAGGGTAATTTTCTGAACAATAGCATTTGCTGTTCTGAAGTCTAATCTAGGGGTAATCACAGATCATGCTTCAGGGCACAAAAATGGGATAGTCATAGGGGTAAGGAAGGATTTGGTTTTCCCATGTGTCACATTGCACAGTTGGTCAGATATTGACATATAAGATATTGGCCTCTGCTGGAGGCCTCATGGACTAACAGTTTGCATCTGGACGGTGAGTTATAATAAAAGGATCTGATTCTTTTTTCACTTACATCATTGTCAAACTGGAGTAATTCTACTGGAGTTACATCAGTGTAAAATGGGAGAGAGGAGGATCAGGCCCAAGATCTGTAGATCTTGGTAGCACACAGTTCCAGTCAATTCACTGATATGCTGTTGACTCTAGGCATCTGCTTAAAGCCAGAGATTGTCCAACGAGAAATCACAGGGATGACTTATACTGAAAATTGTTCAGAGTGAGGTTGAGTGCCAGGTTCACTCAGGATTGTTACAGAAGCAAAAAGGTTTGTGAATGACACCTTATACTGTAAATTCATCAGATAATACGAACTAAGCAGTTTGTGCCCATGTCATTACAGTTAGGAGTTTTCCAAGAACCCTTATATGCTTCAGGAAGTGGTGTTGGTGGTTCAGTAGGTGGCACTTTTCTCTCTGAATCTTTACTGAACCAGTGCTTTTTGCCTTCAGATGTACTCTGCTGCTGCTGGTATGTCTTTCAGATAAACTGTAAATCGGAGACTCTGACCACTTGTGATTATTAAAAATTACATTGCACTTTTTGCAATGGAAGAGGTGCTAGCCCTGATGCTAGCCCTCCCTATATGTCCCCTACGAACAGTATTTCCTGTCTTAAACAGTATGTAATATTCCTGTACACCGTTAAACAGTTGTCTTATTCTCCCATGGACATGGCTGCATTTGAGTGGTTGGTGAGGTCATCCTTGGATATAGTTTGTATATCAATTTTTTTTAAATTTGCAAATCTCCTTAGAATCCTTTGTTCTGAAAGTCTCTGTGTACGTTTATGTTATTTATCAATTGCATTTGATTATTTAATTTTAATATTAGTAAGTAATTTCCCATAAAACCAACTTGTAAGGCAATCTCTAATTTTAAAATGTTATGAATTTCTTTCGATGTAAAGATGGTGTGAATACTGGCGCAAGGAATCACCACTATTAAACATAACTTTAATTTACCCCAGTAGTCTAGTACTATACTGATTATTGTGCATTTGCTTGTTAGTACAAAAGATATTTTCAGTATAGTCATCTGACTCAACATGCCAGCTTTTCTTTTGGTTGATCTCATTCCCAGCTCTCTTCCTTTCTATCTAGCCCCCTTTACTCCCTTCCTTCTCCACAAAGAGATCTAGGGGTCTCTTGAAATCCTTTTATGCCATTTGCTTCAATTGCTTTCCCCAGTAACTGATTCCACATGTTTACCATCCTTCCTCCTTGTCCTTCAGTAGCCTATAGCATTTTCCTCACCAAAAGCTGCATGGTTGTTTTCCCAGGAAATGTCATTGTTCCAAAAATTATAGGCGCATAGATGCCAGGTTTGTATAATTTTTGGTGGTGCACAGAACAGGTCCAAGCAGAGCTATCCTATCCATAGAACGGACTGGGGCAACCCCCCTGAGCCCTGTGCTTTGCGGGGCCCTGCACTTCTGGGGATGCGGGGCTCAGAGCAGCCTGGGGATTTAGCAAGAGGCCTGGCGCCGGCAGCATTGAGTGACCCAGCCCCAGCCCGCTCTGTTCCGCTCCGCCCTGCCGGCTCCCGGCCTTGGTCAGGGGAGGATGCGGAAACCAGAAAGAGGTGGGGCGGGGGCTCGAGGGAAGGGGTGGAATGGGGGAGAGGTGGGAGAGGAGCAGGGGCAGGAAGAGGCACGGCGGGGGATTGGGGGAAGGAGTGGAGTGGGGACGGGGCAGGGGCAGAGCAGGGGCGGGAAGAGGTGGGGCAGAGTTGCTGCTGGCGCAAGGCCCCCCGCTAACCTCCAGACTGCTCTGGACCCTGTGTCCCCCTGAAGTGCGGAGCCCGGGACAGTTCCCCTAGTTCATCCTATTGATGGGATGGCTCTGAAAATATAAGCCACAACACTGGTGGAGCCGGGCCCACGTTCCTGAATATTGGTGGAGCATGAGCACCACGGTCCCATATAACTCACCGTCTATGTATAGGAACAAATAAAATACATTTCCAAAGTGGTGCTGCCAAAAAGCAAAAACAAAAAACCCTTCATTATTTTTGATGGCCAGGGTATTAAAAGGAAAAAAGTACTTTGTTTTAAAATAGCTAACTCTGCAATAGTAGTGTGGGATGATGTGCAATTAAATGGGACGTAGTTTTCCAGTGAGCCCGTTTAACTGTGGGTTGAATTATCTTTTTTTCCTTTCTATTTTTAATCTATACATTGTGTTTCATTCTCAGCCTCATGATGATGTTTTATATTTTATGTTGTGGGCAATTTTATTCAGCTGTTTCTAAAACTTTACTAAAATGCTAGATGTCATGTTGGAAACACAGATCCAGAAATCAGTTCATAAATCAGAACAAACTATAACAACATATAATAAAAGCCCATTGCACCACTCTCCAGAGGTTCTCACTGTTGGTTCTTTTCCTTCCTTCCCCCACTGGTGCAGCAGAACTGAAATGTCTTATGTGGTGAATTTACTTTTCAGATTCAGAGCAGAGTACTGGGTCAGACACAGAGGTGTTGACTGAGAGAACATCCTGCTCATTTGGCTCCCACTCTGACCTCACATCTGGTGGCTCAGGTCCCCAGCCTCCTCCTCCATCATCCATGGAGGAGATCCAGGTAGAGCTGCAGTGTGCTGACCTCTGGAAAAGATTCCATGACATTGGGACAGAGATGATCATCACTAAAGCAGGCAGGTAAGATATTCCTGGCTTCTTGCCCAATAAAAACAAACAGAAAGTGGATACACTTTTTAGTATGGTTACGGCTGGGTTTTAAATATGTTTTCTTTCTTTAAAGAAGAATGAATATATGAATGAGTTAGAAGAAGCAAACAGTTGTCAAAGTTATGTAGCTGTACCTCCTTGTGCTGTGATCTTGTCAGATCTCACAAGTTAACCAGGGCTGAGCCGGGTTACTGTTGAGAAAGGAGACCTCCAAAGGAAATTAATGTACTGCAGGATCAAGATATGATTGATGCTGATCTTCTCTCAGAGGGAATACTGAGACAACGGCCATAGTGCTGTCTTTCAGATGAGATATACAATTGAAACCTCGGCCATTCATGTTCTTTAAAGATCCCATAACATCCCATGAGGCTAGCTCTGTTAATCCCAGTTCTAGTGGAATTAACTCAGGTTTGTGTCAATTTAACATCTTCCTCCAGCTTCAGGTGGGAACATTCTTGACTTCCTGTACTAACAGGCACATACATAGGATTTCTCACAGCTGTTATCTTCCACCCCAGAAGTAGCTGCATTTCAGTTGGGAGTGTGGAGGAACCAGAAATAATTTGGGATTTTTTTTTAAAAAGGCAGTTCATCCTGTCACACCATCAGCCATAACTGAAGACTTTTTCACTCATGGAAATAGTTAAAATTTTATATGAGCCAAAAATGAAAGCTGAGCTTAGCCTTAACATTTCTCGAGTTCTCAGATTTGAAGGTGGGAGGGAGAATTCCAGCTCTATGGGCATTAATTTTATGCTGTATGTTTCAAACTATTGGCATTTTAATTCCAATTAAGTTGGTTAAAAAAATCAGCACCATGGACAGAGAAATGATAAAAGATGAGTGAGCCAGTTTGGCTAAAATATGAACTGCTCTGCCCCTTTTCCAAAAATGCATATATGGAACCTTTCTGAAGGTTTGAGGAAAACAATTAAAATATTTCTCTGTCTGGTCCTTTTAGGCTATTCTTGTGGGATGTTCACCATTGTTTTGTGGCTCCAGGAGGATCAGATAGCTTGGGGAAAGTTTGGAAATATCCATCCTTTGAAAGCTTCTTAGAACCAAACTGACTTTGGGGACCTTTTGAGGCTTTCTCATCACTAAATTGAGGTCCCCTCATCAATAGAGGCTCACCAATACTCTTTGTGTTGTCATTCTTTCAGACTGCAGTACATGTCCTCCCATCACAAATAGAAGAGGAGGGGTAACAGGAATAACTTAATAATAATACTTGCTCTTATATAATATTTTCCATCTATAAATCTCAAACCTGGTATTGGCTGGGATTATGGCACAATTTCTTTCTGCAATTGTTTGTAGGAGTCACTTAACTAGCATGCACAAGAGAAAGGTATTTGTGAGCTGAAATCTCTTTTCGGATTCATCAAATGTCCTGATGTTCCCAGATTGAGAAAATTTGGAAGATGAATTCCAGTTCCTTCATCTCCTACAGCTTAAATTAAGACACATTCCCATTGAGCATAAGAAACACGAAGGGGTAATGGCTTTGGGACCAAGGGGCTAACATTCTGTTCCATTCCTCAGGTTTGTGCATACTGGGATTTATACTTGGAATGAGTGATTTATATGAGGAGATGTCAGCTCCATGCATCTCCACTGCCATTGTCAGGAGTGTCCCAAGGAGTGTCCTTGCATCTGAAGAAGTGGGTATTCACCCACGAAAGCTCATGCTGCAAAACGTCTGTTAGTCTATAAGGTGCCACAGGATTCTTTGTTGCTTTTACAGATCCAGACTAACACGGCTACCACTCTGATACTTGACACCATGGGAATTTTGGATATTTCAATATTTATTTTCATCCTAAATGTGGATGAAAAGTTGAGATACTGAAATTTTACATGGACTGAAAAGTTCCACCACATTTTGATGGCAGAATGTTGTGTGGCATTTTTGAGCAAAACAAAACACGTAGATATTCCCCCAACTGAAATGTTTCATTTTTGTCTGTTGAACTTCCTCATGCCCCCCTTCTTTTCTATGGGCAAGAAGGTGCCTGGCTGGACTACACTTCCCCTGATGTGCCTGCAGTCACGTGCTTTCCATGAGGCACCAAGTGGGTCAGACAGCGAATACTGCATTGCACCATGGGAGATGTAGTCCAGCCAGGGATCCTGGCCCACAGGAGACTCTGGGAGCATGAGGCACCTGAACTAAAACTCCCAGAAGACAATGTGACAGCATAGAAAGATACAGTTTAATAAAACAAAATATTTTGGGTCAGCTCAACAAACTGAAATATTTAAATTTAGGTCAAACTCATCCAAAACAACATATTTCATTTTTAGCATTCCTTCAAAAATTTTGGAAAATTTCATTTATGCAGAAACTGCATTTTCTATTGAAAGATATTTTTGATGAAAATTTTCAGCCAAAAACTTTTGGCTGAAAACAGACTCTTGCAATTTGGAATTGTCAAAACATTTTGATTTGAGATTTTTGATTGAAACAAAACATTTCAACATTTCTGGATTGAAACACTTCATTTCAACTTGGTTTGACATTAAATCACATCCTTGGAACTTCCACAGATCTCATGGAAGTTGTAGTTCAGTTGTTTCATATGTCCCTTCTGCTCTGTGGGCTGGTCTCCCCAGATGGACTACATCTCCCATGATGCACCACAGTCATGTGATTCCCTTGATGCACTGTGATGGGTCAGCAAGAAAGGAGGCTGTGGTTTATCATGGGAGAGTAGTCAAGCCAAGGAACCTGGCCCTTAGGGGAGAATAGGGGCATGAGGCACCTGAACATGAAGTGCCATAGCAGCAAACGTTGACCAATTTTAACTTTGAACTGTCCTGAAATAAGACATTTCCTCAGCCTGAATTTTTTTGATTTGGTCAACATGATCCAAAATGAAATATCTTCTTTTCAGTTTTCTCAAAGGGAGCTTTCAGTTTCTGACTGAAAGTCTTTGGTTTTCAGGTTTTCCTTTAAAAGTCAATGTTCTGTGGAAAATCTTTGTTTTTGTCAGTATTTTCCATGGATCCTCCTCCCCGATCCCAATTTTTTCAACACTCTCTAGAGCTGAAACACCTTGTCTGAGATTTTTAGCAGCAAATGTTAAAATAGTTAAGAGCCTTAAAACGATCTGCACTGTAAATAGGCTGATACAGCATTCATTTAAGTCATGTTTAATATGGAACAAAATTGGGGAAATATTAAGTCTTTAAAGGCCTAGTAGGGAAGGGGTCACTTCTTTCTCTGTTTTGTACCATGAGCCCATTGATCAATCCCAATGATAGCTCCTTTAGGTGCCTTTGAAAGTCCTAGCCTTGATTATTTCATTTATTTTTCCACTAACAAATGTGTAAAATCTCTGGGCATGATACAAAATATATTACCCGCCCTCCCCCCACAACTTATTGAGCAAAACCATAGACTTCTTCCTGTCTCAAAATCATGTCTACTCATGCAAAAGTACTGAAAGAAGAGAGAAACCCTTCACTGTACATGTACTGAAGGTCAACAGGCGCATGCTCTGGCTGACCAAAGGAGAAACAAATTCCACAAAATAGTCTCTCTTCCTAGCCTACCAGCATTTATAGCTGGGCACCATTAGCAAAAGCACTTTACCCTATCTCCTTTGCCACTTGGCTTGATCAACTCACACAGGTGTGGGGAGATGAGTTTGGAAGGGAGGGGAGTCAAGAGCTCCATCTGGTGTTGAGAATTTTGACAGGAATTTTGGCATCAAAGTTCATAAGTGAGTTTGTGCAATAGGAGCAATACTAAGGTGACACATTAAGATTCTTCTTAATAGAAATGCTGCTAACTAGCAACTAGTATTTAATAGCAACATATACTCCCATCCCATCAACATTAAAGTGTTAAAGTGATTTGGATATGGACTAGAAGCATACTGCTTATTATTCACTTCTTTAAAAGAGAGGTCCTACCTATAATCAATGTCGTGGATCCAAGAATGCTCAACTGAACAGTTCTGCTGCATACCATGTGTTCCGGACATGTGGGTTTGTTCCTTGCTAATAAAGTTTGGGTTTTGGAGGCCTACATGAGCCTGGTGCTAAAGCAAGTGTGAGTAGCGAAGAAGCTTGGTGTTTCAAAGTTGATTGTTTTGTGCTTTTTTTCTAATTGTGGTTATATTTAACTTTTAACCCCTCACCTTCCCTCTGCTCATTAATCCGCCTACACTGGGACATCTTCCAACATCTGAACAGCTTCAAGCACCTACCATTGTGTTCTAAAACAACCTGCCAGAGAACTGTTTCCTTCTTTCCCTCTGATGTGGTGTTTCCCCCCAAATCAAACTTGACCGAAGTCTAGATGTGCACACTCCTGTGATAGAATAATGGGCCAGTATCTCGTGACTCAGCAAAGTTAGAAACCAGAGCTTTAAACCATTGGAATGAGGAAGTCCCCAACTTTGGAATGTGTATCTGATCCCTGTCACCACAATGTGTCAACACTTGTTGCAAAGGAAAACGGAGACCTTGTCTCTGTATTAAACAAAAAAAGTTTAAACCAAGAAAATGTGCTGGCTGCCCCAAATTAGCACTTCCTTCTAGCCCTGAAAGATCCTCAGACATTGCTCACAATCAATATGTTGTTGTGTATGGAAAAGCTATTTTAAGTAGTTATTAGAGATTTAAAAATATTATTAGTTTATAGTTTGCTGTGCCCCAAGAGTCCTATACATTTGAATTCATGGTATTATGGCAGCCTGGCATTGTAGAAGGAGTGAGATGAACAGCTGTACCAATAATACTGTTTAAAAAATCCTCACAAATATTCCTAAACTAATGATGGTGATTTAATTCAAGCACATTTCATCCAGAAGGCTACCATGCCCACACACAGACTTTTTCCATATAGAGAGAATGTATGGTGCATGTGTGTTTTGAAGATTTTATACGAGCTTACGTTTAAAGGCCACATTACTGCTGAGTAGTAAGTAACTTGGTCACCTCAAATTCATGTTAAAATAAAACCACCATATTGTACCATACCAGAAACTCATGTATTCCCTTTACATACGTACAGCAATTGTGAGTATAATTATTAATTGTGAAGCTAGTTGGTATCTTTCTAGATGAAGGGTGCTTGAACATTGATGAAGTCATTAGCCCATTCTCTTCTATTTCTCTCTTTCATCCATCAATCCCTGCTGGATGCCCACTGCGGTAGTTCCTTATGTCTAAGAACTTTGAGCTACTTTTACAGCCACAGCGAAAGAAAACAATATTTTTCTACAAAACTTTACAAATAAACCCAATTTTTTTAGCTGTAGCATTTTTATGAAGGCAGGGGGATGCATAAACTTCTTCCCAATTATCTCAGAGGTTACTCTTTAAGCCTGTTGAATGGGCTGTGGTAATCCTTTACAAGGTATTTCATGTGCAACCAACCCCTTTGGCTATTCTGCAACCCTACACTTGAGGTTTTAGCTTTGGAGAGAGTCACTTGGAATACGCTGCATTCAATCTTCCCAATGTGGTACACAGATTTAGACCCAAAGAGCCTCAGATTTAATCCTGGATTCCTCATCAACCCGCTGAAACATGACATCTTTTAAACTGTTCCACAGCCTCCTCTTTCCAATTAAGAAGAGCTGGGCTATAAAATGCCACATCCTGTACCCATGTGACTTGGCAGGTTTAATGAGCCATTGTGGTAGAAACAAGGTAATGCCGCTCTAGGCTAGTCCATCGTTCCTCTTTTAATTTATTTAGTTGTTCAGCTATGAAACTAATGCCATCCAGTGCATACATCCACATTCTCACTAAGGGGCGCCTGCACAGAATTCTTCTGACAGTTTTATACCTCTCATTCTAGCTGGCTGGGCCTCAGGGACCATAATGTGTTTTTCCTTTTCTCCTCTTGTGAATGCCCCTTGCAAAGCGAGATTCAATAATGACTCAATCTACATTTTCCTTCTTTTTGGAATAAAGTGGAAAAGCTGTGGCCAGGTGGAGCAGTGGCTCAGTAGCACATCACAGAGATTAAGAACTGACACTTCCGCCTTCCCCACCCTCTGTCCGTCTGGAAAGCGTGAACTGGTCAGGAAAGAATTAAATACCCTCCCATCTCCCACACCCCTACAACAGAACCTTTAAAAATGTTTGAAGAAATAGTTAAATTCTTCCATTGTCTCCTTCTTCCACTTTATACCTAATGTGGCAAGTCCCTGTGGAACTTGTTGGACATTGGATGGAACTTGTTGAATGTTGGAGAGCTAGGGAAAGGGCTAACTCCCTGGTCAGGCCCCAGTTCTGGGTTGCTGGATGATAATTTGCCACAAAGTGAGAAGTGTCTGTGTGTGTCTGTGTCTGTGTTGGGGCAGGGCATCTGCTAGGAGGATGTATTGTGTTGATGTTACAACCTCCCTGATACTTTGACCCAACTTCTATGAGTATGTCTACACCACAGTCAGAGGTGTGAATGCAGCACCTGTCGACATACCCCAGCTAGTTTACATAACAATAGCAGTGGAGTTACAGCAGCATGGGCAGCAACACTAGCTGTAGAAACCTTCCCCAGGATGCTGGATGTGTACTCAACTTGCTAGCCTGTGCTGCCACCCATCCTCCCTCAGCTTCACTGCTCTTGTTGTTTAAACTAGCTAGATTAAAGCTAGTTTGGGCATGTCTACACATGCTGCAGTCACACCTCTGTTTGCAGTGTAGACTTATCCTATGCCTCAGATGAGGTTAAATTCAGTTTGAAGGATAAGTAAAGAAGGGAGGAAGATGTAAATATTTTTTTTTTCTCAAGCATGTCACTCTTCTCTGCTGAAAAGAAGAAAAAGCATCTTATATGTAAGGTCTACTAGACTGTGCAATAGTCTTTCAAGGGATGTAGTAAAGGACCCATTGCTTAAAACATTAAAACTAGGTAAAACAAAGCCCTGGAGAATACACTTTGGAGAGGAGTGAGTCATGCATTGGTCTAGATATCCCTTACTAGGTCTCTTCCATCCCAAATTACTCTCATCCTATAAGGAGGAGCTTGCCACCTAATGGAGAAATGGAATTATAATTACTTGTCAGAGGGTATGGCTACACTTACAGTTTGCAGCGCTGGTAGTTTGCTGCGCTGGTCATCCAGCTGTGTAGGAGCAGCGCTGGTGTGTGGCCACACTCACAGCTACCAGCGCTGGTGTGTGGCCACATTTGCAGCATTAGCAGCGCTGTTGGGAGTGATGCATTATGGGCAGCTATCCCAGCATTCAAGTGGCCGCAACGTGCTTTTCAAAAGAGGGGGGTGGAGTGGGGTCTAGTGTGACAGGGAGCGGGGGGAGAGAGAGAGTGGATTTTTGGAGCCAACACTGTGTGTTTAGCTTCCTGCCTTGAAAAATCAGAACATTTTTCCGACCCCTTAGTCTTAACTCTTAATTGCAAACAGCCTGCAGCCAACACAACTCCCCGCTGTTTCATTCGCTCCCTGCCTGCCTCTCATTTGATTGTTTACAGCCAGGTACAGATGATCACAGCAAACAGGAGCTCTGTTTGTTTTTTAGATAAGCAGCAATGGCAACGGAGCTCCGCGGAGCTCGTTCACAACAAAACAAAGAGAGGCTGCATAACAAAACAAAGAGAGTAATTTATAAAAGCATTCTGGGATACATCCTTATACCCTGGAGGCCAATCACAGCGCTGGTATGTGGCCACACTTGATGACCAGCGCTGCAGCACCAGCGCTGGAATCCTTATTCCCCATGCTGAGTGAGGTGTACGGCCAGCGCTGCAGCCAGGGAGTTGCAGCGCTGGAAGTGCCCTGCAGGTGTGGCCACTTACTAATTGCAGCGCTGGTGGAGGCTTTCCAGCGCTGCAAATCGCCAGTGTAGCCATACCCAGAGTCTGATACTTTCGGGTGCCCCATTACACCAGTCTCACTCTGCTTCACTTAACATGATGTTTGAGGACAGTTCAGGATGGCAGTGGAATGATTGGCAAGAGGAAGGCTTTTGGAAATTAAAAATGCTGCCACAGAAGCACCAGTACTGAAATATTTTGAGTTTAACGAAGAACCTACTGTCTCAGACAACGCAAGCTCACATAGGTGGGAGCCTGTCCTTCTGCAAGACACTTGCCTAGTGGCTTATGCTTCCTAATCACAACAGAGCTATTCCCAGTATGCTCAGATGGAACAAAAATGCTCACAAGTGATTTTTGGCTTTGAACATTTTCAGGAATATGTTTATGGGTAGAATTCAATCAAGACAGAAACAGACCATAAGTCGCTGGAATTTACATTACAAAAAAATTATATTACAAAATGCACTACCTAGACTTCAGAGGATGATTATGAAATGGCAAAAGTTCTCATTAAATGTGAAATATAGGCCCAATAAAGCAAATTCAGATGAGAGATGTGCATTTAAGAGTGCCTATAAACAGCACAGCGAGGCTCTTCAGGAAGGGGAATTGGATGTAAATATGACTTAAGGACTACCACAGTTTCCAGAACTAAAATTGATCTGCTCAGTGAAGAACACAAAAAGTCCCAACCTTACAGTGGCTTGAAAGGGTAGTGCTAGATGAACAGCCACCAGAAAAAGCCCAGGCATCTTCAAGCATAGAAACCTTTCTGGGGCTATACAGATGGCATTGCTTCATATAACAGGATTCTTTACAAGGGCTTAGTGTCACAACACGCTATAGCGTGAAGTCAAAAATGGCTAAGCATAATCCACAGTGCACCCCTGGGTACTGAAAAGTGTCAGAAGAGAGTTTGTGACGGCTGTTTCTGGCCAGCGATGAATGTTGTCACTGAAGGTAAAGTATCCAAATGAGAAATTTGTAGTTCATATTGGGAACAGAATGCAAAACAATCCCTGAAACCTCAGGAGATTCCTCATTGCCAAAGCTATTTGCATTAGAAAGGAAAGATTGCCTAATATCAGTGGACCAATATTTAATTTTTTGTAAGTTGTTGCACAACACATTGAAAAGCAATGTAGTAACTCATTGTAAATCACAGTTTGCTTTCCGGGGATTCTAGCTGAGTTGTAATGGCTCACAATTCATGAGGGGCTCATTTCAGCAATACTTTTTGATATATCAGTTCAAGCACACCATGTCAACTCATTTAACTCTGTATAGTAGGGGCTTAACAGAAAAGTCAGTACAAATAGCAAATAACTTGATAAAAACAGCCTTGGTGGATTCAAGGGATCCAGATTTAGTATTTTTGGATTATTGAAGCATGACTCACAATACTTTATTAGCATTACCAGTTAAAAGACTCACGAGCAGAAGGACAAAAATCTAAATTCCAATATCTAACAAGATTGGTGAGTCAAAGACAATTAATCCTGAAGTAGCTATGGAAGAACTATGCACCAGGAAACTAGAACAGAAGAAGATATCTGGTAACCTACCAAGATAACAACTATAGCACCCACACCAAGCTGATGTCATATAACCACCCATAAGTCAGTCCTACAAGCAGGACCTGCATTACAGTCTTCATGTGGCAATATTCTTATGGTTGCTACTGTCGTCAGATAAGATCCCAACGAGTCTCCCAAGCTTTTCTAATAATTCTTGCATTCACCATTTTCTTCTTCATTTCTACTTTTGTTTTTCTAGGAGAATGTTTCCAGCCATGAGAGTGAAAATTACAGGCTTAGACCCTCACCAACAGTATTACATAGCCATGGACATTGTGCCTGTGGATAACAAGAGATACAGGTAAGACTTTCAGTGGCAGAATGAGGAACACCATGAGAGCTAGATTCAGAATACCAAAAGAATGAGAGTCTGGAAAAAACATTCACCACAATACACAAGTGTAAAGGTGCATGCTTCAATCAGAGAGAGATTGAGTCAGATTCCCCAACTGATGTAAATCAGCATTGCTTCATTGACATCAGTAGTGCAATGCTGATTTATACCATCTGAGCATCTGATCCATCATACTGAGGGTCTCACTGAGTCAGGGGATTAATACATTCCCTCCCTTGCATTTCTGGATACCAGTGGCGGCTCCAGGCCCCAGCACACCAAGCGCGTGCTTGGGGCAGCATGCCGCGCGGGACACTCTGCCGGTCGCCGGGAGGGCGGCAGGCAGGGTGCCTTCGGGGGCATGCCTGCGGAGGGTCCGCTGGTCCCGCAGCTGCACCGAAGCCGTGGGACCAGCAGATCCTCCGCAGGCACGCCTGTGGGAGGTCGACCGGAGCCGCGGGACCGGCGACAGGCAGAGTGCCCCCCGTGGCATGCCGCCGTGCTTGGGGCGGCGAAATGTCTAGAGCCGCCCCTGCTGGAGACCAGGATTCAAACCCTGCCTGCTGATTCAAGGAATAAACAATTTTTCTCTTTCTAGTCTCTATTGGTCTGTGTGCATTTCACAATTAGCCAGGATTAGCAATCACTCACCAAGAGAGCCATGGGATGGGCAATAGCAGGGAGTGCTGCAGGTCAGGACTGAGCTATTTGTAGATCTGTATTAGGATGCAGCACTGGAGTAGCAGGTGACACAGGCACTGATGCTCTCAGGCATTTGAATTTCCATCCAGAGTTGACACAAATCAAAAGAAAAAAAAACATTGTCATCATCTAGTAAATAAGAAATAATAAAATAGAAATATAAAAATTAAGAATCTGAATAAACATATGTAAAGCTATATGATTGCTTGAATAAATGTGTGTAGATACAGTTTATCCCCTGGTAGCAAAAAGACATATCCAATTTAGTGTAAAAGCTATATTTAGTTGCATATCAACATGTTTTAATGGTTACCAACCAGTGAGAATCATCTTCTCTTTACGAAAAGAACTAAGAAGTACAAATGCAAAACAAGATTAAAATAGATGATTTAAATCAAGTGTTCTTGCTTGCTGATTTAAAACATGATTAAAATCAGTGATTTAAATCACTTTTAGTCAAATCAATCCACCTTGAATGTGTATGCTGAACAGCCCAGTGTGAGAGGTCCCGCCCCACCAGGTTTATCTTCTAGAAATAATGAAGTGCTAGCAGTATTTTCACAGACTTGTATTCCAGCACAGAGAGGGTTAAGGAGCCAGGACAGCACATATGGCAGAGCTTTATAGCTGAGAGGAACTGGGAAGGTGGTTTTAATAAAGAATCCCTTGGCCACTCGTTCAGTTCGATTATCTGGTTTGCGTTTGCAAGGTGAAAGGTTGCAGTAAAGCACATTACCCCTATGTGTGCATGAGGCCTTGGCACGTGTATGGCAGGGTGGCGGGGAAGGGGCGCTCTGGCAATGTTCCTTCTTCACTGACTCTTGAGTTCCTTAGCCATAAAGATTCACCCCTCTCTCTCAGGTACGTGTATCACAGCTCCAAGTGGATGGTGGCGGGCAACGCTGACTCCCCAGTGCCTCCCAGGGTGTATATCCATCCCGACTCGTTGGCTTCTGGTGACACCTGGATGAGGCAGGTTGTCAGTTTTGACAAACTCAAGCTGACCAACAACGAGCTTGATGATCAAGGCCACGTAAGTCAGAAGCTAATCTCAATGCCCTTGCCCCAGCCCGCCCCCTACCACGTCCCAGGGAGATATAACACTTCTCAGCTCTGCTGCTCCAAGCCCAGGGATGCAACCATTCCACACAAAAGCTAGAAAGGTCTCTTGCCCAGCCCCATTGCTTGCACTCTGGGACTTGCCTAACCACACTGATGTATAAACCCTTGTCCCCCCAGTCCCAGGGCTCCCTTTGGATAGGAGCTCAGTTTTGTTGGGGTGGCTGTACATACACACACACCACGGAGGGATCACTGGCTGAATCTCACTCAGTTGTCAGACAAGCGTAAAGACTGTGCAGTTGTATCACAATAGGCTAAGTCTTGGGATTTGTTAGTCTGCCCCCATCTCCATGTAGTAGTTATTGGCCGAGCATAGGAGCCCTGAAGGCAAATCATTTCCCCCTCTCTTCTTTATTTAAAGATAATCCTACATTCAATGCACAAGTACCAGCCTCGAGTTCATGTGATCCGCAAGGACTTCAGCAGTGATCTGTCTCCTACAAAACCAGTCCCTGCAGGTGATGGAGTGAAAACTTTCAACTTCCCTGAAACTGTCTTCACCACAGTGACAGCCTATCAAAACCAGCAGGTAAAGCAGTGTGTGTCCCTGGCACTTATTACCTCCTTCACCTGCAGTGTTTTTCCCTGTATTTATAAAAATAGTAGCATATTCTGTGTCTCTCTGAGAATTAAATCTCTGAGAAAGATAGCTAACAGAGAAGATGTATTTTATGGGCAGTTAAACTATGTCATCATTGCAAAAAAGATGGCTACCTATCCTACTGCAAAATCCTAGTGGACACAGGGCATTGTAGTTTTACTCTGAGTTAGCTAGGGGAGGCCAATCATTGTGGGTAGGGGGAAGGAGGATACTGTTGACCTCACCTACCTCCCTTGTAGTAAAAACCACTAGGATTTTACAGTGGGTAAAGCTAACACATTTTAGGGTATGCCTACACTGCAAAACCCATGGCACAGAGTCTCAGAGCCCAGGTCAATTGACTCAGGCTCACAGGACTCAGAATGTGGGGCTAAAATAGCAGTGTAGACATTCCTGCTCGGGCTAGACCCTCACTCCCACCGAGTCTCAGATCCTGGACTCCAGCTTGAGCCAGAACATCTACACTGCTATTTTTAGCCCTGCATGAGCCCAAGTCAGTTGACCCAGGCTCTGAGACTCAATGCTGTGAGTTTTTCTTTAGAGTGTAGACATACTCATAGCTATCCCATGGTAAAAACACACCATTTTTTGGCAGTGAAACAAAGTCATAGATGAGAGAAAGGGGCCGCTGTGCATAGCAGCTCTTAATGGCTTAATACTTTACTTACAAGTACAGGAGCTGGCCACTTTCCACAGGAAGGTAGGTACACGAACTCAGTATACCTTCACAAAAGGGCATTGCTATGATGAAATTACGATCTGGAGAACTAGTTATTCCTGGAACAGATAATGCTTTGATTATAGACTGTGTTCCTTCACCCAGACTTTTAAACATCCAGAAATGCCATCTTAGTCCATATTATTTATTTGTGTTGCAGTAGCCATACAGTAGTCCTGAACCAGGAGCTGTACAAATACAGAAGCAAAAGACGGTCTCTGCCCCAGAGAGATTTCCATGGAGAGCTGTTTTCATTCACCTGAGTAAATGGGCATTCTAGATGCACTAAGGAAATTATTATAAATAATTTATATAGGATTCCATACCCATTCTAATTAGGAATGACTTCAAAAAGATGTTTTGAAAGGATATGAATTTCTTGAGACCGAAAGGAAAATAAAACAATGGAAGCAGCTGAGATTTTAACCAAGACAGGAAGTTTTGGAGTAGAATGGCCAGTTCTGTATTACCTAAAACACGCCCTGATGAAAGTCTGGTTCACTCTTTCATCCTTCCATAGTTTGCAGAAAACAATTGGCATTCTTTCTGCAACTACAGAACTCTGGTCTGAATCAATGCCTGAGAGCTGTGGGTTGTGCTTAAAGAGAAGAGTCCAATTGTCCAGAGGTAAAAGGACGAAGAGACAGCTGGTTCAGAAATCCCATACTGATGGCAACTTTGCTTTCTAAAGACTTTACCTTCATAGGGATGGATTCAGTGGCAGTTTTTACCAGCAGCTCAAGCACATGGCCCATAAGGCAGAAAGTGGAGAGTGGTTTCAATCAAGTCTTTACCGAGCCCCAAAGTGGGAGAGGAGGTGTGGTCAGGTCAGCAGGGTAATGTGCTGATCCCTAAGCTATAAGTTAAAGCTACCCTTCCCAAGTGGAAATCCCAAGGGAGAGCAGGTGTCAGTGCTAATGCTTGCCCTTATCAGAGTGAATACTCCCAAGGTGCAGGAGGGTCAGCTGGTGCAGGGAAGGAGATGAAAATTACATTAACTGCCGCTACCATTTTGGTTGTGAGGACATATTATGTCACACGACTTTAAAGGGGCTTGGAGCAGTTCTCCTGATTCTGGGAACCTGGGTAGAGCTGAATACAAGTTGAGTGTGAACTCAGTTCCTGAATGTCCAGGGAAGTCTGAAAGCCACAGAGAGGGAGCACACACTGGGCATAGAAGCAAGGTCGGTAGAACAGTGCTGGGATAAAAATGCATGTTAATGCAAATTCTCACCATTTATCACAGCCATGTGAGGTAAAATGTCGTAACAGACAAAGTCGTATGCAGTGTGCCAATATCATGGTGGTCAAGTTATATATCATAAGCCAGCATCATAAACTAGAATGACAACATAAACCAGCTTGAAAGGAAAAATCTGATATTGTAGCCTGACTTGAAAGGAAAATATGGTTTGCAGTTTGCTGCTACAGATTGCAGGGATGAAAGAATTTGTCTTAAATCAAGAATGGTAATGAAAAGATGTTTCTCATCTTAGATATTTTGCAGACAACAACATTGTAACCTCAATCTTTAGGAATCACTCCTCTTTTCAATATAGTCAGATTTATATGTTAAAGTGAACAACCTTGAAATAAGTGACAATATCATCTCAAAACAATTCAAATGAGTTTGTCACATTTAATTAATTAATTATTCCAAACTGTTTATGCAGCACCATAGAACTTTATGAACCATAGGACACACACCCTTCTGCAAAGAGCTTACAACCTTGACATGTTTTCATTCCATCTGAAAATTGTGTATGGTGGGAAATCTAAAAAAGGGAAGCGGAGGCCTGGAGAAAACTTCAGAAGATGAGGTTTCCCATTATAAGATTGGCTATTTTCCTTTCATTCCCAAATCCCCCCTCAAATCCCACTCCTTCTTTGAAGCCTTCCAGCTGCAAGGTGATGTATGTGGTGTGGGATGCTGGATAGATTAAAAAGACGGATGCCAGGTCCACAGTCACTCTATTTAGATGGTAAGTGTCAATACAGTTAATGGTTAATGTAGGATTAAGATAGTATAGGGTGATCATATTTCTCAAAGTGAAAATGAGACACTGCAAGGAGCTGGTCCCAGCTAATCATCTGAGACCCCCCACCTCTGCGTGAGGCTGGTCCGATCCGCTTGGCCAAGGCTCATCGCTTGCCCCCTCCAATATTCCTCTGCACCCCATTGGGGGGCGCACACCACTTTTTTGACAAGAGCAAACAGGATAAAAACCTATTCAGCCAAAAGAGTCGGGACGTCTGGGACAGGGCTTAAAAAGGGGACTTTCCCAGCCAAAACAGGATGTATGGTCACCCTAAGATAGTGCCTTGAGGTGTAGGAGGAGATAGGTTCAGTTCCTAACTGGTTCTAGGGTACATTGGTGGCTTATGTGTCTGCTTCTCACTTATGGTGAGAGATCATTGATTCAAATTCCAAGCAGGCCTTAGCCTTACCATTAATAATTGTTGGACCTGTAAGGGGGTGGACTCACCCCTGCAGTGCCTCCTGCTGGTCATCTCAGGGAATTAGCTCTTCCAGCGTCCTGGAGCACCCCCTGCAGGCTGGAAGGCAGGTGATCCACCTTACCACTGGCCTTCGCGTCCCTCCCAGACCCAGTGCCCTGTTATCTGGGGCGCTGCCCCCTGGCAGTAACCCCTCAGTCTTAGGGTCTCCGCTCCCCAGGGAACCCCCACCCACTATCCTCACCTTGCCTCAGTATATGGCTACTGCCAGTCACCATCTAGCCCCACTCCCTGGGGCAGACTGCAGTATCAGCCTACTCATCACTGGCAAGGTTGGGTTTGGACCTGCTGCCTCTCTCTATAGCTGGGCTGCCCCTCTGCAGCCCTGGTACTGGTCTTAGGCCCCCAGCTAGGCCCACAGCCTGGGGGTTTTCCTAGGCCAGAGCTCCCCAGCTCCTCTAGCCTATCCCCAAACCCGCTCCACCCCCAGTACCCTGCTCAGCTCCCTAGCTGCCAAGTCCTTCTCTCTCTATAAGCAGAGAGAGACTCCAGAGCTTCTAGACAAATTAAAGGATTGGGCCAAAAGAAACCTTATGAGGTTCAACAAGGACAAGAGCAGAGTCCTGCACTTAGGATGGAAAAATCCCATGCACTGCTACAGACTAGGGACCGAGTGGCTAGGCAGCAGTTCCGCAGAAAAGGACCTAGGGTTACAGTGGACAAGAAGCTGGATATGAGTTGACAGTGTGCCCTTGTTGCCAAGAAGGCTAACGGCATTTTGGGCTGTATAAATAGGGGCATTGCCAGCAGATCGAGGGACATGATCATTCCCCTCTGTTTGACATTGGTGAGGCCTCATCTAGAGTATGGTGTCCAGTTTTGGGCCCCACACTACAAAAAGGATGTGGAAAAATTGGAAAGAGTCCAGCGGAGGGCAACAAAAATGATTAGGGAGCTGGGGCACATGACTTATGGGGAGAGGCGGAGAGAACTGGGATTGTTTAGTCTGCAGAAGAGAAGAATGAGGGGGGATTTGATAGCTGCTTTCAACTACCTGAAAGGGGGTTCCAAAGAGGATGGATCTAGACTGTTCTCAGTGGTAGCAGATGACAGAACAAAGAGTAATGGTCTCAAGTTGCAGTGGGGGAGATTTAGGTTGGATATTAGGAAAAACTTTTTCACTAGGAGGGTGGTGAAGCACTGGAAGGGAGAGAGAGTCCAGAGCTTCTGGCTGCCCTGGCCTTCTTATAAGGCCCAATTAGTCTGTTGGGGCATGGCCCCAGCTGCAGCCACTTCCCCCAGTCAGCCAGGGTTTTACTCCCTTCCCCAGCCCCAGCTCTCTGCAGGGCTTTTCCAACCCCTTCAGGGCTGGAGCGGGTGCTCACCCCGCTACAGGACCTTTGGCTTTTTTCCTGGGTGAGGTTCTATGCCCTGTGCTATGCAGGAGGTCAGATTAGAGTCTCATAATGAGTCCTTCGGGCCTTATGATTTAAGGATCTATACTGTTTTATTTAATATTTTACCCACTTTTGATTATGAGCCTTTTGGGTGTGTCACATTGCGGGGTGCAATCCAGTCCAGTGAGGTTCTGTCACTGCTTGCCCTAAGACCTGGGATCCTCACAATGCTTTGCTGTTGTAGCTCCCAACAAACCTTTGGCTTGGAAAAAAGCCAAAGGTCCTGTAGCGGGGTGAGCACCCGCTCCAGCCCTGAAGGGGTTGGAAAAGCTGCTGAAAAACAACCTACCAGCATGCAGGTCACACCTGAGTGTCTGTGTATAGCTGCAGCCCTGATCCAGCAGCCTGTCAGCAACACTCCAGTCACACACTAGCTTCCACCAGTCTTGGTTACTACTTGCTGGGTGACCCCAACAGACTCCCATTCCTAGATTTTCCCCAAAAAACATGTGTTCTCCAGTTTCCAGCCCTCTCCTGGGCAGTTCATATATTAAAGGTCCACTGCTCCTGTAAAGGATCAATATTCAACCATTTACTACTTTAACTGGGGTTACCAAACAGTTTCAGTTTAAACACAGCACCAGATTAGTTCAGATTAAAAATAAAACAAGTTTATTTAACTACAAGGAGATAGGTTTTATGTGAGTACAAATATAATGTATTAAAGTTAGAAATGGTTACAAAAAATAAAGGTAAAATGTTTCTTAGTAGCTCAAACTTAAGCTACACTTGGTTCAAGGTAAAATCCTTACCACAGGCTCCCAGCAACATGGCTGACCAAATTCGCAGGTCAGGCTCTCCCCACAAAATCAAAAGGCTGGTTCCTTTGTCTTGTTAGGTGAAAGAGAGAGATAACCTGGGGTGTTTTGCACCTCACTTTTGTAGTCCAGTCACCCTTTGAAATGCATTTTCCTGAGGTTACCCCTAGATAAAGCTCACTCCAGCTGTGAGGATGGAGACATGGGGTCTTGTAGTGAAAGAGGTTCCGTGTTGTTATTTGCTAAAATGAACATCAATCTGTTCCTGCCCCCCTTTTGTTGCCAAGCAGTGGTCACTGGTGATTGACAATCACCTTTGATGACACCTGGATAGAGGCATCAACCTGTTCTTTGTCTTTGAGAAACCAGCATTCCTACTATCCTGACTTATCTGGTAAACACACTGTAGTCATAATTTCAGCCTATGTTTATAACTCTTAATATGCATTTCATACATACATTACACAAGAATATTGATTATCGGTGTGTTGTTAGTTTTAAATGATGCTTCACAAGGCATATTTTGCACAAAGGTTATTACATGAAGTCTAGGGGTGAATACAGGGGTGAATACTAGGTCTCTGATCTTTGACTTCTCCAGTCTATTGTACGGTGCCATGTACATTATAGCAGTGTATGAGTAACAATAAAGTCCTAAAGTGGGGCACAAACTTGAATAATTTCTAAAATATTCTGATTAATGACTTTGAGGTAGGGACCAGAGAACTGGTTTAGAAACCAGCTGTACCTCATCCCCTTGAACCTTCACCATCTGACACTTGAACTCACACCAAAGCTTTTTCTGAGGTCTGAAATGTGCAGGTAAGTTCTGTCATTTGCATTTTCAACCAAGCTGGGAAATGCTCAAAACCCTGTGCAGGAGGCAGTGATCCTCAGGAGACGGTGTCAGAAATCACAGTCTATTCTTGTGATTTTCCGGCCTAATTTTGCACAATGAAAGAGTCAGTTTCATCCCTATTATTGAAATCAGTGGAATGGAGTTACACAAGGTTGACTATGGATCAAAGAGCCATATTCAGCGGCAGTAATTCTAGTGTGGCCATGTTTGGCTCTGGGGTGCAGTTGGTTTATTATATGTATATACTCTGCAACCCCAAGATATCTCTATTCTGAAACAATTATCAAACACAAACAGGACAGTTGCTATCAGAATGACTAGGGGAACTAACTAACCCAACTTTGAGTAGTTATGAATCACCAACCACCAGGAAGCAGAGCTAACAACAGACCCCTTCAGGCTGGAACCATCTTGGGTTTTGCAGTCCTGCCTAATGCCTGGAGGCTGTACTCTGTGCTTTGCTGTTGCCTTTTCTCCTTAACATTGTTTGGGAAGTTAGTAAGTAGAAAATAAAAAATACGTTGGGTGAATAGAGGCAGCATATATTAGGGCATTTAGGGTAGTTTAGTTGCTCTAAAAATAAAAATCTTCAAACAACTCCTAATTCTCAGCTCCTTCCTTTTCAGATTACTCGACTAAAAATTGACCGAAACCCTTTTGCTAAAGGATTCAGAGATTCTGGGAGGAACAGGTAAGAAGATCTCATTTATCTTTCCTTCTGTTTAGCTCATTTTTTCCTTGTACCCCTTACACTCTCTTTTTTATCCTTTTTAAGTCCCAGGAAAGCACTTTGTTGGGTAATTCAGTTTTACAGCAGAAGAAAGTCGCTGTAAATCTGTTAGTCTTTAAGTTGCCACCAGACTCCTCGTTGTTTTTGTGGATACAGACTGACATGGCTACCCCCGATACTTGCTGTAAACTAGTTACCACAGAACTTTGCAGTGGCTGTTTTAATTTGCTTAAACACACCCACTATGTACTGCTGGCATCAGTAGAAAACACAGATTAAAATTTCTCCTCACAAGTCAGTTCTTCCATTTTGTTGCTTTTCAGTGAATGTATTTCAGTTTGTCAGTATTTTCCAGATAATGTGGTGCCCAGAACTCAATTCAGTGTTCTAGGCATTGTTACACAAGATCCCTATAAAGAGAGATAGATATCATCTTCCTGCTTCATGACATTATGCCCCAAAATGCAATTGTTTATTTTGCTGATTTATCAGATTTTAAACTCATGTCTAATTTGCTGTCTATTATCACCTCATTGCCTCTTTCAGCACTACTACTTCCAAGAGCACTTCCTTCCATTTTATGTGCTTCACATTATTTTTCATGACCTATATTAGCACTGAATTTTTCCAAGTCAATTCTTCTTTTTTTATTATCTGGTCATGTATCAAATCTCTTTAGATATTGTTGTATTATTTTTCTATTCTCTCTGAAGTTTGCAACTCTTCTCAATTTAGTATTATCTACTGATTTAATTGCTGTGGTCTTTGCTGTCTCTTCCAAGTCATATATAACTATTATTTACTACTTCCGTAGTACCATAATATATATAGGGCTTTCCATAAATAATAAAGATATAGCAAAAATATTGTTGAGTTTTTCAAAAATAGATGATAAAAATTGTTAGAGGCATGGAGAGACTTTTATATGAAGACAGACTAAAAAAGTTTGGGACTGTAAATTTAGAAATAAGAATTAGAAGAGACATGATGGAGGCATGCAAAATAATAAATATTAGCAAGACGGTAAACTAAGTGGTTCTGTCTACTCTTTCTCATACTTAGAGTTGGTGAGAAACCAGAATTTCCGTTCAGTGGGAAATTCCAAAACACTGGGGGAAAGAAACTGTTCAGAATTGGAACAACAAGCCAAAACTTCAAAATTTCCTGTAGAACAAAAATTCCAAAAGGTTTTGCTTTGGAACCATTGCAGTATTTAATTTCAATAATGTCAGTTCATTTTGTTTAGACTCTTATATCAAAATATTAACTATAGTATAAAATTATACAATTTAGAAAAATATTAACATTAATATGTTCCTAAAAAATCAAAACAAAATCAAAATGTGAAAATTGAAACAAAGCATGTTTACCTATTAAAATGTTTCAATGTTATCAAAATAAAACAAGAAAGTCAAAATAAAATGTTTTGACTTTTTCCTGTTAAAAATTTCATCAAAATATCCCCGTGAAATACTTTGATTTTCAATGAAATTGCATTTTTCAATTGTAGAATGTTTGACAGAACAATATTTCACCAGCACTACCTCAGTGAATGGAAAAGCAATACATTAAAAACCTATAAAGGAAATACTTTTTATACAAAGCATGATTTATCTGCGAAATTCATTATTACGAGTTATCACTCAGGCCAAGAACTTAGTAGGATTCCATCCACAGTTATGATAGATAGTGCGGACAACACTGCCTATAATTAAAGTTGCTTAACACATGTCATTATATGAGTAAAGACTTGTTAGAGTTTGGCAGCTAAAATCTTTGATGATTCCATTTACTCTGAATATGCTCTAGCTGAAGGCTCTAGGGGCTGAACAGAGTGTTCCCTGTAATTGCTGCTCCTAGCTGCTATAGGCCTCCATGGGGCTGGGTAGTAGAACTGAGAACAGGGAGATTGTCTCTCTGGTGCTTTCAGAGCTTCTTCTGCTGATAGCCAGGCAGTAAGAGGGAGAAAACAGTCTGACTTGAATGCAAAAGGGACAAGAGCTGGACTCGGGGCCTGGGGGAGAATGGAGAGGGTAGATTGAGAAAAAGGAGTCTGAGAGGGAGACTGGGAATGGGACCTGGCAGTGTGTGTGGGAAGCCTGGGATTGACTGGGAAAGGAGGCTGGGACTGGGAGCCAGGTGTGGGGGGAAACAGGGATGGAAGGGGAAGAGCCAGTAAGGGGGAAAGGAGCCTGAGATTAGATGAGAATTCAGTGAGAAGAGACTGGGACTGGATGGGCAAGGAGACAGGGACAAAGAATGTAGGGTGGGGACTTAGATTTAGATCCTGATCATGAAGGAGACTGAGATCAGATGAGGAACCCAAGCCTGGAAAAACTGGACAAGGAGACTGGGACAAAGAATCTAGGGAGGAGACGCCAGTCTCATGGGGAAGTGGCAGGGACCAGGACTCTGGAGGGGAAGACTGAGACTGAATGAGGAGCCCAGGGTGGGGAATATGTGGGACTGCCTGGGCAAGGAGACTTGGACAATGAGTCTGGGGGTCAGAGGGGAATGGAACTGAGAGCTGGGGACAAGGGAAGAGACAGGTCTGGGCCAGGAACAGGCTGGAGGAAGTAGGGGCAGCAGAGGTCAGGCTCAGAGGGAAGCAGGGGCAGAAGGGTTTCTGAACGCTGGAGCACGCTGGTCCCTGAATGTGTTCCTCTGTGGGTATGCATATCCTCCATGTGCCCAGAGTCAGAATTCTTGAAAGCAGCGTCTGTTGGTCCATATGTGCATCTTTGCTCTCCTCATGCATCCAGCTGAGGACATAAATATCAGAGTGGTCTGACTGCCTCTCCAGTTCCTTCTTACTGCCTGATGGCCTGGGTTGGAAACTCCAGCATCTGGACCTTCATCTATATATCTGTATCTGTATCTATATCTATCTAATAATTTAGAATTTTTTACTCTACAGTTTTAGCTAAGTTATATAGTTAAATAGACTCCCCATCCCAGGGAACTCCCACCCCATTATGGGTATTCAATTATGCCCAGAATCCCAAACTTCAAAATCCCTGCTTCTTGCCCATGCTCCTTCTCGGTCAGCAATAACAATCCCTATACCGCCTCAGGTAAGTGCCTGTTGCAGCAAGGCGCAGTATCTGCTCTTTCTCCAGTTGAACTTGTGAGGGGCAGGAACTTTGTTTTAAAAATCACCTCATGGAGAAAGCCACGAGGCCACGGTTGGACCCACACCAGGGGACCTCTGTGTACATCGGCCGAACTCAGAAAAGAGTGTGCCTTCCGCCATGAGGTCTGACTTGGGAACAAGGGAATTTACTCCCACAGATCCCCTGTCAGGGTCTTGTCAGGAAGGCATGAGAGCAGATCCTCCTCTAAGCCATCTTCAAAGAAGTCGGATCCAACCCTGCCTAAGTCAAGGAAGTCTTCCCACTCAGCCCATGAGGACTTGAAATGGCCTAAGTTCCAGGACCATGACAAGGAAGCGTACCATTCCAGGGCTCTGTTGGTGCTGGATCACACATTGACAGCAATGATGCCTGTGGTACCTGTTAAACCTAAGTGCTGGGAACCGATGGCACTGACAAAAGGTGACCATTGGAAGCTTTGATCGCCAATGGTACTGGCACTGCCTTGTCTGATAGTGGTGCATAAATTCCCTGGTTCCGTCCGTTCAAACGGACAGGAACCCTTTCACTCCAGGAAAAACAGAAACATACGCTACACCAGACAACATTTTTGGTCTCCCTGGTCCTGAACCTGCATTGCTAACAGGTCCTTCCCTCACCAGGGAGATCCTGACTCCAGATGACCATAAGCAGTTCCAGGAACTGTTGCATAGGGTGGCAGAAGAGCTACAGATCTCCCTAGAGAAAGTCCAGGATCTACAGTATAAATTCCTGGACATCCTACAACCTTCCAGATCCAGCCAAATAACTCTTTTTGTTATTGAAGCCATATTGGAACCAGCTAGAACAGTCTGCTGCCACAGAGAGATCTAGACACCAACATCTTAGATCTATTCTGGTTGACAAGGAAGCTAAACACTTAGATTTGTTGGTAAGGAAAGTCTTCATACCTATTAGCCTTCAGTTCAGAATATTAACAAGTGGTGTTGGCTAAGTATGATTACCTGAGCTATTCTGAGTTCATGGATTTTATGAACAAGTTTCTGCAACAAGATAGAGCTCAATTCAAGGGTTTCTTTGAGGAAAGCAAGTTTGTAACCAGAACATTTCTATAATTAGTGGTAGATGCAGGAAATATATCATCAAGATCAATGTCAATGTCCATTTGATATGCCTTGAATCATGGCTTCATGCTTCAGGGGTTCTCAGGGAGGTCCAGGGCGGTGCAGAATGCCTTGGAGCATCTGCCCTTTGATGAAATCTATCTTTTAAAGCAAAAGACAGATGTGTCCTTATATACCCTAAAGGAGTCCAGGGTCACCCTCTGCTCCCTGGGAATATATACTTCTGTTCCAAAGAAAATCCCTAAAAGCCGAGACTGATGGCTCAATAATTTTACCAGCAGCAGCCTTACGAGCCACCCCATAAGAGACAAAGAGTTCAAAAGTCATTTTTCTCTGCATCTTCTACAGCAACATCATCATCTCAATCCCAACTCCAAATTTAACAATATTTTTGACGAGCATTTGAGAGCTGCGCCAATAATGCCACCATCTACCGATTCCAACACATCCTTTGGGGGGTGGGGTGGATTCATCTCACACTCTTTTCCCACAACTGGTGTGCAATAACAAGACAAGTGGGTATACAATCAAATTCTCTTCCCTGCCCCCCTGCCCCTCCAAAACCCTCATCTCCACCCCTTTTCAGGGGCCATTCTCATGAGGAGATTCTCAAACAAGAAGTAGAATCTCTCTTCCTGCAAGGCCCAGTAGAGTGGATACATCTTCAACACCAGGGGAAGAGTTTTTACTCAACTTCCTAGTACCCAAAAAGAAAGGCAGCTGGAGACCCATTCTCAATCTCCATCATCTCAACTGATTTATGTGCAAGCTGAAATTTTGCATGGTGACACTGGCATCTATAATCCCATCCCTGGAAAAGGACATGTTTACAGCTCTCGATATGAAGGGTGAACATTCGCCCCACTCACAACATTTTCTCAGTTTCCTGGTGAGTCTGGACCATTTTCAGTACAGAGTACTCCCATTCAACTTTGCAACTGCCCCTGGGGTCTTTACCAAGGTTGTTACTTGGTAGTAGCTGCCCACTGTCTCCACAACTGGCTTCTCATTGCCAAAACACATCAAGAAGTCTACAAGTCTACATGTTAATGCTTCAGCTCCTGTCTTCCCTAGGGGTCAGTATAAACTTGGAAAAGTCTGTCCTCACTCCAACAGAGACTATATACTTCATCAGACTGACCCTAGATTCAGTCTCTGCAAGAGCTTTTCTACCAATGGACAGATTCCAAGTGATGGACAATTTCATAGATCAGGTCACGCACAACCCTTGAGCCCCAATCAGAACTTGTCTTTCAATCCTGGAACATATGGCTTCATGCTCTTACATTTTGTCATTTGCCAGACTCCATCCTGGATGCCTGGAGGCATGGCTTCAAACAATGTTTGCAATATACAAGCACATCATATCTACTGTGGTAGAAAAATCCCCATCAAGTATGTGTGGGCGTTCCCTTCCTTTCCCCCGCACCAGACAGGATGATCATCACAGATGCCTTCCTCCTGGGCTGTGGAGCCCACATGGACAGACACAGGGCACTCGGATGCCCCAAAAGGAATTGGAATTGCGGGCTGTCTGAGAGGCTTGCAAAGCCTTTCTCCTATTCATATAACGTTGCCAGATACCTATAATATTAGACAATATGACAACTGTCCTTGACATCAACAAACAGGGAGCAGCGAGATATATTTCCCGGTGTGCAAAAACAGTCACCTTATGGAATTGGTGCCTCAGGAATCAAATCACCCTATCAGCAGTTTATTCTCCAGGGACTCAAAAAGTGTTGGTCGACACCCTCAGCAGACACTTTACTATGGATCACGAGTGGGTTATAAATAAATCAGTAGTGAGCAGTATTTTTGCTCAGTGGGGAACACCTTCCAGGGATCTGTTCACTTCTCATACAGGAAGTGCAAAATATACTGCTACACAGGAGCCCTAGGATGTCACTCTCAGGGTGATGCCCTCCTCCTTCTGTGGTCCGACCATCTGAACTTTGCCTTCCCTCTCTTGCCATTTCTACCTCAGGTCTTACGGAAAATTTGTCAGGACAAGATACAAGTCATTCTCATCGCCCCCAATTGGTCCAGACAATTTTGGTTCCCAAGTTTCCAAAATGAGGCAACGGGGTGTGTGTGTGTCATTTTTGGAAAACACAGTGTGTGATCATGTAATTAAAGACTGTATCATAATGTGTACGCAGAGGGTGGCAAATTATGATGGTACAGACACTCTTAATTCTGGCATTTCCTAACTTTTAAGTGTTTGACTTTGCAACCTTAATATCCTTTGAACGTAGATTTTAGTTAATAATAGTATATAGGGTAAATGTGCTGGGGATTGTGGGGAGACAAAACATCTTGTTGGACTACTAGGATCTCTAGTCTGATTTGATATGCCATTTCCTATGTTCTCATCTCACATTAGGTTTAGGGAAAGTGAGCTAACACCATCCTGTTTAGATCAGAGATTCCCATCTCAGGGCACATATACCAGTTCTGATATTTCAGGAATGCAACTGTTTTCCTGGTCTCCTCTCTTAATGATGAGTGTCTGTCCTTTGTTGCATCATGCCTCCGCTTAGTGGAGGTTGAGTTGCTCACAGTGGCAAGAATGAGGCTTGACACAGTTCATAGCTGAATGGGAAATTGAGGGCAATGATGAGGTCTTAGTCTGGTGAATTTGGACAGTGTGCTGAAAAGGTTGGGAACTACTGCATCTTGTGGCTCATTGACTTAAGGAAGGTCAAGAAATTGTAACATGACTGCAGCTGTGGGTAGAATTCATAAAGCTCTCTGCTGATATAAAGAAGAATTAAAATCTTTAAGGTATTACACATCAAAGAGAGTAGCCTGGAGTTTTAAAGAAGAGGCAAGGGAAGGTATCTGAGAGCACATATAACATGAAAGCATCTGTCTACTAATGCTGCGGCTGCCAATTCTCAGCCAGGTTGGGAAATGTTCTATAAGTCTTAGAACCTTTCTCCAAAAAACAAATACCCGCTCCCTACACACACATACACAGACACATGTGCATGTATGCATCCACCCACAAACACAAGAGAAAAAGGGACTCAGATCCAAACTGTGCTAAAACTAGAGAACTGGAGTGAACACGGAGTGGAACAGATCCTTTAAGTGTGTGGGACTCTTAACTATGCTAGCTAACTCTTCTTCCTTCCCTCAACGCCCAGCTCCAGCCTCATCTTAGACGGGGCAGACAGGAAGAACTATCATGTGGTATTGTGCCTTCCCCCATTTCCCCCAACAATTTCTGTCAGTTATAGCATCCAGGGTTGCAGCTGGAAAACATTCCCTTTAAAATGTAGCTGTCTTTTTTTGAAAAATAAACTGGCATAATTTGAGAAAGGCCCGTTTCTGAAGCAGGAATGCACACAGCTTCTCATTGAGATTTCATATTAAAACCTCTTTCCCTTTAAATAAACAAGCACCAGTGGGAGCTACAGAATGACTTGCGAAGCTATGCTCCTCTCTACAAGCCTCATGGGAACTGTGTCAGTGTCACTGAATCTTGAGATCATGTTTTTCACTAAAGTTTTCCAAGAGGTGATGCAGAACAAATAAAGCAAAGGAAAAACTAGCACAAAATGAAAAGAGGAAAATATTTGGCCTCCTCTTTCTGTTGAGCTTTTCCCCTAAGAAACTGTTTGGTGATGGGGCCATTACTGTGAAATAGAAGCTGTCCCTTTCCTTTTTTTTCTATTGTTTCTTACTCTGTTCCATTTTCATTTTTGTTTCCTCCCCCAGCATCCACAGGGACTAGATATTGCCGTTAAAAGTGCAAAATGGGTCTCCATTATAAACCTTTGGTTTTTATTTGCTCATAACTTTCCCCCAAAACTCTCCATTTGGGCTGAACCTGGCTTGATAGTGCAAGGCAAGGCTGAATTAATTGCTGCCTTGGGGAAACTGTATGATTGTATGACTATCCGAATCCATCCGGGGAAGATCTCGCCTCATAAAATCCCTGCCCTAATGCTGAATACATCACAGCAAAGCTCTGTGGTTTGTAAGGTGGTCTCTGGCTGCTTGTGGAGCTTAGAAACAATGAAACAACAGACAGATTATAAATCATGAACCAACAAGTCAACCATAGACCTAATGAGGATGGGGTGAAACTTGGGTTAGCATGGACATATGCCTGGAATGGTCTTCGCTCCCTGCTTTTCCACTTCATTGCATGTCTCCCTCAGGTTCTAGGCCATTTGCATGAAAGAACTGATCTCTGTACAGCTCACTGCCTGGGTCACCAGGAAATGTGTTTGGAGGAAGAGGAACAAACAGTATGGAGGAAACAAGGGTATGCCCAAGAGCTCAGTGTGATGAGCTTGGCCTTAAAAATGTTAGCATTTAAAGAATGTTAATTGATGGTAGCTAGTGATCTTACTGTTTTTTGAAAGGACAGTTAGGGGAATAACTAATACTTGGGAAACCTAGATTCGATTCCTTTCTTTGCCACACACTGCCTGTGTGATCTTGGGGAAGTCTCTCTGTGCCTCATATACTGCCTTACCTCACAGGTATGTTGTGAGGGTAAATCAATGAAAAACAGTGAGGTGGACAGAGAGCAGGGTGATGGGGGCTAGACAAGTACCTAAGATAAATAGTTAGACTCAGGACAGAACAGGTCATGCAGGGGGGTGAATGGCACTATATGTGAAAGAAAATGTAGAATCAAATGAAGTAAAAATCTTAAGTGAATCCACATGTTCCATAGAATCTCTGTGGATAGAAATGTCATGCTCTAATAAGAATATAACAGTAGGGATCTATTATCGACCACCTGACCAGGACAGTGATAGTGATGATGAAATGCTAAGGGAAATTAGAGAGGCTATCAAAAATAAGAACTCAATAATAGTGGGGGATTTCAATTATCCCCATATTGACTGGGAACATTTCACTTCAGGACGAAATGCAGAGATAAAATTTCTCGATACTTTAAATGACTGCTTCATGGAGCAGCTGGTACAGGAACTAACAAGGGGAGAGGCAACTCTAGATTTAGTCTTGAATGGAGCGCAGGAGCTGGTCCAAGAGGTAACTCTAACAGGACCGCTTGGAAATAGTGACCATAATACAATAGCATTCAACATCCCTGTGGTGGGAAGAACATCTCAACAATCCAACACTATGACATTTAATTTCAAAAGGGGGAATTATGCAAAAATGAGGGGGTTAGTTAAACAGAAATTAAAAAGTACAGTGACTAAAGTGAAATCCCTGCAAGCTGCATGGGCGCTTTTTAAAGACACCATAATAGAGGCCCAACTTCAATGTATACCCCAAATTAAGAAACACAGTAAAAGAACTAAAAAAGAGCCACCGTGGCTTAACAACCATGTAAAAGAAGCAGTGAGAGATAAAAAGTCTTCCTTTAAAAAGTGGAAGTCAAATCCTAGTGAGGCAAATAGAAAGGAGCATAAACACTGCCAATTTAAGTGCAAGAATGTAATAAGAAAAGCCAAAGAGGAGTTTGAAGAACGGCTAGCCAAAAACTCCAAAGGTAATAACAAAATGTTTTTTAAGTACATCAGAAGCAGGAAGCCTGCTAAACAACCAGTGGGGCCCCTTGATGATCAAAATACAAAAGGAGCGCTTAAAGACAATAAAGTCATTGTGGAGAAACTAAATGGATTCTTTGCTTCAGTCTTCACTGCTGAGGATGTTAGGGAGATTCCCAAACCTGAGCCAGCTTTTGTAGGTGACAAATCTGAGGAACTGTCACAGATTGAAGTGTCACTAGAGGAGGTTTTGGAATTAATTGATAAACTTAACATTAACAAGTCACTCGGACAAGATGGCATTCACCCAAGAGTTCTGAAAGAACTCAAATGTGAAGTTGCGGAACTATTAACTAAGGTTTGTAACCTGTCCTTTAAATCGGCTTCTGTACCCAATGACTGGAAGTTAGCTAATGTAATACCAATATTTAAAAAGGGCTCTAGAGGTGATCCCAGCAATTACAGACCGGTAAGTCTAACGTCAGTACCGGGCAAATTAGTCAAAACAAAATAGTTAAGAATAAAATTGTCAGACACATAGAAAAGCATAAACTGTTGAGCAATAGTCAACATGGTTTCTGTAAAGGGAAATCATGTCTTACTAATCTATTAGAGTTCTTTGAAGGGGTCAACAAACATGTAGACAAGGGGGATCCAGTGGACATAGTGTACTTAGATTTCCAGAAAGCCTTTGACAAAGTCCCTCACCAAAGGCTCTTACATAAATTAAGTTGTCATGGGATAAAAGGGAAGGTCCTTTCATGGACTGAGAACTGGTTAAAAGGCAGGGAACAAAGTGTAGGAATTAATAGTAAATTGTCAGAATGGAGAGGGGTAACTAGTGGTGTTCCCCAAGGGTCAGTCCTCGGACCAATCCTATTCAATTTATTCATAAATGATCTGGAGAAAGGGGTAAACAGTGAGGTGGCAAAGTTTGCAGATGATACTAAACTGCTCAAGATAGTTAAGACCAAAGCAGACTGTGATGAACTTCAAAAAGATCTCACAAAACTAAGTGATTGGGCAACAAAATGGCAAATGAAATTTAATGTGGATAAATGTAAAGTAATGCACATTGGAAAAAATAACCCCAACTATACATACAACATGATGGGGGCTAATTTAGCTACAACGAGTCAGGAAAAAGATCTTGGAGTCATCGTGGAAGATGTCCACACAGTGTCATCTCTGAAGATGTCCACACAGTGTGCAGAGGCGGTCAAAAAAGCAAACAGGATGTTAGGAATCGTTAAAAAGGGGATAGAGAATAAGACTGAGAATATATTATTGCCCTTATATAAATCCATGGTATGCCCACATCTCGAATACTGCGTACAGATGTGGTCTCCTCGTCTCAAAAAAGATGTACTGGCACTGGAAAAGGTTCAGAGAAGGGCAACTAAAATGATTAGGGGTTTGGAACAGGTCCCATATGAGGAGAGATTAAAGAGGCTAGGACTCTTCAGTTTGGAAAAGAGGAGACTAAGGGGGGATATGATAGAGGTGTATAAAATCATGAGTGATGTGGAGAATGTGGATAAGGAAAAGTTATTTACTTATTCCCATAATACAAGAACTAGGGGTCACCAAATGAAATTAATAGGCAGCAGGTTTAAAACAATACAAGGAAGTTGTTCTTCATGCAGCGCACAGTCAATTTGTGGAACTCCTTACCTGAGGAGGTTGTGAAGGCTAGGACTATAACAGTGTTTAAAAGAGAACTAGATAAATTCATGGAGGTTAAGTCCATTAATGGCTATTAGCCAGGATGGGTAAGGAATGGTGTCCCTAGCCTCTGTTTGTCAGAGGATGGAGATGGATGGCAGGAGAGAGATCACTTGATCATTGCCTGTTAGGTCCAATCCCTCTGGGGCACCTGGCATTGGCCACAGTTGGTAGACAGGATACTGGGCTAGATGGACCTTTGGTCTGACCCGGTACAGCCGTTCTTATGTTCTTATGTTTATGGTTTGGTTGGTTTCCTGAAAAGTGGTAGGAGTGTGGGAACCACAATTTTCTAAAATAGCTTCTGAATTGCACATGCAGATCAGGCAGCTGAATGTTTAGCTAGCCAATCTACAGATGCAAAATTGCAAGACATATTTTGGAGACCTGCTTGAATCTCTTTTGTATGGGTGCCTCATTCCTCTGGGATGTGTTATTCCCTGCAACCAGCAGGAGGCAGCTCACCCGTTAAAAAGTAACAATCTGCAAATGTAGGGGGAGAGGACAAAAGGAAAGAAAACTCTAAGCCATGGGCATGCAATCACTCTTCCCTTTACTTAGATCTCTGGCAGCTGAGATGAACAAGGGTAGGCTGTGCCAGGAGCAATCAGAGTCTTTGGATAGGGAAGGAGACACAGGAAGAATACTTGGAGCCTATGGATTGGCTTCATGAGTGAACAATGAAATGGTGACATGAATTCTGCGTGCAGCAGGCATGGCCGGGCCAGCCATATGGAATGGATTATTGACACACACACAGATAGCTGGGACATCTTTTTTCATTTTTCAGACAATGGAATTGTTTAATTTATTGCCCAGTATTAAAACTTTATAGCATTGAAAATCAAAAAATCAAGTGAAAAAAGGAGAGCAAATTCTGGATACCCATTAAAGGGGCCAACCTTATTAAAATAAAGCTGGCAGTGAATCCTCTTCAGATATTCCCCCCCCCCCCCTTCATAAAGATGTTGTGAGATGGAGAGGATTTGTGGCTGGACAGACAGTTGGAATTTTGAGTGGGGTCCTGTGAAAAGGAAAATGGAGATTATGCAGATACTCTCCAGTGCTCTATGGGCCAGGTTTTCAAAAGAGCACAGCAGCTCCCCTTCAGGCACCAAAATAAGTGGTTAGATATTTCAGAGGAGCTCAACATGCTGAGTAATCCCAATTCAGAAAAGCACGTAAGCACCTGTTTAATTTTAAGTGCGTCTCAATCCCATTTACTTTAATATCATGTGGGCATATGATTAAGTGCTTTGCTGAATCAAGGTCAGAGAGCTTTGCCACCCAACAGCGAAAGAGCACTTTGTAAAAGAAAAGCATCCGTAACAAATAGCACTCTCAATTGCCTGCTATAACCACTAGACAACACTCCCCTATCAGGAATAGATCCAAGGAAGCTTCATTTTCAACATTTACTGCTGTCTTGCAAACATTTTTGTAACCTGCTTAGAAAGCGTCTGTTGCTTCCCTCTCTAGTGGCTAGTGCACATACAGAATAAAAGCCGGGTACTGATAGTAGCTGATGAAGTAACTGATTTAGCTCTAGTGGTAGAGGTCAGTTCTATGGCTCTGAAGATCCTGGGGTCAAACCCAGTTGATCATCTCTTCTGCGGGGGATGTTCATTCGCGTGGCTGATGATGGAATTTTTTTTCTTCAGTTTTCTTAAAAAAATAAAAATAGGAAAATCTACACAGAAAAACCGCACTAAAACGATATTATTAAGGTTGCAAAATCAAGGACTCAAAAGTTAGCTCATGAAATCTTAATTCTGCCCCCTTGTGTGCATGCATGATACACTCTTGAATTACATGATCACATACTACTTTTTCCACAGGACCCATACCTCATTCAGTGAAAAGAATGGAAGGTGAATAAGGCAGAGCTGTGTAGTAAATGCGGCTGTTGTGTGGAGGAATCCTATCTCATTTGTTGCAACTGTTGGGAGTTATGTAGTGAATGAGGCAGGTGACTGCAGGAAGAGAAAGGATGGCCTTATGGTTCAGGCAGTAAACTAGCATACAGGAGAACTAGGTTACATTTCCACCTCTGCCACGCGAGGCTTGCATGACTTGAGCATTTATAGATCGATGCATTGCATAAGCAACTACTCCTACTCCCACTGGAGCACACTAAAGGGGACAGAGAAGAAGCAGGGCCCTGGCCTTGCCTTCCCCTCTGCACTGGCACACAGAGTGGGATAAGCTTGTGTATTACTGGGCTCACTTCCCCTACAAGTGGGTATTCCCATGGTGCCCCTGGCATGGTGCAGCTCCACACGTCCTTTACTCTGAGCTGTACCTAACGGGCACAGTCTAGTCCTGAGACTGAAAGCTCTACTCACCAAAGAGCTCTGCATTTTAGTTCTGTTTTGCTTTTCATTTGTTCCAAATTATGCCCGTTTTTCCCTCGGGGGAACCCCCCCCCCCAAACCTGTGTAATTACAATGAAGGGCTCCACAGCTAGACTCGGCGAGCTAGAACCCAGGATCAAGCTGAGCCATGCTTGGTGCAGGACCCAGGATGGGGGAGGGGCATTTCTGCTCCTCTGAGCCACAGCCTGACTGGAGGCCACATTGGCACACTGGCGCTGGAGGTCAGGTTCTGGCGCAGAGAATGAGGATATGCAAAGGCTAAGGGTCTAAGAACACTGTTAACTCAGCCACGCTGTGCATAGATCCTCTTTTCTAGTGAGTAATGTGGGTTGACGTGTTACTGTTCATTATGGGACATGCAAAACAGCCAAGTTAACATTGCTGGAACCTTTATTCCCTTTAGTTTTCATGTGACAGGAAATCCTCCCTCGGGATTTGGGCTGTTGATGGTTTCATGAGACCAAGAAACTATACCTGTCTCTCCACAGCTTCACTTTTCTGTGTGAGAAGCAGAAAGAGCTAACACTGGCGTGACACAGGAGCTGATTTCTCAGCAAAGGAGAGAAGACATTTGTAAGGTCCTGGGGATGCCAACAGCTTACATGCAGCTTCAACACACAGTTCTAGGCTTAGCTTTTTGGTTTATGGGTTATGTTGTCTTGTCTCTGAGCTCCATGAGCTGCCAAAGGCCTCCGTATTAACCAAATAGTTGTGTTGTAATATATTCAGTGCTGGTGCGAGCCTGCTATGTGGAGATGTCTTCTGTTCCTACTTCTAACAGCTTAGCAGCTAATAAACACCAGGCAACAATCTTTCCTCTAAACCTCCTCTTAAAATACAGAGAGTTTGGTTTGCCAACTCCAATATATTTAAAGCATCCAAGCTTCCGGGGCGACTATGAAAAGTTAACTATGTGAGTGGAGGCACGTGCAGGAAGACATTTTCAAAGGCAAAAGCCAGCTGCAGTATCAGCACTCAGTCTGCTGAGAGGCTCTGGGGATGTTAGAGCCACTTGCACTGAAAGGGGATACATTTGCACATTTAATGAAGCATCGCTTAGCTGTGCTTAATCAGTACAAGGAAGCCAACGTGCCATTGAAAGACAGACAGAAATGAAGCAATCGTGGGATGAGTTGAGCAGATTTCACTCTAGAAAGGAGAACATATTTGGGGAGGAGGATCCCATAAAGACCATACAGCTCTTTTCCTGCTAACTCTTCTTCATAGCCCTAGATGTATACTAAGAACTTAAAATCAAGGCATTTAAGGATAGCTGTAAACTAATAACCCACCTGACACCTTCAAGGTGAAACCCAACCACTTTAGGAAGCCGAGAAAATTTCAGCTCACCTTTTTTCCTATCTGTTTCTGCACTTGTTTTGGGCTAGGAACCCAAAGTGGAGGTGCCAACCATCCCAAGAAAAGGCCTCTCATTTCTGACCCAGGCAAAACTAGAAAGCAGTGGGGCTCTCCCAAGAAAGCCTCCTTTGGTTAGGGTTCCAGACTGATTTTGAAAGGAACATGGTTCAGATAGGTATCCAAAATTTGGGGGAAAGGGCGAGGGGGAATTTCGTAAAAAATCCTCCCTCCTCACATTTTCTTGAGGTTCACTAGGCTGAATCCCATCTTGCACGTGTGTGTGAGTGTGAGAGAGAGACACACACACGCACACACAGATTTCATGCTGCGCAGCTTGGAAAAGTCAGCAGCAAAGAATTAACCATCAAAACTGCTCCCCACAACATGTACAGAGATTTTAGGGTCCTGGTTAAAAAGAAAAATAATTGGAATACTGATACAATCTATTCTTATCCTGGACTGGGAAAATTCAGTTTTATTCTTGTGAACAACACCTGTGCAGTAGGGCTTGCTTGAAGAATTCACAGATGTCAAGGTGACCTTACAGTGGCCATTGGCAGTTTGTCAAATGAGGTTAGGACTATTTCTTTATTGAAGCTGATATACTTGCTAGCTGTTTGACATTTTCTTTGCTTGCTCATTTTCATTCCACAGAACTGGCCTGGAGGCCATCATGGAAACATATGCGTTCTGGAGGCCCCCTGTGCGTACCCTCACTTTTGAAGATTTCACTACCATGCAGAAACAGCAAGGTGAGCCATTGTATAAAGGGCACAAAAATGGTGGCAGGGAGGCAAAAGCCATGTTATATTGTCCAGCTGAGTCACAGAGTTTGTTGTCTGCCATGAAAAGATATAAAACAAAAAAGAGAAGCAACCAGCTCTAGAAATATGGAAGTTTTATAATTTAGGATATGTGGTGTAGCCACTTGAATATCCCTTGGATCTCTGGGGTATATAAGGGCTAGAATGAGGAGGAACAGAGGTACCTACTCAGATAAATACATTTGTTTAGCAAATGTGGGGAGAGTACAGAAGGGAAGTGGGGGAGACGCGCCTGCTTGACGAGAAGGTGACAGAAAAGGGCATTGTTACGTATTTACCATTTGAGTCATGCTCTGATGTGGTGGGAGGAAGGAGAAGACTGGACTGCCTGATCCACTGGGGACCTTTTCTGAACCAGAAGATTCCATGAACCTGTATCATCATGTGCATGCCAATAGAATCACACCATCTCTCATATGAAACCAAGTCTCACTTTCAAGAAAATCCTTTGTGTTAAAGTGAGACTTTTGGAAATTGTCCAGTATATGAGACATTCCCTTTTCACAAGTTCTTCATACTGTTTCTTACTACAGTTTCTGCTTACCGTATCTCTCAGTGTGTTAAATGGGGCTGTCATCTCTAGCTAAATCAAGGTAAAAACTTCCTGTGCCTTGTCCCCACTCAGATTTTACACTAACATAGCTAGTTAGCTATCTCAGTGTGAAAACACACCTTTTTAGTGGCAGTGAAGACATAGCCATCACTGGCTGGCTTTACTAGATTCTGCAGTGACATAACAATACTAGCAACACACACGATTAAAACTCAGACTCTTCTGTCATGAAACAGACTGTGATATGACAAGTAGAAGGAATGTGACTTCATTTCCCTGCAAGCTAATAGAAATACAGAACAGAAGGAACCATGGTCATTTCTTTATCACTGCTCCCTTAAAAAAAGTTTGCTGCAGTGTGAAAATCCCATTTTAAATACAGTGGTGATGTAAGTTTCTCATTGCTTTGGGCCAGATTGTGATACCTCATCTCACACTGAGTAGTTTTTTACAATTGACTTCAGTGGACTACTCATGTTAAAAGGTACCATTCACTGTGAGTAAAGGTATCACAGACTGGTCCTCTATATTCAGGTATAAATGCAAAACAAACAAACAAAAAATCCCTGTCTTTTCATGTTAAGGTTGTGCAGTTAAGCAACCAAAAGGAAAGAAATGCAAATGGCGAGATTGAATGTACAATCTTAGGGCCACTTTCTCTAGTCTGATTTGTGCTTGGCACAAGACCAAAAAGGGTCTCCAAAGATCTTAGGTCAGGGACGGACCTAGCCCCAGCATAAATTAGACCATCTTGAAGGCTGCTATTATTTATGCTCTGTTACTTATGGCCTAAAGGGGCTGTTCCAATAGGTAGGGATTGTCGAGGTGCAGTGATGCACCAGCCATATACCCTTTCTGCAGAGAATGCACATGGCTGGGGCAGTGGTGTTGGCAGAGAGATGCTACTCTGGCTCTTCATCACCTGGTAATTCCCATTGCACCAGCATAATCCCCAGGTAGCCTGTTGCTCCAGCTTTCCAGTGGCACAGAGCCAGAATCAGGCAGTAATGTCAATCTCCTTATACATGCTCATTTCCTGATCACAAACTGTTTCTCAAATAGTACAAATATAAGAAAGAGTGTATTTTCTACAGCCTCAGATACCCATGTCTCAGAAAACCTGTGAACATGACTGCTTAATGCCCAGAGTCCAAAACATTTTCTTTACATGGCCCACATTTTAATAAAAAGATTGCCTTATGGACACTTCCCCTTCTACTCATGATCATTAAAACAACCTCCCATCACTGCAGATTAGCTGGACTACCTGCTTCCTATTTGTGATTGCACTGTTCACTTCCCCTCCCACTGGTTATCAAATAACACCCTAGTAGCAACGACAGCAATTGCTTACATGGTGAAGTAATGTTAGGAAAGGAAAGTATTTAATGTATTTTTAGCTTCTTTTAATGCAATTTGGCAGCTGAAAAACCAGGAAGAGAGCCAGCACCATTTGACCGGCCAGTTCCCTGCAGCCCACCACTAGCTGCTTTACAGCCCACTAGGTTCAGGCTGGCCTTAAATAAGTTGTGCCCATTTGGGGCCCCTGATTTGCCAGTTTTATAACTAAAGAACTTTCAAACTACATAACTGATGTTCGTCAGCCTTGACCAGTTTGGGGCTCTTATGATGACTTGGAAGAATCATGCCAAGTCTGAACAAAATTGCAAATGTTAAAGGTGTTAGGTCTTGATTCCCTGGAGCATTAGGTCTGCTTTGCACCATGCTGGCAACACAAAGCAACCCTAAAGCTGGTGAATCCCCCTAGCTAAAGATTCACCCTGCCAAAGGGAATCCTCGAGTGGCATAGAGCCTCTGAGATTTCTACACCCCTCTTTCCCCAGCCTGTGGGATGGGGGCCTGGCTGTGGCATCTGTGCATCCATCTGATCCCCAGCGGCTGGAGCAGACCCGGAGGGTCATGGGCAGCTAGCACAAATAGATCATACTGCAGGACCCAGTTGCTGAACCCAAGGCTTTAAGCCACCTCTCGGACTTATGCTGAGCAAGCCACACGATGTCCTTAACGATTCATTTTCTTGCTATTAACCATTTGGGTTGTGTAAATGATGTGACAGGTAAGTCCATGGTTACTGTTCAGCATCCTTGACTTCAGTAGGAGCCGTTTGGGCTCAGCCCTTCTGAAGATCAGCCAGCCTGATAATTTAGGGGACTAAATATGGATGTAGGTGCCTAAGGTTAGGCCCCAAGGGTGAAAATTTTGGGCTGAATGCAGTTCTGTTATACACCTTGAGATCTATGATTTCAAAAGTTTAGGGCATTATTTTAATAAATGTGCTCATAAATTGTGAACAGAGCATGCAGTTGCCTCTTAAAATGGGTGATTGTATGGCATCTGTGAGAGAGACTGACAAGTTTCAGGAATCCATTTACTTCCCACAACTGCATGTTTTGCATGCAATGTAAGTGCCCGTTTTGGGATGGGGCCCTTTTGTGACGCCAGTGAAACGTACACTTTTGGATATGGCATGTAAATTCACAAATGCTGAGCTGTCAGTGTCCAGGAAGGTGGAAGGAGCGTTGTAAGAACTGTGATAGCAATAAAATGTGGCTGTTGCAGGATCTGCTTCCTGCTAGGAATGAAGGTTACGTACAGAATCTTCCTGTTACTCCAGGGGACATGACTGTTCTACACCATTACACCGCAATACAAACCGCAGAATTCTATTAACCAAGAACCCTGCCCATCTATTCTGATAGTGGATTTTAATATATAAGGTTTCAGGGCAACACCCACTTACTGCTCAATAAAGTTAAGAGTCATGATTTCCAGAGCATAGGAAAAGCGACAATGATGGGGCAAAATCAGCAGATACATTGAGGGTAGAATAAAATCCATTAAAAACAGTATTTTCAGTTGGTCATAAATAGCATATGAGAAGCTACCTGCATTTGCAACATCACTGCTTGCCTGTGGGACTCTTCAAAATAGATTTTATAGTTCTGGAGTGTGATTTTTAATGTCGCATTTGTTTATTTTCTCTTGTGATGGCAATGGTGTCTAGAAACTCAGAGCCCTAGATCCACAAATGTACTTCTGCCCCTAATTCCTGGTTTTAGGCTCCACTACAATCCACGAAACTCCTGCTCAGCTGCTGCCCAACCCTGTAGGTGCCTAAACTCACTTGGTACCAATTCCGGGGCCCCCTCTGATGGTGATTTAAAGTGCCCGGGGCTCCACTGTAGTAGCAACGGCTGGAGCCCTGCACCCTTTAAATTGCCACCAGAGCCCTGCTGCCGGAGCCCTGGGGAAGCAGCGGTGGGGCTCAGGCAGTGATTTAAAGGGCCCGGGGCGCCTGTTGCAGCTACCACCCCAGGCCCTTTAAATCGTCCCCGGAGCCCTGGGGTAGCAGGTATTTAAAGAATCCGGGGTTGTGGCAGCCGCTACCATCCTAGCCCTTAAAATAGCCACCAGAGACCCGCTGCCACCTCCCCAGGGCTCCGGCAGCAGGGCTCCAGGGATGATTTAAAGGGTCCGGGGTGGTAGCAGCAGCCACAGCCCTGGGCCCTTTAAATCACCTCCCAAGCCCCCGGCTGTTGCTGCTACCCAGGGGCTCCAGCAGTGCGGCTCGGGTGACAATTTAAAGGGCTTGGGGCTCCCACTGCCACTACCCTCCAGGGCACTTTAAATCACCACCCAAGCCCTGTTGCTGGAGACCTAGGGTAGTGGCAGATGGGCTTTGGTGGTGATTTAAAGGGCCCGGGGCTCCCAGCTGCCGCTACTGCGTCGGAGCCCTGGGCCCTTTAAAGCTCCGCCACAGGCTGGAGCCCCCTCCAATGGTGATTTAAAGTGCCCGGGGCTCCCAGCCACCTCTGCAGCTGGTAGTTCTGGGAGTGATTTAAAGGGCCCAGGGGCTCCCAGCTGCTGCTACCACAGCCCCAGCCCTGGGCCCTTTAAATCCTGATTTAAAGGGCCCAGGGATTTAAAGGCCCCGCCTCTTCCATTTGAGGCCCTGCAAGCTCCTAAGGACTCCAGAGTACCGGTAAGTCCTTTAAGGTACTTTCACCCCTGCCTGCAACCTGGATTTAGACGCCTATGTCTGTCAGAGGGGAGCAGTTCAGGACACACCTCTCTCATTGGCATCTCCCATTGGCTAGCTTTGGCAGCTTACCACCTAGCGTGCTGGCTTTTGTGGATCCCATTCCTAGGTGTTTGTCTCCCTATTCATTGAATAAGGAGCTGAGGCACCTATCTCAGGCTTTGGGGATTGCAGTGTTATACCTGTGATTTTTCTAGGAGCCTGGGGCCCTTTGTGGATCCAGGCCAGAGACCCTTTCCAAAATAGATCTTGTCAAACAAATCTGATTTCATTCTTTGATGGGATTACAAGTTTGATTGATAAAGTATAAAAAGTGCTGTATAGATGTACTATACTTAGACTTTGGTAAGGCATGTGACTTGTATGACATTCTGATTAAAAATTTAACCCTATACAGTATTAATAAAGCACATGTTAAATGGATGAAGAATTGGCTAACTGACAGATTCCAAAAAGTAGTTCTCAATGGGGAAATCATCACTGAATGGGCATGTTTCTTACAGGGTTCTACAGAGATCAGTTCTAGGCCTGATGCTATTCAACATTTTTATCAATGACCTGGAAGTAAACATAAAATCACTGCTGATAAAATTTGCAAATGACACAATGTTTGGAAGAGTGGTAAATACTGATGAGGACAGGGCAGTCCTACAGAGCGATCTGGATCCCTTGGTACCATAGGCCTATTAAAAGAAAATATATTTTAATATAACCAATTGCAAGGTCATACATCTAGGAACAACACCTATATAAGGGGGGAAGGGACTATATCCTGGAAAGCGGTGACTCTGAAAAGGATTTAGGGGTCATACCGGACAAACAACTGAACATGAGCTCCCAGTGCAGTGCTGTGGCAAAAAGGGATAATGTGATCCTTGGAGTATCATGTAGCAGTAGGGAGGTGATCTTACCTCTGTATATGGCATTGGTGAGACCAGTGCTGGAATACTGCTGCATCCAGTTCTGGTGTCCGCGTTTTAAAAAGAATGTTGAAAAATTGGAAAGTGTTCAGGAAAGACCCACAAAAATGGTCTGAGATCTGAAGAAAATGCCTTATAGTGAGAGACTTAGCTTATCATAAAGAAGATTGAGAGGTGACTTGATTACAGACCTTCATGGGATTCCTTCATGGGGAGAAAATACTGGGTACTACAGGGCTATTTAACCTAGCAGATCCTCAACAACTTTATGTGCCAGTAAGGTCCACAGTTTAATCATACATTGTGTGAAAAAGTGTTTCCTTTGATCAGTTTTGAATTTGCCACTTTTAACTTAATGTCTCCTTGTTGTGTTATGAGACAGGGAGAACAGAAGCGGCTGATCTATCTCCTCTCTATCATTCATTATTTTATAATTTTTTATTATCTACCCTCTTAGTCATTTCCTTTGTAAATTGTACAATCCCAATCTTTTCAATCTCTCTTCATATGAAAATTTTTCCAGGCCCTGGATCCTTTTCATTGCACTTCTCTCCCACCCTTCTAATTCTTCAATATCCTTTTTGAGATGGGGTGACCAGTACTGCTGACAATATTTGGATGGCACCACACCATTCATTTATATAATGGCATTATAATATTTGCTGTATACAATTCTCCATCCCATTCCATAGGCACCGTACCATTGTTTGCTTTTTTGACTGAACCTGCGCATTGGCAGAGCCCACGGTGACGTTGCCCAGAATCAAACATCTAGTGCAGTGGATGCCGTTATGCTACACAAGGACTGAGCAACACTGCCATTTAAAAAAATAACAGGTTTCTGTTTGCATTTGAAAATCACACAAATGATACCGCAAACACTGGCACGTGTGTGTACCCTTTCTTACACATGTGTCTGACTGACTTCATTGGGACTACTCACTAGGAAAGTTAAGCGCATATGGAAGCCTGTGCAGGATTGGTACTTTAGAGGTCACCAGATGGATGTCCCAGTGAGGGGCATGCTGCTTCTGTCCAAGAACCAGCATGTCCTTCAGGGCTGAGCACAGAATGTTTCCTGAGGAGCAGAGGGTCCAAATGAGTCCCAGTTTTGCAATAAGTGGAGTTTGCCACAATGACAACAGACCTCCATCCAGCTGAACTTTTGAAGCATGATGTCACCATCACTGAAATCTACTTATTACCAGGGAAAAAAAGAATTTGGGTTTATTGAATGCATATGGCAAAGAGATGGGGGGAAAGCCAAGAATCTATTAAACTCTTTAATTGGAATATATTTTTGAAATTTAGACTGAACCTGATCCAGATTCTCATTATTAAAAAAGATGTGGCTTGGTTTCTTGACTCTAACAAAGAACATAAAACAAATAATAAATAAAATATGAGTTCCAATAATCTGGACTATGTCACTTTCCAACACCAAAAGAGCTGTTGCTGACTCCTCTATACTAGTCCGGTCCCCACAAAACATTAAGATGAGCAGATCTTTAACAGTAATTGTAAGAACATAGGATTAAACAAACTGGATTAGACCATTAAGTCCCATATCTCACCAGCATTGTGGTAATGATGAGAACCTGATGCTTCATATGAAAGCAAACAAAATGTGCAACAAGTAAAAATTAATGCACCCAGCCCATTGTTCATTACTCTACTTGGTGGGAGAGATTTCCTCCTGAGCAGAATTGCAAAGCTGGCAAAATATTCATGTGAAATGTTGTTTCAACTATGTTGTACCCCTCAAAGTTCACTTGTTCACTAAAGAGCTATTTTCACAGTAAAAATACATACAAATTCAAAATTTTAATTCCAAACAATGACTTTTAAGGCATCATTCCTTTCAAATGGAACATCTTTGCTCTTTGCTGAGAACACTGTACCATCTGCTCCTGACTCTATTAACTGCAGCATCCCCATTGATCTCAGCTGTCTTGTGTGTCACAGGTGGAGAGACTATCTCTTTCCCATGCCGCAGCCTTCAGGATTAGGTCTGGGAGCTTGAAATAGATTTAGAACTGAACAGGGAGCCAAAGGAGTGTGTGGAGCATTGATGTGATGTGCTTTCATTGCGCTCTCTCGTTCATAGGCAGGATGCTGGGTCTTGTGCAAACTGGCATTTCAGTGTAGCCCTCACAGTAGAGTGGATTGTAGCAGTGTAACTTAGAGCTGACAAAGGCATGGACCAAAGTGGTCCTCAGCCAAGAAGAAGACACGATCTGGCTATTTTACTGGCAAAATCGAGTAAGACTGTAGTTCCAGAAACAGAGATGAGTCCAAAAGGAACCTGAGGCTGCATGGTACCTTGACAGTTGAAAGAGAGAAGCCTTGAATTGAGGGTGATGCTGATTTTCTAGCTAGTCTTTCTCTAAGTGTTCCGCTCTTCTGATAGGCATCACCTTGTTTTACCTAGGCTGAGTTTGAGCCACTTGCTATTCAATACTGCCACGATTCTCAACCAGGGGCCCAGGGCCTCCTAGGGGGCCCCAAGAAGGTTTCAGGGGGGCTGCCAAGCAGGGTCAGCATTAGACTCGCCGGGGTCCAGGGTAGAAAGCTGAAGCCCCAATACATGGGGCTGAAGCCCAGGGCCCTGAGTCATGTCACCTGGGGCTGAAGCCGAAGCCTGAGCAATGTAGCTTCATGTGGCATGGGGCCCTGTGGTGTGGGGCCCCAGGCAGTTACCCTGGTTGCTACCCCCTAATGCCGGCCCTGGCTTTTATACTCAGAAAACCAGTTATTGTGGCACATGTGGGCCGTGGAGTTTTTATAGTATGCTGGAGAGGCCTCAGAAAGAAAAATGTTGAGAACCCCTGCAATCCTGTTTATGCATGTGCTTATTTCTATCAGGCCCTGGTAACCCTGGGTCAATGCGGTGACCACATTTGCTGAAACAAAGATTGTGAGTGAATGTGTATGCGGGTGTGGGTGTTTGTGCTAAAAAGTAAATGAGACTCCACATACAAGGGCTCGGGGGTGTGAGGGGGCGGGGTATGAGGGGGGGGCGGGGAAGAAGAGCACTTGCCTGTCAAGTCTCTTTGGGATTTGTCTGAGATCCCCAAAAGAGTTTCTTCCATGAGAACATAACTGATGAAGTCAAAGGCAGCTGAAAGATCCATGGATGTTTAAGCTTGGATATTTACCACCTGTCCATTGCCATAATTTTTTTAACAAGTGTCACAACAGCTATCATGCTGCTGTCTCTGGTCTGAAAAGCAACTGTGTGTGGTCTAGGATAATTGCAGCCATCAGATGCTAGGGTTTGGTCTCCATTATCATCTTGACTAGTTTGCTCTAGAAGGAGATGTTAGAAACAGGGCAATTATTGGCAGAGTTATTGGAATCAAGTGCTGGTTTCCTAAGTGCGAGTCAGACTATTATATACTTCATATGGCCAGCACTGCTTCCTTTAAATGAGGGCAAACTGGGCCACCTTCTGGTAGCTTGACAAACTGTTGCTTTTTGGGGAGGCTGCAGTTTGGTGCTCCAGAATCTGTAATTCCATAATTAAAAGTTAAGATAATCTTCCATATGCGACTTAAATGTAACCAGTGTAGTGCAATGCAATACTATTGCTGATCAGGCCTAGTGGTGAAGATGAGAGTTTGGCCTGCTGGGTCCATGGTGGGAGGAGTCCAGGAAATGAGCTGAGGGTCAGTACCGGAGGGTCAGAGGCCAAATGCCAGAGCTGGAGACGGTAAATCAGAGTGATAAGCTAGAGGCAGAGCCATAGATAAGTACTGGAGAGGTGGAAGCTGAATGCCAGAACCTGGGGGTCATCCAGGGTCATAAATCAGAGGCAGAGTTGGGGGTCAAAGCCAGAAGGGAGCAGAGGCTGGAGCAGAGACTGGAACAAGGGCTGGAGGAAGTGCAAGTGCAGCTGCAGGTGTGGTGTGTGCTGAGCAGCTGCTGACAGGCTGTGGGGGCCAGGCTTATGTAACCCCTCTGCTAGGCTGAAAATGATAGCAGCAAGGGCCAGGTTCAATACATAGGGGTCCCTTCCCCACCACGTAATGCAAACCAGCTCGAGCCCCCACCCAGTGACCTGGGAAAATCTTACACACACCCCTGGGCGCCTCAAGGAGGCAATACTTCCCCTCTCGCAAGCACAGACACTTGGTGTAGCAGAAAAGGTTTAATCACATAAGATAAACAACAAGCATTAAATTTGGAAAATACCTCAACTAGAGTTCATAGGTCAAACCGTGAGCAAAGACCCACCCCAGCAAATTGGGCCATGTCCTTCTCTCTGGGCCCTTGAGTCCAGCAACCCCCCAAATCACCCACAGTCCCAAAAGTCCCACAATTCAAAAGTCTCTGTCCCGGGTCAGTGCAGCCCCAGAGTTCAAGAGTCTCTATGCAGAAGTCCCCCTCCCCAGCCTAGGTAGAAAGGGGCACCTTACGTGGTTCGGGGCCAACTGCCCTGCCTCTTCGTGGGGTTCTGCTTCCACTAGTCGTCCCCGCAAACAGCTCAGCTCTGCTTGCTCTGTGGGCTGCTCCACTCTGCCAGCTGCTCTGGTCCACCAGCTGTCCTGTGATCTGCTCCAGCCGTCCTCACGAGCTGCTCAGCTCCACTCACCCAGTGGCTGCACAAACTGCTCCACTCCACTCTGCCAGTATTGCTTCAGGCTCCCCCACTCATTAGCACAGTGCTCTCAGCTCAGCAAGTCCAGCTCTTCAGTGATTTCAGCTCCACTCATTAGCACAGTGCTCTCAGCTCAGCAAGTCCAGTTCTTCAGTGATTTCAGCTCTTAGTGATTCCAGCTCATAGTAGGGGAGCCCCAGTACCAGTGAATTCAGCTCAGTAACCTGCATCTAGATTCTTAAGGGAATCAAAAATTAACTCTGACATTCCACAGTGGAGAGAGGCATAGGTGGAATTGGCGCTTCTGGCTCACACAAGGCGCCTATATCACCAAGTACAGATATCTGTCCCCAGCCTCTCTCTCTTGACTGGGTTTTGGAACCCATGTCCCTTGTCTAGCAAGTCCTATTTAATTGATAATGAAACACTCTATCATAAGACAGTTTTGTAGTTCCTCATTTACTTAATTGGGGTGACAACATTTTATTGCTCCTGCCCCAATAACAATGAAATTGGGGCTCCCACAGCTGTGAAAATAACCATCCCAGGCTGCTGTGCGGTATGCTAAGTGGGGGTGGGTGTGCCAATGCAAATAACTGAATTGCTAATGCGAATACTTGAAACTTCTTTCTGCACTCCCCATAATCTACCACCAGAGGTCAGGGTAGAGCTCATCTTGACTCTGCTTACATCTATAAGCAGGACTGCTACACCAGCAGCCAATCAGGGGCTGTGGCCACTCTGGGAGTTCTAGGGCAGTGCAGCTGGGCTCATTGGTTGCCTAGCAGCGCAGTTAGTCAGGGAGAAGGCCAGCAGCTGCTCCTAGCTGGTCTGGTGCCTGACAGTAGCCTTCTGGGGTCACCTCCCAGGAGACCTTGGGCCGGGTTTCTTGGGCTAGGTCTGGTGGAAGGTGCTCAGGCAGTCTGGGGCATGGATGTGTTCCATGGTTTCCCACAAATGCAATATCCCTCCCAGTCAATCATATATTGGAGCCTTACCCAGGCTTGGTGGGATTCTAGAATCTGCTGGCCCACGTATTCCTCTTCATCTTGTTTGGTTATCGGCAGAGGGGGAGAAGTAGTGCATTATGGGAAGAGATTCTCAGTGAAAGGTTTCAGTAGAGAGAACACAAGGTGGACCTTGAGGGATCCTTACAGCTGCTGTTGAAAGGCTACCAGGTTAAGTTGTTCCATGATTGTAAAAGGTCCCTAAGTATTTGTGGTCCAATTTTCAGATGGACAGTTGGGAGCAAAGGATTTGGACAGATTGCCAAAGCTTATCCCTTACCTTGAGGTTAGGGGTCAGCTGACAGTGTCAGTGGGCGCTTGTATGCTGTGTTAGTCTATGCTAACCAGTCAGGGGCGGCTCTAGGCATTTTGCCGCCCCAAGCACAGCAGGCAGGCTGCCTTTGGCGGCTTGCCTGCGGAGGGTCCGCTGAAGCCGCAGGACCAGCAGACCCTCCGCAGGCAAGCCACCGAAGGCAGCCTGCCTGCTGCCCTCGCAGCGACTGGCAGAGCGCCCCCAGTGGCTTGCCGCCCCAAGCACACGCTTGGCATGCTGGGGCCTGGAGCCAGCCCTGTAACCAGTGCCTGAGTTCTTGGTGTACTTGGTAGATGTGTGCAGTGAGGTCTGCAACAGTGGGCATTTGTAAAGAAAGGAGTCTGATGGGTGACGGCATGCGTGGACTTGTAGGCAAATTCTACCTGGGGAATGAGTGCCAGCCAATTGTCCTGGTTGTAATTTAGGAAGCAGCATAAGTATTGCTCTCTCTGCCTGGCCATTGATACTAGTGGTGGTAATATGTCAAGGTGCAAGGTTCGGTGCCAAGTAAATGCAAAAATTCCTGGAAAAAGCAGGAAACAAACTGGGACCCTTGGTGAGATATTGCACTTGTGGGCAGTCCATGAAGGTGAAAGATGTTGTCTTCCAACAGATGGACTGTTTCCTGGGCAGTGGGGAGACCACAACATGGTATAAAATGCACCCCCTTTGTCAGTCTTTTGTGATAATGCATCTGCCTTCCCATTCCTGGTCTTGAAGTGGTAGGTCACCATGGAGTCGGTTCGTGTGAAGAAGCAGGATCAGCACTGATTTAGGTGCTGAACCATCTTCAGAAATTCAAGGTTCTTGTGGCCAGTGAGGACATGGATGGGAATCTGGCACCTCCAGGAGATGCTGCCATTCCTCAAAGGCTGCTTTGAGCCATAGTTTTGCTCCACTGGGGTGAACTTGCTCTAGTAAAAAATGCAAGGGTGCAGCTGACCATTGGAGGCTGTCGTTTGTGGGAGGTCATGGGCAACAAGCCAGGGCATTCTCAGGATGACCGGAGCATGGGGGGCCCTGAATCAACCCGAACCGAAGAGGGTCCCAGTGCCCCAGAAGAGTAATTACTGCTAATGGGTGGTCTGGTGGATGACCAGCACCAAGGCTAGGAACAACCCATAAATGGTTTCTGCCAGATACAGAGAATTCTTACACACTGCAGGGATCCCGTGGGCCTTAGCCACATCCTCCTCCATAAAATTATCTGAGGCCCCTAAGTTGACCAGAGTCTTCAGGTGAACCGCTGGTGTTAACTCTGAAGCCTTATTACAGAATTTAAATGTTATCAATTTCACTGCTAATCAACTCACACAAGGGAGAAAAAGGATAGTCGTATTATGAAGAATTGCACAATCTACTATGAATGGCATTTTATTTCAGTGTAAGTGGAGCTTGGTCTGTGTGTTGGGCTTGGGATAGTACTACTATATTTTCCCCCACAATTAAAAAATCTTGCTTAGCAGTAGGCCTGAGGGCAGGGATCTGCTTAGCATGTACTGACCTAGAGTTCCCAGGACCTCTGCTGGACTGGACCAAACTCTATCAAGAATGGTGGAAGAGCCACTGGTCATTGTCTCAGATTGGTTTCTTTGGTGCTGAGGAGACTATCTCAGATTTGATTAATCTTAGCAGCAAAATTGCAGGATTTCCTTGCATATTTCGATATCAGACACAGAAGGGTGCCACAAGTATTTGTTATTTTGCATCCATTCTTTGTTTGATATACTTCATTGGGGCAGTGGCCATTTTGTGGCTAGTATATCCATGATTGTGTCCAACTGATTGTTGTAGTGGTCAGTGCACTATTCTTGATGCTAGACAGTTTCTCCTCTAGGGTGTCCTGGAAGCTCACTGTGGATCCAAGAGCCTACAGAGATTAATCAGATTAATAGGTCTCTATCTGAATTGGGGACATAGGAAACTAATTTCTGTAGGTGATGTATGGTCTAGGAAAGAGATCTATTTTCTTCATTATTGCTGGCCATGCCGAAGGCTGACAGTCCAGTGCAATGAGCATCTGGCTGAGTGAGTGTGGATGCAGTACAGGAAAATCCTATGGTTGTCATGATGGACACAAGCCATTGTGTGACAGACTATCCGTATGGGTATTATTGTCTCTTTTCCTTAAAGAAAGCATGGCCTAGTGATTAGCATGCAGGACTGGGAACGTGGCACTGTGGGTCTTAACATCTGATCGCTAGCACATTTTAAAATCCTGGTGTAAACAGGAAAAGTTGTTGCTTTAACATGTTGTTTGGTCAAGATGCACTATAGGGTGACCCTTCAGAAATGCTATAGAAATGGAAAGTATTATTGTAACTGGTTCTAAAGTTACTAATATTTCTACAGATTCTCAGACTTGGAGGCATCTTAAAAGAAGTGACAGCTCAGGTTTCATTATACCCTTCTAATTCTGAATGTCTTAGTGTCTAATTCTTTGTGTGTGTGTCCCCTAATAAGTCCTCTCTCCTCCTAAATCCATCCCTGTAACGATCTTTGTTGCCCTTCTGTGGACCTTTTCATAGAATCATACGTGAGACTGAAAAGAGCTTCTGAGAAATCCTGGCTGTTTCTCTGCCAGTGCAACAACTACGCAAACAGCCTTTCAGCCTCATCTCTGTCCTTTTGAAGATCTTGCTGTGAATTAATAATTCAATGATTGGCCAAAAATTGTAGCGAGGAAACAAGCAGTTATGTTCTTATGGAGCAAATCTTTATGGAGAAATAGTTCGGTCTCATCACCCCATGAAGGGGGAAGATATAGTTCCCAGAACCAAGAAAGAAACAGGATGGAGCCTAGCACATTGCAGATCTGGGAAGCAATTTGTACTGCTTCCATTCTTAGCTTGCTGATAACCATGGGTGGAAAATTCCGTTGACTTTTGCAGGAAATGTGGGATTGGATTCCAGTGACTCACAAATTCAATACTCAGTATTGTGAGGATAATCAGCACAGGAATGACAGCCTGGATGGAACTGCTAAGCCAAGGGCATTGCTTTTTTGTGAACACTCCGGACTTCTTTTCCATTGGAAGGTCACATAGCACTGCACCTGCTGGAATTGAGATGCCTAGAAAGAGGCATCAAAGCTATGTAGTTTCGGAACATCTCCACTGACGGAGAGGTAGTGCAGGCAGAAAGAAGAAACTAAACTAATCTGAGAGGTTGCAGGGGTAATGTGATGAAGAACTCTCTGGTGTCTCTCTTCTTCCCAGCTTTCTGCCATTTTTAGATTTCTGTGCAACTGAGTTCTTGAAAATTAGGCAAAGCAGATAGAGATATAGAGAGGGCATGCGAGGGAGAAGTCTGCTGCTTGTCAGTCATATTTGTAATGCAGAATTTGGAAGGACAACAGAAAGGGAGGAGAGCACCTTTTATGCACAGTATATAGTTTCGGTTACAGTAAGTGAAAATCTGTCATATATTAAACTACTAGCTTCAGGACCTCCACTGGGGTTTGATTAATGAAGGAATCCTGTATTCACAGGCAGCTCCAGGCCCCAGCACGCCAAGCGCGTGCTTGGGGTGGCATGCCGCGGAGGGGCGCTCTGCTGGTCGCCGGGAGGGCGGCAGGCAGGCAGCCTTCAGCAGCATGCCTGTGGAGGGTCCGCTGGTCCCGCGGCTCCGGTGGAGCCGCAGGACAAGCAGACCCTTCGCAGGCACGCCTGCGGGAGGTCCACCGGAGCCGCGGGACCGGCGACCGGCAGAGCATCCCCCGCGGCATGCCGCCATGCTTGGGGTGGTGAAATGTCTAGAGCCACCCCTGCCTGTATTATACATGATTATACTCCATAAATGGATGGCTAAAACAAAAAATCTTACTTGTCAGCAAGGCTTCTGAACAATGGAGGGTATGCAGAATAAATATTAACTATGGCATTCTTTTTAGAAGTAGATAACAGCAACCACTCAAGAGTGACTAGTATGGTTAAAGTTACATAAGTTTGCATAAGCCCTCACTTACTCATAACCTCCTGAAATGTTCACCTTTGGGTTATCATTTTCATTCATGTTCTCTGTGCAAAGGCAAAGTGGTTTGGAAAGTTGAAATAAGATCTCTTGAGCCATTTTTAGTCAAAAGTGTGTGTGTGTGCACATGTATGCGCCTGTGTGTGGAGGGGGGGAAAGGGAATTATGTTTTCTTACTCAACATATCCGTTCCCTGTATGCATGCAGTCATCTAATGAATGTCAACTAAAAGGGTAACATTTTGAAAAGCATCTAGTGTGATTTCAATGGGACTTAGGCAAACAGGAGCTTTTCAAAATCCCATTAGGCTCATATCTACATCTTTAGGTGCCTAAATACCTTTAAAAATCTATCCCCAAACCCATTTTCAAAAAGGACTTAGGCAGCTAGGAGCCTAAGTGTCACTGAAAGCCAATGGAACTTAGGCTCCTAAGTCAAACTGAGCAAATTGTTTTTCTGGTTCAGGGTCTGAACCAAAAAATCCGAAGAAAAAAAAAACCCACAAAAAAACAAAAAAACTAAATCTCAATTTGTTTCTAACCAAAATGGACTTTTTTGTTTTGTTTTGTTGCCAAAACAAAAAACCAAAACAAAACCCCCAAACTTTTTTTTGTATCAAAACCCACCAGAAACAAAATTTAACTGAAACAAAATAAAATTTGTTTTGTTTTGTTTTCATGTTGTTTATTCAGGGTGTTTTTAGATCAGAAATTAATTTCGGGGTGAGGGGTGGAGAGGCATCATGGAATTTTCAGGAGGGAGGTTCACCTTTTTAAAAAAAAAAAATACATATAGCTAAATTTTGAAAAAAACCCAACCCTCTACTTTGAAATGAACTCCAAAATGGTTGAAATGAACTGGTTTGACTTTTCAAGGGGAAAAAATGAAATTTTTCCAGCCAAAACTAAATTTTGAATTCAACCTGAATTCACGAATATTGTCAGTGCCCTAAGAAATGCATTCTTTTGCCTAGCTCCTACACCTGTGTCACGAATTAAGCTGCTAATTCACTCAAGTGTCTTTGAAAATTATATCCTAAGGGCTTATTTACATGCAGATTTGCACCAGTTTGACTAATGGCTTGTCTACATGGTGGGGAAATGCGCATTAGCATGTTGTGCATTAATTAGTCCATGTAGACCCTGCTGGTATGCACTAAAATTTTCCAAGTGCACTTCAACATAGTGCTGTTTCAAACAGTGCTACTTTAAAGCACCGTAGGGAATTTGCAGTGTGCTCTAGCAGGGTCTACATGGACAAATTAGTGTGCAACACATCAGTGCATTTTAGAAATCACAAGCCTGTAGTGAGCATTACCTGCCCATGTAAACAAGCCCTAAAGGTGTCATTTTAAAGCAGTTCAGTGAAACCAGTAGAAAAAGTTGTTTAAACATGTATTTCAGTGTAAACCAGGTGTCTTGGCATGAGGAACTTCTGAAAAGTGAGTGGAGGAGTTGTTAGAAGAGAAAATGTGTTAAAAGAATTGGCTTGCCAAATCTTAAGGCTTAGGTCAAGTGTGACTAAGGCCTTATCTATACACAAATGTGCACCAGTTTAGTTAAACTGGATTAGTTAAAATTGATGCAAATCCCTGTGTGGGCATTCTTATTTCAGTTTAAAAATGACTTATTTTGGTTTAATTTAAACCTATTTTTAATTGATTTAAGCTAAACTGAACTATGCCTCATTTAAAATGAAATAGAATGTCCACACAGCCTTTTGCAAGGCCTTAGTTTGATGGATGTGCACTTGCTGGACTTGGTGCTTTCTAAAGTGGGAATTAACCATTTTTCCAAGAACCAGACACTACAAATGTCAACTCTAGGAAGATACTAACCATATCTGGCTGGTACAGGTTATTGAGTGCTACCCTAGAGGGCAGCTCAGAAACTTCAGCTAGTGCAGAATGCCGCTGCTTGCCTTTTAAGCAGGGCAAGCTGATATGAATACATAACTCCTGTACTCCATGCCCTATGTTGTCTTCCATCCTGCTTCAGATGGAAAATCAAGGCAATGGTTATACTCTATAAATTACCTGACACCTCACTACTCAGGTGACTACTTCAGCCTCATGCCTTCTGCAGGAGTTGGGACTTGCCCGAAAACTCTTGTGTTCCATGCTTAGGGTTGAACGCCTGAGGTGAGTGGTCATCAGCTCTGGAATTGCTTCCATTGTTGTGTCCATCAGATCCTGGCCATTTTTAGGGCCTAGTGCAAAATACCTTTTTAGGTTGGCTTTGTCTTAATTACTGGATTTGCACTGCTGGCCAGTGGATGGGGATGACTTGGAGCGGAATCACTTTAATTCCTGTTTATGGGCAATGTTAGGTGTACAATATAATTATTACATTTTGTAATACCACTAATATAGATCTTTGCATCCTTGCTTTGAGGAAGTGGAATGTCTACTGGGGATAAGATTCTATCCCAATTTCCTGAACAAACATTTCAAGCCTAGCATATATCGCAGCCAGTAGTTTATGCTGCTTTTCTACACCATTTTCTCAAGTTCATCATAGTGTAAGAGGAAGAGGTCAGTGAATTAGTCACAATAAATAATTTATTCAACAAATTTTATTACAAACGGATCTCAACATTCTCACAAAATTCACAGAAATTATTTGTTGTTCATATTTATTCCCAAATGCTGTCATCATATAATTAATGGCCTGCAGATTGTTCACAAAAAGTTCATTTCAGATCATCGCATTTTGACATTTTTGCTGTGTTGGTTCATTTCACATCACATGGTATTGCATCTGTTCCCTAACTGAGTGACTTGTTTAACTAACAAACAGACAAAGAACTGCAAATTTTACAACCAAATACAAATTTCTGAATTCACTTACAGTGAAGCTTTGAACAGTCAAGCTCAAATGTGCTTTTCATGAGTACACATGCTAGGAAAGCTTGAATACTTGAATGTTTCTGGAAAGTGATGGTCCTTAAATGCTGTTGAATCAAAATTTACTTTTCAATTTGAATGAATATTTGAGGACAGTTTTTTTCTGCAGTTTACTCAGAGTGAGGTAGAAATTTTCAGATGAGAGGACATTAGAATGATTCAGAATAGTAGTTTGGTTCTGATAATCACCCAAGAGTTTGGATGCTTATCAGAGCTATCCAGGCTGAGTTTGCAGAACTAGGCTGCAGATCTTATGAGAATAGGTTTTTAACTTCATGATTTCCAGAACCTCTTTTGCTGTCTTGGCAGGAAATACCCAAGACCAGCCTTTCTTCTTGTATTTCACCATTTCTGGTTCTCATTCCAAATAGATGTGAAAACAAAAACAAGTTTATTCATTTCTTCCAAATCTACATGTCTCCTTCTGACCTCCCCCACTCAGTTTCATCTCAAATATTCGATCGCTTTCTAACGTAGCATCATCAATGTCCCACCACTCACTCAGACTCAACATGGTGAAAACAGAACTTGTCCTTCAATCACTGACAATAGCTATATTATCCTCATCATCCAGCTGTCCAGCCTCAGTGCTGTATTCAATCCTCTCTCATTTTTATACCATGTCCAGGCAGTCTCCAACTCCTCTTATTTTTTCCCATGACAGTACCTCAGAATCTGTCCTTTCCCTTATGAAACTCACTGCTAAAATCCTTCTCCTTACCTTGGTCAGCTCTCACCTTGATTACTGTATCTTCCTGTTCTCTAAGGCCTCCGCCTCTTCTCTGGTCCCTTCCAGCTTGACCAAAATTCAGCTTTTACAGTCATCTTCCTCTCCCTCTGCTCTGGTCCCATCACACCTCTAACCATATCACTTCTCTGGCTTCCCTATACTTCTTCTGCAAAGCTCTTCCATGCAAACCCTGCAAATAAAGAAATATGCAACACGTAAAAAGAAGCATTTGAAAGAAAATATCTTCTACAGTCTGTGCTCAGTGGAAAATTGCACTCCCCAAAAGCCATGCCTCTGTCATTGTTCATCCATTTTCCCACATCCCTTCCTGGTATGTTGTCTTCTCATATTATTGTGTTTTCAGCTTCTTCATATTATCAGCTCAAAGGGGAAAGGTATTCTATTTCTCAGTATGGCACCAGGCACATGCTTATTATGCAGTTTAGTTAATACCGCAATAGAAATTATAATAATCATTAATAGTAAATGAGGGGCATGCAATCCAGTACCATTTTAAAGTTGAAGCAGATGATGGAAGAACCTTATTCAAACATGTCATTCATCTGCTGTGCAGAACACACAGTAGCTTGTAACCATTGTCCATTTTTAGTGTAACTTATCCTGTGGCTTAAATCAGTACTATTGACTCCACAATGAGCCATCACAGAAAATCATGGAGTGCTGTAAAAATCCTACATGCTCTCAGTCACTTCCTGCCACAGGCCTACAGTGCTGATGATAAAGCACGTGTGTAGCAGTGCAGTACAGACTGCTGAATAGGTGGTCTTCCTGGAAACCAGTAGAGAGTAAGACAAGACTTTAAATAAGAGCACACTAGATTAATATCCCTGTAAAATGCAGATCTCTTGACAGATGGAGTTGGGTTTCCCCGCAGCTGTTTTCACTGGAGTTTGCTGTAAGGTGTTTTGCTTCTCTTTCCTATTGTAGAAGGGAAGAAAACCTGTTTAAAAATCAAATGATAACAAAAGAAAGAGCAACCAATTTCATTTGTGAAACTAAGGTGCAAGCTAGTAGAGGCTAATTTTTACGGTGGCCATTTTGCCTTACGTGTTTGTTTACTAAAAGAAGCTGCTTTGTAAGGGGACCGTCTCGTTTTGCATATGTGCTGTGAACCTTTTAAAATCCACTTTTGTGTTTTGTTTTTCAGGGGGCAGCACAGGCACCTCCCCAACAACCTCCAGCACCGGGACCCCATCACCCTCTGCCTCCTCTCATCTCCTCTCTCCATCCTGTTCCCCTCCAACCTTTCACTTGGCCCCCAACTCTTTCAATGTTGGCTGCCGGGAGAGCCAGCTGTGCAATCTCAACCTGTCCGATTATCCCCCATGTGCCAGAAGCAACATGGCTGCCTTACAGAGCTACCCAGGGCTAAGTGACAGTGGGTACAACCGACTCCAAAGTGGCTCTGCTTCTGCCACTCAGCCCTCAGAAACCTTCATGCCTCAGAGGACTCCATCCTTGATCTCAGGAATGCCTACTCCTTCCTCTCTGCCTAACAATGGTAAGATGGAGGCCTTTGGTGGCCAGCTGGGGTCATTCCCAGCCTCTCAGTTTCAATATGTCATGCAAGCAGGCAATCCTGCCTCCACCTCTTCTTCTTCACATATGTTTGGTGGTGGCCACATGCAGCAGAGCTCCTACAATGCCTTCTCCCTTCACAACCCTTACAACCTGTATGGATACAATTTCCCTGCTTCCCCTAGGCTGGCAGCAAGCCCAGAGAAACTGACCACCCCTCAAAGCACTTTACTCTGTTCTTCCCCTTCCAATGGGGCTTTTGGAGAGAGGCAATACCTTTCAGCAGGGGTGGATCATGGAATGCACATGATCAGTCCTCCAGCCAACAACCAGCAAACAGCCAGTGCCTGTGACAACAGACAATATGGGGCTGTTCCAGGCTCATCTTCACAGATGTCTGTGCACATGGTTTAACCAGTGATTTGTCTCCTCGGAACTGAAGGCAGCAAGACCCTCATTGTCTCCATGGGTGATCCTGTCTCAATACCTTTTTGCCTTTAAACTCATAATGGAACTAGTAGTTTAATTATCAGTGGAAACACAAGCCATCTAAATTACACTCTAAGTAATCCAATGGAAAGCCCCTGCTGACAGCCTCTGCTGCTCATTGTAATCCAGGGCCTAAGCATCTGCAATGGAGCGTCTGTGCCAAATAGACTTTTCAGAGGGAAAGGCTCACTTAAGAGAAGCTGGAGTGAATCAGATTAAATACAGTATATGCATTAACTCTCAATTAGCATGAACTCTTGATGTTGAAGGAGTCTTGTATGTGTGCTATCTCCTCCATACCAAAGGAAAGAAGTCACTGAAGACTTCATCATACAGAACTGCACTGCCCATGAGAGGCCATTGCATTAAGGGCCTCACCCTTCCCTGACTTTTCCTTGCTGCCAGAGTGGTTTAGCATATTGCTGAAGTTAACACAAGTCCTGCGGTCCCCTCTCCCCGCTGTAGTAACAGGACATTATTGCTGAACTGGAACTTCTCTCCTGCAAAAGATATTTACTTTCTGAGTCTGGCTGTGTCTGGCAGGCAGTTTTCTTTGTATGGGTCTAGCTCACAATGGTGCCATGCCTGCACAAAGAGAGAGAGCCAGAGCGCGGAGTTTTAACTCATAAATTAAATGTTTCTTCGAACACCCTAGTCAGCAGAGGTGGAACCTCTGCCATATACTGGGGGGCATTTTTAGAATGATACAGAAGGGGAGAGGTGTCTCAGCTGTGCAACTCCTGTGGATGTCACCCAGAGTAGTACAGCCAACCCCCCCCCCCCCCCCGAAAACCTGTCTTGGAACATACATGCCCCACAGCATTCAACTCAACAAGAGAAAAAGCTCCAGATTCAGCTCATGGTGAATGGTGGCAAGAAAAGAGAGCTCTGCTCTTCTGCAAACCTGAGATATATAGTATGGCCAACTTCATCTATCTTGCATGCAAGAGTTGCCATAGAAAACCTTTAGCATTTAAGTAATGATAAGGGCAGGTGTTCTCCACCCAGCCTGCCATTAGATCTCTGTTTTACCAAATAGATCATTGCCTTTTGAAGTTTCTTTCTTTTCTGTTTTTTTCTCCTTTTTCTTCAAATCCTTTAAAAATGAGAAAACAATTGTAGCTTGGTGCGAGCTAAGCATTTAAGTTGTGTGAAAATGCAAATACCAAGTAACAGAATACAGATATTATTGAGATTTGTTTTGAGGTGTTGTATAAATGTATTTATGTGCCTAGTGGGGGATTCAATATTATGAATATAAAAGAGGGCAATAAAAAGTGTATGTAAAATATGTATGAAGAATAAAAGGTGTATAAAGATTTGCCCTATGCACGGAACTCTGTTTCTAAGTGCCAAGCACAGAATGCGCTAAATAAATCTTTGCAATTGTCCCTTTTGTGTTTTGTTTGTCTGTGAGAGTCAATCCATAGTCTGTGGTCATCAAGTTTTTAAAATGCTGACATGCTTTTATGGGCAAAACCCAGGAACTGCAGACACAAATGCAAACACAAGGTTACCACACATGGAAATTAAAGAAGGTTCAAATATATACACACACATCTGCATGACTGGTTCTGAATTGATCCAATATAGGAGAAGTGTGGGCAAAGTTAAGAATATTGCTGTGCAGCTGTCATTGTAATAAACAACTTGTGTGGCAGATTCCACTCAAACAAGAACGTTTTATACAAATGAGAACCTTGATATAGCTACAGTCAGATTCTTATTCACTACTAGAATTCCTCCAAGTATTCATTAGCCTCAGGAGATAAGATGATAGATAGGAATACAGTAGCAATTCCTTTACAAAATAAAAACTTCTCAATAAACGTTGTTTTTAAATGTCGGAGCTCTATAAAAAGATTTGAAAAGTCAAACATACAGGATTTGTGAGATGTCTGTACTGATAGGAAGGATTATCTTACATGTAACAAGAATTTCCAGTTTTAACTGTGAATTTATGAAGACCATATTTAAGGTTAATTTTTAAATGAAGACAGAAAATTACAGATTGTAAATATTTTTAACTTTCCATTTGTTTTATTTGTCAACTTTTCTGTGGCATTATATTCCCGCATATGTTACTGACATGTTAAATAATACCTCAAGCAATGAAAAAAGCTGAAAAGTGCAGTTTTGCAGTTCATAGCTTTTCCACTGTTAAATGAAAAAATGTCCTTTGAATTGCAAATTGTTCCTTGGAAGGAGGAAAACACTTTAGAAGTTAATTCTCTAAACATTTTTTAAAGAGGAACATAGGAATTGTCACACTGGGTCAGACTTGTGGTCCATCTTGTGTAATATTGTGTCTCTGACAGTGACTGGCATCAAATGCTTTAAAGGAAGGTGCAAGAAACCCTGCAGTAGACAGATGTGGGATAATTTGCATCTCCTCTAGGTGTCTTCTCTTAACACCTAATAATTTGCTATTGGTTTAATCCCTGAATTAGTGAGGCTTATACCCTTTCCAAAAACTCTTAAATATTTCCATAAATCTCCTATTCCTCTTTGAATCTTGCAGAATTCTTGGCTTCAGTGGCACCCTGTGGCAATGAGTTCCACAGTCTAAATTTGCATTGTGTGAAAATGTAGTTCCTTTTATCAGTTTTGAAATTGCTACTTTTGTTTCAGTGAGTGTCCCCTTGTACTTGTATTGTGAGGCAGGAAGAATAGATCCACTTTCTCTATATTATTCATTATTTTGTGTTCTTTGATTGTGACTGTCCTATGCATTTCTTCTGTAAAGTAAACACGCTCAATCTCTTTTCATAAGACAGTTTTTCCAGGCTTCTAATAATTTTCATCATTCATTAATGAACTTTCTCCAACTGTGTAATATCCTTTTTGAGATAGGGTAACCAAGACTGCACTTAGCATTCTAGATGAAGGCAAACCACGTATTTATATAATGGCATTATGATAGTCTATGTATTATTCTCAATCCCATTCCTTATACAGCCTCACATCCTGTTTGCTTTTTTGACTGCAGCTGCGCATTGTGCCAAGGTCTTCACTGAGCTGCCATTTATGCATATTCTTTGTTTTCTGTCTCATAGCCAGTTTTCCATCCATGACTATACTTTGCCTTTCACCCCATAAATACATAGGTTTTAGGAGCTTTTTATGAGGGACCTTGTCCAAAGCCTTTTGAAAATCATGTCAGCCTGACCTCGTTTATCCCCTACTTTATTTATACATTCAAAGAATTCTAACAGATTAGTGAGGCATAATTTTCCTTTGGAGAAACAGTGGTAGTTAGACTCTGTCATATTCAGGGCTGGTGCAAGGATGTTTCGTGCCCTAGGTGAAACTTCCACCTTGCACCCCCCCGCCCCGCCCTGAGGCACCCCCCCCCCACGGCAGCTCCCCCTTCACCCTGAGGCGCCTCCCCCTTGTGGCAGCTCCCCACCCTCTGCCCTGTGGCACCCCTCCCCGCCCCAGCTCACCCCTGCTCCACGCACAAGCATGAGCACCCTGAGCATGCCGTCGCTGCTTCACTTCTCCCGCCTCCCAGGCTTGCGGTGCCTAAACTGGTTGGCACCGCAAGTCTGGGAGGCGGGAGAGGTGAAGCAGCTCACCCCTGCTCCGCCTCCTCCCTGAGCACGCCGTCACTGCTTCACTTCTCCTGCCTCCCAGGCTTGTGGTGCCAATCAGCTTAGGCTCCGCAAGCCTGGGAGGCAGGAGAAGTGAAGCAGCCATGGCGTGCTCGGGGAGGAGGCGGTGCAGGGGTGAGCTGGGGCGAGGAGTTCCCCCACGTGCCGGCCCCACCACTTACTTGCTGCAGGTGGCCCTCCCTGCGCTCCTCTGCCCCAGCTCCCTCCGCCTAAATGCCGGTGGCGACTGGGGCGGCCGAAGATCCGGCTGCCGCAGTTGCTGCCGAAGAAAATGGCGCCCCCCAAATCTCAGCGCCCTAGGCGACCACCTAAGTCACCTAAATGGTTGCACCGGCCCTGGTCATATTGTGAACTTCTAGATGTGTTTTTCTTTAATTATAGTTTTGACCAGTTTACCAGGTACAGATGTCAGGCTTACTGGTCTGTAATTTCCTGGGTCACCCTTAAAGCCCTTTTTAAAATAGAGGTGCAACATTTGCTACCTGCCAACCCTCCACTGTAGTAGCGGTATTTAATAAGAGACTGTATATTTGTTCTACCAGCTCAGCCCAGTTCCTTCACTACTCTTGGATATGCACCGTCTGGGCTGGATGGCTTACTGCTTTTTGATTTATTGGTCTGTTCCAGCATGATTTCTTCTTACAATCTCTGAATGTACCACACCCTTATTACCAGAAAAGATCAAGTCCAATACCTTCTGTGATGAAGAGTGATGCAAAAACATCATATTGCTCAAAAGCTAAGTCTTTATCTTAGGCTATGGCTACACTTGCACTTTGAAGCGCTAAGTGTAGTCAAAGCGCCAGCGCTGGGAGAGAGCTCTGCCAGCGCTGTCTGTACTCCACCTCCCTGTGGGGAATAACGTACAGCGCTGGGAGCCGCGCTCCCAGCGCTGGGGCTTTGACCACACTGGTGCTTTGCAGCGCCGCAATTTGCAGCGCTGAAGAGGGTGTGTTTTCACACCCTGCTGCAGCGCTGCAAATTTGCAAGTGTAGCCATGGCCTTAGTTAATTGCTTCCTTTAGCCCCTAGCGAGCTAGCATTTTTAACTGATAAAAATGGAAAGTGCCTTGAACATTGATTTAAAAAAATTAAACTGTAAAAACCAAAATATATATCTTCGATATATGATTTAAACAAATACCTAATTTCAGCAAAAAAACAGCACTGGGAACCCAATATATAACCTTTCAGACAACAGCCTCGGACAGCCACAGCAACTTGGCTGAGACTTTCAAAAAACACATAGAGGAACTGGATGTCCATTGCCATTAAACTTAATGTGTGTGTGTGTGTGTGTGTGTGTGGTAGGGATTGTGTGTGGGGCGGGGGGGGTTATGTGTGTGTGGTGAGGGGTCTGCACAGGGGCGTTGTGTGTGTGTTGTGAGGCGTGTGTGCAGGGAGGTTGTGTGTGTGGTGAGGAGAATGTGGGGGTTGCATGCTTGGATGTTGTGAGGTGTGTGCACAGGGGGGTTTTGTGTGTGTGGTGAGGAGTGTGTGTGTGGGGGGGGTTGTGTGTATGTGCTGTTGGGTTGGGTGTGGGAGGGAAGGGATGTGCAGACGGCATGCCCCAGTATAGCTTATCCCCTGTATCACACACTAGTCTCTGTCTGTGCTCTTTGCTGGATCCCAGCCCTTGCCTGAGTCAGACAATCAATATTTATTGGTAGCCATGGACTGCTTTACAAAATGGCCTGAGTCTTACCCAGCAAGGAACCAAGAGTTTGTGACAATAGCAGAGATTCTAGTATACACAAACAGGCAGCTAGCAGGAGAGTTTTGGAGGGTGTAGCTGCTGACTCTGTGCTTGGAGGTAGCGGGACTTGGTGAGTGGGGCACTTGGTCTGTCTGTGGCTTGTTTATTTGATTGTTTATTTCTTCTCTGTGTAGGGGCTTCATAGCTAGGCATGGGGCCCCTGAGTGAACAGCTGAGAGAGGTTTATTTGTTGGTGCCTTGGTAAGGGGCTTGAGGCAGAGATTCCAACCCTTGGAGTTTTGATCAGCTTGGCTATTTAAAATCTTTGAGTGGTTAATCACTCCCTGGTGCTGAAGGGTGGAGCTGAGCTGATCTAATCAGGGAGACAGTGTAAAAAGTCACTTCCTAGGTATACTTGAGAGCAGGGGTGGCTCCAGGCACCAGCACGCCAAGCACATTCTTGGGGCGGCATGCCGCGGGGGGCGCTCTGCTGGTCGCTGTGAGGGCGGCAGGCAGGCAGCCTTCGGCGGCGTGCCTGCGGAGGGTCCGCTGGTCCCATGGCTTCGGTGGAGCCGTGGGACCAGCGGACCCTCCGCAGGCACGCCTGCGGGAGGTACACCGGAGCCGCGGGACTGGCGACTGGCAGAGCGCCCCCCGCGGCATGCCGCCCTGCTTGGGGTGGCGAAATGTCTAGAGCCACCCCTGCTTGAGAGTCACCAAAAGCTAACTGGAGAATTTCGGAGCGAGTTTAGAGAAGGAGTGTAAGAGGCTTTCCTTCCAGGTTCAGCTTTACTTGCAATTTCATGATAGCCAGTTGTCATGTTCCTATATCAGATATACACCGACTATGAAGCTAACTTCTGAGAAAGATACACACCAGATCATCATAAGATCTTCTAATGCACTACCAGGTATGGCTGAGGTTAGCTTAAATACAGTGCCACTTACTGACTGAACAGTATGATATAGTTTAGCATTCCATTACATCTCTCTCTTTAGGTTCTACATTCCTGCCATTTACAATATTTACACTCATAGAATCATAGAATCATAGAATTCAAGATCAGAAGGGACCATTATGATCATCTAGTCTGACCTCCTGCAAGATGCAGGCCACATTAGCCGATCTACCCACTCTTTTAGCAAGCGACCCCTGCCCCATGCTTCGGAGGAAGGCGAAAAACCTCCAGGGACACTGCCAATCTGCCCTGGAGGAAAATTCCTTCCCGACCCCAAATATGGCGGTCAGCTGAACCCCGAGCATGCGGGCAAGACTCTCCAGCCATACCCTCTGAAAAAGGTTAAGAATATCATATTATTGACCCAATTTGACCCAATTAAGTACCAGTTTGGCACTTAATTGACCTATTGACTAAGCCCGTTATCCTATTATACCATCTCCTCCATAAACTTATCTAGCTTAATCTTAAAGTCATGGAGGTCCTTCGCCCCTACTGTTTCCCTCGGTAGGCTGTTCCAGTATTGCACTCCCCTGATGGTTAGAAACCTTCGTCTAATTTCAAGCCTAAATTTCCTGACTGACAATTTATATCCGTTTGTCCTCGAGTCTACATTAGCACTGAGCTGAAATAATTCCTCTCCTTCCCTGGTATTTATCCCTCTGATATATTTAAAGAGTGCAATCATATCTCCCCTTATCCTTCTTTTGGTTAAGGAAAACAAACCGAGCTCCTCAAGTCTCCTTTCATACGACAGGCCTTCCATTCCTCGGATCATTCTAGTGGCCCTTCTTTGTACCCGTTCCAGTTTTAACTCATCCTTCTTAAACATGGGAGACCAAAACTGCACACAATACTCCAAATGAGGTCTCACCAACGCCTTATATAACAGGACTAGCACTTCCTTATCCCTACTAGAAATACCCCGCAACCACTGTCACACTATCTTTGAAATTCACTACCTATCCATCTATTAAGTGTCTCTGATTTTCTAATTACACGACTTGAATGCACAACGACGTGGTCATCCGCCTGTTCATTAGTTGCAGCTACTGACTGTGGTCAGTCTAGAATCCTTGGGTCATCTTCTTGTTCTTCTTCTGCTATCTGCAGAGTTTGCTCTGTTGATTGTTCTTTCTGAGAAACAAACCATAGATGTTGGTTTCTGTTGAACACTCTGCTGTCAGTCTCAACCGCATATGATCTGGACTCTAAATTCTTTTTCTTTACAACAGCTGGAGTTGTCCATCCTTTTTCTCCATCCCATTTGACACGAACAGTCACCAAGATCTAGACCCAGCAGTTCTCTGAGAGATATCTGTTGTATAAGTGTTCAAACACTCTTTTAGCCTTTGTACCCAGTTAGGCTACTCTCTTCATGTCTGGCTACTTTGGAGACATTCTTTTCCAAAGTTGGAACAGTAGTTCTGAGTTATCTTCCCATCAGGAGTTGTGCTGCACTATAGCCAATAGCTGTGCTGGACAGAAGACAAAGATAAGTGGCATACAGGACCTGATCCAAGAGCTGACTATTGCTGAACCACTTGGTAATAGCAACCACAATGTGATTAAATTTAACATCCTTGGGACATGGGGAGAAATACCAAAGAAACCCAACACAGTAGCACTGAACTTCAAAAAGAGGAACTACACAAAAAGGAGGAAGCTAATTAAATGGAAATTAAAAGGAAAAGTCACAAGAGTGAAATGTCTACAAGATGCATATAAAAATTTAAAAAACACCATAATTGAGGCTCAAACTAAATGTATACCCCTAAATAAAAAAAACCAGTAAGAGGATCTAAAAATGCCACCATGTTAAACAACAGCATAACAGAGGCAGTTAGAGACACAAAGGACATCCTTTAAAACGTGGAAATCAAATCCCACTGAGGAAAAAGAAAGAAGCTTAAACTCTGGCACGTCAAGGGTAAAAGCAGGTCAAAAAAGAAGTTGAAGAGCAAATAACAAGACATACAAAACTAACAATATTTTAAAGTACATCGGAAGCAAGAAGCTTGCCAAACAATCAGTGGGGCCACTGGATGATCAAAGTACTAAAACAGAATTCAAGGAAGACAAGGCCATCAGTCTTCACTGCAGAGGATGTGAGGAAGATTCCCATGCCTCAGCCATTCTTTTTAGGTGACAAATCTGAAGTTCTACATTCCTACCATTTACAATATTTACACTATCACACTATCTTTGAAATTCCAGATTGAGGTGTCAATAGAGGAGGGTTTGGAACAAATTAACTAAACAGTAATAAGTCACCAGGACCAGATGGTATTCGCTCAAGAGTTCTGAAAGAACTCAAATATGAAATTGCAGAACTACTAAGTGTGGTATGTAACCTATTGCTTAAATCAGCCTTTGTACCAGATGATTGGAGGATAGTGAATGTAATGTTATTTTTTTTAAAAAGGCTGCAGAGGTGATCCTGGCAATTACAGGCTGATAAACCTGACTTCAGGATTTGCTGACCAGGCAAAACAGTTGAAACTATAGTAAAGAACAGTTATCACACACATAGATGAATATGACATGATATGTTGGGGAAGAGTCAACATTGCTTTTGTAAAGGGAAATCACGCTTCACCAATCTATTAGAATTCTTTGAGGGGTCAACAAACACGTGGACAAGGGTGATATAGTGGATATAGTGTACTTGGACTTTCAGAAGCCTTTGACAGGGTCCCTTGCCAAAGGCTCTTAAGCAAAGTAAGCAGTCATGGGGTAAGAGGGAAGGTCCTGTCATGGATCAGTAAGTTGTTAAAAGATAGGAAGCAAAGGGTAGGAAAAAATGGTTAGTTTTCAGAATGGCAAGAGGTACTCCAAGGATCTGTATTGGGATCTGTGCTGTACAACATATTAATAAATGATCTGGAAAAAGAGGTAAACAGTTAGGTGGCAAAATTTGCAGATGATACAAAATTACTCAAGATAGTCCAAAGCGGAGTGCGAATAGTTACAAAGGGATCTCACAAAACTGGGCAACAAAATGGCAGATGTAATTCAATGTTGATAAATGCAAAGTAATGCACATTGGAAAACATAAAAGACATATAAACATTTAAAACAATGGGATCTAAATTAGCTGTTACCACTCAAGAAAGAGATCTTGGAGTTTTCGTGGACAGATCTCTGAAAACATCTGCTCAGTGTGCAGCAGAAGTTAAAAAAGCTAACAGAATGTTAGGAACCCTTAGGAAAGGGATAAATGATAAGACAGAAAATATCACAGTGCCACTATATAAATCCATGGTACGCCCACACCTTGAACAGAGCATAGAGTTCTAGTAACCCCATCTCAAAAAAGATATAGTAAAACTGGAAAAAGTACAGAGATGGGCAACAAAAATGATTAGAGGGCATGGAGCATCTTCCATGTGAGGAAAGATTAAAAAGACTGGGACTGTTCAGTTTAGACAACAGATGACTATGTGGGGGATATTCTAGAGGTCTATAAAGTCATGACTGGTGAGGAGAAAGTGAATAGGGAAGTGTTATTTACCCCTTCTCATAACACAAGAACTAGGGGTCACCCAATGAAATTAATAGGGAGCAGGTTTAAAATAAACATAAGTAATTATTTCTTCACACAACACACAGTCAACCTGTGGAACTTGTTGCCAGGGGATGTTGTGATGGCCAAAAGTATAACAGTTTTCAAAAAAGAACTGGATATGTTCCTGGAGGATAGTTCCAGCAATGGCTATTAGCCAAGATGGTCGCAGATGCAAACCCATGCTCTGGGTGTCCCTAGACCTTTGACTGACCTAAACTGGGATTTGACAACAGGGCTAGACTCAATAATTGCCCTTTTATGTTCAGTCCCACTGAAGCACCTGGCATTGGCCACTGTCAGAAGACAGGATACTGGGATAGATGGACCATTGGTCTGACCCAGTATGGCCGTTCTTACATTCCTTTGTTCTTATTAGTGTTTTCTGTTACTCAGAAGAGCAAGGAACTGATCTTTCAGCAGTATGATTTTCTTGGCTCTGTGTACTATTCTCTCAGCCTCTCAATTCAGTTGTGGGCAATGTGGGCTGCTTGTAGGGTAATCAGAATTGTATTAAATTCAGCTGCAGTGAATTGTGGTCAGTTTTCTGTCACTAGTTGTTCAGGAATACCAAAGAGAGTATATATGCACTTCAGTTTCTCTATAACACTGCAATATGTTATGTCTTACTTTTATATACCTCTGAATTTGCATAAACCTGCAGCTAGTCTCCTCCAAGGTCTCTCTGGTAGGGGTGTTATTAAAGATTCCTTGTGTTGGGCTGTTACTTCACATGTTCACATGCAGATACTTCATTGTTTATATCCTTGCTGAGGCCTGGCCACCATACTGACTGGCTGGCACATTCACAGCATTTAGTTAATCCTTGATGACCTTCATGGATGAGATTTAAGACTTCTCCTCTCATTTTGTTTAGAATTAGGTTGCAATTGTCCTTAATCCTGTACCACAAAGTAGTCTCTTGTCACTTCCTTCATATCCTTTCAATACTTGGGCTAACTCATAGCTGGAGTAGTCCTTTTCTGGCATTGGTCTGTATGTGTTTACAGTCTCCACGTACACCTTTACTTAATCTTTGAGCTCAAGGGTAAATTTATGGAGATATACCTATCTCAGAGAACTGGAAAGGACCCTGAAAGGTCATTGAGTCCAGCCCCCTGCATTCACTAGCAGGACCAAGCACTGATTTTGCCCCAGATCCCTAGGTGGCCCCCTCAAGGATTGAATTTACAACCCTGGATTTAGCCAGCCAATGCTCAAACCCTCCCCCCTTAGTTGAGTGCAGTACTGGGCTCCATGAAAGAGAGTTTGCTACTATCAGATTTTTTCCAGGAACATATTTAGCAATTGTATTAGATCAGATTAATCTCATCAATAGACTTTGGCATCTCATTGGTGCTTGCTCCAGGTCTTTTCTGTTGATGAAGATTACAAGTGGTTTATGATTGGATATCAATGTAAATTAATCCAATCCACACAGATATTAGTAAAAGTTCTCATATGTCTGCCAGGCACTATTTTTCAAACTGTGCATATGTTTTTTCTGCTTCTGGGAGTGTGCAAGACTAAAATGCAACTGGCTTCCACTCAGATCCATGTTGTTGCACCAATATACCACCTAGGCCATAGCTCTTTGCATCTGCTCTGACTATTGTGGGTTTGTTCACATTGTAGTACTTGAGAACTGGAGTGTTAAGATTATGTCTCTTACCTTTTTGAAGTCATTATCTAGATTAGGCCCCCATAGCCAAGATGTGTTGGACTTTAACGCTTTTCTACTTTATGAAGTAATAGGATAGAAATTTTACAAATGGAGGTATACTATATGGTTCAGGATTGTCTCTTAAGGTTATTTTTTACAGGATCTCCTTTCAGAAGTTCAATATCACCACATATTCCATGGAGTTCTTCCACTTTTCTCCCTAGGCCTCTCCTGCCTGCTTCACTGTGGCTGCGAAAGCTGTTGGTCTGTGGTTCTTTGATCACGTATGCTCTGAATGCAAAGCTTTTGTCTTCATGAGTTGTTTCAGTGGTGAACTGGCCTATGCAGTTCAGAATATCTCCAGGGTTAATCAGAGCTGTGTCAGATGACTTCAGCTCTAGGTGGTTTGTAGGTGAGTATAAGTCCCTTCTGACATGATCATGACACCAGCTTCTGTATCAATTTTAAAATCAATAGTCTTGCCATGAATATTCAATTTCACTCTCAAGGCAGGCTCTGTGTCATCACAGGTGATACATCCAAAAACAATAGCTCTTGAGTATCTGTAATATGGGTCAATTCCCTTCCTGCTGTGGTGCGGTAAACTGCAAATATTTTGTTCAATGATTACTTTATGTGCCTCTGGCTAGATGCATGATCTCTTGGGATATGATTTTTTCCCCCACCTTGTGCCGGTAGGCTAGAATTTGTTCCTTTTAACCTGGGAGTTCTCTCTCTCTTTGCCTTAGGGTTTTTTATGATAAGGACTTTTAGCACTCAAGTGTCTGTTTATAACTTTTAAGCTTGTTTCAGGTTCTTCAAGTTTGACTAGTCCAGACTGCTTTGTTATCTAGCTAGCTGTGTGTAGGATTAAATCTGTTTTTAATTGTAGCTGCTGTGAAAGGTTTTTAATCTGTTAACCCTATAGCCAGCCCATCTCTGATATGTTCACATTTTGCAGTTCCAAATCAGTTTTCAGCCAGTGTATGCAGACCTCTTATAAAACATTCAGCATTTTCCCTGGTTCTTGAATTCTCTGCTGAAAACATGCTTTTTTATAAACCAAAATTTCGAGGGTATAAATTATGTATCAAACATAGCCAGAACCCTTTCAAAGTCGTTTTTCTGTCTTCACTAAAAGTAAAAGATTTAAAGGTATGCTTGCTTCCCCATAGCATAAATTAAAGAAGATATCTGTATACCTCCAGTTTCTTGGTGGAGCTTGTTTGCAATTCAAAATCATGCAAAATATGGTTTCCATTATGTCCACTGTGAAGGTTTGTGAAAACTGAAGTTCTCTGGGGCACTGAAGCGTGGCATGTTGATGAGCTCCTGCAACCGTTCTTGCATTTTTCTTCCATTCTGTTGATAAATTGTATAGTCAATTGCTTGACCACATTTTCATTTGTTATGAAATATATTCAAGAGATCAAATAGCCAGTATCAGTCAGATTTATTCCTATAAGCCAATAATAATATAATACAGGAACAAAGTTAAATATAATACCTATCTCTGGGATGCTGTCTCATGCAGAATTGTTACACTCACCTTACACCGAAGGTATGCTCCCCAAAGTTTCACCCCTAAAGCCATCTTTTTATAACCTTCCTGTTTACAAGTTCAAGGTACAGCGTATGTCATTCAAAACTAGGTTTAACCAGTCAATTTTCCACCTTGCTTTCCTGGTACCATGGTATACCCCTTTTCAATTTGTTCTGAACACATTCATTCCAGGTATGAGGGGGTGTGAAGGCACCTCCTAGGTCTATACTAGGGTAGAACAATCCTATGTCTTGTCTTCTTCCTTTGGGACATTCCAGTACAGGCCTGTGAGAATTACGCTCTACCTCTTGCTATCCTATCTACATAAGCCAAAACTTCCTTCAGCTAATTCAAGGTGTTATAAAATACTCAGGATAAGGGACCAGGATTAAAGTAAAAGTATAGACCAATTTAGGCTGTATAACTGCTGTAATATGTGTACTTATTGCTATTTGTGCTTAATGCATACTAATATATGTATAGTGTGGATAATACATATGATTTCACCAGCAATGGAAGAGCAATGGTGACCTAAAATGAATGTGCCGTGTTATTTTTTCTTCCTGAAGTCAGAAGGAATTTCCTTTGCATGAAGTGCAAATTGGTAACTGTACTGAAGGAAAAGATTCTTAGATTGGAGTGGCAAGTAGAGATGCTACTGAGAATCAGAAAAGAATCAACAGCTAGGTTTGGAAAACATCAGTACTTCAGGTTCAAGAAAGAAAGGAGCTGGCCACCAAGAAGTCAGCAAAAGAGAGAGTCAGAGTCAGAGAGGAGGCCTGGCAGTTTGCAACCACCAGAGGCAAGAGGTCATGGTGGCATTCTACACAGCTGGAGACGGATGAGTATGGACAGGTTGTGGCCACCAGACAGAGGAGGACCAGGCGGAATTCCACACTGCTAGAAGTTTCCAATCAATTGCAGGTCCTCAACATGGAAACTGTGGAAGATAGCTCTCAAGATCCAGTTGGCCCAAGGGAATGGAGAGACATATAGGGTCATACCTGTGCATGTCAGCTTGTCCCAACCTCTAAGAAAATTAAGTTTGCCAACAAAGAGTTCTCCAAATGTCCAAGGAAGACAAATGGTCCTTGTACATAGATTCTGTGGCCAGAAGGGACAATTATGATAATCTAGTCTATATAACATAGGCCACAGAATTTCCCCAAAATAGTTCCTAGAGAATATCTTTTGGATAAACATCCAATCTTGATTTTAAAATTGTCAGTGAAGACATGACCCTTGGTAAATTGTTTCAGTGGTTAATTACTCTCATTGTTAAAATGTATGTCTTATGTCCAGTCTTAATTTGTCTAGCATCAACTTCCAATGAAACATTCAATACTCAGAAAAATTGAAAGTACATTCTTCAAGGGACAGTGGGATAACAGAATGGGGTGCTGCCTTCATTCTAAGATTGGTTTGGATTCTGAAATCGACCAGCAAGGATCTATTGGTGATGGTTTATATCAGCAGTAATGGCACTGCATTGCAGGATGTCTCACAAATAATAGGTTACTTCAGGGAACTCAGAAGCACATTGAAGAAGAAGACTGTCCAAGTGATCTCCTCTGAGATCTTTTCTGGCCCACGAGTGAAGGAAGACAGGAGGTGGTAGATTCTGGAAGTGAACTGTTTGCTAGGTAAATGGTGGAGGGTTTTGGTTTTGTGGAATATTGGCGCACCTTCTATGGGGAGAGGAGGCTGTATAGTTTGAACGATGTCCACCTCAGTAGAAGGAGAACCAATCTCCTCAGGGACAGACTGTCTAGAGTAATCAGGAAGGTGATACATTAATAACAAAAGAGGAGGGTGAAAAGAGGGAAGATGTGAGCATTTATTTAGCACAAAATTGAGATACTGAGGACAATATTAATTAAGTAACCAAAGACATGAACAGAAGACATTCTTTAACTGTTTATTTACCAATGCGAGGAGCCAGGGTAACAAATGAGGAATGGGAATTGCTCATGTGTGAGCATAAATTCAATCTATTTGGTAATACTGAAATTTGGTGGGATGATTCCCATGATTGAAATGTTAAAATCAATGGCTATAACCTATTTAAGAAGGATACAGTGGGCAAAAGAGGAGGGGAAGTGGGACTGTATGTAGAAAATGGCATTACCTGTTTCTGAGTCACTGAAAACTTGGAAGAAAATTATTTTGAATTCTTATGGACCAATGCCTTAAAAGATAAAGCACAAGGTGGGATATTAATTGGTGTTTTCTGCAGACAACCAAGTCCAACTAGGTAATACAATGACAAGCTTCTTACACAAATATCTATAATGTGTGTGTGGGGGGGTGGGGGGAAACTGTGTGATCATGGGGGACTTCAATTTGAGTGATGTATGCTGGAGGTCTCACATTGTCAGTATAAAAGATGAACATTTCCTAACTCAAAAAGTGTTGCATACAACATGGGGGAATTCTATATTAAAGCTCATGTTCACAGATAAAGAGGAACAGATCCAGAACTAAGAATTATTGGTAGTTTAGGTACAAGTGCTCATGACTTGATCAGATTTATTATGTGCAAAGGGAATAAAATCCAGACCAGTAATATATATACATGGTGCAATAAAGCACAAAGCTGAAAACAATTGTGAGCCAACTAAGCTCGAGGAAGAATTTAATTAGAAAAATATAAATGATAATTGGAAATTGTTTAAGAATACTTTACTAGAGGGCCAAAAGACACAATTCTATAATCATGAAAGAAGGCCATATTGGTTAAAAAAAACCCTGGTTTAGAGGGGAAGTGAAGGCAGGTATAAAACATAGAAATAATATATAACAAAGAATAATGTATAACAAATGAAGGAAAAGGGAAGTTAATATAGTAATGAATATAAAGCAGAAGCTAGGAGTTTTAGAAAATTGATAAAGGAAGCAAAGAGACACAAGGCAAAAACATCAATGGCCAACAGAGGTAAGGACAATAAGAAGGGGTTTTTGAAGTCTATTAGAAACAAAAAGAATTCTAACAATGGTATTGGTCAGGGCTTACATTCTCCTACAGTATTTCCCAGAGCCCCCTATGTCACTCCCTGGGAAAAGGAAGGGTAGGTGCCCTGATCTGGTCAGTCTTGGGAGGAACCGTACACAGTACAGACCCAAATAAATTAAGTGGCGTATAGGCAGGGGCGGCTCTAGCCATTTCGCCGCCCCAAGCACGGCGGCATGCCAGTCCCGCGGCTCCGGTGGACCTCCCGCAGACGTGCCCTCGGATGCTCCACCGAAGCCACGGGACCAGCGGATCCTCCGCAGGGACCCCTGCGGGAGGTCCACCGGAGCCACCTGCCACCCTCCCGACGACCGGCAGAGCGCCCCCCGCGGCATGCTGCCCCAAGCACGTGCTTGGCGTGCTGGGGCCTGGAGCTGCCCCTGCGTATAGGATACAGCTGGATTCCAGGACTAAACCCCAAGTTATCCATAAGGACTGCACCCAGAAACTAAAAATAGAGCTGTGGACCCTGAGGCTGGCAGAGTAGTGACAGTAATTTTGTTCATTAGGGCCAGAAAGCAAATTTCACAGAAACAAGAGACATTCCCCGGGGGCTCAGTGAAAGAGGACCCTCCCATGTGCAAGGAAATTGAGCAGGGAACGACCCCCAAGGAGATTTGGATGAGAGTAAAACCAATTTGGGTTGGTGATGTGAGAGTATCCTGACAGAAAAATCCTATGTAAATAGTTAGGCATATGTTGTTTGAATTTGTAAACAAATTCTTTTCTTTCTGTTTTGGAGGGTCAAACGGGGCATTACCATTCTGAAGATGGGGGCCTTGTTATGATGGAATGTGATTTGAAGCTGGGGGGCATGGCATGACCCTTCATTCAAGATAAACATAAGAAGCAGTTAAGCTCCTTTTTGGTGTAAAATAGGTGAAACAATAGGAGCCAATTCCCAAAACACAGGCCAATGCAAGGCTGGTCAGAAACAGACACCTGTGGCTGAAGGGATTTCCCTGAATATTGTTTGATGAAGATGTGTGTGTGTTTGTGAGCAGAAGCACTCCAAAATAGCCCAGAAAACAGGCAAAAAGAAGTAGTGAAAAGCCCAGCGAACAGCAGCAGAAGAAGCGAGCCAAGAGAAAGTGTTTTCCGGGCAGAATGCTGGCTGAAGGGAAACTTAGGAATGTGAGCAAAGAAACAGCCTTCTGTGGTTTGAGTCCTTCTCTGTTCAGGGAAACTGGGCTTTGTGTACATTCTTTGTAAATACACAAGCTTGCATCCAAGAAATACCTGACTATCACCAATTGCTGCTCCTAACAGAAAACAATCTGCAAGAACTCGAATACATCGGCTAACCACTCAGGCTGGAAGGGATAAGGTTATAAATGGTGTGTTTTGGACTGTTAGTGAAGAACACTACTATAATAGTCCACTGTCTGTTTGGGAAGAGGTTCCATGGACCACTTTTAGTCCATAGAGCCCTTGCTGGTGGTCTGCACAAAGCTGGGTGGATAGTGTTCTGAGTGCTTCTCCTAATTTCTAGCTGGAAAGTCATACTAAAAGACAACTAAATACATGAAATATTTTCCAAATATTACTTTTCCATGTACGCAACTAGTGTTGTTGCCACCGGGATGTTATGTGATCAAAAATGGGAAGAGAAGTCTCTGTGAGATAATCTCTCTTTCACTATGGGGTCCAATTATAAAAAATCAAGAATTCCTGGCTTGAAGAATAGAATGGAAAATACACTTATAGGAATGTAGGAAGCATGATACCGTAACAGACCAGTGGTCAATATGATCTTTATGTTGGACAATGGACAATATCAGATGCTTCACAGAAAGGCATAAAACCTCCATAATTTAAATTGTACAAAGTAATTGAAATACTTTCCTCATAGGTTGTATTTTCTAAATGGACAACCTACCTAATTCTCAATTACTGAGGGACAATCTCCACTCATTGTTATAGTTTGCTTTCCACAACCAAATCTCTGTACAACTTTTCATGAGTGATGTACCAAGTATTCGAATTCTAATATCTAAACTACCAGGTATATTGTTAAATCTATTCACTTAAATGTGGGAAATTGCTGATTATGTATCATATGACTTTGTCCACAAATACAAAGTTTGTTTTTAAATCTAAGCACTATACCCAGATGTACAGACACTCTTTTCTCAACCTATGTATTATATAATTTTTTTAACATTAGCTTTAATAAAATTCCTCTGGTGAGATGAGGGATTTTTTTTTCTGACCCCTACCTGAGGATCATCTTATGCCCCACAGCAGAAGGATTAATAGTGCGTGTAATTTTACACTAGCTAATGTTCCTGCAGATGCTATTCTTATTCAAATAATTTTCTAATCTTGTTTTGTACCTTACCAAGCTATTATACTTGACTAGATAATGACTTACTGTAGAGATAGAGCATAACTTTTAATCAAGGAGCTCAAAGCCTTTGACAAACAGCAGCAGAATGTTATTAATTCATTTCTCACCTTGAGGCTGGGTTTCTGCAGTGCCAACTGTGATTCAAGAGAGAGTGCTCAAAGATGTTTTAAAAAAAATTAAACTGCAAATAGAAAAAGGAAAGCAGCAAAACAAGAGTACTGAATTAGTTAAGGCTGTCAAAGAAAAGAGAAGTACAGAAAGAAGGGAGAAAATTAATATGGGGGAAAATATTGGAATAAAGTAGGCCCATTAACATGTGGAAATTAGAAATAAGGAAGGAAATCAATATCAACTCCTATTTTACTCAAATTCGGAATGCTTTGTAAAATCTGACTTTAAATTAATTTTTTTAAAAAGTTTGGATAATTATAAAATAATGAAGACTGTGTAAAATCTTTATGGATGAAACCAGATAAGGAAATGGGGACCATACTGATAATACATACAAATCTGTGGGTGTGGATGATATGTAGGATGCTATAGGAATTAGCCAGTGTACTTTCTGAACCATGGACCTTTATTCCGAAAATTCACGGAGAATTCGAGAAGAACCAGAGATTTGTAAAAAAGCAAACAGTATACTGATTTTCAAAATAGTAATTCTGGCAGCTGCCATCCAGTCAATCTAATTTTAATCAGTAGTAAAATAATGGAACAAATATGAAGAGAGAAAATTGCTAAGCATCTAAGTAATGGAACCACGAGCAATAAGCAGCATGGATCTATAAAAGACTCACCTCTCTACATCTCTGTGCTTTTTCACATTGTTGTTTATCATAATCCTTTTTCATGATTTTTGAGCCACTTTCCAATCCACGTGTCCGTGCTCATACACAGTCACACACAGTTCAGCACCAGTTCAGCTGCACCTATTGCTGACACCGATTATCAGCAATGGTTCAGTTTTGTATCACAGACAAGGCTGTAGAGAGGGGATGGAATAAGAGAAGGGAAATTTAAGTTGACTATCAGAGAAAATCTGCAGGCTGTGAGTTGTATTAGGCTGAAGAATAGTATCCCAAAATGCTTTGGGACATTTAAAACTCGGCTGGACAAAACACTAGCAAAGGTGCTATGGGAACAACTGCACATGGGCTAGGAGACAGTCTAGATGACCAGCTTTAATGATATTTTCCATTTCTAAGTTCTACAATTCTATGGCAGAGGGAGCAGCATACAGACCCCACTGGACTGCCCTTACATGGAACTTTGGGAGTTTACAATTTCTCAAAATAGTTGAGATTCAATTGAGCTTGAATCCAAAATCCAGAAAATCTCTAGGTTCATCCCGCCATACTATCTATGTTTTTTCCCCTTCAACTGCAGCCACAGTTATGCCACTGGGGGGTTCTTTAATTCAGTTCTCTGCTACTTTTATCCATGTTTTCCAAAGCTCTAACAGCTGCAATACTACAAGATTATTTATGATTTCTAAATATCATCTTCTAATGCATCTCCCAGGCTAGCAGAGCAGCAGCCAAGCAAATCTCAATGAACCGGCACTGCCTGTAACAATCCCAAAGTGTCCATCCATTCATTTCCATTTCCTGAACTCGCTGGCTTCACACTTCACTCTTCAAATTTCCTTCTGAATTTTTTTTTAACATGGCAATAATAAAAATGAAAATGTTATTGGCTGTTGGCATTCAATCCCAGAAGACAGATAAAGCTTTGTCTTGGAGCTTCTTCTTGGACAAACTTGTAGTGTGTGATTGAAAGATCACAAGCTCTGTCCCAACTGCAGTTCAAAGAGGAGAGCAGGAAAGCATACGCGGGAAGGGGACAGTATGCCTACTGGCTAGCATCACTAAGGCTAAATCTTCAGAATGACTGAAGCTGAGTGGTGAGTGCAAAATGTGAAGCTGCACAAATGAGGACACTTTCCAACAACCATCTCTCCATGCCCTGTCATCTGAAGTTCCTTCCAGCTTGGCATGCTTCCCACTTCCACCAGGCCCTGACCTTCCATCCACATTTCTAGTCTCAGATAGAAACAAACTGTGAAATGTTTGCTTCTGTGGTGCTGTGTCTGTGGAATGCTTGCCCGCCAGTCCATAGATGTAGAACTAGCTGCTTTTCAACAGAATGTTTAGAAACGTCTGTTTGAAAATCTTTTCCTATAGCAGAAGTATGAAATTTCATATTTCCATCTAGTTCCGATTGTATGCTGAGGAAATATGAATGATAATTTTAGCTGCTTCATTTGATTGTGAAGGGCCTAAAGCATCATCTTCGTAGTGCTAGGCTTTTATATAGTGCTTTACATGTTCAAAACACTGGGGCAATCATTAACTAGTTAATCCTCACAACAACCCTGTGTGATAGGAAGGTAAATATTGTCATCTGCCTTTTGCAGGTGGAGAAGCAAGACAGAAAGATGAAGTGATTTGCCCAATGCCACACAGTGAGTTAGTGGCAGAGCCAAGATTAGAATCCCCAACACCCAGTCCCCTGCTCAAGCTACTGCAATACATTACTTTGTAGTAGCAGGGAAGAGACACCAAAGAACATATTTTTCACACAGCTGTTATTTTACTAGTCAGACGTGCAACATCGGTGGCACCAAGCTCGTCATATTACGAGAGAGTCATGGCAACATTTCTTATTACTACCAGCTACCAAACATTTCCCATTCAGTCTGCCAAGGTTGTAGCTGGCACAGACTGAAGAACTCTCTTGTTAATTTATGCTGCCCCAGAGACACACCAACAATGCTGCTGCTAGTCATTAGGAAACTCGGGGCAGCAGTTGCCAGTTCCTCATTAGAACCATCTCACAAGCAACCTCTCTCTGTTTAAAACATATGTTACATGTCTTTGCTCTTGTCAGATTGTTTACCTTTTTTCTGCACACAAAGATACGTGCATACATGCCAGTGGCCGTGTATGTGTGCAGGCAGAGCTACCGATCCAGTCAGTAACATATACCGTGCTCTTCAAAAGAGTGGTGGAAATGGAAAGGGCATTTATCTGAAGGTATGAGAGCTACAGGAAGAGTCACAAAAGATTTGGCCCTCCTAATGACCAAATTAAACAAGATACAATGGCGTCCAACTTGACCTACCAGGCATCTTACAAGCCCACACTTGAGATCCCTCAGGCGGGGTGGGGAAGGAACCAAGTTACCCTCTATGTCTTATTTAGCTTGGCCATGTTAAATAGTTCTAACTTCAGGGATGCTGGAACAATTTGTATAGTGGGGATGCTGAGAACCATTGATCCAAACTGTAAATCCGGTATATGATGGAAACCGCTCAAGCCAGGGGGTGGAGCAGCACCTCTGGCACCCCTAGTTCCAGCACCTATGTCTAACTCTTTTGTGCCTTGTATGTTTCTGGAGAGCTCGTACCTTCATACTATTGGACTTCACTTCTGGTCTTTTGGGTGAGTTTTAAATGCATTAGGTGACATTATGTCTTTCTGTTTAGAACACTAATCAGAGGAGGCAAAGCATAAAGTCATTAGTCACAGTATTGTGGAGAAAAACATATTTTGGGAAGAATTTGAAATGAAAACACAAACTCTGGTGGGATTTAGAACTAGAAGACCAAAATCTAGACCCCTTATTCATAAGGGCATTCATCAAAAATAGCCTCACATAAAAAATCATGGCATCTTGCCAAGCTTCCAAGGCTGCCACCGGAGAAAGTGCACATGCTCCCATGAACACATGGGCTGCTTACTGAAACTGACAACGACAAAATAAACAGACACTTAAATAAAGGCTACAAAGTAGAGCTGTGAAAAACTGGCAAATATAAAAGTTATAAAAATGTGTACAACCTTTTTCACTATTTCTTACCCATAAAAATTGTTTTCATGAAAATGCAGAAAACTGAACATTTCTCATATGGAAACATATGAACAATTGAATTACTATCTTTGATTTAAATTTACTTGCAGATTTTTGTTCTTTAAGAAAAAAAAGCATATGAGACTAGGAATAGAGTCCCTGTAGATGCATTGCATAGCATAGCATATCAGGGTTGGAAGGGACCTCAGGAGGTCATCTAGTCCAACCCCGTGCTCAAAGCATGATCTAGACCTCAGTTCAGCAAAGTACTTAAGCATGTACTTCATTTTAATGTATACCTGAATTTGAGTCTGCATTTATCTAATTTAAAATAAAAAGATTCCAAAAACATATTCAGCACCAGGATCCTAGTTAGGGAGGAGGCAAGCATGAGCTCCAGCAATAGGCTTGGACAACATCCTGAGCATTCCCCTTATCAATAGCCTTAAAGAGAGAGAGAGAGAGAGAGAGCAAGCGACTATGTTGGTTTCCATGTTTAATCCTGCTGGTTTTTTTAATTTCAGTCCCAGGTAAAAGTTTGGAGATTCTCTGGCCTTTAGCTACCTGCTTACATCAAGAAGGATGCCAGATCCTCTCCAAGAAGTCACTGGAAAGACTCCTGTTTATTTCAGTGTGTATTGAATCAGCCCTTAAACTTCCTTACAATTCTAGGCTTCCAGCCACCTCGGCTTAAATGTTGTGGTTTGCAAGCAAAGTGGCAATGGTCATTTTATCATATTTTTCATCCTCTACTTCTGTATAGTGCAAAGTCCCCAGGGCAGGGGCTCTGTCATATTCTGTAAAGTGCCATGCACATCTATGGCACTAGTAATAAATAATAACAACACACACTTGCAACACATTTATTATGACATGACCATCAACCTCTAATGAGCATCCAGCATCTCAGCAGAAAGTGTTTGATGCCCTCCCACATTTCAGCAGTCAGGAACAGGGTGGACTCCTCCACCTATTGGCAGCCAGGAGAAGTGGCAGTGCCTCATTTCTGGCTACAAGATGATCTAGGAAAGCTCTTATCTGTGCTCTTCAGGCTCTAAATGGTTTAAGGTTTGATCCGGCAGCAGAAAGGGAAGGTCAGTCACTGTGTTCAGCATTGGCTCTGATACTGGCAGTGAGTGATAACTAAAGCTCATGAACCATTGGCACAGATTATGTAGCTGCCACTAGAATCTGGCTAAAGAGAAATAACACTCTATATTAATGGTAGGACCCCTGTCCTGCATTAGACAGGGCACATTATAATAAAGGGACACTGTACACAGTATATACAATATCATCATACACAGTCTGTGCAACCTTCCACCTGTGACCTACCCAAGACTCCAAGATTTTTGAAGAAATAGTTCAGACACATGATACAAAATATTGTATCATGTGTCTGAACTATTTTGTCTCTGTCTGAACCTGACATAGACCTGAATAGTGAAGATCAGATCCAAAAATCTATCCCAATGAAAACTTATCCAAAGTTCAGTGGGGTTAGCTTTAGAGCCCTTTAGAGAGGTTTTGGCTCATTACAGAGACAGGTTTGAGTGGTGAAGATTGGATCCAGACCTGAGTTTCCTCCAAGTTTCATCAGCATAAGAGTTTGGAACTGTTGTTCCAGTCTAGGCTAGCTGGAACTAGATTGTAAGTTATCTGATACATAGATTTGGTCTTCTTAGAAGCTTGTGCAGCAAAAAGCACATTGTTGATAGTACATATTAGTATGTAAATAAATGTGCCAAATCCTGCATAGAGACTGAGTAAAGACATCAGGCCTTGGGCCTGTAAAAGTACACAATGTGATGCACAGATGTGTGTCTTTCTCCTACGCAGATGCTCCACAGTCTGGCATGAGTTTCTTACTCGTTAGTAATACAACTCTACAAATGCCTACGTTGCTGTTTCTAAAACCACCATTCACATGGAACTGAGTTACCAGCATAGTGCTGGTTTTATTGTTCACTACAAGAACAGGCTCAGTTGTAATATAAAGAGTCTTTTTTTATCCCCCATCTGTGTTTGTATCACATTGTCAAGTGCAAGGAAGGGATTTCTTCTTTTACATTTCCTTTCAGCTCATGAACAGCTTTGCTATTTCATGTTTTCATCAGTTCCTTCTGAACAAGCAGGTACTCACTTCTGCTCCAGTGTCGCACACCATCCATTCTTGAAGTTCTAGCCTGTACCTTGTGGAATGAGCACACTGAGGTAGTGGATGTGGCAGAATTTTTCCCTTGTCTTCCTGCTTCCCCTGGTATTCCTCAAGGACATGTCCTTCTGCCTTCTTCAGCCTTTTGTTTTCTTCTTCTTCTTCTTCTTCATTCTTTTGTTGTGTATGATATGAAGTTCTTTGGTGCTTTAGTGAATGCAGGAGCCTGCGGTCTCCCATGATAACATTTCCCCTATGCCATTGGCAGGGAAGTGAGAATGAATGTATGGCGTCTGGCTCTGACACTGACAGATTCTCATACTGCTTCCAGAGAGATGCCCAAATGTTATAAAGATAAACCATATGGGAAGCTCTAGCACTCAATGTCATTAATAGGAATTTTTAAACAACTGTGATTGATGGAGCAGCTCTTACAAGTCTGAGATCAATGAAAATGCAACTTGATCTTTTGAACTCAAACTTTTTTTTCTTTTTTTGGTTCCTTTTTCTGTAGAAAATCCCATAAAACCATTTCTATGCAGACAAAAGCTGTCTGGCGCTCCTCACATGGATTTCTCATACAATTTCCTCTTCTCCCCACTTGCACCCCTCCCTCCCTTTCCAAGTCAGACATGCCTGTTGGCTCTGAGGCTTCTTTATCCAGGATTCGCATCAGAACTTTGGTATCAGTCCTTTGTTACAATCTTGACTAAAATACTTAAATTGATCTGCTGCTTGAGAACTATAAATACACCCACTGGATTAACTGTGTTCTGTACAGCTTTTCATCGGTTCAAGGTATTGAGTTTGAATGGTGATCCTCTCTTCAACCTGTTGGTATTTGAACAATAAAAACAGTAAATTTAACAATATAATAGCTATAATGGCAACAATAATTAACTAATCACCATTAATTCCAAAAGATTCCAAACTTAATATGGGGATCACTTCATTCTTTACTGAAATGCAGCCATCCACTTCTGGGGTAGAAGGCATTTCTTGTTTAACAGCAATGTGACACAGCAGTTTAGAGTGGAAAATACAGAAGAAGAATGCTGCATCCATTTGAAACTGCAGGGAGGCAGAATTTTCTTACCTGAGATGGAATGTGGCTTAGATACTAGAATTAAACCCTAGTCTTGGAAAAGCTACTCCAGGAGGAGGTGCTGTGGAGGAACATTCAACCTGTTTACCTGGGACTAGATGCAGGACTCAAATTGAGTAGTGATAGGCAGGAATGCTGTCATAAATATAAAGGGAAGGGTAACAACCTTTATGTATGCAGTAACACAAAATCCCTCCTAGCCAGAGGTACAGAATCACTTACCTGAAAGGGGTTAATCAGTTCAATTAACCTAGTTGGCACCTGACCAGAAGAACCAATGGGGTGGGGTAGTGGTGGCGGCCAGGGCCGGCTTTAGGAAGTGCAGGGCCCAATTCGAACAGTTTCGGCGGGGCCTTGGCAGGGATGATTATTAAAAAAAAACATGTAAAAAAAAGCCTTTAATTTCTTCCATGTATTATTTACTTTCCATAACTATATAAATAATAAAATTATATATTATGTACATTGCATCATATATGCTGTTGATTGATTATTAATGACCGCCGTTTCACATGTGTGGGTCCCCACCACTCCCTTGGGGTGTGCACATGTGTGGGTCCCAGCTCCTCACTGCCCCCCTCATTGAAGCAGGTGTGCAGGGTTACTGCTCTGGGAACTGCAGGGCACCAGTGGACATGGGGATGGTTGCAGGCAGGGCAAGGGGTGTGGGGCTGGCTGGAGACAGGGGAGTGTGGGGCAGGCTGGCTTCAGGCAGGGCCGAGGGGGGTACAGCAAGGGTTGGCAGGGCTGGAGACAGAGGAGTGTGGGACTGGCTGGCTTCAGGCAGGGGGGTGCGGCAGGGGTTGGCTGGAGACAGGGCAGGCGGTGCGAGGCTGGCTGCAGGCAGGGTAGGGGGTGCAGGGCTGGTGCGGGCAGGGCAGGGGGTGCAGGGCTGGTGCGGTCAGCGCTATGTGTGGGGCTGGCTAGCTTTGGGCAGGGCTGCAGGGATGTGTGGCAGGGGTTGGCTGGAGACAGGGCAGAGGGTGTGGCAGGGCTTGGTGGGCAGGGGGTGCAAGGCTGGCTGCAGGCAAGGGGAGCGGGGCTGGTGCGGGCAGGCCAGGGGGTGCAGCAGAGGCAGCTGGAGCCCTGGCCCTTTAAATAGCCCCCAAGACCCGCACTATCCCAGGGCTCTGGGGGCTATTTAAAGGGCCTGGGGCTCCCCTGCTTCTACCCCGTCCCGGACCTTTTAAATAGCCGGGGGAACCCAGGGGAAGCGGTGGGCTCCGGCGGCTATTTAAAGGACTGGGGTGGCAGAGGCAGCTGGAGCCCCAGCCCTTTAAATAGCCCCTGGAGCCCCGTGCTACCCCAGGGCTCTGGGGGCTATTTAAAGGGCCTGGAGCTCCAACCAGGAGAGCGGGGCTGTAGGGCAGGGCTTGCTGCGCTCCCGCCGGGGTCGCGGGGCCGTGGGGCTTGCCGCACTCCAGCCGGAGCTCCAGCCAGGGCCGCAGGGCTTGCTGCGCTCCGGCCAGAGCTCCAGCTGGGAGAGTGGGGCCATGGAGGACCCCGGAGCAGACCATAGCCCGGGTAAGTAAAAAAAATTAAAAAGGCGCCTAAGGCACGGGTCCCTCTTAGGCGCGGGGCCCCATTCCGGGGAATCGGCCTAAAGCCGGCCCTGGTGGTGCCCCCCCACCCCAGAAGTGCATGCAGCTCAAGGTAGAAGCGGCACAGCTGTGGCTCTGCCCTGGACCTTCCGTTTGCTTCTTTGGTTTTCTGGTAGGGTTGTCTGAGCTCCTTAACTTTCACACTGCACTGTAGTGAGTCCCTATTGTGGCCTCTCTCCATCATGCCCTTGGAGATTTTTTCAAATGTTTTGGCATTTAATCTTTTGGAATGTAGTTCTGCTAGCACGGAATCCTCTCCCCATATAGCGATCAGATCCAGTACCTCCCGTACAGTCCATGCTGGTGCTCTTTTTCGATTCTTGGACTGCATGGTTACCTGTGCTGATGAGCTCTATGTGGTCACCTGTGCTCTCCACGCTGAGCAAACAGGAAATGAAATTCAAAAGTTTGCGGGCCTTTTCCTGTCTACCTGGCCAGTGCCTCCGAGTTCAGATTGCTGTCCAGAGCAGTCACAATGGTACACTGTGGGATAGCTCCCGGATGCCAATACTGTTGAATTATGTCCACACTAATCCTAATTCGAAATGGCAATGTCGATATTGGCGCTACTCCCCTCTTCGGGGAGGAGTACAGAAACCGATTTTAAGAGCCCTTTATGTTGAAGTAAATGGCTTCCTTGTGTGGACGGGTGCAGGGTTAATTTGATTTAACGCTGCTAAATTCAAACTGAACTTATAGTGTAGACCAGGCCTAAGGCAGCAACTAAAAGGACTTTTTCATGATTTTATCATGAGTCTCACAAGAGTTTGTGGCTGTCCCTAGTAAAGATTTCCACCAGATTCCCATGATTCTAATGGGGCTGAAACCAGGCTGTCCTTAAGAGAAGATGACAACCTCTTAGGCCTAGTCTACACTATGACTTTAGGTCAAATTTAGCAGCATTACCTCAATTTAACCCTGGACCTGTCCACACGACAAAGCCCTTTTTTTCAACTTAAAGGGCTCTTTAAATCGATTTCTTTACTCCACTTCCAACGAGGGGATTAGTGCTGAAATCGACCTTGCCGGGTCGAATTTGGGGTAGTGTGGATGCAATTCGACGGTATTGACCTCCGGGAGCTATCCCAGAGTGCTCCATTGTGACCTCTCTGGACAGCACTCTCAACTCAGATGCACTGTCCAGATAGACAGGAAAAGGCCTGGGAATTTTTTAATTTAATTTCCTGTTTGGCCTGTGTGTTTGCAGAGCTCATGCAGAGCTCATCAGCATGATGTGCACATTGCCGGGGCACATTGTCCAGCCTGTATTTTGTGAGACGTCTATGACCATGTCCCTCTCGTCACCGTGTTGCTGGTGCCTCTTTGCCTGGTTTTGCGCGAAACAATTGTCTTCCATTGCTCTGATGGAGGGAGGGGCGACTGATGACATGGCTTACAGGGAATTAAAATCAACAAAAGGGGTGGTTTTGCATCAAGGAGAAACACAAACAACTGTCACACAGAATGGCCCCCTCAAGGATTGAACTCAAAACCCTGGGTTTAGCAGGCCGTTGATTTCACAAAACAATTCAGGTCAATTTCTAGTTTTGATCCACTCCATCTTTTACATCTTAGGCTGGTAGCAGACAGTGCAGTACAACTGCAAGCCATCGTCATCTCCTGGGTGCTCGGCAGAAGATGGGAATGACCTGGCTGAGTCACTCCCATGTCTGCCCAGGAGCCCCTGACTGATCTCACCGAGGTCGGATAAAAGAGCACCCAGGAATATGACGACGATGGCTACCAATCGTAATGCACCGTCTGCCACCAAAAGGCAATGAGCTGCTGCTCTGTAGCAATGCAGTACCACGTCTGCCAGCACCCAGGAGACGTATGGTGACAGTGAGCTGAGCGGGCTCCATGCTTGCCGTGGTATGGCGTCTCCTCAGGTAACCCAGGAAAAAAGGCGCGAAACGATTGTCTGCTGTTGCTTTCATGGAGGGAGGGAAGGAGGGAGAGGGTGGCCTGAAGACATGTACCCAGAACCACCCGTGACACTGTTTTTGCCCCATTAGGCATTGGGATCTCAACCCAGAATTCCAATGGGCAGCGGAGACTGAGAAAACTGTGGGATAGCTACCCACAGCTACCCACAGTGCAACACTCCGGAAGTCGATGCTAGCTTCGGTACTGTGGACGCAGTCAGCCGACTTAATGCACTTAGAGCATTTTGTGTGGGGGGGGACACACAATCAACTGCATAAAAACAATTTCTAAAAAACCGACTTCTATAAATTCGACCTAAATTCTTAGTGTAGACATACCCCTAATCACCAGAGGAGCCTGGAATGAGACTGTGAGGGTGGCAAGGAATGAGAATGTGTTAGTAAACTGGACAGAAAACTATGAGAAGTCAGGGGAATGTGGGCATTAGGAGGGAGAGTGAAGCACTACGTGAAACAGTTGTTATAGGATATATTAGAATATAGAATGTGGATTCATCCTCCATATTGGAAGACAGGCCTCAGGACTACAGGGAGACCAGAGAATGGCAGAATGCAGCAAGCATCAACTTTGGTTATTCTGTTATATAAAGGTATAATTTAATTGTTAAAAACACTCCTTGCTTTAATGCAAAGAACAACATAAGGGATTCAGGGAAATATACAGTGTAAGAGGAGACCCGGTGTTGAAAAGGAATGTGGGGTGTAGGAGGGAGACTGAGGGGACAACAAGGGAATGTGAAGTGTAGTAGGAGGCTGAGGGACCGCATGGGAATAGGGATGGTGGAATGTGAGAACGTGAGTAAGAGACTGAAGGGGAAGGAAACATGGGGTAAGTTAATGTAGGGAGTAGATAGGGATCAGGAAATTTGGGTGCAGTGTGAAGGGAGACTGTGAGGCAGGAGACTGGGTGGGGTATGGAGGGAGACAGGAGAGGGATAGAATGGCCACTCTCCACTCCCTGGAGGTAGGAGAGGGTATGTGGATTCCCCTTTAAGCAGTGAGGCCTGCGTTTTTACATGTGCACTGGTGATTAATTTTGAACCTAAAATAATCCCACACAATTTAGGTGTTGGCATCTTGTCCCTTAAGGCTCAAAAATTAGAAGGCAGCTGGAAAAACTATTTATTCTTGTGATTTTTAAGCCAATGTCATGATTAGTTTTCACAGTGGGGAGGGATTGAGTGGTGTTGACTCACACTGTTTTAGTGCTTAGAGTGGGACATGAATACTTCTTTTTCTTCTCATTGACCTGGTTGGCTATGGGCCCATCTCACTCAATACACTCTGTCAAGCTGGCTCAGCCATTGGGTCAGTTTAACTAAGCTTGAAAAGGGCCCCCAGGTTGGGGGTTGGAGTAGAGTGTATGCATCCCACTGAAGAAAGAGATGGGTAGTTATTGCTGAAAGATGCAGATGGGCCCAAACCTAGTTATAAGGAGCCACGAGACTAGAATCCAGGTCAGTAGAGCCTGAGACAGCTGATGTCCTCACATGGCTACCAGGAAGTCACAGAGAGCTGTATCTAAAGCACACTGTGGAGATTAGGCATTGCAGGGTGTACTGCCCAAAGGGCACACAGTGACAAGAACCTGCAGCCTTTTGAGTCACCCATGCTCGCTATTTAAACCCAGAGACCATCCCAGGAATTTGTCTGAGCAATCATGCAGATTTCTGGCCTTCTGTGATTCCAGACCTCACCTTGCTTTCTGCTTTCTAGTCTCTGACCCCAGCCTGACCCTGACTCCTCCCTCCTGATACTACCTTAGCTCTCTGGTCTCTGAGTGTGACCTCATTCTGCCCCTGACTCTTGCTTATCTACTCTGATCCCTGCTTGCTGACTTCCACCTTGTGGCTGTCCTTGACCTGTTCCAGCTGTCACTACTAGGCCAGACTGCCTATGCCCTGGTCCCTTACACTAGTTTGACTACATAGTCTGGAGAGACTGGGCAGCACCCTGACCATATGATCATAAGTAAACTTAGGAGTCTAGGAACAGCGGGTTCAAGCCAGGCCAGTACCTGGGCTGAATGCAGCCTAATCACATGGCAGGGAACTGACTGTTTAGCGCATTCTCAGACGTAACAACATTATTTTATATAAAATGGGGTATCTTTCTCCACCGGCCCATTCACCTTCCAGTCTCCTTCTATGGAAGTGTAGCTGTTGTGCATGGTCAGACATTATAATTGTTTTATGAAACATTTTTTTACAAGCACTTGGGGCATGTTGCTGCTCACTGCTACCCAAACTATCACTATGTTTAGTGCACTAGCGTAAGTATGCAAGCTGGAAGTCAGACCCCTACCTCACAGTGTAGACGTGCCCTCAGATTCATGGTTAATCCACTCTAAAGTGGGTGACTGGGCAACAAACAGGCAGTTAAAATTCAATGTTGATAAATGCAAAGTAATGCACCTTGGAAAACATAATCCCAACTCTACATGTAAAATGATGGGGGTCTAAATTAGCTGTTACCGCTCAAGAAAGATCTTGGAGTCATTGTGGATAGTTCTCGAAAATATCTGCTCAATGTGCAGGAGCAGTCAAAAAAGCTAATACAATGTTAGGAACCATTAAGAAAGGGATAGATAACAAGACAGAAAATATCATATTACCTTTATATAAATCCGTGGTACGTCCACATCTTGAATACTGTGTGCAGATCTTGACACCCCATGTCAAGAAAAGACATACTGGGATTGTAAAAGGTACAGAGAAGGGTAAGTAAAATGATTAGGGGTATGGAACAGCTTCCATATGAGGAGGGATTAAAAAAACTGGAACTTTCCAGCTTGGAAAAGAAACAACTAAGGTGAGATATGATAGAGGTCTATAAAATCTTAATTGGTATGGAGAAAGGGAATAAGGAAGTGTTATTTACTTCTTCTCATAATACAAGAACTAGGGGTCACCCAATGAAATTAATAGGCAGCAGGTTTAAAACAAACAAAAGGAAGTTCTTCTTCACACAACGCACAGTCAACCTGTGGAACTCTCTGCCAGAGATGGTGTGAAGGCCAGAACTATAACAGGATTGAAAAAAGAACTAGATAAGTTCCTGTAGGATAGGTCCCTCAATGGCTATTAGACAGGATGGTCAGGGATGCAACACCAGGCTCTGAGTGTCCCTAGCCTCTATGTGCCAGAAGCTAGGAATGGACAAAAGGGAATGGATCACTTGATGATTACCTGTTCTGTTCATTCCCTCTGAAGCACCTGGCATTGGCCATTGTCAGAAGACAGGATATTGGGCTAGGTGGACCATTGGTCTGACCCAGTATGGCCGTTCTTACAGGGCCGCCCAGAGGATTCAGGGGGCCTGGGGCAAAGCAATTTCAGGGGCCCCTTCCATAAAAAAAAGTTGCAATACTGTAGAATACTAACTATATTCTCGTAGGGGCCCCTGTGGGGCCTGGGGCAAATTGCCCCCCTCTGGGCAGCCCTGCGTTCTTATATTCTTAAACCATGTTGTTGAGCTGCCAGTCACGTTGATTGCACTGCAGAAGAGCTAGCTCAGCTTCAAGCAGCTAACTGGGAGGACCCTAAAGGCATTGGGGCACTCAGCTCTGTGCCATTCTGCACAGCTATGGATGACTCTGGGATGCTATCTAAAATCAAGGGACATGTGGCTTTGGAACTGACAGGTCCCAAAGGCCTGCCCTGGGCAGCGATGGAGGAGACAGGGAATAACCTAGAGCTGTAAGAAAAGTTGGTGACACTTCCCCACAGTGACCAGTTTATATCGGTGACATTTTAAAGACCATTTTGCCAGGAAAAAGGCTAGAAAATTAATGTTTTTCTTTTAATGGCAGCTGTGATTCTCCCGTACATTGTCAGGTCTCCAAACTCAGGATGCTGCTGCTGCTGCTACTGTATCCCCCAATAATTGGCTCTGGGCAGTTGGATTCCTACCCCTAAAGCAGTCAGATGGGAACCTGTGGCACCATCTCCCACTGGGGAACTCCAGTTACATTTTTGGGACAAGTATTATGACCTGTTAAGTGATGTAAAGTGCGTTCACACTTTTCAGAGCTCAAGCACATCAGAATGCCCAAGCAACTTAGGGTATGTCTAGACAGAAAACAAAACATGGCAGCGAGTCTCAGAGCCTGGGTCAACTGACTCAGGCACACGGATCTCACGCTTTGGGGCTAAAAATAGCAGTGTAGATATTCAGGCTCGGGCTGGAACCCGGGATCTGAAACTGAGGACAGGGGGAGGGTCTTATAGCCAGGCATCAGCCTGAGCCCAAATGTCTACACTGCTATTTTTAGTCCAATAGAGCGAGCCCAATTCAGTTGACCAGGCTCTGAGACTCACTGCTGTGGGTTTTTTTGTTTGCTGTGTAGACGAACTCTTAGTACCCTCTAGCAATGGGCACTGATCCAGATTCAGCATGTGGACTTCGACTTTTAAAGAAACTGTTTAGTGGTGTGAAACAAATAGTTTAGAACATGTGTGATTGCGTGGGCCATTTTTTATTTAACTTTTGGCACACATTTATTCTGTGGCTCATACTTAGTAATATGATTACATGAAACCTCAGAAACATCCACTCACATTAGATGGGTCTTTCCAGAAATAAGCCTCAGAGCTTGCAGGATGTAACCATTTCTCACCAAAAGTATTATAATAATTTTCTGAACATAGTGACTCACGATTGCTTAACCTCACAAATACGCCACTAGCGACATTATTAATCTCAGTGATTTAGGCTCAATGCATTGGGGAGTCTTTTCTTTGCAACTCATATTGCTCTCAAAGGTTTTGTGAATATAGCACTTGTGAAAAGTACTAGGCAGCGGCTTTGAAAACTGAAGTCCTCTATTCATAGAACTGATGCACTGTGAGCAGTGGCAGCATGAGCTGACCACACTTTTGCACGCCATCCCAACTTGCACCTCTCAGCCTCAAGATGAACCTGGAGTGACTTGTTTTAGAATGAGAGGTGAGTTCAGCCTCCATGGTACATTCAGCCCTTTGCCTCACTGCTGAGACCACCATAAAAAGCAGAAGTAGTGCTAGTTACATGCTGTGGATTCCTGTCCATTAGGAACTGGGACCCATCTCCCCCAGTTTACGTAAGCCACCAAACTGGGAGGGGGGGGGAATCTTGGTCAATTCCCATATAAACCTAGACTTTAACTCAGACCTAGAAGTGAAAGATTCATTGGCCATTCTCAAACTTTTGAGCTATACAGGCTCCCTTAGCTGGTGTCTGCATTGGAACCCATAACTATAAGGTGAATTGTTCCATATCAAAACCCCTGAGCCCCCATCAGCAATTTTGTGTAACGTTTTGTAGCTTTCAATTCAATTTCCATCCAGCTCACTTCCTTTTATTTTTTTTAAATTTTCTTTATAATAAAACTCACTTTGATATTCATATATGCCATCCTGTTTCAACAGCAGCCTTTCTGATCCCTGACACAAGTGACTATCTTTTATATCTCAGATTTGCCTGATAACAACTGAGCTACAGTGGATGTTCTTGGCATTCTGTGTGAGCATACTATTCAGGACCCATGTCTGCAGCTGCATTTTTCCTTCTCTCATTCTTTAGCTATCATCTTTTCGGTTTTCTCGAAAAAGTACTAATATAGTTTATATTCAGCTCCAAATTGAGGCCATTGCACAACCCCCATAATACACGATCATTAAAAGTGTTTTTATTTTAGACTGTAACTCCTTGGGGCAGGATCTTATCTTTATGTTGCATCTGTAAAGCGCCATGCACACCTACAATGTTATACAGGTAATGAGGTTAAAAATCATGGGCAAGCTACAGTGATTTGCACTGGCTGAGGATCTGGCTCCTAATGCACTTTCCATCATGAATGCTTTTTTTTCACTTTTTGTAATATACTGCAGTCAGTGCAACTAGACGCAGGACAATGACACTTATACTATGAACCAATCAGTTTCATTTTACTTCTAGTCAATTTTGAGTTATTTTCACTTGTAAGTTTTCATGCTCTAGCCCAACACTGCTATGTTTGAGTTGTTGTGTTTCAAATAACATATAATTTCCAGTGGAATTTTTTAAATAATCAGTTTAATGAAAACATTTCTATTGCTCTTGAGTTATATAAAACTTCATTTTTACATAAACTGTCCATATTTGATCTGTCAATGTCTATTTTCTCCATACCTCAGTTTCCTCATCTAAGTGCTAAATACAGTGCTGGGAATATAAGTCTTTTCAAATTTGAAATCATTCTTTTATAAGATTACAAGTCCGGTTATAAAGATAACTGCTGGTTTAGTATATGTAGACTTAATAGCACACGCCATTCTGATTTAAAGAATAGTACTAAGTCTATATATGCTAACCCAACAGTTAACTTCGTATCATTTTAGTTTTTTAAATCAAAGTGGCCTGCAGTACTAAGTCAAACATGTTACAGAAGTCTAAGTTGACTTAGTTATTACTACTGTTGATAAAGTTTGCAGATAACACAAAAATTGGGGGAATGGTAAATAATGATGAGGACAAGTCACTGATAGAGTGATCTGAATCACTTGGTAAAATGGAAATAAACAAACGTTTTAATGCAGCTAAATGTAAATGCATATATTTGGGAACAAAGAATGTAGGCCATACTTACAGGATGGATGACTATCTTGGGAAGCAGTGACTCTGAAACAAACGTGGCGGTTGTGGTGGATAACCAACTGAACATGAGTTCCCAGTGTAACACGGTAGTGAAAATGTCTAATGTGATCCTTGGATGCATAAAGAGGGGGATCTTGAGTAGGAGTAGAGAGGTTATTTTACCTATCTATTTACAATTGATGTAAGAGCTCTTGGAATACTGGATCCAGTTCTGATGTCTGCAGTTGACGAAGGAAATGTGACAGTGATAGGCTCAAGATGCTCTATTTAGCTTAACAAAAAGAAGGTTAAGGGGTGACTTGACCACAGTCTATAAATATGTATATGGAGAACAGATATTTGATAATGGGCTCTTCAATCTATCAGAGAAAGGTCTAGCACAATCCAATGGCAGGAAGTTGAAGCGGGACAAATTCAGACTGGAAATAAGGTGTCCATTTTTAATGGTGAGGAAAATTAACCACTGAAATAATTCACCAAGGCTTGTGGCAGATTCTCCATTTTTCAGTCAAAATTGGATTAAAAATATGGTCTAATTCAAAAGGAATTATTTTGAGGAAATTTTATGGCCTGTGTCATACAGCAAATCAGACTACATGATCGTAACTGCCCCTTCTGGCCTTGTAATCTATGATACTGAAGGGTATGAAATGCTTGGTAAATTGGGCACAGCCAAACTGAACGTGTTTTAACACAGATAAATGCTAATTCATTGATCTTTGTTCCTAGGCCATATTTACAGGTTATTCTGTAATTGCATACTGCAGGATTCTTTGAAGCAGCTGGTCCTAGCCGTCATCAGAGATAGGAACTGGAATAGAAGGATTGTGGGTCCGATTCAGTACAGTGACCCCTATGCTCCTATGAAGGGAGCCTCCTCCCCAGAGTCCATAACTGAAGATGAATTGGTGGGTTGCATGATGTGTCAAGAAGAATCCTACCTCATGTGTTTCAAATTAGGTTTTGCCTCAGTCATTTCTCTTATGTTATTACTGAGCATTTATATTGTGATGTTTTCTGAAGGCCTCAGCCAGATCAGAGACTCATTGCTAGGTGCAATAAATGATACTTTTCTTAGACCTTTCCTTGCTCTTGTGGGGCAGATAGGAAAATGGCCCTGAAACATGGAACATTTTTCCCCATAAAGAGGAAAAATACTTGAGAGGCCTGACTGCCACCCTTTAGAGGGTCTGCAATGGCATCCTTGCTTACACATAATCATTCTCCAATTAACCATCCCTATGCTAGCTGTGGCTGCCTCCTAGAGTACATCTACTCTGCAATCAGAGGTGTGGTTGCAGCTCAGGTATACATTCCCATTTAGCCAGCACGGCTAAAAATAGCAGTGAAGATGCAGTGGCACTGACCCTGGCATGAGTTAGCAATGTGAATATGTACCCAGGGTTTGGGGAGGGCTTGTCCAGCCCATACTATAGCCTCTGCTGTCGCACTTTACAGCTATTTTTAGACACACTAGCTAGATTAAAGTTAGCATGGGGATGCCTACATGTGCTGTGATCACACGCCCAAATGCAGCATAGACATACCCTTTATCTCCACTTCCCATGTAACTGATACAGCTGTAGGTGCACCTCACAGTCCCCAGGCTTACCTGGCTGCCCTTTGCAGCTGCTCTCTGCTGCCTGACCATCTCCATATCAGGCCACCCTGCTGAAAGGGTGCACCCAAACTGGCTGAACCTAAGCCCCAGTTTACTAGCTCATTAGATGATACTGATCTCATCCAACAGAAAAGAAAGATAATTCACTTCTAGGCTGAGAGTGGGAGTGGAGAATTTCAGTCACAAGAGAGAATTGCTGAAAGTGACAGGCCTGTGAAAATATGGAACCATAACAGAAATGGATAGTATTAAGTACAGCCCATATTGAAAGGTATGCACCAAAGTCCGTGTGTATGTACACACGTACACACACACACCTGCCTCTCTATTCCTGTACCTCAATCTCCAGCCCTGTTTCTATTTCCCGCCATCTGGCAGCTTTCAGAATAATCCCATCCACCTGTTAAAGGGAAAATGTCAAGCTGAATTTACAGCAGGGACTGGAAACAGGATGCGACAGCAAAGCGTTTTAATTAAAATCCTCTAATTGAACGCATGTTCCTTGTGAAAACGGAGATGCTGAGAGTGGCCTAATGTCACCGTCTCTCCCTCCACTTGCAGTGAAGAGAGGACAGTTGGCACCAACTCTCAAGGTGAGGAGAGGAAAGGCCATTACCTAGGGTGCAAAACGGCCTGAGTGTTTTCCAAGGTCACCTTTGGAACAAACGGCATTGTTCTCAGGCCATTCAAGATAGATTTGCCCATATCTTATCTGCAGCAGCGTAAGGGGCTGTTAAAGCTCTTAGGATTCAATTCACAAAATCTCCTAGAAAATCCCAGGGATTCACAAAGCCTGGGTTGGGTGCACAAGTTCCCATACAGTGAATGGGATTCACTATAGCCAGCATGCTAGGTAGCTCTTCACTTAAACCAGCTAATGGAAGATGGCAAGGAGAGGCATGTGTCCTAAACCCTGTCCCCTTAGTGGGCTAGGGAAGGACCTCCTGCCTACTGGGCTCTTACCCAGGAAATGGGAGACACCTGGTTCAAGTTCCCCACTGCCTGAGGGAGGGAAAGGACTTGACCAGGGGTCAGCTACCTCTCAGAGGAGTGCACTCATTGAGCTATGGGATATTCTGATGGGGGTGGGTGGGTTACCTCACTCTCTCTCCTGTTGAAGCTGTTCTGCTGTGGATAAATAATGAGCGTCAGTGGGCCAGCGCAGGAGAGCAAAGAAGCATGAGCATGACTCCATAGCCCTCAGGTTAGCACACTCAGGTGGGAGGTTCCAGTCCCCCTGCTCCAACTAATTTTTTAATTATTTATTCCCAATGAAGCAGCTTCAATGGGAGAGACTGAGAGAGGCCCACCTCAGAATACCACCTAGCCTCATGGCTAAGGCACTCACTTGAGAGGGGGCAGGTCCCTGCTCACAGTCATTCTCCCGCTTGAGACAGAGGAGGGACTTGAACTGGGGGTCTCACATCCCAAGAGAGTACCCTCACCACTGGGCTAAAAGTTATGAGGGAGGTCCTGGGGCTGTTTTGTGTGAGTTCACATATGGGGCATATGCTGGTAGGCAAGCTGTGAGCCTGCACACCAGATTGAGCCCCACAGGCGAGTTAGGAAGAGCAATGCCTGTTTTCCCCAGGTTCTGCATCACTCTGGGGTTTGGGGCATCTGGACACCTGGCATGGGGCTGCACTGGGCATGCTAAGAGGCAGAAACATAAGTGCTTAGGGAACTTCTACAGCAAAAATTTAGGTATGAGAGAATTTAGGCACCTATAGTATTCAGTGGCAACTGGGCAGGGGTTTTGTGACTCCCAGTGGGGCCTGATTCTGGGATATAGGCACTTGAAGTGGCAGTTAAGATTCTTTGAATCTAGCCATCATGTAACAAACTGTGATCATATACATAAAAATGCTCGTCACCAGATGGGACTTGAACTCCATCAGAGTGTCTGAAAAATGCAAAGTCTGGCTCAGATATGGAGAACATAACAGAATAAACTCCTTTTGGGAAAGTTTCCTCTTCGTCCCTCTTGAGCGGACAGGTGGAATTGCTAAGCCCTGGCTTACTGCAGTTTGTGAAAGAGACATATAGAAGGAAAGCAACAGTTAGGGACAAAAAGAGATGGAAATAGAAAGCAAGACTGAGATAGAAATAAAGGCAAAGAAAGACACACACAGAAACTGATTCTTGTTTGGATAATCTGGACAGCCATCTAGGGTGTTCTGGAATTGGGGGGCATATCTTCAGCTGCTATAAAGCACTGAAGCTATGCCAATTACACCAGCTGAGAATCTGGCCCTGGGTCATAAAATGCAGTGTAGATGTATTAAATTGTAATTGTATGGTAACTGTGCAGCTCTTGGATAGAGGAATAACAGACTGGGAATGTTCAAGCAACAAAGACGGGAAGCACAAAGAAAGTATATGGGGAAAGGCAGGAATTAGCAAGAGCTGTAGAAGTGACATTGCAATGTAACTATAACTCTTCAAACTACTATGCAAATCCATTGACACTGGGCACTTGTACACGTAACACCTCAGACCTTTCTTACCTTGATTTACAGTATTGGTATTAAAAAAGTAGTTAAAGAAAATAAAATATGCAGTCTGTAGCTAGATCTGAAAAAATTAGTAATCATCATCATAACAATTCATGACATTCTGAATTCAGAATGTTCTGCAACAGTTACAGATTTTTCCATAAAGTTGTCCCGGGCATGAAAATAGGAAGTTTGGCACCACTGCATTCCTATGTCCTCAGGCTGGTAAAGGTTATTTCTCTGCTGCCTTGGGTCACAGAGGAGAAAAGATCCCTGGGTCCTCAGGTGCCTGCCAGTCCCTCTCTAACAACACAAAATCTTTTCTTAAAACATATTTATTTTATGTTTCAATATTTTTATGCTTCATTGGCTTATTTAGAAATTGGAAAATCTTACATCCTCTCTCAAGAGGTCTGGCAGGTATGTTTGGCTCAAGCTGAAAAAAGCAAAACCTCTGGCAAATCACCCAGCCTTTGCTAAAATTTAAAACGAGGAGTCCAAATCTAAAGGTGACTGGACACTCTCTGGGAAAGCTGGGGAGCAGGACATAAAAGACTTGAGGACTGGCACATCGTTTTTTTCTGCAGCAAATGTTGGAATGCAAGAGTTGTGGATTCCAGCATAACACCACATTTCCCCCAGACGGTAGGTGTTCAGATTTTAGGGTGAAGGGGAATAGGGATAATTGGACAGAAGTGGGGAATTCTCCTGCTATCTGGTTGACTTCTGAGGCTCATGAACTTCCATTTCAGTCAGAGGGAATGCTCAGCAACAGCATGAAATGGCTTTGTTCAGATTAGGAACTGAACAGGAGAATCAGGTAGAGGAGTTATTTATCAACTAACTAACTTAAATAACTCCTCTACCTGGCTCGCCTCATAATAATTTTTATTATTAATTATTATTATCTTTTGGCTCCCTAATTTCCTCCTTTAACAGGGTTACTGGCCAAGTAGGTAGGGGTGAAGCTGTAGATGTGATATTTCTTGATTCTAGTAAGGCTTTTAACACAGTCCCACATGACATTCTCATAAGCAAACTAGGGAAATGGATTCCAGATGAAATTATGATAAAGTAGGTGAAGATAATATCACACTGAGAGGGGTTGCAAGCACTTTGGAGAACAGGATTAGAATTCAAAGTGACAAATTGGAGAACTGGTCTGAAATCAACAAGATGAAATTTAATAAAGACAAGTATAAAGTCCTATACTTAGGAAAGAAAAATCAAATGCACGACTACAAAATGAGGAATAACTGGCTAGGTGATAATACTACTGAAAAGAATCTGAGGATTATAGGGGGGTGACAAATTGAATATGAGCCAACAGTGTGATACAGTTGTGAAAAAGGCTAGTATTCTGGGGTGTATTTACAGGAATGTTGAAGGTATGGGAGGTAATTGTCTTCCTCTATTTGGCAGTGGTGAGGCCTCAGCTGGAGTCTTGTGTCCAATTCTGAGCACCACACTTCAAGAAAGATGTGGACAAATTGTAACTGCTAAGTTGAGAAAACCTGATCTCTGATGAAAGGATAAAAAAACTGGGCATGTTTAGGCTTCAGAAAAGAAGACTGAGGGGAGAACTCATAAGAGTCTTCAAATACGTGAAGGCGGGCTGTTATAAAGTGGACAGTGATCAATTGTTCTGCACGTGTGCTGAAGGTAGGACAAGAAGTAATGGGGTTAATCTGCAGCAAGGCAGATTTAGGTTAGATATTAGGAAAAAGTTTCTAACTAATAGGATAGTTAAGCCCTGGACAGGTTTCCAAGGGAGAATGTGGAATCCCCGTCATTGGAATGTTTTCAGATTGGACAAACACTTGGTCTAGATTTATTTGGTCCTGCTTCAGCATGAGGAGATGGATTAGATGAGCTCCCGAGGTCCCTCCTAACCCCACATTACTATGATTCTACGATTTTTATACAATTCAGTAGGTGTAAGTGGCTCTATATAGCAGTAGGGGTTTGCCAGATAAATAAAAATGTACCTAGACTAGAACATCCCTTGGCCTGCGCCACTTCCCACAGCCCCCATTGGCCTAGAGCGGCGAACTGCGGCCAGTGGGAGCTGCGATCGGACGAAACTGTGGATGCAGCAGGTAAACAAATCAGCCCGGCCCGCCAGGGGCTTTCCCTGAACAAGCAGCAGCCCTAGTTTGAGAACCACTGGACTAGAAGGCTCCCAATCCAATGGCTTGTGCTGTGCAGGGTCATCGTTGTTAGAATACATCATGGAACAGGTGGGTTTAAGCAGGGGCCCACGTATTCCAAGAATCTGTAGCTGAAGAATTTGCCATAGACTCCACTTTTTGCTTCAGAGAAACTGTACAGTAGAATTCAATTTTCATTTTTAACATGAACTGAGTTACAGCGAATGAAAAGTTGTCTTTCAGAATCTGCACACAATCTGACACAATGGGACAGGTTCTCAGCGGGTGTAGCGCCACTGAATTCAAATGATCCAGAGCTAAAAGCTGTCCCTGGCAGGTGTACATAGCTATGAAACTGTGCCCTTTTGTTTTCTGCATCTTGTGCCTTTAACATTTCCAGTATTTTTCCTGTGCTGAATTCCCTCGCCATTTTTGTTCTAAGAGTACAGACTGTCAGAGGACATACACATTGTACTCTCTCTTATGGAAAATTTACATTTCTCCTTTTTGAGTCAGGTGATCAATCACACATCATCAGTAGTGATAATGCATAGTGAACTATTTACAAACAACCATAGGCTGCAATTTGTTCCTGGCCAGCTCTAAAAATAATCTTTATAGATTCAGAGAATTTGAGGCCAGAAGAGACTATTATGGCTACCAAGTCTGACCTCCTGAATAACACAGACCATAGAGCTTCATACAATGATTCTGGCATCAAAGCCAATAACGGTTGGCATATTTTCTAGAAAGACATGCAATCTTTACTTAGAGATGTCAAGTGAGAGTGACAAGGATCAGGGGGTAGCCATGTTAGTCTGTATCCACAAAAACAGCAAGGAGTCTGGTAGCACCTTAAAGACTAACAGATTTATTTGAGCATAAGCTTTTGTGGGTAAAAACCCCACTTCTTCAAATGCATGGAGTGAAAATTACAGATGTAGGCATTATATAATGACACATGAAGAGAAGTGATGGTGAATTCACCATATCCTTAGCTAAGTGGCTCAAATGTTCAGCTACCTGCACTGTTAACATTTGTGCTTTATTTCAAATCTGTGTAGCTTCATCTTCCAAACATTATAACATGTGATTCTTTTGTCTTCTGGAATAAAGAGCTTCTACTATCTCATAACTTCTCCCAATATAGGCATTATTATTATCAGAGTCACTGTTTTCCAAGAAACAGTTCACCATATTGTAAATGTGATCTACTTTCTTTGGTGCCTGGATGAGGACCTTGCATTTGGCTGTATTAAAATTCATGTTGTTCAAACCAAGTGATCCAGCTTGGTCTGTGTAACTGACCTAGTCCTATCATTAGTTACCACTTCGCCAAGTTTTATGTCATCTGCAAATTTACCAGACATTATATTATATTTTCTTCCAGATCACTGATAAAGATACTGAATAGCATTGGGCAAAGAACAGATGCCACTAGCAACACGTCCTTTGGATTCCCCATTTACAACTGCTTTTTGATAGCTATTGTTTTTTTAGTCCAATTAATATATGCTATTCTTTTTTAATCAGCATGTTGGCAGTACTAAATCCAATGCCATGCAGAAACTTAAATATAGTAGGCCAGCACAGTTACCTTTATCAATAAAACTTGTAATCTCAATAAATAAATAAAAATAAAGGTTTTTTTTACAGGACCTGTTTTCCATAAAATCTTGCTGATTAACATTATTATATTAGCACCCTATAATTCTTTACATATTGCATCCCATATCAGCCTTGTCCAGGACAAATGTCCGATGAACCGCTTGATAGTTACTTGAGTCAGCCCATTCACTCTTTTAAAATATTGGGCCGTTATCTTTTATCTTGTCCTGTGAAACTTTCCCAGTGTTCCAAGATTTGTTAAATATCAGCATCAATGGCTCAGAGAACACCTCAGTAACTGAAATATTTTGGTGCAAGTCACTCAGTCCTGCAGATTTTAAAATGTTTAATTTTAGTAGTTGCTGTTTAAAATCTTCTCTAGTTACTCTTGGGACAGAAAGTATTTAATTATCACTGAAAGATGTAAACACATCCAAATATAGATCAGAAATATTTATTGACTACTTCTGCCTTTTCTGCATCATTATTGAGATTTTTACCACCTCTATCTAGTATTGGACCAATACTTTTTGTTCCAAAACTATGGGTTTCAACTATTTTTTAAAAATTTTCTAAGTTTCCTCAACCTCACTGACCACAGATTTTTGCATCGATACCTTTAGCATTCCTTATAATCTATCTGCATTTCATAACTGCTAATCTATAACCATATAATTTATAGCTGAAGGAAGCTCTTGTGTGAAGAGTAAGAATAATGTGCTATGCTTTAAATGGCATTTAAACTGAATTGAGGAGGTGCTTCTCCCAAGGACTAAAGATGGGAGACTGGGGAGATGGAGGTACCACTTGTAGGCAGGCTATGGGGAAAACTGGCAGGTGAAATTCACTGGGTTTTTTTCCAGCTACTTTGTATCTGTTAAATGTGATTTTCTGGAGCAGTGCAAAGCAGTTGGGGCATAGTGGCCTGGCATTTTTAAAAGTCCCTCTAGTTGGCTGATCTCAGGAGGCTTTCAGACTCAGTTCAGACACAGAACCTTGTCCATTCCTTTCCCTGATACTTAATAACACAACAGAACTGGGAGAATAAGCAATGTCCAAATTCATTTAAATGGAAGGTGAAGCACTGTAGAGCAACTATTTTTATTCTTGACATGTGGGCCTGCCTCTGCTGTAAGGATGTGAAGATGTTTTGGAGTTTTGGCATTCTTTCTTCTGCAAAAGATGGTAGGAATTGCAGTCTATGATGTAGATTGTTTGCAATGTCTCATGTGACTGAATAGGCCAATCCGAGATTTGCATGATCTTTGGCAGTTATTGCAAATGTATGTATCTTGGTTGGGAGCTGGTTGCATCCTATGGGCTCTTTTATCTTTAAGCTGTAGGAGCCAGCTCCTGTCATGGACTTTGATTCCCTGATGAAGATGATGGCACCACTTGTTTTGGAGTGGAAGAGACAAAAATGGTTTAATGAGCAAGGAAGGAGGGAAAAGAAATATAAATTTCAATAATAATGACCCAAGTTTTGCAAATACCTCATAATATTTTTGACATTTATTCACTGAAATAAGAAAACTGAAATTTTCTTTAGCTGTGTTTATGCCCCTTGTATATTTGCCCTCCATGGATACTCTAGCAAAGAAGGTTACTGGCAGGAATTTGGAGAAGCAATGAATTTTTACCAATGTTTGCAGAAAGCACAGTTTCAACTTTTAAGCATGAGTATTCACACCTGAAAAATTGCCTCCTAAATTATGCTCATCCCATTAGAGGACAGATGCATTACCACATGACCCAAATCTCAAATCAAAACTAACAGTTGGAGGTAGAATTTTCAATGTGCACTATTTGTGCAACAAACTGCTCAGAAGCTATCTACAGATGGAGAATTGGCTGCTGAAATTGCGTGAATAATCTTGAATGCTGAACAAATTAAGGAAAATCGTAAGTTAACTGTGGGGCAATTCACAAACTGGAAAAGAAGCTAAATTCATCAAATGAATTATTATGGTACAAACTATTTGCTCACTTCTAATAATACCCATATCTAGGGCTGATAACTGCCTCAGCATTAGAGTTCATTTGCTACAAAGTCTTTGGTTTCAAAGTTGATTTAGTCTAGGACAGGGTTATTACCTCGTAAACAAGAAGCACACAGGAATGATCATTGAATTCATTTTCTTTAAGAGCTAAGTTAGGACTTTATTCCATTGACAGGCTTGAGATCTGGGTTTCAGCTATTTCACACACTTGTCCCTTCTCTAGCTGCAGTTATCAGAGCAAGCCCACCAACCCAGTGGGCATATGTGTAGTTCAGCTTTAGACTCAGACATTGGGACCCTTCCATTTTGGAAATGGGAGTTTGTCAGTGGACTGGGGCCAGGAGTATGGAGGGGGAAGATTTCATATGATTAAGTAGGAATATGAATGAGAATCACTTCTTTATACGTTCATGGGGGATCAAGATCTGATTTTTTACCTTATTACTGTAACCAAGTGGCCTAGAGGGATTAGTTACACCCAGAGCTGCCTGCAGTCTGTGTTTAAACATATGGACTATGTTTCCTGTGATAGCCCCAGCTCAGCTCTCCCCATCTCCGGAGCCTTGTTTTTTCAGAGCAAAAAGGGGATAAAGTGATTTAAGAAGAGTTAATACCCCTGAACAGATGCACCAGCAATAGATGTGACAAAATGTCAAGTGGAATGTGCCTGAGGGTTCGGAATTTGGCCATGCACACAGCAGATGAGTCCCCAAGATGGCATGTTCCCCAGAGGCCAGACGTGCTTTGGTGACAGCTGTGATTTTTATGGCCTGGTTTCAATGACAGTTTGGGAGGGGGCAGCTCTGCTCTTTTCTGACAGGAATTAGGTTTGTCATCAGATTCTAAAATCCTTCTGATTTACGGCATCAATCACAGCTGTTTTTTACTCAGTTCTGTGTCGCCCTCACTTCCCGTGCACTGGGGAGTGAAGGTGATAACATTAACATTGTGGTTACACTATTCATGGGGGAAAGGAAAGTGGTAGGTTGTTAGGACATGGAAGACACTGACAAAGGCAACCACAAAACGTTCAACATCTATAGTATTTATCTAAAATATATACAGTAAGTCCATAACCATAAGAACATAAGAATGGCCATACTGGGTCAGATCAAAGGTTCATTTAGCCCGGTATCCTGTCTGCCAACAGTGGCCAATGCCAGGTGCCCAAGAGAGACTGAACAGAACAGATTATCATCAAGTGATCCATCCCATTCCCAACTTCTGGCAAACAGAGGCTAGGGACACCATCCCAATACCTATTCCTATATGTACCCCTGGCCCATTCTCCCCCTTAACCCTCTATAATTTAATAGGAGTCTGTAGAAGAAATGTAGAGCTTTAGAAGTGCAGAGATACACACCAGAAACCCATTCCTCGATATTTTGTCTCCCTATATCTGCCAGCCACAAATTAACTGGCCAGAGAGGTGATTTGCAAATGTGTTCAGCACAAAATGTACAGTTTTAAGAGCAGGTGCTGATTGCCTCCAGCTGAGCAGGGGAAGGCCCATTTCAGCACAGGGCAGACTCTCCAGCTTCCATTTGGTGTGTCCCCCAGCATGCATTCTCCTCTTGACTTAAAACTCACCAGAGAATCCTGGAGGCCCTTGCTGACAGTCCTTTAGGACACAGGGAAATCCAGTTTCCCCTCTACCCCCACCTTTCTAATTATGTTATCCTTTTCTTTCATGCACCATAAGCTATAGTGGCCCACCCAATTCCCATTAAAGCCAGTAGAAATACTTCCATTGACTCAGATGAGATTTGGATCAGGTCCTAAACAAACATGTTAAAGGAGAAATGTTATGCACAGTAGAGCCATTATAGTATTTTTCGTTGCTACAACCATAGCATGGCATTACCATGAAAAGAGCGGGGCTGTTGCTTCCAAACTTGACCCATGTGCCTCCTCCTCCCACATTTGTTTTCTGCTGGCACTTTGTCCCCACATGCATGACCCACAGGCACAGCTGTGTCTCCAAACAGAGAGAGGCCAACTGTGGCTCTCCAGTGTGTGGACTGGAAACCATTTCTGCTTAGAATGGTGGGTGGCTGGCAAGAGCTAGGGCCGAGGGAGTGTCCTTCATAAAGAGAGCTGGAGGGAGGAGTCCAACGAATGGAGGCAGCGGGGCGTAACTGGGTCTAGAAGCAGCAGCTCTGCGACAGTGAGAGATACCAGCTCAGTGCTACCATGTATATAGCCACAGCCTTATTTTTAAGACCTCTCCCATAGCACAAAGTAGCACTGACCTGATCCCTAAGGTCAGCTCTAGTGTTCCACATGAACTGTGACATCATCAGCACAGCGCATGCTGGGGGAACACTGAAGCAGGAGCCCATGATTGCAGGAGACAGCTCCTCAGAGCGCAGACCTGAAAAACAACAAGAGTCAAAGTTTAGTAAAACATTAGAAATCACTAAATACACTGCTGCTGTGCTGTGCACGTCTGTGGGTAACTAGCAGGCCTGAGTCACCAGGCCTGTCAGTCTACTGGAAAATATTTATTTGGAAAATAAAAGCACTTCAGCATGCCTCTCTCTCACCCTGACCCTGACATTCTAGTACCCCGGCAGTGTCTCACTTTCTCCCAGCACACCCTCTCACTTCCAGGCATTCTCATCGCCACAGCCCACCCTCACCCCCCATGCTTACACCCTCTCCTCTGTACATCCTCTCACAAAGAGTTTTAAGCATTTTGACTAAAAATCCTTTCCATTGTTACTTGCTCAATTGCTTGATACTCTTGGTGCATCTGAACACATATTCTTATTAGTTTTCCAGTTGTCCATAGAATCTTCCAGAGGAAACAGGAGAGACAAGTCCTGAATAGTAATATAAAAAAACAGAAATAAAAACAATCTAAACAAAACTCCAGCACTTCTTTATAAATCAAATGACCCAAAAAGGGAGACACACACATTTCTTTTTGAAGGTCACTTTTCAGCAAGATTTTGCAGCACATACAAACTTTATGTGCCCTCAACTCATAAATGGCTGGAGGGATTTTTCTAAGCCTGGCTCATGGAAGTTCACCATTTGTCTGAGGCCAAGCATGACAAGTTTCAGCCCTTCCTTCCATAATAATAATAATAAAAGGTGGGGAAGGTACAAGTATCTAAAAAAATAATTAAAATGAGAATCTGTTGGAAATTTTTTACCAAAACATTTGTTCACCTGAAACTGAACTTATAGCAAAATTGAATTTATTTTTCTTTGGGGGAGGGGGCGGGGGTGGATTTTGATTTTTGCCATTTTTTTTCAATTTTTCACTGGGAAAATTCAAGTGAAGTATTTAGGGTTGGTTCAACTCTGAATTGAAATATTTAGCCTGTCAAATTGACTCAAAATCTTCACTTTTTACTTTTCATAGCGTAATAGAATCATAGGACTGGAGGGGACCTTGAGACGTCAGCTAATCCAGTCCCCTGCACTCATGGCAGGACTAAGTATTATCTAGACCATCTCTGACAGGTGTTTGTCTAACCTGCTCTTAAAAATCTCCAATGATGAAAATTCCTCAACCTCCCTAGGCAATTTATTCCGGTGCTTAACCACTGAGAGAGTTAGAGGACGTTTTTGCTATTGTCCAACCTAAACCGCCCTTGCTGCAATTTAAGCCCATTGCTTCTTGTCCTATCTTTAGAGGTTAAGGAGAACAATTTTTCTCCCGCCTCCTTGTAACAATCTTTTATGAACTTGAAAACTGTTATCACGTCCCCTCTCAGTCTTTTCTTTTCCAGACTAAACAAACCCAGTTTTTTCAATCTTCCCTCATAGGTCATGTTTTCTAGACCTTTAATCATTTTTGCTGTTCTTCTCTGGACCTTTCCCAATTTTACTTTTGGTAAACTCAGCATTAATCTGTGTCTATGAGCTGCTACAGAACATTATGGAAACTGCAACTCAGGTGCCTCTTGCCCTCATTCTCTTCTATGACCTGCTTGTCTCGACTACATATCCCAGGATGCACTGTGGTCTCCCCTTTAGTTGAACTGATGCAATGCATCCTGGGATATGTAGTCCAGCCACAGAGCCCAGCCCATAGAGAAAAAAGGGGCATTAGGCATCCGAACTACAACTCCCATGAGGCACCACAGCAGTTCAAGTGGACACAGATTAATATCCAACTGACCTGAAACAAATATTTCAATTACAGTCAGATTTCTATCTGGGAATGTGGAAACATTTGCTTTCAATCAGAAATGTCAAAACAAAACAATTCAAAAATAATTTTTTCAGAACTTTCTGTTCTGTGAAAAAAAATTATATTTCGCCTTTTCATCAGGATGAAATTTTGAATTATCAGAATTTTCCACAGAAAGACAATTCCAATTTTCAACAAGTCCTAGTTAGACTGAGTTGGTCTTTTCATCTGTTACTATCATGTCTCTACCACCAGTGCCATAACATGTCTCATGACTGGTTCTGTGCTAGAGGTGTATAAATGGCAGCTGAGGAGATCAGTCCTATGGATCTGTGAATGGGACTATTTTTCTATTTTTTTATGCTATAGCTGTCATCATAATATTTGAGTGCCTAACAAGGTTAATAATAAAAGTGATGTAAAGGCCTTTAGGGCACCACACACATTAGGGAGACAGTATTGAAATAGGAAAGATCACTAACAAATGAAATAAGATAAAAATGTATTTTATTAATAGTAAGATGTTTTCTCCCATTTCTTCAAGTGGCAGAATCCAATAGGTACATCATTTAGCTGCCTCCTCCCTTGGGAGGCAGTCCACTTTAGCTACAGAGACAGAGGCTTGACAGCACAGCAGTCTGATTGGCCCTGAATTATTATTCACAGCTGCTAATCTCACCTGAAAATGTGCAAATCACCAGTGATGGGGGAACCTCAGAACGTTCCATGTACAGGATCCATTTGGATAAGTATCCGAAAGCTCAATCTAAAGCTTATCCAGACTCTGTAGACCCCTCAAATCTGCAACATTGAACTGACTTTGCCCACAGACGGATTTTCCAGATTTCCACCACTTCTGGTTCTTGTCACTGATACAAATGCCACAAGAATAATCTTTCTCACAGTGTTTTGGCAAAATATTTAGGTGCCAGCTGGGACTCATAAGAAAAAAAAGTTGTCTGAACATTTTAGCGTACAGAAGGGAACTTAGTTGTAATACAACCAGTACAGCATGTGTTCCAGGCAGTGTGCCTTGGCAGCACTAGACTTTAATAACATTAATTAGCACGTGTTAGTGAACATGTGCTAATATCACGCCTTTGGCTGAGTCCGCATTTGAGCTGGGAGGTGTGCTACCAAGCTCGTGCAGATATACTCATGCTAGCTCTGCTTGAGCTAGCGCACTACAAATAGCAGCATAGCTGGGGTGACACAGGCAGCAGTCCGAGCTAGCCACCTGCATACGTACCCAGGAGGTCCAGGCAAGTACATCCTCAGGCAGCTACCAGAGCTGCCCCCTGTGCTACTCCAGTTACAGTGCTATTTTTAGCACGCTAGCTTGAGCAGAGCTAGCACAAGTACATCTATGCGACCTGGTAATCACACCTCCCAACTCAAATGTAGACATAACCTCTGAATCCCAGTCTTAACAATGCCGGGGTGGGGGGGGGGAGAAATTAACTTTTCAAACAGATTGGCTCCTTCCTAGAAATGCCATAATTAGCATAAAAGAGAGGCATTCAGACCATCAGACTGTTACACATAAGGAGGTGCTGGTCCTCCTAACTTCATATTTATGGCATTCATCAAGGGGCGCTCTATTTGCCAGCACTAATTTTTCATCTTTGTTGCCAGCTGTGTAATGCAGAGGTTGTGGAAAGCTGTGTGAGACTCACACATCTCTTTAAAGCAGCTAATGGTCACACAATCCATTGGAGAAAATTGAGTGTGTCAAAGTGAATGAACGGCTGTGTGGCTGATCAGCCTCGCTGAAGTCAAGTTTTAAACTCAAGTGCCTTAAAGCTTGGAGTTAAACATCAGGTATAATTTAGTACTGGGAACCGACAAGTGTCTGACTGGCCTTTGGAGAGAGCCTAACCACTCTGTTCTGCATGTCAATTTAACTACCCAATAGTGAGCTCTCCTGGCTAAATGATCACTCTTTGGCAGGCTGCCACACCACAAAGCTCCCCATACAACCGTCTCAAAAATGAAAACTTGTTACTCTGGAGCTGCCCTGTGAATACACGTTCTGTCAAGACTTCAGGGAAATATTTGGGGTAGGCAGGCTGAGAAAACAGAGAGGTGTTGGGTGTCAGAAATGATTTAAAGGGTCTGCAGCTTTGCGCAGGAGCACTGGAACACCGCAGCTTGAGGACAGGAGAGCTTGAATAGCAACAGAAGTGGGGGAGCAGAAGAGAATGATTTAGGCATTTGGGTCACAACTGAGCTCTGCCTCAAAGAAACACCTCAGATGTCTTAAGCCCCATTAAGAGAAAAGAACAGACTAAGGGGTACATTTCCCTCTTGACATGGGGCGTGTAACCTCCACAAAGATTAATAGGCATCAAGGAGCAAGGCCAGCAGATTGGCGAGCTCACTATGCATTATTGGCATGGGACTGTGCATGGGACTCCTTACCATTTGTAACTCAGGTGTCCTGCATGACACACTGAAGTGGAACCCACTTATTGATAGAATGATAGATTCAGGCAACCACAATGACTATTATTCAAACCAGCAGTGTTAGCAACCTGTTGCATGAAGAACAGGCAGTGGCCTCTTACCAGATCACTCTGATGTCCTTTGATAACATCCGGTTGTGATTATTGCCAAACTATATGATTTCCTAAGTACAATAAGATGAAAGAACAAGGGTCTCAGTGAGCACATGACTAAAAAGGGCCACTGTCATTTTCAGTGGCTTCAATGCTGTGGCATTCATAATCATTTTCTCTCTGCTGCTTCTTAGCACTAGGCCAGGACGATCAGGAGAATACACCCATGATTTATTAAAGGAGACAATCAGCCAGTGTAAATCAAATCTGTTAATACAATCATCCAGACCTATGACTCTTGTAACTGCATTGTCCATAGAGTGTGCCTGATTCTCAGTGTGGACTGGAGGGCTAACATATCATTACATTGCTAGCACACATCAGACATTTCCAAACTACTGATTGCTGTCACCCTATTCACTGATGTGAGCTTGCTCTGGATAGACTTCTATCTTAGTTGGAGGTAAAATGCAATTGCCAACGTGCTGCTAGCTACAGACACTCCCTGCTTCCCAACTTGTAGTAAAAATATATAGGGTCAACTCTGAGGAGTCTCAATCCATTCCCTTCCTTAAAATTCAGAACCTCTGAATATCAGAACTAGGCCATCCAACAAGTTGATCCGCCCTGAACAGCTTGCTTTCCTGCCAGGTATCATAGTATTGGCTTGATAGAAAATGTGTTGTCACTTGCCAATTAACCCCCCAAATTCTTCTCAATAGCACAATGGGCACAAGTGTCAGGACACCGAGGTTGTTATATCTGACCCCATAGACACATCTCTATGAATAACAAATACTGTGCTGGCCCACAAGAAATCTGGGGCATTAACCTCTGGGCAGTGAAATGTGCCATTAGTACCCCATGCCTGCAGGAGAGGAGTTGATGCTACATTTTTCTCCCATAGCATGTTGACAAGAACATTCTGGAGTTGAGCAAGCCAGGATCTTCTCTGGAGCAGTTATAGGGATCCTCCATTAAGTTCAGGTTGGTGTATCCTAAATGAGCGATTTCCCATCCTGCATTTTCCAGTCCTGCATTTTTCTTCCCATTTTCTACTTCTTTTTTTCACTGATTCATCTCCACTTCTGTTGAAATTCTCATCCCTACCTTTGTCTTCTTTCACCTTTTCTACCTCGTCTTCCTTCTTTATGGCATCCCCAAATCCCAGGTTTCCAAACACCAACACATGCAGAATGTCACTACCCATCTATTCACACATACAGAGAATTGTGACCACAGAACCACATTCCCAGAAAACTACATTTGTTCCCCTATTTATTCCATGATCCAGTTCAGAATCAGTTTCAAAACTGTCCATGGACTTGGCCAAGTTTACCATAAAGACCCTAACTCAAGACACAGCCACCCCACACCATCAACTTACATAACACCAGACTTCTCTTTTGCAGTTCCTACCATCTTCAAAACATTCTCTGAACCTCTCTGGCTCACAGGAAAATAACTCTTTTCTTTCCTGCATTTAATTTCTCCCTCCACCTGTGCACCTCACATCTGCCCCATTTTTTAATGCACAAATTATGTTTAAGAAGAACAAATGTTTCTTCTTCGATTGCTTTCTCATGTCCATTCCATATTAGGTGTGTGTGCTCACCACATGCATGGGTGCCGGAAGTTTTCCCCTCAGTGGAATCCATAGGGGACCGGCTCTGGTGCCCCCTGGAGTGGCATGCACATGGCGCAGTATAAGCGGAGCCACCACTCCCTCCCCCGCTTAGTTCCTTCTTGCCACCAGTGACAGTGCCGGAACTTCTGCTGCTCTGGCTAGCTTTCGCTTAGTTCAGTGTCTCATGAACGTTTCTCAATAGCTGTATGTAGTCGTTACCCTTAGTAGTTACCCTTAGTGTTAGTTCTAGTTAGTTGGTCCCAGACGGGACTCAGCCTAGGGAGGGAGCATGCCCCGGACCCCAGGCTTTAAACCATGTGATCGTTGTAAGTGGCCTATACCCGTCAGTAACCCACATGTTAGCTGCTTAAGGTGTCTAGGTGAAGGACATATACGCAACAAATGTCGCATCTGTAAGTTGTTCAAACCCCGAACGAAAAAGGAGAGAGACATCAATCTCAGTGAACTCCTGACCTGAGCACCAGAGCAGAGATCCAACTTGGACCCAAGTACGGCAGCATCAGTGCAGAGTGCCCCGCCGGTGCTGTCTGTGAGCCGGCACCGATCCCCCTCCCTGGCCCCGGCCAAGAAACCCAAGAGATCCGCGAGGGGAAGATCTCCCACTTCCCGTAAGAGAAAGGAGAGGGACGGAGGAGAGCCAAGACCCATGCTGGGTGGCTCAACACCTCCGGCAGGGAGTTGGGCCTCACCTCATATCAAGCAGTTGAGCCCCTCCCGTACTATGTCTGCCACACTGGACAGTGACGAGGGCCTCCGTCAACTCAAAGTCCTGTTGACACCCAAGGCCCTGCAGGCAGTGCAGGAGATCCTGACACTACTGTGCCACCCACATTGGCTCCGGCGGTATCCAAATCCAGGGGTAAACCCGCCTTGGGACCATTCCCAGTGTTCCCGCCTCAGCAGTGCCAATCACCATCACGGGGGACATCCCGCCAGCGCTTGCCTGCACAGAGCTGTCATGCCTCGGACCTTGGGAGAAGCCCTCTTTGGTCTCCAGACCCTGGGCACCGACAGTGGGATTTGAGGCGTGGCTCACTGGTAACCTGGTGCAGACCTGTGGAGGCATGTGCCCCCCATCATGAGCATCGAAATTGACCCATAGTGTTTCCAATGCTTTGGCACTGGTCCTATGACTGATCGGCGGAATGGGGTCACCGGTCACCCACCTGCCAGCACCCATCACCGAGATGCAAATCCCCTCGATCGGGGAGATCCTACCGATGACCGGCCTGCTCCAACTCCCAGTCCTGCTCTAGATCCCAGTACCGGTCAAGCAGCGTGAGGCGTAGATCACTGGTCTACCGACACAGATCCACCAAACACTGAAGATCCCTGGGGTCCCACGGGAGGAACTCATCCTGATCAGACAGGCTGTAGTTGAGGCACAGTGGCCAGCACCGCAGGGAGGAGGGCCACCAGGCTACCCAGTCACTGTCACTCTGCAGCGACCGCTCCACTTACAACTCAGGTGTTGATCAGGAGTCCCTGGCAGCAGGACAGGCCCCAGCAGCAATGGTACTGTCAACTTCATGGGCAATACAACCGACCCTCTGGCCTCTGGACCAATGGGCGGCAGCGTGGTACCCTGGAATCCATGGGGGTTCACCTAGCCTTCCCAGGATGCCTGGCCAGTGATGGGGGCCTCAGATAGGCCATTGTCTGCAGCATCCCGCCCTTCTCTGGAGGTGGAGGCCCCACAGGGAAAGACCCCCCAGGCCCATGAGGACCTAGGGGAGCAGCCAGTTGGACCACCAGGGGATGTGGTAGATCCCTCGGCACTGGCTTTGTCCTCATCATCGCCAGATGAAGCAACTACGGGTCCCCCTCACCCAGTTTTGCAAGAAGTTGAAGTTCTACATGGTCTCCCTGGCCTCTATTATCCTCTTCCTGGATCCAGGAGACTGGTATGCCACCCTCGACTTGAAGGATGCATATTTCCACATAGCAATCTTTCAAGGCCACAGGCGCTTCCTATGTTTCACAGTGGGATATGACCACTATCAGTTTGTGGTCCTCCCATTCAGCCTTGCAGCAGCACCGAGGGTGTTCACCAAGTGCATGTCGGTAGTGGCTGCTTACCTCAGGCGCCGAGGTGTTCAAATCTACCCATACCTCGACAACTGGCTTGTGAAAGGCCACTCCAGGTCCCAAGTCCAGAGAGATGTCATGGTGCTGCAGGCCACATACAGATCCCTGGACCTGTTAGCAAATGACAAAAAGTCAACATTAGTTCTGGTGCAGAGGACAGAGTTCATCGAAGCGGTGCTCAACTCCACCTGCGCCAGAGCGTTTCTACCTCAGGAGAGGTTCCAGACAATGATGGACTTCATTGCGGGAGCCTCTGCATCCCCCTGACCATGGCCACAGTTTGCCTGTGCCTGCAGGGACACATGGCAACATGCACATACGTCGTCCTCCCTGCCAGGCTGAGGATGAAGTCCTTGCAGCAGTGGCTGTCAATGGTCTATTCCCAGTCCAAGGATCACCTGGAAAAGGTCGTTACCACCCCACCTACAGTACTTACCTTGTTACATTGGTGGACTGACCACAGGGCGGTCCTGAAGGGAGTTCCATTTGACAACCCTCACCACTCGATCAAGTTGATATCGGACGCCTCGGATCTTGGCTGGGATGCGCATCTCAGTGGCCTCCAAAGTGGTCTCCAGAGGAGATGACATTGCACATAAACGTCAAAGAGCTCAGGGCGGTATGCTTGGCATGCACAGTATTTCTACAACACTTGGCAGGCAAGGTGGTGAGAGCATTGATGGACAATACGGCCTCAATGTTTATATCAACAGGCAAGGGGGGGGCACGCTCGTCGGCCCTGTCAAGAGGCACTCTGACTGTGGTATTTCTGCATCGACCACGCGATCCACCTGGAGGCCTCTCACTTCCCTAGCATCAGCAACATGCTGGCAGATTGCCTCAGCAGATCCTTTTCCTCTCACCACGAGTCAGGGGTGGCTCTGTTTTTTGCCACCCCAAGCACGGCAGTCAGGGAGCCTTTGGCAGCATTTCTGTGGGCGGTCCGCCCCGGTCACGTAGATTCTGCAGCGGTTCTGTGGGTGATCTGCCAGTCCCACGCCTATGGTGTACCCACCACCGAATTGCCGCCGAAACCACAGGACCGGCGGACCTCCCACAGAGACGCCGACAAAGGCTGCCAGACTGCCGCCCTCACAGCGACCGGCATGGTGCTCCCCACAGCTTGCTGCCCCAGGCACGCGCTTGCTCGATGGTGCCTGGAGCTGCCCCTGCCATGAGTGGTCACTCCATCCAGAGGTAGCCCAGACCCTCTTCCAAAGTTGGGGAACTCCCCAAGTGGACCTGTTCACCACTAGATAGAACAGAAAGTGTCATTGCTTCTGCTCCCTAGAAGGCCTGGGACAGGGCTCCCTCTCTGATGCCTTCCTCCTGTCTTGGTCAGGGGCTCTGGTGTATGCATTCCCGCCAATCCACTCATCAGCAGAGTCCCTGTCGAAGGTCAAGAGAGACAACATTGCCCCGGTACAGCCGTGCCAGCATTGGTTTGGCACGCTGTTTGACCTAGTGGTGGCCGCTCATTGGCCTCTTCCCAATCGACCAGATCTGCTCTCACAGGATCACGGACATCTCCTACATCCCAACGTTGCCCCCCTCCACCTCACAGCATGGATACTGCATGGTTGAATTTGGAGGACAGGACCTGCTCTAATGAGGTCCAGCAAATCATCTTGGAAAGCAGGAAGCCTTCCACTAGAGCAACCTACCTGGCCAAATGGATGAGGTTCTCCCACTAGGCGTCTGAGCATAGCATCTCTACAGTGCGCTCCTCTTTACAATCTATCTAAGATTACCTGCTCCATTTTAAGAACCAGGGGCTGGCCCTCTCTTCCATCAGAGTACACCTTGTGGCTATTTCCACTTTTCACCAGGTAAGACAGTGTTTTCACATGACATGTCAGTCCGATTCCTCAGAGGCCTCAAGAGACCCTTCCCACCAGCCCAGATTCCTGTCCCACAGTGGGACCTTAATTTGGTTCTTTCTAGGCTCACGGGCCCGCCCTTTGAGCCTATGGGCTCCTGCTTCCTCTCCCACCTGTCATGGAAAGTTGCATTCTTTGTGGCAATAACATCCGTGAGACAAGTGTCAGAGCTTAAAGCGCTGACATCAGAACCACCGTATATGGTATTCTACAAGGTCAAAGTTCAATTGCAGCCTCATCCGGCCTTTCTGTCAAAGGTGGTATCTTCCTTCCATGTTAACCAGGACATCTTCCTCTCAGTGTTTTGTCCCAAGCCACACACCACTGGGGAGGAAAGGAGGCTGCACACCCTGGACATCAGACATGCCCTGGCGTTTTACCTGGAGCATACCAAGCCCTTCTGCAGGTCAACCCAACTCTTCATCATGACAGCGGACAGAGCAGAGCTGTGTTGCAATCTACACGTCCGTGAACTCCTACCTGCTTCTGCTGGCTCTATTTGGGAGTGACCTAATATGGAATACACGTGAGCAATCACTCGAAGAAGAAAAGACCGTTACCTTTTCCGTAACTGGTGTTCTTCGAGATGTGTTGCTCATGTCCATTCCATGACCTGCCCTCCTTCTCCACTGTCAGAGTTTCTGTCAAGAAGGATCTGAGTGGAGGAGGGGGAGTGTGTGGGGGCACCCCTTATACCGTGACATGTGTGGGTTGCTTCAGGGGGCACCAGAGCCGGTCCCCTACAGATACCACTGAGGGGAAAAGTTCTGGCACCAGTGCATGTGGTGAGCACACACACCTATTGTGGAATAGACACGAGCAACACATCCTGAAGAACACCAGTTATGGAAAAGGTAACTGTCTTTTAACAACAAATTCAGATGAACCATCGTCTTCATCTCTCATCAGATCTGGATGTCTACACATCTTCAGGATAGCTTGTCCAACAGATTTGATTGGATTATCAAATCCCAAAGGTACAGACTCCTCTTCAGTGGGCTTAGGACCCTTCTTAGAAGGCTTTAGGAACTGGGTCCTGGCAGACAAGAATGCCTGCACAGAGCCCCATCCACTTTCTCTGCCAGAGCCCACTTCTGATCCCAGCCCTACAACATGGCCCTGGGAAGCAGATGGGGCCATGCTGAAGGTCTGGGATCAGGATGGAGCTCTGTCTAGTAGTCGATCAGTACTTATGGAGTACAGCCTTCTGCTCCCCTGGCGACCCAGCCCTTCAGCGCAGCCCTACCCACTTCCCCTGTGAAAAATTCCTGCGTCTTGAAAAAAACAAAATTTGGGTGAAGTTAATAGCATCTACAGCTGGGATTCACAAAGAAGATTTTTTTACCTGGATGACATTATGGTTTGGGGGTAGGGGTGGACACTGCCCAGATGAACAGCACTTAACTCATAATGTATTTCAATGGATTTGTATTTGATTGCTATCCTACCTGGGGCTCCCCAGGACTGACAACCCACCGTGAGGCTGACATGACAGATAAAAGCTAAACATAGGGACACATTTATTTTAAAAATGACTTCTGAATTCTCACTCACCAGTCTGCAGCATGTACAAGTTTTGGGTGTGATGTTTTAGGAACACAAGATTTGCATACCATAAAATTCAAATTTGTGTGTGCAAACTATGTAATATTTGCTTGAAGACTGCTGATTTGAATGCACAAATGCTGTGTCCATTCAGGAAAAACCAAGTTATAGAGCATGGAAAATAGCTGAATTTGTGAAAATGCAGGCACAAATTTAGAGGGCAGGTTGAATCTATGAAAATTTGGCCCTTAGTGTTTCCTGGTAACCAATCACTAAGGGCCAAATTTTCATAGATTCGTATAATCTATGAATATTTGGCTCTTAGTGTCAAATTACCAAGCAGAGAGTTTCTTCTTTCCCTTCCTGAAAGTCTCCTTGACTCCATACCAGTACAGACAACAACTAACAACTGAATTACCCTGCTGATGTCAACATTGCATTTAGGTCTCAAAATACTCTTTGTAAAATAAAACTCCTGTGTACATAATTAAACTCAGCCTTCTAGTGCAATTTAATCTAAGTATACCTGCCCAAAGTTGTCTTTTCAGGAGACAGTGATAGTGTGGAGCAGAGGGAGGTGGTGCGGATTTTACCTTTAGTTTTAGATCCTGGTACATTGCTTTGTAGGCAGTTAGGGGTGCAGGTTCCTCTTTATTTATTTGTTGTGATTTAGAGTTGGTCCATTTAAAATGCCAGGTGCTGATACATGTTCCTGCTATCAGCACCTGGCATTTTAAATGGACCAACTCTAAATCACAAAATAAATTCCAGAGTCAAGGACTGATTACAGAAAATGCCTTTCCCAACAGTCCCACCCCCTCTTTTAAGCCCAGGGACACCTACATTAAGCACTTCTCCTGATATAAAGTGCACCAGTTTCACAAGGGGAAAGGGATGTCTCTCAAGCCACAAAGACTTAAACCACTTAGGGTTATAAAGGTCTAAAGATAACCTTTCACTCCACATGGACCTAACAAGTAGCCAGTGCAGCTAGCATACCTCTGAATGAAAACTGCTTAATGAGTGGGCACAAACATTTAACACTTATCTACATATCTAAATAGTCTCCTGATGTCACCCAATGTAATTAACACAAAAGTGGTCTAACCCTGAGGTGCAGAGGTCTGGGCAATTATAGTATGGTCCACATCTGAAAGAAAAGGTCTTCTTGCCAACTGTACATGGGAGAAAGTAGCCCTGGCCACAGCTACTCCTGGCATATCCAAGAGCAGATTAGGAGCTATCACGACCCCCTAGACTCTAAAACTGTTTATGAAATGACAGGTGCCCTTCCTCAGTGTGGCATTGCACATAACTTCAGCTTTTTCTACTGGTTGCTTTTTCCAACATTGCTTCCAGCCTTTCTGGGTTAAGCCTCTGCCAGCTTGCCCTCAGCCCATTTTCCAGACATTGGGTAAATCATTCAGTTGCTCTAGTCAGATAAAATTAAATAAAGACATGGAGCTGAATGCCATCACCATACTGAGGGCACTGTCCGCATCTCCTCACTAACCCAAATAATGGCCTTTTATACCAGGAGGGAGGCAAGACTGAACCCTCTAGTACCCTAGATTCATAGAAAGGATCATTGTGATCATCTAGTATGGGTTATAATTTTGGTTCCCGGATGTACAGTAGAACCTCAGAGTTACGGATACCTTGGGAATGGAGGTTGTCCGTAACTCTGAAATGTTCATAACTCTGAACAAAATGCAGCACAGGCTCCAGCAGTTCACGCTTCAGGCCAGGTTCCAGAGGCAGCTAGGCAGCTTCCTTGCAGGCAGCTTCTTGCCAGGGCAAGTTCATGCCGCTCCCAACCGGGGTGGGGGGTGGGTGCAAAGGGGGATGGTGGTGAAAACAGCACACATACACACGGCTGGGGAGGGAGGGGGTGAAAACAGCACCCCTGGCTTACAGGAAAGCAGCACAGACCCCAGTGCTGCTCCTATTCTGGCTGCCTTGGGCTGGCAGCAGGGACTCACAGGTTTGCCTGCGAATCTGTGTCTTAAAGTCCTAGCTATAAATGGGTGCCCCGTGCGTGGGGGCGGGGGCGGGAGGGTAGGGGTGGGGACAGGCAGCCCAGATGTGCCTACCTTTAAGATGCAATACAGACACAGTACAGTATTTTTTTTGTCTCCGCTGCTGCCTAATTGGTTACTTCCAGTTTCACATGGTGTCCGGTTGACCGGTCAGTCCGTAACTCTGGTGTTCGCATCTTTGAGGTTCTATTATATGATTTTATGTTTTGACTGTGTTAACACACATATCATTTGCTTGCAGTCAGGTAACCAAGCAATCCATATTGGTTTTTATCAGTGACCTGTCCCCTTCATTATTTACCACTCTCCCAATCTTTGTGTCATCTAAAAACTTTTCTTCCACACTATCAGCACTATTAACTTTATCAACCAAACTTGTAATCATATCTAAAGACTATGTCAAATTAGTTTGATAGGATCTATTTTCCTTAAACCCATGTTCATTGCCATCAATTATATAAATTAGTTCTTTATTAATAAAGTCCCAAATCAGCCATTCCATTGTTTTCCTTGGGATCAATGTGAGGCTGACAGGCCTATAATTACCTAGGTTATCCTGTTTATACTTTTTAAATATTGGCACAACGTTAGCTTTTTTCAAATTCTCTGGCACCTCCCCAGTATTCAAAGAGTCACTGAAAAGCAATGTTAATGGTCCAGGGAGCTCATCAGCCAGCTCTTTTAAAATTCTTGGATGCAAATTACCTGTACCTGCTGATTTAAAAATATTCGGCTTTAGTAGCTGGTGTTCAACATCCTTCTCACTTTCTATTGGAATGGAAAGCATTTAATTGTCATAATATATCACTATATCATCTGGCTTTTTCCCAAATAGATAAAACAAATATTTTTGAGCACTTCTGCCTTTTCTTCTTTATTACTGACAATTCTATCATTTCCATCTTCTAATGGACCAGTACCATTGTTACGATCCCTTTTGTTTCTAATATACTTAAAAATTCTTTATTGTTCGCAACTCTACTGAACAAAGAGTTCTCCTTACGTCCTTTTGCTTCCTTTATCAGTTTTCTACAATTGTTAGCTTCCGATTTATATTTATTACTCTTTACTTCTGCTTTCTTCATATATAATATGTCACACACACACACATACAGAGAGAGAGAGAGAGAGAGAGAGAGAGAGAGAGAGAGAGAGAGAGAGAGAGAGAGAGCGGTGCTTTCACATTCCATCTAAGCCAGGTTAGTTTTTTAACCAGTATGACCTTCTTCCTCAATGTGATACTGTGGCTTTTTAGGCATATAGCAAAATGATCTGAAACAGTTCCCAATTATCATTCACGTTTTTCTGTTTAAATTCTTTTCCCCAGCTGATTTGGTTCATAATTGTTTTCAGCTTCGTGAAATTGGTCATTTTAACACACTAAGTCCATATATTACTGGTCTGGACTTTATTCCGTTTGAACATAGCAAATGGAATCAAGTCACAATCACTTGTACCTAAGCTACCATTCTGTGATCAATTCCTCTTCATCTGTCAACACAAGGTCTAATATAGAATTCCCCCATGTTGAATGCAACACATTTGAATTAGAAATAGTCATCTGTAATTTTTAGAATGTTTTAGTACTGGCAGCCTGAGACTTCCAGCACAAATCACTCATTGAATTCCCAGATGATAATACAGAGTTTTCTTTCCAAAGCATTATAAATAGGTGTACAAGGAGCTGGTCATCCTGTTCTCTAGTGTGATTTGGCGGAAGCAACTAATACATCATCTTGTGCTTTATCTGTGAAAATATTGATCCATAAATAGTCAAGATCTTCTTCCAAGTTGTCAATTACTTGAAAGTAAGAAATGCCATTTTTGACATAAAGTGTCAGTCCCCTGCCCCTTTTGCCTACTTGAGCCTTCCTAACAGGGCTAGCTCTAGGTTTTTTTGCCGCCCCAAGCAAAAAAATTTTTTGGCTGCCCACCCTCCAGTCCTGGGCTCTCACTCCCCCCACCAGTTCCCTCCCCTACGCGCACCCCCTGCCGCCCCAGCCCTGGGCTCTCTCTCTCCCCCCGCACCCCCTGCTGCCCCAGCCCTGGGCTCTCTCTCTCCCCCCGCACCCCCTGCTGCCCCAGCCTTGGCAGCACCCCATCCTCTATGGCCCTGCCGCCGCTGCTGCTTCTGGCCACCCTGCCGCAGTCCCTGGGTGGCTCGGGCCGCTTCGTCCACCCCCAGCTGTAGCTCTGGGGGGCGGCTGCCCTGCGGTACCTGCAGGTGGCTCCATGTGCCCTGCGGGGTGGCCCCCAGCCCGAGTGTCCCCTGCTCGGAGCCTGCCCAGCCCAGCCACAAGGTGTGGGTGCTGCTCCCCTGCAATGCCAACCACAGCAGCCCCAGGGCGCCCCCCTGCATGACCCGCTGCTGCTGCCAGGGCCGGCTCTAGGCTTTTGCCACCCAAAGCAAAAAAAAAAAAATGATGGCCGGACTGCTGCCCCTGAAAATGTGCCGCCCCAAGCAGTGCCTGCTTCCTAAATAGCTTATCAGTTATTTTAACATTCCAGTCATGCGTATCTTCCCATTAGGTTTCAGTAACACCAAGTAGATTGAATTTATGCTAATAAATGAGCAATTCCAATTTTTCTTGTTTATTGTCCAGACCCCTATCTGTGGTGTACAGGCAATTAAAGCATTTCTTCTCTTCATGCCTTTTGGTTCTTTGGCTCCTTGATTAATTTTGTTCTCTGTAGCTTGATTTTTGGCTACACAAGTGCTCATTTGTTCCCTCTTTTGTTGTTGGTTTATTGCCCTCCTGACTACTCTAGCCAGCCTTTCCCCTACAACAGTATTTCTCAACCTTTTTGATACCAGAGACCGGCTTGCTGCCTTCCTGAATTGTCATGGACCACTTGAGAGAAAATAAATGAACAATGTATCCCTGATATTTCTTGCTGTTTTTTCAATATTGCCAGGCATTTCTTTTTTGCACTATCTGCATGTAAGGCACTTCTTACTTGATACGAAAATGTTAACCTGATTTTTAAACACTGTTTCAAATGAAGGGTACCAATAATTTTGCTTTCAACTGTATATCTCATTTTGTACATTAGAGATAATTCAATTGATTTAGTTTACAAAAATAATAATAAAAAAATCAGATGGATTCATTCACCATACTGTTAATGAAATGTTTGTACCTGTCTTGTAGACACAGATCTTTCAATCTGGGGATGAATGTTTGACAAAGACACTCAGAGCATCTTTCCAGTGCTCAATCAGTTGCAGTATTTTGTTTTCATTGTAGTCATTGCTGAAAATACAATTTCACAGAGGCATGTAGAATGGAACAGGAGCAAAGTTTGGATAGCAAGTTCACTGAGTTGTGGGTTTTCACGTCTGACTTTGACCCAAAAAAGAGGTAGAATCACTTCATGAAACTCTAACTTCAGACCCTCATCACTTGACAGTTCCAGCAACTTGTCCTCCAGTGATGGTGACAGAGAAGTCTCAGTTTCAAGAGAGGAGAATGGATCTCAACCCCATTGCTTTCCTTTCCATGGATCAGAGTCTGATGGGAAATAGTTCTTGAACTTCTGGAGAGTTGATTTTAGATGGGATGCAATATTTAACATAGGGGAGGCAGATCCACATCTTTATTGTCATCAGTAGCAAAACATGGGAACATGTCATAACAGTCATGACTCTTTTTTTCCAGACTTTGAGCTTTTTTTTAGAGGCCGTGATCTTGTCAGCCTATAAAAGACATTTGACATACTTTCCTGCATAGAGAAATGGAGCTGATTGAAGTGATCAAATATATCTTCCAGATATGCAAGTTTGGCGAGCCATTGTAAATCCTGAAAGTATGCTGCCAGACGGACAGAAAGTCCTTCAAGTTCACATTGCAGTCCTTACACTTAGCTTAATACTTTGCCACAGGATAACCACTGCAATTCAGTGTCTAGAATAAGCAATGGTGTTTGGACCCCATTTCTTCACACATTGTAGCGAAGATGCGAGAATTGAGTCTATTTGCTTTCACAAAATTCACAATTTGATCAACTATACCGAGGACATCATTAAGCTCTGGAGACAACTTCTTGGCTGCCCAGACCTTTTGAAGAATAAAGCAGTGTGTTGCTTGAACAGTCAGTACAACTTCCATCACTCTTGCAACTATGAGGAGCGGGAGAGATAGTTCAGTGGTTTGAGCATTGGCTTTCTAAACCCAGGGCTGTGAGTTCAATCCTTGAGGGGGCCATTTAGGGATCTGGGGCAAAAATCTGTCTGGGGATTGGTCCTGCTTTGAGCAGGGGGTTGGTCCCTTCCAACCCTGATACTCTGTGATATATCTGAATATCTGCCTATCATTGCAGCCACTCCATCCGTGCAAATTCCAGTGCAGAAGTCCTTGTCCCACCTCATGCTCATTTAGGACCCAGAAGATTTCAGCACCTGTTGCTTTGCAGCAGTTCTTCACAACAGAGTAAATCTTCATGAAATACACTTTCTTAGGCATAGTGCACAGAAACAATACAAACTGCTGCTTTAGAAATGTCCATTGACTCATCCAGCTGAATTGCACACCAGCTTGACGCTCTCTTACCCTTTACTATCAACTGCCCTTCGATATCTTCTGCAATATCAGTGATTCAACATGAGACAGTATCATTTGACAGTGGAATGGAACTTACTTTTTTTGGCAGCTGCATCACCCAAGACTTCACAACAGTCATCTATTACTTCTTCATCAACTGTAAATGATGATTTGCATTTAGCTATATATGATGCCTTTAACATACCTTCTTTTGATGTCTTGGCAGTGCGCAGTAGTTTCTTTTGCCATTTCACGTCATCTTGCTTCCATTGGAAGAATTCCATTGGCTTTTCTTTTAAAATTGGATGTATGGTTTCAAGGTTTTGAATAATTTTTAAAGGTATTGTAGCATAATTGCTCAGAGTCATGTCACACACAACACAGAGAGCTTTTGGGCATTCTACATCCTCACTTGCAACAAACCAAAACTTAATGTAAGATTAATCATATTTTCGATTGAAGGCCAAACATTTGCATGATAAATGCAAAGTAATGCACATTGGAAAACATAATACTGAACTATACATTATAAAATGATGGGATCTAAATTAGCTGTTACATTCAAGAAAGAGATCTTGGAGTCATTGTGGATAGTTCTCTGAAAACATCTGCTCAGTATGCAGCGGCAGTCAAAAAAGCTAACAGAATGTTGGGAATCATTAGGAAAGGGATAGATAACAAGACATAAAATATCATATTGCCTTTATATAAATCCATGGTACGCCCACATCTTGAATACCGTGTGCAGATCTGGTTGCTCCATCTCAAAAAAGATATATTGGAATTGGAAAAGGTACAGAAAAGGGCAACAAAAATGATTAGGGGTATGAAACTGCTTCCATATGAGGAGAGATTAAAAAAACTGAGACTTTTCAGCTTGGAAAAGAGATGACTAAGGGGGGATATGATTGAGGTCTATAAAATCATGACTGGTGTGGAGAAGGTAACTAAGGAAGTGTTATTTACTCCTTCTCATAACACAAGAACTAGGAGCACCAAATGGAATGAATAGGCAGCAGGTATAAAACAAACAAAAAAAGAAGTATTTCTTCACACAACACACAGTTAACCGGTGGAACTCTTTGCCAGAGGATGTTGGGAAGGCCAAGACTATAAGAACTAGATATGTTCATGGAGGCTAGGTCCATCAATGGCTATTAGTAGGTCCCTACCAAATTCATGTCCATTTTGGTTAATTTCACAGTCATAGGATTTTAAATATAATAAATTTAATGATGTTAGCTATTTAAATCTGAAATTTCACAGTGTTGTAATTGTAGTGGTCCTGACCCAAAAAGGAGTCGGGGGCGGGGGGAGAAGGGGGTTTGCAAAGTTATTGTGGGGGAGGTTGCAGTACTGCTACCCTTACTTCTGTGCTGCTGCAGGTGGCGGTGCTGCCTTCAGATCTGGGCAGCTGGAGAACGGCAGCTGCTGGCCAGCCCAGCTCTGAAGGCAGAGCACTGCCAGCAGCAGCAGCAGCGCAGAAGTAAGGATGGCATGGTATGCATCCGACGAAGTGGGTATTCACCCACAAAAGCTCACGCTCCAATACGTCTGTTAGTCTATAAGGTGCCACAGGACTCTCTGCTGCTTTTATGGTATGGTATTGCCACCCTTACTTCTGCACAACTACCTTCAGAGCTGGGCACCGGGCTAACAGCTGCTGCTCTCCAACGGCCCAGCTCTGAAGGCAGTGCAGAAGTATGGGTGGCAATACCGCGACCACCCTAAAATAACCTTGTGACCCCCCTGAAACTCTCTTTTGTGTCAGGCCCCCCAATTTGAGAAACGCTGGTCTCCCCTGTGAAATCTGTATAGTATAAGGTAAAAGCACACAAAAGGCCAGATTTCACAGAGGAGACCAGATTTCATGGTCCATGATGTGTTTTTCATGGCCATAAATTTGGTAGGGCCCTAGCTATTAGGCAGGATGGGCAGAGATGCAACACCATAGTCTGAAGTGCCCCTAGCCTCTGTTTGCCAGAAGCTGGGAATGCGTGACAGGTTGGGTGACCAGATGTCCCAATTTTATAGGGACAGTCCCAATATTTGGGGCTTTTTCTTATATAGGCTCCTATTACTCCCCACACCCTTTCCTGATTTTTCACACTTGCTGTCTGGTTACCCTACTGACAGGGGATGGATCACTTGAGATTACCTTTGCTGTTCATTCTCTCTGAAGCACCTAGCACTGGCCACTGTCGGCAGACAGGATACTGGGTTAGATGGACCGTTGGTCTGACCCAGTATGGCCGTTCTTATTTATGTTCTTATGTTTTCTAACCCTTCTTTCTTACCACGTTTGGAATCACTCACATCTCTATTATGTTTTTCTGAACTGTTATTAGTTCTAAAAAATCAATCCAGAGGTAACTGCTTTAACAATGACATTGTCTGGTTTAGCTAAGTAAAGTTTTACTAGAACTTAAATTTCACTTGTCGCATTCCGTTAACGACCTCCTTCCAATAAATGCACACGAGTGTGCTTTGCATATCAGCGCCATGGCAACCAATGTGAACCCAGAAATAATTGAATGAATACAGTGATATAATATACTTTACATTTTAAATATTAATATTCTGTGTCAGGGAAATCTCAGGGACTGGCGAGGAGGCTGCTGGTCCATGGACTGGTTGTTGAGAAACACTGCCCTAGAAATTTGGTTTCTCTTCTACTGAGATAGAGGCATCCAAACTATACATCCCCGTATCCTTATACAACATGGATTGATGTTCCACAAAAACAAAGCCTTCCAAGTCTCCCTCTCCAAAAAAGCAGTATACCCACTCAAGGGTGGAAAAAGAGAGAGGGAGAGAGGGGAAATGACTATTATACATCCCCATGACTGCAGATTTATGATGTGTATGTGAAATGGCTAAACCACAAGGAAATGACTGGAACAGTCCCTGGAACTGACAAAGAGCATGATCATTAGAATTCAGAAAGAAACATGATTGTTTTCCAAACTGGTGTTTGCTTTACAGCTCTCCCAACACCAAATCTAAAAAAAAAAAAAGGGTTTCTAACTACTCTGAAGTCCTAGGAACACAGACAGAAAATAACACACAAGACAAGAGTTGCTTTAAGTCTTTCCAAATAAGCCATCTGCTCTTTCCTGTGGGTCCACTGGTGCCTGGCACTGGGATGAGTGAGATGGCTGGCTTCAAAATATTATTGGACGTTTCTGTTGCTTTCTCCCTGTTCTCTTGTTAAAGGCAGACTATTTCCTGTGCTTCAGCCTGCTTTCCTTGCCTGACTCATGCTGCCCTTTCCTTCCCAAACATAAGGCAGTCTCCCTACAAGAGTCTCCTGCCCTGGTGAAATCCTTCAGCACAGTGACCATATTATATCACAAGGGTTATTCACAAGTGCTGCATGCACTCACTGAAGCAAGGGATCACCAAACATCTCTGTGATTTGCCAAACCAATTTGTGCAGAAGACCATAGCAGTTTACAAGGAGGAAGCCAGAGGGGGTGAATTTTGGTGACAATGAGCTCAGAGCTTGGAAGTTCAAGAGCACGTTTCGACAATAACTGGGACATAGGTGGTCAGGCCTAGTGATCAGAACAGAGGGTCAGAACTAGAGTGACCATATTTCCCTATGCTGAATATGGGACACCTGGGTAAAATTCAAATCTATCTATTCATATTCGAATCTATCACCTCGTATTCAAGAACATAAGAACATAAGAAAGGCCGTACCGGGTCAGACCAAAGGTCCATCTAGCCCAGTATCTGTCTACCGACAGTGGCCAATGCCAGGTGCCCCTGAGGGAGTGAACCTAACAGGCAATGATCAAGTGATCTCTCTCCTGCCATCCATCTCCATCCTCTGATGAACAGAGGCTAGGGACACCATTCTTACCCATCCTGGCTAATAGCCATTTATGGACTTAGCCACCATGAATTTATCCAGTCCCCTTTTAAACATTGTTATAGTCCTAGCCTTCACAACCTCCTCAGGTAAGGAGTTCCACAAGTTGACTGTGCGCTGCGTGAAGAAGAACTTCCTTTTATTTGTTTTAAACCTGCTGCCTATTAATTTCATTTGGTGACCCCTAGTTCTTGTATTATGGGAATAAGTAAATAACTTTTCCTTATCCACTTTCTCAACATCACTCATGATTTTATATACCTCTATCATGTCCCCCCTTAGTCTTCTCTTTTCCAAACTGAAGAGTCCTAGCCTCTTTAATCTTTCCTCATATGGGACCCTCTCTAAACCCCTAATCATTTTAGTTGCTCTTTTCTGAACCTTTTCTAGTGCTAGAATATCTTTTTTGAGGTGAGGAGACCACATCTGTACACAGTATTCGAGATGTGGGCGTACCATGGATTTATATAAGGGCAATAATATATTCTCAGTCTTATTCTCTATCCCCTTTTTAATGATTCCTAACATCCTGTTTGCTTTTTTGACCACCTCTGCACACTGCGTGGACATCTTCAGAGAACTATCCACGATAACTCCAAGATCTTTTTCCTGGCTCGTTGTAGCTAAATTAGCCCCCATCATGTTGTATGTATAGTTGGGGTTATTTTTTCCAATGTGCATTACTTTACATTTATCCACATTAAATTTCATTTGCCATTTTGTTGCCCAATCACTTAGTTTTGTGAGATCTTTTTGAAGTTCTTCACTATCTGCTTTGGTCTTAACTATCTTGAGTAGTTTAGTATCATCTGCAAACTTTGCCACCTCACTGTTTACCCCTTTCTCCAGATCATTTATGAATAAATTGAATAGGATTGGTCCTAGGACTGACCCTTGGGGAACACTACTAGTTACCCCTCTCCATTCTGAGAATTTACCATTAATTCCTACCCTTTGTTCCCTGTCCTTTAACCAGTTCTCAATCCATGAAAGGACCTTCCCTTTTATCCCATGACAGCTTAATTTACGTAAGAGCCTTTGGTGAGGGACCTTGTCAAAGGCTTTCTGGAAATCTAAGTACACTATGTCCACCGGATCCCCCTTGTCCACATGTTTGTTGACCCCTTCAAAGAACTCTAATAGATTAGTAAGACACGATTTCCCTTTACAGAAACCATGTTGACTATTGCTCAAGAGTTTATGTTTTTCTACGTGTCTGACAATTTTATTCTTTACTATTGTTTCAACTAATTTGCCCGGTACCGACGTTAGACTTACCGGTCTGTAATTGCCGGGATCACCCCTAGAGCCCTTTTTAAATATTGGCGTTACATTAGCTAACTTCCAGTCATTGGGTACCGAAGCCGATTTAAAGGACAGGTTACAAACCTTAGTTAATTGTTCCGCAACTTCACATTTGAGTTCTTTCAGAACTCTTGGGTGAATGCCATCTGGTCCCGGTGACTTGTTAATGTTGAGTTTATCAATTAATTCCAAAACCTCCTCTAGTGATACTTCAATCTGTGACAGTTCCTCAGATTTGTCACCTACAAAAGCCAGCTCAGGTTTGGGAATCTCCCTAACATCCTCAGCCGTGAAGACTGAAGCAAAGAATCCATTTAGTTTCTCCGCAATGACTTTATCATCTTTAAGCGCTCCTTTTGTATTTTCATCGTCAAGGGGCCCCACTGGTTGTTTAGCAGGCTTCCTGCTTCTGATGTACTTAAAAAACATTTTGTTATTACCTTTGGAGTTTTTGGCTAGCCGTTCTTCAAACTCCTCTTTGGCTTTTCTTATTACACTCTTGCACTTAAGTTGGCAGTGTTTGTGCTCCTTTCTATTTGCCTCACTAGGATTTGACTTCCACTTTTTAAAGGAAGTCTTTTTATCTCTCACTGCTTCTTTTACATGGTTGTTAAGCCACGGTGGCTCTTTTTTAGTTCTTTTACTGTTTTTCTTAATTTGGGGTATACATTGAAGTTGGACCTCTATTATGGTGTCTTTAAAAAGGGCCCACGCGACTTGCAGGGATTTCACTTTAGTCACTGTACCTTTTAACTTTTGTCTAACTAACCCCCTCATTTTTGTATAGTTCCCCCTTTTGAAATTAAAGGCCACAGTGTTGGGCAGTTGAGATGTTCTTCCCACCACAGGGATGTTGAATGCTATTGTATTATGGTCATTATTTCCAAGCGGTCCCGCTATAGTTACCTCTTGGACCAGCTCCTGCGCTCCACTCAGGATTAAATCTAGAGTCGCCTCTCCCCTTGTGGGTTCCCGTACCAGCTGCTCCATGAAGCAGTCATTTAAAGTATCGAGAAATTTTATCTCTGCATTTCGTCCTGAAGTGAAATGTTCCCAGTCAATATGGGGATAATTGAAATCCCCCACTATTATTGGGTTCTTAATTTTGATAGCCTCTCTAATTTCCCTTAGCATTTCATCATCACTATTACTGTCCTGGTCAGGTGGTCGATAATAGATCCCTACTGTTATATTTTTACTAGAGCATGAAATTTCTATCCATAGAGACTCTATGGAACCTGTGGATTCGCTTAAGATTTTAACTTCATTTGAATCTACACTTTCTTTAACATATAGTGCCACTCCTCCCCCTGCACGGCCTGTTCTGTCCTTCCGATATATTTTGTACCCCGGAATGATTGTGTCCCATTGATTGCTCTCAGTCCACCAAGGTTTCTGTGATGCCTATTATATCTATATCCTCCTTTATCACAAGGCACTCTAGTTCACCCATCTTATTATTTAGACTTCTGGCATTTGTGTACAAGCACTTTAAAAACTTGTCCCTGTTTATTAGCCTGCCTTTTTCTGATGTGCCAGATTCTTTTTTATGTGACTGTTTATCATCTGATCCGGCCCTTACATTATACTTCTCATTCCTCTGCTCCTGACTATAACCTGGAGATTCTCTATCATCAGACTCTCCCCTAAGAGAAGTCTGTGTCCGATCCACACGCTCCTCTGCAGCAGTCGGCTTTCCCCCATCTCCTAGTTTAAAAACTGCTCTACAACAAGCAAACTGCTCTACAACAAGCAAATTCAATGGCAATCAATCAGAACTATGCTGTACAAATGTTCAAATTAACATCGGGTTGACTGAGTCCCTATGAAAAAGAAATACTGTGTAGTTGGATTCTTTTTATTTACCTTATCTTTAAGGTTTTAGGGTTCACCCAGGGATAGGTGATGCACACACACTCCCGTACATCTCTCACACAGGGAGGTTGACCCGCCGACCCAACTCTCCCTGCCCGGCACTCTCCACCCTCCACGCCTGGCTGGGACCCCAGGATGGACCCTCCTCTCCTGGTATCTGGTGACACATCTTCCTGAGGCAACACATTGTGGGGCGGGGGGGGGGAGAACACAGAGTGACCTTTCTGCAAGGGTTCATACCAGAATGTGGCCAGCAGCAGCCTTTTGGCACTGTGTAGGAGGGAAGGGACGGGAGCTGCTTCCAGCCTTAGGGGAAGGGGGCAGGAAAGGGATGACCTGGCCCATGTCTTTGCAGAGTTCATCTCTTCCCCTTCCCCCGGCCCCAGGCAAATTGTCCCTTCCTGCCTGCACAGTGTTGAAAGGCAGCTAACACCTCCAGGCTGCTGCTGGCTACCGACATAACCCAGCCGCCTCCTGTCCCCTGGCTGCAGTGTAGGCAGGAAGGAAGTCCCCATTTTACAGAAGAGAAAATTGATGCACAGAAAGAAGGACCACACCGTCTCTCTACAGGCCAAATCTGAAAACCTTATTTTTAATGTTCACATTTTCAAAGACAGGTAAATAAATTGTGTTGGAACTTTTCAAAAAATTCATCAGTCACCAAATCACGTTTGTAAAAATTGTAGTCCAAATGGAACATTCATGAAAATGTTATAAAGGACTGAAAAGAAAAGTACAGGATGCCATGACCTTTTAAACTTTAACTGTCGTGTTCATTAGTAGTGATATTATAATATATGCTCAAGTCCATCTCACACTCTGTACTCCTCCTCCTTTCTTTTTACAGTTGTCAGTGTCGTGTCTGTAACAGGACTCCACTAAAACAGGGTAGGACTTTCCATTCTCCAGACCAGCATTATGCACATGCTCTACTGGCTCAGCTAATCCCTGTGTTCCTGGAGGAGGGAGGTCACCTCCTGGGAGAAGATTGTAGTGAGATTCCTTGTCATCTGCCAAATACAGTGACACATGTACCCAGCTGGTGCAAATTCATGAAAAATGTTTTCATACAGAAACATATCTGTAAAACTGGTGTTCATTTCCACCATTACCAATTGTATAAATGACAAAGTAACTATAAAAAATGGATCATTCAGAACTAGTATAGTGAGGCCATCACATGAGACTGAAAGCTTGAGAGGAGAAGGGATTTTTAGTCAGACTGTTTATAACTCTTTGGGCCAGATTCTTTGCTCCACTTCATTTTTTTGGTGTAGGACAAATGGGATGGAGATTGACCCTATCGCTGGCATAGGGTGGCCCCCCCAGTGGTTGGCATAGATGCTACCATTCCCTGCTGCCTCCCTGTCCAGAGGACATATCGGGGGCATGGCTAAAGTACTTATCCAGCTATCCTCAATTGTAATTTCTTTCTAACTGTTAGCAGCAAACTTTTTATTGACATTTTTGCAAAAATGTGGCTTCTCCTACGGAATAGTGGAATAGTAAAATTTGGAATGTCCTTGTAAGAAAAAGTGTTCACACAAAGTACATACACAAGAGAAGCAACCAGAAATAGGACAGGTATTTAGAAATTTGGTCAAACTTGGAGGAGGCAGGGCCAGCTCCAGGCACCAGCGCAGCAAGCAGGTGCTTGGGGCGGCCAACGGAGAGGGGCGGCACGTTCGGGTCTTCGGCGGCAATTCAGCGGCGGATCCCTCAGTCCCTCTCAGAGGGAAGGACCTGCTGCTGAATTGCCACCGAACAAGCGGCGGCAGTAAAGCTGTCGCTGAAGTGCTGCCGATAACAGATGTATTTATTTTTTCCCGCTGCTTGGGGCGGCAAAAACACTGGAGCCGGCCCTCAGAGGAGGACACCTCGGCCAGCACACTAGTATCTTTACACAGGTTCTTTCAATGTTACCCTGATCCTGAATTAGGGTGACCAGACAGCAAATGTGAAAAATCGGGACGGGGTAAGGGGTAATAGGAGCCTATATAAGAAAAAGACCCAAAAATTGGGACTGTCCCTATAAAATCGGGACATCTGGTCACCCTATCCTGAATAAGTAATAAATAGTGTATGATGTAATATGTTAATGTTTTATTGTAACTTTGCCCTAATTAAAAAGTTTCAAAAAGAAGAGATCCCAGGCTGAACTAACTTGTGCTTAGTATGGGCAGAGAATCAAGAAGCCGTAACTGTCTCCCTGATGGCCTCTCCTCTGCTGTGCTGAGCAGAAAGCAGAGCAGTGAAGAAGCTAGCCCCTTATTTTTGTTTGGTTTTGTTAACATCTATTTAACTCCAATGCCTAATGAACACTTTAAAGATTCAGCTTTCCCCATCCTTCCAGTTTAGGAGCTGAGCCTCCTTTCAAGAAAATGAACCAGCAGCATCCCTCTCATATCTTGTGAAATGCTTGCACATTTCAATTTATACATCATCCACTCATCCAGGCTAGTATATTGCACTCCCCTCCTCCCTCTCATACCTCTTTGGGAAATCTTGGTATAGATCTCTATAATATAATATAATATAATATAATATAATATAATATAATATAATATAATATAAATTTGCTCTTCTTTTTTACATGCTGTGATGAGCAGTCAAATAGTTAATGAACAATGTTGGCAAAAACATGCACAAAGAGAGTAGATGCTTTGTTAGCCAGTAGCGCCTTGATCTATACCTATGAGACATGCCACAGGTGAGAGCTGAGTGACAGGTGGGGACCAAAGGTGGACGAGCTGCCCTGAAGGGACACGACATGCCCCTACACCAGAGGTGCTACCCCTCCCTGAACACCCCATACACCTGTCACTCAGCTCTCACCTGTGGCTCCTAGTAGCTGTAGCATGCGCAGCGGCCACACCCCGGGCAACAGCTTCGACAGGCTGGCTAAACCAGGTTGAGGGTAGCCGTCGGGCATAGACCTTCGGTGAGATGGGGCCTTGTCTATCCCGAGCATGTGAAGACAGACTCCGGCGGATTGAGCGGATGAGACCTTTTGGAATAAGACCAACGGTCATGAAGGCGGTTTCTGCAAGCGGTGTGGTACGCTAAGAGCACGGCAAGACGCGAAAGACGCCCTAGTCAACCACTGCGCCCAGCCCATCTCCAACCGTCTCGACTTTTGTCCTGCCATTGGAGCAAGATGGGATCTGGGAAGAGAGAGTGAGGCTGACTATGCGCACCTCTCCCTCACTTTAATCCAATCCACGCGCAAGTCTTGACATCCCTCTAATTCCCGTAAACTTTAAAGTCCTGTGGCGATGGGCGAGCGATGAAGCAGCAGGTGTGGATACACTGGGAGCTGTAGCCGCAGACCTGCACACAGGCGGCTCAGGTCTAATGGTCGTCTTCTTGCTGACCGAAGCAACAGCTGGATTCGGCGTCTACCTGAGTGACTGAGCAGCCCTTTCTAGGACCGCACTGCTCACCTCCGTAGTAAGAGGAAGGGGCTAGAAAAGGTGCCCTAAACATTGTTTGCTTCATAGAACCCTGGCCAGCTTACCGCGGCTGGAGGGGATCCCATCTTATGCGGTCGAATAACAAAATTTCAAACAACAAAACGCAAGGTGACACCACTCATTATTGGTACATGGAATGTACGCACGCTTCAAGACAACCCCTCAGCAGATCGACCAGAAAGAAGAACAGCTCTGGTCGCCAGAGAGCTCGCAAGATTTAACATCGATATTGCGGCCCTGTGTGAAACTCGTCTAGCCAACGAAGGTCAGCTCACAGAAACAGGAGGTGGTTACACATTCTTCTGGTGTGGACGTAGCAGTGACGAACGTCGTGACTCTGGAGTTGGCTTTGCGATTAAGAATCATCTTGTCCGCAAACTTGCCAGTCTTACCAAGGGCGTGAACGATCGACTCATGACACTGCATCTTCCACTACCGAGAGGAAAACGAGTTATACTAATCAGCGCTTACGCACCCACAATGACAAATCCGGATGAAGTAAAGGACAAGTTTTATGAAGATCTCGATGCCCTACTTTCATCCGTGAAGCGCACCGACAGGCTGATTCTACTTGGCGATTTTAACGCGAGAGTAGGATCCGATCACTCTGCCTGGGATGGCGTCATTGGAAAAAATGGAATCGGCAAATGCAACAGCAATGGCCTACTACTATTGAAGACATGTGCGGCTCATGATCTGATCATCACCAATACCATCTTCCGCCTGCCCACTCGCAAAAAGACGTCCTGGATGCACCCACGTTCCAAGCACTGGCATCTCGTTGATTATGTCATCGTGCGGAGGAAAGACAGACAGGATGTAAGGGTGACTAAGGCCATGCCGAGTGCTGACTGTTGGACTGATCATAGACTTATCATCTCTAAATTAAGCCTTCACATCAAGCCAAAGAGACGTCCGCAGGGAAATAAAGCTGTGATGAAAAAGATCAACGTCAGTAAACTGAGGAACCCCAACACAGCAGCTTCACTAGTAGAAGATCTCGACAACCAACTCTCAGAGCTGCAATTAGAGGAAAACGTTGAGAGGAACTGGGAATGCTTCCGAAATATTGTGCACTTTTCTGCACTAAAGGTTCTTGGACCCTCACACAGGAAACAGCAGGACTGGTTTGATGAAAACGACGAAGAGATCAAGGCTTTACTTGCTGAAAAGCACCGCCTTCACCGTCCTCATCAGAACGACCCGTCGTCAACAGCTAAGAAAAATGCCTTCAACAACATTCGCAGGACCGTACAGAGCAAGCTTCGTAAGATGCAGGACTCCTGGTTGAGTGCCAAAGCAGATGAAATCCAGAAGTTTGCTGATAGAAACGATGCCAAACGGTTCTACGAAGCCCTTAGATCCTTGTACGGACCTCGGCCTTCAGGGAGTTCCCCTCTACTGGACTTAGATGGTGTAACTCTCATTACTGAGAAGACTCTGATTTTACAGCGTTGGGCTGAGCATTTCCAATCCGTACTGAACCGCCCATCTTCCATCAATAATGAGGCGATTGACAGAATGCCCCAGGTGGATATTAATTACAGCCTGGACGTTCCACCATCAGAGACTGAAACCCTACAGGCCATCAGTCAGCTGTCTAGTGGCAAGGCCTCAGGATCTGATGCGATCCCAGCAGAAATCTATAAGGATGGTGGTGCAATGCTTGTTGACAAACTCACTCAGCTGTTCCAGTCCTTCTGGAATCAAGGGTCCATTCCTCAGGAATTGAAAGACGCGTCCATCGTACACCTCTACAAGAGGAAAGGAAATCGAAAAGTCTGTGATAATCATAGAGGAATATCACTGCTTTCTAGCGCAGGTAAGATCCTTGCACGAGTGTTGCTGAATCGCCTGACTGACCACCTGGAACAGGGTTTACTACCCGAGACACAGTGCGGCTTCCGCAAAGAGCGTGGCACTGTGGACATGATCTTCGCAGTTCGACAGCTCCAAGAGAAGTGTCAAGAGCAGAATCGTGAACTGTATACCATCTTCGTGGATCTTACCAAGGCTCTTGACACTGTCAGTCGCGAAGGTCTGTGGCGCATCATGTCGAAGTTTGGGTGCCCTGACAGATTCATCCTGATGGTACGTCAGTTCCACGACGGCATGACGGCTCGTGTTCTGGACGACGGAGAAGCTTCAGAGGCCTTTCCCGTCACAAACGGATTCAAGCAAGGGTGTGTGTTGGCACCGACCCTGTTCAGCATAATGTTTTCAGCTATGCTGTCAGACGCCTTTCAGAACAGTTCCTTGGGAATCAGCCTGAGATACAGGACTGATGGGAAACTGTTCAACCTGCGAAGACTCCAGGCTGTCACCAAGATAAAGGAGACTGTGCTAAGAGACCTTCTTTTTGCTGACGACTGTGCCCTGAATGCTGGATCAGAGCAGGAAATGCAAGCTAGCATGGATAAATTCGCAGCAGCATGCGATAACTTCGGTCTCCTCATCAACATAAAGAAAACTGAAGTGATGCACCAGCCAGCTCCGAAAGCCCAACACCAAGAGCCCACCATCATAGTGAAGGGACAAAAGCTGCAAGCAGTAGACCAATTTACATACCTTGGCAGCACCCTTTCTCACGCAGTGACAATTGACATTGAGGTCAACTGCAGAATCGCTAAGGCAAGTTCTGCATTTGGCAGACTGTTCACCAACGTGTGGGACCGCCGTGGAATAAGCCTTGCTACAAAGCTTAAAGTCTACCGAGCAGTAGTGCTAACTACCCTGATGTATGCCAGTGAGACTTGGACTGTATACAGGAGGCACGCTAGGCAACTGAACCACTTCCACATGACTTGCCTCCGCAGACTTCTGAGGATCCAGTGGCAGGATAAGGTGCCAGATACAGAAGTCCCCTCTCCAGAGCAGGCCTGCCATCAATTTATACTCTGCTTATGAAAGCCCAGACACGCTGGGCAGGCCATGTTGTAAGGATGCCAGACCACCGCATCCCCAAACAGCTCTTTTATGGTGAGCTGTCTCAAGGAAAGCGATCGCACGGGGGACAAAAGAAGCGATATAAAGACACGCTGAAAGCCTCTCTTAAGTCCCTGGATATTGACATCACCTCCTGGGAAACTCTGGCACAAGACCGATCGACATGGCGTATGCTGATCCATCAAGGCTGCCAGACATCTGAAGCCAGAAGGATAACTATTGCACAAGAGAAGCGAGCACTCCGTAAAGCCAGAGCTGTAAATGTAGTAACAGTGGTGCCCACACATGTCTGCCCGACATGTGGCAGAACATTTCGTGCCCGTATTGGCCTTATCAGCCACCTGCGGACGCACTGTGGACAGCTCACAACCTGCTAGATGTCAAGGTCTTCTTCGAAAACGATGGACGAACATCATCATGAGACATGCATCAAATACCAGTGATAGGTCCTAGATGAATAGATAGATTCAATAGCAATAACCACGCCTGAGTGCCTGTACTATGTGGTGCGTCATTTTCTGGGTGCCTGCTGCCTCGAGTTAGGCAACAAATGTGTCCCCTCCCATCTTCCCCAAAAGAAATGTCTGTAGTGGGTGTGGATCTGTTTGAGTTAATGTGCTGGATTCACAAAGGGACTTGGGCATTGCAATGCCTAACTGCTTGGTGCCCTGCTGCCTAGTGAAATCCTCAGCCCTGAATTAGGTGCCCAGGCTCCTTCTATGACGCATGAGGAAGAGCAGAAATTGGCCCACTGTGTATTTTCATCTGAAAGGTAGAAACGTTTACTTCTTTGTTTTCTTTTCACCAAAGCACGTCTGTCCATAGCTGCTGAGTTGTGTGACCCTCATGTTCCAGGTATCCTCATGATGGAGAAAAATCACTTAACTTAAAAAAAAATCCCATAAAAACAAATAAAACAGACTAGATCCTACTATTTATGTATTATTTACTACGTTTGCCAAATCCAACACTCATGACTTGTTTGTTGTTCTGTGATACTTACTGACAGTACTGGTTGTTCTTTTCTCTCTCTTGCAACAGCAGCTGGAGCTAACGTTGGCATAAACAGTTGTGAAAACCTGGCCTTTAACATCCCATAGCACTTTTAATAAAAGTGAGGGCGTAACAGCATGTCCTGGCCAAATTCCAATTCAGGCGACTGCATATTGCCGGCCTACATTTCCATTTAGTTTCAACTGGATACAAGATTCTTAAGTTTCACCTTAAATTTTTATGCCATGCCCTCCAACACACAGTCCATAACAAACTATATGCTCTATCATCACCCCAGCACCCACTTCATAACACTCTCTGCATTCCTTCAGCATCACCCTATGGTATGTCACTTTTCTATGTCTGAATAGAGTTAACCCAGACCTGTAAAATAAATATTTTCTAAGTTCTATGCCTTGTGTTGTGTGCTGATGTAATAAAAGACCTTTGTGGAAGGAACATATGCAATTGGCAGACTTAGAGTTGCTATGGGAACCTTAACTCTGAATTGCCTGGTTTTATGAGATAAAATCTTAGTCTTATAGTTCATTTTCTTTAACAGTGCTGGAAAAATCATTTCTAAATTATCACTTCAATTCTTCCAAACTCTCACCTTTTTACTTATTTTTTGATATTACTGAAGTATTTGTAGGTTTCAAACCTTGGTTCAAATTCCCTTTGTCTACTTCTCTCCTTCTTTCCGTTTGAAACTCCCCAGACCATATTAAATAATTCCATATATATGTGGCTGTACTGTATGTGTAACATACACACTGTGCTTCTGTGGAAAATATAACAAAATATACCTGAATACTTAAAAATGTGGCCAATGCGTTATGTATAATCACAATTTCCATTCTGATATTTCAGAATTAGTTTTTGTCCCAAATCTGGATAAAGTTAAAATATCAATATTTTTTCCAGAACGCAAGCTTGAATCAAAACATTTTGGTTTGTTAAATTGATTAAAAACATTTCATTTCAGCTTGGTTTGATATAAATAGGCTTGGAAGAATTAGAGTTTTATCAGTTAATATTGATTTCACCTTACACACACAAATCAACGAAAGAATATTTCCATCAATAATAATCAAAACGTATAGATGGGCAAAGTAAGAAAATGCTGCTTGAGAACATATTAAGGTACAGCTACACTGCATATTCCTTATGGCAGCATGTAGCATACATACTCTGCACACCCCCTCTAGCACAGGTATAAATAGCAGCATAGATGGTGAGGCATTGTTTAAGAGAGTAAAGACACACCAGAACCCCTAGGGTATGTACCATACACAACACTCTTTATGCCCAAGAGGTACCTCCCCTGCCTACACTGCTATTTTTAGCAATAATGTCCCAGGGTCACCCAGCTGCTGGAGACTTTCCCTGCTTCAGTGAAAGACTCTGCAACAGGGAAAGGCTCCAGCAAGCTCCCCACTGCCAGAGCCCTTCCCTGCTGTCTCCCCCCACCAGAGCCCATCATTGCCACGTGTAGACTACACACTGTACTGTGGATGCAGCCTGCTTTTCACTGTGGCATGTAGCAACATGTACCTACACACCACTGTAAGTGGTGTGCAATCAGGGGCGGCTCCAGGCCCCAGCACGCCAAGCGCATGCTTGGGGCGGCATGCCGTGGGGGGCGCTCTGCCGGTCGCTGGGAGGGCAGCAGGCAGGGATCCGGTGGACCGGCAGAGCGCCCCCCGCGGCATGCCGCCATGCTTGGGGCGGCAAAATGTCTAGAGCTGTCCCTGTGTGCAATGTAGATGTACCTTTAGAGTTTGATTTCAATATATTTACTTTGTATAGTTTGATATATGATGTTGATAATTTGTGTATTAATGGTTACAAAGCTTTAACTTTTTGACCCTCAATGTCAACAGTTGTTAAGTAATTATTGTCTCACCCCTGCCCATAATTTCCCACAACTGTGAACATTTAACAATTGAAAAAATGCTTAAACTCCATCATTTTGCACAACTGTGAAAATTTAAATTGATAAAAAAATTTAAAATGATTAAAAATAAACACAGATATCCATTGTAATTACCAAAAACCAACCAACCAAACAAACAAAACCCTGAATCCTGCCAAGCCTAGATATAAATCAAGGCTTCATGCAAGTTTTAGTTCAAGTACCCCATGCCCTCATTCTCAACTGTATAGCTTGATTTATATTTATTCAAATCTTTAATTTTTACATTTCTTATTATGATGCATTCTTATTTACTAGATTTTTTTTTTGAATGCATGATTTGTGATAAGCTGCATTTGGATGGGAATTGGAATTAAATTAAAAATGCACAAAATCAGCATTAAAATTGCTCTTCTTAGTTAAATAAAATGACCTTGAAATACTGGATACATAAGAAAAAAAGTAAGTTTATATAAATATGTTTTGTATTTAAAACTAACTGATTTATTAAAGGAAAGAAGTATTATCTTTGGTTACTAAACTGAACTGATTATTTCTTATCACTATGTCCTTCCAGATTTTAGAACTAGTAGCTCTCATCCTCTGACATCTTGATTTTATTCATAGTTTGGAAGAGGATAACAAGTTTTCCTGCTTTTTCAACTCCCATTTGGTTTCTCATCTTTGAATGAACTTATACTTGAACTGAACTAGTTGAATAAACTGAGATGAAGAAAACACTCTCTCTGCACCTGCAGAAGAAACTACTGCCATCAAAATTGGTTTACATGGTGTTTAGACAATGACTTTTACTTTTACATGGTGCTTAGACAATGAAATGGTTTGCCTTTCTTTAAAACTTCAGCAGCAAACCTATATGGCTTTAACATCTCTTTTTATAATTTAATTTAAATTATTTTAATATATTATTGTAAGTTTGGGCCTTAATATAGAGTGTCATAAATTCAAATTTAATTGAAATAGGTTCATTTTTTAAAAGAAAAATGTATTTACTTTTAATTTTTAAAATCTAATTAAAAATAATAATTGTTTTTATTCATCCTGCTTTGTGGTCATTTGACTGTCATGGCACACCACTCCTCAACAAGGGAGACATTATGTGGTATTGTGGGTATGACCTGGGAAAACTAGAATTTTTTTTGACAATTCACAGCAGCGTCATGGGTAAAGTATAGAATTTTGCAGACTATGTATGGCTGGTGAGTCCCCCCTGAAATGCTGCAATTTTTCCAACAGTGTGGAGGTGGAAGAAGGCATCAGTGTAGCTCATAATGTGTGGCAGCATCAACAAATCTGGGCAGTTGTTTGGGGAACAAGGGATATTCAGCAGCTGGTTTTATGCAATGCACAGTAGCCAGCATGTCCAATGCCTAGAACACGTACTACAAGCTGCACTGAGCACAAGACCAACATGCATGGATGCCCACTTCCACTTCCCTGCTGATGGAAAAAAATCATAGCATTGGGCTAAATTTCATAATTTCTGTGCAGTCCATTAAATTGCAATTTGTACATGGCCCTAATTATATAGATGTAGACCAGCACAAAGCCCAGCAAAGGAGGCACCTGAACTACAATTCCCATCAGGCAAATGTTGAACTGACCCAAAACAAAATAATTTGATTTAGTTTGACACAGAAAAATGTACAGGCATTTGTTATGCCTTAAGGCAAAATGCATTTTCTCCTACCCACAAATCATTTCTGAGGCTTTCTTCACCCTCTCCAATTTTTTCAACTTCTTTTTTAAAATGCAGACAGCAGAACTGGACGTGGTATTCCAGGATTGGTCTCACTAATATCACATACAGAGGTAAAATCACCTCCTTACTCCTATCCTCTGTTTCTACATCCAAGGATCTCATTAGCCCTTGGAGCTCATCTTCAGTCGTTTGTCCACTATGCCCCTAAATGCTTTTCAGAGTCACTGCTTTCCAGGATACACTCCCTCAATCCCAGTTCCTCAGGTATGGCCTGCATTCCTTGCTTCTACATGTATGACCTTTTATCTGGCTGTATTAAAACACAGTTTATTTGTCTAGGCCCTGGTTACTGAGTGATCCAAGCGTGTTCTGTACGACTGCCCTGTCGTCATCCTTATTTACCACTCTACTAATCTTTGGGTCACTCTCAAATTTTATCAGCAATGCAGCTTGCACTGCCCACATTCTACCTGTTCTGGGAATAAATAGATGTCTTCTGTCTCCAGTACGGACTGTCCACCACTTTCACCCTAAACTGTCACCAAAAAACTCCAACCATCTAATTTGGTAACCTCTGAAAAAATAATTGTGTAGCACTGAGATAGTGCAATCTGCCGTATGAAAGATAAAGCAAATACAGTGTATGGTAAACTTATATTGTTTGTGTACTGAGCCAAGAGTTTCATTAGCATTTTAGTAAAGAGGAATTATTACCAAACTGTGCATGATCCTTGTAGAGAAGTACTAGTAACAGCGATCTAGGAGAGATGAGAGAGTATGCAATGCAGGCTTCCATTTCGCTGGGCTTTGAGCCTTGCTACATGACAGCAAGACCATGTGCAGCTGCAATCCTAAGCCACAAATAGCACAAAACATTTTTTCCTGTCTCAGTGCCCGCTATGCCATTCACGCTACCTATGTCCTGCTCTGGTCCCAGCTAGCTACTATCCCATCTACCCTCCTCCTTCCCCACATTTGTGCCAGATTTATTTTGAGCCCATTTATGTGAGCCATTAATCACAATATGGTTAGTCATTTCAAAATAAAAAGAAAGACTGGTCTGTGGACATGAGAAGTGATTTCCAGCTACTGAACAACTTGGCAAGAGATTTTTTCTCTTTGGTTGAAACTATTCAAGCTACAACAGGGATTTTTTTTTTTGGTCTCTATGTTTATGTAAAGAGGACATGTAAACATGTCCGAGGCTGTATGGGGGGTGGGATGGGAAACAGCCAGCTCTTGAGCAGTTGCTAAAAGATGACACTTTGTAAACTATGTTGATAACCCTCTGTGGGAGGGACAGTGAAAACTTAATTAGTACTGAAATATATCAGGAGAAGGCGTATTTTTAGAGCCCAGAAGGGAGCTCCAAGAATGGCAGCCTGGGGGTCTCCTTGTTTTCATCTTTTTCAGTAGGTGCACAAGACATGTATTCCTTATGAAGGAGAGTTTGGGGAGATTGTAGTGGAATGATGTGGCCTATTATTATAGCCTCTTGTGACTCGATCCTGGATGCCTTGAAGTCCATAGAAAAACTTGAATTGTCATTTCAGTAGGAGAAGGATCCGGGCCAGGCTTTCTGGGGTTTAAACTTAACCAGAGAGGAAAAGTAGTCTTATGGTTAAGGAAGTGAGCTGATACCCCATCGATATGGATTGTAGTCTAAGTTCTGTTACAGATTCTTTGGGCAAATAGCTTAATCTCTCCATGCTTCAGTTCCATCCCTTTAATAATAATGTTTTGTTACTTCCGCTCTTTGTCTGTCTTGTCTATTTAGGGTGGATTTTCTAACATGCTCAGTGACTGTCTCTGTTGTGTAATACACATTATAAAAGTCATCATAAAAATAGACAGTGAAAGCCATTTCCTGACAAGCGTATGGGGAAATATGGGTGCAACCCTCTCCCATTTATCTCACTCGGTAACACGTCACTCCTTGGAACCTCACCTATGGAGGCAGGGTGAAAAAGGGCAAAGAAAATGGTATTGAGCTAACAATCAGAGACAGCATAGCTCAATGGTGGAAAATAGTCAGCAAACTTGTGTATGGCATCCTGTCAAGATGTCTAAAAATAGCCCCACATCTCCTTCCCCATTTATAAATCATCGTTCCAAACAGAACGGTGACACTCGGCGACATCACAGTTGTATTCACAAGATGTGACAGTGATTTGCAAGGTAGAAATGAAGTAATTGATCTGGAGGGTCAGAGATGACCAGTGATGACTGGCTTAAACTGCTGCAAGGCAAACTGCGAATAAATGTCAAGATTTATGATCATCTTGCAATGTAAGGCTCCTACAACAGTGCAGTAGGGTAGTATAAGAGAACTCTTTCCAGGCCAAAGGAGGATTCCAGGATTCTGTGAGATCCTAACTCGCCTCTTGCTAGCATACAGCTCTGCCTTCATGAGGAGATGACATTGTGGAGCAGCATTGTGCAAAAATGGAAATTAGCATCCAGACTCAAGAGAATCAGCCTTTGGATTCATCCAGTGAAATGCCAGCTATCCCTCTGTGCGTGTTTGTGGGAAGGGTAACAGAATATAACAGATTACTGTTCTGACCTGGCTGTGCTTGGGAAGAGCCCTGAAAGTTCACTAGGTTCTAGCTTACTTCTGCACCTCTCAGAGATGAGATTTATCACAGGTTTAGTGATACAACAGTGAAACATACACAAACTCACAGAGAAGGTTGCATTTTTTTTGGCAAATCATAAATTCAGATTTTTCAGGGAACCCAAAACTTTTCACAAATTCAGCTTGCTCCCCCCCGCCCCCAAAATGTTTTTTTTTTAAAGTCAGTTTATGTCAACCATTTCAAAATGAAATACACTTCTACCTCGATATAACGCGACCCGATATAACACGAATTCGGATATAACGCGGTAAAGCAGTGCTCCAGGGGGGCGGGGCTGCGCACTCCGATGGATCAAAGCAAGTTTGATATAACAGGGTTTCACCTATAAGGCGGTAAGATTTTTTGGCTCCCGAGGACAGTGGTATGTCGAGGTAGAGGTGTATTTTGACTTTTCATATGGAAACAACATTTCATTTTGAAATTGTTATATTTATTTTAGAAACCAAAAAAAAAAAGGGATGGAAAATACCCAAATCCAAAATGAAGCAAAAAAGAAAAAAAAATTTGAATAAAGAAACACTCCAAACGCTAACTAAAGTTAAGCCCCTGCTCTCCTAAAAAAATGACGTTCTTTTAAGTTAGTTTAGTTTCCGATGTGTTTTGATCTGAAACCATATTTTTTCCAGTGTTTCTGTTTTGGTGATAAAAACCAGAAAAAATCAATTTTGGTTCAAAACAACCTCATTTTTCCCCAATATTTTTTGGGTTGGCGCCCCAAACTGAAAAATCAATTATTCGCTCAGTTGTACACTCACACACACTGATCCGCACCTACAGCAGCTCCAAGCCAGCGTTCCCAGCTCTTTTTGCAAAACCATGTCAATTTACCACACGAAGACCTCAGTTGTACTTGCCATTGCTCACTATCTCCCATTCATATGCCTGCTCAACTTGCAATGGAGCTGGGATTGTCCAATGCCCAGTCTCCACTGCAGTTCAGAACACATGTGAATAGAAGTAGGCAATGCATTGGGGGTCATCATCATTAACATAGGGATGGGGAACCCAGAATACCAATGCACAGTTCCATGGCGGGGAAGCTCTCACAGCCACATACATTAGAGCTCCCTTTTCTTTTTGAAGGTCTCCCTTGGGTCAGGTGACAGTGAGGTGTGTTAATAATAACCAAGCATTATCATCACACACTTACTGCTGATGGAAGAGTGCTACAAAAGCCATAAACCCTAGCTGGAGGGTGGGCTCCCTTTCACTAACCTAATCTTTATTCATCCAGGGCAAGGAGACTGGGCTGGGCTGATAAAAGCAACCAGCTTTACCAGAAATTGAAGTCAGAGCAGAAATGACATTTCACAGCCTGTAAAGTCCTTCCTCCGGGGGAACCTCATAGTGGCAATCCCTTTCCTGCCGCTCTCACTGGATCCAGAAGAGAAGAGGATGTGCTCAGAGATCAGGGCACATTAACACAGCCACAAGAAACCATATATCTCCTCTGCTTTTCCACCTCATAACAACTTGCTAATGCTGCTGCCTAGAGACATCTGCAGCCCCTGCCACAATCAGTAACATTTCACTAACATCACTGGGTGGGGGCTTAAACTCCCACTGTAACTATTCAACTCTTTCTGAGCATTTCCTTTGCCATCACATATGCCATCATATGTGAGCATGAGCTTTCACCAGCCCAGCCAAACAAATTCTTTCAGTGACATTATAGTCTCATAGTTTAATATCCCTGTTTGTCACCCTTAGAGTAATAATGCCCAGACAAGGAGCCAGGTAACAGTGGGAAGAAAGTTACTGCACAGTCCAGACTAATGCCAGAGGAGGTAGAACTTCCATTTCACTGCTCAGTGCCTCAGTCACAAGGAGATAGAGACATGCACACAGGGTGGTACCATGGACAATGTCCTACCACATGGAGATCTGGTAGGAAGGATGATTAGACAAACCGGCTACCACAGGAACATTTACAGGGTCACATGTACGCAGCAAAACAACAGTGTGCAGAGCAGATTACAGGGAGACAACAATAATTCATCTCTCGTGGGCACCAGGAACACTGCCACTGCTAACTGCCTCTGTCGCTAACCATATATTAACCCTGTTGAGAGACATTTTGAAAAGCATAAATGGCAGTTAGGCATCTCTACCTTTGAGAATCTCCCATTGTGGGCAGGCACAAGCCATGATTAGTGCTAACCGCACCATGAAGTGTTACAAGCTAAGTTAAAACAAGTAGTGCGGATAGCAATAATGTAATTGTTTGGGGAGGAGAATGAAAGAAAAATCAAACACAGGCCAGAGAAATTCCCTGAGAGACACAGATTTGTGTCTCCTAGCTGGAAAGTCCAACTGTTGACAGCAGTCTATGATTTTAAGGATAGACACTGGATGAAAACTGACAAAGCAATACAAATCTATTATGATTTTAATTTGTGCTGCACTTCTACAGCAGCTCCCCCCTTTTATTCTTAACATTGTCCAGATTTAGGGCTCAGCCTCCATCTGTCTGCATCAAGGGGATAATTTGATTATATCAGATGTCTCATAGAGACCCTTTAGATCTCTTTACTCTTTGGTGATGAGATTTGAACTCAGTTGTATGTTTTCACCCAAGTTTATTTGCATGTTTGCTCTACTTCTGACCCTCTCTTCCCCCTCCCTTGTTTTCCACATTGAATTCAGCCAGGGCATGTCTACACTACAGTTAGACACCCCTGGCTGGCCCGTGCCAGCTGACTCAGGCTCTTGGGGCTCGGGCTAAGGGCCTGTTTAATTGGAGTGTAGACATTGGGGCTGCAACCCAAGGTCTGGGACCCTTCCATCTTGCACAGTCCTAGAATTTGGCCCCCAGCCCATGTCTGAACATCTAAACTGCAATTAAACAGCCTCTTAGCCTGAGTCCTGCAAACCGAGTCAACTGGCAGAGGCCAGCCAGGGGTTTTTAATTGCAGTGCGGATATTCCCTTAAAGCCCAAATCTAATGTCCATTGAAGTCAAAGGGAGTCATTCCATTGATGGCAATTGGAATTGGATCAGCCTCACAATCACTATGAACCAGACATTGATACCTTTACTCACATTAAGAAGTATCTTATTATCCAAACCAATGGGCCTACTTGCATGGAAAGGTACTGCTCCTTGTGAGTAAGGGATCATTAATGAGGCCTAAGAGATAGCTTGAAGACTAAAGCAATCAGAAACTGTAGCTGTAAGGAGAACTTTAGATTAACATTTGTCCTTCTCAAATAATAGCATTCTTAGTAGATGACAAACCACTGAACTCTTGAACGTGGAACCTTAACATTGCACCTTTGTGCCCATACATTTATCACAATACAGCCTTTGACTACGTGATCGCATATTCTATTCTATTAGAGAAAAAGTATCATACAAGTCTTTAAAAACTTAAGATACACATGTAATGCCTGGGTGGGTTTTTTTCCCCATTCTTCTTAGTGAACTTACACTAATTTCATTGTCATAATGGTTCAGCATTTGTGTATTAAATATGCTTTGTATATAGGTTCTCTTCCCTCTATGATCTGTATTTAAATAATTTTGTCAACGTCCATGCATTTGTATATTCATACACTGCTTTGTACATTTGGCTGAATATTTGTGTTTACTCCTGGAGACATAAGCACCTCTGAACAGTAATTTATTACCGAAGTATCTCTCAGGTTGCTTTTCAGAAAAATAGAGGCAAAGAAGAATTCTGGAAGAATTCAGAGCAAATTCCACTTTCAGATTTTAGGGACATTATCTAGTCTGTTTTCATTGTAAGTAGTATAAGGAATTAAAAGTAAATTAATTGAAATTTTTGAAATTCTTCCAATTTTCATAGTCTAAAGTGATATTGGTAATAAATAAAATAAATCATTTTTAAAATATACCAATACTTAGATTTCCAGACTTTGTAAAGGAACCAGAAGCCCACAGAAAATATTTTGTTTAAAAGATTAATTACATCTACTTTTGCCATGTATTTTCCTGCTGGATTGTGTGTCTTGCTAGAGGAAGGAAGTATGTCTTTACTGATTTTGATGAGGCATGTAATTCCCTTGCTCTGTGAGTCCAATTTCTTCAGTTCTATTTGATCAGAATGAAGCAGCTATGGAAGACTTAGAACTGATTGAAAACTCATGTCTTCCCACAATTTAGTGGAATCATTCCTAGATGCTTATAATGTGAAAGTGGCTTCAGGGTTTTTTTAACAGTTGGAGATTTGATGCTAATGTGTAAATCAGGGGTTCCCCAATGCGGTGCCTGTGGGCGCCATGGCGTCTAAGTGCGCCCGAGTACTGGCCAGTGGACAAGCATCCGCCGAAATGCCGCTGACAAGCTACGTCATCCAGAGGCGTCATCGCCGAAATGCCACCAATTTTCGGTGGTATTTCGGTGGCGATGCCTATTGACGTTGCTGCTTGTCGGCAGAATTTTGGCGGATGCTCAGCCGCTGCCACGGTCCTCCATGGCTCGTCGTCTGGTGCCCGCCAGATGAAAAAGGTTGGGGACACTGGTGTAACTGTTTACTCTTTCTGTTTTGGGGTTCCAAATAACTATGGTCCACTTTGGTATGAACAATGGTGTACAGAATGTCTTTTTCTCATTCTTATGTTCATTTTTGCTCAAAATGTGATCGTCTATAGTATTCTAAATACTCATAGAATCATAGAATCATAGAATATCAGGGTTGGAAGGGACCTCAGGAGGTCATCTAGTCCAATCCCCTGCTCAAAGCAGGACCAATCCCCAACTATATCATCCCAGCGAGGGCTTTGTCAAGCCTGACCTTAAAAACCTCTAAGGAAGGAGATTCCACCACCTCTCTAGGTAACGTAACCCATTCCAGAATGCTTTGTCTCATTCTAGATCCACCGAACCCTGGTTCTGCAATCCTTACTCATGTGAGAAGTCATTATGGACTAGATCCTGCCACAATTCTCATACTGAGCAGTACCTTACTCCAAGTAAGCAGTACCTTACTGAGCTGTCCCTTTGAATTCATTCACATGTATAAGGACTGATAGATTTACCAATTCTGTTACAGGATTTGAATGTAAAAGTTACAGTGGGCCACGATCCTCAGCTGATGGAAATCAGCAATGCTTCATTGAAGCCAGTCACTGATTTACACCAGCTGAGGATCTGGCCTGGTATATTTAAGAGCCCATTTTCTGTGTGAAGGAATGCCTGATGCAGGAAGCACCATCCACCCTTCTATTTTGAGGCTCCAGATTTGATTTTAAATATCAAAGTCAAAACACCCATTCTGGTTTGCTATCTACAATGAATAGAATTGACTTGTATAAATAACCCCATTTGCTTCCCCTTCTCTTAACCTCTATCTGTTGTTACACTATGAGCTACAAGGGCAGAGACTGTCCCTTCTTGAAAGGATGGGAAATGCCTAGTGCAGGGGTCGGCAACCCCCGGCACACGGCCCATCAGGCAAATCCACTAGCGGGCCGGGCCGGCCTGTCCACCTGCAGTGTCCGCAGGCCCAGCCGATCATAGCTCCCACTGGCTGCAGCTCACTGCCCCAGGCCAGCAGGGGCTGTGGAAAGTGGCATGAGCCAAGGGACATGCTGGCTGCCACTTCATGCAGCCCCCACTCTCCTGGAACGGCAAACTGCGGTCAGCGGGAGCCGCGACCGGCCGAACCTGCAGATGCCGCAGGCAAACAAACCATCCCGGCCCGCCAGCGGATCTCCCTGATGGCCCGCACGCCAAAGGCTGCCAATCCCTGGCCTAGTGCATTGTGGGCACTATCATAAACCAATAATGAATATGTAGAATTACAATACTGTATGGAAGATGCTATTAATACCTTTTTTATTAAGTATAAAAGATGTGTCTCTGCATTGTGCCTGCCAAAATCTGATCTGTCAATATAAAAATATTGCCACTTAAACAAGAGAAACAAAATAGAAAAAAAGGAAGTTACTTATAGTTTATAGTTAGACACAGAAAGTCTTCGTAATACCATAAACTGAAGGTAAACAAGCATGCAGAACATGTGAAACATGATTTCCTCTTTTAGCACCTTGTTGGGTTTTATATTGTATTTTTGACTAAAATGCTATACATTTTTGTTTGGAATTTTTCAGTTGCAGTTTCTCACTTTGCTTGTACTTTTTCCTCTAGCAAAAGTTGTCATTCTTCTCATGGGGTGACTCAGAAGATCACAAGCATCGACATCTATAGCTATATATGGAATCCCTTCAGTGAAAGCAGAATTTAAAAAAAAATTGAGTGCTTGAGTTTTCTATATTTCTACAGTATCTCCTGAAGCTTCCCAGTACACAGGGAGAGGGACACACTGCTACAGCCCCTTCAGGCTAAGATTTTCAGGAGAGCCAAAGGGAGTTTCATTCCCAAATCCCATTGAACATCTTTGGGAGTTGGGTGCACAACTCCCATAGGCCTTTTTGAAATATCTTAACCGTAAGGGGTAAAGCATTCTTTCCCTGTGCACTAGGCCAGTTCTGCTAGCTGGTGTCTAGTAGGTGGAGCCATTGTTCCAGCTAGTCTCTATTTTTCTTCACTTTTCTTTTTGGGTTACTGTAGGAAAGCAAGTTTGTAAATGGGGAGCAGTCTGTGAACTTTCCTGAGTGCAAGGACAGCAATTCTATTTAGCTGTATGCAGGCTGAGCAAGGAGAGGGAGACTCCTTACTTTTTCCCCTGTCACTGTGTGCCTGTTTAAGGACTAAGCAGAATCTAGCCTTTGAGGTTATGATGCCTTTGATGAATTATGTAATGTTAGGTAATGTCTATTATTTAGTGCAAGTGTAATGACATTGTGTTAGTAATGGACTTAAGGGAAATATTTCAGGAGGAGTAAATACAGAGTGAATGATGGTGACATTTACACAATAAACCAGAGTGGGAAAAACACTGAGGCCATTTTAGTCAGGTACTGGTTCATTTAGAGAAGCTTCACCATCCATTTTACCAAAGTTGTTTGTGTGTGCGCGCAACGTGTGTGGCTTGTGTAAGTTGCACTGCATTGCACTACCCCCTCATTTGCATGTGGACCATTGATGTAGGGCCAAATCTATCTTGCCTTACTCATCTAGGTAGTCCTAGTGCAGTAATGTGAGTAAGATTTAACTTTACTGGCTGGATGAATCTTGCTGGGAACCGCCATGCAAGCGAGGGCTTACAAAAAACGCACCATTGAGAGATTTTTAAAAGATGAAGCTGTTTTAGGCCCTGAGCCTGCAAACATGCTTAACTTTACTCACATGAGCAGTCCTATTGAAGTCCATGGGACTACTCATGTAAATAAAAGTTAAGCACAGATAAGTTGTGCAGATTTGGGACCTTAGTATCCAGACAGTGATGAAATCATTTTAATATCACAAATTCAGAACTTTAAAATGAATTCAATGCTACATGTTAGAGAAAAATCAGGTTAGTGTGAAGAAGGAAAAATAAACCTCAGGCTGGCCTGTGCAGCTATTTATTTATAAATAAGCCAAACAACTATTTATATAATAGTGCATCATCTTCACTGCCTTGCACCAGGAGCCCCAGTCACAGGTGTAGGGTGGCCTCTTTACATTGCTCTAGCAGTGCAGATGGGGCTGTAAACTAGCCATCTCCAGCCCTGGGGAATATACATGTATAGCGGGGATTCCCTGGGCACTGCAGGGCTGGCATAATAGCTCTATGCTCATAGACACAGACACACACCACACACAGCACCAGACACAGGGACCAAGTCAAAGGCATGGTTGGGGGAGGTGAGGATGTGTGCGTGAAGCCCAGCTGGAATCTGGCTATTCTCAGCAGTGGAACTGCTCCTTAGGGATCACTGCAGCTGAGGGTAATTTAGAGAAGCCCAGAGAGGTTCTGTAGGAGATATTGTTGCAGAGGGCATGGCCTCCTAACACTGGGGTGGAGCTGAAAGATCTACAAGTTATCCCAGTCTCAACCTTGGGACATCTTTGCCAAGTCCCTATTTCCTTCATCCTTGGCAGCATGGCTCTGTTACAAGCCATGCCATCACTGGTGAGCTGGCTGTGGCTGTGGCCTATCCAGAATGTTCTAACTGTCAGGTTCACCTTCAATTTCCAGCAGATAATGTCTGGATCAATGCACACAGCTAGACTACACACTAGAGTTGATCTTCAATTTAGGGACCAAGTCCTTACAGTTTCAAGCTCCCTCAGTTCTGCAGTCCGTTGGACTCCATTTTGGCCCTAACACTCCCACAGATGATCTTGATTTTCAGATTATCTCCCATGACATCTATGAATCTACTGGAGCTACAAAACTGTCCAACTTTAGGTCAAACTTGTAACAGTGTTCTTGGCAACTGGCCATGGACTATGGACGTGGAGAGAGAAGGGAGAGGGGGGAAGAAGTGTTGATTAAATTTAAAAATTCTGTTAACCTGTGGGAAGGGATGGAGGAAACTAGACTCAACCTTAGAACAGTGCTCAGATACTATATAACATGGACAAGCATGGTGTAAGATTAGATAGATAGATAGATAGATAGATAGATAGATAGATAGATAGATCACCTCCAAAAGGAAATAGGAGCGATGGATACTTCCCTGATTTACTTGGGGCATGTTCTCCCCAGCTCTAGCTGAAATCAGATGGACACCAGTCCCAGGGTTGGTCTCAAGGAGGAGTATCTATCACCCAGGGGCACAGTGCTATGTAGATTCCACTCCTCCTTCCCTACATTGAACAGTAACATATAGCCAATATTTGTGCTCATTTGTTCTCTTCTATGCTATAGAGCAAGGGGAATGATATGACCCTACAAATAAAGGGAATATTTTCAACCACCACTGAAATGCTGCCACCACTAGGGAAGAAGTTTGAACAGTGATAGAAACTTTATATCACAACACAAACATACACAGGGCACATCATCTTGGGGAGGGGACACACCACACAGAGACTGTCGCTGAAATTATATCACATACACACACACCATTATCCCAGGAGGAAGGGTTACACACAGCACAGAAGGTGTAAACAGAAATTATTTCACACACACACATACACCACACACATACACTGAGGACATTGTCCTGGCAAGATAACACACAGTATTGAGTGTGCTTGTATAAAGCAGTGGTTTTCAATCTTTTTTCATCTGCAGACCCATAACAAATTTCAAACAGAGGTGCGGACCCCTTTGGAAATTCAACCTGTGGTCCGTGGACCCCTACCATAGAAATCTTAGACTGAAAACTGACTGAACAGAATTCAGCTATAAACATTGCACGTGCTCAGAATGGCATTTGACTCAGTGTGAGAAAAGGCTTCAGGATGAAAACCACTCTTATAAAGGGTTCAGCAAATCTTCCTCTGTACACATCCACAACAGTGTTTTTACATGTGTGAAATATTTCCCATTGAAGAAAAAGAGTTGTCATGACTAAATTGGGCGCACATCATTTAAAATTGTGGGCTTTATTGCAGAGTACTAGACCAAGAAAAAAAAAAGAACTACTTAAAGAGGAGAATCGATAATAACTTCTGATTTGAAGTCCTTCATATGCAAAGATGCCTCCTTGAAACTAGAACACCGTGGTTAGTATCCTGTCTGAATGCTACATTCTTGCCGCTGGGAGACTATGTGCAACAAAAAAAGAAAAAGGAAAATATACCCCTTATACTTCCAAACAAACCAATGTGGCAGCGGCAATGCAATTGCTAGGAAACCCATGTGCATGTTCATGATGATTGGCTTTCATCAATCAGTGGCAGGGCTGAATTTTAGTAAAATAGCTATCTAATTTTTTGATCACTTTGCAAAATTAAGTTATGTAAATGCTGGTTATTTGCGGCATAACCTTTCTGAAAAAACCTCAGCTGATATCAGGTAATTATTTGTCAAGCAAATGTAATACTTTCTGCCCCATGCCAAGTCATTTTCATGGAATCCGCATGGTGTAATGTGGATCAGAAATACCTTTGCCACCCGTCACTGCTGAAAATCACTAGAGCTGGATCCATCTGCCCATGTTTACCTAGCAACCAAAGTCGCGTTGCTAATGTGAAGGTCGCCCCATATGAACCCATCAATCAGCGAGCTGGCGTTTTCAGCCCCATACTAATTTTGCTGCTAAGTTCAAGAGAACAGTTTTAACCCTTTATTGTTTTTAGGTGGCTACTTACATCGGTGATTTGGGAAAGGAAATTCCAAAGTTATAGCAAAAATTACCTTCCCCAAATGGAACATAAAAGTAGTAGATATAGTGTATGTTCATACATATGTATGAGAAACATATGTATGTGATCTTAGACTGTATTCAGAGTTGTCATTTTCCTACTGAATACTTCACAATACAGTGTATCTAATTGAACTCTGTGTGCAGTATTTATGTTTCGAGTACACCAGCTGCATAATCCTGTACATTATTCACTCTGTGCTGAATGTTAAGCATGTTAGGAATATAAATATGGTTTTGTTTGTTTGTTTTTAAAGTCAAGACATTTCCATAATGCTATGATATGCTTAATATAAGGTAATTTAGATTTACTAACAACTTTAAATGATTTCTACATTAGTGTATTCCTAATGTGATTTGGCTGGAGATATATGCCAGGACTATAAATTGGTCAGCTGTCCAGTTATACTTTTAGGTAACACTATTACTATATGCCCTTTCACTTCATAGGGACCCATTTCTTCAATCTTTGTGACTAATGAGGGTCAAACTATTTGTGGTATGCACAATTAATTTGTCAAATGTAGTCTTTTTTCCTGTTCCTAAATTTTCTGCAAAGAAATCATGATTACCACTAATGTATTTGTTATTAGAAATTGCTCAACTACTGTTTTATACTAACATATTTCAGTTTATAAACTGATTGCTGTAAGTACTGACTCAATTATTTGATAGTCACAATCCAAAAATTGAGTTTGTTTGTTGGGACACAGAGGTCAGTTGGTATGTTTCTGTTCCCTGATTAGATGAGTGTAATGCTTAGAATAAGATTCCCGGTACAAATGTTTGTGATCACAAGTTTGAAATTTACTTTCTGTGAATATTCTGCAATATTCTCTTAAAATCTGTGATTTCATCAAGCATTGCTGCAAGTACAAACTATTAACTTAGAGTATTCACAGGAAGGAAAACAGCAAAGTGATACAAACCCAGTCAATGTAAACTGGTTTACAATTTTAAACAAATGTTGATAAGCAATTTTTGGCAGTATTCACCTTGCTGTATTTACCACTAACATCTGAAATAATTTCCTTGTGTGCTTGTAGTTCTCTTTATAACCAAGAACTTAGAAGCTGAATTCACTCCAGTAGCACTCTATCGCAGTCAACAGTTACAACGGGGTTGATTTTGGCTTGTTCAGTGTTTTGTTGCTTCAATAAAATCTAGTGACAAGTCATTAGAATGACTGTGATGAGACAGTGGTAGCAGCAGCATTCTGCGGTGACAGAGATGACAGTATAAGGTGCTAATATATCTCAGTGATTAATATGGTATAAGAACCTAGATGGATTAGACTGAATTAGAAATGTATATGCTGACTTTAAATAAAGTAAAAAAAACCTCTTCTGTTTTTGTTGCCAAGCTATTTCAACCCACTGTCTGGCTTTCTTGCAGTAAGGATCTTTCAAGCGAAGGCACAAGATCACCATCTCAAGCCTTACAGTGCAGCTCGAACAGCCTTCTAACATGACCTTTTTCTACGCACTGCCTGCTCATATTTGGGGCCACAACACCGGAAACACCCTGAGGTCAAAAGGGCCAACAGCTCTGAGTGTGTTGCATTACCACTGAGGAGCTCAGATATAATGAAGTAATTCCTCCTAGCTCAGAGGCTGAAATTGTCACTCCCACAGCATTCCCAAGGGTGCCAGTCCAATCTGAGGAAGCTGTGGGGTTGCTCTTCTACTCTGGTCTCCAGCAGGGAAGCACAGTATTCTGGCAGCACAGTGTTCCAGTGGACAGGTCACTATACTAGAAGTCAGAAGACCTGAATTCTCCTTCTAGTTCTCCTACTGTCTCATTCTCTGATCATAACTACACCATTTCCCCACTATGGCCTTGTCTATATTACAAGTTTCACCATTTTAGACAAGATTTTTTTTTAAATCAATTTAATTCAGCCAGTGCCACCCTTGTGTGGCCTGTCTGAAACTGATAGAAACTGGCTTACATGGATTTAGGTAAAGCAGGTAAGGAAAACATGCTAAACTGACACAAGCCAAATTCAAAATTAATTTAAGAGTGCTCACCCAAGGGTTCACACCAGTTTAATTCAAGCAATTTAAAAACCAATTTTAGTTAAACTGGTAAAACTCTCAGACAAGGCACCTGTGCCTCCGTTTCTCCATTTGTAAGAGGATTTGTAAAGCTCTTGGAGATCTATGGATAAGAAGTGCTGAGTATTATTATCCTCAGGGCCAACAAGCTTCCTGTTCTGTGCAGACTTTACACTGTTCTTTGTCCTGCTAAAGAGCAATTCCTGTTATGGGCAATATTTTTCCATTGTTCAACAAAATCATATATCAGCCCCCAACAAGGGCAGCTGCGTATATGCATGGTTTCAACAGCCTCCTTGCATCATTAAACACACTTAAGTTTTTCATGATTTTTATGGCACTTTTAATTTTACAACCTGTTTGGCAAACACTTTTGGGTAACAGACATGCGCACAGAAATCAGGCTTGCATGCAGAACAATTCACTATATAGAAACAGGGTAAATCTGTAAGCTGCTCGGGACAGGGGCTGTCTTTTTGTTCTGTTTGTACAGCACCTAGCACAACGGGGTCCTGGTCCATGACTGGGGCTCCTAGGCACTAGGGCAGGGGTTGGCAACCTTTCAAAGTGGTGTGCCGAGTCTTCATTTATTCACTCTAATTTAAGGTTTCGTGTACCGGTAATATTTTAGAAGGTCTCTTTCTATAAGTCTATAATATATAACTAATCTATTGCTGTATGTAAAATAAATAAGGTTTTTAAAATGTTTAAGAAGCTTCATTTAAAATTAAATTAAAATGCAGAGCCCTCCGGACCGGTGGCCAGGACCCTGGCAGTGTGAGTGCCACTGAAAATCAGCTCGTGTGCTGCCTTCGGCATGCATGCCATAGGCTGCCTACCCCTGCACTAGGGCAATACAAACCATACCTTGGCAGGGTTGGCTCTGGAGCCCAACAACAGAACAGCAAGCAGTACTGGAGGTCAGGATTGAGGCAGTGATGTGCTGCCAATACTTTAACAAGGGGCTGCCACAAAAGCTAGTCTCCCTCCCCACCCCCCAACTAAGAAGGAAAGCACCAGCCTTTTGGCAAATACTTTTCTACTAAGTTGTCCAATACTGGCAATGTTTATCATTCTCCTTGCAATGCATATTGCCGGCATAGCACAATGTGTAGAGTCTGTACTGTGGGGGTGAAAGGTGGGTTACAGCAATAGCAGGTCCAGGGGATCCTCTCCTATGAAGAGTTTTTTAAAATCTTTGCCACTTGGTGCACTGAGGTGCATCCCAGAAGCAACATTATATTTATACACATATGTGGCTGTTTCGGAGTTCCAGAGATAAAGGTGATGTGTGGTAAGAGTGTTTCAGCAGTTTCCAGAGAGGTGTGAGTTCATCAGAGGATGGGAAATCAACTCAACCTTCTTTTGGTTGAGTGGCAGAATTTTAACTTGGGGTTTCTGGAGGCCCTTGAGAGCCCCCTTCCAGTGCATTAATGGACTGAGGGGAATTGGCAGAGCAGTGAGGGGAGCCAAGCACTGGAATCGCTAGGGGTGTTTCAGGTCAAGGTTAAGGAGCATCATCAGATTTTTGGCATGGGGAGAAAGAGGAGACATTTAGAAGTGAATTAGTTAAAAAAGTTATTTGCCACGAAAATCTGCCAGTCTTCCATAGAGGATTAGGCCCAACTGCGCAAGGGAGCTCAGGCTCACACATTCACATTCACATTCACACGGTATCGCTAAGGTCTTGGAGTTAATTATAGCTCTGAAATCTGACAGAGAAAAATTAGAGGGGAGAGGGACAGCTGCAGGATCCTGGGGTGAAGGGTCTGATTTCCAGTGTACTCTGCAGCCCACCAAAGATCCACACTTTGTAAAAATAAAGTTCAGACGTTTCTCGTCCCTGCCTGCTGCTTTTCCATTGCATCATGTGAGCTGTGAGCCACTTGTCTTCACACCGCCCAGCCCAGCTGATGCCAGGCAGGGAAGGTTTGCTTCAATGAGAAATATAAATAAATCATGATTTCTGGGACCTCTTACTAATACCCTCTTTTCTTTCTCATTTCTTCCCAGGAAGAAGTTTGGAGGCCAAGAGTTAAAGTTTCTCTCTTCCTAGACATGACGGCAAATCTCTTTCAGGCCTGGAGTTGGAATAAGACCAGCAGGTTTTAAGCGAGTTCCAAACACAAAACTCATAATGCATCATTTGGTCCTGCTGGCCATTTGATTAGGATGGGTGAACTGAGCTGGACAGGGCTCCCACTTTTGACAGTAGGAGTGGATGACATTTGCACTGCAGCTGCCTGACTGTGCAGGATCTGGGACTTCAGCGTGTGTCACTGCCCATCCTCCCATCCACCTGTAGCTCCCTATGTCTAAACAAGGGACCAGGGACAAATATGAATAAAACGGAGCAATCTTTTAAGTAAGAGCCAGGTTCTGGAGCCCACCTGAGGAGGTCACAGCATGAGTCAGGGGTGTCAGTGCAAAGATCACAGAAAGCTGGGGCCACTGTGCAGGCTGCTTCTTCTGGGTTGGGTTAGGGCAGACTGAAGACTGTTCCAACTTCCACAGACTGCCAATACTCCCATCGACCAAACCACAGCCAGGAATTGGTGTTGGGCCCCCATTTCTAACTCTATGCCACTGGAGGATGCCTGGTGCAGTGGGGCAATCCTTCTGGGTCTGGATTTGCTGGCTCTACAGCCAAAATCTGCTGGCTCTGTGACTGAAAGGGGACGCGCTGCATCAAGGAATCTAGCCCAGGTCTCTAGGCACAAACGAACAGTGGAAGTAACAAGATGTTACTTTGAGGCAAGACAGGACGTGAATCTATAGCGCACCAATCTGCTTGACAGTAACTTCCCATGTGCACGCTGCTAAAACACACTAAAAGTCCCAGTATGCCAAACCACACTCAGGACTTTCAATTCACTCTTGCAGTGTCCACATGGGATGTACTATGCAGCAAGCTGGTGCATTACAGAGTCACACCTGAGCTTGCCACACAGTAACTTTCCACGTAGACAAGCCCACAGAGAGAGTGTGACATAATGGGAATAATTGAGATCTGGTGGCATGATTCTCATCAATGAAATGTCAGCATAGAGGGATGCAAGCATTCCAGGAAAGAGAGAAAGAGAAGAAGTGGTAAAGGGGACAAGAGGATAGCATCTTCTAAAGTTAAAAATGTTTAAAATTAGTAGGCCTGGATACCCTACTCTGAAGAATTTAAGCACAGACGGTTGCTCTTGCTCTCAAGAGTTTAGGCAGAGTTGGTTGAGGCATGCTGGATCGTTGATTTTAATTTTTAGTACATCCTGGAATGCTGAGAAAGTTCTAGAGGACTAGAAAAATATTAAGTCTTTAAAAAGAGCAAATGTGATTTCCTGTGTAATTCGAGACTGGTTACCCTGACATCAATGTTAGGCAAAATCAAGGGAAGGCTGGCTGGTTATGAGGTGGAAAAATCTGCAAAACTATTATGATCTTATTTAAGTTGTGAATATCATGAAACATTTGTTCCTTTAGTTTCTCCATAGTTCATCATGGTTTTAAAAGGGAAATTAATTTAAAACATATTTACTAACTAAACGTCAGCCTGTGTTCAGCAAGCCAATGATAAAGATTCTTGTTTAAAGTAATTCATGCCCTGCACAGGAATACCTCCCTTTCCCACCCAGAAAAGAACCCACAAAAAACCTCTGCAGCAATCCAGAACACAAGTTCTTCCAGAGACCATTAGAACTCAAGAATACTGCAAAAGATAGACGTTCTTTTCTAAATCTTGAATATATTTTTGTAATTGTTCTAAATTTGGCTAAATTAATTCTCCTTTCCCTATTCACATCCACAGGTATTCAGGAGTAGAACTGCATTAAATTTTTCATGCAAAACATTTTTGTTCATAGATTCTAGATTCTAAGGCCTGAAGGGATCATTGTCACCACGTAGTCTAACCTCCTGTATAACACAGGCCATAGAATTTCCCTAAAATAATTCCTAGACCAGATCATTTAGAAAAAACATCCAGCCTTGATTTAAAGATTGTCAGTAATGAAGAATCCATCACCAACCTTAGTAAGTTGCTGTAATTATTAATTACTCTCACTTAAAAATGTATATCTTATTTCCAGTCCGAATTTGTCTAGCTTCAACTTCGAGCCACTAGATTTTGTTATACCTTTGTCTGCTAGATTGACGAGCCTATTATTAAAAATCTGTTTGTCATGTAGGTACCTGAAGAATATAGATACAGGTAACCAAAATAATAAGTGAATTTGAGTTGAATTCACCAAATTATTTTGGTTGGAAAAAAAGCAGGAAAAAAATCCAAATGTTTCATTTTAACATTTTTGTTTGACTGAAACATTTTTTAAAAAAAAAACTTTGCCAAGAAGGCCAACAGCATATTGGGCTGTATTAGTAGGAGCATTGTCAGCAGGTCGAGGGAAGTGATTATTCCCCTCTATTCGGCACTGGTGAGGCCACACCTGGAGTATTGCGTCCCCCCACTACAGAAAGGATGTGGATAAATTGGAGACAGTCCAGTGGAGGGCAATGAAAATGATTAGGGGGCTGGGGCACATGATTTATGAGGAGAGGCTGAGGGAAGTGGGCTTATTTAGTCTGCAGAAGAGAAGAGGGACGGGGGATTTGATAGCAGCCTTCAGCTGCCTGAAGGAGGGTTCCAAAGGGGATAGAGATCGGCTGTTCTCAGTGGTGGCAGATGACAGAAAAAGAAGCAATGGTCTCAAGTTGCAGTGGGGGAGGTGTAGGTTGGATATTAGGAAACATTATTTCACTAGGAGGGTGGTGAAGCACTGGAATGGGTTACCAAGGGAGGTGGTGGAATCTTCATCCTTAGAGGTTTTCAAGGCTCAGCTTGACAAAGCCTTGGCTGGGATGATTTAGTTGGTTGGTCCTGCTTTGAGCAGGGGGTTGGACTAGATGACCTCCTGAGGTCTCTTCCAACCCTAATATTCTATGATTCTATGATCACCTGCACCAATGGGAGGGGCTCTCCTATCACTGTTGTTAATCCAACTCCTCAGGAGGTGGTAGTTAGGTCAAGGGAAGAATTCTTCCATCAACCTAGTGCTGTCTATACCGGGGGTTAGCTATGTCACTCAGGGATGTGAAAAATCCACAAGCTTTAGAGGGAATGAACAGAACAGGGCTATTATCAAATGATTCATCCCCAGCAGCCAGTCCCAGTTTGTCAGTCAGAGACACAGGGACATGGGGCTGTGTCTCTGACCATCTTGGCTAATAGCCATTGATGGACCTATCCTCATTATATGTATCTAATTATTTTTTAAACCCATTTATACTTTTAACCTTCACAACATCCCCTGGCAGATTGACTGTGCACTGTGTGAAGAAATACTTCATTTTGTTTGTTTTAAACCTGCTGCCTATTAATTTCATTTGGTGACCCCTAGTTCTTGTGTTCTGAGAAGGAATAAATAACACTTCCTTATCTACTTTCTCCACACCGGTCATGATTTTATAGACCCCTATAATATCCTTCATTGTTTGTCTCTTTTCCAAGCTGAAAAGTCCCAGTCTTTTTAATTTCTCTTCGTATGGAAGCTGTTCCATGCTCTTAATCATTTTGTTGTCTTTCTCTGTACCTTTTTTAATTCTAATATATCTTTTTTGAGATGGGACAACCAGAACTGCACACAGTATTCAAGGTGTGGGTGTACTGTGGATTTACACAGTGCATTATGATATCTTCTGTCTTACTATCTATTCCTTCCATAATGGTTCTTAACATTGTTATCGTTTTTGACTGCATCTTCACCTTGAATGGATGTCCTCAGAGAACTACCCATAATGACTCCAAGGTCTCCTTCTTGAGTGGTAACAGATAACTTCTATATATATAGTTGGGATTATGCTTTTCAGTGTGCATTTCTTTGCACTGATTAACACTGAATTTCATCAGCCATTTTGTTGCCCAATCACCCAGTTTAGTTAGATCCCTTCGTAAGGCTTTGCAGTCTGCTTTGTACTTAACTATCTTATGTAATTTTGTATAGTGTGCAATATTTGCCACCTCACTCTTTACCCCTTTTTCTAGATCATTTATGAATATGTTGAATAGGACTGGTCCCAGTACAGTGCCCTGGGAGACACCACTATTTACCTCTCTCCATTCTGAAAACGGACCATTTATTCCTACCCTTTGTTTCCTGTCTTTTAACCAGCTACTGATCCATGTGAGGACCTTCCCCTTATCCCATGACTGCTTAGTTTTTATGTTCTTAAAGCAGATAATCACTATGCTCTCAAATGAACTCACACAGAAAAATGATAAAAGACAAAAACAGCCTGTCACCCATGGGTGAACACTTTTCACAAAGTGCTCAATCCCTATCTGACCTCTCAATCCTCATTTTCAAAGAAATACCTTCTAAAGAGAAGCCTGGGAGCTTAAATTCATAACTTCCTAGACACTAAAAATCATGGACTTTAAGACAGCGGGTTTATGGTTTATGACAACAATTTGTAATCTACTTAACCTCCTTTTTGTCCTATGACTGCAAAAGTGTTAACTGGTCACTTTACCTTGAATGGTCTCTTCACTATATGTTAACTACTTAGGCTAAACAATCTGTTCCACTTTGTATTTAGCTGTGACACTGTGAGTACCTTTCCCAGACCTGAAGAAGAGCTCTGTGTAGCTCAAAAGCTTGTCTCGCTCACCAACAGAAGTGGGTCCAATAAAAGCTATTACCTCACCCACCTTGTGTCTCTAATATCCTGGGACCAACACGGCTACAACAGCAGTGGTTTGTTTTGACATTTCTGATTTTTGTATGCTTTTTTTCCATTTAGACTGAAACAATTTGCTGAAATCAACATGAATTCATGAAATGTGTTGGTCAAGCCAAATCTGTATTTTTTGGCAAAAAAAAGTTTCAGCTGAAAATGTTTACCCAATTCTAGTCAGAGGCCACACTATGGATTGTGGAACAGGCAGTAAGACAAGCTGATTGGATATGGGGATTTGCCTAGTTCTCCCTCACTTGCTTGCATTTGTGCATAGGTGAGCACGCACATCAAAAGGCCTTTAAGACTCCACAAGATCAGAAGGGGAGAGTGAGACAATATGAAGATATTCCCAATAAGGCAACTGAACAAGGTGGAAAAGCAGGAAGTGCCATTTCTCCCTGGCCAGTAAGACCCATATGTAGCAGTGCAGACTCACCCCTGCAGCACCTCCTGCTGTTCATCCTTGGGAATTAGCTCACCAGCCCTCTGGAGCGCCCTCTGTCGGCCCGTAATCTGCTACCACTGGGCTCCCGTGTCCCTCCCGGACCCTGGTGCCCCTTTCTCTGGGGTGCTGCCCCTGGCTTCCCTGCCTTTATAGGGCCAGCTGAGTCTGTTTGGGGCATGGCCAATCAGCCCAGCCTATGGCTCCCAGCCCTCTCCAAGGGCTGGCTTTTAACCTCTTTCAGGCCAGGAGCGGGTAACCACCCCGCTACACCATGACAAAAGGCCTCTTTGCTGTTCAAAGGGAGACAAACTTGGTGTACTTCTCCACATGCCCACGTGCTGGCCTGCCAATTGGAACACTGAGTTTGATTAGTACTGGATTGACCTCTAGACTTCTACAACCACTGTCATCTATTGCATCGGATGGGTTCTCCTCTTTCCTATCAGCTATCGTTAATAAAGATCCCTATTCGTATTAGACATGTGTATGTGATAGTCCCACATATATAGGTCACACCTCCTACATACCAAACTATTTGGTGTAGCATGACATAGTGACTTAGGGAGGCAATATTTTCTTCTGGCTAGAATATGGGAGTGAAAGTCAAGAAGTCTGGTTACTAACTCTGACTGAGTTGCTATGTGACTGCGGGGGATACATTTAACCTCGCTGCCCCTAAGGTTCTGTTTTACAATAGGCTCTATAATGACTTCATATGGGGTAGTTAGGAGCCTTCACCCACCATGAAGCACTTTGAGAGCTTTGGAAGGAAGTTACCCATGAAGAGCAAAATATTATGGACGTGATCCTCCACACACCCATGTGTAAAGCAACAGTAACCCTGCTGAAGTCTATGGAGATGGCCTGAAATAAAGCTGGTGTAAGTAAGCAAAAGGACACAGGGCAAAATCTAGTGCCATCTGAGTTTTTAAAAGTATATTGGGAACAAAAAGAACACTAATGTTACTAGATGGAAATGGTAGAATTATCAATTATAATGCAGAAAAGGAAGAAGTGTTCAATAAATATTTCTGTTGCTTTATTGGTGAAAAAACCAGATGATTTGTCTCATGACATGGTGATAATAACACTCTTTCCATTCCACTGGCATTTCTGCAGGATGTTAAACAGAAGCTACTGAAGTCAGACATTTTTAAAATCACCAGATCCAGATAACTTGCATCCAAAAGTTTTAAAAGAGATGGCTGAGGGGCTCGCTGGACCATTAATGTTGAATTTCAATAAGCCTTGGAGCACTGGGGAAGTTCCAGAAGCCTAGAAGAAAACTAATGTGCCATTTTTACGAGGGTAAGCAGATTGACTTGGGTAGTGAGAGGCCTGTCAGCCTCACATTGACCCTGAGCAAGATAATGGAGCGGTTGACATTTGATTCAATTAATAAATTAAAGGGTAATGTAATTAATGCAAATAAACATGGGCCTATGGAAAATAGATCCTGTCAAACTGATGAGGTGTTTTTTTGTTTTGTTTTTTTGGTGAGATTACAAGTTTGGTTGATAACGGTAACAGTATTGATGTAATATACTTAGACTTCTGCAAGGCATTTGACTTGGTACTGTATGACATTTTTATTTAAAAAAATTGAATGATATAAAATTAACATGGCACATATTAAATTGATTAAAAACTGCCTAACTGATAGGTCTGCAAATGTAATTGTAAATGGGGAATCATCATCAAATGGGTGTGTTCTTAGTTGGATCTCACAAGGACTAGTTCTTGGATATACGCTATTTAATATTTTTTGTTAACGACCTAGAAGAAAACATAAAATCATAATTAATAAAGTGTTTTAAAAGCTGTCTAAGTGATAGATCTCAAAATGTAATTGTAAATGAAGAGAAATAGTACACAATGAGGAGGACAGGTCACTGATTCAGAGCAATCTGGATTGCTTGGTAAACTGGGTGCAAGCAAAAAATATGTGTTTTCATACAGCTAAATGCAGATGTATACACCTAGGAACAAAGAATGCAGGCCTTATTATAGCATAGGGGACACTATCCTAGGAAGCACTGACTCTGAAAAAGATTTGGGGGTCATAATGAATAATCAGCTGAATATGAGCTCCCAGTGTAATGCTGTGGACAAAAGAGCTAATGCAATCCTTGGACGCACAAACAGGGGAATCTCAAGTAGGAGTAGAAAGGTTATTTTATTTGTTTGGCACTGGTATGACCACTTCTGGAATGCTGCATCCAGTCCTGGTGCTGGTGCCCATAATTTGACAAGGAAGTTGATAAATTGGAGAGGATTCAGACAAGAGCCACAAAGATGATTAAAGGAGTAGCAAGCATGACTTCTAGTGATTGAGCTCTTTAAGTCTAGCTATTTAGTTTAACACAGAGAAAGTTAAAGAGTGATTTGATTACAGTCTACATGAGGAGCAAATACTGGGCTCTTCCATTTAGCAGAGAAAGCTATAACATGATCCAGAGGCAGGAAATTGAAGCTAGACAAATTCAGACAGGAAATTAGGCATACATTTTTAATTGTGAGGGTAATTAACCATTGGAACAATTCACCGGGAGTTGTGGTTGATTCTCCGTCACTGACAGTTTTGAAAAGATTGGATGTTTTTCTAAAAAACCTGCTTTAGGAATTACTTTGGGACAGTTCTATGGTCAGACTAGATGATCACAATGGTCCATTTTGGCCTTGAAATCCATGAAAAAAGAAGCCAGGCTCATGATATATTCAGAGGCATTTCAGAGAAAGAACTCAAGTCAGTGCTGTGCCTCACTTCCTCGCCGCTACTTACTGAAGCATTACTTTGGGGCCTGCTTTTGTAGGCAATGTTGAATCTAGGTACAGAGTGCTGACAGGCTCTGTGGCCACATGGCTGTGTAAGCTCTTGCTGTTTTCTCCATCAGGACAGTAATTACCCACTGCAAACCTGTTTATGCCACAGACCAGCTAGAGAACCATGTGAGAGATCACCAAGCATTGTAGCACCTTAGCTATCCCATAGCCTTGCTCTTCTCTCCCTGTCTTTATTTCATTACTTTTTTTCTCTCTCCCTCCCTTTCCCCCACCCTCTCCCCCCTATTTTTCTCTCATCTCTTCCACACACCCCACCCCATGCCGCTTCTCCCGTCCCCACCCTCCCCACAACCTTACACTTTCTGGCAGAGTTCTTGACTCTAAGTTCAGTCTTATTCCTCCCGGGGGAAATGACTTAATGCTTTGGCTCAAATGAGCTGCTTGCTAACTCCAAGTCCTAACTGCTGTGTCCATGTGGAGATGTGCATGCCAGTAATTGGGAGCTCCATTTCTCTTGTTTCCCCTTTCCATTCCCGCCCCCCCACCGCCGCCCAATCTCATTTATCCAGATGACTGGAAACAGCTTGGAATCAGATGACTTGGTAAACTCTTTTGTCTTAAATCACTATTGTTCAGTCATTCAGAGAACTAGCTCAACAGCTCAGGGAGCACTGACTGCATCAGGAATTGAGCTCTTGAGTATATATAATGTTTCCCCTGTGGGGATATTTTCCTATCTGTTTCCCAAGCAGATTAAGCCGCCCATGGACAGCACATGTTTTGCAATGTGGATGCTAGTCCGGGGAACTGTCTGGGTAAATGTCAGCCAAGCCCTGTTTTCCCAGAGCCTTGGTTGGCTGAAGCAAATCTGTTCACCACCATCTTTGATGCTCCCAACTCTCACCGATTCCCCTCTTATCTCTGAAACACAGGTTTTCTTGGAGTTTTAAAGACCCTCAGGTATCCTAAGCTGATCTGCTCGGTCAACCACTTCCTATAAACAGACATTTATGGTAATTTTAGAGACCACAGAGGCCCCTCCTCTGTTTCAAAGTGAACCTTTGCTCCAAATGTCCAGATTATGATATCTTCTCTCTCCAGCTTTCACTTTCAAACTTTGCCTCTCTTTTGTTTCCTGTGCTTGCCCCTTAGGCGCCACCCCCAGTCATGCTGGTTGACTTTCCAAGGATTTATTTGTTGCCATCAGAGTTGGTCAGCACCTGGTCTGTCAAATAGCTATGAGAACAAATCAATGAGGTCAGTGAAAGACTTGTATTGTGGAACTGCTCCCGCCCAGCTCCCTCCCTGGTGCTCTACCAGTGTGAAGCCAAGAACTCTAGTCAGGTGTCATTTCAGCTCCCGTACAGGGTGTCTACCTCTAAAACACATGAACACTTGCACAGAACAGAAGGGAGAACTTCACTGGGGTTGGCAGAAAGGCAGAAAGCAGGATTTGGGGAGTGGTGCATTTGGTCCATCTGTGGGTTGGTTATTTGACAGCTTGTTCTCTATGCATGGGCTACAGAGCTGGGATGTGGTTCCCTGAGTAAGCAGCTGAGGCAGATCTGTTTATTGGTGCCTTGGTAAAGGTCATGAAGCTCTGACCCTTGGAACTTTGATCAGCCCTGCTGTTTGAAGTCTGAGTGGTTAATCGCTTCCTGGTGGTGAAGGGGTGGAGCTGAGCTAAGTAGGGAAACTGCTATCAGAGGCAGCTAACAGGAAAGTTTCAAAGGGAGCTTGGAGAGGGAGTGTGAGAGGCTTTCCTTCCAGGTTCACTCTATGGGCTATTTCCAGATGGACAGAGAGGGAACAGTGGTGGTAACCTGTAAGGGATGTGCCACCTTTTCTTTCCTGACTGATGCCAGAAGGTACTTTCTGTTCAACAAGTGCAAGGTTGTGGGTATGCTGTAGTGACTATGCTGAAGAAAAACATTCTTGGCTTGGGGCTGCATATAGCAACACTACTATATGGGGGGAGGGATAGCTCAGTGGTTTGAGCATTGGCCTACTAAACCCAGGGTTGTGAGTTCAATCCTTGAGGGGGCCATTTGGGGATTTAGTTGGGGATTGGTCCTGCTTTGAGCAGAAGGTTGGACTAGGTGAGGTCCCTTCCAACCCTGATATTCTATCATAATGAGAAGAGCTGAGGATTTCCTAGACAGCCAGGCTCAGGAAATATTAAAACTGCAGTTTTAAGGAAGAAAGGAGCTTTTCACCAAGGAGTTAGAGAGAAACAAAATCAGAGAAGAGGCCTTTCAGTTCATCACCACCAGAGGTGAGCGATCATGGCAACATTCTATGTGGCTGGAGATAGACAAGGATGGGCAGGCTGTGACTACCAGAGAGAAAAGGACAAAGAAGAATTCCAAACAGCTGGAAGTTATCAATTGATACCAGGTCCCCAATGTGGAAACCATAGAAGATACCTCTCAAGATCTAGCTGGTCTAAGGGAACAGACAGATGTATGGGAAACACCTATGGCTGGCAATTGGGACACTTCTGTAAAAATAAATAAATAAATCTTTCCTACAAAGAGTCCTCCAACTATCCAGGGAAGACAGATGACGCTTGCTGGGAATTAAATTCTCAGGAGAATTGAAAGAACATTATGCAAGGGACAGATGGACAACAGGATGGTGTGCTGCCTTCCTGGAGCCAAGACAATAGATGTAACTCTATGACTGGCTAGGCTTCTGAAGTCAATAGGCAAAGATCCACTGGTGATGGTTCATATAGGCACTAATAACACTGCATTGTGGGATATCTTGCAGATAATTAGATGACTTCAAGGAACTCAGAAACATGCTGAAGAGAAATGTCCAACTGTTTTCTGAGATCCTTCCTGTCCCACAACCGAAGGAAGACAGAGGCAGAGGATTCTGGAAATGAATCACTGATTAGATAAGTATGGGGGTTTGGTTTTGTGGAATATTGGTCCACCTCCTATACAGACAGGGGGCTGTATAATTTGGATGGTCTCCATCTCAGTAGGGGAACAAATCTCCTAGGGGACAGGCTGCTAGAGTAGGCTGAAAGGTGCTAAACTAACAACAATAGGAGAGGACAAAGAGGAAGATCTGTACACTCATTTAGCACAAATTAATCAATGAACCAAAGGACACACAAAAAAAGTTTTTTAATTGCCTATACACCAATGATAGGAGTCTGAGTAACAAACCAGAGGCATTGAAATTGCTCATTTATAAGCATAATTTAGCTCTTGTTGGCATAACTGGAATGTTAAAAACAATAGTTATAACCTATTTGAGTGGACTAAATGGGAGGTGAAGTGGCACCCTATGTCACAAATGGGATTACCTATTTCTGTGTCAGTAATAACTTGGAAGATAATGTCCTAAAAGATAAAGCAGAGTATTAGTTGGTGTCTACTACAGACCACCAGCTCAAACTAGGGAATGGGACCAGTTCTTTATGTATCTACATATAATGTGTAAGAAAAAAAAAGCTGTGACATCATAGGGGACTTCAATTTAAGTGACATATGTTGCCAGTACTAAAACATCCTTAGAACGTCTCCATATTATAGATGACAATTTCCTAACTCCAAAAGTATTGCATTCAATGTAGAGGAATTCTATATTAGACCTCATCTTGATAGATAAAGAGGAACTGATCACAGAATTAAAAATTAATGGTAGTTGAGGTACCTATGACAGTCTGTACCTTGAGGGAACACCCAGCACCCCCATGTTCATCCTTGTAAAATGATTGTGTGGTATCCAATGCAAAGTTTGTCATATCGGGTGTCTTCGAAAGGCTCATGATGCACTGAACATTGATGTTATAGAAATTGTTGTTGCAGGAATGTTATAGTAATATTATAGGTTATAATTTCATGTATATAGTTATGAGGCTGAAAATCTATCCTCATGGTTTAAAATAAGCCAGGCAAAACTCTCTAAGAGGAGAGAGGCAGTTCACACCTCATCAGGGCATATATGGGACAAAGCCAGCCCAGCCTCACAGGAACAAAGGACGCTGGCCTAGGCAGCAACAAAAGGATCTGTTGGACTCTTGAGTGAGTCGCCCCCCTTCCTTTGGTCAGTTTGGGACTGCAATGAGGTAATGCTCACCTGACTCTGAAGGCGGGGGCCAAAGCGAAGAGGGATGAAAGGGCATGATAAAAGTGAGAGACATTTGTCATGCTCTCTCTCTCTCTCACCTACATCTACAGACACCACACCAAGCGACTGAAGTGCTGATCAAAGGGGAGAGCCTGGCTGAAGAGCAACCAGCCAGCCGGTGGTGAGAAGCATCTAAGTTTGTAAGGGCATTGAAAGTATTAAGATCAGCTTAGAATGCATTTTGCTTTTATTTCATTTGACCAAATCCGACTTGTTATGCTTTGACTTATAATCACTTAAAATTTATCTTTGTAGTTAATAAATTTGTTCGTTTATTCTACCTGAAGCAGTGCATTTGGTTTGAAGCATGTCAGAGACTCCCTTTGGGTTAACAAGCCCGCTACATATAATTTCTTTGTTAAATTGAAGAACTCATATAAGGTTGCAGTGTCCAGAGGGCATAACTGGACACTGCAAGATGGAGGTTCCTAGGGTTGTGTCTGGGACTGGAGATATTGGCTAGTGTCATTCAGTTGCACAATCCAAGTGTCTTACATGCCAAAAGCTGCACATGAACAGCCCAGGAGTGGGGGTTCTCACAGCAGAGCAGGGTAAGGCTGGCTCCCAGTGTCAAGGATTGGCGTAACCTAGCAGATCACCCATCCAAATAACACCAGAGGGGAACATCACAGTACCTGATCACATTTATAATGTGCAAACAGAATAAAGTCCAGACCTGGTGCTTTAAAAGGGCCAATTTCATAAAGATAAAAAACAATTATGAGCCAAATCAACTGACAGAAAGAATTTAATCTGAAAAATGTGAATGATATATTCTTAAACAATTCCCAATATTTCTAGATTCCCAAAGAGCCACAATCCCAAAAAACTGAGGAAGAAGGTCATATTGATTAAAACGGAACCCAATTTAGAGGGGAAGTGAATACAGTCATAAAAATAGATATATAAATATAGAACAAAATGAAGAAAGGGAAAGTTGATAGTAATGAATTTTAATCAGAAGCTAGGAACTAAGGAAAGCAAAGGGACACAAGAAGAAATCTATGGCCAGCTGAGTTAAGGACAATAAAAGGAGTTTTGGAAGTATATTAGGAAGAAAAAAAATCCTAACAAAGATTGATCCATTAATAGAATTAGTAGAATTATCTATAATAATGTAGAAAAGGCAGATGTATTCAATAAATATTTCTGTCCTGTATTTGGGAAATAAACAGATGATGTAGTCATATCACATAACACTCTTTCCATTCCCCACTAGTATTTCAGGAGGATGTTAAACAACAACTACTAAAGTTAGACATTTTTAAATCACCAGATTTGGGAAATTTTCATCTAAGAGTTTCAAAAGAGCTGGCTGAGAAGATTACTGGACCATTAATGTTGATTTTCAAAAACTGTGGGAACACCATGGAAGTTCCAGAAGACTGGAAAAAAGCTATTGTTGTGCCAATTTTTAAAAAGGGTAAATGGAATTACTCAAGTAATTATAGGCCTAGCAGTCTGACATTGATCCCAGCGAGATAATGGAGTGGCTGAAACAAGATTTGATTAACACAAATCAACAGGGGTTTATGGAATATAGATCCTGTCAAACTAACTTGAGATCTTTTTTTTATGAGATTAAATGTTTGGCTGATAAAGACAATAGTGTTGATGTAATATATTTAGACTTCTGTAAGGCATTTGACTTGGTACTGCATAAGATTTTGATTAAATAACTAGAATGATATAAAATTAACATGGCACACATTAAATGGATTAAAAGCTGGCTAACTGACTGTAGTTGTAAATGAGGAATCACCATCAAATGAGTGTCATTCTAGTTGGGTCCCACATGGACTGGTTCTTGGACCTACTCTATTTAACATTTTTTTGTTAATGACCTAGAAGAAAGCATAAGATCATTACTGACAATGTTTGCAGATGACACAAAAATTGAGGGAGTGATAAATAATAAAGAGGGCAGGTCACTGATACAGAGTGATCTGGATTGTCTCGTAGACTGGGCACAAGCAAAAAATATGCATTTTAATACAGCTAATTGTAAATATATACATGTAGGAACAAAATATCTAGGCCATGCATATAGAATGTGGGACTCTATCTTAAGAAGCAGTGACTCTGAAAAAAGATTTGGGGTCCTGGTAGATAGATAATGGTAGATGGTGAATAGATAGAACATGAGCGCCCAGTGCCATGATGCAGCCAAAAGGGCTAATGTGATCCTGAGATGTTTAAATGGGACTCTCAAGATGGAGTAGAGAGGTTATTTTACCTCCATATTTGGCACTGGTGCAATCACTGATGCAGGGTCGGCTCCAGGTTTTTTGCCGCCCCAAGTGAAAAAAAAAAAAGCCAGAGTGCCACTGCCAAAGCAAAATAACCCAAACAAACGGAGTACCACCCCTTGAAAAATGCCGCCCCAAGCACATGCTTGGAACACTGGTGCCTAGAGCCAGCCCTGCACTGGTGGAATGCTGTGTCCAGTTCTGGTGCCCATAGTGCAAAAAGGATATTGATAAATTGGAAAGGGTTCAGAGAAGAGCCACAAGAATGATTAAAGGATTAGAAAACATTCCTTATAATTATAGATTCAAGGGACTCAATCTCTTTAGCTTAACAGAAAGAAAGTTAAGGAGTAATTTGATTACAGTCTTATAAGTACCTAAATGCATAACACATATTTGATAATTCAGCGTGGAAATAAATTGTAGTTTAACAATGGCGGTAATTATCCATTACGATGGGTTGTGGAGGATTCTCCATCACTGACAATTTTGATACCAAGACTGTCTCTTTTGCTAAAAGATCTGCGCTAGCAATTATTTTGGGGAAGTTCTATAAGGAAGTCAGACTAAATTATCACAATGGTTCCTTCTGGCCTTGAAATTTATGAATCTCAGCTCCATGACACACAGTAGTCATGCACTTCAAGAGCTGTTGGAAATTTTTCAATGGCACATTTTTCCATCTAAAAATGCAGATTAATCAAAAACAAAATGTTTCATGGAAACATTGATTTTGATTAATCTTCCAATGGAAGACAGCCAAAGCTGCCAGCTGCCTGAAAGCCCTAGATGCATGTTTGCTCTGTGTGGTACTGCTGGTCTGTTCCCCCTACAGGCCTCCCCTTCCTGCAGCCTCTCTTCCTTCTCTGCACAGTCGTATGCCCAGGTACTGCTGTTTGACAGGTGATTTGACTTACTGTTGATTCCCTTTTCCTTGTGTGTACAGGGTCCAGAGTAGAGTCTGCTACCTGCCTCTTGTCTGGTATCCTGATGTGGTAACAATTCTGGAGGGGTCTCCAGCAAGAGATGGGTCTGACTTTGTATTCTTCTTTGGCACTCCACTCAATAATGCATGTCCTTGTACTTGCAACCGTTGCAGTTTCTTAGAACGGATCCTGAGAGGGGTGTTTGCTTTAGCCAGGCACAGATGCATAGGGGCTTCCCCACCTCTCACCACTTCAAGATTGCCATGTGTGGATCCCATGTCCTGGCTAGCTTAAGCAGCTCCCTGCAGCTTGCTGGCTTCTGAACAGCCCTTCCTCTGGCACTTCACTGTTTCCATACATTGTATACTCCTGGGGAAATGCTGCGCAACTGCAGTGCAGCAGAAAAATGCACCCCCCGCAGAATCCCTTTGCTTCCTTGCAGAAAATGGTTTATGTGGGAAAGCAAAGAGAAGTTGCACCAGTGCCCAGTCACCCCTCCTGGCAGCTCAGCAGCTCAGATGCATCTGTTCAGGCAGCCGACAGGAGAGGTAAATCACTGAGGGGAAGGGGGTCTGGGGATGCCAGAGCTGGGGATGCCGGGGCTGGGTCAGCTCAAGCCCCAGAAACTTCCTCTGGCTGCAGGAAGCTCTGCGCCATGGGGGGAGGGGTCTCAGGGTGGGGGGGCAGGCTTAGAAGGGTGGTTCCATGTGCAGGGGGTTAGACTCAGCTGGGGAGCGGTCCGAGTGCATGGTGGTTGGGCAGAGAGAGAAAGCAGCTCCCTGTACAGTGACTCACCCGCGCATCAGGAACCCCTGTCACCGAGCCCCCTCCATATCAGGAGCCCCCCACACCCAGAACCCCCCACCAAATCCCCCACCATGCCGAACCTCACCTCCTGCATCAGGAGCCCCCCCATACCTGGACCCCCACCCCAGTGAGCCCCAACCAACTACATCCAGACACCTCATCCCACCAATCCCACTCCACCCCACTGAGCCTTAACCATGTTCATCTCCCCCACCTTGCAGAGTCCCATTCCCCCTGCACCCAGAACCCGGCACCGAGCCCTTGTGCACCCAGATTCCCCCGGCACCCAGACCCCCCACCAAGCTACCCACATCCAGATTGTGTCACACAGAACCCTGATACCCTTAAAGGAATTCTGCACCAAAAAATTAATATTCTGAAAAGTTCATATATTTTAATTGTCAGAATAACACAGAAACACAATAACAATATAATCACACCATTTTCAATTATTTTGGTAATTTATTTCAAAATACTTGTCAGCAAATAATTGAAAATGGTGTGATTATATTGCGTTATTTTGACAAATAAAATATGCAGAATTTTACAGAATTTTAAAATAGTGTGTGCAGAATATTTAATTTTTTGGCACAGAATATTTAATTTTTTGGTGCAGAATTCCCTCGTGAGTAATTGTATAACTATGATCGGTGACTCCATGTTAGACAAATTCAGTTATTTGTTAGGACTTAGAAGAACATTATCTTCTGTGTTTATGGATCAGAGTTATTAGTGACTCAGAAACAGATAATGCCATTTTTGACAAAAGGTGCCATTTTCCTTCCCATTTAGCCCTCTCAGTCCTTTCTAAATAGGTTTTAACCATTGTTTTTAGCATTCCAATTATGTGAATTATCCCACCAGTTTTCAATAATGTCAACAAGATTTAATGTATGCTTATAAATGAGCACTTTCAATACCTCTGGTTTGTTACCAAGGCTCCTAGGTTGGTCTATAGGCAATTTTAAAATGCCTTTTGGTTCCTAGATTAATTTTGCTCTCAACATCTCAGTTTTGTTTTAATAAGTGCTCATATGTTTCCTCTTTATACCCATCCCTTTTGTTATTAGTTTAATAACCTAGGGTAACCATTCCACTAAGCAGCAAACCACCTGTGGGGTTTGGCAGGTTCACTTTTCCACTCATGAAGAAGGGTTTTGAACAGGGGTCTCCCAGCTGGTTGTGATTGAAGGTTCTCTTTGCTTCTGTTACTGAGATGGTATAGCCTTGCAGAAACAGTTTGTGTTGTTTAAAGTTGGAGTCAGAGCAGGGTTTTTCCAGTCATCTAGCTATGTGCTTCATCTCATAGAATATCAGGGTTAGAAGAGACCTCAGGAGGTCACCTAGTCCAACCTTCTGCTCAAAGCAGAACTAATTCCCAGACAGATTTTTGCCCCAGATCCCTAAATGGCCCCCTCAAGGATTGAACTCACAACCCTGGGTTTAGCAGGCTAATACTTAAACCACTGAGCTATCCCCCCATCTAACATTGTTCCTTGTCGCATGTCTTTTTCTAACTTGGTTGAAGATTACCTTCTTGGCCAGTGAAGAATTGAGAAGTGGCTTGGGTTCAGGGTTTTGATGGCTATAGAACGGTATAATCATCCACTGACAACCAACTCATTGACACTTTTGCATTTCTGTAAAGTGGATTTCCCTTCCAGGCCCAGCAGAATACTTACGGTATGGCTGGTTGGAAACTGTAATTTCCATTCTGCAGGAAATTCTGACATTTCAAAATTTATTTTCATTCCAAACCAGAACAAAAAGCAGAACATTTTAGATTTCCCACAAACAATTACATTTCATTTGGCTAACATGGAAATGTTTCATTTTGATATGAACAAAAATATTTTGTTTTAATAATGTCAAAACATAATATAAAACTGTATTAAATATTATAAATAAATTTTATATACTATAAAAGTCACAAAATTAATCAAAATGATAGTCAAAATAAAATGTTTACCGTATCAAAATAAGACATTTTTATTTTATCAAAACAAAATAAGAGTTGAAATTATTCATTTCAAATCATTTCATTTTTTTTCCAGTCAAAAATGTCATCAATATTGACATGTTTCTGAAAAGCATTTTGATTTTGGGAAAAAAACCTGAATTTTTTCAAGGAAACATTGTTCCACAAACCATTTTCAACCAACTCTAATTTACAGTATTCAAAACGTTTTGCAGGTGAGACAAGTTTATTGGCTCCATTTCCTGGTGAGACAGAGGCTAGACCATGATCTTTACCTGGGCGGGGTGATGGTTTAACTAGGACAGCAGTATATTTGTGATGTCCCTGCTCTATGCAGAGAGAAGATCAGGTCCTGCATGTGCCTGGCTGAATGTTTGAGGCCAGAGACTGTTTGTCCTATGGGCTCCAAGCACGTGAGGAGTTCAGATGCTACAATGTATTTTTTGAGGCAGTTGCAGTCACCAAGAACAATGAAATTAGGCAACTCCAGTACCATACTAGACAACCAGTCCATTAGTTACCCCAGGGAGTCTCTATGCTCTTAATCCAGCAGTCTATAGACCCACAGGAGTCCTGGGCCTCTGTTGGGTTTTTGGCCTTGAAGCTATATGGATGTGTTACAGGGGACACTCACCCTGTGAGCACTTCCTAGTGGCTGGGTGTGGTACCTTTTCTCACCCCTGGTGCTCCCTGCAGGCTGCCAGATGACCTCAGTAAGTCTTCAGCCAAATCACAAGGTCAAAATTAACCTCTTCCAGGGGAGCAAAGAATTAAAAAAAAAAATTGGCTATCTGCCCTCACCAAGGTCTTCAGCCTCAGCTCAGGGTCCTTTAAATGCAACTCTGTGTTCAGGCTTCCGAATGAGCATTGTCCCCTTCTCAGGGTTTATACCACTTTGTTGGTGGAGGAATGCAAGCCCACCTGTTACCCAGGGTTATCTGAACCCAAAGCTATGGTAACTAGCCTCTGTTTTCCAGAAAGCGTCAGGAAATAGCTCAGTGGGGGACACAGTATCTCCATCTGACAAATGATCAATACACACAAGAGTGCTTCCACCCAAAAATCCTTGTTTTTATTAAGTACAAAGCACGCATCAAAAATGCAGTAGTCTAGAATGCCACAGAATATAGTTACCCAAAATCTGAGGTGGTGTTGAGTGATTCAGCAGCAGGGTTCTGGCGGCCAGCCTCTCTCCTAGCTGCTGGGGAGTTTGATGCCAGTCTCTTAGCTAGTGGAAATTGTCTCAAACGTTTCTCTTAACCTTCTCCAAAGTACACTCTCTAACTAAATTCTTTATAGGTTCTCTCCAGACAAAGCACATAATTCATAATGGCCTCAAATAAGCTAATAATCTCCCTAGCAAGAGCAAATAATAATTTATTATTCTACTTATCAGCAATGCAACTTCCAACAAGAAACTTACAAACACAGGCATGCAGACCAAGATCATTTTCCCACACTCTTCTCCCCCTCCCCTCCATCCTCATGAATCTGTCTTTGTTAGTAACACACTGAAGTTGTGCAGATGTTTTGTTCTGTCTGACTAAACCAAAGCCAGATTTTCCCGACTCTGGTGTCCTTGCTTCCAGTTTATGGGGGCTAAATGCACAAGATGGCTGCAGGTTATGTCAAATCCAGTTCTTTCATAACACACCTACTACTCCAGGTTCCAACCCAGAGACCCTATAAACAGCAGCCACATCCCACTCACATCAATTCTTTGTTGCTACTTCCATAGGCCTTTTCCCACCTGGTGCCTTATCTTTACCCAGTTCCTCAGGGTTAAAGTTCTGAGGTCCTTTTTCCTCCCAGCGTAAGCAAATACAGCAAGAACCAAACTCTGGCTAGCCCTTGAGCTCCTTTATCCAGACAGGAGCTCCCTGCCTTGCCCCTCTGATCCCAGCAAGGAAATGACCTACTCAGGCCCTGCTGGGCTCTGGCTTGTTGCTCCTGTAAGGCCTCTCTAATCAGGACTGGAGGATCCATCTTCACTTCTCCTTTCCTGGGGCAGGGTGCAGTGTGACCGAGGAGGCTCCAGCAGGGAGCCACGAAGGCCAGGTACACCCTGTCACATGATGTAGTCAGAATGTTTAGTTTCTAGTATGAGACACCTTCTGCATCTGAGGATAAATGGGAACATGAAGGGGAACTCTTCCCGTCTTTTTCTTCTTGTTGCTTCTGTGTGGCCACTTGCTGGGTTTGTGTTGTATAGAGTAGCTAGAGGGGACTAGTTGGGTTATCATCAGATTGGAGGCAGTTTGAAACTGGGTCTCTGTGGTGCATTGCAAGGTCGGTGTCACATCCAAAACCAAATCATGACTGGTGCTGGTTTGGTTAGTGACCAACCTGGCATCCATTACTATGAGTTTGAAGCAGTCATCTTCTGCTGCCCTGGTTGTTGATGTGAGCGCCAGGCCTTAGGAAAAATCCTGTAGCAAGGCATTCTCTCAAGATGTTCCCCATTCCAGTGAGAGCTGAGATTTTGTAGCATAAGGGCTATTTTTGTTACCTGTGAAAGCCTGAGGTTTCATTCCTCTAAAATCCAAGGTCTGGCAATGGTCTGCTGTCTTTTTTTCCAGATAATTTGCATGTTGGTCCTTGCAATGGCAGAGCTAGTGTAAAAGCATACTGGTGATGGGGAGGGGAGAGGTTGAAGGCATTTGGACAATTTGTGTACTGAGTCAGTCAATTGTTAGCATGGTGTGGCAGATGGCATGGTTTGTCTTCAAACTGTTGATGTAGTTTACCAGGGTATTGTTCCTTACTGCTGTCACATGAAAGTTTGCAGAAGTTGGGGGACTGGTAATAGTGATTGTGGAGGAAGCTTCTTTGTTCCCTGGGGAGCATGGGAGGACTTCTGTATAGAGCTATGCAAATAACTGATTTTTTGATTCACTGGAAGTTTCAAAAAATCAAAAAGTCAGAAAAAAATTCATTTTGGGTTAAACAACATGAAACATTTCATTTCGATTTTGGACATCCTTAATACATTTTTATTAAAAGTAAAGGATGTTTGGAAATGAAGGGCTAGATTCACAAGGGAACTCAGGTATCTTTCATAAAACAAAGGCAATGGTGGTCCCCTTACTAAGCTGTATGAAATCCAGGTTCAAATCCTCACTCTGGAATAGGACCTTGAACCAAAGTCTCCCACATCCCAGCTGAATGTTCTAATCAGCAGGCTACTGGGCATTCTGGCATGGGCTCTTTCACTCTCTCCTGTTCCACTTTGTATTATATAACATTTATTGGGCCAGAAACTGAGAATGATTGTATCACCTGATGGTTTGAGCTTTCATCTGGGGGTAGGGGGAATAGGACACCTGAGTTCCAGTCCCTGCTCCAATGACTTGAAGTTGAGTCTCCCACATCCCAGATGAGTGCCCTAACTATTCTGTATAAGGAAACCACCACCTTTTCCTTTGTTTTGTGAATGACACCTAAGTCCCCTTGTGCATCTAGATTGAAAAATCAAAATATTTTATTCTGAAAATGTCAAAATGAACCATTTTGGATTGTTTGTTTGTTTGTTTGGCTTTGGGGGCACCAGGGCAGCAAGGAGTAGGTTCTCTCTTTCTTTTACTTTCCCAGACACTGATGAGATTGTGTGGAGGCACAGAAGCAAGCTCAGTGATTATTAATGACAGAGAGTGCATGGACTGAAATTTTGAAATGGAGGGAAAGACAATGTACTTGTCTGAGGAGGGGATGATGTGCTTCTTTTTACAAGGAAGTGGGTAGCAGTGTTCTGCACATGCTAGGGAAACTTGGGATTTGGAGAGGCCAAAAAAAAAAAAAGATTGTTTCAACAGGAAATGAAGGTAGAGATGAGGATTTCAGGAGAGGTGGCAATGCTATGGAGATGGTGATGATGACAGGCAAGATTTCAAACGATCCCACCTACATGGGCTTGCTTTTTGGATAATTAACTTACCAGTTGAACACAAGCTCAGACCTGGATGTCTCAAAAATTCCTCTGCTGTTCCTTGTGAATGTGTGACTCTCATGACTAGCATGATACCCTGCCACCCACATGCTCCTTTCTTGCATGGATATGCAGTCATATCATGACATTCCACTGATGTTAATGCACAATGGATTAGAGGCGCAGCTGAGATTTTGACTAGGCTCAACCTGTTATTGTCATGGTCACTCTCCTTCCAGTTGTTGTTCTGAAGGCTGATGCTGCATAAACCATACAAATCATTGTATCGTGTGACTGGTTTCTAGGACCTTGTTTCTCACCCTATTTCACCCCAGCCTTTATTAGAAAAGGATGGTTTGCCAGGATTCAGAATATGGTACACCAGATTACCGACAAGGCCATGATCTAAGAGTTGGCAGTGCCCGTTATAAGAGCTCAGAATATGGTTTGAGAAGTGAGCTTACAGCTGGCGAGCATGAAGCGCAGGGCTACGGCCTGGGACAGGGCAGGGCGACCTCATTTGGGAATGCTGGAAAGAACACACACTTATTATTTCTTTTCTTCCACTATTTCTGGCTTTTCGTAGGCCAGAAATCATGACATTTAAAAGGGGAAAAAAAATCCCAAAGCACCAAAAAATTAATCCAAACTGACTTTTCAGTCACAAACAGGTCAACATGCGCCAACTGGCACAGTTACTGCACAGCTCCCTGTAGCTCTAATTAACCGCTTCTCTGTCCAGTGCTTGCAAGTGATCTAATAGCACCAAGGTGATTTGGGGTGGGGGTGGGGAGAGAATGTCTTTCCCTCCATAGTTATTCATAAAATTTCATCCAGGCCCAATTGCTAATGAGCTGCAAACCACAATGTATGCAGCAGGACTGACTTTATTCCACCAGGCCCCACCCACCCCTACTATTCACATGGTTGGGGAGGGGTGTTTATACTAGTTGTGTCTTTTCTCTTTGAAGCTGAAGCCCTTTTAAATGTACAGAAGAATTGCAGGAAAACACAAAAGGAATTTCTCTGGCCTGCAAAAAGTGCTAAGTTTAACACAATCGTATCTAGTAATGCCACTGTGACTGGCTGGGAGTCAGGGCCCATACTGACTTTAGTGCTAAATATAGCAACATATGCTGCGGCCTCTCTCTTTGGCTAAGTCTGAAGCATTTTGCTTCATACCCTATACACATTGTAGTTGGCATGTGTGCATGGGGAGACATTGTGAGGTCTGGACATAATGGGATCTCCATATGCAAGTCTCTTTCTCCAATGTGACCCCCTCTTCCATCGCCCTGCCCACTATCCTTCTTTTCTGGAGATTTAATTTTCTGTAAAATTCACACTTTCCATCTCAGCAGCCAGGATATACAAACATGAGCTCAGCTTCCAACCAGGAACAAGCTGGAAAGGAGATCTTCTGTTATTATTGTTGTTGCAGAGACAGACTTCTCAAAGAGGGAGGTGTCAGAGCATGAGGCATAAGAATTCCCCCTACACACACACACCACATCTGACTCTCTTTCCCTCAGGCCAAGATAGACAGACCCCTGAGCAGAACAAGCTGGAATAAGCAAGTGAGTGACGAAACCAGGCAGCAGTTGAACAAAATTCAAATTCAGATTAGGAGCTGAGAGTTTCTTTTCTGTGGCTCTATAGCTTGGGCTGGCCTGACAAACAGAATATGACCTTCAGACACAGGCTACCATAAAATGCCCTTGATATTCTTGCTGTTAAAGAATTTCCTCCTCCTGGAGGATGAGAGAGAGAAGGTCCTTCTCTTCCATGGATGTTTTCCAATCAATGAAACATTACACACTATGAGCAGCAACTGTGGAAAAATACCACCAGCATTTGGAAATGAGAGAAATGCTCCTTTGCCTTTGCCAGAACCAAAGGAGCCTGAGCAAGTATGGATTGGAGTTGCAAAACTCAGTGACCCTACACTTACAGGTACGTAGACAAACTGGAGACACCTCCCCCCTCACAAATATGCTCTCTGACTCACTTTGTACCATGGAGACTTTACATAATTAGAGCGAACACTGCTTTCCCTATGATACAAGCCAGCTACAAGGGGGTGGTTTCACAGTATCAAAAACAGATTTAATACATCTAGACTTCAAAGAACCACAGGTTCAAATCCCAACAGAACTTAATATGCTGTTTATCTTTGGATAGATAAAATGAGTAGCATATAGTTATTCAGATGAGACCTTAAAAATTAGTTTGTTATTGGTCTATATGGAGAGTAAAAAACCCATGACGCTATGATAAGAGCTCAAATTTCCCTTAGTGTTTCTGGCTAAGTTTTCTTCCATTTTCTCACATCCAGCCTCCTACCCACACTGAGCCACATTGTGCTGTGCATGGGTTAAGTGCTGTCCGCCATCCTAGACTGGAACCTGGTGGGATGATTCCCATGATTAGAATATTAAAATCAATGGTTATGATCTATTTAGGAAGGATAGAGTGGGAAAAAGGGCGGAGGAATGGCACTCTAGGTCAAAAATTACCTGTTTCCCAGTCACTGATTTACTCAGAAGAAAATGATCTTGAATATTTGTAGATCAATGTCCTAACAGATAAAGCACAAGATGGGATATTAGTTGGTGCCTGCTACAGGCCAACAAATCAAAGTAGGGAACAAGATGACTGGCTCTTCACACAGCTATTTATAATGTGTAGGGGAAAAGGCTCCATGATCATGGAAGACTTCAATTTGAGAGAAATATGGTGGCAATCTCATGCTGCCAGTATTAAAACTTGCTCTGCCCAGCACTCCTCAGTGATGAGCAGTTCATTTTGAGCACCATCTTCAGGGAAGATTCTGCACACAAACAGCCACATTGCGCAGGTATGACCTCACCACCCCTACGCAGCAGTGTGCCAAATCCCCTCCTGGTTTCCTATGGCCCAACCCTCGAGAGCCTCAGGTGGAGGGAAACCGCCCAGGGCCATAGCTGCTCCTGTCTCAGTTCATCCGCACATGGCACAGCTGCCTTGGTGTCACACTGCCAGCAGGGCCCATAGGAGTTCCTGGTACCACCCCGTGAAGCCCCCCACACACCACACCTCATGAGTCCTCTCGCCACAGCACGGTAACATTCCTTATTATATACACACTTGTAATGAACACAAGCGTGCAAACAGAACTCAAAGTACAACAGTAAGAAAATTTTTGGGGGGAAGCTGGGGCATAAAGTTACAGGTGAGTTTACACCTGCCTCTTCTCATCCACCTGGATTCTGGGATAGAGTGCCATGGCTCAGAATTGTCAGGGGCACTGATGCCCAACAAATCCGGGCTAGAGAGAGGGCCCAGTTTTTTCACAGTGGATGCCATCTTGTAAAACAGCAGTTTGACACAAGGGCAGCAGTTTGGATTTTTTTTTCCCTTTCAAAAATGAGTGCTGCAAAAAAGAAAAGAAAAGTGGGCAATGAGTGTGGGGTTTTCAACGTGAACTCGAAGGCTGTATGCCTGATTTGTCAGGAGAGCATCGCGGTATTCAATGAGTACAACTTGAATTGCCATTTTTCAATGAAACATCCTAATTATGGCAGCAATTTAACCACTGAGGAAAGGGCATGAAAACCTGAGCAACTCACCACAAACTTAAAAACTCATCAAAATATTTATGTGCGAAAATCTGCAATTCAGGAAGCCACTACAAAGGCAAGTTACATTCTGGCATTTAAAATTGCTAAACAAAATAAGCCTTTTGCTGAAGAGGCGTTTTTGAAAGAATGCATGGGTGATATTTCTGGCATGCTGTGCCCAGAATACCAAAACAAATTTGAGAACATTAGTTTGTCACGAAGAACTGTTACTCGCCGTGTAGTAGTGATTGATGAACATTTGGCTTTTGAGTTGAACAAGAAAGCACAGGGCTTTACATTGTTTTCATTAGCTCTTGATGACAGCACTGACATTAAGGACACAGCACAATTACTGATTTTTGTCAGAGGAAGTGACGACAAATTAGAAATCACAGAGGAATTTTTATCAATGGAATCAATGAAAGGCAGAACTAAGGGATTGGACTTGTACAAGAGGGTGTCCGGGTGCCTTGAACATCTGAAGCTCCCCTGGAGTAAACGGGCAAACGTAACCACAGATGGATCACCAAATGTAACAGGGAAAAATGTAGGACTTTTAAAAAGAATTCAGGACAAAGCAAAAGAAGATGACCCTGATAAAGAGGTAATTTTTCTGCATTTGTATTATCCACCAGGAGGCCCTCTGCAAAAATGTCCTGGACATTGATCATGTTGTTCACACAGTAGTGAAAATAGTGAACCACATAAGAGCGAGGGGACTTAATCATCGGCAATTCATTTCCCTTCTTGAAGACACTGACGCTGAACACCAGGACTTAGTTAATTATACAAATGTCCAGTGGCTCAGCCTAGGAAAGGTATTGCAGCAAGTGTGGGAGCTCAGAGATGAAATTTGCACTTTTCTGGAGATGCAGGGGAAAGAAAATGATTTCCTTGAATTAAAGAATTCAAGCTGGGTGTGTGACCTCACTTTTGGTGTGGATATCTTGGCACATGTAAATGAACTTCATGTAAACCTGCAAGGAAAGAATGTGTTTGTATATTCTAGTGTGACAACTTTCAAAGCCAAGTTAGTCTTGTTTTCAAAACAAAGTGAGGACAAATTGTTCGCTCACTTTACAACACTGAAATACTTGGAAGTGTCACCAGAGCAGAGAGAAAAGGACAGCAAAATTTTGACTGACTTGCATGGAGAATTTTCTTGTCCATTTTCTGACTTTGAGAAGAGAGAGAAGACACTGGAGCTGGTGTCATGCCCACTGTCATTTGACTACAAGAAAGCCCCACAAGAATTACAATTGGAGCTCATTGATCTCCAGTGCGATTCCACCTTGAAGGAAAAGTACAATTCAGAAAAACTGGATGAGTTTTATGTGTCCTTGAGTAAAACAAAGTTCCCAAATATCCGCAAGGTGGCACAGAAAATCCTTGTTTTGTTTGGCTCCACCTATATGTGTGTGAACAAACATTTTCCCTGCTGAATTACAACAAATCTCGCTACAGATCCCAGTTAACTGATCAGCATCTCAGCTCGGTATTGTGGATTTCCACAACGAGAATGACACCCGACTTTGATGCCATTGTAAAAAAAGGGTGCCCAGCTGCATTGTTCACATTAATCAAAAAGGACGTGGAAAGGGGTTAAGTTTGTTTTAATTATTGTAATACGTTGTTATGATGGTACACCTCTACCCCGATATAACACTGTCCTCGGGAGCCAAAAAATCTTACTGTGTTACAGGTGAAACTGCGTTATATTGAACTTGCTTTGATCCACTGGAGTGCGCAGCCCCGCCCCCCTAGAGTGCTGCTTTACCGCGTTATATCCGAATTCATGTTATATTGGGTCGCGTTCTATCGGGATAGAGGTGTATATTTATAATAATAAGTAAGGTTTTATGTTTATTTCCACTAACATGTATCTTTATTAAATAGAGTTTATTTGAATATCTCTGAATTGTTAATTTTGTGAGCATTCCATGAGGCAGTCAGGGGGCGGGAAATGGGAGGGGGCAGGGGCCAGGCTGTTTGAGGAGGCACAGCCTTCCCTACCCGGCCCTCCATCTAGTTTCGCAACCCCAATGTGGCTCTCGGGCCAAAAAGTTTGCCCACCCCTGGACTAGATGGTCACAAGAGTCCCTTCTGGTGTTGAATCTACAGCTTGTTTCAGGATTGCTGAGTGCATAATCTGGTGGTCTGTAAAATGCTCTGTGATCCTTTGAGATGAAAGGTATATAAAGATGTAAAATAGATTTATAATTAGCAATGGTAAAGTCATTGGTCTGAGATTCTCTGAGTTCCCTATCCTTTCCTTCTTGAACAGAAGAAGGGGGAAAAACATTTTTTTTAATCAAACAGTGAAGTTTTTTTGGTTTATATCAAAGTGCTAGAGCTGATTGTAATTCTCCTGCCAAAAATATGGCTGTCATAAATGAAATTTTGCAGTCAACTGTTGTTTTCACTTACATTTTGATAGGCAATTTTGTATTGCATTTTTCATTTACATTTCAGTTTTTGAAAATTAAAATTTTTCAGTTTTTAATATCCTGTTTTGGATTTTTTTCCATTTCCATTTCCTTTCCCCTTTTAACTTTCCTGTCCCATTTTTTCAATGGAAAAAGATAAAAAAAGTGAGGGAAAACACTTTCTCATGCTTTCTTTTTTTCAACTGGAAAGTGTGAAAAGTGAGAGCAAGTGCTACTTTCTCTTACTTTATAAACAAAATCCACACTTCCATATGACAACATTAAAACCATGAGAAAGTGTTTCTCCCCTTCCCTCCAATTTTCTCCCACTTTTTTTTTCTTTGCTATTTTTCCAATAGGAATAAATAAAGAAGGGAGAAAAAGTGAGTATTTCCCACTTTCTCTCAGTTTTTCTTTTACTTTTTCTCCCTTATTTCAGTGAAAGAAAGACGGAGAATTTAATAAAGGTAGAGAAAGGGCTGGGGGCAAAAATCAAAACCCAATTTTTTTTCAGTTTTCACAAGCCAGAATGAATCAACATTTTTCATGAGCTAAATCTAAAAAAATGTCAGTTCATTTTTAGAAATTTTCGGAAGGGTTAAAAGATACATTCTGAACTTTATTTTGTTCAAAATGTTTCACTGTAAAAATGTTTTTTCAACCAGCTTTACAAAGAACTACAGTATATATGCACAAGAGACCCTGGTAATGGGCAGACCCCCAGGAGACTTCAGCCACACATCTTTAGTGGGAAAACATCTTACCATGAGGCTGAGGGAACTGGGATTGTTTAGTCTGCAGAAGAAAAGAGTGAGGGTGGATTTGATAACCGCCTTCAACTACCTGAAAGGGGGTTCCAAAGAGGATGGAGCTAGGCTGTTCTCAGTGGTTGCAGATGTCAGAACAAGGAGTAATGGTCTCAAGTTGCAGTGGGGTAGGTGTAGGTTGGATATTAGGAGACACTATTTCACTAGGAGGGTGGTGAAGCACTGGAATGGGTTACCTAGGGAGGTGGTGGAATCTCCATCCTTAGAGGTTTTTAAGGTCAGGCTTGACAAAGCCCTGGCTGGGATGATTTAGTTGGGGTTGGTCCTGCTTTGAGCAGGGGATTGGACTAGATGACCTCCTGAGGTTTCTTCCAACCCTAATCTTATATGATTCTGTGCCCATTACCAGGGCCACAAAGCTAAGGTGGAATTACTGCAGCTCACAGCATAGATACTAATTTACATCAATCTGTATACAGCAACTGTTTAAATCACAATAGGAATTTGTTTCTTACAGGATGGGAAGGATCAGGAAGGACATTAAGACATTCCATGAGAAATGATGGATTTACCACCATCAAAACTTATGAGTGCAACCAAACTTGCAATATGGCCTCTCAACTGTACAGATTCAAGGGACCGTAATAAAAGTTAAGAGATCCTCCTGGGAAAGAAGATGAGATACTATCAGCAACATTTATTAAGGCTGCTTCAAAGGAACAGAATATTATATGCAACTGGATTTGCAACAAAGCTGGGGAAATGCTGAACAAGAAATGATGTGGACACAGTGGCAAAATGAGGCCAAACACATGAATGGAATTAAGTGGCAGGCAGCAACTCTGATTAAACATTAACTCAAGGGAGGTGCGCTACTCACTCATCGCCCATACTCTCCTATACCAGGCATTTAATTGGTTCCAGTGCACGGGTTACAGGGCACCTTACCATATAAACCATTTCATGGAGCAGGCTCTCCTCAGCCTACTCCCCAGGTTTCAGCCCTATGAGTCCTAGCAACTTCTCTGTGAGAGGGACAGAGGGTGCAGCACGGTGGGGACCTCAGCCCGTGAAAGCCATAAGGTCTCACCCTATCACATGAGCTAAGGCCCATCACCAAAATCCCCAGGTCTTTTACCTCTTGAAACCATTCATTTTATTCTCTTAACTGCACTGGAAACCAGCCACAGGGGGCATCAGCAACTAGCTTGGCTGCTCGCCCACCCCAACCATATTGCCTGGTATTGCAGTTCCTTCCAATCCCTTCCCTCACATCCTGCAGCCACATGTCAGCCCCTCCATCTGACAAATCTATGCCATCCTCCATTACAAGCAGCTGGAAGTTTCCAAGGGACATCCCGATGCTGTATCACTAAACCCCCCTGTGTCCAGGAATATCTTGGTGGCCTCTTTATTCACTTCCTTTTTAGTCTTATCAGCACTGGCTGGGTCTGCTGCTCCCTGACAGATGCACCTTGCGAGCATTTCTGACCATACTAACCTCACCCCATGTCACGATTGCCTAATTAAGCTAACATTGCTCTGGATTCTGCCCCTTAAATTAACTCCTGTCCAGCCCCTGAGGCCATTCTCTCCAACATGAATAACCAGGACATGAGGTGGGTGCATGTTGCGTGTCAGTGAGTACAGACGTGGCATGAGCTGATCCCAACGCATGCCTCCTCCTTTGGCCCTGAAGCCCAGCTGAGATCCAGCTGCTGTTCTGGCTGCCCTTTTGTGGGCCCAATGCACTATGTGTGCCAGCAAATCCAGATAGTGCATATGCTCTGTGTAGCTTCTGAAACAAAGAAGTACATTGAGGTAGTTACGTTTTGCTGTTCCCGGACATCTTTTACCAGATGTGGACGTAAGTCCTCTAACACCTCGACTTCTATCTCCCTATTGCCTGCACCTGCCATGGGCCAGCCCCCCCAACCACCCTGCAGTCACTGACGTTGCTGCCCCAACCCTGAAAGTATGAGTACCCAGTTTTTTTAGGGTCAAGACCACAGTAGCTCAAGGCTTTTCTCAATACTGCGCTGAATTGGTACCTTGTCAGGAAGCTGCCATCACTGTGTATGAACAGTGATCCTAGTTGCAGGTCCCAGATTTTTAGCAAGTCTCTTATTGCGGGCAAAAGCCCCCATCTGCACATTTCTTCAACACCACATAAGCCCCCTTTCCCTTATGGTCTGTTTTTGAGTTTCTTAAGTACAGGGACACATCGTTTTATATCTATTACATTTTACGCATGCTGGGACTTGTCTGCAGCTGCCATAGGCCCCTGCTCACTCACTCACAAGCACCAAAGAAGGCAACAACAAATGCTGTCTTAAATAAAATGGCCTCCCTCTCACAGCTGCAACCTGCAGCAGAGCCTGTACTAATCCCGTCAGGGTTTCCAGTGTTACGGATAACCTGTCGTCCTTCCAGAGCCCACCTCTCCTGGACTACCCTTCTAAGAGTTTCCGCACTATGAAATCATAGAATCATAGAATATCAGGGTTGGAAGGGACCTCAGGAGGTCATCTAGTCTAACCCCCTGCTCAGAGCAGAACCAATCCCCAACTAAATCATCCCAGCCAGGGCTCTGTCAAGCCTGACCTTAAAAACCTCTAAGGAAGGAGATTCCACCACCTCCCTACGTAACCCATTCCAGTGCTTCACCACCCTCCTAGTGAAAAAGTTTTTCCTAATATCCAACCTAAGATGCCCCCATGTGTCTTGGAAACCCACCCACCTACTCCAGTAGGACAGGCCCGCTAGTCAGCCAGCCAGAGATAGTGGAGGGAGTCAAACCATGGTGGGCCAAAGACACCACATATTGAACCACTTGGTGTGTAGGTACAGGCCACCCATGGCACAGCCCTTCCTGTCGTCTAAATTCTGTGAACTCTGAACGGCTGACCTTATAGGGTGTCAGAGTCTGCGGGGCAACACAGCTCTCTCTTAGTCCCACAGCTGTCTTGAGCCAAAGTTCCAGAGTTGTCGGAGCATCGCCTGCAGATCCTTGCTGGCCAACATCTGTCATCTTGGAATTGAGATAGGGAATCAGCAACAGCATTATCCACTCCAGGGACATGCACTGCATGCAAACAGTTTAAAACGAAGGCCCTCTCTGGCCTCATTACCTGAGCAGTCTTAGCCACTGTCTATTTACAATATAGACCACAGATTGGTCATCGCACCAGAAATGGACTTGTTCGTTCTGACAGTTTTCCCCCCACATAATGACTGGGACCAGCATAGGAAAAAACTCAAGGAAAGTGATGTCACCTGCACTACCCCAACTTTCTGAACACTTCTGGGCACAGCACTCTTCTTGAAAGTAAATCCACAAAATCTATGCCTCCTGAGGTGTAGACTGTACCTGCAGCTCAGTCTGAACACCCTACTGAAATCCCATTAAACTCTTCCAGGAAACTTTCCCACACTTCTAAGTCTCTCTTCATTCCCCCTGTCACTCTGATAAAGTGGTGGGGTCTTCACACTCCAAAGGAGTCTGACGCCAGACAGGCACAAAATGCCTGACCAGGAGCCGCCACCCAGCATGCAAGTTTAGGTGCCCCATGACCTCCTGAAGTTCAGTCAGAGTAATTTTCTTTGCCCCTCTGAGAGCCCCTATCAGTAACCTGACCAGTTCCAACTGCTCTTTAGGTAACCTAGAAACATCCCAAACCGTGTCCAGTTCAATGCTATTTCAAAAGCGGCACATGACACTGAGCACCCCTGAGCATGGCTTTGGCCCTCAAACTGAAACCTAAGCAGGTAAAAGTCCCTCGGAGACACTGGAAACAACCAGAATGATGTTACATTTTCCCAACAGCACCAGAGGGCCACACTCCCTACCCAGGGCTACCACAGGGTCAAATGCTGAATATCTCACTGAACACAGCTGGGGGTCAATATGGTCATTCACCAAAGAGCCTCGGGGGTGGGGGTGGGGGTAAGACAGGCAATAGATCAGCCTGTATTACCCCCTTTGCCTTCTTTGGTACCACACCCCAGGGAGTGATGCACAATTCTGGCATAGGAATACACCTGGAAGGAGTCTGTCACTCTCTCTGCTGCTGCCTCTGTGATGATCTTCACGCATACTATATGCTCAAAGCCTTTAACAGCTTTCAAGTTCTCTACCCAGGAGTGGCACCCCTGCTGTCATTAGGGATTTGAAAACCAGGCGAGAATCCATTCCATAAATAAGCAGCATATGTTTTCTTAAGGTAGTTAGTCCAATAACATGCTCCATAACATCTGTACCTTAATTGGAAAAGGAGCCTTTTCCATAATTATTGCCTTAGCCAGTCGCATCTCCTGAAGCATTCAGACCTTGCAGACTCCCTTTCCTACTACCCTGTTGGAACCACTCTTTTCCCACATAACGGGAGTGTGGGCTATGCTGACCCCCGTACTTCTTACAGCAGTCTTTGTACCTGGACTGGGAATGAAAACATTTCCCATCATTAAATGCAGAGACCACAATGGGTTTTATATCTAGATTTTGAAGTTGAGGTTTTGGCACTGGCAACTTGCTGTCTGTGAATGCCAGCCAGGCAGAGTGATAAGTAGTCACACACTCTAGCCAAAGTTCCTGGTCTATTATACCTCAGGGTAAATCAGGCTCTTCTGTCACCCTCTGCCTAAATTCTCTGTCAGACCTTGCCCATGCTGCCCCCATATGTAGCATGAGCCCTCACTATTAAGTCCGCATACTTAAAATGGAACTATCCCTCCCAGAGCTCCTCAGACAAATTATATTCACATAAATGTGAAAGGCAGCAGATTGGTTCTCAAGAGTTTGAGACACTGCAGGGTTTGTCCTCCTTGTTTTTGTGCTTTTCCCCCTTCCTCTGTCTGCTCTTCCCTGAACAGCGAGATAAATAAATCCACAAATTCTCCCTTCCAAATCTTTTCTTTAACCTCTTCAGACAGATGATTCCAAAGTGAGCGATCGGATCCTGATAAGCTCCAAGGACATCAGCTGTTGAGTCTCCTGCCTGCGTTTCGTTAGGAGTGATGCCACCTGGCAACAGTGGGGAGTTCCTCCCTCACTGCTCTATATTCCTTTGCAGGATATCAGTCCCACTCCAAACCTATGACAGTACTATCCCCTCATCTGAGAGGGGCCCACTCTTATCAGGCACGCTGCCCAACCTGTGGGCCGCCAATGCTCATATGCCTTGAGGGGGGTGTCAGAGAGGGACCTGAGCTGCCACCCTTGCCCCTGAGCACCGAGGCTGGCAAGCCCCTCCTTCCATGTCTGAGGACTGCTGATGAACCTCACTGCTGCATTGTGAGGTTGCCTGCTGGACTCTTGGCAGTGTGGCCCAAGCCCAGGGCCACTTGCCTCCTCTTCGTCATCTTCATCCACCTCAGTGAGGCTCAGACCCTTGCTAGCCTCAAACTCAGACCCCAAATCCATCTTGCAAACTTCCTGTATGAGGGGTTCTGGTCCCAGCTGGGAAGTACACACTTCTGACTCACCACCACAGCATATTTTATGAGAAGTCACTTAACTTTCCAAATTAATTCACTGTGACTATGCTTGCACCCCTTTTATATTCATTTTCCAGGAACATCAGAGTGATCAAGTTTTATCCACACAAATACTTGCAGAAAGCAAATTTTAAGTTTGCTCCTTTCCATACTCAGGAATAGTGAATTTTAAACTCACACCAGAAGTTTTAAAGATTGTGTGGAATAGAACACAATTTGAAGCAGAATCAGGGAAAGGTTCCTAAAACCCCTCTCCAGAGCACTGGTACTGAAGGAATTAAATGAGCCAGACTATGATCTTGCATGTAACAAGGACATACAATTACTTTTACACTGCGTGAATGTGATGCTAGAAAATTAAATTTAAATCCTGCCCTCAGCTAACAAGGCTCACATTAGACAGATTTTTTCTAGGCACCTAGGTCACCTAGAAGAGAAAAAGTTTAAAATAGTCTACAATTCTCTAATCTTGCTTCTCTGCTACCTAGTCCCTGAGAATTTAAATCCAAGTGGCTTCTTCAAGCCCTCCTAATTGTACGATTTATTCTCATTCACTCAGGGAACTGAAACAATACCATAAGATTTGGAACCAATCACAACTCATTAACAAGCCTTGAATTTCGAATAGGAAAGATCAAATACAGCAAACGGTACATGATCGCTCCATAAAGTATACAAAGTACTCAGAAAAAATGAGCTGAGTAGATTGGAGTAATAAATGCATTTCAGGAAATCACTGCTACAAGATATCCCACAAATGGAAAAAGAGTAAAAAGTAGTGATATATTATCTACTATGTATTACTTACTCAGCTCTAGTTTATAACGGTCAGAACATAATTTCAGTGGAATATTTGTATGGTCTATTCTGGCAATTTAAAAAAAAATCCCTTTATGGAGTCAGTGGCTGGAAGCTTTTCTGACAGTAATGACAAGAAAAGCAGGAGGATTGGGCAGTTCCAGAAAAGTTGCAAACTTCCTTTAAACAACCACATATTTCACTATTTTTTTCCTGTGGCGGAGGAGGAGAAGAAGGTAGCTGTTACTTCTGCAATGAGACCTCCACCCATCTCATGGTCCTTGCAATCAAAATGTTTAGTGTACCACTGAATTATTTCCTAGGGAATGAGTACCCTTAAGTGTCCTTAAGACAGCAGACATGCAGTAACTGCTCCAGGACCTATACATGGGACATGACTGCCAAAGTTCACCATGGTGAGGAAACACCAATAGGAGGATGAGAGATAAAGAATACAAATATTAGCCCATTTACAAGACACCACCATATCCTCCCAGTACTAACCACCAGGGCCTCAAGAAGAATGACAAAGATTTCCTGACTTGATGAAAGCCACGTGATGAAAGGGTGATCACTGAATTATCCAGCTGGAACTCTGAACCTATTCCCCAAAGGAACACTGTGAACAAGCCCTGACACATTGCATGGGGACTTGCCACTGACAGCTTGGAAACTTTGAATTCTGTCCAAGTCTCCATAATCTCTCTCCCTCTCTGCGAAGGGCAGGTACTAGGGATGACTTATGGTGGCATAGGAAGGTTGGAGCAGAGAGAGGAAGAAAATTACAGTCTGCACCCAGCCTAGCAAAACTTTATGCTTGTTTGACTGTGAGACCAACTTTACAACCCTTGATAGGGAGTCAGAGCATGGCCACAGAGTGCTGAACTCCAGCAATCCCCCGCTGTAAGTGAGACCCTTGGGCACTATTTCTAGCCAGTATTTTTTAGGGCAGCTTCTTGGCTGCTGTAAAGTAGGCTGAGAGCAGGGCTGGTGGAGAGCTGGTCTTAGGGTCACACAGCCACAAGAGGCTCCTCTGTGCCCAGTCCCCTCAGCTGTGCTGAGTAGAGCTCTGATGGCACTAAGGATCTAGGTCACAGAGTTGAAAAGTTCCATATCCCAATCCCATTACTGTAACTCGTAAAGTCCCATTGTTATCCCTTATTTTCCTCATTTACAACCTGGTGCGGCAAGTCAAACTTGTACTTTAAGGGTTAAAAACCTGCCCTCGGGAGAAATCCACACACTCTATTGATCTAGTTGCACATATGGCCCTGCATCACCAAAGTATCTGACTGCCTACTGCAACTAAAATGCTGAGCTTTCATTAGTGAGGAAGTTATTCAGAGTTATGATGTGTCTTTGGTCTAAAAATGAAAACAAATCTTGATACATTCTTTCTATATATAACAGACCCAGGCTCTGCCAACTCCTTTATTTTCCTTCAGAGCTTCTACTATTTCAGTTCTGGTAACAGATGCCCAGACTGACAGCCCTGGGAAACTGAAATCCTTTGATATCCACAGGTAGAACAAAGGGAGCAACAGTGTAAGCTTCCTCATACTGTCCTGGCAGTGTGCATCACCCCCTGACCTGGATGCACCACCTCAAGGGATAAGAGGATATTTAAGCTTCCATGGCTCATTTAGGCATTGGTCTCATAGCTGAGAATGTCATTTAAAGCCAAATTTGTGTGCTGGTTTTCTCATGTGGACGTTTGTATTTTAGGCGCCGGACTGACACCGATTAGCCCACTTCACGTGGATCTCCAAACAGCTCTTCTAGAGTGATAGCTTTCAGTCACTATCAGCCTAGGCTGGATTTCAACCAGTAATCTAGGAGTGAAAAGAGTGACATTCCTTTAAACATTCCAGATCCAAAGAACTGAGTTAATCAGGGAGAAAATGTTGGCTAAAACAAGCATTAAATGGATCACATTTTAAAAAAGGGAAATGCAGGCTTCATCGGGGCGGCAGGTTTGTATAATTATTGGTGGTGCCCAGAAAAGGTCCAAGTCCTGCCCCCCTCCCACCCACGCCTAAGGCTATGGGAGGGAGTTTGGGTGCTGGGTGCAGGCTCTGGGCTGGGACAGGGGGTTGGGGTGCAGGAGGGATGTGGGGTGTGGGCTCTGGGAGGGAGTTTGGGTGCTGGGTGCAGGGTGTAGGGATGGGATGGGATGAGGGGGGGTGTAGGAGGGGGTATAGGAGGGTGTTTGGGTGCTGGGTGCAGGAGAGGGTTTGGGTGCTGGCTCTGGGAGGGGGTGTGGGTGCTGGGTGCAGGCTCTTGGCTGGGAGAGAGGGTTGGGGTGCAGGAGGGGGTGTGGGGCTGGGCCGTGGATGAGAAGTTTGGAGTGCAGCAGGCAGGCTGCCCTGGGGCTGGGAGCCAGAGAGGGGGACTCCCCCCAGCCCTCTCCCTGCTGGCAGCAGCGAGCTCTGGGGGAGGGGGAAGGGGGCCCCCTCCCCAGCCCCACAGCACGACACTCACCCAAGCCCCCCTAGGCTGCTGCTTAGGAGGTTCAGCCAGGATAAGCCCCTGTCCCTGCCCCCAGAGTCGACTCGGAGTCGCCTGCCAGGGGGGTGGGGCTGCCATGCGCCTCCTCCCTCCTCTGGTGCAGCAGCCACCTCAGGCTGCCCCTGGCACTACTCCCTTGTAGCTGGCTGCAGCAGCGGCCAGCAAGGCAGCGTGGAGCTGCAGTGGGAAGGCAGGAACGCTTGGGAGAGGCACATGAGGGTGACAGGCCGGGCCGGGGGAGAGACCTGGCCCTGAACATTGGTGGAGCCAGGCCCCCCGGGCCCTGAATTTGCTGGAGCCCTGGCACCATGGGCCCATACAACTCGACGCCCCTGGGCTTCATGCCAGGAAATATTTGCTAAAAGGGAGCTTTATTCAAACGTGAAGAGTTTCTACAAGGAAGTGATGGAAGGCCCTGTGACGCGGCAGACCAGGTGCCAATGAATGCCAAGGCCCCTAGGCCTCACTGAACATTGACAAATGCATAGCTGGAAACCAGTCTGGCTCATCTGTGTCTTAGCATTATTAAAATAGTTGTTAGGTGTATAAAAATGTGTTTAGAGTTTAGACTTTATGAAATGCATGTCAGTTGCTGCATGCATTAATCTCACTTATGATACTGTATCTCATGTTATAAGGTAATATTTGTGTTTGTTCTGTAACTATAAATGTGTTTGCTCTAAATCTGCAACCCCCGCCCCCCAAATCAAGAGGGAAGCATTAACAACTGTGAAATATTAGTTTACCACAAGGCCCATAGACACCAAACAAGCCACTGTGGAACATCAAAGGATAAAATACTTTGTTGATTGCTCCCCCACACACCCATGAGAAGGAGATGTACAGGTGAATTTGTCCCATCAGCTTGGACTCTGGGGGAAGGGAATAAAAATCCCTGACAAGGAGGAACTGTATCTCTGTGTTGCTTGAACTCTGAAGGGTGAAGATCCTTAAGCATAGGCAAGGTCATTTGGCCTGGGTTAGCCCTAGAGGATTTACAGAACTTGCATCTTACAGCAGTTTTTATTACCTTTTGAAACCTAAGACTGTTACTCATTTGGGTGTGTAGGTTTACCTGCTTTAACCTTGTAAATATCTCTCTTATTTCTCTTTCCTAGTTAATAAATCTTTGTTAGTTTATTATAGGATTGGCTCCATGCATTGTCTTTCGTGAAAGATTGAGGATGCAATTAGTCTGGGGCAAGTGCCTGGGAGTAACCTGAATATTGTGATTTTTCATGTAAGGGACCATCTATCACAATGGCAGATTTGCTTAGGTGGCAAGATGGACTGGAGTGCTCCAGGGGACTGTCTATGACTCCATGTTAAAGCTGTTCTAGTGCTTGAGGAGTTCACACTTGATACTTGGTTGGTGAAATCTAAGTATAAAACCAACAACCTGTTTGGGGTTTGTGCCCTGATTTGTAACAGTCTGCCCTGAAGTTGGTACTCATGTTCATGAGTCACTCTAGACAGTCTGACAGCCCCATCACTGTAGTCGCTTGGAACTAGACTGGACAAAATCCTGGTGAATAATCATCTTGTACTGGTTTAAGAGAGTTGTTAGATGGGTTCAAAGGTCTTTTTCCATTCTACACTTCACTTATTCTTATTTAAGTGGTTTTCCCCTGTTTAGACAACATTGGACTACATATGGCAAAGGAGGATTTTAGCTAAAAGAAGACAGAAGAGTTTAGGAGACTCAATGTGAGAGCAGTCTGAATTTCCATATGGGTATGAGTACCAAAAAAAAAGTATCCCAAGGACTCCTGGCAAGGTAATTAGTTTTTAATTTAATTATTGGCTTAATAGTAAATAAATACAACAGCTATCTGTGTACGCTGCAGTTTTCTATTTTCAGATCCTATCTGTTTTAAAAATGCAGCTCTAATGCTGTTAGCAGATGGATGTGTGTTATTGCAGTACTGGGAGCTGGAAATTCTCCATATACCAAGCTATAAATATTTCTTTGACATTTATTATCCTCACTTGAGTTCAGGTGCTAAAATACTTGGACTGAAGTCATGTTTGTAGCAGAAAAAGTATATCTTAGAACATACCTTGTTGCTGGCTAAATTATTAGGAACAGACAAAGATGGAGTCCCTCACTTAACAGAGGTCACAGAACCCTTGAATCAAATTAGCTGAAATTTAAACTGGCTTAGTGATACCAGTTCTCAAACACTCCAGCTCAGGCAATATCATAGATCACATCACAGAAGAGGTTGTTGTTTTTTAAAGTATGTATCCGGTCGACTTGCATTTGTGGTCATGAATTTGAATCCCAGCATTGCCAGCTGCACTGGATTGTAAACTCAAAGTCATATGAATCTCAATTCCGATTGCCCTAAGGGAAGTGTAGGATTATGTAAACCAGGAGATAATAGCCCTTATAAAATCCCTCCAATAAAATAAAATCAAGGTGTATGTGTCACAGTGGATTAACAGACTTGTCTTTCCAATTCTCTCCCCCGCCCCACCATTTCAGACTCCTGGTTGTGGTTGACTTAAGATGCATGTCATGAGTTAGGGGTTCACATGAATGGTGGATCTTAGAAAGACATGGGATAATTTTTTGTACATGCAACAAATTTCCTTGGTAAAGACTCAATTCAAAATAAGAAGTGAATTCTCTGGGTTAATGTTTGTTGCAATCTGTCAAGGGAGCCAGAGCTTGAAATCTGTTCTTGTATGACAGAATATTACAGAGACACAAATTGAAGATTAGGAGGAAAAAAAGATGGCACTCAACAGCTGTTAATGAAACAAAGAGACTAATACTGTATCCAGGTAAAACTGCAAGGGAATTTAGTGAAGCCAAATAGAATTCCCTGAGTTGGCATTTGGCCAGGACATAAGAATGAAAATTTGTACCCTTTCAAAAAAAAGTGCCAAGGAAACTTTCATAACCAATATATGTAGTTCCTTGGTGTTGTGTCTCACCCAAAGGCTCCACCTTAACAACATGATGCTGAGGCAGTCATGTAGTACAGACTTAGAGGAGAGAGTGCCTCCTATTGATTCATCAGCAGCACATTCTGAAGCACCTTGGTTGGGAATTTTCTGTTGCTATGGTTCTTTTCTGGAAAAAAAGTGATTTCTGCAAAATCAAAATTTCCCATAGAAAAATGTAGACTTTATAGAAATGTTTTGATTTTCAGTAAGGAAAATCGGAATTATCATTTCATTTTTGGTCAGCTGGACATTAATATTGGCACCAACCTGACCCACTGCAGTGCCTAATGGGACTTGTAGTTTGGTGCCTTGTGTTGCCATCCTCTCTCATGGGTTGGGCTTACCAGCCAGACTACATCTACCATGATGCACCATAGACTCATAGACTTTAAGGTCAGAAGGGACCATTATGATCATCTAGTCTGATCTCCTGCACAATACAGGCCACAGAATCCCACCCATCCACTTCTGTAACAGACCCCTAGCCTATGTCTGAGTTATCGAAGTCCCCAAATTGCGGTTTGAAGACATCAAGCTGCAGAGAATCCTCCAGAAAGTGACCCATGCCCCATGCTGCAGAGGAAGGCGAAAAACCTACCATGATCATGGGACTTCTATAGTGGCTCTGCCAGAAGAAAAGACCATGGTGCATCATGAGAGATATAGTCCAAAGGGAAGCCTGGTCCACAGGGGAGAACAGGGGAATGAGGGAGCCAGAACTATAACTCCCATGAGACACCATGACAGCTCAGGTAGGCACAGAGATAGATCAATGTCAGTCCAAAACTAAATGAAACATTTCAACATTTCCAAACTTTTTGTTCTAATTCAGTGTGAAAACAAATGTCAAAATATCAATGTAACACTAAAGAATCTCAATCTATTTATCTTATCAAAGAGGTGATTTGATTATAATGTATAATTAACTACATAGGGAGAAGATACCAGATATTAGAGGACTATTTAATCTAGTAGACAAAGCGATATCAAGATCCCATGAGTGAAAGTTGAAGTCAACGAAGTTCAAACTGGAAATAAGATGCAATTTTTTAACAATTAGGGCAATTAACCATTGGAACAGATTACCGGGGATGTGGTAAATTCTTCATCATTTGGAGTCTTTAAATCAAGACCAGATGGCTTTCAAAAAATATGCTTTAGTTCAGCCACAAATTGTTGGGCTTGAGGGGAGAATTACTTTGTGAAATTCTTCAGCCTATGCTACATGGGAGGTCAGATTAGCTCAGTGGTTTTCAATGTATGGTCCGCAGACCCCTGGGGGCCCACAGACTATGTCTAAGGGGTCCGCAAAAGTCTGTTATTACCCTAGAACCGTGGTTTTCAACCTGTCTATGATTTCCAAAAGGGTCCTTACCTCCATTTGAAGTTTTGTAGGTGTCGACAAATAAAAAAAAGTTGAAAACCACTGGACTAGATGAGCATAAGAGTCCATTCTGGCTTTTAAATCTATTAATCAAAGACCAACAGTCTCAGAATGTGACCACCACTGCAAGTGAGAGAAATAACTCCTTCAGCGAGGACAGACCTCCCAGCAGCAGTAAACATCACTCTCTAAACAGTCCAGATTAAGTGAAGCTATCTAGCAATAAAGAATGAAATTTGGATTTGCTTCCTCCATAGCAGCTCTGAGCACCTCCACTGGGGTTGAGGGGGTCATGCACTTCAGTAGGATAAAAGGGTGGCTTTCTATGTTCACGGGTAATTTACTGCTGACATGTAAGCTTCAGCTCTGAGCTGTGCTTTCTCACCTCTAGCCCTGGCTATAGCGCATCTACAGCCAGATTCTTGCTGGCCCTCTCAGCTTCATAAATAAGGCTGACAGCTGTTTGTAGGATAGACTGCTTCATTCCTGGGGGGGGAGGGCTTTTAATGCTTGGGGCACTGGGACAAGTAGATTTTTCATAGTAAATTTGCACTAAGAAACCTCCTCCTTAACTGCTCATCCTGCTTTTTCTCCTATAAAATGTTCAACTCTGCCATAGACTGTTGCTCTCTCCTTCTTATCCGGAGACTTTATCCCCTCTTGGTTGTCTTGTTCTCCCAATCCCATCTCAAATCTCACTCCCAGATGTGCTCCCACCTACCTTGTCTCCAGCTAGTTATCTCCTCAATCCCTGAGCATGCCTTCGCTCCCAGCTCCCAGCACTGAGCCGAACACATATTGCCCTTTCACCACAGAGACACCCCTCATTCGCCACCCGCACAAATCAACACAACTGTCCCAGAACAACTCCACCTACACACAAATCAACAAAACCACAATACACATAACCCCAAACATCACTCTGAAACCTAGGATGTCTGTTGAGTCAGTGTGAGGTGATGCAAACAGCTCCAAGCAGAACTGAGCGCTCTTTTTGTTTAGACCGGTGTTTCTCAACCAGGGATATGTGTATCCCTGGGGGTATGCAGAGGTCCTCCAGGGGGTACATCAACTCATCTAGATATTTGCCTTAGTTTTACAACAGGCTAAGTAAAAAGCACTAGCGAAGTCAGTACAAACTAACATTTCATACAGACAATGACTTGTTTATACTGCTCTATATACCATACACTGAAATGTAAGTACAATATTTATATTCCAATTGATTTATTTTATAATAACATGGTAAAAATGAGAAACTCAGCAATTTTTCAGTACTAGTGTGTTGAGACACTTTTGTATTTTTATGTCTGATTTTGTAATGTGACAAAGTTCCTCCTCTACCTTGGTGGGTCCTGTGCTTATTGGCGGATTTGCTCACCTCAGTGATCTTCCTCTCTGGTGGAACCCACAGTCTGAGTCAACTCCTCCTGTGTCTGATCAGGAGTTGGGAGGTTTGGTGGGAACCCGGGCCCACCCTCTGCTCCGGGTTCCAGCCCAGGGCCCTGTGGATCGCAGCTGTCCATAGTGCCTCCTGTAACAGCTGCAAGACAGCTTACAACTCCCAGGGCTACTTCCCCATGGCCTCCTCCAAACACCTTCTTTATCCTCACCACAGGACCTTCCTCCCGGTGTCTGATAACGCTTGTACTCCTCAATCCTCCAGCAGCACTCACTCTCAGCTCCTTGCGCCTCTTGCTCCCAGCTCCTCACACGCACACCTCACTGACTAACTGGGAGTCTTTTAACTAGTTCCAGCCAGCCCTTGATTGGCTTCAGGTGTTCCAATCAATGTAGCTATCTACACTGACTTCTAGAAAGATCTTAATTGGCCCCAGGTGTCTTGATTAACCTGGAGCAACTGCCATTTGGTTACTATGGTACCAGGGATTTGTTTAGCCTGAGGCTAACATACCTGTTCCTCACTACTTTACTGTAGCCATCTGGTCTTGCTCCATCACAGTAAGCATGTAGGTTTTAAGTGAGGTGAAACTTGGGGGTACACAAGACAAATCAGACTCCTGCAAGGGGTACAGTATTCTAGAATAGTGGTTCTCAAAGCTGGTCTGCTGCTTGTTCAGGGAAAGCCCCTGGAGGGCCGGGCCAGTTTGTCTGCAGGTTCGGCCGATTGTGGGTCCCACTGGCCACGGTTTGTCGCTTCAGTCCAATGTGGGCTGCGGGAAGTGGCGCGGGCCGCCGAGGGACATGCTGGCTGCCCTTCCCGCAGCCCCCATTGGCCTGGAGCGGCAAACCGCGGCCAGTGGGAGCTGCGATCGGCTGAACCTGCGGACATGGCAGGTAAACAAACTGGCCCAGCCCACCAGGGGCTTTCTCTGAACAAGTGGCAGACCGGCTTTGAGAACCACTGGTCCAAAAAGATTGACAGCCACTGGTTTAGACTATCACCAGGTTCAGTCACCACTGGGATTCTTGCTCAATTACTGTCTAGTAGTTTTTAAGTTCTCAACCTTCTTTGGCTTTTTTACACACCTGACTTCAAGAATTACCAATGCTCAATGGGCTTTCAGCTATTTGTATATATAATGACTCCAGAATTTTCACTGTGTGTGTCACTCTGAAGCCTAAAATGTCTGTTGAGCCAGTGTGAAGTGATGGAAGCAGCTATAAGCATGTCTGAGGGCTCTTTTTGTTCAAAATATCACCAGGGTGAATCATTGCTGGGTTTTGTGGTTTGTTACCATCCAGTTTTTAAGTTCTCAGCTATTTTGACTTTACAGATTATACCCATGCAGTATACAGCTACAGCAAGTCATGTATTTGTGCAATGCCAAGAGTCCTAGAGCATACTGATATCAGATTTACTAAACCAATCACCACCATTACTCTACAGCTAATTTACATGCAACAATTTCATTGATTTTATGAGAGAGACTGCACAGATGATGGATTACTTTGCTCAACTACCAGTTCTTCAAAACTACCCAAACAATACCACAACCACTACACACAATAACCCCACACATACATAGCCCCTTACTGCAGCTCATACCATCATTCACCACCCGCACGGATCCACATGACTCCCCAGCAAAACACAACCAGCATACACACTAACCCTCCACACATATTGCCCCTCACTGCAGCACGCAGCCTTCATTCGGCATCCACACATATCAACCCAATCTCCTAAACACAAATCAACAGAAGCCCTCACACAGCAACACACAATAACTCCAAATATCACTCTGAAGCCTGGAATGTCTGTTGAGTCCGTGTGAAGTGATGGAAACAGCTCTAGGCATGGTTGAAAGCTCTGTTGTTTAGAATATCACCAGCTTCAGTCATGATTAGGATTTGTAGTCTGTTGCTGTCCAATTTTTAAGTTCTCAGCCGTTTCTTGGCTTTTTTACACAAATGATTTTATGAATTATACCTGTGCAAATGCATGGGCTTTCAGCTCCTACTAATATTAATATGGGACTAAGGGGTAGAAGACAGGGAAATAGAATAAACTGGTCAAACACATATATATTCTTCCTATTCTGACCTCTGTCTATGTGACCTATGTCTTTGGCATGAGCTAACCACATCAAAGATAGCTACTGGGAGCATCCTTTAAAAGCTCTATGTGAAAACTGCTATCTGCCAACAATACTGCCCAAACATGTTCCTTCTGGGACATATCGAGCTGACTTGGTAGGGCATGTGGCATTAAAAACCCCATCAGAGAGGGAGATCTGAAGCCACACAGTCTAACAACACTTGGGGAAAATTGTATCTGAGACCTGGGTATGCAACCCAACTGATTCTGAACTGATCTTCTAGTGTATGGTTATTAGCTCTTAATTATTATTAGGTCAGAGTACTTAATTGGGTGACACTGACATCATCCAACATAGTATGGTATAGCATCTGGATGTTTTCATGCATGCACACGCTTGCATCCCCAATCACAAACACGCACATACATGCATATATACATTCATACTCACTCAGAACAAACCAGCACATTGAAACACGTGGAACAACAGAGCAGTTCCCTTTTTAATAACCCGATGAATAAAGTAGGCAGGGAGCAGAGGTGAAAGTAAGCCGGTCCGGTCCGGAACAGTGTACCGGCAAGAGCCAGTATGCCGTGCCGAACTGGACCAGCTTCTGTGGCGGTGTTTTAAAGGTCCTAGGGCTCCAGCCGCTTTGGGGAGCCCCGGGCCCTTTAAAGCGCCTCCGGAGCTCTGGCAGCCGGGCTTGGGCGGGGATTTAAACAGCCTCGGTGCTCCTGCCGTTGTGGGGAGCCCCGGTCCCTTTAAATCCCCGCTGGAGCTCTGGCAGCCAGGCTCAGGTGGGGATTTAAAGGGCCTGGAGCTCTGGCCGCTGCAGGGAGCCCCGGGCCCTTTAAATCCCCGCCAGAGCTCCAGCAGCCAGGCTCCCGCGGTGATCTAAAGGGCCCAGAGCTCTGCGGTGGCCTGAGCCCCGGGGCTCCCAGCCACCTCTGCAGCTGGTAGCTCCGGGGAGATTTAAAGGCCTTGGGGCTCCCAGCCACAGCCGGAGCCCCAGGGCCTTTAAATCTTGAAAGGCTCCACCTCTTCCAGTTGAGGCCATGCCCCCACTCAGGACTCGGGCGTATGGGTAAGTCCTTTGAGTTACTTCACCCCTGGCAGGGAGAACCGAAGCAGAGTCTTTCTCTGCACTCACTTTAACTGCTTCTGGAAACACTTGGCCAGGTGCAAACCCAGATATCAGCAGTTATATGTGGAATGTAAAAGAAAGATATTCTCAGTGAGTTACAGGGTGACATCAGAGTGAGGTCTAGCAGCAACAGTCCATTGCTGGAGCAGGAGTTCCCCACCCTGGCTGCGTCTGCCATGGGATTTCCACATTCACACCATTAGCCATATTCAATATTGATAGATTCCTGTAAATGTTACTGGACACTATAATGTATTCTGACCAAAGACTGTGTTCCCTTATTCCTTAAAGAGAATACGGAACCATCATTACCATCACATAGACAGAGATGTAGATTTTAATTCACCACGTTGTCACTGAGAGATTAGAAAAAAAAGCCTCCTCCTGCCAGAAAAACAGAGCACACTGTTTGCATGGAGCATATAATACATTGTGTTGTGCTGCTATTGAGCCAGCTAAAGGAACATGAAGTGTCTAACACAGCTAAAGAGCTGTTCAGAGAATATTTCAAACATTTGAGCATATACAAACTTCAGTAGGTCTAGTAGATTACATGGCATATTAAGTGTTAAATTAGCTAACAGATATACTGACCCACTCATTTTTGCAAAAGAACTGGGGTGCTATCAGAGGCCTGGAGCCAAGAAAATGTAATCCCAAACTTCAGAAATGGGGAATAAAGAATCGTCCTAATCTATATTATTCTATTCTCCTCATACTCTTCTATACCATGCTCACATTTTGGTACTGGAGTGCCTGCTGCAATTTCATTCCCCAAGGAAAATAATGGAATATATATAAGGAGAGAAAATGTCCAGTACCTGGAGGATAAAGGAAATAGAGAAATAAACTGCATTGGTTTATAAAGGCTAAATCATGCCAAACATACATGACCACTTTTTTGGATTCTGTCACAGATTTGTGGATGGAGGACACAGACACCCATATGTCATACCACACATCTATATCTCATGAAAGCATGGGATATGGCATTTTGCTAATTACAAGTGTGGCTTTAGCTCAGTTGTGTGAGCATTAACCTGCTAAACCCAGGGTTGTGAATTCAATCTCTGAGGGGCCTGCTTAGGGATCTGGGGCAAAATCAGTACTTGGTCTTGCTAGTGAAGGCAGGGGGCTGAACTTGATGACCTTCTGGGGTCCCATCCAGTTCTAGAAGATAGGTATATCTCCCTATGTTAATTATAGTTCTGGTGACCCAGGAGCAGATTGGGAACCAGATTGTCACACTCTGCTTCTTGGTGTCCCCTGCCAAGGGAGCCTGGAGAAAGTACCTTTTAACAGTCCTATTACCCAGCACAATGTACTTCGCTCAGGAATGGTGAAAGTGCATAGCAAGCTGGATATCAGCTGGCAATATAAGGTTGTATTGTTGTTATACCATGACAGCCTGATGCTATTACATACATTTTAGAAGTATGTTGGTTCCTTCAAGGAAGAGGAGCAAATCTCCCATGCCCTCTTCCATAAATTAAAGCTACTTATTTATGGGGAAGCAAATGTAGGGGACTTATTTTCTAGAACTCATAGGTGTGGTCCAGGGCTGCCCAGAGGGGGGGCAAGTGGGGCAATTTGCCCCAGGCCCCGGGCCCCACAGGGGCCCCCACGAGAATATGGTATTCTATAGTATTGCAACTTTTTTTTATGGCAGGGGCCCCAAAAATTGCTTTGCCCCAGACCCCCTGAATCCTCTGGGTGGCCCTGGTGTGGTCATTCACATCTCAGCTCTTAGGTGTCGTCTGGGCAAAAGAGATGTTTATGGCTTTGTGTCCTATGGATCGCATGACTCAGGCACAGGTTGATCTTTGATGGTAATGAACACCACAGCAGAACTCTCCCTCCACTGTTCTGAAACCAGTTTAGTGAAGCCAGTGAAAAACCCTGTGTACGCACTCTTATTATGACGGGAGTTTGGTATATATCCTTAAGGTATTTTCTACAAACACATCTGCTCCAGTTCAGTTAAACCAGTGAACTCCTCCCTGTGGACGATCTTAAACTGATTTAGAAATTACTTATTACAGGCAGAGCTTATTTTAATGGCTTATTATAGGTTGCCTGACACTTTCTATTGTAAGACTGTTTTCAGTTGCTAATAAATTTGCCAAAGTGTAACCCTTTGGGATGAAATTTTCCATCTTGGCTGTCTGCCTCTGGCTGCAGTTCAGCTATTTCCAAGAAAGAGTTTAGGGGAAAATACATTGTTTTGCCCATGTTAAAATATTTCTTACAACCATTTCATTGAGAAGCACTAGAGCCTCAGGCAACCACTGGCATTTCCTAACTTTTAAGTGCTAGACTTAGCAACCATATTGTGTTAACGTAGTTTTTTGTGTGTAATATCAATGTAGCTGAAGTTGTTTAAATCAATGTGTGCAATTTCTAAACCAAGCTGAGTGTCTTCACAGGGGTTTGCATTTGGGTAACTAAATCAGTGTAAACTGTGTATGTTTGTGTGGAGAAACATCTTTGAATTAAGTTCCTTACTGAGCTAAGCTCACTTAACTTCTTGTTTTTCGAAAAGATATGCTCTAGGAATGATTTGGGGCTGTGTCCTGGGTTATACAGGAGGTCAGACTAAATGATCACAATGGTTCCTTCCGGCCTGGGAATCTGTGAATCTAAACTAAATAACAGTATCTTCACAAGGGTTTGCACCAATTTAAGTAACTGTTTTTAAACTAGTTTAAATTAAACTAGCACAACTTTCTTGCACAGACAAGTTCTTAGGGACTTTGTGGGAGATTTTCTAAGTTGGCATTAAAGTTGATAGAGAGTTAGGGTCTAGATCCACAAATCAACTTAGGCACCTAACTGCCACATAGGTGCCTAAATCCAATATTTTGGCACTGCTGATATTCACAAAACACTCCTTAGCTGCCACCTAAACAAGTAGGGTCCTAAATTTCCCTAAGGTTCTGCTAATGGGCATGTGCAAGGCCACCTAAGTCCTGACACAGACAAGCAGCTCAGTGCCCGAACTCTAGCTAAGCCCTGGTGGGATTCTCAAAGTATGCATTCCCCTGCCTACCTTGCCTGTGGGGCCCAGTCCACTAGATGTGGTCTGAGTTCACCTAAGCTGCACAAAAGCCAGCTGGGGGCAAACAGATTGACCGTGGGGGCTGGCAGATGTGTGTCTCTTCAGACACAGTAGCCTAATGGTTGGACACTCCACTGAGATACACAAGACCCAGCTCTGAATCTCCACTCTAGCTGATTTCCAGCAGGCACCCAGACCTTGCTCTTCCTAGTCGAGTGCCCTAACCACTAGGCTGTTGAGCATGCTGGGTGGAAGCAGGGGGTTGAAAGGGGATGGGGAGGTCTCCCAATCTTTCTTGTTGAAGCTGTTCCACATTATATAAATACTTATTTATTTAATTGTCTACAGGAGATTTCTTTTAATTAAGCAAAACAAAGCCATGTAGCCTCATTTGGTTACAGACACACACACCCGCTGAATACACACATTGACCCTTCTTTGCTTCCTGACTATTTCAGATCCACACACTTCATCACATTATATTCAGAAGGAAAGAATTTTGGCAGCCATTTATTAACACAAAATTGCTTTTACTGTAAAAAGACCTCACCTTAGACACATTCTTCATAGATGAAGGAATCTTTGCCATCATGAACCGATTTTAGCTGTCTCTTCTCTAATTGCAGCTCTGTATATCTCTTTTTTTCCCTCTCTTTCCTTTCCCTAATGTTCTCTTTGTTTTTAATCGGTAACTCCAGCCCAGCCATCTGGAAACAGAAATAAGAGAGAATGAGAGCTTACAAAGAAACAAACATTTAGCATTTCATTCGCCGCAGCATTCAGAAAGTTGCCATGTCACAAAATATTTCAACATGATCAGTATCATTAATTTTTGTAATTAATATTTTGCATTATACAGTGCTTTTTACCAGAGGATCTCAAAGCACTTTACTAAGTATCACTATCCCCATCCCCACACAGTGGGGTAACTGAGGCACTTAACCAGCCCTATATAGTAAGCTGTCTTCCAGTCTCCTGCTCTAGCTCCACAAGGATGCCCATGCTAGAGTAGTGATCCTGCAAACTTCATGATCCTGCAAACTCCTTTGCAATCATTTCCAGAAATGTCACATACCCACCCAACTGCCCAGCCCTGTCACTCTTTAATTATAATCAAAATGGGTTCCCTCCTCCACTTCAAAATTTGCTCGTGCTGATGTGATGGCTTCAGCTCTGACAAAGCTTTTACCACCTGGAGCTTGGGGTTTTATTTTGGCAGTTCCAAAGAGCCCTGCATGGTGCTTTTGACCAGTCTACATGACAGAGTAATTTGTTAAGGAAAGGCTCAATCCCATAGAAAGATTCTAGGATTGTCTGCCCCAAAGACTTTCCTAACCGTACCTGTTATTTGGTGCAATTTGGTGCTTTCCAAAGGCAAAATAATTCAATTGGTCTTTAAAAGTATCTAAGTTAACAGATACAATTCACTCATGACAGGGCTGGTTTAAGCAGTGTCCAGCATCCAGGATGAATTTCATTAGTGGCAGGGAAATGTGCCCCCTGCACACATGTACACACTGCTTTGAATGGGGTGTGATTTACTTTGTAGGCGTGAAAGGCTTCATAAAGTGAAATATGCTATTAACTTTTGAACCAAAATTAATACACTCTGCATGGCGTAAAATGTACCATGTCCCATCCTGGGAGTGAAGCTGCAAACCAGACCTTCCCCACTCCTCTTCTGTTTTACACTCAAAAGACTGAGCAATACATCTGTTTCTCCCTTCACCTGCTTTTGTGTCTAAGGCCTTTCCTACACACAAAAGTTTTACCAGGTAAACAAGATCAACTTAGAAGCCGATGTAGCTAAATGAATGCAATCCTTAAGAGTGCCTTGTACGGACTGAGCTTAATCAGTCAGGATTCTACATTAACAAAACAAATATGAGGTACGCTTAAACCTATTTAAGTGTGTCCACAGAAGGAAGTTGCACCAATGTAACTAAAGCAGGTCCAAGTTAGTTAAATTGATGCAACTTGTGTGTGTAGACAAGACCCAAGTACAAGGCATTTTACTTATGTTTGCACCTTTGGGCCACAACAACAGAGTATACTCCTGTCCATTCTCCCTAGCAGACTGGCCTGGAGAGATACAAAAGACTTTTTTCTAGGATCTTCATTCCTATTACTGAGCAGGGCAAGTTCTGACCTAACCAAATTACATTTCCCCACTGGCTTCTCAAGAGAGCCACGTGTTCAGGAGTGATACTTCTAATATCGTAGGATACTTCCATTAAACCTCCCCAAACTGCTTTTGCCTGATTTATCAAAGTTCTTAAGAGATGACTAAATTAGGTTTATTCCTGATGTCTGTAAGATACAGTTGATTTATTTTAAGCTTATCCTTTAAATCTTTCGTAAAACATCCAGAAACGGAACCCTGTTTCATGCAAGAGTGGAAATTTGAAAACTGTAATACTTTCTTTTATGTTGTATTAGCTTAAATAGACTAGAGGAATTAGCTGGTCAACTCATATGTTACTAAGAGTTATGTCTGGATTATATGTATTGCCGTATTAAAAAGAGCTAATACCATCCAGGTGAAAAACACATCTTACATACCCACCCGTTTTAAAAACATTTTCTCTTAAGATCTTTTTTAGTTTTTAAAAAATAGAATTTTAAAAGAAATCCTTAATAGTTAAAATTCATTTGATTTTGTATAGCTTCCGGCCACTGCACCCTCCGAGGAAAAGCTCAGCTATGGATTATGTACAACACACCACCGTCATCTACTGGGTACAATGCAGAACGCACCTCTGAAAACAGGCTAGAGACCAGAACCAGATTCCCATGAGGTTGGAGGGCAGCCAATGAAATACAGAAAGGGGCATATCCCTAAGACTCTTTAGACTGAGGTGTAGAAAGGAAGCTAATGCCATGTGCCCTCTCTCTCTGCATACATGCTAATCTATACAACCTGCTAAAAATATGCTCCAGGATCCTGGGAGATGTTATTAAAGACCCAAACTCCAGAACCTGCTGTAGCTCAAGAGATAAAACAAAGAGTTAAACCTGAACCCACTAAAGCAACTGAATGGACTGAATGTCTTGGCTTACCCCAGCCTCGGGATTTCTGAGGTTATAGGAGGAGCTATAAGATAAGCTTCAAAGTTGCCCTCTTGTTAAAGTATAGTTTTGGACCTTTAAGTTGCTAAGTAAATAAGTCACCTACAGGCCTAGTCAAAAATTGATCCACCTCTTCTCATGCACCCAGATAAATCTGACAGAATGCAGAGAGGCAGAGAATTCTTGTTAATTAATGTCCTTTGCTTGTTAATATAATTAGACAGAGATGTAAGAGTCTCATTTTGTTAGAGAATAAGTAAACGTGTGTGTCCATGTGTGTTTCTGAACTTGACAGCCCATGGTACAAATGGCCATGTGTCCAGCACCTTATCTTTGCAATACTGCCTCATTCTCCATCCTCTCTTCCCTGCATTTATTTTCTCTCTTTTTCCTCCTTGTCCCTTTATTTTCTCTCTAAACCCCTCAGTCTTTCCTTCTTACTATGACTCATTTTCTCATCTCTACAATTTCCCTCCTGCCTACATTTCTTCTCCATCTTCCAGTTCAGTCCCTTTTCCTCCCACATCCCCAGTTCTGCTCCCCTCTCCCCAAGGCACAAGACTCTCCAGATATTTTAATTTGCCTCAGGATGCCTAGTGTCCAGGCTAAAAATTCAAGACATTGAGACAAATTCTCTGGAGCTGCACCAGTTTACACAGTTTACACCAGCAGAGAATTTGGCCTACTATTTCCAATTACAGGTGAGTCTCATCTTACGCGGGGGTTCCGTTCCACGGTTAGCGTGTAAAGCGAAAACCACGTATAGTCAAAATTACATTGAGTTGAATGGCGGGTGGAATCGCCTGCACTACAGTTACAGTATTAAAATTGTTATTTTTCTCTCTTTTTTTTTGCCGACCACATAAAGCTGAAATTGCACATTTTAAATGCACGTAAGATGCAACAGACCTGTAAACCTATATATTTTCAAGGGTATGAACACTGGATTCAGTTTTAGCTCTTCTGAGAGTTCAGTCCTATGTTCTGATTTCCAGACTTTAAGGTTAGCAATTAAAGAAACTTTTTCTTAAGATATTTTTAGCATAGACACCAGGAACGGTGTTTTCTGGCACAGGCTTTCCCTAGGCTATCAAATATACCTGTGTTCCAGACAGAGGTGAAAGTAAGCGGGTACGGGCCGGTACAGAGGACCGGTAAGAAAAGGAGACTGCCTGAGGAGGGGAGAAGCCTGCCCCCTGCATAAGAATAGTTTAAACTCAGCTGTTCCCTGAGTGGTTCAGCCCTTGGGGTTAGGAGTCTCCAATACTAATATACACAACAAATACAAGCATTTGGCTGCACAGCTTAAATCCAGAGCTAATAAAAGCAGGTGGAAGGGGAAACTCACTGTCTCCTCCCTCCCCCTCCTCCAGCCAGGCTGCAGACAAGGCTCTGCATTCCTCCCCCCCCCCCTGAGCAGGGGTTCTTCTCTAGGCTCTAGCTTGCAGTAGGGAGACTGGCTGAGATGCCTGCTGCTGCTACCTGCATAAGAACAGTTTAAACTCAGCTGTTCCCTGCACAGTTCAGCCCCCAGGGTTAGAAGATGTTTCTGGCATCCTTGTTAATTTCACTCCCAGTTGTTGGTGGTGGGGAGCGGGGGAGGGTGTGTGTGACCATGGCAGGGGCAGCTCTTTTCTGCCTCCGGGATGAGGCACAAAAAACACAATCAAAATCAGGAACCATTTCCAAGTTCAAATCTATCCCATTCCCTCCCCAGCAGAGGATCATGGTTGTGATGTCCAAACTGCTTGCAGATCCTCTTTGAAATGTTACTGAACCACACAGGGAACAGCTGAGTTTAAACTGTTCTTATGCAGGAGGCAGGCTTCTCCCTCCCTCAGCCAGTCTCCCTGCTGCAAGCTAGAGGGAAGCCCCTGCAGCTGTTGCTTAGTGCCAGGCAGGGAGAAAGCACGGAGCCTAGTGTCCACAGCCTGGCTGGAGGAGGAGGGAAGACACGGAGAAAAATGTGACAGTGAGTTTTCACTTTTTTCAGGCTTATTCCAATAGTAAAGTTTTATTACAGACAATACTGGTAGTAGTAATAGTAGCTTTATTTTCTCTACCTATGTCATGCAATGGGAGGGATCCATGAAGTACGTAGGAGAGGTGGGTTGCTTGCGATTGGACCATATGGGTAAGAAATGTAAATTACTTTCACCCCTGCCCAAACCCCAGGGCTCCCAGCTGCCTCTGCAGCTGGTAGCTCTGGGGGTGATTTAAAGGGCCCAGCTCCTAGCTTCATCTGAATCCCTGAGCCCTTTAAATCCCGATTTAAAAGTCCTGGGATTTAAAGGCCCACCTCTTCTGATAGAGGCCATGCCTCTTCCAGTTGAGGCCCCTCCCCCTCTGCAGGACTCTGGAGTACGGGCAAGTCCTTTAAGTTACTTTCACCCCTGGTTCCAGACTATCCAGCCAGAAGGTGCTTCTATACTTACAACAGAGTTCCTTTTTTTGTTTCAGATACCTTCCAGTTCTTAGCATCAGAGTCATCATAGCATCTAGTCACATCATCTGCATTTCTATGCAAGTGACCTGTGTATATTTTCACAGTCAAATTTGGCTAATAGCTCTAGCCATCTAGCTAGTTGGTCTTCTGGTTGCATAATCAACTCTGTGAATTGTGACTAGCTCTCAGCATAATGTTCCTTTTTAGAAAATACTTCAGAAGTGCCAGAAGAAGGTAACCACTGTAAGCAATTATTTTTGTTATAGCTGCATTTTTTCCTCATCACGCTAGCTGATAAAAACCACCAGCCTTTCAGCCCCCTTAATGCTTTTGCAATTAGCCCAAACAAAACCTCTGGATATTAACATTCCCAAAGTTTACAGCCATTTGGATGAGGATCTAGTTCTGGGTCTGAATTGGGTGGGTTGGTCCATCTAGAGAGACTAATAGTGGGCTTGCAAGCCTCAGCATCAGTTATGAAAACTGCGGGAAAAGATATGCTAGTACAGGTGAGCTTGTCAGTCTAGACTTAAAGTCAACAAAAGCCTCCTGAAAAGCTTTTCTCTAATCAAACTGCTCCCTCTTTTCTGGAAGATGATACATGAGCTCAAATATGGAAAGCAAGCCAGAAATGAACTTTCTATAATACGAGGCAAGACCCAGAAAATTTCTTACTTCTGTTACTGTTTTTGCAGCCTGCCATGTGCTAGTAGTATCTATCTTGGCAAGATCAATGGATCAGCATCCTCAGATATTATATGACTCAAGTACTGCTCCTGGGATCTTAACATGTTACATTTGGATAGCGTAAGTTTTAAACCAGCCTGCTGCAGCCAGATGAAAACATTTAAGCAATTTAAATATTCCTGGGAAGTCCTCCTAAAAACAATCACATCATGCAGATAACTGAACATGTGGTCCTCTGTAAATCTGCCAAAATCAAATCCATTAATCTTTGACAGGTACTGGGGGAATTATAAAGACAAAAAGGCATCTCATTGAACTGAAAAGTTCCTTTTTTTTCTTGGTGAGACATGCAGTCTCCACTTTTCAGAAGCTATCGGTAAATCCAACCATTGCACCAGGGCAAATGCATCCAAAGTTTCACCTTCTTGGGGTAAGTGATATTTATCTGTTGCAGTATTTTCATTAAGTGTCTGGTAATCAATGCGAGGAATAATGGAGATATTTTTTGTTTTACAAGCAACCTTCAGGATGACAGATTCTACCTGGCTGCAGGGCCCAGCACTGGGGTAAGAGATTTTTGACTTTTCAATCCATTTTTGCTGGACTAAATACAGATAGAAAAAGTCATTTGCTACTCTGAGCTCCTTTGTGTTTACTGCACTTGATTATCCTCTCATGCTATTTATACACTGACTTCAGTGGAGTTGCTTCTGATTAACACTAGAACTAGAGGAAAATCAGGCCTGTGTTGTCCCATCAAAGTCAAAATGAAGGCCCTTGCACAAAACCTGCTTTGGTTTTGTTGAATGAGAGTCAAGTTGTGCTCTGATTGACAAGGGTATAAACTCCCAGTGACTTTGATAGCAACTGCGTCTCTATTAGTAAGAGCAGAATTTTCCTTTCTGTGACAGTGAACAATCATGGGACACAGATGATGTGTCATTCCAGTATCACCCACAGGCATCTGCTTATCCCAGCCTTCAATAACTGTCATGAAAACATACCAATCCAGACACAAAACCTCTCTGCCCTCCCTTTTATAATGGAAACAACAACAGTGATAAAACGTGGTATTTTTCCCAACCTGTGCAAAGTTGGGGAAACTATTCAACCTGGATAAGTAGCAATTTGCAAAGCTGCATTATCCATACCTAGATCTCGATATATAAGCAGAATGTAAATTCTGAAAAAAACTCATCCGCACTAATGTTGCGCAGATGTCACTGTTCTGTATTTAAACCTAAAACCACAGAATGGGGGCTTACTGACCAGTTTTTCCAGCTGGAGCTTCACTATTTAGCATAAAAACGTCTAAAAGTTAAAAAGCCAAATCTCTTTTCTTCCCACCCAGCCTGGTTATGTTACTCAGCAGTTAACTGGCCAGGCTGCTTTCAACTAGACTAGGCTAAATTAGGAGCTGGCTTTAAGGCTCCCAGTTTGGCTGTTTTACTAATATTAACATTTTAAAATACCCCATCTGCCTACAAGATGGATGTGGGGGGGGCGGGAATAAAAGCACAGCTGGGCTAGAGGGGGACGAATTGAAGTTTAAACAGCCACACCCCATCCCAAATGTCCTTTTGGAGGGAGCTGGTGACACTCTGGCTATTTTCAGCTCTGTCTCTGACAAAACCTCAGCATTCCCACTTTAAGTTTTAGAATAGAAAATGAATTGAGAGCCACTGTCAGTTCACCTGACCGCTGCTGAAAATGCAGTGCTCTGGGGAAGAGGAAGAAGGGTCCCAGTGAACCTTAACAATGAGAAAGTTATTTATGAAATGATAAGTGTCAGAATGTTAAACAAAGCAGAGAAAAGGTGTTTCCCAATAACCTTTTCATTACACCTCCTATCCTACTAGTAACCATTTATTCATATTGGAAAGGTACATCACATAAGTCCTGTAACCCCTTTTCTTTTAAAGTATTATTTATATAAAAAAAACAAACTAAGAGACGATACTCTAAAAGCAGTACGTTGTAAACAGCAAGCTATCCGGTCTTCCACATCATGCTCCGGAATGCGCACTCTGTCACGGTACATTGCTAAATTCTTCCTAGCCCTGGTATGGGCCAGTCTGTAGCTGCTTGCTGTTCCTAAGCCCACTGTCTCTAAGGTAAGCCTCTGTGGTTTTATCACACACAGCCAGTTCCAACCCCTGGCAATTTGCCAGCTCTCTGGCAGCCTGTAGTTAGACTTCATCCTCCTCCTATCCTCATGTGTCTTAGCTCTATCTATTGGCGCCCCAAGGAATCAGATCAGGAAGAAAACTGCTGGCAGTACTCTTCCATGCACCACCCACAAAATAAGCTCCACCCATGTGAGTCATCAAAATGAAATGTGGCTAGTAGAGATTATGTAGAAGCTCAAAGTATGATGGTGTATATTTTCTAGGCTCCACTGGACTCCTTGAGGTTGGCTTCCCTTTAGTGGGGCTTAAATATACCCATGGGCTCTGCTAGCCTCTAGGGGCTTGACTCCTTCTTGAATGGGGAAAAAATAAATAGTGGTGTCTCCAAAAAGCATTGGATGGACCAAAATGAGACATTGCTCAGTACATTGTGCAGCTCTGGACCTCTCTCTTCTTTCTTACATAAGAGCATAAGAACGGCCATTCTTGGTCAGACCAAAGGTCCATCTAGCCCATTATCCTGTCTTCCAACAGTGGCCAATGCCAGGTGCCCCAGAGGGAATGACAGAACAGGTAATCATCAAGTGATCCATCCCGTTGCCATTCCCATCTTCTGGCAAACAGAGGTTAGGGACACCATCCCTGCCCATCTTGGCTAATAGCCATTGATGGACCTATCCTCCATGAATGTACCTAGTTCTTGGTCTTCACAACATCCTCTTTCAAGGAGTTCCACAGGTTGACTATGCATTGTGTGAAAAATACTTCCTTTTGTTTGTTTTAAACCTGCTGCCTATTAATTTCATTTGGTGACCCCCTAGTTCTTGTGTTATGAGAAGGAGTAAATAACACTTCCTTATTTACTTTCTCCACACCAATCATGGTTTTATAGTCCTCTATCATATCCCCCCTTAGTCATCTTTTTTCCAAGCTGAAAAGTTCCAGTCTTATTAAACTCTCCTCATATGGCAGACGCTCCATACCCCTAATCATCTTTGTTGCCCTTTTCTGAACCTTTTCCAATTCCAATATATCTTTTTTGCGATGGCGTGACCGCATCTATACGCAGTATTCAAGATGTGGGCGTACCATAGAGGCAATATGACATTTCCTATCTTATTATCTATCCCTTTCTTAATGATTTCTAACATTCACTTTTTTGACTGCCGCTGCATATTGAGTGGATGATTTCAGAGAACTAGCCACAATGACTCCAAGATCTTTCTTGAGTGATAACAGCTAATTTAGACCCCATCATTTTATATGTATAGTTGGGATTATGTTTTCCAAGAAATGAAATAGTTAACCATGTTGGCATTGAAATGATCATCTCAGGGCATGTGAGGCCATATCTATACTATGGGGACTACAGCAGCTTAGCTAGGTCGCTGTAGCTATGCAGCATCACCCAGTTGTGTGGATGCAGCCTACAGTGACGGAAGAGGTTTTTCCGTTGCTGTAAGAACACCACCTCCCCGACTGATGGCAGTTAGATTGACTAAGGCATTCTTCTCTTGGCCTAGCTGCTATGGCTCTCAGGTTTGCGGATTTTTCAACTCCTCCTCCTATCCACCCCGAGAGCCATAGCTGTCAGCCTAAATTGTAAGTGTAGACTAGACGTGAGGTAAATAAGGCAGTTCACCTCTTTCAGAGCTACTGTTCCAGGCTATCTATAGACTCACATAGATATCTCTGCACTCTTTACACTCCACAATTCCGAGGTTTTCTTCTCAACTACCACAGCTAGAGACGTGCTTGGTCATTTTTAAATGAAAGTTGAGATGCTGTAGAACAAGAAAATTGCTGCTGATGGGGTGCAAGTGTGCTGTAGCAATGTTTATCAGCTCAGGCTGGTAAACTTGGGTACCCCTTCCCTGATCTCTGCCAGTTCTTTCTTCCTTCTAGCTGTCTCTGTCCCAGCCACTCTGCAGCAGGAATAGGGCAGCATAGCCCAATTCTCATAATTCTTTCTGGATCAGGGTCTCTGTGCCCCACTAGAAAGCCCTACTTTCTCTCCAGATCAGCAATCAGTCCAGCTGAACCTCAACTCCTGTTCAGAGTCTGTGTCCTGAGTTTTCACAGCCTCCCCAATTAGCCCTACTACTAGGGCCGGCTCCAGCTTTTTTGCCGCCCCAAGCAGCGAAGAAAAAAAAATAGAAAAAAAAGGAAAAGCCCGATTGAGTGGAGCAATTGAGCTGCCGCCAAAGTGCCGCCAAAAAAGAAGCGAGGCACTGAAGGACCCGCCTCCAAATTGCCGCCACAGACCCGGATGTGCCGCCCCAACAATGGACGGAGTGCCACCCCTTTCTATTGGTCACCCCAGGCACCTGCATCCTTCGCTGGTGCCTGGAGCCGGCCCTGCCTACTGCAGTCAGTCTGGTGGGCCTCTAGACAAGCCCATTGCTTATGCATCCGAACATCTTGTTTGCTTTTGTAACCACAGCTGCACTTTGAGCAGATATCTTCATTGAGTGGTCATCAATGACAGCCAAGTCCCTCCCCTGAATTGATATAGTTAATGTAGAGCCTTGGGAGGTGCACGCGCACTTTATGAACTTTAATTAAGCCTTAAATATCTGGAGCAGTAAGGAAACATATCAATTTTACATATGGATAACCTGACCCAAGTTCATACCGCATGTCTCTGGAAGAGCTGGAATGTAACCCAGGAGTCCAGAATACCAGTTTTCTTCTCTAATCATTAAAACTTCACTTCAACCTTCAAGAAGGACCAGGTACTACTCCCTGCTGTGCCTCCTCACCAACACACACACTCACACACAATAATGTCAACAAAAATGGCTCACATTTACATTGGGAGGGCATTCTGAAGCCAAATCTGCAAGGCACATTACTATACACTGTCTTGTGAGACCCTCCTCTTAAGCAAAACCTTCTTTATAGTGCTCATTGCTCCTCAGTAGCACTGTGCAGGAACATGAGCAATCAGAGCTCCAGCAAGGAATGCACATGAGAAACGAATCCACGTAGGACAGAAATTGCCCAGAATGTCCTGGTAAAGCCACATGCAAAATATCTTTCACCAAAGAGAGAAGGGGGAGTTAAAAAAACAGCCTTCCATCTCATGGGCAGGCAGGCAGTAGGCTCTGCATCTGGGGCTATAGCTCCTGTCACAGCCCCGGAGCAGAGGGAGCCCAGCTAGGGGAGGTGAGGGGGAGGGAGATGAGAGGATTGGGAGATGGGGAAGGGATCTGAAAGATCTGTGAACTGGCAAGAAATATTCCCAAATAATCCCTGAGTGAAACATCCACCATGGAGGAAACTCACCAGGATCATTTGCAATGTGATAAAGACTTCCTCTCTGACTTGCCTTCTATCTAATCCAAAGGCATCTTCCATTTGAAGAGGTAATGAATTGGCAGCCTCTGGTGCACACCTGAAAGCCAGAACTTTCTTTCAGGCTTGGATTTCAGGAAATAACGGGGGAGAGAACTTTTTGTCCCTAGTAATTCCCCATGCTCATTTCAGGGCTTCATGTTTGGGTAAAGGCTACAAGGGATTATGGACAATTTGAAATACTGAAGTCAGAAGCGCCTCAGGCTCCAATTTTCCCTTCCAGGTAATCTATCATTCCTGCTGTGATTTCAGGAAAGTGATATAGTAACCTGTCTCCCTAGGAAAAAAGGATGGCCTACTGCTGTCTTTTATAGTCTGTTGAATTATAACACTTTCTTTTTTCATCTGGCCTTTCATCAAGAGACTTAAGTGTTTTTCTTTCTGTGTACACGACCGTGCAGGTTTCTCATTCATTATCGACACAGGACTGGCCACACTGAGCCCATCTGCAATCCTTCCCTTCCAGTCCCCCAGGACCTTCTTAGCAGCAAAGTTTTTCTAATTTGGAACAGACTCTTCTTTGAGGAATTGCTCTTAGCAGCACATCACAACAGGCTGCAGCAGACATTACCAAAGCAAAAGCTTTCAGAGGCAATATGTGTATTCCCCGCAGGAGACATCAACTACCAGCACCCATAGGTGCAACCACCAAAATTAATTTGGGGAAAACCAGGGGAGTAATTTTTTAACAAAGGTTGGGGAGGAAGCTGATGCCACAAAAAAGCTCTCTTTCTCTGCCCCAAAAAGCCCCTCAGTAGGACTACGTCCTACATATATATATTATAAAAAGTGTACATGTTTCTGTGTATATGACCATGCTAGAGTTGCCAACTTTCTAATTTCTGAAAACAGGACACTACAGCAGGAGCACGGGAACCTCCTGCTCCACTTCTTCCCACAGTGCACTGCCCCTGCTCCGCCTCTTCCCTTGAGGCCCTGCCCCCCCGCTCACTCCTCTCCTCCCCCTGTAGCTCACTGCTCTTCCCCCTCTCCCAATCCTCTCATCTCCCTCCCCCTCACCTCCCCTAGCTGGGCTCCCTCTGCTCCGGGGCTCTGACAGGAGCTATAGCCCCAGATGCAGAGCCTACTGCCTGCCTGCCCATGAGATTCAGGTAGGGGGCGGCCCCGGCTGAGCACAGGCTGGCACGGGTTGATGACCCAGCAACTTCCCTCCCCCTGCCTGCCTTTGGTAACTGGACTTTTGGTGTCCAGTCTGTACATCTGATCAGACGCCGGACAGGTCCCCTTTCGACCGGATTTTTGGGTCAAAACCAGACACCTGGCAACCCTAGACCATGCTTGTGCATGTATGTGTCTGAGCGTAATTCTATTTCCCCTGGTGTCTTTCCAGGACACCATGTCCCTCTGCAGCACTGGCCACCTGTGACCCCTCCGCCCTAAGTGGTTTGTCCAACCCTCCCAGCACACTGTGTCCTCCCCAGTGTACTGTGTCATACTAATGTGTACACAGAATGGTCTCCTAAGAAATTTACCCCTTTTCATAATCTATTGCAATACACAGACACTACAGGCCAATCTGGAAGAAACATGGTTCTCATCAGTCTCAGAGACAACATGCTGGAATAGATGGGCCACTGGTGTGATCTGGTATGACAGTTCCTATGCTCCTAAATTTATGCATCATTCAATGCTGTTATAATTAATCTGTACCCTATTGTGTAAGTACAGGTCAAAGTGTACTCTTTGCCTAGATAAATAAATACCTTTATTATAGGGAAAACCGAGAATATTCTCAAATATTGAGGCAATATCAAAAGACAATTGGCAAGTTTTTAAGGGTGATCACTGTATCTTTCATATAAATTACTGCATGGATTAGTTTTGTCTGGAACATACAGGGTACACAGTACAAAAAGGATTACAATGCACATGCTTTTAAGGAGAGCAACATGTACGAAGAGAGCTAATGCTTGTGCTATAAATATTGCAGGCATAAACTGTTTTTTTTATGTGTGGAATGTACAGCATGTATTCATTTCTTAGGCAAAACAGCACCTGAATATTTTACACTTAGTGATGTGGATTTTAATGTCAGATTCATTTTCTGGATGCTTAACTCTGTAAGTCTTATATGAGGTCCTGTTCAAATTCTCCAACAATTAGATGGCTTTCTATCTTGGAGTGATTTCAGTGGTGTGCCCATACTGCTGAAACTTCATGTAGCAGTACCTGTTCTGAAGTGCTCAGTAAAGGTTTATGAACTGTTATGAACCACAAAGGGCTGGAAACACAAAAGAATTTAGGGACCTAACTGACACTTTAGACATCGAAATCCCCAAATCAGGCCCCACTAGGCTCCACAAAACCTCCACTCAGTGGCCCCCCAAAACCTGTAGGCATCTAACGTCACTCATCCACTACATTTCTGAGGTAAAAGTTCCCTAGGCACCTATGTTTCTCACAGCCCTATGGCACAGTGCAGCCCTATGGCAGATATCTGGATGCCTAAGCCGCAAAGCAATGCACAAACCAGGGGAACATAGGCACTCCTCTGCCTAACTTGCTCAGCATCACCACAATGACATTTCTTTGTGGAGTTCACCCAAAAGCTTTTCACTAGACATAATAGTATAAATAGACATATTTTCATTCGCTTTGTCCTCGCTACATAAGATACCATTCCCAGTTTATCCTTTGAGGCATCCATGGAAATGTTTGTAGGGCAGGAGATGTTGAAACAGAGCAGTGTAGGAACAGAAATTAGTAATATCTCCAACACTTGTTATTCGGTTTGATGTTTCTCAGCCCACTTCTAGTCTGCAGGCTGGCTCAGCAATTTTCTCACAAGCTTAGTTTTATCAGCCATACCTTTGAATTGGCCCAATGAGGTCATCATCATCAAGTTTTATTTAGTTAGTTGTGGAGTGGGCATGCATAAAATAGTTATCTTAGCAGGAATTGGCACTTTGCTTTATTTGGTTTCAATAGAAACCTGCAGCCTGGCACTTTGTTTCCGTTCTGCAGTGCCCCAAATAATACCCTGATGTGATCAATGACATCTATGAGCTGCTGCAGAGTTTTGTGGAAACCTTAGGGATTTGAAACACGGCCTGGTAAGAGGCGTGTTAAATATATACAGCGATGAACTCTCCTGAATTTGGGGAATTTGCCACAACCTTTTGGAATTTGCCATCTCCCCAAGGATTTAATATATGTGATAACCCTTTCTTCTAATAGCAGCATTCAGATCTTTTTGATCCAAGCACAAACACAGAGATTTAGGTCTGGTCTACACTACTGAGTTAGGTCGATTCACGGCAGCTTACATCAGCCTACTATGGAAGCATCTACATTTAAATTTCACTCCCACCGATGTAACTGCCCCACTGCGCTGACTTAATAACTCCACCTCCACAAGTGACGTAGAGTCAGTGTCAATGTAGTTAGGTCAATGCAGTGTCAGTGTAGATGCTGTGTTGCTTACGTCGACTGTTACTGGCTTTCAGGAGCTATCCTACAATGCCCCACATCGATAGTACAATTGATACAAGCATTCCTGGTGAGGACACACACAAGCAATGTAATTACTGTGGTGGCTGTGTGCCAACGTCAGTTAAGTTGACTTAATTTTGTAGTGTAGAAATGGCCTCAGATTTAGTTTCCACTATCACCAGGGACTGTGCGCATTCTGTAGATTCCTCGAGTTTTTCATGTGCATCCATTGATATGAAGCATTGTAATTCTTTCTAGAGTCTACCCCTCGGAGTGACAGTTACATTCCTAACTGCATGTTTCAGGGTTGTGCATCTTTCCTTAAAGGCTATTTTATGTGGTTCTGTTCACTTGCATCCGATATGTCCTGCTGTGAAATAAATTCTTGAATTTTTTTTCACTCTTCATTTAAAGAAATTGCAATTTTTCCTGTTCTGTGGCTTGGCCAATTATTATGGGACTTTCCAAGTTAACTCTCAATCTCTCAGTCAATGCTCACATACTTCCCCATCAAACGACTCTTGGGCTACAAGTCTGTGTCATATTCTACTCCTGGGTAAATTTTCCACCACTGTGCATGTGCAGAATTCATGTCCCCTGCAGATTTCTTTGCTTCTCCACAGAAAAATGACCTTCTGACAGGGAAGCAAAGGGAAGCTGCAAGAGCAGTCACACACCACTCCCTAGATGTGCAGGTACATTGTTTCAGGCACCTGGAGCAGCTGGCGAAGAGGTAAATCACCACAAGGCTGGGGACACCCCAGGCAGTGGCTCCTACCCTGAGCTGGGATCAGCTGCTAGTCCCAGCTTGGCTGGAGACAGGAGAGGATGGGACTTCCTCTTCCCCTGCAAGGAGTGGCTGGGGTTGTGTCAGACCCAGACCCACAAACCTCCTCCAGCTGCAGGAAGCTCAGCATCCTCTCCTGCTTCCTGCCTCCATCGCTCCTCAACTGCAGGGGGAGGGGTCACTGTATGGGGATCGGCTCCCCCATCCACCCAACCCCTGTGCATCCAGACCTCTCATACCCAGACACCCCCAACAAGCCTCACTCCATACACCCAGAACCCCCCAGCCCTCCATACCTGAACCCCACCCCATTGAACCTCAACCCCTGCATCTGAAGCCCCCTGCACCCAGACCTCCAGCCCCCCCAACTCTTCACCCAGACTACCCGCACTGAGATCCCTGCACTCAAACCCCCACCCTGATGAGTCCCACACCCCTGCACCACCCTGAGCCCCCACATCCAGATCCTCATGCCACTGACCCCCAATTAGCTTCACCCAGATTCCCACCCCACCAAGCCCCAGTCCCCCAGCACCCAGACCTCCCTCTGAAACTCCCGCACACAGACCCCTCTGCTGAGCCCCAACCACTTTCACCTGGAAGTCCCTGCAGAATCCCATTGCTTCTGCACCTGGAACCCCCCGGCTCCATGAGCCTCTGTGCATCCAGATCCCCCCACATCTAGACCCCTTACTGAGCTGCCTGCACCCAGATTGTCCTACACAGAATCCTCTTGCCCCATACCTGGATTCCCCCCACACTGAGCCCCTCCACACTTGGATCCTGCCTGGTTGAGCCTGGCTGCCCCACAACTGGTGCACCTGCCACAGAGGTGCAGGACCCCAGTGTGTTTCTGGGGCAGGCCCAGGCCTTGTGCTATGTCAGGGTCGGGTGCAGTCTCACCACTGAATCCGTGTCCCCGGGGTGGGTGGTGGGGAGGCTGCAGGGTGATCTCCCACTTTCATGCAGCTGGTGGCCTGTGCTCCCCACTGCCATGCTGGAGCCTCTGCATTTATTTATTGAGAAATACAACTTGCAGAATTTTAAAATATTGTGTGTAGAGCTTTTAATTTTTTGGCACATAATTTTTAATTTTTGGCACAGAATGCCCTCAGGAGTAATATTCCTCAATGCTTTCTTGCACCTGTTGCACTCTTGTGAGAAAAAGAAATTATTCATGTTTCATTCTTCTCAAGGACACAATAAGTCTCAGCTTGTAGTATGACCCTACCAAAATCTGTACTTTTGTGAGTGAAAACTGGAAATGACCGAAAATACCACACCCAGACCAACTACAGTTAAAAGTAAGGCCACTTTCTTGGCACTGTTCATTGCCTCTGCACCTATCACAGTCACATACAGCAATAAATTCCATTTACAATGGTATCAGGACTCCTTGTGTTCAGCCACTACATTCTTTTATTTTTAAGCTGGACCTAGGCAACAGAACCTGCTGTTGAGCTGCAGCATTCAACTCCTTTGCTGAAAGTGTGTGTGTCTGCACTCCAAAGGGAAGGATCACCTCCCATATGCTTACGCCGAAACTTAAGAGCTTCAGGTTAACATGGCACCACACGCATTCTCCTCACAGTCTGACTGCAGGATTGCAGTCACAGTGGGAACAAGGTGCACAAGGGTAGAGGGGTGTAGGCCATTTGGTTATTTGTGTCAGTGTATATTTTCTGTGGAGTTGCTTGTTTCGAAGTGAAGGTGAATTTAGCTCGGCTGGAAGGCGTTGGATTGACAGTCCTGCAACATGAAAAGCTCTATTTGCCATAGTACAGGTACAGCCTGGGCAGCAAAAACTTCACATGCTGCTGTGCAAACATGACTCTGCCCTGATTTGCACAGACCCTCTGTAGCACTCACAGAAGAGCTCAGCCTACCTGCTGTGGCTGACAATTTCCATCAAAAGGGAGGCAGTAGAATAAAGATGCAAATGCCAGGGAATTTGACTCAAGTCAAGAGAATTTTCAGAGTAATTAATATTTTAGGGATATGACCATCCTTCATATAATGATGGATTTCTACTATAATCGAGAGTTTACTGTGCAATGATTTTTACATCATGGACAGCCAGCTGTTATGCAATTACCTGAGAGAACCAACTCATTTCACCAAACCCACCAAGCTGCATCAAATTCAAATCAATTATCTAGCTCATTCAGCATTTTTGCCAGGTGCACTGGAGTTGACACTACTGGGCTGCAAAGGTGGGAAGTCTTTGATTGTTGTTTCTGGTAAATTGGACATAAGTGTTTTTTCCAGACGTGTCTGGTATTTTCAGCAATATTCCACCTGATTGGAGGATGAGCAAGGTGATATAAGTCCCTCAAGCCCACTTCTTTTCCCCTCCAGAAGCCAGAGAGCTATTTCTATTCTTGACTTCTGGGAAGCTCAGAAGGTGTGGCCTGCACAGTCCTGCAGAAAAATATTTCATGTTCAATGATCCTGGCCTTATCTTCACAAACAATATCGCTACTCTCAAAACAAAGAGGAATCCTCTTTGGAACCAATCCAGTTCTGACCAGCAAGTATCTGGGATTCTCAAGATCATAGTACATATGAGTTAGATATTCTGTTTTGTCCCTTCTCTGGACATTCATGGAACCAAATGCCCTACAAAGCAATCTCAGCCCTTCCCCACCAGACTCCAGATACACCCTTGTCTCTTTGGTCTCTTAATTTATGGGATAGCCACTTTTAAAAGTGTTAAGAGGGCCATGACCATATTTTCCTCATATGCCAAATTTCAAGATCTTTAGCAATGACATCACAGGCCATCTGGAAATGAAGGCAGCAGCCATATATCATCCCAGAACACACACACACACACAACACCTCCTTCCTATATGGAAAAATGTAATCAGGTCCTCCTGGCTCAATGGAGCTGTAAATGTCCTTTAAATCTGTCACTTTAATGTCCTCCTTGGAAGAGTTGGAGCTGAGAGGTGGATTTTTCCTTATGGTTCTGCATATTATAGACTGGATGAATTCACAGTATGGGGCAGATTGGAAACGGGGGTGGCCTGTAAAAATACTGCATTGTCTCCTGACAGCCGCAGAAATGCATTTGTAAACAGAGAGTCGGTTCTGACTTCCAGGAGAAACACAGCTCTGCCTCGAGAGTGTAAGTCACAAGCCTCTGAGGCTGAGCAAAAGTTCTCTAGAGCAGCCAATTACCAGTTCCAGACATTAATCTTCAGGCAGGTCTCAGTGATCCAAACAAGTCTTAGAGAAGGCGTGTTAATGGGGGCTGCAGTGGTGCCATACGAAGGAAGCAGCTGTGGTGGGAGTGCAGGGGTTTGGTGCATCTCAGGACGGATTAAGATGCATACCAGATCTATGCAAGAGGCACAGAACTTGTAGGGTAGTCAGCATTGTGTCCCAAGACTGCTTAGCCGAGGCCAGCACTTAAGAGGACCCTGTGTGGTGACACTAGGCAACATAGTCTGTGTTAATCAGTCTGGGAGATACCAAGCCACAGAAAATCAGTCTGGTTTGTCCATGTTCAGCAGGTCAATAACAACAATGAGATCCCCTTTATATTCATTGCATCCAAGTTCTTCTTTTCTCTGCAGCAAAGGACACTACAGGACATAAGCAGGGAGTACTGTAGGGCAACACTTTTTAGTTTTCATTAGTTTTTCCTTTTCAATACATCACCATGGCTTACTCTGTCCTGGGAAGCAGTGACTCTGAAAAACAATTGGGTTTTGTGGTGGATAATCTGTTGCACATGAGCTCCTAGCATGATGTTGTGGCCAAAATAGGGACGGCAATACTAGTATGCATAAACGGGAATCTCCAGTGGGAGCAGAGAGGTTATTTTAACTCTATATTTGGCACTGGTGTGATCAGTGCTGGAGTACTGTGTCCAGTTCTGGTGCCCACAATTCAAGAAAGATGTTGATAAATTGGAGTGTAGCAGGGCAGTCTCCCCTTTTAGGGGCCCATGGAGCTAGGGAACAGCAAGCCCTGGCCTAAGGAGCAGCCCAGAAGGCAGGTATTGGGAATCAGTGATCCAGTTAAGCAGCAGCTAATGATTGGCTCTGATTCCCAAGTGAAAGCTAAAAGCGAGAACCCACCTCTACAAGAGAAAGAGGGCCAGAGGAGCAGCAGCAGGAGACGGCAAAGGCAACAGTATGGGTAGGGAGGCAGGCCGGCCCTGAGTCTAAGGTAGAGCTATGAACTTTGAGCTCCTGGAGGTCAGAGGATCCTGCAGTACTTTTCCATATTCTTTTATGTTTTTATTCTTTTATGTTTATGTAAGTAAAGAATGAAACAGCCTGCCTTGAAGACTAAAACAGAGTTGGGTGTGGCTGACTGTTTTGTCCCCAGGCTGGTGGACAGACCCATCATACTACAGAGATGGTTCAGAGAAGAGCCAGGAGAACGATTAAAGAATTAGAAGACATGCCTCTACTGCTAGACTCAAAGAGCTCAATCTAGTTATTTTGACAAAGAGAAGATTAGAGGGTGATGATTATAGTCATTAAGTAACCAAAGGGGGAACAAATATTTAATAATGGGCTCTGCAAAACAATGCAATAATGGACTCTACCAGACAAAGTCCATCTGTTTGCATTTGGACAACAGACAAAGGTATAACATGATCCATTGGCTGGAAGTTAAAGCTAGACAAATTCAGATTGGAAATAAGGGGTAAATTTTTAACAGTAATTAACCATTAAAACCCTTACTAATGGCTGGGATGGATTCTTCATCACTAGAAATGTTTACATCGGATATTCTTCTAAAAGATCTGATCTAGGAATTATTTTGAAGAAATCCTATGACCTGTGCTATACAGAAGGACAGACTAAATGATCACAATGTTCCCTTCTGGCCTTGAAATCTATGAATGAATTAATACAACAGGAAAACAATAAATGAAAATTACAAAATTTAAATGACCATCTGTAACATACAGCACCACATTAGCATATACATGCAAAAACCATCTTAAAATCTAAAGATTAAACTATAAAAATAAATAACTGGGGTTCAACACAGTCAAGGTAGGCATGGAACGCGTGGAAGACAAGGAAAAAGAAGGGGAAGAAAGTCAAGGTGAAGAGGGAAGGTCAGAATGCCATTGTTTTATTCTATGCATTAATTTATTTTTCCATCTCTGTAAAATCATTCACTTCATGACTATAGCTACTCTCACAAAACATGAACACTGCCCTCATAGGTAAATATCCCAATCTGTAGTTCTGGACAGCTGATTTTTAAGCCCAGAACCATTCTAATTCTAGTGTGAGCTTCTTTCCACAGATGATTAACCAAAGGACATTCCCACATGTGCAGGAGTGTGCCCTTATATTTACCACAGCACCAATGGAAGAGCTTTAATCTTTTGTAGTCTTTGCAGTGCCCAGTACATTCTAAATACAACTTTTTGTTGGAGTAAATGTAAATATAAGTCTACAGAACACAATTGATCATTGTGAGACCTTTATAGATACTTCAACTCCTGCAGATCAAGGAGCTCAGGATTTCAATTCTGACCTTCAACATCTCCTCCTATTCTCGTTCCAGATACCCACTAAAGATTTGGTAATGCACTGCAGCCCTCATCTGCATATTAACATGTACAGGTATATAAAACCTCCACAACATATATGCAATGCAAAAGAGACATAGGAAATAGTTAATCACTTTCCTATAATAAACTGTATGTGGCTGAATTTCTTGATCATTAAACTGGGCAGTTTTTCCTTGTTTTTAAAAATAAGGCCCATTACTTTTGATGGAAGATTTTTCCAAAGCCATTCTTCACCTAAAGGCTTAATCAAAAGAGATCACCCTTCAGTCATCTATTGATCCTAAGTGAGATCCAGGATGTTCCTATCAGCTCTCTCCAAAGAGACTCAACTCCTTGTCATAGCATGAGACTTCAAGAGGGGCACCATGCCCCAAGTGAAATGCCATAGGCTCTCTTTCATTATCTCCTTGTGTGTCCAAAAAAAAAAAATTATTGCACAGCGTGGGATGTGAACAGTATAAGGATAAAAACTGCAAGAGCAATTGTGTATGAGCAGATAAATACTGACTATTTGTGCAGAGGCAATTAGATTAAGATGGTTATTTCCCTCACAAAGAGTGACTGTTACAGAGGTCATGCTTGTGTGGCCTGTAGGCAGGGCCAGTGCAACCATATAGGCAAACTAGGCGGCCACCTAGGGCGCCTAGTGGTTGGGGGCGCCTAAAAGCCTGCTCAGGCGAGGAGGTGGAGTGGAGGTGAGCTGGGGCGGCGGCAGGGCATGAAGAGGGCCGCCTGCAGTAACAGGGGTGGGAGGGGGCCCACAGGGGTCTCCACAGGCCGGGGGGGGGGGAGGTGGCAGGCTCGGTTAGCTGCCGTGGGGGGCGGGGTTAGCGGGGGGGGGCGCAAGGTGGAAGGTTTGCCTAGGGCACAAAACTTCCTTGCACCGGCCCTGTCTGTAGGGGCTGTACAATGATGTGGAAATCTTATTTAACATCACCAAGGTTGCTGCTGGGAACGTAACTGCAGTGACCCTGTGTGGAAGGCTGATAGTAAATGTGTACCTGGAAGGAACCTTTTTCGGGCTGACAAATATCCAGTCCTCCTATGAAAGATTAGGAATAGGAGCTCACATTTCATAAAACAATTCCAGGCCTCATACAGGAGATGGGAGGACTGTAATGTTGAGAGTATTCTGGATAGAAGCGGTGTCACATACTATCAGAGTTGAACATGCTTTAACTGCTTTAACTTTTCTTTTCCCATATTCGGTTGTCAGTTATTGTATCTTTTTTCTTTTATTGTATTGGCTCTTCAGTTGCTGTAACATTCTTCTTCTTTTTTAGAACTGTCATTGTACCTCTCTTTCTGCCTTCAATCCTCAATCATTCATAGATGAATAGATTGTAAAGCCAGAAGGGACAGCTGGGATTATCTAGTCTGACCTCCTACATAACACAGGCCATAGAACTTCCTGGAAATAATTCCTGTTTGAACTAGAGTGTGTATTTTAGAAAAACATCCAATCTGGATTTAAACATTGCCAGTGATGAAGAATCCACCACGCCACCCTCACCATTAAAAATTTGTGCCTTGTTTCTGGTCTGAATTTGTCTCACTTTAACTTCCAGACACTGGATCTTGTTATACCTTTGTCAGCTAGTCTGAAGAGCCCAGCATCAAATATTTGTTCCCCATATAGGTCGTTACATACTGTGATCAAGTCAGCTCTTAATCTTTCCTTTGTTAAGCTAAATAAACTGAGCATGTTGGGTCTATCACTATTAGGCATATTTTCCAATCCTTTAATCATTTTCATGGCTCTTCTCTGAACCCTCTCCAATTTATTATCATCCTGCTTGAACTGGGGACACCAGGACTGGATACAGTATTACAGTGGTGGTCACACCCGTGCCAAATACAGAGGTAAAATAATCTGTCTACTCTTGCTCAAATTTCCCCTGTGTATGCATTCAAGGATTGCATTACCCCTTTTGACCAGAGCATCACACTGGGATCTCATATTCAGCTGATTATCCACCATGGCCTTCAAGTCTTTCAGAGTTACTGCTTCTCAGGATAGAATCTCCCATTATGTAAGTATGGCCTCCATTCTTTGTTCTTAAATGGATACATTTACATTTGGTCATATTAAAACACCTATAGCTTGCTTGCACCCAACTTACCAAGCAATCCAGATCACTCAGTTTCAGTGTCCTGTCCTCCTCATTATTTACCACTCCTCAAATCTTTGTCTGATCTGAAAAAATTACGAGCTATTATTTTATGTTTTCTTCAAGGATATTGATAAATATGTTAAATAATTCAAGGTCGACAACTGATTCATGCAGGACCCCACTAGAAACACACCCATTCAGTGATGTCTCCCCATTTACAATTACATTTTGAGACTGGTCAGTTATCCAGTTTTTAATCCATTTAATGTGTGCCATGTTAATTTTGTATCATTCTCTTTTTTTAATCAAAATATCATGTGGTACTATCTGAAATAACTTAGAGAAGTCCAAATTATATAACATCAACACTGTTATCTTTATCAACAAAATATGTAGTCTCATCAAAATAAACTATCAAGTTACTTTGAAATTGTATATATTTTCCATAAACCCATGTTGATTGGCCTTAATTTTATCATCCACCTTTAATATTTTAGTAGCTGCTTTTTAACATCGTCCTGAGTTACTATTGAAATGGAAAGTGTTTCATCATCATCATATGATATGAATACATCATCTGTTTTTCCCTAAATACCAAACAAAAATATTTGTTGAAAAGTTCAGCCTCTTCTGCATTGTTTTTGTTTATTCTACCATTTCCACTTTATAATGGACCAGTAGTAAGGTTAGGACTCCTTTTGTTCCTAATATACTTATAAACTACCTTCTTACTGTCCTTAACTCTGTGGGCCATAGGGATTTCCTTGGTCCCTTTGCTTCCCTTATCAATTTTCTACAGTTCCTAGCTTCTGATTTATATGCATTACTATCACCTTTCTTCTAAGGACCTGAGTCCTTGATTTCAGAGCCCAGGGTTATGGGATGCTGGGGTCTCTGACACTGGCTCCCATACACTACTCAAGCCAGGAGATAGGCTGTCCAAGCAACTGTGCAGACTCCCTGTTACACTGAACCCTTTTCTTTGCCTGTCTTCTGTGATCACATCCCTGTTCCTGCCTCCTGCTTCTCTCCTGCCCTCATTCCCAGTTCTTGCACTGTTTCTGCTCTGTGCCTGATCCTTGACTTGTATCTGGTTCATTTTTATGGGGTTACATATATGCACAGAAGGGCAGCATTAAAACCTTAACATTGGTGTTTCCTGATGTCTGAGTGTTTAATCATGCACATTTAATATTCAGTTAACAGAGTTTTTTTGATGGATTAAAATAGTTGTACAGATATCAGTGATCCACTGAACATCTTAGATTTTAAAGCGCTTTTAGTTCAGTTCCTCATAAGACTACTAAGGAAAAGAAAGTAACTACAGGGTAAAGGCCAAATCTTTTAATAAATTACAAACTATGTAATTGATAGAAATGAAAATTAGGGCTTGCCTATGCAGAGACTTATTTTGGAATAGCTATGCTTGATTAACTCCATTAAATTCCAGAGTGAATTGAGATAATTCAGAATAAGGCACTCTTATTCTGGAATAACAGCATCCATAGGTGAAGTTAATCAGGAAAGGTTAATCCACTTTAAATTCACACCCTACCTTATTCTGGATGAATTACCAAGCCATTACAGAGAAGAAAGATTAATAACACACAAGGGGTATTGAAAGGGGTAAGGGAATCTCTTTTCTGGGACACTGGGAGGGAGATACTGTGGGAGGGGTACTGTGCATGGGGATATAGTGACGGGGAGGTACTGTAAATTAGAAATAGAACTGGGTGACTTTTTTAACAAACATTGTTTGTGTTGAAAAATGCCCTTTTTTGAAAATGAAAATTGTTGTGAAGCCAATTAGGCTTCTTCACACAATTTTTCATCAAAAGTTTTTGTGAGACACTGTAAAATGGAAAACTGAACCTGTTGGTTTTCATGTTTTGTTTTTGCTCTTCCGTTTTCATGGTCAGTCTTTGTGTTCTGATATCCTCATGTTCTGTCACTGGTGTCAAGCTCTTCTTTTTTGGATTTGGTTATTCTGGTCATCTGATATACGTTTTGGTTCCTGCTGTCCCTTCGGGGAAGCACAGAGTCTTCGTCTCACCCCTTCTGCCCCTACACAAGGACCAGAATCCCAGAAGCACATCTCCACGTTAGCACATCTGCAGGTACTACCTACCTGAAAGAGGGAGAGAAGAGGAGAAAAGAGAGAGAAGAGGAGAGGTGCCATGTTGTCTCCTCTCAATAGGGTGACCAGACAACAAGTGTGAAAAATCAGGACGGGGGGTGGGAGGTAATAGGCACCTACATACGACAAAGCCCCAAATATTGGTACTGTCCCTATAAAATCAGGACATCTGGTCACCCTACCCTTCAAGCATACCAGGCAGCAAGTTGGCACAGCTGTTACCACTGGCACATTCACTGCATGAGACCTCCATAACACCTCTAGTGCAGGCCCTCACACAGGAGAAGAGCTTGCTACAAGGCCATGCTAATCTGGCCTTCTGTGATACTTATAAAGCCATGTCCTTTCTTCTCTGCTCTCACCAACTAATTAGTAAAGAAAAACCCAAGACACATGGTCCCATTAAAGTGCACTCCCTTTGGGGCAGTTAGCAATCTCTGACTCACATGAAATATTCCCTTTAATGAAAGCCAAAGATAGAACATGAATCCAAATCTTGCTCTGCACATTGCAACATGCCACCTCCTTAACATGAAACAGTTTCTTTTCCAGTTGATATTAAAAATATTTGTTGTTGAGTCTATTGTTTTCAGAGCACAAGTGTTCCCACAACAAGTCAGACATAGGTTCAATGCTAGGAGACAGAGGTGAAACTTCAAAGCTTCTGCTCTTGTGTGCTACAGAAGAGAACCTGTTTTATATTAAAAAAATTGGCACTATAAAAATTAAAAGCCCCAAACAAGAAAATTAAGGCTTTCACTACAAAGCAGTTTTAAATGGTTTCATTTCAACTGTGGTGGTGTCTCTGAACATCCTGAGCAGTAGAGGTGGGTCCTACCTTGGCTTTCAGCGTCTCTCTGTACTTTAGAAAAATGACCCAGAAAACTGACATTCCTAAAAAATACTCTTTTGCAACTTAATAGGATTCTGATCACCCATGTAAAATGAGCCATGTTTTATTATACTCTTCTCTAACCCTGACCTTCTCCACTCAGACACACAAAATGGAAAGAGAGGTGAAAGCACAATTTCAAGGGCAAGGAGCAGGTAATAATATTAAATGGCCACAGTGGGACTACAGCAATGGATTGAGCAGATTGGGTTTGCCCAGTGCACCAAAATGCCCATTCAGCCTTCACCTCCTCCTCAGCTGTGTTCTTGGTCCCTCTGCTCTATATTTCATGGTCAAATTCAAGTGATGACATGGACAATTTAGTGTCTGAGTTCTTTCTAACCCAAGACATGGTGTTGTAATTATACGCTCCAGTGCAGGGTCCACATCCCGAGATAACAAACCATGTTGTAAAAGAACAAAACGTTTAATAGAGTGCAGTTCCCTTCTCCCTCATCCAAGGAAACAACATTGCAAAGGAAACACTACACAATCACCCAATAGCTGAAAGAGCCAATCAGAAATGGGGATAAAAATAGCATCAGAAACAAAGAGTTACTGGTCATTAAAAAAAAGAAAAGAAAAAAAAAAGCTTTAGTCTCCCTATGTGTTTGGCTATTTACAATATATTTGTAATGTAAATTATAATTTTCATAAGCAACACTTTTCCAAATACCACATATCTGACAATGCCACGTTAGGACCCAATTCTGCTCCAAGAGCCCAGTGCAGGATTAAAGCCTTATTCTATAAAGAATTTTTTATGCAATCAATATCTTCCAGCACCCACCACCAAAATCAGCTGCATTTTCTTGCTGTGACCCCAATGCAATCAGACTATTTTATTATAAACAAATATACAGCCATCTAATGTGATGTCGATGGATTAACAATCAGTATTTTCATGATGCTTGTGGGCAGCCTCATTTTGACATGGACCTGTGGCCCATAGAAACAAGAGGTCCCCAGCGAAGCAAATTGCTAACTATTCCATCACCTTCCCTGAGGTCTGCTAGTTCTGGAAAGCACAGGGTGCCTTGGCTCATGAAGATAGCACAGGGGCTATCCTTTGCTGACGTCAACATTTATTGCTAATTTTGAAAGGAAAGGACAGGGAATTCTTCCCTCTGAGTAGTATCCATGTTTATTACTATGCAGGGAGGTCTGTCATGGTATGTCTACACTACAAAATTACTCCGATTTTACAGAATTGGCAACAGATTGTATAAAGTCAAGTGCATGCAGCCACACTAAGCACATTAATTCAGTGGTGTGTGTCCATAGTACCGAGGCTAGCGTTGACTTCTGGAGTGTTGCACTGTGGGTATCTATCCCATAGCTATCCCATAGTTCCGGCAGTCTCCCCCGCCCATTGGAATTCTGGGTTGAGATCCCAATGCCTGATGGGGTAAAAAACATTGTCGCAGGTGGCTCTGGGTACATGTCATCAGGTCCCCCTCTCCCTCCATGAAAGCAACGGCAGACAACCATTTTGCGCCTTTTTTCCTGGGTTACCTGTGCAGACGCCATACCATGGCAAGCATGGAGCCCGCACAGCTGACCGTCACCGTAAGTCTCCTGGGTGCGGGCAGACATGGGACTGCATTGCTACACAGCAGCAGCTCATTGCCTTTTGGCAGCAGATGGTGCATTAGGACTGAAAGCCATCGTCATCATACAGAGATAGGAGTGACTCAGTCAGGTCATTTCCCATTTTCTGCCGAGTACCCAGGAGATGTTGAGGGCTAGCAGTCGTAATACAGCATCTTCTGGCGAGCAGCCAGGAGATGACAATGGCTTGCAGTCTTAATGCAGCATCTTCTGCCAAGCACCCAGGAGTTGACGATGGCCAGCAGTCGTACTGCACTGTCTGCTGCCAGCCTAAGATGTAAAAGATAGATAGAGTGGATCAAAACAAGAAATAGACCAGATTTGTTTTGTATTCATTTGTTCCCCCCTCCCTCCGTGAAATCAACAGCCTGCTAAACCCAGGCTTTTGAGTTCAATCCTTGAGGGGGCCATTCTGTGTGACAGTTGTTTGTATTTCTCCTTGATTCAAAGCCCCTGCCTTTGTGGATTTTAATTCCCTGTAAGCCAGGTTGTCAGTTGCCCCTTCCTCCATCAGAACAACGGCAGACAATCGTTTTGCACCTTTTTTCAGTGCAGACACCATACCACGGCAAGCATGGAGCCCGCTCAGCTCAACGCAGCAGTCTAGAACATTGTAAACACCTCGCGCATTATCGTGCAGTTTATGCTGAACCAGAACCTGGAAAACCAGGCAAGGAGGTGGCTATGGCAGCGCAGCGACGAGAGTGATGAGGACATGGACACAGAATTCTCTCAAATCGCGGGCCCCAGCGCTTTGGAGATCATGGTGTTAATGGAGCAGGTTCATGCTGTGGAACACCGATTCTGGGCCTGGGAAACAAGCACAGACAGGTGGGACCGCATAGTGCTGCAGGTGTGGGATGATTCCCAGTGGCTGCGAAACTTTCGCATGCGTAAGGGAACTTTCATGGAACTTTGTGACTTGCTTTCCCCTGCCCTGAAGTGCCAGAATACCAAGATGAGAGCAGCCCTCACAGTTTACAAGCGAGAAGCGATAGCCCTCTGGAAGCTTGCAAAGCCAGACAGCTACTGGTCAGTCGGGAATCAATTTGGAGTGGGCAAATCTACTGTGGGGGCTGCTGTGATGCAAGTAGCCAAAGTAATCACTGAGCTGCTGCTATCAAAGGTAGTGACTCTGGGAAATGTGCAGGTCATAGTAGATGGCTTTGCTGCAATGGGATTCCCTAACTGTGGTGGGGTGATAGATGGAACCCATATCCCTATCTGGGCACCAGACCACCAGGACAGCCAGTACATAAACCGCAAGGGGTACTTTTCAATGGTGCTGCAAGCACTGGTGGATCACAAGGGACGTTTCACCAACATCAACATAGGATGGCCAGGAAGGGTTCATGACGCTCGCGTCTTCAGGAACACTAGTCTGTTTAAACGGCTACAGCAAGAGATTTACTTCCCAGACCAGAAAATAACCGTTGGGGATGTTGAAATGCCTATAGTTATCCTTGGGGACCCAGCCTACCCCTTAATGCCATGGCTCATGAAGCCATACACAGAAAGCCTGGACAGTAGTCAGAAGCTGTTCAACTATAGGCTGAGCAAGTGCAGAATGGTGGTAGAATGTGCATTTGGACGCACATTACTGACTCGCTCAGACCTCAGCCCAACCAATGTCCCCATTGTTATTGCTGCTTGCTGTGTGCGCCACAATCTCTGTGAGAGTAAGGGGGAGACGTTTATGGTGGGATGGGAGGTTGAGGCAAATTGCCTGGCCGCTGATTATGCACAGACACCAGCCAGACACCAGGGCGAATAGAAGAGCACACCAGGAAGCACTGTGCAGCAGAGAAGCTTTGAAAACCAGTTTCATGACTGGCCAGGGTACCGCGTGACAGTTGTGTTTGTTTCTCCTTGGTGAAAACCCGCCCCCTTGGTTGACTCATTCCCTGTAAGCCATCCACCCTCCCCCCTTCAATCACAGCTTGCTTGCAAAGGAAATAAAGTCACTATTGTTTAAAAACCATGTATTCTTTATTAACTGATTATAAAAATAGGGAGAGAACTGAGAAGATAGCCTGGGTAGGGTGTGGGAGGAGAGGAGGAGGGAAGGAAAAGGCCACGTCAAAACTTGTTGAATGACAGCCTTCTGTTGCTTGTGCTGTCCACTGGGGTGGAGTGGCAGGGTGCACGGAGCCTCCCCCCCACGCGTTCTTACACGTCTGGGTGAGGAGGCTATGGAACTTGGGGAGGGGGGGACAGCGGTTAAACAGGGGCTGCAGCGGCACTCTGTGATCCTGCTGCCATTCCTGAAGCTCCACCAGACACCGGAGCATGTCCGTTTGACCCCGCAGTAGCCCCAGTGTTGCCTCTGCCTCCTCTGATCTTCCTGCCACCAGCTCTCATCTCGATTGTCCCTGCTGTCCTCACGTTCATCCCTCTTGTCCTCACATTCGTCCCTCCTGTCCTCACATTCATTGGCCACTTTCCTGTACTGTGATACTGTGTCCTCATCTGAAGGAGTGGAAGCTCTTTCATTGTAGGTTGACTGCATGATCTCAGAGAACATTTCATCGCATGTGCATTTTTTTCGCTGCCTTATCTGAGATAGCCTTCGGGACAGAGGAGGAAGGGTTGAAAAATTTGCAGCTGAGGGAGCGAAAAAAGTGACAGAAGTATTTTAAAAGATACATTTTACGGAACAATGGGTATACTCTTTCACGGTGAACAACACTAGTCACATTACATAGCACATGTGATTTCGGTACGAGGTCACATTTTGCATCTTAATATTGAGTGCTTGTGGCTTTAGTGTTAGAGATCACAGATGCAGGACCCGGCAACAGAATTCAGCTTGCATGCAGCCATGGTAAGCCATTGTTCTTTCGGCTTCTGCAACCTTCACAAAAGCAGCGCCCTCCTTTCCCATACGAAGCAAAGCCTGTTGAGTGCTGCGGTTTTCGTGTTAACGTGAAGCAGCAGAAACCAAGCTCCCCCCCCATCCAATTCTCTGGGATGGTTGCTTTACCCCTCCCCCTACCACGTGGCTGGTATCAGGGAAGATCCCTGCTAGCCGAATGCAAACAGCTCAGCTCCAATGCTTCCCCTCCCCTACCGCTTGGCTAACTGCTGGGAGGATTTCTTTTCAGCCACAGGCAAACAGCCCAGTAGGAATGGCCACCTCTGAATGTCCCCTTAACTAAATTCCGTATTTCAACCAGGTTACCATGAATGATATCACTCTCCTGAGGATAACACAGCGAGATAAAGAACGGATGTTGCTTGAATGCCAGCAAACACTGGGACCATACGCTGCCAGGCTTTGTCATGCAATGATACCAGATTACTTGCTACTAGCACGGTGTGGTAAAGTGTCCTACCATGGAGGACGGAATAAGGCTGCTCTGCCCAGAAACCTTCTGCAAAGGCTTTTGGAGTACTTCCAGGAGAGCTTCATGGAGATGTCCCTGGAGGATTTCCGCTCCATCCCCAGACACGTTAACAGACTTTTCCAGTAGCTGTACTGGCCACAAATGCATCCCAAGTCCTCAGGATAAATTAATCATTAAAAAATGCTTGCTTTTAAACCATGTTTTATATTTACAAAGGTACACTCACCAGAGGTCTCTTCTACAGCTTCATGGTCCAGGATACCGCCTTGGAAGGGTTGGGAGGCTATTTCAGTCAGGGTGAGAAAAAGATCCTGGCTGTTGGGGAGAATGGTGTGCTGTGTGGTCGCCTCGACCTCGTCTTCCTCTTCATCATCTTCCCCATCTGCAAAATCCTGAGGCATGGCAACTGAGAGTACCCCTTCATCGGAGTCCACGGACAGGGGTGGGGTAGTGGTGGCAGCCCCCCCCAGAATTGCATGCAGCTCAGTGTGGAAGTGGCATGTCTGCAGCTCTGCCCCAGAGTGTCTGTTTGCTTCTTTGGTTTTCTGGTAGGGTTGTCTGAGCTCCTTAACTTTCACACGGCACTGTACTGAGTCCCTATTGTGGCCTCTCTCCATCATGCCCTTGGAGATTTTTTCAAATGTTTTGGCATTTCGTCTTTTGGAACGTAGTTCTGTTAGCATGGAATCCTCTCCCCATATAGCGATCAGATCCAGTACCTCCCCTACGGTCCATGCTGGAGCTCTTTTTCGATTCTCGGACTGCATGGTTACCTGTGCTGATGAGCTCTGCATGGTCACTTGTGCTGATCAGCTCTCCATGCTGGGCAAACAGGAAATGAAATTCAAAAGTTCATGGGGCTTTTGCTGTCTACCTGGCCAGTGCATCCGAGTTCTGATTGCTGTCCAGAGCAGTCACAATGGTGCACTGTGGGATAGCTACCGGAGGCCAATACCGTCAAATTGCATCCACACTAACCCTAATTCAAACCGGCAATGTCGATTTCAGCGCTACTCCCCTCGTCGGGGAGGAGTACAGAAATCGATTTTAAAAGACCTTTATGTCGAAATAAATGGCTTCGTTGTGTGGACGGGTGCAGAGTTAATTCGATTTAACGCTGCTAAATTCGACCTAAACTCGTAGTATAGACCAGGCCTCAGAGCTGCATTCCAAACTCCTCAGTGTCCTTTTTCCTTTCTTCCAGTTCTCATCAGTCCTATCTTTTCTTGTGCCAAACCTGCCACATTTTCCCCGAGGAATTCAGTGCTCTTAATAGGCATTTTCTATAGTGCTTCCCTTCCCCTCATGGGTATTTTTTCTTTGCTATGTCTTATTTTTACTATTTTCTTACTGGATGACTTGTATTTTCACCACCTCTTCTAGAGTTAGCTCACACATTAACTGTAATTTTTCTGACACTTCCTTGTTTAAACTCCTAGCTTCCATATGATCTCTTATGTGTCTTTTCTACCAAATTCACAACACTCTCTGTATTAAGCTCAATTCTGACTGGCTTGTGTGGGTTGGTTATCAGAAGGAGAAATTAGATGCAAAGGGCTGGGAGTGGGAGTGGAGACTCTGATTGGAAAAAAAACAGTAAAGGGCTCACCACAAGGACAAATACTGTTAGCTCCCACTCGACTCTTTACTGTAAAGTGTTCCAGTGTTTCATTCTGAAAGGGGGAGGTGATAGGAGAGGGAAAAGAGCTGTCCCTTTTCGTCTCACTTTCCCTCCATCTTTCTATTGTTCATCCCTCACCAAATCCCTTCCCTGTGACCACCAGTACCACCGGCCAAGCTTTTCACTTTGAAAATTTAGACATCCGGCAGGGGGAAGATAGAAGTGTGAAGTTGGGAGTACTAGCAGCCCCTACCCTTCATTTTGGGTACCAGCAGCTATTGCTGGCCAACCTAAATAATCCAGATGGAAGAGCAGACCACTTGGCTGCTCCTAAACATCCAGGGAGGGAGGGAAAGGCGAGAGGAAGCCTCTGAGATTCATCCCAAAAGACAACTAAAAGGTAGGTAGAGAGGTGTGTGTGTGTATGTGTACAGCTCCTGGAGGGAGTGAGGTGGAGGGAGTGAGGCCCAGCCCTGCATGCGTGTGAGGGAACGGGTGTCAGGTAATATTGATTCCGAGAGTCCCAATATCATCCAGTTGTCCCCCCTATCTGAATACCATCCCCATATGAATGGGTCATTCACCTAGCCCTAATCTGTCTTCCATATGGTGTAAAGGGAAGTTGTCTCTTCAGTGGCAAAACCCTATCAATTGTTCCATGCCAGACCCCTTCCCGTGGTTTGTGATATATGGCCCCAGCATGCAGCCTGCCGTTTGTGAGACATACTGTTTGCTCACTGAAGACTGCAGAGCTTCTCTGAACCTTTCAGCAAGGTTTAATGAGCTTATATTTCTTACCCAGACTGTTCACAGCACTCACTCTGTCAGAAGTGGATAAATCAGGCTGGAGAGTTTCAAAGATGAGGAATGCGTGGGGTACGTCCAGTACGGACTGGATTTTCATTCTCCCAGGGTCAGTGTCCAAGGGAGACTCTCACGCACATCATTATTCTGCTCTTCCTGGATACATATGAGCATTCTGCTACTGCATTTTTATGCTGCTTATGGAGTTCTTCAGAAACTCATCAATGCTACAGAAAATACAATAAAACCTGCCCTGAAGTCCACCTCCAATAGGTAACCTCTTGTTATTACTCTTCACTTCAGAAGTACCCACCACAAACTTCCAGTACAGATGTGTTGTCCTTCCATTCAAGAACCACCTCTACTAAGCTACCAGTTTTTTTCTGTTTCTTGGGTGGTTGTCTAGCCAGGTACCACAGTAGCAGGAACATGATAAACTCCTCACGTCAGAGTCTATGAACAACTGCCAAGCCCTGGCTGGTTTCAGTCCATGCTGCCCTGGCCCGCAGGGTATCTACAATATAGCTGTAGCTGAAGATGCTGTGAGTGGCCCTGATATGCAGCAAAGACCAAGACTCCCCTACCTTCTAATGCTAAGTTTTGGGGGGATTAGATGGAAAGCCCTTTCAGATCAAGTACCCTTCCATACTGAAGCTCTGTTCCCGGGCAGCTCACCAGTATTGCAGGACTTGAGTCTGTGCCCTTAGCTCAGTGCCTTGCTCTAGCGGTTAGAGCATCAGTTACAGACAGGATAGTCAAGCACATATGCTTGGCATATTCAGTGGGAAAGTCAGTGTAGTATGGAGGAGACTTAGCTGTGCTATGCGGCAGACCTGTGCTCTGTTTGCAGCTGTACCAGAATTTAAGATTTGGTGGGCAACTTCTCAGCTATCTCATGCAACCTCTCTGCTGGGTGTTGTCGGCAGCGAAAAGGACCAGGTTCAATTTTCTTGGAGCGCCTTCTGAAAACTTAAACAGCATCGCATCAAGCCCCCACCAGAAACCCGGGAAACTATATATACAACCCTGGGTTCTTCCCCATTCACAAGTACTGAGTCCAAGTGTTTTAAACAAAGGGCTTGTTGTCTACACGCGCTATTCGTGCACAGCAAGCTGGGCTGTGACTGTCCAGTGTACTAGCCTGCTGTGCGCTAGCTGGCTGTGTGGACCTAGCCACAACTCTCTCAAAGTTCTGCTGTTTCAAACGGCAGTAGATCAAAGTGCACAAGGGAACTTTTAGTGTGCAGTAGCAGGGTCCACACGGCCAGCTAGTGCGCAGCAGGCTAGTACACTGGACAGTCACACACCAGCTTGCCGTGAACTAACAGGCCATGTAGACAAGCCCAACAAGAACTTTATTGGCAGGAAAACAGAATAAACTTGGGAAAGCCAGGTACAGTTTGTACCCATTGTACAGGTGAGGAACTGAGGGGCTAAGTGACTGGTCCAAGCTAACACAAGAAATCTGCAACAGAGCAGGAAATGGAACCCCTCAATATCTGAACCATTCTTTCTTTCTTCTTTGGGTGACAAACATGGTGAGAAGCCTGGAAAGGCTTCCCTTTGAAAAGAGTTTGAAATTACTGAACCTGTTTAGTGTGCAGAGGAGACAAATATGAGAGGGCATGAGAGATGCATATAAAATAATAAATGGTACAGATACTATCAGTTGGGCAGTCCTATTTACCCTCTCATAGAAGAGCAATGGCCATTCAATAAAACTAAAAGAGAATGAATTTAAAACTGATCAAACAGATTTATTTTTTTACACAATACATTATGAACCTGTGGAACTTGCTGCCACAATATCTCATTGAATCCAAGAGTGTGGTGGTGTTCTGAAAAGAATTAGGTATTTACATGGACAATGAGAACATCCACAGTTTTATTAGACAGGATTTTAAAAAATGCTTTGAGAAGCGTATAAACCCTTCTCGTGTTTCAGGGCATATGCCAAGCACTAAGTGATGGATGTTGGGAAGAAACTTCCTGCACTGCTTAGTTGTCCACTTAGGGTTTCTTGCCGCTTCTAAAGCAGCTGGCACTGACCACTGTCAGAGTCATGATAGTGGGCTAAACAGATCACTGGTCCAATGTGACATGTCAGTTCCTAATTAGGTCATTCCAATGCATTTCCTAAAGCTGAACAATCACAATGGAGAAATTGCCTGCCAATACATGAGCAGACATATATCTAAGCACACACAGTCATGCATGCACTTCTTTTAAAAAAATAGGCACAGCATGTACCCCATTTTTTTACAGGGGGATGTTGTTCACTTTGTAGCATGTTAATTACTATTTATAGGGCTGCCATTAAAGTTAGTTATCCTTTTATAACAAAGGCCCACAGCCAACATTTTATAGATAACACACAAAGAGGTTTGGAGCTGATGATTTACAGATCAGGAAATAACACTTAATCAGCATCCCTAACTTGCCTAGCGGAGCTGTGCAGTTTTAGGCCACCTTGCAGTTTTCGACTCATTATTTATTGATGCTGATGGCTCTACAATTCACGACAGGATATACTTGTTCTGAGAGGTGCACTCTGGGATTTACCCTAAGGGGGCAGAGAGGTGTGGGGTATATTATTTTGCCCACAAGTCAGATGTATCACATATCTCACCACACAGAGCGGTCTCTAGTGTTTATGTCACACTACATAAAGTCTGCCCCCATGGACTATAAATGTTATCCTTGTACCACACACAGAGAGAACCCAGGCATGCCAAATGATGACCTAATTTACACCACTGCCACATTATGACATGAAAAATGCAGTCCTGACAAAAAGCCGGATATACTTATTTCTCTTTACTTCTCTAAGATCTTTTATCTGATGATCTCAAAGCTCTGTACAACCTCAGTCAATTAAACCTCACACCACCATAATAGAAAGTTTGTAAAACTGACATAATATTTTCCTAAGAGGTAAATTGAGATGCCCCTTATAGAATATTCATCTAAAACACTGTGGTTTATAATAATCTATTAAACCACTTTGACTATAGGTTTGTACTCCTGTAATTAGTTGCGGTAATGTTACTAAAGTGGTTCAGGCCATAGGCGCTGACTTATATGGGGCTCTGGGGCTTTAGCCCCAGGAATATTCCCAAGCAGGGGCTCTGCCCCACCAATGTTTTCTCCCCTGCTTGGAGCGCACCCCCCGCTGCCGCCGCCGCCACCGTCGCCACGGCTGGAGCTTCCCCCCTCCCCGCCCGGCAGGGGCGGCTCTAGGCACCAGCAAAACAAGCTGGTGCCTAGAGCTGGGGCCCCAGCTCATCCTGCCGCTGCGAGCCGAGGAGCGGCCCGTCCCCTGCAGCCGGGCAGGGCCGCGCTACCGGCTCCGCTTGGGGGAGAGGGATGGCCCCTTACCGGTAGCGCGGCCCCGCCTGGCTGCAGCAGACGGCCCGCTCCTCCTCCGCCCGGGTCCTACACAGCGCAGCAGCAGCAGCTTGGCTGGGGGGGCGGGGCTAAGCTCCGCCCCGCTCCGAGCCGCGTGGTCAGGGGGCGGGGCTGGGAGCTCCGGGCCGAGCGGCTCCTCCCCTGACCACGCGGCTCTGAGCGGGGAAGAACTCAGCCCCCTCCGGGAGCCACGCGGCTGCCTCGCTGGGCAGGGCCGCTTCTCGAGGCGCGCAGTGAGCGGGGGGTAAGCAGCTGGGGCCGGGGGGTTGGCTAAGGGGCAGGGAGTCCCGGGGACACTCAGGGGGCAGGGAGGGGGCACAGGTTCTGTGGGGGGAGGGGCGGTCAGGGGCCAGGGAAGGGGGGTTGGATTGGGGGGGTCTCAGGGAGGTGGTTGTCAGGCACCCCCCGACCCCATTACCCCCCAGGCCCAGCCCTGACCCCCAGCTCCGAGCCCAGCCCCTCTGATCCGGACACCCCCCTGACCCCATCCCCCTCACAGCCCTGACCCCCAGCTCTAAGCCCAGCCCCTAGGACCTGGGCACCCCCACAGCCCCATCCCCCTCACAGCCCTGACCCCCAGCTCCGAGCCCAGCCCCTCTGATCCAGACACCCCCCTGACCCCATCCCCCTCACAGCCCTGACCCCCAGCTCTAAGCCCAGCCCCTAGGACCTGGTCACCCCCACAGCCCCATCCCCCTCACAGCCCTGACCCCCAGCTCTGAGCCCAGCCCCTAGGACCTGGGCACCCCCACAGCCCCATCCCCCTCACAGCCCTGACCCCCAGCTCCGAGCCCAGCCCCTCTGATCCAGACACCCCCCTGACCCCATTCCCCCCACAGCCCTGACCCCCAGCTCCGAGCCCAGCCCCACTGAGATGGGCACCCCCCCAAACCCATCCTCCCCACCCAGCCCTGTCCCCCAGCTCCAAGCCCAGCTCCTCTGAGGTGGGCACCCCCCCAAACCCATCCTCCCCTCCCAGCCCTGACCCCCAGCTCCAAGCCCAGCCCCACTGAGATGGGCACCCCCCCAAACCCATCCTCCCCACCCAGCCCTGTCCCCCAGCTCCAAGCCCAGCCCCTCTGAGATGGGCACCCCCCCAAACCCATCCTCCCCTCCCAGCCCTGACCCCCAGCTCCAAGCCCAGCCCCACTGAGATGGGCACCCCCCCAAACCCATCCTCCCCTCCCAGCCCTGACCCCCAGCTCCAAGCCCAGCCCCTCTGAGATGGGCACCCCCCCCAAACCCATCCTCCCCACCCAGCCCTGTCCCCCAGCTCCAAGCCCAGCCACTCTGAGGTGGGCACCCCCCCAAGCCCATCCTCCCCACCCAGCCCTGACCCCCAGCTCCAAGCCCAGCCCCTCGGACCTGGGCACACCCCCGGCCCCATCCCCCTCACAGCCCTGACCCCCAGCTCTGAGCCCAGCCCATCTGATCCGGACATCCCCCTGTACCCATTCCCCCCACAGCCCTGACCCCAGCTCCGATCCCAGCCCCTCTGATCCGGACATCCCCCTGTACCCATTCCTCCCACAGCCCTGACCCCCAGCTCCGAGCCCAGCCCCTCTCATCCGGACACCCCCCTGACCCCATTCCCCCCCCAGCCCTGACCCCCAGCTCCGAGCCCAGCCCCTCTGATCTGGACACCCCCCTGTACCCATTCCCACAACTGCCGTGACCCCAGCTCCGAGCCCAGCCCCTCTGATCCAGACACCCCCCTGTACCCATTCCCCCCACAGCCCTGACCCCCAGCTCTGAGCCCAGCTGCTCTGAGGTGGGCACCCCCGACCCCATCCCCCACAGCCCTGACCCCCAGCTCTGAGCCCAGCTGCTCTGAGGTGGGCACTCCCCGACACCATCTCCCTCACCCCAGACCCCCAGCTCCGAGCCCAGCCCCCGTTGAGCCGGGCACCCCCCCGACCCCATCCCCCCCCACCCCAGACCCCCAGCTCTGAGGCGAGCCCCTCTGAGCCAGACAACCTCCAACCCCATCTCCCCACAGTCCTGAGCCCAGCCCCTGTGAGCCAGGCACCCCCCAGAGCCCAGCTCCCCACCCAGCCTTGGGCAACAGCAGCACCACCTCCAGGCAGTGACAGCCCATTGGCACCAACCATCACCCAGCAACAGCCCATTATGTAATTGCAAATGTAGACAGACCAGTAAAGCATTTAATGTTTTTAAATAATGTATTTGGTGTATTTTCAAATTATTACAAATTAATTTTCACTAGTTATTTTTTACATTTCCAAATACATGTTACTATAGTATTGCAACTTTTTTTTATGGAAGGGGCCCCCAAAATTGCTTTGCCCCAGGCCCCCTGAATCCTCTGGGCGGCCCTACCCTGTGTGTGTGAGGAGCTGGGGAGGGACGGAAACGGGGTCCCCTGGAGCCGAGCCCGGGCTGCGATGGCGGCGAGGGGCTCCTGGAGTGTGTGAGGAGGTGAGCGGCCGGCTGGGTTCGTCGGTGCTGAGCAGGTAGCCCCGCAGCCGGAGATCCTTGCCTTCCCTCCTGCCGGGGCTGGGCCAGGGCACCGTGAGGCTGAAGAGCAGCAGGTCCAGGGGGCTCTCCAGGTCCTCGGCTGCCAGCATGTCGGGGGTGAGGGCAGTGAGCGCGAACTGATCCACCTTGGCCACCAGCAGTGCTGCGAAGCCCAGGGAGGGGGCCGTGTTCTTTGCGCCACCCCGTAGCCGCGCCGCCACCTGGAAGTACTCCCGCTCCGCGCCGCCCAGCAGCTCCACCCACATGGGGACAGAGTCGCAGCTGGGCCAGGGCTCGGCTGCAGTGTGCTGGTAGCGGATCCCACATTTGGGGTGGAGCCCAGTGCTGGGGCAACAGGGGGTGTGCGGGGGGGGCTCATGTCTGGGGGCGGGGGAGGGCAGCCAAAAAATGTTTTGCTTGGGGCGGCAAAAAACCTAGAGCCGGCCCTGCCGCCCGGCCCCAGAGCTTCCCTGCCTGAACACAGACCAGACAGCGTGTCTCTCTCCCTTGCCTCTGCTGCTGCCGGCTGCTGCCTAAGGCAATGCAAGCTGCTGTTGCTTGCTGGAGCACCGGCCGGGGGAGGGGAGCGGAGTGGAGGGGGCTGTGCCATGTTTGGCAGCCCTCCCCTCCCCCTACCTGGAGGAGAGGCAAAGGGGACTTCCGGCCAGGACTCGGAGACTGACCTCACTCACCTGAGCAGCTGCTGGGGCTTCCGTGAGTGTTTGACCCTATGATTCCCCCCCCACCCCAGCCCCAGCCCCAGCCCCAGCCCCCACTCCTGCCCAACGCTGGGGAAGGGGCAGCCCCATGCCATCCCCTCCCACCGTCCCCCAGTGAAGCTACGGTGAGGGGCAGCAGGCTGCAGCCTGCAACAGGGGTCAGGGAGGCAGGAAGCCATATATGAAGGCAGTGCCCCTCCCCTCCAGCACCCACCCACCACAGGGCAGATGGGGGAGGGGATTCATAGACCTACCTGAGCAGCTGGGGCTTGGGTGAATTTTATGACACCCTGCTCCCCTGCCCCATAGCCATCACCATGCAGACCCCACTTCTGCCCCATGCTGGGCAAGGGGCAGCCCCATCCACAGTGAAGTTATGGTGAGGGGCAGTAACATGGAAGGCCACCTGTGATGGCAACCCCCCCCCTAGTACCCATCATAGAGGAGGTGAGTGAGCTTTCTGGACCTGAGAGGGGGCCTAGGAGCATGTGCAGTGACTGTGGTGCAGAGTGAGTGTGCTGTGGGGGGTAGGGGGGCAGAGGAGGGGTCCCTCCCCTGGAGCTTGCTGCTGCCAGTGGTGGTGATGGGGAGTCCTCTCTGGCCGTAGCCCTGGGGCAGCCTGTCTGCACCCCAAGTTCCTCATCCTCAGCCCTGGCTCACCCCAAAGCCTGCACCCCCAGCACCGAGCACGCTCCTGCACTGTGAACCCCTCATCCCCAGCCCCACCCCAGAACCCTCACCTGAGGGGAAAAACGTGCAACTTAAATTTGGTGGTCAGTTTGGAGTATCATTGTATTTAGCACAATATTTGATTATTTTACACCCTTCAAAGTATGTAACTGGTCATATACAGGTGTTTTCTCTGAGTACTGTCTGTGTGCCTCAGTTTCCCCAATGCATTTCTTAAGGCTCTAGATGGTGGGATAAGGGGGTGTGATTGTTGTAAAGCCCTAGAGGGCCAGTGTGATGCCGTCTGCACAGAGAATGGCCGACACCCTGTCTCCAGGCAACTGATGGCCTGGGCCACCCCCCTGCAAGGTGCCAACTGAAGGTGTTGGAGAACAAAGAGATCAGGTGGCCTCCTAATGCCTGGAAAAGAGACAAAGGCCAGAGGAGGGAGTGTCAGTGCCTGTGCGGACTTCCGGGAAGCGCATGGTGTGGAAGGGGATGCTGGGATGCTTTGGAACAACTCCATACAAAGCCAGTCAGGACTCTGGGGGAGCCTCCTCTCTGAGCATACTGTCTCCAGGGCAAGAAGCTTACACCTTCCTGGGTCTGACCTCGGAGCATTCAGCATGCCCTTCCACACCATGCACTTTCCGCAGCGAGTGTGCCCAGGCAGGTCCTGGGGCAACCAGAGGTCCCTGCACCCCAACTCCGCAGTCAGACGTGACTCTCAGCCAGACAGTAAAACAGAAGGTTTATTAGATGACAGGAACACAGTCTAAAACAGAGCTTGTAGGTACAGAAAACAGGACCCCTCAGTCAGGTCCATCTTGGGGGGTGGGGAGCCCAGACCCAAGTTCTGGGCCTCTCCCGATTTCCCCAGCCAGCTCCAAACTGACACTCCCTCATCTGGCCTTTGTGTCTCTTCCGGACAAGGAGGCCACCTGATCTCTTTGTCCCCAACACCGTCAGTTGGCACTTTGCAGGGGAAACTGAGGCACCCACACAGTATTCAGAGAAAACATTAAGAACATTCCCACTTTGTCACAACAGGTGCAACAAAATTTAATACTGTATATTAAAGCAGGCAAGTGCTGCTTCTGACTTTCCCCTTTAATTGACCCTTGTAATCTTGTAGTGCTGACGCATTGTAGCTTCATTTTATATCAGCTTACAGGGTGAGAGCGGGGCGGGGCGGGGGGACACACCACCATTTTGGGCCCCACCAAAAATTATACGAACCTGCCGCCTATGGTTCAGGCCATTACTGTATAATACTATGGTATTTTACTAATATGAATAGAGGGGTTAGGTGACTCGCTTAAGATCACATGTTTAGCCACTGGCAGACCTGAAAATAGCACCCTGGAGACTCGAATTCTGGCCCCTTACTCTAACCACTAGACATCTCTCCCTCCCTAGAGAAGACAGAAAAGGAGAGGAGTCCATTTAAAAAAAATTTATACTGTCTTTGAATCTCCAGACTCTCACCTGAGTCAAACAATCTAAAGTCTCTAGACTGAGTATCAGTTGAACACTTCAAGCTAAGCATAGCTAATATCGAGATGTTTCAGAGTAGCAGCCGTGTTAGTCTGTATCCGCAAAAAGAACAGGAGTACTTGTGGCACCTTAAAGACTCACAAATTTATTTTAGCATGAGCTTTCGTGAGCTGCAGCTCACTTCTTCGGATGCATAGAATGGAACACACAGACAGGGGAAATTTATACATACAGAGAACATGAAAAGGTGGAAGTATGCATACCAACAGGCAGAGTCTAATCAATTGAGATGAGCTATCGTTAGCAGGAGAAAAAAAACTTTTTGAAGTGATAATTAAGATGGCCCATAGAAGGTGTGAGGAGAACTTAACATAAGGAAATAGATTCAATTGGTGTAATGACCCAACCATTCCCAGTCTCTTTTTAGGCCACAGTTAATAGTATCTAGTTTGCATATTAATTCAAGTTCAGCAGTTTCTCTTTGGAGTCTGTTTTTAAAGTTTATAATATCGAGAGACGTCCTTTTGGAAGGTGCCTGGTAACAGCCCAGAAGCCACCAGTGTCTTTTGGGAAGGCCAAGAAATAGTTATTGAAAAAGGAGATGTCACAGGAAGTCTGCAGCACGAATACTTGCCCACAAAAACCAAAGCAAACCCCATAATTCCTGAACCACAGTCTCCACTTGCAGCTGCTTAGTTCTGCCCGGCAGAATATATAATATATATATTATATGACTAAAAAGGGGCAAAACTAAGCTACTAGATTGAATCACAAATAGGATTTCACTAACATATTTGCAAATATGTTTTACTGCCAAGCTGCTGCAAGGAGCGGCTAGACTGTTGCAGAAGGATTCCCCTGGAAGGGGGGAACTCAGACTGTGATACAACCGGAGGGCAGTGCCACAAAGCAGAGGCAGTGAGATTGGAACTGCAGTGGGAGACAAGGACAGGAGAGCGACCATCACCAGAGGGCACACCCACTGACCAGGGATAATTCCCGAAATGGGCAGCAGGAGGTGCCAGTGTGGTGAGTGACCCCGTGACACCCTCCATATTCAGAAAATGTTGTTAAGCTGGAGGTAGAGCTGAAGGTTCATCTCAATGATGCGAATGTTAAATCCCTTGCCAGGATGTTGGAATTGCTCTTTTTCTTTTTTCTTTTTTTTTTTAATTAGAAAAGTAGGGAATTCAGCGGTTTTAAAAAAAAACACACACACAAAAGAATGCTGTAGTTTTGTAACACAAACTCAAAAAAAATCCAAAACCACAAATCTGACAAGATACATTATGGTTGACATTCCAAATAGATTAAACCATGGAAATTCATAATTAAGATCAGTATCTTTTTGAGGCACTTTTCCTTGCCTTCTTGTTGCAGATGCTATTGGCAGCCTTGGGAGAATACTGAAAGCAACCTGGCTGTTGAAAATCAAAAATGGTTTCCTGCCTTTTTTTTTTTTGGTCCTTTAAACAAACTTTTGATGTCATAGACTTGAGAGGACTGGGGGAGAGCACCTTTCGCCCAGCAGGAAGTAGCTTGCATTATACTGAAAACAAGGTCTTTTTTTGGTTCACAAATCATTCCCAAACCACTCCACACTTGTGTCATTTTATTCACTATTTGTAAGCATTTGAATTAATAAATGATTAATAAATGTTTTCATAAAAAGTTAATCAGTTGTTATAGATTGTTACAGAGTCCAACAAGTCAATAAGCTGCTTATAACCATGGCTTATAACCATCTTGGGCCTGGTCTACACTAGGATCTTAAATCGAATTTAGCAGCGTTAATTCGAACTAATCGCTCAACCGTCCACACCAGGAAGCCATTTAATTCGAACTAGGGGGCTCCTTAGTTCGAATTTGGTACTCCACCCCGACAGGTGGAGTAACGCTAAATTCGCACTTGCTAGCTCGAATTAGGCTAGGTGTGGATGCAAATCGAACTTAGTAGCTCCGGGAGCTATCCCACACTGCACCACTCTGTTGACGCTCTGGACAGCAGTCCGAGCTTGGATGTTCTGAGCAGCCACACAGGAAATGACCCGGGAAAATTTGAAATCCTTTTCCTGTCTGGACAGTTAGAATCTCATTTCTTGCTTTGACATCGGGGCGAGCTCCGCGGCACCTGCAACGATGCAGAGCTCTCCAGCAGAGGAGTCAGCCCAATGCAAGAATAGAAAGAGATCCCCAGCATGGACAGACCGGGAAGTCCAGGATCTGATCGCTGTGTGGGGCGAGGAGTCTGTGCTGTCGGAGCTGCGCTCCAACAAGCGTAATGCAAAGACCTTCGAGAAGGTCTCCCAAGCCATGACACAGAAAGGATACAGCCGGGATGTGATGCAGTGCCGCGTGAAAGTCAAGGACCTGAGGCAAGGCTATCAAAAAGTCAGAGCGGCAAACGGACGCTCCGGAGCACAGCCCCAGACATGCCGCTTCTACGAGGCACTGCATGCCATTCTCGGTGGGTCTGCCACCACTGTCCCACCAGTGACCGTGGACTCAGTGGATGGCATAGTGAGCCAGGACAGTTCCTACTCGATGTTCGCCGATGGGCAAGACGACGAAGGGTCCGTGGAGGAAGGCGCAGGCGACAGCGAACACAATGCCGCTTTCCCTGACAGCCAGGATCTGTTCCTCACCCTCACAGAGATCCCCTACCAACCCTCACCGGCCATGAACCCGGACTCAGAGTCAGGGGAAGGATCAGGCGGTAAGTCGTATAAACAAGAAAATATTTATTTGCTCGAAAACATGTATACCAAAAATATAAATTCTATCTATAAATACTATATCTAAAAGTTTTTAAAGGGAAACTAAACGAACAGTAGGTCTACACAGATTGGGATGGAACAATAGTCCTCCATGGACAATTCCACAAATGCTTCAAACAGTTCCTCAAATACCCTCCGCAGGAGGTTTCGAGGAAGAGGTGCCTTATTTGGTCCTCCGGTGAAGCTCACTCTTCCACGCCACGACATCCTCAGATACAGGGGAACCATCGCCTCTACCAGCATGGCCGCGTAGGGTCCCGGTCGGTGAAGTGCTTCCCTTAACATCCTTTCTTTCTGCATTCGAGAGACACGCCTCAGGGTAATCTCGTTACTGAAGTGCTGCATCTAATTAGGGCAATTAGCGAATAGTTACTGTTCTTAATGGTTTACTTATACTTTGCATAACAAAGCCCCGCGCTTAGCAGCCACGTGCTGTAGGCCACACAGGAAAAGCATACATTGATCTTTCCCCTGCAGTGTCGGGAGTGGCTGCAAAAGGGTCATAGTATCTGATTTCCAGATTGCCTTTAGCACGACGGCACAGCTATCCGTTAACTGATAAGCATAATGTACTGTAAGGCTTACCAGGACTCTCTGCTAGAGGGATTCTGCTATCTCTCCCGACTTCTCCGCTCTCCTGTGCAATGGCGCAGCCAATCAGAGCGTAGGCCAAAATGTTGTGCTTCTCTGGAGACCACGTGACACTTGTTGTCCGGTACGGTCTTCTTCATAGAAATTGACTAGACGGTGTTCACTGTTCGCCAAAATGTATCTGTACAAGGAAATCACTAACTTTCCCCATCACACAGCTTCGGCTCCTTCCCGGACTGCCCCGGCATCCCCCTCGCAGAGACTGGCAATGATTAGACGGCGAAAGAAGAAGACTAGGGACGACATGTTCGCTGAACTGATGGCCTGCTCCCGAGCAGAGGCTGCAGAGCAGAAACACTGGAGGGAGACCCTATGTGAGCAGCATCGCACACTCATGGAACGTGAGGATAGGTGGCGGCAGGAAGACCAGCAGACCACCCAAACGCTGCTTGGTCTCATGAAGGAACAAACGGACACGCTTCGTCGCCTTGTTGATGTCCTGCAGGACCGCAGGCTGGAGGACAGGGCCCCCCTGCAGTGTCTCTGCAATCGCCCTCCCCAGCCAAGAAGTCCTGGCCCCCCCTCACCCAAAAGTACAAGACGGAGGGGTGGTAGAGGCCGTGAGAACTGTCACTGAACCAGAGCAGAGCGGCCGTGTACCCCGCACTTCTCACGTTAGAAATTTGTAGAAGTGCTTCCCTTATAGGCTCAGCCAGTCCCAAATCCAAGGTTCATCCCCCCACTGTTTATTAGATTAATAAAAGATGTTTGCTGTTAATCACTGTTTCCGTCATGTCTTTCCTGTCAGAGGATTTTTCGGTGTATGGGGTGGACAGGGGTTTCATACTTGCACGGTATAGCCTACAGTACCAGGGTACAGACTTGGGGAAAGGATCAACTGCGGGGCACACACACACTGCAGTCAGTAGGCACCAGGGTCATTCTGTGTTGTGTATGCTGCCCCTGATCATTTCGTAATGTGTATGCTTGTCCAGGGTCCTAGCGCCTGCCACGCCATTACTGTGAAGGCAGGCTGCCCTTACGATGCACTTGCAACGGATCCACGAGCCTATCCGCTGCCCTGAGCCCCAACAAGAGCCCTCATCCACGGACAGATAGTCACCCTTCTCCCACACCCATCACCCCTTCCCACGCAGAAACCCGCAGCCCACTGCCGTCATCCAAACCCCTATGCAAAGAAGGCACCACTCGCCCCTTCCTGCAAACCCTCCCCTTCATGCAGAACCACTGTCATCCGTCCCCCACCCCAGAGACCTATGTAGGAGCAGGAGGATGTCAGTCCTCTATGGAGGAAGCGGTCTGTACGTCAGTGCACACCGTGCCCAGCACAGTATGCGTCCATGTCTCAACACCAGAACAGAAATGCAAAGTAAAAGAAAGATTTATTAATAATGAGTGTAACAATTAATTTGCTTAAAAACGTGCTTTGGAAGTGGGGGAAACTTGGAGAACGCGGCATGTAGCCGCAGATCCAAATCGACACAAACTGACACAGGCCCAGGGTCAGTTTCTCTTGAAAGCAAGTGGAGAGTCATAGGTTACCCTGCTCTCCGAGGAAACTTGCTTTCAAAGCCTCCCGGATACAGAGCGCTTCCCGCTGGGATATTCTCTCGGCACGGGTGTCTGGCTGAGCGTAAACTGCAGCCAGGCGATTTGCCTCAACCTCCCATCCGGACAAAAAGGCCTCGCCCTTGCTCTCACACAGATTGTGCAGCACACAGCATGCAGCAATAACTACGGGGATATTCTTTTCGCTGATGTCCGAGCGAGTGAGTAAGCTCCGCCATCTCCCCTTGAGACGTCCGAAAGCACACTCCACCACCATTCTGCACTTGCTCAGCCGGTAGTTGAAGAGTTCCTTCTCTCTGTCCAGGGCGCCTGTATAGGGCTTCATGAGCCAGGGCATTAGCGGGTAGGCTGGGTCCCCGAGGATCACTGTAGGCATCTGCACATCCCCAACCGTTATTTTGTGGTCCGGGAAGAAAGTACCTGCCTGGAGGAGTCTAAAGAGACCAGAGCTCCTGAACACACGCGCGTCATGAACCTTGCCCGCCCACCCGACGTTGATGTTGGTAAAACGTCCCCTATGGTCCACCAGTCCTTGCAGCACCATGGAAAAGTAGCCCTTTCGGTTAATGTAATCGCTGGCCTGGTGGGCCGGTGCCAGGATAGGGATGTGAGTCCCATCTATAGCCCCACCGCAGTTTGGGAATCCCATCGCGGCGAAGCCGTCTATGACAACCTGGACGTTTCCCAGGGTCACCACCTTTGAGAGCAGTTGCTCAACGATTGCGTGGGCTACTTGCATCACAGCAACCCCCACGGTAGATTTGCCCACGCCAAAGTGGTTCGCTACTGACCGGTAGCTGTCTGGCGTGGCAAGTTTCCAGAGGGCTATGGCCACTCGCTTCTGCACACTCAGGGCTGCTCGCATCCGGGTGTCCTGGCGCTTCAGGGCAGGGGACAGCAAGTCACACAGTTCAAGGAAAGTGCCCTTACGCATCCTGAAGTTTCGCAGCCACTCTGTGTCATCCCAGACCTGCAGCACTATGCGGTCCCACCAGTCCATGCTTGTTTCCCGGGCCCAGAATCGCCGTTCCACAGCATGAACTTGACCCATTGCCACCATGATCTCCACTGCCCGGCGTACCCTGCTTTCTGAGAGGTCTGCGCCACTCTCCTCACCGCGCTGCCGGAGCCTCCTCGCCCGATTTCTCAGCAGCTGACTGTTGCAGAGGTGGACGATAAGGTGCGAGGAGTTGACAACGGCCATAAGTGCAGCGATGATCGCAGCGGGCTCCATGCTCGCAGTGCTGTGGCGTCCGCGCTGTCACTGACCAGAAAAGTGCGCGAACAGATTTCCCGCCGGCGCTTTCAGGGAGGGAGGGCGTTTGTGAGTGATGGTTGAATGATGACAGTTACCCAAAACCACCCTCGACACATTTTTCCCCCAGCAGGCATTGCGAGCTCTACCCAGCATTCCAATGGGCAGCGGGGACTGCGGGAACTGTGGGATAGCTTCCCACAGTGCACCGCTTCCAAAGTCGACGCTGGCCCCGTGAATGTGGACTCAGAAATTCGAATTAGTGTATTTAGTATGGATACACAAATTCGACTTCATAAGGTCGAATCCACAAATTCAAACTAAGTTGATTCGAAATAGTCTTGTAGTGTAGACAAGGCCTAACACACCTTCTTCTGATGTGCTCATAACCATCTATAACATACTACTCATGTTCATAACATGCTTACAAGATTGATTAATCATTTATTAATCCTTATAAACCATATATACACGGAACCTTAATATAATCTGTGACCAATTTTCTGAAACTGTCTCCATGCCACCCCCTGGACACAGAGTGCCCCCACTTAGCCAATACCAGGAATGAAATCCTGGCCCCACTGAAGTCAATGGCAAAATTCCCACGGACTTCAGTGGGGCTATGATTTCAGCCCAGGTCATTACTTTTGTCATCCAGTTCCTTCCTCAAGGCCCCCAGCTACCATGATGTCAACAATGAATTACCAAGCTCACAATCACTAACTGTTAGAGCTGCTGCAGGTGGTTGATGTGTGCTAAAAAGAAGCTAAAAGTCAAACCAACAGCTATCTCCCTCTCCATCCCACTTGTGTGCTGCACACCTTTCCCCTGCCATTTTTCATTTTTTTAGTAAGAATGTAAGTGTTGTCATACTGGGTCACACCATGGTCCATCTTGCCCAGTATCCTGTCTCCAATATTGGCCTATACCAGAGCTTCTTGGAGAGTGTATAGAATAGGGCAATTATAGTGTGATCTTCCCCTGTCTTCTACTCCCAGCTTCTGGTAGTCAGAGTTTTAGGGCTTTCCCCCAGCACTGAGTTGTGTCCCTGACCATCTTGGCTAATAGCCATTGATGGACCTATCCTTCATGAACTGATCCAATTCTCTTTTGAATGCAGTTAGACTTTTGGCCATCACAACATCCTTTGACAATGAGTTCCACAGGTTAGGTGTGTGCTGTGTGAAAAAAATACTTCCTCTTGTTTGTATTAAACCTGCTGCCTATTAATTTCAGAGGGCCCCCGCTTTTTGTATTGTGTGAAGGGGCTAAATAATATTTCTCTATTCACTTTCTCCACACCATTCATGATTTTATAGACTTCTGTCCTATCTCTTTTCTAAGCTGAGCAGACATAATCTTTTTATTCTCTCCTTGGACAGAGCTATTCCATACCCTTGATTATCTTGGTTGTCCTTTTCTGAATCTTTTCCAGTTCCATTATATACTTTTTGAGATGGAGTGACCAGAACTGGACACAGTATTCAAGGTGTGGGTGGATCATGGATTTACATAGTTACATCATGGTATTTTCTATCCAAAATTTCCTAATATTCTGTTAGCCTTTTTGACAACTGCTACACACTGAGTGGAAGTTATCAGTTGTCTTTGAGACTGCATGCTCTTAGGTACAGGTATTGTTTCTTCTTTAGAAAATGGCTACCACACTGTGGTCTCAACCACAATAAATATAACTCAGCATAATTCAAGGGACAGTCTAAACAAAAGTCACTGCAGGGGGAGAACAGAGGACCCCCTGAGATATGGCAGACATTTCCAGTGAATCCACCCTCCCCCTAGTAGTGGAGAGACATTGCCTGAGCAGGGCTTTAAGATCTAAGACATAATCCTTCTACAACTTTCCCTTCCTCTGCTGTACATTTTCTGGAGCCAATACAATGACAGTATCATTTGGGGAAACATTCAGAAGACATACCCTGAAAACACCATAGACATTCCCGTCATGAGTAACATCCACAGGCACATAGTATAAGCCATAGAAAAAGGTATCTGTGACTGGGATGCACAGCTCTTTGTCATCATCTTCCAGGTTTAGTCTGTTGTAGTAATAGCCATAATACTCTTGCACATGGAGCTGATTGTATACTTGGTAGGAGGGGATGAAATCAGGTGAGCACAAGGAAATGTCAGAGGTGTAAAAACCTGTGTCACCACTGGCAATTACCAGGTATGAGCAAATTCCAAGCTGGAACCTTTGCCCTTCAACAGAGTTACAAGAAGTGCTCCAGCTCAGTAAGAAAACTGTCCTGGGATACTTCAAGCTGTATGAGACTCACATGCTCAGCCTCTTAATACAGAGTGGACTAACAGCGACTTTGAAGCACCACAAGAGAGAAAACACAGTGAAGAAGAGACCACCCTTATTATGCAACCTCCTGCTTTAAGAGACCACCTCAGAAATCTCCTCCAATGTACACAGTACAAGTATGCTCCAACTTTATGAGAAAAACGACACTACTATAGTATGGTTCTCTGAAAAGTGACCCTGTACAAATGGTACCAGGGCTCCATGTTTATGGTTTCCCAACAATTCCAGATTCCTTTTCAAATTTCTAGCTCCACAAACTTGCCCTGGGATCTTAGCGTCAAGCTGGGTTGTCTCTTTCTTGAACATCCTCATCAATAATACAAACAGTGCAGGCCCTTGGTGACATCTGTGGAATCCCATTGCTTGCAGTAGGTTTGCACAACTGTAACTGGCTGGAACTTAGTAATCAATTCTGTTGATGATGCACAAGAAGGAATAGACTCCATCACCTTCTCTCTGAGCTGTGCTGGCACTGCAGAGTGCATGGGAGCAAAAATCAGCAAAGATATTTTTCTCATTAAAGCATGTAGATATGAGCCTGAATGTTTCTGCACAAGGAGCCTGATTCAAAGCCTCCTGAAGTTAATTGAAAGATTCAAATGATTTCTACAGTGTTGGATCAGGCCTACTTGAATAAGAAGATGCCATTTTACATAATCACTTATTTCCCTAGACTATATACCAATGTTAAGTGCTTTAAGTGGCCCTGGTGATGCAGGTTTCTGGTATTCCCATATAATAACAATAATACCTTGCTTTTATACTGCACTTTTCACAAGTAGATCTCAAAGCAGTTTGCAAAGGGAGGTCAGTATCATTATACAGATGGGAAGACAGAGGCACTGAGACTTGCCCAAGGTCACCCAGCAGACCTGTAGCAGGGCCAAGAATAGAACTCAGGTGTCTCGGTCCCTGTCTAGTTCTGTATCCAGTAGACCACCTATGAACTGAGACTAGGTAGCCACGTGTTGCAAAGTAGTAACAAAGATATCGCAATTAGCAACAGCATAATTGAAGATTTCTCTCTGTGCCTGGAGGTACGTACTCCAGCTACATCCTATCATACCCCAGTGTGTGGCTACTGGAGGGAGGATCTTTGGAAGCACGGTAATGAAGCAGAACTCAGAATTGTTCCTTGGCACTTCCCTGCCATGTTAAGCTATAAACCCCCTTGAGAAGCACAATATTCTGCACTTCTCTGAGTAGAGAGAGAAGAGGATTTGCGGCAGGGCTTACAGTGTTAGCAGACAGCTCTTGCTCAGGTCTCAGGAGCAGGATGCTCTGATCCACATCCCACAGAGCACAGTAGGAGTTGGTGGCAGCCTCAAGGTGGAGGCTGATGTTAGAGGCTGGGATCCCCTGCTTCTTGGAAAACTGCAGCTGGACCTGGAATTGAGCAGAGAAATCAGAGCCCCTTAGGAGAATCATTTTAATGTGTAAACGTCACTCTCATGGAGAGATGATGAATAGGTTCTCACTCTTCTCCACTGCCTCCTTCTATTCTCTGCAGGACAAAGGCCTCACTATCAAACAGAATCTCCCACAAGTCCCTGTTTTAGGGCCAGACGTAACCTCAGAGGCCCTGCAAAGCATCCCTGCTCCTCTCTCTCCCCAACTTCACTGGCAGTCCTCACTCTGCTTGAACATCCATCCATGTCCCTAACAGAAGCATCTCCTGCCTTCCTGCTATTCTTCACCACTGGCATTCCCTTGTTCAGATGTGTTTGCACTTTCTTTGCTCTCTGCCCTTAAAGGGAAGCCTGAGCGCACAGCTGGTATCAGGTTCTCTCGGTTCCCTGAGCCTGTGGCAATCTAGGATGGGCCTCAAAAAGAAAACGGAGCTCTCACCTTGTTCTTGAAGTACTTCTTAATCTGGAGTCTGGTGCTATCGGCCACCAGCTCGCCACCAGGGTGCACAGTGTAGACCAGTATTTGGGCAGTGGGAGCCAGCTTCTCACTGCCAGTCAGCGAGATGAAGAATGTGCCGTAAGGAGCTGCAGGAGGAACATGAAGCCAGTAGTAGGAAAAGCCAAGAGAAGAGACAGGAGGAATCACGGCTTTAGTGGATGAGCTAACATTTTTGCCTGTAAGCTAAAAGCGTCTTTAAAATGAGATGGTTGGCTATTGGGAGACCCAGCTCTCACCAGAATTCAAATTGCTCCCCTCAGTGAGATACCATATGCCAACATTAAGATGCTGAGCACCAGGCACTTTGCAGAGTGTGAGGTGAGCTGCAGTCGGAGAAGAATTCTACTAGCTTCACTTCTGGGTAGGAAAATGTGTGTGTGAGTGCTACACACATGGCACACACTGAGAATACCGTCCACAGAGATTGAACTCAGGACCTTCAGCACTAAATAGCCCAGGACACTACCTCCTGAGTGAAAGGAGAGGTCCTTTAGCTGGCTGAGATAGTATAGTAGCAGGCTGTTATCATCATTAGAGGAAGACAGCCTTATTTGCACTAGACTAGTGTATTACACCAGCACCTGGAGGAGGATGGAGTGAGAAACACACAACATGGGTGTTTCTGTTACACCGGGAGTAAAACATGTACAAACTTAATGTTGACAACCAACTACTAAAGACAGGTTAGTCATCCAATCAGGGATCAGAAACAATACCATGTGATTTAGGTGATCATTCACATACTTCAAATTATGAATAATGAGGAGTCATAGTGAACAATTTGCAAATGCCCCTGAGGAGAAATTAAAGAGAAAGAAAGGGACAAATTCACACCAAGTATCACTCCTAGCTAATCATTCAATTGAGGAACAGGATTAATCTAGTTGTGATGCCAGGGGATGGACCACATGATGCACTAAAGTCCCCTTCCAGTGCTAATAATGCTGTGATTGTGACTTATGTCGGAGATAGGTCTAGTAACTAACACCACATGGAAACAGATTTGAGCCAGCTGCTGTACTCAGTTTTAGCCCATTTCACTCAAGATACTTATGCTTTGGAGTTCACATCTTTGTTTTCTAACATCTCAGCACTTACCACCTGTGATGCTGACTTGCTGTTGGCCATTCAGAACAATTTTGCCTTTTGCCATCACCTGTGCACAAAAAGACACCATGAGACAGGATCAGAAAAAGTTAAATTTGTTTCAGTGGGCTAGTAAATATCCATCATTTAGTGATGATCAGGATTGTAATGTTTGGTGCTCACGAAAATGAGGGCTGGATAGCCTCATGAGAGTTGGACGTAGCTGCAGGCAGATCCTGTGCTAGTTTCCCCCATTCCTCACACACAACTGTATCAATGCCCCCCAGTCCTGCCCTGCAGCTCCTCTCCTCCTTCTGCTATTCCAGTGCTGGGCTCCCCACACAGCTCTGCCGATGCCCCTCAGTCCTGCTCTGCAGTATCCCCTGAGACTCTTCCAGTATCTCCTGGCCTCTCCTGCATGGCAGTTGTACAGCACAAGGGACGGAGATATAGTCCCCCTAGTGGTAATTTTATGCTCTCCACTTCCTGGTGCTCACAGTGCCCCGGGTGACTTTAGAAATTGATGTTTAATGTGCTCCAAGTTTAAATGGGCAGAGCCCTGGTGGAACCCATTGACAAGACAATGGCTAGGTTCTGATTTTTTACCACTGACTTGTCTAGGTTACATATTTCTGACTTGATCAATACTCAATCGAGGTTAAAAATAGAGGCTTTCAGGGAAGCAGAGCAGCCACCCAACATTTACCACATAGTAGAAGTTCACACTGGTGGCATCCTTGTATCCCTCTTTGTTCAAAATGTAGTGCACCATGATCCTCCTCTGCTGGCCACAGCTCAGCATCTCCGGGACCTGCTCGAGCTTCACAAAGCTATTAGTGTGGGAGTAGAAGCGCTGGACATAGTAGGTTGTCTCAGATTCATAAGTGTCCATCCAGACAAGGTCTCTACAGTCATCTATTGCATATGTGGCCTGGCAAGAGACATAGAGATAAAAGCAAACACAGGATTTCATGAAGAGGAAATTCAAATGTCAAAGGGCAGCTTGGGCAGAAATGTTTATTCACAGCTGTTTCTAAGATAATCTGCATAAATCAGTGGGAAATGGTCTTTAGAGGCTATTTAGTCTAATAGCTCTACCAATATTTTGTGTATGAGCTTGTGTGAACATTCCTGCACAGCAAGTCCAGTCCAGGAAGGCTGCATCCTGTGCTAGTCCTCTGGCATACTTAATACGTCCACTCCTCCCTGGTGGGCCTAGACAGACAGGTCACTGGACATCCTTGTGGGGCTGGCTATGGCTGCATATGCTGTTAGGGGACTCTGCAGAGCTAGCATTGCAGCAGTCCCAGACAGACTGGATTGGCTGCTACCTCTCTTCTCCCCATGCCAGGGCAAGGTGAGCATGTGCCAAGGGATGGGTGTGTCTCTGGAGCAGCCCAGTAGGGAGGGAGAGAGGCAACAGAAAAACAAATAGTTGGTTTTGGAGGTCAGTGCATCCAGTTTGGATGTGGAAAGACAAAGAGGCAGGGAGGGGGTTCTGCACTGAGGAGAAGGTAGGAAGGAACTGGGGGTTGCTTGAGCCCCAGCACTTCATAGTGGTGTAGTCTGTCACTCTCCAAGCACTGATGCTGTCCGCTAGTTGTCCCCCTAGCCAGGCCGTTCTTGGGGCTTGCCGCACTCCGGCCGGGGGAGTGGGGCCACGGGCTTGCCGCGCTCCGGCCATCACTCCAAGAGAATGGGGAGGAGTGTGTTTGGCCTGGAAATGGAGACATACATTCACTTGCTCCCACTCCCCTACACACACCTATCACTGATTTACACATACAAAGTGGGCTTACTAGTCATTTCTTTATTGGACATTATTAAACAAATAAATATTATATTATTGGCTTTCAGGTTTCTACTGAAAGATCAAGACCACAAGGGATGGTCTAAAATAAAAGATTTAGCCGTATATGTTTTGGGGGCTATTATTTTTTATACTTTTGGCTGGGGGGGAAGCCTTGTTTACTGCTTGATTTGAGTTCATTGTTTCTAAACTGATTTCTCCAAAAAGAAAATGTAATAGGTTTGTTTTTATATATTGTCTTATGTTTTCTGTATTTTATCTCTTATTACTTTGATGAATTATAAAATCAGTTATCTTTCTTTTTTATTTCACTGTATTATTCATTAAGCTGTATGAAACGTATGGAGGCAGGTTTTCATGTACAGCTGGTTGAATGATGGCAAAACAGATTGGCAAATATGTTAGTGAAATCCTATTTGTGATTCAATCTAGTAGCTTAGTTTTGCCCCTTTTTTGTCATTTTCCCACAATCATTTGCACATCCAGTCTTTGTTTATATGAATGCTCTACCCATAATACAGATAAACAATGGCATTCAATCAGGCATCTGTTCGGGGAAAGTACTTAGCACATACTTAAGTCCCATTGCACATGCTTAACATTAAGCATGTGTTTCTGTGCTTTGCTGAACTAGGGCCTAAAAGTATCCATTAGGCGCTGTTCTCTATTCACTACTAGTCATAGTTTCTCTCCTATTTAAAGAGTTTTATATATCTAGTCAGGGACATGAAACAATACAAGGCGACCTATGAGACAAATCACACATAGCAAATAAAGCACATCATAACCCACAGACTGTATAACCTGTTGGGACAAATTATTCAGTTATTATTCTGAACAAATATGGGGAAATATTCAGCAGCTCTAAGACAGGGCATGGACAGGCATTATGTTGCCCAATGAGTTCAGTTTTAGACATGCTGGGCCAAATTCGCAATAGGTGTAAGTGGACACAATCCCACTGATTTCAGAAGAACTGCATCTGCTTGTATCAGGGATGAATTTGGTCTGATTAGTTTGAAGGTTGTAGCTAGGGTTGCCAATTTTCTAACCCCATGGCCGCATCCCCTGCTCATTCCATCCCTCCTCCCTTCGTCACTCGCTCTCCGTTGCTTGTGGGGAGCAGGGCCACCTAGCTGGTGCGGCTGCTAGGAAGAGCAGGAGGGTGCTTTGGGCATGGGAGGGGGTTAGGGGTGCAGGAGGGTGTACTGACTCTGGGATGGGGGTGTGAGCTCTGGAGTGGGGCCAGAAATGAGGGGTTTGGGGTGCAGGAGGGGGCTCGGGCTGGGACCCAGGGGTTCGGAGTGTGGGAGGGGGCTCTGGACTAGAACGGGGGGGTGGGGTGCTGGGGGTGAGGGCTCTAAGCTAAGGATGCAGGCTCTGGGTCGGGGATGAGGGGCTCAGGGTGCAGGAGGGGGTTCTGGACTAGAACGGGGGGAGTGCTGGGGGTGAGGGATCTAGGCTGGGGGTGCAGGCTCTGGGTTGGGGATGAGGGGTTTGGGGTGCAGAAGGGGGCTCCAGGCTGGGGCAGGAAGTTGGGGCATGAGAGAGGATTTGGAGTGCAGGCTGGTGCAGTTCACGGGAGCTCCGAGAGGCTCTTACCTCAGGTGGTCCCTTAGCAGCTATACCAGCATTGTCCCAGCATTTCCTGGGGACAGAGGAAGTCCGCACAGCTCCCAGGAAGCGGTGGCATGTCCCTCTGGCTCCTAAAAAAAAATAATTGGAGGACCAATTTTTTTTTCCCCAGATCCTGGGTGGCTGGCTCAAGGATTGAACTCACAACCCTGGGTTTAGCAGGCTAATGCTCAAACCACTGAGCTACCCCTGCCCCACTAGATAGAGGGGCAGCCAAGGAAGCTCTACACGCTGCCCCCGCCTGCAGGTGCCACCCCAAGTACTGGCTTCACAGCTCCCAATGGCCATGGCCCACAATTAAAGAGAGAGGTTGGAGTGGGTTCTGAGAAGAGCCACAAGGATGATTAGAGGATTGGAAAACCTGCCTCACGGAAATTGACTTAAGGAGCTCAGTCTATTTAGCATAAAAAAGAGACGGTTAGGGGGTGACTTGATTACAGTATATAAGTATCTACATGAGAAACAAATATTTAACAATAGGCTCTTCGGACTAGCAGAGAAAGGTATAACATGATCCAATGGCTGCAACTGAAGCTGGACAAATTCATATTGTAAATAAGATGTACATTTTTGACAGTGAGGGTAATAAACCATTGGAACAATTTATCAAGGGTCATAGTAGTTTCTCCATCACTGACAATTTTTAAATCAAGGCTGGATGTTTTTCTAAACCATATGCTTTAGGAATTATTTGGGTGAAGTTCTGTGGCCTGTTTTATACAGGAGGTCAGACTAGATGTTCACTGGTCCATTCTGGCCTTGGAATCTGTGAATTGACAGTTACCTAAGGAAGGCTTATTATTTGTATCAAACCATAATTTAATGTACAGACATTAGGCCAGATTCATCCCTGGTGCATGTCTCCATTGGCTTTCACTGGAATTACACGAGGGATTCCTTTGACTCATTGACTTCAATGAATTATTCCCGAGGGCGTGGGGGTGGGGGAGATTTGATGCCTTCACATGAATTGAGTTACATCAGTGATGAATTTGGTCCACAGCTGAAGAAAATTCCTGTTTGGAAAGGAGAATGTCTGCTCTCCTTTCGAAAATGGAGGCAGGTACTGGGGACCTGGAAAAACATGACAATAATATAGAGTGTTTTTTTTTTTAAACCAGTTTCCAACAGCTGGTCACCAGTTGCCCTCTGACACAGACACATAAAAGAGAAGTAGTGAGTCCTGCACCAGCAGGGATCACTGGAAGAAATGCAGCCCTCATAAATCAAGGCAGCGCTGTTACATAGCTTTAGTCCAATGAAGTGCATGTGTGCAAGGGTGACTGGAGAGGGACCCTATTGCTGTCTGGGTGCAAACAGACCCGGCTCACAGGAAAGGAGCACTCCAGGAGGATAAGGGCTGCAATACTGATAACCTGGGGTTCTCCTCCTGGAATCAATGACCCACAAAGCAGAGCTCAGACTAGGCAGGAGTGCCTGAACCAATGCTTTGAGTGGGCAGGAGTTCCAGCAAGGAGTCCCAGGCAGGGTGCTCTGTGAGCGTGGGAGCTCCCAGGAGCAGAGTCCCAGGCAAGACAGTCAGGGCGTGTTCACACTGCACACTTCTTTTGGTGGCTTGTAGTGTACATACCAGGGGTGAGAGTAACTTAAAGGACTTACTGGTACTCTGGAGTCCTTAGGAGGGGGTGTGGCCTCTACCAGAAGAGGCGGAGCCTTTAAATCCCCAGGCGCAGGGGCTGTGGTAGCAGCAGCTGGGAGCCCTGGGCCCTTTAAATCACTTCCAGAGCTACCAGCTGCAGAGGGGGCTGGGAGCCCCGGGGGTGATTTAAAGGGCCGAGGGCTCCAGTTGCTGCTACCACAGTGGAACCTCGGGCACTTTAAATCACCATTGAAGGGAGCCCCAGCCTCTGACGGAGCTTTAAAGGGCCCGGGGCTCCGCTGCAGTAGTGGCAGCCAGGAGCCCCTGGCCCTTTAAATCAGTGGTCTCCAAAGTGGGGTGTGCAAGACGATCCACTGGGGGGCACAGCAGGAGGACCGCGGCCGGGGAGGGCGGCTAGAGGAGTGAGGGAACAAACGAGCGGGGAAGATGCCCCTCCCCCCACACTCCCACCCCCCCCCCCCACAGACAGGGCCACCTGGAATGCAGGGGCTTTAGGGGCTGCAGTAGATGCATAGAATGGAACATATAGTAAGGAGATATATATACATACAGAACATCTCCTTACTATATGTTCCATTCTATGCATCTGAAGAAGTGGGCTGTAGTCCACGAAAGCTTATGCTCAAATAAATTTGTTAGTCTCTAAGGTGCCACAAGTACTCCTGTTCTTTTTGCGGATACAGACTAACACGGCTGCTACTCTGAAACCTGTCATTATTCAGAGGTAAAAATATAACCCATCTGCTCCTACTCAAGATTCCCCCGTTTACGCATTCCATGATCACATTAGTTCTTTTGGACACAGCGTCACAATGGGTGCTTAAATTCAGCTGACTACCCACCACAGTGCCAAAATCTTTTTCAGAGCTACTGCTTCCCAGGATAGAGTCCCACCTCCTGTAAGTATGGCCTGCATTCTTTGTTCCTAGATGCATACATTTACATTTAGCTGTATTAAAACACATTCTGATTGCCTGAGCTCAGTTTACCAAGCGATCCAGATCACTCTGAGTCAGTAACCTGTCCTCTTCTTTATTTACCACTCCTCGAAAATTTCTGTCATCTATAAACTTTATGAGTGATGATTTTGTTTTCTTCCAAGTCATTGATAAAAAATGTTAAATAGCACAGGGCCAAGCACCAATCCCTGCAGGACTCCACTGGAAACATACCTGCCTAACAACATTTCCCTGTTTACAATTACATTTTGAGACTAATCAGTTAGCCAGTTCTAATCCATTTAATGTGTGCCAGGTTAATTTGATATCAGCCTAGTTTGCTAATCAAGGTATTATGTGGCATAAAGTCAAGTTATGTACAGATTAATAAGAGGATAGGAGGAGTCAGGTAATCATAATTATAGTAATAGTCATCCCTTCCCCCTGTTGGATGTGGGGTTTGCCTTCCTCAGAGCCAGTGGTCTTTATTGTGTGTTTTAATACACAGACATAATGGTGGTGGGAGGAGGAGCTGTGCATAAATGGCAGCTCCCAGAAGCATCCTGCCTGCCTCAGTTTTTAGGCACTGGAGAAACACACACCAGAGCAGCAACTACCTCCGCACCCTTTGAAGGGCTGTGCTCCTGTGACGTTAGGGAGTTCATGCAAGCCAGTAAGGGGTTTCGTCACTGTCTTTTTTGTAACCCTGGCTGTCTTATCGCTGTGCAACTTTGGGTCCAGAGCTTTAACCCCAACAGCCTGCCAGCAGCCCACAAGCCTCACATGGCTTTACCCAACGTGGTTAGTGCTTGCAGGCTGACCTTGGTACCCTTCCAGCCCCGAATTCACCTCAAAATCATCCTACTTCAGGGACCAGTCCCTCTCACTAGACCCTCACAAAGAAAGTGTTAGTTTGATGGGGGGGGGGGTACTTCCTACACTGGTCCTGCAAGAGGTGAGTCAGGCCAGGTGGGCCCATTCAGCCAATTAGGTTGCAAATAGGGGAGATTTAGGCTAGAGGAAGCTAGTTAGAAGGAAGCTTACCTGTGAAGAAACAGGAGGGGCTTCTACAAAGCCAAAAGGCTGGCAACAATCAGGCTGCAGTTTCTCCCTGGGAGAAGGGTTTGGGAGCTATAGAGCCAAGGTAGCCTACAGTGACTCCCTGGGAGGTGGGAATTTGGGCTGGTGGACCCTGAAGGAAGCAGGCGAGGGCTTAGGGAAAGGCAGCAGTGTTCAGGAGGAAACAGACCTGGGCTACTGATTAGAGGGTCCCTGAGTCAGAACCTGGAGTAGAGGGCAGGGCTGGGTTCCCCAACCAGCCACTGAGGGCGTGGCACCATGGGGCAGTGACAGGGAATACTGCCTGAGGCAGCTGGTGAGAAGGGACTTTGACACCCCCCAGAAGGGAAAGCCACATAGTGACCAGTGTGATGGGTTAGGTCACAGAAGCTCCCTTGGGACTGCCACCTGATGTGCTGAGACTACCTCTGAGCCCATTTTCCCTGGTAGCTTGGGACATAAGTTCTCTGCCTGTTTGTGCCAGACACGCTAGCCTGCTACAAACACAGACCCAGGTCTGAACCACGTCCCCCACAAGCTGCAGGCTTAACTGAAAACAGCTTAAGAAGTGTTCCTGTCTCCAACACCAAGATACCCAGTTCCCAATGGGATCCAAACCCCAAATAAATCCGTTTTACTCTGTATAAAGCTTATACAGGGTAAACTCATAAATTGTTTGCCCTCTATAACACTGATAGAGAGATATGCACAGCTGTTTGCTCCCCCAGGTATTAATACTTACTCTGAGTTAATTAATAAGTAAAAGGTGATTTAATTAAATATAAAAAGTAGGATTTAAGTGGTTCCAAGTAATAACAGACAGAATGAAGTAAGTAACCTAGCAAAATAAAATAAAACACACAAGTGTAAGCCTAATACAGTAGGAAACTAAATGCAGGTAAATCTCACCCTCAGAGATGTTCCAATAAGCTTCTTTCACAGACTGGACTCCTTCCTAGTCTGGGTCCAGCAATCAATCACACCCCTGTAGTTACTGTCCTTTGTTTCGGTTTCTTTCAGGCAGCTCTTTGAGGTGCAGAGGTTATCTCTTGAGACAGCTGAAGACAAAATGGAGGGGTTTTCATGGGCTTATGCAGTCTCTCTTGTGGATACAAACCCCTCTGTTCTCCTGTGTAAAATCCTCTCAAGAAGGTGGAGTTTTGCAGTCACCTGGGCAAGTCACATGTCTATGAATGGTTCAGCTTTTTGCAGGCTGACACCATTGCTTACATGTTAGTTTGAATGTTCCCAGGAAAGCTCAGATGTGGATAGGTGTCTCCCAAGGTTCATTGTTAGTTAAGCACTCCCGATTACTTGAATAACCCCTTCACACTATGTTGACCAAATCTCTCTTATGTGCTTCCTCCAGCAAACAAACACTTTAAATACAAGCATGGAGCCAACACTCATAACTTCAGATATAAAAATTATACATGCATACAAATAGGATAAATATATTCAGTAGATCATAACTTTGCAAATATATGTTACATGGCATATGTAGCATAAAACATATTCCAGTTATGTCATATTTACACTCATAAGCATATTTCTATAAAGCTTTATGAGGTGCAACATCACAACAAGGACAGAGGGCTGAGTCATGAAGAGGAGGTTGCAGGTCCTGCAACAAGAGAGGGGCCACAGCGAGAGAAAGAGACAGAGTGATAGAGTGCAACCACCAGAAGGGGCATCTGCCTGACAAAGCTAATCCCAAGAACTGTCAGGAGGCGGCACTGTCCAGTGGTGAGAAGAGACCCCTGTCACACTTAGGTTCGCTGCCTTTACAAAGTCAGTAAAACACTCCAGCCGGTTAGCTTTCGAGATGCACACACTGTACTGAACTTACCCAGCATTGTTGATTTATAATGAAAGCAAAACAAGTTTATTAATAAAAGAGCATGGAGTGATACTAAATAAAAGAGATAAAGGTAGAGAGTGTTACAAGCAAACAAAAGTGTAAACGCATATGAAAGTCTAAAATTTAATTTAGCAATATATAGTCATTGTTCAAGATAGTTTCTCTCACTCGCCAGTCTCCTTTCCAGCTTTTACTGGCCAGCTTGGCAAGGACCCATCACAGAGATCCAATCGCTTGGTTTCTTTGTCTCCTTAGGTGAAGAATCAAGATGGAGCCTTTCTCTGTTCCTTATATCCCCAAAGGGATGTCTGTGTCTTATAAGTCCAGAGGCTTCTTGGGAATTCAGTTCTTCTTTGTCACTCTGGGGTGCAGGAACCATATTCATTCTTTGCTTCTCCTGTTCAGAATCAGGATAACCCCTGCTCGTTCACTCAGTGGCTTTGTTTACTGCTAATATGTAAATTGAGGTTAAACCCACATTTCTTTGGCTAGGATAGGCCTGTTTATCACCTTTACCTAATCTAGGCTTAAACATGTTCTAGTAACATCATACAGAGGGAATTCAGAACTTCACATATAACATTAACGCAATAATAATAACCAGCCTGTTATTAGTGTTCCTACCACACAAGACATATTGGCGTAGTGTGGAGGCTGTGAACACAGTGGTGCCTAGGGTCATAGTCCCACCTCACCTGCATCAGTGCCACAATCCATACAAAAGGCAGAAGGACTAAGTGCCCTGCTGCCGGCAATAGGCTTCCCCCTTCTTCTTGCAATTCAGTTGTGCAAGGATTCAAACTGTGGTTGGACAAGAGACAGTTAACTTCTCTTCTCAATCTTTGTGTACCCAGGCAGGGACCCCCCCAGTCTGCTCCAAATATTTTTAAATGTATTAGATAGAGATGGCAGCGTTATCATCAGAATATTCCAAACACAACTATATAATTGTGTAATAGTGCCTTAAGTTTATAGAGCACCCTTTATGCGAAAAGCTTCTAAAGCACTTGTCTACATCAGGTTTTTTAATTGGATCAAATTGAGTTAATCTGCTTTGAAAATGTTTGCATACCACAATGCAAATCCACCACTGCATGCTAACTCCATATTTGGGAACTCTGGAGACCTCTTGCAAAGTTGACTAGGTTTGCTTTGAATTGAATTAGTTTGATCTACTGTTTATGTGAATGCAATTGCTGCTCACAACTTTTTGCACGCTTCCAACTGCCATCCCACAGTGCTTTGCAGTTTGACAGTTACTGACCTGACTGTTTACCTGTGTGCCCTCCCATACTCTGGTGTGAAGTTCCCAGGACAACACCTTTAATAGATGGTGCAGAGCCAGATTATGCCCATTTGCTCCTGGATCCCAGTGTATCATTCTTCCCTGTAAGGGACCAGGGTATAGGTGATCTGGCCTAAGGTCATGGCTGTCCACAAGTAAAAGATGGCCACAAGGTAGTGATCAGCGAGCAGGGATCAGAGTAATCACTAGACTCAGGGCTGATAGGTAAAAGTCAGGGTCAAAGTCAGGCCACAGGGTCAGAGGCAGCACCAAGAGTCAGGGTGAGATTCAGGCTGGGGTCAGAGACTGGAGATCAGGAAGCAAGGTGAGGTCTAGAGTCACAGCAAGCCAGGAATCTATGTGGTTGCCCAGCCAACTTCCTGGGGCATCCTCCAGGATTAAACAGTGAGCATGGGCTAATCAGAAGGCCACAGGGTGCTGTTGATCTGGGCCCATTGGACAGTACTTTCTGCAGCCCCTAACCTCCATAGCACTCCCTAGATGTAGCTAGGCCCCCCAGTGGTAATGTGGTAATGTGGAACATCAGCTGTCCCAGGCTCTGGTCCCATGGATCCTTACAGTGCCTCACACAGCTGCATGGAGCTCTGCTGAGACCTAGATCTCTCTGCTATGTGAGGAGAAGCATCAGTGCAGGAAGCTATTTGTCGCTAGACACCATAATAAATACTTTTTTGTGAACATGGGAAAACCGATGTCCACAGGGGGTCATGACCAGGATGCCAAGCAGTGTTGGACAAAGACCAAGCAGCTCACGAGAAAGCATATTGTAACAAGGGACAAAAGGAGACAGTCGCAGGGGACAGGTGACCTGTTCATTTTTAGATGAGCCGGGCAGGATTCGACACAATTATAGTATAACCCACCCCAGATGCCATTCAGACCCTGCTTTCCACACTCTTCCCAACCATCATGGACAATGTGCTAGACCCATTGGAGGATGAGTGGGAAGATGCCAGGGAGGGGCTGTGCCTTGAGAGCCAGGATCTTTTTGGGACTCGGGACCATGACACTGGCCAGCTGGAAAGCCAACCCCAGTCCTGCCCTGCCCCCAAAGGACCACAATGCGTGCCCTACATCAGCTGAGTCCAAATCCCTGCCAGAAACCCTGACAAGGCTGAACAGGCTGATCCCCTGGAGGGGACTTCACCTGTCTTTACAAGTTACTATTTTGCTATTGTAACCCATGTGGCTAATAGGGAGATCTCTTTAAGAGACCCATTGGGTAGAGGTAGGAGTGAGTTGTGTCTGGGTCTCCAGCTACTTTTCTATGGGAGTTGGGGGTTTTCTAGGTACTGGAGAAGGGCAATGAAGTGAACTCTAGCTCACCCAAAGGTTACAATACACTGCAGTTCTGGCTTCAGTTCCAGGTGCCCCACAAGCACAGCCATCATAGGCAGAGGTGAGCTAAGAGTACTTCTGAGTATCCAGTGTGATTGCTGGGGGTAGGGATAGGGTCCAGTGTGACCTAGACAAATTGGAGGATTGAGCCAAAAGCAATCTGATGAGGTTCAACAAGGACAAGTGCAGAGTCCTGCACTTAGGATGGAAGAATCCCATGCACTTCTACAGGCTGGGGACTGACTGGCTAAGCGGCAGTTCTGCAGAAAAGCACCTGGGGATTACAGTGGATGAGAAGCTGGATGAGAGTCAGCAGTGTGCCCTCGTTGACAAGAAGGCCAACAACATATTGGGCTGCATTAGTAGGAGCATTGCCAACAGATCGAAGGAAGTGATTATTCCCCTCTATTCGGCACTGGTGAGGCCACATCTGGAGTATTTCATCCAGTTTTGGTCCCCCCACTACAGAAGGGATGTGGACAAATTGGAGAGAGTCCAGCAGAGGGCAATGAAAATGATTAGGGGGCTGGGGCACATGACTTATGAGGGGAGGCTGAAGGAACTGGGGTTATTTAGTCTGCAGAAGAGAAGAGTGAGGGGGGATTTGATACCAGCCTTCAACTACCTGTAGGGCGGTTTCAAAGAGGATGGAGCTAGGCAGTCCCCAGTGGCGGTAGATGACAGAACAAGGAGCAATGGTCTCAAGTTGCAGTGGGGGAGGTCTAGGTTGGATATTAGGAAACACTGTTCCACTAGGAGGGTGGTGAAGCACTGGAATGGGTTACCTAGGGAGGTGGTGGAAACTGCATCCTTACAGGTTTTTAAGACCAGACTTGACAAAGCCCTGACTGTGATGATTTAATTGGTCCTGCTTGGAGCAGGGGGTTGGACTAGATGACCTCCTGAGGTCTCTTCCAACCCTGATATTCTATGATTCTATGACAAAATGTTCCTTCCTTCTCTCCAAGAGGCCTGAGTATGGCTTCATTAACCAAGCCACCATGTCTCCCAGAATTACCAGACCAACCTCCACATTTTTAATGTCCACCACGGTCCTGGGGGCAAACGGTCCTTTCTCCATTCATTTGAACAGAACTGAGTTCTGAAAGATGATAGCCATGTGGACCCTTCCGGACCATCATGCATTTGTTTATAAATCAGCCCCAGGGGTCAGCCAGTCCTTGGAGCATCATGGAGAAATTCTGCTCCCTAGCTGGGGGGCGGGTGTTGGAGGGAGGATGGCAAAGGATAGGCACATGGGTTCTAACAGTTGCCTCAATACCGTCTGGGAACCCCAGGTATGCAAAGCCATCAATAATCTCCCAAGCACTATCCAGCTTTATGACCCAGCTAGACAACACCATATCAATGGCAAAGCAGACTTGCACAAGAATGGCCCCAATAGTTGATCGTCCCATGCCAAATTGGCTGGCTGCAGACCAGTAGTATTCTGGGTATGCCAGCTTCCACATGGTGACCCATTTCTCCATGGATATGGGGCACCACATGTTGGTACGCTGCTGCAGCTCCAGAGTCAGTTTTGCATGAATCCTCCCAAAAAGTGGCCCTCTCTATTCCGAAGTTCTCTTTCCACTGCTGGTCATCCCAGGTCTACAGAGCAATCCTCTCCCACCAATCCACGCTGGTTTCCCAGGCCCATAAATGGCATTGAATATTGTGTAGCGCATCCAGGAACTGGTCCTCTAGTTCCAGCAGCCCTGCACCATCCTCTTCCTCTGTTCCTCCTGCTACCACTTCATAGTGTTCTGCTGCTAGAGGAACTGCTGCTGTAGAATATTCTCCTGCTCCAGCATCATCTGCTCGGTGGTGTGACAGGCAAAGTCCATTGCTGGACATGTCTGGCTTTGACTGCTGTTATACAGCCCAAGCAGTCTCCATATGTTCACACTGGTCACCATAGCAGTGTGGAGCATTTCTGGCTCCATGCTGGCTGATAGCAATTCGAAAATGGTGCAAGCCCACTCACAAAGGAAGCATGGGTAGAGACAGCAGAAATATGGTATTAAAAAGCAAAACTGACCCACCTTCCCATAAGTGACAGCACAAACAATCCCAGGATATATAGAATCATAGAATATTAGGGTTGGAAGAGACCTCAGGAGGTCATCTAGTCCAACCCCCTGCTCAAAGCAGGACCAACACCAACTAAATCATCCCAGCAAAGGCTTTCTCAAGCTGGGCCTTATAAACCTCTAAGGATGGAGATTCAACCACCTCCCTAGGTAACCCATTCCAGTGCATCACCACCCTCCTAATGGAACAGTGTTTCCTAATATCCAACCTAGACCTCCCCCACTACAACTTGAGACCATTGCTTCTTGTTCGCTCATCTGCCACCACTGAGAACTGCCGAGTTCCATCCTCTTTGGAACCCCCCCTTCAGGTAGTTGAAAGCAGCTATCAAATCCCCCCTCACTCTTCTCTTCTGCAGACTAAATAACCCCAGTTCCTTCAGCCTCCCCTCATAAGTCATGTGCTCCAGCCCCCTAATCATTTTCATTGCCCTCTGCTGGACTCTCTCCAATTTGTCCACATCCCTTCTGTAGTGGGGGGACCAAAACTGGATGAAATACTCCAGATGTGGCCTCCCCAGTACCGAATAGAGGGGAATAATCACTTCCCTCCTTCTGCTGTCAATGTTCCTACTAATGCAGCCCAATATGCCATTGGTCTTCTTCGCAACAAGGGCACACTGCTGATTCATATCCAGCTTCTCATCCACTGTAATCCCCAGGTGCTTTTCTGCAGAACTGCCGCTTAGCCAGTCAGTCCCCTGCCTGTAGCGGTGAATGGGATTCTTCCTTCCTAAGTGAAGGACTCTGCACTTGTCCTTGTTGAACCTCATCAGATTTCTTTTGGCCCAATCCTCCAATTTGTCTAGGTCACTCTGGACCCTATCCCTACCCTCCAGCGTATCTATCTGTCCCCTCAGCATAGTGTCATCTGCAAACTTGCTGAGGGCGCAATTCATCCCATCATCCAGATTATTAGTAAAGATGTTGAACAAAACCGGCCTCAGCGCCGACCCCTGGGTCACTCCGCTGCCAACTAGACATCGGGCCGTTGATCACTATGTTGAGCCGTTGATCACTGTGTTGTTCAGCAGTGAAGAAAAGGAGCATGGGATACCATCAAAAACACTATGCCCTCAATTTACAGCAAACTGCCACCGTAAGTTCACACACATGAATTGAAAATGAAACAGGAGTTCCATGTGTGCGCTACTGGTGCGAATTGCATACTGTGCATTACTTGACACATCAAAAAACTTCAGATTAAAGTCCCCATGTGGACACATCCTCTATTGTACATACTCTTTTAAGAATCGCTTTACCTCCCAGCGATTTCAGCCACCTCTAGATGCAAATGTGGCAGCTAACAGCATACTGGAACAGTAGTATAGATGAGGAAATCTCGTCCACGCATCTGAAATTACAGGGCAGAATGACAGAGGCAGAATAGAATTACCCATTTTACAATTAGGCAAGGAAACTGGGGTTAATGCTCCTACTTATACAAAAAATGCCATGGGATCTTTAATGACCATTACATCCCAGGCAAGCTGAATCACAAAGGATTCATACATATTTCCCTACCCCTTTCCCACTACTCACTACACGGCGAAAGAAACATGCAAATTCCAAACAGTGCATGCAGCAAAAATAACCATAGTGACCATTTTTATTTTTGTTGCCCCAGTAGAGTAACTAGACCTGAATGCGCTGTGCTCACTAACCTCTTTCCCCTCCTAGCCTCCTGCTGCCTCTGCTCATTCCAGGTGACAGCCCATCTCAGGAAGGTATTTATTTTGCATTATTGGTTAGCTTTGTTTTACCTCCTAAGTAAACCCGCCAGTATTTATAGCCCTGCCTCCCCACTTGTAGTATATATTAGCCTTTTATGCCTTCTCTGTCACCTGTTGAAATGAGAACTCAGGGTCTTCGGGCCTCTGCGGCCCTTCCCTTACATTAACTTAAATCACACCAGATGTGGGCCCTTACTGCAAAGGAAGACTAATTGATTTCGCAAGTCACAATACGGCTATTGTTTTTTAATACAAATAAACACTGTGGTGTATGGGTTTGGTTTTTTCTTGTTTGCCACAAGAGCCAAAGGTTATTCAATTAAAGGAGTCCAGAAAGTGTGACTAATAATCCATGGACAGAGTATTTCTACTGTAAAAAGTAAAAAAAAAAAATCTCCCTGTTACCCTGAGAACAGCGGCACGCCAGGGCTGGCCGTAACTGTGATGGATGGCTGGTGTGTGTAAGACGTTATTATTTGTTATGTGAGTGGGGGGAGATGGCAAGCGCATTGGGTAGTACACCTGCTGAGCTCCGAGAAGCAAGAACAGCTGTGTGCATTGATTTAGAACCTTGCTACTTGGGGCTCCAGGAACGACTCAAGCGACAGCTCATAAAAAAAGAGGGTTTTATGATTTTTTCCCTCTTCTTTCTGCAAACAAACGGCCACATCATATGTTTTCCTAACACTGCCATAACTCAAAATTAAATCCCAGCCCAAGGTGTCAGTTTGGTACGATGTCAGAATTGTAACGGCTTATTTTAAAGGTCGTTATGGATGTGCCAGGGAAACACTAGGGGATTCTTCACAAAGGTGCCATTTCGTTTTGCTGGAGCTCAGGCACTTAAGTGCAATTAGCTCCACAGTTAAAAAATGAGCTGAGAGTGTTTTAACTGGTGATTTTATGCTAATAACAACTTCTAATTCATATTGTTAAAAGAGAAAGTGCAGGCTGCCAAAGGCGCTCTGTGTATTACACAGTTCCAGAGCCTGCCTCTCCCCCTGGCCTTTCTCCTGCCAAAACGTGCATAACACATAGAGCAGCGTGTCACACAGCCAATGAGACTCTTCGAGATATAAAGAAGTCAAGCCCTCAGTTCTATGAGTGAGGCGGGGAGAACTAGAATCCCCCTGCCTCTCTTACTCCACTGAGCCACAGTCAATTTCAGAGCACGGCCTCTGTGTTACAACACTGCTGCTACTGGAGTCTGACATGCACTACTGCAGAGTCACAACCTTCCCAAGTTTTACCAGACAGTGTCCACTGCCTCCCAGTCACTGGGGTGCATTCTAATCTACAGCGGAGCTTGTGATGTTCCAGACCCATCTCCTGATTGCCAACAGCCAACAGGTGGGAGTGCCCGCAACTGAATAGGAGGCAGGCAGTAACAGGCTCAGCACAAAAGCACTAACAGCACAGGCCCTATCACACAAACTGAAAGACAATTCCTTTGTGCCCAGCTCTCATTCTTGCTGGGAATAGCCACTAGAGGGAGACATGTTCACACACACTAGGCCAATGTATTAAATACTGGAAGATTCTCCCACTTAGACTTAAAAGTGCTCTGGAGGATGACTGCAAAAATGGCACAAACGGATTCCATTATTATTGTCACTCAGTGACTTCTGTGTCAAGCTACCAGCACTGTGAACTCATGCATGGATCTGAGAACCAGGCTGGGTTCTTTCCATCAGTAATATAGGCTCTTCTTGCCAATGTCTGCCCTCAATGACATGTGCAATACTATTAATCTTCAGGTTTGTACAGGTGTAACTGGTTGGAACACAAGAAGGGATAGACTCTAGTTCCCTCTCTCTTAGCTTCGTTGGCTCTGCAGGGTAGCATGAATAAAACACAACAATAGCTTATTTTTGACACTAGTGAGCAGGTTTAACTCTGATACACCAGGGGACAGATCTGCAAGGTAAGAAGGAGATTTTTTACACAGTCACTTTCCAGGGGCAGAACCAAACTTTAAACAGCCCCTTTGGCCTAACCTCGTGTTTCCCAAAGTGTGAAGGGCATTCCTGAGAGTGATTGCAAAGGACTAACAGGGGATGAAGGATTGTATCTGTTGGTTATTCTCTAGAATCTCTGCTTTAATTTTTTTTTGTATCCTAGCAGTTATGGTCACAAAGAAAACCTTAAAATCATTAAATGAGTACAACCAGTGCATAGATGGTTACCCTGAATTTGCAGGGAGCCTGAAACAATAGCTCTGAGGTGTGAACTGCCCCATTCATTTTAATGGGTGCTAACTGCGATGCCAGTTATGATAGTTTAAAATGTTGACATTTAAAGTATTTTGCTGCTCAACACAGTCTGCAAAAAAGGAGAGCTGCATTCCCTAGTGTGTGGTGTGAAGGACTAGCTGGGGGCAGGGGGCATAGGAGGTATATAAATCAAGACCTTTAATAACCCATGACAGAATTTCAGGGGAAGGTGTGATTGGTTTCATGTTCCTGAAAGGGAGTGGGTGGGCTCACATTTCAAATGTTTGTGAAATGCTGATATAACCCCACTAACTGCTTCCCAAACATCAAGGAGTGGAGCCATTAAAAAAGACAATAGATTCATAAAGACGGCATTAAATGGATCCATATTGTGTTTTCCATTCATAAAGAGCCAACATGGATTTTCATCTGGGATTACTTTTAATTTAGATTAAATAAAACCACAAACAACCAAAAAAGAACAAATGTCTCCATGAGCACAAAAGAGAGCACAGCATAGTATGTGTCTCACTCTTTAAGATCCTCCTTCTCGGACCTGCCTCACAGCCTGGACCCATCAGCAGAAAGGTAGGCAGACCCCTCACATTCAAAGGTGCAATATGCAGAAAACAGAATCATCTTACTCACACTTACATGGCTGCACATGCAAACTCCAGAGCTATGACAGGGCAGTGGAAAGTCTCAGAGGTCCTCGCAAGTAACAGTTGTCCCTCAGCAGCAGTAACAAACCTTCCATGGGCTGCTTCCTTACTGGAGTGTCTGACCTTCCACTCCTCCCTTAAACAACAACGAGGAGTCCTTGTGGTACCTTAGAGACTAACACATTTATTTGGGCACAAGCTTTTGTGGGCTAGAACCCACTTCATCAGATGCATGGAGTGGAAAACACAGGAGCAGGCATAAATATATGAAAAGATGTGAATTGCCTAACTAAGCGTGAGACAATTCAATTGACAGCAGGATACCAAGGGAGGAAAAATATATTTTGAAGTGGTAATGAGAGTGGCCCATTTCAGACGGTTGACAAGAAGGTGTGAGTAACAGTAAGGAGAAATTAGTATTGGGGAAATTAGATTTAGGTTTTGTAATGACCCAAACCTTCTTGTATCTTTCTGCTCCTCCCCTCCATCTTATGTAACAGAATCACATCATATGCCTCCCTAGTTTCTCTCTACAGTGAAACCAGTGCAAAGGTTTTGGGTGAAATGACAGAATTTCATAATTAAGCATAGGCACCAATTCCACGGGTGCCCTGTGGCTGGAGCACCCACAGGGAAAATATGGTGGGTGCTCGGCAGACCCCCTGATCAGCGCCTCCACCTCCCTCCCCGCACCTCCCACCCGCCCAAACAGCTGTTTCGTAGCATTCAGGGAGGCTGGGAGGGAGTGGGGAGGAGCGGGGACGTGGTGCGCTCAGGGGAGGGGGTGGAACTGGGCAGGAAGAGGTGGGGCTGGAGCAGGAAGAGGCAGAGAAGAGGCGGGGCCTGGAAGAGGCAGGGTGGGGGTGGGGCCTTGGGGAAGAGGTGGAGTGGGGGCAGGGCCTGGGGCAGAGTCAGGGGTCAAGCACTCCCCCGGCAGTTTGAAAAGTTGGCACCTGTGCGATTAAGGACATTGCAAACATAACTGAAAGTGTTTCTAAGTGAATATTTTTGCACTGGTCTAGTAATCTAGCATAACAGTTGTGTCACTTCCTGGGGGCACCCACGATTGTGAAGCCCATCATCACCACCTGCCCTTAGTATGAAGCAGTTTAGGCTCTTCCTCCTGTGGATCAGATCCTTGAAACCACCACTTTTTGGAAACACAAGTACTGCCTTCCAGGCCTCGCTCTATCTGTACAGGTTAGTGATAGGCACACACCAACTCTCAAATCCTCTGAGCATTCCCTACACTGAACACTCACCAAATTACCCGGTCTGTTATTCCCAAAGGAACAGTACATTGCAGTTTGCCAGTTACACCTTAGAAGACAGTGATGCTGAACACAAAGCGCTTAGATATATTTATAGTGAAAAGTAAAATAAGATTATTATTAAAGACCAGCGATTCGAGTGATGAGAGTAAGAATATTAGAAATAAATGATTTCATATGAAACTGTGATGGGGTATCCGCCCCACACAGGACTGCAAGGGGTTAAGATGGCCAGGGAGCAGGGAATTGATTGGAAGCAGGCTCAGCCGGAGGGTCCTATATAAGCCAGGAAGCCAGCAACAGAAGGGGCTGTAGGCTGCAGTCTCTCCCTGGGAGAAGGGAGGTGTGTCAGGGGCTAGAGGGTAGTGCACAGTTACTCCCTGAGAGGAGGGAGCTGGGAGGCTGGAAAACCCAGGGAGCGGAGAAGCCAGGAAGGTAGGAAAAGGCCCAGGGGGAAAGCAGCAAGGTAGAACAGTGCAGGCCTTGGCTGCTGACCAGTGGGCCCCTGAGCTGGAACCAGAGTAGAGGGCTGGCCCAGGTTCCCCTGTCAGCCACTGGGGATGTAGCACAGGCCATGCAGAGGACAGAAGACTTCCTGGGATGGTTAGTCCTGGAAAGACTTTGTTACACCACACTGGAAGGGGAACACGTATGGTGTCCCTGTGGGAGGCCCAAGTCACAAAGAGGAGGTTGCGGTTCCTGGAGCAAGAAGGGTCCGCAGAGAGAAAGGACGATGGGAGACACCTCACGAGAGGAGGGTGCAATGCCTGGCCAGAGCTAATCCCCAGAGCGAGCAGGAGGAGGCTCCACCAGCAGCGACTATAGCCCCTGACAGAAACAAAACCATAACACACTTTCTAGAGACTAAACTTAAGGCATTCCCTCATGTCTTACAAGAAAGCCTCCCCCAGGTTCCTTCCTCAGCTTTTCAAACAGTTTGGTTGAGACCCTGCCATGGGGTCTCCTCACCTCTAGTGCGCCTCCTCCTGGTCACTCTGGGGAGTAGCTGATTCCAGTCCAATGCCTCCTTTCGGCCTCTGGGCACACACCCAGCCTCCTCTTCCTGGCTCTCAGCAAGGCAAGATGCTCTGTGTTCATGGCTCAGCCCTTTGGCCAAGTCACGTGTCCTCCCTTTCCAGGTATCAAAGTCCCTTCTTCTGAACGGGTTCAGGCAGTCTTTCCATTCACTTCCCTGCCAGTGCCACTTCCCTGGTGGCAGGTAGGGGAACCAAGGCCCTCTCTTTACTCCAGGTTAAAGCTCAGGGACCCTTGAGTCAGCAGCCAAGGTCTGTTCCATTCTGGGCCTTACTGCCTTTTTCCTGGGCTTTCCTAACCTTCTGGCTCCCCGACTTCTCTGAGTTTGCCAGTCCCAAAACTATCTCCTCCCAGCGAGTAACAGTGGGCTACTTTGGCTCTATAGCCCCGCCCCCCTTCTCCCAGGAAAGGGCTGCAGACTACTTCCTTGCCACCACCTCTCTGTTCCATCTTCCTGTCTTTATAAACCCAGCCCAGCTTGTTCCCCCTCAGCTGGGCTCCAGGTTATTCAGTCAGGAGATTACTTAAACCACCTGATTCTCCTCAGCTGTGGCCTGTATGGTTAATTGGCTCCCTTCTTAACCGACATTAACCCCTTGAGGGCAAGTGTGGGGTGAACACCCCATCACAGACCCCATCTCATAAGATCAAGCCTTCTGACAGCTTGTCCTCACAGACTGATGGAATATATAAGCGTTCATCTGTACCTCAAATATTTCATTGTATTATGAATAATACTAAATAGGATATCCTAAATAGGATAACTCCTGCTGTTTACCTCTTCCTGTTAATCTCCGTTCTTCAAATATTCCACAATCCTTCATTAGCATTCGGCTCAGATTTGTGAGTGGAGGCACATTGTGAACCATACAATACTGAATTTGCATGTAAACAGAGATAAATAAACATTTCTGGGTGACCAGTCCCTAGGCACAGACCTTAAGAAAATAATTTTCAGTGTAAATACATAACTCCTTACACAACATCTGTACATGCATTTTGCAACAATATTGATGACCAGTGTGACACAGGCTTTCAACAGAGACCTCACGTGACACTCTTTGAACTAGAATGCAAATACAAGACCCAGAGGATTAATTCCTGTAACCCTTGTGCCCTCTGCTGGCATCAAGAAGCCTCTGAGTCACAAGAAGATTCCAGCTCCCAGTTTATGTGTTAATTCTCTGGATATGTACTGCAACTTGGGAAGGTCTTTGCATTTGTTGATGTTGCTGACTTCACACCTGATAGTGATGCCTGGGTGGGAAAGTGAGTTGCAGGTGAAATATTAGACAGTCAAATATCTACATTTTGCTTTTTGGTTATGTAACACATAACTGACAAAACTCACTCTTTCCATTATCAAAATATAGTAGACTACAGTTGCAAAGGAGAATGCAAGGAACAAGTGGAAACTAATTCATCACCAAGAGAGACCGTCTCAAACACGTGTGCATCTTCACTCATACAATGAAGCTGTAATTTCATATACCAGTTTGGGGCTTTGATCCATCATTTCATATATTTCAAGTTAGTAATTGACTCGGGGCCAGATCCTCAGTGTTCAATCCTTTATTTTACTTTCTGAAAATCAACCCTGGGGACAACTCCCTGAAACTGACTGAAATATACAAATGTGGTAAGAGATCCTTGGCTGATGTAAATTGCCATAGTTCCATTGACCTCAGTGGTGCTACACCAATTTGCACCAGCTGAGAATCTGGCTCATGATTAGAGTTGGTGAGGAATTTTTCGGTGAATTGTTTTCCGGTTGAAAAATGTCAGTTCATTGAAATTAAAACTGTTTGTGGGAAAGCATCAGTTCTGACAAATTTCTCAACTTGAATTTTTTTTTTAAATAGTTTCAAAATTGTTGATATTTGACATTTTCAAAAGGAAAAATTCCAGTTTCAAAATTTGAAATGTGAGCTAGTTCTAGTAAAAAAAGAAATTAAAAATGGGCAAAATTCAAACAAAACTTTTTGAAGTGACTGAAACTTAATATTTTGATTGACTCAAACCAATTTTTTTCAGTTAGTTCTCTATTTAAAAAAAATGAGATTTCAACTTTTTATCCCAGTTCGGAATAATGTTTTGAAATCTCAAATATTTTTCTTTTGGTTGTGACAACATAAAGCATAAACTTACTTTAACCTATTAAAAATAATCCACTACTTCAAAAATATAGTATAAAACATTTATAAACTATGGAGCACATTTATAACTATCCTGGGGGCTAACTAGAAAATAAATCAATCAACTACCCTCTTTAGATACAAGTTATATTCAAGTCAGTCCATTTTTTTTGCACAAAATATTATTAGCAATTGGTATTTACACCTCTAATTACAATAATATTGATGTAAAGAAAAGTTCATTATTTTAAAATTTTAATTGCTGTGTTAAATTGTAAAAATAAAATCAAGACATTCCATGTATACGCAGCACCTTATAATGTAACAGCATTTTCCTTTAATTTCCTATAAACCAATAGTACATCCAATAAAATTTAAAGAGGAAAAAAAGACTTGAGGGTAAAATGGAACCTGTACCAAAAAAAAAAAAAAGATAGTGAAGAGGAGAACACTCAGTAATACACAGTCAGTAACAGCAGCAAACAAGTTCCTTGTAAATAATAATTTAAAATTCCCTATTGCCTTTCACTCTACAGGCACCCAGACTGTTAAAATACATTAGACACAGTGATTACAACACACACCTGCAAAGTTCATCCACCTCTAACGTGTAATGCCGTAGCAGCTGTTTTACAGAGCATAATAGCTCTGCACCACAGTTTAGGACAGGAAGTGAAGATTCCCTGATCCCGTTGAAACTGTAGAGGGAAACTAGGGAGACAGAATGGAATTACCAGAGACGGTATTTGAGCAGGGCACCGGGATAACATTCCTATTTTTTCAAGCAGTGTTGTGAAATCTTTAATGGCCCTAAATTGTCAGGGCTAGAGCTGTTCAAATAGTAACAGCAATTATTCACACAAACATTTTTTCACTAATTGACGTGAACAAAATAATTGACTACGCGGTCCAAAACTAGTTGATCAGATGCAGTCAGGACACTGGCTTTACGTCTAATTCGAGAGGTGTTCTTTCCAACAACCTCCTAGCATTGTGCTAGTTGACTGAGTCACTGCTGATTCGCCAAAATTCTTCTTTCAGCATCTCGATGATTCTCGGAGGGCTTCTGTTTATACAGTGACCCAATGCAACACTTCAGAGCATGTAAGATCTTATGGGATCACAGCTCACAATGGTATTTATTTGTATTAAGATTTGTACTAGTTACCTCCTTCCTCTTCTAGCATTTTGTGTAGGGGCAGGCTGCCAACTTTTGACATATTCCAGATGGATATGCAGAGCAGCAGTGTGGGTCAGTGATGCCTTGTTCTGTGGTTAGACCTCAACACAGGAGGATCGGAAACAATGGAGAAAAGTTGAATATTTCAGGCAAGGCGTCCCAGTTTTGGAAAGGGCCAAAGGCTTTTTGTGCATTTACAAGCACTTTCTCACGTTACAAATTGACGGGTTTCTACTGAAGACCCTGTCAGTCAATTCCTCTCCTGTATTTCTCCCCAGTGTTTTCTTAAAGCCAAATAAAATCTATTTACATCTGCTTTTTCCTCTTGTTAACATATGTAAAGTTATCAGCTTCTCACAGGTGTCTGCTTCTTGCATTTGCAGCAACAGTAAAAAAAGAAGAAGAAAAAAAAACCTGAGGCCACAGAAAAGCTTTCACAAGGGGGTCAAAAGGGCTTCCTCTTCTGCTAAAGGTCTGCTACATTATTAGTAGTGCCGTGCCAGAGATATTTACCTGTTGGTTGCTTTTCAATTGATTCAACATGTGGATGGCAGGGAGGGAGGCTGGAGTTTTTAGATTAAACCTACATCAAGTTACAATGTGGTGATAATTCTGGAAAAATCTGCTGTCTGTTACCAGTGGCTCCTGCACAACCACTCCCCTCCCTTTCCTTTCTGTTTCCAGGTTGGATCCTCAATCAAAAAACTAAACAAAGCAAATCCCAAATAATTAGAAGGAGTTTGATATCTTCTAAAACAAACAAACATTGAATGAGGTCATCTCATCACAGCCCATAAAGCTCTCTCTCCCTCCCTTTTTTAATATGTATGTTCCAGTCTAATTTTTGATTGGGTCCTTTCGTGGGTAAAATGGAATAAATATCCCAGGCACAATATGTGGCTGATGTAGTGATTTACATGAGTGCATGCTATGAGTGCAATAATGTTCAGCTTACACCAAAAACACACACCCTTCTTAAAGCTCTTCAGAAAGCAGATAGAGATATAGCTGTCACCACAGAGACTTCTCTTAGTTGCTTTCAGGCAGACAAGGGCAGCTGGATTTCGATTAAAGATTGGTATTCCCAGGTTTTATGACCCTGGCCTGGATGCACAAAAGGAGTTAGGTGTTGGGACAGTGAGTATCACAGCAGTTAACTTTTAAGCGCCTACAAAATCACTGTGGTTCACAAAGCCCGGGTTATGTGATTATGCACCCTAGATAATGAATAGGGAGAGATAGGTGCCTGAGACTCCTATTCACAAAAGTCAACATGCCAGGCAGGAAGCCACCTACCCTTGCCAGTGGGAGATGCTGATAGGAGGTGGGTGTGCTAATCCATCCCTTTCGCAGAGCTAGCACCTATCTGTGCTAGCAAATCATGAACAGGAACCATCTTTGGAGTTAGACTTCTATGTCAGTCCTGCAAGAAATGAAAGAGGCCTACCTTCCCTCTCAGCCTGAGCCCTGTGGTTAGCTACTCACCTCAGATGTGTGAGACCACCAGTTCAAGTCCTCCCCTCCCAGGAAGAAGAGAGAATTTGAAGAGGGATCTCCTACCTCTCAGATGTGTGTGCTAACCAAGTGGCTATGGGATAGTCACATGTGGGGCTCCCTCAATCTCTCCTGTTGAAGCTGTTCCACTGTGAATAAGTAATTAAAGAGTCATATGGGGAGACAGAGAGAGCATGTGCACACAAGAATGATTCTATAGACTGGTGATTAATGAACTCACTGAGGATGTAACCGATCCAGGATCCCTGCTCCAATGGCTCTTTAATTTTTTATCCAGAGTGCCCTCTGAGAATGCCTATTGGATCAGGCCCCACACATGACTTAGGCAGTTAAATACCTATCTTCCCATGGTTTGTGACTCAGAGGCAGCAGATTGACACCCAGATGCCTACAGGGAGGCAGCAGTGCACATGCTCAGAGGAAGAAACATAAGCACCTAGGAAACTTTTACTGCAAAAACGTAGGCCCTGAGTGGATGTAAGAGCCTAAAAGGTTCAGCGGGAGTTTTGTGAATCACAGTGGAACCTATAACTGGGATTTAGGCACCTAAACCCAGACTTAGGTGCCTAAGTACTTTTATGAATCTAGGCCCCAGCTCTTAAAGCATCATAGACCCCTTGTCACCCACAAGGCCCTAGGTTGAGATCATCTTCCTTCTGGTCAATCTTATTTTTTACATAGTATCTTTCATGTCAAAGATTCCCAGTACACTATACATACAGTATAAAGCCACTCTGTTGGCTTTATAACTAAGCTAAGGTAGTTTCAGGGAGCAAAGCAGCTTGGACCAAGGACCTGCCTGCTTGCATCTTATCAGTTGTCTTTAGGGAATGCTCTGCCCACAGGGATGAATGAAGGGTTAGAATAACAACAGTGAGGGCTAGATCATTCCTGCACAGATATATAGGGAGCCAGGGACAACAGAACACAAGCAGTTCACCCTCTGTCTCCATTGTAACCGTGTGCAGGAAGCAGGCACAGTCTCAGACCTTCCACACACAATCTGCAAGGACTGAGGGATCTAATGGTGACTGTGATGCTAGGGTGTGAGATAGCACAAGGGTGAGCTGAGGGGAAAGTGCCCTAAACCCTTTTATCGGGGTTTAGCAGATGCAATTCCTGTGCGCACTCCCCCAGCATCACTGGAGACATTGACCTGCCTCAGGCACAATCCCTCTGGGAAAAACTGCTGTTGTGCAGCTACTTGTCATCTCCCAGTGGGAGCAGTGGCATATAGCCCAGTGGTTCTCAAACTTTTGTACTGCTGACCCCTTTCACACAGCAAGACTCTGAGTGTGACCCCCCCATATAATTTAAAAACACTTTTTTATATATTTAACACTATTATAAATGCTGGAGGCAAAGCGGGGTTTGGGGTGGAGGCTGACAGCTCACAACCCCCCTCCATGTAATAACCTCACGACCAGGGGCGGCTCTAGGAATTTGGCCACCCCAAGCAGTCATGCCTGCGGGAGGTGCACCAGAGCCGCGGGACCAGCGGACCTCCCGCAGGCATGACCTGCGGAGGGTTCGCTGGTCCCGCAGCTCCGATGGAGCATCCGCAGGCATGCCTGCGGGAGGTCCAGCCAAGCCGCGGGACCAGCAAACTGTCCGCAGTCATGCCTGCGGGAGGTCGACTGGAGCCGCGAGACCAGCGGACCCTCCGCAGTCATGCCTGCGGGAGGTCCGCTGGTCCCATGGCTCCGGTGCACCTCCTGCAGGCATGACTGCGGAAGGTCCGCCGGACCCGCCTGCCGCCCTGCCGGCAAAATGCTGCCCCAAGAGCGCGCTTGGCGTGCTGGGGTCTGGAGCCGGCCCTGCTCACGACCCCGGGAGGGGTTCTGACTCCCTGTTTGAGAACCCCTGGCATAGCCACACCATGATTAATGTAATTAGTGCACCCTAGTGCTTTTAAAGAACTGACCAAGTTGCTCTCTGACCCACTGATGTGGATCTTTAATCAGTCTTGAAATATCGGGGATGTTCAAGAGCACTGGAAAAAAAGTGACTGTTCTACCAATATTTCTAAAGGGTAAATCGGATGAGCCCAGTAACTATAGGCTGTAGATTAACACTGATCCCAGGCACAGTCATCAAATGGTTGATATGGGATTCAATCAGTAGAGAATTAAAGGATGGTATCATAAGTAATACCCAGTAAGCATGGTTTTACAGAAAACAGATCTTGTCAAATCATTGTTGTGAGATTACCATTTTGGTAATGAGATTACAAGTAAAGGTAACTATGTTGATGTAATACACTTGGACTTCTTAGATGTTTGTCTTAGTAGCACACAGCATTCTGATTTTAAAAATAGCACTATACAAAATCAACGTAGTACATATTAAATGGATTAAAACCTGGCTAACTGACATCTCAACCTATAATGGGTAATCATCATTAAATGGGTGTTTTTCTAGGCGGGTCCCACGAGGGTCTGTTCATGGCCCAGTGCCATTCAATATTTTTATAACTGACCTGGAAGAAAACAAATGCAGCACAGACTAGCTGAGCATAATGGTCCCTTCTGGTCTTCATATGTATGAATACATGCCCTGAAGCACCCAGTGTCACAGGTTTGCTCCTGAAGACTGAAGTCACTTGTCTCCTTCATACCTTAAGCACAAGACTGATGCCTGTAGGTTAGTGACTATGTTGTTAGGGTTTTTAATTTCACATGCCCTTTATGAAAGGAATAGCACTAGTCTCCATGTATAGTCCAGATACAACAGCCTCCCACACTCACCATCCCACAATAGGATAGAGACCCCATTTTACCATGTCTGTCACCCCAATGCCCTGTTCATTTCCCAGCATGGGTCAAAAACTTAAGCCTCCATATATAGCCTCAAGAACCACCTTTACTCCAGCTACTCCTCACATGTGGACAACAAGCCCCAGACTACCTCAGACACACTAGCCGCCAGGGCTTCTGCCTCTCTCTCCATGGACATAAGGAGGGAGCTGGCTTGCTCCTGCTTGGGATCCTCAGCATATCTCAGGCAACTGTCAGCTGCCTCCTGCTCCCTGGGATGTTTGCAGTTTGCTTACATGGGAGACAAGATAGGTATAATATAACCTTGTATGTGAATGTGTGACCCTCCAGTAATTAGCTGCACCTGACCGAGTATCAAAGCACTACTAGTAGTGACAGCTAACAGGAGTAATAGAGGCCTGTGGTTTTGGAAATGCCATACTTGCTGCTGATTTATTTTGTCTGGAACTATCCCATGCTTTGGACCCTGCTCCTAAGTTCTCATGGACCCAGCCAAAATCCTGGGTAGATGTTATACAGGAAGTCAGACTAGATGATCATAAAGATCCCGTTTGGCCTTAAAAATCTATGAATCTATGAATGGCTGAGCTGAAAAATAGTTGGCTCAATCCTTCACTAGGAAGCACAGATAGGAGCAGATGTGCCTGGCTGTGCTTCTCCTTCCCCTGCCTCAGCCACTCTGCTTTCACATGGAGCCTATGAGATGAGAGTGGAGAGCAGCAGAGAGAGGGAGATCAGCTGCCCTTCCACGCACCACACCTCCACCTTACAGTCATTGCGGGGACAATGAGAGTGGCCACCCCATCTTAGGGCTGAAGGCGAAAGAAAAGATGGAAGAAAAGCCAGGGAGATGACAGGGGCAGAGATGCAGGATGGAGAATACAAGAGGAGACCCAGGGAATGGGGGAGATGCAAGGGAAAGGGCCCAGGAGATATAGAGGCACATAGGGATAAGAAGATGCACGTTCCCAGGTGCATTATCTAAACCACTGTAATGGTCACTCTTTTTCTTCTGTCACTGACTGCCAAGACTGTAAATACTCCCAGAGAATCTTATAGAGATGGGAGTCTCACAGTTCTCTTCAGTGTGTTCAAACTCTCCTAACTTTGCTTTCATTCCATCAGCTTCACTTGTAATGTTTTTTGCTACAGCTGCTACCCATATGCCTTTTCCCATATCTATAACATTTCTACTAACCTTCTGGCCTTACTTTTCTCTCCCTGTGAGCTGGGCCCATTGGCAGAATACTTTATTACAGAAGGGCTCTTAGTACATGTTTTGGTTGTGTCATACACTTTACTTACGCCAATCTGTTGTATGAGCAGGGCACTTGTAAAGGTTTCACTGTATAGTGTTTACCTGGTATCAAACATCATAGCAGGACATTAATCTTAAACCATCTGCTTTGACACTTCTGTCTGAAATTTTACAGGCTTGGTCTCAATGCTGAGATGAATGCTTTTGGAAGCCATATGCAAAATCTGTTTGCCAAATTTTGAATATGAGGGTGAAAAAAAGTAGTTTTCCTGTTGGCATTTTTTCAAATGCTTTTTTATGCATTAATCATTCAAAGTCAATTGAATTCTGCCACTTGAAACGTCCCAGGTGTCTAGTCCCCATCAAGTACTAGTCAATATTTCCATTTACAAATAACATACATTTTAAAAAGGGAGTTATAAGTGATTACAAGTATCAGAGGTGTAGCCGTGTTAGTCTGGATCTGTAAAAGCAGCTAAGAGTCCTGTGGCACCTTATAGACTAACAGACATATTGGAGCATGAGCTTTCATGGGTGAATAAGTGATTACAAATCATCTGTACACAATACACATTTTGAAATCTCTTTACATTCAGAAATACAAGCTTATCTGTGGCGTTACCTACCTCCATGTTATCAATGACTGCTAGTTCCAAGGTTGTGGTTATGTGTTGGTGTGCCATGTGGAGAGATATAGTTGTGTATATTATAGTGAAATCGGTATAATTCAGAGCTTGTATGGTGTTTGTGACTTCTGACATGGGCTCTCATACACTTTAGTGCTCCATGGATCAATCTCTGGCTTTGCATGTATTGCTGAGACTTGTGTGGAAGGACCAGATGACCCCATTTTGGTGCAGGTTTCTCCAGTTCTGTTCATCATTCTGCATGAACCCACTCAAGACTAGGCTGCTTTCATATCACTTCAGCTTCAGGTGGCTGGATACTACAAGCTTAGACTCCTTTGAGAGTGGCCATCAAATGTGCAGTAATTACTGAGATGGGTTCAAATGGAGAATTTTGCAAGTGTATAGCTCATCCTTCTTACTCCTTAGGCTTCTCAGTTGAGCTGACTGAGCTATGCTCTGATCTAGTCTGGTGCTGGAGTCACTTAGGCTTATTTTTTGCAGTGCATTCTATGTCCAGGCTGACTTGAGCTAGCACGGCCGGCTCCAGACACCAGCCTACCAAGCACGTGCTTGGGGCGGCACCTTGGGACGGGGCGGCACTCGGGGGTTTTTTTTGTTTTTTTTTGGTTTGGCCGGGCGGCACTGGGGGGAGGCGGGGCTTGGGAGGCGTGGCGCCGTGCTGGGGGGGGCGGGGACTTGGGCAGCGCAGTGAGGTGCTCGGGAGGGGCGGGGACTTGGGCAGCGTGATGCGACACTTGGGGGGGCGGGGACTTGGGCGACGCGACGCTCGGGGCGGGACTTGGGTGGTGTGATGCTCGGGGGGCGGGGTGCGACGCTCGGAGGGGGCAGCGCTCTTTGTTTTCGCTTGGGGTGGCAAAAATGTTAGAGCCGGCCCTGTGAGCTAGGTTAATAGCAGAAAAAAAATTAAGAAGGGCTGTCAAATGATTAAAAAAATTAATCGTGATTAATCACACTGTTAAATAATAATAGAATACCATTTATTTAAATATTTTGAATGTTTTCTACATTTTCAAATATATTGATTTCAATTACAACACAGAATACAAAGTGAACAGTGCTCACTTTATATTTATTTTTATTACAAATATTTGCACTGTAAAAAACAGAAGAAATAGTATTTTTCAATTCACCTAATACAAGTACTGTAGTGCAATCGCTTTATAATGAAAGTTGAACTTACAAATGTAGAATTATGTACAAAAAATAACTGCATTCAAAAATAAAACAATGTAAAACTTTAGAACTTACAAGTTCACTCAGTCCTACTTCAGCCAATCGCTCAGACAAACAAGCCTGGTTACAATTTTGCAGGAGATAATACTGCCCACGTCTTGTTTACAATGTCACCTGAAAGTGAGAACAGGCATTCGCATAGCACTGTTGTAGCCAGCATCACAAGATATTTACATGCCAGATACACTAAAGATTCATATGTTCCTTCATGCTTCAACCACCATTCCAGAAGCCATGCGTCCATGCTGATGACAGGTTCTGCTCAATAACGATCCAAAGCAGAGCAGATTGACACATGTTCATTTTCATCATCTGAGTCAGATGCCACCAACAGAAGGTTGATTTTCTTTTTTGGTGGTTTGGGTTCTATGGTTTCCACATCGGAGTGTTGCACTTTTAAGACATCTGAAAGCATGCTCCACACCTCATCCCTCCCCGATTTTGGAAGGCACTTCAGATTCTTAAACCTTGGGTTGAGTGCTGTCTCTATCCTTAGAAATCTCACATTGGTACCTTCTTTGCATTTTGTCACTTTCTGCTGTGAAAGTGTTCTTAAACGAACATGTGCTGGGTCATCAACCGAGACTGTTATAACATAAAATATATGACAGAATGCAGGTAAAACAGAACAGGAGACATACAATTCTCCCCCAAGGAGTTCAGTCACAAATTTAATTAACACTTTTTTTTTAATGAGCATCATCAGCATGGAACCATGTCCTCTGAAACGGTGGCCGAAGCATGAAAGGGCATATGAATGTTTAGCATATCTGGCACATAAATACCTTGCAATGCTGGCTACAAACGTGCCATGCAAATGCCTGTTCTCACTTTCAGGTGACATTATAAATAAGAAGCAGTCAGCAGTATCTCCCAGAAATGTAAAGAAACTTGTTTGTCTTAGCAATTGGCTGAACAAAAAGTAGAACTGAGTGCACTTGTAGGCTCTACAGTGTTACATTGTTTTGTTTTTGAGTGCAGTTATGAAACAAAATAAAATCTACATTTGTAAGTTACACTTTCATGATAAAGAGATTGCACTACAGTACTTGTATGAGGTGAATTGAAAAATACTATTTCTTTTACTGATCATTTTTACAGTGCAAATTTTGTAATAAATAATAAGATAAAGTGAGCACTGTAAACTTTATATTCTGTGTTGTAATAAAATCAGTATATTTGAAAATGTAGAAAAACATCCACAAATATTTAATAAATTTCAATTGGTATTCTATTGTTTAACAATGCGATTAATTGCAATTAATTTTTTTAATCGCAGTTAATTTTTTTGAGTTAATCACGTGAGTTAACTGCAATTAATCGACAGCCCTAACATTAAGCTAATTCTAGTTTAAATTCAAAAATGAATTTTGCTTCATGTGTATTTTGCAAGACTTTTGTGATAGCTCTCCAAAAACATTTGAGTTTTACCAGCATAACTACTTGCTTTAAGTCCAATGATCCAGCTAGTCCAGTATGCTGTCTCTCTTAACAGTGGCTTGTGTCAGATTCATTAGCAAAAGGTGAAAACCCTCCATAACAGGCAATGATGCAAAAACTTGTCCACAGGGGAAGCTTTTTCCTAATTCTGCATGATTAGTGGTTGGCTTAGACCTTGAAATGTGAACATTTTATATTCCTTCTTGCTGTTTATCCTGTCTTATATAACCGTAGCTAAAGTAGATATGGCATTATATCTTCAGTATTATTTTCCACCCCATCCCTATCTACCCTAACATTTTGTTTGATTTTACCACTTCTCTGTACTGAGCAGAAATTCTTATCGAACTGTCTGCCCCGGTGCCCACATCTTTTTGCCATGTGGTTACATCTGATTTAGAATTATATAAATAATTCCAATAATTTCTTTTTACCTTACCTGCAGTGATTTCAATGGGTTTTCACAAGGTTTAAGCTGGGGCAAACTTGGGTGCTCTCTTTAAAACTGTACATTTGAAATCCTTTATTCCTTTGTACTTCCCTACTCGTTCATTTCTGTGGCTGGGTGGGCACCTTGGGCAGGTCTACACTACATGGGGGTTCAATCTAAGTTACACAACTTCAGCTACGTAGCTGAAGTCCGCGTTCTTAGATCTACTTACTGCAGCGTCTTCACTGCGGTGTGTCAATGAGACGCTCTCCCATCAATTCCCCTGGTGCTTCTCAATGAGGCGGAGTCGACACTAGAGCAATCAGTGGTCAATTTATAGACACGATAAATTGACCCTTGCTGGATCGATCGCTGCCCTTCGATCTAGCTGGTAGGGTAGACAAACCCTCAATCAAAACACTTTTCATGGAGAACAAGAATTGGAAAAGGGGAAGTGGAAATGGCAAGCATGTAGAATTCTGGTATTTCCATTGCTGATTTCCAACGCACCATACAGAGTGCAGCTGATAACGTGAAGAAGATCCTCAGCTTGGGTTTGCTGGGGTCCATGGCAGGAGCTGCCAACCTGAAGTATGCTAATATGAAATCCAGCAAGTACTGGCACTGGTAAAAGGAAGGGGAATCTCTCATAAATAAGGTAAAGTGGGCAGGGTCCCTAGCAACGTATGTGCAAAACGTCATTTCCTTTACTAAACTAAGGAGCTAGGCATAGGTTTCATTTTGAACTCTCTGCAAGATTGATTTGACCTCCTGTATTTGGTGACTCTCTTGTAGCCATCTGGAGAAGAGGAAAGGCAAAGGTCAAGGTATTTCTCTATCCAGGTGGCCCTCATAAATATTTCAGTGGAATTTATTTTCTTTCATTTTCTTTGGCATTGCTTGGGCACTGGCTGATTAAAGGTTGGTGTGTAGGAATTGACATGCCCAGAGATAGACAGCCACATCTGGTAACCATTTGGATTAATTATTACACCTGTGTCATAAAACACATGTTAATAAAGGGGTGGTGAACAGGTTCAGGTTGCAGCTTAAAAATAACCACAAAAAGTTGAACACTAGCCAAGAGAGAACCAGACTTTCTGCCAACATTATGATGTCACGACTCCACCATACATATTGAAGAGACTGTACCAGCAAAAAAATAGGACAGAGAACAAAGGCATATATATCCTTGGATAAAGGGTGGAGAACAGTAAAGGTTCTTTCTTTCTTTCTTTCTTTCTTTTAGATGTAAAAGGAAAAAAAAATCATTAATCACTCTGCAGGATACAGCACTTAAATGGTTGGAGTTACTGAAGGGGTCTGGATAGCATCAGCCGATTTTTCATTTCCTTTCAATGGGGACAGTTTGGTGCTCTGGAATCCCTGGAGCCCAACAGCATGAATGCAGGTATTGAATTTTCAGGAGACAATTAAGACCAAACGTTTGAGATACAATGGTATTTAAATGAATTCAAGTGCATGAGCTGAAGACCTGAACCCTTTCCCTTCCCTCTTCTTTGGGGGGCATATTTGGGTTTTAGTGGGTGGGCATTAGTCATTAGTCACACTAGGCTTGTCTCAGTGATGATGGAAGACAATGGGTCTCTGCGTTTATGATTTCTTTCACTGGAAAATGTTTTCCTCATTCTTCAGATCTATTGAAAATTGTTTAGTTGAAACGGGCTCTTCAAACAACTTTGTCATGTTTTCATAGCCACCTGTTTTCTGATTACCTTTAGCAGAGTGTATTTAACTACAGAGTCTGAAGCAAGTTGGTAAATCGCCATTATTTGTTAGGTATCGCCTAGCAAAAAGGGGATTTATACTTTCCATAGTGACCTGGAGATAGGCAGTAAGGAAGAGAGAGCATGTCACCTTTGTGAGTTACCTGTAGTTCTCCTCTCATTTGGGTACATCTGTTTTAAAGGTTAGGGCTGTTTCCTTTTACCCGTCGTTGTTTGGCTTCTGTAGAATGTCAATGCTCAGCCCTGCAAATACAACTGAGGGATGGAATGTCAACCCATTCAAACACCAGGACGCCTCAGACAGTCAAGCAGAGCCACTGAAATGTACTGAAGAAGAGGAAACCAAATAAAGCAGATGTTCCCCAGTTCTCCTAAAAAAAACACTTCATCCCAACCCCACCAATCCAACACTTCATTCCCCAATAATACGGTACCCCAGTCCCCATTATTGCAATCCCCATGATCCAGGAGGAAGCTGAGATCCATTAAATGGGAGGATATTTGTATGCCATAGCTTGTGGAAACCAATAAAGAGGAAGGTGCATGACATTAGTTGGAGGGCATGCTGCATGCCCAGTCGTGAGACCACTGGCCAAGAAAACACCGTTTGAATTTGAGGGGCTATCCAACTATTGCTCAGTCTCAAATCTCCCTGCTTTCTGAGAAGGTGGCAATGGGAATATGAATAGAATGGATTTTTTAAAATTATTTGCTTTCACACTCTGATACATTATGGAGTTGGCAAAGGTCTGTGTGCTGGATGCCCCCTGGCAATGGATGCCAAACATCTTTCCATACAAATGACACAAGATCCAGCAGCAGTTTCTGATCCTTTTTGGTCATGAGGTGATGTTGGTCTGACTGCATGGGCTTGCAGGTTTGAATCCTACAGAGGTCCTGTATATTGACATTGTTGTTCAGTGTTTAGTACAGATGCAGAACTAATAGGGAGGGTGAGGCTACCTCCATCTCTGTTGCCATCTGATCCATCGTGGGGACCCCCATTTCAGTGCTGTCCAACCAAGCCTGCAAAGTGGAGGCAAGACACTTCTGGAGAATCTTCCTTATTGGTTGCTGCTGTATGTATTGATATAAAATAGGTTGATATTACAGAGAAAGGTGGAAAAACCCCTATAGTACCCCTTGTCAGTTATGTTTTATTAGTGTACCAGTTTCTCTGAAATACAGCTATTTCATTTCCTAATGATCCTGCCTATCCTTTAGAGGCTTCTCCTGTAGGTGGCTACCCCCAGTCAATCAAGTTAAAGAATTACAGTATTTTGGTTCTATTGCAAGAAGAAAAACTCTTCAAAGAACTTAAAGGAGCTGAAGATACAGTGGGATTAATATTACAAAGTACTGTGTCTTGTAACACACCAATGCCTCAGCTCAACCAGGGGTTTGTGTTCCTAGATGGGAGCACCTGTTGGAATTGTTAATCCATTCACTATGATTGTGAGTTCTCTGCAGCATGCCCTTAGGTATCCATATGCAATGCAACCTAGCATCCCATAGTGCAATGCATTGTGTATCCAGCATAGTTACTCTTCATAGTGCAGCTCCTGTACTGTGTTAATGGTTCCTTGTTTGTTGTACATATTCTCACTTTTAAAGGGGTATCTTACCTATGTTTTAAAATGGGTACCGTTTGTTTTTTAATTCCTCACAGAGGTTATGAAAATGAGCAGTTACATATTGTTCAGAATTCCTGAGTTCTATATTACCTGCTTCCCTTAGGTACTTATATAGCTCCCATTACTATAGCACCTGAGCATTTCATAATCTTTAAAGCATTTATCCTCCTAATACCCCTGTGAAGTTAATTCTTCATTTTATATACAGTATATATAGATTAGTTTCAATAAAAGCAAATACATTCCAAAATGGGAAAAACAGGGAGGAAAAATCCTTCCTAAATTTTACAGCTGATCATCTGACTCAATCTAAGCAAGTGTTAAATCCATTTAAGTGTGCTTTAAAGTCAATTTAGTTAAAGAGGTGTGATTCTTTGATATAGAGAAGGGCTAAAAGTGCTGTTGCAGTACACACAGAAAAGGCATTATGAGAAGACTACATAGAACAGGTGATTCTGTGAGGTGGCAAGACATTGCAAGGATAACTCAAACTATCCCTAGGACGGAAGAAAAACTGAGGTCAGACCCTATTATTACCCCACAAAGTGATCTATTTTGTAGGAATGGGAGACCACTCAGATGAGATCGTGGGAAATTGAAAATTGAATTGATGCTTCTATAGAGAATAAAGGAAACAGATATGGAAAAAAAAATTTGCAGAGCCTACTATGCAAAATGGAGAGAGCGGTGACACTGAGTTGGTAAGGATTAGTATTACTTTGCCCTTCACACTTGGGTCAGCAACACTCCCTGAATGATGTAAAGAGAGTATAATGTCTTGCCATCAGGAAAGTTCAAAGATTTCATTGGTGGTAAGGACCAGACTCTCTGGTGTTAAGTGCTAATAACCTCTGACACTGTAACATGCCTTTATGATAGACCAACAAGGGCAGACTGGCCTGAAGCAAGATACAGAGTTTTACTTTGAACATGAGAAGATTGTCCATGAGCCAGGACAATAAGGCTAAACTAAATGTCTGTGTCACCTGTACAAGAAATGTTTGTATGGAAATATATAATTCTTCAGGCCATGGGGATATGGTATATATTATGATATAATTTTAAGAGGCAGCCCATCTTAGGTCTGAGCAGGCTATTCATCTTTACATTTGCATTTTATTGCTTGAAGATTACTTTCCCCAAGTGAGTCTGTTTAGGACGCTTCTACACCCTACAGGTATATACCGCAGTTCATTCCACTCACGATACAAAAACCCCACGGATGAGTAACCACAACCCAAGATTATCGCTAAAGCAGAGTCAAATGCACTAAACCCCCTGTCCAGGTGACACAGCTTGTTTAGCTATGTTACTTTTTTTTTTTTTCAAATGACCTTTTTGTATCAGTGCTGTTTTGACCTTTTTGTAGCAGTATATTCAGGGGATTTCCCAGGGCAAAAAAATATTAGATTTTCTATAATTTTCTATAGTAGACAAGTAATAGTAGCTTGCAGTTCAGTAACACTTTGAAGACGCAGTTCTTTAGCTCTACAGCTTCTGGTTTTGGTTTGATTAACTGTACAAATGTCTTCAGTATCAGTTTTGTGCCCTGTGAAAGTTAAAGTCTCATGAAGAGGGCCCCAATCCAGCAAAGCACTTTAATTTAAGTAGTCCCACTCATGCGCTCAAAGCTATGCATATGTTTAAGGGCTTTGCTGGATTGGGGCCAGAATTAGCATTTTGGTTTCTCTAATGTCAAACCGTACTTTTGCACTCTGCTTAGTACTACCGCCAAATTAAACAAGAGCATTTCTGTGTCCTCTCCAGTAATGAGAATGTTGTCTAGGCAACTGTGACAGGGTGGAATGGCCAGGAAAGGGTTAACAGCTGACTGTCCCGTCATTCAACAAGGCTATAAAGGAAAGGGGTATGTCCATTTCCACTGCAGAGGAAATGACTTCTGGCAGCTTTTTTGCTCTGGGGAGAATAGCTTTTGTTGTACGTTATTTTGTGAGTGGTTGTGTTTGTTAATAAACTGTGCCGAGGGGAGAGCCTGAAATGAAACTCAGGCATGGCACTGAATTTTCCTGGGCTGGTGCAGGAGCCCAACAATGTACAGTAACCTTATGGCCAAAGAGGTGCAGCTTCTTTGCCTCCTTAGATTTGGGAGTAGGACCTTGTTGCTCTTTTCTTTCTTTAGCATTTGCCGCATCCACGACCAGCATGCCCGGTTGAGGGTGCGTGGAAAGATATTTGTACTCTTTGGAGGGTACAAAGTACTTCCTTTCAACCCCATTGGCCGTGGGAGGAATGGAGGTGGCAGTTTGCCAGAGGGTCTTGGTGGTGTTGTGTATGGTTTTGGTCAAGGGCAAGGCTATCCTTGGAGGACCCTCGGGCATCAGAATGTCCACCATGGGATCTGTCTCTTCTGACACCTTCTCCACCTGTAGACCCAGATTTTGTGCTACCCTTCTGAGCAGCTCTTCGTGGACTTTATTGTCCATGGCCTGAAAAGTGGCAGATAAGCCCGCCACTGCCTCATCCGGGGAGGAAGAGGATGAAGGTCTTAGTTGCATGGGGTCCTCCTGACCCTCTAATTCATGGAGGTGCAGCCAGAGTCAACAGTGTCGGTTTTGCTGAAGCAGGAGCTGAGTATCCTGGCATGGGATGCACTCCACAGGCACCATCATGCTCCACTGCCCTTACTGTGGGTGAATGCCCCTTCTTGGCTCTCTTTTGCTTTTTATGTGGCACCGGCGAGTGCAAGCAGTGCCAGGAAGCCGCCAAGCTTGTCTTCAGTGCTGGAGAGTGGCAGTGCCACAGATCTTTGGACCCTGAGTCCTTTGCTGGTGCCTCACTGAGGCCGGTGCACTCTGCACCGAAGTGCTGGGCTTCGGGCCCAACGTGGGCTGTGCCGGCTGAGAGCGAAGAGCTGACTTCATAAGGAGAAGTTTTAACCCCAAATCCCTCTCCTTCTTGGTTCTTGGGCGGAAGCCCCTGCAGTTTCTACACTTGTCAGTCTGGTGGGCTTCTCCCAAGCACTTTAAGCAGGAGTTGTGAGGGTCTCCCCTGGGCATAGGCTTCTGGCAGGACCCACAAGGTTTGAAGCCTTGAGACCGAGGCATGCTCTGGTCCCCAGGGGGGGGAAAAGGTGGAGCGGGTAACCCCCAACAGAACTTAGCTACTAACTAACCTACACTAATACACTAAAACACTAGACTAATTAGAACTATTTACAATACAAAAGGAAAGTTCACTAGGAAATCGCTTGCTGAAGCAAGAGAGAGGAGAAGTAGCTCCAACGACCATCACTGTCAGTAAGAAAGAACTGGAGAGGTGGCGGCTCACCAGAGAGCTATATTCACCACCATGAAGGCACAACTCCAAGGGGCTCCCCAACCAACCTGACAGGTAGCATTAGGGGAAAAAACTTCCAGCTGCCATGCACGCAGCATGCGCACACTTCCTTGGAATCGACATGAGCAAACACTCGAAGAAGAACCAGAAGACAGATCAAAAGAACCCTGTGACAGGGTGCTGTTAGCAGCTTCAAATAGAGCCCTTTGGAGGCCAGCGCCCTGTCACTTAGAGTATGTCTACATTACTGTTAAAACCCTGCAGGTGGCCCGTGCCAGATGACACAGATGCATGGGGCTTCGGCTATGGGCAATTTAATTGTGGTGTAGCTGTTTCAGCTCTGGCTGGAGCCCAGGCTCTAGGAAGCTGAGAGATGGGAGGGTCACAGAGCTTGGGCTGTAGCCCAAGCCCAAACATTTATGCCACAATTAAACAGCCCTTAGCCCGAGCCTCTTAGCCTGAGTCAGCTGGCACAGGCCAGCCCTGGGTGTCTAATTGCAACAGCTGTGCCAGCACTGCTTCTGTCTCCTCCACCTGCGCCTGTAGCCAGACAGAGCACCTGAGCATGGATGCTTCTACCCAGATCCTGGTGTGGTTTTACAGAGACTGATTTGCAATTCCCACTTACTGATATCCAGGCTGGGCGGGGGGAGCATCCAGTGTGAAAGGTGCCTGCTGGTGGAATCTCTCAGGCAGCAGGTGAGGGAGCTACAGGAGGAGGTGGCTAGGTTGAGGAGCATCCGAATCCACGAGCAATTCCTGGACAGTGTCCATGTGGAGACAGCTGAGGTAGCTGTCTCAGTACACAGGACTGCTGACATTCCACTGGTGGAGGAGGAGATGGCTCAGGGTGGACACTGGCAGCTGGTTACTTCTGGCAGCGGGCAGTGCTCCACCCCTGCTCCGAACCCTCCCGCCGTGGTAATAGGTAACTGTTATGCTCTTCTTGATACAGGAGAGAAGGAATCACCCCCTACAGTAGAGGAGAAGCCTCATACCCCTAAGGCTAGGAGGTCTGCTGCCACCACTGCGAATAGGAAACGTAGGGTAGTGGTGGTCGGAGACTCTCTTCTGAGGGGGACAGAGGCACCCATCTGTCACCCTGATATTTCATCTCGGGGGGTATGCTGCCTGCTGGGGGCCCGTATCTGAGATGTTACAGAGGCATTGTCAAGGATTATCCAGCTCTCTGACTACTACCCCATGCTACTCATCCAGGTGGGCACAAATGATACTGCGAGGTGTGACACTGAGCAGATCAAGAGTGACTACAGGGCTCTGGGAGTACAGGTGAAGGAGTTTGGAGCGCAGGTGGTATTCTCTTTGATTCTTCCTGTCAAAGGTAGGGGCCCGGGCAGAGACAGGTGCATCGTGGAGGTGAATGCCTGGCTGTGAAGATGGTGTTGCCAGGAGGGCTTTGGCTTCCCCAACCACGGGATACTATACCAGGGAGGACTGCTAGGCAGAGATGGTGTTTACCTTTCGAGGAGGGGAAAGACCCTATTTGCACACAGACTGGCTAACCTAGTGAGGAGGGCTTTAAACTAGGTTCGACGGGGACAGGTGAGCAAAGCCCACAGGTAAGCAGGGAACATGGAGACCTGGGAGATGGGTCGGAATAGGAGGGAGCGTGGGCTATAATGGCATAAAGAAAGGAGGGTCAGGGCAAAAGTGGGAAGCAAGATCAAACCAGTATCTTAGATGCCTATATACAAATGCGAGAAGTATGGGTAATGAGCAGGAAGAACTGGAAGTGCTAATAAATAAATACAGCTATGACATTGTTAGCATCACTGAAACTTGGTGGGATAATACACATCATTGGAATGTGGGTGTGGATGGGTACAGCTTGCTCAGGAAGGATAGACAGGGGAAAAGGGGAGGAGGTGTTCCCTTATATATTAAAAATGTACACACTTGGACTGAGATGGACATAGGAGACGGAAGTGTTGAGAGTCTCTGGGTTAGGCTAAAAGGGGTAAAAAACAAGGCTGATGTCATGCTAGGAGTCTACTACAGGCCATCTAACCAGGTTTGGATGAGGCTTTTTTTAAACAACTAACAAAATCATCCGAAGCCCAAGATTTGGTGGTGATGGGGGACTTCAACTATCCAGATATATGTTGGGAAAATAACACAGTGGGGCACAGACTATCCAATAAGTTCTTGGGCTGCATTGAAGACAACTTTTTATTTCAGAAGGTTGAAAAAGCTACTAGCGGGGAAGCTGTTCCAGACTTGATTTTAACAAATAGGGAGGAACTCGTTGAGAATTTGAAAGTAGAAGGCAGCTTGGGTGAAAGTGATCATGAAATCATAGAGTTCACAATTCTAAGGAAGGGTAGAAGGGAGTACAGCAAAATAGAGACAATGGATTTCAGGAAGGCGTTTTTTGGTAAGCTCAGAGAGCTGATAGGAAAGGTCCCATGGGAATCAAGACTGAGGGGGAAAACAGTTTTTCAAAGGGACACTATTAAGGGCACAAAAAGCAAGCTATTCCGCTGGGTAGGAAAGAGAGAAAATGTGGCAGAAGACCACCTTGGCTTAACCACGAGATCTTTCATGATCTAAAAAATAAAAAGGAGTCATATAAAAAATGGAAACTAGGACAGATTACAAAAGATGAATATAGGCAAACAACACAGGAATGCAGGGGCAAGATTAGAAAGGCAAAGGCACAAAATGAGCTCAAACTAGCTATGGGAATAAAGGGAAACAAGAAGACTTTTTATCAATACATTAGAAGCAAGAGGAAGACCAAGGACAGGGTAGGCCCACTGCTCAGTGAGGAGGGAGAAACAGTAACAGGAAACTTGGAAATGGCAGAAATGCTTAATGACTTCTTTGTTTCGGTCTTCACCGAGAAGTCTGAAGGAATGCCTAACATAGTGAATGCTAATGGGACGGGGGTAGGTTTAGAAGATAAAATAAAAAAAGAACAAGTTAAAAATCACTTAGAAAAGTTAGATGCCTGCAAGTCACCAGGGCCTGATGAAATGCATCCTAGAATACTCAAGGAGCTAATAGAGGAGGTATCTGAGATTCTAGCCATTATCTTTGGAAAATCATGGGAGACAGGAGAGATTCCAGAGCACTGGAAAAGGGCAAATATAGTGCTCATCTATAAAAAGGGAAATAAAAACAACTCAGGAAACTACAGACCAGTTAGTTTAACTTCTGTGCCAGGGAAGATAATGGAGCAAGTAATTAAGAAAATCATCTGCAAACACTTGGAAGGTGGTAAGGTGATAGGGAATAGCCAGCATGGATTTGTAAAGAACAAATCATGTCAAACCAATCTGATAGCTTTCTTTGATAGGATAACGAGTCTTGTGGATAAGGGAGAAGTGGTGGATGTGGTATACCTAGACTTTAGTAAGGCATTTGATACGGTCTTGCATGATATTCTTATCAATAAACTAGGCAAATACAATTTAGATGGGGCTACTATAAGGTGGGTGTATAACTGGCTGGATAACTGTACTCAGAGAGTAGTTATTAATGGTTCCCAATCCTGCTGGAAAGGTATAACAAGTGGGATTCCGCAGGGGTTTGTTTGGGGACCGGCTCTGTTCAATATCTTCATCAACGACTTAGATATTGGCATAGAAAGTACGCTTCTTAAGTTTGCAGATGATATCAAACTGGGAGGGATTGCATCTGCTTTGGAGAATAGCATCATAATTCAAAATGGCCTGGACAAATTGGAGAAATGGTCTGAGGTAAACAGGATGAAGTTTAACAAAGACAAATGCAAAGTGCTCCACTTAGGAAGGAACAATCAGTTTCACACATACAGAATGGGAAGAGACTGTCTAGGAAGGAGTACAGCAGAAAGGGATCTAGGGGTTATAGTGGACCACAAGCTAAATATGAGTCAACAGCGTGATGCTGTTGCAAAAAAAGCAAACATGATTCTGGGATGCATTAACGGGTGTGTTGTGAGCAAGACACGAGAAGTCATTCTTCCACTCTACTCTGCGCTGGTTAGACCTCAACTGGAGTATTGTGTCCAGTTCTGGGCACCAGATTTCAAGAAAGATGTGGAGAAATTGGAGAGGGTCCAGAGAAGAGCAACAAGAATGATTAAAGGTCTTGAGAACATGACCTATGAAGGAAGGCTGAAAGAATTGGGTTTGTTTAGTTTGGAAAAGAGAAGACTGAGAGGGGACATGATAGCAGTTTTCAGGTATCTAAAAGGGTGTCATAAGGAGGAGGGAGAAAACGTGTTCACCTTAGCCTCTAAGGATAGAACAAGAAGCAATGGGCTTAAACTGCAGCAAAGGAGGTTCAGGTTGGACATTAGGAAAAAGTTCCTAACTGTCAGGGTGGTTAAACACTGGAATAAATTGCCTAGGGAGGTTGTGGAATCTCCATCTCTGGAGATATTTAAGAGTAGGTTAGATAAATGTCTATCCGGGATGGTCTAGACAGTATTTGGTCCTGCCATGAGGGCAGGGGACTGGACTTGATGACTACTTCCAGGAGTGAGGTTCTGCAAGATCAGACCTGTATAGCAAATATTAACAATGTTCAGCATAGACTCACCTCTTATACCCCCATTATACCAAGGGATTCCTTCCTTCCAGCCCATCTTTTAATCCTACATCATCCTGCACTGGAGTCATAATGTGAAAATTGAGATATCAAATTCTCTTCCACAGCCACTGAGAGCGGGGCAATCAGGAAGAACAAGAAGCTGTGGTTATTTGGGAAGCCAGAGAAGCTCTTAGTCAAAAGCAAAATGCCTGATTCAATAAAATAGGGAACCTAGAATGACTCTGGCCAAGGTCAAGGTGTAAACTGTTTGGGGCAGAGATTATGGCTATCTGTGTTTTTGTACAGCACCTAGCACAATGGAGCCATGATCCTTCCAGGGGCCTCTGGGCGCCACCATAATATACATGACAAATAAAAATATTTAGACTGGTTCCTCTTTAGCAAGTGGCATTCGTGCCACATTTGCTCCAGCATAAATATCACTCTTTAAAGTTCTTTAATATGAGGCTTTTGTTGGCAGAGACAGGACATCAATTTGTTAGCCAGAAACAGGGGAAATAGCCACGTATTCTGTCTTCAGTATGACACTGCCAGACGGACCATGTTTTAAAAATATCCAAATGAATGGTATCATAGTAAAACTACCCATACAAGCCAGCCAGGCAGGTTCTTTGTGAGTTTTAATAAATTCCAAATGAAGCAAAGAGACGAAGGAAAGGAGATAAAAGCTGATATGTTAAAGTCATCAGCTGGATTGCCTAGGGCGTTTAGGATAAAAGGAGAGGGATTCTCAGAGGGAAACTGATTAGGGACAAAGAACACAGTGGTACTTTGTCTCTGTTACTTCCTTGGTAGAGGCATGACCCGGGTAGAGGGCTGGGGAGAAGCAGCTCCAACCCAACCACATCTCAGAAGTTCTGCTTGGGAGAGCCTCAAGCATTGAACTCGTTTGAAAGGTATCAATCATCTCTCCTGTTACAGCTTCAGTTCTCATCTTCTCTCCTGCTGCTTTGTCCTGTATGTGTTTTTATTCTAGGGAATCACTTATGCTCGTATCGCAGTAAGAAACATTCAGCATTTGTAGTGGCTTTTCATCTGTTCCCACATCATCTGTTCATACAGCACAGGGGCCCAAAGAACCTTAAACTGTAGGATGAAGACATGGCTTATCAACTCCATGGGTTTTTTTTTGCTGGTGAACTAAACCACCAAGCAATTTCTGTTCCCAAACTGTAATATAAAGATCAGTGCAAGCAAATACCATGGCAGTGTGAAGCCATGCAGCCCCCGGTGTCACCATATATAGTGTCCTTATGCACTTGTATGTCAAAGTGCTTTACAAAAATGTAAGCCAACTGGCATGAGACAGTTCCTTCACACATCTCTTGTATATTATATACTGCAGTGAAGAGCAACAAAATCACCTTGGAGCTGGACTAGCACATAATACCACACCAATTAAACTCAGGTTGGCACAGAAGTGCTCAAACTGGGGCTCGGGACCCCTCATGGGGTGGTGAGATTATTACAGGAGGGTGGTGAGCTGTCAGCCTCCACCGCAAACCCCACTTTGCCTCCAGCATCTATAATAATGCTAAATATAAAAAAGTGTTTTTAATTTATAAGGGGGGAGTCACACTCAGAGGTTTGCTGTGTGAAAGGGGTCACCAATACAAACGTTTGAGAACCACTGGGCTAGTGTCTCAGTTTAAGACCAGGCATCATTTGGTCTTTATGGACTTCAAGGCACACCCTGACCACAGGAAGACATGAGAAGCAACTGCAGATGGTCTCCCGGTTCACACGGGTCTTGGGAAAGGCTTTATCAAGAGCCAAGGCTCTCTCTACCCAGAGCTGGGCTGCAAAGGAGTGGCTTACTTGGGGCAGACAGAACTCCACACATTTCTGTTCTTCTCAGGGCTGGAGAGAGACATGGAAAATAAAGCCAGGTTCCCAACATTGAGGGCACTAACCAAAGGGCTACTGGGCTGGCTCACTGAGATAGCAACAGACTAGCATGTGAGAAGCCCACAACTACTTGTTTATGGGTCTCCATTTTCCTTCCAGTCTCCACCTTTCATTGTCTTATTTCTTTGAAACTTTAAAGTCATGTAATCCCAGATCTGTAATGATGACAGTGCCCTGTCCTCACCAAGGAGTAAGAGTGTGGATTTAGAGATGCTCCAAAGCTTGGCTGAAATTTTTGGGATTCCCTCCACCCCCCATTCAGACCAATGCTGCCTCTCTCCTTTCACACAGGTCTAGCTCTATATCTTTGTAGCTTTCTTAGTAGGAATGCCCAGAAGCCTGCCACCTCTTCTTGGGGAGTTTTAAAACACACTATTTCCATGTAACATGGTCTCTTGTGAAGGAGGAGTCCAAAACCCTATTTTATTTCCCTCATGTAGCAGTGGGACTGAAATCTGGCATCCCAAATAATATGTTAGGTTGTTACCAGGCCATTCTCAGAAGAGCTCATTTTGTGGAAATGGTGGAGAGGGATTTTATGAACAAGGCTCTTCTGTTTCTGAAGAGAAAGAAGAGTGACTGTATCCTACTGTTCCAGTGCTGGTGGTCCTCTCATCCCCTGGATGCACTCAATGCACCACCTCTTTTGAAGATACCAGAGATAGAGGTTATTTGGAATGTCATTCTCCTCCTGCAAAATAAGTCACCATTGCAGGGTATCAGACCATAAGGTTCCCCTTCCCTAAGAAGATAAATACAGGGACATTGTGACAGAGTGGGGGGAACCAACACCTGAGCCAGCGCTCTGATCATACACACACCAATTAATTCCCTCTGGGTTGAACCTGACTGTGCCCAATTAGCAGATTAGAATGGTCTGGGGAGGACTATTGAGCTAATAGTCACAGAGAGTAGAGGAAGGCACAGGAAGGAAATGCTAGGGGGAGACAGAGGCCAGTAGAACCAGAACCAAGAAAGATCTCTGGATGAAAGGAGACCACCCCTTCCTCCATGAGATATGAGCAGAGGAGAAGAAATTAATGATGTAAATGATGTGGTGTATGGATCAGTAATGGTGGTGGGAAAAGTATTGTAAATACAGTACATGGGTATGTTTAACAATTGAAGGTCTCCAAACAGTTTGTGTCGAGGGAGCTGAAGACAGGAGTGGGAACTTCACCTGTCACAAAGAGGTAGGAGATGTAACCTGTTTGTTGGGAAGAGGCCTTTAAGGAGAGAGGGAAGATTAGTTCCCATTTTGACAAGTGCAGAAAAAACATTTGATTTTTTTGTTATGTGAAAACCGTTTCTTTTGAATTATTTAAATTTTGTACAATAAAGGTGAAATCAAAATGAAATTAAACACTTCAATTTTGTCAAAAGGACATGTTTCAATTGACCTGAAATAAAAAACATTTTGGAAATTTTTTTCACGAGAATGTCAAAATGTTCAGGTTTCATTTCTAATCAGAACTAAGACATCTCAAAATCCTTACGAAAATAGAATTACCATCCTCCTCAAAACTCTGATTATTGATAACAGTCTGACTTTTAGGTTAAACCATTGTTTTATTATTATTATTGTGTGTCACTGAGCTTAAATCCATTTGAGAAATTCACTTTGTGAAACAATAACCCAAGTGGTCTAAACATTTATTGAGCATGCATCTGACCTCCCTCTGATATTCAGCACAACTGCTAATGATTCCTCATGTCCTCTTAATGTCACTTACACCCTGCACCTAATACAGGGACTCCTGTTGCCAATTAGATGAGATTAGCAGGGAGCTGTCTTGTGCGTACTGTACATGACAGCCTAGTCCTAGGGCTATATATTGCCTCTAAATTAGCTAATGCTGAATTCAGGATTGAAATGAAAAGCTATTTGTGGGAGGCCTGTCCTGAGTCCTCAGCAGCATATGAGAATTCTTACTTAGTGCTGATGGTAGGGTTATGCTGCATTGCTGATGGATGTAGAATATGTGCTACCAACAGGAGACTCCAGAATCCATTTCCTATAAAGCAGTGATAAAAAGGCTTCTTTAGACCTAATTCTGCCCTGCCTTACATCCCATGCAACTACAGGCTATCCAGGGAGTGAGAGCAGAATTTGCCCATAGAGAATTTTGAACTCATATAAGCTTTGTGTGCTTATCTTTCCACAAGCAGCACACAACTGGGGAGCTGAAGGAGAGACAGTAGAAAGCAGGAAGGAAAGAAAGAAGAAAAAACACCCAAGAAACACAGCAGGACAGAGGAGGAAGTGAGAATATTGTCATTTAGGGATAGGTTTAAGTGCTGTATGACATTCAAATGCATGGTAATAGGACTTGCACCAAAATAATTACATTGGCTTAAATTCACACCATTTGCTATTTTGGTATAATTCTGTGGCATAGGGGACAGTCCAAAGGTGTCTTACTGGATTTTGTAATCAATGTCCTATTCTGATTCATCTTAACCAACTTAAAATCAAAATAGGTCACTTTGATTCTGAAGTAAGTGTCTGCACTAATGGAATTTTTCATTGGAAACTTTTATTCAACAAAAATGGTCTTTTTTTCAAAACCAAAAACTTCCAAAAAAAGATATTGGTTTTTCAAAACGTTCTAGTCTTTTATCAGAGACAAACATTTCAAAATTTTGGAATTTGAAATATCAGAATTTTACATTTGTGTTTTTTCCCTGTTCTCATGCTCCTTCCTCCCCACTTTATTCACTTTTTCCACTGAATGCAGTAGATTGAATGCTGTCTAGGGTTTTGTTGTGGCTTGTTTATTTGCTTCCTACGTATTTTCATTTTTCTCTCTCTTTTACCATTCTGTAACTCTTGAAAACTTCCACAACTTTGGAAAAGTTACAGAAAAGCAAAAGGAAAAAGGAAATATTACAACTCTGTCTCTCTAAGTCTTTAAAAGTAGCAAAGAGAGTTTCATTTTTTTCCTCCTGACACCAACTTTTCTAACAGCGAAGAAGTTTTTAAAAGTTACAAAGCAGCAAACAAAAAAATGAAAGTGAGATAAATCTGAACATAATTCATGTTAATGCACTCAGTGGCAAAAAGAGGGGAAATAGGGCAAATTTGAATTTTTTCAAAATAAGGTTTTCCACACAAATTCTTTTTAAAAAAAAAAGGAAAAAAAGAAATAAATTCAATTTTGAACTGAGACCAAACCAACTTCAACATTTGGGATTTTTTTTATTTTTTTTTATTTTTTTGGTGTGTGAAATTGTTTTGTCCATTACCAGCTTTAGTCCACATGCAGGCTCACAATGAAATAACAAAAGCTGTCAATTCAAACCAATCTAGTTATTATAGTGTAAGTTTGTGGGTGGATCGGCCCTTAGAAATATCTATGATACATATGTATTTTATCTGACAAAATGTGTATGTATACAAACACACACACATACACTATGCACTTGTATAAAGAGGAGAAAATCCATTTTAGCATAATATTGAGAGTGTAATATGAGAAATATTTCCCCTTAAAATTGCTCCTCACTCCTCTTGAGTGGCAAAGCCATGCAATAGACAGGTAATATAAGACATCCATAGTGAGAGCCAGTATATCTACTAGCATGTTCTCAATTGTATTTTTCTGATTATACGACTTCTTGTAGAATTTTGTGCTTAGCAATCTGATCTACTTTTTGCTTTTCAGTGTCTGAAAACTGTATTTGTCTATGGTCCGTCAGTTTGTCCCTCTTCCTGACCACAACTAACCATTGCCTTTTCTGCAATTTTAAAACTATCTCAGCAAATACGTGTCTTTGCCAAAAGTGCTCAGAGAAGCCAGACCACAAATGCAATTCTGCCCAGTGAAGAGTGAAGTAAATTCAAAGAGGAAAGTAGCAAAGACCATTACAGGAAAGGTAGAGCAGCTTCTGATTCTGTGTCGGTAAAGGCAGTATAGCTTTACAAACACAGGAGAAGTGGGGAGAGGAGAATTAATCCTTCCTCATTAATCAATAGTGAATCAGTGATGTGGGGATATATCCACCTAGTTCTCACAGGTTATCCCTGCTCACTACTGCAGTGAGGGTTAGGGGGATGAGGCCTGGGGCTGGAATGTGCTCACAGTTCTACACATGTTATTTTGGAGGAATCCTGCCAACATAAATTGACTCAGGATTTACACCAGTGTAACTGAGAGTAGACTCTGGCAAATTTCTTTACCAACCACACAGATGGTGATCAATGTAGCTCTGTGTGTACAAACAAAACAATCCCTGGGATGCAGTTTGGGCTAGATTGTGCCTGCCCTCTGTGTTACTGCACAAGAGGGGAACTGGTCCACTCTCCCATTGCCTGTGAAAGCGCCAGACACAACTGTAGGCCTGCACTCTCTGAAGCACAGCGGGCAGCTCCTTTCAGAGGGCTACCTACTGCATGATCCTCAAGGGGAGTCCTTGGCAGAGGCCAGTATGGAGGTGTAAGCTACTCCACACGGCAGGGAGGAGGCAAGAGTAGGCGTCCAAACCCTGGATGGGGAAAGTAGCACAAGTCGTAGCAGTCTCTGTGATCCATGGGTTTGGAGCAGGGGAGAATCAGAAATCTTCCTCTGCCTCCCTCCTTGCCCTTTTGTGGGCAACTAAATGGGACCCCCTCTTTATTCTATAGAGTACAGATGCAACAGCAGTGGACACGCAAGAGACTCTGTATAGGAGAGAAGAGGTTACCTGCTGAAGAAGTAGGACTCTCCTTTCATCATCCTTCCTAGTTTAGACCTACAAGAGCAGACCCCTTCCATGCCCAGCAGTGGAGGAGGGGAATGAGTGGCTAAGTGTCACTTCTGTGAGCTGAGTCCAAGTCCTTTCATTGTTATACTCCATTTTTTTCCTGCAGTATAAAGGTCACACTTTGAGTTAGGCTTGTGGGTGACGTATTTAAGGGTGTTTTGACTGTTCTCTTTGTTGAAGGGGCATCACAGCCCATTGGTTCTCTGGGTCACAATTTCAGAATCTGACTGGATCTATCACCGCTTCTGGATTCTCAGATAGCAATAGTGGCCATTTTGCCATCTTCAGTTGGTGATTGTGAGCTTTCCTCTCTGAATGGGCCTTGCAATTGTTATCCATGTCTTTATCAACGCCATGCTGGATTGCTGTAATACTCTCTACTCAGAACTACCCTTAAAGATCACTCAGGAGCTGCACCTAGTGCAGAATAGGTGAGACTGCCAATCTCCTAAGTGGAGATGGCTGGCATGATCACGTATAGCAACTCCTGTTCTCCACGCTCTGCCTTAGCTGCCCGTCCACTTCTAGATACAATTCAAAGTGCTGGTTGCCCTTTCTAAAATGCTGAGTGGCTTGATAACTGGCTATCTTTGAGACTGCCTCTACTCTTTGCCCCATGGTGGCAGTTGTATTCTACCAGGAAGCTCCGGCTGTCCCTGGGATTGAACTGCCCAGACAGCAGAACATTGTCAGTGAATCCCATAGGCTCTGAAATTCACTCCCCATTGTGTTCTTCCAGAGAACAAATGTGGTGGTTTTTAGGAAACAATGCAAGACATATTTGCCCCCTCTACTATTTTCTTAATTTTGGGTAACAGCTAAAGGGTATATATATCTCATCAACAGGTGGGGGTAGCAGAAGCTAGGATAGTCTGAATTTGTGCCAGTTGCCACCAACAAGTTTTCATGCTAAGCTCTGCAATGCACTGCAATATCATGATGGTGGGCCTGATACAAATAAACTAAATAACATTGTTCCTTACAGTAACTTTGAACACTTGTGGCATGTTTCTTTGCTTATGCTCACCATTCTAGAATGTGAATTCCTTAAAATGAACTTTTTTCAGTTTCTCAATCTAGTCTTACACCTTCTGAAAAAGCTTCCTTTCCATCAGATTCTGGGGTCCTTCATGATCTTTCCCCAAACAGCCTTCTTCCTTTTAACATGCCAAAAATACTTTACTAAGGACAGCCTCCCAAAAGCAATCCATGTCACATGCAGCCACTATTAAATGTCTCTCTGCAGTTTCTAGTACAATTTTATTCAACAGTTAGTTAAAATAAACACCTGGATTAGGCAACTGATTTTTACTGGCAATTTATGACAAGTATATATTATTGCTTTGACTTTCACCTATCAGCTTCTCCTATGATCTATGTCAATACATGTGCATCTTAGACTGTACACACATAGGTAACTCATCTTGTATCATGTTTAGGCTCTTTCCTATAAAATACTGTTGGTCAGATCAACTTCTGCTGACTAAGCATGCTCTGCCCTTGTAACACTTCAGAACTATCGCCCAAGATGTGAAATTGTGAGAAGATGTTAATATGAAGACTGCAGAAATCAATATTTATTTAGAACTTTCCTTTGCCATTAAATCTTCACCTCTTGGCTGTGAGATACTTGGGAAAGTCACACTACAGATCAGATGCTGGCTAATCTGCAGCCAGTAACAGAATATTTTCAGCAAGTGTATATCCCATCAGGTCAGCTGCTAATATTTTGATCTTGCTTTTCAGCAAGGCAGGAATTAGATACTCAGACTAAGACCCAACTTGCACATTCCCATTAAAGCTTAATTTGGCTGCATTGCAACATCTGTGTTGTGCTGAGTCCAGTATCTCTCTCTCTCTCTCTTTTCAGGGCCAGACTCATCTATCATCACAGACAGCAGCTTGGAACACAGCAACTGCTGCTGCTGCTGGACCTCATTTATTGGGCGGGGAGGAGGGAAATCAATTCAAGTTCAAAAATGCCCAAGTTGACAGTAACAGCTGGGGTTACCTCATTCAGGTACAGAGTTCCCTGGACACTTTATTACTGTCCTAGGGTGGCAACCTTTTCTTGAAGTCTAATAAATAGAGCAACTGATGCTTTATAATTCTCATTCCAGCCACTGACTGAAAGGTGACATTACACAATAAGAGTCAATCTGCTACTCCACTTATACCAGCCTCTTATCCAGAGACATTTCTGCCATAACTTCCAAACCAAAATAGCAATTGATGAAATTCAGCCTGCATGCTGTTGTCAAAAACAAGTGCAAGTATTGTAGTTAATGTTTGGCAGCCAGCCTGCGAGTCAGAGTTCACAAGAGGGGCCCTGCTGGGGATTCTTGGCTATGCTGTAAAAGCACACACCCCCTACACACATGTAAACTCAAAACACTCTCTGCATGTGCACAGAAACATTCCCAAGGAAAACACTCAACCCATGACTACATAGGCATATCATACACCACAATAAACAGGCAGTGCACACAGACATTATGGGTCAGCTCCTCAGCTGGTGTCAATCATGAATAAATAGATTGCAGGGTCAGAAGGGATAATTATGATCATCTAGTCTTATCTCTTGCATAACACAGGCCATAGAACTTCCCCCAGTTATTCTGCATCCAGCCCAATACTTGTGGTTGAGCTAGAGCATATCTCATAGAAAAAAATCCATTCTTGATTTAAAGGCTCCAGGTGGTGGAGAATTTTCCACATCCCTTGGCAATCTGTTCCAAAGGTTAATTATCCTTCACAGTTAAACACTTGCACCTTATTTCCAGTTTGGATTGTGCTGGCTGTAACTACAAGCTATTGCATCTTGTTATGCCTTTGTCTGCTAGACTAAATAGCCCCTAGGTAGGCAAGTATAGACCATAATAAGCTAAACAGATTGAGTTTCTTTAGTTTCTCATTGTAAACATGTTTTCCAGACCACAAACCATTCTGGCAGAAGTCAGTGGAGTCAAATGAAGTCAGTGGAGCTATGCCACTTTACACCAGCTTAGGGACTGAATGTGGAAACACAAACCATACACAACATATATCCATGCTCTGGTTGCACACACTTGTACAGCACACACAACCACAATCCACTCACACATTATGTACTCACTATAGGCCTGCACATACACACAATACATGAGCACAAGAACACAAACTACACGTACGTGCACACTGAAGCACTGCAAAATTTGGAATTTCCATCCCAGGGGAAATTCTGACATTTCAATATGTCCTAAATTTTGGGGGACAGTTTAAAATTCATTTTTTTTATGGAATGGAAAACAAAACATTTTGACGTTCCAAAATGTTTAATTTCAGTTTGTTGAAATGACCCAAAACACTTCATTGCAAGTAATTTCAACATTAAACTGTATTTTCTAAAGTGTGGCACATTGCCTCATGAGAGTAATAATTTGGGAGTCTGCCATCCCCATTTCTTCCTATGGGCCAGGGTCCCTAGGCCAAGTACATCTCACAAGATGCAACCAGAGTCATATGACTCCCATGATGCACCAGGCAGAGCGTGGTCAGATGAAAATTGCACTGGATTGTGGGAAAAGCAGCCTATTAGGGAGCTCATCCCATAAGAGAGAACAGGAGCTGAAACTACAACTCCCATAAGGCAATGCACTGATAAGGAAATGCATTTGAATGTGTTATTGAATAGATTCAAAATATTTTGGGCCAATTAAACAAAACATTCTGATTTGCATCAAGCCAGCCCAAAATTTAATATTTCACTTCTATTTTCTGTCAGAAAATTTTGGACCCACTCTAATGCAAATGTATGTGCACTATATGTACAGATTTCATAAGCACATACATATACAATCTCCATTTATGCATATAGTGCATACTCACATATACACCTATGTATATAAACACATGTTATATGCAATCAGACATCCACACTACATGGAAACAAACAATGGACACTACATACATTGAACAGTGACACACTACAGACATGTACACACAACTCATACAATCAACATGCATGCACACTCTCTCACACACACACAAAATGTACATACATTACATATACCTACACTACAAATGTCTACAAACACAAAGTATAAGTATATTTTACTGTACATGTAAACACAAGGTCAGACACTACATGCACACATACACACAAAACATCATTGCCAACTCTCAGTAATTTATTGAGTCTCATAAATATTTGGGGGTTTTCTCAAAGCCCCTGGTTCTGGAGTCATATGACTACTTGAGAATCTGTGTTCTTTTTTTTTAAAAGTAAGTTTCTAGCTCTCACGTCATCATAGTTGCAGAGAAAAGTTTGCAAATGTGAACCTTGAAGGCTCAAAAACCAGAAGGCAAATAAAGGAAATCAGAATGTGTTATTTTTGCCAATCCTATGATTTCTTGAGTCCTGACTCACGATTTTTGAAATCTTGGAGTTGACAATACTGTAACAATCATGTATACACACTAAAAATGCACCCTATGTGAATATATAAGCACTTAAATACATACAGATATTACTTACATGCACTCACTGTACCTTTGTGCGCACATTGCACATACAACCCAAACATAGGTGTTCAAATGCAGTTATGTACTATGTTGTATATACACATTACCTGAAAATACTGAACACACATCCTGCAAAGACACACCCACAAATGTGCAGCAGGAAATATTGAAGTCAAACTTTTCACTTTGAAATGACATTTCAAAACTAAATGAAAAATTTTGTTTTGATTCAACTTAAAATGTCGTTTCAATGTGGTTTTGGGGTTTAACATTTTTCATTTTTTTAAATCTCAAAATGTCAATTTGAAATGACCATTTTTCATTTTGTTTCAATTTATGTTGTTGTCTTTTGAACTGAAACAAAAGACAACAAAAATGTTCATTGTATTTCAAAAGGTAGATACAAAGCAAATAAGTTTGAGATTCCCCACAGGAAAGCTGACATTTTTTGACTGAAATTTTGAATGAAGATTTTGCATGTAAACTTTCTCACAGGGAAAAATTTTGGTTTTCCAAACAGCTCAGTTACACCTACATGACATGCTACTTATTACACCCGTGGATCCTACACATTTGCACTCATTACAAATACACACTGTGGACACTACACACATGCACACAATGTGTGCAAAGATATATGCATTATATATGTGAACAAACTCCAGAGACAACACTCACTCTTGTAGTGTCTGTTAAGAAGCACAAGCAAGAAAGCCAGTTTTAGATCAAATGAGCTAAGGTCCCCTGGCTCAGGTTCTACTGGTGGTGATGCTAAAGTCTTGTGCCAGTGTGAAAAAACAAATGCACTATAAAAATAGTTCACAACTTCCATAACCCTTGTTTCATTCCATCCCTTGTTGTAAACCAAACCAGCAGATGCATCAAGAGTCCTTCAAACTGACTCTTTGAAACAAAGGAAAACAGCATGAAGGCAGTAAAACAAAATAGAAAAGGGGAGGGGGCATGTAGCAGGGTGAACCCTGCTCCTGCCCTGAGGGGTTTAAAAGTGGCCTGGCAGGGCTTGAGAGCTGCTGCTCTAAACGCTGGGCTGATTGAGGGAGTGGCTGCAGGTGAGGCCACGCCCCAAACTGAGCCAAGGGCCTTATAAGAAAGCCAGGGAAGCCAGAAACTCAGACAGTCTTCCTCTGCCTGAAGAGGAAGAAGGGCCTAGCTGCAGGGGCTATAGGCAAGGTACCTAGGGTGAAGCAGGGCTGGGGAAAGGCTGAGGAGCTGGGGAGCTCCAGCCTAGAAAGCCCCAGGCTGCGGCCTAGCGAAGGGCCAACAGGTACTGGGGGTTGCAGAGGGCAGCCCAGGGGTAGGCCAAGGCAGCAGGTCCAAACCCCTTTGCCTGTGATGAGTAGGCTGATACTGCAGTCTGCCCCAGAGTGTGGGGCTAGACAATGACTGGCAGTAGCCAATACTGAGGCAAGGTGGGGCTAGAGGGTAGGAGTACCCCAAGGAGGGGAAACTCAGAGAGAAAGGGGTTACTGCCAGGGGCAGCACCCCATGTGAAAGGGCACCGGGTCCAGGGAGGGACATGGGGGGGGGGGGGCAGAAGACAGGCGGATCACCGGCCTGCAGAGGGCGCTCCAGCACTGGACAGAGCTAATTCCCGGAGTCACCAGCAGGAGGTGCCGCAGGGGTGAGTCCTAACCCATCTACAGGGCATTCATTTATAGGGGACAGCAGTGGGAATGTAAAACACCAGGAGTCAGAGGGCTACCATCCTGCCTGGTTGCAGCTGTCATTAACTTGCAGTAAGAATATTAAATTGCAGCCTGCATGCGAGTGCACACAGCCCACCTCTGAACCAAAACTCCTTGGTGTCTGATTCTTCACTGCACCTAAGTGATTTAATGCCCTGCCCCATGTGGTTTATTTACTTCCTCTTGCTCCATTTAATTGAAGCCAGGGGCCTTCACACCATCTTGGGTCAGCGATGAAGCATGTTGCCTGCGCCAGGCAGTGCACCAGGGGCACAGGCAGGGGAAGGGACCAACCCTTAAAACACAACAAGCAACAGTTGAAGTCTGTGCAGTGGGATGTGATTGGTTGTCCTTATTAGTTTTGTTAAGCAGTATGTTACTCTGACATCTGCAGGGTATTTGCAAGGAAATTGAGACAACACTGAGCTGACACAGCAGACTTTGCTTATAATGGATATTTACCCCCAAACAAAGGTGTTAGAAAAACTTTAGAAAAGCCCCACATTTCCCAGTGTAGATGAAGTGTTCTAAGCTGAGTAACTAGGCAATTGGTTAAAATACAATGCATGTAAAATCAATATCAGTTTATTAAACACAATACAAATATCATACACTTAAAAATAAGAGAAGAAGCACATTAAAGTGTTTGTCTACACACAAAAGCAAGGAATATGGGAAAAACAAAAGGAGCTAGAAGTATTACCAAGAGGTGGAGATCAAGACCCAGTGGGAATAAATGAATTGAGGGTGGTGGTAGTGCTGGTAATTCTTACAGCTGAAATATCCAGGGTCAGTATTGCTGGATACAATCTCTCTCTAGGAGAAAGAAGATGAGCTGGAAGGGGTAATGATGAATAGCTTCTGAACAGGAGGTGTTATAATATGATTATAGGAATTAAGGGCTTGTCTTCACTAGCATTTTACAGTGCTGCAACTTTCTCACTCAGGGGTGTGAAAAAACACCCACCTGAGCACTGCAAGTTTCAGCGCTTTTGAGTGGCAGTGTAGACAGTGCACCAGCGCTGGGAGCTGTGCTCTCAGTGCTGGTAGCTATTCCCCTCATGGAGGTTGTTGGGTTTTTTTTTTTTTTTTTTTTTTTTTTTTTTTTTAGAGCGCTGGGAGAGCTTTCTCCCAGTGCTGCGCCATGATGGATCAGTCGCTCCAGAGGTAAGTGTAGACATGCCCATAGTCACCAACCTCCAGGCATCAGTCTTGTGCTCAGGGTCTGAAGGAGACAAGTGACTTCAGTCTTCAGGAGCAAACCTGTGACACTGGGTGCTTCAGGCCAGGTATTCATACAGGTGATGACCAGAAGTAGGGTGACCAAATGTCCCGATAAAATTGGGACTGTCCCAATATTTAACCCTTTGTCCTGCGTCCGATCAATGTATGATCGGGATGCCATTTGTCCCGATATTCGGGTAAGGAGGCCAGCGGGAGGGAGGCATTGACCCCATGGGTGCTCTGGGGCTGGAGCACACATAGGGAAAAATTGCAGTCAAGCTCCCCCCTCCTCGCCTCCCTCTCCCCCTCCCCTCGGCGTGCCATGTCCCCACTTTCCAGGAGGGAGGAATGGGTATGCGGCGCACTCAGGGGAGGAGGCAGAGAAGAGGCAGGGCAAGGGCAGGGACTTGGGAGAAGGGGGTGGAATGGGGGCAGGGTGAGGGCGGTGCAGGGTTGGAAAGAGGTGGGGGGTGGGCGCGCAGCCACCCGGGAGAGGGGAAGTTGGCACCATAGGGGCAGGGCCAGCTCCAGGTTTTCTGCCACCCCAAGTGGCAAAAAAAATAAAATAAAGCTGATCAGCGGCACTTTGGCGGCAGCTCAAAGAGGAAGAGAGGGACTGAGAGACCCAACACTGAATTCCTCCCGAGAACCCGGACGTGCCGCCCCAATAGCGCATGGAGTGCCGCCCCTTTTTATTGGCCGCCCCGAGCACCTGCTTCCTTAGCTGGTGCCTGGAGCCAGCCCTGCGTAGGGGCAAGTAGCAGGTGGGGAGGTGAGCAGTGGGTGGGGGACTGAGGAGGGATTCAGCAAGCCAGTGGCAGTCCAGGGGATGAGGAAGGGCACGGTGGAGGGGGTGGGGGCTGAGTGGGGTGGGGGCGGGACCTGGGGCATATTGGGAGTGGAGCCTGGGAGGAGTGGGGGTGGATTGTGGGCAGGGCCAATGTGTCCCGATATTTTAGTGTGATGATCTGGTCACCCTGACCAGAAGGGACCATTATGATCAACTAGTCTGAGCTGCATTTATTTTTTTCCAGGTCAATGATAATCAATAGCACTGGGCCATGAACAGACCCTTGTGGGACCCGGCTAGAAAAACACCCGTTTAATGATGATTACCCATTATAGGTTGAGATGTCAGTTAGCCAGGTTTTAATCCATTTAATATGTGCTACGGTGATTTTGTATAGTGCTATTTTTAAAATCAGAATGCTGTGTGCTACTAAGACCAACATCTAACATAGTTAACTTTACTTGTAATCATTACCAAACTAGTAATCTTGTCAAAAAACCCAACAACTTTCTGTAAAACCATGCTTAATGGCATTAATTATGATACCATCCTTTAATTCTCTACTGATTGGATCCCATATCAGGCATTTGATGACTATGCCCGGCATCAATGTCAGGCTGACTGGCCTACAGACTATAGTTACTTGGGTCATCCCGTTTACCCTTTAGAAATATTGGCAGAACATTCACTTCTTTCCAGTCCTTTGAAACCTGATTAAAGATCCACATCAGTTCTCTTAAAGCAATAGGGTGCACTAATTACTGGTCATGCTGTGGCTATATGCCACTGCTCCCACTGGGAGATGAGGAGGAGCTGCACAACAGCAGTTTTTCCCAGAGGGATTGTGCCTGAGGCAGGGTCAATGTCTCCAGTGATGCTGGGGGAGTGCACACAGAAATTGCATCTGCTAAATCCCAATAAAAGGGTTTAGGGCACTTTCCGCTGTGACCATCAGGGTCCAGACACCCTCAGGGGCAGACAAAGTATAAACCCCACAAATGAGCAGCTGAACCAACTGATTGCATACTGTATTACTGTACTACAAAAGTGTATCAAGTAAATGCTTTTATGGAAGAGTGTAATGTTCTGAACTTAATGGTCATTGTGACATATGTATTCAGACTGTGGTTATAAATCCATTTATTTATATAGAAAACTGTGCTCAGCCCGTGTACTACAATTTCAATTACATGTCACAGGAGGAATGGGGTTCCTCCCAACCCAGGTATTTCCACAAAACTGGCTGCAAGAATTGACCCATTGTCCAGCCACAAGGAGACAATGGTGGACCATTAGAATTAATAGAAAGGCATTAAGACGTCCCTGCTTTTCAGTTAAGAGGGTGATACACAGACAGATTGGAACTGTTAACACAGATCAAATTTGAATCCAAAGTAATAGGGCCCCTCTCTACTGTGGTTCATTCCCCTTATTCAGCATCTACCAACTGTGAGTATTTGCCCTACTCACCTCCCCTTCCAATAACTCTACTACCACAATGTAAACTTAAAAAAAGGGAATTTATTATCATAAAATGACACGGAAGGTTTAACACAAATGGTTTGAAGCCTGGACCCAGAAACCAACACAACCTGTCCAATCAGGGATGAGTAACAGATAAAAGGGAGCCAGATTTGAAACTAAAGAACAACAAGAAGGCTATCTGAAATGGAGGACGGTAAACAGCACAGAGGGTATTTTAAAACCAAAATGGCTATGCCATTCTACAAGGGGATTTCCAGACTCTGAAAATGAGTCATCATGGACTGAGAGGGGGGGAAAAAAGAGGGAGAAGCCTTTTAAAAGGCTTGTGTCAGGTTCAGGGCCGGCTCTAGGTTTTTTGCTGTCCCAAGCAAAAAAATTTTTGGCTGCCCCCCCCTCCCCCCCCCGAATTTATTTTTGCTTTTACATATGTTTGCACGTTGCAGTTTTGTTTTGACTGTTTAAAATTTTAAAAAAATGAAAACAGAGACTTTGTAGTTAGTGAAACAAAACCATTTCCTACTAATGTAATTTTAACATTTAATTTTAACAAAACCCTCCTGCCTGGCCCAACTCTTACCTTGCTGCAGATCTGGCCCGAGGCGGATTCAGCTCCAGTCACCACCGCTCCCAGGGCTAGGGGTTGGGGCTGCTGCTGGATCCCAGCCCTGCTCATCCTTGGTCTTCGCCTTGGCCCTGGCATGAGCTGGGCTCAGCCCGGGCTGCCGCTCTGCTCCCCTCTCCCGTCCCCTGGCAGGAGGCAGCGCAGAGAGGAGGAGCGGCCCGCCCGGGCATCATGTCCCTCCGGTCCTCTGCCGCCGGAGCAGGGACGCACTACCGGCTCCTGCCTGGGGGGTGGCCGCTGCCTGTGGGAGAGCGGTGGGGACAAGCCTAGGAGGAGCGGCCTCTGCAGCCGGGGAAGAGCCACGCTACTGGCTCCTGCCGCTCTTCCGCGGTCAGCTGCCACCACTCCCAAGGCGGAGCCGGTAGTGCGGCCCTGCCCCAGCTGCAGAGGACGAGCTGCTCCTGCTCGGCTTGTTCATGCCGCCCTCTCCCGGTCAGTGGCCACCTCCCCACACACCCTCCTAAGCGAGAGCCGGTAGCGCGGCCCTGCCCCGGCTGCAGAGGACGGGCCGTTCCTCGGCTCACAGCGGCGGGATGAGCTGGGGCCCCAGCCTTATGCCGCCCCCTATATTTTGCCGCCCTAGGCACCTGCTTGTTTAGCTGGTGCCTAGAGCCGCCCCTGTGTGGAATGCATCCCCGGGGGCTGAATTCACTGCCTCCCATGCAGCACACTGGAAGGCCTGGGCCCATCCAGATGGGACACTCGAGAACCAAAGCACATGCCTCTGGAGTGAGTCACCAACAGAAGCGTTCTGCTCCTCCCAGGCACTGGGCACTCTCAGCTTTCTTGGCAGGGGCAGAGGTGCAAGACACTTTGCGTGCCATGTTGCTTTGCTGGTTTAAACGCACTGAGATTTTGCACATATTTCACACCCCAAAAATTGTTCTATTTGCTGCAGCATGTTCATTACTCGGTTTCAGGGCAAGTCTGACTATAAGTCAGTGCAGCACCTGTGACGATGCGGTTCTGGCAGGACCCAACTGAGAGTGCCAAATCAGGACCAATTGCTCAAACAGGGCAGTCACAGCCCTAGGCTGGGGTTTTTCCACCTCTAAGGCAAACCAAACCAGCCAGACAAAAGGGACTTCGGTCTCACCCCACTGGCTAACCACAAGTCACACAAGCAATTTCCTTAGACACTCCAGTCTACCAGTATCACCACCAGTGCACTCGTCCTGGGGATGAATGGTTATGAAAACCAACACCCCAATAAAAGAAAAAGGTTCTCTCGATCCCAAAGGACCAAGCCCCAGACCCAGGTCAATATACACATCAGATCTTACCCACAAATCGCGCTGTTGCCAATCCTTTAGAATCTAAAATCTAAAGGTTTATTTACAAAGGGAAAAAGGTAGAGATGAGAGGTAGCATTGGTTAAATGGAATCAATTACATACAGTAATGGCAAAGTTCTTAGTTCAGGCTTGCAGCAGTGATGGAATAAACTGCAGGTTCAAATCAAGTCTCTGGAACATCCCCCGCTGGGATGGGTCCTCAGTCCCTTGTGTAGAGCTTCAGTTTATAGCAAAGTCCCTCCAGAGGTAAGAAGCAGGATTGAAGACAAGTTGGATGATCAGCCTTATATAGGCTTTTCCAGGTGTAAGAACCTCTTTGTTCTTACTGTGGAAAATCACAACAAAATGGAGTTTGCAGTCACATGGACAGGTCTCTGCATACCTTGCTGAGTCACAAGGCGTGTCTGCCTTCTCTCCATGGGTCAATTGTGTAGCTGATGGTCCTTAATGGGCCATCAAGCAGGCTATGCAGAGCTAACACCAGCTTGTCTGGGATGCTTCCCCCAGAAGCACAGCACCAACTTGAAATACAGATAGCACAGAGCCAACATTTATAACTTCAACTAAAAATGATACAGACAGCATAATTATAACCAGCAACCCATAATCTGGTCTTAGACACCTTATATGACCCCCTTTACCTAAGATTTGGTGCCACTACAGGACCTTGGTTGCAACCCATGTTCTATATGGTCCCAGTTTATATCAATAACGTCACAGCACCCCAGCACTGCTCCGCACTCCCAACACACCTGCCTTTGACCTGCAGCACCGCCTGCTGTTCCATTCTGCTCTTTACCATCCCCCCTGTACTTCACTATCCCATTTCTAAGCACCTCTACCCCTCTGCCCCCAGCATCTTCTCACCAACACATCTCATGCTGAACTGCATCACTCCCTGCCATTCCAGACTTGGGCCCCACTAACAGCTCTGCCAGTCATCCTCAAGCCTTAGCTACCACACCCTCTCCTGCAGTGGTGCAAGGAGCTGTGCTCAACACCACCCAGCCTCAGGTGGCAATGCAGGCATGGCAGCGCCAGAAATGGGCAGGGTCTGCGCTAGGGAGGGGGATGAAGAGCATGTCTGGACTGGAGCATTCTTCCTCCAATCCCAGGACCAGAGACTGAGACACAGATCAAGGACTCCACAGCCCCAAGCTTTGGTCACGGTGTATATAAGAGCAAAGATTAAAGTAACATAAAAAGACAGCCACAAACATCCCCTGGGCTCTCTGTACCCCAAGCACTCCCCAGCACCAACCAAATGTCATTGCTGACAGGACCTGCTCCCACATCCTCCCATTTCAGTGTTCGGATCAAGCTCCAAACAGCCAGGAACTTCCCCCAGAAACCAGGATTCCTAGGTCAGCCCGAGAGCAGGGGCGGCTGCTCTTGGGTCCCTCACTGCTTGGGGACTGTTATTCATGGGGCTCAGGCTGTCCTGCTCTGAGGTCTGGCAGGGTCCTGGGTTTCTAAACAGAGGAGCACTCAGCAAAAGAGCAAGCAAGAGCAAAAGCAAGTGAGCAAGAGGTGGGCAGGAAGGGCTTGTGCCAGCACGCCACGCTTTGGGACAACGCAAGCCATGCACAGGTCCCAGCACCGCACCCCTGACAATGCCAGAGGGAAAAGCCTGAGCTAGCCCAGGATCCTCCCTGATGTGGAGGGCATCCAACGATTACACCCCAGGTCACAACAGCAAACCCCCCCTCCCTGTCCCCCCAACAGAACCTCTGCCTCCTCCCTGCCCCCTGAGTGTCCCCGGGACTCCCTGCCCCTTAGCCAACCCCCCGGCCCCGGCTGCTTACCCCCAGCTCACCGCGCGCCTCGAGAAGCGGCCCTGCACAGCGCTGCAGCCGCATGGCTCCCGGAGGGGGCTGACCTCTTCCCCGCTCAGAGCCGCGTGGTAAGGGGAGGAGCCGCTCGGCCCGGAGCTCGCAGCCCCGCCCCCTGACCACGCGGCTCTGAGCGGGGCGGAGCTCAGCCCCTCCCCCCCCCGGGAGCCACGGGGCTGCTGCGCTGTTTAGGACGCGCTGAGGCGCCGGGGGATGTCAGCCCTGGCGCGAACAAGCAGAGGAGGAGCGGCCCGTCTTCTGCAGCCAGGCGGGGCCGCTCTTCTGCGGTAAGGGGCCATCCCTCTCCCCCAAGCGGAGCCGGTAGCGCGGCCCTGCCCCGGCTGCAGGGGGCGGGCCGCTCCTTGGCTCGCGGCGGCGGGAGGAGCTGGGACCCCGGCATTATGCCGCCCCCTATATTTTGCCGCCCTAGGCACCTGCTTGTTTAGCTGGTGCCTAGAGCCGCCCCTGGTCAGGTTTTTTTTACCCAGAAACTAAGGGACAGTCACTTGGCAGGAGGGTTGCCAACTTTCTAATGACACAAAACTGAACACCCCTTCTCTGAGGTCCCGCCCCCGCTCACTCCATCCCCCCACCCTCCGTCGCTCAGTCTCCCCCACACTCACTGGGCTGGGGCAGAGGGTTGGGTGTGAGTTGGGGTGTGGGAGGGGGTGAGGGCTCCAGCTGGGGGTGTGGGCTCTGGGTAGGACCGGGGATGGGGAGTTTGGGGTGCAGGAAAGTGCTCTGGACTGGGGCAGGGGGTTGGGGCATTGGGCGGGGTGCAGAGGGCAGGATCTGGGAGGGAATTTGGGTGAGAGAGGGGACTCTGGGATGGGGCAGCGGGAGGGAGTTTGTGGAGTGGGGTCCTGGCGGCACTTACCACGAAACCTCCCTGGCCACCCAGTTTGTATAGATTCCAAGGCCAGAAGGGACCATTGTGATCATCTAATCTGATCTCCCATATACAAAATACACACTAAGCTGAGACTTCATCAGCAGGACATTGAAGGAATACAGGCCAACAAGTGACAGAGAGATCTGGGAACAGACCTTCAGAACATCACACCATTCGAAGAATCGTGTGCAAAGCAGCCTCCTGTCCAGGGGCGGCTCCAGACCCCAGCACGCCAAGCGCGTGCTTGGGGTGGCATGCCGCGGGGGACGCTCTGCCGGTTGCTGGGAGGGCTGCAGGCGGCTCTGGTGGACCTCCCGCAGGCGTGCCTGCAGAGGGTCCGGTGGAGCTGCAGGACCAGCAGACCCTCCGCAGGCACACCTGCGGGAGGTCCACTGGAGCCGCGGGACCGGCGACCGCCAGAGCGCCTCCTGCGGCGTGCCGCCCTGCTTGGGGCGGCGAAATGTCTAGAGCCGCCCCTGTTCCTGTCATCACAAGAAACACTGACGCTTGCTCCAACATCAAACCATCTACAAGGTATACACAAGACTTGCTCAGTGAGAGAAAAACTTCACTGTGGAAGAAGGAATGAAGCCTGAATGTTACACTGTCTTAGCTCCAACAATTTGTGCTTGCACATGGATCGTAGGAGATATTGACAATGACAGTAAAATGCAATAGGAAAATGAAGACTGGTAGGGAAATACACTGGATAATGAGAGAAAAAAACACAGGAAAAACAAGTGTGTACTAACCACGAGGGCTTCCCAGATGCACTGAGGATTTGGGGGAAATTCCTTTACCATTTGTCTAACACTGGTGCAGCTTTACCAGTGCTAATAGCAGAGGGAGTGCTCATTACTGAACAGAGCAGCTCTATATGACAGGATAGTCAAAGGTTGGTCATCACAATCACTCCCAGTGTTGTTAGTGTTACAGGAGCTGCACTGGTGTTGACCAAAAGGGCAGGAATTTCAGGAAATCCTCACTGTAGCTAAACCAGGCCCAGGAGCAAAGGACAAAGAGAATGAAAAATTCCTGGTCCATTTCTCGCAGACTCATAACCACAGGCCGCGGTACTCATGGGGGACTTTAAGTGCTGTATTCCCAAACATCTGTTAAGTAACAAAAGCAGCCTACATACATAATCTAATTAACAAAGTGCTTAAAATTAGGGTGGCAGCAAATTTTCCTTATTATATATACAGGGCCGGTGCAAGGAAGTTTCACGCCCTAGGCGAAACTTCCACCTTGCACCCCCCCCCAAGCCCTGCGGCAGCTCCCTGCCCCACCCCCTGCCCTGAGGCACCCCTCCCCGCTGCAGCCCCCTTCCCCCCCGGGGAGCCATGCAGCAACTCCCCACCCCAGCTCACCTCTGCTCCGCCTCCTCCCCGAGCACGCCGCCCCCGCTCTAATTCTCCTGCCTCCCAGGCTTGCAGCGCCAAACAGCTGATTGGCGCTGCAAGCCTGGGAGGCAGGAGAAGTGGAGCAGCGACCGCGCGCTCGGGGAGGAACCGCTGTAAAAAAAAAAAATTGGGAGCACTGGTTTTTGGTGCCCCCAAATCTTGGCGCGCCCTAGGCAACCACCTAGTTCGCCTTAATGGTAGCACTGGCCCTGTATATATAAGGCTTTAATGTCACTCTCAGCAGCAGGAGAAGCAGCAGTGAGGAGGAGGGGAAAGAGGGGCCTGTTCAATCAGAAACAGGTCTGTCTAACGATACTTCCCAGCCCCTCAAGGTGCTTGATGTGAGGCATGTGGTGTGTCTCTTGGGGACCTTGGGATGAGTATTTGGTCCTGCAGCCAGCTGGGCACCCTCCAGTGCACTGTAGGAGAGAGATGAAACGGGGCAAGGCCCTGTTGTGCCCCACCATGGATGCTGTAGTCAACAATGCAAGTAGGAGGGCTGGAAAGCAGCAGCAACAGTACTAACAAATAACAGTGAGGGAGGAAGGGATCTGACCAACCATGCAGCTGCTGCCACAGCTCCAAGCTCAGGAACAGCAGGAGCAAATGTACTTCTGGTATTTGTGGCACCAAACAGCTGATTGGCGGAGAAGAGGTGAGCTAGGGTGGGGAGCCCCAGCACACTAACATCTGTCTTGCATCCGATGAAGTGGGTATTCACCCACGAAAGCTCATGCTCCAAAACATCTGTTAGTCTATAAGGTGCCACAGGACTCTTTGCTGCTTTTACAGATCCAGACTAACACGGCTACCCCACCGATACTTTCTGGTATTTGGTACCAGTGTGGAAGCAGATGTTTACTCATTTTAATGAAGACCAACTTTGCCATCTTGCTTACAGATGGGAAATTGATGGGGAAACTGAGATGTCAGAAGGTTATAAAAATTAAAGGTGAATTGTAAATGAGGGAAAACCGAAAAATAGGTTTCTACCCCTCCCCAAACCTTCCTCCCTTCCCCTTCTTTATTCAGCATGAAGGATGTTCTTGGTTTGTTGGTCATTGTTTTTTCCTTTACCCTCCAATAATTGTTATTTTGGTTTGCTTGTGAATAGAAATTGAGGTCTTGGATCTCCCGGTTTTCCCAGAAGACCCTATAGATGACTGGAAGATTTGTAGGTTATGACATTACAAATACCATATAAGTGAAACTTGATTAACTAAACAGGGGAAGTGACTTTTATTCAGACTGTACAACACTTTTTAAATTTGTTTTTTGTCAACATCTGTGTAACCCAAACACCTGATAAACAGCTAAAAGAAAAGATCTTTTCTTAAAGAGCCAGCACCTCCTTTCAATTAAGAACTTTCAATTTACATCTGTGGGTCCTTCCAAGGAAGAACAGGCTACCAGGAAAAACAAGACTTGACATTCCTAAGGATAAAAACAAGCAGAAAAATCACTAAAAGCAAATGTAGGCACACAGTGATTAGTCCCACAAAGGGCTTGTCTACACTACGGACCTTTTAGTGACAAGGCTGTGTTGTCGCTAAAAGTCAGCATGTGTGAACACTCTTTTGTGGTATTTTGTCAGCATTTTTGCCGACAAAATAGTTCCAGCCCCACGAGCGGCATAAGCTTTGTCGGTAGGAATGCGTCCTGCTGACAAAACCGCGTTCACACTGCCGCTTGCGTTGGCCAAACTTTTGTCTTTCGCCAGGGGGATTTTTTAAGTACCCGAGAAAGACAAAAGTTATGGCGACAACTGTGCAGTGTAGACATACCCAAAGTTAGGCACTACATTTGGCAGTAAGTGTTTGAAGAATCAATCCCTAAACAAAAAACATACAGATCAACGTAGGAGGGGCAATAGGATGCCTCACAAGATATTTTTCCCCCATTCCTGGTTTCAGTTGTTTTTTTAATGATGTTTGCCTCCCTTCTGTGGAAGTAGTGTGAGGTCTCAATAAATAAGTATTGTAAAGAGAATGATTAAGGCCAATCAGTGGAAGAAGCTGGTCTTAAACTCATGTGTTCTTGGCTCCCAGCCCTCGCCTGTTTCCATATGCCAGTTCCATAGGATGAGGAATGCTGTAGGGTCCTATATTTCCCATTAACTGGGAAATTGGTTTGGGCTGGCTTTGGAGGGGTTCAGCAGCTAAGTCAATAGTGATGGTCTAAGTCCATGCACAGAGCAGCACACTAACATCTGCAGTAAGGGGAGACGCATGGGGGGTGGGGGTGAAGGGTCACATGCCCCTCCCTAATTGCCTGGGCCTCAGAGGCAAGAGCACTGCTAATGACTTCTGCCTTTGGTGCAGGGAGTTTGTTTATAAACAGAGGCAGGATGATTAAGATAACAAAAGGATTGTCATTAAATTAAATTAAGGATCATTAGGTGATCCTGAAAGCATTCCCAGGCACTCCAGTTAAAAGACAGGAAACAAAGGATAGGAATAAATGGGCCATTTTCAGAATGGAGAGAAGTAAATAGAGGTGGCCCCAGAGGTCTGTACTGGTCTGGGATCAGTGCTGTTTAACATATCCATAAATGATCTGCAAAAAGGGGTAAACAGTGAGGTGGCAAAGTTTGCAGATGATACAGAATTACTCAAGATAGCTAACAGAGGCCCTGGCTACACTTGAGAGTTACAGCGCTGGTGGTGGCTTTATTGCGCTGTAACTCACTCCCCGTCCACACTGGCAAGGCACATACAGCGCTGTATCTCCATGGCTACAGCACTGCTTGTACTCCACCTCCCCGAAAGGAATAAAGAGAATAGCGCTGGGGCACCAGTGTAAACAGGGAATAACTTTAGTACGCTGTGACTGACCTCCAGAAGCTTCCCATAATCCTTTTAAGGGAAGGTTTTGCTCTTTGTTTTGTTGTGATGCCTCTCTTTGTTTTGTTGTGAACTCCGGGCTCCCGGAGCTGCTTATCTAAAAAACAAATACAGCCACTGTTTGCTGTGAATGAACAGAGGCAGGGGGGCTCCCTTTGGAATGCCCACAGCTAGTGTTTGTTTGAAGAGAGGGGGAGGGAGGGGGCTTGAGGAGAGAAGCAGCCCAGCAGGCGGGGGAGGGGTCCGTTTCTGAGAGGCTTCTTATCTGGTCTGTGAGGAAAAAAACAGCTGCTGTTTGCTTTCAGTGAGTGAAAGAGCGGTGGGGAGGGGGTCGGAACTTGCAAGGCAGGGAGCTGACACAGTGTCGGTTCCAAAAATCCACTCTCTCTCTCCCCCACGCTCCCTGTCACACTCCACCCCCCCCCCATCTTTTGAAAAGCACGTTGCAGCCACTTGAACGCTGGGGTAGTTGCCCATAATGCACCGCTCCCAATGCCGCTGCAGATGCTGCAAATGTAGCCACGACAGTGTGCTGGTAGCTGTCAGTGTGGCCAGACTGCAGCGCTTTCCCTACTCAGCTGTACGAAGACAGGTTTAACTCCCAGCACTCTACAGCTGCAAGTGTAGCCATACCCTAAGTCCAAAACAAACTGTAAAGAGTTACAAAGGCCTGGTCTACACTACGAGTTTAGGTTGAATTTAGCAGCATTAAATCGAATTAACCCTGCACCGGTCCACACAACAAAGCCATTTTTGTGGACATAAAGGGCTCTTAAAATCAATTTCTGTACTCCTCCCCGATGAGGGGAGTAGTGCTGAAATCGGTATTGCCATGTCGGATTAGGGTTAGTGTGGCCGCAATTCGACGTTATTGGCCTACGGGAGCTATCCCACAGTGCACCATTGTGATGACTCTGGACAGCAATCTGAACTCAGATGCACTGGCCAGGTAGACAGGAAAAGCCCTGCGAACTTTTGAATTTCATTTCCTGTTTGCCCAGCCTGGAGAGCTGATCAGCACAGGTAACCATGCAGTCCCAGAATCGAAAAAGAGCTCCAGCACGGACTGTACGGGAGGTACTGGATCTGATCACTGTATGGGGAGATGAATCCATGCTATCAGAACTCCATTCCAAAAGACGGAATGCCAAAACATTTGAAAAAATCTCCAAGGCCATGATGTACAGAGGCCACAACAGGGACTCAACACAGAAACTTAAGGAGCTGAGACAAGCGTACCAGAAAGCCAAAGAATAAAATGGACACTCCGGGACAGAGCCACAGACATGCCACTTCTACACTGAGCTGCAGGCAATTCTAAGGGTGGGGGGCCACCACTACTACCCTATCCCTGTCCGTGAACTCCGATGATGAGGTACTCTCAGTTGCCATGCCTGAGGATTTTGAGGACGGGGAGGAGAAGGAGGACAACGACAAGGTTGAGGAGAGCACACAGCACACCATTCTCTCCGACAGCCAGGATCTTTTTCTCACCCTGACTGAAATACCCTCCCAACCCTCCCAAGGTGGTATCCCAGACCATGAAGCTGGAGAAGGGATCTCTGGTGAGTGTACCTTTGTAAATATAAAACATGGTTTAAAAGCAAGCATTTTTTAATGATTAATTTGCCCTGAGGACTTGGGATGCATTCGCAGCCAGTACAGCTACTGGAAAAGTCTGTTAACGTGTCTGGGGATGGAGTGGAAATCCTCCAGGGACATCTCCATGAAGCTCTCCTGGAGGTACTCTAAAAGCCTTTGCAGAAGGTTTCTGGGCAGAGCAGCCTTATTCCGTCCTCCATGGTAGGACACTTTACCACACCATGCTAGTAGCAAGTAATCTGGTATCATTGCATGACAAAGCTTGGCAGCGTATGGTCCCGGTGTTTGCTGGCTTTCAAGCAACATCCGTTCTTTATCTCTCTGAGTTATCCTCAGGATGGGTCGGGGGGAAGGGAGGTTAGCTTGGTTTCTGCTGCAGCCTGCATGTTAACATGAAAACCACAGCCCTAAATGGACAACTCAACGGGCTTTGCTTGGTATGGGAAAGGAGGGCGCTACTGTTATGAACGTTGCAGAAGCCAAAAGACTATGGCTTACCATGGCCGCCTGCAAGCCGAATTCTGTTGCCCGGCATGTTTAATCTCTAACACCAAAGCCGCAGGCACTCAATATAAGATGCAAAAAATGACCTTGTACTGAAATCACATGTGCTATGTATTTTGAATAGTATTGTTCACCGTGAAAGAGTATAGCCATCGTTCTGTAAAATGTATGTTTTTAAATATTTCTCTCCCTTTTTTCCTCCCACAGCTGCAAATGTTTCAAGCCTCCCTCCTCAGTCCCAAAGGAGATAAGGCAGGGAAAAAAATGCACATGCGATAAAATGTTCTCTGAGCTCATGCAGGCATCCCGTACTGAAAGAGCTCAGCAGAAAGGGTGGAGGGACACAATAGCACAGGACAGGAAAGCAGCCAGTGAACGTGAGGAGAGGTGGCAGCAGGAAGATCAGAGAATGCACAAAGCAATGCTGGGGCTACTGCAGGAACAAACGGACATGATCTGGCGTCTGGTGGAGGTTCGGGAACATCAGCTGGAGAGACTGCTGCTGCTGCCCCTGTTTAAGCGCCCTCCCTCCTCCTCATGTTCCATAGCTGCCTCCTCACCCAGATGCCCAAGAACGCGGAGGGGGGGGCGGGTGGCTCCAGGCACCCAACCACTCCACCCCAGTGGACAAAAGGCTGTCATTCAACAAGTATTGAAGTGCCCTTTTCCTTCCCTTCTCCTCTCCTCCCACACCCTACCTGGGCTACCTTGTGAGTTATCTCCCTATTTTTATAATCAATTAATAAAGAATACATGGTTTTTAAACGATAGTGACTTTATTTCCAAGCTGTGATCGAAGGGAGGAGGGTGGTTGGCTTACAGGAAATTAGAGTCAACCAAGGGGGCGGGTTTTCATCAAGGAGAAACAAATAGAACTGTCACACGGTACTCTGGCCAGTCATGAAACTGGTTTTCAAAGCTTCTCTGATGCGCAGCACTTCCTGATATGCTCTTCTAATCGCGCTGGTGTCTGGCTGTGTGTAATCGGCCGCCAGGCGATTTGCCTCAACCTCCCATCCTGCCATAAACGTCTCCCCCTTACTCTCACAGAGATTGTGGAGCACACAGCAAGCAGCAATAACAATGGGGATATTGGTTTTGCTGAGGTCTGAGCGAGTCAGTAATGTGCGCCAGCGACCCTTCAAACGTCCAAATGCACACTCTACCACCATTCTGCACTTGATCAGCCTATAGTTGAACAGCTCCTTACTACTGTCCAGGGTGCCTGTGTATGGCTTCATGAGCCAGGGCATTAAGGAGTAGGCTGGGTCCCCAAGGATAACTATAGGCATTTCAACATCCCCAACAGTTATTTTCTGGTCTGGGAAGTAAATCCCTTCCTGCAGCCATTTAAACAGACCAGAGTTCCTGAAGACATGAGCGTCATGAACCTTTCCCGGCCATCCCACTTTGATGTTGGTGAAACGTCCCTTGTGATCCACCAGTGCTTGCAGCACCATTGAAAAGTACCCCTTGCGGTTGATTTACTAGCCGCCTTGGTGCTCCGGTCCCAAGATAGGGATATGCATTCCGTCGATCGGCCAACCACAGTTAGGGAATCCCATTGCAGCAAAGCTATCTACTATGACCTGCACATTTCCTAGAGTCACCTTTGATAGCAGCAGCTCAGTGATTGCGTTGGCTACTTGCATGACGGCAACCCCCACAGTAGATTTGCCCACGCCAAATTGATTCCCGACTGACCTGTAGCTATCTGGCATTGCAAGCTTCCACAGGGCTATCACCACTCACTGGTGAACTGTGAGGACTGCTCTCATCTTGGTATTCTTGTGGTTCAGGGCAGGTAAAAGCAAGTCACAAAGTTCAATGAAAGTGCCCTTACGCATGCGAAAGTTTCGGAGCCACCGGGAATCGTCCCAGACATCCAACTCTATGCAATCCCACCAGTCTGTGCTTGTTTCCCAGGCCCAGAATTGGCGTTCCACAGCATGAACCTGCCCCATTAACAACATGATGTCCACATTGCTTGGCCCGTGCTTTGAGAGAAGTCTGTGTCCATGTCCTCATCACTCTTGTCATCACACTGCCGTCGCCTCCTCGCCTGGTTTTTCAGCTTCTGCTTCTGCATAAACTGCACGATAATGCTTGAGGTGTTTACAATGCTCATAACTGCTGCAGTGAGCTGAACGGGTTTCATGCTTGCCATGCTATGGCGTCTGCTCGGGCAATCCAGGGAAAAGTGGAAAGCGAGAAATGATTGTCTGCCATTGCTTTTACAGAGAGAGGGTTGACTGACTACATTTACACATAACCACCCACAAAAAATTTTGGCCCCATCAGGCATTGAGAGCTCAACCCAGAATTCCAATGGGTAGCGGGGACTGCGGGAACTGTGGGATAGCTACCCACAGTGCACCGCTCCGAAAGTCGATGCTTGACACTGTACTATGAACGCACACCGCCGAATTAATGTGCTTAGTGTGGACGCATGCACTCGACTTTATACAATCTGTTCCCAAAAATTGACTTCTGTAAAATTGGAGTAATTTCGTAGTGTAGACATACCCTAAGGGATCTCACAAAATTGTGTGACTTGGCAAGAAAATGACAGATGAAATTCAATGTTAAATGCAAAGTAATGCGCATGGCAAAATATAATCCCAACTATACATACAAAATGATGGTGCCTTAATTATCTGTTACTCATCAAGAAAGAGATCTTGGATTCATTTTCAGAACTCTGGAAGCACTGTTTCCAGAGTCCTGCAAATGTATAAGAATTAGGGCTGTCAAGCGATGAAAAAAATTAATCGCAATTAATCATGCAACTAATCGCTCTGTTAAACAATAATAGAATGCCATGTATTTAAATATTTTTGGATGTTTTCTACATTTTCAAATATATTGATTTCAATTATAACACAGAATACAAAGTGTACAACATTCACTATATATTTCTTTTTATTATATATATTTGCACTGTAAAAAAGAAAAAAGAAATAGTATTTTTCAATTCACCTAATACAAGTACTGTAGTGCAATCTCTTTATCATGAAAGTTGAACTTACAAATGTAGAATTATGTGCAAAAAATAACTGCACTCAAAAATAAAACGATGTAAAACTTTAGAGCCTACAAGTCGACTCATTCCTACTTCTTGTTCAGCCAATCACCTAGACAAACAAGTTTGTTTACATTTGCAGGAGATAATGCTGCCTGCTTCTTGTTTACAATGTCACCTGAAAGTGAGAACAGGCATTCACATGGAACTGTTGTAGCCAGCGTAGCCAGATATTTACTTGTAGGGTGACCAGATGTCCCGATTTTATAGGGACGGTCCTGATTTTGGGGTCTTTTTCCTATATAGACTCCTATTAGCCCCACCCCCATCCCAATTTTTCACATTTGCTGTCAGGTCACCCTATTTACATGCCGGATGTGGTAAAAATTCTATGTCCCTTCATGCTTCACCCACCTTTCTAGAGGACATGAGTCCATGCTGATGAAGGGTTCTGCTCAACAACAATCCAAAGCAGAGCGGACCGACACATATTCATTTTCAACATCTGAGTCAGATGCCACCAACAAAAGGTTGATTTTCTTTTTTGGTGGTTTGGGTTCTGTAGTTTCCGCATTGGAGTGTTGCTCTTTTAAGACTTCTGAAAGCATGCGCCACACCTCATCCCTCAGATTTTGGAAGACACTTCAGATTCTTAAACCTTGGGTAGCTATCTTTAGGAATCTCACATTGGTACCTTCTTTGAGTTTTGTCAAATCTGCAGTGAAAGTGTTAAATCAAACATGTCCTGGGTTGTCATCCGAGACTACCATAACACAAAATATATGGCAGAACACAAGTAAAACAGAGCAGGAGACATTCAATTCTCACTCAAGGAGTTCAGTCACAAATATAATTAATACACCATCTAGAATGGTGGCCAAAGCATGAAGGGGCATACAAATGATTAGCATATCTGGCACATAAATACCTAGCAATGCCTGCTACAACAGTGCCATGTGAATGTCTGTTCTCACTTTTAGGTGACATTGTAAATAAGAAGCAGTCAGCGTTATTTCCCGTAAATGTAAAAAAACTTGTTTCTCTGAGCAATTGTCTGAACAAAAAGTAGGACTGAATGGATTTGTAGGCTCTAAAGTTTTACATTGTTTTGTTTATGAGTGCAGTTATGTAACAAAAAATCTACATTTGTAAGTTTCACTTTCACAATAGAGATTGCACTACAGTACTTGTATGAGGTGAATTGAAAAATACGATTTCATTTGTTTATCATTTTTACAGTGCAAATATTTGTAATAAAAATAACAGTATAAAGTGAGCACTATAAACTTTGCATTCTGTGTTGTAAATTGAAATCAAATATTTGAAAATGCAGAAAAACATCCAAAATATTTAATACATCTCAGTTGGTATTCTATTATTGTTTAACAGTGCTATTAAAACTGCAATTAATCACGATTAATTTTTTTTTAGTTAATCGCGTGAGTTAACTGCTATTAATCAACAGCCCTAATAAGAATCCTTCTCAGTGTAACTGTATCATCCTGAACTCATTCTCTAGCTTCAGAAGACTTAAAAATTATCTCCAGTCATCAACGGGACAGACATAACTGAATAATGCCCCCCCTTTGGCTGGTTTCCCCTTTTGTGTCCCTCCAGTATTGATAAAGTGCTAAAAAATGTACTATACACATATGATGGACAATTGTCAAAGAATCATGACTTGTCCAAATCAAAACAGATTTTCACCAGGACACTGAAAGGCACATCTTGTTATTTTCCTGACAAATTCCACCATCCTAGCTTGAACCATCTCAGCACTACACCTGTGAAAAAAAGTTGCAGGACATTTTTAGAATGGGAAATGTGTTGTTGTTGTTATTTCTTTTTCCCTAGTTCTCAAAAAATGATTTTTTCCTCAGTTTTTCCATAAAAATTCATGCTAGGCAGAGATTAGGCTTGAAAAGTTTCAGGCTGAAAGTGAACATTTCTAATAATAATGTGTGATTGAAAACAAGAGCTTAGAATGGAAATTTTTGAGGAACCTAAACTACACCTGTCAGTTTAGCTCCAGCTATAATGCACAAATTTTAAGGCCAGAAGGGACAGCAGGGATTTCATATTTTCTTCCATATCATTGATAAGATATTATATAGCATTCAGTTGAGAACTGAATCCTGTGGAAATCCATGAGAAACCACCCCCACTTGATGATGACTACTCATTAACAATTTCATCTGTCAATTAGTCCATTTTTAATCCTTTAATAGAGGGGTAGGCAACCTATGGCATGCATGCCAAAGGCGGCTTGCAAGCTGATTTTCAGTGGCACTCACATGCCCAGGTCCTGGCCACCGGTCCAGGGGGCTCTGCATTTTAATTTAATTTTAAATGAAGCTTCTTAAACATTTTAAAAACCTTATTTACTTTACATACAACAATCATTTAGTTATATATTATAGAATTATAGAAAGAGAAATGTATTACTGGCATGTGAAACCTTAAATCAGAGTGAATAAATGAAGAAGAAGTCTCGGCACACCACTTCTGAAAGGTTGCCGACCCCTGCTTTAATATGTACTACATCAGGGTTTCTCAAACAGGGGTCACCGCTTGTGTAGGGAAAGGCCCTGGCAGGCCGGGCCGGTGTGTTTACCTGCCCCGTCTGCAGGTCTGGCCGATCGCAGCTCCCACTGGCCGCGGATTGCTGCTCCGGGCCAATGAGCTGGCTGGCCTGTCTCCCACAGGGAGTTAGGGTGGCTGGTGCTGAGGCTGCACCACCCAGAGCCCTGGGACTGGCTGCCTCTCCTGGCCGCCTGGAGCACCAGGGCCGGGAGCACTGCTTCCCAGTGCATCGGGGCTGGCCACAGTGCCTGGAGCACTGGGGCTGGCTGCTCTGCCCAGAGCACCAGGACTAGGGCCTCGCCCTCTGGCTGCCCAGCACTAGGGCCAGGGGTGCGGTGGGATTGCCCTGGGCTCCTGTGGGGGAGGGCAGGAAAAGCGGGGAAGATGGGGAGGGGTGGAGACTTGGGTACAAGAAGACAGGCCGGGGGCTAGCTCCCCAATGGCGAGGTCACTGACTGCCCATGCTCCCACACCTTGAATACTGCATGTAGTTCTTGTTACCCCATGTCAAAAAAGATATATTAGAATTGGAAAAAATACAGCGAAGGGCAACAAAAATGAATGGGGCTCTGGAACAGCTTCCATGTGAGGAGATGTTAAAAAGACTGAGACTGTTTAGTTTAGAAAGGAGACAACTAAGGGGTGATTGAGAGAGGTCTACAAAATCATAAATTTGTGGAGAAAGTGAATAAGGAAGTGTTATTTACCCCTTCACATAACACAAGAACCAGGGGTCACCCACTGAAATTAATAAGCATCAGGTTTAAAACAAACATAAGGAAGTACTTCTTCATGCAACACATAGTCAACCTGTGGAACTCATTGCCAGGGGATGTTGTGAAGGCCAAAATTATAATTGGGTTAAAAAAAGAATTAGATACGTTCATGGAAGATAGCCATTGATGGACCTATTAGCCAAAATTGTAAGGGATGCAACCCCATGCTGTGGGTGTTCCTAAACCTCTGATTGCCAGAAGCTGGGCGTGGCTGACAGGGGATGGATCACCCAATAACTGTCCTGAAGACACGAGCGTCATGAACCCTTCCCAGCCATCCCACGTTGATGTTGGTGAAATGTCCCTTGTGATCCACCAGTGCTTGCAGCACCATTGAAAAGTACCCCTTGCGGTTTATGTACTGGGTGCCCTGGTGCTCCGGTGCCAAGATAGGGATATGTGTTCCATCTATCGCCCCACCACAGTTAGGAAATCCCATTGCAGCAAAGCCATCCACTATGACCTGCACATTTCCCAGAGTCACAACCTTTCGTAGCAGCAGCTTAATGATTGCTTTGGTTACTTGCATCACAGCAGCCCCCACAGTAGATTTGTCCACTCCAAATTGATTCCCGACTGACCGGTAGCTGTCTGGCATTGCAAGCTTCCAGAGGGTTATTGCCACTCGCTTCTCAACTGTGAGGGCTGCTCTCATCTTGGTATTCTGGCGTTTCAGGACAGGGGAAAGCAAGTCACAAAGTTCCATGAAAGTGCCCTTACGCATGCGAAAGTTTCGCAGCCACTGGGAATCGTCCCACACCTGCAACACTATGCAGTCCCACCAGTCTGTGCTTGTTTCCCGAGCCCCAAATCGGTGTTCAATGGCTAGAACCTGCCCTATTACCAGCATGATCTCCAAAGCGCAGGGGCCCACGGTTTGAGAGAATTCTGTGTCCATGTCCTCATCACTCTCATCGCTGCACTGCCGTAGCCGCCTCCTCCTCGACTGGTTTTGCAGGTCCTGGTTCAGCATTGACTGCACGAGAATGCGCGAGGTGTTTACAACGTCCATGATTGCTGTCTTGAGCTGAGCAGGGTCCATGCTTGCCGTGCTATGGCGTCGGCACAGTTCACCCAGGGAAAAAGGCGCAAAACAGTTGTCTGCTATTTGCACGGAGGGAGGGGTGAGGCTGTACCCAGAACCACCCGCGACAATGTTTTTTGCCCCATCAGGCACTGGGATCTCAACCCAGAATTCCAATGGGCAGGGGAGACTGCTGGAACTATGGGATAGCTATGGGATAGCTACCCACAGTGCAACGCTCCGGAAATCGACGCTAGCCTCGGTACATGGACGCACACCGCCGAATTAATGTGCTTAATGTGGCTGCGTGCACTCGACTTTATACAATCTGTTTTAAATAACCGGTTTCTGTAAAATTGGAATAATCCCGTAGTGTAGACATACCCTTAGAAGCACCACCTGGACAGCATCTCTTTAAGGGAGGTATTGAAAAGAAACCCCAGGCTTATTTTCATCTAAGGAGAAGAGCTGCAATAAGAGGAAAATCATGACCTTTCATCACATAAAATTTTATATACTGAAGTGTACACAATCCTTGTAAGTCCAGCAGCTGCCTATTAGTGTTCTCAATATCAGTTATACATTTAGTAACAAAAAGCTGCCCATGTGGAAATAATTTATTTTAGTGCAAGGATGGGTGATAGTATGGCTTAGAGCAGCGTTTCTCAAACTAGGGGCCCTGACCCAAAAGGGGGTCACAAGCTCACAAAAAATATTGCGATAACCTTTAGATCCTTTGCATTTCATTATAGCACTTAAATAGTTAGCCCTTAACAGCAATTGATGAGGAATGAAGCCAGACCTCCTGCCATGTGTTATTGGAAGCTCGTTAACTCTCACCCACCCTTCTGCTGTGTTTTACTGGTCCACTAAAAAGTGATTGGGTCACTTCCTAAGCAACAGGCTTGTTGCTATGGAACGTGATGTCCCACTTTTGAAGCATATTGTTGAAGACAGCCCGCCCACACTCTACCAGTGGGAAAGAATAGGCATCGAAAATAAAAAATAGACAGTACTGCAATTTCTGAAATAAACAAATGAATTTTGTAAAATCAATGGATTGTTTAGTCATACATAGCAGAAAGAGGGGAACTGAAGCCAACATTGATGGTGGAGAACTGGAGTCAGGAGTCATAAGTGCAGTAAAAAAATCCAAAAAATAGAAAATACTGCAGTTCTTATTTGCCATTTGGATTTACTTACTTTACTGGCTCAGAAGACAATCCAAGTCCCCAGTGTGTTTTGTATAGTGAATTTTTGGTAAATAGCCTAAAACCAGCAACATTTACAAACAAAACACCCTACATACGTGGAGAAATGGGTGGAATTTTTTGAAAGAAAACTTTGTGAACTTGAGCAACAAAAAACTTATACGTAAATCAGCAATTGTGACAGTCAAAACTCTGGAGGTATCTTATGCTGTTTCACTTTTAATCATCAAGGCAAAAAATCCTCACACCATTGCCGAACCCATTATTCTTCCTGCAGCTAAAAAAATGTGTGAGATTATGATTGGCAAGATGCTGCTGCTCAGCTGAGCTCTATTCCACTATCAAACAACGTAGTGAGTTGTCATACTGAAAGGGTTCAAAAGAGCACGTTATTTTCCTTACAGATTGATGAATCCACCGATGTTTCAGGGGCAGCCCAGTTACTGGTCTATGTTTGGTACATTTTGGAAAACACAGTAAAAGAAGAAGACTTTCTCTTCTGCAAGCCACTGCTGACATATACTACAGGAGAGGAATATATAAGCTCTTTGTCACCTTTATAACGGGGGAACACAATAACTGGAATAGGTGTGTAAGGATCTGCACTGCTGCCACGAAAGCTATGTCCGGTACCAAGAATGGGCTCATTGGCAGACTTAGGCTATGTACACATTACAGCTTAGGTTGGTATAAGTTATGTCACTCAGGGGTGTGAAGAAACCACCCACCATGAGCAATGCAAGTTATAGCGATCTAAGCACTGATGGAGAGCTTCTCCCACTGACATAGCTACTGCTGCTCATGGTGGCTGGAGTAGTTACGTTGACGGGAGAGCTCTCTCTCCTCATCTTATAGCATCTTATAGCATCTGCGCTACAGTAGCTGCTGCATCCGTGCAGCTGCACTGCGGTAAGCTCTGAAGTGTAGCCACAGCTTTAAAGAAGTGGCCCCAGAAGCCCAGTGGACACACTGCATGATTCACAGGCAGGCTCTTGCTGGTAGGAACATGGAGCCCTATCTTAAATTCATTTCGAGTCAAGCTGTAGCAGTCATCAATGTTATGAAAACAAAGCTGCTGAATTTCTGACTTTGTACAAGTCTCTGTGGAGAAATGCGAATGGAGCAGCAACACTTATTACTGCACACACAGCTTCGTCTGTTTGAACTGAGAGATGAAGTGCGTTTGTTTCTGACTGAAGTGGACTCTACCCTGAAGAAGCATTTAAGTGACATCAAATGGTTGGCAGCACTTGCATATCTAGGAGATATTTCTGTTTGAATTCATTGAATGAGTCACCACAAGGAAAAGAAACAAACATTCTCAAACTCTATGACAAAATTAATGCCTTTACAAAAAAAACCTGGATCTTTGGAAGTCACAAGTCGACAACAAAATTTTTCAAATATTTTCAGTGCTGAATGATATCCTGGAAATCTCATCCAATGATATCACCATTGGGGATTGTGGCAGAGCTCTGATCTTGCTCCTGTGGGTCCTGCGCTTCTAGGCGGTTTATGCTAGCCTCAGTGGCTCACTGTGACCCTCCACGTAGCCCTTCTCTCTCTAGGGCCAGGGTTACAGTCTACTGAGCCCTTTTCGTCATAGGCTGCAAGGAGGTTGGTGAGAGAACTCCCACAGTCTCTGTTCAGCCTCCTGTCCTGACAGGGACCTGACTTCCCCTCCCAGGAGCTGTTCCTGTAGTGATGGGTTGGGGGGAACCTGGGCCCGCCCTCTACTCCGGGTTCCAGCCCAGGGACCCTAATGGTAGCAGTTGTTGGCAGCCAACCTTTCACTGCCAGAGTTGCTACATTTCCCTGGGCCACTTCCCCACAGCTCTCCTGCTTCTCCCTTCTTCACCCTTACGTTAGGGCTCCTTTAACGATGGTTTGAGGGTGTCTTCAGTAACGAGCCCTTCAGCTGCACTTCCTCTCCTCTGGCTCTCCTCTGCCTGACTGGAGTGAGCCCTTTTTATAGTATCAGCAGGGCCTTAATTAGAGTCAGGTGGTCACATTAACTGAATGGCCTCACCTGACTCTTTACAGGTTAATTAGAGTCAGGTATTCTCATTAGCCTGGAGCAGCCCCTGCTCTGGTCAGTCAGGGAACAGAAAACTGTTAATCCAGTGGCCAGTATATCTGCCTTCTGCTATTCTGCTGTACCCAACTGGCCTGGGTCTATCACAGGATATAAAAGAACACATAGCTGAATACCTCTCTACACTCCTAGCCCAGTTTTGAAATATTTTGCTGACTGTGACCTAACCTGCTTTAGCTGGATAAGAAATCCATTCGACTACCAGTTATCTCCAAATTCAAATCTCACCTTGAAAGCTCAAGAGGAACTGATTGACATCTCCTGTGATTCCATTCTGAAGCAACTATTCTAATCCCAGCCTGTGGCTGACTTCTGGGTTTCCCTCGAAGCAGACTATCCCCAAATCTAAACTGCAACAAGTAAAGTGCTTCTCCCATTCGCAACCACTTACTTATGGGAATCTGGTTTCTCCGTTTTGACATACTTAAGGAATAAACACTTGGCAAAACCGAATGTGGAGGACTGTTTAAGGGTCTGCCTTAGTTCCCTGGAGCTACGATTGAAAAAATTATGAACTTTGAAACAGCAGCGCCCCTCGCATTTAATGTTCAAATAACTTGTTTGTGTACAGGGGACTTCAATCACCCTGACATCTGCTGGGAGAGCAATACAGCAGTGCACAGACAATCCAGGAAGTTTTTGGAGAGTGTTGGGGACAACTTCCTGGTACAAGTGCTGGAGGAACCGACTAGGGGCCATGCTCCTCTTGACCTGCTGCTCACAAACAGGGAAGAATTGGTAGGGGAAGTAGAAGTGGGTGGCAACCTAGGCAGCAGTGACCATGAGATGGTCGAGTTCAGGATCCTGACAAAAGGAAGAAAGGAGAGCAGCAAAATACAGACCCTGGACTTCAGAAAAGCAGATTTTGACTCCCTCAGGGAACTGATGGGCAAGATCCCCTGGGAGACTAATATGAGGGGGAAAGGAGTCCAGGAAAGCTGGCTGTATTTTAAAGAAGCCTTATTGACGGTGCAGGAACAAACCATCCTGATGTGCAGAAAGAATAGCAAATATGGCAGGTAACCAGCTTGGCTTAACAGTGAAAGCTTCGGTGAGCTTAAACACGAAAAGGAAGCTTACAAGAAGTGGAAAGTTAGAAAGATGACTAGGGAGGAGTATAAAAATATTGCTGGAGTATGCAGGGGTGTAATCAGGAACATAGGCGGCAGGTTCGTATAATTTTTGGTGGGGCCCAAAATGGTGGTGTGTCCCCCCCCCCCCCTGCTCTCACCCTGTAAGCTGATATAAAATGAAGCTACAATGCGTCAGCACTACAAGATTACAAGGGTCAATTAAAGGGGAAAGTCAGAAGCAGCACTTGCCTGCTTTAATATACAGTATTAAATTTTGTTGCATCTGTTGTGACAAAGTGGGAATGTTCTTAATGTTTTCTCTGAATACTGTGTGGGTGCCTCAGTTTCCCCTGCAAAGTGCCAACTGACGGTGTTGGGGACAAAGAGATCAGGTGGCCTCCTTGTCCGGAAGAGACACAAAGGCCAGATGAGGGAGTGTCAGTTTGGAGCTGGCTGGGGAAATCGGGAGAGGCCCAGAACTTGGGTCTGGGCTCCCCACCCCCCAAGACGGACCTGACTGAGGGGTCCTGTTTTCTGTACCTACAAGCTCTGTTTTAGACTGTGTTCCTGTCATCTAATAAACCTTCTGTTTTACTGTCTGGCTGAGAGTCACGTCTGACTGCGGAGTTGGGGTGCAGGGACCTCTGGTTGCCCCAGGACCTGCCTGGGCAGACTCGCTGCGGAAAGCGCATGGTGTGGAAGGGCATGCTGAATGCTCCGAGGTCAGACCCAGGAAGGTGTAAGCTTCTTGCCCTGGAGACAGTATGCTCAGAGAGGAGGCTCCCCCAGAGTCCTGACTGGCTTTGTATGGAGTTGTTCCAAAGCATCCCAGCATCCCCTTCCACACCATGTGCTTCCCGGAAGTCCGCACAGGCACTGACACTCCCTCCTCTGGCCTTTGTCTCTTTTCCAGGCATTAGGAGGCCACCTGATCTCTTTGTTCTCCAACACCTTCAGTTGGCACCTTGCAGGGGGGTGGCCCAGGCCATCAGTTGCCTGGAGACAGGGTGTCGGCCATTCTCTGTGCAGACGGCATCACACTGGCCCTCTAGGGCTTTACAACAATCACACCCCCTTATCCCACCATCTAGAGCCTTAAGAAATGCATTGGGGAAACTGAGGCACACAGACAGTACTCAGAGAAAACACCTGTATATGACCAGTTACATACTTTGAAGGGTGTAAAATAATCAAATATTGTGCTAAATACAATGATACTCCAAACTGACCACCAAATTTAAGTTGCACGTTTTTCCCCTCAGGTGAGGGTTCTGGGGTGGGGCTGGGGATGAGGGGTTCACAGTGCAGGAGCGTGCTCGGTGCTTGGGGTGCAGGCTTTGGGGTGAGCCAGGGCTGAGGATGAGGAACTTGGGGTGCAGACAGGCTGCCCCAGGGCTAGGGCCAGAGAGGACTCCCCATCACCACCACTGGCAGCAGCAAGCTCCAGGGGAAGGACCCCTCCTCTGCCCCCCTACCCCCCACAGCACACTCACTCTGCACCACAGTCACTGCACATGCTCCTAGGCCCCCTCTCAGGTCCAGAAAGCTCACTCACCTCCTCTATGATGGGTACTAGGGGGGGGGGTTGCCATCACAGGTGGCCTTCCATGTTACTGCCCCTCACCATAACTTCACTGTGGATGGGGCTGCCCCTTGCCCAGCATGGGGCAGAAGTGGGGTCTGCACGGTGATGGCTATGGGGCAGGGGAGCAGGGTGTCATAAAATTCACCCAAGCCCCAGCTGCTCAGGTAGGTCTATGAATCCCCTCCCCCATCTGCCCTGTGGTGGGTGGGTGCTGGAGGGGAGGGGCACTGCCTTCATATATGGCTTCCTGCCTCCCTGACCCCTGCTGCAGGCTGCAGCCTGCTGCCCCTCACCGTAGCTTCACTGGGGGACGGTGGGAGGGGATGGCATGGGGCTGCCCCTTCCCCAGCGTTGGGCAGGAGTGGGGGCTGGGGCTGGGGCTGGGGCTGGGGCTGGGGTGGGGGGGGAATCATAGGGTCAAACACTCACGGAAGCCCCAGCAGCTGCTCAGGTGAGTGAGGTCAGTCTCCGAGTCCTGGCCGGAAGTCCCCTTTGCCTCTCCTCCAGGTAGGGGGAGGGGAGGGCTGCCAAACATGGCACAGCCCCCTCCACTCCGCTCCCCTCCCCCGGCCGGTGCTCCAGCAAGCAACAGCAGCTTGCATTGCCTTAGGCAGCAGCCGGCAGCAGTAGAGGCAAGGGAGAGAGACACGCTGTCTGGTCTGTGTTCAGGCAGGGAAGCTCTGGGGCCGGGCGGCAGGGCCGGCTCTAGGTTTTTTGCCGCCCCAAGCAAAACATTTTTTGGCTGCCCTCCCCCGCCCCCAGACATGAGCCCCCCCCGCACACCCCCTGTTGCCCCAGCACTGGGCTCCACCCCAAATGTGGGATCCGCTACCAGCACACTGCAGCCAAACCCTGGCCCAGCTGTGACTCTGTCCCCATGTGGGTGGAGCTGCTGGGCGGCGCGGAGCGGGAGTACTTCCAGGTGGCGGCGCGGCTACGGGGTGGCGCAAAGAACACGGCCCTCTCCCTGGGCTTCGCAGCACTGCTGGTGGCCAAGGTGGATCAGTTCGCGCTCACCGCCCTCACCCTCGACATGCTGGCGGCCAAAGACCTGGAGAGCCCCCTGGACCTGCTGCTCTTCAGCCTCACGGTGCCCTGGCCCAGCCCCGGCAGGAGGGAAGGCAAGGATCTCCGGCTGCGGGGCTACCTGCTCAGCACCGACGAACCCAGCCGGCCGCTCACCTCCTCACACACTCCAGGAGCCCCTCGCCGCCATCGCAGCCCGGGCTCGGCTCCAGGGGACCCCGTTTCCGTCCCTCCCCAGCTCCTCACACACACTGGGTAGGGCCGCCCAGAGGATTCAGGGGGCCTGGGGCAAAGCAATTTTGGGGGCCCCTTCCATAAAAAAAAGTTGCAATACTATAGTAACATGTATTTGGAAATGTAAAAAATAACTAGTGAAAATTAATTTGTAATAATTTGAAAATACACCAAATACATTATTTAAAAACATTAAATGCTTTACTGGTCTGTATACATTTGCAATTACATAATGGGCTGTTGCTGGGTGATGGTTGGTGCCAATGGGCTGTCACTGCCTGGAGGTGGTGCTGCTGTTGCCCAGGGCTGGGTGGGGAGCTGGGCTCTGGGGGGTGCCTGGCTCACAGGGGCTGGGCTCAGGACTGTGGGGAGATGGGGTCGGAGGTTGTCTGGCTCAGAGGGGCTCGCCTCAGAGCTGGGGGTCTGGGGTGGGGGGGATGGGGTCGGGGGGTGCCCGGCTCAACGGGGGCTGGGCTCGGAGCTGGGGGTCTGGGGTGACGGAGATGGTGTCGGGGAGTGCCCACCTCAGAGCAGCTGGGCTCAGAGCTGGGGGTCAGGGCTGTGGGGGATGGGGTCGGGGGTGCCCACCTCAGAGCAGCTGGGCTCAGAGCTGGGGGTCAGGGCTGTGGGGGGAATGGGTACAGGGGGGTGTCTGGATCAGAGGGGCTGGGCTCGGAGCTGGGGTCAGGGCTGTGGGGGGAATGGGTACAGGGGGGTGTCCAGATCAGAGGGGCTGGGCTCGGAGCTGGGGGTCAGGGCTGTGGGGGGAATGGGTACAGGCGGGTGTCCGGATGAGAGGGGCTGGGCTCGGAGCTGGGGGTCAGGGCTGTGGGAGGAATGGGTACAGGGGGATGTCCGGATCAGAGGGGCTGGGTTCGGAGCTGGGGTCAGGGCTGTGGGGGGAATGGGTACAGGGGGATGTCCGGATCAGATGGGCTGGGCTCAGAGCTGGGGGTCAGGGCTGTGAGGGGGATGGGGCCGGGGGTGTGCCCAGGTCCGAGGGGCTGGGCTTGGAGCTGGGGGTCAGGGCTGGGTGGGGAGGATGGGTTTGGGGGGGTGCCCACCTCAGAGTGGCTGGGCTTGGAGCTGGGGGACAGGGCTGGGTGGGGAGGATGGGTTTGGGGGGGGTGCCCATCTCAGAGGGGCTGGGCTTGGAGCTGGGGGTCAGGGCTGGGAGGGGAGGATGGGTTTGGGGGGGTGCCCATCTCAGTGGGGCTGGGATTGGAGCTGGGGGTCAGGGCTGGGAGGGGAGGATGGGTTTGGGGGGGTGCCCATCTCAGAGGGGCTGGGCTTGGAGCTGGGGGACAGGGCTGGGTGGGGAGGATGGGTTTGGGGGGGTGCCCATCTCAGTGGGGCTGGGCTTGGAGCTGGGGGTCAGGGCTGGGAGGGGAGGATGGGTTTGGGGGGGTGCCCACCTCAGAGGAGCTGGGCTTGGAGCTGGGGGACAGGGCTGGGTGGGGAGGATGGGTTTGGGGGGGTGCCCATCTCAGTGGGGCTGGGCTTGGAGCTGGGGGTCAGGGCTGTGGGGGGAATGGGGTCAGGGGGGTGTCCGGATCAGAAGGGCTGGGCTCGGAGCTGGGGGTCAGGGCTGTGGGGGGAATGGGGTCAGGGGGGTGTCTGGATCAGAGGGGCTGGGCTCGGAGCTGGGGGTCAGGGCTGTGAGGGGGATGGGGCTGTGGGGGTGCCCAGGTCCTAGGGGCTGGGCTCAGAGCTGGGGGTCAGGGCTGTGAGGGGGATGGGGCTGTGGGGGTGCCCAGGTCCTAGGGGCTGGGCTTAGAGCTGGGGGTCAGGGCTGTGAGGGGGATGGGGCTGTGGGGGTGCCCAGGTCCTAGGGGCTGGGCTTAGAGCTGGGGGTCAGGGCTGTGAGGGGGATGGGGTCAGGGGGGTGTCCGGATCAGAGGGGCTGGGCTCGGAGCTGGGGGTCAGGGCTGGGCCTGGGGGGTAATGGGGTCGGGGGGTGCCTGACAACCACCTCCCTGAGACCCCCCCAGTCCAACCCCCCTTCCCTGGCCCCTGACCGCCCCTCCCCCCACAGAACCTGTGCCCCCTCCCTGCCCCCTGAATGTCCCCGGGACTCCCTGCCCCTTAGCCAACCCCCCGGCCCCAGCTGCTTACCCCCCGCTCACTGCGCGCCTCGAGAAGCGGCCCTGCCCAGCGAGGCAGCCGCGTGGCTCCCGGAGGGGGCTGAGTTCTTCCCCGCTCAGAGCCGCGTGGTCAGGGGAGGAGCCGCTCGGCCCGGAGCTCCCAGCCCCGCCCCCTGACCACGCGGCTCGGAGCGGGGCGGAGCTTAGCCCCGCCCCCCCCAGCCAAGCTGCTGCTGCTGCGCTGTGTAGGACCCGGGCGGAGGAGGAGCGGCCCGTCTGCTGCAGCCAGGCGGGGCCGCGCTACCGGTAAGGGGCCATCCCTCTCCCCCAAGCGGAGCCGGTAGCGCGGCCCTGCCCGGCTGCAGGGGACGGGCCGCTCCTCGGCTCGCAGCAGCAGGATGAGCTGGGGCCCCAGCTCTAGGCACCAGCTTGTTTTGCTGGTGCCTAGAGCCGCCCCTGCCGGGCGGGGAGGGGGGAAGCTCCAGCCGTGGCGACGGTGGCGGCGGCGGCGGCAGGGGGTGCGCTCCAAGCAGGGGAGAAAACATTGGTGGGGCAGAGCCCCTGCTTGGGAATATTCCTGGGGCTAAAGCCCCAGAGCCCCATATAAGTCAGCGCCTATGATCAGGAAGGCCAAAACACAATTGGAGTTGCAGCTAGCAAGGGATGTGAAGGGTAATGAAGGGTTTCTACAGGTATGTCAGCAACAAGAAAAAGGTCAGGGAAAGTGTTTGACCCTTAATGAATGCAGGAGGCAACCTAGTGACAGATGATGTGGAAAAAGCTGAAGTACTCAATGCTTTTTTTCCCTCCATCTTCACAGACAAGGTCAGCTCCCAGACTACTACACCAGGCGACACAGTCAGGGCCGGCTCTGGCTTTTTTGCCGCCCCAAGCAAAAAAAAAAAAATGGGGGGGCCGGAGCGGCAAAGCAGGAGGGGAAAAAACCAAAACAAAACAAAAAAACCTGTGGCGCGGCCCAAGCAGCAAAGTCGGGGGGGACACCTGCAGCGCGGCCGGAGCGGCAAAGAAAATAAAACAAAAAAATTTGTGGCACGGCCGGAGCGGCAAAGCAGGAGGGGAAAAAAAACAACCAAACAAAAAAACCTGCGGTGCGGCCGGAGCAGTGGTGGAGAGGGACCTGCAGCGCGGCCGGAGCGGCAAAGCAGGGAAACAAAACAAAACAAAAAAACCTGGGGCATGGCTGGAGCAGCAAAGCAGGAGGGAGAAAAAAACAAAACAAAAGAAAAACCTGTGGCGGGGCCAGAGCAGCAAAGCGGGGGTAGGGAGGAACCTGGAGCGCGGCCGGAGTGGCAAAGCAGGGGGAAAAAAACAACAAAAATAACCCTGCCGGGCAGCCGGAGCCAGGGTGCAGGGGGACTCCCTGGGCTGCAGACGTGCAGCGGAGTGCGCACCCAGTCTAGCGGGGAGGGAGCGGGGGAGAGAGAGAGCAAGGGGGCGGGCCAGGGCTTCAGCGGGGCGCTTGTCCCGCGGTCCCGACCACTGCGCCGCCTGCCGGGAGGGCTCCGCTCCGCTCCAGTCGGCAGAGAGGGAAGAATAGGGGCTGCCCTGCCCAGTTTGCTGCAGGGCACTCCCCTCCTCTGCACTGCCGCCCCCTACAGGGCGGTCGGAGCGGCAAACCAAAAAAAAACAAAAACGGCCATGCTGCCCTAGGATTGGGCGGAATACCGCCCCATAGAATATGCCGCCCCAAGCACCAGCTTGCTCAGCTGGTGCCTGGAGCCGGCCCTGGACACAGTATGGGGAGGAGGTGAGCAGCCCTCAGTGATGAAAGAACAGGTAAAGGACTATTTAGAAAAGCTGCACATGCACATGCACAAGTCCAGATCTAATGGTGCTGAGGGAATTGGCTGATGTGATTGCGGAGCCATTGGCCATTATGTTTGAAAACTCGTGGCAATAGGGGAAGGTCCCAGATGATTGGAAAAAGGAAAATATAGTGCTCATCTTTAAAAAAGGGAAGAAGGAGAATCCGGGGAACTACAGCCTCACCTCAGTCCTTGGAAAAATCATGGAGCAGGTCGTCAAGGAATCCATTTTGAAGCACTTGGAGAAGAGGAAGGTGATCAGGGATAGTTAACATGGATTCATCAAGGACAAGTCATGCCTCACCAAACTGATTGCCTTCTATGATGAGATAACTGGCTCTCTGAATATGGGGAAAGCGGTGCATGTGATATATCTTGACTTTAGCAAAGATTTTGATACGATCTCCCACAGTATTCTTGACAGCAAGTTAAAAAAGTATAGATTGGATGAATGGGCTCTAAGGTAGATAGAAAGCTGGCTAGATTGTCGGGCTCAACAGGTAGTGATCAATAGCTCAATGTCTAGTTGGCAGCTGGTATCAAGCAGAGTGCCCCAGGGGTCGGTCCTGTGGCCGGTTTTGTTCAGCATCTTTATTAATGATCTGGATGATGGGATGGATTGCACCCTCAGCAAGTCTGCAGATGACACTAAGCTGTGGGGAGAGGTAGATACACTGGAGGGTAGGGATAGGGTCCAGAGTGACCTAGACAAATTAGAGGATTGGGCCAAAAGAAATCTGATGAGATTCCACAAGGACAAGTGCAGAGTCCTGTAATTAGGATGGAAGAATCCCATGCACTGCTACAGACTAGGGACCGACTGGCTAAGCAGCAGTTCTGCAGAAAAGGACCTGGGGATTACAGTGGATGAGAAACTGGATATGAGTAAGCAGTGTGCCCTTCTTGCCGAGAAGGCTAACAGCATATTGGGCTGCATTAGTAGGAACATTGCCAGCAGATCGAGGGAAGTGATTATTCCACTCTATTCAGCACAGGTGAGGCCACATCTGGAGTACTGTGTCCAGTTTTGGGCCCCCCACTACAAAAAGGATGTGGACAAATTGGAGAGTCCAGCGGAGGGCAACGAAAATGATTAGGGGGCTGGAGCACATGACTTACGAGGAGAGGCTGAGGGACCTGGGCTTGTTTAGTCTGCAGAAGAGAAGAATGAGGGGGGATTTGATAGCTGCTTTCAACTACCTGAAAGGGGGTTCCAAAGAGGATGGATCTTGGCTGTTCTCAGTGGTGGCAGATGAGTGAACAAGGAGCAATGGTCTCAAGTTGCAGTGGGGGAGGTCTAGTTTGGATATTAGGAAAAACTATTTCACTAGGAGGGTGGTGAAGCACTGGAATGGGTTACCTAGGGAAGTGGTGGAATCTCCATCCTTAGAGGTTTTTAAGGCCCGGCTTGACAAAGCCCTGGCTGGGATGATTTCGTTGGTGTTGGTCCTGCTTTGAGCGGGGATTTGGACTAGATGACCTCCTGAGGTCTCTTCCAACCCTAATATTCTATGATTCTATACAGTTGTGTATAAAACCAGAATCCTTGAACAATGTTATGATTATTATGACAAATTGGACGATGTTATGATTATTGCCACAATCACTGGCAAAGGCTTCCAGTTCCGCAAATTGTATCCTGTTGTCTTTTTTTTTTTTTTAGAAAACGTTTTTCTTAAATGTCCACATATTTATGCCTGAAAACTGTTGTTTTACACTTTGTGAGAGGCTTCATTGCCTTTGACTGCAGGGATAATGATTACATGCTTCACTTAGTGTTCCTCTGAGTATGTACAGTAATTTGTTATTCCTTTTGGGGGCGGGGGAAAGGGATTGTCACAGCCTGAAATATTTTCAAAGCACAAAAAGTTTGAGAATCCCTCCCCTAGAGTAGAAACAAAGGACTTGTTGGGAAAGCTATGAATAACCTGATTTGTAAATAAGAAATATGGGCAGCGATGATTGCACACAGTCACACACATGCAATACCAGTATACATAAACACATACGCTCAACCACAAATTCACACGTAATTACAGTCTCATATAAACACATACAATATGCGCACGGACACATAAAACTCAAACATACAGACACACTCAAACACCTTTGAACAAGTAACCTTTTCAGAACAAATAGGTAGTAATAAAATACTGAGCCGGAAAAATCTTTTCACTTCAAAATGCATCATCTCTTTTGCCTGGGGAATAAGAAATCCCTTTACAGTCAGACTCACATAGCAGTTCTCTCCAGATGGGCTACAGGGTGCTTATTTGTAAGATTCGTGTTTTGACAAGGATCTCTGTTCACTCACAGACTCAAAAAAAAAAGTGTATATAATCCTTTTTGGACTCACTAAAATCTGTCCCTGTTGCCAAAAGGGATGTATTTGAGGATACAAAAGAAGTTTTGTGGAGAAATGTGACAGAAATTTCTTATTAGTTAATTAGACAAATGGGTGTTTTCAGAGTAACCTTTGTTTTTTATTTTTAAAGAATAGCCATTTGAAAGCACGATGGTAGGATAGGAGGACTCATTCTTTCCACCAGCTCTTACCTAAAGTGTCATTTACTCCAGTAAAGAACTTTGAAATGAGCCAATGACAACACACACAACTGTATAATAGTACTATATCAAAGCACTGCTCTCCTGTGACCCTGAGGAACACACACAGCTGTCATGCCACTTTGCATGCACACATTTTTGGTTAATTGTTTGCTGGTGTTAATTGGTACATTTCCATTGATGTCAAAGAAGAGTGTGAAGTCATCAGAGAATTTGGCCCCAATGTTTAGATGATTTGTTGTCTTTTGTTATGTCTATTACACTGAAGCCATTCAGGTAGGCCCCTGCCTGAATTACCCTCAGATAGCATTTATTCAGTAGCCTCGAACAGTCAGTCACAAGAATGAACCCAACTATGGGATCTGGGATGGAGATGTCCTTTGCTCTTTTACTAGTCACTGACACTATATTCCAATCCACACAGTTCCACAATGGGATTTTAAATCCACTGAAAGTGGGCTATTGAGCAGGCTAGGGAAAGGAGAAGTTATGAGAGAAATAAGATCTACTCTGAAGGGAGCTTCAGTTAGTTCCAGTCATCCTTCCCACTACTAATAGATCCCAGAGTCACCTCTGAGAGGGTTTCATTCCAGAATACGATGCATAGAGTGAACAAGCAGGCTGGCCAGCCTCATTTTGGAAGCTGAGGAGTTTGGCTGCCTGATAAAGGAAACTATGACCCACACCACAAGTGTGGAATGTTGGGCTAATAGGGTGGGATTTCCATATGGAAAGCACAAGGCCATTTCTGCTTCAGTTGACATTAAAGGGAAAATGCTCCAATTAATCTGCTGCAGAAATTCATCCCCTAACGGTGAGGAAGGCTTGTTGAGGGGAGGGATGATTGAAGACATGCCTTGCGGCAGAGCTACCAATTGCAAGCCAAGCCAAAATCCAATTGATTTTTTGTCAGCTCTTGAGTCCTGATGTTAAGGATTAGTTCTGCTCCCATATGACCTCCTGAGCTGCTAGTATCTTGTCCCATGCAAATCGCAAGATGTCACCAGGTTTCTTAACTTTAAAGGGTTCCAATCTTCAGCGATGTTTCTGTTAAATATATTCACAGTGGTAAATGTAAAATCATAGGCACGATCCAGTTGTAAACTTTAGTTGCTACCATACAACCTCTAATGTCTGTACATTTCAGGAAATGTGCACAACGGGAATTCTTGCGTCCACTGAAGTGCCGATGACTGGATTGTGTTTAGCTTTACAGTTATTCTAGAAATCATGCATTAGACTCATAGACCATGATGATATGCTAGCAGCTCTAGAGATAATACATGAAGATAAATAAAGGCAGAGCCTAGTGCCACTGACTCACTGGGTGAGTCACTTTATATCTCTATGCCACCATTTCCCTAGCTGTAAAATGGATATAAATAATATTTCCCTTCCTTTCATGGTATGAGGTTTAGTTAATTAATGTCCATAGACAGCTTAGAAATTGCTCTTTAGATTCACAGATTCCGTAGATTCCAAGGCAAGAGGGGACTACTGTGATTATCTAGTCTGACCTTCTGTATAACACAAGCCGTAGAACTTCCCCAAAATAATACTTGAGCAAATCTTTTAGAAAAACATCAAATCTTGATTTAAAAATTGTCAGGGATGGAGAATCCTCCATGACCTCTGGTAAATTGTTCCAATTGTTAATTACACTTTCTGTTAAGAATTTACGCTTTATTTCCAGTATAAATTTGTCTAGCTTCAAATTCCAACCATTGGATCATGTTATACCTTTCTCTGCTAGATTAAAGAGCCCACTATTAAATATTTTTCCCCATGTACATGTTTATAGACTATAGTTAAGTTCCCCTTTTACGTTCTCTTTGTTATGGTAAATAGATTGAGCAATTTGAGTTTATCACTATAAGGCACGTTTCTAATCCTTTAATCATTCTTGTGACTCTTCTCTGAACCCTCTCCAATTCATCAACATCCTTCTTGAACTGTGAGCCCCAGAACTGGACACAGTATTCCAGCAGCAGTCGCATCAGTGCCAAACACAGAGGTAAAATAACCTCTCTACTCCTATGCAAGATTCCCCTGTTCCTGCATCGCAGGATCACATTAGTTCATTTGGGCACAGTATCACACTGGGAGCTCATCTTCAGCTGATTATCCACCATGACCCCCAATTCTTTTTCAGAGTTACTGCTTCCCAGGATAAAGTTCCCCATAAGTAGGTATGGCCTGCTTTCTTTGTCCCTAGATGTATACATTTACATTTTGCTGCAGTAAAAAGCGTATTGTTTGCTTGCTCCCACTTTACCAAGTGATCCAGATTGCTCTGAATCAGCCAGCTATACTGCTGCTATTTTGCAATGGGCCAAATCCTAGACCATAGTTCAAGTCCTTCCCACCATTATAAAACAACTGAGGAGTCTCCTAGCCCAGAGGAAAATGCAACAGGCATATAGCTGATGCAGGCACCCCTATATCACCCCTTTATGCCACCCCTCCTGACTCCCCAGCTGTAGGGTCATGTGGGTGCAGGAGATGGCATGAGAAGAGTGTGCTGCATTCCAGCAATCCCCAGCTTGTTAACAGCACCAAAAGCCCCCATTTTTGTAAATCTTGGCAATTGGTTCGATAAAGCTGGGCAAATAATTCATGACAAATTATGTATTTGTTGAACATTGCCTCTGTGGCCCAAGGAGGTCTTTGTAGCTCTGGGCTCCTGCCCCCACCTCCCCTCCCCTCTCAGGCACAGATAGCAGGAGCCCAGCAGCCCTAGAGCCAACTGTTGTTTTCCAGCATAGATGGGAGAAGTCGAAGGGAGTGGACTAGGCTGTTGTATTTTTCAGAAAGGGAGGGGAAGGAAGGGCTGGAGCCTCCTAACTCTGAATAGCCCAATAGCTCAGGGCCTTGCTCCTGCTCCCCTGCAGTGAGTAAGGTAGCTGCCTCCTCCTTCTCCCCCTCTTGTCTCCCCCTCCTCACTCCTCCCCTACCAAAAAAACCTTTTGGCTGCTGGGCTCCCTCCGATAGAGTTTCTTTCCTCTCCTTGGAGAGGATGGGACGGGCAGAAAGGAGTAGAAGCCCCAGAGCTGCCAGAGGAGGGTCTTCTCCTCCTCTCCTACCAGCTAGCTGCTGCTGCTCCATGACCTGAAACACCACCTGAGCAGGTGGGACAATGAACTGGGGCGGGGAGAGGGGATGAGCTGGAATGCAGACCATACTGCAGGGTCCCGTGCACTTGACCCAGACTCGGAGAACATTGGCCAATGGGCTGATTGAAGAGAGAGAGGTTCTTCCAGGACAGTCACAGAGATGCCAATTGAAACAAAATGACACTGACCTGAAGTGCCTCTTCACAGCTGTTGCTGTTTGCTACCTGCTCCATCATACATATGAACAGAAGAAAGAGCATTACTGCCCTTTCCTCAGAGTGAGCCCATTATGACCCCTGTGACTACTATGGTTGGTCATGCTGCCTGATATTTCACTCATCCAGAAACTTGAGGCAGGGATGAGGGGTAAAAGTTGAAAACTCTGTGTTCATGTGCTTATGTCATATGCCCTTTATTCATTTGTATTCTTAGAAATGGCAATCATCACTCTATATAATAAAACAGTAATATCGGGTCAGTGTTTCCCTGGACTGATATTCATATGGAGGTTACCATTGAACATGACTTTTGTCAGAACAGAAAAAAATGCAGAACATTTGTGCAAATTGGATCAAAAAGATGCACTGAAATGTAATTATGCTACTTGTTTGCAGTAGGTGGCTCACTGGTGAGGAAAGTTTTGGGCAGTGTCCTTATACCACACAGAGGAATGTGTTCCATGATATTCCATGATGGCCTCCTGCTGGTCCAAGCCTACTAATATGTGGTCATCTTCACTCTCTCTCAATCAATATCTGCCTCTAGTCAGGCTGATTTTACCTTGTTCTTGTCCCTTCTCACTGCTAGATTTGCCTGGGCCTTTAAAGTCACCTGTCAGTCACCACAACTAGGAGGTTCCCAGCAGGGCACCATAATCAAGTTGCCCTTCAGTTTGTCTTTCTATGAGCAGAATCAAAGACATATTGGAAAGACATATTGCACTAGGAGAATGTTTTCTCAGTAACATGAAGACATGGTGTGACTCTTTCCACGAGACATTGTTTCCTTGACCAGGTCTCCAATCTTGGCCTTTTTTCAGTTTAATTTTAGGACATGGCTTCTTAGAAAGCTACTCATTCCCTTGCATCCAGTTCTGTTCCACTGAAATCTGCTACTCATACCCTAATTAACACCATTACTCCACACAAGGCAGAGGACAATGATAAATCATTTAAAAAATTTCCAATATTTGCATGCCTCCATTAATTGGTTTGTAGACTAAAAGCAGTGGTTCCTACGGGTGCCTGTTGGCCAATGTAAACATTACTGAATATTCCTCTGGACCCCCATGAGCTAATCTACTGTTATAGTGCCAGGAAAACAGACTGCTATGCTGTTGGACTTCTCAGGGTTATGATCAGCAGAGAAACTTTGTGGTGCATAAACTAGTACTGTGCCCCTCAGGAAAGTGCGCAACAATCTCAGATAAATAAAAGCTAAGATAAACTCTTACACTAGATAGAGGGGGGAGGGATAGCTCAGTGGCTTGAGAATTAGCCTGCTAAACCCAGAGTTATGAGTTCAATTCTTAAGGGGGCCATTTAGGGATCTGGAGCAAAAATCTGTCTGGGGATTAGTTCTGCTTTGAGCAGGGGATTGGACTAGATAACCTCCTGAGGTATCTTCCAACCCTGATATTCTATGACAGGATCCACAAGGGGGCAGGTTATGTAGCAGTAATTGGGTACCATGTTAGTAGCTGGACCCTATTATATGACTTGATTGACTATATATTGCTTTCTCTGTTTTTCACACTTCGTTGAATATATGTCTTATGTTTACCATCCTAGGGAAATGGGACCAATAAGCTGTCAGTACTGAAGGGCATGTCACTGAACTTCTGCCCTTACCAGATGCTGCTTCTGGCACGATAAGCATAGAGAACCACAGGCACTCAATATTCAGTTTTGTAACTCAGTCAGCCTGAGTGCAGAGGGTTGACATGCATTATAGTATAAACATTGCTAATGATTGTCCAGCCACTGATGAATTCAGGCCACAGCTAGAGGAAAGAGTTTTCTGTGCTGGGCACATGGTGAGGTGGAAGTAGTGGGGAGGGAACATGTATATACTTAGATCATATCTAGATTGTCAGCCACTTGGGGCAGGGACCATCCTTTTGTTCTTTGTACAGCACCTGGCACAATTCCCAGTCCATGACTAGGACTCCTAGATGCTACAATAATACAAATAATAAACAACAACAACAATAATACCAGCATAACAAAGAAAGCAGAAGATATGCACCAGAAGCCATGGCTGTGTTAGCCATGCACTCACACAAACACACAGACATCTGCACAAGATTTGAATCAGGCTCCTCATCTTGTTGACAGTCTGCTTCATCAGTCTTGCCCCCCCCCCACCCCGCACCACCAGCTTTCCCAGCTCAGATGGCATTAAACTGCTTTAATCATGAGACCTTCCTTTCCCTTCCTGCAATCCCCCACAAATAGTATGTGACCATGTAATTAAAGACAGTATCGTAATGCATATGCAGAAGGGGAACAAATTATGGTTGCATGGGCAGCCTTAATTCTGGTATTTTGTAAATTTTGAGTGTTTGACTTTGCAACCTTAACATTCGTTTAACATAGCGGGGGGCATGATGTAATGGGAGATAAGGAGACATAACAAGCATGAACTTCTGCAAAGGGGGAGAGGCCATGGCCATTCTACGCACGTGCACAAACACACACACAGATCTGCCAGCAATGTAGGCCAGGCACAGCCAGACACAGATGCTATACCATACATGTGGAGTACTGCAGTCATGCTCCCTGGAAGTCATGCTGAGGCAGTGCACCTCCTGCATCATCACCCCAGTGTGGGACTGTGGCTACACACCCCAATCCAGGCTTAACTATCACTTGCTCTCAGACTAAGAAATTCCTCTTGCTTCCATTAATAAGATTATTTTTCAAATCATCCCACTCAAGCCATGAGTAGCTATACCCAGGTTTAGCCTACCTAGAGAACATGAACATATGCTGGCCTGGTCTACCCTCAGGACACTAGGGTGCCGTGCACTCTGTCTGCATTCATCACACCCATGTACACTTACAGGGACTATGAATGTGATCTTAAAAATAACTGTTCCATGTTTGAAGGATTCATTTTAGTTTAGAGAGACAGACAGAGCTTTGGGGGTCGGTTCTGGCCATTTCCTGCTAGAATACACCACTGTAAAGATCAGTCACATTACAGACCTAAATGACTTGAGAGAACCCCTTTAACTGATTCAGCAAATGAAGGTGACCCCTGATGTGAAGGAAGGGCCACTACGGTTTAATTAATAGTTAATGAAGAGCCTGATACTTCCCAGTACTGCCAGAGAAGCATAACAAAGTAATACACCCAGCTGGGGAACAGCCCTGGAGAAACAGGTGGCTAGAGCCCCTTTACAGAGATGATGTTTAAGGTCTGTATACTTTATGGTGTATCTTCCTCCTACAAAAATCTCAGGAAATGTGAGGCTCTATCCATGAATTTTAGTGGATGCTAAGCCCCCTCCTAATCACCCTTTTGTATACAGCCACTCCCAGTCACTGTACTGTCCATGCTAGCAGGTTATTTTGATCTGTCCAGTAGCTGTTCCATGTAATACATATGGTTAATTGTATGTTATTTAAAGGATATATGGGTCTTCTACACTCTGAAGCCCTTTGTATTGTCACCTTTAATGACAGCCCTGGTAACTTGGCTTAATTTGGGTAATTCTTCGATACTCAAGAGCAGTTGGATGCATCAGCTTCCCAACTATGCCTCACAGTCTCAGGTACTGATACCCTGACAGATAGAGTGATCCGCTAATTGGCCTCTCATGCTGCTTTAGTAGTCTATGATCCACAGCATTCATAGATGTACTGGGGGGAGTAGGAGGTACTAGCTTCCAGTCTATTTAGAAGGGTTAACCAGAATATGCCCCCAATCCGGTGGAGTTCACATGTCATCAGTGGACATTCCCTCATAGCTAGCTCTTCTCTAGTATTTTCCAGATCCTGCGCATGGTCATAAAATCATAGAAATTAGAAGTGGAAAAGTCCATTGTTCCCACACTCCATTGAGACCAGTGCAGGAATTTTCCCTTTTGTATATTCAACAGTACCTTATCCAGCAACGTTTTAAATGACTCAAGAATTGGCTCCCACGCTTTGCCCTGGGAGACTACTCCACAGCCAGTGGATGTCATTGTCAGGAGGGTTGTTTCTTTTTCTTGATAGCCCACATAAATTTTCCTTTCCTCATATTTATCTCATTATTCATACTATAATACTTCTCTCTTTTTGGTGTTCACATCCTTCAAGTACTTGTAGATGGCTCATATAGATTTATAGAGCCCGGCAGGGAACATTTATGATCAACTTGTGGCTGAACTAAAACATATCTTTTAGAAAGACATGCAGTCTTGATTTAAAGCCTCCAAGTGATGAAGAATTTACCACAGCTCTTGGTAATCTGTTCCAAAGGTTAATGACCCATCACTGTTAAAATTTTGCAGTTTGAATTTTGCTGACTTGAATTCCCAGCCATCGAATCTTGTTGTGCCTTTCTCTACTAGATTAAAGATCCCTCTGCTATCAAATATTTTCAAGTAACTTCTTAGCTTTCTCTTAGATATATTCAAAATATTGAGATTTTTAAGTCACTTACAGTAAGACAGGTTTTCCATTCTGGGTAGCTCTCTTCTGAGCCTTTTCCAATTTTTCAGTATCCTTTTTGATACTGAAATGCAGAACTGGATACAATATTCCGGTATTGCTATTCCGTATCCCCTGTTAAAACTTCCAAGGATACTCTTAGCCACTGCATCACACTAGCAACTCAAGTTTGTCCTACACATTTTTTTCAGAGAAATTGTTCTCCAGGATACTGTCCTCTATGCATGGATTGTTTTTACATATATGATTTTGCATATACTTGTATGAAAATGCCTATCGTTGTGTTAGTGGAGGTGCTGGAGATTCATTGGGACTGAAGGAAGGCCTCAAAGTTTCCCAAACACTGTCCTGTCCATGTGCTTCTGCAGTGACCAAGATAGATCCCACTTCTATGTGTCAGAAGAGAATTCAATCTCCATGGTCCCTTTATCCTTTAGTCTCTCTGATGAGATGGCCCAAACTGGAAAATTAATTTAGAATGAGTAATTATTATCATTTATTATCTTACATTGATTTTGTATTTTTCATCCTGAAGGATCCAAATTACTTATGGCACATATAGCACTAATTAAACCATCTTTGACATGGGCAGCAGAAGCTAAGAGAACAACTGGCTACTAGGAAGCTGTACCTTAAAAGAGAGGAGGACAGTTTTTGGCTCATACCTTACGTTAATGCCCACATTGAGCAAACAGGATTCTGGCTTCTAAGAACTCATCCAAAATACCCCTGCACACAGTAAGCTGCACAGAACTCAGTGTAACTACCTAAGAAGGATATTGACAATAATAATAATAATCTCACATTTATATTTCTACAGCAGCTTTCATCCTGAAAGTTTCCAAAATGTATTACAGACTTGGGCTTGTTCTATACACAGTTTTCGTAGCAGCATAACTATTTTGGTTAGGGCTGTGATTTTTCACTGATATAGTTATACAGGTACAACCCCTAGTGTGGATGCAATTACACTGATAGAAATGTATCTATAGGATAAGGTTTATTCTCCTCCCTATATGGGAATAAACTATACTGATGTAAGCACATTTATACTAGTATGACAGCATTCTCACTAGGGGGGTTGTACTGCTTTAGCTCTACTGATACAACTTTTGTGTGTAGACAAGGCCTTAGCTACAAAAATTACACACAAAAGTCTCTTCTGTCACAGATCTGTTCTGGCTCCCCCCTGTAGGCAGTCCAGCAGACTGCTCTGAGGTGAATTCCACCTCTGGACCCTCCAGTGTTTTAAGCCTCCCGAGTCTGAACAGACCCAGGCACTGTCCCAGTTTGGGGGTCCCTAAGTGTAAGCAGAGTCAGGATGAGCTCTACCCTGACATCTGGTGGTGAATTGTGGCGAGTGTGGAAAAGAACTTCAGGGGCTGATCTGGTTTGCATAGGCACACCCTCCCTGCCTACCATGTGCCCACAGCAGCCCAAAAGGGTCACTTTGGCACCTTTGGGATCCCCAGTTTCTCTGTTATTGAGGCAGGAGGAATAAAGTGTTGTTATCCTGATTATGTGAATGAAGGACAGTGAAACTGTTTTATGACAGAGGGTCTCACCATCAACTAAGTAGCACTCGCTAGACAAGGGACATGGTTTCCAAAACCTAGTGAATTGAGGGAGGTTGGGGGCAGGTATTTGTACCTGAAACACCAATTGCATCTCCTCCACTGTTGAATGTCAGAGCTAATTTTGATTCTACTAGGAATCTAGTTACAGGCTGCTGAGTTGAATTCACTTTGGGCTAATAGTGCACCAACACTGGGGCTCCCCTACTTCAAGTTGAAATTGCTAAGAGCTGAAATCACTAAAGAGTTAAAGTTACTAAGAGCTGAGGTCACTGAGTGTTGTGTTAACTAGAGGGGGAACCTGAAGCTATATTGCTAGGTGAGACAGCTGGAGTGGCTCACAGGACGGCTGGTGGAGTGGAGCAGCTGGCAGAGTGGAGCAGTTTGTGGGATGGTTGGAGCGGCCCACGGAACGACGAGCATAGTGGAGTGGAGCTGAGCAGTTTGCAGGGACAGCTGGAGGAGCAGAGCGGCGGGTAGAGTGGAGCAATTCATGGTGAAGGCAGAAGCAGAACCCCATGGAGAGGTGGGTCAGTTGGTCTTGGACCACGTAAGGTGTCCCTTAATACCCCGTGCCCCCGCCTTTCCACCCAGGCTGGGGGGGTTAAAACCCTGCAGATAAACTTTTGAACTCTGGGGCTGCACTGACCTGGGACAGAGATTTTTGGGTTGAGGGACTTTTGGGACTGTGGGTTGCTGGACTCAAGAGACTTTTGGGGTGTTGGACTTTGGGGTCTTTGGGTGATTTTTGGGTTGCTGGACTCAAGAACCAAAGGGAAAGGACATGGCCCAATTTGCTGGGGTGGGTCTTTACTCATGGTTTGGTCTATGAACTCTAGTTGTGGTGTTTTCCCAATTTAATGCTGATGTTGTTTACCTCATGTTATTAAACATTTTCTGCTACACCGAGACTCTGTGCTTGGGAGAGGGGAAGTACTGCCTCTTTGAGGTGCACAGGGGTGTGTGTAAGATTTCTCCAGGTCACTGGGTGGCGGCTCGAGCTGGTTTTCCGTTACCTTGTTGGGAGGGGACCTCTACGTACTAAACCCGGCCCTTGCTGCTATCAACTCGGCCTGGCAGAAGGGTTACATAAACATGCTCTCAGAGTGCAGACCCTCTGTCTAATATCTCCTCTTAAGAGCTGCGACCACTAGGGTGACCAGATAGCAAGGGTGAAAAATCAGGACAGGGAGTGGGGGGTAATAGGCACCTATATAAGACAAAGTCCCAAATATTGGGACTGTCCCTATAAAATCGGGACATCTGGTCACCCTAGCGACCATCCAGCCCAGCTGCCTAGCCCCTAGAACCAGCACTGAATCCTCAGCTCCCCCTGAGCTTAAACATACCCTCTCCCAGAACACCCCCAGTGTGAGCCTTTGGGGTTACAGTTTGAGTCTGTCAGGAGAAAGAGGTAGACCTAGCATACAACAGAGAGAGAGAGACTGTGCACAGAGTCCAATACATTATTGCTCTTTATTTAATCACACAAAAAATACACACATACATACAAAAATAATAAACCTTACATGAATTTCCCTTCTCCAGCTTGCCTTTCCCTGAAGAGACCTGTGGGGACCATTTGTGTTCAGATAGGTAGGTAGGCAGTGTTCCCCGCTCCGCTTGCCTCACCAGGCTCCTGCAGCAGCAGCTTGCTTCCTCTTAAACTACTGAAAAATAGCCAAAGACAGAGACCAAATGGAGCAGCTTCTGCCCTTTATCACCTCCAGTCTCTCAGTCAGGTGACTCCTTGGTCAGCCTCAGCAGATGACCACAGAGTCACACCAGGTGACTTCATTGCCAGGTGACCTCTCCCTTGATAAACCAGTTCCTCTGGGCAGGGAACAGACCTTTGTCTAGGGTACTTCCTTCTTGAACAAAGGACCATCAAGATTTAATGTGTCTTTATTTTAGGCCTTTGCCATTACCCAGTTACCCAAGAGTTTCTATCCAACATGGAGGTGAATGGACAACAGAGGACAAAAGACTGCACCTTCAAAATGGAGTCTGCAGCTGGGTGAAGATACATACAGCGAATTCATACTCTCACATAGAATTAATAAATTATACAGAGAGACTCCCAAATTGTCACAGCTCCACCCACAAAGCGCAGTTACCACAAGGGTGAAAGGTGGCAACTGTCTGACAGTATAAAGCAACTCCACACAGCATTTTAGGGCAGGGAGTGAAGAAGATTAATGTATCCAGCTGAACATGCAGAGGGCATTTAGAAAGGGAGAATGTAATCACCAGTGATCAAAGCAGCTGTCGAAGAGTGGCACCATTATCTGGAGGGTGGTTAGTACCCCGTGCAGGAGGTTTACACGGTTCATAAAAACGTACAGTATCTTCACTGAGCCAGCATACTGAACCAGAGGCAGCTTTGCTGGGCTTTGTTCTTCATACACTCAATTTCACCATCACATACCACTCAGGAGCCCAGAACAAGACCACTGATGCCTTGTCCAGAAAAGGGGGATATCTTGCCAGCCAACTCCCTACCCCCTACTAAGACGCCATGTATTTTCCAGCCCCAGAACTTCCTGGATGCCACAGTTCCCCAAGACCTCACATCGCTGATCTGCTCAGATGCAGGGAAAGAGTCCTGTCCCAAGGAACTTGAGGCAACAAGCTAGGGGCAACAACAGGTCCAAGATGTCTTGCTCTATTTCAAGGGCTGCTTGTATGTTCTGCCAGGACCCCCTCAGTTAGAGGTACTATAGCAGTCATGACTCACCATTATTAGGCCATCTGGGTCACCTCAAGATCCTCCATTTGGCCACCCACTCCTTCTGGTGGCCCCATATGTAAATGACAATCCATTCATATATTCATTCCTGTGATACATGAGCCTGTACCAAGATGTCAGGCTCAAAAGTCCTCGGCACCCTAATGCCTTCTGAGATCCCATCCAGACCCTGGGCAGCCATTACACTGGGCTTCACAGTCAGGTGTCCTGTGTGTAATGGGCACACCGTAGTCATAGAATCATAGAATATCAGGGCTGGAAGGGACCTCAGGAGGTCATCTAGTCCAACCCCCTGCTCAAAGCAGGACCAATTCCCAACAAAATCATCCTAGGCAGGGCTTTGTCAAGCCTGACCTTAAAAACCTCTAAGGAAGGAGATTCCACCACCTCCCTAGGTAACCCATTCCAGTGCTTCACCACTCTCCGAGTGAAAAAGTTTTTCCTAATATCCAACCTAAACCTCCCCTACTGCAACTTGAGACCATTACTCCTTGTTTTCTCATCTGCTACCACTGAGAACAGTCTAGTTCCATCCTCTTTGGAACCCCCTTTCAGGTAGTTGAAAGCAGCTATCAAATCCCCCCTCATTCTTCTCTTCTGCAGACTAAACAAGCCCAGTTCCCTCAGCCTCTCCTCATAAGTCATGTGCTCCAGCACCCTAATCATTTTTGTTGCCCTCCGCTGGACTCTTTCCAATTTTTCCACATCCTTCTTGTAGTGTGGGGCCAAAAACTGGACACAGTACTCCAGATGAGGCCTCACCAATGTCGAATAGAGGGGAATGATCACATCTCTCGATCTGCTGGCAATGCCCCTACTTATACAGCCCAAAATGCCGTTAGCCTTCTTGGCAACAAGGGCACACTGTTGACTCATATCCAGCTTCTCGTCCACTGTAACCCCTAGGTCCTTTTCTGCAGAACTGCTTCCTAGCCATTCGGTCCCTAGTCTGTAACAGTGAATGGGATTCTTCCGTCCTAAGTGCAGGACTTTGTACTTGTCCTTGTTGAACCTCATCAGGTTTCTTTTGGCCCAATCCTCTAATTTGTCTAGGTCCCTCTGTATCCTATCCCTACCCTCCAGCATATCTACCACTCCTCCCAGTTTAGTGTCATCTGCAAACTTGCTGAGAGTGCAGTCCACACCATCCTCCAGATCATTAATGAAGATATTGAACAAAACCGGCCCCAGGACCGACCCTTGGGGCGCTCCACTTGAAACCGGCTGCCAACTAGACATGGAGCCGTTGATCACTACCCATTGAGCCCGACGATCTAGCCAGCTTTTTATCCACCTTATAGTCCAATTGTCCAGCCCATACTTCTTTAACTTGCTGTCAAGAATACTGTGGGAGACCGTATCAAAAGCTTTGCTAAAGTCAAGGAATAACACATCCTCTGCTTTCCCCTCATCCACAGACCCAGTTATCTCCTCATAGAAGGCAATTAGGTTAGTCAGGCATGACTTGCCCGTGGTGAATCCATGCTGACTGTTCCTGATCACTTTCTTCTCCTCTAAGTGCTTCAGAATTGATTCCTTGAGGACCTGCTCCATGATTTTTCCAGGGACTGAGGTGAGGCTGACTGGCCTGTAGTTCCCTGTAGTTCATCAACTTGGTCAATCAATTGACAAAAATGGCCCACTTTATTCCCATTGGGCAACTGTCCTCTGCAAAAGAAATGGCCCAGTTCCTGTAATTCATGTCATCCGTTTCCAGCATTGCTTATAACAATGTCAGTCATATCTTTCCTGAGAAGCAGTCGATCTATGCAAACTGTGTCTTCCACTCCCATCTCCACCCAGAAGCACCTGTCACCTCCACCAATCCTGCGGCCTCTGACTGGGTGTGCCAGATCCATGAGGCCCAAGAAGGACTCAAAGCACATCTGGACAAGGCCATGGAAGGTTACACGTGGTATACTGACGGCTGGCACAGAAGGGCCCAGCATTCACTGTGTGTCTCTTAGCTCAATACCTCCACACCAACCAGCCATATTCCAAACTGGATTATCGATACCTCAGGCATATTTCATCAGCCAGGTAATCAATTCAGTGAGCACGAGGCTCCAATTACTTATATCCCTCAAAATTGACCCAATGTTGCACACACCCTTGCTAAAATCTTATGTTGGCAACCCCTTTGCTCCTATGTCCCAACTCCCGCTCTCTCTGGTGTGAATCCAAGGACATGAGGAGTACAAGGTCCACAAGGTACTGGACTCAAAAGTCAAACATGGCTCCCTCTGGTACTTTATAGACTGGAAGGGCTTTGGTCAAGAAAAGTAGTCCTAGGAGCCACTGTCCCATGTCCATGCGCCTGACCTTGTGGCAGCCTTACACACAGCCCATCCAGACAAACCTGGGACAGCACAGCGCACCAACATAAGGCCCAGTGGGTCTTGAAACTGGGCTATGAAGCCTCCAGGGAGCGAACACCTCCATGCTGAAATCCAGCAGCAGCTGTAATCAGCTCATGCTCCATTACCTGCCATCCCCTGTGGACACAGACCACAGAAAGTCCCACCTCAGAGGGTACAACAGGCAGCAGTCTCATGGCTCCTGATTGGCTCCCTGCCCTATGCAAACTCAAGGGGTGTTCCAGGAAGCATCCAGGCAACAAGTGTCATCTCCTGTAGTTGCCACAACTATTCTTCCTTCCTGCTCTTGAACTCCTGGCTTTGACTGGGGCTTGATTTGGACTGGAATCCTGACTTTGACTCTGATTCTCAGAATTGACCCTGGCCTGGAACCTGATTACAAACTCCTCCACTATTTTCAGCCTCAAATTTAACCCTGCTCTGACCATTGGTCCCTTCTGCCCTTGTCAGGATCCTGACGTTCTGTTTAAAAAGTGGCGGGGCACGTAATCTTCAGTGACCACAGGTGGTCAGGACCTCAGTTTTATATCTTGTTTGAAAAAATGCATCTGTAGCAGTGTAATGTCCCCTAGCTCCTCAAAGATTCATTTGTTCAGTACTGATGCAGAGGGAAGTGTGTCATCTACTGCAAGCACCTCTTCCTGCAGCACCTAGGTGTTCCTTTATAGATCTTTCATCAAAAAACTTCATCCAAAAATAAAGGGCTGAATCAGCCATGATGGTACACAAGAACAACTATACTAGGTCAGACCAAAGGTCCATCCAGCCCAGTATCCTGTCTTCTGACAGTGGCCAATGCCAGTTGCCCCAGAGGAATGAACAGAACAGGTAATCATCAAGTGATCTATCCCGTTACACATTCCCAGCTTCTGGCAAACAGAGGCTAGGGACACCATTCCTGCTCATTCTGGCTAATAGCCATTGATGGACCTATTCTCCATGAACTTATCTAGTTCTTTTTTAAACCCTGTTGTAGTCTTGGCCTTCACAACATCCCCTGGCAAGGAGTTCCACAGACTGACTGAGTTTTATGTAAAGAAGACTTCCTTTTATTGGTTTTAAACCTGCTGGCTATTAATTTAATTGGGTGACCTGTAGTTCTTGTGATATACGAAGGAGTAAATAACATTTCCTTATTCACTTTCTCCACACCAGTCATGATTTTATAGATTTCTATCATATTCTCCCTCAATTGTCTCATTTCCAAAGTGAAAAGTTACAATCTTATTAATGGCTCCTCATATGGAATCTGTTTCATACCCCTAATCATTTTTGTTGCCTTTTTCAGAACCGTTTCCAATTCCAATATATCTTTTTTGAGATGAGGTGATCACCATCTACACACAGTATTCAAGATGTTGGTGTACCATGGATTTATATAGAGGCAATATGTACCCCACACAAACACACTGAGTTTAGGGCATTTTAAAATTATGTAGAACCCTGTTCATCAGGAACTAGACTCAGACCACCAGTTCATTTCACACATGCTATTGACCAGCCTTCAGATCGTAATCACTTCAGTGACTATGTCCTGTGCTGGATTAGAATGGGTGTAGATGGAGCGGGAATCTCCATAACCTATTACAAATCCTCAAACAGTTCAGTCCTTCTGACAACAAATGTATTAAATCTGATTTTAACAAAATTAGACCTGGATGCATTTTTGTACCCTTCAGAGTTTGGGGTTGTTCAGATCTGGCATTTTGTGGGGGTTATTAAACTTCAGGTTCAGATTCCAAATACTGTACCTCCAAGGTTGGGGATTGTTCTGATCTTAGCTTTTGAATCCAGCCCATTTCTAAATTTGAATCTAACTCAGTTTTAAAGAGAATCCTATGGGGAGGTTGATGGAGATGGCCAGAAGGGCACATTAGATCATCTAGTCTGATCTCCTGCATAACACTGGACATAGAATTTCACCCAACTGGCCAAGACTCCTGTATTGTCCCCAATAACTTGTGTTTGACTGAAGCATATCAAAGGAGAAAGGGGATCACTTAGCCAATTATTTGCTTGGAAGTATATGAGGTAAAATTCTCTTTTTCTGGTGTCTGAGATTAGTTGATCCAGTGGGTGCAAGTCACTTCTTTATCTGTATCTTAGTCTTCCCCTCTGTAAAATAGGGGTAATGATATTTATTTACCAACCTCACAAAGGACAGAGTGCTCCATCCTCAATTACACACACCACTTCCTATAGCACAGCACCCTTTCACACCATCCAAGGTCATTGAGGTCAATGCTGCTATACAATCACTATCACCACATCCTGCAGCACCTGCAATTTTTCCTGGCAATGAGTCAACTGTCCAAATACTGACCAAGCCCAGATTTGCTTAGATAAGAGCTAGTGTCATCAGAGTGCAAGATGGCATCTCTCAGATAGTATCAGGAACTGAAAATCCCAAACTACAGAAAATCCTGTGCACCTAGTAGAGATGAAAAATAATAAATAAGGTGCAGATTCTTTGCCACAGGGTAGATCTTACCTCAGTGCTAAGTTTCAGGATTTTTGCAGGTCTTAAAGAGCTACTTAAGTGAAATAAAAATAACTTTTCCTAAATAGTTTACTGCCCAAACCAGCCAAAGCTGCATCTCCCCCAACCCCAGAGGAGGGACTGGCTGTACTGATTATCAGCTGCACTGAGAAAGGTTCCTCTCTTCATGCCTTCAACACCTACCAATCTTTCAGGGCCTGCTTGGCTGCTCACAAACTGACAGCATTTCTGCTATTAAAATAAACTGGCTGAGACTCAGTTTTACAAAAGGAGAGTTTCTGATTTATTGGAGGTGAGGGGCCTAGGTGAGATTGCAGAAAGGTTCACTTTGTTGCCCTGCTTGCCTAGAAATAGCTGAGCTTTGGGAATGTGAGAAAAATACGAGTCTTTCCACCTATCAAGAAAAAGATTATTTTTAAAACTTTTTTTTTTGGTGTTAAACACCTTATTAATTTTTCAGCGATTAACAGCCGTTTAGCACATGAAGAGTGTGGTGGGTGGGCTGCAGATGAATAAATTAAGACTGAGAATTCATGCTAAGATGAAAATCAAAACTGTCTGTTTTATTGGAAAGGCATCTGCTAGCAAGAAGGGCAGGAAATTGGTATCTCATTAAAAATGGGAGAGAGAGAGAGAGAGAGAGAGAGAGAGAGAGAGAGAGAGAGAGAGACAAAATCTTGTTAAAACAACTGGAAAGGCTGTCTTAATTGTACCTTTCCATTTGCTAACAAGCGGGTATTTGTTATAGGTTCAGAGTACTTTTCCTCCAACCAAAACAAACAATATTAATCACATTATTTTGTCTCTTTGGCCTAGTAGCAGTGACAGAATCTCTTTCAAAACAAACAATTCACCAGTGGAGCTCAACTAGGGAAAGTTAATGCAAGCAAAAAAGGTCAATTGCTTTTTCTTTTAATGACTGGTTTGAGAGCTGTTGGCTGATCTATATCCCAGCCCATGTCAAGTAGCAGGTGGGGGTAGGAAAGGAATAGCTTATCTCAGGAGAGAGCCAGTCCCTAGGCTGTTGGAGTCACTCTAGACCTGCACTACAGAAACGGCCCCCACCCTCAACAAGTTCCTATCTATTGTCTGGGAATGAGATTTGTCACTTTCCCCTGCACTTAAAGATGAGCTGACAAGTATAGTTAAGTCAAGAACTCCTAGGGTATGTCTACCCTACGAAATTAGGTCGATTTTATAGAAGTCGGTTTTTAGAAACCGATTTTATACAGTTGATTGTGTATGTCCACACTAAGCACACTAAGTCAGCGGAGTGCGTCCTCACTACCATGGTGGTGCACTGTGGGTAGCTATCCCACAGTTCCTGCAGTCTCCGCTTCCCATTGGAATTCTGGGTTAAGCTCCCAATGCCTGATGGGACAAAAACATTGTTGCGGGTGGTTTTAGGTACATGTCCTCAGGCCCCTCTCCCTTCCTCCCTCCATGAAAGCAACAGCATACAATCATTGCACGCCTTTTTTCCGGGGTTACCCGTGCAGATGCCATACCACAGCAAGCATGGAGCCCGCTCAGCTCACTGTCACCATAGGTCTCCTGGGTGCTGCTGGCAGACGCGGTACAGCATTGCTACACAGCAGCAGCTCCTTGCCTTCACGACAGATGGCCGTTGAATGTCTCCTGGGTACTCCTGGCAGATCTCAGTGAGGTCGATCGGGGCGCCTGGACAGATATGGCTATCCTCCCCTTAGAGCACCGAATGGGAGCCAGAGACTCCAGGTCATTCTCTTCTTTAAGTTTTGTCTCATGGAGATTCAGTCTTGCCTGGAATATCATGCGAGCTGGAGGCTTCTGCCTCAGGCTGCTCTCCCAGCCGGCAGCACCGCACGGTTGCACCTACCCCAGCCTACCCCTTGCTCCCATGGTTCATGAAGCCTGGACAGTAGTAAGAAGCAGTTCAGCTATAGACTGAGCAAGTGCAGAATGGTGGTAGAATGTGCATTTGAATGTTTAAAAGCTCTCTGGTGATGTTTGCTGACTAGGTCAGATCTCAGCGCAGCCAATATTCCCATTGTTATTGCTGCTTGCTGTGTGCTCCATAATATCTGTGAGAGTAAGAGGGAGATGCCTATGGCGGGGTGGGAAGTTGAGGCAAGTTGCCTGGTGTCCAATTTTGAGCAGCCAGATACCAGGGCGATTAAAAGAGCTCAGCAAAGCACGCTGTGCATCAGAGAGGCTTTGAAAACCAGTTTCATGACTGGCCAGGCTTCGGTGTGACAGTTGTGTGTGTTTCTCTTTGATGCAAACCAACCCCCTTTGTTGATTTTAATTCCCTGTAAGCCAACCACCCTCTCCACTTCGAAATAAAGTAACTATTGTTTTGAAACCATGCATTCTTTCTTTATTAATTAAAAAAAATGAGATAACGGACAAGGTAGTCCAGGTGGGGTGAGGGAGGAGGGAAGGACAAGGCCACATTGCTTATTATAGCCACACTAAAAATCAAACTGTTTGATTGACAGCCTTTTGTTGCTTTGGCCATCCTCTGGAGTGGAGTGGCTGGGTGCCCGGAGCCTTCTCTCCCCTCCGCGTTCTTGGGCATCTGGGTGAGGAGGCTATGGAACATGGGGAGGAGGGTAGGTGGTTATACAGTGGATGCAGTGGGGGTCTGTGCTCTTGTTGGATTTCCTGCAGCTCCAACAGATGCTTCATCATGTCCATTTGCTCCCCCAACAGATGCTTCATCATGTCTGTTTGCTCCTCCATTATCCTCAGCATCATGTCCTGCCTCCACTCTTCATGCTCACTTAATTCTTTCCTGGCCTCTGCCACTGAATGCCTCCATGCATTAAGCTGTGCCCTACCAGTGCGAGTGGACTGCATGAGCTTGGAAAACACATCATCACAAGTGCATTTTTCTCACCTTCTAATCTGTGATAACCTCAGAGATGCAGATGATGTGAGGAGCGTAGAAACATTCTACGCTCTACGATTCTCGGGGGGACTGCATGGTCACCTGTGCTGCTAAGTGCTGCTGAGTTCGTCATGCTGACCAAACAGGAAATGAAATTCAGAAGTTCCTGGGGCTGTGTACCTGGCTAGTGCATCAGAGTTCAAAGTGCTGTCCAGAGCGGTAACAATGGAGCACTCTGGGATAGCTTCCGGAGGCCAATACCATCGATTTGCATCCACACTACCCCAAATTCGACCCACAAGGTCGATTTTAGTGCTACTCCCCTCGCTGGGGAGGAGTACACAAGTTGATTTTAAGAGCCCTTTAAGTCGACGGAATGGGGTTGGTTGTGTGGACATATTCATATTAAAATCGACCTAATGCGGCTAAATTCGACCTAACCCTGTAATGTAGACCAGTCTCTAATCCCACTTGTACCAATGGAACAACTTCAACAGCAGAGCCTGAAGGAGCCCTGCATCAGAATACCCTGCTGTAGCTCAGTGGCTGGGGCACTCCCCTGAGAAGTGGCAGGGCCCTTTGGCCCTCAGAGAGAGTGGGGACTTGAACCAGAGGTCTCTCACCTCTCTGGCGAGTCCCCTAACTACTATGCTAAAAGTAAAGAAGGAGGCTCTCCTCCTCTCCCAACCATTTTGTGTGCTGGGGATATGATCAGGTAGGTGAGCTCTGAGCATGCTTACTGGCTTGGGCCCCAGGGAAAGTTAGGTAGAGAAATGCCTATCTTTCCCTTGTTTGTTCATCTCTCTGATCCTTATGCATCTGGATGCCTAGAGTGAGCTGCCACTGTGCAGAGAACTTCTACTGCAAAAATTTAAGTGGCAAGCAATTCTAGACACCTACAGTTGTTTGGCGATAGTTGAGTAGGAGTATGTGAATCCCAGTGGATCCTGATTCTGGGATTCAGGTGCCTACTTCCCATTTTAGGCACCTAACTCCCTTTGTGAATCTGCCCTTAGGACCAGTGATGGCATTATTAGATTGGAGGAAACATACAGAATGCAAATATTGATTATTTCATTTATTGGTTTCATAAAAACCTATACAGTGTGTGTAGACAGATCACAGTGAACAAGAAAGGCTTATAACAAACCTAAGTCACTACAAGATCTAATGATAATAAACCTTGTCTTCCCTACCCATTGCTCTCCCGTTGTTTGTTGCTTTTACTAACTGCATACCATGTCTACCTTTGGATTGTAAGCAATTCAGGGGGCGGGGCTGAATCTATTTTATGTGCCTGTGAGGTGCTTAATATACTTTGTTGCTATGTAATTATAATAATAGAGACTGAAAGGGGCCCCAAGTGGCCTCAGTATGATCAGAACAAGTGTAAGTGTGTTGTGTGGAGGCTGTGGACTGAGAGAGGCTGAGGAATGCACAGGCCACAGCAGCTGGGCTTGCCTCTATAGCTAATGTATGGGCTTGATTCAGATGCTTCTTTCTAGTTTTTTTTTTTTCCAGACAATTTCTCTGATAATCCAGCATGCCGGTATTACCAGCAATTTGCAAGTGTGTCTAAAACCTTGACGACAGTAATTAATGTATTCCATCAGCACCCATGTCTCACGGCCAGCTGTTTTGTTGTGAAATCTGCCAAGTCCTAGAGTCAGAAAATTGTCTCTTCCTCCCCCCCACCCCACTCCCAACATTGTCTGGTGTAACTTTCACTTAACGATTAGTGGCTTTATTCAATCCATCAGCATGGGGCAGGGGTTATGCTGGTCTCAGGGGCATCCATCAAAACCTGATCTGACAGAAAACAGTCTGCTGAAGGAGAATTGCCTACCAGAAGAGTGGCTGCAGGTGGGGAAAGGAGAAAGGATAGAGGAGAGGCCTTTTAGGGAAAGAAATACCACTTTTGTTCTGGTTAGTTATCAGCGCATACAAAGGGACACTCTGAGGAAGGAACTTCTTGGCAGCCGGAGCAGGATGATAAGACAGAAGCTGTGCTTGCTTGTTGGAATGAACCAGAGAACTGTGCCACAGGGCTCTCCAAGATGGAGTTTGAGAAAGCCGTTCAGTGTTACAGAGCCACCACATCTGCTCCGAAATTAAAAGGTTACATGAATATTTGCACTGAGAACAAGGGTTGAACGTCTTTGTTCCGTATGAATCACATAAGGCATCTGCCCCAAATTTATCAAACATATTCTCCAAACATAGAATGAATCTTCTGAGCCTTTCCAGGTAAATCCACTTATTAGTTTATGATTTAGAAGAATTTTAAATGGCCCCTTTTTGAAAATTGTTGTTGAGTCTTGTATTTTTTATGATCCATCTAATCTTATTCTTGTCCTTTTCTGCACCACTCCAAGGACATGCAGATTAGTGGATTTTTCTACTTTCTATTATTATGAATAATAATAACACTAACAACATAAGCATTCGTAATGTTATGGGAAAGCTTTGGTAAAGAGGTAGGTTGTGAATTTTGTCCTAAAAGCAGTAAGGTTTGTGACCATCCACAGATCTACTGGAAAGGAGTTATACATTCTTAAGGCTTTCTCCCTTGGGAATGTAATCTGTTAAACAGAACAGATGTGATTGTTTCATCAGCTTCCCATTTTCCCTAACCCCATTCTCTGGCCTGCTCCACTCCTGAGATTCTCCGTCTCCACTCCCTGCTTTAAGGTCTTAGCAGGCCTTCCCTTTTATCACTTCTTCCCTTTCCAGGCTATACAGTAAACTACAGTAGTTAAAGTTATTCTTGTTTCCCTCACTCCAACCAAATCCCACATTCTTGGGCCCCTCTACTAGTTTCATGTCTCTTTCTGTAACACATTTGAACATCTCATTCTGACTTCTAAAGCTCTGCACAGCTCTTCCCTTAATTACATCCCATCTCTCTGTTTGAGGGGTCATGCACTATGTGCTGCCATGTGCACCAGTCTCTTCCTGCAACTTTCACTGCTTTCCTATTTGTGGCTCCCTGTTGTGCTCAGAAAGCTGATCCAGTACATTTAGCCACTTTGCTTTCCTTCTTTAAGTTACTACCCAGAACTAACTTCTCTCATCCAGCCTTCTACCAGTAACCATCAACCCCTGCTTTTATATCTCACCTCATGATCTTTTAATTTTCTCTATAAATTATTAGCTCATGGTAAGAGTTAAACAAAATTTATAAATTAAAAAAAAATGACCAAAACTACAACCTTACACATACCTGCTCTATAACTTTGCTATCATGTTGCATCTCTCTCTTCCCCCAACATCCTTAATAATTTATCAGTCTAGATTGTAAATTTCAGGGGCAGGGAGTTTATCTTCTTACATCTTTATAAAATGTTGTACACACCCATCACGTTACTCAGTATGTCTGACTGGTTTTGATTAAGGCTTTCCAAAGCCAGACTGCTACAAATGAGGATTCTAAACCTGGACCATTTTAACTGAGGTATCTTGAACCCAGTTTGAGTCCCGCACCCACCCCTTTGCAAAAAAGGCAAAATCAGCACTTAGGTAATATTGTTATAAATACCTTTGATATATAGGTTTGGCATTTAAATATAGGTAAAGACTCCCTCCTGTGGAGCTTGTAAATGCTGCAGAAACAGAAAGATTTCAATAGAGAATCTAGTTCTGTATTGTAATCTGACCACAGAGAAAGCTCTTTTATTGGAAACTTTCTAGCTAGACACTTGCTATGATATTAAATCAAAAGTTTATTTGCAACATCACAGCTAGGATTTTCAAAAGACCCTGTAGGCATCATGGCCCAACTCCCATTGAATTGTAATGGGATTTAGGTGCCTCATTCCCTTAGGCACCTTTGAAAATCTCAATCTGCATTCTCATTTTCCAAGTGTTGATTTTGGGAGGCTGAAATTTGTTTTTACAGAAAGCCCTTAGCAAGGGCAGTGCATTATTGCACTTCTCCTGGAACAACCCAGCAATCAGATTCTGATTGGTCTTCCCACAGGTCTGAGTGGGAATAGACTCTGCATCAGGCTAAGATCTGGTGCAACATAGTTCCCCTGGCACAGCTACACTAGCTAGCAGATGAGGAGACAGAGCCTTGGCTCCATTCCCTCCTCTCCCCCTCTCCCCCACCTGCCCAGGGGGCTAGTATATAGTGGCTTCATGGAACCTGCTTTCTTACCTGTGCTACAACCCATGGTCTGAGTAGCTGACACAGGGAGTAAAGGGGGACCTTACTCCTTCTTACTCTCATGCACCATCATCCAAGATGGGGTGGGGAGGTAAATGTTTTAATGCTATGTTATGTGAGGCTTCAATCTGATGTTGCACTGAGATATTTCGTAATAGGATCATGTCTTATCTGCTGCTCACAGATGTCCACATGCAGTTCCCCCCTAGCTGTTGGATTGTTTAGATTAATTCACAACAGTCTTAGTGGATTTGGTTTTAGTCACCCATATAAGAAATATTCTTCCATGGTTTTAAGGTCCTTGGTTAAATGTTGTTCTATGGTAGGAAAATCGCATGCCTGTGTGATGACAGCAATGTCATCAGTATAAACAAAATTCCATGCTGATGTTTGAGGAAGATTGCTGGTGTAGATATTAAACAGGATTGTTGCTAGGACTGGTGCCTGTGGTAGGCCATAATAGAGAGCGTGTGGCATGCTGACCTGGTCACCAAGGAAAACAAAACATCTGCAATTGGTCAGAAGAACTTTATCATTGCATTGCATGGGATAATTTTGCTGGCTTTCAGAAGGAATAACCCTCCATTTGGTGCCATAGGTAGCAGATAAGTCTGATAAAGCAGTCCCAATCTTGATTTTTTGCTGGAATCCCACCTCCGTGTGTGTTGTTAAGGTCAGTGGTTGGTTGGTGCAGGTACAGCCTGGTCAGAAGCCCACTTGTTCATTCAGTAATGTTGTTTGTACAAGCAGCATGATCATGGCCAATAATATTATTTCCATAAGCTTGTATGATGTGCAAAGGAGTGATATGGGCCAATATGATGAAGGATTAATGGCTGGCTTCCTGGGTTTGGCAATTGTAATTACCTCATGCCAGATACTCAGGATGAACTTTGAGGAATGGATTTTGGAGGACAGAGGCTGCCAGCTATTTCTGTTCCTTGTTTCCCAGGTGTAAGAAATTCTGGGTAAACACCATCAAGTTCTGCAGCTTTCCAAGCTTTTGTAAGCGAAGGAACCTTATTTACCTTCATGACCAGGAAGGGCAGTAATAGGGTGGAGGAGGCAGGTAGTGAGTTATTTGCTGGAGCTTTCTTCACATTTTGCGTTTGATAAACTTGTCCCCTGGTGCTTTAGAGGTCATAAGCAGCAGTCTTGAGATTGCATCAGCTGAAACTTCAGGGTTTCAATGTTTCATTGGGTTTGCAATAATAGCCAAGCTGTATATGGCTGGAGTGAGTAAAGTCTACAGCTTCAACTGTGTCAAGGTTCCTCCCCAACTCTGAACTTTAGGGTACAGATGTGGGGACCTGCATAAACACTTCTAAGCTTAACTAACAGCTTAGATCTGGTTTCGCTGCCACCATCCAGATTCCTCAGTCTGGAACACCCCCTTTCCTCCCAAAACCTCCCCCTCCCTGTGTAGCCTTGAGAGGCTTTTTCACCAAGTTCCTGGTGAACACCGATCCAACCCCTTGGATCTTAACAGAAGGAGAATTTAACCATCCCCCCTCTTTTCCCCCACCAATTCCTGGTGAGTCCAGATCCAATCCCCTTGGATCTTAAAACAAGGAAAAATCAATCAGGTTCTTAAAAAGAAAGCTTTTAATTAAAGAAAGAAAGGTAAAAATCATCTCTGTAAAATCAGGATGGAAAATACTTTACAGGGTAATCAGATTCATATAGCCCAGGGGAACCCCCATCTAGCCTTAGGTTCAAAGTTACAGCAAACAGAGGTAAAATCCTCTCAGCAAAAAGGAACATTTACAAGTTGAGAAAACAAAAATAAAACTAACATGCCTTGCCTGGCTGTTACTTACAAGTTTGAAATATGAGAGACTGGTTCAGAAAGATTTGGAGAGCCTGGATTGATGTTTGGTCCCTCTTAGTCCCAAGAGCGAAACCCGCAAAACAAACAGCACAAACAAAAGACTTCTCCCCACCAAGATTTGAAAGTATCTTGTCCCCTTATAGGTCCTTTGGGTCAGGTGTCAGCCAGGTTTCCTGAGCTTCTTAACCCTTTACAGGTAAAAGGATTTTGGTGTCTCTGGCCATGAGGGATTTTATAGTATTGTACACAGGAGGGCTGTTCCCTTCCCTTTATAGTTATGACAAACTGTCTCAATCCATCTTCGATGGCACAGTAAACTCAGTGATTCCAGTAGCGATGTTGCAGTGCTCAGGTCACCAGACATTTGATACCCCTTTAATAGCTTTCTGTTTCTGACTTTCAACCTGGGCCATGAGGGATGCTTTTTTCTTGCAGCTATTCCGCTGAGTCTGGTGAACTAATAGACATTTTTGGGCTTTGGTAGAATCACATTGATGGTAGCCACAATTGTCTTTGTGCATCCTGGCCAATTTGCCTTTCAAAAATTCCATTGTAATTTAGACAAAGACATAAAACACTAGGAGTTCAATCCCAATGTGGATTAGCACCTGTTGGTGCTGGCTGTGTGGAAAGTTGCCAAGAAGTGTCTTGGAGGCATTCTGAGGGATTCTGAACAAGTCTTTGATGAGGAACCAGAGATTGTCATTGTCCTGCAAGAATCTCAGGGCAGGTCTACACTAAGGGCGGGGGTCGAACTAGGGTACGCAAGTTCAGCTACGTGAATAGTGTAGCTGAACTCGAAGTACCCTAGTTCGAACTACTTACCCGTCCAGACGCCGCGGGATCGAAGTCCGCGGCTCCAAGGTCAACTCCACCACTGCCATTCGCGGTGGTGGAGTTCCGGAGTTGACTGGAGCACGCGGGAAGTTCGAACTATCGCGTCTAGATTAGACGCGATAGTTCGAACTCCGAGAAGTCGAACTCATCGCGTCGACCCGGCAGGTAAGTGTAGACTAGCCCTCATATCAGAAATGACACCCAAAACTCATGCTGCCATATTGCAGGCTACAATCTCATCACCTCTCTCTGTCGTCTGAAACATGACCTTGTTACATACATAAAGCAGGACATTGAGGATTATGTCATGACATACCGGGAAAAACTCTGGAATCTTCACCATCTCGATAAGAATCAGCAAGATAACAATAGTTAATGTGTATAAACCACGAAATACAGACTGGCCTTCTCCCCCATGACCCAATCACCCAACTATGCACATTGGTGATTTCAGTAATCACTACACAATGTGGGGCTATGATAACAACCAGACGGTGAGAAAGGCAGTTGCAGAATGGTCATCGGATAAAGACATACATCTGTTTTCTAATGTGAAAGATGGAGGTACTTCTCATTCTGCCTGCTGGAACAGAGATTACCCTCCTGTGACAGTCCCTAGTAAACACTATGCTGAAACAGCCAAATACAAATCATTACTTGCACAACAGCATAATGGAAAATATAACTAATGTAGTAAATAACATTGATCCCAAATTATTATGCAGTGTTCTGCACATGAAGTACAATTCATACCATGTTTGAACTGTCAGTCTGCTTGAGGAACCCACTTTTCAAAAGGGCCTTTGAATGTTGTCCTCACTCACCACTGGTTAGCAGACAATTTGAAAGGGAGCAAGAACCAAATGTGAGCTGAGGGGATGTAGATTAAGTAGCCAAGAATCAACCTCAGGGAGTCTGAGAAGATAGAAAGAGGTAAACATGGCTTGTTATGGGGAGGAAGCCTCTGAGTGAACAAAGTAATAGGGGCAAATGCATTTCAAAAGCTTCAAAGGGTCAGTCTCATGAACGCTTTAATAATTTAAGCACATTCCTTTGGCTTAGCTGTGGTCAAGGAGGTGCAAGTTATGGTCCACTACTAGATGGAAATGGTAGAATTATCAAAAATAATGCAGAAAAGGCAGAAATATTCAATAAATATTTCTGTCCTATATGTGGGGAAAAATAGATGTTATCGTCTCCTCATATAGTGATTACACTCCTCCTATTCCACTAGTATCTCTAGATGATGATAAACAGATGCTACTAAAGTTAGACATTTTTAAATTGGCAGAAGCAGATAACTTGCATCCAAGAGTTTTAAAAGAGCTGGCTGAGGAGCTCACTGAACTGTTAATTTTCAATAAGTCTTGGAGCACCCTGAAGGCTCCAAAAGACTGGAAGAAAGCTAATGTTGTTCCATTTTTTTAAAAGAGTAAATGGGATTATTCGGCTAATTACAGGCCTGTCAACCTGACACCGATCCAGGGCAAGATAAAAGAGCAGCTGATATGGAAATCAATTAATAAAGAATTAAAGGAGGGTAATATAATTAATGCAAATCAACATGGATTTATGGAAAATAGATCCTGTCAAACTAACTTGATTTTTTTTATAAGATTACAAGTTTGGTTGATAAAGGTAATAGTGTTGATATAATATACTTAGACTTCTGAAAGGCATTTGACTTGGTACCACTGTGATATTATCTGATTACAATATGACCATATAGATCATTGTTGCAACCACAGTTATATATTTGCAACAAATCTTGTACAAAATATGGCATATAAGATATCTATGAAAAGGTTATGATTTGCTGGTTACGATTATGCTATCTGTATGCATGTATAATTTTTTTTATTTGAAGTTATGAATATTGGCTCTATAACTGTATTTCAAATGTTTTCTCCTGGGGTAACACCCACAAGGTAGTTAGCTAGCACTTCTTGGAGGGACTATTCAAATTAAGTGGTTCATCAAGAAACACTTGACTGACAATGGACCATGGGAGACGCCCATCTACACTGAATGGACTGTCCTGCAAATGTGCTATTTGAGGTATAGGTAATGGCTTCTACTGTGTCTAAACCTTCATGCATGTACATGCGACTTGCCCATGTGACTCCAAAAACTATCTTGTCACCTGTAATTTTCCACTAACTGTGCTGAGGGCTTTGTTTGAAACAATGGGTTCCCTCCACATGGCAGAAGATATAAAAGCCACTGGAAATCCCTCCATTTGGCCTCTATCCTGCTCCAGCCTCTTTTCTGCTCCAGCCTCTGGACTATGAACGTATATTAATGGAAGCATTCTAACCAAGGAATTGAGAACCTTCCAATGATTTGGAAGCAGCCAGAGACTTGACTTAAACCAGCAGTTTATTCCATCACTTCTACAAGCCTGAACGAAGAACTTTGCAATTATTGTATGTATTTGATTCCATTAACCAATTTTAACTCTCACCTTTCCTTCTTTTTTTTTTATGAATAAACCTTTAGATTTTAAATACTAAAGGACTGGCATCAGCGTGATTTTCGGGTAAGATCTGAGTTATATATTGACCTGGGTATGTGGCTGGTCCTTTGGGATCAGAAGAACATTTTATTTGATGAGATTGGTTATAAAGAACCACTCACCTTTAAATACAGTGTTTTTGGAGGTGATATAAGAACTGGAATGCCTAAGGAAGCTGCTTTTATGACTGCTTACATAAGCACATAAGAATGGGCATCTAGCCCAGTATCCTGTCTTCCGACAGTGGCCAATGCCAGGTGCCCAGAGGGAATGAACAGAACAGGTAATCATCAAGTGATCCATCCCCTGTCGCTCATGCCCAGCTTCTGGCAAACAGAGGCTAGGGACACCATCCCTGCCCATCCTGGCTAATAGCCATTGATGGACCTATCCTCCATGAATTTATCTAGTTCTTTTTTAATGCTGTTATAGTCTTGGCCTTCACAACGTCCTCTGGCAAGGAGTTCCACAGGTTGTCTGTGAGTTCCATGAAAAAATACTTCCTTTTTTGTTTGTTTTAAACCTGCTGCCTATTCATTTCATTTGGTGGCCCCTAGTTCTTGTGTTATGAGAAAAAGTAAATAACACTTCCTTATTTACTTTCTCCACACCAGTCATGATTTTATAGACATCAATCATTTCTCCACTTGGTCATCTTTTTTCCAAGCTGAAAAGTCCCATTATTAATCTCTCCTCATATGGAAGCCGTTCCACACACCTAATTTTTTTTGTCCTTTTCTGAACCTTTTCCAAGTCCAATATATATTTTTGAGATGGGGGAACCAAATCTGCACACAGATGTGGATGTACCATGGATTTATACAGAGGCAATATGATATTTTCTGTCTTATTATCTGTCCCTTTCTTAATGCTTCCCAACATTCTGTTATTTTTTTTTTGACTGCCGCTGCCCACTGAGTGGATGTTTTCAGAGAACTATCCACAATGACTCCAAGATCACTTTCTGGAGTGATAACAGCTAATTTAGACCTCATCATTTTACACATATAATTGGGATTATGTTTAAGTCTCCCCCTGTGGCTTTGGGGGCTGTGGGTCCCCAGTGGAGGAAGCCGGGGGGGGGGAGCCGGACACCTGCCAACTGGCCTGCCAGGCCAGGCCTCACCTGGGTGGCCGCTGGAGGATTCGGGGTGGTCCTGTGGGTTGGCGGCCGGGTGCAGGGGGTCTTGATGTTTTACTATGATTATGCATTACTTTGCATTTATCAACATTAAATTTCATCTGCCATTTTGTTGCCCAGTCACCCAGTTTGAGAGATCCTTTTGTAGCTCTTTACAGTCTGCCTGGGACTTAACTATCTTGAGTAGTTTTGTATCATCTGCAAATTAGGCCACTTCACTGTTCACCCCTTTTTCCAGATCATTTATGAATATGTTGAATAGGACTGGGCCCAGTACAGACCCCTGGAAATGAGAAAGAAGAGCATTTCTAGCATTTCTTTCTTTAGATGAATAGTGCTATAAAGTTAAAAGTGAGATTGAAACACAATCATAGAAATGGAATAACCTTTAAGTGCACCCACTGTAAGGAAAAATATAGCCATTAGTATTAAACTTGTTATTACAGCTTCCAACATTACTACCAAGCTGGTATGAAACCAAGTATTTAAACTTTTTTTTTGAAGAAGGGCTTTGGTCTGATTTTAGATTAGTTTCAAATTCCAGAGTTCAGCCATTTTTGAGCATTACTTGAACAAAAGGGATATTAACAGTTATAATGGGAAAGGGGGATTTTTTTTTCACTTTCTCATAACTCAAAAACAACTGAAAAGATTGTGGTCAAAGTTCCTAAAAAATTTTCCTCTGGGGCTGAGACCAAGCACAGGAAGAGGAGAATATAATACAAATCCAGACATAACCTTAATGATAGGTTTAGCTGTTTTGAAAGCTATAATATAAGGCAACTACTTGTACATTTGGGAGGTTCTTTTGTCTTTAATACTTAGCACAGGCTTCCTTTTAGCTGAAAAATATGTTTGTTTGGGTTTCGTAATTGAATCAGGGGTGCGGGGGGGAAGGGAACATGGATTAAAATTACAAGGAAAAAAAGTTTGTGAACTTCAACTAGTTTTATAAGGCCCCAAAACAGCTTGAGAATTTTGCCAAACCTCTAACCCAGGAGGTTTACTAATTTCTAATTTGATCTAGTATTTTCCATTCCACAACACGGAAGCAAATTTCTTTGTCAGCCCATCCTGTGGATGGATCTCTTGTATATTCTATACTGTTGCTATACTTGGAACTCCTGTTGTCATAAGAAAATGAGAGCAATGAAGGTGAGCCTGACAGAGAAGAAAAAGGACAGGAAGAGTGGAGGAGACACTGTGAGAGAAGAGGTGGTTAAGGAAGAAGAGACAAAGAATGGGAGGATATGAAGTAATACACACACAGAAGGAAAAGAAAAAGAAAAAAACAGGTGACAGGAGGAATGGAGGTGATCCTCAGAGAGAAAGGGAGATTATGGAGAAATATTTTGCTTTTCCATCTGTGACACAGAGGCTCATTGGTACCAACTGGCAAAGGGTTTACTGTCCTGTAAAAGCAACTCCATACAGGCCTGATAAACTCTCTATAGTATACATTCATGGTATTTATCCATAAATGGTGGCATGTGAGGTCTTAAATTAAAGGCAGGATAATGTGGCTCATTAATATCTTTGTGAACTGTATGTACAGATATTATGTAAAAAGTTACAAATTTATAATGAAAATATATGTTTCTAAAGTCTAACTCAAGGCAGGGCTGACAAACAGGTTTCTGCCAGACAAAGGATATTTATTCACCTGTCTATCTCAACTCATATGTAATTAAGCACTGTCATCAGATATCACCGGTGTGGTGCTCAGCTCTGTTCAATGTTGATAACAGTCGGCTGCGTGCGTGTGTTCTCTTTGTGTGCTGCCCTGGCTTTGCGCAGATAGCGGACACAGCAGACCCCGAGAGAACCCCCAATGACCACAGACTCTAGTAAGGTACGAAGACACGTCGGCCAGGTTTATTGTCGAAGAGAAACACAGTCTCCAGCTCCCCGGATCAGATGTCTACAGTTCTGCTAGTACATATGTGTTCCCTGACAATGGACACAGCTCAGTCAGTGGCGGGATTTACCACTGCCGCCTAGGCCAGACAAAGACATCCACTCAGGGCTGCATTCTTATACACAGGTACAAACAAGTTACGCATCACTCCTGATGCATTGAGGTACAACCCCTCTACGCGTTTAGGTGCTACCTCTCTCCTGGTACATGTTGGTTCGAACAAACAAGTCTATCCATCATGTTATTCTTTTGACCCTGTCTTTAGGATGGGTCAGCCTATTCCTCATAATCTCTGTGGAATGTGTCTGTACCAGGCTGTTCTGGTGCCATCCTGGCCCATGTTTAACCTATTAGTGCTTGATACCCTTTAAATATGTGTATACATCCAATTAGCAGCCGTCTACTTGCCAACTTTTGTGAGCAGGGCCTGCCTCTGGCTCACAGCTTAACTTTGCTTTATGTTAGCAAAGTTCTGACCATTACTTTAGTTCAGGCCTCAGGCCTCATACCAGGCCTCTGATACCAAGGGTTTATGTTTCAGGGCCTCATCTTATTACAAGCATTATAACCCAACACAATGGAAGCCTCATTTACATATGAAGTCAACAAGGGATGGAAAGTCACAGGGAAGCAAGAAAATGGAGACTGAACAGAACCACAGGGGGTTGCCCTTCTCTGGAGGCAGACAGTGACCTTTGGGGATATATAAGGAGAAGGCAAGGAGACAGTCTTTTATCATGCACCTGAGGAAGAAATAGAGCAATGCAATTTCATTCAAGAAAATGCGATGCCCACCTGCCCTGGCTGGAAGCACTTTAAAGGACACTTGAGTGAAACTGACTTCCTTAGACAGAAGGTTGGCTTGTTAAGTTAAGTTTAATTTCTAGAAAATGTGCTATGATTTTGTTCTATATGTAACCTGTTTCCATTATCCTTACTATCTCTTAAATTTTAATCTTTGATACTAAACTTACAATTGTTTTCACCACAAATATATCTCAGTGCTGTAATGATTATATAGGAGCTGATCATGAGTTGAATCAAACAAGATGGTGTGTATACGATTCCTTTGGGGCAGCTGACCTGGTAACTCCATGAGTGTTCAGTAGATAAGGGGCTGAACACAACAGGCAGATGCTTCAAAGGGGTTTGGGGATTCAGGTACACCCATTGTTACCCTGCGAGGCAAACTAAGGGCTGGCATAGCCCAGAGGAGATTGTCCGGGTGGTTAACAGACTGATGGTGTCAGAGAGCTAACACCCAGTTAAGCACAAGCAATTCTCCCTCTCACAAGAAGCAAGAAAGTAATAAGGTGACTCACAGTCCTGGGCAGCTCGAGGGATGGAGGTGACCCTCAGAAAGAAAGGGAGAGTAAGGAGAAATATTTTACTTCCCCATCCATCTGTTAAAAAAAAAACAGAGAAAGTAGTAGAACAGCGCTCTTCACTTCATTGTGCAGCCAGTGGAATTTTCCCATCTGGTTTGACATACCAACTGAATCTACAATCCACCCTGTAGCCTCTACAAATATGCCAATCAAAATAACTTGCTGTGAAAGCTGAGAGAAGGTACTGTTTGTGCTACCCTCACATGAATGCTAGGCCCACATAGAATCCCTGCTGTATCTCACTTTCAGTCACAGGACACTGGAAAGCTCCTGCTGATGTTATTTTTGCCATGCAAGTAAAGGAATATTGTGATGTGGCTAAACCATGAAAGATGAGGAAAAGCCATGAAATGGAGTCTGGTTGTGAGCTAGCAGAGGGGGATCAGTCACACACGAAAGGCTCTCAGGCAGGACATGCTGAGAGCTTTTTTACATGACTCACTCTGGAGCCATGGAGACAATCAGCTTTGCAAACATTGCTAGAGTATTGATGATGAAATTGTTACATTCGCTCCAGCCATTTCTGTAAGGCAGCTCTTCAAGAAACTCTTGAAGCATCACTGATGGTCAAAGAAAATTTCCACTTTATACCAACGGAGCAAGTGAAATATGTTTTGGTATCTGACTGTGAGCCTTTTCTCATGGTTCTGTTCCCTTCCTTGCATATTTTGAATGTTCCTGGGCCCACACTGTCACTTTAGAAATTCAATATCAAGCTAAATCACACACAAATCATGTGAAGTTAGAAGGCAAATCTTAGTCATATTCCTCTGTTCAGTTTAGGTTCAGTTAAACTCATAGAAGCAGCTACAGGATGTGTACAGTCAAGATGGTCTCCTATTGTCCAGGTGGGTATGCATGTGCAGATTCAAGCAATTATGCGCACAGGAGTTAGAATCTATCATCCGACGAAGTGGGTATTCACCCATGAAAGCTCACTCTTTGCCACTTTTACAGATCCAGACTAACACAGCTACCCCTCTGATACAATCTATCACTTGTGCATGTAGGTGTTAGCAATGGTTAAGTGAATGCACAGATGTTACATATGTAAACTTGAGCAAACACCAAAGGCCAATTATCTGGGTTCCCCTTGAATGTTGGTAGGTCAGACCTAAGCCTATCTGATTTGGGGGTTCATTTTGCCAAATCCAAACCCAGCTTCCTCAGCTCACCTGCACAGGAGTAGAAAAGATTCCCTTCCCTTCATGATTTAAAAGCAGATTACATATTAGAACCAATTCTGATTCCATACCACCATAAACTGAATTCAAGTTATACACTCAGATACTACTGTGGGCCATATTAGAACCTAGACACATACATAACCACTCCTGAATTACACTGGCATAAGAGATCAGAACAGCCCTCTTTTGGCTACATGAGTGAAAAAAAATCTCATGCGCTCGATGCTGATGACAGTGCAGACAGCAGGTTGAGATTGAATCTGACAATGCAGGAAGATGTCACTTAGGGTAGTGTACTGATGGAATATGACATGTAGAAATGGCATCACGCCTGGCATTTCCCCAGTAATGAGGAAGACAGGAAGATAATTCCAAAATATGGAACTGGGTAACATGGAATTTGAGCAGGCATCCCTTTGAACTATTGTTTTGTGCTGTACAGTTATGTCCATCATTAGCCTATGAGATGCTGTGCAATTAGAACTAATGGAAAGATTAATTCATTTCCAATGTAAAGAAGAAACATCCTAATGTTTAATTCCACCATTATTATTAGTAGGGTTGGCAGAATTCAATTTTTGTTTATCATTTTGAAGGATAATATGAACGTTTGTTTTAAAGCATTTTTTGTTTATATCAATTTAAATTTTCACAGTTGCAAGAAGTTATGGGGTGTCAGACAATATTTATTTAATGACAGATGTTGAAATTCAAAATGTTAAAGCTTTACAACCATGAAACACAAATTGTCAGCATCACATGTCAAAATATACAAAGTAAATATCCTTAAGTCAAACTCTAAAGTTCTCAAATAGCATTTTTCTTACTTCCTTTTTCTGTAGATTTCAATTATCATCTATGGAAATATTTTTGTTAGTTTGTGAGAGTACAATGAAATTGACATTTACTGATAAAAATCTAATCCTTCCAAGTCTAATTATTAATAATACTTGTAGTGTCTTTTTTTTTTGATGATCTCAAATCACTTAAAATATTTCTTACATGCCACACAGGAGGTGGGCTGCAGGTAGCTATTGTAACTGTTATGAATTTTTCTCTGTACTACAATTTAAATTTCTAATTAGCTTGCCTGCAGAAATTGTGCCATTTTCTGAGGCAGAGTTGATGAAATATTTTACAGAGAGGACACACACTGTGCTGTTTCTTGGAGGCTTTACATTTATCTGTTCTTGTTTAGTTGTCACCCTTCTCTTTGTTTTGGAAAAACATGCAACAGGGAGGTATTATTTTATCCACATTTTACAAATGAGTAAACTCAGATACACAGCCATTAAGTGACTTTGCCAAGGCCACACAGTGACTTAGTAACAGAGATGTGAATAAAAGTAAAGTGTCCTGACTCCTAATTCCCCAACTCTAAACATTAGATAATAATGCCTATTTATATTACATTCCTACTATATATAAATCCAAGGCTTTCTATGATCACATTCTATTAGGGAACACTGTGAAGAAAGTTATATTATTACAGAATGATCAGAACCCCAACAAACACAGGAGGGCAACAGGGACATTAGAACTATTATTTCCTTCTGGTTGCTATGCGCAACTTTAGTAAATGTGCGCGTGCATGTGTGTGTAAAATTGATACTTTAGTGAGCACTTGTGTGTGCTCCCTGAAAGACTCTTTGGATGCTTCACTAATTAATTCACTTCGGTCTTAATAAAGTTGCTCCAACTGTCCCTGCTTAAGTTAGTTAAGTTTTCAATTGGCCTGTAATTGGATCTCCATCACACATCTCAAAGGCATGTGAGCCAATGCAGATGACTCACACTCAGGCTAAACTGGTCACGCTTGCGCTAGTAGGTTGCATAAGTTTTGAGGGGACTCACCAGAACTAAGTTAACCTGACTTGTGCTGATCTAAATTAGGCCTATGTCCCAGCAATAAATCAAATCCTATGACAGGATTACTTAAAAGAGAAAATCTGATGTGCAGACGTCTTGGAGGGGTTAAAGATAGTTCCTTTCTTCAGATAGCAAACTGGTAAAATGATGCCTCAAGTGAACTGAGATGGAGACAGTTTTAGTAAGGCCTACTGTATCAAACACATTTTCTATTCATAGTGAATACATCAAAACTATCACAGAAGTTAAAAATGGAAAACAAACTGCAATAGGAAAGTGATGGTCCTCTGGATGCTCTCTGGATATGTTCATCTGACAGCTTTGAGCAGGGCAATCTCAGTACAGGGATCGCAACTCTAGAATTCACTTCTCCCCGATCTGACTTTGCTTGATTTACTGAATTTCAAGGCACATTCCAGAAAAAAAAACACTTTGAAGAGTTTCTCGCCATGGTGTGGTACTGTGGTTAGGGTGACCAGACAGCAAGTGTGAAAAATCGGGATGGGGGTGAGGGGTAATAGGAGCCTATAGAAGAAAAAGACCCAAAAAACGGGACTGTCCCTATAAAATCGAGACATCTGGTCACCCTAACTGTGGTCTCCTTGTGTTGAAGGTACAAACCCTCAATTGGTCAATTCAATTTGTACATTGGGGTTGCTCCTGGATTCCTCACCAATACAAAGGTCTGATACAGCAGCATGCATGAGTAACGCTTTCTAGAATCTATGGCCCTCATCACCATAGTACTGGAGTGGCTTCTAGTACTGCATTAGATGATGTGGCTAGCATGTGCCATATTTGGTTTGTTCTTTTTCTGATCCTCTCCTCAGAGGGTGAAGTGGGTGTGCAGTGGAATGTTTTCTTTTTGTTGTTGTTTTTTGTTTGTTTATAGATTCAACGTATTTATATTAGAGAAGGCAGATCAAAGAAATGCATACCTTGCACTTGGAGTAGACGGTGAGGAGATATATAATGGTCCTAAGTTCCTGTGGGAGTTTGTTCCACACTCTTGGATTGGCCCCCAAGAAAGCTCTGTCTCCTGCATAGGTTAGCTTTATCCTTACCGTGGATAGCTCCATTGTGCCTGAGGAGAGGAATTATCAACCATGGTCCACGTTCCAGTGGGAATGCAGTCTCCATCTATGAAGTATTGCTTACTCTTGTTGATAATATTGCCAGATTATCTGGGTATGAAATTGAGTGGGATATGGGAGAGATCTGTATTATTTTTATGAATATGACTTGTACCTTTGTGGGTTTGATGGTTACTGGGTTGCTTGCTAAAGGATAATGAAGGGTTAAGTCAGTCTTAGGAAGTTTTGATTTGCAGAAACCAAAATCAGTGGTTTTTAGATAGCTCAGTCTCGTGATTATCTGACAATGCAGGTGTCAAGGCCTTTGAAGTTTTATTTCTGTCCAAGTTGCGCTTAATACTCCCCATCTTAGGACAGGGCCAAGGTCCTTCGGGCAGGAAACCTTAATAAAGACCTTGGCAGGGACTCTGAAGCTGATAAAGGGAGACAGAATCTGGAGAGAAGCAAACTGGACTCCATTCACAGATGTTGGGGTGGCTGTTATGTAAGCCTTTTGTTGTTTTAACCCTATTCTGACTGATTGGTATGTTCCTATGGATAAATAAACAATAATTTGTTTTGAAGAAGCCATTAGATGTCACTGCATTTAACTACTGTTCACAGTTCCTGTAGAGAAGTTTCTGGCAGGCACCAAACCCAGTTGGGCATGCTAAGGAAACACAGCTGGTAAACAGGGGGCTGTAACCTGGACATCCAGTTTAAATGTAGGGTGAATCATGGGATTTCACTCTGAGATACGTGCAGATACTGGACCTGTCACTGGGAAGGGTTGCTACAGCTAACTCTGAACTGTGATAGATGGAGACGGAGCTTACACCAGTGTTGAGTGATTTCTGCATCTAGCACCTAGTAAGACATCTTCCTTTGCCTTGGATGGTTATTTTAAAAACCAAACTTTTGATTTTGAAATTTAAAAAAAAAAATCCTGAAAATGAAATTTTAACCTGACCAATCTATACTACAAAACCAAACACAATACAATATGATAAATAACCAACAAGAGAAAATTTTCATCAATATGAAATGAATTTCACAAAAATAACTTTTGGAAATAAAGCTTGAAAAGATTTTAATTAAAAAATATGAACCATCTCTTATTTGCAGTTTTCACCTTAATTAATTGTTTGCAAAGCACATTGAGAAGCCTGCAGGGGATGGTGTTACAGAAAGGGAAAGTATTACTACTTTCTCTAATAGGAAACTTCATCACAAAGTGATTAATCAATCCCAAAGTACTCCCACTGAGTTGGTATTAGAACTGTGAATAAAACTTTTCAGTCCTGGAATGCAGTCTCCTGTTCTGAACACTAATAAAATAATGAACACTATTAATGTCATAATAATTAATATTATTGCGGCAGGCATTACTGGGTAGTACACAGACTTTCTAGTATTGGTATATATAGACTTGTAGTTCTTTCAGTTAGTGTGCAAGCAAATGTTCAGTCTTAAGAATACATGTTGTGATGTAAGTTTCAGTTATGTAAGGTTTCTGGATAGCCGCAGTTTCTGGAGAGAGAAGCAGTGCAAGCAGCAAGAGAGTCTGTTATTTTCCTTGGTCTTTGATTAGAGTCAATTCTTGAGGCTGAGTTGTTCTCTGAGAACTGGGCATTGGTGTTGGCCTGAGGTTCCTGAAAGTAGGGATTGCCCTGCATACTATTTGACAACCTCTGTTCCAGAACGGGTTTATATGTATAAATAAAACAAGTTACATTTAGAATATACTCAGATTCCTTGTCACGGCTATCTCCTCCACTGGGAAGCCAATCAGCAAATCCCCAGATATCTGATACCACCTCCCATAGAGATGACTCTGGGTTCAGAATGGAACTTCATTTCAGAAGAAGGGGCAACGATATTCTGAAGAGACTCATGAATGAACAGAGGCAATATCTGACTGTGGGTTATATTTAAAACAACCGCATTGATCTTTAGCAGAGGGCTAGATGTTGGAAGGGAAATGGAAAATTATAATAGAATCATAGGCACAACAAGACAGATAACAGTGGGGGAATCTGCGCAGATCTTAGATTTCTGTACACAAATGCAAGGAGTATGGGGAGTAAAAAGGAAGAACTATAAATATTAATACATAAGTTAAATTAGTACTTAATTGGCAACACAGAGACTTGGTCAGATAAATCTCATGACTGGAATATTGGTAAAGAAGGTACATCAAGAAGGACAGGCAGATGAAAAAGCAAGGACAAGTTGCATTATACATGAAGAATATATACACTTGTTCAGAGGGCCAAGAGGTGAGAGGCAGACCACTTGAAAATCTTTCCGTGAATATAAAAGGGTGCGGGGAAGGGGCAATGTCATGGTAGAGGTCTACTATAGACCATGAAATCAGGAGGAAGAGGAGGCATTTCTAGAACTAATAACAGAAATATCCAAAACACAAGACCTAGTAGCAATGGGGGACCTTAATTACCCAGAAATCTGTTGGAAAAGTAATATGGAAAGAGACAAAATGTTCGGTAAATTCTTGTACTGTATTGGGGACAACTTTTTGTTTCAGAAAGTGGAGGAAGTAACTGGGAACAGCCATTTTAGAACTGATTCTGACTAACCGGGAGGAAATGGTTGCGAAGGTTGAAGGCAATTTGGGTGACGGTGATCATGAAATGATAGTATTCATGATTCTAAGGAAAAGGAGTGAGGATCAGAACAAGGACAGTGGACTTCAAAAAAGCAGACTTTAACAAACTCAGAGAACGTGTAGTTAAGGTCCCATGGGAAGAAAATCTGAGGGAAAAGGAAATTCAGGAGAGTTGCACTGTTAATATTGTCTCTTTAAGAAACTGTCAACAGTAAACTATCTCGATGCAAAGGAAAGATAGGAAGAATAATAAGAGGCCAAATGCCCTGAAAATCAAAAGAAAATCTTACAAAAAGTGGAAACATGGACAAATTGCTAAGGATGAGTACAAAAGAATAACACAAGCATGTAGAGACAAAATCAGAAAGGGGTAAGGCATAAAATGGTTTACACCTAGCAAGGTACATAAATAGTGATAAGAAGCTGTTCTTTAAATATATTAGGAGCAAGAGAAAGATAAAGGAAAGTGTAGATCCTTTATTTATATGTCAGAGGGGTAGCCGTGTTAGTCTGGATCTGTAAAAGCAGCAAAGAATCCTGTGGCACCTTATAGACTAACAGACGTTTTGCAGCATGAGCTTTTGTGGGTGAATACCCACTTCGTCGGATGCAACCCACGAAAGCTCATGCTGCAAAACGTCTGTTAGTCTATAAGGTGCCACAGGATTCTTTGCTGCTTTTATTTATATGATGACAGAAAGCTAATTACAGGTGACATCAAAACGGCTGAGGTGATTAATGCCTATTTTTCTTCAGTCTTCACTAAAAAGATTAATAGTTATCAGATACTCAACACAATATTAACAAAAAGGGGGAAGGAAGGAAGGAATGCAAGCCAAAATAGGGAAAGAATGGGTTAAATAATATTTAGGTTAGATGTATTCAAATCGGCATGGCCAGACAAAATTCACCCTAGGGTAATTAAGGAACTAGTTGAAGCAATCTCGGAAGTGTTAGTTTTTATCTTTGAGAACTCATGGAGAACATGTGAGGCCCCAGAGGACTGGAGAAGGGCAAGCATTGTACCTATCTTTAAAAAGGATAACAAAGAGGACCCAGGGAATTATAGACCAGTAAGCCTAACTTCAATACCTGGAAAGATATTGGGAAAAAAATATTAAACAATCAGTTTGTAAGCACCTAGAGGACAATAGGGTTATAAGGACTAGCCAACATGGATTTGTCAAGAACAAATTATGACAGATCACTCTAATTTCCTTTTTTGACAGGGCTTCTGGCCTCGTGGATGGAGATAAGCTATAAATATGATATATCTTGATGTTTAGTAAGGCTTGTGATGATACAGTCCCACATGACACAGTCATATCAAAATAGGGAAATTTGGTCTAGATTAAATTACTATAATATGAATGCACAATGGGTTGAAAGACCCTACTCAGAGTCGTTATCGATGGTTGGCTGTCAAACTGAGAGGGTGTATCTAGTGGGATCCCACAGGGGTCTGTTCTGGGAACAATACTTCAATATTTTCATTAATAATTTGGATAATGGAGTGAAGAGTATGCTTATTAAATTTGCAGATGACACCAAGCCGGTAATAACATAAAACTGGGATTCCTGACACTTTGGAGGGCAGGATTAGAATTCAAAACAACCTTGACAAATTAGAGAATTGGCTTGAAATCAACAAGATGAAATTCAATAAAGACAAGTGCAAAGTCCTACATTTAAGGAGGAAAAAAACAAATGCACAACTACAAAATGCAGAATAGCTGCAGTACTGCTATGGTATGGTAGTACTGCTGAAGAGGATCTGGGGGTTATAGTGGATTACAAATTGACTATGAGCCAACAATGTGATGCAGTTGTGGAAAAGGCTAATATCATTCTAGGGTATATTAAGACACGGGAGGCAATAGTTGTGTTTACTCAGCACCAGTGCGGCCTCAGCTGAAATACCGTGTCCCCACTTTAAGAAAGATGTGGACAAACTGGAGAGATTTCAGAAGAGAGCCACAAAAATGATCAAAGGATTAGAAAGCCTGACCTCTGAGGAAAGGTTAAAAAAGTGGTCATGTTTAGTCTTGAGAAAAGAAGACTGAGGGAGGACCTGATAGCAGTCTTCAAATATGGTAAGCTCTGTTATCAAAAGGATGGCGATCAATTATTCTCTATATGTAATGAAGGTAGGACAAGAACTAAGAGGCTTAATCTGCAGCAAGGCAGATTTAGGTTAGATATTAGGAAAAGCTTTCTAACTAAAAGGGTAGTTAAGCTCTGGAACAGGCTTCCAAGGGAAGTCATGGAATCCTCATCATTGGAGGTTTTCCAGAACAGGTTGTTAGACAAACACCTATCAGGGGTGGTCTAGGTATACATGGTCCTGCCTCAGCACAGGGGGCTGGACTAGATAACCTCTTGAGGTCCCATCCAGTCCTACATTTCTATAAATCTATATTAGGTCTAAATTTTTTCCTATATTGATAATTGTTATAACCTGATGGGAAACACACTCCCCTTTCCTTCTGAATATCTGGACTTTGCTAAAATTCACCTATTGCTAAGAAATTACAAAAATAGTTTGTGAAGGGGAAAAGAACAAAACTCACAGGGAAAATATTAGTTCCCTTTAAAATCTGGAGTAAGTCTGCAGCCTACAGCACCAGTCCAAGCAATGACAACAGAAAAAGTCATAAAGGAAAATTCTTACTTCATATCACACCTTATGGCAACAAGCTGCAGTTTCAAACAAGGAAACAGTGCTTCTCCCTTAATAACATAAAGTCTGTTTTGTTTTAAAGCTTATGCTGTATTTGACAGTTTAAAGGGGGATTTAATGGAATTGCTGCTGTTTCTAGTGTTATGTTGCAATTCTGGAAGGAAATATTGTGAGTTTTGCTGAAGTGGTGCCAAGTGTATGGCAATGTAAGGTATGTATCATCATCCATTTGGGACAGAAGTTAGACAGAGTTCACATGCTCAGAACCTTTTATAGACATCTGAAGATCAAATAACATCCTGCGGTTCTAATCAAGGCTCAGCTTCGCTAGAACTGCCAAAGGGGAAAGGCCAAAGGAGAGAGAGAATTCAAAGCTATCATCATCACAGCAATCAAGCAAGACCATAGTTACAGTTACCCACAGAAAGGAGTATAATAGGATAGAATTATCCAGGTATCACAGGCACATTAATGCTGGTCAGATTCCAAAACCTTTCATTGCAAACACTCCAGTGTGGCTCCCCCTACAGATGGTCAAATAATGTTAATCAAATAAATGATCTGACAAATTTTGTGGAGGTTTAATAATAAATATTCAGCAAGCACTTTTTTTCAATTAGTCAGCCAGCAGTAGCCGCTCAGATCCAGAAACCCATTCAAACATACCTCTCCTTCCCTTAGTTCTCTCACTATCCGTTTTGTCACTTCACCTTCCCCAACAGCACCCTGTGAGTAACCCTACAAAAACAAGTCTGCGTCTATGTCTCAGTCTTCCTAAGCAACTCAAAATTAACAAATCAGTGTGTTATGGCCCAATATACCTGAGACGCTAACGTATAATAACAAATCAGTAAGGCAATCTGTTTGCCAAGGCCAGAGCTGTCAGTTTGGTTTGGTTTTTGTTTCTTCATAAAAAGTCATATAGGGTCAGACCTTCTGTTGATGTTGTTTGTCATAGTGCCAGGGCTTGCCAGAGCTGAGCCCCGACACCTCTTGTAATGATCTTGGGGTTCATTAAATAATGCACAAGTGAATGAGAAAGGAATAAAACTTTAATAAAACAAACTGGAGAGCTTCTGTAGTGAGCTGCTGCACACAGTCATGAGGTGATCGACCCCCTCCCCCTCCAGTTAATGGCACTAAGCTGATTTACACCAGATAAGGATCTGACCCACAGTATCCGTCACCCAAGCTAGCTCACAACTCAGCAAGGGTGCTCCACTATTTTGTACAAATTGACTCTCTAATTGTTCAGTGTAGTGGAGTATGCATTTTTAAATTAAATAGAATTAAACCACTTGAAACATTTTCTTGTAAATAAATACTATCTTTTTCATAATTTCCCGACAATTTCCCTTGTTAAAAGAAAAAGTCATGGCACGCATTTTAACTAAAGTATTTTCCCCCATTTACTTATTTAGCCTTGACGAACAATCACTCTAACAAATCAGTGTACAGTCTGCCACTCCTGAGCAACCATGCCATAACAGGCAGTATATTTAGCCCAGTTCTTTCTGGTAGCCCTCAAATAACTAATCAGTTTGTACAGCCAAGACCATGTGGGCTGCCCAAAAGTACTAAACCTGACAGGTCCAACTTTCTATTATTCTTGAACATGGACACTTGGTAACATGCATGCTGAAATAATTCAGCGTAATTAGCCCTACATAGGGTCGCTAGAGTGCTGTGGTATGCCAAACCTTTTCAGATATGACATGCAGTGGCATGCCAGGTGCGCCACATCTGAGAAGCAAGGGCAGAAGTCACTTCAGCCAGAAGAAGCTCTGGACTTTTGCACCTGGTGAGCTCTCAGTAAGGCAAATCCCCTGTGTCTGGGGCAGTTTGTTTCTCCCTTATTATCCTCATAAGAGCCTTAGAGGGCTATTGCCCATGAGTTCCCAACAGCCCATTCAGGCGTCCTACTATTCAGCTCTCTGGATTCTGGGGTCTGTTCAGTTATGCTGCTGAAAGGTCTGAAAGCAGTATCTCAATCCCTCGTAGGATTATCTTCACGCCAGGCAGCTATCATCACCTGTTGCTACTGGATCCTGAGAGAGCAAACTTCATTCCTGGGCCAGACCTTTTAAAAGTTTTCAGCCCTTCATCTGATTGGCCAGAAGTGAGGACTGGGTTACTCTCTCCCTTCCTGCTGTCCAATGACTTTCAGGAAATGAAGGGGGAAAGGCGCCAGTTAGATTTTAAAGTTTCCTGGGTGGATCTTATTTTGGGACAAACAGAGGTGGTTAGTTTTTCTAATTTTTGAGGACCAGAAGGAATCAGTAGTTATTAATCACTCAAAATATATCTGTTCTATATATCTCTTAGAGTTGCCCGCTGCCCCTTGAATTTTCACAGAAAAGTCCCTAAATTCAGGAAACTATCCCATCCCACTGACTTTTGAAAGAGCCAAAATCCCAATTTTTCAGTAGTCATCCAAAGAAACCTCCTTCCCCACAAGATACTCTGTACCCTTGAGAAGGTACATTGAGCTGAGAACCAAGAAACCATGCATTCAGATTTCACCTTTTCCACTAACTGCTATTAATATTTTATGTCCATTCAACCCTTATTTTGAGCAAAGTCTCATATTCCCTAATCCTTCCCACCCATGAGACAGGCAACTATCATTTTCCTCATTTTACAGATAATGTATTTAGGAATAGACCTCTGCATGGGCCAAGGATACTGAACTATCTCTGTTACCCCAGAAGAAGACCTCCAGATCAGGGCTGAGGCAAGGTGGCAGGGTGATGCAAGAAACTTGTCCTCCTGTCACCTTATCAGTGAATTTCATTCGCCAGCCTTTACCAGCAATAAATAACTGGAATATGTGAATTACTTACAAATATGCAAAACAGCTTATTACATATTTTAATTTCAATTTGGTTTTCAAAGCCCTGCATGTAATTGGTCCTGAGTTTCTGAGGGACCCTCTCTCCTTCTCTTATCACAACTTCCTGGGACAACTACATTTTACTGTAGCAATGCAACTCTCAGTCAACAGAGGGAGACTCCTGCTTCACAGGAACCAGACTCAGACTGTGGAATTTTGCTGCCTAATAAAAAAAAATGACTATTCACCTCACCACTTTTGGAGCCCAGTGCAAAACCCACTTCTTTGGCAAGGCTTTCTTGTAACCGTACCCTCTTTCACATGGATTCCTTTAAAAAAACAAAACTTAAATCTGCCTTGCAATGCCAGGGAAAGAAGAGAGAAAAATTATTTTCATCATTTTTACTCATGGGAGGCACTCAGATACTATGATGATGATGATTGTGGGATATAAAATCCTGGGTGATTAGACAGATAGTGCTAGAATTGCATAGGTCCATAAGGAAAATGACATTCTCTACATACAGTGACTATGACTAAAAGAGGGCTAGGAGGATATGTGTGAGCTGTTTCTTTACATCTGTAGCAGGAAGCCAAGCAGTAGGGGACTGAGGAAGGTTCTAGAGAGAAGCTCCACAGTACCTATGGAAAGTAACTTTAGGGATAAATCTCTTTGCCGCAGTCTAATAAAGTTTCTTGTTCTGCATTGAAGACCTAAACTCTGTTTATCCACAGAACTTAAATTGTGGCAGTTCCAGCATCTCCCAAATTGTATACCAGCCTCCTCAAAAATGCAGTGAATGAGAAGGGACTGCAGTTTCTATGAAACTGTTCAGCCCCTGTGCTGACATGGCCAAATAGGTGACTGGTGGGTGGTGATGGCAGCGGGTTTTGACATATGATCTAAGTGTCCACTAGAACCTGGACTAAGATCTGCCAACTCATTTGGTAAAGGTTTCTGGATAGTTCAAAAGGTCAAAGAAAAAATAAATAAAAAGAAACAGAGAATTTAAAAACTAGAAATAAGCAGCAATTAAAATATATATATAGCAAAATGTAAACATGGTTTGCCAGACTATTTAACTGCATAATCTCTCTCTTCCCTCCCATTATTTGTTACATTTTGTCATGCTGGAGCTGGTCACAGCAGTATCATTGAAAGGTCGACACAGACGTTTTTAGTTCTATAGGAGTTTCTAACCTTCAAGATAAGAGAGAGGGAGAGCAAGAGAAAAGGGTCCCGGGATAATAGGTAACAGAAAAGGATGAGTAAAGTGAGTAAGATGAAGGATTAGAAACAGAAAGTAAAAGACATTTCAAAATAAAAAAATGCAAAGGAAAAAGGGAGTGGAATTGCTGGCAGGTCTTGCTGGATGTTGTCAGTTTTGTTTTGAAGAAGTTGGCTAGATTCTGGGGAGAGAAGGATGCAAAGAAAGATGGGGCTGGGAAAAGAATTTAAGAAAGACAGTGAAGATAGGGAAGGGTTAGGGTGTTGGCAATGTAAGGGTACTTCCAGACTACCCGCCATATAGGCAGGTAGCAATCGATTTATCGGGGATCGATATATCACGTCTCATCTATCATGTCTCATCTCATCAACTCCTTAACTCCACCAGAGCGAGCGGCGGTAGCGAAGTCGACGGATGAGCCGCGGCCATCGATCCCGTGCTGTGAGGACGGGAGGTAAGTCGAAATAAGATACATCAACTTCAGCTACATTATTCCCGTAGCTGAAGTTGCATATCTTACGTTGACCCCCTCCCACCCCCAGTGTAGACCAGGCCTAAGAGTGGATTAGGGAGCAGTAAATCTGCTTAGCAAAGAAGAAAGCAGAGTTAAGCAGCAAGAAAATAACTTAAACTGGAAGAAGACGACAACACCAACACCAGACTTTTCCCTAGATGTATGGTTATCACCCACCTTGATTTTCATGAGAAGATCTTGAAATTGAAGGGATGATCCTGCATCCTTCAGGGCTGTAGAACTGCAATTCTAAATGGGGGTTTAGCAGCCCTTCTGCACATGTCCAGGGCTGGGGTGGACTTGGGGTAGGTTTGGACTCAGGAGATAGAAAGATAAGAAAGAAAGCAGGGCTTGGTAAAAATTATGTTCCCAGAGCTACCAATATGGTGAATAGGGGCATCTGACCCAGCTCAGAAGAGGAAGATAGTAAAATGAAATTGAAGGCACTAAAATCAGAGTGGTCATTGATCTGAGCACTGAAGCCACTTGGCATGAGAGTCAGGGACTGAGGTGTGAGGAAGAAAAAGAAATAGGAATAAAAGTTTAGGAGGAAAGAAGATAGCGGATTGAGAAAAGAAGACACATCCATAAGGAGAAAAATCAGACAAAGTGGACCTTGACAAGTGGGAGAGTGGAGGAAGGTGAGAAGAGAAGCCCAATGCCATAAAGGGAGTTTGAGGGAAGTGCGGGAGCTCATTTGGCTTTGGCATCAGCAAAGGGCTAGGTTTCAGTGAGAATGAGAGGGGTGGATGAAGCAGAAGAGGCCATGATGCCAAAGAGAGTGTTTCAGATATTGAGCAGACATCGAAGAGGGAGCAGAAAGGAAGGACAGGTAACAGGGATACAGTTGGCAGAGGTGGGGCCTGTGCGATGGGAAAGGGTTTCTGTGAGAGACTTCGTAGCTAAGAGACAGGAATGAAGGGCGGGCCTGGAATTTACAGGTCACATAATTCTTTCCACATTTGAATGACAAAGTGTTTCTATTTTGGAGAGATTTATGCTATTTCTAAGGTGAGAGGGCCATGCACAGATCATCTCTATCTGCCTCGTGAATGACTCATTTGTCCCAAGGATGTCAGGTGGCACAAGAAGGGTTAACTGTGAGTTCCACGGAGCTGCTGTACAGCTGGTGAAATGCATCTGTCAACAGAACTATTACTGTCATCCCCAGATCAACACAACGCCCTTGACGCTGAAGGTCAATTGGGAGGCATTAGCTGTTACACAGAAAGAGTTGTCATGCTGACATGGGGACAGAATGCTTGGAAGGCCAATTGAATCTGTTGAGGAAGAGGAACAGTCCATCTGAAGCTACAGAAATTAGGAAGGCTGGGGCAGGACATGATAAAGTGGGGAGTGGGTGCATGTGATAAAGTAGGCTAGTGCCTTTCCCTTCAGGAGACTCAGGTTTAAATCCTCCCTTATGATCAAAATCTGTGAATGAGTCTGATAGTCTTTCCCTCCCAGGTCCCATTTGTGCACACCACAAAACCGCCACACAGTTTGTCGGATTTGAGAGTCTGTTCCAAACTCACAGCACTGTTAGAAAGACAGGGAGTGCTGTGGGTCAGGACTGAGGTGCATTGGGCAGAGCTGAATGGAAGTCCTAAGGGTGCAATAGCATAGAGAGCAGCAGGATAGAATTAAGGAATCTGTGCTTTTAACCACATAGAGGCTGAACCCGATGGGTAAACGACTGGGGATTTCACACTGGGTCTCCAGCATCATGTATTTACAATTCAGTTACATTAATAACTTCTCTCTCACAATATGAATGGATGGGCTCCTATCATCACATTTTCTCTGAAGGGAACTAAAATCTTTAAGCTGTGATTTCATTAGCGACAAATTTCACTAAACTTTCTCTAGTTATATATGGGGCCCTATAATCCAGTGTCACTCAGAGCCCTGGCGGCTCTCAGCCAAGCTTTGCTGAAGAGAGGAGGAATAGGAGGAAGAAATTAAATGTGGAGGAGAAGATGGGGGAAAGGGAAGGAACGAGCATCAGGTTCTGTTTTTTCATAAACAGAAGCCAGGTCAGACTGCAGCATGTTCTACAGCTGTGGAGGGCACTCTCACCCCTGTTCCCGTATCCCCTCTCGCCATTTGTTGTCCCTCACTAGGAAACCTTCATTAGCAAAGAATCTTTGAGTTGTTTACAGAGGCTTCGACTTCCTGAATTGGCCCCTGTTCTGCCGCAGGTGCTGCCCCACTCCACCCCTTTCCCCGACCCTCCACCCCGCCACTTCCTGCCCCCAGTCCTCCCCCACCTCCCAGTGCCTCCTGCACACCACTGAACAGTTAATCACTGGTGGGTGGGAGACACTGACGGTAAGGAGGAGGAGCTGATGGGCAGGGCTGCCGGTGGGTGCTGAGCACCCACTATATTTTTTCCACCTAGGGTTGTTTATATCAGAGACTAAATCATAGCCACATATTGTGCAGAGAGATGACTGTGACCCCTTGTTTGTCTCTGGGCATTGGAAGCCTTGCAGCATTTTTGCCGCTAGCTTAGTACTCGCAGCAGGTGGAAGCTTCCAGCCACAGAGCAGCTGTGTACAGCCGATCTTCAGGTTTTCACACACAGTCCTCAAGCCTCCCCTTCCCTTCTTTCCCTGTTTTTATGTGAAAAACTCTAACACTGCAGCCTGGATAGCCCACTCCTCTCCATCAGGTTCCGCTTGCAGAATTCTGGGCATGACAGACTCACAGGGTAAACTGGCCTCTCACTTTCTGACTCAGAGAGTCCACCCTTATCCGCTGCCGTGGGGATGATATTTTTGAATTGTGTTTATTTGTTGGCACCCTGGTGTGAAAGCGCTTCCCATCAACTGCATATTAATCTTGTCAGCAGTTTGTGAACATTTTCCTCCCTCTGTAGCCTGACTAATTTATGACTTTTGGGTTCCTCACTCTCTTATGTCCCCACCACTCCTTGTAACAATAGAAAAAGAATCTTCTTTCAGTTTTTGTTACAGACGACCCAAGCCTATGAAAACTGTAAGGAAAGTGGCTGGCTGCAGCCTTAAGAAATGTACAGTTAGGACAGATTGTGCAGTGACATTAGAAATACCCATACAGACTTTTAAGTATTTACTCACTACATGTTAAAACAATCTTTGAAGGCCCCTTGCTTATACTCAATGCTGCATTTTCTATTGACCCCAGATCCTCAGGGCCACTGCCTGGAACCACTGTTGCATTCTCTCTGACCTCTAAGCCCCCAGAGCCACTGTCCAGACTCAGCACTGCATTCTCTGTTACTCTGAAATCTGTGGGGCCATTGCTTACAGTTAGGCTATGTCCACATAGGTCAGTGGTTTGCACATTAGCTTGCTAAACCCAGGGTTGTGAGCTCAGTCCTTGAGGGGGCCTGTAGTGAGTCGGTGTGGTCCCCCTCCTGCCCAGCGAAGGGAGCACCTAGCCAGAAGCCTGAGGGGGCAGGGCCAAGGAGCATTGAGCCCGCTCCTCCAAGGGTCAGGCGGCGACCCAGAAGGATAAAAGCTGGCCGTCAGAGCTCAGTCGGGGGCCAGCTGCCGCAGGGAGCAGACGTGCCACAGGGAGCTCGAGACTGGGAAACCTCCAGGACCCAGGGCAACCGCCCAGACTGGCTGGAGCTTCCCTGTGCCCGTTACCTGGAGGAGCTCCCGGAGCTTCCCCGCACCCACTACCCGGGGGAGCCCCCGGAGCTTCCCCCTGTCTTCTACCCGGAGGAGCCACCAGAGTACGCCTGGCCGGACTTCCCTGAGGAACTGCCGGACCTGCCTCCCAGCCCTGGCCACGAGGAGCCCATGCTGGTGGACTGGCCGGGGGCCGATGCCACGGACCAGGTAAGCCCTGAGGGGGAGACCGGAAGTAGCCCGGGGGCAGCCGACCCCAGTCAGGCTGCAGACACAACCGAACCTATGTCAGTGTGTTTCGGTCAGGATCCCCACTGACCGGTCAGCGGTGATACCCGCTGCTAGGGCCCTGGGCTGGGACGCAGTGGAGTGGGTGGGCCTGCGTCCCCCCTGCCACCCACTCGCAGGTGGCAGTCTCCTCCCCTCACCCCAACGCTCAGGCGTAGGAGCCGGGCATATGTACTGAACTGATTGTGTTTGCTCAGCCCTGAGCCAAAAGGGTCTGGGTGTTGCGACTCTGCGTTTGGTGCCCCGCCCGACCCTAGGGCTGGGCCCCTTTAGACTGTACTGCTGCTCAGCCCTGAACCAGAGGGCCTGAGCTCCCTGAACTTGGTGCTTTGCTCAGCCCTGAGCCAAAAGGGTCTGAGCCTTGTGACTCTGTATTGTTGCTCAGCCCCGAGGCAGAGGGCCTGAGCCCCTTTAAGTCTGTATTGTTGCTCAGCCCCGAGCCAGAGGGCCCGCGCCTTGGGATTCTGTGTTTGTCGCCCCAGGACCACCAGGGACCTGCCTGGACCAGACAGTGTGTAGTGAGTCAGTGTGGCTCCCCTCCGCCCCTCGGAGAGGCTCGAGCCCCGGTCACACACGATTACAGGGCCATTTAAGGATCTGGGGCAAAAATCTGTCTGGGGATGGGTCCAGCTTTGAGCAGGAGGTTGGACTAGATGATCTCCTGTGGTCCCTTCCAACCCTGATATTCTATGATGTACACAGTTGCATGCATATTTGAGTAGTGGATTGTATTCACTGTTAGAGCCTGGAATGTGGGCAGTTTTGCCTAATGGTCAGAGCGGGAATCATGCCTAGTGGTTGGAGCAGGCATCAGGGTGGAGAAACAGCCAAGGGTCAGAACAGGAATTAGAGGTCAAATGCAAGAACCAAAGGACAAGCCAGAGCCAGGAATTGGAGCTGGGTCACCTGAAGTCAACACAGGAGGAGAAGCTAATATAGCCCTGTCCAAATGCTTTGAGCAGCCAGCAAGTCTGCTGATCTCCTCAGCCATTTGCGTGTTTGGGCCAATCAGGCAGCTCATTTGGATCCCAGATGCACTCATTAGACTGCCTAGGGGTTAAAATAGCAGGTAAGAAGACTGGCAATGGGTCCTTAGTCTTGAAAGCACCCACTCCTCTGAGGGTGCCTTCCAGGGGCCACAGGGTCAGGCTTCTCAGGATAGGTTTCATGAAACTCCTGCAGCAGGTCTGGGGTATGAATATTTTTCACTGGTTCCCAGATGTGACATCATGCTCTGGACACCCAGAACTGTGAGCCACTGTGTTACCTACTGCCTTAACAAGAGTGAGAACTTTGCTGCTCCTTGGCCCACCAGCCTGTCTGTCTTGCCAGCAAACTCTTCAAGACTCTGCCAGTCTAAACCGTGCCTTGTAGGTAATAATCAGTGGACCCCAGTTCCCGAGTTCCCCAGGCACATCTCCATTCAGTGTCCAGTTTCTCTCACTGGACACTAACAGAAATTATTAAGTTTGCTCCCTCCAAAGAGCCAGTGTACACATCAGTCTGTTGGGTTTGCTGAAGACTCACACTTCCTGCAATATGACAGCACTGAGATGCTTGGTAGTAAAACTAAGAAAATGTTTATTAACAAAGAACAGAGATTTAAGTGATGCTAAGCAAGAATAATAGAGAAAGGTATAGTTCCAAATAAAGCAAAAATCACTTTCCAGTGACTAAAATGCAATTTTAGTAAGTTACAGTCTTTGCCAAAGCATTTTTATTACTTACATCAAGTTACTAGCATCCCTAACCCTCCAGACTAGGGGATCAGATTTTCACAGGCTCAAAGGGTGCTGTACCATATGTCCCCTCAGTGAGAGATAACTAAACGTTCTTTTTGCTCCCCTTATATTACCCAGAGTTCATTGTCTCTGCTTCAAGAGCCAGAAAGGCTTCCTGGGGTGCAGATTCCGTCCTGCAGAATGATTGTTAAATGGTCTTCTGCCAGACTTGTTTAGCTTGATGGCTTTGTTTACCTTATACATAAAGGTACTTCCATTGTCCTTTGACTGCAGTTAGGCTTGTCAGAGAGGTAAATATAAAATCCTTTGTCTAGCAATGATGTTTGGGACATATATGATATGATAACTTGGCTTACATGACACCTTTGAGATATATATTATGACAACAGTGTGTGGTGACAATGAGTGCGGCAGGCCCGATGTGGGTTACAAATGGAGGGCCTTCTGCCATCTGCCACTGAAGGGTTCCCAGGGTCACACCAGGATCATTCATCTGGACCATAATCCTCCCTGTCCACTATGTACCTGAGTTTCCCCCTAACACATTGGGAGTCAAAGATTTATCAAACCAAATACTCTTTCTGCCCTGGGATTATGATAGGCGGGGATGGTAGCAGGGATCAAGACAGAAATGAGATCTGGATACAAGGCTTCAGGAGGGAGACATGGATCATGGTGGACCATGAGGGAATCTGTAACCTGAATGCCACTAGATTGTTCCATTTCAGAATCTTAAATGGACCCAGATAATGGAGTTCTATCTTAGTTAACAGGCATGTTAATCTAAGATCCTGAATGGACAGTCAAATCTTTTCCCCTGTGGCAAGGTTGAGAGCAGCCTGGAGGCCCTCATTGCCATGGTATGTGTAAGCCTCCTTAGCAGATGTCTGGTATTCCTTCAATTCTTGGTGTATTTGGCAGAGGTGGGAAGTCAAATATGTGGCATTGTGTACCAGAGACTATGTGGGGATATCCAAGTGAAAATGAGGATGAAACCCTTTGTTGGCAGAGAAGGGGCTTTGTTGGGTGGAGTCATGTGTGGCATTATTATATGCAAATTCAGCATAGGAAAGCAGGGAAACCCAGTAGGCTTGGTGATAGTTCAAAAAGCAGTAAAGGTATTGCTCAAGCATCTGCTTGACCCATTCGGTTTGCCCATTGGTGTCCAGGTGGCATGTAGATGAGATGAGGGAACGAAGCCTCAGAAACTCCCACCAGAAACGAGAGACAAACTGAGATCCCACCAGTCTGATATGGTGCCTGTTGGCAATCCATGATAATGAAAAATATTATCAGGAAAAGGTGAGCCATTTCTGGGGCAATAGGGATGGTGTGGCCTGGGACAAAGTGTGCCATCTTTAAAGCAAGGCAGTTTCACGATGAAGTTCATAGACAAGGTAACCAATTGCTAAGATGGGACAGGCAGGGGTTGGAGAAGACTGCGTGGTTTCAAGTGCAGGCTCTTGAGGCACAGAGATGGAAGGATCTTATATACTTTTTGACAGAGGTGTACAGGCCCAGCCATCAGAAAATCCTTGACACCAAGTTCCAGGTCTTGAAGTGGCAGAAGTGACCAGTGAGTGGTGTATCATGGCATAAATACAGGACCTGAAGCCTAATCTGTCCCTCCAGGACATAAATATAGCCTTTGTGGTACAGGATGTTACCCTGTAATCGAAACTCGGTGACAGGTTGGATACTGGCAGCATCCAAGGCCTGCCAGTTCTGAGCAATGAATCAGGCAACAAGGAACAGATGGAAGACATCAGATTGCTGACTATTGTCCCATTAATAAAATTGGACACCTTAGGAACTGTGGAAGGAGTCCCTCTGCCAGCATCCGGATACTCCTCTTTATGAGACAGGGCCTTGACCTTTATTTTCTTGCCCCTGGATGATAGGTGACTATGAAACCAAACTGGGCAAAGAGAGGGATCAGCAGATCCTATGTTGGTTAAGGTGCCTGACTGTCCAGAGTATTCCTGTTCTTGTGATCTGTGAGGACCTGGACTGGGAACCTGGGCCTCTCTAGTAGATGGTGCTATTTCTCAGACTATCTTAATGGCTTACAGCTTCTTGTCCAATATATCACAGTTTCTCTCTGCCTGGGTTAGCTTATGTGAATAAAAGGTACAGGGGTGCAGTTGGCTGAGGGGGCCCACTGGCTGGGACAACACTCTACCCAGAGTGAATTTTGATGCGTTAATCTCTATTGTAAATGGTTTTGTGGAGTCTAGATGGGTCACAATGGGCACTGTGATGACTCTCTCTTTTAGTTACTAGAAGGCAGATTGGTCTTCTAAGGACCAGGTGAACCAGGCTTCCTTATGCAGAAGTGTAGTCATAGGAGTGTCTAAGCTAGAAAACCCCTGGATAAATCACCAGTAAAAACTGGTGAAGCCCAGGAATTGCTGTACCTGCTGGACAGTAAGATGTGGCTGCCACCTTGCGTGGGTCCGTGGTTCGCCCTTTGGGAGAGAAGATATACCCAAGGAATTCAATTGTATTTTGGTTAAATTTGCACTTCTCAGGCACACCATACAGATGGTTCAGCGGAGTCTCTCTAAGATGCTGTGTACATGATGATTGTGAAGGGGCTGATCTTTCAGAAAAATGAGGATATTATCAAGGTAGATAACTACGAAATGTTGCAATGTTTAGAGCATGGCTTCTACTGTGCACATGCTGTTTGTGTCATCAGAGATTACAACCATTACTTCCACAAAGTTTTCAAATGAGGAGAGGGCTACATTTCTCCAGGAGTAGGGAAGCCCAGGCCAGCCACCACCCCAGTCAGCAATCTGATGATAAGTCCTACTCAGGCTTAGTCGGTGGGGAATATTCTTGGTCACAACAGAAAAAGAAGTCAACACTGATTCAGGAATCTGCAGAATTTGCAGTGGTTTCCATTCATCTTATCTAGCAATGGAATCATGGAGACATAATGGAGACACTTGTCTTGGTAGGATCCATGCCAGCAGGGAACTGGGCCCCTTTTCTCCTGATGCATTCATTTTGGTTGGCTGCTCAAACTGTTAGGGCCTGGATGTGGGTAGTCTGTCGTAATGGTTGGAGCAGGTGTCAGGAGCAGGGAAACAGAGCCAAGGGTCAGAACTGGGATACCTGGAGCCAGGGAAGGTGGGAGGGGAGCAGGTCAGAGTTAGAAGCAGGAGCGAGGCTGGGACAGGACTGGAACAAGGCAGGGAAGAAGCTAATGCAGGCGAATGCTTTAAGGAGCTAGCACCCTGATACTGCTGCTGGTTTTACGCACTGGTCTGCTAATCCCCTCAGCCAGTGGAGCTGTCTGGCCAATCAGGTGGCACACTTGGGACCCAAACGCACTTGTTAAACTGCCTGGGAGTTAAGCTAACAGGTAAGCAGGCTAGCTATGACATTCATGCTTGTGTACACTTTCCATACTCACGCTCAAGAGTCCCTGGTGTGGTGGACACAGGTATTACACTGTCTACACGTATCTACATGCATCCACACTGCCACTTTAGGTACATGATGTTAGCACTGCTATTTTGGGCAGTACCCCAAGGTTCTGTGCATCACAGTGAAACACACTAGGAACTGTTTTGTTATGTTTGTTGGTACTATCCCTAGCCTTCACACCTTTGCTGATGGCTGTTCCTGGTCACGTCACCCCCTCACTGTTATTTCCTGCAAAACTGGGTGGAAGACATGGAGCAATTAGATGATGAGCTGGTTCTGCTCCTGCTCCTTATTGCAGGACGAATAGTTATGCAGTGGAGTAGGCAATCGGTGAGATGCTGGATGGAATTTGGGCAGCACTGTCTGACTCATCAAAGACGCCTGACCTTGAGGGTCAATGACAATTAATTCAGCCCACACTCTATAGATATGGTGAATGCTGGTATTGTCACAGTATGCCCTTTGATTGACCATCACTTTTGGTGCAACAGAACCAGCATGGTGTGGTGGGATAACATCATTTTTGGAAAGCTAAGATGATTAGTAGTGGCTTCAGAAGTTTTCAATAAGGAAACATGGAGCTTGTACCAAACCCTACAGTGCCACAAGGAAGCCATACCAGTTCAGAAGCAGATTGCTATTGCCTAGTGGAAGCTGGCTACACCAGACATGGTGATAGTGATTGTTCCAGGACTCCTCCTGGATTGGCATTGTCATTCAGAGTGACTGGGGGACCATTGGAACAGGATCTACAGACTCAGAAGCACTCTGGGTGGCAGCCAAAGGAGAAGGAGGAGGAGGCAGCCAGGGACACCACTTGGAGTCTGAAGCACCAGGGCAAAATTTATCAAACATTTCCCGACATTTTAACAAATAGTATCAGTTTTGCAAGCTTTCTAAAACAGCAATTCTGCTACCTATGAAGAAATGACAAAACTAGAAAGTACTGTAATAATTACTTTAAATGCATTGACTGATAAACTGTTAATCAAGGGAAATTTTCCTCGATTTCATTTCACTACACTTCTTGGTTGATTTTCTGAGTATCCAGGCAGTTGACTATCTCTGTTTCACAAGCAAGAAAGATCACAAAATCAAATCAGTCATCACCCCTGGTAGATCTCAGCATCATTTTGACCAGTTTCGTCTTGCTAAAGATTCATTCTCCTTTGGTAGAAGTTACAAGGATTGTCTTTGTCATTTGAAATGCAGCCCACCAGTTTGGGAGTCCCTTTTTGACCCCAGATGAATGTCTGATTAGTTTATCAAACCTAATATATAATCTTCTTTCAAAATTCTTCTTGACATCAGCTTTGAACAAAGTCCGTTCCATTAAAAAACTGTTCCGGTTGCATTTTGCAAAAACAAAATGTTTGAGTGAAGCTTTCACATGTTGTTGTGTCAAGATCTTTCAGGCATGTGATAACTGAAATAATATTTTCTTTCATTTCCTTATAAGCCAGATCCATCTCCTGCACCATAACTGCGAGTACTTTCCAGACTTTGTATTCATAGAACTCTTCAAAAGATGGCTGTCTTGGAGTGTATTGATAGGGTCTTGAAACCAAGCAGGGATCTGTCTTTCTGTAGGCCTCATTTCGTATTCTTGCACTGGGTCATATTTCTTAGAGCCATCATCTTGCAAAAAATCATTTTTTCCCCCAAATAACTCTGCTGCCTTAACTTGGTAAGCAATATCTGCATCAGAAGTCTGGTTAGACAGTATAATGTGGCATACATCAGTTAAGAAGCTGCAGCAATGTCCAAGTCCTCAGCTTGGGTGCACATGACACCTAAACTCTGGGATCTCTACTGACTGCACCTTGGTCTCTGGGTGAAGTTTAAGATATTGATCATGACCTGTAAGACCCATAATAGCTTGAGACTGACCTACTTGATGGATCACCTCTCTTCCTGTGCCATACTTCTCCAGCTGCAGCCAGCAGGGGCACTCAAATTAGGGTGCCCAGACGTCCCAATAAAATTGGGACTATCCCGATATTTAGGTCTTTGTCCCGATATTTATTGTATGGCTAAATGGAAGCAGAACTGTTCTTAATATGCCCTCATTATGAAAGGGTCACCCTAACTGTAACCTGACACACTAAACAGGGGTAGTTGGTATCAAATCCAAGTGAACGTCAGAGTGGGTTGTGACAGATTCTGTATCTATCTGGCAGTGTAGATTCTGTTTTAAGGATGTTAGATGCTATTTGAGGGCAGTAAATATCAATAAGAGAGAGGAGTTATTTAAGGTGGTATAACAGGAGTAATGGGATCAAATTAATACAAAGGAAAACTTAACTGAATCTCAGGATAAACTTCCTGACAATGAGATGCATTAGGCTGTGGAAATGTCTCCCCAGCACTTAGAACATTTAGAAGTGGTGTGGTAGAGTGGTAGTTGAATGGGTATTGATGTTTCCTATTCCCCCTATGGGTCTGCTTGGTTCCTCTTTTTATCTGATAGAGAAAAATAAGGTGCCTACAGTGGGAGCTACATGAAAGGTCTGGGCTATCTTAGCTAAGAGGTACCAATTTCATCCTTACCTCCATGCAAAAGACATACCTGGGGTAACCCAGATTTACAGATTGGCAGAAAAAAACTATAATTGGGAAGAACTGACTGAGCAAGGGCATCATATGGATTTCTCAACTACTCAAGAGTGAGTCTCTTTTTTAACTTTAAAGCAATGATATGACCTGCCACTCTCAGCAGAGTGGCAGTACTTAACTAAAATACTTGCTAACATATCAGTTTGATCCAGATGCCCAGGAACTGCCAGAGGGTCCAGCATTACTGGGAACCTTGAAAATGCTTCATAAATGCCCCAGGCCCATGTCAACTATGTATACTTCACCAATGATGAAGAATTCTATTGGTCTGGAGTTTGTTGTGAAGAGGAGTTATCACAACTCTTAAAGGAACACCAATGGAAGAGCCTATTTCAGAATGTTAAATACGCTTCTGTGGATCTCAGGCTATGCCTGATACATCAAAAGATTCTATTCCAGGCCAGGAGCCACTATAGCCCCTGACTGTGGGAACCAGAGATCCCAGGGACCAGACTGAAGACCAGTCAATCAGTGGGAGTCAGAGTTCCAGGGAGCTACGTGCACCAGGGAACCCAGAAACCCTGACGATATATGGACTACAGCTTCAGAAAACATGGTAAGAAGTGGCCCAGGGAGGCAGAGTAAGTGGTATCTCCCACCCAGGTAAGGACAGTGTGTTGCAGTAGGATCCCTGCTGACTGGGTGGTGAACACACTCACTGCTGACAGGGTCCTGGGCTGGGACCTGGTGGAGTTGGGTGGGCCCGGGTCCCCCTACCCTGGCCACCACCACCCCTTTGGTGGCGGCCTCCAGACCTGACCATTAGGCCACGCAGCCCTGTACCTGAGAACAGCCACATTGATTCTGGCCATTAGGTCATACAGCGCTGAACCCCAGGGCAGCCATATTGACTTTGGTCATTAGGCTGTGCTGCCCAGAACCCAAGGGTGGCTATGTTGACTCTGGCCATTAGACCACACAGCCCTGAATCCAAGGGGAGACATATTGACTCTGGACTTCGAGATGCACTATCTTGAGTTCAAAGACAGTCTGGTAGACAGCAACCGTGGTGCCTTCACAACACTGATACACCCCCAACAGGGGGATGGGGTGCGCATACACCATGATAAACTGTCCAACAGCCAGGCAGCTGTGGAAAGAATTGGATACAAAAGTGTCAGCAATCAAACCTCGACTAAAAATTATATCCTAGGTTATGTACCTGCTACACTGGGTTTAACTCCACCACAAAGACTTTGGTTCTTGAGGGCCACAATAATTAGCAGGCACATAATTTTATAAAAATGGAGGAATAGGCTTAGGCCTGAAATTCAACAGTGATATTCAGACCTGTACGAGTTAGCAGCAAAAGAAAGTATAGCTTACTAACACAGAGAACAATTATATGAATTCAAAGAAATTTGGACCCTATTTCTTGATACATTTGGATAAAGAATGCTGAGCTTGCCCAATAATGCCAGACTTCCATTCCACTTGACCTCTCTGCTTTTTCCCTTCCTCTTCCCATGCCATCTCCTCTTTGCTTTTTTTGCCCATTTGTGTATGCCTTTTTATTCTATTATTATTACTCCAGCCTAACATGTTTTGTCTGTGTAATACCACTGGATTTTGTGTTGTCTGGTCTTCCAGCTTTGACAAGTTGTAAAGTTGCATAATTGCATAATTTTATTGGCTATTCTGTGAAATGTGAGCTATTTGGTGACATATACAAGCTATAAGTCATTTTCCTTTTTGTAGTTTTGTTTGTTTCTTTTTTAAAATTAATAAAAAATTAATCACAATAGAAAAGGAGGACTGTATAAAGCACTGGAGAGTGTAGTGAGGAGAACCGGCTGCAGGTGGGAGCTGCGGTAGGCCGATGAGATGTGACCGTCTAGATCTTTTAATCTAATTTACACAATTCCATAATCAGTCCTTTTTTCTGCATAGATTTCATGCTTCCTTCGCTAGCATCACTTTATTCTGTTTGCCAATAGAGACACACCCTCCTCTTCTTTCCTCTGTTAGCTCATATGTTACCAATGTTGCACCAGCTGCAGTGAACCTCTTTATTATGTATGTCAGCACTGTCCTGGCTGGGGTCAATAATGGTTTGTGTACTCCATGGCTATACACATTTTTCTCATTCATGTTAATGAGACCTGCATAGCCAGATGTGTCAAGGTTCTAAAAGTGTAAAAGTGATGACATAATCATGGTACAGTCTATGGGAATATTACAGGGGGATTAGGATATTATCAACAAATCAGGTTCTAAGTATTGTTGTGTTGGACTAGGAGTGTTTCCAATTAATTTGTAATTAAATAAAGGAAGCAATTTAGTGAGTTTGGAGAGGTATTCCAGCAAAAGGTTTATCTCATCAGTCTCAACCTCACATTCCTCCCGAACAGGATCATTGTTTAGATCTTGGACATGTTACATGATCCGACCTATAGGAGTAATTTAATAAGATGTCAATATTTTCCTTCTATTAACCCACAGTGTCATGTTGAATGGAGAAAGCTGCCTCTGCCTTCCCTCAAGGCCCCCGTCAGCCCATATCCGCAGCCTCTTTGACTGGCTGGACAGGTGTTACCACTAAGCAGCCTGAGGCTTTCACACACAGTCAAACCAGACATTTTCTGAAGTATACACAGAAGAGCATTGACGTATGGTAGAATGGAGATGAAGCAAGGGAGAGAAGAGATAGCTAGGGGGCGACAGACTGGGACAGAGTGAAGTCCCATGCTGCTTTGGAAATGGAAAAAGCGGAGTCAAACTAAAAATAAATTCCAGCCTACGACAATCAGCTTTGCTCAAATGTTATTTTTAATGTTCTTTTTCAGACAGATCCAGAAGCTTAAGGTGGTTTGAGAGGGTCTGTAAGTAGACAAGTGATTCAAGAATACGTTTGCTGTATGAAAATTATGCACAAGCAAGAGTTAGAATATGTCATGTGCATGCACAGGTTTCAGGGCAACAACAGGGTATATGCACAAAAACACACATGCATAAATGGAGTCTGGCCCTGACAGTTATGTGATTTTTTTTTCTTTTTCACAGTATTTATTCTATCACTGTTTTTAAGAGGACATAGGAAAGGTTGGGGACAAGGAGAATATGATGGCAGGAGGTGACGAGAAAGAGCAGAAGGAGGATTAAGAGAGGATTAAAAGAGGGAGAAGAAAGGAGTCAAGGGAGTGAGGTGGCAGCAGATTGTAAAGAGCTGGAGCAGGGAGAGAACTGAAAAATAAAGATGGAGGGGATTAGGAAGTGAAGGAGAGAGGGAATGAAGTAGGCAGGGACTAGACTGCCACAGAGTGGGGAGGGGAAATAGCATGTTTTAATTGAGTTTTGAAAGATTGTCTGAAAACAGCTGATAGGGATAGCTCAGTGGTTTGAGCATTGGCCTGCTTAAACCCAGGGTTGTGAGCTCAATCCTTGAGGTGACAATTTAGGGGGGGAATCTGTCTGTGGATTGGGTCTTGCTTTGAGCAGAGGGTTGGACTAAATGACCTCCTAAGGTCCCTGCTATTCTATGAAATCATTTCCAAAAGATTCCTTAAAGAATTAACAAGCAGTCCAATGTTAAACAATAAACTGGATGATTCATGCAGAATTGTTGCATGGCAAGCAAGAGAAATACAAGCAATATACTTATTTCTAAACACCTAAATCTGATCACATACTTCCCTGTTTCAAGAAAGAGGGAAATGGCTGGTGATTGGAATTATCTGGCTGGTATGGCAGCATACTTAGAAGACTACAATATATAGACTAAATCCATATTGTTACTAGAATGAAGTACATTCCTAATAGTTTGCTCCATCCATGGCCTCCTGTCACACTTTCCCCACTCACCTTCCCCTCCCTCGCTCCTGCCCCTTCCATGACACTCACCATCACTCCCTTTCCCTTCTACCATTACTGCTGTTTCCATACCCTCACTCTCATTGTAACACTCACCCTCACTCACTTTTCCCTCCTCATTACTTAGGGCCCTACCAAATTTGTGGCCATGAAAAACACATCACAGATCGCAAAATCTGGTCTTCCCCCATGAAATCTGGTCTTTTGTGTGGTTTTACCCTATACTATACAGATTTCACAGGGGAGATCAGCGTTTTGCAAATTGGGGGGCCTGACCCAAAAAGGAGTTGCAGGGTGGTCACAAGGTTATTTTGGGGGGTGTCACAGTATTGCCATCCTTATTTTTGCACTGCCTTCAGAGGTGGACGGTCCAAGAGTGGCAGCTGTGGGCCAGGTGCTCAGCTCTGAAGGCAGCACCCCACCAGCAGCAGTGCAGAAGGGTGGCAATACCATGCCATGCCACCCTTACTTCTGCTCTGCTGCCTTCAGAGCTGGGTGGCAGGAGAGTAGCAGCTGCTGACTGAGGGCCAGCTCTGCAGGCAGCTGCTGACTGAGGGCCAGCTCTGCAGGCAGCAGCGCAGAAGTAAGGATGGCAATACCATAACATGCCATCCTTCCTTCTGAGCAGCTGCTGGCAGCGGCCCTGCCTTCAGAGCTGGGCAACTGGAAAGCAGCAGCTGCTGGCTGGGAGCCCAGCTCTGAAGGCAGAGCTGCCGCCAGCAGCAACACAGAAGTAAGGGTAGCAGTACTGCAACCCCCCACAACTCCTTTTTGGGTCAGGACCCCTACAAATGCAACACCATGAAATTTCAGATTTAAATAGCTGAAATCATGAAATTTATGATTTTTTAATCCTATGACCATGAAATTGACCAAAATGAACTGTGAATTTGGTAGGGCCATACTCATCACCATGCTTCCATCAGCACTCAGTGTCTAATCAGTATTGGTAGCAGAGATAATTTGGGGAATTTGTCTGTACAGTTTATGAATTCTGTGTGAGATCATGAACCTTCTGTGTTTATCATTACCACATTGCAAACTCTATTCTGAATATGCAGCCCTTTGCGTTCTCTGTAGTCCTATCACCTCCATGTTGGACTGGAATTCCACAGGTGACTGGCAATGTCCTGACAACAGATCTATTCAAGAGGGAAGCACCTTAGACAAAAGGCTGACTCCTACCTGGGATAAATGATTTATCAGGGGAGAGGTTACCTGGCAATGAAGTTACCTAATAGGACTCTGTGGTCACCTGCTGAGGCTGATGGATTCACCTGACTGGGGAGACTGAAAGCTGATAAAGGGCAGAGGCTGCTCTATTTGGTCTGTCTCTGCCATTTTTCACCAGTTTAAGATGAGGGAAACTGCTGCAGCACCCAGATGGGATGAGGGAAGCCTGCTTGCCTGCCTACCTACCTATCTGAACACAGATGGTCCCCCAAGGATTCCCCAGAGAAGGGTGAGTTGGAGAAGGAAAATGTTCATAGGGTTTATAATTTTTGTATAGATCTGTGTAATTGTTATCCTGATTAAGAAAAAGCTGTGTTCAAGCTCTGTGCACAGCCTGTGTTACAAGCTATATGTGCTCCCAACAGAGTGAAACTGTAACCCAGAAGGCTCACCCTTTCAGTGGGATTCTGGGAGACGGTGTGCTTAAGTTACAAAGGGAGCTGAGGATTCAGTGCTGGTTCCAGGGGCTAGGGTCTGTGGTTGCAGCTTTCAGGAGAGGATGTTAGACAGAGGGTCTGCATTCAGAGAATGAGTTTATAGACCTCAAAACTGGGACAGTGCCTGGGGTCTGTGAAGACTCTGGAGGATGCAGAGGCTGGGATTCCCCGACAACAATCAGGTGGGCGTCCAGCAGGGGGAGCATGACCAGATGTGTGGCAGAGGGATAGTGCCTTCAGGGGTACTAGAGAGGGAGCACTAAGAAGCAATCATAGAATCATAGAATTCTTATACCTTTAAAACAGCACAGTGTACAGTAACTCCGCATTTAACGTTGTCCCACTTAACGTTGTTTCAATGTTACCTCGCTGCTCAATTAGAGAACATGCTCATTTAAAGTTGTGCAATGCTCCCTTATAACGTTGTTTGGCAGCCTGCTTGTAAAATTCTGTGGAAGAGCAGCAACTTTGCAAGGGAGCATTGCACAAGTTCCTCTTCTGTGCCTCCTCCCCCTCCCTCCCAGCGCTTCCCCCACCGCCAAATAGCTGTTTGGTGGTGCTTAGGACTTTCTGGGAGGGAGGAGGAGGAGCAGGGAAGCGCCGCATCTCCACTCCTCCCTCTCCCTCCCAGAAAGTCCTAAGCGCCGCCAAACAGCTGTTTGGCGATGCTTAGGCCTTTGGGGGGGAAAGGGATGTGGCGTGCTCCAGAGAGGAGGTGGAGTGGGAGTGGGAAGAGATGGGCCTGAAGTGGAGAGGGAACAGGAAGATGCGGGCCTGGAACATTCCCGGCAAAGTCCAAGCCTGTTCTTCTCCAGGGAAGCTGTTGCTGCTGCCAGAGGCGGCTGCAGGCACCAGCGCTCCAAGTGCATGCCTGGGGCGGCAAGCTCCGGGGGCGCCTTGCAGGTCCCTGCGAGGGTGGCAGTCAGACCGCCTTCGGCGGCTTGCCTGCGGGAGGTCCCCAGTCCCGCGGATTCTGCGGCAATTCGGCAGAGGGGATGCCAAAGCCATGGGACTGGCGGACTTCCTGCAGGCAAGCCGCCGAATCCACGGGACCGGGGACCTCCCGCAGGCGCGCTGCTGAAGGCTGCCTGACTGCCATGCTTGGGGTGGCAAAAAAGCTAGAGCCTCCCTTGGCTGCTGCAAAGGTGCTTCCTGGCATTCTTGCCTGCAGCGGGCTGTGCCTCTGTGGGGTAAGCCAGGGGCACTTCCCAAGCACAGTACAGTACTGTACAGTATATAATGCCTTTTGTCTGCCCCCAAAAACTTTCCTTGGAACCTAACCCCCCGCATTTACATTAAATCTTATGGGAAAACTGGATTAGTTTAACATCGTTTCACTTACAGTTGCATTTTTCAGGAACATAACTACAATGTTAAGTGAGGAGTTACTGTATAGATCTACTAATGCTGGCCATCCTGCATCAGTAATGCTGTAGAGGGCAGGGCCATCTTAGATCATGGGATTTTCATCAAATTTTCCCAAAAAACTTTCCCTCTGGGCTAGCTCCAAGTAACTTTCAGCCTCAAAGGATAATTTTTTCAGAAAGTTACGAGCATATGAAAACAGGGCATACAATTAATCTTATGCTTAGCCCCAATATGCTAAGCATATTAAGCATATGAAAAGAGGGCTTATAATGACATAACCTTCCTACTGGTGGAACTGGTAGCCCTGCCTTTTATTAAGGTTGCCCAACGCTTCCCATAATAAGACACTGTTCAGTTGCTTATAATTTTGCCAAAACAATGATTTTCAACTGAAAATTTCCATACCAGGTGTCTGCTTCTGGCTCCATCTGAATTTTTTTTGAAAGTTTCAGCTAACATGGTTCAGCTGTTTTTTAAGATCAAGATTAGGGGAAAGTATGCTTTATCTTTTTTTTTTTTTAACTTCTGGTGACCTTTTCTTTGAGAAGTTCTAATGCCCCCTTGCTTTGGAGAAGAGAATTGAAATTTGGAAGGGAGGTAGACTTTGTGCCAGGGATATGCCTTTTGCTGTCCTGGGTGAGTTTTCATCAAAGTTGGCCAAGTTGTATGCCTTTCAAACCTCTCAGTTTGCATATGCTCAGGAGAGATGTTGGAGTTTCAGAGTTATCTTCACCAAAGATTCTGTGTGCACTGAACATGCTTCAGCCCAAGGCTCCAGGACCCAAGCGGGACTTTGCTTGATGCTCTGGTCTGCTATTGGCTAGGCTTCCACTGCAACTGCAAGCAGTCCCCCTGACTGTCTCTCCTGTGCTCTCAGTGATTCTCAACCGGCCTCCAGGAAACACAGAGGAGAAGAGGGATAAGAATCAAAATGGGGGAGGGCAGTGGGAGTAGATTGGTGTGGAGACTGGGGGTGGGAGTTGAAGGGGGAGAGAAACCAAGATTGGAAGTTGGGGAAGAGAAGACAGGGACTGGCTGGGCAGGGTGACTGGGACTGAGAGCCAGATGGGAAAAGGGGGACAGATATGGGGACTAGGAACCAGAGGTGGTGAAGAAAGACTGAGATTGGATGAGGAGATGAAGGGAGACTGGGACTGGCTACCAATGGTGGGGGGAAGAATGAGGAGGAGGACAAGAGGAGACAGATCTGATCAAGAGCTGGGGTGTGGAGGGAGAACTGGGACTAGCTAAGCAGAGTCTGGGACAAGAGCAGGGGAAAGGGTTTGGAGACTGAGGTTGGATGAGGAGTCCAGGAAGGGAGACTGGAAGACAGAATGGGGAGCATGGGGCTTGTGGAGATGAACAGATTGGATAAAGAGTAAGGAGGATGCAGGGGGACTGGGAGGCTATTACTGGCTTGGCAAGGAGACTGGGAGTTGGGCACTGGGACAAGCAGCCAGGCATAGGGATTAGACAGTAATGTGACAAGAACAAATTGAAGGGTGTGTGGCAGATGGGGTCAAGCTTACAGGTTGGGGTGGAACAGGCAGAATGCTCTGAAACCACTAGAGTACACTCCCCTCCAGAATGTGCAATAGAACCCACAATTCCTAAGTCTCATCATTCCTCTGTTCTCAGCAATTGTCTGTGAAATCCACAGTATGTTTCATCCCCTTCTAGTGTTGGTCCACAGAGAGGATGGCAGCCAGTTACTGCTATGGGTTACTCCGTTAGGTAAAGTGACAGAGGTTTGTGTAATGGTTCAGCAGGAAGATTGGAAGCTTTAGATCCATGTGGGTGTCAATATGATGACATATGGTAGATTTTCTGTTTAGGTTGTTTGTTTTTTTTTAAATCTAGGAAATTACACACCAAAAAAGTACATTCAAGGAAAAAACAAGGTTGCAAAGCTGATCTCTCAAAAGTTAAATTGTGCCAGAATTAAGGGACAGAGGCAGAGATAATGCTGCTATGAGAAATTTAACTCTGACTTTTTCTAATGTTGATGTGATGTTGCATTAATGAATGTTTTTGCAAGTAATATGGGATTCAGGAGTGAATTTGATTTTTCAGGCCCTGAGCCAGACCATACAGCCTGAGTGGGAATGGTTGCAACAAGGAGAGACTGCCTTGAGCACCCCATCCCACCCTCATGTAACTTCACGAAGAGTGGAGCGGTCATCTATTTCCAGAGGTACCTCTGTCACAGCTATGGTAAAGCTCTCCCAGCTGGACAATTACCAGGTTGCTGTGTTTGGTTCCCAATGTGCTAGACCTCTGTGCTCTTAAGCTTCCCTTGGTCTGGGTAGGCTCCAGCACTGTCTCTTTTCATGGCCTCTCTGGCACACTTCTTAGGCCCAGGTTCTGCCTGTTACCCCTCCACAGAAGTGGGACTTTGCAGTCCCACTCCCAGAGGCCCCCAGGACCAGTGCTAACCCTCCCAAGACACCCCAGTAGTGCCAATCTTATGGACACTCTGAATTTACAGTTCATCTCCTTGAAGACACAACAGAGGAAGCACAAAATATGCAGGCTCTGCAAAGGTAGGGTGACCAGGCAGCAAGTGTGAAAAATTGGGGTGGGGGGTAATAGGAGCCTATATTAGGAAAAAGACCCAAAAAATCAGGACTGTCCCTATAAAATCGGGACATCTGGTCACCCTATGCAAAGGGTTCAAAAAAAATCAATCATTCTTTATTTTAAATAGCACAAGAAATACACAGATCTAGACAAAACACATGAACACATTTCCCTGCTTCAGTTTCCTCATCACACTTGAGTATTCTTTGGGCTTAAGTCACAGTCTTAAGGCCTCCAGGATCCCCACCCCCACCCCAGCTTCTCAGTCTGAGAAGGCTTCTCCTCCATCACATAGACTCTCCCCTTCTCCTTTGCAGCTAGCTTCTTTCTTCTTCAGCTCAGTTGATCTTGCAGTCAGAAAGAATCCCTATGCTACAAAAGCATGCCCCTCTGTTCCTCTCTTCTACCTAAGCTTTTTCTGTCTCTGTGTCCTTTTGAGTTTCCCTTCAAGTATCTCATACTCTATGGATTTTTAAGGGCCAGTACTAACATCTGACCTCTTTTCTCTCCTCTTTGGGGATTCTCCACTTTCCAAAACCCAGCTTCCTGAAGAGAAGTTGGAGAACACTGGTTTCACCTATGATGTGGCCATCCCATTCTACCAAGGTGCTCCTATTTGGAATCCAGGTTTAACAAACCTCCAGTGCCCCTGATCAGAGAGATATGTGACACACTCCTTTCAGCAGATGGTGGATTCCATCTCTAATGCTTATAATTTATAGATCTTAAGCCAGAAGGGGCAATTGTGACCATCTAGTCTGCCCTCCTGCACAATGCAGTCTGAAGACTTCCCTGAATAAGCTACTGTCAGAACTAGTCTCTCTATTTTAGAAAAACCATCTAATCTTTATTTTAAAATTGCCGGTGATGGAGAATCAATCATAACCCTTGTTCCTTTGTTCCAATGGTTAATTAATCTCACTGTTAAAAATGTGTGGCTTATTTCCATTCTGAATTTCTCTAGCTTCAACTTCCAGCCACTGGATTGTTTTACTTTTGTTTCCTAGATTGAAGAGCCTAAATTCTAAGAATCCCTCACCTGAAATGATCTGAGTGAGCAAATATTTAATTGACCTGATGGTATAACACTACAATAGAGTGTGCATCAAGAAGCAACCATATGCAATACTCCACTTAGCTAGGTGTCTGCAGAGAGCATAAGAAAATGTTGAGGGGACAAATTTCAATTAAATTCCATGGGGTTATTATAATAGAGAGAAATGATCATTTTTAGAATGTTGAGAATTCCTCAGTCCTTGTAGTTTTATAAGCAAAATGGTCACTTGTAAATAGATCTCTCTCATTTTCATCAAGGCAGATTAATTAAGTAGTACAGAGCGTGTGCGGTCAGTCACACTAGATAAAAAAAAATCTGTCGGACCTTCGCCCTAATGTGAATTTCCTGACATGACAGATGGGATTGAGTGTCTGTTTATGCCGAGAGGAGTTTGCTAACATTTTTCCTCTAATTACTAATTATACCAGTGAAAGGAGCTTTACGGCCAGAGTCCTGGAAATGTGAAACTTGATCATCAGAGATTTGTAGCAAAGATGGGAGATTGATGTGTGACATCAAACAGCTGACAAGGAGGCTAGGGCAGCCAGATGAACAGCAGCTGCTCAGAAGGGATCTGGAAGGGTTTCAGGAGGGTAGAGAAGGGGACGGGGCAGCTGCGCAGAAGGTTTGCGGAGTTCATGGGGGGAGCAGCATGGAGGGGTTAGAGCCATTTTAACGGTTTTGCTTTCACCCCCTCCCCTCAGTCATTTCAGATATGAATGTGTCTAATCTCTCTGGGTTTGAGACTGTGTGAGAGTTCATCTACCAACAGGTGGCAAGGCATGGCAGTGGGCTGATGGCAGCTGCTGCTGGGGGGAGTGGGGGAGGAGTCATCAACTACATGAGAGGCAATACACAGCATTGGGAACAATGGATCAAAGAAAAGGAGGCAGCAGGGTAGGTTGATCAACTCCTACAGTCCTCAGGCTTCCCTGACCCAAATCTGATCCTCAGGCTTAACTCTCCACATTCCAGACAAACCAACCCACATCCTAGAGGCTCTCATTCTTCCATATCCTGATCCTAGATGACTTAGGTTTTCACTTTTCTACATCCTGATACTAGAAATCTCAGCCTTTTACCCTACCCCAATCGCAAACATCTCAGGCTTTTATCATCCCCCTGTCCTGATCCCAGAAGTCTGAGGCTTTCACATGTTTCTTCCCTCCCCCACCCCCTGACTCCAGTATCAGAGGCCTTGGCCTTTCACTTCTCATGAATCTGATCCCAGAGCCCTCAGGCACCCTCTCATCCTAACTTGGATCATGGAGGCACATGCTTTCACCTTCCCACATCTTCCTGGATTTCAGAAGCCTCAGACGTTGCAACTATAATGTGAGCCTGGACATCTCAAGGTTTCATCTCTCCATTTAAAGTTCCATATTCTGCTTACCCTATCTCAGCAAAATACAAGAGGAAGTCATTTCCAGGTACTGTGGCCTGGAGAAATGCCTAAAAAAATAAACTGATAGCTCAATCTTCTCTTATCACTCCAACCACACCACAACACACAGCAACCATGATCCATTTTATTGAAACTAATCTCCTATGTGATCAGTAACTCCCTCTGTTCTGAAAATCACAGCGCTCTCACTTTTCTGTATCCTTCTTGACATACAGGCAGCCTTTGACAGCATTGACTGCATCAACTTCCTTGAGCACCTCAAATATTACACTGTTGGGATTTGGCTGTAGGGTGACCAGATGTCCCGATTTTATAGGGACAGTCCCAATTTTTGGGTCTTTTTCTTATATAGGCTCCTATTACCCCCCACCCCCTGTCCCGATTTTTCACACTTGCTGTCTGGTCACCCTATTTGGCTGCCACCTCACCTAGTTTAACTCCTGTCTCTGAACGCTCCTCTTGCCTTCCGCAGTGATTATACCTTGGACTCCAGACTACTCCTTTACATAGCAAGCCTCTGAGTGCGACCTCCCTTATAAATTAAAAACACTTTTTAATATATTTAACACCATTATAAATGCTGGAGGCAAAGAGGGATTTGGGGTGGAGGTTGACAGCTCACGACCCCCCATGTAATAACCTCGCAACCCCCTGAGGGGTCCCGACCCCCAGTTTGAGAACCCCTGGCCTACTGTATCTCCTCCCACTTAGACACAACATTTCACCATTTAACTATCAGGCTTTGTAGCCCATTGTTTTCTGCAGGGCCGGCCTTAGGCCGATTTGCCCGATTCCCCCGAATTGGGCCCCGCGCCTGAAGGGGCCCCCACGCACCGGCAGCGTCTCTCCCGGAAGCAAACTCTGCGTCTCCCGGAAGCAGCAGCTGTTGCTAGGCAACGAGAGACGCTGAGAGACGCTGGCCGGCAGAGGCAGCCCTGGCTGCACTTGCAGGACAGGTCGGGGGGCGGGGGGAGAGAAGGCACATGTGCCTTCCTTCCTCTCCCCCTCCCCCTCCCCCACCCCCAGCACTCACCTGGAGGAGACGCCAAGGGAGCTTCTGGTCTGTGGCAGACAGGAATCTCTGCAGTGGACCTCACTAACCTGAGCAGTTGGGGCTTCCAACGGTGAGTGTTTGACCCTGTGATTCCCCCAGGGTTTGTAATATTGGGTTGTTTTCGTGGTGTTGGTGTCTGAGGGTGAGTTTGTGACTGCCTGTGTCTGTTTTAAAACTAAAGTCTTGGGATCCTGTAACCCAGGGGAAAAGCCCCGAGCCGGTACTTAGTGCTGTGAACTCCAGGTGAGAGAGAGGGAGGTTTGGAGGGGGAAATCAAATACATCAAGAGGGGAGAATGCGAAAGGTCTGCAACAGGGCAGGCTGAGACTTTTATCTCCCCCCCCCCCGCAAGAGGGGAAACTGAGGCACTGAGTGATCAAATTCCCCTCTCCAAATTATTTGCAAAGGAGGAGGACAGGGGCTCCTATCCAAAACTGTTCCCTTCCCATCAACTCTGCTTTCCCTGCTGCAAGACCGCTGTAGGGGCTGAATATTTCCATTAAACCATGGCTCCTTCATTTGCCCTGCAACAATGAAATAGACCGGCTTGGGGGGGAATAGCCCCCCCCCAAAGCTTTGTGGATATTAAGGTTTGGGGGGGTATGATAATATTCTAGATCAATCAAATGCCCAGCTCAGCTTTCTAGCCATCCAGCAGCTTTAGGGCAGGGAAGGTAGGTGCTCTTGGTGCAGAGTGGTCACAAAACAGGGGTGAATTTAGCGGGGGGTTGAGGGGTCCGCTTGAAATCCCACCCGATGCAGCCACACAGAATCATTGGCAGCGCTGGGAGAGGCCAGAGTGGAAGCAGGTGGCCTGGGGGTGGGGGACATTTGCCCTCAGTCCTGGGCTCTGGGATGGACTAGGCTGGGTGGTGGGTTCAGTCTAGTCTTCCAGCCTGTTGCTCTCACTGGGGTTTGTGGTTTTCATCTGGCTCCACTGAAAAGACCAAACAAGCCCAGTAGAAAAGGGGAGTGAGAGAGGCAGGAAGGAGTTTGTAAGGGGTTTAAGTGACCCATCAGCGAAAGAGTAAAACCAGAGTTTGACTGGGTTTCCCCCCAGTCACCACTCCTGCAAACACTGGGCAAGGGGCAGCTCCATCCCCCACTGAGGCTATGGTGAGGGCAACAGGGGAGGAAGGAAGCCACATGGCAGTCCCTTCCCCCCAACACCACCCTCCAGCCCCCAAACTCTGTCCCAAAGCCTACACCCACCCCTCCGCACTCCCTCCCAGAGCCTGCACCCCTCCACCCTTCCTGCACCCCACCCCATGCCCCAGCCCGGTGTCACGAAGTGTGGGGGAGTTAGGCCCTGCACCCCCAAACTCCCTGCCGATTCACCAGGACTCTCAGCCAGCCAGTAAAGCAGAAGGTTTATTTAGACGACAGGAACACAGTCCAACACAGGTCTTGCAGGCACAGATAACCGGATCCCCCCGGTTAGGTCCATTTTGGGGCCTTACAGCCCCCCCCCTCGGGGATCAGAGCCCTTTCTCCCTGCTTCCCCTCTATCCCCAGCCAACTCCCGTCTGCCTAACCCCCTCCAACCCCTCCTCTCTCCTCCGCTTCTTTCCCGGGCCAGGAGGTCACCTGACTCCTTTGTCTCCAGCACCTTTAGATGCACCTTTGCAGGGAGGGGCCCGGCCATCTGTTGCTAACAGAACCTCAGGCATTTGGTTGCATGGCCTTTTGCTGCTAGAAACTTAGGATCTGTACCCAACCCCCAGTAAGACCAGTCCCACTTCGTCACACCCGGAGCCTGCACCCAGCACCCAAACTCTGTCCCACTCAGCTCTGGGCAAAGCTCCTTGGTCTGGCTCCCAGCCCCTCTCCAAGATTTGCAGCTGTCTGGAGGTGCTGCCTTCCACACCTTCCTCATTCACACCTCATTCAGTCAATGGGGCAATTGATTACAAAGTGGAGGGAAGATCTTATTCTACTTCTAGCAAAAAGACATTTTTCTTTTACCTTTATGCTACCTTAGGGGCCTGCTATAACATATTACTAAGGTTCAATACAAAGTCATGTAAAAGTTATACAAAAATGCATAATGCAGAGATTTATCTACAACTGCATTGATTGACTGCTGTGTGCAGTAATATAGTGACCCCATGGTCTTTGAATGAGGCTTTATACTTCGGGGGGGGGTGCGGTGGCAAGTTGGGGGCAAGCAGGGGGGCAAGCGGCAGGTGGGCAAAGAGGCGAGCACTGAGCCAGCAGGGGTTCTAGGGGCAGGCATGGGGGTTTCTGGCAGGGGAGGGAGAAAGTGAAAGGTGGCGAGTGGTGGGTGGGGGACTGACTAGGAGGGACGCAGCAAGTCAGTGGGGTGAGGAGGGGTGTGATGGTGGGGCTGAGCGGGGAGGGGGCGAGTCCTATTTTACTGCTGTGATCTGGTCACCCTGTGTGTGCCAGGTTTCAGAGTAGCAGCCATGTTAGTCTGTATCCGCAAAAAGAACAGGAGTAATTGTGGCACCTTGGAGACTAACACATTTATTTCAACATAAGCTTTCATGGGCTACTGCCCACTTCTTCAGATGCATAGAATGGAATACTTCTTTTTGCCTATGTGTGCCGTTTCTCCCCCCCTCTCCAAACCTTCCTCTTTGGCCCATAGCTGTTTCAACGGGGTGGCGCTGAGGAAGGAGGGTTTGTTTCTGCGGGGTGGGCGGCGCTGGGGGGGGGGCAGTGTTTCCACGGGGTCGGGCGGTGCTGGGGGGAAGCAGGGGGCATAAAATAGACATTATTGAATAAAATCAGTTGTACAACTATCAAAACAAATTATTTTCCTAATATGAAAGTGAAAATCTATAATTAATATTCCTTTAGAATGTGGTGACTTCTATCAATATGGGCAAGAGATCAAGAGATATTGGTAGAAAGTACCCAAGTGGAAGTAAGAAAAGAGCCATATACAAGGCAAAGGCAGTTGAAAGACAGAAGCAAAAGGATGCTTTAAGCAAGTATTTTAGCAGACCTGATTCTACTGTTGAGCCAGAAGAGCTCAGTGAAGACGCAGATATGGTTGAAAATTCTCCAGTAGAACATACAACACAGACAGAGAACGACAGCAGTGACAAAGAATTTGAAGAGCCAAATCAGTCTGAAGAAGACACTCAAGCCAGTCACGGTGAAGAGAAGACTACAAAAAGGGCTGTAACTGATGCTGAAGGTACTGAGGGTCAAGAATGCTTTTCTGATAATAAAGATGTGAGTGTTTTAGATCCAGAGCAGAAAGGCAACTTCAACTCTGCTGACCAGATGGAAATATCTGATGATCCTGCAACTTGGCCAGAATACATTAGCCAGCGTATCAGGGAGTATTTAGTAAAACAAGGGCCGCCTAAAATTATTGTAGAAGATTTCCCTAAAAATAAGATTGGGAAACACTTTTCAAAGTTTCACTGCAAAAGGAAACTTTCAAATGGTGAAATTGTACCTCGTCCATGGGTGATATACTCAGTGTCAGCTGACAAGATCTTTTGTTATTACTGTAAGATTTTGTGCAATAATGTGACAAGTTCATTAGCATCTAATGGTTTTAATGACTGGTCTAATATTCATACAAGATTGTCCGAGCACGAAAACTCAAAAGGACATTTACAAGCTATGCTTAGTTGCTGCGACCTTCAGCAAAGGTTATCTGCTGAAAAAACCATTGACTCAATACAACAAAAACTTATTGACAAAGAAGCAAAACTCTGGTATCAAGTTTTTGAGAGACTAGTTGCTGTCGTTCAGTTGCTAGCAGAACGAAACTTATCATTTCGTGGGTCTGATGAACGGCTGGGAACATCACACAATGGAAATTTTCTTGGAGTTATTGAATTACTGGGAAAGTTTGACCCAGTGATACAGGAACATTTACGAAGAATCAAGAACGAAGAAATACATGACCATTATTTAGGAAAAAACATTCAAAATGAACTTATTAGCATTGTAGGGAATGCTGTTAAACGTGAAATAATAGCTCGAATTAAGGCTGCTAAATATTTTACTATTATACTCGACTGCACTTCTGACATTAGTCACCAAGAACAAATGTCATTGACAATTAGATATGTGGCTGATGGTGTATCACCAAGTATTCCAGCAGGAGTATATGAACATTTCATTAAGTTCATAGTAGTAGAAAGCAGCACAGGTGAATATTTGTACAATATCCTTTTAAGTGAACTCAAAGACCTGGGATTGGACGTTGCAAATATCCGTGGGCAAGGCTATGACAACGGTGCAAATATGAAGGGAAACATATCAGGTGTACAAGCACGACTTTTGAAAACAAACCCAAGAGCTTTTTTTACACCATGTGCATGTCACAACTATAATCTCATTTTGGGAGACATGGCCAAAACATGTCCAGATGCGATGAGTTTCTTTGGAGCCTTGCAGTGTATTTATGCCCTTTTTTCTGCATCTACTAAAAGATGGACTATTTTTAGAAAACATGTTACTGGCCTTTCGGTAAAGCCTCTTTGCGAAACACGATGGGAATGTAGAATGCAAAGTGTCAAAGCTCTGCGGTACCAAGCAGGGGAGTTTTATGATGCACTTGTAGAGGTAGAAGAAACAACTGATGATTCTCAAGCAAAACATGAAGCTAAATCGCTGGCTTTTCAAATAAGGGATTATAAGTTTTTGGTTTCGCTAGTTTTCTGGCATGATTTACTTTTTCAAGTGAATTTTGTGAGCAAAGAGCTGCAGAGTGATACAATGGATATTTCTGCAGGAATTTCTTCATTTGAAAAGCTTTGTAACTGGTTAAAAATGTACAGAGAGAAGGGTTTTCAAGAAGTGTTAACTGGTGCCAATGAACTTGCCAAAGATCTAGATGTGACTCCAGTATTCCAGACTAAACGTTTGCACAAACGAAAAAAACAGTTTGAGTACGAGTCTGCAGACGAGCCTTTTTCTGATCCAAAAGAAGCTTACAGAGTGCAGTGCTTCAATCAAGTGTTAGACAAAGCTTTACAGTCACTTGAACCAAGGTTTGAACAGTTACAAAAGCATGAGAGTTTATTTGGATTTTTATGCAAATTCAAAAATCTTCCCAAGGACACCATACGAAAAGCTGCTGCAGATCTGGAACTTGCATTGACAGATGTGAAACTAGTGCAGGAAAACGAACAAGTTTCAACTGTAAAATCAGTTGACATAAATGGCTACATGCTTTGTGAAGAACTGGAAGCATTAAAGCCAATTATTTCATCTGATTGTACAAACCCCCTAAAAATCCTTCAATTTCTTACATATAATAACCGATCAACAGGATTCCCAAATTTATTTATAGCAATTCGAATCTTCCTGACTATTCCAGTAACTGTAGCCTCAGGAGAGAGGAGTTTCTCGAAGCTAAATCTAATTAAAACATATCTGCGATCAACAATGCAGGAAGACCGATTAAACAATTTGGCAATCATGTCAATTGAATGCGAAGTAATGAAGAGCTTAGAGTTAGGCAATTTACTGAAAGATTTTGTCAGACAAAAAGCGAGGAAGATAAAGTTTTAAAAACATAGGTGAGGTGTACGATAAATATTGATATTTATAATATATGATGTAATGTATGTAATATATAATTTTGTTATTATGTATATAGTCATGGAAAGTAAATAATACATGGAAGAAATGAACGGGGTTTTTTTTTGTGTTTTTTTTTTTTTTTTTTTTAGTCATCCCTGCCGGGGCCCCGTCAAAACTATTCGAATTGGGCCCCGCACTTCCTAAAGCCGGCCCTGGTTTTCTGTTATGTTTTGAAGTAAAGGAGGAACCGGTGACATTCACAAAACAGAAGTGTGAATCTTGATCTCATCTTGGCCTTTCTCACTTATGAGGTGAACTGCTTCATGCTGTCATTTCCTTCTTTCTGGAGAGACTGGGTTCATCCCCAAGTAGAGGAAGTGGCAGTGTTTAGCTGGGAGAAGATGAAAATGTGGATCATTTTGGCTAGGTCCTTGGCTGAGAGAAGGGAGGTACAGTTTCCTGGACAGCTGATAAGAGCAGAAAGCATTCCTATGCCATTGCACTGTGTGTCCAGGAGCAGAAATGAGCCCAGCATGGCTCTCAAGCATCTTGATGATCTCTGTTCTGGTGCACTCAGTTGTTGCTGAGATTAGAGTATTGGCCAGTTCACCAGAATATTTTCCCTTCTTACCAGCATCACATCTGTTTTTCCAGGGTGAGCTTGAGCCAGCTGCTCTGCATCCATCTAATGATCTCTTTCAGGCATTGGGACATATTGGTGATGGGGAGGGTGAGTCAATAGAGAGAACTAACATTTTTTTAGTTCAGGGAAATGCAATAAATCTAATCTATCTGGACTTCAGTAAAGCATTTGATACAGTACCACATGGAAAATTAGTAGCTAAACTGCAGAAGATGGGGATTAGTACAAGAACTGAAAGATGTGTAAGGAACTGGCTAAAAGGGAAATGACAATGGGTTCTGCTGTCAGACTGGAAGGAGGTTACTAGTGGAGTTCCTCAGGGATCAGTCTTAGGACCAATCTTATTTTAAATTGTCATTAATGACCCTCTCACCAAGAGTAGGAGCATGCTAATGAAATTTGCTGCTGACAAAGTTGGGAAGCATCGCCAATACAGAGGGTTGTAATATTATACAGGAAGAGTTGGATGACCTTGAGGACTGGACAAATAGAAATGGGATTAAATTTAATACTACCAAGTGCAAGATCATGCAGTGAGGGACTAATAAGAATTTCTGCTATAAGCTGAGAGCTCATCAGCTGAAAACAACAGTGGAGGAGAAAGAGCTGGATGTATTATTTGATCAGAGTATGACTATGAACCACCAATGTGATGCAGCCAGGAGAAAGGCAAGTGTGATTCTAGGATGTGTCAGGCAAGGTATTTCCATTAGAGATGGGGAAGTATTAATGCCATTGTACTAGGCACTTGTAAAACCTCATCTGAAATACTGTGTATAACTCTGGTCACTCATGTTGAAGAAAGATGAATTCAGACTGGAACAGGTGCAGAGATGGCTACAAGGATAATCAGGAGAATGGAGAGCTTATCTGAAAAGAGCTTGGCTTGTTTAGCTTAGTAAAATGATGGCTAAGGAGGTATATGACTGCTGTCTATAAATGCATCGGGGTAGAACTGGGCAAAAAAATTTCAGCTAATGGCTTATTCACCAAAAAAATTCAGTTTCGGGTCAACTAAAACTGTTCGCAAATTCATGTTGAATTTGGCAAATAGTTCTGGCCGAAAGAAAATGGGGGAAAAATTTCTGAAAATGTCTAAATATTTTGTTTAGAAATGTTGCTAGCTTTTATACACATACCCATGCGCGCGCACACACAAAAAACTGGAAAAAAATGCAAAATTAGTTTTGGTGGGGAAGGTTGACAAGAAAAAACAAAACATTGTAATTGTGGGTAGAACTGAAACGAAAATATTTTTGGATTTTTCAGTTCAGGCACTGAAATACAAATCAGTTATTCACCCAGCCCTGCTTAGGGGAGTAAACACCACAGAGGGAGAAGAGCTATTTACACTAAAGGACAACATTGGTGCAAGAATAAATGAGTTTATACTGACCATGAATAAATTTAAGCTAGAAATTAAAAGGAAGTTTTTAAAATGGATCTTGATAAATTTATGAACGGAACTACATCATAAGATTGCCTGCAATAGCAGGGAACTGGACTCAATGACCCTAGAGGATTCCTTCTAGTCCTATGTTAGAAGGAAATGAACAGTTGTGTGTCATAGACCTTGTCTACACTCAGGGGCAGTTCTAGACATTTCGCCGCCCCAAGCAGGGCAGCATGCCGCAGGAGGCGCTCTGCCGGTCGCCAGTCCCGCGGCTCCGGTGGACCTCGCGCAGGCGTGCCTGCGGAGGGTCCACTGGTCCCGCGGCTCCACAGAAGCTGCGAGGGAGCAGCAGACCCTCCGCAGGCATGCCTGCGGGAGGTCCACCGGAGCCGTCTGCCGCCCTCCCGGCGACCGGCAGAGCGCCCCCCGCGGCATGCCGCCCCAAGCACACGCTTGGCGTGCTGGGGTCTGGAGCCGCCCCTGTCTACACTAGAAGTTTTATGTTCTAATAGCATAGGTTTCTCCTAGCATGACCTTAACATGCCAAGCATCCAAACACTAAAGCCTCTCAATGTGTGTATGCAATGATACAGTCCATGACATGTACCCTATAGTCCAGGGGTCAGCAACCTTTCAGAAGTGGTGTGCTGAGTCTTCATTTAGTCACTGTAATTTAAGGTTTCATGTGCCAGTAATACATTTTAATGTTTTTAGAAGGTCCCTTTCTATAAGTCTATAATATATAACTAAACTATTGTTGTATGTAAAGTAAAGGTTTTTAAAATGTTTAAGAAGCTTCATTTAAAATTAAATTAAAATGCAGAGTCCCCCGGACCAGTGGCCAGGACCTGGGCAGTGTGCATGCCACTGAAAATCAGCTCGCGTGCCGCCTTTGGCATGCGTGCCATAGGTCGCCTACCCCTGCTATAGCCCCATTACTCAAGTTGAATTGTGTTACTCAATTATATTACTGCCCACGTGGTTGGAGGTCAGTGTTACCTGCAACTTTTTATCTTTTAAAGTGTTAATTATGTTAATCTTAAAAAGAACTAATACTATTGTATTTGGTACAGTCTTATCTGAATTTGAAATAAATACACAGACATATAGCAGAGTGTTCCTTTAATTTTGTTCAGTTGAATGTCACTAAGGTGGATGCTGGTATTCACTATAATTAAGAGAGTGAAAAACAGCAGCAGTACAGAACTGAACAGGTTCTTGAAATCAGGAACTTTTAACCAATATCATAGGTAGAGTAGTTTGTTCCGTTTCAAAAAACAAAAAACAAGCCTTTCTTCATGTATACAAAAACAATTTTATGAAATTGACATGAATTCACAAAAGGTTTTGGTTGACCTAAAGCAACTTTTTTCCAGCTGAGAAATGTAGAATCTGAAAAAATTTCACCAGGCTCTTATCGAAGGCTGTATTTCAGATTGTCACAGCAGAAGCATTACATGAGTATGAGCTACTGCCACCTAGCCAGTTCCCAGGGTATCTCACACCATCACATACCTCTTTGTAATGTGCACAGCTTTTACCAGACATACTGAATAGAATTCCATAATAACTCTCATAAGTATACATGTGAGTTAACCAAAATAACATTTTAAATATTTTAACATCATAGTGCCGCTGAAACAAATGAATACACTAAATACCAGAGCGGATCAGCAATTTATATTCTGATTACAATACTCTCTGGTCCACTTGAGTGACCGAGTTCTAATGTTCAGCTTTACTTTTCTGGGGGATAGATGTACACAGCAAGTAAACAATTTATCATAGTCCATTCAACTGAGGGAATCAGGAACCTGTCTGTCTATGATATGTAGGTATTTATACGATCTCTAATATTGAAGTGTCTGAATATCTGGATGCTCTGCTCTTATGGCTGAAAGGTGTATATCATTCAACATTTTCCAATCTGCTAACTTAGAGGGGACAGGCCTTTTTGTTTCACATTCTGAACTGGATCACCAAAGTTAACTGATTTGACTTCTACAGTACCACATTTACAAATTCATACAAAAGAACCATACTGAAAATATGGATATTTAACACTATATACTGTTTTCTTGTATCTTGCTTTCTTCAAATTATGTCTTGTAAATGTTGTTGTGCTGAATTGTCATGTAATTTGAGTAAGAATTAGGCTTTTAGAGAACACAAAGATTTAATCTGATTTGCATCAATTTCCCACGAAGCAATTCTGAAGGACACGCATGGCTTATCATATACCGGATTGATCAGTAGTTCTTTACAAAATCTATTGCAAATTATTTCCAGGGCTTCCTTTCTAGGTCAAGTTTGCAGTCTTTCAAAACATTAAAACATTCTATTTTCATGCCTATTTCTCTCCTTCAAAAATTCCAAATATATGGAGTGGAAGTTGTCGTCCAGTGCTAGCTGTTATGGATCCACAGGGTGTTCTATGCATCCCTCTTAGTGCTAGGCCCTGGCCTCCACTTCTTACAATGGGAAAAGCTGTGACTCCATTAGTCCGAGACAGATTCCCTGGCCTCAGCATCTGTTTCTCACCAGGGCTCCTTAAACAAGTCCCAGAGAGTTTAGATACCTGTTGAGACTTATCTTGTGGGAGCTACACAACCAGGAGATATTTGCAGCAACACAGGACAGCCCTTTCAAAACAAGGCGTCATTTATTAGTCAACTGGAATACAGTATTTAGGTACATTAGATTAGAATGGTAAAGCAAAGTTTACATGCCTGGGCATGCTTGCAGTACAACTGTCTGCCTTGCTCAAATGTCCTGCATTCACCCCTTTACCCTGACACCGCAGGTTCTTATTATACTCTGCTCACACCTCAGTTCTTTGTCTTAAGCTCCAATCACACTATTTTCACACGTCCTACCTCCCTTGGGAAAAAGCCATGAAAAATTAATAGTCTAGTCCACGATCTTCCATTGTAGATCCAAAGTAGCTCCATTCAGTGCTTGATAGACATCATGACTCAGCCCTTCCTTTGGGGGGAGGGAGAGGGGGCGTGTTAGCTTAGGAACCCATTATAATTGTGCCCTTTTCCTCCTCAGCCTTTTCCACTCTCTTCAGCCCAGAGATCAGATGGTGTTGCACTGTGCATTCTGTATTCTTGCAAATCTGTATGAACTTAATAGTTAATTATGACTTCCAGTCACCAATTGCCACACACTGAGGAAGTGAGCTCAGTTTGCTAAGGAAGAGGTTCCCAACCTTTTTAAAAGTGGGGACCACATACTAGTAGAGAGACTGTATTATGGACACCTCCACTCACATTTATGATTACATGGACTGTCTCCCTTTTCTTGCATGACCCTACAACATCTGTGTTGCAACTACAATTGCTTACATGAAAAAGTAATATGAAGAAATCACTGATGTATTTTAGTTGCCCTTCAATGCAGTTAGCAGCTAAGACAAGATGAAGGCCACCACTATGTGACAAGCCAACTCTCTGCAGACCACCATCAAATTCTGCATGGACCATGGATGGAGCACCTATGATCCACAGACCAGCATACCTTTGAACAAAGATAGTGAGATTTCCACTTCCTTGGATCTGCAGAGTGCATCTCATCAGGTGTTTTTATGGGCAAAATCTGGGATTTATAAAGATTATTTTTTGGTTTTGCTATGTACCTACTGGGTTTGCATCTGCCTCTAGTGCTTTCCAGAAGAGATTACTGGACTGATCTTGAAAGGCCAGTTTCTGGACTAGTATGATTTGGACAATACTATAGTATATGGAAAGACATAAGTATAGCATGAAGAAATTTGAGAGCTTGAATGTAATGAAAGGCTGCTTTGAAACTGAAGTGTTCCTAGTGCAGCTTTTATTATATTTTTGGGAGGTGATGGTTGCTTTTGTTTATAAAAAATCTCAAAGGGACGTGGATCCCATAAAACAGAGACAAAGATTTGCCTTTGTCAATGAGGGAAACTGTATCATAGGAACTGCAAAACCAAGAAAAGAACACCATCTCAGTATGGTCCTCTGAATAGGGTTTTCCAGTTGTCTATAACAAAAAAGTCACACATATTCAGGGTTCTTGGCACACCACCACATGGGATCTCTGTGGCTCCACCCCTGTGCCAGGGCCCTGCCTCCCACTTGGAATGGTAGGGGGGCAGCTCCCCTCTCAGAGGGGACTCCATGCTACTGCCCTTGTCCCTTCTCACCAAGAGTGGCAGCACTGCGCCACTACTCCAGAAGGTCAGAATAGCAGCAGGTGTCCCCAAATACACCCCAGCTGCTGGGGTAAGTATCTGCTTGGGTGGGTGGGCCAGGCCCACTGCACTCTTCTTCTCCTGCCACACTCAAGAGTCCTCTGCCGGAACGATGTTGGCAGGGCTGCTTAAGCAGTAGCTCTTTGAGCTAAGCCCCCATTGAGAGGCCTGGAGCAATTAATCCCTCTTAAAGCTACTGTTTCAGGCTGTCTGCAGACTCAGACAGATGCTGATAAATTGGTTACACTTGGGTCACATTTTCAAGCTTTTCTTCACAACTATGAGGGCAGAGACTTACATTTTTGATTTTGTTTTTAAAGGAAGTGGAGATTTTAACATAATCAAATGACATGAGGAGTAGGATCCTCTGTATGAGGCTATAGTGCCCATGCCTTAATTCAGGCCTTCATGTTCCTATTTTTGGAGCGAGAAAAATGGTATAATGTAGCCAAGTGTTGTGCCTTTTCACATTGAGTCTGAGCATCATAGACAGAGCATCTGGTATAGCTGGCTACACAGTGTAGAAGCACAATAAAAGCATTGCTTTGGCAGAATTAATGACAAACCCTGAGACGCAAAGAGCCTGATTTTACTTTCTAGCTGGTATACATCAGGAGTAACTATTAAAGTCAAAAAGGCCACGTCTATACTTACCCGCCGGGTCGACGCGGCGAGTTCGACTTCTCGGAGTTTGAACTATCGCATCTGATCTAGACGCGATAGTTCGAACTCCGGAAGCGCCGCGGTCGACTCCGGTACTCCACCGCGGCAGGAGGAGTTGCCGGAGTCAACCTTGGAGCCGCGGAGTTCGCTTCCGCGGCGTCTGGACGGTAAGTCATTCGAACTAGGGTAGTTCAAATTCAGCTACGTTATTCACGTAGTTGAATTCGCGTACCCTAGTTCGAACCAGGGGCTGGGTGTAGACCAGGGCTAAGAAATGTATTCATTTTCAGACCACTTCAGTCCTGTTCTCAGTAACGAAATAACATAAACCCTTCAGACTTTTCATATAGTTCAAGCTCACTGAAATCTGATGTAGGCTTCACTTGAAGAAATTCAGTTGTAATTAAGATAATTAGAAACCCTCATTAATAAGTTATTATATTACAGAGATGCCAGTTGCAGCTCCATAGTTTGAGTTGAGTTTTACATTGAAAGTAGGGATTCAGACTGTTTGTTATGTAGGAAAATTGTCTGTCCTCCCTACAATTACAGCATTTACTCTTTAAGTAAAGAATGAATTTTCTGAGAAATTATGTCTTTTTTAGTGAGTTTCTCTGAAAGAAGATTTTAAGCACCAGCCTATGCTGAGAGAATAATGAAAAATATGAAAAATGGGGAGAAAATTGCAATTAATTTTAAATATTTATTTTCAAAAGCTACCCACTGCACCAGATCTACTCAACAGAAAGGGCAGAAGGGAGAGGGAAACTGGGGTGTGTTTGTGCAAGGGAATGTGGGGGAAAGGAAAAAAAGATTAAGAGACCTGAGTTAATGTTGAGAGTACACATAAGGAATTTAACAGTAAAATATACTATGGTGATGTAATTATCCCCAAACTAAGCCTTCTAAGATCAGGAAATTCACAGTTAAACCTAAAAGACATTCAACCACGTTAAGGTATGGAAATACCCAATTTTGGCACCCAAACAGGCTTCACTTTGCTCTGCAGTGATTCTATGCATTAACCATACAATTATGACCAAAGCATTTTAGTATTTGTGGTCATTTTCCACCTCTTGTTTTCCCTTATCATCATCAATAATATTTTTTTATTGCATGGCCTGGGTATGGTTGGGCATTAGCCCTGCCCACCATCACACCGTGGTGTTTGTTTTTTATGAACCAGACGCAGCCCAGTAGTTTTATTTTTGTTCTGATAGTATACTATTTAAATTTCAGAATTTGCTTTGTTTAGGTGGTCTTCCCTGATTTCTTGCTGCCCAGGATGGTAGGAGATGGGAGTCTATGGAAGCAGGATTTTCTGAGAAGTCTTCTCAGGCAGTTAAACAGTGGACCTCTGTGGATGACTGTGTGGTTATGATGACAGTTGAAAGGGAATTTATTCCTCCTTAGGAAGAAGGCCATGAAATAGGAGACGGAAGCATAGGAAAGAGGGAAGCATTAGGGCTGTGGAAAACCTTTTCCAAAGGAAAAAATGATTTGTTCTGATTTCTTTGTGTAAGGGACTAGAATAAACCCTCTGATTTGATTTGAAATGGGCAGACATAAAGCTGATCAGCTCTTAGAGAAGTCAGAAGCTGGACCTTTCTACTGACTGGCTGGGCTGAAATGCTTCCAACACCCAATGAGCCAGAGGCAGGAGTAGGAATACAATACCAAATGCCAGAGGGAGGCTTCTTTTCTCTTCCATGGAGTTGAACAGACAGTTTCACTGCATCCAGCTGGAGTTTAGAAGCCAATTTACTGACAGGTGATAATGGATTACATTTTGGGTTTTGCCAGATATTCTAATGTCATTGGCAATATAGAGGAAAAAAGCATTGCGTGTGTGTGTGCATGCGTATACACACACACACACGGAATTGGACTACAAACTGAAGGCTTCAGAAATTAAATTGGATGTCTGTGTACTTGTTTTTCAGTAATACAAAATGGATAAAGACTTTTTTAAAAAATTACATTTATTCCTATAAAAAAGAAAATTCAGGCAGCTTTAAATAATTAGTCTGTCAATGATAACAGCAGAGGCTATAGGAATTTGTTGAGGATATTCATCACTAGCAACCTGTACCCCTGAATTACATGGCAGGGTCCTCCCAAGTACTGTCCCCTCTTAATTTCTCCACTTCCCCCATTCCAGTCTAATCCAATCAGTATAGTAACTCTTTATTTATCTTATATTAAAGTCACTTAATGTAATGCTGTCTCCAAATTAAGATTTCAAATACTGCCTATTAGAGTTATCAGAGTTAAATGGAAGGTTTTTCAAGTGACCAGGAGACAATTGTAGCTTTGGTATCTGAGCTATGGGAGACTGTCTGGTGTTTTGGGATACAAGAGTCGGGGCTGCCAGCGGGGTCCAAGGTTGGGGCTGTCGCATAGCTGCCCTGCCACCCGGCCCCGACCAGCAGACTTCGGGGTTGAAGCTGCCCCACAATAATAAATAGGTTGAGAACCACTGGATTAGATACATTTCCTCTTTTCCTCCCTCTTTGGAGAAACAATGGAGGTGATTTTACATTTGGGGAAGGGAATGAACTCCTCAATTCCCAGAAACCAGCTGCCCTACTTCAGCTTGCCTCAGTAACTGCCTATACATCCAACAATCATAGTTAACACTGTAGCTGAATGTAGTCGCTAAAATGATTAGCAGTAAAATAGTTAACTGTTTTAGTTCAAATAATCATAGTTATGCTTCAGTATTAATATGTAAAGGGTACAAATGGGTCAGTTCACACCTCTCAGGGATATTGTTTCAAGCTGTTTGTAGACTCAAGCCATCTGTGCAATGGTTACACTCATTTGACTTTGTGAAGGTTTACTTCATAATCATAAAGGTTAGAGATTTAAAAAAAAATCATAAGAAAGGCCTGGATTCAGAAACACAATTCAAAGTAAGGGTATTATGTGACAACTTGCACAGCTGCAAAACTACATTATATGTTGCATTTTAGTCCTGGCCTGCTGCATCATCTGTTATTCCAATCCCACTTCTCTTCCCCAATATTCTGCCAATGCACCTCACTCCTGACACACCAGGTACAAACATAGCCTCTATATACAGGACTGTAGTCAAGATAGGGAAATGTCATACCCCTACATTTCTGCCAGCAACTGGTGTCTGACTTTTCTGTTTCTGGCACCAAATGAAAAACCTCAGAAAAGTAAAGTGGCCTCCTGCCAAGAAATGGGGTGAAGAAAATGTTAATGTGTCTTGGCAAAAACTGTGGGCATCTCTCCCTGCTTCAAGAGGGGCTATAAACTACATCTTTCTGCAGAGACAGGGAAAGGTGATTCTATATAATGTGAAGGTAGGATACTAGAAGACTCACTGTCTCTCACATAACCCATAAGCCTGAGTTCCCACTTCTCCCTTATGAGTGCATAATTATAGGCCTTTCAGAGAGTACACAATAGGTCAGTATCCTCCTAGAATGAAGTTCAGACTAAATCAATAATGCACTGAACAGCAGGGTTTCAAGGCTTCTATGAAATTAAAATAAAGATTGTATGTTCTGAGCAACTCAGATAGGTATAAGTGGGGTTGGGGGAGAGGGAGCATGTGGTTTGGGATATTTTCACAGAATGTTAAATCACACAAAATATTTCACTCGTCTCTAGTGTGAGATCACAACATGATTCCTCTGTAATGAATTCTTTATCTTGGCAGCTCTCCTGCTTTCTCCCAGCTGTGCCTCCCTCTCCCCTTCTAGTCCCAGTGCAGGAACATATGGTAATATTTGTAGTGTGATTTAGGCCTGGGAGTGGGCCTAGCTGCCCACACCTATGCAGACCTCTGAGTCACCACGCAGCAGGCATCCAGGCTGAGGTCATGCTCCAGCACCATTGTGTGAACTCACTCAGACATGCCAAAGCTGCCAGCATGCTTGTTTGGATTTGAAATTTCATGTTAGTCACATTAGAGCGCACTGCCTTTCATTCTTCCCCTCTGAAGGGGCTGCATCCTCCAAATTTAGACACAGCCCAGCACTCGTTTTAGAAGGATGCTCTGGGGAAAAAGCCCAAGGCTGGCAGTCCCCAGGTACTTCTAATCGGAGGGTACCTGATATAGGAGACTGCCCCAGTCTTTCCCTCTGAGTTGCCCATAATGATACAGAAAGGTGAAAATATAACATCTATATGCTGAAGCTCTGTTAATAAAGATATTTCAGTACACTGAAGATGAGGAGACAATAAAGCTGCAGATGACTGGCTGCATACTGAGACCAGTAAGACAAGACTGTCCCTCCTGTGACCAGGGTGGGCCACTCTCCTTCTAGCCCTTGGCATCCACAGGAAAATACCTATAGGAAACACACCTTCTTCCCCATTCTAGTGTCTGTGTAGTAGGTAAAATACCCAGGTGGACCATGCAGCCTTCTCTCAGCCCTGAGTCTCACTGCGGAGGCACCAAGATGGGCCACGTGGACTCCTCCAAGCTAGTGTCAGCATGGAGGGGCTCAGAGAGGACCCACTACCTCCTCCTAGCCCCAACGAACAGGGCAGAAAGAGCCCAGATGAAACAGACACTCTTGCGCTAGCCCTGCATGAGACGAGTCACACAAGTCATGGTGCAGAACAGACCTAGGGGTGTTGCCGGCTCAAAGAGCCCGAGGCGGAGCAACAGCAGGTTCGTTGCCCGGTGTGCGTCGCACTAATTATCACACCAGGGTGGAGAAGCAAAAACCAGGTTTATTTGAGCCCAAATATGGTGCCAGGGAGAAAAGCATTCTCAAATCCTGCACACCCGCGCGCAGGCGGGATCCCAGCATTTATACCCCACTTGTTTGTGTAAGCCTTTTGTTCGGTTTTCCCCCTCACCCCTCCCTTCCCAGCAGCAGCTACATTAAGCATTACATTTCAGCGTGTTAGAAAAGGTTCTCATCCACAAGCTTATCTCTGGCCTTGACAGAACAAACGCATACAGATTTTCCTTCCCCCTCTCCCCCTCCTCCCTGCCACTTTTGCTGTTTTAAACTCCTACATTTGCAAGCTGAGATTGCTGACAGTTACACATTTTGCTTGCAGTCTGTTAGCATCTTAGGCTGGTTAAAGTTCACAGCATGTAAGAACTTTGGTTCACTTCAGGCCCAAAGTCACAACTTTGGTTTACTCAGGCCTAGTGGCACCAACAGGGGGGTACTTGAGGACACAGTTTATAAGGGCGTTGACCTCGGAATCACTTTGGGAATGACATTAAATATAGTAATTAGCCTTCAAGTGGCTGTAACTTGCTCCCGGGGAGGCGCAAAGCCCGTCTCCTCTGCACCGGCCCAGAGATGAACTCCGCACCAGCGGCCTGACGGCACGCGGCGCAACGCGTGGTGGGGCCGCCGGGCTCCAGTCAGGCGGGCCGCAGCTGCTGCTACATGAACGTCGGCCCCTCCCTACCGCGCGGGGCGCGAGGCTCCCCACGCCCTGATCCCTGGGCACGCGCTCCCCGCGACTGGGCGGGGACAGGCAGGGAGGGGTCACTGCCACGCGCACACTGTGCTGTGGGCGGGCACGCGCACGGAGACACGGGGGGGGGGGGGGGGGGGGCAACAGTATTATCCGCGCCCGCTACCCCTTCGCCCCGCCAGCGTCGAGCTTGGTTGCTATGGAGACAGCGTGGTGGGCGTGCCCGGAAGGAGCCCCGTCGTGCGGGCGGGAGTAGGGTTGCTATGGATACGGCGTGAGGACCCGGTCGCGGTCCGAACTGAGCTGGGGGAGACTCCGAGCGCCCCATGGGGCCGAAGCGGCCTAAGAGCGGAGGCAGCTCCCCCGGGGGCGCCGGACCCGCTGCCAAGAGCTGGGAGGCCGGACTGGTGTCCGCCCGCCTGGAGGAGGTGAAAGGGGGCAGGGTACAGGGGGGTGGGGGCGGCACAGCGAGGTCTGGGGGTACAGGGGCAAGTGGGGGTTAAGGAGGCAAGGAGGGGCATGGTTAGGGTTGCCAATTTTGGTTGGATATATTCCTGGAGGTTGCCTCACATGGCATAATCTTTAATTCCTGGAGACTCCAGGGCAATCCTGGAGGGTTGGCAACTGTAGGTATGGTGGGGGTTAAAGGGGGAAGGGTGGGGCATAGTGGGGATTAAGGGGGCAAGAGGTGAAGCCGGGAGGGGGCTTTTGCCAAAGGTAGCCAATCCCTGGGCTACTGTATGTTCTCAGTAAGCACAGCCCGCTTCAGTGTACCTTCTGAGGGCAAGAATAAAAGTAACTTTTTTCCATTCAGTAAATTATTGTGTTTGCTTATTTCTGTTGCAGGTAAACTAGTTCAAGAATTTATTAGTGGTGCTAAAATATTTGTGTAATATAGTGGGCTGTCCAGGTCACCCATCCTTAAGTTACACAGCAGTAGAACAACAAATTTAAAAAGATAACCTTCCTCTGTGCACTTTGCACACTGTTTAAAGGAAAAGCAGCCAAACAGATTCATTCTTTTTTAGACTTTTCTTTCTGAGACTGGATGCCAACTTTCAGTTCAGAGTGAACTTTTATAAGCTGCTGAACAACTAGGTTTGATGGAGGTGCTGACACAGCATTAACTGTAGCGTTGAAAATGTGAAGCTATAATTTTCCTACTTGAGCATTTAGCTAAAAGACCCTTTTTTATGGTGTGTGAGGATCTAAAAGCATATTTAGGTTTCCAGGTCCAATGTAAATAACGTAATTCTAATAAATCTTAACTTGCTAGAAAGAATTTGATTTCAAAATAATGTAGCAGTTTAGCAAAACAATAATATTTATGTAGCATATGTTTTTCTAGCACTGCTTTTGCAAGAGAGACAAATGGCTTCCATGGCCTTTCTGTTTATTGGGTCACTGCTGTGCCCCCTCCAGGAATTGGGTGACCTCTATTTAAGCAGATAAGGACTTTTAAATAAAGCAGGCTGCTTTAAAAATTGGTTGAACAATTTACCAGTTAATGTACTGATGCCAAGTTTTTATATGCTTACCTGAAAAGACTGCTTTTATTATTGGGTCAATAATAGCCAGATATCAGGAGTTTAATTCACAATCAAACAATTGTTTTTTTAATTAAGTGCTGCTCAACAACTTTAAAGACTGAAATCCCCTATTTTTCTCCAACTAATTAATTTCAACCCTTATTTCTGAGAGTGAGAGGGGAAGTCAGTCTCCATTGCCTGTTCAGTTGTTGGCCCTGAGATTGACATTTCACTGCCTCGTTAGCAATTAGTTCTACTTATAGTGGCAGCTTTTGTGATGCAGACATTGTCCACTGGAAATTGGACCGTGACCATCAACTTGTTTCACAGGAGGCCAACAGCCATCACATGGCAACAGCTTTTGGTCACTACTGACCTGTTTTGCATTTAAACTGGCCATAATATGCTCCAAATTCTATTAATCTCCTTTTAATATCCTTGATCTATTTGTTTTATTACGTACAAAAACTACATTGAAGGAACATTACAATTGAAAAGTCAAGTAATACTAGAATTAAAGTTGCCAATGCACTGGCACCCTTCTGTGTTCGTTATGATAATCTTCCACTTTGCAAACTTAATGTTCCTTTATTGTAGTTTTTAAATATAGTTTCCTTGGTTTAAAAAAGCAAAATGGAGAAAAAATCTATCATGTGTCACCATGGTGACAACATGCATGGGTGTCATTAACAGGGTTAAAAGAATGAGGAGTACTTGTGGCACCTTAGAGACTAACATTTATTTGGGCATAAGCTTTTGTGGGCTAAAACCCACTTCATCAGATGCATGGAGTGGAAAATACAGTAGGAAGATATATATAGCCACACAGAGAGAGAACACAGATCTCTGCCACTTGGACTAATGGACTATAATTGATAGGAGGAGTTTGTAGTCAGTGTAGACCAGCATTAGAGGATATGAGATATGCTTTGCCAGTGGGCTTCACAGATGTTAGCTGATGCAAAAGAATGCTGACACTCAGGAATCTGGGTTGTATTCCAAGCTCTGAGGAGAGTCTGGTCTACTGGACTTATTCTCAGTCCCAGTCTTCCTCCATCTACTTGGGTCTTTGTCCCCAGTCCCCACAGCCCTCCTTTGGCTCCTTGTCCCAATCAAATCCAGTCTGGCTCCATGTCCAAGTCCCTCACCCAGTTCCTCATCCCAGTCTCCCCTCTTACTAGCCCTCAGACCTGGCTCCTCATAACTCTGCATTCCAAAATGGGAACTGAGATTCCTTTACAATTTTATCCCATGCAGCAACTTCATGAGTTTGCAAAAACTGCTGATAAGTAGTCTGACTTTACCAACTTTCTCCTTGTTGGCTGCAAAGAGAGCCAGATGCAGTACTGCCTATCCTAAACTTCAAAAAAATCATGAGTCAAGCCTCAGAAATCATGAGATTGGCTTAACAATTAGGAAATTTAAAATAAAAATGTTTCTCTCTTGGTGTTTGAGCCTTTGGACTTCACATTTTCAAGATTTCTCTCTGTAACCATTAGGACTAGTAACATAGCTGAGATTCTAATATAAGCACATGACTCTAGGAGTTGGGGCTTTAAGAAAAACGCCAAATACCACAAGAATAAGCAATACTACAAGGAGCCAGACAATCACATTACCAGGAAAGGGAAATAAAGTAAATTGTCATGGTGTTCCTCCCACCAAAGCTCTCTAGGATGAAGCAGTCTGAAAATGGCCAACTAACCTGGGTTGTCCAAATGTCTGCTGTAGATTGCTGGTTTACCAGACCCTCCAACGACTAGGGCAGGAAAAGACAAATTTGTCTCCAGGAGCTGCAGAGCAGTTGTAATTAAGCAAGATCTTTGTGAGAACTTTTTTTATAGTCCCTCACAACACATTAGTGTGCCTGACTTAGGGGTATTTAGACTCTGGGGAAGGGAATTGGTTTGGTTTTATTTAAAGGGAGTTTGAATAAACTTGGGTGAGGGGAGAGGTGGTTCTAAATATTCTTCTCTATCTACAGTCTTTCCTAAATTTGTAATCACTCCAGCTAGATTGCTTTCTTTCATTCCAGACCCAGCGACTATGTAAGAATATTCATAGTGCCTTCCTATTATTCTTAAAACATGCAGGGTTCATGTTAGAATCAGAGAGACTTCCTAAATTTACAGTACGCTATTTCAATGCAAATAGAATTTAGAAATTTTTACTTTAAACAAAGACAGATACACATCTATCCCTTCGCTCTCCATTTCTTGTCTGCCACAGCAACATCTGAACAGTATATCTCTTCCAAAATATTTTACATAGGAAAAAGCTCCAAACTGTGGTGTGTAGAACAGTGTTTCTCAACCTTTTAGATAGTTTAGGAAGGCAACAAGCCAGCCCTGCTGTGTCAGGCAGATCAAGGACCAGTGCTGGTCCATGGACTGGTTGCTGAGAAACACTGGTGTACAGAAGCCAGAGGGAAGGGGGATGGGACAGTCCACATAAATATGTTTTAGGAAAACCACCATTTTAGAACATGGCTAGCCATCTAAATAGTTACTGCTTTAAGAGAAGTTAATGGTGGCTTGCCAGCTCTGTAAGTTGACACTCTATTTGTCTCCAGAAGAGGTACAGCACAGGACACAGTGCAACCTTCCTACATACACTGCGTTTCCACAACTGTTCCTCAACCATGACATGAAACCATAGTTTCTAGGCATAGGAGAGGATTTTAGTCTTTCTCCACCCAAATTTTTGCCAAACGCCTATTCCACTACCTCAGAGCTTGGACACACATCACCATGGATCAGTGGGTCTTAAACATGGTGGAACTGGGATACACTTCAATTTATTGCTGTTTGCCCTTCTTGCTGTCCCTCCTCCCATCATTCTTCATGTATTACTCTAGGAGAGTATGCTACTTCAGTCTGTCCTCCTTGTTGGGGCCTACAGGAAGTTCCTATATTGTTCAGAGGGAATGGATTTTATTCCCATTACTTTTTAATCCCGAAGACAAAGGGAGTCTCAGGCCTACTTTAGGTCTAAGACAGTTAAACAAATGCTAGAGTAAACTTCTGGAATTTTGTTTTCTTTAGGCCTCTATTATCCCTTAGGGACTGGTATGCTGTGCTTGACTTAAAGGACACCTATTATTACATGGTGATTCACCAGAGCCACTGAAAGTTTCTCAGATTCATGGTCAATGGATCCCACTATCCATTCACAGTACTGCCTTTCAACCTGTCAGCAGCCCATCACGTATTCACAAAATGCATGGCTGTAGTAGTAGTAGCATTCCTGCAAAGCTCAGGAATCCATGTGTGCCTTTACCTGGATGACTGGCTAGTGAGGAGCCGATCCAGGTCACAGGTACTTTCCAATGTAGCCATTATTCAGTCCATTTTCAGTGCAGAGGGGCTCCTAATCGATACAGAGAAATCTATCCTGACTCCTCTTCAAAGAATAGACCTAATTAGGGTAGTCCTGGACTCTACAAAGGCTAGGGCTTTTCTGCTGGAGCAGAGGTTCCAAGCAATGTGGGTCATTGCTCTAGACCTAAAGGCCCATCCTATCAGTATGGTTCAGAACTGCCTCAAACTTGTAGGACACATGGCAGTGTTCACTTACATGATGCAGCATGCCATACTGTACTCCAGTAAACAGGGTTGGCTAGCCTTGGTGTTTTCACCAGCCCGTCGTCATAGGGAGATGATGATTCAAGTCATCAAGTCCTCCCTGGACTGGTGGGTACAACCTGCAGATGTTTGCAAGGGAGTTGCCTTTGTCCCTCCACAACAGTTGCTGACTTAGTCACAGATGAATCAGATCTAGGTTGGAGAGCTCACTTGGATCCCCAAGACTCAGGGCCTTTGGTCTCCTTAGGAACTAAGTCTCCATATAAATATCAGGGAGCTTCAGGCCATCAGTTTAGCTTGCATGGCGTTCCTTCCGCATATCAAGGGGCAGAATTTGTTGGTACTTACATCATGGCTGCTGTTGTCTGTATGTAAACAAACCAGGCAGGGCCCGTTTGACAAAATTATGCCAGGAGGCAGAACTTCCAGAGGAAGATCACATCACCAGTTCCATCAACTGGAGAGCGGCTTACCTTCCAGGAGTTCAGAACTCTCCAGCAGACCACCTGAGCAGGTTGTGAGCAGGTTGTTTGCACGCCACCAAAAGTTGTCTCTTCTCCTGGATGTGTCCAGGTCCATTTTCTAGTGGTGAGGAACTCCCACGGTGGAACTGTATGCAACAAGAGCAAACAAAAAATGTCATCTTTTTTGTTCCTGAGTGGATCACAGCTGGGGTTCACTGGTAGATGCTTTCCTTGTACCTTGGTCAAAAGGCTTGCTGTATGCCTTCCCTTCAGTTCCATTCCTGCCCAAAGTCTTAATTTTTTTATTGTAAGGCATATTTCCAGTCCTCAAATTCTTATTGTGTGTGGGGATGTTTTCTGTTTGGAGTGTGGACACCAGAAGTGGACACAGTATTCTAGCAGTGGTCTCACCAAGTGCCATATTCAAAGGTAATATAACCTTCCTGCTCCACGTTCCTCTGTTTATACATCCAAGGATCACATTAGTCCTTTTGGCCACAGTATTACAGTAGAGTGAGAGCTCATGTTCAGTTGGTTATCCAGCATGACCCTAGGTCCTTTTCAGAGTCACTTGTTTCCAGGATACAATCCCCCATTCTTTAAGCAAGTGGCTCTCAGCCTGTGTCCCACGGGCTGCTTGCGGCCCAATCAGCACACAACTGCAGCCCTTGTGACATCCTCAGGGCCATACAGGTAGTATTGGATGCAGCTCGCATAACACATTGTGGGCCGAATATGTGGCCCACAATGGTAAACAGGTTGAAAACCACTGCTTTAAGCATTCTTTTTGCCTAGATGTATGGCCTTGCCTTTAACCATGTTGAAATGCACGTTGCTGGATCACACCCAGGTTATCAAGCAATCCAAATAACTCTGTAATAGCAACCTGTCCTCATTATTATTACTACCTGACCAGTCTGTGTCATCTGCAAACTTCAATAGATTCCAAGGCTGGAAGGGACCATTGTGATCATATAGTCCGACCTCCTGTATGACACAGGCCATAAAACTTCCCCAAAAATAATTCCTAGAGCAGATCTTTTAGAAAAACATGCAATCTTAATTAAAAAGTTTTTACTGATGGAGAATCCACCACAACCCTTGGTAAATTGTCCAATGGTTAATTACTCTCACTTTTAAAATTTTACACCTTATTTCCAGGCTGAATTTATCTAGTTTCAACTTCCAGCCATTGGATTGTGTTATACCTTTCTTTGCTAGATTGAAGAGCCCATTATTAAATATTTCTTCCCCATATAGTTACTTACAGATTGTAATCAACTCTCTCCTTTAACCCTCTTTGTTAAGCTAAATAGACTCAAGGAACTCAGTCTATCACTATAAGGCATGTTTTCTAATCCTTTAATTATTCTCATGGCTCTTCTCTGAACTCTTTCCAATTTTTCAATATCCTTGAATTGTTGGCATCAGAACTAGACATACTAGTCCAGTTGAGGCCTTATAAGTGTGCTGTCTATGCCATTATCCAAATCATTTATGAAGATATTGAATAGACCTGGACCCAGTGATCTGTCCTCTTCATTATTTATCAGTCCTCCAGTTTTGGTGTCAACTGCAAACTTCATCAGCAATGATTTTATATTTTCTTCCAGATCATTAATAGAAATATTAAAAAGCATTGATAAATAGCTGAAAACTAGTCCCTATAGGACCCCACTAAAAATACTCTATTAAATAATGATTCTCCATTATAATTACATTTTGAGATCTGTTAGTAGTCCACTTAATATGTGCAATATTAAATTTGTTTGATACTTTTCATCATTAAAATACCGTACTAACTCAACTGCCTTATGGAAGTCCATGTATATTATGTCAGTTATTTTTATCAACAAAGTTTGTTTTGATGAAATCACAAGTTATCTAGTTCATTTGACAAGACCTATTTTCCATTAAACCATGTTAAATTGGCATTTAGTATATTACCATCCTTTAATTCTTTATTGATCAAGTCCTTCTCAGCCTTTCCATTATTTGTCCCATTACATTTCAACTGTCTTAACCACAAGATCTTCCTTTCTCTTCCTGCAGGCCCTTGCCTCATTCACTATGTACCTACAGGGAATAAGGCAAGGATCCTACAAACAAAAGCTTCTTTCACAATATAGTCTTAATTCCCTGAGCACTTTCCACCCTGCAGACAGAATGAGATGGGGTTCTATGGAAAAAACAGTATGTAATTATATAGTTAAAAACTGTATCAATGTATATGGATGAGCAGCCTTAATTTAGGAATTTTCAGACTTAAGTGTTTGACTTGCAAGCTTATTCATGTTTATGTATATTTTAATATAATACCCTAGGGTTTTTTTTTTAAAAGGAAAAGGTAAAGATAAATTATTTAGAACTGCAGCATAGATTTCTACTGCTTGATTTACAGGACTTACTGTATTAGCTGGTAGCAAGAGAAGTCTGGTATTGTGTGTGAATCAGCCACTAAAAGAGGACCCATCTCACACTGGGACAGTGGGTTACAGATGAATGAGCAGCCTCATTTTACAGACAGTATAAGTAAGGACAAAGATGGCAGGCAGTTTCTGATAGGCAGGGTGGTTAAATGAATGGGATTTGGGAATAGTAGTGATCTGGATTCTTCTTCTAGTTTGTGTAAACTCTTAGTTGTGTGTGAGGAACTGTTTGTTTGAGTGTTTTTATCTGTTTATGTATTCAGGACAGTTTAACAGGTGTACAAATACTAACATGTAAATATCAGAGACAAAGTGATAATTACTACAACAGTGTGTTTGCATTTAGAGAAACAGTCTACATTAATATAATAATCAAATCTCTGTTTAATAGGATGTTACTATAATGGAGAATGAGCCTCTTTACACTACCCAGGATGTAGTGTTTCTGGTGATTTTATAACATTGAGTGAGAAATTTCTGATTACGTATTGTGGCAGAGCTCTGACCTTGCTCCTGTGGGTCCTGCACTTCTAGGCAGTTTATGCTAGCCTCAGTGGCTCACTGTGACCCTCCACGTAGCCCTTCTCTCTCTAGGGCAGGGTTACAGTCTACTGAGCCCTTTTCATCATAGGCTGCAAGGAGGTTGGTGAGAGAACTCCCACAGTCTGTTGTCCTTGGGAGCTTATTTCAGAACAGTTTAGCCTCCTGTCCTGACTTCCCCTCCCAGGAGATATTCCTGTAGTGTGGTGGGTTGAGGGAAACCCAGGCCCACCCTCTACTCCAGGTTCCAGCCCAGGGACCCTAATGGTAGCAGCTGTTGGCAGCCGACCTTTCACTGCCAGAGTTGCTATATTTCCCTGGGCCACTTCCCCACAGCTCTCTTGCTTCTCCCTTACCTTAGAGCTCCCTTAAGGATGGTTTGAGGGTGTCTTCATTAGCTAACCCTTCAGCTGCACTTGCTCTTCCCTGCCTGACTGGAGTGAGCCCTTTTTATAGTATCAGCAGGGCCTTAATTAGAGTCAGGTGGTCACATTAACTTAATGGCCTCACCTGACTCTTTGCAGGTTAATTAGAGTCAGGTGTTCTCATTAGCCTGGCACAGCCCCTGCTCTGGTCAGTCAGGGAACAGAACACTGTTAATCCAGTGGCCAGTATATCTGCCTTCTGCTATTCTGCTGTACCCAACTGGCCTGGGTCTATCACAGTATATATTTATAAAACCAGGCATTAATATCAAATGTTAAAATTCAAAAAAATTGGAAAGGTGTGCAGAGTTTTTTGCAGGTGAATGTACTTTGTCAGAGTATTGAGTAAGTGGTAACCAAATATCTAAGTAGAGGAACTGCTTAATAACAAGGGCTTTGAATAATTCTAGAAATGTACACAACAGTTAATATAAGTAAGTCTAGAACTCACAGTTGCTGGACTCCTAAGCTATGTCTACACTGTATTTAGGAGTGAGACTCCCAGCCTGGGTCCACAAACTTGTGTCAGTGAGGCTTGTGCTAAAAATAGCTGTGTAGCTGTTGCTTTGATGTTGTGCTCTGGCTCTCAAGCTCACCCCCCAAACTCCAACATCAAAGCAATGCCTACCCAGCTATTTTTAACGAGCTAGTGGTAGCCCCACTAACACATGTCTGTGGACCTGGGCTGAGAGGCTTGCTCTCAGATGCAGTGTAGACATACTTCTAGAGCTGTGCACTTTCCCTTAAGCCAAAGGTGTTCTATGGAACATGACATGGAGCATCCAGTTTGTTTATGTTGTATCTGCAGTTTGAGTTTGTGAAATGCTGAAATGTGATACTGGAGCAGGATGTGCAGTGCTATAGAAAGTGGAGGGTTTTTTGCATGCTGTCAAAAAACAAGCTGTTTTGATTAAAACAAAAAACAAATGGCAATTTTCAACAGCACATAATTTGCCTAAATTTGAATAGATTTTCATGGAGCCAAAAAACCTCTCTGATCCTAGGACTATCCAAATTTCAATGTCCTTCTGCAACCCATGGAGCAGTTGGAGCACCTAACAAAACAAAACAACAATAAAAAAAAAGTGACCCAGGAATCTTTTATAAGTGTTAGGCATCATTATTCTTATTATTACAGTTAGAGCTGCTGGGGATACCTATTTTTGTAGTTGCCAGACTCCTCCCACTATAAGATCCTGTTTTCAGTTGCATATAATTTGGCCAGGTCTCTGCTGCAGGCTTTTTTTTTTCCCCATCAAAAATTGTTTCAGTAAAAATAGCTGTTTTTTCCTGAGAATGAGATTACTGTAAAATACATTGTTTTGACTATATTAAAAATGTTCTTATAACCAGGCTCCCTGAGAGTAATTCTGGGCCCCAGGGGCAGGGCTGTCCCGAGGAGTGGGGTGGGGAAAGGAATTTGTCACTTCCGGGAAGCTGTTACTTCTGGGACTTCCCACACTGCCCCGCAAGGCCCCCCAAGGCACGGGGCCCGGCGCAGTCACATGTGCCTAGGAGCCCTGCGGCCCACCCAGGCAATTTAAAAGGGCCCAGGGCTCCCAGCTGCCATTGCTGCTACTGCAGCAGTGGTGGTGGCTGGGGCCCCCCAGGCCCTTTTAAATCTCCTGGGCCCCTGGGCAATTGCCCCCTTTGCACACACACCCTCGCCTCCCCCGTTGGTGGGCCTGCTTATAACTGTTTTATTGAGAAGATGTAGCATTTCCTTTTATTGAAGCAAGCATTTGAAAGGTAGCAGGAGAGTTGCCCTGGTGTCAGGGATGTACCTTCTACTGTGCCAATGAAAAATGCCCAAATTTGGTCCCATTGTAAACTTTTGAAAAATCTCAGATTGCATATGTTCACTACAGACTTAGTAGAGTTTGTCAGCTACATTCTCTGAAGATCTGTTTTTGTTCGTGTGTGTTCTTAATACCCCCTTGCCTAGTGCCCAAGATACCTGTCCCAAATGCAAAGAGGGAAAGAACTGGACTTGAAGGGCAGAGGAAGCAGTGGAGGGAGCTTATTGGGACAAGGAACCTGGTGATAGGGTGGACTGGGACTGGCAATTGACAAAGGTTATGGTTGGTAAAACTGGGACTAGCTGGGAAAGGAGACTGAGGCTGAGAGGGAACTGGGGTAGGGAGAATTGGAAGCCAGTGTGAGAGAGAGACTGAGATCAGACAGAAGCCAGGAGGAGGGATGGAACTGGACTTGATTGGGCAAGGAGATTAGGACAAGGAGCCTGAAAGGATGGAAACTGGGACTGGAAAGAGAAGCCAGGTAGAGGTGTTCAAGGAGGATTGAGAGAGTCTGGAATAGACAGGGGAGAAGGGGTCAGGTTTGGGGGAAACAGAGGCAGAAGACTGTATTTACTGGGTCTCCTGTTATGACACACACACTTTAATTACATAATCCCTTACTATTTTTTTCCATAAGACCCCTGCCTCATTCTATGCACAGGGATGAACTGTGTCCTGGGGATGAATCAGGATTGTGGAATAAATGAAGCCGTGGTTTGTAAGACTCCTGCCTTATTTGTTGCAGAAGTTGGAAGGAGTGTAATGAATGAGGCAGAGGATTGCAGGAAGAGAAGAGAGGGAAAGAGGGTCCCTTAGATTAGGCAGTTGAATGCTATCCTGGAGAACTGGATTCTTAACCACAGAATACTTCTGTGAAGCTGGGAAAGTCACTTAAACCAAACTTTTCACAGGTGGTCACTGACTGTGTGTTCCTCCTTTTCGGGTGCCCAACTTGATACTGTGGGGTATGAATTGTCAAAGAATTGAACACTCAAAGCTTCAATTGAAGTCAATAGGAGCTGAGCTTTGAATATGTGAAATGCAATATAATGAAAAATCAGACCACAGGCATCTGAAATTGGGCATCCAAAATCAGTGGATACTTTTTGCCTTAATCCCTCTGTGCCTCAGTGGGATTACAATGAGGGTAATAATACCCCTTCACCTCACAGAAGTGTTGTGAAAATAAATTAATGTATGTCTGTGAAGCACTCAGATACTATAGTGATGAGCACCATAGCAAATCATAGCATTACATAATTGACGAGTTCTGGAAAGCTAGAATTTGCTTCCTAATGTAGGGCAATATGCTAGTGTCATTCATTCATTCATGCCCGTCACCCTAATCAGGGTATGGGCCGCCAACAACAGATCTCCAGAGTCCTCTATCCTGGGCCATTTGCTCTAGCTGGTTCCAGGTATAGCCCATTTTTGTGCTATCAGCCTGAAGGTCGCATCGCCAGGTGTTTCTAGGACGGCCTCTTTTCCGCTTGCCTTGGGGGTTCCACCACAATGCCTGTCTGGTGATGTTGGTTGGCTGCTTGCGTAGTGTGTGTCCTATCCAGCCCCACCTTCTCCTTCTAATTTCTTCCTCTACTGGGGGTTGACGGGTCCTCTCCAAGAGGTGGATGTTACTGATGGTGTCTGGCCAGCGGATCTGAAGAATCCTTCTAAGGCAGCTATTAATGAAGGTCTGGATCTTTCTAGTGGTTGTTTTAGTTGTCCTCCAGGTTTCAGCTCCATACAGTAGGACTGGTTTCACGTTGGAATTGTACAGTCGAATCTTTATTGCCAAAGACAGCTCTCTGGAACTCCAGATGTTCTTGAGCTGTAGGAAGGCTGCTCTTGCCTTACCAATCCTTGCTTTGATGTCTGCGTCTGTGCCACCCTGCCGGTCGATGATGCTGCCTAGGTAGGTGAAGGACTTCACTTCTTCCAGGGGGCTTCCATTCAGTGTGACTGGGTCGTTGCTGATGGAGTTGATCTTGAGGATCTTGGTCTTGTCCTTGTGGATGTTGAGGCCAACCTGTGATGACGTGGCTGCCACTATGTTGATCTTCTCTTGCATCTGCTGTTTGCTGTGTGAAAGGAGTGCAAGGTCATCGGCAAAGTCCAGGTCATCAAGCTGGGTCCACAACGTCCACTGAATTCCGTTCCTGCGCTCATAAGTAGATGTCTTCATAATCCAATCAATAACGAGGAGAAAGAGAAATGGAGACAACAAGCATCCTTGTCTGACTCCGGTTCGCACCTGGAAGCTGTTTGTGAGCTGCCCTCCATGGATCACTCTACAGTGTATGCCGTCGTATGAGTTCTTGATCAAATTAACCACCTTTGCTGGGATGCCATAGTGCCGAAGGAGCTTCCAGAGGGTCTCTCGATCCACGCTATCGAACGCTTTCTCATAGTCAACAAAGTTGATATACAATGAGGAGTTCCACTCCATAGATTGCTCGACTATAATGCGGAGCGTTGCTATCTGGTCCGTGCATGATCTATTCTGCCGGAAGCCTGCCTGCTCATCTCGTAGCTGTGGATCAACTACATCCTTCATTCTCTCTAAAAGGACTCGGTTGAAGACCTTCCCTGGCACCGACAGAAGTGTGATTCCTCTGTAGTTGGCACAGTTGCTAAGGTCTCCTTTCTTGGGGATTTTGATGAGGTATCCCTCTTTCCAGTCTGCCGGAATCACTGCTTCTTCCCATATCTTCTCAAAAAGGGGGTACAGCATTTCCACTGAAGCATCCAGGTCTACTTTCAGGGCCTCTGCTGGAATGTCGTCAGGTCCAGCCGCCTTCCTGTTCTTCATCATGATGATGGCTTTTCTGATCTCATCTCTGGTTGGTTTGTCACAATTGATTGGAAGGTCCTCGTTGGCTGGGTCGATGTCTGGTGGATTTGGTGGTGCTGGTCTATTCAGGAGTTCCTCAAAGTGCTAGTTCCACTAATATGCTAGTGTAGATATTAAATAAATTTGGTGGGGTTGTTCAGAGTTACCTGCACTTGCACTCTGTTAAGCTCTTGGCCTTTATGATATCTAGTGTCAGTAAGTTCTACAGGCTGACTGAATTGTGTGAAAAAGTATTTTTTTTATCAGTTTTAAGTTTGTTCCTGTTCAGTTTCATTTAATGTTCCCTTGGTCTTGAATTTTGAGAAGGATGTACAGAAATTCCTGATATTCCTTCACTATACCATTTCTTCATTTTATATATCTTTATTGTGTCCCTGCCTACTCTTCCTACTCCTGGGGGAATTCTGCACCATGCAGTGCAGAATTTGAACAGAATTAATGTTTTGAGAATAATTTCCCTTTTCCCTCACAGAAATGGGCTGCAGAGCTGCTGGCTGCCACTAGGGACTGCTGGTCCAGGCAAAGCCCAGCTCCCCAGCTTGCAAATAGAAGAGATTGCCATGGGGGGGGGGAGGGGGATGGGGAGGAAGAGTTGAAGGATTCCCAGCAGCTGCAGTTCCACCATGTCTTGAAGGAATGAGGTGGTCTGCAGGAAACTCCATACAACCTCAGGACCCACTATCAGGCTGTTTCTCCCTCTGGGTCCCTGGGCTCTGGGGGGGAAGGTGGGTGCGGGTGTCTTGGCTGGAAAGGCACACCGCAGCTGGGCTCTGGAAGGGCAGGGAGTGCGGATGTCTGGGCATTGGTTGCGCCCCACAGCTGGGCTCTGTGGGTAGGGGCTGCGGGTGCCTGGGCTTGAGGGGGTGCTCCATGGATGGGCTCTGTTGGGAGAAGGGGTGCAGATGTATGGGATGGGGGCTGCCCTGTGGCTGGGTTCTGGGGGGGTAGGGGGTGTGGGCATCTGGGTTTTGGGGGGTGCTCCATGGCTGGGCTCTAGGGGAGAGGGAGTGTGCGTGTCTGGGCTGGGAGGACCCTGTGGCTGGATTCTGGAGGGAAGGGATGTGGGTGTCTGGGCCCCCGGCTGGGCTCTGGGGGTTAGGGAGTGAAGAAGCAGGAACTGGGTTGTCATAGTGATTTCTTTAACTCTCTACTCCTGGGGAAATTATTTTTGTTGTCTCTATTGCTACATACATAGTTGCTGACAGATATTTTGAAATAAATTACCTAAATAATTGAAACTGGCATGGTTATATAGACAAATAAAATATGCAGAATTATGCAGAATTTTAAAATATTGTGCTCAGAAATTTTAATGTTTTGGTGCAGAATTCCTCCAGGAGTATCTTCTCCTCTCTAAGGTAAGCAGTCCTAATCTTTTCAAACTCTCTTCACATGGAAGTTTTTCCAGGCTTCTAATCATTCTTATCATCTTTCTGTAATACCCTCTATTATTGGTATATAATTTTTGAGGTAAGATGACCAAAACTGAACACAGTATTCCAGGTGAGAGCATAATATTGATTTGTATAATGCCCTTATATGGGGACTCCACCACTTCCTGAAGGAAATTATTCTAAAGTCTAATAAAGATTAATGAAGATTAGATTATTCTAAAGTCTAATTAAGAGATTTTACCTGATATTCAGTCTAAAAGTACATTTACATTTGCAGTAGCATGTAGAGTACAGACATCGCATGCCCACCTGGCATGGGTATAAGCTTTGTAGTCAGTATGGCACGACTTAGGGGAATAGGGTAAAGTAGAGTACTTTATACCTGAACCCTAAGGTATATACCAGGAGTGGCCAAACTTATTCACCCTCCGAGCCGCCATACGACAATCTTCAGAAGTTTGAGAACCGGTACATGCCTGCTGGGGCTCAGGGCTTCAATCTGGCGGGGAGAGGTGTCTCGGGGCTTCAGCACCAGCAGGCATGCCCCGCTAGGCTGAAGCCCCAAGACCCTCCTCCCCACTGGGCAGAAGCCAGAGGCGATTCATGGGGGAACATGTGGCATTCCCCCACCCCATTCCCGATTTTTGTCAGAGTTTTCTGGCCGCACTCGGTCACATAGTGTCGCAGAGTCCCCTCCCTGCATGGCAGCTGCTGGAGCTGGCAAGCTGGGAGCTATGGCTGTGTGGCGAGGCAGCAGCAAACAGCTGGGAGCTACAGGGAGGGGCCACTGAGGGTAAAAGTGAGGGGCATGCCTGGGGGTGTGTGACCAAGGGTACCAGTTAGGGAGGGCAGCCCTCCCTACAAGCTTCATACAGGAGGTGTGCTCCCAGACAGATCTCATAACTGCACAGACTAAGGGAACGTCTACACTGGCAAAGTTACAGCGCCGGCAGTTACAGTGCTGCTCAGCGCAGAAAGAAAACTGCTGTTGTGTGTTCACACTGACAGCTGCCTGCGCAATGGCATGTTCACACTTTCATCACTTGCAGCGCTATTCGGAGTGGTGCACTCTGGGCAGCTATCCCACAGAGCACCTCTTTCTCTTTTGCCGCTAAGACTTGTGGGAAGGCGGAGGGGGTCTCGGGGTATCCTGGGTCCAGTCCCAATGCCCCGTGATGCATTGCTTCGCATCCCAGTAATCCCTGTGCTTCCGTCCACATTTGGCACCATCTTTCAACAGTTTGTGTACTGCGCGCCCTGCTTCTTTCAGGTTGCAGGAATGGATCCTGAACTGGTGACCAGTATGCTGCTTGCTCTGACCAACACATCACGAGTGTCCGTGTAGTTATTCCTTAAACTACAAAGGCAAGAGGAGTGCGACATTGATCTCACCACGTGTAGTAGCTATGACACGAGATTGCTTGTGGCATTCACGGAGGTGCTGACCACAGTGGAACGCCGCTTTTGGGCTTGGGAAACAAGCACTGAGTTGTGGGATCACATCGTGATGCATGTCTGGGATGATGAGCAGTAGCTGCAGAACTTTCAGATGAGGAAGGCCACATTCATGGGACTGTGTGATGAGCTTGCCCCAGCCCTGCAGTGCAGACACGCGAATGAGAGCTGCCCTCTCACTGGAGAAGCGTGTGACGATTGCACTGTGGAACCTGGCTATTCTAGACTGCTACCAATCGGTCACTATCCAGTTCAGAGTGGGAACGTCGACTGCTGGAGTCGTGTTGATGGAAGTGTGCAGGGCTATTAATCGCATCCTGCTCCGAAAGACCATGACTCTGGGCAACGTGCATGACACAAATGGGCTTCCCTAACTGCGGAGGAGAAATAGATGGCACGCACATTCCAATTCTGGCATCAGACCACCTAGCCACTGAGTACATTAATCGCAAGGGGTATTTCTCAATGGTTCTCTAGGCGCTTGTGGATCACCGTGGGCATTTCACGGACAGGTCCGGAAAGGTGCATGACGTGCACATCTTTCGGAACGCTGGCTTGTTCAAGAAACTGCAAGCAGGGACTTTCTTCCCGGACCAGAAGATCACCGTAGGGGAAGTCAAAATGCCCATTGTGATCCTGGGAGACCCGGCCTACCCCTGAATGCAATGGCTTATGAAGCCATACACAGGGAGACTTGACAGCAGCAAAGAGTGGTTCAACAACAGGCTGAGCAAGTGCAGAATGACTGTTGAGTGTGCATTTGGCCATTTAAAAGCCCACTGGGAATGCCTGTTTGGGAAGCTGGACATGGCCAATGACAATATTCCTATGCTTATGCTTATAGCTGTGTACTGTACGCTCCATAATATTTGTGAAGGGAAAGGTGAAAGCTTCACTCAGGGCTGGACCGCGGAGGCTCAGCACCTGGAGGCTGAGTTTGAACAGCCAGAGACCAGGGCTATTAGAGCGGCCCAGGCGGGGCCATAAGGATGAGGGATGCCTTGAGGCAGCAGTTTGAATCTGAAAGCCACTAATATTTGCAGCTATGCTTGGGGTTGCAGTGCTTGTAATGCTAGAAGGTGACTGGTGCACATGATGCAATAAGGGGGTTTAAAATAATTGCATGTTGCTTTGCAGTGCTCTTTTTTTGCTTTCATTTAATAGAATAAAGATTGCTTTCAAACCAACACAATTATTTTATTAAAAGACAACAATCGGAGGAGAGAGTCAAATGGCAAAAATACATCAGGAGGGAGCGGGGTGGGGGAAGGGAAGGTGTCCCGAGGAGGAGTGGTCCCGGGACTGCTACAGATTTGGGTATGTCCAGGGATCATACCCAATCTTATCCTTTGGAGTACAGTGTAGCGGGTATTGTACTTCAGCAGGGCCAAACTGCAGAGGGATTGGTGTTGAGTGCAGTGAGTAGTGGGAGTCCACACTGCTGGACTGTGAGGAGGGAGGAGTGGAATGCTGCGGGTGGAGAGTGGAGCCAGGAGGTTGATAACTGTGTGTTGGTGGTGTGTGTGTGCGGGGGGCACATGGGAAAGAGTTTTGTGACAGCGGCTGCAGGGGAAGGCGGGCACGGAGCTGCTCAGTTTGAAGAGCTAGTATCGCCTGGAGCGTGTCCACTTGGCGCTTCATAACATTTAAGAGCTGCTCCGTGGCTTCTTTCTGGTGTGACGCATTCTCCTTTCGGTCCCTCTTCTTGCTGTCCCACCACTCCTTCAATTCTTGTATATCAGCAGCGGAGTGCATCCTAACCTCACAGAGAAAGTCCTCCTTAATTCTTCGTGGCCACTTTCTAATTCTGCGTAGCCGTTCTGCCGCTGATAAGGGAGGCTGGCCTCCCAAGATCATCTCTGTGAAGTTTAAATGCAACATTTTACAGAAGCAGTATTGTTTGCAACACAGACAACACTGATTCCTGCTTTAAAACACAGCCAATACTCTAACTGGCTTTAAAACTAACTTTAAAACACACCTGTCACTAACTGGCTGACCACGGGCAAGCACACATGAGCCACAAGACCCTCAAAATGATGAGTAGCTGCAGAGTCAGGATGAATCACTGTTCCCGGACCCTGCTGTACATTGGGCACATGGCTCTTGGGGACAGCCAGCATTGTAGGGGGGGCTTGATAATCATTCCTGTCCCCACACTTCCCACAGGATGTGATCATTATGGAAGATATCTCGCTGCTGAGGGTGAGCAGGGAGTCAAGGGAGGGTTTTCTCCAAGCCTGCGGCTTCTGCCCTGGCCACTATGTGGCTCGCCTGTGTGCCGCCATGTCATCGTCCCCTCCCACCCCCCGTGATGGCACAGTGGAGCGGGAAAATTATGATTAATGGGGCAAAAAACAAAGCAGCTCTGCTGAGGAACCTGTGGCACCGGATTGCCCAGTATCTCCATGACAGTTTCCTGGAGATCTCTGAGGGAGATTCCCGTGAAGTGAGGGAGTCTATCAACAGCCTGTTCCACTACTCAGAATAGACAAGCCTGCTTTCTGCATCCCTCCTGCCCCCAACAAATTGCTTCAGCAATTCCCAAAATCAGATCCACTTACCGGGAGCCTCCTCTCCTGTTTGCGCTTTGCCAAGATCCGACTGCCATGACTGGCTAGGCTCCTCTGGGGTAGAGCTCCTGACTGCATGCATCTCTGGCCTCCGAGCCATCCTCTGCCTCTGCGTTCCCCTCCCCCTCTTCATCTAAAATTTCCTCCTCCTGGCTCGGTCTACTCTCCACTGGCACGTGAGCCAACAAAGTATCCACAGGGGCCTTTGCAGTGGAAGTGGGGTCGCCACCGAGTATCGCATCCAGCTCTTTGTAGAACAGGTAGCTCGTGGGCACAGCACCGGAGTGGCAGTTTGCCTCCCGCACCTTGTGGTAGGCGTTCCGCAGCTCCTTCACTTTTACCCTACGCTGCAATGTGTCCCGGTCATGGCCCCTTTCTATCATGCATCGTGAAATCTGTCCATAGGTATCATAATTCCTACGGCTGGAGCGTAGCTGGTACTGCACAGCTTCCTCTCCCTAAATGCCTATGAGGTCCAGCAGCTCGGCATTGCTCCAAGCAGGGGATTGCCTGGTGCGTGGAGCAGGCATGGCCACCTGGAAAGATGCGCTGAGACCACTGCACGCATCACCGAGCAAACAGGAAGGGGACTTTCAAATTTGCAAAGGAATGTATGGGGTGGGGATGACGGTTGGTCACCTGAGGGCAGGGCAGTAGAGTTCAAACCGATGACCAGAGAGGTGATAACAGGCATTGTGGGACACTCCTGGAGGCCAATCGCAGCGCTGTAATCATCATGGTGTCTACACTGGCACTGCAGCGCTGTAGCCCCAGCGCAGAAAGCTCTACACCTCTCATCGGGGTGGTTTTTTTTAGAGCACTACAACTGCATAGTTTCTGCGCACTAAATGGCTTGGCAGTGTGTACACCTCAGTTTGTGCTCCTGGGGCAGGGAGTTGGTGTCTTGTTTACAAATGGAGGCAGGGTAATTAAGATAAGAAAGGGCTGGTAATTAAATTAAGGATCAGGAAGTCTTTAGATGAACCCAAATATGTAGTTCCTGAGCCAATGCATATAAGATATGTAACTCTGGATAAGATTGCTCAGATATTTAAGTATGAAGTGTATTGTTATTGACCACACGTTATCACATCTTCACTGTGATGTTAATATCTATGAGTGGAGGCACTGATGCCAATAGCTTTACTTGATTAAGGACTAGAAGATTTGACCCTCCAACTTTTTTTCAAGAGGAAGAGCTGCCCAGAGCTCCTATGCCTGTTTATTTTCCTTTCCTGCCTGAGTGGCCCTGATATACCTCAGAAGTCTCAATTTTTTTCTCAACTTTAAAATGTGGAATTTTCTTAGTGTTTACTTTAAAATATTCTCCTATGGAGACTGCAACTCAGTCACCGTAGTCTTGTGTTTAAGACCCTTCTGGGAAATAGCTAGCCTTTAAACAGAAGCCATGTTGCCAACTCTCATGATTTTGTTATGAGAGTCATGATAATTATTGTTTTCGTAAAGCCCCAGCTCCTGGAGTCAAGTGATATGTGATGATTTCAGCCTTCATTCTTAAAGAAAAATTGAAGTTTCTAGCCCTTGTGCCTCTGGAGAAAGCTTCAAAATGTGATCCCAGCGCACCCTAAAGGCTCAAAAAGCAGAATGGTAAATAAAAAGAACACCAAATATATTATTTTTACATAATCTTAAAGTGAATCTCATGATTTTTGGTGAGCCTGATTCATGATTTTTGAACATTTGGGGTTGGCAATACTGTGAAAGTGACTTGAAATTGTCTGTTTCACTCCTGTTTAAAGTCAGTTTCTAGTCTATTTGTAGTGGGGTAACATCCCTAGAGCCCCAGGCAGATGCAGTATAACTCTCAGGGCCTTGCCCTAGTAGGATGTTTCCAAAAGTTAAATGATCAATTCCAAGCTTGATGAACAGTAAAAAAGTAATAGAGAGTAATCAACATTTTTCTACAATTGTTTCAATCATTGTATTCAAGAATTAGTAACAAAGTAAGAATATACATTAAATGTTTAAACCTAACCAGTGTCCCATTTTACACAAAATGTCAGAACATGTTAGTATTAGAGCTAGGGTCTAACCCTTATTTAATTTTCTTTCTTTATATAGGAATTAGAAATTATTATCTAACAGGAGCACTGTATCTAAGTTGTTATCTGCAAAAAACCAAGAGTTTTCAATTTCCCAAGTAGCCTCTGGAATCATGGTTAAAGTTGCCCCTACCCCCACCAAAATCTGAAATGGCGCCCTGGGTGTGACATAGGCTACTGGGGGTGGGGTGAACCTTTAAATTGTGCCCCCCGCTCTCAGCAGGTACAGTCATCTCTGGCAGAAGCCCCTAGTCCCAGGGCCAGTGCAACCATTTAGGCGACCTCGGCGGTCGCCTAGGGCGCTAGAATTTGGGGGGCAGCATTTTCTTCGGCAGCGACCGTGGCGTCCGGATCTTTGGCCGCCCCGGTCGCCGCCGGCATTTAGGCAGAGGGAGCTGGGGCAGGGGAGCGCGGGGAGGGCCGCCTGCAGCAAGTGTGTGTGTGAGGGGGTGGCATGCAGGGGAACTCCCCACCCCAGCTCACCCCTGCCCCGCCTCCTCCCCAAGCATGCCGTGGCTGCTTTACTTCTCCCGCCTCCCAGGCTTGCGGCGCCTAAGCTGCTGCAAGGGAGGTGCCTCAGGGCGGAGGGGGGGAGCTGCCATGGGGGGGGGCACCTCAGGGCAGGGGCTCAGGGACGGGGGAGGGCGCAAGGTGGAAGTTTCGCCTAGGGCGCGAAACATCCTTGCACCAGCTCTGCCTGGTCCCACCACCGCAGGGCAGAAGCCCTGAACTCCCCACTCTCAATCTGGTAGGCTGAGAATAGGCAGGTATAGGGGGGCTCCACAACCTTCACCCTAACTGTAAAAGAGCCACAGTTTGGCTCCCCTGGTATATACCCTACATGGCTCTCTACACACCCAAGCAGTGCCTCTCATGTCTACACTGCTATTTGCAGCAGTGTAATATCCTGCTGCCAGAGCCGTTCCTCACTATAATGAAAGGCTCTGACAGCTGGGAAGGGCTCTGGGAGGGAAGAGACAGCAGGGAAAAGGAAAGGGCTGCCAGAGCTTTCCCTGCTGCCTCCCCCCTGCCAGAGCCTTTCACTGCTGTGTGTAGCTACAGGTACCCTCCACACCACTGCAAGTGTAGACACAGTTTTAGTTTTCTTTTTCGTTCTTTCATCCCATTACTTGTAGTCATGCCATCTTGGACTACAACGAACCATTTCCCTCTCTCATCCTAAATGCTTACACTGTGAAATATTTGTAGACAGTTACATATCTTTTTTTCTCATTCCCAGTCATCAATTAGCCAAGATGTACATGTTTAATTATTTTCCTCCTAAAACAGTTTAAGAAGTTGGTAGGAACAAATGGAGAGGTGAAGGGTAAATAAGATTGGAAGGTCAAAGAGAAAGCCCTCCACTCACCCTACCTATCAAATGTAATTTCTTTATGCAAAGTTGACTCCTGCTTTTGCTCTGCCAAGAATGCTGGGCTTGATTACATCATTTTTTTCCCACAAACACATTCATACATTCCTGCATACCATCCCTTGTGAATTGGAAGAATTCTCCATAAAATTTCATAAAGCCACCACTTTATTCTTTTTAAAATTCCTCCTTAAAATCTGCTGTTCTCATGATGCCTACAAATGATGTCTCTCTGGCATTGGCTACCAATCAGCCTCCTGTTACTATGTTGACCACTGAAACACCTTACTTGTTTACACTTACGGGGGGTTGACGCGTGCTGATCGATGCATTGGTGGTTGATTTAGTGGGTCTAGTGAAGTGTACTCTAGTGTACTCCAGTGTACTCCACCTGAATGAGAAGCGCAAGGGGAGTTGACGGGAGAGCGTCTCCAGTCAGCATCGCATTGTGTGGACCCCATGGTAAGTAAATCTCAGTACATCGACTTCAGCTATGTTATTCACGTAGCTGAAGGTGCCTAACTTAGATTGATCTCCCACTGTAGTGTAGACAAGGCCTTATGCATCTTTATTGTAAGTTTTGCAATTGGAGCATGTGGACATATGATTAAAAAGGGTGAGATTTTCAAAATTCCACACAGTGTGAACCCCAGCCGAAATGCTTCTAATTCCACTGCTTCTGGTTCTTATGCTGGGAGCCCTGGAGATGGACATAGAGGTGCTGGGGAAGATGGGCCCGGACCATGGAAGGGCCCTGGCAAGAGGCAGGGTTCCCAGAAGGAAGGAGTTCAAGGAAAAGACGCTCAGAAGAGAGGAAGAGTAACTGTCTCCCTTACAAGTTCTCCAGCGTAGTTTGATACTCTCATTATGGAGATATCACCAAAGAATGACCATATACTATAATTTGTGTTCGTTTTGTATTTCTGCAGTATTGAGTTTGGATTCTTTTTTTCATATCATTCTGCATGCATTCTGCTAGGAAATATATCAGCACGTTTGCAACTTGGTAGTTTTTGTGCTCATTTGTTGGTATTTTAACAGAACATAACTTGCCCTTGTAATGTATATTTTAATACAGAATTTTAGGTAAATAATAGTAATATTCCTTTTTGTTCATAAAAGTTTTGTTTTGAAATATCTGAATGCTCTAAATTTCAGGAAGTTACATTTGGTATTTCGTAATTCTTCAGGCTAGGAACTTTGAACTCTTTTTCATTTATTTTTTTCAACAACAAACAAAATTCAGCTTCTTTTTCAATTCTAAAGGCTGGCATGTCTGCAAGTGTCATCCTAAAATATTCCTCCAATTGTGCTAATGGAGCATTCACCAATAAAGAAATTGTTACATTGTGTTATGAAAGTGTTTTGTTTTATATAGCACAATGCTGCCACCTGATGGGAGAAAAGAAGTAGGACAACATGTGTTTATGCTTATTAAAATGTTATATTGTGTGTTCTAAAGCGTGGCATACATGGAAATACTCAGTACACATTATGGACTTCACCAGCTGCCTTTGGTAAAGAAGTAATCTGTATAACTTGTTTCTTAAAACTCAAAAATAAGACTTTTTAAATGCATTTATTTTTTATTTTGGAAAATCAACAGGATAATTGGAAGCCTAGCATTGCTTTTGTTGTTGGGAACAAAATTGAGGATGAAGTCCACACACAAGCCTTGTCTCTTGCTGTGCAGGTGCCACAGCGGAAGCTCTTCAGCGAGGTATCGTGGGAAGGAATTTTGGGACAGGTATTTAAAATGGTTTATTATTAAAACCTCTTGAAGACTTGGTAGCCTTTTTCTCTTTAGCCACAAGTGCTGCTGTGTTAATTTAAAATTAATAGATTAGTTTAAATAAGAAAACAACCCTATTAGGTAAGCTAGTCCATCCTGTGTCAATGTACTGTAGTCCAGGGTTTTGTCCAGACTAGTTTTAAATGTCCAAAGTGACAGAGCTTTCACCACATCCCTTAGAAGATTATGCCACAGTCTAATATATCTTACTGTCAGGGAGTCTGAGGGTAATCAAGAAAAAACTGATGAAGATAATAAACACAGTACTGCACTTTGCTTTTCTTACAGATCATGGAAGCTGGAAGTCAAAAGGGAAAAAAGGTTAAAGAGGTGCCTATGTATTGTGAGGTAGGTTAAAGCACTTATTACAGAGGCAAAGTTTTTATTGCTTTTTTAAATAATTGAGCTAAATACCTCTAATTAGTTATGTTTTGAATATCTGAGTAAAAAATTACTCTTGTCCACTGGATACAGCTTTTAAAAACATTTCTGTTGCCAAGATGCCAAAACTGCTTCCTTTTTGTTGCATCTTAATCAGTCCATATGAACTATTTGTAGAGAAAGCAAATGAGGAGCAAGGTACCTTCTGGGACATGGATTTCTTTATGATGCTTGTAATATATTCTCTGGGTATATTTTAATGGTGTTTCCATGAATTATAGAGAGATAGAGCTGGGATCTGTTCTCCCAAATGTTTTCAAGTACATAAAAGGTTGTTACAAGGAGGAGGGAGAAGAATTGTTCTTCTTAATCTCTGAGGATAGGACAAGAAACAATGGGTTTAAATTGCAGCAAGGGAGGCTTAGGTTAGACATTAGGAAAAACTTCCTAACGGTCATGATGGTTAAGCACTGGAATAAATTGCCTAGGGAGGTTGTGGAATCTCCATCATTGGAGATTTTTAAGAGCAGGTTGGACAAACACTTGTCAGGAATGGTCTAGAATGATAATACTTTGTCCTGCCATGAGTGCAGAGGACTGGACTAGATGACCTCTCGAGTCCCTTCCAGTCCTATGATTCTATGATTCTGTGTTCACAGCAGTTGACATGCCTAAACCCTCCTGCATCAATGAGCAAATAGAACTCTAGAATGCAGCGTTGATGCTCTAGAGCTTAGTGTTTGTGTAACAGCTACTTGGTGTAAAGTTCTAAGTTGGTTGACCCAGTGGGGTAGATCTGAACAGTTAGTAAGCTTGCTTAGTACAAAGACGACTTCCTTTTACTCTACCTTGTAAATGTTTACTTTACAGTTTGTGAGAGCCTATAAAATTCTGTGATTAATTAAAAGATTTTAAAATTTTCTCAGCCAGTTTTATGGCCCTGCAGACCTTGGACATAAAGATTTTTGGATTCCTCTAAAAAGAACTTGTTTACATTTTAACTCAGTGATGACTAATAAACTTTTTATATGTCTTAGTTTTTGGTGGATTTTATAACAGCTCGTTTTAGTTGTAGCGTGTTTTTCAGTAATGCTACAGTACTATCTGAACAAGTCCCATTGGAATTATTTACAATTGACATGACTGTGAATTTTATGGAATTAACCCTCTCCATTCTGGACTAGCCTCCCAGGCAATCTTATTCTATACTGTCTAGGATGTAAAACCCTTTTAGCCCTTCTGATAGGAGGATTTTAAAGTTTGGCCCTAAGCAGAACCTTTTCATTATACCTGTATTTAATTACTAGGAGCAGTTTACTTGTGGACTGGATACTTATGAATTTCAGCTGTCAATGCTGTGTCTCATTAGCTACTTACTTTATTGCTCTGTTTTTTTTAAATGGAGAATATAAAATGCCTGTTCTGACCTTTTTCCTGGATCCTGTTTCCGGTCTGGCAGTAGCAAATTAAAAGATTGTTCAAGCTGCCACAAGCATAAATTCTGCCCGCTATGGGCAGAACTTTGCTCTACAATATTCACTGAGGATTCTACTGCAGATTCTGCATTCAAAATTCTCATTGACAGTAATGATAAACAAGTACAGAATGAGTACAGAAGGAAGTACATTATTTATCATGCTAAGATTTCTACACTTTTGTCTCAGCTTCCAGTGAGATTGCAGGTGTGAACTCCTAAAACTTTAATGATTTTTGAACAGCTACAATATAATGGAACCTGTGCTGGAGTTTAGTGCCTTATTGAGGAAAACTGCACAGGTATTGATGCAGTCACTATAATTGCTACCGATAGTGCTGGCCTTGATACAAGCTGCTTCAATAGAATGGAATTTCCCTTCTTCCACTTCAGTGCAGCAGTCTACAGTGCCTGCTTTAACTCAGGAAGATTAAGCTTGTGGTCTCAATGATATCTTGTGGCAATGAGTTCCAGAAGGTAATTATGTGTTGTGTTTAAAAAATGTTTCCATGGATCAGTTTTAAATTTTCTGCCTCTCAGTTTCTTTAAATATCTTCTTGTGCTTGTATTATGTAAGTATTGTCCTCATTTCACAGATTGGAAGACAGAGGCACTATAGCCTGATCTATAGATTATGGATAAAAATTCCCAGTTATCACTTTGAGGGTTGACAGGTTCTTGTCCCAAGATCAGGCCCAGTATTATTAAAATTATTATATAGTTGGGAACCCCGATGTGCACAGTTGCAACATTAACACTATAGGAATATGTCTGTATTTACAAATAATTTATTAATACATTTAGCACACTCACAAACACTCTAACTCAGTAAGGTAGGTTGCAGAACAACCTGATATATTAGTTATTATCTTCCTCATCACCATCACCTTCCTCCTCTTTACCAGTGGCCATCATTCTGGCACCTCCCAAGGGCTACATCTCTCAATCCTCCTGCCCACAGGCTGGGATGCCACTTTTATAACATGTTACGCTTATGCTACCATGTCTAATGCATATTCAGTAGGGGTATTTCCCTTCTTCCTTATTTGTATTTCCTCCCCTTACTAATGTTGAGGTGTCCTTCTTTTATATGTTAGTATATTCATGATTTCAACTCATTATCATATACCTCAATTTGTTGCCATGGCACTTTAGTTGCTGGATGTTCTCTCCAAAACTTTCCAAAAGCTGGTGATAGCTTATGTTTCTGTGGTTGGCTGATGTCATTATGGGTAAAATTCCACCTTACACTCTACTTCCAGTTCCCCAAAACATAGGGGTTACCGTTGGACCATTTATCTATACCAAAGTCCATAGGCCTTAAGCCTCATGCTAACAGCTGAAGTCAATGCCTTACAGGATATAAGCCTGTAGGTTCCCTGAATATAATAAAGGCAGAATAATAAAGGCAAGGCAGTTAATATAATAAAGACAAGCTAGCCCTATGGGCTACAGCACAAAGAGCGCAAGGGTTAAATCTACAAAGGTGCGTAGTTGCTACACCTAATTCCTAGGCTCCCAGCAACCTAGTGGAATCTTGAGTTAGGTACCTAAGTTCCCCATACAATGCATGGGGAGAGTTAGGTGCTTAAGAAAGAGATTTTCAGAAGCCAGCAAGCTGAGCGAGGAGCCACCTAATTCAGCCAGCAGTGAAATGCATAGGAAAGGGGTGGGATGTAGGCCCAGATCTACAAAGGTATTTGGATGCCTACTTCCTGTTTTTTTGGGCTGTAGGCACTTGACTTACAGGCCAGAGGGAGATGTCTATCTCTGCTTGGAACTGTCAGCTGTGAACCCTCTCCTGGAGTGAGGTGCCTAAGCCAGGTCAGCCATTTTGGTAATCCATGCCCTAGCAGACAGAGAGTAAAGAAAGAGCTCTGCCCAAAAGCCTGGTAGTTAAGGCACTCACCTGGGATGTGATGTGAGAGACTTGGGTTCAAGTCCCTGGTCTGGAGCATAGTGCCCTAACCACTGGGCTGTTAAGTGTTTTGGACACACTCAGCTACCTGGTGTATGAGGCAGCAGCCCGATCCTCTATGTCAGTGGTTCTCAAACTCTGGGTCAGGACCCCAAAGTGGGTCACGATCCCATTTTAATGGGGTCTCCAGGGCTGACAATGGACTTGCTGGGGATTGAGGCTGAAGCCAAATCCTGAGGGCTTCAGCCCTGGGTGTCGGGGCTCAGGTTACAGACCTTCCGCTCAGGGTTGAAGCCCTTAGGCTTTGCCCCCCCCCCCCACTAATCTGCGGCGTCAGGGCTTTGGCCCCTCACCCAGAATGGTGGGGATCAAGTGGACTCAGGCTTCAGTCCCCCCTCCTGGTGTTGTGTAGTAATTTTTGTTGTCAGAAGGGGGTCACAGTGCAATGAAGCTTGAGAACTGTTGCTCTAGGTGTTCTCTGAGAATGTCTACAGGAATGGGCCCTGCCAGTGAGATAGGCAAGGGAACACCTAGTTTCAGAATTCTGCTTCAGGGCCTCTGGAGATTTGACTATAGCGAGGGCTGTGAGAACATTGTCAGTGTAGTGCAAGGTCAGGGCTTAGCTGGCTTTGCATATGCCCACTATCAGAAATTTAGCGGTCTAAAGGGTTAGGCAGCTGCTGAGTGGTAGTTTTGTGAATATCAGTGGTGTTGAAATGGAGGATTTAGGCACTTAAAGAGGCAGTAAGGTACTTATACACCTTTGTGGATCTAGTCCTAAATGACAAGTCCAGGGTCACAAAATGAATCAATAGTAGAACTGGTATTAGAAAGCAGGAGGCCTGACTTCTAGTCCTTTGCTCATTCCAGCAATAAACTAAATGTGAATTAGAACATGTCCCTCCTAAACATGACAGATAGAGAAATAATGACTTTTTCCTTTTATATGGGTTTAAAATTACAACAGACATAACAAGTCAGATTAATCTGTCCTGTAATGTTTCCCACCAAACAGTATATAAAATGTTTGTATGTTGTATATGTATTTTTATTCACATATCTATTTTATTGCAATATTTTGGCAGCTTTCTGTTATTGGCATAGCCGGTAATGTCACATGTAATTAAAGTTATCCAACACTTCCATTATAAGACACCTACAGCTTTATCAAACCCATGTTACGTGTCTGCCTCGGGCTTAATTTTTTATTATTATTAATTAATTTATTTATTTTGAAAGCCCCAGCAAAAATGGTTCAGCTGGTTCCAAGAATGAGATTAGGGAAATCATATGTGTTATGATCATGTTAAAAATTCTAGTGACCTTGTCTTTGAGAAGACCGCATGCTTTGGAGTGAGGACTTGAAATTTGGCAGGGTAATGGCCTTTGTCTTTTTCCATCTTTGTGAAAATCTGCCTAAATCAGGCCACTTTGAAAAAATCTCAATTTGCACATGCTCAGTAGAGACTTGTTAGAGCTTTGCAGCTAAATTCTACAAGATTCCATCTGCACTGAGCATGCTCCAGCCCAGGGCTGAGAATGAATTTCCCTGCAATTGCTGCTTCTGGCTGTGGTGAACCAGAGTGAGGCCAGGAACCCAAACTGGGAGCAGGGAGACTCTCTCTTTTGCTGGCAGTGCTTCTCCCGCTAGTGCCTAAGCAGTATGGAGAAGGAAGCCCTGACACAAATGCAGAAGAGACAAAAGCCAGACCTGGGGAAGGTAGCATGACAAGTAGATTGAGACAAGGAACCTGGAGAAGGGGGTGAAGACTGGAACAGGAGTTAGGGAAATTAGATTTGGCTGGGGTGGGGAGACTGGGACTGGGAGAGAGTGAAGGAAACAGGTTAGTGGGGAGGGAATTGGGACTGGCTGGGTAAAGAGACTGGGACAGAAACAAGGAGCCAGGAAGGGGAAAGACAGATATGAGGAGTAGGTGGGGGGCAGGGTGATGGCAATTGAGATTAGATGAGGAGCCCAGAGCCTCTGCCTCATTCACTACACGCTTTTCAATTTCTACAACAAATGAGGCAGGGGTCCTACAGACAACAGCCTCATTAACTACTTAGCCCTGATTAATTCCCAGAGTAGGTCCATCATATGCACTGAATGAGGTAGGGGTCCTGTGGAAAAATGGGCATTTCCCAATATTTGAGTACCAGAATGCAACCTTAATGTTCTTTTAATGTAGTTTTGTGTGTGCAATAAAATAACACTGCCTATCTCATTGTGTAGTTATTTATACCCCTGCAGACTGATTGTAAAATACTACCAAATCAGGGGCCATATCCTGGCCCATGCCAGAACTTTATGCTGCCAGAGCAGTGCATAGGGACCATAAATCTGCTGTAAATGAGCAGCTGAAGGTTCTCCAGTCATAGGGGAATCATTAGCTGGCATAAAGTCAGTGCAGCCAGAAATATGCTCCTTCCATCCCTCCTTCCACCCTCAGCATAGGTGGCATTTTGGGGATGGGAAGGGGCTGGAGGAGACAAGAACGAAGTGCATTGTACACCCACAATCCTTGCTGGTATAATGTCCCCCTGAGCGCCATTATAAGCTAGTACAAGTTGGAGCAGACCTTAGTTTTTTTATTTATGAATCTGTGTATTATGGTAGTGTCCAGGGATCAGTGAGAATGGTGCCCACTGTGCTCAACACATACACATAGTAGCACACAGTCCCTGCCCTGAAGAGCTTACAGTCTAAATAGTCAAGGCAGGTACAGGGTGAGGAGAGGGGTATAACACACCAGCAGCATGGACTACATTATGGCAGTAAACAACATGTTAGTTCCTCAGGGTGAGATTTTTGGAGTGGGGAGGGTTAGTTAGGAGGTGATCAGCTAAATGGAATGGAGAGTGAAGGGAGAGGGAACATTGATGGGAAGGGGTTTGCGGGGACAGGACAAGGGAGGAGAGGGTAAGAGGGGCCGGTATTGAATGAAGCTGAGATGAGAGACTGTGAGGTAGGGAGGGAGAGGGAGGGAGGAAACAGCCCATCAGCATGGGGTAGAGAAAGTCCAGTCAAAACTGTAGAAAGTTCTCTGGATGTCCAAATGTTCCTACTTTGGCTGCTTCTGCAGCTTCTCCTATTAGCTGGAGTATCTGGCTAGGTCTTCTCTTCAGTTTTTCCCCAAGGCCACGTGGCTGTGGGAGAGGGAAGACAACACTTTAGTCCTAGTTTCTCCAAAGTGGAACTTATCAATTCTGGGTCAGTGGGTGCTGGGGTTCAGCCAGCCTCAAGGAGATAGGGTTGGGATGGAGTAATGGTTTATTCTCTGCCTCCTCAGCTGCATTTTGATCTGCTTCAATGCAGCTGAGGACCAAGTCAATCCTGCTTTTCTTCTTTTTTCATTTTTCCTATCTCTTTCTTTGTAACTTTTCCACTTTACTGTTTAGTTGTCTCTTTTCTTCAGTGTCTGTTTTCCCTCCAATTAACATTTCTCCTTTCTTCTTTTTGAAACGTTGCTATTTCTCCTTTTGTCTCCCTTTCTTCCACTTTTCACCCATCCATTCCTTCTCACTGTCTTCTTAGGATCATCATCTCCCCTCTCCTTAGCCTTCCTTTCTTTTGCATTATGTACCTGGTCTGTCTCCCAACCTTCATTGTGGGCCTTGGCAGAAACAGGATACCTCCACATCATTCACCATGAGGGACTGAGGGAATGCATTTGAGCTTCAACAGTTCGGGTTAGGGACTAAGTTGCAGTTTCCTTGCCTTCTACTACATTTGATGATCAATTGCCAGGGACTTCAGGACTTGTGAAACATCTGGTGGTCTCGGGAGGAATCATCAAGCAGCTGTGGAGTGTATCTGCCTCCCGGGCCCCAAAGCTATATACTGGGCAGGGAGGGTGTCAACTTCCTTAGTGATGCTACTCTGCACCCTGATTGTACTGGGCCCAGGACAAAGTTCATGGCTCCCTCTCCTGATGATAGATAGTCCTGGCTACACAGCCTGCTTCCTTTGCTGCAGCATAGATCCCTCCTCCCGAGGGGAACATTTGATAACGACTTTGCAAACTGAACTTTTGGAATTTGTCTCTCCCTCCTGTGGGGTTTTACTGCACAAGGCTCTGGGCCAAAAGGCCTTTCCTCAAAAGAAGTAATCACATATCGAAAGGTTCATCTTTTTATCATATCAGCTTATAGGAATTCTGTGTGGGGGAAAAAATGCTTTTAAAATGGAAATGAGCCTTTTCTAGTTGAAAAGCAGTGCAATGGATTTTGCACCTATCTTCCTCTAAAATTGAACTTGTCCTGAGACACAATATGGAAAGTTTCAACCCAAAAATAATTTTTGGGAAAGTTCTTATGAACAAATGACAATGGTGTTTATTATGGAAGCATGTATGTAGCCATCACTATATTACCACTGTCCATAAACGCTGTCAGATAAAAACTGTAATGTCTTTTTAAATAGAATAATAAATTTAACGTTTGGCAGAAAAACAAGTTGAAAAAAGGGTGTTCTTCCCTTCTACAGAATAAAGATTTGTAAAATTGAGAACATAAACTTGCTTTCTCTTGCTATTCTTTTTGATGTTTTATGTTCTTTAGCAGGAGCTGTGGCTAGCATGCTTCTGAAGTCTAAGTATTAGCTCATTGTATACTTTTTCTATATTTTCCTATTATTTTGTATCTTATCTTATTGCTTTATATTTGTCTGTTACTTCTGGGCTGCATTTTCTCTACTACTGTTGAATTTCTTTCAGTCTGTCTGTTATTTTCTCTTCTTCTTGTGTGTGGCTTATGTTTCTGCTCTCCCACCCCCTTCTGTTCTGTGTTAAAATCTTTCTTTATTCCTCTAAAAGTCTATTGGTCTATTTGTTTGTATTTTCGCTCATTTAGCAATATATCTGTGTTAGCTAATATCTCTGGTTTTTGCTGTTGTGCAGTTCTAATGTGTTTTAATTAGCATTCTTAATGTAGGATGAGTGAAGAGCTCATTGGCAAGCAAAGGACAGCAGACTGAATAGCTTTGGTAGTGAGAGGTGGCTTGTTTCAATTTTATGTAACTGGTTTAAATCCAGCCTAGGGGAATTATTCTTCTTCAAGTGATTGCACATGTGTCTTCCACTCTTGGTTTTTATGCACCGCTCACACAGTCATCAAAAACTTTTCCGTCAGTGGTACCCATCAGGGCAGCACGCGCGCCCTCTGCCATCGTGTGCCAGTGCATGCTGTTATAAAGGGCCCAGTCATCCCAGAGCCCCCTCAGTTCCTTCTTACCATCCGTGACAGTGGTTGGAATTGCTTGGCTTGCAGTAGCAAGTGCTCTAAGAGTGCTCATTGTAAATGTATTATAAATATTTTAGTGTTGTAGTTGATTAGTGCTTAATTAATGGTGTAGATAGGATTCATTTCATTTTCAGTCCCCAGTTTTGGGGTTTCTGTTTCTCAATACTGAGGAATTCCTCAGTCACTGGGGTTCAAACGCTGTGTGCACTAGGCCAATGACTGTGAGTGACCCACACTCAAGCTGCTCAAAGTATGTAAGGGAAGCTCATATTTCGGATCATTGCCAAATTTGCAAAAGACTTTAAACCACAGTCAGGCTAAAATTTTTGGTCATGGAGGCAGCCCTGAGATCTCCATCAGACCCATGGTTGGTGGGTGAAATTTCCCCTGGGAGAGGTGAGCTCCTTAACCTGTCTCTTCCGCCCACAGCCCCACTCACACTGCACCTCTGCTCTGGCCCAAGCCCCACTCCCACTTACCACTGACTTGCCACTCACCTCTTTACCCCCCAGATATACCCCCCTCTACTCACCTCCTCCCATGCCCGCCTGTGGCTCGCCCATCTGCTGCTCGCCTCCTCACCCCCTGACCCTTTCCTCACCCACCATGAGACACCCACCACAAACTGCTGTGCAGCTGGCTCACTGCTTGCCTCCTTACCCTGCCCACCCCGTGACATCCTCTCCCCTTTTCACCTTAAAGCACTAATAACATTCCACAAGGGAACTGAACAGGCAATAGGTATAGCTCAATTGCCAGATAGATTCTCCTCTGTGGCAGGGAGTTCGATGTATACTGTATACAGAGAGACGAAAAGCCAGTCTACCTGCGCCAAACTGAAGCCTAATCTCTCAGTTTGAAAAAGTGCTTGTCATTGACAGCCTGCATTAAGGCAGTAGTTTAATCACTTTTCTTACACAGCAGGGCCGGATTAACCTTTTGTGGGCCCAGCACTAAACATATTTGTGGGCCCCTTTGGGGGCAATGGAGCATGGCACGGGGAGGTTGGTCCTCAGAGCAGGGGGCCAGCCAGGGGCAATGCTGCGCCACACCGCCGCCCCTCCTGCCCAAGACCCCCCCCGACTCCCTATGGTCAGAGCCCCCCTGGACCTGCTATGCCCAGTGCCACCATCCACAACCCCCTCCACCACAAACGCACAGCGCCCTGCACATCACCACCCCTGCCCACAGCCACACCACAACTGCCCTGCACCTCACACAGAACCCCCACTCCCTAGCACCCCAACACAGAGATCTCCCCCCACCCGCCATTGCCCAGTGTCCTTCCCCACAGCCCCACCACCACAACTACACAGTGTCCCACACAGACCTCCCAATGCCCAGCATCCCAACATACAGACTTGCTCGACTGCCTGGTGCCCCCCAACAGACCTCCCACTGCCTAGCACCCCAAAACACACAAACCTTCCACACTGCCCAGCGCCCCTTCCCCCTCACAGCCCAGCACCCCCCTGAACCACTCCCCCACGCCTTGCCCCCTGGGCATATTCACTGGCCCTGCTGAACCAGCGCAGAGCAGGGATTCCCCCTCCAAGCACAGTGCTAGGGAGCAGGACAGCTGAAGCTCTGGAGCACAGAGAGGTCCCGCCCAGCCCTGCCCATCTGGCGCTGGTGCCCACAGTGCAGGAGGCGACTTCCCCAGCCTGCTGCTTCTGCAGAGTGGCAGGGAAAGGGGGACCACGCTCCTGGGGAGCTCGAAGCAGACAGTCACCGGCCCAGAGTGGCAGCACCTGAGGGCTCCTCTCTGCCAGTGACAGGGGCGGAGAGGAGCACTCAGCCAGTTGGTCGGAGGCCAGGATGAGAGGATCGAGCAGGGGCTGGGGGGAGCGAGAAGGGAGAGGAGCAGCAGCTCGGGGCGCAACGCAAGTGGAGTCGGCTGGGCCAGGGCCCCTTTAGAGCATGGGCCCGGTGCCATGGCTCCACTGGTGCCATTGTAAACCCAGTACGGTTACACAGAATTCCCTGCCAGACTCGTTTACTTAAACTGGGTTTGAATAAAATGACTAGATCAAGAAATAAACTTACTAGCCATGTCAGCTCCTCCTTGAGCCACGTTAGTAGTTACTACTTCTGGGTACAGAGAATAACTGAAGGGTCGTCATTTGGAAACTGATTTTAACCCCAATAACACATTTTCCTACAATATAAAATCCAGCTGAATGTGGCCAAAGGCTTCCTGGGCATTGGCAAATGCCTGTTAAATGGCTTCATTACCACTTTAATGGCTCTTTAACAATTTCAGTGATCTCTGCTATTAGGTCTCTAGAAGGCTTTTCCACTGTGTAAAGTTACTCAGGGTATGTCTACACTACCAGATTAGTTTGATTTAACTTAATTCGAATTTGTGGAATCGACCTTACAAAGTCGAATTTGTGTGTCCACACTAAGGACACTAATTCGACTTTGTGAGTCCACACTAACGGGGCAAGCGTCGACATTGGAAGCGGTGCACTGTGGGAAGCTATCCCACAGTTCCTGCAGTCCCCGCTGCCCATTTGAATTCTGGGATTTCCCCACAATGCATGCTGGGGGAAAAATGTGTCGAGGGTGGTCTTGGGTAACTGTCATCATTCAACGTGCTTTCGGACGTCTCAAGGGGAGATGGAGGAGCTTACTGACTCGCTCGGATCTCAGCGAAACCAATATCCCCATTGTTATTGCTGCTTGCTGTGTGCTCCACAAACTCTGTGAGAGCAAGGGGAAGACCTTTATGGCGGGATGGGAGGTTGAGGCAAATCGCCTGGCTGCTGATTATGCTCAGCCAGACAGCCGTGCAATTAGAAGAGCCCAGCAGGAAGCGCTGTGCATCCGGGAGGCTTTGAAAGCTAGGTTCCTCAGGGAGCAGGGTAACCTGTGACTGTTCAGTTTCTTTACAGAGAAGCTGAACCTGCCCCTGCTTCAGTTACTGTTGACTTTCTTCTGCGGTTACATACCCCATTCACCACGTTTCCCCCCTTCCAACACACGTTTAAAAATAAAGTTAATGGAACATTGTTAATTAACAACGTTTTCTTTATTAATGAATTTGCATTAAAGGGTTGAAACAGGGACGCAGACTGTGGTGGGTAGGGTGTGCAGTGATGTTAACACCGCTGCTACACTCGAGGAATTATAGGCTCCTGCTCCTAGAGTGGTCTGCAGTGCCAGACTGGTTGTTTCAACGGAGCCTGCCATCCCTCCTTTTCGGGACTCTGTGTGCGGGGGCTATGTGACCTTGTGGCGGGGGAGGATGGTTACAGATTCCCCTGCTGCGTGGCTCTGTGGTCCGGGACAAGGACCGCTGCATAAGTTCTGTAACCGCCCTCCCATGCCACAAAGTCACGTACCCCCCACCCACACAGAACATGGAAAACACCTCCCAGACCGACCAAGGTGCCTACTGACTGCACTGTGTGTGTGACCTGCTGTTGATCCTGCCCCCGTGTCTGTACCCTGGTAAAGGTGACTGTCCTATGCAATTAACAACCCCCTTCCCCCCACCCCCCTTCACAGACAGTCTTCTGTAGAAAAACTTGACGGAAATAGTAATTAACAGCAAACTACTTTTAATAATCAACTAGACAGTTAGGGGATGAAACTGGGATTGGGGCTTCGGTGAGCCAGGAAGGGAAGGACTTCTCAACATTTAGGGAATGAGAACTTTTGGGTAATTGAGCACTCTGCAGGGGTGCAGTGACAGTTTTCACGGCCCCTGTTGCCCCTCCTTCTTGTTACTTTGGGTGAGGGGGGGTTGGGACTTTGTGGCGGGGGAGGGCGGTTGCAGATACAGTGCAGGGGGGCTCTGTCCTCCTGCCTGCGGTCCTGCAGAACATCCACAAGGCGCCGGAGCGTGTCAAATTTTCCCTGGGCATTTCCTGTGTGGCTGGTCAGAACATCCAAGCTCGGACTGCTGTCCAGAGCGTCAACAGAGTGGTGCACTGTGGGATAGCTCCCGGAGCTACTAAGGTCGATTTCCGTCCACACATAGCCTAATTCGACATAGCCTTGTCGAATTTAGCGCTACTCCCCACGTCGGGGAAGAGTACAGAATTCGAACTAAAGAGCCCTCTAGGTCGAACTAATTAACTTCCTGGTGTGGATGGGTGCACGGTTAAGTCGAATTAACGCTGCTAAATTCGACATAAACTCCTAGTGTAGACCAGGCCTCAGAAATCCCCTCCACTTGCCTCCTCACCCCTCTCCATCTGCCACTGACTCCCCACTCACATTCTCTCTCTCTCTCTCACACACACACACACCCCCGCAAGGAGGGTGGGGTGAGGAGAGACGTCAGCTGCGGGGACCTCCAAGGCGGGAAGGGAGTGGGATGGAGGAGAGGAGGAAGACTCCAGGCAGCAACAGCAGCAAGCCGCGGGAGCCTCGGGAAAGGGTCACAGCAGGGAGGGAAAGAGGTGGGGGGAGGGGCACCACGGCCCAGGTGTCCTGCAGCAGGGACAGCTGTGCTAGGAGAGGAAATGCCTCCCCTTGCCTATTATACCTGCCGTTCATGATCAGATCCTAGTCCGCACCAACTGCTTCAGCATCAGTTAGGAGTGTGCCTCCTATGTTTCCCAAAACCCAGCATTGCTAGCCCTCTCCAGTGCCTAAGAAGAGGCATAAGACCACCGAGAGAGGAAGGTCACTGGCATCAAAATCCTCTAAGCATAGGGAGAAAACTAGAGTGCAGCCAAGACCAACGCACTCCTCTTCATTGGTAGTGCCGAAACTGGCACCATTGACACTGGCACCAAGGCAGGTACTGTAAAGTCTAGTGCCCGAAGGAGCGCCTTTTTAAATCTACAGTACCGTAGCAACCCAAGACCATCTTGATACTGGCAATGCCAGAGGCATCTGTAGCAGTGAGAGATAGGCTCAGCAGATCAGCACTGGTATCCCCAACTGTGCTACTCCTGAGGGCATTCTGCACCAAAAAATTAAAAATTCTGCACACAGTATTTTAAAATTCTGCAAATTTTATTTGTCAAATAAATGTGGAGGCTCCAGCATGGCATTGGGGAGCACAGGCCACTGGCTGCACAGAGATGGGAGACCATCATGCAGCTTCCCCTCCCCTCTCCGGGACACAGACTCAGTGGTGAGGCTGGACCCAACCCTGACACAGTGCAAGGACTGGGCCTGCCACAGAAACACCCCAACGCCCTGTCCCTCCATGCCAGGTGCATTAGGTGAGGGCAGGCAGGCTCAGCAAGGCAGGATCCAAATGTTGAGGGGCTTAGTGTGGGGGGATCCAGGTGTGGGTTAAGAGGGTTCTATGTGGGGCAGTCTGGATACTGTTGGCTCAGAGAGGGATCCAGGTGTGAGGAGGATCTGGATGCACAGCGGCTTGTTGCGGGGATTCTGGGTGCAACGGTAATCTGACTCTGCAGGGGAGTCAGGTGAAAGTGTTTGGGACTCAGCAGGGTGGGGTCTGAGGGGGATAGATCTTGGCAGGGGGCTCTGGGTGTGGGGGGGCTCAGTGGGGGGGGTCCAGATGCTGGAGGAGTGGGGCTCAGTGAGGAGGGGATCCAGGTGCAGCTGGTTGTGGTTCAGTGGGGTGAGTATCTGGGTGCGTGTGACTCATCAGGATGGTCCAGGTGCAGGGGGAGTGGGGCTCATCAGGGGGGTCTGAGTGCAGGGCGTGAGGCTCAGCAGGAGGGTCTGAGTATGAGAGTGTCTGGATGCAGGGGGTTGGGCAGATGGGGGAGCAGCTCCCTGTACAGAGATTCCCTTCCCTTGCAACTGAGGAGCGATGGGTGCAGTAAGTGGGGGGAGGGGGGAATTTGCAGAGCTTCCTGCAGCTGGGGGAGAAATCTGGGGGTGGGTCTGACCCAGTCCTGGATGCTGTATGGGGGAAGAGGAAGTCCTGTCCTCCCCAGGCCGGCCGGGACTAACAGCTGAGCCCAGTGCAGGGTAGGAGCCACCAGCCGGGTCTCCCCCAGTCCCACCCCCGTCCCACAGTGATTTACCTCTCTGCCGGCTGCCCGGCACACCCAAAACATACTGCTGGGGAGGATCACATGACCACTCTTGTGACTTTGCTTTGCTTCCCCATCATAGAGTCATTTTTCTGCAGGGAAGCAAAGAAATCTGTGGGGGACATAAATTCTGTGCATGCGCAGTGGTGCAGAATCCCCTCAGAAGTACTGTGTAGGAGACTGTGCTCCTGGTACCAGCAGAGGAGTGACAGTATGATCAGTGCAGTACTTGGTATAGAGACAACCTTTGTTGCCTCACACTTCATTTCCTTCAGTACTGTCGAAGGGAAATCCTGCAATGTTGGCTGCTCTACACTCTTCACTGACTTGGCACCGGTCTCCGGCACTGTCGGGAACAGATCTCCCCACCCCCTTGGTCAGCAGAAGGTGATTCGTCCTCCTCTGAATAAGAGATTGGCTTTTATGTTTCCCAGCTTCGGAGCCAGTTATGCTACTTCTCACCTAGGTATTACTACCCTGAGTTGCCTCCAGATCCTCTGGCTGAAATAGGATAGGGCATGTGGCCAGGAAGTCACTGGGGCCCACCACTGGTCCAGTGGCCCTTTTGGAACCTGTGGGGATTCCTCTGATTTCTATGTCATACACAACGCGATCCTGCTCTGTGTCCTTGGAGAGGTGTGGGAAGTCTATTCACGAGGTGCCACCTGTTCCTGAGCCTGGTACCAGGCCTGGTGCTGAGCAGGAAGACCCTGTTGGACAGCTAGTGGAGGAGGAGCCGCCTCACCCTGTGCTGGCTTCAGGGCCGGTGCAACCACTAGGCGAACTAGGTGGCTGCCTAGGGTGCCTAAAAGCCCGCTCAGGTGAGGAGGTGGAGTGGAGGTGAGCTGGGGCGTGGGGGTGTGGGGAGGGCCTCCCACAGTAATGGGGGCAAGGGGCGCACCGGGGAACCGCTCCCCGCCCCAGATCACCTCCACTCAGCCTCTTCCGCTGAGCACACAGCCCCCGCTCTAATTCTCCAATCGGCACCACAAGCCTGGGAGGAGAGAAGAATTAAAGCAGCGCCGGTGTGCTCAGCGGAGGAGAGCTGGGGTGGCTCCCGGGGTGGTGTTAGCTGCCGCAGAGGGGGGCTCCCTGGCCGGGGTTAGCTGCCACAGAGTGGGGGGGGTTCCCCGGGCAGGGTCAGCTTCCGCAGGGGGGGCACTCCCTGGGCAGGGTTAGCTGCCGCAGAGTGGGGCGGGGGCTCCCCGGCCGGGGTTAGCTGCCGTGGAGGGGTAGCTGCTGCGGGGGGGGCTCCCCGGGTTGGGGGGTGTGGTGGGCTGGTTAGCTGCCGCAGCGGGCAGGGTTAGCTGCCGCGGGGGGGGCTCCTCTGGTGGGAGGGGTCAGTGGGCGTGGTTAGCTGCCATGGGACGGGTGGCAGGCAGGGTTAGCTGGGTTGCAGGGTGGCGCAAGGTGGAAGTTTCGCCTAGGGCGCGAAACTTCCTTGCACCGGCCCTGGCTGGCTTGTTCATCCTCCTCTCCTGACAAGGCAGTTTCCTCAGGATGTACCTCACTCCTTCCCAGTGATTATGAGGCTCACCAAGAGCTACTGAAGAGAGTTGCCACAAGTTTGGGGATCCAGGTTAAGGAGTCCTCCCATTGCCTTACTGATATTTTTGGCCACCACAGGGCCTTCTTGGGTGACCTGACCTTTTAATGAAGCATTTCTGGACCCCATTAAGTCACTCTGGTAGACCCATTTATCCCTTCCTTCAACCTCAAAAAGGGCTGAATGTAAATATTATGTTCCCTCCCAGAGGTTTGTATATCTATACTCCCATCCTTTCCTAGGTTCTATGGTAGTGACAGTAGCCAATGAAAGAGAAAGACAGGGCCAACAGGCAGCAACCTGCAAATCAAAAGAGGCTAAGAAACTAGATTTATTTGGTAGAAAAGTTTATTCTACTTCAGGGTTGCCACTCAGAACTGCCAACCAACAAGCTCTTTTAGGACATTATGATTTTAATATTTGGGACTCCTTTTTAAAGTTTAAGAACATGTTGCTGGAGGACACTAGATAAGAGTTCTCTTTAGTTGATGAGGAGAATTCTGAAGCGAGAAGTTTGCTGCAGGTTGGACTAGACGCAGAGAACTCGGTTGATACGACCATTGCTTCTGTCTCTACACATCAACAGAAGAGAGCTAAGGGCTGCCCGCCTGTGTCAATCTTTCCTATCTCAGTCAAGGAAAAAGGCTGTTCTCACAGACAACGCAGCGGCAATGTTTTCACTCAGCAGGCAGTGAGGAGCTTGCTCTTCCCTGCTTTGTCAAGAGGTAGTTCACCTGTGGAAGTTTTGCATTGCAATTCAATCAGTCTTGAAGACTACTACCTTCCAGGGGTGCAGAATAAGCTGGCAGGCCACCTAAGCAGATTATTTACAAGTCACCACAAGTGAATCTGCCACACACATTTTAGGGTGGTGTGAATCCCCAGATAGACCTATTGCAACCAAAACCAACAAGACATGCCATCGGTTTTGCTCCTACAAGGTTACAGTTCCAGTTTCATCACAGACGCTTTCCTCCTACACAGGTTGAACAAGCTCTGCTACGCTTTTCTTCCAATTCCACTCCTACACAGAACGTTGTTAAATATCAGTCATAAGATACTAATAGCTCCAGCATGGTCCCGGCAGCACTGGTTCTCTACTCTCCTGGGTCTGTTGATGGAGGCTCTGATTTCACTTCCATTGGACCCAGATTTAATTTTTCAGAATCACGGTCAGCTGCTCCACCCAAACCTGTGGGAACTTAATTTAACAGCCTGGAGGCTCCATTGCTAAATCCTAGAAAGGAGCCTGACTTGGAGCAAGTTCGCAATGTCTTGTTACATAGTAAAAAGCCCTCCACCAAGACTACTTACATTTCGAAGTAGAAGTGTCTTTCCATCTCATTTTGTCAATCCTGTATTTCACTGATTTAGTCTTCATCCAGCATATACTGGACTATCTATTGCATCTAAAACAGCAAGCATTGTCAGTTTTATCAAGGTCCACTTGGCAGCAGTGTCAGTTTTCCATCCTCGCATGGACAACTGTTCTATTTTTTTTCTAAATATATGACAATCACATTTTTGAAAGGCCTAGAAAGGTTATACACTCAGATATGGGAACATTTTGGCAGATTGGCAGAGGCCCTGGAGGTTTTTCGCCTTCCTCTGCAGTGTGGGGCATGGGTCACTTGCTGGAGGATTCTCTGCACCTTGAGGTCTTTAAACCACGATTTGAGGACTTCAATAACTCAGACATAGGTTAAGGGTTGTTACAGGAGTGGGTGGGTGAGATTCTGTGTCCTGTGTTGTACAGGAGGTCAGACTAGATGATCATAATGCTCCCGTCTGACCTTAGAGTCTATAAGTCTATGTCACCCTCCCCCCAGACTTGAAATTAGTTTTGTCAGGACTTATGGAGCCTCCGTTTGAGCCTCTTGCAACATGCCCTGTGATATAACTATCACCGAAGGTGGCTTTTTTAGAAGCCATCGCTTTGGCCAGGAGCGTGGCTGAGCTGCTTGCACACCAAGAGTGGAAGGGATGTGTGCAATACGTCTAGAAGAACAACAGTTACAGGAGGTCAGTAACTACTTTTTTCTTCGCAGGCTACAAATAACTGCTATTATTTGAATGGGAGTTATTCATATTCTTTAGTGGGAGAAAAGGGGTCCTGGTTATTGCTAGTAACCCAAATTCATTGCTAGTTTGGTTATGTTTGTGAAATAAATTAAGTCTTAGTCTAGTCCATAGTGGACAAGTGTCCACAATCTCAAAACCACCATCACAGGTGGTATTTAACCCCTTGTTAGCAGTTTCACCAGAAAAGGCTTTGGAGACTGAATTCCTCTCTTCCCATTGAGCCAGTCCTCATGGCAAGGGGAACAGAGGATGGGTCAGTACTTGCTTTGTGGATAAATAGAGGACCTTGTAGCTGACAAGAGGATTTAGCCATATAACGTTGATTAATTCTAATGGGATTTGGGTGGCTAAAGTCCGTCGACACTCTTGAAAATCAGCCTTATTCTCTAGCTCTAAATTTGCCATCATTCCTGAGCTGCCATAGAGGCAGACACTATAGAAACAAGTATAAAATCAAAATAAAGACCCTCAACCATTTGGGGGTTTTTAAACAGTGAAGGTTACTTAGTAGAAGAGTTGTCAACTCTTCAGACAGATAGTGGGCTGTCGTATTACGGCTGCCAATGCTAACACCAACCCTCTTTGTGTTCTATAAAATATCAATGCATACTTGGTATTTTATTAAGATTGTCTCATTTTAGTCTTTCCCTAACAATTTTTTCTCTTCCAACCTTTTATTAAGAAAAGCAGCATATAAACACTGGTTAATGTTTTACCTGCGTGTCTAGCTCACTCTGAGAAATGAGAATATATTCTTTTAAAAACAAAAACTTCCATGTGTTTTGTAACTTTAGCTGTGGTGTTATTGAAGTTGGGTTTTTTTTTTTTTGGCTTATGCTTTGAGAAACCATCAGGCAAATTGTGTGCTGTCTGCAGCAAGTCACGTACATTTCTCTGCAAGCACTAATAACGTGCTCTGGCAGGGGCAGCAGGATCTTTGCGTTTACTAGTCACACACACAACAGATTTTTCTCCTGTCACTTCCAAGGCAAAAAACAATATTTAAGATATTGGGGGCTTCCACAGAGTAGTAAAACACAGCAATAAAACAGTGGAAAATATGCAATGAACTTTGCCAGAAAATATGTGATTTTAAAGTAGTCTTCTTTTAGAAGACAAAGCATTTCTTACAACTAGCAGTTTGCTAGATCTGTCTTGAAAGTAGATTTAATAGGTTAGGGCTAGTAACCTAGGGATTCTGTCTAGGGTTAATAGGCCTTTCAAAGTGCCTGTGATACAAGGGATACTTCTGTCAGAGGACATTGGTTTTACACTGGAACAGAGCATGTACTTCTAGTGACAGATGCTGTTATTGGGTATATGAAAGTATGTACAGCTACATCACTCCAATCCTCACACCCCACTGGCACCTTTTTCACTTAACAAACCAGTTAAAAATAGCACTTCTACTTAAATATCTTTCATGGTCTTTCTCCAGCCAGACTTAAATACCTTGTGTCTCTTTACTCCTCCCTCCAGTAAATCTTGTGTTCATCTCATGCTGCCTTCCTCTCTGTCTGTTGCTGTCTTCATTGTCAACAAAAACAATTTGTTGTTTTACATCGAGATAGCTATCACGAGTTAGCTATTGCAGCATGTAAAATCTTAGTGGGGACAAGATTACCTTGATACAACTAATGGACGTAAACCCCAGGTGAAGAGTATAGCCATCCTGCGTTAGCACAATGTATTTAACAGTGAAGATATTGCTTTTGAGGTAGGGAGTGTTTTCAAGCCAGGTGATGAGGTTGGTTGCTTTCATTGAAAGATGAGTTTGACAGTGTTTGGCATCCAGGAGGAGTTGGATTCTCTCATTGAGAGAAAACAAGGGTGTGTTTAGCAGTCAAAAGGAGGCCAGGTATGTCACTGAGGAAATGAAGGTCAGGAGTAGAGCTGGTTGGAACATTTTTGACATAATTTTTGTTGTTGTAAAATGCTGTTAAGCTGAAATGTTTCATGGAAACATTTTGATGGGAAGGTTTCTGAAGTCTAGGGTGGACTCTCCAGTCAGTTGGAGAGAGAGGGTGAGGGAGTTGAATCAAAACCCTGGCCTTTTCAATCTAAAAATGGATGTTTTTACAACAATTCTTTTTTGTTTTGCAAAAATGTTCAAAAGGTTTTGGTTTTGTTCCAGTGTGGATGAAAACAAAATTTCCAAACCTTGAAAGTTATTGTGAAACAGAATTGTCATTTTCCAGTCAACTCTAGTTGGGAGGGTTTAAAGTAGCCAAGAAGAGAGGCAGGTGCTACCACTGGGGTGTGATTTGGTAGGTCTTGACAGACAAGAGGGCTTGGGTGTGGTCATTGCATGAGGATGAGAATTTAGTAACCACAAAAGGGTAAGGTATTTTCACTGAAGGAAGTTGAGGGGCTTGTGAAGGTTTGGCAGCTGGCTGGGGTGAGGCACCATCACTAAATGGGGGGAGGGATAGCTCAATGGTTTGAGCATTGGCCTGCTAAACCCAGGGTTGTGAGCTCAATACTTGAGGGGGCCATTTAGGGATCTGGGGCAAAAATCTGTCTGGGGATTTGTCCTGCTTTGAGCAGGGGGTTGGACTAGATACCTCCTGAGGTCCCTTCCAACCCTGATATTCTATTATTCAAAATGGAGGAGGTACAGAAAGATTTGGCAGCTAGGTATGTATTTCCTTTTAATGAAGGAAATTAAATGAAAAAACTATTAAATAAATAACACTGAGATTTATGTATGTATAAATTTTCAATCAGGAAGTTCAAAAGCAGGCCATATTGCACTCCAATATTGGTTTCCAATTCTGTTCTTGCTGTTTCATGTTTTTCACTGTAAAATTTAGACACAATATTAATAGACAAAAACATGGATAACTTAAGTTGAAGTTGCTGTTATGTCTGTATAGTAAGGAATATTACAGTTAAAAATAACCTAAACATAAAAGTAAGTTATGGGAAGTAGATACATTTTGATATATATTCAGAATTCATACAGGCCACAATTTTCAAATTTGGGTGCCTAAAGTTGGGTACTAAATCCAAATGAACTGGTAAACTATTAAAATCGTTGACAGCTGCAGGTGTTTAGCACCTCTGAAAATCAGGTCACGTATTTCAGGGGCAGTGTGGATCTGACCACGCCTAGGAGGTATTGTTTCCCTACAGTGTTCAGCGAGAGTTTTGTGAATTGCAGTGGAGCCTAGAACTGCAACTTAGGCACCTAACCCCCACAGTTAGGTTCCTAAGTACCTATGTGAATCTAGCCCTTAGTGCAGGGGTAGTCAGTGGGTAGACCGGGGGCTAAATCTTGACTGCCAGATGCTTTTGAATGGACCCCAAAATCTTTTTATTTACTTATTATCATTATTGTCTTTTTTATTATTATTTTCTCTGGAGTCTGGAACTTGACTCCAGAGGTACTGACCAGGCACCAAAAGTGATCTGGAAAAAGGGATAAACAGTGAGGTGGCAAAATTTGCAGATGATACAAAATTACTAAAGATAGTTAAGACCCAGGCAGACTGCGAAGAGCTACAAAAAGATCTCTCAAAACTGGGTGACTGGGCAACAAAATAGCAGATGAAAATTTAATGTTGATAAATGCAAAGTAATGCACATTGGAAAGCATAATCCCAACTATACATATAAAATGATGGGGTCTAAATTAGCTGATACCACTCAAGAAAGAGATCTTGGAGTCATTGTGGATAGTTCTCTGAAAACATCCACTCAATGTGCAGCGGCAGTCAAAAAAGTGAACAGAATGCTGGGAATAATTAAGAAAGGGATAGGTAATAGGGCAGAAAATATCATGTTGCTTCTATATAAATCCATGGTACGCCCACATCTTGAATACTGTGTGCAGATGTGGTCACCCCATCTCAAAAAAAGAGATATTGGAACTGGAAAAGGTTCAGAAAAGGGCAACAAAAATGGTTAGGGGTATGGAATGGCTTCCATATGAGGAGAGAGTAATAAGACTGGGACTTTTCAGCTTGGAAAAGAGACGGCTAAGGGGAGATATAATTGAGGTCTATAAAATCATGACTGATGTAGAGAAAGTAGATAACACAAGAACCAGGGGTCACCAAATGAAATTAGTGGGCAGCAGGTTTAAAACAAATAAAAGGAAGTATTTCATCACAGAACGCACAGTCAACCTATGGAATTCCTTACCAGAGGATGTTGTGAAGGCCAAGACTATAACAGGGTTCAAAAAAGAACTAGGTAAATTCATGGAGGATAGATCCATCAATGGCTATTAGCCAGGATGGGCAGGAATGGTGTCCCTAGCCTCTGTTTGCCAGAAGTTGGGAATGAGCGACAGGGGATGGATCACTTGATGATTACCTGTTCTGTTCCTTCCCTCTGGGGCACCTGGCACTGGCCACTGTTGGAAGACGTTCTTATGTACTGTGGGATGGGGGACGTCATTAGCCCGCATTAGCCCCTGCTCAGCCAGGGCTGCCTCCTACCTGCAAGCTGGCTTCTTGTAAGGCTGCAGCAGCAGCGCCCATCCCAGCCCCACAGCAGAGGGAGCCCAGCTGGAGGTGGAGGGAGGGAGATAGAGATGATCCAGAAAGTGATGGGAGGAGGAGCGAGCTACTGAGGCAGAACCTGGGGGGAAGAGGCGGAACAGGGGTGGGGTCTTGGGGGAAAAGACAGAGAAGGAGCAGGGCCTCAAGGAAAGAGGCAGAACATGGCAGGGCCTTGGGGGAAGAGGTGGGGCCTTAGGGTCCAGTTACCAGCAATTAGAAATGTGGCAACCCTACCTTGGCTATACCTTGACCATGACATTTGAACCGCTAAAAAAAATAATTGACTACCCCGCCTTAGTGGATAGTTAACTGGTAATAAGGGTTAGTGTTATTGATTTTTTTAATGATGTTTCAGTTCTTCCTTTTGGAAGGTAACTTGCTCATTTTTTGTTTTTTTGTTTTTTAATGTGAGCTGCTCCCAGGGTCAGCCAGGCTGCAAAAATTGCTCATCATGCAAGGTTATGATGGCTCTAAACCAGGGGTCTGTGGCCCGTGGAGCTCTTCCCTGCTGTCTGCCAAGCTCCCTGCACACACACCCCAGTTACTTCCTGTCACCGCCAAACTCCCCTCAACCCCCCCCCCAAGTTGTTTTATATGGCAGCTAAGCTCCCCGCACACTGCGCCCCAATGTTTGGGGCTGGGTCTCTCCCCTGGCCCCACCTGCCTCCCCCACGCACCTCCCCCGAGTGTCCCCCGGCCTCACTTGCTGCCCCCTCATCGCCCCAGAGCCTGCAGCTCATGCTGACTCCGCTTGGCTCTGCTGGCTTCCAGCATCACCTGCTGCCACAGGGTCCTAGTGCCCTCCTTCACTAGGGCCAGGGCACGCTGCCCTTCCCCTGCTCTAGTCCTGAGCCTCTCCAATGCCCCAAACCCCTCATCTCCAGCCCCACAGCCCTCACCCCTGCACCCCCTCCTATCCCCAAACTCCATCCCAGAGTCTGCACCCCAGACCCCCTCCCCCACCCAAACTCCTTCCCAGATCCTTAGGCAGGTGGGGGCAGAGTTTGGGGGAGGGCAGGTTCGGGGCACCACCAAACTTTCTATAAACCTGCCACACCTGGAAGAGGCAGAGCAGGAGTGGAGTGGTGGTGCAGCCCAGTGCAGTGTGGGGGGCTTTACTGAGTGTGTATATTTTATTAAAACCGCTTGGAAATGACTTCGTCGAAAAAAAGACCACTCATGGAAGAAAAGAGAGTTTTTCAAGACAAATGGGAGAATTTATATTTTTTCAGAGGTAAAAGATAAAATTCAATGCCTTATTTGTCAGCAAATGATTGCTGTTCCCAAGGAGTATAACGTGTGTCGGCACTACGACATGATGCACCATGAAAAATATGATGCATTCACTGGAAAAGTCCGAGAGGAAAAAGTTCAGCAACTTAAAGCAGCATTTGCCAAGCAAAGAAATTTTTTTTCGAGGATTAACAAGTCTAGCGAAGATTCAGTAAGAGCAAGTTTTGTGATAAGCGAAATGATAGCTAAATCATCGTGACCTTCTACAGAAGGCTTATTCATAAAAGAATGTCTTATGAAGGCCAGCGAAATTTTATGTCCTGATAGGAAGAAAGTTTTTGAAGGCATAAGCTTGTCTGCCAATACAGTTGCATGCAGGATAACAGATTTAGCTGATAATGTGCAAAAACAATTGATTCAAATGGCAAAAGACTTCAAAGCATTTTCAATTGCTCTTGATGAGAGTACTGATGTATCAGATACTGCACAGTGTGCAGTGTTCATTAGAGGTGTGGATTGTAATTTGAATATAACTGAAGAATTGCTAGACTTAATGCCACTGAAGGGTACCACAATGGGACATGACATATTTCAAGGACTGGAAGAGTGCATTGAAAAAGCTGTGCTGCCATGGAACAAACTCGTATCTTTGGCTACGGATGGTGTGCCATCAATGTGCTCTGGAAATGTTGATGTGGTTGGGTTATTGAAGACCAAACTGAACAGCCTCAATATACCAGGAATTAGCTTCACCAGTATACATTGTATTTTGCACCAAGAAGCCCTGTGTAGTAAAAGTCTACAAATGAAGGAAGTTATAGAAGTATGGACTCAGACTATTAGGGTTGGAAGGGACCTCAGGAAGTCATCTAGTCCAACCCCCTGCTCAAAGTAGGACTAATCCCCAGGCAGATTTTTTACCCCAGTTCCCTAAATGGCCCCCTCAAGGATTGAACTCACAACTCTGGGTTTAGTAGACCAATGCACAAACCACTGAGCTATCCCTCCCCCTGTTAATTTTATATGTGTATGAGGGCTGAATCACAGACAGTTCACTTCTTTTCTAGCAAGTATGGACAGCGAATATGGGGAACTTCTGTATCACACTCAAGTTAGATGGCTGAGTTGTGGAAATGTTTTGAAGCGTTTTTTTGCACTTAGAGAGGAGACTGATTCCTTCATGAAAATGAAAAACAAGGAGGTTCCACAGCTTGCTGATTCCCCTTTTATCTGCAACCTTGCTTTTCTAACAGATGTAACTGATCACCTGAATGCACTGAACTTGAAACTTCAGGGTAGAAAACAGGTGATAACACAGATGTATGACAGTGTTAAGTCATTCAAAGTCAAGCTTACTTTGGGGGGGAAACAGCTGACTGCTGGCAATTTGGTTCATTTCTCAACTCTGAATTCCTTAGGAAAAGTTGAACCCAAATCCTTGAAAGAATATGCAGAGATAATTTCTAACTTACACAAACAGTTTGTGCGGTTTAAAGATTTCAAGGCACTTGAACCACATTTTCAACTTTTTTCCACACCATTTGCTGTTGAAATTGACTATGTTGCAGAGGAAATGTAGATGGAGTTAGTGGAGCTTCAGTGTGACACCATTTTGAAACAGAAGTATACAGATGTTGGAATTACAGAATTCTACAGGTTTCTTTCACAAGGAAGATTTCCCATGTTATTCTCTGCTTCCGTAAGGATAATGGCAATGTTTGGAAGTACATATATATGTGAACAGTTTTGCTCTTCAATGAAGATTAACAAATCTGTGTTAAGGTCAAGGCTCACTGATGAACATTTGAAAGCAACACTGAGATTGGTTTCATCTCAGGATATCAAACCTAATATTGATGCTCTGGTTGATGCAAAACGCTGCCAGCTAAGTGGCCAAAAATGAGATGACTGTCAAAATTAGCGCTGACTTTTCACATTACAGTTAAAGAAGTTAATTAAAAGTCAATTTATTAACTTTTTTATAGCATACTATATTTTAATACTATACTACTATATTACTCTTCTTTTTTTTTCCGCCTACCTCCAGGCGCTTCCCACCACCAAGCCACCAAACAGCTGTTGGTGGTGCTTAACGCTTTCCAGGAGGGAGTGGGGAGGAGCGGGGAGCAGCGTGCTCAGGGGAGGAGGTGGAGAAGAGATGGGGCAGGAGCAGGGCCTCATGGAAGGGGTGGAGTGGGGGCGGGGCCAGGGGCAGTGAGGGGGGTGTCAGTGATGCAGCCCTCGGGCCAATGCACTAGTCCTCATGTGGCCCTCTTGGTCATTTGAGTTTGAGACCCCTGCTCTAAACAATAGGCATACCGGATGTATGTGGCGATGGAGCACTGTTTTGGGGTGACTCCCATCATTTGCTAGAAAGGGGAAAAACAATTAGTCATGCTTTGCATCTGGAGGGTGATTACCTAAGGAATATTGAGCCCAGGATGAGGCTAAAGACTGACCCCAAAGGATAGGCTGAAGGGGAACCTGAAAGATATTTGTGTTGGGTTGTTTTGTGAACTTTCACTTGGACCTTCTGGATACCGCAGAAGGGAGAGAGCAGTAGATGGCTAGTAGGAGGTTTCAGAGCAGATGATACTGGCAATACCAGGGGGCACTCCAAGGGTAAGTGTGTCCCCCATCACAGATGCACTACCGAAAGATGTGCCCTCGGTAAATCTTTCTCTAACCGAATGCAAAGAGCTAGGGAGTCTCATTTAAAAATACTTCTTTTGGAGAGATCAACACATCCATTCTCAGAATCTAGGATGCCTGAGGCAGAAGCTTTTGAGTGCTCAGTTAAAAGTGCTCTTGCTGGATCCTACACTCATGGGGCTAAAGTTCCTGCTTCCAAAGATATATCCTCCTTGCTTGATAAAACACATCCTTCTTGCTTGGTGACAGGGGGAGGAAAGAGCACCAGGTTCACAAGGAGAAGAGACCTAGGTTTCCTTTACCAGGTCCTTCCTCTAAGAGCCACATATCCTCTCAAGTTTCAGAGGCTAAAGGTAACATAAGGCCCCAAAAGAGTTCTTCTGTTATCCTGTTAGGCACCAGTCATCATGCCTGAGGGCTGGGTTTTTTGGTACCACACAAATCACCCAGTATCATCCTCTCGGCACTGAGGCCTCTAGTACCACTGTCTGCAGTACAAGTGTTCTTGTTTGGTGAAGGCAGTTTTAGGTGTGTTAGGTGTGTATCCAGACTTTCTCTTTGGAGCATATTTAGTTTTATCTGAGTGCCTGGCTGTAGATAGGTGCTTACTGGATCTGTATTTGGGGTGGCTGGATCTGTGAAGGTAAGTGTGTTGATCTGTGAGTTTCTTATATGCAGTTGTCTGTAGGATTCCATAGTTCCATAGTTGATGCTGTTTGTGGTGTCCAGGAAATTGATGCTGTTTGGGAGTGTTCTAAAGAGCCTTCACCATACAAGGACACTTCACCAGACAAACAGATCATGTCATGGAACAGGCCACCCAAATACCTTGGGAGAACCTGTTTCAATATGGAAAAGAAAACCCTCCAACCACATGCCCCTAGTTGTCACCTACCATGCCACACTGGAACCCATATGGGGTATGATTAAACAGTTGCAATCCATACTTGATGGGGACCACATCCTGAATGAAATCTTTCCTGAATTCCTTCTTTTAGCCTCAGAAACCCCCCAACTTCACCAAACTCATCGTCAGAAGCAAGCAAGCGACACCAACTCAAAGCAGCACCAGACCCTGCCACAACAACAGATGCAAAACGTGTAGGCATATCCCACTGCCATGATGATCAGTACCCCCCACAATATATCTTTCACGATCCATGAGTCCTACACATGCATGTTACAACATGTGGTGTACCTCATCCAGTGGACTAAATGCCCCAATAATAACTATGTGGGTGAAATGAGACAGTCACTATGTTCTCAAATTAACTCACACAAAAAAATGATAAAAGGAAAAAAAACACATCACCATGGGTGAACACTTTTCACAGCCCAATCACTTCCTATTTGACCTCTTATTCCTCATCCTCAAAGGAAATCTGCATAAAATCTTCAAAAGACGAGCCTGGAAGCTTAAATTCCTAATTCACTAGCCACTAAATCATGGACTTAATAAAGATACTGGATGTATGGCTTGTTACAACAATCTGTAACCCACTAATCCCTTTTTTTTGCCCTATGACTGCAGAGGTGTTAAATGGCCACTTCACCTTGAACGATCTGTTACAATATGTGTTAACTACTTATGCTGTATTACCTTGTATTTAGCTGTGACACTGAGTACGTTTTCCAGACCTGAAGAAGAGCTCAGTGGAAGCTCAAAAGCTTGTCTCTTAAAGGCCTTGTCTACACTACAGAGTTTTATCAACAAAAGTGATGTCAACACTCAAAAATCGCTATAATAAAAATCAGTAAGTCACATTCACACTCGCTCCCTCTGTCAGCAGAGCGCATCCAGAGTTGGAGCACTATCATTGACAGTGTGAGCAATGCATTGTAGATACCTATCCAACAGTCCAGCTCGATAACTTCTGCTGCTAGGTGTTGTGGGAAGGCAGAGCAGATCACGTCTCATGATGCATTGCTTTCTGTCCCAGCATTCCATGGGCTTCTGGCTTTCTTTTGTGACATTTTCAATGGCCCTTATTTGCTGTGAACCCCGGCATCTTTGTGAGACGGGATAATCCCACACTGCTCTTCTATGCTCTGATAATTGTCATGAAGACATCGCAGATGGCAGTGCAGTTAATCACAAAGTTTCTAACTGAAGAAGACTCCCAATTGCCTGACATGCTGTGTGGATGCAACACACAGGAGCAACTTTAGATTGCTTTTGGCATTCACAGAACAGCTGCAGAGGGTGAACTGTCGCTTTTGGGCTTGGGAAACAAGCACTGAATGGTGGGATTGTATCATCGTGCACATCTGGGGTGATGAGCAGTGGCTACAGAACTTTTGGGTGCAGAAAGCCACCTTCCTGGAACTGTATGCGGAGTTCGCCCCAGCACTCCATCACAAGGACCCCAGAATAAGACCTGCCCTATCGGTAGAGAAGCATGTGGCAATCACTGTGTGGAAGCTGGCAACTCCAGACTGCTACCAGTCGGTTGTGAGTCAATTTGGAGTCAGGAAGTCGATCATTGGGGCTCCATTAATGCAAGTGTGCAGGGCAATAAATCGCATCCTGCTCCAAAGGACCAAGACTCTGAGAATTGTGTGTGAAATAGAATCATAGACTTTAAGGTCAGAAGGGACCATTATAATCGTCAAGTCTGACCTCCTGCACAATGCAGGCCACAGAATCTCACCCACCCACTCCTGTATCAAACCCCTAACCTATGTCTGAGCTATTGAAGTCCTCAGATCGTGATTTGAAGACTTCAAGGTGCAGAGAATCCTCCAGCAAGTGACCTGTGCCCCATGCTGCAGAGGAAAGCAAAAAAACCCCAGGGCCTCTGCCAATCTGCCCTGGAAGAAAATTCCTTCCCGACCCCAAATATGGCAATCAGCTAAACCCAGAGCATGTGGGCAAGACTCATCAGCCAGACACCCAGGAAAGAATTCTCTGTAGTAACTCAGATCCCACCCCATCTAACATCCCATCACAGGCCATTGGGCATATTTACCGCTAATAGTCAAAGATCAATTAATCAATTAATTAGGTGGAAGGCTTTGCAGAAATGGGTTTCCCTAACTGTGTAGGGGTGAAAGATGGCACACACATTCCAATTTTGGCACAGACCACCTTGCAATGGAGTACATCAATAGGAAGGGGTTCTCCTCCATGGTGTTGCAGGTGCTTGTGGATCACTGTGGGCATTTCATTGACATCAACGCGGGGGGTCCAGGAAGGTGCATGATGCATACATCTTCAGGAACACTGGCCTGTATAGAAATCTACAAGCAGGGACTTTGTTTCCAGACCAGAAGATTACAAGGGGTGATGCTGAAATGCCCATAGTGATCCTGGGAGACCCAGTGTACCCCTTACAGGCTCATGAAACCTTACACAGGAAACCTGGACGGCAATAAGGAGCAGTTCAACAACAGGCTGAGTAGGTGCCGGATGACAGTGGAATGTGCTTTTGGCAGATTAAAGGCCCTCTGGCGATGTCTGTCTTTATGGCAGGTTAGACCTCAATGAAGATAATATTCCCATGGTCATAGCCACATGTTGTACATTGCATAATCTTTGTGAAGCTAAGGGTGAAAGGTTTGCTCAGGGGTGGAGTGTTGAAGCAGACTGCTTGGCTGCTGATTTTGAGCAGCCAGATACCAGGGCTATCAGAGGGGGGCAATTCGAATCAGGGAGACTTTGAGGCAACACTTTGAAAATGAGAACCAGTAATGTATATCTCTGTGACTGGTGCTGCAATGTTACATTACATGTCGTTTTCCTAGGAAGCAATGATGACATTTGGGGCCTTACATTCCAGTGAGCACATGAATAAACTGCCTGTGTATTTACCAGTAGTGCCTGCTATCTCAATTTGTCGGAAACAAATAAAGATGAGTTACTGTTCAAAAACTTTGCTTTTATTAAACAAGAAACAACACACACACAAAGGTGCTTGGTGGGAAAGGAGGTACCAGGGAAGGACAGATTTTAAGAGCTGTGTTTATGTCCAGCTATCATTTTGAAAGTTGTCCAAGGGGGGAATTGAAGGGGAAACCCAAGAACTCCGGGAAAGCAGAAAGGACTGGGCAGGCGGAGTTGGGGTGGAGGGGAGGCTTGTAAAAGAGTTCTGAATGTGCTGCAAGGGAGGGCAGGCATGCATCTGCTCAGTCTGCAGCATTATTAAGGACTTCAGCATCTTGGTTTGCTCCTCCATGACTTTAATCATCCGCTCAGTAGCATCCTTTACAAACTCCTGATTTTCTTTTCGGTCCTGCCTTTCTGCTTGCCTCCACTCCTTGCGTTTCCTTTTCTCTGCATTGGAGAAGTGCAGTACCTTCCGGAACGTGTCTTCTTTGCCCCATCTTGGGTGCTTTCTTATCCGGCGGAGACACTCAGTAGGTGTGTATGGGGTGTTCCTGAAGGCCACATTTACTGAAGCACAAGGAACAATGCACAGAAGCATGATTGTTAAGTTCACTCATAGCATTGAAACATTTCAGTAAAATACACCTCTGGTAATGTAACAATCACTTTCTCACTGATCTTTGGCAAGCACACATCTCGGTGAATACCCAAAGCATGGTGAGTGTTGGCTGGGGGATGGGGGAACGGGCGCTTTACGTGGGGAAAAGAGCACTCTGTAAAGGTTGCAGCGCAGCCGACTAGGGAAAAAATTCTAAAATTCTCCCACACTTTTCCACAGGTAGGGGTCATTGTAGCAGATATCTCACTTCTGAGGGTAAGCAGGGAAGTGAGGGTACATCTATTACACACTTGTGGCTTCCACCGTGGTCCCTATGCTGCTCGCCTGTGTGCCGCTTTGGTCCCTGCACAAGTGATTGCCAAATGGCGCGGGAAAGTTTCCTACAGTGGGAGAAGGAACAAAGGATCTCTGCCAAGGAACCTTCAGCAGAGGATTGCCAAGTACCTCCAGGAGACTTTCATAGAGATCTCTCTGGAGGATTCCCATGAGATCTTGATGTGCATCAATACCCTGTTCTGCTGTAATGATTAGCTTCATGGGCAAATGTCCAGCACACAGAAACACAACCAGCCTTGTACATTTCTGTACCCTGAACCTATGCTACGCAAACCACAGCCATTTACCAGGCGTCTCCTCTCCTGGTTCTTTCTCGCCGGAGAGCAACTGCTGAGACTGGCTAGACAACTCTGGAGTGCCTCACCGGGTGACCCTGCTGGGAGCTCCACATCATCGTCTAACCCACCTCTTCATCAGTAACTTTGTTCTCTGAGTTAGGTCCTCTTTCTGCCACCTGCTGAAGTATCCACGGGGCTCTTGACAGTGAAGGGGGGTCACCACCGAGGACAGCCCCCTTAGAACCAGCAGGTCTAAGGTGCAGCACCAGAGTGACAGTTCGCCTTCCTCACCTTATGGTACGCCTGCCTCAGCTCCTTTATCTTCACTCTGCACTGCAGCGTGTCCCGACCATAGCCCTTTTCATACGAGCCTCGACAGATCTGGCCATAGGTATCAAAATTCCTTCAGCTCAAGCACAGCTGGGACTGCACAGTCTCCTCTCCCCATATACTGATCAGATCCAGCAGCTCCACAGTGGTCCAAGCGGGAGAGCGTTTGCTGCGATAACCCCTATAGTCAACTGGGAAGATGCGATGAGACCTCTCCATGCCGAGCCAACAGGAAATGGAATTTCAAAAATTCCTGGGGCTTCTAAGAGGGAGGGGAGCATGGTTATTTACCTGGTTGCAGGGCAGTGCAGTTCAAACTGCTGACCAGCGCGGTCAGATTGGGCATTGTGGGACACCTCCTGGAGACCAAGTAGAGCGATAAAATCAAGTGTGGTGTCTACACTGGCACATTGTCGACAAAAATTTTGCGCAGAAAGCCTTATGTCTCTTGTCAGGATGGTTTTATTTTGTTGGTGAAACAGGGCATTTTTACTGACAAAAGTCGCATCGCAGTGTGTACACATTCACTGTTTTGTTGTCAAAAGCTGCCTTTTGTTGACAAAACTCTATAGGATAGACAAGGCCTCACCTACAGAAGTTGGTCCAATAAGAGATATTACCTCACCCACCTTGTCTCTTTGATTTCTTTATGCATTTTATAGTCAGATTCTTGGCTTGTTTTTGTGTTTTTTTTGTTTTTTTTTTTGCAGAACAACAGGGGAGAGGAAAATTTAAAAAAAATAGGAAGCTATAACTTGTAAAACTACAAAAGTTGGCGGCGGACCCAGGCGCAGGTGTAGCAACCAAAACTGCTTTTAATTCATTTTTTAAAACTGTCTAGGTTTCAAGTTGACAGTAGTCATTTAATTGGTATGGCTTAATTTACAAGTTCCACAGGAAACCTTGCAAGCTAATAAGCTCCACAAGCAGTCCTTTAACATGGCAAATTGAATTAATAACTTACATAACTCCTTAAATTTAGTTTGAGTTCTCAGTAAGTGACAAGTTCAACAGTGCAGGGTGATTATGAAGAACACAAAACTGGATTATAGACAATTTTCATGCTGCCCATGAAATGATGAATTAAGAGCAACTGACTTTCTAAAAATACTTAGATATCCTAATTGCCATGGTGGAAAGATGGATAAAATAAATGTGAACTTTCTAAGCCATGATACTTTTTAGATATGTTCCAAAAAAATTAAAAGACTTTTTTAAAAAGTGAAAAACTACTTATCTTTGTAGCTCCCTTATCTTTATCATGCCTTTCTGATTCACCTCAAATTTGGCAAGGAAAACAAAATCCACATTAATAGTCTTTTATGCCCATAGATCTTTTATGTTCATGTCAGCAGAAGAAAGTGTTTTATTGGTTTTGGAGGGGAGACACATGTATTACAAGCTTTAGAGGGAAAACACATGTTTTCTCACTCCAAGGAGAAATGCAAATAAAGGAATGTAAGGTACGTGCTTTTTGACAGATTGCATTGGATGTGCATAGTGTTCTACCCTAAAAAAGAATTTATCATATTTTAAATAGTGTAGGATTGTATCATAGCAATCAGCCTTTGTATTTCCTTGAAGCCTCCTCGATAAATTTTTCTTCTGTGTCCAGTTTTTCTTTTATTCTTTTAATTTATTTATTTGTAATTTTAGGGCCATAAGCTTGCATAACACTTTATAGATAGAACCAAAAATGATAGGTTCTTGACTCCAGGGATTTTACAGTCTAAGGCCTAGAACCTAAAAACTTTAAATATATCCTTAACTTTAAGCACATGACTAGTCATGTTGACCTTTATGGGGCTAGTCATATGCTTAAAGTTAAGCATGTGAATATGTTTGCAGAATCAGGTCCTGAATTATACATAACATCACAGCTGGGGATCAAGCGGGGAAATGGGAATTGTAGAGAAGACAGAAGCTTAGACAAGAGCAAGGTGGATATTGCAGAACCACTTCTGCAAATACTAATTACAACTATTCAACTAATTCTCTTCAGCTGTGTTCATACCCCTTATAACTGATACCTTCAAACAGTCTAATATATGAATTTTCAGCCAATTTTAATTGCAGAATATTGTTAGAAGGCAAATTTCAAATTTGTGTTCATGAGTACTCACATTAGAAGCCTTATTCCAAGAATTATGCCCATCCAATCTGGGAACAGAAACAATATTTTGTGGCCTATGTGTCCAATCAAACCGACTTGAATTTCAAATATTAACAGTTTGCAGATGAGTTACAAATGAATTATTTGCAGAAAATGTTAGGGAAATAATTGTTTACAAATGAATAGATTAAATCATGATCAGTTCAGAGACTATTCATGAACAAAACAAGAGGTAAAATTTATCAAATAAATTATTTGTTATATATTATTTCCCCAGCTCTAGCTATAGGACTGTGAGATCAGCATATGTTCTTCTTTGAATGATTGCACATGTCTATTCCACTGTAGGTGTGTACACCCAGCGCATGGTTGTTGGAGATTTTTTCCCTCAGTGGTACCCCTTGGTTGCTTGAGCACTCTCTGCTGCTGCATGCCACTGTGTGAAGGTATAAAGGGCAGAGCCACCATCGACCCCCTCACCCCCAGTTCCTTCTTACCACCTGTGATAATTTTTGGAGCGATTACAGCCTTGCTACTGCAAGTTCATCCCTTAATTCCTTGTACATATACCTGTTTTTACTTAGGCCTTGTCTACACTACAAGACTATTTCGAATCAACTTAGTTCGACTTTGTGGATTCGACCTTATGAAGTCGAATTTGTGTATCCATACTAAATACACTAATTCGAATTTCTGAGTCCACATTCACGGGGCCAGCGTCGACTTTGGAAGCGGTGCACTGTGGGAAGCTATCCCACAGTTCCCGCAGTCCCCGCTGCCCATTGGAATGCTGGGTAGAGCCCCCAATGCCTGCTGGGGGAAAAAATGTGTCGAGGGTGGTTTTGGGTAAGTGTCGTCATTGAACCGTCAATCACGCCCTCACTCCCTCCCTCCCTGAAAGCGCCTGCGGGCAATCTGTTCGTGCACTTTTCTGGTCAGTGACAGCGTGGACGCCACAGCACTGCAAGCATGGAGCCCGCTGCGATCCTCGCCGTTTTCTCCTCCTCGCACTTTATCGTCCACCTCTTTCACATTCAGCTGCTGAGAAATTGGGCTACTTTTCAATGGTTCTGCAAGCACTGGGGGACCATAGGGGACGTTTTACCAACATGAACGTCGGATGGCCGGGCAAGGTTCCTGATGCGTGTGTTCTCAGGAACTGTGGGCTGCTCAGACGCCTGCTGGAAGGTAGCTTCTTCCCGTACCACGAAATAACTGTTGTGGATGTGCATTTGCCTATAGTGATCCTCGGTGACCCAGCCTGCCCGCTAATGCACTTGCTCATGAAGCCCTATACAGGCGCCTGGGACAGCGACAAGGAACTCTTCAAATACCAGCGAGCAGCGAGCAGCGTGACCTGTGACTGTTCAGTTTCTTTACAGAGAAGCTGAACCTGCCCCTGTTTCTTTACCCAGTTACTGTTGACTCTCCTCTTCGGTTAAATACCCCGTTCTCCCCGTTTCCCCCACTTCCAAGACACGTGTAAAAATAAAATACATGTCACACTGTTACTGAGGAGAGGTTTCTTTATTCATGACTTTTCGTTAAAGGGTTGAAACTGGAACGCAGACTGTGGTGGGTAGGGTGTGCGCTGATGTAAAGACCGCCTCTAAACTCAAGGAATGACAGGCTCCTGCTCCTACAGCGGTCCGCATTGCCGGACTGCTTGTTTCAACGGAGCCTGCCATCCCTCCTTTTGGGGATTCTGTGTGCGGGGGGCTATGTGGCCTTGTGGCGGAGGAGGACGGATACAGATTCCTCTGCTGCGTGACTCAGCGGTCCAGGACAAGGACCGCTGTATAAGATCTGTAACCACCCTCCCCCGCTGCAAAGTCACATCTCCCCCGCCCACACAGATCCTGGAAACCACCTCCCATACCGACCACGGTGCCTACTGACTGCACTGTGTGTGTGACCCGCTGCTGATCCGGCCCCCGTGTCTGTACCCTGGGAAAGGTGCCTGTCCTATGCAATTAGCAACGCACTTCCCCACGCACCCCATTCAAACACAGTCTTCAGTGAAAAAACATGACGGAAACAGTACTTAACAGCAAAGTATTTTTATTACTTAAGTACACAGTTATGGGATGGGACTGGGATTGGGACTTGTTTGAGTCCGGAAGGGAAGGACTTATGCAAACGTAGGGTATGAGAGCTTTTGGTTACTTGAGCACTCTGCTGGGGTGCAGTGACAGTATTCACGGCCCAGGGCAGGCATCCTCCTGGTTATTTAGGGTGAGGGGGGTATGTGACTTTGTGGCGGGGGAGGGCGGTTGCAGAGATACTGCCGGGGGCTCTGTCCTGCAGCGGTCCTGCAGAACATACACAAGTCGCCGGAGCGTGTCCGTTTGCTCCCTCACTAGTACAAGCATTGCTTGAGTCGCCTGCTTGTGTTCCTCACGCCACCTCTCCTCCCATTCGCTGTGTAAGCGCTGGTACAGAGAGACTTTCTCCCTCCACTGCCTCTGCTGGTCCACCTCGGCTAGGTAGCAGCCCACACATTCATCGAAAATCGTGTCCCTTGTCTTTTTCTTTCGCCGCCTAATCTTCGCCAGCCTCTGCGAGGGGGATGCTGTGGAAGGTCTGGAGACAGTGGAAGCTGTGAGATGGGAAACAGTTAGTGAATTCCTTGCAAAGATACTTTTTTGCGAACAATTAACTGAGTCTAGGCTGTCTCTGTGAATTTTTTGTTGAGACCCCTGTGCCTGCTGTTGCACAAATCATTTGCGCGGTGGATTCTGGGTAAATGTCGCCAGTCATCCTTCCTCCGGGAAAGCAACGGCAGACAATCATTTCGAGCACGTTTTCCATGAAATGCCCTGGCACACGCCATAGCGTGGCAACAATGGACCCTATTTTGCCTTTTGTGTATGTCACCGTATGTGTACTAGATGCCGCTGACAGAGGCGGACCAGCAGCGCTACACAGCAGCATGCTTTTGCTTTTGCATGACAGCAGCGATGGTTACCAGGCATACTGTACCGTCTACCATACCATGAACTGGTAAGAAGACGGTAATAAGATGGTCATGGTTACCTGTCCTTTTGCACTGCGCCATTTGGTGCTGTCATAAGTGCCCCTGGCCGATCAGCCAGGTGCGCAAAAGCAAAATTTGGGAATGACTCCCCGAGTCAATCCCTCCTTTTTGGGTATCTAAAAATAGAATCAGTCCTGCCTAGAATATGGGCAACTGTACTAGAGAACCACTGTATCATAGAACCAGAGAGCACAGCTGCTCTCTGTCCAATCCTGCATAAATTTTGAGCTGAATGCTATTCACAGGGTGTGCTCCTGAAACAACCCCAGCTGTTCATTCCGTTCTTCCCCCAGCCTTCCTGGGTTCCAATACCATTGTCCCCCCACTTGTGTGATGAAGTAATATAGAATGCATGAATAAGACACAGGTAGTCGTTTGTGAGAAATGAGTGGAAGGAAGCCTCCAGCTGCAATGATAGTCCAGAGATGACATTAAGGGGTGTGGAGGAGGGACCCAATCATCCCTCTGCTAGTCCAGGGGCAATTGAATCTTTTCTTTACAATGAAGGGTGGGGGCTGATGGAGCTCAGCCCCCTGTTGCAATGATGAGGACGGTTACCAGCCATACTGCACCATCTACCATGAAAAATTAGGACCAGGCGACCTTGATCGACCTCTCCCAAGCAAGTTGGTATGGTTACCAGTCCTTTTGCACTGCCCCATGTGCCAATAGGCTGATGATGAGGACGGGTAGCAGTCCTATTGTACCATCAGCCACCCATGGCGGGGTGGGAGGAAGGATGTTGTTGTTGAGTGCTGCAGCAGCGCGTCTATCTGCAGCATTCAGTACAGATACGGTGACATGTAAAAGAGTCAACAGAGGATTGTTTTCCCTTTAACTTCTGGGGGTCGGGGGGGGTGCGTAAATTGCCGAGCTATGCCCCGACCCACCGCGGACACTGTGTTTGACCTTAGAAGCATTTGGAGATCAGCCAAGAATGCAAATGCTTTTCGGAGACAGCAGGAACTGTGGGATACCTTGCGTCCTCGTTCCCCCCTCCCTCCATGAGCGTCCATTTGATTCTTTGGCTTTCCGTTACGCTCGTCACGCAGCTGCGTGCTGAGTCTGTGCTATGCCGTCTGTCCGGAGATTTTTTAAAAATACTTTGGACCAGGCGTAACATTACAGTAATTCCCCTACTTAGATGCAGGAGTCTCCGAGCGAGATAACCATGAGGACAGGCACTGAAGGAGATAGAGAGCGCATGCTGCGTGAAATCTAGCACGAACCACGGACCTATGCAGCCGTGCTCTGGGAGGCAGTGCTCCCTGAATACCGCATGAAAGCCTCGCGCGGAAAAGTGTGCTATCACGGAGCACCCAATAAGGCAGCTCTCCCCAGGAACCTCCTGCTGATGCTTATCGATTAATGGCAGGAGAGCTTTGTGGAGATCTCCCAGGAGGATTTCTGTTCTATCACCATATATACAGAGACCTCCTTTTCACACACTTCAGATTGCTGTTATATTAAGAATAAAAGTTAACATGGTTAAAGCACTTACCGACTGCTCCTACCCCTGATTCAGGATCCGGGTTCATGGCCGGGGAGGGTTGGTAGGGGATCTCCGTGACAGTGATGAAGAGATCCTGGCTGTCGGGGACACCAGCGTTGTAAGCGCTGTCGCCTGCCTCGTCCTCCACAAACCCTTCCTCATCTTCCCCGTCCGTGAACATCGTCGAGGAACTGTCCGTCGACACTGTCCCATCATCAGAGTCCATGGTCACTGGTGGGGCAGTGGTGGCAGGCTCCGTAGCATCCGTTGGCCGCTTTGATTTTTTGGTAGGCTTGTCTGGGGTCCTTGATTTTCACGCGGCACTGCGTTGCATGACGGCTGTATCCTCTGTCTGTATCATGGCTTTGGAGACCTTCTCGTAGGTCTTTGCATTCCGTTTGTTGGAGCGCAGCTCCGAAAGCACAGACTACTCGCCCCCCACACCGATCAGATCGAAGAGTTCCCGGTCAGTCTATGCCGGGTCCCTCTTTCTATTCAGAGATTACATGAACTCCTCTGCTGGAGAGCTCTGCATTGCTGCCGGTGCTGCTGCGCTCGCCCCGATGTCCAACCACAAAATGAGATTCTAACTGTCCAGAAAGGAAAAGGAATTCAAATTTTCCCGGGTCGTTTCCTGTGTGGCTGGTCAGAGCATCGAAGCTCGGACTGCTGTCCAGAGCGTCAACAGAGTGGTGCACTGTGGGATAGCTCCCGGAGCTACTAAGTTCGATTTCCATCCACACCTAGCCTAATTCGAACTAGCCATGTCGAATTTAGCGTTACTCCACCTGTCGGGGTGGAGTACCAAATTCGAACTAAAGAGCCCTCTAGTTCGAATTAAATGGCTTCCTGCTGTGGACAGTTGAGCGGTTAGTTCGAATTAACGCTGCTAAATTCGATTTAAAGTCCTAGTGTAGACCAGGCCTTAGAGTAGTTTCATAGTTAGCTAGATAGATTATAGTTAAGATAGTGATTAGTTAGATATAAGTTTCAGAGGGTTTTATGCTGACCAGTTTTATTTTCAGTAACGGTACCAGTGTCATGAGCCATGCCTCAATCTTTGTGGTTTAAATTATGCCACTCATGCAGCAAACCAATGCCAGTGAGCGACCCACACCCCAGCTGCCTTAAATACTTGGTGGACTCCCATGTGAATGACAAATGTGACCTTTGTAAGGGATTTAAGCTTTGCTCTAAAAAGGACAGAACAGCTCAGCATAAGTGTACTGTTATGGAGGCAGTGCTCTGTCCTCCCTCGAAGCTTTACATTTTGGAGCAGGCACCAGTACATCACCATCAGTTTATCTGTAATTATCTGAGTTTTTGATTGTTGTCACCAGTGCAAAGTCAGAGGCACAAAAGACCTCCAGGGACTCACTACTTCTCTCACAGGACAAGACCTATGGTACCTAAGCCTTGTAGAGGCAAGAATTCTGAGAGGAATGTTGAAAGTACTCACTGCCCAAAATACTATTCAACTAAGAAGTGGTTGTTGACTCCGGAGCCTCTGGCAGGTCCGTTGAGACCAACCCCTTAAGTGCCCACTCCTGCTGCTTCAGGCTATCTCCTGGTACGTCAAAGCCAAAAAGCATTACCAGTACATCAGAGGCATATGCAGCTGTTAGAGAGCTCTTGGTACTAGTTTCCCCAGCAGTGCGGGAAGGACTGAATCCAGTACCAGTACCTAGGAACCCTATTCCAGCTCCTCCAAACTGTGAGGTGCTGATGCCACCTACGTTTTCCTTAACTTGGAAAACAGTACCATTGAGAGGGAAGCCAGCTACAATTTCTCTGGTACTACCATGTCTGGGTTCTGGCTGTCTCATTCCGATACCAATGAGTTCTGCTTCCCCATTATTGGAAGACTCAGATTCTTCAGCTTCTTCAGACTGAGCGTTTGGGTCCTATGTGTCTCAGCCTAGACAGGAGAAACATCCTCAGTCGGAGGCTTATGTCCCATGGTTCCCACAGCAGCTTCAGCAGTGACCACAAGATAAGAGGCAATGGCCTGGTCAGGAATAGGTTCCAGGACCATGTCATTGGCCTTTCTGGACCCTGTGGGCTTTCCCCCATCTGCCACGTCATCCCCTCATCCTCCTCAGTATCTCTTCTCAGGTACCCATTAGGAGCATCGGTACCAGAGACAACATCTTCCTGTCATTGGCACTGGGACCGGTACTGGCAGGTGGAAGCCTCCCTAGTGATTCCTTCAGGAGAGAAGATAGAGTAAACTCTATTTTAATATCCACGTGCTTCTTCTTCCTCATTACCAGATGCAGTGGTTGAAGCAGTGTGTGGTTCTCCCCCACCAGATGATTATACAGCTCACCGGGACTTACTGAAAGGGTAGTCACAGACCTGGATATCCATGCAGAGAAGGTCTGTGAGAAATTCCACAAGCTGGTGGATATTTTGGATTCAGCAGGACAAAACAGGGTGCCTCTCCTGATCAATGAGATGTTATGAACCCAGTCAAGGTGTTTGTGGAATACTCCATCTTCCATCCCTGCCACAGCTAAATGGATTTGAGCACCTGTCCACACATCTCCCACTGGATTCCTCAGTAGCTGCTGCAGTTAATGAGCAGGAGAGGCAGGGATACCTGGCATCGACACCAAAAGGAAAGGACTCAAAGAAGCTGGATCTCTTTGATTGAAAACTTTATTCTACAAAGGGTCTGCAATTTAGGATTGCAAATCAACAGACATTCCTTGGTCTGTATGAATTTACCTTGTGGGATAATATATTTAAGTTCCAGGGCAGGTTACCAGACAATAGCAGAAAGGAATTCACTGTGATGGTGGAGGAAGGCAAGGTAGTGGCCAGAACAGCCCTTCAGATCAGCTTGGATGCAGATGACTCAGCAACTCAAGCCATGGCATCTACCATAACTATGAAACAGTGTTCATGGCAGCAATCATCCAGACAGAAGTCCAGCAGACCATCCAAGACCTCCCATTTTTTTGACAAGACAGATATTATGCTCTATAGCCTTAAGGATTTTAGGGCAATGCTGAAGTCACTTAGAATCTGTATGCAGATAACAAAAAGGAAGCAGTTCTAGCCACAGCAGATCTACAGATATCTGGGATATCCCAAGACCTGTCGAGAAAAAGGGGCAGAAATTACAGGAGGCAACAATCACCATCCTCCTCTTCTACAGTTCCAGGTTCCTCTCATCCAGCAGCTTCACCCAAACAAGCTTTTTGATGGGTTGTTCGAGAACAGCATTCCAGTTCCCAGAGTGCCACCCTCCTGTTCCTGTTTGTTTACCAATCATTTAGCCCACTCCCAAGTGCTTGGTCCCACATCACCTGAGATCAGTGGATCTGGGATACATCCTTCAGTTTTTCTATTTCCCTTCCTGCGCCCCTTCCCTGTCCCTTTTCAGGGATCAGTCTCACAAGGCTCTCCTTGAGCAGGAGGTGCAATCTCTCCTCCAAGTTATTTTGTTCCTCGGGGGGACAGACTTTTGTTCCCACTTCTTTCTTATTCCAAAAGCAAAAGGCAGTCTCAGGCCTATCTTAGATATAAGAGAATTAAACAAATTCTTGAAAAAAATAAAATTCTGCATGGTTACCCTAGCTTCCATTATTCTTTTCCTGGACCAAGGGGACTGGTATGCTGCCCTTGACTTAAAATATATTTACTTCCAATTGGCAATCCCCCAAAACCCCACTGGAAGTTTCTCAAGTTCATGGTAAATGGAATCCTCTACCAATTTACAGTGCTTGCACGTAGTCTGTTGGCAGCTCCTTGCATTTTCATAAAGTGCACATTGGTGGTAGCAGTGTTCCTTCAGAAGTCAGGGATCCATGTGTTCCCTTACGTGGATGACTGGCTGGTGAGAAGCCAGTCCAAGTTTCAGGTACTGACCAGCGCAGCCATTATCTAGTCCACCTTCGGTGCTCTGGGGCTTCTAGTGAATGTGAACAAATCAGTTCTGAAACTGGTACAAAGAATAGAATTTATCAGAGCGGTCCTGGACTCTATGGAGGTCAAACTTTTCTACCACAATCAAGGTTCAAAACGCTGTGAGGCTTAGTTCTGGAACTAAAAGCACATCCTGTCACCACAGTATGCCGTTGCTTCAGGCTCCACAGGCACATGATGGCATGTACCTATGTAGAGCAGCACTCCACATTACACCTCAGAAAGTGACAAGGATGGTTAGCTTTGTTGTATTTCCCGAGCCATCATCATCTAGATGTGGTGGGTCGAATACCAATGCTAGTCTTGTCCTCTCTGGACTGATGGACAGACCCTTTGAAAGGTTCTATAGAGGTCCCCATTGCTCTCCCACAACCAGCACTCACTTTAGTCACAGATACGTCCTCCTGAGTTGGAGAGTACACATGGGGTCACTGCAGACTCAGGTATCAGAGGGGGAGCCGTGTTAGTCTGGATCCGTAAAAGCAGCAAAGAGTCCTGTGGCATCTTATAGACTAACAGACGTTTTGGAGCATGAGCTTTCGTGGGTGAATACCCACTTCGTCGGATGCATGTAGTGGAAATTTCCAGGGGCAGGTATATATATGTAAGCAAGAAGCAGGCTAGAGATAACGAGGTTAGTTCAATCAGGGAGGATGAGGCCCTTTTCTAGCAGTTGAGGTGTGAAAACCAAGGGAGGAGAAACTGCTTTTGTAGTTAGCAAGCCATTCACAGTCTTTGTTTAATCCTGAGCTGATGGTGTCAAATTTGCAGATGAACTGAAGCTCAGCAGTTTCTCTTTGAAGTCTGGTCCTTAATTTTTTTTGCTGCAGGATGGCTACCTTTAGATCTGCTATTGTGTGTCCAGGGAGATTGAAGTGTTCTACAGGTTTTTGTATATTGCCATTCCTAATATCTGATTTGTGTCCATTTATCCTTTTCCGTAGGGACTGTCCAGGGGAAGCCCTGCAGACTCAGGGTCTTTGGGCTTCCCAAGATTTGAAAGCTCAGATAAGTTTCAGGGAATTGTGAGCTGTCCATCTAGCTCATTCAGCCTTCCTTCCACATATTGAGGGGAAAAATCTGCTACTGTTAACAGACAATATAGCAACTGTGTTTTATGTGAGAAGACAGGGAGGAGCCCAATTTACTCGATTGTGCCAGGAGGTGATTCTCCTTTGGGAGTTCTGCATAGCCAGCTCCATTCACCTGAGAACTATCTTCCAGGAGTACAGAATACACTGGCAGAACAGTTCAGCAGGTCTTTCACTGATCATCAGGAGTAGTCACTTCATCCAGATGTGTCCAGATACCTTTTCCATCTCTGGAGACTTCCCAGGTGGACCTGTTTGCAACAAGGGCCAACAGAAAGCGCCATCAGTTCTGTTTCTTGGGAGTCACAGCCAAGGTTTGTTGATGAATGCATTCCTGCTACCCTGGAAGAACACTCTACTGTATGCATTCCTTCTGATTCCATTATTGCCCAGAGTCTTGTTTAAGACCAAACAAGACCATGCTCACCTCATGTTTATAGCATCAGTAAGGCCTCAGCAACACTGGTTCTTGACCCTACTAGCTTTGTCAGTCAGACATCCACTGTCACTCCCGTTGGATCCAGATGTGGTTTCCCAGGGTATGGGTATCTCCTCCACCTCAACCTGCAGGCCTTCCACTTGACAGCATGGATGCTTCATGGCTAACACCACTGGAAGAGGCTTGCTCAAAGGACATGCAAGAAGTACTTCTAAATAATCGAAAGTATTCGACTGGAAGTATTTACCTGGCCAAATGGAAGCATTCTTCTTTGAGTTCTAGCATATGTCCATATCACTGTAAGTGTGTGCTTGCCTCGTGCACAGTTATCAGAGAACTTTTTCCCTCAGCGGTACCTGTCAGGGCAGTGCAAGCTCCCTCTGTCACCTCACACCACTGTGTGCTGGTATAAGAGGATGGATTCATCCTGATCATAGAATCATAGAATCTCAGGGTTGGAAGGGACCTCAGGAGGTCATCTAGTCCAACCCCCTGCTCAAAGCAGGACCAAACCCAACTAAATCATCCCAGCCAAGGCTTTGTCAAGCCTGACCTTATAAACCTCTAAGGACGGAGATTCCACTACCTCCCTAGGTAACCCATTCCAGTTCTTCACCACCCTACTAGTGAAAAAGTTTTTCCTAAAATCCAGCCTAAACCTCCCCCTCTGCAACTTGAGACCATTACTCCTTGTTCTGTCATCTTCTACCACTGAGAACAGTCTAGATCCATCCTCTTTGGAATCCCCTTTCAGGTAGTTGAAAGCAGCTATCAAATCCCCCCTCATTCTTCTCTTCTGCAGACTAAACAATCCCAGTTCCCTCAGCCTCTCCTCATAAGTCATGTGCTCCAGCACCCTAATCATTTTTCTTGCCCTCCGCTGGACTCTCTCCAATTTATCCTCATCCTTCTTGTAGTGTGGGGCCCAAAACTGGACACAGTACTCCAAATGAGGCCTCACCAGTGCTGAGTAGAGGGGAATGATCACATCCCTTGATCTCCTGGAAATGCCCCTACTTATACAGCCCAAAATGCCATTAGCCTTCTTGGCAACAAGGGCACACTGTTGACTCATATTCAGCTTTTCGTCCACCGTAACCCCTAGGTCCTTTTCTGCAGAACTGCTGCCCAGCCATTCGGTCCCTAGTCTGTAGCAGTGCATGGGATTCTTCCGTCCTAAGTGCAGGACTCTGCACTTGTCCTTGTTGAACCTCATCATATTTCTTTTGGCCCAATCCTCTAATTTGTCTAGGTCCCTCTGTATCCTAGCCCTACCCTCCAGCGTATCAACCACTCCTCCCAGTTTAGTGTCATCTGCAAACTTGCTAAGGGTGCAGTCCACACCATCCTCCAGATCGTTAATGAAGATATTGAATAAAACCGGCCCCAGCACCGACCCTTGGGGCACTCCACTTGATACCGGCTGCCAACTAGACATGGAACCATTGATCACTACCCGTTGAGCCCGACCATCCAGCCAGTTTTCTATCCACCTTACCATCCATTCATCCAGCCCATACTTCTTTAACTTGCTGGCAAGAATACTGTGGGAGACTGTATCAAAAGCTTTGCTAAAGTCCAGAAATAGCACATCCACTGCTTTCCCCTCATCCACAGAGCCGGTTATCTCGTCATAGAATGCAATTAGGTTAGTCAGGCATGACTTGCCCTTGGTGAATCCATGCTGACTGTTCCTGATCACTTTCCCCTCCTTTAAGTGGTTCAGGATTGATTCCTTGAGGACCTGTTCCATGATTTTTCCAGGGACTGAGGTGAGACTGACTGGCCTGTAGTTCCCTGGATCTTCCTTCTTCCCTTTTTTAAAGATGGGCACTACATTAGCTTTTTTCCAGTCATCTGGGACCTCCCCCGATCGCCATGATTTTTCAAAGATAATGGCCAATGGCTCTGCAATCTCATCGGCCAACTCCTTTAGCACCCTCGGATGCAGCGCATCCGGCCCCATGGACTTGTGCTCGTCCAGCTTTCCTAAATAGCCCCAAACTACTTCTTTCTCCACAGAGAGCTGGTCACCTCCTCCCCATACCGTGCTGCAGAGTGCAGCTGTCTGGGAGCTGACCTTGTCTGTGAAGACAGAGGCAAAAAAAGCATTGAGTACACTAGCTTTCTCCACATCCTCTGTCACTAGGTTCCCTCCCTCATTCAGCAAGGGGCCCACACTTTCCTTGACTTTCTTCCTGTTGCTAACATACCTAAAGAAACCCTTCTTGTTACTCCTAACATCTCCGGCTAGCTGCAACTCCAAGTGTGATTTGGCCTTCCTGATTTCACACCTGCATGCCTGAACAATACTTTTATACTCCTCCCTGGTTGTTTGTCCAATCCTCCACTTCTTGTAAGCTGTTCTTTTGTGTTTAAGACAAGCAAGGATTTCACTGTTAAGCCAAGCTGGTCGCCTGCCATATTTACTTTTCTTCCTACACATCGGGATGGTTTGTTCCTGCAACCTCAATAAGGTTTCTTTGAAATACAGCCAGCTTTCCTCGACTCCTTTCCCCGTCATGTTATTCTCCCAGGGGATCTTGCCCATCAGTTCCCTGAGGGAGTCGAAGTCTGCTTTTCTGAAGTCCAGGATCTCTGTTCTACTGCTTTCCCTTTTTCCTTGTGTCAGGATCCTGAACTCGACCATCTCATGGTCACTGCCTCCCAGGTTCCCATCCACTATTGCTTCCTCTACCATTTGTTCCCTGTTTGTGAGCAGCAGGTCAAGAAGAGCTTTTCCCCTAGTTGGTTCCTCCAGCACTTGCACCAGGAAATTGTCCCCTACACTTTCCAGAAACTTCCTAGATTGTCTGTGCACTGCTGTATTGCTCTCCCAGCAGATATCGGGGTGATTAAAGTCACCCATGAGAACCAGGGCCTGTGATTTAGCAACTTCTGTTAGTTGCTGGAAGAAAGCCTCGTCCACCTCATCCCCCTGGTCCGGTGGTCTGTAGCAGACTCCCACCACGACATTACCCTTGTTGTTCATACTTCTAAATTTAATCCAGAGACACTCAGGTTTTTCTGCAGTTTCATACTGGAGCTCTGAGCAGTCATACTGCTCTCTTACATACAACGCAACTCCCCCACCTTTTCTGCCCTGCCTGTCCTTCCTGAACAGTTTATATCCATCCATGACAGTACTCCAATCATGTGAGTTATCCCACCAAGTCTCTGTTATTCCAATTACATCATAATTCCCTGACTGTGCCAGGACTTCTAGTTCTCCCTGCTTGTTCCCCAGGCTTCTTGCATTTGTGTATAGGCACTTAAGATAACTCGCTGATTGTCCCGCTTTCTCGGTCTGAGACAGGAGTCCTCCCCTCTTGCAGTCTCCTGCTTGTGCTTCCTCCCGGTATCCCACTTCCCCACTTACCTCGGGGCTTTGGTCTCCTTCCCCCGGTGAACTTAGTTTAAAGCCCTCCTCACTAGGTTAGCCAGCCTGCTTGCAAAGATGCTCTTCCCTCTCTTCGTGAGGTGGAGCCCATCTCTGCCTAGCAATCCTTCTTCTTGGAAGACCATCCCATTGTCAAAGAATCCAAACCCTTCTCTCCGACACCATCTGCGTAGCCATTCGTTGATTTCCACAATTCGACGGTCTCTACCCTGGCCTTTTCCTGCCACAGGGAGGATAGACGAGAACACCACTTGCGCCTCAAACTCCTTTATACTTCTTCCCAGAGCCACGTAGTCTGCAGTGATACGCTCAAGGTCATTCTTGGCAGTATCATTGGTGCCCACGTGGAGAAGCAGGAAGGGGTAGCGATCCGAGGGCTTGATGAGTCTCGGCAGTCTCTCCGTCACTAGCCCCTGGCAAGCAGCCCCTGAATCCTAGCCCCTGGCAAGCAGCACACCTCTCGGTTTTCCCGGTCCGGGCGGCAGATAGATGACTCAGTCCCCCTGAGGAGAGAGTCCCCGACCACCACCACCCTCCTCCTCCTCTTGGGAGTGGTGGTCGTGGAACCCCCATCCCTAGGACGGTGCATCTCATGCCTTCCAATCAGTGGAGTCTCCTTCAGCTCTGTTCCCTCAGGTATATCATCCACTCCACTCTCTGCACTAGTACCTGTGGAGAGAACATGAAAACGGTTGCTCACCTGTATCTGTGTTTCTGGTACGTGGATGTTTCTGGTACTCTTTCCCCTTCTGGAAGTCACATGCCGCCACTTATCCTTGCTGGCCTTCTGTCCCCGCTGCGTAGCCTGCTCTGAATCTTTAGAACATTGTGCCCGCTGCAGCTGATCCTGACGTCTATCCAGGAAATCCTCATTTTCTTTTATGGAATGCAGGGTTGTTATTCGTTTCTCCAGACCTTGAATCTTCTCTTCCAAGATGGAGATCAGCTTGCACTTTGTACAGACAAAGTCGCTCCTATCCTGTGGAAGGAAGACGAACATGGCGCATCCTGTGCAGGTCACAACGGCGGATTGCTCAGCATCCATGGTCTCTTCCTTCTAAGAGCTCTCTCCAGGCGAACTCCCAGGCAAACTCCTTCTGTTTGCCTCTCTGCTGTTCGCTGCTCAGCTGGTTCGCAGCTGATTGTCTTTTTATAACAGTCAGGCCCAGCTGGAACAAAGCACTCCCAAATCAAACTGATCTCCCTCACTTTCTTCTTACTACCAGTGACAGTTGTCGGAGTGATCTTAGACTAGTTATCATAAGTGCTTCCCTCACTCCTTTGTATATGTACCCTCTTATTGTCAGTGAGTCGTTAGTTACGTTAGTTTTAGCTAGTATTTCCTGATAGTCTTAGATCTTTTGGACTAAATTTTTCATTTTTTTGTGCCGGAACACTGAGGCTCTCACCAGGGTTTAAGTCCTGCCGCACTTGTGCAAAACCCATGCAGGCCAGTAACCCACACCTGTCCTGTTTAAAGTGTTTGGGAGAATCCTAATGTGGCCTTGCACTCCCTATGTTTTATGGAAATATATTTATAAGTTTGAATATGATGTAACTGGAATAGGCTTCATGCAAAAGGTCTCTTGTAAGGTATCACAGAATCATAGAATATCAGTATTGGAAGGGACCTCAGGAGGTCATCTAGTCCAACCCTCTGCTCAAAGCAGGACCAATCCCCAACTAAATTATCCCAGCCAGGGCTTTGTCAAGCCTGACCATAAAAACATCTAAGGAAGGAGATTCCACCACCTCCCTAGGTAACCCATTCCAGTGCTTCACCACCCTCCTAGTGAAGAAGTTTTTCCTAATATCCAACCTAAACCTCCCCCACTGCAACTTGAGACCATTACTCCTTGTTCTGTCATCTGGTACCACTGAGAACAGTCTGGATCCATCCTCTTTGGAACCCCCTTTCAGGTAGTTGAAAGCATCTATGAAATCCGACCGTCATTCTTCTCTTCTGCAGACTAAATAATCCTAGTTCCCTCAGCCTCTCCTCAAAAGTCATGTGCTCCAGCACCCTAATCATTTTTCTTGCCCTCCGCTGGACTCTTTCCAATTTTTCCACATCCTTCTTGTAATGTGGGGCCAAAAACTGGACACAGTACTCCAGATGAGGCCTCACCAATGCCGAATAGAGGGGAATGATCACATCCCTCAATCTGCTGGCAATGCTCCTACTTATACAGCCCAAAATGCCGTTAGATTTTTGGCAACAAGGGCACACTGTTGACTCATATACAGCTTTTCGTCCACCGTAACCCCTAGGTCCTTTTCTGCAGAACTGCTGCCCAGCCATTCGGTCCCTAGTCTGTAGCAGTGCATGGGATTCTTCCGTCCTAAGTGCAGGACTCTGCACTTGTCCTTGTTGAACCTCATCATATTTCTTTTAGCCCAATCCTCTAATTTGTCTAGGTCCCTCTGTATCCTAGCCCTACCCTCCAGCGTATCAACCACTCCTCCCAGTTTAGTGTCATCTGCAAACTTGCTAAGGGTGCAGTCCACACCATCCTCCAGATTGTTAATGAAGATATTGAATAAAACCGGCCCCAGCACCGACCCTTGGGGCACTCCACTTGATACCGGCTGCCAACTAGACATGGAACCATTGATCACTACCCGTTGAGCCCGACCATCCAGCCAGTTTTCTATCCACCTTACCGTCCATTCATCCAGCCCATACTTCTTTAACTTGCTGGCAAGAATACTGTGGGAGACTGTATCAAAAGCTTTGCTAAAGTCCAGAAATAGCACATCCACTGCTTTCCCCTCATCCACAGAGTCAGTTATCTCATTATAGAAGGTAATTAGGTTAGTCAGGCATGACTTTCCCTTGGTGAATCCATGCTGACTGTTCCTGATCACTTTCCCCTCCTTTAAGTGGTTCAGAATTGATTCCTTGAGGACCTGCTCCATGATTTTTCCAGGGACTGAGGTGAGACTGACTGGCCTGTAGTTCCCCAGATCCTTCTTCTTCCCTTTTTAAAAGATGGGCACTACATTGGCCTTTTTCCAGTCATCCAGGACCTCCCCCGATCGCCATGAATTTTCAAAGATAATGGCCAATGCTCTGCAATCACATCTGCCAACTCCATTAGCGCCCTTGAATGCAGCGCATCCAGCCCCATGGACTTGTGCTCGTCCAGCTTTTCTAAATAGTTCTGAACCACTTCTTTCTCCACAGAGGGCTGGTCACCTCCTCCCCATACTGTGCTGCCCCGTGCAATAGTCTGGGAGCTGACCTTGTTCGTGAAGACAGAGGCAAAGAAGCATTGAGTACATTAGCTTTTTCCACATCCTCTGTCACTAGGTTGCCTCTCCCATTCAGTAAGGGGCCCACACTTTCCTTGACCTTCTTCTTGTTGCTAACATACCTGTTATCATTACAAAGCTTATAATCTACTGAGTGTGTTCATCATATTTGTATGAATGTATCATTCTTGTATCTGAAGCTAGAAATACGAAGTATTACTCTGAAGTCCTATTGTAATTATGCAAAGTGTGGGTCATTAATGGTGGTTTAGAATCTTGATGGCTCCCATTGACCAGGACAATTGGTTGTAAATGGCTCTGTTTACTTGTAAGCCTTCCTGTGTTCCTGTAAGTCACGCCAGAAAAGAATGGAGGCTTGGGGTCTCACAAGACATGTGACCGTGTCACCTGGTACTGGAATCCATCTTAAACCTGGTGCTTTTCCAGTTAGAAGGAGGGGTGGGGACTCAGAGAGACAAAAGATTCCCACTTTGTGCCAAAGCCATCAAAGGAGGTGGAACAGAACAAAGGGGGCTGCAGTCATGAGAAATCCCCTAGTTACCACCTTAGATGGAACTAACAAGAACTATACCGGGGAAAGGATTGGCCCCACACTAGGAAGGAGTCTAGTCTGTGAAAGATGCTTATTGGAACATCTCTGAGGGTGAGATTTCCCTGTATTCAGTTTATTAAATGTATTAGGCTTAGACTTGCGTGTTTTGTTTTATTTTGCACGGTAACTTACTTTGTTCTGTCTGTTATTATTTGAAACCACTTAAATCCTACTTTTTATACTTAATAAAATCGCTTGTTTATTAATTAACCCAGAGTAAGTGATTAATACCTGGGGAGCAAACAGCTGTGCATATCTCTCTATCAGTGTTATAGAGAATGGACAATTTATGAGTTTACCCTGTAGACGCTTTATACAGAGTAAAATGGATTTATTTGGGGTTTGGATCCCATTGGGAACTGGGTGTCTGGGTGCTGGAGACAGGAATACTTGCTAAGCTGTTTTCAGTGAAGTCTCCAGCTTTGGGGGTGTGATTCAGACCCTGGGTCTGTGTTGCAGCAGGCTTCCTTGTCTGGCTCAAAAAGGCAGGGTTCTGCAGTCCCAAGCTGGCAGTGGAAAATGGGCTCAGAGGTAATTCCAGCATATCTGGTGACAGTCCCAAGAGGGTCTCCGGACCGAACCCGTCACACCTAACTTTACCCTCCTGCCTCACCAGGTCCTAGAGTCTGCACTGCAATGAAATAACCCCTTAGCCCAAGCCACATGAGCCCATATCAGCTGGTATGGGCCAGTTATAGGTATCTAAATGCAGTGTAGACATACCCTAAGAAACATGCTGGGAAAAGTCTTTCATTGGAGCAATATTAATCTAAAAAGAAGGGGTCGCTACCTTCGAAGCCTGTGCCAGGTCTGTTGAGTGCATCTCTGAAGGGTCTCTGAGACAGAGCCATCAGCCACTGCTGCTTTCAATCACCCTGGAGCCATATGCAGCTACAAGAGACCTACTTAGTCTCTCAGTACCAGTGTCCCCACCAGTTCAAGAAGGTTCACAGTCAGTACTGATGCCATTGCCTACCAAACCTCTGCAAAGGCAGGTGCAGTCCAAAGGCAAGCCTCCAATGATTTCCACAGTTACTCCTTCCTTGGACTCGGGGTACCTGTCCCTGGCACCAACTGGTTCTTTCCCCCACCCCCAATGTTGGACAGATCAGACACTACATCTTCAGACTCAGAGGTACATTCATTGGTGTTTCATACAAGGCAGAGGACATATCCTCCATTACGGACTTGGGAACTGTGGGCAGTACAACAGTCTCAAGACTGGCCTTCTTCCAAGGGGCAATAGCCCTGTCAAGGTTGGGTCCAAGACCCATATCAGTGGCTATCCTGGACGTTATGGGTTGCTCCCCTTCCCATTAGGTATTCCCTGCAGCTGTTTTGCTCTGGGTCATTGAAACTTCTCCAGGAGCATCAGCAATGAGGACATCACTCTCTGGTACCCGATATTGACATCAGTACCGAGCATCCAGATCCAATTCAGGTAGTTTATCCATGGCCAGTCATGGAGCAGCCACCACCTCAGAATCCTGTGGAATCCTCTTCCTTATCACCAGATGAAGTAGTTGAGGAAGCAAGCCATTCACCACTGCCAGAGGACCCCAGGGCTCACCAAAACTTATCAAGAAGGGTGGCCTGTGTTCTTGATATTCAGGCAGAGGAGATGCATGAAAGCTCCCACAAGTTGGTGGACATCTTGGTATTGGCGGGCCTTGCCAGGACGGTACTGCTGATCAACAAAACCATTATGGAACCCGTCAAGGTGCTATGGCAGATGCCGTCCTTCTTACCTCCCACAGCAAACTGAGCTGAAAGGAGGTAATACATTCCCTCTAAGGGATATAAATATTTGTATTCCCACCCTCCCTTGGGTTTCTTGGTGGTGGCAGCTGCTAATGAACAGGAGAGACAAAGGCACCAAGCATCGATGCTGAATGGCAAAAAGCAAAGAGGCTGGACTTCTTTGGGCAAAAGCTTTATTCTACAGGGAATTTTCAACTCAGGATTGCAAACCAGCAAGCACTCCTGAGCTGCTATGACTTCACCCTCTGGGAGAACATCATACAATTTAAAGACATGCTGCCAGACTAGCAGCAGGAGTTTGCAATAATGATGGATAAATACAAGCTGGTGGCCAGAACTGCTCCCTAGAACAGGTTAGATGGTGCAGATGTGGTGTCTCTAACCATGGCATCAGCTATTACCATGGGAAGGTGTTCATGGTTACAGGCATCCAGGCTCTCCTTGGAAGTTCAGCAGACCATTCAGGACCTCCCCTTTGAAGTGTGCCTTTTTGTTTTCAGATAACACGGACAATAGGCTTCATAGCCTAAAAGATTCCAGGACAACATTAAAATCTCTTGGAATCTATACTCTGGTGACAAAGAGGAAACAGTTCCATCCTCAGCAGCAATACAGATATCAGGATTTTTCTCCCCAGTGTCAAGGTCTGCCAAGGAGAAAGGGTAAGAGTTATAGGAGGTCCTCCACCGCCCTTCACTTTGGCTTCATTGGTTTTCATCCCATCCACCCACCTCATCCAAACAAACATTTTGATGCGTTGATTGAGAGCAGTGTACCAGTTACCATAGTCCCATCTGTTTCCCATTTTTTGTTTACCAACCACTTATTCCATTTCTTAAGTTCTTGGGCCCACATAACACTGGATCAGTGGGTCTTAAGCACAGAAGAACTGGGATATGCCCTCCAGTTCATTTCTACCCCTTCTTCCTACTCCCCTTCCCTATCCATCTTCAGGGACCACTCTCATGAGATCATCCTCGTGAAGGGACCCGGTCGGTTCTTCAAGCAGGGGCCATAGAGGAATTCCACTGGGTCTTAGAGGGAAAGGTTTTTATTTCCAGTACTTTCTGATCCCCAAAGTGAAAGGGGATCTCAGGCCTCTTTTGGATCTAAGAGAGTTAAACAAATTCCTGAAGAAAACAAAGTTTTGCATGGTTACCTTAGTCTCAGTTATTCCCTTCCTGGAACAAGGGGAACTGGTATCCCATACTCGACATACAGGATCCTTACTTCCTTGTCATGATATGACACAACCATCAGAAGTTTCTCAGTTTTGTGGAAGGTGAGTCCCGTTGTCAGTTGACAGTGCTCCTGTTTGGTTTCTCAGCTGATCCTTGGGTGTTCGCGAAATGCATGGCAGTAGTGTCAGCACAGCTACAAAACTCAAGTCCACGTGTTCCCATACCTTGACGACTGATTGATCAAGTGCTATCCAGCGTATACACTGTCCTGTCCACATTCAATGCACTGAGGGTCCTAGTGAATCAGGACAAATCAATTTTAAAACCTCTACAAAAGATAGAGTTTATTAGAGCGGTCTTAGACTCCACAATGACTAAGGCTTTGCTACTGCAATCCAGGTTCAAGACATTACGGGGCCTGGTGCTTTGACTGAAATCTTACCCTCTCACCACGGCACTCAGCTGTGTCTGAATCCTGAGTCACATGGTAGTGTGTACCTGTGTGGTTCAACACACCATGCTACACCTCAGAAAGCTACAGGCATGGCTAGCATCTGTGTATACCCCAAGTCAATGTCATCTGACAAGGTGGTTCAGATGCCAATGTCAGTTTTGTCATCTCTGCATTGGTGGATAGACCCTCTGAATCTCTGTGTGGGAGTCCCCCTTAGCGTCTCCCCCCCTGCTACCAGTCCTCACTTTAGTCACAGATGCATCAGACCTGGGTTGAGTGGCTCATATGGGGTCCCAGCAGACTCAGCATCTCTTGGCACCTCAAGATCTATTGACTCATATAAATGAAATGTCAGAGTTAAGAGTTGTGCAACTAGCCTGTTCAGCCTTCCTCCCACATATAGCAGGAAAGCGCTTGTTGATTCTAACAGACTTAATCTGCCATCATGTTTTACATGAAAAGACAGGGAGGGGCATGGTCGACCTTGCTGTGTCAGGAACCAATCTGCTTCTGGGATTTTTGCATAACATAACCAATTAAATTAATCTCAAAGTAGCTTATCTTCCAAGGAAAGAGAACACGTTGGTGGACCAATGGAGCAGGACCTTCTCCAACCACGAGTGATCTATATGTCTGAACACTGCCAGGTCCATCTTCCTGCACTGGGAAACTCCCCAGATGGACCTATTTGCACCAAAGACCAACAGAAAATGCCATTGGTTTTATTTTCAGGGAGGTCTCAGCCCAGGCTCTTTGACAGATGTGTTTCTACTTCCCTGGAAAAATCCTCTCTTGTATGCCTTCCCTCTGATTCCCTTGCTGCACAGCATCTTGTGCAAAGTCAAACAAGTCAGTGCTCATCTCATCCTTCTAACACCGACATTGCCTCAACAACACTGGTACTCAATTCTGCTATCCTTGTCAGTGAAACCTCCACTGCCTCTCCTGCTGGATTCAGATGTAATTTTTCAGGACCAAGGTTGCCTCATGGTATGGATATTTCATGGTTAATGCCTGGCAAGATATCCTGTTCTTAGGATGTCCAGGAAGTACTTCTCAGTAATAGAAAATCCTCAACTAGGTGCACTTACCTGGGTAAATGAAAGCACTTCTCTGTTTGGTCCCAGCAGAAAGACATACCTCCAGAGCATGCTCCCCTGCGTTGTGGACTATCTTCTTGATCTGAAACATCAGAGTTTAGCAAGTAGCTCTATAAAGGTACACCTTGCTTCCATCTCGGCTTTTCATACCTCAGTGGATGGTAGATCCCTGTTCTACAATCAGTTGTTATCCAGTCCTTAAAAAGCTTGATATGAAAAGTTATATTCATATAGTAAGATTCCCTTCCCCCCGCCCGGGGGTCTGAACATGGTGCTAACAAAGTTAATGGGATTGCCATTTGAACCCCTTGCAACTTGCTCTCCTTGCTTCACCTCTCTATGAAGGTAGCATTCTTAATGGCCATTACCTCCGCCAGAAAGATGAGTGAGTTGAGGGACCTAGTGTCAGAACCTTCCTATACAGTTTTTCACAAGGACAAATTTTATCTATGCCCTCATCCAAAATTTCTCTTCAAGGTCATTTCTAATGTCCATGTTAATGAGACAGTGTATTTGCCAACATTCTTCCTGAAACCCTGTGTGGATAGAGAAGAGGAGAGGCTTCATTCAGTGGGTGTGAGAAGCTCTCTAGCTTTCTGTCTGGACCAAATTAAGTTCTTTAGATCCTCCGCACAGTTGTTTGTTGCAGTTGTAGACAGCATTAAGGGCCAACCAGTCTCTACTCAGAATCTCATTCTGGATCTCATCATACATTTGTTTATGCTACCAGTTAGCCATGGTATCTTTACCAGCTAGAGTACTGGCCCATTCTACTAGAGCACAGACAATGTCAGCAGCTTTCTTGGTGCATGTTGTGGTCTTAGATATTTGCAGAGCAGCGACTTGGTCATCAGTCCACTCTTTTGCTTCTCATTATGCCATTTCCCGTCAGTCCAGGGACAACTCCAATTTTGGATTGGTTGTTCTTTTGTCACTATTCAGGTAGACTTCAAGCCTACCTCCATATTTGTCTGCTTGTGAGTCACCTACACTGGAATGGACATGTGCAAGCACTTGAAGAATTAAAAAGTTACTAGACTTTTTATAACTGTTGTTCTTCGAGATGCGTTGCACATGTCCATTCTACAAACTGCTCTCCTTCCCTTCTCTATCAGAGTCTGTCCAGAGATAGCTCCACCCTTTATACTCAAGCTGCCCCAACAGGTACTGCTTTGGGAAAAAAATCTCTGACAATCATGTGCTGGGCATGCACTATAGTGGAATGGACATGCACAAAACATCTTGAAGAACAAGAGTTACAAAAGGGTTAGTAACTGCTTTTCTTGTTACATGCACCTCCAGTTAGTTCTTTATTTTTTAAATTATGTATTACTATATTTATTATTTGACTATAAGTCAGTATACTATAATTTGAGGGAACAGCATCTTTGAAGTAAAAGTGGGAAGGCTAACCCAAACAATTGAGTCTTAAGGAAGGAGTTGAAAGAGGAGAATTAAGGTTGCATGGCTCACAGGATCAGACAAAGGGAGAAGAACGAAAGAGGGTACAGAGTTACTGGTGGGAGAAGATCAGGGGTATGACAAGTCATGTTGAGCTTTTGGAGCATAGGGCAAAAGCAGGCTCTGAGGTTGTGTTTTTATGTTTTAAATTTCTATAAAGTTCTAAAAACAGCTGCTTATTTCATTTTGGTAACACTGTCACTGCTATGTATAATTTCATTTCAAAACAGATTAAGTGGCCCCAAAGGTGGGTTATATCTATAAAGATCTAGATACCAGATGAACAACTGAAAAGTATACAGATGTCACTTACTGTGGCTATTCTTTAGACTGAGTGGAGAGCAAAATTCCATTTTCCTGAAGATTTTGAGAATTTGAAATTTGGTTTAATACCAGTTATAAACCAATGAGTATTTTGAAATTCGCAGAAAAGAAAATTGAAAAAAAAATTCAGATCAACTGAAATGTTTTATTTTGATTTTGATGTATTGTATTTTATTATACCCCAAACCCAGATTGTTGTATAGCTCAGAGGAGTCTCTTCAGAGGAACACCATTGAGTCAGAGTGTTTTGGGGATTGCTTTTAGGTGGCACCAAAATACCTGTACATTGTGTCTCACATCTCTGCACAATGAAGGACAGTAGCTCAGTGTCTTTCACTAGTGAAGTCTGGGGAGAAGAAGTTTGCCTTCAGGTGCAGCTTCCCCTCACAAAGGTGTCCTCAGAAAGCCTACAGCTGCACTGCAAGATGCCATCATGTAAATCAAGGTTCAGAAGCATTCATAGCATGTAGCCAGCACAGAGGATCATGCTTTATCACCACTTTATCAACAGGTACTAACAGAGGTAGTAGTGGAGACCATCTGATAGCCAGGTATTCAGTTTCTGTATTGGATTATGTAGTTTTAAGGATTGGAGCTCCTGATTTAGGTATTTTGTGCTCAAGACCCTTTTCAGCGAAGGCAGTGAGGTCTCTGGTCATTCATCACCACCTCTGAAAGGGAATTCCAAAGTCTTGAGCCAGTTTCCAAGAAAGCTGTATGTCCCAACTCTCATGAATTTGATCTTCAATGTTGAAAATTTCATAATTCCACCATAAGTGTAACTGGAGGTCATTATCTTTGGGCCACAGATGTTCTTTTTAAGTAGCTTGGTCCAAAGTAAATTAACCCAGTGTTCTATAGGAAACCAGTGGCTCTCAGTAGCCAGTATTGCTCAGAAAGCAGGCTGCTGTGTTTACCTTTTAAAAATCAGTGCATTCATTCCCACGCACAGCCTGCAGATCACAAAGGCTTGGGTCTGTGTGGCCATGTTCATTGTCCATCAGTAAGGGACAGGGCCTTTTTGCCAGCTGCGGACAGAAAAAGCTGTTTTTGGCAACCAGAGTCACTTGAATGTCCACAAACACCTAGGATTCCAAAAGAATTCCTAGGCTATGTCATCATCATCATCATCATGTTCCTATTACGCCTCTGGCGTTTAGGGCAGTGATGAAGATCCTCCACTCCTGTCCATTTCTGGCAAGTCTTTCAATGGTTCCCGAGCTGAGCCACAGGTTTTCCACAGCTCTTCACCTTCAACTACCTGAAGGGGGGTTCCAGAGAGGATGGAGCTAAGGTGTTCTCAGTGGTGCAGATGACAGAACAAGAAGCAATGGTCTCAAGTGGCAGTGGGGGAGGTCTAGACTGGATATTAGGAAACACTATTTCACTAGGAAGGTGGTGAAGCACTGGAATGGGTTACCTTGCAAGGTGGTGGAATCTCCATCCTTAGAAGTTTTTAAAGCCTGGCTTGACAAAGCCCTGGCTGGGATGATTTAGTTGGTGTTGGTCCTGCTTTGAGCAGGGGATTGGACTAGATGACCTCCTGAGGTCTCTTCCAACCCTAATATTCTATGATCCTGTGTTGTTTTCGGGCAGCCGCATTTTTGCTTGCCTTCAGGTGTGCATCTTATTGCTATTCTGGTGATGGAATCAGTTTCTAGCCGCAGCACATGACCGATCCATCTCTAATGCCTCCTGGCAATGATGGTGCTCAGATCCTCTTGGCTGCACTGTGTCAGTAATTCTTGGTTTGAGATTGTTCTGGGCCAAAAGATATAGGATTTTTCTGAGACAGGTTGTATGGAATGAAAACAGTTTGGACATGCCATACTCTCTCATTCCCCAGCATTCTGCACTATAAAGTAGTGTTGAAAGTATGCAGCTCTGATAAATCTTGAGTTTCGTTTTGATGTCGTATTTTGATGATTTCCAGACTGTATTCAAGCCCCTGAAGATGTTCTGGCTTTATTGATTTCTGGATGTCCTGGCTTGTTCCACCATCCTGGCTGATGGTGCTGCCCAAGTATGTGAATGTTTCTACATTGGTGAGAAAATAATCCTCTTTCCATATTGGTGATGGTGAGGCAATATTAAAGATCATGATATCTGTCTTATTGTGGTTGATTTTCAGTCCAATTTGGTGGCTGAATGCGTTGAGTTGAGTTGTTTTTTCTTGTATATGGTGTTGGGTATGTAATAGGAGAGCAACATCATCTGCGAAGTCCAGGTCTTCAAGGGATGAGAAGAGTGTCCATTTAATGCCTCCTGGCATGTATTCTGTTGTACGCAACATTATCCAGTCAATGGCAATGTTGAAGAGGATTGCAGACATGGCACATCCCTGATGTACTCCTGTTTTGACTTAAAAATTGAGCTCACTGTGATCAACACTGCATGTAAAGTTGAAATAGAAGCTTTTGATGACATTGATTATATGGAAAGATATTCCATATGCCTGCAGAATGCACCATAGGCTGGTTCTGTGAATGCTATCAAAAGTCTTCTCAAAGTCCATGAAATTTATGTAGAGTTGCTAAGCACTGTTCTATTATGTTTCGTAGAGTGAAGATCTGGTCTGTGCATCCTCGGCCTTTCCGAAAACCAGCTTGTTCTTTTCTGAGAATGCTATCAACTGCCTCTGATATATGCTGGATTATGATCTTACACAGTACTTTGCTTGGCACAGATAAAAGTGTGATACCATGCCAGTTATTACAATCACTGAGAGTTCCTTTCTTTGGTATCTTCACTACAACCCCATTGGTCCACTTATCTGGCACTTTTTCCTTTTCCCAGACTGATGTAAATAAGGGGCCGGGATAGATGCGGCTAATTTAGGATTTACCCTGAACAATTCTGCATTCAAGTTATCCTTGCCTGGAGCTTTCTCATTTTTTAAGGATTTGATGGCTTGTATGATCTCTTCCTTAGTTGGGGTGTCTGTGTTGATATCCAGGAGGCAGAAGAAGATCTTGATGTTTGCTTCCTCTTTAAGTGGCTCCCTGTTCAGCAATTCTTTGAAATGCTCTGTACTAGGCTATGTACTGAATTGATATTTAAGGACAGATTTTCTCAAAGGAGTGAGATGGAGGGACAAACTTCCTTGTATGGGACCCACCTTCCATGAAAGGTAGAGGAGGCTGAGCATTGCTCATACACAGAGAGATCACAGTTGTGAGATGCAAACACGCTGCAGTGAATCTGATCATTAGAAATATCTACTGGTGGAAATGGTGACAACGAGAACCATACAGTGACTTGCCTGCCTGGTTCAAAGGTGATGGGTACATCCAGACAAACTTCTTATGAGTTCTGAGCAAGAGTCTGTGGTCGTGGTACATTTTGGTAGCAATGGTGTAGGAGAGGAGTACTAGAAGTTAAATTTAGATTACTAAGGAAGAGATTTAAGGCCAGGGTCCCTGTGCAGCTTCTCTGTAATACTTTCAATTCCAGGCATTTCATATTAGTATGTTGCAAAAGTTGATATTCGCCATATTTACCACATGCTAAACAGGTTAATCATTTCTGGGGGGGGGGAAAAACACTTGCCCAGGCAAAACCAGTAAAAATCTTCTAATACACTTTTGTTTGGTAGCTTTGACCAATAAACACCACATTTAAGGTGTTGAAATTAACTTAAACAGTAAAAACTGTTGCAGTGTTTCAGGTTCTATGCAAAAAATGACACTGCTTGACAATTCCACATCATACCCATCTAAATGTACATAAAATAAACATTCAAATGATATATGGGGGGGTACAGTAAACTCCAAAAATGTGACCTATTTTGGAGAATTGTCACACATCTATTTGAACTATTAATAAAACAGCAACTGTCACTAGGCCGGTTACTTTATGTAGTTTTTGGGAAGCCTTCCAGGATTTCCCCATTTCCCCTCTGCAGTGTTTCAAGGACTCTGCTTTGCATGCCCTAGCCTTCTAGTTAGGCAGTCGGGATGTGTCTCCTGAAGACTGTTAACACCACTTCTGCATTTGTCAAAAGGGGTCAGTGAAGAGAAACACAAGGATCTCGCTCCCTCAGTCAGGGGGATGAGTGTGCTGCTTCTGGCAAACTCTCTCTCCCTCCGAACTGACATTTCCTGCTTGGGCTAGCTCCAGCTGAATATTATTCATTACAATTGACCAATAGATTTTAGGGTACTGGTCCCACCTGCAGTTCTCTAAGTCCTTCCATAATCTGTTACTTACTGAGGTCCTAATCTATCTCAGAAGTCAACAGAAGCCTTTCCAATGATTTTAATCAGAGTTGGGTTGGGCCCTAACTGAGACAGTGGTCAGGAGGTACTCTGGCAAAGGTATATTATGCGGTGCAAAGCAAAATTGACGGTAGCTGTCACTTATTTTTCTATTAATGCAGTAAACTTAATGCCAGATTTACTGGTGTTGGGTTTTTGTTTGTTATGTAAACAAGTGTTTCTGTGGTTTTGTCTCCCTCTTCTGAGTTCCAGAAAAGCTGGACTATGTTCTAAAGGTCTGCTTGGGCCTAATTTTAAAGCCCAACCTGGACCTGAACCTGACCTGAGAGCTTCAAATAGTTTTCAGAACCCACTTGACCTAAACCCAACACTTCACACCAAACCTGCGTCAGTACCACTGCCTCATCTTTGGGTTTTGTCTGGTGGAAGCTTCTTGCTTGCCCCCCCCATTTGCAACCCATCTCTGGCCACTTTCTGCTTTTGGGGGCAGCACAGTGGTGGCTGTGTACCCTGCTCCTACTGGATGATACCACCTCATTCTGCTGTGTGTGCTGCCGAGGGAAAAGCACTGTGACTTTTCGGCACACTCCACAGCACATGCAGCACAATGAAGTGGCGGTGGCTGGCAGAAATAGGTCATGTAGCCATTGCCATGCCAACTGCATGGGCTGGAGGAAATGATTGGAGATGACCCAACCCAAGCCCGAGAGGGTGGGCTGTTTTCAGACCTGACTTGACCTCAACCTCAGCAGTGTCCCATAGGGTTCAGGTCAGTTTGCAAAGCTCTACCTTGTTCCTCCTCCTATGGTATGAAACAGTAGTTTGGTCCATTTCAGCTTCAGTTACATTTTGGCTTAGTTTGATCCATAGAGTCATTCATAGTAAGAGGCAGAATTTTCTTTCTCCTCTCTTTCACTTGGCGGAGAAAACTCCTAAGAAACTGAACAAGAAACCATGAAAGGCCAAGGCCAATGGTGTCTATCAGACAAGACACAATTCAGCAAGATGCAGCATGCATCTTCATTGTCTGAATCTGAGCAAGTAAAATAGACACCATATGTACCCAAGTGTAATTGCTCCAAGGGGGGGGAAAAGAAACATGTCAGAACATTTGAGTAACACCTAATTCAGCCCAAGGTTATACATAAATCTGATGCTTGCTTAGAAACAAAAGTAGGAAAATATTATGGCTGGATTCCTCTTCAGCAGTGCTTCCTACATAGGTGAACTTTATTAGAGAGAAAACAGAAGTGAAAAGAAACATGTAACAACTTTTTATGGTGTTTTGTGCTTTTTTTTTTTGCTCTTTTTTTTTTTTTTGCACTAAATAAAGTGGTTATGAGGCTCCAAGGAAAACAGCCCAGATGTTAGTGAGTTGTATGAAATTTAGTGGCAGCAGGCTGTAAAAAACATAGTCATAAAACAGCCTGTCAGTGTCACACATCTGGACAATGCAGCTGTATGTTCCTGCTGCTGTCATCACCTGAGGAAAACTCAATAGCCTTATTTCACATAAATTAGGCTACGTAGTACCAGCCAAATCAACATTAAACAAAGAGAGGGTGTCTTTGCACCAGTATAGCCTGGCTCAAATTGCCAACAAGCAGTTTGTATCTTTCAGTCAGGGTTAGTAACACAGACACTAGCCATTTTATAAACAGTAGCGCTGGCTATCCCAGTTGGTTTGGTATCTATTCAGTGCTATTTAATTTATAACTCTCTAAGTTGCTGTTAATATTGCTCCACTATTTAAAACCTAATAGTGGATGTTTTTACAACATTAACTGGATATCTGTATACTCCTAAAATGAAATGTAGAATGTTGCCCCCATCTCATCTTGTGTGTAGTGTGACAGTGAGCAGCACTCCAGCTGATTAGCAAGAAGGATCTGAGAGCCAAGGAGTGGGGATAGGCTGTTACTGGTGTTGGGTCAGTTTTTGAAAGTATGACTTAGGATGTCCATCTTATTGTGAGCCACATACTTTAAAATGTGAAATATCAGTCCACCTTGTCAGCACACACAGTATATGCCAAATTTTATATTGAAACTGTATTAATAATAACTTTCTTCACCTCTTTGCAGGTGATAGAGACAGCCAAAGCCATTCTGGATAGTGGAGAGCAGCTTCCTGTAACACTGATTGGAAAACTATTGAAATTTCAGCTGCTTTGCATCAAACAGAAGGACCTGCAGAGAAGAGCCGCTGAAAAGAAGGTACTCTTGTGTGCTGTAGGGAGGATGTTCCCAACTTTATGAAGGCAATTCCATTCCCTCCAGATCACACAGTCAAGTGTTGCCCAAGTAAATTCAACTTCTGTCCCTGCTACTATTAGAAAATATTATCCAATAAATGCATTTATAACTGAGGAGAAGCTAAAAACAAACCAAATAGAATATTCTTTTTTATTAAGTCTTTAAAATAGTTAACTCCTTAAATATTCATTCCTGAGTACTGAGATGCAGAAGGTGGGACAGGAGAAAGAAAAACAGAAAGTTAATACAAAAGTCCTTTTTAGAGGAATGAGATGGAAATAACTGCTTTTAGTAATTATAAAGAAGATCGGAATTATAGGGGAAGATATCAGAAGAAACAAATGGGATACAAATGCAGGACAGCTAAGTGCTGCAGTGTATGTAAAAGGTTAAAGAATAAGCAAATGAGACTACAGAACATAAGGAAATATTAAACTGGAAAAAAATAGTAGCAAAAGTCTCTGAAGGTGTTGAAAAACATCTAGAGCTCTTTGCTCAAAACCAGACAAGTTCAGTGTCTACTGTGTTTGGGACTTAATTCTAGGAAATGACCCAGATACAATAAATAAGGCAGTGTTTTGTGAACATTCTAGAACTGACAATTGTATAATCTGACTCTATGTGTTCATTGGGTTAGGAACCCAAAGCTGTAGCACAAAAAGATGGGGTTTACAAAAGTCTGAAGTGGAATAAATTTGAAATGAGATGAAGAAAACTGGTTGGAATCCACCAATCCTCTAGATAGCGTTAAGAGTCTCTCGGAGACATGTCTGAATAGTTTAAAAGGAGCACATGGGAGGGTGCTTAGTACCGGACTGAGAAGGAAGAGAGCAAAAGAAGGCAGAATCTCTGGTTTCTAATCTGAAGTAAAAGACAACAGCTACAGCCAGAAAGGCTGCTTCTTCTGCAGCATCCAGCAAAACAATTGAGTATGGTAAATGATACCAATTACACAGAGTGCCGAGAGCTTTTCTTGCTGCTTGTACACCCTTCAACATGACACCATGAGAGGGCAAAAAAAGAAAAGAAAAATCGAATGTACCTTTTAAAGTATCTATTTAATCTAATCTGGGGCCACAAACACTAAATTGCCTTAATTATAAGTATATGATTATGGTACTACAGGTGACACCTTCCCTGCAATTTTTTTATATATATACTGTCCACCTTAGCTCTATTTTAATATAGTTTTTGTCCGGGAATTATCTAATGATTCATTAGTGTCCTGTGTGAAATGAATTTAGTGCTCTCAGTCCCAGTTCATAGTGGATAGATGTTCACATCAAAGAAAAGACCGACAGAGTTGGCACCAATTGATTCCATAGTTGGCAGTTTCAATAGAGATGCTAAGGACTGAACCAGCCTTAGACTCTGAACTTTTTGATCAGCCGCAGTTCCTTCCTGGTCCACAGGGAAGTTTGCACTGCTGCTGCAAGTGCTGTACCTGCTCTGAAGCTTAAAGCATCAGAGGGCATTAGTTTCCAGTGCTGTATCAATCCACCTTTCACCAGCACCAATTTCACGCATTTTTTAAAAATCATAGTTATTTTCTCATATATACCATATTCTTTTAGCATGAGGTCTTGGCACTGCTATTTAATAGGAATATAATAAACTGAAGAGTGTGAAAAGGGAGAAAGGGTTGAGCTCAAGACAGCTGCACCAAAACAAAATCCTGAAGGGTCAGAGGGAAAAATATTCAAATAAATATATTCAAACAGTAAAGTTTTACTACAGTCAACCATTTGTTCTGTATATGCTTAGACTAATAGGTGAGATTAGTTTGTTAATTTTACCAGGCAGCAGAAGAGCGAGAGAAGGAGAAAGAAAAAGATAAAGGGAAAGCTAAACCTCCTGGCAAGAAGGAAAAGCCACCCAGTGCCAAATCTGCAGGAAAAGGAGGGAAGGGAAAGAAAGCTGAAGCAGTACCAACAGCAACTACTATTAAAAAGGACACCACACTAAAGCGACGGGGAGAAGAAGAGGAAGATGACAAATATTTGGGTATGTAAAGCATGCAAATACCCTGCTGATCAACTCACCCAAAGAGCATTTAAAAGTCTTGAAACCTACCTGCTGATTGAAGACTCTGATGTATTCCCTTTAGAAAGATTAAAACCCATTATAAGTCAAGAAATAAAATAGTTACATTTACCTCCATATCCATGAGGCAGTCCTCTTCTTGTGTTATAAAATATCAAAAGCTGTACAAGTTAATAATGTGCTAACCAGTTCTGAGAAAAATCGTATTCCTAAACCATAGCGGACATGTGCAGAATTGAGCCCTTTATGAGGCAAGGCTCACTGTATATTGCACTTTGTTTCCTACAACATATAGTAGAACCTCAGAGTTACGAACACCAGAGTTAGGAACTGACCAGTCAACCACACACCTCATTTGGAACCAGAAGTGCGCAATCAGGCAGCAGCAGAGACCAAAAAAAAAAAAAAAGCAAATACAGTATAGTACAGTGTTAAAAGTAAGCTACTAAAAAAATAAAGGGAAAGCAGCATTTTTCTTCTGCACAGTAAAGTTTCAAAGCTGTATTAAGTCAATATTCAGTTGTAAACTTTTGAAAGAAAAATCATAATGTTTTGTCCAGAGTTGCAAACAACCTCCATTCCCCAAGTGTTCGTAACTGAGATTCTGCTGTTCTGTTTTCCAGTTTATTAGTGGATCAAGATGGTGTCTAGAAAGCTCTGCCTCATTCAGTACATATATTCACTTCATTTTCCCCTGAGCAGTAAACTCTGCTATGCATGCATGAGCACTGCTGCCCTCTTTCATTTAGAACACTTGGAGATTATTAAAAAGCATTTTAACTGTGTAAAAACACACTCCTGCACATGTTCTAACTATAACTGACAAACCAAAAGAACTTGGGCAAATCAAAAATCCATTTTTCACCAGAACACTGAAAAGTGCCTATCCTCCCACAGGACTCATCCTGCCACATTTCAGCTTCTTACCCTTATGCACTTAGGTGCTAAATCAAAGTCAAAGACTTTTTATGATGTGGAAAATGTTCCTTTTCCATTTCCCTCACTCTCAAAACCAGCTCAACTATTTTTGTACATACTTACCTAAAAAAATCACTGTTGGACAATAACTTTCATGTACCATATGCTCAGTAAGAACATGATAGCACTCCATGTTTTTTAAACTAAACTGGCTCTCTATTAAGAGAGCTATTTACAGAGATGCTGCATCTGTAACTAGCACTCTTGCCAGGTGCAAACATACTGGCTTCCTGGTGCCTCCTCCAAATTCTTCACTTCTGCAAGCTATGCTCCTCCCTACAAGTTCCATGCAGGTTGCTACAGAAACCAGTTGGAAAATTTCAGTCTAAAAGATGAAAGTTCAGAAAATTGTGTGCATCAGAACAAAAGGGGTTACAATAGAAATATTTGTGCAACCTTAAATATAGCTGTTGCTATGCAATTGAGCTACAATATACTTTAATATAAACGATCTATTCTAATCTGCTCTCCTTTTGTAATGTGACTGGTGATTTCGATATTTTGAACAGATGATGAGCCAGATGATGGTGCCCAATATTACTTCATAATTTGGGGTTTCCACAACCCTCAGTTACTGCCTGTACTGTCTGAGCTTGGGGTCAGTATCTCAAATGTAATTAAGATTTCTTCTGAAAATTACGAGCCATTGCAGACATACTTGGGAGCAGCTAAACTGCAAGAAGAATCATTACTTACACCTGAAGGTAAGCTAGTGATAGGACAAATATCCTTTATAAAATCCTAAATATTCTATTTTTAAAATTTTATTTAAATTCTTATCCATGCTTAGCATTGTGTTATCTGAGTGCCTGTGCTCTCTTTTTAAAATGTTTTAAATATCTAGGCCTACAGGAGGAAATGAGCTGAATATTTGTATGCTACCACTTAGGAGTCAGCCAGTTAGCTTCTTTGACGCTTGTCACTAGTGCCAGTACTTGCTTTGCCTTGTAATCCCCATGAGATGTACTATGATATCACAACTATTAGAGATGGAAAATTTTCTTGTCCAATATTTACAGAAGAAGAGATTCAACAATATTTTTCTCCTCTTAATATTCTTCCTCACTCCCTTCTTTTCCCAGTTTTCTAGATCTTACATTGAAGAATAATTAATTAGTGGCATCTAGCCCACCTGTCACTTTGGAAAAATTGATATAGTATTAGTATAAATGAAACTTATAGGTCAAAAATTTCAATGAAAGGACTCCAGATTTTGAATAAATTGTCTGTCAAGTCTCTTAAAACATTTATCAGTTGCAGGAACTGAAGATGCATCTCAAGCTCTTTAAGACTGATGGAGTCAAAGAATCAATTGGTGAAATCAAAGAATAAATCCTGTAACTGGATTCATTCAGCAGAATTAAAGTGCCATGAATTGTCAGTGTATTTGTTATGTCCTTCCAGCATGACTGTGAACCACTGATAACTACTCTCTGGGAACAGTTTTCCAACCAGTTTTGCACCCACCTTATAGTAGCTCCATGTAGGTTGCATTTCCCTAATATGTTTATGAGAAGGTCACGCGAGACAGTATCAAAAGCTTTACTAAAGTCAGGATATACCACATCTACCACTTCCCCCCATCCATTCTTTTATTACCCTGTCAAAGAAAGCTATTGGGTTGGTTTGAGATACTCCCACTGCGTTGTATCATATTAAACATATAAATATCTGTACCAGATACTCAGACATAATTTTCCAATTCACATTGCTTTGATAACAACCCTTGAGCAACATCAGTAGATGGAAGTGCCTTAGTTGAGGAAGGATAGTCCAGGGTTCTCTTCATGACTGCCACAGAATCCTTGTCTGGCCTTGGGAAAGGTACATAGGCCAAACGTTTCAGAACAGTCCACTACTGTATTTTTGGGGTTATCAACTTTAGACGCCTCTGGATCACTGGAGTTATACCAGGGATAAATTTAGCCCCACGCCTGATTTTTAGAGGTGCTGAGCATCCAGAACTCCAAATGAAATCATAGCATTTGCAGCTGCAGATTCTCAGCAACTCCAACAATCAGGCCATGATCCCAGAGTGAGTTTGCAGGGCTGGCATTTAGAAAAATCATTTTTTCCTCATTATCCAGGTACATTTGAAATTTGATCTTTACAATACAATAAACATGGAAACCTGCACTGACGTTTCTACAATCACATTTCACTGATGAAATGTACTTTAATCTCTCTTTGTCTTAGTTTCAACATCTATAAAATGTGGATAACAACACTTATCTACCTCACATTTAAAGAACAGTTACTAGTTTAGACCGAAGGCATTTTGATAAGTATAACCTTAGATTTTGGATTTCAGGCATTTATTTGTTGTTTCTTCAAGTGCAACGTCCTATGAAGTTTTTCCCTCCTTATATTTTTGTTTTGTATTTACAACCTTAAGTTGGGCTTGACCTCAGATATTTTTCTGGGAATTTGTTTAAGAATGGGAATTTTTTGAAGAACACTTTGGGTAGAGTAGACCAACCTGCAATTCATGTTTCCTTCTCAATATTCCAGAAATATGTCTCAGACTCACTATTCCCATGTAAAAAGGAGATATTGGGATACAAATATGCTATAATTTATCTAATAACGATGCATTTATAGTTGTAGAAGCTGAAAAAAGGAAGAAAGCTAAAGCCATCAAAGATTTGGAAACGTTCTGGAAATACTTGGAGCCAATTCTGAACAGTGGGAAACATGGATCATCTCTCTTTGATGTTGCCAGACTTCATCACATAGTAAAGGAAAATACCTTTCCCACAGACTGGACTAATAGTGATATGATGGTCAGTAGTTTCCTCTTTCACAATGAGCTGCCCACTTAGTTTTTATAGCATTTAACAGCAATTTAAGTACAGTGGGAATTTGAGCTGTGTGTGTCTGTAAAACTTGGAACCGGACTGATTGGTTTACAGAGCATACAAACTATGCCTGTGGAGAATATCTCCTTGAATGAAAGCCATTTATTTTCCACACCTTATAAACTTGCTGGGTGTATCTATAGGGCTTCTATGTTCTTTGAACCAGTGTTTTAGATAGTGAGTTTCTAAACCGTGAGCCATGGTTGCAGAGTTTGTAATCTCTTTGAAGTCTAATAGTAAACAAATTCATAGCTTCCACACACTCCTCATTAGAGGTTCAAATATCGGTATTGAATAACTCCAAAATTATATTGCCAGCCCTTTAACAATAGATCTGTGTCCTAGATCTCATTGAGGGCAAATGAAAATAAAGGAATAATAAAACAAATGTGGAATTTCTGTGCAAGCCATTGTTGAGATATGATGTTCTAATGCACATCCCGCATTGCCTCTGGGGGGTCAGCCCCAAAGTATGCTTCAAATGCAGTACACAATTATGGCCACCAGCCCTCTTTCTTAAAGACCAATTACCCAGTAGAAGCCAACCAGCACTTCTTTCATCCACAGAGGTGCCCCAGCTCAGAACTCTTCCCCCACATTTTTTGTCTTTATTCTTCTGCAGATTGAATTCTCTTTTTCAGAGAATCATAGAATATCAGGTTTGCAAGGGACCTCAGGAGGTCATCTAGTCCAACCCCCTGCTCAAATCAGGACCAATCCCCAACTAAATATCCAACCTAGACCTCCCCCACTGCAACTTGAGACCATTGCTTCTTGTTCTGTCATTTGCCACCACTGAGAACAGCCTCTTTGGAACCCCCCTTCAGGTAACTGAAGGCTGCTATCAAATGCCCCCTCACTCTTCTCTTCTGCAGACTAAATAACCCCAGCTCCCTGAGCCTCAACTTGTAAGTCATGTGCCCCAGCCCCCTAATTATTTTTGTTGCCCTCCGCTGGACTCTCTCCAATTTGTCCACACCCCTTCTGTAGTGGGGGTACCAAAACTGGACGCAGTACTCTAGGTGTGGCCTCACCAGTGCCAAAAAAGAGGGGAATAATCACTTCCCTCAATCTGCTGGCAATGCTCCTACTAATACAGCCCAATATGCCATTGGCCTTTTTGACAATAAGGGCACACTGTTCATATCCACACTGGACTCATATCCAGCTTCTCATCCATTGTAATCCTCAGGTCCTTTTCTGCAGAACAGCTGCTTAGCCAGTCGGTCCCCAGCCTGTAGCGGTGCATAGGATTCTTCCTTCCTAAGTGCAGAACTCTGCACTTGTCCTTGTTGAACCTCATCAGATTTCTTTTCACCCAATCCTTCAATTTGTCTAGGTCACTCTGGATCCTATCCTTAGCCACCAGCATATCTACCTCTCCCCCAAGTTTAGTGTCATCTGCAAACTTGCTGAGGGTGCAATTAATCCCATCATCCAGATCATTAATAAAGATGTTGAACAAAACCGGCCCCAGGATTGACCCCTTAGATTGATACTGGCTGCCAACTAGACATCAAGCCATTGATCACTACCCGCTGAGCCCGATAATCTAGCCAACTTTTTATCCACCTTAAAGTCCATTCATCCAATTTTTCTGTTCTTCTTTTCTAATATTTCCTTTCTGCCTGTATCCTCAGCTCATCCTCCCATGTGAGCTTTTTTTCTTCTCTTCCATTTCCTCTCAGAGCATCATTGGCTCTGTTCAACGAGGTCACTCAATCTGGTACCACATGGAGGATCTCCCTCCCCACAGTACTGCTTCAAATATAGCAGAATTCAGCATAGCTGCAGTGCAAAAAAAGGGAGGACAGCCCTCTACTAAAAAGTATTTTGTACCCCACTCCTTCTTAGCAAGGATCAGTGTGACCAGGAAGTAGCAGAGAAAGCCCAAGCAGGCTCTAGGTGTTCCTACTCCAGATCTTTACCATAGCAAGGGATCCAGTGTCTCCCTGTTCACATTAGATGAGGGGAAAAAATCCTAAACTACTGTGACGGGTTGGATCACAGAAACCCCCTTGGGGACTGCCAACTGATGTGCCAAGACTACTTCTGCCCCTGCTTTCCCTGCCAGTTTGGGACCCCAGCACCCTGTGCTTGCTGAGCCAGGCACACCTGTCTGCTCCAACAAAGACCCAGGGTCTGAATTACTTGCCCCAAAGCTGCAGACTTAACTGAAAGCAGTTACAGAAGTGTTCTTGTCTTTAACACTCAGATGCCCAACTCCCAATGGGGTCTAAACCCAAATAAATCTGTATAATGCTTATACAAGGTAAACTCATGAATCATTCGCCCTCTATAACACTGACAGAGAGATATGCACAGCTGTCTCCCCCCCCCCCCCGCAGATATTAATACATAATCTGGGTTAAATAATAAGTAAAAAGTGATTTAATTAAATACAGAAAGTAAGATTTAAGTAGTTCCAAGTAGTAACAGACAAAGTGAATTACCAAGTAAAATAAAATAGAACATGCAAGTCTATGTCTAAGAAACTGAATACAAATAAAATCTCACCCAGTAAGCTTCCTTTTACGGACTAGTCTCCTTCTAGTCTGGGTCCATCAATCACTCACACCCGCTGTAGTTACTGTCCTTTGTTCCAGTTCCTTTCAGGTATCCTTGGGGGTGGAGAGGCTCTCTCTTTAGCCAGCTGAAAAAAAACAAATGGAGGGGTCTCCTGGCATTTAAATAGACTTTCTCTTGTGGGTGGAGACCCCCTCCTCTCCCCTATGCAAAGTCCAGCTCCAAGATGGAGTTTTGGAGTCACATGGGTAAGTCACATGTCCATGCATGACTCAGAACTACAGGTAGCAGCCATGGTTCACATGCTACCTTGAACAACCTCAAGAAGACTTCTTATGTGGATTGGAGCATTCCAAGATCCATTGTTCCTCCATTGTTCCTTAAGTGCTTCCTGATTGGGCACTTAACTTTGCAAATTCCTTTCTAAAGAAGCTGACCAAATGCCTTACAAAGCTTACTTAGAAATCAAGCAAGTATACCGCCAATATTCTAAACATCAAGTACAAAAATGATATATGTGTACAAATAGGATGAATAGTCATATTCCCATAAAGCATTATGGGGTACAGCGTCACAACTACCATAACACATTCCATAATTTCTTCCAGTTTATTTGTGGTTTATAGTAATAGAGTTAGAGGACAGACTATTTCCGCCCAACACTTATATTAGTGGATTAAATTCTGCATATAAACAATCAGTGAACTAGCAAGTCCCTCAAAACTGAAGGGATCAGATTGCATTTGGCTAATTCCGCAGTGGCTTCTAAGGCATACCTTGAAAATGCCTCATTTGTGGAAACATGTAGAACTGCTACTGGAAGTTCAGCCCACATGGCATTACTTTCTTCACCTGACCTTCAGATTCGATGTTCATTTTGGGAGAGCAGTTCTTCAGTCATTCAGTTAAAATCCTCTCATTCTCATCTCTTTTATGGGTCTGTTGCTTATGAATATTCCAACAGTAAGTATCTTTACTGTCAGTACTGAAAAGGGAGAGAAAAGATATGTGTACTATAGTTCTTTGAGTAGATTGAAAGTCTCAATTTACATTTCTCAATTTCTCAGAGACCAATATAGACTCTAAAGAAGTGTGTGGGAGGGGGGCGGGGGGGTTGTAGGGCTTTAAAGAAATACATATAGAAGGGATACCAAAGAACATAGGACCATATCATAGTATACAGTGAATGGATGCAGTAAGTCTATTTTGGTGGATTCCCTCTGGAAAGTCTTTAGTGAGGTTAAATACAGCTCTGAACTGCCTCCAGGACATGCATGGGGAGGACTCAAATGAAGGACTGCCAGACATGCTATCTGAAAGAAGAGAGATTGACATATAACATAAGTAAATTACCTTTATTCAGGTTTGCATATTTTGAAAATGTGCCTTGCCACAAATATCAGACTTTCCCAAAACACCCTGCTATGCCCAAAAAGTACAGGTGGCAAGTTTTAGACGGAAAACAGGGTGTGAGGTTTTTGACAAAGTTTGTGTGTGCTGGGAGGAGACATGGTGGGGAATTGATATTAGAAACTCTCATCTTATCCTAGCTGTTGGTCTTGTTAAACATTGGCAGTTCATGTTGCTTGTAATGTCTATAGAATTTCTCATTTTGTTTATAATGCATGTTCAAAACATTCCAACAAGCCTTAATTAAAATGTTCCAGTGTCCTAGTAACCACTGATGAATAATAGAAACAAACATGAGGAGGTTTCTAGATCAACCATGTTTGACAGATGTTTTGGGTTGGAAAAAAGAAAAGAAGTTCAGACTTTTAAAAAAATAAAAAACACTAACTTTTCAAAATTCCTGTTGTTCAAAAATGACTTGCCTTACTAATCTTGAAGTATCCTGTCATAAAAACAAATCATATCAAAAGTGATTGGTGATTTTGGGTGTCTAACTTGAGACACCTTAAAGAACCCTGAGTTTCAGAAAGTGTGTGCTTAGCACTTATGTAAAATCAGGTTCCTTCAACATGTCTCAAGTTTGGGAACCTAAAACAGCCTTGTAAAATCATTATAATAATTACTATAATTATTTTTTATTTTTTTAAATTTTTGACCCAAGTGACTGACTCAGCTTACACACAAAATGGATGCACCAAACTAGTCAGAGCAAAGAAAACTGAAAGTATTCATTCTCCCCAGTATGGGGGAAAGAACCAAAATCAACAAAACACATCAGAGGTTACCAGAAATAACTTTATAAGGTTCTCAGCCAAAGATAACATTAGACTAACTTGCCAGCTCTGAGCCAGAGCTTCTCTGACTAGCCCCCTTTCTCCTCAAGTTTCATTTTTTTGGTCCCGTCTCCTGTGTTTCTGGTTCCTATTTGCTAACCTGTTGCACCCATGACTCCAGCAGGGTTTAGCTAATCTGACTATCCAGTCATCAGCAGCCAGGCAGCCACTCAGATTAGCTTTTTACATACACCCATTTGCCTATTTGTACTAATCCTAGTTTTCCAGGAGGGAAAGAAAGATCTACCTTTCACACTATATTCATACAGCATACACTCATACATTAATACCATTCAGAACAGGGAAACCCAGTACAGGAAAGACCGATGAATCTCAAAGCGTTAAAGTCACTTGACTTTACACACACTGTCTTGACAGACAAAACTATTAAAATTTCATCCAAAAAAATTGACTATTTTTGTTTTGCCCAAGAAAAAATATCTCATGTATCATTTTTGTGATGCCTAGCATACACAGAAGAATATGGCCAAGCCAGCTAATACAAAGTGAAGCTTGAGTTGGCCTCAGGTTGGAATTGGATATCTGGCCCCATGTGATGTCAGTCTCATGGTGATGGCAAACCCTGTCTCTGTTGTTTTATTCTTTCCACTACATCATTCAGTATTTAGTAAAATCCACAGCAAAACACATCAGAAGCTTCCACCCTCCAACTTACAGCTTCATTCAAATATACTTTTGGCCTTTATGTGGTCTAGTGGCATCATACTGCTTCCACCTGTGGAATCAGAGTTCAGGTCTTGAGGTCTTCCCACCCCCCACCCCAGGACAGCAAACAGTAGGAGTACTGTGGAATGACATTGAATTCTGTAAGGAGGCTTGTCCTGCCTTTCTTGGATGGAGGGAGTGTGGTCACTTGTAGCAATATACAGCTGCATGCAATTACAGCTGCACAAATTAAAACCTGCAAATTTGATATGAGGGAGAGAATACAGTACCTTCTGTTACAAAAAAAGAACATCATCTTAAATCTACAAAAGGTACTTAGGCACCTAAATTCCTCCATAGATGCCTTGATTCACCTTTAGGCTTCACTGACATTCTCACAACTCAGCTGCTGCCTAAGTGACTCAATTTCTGCTAGTAGGCAGGTGTAAAGCCACCTAAGTCCTGACACTTCCCCACAGCTAATGAGCTTCTCAGAGCTCTGAAGCGGGATTGTCAAAATAGGCATTCCCACTATCTATCTTACCTGGGGTTCAATCCCATGGACATCCTCAGAACACACCTACGGGCTGGGGCATGGCACACAGTGGATGGGTACATATGTGAATGTGAATCCAGAATACCCAATAGCCCAGTGGTTAGGGCAGTCACCTGGGATGTAGGCAACCCAGTTTCAAATGCCTGCTCTAATGAATATTTATTATTTCTAATACTGCAATGCCTAGAATACCTAATGCTAAGCACTGTATAAACAGAACAAAAATGGAACAGCTCAGACAGGAAAGATTGAAAAAGGGATCTACAAAGAATAGCATATAGCCCAGTGGCGAGGGCCCTCACATGGGATGTGGGAGACCTGTTGGAGCTGTTCAAGTCCTTGCTCCAAAAAGAGGCAGAGAAGAGTCTTGAATCCTGGTCTCTCACATCCGAGGTGAGTACCCTGGTTATTGGGAGGATTTTTTCTGGTTTTTCATCTGCTAGGGCATGGGCTGCCTAAATGGCTGAGCTGGCTTAGGCACCTAACTCCAGGAGATGATTCACAATTGAGAATCCTGAACAGAGATAGGCACCCCAATTCACCCTGTCAGTCAGGTGCCTAGAGGCCTAGATGAATGGTACTTAAGTGCCTAAATACCTTTGAGGTTCTAGGTCTACGTCCTGCACCATTCCTCTACATTTCACTCCTATCTGCCTTAGGTCCCCATTTAGCTTGCTCACTTCTGAGGATCCTTCCTCGGGTACCTGATTCTCCCCATGCGTTATATGGAAAGCCTGGGATCCTAACTAGGACTAGGAATTAGGCATTCCCTTCTTACTTTTGTGCATTTAGCCTATAGACACATGCCATATATCTAAAGAAGAATCGGCTTTAACTGACATTAATAGTACCATTTTAATCTTCTGTAGAACTCCAGCCACTATAGGCAGTGTTACACATATAGACCATTCAATATGTTACAGACTATGACGGGTCAGCAACCTTTCAGAAGTGCTATGCCGAGTCTTCATTTATTCACTCTGATTTCAGGTTTTGCGTGCCGGTAATACATTTTAATGTTTTTAGAAGGTCTCTTTCTAGAAGTCTATAATATATAACTAAACTATTGTTGTATGTAAAGTTAATAAGGTTTCAAAATGTTTAAGAAGCTTCATTTAAAATTAAATTAAAATGCAGAGCCCTCCGGACCGGTAGCCAGGATCCGGGCAGTGTGAGTGCCACTGAAAATCAGCTCGCATGCCGCCTTCGGCACATGTGCCATAGGTTGCCTACCCCTGGACTATGATGTGATAGTTGGGAGAATAAAAAGGAAAGATGAGGGAGATCTTGAAAAAATTCTTCACTCATCACCCCCAACAAGAAGCCCTGTTTTCTTAGACTGACATTACAAATTAGCATTTTGAATTAATAAGGGGAAACATTTTAAAAGGATTGTAGGTTTCTTGCTTAGAGAGTTGCTAGTTGGTGGTTGAGTTCCACTGTGCTGTTTTGTGTATAAACTTGATCCATCATATCTGTGTTTCTTTTCTCATAGCTTGCATTTGGAACTGTGCTATTTGAAAGCATGGCTTGTTTGATGTATGACTGTCTGGACTGGAAAAGACAACATCAGCACTACTTGGAAAACACCAACTTTATTAATGTCCCTGTAATAACAAAGAACAAACAGGTACAGCCTTCTGCAACTTATGAAGGGACGCTTTGCAATAGGTCATGGTTATGCGCAGTAATTAGGTACTAATTTAAGTGAAACTGCATGTTCTAACTACTCCACTCAAAAAAATCAAACCCAGGCCATTTACTACTTATGTGACCTTGTGTAAATGAGAATCTGGCTCTTTATCTTAAGTGTTAAATCCTCAAAATTGAAAACAAACAAACCCAAAACAAAACAAAAAACCACCACCAGCTTGAGAATCAGGCCACTTCCTACCATGTCTCCTGGAGTTGCTGTCAAAACATCATCAGGGTCCCCAGACCTCTCAGTGCATGGGGTTCCTAGCAATGCTGATCCCTCTTGGGCGTCCGCATGTCTCAGCGCCTCCATCTTCCGCACTAAGAGGGTCCAGCTGCTCCTGGGCTGAAGCCAGCAAGGAGTGTTATTCCTCCTCAGCTGTCAGCCCAGGCTGAGCTGGGCTGCTCCCTTTTATACTAGTGCTGCACCAGGGGCATGTCCAGTGGGGGCGTGGCTTGCTCAGCCCACAGCAAGAAATTAACCTTCCCCATCCAGTGCAGAGTGAGTGCACCCCATCACAGGGATTCTGCATGCCCAGAGGTCATCTGGCATGGAGTAACTTGCCAGATCAGTTCATTTACAAAGTAAGATATAAATATTCAAAAATCTCCACTACTTTTGAATGTTAGCCTTTCAAAAACTGAGGAACCAAGAATCTTTGCAAATTTTAGCCTAAGCTTTTATTGCATACTTGAAAGTCTTTGATATCTAAAGTGAAAAATTAAACACTTTGTAATAAAACTTATTTTACATGTCTGCTTTGATATATATATCAATGTATAAACATCATTGAGATAAAGGGAGTTGCATTTTCTCAATGGACAGATATGATAGCCAACTACAGTGTAGTTTGTGTCCATGTGTCTCTGGACAGCCCTTCATCCATTTGATGTTCTAATTCCCTCAGTTAGGAAAAGGGAACCTAATTTAAATCATTTCTAATTTGTTTATTTTTCAACTAAATTTTTTAAAACACAAGCAAACCTGAAGAGGTGCCAAAATTAATATTTTTAAATGGTCATTTTGAGTTTTATGGAAAATTTGATATCTCAAAGCATGACACTTTCTTATCTCCATTCCCACTCCTCTCTTTTCCCAACTTGGAGAAGTCAGAATTGCCAAATATCTTTGTCCATAACGGAAAAAAAAATTCACCTCTGGGCTGCAAAAAAAAGCCACCAAAACCAGAAGAAATTTAAGCCCCATGATACTGGTTTTTACCGAGAAAGCAATGTGCGCCTGAAAATGAATTTAGAAAGTGTCTGCTAATTATAGGTGGGTCACATAGCAAAGTCTTTAGTTAACATTTTCCAACACTCCGTTATAAGATCCTGGTTTTTAGTTGCTTTTGACTTTGCCAAACTACCATTGGGTTGAAATTTCACATGTTTAGGGGTCTGCCTCAGACTGAATTTTTTGGAAAATGTCAGCAAAGATGGTTCAACCATTTTGCAGAACGAGGCTGGGGTCTTTTTTCATTAAGATTTTTATTATTTTTTACTTTACAAACATTACAATATGAAAAATAAGAAAATTATACAGTAGGAACCTCAAAGATACAAACACCAGAGTTACGGACTTACCAGTCAACTGGACACCATGTGGAACCAGTAATCAATCAGGAAGCGGTGGTGGAAAAATACAGGAAATACTGTACTGCCTCTGTACTACCTCAGGGCTGGAGCACTCACAGAAAAAAATTAGTGGGTGCTTAGTACCCACCGGCAGCCAGCTCCTCCCTTCCCCACCCCAGTGCCTCCTCCCCACCGATCTACTCCTCCCTGTCCCTCCCAGCGCCTCCCGCCTGCCATGATCAGCAGTTCTGCACCATGCAGGAGGCGCTGGGAAGGAGGGAATGGGGTGCAGTCTAGGGAGGGGGCGGAACTGAGTGAGAAAGAGGCAGGGTGCGGGAGGAGTGGGGGCAGGAAGAGATGGGGTGGGAGCTTGTGGGAAGAAGTGGAGTGGGAGCGGGTCCTGAGGCAGACCGGGAGTGGAAAGAGGCAGGGTGGGGATTGGGGCTTGGGGGAAAGGGTGGTGTGAAACCAGGAGCAGAGCCATGGGGAACTCCGGATCTCCCCGCAAGGCTGAAACCGTGAGCGGAGCTGCGGGGCTGAAACCCCACCCCCAGCGCTCCCACAGGTCTAAAGCCCTGAGCCCTGGTGCTCACACAGGACAGAAGCCCTGAGCCTCCCCACCCGGAGCCTTGGCGCCCTGAGGGTCAGAAACCTCAACCCCCACCCAGAGTCCTGACCCCCACACTCCCACCCTGCGGCTGCAGCCCAACACCCTGATGGCTGAAGTCCATAACGTCTTGTTCAAAGTTACAGAACATTTCAGAGTTTACATTCCTAAGGTGTCCATAACACTGAGGTTGTACTGTAAAGTCAATTGTCATCTGTAACATACATCAAAGTGTTAACATATAAACACAAAAAACATTTTAACAGCCTTAATATTAAACCATAAAAACAAATCAATACTTTACAACTAAGGGGGAGATAACACAGTCAAAGCAGAGAGAGGCAGTGTGAAAGCAGAGGGGGGGAGAAAGGGGAGAGGAAAGAGTCAATGGGGAGGAAGAAGGGGAAAGAGGGGCACTTAAAGTCTATGAATCTATGATTCAGTCAGACTTCCTGGGTAAGAACCGTTGATACACAGGATATGTAGCCCAGAGCCTGGTCTGAGTGGGAGAATTGTAGAATTCTGTCTCAGGAGAGGAAAATGGCCAAACACCCGTGAGGGTGGACTTGTGGGGGTGGTTCCCTCAATCTTTTCTGTTGAAGTTGTTCCACTTTAGGTAAGTAATTAAAAAATCATTGGGGCTGGGGGACTCAATGCTGGGTCTCCCATTTCCCAGGTGGGTGCCCTAACCACTGGGCTATAGAGCCCTTCTCAGTGTCTCTCTCTGGCTTGGATTTAGGCACCTAGCTTAATGAGAGCGACAGAGTTTAGGACATCCCTGTCATCATCATCTCTCACTTGCTAGCTTAGGCAGCTCCCTGCCTAGCATGCTGGCTTTTGTGAATCTCATTCTAAGGTGCCTGTCTCTCCCAATTCATTGTATAGGGAGCCCAGGCAACTGATTTAGGCTTTGTGGATCCCAGTGTTCTTCCAGTGATTCTCTGTCTGCCTAAAAGTTAAGTGTTGCAACTCCAAGATTAATCTCTTTATGGATCTGGGCCTCGGTGTTCACAAGTAGCAAACCTAACCTGGCTACACCTTTCTGTGTTTGTTTGATCCATATTTTTGTTCCTTTAGGCACATCTAGTTTCTCCCACTATCCCTTCAAAGAAGAAAGTACAAACAGAAGAAATTCTAGTACCAGGAATTCTACCACAGGGTATGTGTGAAGGATTAAAACTAGAATGAATATCTAATTCCTTGAGCAATTTTCTCTCTTGTCATCTATGCTTCTGTTTACACAGTCTTGAAGTTAATTGTGCAACAAACTAAAAGACTGAAATTGATGTTATACAAGTACTTCCTGGGGGCAAATAAATTATCTAAGTTGCAATACACTGCAATTGCAGCAGTAGCAATTGAATTCTTCAGAGAATGGCTTTATTGTTTTGAATATTCCTGCCTTGCTACCAAGCAAGGGCACTAAGAACCCTGGGATATATCCCCAGAACCAACCATGTCTGACTTGTGTCTGTGTAGTGCATTGTGGACATGTTGGCATGGGTATGAGACTCCAGTAGCAGTGCAGTGTGGACACACGAGCATGAGCTTGGAAAGAATGGGCCTGCAGGCATGGGTCCCATAGAGGGAAGCTTTACTGTGCAGTGTAGACATGCCCAAGGGAATGGTTTGAACTAAGCTGGAGTGATGCTGATGTTTGATCTAATAATGCAGTGAGGGTGCAACAGCTTGAGTTACAACAGCTCACCAACAGCTGGTCTAATCACTCTGTGCTGCTAATCCAACTCTGTTACCATTCAAATCACTCTGTGTAACCCCAGTGTTGTTTGAAGTGTGGTCGCTCTCCATCAAGCTAGGCTAGCTCAAGTGCAGATGCAGCGTTTCTCAAACGTGGCCACATGAGGCCACCAATGGATTTTTTGTGGCCATGACAGCCTCCAAAGCATGGGCAGAAATTCGGTGTGGGGGAAGCAGCGGCTCGTCCCTGCAGCACCCAGCTGTTGCTCCTGAATAGCTGTTACCCAAGGCAGCAAGATGTGCCGTGTTCGTGTTTGTGCCTCTTAAGACACGTGGCACCGATGTGTGCGGTGCTGAAGGCAGCTCTTGTCAGCGGAGGTAGCTGCAATGTTCAGTCGCTCAGAGCTCCCTGGGCAGCTCCCCTATTCCTGCCCAGTCAAAGCATGGGGAGCCTGGGACTCCGCAGGCAGCCAGTGAGTTCCTGACCTACCTTCCCTGGCACACCTTCTCACTAAAGGGCCAGGGGAGGCAAGGAGAAAGACTGGTTTGATAACATAGCCACCAGCAAGAGTTGGTGGCCACACTCTGAGGCCACCAAAAATTCATTGTGAGAACCCCTAGTTCTCGTTCCAATTAATTGTTGCAGTGAACACAAACCCTAAGACTCCATCTTCAGTGAGCATGCTGTAGCCCAGGGCCCTTCAGCAGGATTTTCCCTGCAATTACAACTCCTAGTAGAAAAAAATAGTATGTGATCACATAATTAAAGATGATATTATAATGCATACACCCAAGGAGGTTCAATTAAGGTTGCATGGGCAACCTTAATGCTATCATTTCCTATTTTTGAGTGCTTGTTTTGCAAACTTTATGTACACAACATTGCGGGGGGAGGGATAGCTCAGTGGTTTGAGCATTGGCCCACTAAACCCAGAGTTGTGACCTCAGTCCTTGAGGGGGCCACTTAGGGATCTGGGGCAAAAATTGGTCCTGCTAGTGAAGGCAGGGGGCTGGACTCAATGACTTTTCAAGGTCCCTTCCAGTTCTAGGAGATTGGTATATCTCCAATTATTATTATTTTTATACCTTTGTGTGTGTAATTATTTATTAGCTTAGATTTGTTGCTTCTGTGTAACAACCATGGCTGCTGTGAATAAATTTATATAACTGGTATATTGCCTGGCTGCACAGTGGTTATACTTGGTAGTTTTAATTTATTTTATTTATTTATATCATTGTGTTGTATAAATACATTACAAACATTAAAAAGAACAATCTGCACAAATCACACTATTGACACAGTCCTTGGACCAGACCCTCAGCTGATGTAAACTGATATATATACCTCCACTGAGGGGATAAATGTCCTTTAACTAAGCCAGTGGTGATAAATATGTATTGCACCACTTCCTAAAAATCACTAGTTTGTGCTCCAGAACACAATGGGCAGCAAATTTCAGAGTCTGTATGCTTCACTGACAATGTTCTGCTACCCGTGGAGTTCAGTCCTGGGGACATCAGCAAGAGATTCTGGTTGAACATAAATGATACTTTGGTGCATAGGAAAAACATAGTGGAGCTACCCCAGCAGTGCAGCAATACTGGGAGATTAGGGTAAGATTTTGAAAAGCAATCAGTGTTTTCCTAACTCTCTTCCCATTGAAGTTAATGGTAAAACTTCCATTGATTTCAGTAAGAACGGAACTAGGCCAATGCTTACCTCTTTGGAAAATATCACCCTTAAAGAACAATTTAAGTGTGGACACAGTCAGAGAGAGTCAATTCTCAGATCTTTCAAGGCTTTTGAGAGGGTAACAGGCACCTTGAATCATACCTGGAAATATATAGGAAGCCAGTGCAAAGTATGGAGCATAGGAATTACTGTCCACCAGTCACAGTTAAAAGGAGTTAGGAGCAGGCTAATCTGCACTAGTGGCAACTGCTGAATGGTCTTAAAAAGTAGTCTTAAGTAGGGCACATTACAGTGATCCAGTTTGGAAGTAACAAAGGCATGGTATCTGTGACCAGATTCCTTCAGAGAGGAAAGTTTCCAACAAAGATGAAAAAGCAGCTGTGGACCCTTGCAGTTTTCATTGTTTCACTGTCAGAAATTGATAAGGAAATTAAAAGTTAAAATTCTCACATCAACTCTGTTCTTCTGTCCTCTTCTGTTATACTAATGGTAGAATTTTTCATGACATGAGCATGCAGCCTTGAATAACATGACGCTTTGGTAACTATTCCAATTCAGCTATATGATGTGATATAATATTCTCTGTCAGTCCATTAAGGATGGGTAGGGATGGTTAAGTGCCTTAATTGAATTTAATATATTACCAATCCTTTGGCCTTGATGTTTGTTTATTTGTTTTAAATACCTCAGAGCTGGCTTTGGAATTGATCTAGTCCAGCATATATGGTTGTTACCTCATTAAGAACTTTGAGATCTACTGATGAAAAGCACTATATAAGAGTTAGGTATTATTATTATTATTTTATTGTATTAAAATAAAAAGTACCTTTAAATTATCTTCTGGATATAATGGGGGGAACTGCCCTTTTTAACCATGGATACGTATTACACACAAAAAACTATGTTAAAAAACATTATTAAGGTTGCAAAGTCAGGCACGCAGAAGTTGGGAAATGTCAGAATTAAGGATGTCTGTGCAACCTTAATTTGGCCCCATTGTGCATTATAGTGACGCAGCATCACATCTGTTTAAAGGTCGACCTAAGACCTCTAAAATGGACATGTTTATTTAGATTTCTTTGACATATGGTGTGTCTCAGGAGAGTCTGGAGTAGGGTTAGTAACCCAAATTTGGAGTGATTTGAGTGTGGTGTTCCAGAGGTATAAACCCCCCTCAAAATAGCCATTTTAAAAAAAAGGGTTTGTGTGTGTGTGTGTTTTTGCTGAAAGCTAGAGATCATATCATTGGTGAGCTACAGGCCAAAATGGTCTTAATCTGTCAAGTTTTACCCCAGGTAATGCATGGCATCCAGTAAATCTTTGGGGGACCTAAACTGACAACAGTATTTAAGAATATGTACAGTTTTACACTGTGCATGTGCCAATTAAAAATGTCCAGAGGGTTTCCATTCCTGCCATTTTATATGCTACAAACTTGACTCTTATAAGTACTCTAAAATCTGAATGGTTACTTGTATTGCTTTGAAATTAGGCGTACTTCATGGAGGATGTGGGTTGGACTGATGATCCAAATTTAGGGGAATTTGACCAAGGAATTCCCAAGTTACACGGCCCCCTCCCTCACAAAATATTGGTTTCTTTTGGCTGCCTTGTACTGTTAAATCGAGGGCTACTAATGACTGGATGAATCACAGACCTCTTTATGGCTGTGAACTTACCCTTCGATTAACATAACTAAGGATAAATTAATGATGAGCCCCCAATTCAGACAGAAGGAGTCTTGAATTCCATGGCTGCAGGTTGCTACAATTTGTGAGTCATGGGAGGCAATTTCACTTTGAGGGAAATATAATCAAGGTCTTTGGGAGAAAAATTAAACATGTGACTGCTTCCTGTGGGGGTGGGGGGGGGATTAGAGAGCACAGAAGTGGAGAAATAGGCAGGGAGGCATTTGGGACTTCAGCGAGGGGTTTTGGGAGAGGTAAAAATGTGTATGGCTGGTAGGAGAGGGGAGAGAGGTTGGGAGTTCAGGTGAGGGAGGTATGGCTCCCCCAGCTCTGCCAGCCCATTCCAACTCCCATACACTCCACAGTTCTGCCAGGCACCCCAACCTTCCTGCACTCAACCATTCTGTAGTCCCAGCTCTGCCAGTGCATCTCAGCCACCCTGCACCCCAGATTACCTGCACCCCACTGTTCTTCCAGTGCACCCCAAACCCCTACATCCCCAGCTCTCCCTGTGCACCCCAGATACCCTGCATCCTTGCCTGCTTGCACCACACAGCTCTGCCAGTGCACCACAACCCTGTACCACAACCCCCTTACACTCGCAGCTCTGCAAATGCACCCCAACCACCTTGAACCCCAACCTTCTTGCACCCCACAGCTCTGCCAGTGCACCACAACACTGCATGAAAGCTGTTAATAAGTGTTGGAAGAACATTAATTGGGACATTTGAGGGTACATAGCTGACTGGAAAATGTGCACTGTATGGCATAGAAACATTACAACCTCTATCACTTCAGTGTTTTTTGAAGATGGGGTACATGTATTGGATGGGGTCAGAGGATCTTTCCCTTAAATATAAAACTGTCAGGATCTTGGAACAGAAATCCTATCTGTAATTTCTCTTGCTGGCCTACCACAAACTCCACACTCCAACCATTGTGCAACACAATCAGGAACACTGTTCCATTGTAACGTAGTTGTCCTTTGCTCCAGGCACTTCGTGTGAGTTGGGTTATAGGAATGGGAAGTAATGGCTATAGACATATTTGAATGTCAGGGAGTGAAGACTTCAGGGAGAAGTGTTCCCTGCTTGCAATGGAGAGTCTTAGGTACATTAGTGGGGAGTGTCCACGTTGGAGAGGGGAATGCAAGGAATGAGTTAGTGGCATGGCTGGAGAAATGTGCCAGTGCAGGGCTGGTGGAGCACAACTGATGGGAGGGGGCAGGCTGGCTTAGTATACTAAATGCAGGACATGATATGTATAACTGTCTAACTGATTATTAACCCCTACCACAACATGTATTTTCCTGAAAAAAAACTAGGAAGTTCAATGGCAAAAAACTATATTGATGGAGAATTAAGGTTGCTGGGTGGTATATCACCCCCTTGCAGAACACTGAGTTGAGCAAAACTCAAACTACTTCCTTGAGTAGTGTCCCTGTGGGTGCTTCACTTCATGTACCTATGTGCCTCATGTGCCTTTGCTTGGAGATTTTTGGTAGCAGTGCCAGTTCATCCCATACATGCCCCATAACAAGAATATGTAGGGCTGCGTGAGCGAACCACCCTCAGTTCCTTTTCAACTGCCTCGGCCTGAGACAGAATGTGTTGCCTGCCTGCTTCTATCATTCAAGTTTAGCTTCAACTTTTTAATTTAATTAGTGCAGTTTTTACATGTTTTATTTTGTGTAATAGGCTTGTTTTATACTTCTTTCTCCTCAAGAGTGGCCCACTCTCGAGATCCCCCTCATCTCTGGGGTATGCAAGGATCTGCAGGATTCAAACATTGCCTCACCTGCCTGCACTCTAGCCTGCTCAATGGCGGGCAATCCTGGTTTCCTGGTGTATTCACTGTTTGGGGTAATATACATTCCTAAAAAGTATACATCTGTTCAGCATTTAAAAGTAGAGCTAGGAAGAGCCGGGAGATAAGACTCAAGTGTCTGATGATGGAACATTTCCTTCATCTGGCCTTGGATCCAGGCCAGGAGACCTCCCTTATACATCAGCTTCTGAGTGAGCATAGTGCCCCATCAACATCTGCATCACATTCATCTAGACCTTCATAGAATCCCATGAACCGCTATAGGCTGGGGACTGACTGGCTAAGCAGCAGTTCTGTAGAAAAGGACCTGGGGATTACAGTGGACAAGAAGCCGGATATGAGTCAGCAGTGTGCCCTTGTTGCCAAGCAGGCTAACGGCATATTGGGCTGTATTAGTAGGAGCATTGCCAGCAGACTGAAGGAAGTGATTATTCCCCTCTATTCAGCATTGCTGAGGCCACATCTGGTATATTGCATCCAGTTTTAGGCCCCTCACTACAGAAAGGATGTGGGCAAATTGGAGAGAGTCCCGCGGAGGGCAATGAAAATGATCAGGGGGCTGGGGCACATAGCTTACAAAGAGAGTCTGAGGGAACTGGGCTTGTTTAGTCTGCAGAAGAGAAGAGTGAGGTGGGATTTGATAGCAGCCTTCAATTACCTGAAGGGGGGTTCCAAAGAGGGTGGAGCTCGGCTGTTCTCAGTGGTGGCAGATGACAGAACAAGAAGCAATGGTCTCAAGTTGCAGGGGGGAGGTCTAGATTGGATATAAAGAAAAACTGTTTCATTAGGAGGGTGGTGAAGCACTGGAATGGGTTACCTTGGGAGGTGGTGGAATCTCCATCCTTAGAGGTTTTTAAGGCCTGGCTTTACAAAGCCCTGGCTGGGATGATTTAGTTGGGAATTGGTCCTGCTTTGAGCAGGCGATTGGACTAGATGACCTCCTGAGGTCTTTTCCAACCTTAATCGTCTATGATTCTGTGATTCATGGGACAGATCAGAGGATACAGGGAAGACTCATAAGAAGAGGAATAATTCTTCTCACAAGGAGCCTACTTCAAAAAAGCCTCCTTCTCAAGATAAGAGAGTTGGAGACCTCAGATCTTGGTCTAGTTACTGCAAAGGCTCCAGCCTTTGCTGGTACCATTCTGCATTAGGGCTCTGAGCTCTTCTAATGGGTCATGATACCAAACATCTTTGGTACTGAAAAAGTATGATCATGCTATGAAAGAGTCTAAATGCTCTACCTCTAAGGAGGTAGTAGCTACAGCCCCTTCACAATGTCCGGTAATTAAACAAATCACTCAGATTCTCTCGATACTGGCAAGGAAACTGGTATCTGGGTGTTCCCCAAGCAGTCACCTTCTTTGCTACTAGTGACCTGCATCAGACAGGATCCACCTAAACACACTACCCTCAGTACCGACTGTGGAACCTTGCTCTGTTTCAGCTCAAATCCATCTGGTACCACAAGAATTTAGATACTCAAGAAACTTATTTGTCTCAGACAAATTGGAGTCTCCTCTTTTAATGGGTTCTAAGCTTCAGTACTGAGATTGGCACGGTGACTGAGACCTGACTTTTCCCCAGTACCACTTGATTTTTTAGGCAACCTCTGAGTTTGGCAGGGCTCCTCCTTTAGATGATAAGGAGTTCTCTTCAGATTCCCAAATCTTGCCAAAGAAGGACACCCTCACTGGCACCTTCATGGAAAGAGAGGAGCTGCAAGTGAGGCAATCTTGTGTCCTTTCTCATTGGCTTGAGCCACACTGGATGCCACCTCCTATGCCCTATGGACCTCCTCAGTGGGCATATTGTGATCCATGGGATGCCTATTGACAGCAGTTTTCTCAAGCCCATAGTCTTTCTCAGGGGAACCACCGAGGGAGATGGAATAGGAGACTATCTACTCATCCTCCAACATCTCAATCACAGGCATCTTTTGAAGAGACTAGAACAGATAAGGAGGCTACTCCATAAACTAATATCTCCTCATCTGGAGAAGATGAGGAGGTTATGTCACCCTCCACCTTCTCTAGCAGATGATTTTAAACCATTTCAAGTAATTAAACATATTACAGACTTCTTACAGATCCCCTTAGAAGAGGCCCAAGAGTCACAGCATAATCTTCTAAATATCCTGCAATGGACACCCTCTGCTCAAATGGCCTTATCAATAAAGAAGGCCTTCTCAGATCCCTCCAAGACCATCTGGTAGACCCTAGTAATGATTCCACCAACATGCAAATGTACTGATAAAAAGTATTATGTCCCAGTCACAAATTCTGAATTTTTGTTTTCACATTCTTCACCTGCATTTCTAGTTGTGAAAGCTGTAAATGAATGTGATTGACAGCACCACACTAAATCAACATCAGACAATAAGGACCACAAATACTTTGACCTTTTTGGCTGTAAGAACTACTCATCTGCAACCCTTCGATTTAGGATTGCAAATTACCAAGCTCTTATGACAAAATATAACCACACCAATTATTCTAAGTTCACCACCTTTATTGAGCACTGTGATGGTGCAGGACTCACCCCTGCAGCGCCCCCTGCTGGTCTCTCAGGGAATTAGCTCAGCCAGCCTCCAGAGCGCCCTCTGGCCTCTGGTGTCCCGCTGCCACTGGCTCCTATGTCCTTCCCCAGATCTGGTGCCCCTTGTCTTTGGGGTGCTGTCTCCTGGCAATACCCCCACAGTCTCAGGGTCTCCCCACCCAGGGGAACCCCCAACCCTCTATCCCCACGTTGCCTCAGTCATAGGCTACTGCCAGTCACTATCTAGCCCCCACTCACTGGGGCAGACTGCAGTGTAAAAGCCACTCATCATAGGCAAGGGGGTTCAGTCCTGCTGCCTTCCTCTGCCTCCCAGTACCTCTATGGGCCTTGGACCAGGCCCTGCAGCCTGGGAAGTTGCCAGCCTGGAGCTCCCCTGCTTCTCTGGCCCTTCCCAGCCCTGCTTCACTTCCAGTACCCTTTCTACAAGCAGCCAGGCCCTGCTCTCTCCCAGCCTGGAGAGAAACTTCTCCTGGGCCTCTGGCTCACAGCCTTTTTATACAGGCCAGCTGTGGCCTGATTGGGGCGTGGCCCAGTTGCAGATGCTTCCCCAATCAGCCCAGTCTTTCCCCTGCCCCAGCCCTCTCCCAGGGCTGTTTTAAGCCCTTCAGGGCAGGTGTGGGGTAACCACCCTGCTACAAGCACCTTCCAGAAGAACATTATAAGCAATTCCAGGCTATTATTACTGAAGATAAGCTACTAGCTAGAACCTCATTGCAGGCCTTCTTAAACCTAGCTGACATTGCAGCTTGTTCTGTTTCCACAGCAGTCACCATCCATTGGACATCCTGGCTTCTGCATTCTAGGTTCCCCAAACAGTTCCAAAGTACTTCCCTTTTGATGGATCAAAACTCTAAGCTGAATCCACTGATCATGGACTTTCATAGACTTTAAGGTCAGAAGGGGCCATTATGATCATCTAGTCTGACCTGCACAATGCAGGCCACAGAATCTCACCCACCCACTCCTGTATCAAACCTATGTCTGAGCCACTGAAATCCTCAAATCATGGTTTAAAGACTTCAAGGTGCAGAGAACCTTCCAGCAAGTGACCCGTTCCCCACGTTGCAGAGGAAGGTGAAAAACCCCCAGGGCTTCTGCCAATCTGCCCTGGAGGAAAATTCATTCCCGACCCCAAATATGGCAATCAGCTAAACCCTGAGCATGTGGGCAAGACTCACCAGCCAGACACCCAGGAAAGAATTCTCTGTAGTAACTCAGATCCCACCCATCTAACATCCCATCACAAGCCATTGGGCATATTTACTGCTAGTAGTCAAAGACAAATTAATTGCCAAAATTAGGCTATCACATTATACCATCCCCTCCATAAACTTATCAAACTTAGTCTTGAAGCCAGATCTGTCTTTTGCCCCCACTACTCCCCTTGGAAGGCTGTTTCAGAACTTCACTCCTCTGGTGGTTAGAAACCTTCATCTAATTTCAAGTCTAAACTTCCTGATGGCCAGTTTATATCCATTTGTTCTTGTGTCCACATTGGTACTGAGCTTAAATAATTCCTCTCCCTCCCTGGTATTTATTCCTCTGATATATTTATAGAGAGCAATCATATCTCCCCTCAGCCTTCTTTTGGTTAGGCTAAACAAGCCAAGCTCTTTGAGTCTCCTTTCATATGACAGGTTTTCCATTCCTCGGATCATCCTAATAGCCCTTCTCTGAACCTGTTCCAGTTTGAATTCATCCTTCTTAAACATGGGAGACCAGAACTGCACAGAGTATTCCAGATGAGGTCTCACCCTTGCCCTGTAGAACATTACTAACACCTCCTTATCTCTACTGGAAATACCTCACCTGATGCATCCCAAGACCACATTAGCTTTTTTCACGGCTATATCACATTGGCGGCTCATAGTCATCCTGTGATCAACCAATACTTCGAGGTCCTTCTCCTCCTCTGTTACTTCCAACTAATGCCTCCCCAACTTATAACAATAGTTCTTGTTGTTAATCCCTAAATGCATGACTTTGCACTGTTCACTATTAAATTTCATCCTATTACTATTACTCCAGTTTACAAGGTCATCCAGATCTTCCTGTATGATATCCTGGTCCTTCTCTGTATTGGCAATACCTCCCAGCTTTGTGTCATCTGCAAACTTTATTAGCACATTCCCACTTTTTGTGCCAAGGTCAGTAATAAAAAGATTAAATAAGATTGGTCCTAAAACCAATCCCTGAGGAACTCCACTAGTAACCTCCCTCCAGCCTGACAATTCACCTTTCAGTATGACCCATTGTAGTCTCCCCTTTAACCAGTTCCTTATCCACCTTTCAATTTTCATATTGATCCCCATCTTTTCCAGTTTTGCTAATAATTTCCCGTGTGGAACTGTATCAAATGCCTTACTGAAATCGAGGTAAATTAGATCCATTGCATTTCCTTTGTCTAAAAAATCTGTTACCTTCTCAAAGAAGGTGATCAGGTTGGTTTAGCATGATCTACCTTTTGTAAATCCATGTTGTATTTTATCCCAATTACCATTGACCTCAATGTCCTTGAATACTTTTTCCTTCAAACATTTTCCCAAGATCTTGCATACTACGGATGTCAAACTGACGGGCCTGTAGTTGCCCGGATCTCTTTTTTTCACTTTCTTAAAGATAAGAACTATGTTAGCAATTCTCCAGTCATACAGTAGAATCCCTGAGTTTACAGATTTATTAAAAATTCTTGCTAATGGGCTTGCAGTTTCATGTGCTAGTTCCTTTAATATTCTTGGATGAAGATTATCTGGACCCCCTGATTTTGTCCCATTAAGATGTCAATCTCCCTTAGAATCCTTAACTTATTTCCTCCAGGTTTTAAAAATCCAACATTTCATTAATTAATCCTCCTTGCAGAGTTCTGTGAATAAAAATGTTCACAATCTTTTGTAATGACAAGACAAAAGCTATTCAAATGTACTTATGAAGTCCCCCTCCAGGAAGCATTATGGGCAGGAAACATTCAATGCAATAGAGTTGCAAAGCTAATGCTTCACAAAAATGAAAGATTAATTTTGCTCAGACTGATAATGCACAAGCTGCATATTGTTCAGCCATACAGATAGCATTTTGAAAAGGAAGTGGTTAGTAAGAGTAGCATTATGCTGTTTATATACATAGACCCTACATCAGCATCACAACACCTAAATGCTGCTGGATTCTCTGGCATACAAACAGGCTACTGTGCTTCTGAAATTTTCATGCACCCAAGGCTTTGAGTGCACAAAATAAGGAAGCTTAACATCCAAAATTTCATATAATTCACAAGGAAATCACTGCACACCCTGCAGGATTCCAAGGCCACCTTAAGATTCCTTGTGGTTTATACACCTGCAAGTAAACAAAAGTTTAGTAGATTCCATATGCAGGGCCGGCTTTAGCCAGTGCGGGACCGATTCGTGGGGCATGTACTCTCCGGGCGGCACTTCGGATTTCCACGCTCCGGCTGTGGTAGCGGGACCGTGGGGTTGCGGGGCTCCGGCCGCGGGAGCGGGGCAGCCGCACTTGCCACTTTCGGGCCAGGGGACCGGGCCCGCGGGGTTGCGGGGCTCCGGACAAAGGAGCGGGGATGCGGGGTTGCGGGACTCCGGCCGGGAGAGCTGGGCTGCGGGGTTGCGAGGCTCTGGCCGGGGTAGCAGGCCGCGGAACTTGCCATGCTCCGGCTGGGGGAGTGGGACCATGGGGTTGCGGGGCTCTAGCCAGGGTAGCGGGGCCTCCCGGCTCCAGCCGGGAGAGCGGTGCTGCAGGGTTGCGGGGCTCTGGCCGGGGGAGCGGGGTTGCGGGGCTCTGGCCGGGGGAGCGGGGCCAAAAGGCAAAAGCTGACATTAACATTGTTTCAGTCTGTGTGTTACTTGACATCGTGTATTCATTGTCACCATGGAAGGGAAGGGCTCTGCACAGAGGGAAATTTGCCTGGGTATCAATACAAAATGTTAAGTAAAATTTGCTTTAAAAATTAAACCTAGCGCTTTGTGATCGTGTCATCATTTTTATTTCTTAGCTTTCAGCTATTTAAGTGAACTCCAAAACTTTCATACTGACTGTTTACTATCTGACATTGTATCTCTCTAATCTCCTTCATAACCATCATTGACTTTTTTCCATTTTAATACTATCCCATAGTATCAGAGACAGTGAGAAAAATAGCAAATAAAGGTACATGACTATCTTTCTATCTCTATAGAGAATGATAGATATACATGCATCTGTCTCACATAGAGAGATGTGATGTATTCCCTGGACCATATGGTGCAGAGATCCCATCCCATTCAGGGCCAGATTAACTCTCCTGTGGGCCCGGGGCTGTTAGGTTTTGGGGGGGCCCTGTATACAAGTCTTTTTCCTAATTTAAAACAAAATTCTCACAATTATGGCATCGAGGCTATTAACGCCATGCTAAACTTGCCTTTTAATTAGCATAAAGCTGTTCTGTGGTTACATTTCAGGCTTAAAATATAGAATATAGTTACGTTAATTCAAAACAGCCTACGTCTTACCTTAGAACAGCTGTTATATTAGTTTCTTTCTGGAAGGGCGTTTGGGTGCAGGAGGGGGCTCCAGACTGAGGCAGAGTGTTGGGGTGCAGGAGAGGGTGAGGAGTGTGGGCTCTGGGAGGGAGTTTGGTTCAGGAGGGGATTCTGACTTGAGGCAGGGGGGTGGGGTGCAAGAGGGGGTGCGGGGTCTGGGAGGGAGTCTGGGTGCAGGAGGGGATTCTGACCTGGGGCAGGGGTTTAGGGTGCAGGAGGGGGTGCGAGGTGTAGGCTCCGGCCAGGAAGCGCTTACCATAGGTGGCTCCCGGCCAGCAGCACAGCAGGGCTCAGGCAGGCTGCCTGCATACTGTGGCCCCACACCACTCCCAGAAGCAGCCGGCTTCTGGCACGTCTCTGTGACCCCTTGCGGGGATGGGGAAGGCAGCTTCACGTGCTGCCCCCGCCCCCAGCACCGTCCCTGCAGCGCCCATTGGCTGGGAACAAGCCAATGGGAGCTGTGGGGGTGGGGGGTACTGGGGCTGGGGCAGTGCATGGAGCCACCTCCCCACCACCACCGCCGCAAGGGGTCACAGAGATGTGCCAGCAGCCGGCCACTTCCGTGAGTGGCGTGGGGACATGGTATGCAGCCCTGCTGCGCCAGGTCCCCCCTTAGCCCCGGGCCCTGGGCTGCAGCCCCTAAAGCCCCTATGTTAATCCGGCCCTGATCCCATCCAGTTTTATGGATTTCAAAGATCTACTGAGCCGTCCAGAAAGAAAAAAGATTCCAAAGGAAGAGACCACCTACTTCAACTACATCTATCATTCAGCTATCTTCATCATCAAAATGGCAATTTTGATATATTGGTTGTTGGTCTGGAACAACACCACATCATGAATCTGTGACTGCACCAATATGCCCAGCTCCTCACCTTTGGAGACTCTCTCCTATTTTCAATCTGCATGGGAACAAATTACATCAGGCAAATGGGTTTTGGGGGTTATAAGATCGGGTTACTACATCTATTTCACCTCCTTCTCTCCACCCCACTTCCCTTCCCCATTCTGTTCAGGGACCCACTTGCTGAGACAGGAAATCATCTCCTTTCTATGCCATAGACCCTGTTCCAACTCCAATTAGGGGGACGGGATTGTATTCCAAGTATTTTCTTGTCCCAAAAAAGAACGGGTTGGAGACCAATTCTAAATCTACATAATCATAAAAATTCAAATTCAGGATGGTGATTCTCGCAGTTATAATTCCATTGTTGAATTCATGGGATTGGTTCTCAGCCCTTGAGCTTCAGAACACATACTTTCATGTTTCAGAGTAGCAGCCGTGTTAGTCTATATCCGCAAAAAGAACAGGAGTACTTGTGGCACCTTAGAGACTAACAAATTTATTTGAGCATAAGCTTTCGTGGGTTACAGCCCACTTCATTGGATGCATAGAATGGAACATATAGTGAGGAGATATATATACATACAGAGAACATGAAAAGGTGGGAGTTGACCAACCAACTCTAAGAGGCTAATTAATTAAGATGAACTGAGGCCTGGTCTACACTGGGGTGGGGGGATCGAACTAAGGTACGCAACTTCAGCTACGCGAATAGCGTAGCTGAAGTCGAACTACCTTAGTTCGAACTACTTACCCGTCCTCACGGCACGGGATCGCGGTGGTGGAGTTCCAGAGTCGACGGGAGCGCGTTCGGAGTTCGATATATCGCGTCTAGTTGAGACGCGATATATCGAACTCCGAGAAGTCGATTGCTACCCGCCGATCCGGCGGGTAGTATGGACGTACCCCGAGAGACATATCTGACTTCAAGATTAAGCTTGATAAGTTTATGGAGGGGATGGTATGATGGGATAGCCTAATTTTGGCAATTAATTTGGCAATTGATCTTTGATTATCAGCAGGTAAGTATGCCTAGTGGTCTGTGATGGGATGTTAGATGGGGTGGAATCTGAGTTACTACAGAGAATTCTTTCCTGAGTGCTGGCTGGTGAGTCTTGCCCACATGCTCAGGGTTTAGCTGATTGCCATATTTGAGGTTGGGAATGAATTTTCCTCCAGGGCAGATTGGCAGAAGCCCTGGGGTTTTTCACCTTCTTCTGCAGCATGGGGCACCTTTTTCCTCAGAATAGACAGCACATTCCTATACAAGATCTAAACTTGATACTTAATTTTTTTATGATGCCTCCCTTTTGAGCCAATGGCCACTTGTTCCCTTCATCTGTCCATGAAAATGGCCTTCTTATTGGCCATTACTTATGCCTGAAGAGTTGGAGAACTGTGGGTTTTAATGGCATATCCTCCTTTCACAATATTCTTCAAGGACAAAGTTTCACTACGGCTACATCCTAAGTTCCCATCTAAAGTGACTTCTGAATTTCACATCAACCAAGTCAACCATCTCCCTGTTTTTTTCCTTGAGCCACATCAGTCCAAGGAAGATGCTGCCATACATACTTGGACATTAGGAGGGCATTAGCCTTTGGATTAAACCATTTACAAAGTCTCCCAGACAATTTGTTTTGACTGCAGACAGATCCAAGGGGTCCACAGTCTCCACCCAGAGTCTCTTGATGTGGATCTCAGGGTGTATTGTCTCATGTTATGAGTCTTCCAATATTAAACCTCCTCTTAGGGTATTATCTCATTCTGTGAGGTCTCTATCTACCTCTATGGTGTTATTTAAACATGTTTCCATTCTTGAGATTTGCAAGGCTGTGACCTGGACTTTGATGCAAACCCTTTCCAAACATTATATGGTGGCTCATTCTTCTAAATCTGATGCTGCCCTGGACAATCTAGTTTTGTCTTCAGTATTAGAGTCGGCTCTGAAGCTCCCTCCTTCTGATGAGGACACTGCTTGGAAGCCACATGAAGTGAAGCACCTAGAGGGAGACTACTCGAAGAAGGAGAGATTACTCATCTTGTTCAGTAATTGCAGTTCTTCAAGATGTGTGTCTCTACAGGTGCTCCACTAACTGTCTTCCTTCCCCTGTGCTTCAGAGTTTCCTTTGAGGGGCTGTGTGGTAGAGAGGAAGGTTGAAGGTTGAAGGTTGAAGGCATTTCCTTGAAAAGCCCTATGTCTCCTCAGTACGGGGCACAAGAAAGTGTAGGGCGCATGCATGGGCTGAATAGGCATTGCTACCAAAAATCTCTGATTAAAGGCACATGGGACATACGTACACTTGAAGCAGAGCACCCTTAGGGACACACATCTCCAGGAACTTCTGTTACTGCACAAGGTGAGTAACCCCTTCTGGAACCCAGGAAGTGCAGAGTTAAGATTGCCTGGGCAACCTTAACTCTGTGGTCTTTCAGCAGTGCCCCAATACACTCTGTTAACACACAGATCTTTACTCCGCCGTCCCCAGAGTTGCTGAAATATACTAGCTCTTCACCTCCTTTTAAAACCCATTCACTCTTACCATAGGATTCCATCTAGCACTATTAAAGGACAAAAAGGAGAAGAAAAAAAAAGATCGCCCACACCACCTTCCCTCTCTCTTCTTGAGCAATGCTTCAGTATATACATAGCTCATACTCACACTGGACCTTGACATTATAAGATTCAGGAAGTTCCAGATCCTGGCAAACATTCACACACTTGGCCAACTCCCAGGAAAGAATACCACATGTGTACAATTTTAGAACCACTTTACAGCTTTTTACAGCTCCTTATCCTGAGGGTACATCTGTATCTGAGCTGGGAGGTGTGATTTCCAGCTCTCATAGACAGATCCACTCTAGGTCTGCTCAAGCTAGCACACTAAAAATATCCATGTAGCTGGAGTAGCACTTGTGGTGGCTTGGGGTAGCCATCCGAGTATGTACCCAGAGGGTCCAGGCGGATTTGTACTCAGGCAGCTAGCATCCCTGTTGCTCTGGCTACACTGCTATTTTTAGCATGCTAGCTCAAGCTGAGATACTGTGAGTACATCTACGAAGCTGGGAATCACACCTTCAAGCTCAAATGTAGACATACCATTACTCACGGGATGCCATCTCAACCTACACTTTCACCTAACCATTATTAAAGTATTATAATCGTCTAATATTCCACCTCATTGCCAGTAGTATCCTTTGAAATCAAAGCTCCATGCCCTGCTACAGACATAATGTACATAGTTCAGCATAGAAATGATACATATTGCAAACTGAAGGTACACTTGCACCTCTTCCCTTTCCTCTCATACATGAGAGGATGCAAAACTTAGATCTCTTATTATAGTTACAACTCTGTCACACACCTCAAAGTAATCCACAGATCTCCCAAACATATCTACTGCCTCCACCAGTCAGTTCAGCTGCACTTGACACCGACCACACTCACCGTACCTGGAGTGCATGAAGATAATAAATGCTTAGACTGCTCATAGACTCATGATCTTTAAGTCCAGAGGGGGCCACTATCATCATCTAGTATGATTTCCTGCATATCACAGGTCACTTACCCACTCCTGTAATAGGCCCATAACCTCTCTCTGAGTTACTAAAGTCCTCAAATCTTTATTTAAAGACTTCAAGTTAAAGAGAATCCACCATTTACTCTAGGTCAGACCAGCAAGTGACTGTGCCCCATGTTGCAGACAAAGGTGAAAATCCCCTAGAGTCTCTGCCCATCTGACCTGGAGAAAAATTTCTTCCTGATTCCAAATGTGGTGATCAGTTGGACCCTGAGTATGTGGGCAAGATCCACCAGCCAGACCCTTGGGAAAGAATTCTCTGTACTAAGTCAGAGCCCTTCCCTTTGAGTGCCCCATCACCAGCTGTTGGAGATATTTGCTAATAGCAGTTGTGGATGGTCCATATGCCATTGTCAGCAACCTTATCATACCATCCCCTTCATAAACTTATCAAGCTCAGTCATGAAACAAGTAACATTTTTGCCCCTACTGCTCCCCTTGGAAGACTGTTTCAGAAATTCACTTTTCTAGTGGTTAGAAACCTTCATCTAATTTCAAGCCTAAACTTGTTGATAGCAAGTTTATATCCATTTGTTCTTGTGCCAACATTGGCCCTTAACTTAAATAATTCTTCTCCCTCGCTGGTGTTTGTCCCTCTGATGTATTTATGGAGAGCAATCATATCTCCCCTCATTCTTCATTTTGTTAGGCTAAACAAGCCAAGCTCCTTAAGTCTCGTCTCCTGAGACATTCCTCTGATCATCCTAGTATCCTTCTCTGTACTTGTTCCAGTTTGAATTCATCTTTCTTAAACATGGGAGACCAGAATTGAACACAACATTCCAGATGTTGTTAGTCCCTAAGTGCATGACCTTGCACTTTGCACTATTAAATTTCATTCCATTTCTATTACTCCAGCTTTCAAGGTTGTCCAAATTTCCTTGTATGATATTCCCAGTCCTCCTCCATATTGGTAATACTGCCCAATTTTGTGTCATCCATACATTTTATTAACAATCTCCCACTTCTTGTGCCAAGGTCATTAATGAAAATATTAAATAAGATTGGTCTGAAAATTGATCCTTGAGGAACTCCACTAATAACCTCCCTCCAGCCTGACAATTCATCTTTCAGCGTGACCCCATGTACCTCTCCTTTAATCAGTTCTTTACCCACCTTTTGATTCTTGTATTAATCCCCATCTTCTCAAGTTTAACTAATAATTTTCCATGTGGAACTGTGTCATACTGAAATCCAGGTGGATTAGATCTACTGCATTTCCTTTGTCTAAAAAATAATTTGTCTTCTCAAAGAAAGAGATCAAGTTGGTCTGACACGATCTACCTATTGTAAAACCATGTTGTATTTTATCCCATGTACTGTTTACCTCTTTGTCTTTAATTACTCTGTCTTTGAAAATTTGTTCGAAGACCTGACATTCAGTTGGTCAAACTAACGGTCCTGTAGTTTCCCAGATGACTTTTTTCCCCCTTTCTTAAAAATAGGTACTATATTTGCAATTCTCCAGTGACAGGGTACAACCCCCAACTTTATGGAGCCATTAAAAATCCTTGCTAATAGGCTTGCAATTTCATGTGCCAGGTCCTTTAATATTCTTGAATGAAGATAATTCACACACACCCCTTTGGTCCCATTAAGCTGTTTGAGCTTGGCTTCCACTCGGATGAGGTAATTTGTACTTCCATATCCTTGTTTCCATTACCCATACTGCCACTGCTCCCAAGCTCCTCATTATCCTTACTAAAAACTGAGGCAAAGTATTTGTTTAGGTGTTGGGCCATATCTAGGATATCGTTAACCTCCACCCCATCCTCAGTGCTTCATGGTCCTGCTTCTTCTTTCCTTGTTTTCTTTTTCTTTTTATGGGCCTTTTACTATTGGTTTTAATTTCCTTTGGAAGGTCCAGTTTTGCTGGTCTTTTGGCAGTTCTCACTTTATCCCTACACTTTTTGACTTCCAAGAGGTAGCTTTCCTTGCTGATCCTTCCCTTCTTCCATTCCTTGTAGGCTTTTTGCCTTCCCTTAATAACCTGTTTGAGATGCTTGTTCATTCCAGTTTGGCCTCCAGCACTTCCCTACTCATTTTCCCCGTTGCTTGGGACACTGTCTCCAGATGGTTTCTGCAACTGTGCTTTCATATCCCAGCTCACTACTGACAATGTCCTTTGTAGTAAAACCCCTGTGTCATGCTAATTATATATCATACATAATTCTGTATTGAAATGATGTGTACTGGGTCATGGAGAGACACATGCAGCTCTTCCCTTTGCTTGCATAATATCAGAATGTGCAAAATATAGATTTCATTATATCATAATCACAGCTCCATTGCGCATGCCTCAAAGTAATCCACACATGTCCTCATATCAACAAACACAGCTTTACCAAGCAGGCTTAACTATTGTTCTACCATGTAGTGTAGGTTCACCTAACACACTGACTGCATTGGGAGCATATGCAAATAATTCCCATTGGCTACTGCCAGCACGAGGGAAACAGAGGGAAGATGGGGCAAGCAACCTTTTTTATCTCCCTTTTTGCCTTTTAATAATGTTAGATCCTGTGGGTGAGAAGGAATGGATTGTGAAAGGAAGTAAAGAGCTTGTACATTTCAGCAACTATAGGATTGGCAGAGAGAAGGTATGTGTGTTAATGGGGCATATTGGGGCACTGCTGAAAGAAGGCAGAGTTAAGATTGCGTGGGCAATCTTAACTGTGCATTTCCTTGTTTTCAGAAGTTTGAGTTTTGATCAACATTTTGCAAAGGGGAGACATAACACTAAGCAGCCTTAACTCTGTGTTTACATAGTTTTTTGCCATTGATTATACATTATGATACAATCTTTGCTTACATGGTCACATACTATTTTTCCACAGGATCCCTGACTTAATCAGTGCACAAGATGGAGGGTGTCACTGAAAGAGCAGTTATGCAATATTTTGTGTTATCCTCAATCTGTGACCCCATACCTTATTTACTGCACACTATTCAAAACCCTGCTCTGAATACAAAATCATTAATTTTCTCATGGAGTTTTCTGTGGTGCTATAGTATCTGAGTGTTTCACAAACATTAATTAATTTATTTTCACAATACCATGTGAGGTGAGGGGGTGGTATTATCCCCATTTTATAGATGTGGAGTTGAACCACAGAGGGTTTAAGGTCAAATATGTCCACTGAGTAAAGAACAGCACCTATTTGCACTGCCCCAGGAGCAGACCAGGGATTAAATAGTTATTCAGAGTCACAAATCAGTACCTGTTTACCCCTTGTTCCAAGGGTGATTAAGTTGCCCCAGACTTATATCTGATGCAGATTTCTATTGGTTGAACTGTGGTAACTGGTGTACTGGAAGTAAGGAGCGAAGCCTCCACACCAGTGTATGCAGGGGGGCCAATAGCAACTTCACAGCAACTGTTCTCCACCCTGCATGCAAACTGAAAATGTAGATGCCCACAGAGAGGCAGGGGCGGCTCTAGGCATTTTGCCGCCCCAAGCACGGCGGCATGCCGTGGGGGGGCGCTCTGCCGGTCGTCGGTCCCGCGGCTCCAGTGGACCTCCCGCAGACGTGCCTGCGGATGCTCCACCAAAGCCGCGGGACCAGCGAACCCTCCGCAGGCACGTCTGCGGGAGGTCCACCAGAGACGCCTGCCGCCCACCCGGCAACCGGCAGAGCACCCCCCACGGCGTGCCGCCCCAAGCACGCGCTTGGCGTGCTGGGGCCTGGAGCCGCCCCTGCACAGAGGACTAATACCATACAAACCCTTACTCCCCTGCACGGGTACAGAAGGCAGCTTGTGACTGAGCCCATAGCATATAGGATTTTCTTTCATTATGTGTGTTTGTAACTGAATTTTAATACTGCTTCTTGAGTGAGATTGTATAAATTAATTGAACCATGTACTACTGATTTATGTTTACACTGCACTTTTTAAAATGAGTTTAGAGACACACGGCTGCATTTTATATAGGTTAATATGTGATATGTCTCTATGGAACCTTAACTCTGAATCTCCTAAATTTTGAATATAATCCTTCTTTTATTATTGAAATACTTGTATTTTATTAAAAATAAATGAAACTATGGGAAGGAGATATGTCAAGAACAGAAGTTCATTGTTGTGCAGACTAAGGGTATGTCTACACTATGAAATTAGGTTGATTTAATAGAAGTCAATTTTTTAGAAATCGATTTAATACAGTCGATTGTGTGTGTCCCCACGAAGCGCATTAAGTTGGCAGCGTGTGTCCATAGTACCAAGGCTAGCGTCGACTTTAGGAGTGTTGCACTGTGGGTAGCTATCCCACAGTTCCTGCAGTCTCTGCCGCCCATTGGAATTCTGGGTTGAGCTCCCAATGCCTGATGGGGCAAAAACATTGTCACAGGTGGTTCTGGGTACATGTCGTCAGGCCCTCCTCCCTCCCTCTCTCCCTCCCTCTCTCCGTGAAAGCAATGGCAAACAATCGTTTCTTGCCTTTTTTCCTGGGTTACCCATGCAGACGGCATACCATGGCAAGCATGGAGCCCGCTCAGCTCACTGTCACCGTACATCTCCTGGGTGCTGCTGGCAGATGCGGTACTGCAGTGCTACACAGCAGCATCTCCTTCACTTGCCTTGCCTTGCCTTGCCGGCAGCAGATGGTGCAGTACAACTGTTAACCATCGTCGTCGTCTTGTGGGTGCTCCTGGCCAACCTCAGTGAGGTGAGTCGGGGGCACCTGGACATAAATGGGACCGACTCCAGGTCATTCTCTTCTTTAAGTTTCGTCTGATGGAGATTCAGTCCTGCCTGTGAGCTGGAGGCTTTTGCCTCAGGCTGCTCTCCCAGCCGGCAGCACTGCGCAATCGCACCTACCCCAGCCTACCCCTTGCTCCCATGGCTCATGAAGCCTGGAGCAGTTCAAATGTAGGCTGAGCAAATGCAGAATGGTGGTAGAATTTGCCTTTGGACATTTAAAAGCTCTCTGGGGCTGTTTGCTGACTATGCTGTTTGCGATTAGAAGAGCACAGCAAGGCACACTGTGCATCACAGAGGCTTTGAAAAACAGTTTCATGACTGGCCAGGCTTCGGTGTGACAGTTGTGTGTGTTTCTCATTGATGAAAACCTGCCCCCTTTGTTGATTTTAATTCCCTGTAAGCCATGTTGTTAGTTGCCCCTCCCTCCATGAGAGCAACGGCAGACAATCGTTTCGCGCCTTTTTTCTGCGCAGATGCCATACCACAGCAAGCATGGAGCCTGCTCAGATCACCATGGCAGTTATGAGCACCGTAAACACCACGCACATTATCCTGCAGTATATGCAGCACCAGAAACTTCAACAGCAGGCCAGGAGGCGACGGCAGTACAGTTACGAGAGAGATGAGGTCATGGACACAGACTTCTCTCAAAGTACAGACCCTAGCAATTTGGACATCATGGTGGTAATGGGGCAGGTTCATGCCGTAGAACGCCGATTCTGGGCCCGGGAAACAAGCACAGACTGGTGGGACTGCATAGTCTGGGATGATTCCCAGTGGCTGCGAAACTTTCGCATGCATAAGGTCACTTTCATGGAACTTTGTGACTTGCTTTCCCCTGCCCTGAAGCGCAAGAATACCAAGATGAGAGCAGTCCTCACAGTTCACAAGTGAGTGGCGATAGCCTTCTGGAAGCTTGCAACGCCAGAGAGCTACCAGTCAGTCGGGAATCAATTTGGAGTGGGCAAATCTACTGGCGGGGCTGCTGTGATCCAAGTAGCCAATGCAATCACTGAGCTGCTGCTATCAAGGGTAGTGACTCTGGGAAATGTGCAGGTCATAGTGGATGGCTTTGCTGCAATAGGATTCCCTAACTGTAGTGGAGCGATAGACAGCATATCCCTATCTTGGGACTGGAGCACCAAGGCAGCCAGTACATAAACCACAAGGGGCACTTTTCTATGGTGCTGCAAGCACTGGTGGATCACAAGGGACGTTTCACCAACATCAACGTGGGATGGCCGGGAAAGGTACATGACGCTCGCATCTTTAGGAACCCTCATCTGTGTGAACGGCTGGAGCAAGGGACTTACTTTCCAGACTAGAAAATAACCGTTGGGGATGTTGAAATACCGATAGTTATCCCTGGGGACCCAGCCTACCCCTTAATGCCATGGCTCATGAAGCCATACACAGGCAGCCTGGACATAGTCAGGAGCTGTTCAACTATAGGCTGAGCAAGTGCAGAATGGTGGTAGAATGTGCATTTGGACGTTTAAAAGTGCACTAGCGCAGTTTACTGACTCAGTTAGACCGCAGCTATACCAATATTCCCATAGTTATTACTGCTTGCTGTGTGCTCCACAATATCTGTGAGAGTAAGGGGGAGATGTTTATGGCAAGGTGAGAGGTTGACGCAAATCACCTGGCCGCTGATTACGTGCAGCCAAACACCAGGGCAGTTACAAGAGCACAGCAGGGCGCGCTGCGCATCAGAGAAGTTTTGAAAACCAGTTTCATGACTGGCCAGGCTACAGTGGGAAAGTTCTGTTTGTTTCTCCTAAATGAAAACCCACCCCTTTGGTTCACTCTACTTCCCTGTAAACCAACTGCCCTCCTCTCCCCCCTTTGATCACCACTTGCAGAGGCAATAAAATCATTGTTGTTTCAAATTCATGCATTCTTTATTAATTTGTCACACAAATGGGGGGATAACTGCAAAGGTAGCCCAGGAGGGGTGGGGGAGGAGGGAAGCACTGGATGGGGTGGTGGAGGAGGGGAGGAGCAAAGAACAAGGCCACACTGCACTTCAAAACTTATTGAATGCCAGCTTTCTGTTGCTTGGGCAGTCCTCTGGGGTGGAGTGGTTGGGTGCCCGGAGCCCCCCCCACCGAGTTCTTGGGCGTCTGGGTGAGGAGGATATGGAACTTGGGGAGGAGGGCGGTTGGTTACACAGGGGATGCAGTGGTGGCCTGTGCTCCTGCTGCCTTTCCTGCACCTCAACAATATGCTGGAGAATATCAGTTTGATCCTCCAGTAACCTGAGCATTGCTTCCTGCCTCCTCTCATTACATTGACGCCACCTATCCTCTTGATCCCGCCACCTGTCCTTGCGTTCATTTTATGCTTTCCTGCACCCTGACAGTGTCTGCCTCCACACATTCTGCTGGGCTCTTTCAGTGTGGGAGGACTTCATGAGCTCAGACAACATTTCATCGCAAGTGCATTTTTTTTGCCTTCTAATCTTCGCTAGCCTCTGGGACGGAGATGATACGGGGAGCATTGAAACATTTGCAGCTGCAGTAGAAAAAAATGGGAGAGTAGTATTTAAAAAGCCACATTTTAGATAACAATGAGTAGACTCTTTCATGGTGAACCAAGCTGTTAACATTACATAGCACATGTGCTTTCTTTACAAGGTCACATTTTGCCTCTTATATTGAGGGCCTGCCAGTTTGGTGTGAGAGATCGTACACGCAGGGCCGGTGGGCAACAGAATTCGGCTTGCAGGCAGACATGGTAATCCACAGTCTTTTGGCTTCTTTAACCTTCATAACATGTGGGAATGGTTTCAAACAGCAGCGACCTAATTTCCCATACCAAGCACCTGTTGGGTTGGCCATTTAAAATGGGTTGGCCATTTAAAAGGAGGGACTGTGGTTTTTGGGTTAACGTGCAGCACAAACCCAACTAAACCAACCCCACCACCACCACCCAATTCTCTGGGATGATTGCTTCACCTCTCCCCACACCGCGTGGCTAAAAGCGGGGATGATTTCTGTTCAGCCACAGGCAAACAGCCCAGCAGGAGCGGCCACCTCTGAATGTTCCCTTAATAAAATTCCCCTATTTTAACCAGGTAACCATGAATGATATCACTCTCCTGAGGATAACACAGAGAGATAAAGAACGGATGTTGCTTGAATGCCAGCAAACACCGGGACCATACGCTGCCATGCTTTGTTATGCAATGATTGCAGACTGCATGCTACTGGCCTGGCGTGGTAAAGTGTCCTACCATGGAGGACAGAATAAGGCTGCCCTCCCCAGAAACCTTTTGCAAAGGCTTTTGGAGTACATCCAGGAGAGCTTCATTGAGATGTCCCTGCAGGATTTCCGCTCCATCCCCGTACACGTTAACAGACTTTTCCAGTAGCTGTACTAGCTGCGAATGCATCCCAAGTCTTCAGGGCAAATTAATCATTAAACACTGTGGCAAAGTACCTTCTCAGTCTCCCCAGCCTCTGCTGTTTTTAGCCCTGGGGAGACAGGCTTGGGCAATCGCAGTCCCCCTTAGGACTCAGGGGAAGTCTGTTCCCTGTCTTCCCACCAGCCTTATTTAAAGTAATTTTTTTCCTGCCTTGTGGGAGAGCGTACTGCCGCTCCTCCTGGGGAGGCTTGCTGCTCCAACACTCCTCGTAGCCAGGCTCCTTCTCTCTCTCTGCTTCCCCCCTCCTTCCTCCCAGGAAGGGGTTTAAAAAGGTCTCAGGCAGCCCCAAGTTGGAATCACCTGGTCCTAATTACCTTCAGGTAGCTCCCCCTCAGCTGATTCTAATTTGCTACCTTGGTAACCCTTTCTCAGCTGAACCTGATTGACCTGTAGTTGTCTCTCAGTTGATAAGGAGGAGGGCCTTTTAACCCTCTGGGACTGACTCTTACCCCCCCTTGCAACTGTCTGTCCTGAGTTTATCACACATCCCGCCCCCCTGCTCAACACTACAGGGTTGGGCTACTTGGGTCAGCAAACAGTGTACCCTTGAAAGGCCATCCGCGTTGCCATGCTTGCTTCCGGACCTATGTTGTACTCTGAAGTGGAAGGGTTGTAGTGACAGGAACCACCTCGTCACTCTCGCATTTTTCTCTTTGTTTTGGTGCATCCACTTCAGAGGAGCATGGTCCGTGACAAGGGTAAACCTCTGTCCGAGTAGGTAATAGCGAAGACTTTCTATGGCCCACTTTACGGCCAGGCATTCCTTTTCTACTACGGCATATTTACGTTCCCTGGGCAGGAGTTTCCTACTGAGGAACAGGATTGAGTGTTCTTCCGCTCCAACCAGTTGTGAAAGCACCGCTCCCAATCCAACCTCAGAGGCATCCGTCTGCAAGATAAACTCCTTCTCCCAGTCTGGAGCTACCAGAACTGGGTCGGTGCAGAGCGCGGACCGCAGATCCGCAAAAGCCTCCTCAGCCGCGCTAGACCATCTCACTATGTCCAGGCCACGGGCTTTCATTAGGTCCGTTAGCGGGCATGCCCTGGTGGTGAAGTGGGGGATGAACCGCCTGTAGTACCCCACCAGCCCCAGGAATGCTCTGACCTGTTTCTTCCGGACAGGTCGGGGCCAATTCTGTATCGCCTCTAACTTGTTGAGTTGGGGCTTCACCACACCTCTCCCCACTATATACCCAAGGTATTTGGCTTCTGCTAGCCCAATTGCGCATTTGGAGGGATTTGCAGTCAGCCCCGCCTTCCTCAAGGTGTCCAGGACTGCTTCCACCTTCCCCAAGTGCGTCTCCCAATCTGGACTATGGATAATGACGTCATCGAGATAGGCGGCCGCATACCTGCCATGTGGGCGCAACAGTTTGTCCATGAGCCGTTGGAAGGTCGCGGGGGCCCCATGTAAGCCAAAAGGGAGGACAGTGTATTGATACAGTCCCTCTGGTGTTGAAAAGGCCGTCTTCTCTTTGTCGGCCTTGGCCAAGGGAATTTGCCAATAACCCTTAGTCAGGTCAAGGGTGGACAAAAATCGTGCCTTCCCCAGTCGATCAATTAGCTCATCTATCCGGGGTATAGGATACGCATCAAATTGGGAGACCTCATTCAGTTTCCGGAAGTCATTGCAAAACCTCATACTGCCATCCGGTTTAGGTACTAGGACCACGGGGCTTGACCATTGGCTATGAGACTCTTCAATGACCCCTAACTTCAACATTTTCCTGACCTCTGTCTTGATCTCTTCTCTTTTCGCCTCCGGGATCTGGTAAGGCTTGACATTCACCTTCACTCCAGGCTCTGTGTGGATGTGATGGTGAACCTCAGTAGTCCTGCCTGGCTTTTCTGAGAACACGTCCTGGTTGCGTTCGATCATGTTGATCACCTCCACTCGTTGGTCAGGGGTCAATTCTGGGGATATTCCCACCTGGCCAGGCAGGTTGCTCTTGGGAGGAGGTGACCCTATAGTGACTACATGAGCTCCTCTGTCTTGCCAAGGTTTCAGCAGGTTTACATGATAGATTTGTTCCAGTTTTCGGCGTCCGGGCTGTCGGACTTTGTAATCAACCTCTCCAATGGCTTCTATTATCTCGTATGGCCCCTGCCATCTGGCCAGGAGCTTGCTCTCCGCTGTGGGTACGAGTACCATCACCCGATCTCCCACCTGGAATTTTCGGATCGTCGCTTGGCGATTATAGTATGTTTGTTGGGCCCCTTGTGCCCTCTCCATGTGTTCCCGCGCTATGGGAGTGACTTGGGCTATCCTGTCTTTCATCTGCAACACATGCTCGATGAGGTTTCTCCCGGGATTCTGCTGTTCCTCCCAACTTTCTTTGGCAATGTCCAGTATGCCGTGGGGGTGGCGACCATATAACAGTTCGAACGGGGAAAACCCAGTTGAAGTCTGAGGCACCTCCCTGATCGCAAACATTAGGTACGGTAGCAGGGTGTCCCAGTCCCTCCCATCCCGGCTCACCACCTTTCGTATCATATTCTTCAATGTCCTATTAAAACGCTCGACGAGGCCATCGGTCTGCGGATGATAGACTGATGTCCTTAGGGTCCGTATGTGAAGCATTGCACATAGATCCTTCATTAATTTAGACATAAAGGGAGTTCCTTGATCCGTCAGGATCTCTTAGGGTATTCCCACTCTAGCAAAAATTTGGATTAATTCTTTAGCTATGGTCTTGGACGTAGTGTTCCGTAGGGGAATGGCCTCGGGGTATCGGGTGGCATAATCTAGCACCACCAGTATGTGCTGATGGCCTCGGGCTGATTTTTCTAGCGGCCCTACTAGGTCCATAGCTATTCGCTCAAAGGGGACTTCAATAATCAGGAGAGGTACAAACGGTGCCCTTAAGCGTGGTCGGGGCCCATGTAACTGGCATTCCGGACAGGAGGCACAATATCGTCGGACCGCCGCATATACTCCAGGCCAAAAAAACCTCTGCAGAATCCGATCCAGGGTTTTATCTACCCCTAGATGTCCCCCGAACAGATGGCTGTGGGCTAGCTCCATCACGCCCCTCTGATGTTTCTGTGGTACTAGGAGCTGTTCCACGACTTGCTCTTGGATACGGACTACTCTGTACAGCAGATCCTTCTTGATCATATAATACGGCCCTGGGCCCTTGGCTCTCCCTTCCACAGGGACCCCATTCACCTCAACTACTTCCTTGCGAATGTTCTGGTATACTGGATCATTGGCCTGATCCTGTCCAAAATTCTCTAACGAAGGTCCAATTTGCCCAAACTCAGGGGGTTCTATTTCCCCCTCCCCCTCACGGGAGGTCCCTGAGGAACTGGGCCCGGCTACCAGCTCCCCAACCTCCTGCCTAGTCCCCTTGTCAGTCGGGCGAACTCTCTCCCCTACGAGTATAGGCTTCTGGTTCTGGGTCAAGATTCTCGTTCCCCTCCTCTTATCTGCCCTCCTTTCTCGCCGAGTCTTCCTGGTCTTCCCAGGAGGCGAGAATAAATCCTGGGCAAATTCTTGGAAGGCTGGGGGGTTGCTAACTATTGAGTCCACCCCATTGCTCTCTGGGGTGTTATCTTCTTCTGACTCCTCTCCAGGAAGTAGACCGCCAAACCCTGGGAAGTCTCGTCCTATGAGGACTGGGTAGGGGAGTTTCGGGACCACCCCCACCCTCACCTTCGTGGGGTTTCCTCGGACCTCTATTTTCACTGGGATGGTCGGGTAGTAATTGACATCCCCATGGACACAGGATATTCCTGTGCGCTTGGCCCGGGATAGTTGATCATACCCGACCAGCTTTCCCGAGACCAGCGTGACTGCACTTCCGGAGTCTACTAACACGGTGGTCTTTATACCATTCATTTTAACTTGCCTAGTATATCTATGAGGGACCATCGCTACCCCTACTAGACTTATCAGGTCACATGGCTCTTCTAGATTTCCCAGGTCGCACTGCATGGGCTCCTCTAGGTTTGGGCATTGGGCAGCTATATGCCCTATCTCTCCACATGCATAGCATCGGTACCCTCCTCGGGGCAGCCCCTTAATTTTTGGGCTGTGAGGCCTTACCCCCCGAGTCTTTCTCTCCCAGTCCCCAAGTCCCTCTGAGTACTCTGGCCGCTCTTCGTCCTCCTTCTTCCCTGCCATAGTTCGGCCTGGAGCTACGGCAATTCGGGCCCTTGGTACATAGACTTGTCTCCTATCCTGGCGCCTCCCTTCCCCAGTGGTCCGAGAGAGTTCCTGTGCTGCTAGGCGTCTCTCTACGAGGGCAACTAGCTCATCATAGGAGGAGGGATCGTTCTGACTGACCCATCCTCGTACGTCGGGCGGTAGCCCTCTCATGTACCTGTCCACAACTATGGTTTCCACGACTTCCTCCGGCCGGTGGGTCTCGGGGCATAGCCACTTCCGGGCCAGATGGATCAGGTCGAACAGCTGGGACCTCGGGGCTTTGTTGGCTCGGTATTTCCACTCATGGAACCTCTGCACCCTTATAGCTGTCGTCATGCCGGACCTCGCCAGGATCTCCGCCTTTAGCTGGGAGTAATCTGAAGCTGCTTCTGTTGTCATATCAAAATATGCTTTCTGTGCCTCCCCACACAGAAAAGGTGCCAGGATACTGGCCCACTGGTCTTGGGGCCAGGCCTCCCGCCGGGCCGTCCTCTCAAACGCAAGGAGATATGCCTCCACATCATCATCCATCGTCATCTTCTGTAAGTAGCGGCTTGCGTGCAGGGGCCCGAGTCCCATGGGGGCCATGCGTTAGGGTGGTCAGGGCTTTTAGCTGGTTCACAACCTCATGCAAGGTGGCTCGATCCTGAGCTGCCTGGCTCATCAGGAGTTGATTTGTCTCCTGCTGCATTCGCACCGCCTCCTGCTGGGCAGCCATCTGCACCCTAGTAGCTTCTTGTTGGGCCGCAGTGGCCTGCACCAATGCCTTCACTACATCTTCCATATTTTTGGGGGGGTGCTTTACCCGGCCCCGAGACGGTTTGCCACGAAGTCTCGCTCAAATCCCACCCCTGACACCACGTGTGGCAAAGTACCTTCTCAGTCTCCCCAGCCTCTGCTGTTTTTAGCCCTGGGAAGACAGGCTTGGGCAATCGCAGTCCCCCTTAGGACTCAGGGGAAGTCTGTTCCCTGTCTTCCCACCAGCCTTATTTAAAGTAATTTTTTTCCTGCCTTGTGGGAGAGCGTACTGCCGCTCCTCCTGGGGAGGCTTGCTGCTCCAACACTCCTCGTAGCCAGGCTCCTTCTCTCTCTCTGCTTCCCCCCTCCTTCCTCCCAGGAAGGGGTTTAAAAAGGTCTCAGGCAGCCCCAAGTTGGAATCACCTGGTCCTAATTACCTTCAGGTAGCTCCCCCTCAGCTGATTCTAATTTGCTACCTTGGTAACCCTTTCTCAGCTGAACCTGATTGACCTGTAGTTGTCTCTCAGTTGATAAGGAGGAGGGCCTTTTAACCCTCTGGGACTGACTCCTACCCCCCCCCCCCTTGCAACTGTCTGTCCTGAGTTTATCACAACACGCTTGCTTTTAAACTATGTATTATATTTACAAAGGTGCACTCACCAGAGGGGCCTTCTCTGCCTTCAAGGTCCGGGAGCCCACCTTGGGTGGGTTGGGAGGGTACTGGCTCCAGGGTGATAAACAGTTCCTGGCTGTCAGGGAAAACGGTTTCTCTGCTTGCTTGCTGTGTGCTATCTTCAACCTCCTCCTCATCTTCCTCGTCCCCAGAATCTGCATCCCTCTTGTGTGAGAGTCCATTGATGGAGTCCACGCACAGGGGTGGGGTAGTTGTAGGGTCATCCCCTAGAATGGCATGCAGCTCATCATAGAAGCAGCATGTCTGGGGCTCTGACCCGCAGTGGCCGTTTGCCTCTCTGGTTCTTTGGTAGGCTTGCCTGAGCTCCTTAAGCTTCACATGGCACTGCTGCGGGTCCCTGGTATAGCCTCTGTCCTTCATGCCCTTGGAGATTTTTTCAAATATTTGGGCATTTCGTCTTTTGGAAAGGAGTTCTGATAGCACGGATTCCTCTCCCCATACAGCGATCAGATCCAGTACCTCCCGTTCAGTCCATGCTGGAGCTCTTTTGCGATTCTGGCTGGTCACCTGTGCTGATGAGCTCTGCATAGTCACCTGTGCTGATCAGCTCACCAGGCTGGCCAAACAGGAAATGAAATTCAAAAGTTCGCGGGGCTTTTCCTGTCTACCTGTCCAGTGCATCTGAGTTGAGAGTGCTGTCCAGAGCAGTCACAATGGAGCACTCTGGGATAGCTCCCGGAGGCCAATACCGTCGAATTGCATCCACACTACCCCAAATTCAACCCAGCAAGGTTGATTTCAGCCCTAATCCCCTCATCAGGGAGGAGTACAGAAATCGATTTTAAGAACCCTTTAAGTCGATAAAAATGGCTTCGTCGTGTGGACGGGTGCAGGGTTAAATCAATCTAACACTGCTAAATTTGACCTAAACTCGTAGTGTAGACCAGGGCTAAGCAGTAGAGGCTTTAAGAATTAGGTCCTTTCCTTATATTTTCTTACAACACTGTCACAGCCCTAATTCAGGGACATAGGAGAGATTCAAGGACTTAAATTAGGAAATTCTTACTAACCATTTCTACCAAAGTCAAAGGAAAACCAACAGATCCAGCTAGATGGTCTCAATATGTTATTTCTGCTTTCTACAATAGAGGAAGAAGTTTCTTTTCTGCCTCCTTATGTGGACATGAGGTATTACAATGATTTGCTAAGTCAGATTCCTGAAGAATTCATTTCTATTCCTTTAATAATGAACTGCATGTTGGAACAGGTGAGTGTATTTTCTATTAATACATATCCATCATTCAGGCTGAGCAGTGTGATAGTGAATTGATCAGTGAGAGACAAATCAGGTTCATCCCAAAATAAGAGAACGTACATAGCTGCACTACCTAAGGAGGATCAGTAGGGAAGGACTCAGAGAGGATCCCCTGCTTTGCCTTGAATTATGGAGGGGAGGAGTGGAGTTAGGTTTTTTCATTCCTTTTCAGGGTGCAGCTCACTCCCATTATGTGTCCGGTGATCTATTCCAAAGCTCCTACTACTACTCTCCAGTCCTCTATGCCCCCTCCCAATCCACTTTCTCACAGAGAAGAGTATTAGGGTAGGGAGTCCCTGCCTTTTTTGCCACTTCCTAAGAGGGTCCTTGCTCCTCCTTCCTCCCTTGCATGGTTGAGTAAGGGCTAGGGTTAATCTAGCCTACAGTAACTGCTAGCAAGTGTTTTCTCTCAGGGTTGTCAAAACTATGCATATATAATACAAGTGCAAATGATCACTAATACTATATGCTTGTCAACTTTTCTCAGTGTGGGACAGGAGATCCTCCACAAGAATGGCTATACTGGGTCATTGCACATGGGTCCCAGAGCACTTTAGCTTTTAGGGAGTGTTTCCAGACAACCTACAATGGATCTTCAGTCTGCAGCTTTGAGGATAGGAGTCAGACCTGCCCATCACTGGCTCATTGATATTTCTCCCAGTGAAGAGACTGCAGATTTTGTTCTGTTTCCACAGCAACAAACAAGATGTACAGTCCTCCGTGCTGCAAAACTTTAGAATTGGTGGATCAAAATTTTTTCTAAGCTAACAAAAAAATCTAAAAGTTAAATTTCGGGTGCAATTGGGCTTTAATTTAGCTGGATCTGTGCTAAAGTTTTGGACTGGGTTTCCAGACTGAGCCACTTGATTGTTGGCCTCCACTTCTCCCTGAGGCACTTAGATTCATAGGTTTTTAAGACCAGAAAGGATGTTTATGATCATCTAATAGAGTGGCTGATATGAGATTTAATTAATAAAGAATTAAAGGAGGGTAATATAATTAATGCAAATCAACTTGGATGTATGAAAAATAGATCCTGTCAAACTAACTTAATATCTCTTTTTGATGAGATTCCAAGTTTGGTTGATAAAGGGTTGACGGTAATATACTTAGACTCTCCAAAGCATATGACTTAGTACCCCAAAACATTTTGATAAAAAAACTAGAATGATATATAATTAACGTGTCACACATTAAATGGATTAAAAACTGGCTAGCTAATAGGTCTTAAAATGTAGTTGTAAATGGGGAATTGTCACCAAGTGGCTGCATTTCCAGTTGGATCCTACAGGGATGACCTGGAAAAAATATAAATCATCACTGATCAAGTTTGCAAAAGATACAAAAATTGTGGAGGTTGTAAATAGGGCTGTCAATTAATCGCAGTTAACTCACACGATTAACTCAAAAAAATTGGCTTTCAAATATATCGATTTCTATTACAACACAGAATACAAAGTGTACAATGCTCACTTTATATTATTATTTTTATTACAAATATTTGCACTGTACAAATGATAAACAAAAGAAATAGTATTTTTCTATTCACCTCATACAAGTACTGTAGAGCAATCTCTTCATCATGAAAGTGCAACTTACAAATATAGATTTTTTTTTGTTACATAACTGCTCTCAAAAACAAAATAATGTAAAACTTTAGAGCCTACAAGTCCACTCAGTCCTACTTCTTGTTCAGCCAATTGCTAAGACAAATAATTTCATTTACCTTTACAGGAGATGCTGCTGCCTGCTTCTTATTTACAATGTCACCTGAAAGTGAGAACAGGCGTTTTTATGACACTTTTGTAGCCGGTGTTGCAAGGTATTTATGTGCCAGATATGCTAAATATTCGTATGCCCCTTCATGCTTTGGCCACCATTCCAGAGGATATGCTTCCATGCTGATGATGCTTGTTAAAAAATGTGTTAATTAAATTTGTGACTGTACTCCTTGGGGGACAACTGTATGTCTTTGGCTCTGTTTTACCCACATTCTGCCATATATTTCATGTCATAGCAGTCTCGGATGATAACCCAGCACATGTTGGTCATTTTAAGAACACTTTCACAGCAGATTTGACAAAATGCAAAGAAGATACTAATGTGAGATTTCTAAAAATAGCTACAGCACTCAACCCAGTGTTTAACAATCAGAAGTGCCTTCCAAAATCTGAGAGGGATGAGGTGTGGAGCATGCTTTCAAAAAGCTTAAAAGAGCAACACTCCAGTGCGGAAAATACAGAACCTGAACCACCAAAAAAGAAAATCAACCTTCTTCTGGCATCTGATTCAGATGATGAAAATGAACATGCATTGATCTGCTCTGGTTTAGATCTTTATCAAGCAGAACCCATCATCAGCGTAGATGCATGTCCTATGGAATGGTGGTTGAAGATGAAGGAACATATGAATCTTAAGTGCATCTGGCACATAAATATCTTGGGATACCAACTACACCAGTGCCATGCGAATGCCTGTTCTCACTTTCAAGAGACATCGCAAACAATACGTGGGCAGCATTATCTCCTGCAAATTGTAACCAAGTTTGTTTCTCTGATACAACTTTAACTTAAGCTAACTACAAATCAATGCTATGATGACATCTAACATGTTTTCTGCTTGGTAGGTCATTGCAACTGAAGAAGGTCTTACACCACCAAGTCTGGTGGTCCCAGAACCACGAGCAGATGGGCTGGATCATAGCCTTGCAGAGCATATAGTCTCAATCCTTCCCTCTCTTGCCCTCTCTGAGAGTGAAAAAAAGGTTTGTATTGTCTTTTCCCTTCAGACTGCCTTGATTGCTAAATAAATCTGTGTATTAATTTTTAATGCGTATGCTCTTTTCTTGCTTAATAGAATCTCTACAACTCCTTTTTCCCTAATGGCAATGAAGAAAAGACTGTGGTCCCCAAATGGCCTCTTCTATTAAACTATCATGATATTTTGTCTCAGAGGCTACACCTGCTAAAGGTACAATACTGTGTCTTATATCAACAGTCTTAAAGTCTACAGAGAGGACATTAACTTAGAAGGTGTCTTTTAGAAAGTAGACTAAGAGAACCCAAACTTTGCCCACCTCATGGTGACATTAGCCACTTGCCAGGAATCCAAAGGCTGTACTTAATTTGCTTAAAATGGAGCAGATTGCAGCCACCCATGGCGACTACAGATCCCAGTATGCAATGTACCATATTGATCTGCGTGGCCTGGCCACAGTGCTTATGTGGACATTTAGCTTTCGTGAGTGTATTTCCATATAAATGATGGCATGGGATACATTGTAGAACTCAGTGGGCTTCACTTTGGACCACCACTGAGCTAGGGGATTATTATTCTGAAGAAACTAGAGTTTTTAAATGATGAGTGTGGTGTAGCAACTAGAATGGAATAGATTAGAGAGGATGGGACAAACATAGGGGGCAGTGCACAAGAAGGCACAGAGCTGTTTATGGGAGAAGAACACCAGAGTGCATCAAAGTGTGCAGAGTGTAGCGCTCATGTAAGGCAGCAAGAGTTATCTAGACATGATGTAGGCAGAAGTGTAGAGTAAGATTAGAGTAAAAAGTTGGATGCAGATGAAACTTATAAGGCAATAAAGGGTTTCAAGTAGAAGGAGGATGACATGGTTGAGTGGTGGGTCAGGAGGATGCTTTTAACAGAAGCATGTTGGATAGACTTTTGGGCAGCCATCTAGATTTCAGGAGGTTAGAGAGGAGGAAGTTGCACTGGTTAACGCAGGAGTTGACCAAGGCATGAAAAATGTAGGTATTAGGGATGAAAGAAGAAGGAACAGGTTTGGGAGATATGATAGAGGAAAAAGATATTAAAAGTAACACAGAAGACAGGGACTATAATAATAAAAATAAGAAAAAGCAAAACTGAACAAAGTAAAGAAACCTCAAGCCAGTACAGTTCTTTAAATCCATCATAACACTGCTGTCAAAGACCATCAATGAGTTGTATGATTTCTTGTTTATAATGACTATGGACAGTAATATAGACCAACCAAGAATATGTGTGAGACATTGCACTCCATATGTTTATGGAAATATGCTTATGAGTGTAAATATAATGTAACTGGAATAGGCTTTATGCAAAAGGTCTCTTGTAAGGTATCACTACATAGCTTATAATCTACTGAGTGTGTTCATCCTATTTGTATGAATGTATCATTCTTGTATCTGAAGCTAGAAATATGAAGTATTACTCTGAAGTCCTATTGTAACTATGCAAAGTGTGGGCCATTAATGGTGGCTTGAAATCTTGATGGCTCCCATTAACCAGGACAATTGGTTGTAAATGGCTCTGTTCACATGTAAGCCTTCCTGTGTTCCTGTGAGTCAGGCCAGAAAGAATGGAGAGTAGGGGTCGACTCACAGGACATGTCACCATGTCACCTGGTACTGGAATCCATCATAAACCTGGTGCTTTTCCATTTAGAAGGAGGGGTGGGGACCCAGAGAGACAAAGGATTCTTGTCTTGTGCCAAAGGTATAAAAGTGGGTGGAGCAGGACAAAGGAGGTCCGAGTCATGTGGAATCCCCTGCTTTTCACCTAAGCTGCCTGCTGGAACTAACAAGGTCTGGATCAGGGGAAAGGATTGGGCCCAGGCTAGGAAGGAGTCTAGTCTGTGAAAGAAGCTTATTGGACCATCCCTGAGGGTGAGATTTACCTGTATTCAGTTTCTCAGATGTATTAGGCTTAGACTTGCGTGTTTTGTTTTATTTTGCTTGGTAACTTACTTTGTTCTGTCTGTTATTACTTGAAACCACTTAAATCCTACTTTTTATATTTAATAAAAATCACTTTTGCTTATTAATTAACCCAGAGTAAGTAATTAATACCTGGGGGAGCAAACAGCAGTGCATATCTCTCTACCAGTGTTATAGAGGGCGGACAATTTATGAGTTTACCCTGTATACGCTTTATACAGAGTAAAACGGATTCATTTGGGGTTTGGATCCCATTGGGAACTGGGTGTCTGGGTGCTAGAGACAGGAGCACTTGCTAAGCCGTTTTCAGTTAAGTCTGCAGCTTTGGAGGAATGGGTCAGTCCCTGGGTCTGTGTTGCAGCAGATTAGCATATCTGGCTCAACAAGACAGGTTTATGGAGGCCCAAACTGGCAGAGAAAATGGGCTCAGAGGTAGTCTCAGCACATCAGGTGACAGTTCCAAGGGGGTCTCTGTGACCGAACCGATCACAATGTGGAAGGGAAAGGCTAATACAAAAGCATCCTTTGCAGTTTGACAGACTAAATCAATATATATTTTCTATATTCTGTGAAAATTTCAGATTCTGGCTAAGTGGCAAATAATTTTGTGATCTTTAGCAAATATCAGTTAATTGTGCCCTCTTAAATTATTCTCTTTTTCTTCTGGTATATATTCACTCCCCCCCAGTGAGGAAAGTAAACAATAACTGATTTCATCTTCCACATAAAGGCACTGATTCAGCAAAGCACTTTGAGTATATGCACAATTTTAAGCAGATGCTTAAATTCCATTGACTTCAAAGTAAAGTAAAGCATATGTGTGAGGAAGGGTGAGGGGCGGTTGGGGAGGGGGGAATTGTGTGCTGAACTGGAACCTTAGTTATTTAAATGAAAAATCCCTTTTTTGTGAAAGTTTACTTAGCTTTTCTCCTTATTGCTCTTTGCCTCAGGTCCAAGGGGGCTTAAACCCAAAAAAGATTGAACAGGATATGATGGACAAGCTGCCACTGGTGGAACTTCTTCAATTCCCCCTTCCTCCACCTGGAAACAACACTAAACGCTTGGCCAGAGTTCATGAGCTCATGCATTATTGCACCAGTGGTAAATTGATTTTTTTTTATTAATATTATTTCATTCTTTGTTGACAAGCTCCTATGATATAGTTGTGGATCTGTGTGATATAGTTGGAACCCACTTTTTTGGGGCCACTGTCTCAATTTACCCAACTAAGACCTTCACTTATCAGCCAGTATCTACCACTTTTCATATACTTGTGTCCATCCTAACCTATCATGGAGTTTGGCCTAACACCAAACCACAATTTCATGGTTATGAGCAGACTAGGTTACACTGCATGTTAGAGACTGTGAGATTGACAACTGTGCATTAGCAGCATGTCAGGACTCAGCCAAGCACATAAGATCTGTATTAAGTTGAGACAAGAATATCAGTCACACAAATTACTAGTTCTGGTTCTAGTGCACAGAACAAATATTGGGAACCACTGTGATATATAATGTATTAGTTGATTTTCTTTTTTGGTGGTTTGAGTTCTGTATTTTCCACATTGGTTTGTTTACAAAGAACCTTTTGATTGAGAAAAGAGATTTATCTTGGATTGGGAGGATTACTCGGGGAAAAAAACATGGTTTTCTCATTGTGTTTTCTTTAAGCTGCCCATGTTAATAGTACTGTAGTATCTACAATAGTCACATTTTCTGGTTGTCATGATAAGGTCACTTCTCCATCAAGAATTGTCTCTTCAATTCCTAGTTGGTGCACACAGGGGCGGCTCTAGGAATTTGGCCGCCCCAAGCAGGGCGGCACGCCGCAGGGGGCGCGCTGCCGGTCGCCGGTCCCGCCGCTCCGGGGGACCTCTTGCCGACATGCCTGCGGAGGGTGCGCTGGTCCCGCGGCTCCGGTGGAGCATCCGCAGGCGTGCCTGCGGGAGGACCACCCGAGCCGCGGGACCAGCGAACCCTCCACAGTCATGCCTGTGGGAGGTCCACCGGAGCCGCGGGACCGCGCACCCTCTGCAGTCATGCCTGCGGAAGGTCCGCTGGAGCCGCCTGCTGCCCTGCCGGCAAAATGCCGCCCCAAGCGCGCGCTTGGCACGCTGGGGTCTGGAGCCAGCCCTGGGTGCACACTGTAAAACAGTTAGAAGGGCTACATAAATGTCTTCTAGTGAGTCTGAATGTTCAGTCTAAGGGTACAGTTAGTAATGAGCATCCAAACCCCTTCAATTCCTTCTTTACTGTCATAAGTAGGGCCCTACCAAATTCATGGTCCATTTTGGTCAATTTTCTCTGAAGGCAGCGGAGCAGAAGCAAGGGTAGCATGGTATGGTATTGCTAACCTTACTTCTGCGCAATACCACAGTCCCCCCCTAAAATAACCTCGTGACCCCCTTGCCACTCCCTTTTGGGTCAAGACCCCCAATTTGAAAAACTCTGGTCTCCCTGTGAAATCTGTGTAGTATATGGTAAAAGCACACAAAAGACCAGATTTCACGGAGAAAGACCAGATTTCACGGTCTGTGATGCATTTTTCATGGCTGTGAATTTGGTAGGGTCGTAGTCATAAGACACACCATCTAACCACCATCTAATCAGTCCATCAATCATTACTGAAATTACCATCACCGTTAGCCCCCTTGTTGGCAGCCTTAAAAGCAATGCCAAGGACAATATACCTGGTCAGTCTTCTATTTACCTTTCACTGAATGTAAGGACAATTTCTGTGGATGGTTTTAATTCTCTTCCAGAACTCTTGAGTTGGGCTGAAGTAGAAAGAGCCTTCAAAGTGTTTACTTTTGAAAGCCTGCGGCTGACTGGGGTGGATGATTCTGGCCTCCTGGAGGGCTCAGGGGTGATGCTTGGAGGTGATTATGAAGTATCTTATATTCCATGGGATAATCCGGCCAGGTTTGCAAGACATCTGAGACAACTATCTATGGTGGAAAACCTGTTTGATGAGAAAACTCCCAATGGCTCAGGTAACAGGGCATTTATCAGCATTATATCTAAAGAATTTAAACATGCTATTCACTAGAGTCCTTTTCTTTTACATTAGTTCAGAATTATTTATTATTACTGGGATGTGATGATTCTCCTGTTTTAGGAACCATTTGGTCATCAAGTACTCTACATTCCATTCATCCATTCATCAAGTAGGAATACTGGATAATGACATAAACTGGGCATTTTGTATGACAATTAAATAGTTTATTTAAACAAGTCTTTAAAAGTAGTATCTATGTAAAAGAGCTCTGCATAGCAGATATTAGAAAACTATTTTATAGCTTTTGATATAAAAGTGTATTTTAGAGAAATTAAACATTGAAATCATACCATTAAACAGTTGTTTTAAACATATTTATACAACACAATATAATATAGGATTTGGCAACTGTTTCAAAGTTTCACTCTTCTTAAGTGTTTCAGAAATGCTATTCATAAAGTATATAAAACACTGCCTTTTATCTTGATATGCAACTAAAATAGTAACTTTGAAACTTTGATAATAGTAGTGGGTATATACAAATGATTATAAACAATACAATGACAAGAATGTAATTTACTACTTGGAACTGAATATGGACAGATTACATTTTAGATACAATAGTCTCTCTGCAATTTCTGACAATGGGCCAAATCTTAACGTCATTGAAGTATGTTTATGCCAGGGGTTCTCAAACTTCATTGCACCGCAACCTCCTTCTGATAAAAAAAAATTACTACAGGACCTCAGGAGGGGGGACCAAAGCCTGAGCCCACCCAAGCTCCGCCACCCCGGTGGGGGCGGGAGGGGCCAAAGCCCCACTGCCCCAGGCCGGGGAGCCAAAGCCAAAGCCCAGGGGCTTCAGCCCCAGGCAGGGGGCCTGTAATCTGGCCCTGGGCCCCAGCAAGTCTAAGCCAGTTCCTGACCCACAGTTTGAGAACCGCTGGTTTATGCCAATAACCAGGGCCATCCTTAGGATTTATGGGGCCCTACGCAGTATTATTAAACTGGTGCCCCTATGCCCGATGGCAATCCGGGCTCGCAGCCAGTGGGGGAGGAGGGACGAGGCAGCAAAGGATACTGAGACACCCAGCCCGCCTCACGGCGGTTGAAAGTCACAGTTCCCCGCAGAGACTCCCATACCCTCTCCTTCATGCAGAATGTGCGGCGCCAGCGCATTTGGCTCTATGAATATAGCCCCTGCCTAAGGAGACTGCAGTGCGCACTGGGTGTGCGGGAGCCAACCCGCTTTTACCTGCTGTCATGGGCAGTGGGTGAAGCTGCCGCTTGGGGAGGCTAGCTTCCCAGCCCACCTCTTCTGCCCGTGGCCCTACCCATCCTCTACTCCTGCCCCACCACAAGCCCCGCCTTTTCCCACTGTCTCCCTCCTCTCTTCCCTCCCCCACCTTGCTCACCGCCTTCCAGCCAAATCCCTGAACCCAAATGAAGCAAATGACATTTGAAAAAAACACTCTTCTGCAATTTCTTTCTAAAGAAAATGGAGCATGTTTTCCACTGCATGCCAGATGGTGAAGACTGGACATGCAGAAGGTATCTAATCAAAAGCACTAAACTTGGGAATAAAAAATATCAGTCACAGGTTTTTTGATATGCCCTGAAGTTTGTCAGAGATTTATTTGCAAAAACTTTGTAGTAAGGGCAAGTCAGCTGTCTTGCTGAATACAACATTCAATATTATGGAATACAGGATGCAGCTCTTCTCTGTTTTACATTTTCTTAATCGGTATTTCTAAGCTGATTTTATATTTTAAATGTACTCTTAAGCCTTCATAAAAAAATCATTCCAGATTATTACATATTTAACTCATTGAAACAAAGACATTATTTTAAATTAATCTGTCACAGAGGTTTAGCGTGTTCATAACAATGTCTGTTGCTTTTAGAAAAAGGGAACACTAATTTACTTTGTGTGATCTCTATAACAATAGACATGTTTATGAAATTTCACCAACTTAAAAAAAATATGTATCGAAAGATTTTAGGCATAACAAAGGATTTTATATCTTACTAGGTACTGATTTTGCTGGAGGGTTCTCTTAAAACTAGTTCATCAGATAGTCAGAAGTAAAGAACGGGAAACTCTGTGTCCAGCTATCTGACAGGAAAGGGGTGTTGTCCCTTTAAGGGCTCTCTTCAACAGGGGTGAAGGGAGAAAGGGATGAACAGAAAAGACAGGAAGACTTTGGAAGCAAGTTATTTTTAGCTATAGTAATTAAAATTAAAAGGTGTATTTTAGATGAGTGGTCTTTTGAAGAATTTATTTAAAAAACTATATGTCTGAAGATCCAAGCATTTAAGGCTAAAGATGATTGTTCATCTAAAAATCTGTGGAAGGGTTTTTTAGAGATGTGATTTTATAATCTTCACCAACTCACTAATGAAATATTTTTAAAGCAAATTTTAAACTAAGGTACTGTAGACTAACATGTTCTGAGAAAATATTACAGTAGTGCACAACTGTTTTTGCCAGTAAATTCAGAAACCGACAGTCTATACAGGTCTGTCTCATCTTACGCTGAGGTTACATTCTGCAGTCAACACATAAAGTGAAAATCGCATATAGTCAAAATTACATTGAATGTAATGGCGGGCGGAATCGCCCGCACTATAGAAATAGTATTTAAATTGCGATTTTTCTCTCTTTTTTTTTGTTTTTTTTTCTTGTTTTTGCAGACCGCGTAAAGCTGAAATTGCGCATGTTAAATGCGCCTAAGATGCGACAGACCTGTACCTGGGGGTTGGCAAATGCCTGTTAAATGGCTTCATTACCACTTGAATGGCCCTTTAACAGTTTCAATGTTGTGCTAATAGGTCTAGCAGGCTGGAAGGCTTTTTCACTTTTAAGTTACTAGATCCCATCTGGAGTAAGAGTCACCAGGCTGCAGAATCTAGCTGTGGGAGCCAGCAGGAAGGGTCAGAACAGGGATAGGAATAGCCAGGAGAGTGGACACTAAGACCCAGTGGTGCCCCAAATTTCCAGGTGCCCTATGCAGCCACGTATGCTGTGTATACCTAGAACATAAGAACATAAAACGCCCATACTGGGTCAGACCAAAGGTCCATCAAGCCCAGTATCCTGTCCTCTGACAGTGGCCAATGGCAGGTGGCCCCAAAGGGAATGAACAGACAGGTTATCATCAAGTGATACATACCCTGCCACCCAATCCCAGCTTCTGGCAAACAGAGGCTAGGGACACCATACCTGCCCATCCTGGCTAATAGCCATTGATGGACCTATCTTCCATGTATCTGTCTACCTCCCCTTTGAACCTCGTTACAGTATTGGCCTTCACAACACCCTCTGGCCCTGTCAATAACCTGCCAATAATGATGTCAGTGGGATTAGGATTTAACCCAGTCTGCATTGGTTGTTGGTGTAACCATTTTCAGAACATCTGTACAGATCAATCAGGAAAGGCATTTCAGTCAGGAAAGGCTTCCACTACTCAACTGGAATAGTGAACTCTAGCCCTGATTCAGCAAGGTACTTAAGCATGTGCCTAACTTTAGAATTCAAGTAGACTCAGTAAAGTCAATGCACATGCACCATTACCTTGCTGAATCAGGCTCCCGTGAAGTCCCATGCCTGTTCAGTCTTAGCCGCTTTAATAGTGACCAGAGAGTGAAAGCCAAAATCAGAGGTGATGTGTGAAGTATTGTAAATTAGATCAGTTATACTCAGGGTATGTCTAAACTACAAACTTTAGCCATCACAAGGTATGTCAGCATGAAGATGTCATAGTCGTATCGCTTTTGCGCGTGCATAGTTGGTACAGTCCAAGGCCAGCATCGGCAGTACCACCACTATGGACCTCGCACCAGGGCCTAGTCAGGAAGTAAAGAAGCACGCACATAAGCATGGCAGTAAGTCTTCCTCTAAGCTAAGAAGGGAGAGACCCCTTCCATGAGTTCCAGTCATGGGGATGAAGCAGGCCCTAAAGTGCACAAACCCAAAAAGAAGCTGCATAAATCGATGGATCCGCCAGTACTGAGTGCAGATTTGCACACACAGTCAACATCCCTCAGAATCAGAGAGCCATCCTTTCCAGGAAAGATCACCGCTCCGCTTCCGGGGACTGAGAAATTGCCCTTGATTCTGGGGAGGTCAAGAAAAGCACTATAACCCCAGGAAGTGTTTGCCTGGGAAAGCCATGGTCCCCACAACTTCTAGGGCCTTCTACTTCCAGGGAGACACTATATACGGCACCAGACACACCACATCTGAAGCACTCTTCACCCCCACTCTGGCAGTATACACACTTCCACCTGCTCCGACAGTACTGCTGATGGAACAGGTCTCCGAGTTTTCATCTTTGGAGGACTCAGATGAGGATCAGGGACCATCCATCCCTTTCTGCCACTATGAGTACCAACAGAGACCTTCTACAACATGGCAGTATCCTCCATTCCATCTGCTGCAGAGCCACTGATTTCCTGTGCCATGGGGCCCTCCTCAGCACCCATCAGATCCATCCTGCTGGCCCTGTTGGAGATCCTGACCCCAATACTCACCCTTGTAACCCATCCATTCTATAAAGGAGGTTTCACCTATTTCACCATCTTGGGTGCCTTCGGGTAGATGCTCTGAACCAGTAATGGAAGATGAGCTGCTCAGACCGGATCCAACAATACCACCGAACAGGAGAGATAACCATCATCGTCTCCTGATTTAGCAGTATCTTCAACATCCACTCCATCTCCTGCTGACTACCGCCAATTCCAGGATCTCTTGCATAGACTGCCCGGAGAACTTCACATTCCCCTGGAGAAAATCCAAGACACTCAGCATAAGCTGTTGGATATACTTCACTCATCGAGGCTAACCACAGTCGCTCTCCCAATCAACGATGACATCATTGAGCCAGCTAGCACAGTTTGGCATACGTTGGCCACATGTACACTTACCTCAAAGGGGCAGAAAAAAGATACTGTATACCACCCAAGGGGTCTGAGTACATAGTATTCTCACTCTCACCTCCCAATTCACTTGTGGCCCAGGCAGCAATGGAACAGGTGAGGCAACAGTATCCACACTCCACCCCATCTGACAGGGAGGGCAAGGACTTTTTAGGCTGCAAAAGGGCTGCAAAAAGGACTGGACCTTTTAGGCTGCAAAATCGTTTCTTCAGACAACCTTCAATTCAGGATTTCGCATTATCAGGCATTATTTGCCGGATCCGTTTCCTGAATTACAGCAAATTGGAGGACTTGTCGAGAAACTGATGCAACTGGACCAGGCCTGCTTCCAGTCAATAACTGAGGAGGGGAAGCTGGTAGTGATGCCCTCACAACAGAAACCTCTTCATGCTCAGTGGCCACAGGCATTGTCATAAGGAGGCAGTTTTGGCTGTATTCCACTGGTTTTCCCAGGGAGGTATAAAATACCATTGAAGACCTCCCTTTTGATGAATCCTGTCTTTTCAACCAGAAAACGGACTATTCCCTCCACACCCTCAAGGATTCGAGAGCTACACTCTTCCTTGGGTGTTTACACACTGGCACTGAAACATAAGTTCTACATTACAGAACCTCCCAGTTTTTCCATCAACAGCCTTATGAACCATCAAGGAAGTGTCAGATGACTCAAAGATCACATCCTCTAGGACCACCCTCGAAGTCTTCCTCCTCCCAAATGCAACACCCCCACAGAAGAGGTATTTCTGAGGAACCCTAGCATGCTGTCAACCACCTTGCCTGCTGCCACACAACCATCCCACCCACTTTGGGTTTGTCTAGCACTCTTTTTAACCAGCTTGGAGTCCAATAACAAAAGACAAATCGGTGGTAAATGTCATCCACTATGGCTATACGATTGAGTTCATTACGCTACCTCATCCACAACCCTCTCCCTGATCCCTCCTCAGAGACCAATCTCACAACAGCATCCTCGCCCTGGAGGTGGACTCTTTACTACAAAGAAGTGTGATAGAGTGGGTTCCTCCAGACTATCAAGGGATGGGGTTCGATTCAGCTTACTTCCTGATACCCAAATTGAAGGGTGAGTGGAGACCAATCCTGAATCTCCATTGTCTCAATTGCTTCATCTGCAAACCCATTTCATATGGTCACCTTAGCAGACGTCATTAGAAGAAGGCTTATGGCTTTTGTCATGCAGGATGCTTATTTTCACATAGACATCCATCCGGCCCACAGATGATTCCTGAGGTTTAAAATAGGCCCTCAGCACTTTCAATGCAGAGTCCTGCCATTTGGACTCACCACTGCTCCCTTCACCAACGTTTTCTCTGTCATGGTGGCCTACCTCAAGCGTTATGGGGTCCTTGTATTCCCCTATCTCGACAACTGGCTCCTAGTAGTGCAGTCCATAGAAAAAGCCTGGATTTCAACCTCCAGGTTGCTCAGACTCCTTTCCTCCCTCTGGGTCAGCATCAATGTCAAAAAATCAACTTTGGACCCCACACGGTTCCTAGACTTTATAGGGACCTCCATCAACTCAGTCACAGCATGAGCATATCTACCAAGGGACAGATTCCAGTCTCTGCAGGAACTCGTAGCCTGAGTGTAGTGAGGCAGAGTGTAGAGTGGCCTCCCTCTTAGCCTGATGGAGAGGAATGACCCCATACTTCCCCTCCTCCCAGCAGATGGAGCCAAGCCAGCCAGAAGCAGAGGGGTAGGACAGGAAATATAAAAGGCAGGCCCTCCAGCTCAGTTGAGCCAGAGCCAGGGAAGGAGGCAGATGTCTCTGCCTTGCTGCCGAACTCCCGCCCAGTGACCGAGCGGTGCAGCGCCATGACCCCAGAGACCAGCTGTGTAGAGGTGTTGCTGGGACTGCTGTCCGCTGTTTATCCTGAAGAGATTGAGGACCCATGAACTACGGAGCCATGCCAAGGAAGGGCAGTAGGAAGTAGTCCAGGGGAACCAGACATTAAGCCGGTTGTGTTGCGAGGAGACGAGTCGTCATGTTTTGGTGACTTCCCCACTGACTCCTTGGCGGGACCACCCACCACTGCTAGGGCCCGGGCCAGGGACATGGTGGACTAGGGTGCGCCTGGCTCTCCCTGCCCTCCTGTCACCGGCCCCAACCCCTGGGGAGGTGGATTACTTACCCTAGGCCAGCAGGCCTGTGCCTTGTTTTGTGGCTTGCCCCAGCCAGGTAGCCTGTGGGCCCCGAAACTGTAATTGCTGTCTGCTCTTGCCCAAAAGCTGAAGCTAAAGACTGCTCCCTGCTCTGCCCTGCCCGAGGATCAGAGCCCCCAGTCTGTGTCAATTGCTGTCTGCCCCATCCAGGAGGCTTTGGCTAAAGACTCCCTGTTATTCTGTCCTACTCAGAGGGCCAGAGCTACAGACTGCCTGCCCCAGTCAGGTTACTTCCTGCTGTACCCTGACCAGAGGGCCAGAGCCCTAGCCTGATAATTGTCTGCTTGCTGTTTGGCATAGTAAGGTAGAGTGGCCTCCCTCCAAGCCTGACAGGGAGGGACAACCACATAACCACTACACTGAGCAGTCAACAGTCCTGTTCAGGCCAGGACTTGCCTATCCCTCCTTGGCCACGTGGCCTTGTGCACATACGTCACCACCTTCACTCGCTTCTGCCTTCACTACCTCCAGATGTGGCTCCATGTGCCACAGTGTGCCATGCAATATATCTGGTTCTGACGGTTCCTCCTGAGGTATTCTCTTTCCTCCAGTGTTGGACGGACCCACAACAAGTGTTTGGGGGTCCCCTTTCTCCCATCCTCCTCAGACAAGACAGTCATCACCGATGTGTCCCTCACACTTGGGAGATAGCATGAACCCCTCGGGAATCCAGGATGCATATCAACATTCTGGAACTCAGGACTGTAAAGAAGACATGCCAAGCATTTCTCCCATCCATTCGCTTCCATCATGTTCTTATCAAGTCGGACAATGCCACCCCCATTTACTACATCAACAAACAAAGGGGCATGAAGTCAACTACTTTGTGTGTGGAGGCAGTCAACTACTTTGTGTGTGGGCAATGGAATTGGTGCATTGCCCACAAGATCCTGTTATCTGCAGCCTATCTTCTGGGGACGTAATTGCAGACTCACTCAGCTGACAATTCGTGACCCATCATGAGTGGGAATTCCATGACACCGCAGTAAGCAACATCTTCAACCAATGGGGGACTCCAACCAGGGACCTCTTCACCTCCCCTGTCAACAAGTTTAGCGCATATTGCTCCAGGGGAGGTATTGGTCCCCACTCACAAGGTGGTGCATTCATTCTCCACTGGTCAGACAAGATCAGTTACACCTTCTGCCCTCTACCACCCCTGCCATGAGTACTCCACAAGATCAGGTGGGATAGAACAACAGTCATCCTGATTGCCCCACTTGGACACAGACAGTTCTGGTTTGCCAACCTTCCCAACATGTCAGCTCACCCTCCACTTCCCATCTCCACTTTCCCTGAGCTACTGACTCAACACAGCAGCAAGATTAGACATTCTGATCCACAGACACTTCACCTCAGAGCATGGTATTTGGATAGGCATCTTCTCTACAACAGGCGTGTTTATCAGAAGTGCAAGACATCCTCTTGAGCAGCAGGAAGGAGTCCATTCGGCGTTCTGACTGGGCCAAGTGGAACTGCTTTGCCTCCTGGGCCCAACAGAAAGGGCTTTCCCCAGAACAGGTGGAGATTCCCCTTCTTTTGAATGAGCTCCTGTCCTTGAAGGCATCGGGTCTTGCCCTCAACTATTTCAAGGACCATCTAGCAGCAGTTAACACTTTCCACCCTCCACCTCACCTCCAATGGAAGGACACTCCAGATTTACACACCCATTTACTGCTAGGTTTTGGAAGGGCCTCATCAGAACCTTCCCATCTGTACAACCTATTGCCCCCCAATGGGACCTTAACCTAATTCTGCTGGCACTAATGAAACAGGTCTTTGAGCTGCTAGCTTCTTGCTATTTGTCCCTCCTTTCCATTAAAGTCACCTTCCTTGTGGCTACCAATTTGACAAGAAGGGTAGGTGAACTTGGGGCCATGATGGCAGACCTGCCTTTCACCACTTTCCATAAGGATAAAGTCTCCCTGCGTCTACATCCCAAGTTTCTGCCAAAGGTCATATCCCAGTTTCATATCAATCAAACCATCCACTTACCCATTTTCTTTCTGAAACCTCATGCTTTGGAATAGGAGTGACAACTTCACTCCCTTGACAGCTGTTGAGCCTTGGCCTTCTACTTGCAGAGGACAAGACTGGTCAGGAAATCTCCTAGATTGTTTATCACAATAACCAGGAGGGTTAAGGGGCAGGCAATCTCCACAAAGAATCTCCAGTGGGGTGTATTACACTATGCTATCAGTTGTTGGGAATGCCTCCATCCCCTGGAGTGAGGGCCCATTTCATGAGAGCCCAGGCTTCAACCGCAGCCACTCTCCATGATGTTCTGCTTTGGGACATACATAGAGCAGCCATGTGGAGTTCAGTATATATCTTTGCCAGGCATTATGCCTTGTTGCAGGACTCTGTGGCGGATGCATTTGGCACAGCTGTCCTCTGCTCAACCATTCCATCCTCACCTTTGCACCTTCCTCCAACTTAGGTACTGCTTGTTAATCGCACTCAATGGAATACAATAGGGATCATCACTCGAAGAAGAAGAGATTACTTACTTGTAACTCAAGGTTCTTTGAGATGTGTGTTCCCTATCTGTATTCCACTTCCCACCCTCCTTGCTCTCAGCTGCAGATCTCTTGGATTTGCAGTGGAATAGGAACTGGAGATGTGGTCAGTCTGCCTCACCCTTTAGCACCTCTGATGAAACCATGAGGTGAGCCAAGGGTGCATGCGCATACCAACGGACTTTACTACTTGAAAAATCTGCAGCTCCAGATGCACGGTGCGCATGCATAAACCCTCAGTGGAATCATAGAATCATAGAATCTCAGGGTTGGAAGGGACCGCAGGAGGTCATCTAGTCCAACCCCCTGCTCAAAGCAGGACCAAACCCAACTAAATCATCCCAGCCAGGGCTTTGTCAAGCCTGACCTTAAAAACCTCTAAGGAAGGAGATTCCACCACCTCCCTAGGTAACCCATTCCAGTTCTTCACCACCCTACTAGTGAAAAAGTTTTTCCTAATGTCCAACCTAAACCTCCCCCTCTGCAACTTGAGACCACGGATAGGGACCACACATCTCAAAGAACCTCCAGTTATAGGTAAGTAACCTCCTCTTGCCATTGGGAATATTGAAATGCCAGTAGCGATCCTGGGCGACCCAGCCTACTCCTTGCTCCCCTGGCTCATGAAGCTGTACACTAGCCACCTTGACAGCACCAGGAAATGATTTAACTACCAGCTCAGCAGGTGAAGAATGACAGTTGAATGTGCTTTTGATAGATTGAAGGGATGCTGGCATTGTCTACTCACAAGATTGGATCTCAGTGAAAAAAATATCCCAATGGTTATAGCTGCCTGCTGTGTCCTGCATAATATCTGTGAAGCAAAGGGGGGGAAATTGCTGTCGGGGTGGAGCGTGGAGGTGGAGTGGCTGTATGCTAAGTTTGAACAGCCAGACACAAGGGCTAAAAGAAGAGCTCAATGTGGAGCCGATCATGGAGCAGCTGCTACCAGCGGTACTCCCGCTCCTCCATGCTGGGATCACAGTCTCGTGGTTGGCACCATTCCTGATGCTGCTGCTCCTCCCGGTCCCAGAACAGTGGCAGCTCGTACGCTAGCCTGGCCTCCCTTCATAGTCGTCAGTTGATGAGACAGGCTAGCCAGGCTGAACGGCCTGCTCTGCTGGTGCCACAGCAAGTGCAGTGGCACCGGGCTCCTTGGCCGGCACCATGGTACCAATGGGCCCCGTGGCCCCTGTCATAAACAGATAGTTAAGGGTTAAGGTCTCTTTTACCTGTAAAGGGTTAACATGCAGTACCTGATGACCACCTGACCAGAGGACCAATCAGAGACAGATTAATTTCAAATCTCTGTGGAGGGAAGCCTTTGTCTGTGTTCCTTGTTTGCTCAGAGCTCTCTTTGGATCTAAGAGAGGACAGTCATGTCTCCAAGTTCTCCTGGAGTAGTTTCTACTATTCAATAGTGAGTATTAATTAGAAAGGCGAATTAGTCTTATAATTTGATTTCTACATTTGCAATTGTGTGTTTGCTAAAGGAAATTCTTTATTCCTGTTTGCTGATATTGCTTTTACTGAGGGAGGGGGAGGGGGAATTCTCTCCAGAGATTGATAAGTTTAGACCCTGTATTGTTCCATCTTGGTTACAGAGACAGTGCCTTTCTTTTTATTCTTTAATAAATTCTTTTCTATTAAGAACTTGGTTGATCTTTCTTTGGGTGGATTCTCAGGGAAAGGGGAGGGGGAGGTATCCCTCTGTAGTTAAATCCCGGTGTCTCTCCTAGGAAAAGGGAGGGGGGAGGAAGCAGGGGGGAATGGTTTATTTCTCCTGGGTGTAAGAACTCCATGGATTTGGGGCTCTTGGAATCCCCTAGGATTTTGGGGAAGGACTGTGTCTCAATCCACATACCTGATTGAGTGGTGGCAGCTTTTACTAGATCTAAACTAGGATTTTAGTTTAGAGGGAAACCAAGGCAGGTCCCCACATTGGAACCCAACAGCTCCAGGTGGGGGTGAGACCTATGACAGCCCCCAATGCATAGCCCCCAATGCAGCTCCCGGTGGTGGCTCACTCGGTGGCCAGAGCCTTGGAGAAACTGTTAGCCCTTCTATCTCAGCCTTCCAGAAAGGAGTCGGTGGGGCGTTCATCTCCGGTTTCGCACCCAGAGGGCGACCAAGTGGTGGGACCTCTGGCACTGGTGGGCACGCAGAGTACCGCACCACCATCTTATCCTCTCCTGATAAGGCATCTACAGCCCCTCCTCCACCTGTTCCGCAGGAGGACTCTAAGACCCACCAGGAACTGTGGAAAAGGGTGGCATCAAGCCTCAACCTTCAAGCCGAGGATGTGGAAGAACCCTCGGACTCCCTCTTCAGTGTCTTCTCGACCTCGGCACTGGGCAGGGTGGCCCTCCCACTCCACAAAGGAGTTCAATTTGTGGGGCTCTCTGTCCAAATTCGAGGACTCCCTCCAGGAGCGTGACAAGAAGGAGTTCAAGGCTCTGGTGGAGGAGGGTACAGCGGCTGCCAGGGTGACCCTGCAGGCAGCATCCGATGCCACAGATACAGCTGCAAGGTCTGTGGCCTCCACAGTGTCCATGAGGAGAGCGTTGTGGCTCCTGCTGTCTGGGCTGTCCAGCAAGGCACAGAACTCCTTGCAGGACCTTCTGTTCGATGGCAAGGCCCTGTTTGCGGAACAGACGGATGTGAAATTGCATGGCCTGGAAGATTCCTGCACAGCTCTTAAGACACTTGGCCTCTATGTCCCGGCTCCAGCCAGGACCAAGTTTAAGCCTCAGCAGGCTCCCACCCAGGCCACCCACTCTAAATACGAGCCCCCTTATAAAAAGTCATGGGACTATTAGAAACACCCGCAGAGGCTGTCCTGGTCTGCCCCCCAACCTGGGCTTTCCAAGGGCAAACAGGCAGAAAACATCAGTTTTGACAGGATGCCCAGGGGCGACTTACCAATTCATCCCAGGGATCCATCCACAATAAAGCTTCCCTTCTCCAACCAGTTGTGTGCTTTTCTCCCCGAGTGGTCACGGCTGACCTTGGACTGTTGGGTCCTCAACACCGTCTCCCGGGGCTACACCCTCCAGTTTACGTCTACCCCGTCCAATCACCCTCCATCCCCGTCCCTCCTATGGGACCCCCCTCACGAGGCCCTGCTCGAGCAGGAGGTGAGGTGACTCCTTGGCCTTTGAGTGTGGAAGTGGTGCCAGCAGAGTTCAGACGCAAAGGGTACTACTCCCGCTATTTCCTTATCCCGAAGGCCAAAGGGGGGCTCAGGCCCATCCTGGACCTGTGAGGCCTGAATCGGTACATGGTAAAGCTCAAGTTTCGCATAGTCTCTCTGGCCTCCATCATCCCCTCCCTGGATCCTGGGGACAGGTATGCTGCGCTCAATCTGCAGGACACGTACTTCCACATTCATATATTCGAGGGGCACAGGCACTTCCTCCATTTCACGGTTGGGCAGGAACACTACCAATTTACGGTCCTCCCGTTTGGCCTGTCCACCGCTCCCAGGGTGTTCACAAAGTGCATGTCTGTGGTGGTGGCCTACCTCAGATGTCATGGAGTTCAGATCTTCCCCTATCTCAACAACTGGCTGGTCAAGGGCAGCTCCAGGTCGCAGGTGCAGGATCACGTGGTGCTCCTCCTGTCCACGTGCGCCACCCTGGGCCTGTTGGTAAACGACATCAAGTCCATGTTAGTCCCGGTGCAGTGCATAGAGTTTATCAGGGCAGTCCTGGATGCAACAAGTCAGGGCCTCCCTCCCACCGGACAGATTCAAGACCCTAAAAGGGCTCATTGACACAGTCACAGGGTTCCCCGTGACCACAGCCAGAGCATGAATCCAGCTCCTGGGTCACATGTCGGCATGCATGTATGTGGTTCGCCATACCAGACTCAGGATGAGGCCCCTCCAGCTCTGGTTAGCCTCAGTGTTCTCCCAGTCCAGAGACAGGATGGACAAAGTCCTCACTGTGCCCGAACCAGGGATCATCTCCCTACAATGGTGGTCCTCCTCAGGGAACCTGCTCCATGGGGTTCCATTTAGGGGCAAGCCCCCATCAGTGGAGCTGGTGTCCGACACGTTTGACCTGGGGTGGGGAGCCCATGTGGGGAAGGTTCAGACCCAAGGTCTGTGGTCTGTGCAGGACCTTGCCCTGCATATAAACGTCGAGGAGCTCAGGGCAGTCCGTCTGGCATGCGTGGCCTTCCACTCGCACCTGGGGGGCAGAGTTGTCAGCATTCTCACGGACAACACAGCCTCGATGTTTTACATCAACAGGCAAGGCAGGGCCTGCTCCTCTGTCCTCTGCCAGGAAGCCCTCAGGCTGTGGGACTTCTGTATAGCCCACGACATTTGCCTACAAGCCCACCACTTACCAGGCGCCCGGAACTCGCAGGCGGATCACTTGAGCCAAGACTTCTCCTCTCAGCACGAGTGGTCACTACACCCAGAGGTGGTGCACAGGATTTTCCAAGAGTGGGGAACTCCCCAGGTGGACCTGTTCACGACTTGGCAAAACCACCGGTCTCCCCGCTTCTGCTCCAGGGGGGGTTGGGCGTGGGCGCCATCTCCGATGCCTTCCTCCTATCCTGGTCAGGCCAGCTTCTCTATGCCTTCCCCCTGATCCCGCTGATCGGCAAGGTCTTAGAAAAGATAAAAATGGACAGGGCCCGGGTCCTCCTGGTAGTGCCAGCCTGGCCCAGGCAACATTAGTACGGGACTCTCACGAGCCTGGCAGTCGCCCCGCCATTGCCATCCCTCCTGGACCTGCTCTCCCAGGACCAGGGCCACCTCCTCCAACCCAGCCTAGCGGCACTCCACCTCATGGCGTGGCTGCTCAATGGTTAGGCCAGGAGGAAAGGACATGCCTGCTGTGTCAGTGCCAGTGAGGGCAGGCAGCGAGCCCACTGCTTTGCTCATAGCATCAGAGCCACCATGAGCCACCTCCCCAACGTGCAGGGGGGTAGGAAGTATCTCTATGTCTCACTCAGCTCCAGGGCACTGGTTACAGACAGGCAGGTATCCCGAGTTTAGCAGCTCCTCCCCCTGCCAGCAAGGTCATTTGCATTTTCACTGACTACTTCAGTCTCAGCCAATTGGTTCCCTGGATTCAAATTCAAATCCTCGGCTGTTACAGGAGCAGGCCCTGGATTCTGTCCCAAAGATGGAGAATCAGTGGTGGAGTATGTACTGACTTTCCGGGAAAAGCTCGCTGAGCTCGCGGGTCCGGCCAGGGAGAACCTAGCCAGGGCCCAAGGGAGGCAGAAGGTCTGGTACTACCGCTCAGCCTTTGGCACCGGGGAGCAGGGGAGGGTTCTCATCCTGGTGAGGAAAAATAAGCTGCAAGCTGCCTGGGACAGGCCCTTCAAGGTGAACAAGCAGGTGAATGAGGAGAACGATGTGCTGGAACTGCCCAACCAGGCTCACAGCCACCGAGGGGAGCAGGTCAACATGATGGAGCCGTACAGGGAGAGGCTGGTACTGGCCATGTGTGGCCAGTGGGAGAAAGGGGAAGATCCCCTGGTGGGTCTCTTTCTAAGACAGGAGCCGGCCCCTTGCTGGAATAAATTCCCCTTTCTGACCAGCTAATCCTTGCCAAGCAGGCAGAGATCAGAGAGATGCTGTATTCGTACCAACAGCTGTTTTCCAACCGGCCTGGGCTCACTAAACGAGCTGTCCACTGGGTGGAGACAGGAGCCGGCCTTCCCGTCAGGTGTTCCCCATTCAGAGTAACTGGGAACACAGCCCTGGCCCTGGAGGGAGAGGTCAGAGACATGCTGGCTTTAGGGGTGATCCAACCATCCACCAGCCCCGGGGGGGCCTCCCATGGTGCTGGTCTCCAGGAAAGATGGGTCCATCTGATTCTATGTGGCCTAACAGAATCTCAGTGCCATCACCCATGTATGGTGCCTGCCCATACCAAGCCTGATGAGATCCTAGACAAGTTGGGGGGGGGTCTCGATACCCCATGACCAGGGATGTCACCAAACGCTACTGGCAGATGCTTTTAGATCCAGATGCCAGGTTGAAACCTGCTTTTGTCACCCCTTTGGGGCTGTAAAAGTCTCTGGTCCTACCTTTCGGGCTCAAGGAGGTGCCGGTCACCTACCAGCGCCAGGTGGATCAGTTACTGAGGAGGATGGAGAATTTTACCCTAGCATACATTGATGATATTTGTGTCATTAGCCAGACCTGGGAGGACCATGTGTGCCAGGTGAAGACGAGGCTGAGTGTAAAAGCTGACTGTAAAAGCTGGGACTTGGAAGGTGGGGATGGAAGAGGTGTCATACCTGGGCCACAAAGTGGGGAGCGGCTGCCTAAAGCCAGAGCCGGCCAAGGTGAGGGCAATCAGAGACTGGCCTTCTCCCCAGACTAAGAAACAGGCCCAGGCCTTTATTGGGATGGTGGGGCACTACTGGAGGTTTGTGTCACACATTAGCTCTGTATCAGCTCCCATCACTGAGCTATGCAAGAAGGGTAAGCCAGACAAACTGGTCTGGACTGAGCAGTGCCAGAGGGCTCTCTGCATGCTGAAGAAGGTCAAGGGCCCAGTGCTGGGAAACTCAGATTTTGACAAGCCCTTTATGGTGTTCACCGATGCCCCAGACACAGGGCTGGGCGCGGTGCAGAGGCAGGCCAATGCAAAACGGGGAGAAACATCCCATCACGTACCAGAGCAGGAAGCTGCTGCTCCGGGAGCAGGGCTATGCAGCCATAGAGAAGGAATGCCTGACCATGGAGTGGGCTCTTAAAAGGCTGTAGCTGGATCTATTTGGACAGCACTTCACTTGTACCTGGACCACTCGCCCTGCCGTGGCTGCACCAGATGAGAGGAGCCAATGCCAAGCTCCTGAGGTGGAGTCTGTCCTTCCAGGACTATGAGATGGAGGTGGTCCATGTGCTCCCCCAGAGTCCTGACTGGCTTCGTAGGGAGTAGTTCCAGAGCATCGCCCTGGTGACTCCGTGACAATCACCTACTTATTAAAGACTGAGATCTGTGCCAAGTGCATTCTATCACCAAAGAGGTGTAGGGCCTCCAGAAAGAGGCAGCATTTTCAGAAAAAGAGACTTTCTACATTAGCAACCCATACTCGCAGATTGCATCAGCTCATAAACAACCATTTTGACAGGTTGCTCAAGAATTACAGTGCCACTTTTCAGGATCTAGACTTTTGCATCTTTCCTTTCAGAAATCAGCCAAACTTCTTCCAAAATATATGGGCTTCAATTACACCAGACCATTGGGTACTAGAAATAGTATCGGTCAGATACTCCATCCAGTTTGAACTAAAAATCAACAAAGAAAAGTCCAGACTGACACCAATACAAAGAATAGAATTTACAGGAACTGTTATAGTTTCCAGAGCATATCTGCCTCAGGACATATTCAAGAACATGTCCACTGTCATATCGCAGATTCAGTCAATTCCAAACTCCAAAGTGATGACTTCCCCAAGTCTTCGTGGATTTATGGCACCTTCCTTGCATGCAGGTTTGGCTAAAATCAGTTTATGTTCGGAGCAGGCATTGCTTAGCTATGCCTCTTTTAGTACCACAAAATGTCCCAATGTCCCTAGATTGATGGGAAGATTCCGATTGTGTTTGAAAGAGGCTAACGTTTGCACCACACCTTCCATCCAGAACCATAGTGACAGATGCTTTCCTCTGGGGGGCACACGTGGATCATTGCAGTGTGCAAGGCCTTTGGATTCCAGACAAAGATCAACTGCATATATATGTGTTGCAGCTCAGAGCAGTTCACAGAGCCTGCTCGGTATTCCTTCCATGTATTCAAAGTCAATCAAATTCAAATCATGATGGACAACATGACTGCCATGTTCTATATAAACAGAGGTGCAAGATCATCTTTGTTGTGTCAGGAGGAAGTTTAACTATGGAACTGATGTATCCGTTATCAGATAGTCCTTACAGTGGTTCGCTTACCAGGTCTGTAGAATATCTTGGCAGACAGGCTGAGCAAACATTTTTCATCCAACCACAGATGGGAGATCAAGGACTTGGTCATACACAGTATCTTCAGAGATTTTTTGAGGAAAAAATGTTTTGTCTGAAAAAATTTACTGAGCACTAGTTCTATGACATTTGGATTCTGAAATAGAGAAGGAACTGAGTGGCAGCTGGGACATTCCATTCCTTATGCTCTCAGTGCATAGGTCACTCAAGGCACATGCACAGTCCCAACAGAAACTACTGGCCAAAAAACCATGCACATGTGCATGTGCACTACCAGCAATGGAATATATACATAGACAACACGTTTCAAAGAACTCCAGTTACCATAGTTACTACTCGGAGAAGTAGCCTCTCTTTCTGTGATCAAATGACAATATAGTTATGAAACCTCTAATTTCTAGTTGCTTCTTGTAGTGTCCAAAAAGGTGTTGTCATCTGATTGTTACTTGGTGGCCTATATGAAATGAATATGGTAGCCTGAGTAAAGTCTTTATTGAACAAGTGTTAAATCATGAAATCGCCACCACAATTGTCACTAATTGGCCCTTTAGTTAGCAATCTCAGCAGAGAAGGTGAACAACAAATGGGCCAAGGAAACTGAATACCCTCTTATTCCTAGAGGTGGGGCCCTCATGTTCAGGGCTGAGCATACTAGGAAAGCAGGATGGAGAAGCTTCCACTTGTACCCGTGCTCTACCTAGTCCGTGCACAAATAGAGGATGTCATATCTACAGAGCTGCCAGCTTAGCACCTTTCACCACCATTAATTTCAATAAAAAATTGTTTTAAAGGTTTGGATAATTTTATTACCATAACAGAATAATAATGTTGCTTACTGCATACGTGCTGAAATAAGGCTAATCAAACTTCATGCTTCTGGGTGGAAACTAACTACCACAGAGTTGGGAAAGCATTAACTCTTCTCTCCCTTCGTCCAGCATTATGCAATTGCTAAAATACGGGATAGGTATTTTCCTCCTTTCTGTAAAGAATCAGGTAGTAATCTCTTCTGGTGATGTGATTCTGGACTTGATGAATCGATGGAAAGTCCTGTGTTCTTATGATCTTCTGTAGGGTCAAGAATGTGATTGGGTACTTTATCATCATCGAAGCAGGGCCCTTTCCATACTGATAAGGCAAAGCTTGAAAGGATATATGTAGCTTTCTGGAGGTTGAGCTAGAATGTGCCCACAACATGTGAATAACAAAGAGGAATAAAGTAAACAACAGAATAACAAATTCTGAAAATATCTGGAACTCTAGCATGTTTCTTCTCTGTTCAATTTCCAGTGCATATAGAAAAGAATGACAAACGTGGAGGAGACGGTCTGGCTGATCCTATTGTAAACAAAGTAAGAAATTAGTTTCTTCACTTCAGAGATGAATAGTATAATGAATGGAATAAACTATGTTCTATCACGTGGCTTGAAGGAATATTAAAGACCGTACAAAGTGAATTCCTCTTGCTGAGGATTCTTCGTGAATCTCCATGTGGGTGTTAATTTTATTTAGGGCTGTCAAGCAATTAAAAAAATTAATCGCGATTAATCGCATTATTAAACAATAATGGAATACCATTTATTTAAATATTTTGGATATTTTCTACATTTTCCAGTATACTGATTTCAATTAGAACACAGAATAGAAAGTGTATAGTGCTCACTTTATATTCATTTTTTATTACAAATATTTGCACTGTAAAAAACAAAACCATGCTCCACACCTTGTCCCTCTCAGATTTTGGAAGGCACTTCTGATTCTTAAACCTTGGGTGGAATGCTGTAGCTATTTTTAGAAATCTCACATTGGTATCTTCTTTGCGTTTTGTCAAATCTGCTGTGAAAGTGTTCTTAAAACAAACATGCTGGGTCATCATCCGAGACTGCTATAACATGAAGTACATGGCAGAATGAGGGTAAAACAAAGCCAAAGCCATGCAGTTCTCCCCCAAGGAGTTCAGTCACAAATTTAATTAATGCATTATTTTTTAATGAGCATCATCAGCATGGAAGCATGTCCTCTGGAATGGTGGCCAAAGTGTGAAGGGGCATACGAATGTTTAGCATATCTGGCACATAAACACCTTGCAACGCCGGCTACAAAAGAGTCATACGAACACTTGTTCTCACTTTCAGGTGATGTAAATAAGAAGCAGGTAGCAGCATCTCCTGTAAATGTAAACAAACTTGTTTGTCTTAGCGATTGGCTGAACAAGAAGTAGGACTGAGTGGACTTGTAGACTCTAAAGTTTTACATTGTTTTGTTTTTGAGAACAGTTATGTAACAAAAAAAATCTACATTTGTAAGTTGCCCTTTGATGATAAAGAGATTGCTCTACAGTACTTGTATGAGGTGAATTGAAAAATACTATTTCTTTTGTTTTTACAGTGCACATATTTGTAATAAAAATAATAATATAAAGTGAGCAGTGTACACTTTGCATTCTGTGTTGTAATAGAAATCAATATATTTGAAAATGTAGAAAAACATCCAGAAACATTTAATAAATTTCATTGGTATTCTATTGTGTAACAGTGCAATTAATCATGATTAATTTTTTGAGTTAATCATGTAAGTTAACTGCACTTAATTGACAGTCCTAATTTTATTATGTTTTGGGATAATACCCTAAAGTCCAGTAGCTTTAAAGTACTGTAAAATCTGCCTCTTGCAATTCTGCACTATCCAAGAAGGAGGGTGGAGGGGGCCTTCTCATGGCAATGCTGTGCTACTTATTGAGTGCAAGAGATTAATTATAGAGTAAGAGTTTAAGAGAGATTGCCAAACTGTAATCTCACTAACAGACTGTGTGGTTTGGCATCTTCACAAACATCTGTCTGCCGTTTAGCCCTAGATAAGTAAAGCCATGTTAAAGTGACTTCACAAGACCTATCTGTAAGTCTGTAATTGCTTACAGCACTCAGAAGCATATAACCTAACAATAGAAATATTTAGATTATGTTGACTATAAAGCAGTCAAAGGCAAAATCTTTTTGTCAATTTTTATTCTTACTAAAACATTTCCATATAGATTTACACATGTGCAGCTTTATGCAGTTAACTATGATGCTGCACTGGGCACTGTCTGTTCTATATTCTTTTGTACCTCATGCTCCTCACTGTAGTTAAGTCAATGGAATTACATTCAGTTTAAAACAAATGAATACTAAAATACTGATTTTTTTATTGTTTTGATGTACTTTGAGGTTAAACAACAGAGGCATGGGCCGGAGACAGATTTAGTGGAAATACAAAAGACTCAGCAGCGGCATTTGACAGACTGGAGTTTTGCTGAACATTATGAGCCATGTCTTCTTCTTCAGGTATTTATGAGCTGTGATTCTCATAGGCACAATAGCTCTGGGGGCTAGTGCATAGAGTGCTAGTAACAGGATACAGAGCATTTTGTGTATTATGTGTAGTGCTGGGGAAGAGCCAGTGGTCGTGGTACACATAGGTACCAACGACATGGGGAAGGATAGGAGGGAGAGCCTGGAGGCCAAATTTAGGCTGCTAGGTAAGAGGACCTCCATGGTAGCATTCTCTGAAATGCTTCCAGTTCCACGTGCAGGGCCAGTTAGACAGGCAAAACTGCAGGGTCTCAATGTGTGGATGAGACAGTGGTGTAGGGAGGAGGGGTTTAGATTTATTAGGAACTGGGGAAGCTTTTGGGAGAGGGGGAGCCTATACAGGAAGGATGGGCTCCACCTAAACCAAAACAGAACCAGATTGCTGGCGCTTAAAATTTAAAAGGTCATAGAACAGTTTTTAAACTAAGGACTGGGGGAAAGCCGACAAGTGTGGAGGAGCATGTGATTCGGACATCGCTTAGGGGAGGATCTATAAATAGAGATTCCCTATGTCCTAATAAGGAGGAGAGGATGGAAAATGATAAAATACAGGGAGGATCTGATGAGAAAAAGTCAACTGAAAAAAAGTCTCATTCAATTATGTCATGCAACAGGGAACAGCCAAAAAATGACAAGTTTTTAAAATGCTTATATACCAAAGCTAGAAGTCTAAATAAAAAGATGAGTGAACTAGAGTGCCTAGTATTAATGAGGATATTGATATAATAGGCATCACAGAAACCAGGTGGAATGAGGATAATCAATGGGACACATTAATACCAGGGTACAAAATATATTGGAAGGACAGAACAGGTCATGCTAGTGGGGGAGTGGCACTATATGTGAAAGAAAGCGTAGAATCAAATGAAGTAGAAATTTTAAATGAACTAAATTGTACTATAGAATCTCTATGGATAGTAATTCCATGCTTGAAAAATAAGAATATAGCAGTAGGGCTGTATTAGAGACCACCTGACCAGGATGGTGTTAGTGACTCTGAAATGCTCAGGGAGATCAGAGAGGCTATTAAAATAAAAAAATCAATAATAATAATAATAATGGGGGATTTCAACTATCCCCATATTGACTGGGTACATGTCACCTCAGGAAGGGATGCTGAGATAAAGTTTCTTAACACCTTCTTGGAGCAGCTGGTCCTGGAACCCACAAGAGGAGAGGCAATTCTTAATTTAGTCCTAAGTGGAGTACAGGATCAGGTCCAAGAGGTGAATATAGCTGGACCATTTCGTAATAGTGACCATAATATAATTAAATTTAACATCCCCATGGTGGGGAACCTCCACAGTGGCCCAACACTGTAGCATTTAATTTCAGAAAGGGGAACTACACAAAAATGAGGAGGTTAGTGAAACAGAAATTAAAAGGTACAGTGCCAAAAGTAAAATCCCTGCAAGCGGCATGGAAACTTTTTAAAGAATCATAATAGAGGCTCAACCTAAATGTATACCCCAATTTTAAAAACATAATAAGAGAACCAAAAAAGAGCCACCATGGTTAAACAACAAAGTAAAAGAAGCAGTGAGAGGCAAAAAGGCATCCTTTAAAAAAGTGGAAGAGAAATCCTAATGAGGAAAATAGAAAAGAGCATAAACTCTGGCAAATGAAGTGTAAAAATATAATTAGAAAGACTAAAAAATAATTTGAAGAACAGCTAGCCAAAGACTCCAAAAGTAATAGCATTTTTTTTAAATACATCAGAAGCAGAAAGCCTGCTAAACAACTAGTGGGGCCACTGGATAATCGAGGTGCTAAAGGAGCACTCAGAGACGATAAGGCCATTGTGGAGAAACTAAATTAATTCTTCACTGTTAAGGATGTGAGGGAGATTCCCAAACCTGAGCCATTCTTTTTGGGTGACAGATCTGAGGAACTGTCCCAAACTGAGGTGTCATTAGAGGAGGTTTTGGAACAAATTGATAAACTAAACAGTAATAAGTCTCCAGGACCTGATGGTATTCACCTAAGAGTTCTGAAGGAACTCAAATGTGAAATTGCAGGACTACTAACTGTCATATGTAACCTATCATTTAAATCAGCTTCTGTACCAAATGACTGGAGGGTAGCTAATGTGACCCCAATTTTTAAAAAGGGCTCCAGAGGCGATCCCTGGCAACTACAGGCCAGTAAGCCTCACTTCAGTACCAGGCAAATTGGTTGAAACTATCATAAAGAACAAAATTGTCAGACACATAGATGAACATAATTTGTTGGGAAATAGTCAACATGGTTTTTGTAAAGGGAAATCATGCCTCACCAATCTACTAGAATTCTTTGAGGGGGTCAACAAGCATGTGGACAAAGGCGATCCAGTGAATATAGTGTATTTAGATTTTCAGAAAGCCTTTGACAAGGTCCCTCACCAAAGGCTCTTAAGCAAAATAAGCAGTCATGGGATAAGAGGGAAGGTTCTCTCATGGATTGGCAACCGGTTAAAAGATAGAAAACAAAGGGTAGGAATAAATGCTAGAAATGCTCTTCTCTCTCATTTCCAGGGGTCTGTACTGGACCCAGTCCTATTTAACATATTCATAAACAGTCTGCAAAAAGGGGTAAACAGTGAGGTGACAAATTTTGCAGATGATACACAACTACTCAAGATAGTTAAGTCCCAGGCAGACTGTGAAGAGCTACAAAAGGCTCTCACAAAACTGGGTGACTGGGCAACAAAATGGCAGATGAAATTTAATGTTGATAAATGCAAAGTAATGCACACTGGAAAACATAATCCTAACTATACATATACAATGATGGGGTCTAAATTTGCTGTTACCACTCAAGAAAGAGATCTTGGAGTCATTATGGATAGGTCTCTGAAATCATCCACTCAATGTGCAGCGGCAGTCAAAAAAGCAAACAGAATGTTGGGAATCATCAAGAAAGGGATAGATAATAGGACAGAATATATCATATGGACTCTATATAAATCCATGGTACGCCCACACCTTGAATACTGTGTGCAGATGTGGTCACTCGATCTCAAAAAAGAAATATTGGAATTGGAAAAGGTTCAGAAAAGGGCAACAAAAATGATTAGGGGTATAGAACGGCTTCCATATGAGGAGAGATTAATAAAACTGGGACTTTTCAGCTTGTAAAAGAGGCGACTAAGGGGGGATATGATAGAGGTCTATAAAATCATGAGTGGTATAGAGAAAGTAAATAAGGAAATGTTATTTATTCCTTCTCATAATACAAGAACAAGGGGACACCAAATGAAATTAATAGGTAGCAGGTTTAAAACAAACACAAGAAAGTATTTTTTCATGCAACATGCTGTCAGCCTCTGGAACTCCTTGCCAGAGGGTATTGTGAAGGCCAATACTATAACAGGGTTCAAAGGGGAGCTAGATAGATTCATGGAAGATAGGTCCAGCAATGGCTATTAGCCAGGATGAGCAGGAATAGTGTCCCTAGCCTCTGTTTGCCAGAAGCTGGGACTGGGTGACAGGGCATGGATCACTTGATGATAACGTGTCTGCTCATTCCATTTGAGGTACCTGTCAGAGGACAGGATACTGGGCTTGATGGACCTTTGGTCTGACCCAGTATGGTCGTTCTTATGTTCTTATTTTACTGATAGGACACTGATTCAGATTTGGCCCTGATAAATGGTTACCAAAAGCCATTATTCTTCAACTGCTTTTTGGTGACTTTTACTAAATGAGTTTGTCATTTTAATCTATTTTGTAATTTTGTTCATGACTCAAAAACAGCATTGTAATTGTCCATTTTAGCATTGGAGCCCAGACTGAACATGTGATAGAAGGGACTTTCTTCTTATCCCTAGGATTGGCTTTTCTGTGGCAACAATGACATTGGCTGCAAGGGTTAGGAACGCTTCCCTGCATCCATTTTATGAATAAATGGAAGACGTTAGTGTTCATGACTGTCAGCAAGAACAAAGGGTCCTTGTCCTTCAAGTTCTCCATGGGCAGTACTCCCATGGATACATGTGCAGTACTCCCATGGATATGGGAAACCCATAACAGAAATAGGATAATGACTGATATTTATCTTAAAGGAAAGAAGAAACAAGAACTGTAAAAGATTAATCAGAGTGCAGTACTGCAAATCCATTGTGGTCTGTTCTTTCCTCAATGTACTCTAGGATTGTGCCTGTTAGGAGAATCCTAGAGTTGAACTAACTCAGAGGGTATGAGGAGGTATTCTGCCATGAATCCCAGGGGAAGTAGAGATGAAGCAGACTCTGTGCTCTGTTGAATTACAGAGGCTGTAGTTCTGCTTAGCTTTTTGTACTCTTCCCACCACACTGACCACACATGTAAAGACCAAGTAGAATCTGGTCCTAAATTACAGTACATGGGAAATTCCTACTAATGCGATGGACCTTAATATCTATACCACTGGTAGTAATTAATAAAGATGGTTATAAAATGTCCATGAAAACAAAATTTCAACACAAAATGGAAGTCTTGTAAAAACTTTTCCTTTTTCTCATCAGCTCTAGTAATTAAATTTCTTCATTAAAATTGGCACATACCATTTCATTTTCTGTATGGAAACCAATATACTGTCTGCCACACCTTTTGCATATTGCTGTTAATGAGTTTTCTTTTGTAAACTGAATATTCAATTAACTAGAATTTATTCATAAAATAGATTCAACCCAATAATTTATGATATATAAATGAATTTCAGTCCCATTTCAGCTCTAGCATTCTGCAAAAATGATACATATAAAATAAGATAAAATGAGATTCAGCGTAGAGCCAGTACATGAATTTAAAAAGGATGCACAACACAGAATGGGCTAGAAAAATTTAGTGGAAAGCAGTAAATATGGAGAACATCAGCAGTGATAGCACAGTGAATTTGGTACAATATGAACTTATAATGTGATATAGCCATAAAGGAAGTACATTTATTTTCTTTCTGCATGTTTGTAGGCAAGGGGATGATACTTCTTTTCTGTACAGCTCCAGCCACACCTGAAATATTGCATTCAGGTTGCATCCCAAAGAGATGGGAGTGGGCCGTAGGAGAAGATCAAGTTATGGTTCCTATGAATTTGCTAGTGGAGTTGGTTGACTGCATGGGTATAGCTAGTGGCACTCCTTTAAGGCATGTGGTTGTGGGAATACAGCTTCTACATGCCTGGGGACTCTAGAGAGACCTTTTGTCTGCCGGAGGCAGAATGCCTTTTGGTGCTTCTGGTATAGTGAGCTTCTGTACCATCCCTTACTATGGGACATCCCTACAAGGCACAATCAAACCCTCTTGATGGAGTTGGGGGTGCCATTTGTCTGTATGAAGGATGTGTCTTAAGTATTAATTTCTTTTCATTTTCAGGTTTTACACAATGCAACCCAACAATACAGGTGTATTGATTCCTATTACCACACCCAAGATAACTCTCTGCTTATAGTCCTTCACAATCCAATGAATCAACACCGTCAGTGCAAGGAATCCTGGGATATTGCAATGCACTCTGATGTTGGATTCAGGTAATACATTTTTTTAGATGGTATCTTCAAACAGGCATTTTAGCTGAAAGCCTGGCAATGGAAAAGGACCTTGACATAACAAGCACTTATGAAATATGGTGGCATCAGAAAAATCAATGGGTTAACAGTAATACCTGGCAATAAACGGTTCAAGAAGAAATTACTAAGTCATTAGGGGGCAGGGATTGGGGGCATAGTAGTAGCACTATATCTAAAATATACCACAGACACTATTGAGGTAAAAAAATCTGAGTGAGTAGAGCCACCCCATAGAATTTGTATGCTTACAAATCACAAGTCATAAGAATACAAATATGTTAATAGGGTTAAGTATCAGAGGGGTAGCCGTGTTAGTCTGGTTCTGTAAAAGCAGCAAAGAATCCTGTGGCACCTTATAGACTAACAGACGTTTTGCAGCATGAGCTTTCGTGGGTGAATACCCACTTCTTGCATCCGTTAATAGGGTTATATACTGGCCTCCATATCAGGAAAAACTATATTGGGGGCACCATTTTGAGGGAGATCAAAGAGCCAGCTAAGTCTAATTAAACAAATCAGTTCCTTCAACTACCCATATATGAACTGGTCAAATGTCACAACAGGACAAGATTTACAGAAGCAATTTCTCAATACCTTAAACAATTTCTTCTTGGAACACCAAGTCATAGAGAATACAAACAAAGGGTCTATTCTTTGTCCCTAATTAGTTTCCAGAACACCTGATTTTGGTGCTGTGGTTCAGGGGTAATCCAAACAACAGAGTATTCAGTGAAAAATGTGAGATTCTCTGTGTCATGGTTTGCAAGGATTTGTGGAGTCTTGTAAGGATAACCATATTATAAGTGGGACAGGAGGTACTCCGTGCTTATACAGAAAAAGTGTGAATTTTTTGTCCCCACCCAACATGTATTTCTTTAAGGAAACAACCAAAAGGAGCAGCAGCTATTTGAAATAAAATAAAATATGGCCATTTGTCCTGGTTTTTCAAGAAGAGTCTCTGTTTCATATGATGTCTCACTATCCTTGGAACATCTTTTGAAATAGCTGAAATGTCATAATTTTTCATTCTAGAAGTTAATTTTTTTTTATAACTACAAAATGTTTGTTCCCATTATATCGCTATACCAAGCAAAACTTGCTCTGTGTTAGTCAGGTACAGATCGTCCAATGGAATGAGTGTTCTTCAAACATTTCTTCGTACAGATCCTGTTGTAGGTGTGTGTGCCCCATGTGCATGAGCTCAGAATCTTTTAGCCAGCAGTATCCATTAAGGCTGCGTATGCATCCTGCACACCCTCAGGCTCCTTCTCTTGAGGCATAAAGGATGGAGAAGCCCCAACCGCTACTCAGTTCTTTCCTACCACCCATGGCAGTGTGTTGGAGAGGTACAATGTCTGTCTGCCTCCCCATAGCCTGTTACATTATGTTTAGAGGTTAGTAGTGAGTTTGATTTTTTTTTTTGTAATTCTTCATAACTAGTAAGTTTCATTCAAGCCCATTGACAAAAAAAAGAGGGAGATTTTTAATTTGTTTTGAGTTTCCACTTGGTACCAAATCATAGATCTAATGGATGAGATGTTGTCTCCAGGCTTTAAAATCTGTTTTGCCTGCGAGGCAGCTATGCCTGCAAACAATGGACTAATACATGCCCTTTTTGTCAAGTGGAATTATAGGTCCCCAGCAAACATTCATTTTGCAGATCTTTCTCTAAGTGCAAACAAAAAGCTCATGATGCCTGTCAGAAATTATTTTTAATGGAAAGATCAGTGAAATATGTTGTCAAGGTTTCCTCCCCCACTCTGAACTTTAGGGTACAGATGTGGGGACCTGCATGGACATTTCTAAGCTTAATTACAAGCTTAGATCCAGTAACACTGCCACCAGCCAGAATTCCAGTGTCTGGCACACTCCCTGTCCCCCCAAAACTTTCCCCTCCCTGGATAGCCTTGAGGCTTTTCCACCAAGTCCCTGGTGATCCAACCCCTTGGATCTTAAAACAAGGAGAAATTAACCATTCCCCCCTCCTTTCCCCCACCAACTCCTGGAGAGTCCAGACCCAATTCCCTGGGATCTTAAAACAAGAAAGAAAAAATCAATCAGGTTCTTAAAAAGAAAGCTTTTAATTAAAGAAAGAAAGGTAAAAGTTATCTCTGTAAAATCAGGATGGAAAATACTTTACAGGGTAATCAGATTCTTATGACCCAGAGGAACTCCCCCTCTAGCCTTAGGTTTAAAGTTACAGCAAACAGAGGTAAAATCCTCTCAGCAAAAAGGAACATTTACAGGTTGAGAAAATAAACATAAGACTAACACGCCTTGCCTGTGCTACTTACAAGTTTGAAACATGAGAGACTGATTCAGAAAGATTTGGAGAGCCTGGATTGACGTCTGGTTCCTCTTAGTCCCAAGAGCGAACAACCCCCAAAACAAAGAGCACAAACAAAAGACTTCCCTCCACCAAGATTTGAAAGTATCTTGTCCCCTTATTGGTCCTCTGGTCAGGTTTCAGCCAGGTTTACTGAGCTTCTTAACCCTTTACAGGTAAAAGAGACATTAACCCTTAACTATCTGTTTATGACATATGTCTCTAACTCTGAGTTCCCTCTTTGAAGGCAGTCTGCTGCTGCTGCTTCAAAACCAGTTTCTGTCAGTGCTTCAGCTACCAGAGATACTCTGCCAGGAGCTAAGAGGTCATCAGGCTCTAAGAGACCTCGTGCTTCTCAGAAACTTACTGAACCTTCTCTTCAGATCGGTCAGTGGATCCTGTTCCTTATTCTCTTATTTTCTGCTCCTTATTCATCTAGATCCAAATCTAGAAATAGGTCACTTCCTTCTAAGGAGTCATCTAAGATACCACAGTCCTCAAGCAAAGTGCTCCATCAGGAATTTGAGCAAGAACTTCATACTGAGGAGGGAGATCTTGTGAAGGAGTATGGGGAGCAACCTATCCCTTTGACAGTTTCTTCTTCAAAACCAGATAAAGTTGTGGCACCATCTACTTCTTCCACAGTTAATGACTTTAAGGATTTTAGGTCCTTCTTAAAAGAATGGTGGATACTCTGGAGATATCTCTAGAAGTCATCCATGAAAGATCAGACAAGTTATTTAATATTCTGCATCTGGTCTCTCAGGGTCACTTGACCATTCCTATAAATTAGGGTATCCTTGAACCAGTCAAGGATTTGTGGCAAACTCCTGCATCCATTTCTGTTACATCAACAAGAGCAGGTTGGAGATAACAATTTTATCCCACAGAGTATGAGTACTTTTTTACCAGACACATCCCTGGATCTTTAGTTGTAGTGATGGATCATGAAAAATCTAAGCAGCAGGCTTTGGAGGGCCAGTTGGTGGTGAAAATCATATAACAGGCCTTTTTGGATGTTTCTGACACTGTGTCAGGATCAATGGCTACTGCAGTCACTGTGCACAGAACATCATGACTACAGTCATTAGGCATTCCAGAAGAAGACCAACCCACAATTGAGGACCTTCCTTTTGAGGGCTGTGTTTTTTAAATTCAAAGGCTTAAGAGATGCTTTATTCTTTTAAAAGACTCCAGGGCAACACTTTGGTTTCTAGGCCTACATACCACGTTCCAGAAGAGGAAGCAAAGTAGACCTCAGTCCTTCTTGAGTGAAGGGCCCCCATCATCCTTGTATTCATGCCAACAAAAGGCTCCTGAATTTTACAAGAAAGGACCATATTTCCAAAAGAAAAGTGGCCCTCCTTCATTTACTGTTACTGCATACTCATCATCGGGCAAAGGTTGCAGGTTTGATGCTGCAGTCAAGAGTCTTGGAGCAGTTTGTGAAGATCCGTACACCTTCTCCCCTGCGTTTGGCAGCCTCCTTCCTTTTTCTGCAGATTCATGGATTGCAATTACTACCAACCAGTATGTCTTAGAATATCCAGCACACTCCACACACCCTACCCAGTCCCTTTTCATGAACTCTTTGCATGGGAGCCTGTCTTGTATGGAGACAGACTCTTCTTCAGTGGGGTGTAATAAAGATGGTGCCTCCAGCATTCTGCAACCAGGTATTCAATTCCCACTACTTCCTCATTCTGAAGAAGAAAGGGGGTTGGCATCATATATTAGATCTCAAAGACATCTCAACAAATTAAGCCATCACTTCAAATTTGACTCTTTAGTCAATAATCCTCTCTCTAGATCCCATGAAGTCGTTCACAACATTTGATTTGCAGGATGCTTGCACATGTCAATCTATCCAGCCCACAAGAAATAGCTACATTTTATGGTCAGTGGCCTTCAGTACCAATTCAAAGTCCTACCATTTGGTCTCTCAAAAGCTCCAAAGGTGTTTAACAAATGACTCTCAGTGGTAGCAGTTCATCTGAAGAGACAAGGCCTTCAGTTGTCCACATATGTTGATGACTGATTGATTTTGGGGCACGCATCACAACAGGTCATCAGAGATGTTCACATGGTTCTCCAGATGTTTTCCTGACTTGGCTTCAAGATCAGTTGAGACAAATATACTCTCACCCTTATTAAATGTATAGGGGCATGACTGGACACCTTCCTTGAGAAGTTTTGTATAATGAGTGATCTTATTTCAAACCTGCCTTACATGACTCCACAAGTCAGCAAGACTGTGCCACTATCCTCAGGATGAGATGTGCGGTATAAGTTTTCCATTTATCTTACAGCAATTTATTTCCATCTTTTATGTGTCTGTATGTGTTTGATTAGAATTTGGTGCTTCATATATGCAGAGGGTGGTTAAGTGAACAAATGCTAAGGGCCAGTATAAATCAGGAGTAACTCTAGTGAAGTCAATGGAATTACAGTGGTTGTAAACCACTAAGAGGGGAGAATCAAGATTTTGACTCTTCTTACTGATCCTCGTTAAGTTAAATTAATCAATGGTGATTTATGGCTAGCTTTATTTTTTTTAAATTATTATTATTATTATTATTTTATTATTGGCAAATGATGCTTTTGCAAAAAGAGAACTCAAATGTTAAACATAAAATGTAGTGAGCAAAGATCAATAAGGCAAAGATAAAAATTCCCATACAGAAAAAAAAACCTGGTAAACTCTACCTGACTTAAAAATTATGGTAAAATGTTCAGATAGCAGCTAAAAAAACAGGACTGTCTCTAGTGAAAGATAGAATGAAAAAGATATTGTTTGATCCAATATCATATCAATTAATATGGTATTTTCACTGTTAATAGAAGTAATATGTTTCTTTTCAGAAACTATCTGGAGCTAGTGGCCAACTCAATTGAAGACTGGGTGACAAAGGAAGAAACCAAATATCAGGAAGAAAAAATGGCTAAGGAACTGGAAACCCTTAAACTAGCTAAAGCCATGACAGAGAGACCTCCTGAAGATAAACCCTGTGCCTCCACTAGCAAAAAAACTGCATCTCCTAAGAAAACAAAAAGTTGGTATCTTTCCATATTTATCCTAGAAAACTGATTCCAAACCCTCAAAAGTTTGAGTTTTGTTGAACTCACCATTCTGCAAGGGAACAACATGCCACCAAACAACCTTAACTGTGCGTTAGCATAGAGTTTTGCCATTGAATTATAATACAATTAAATAATAATTGTGAAACACCAGTGTATCTGCCCTTCTAACCTTCTGACCAGAGAAACAAGGATTTTAAACAGGGAATCCATCCTGCCCTTTGCACTGAACCAGACTTATTTTATTTTATTTTATTTTGGCAACATATTTATTGTTCCCCTCTCATTTCTCAAAGGCAGTACATCAAGACTGGACAGTAAAGCAGAGGTCACACCAGAACTTCCAGAAAAAAATCCTTTTGTCAGAGAAGGCTCCCTCAAGGTGAGACAAGAAAAGCAAAAGTCCAATAATCCTTCCTCAGTTGGTGGATTGAGATGTGTGAGGGGGTCCTGGCCCAGATGGCAGGAGGGATCAGGGTGGGTGAGAGGACCCTGGCCCAGCAGGCAGGTGGGGATTGGGTTGTGTGTGATGACAGGGGGATCAGAGTGTGTGAGGGGGCCCTCCCTGTCTGTGGGGATGGGATAGACTGCCCCACAAACACCTGCTCATGCTTCAAGCTGTGGATCCCGGTCTCTCCCAAATCCCCTGCTGGGGCTGGGCCCCTTCAGCCTTGATTCCTCCCCCTTTTCCCCACAAGGACAGGGGTATCGTCATCCCCCCCCCACACACACACACACACACACACATACACATACCTGCTAATGCTCCAAATGGCAGATCCCAATTTCAGCTCCTCACCAGGCAGTGCTGTGATGGCTTCCTTGAAACTGCCAGGGGCCACTGTGGGGGGCCAGGCTGGGGCTCCTAATCATCACATGTTGTAATCGCTGCCCCCCTCTCCCCCCTGGCCAGATGGAAAGCAGCAGCCAGGGCCAGGGCTGAGCATGGATCAAGATGAGCCCTAATCTAGTCTGACCTCCTGTATAACACAGGCCATAGAATTTTCCCCAAATAATTCATAGAGCACATCTTTTAGAAAAACATAAAATCTTGATTGAAAATCCACCATAACCCTTGGTAAGTTGTTCCAATGGTTAATTACGCTCACTGTTAAATATTGCCTTATTTCCAGTCTGAATCTGTCTAGCTTCAACTTTCAGCCATTGGACCATGGTATGCCTTTCTCTGCTAGGCTGAAGAGTTCATTGTTAAATATTTGTTTCCCACATAGATACCTATAGATGAGTATTTTTATTACATTATGAAAACGGCAACACTCTTCCAAGATCTCACTTTCGTAGCTTGTATCACTTTGAATAAGCTTGTTGTAAGACAAGGCTCCTATGTGTCATCAAGAAATATCAGATGTGAAACAGTATGAAGGTATCTAAGAAGCCAACTCAAAGAGTTCCTCCTACACAAGCATTCAGGTCTTGAGCAGTCCAGGCAAACAATGCACGTTACAACAAAGCTTAAACTTGTTCTTCATAATAATTTAAAAAACAACACTAGCAGCCTATTTAATTTTAAAAACAGCAAAAAATATCTACCTCCCTTTCCATTTCTTATAAGGAGTTTTGAAGTTTAAATCTCCTCAGTGTGATAGATAGACATATTTTGATCTGCTTAGTTCTTGGAAGTCCCCAAGGCTCCAGGCTGCTGGTCCCGTGTTGCCCGGGGTCCCTAGGGACAGCTCTGTCCGCCCTTAGGGAATTTTTTCCTGAGAACCCCTGATATTTCGCGAAACCCCAGGGGTTCACAAACCCCAGTTTGGGAACCACTTCTATAGATTGTAATCAAGTCACCCCTTAACCTTCTCTTTGTTAGACGCAAAGAGCTCAATATATTTAGTTTATCACTATAAAAATGTTTTCTAATCCTTTAATTATTCTTGTGGCTCTTCTCTGGTGGGTTTCTCTTCAGTTTATCAACGTCATTCTTGAATTGTGGGCACCAGAACTGGACACAGTATTCCAGCAGCAGTCACACCAGTGTCAAATACAAAGGCAAAATAACCTCTTTACTCTTATCTAAGATGCTCCTGTTTATGCATCTAAGGTTTGCATTAGCCCATTTGGCCACAGTATCACATTTGGAACTCATGTTCAGCTGATTATCCATCATGACCCCCAAATCTTTTTCAGAGTCACTATGTCTCAAGATATGGCCTACATTCTTTGTTATATATATTTACATTTAGCCAATTAAAATGTACATTGTTTGTTCACATTCAATTTACCAAGCAATTCATATTGGTCTGTATCAGTGACCTATACTCTTCATTATCTACCACTCCCCCAATTTTGTGTCATCTGCAAATTTTATCACTGATGATCTTATGTTTTCTTCCAGGTCATTAATTGCAATGTTAAATAGTGTAGGGCCAACGACCAATCCCTGCAGAACCCCACTTGAAACACACCTGTTTGGTGATGATTCCCCATTTACAGTTACATTTTGAGACCTATCATTTAGCCAGTTTTTAATCTATCTGATGTGTGCCATGTTAATTTTGTATATTTCTAGAGTTTTTTAAATCAAAATGTGGTACAATACCAATCAATTACCTTACAGAAGTCTAAATATATTACAGGAACACTTTTACCTTTATCAACCAAACTTGTAATTTCATCAAAACAAGACATCAAACTATGTTAATTTGCATTAACTATATTACTCTCCTTTAATTCTTTATTAATCGAGTCCTGTATCAGCCACTCAATTATCTTCTTTGGGATCGATGTCTATTATTTTTATCTAGTAATGAACCAATAAAATTTTTAGGATTCTTTTTTTTCCTAAAGTACTTAACAAACTCATTTTTATAGTCCTTAATTCTACATGCCATGGATTTCCTATGTCCTTTTGCTTCCCCTCTCAATTTTTCTACAATTCCTAGCTTCTGATTTATATTCATTACTATCAGCTTCCCTTGTCTTCCATTTGTTATATGTTAATTTTTATTTATTTTTATTTATTTGTTTATTTATTTTTACAGCTTTCTTAATTTCGCTTCTAGACCAGGTTGGTTTTTTTAACCAGTACAGACATCTTCTTCAGTTATGAGATTGTGGCTTTTTGGGCACCTAGTAAAGTGTTCTTAAACAATTCCCAATTACTATTCACATTTTTTCTAATTATAATCTTCCTCCTAGATGTTTTGGCTCATAATTGTTTTCAGCTTTGTGAAACTGGCCCTTTTAAAGCACTGAGTATATACATTATTGGTCTGGACTTTATTCTGTTTGCACATTATAAATCTAATCAAGTCATGAAAACTTGTACCTCAGTTACCATTAATTTTTAGTTCTGTGATCAGTTCCTCTTTATCTATTAGGACAAGGTCTAATATAGAATTCTCCCTTGTTGAATTCAACACTTTTTGAGTTAGGAAATTGTCATCTATACTATTTAGAAATTCCTTGGATGTCTTCCAAGGATGAAACCTCCAGCACATTGTCACCAGATTGAATTCCCCATGATCACGCAGCATTTTTTTCCTACACATTATAGATAGGTGCGTAAGGAGCCGACTATTCTGTTCCCTAGTGTGATTTAGTGGTCTATGGCAGACACCAACTAATACCCCATTTTGTGTTTTATATGTTAGCATGTTGATGCAGAAGCATTCAAGATCATTTTCTTCCGCGTGATCCGTGACTCTGACTCTATTGTCAAAACAGTGCCACTTCCCATTCCCTTTTGCATGCTTGCTCCTTCTTAAGTAGGTTATTATCATTGATTTTAACGTTCCAGTCATGGGAGACATCCCAACAGGTTTCATTAATACCAACTAGGTCAAATTTATGCTCATAAATGAGGCATTCCAATTCCTCTTATTTTTTACCCCTACCATTTGTGTATAGGCAACTGAAGAATTTCTTCTCTACATTTCTTTGGGTTCCTTGACTAATTTTGTTCCCAACATCCCAATTTTGTGCTAGCTTAACACGTATATCTTCCCTTTTTACCCTGCCCTTTTGTTGTTAGTTTAATACTCTCCTGACTATTCTATCCAGCCTGCCCCTGAGGAGATTGATCCCTGTTCTACTGAGGTGAAGCCATCCAAAATATACAGGTCCCTCTTCCCACAGAAGGCTGACCAATGTTAAAAAACAAAACACTACACTATTCATCTAGCCAGCATTTCACTTCCAGAATCTTCTGCCTTCTGCCTTCCTTTTCTCATGAGACACAAAGGATCTCAGACAAGATCGTTTGGACATTCTTCTTCAGCATGCTTTTGAGTTCCCTGAAGTCATGTACAATCTGCAAGATGACCATCTATGCAGTGTCATATGAAGTACAAACATTAACTAGTTAACTCATTTTCTTGGTGCCCAATTTGAGCAACCTGATACATAATTTGCAGAAGTTATGAGCACTCACAACTATAGCTGAATTTGAAAGTTGTGCTTTGAACATACGAAGTACTATAAAAACACAAAATATTCTGAAGAATCCCATTGACTTTCAAGTTACTAAGTGTTTTTCAAAATTTTACTCTATCAGAATTCATAGCCATTTCAGGAGGCTGAATTAAAGTTGCAAATGGAGAGGTTTTTTATAGGACAGTAAGCATCTTTTGATAAAAACAAGACCATAATTACCTGAATTCTTAACTTTTTTGTAATAGGCTTGGAAGGAAGAGCATGATCGACTACTAGAGGAAGAACGACTAAGGGAAGAAAAGAAAGCCGAGAAGAAAGAAAAGTCAGGTGGTAAAAAGAAAGGACAGAGCAAGGAGATACCAGTGCCTGATGACAGCAAGGGATCCAAGACAAAATCTTCCAAGGAGAAGTCTAAAGATGAGACAGCAAAAATCTCTGAACTTGAGGAGCATAGTACCCCAGCACCACCCTCTGAGAAAGTTTATGAGGTAAGAAGTCACATTACAGCATCATATTAGAAAAGGGTTAGGTGTTTAAACTGTCAAGACTCCATTAGAGCTATCGTCCAAGTGTGAAACTGGAATCAGGGACAAGTTAACCCTAATTGTGTCTTGTTTAACTCCATCATTTAAGCAGCTGACCCTTTTCTGACAGAGTTCTTTGTACTGTTTAGGCATCTCATCTTTTTACAACTGAACTGTTCTTTTTTCTTGCATTTCTTGGATTTTTTTCTACATGTGAAATGAACATGAGTATTGGAAGGATTCCCCCTTCAAAGATCTAGGCCTTGATGTGACAGACTGATAAGAAGGGATTCCCAGAGAGCCCATTGCAGCTCCCTGATTCAGGGCTGCCTGGACCTCACACAAGTTTGGGCTGTAGCCCTAACTTACAGCACTTACTCCACAGTGCAGGATAGGGCATAGAGGAGTTTCACTATGTCTCTTCCTACTGGTCTCAATGCTGACCTGTCCTCAGAACTTCTTACACGTCCTCCTGCTGCATACACGGGCAGAGAGTTCTCTTGCAAATAGGCAATTCTCCACCAGTTAACTCCAGGCAGTTTAAAGCCCTCGTGTACTGCTTCTGCCTTCAGAATTTGACCCCCTCGATTCTTGGAGGGTGACAATTCTATTTATGTCACCACATGAGTAATGAAACTGCAGAGCCACAAAACAGTACTTCAGAAAAATATAATATCTCAGTCTGAATTTGCTTGAGACCACTATTCTAATTCTTTGCAATTTATGGCTGAGCATCTGAATGGAATGGCTTAACACTCTGAGAGTATGTCTATACAGTACACCCTGACTCAGATTTAAGCCCAAGCAGCGCTTCCATCCACACAGAAATCAGTCTGATTTGGGCCAGGAATCCCTCTGGACTCAGGCCCATGGTCTCTGCAAGGGTTGTGGGTCAGAGCCCCTGTGCCGTGGGTCAAAGCCCAGGCATTTTGCAGTTTGGACACAGTTCAATTCAGGTCACCAGACTCAGGTCTGGAGAGTCCTCCAACTGTAGCCCACAATCTTCAAGGGCTGTGTTTCCCAACTCTTCCATCCCAAAACTTCTCACTCACTTCCAAGGAGCTCAAAGCAAACTCCTGGTTCAAATGCAGCTGCTCAGCATTTAACCCTTCACTTCCATGTGGAATGCTTAGCTGGAAATATAGTTAACCCGCATATGAATTAACTATGACCAGCACTAAGAAGAAGTCATGCACTGTGTGCTTCTAGCTGTCCAGAGGAACACAGATGGATTCTGGTTAACCTCTGATCCAAGGTGAGCAAGACATTCAACTTCAGCAAGAACACAAGAGATGTCTAGAAAGCTACATCCAAGCAACTGACAGTGTTGGGTCTCGACCACACAGCTAAATAATGCAGAAAGCAATTCAAGCAGCTGAAGACAGACTACCTCAAAGTCAAAGATTCTAACAGCACGTCTGGGAACTCACGGTCTTCCTGCCTCTTTTACACTGAGGCCATTGTGGTGCAAGACAATCTGCTGAGCAGTGATGGCACCCTCATAACCCCCCAGTCACAGGCATCACCAGTGGAAAGCCAGCCACCAGGTGAAGGGCAAGAAGTTATCCTGGTGTTGAGGCTGATAACCAAAGAGTTCATACTGCTGGAGCAGCTACAGCACATCCTGAGTCTGTACTTGGAGGAACTGTTTGGGGACAGCCCTGGGTAGCAACCTGCTGCAGAACTGGCATCAGAGCAAGTGCAGAGCCTGGTAAGTTTCTGCCCCATGTTTGTTGTTACTAATGTATGGATGGGAGGGATTTCTGGCTTATGGCCCTATTAAGTTATTAATGCAAGCCAAGATTTTGGTGTGCTTCCATTTAAGGTGGAACCCACATTATTTCTGCAGTGTTTGCCCCTCTTTCCCCCAACACCACATGGAATTCAAAATGCACACTACAAAATGAGAAAAAATGTTAAACAAGCAGTTATCATGAAAGTTTTACTAGTTGCTCAATGATAGTTATAAGTATTGGTTGGGAGCTCCACAATTAACAGCCTCACATACCTCTCTGGCCTAATACAATGCACCTTATAAATCAGCTACAGCCGCACTATCCCAAACTGCCTGTAAACTGAGTCCCAGAAAGCCTGGCTGTTATAGCTGGCTTAAATATAGGAGCCCAAATTACAGCAAAAGGTGTCTGGCAGGCTGTGTTACAGGAGTCCCCATGGCTGGCATTCAGTCAGGCATGTGCATGGATGCATGGTGCTTGTAAGGAGGCTGTACTGTGTCTCCATGCTAATTCAGCATCTTGTTGATTTTACCACAAATTTTCACCGATTGATGGCTGGTGATGAAAGCAAACATCTCACAAAGGTGGAGCTCCAGATGGTTGGTAATGTTCTGGAGCAGGGCATACTTATTAGGGCCATCTCTATAACTTATGAGCCCCCTCCATTCCAAAATGTGCTGGTCAGTCACTAGAGGCCCAAGTATCTCCTTAGCATAGACAGGTGGCTGTCTTCCGCTGGCCTGGGACAGAAGTTCATGCTTCCACTCAGGGACCTCCCAAATATCAATATTCTCCAGAACTTACCGTGCCTGAAAGGATTGAAAAACCATAGCTAGTGATTAGACCCCTTATAAAGCCACACACACACTCGCACCACCAAAAAAATGAAGAGGCTATAGAAATAATTTCAGCTGAATTTTGTATGTGTATCTTACCATGATTTGCAATGGCTTTCTGGGCTGCTCCAAAAGACATCTGAACTGGCTAGTTTTTTTTCTGTGAATAAAATAAATCCCATTGATAAAAAGTATCATTTTTACCTTGAATTAAAGCAGCCAATAATGTGACATTCCATTTTTTTTCAAGGCCCTTCCACCACCGCAGGACAAACATGTGGCACCAAGAGCCTGGGGAAGTGAACCTACCTTCTGCAGGCAAGGAGAAAGAGAGTCTGAGATGAGTTGATGAAAAGCCAGATAAAATAAATCACCAGATAGATTTCCAGACGGACCAGACTGAGTATCAGAAGAATAAGGATGCAAGAAGGGTGGAAAGAAAGATGCTACACAGCGCGAGGAGAGATTAGTGGAGAGATTCATGGAGCATGATGCCAGACTGAGTGGGGAAGACAGGAGGAGCTGTTCAAGCAATTACTTGCACTTATGGCTACCAGACTGCAGGCTCCACTGCCACTTATAACTCCTGCACCAGCCACACATCGTGAATCCTTTCCATGGTATTGTGTGCTGCAGACTATGCAGCCTTGGAACAGTTCAGTGGTTGCCAGGACCATCTCACAGGAAATGAACAGTAGCACGTGGAACAGACATTATACCCTGTGCATTCATCCACTCCAGTCCAGTTGCAGCCCTCACACGTTAAATGCACCAGAAAGGCCAAGGAGAATGGAGGGACAGAGAATACCCAGAAATAGCTGTCCATGTCATTTGGTAACATGCACCTTTCAGTATTTTGGCAATGAGTTTGGTTCTTGCATGGTACATTTTGATTGCAACTGGTCTGCCTTTCTGGCTCTTATACTGGTATGTAAACAGATGTGTAAAATAAAGTTTTGAATTTTCACACAAGGCTACAGTAACAAGTTTTATTATATGTAATGTTAAAAGTGCACAAACTAATAAATGTCATCATGTGCTCATTCTCAATAAATTTAATAATAAACATTTTTCAAATATCATTTCATTCCTCCTCATGCATGGGACCATGCAAACCTATTATGCAGGTGAACAAAACATCTCTGATTTCCATGGCACATCTGGATCCATCACCAGTCATGACAGGTGCACTATATAGTGGTGTGTACCAATTTTGAAACGCATCAGTGTCTTGAGCCCACTGCTGGCTAAAAGATTCCCCCTGGTCCTTGCAGACATTATGCAGAACACAGCAGGCCCCAATAATGCGGACTTCATTGATGACACTGGCATCCAAATAGTTTTGAAGGCACCAGGACCGGCTCTAGGCACCAGCAAACCAAGCACGAGCTTGGGGCGGCACAATTCTAAGGGGGGCATTCCAGTGAGGTTTTTTGTTTTGATTTTTCCTTTTTGCCACGGCAGTGGTGCTCTCAGAGGTTGATGATTTATTATTTTTTTTGCTTGGGGTGGCAAAAAACCTAGAGCCAGTGCTGGAAGGGCACCCTCAACAAAATCTGCCAAATGCATATTCCACCACCATCCTACAGCTACTGAGTGTGTAGCTGAAACTTCTTTTGCCAGGTCCTCTAAAATCAGGATAAGGTTTCATAAGTCATGGCAACAGAGGGTAAGCAGCATCCCCTAGAATAACAGTAGGGACAGTGGCTCCATTTAAAGCAATGTCAGTCAGTGGGAATCAGGGGCGGCTCTAGTAATTTCACCACCCCAAGCAGGGCGGCACGCCGCGGGGGGCGCTCTGGCGGTCGCCGGTCCCGCGGCTCCAGTGGACCTCCTGCAGACGCACCTGAGGAGGGTCCGCTGGTCCCGCGGCTCCGGTAGACCTCCCGCAGGCACACCTGCGGCTGCTCCACCGGAGCCGCGGGACCAGCAGACTCTCCACAGTCATGCCTGTGGGAGGTCCGCTGGTCCCGCGTCTCCGGTGGACCTCCCGCAGGCATGACTGCGGAAGGTCCGATGGAGCCGACTGCCACTCTCTCAGCAAAATGCCGCCCCAAGCGCGCGCTTGGCGCGCTGGGGTCTGGAGCCGGCCTTGGTGGGAATAATGTTCCAGCTTCTCCATGAAGGTAAAGTCCTGATCTCTGGAACTCCCTGACATCATACACCCTGCCAGTGTCCATGAATCTGCCCTTGTGGTTGACCAGGAGGGCAGATTCATAATGCATAATAGTGGAATAGTACCCTTTGCAGTTAAGAATGCGTGCTCTTTGCAGAAGGCAAACTGTAGGCACATGAGTCCCATCAGTGGCCCCAGCGCAGTTTGAAAACCCATTCCCTCAAAGCCAGCAATTATTTCAGGAACATTTGTAATGCCCACCATCTTTGGGTACATCACATTCCTGATGGCCTCACAAACCTCTGCCACAACCCCCACAGTTTATTTGCCAACTTCAAACTGGTTAGCCATGGACCCTGTAGCAGTCTGGGGTAACCAGCTTCTAGATGGCTATAGTTACCCACTTCTGGGCTGGTATGGCATCCCTCACATGGGTGTCATGATGGTGGAAGGTCGGGGCAAGTGAACACAAACTCCAGGAACATCTGCTTCTTCATGCAAAAGTTGTGTAGCCACTGCTGGTCATCCCAGGTGCGCATGACAATGTGATCCCACCAGTCTGCTTTTGGCCCTGCTCTGGAAGCGCCAGGCTACATATGTGAAATGTGCAGCTAAGGCAACAGGGATGAACAGCTTCCACTGGGTCATGGCTGGCATGTCAATACATGCCTCAGAGGGGTGCCTTTTGCAGGTCAAAAACTGCCACTTAAATGTCCACCCGCATTTTGGAGATGCTCTGCCTCATTTCCAGAATAGGACTGACAAAGTGAGTAGGAGAAGTGTTGATGGCTCCATCTGCTGGGAGTGTGCAGACACAAAATGGTTTACCACCCAAACCCCAGTCAGCTCCCACGGGATGGACAGACAAATTCTCCCATAAGCAACTATGAACCAAGCCCTAGAGCAGCTACAGCTGGCAAGGGTGCTAGGAAAGCCTGGGATAGGATGACATAAGCCCAAAGAAGCTGAAGTTATGAGTTTGGTCTGCATAGTGCAACATGGACATGCCAGCACTTTCATGAGGCCTGCGTTTCCAATGCAGTGTGGGCGCTGAAGTGAGAGCTTGGAAACATTGAGTCCACAGGTGCAGGTCATACAGACCCAAGCTTACTGTGCTGTGTAGACATACCCTAAGGGTACATCTTCACTACCGGCCGTATCGGCGAGTAGCAATCGATTTCTCAGGGATCGATATATCGCGTCTCATCTAGACGTGATATATCGATCCCCGAACATGCTCCTGTCGACTCCGGAACTCCACCAACACGAACGGCGGTAGCAGAGTCAACAGGGGAGCCGCGGACGTCAATCCCGTGCCGTGAGGACAGTAGGTAACTCGATCTAGGATACTAGATAGGGCCAAATTCTGCTTTCCCTTGTAACCAGATACCCCCATTAATAATAATAATAGGGTTGTGTATTGGTGTAATATTCACATAGCTGAAGTTGCATATCTAAGGTCTGGTCTACACTACGGGGAGGGTCAAACTAAGGTACGCGACTTCAGCTATGCGAATAGCGTAGCTGAAGTCGAACTACCTTAGTTCGACTGACTTACCCGTCCAGACACGGCGGGGTCGAAATCCGCGGCTCCAAGGTCGACTCTGCCACCGCCGTTCGCGGTGGTGGAGTTCCGGAGTCGACCGGAGCGCGTGGGGAGTTCGAACTATCGCGTCTTGATTAGACGCGATAGTTCGAACTCCGAGAAGTCGAACTCACCGCGTCGACCCGCGCGGTAAGTATGGACCTACCCTTAGATCGATTCCCCCCCCCCAGTGTAGACCAGCCCTAAGTATCAGATGTTAAAGGTCTAGAGCTCCTGCAGGCATAGACTTAAATCCCTTTAAGTCAATTTAGGCCTTCCGCTCAAGCCGCATGCCATTTAGTATTCATGTATATTTTGGGTAAGACCTTGAAAACCAAAGTTCTGTCTGCTTCATCTGCATCTTAAAGATCCCATGGCTCTTTCCATCTAAGTAACAGTTTTTCTCAAAGTGATTGGCCAGAATTTCTCCTTCCTCCCTGTTACATGGTGAGCAAACAACCTATTTACCACTCTCTAACCCCAGGGATGGTTGCACATCAGTGAAACAGTGATGTTATATGTTCATATAGGGCCAAATTCTGCTTTCCCTTGTAACCAGAAACCCCCATTAATAATAATAATAGGGTTGTGTATTGGTGTAATAGAGAATAATTTGCCCCATAGTTTGTTAAAGTGGTATCAGTATAAATAAGCTACTATTGCCTATGCCAATATCTAACAATACTACATGTTAATCACTGTATAATAACATTGAATTGCTGAACAACAACAGAAACAACAGAAGAGAACAATCTTGCTTGTCTTCCATCTGCCTCCTTCATGCCTTCTGCCTTTCCAATCCACGCATAGTCTGACATTTCTTTTTCCAGTTTCTTGGCTACAATGTGGGGGAGGATCTCATTCAAGTCTCAGGGACCAGTCAATATCTTTTCCCCACTGATGGAGGACAGATCCAAGCAGAAAAGATAAAATTTGAAAAGGGTGAGTCTTCCTTTCTTTATATTTCATTCCATTTTATTGTTGATTATGGGGTGCATGTGCGATTGAAAACAATATTCGTGAAACAGGACACTGTTTAAAGGCTATTACTTGAGAACTTTTTATAATTATGCTTGTAGAAGTGATTAGATCACTGCTCTTCAGTATCAGAATACTAAGACTACTTTCAGTTATAATAAAGTTCTTTTCACATCTCTATTAAATTAGATTTCTTAGACAACTTGGAGAATAGCTTCTAAGTACGCTGTATTTCTGTATTATCATAACGTTGATATTTTGTTGTTATATTTTAACAATTGGTGGATAACCAGAGAATCTGAAAATTAGAACTGGAGACCAACTAGGTCCTATTTAGTCCATCCTTTAGCAACCAGTGCATGGTCGTTCCCTACGTTATATGCTCCAGTGATTTGTGCAATCTGGATTTAAATGTCCCAAGAGATTTTTCTGATATTCACTCTAAATTTTCCTATTCTTAATTTTGTCCTATTACTCCTACTAAGCAGTTTGGCACACCTTAACTAATTTCTCTGTTTGACTTGTTGGCATCACCAATCTGTAACTGCAGTCACACAAGCAAGCCATCTACAAATGGTTGTATTTCGTTGTTTTCAGGGACAACTTTGGTAAAAATGAAGGTGGTAAAGGATCGCCACAGTTTCTTCATTCATATCACAGACCCCAAGAAAAACTTGATAGAAAGTGAAGGACAAGAAATGAGCAACTCTTTGGAAGGGCAGCAGAGTGAGACAGGTCAGTGGGTCACCATCACTGCTATAAAGAGTAATTATCTAAAATAGTCCAGTAATTAGATGCAAGGCATGACAAGTAGCAAGTAATGAAAGAATTATTCCAATTCTTATTTATAATACCAGGTAAATAAAGTTAGTTTAGCTGAAAACAGATAAATGTACTCTACTGAAGAATGGGAGGATGAACTCACTTTACTGGACATTATTTGTGAAGACTGGAAGAAAATCAAAGCCTGAGTGAATAAGTATAGTGAATGTGCTATGTTGTAGCTATTATTATTCTGACTAGTGCTTTGCTTGAAACATCATTGGGCTAATGTATGCTACACTACATCCCATTTGGAGCCCAAAGAAGCTGTAGAGGTGCTCTTCAGTGATCCTCACTGGTGTAACAATCTTTAGGTGACCATTAAAAGCTTGCCTAAAGTAGAGCAGCCCTAAGTTTTCTTACAGGCTGAAGTGCTCCTGGCAGCTCTGGGATTCAGAGGAACACAAAGGTGGCATGCAGCAATCTTCCCTCACCCCTTCCGGTGTTCAGATCAGAGCTCTGGCACACTTGAGGATCTGGGCATGACTAATCACAGGGCCAGTTTGCTGGCTTGATCACCACCTACTTTGTTGTGCACAGAGGCAGGGGAGATGTTGGAAATAATTGTAACTAGGGCTGTCAAGCGATTAACAAAAATAATTATGATTAATTGCACAATTAAAAAAGTAATTGCTATTAATCGTGCAATTAATCAAACTATTAAACAATAATAGAATACAATTTATTTAAATATTTTTGGATGTTTTCTATATTTTCAAATATATTGATTTCAATTATAACACAGAATACAAAGTTTACAGTGCTCACTTTCTATTTATTTTTATTACAAATATTTGCACTGTAAAAATCAAAAGAAATAGTATTATTCAATTCACCTAATACAATTACTGTAGTGCAATCTCTTTATCATGAAAGTTGAACTTCCAAATGTAGAATTATGTACAAAAAAAACTGCATTCAAAAATAAAACAATGTAAAACTTTGGAGCCTACAAGTCCACTCAGTCCTATTTCGTATTTGGCCAATCGTTCAGACAAACAAGTTTGTTTACATTTGCAAGAGATAATGCTGCCTGCTTCTTGGTCACAAGGTCACCTGAAAGTGAAAACAGGTGTTCTCGTAGCTCTGTTGTAGCTGGCGTTGCAAGATATTTACATGCCAGATGCGCTAAAGATTCATATGTCCCTTCATGCTTCAACCACCATTCCAGAGGATGTGTCCATCCGGATGATGGGTTCTGCTCGATAACAATACAAAGTAGTGCGGACCGACACATGTTCATTTTCATCATCTGAGTCAGATGCCAGAAGAAGGTTGATTTTCTTTTTTTTTGTGGTTTGGGTTCTGTAGTTTCCGCATTGGAGTGTTGCTCTTTTAAGACTTCTGAAAGCGTGCTCCACACCTCATCCCTCTCAGATTTTGGAAGGCACTTCTGATTCTTAAACCTTGGGTCAAGTGCTGTAGCTATTTTTTAGACATCTCACATTGGTATCTTCTTTGCGTTTTGTCAAATCTGCTGTGAAAGTGTTCTTAAAATGACCAACATGTGCTGGGTCATCATCTGAGACTGCTATAACATGAAATATGTGGCAGAATGCGGGTAAAACAGAGCAGGGAACATACAGTTCTCCCCCAAGGAGTTCAGTGACAAATTTAATTAACACATTATTTTTTTAATGAGTGTCATCAGCATGGAAGCATGTCCTCTGGAATGGTGGCTGAAGCATGAAGGGGCATACGAATTTTAGCATATCTTGCATGTAAATACCTTGCAATGCCGGCTACAAAAGTGCCATGCAAATGCCTGTTCTCACTTTCTGGTGACACTGTACATAAGAAGAGGCCAGCATTACCTCCTGTAAATGTAAACAAACTTGTTTATCTTAGCGATTGGCTGAACAAGAAATAGGACTGAGTAGACTTGTAGGCGCTGAAGTTTTACATTATTTTGTTTTTGAGTGCAGTTATGTAACACAAAAAATCTACATTTGTAAGTTGCACTTTCATGATAAAGAGATTGCTCTACATCAGTGGCTCTCAAAGCCAGTCTGCAGCTTGTTCAGGGAAAGCCCCTGGTGGGCCGGGCCAGTTTGTTTACCTGCCACATCTGCAGGTTCGGCCGATTGCAGATCCCACTGGCCAGGCCAATGGGGGCTGCAGGAAGCAGTGCGGGCCGAGGGATGTGCTGGCCACCCTTCCCGCAGCCCCCATTGGCCTGGAGCGGCGAACCGCGGTGAGTGGGAGCCGCGCTCAGCCGAACCTGCAGACGCAGCAGGTAAACAAACTGTCCCGGCCCACCAGGGGCTTTCCCTGAACAAGTGGCGGACCAGCTTTGAGAACCATTGCTCTACAGTACTTGTATAAGGTGAATTGAAAAATACTATTTCTTTTGTTTATCATTTTCACAGTGCAAATATTTGTAATAAAAAATAATAATATAAAGAGAGCAGTGTACACTTGGTATTCTGTGTTGTAATTCAAATCAATATATTTGAAAATGTAGAAAAACATCCAAAAATATTTAATAAATTTCAATTGCTATTTTGTTGTTTAACAATGCAATTGAAACTCCAGTTAATCATGATTAATTTTTTTAATCGCAATTAATTTTTGAGGTAATTGCATGAGTTAACTGTGATTAATTGACAGTCCTAATTGTAACCCATACTATAGTTTCTGTTGCAGGGTGGAGGGGAAAGGAGGCACCCAGAGAGTGGGAAGGGGAACAGAGGTAGTGTCAACAGACAGAGAGGAGCTAAAGGATAGGGACACTGAGAGAGGGTTGAGGGGAAAATAAGTGCATCAGGCAGAGGGGAAGACACCAGGGGGAAGGAGAATGGGTTAGAGGAGGACATACCAGGGGAAGTCTCATGATCAGTGGGGCATGAGAAGTTTTCTATTTCTCCTTTGATCTGTGTTGCTCACATAGTTGTGCAAATGAAACCATACAGAAGCCTACAACTCTGCAATAGTATCTAAATGTAGCACCTTCCTCGGGCACTTGTAATCCCCAATAGAGATCCCCTTATTCCACTCTTGTTGGGAGCTCAGTGACCCAGTTTAGGACCAAAGAGCCCTGAGATTTTTGGCAGTCAGTGCCTCCACCTAGTGGCCACGTGCATGAACTAATAGACAACTGCTCCCCTCTGCTGGAGCCTTTCACTGCTGTATGTAGCTACACACTTCAGTGTGGATGCAGCCTGCTTTTCACTGTGCTGTGTGGCTTCGTGTACCCTATATGCTGCCACAAGTGTAGACGATGCCTGTGTGTGTGAGTTACATAAATTTTAACTCACATCTAAGTAACCAAGGAACTGTCCCACACAATGCTATTACTTTATAGATTTGATTGATCCAATGATTATTATAATTATAGGTACACCATAACATGAACATAACCCATAAAAAACCCTAACCACTAGAAAGCATGGGAAAGATCATTTAAGGTATTTTGAATAAGTATTCTTTTAACCTTTCAGTTCATGCATTTGGTTAATGACAATATCAATATGTAAACATTCACTTTGTATATTTATTACACATACAAAAATACATTAAAAGAACATTACTGAGAACATTATTAAACACTGAAAAATTAGGAGATGCTAGAATTAAGGTTGCTGCATCCTCATTCGGTGCACAAAGATGAACAGTGTTAATTAATGAGCAGCTGTTCAGTATTTTGTTTTCTACTTATTTTCCAGTGCGTGGCCCCAGGCCTTATTTACTATTCAAACCCTGCTCTGAAAACAGAATTACTAATTTCCTAATGGCATTTGCTATTACACTTATTGTTATAGTATCAGTATTTCACAAACATTAATGAATTTATGTTCACAGTGCTCCTGTTAGATGGGGGTGGGTGGGTATTATCCTCATTTTACAGATGAGGAACTGTGGCACAGAGAGATCAAGCTCAGAAATACCCACTAATCTGGGGTACTCAATTAGAGACACCTAGGTCCTGATTTTTCAGAGTACTTAGCATTATATAGCACTTTATATTTTCAAAGCACAGCTCCCATTGACTTCAGGTGTAGCTGGGAGTTGTCAGATTGAAAGGCAAGACAATTTGTGAATTTGCCATGCATGGTGCCAGTTAGATTTTAAAGCGGAACTCTAACAAACTAGGGTTACCAATATATAATGGAATCAAATGGGATAATCCTTTTTCACTGAGTCCAGGGAGCGTTGGCTTACTAGTTGAACGTTGGGTTCTTGGAAGGTCAGATTTTAACTTGAACAGTATTTCTCAGATCAGGACACTTAGTTATTCTTTACCAACCAACACTGTATTAATTCATCCAGAACAAACAGTCCTCTACACAAATGTAGACTAAACCAGTTGTGTGTATTATACACACAATACATTCTCACAAATGATTATTACAGACTAAAGTTGAGGTTCAGCAGTTATGTCCAAGAACAAGGCAAATTACCAAGATTTCTTATTACATTTACTTATGATAATCAATTCTCAGTTCTTTAGTACTAACATTTATCATACTTTCAAGGATGTACTTATCTTTAAGACACTTTGAAGAGTGGGATTAGTAAATTTGAATGGATTGGTCCAAAAGGGACAGGTTTAGAATATTAAAAGCTATTGCTTAAAGTAATTGTTTTCAATCTCTCTTAGGCCATTTTGTTTGGACTTATAAAGGAGTTAGAATCTAAAATATGGTTACTTGAGGTCTCACTAGAGTATAGACTCAGCAAGATAAGTACGATTCTTTATGTCAAAGAACAGAAAGGGAAATACAATCCTTGAAATGAAATCTCACCACTTCTTGTTACCCTCTTAACCCTGGGATGGGGGAGAGTTCTTTCCATGCATCTGGGACGGGCTTTGGCCGGTTGTACTTAGGATTCTGCACTTTCTTGTGCTGGGTTCAGTCAGTTCTCCTCATCACATGGTGTCTTCATTTTATATACCCTAGTTTCACAGCTCGTAGGAGGGAGCCAACCACATATTCCTATTGGACCCATGCCAAGTGAGTGCTTAGTTTTAGCTCTTTCCATTTCTTTGCTGCTTCCATTGGTATCCAGTAGATGGCATTTGTGTATAACAAATTTCTTTAATCCTTTTCTTATGAGCAGCTTTTAAAATTTGGTTCATTTCAAAGATTGAATATCATTATTAGCTCCTACTATCAACTGGGATTTCCCCTTTTATCTCTTAATATCCCAAAGTTATACCCTGGTTTATATCTTTTAACATTTATTCTTCCTTGTGCTAGACAATTCCTATTACTTCTAGAGTGCAACAATTATTTACAATGAAAGCAAACAAAATCAATATAATCTTCTAAATTTGGAGGACATATTCTATATATTCTTTAATTATATATAAGCATTTCACAGTATTTAGAATTTACAACAGAACAAGAGATGTTTTCCACATACAGAAGTATGTAGAGCTGACTCACAAGGCAAACAAAATTGCAGTTTTTAATCTGGGATGAAAGACAGTTTATCTCTGGTGCATTTGATTTACAAAGAAAAAAATGTATCTATATGTGGTGCGGTATAGTCAACAGCTGCCCCAGTTTTCAAGTCCTTGCTCCAGAGCATGGGAACATAAGAGCTTCTCAATGAAAAGGTCACCAGAATTTTTTAACATGGGCAAAAAAAGCTGCATTTTTCCCTAGCCTCACTCTCCAAACCAGCTGAACTGTTTTGGCTGAAATTTTCCAAAGAAATTCAGCCTGAGTCAGACACTCAGAATGGAAAATTTCATTCCAAACAGTTAAAGTTTGACAGAATTATAAGCAACTAAAAACAGGGTCTTTTAAAGGGAAGCATTGGACAACTTTAATTATAGGTGGCGCTGCCAGCTCCTCCTAAAATAATCTCTGGTTTCGTTTTCCTTTTCTTTTCTGGTTGTAATACAAGGTGATGGTTTTTGACATAAAAGGCCCTAAATTGTTTGGTAACCATCAGTTACCTCTCCCCCATATTAACACAGCAATTAAGATCAGCTGATATGTTTGAGCTAGCTGGTTAATGGGTTGAACAGGAGGAGGTTGCTGGGAAGGTGGAGTTCTTGATTCTCTTTTTCTCCTCTCTTGGTTTGATAGAACTTGGGTCTGTTGATCTTCAGTGATTGCTTATCTGTTTTTCCAGGATTTTAAGGAGAGGATGATTGGAAGTGTGTAAATGGGGACAAATGCTCAGTCCTTCTCTTTTTGCATGGGTGGGGAATTTTTTAATCAGTTACTGTAGCTGTCTATAATTTTTGAAATAAAACTAGACAACATGCACCTATAAGCTAGGATAGGGGCTTTTTTAAAATCTAAATAATAGAAGATTATTAAGCAAAATAATTACCAGAAAAACCTGACTGTTCCTGTCTTTTTAAACTATCCCATTCTATGAGTGCCCTGGGATGATTCAATTAAGCAATGGTACTTACATTTAAAACACATTTTTAAAAATACTATTGAACAGATCACATAATTCATCTTAATAAGAGGTTATAGGTTATATATTTCAGCTTCATTTAAAAATGTATTGGATAATTTTATGACAAATAATAATTATACATCCTGGTGTATGATCACATTTCATGCTTCAGGGCTTCAGCTAGTTGCTTCGGGATCAGGGAAGAATTTTTATCATTAATATACAGTATTTTGCATCTAACTAGAAGTATTTTGATCTTGTTTTGTTTTGTCTTTCTTTAAACCATTAAGTATAAGCCATGCTTAGATAATGGAATAGATGAACCAGTAGTCTGATCCAGTAGTGCAGCTAAGGACAGCAAGTCCTTACTTTTTATTTATTCTGGCAAAAGACTCATTGAGGTCAGTGGAGCTGCTCCTTACTTATACTGATATATATAAGGGTAGAATTTGGCCCTAAACTGTTTGCAAAAGGATCCTGTATGATAGGATGTAGGTTAATGAAGGATTTGGAAAAGTTTTGTGAGGTTGATCCCTGAGGTGCTCTGCATGTTACACCATTCGTGAGGTAGCAAATCCATGCCTGCACATATAAAAATGATGTGGCTGTTAGCTAAGCTGCATGTGCAGAATAGGGGAAGGAACCGAGAATGTTTGACTCCAGTAACACAGAGACTGGTTGTCATTATTAGTAGGTGTTTTACACAGTCCAACCACTAGTAGGTAGTGGTGCACATAGTAGCCAATAGATTACAGTTCAGCAATTCATATATGTGGTTTTTTTCCTCTTTAAATCCACATTTTTCTTCTTCTTTTTTTTAGGAAAATTAATAAATCAAAAGAAAGCTGTGAGCAAGTTTGGATCTTTTTCAGCCACTTTGGAAAATGGAATCCAGCTATCCTTGAGCTACTATGGAGCTACAGGAAAAGCAGCAGGTAAAAGCAACAGACAGAAGAGGATATTTGAGAGCCCACAGTGGGAGCCCTTATTTCTTTCATACACCCCTTAGCTCAATAATCTGTTGCATCCAGCCCTAACTTTTTTAACTCAGTGGGTCATTTTCACCAGGATTTGAGCTGAGGTGACATTGTCAAATATATTTTATTATTCAAATTTCAAAATGAAAGGAGATCTCTGCACTTTTTTACTTATGTGAAAACAGGCCAGTGTAGTAAGAAAGTCCCAAGTATTTTTATTAACTAGCGTAGCAAAACCTTAAAATTAGTTTGAGCCAAAGAAAATGTGATTTGCCAAGGAATCTTCTTGGTTTTCCAAGAAATATTTTTGTTAATTTACATAGGTGATTATGGAAATTCTCATTTTGTGTCAGGCCATGTGTACACATCATGAGGAATTTCTGTCAGACTTTCAGTAAATATATTCACCAACTGGAAGCAATTGCTTCATAACCCATAAAGAAAACACCAAGAGCTAATAAAATCTTTTTGGTTCTGCTACATTTAAGAAGTCACTGAAAATGTCATACATCTGAAAGTGAAACCCTCCTCTGATTGGAAAATAATTTCAGCATTTTTCATCCCTTAAACTATGAAAACATTTAATCAGATGTTTCTCCATGTGGGTTTTGGTAAGCCATTTGTCTGACTGTACATTCAGTTTCAGTTCTTCCGAGACATTTTTCCCATGAATTGCTAAAAATGTACTTCTTATCTTGTGCTAAAATAGTATCCATACTGTAGTGGACTATGAAAACTCACATTACATCTTTAAAAAACAGAGAAGCATCTTATTAAATAATTAAATATTATTTTGTATACACGGTGGTAATTTTGATTGTGTTACAGCAGCCATTCCCAACCATAGGTCGGCATGCCATTTCTGGTGTTCAGCCTTCTGCGACAAATACTCTAAGTTCCCCACTCTACCTCAATGATAAGCCTCCCTGCTGAGTCTCAATAAGCCACTGTTGTCTGCCTTCCTTTCATCAGTGGAACTTGGGCTGACCAATATCCCAGTCTAACAATCACAAGAGCATCCCAAGCTCTATCCATATCAGGATAGAGTATGCACAGCAGAATATTGTAATGGGAGGTAGGGCACTGGAAAACACATTTGGTCATTAGCCTGGCTCATCTGATACTTTAGCCTAGTACACTGGTATGGTTGCTCCAAAGGTTGAGAACTACTATTTTCTTGCCTAATCATGTTCCCACTGAAGTTAGTAAGAGTTTTACCATTGACCTCAATAGCAGCAGGATCAGGTCCTTACATAGTGTGTGGTTAGGGATGCAGAAAAGACAAAGGTGAAGTTGAAGAGGCTGTTCTTTAACACATGACTCAGAACTATGAATTGTCTGGAAGTGAGGAGTCTTCCCAAACCCCCTTTTCTTCCCTTCAAACAACCCGCCACCCCCAACACCTCATCATCAGAAGCAAGTTCCCCATAGACCAGGACACACCAACTCAAAGTGGCACCAGATTCTGCCAGAACAACAGACCTACAGACATATCTCCACTGCTACAATGAGCAATATCCCCCACAACACACCTTTCAAGATCAATGGGTCCTACACATGCCTATCACAACATGTGTTATACCTCACCCAGTGCGCTAAATGCCCCCAAAACAACTATGTGAGTGAAACCAGACCCCCACCCTCTCTTACTTTCACTGTGGTCTGCATCCAAGCCCCCAGCATAGCGAATTCATTTCAGTTGAGGATGACCTCCTCAATCAGGACAGCTAAGCACAGTTCTGCTCCCTTTACTCATAAAATAAAGATAACATTTCACTACCCCTGCATTCAGTACTAAAGTGATTTGCAACCCAACACCAGCCAAAGTTGATCACTTTGGGCAACACAGTTCTGTCTGCTGGATACCTATTCAGAGTAGGTGTGCTCATGTAAATACAGTCTGTACCTGAAGTCTTTTCCCCTCCCCAGCTACTGTCAGGGGAGAGCTCATTCAGACCCTGCTTACACAGATATTGTGGCAAACGCTATCATCTTTGCTGCCAACAGCCAAGAGGACCAAGTGGAGATACCACATTCCCTTCTGTGAAATTGAACATTTCTACACACATCCTTTCCTGGGTTCCTTGGTTGTTTCAGCAGTAAATAAAAAGGAGCATCAAGGACAGCCTTTGAATCTTAAATTTCTATAAGATTCACTCTAGCTCAACCAGACATAATGGACTTGATGCAGAAATTATTAGGCCTGTGTTTTGCAGGAGATTAGACTAGAAAATCCTAATGGTCCATTTTTTCCTTAAAATATACAAATCTATGATCACATACTATTCTTTTGCCTTGCCTATTAGACAAATTGAACCCTATTCACTGAATGAGGCAGCTGTTCAGTATTTGCTCATCATATATGTAGCCCCATGTCTCATGTATTTCACACCTTTCAAAGCATGAACTGAATGAGTAAGAAGTCCTGTGAATCCCTGCTTTATTTACTACACACTATCTACCATCTGCACTGAAAAGGACCAGGATCCCCTTTGCCCTAGTTTTATTAACTACACTGCTCTGCACTGTCCAACCTGCACAATTAATAAGTCAGTGGTCCTGCATAAAATATAGTGTGTGGTGATGTAATTAAATACTGTATTATAATGCATATGCACAAGGGAGCAGAGTTAAGGTTGCACAACAAATATTAAAATTGTTAAATAGAAAATTCCACTCCATTTCGATTCCCATATATGTGCAGTGTGAGTAGAACATTAGCGGATTATTAGTTTATCATATAGCCAAAAGTGGTGTATGTGCAAAATAGGTTTTGGAACCACTATAACTCAGCCAAATCAAAAATGATTGTTGTGAAGCCACCTAAAGACACATCTGTGAGGGTTGTGTTTCTACAAGCTCCTATTATGCAGCTAGAGCAGTTTAAAAAAATAAATAAATAAAAGCCTAACCCTGGCCATTTTCTGAGGACTGGTTCTTTGTGTTGTTGTATTACAATGTAAATCAGACCTTTCCATAAAAAGTGTTGGTCAAGACATTGGGATTCAAGTGTTGCTTCATCTGAGATAAGTTATCCATAAAAAGACTAGCATGAAGATTACTTGAATTATCTGGGTGAGAAAAACTCCCCAAATACATGCTCCGTATATGTGGCTGTAGGGTTTACAACAGGAATAGATATTCAATTTTTTTTGTATTATGCTGTTGCAAAAAAGGCAAATGTCATTCTGGGATGTATTAAGAGGACACAGGAGTGTCATATATAGGACATGGGTGGTAATTGTTCCACTCTAGTTGATGCTTGTGAGGTCTCTGCTGGAGCACCGAAACCAGTTTTGTGCACCGCATTTTAAGAAAGATGTGGGCAAATTGAAGAGAGGAGGAGAGCAACAAAAATGATAAGAGGTTTAGAAAACCTGATCTATGAGGAAATGTTGAAAGACTTGAGCATGTTTAGTCTATAGAGAAGAAAGCTGAAGGGGACTTGATAACAGTCTTCAAATATATAAAAGGGTGTTATAAAGAGAAGTGTGATCAGTTGTTCTTCATATTTATTGAAGGTAGGACAAGAAGTAATGGGTTTAATCCGGAACAAAGATAATTTAGGATTGATATTAGGAAAAACTTTCTAACTATAAAGATAGTGAAGCATTGGAACAGGTTACCTAGGGAGGTTGTGGAATCCCCATCACTGGAGGTTTTTAAGACCAGGTTAGCCGAACACTTGTCAGGGAAGGTCTAGTTATGTTAATCCTACCTCAGCACAGGTGGATGGACTAGATGAACTCTTGAGGTCCCTTCCAGTCCTACATTTCTATGATTCTATTAAATCTATCAGGTGTTTTTAAGTAAAAAGGACAGACCATCAGAACAGATCCTTTGCCATGGCAGAATAAAAGCATTACAACTCCAAACTACTGGAGTTAATGGTCAGTCCATGGTGAAGTGTAACAACATCTATATTTTCCCGGATACTAGATTCAGAACATGTCCAGCTATATGAATATTTCTTGGGTGAAGGAAAGTGGAAAGATTGTCTTTCTCATACATGATAGACTCCGACCTAGAGATATCTCAGAAGCTATGGAACACACTAGTCTTAACCCTCTCTATGGCTAGAGTAGGCCATAGAAGGTGTTTGCATTTGTTGTCATGCACCCAGCCCCTGGACTGAGGTCTCTGGGGGTTTTGTCTTTTAAAAGGTAAAACTTGGTAACTGAAGTTTTGTCAAACAAAGCCTGATACGTGCATGTATGTGGCTTCAGTCTATTGCATAAAAATGTTGCTTTTTCTCTCCCCTCTCCCCCTCCGCAGATGATACAGACCCTAACTTAGCAACAATTCTGAATATCCCCTCCGTACATATTCCAACTGTTGCTCCCACTCCTGTTGCTGCTTCCACTTCTTCAGGAAAAAGCAACAAGTCACTGAAACAAAAATCAGCAAAATCTCTGCAGTCTGCCAAAGGAAGCCATGTCAAGTTAATCACTCCACCACCGGAAGAGTCTCCAAAGCAAGAAGAGAAAAAGGTGAGAGAATATTCCCCAATAAATACTAAATTTACCCCCTAGTGTAATCATAAGTCACAAATAGGTCTAAATTGGTAGAATGACTCAGCAGAAAAGACAGGTGCAGTCAGCAAGGTTATTTTTTTCAAATGTCAGTGTTTAAAACAAAGTGAAATCAATTAACTTGATCAGAAATGTTAGCTGAGCCTAGTCACGATCTGAGACCACAGGGAAAGATAACTGTTTGTAATGTCTGCTATGATCTCAGAGGCTTGGCCATTTATTGACAACATAATTAGAGTTGGTTAAAAACAAAGGAAAAATATAGTAAAGATTATTCTAAATTTTCTCAGAATTTCAAAATTCAAAAATCTTCTATCAGCTCTATAATTGGTTTAAAAATGGGGGGAAATGTTCACAATTTTTTTTCAAATGTCTACCTGTAACCATAAATTGGTTGACAGAGTGGGCATCTGTCAGTCTAGTATGCATTCTCCTTATGTGACAAAGTGAGGCCATACGGCTGCAAGAGGGTGTGGGAAGGCAGATATGTTAGCCCTAGAATGTTACAGGCCCTCTTTCCTATAAGCTGAGAAGGGGTTACCTCAGGTCAATTGGGAAGACCTGGATCCAGTTAAAGGCTGCCTGAGATCTTTTAAAACCTCTCCTCCAGTGAGAGAAAGGGAGGGAGAAAGAGACAAGCTGCTACCAGGCCAGTGACAGCAGGGAAGTAAGCTTCTCCAGGAAGGGAGACTGCACTCCTCTCTCCATAGGGGAAGCAGACAAGCCTGAGTGCCTGCTAGGGGAAGGACTGAGACCCCGGGGCAGACTACAGGGCGACACCCAGCCCCAGCGGGGAGGCAGGGAAAAGTATCACCCTTTGTTTTTGTGTTTATGGTACTATTTCCCTTTTGTTTGGTGGAGAATCACCTATAGGCCTACCCTGAGGCCTACCCAGGAAACACGGCCAAAGGAACACAGAAGTGGGGAGGACAAACGCTGCCCAGAGTGGGGTGGGGCCTCTCCCTCAATGTGAGAGGACCATGCACACTTGTGGTAACCAAGCTGAGATTTTCCCCAGATACCTTAGTCAAACACACACTGGTTTGGATTAAAACATAAAATAAGTTTAACTACAGAAAGATAGATTTTAAGTGATTATAAGTGATAGCAAACAGATCAAAGCAGATTACCTAGTAAATAAACAAAATGCAAACTGAGGTTAACATATTAGATAGGTAGGATATGAAGTAGCAAATTCTCACCCCGAATGATAAACAGGCTGGCATATACTTAAGGCACAAGCTTTTTTTCATACACAGGCTAGAAATCTCTTTAGCCTGGGACCATCACTTCCCCCAATTCAGTCTTTGTTCCTCAGGTGTTTCCAGGTGTGTCATACCTCAGAACGATCATGATGTCATTTCCCCCTTTTATATCTTCTTCCCACTTGCTGGAAAGCTCTTTTGCAGTGATCTGGGTCAAACAGTTCCCATTGTGTAGTGCTATCTCTAAGAGGTTTCTATTGTACACAGTTCCTAGAGTAATCCTTGTGCTTGTGTGCATTTCTTCAATGAGCCATTAATATAGTTTGGCCTTTTAACTGTTGTACCTGAAAGACTGCTTGTGGGTGTTTTCAATGTCACAACATGTTTCAGTAACACATACATAGCCAAACTTCATAACTTCACATATGATGATAGCACATACAATCCAATGCGATATTAATGTCTAGCAGATCAAGACTTTTAGAATGATAGTTCACAAGGCATACTTTGTGCAAAACATGTCCTAATTACATGACAGTGGTGAATAAGGGGGTGAAAGGGTGTCATAATGGCCTCAGGGTCATCTTCTGACAGAAGGAGCACATTCTTGGACTACAGAGCTATCTGTCCTGTCCCCTCCATGATCTACACACCATGATCATCTGTTGGTCTTGTTACTATAGCCACTCCACCAATCCCTTCAGCTGTTGGTGTTGCTGCTACTATATGGAGTGCTGCAGCTAGAATTGTTGATGGTACTCTACCATCCATTTCACCATGTTCTGCTTCATATTATTGTTTTACTCACAGTTTCTATGTGGGTCTGAAATCCGACAACCTCTGACACCTTGTGTAAACTGGTGGAATAAGCCATCAAAAGAAAAGAGTTATCCATAACTTTTCCTCAGTCAGTATTGTCGGGCTCAACGGGGAATGATCAATGGCTCGATGTCTAGTGGGGCAGCCAGTATCAAGCCGAGTGCCCCAGGGGTCAGTCCTGGGGCCGGTTTTGTTCAGCATCTTTATTAATGATCTGGATGATGGAGGGATAGGGTTCAGAGTGACCTAGACAAATTGGAGGATTGGGCCAAATTCAATCAGATGAGGTTCAACAAGGACAGGTGCAGAGTCCTGCACTTAGGATGGAAGAATCCCATGCACGGCTACAGGCTGGGGACCAACTGGCTAAGCAGCAGTTCTGCAGAAAAGGACCTGGGGATTACAGTGGATGAGAAGCTGGATATGAGTCAGCAGTATGCCCTTGTTGCCAAGAAGGCCAACAGCATATTGGGCTGCATTAGTAGGAGCATTGCCAGCAGAGAGAGGGAAGTGATTATTCCCCTCTATTCAGCACTGGTGAGGCCACATCTGGAGTACTGCGTCCAATTTTGGTCCCCCCCACTACAGAATGAATGTGGAAAATTGGACACAGTCCAGCGGAGGGCAACAAAAATGATCAGGTGGCTGGGGCACAAGGCTTACAAGGAGAAGCTCAGGGAACTGGGCTTGTTTAGTCTGCAGAAGAGAAGAGTAATGGGGATTTGATAGCAGCCTTCAACTACCTGAAGAGGGAAGAGGATGGAGCTCGGCTGTTCTCAGTGGCAGATGACAGAACAAGGAGCAATGCTCTCAAGTTGCAGTGGGGGAGGTCTAGGTTGGATATTAGGAAAAACTATTTCACTAGGAGGGTGATGAAGCACTGGAATGGGTTACCAAGAGAGGTGGTGGACTCTCCATCCTTAGAGATTTATGGCCCAGCTTGACAAAGCCCTGACTGGGATGTTGAAGTTGGTGTTGGTCGTGCTTTGAGCAGGGGGTTGGACTAGATGACCTCCTGAGGTCTCTTCCAACCCCAATCTTCTATCATTCTATGTATAACAATACATTTAAAATAATTTAATATAGATAAAAGAAACAAACTTTCTCCAACTTAAATTTCTGTGGGACTCACAGGTGCTGAATTTTTTTTCCTGGGGGGGTGCTCCAACCCCGCTCTACCCCGAGGCCCTGCTCCCACTCCACCTCTTTCCCTAAGGCCCTGCCTTTGGTCTGCCTCTTCCTGCCCCTGCTATGCCCCTGTGATGGGTTGGGTCACAGAGACCCCCTTGGGACTGCCACCTGATGTGCTGAGACTATCTCTGAGCCCATTTTCCCTGGCAGCTTGGGACTTCAGAAACCTGCCTTGTTGAGCCAGATACGCCAGTCTGCTCCAACACAGACCCAGGGTCTGAACCACGCACCTCAAAGCTGCAAACTTAACTGAAAAAAGTTTAAGAAGTGCTCCTGTCTCTAGCACCCAGACACCCAGCTCCCCCAATAGGATCCAAACCACAAATAAATCCGTTTCACTCCATATAAAGCGTATACAGGGTAAACTCATAAATTGTTCGCCCTCTATAACAATGATAGAGAGATATACACAGCTGTTTGCTCCCCCAGGTATTAATTACTTGCTCTGGGTTAATTAATAAGCAAAAAGTGATTTTATTAAATATAAAAAGGAGGATTTAATTGGTTCAAAGTAATAACAGACAGAACACAGTAAGTTACCAAGCAAAATAAAACAAAAACACGCAAGTTTAAGCCTAATACATGTAAGAAACTGAATACAGGTAAATGTCACCCTTAGAGATGTTCCAATAAGCTTCTTTCACAGACTAGACTCCTTTCTAGCCTGGGCCCAATCCTTTCCCCAGTACAGTCCTTGTTCCAGCTCAGGTGGTAGCTAGGGGATTTCTCACGACCGCAGCCCCTTTTGTTCTGTTCCACCCCCTTTTATAGCTTTAGCACGAAGCAGGAATCTTTTGTCTCTCTGGGTCCCCACCCCTCCTTCTAACTGGAAAAACACCAGGTTTAAGATGGATTCCAGTACCAGGTGACATGGTCACATGTCCTGTGAGACCCCCAAGCCTTCATTCTTCCTGGCCTGGCCTCCAAACAGAGCCATTTACTGTCAATTGTCCTAGTTGATGGGAGCCATCAAGATTCTAAACCACCATTAATGGCCCACACTTTGCATACCTACAATAGGACTTCAGAGTTATATTTTATATTCTTAGTTTCAGATACAAGAATGATACATTTATACAAATAGGATGACCACACTGAGTAGATTATAAGCTTTGTAATGATACCTTACAAAAGACCTTTTGCATATTCCAGTTACATTAAATTCACATCCATTAGCATATTTTCATAAAATCATATGGAGTGCAATGTCACACCCCCTCTCCCAATGCCCACCCCGCCCGCCACTCACTCCTCTCCACCTCCCCCAAGCACTTCCCGCCAGCCACTCTCGGCTCCGCTGGCCACCCTGGGAACTGCCAAACAGCTGATTGGCAGCCAGCCCCAGGGCCGCAGAACCACTGTAGCAGGTTGGTGCTGAGCATCCCCCTATTTTTTTTCCATGGCTGCTTGAGCCCTGGAGCCTGCACAGAGTCAGCACCTATGGTGGGACTGATTATGGATTAAATTATAACTCAACATTAATAAGGTAGGTAGAAGAATCAGACCTTTAGATACTAGCTCTACCAGAGCATATAACAAAACTAAACTTTATAAAATGCTTTTTGAAATGTGTAATAAAACTAATCTGTTCTGTTCTCTAGGTAGAAATAGAACCATCAACACCTCAAACACAAGCGGTGCCAGATGTCCCTGTTTTCCAGACTTTGAATGCCTCTTGCTCCAACGGGCTGGTATTAACTTTCCTTGGTCAAAATTCTATAGGTTAGTTTTGTGAATCACTATGGAGACAGGAGTATTCTGCATAAAGTTAAAATCACAAAAGATTTTTTTTTTTATGTAGAGATGGATTTAAACACAGTTACAGGAAAGTTCTGACATCTAATATTGAAAACAATTCCCTAAACATTGTTATAGAAAACAACTGTATGAATTTCTTTCTGTGTAGCTGAGCAAGGCTCAGGGCAGTTCATGACCCACTTTCTGTGCCTGGCCTATTAGGCTACTGCAGTGATTCAGCTTGCCACAATTTTTGGACATTTGCACAACTGTTCAACTGCACATGGTAGACTGCAGTGGTACTTGGGTTGTTAGTAATCATAAGATTGAGATTTGGAGCAGTTTCATCTTCATTATGACTTGTAGTGTATATAAATGGCTAGAAGATGGATATTGGTGGTTCATAGAGCCTCAGCACAAAGGCTTATCATTATGGGAGAGAGTTTGATACCTCTGAGCCTGAGCCTGGCTAAACTTTATGAGTCATCCCTGAGCGAGAGAGAGTATGACGAGTCACCAGAGGCAATTGCCTGCAGGTCTTGTGATAGGCCCCACACCATTCTACCAAGATTCAGCCAATCCACAGGCAGGGACCCACTGAAGTCATCCCAAGATAGGGTTATAGGCTTTTAAGGAAAGCAGTCTGTCCAGTCTGCTCAATGTCCCTATTTGGCCGGCGCATTCCCATTCCCAGTAGATTCAACAGACTGCCATTGCTCCTGCTCCTGCTCCAGTCTGCTCTTCACATTGCTGCTGCTCCAGTCAGCCCTTGTGCCTGCTCCAGCTGGCCCTTGCTTCTGTTCCTGCACTACCTGTGCCTGTTTCCACACTATCTAGCTCCTGCTCCAGCCTGCATCTGCTACTGCCTCAGCCGACCTGCCCAGCAACTCTAACAAAGCAGGAGAACCTAGATTACTGGTCACATAACCCTGAATTACCAGAATAATCATATTTTACCTTCAGGCCTCCATCCCACTCCCATGTCAAAATATTTGTCTGTTCAAGGTATGTGAGGTCAGATTAGTTTAGCATTATATACAGTGCAGAGGGTAGAGCGACTCAATATTAGATGTCAAAACAAACAATGTTCGGTACAGGAGTTTCAATTGGCAGTACTAATCTCCTATAGGTGTGCAGCCTGTCTATACAATTGTCCACCACACTCAGTATACAATGAGCTCTACTGTCTGTGTCTAAGACTGACCCAAAGAATTTATTTGCAGAGACTGTCTACTTTTATGTTTGTAAAGCATCAACCAATGTGATGGCACTCATTAAATAATAATTTTCACCAGTATTGATGCTAAGATACAACAATGATGGGCTCCTTAGAATTGCTTAGATGACAACAGCTACTCTGGTACTGTTAATTAATATAGACTTTAATTTCAGATTTGAAAGCTGAGTCTAAGGAAGCTGAAGCCAAGGCAGATGAAGCCAACAAAAGTGAAACCAAGGCAGATGAGGCCAAGGAAGATGAGGCCAAGGCAGAAAAAGCCAAGCAACCTACTCTGGAAATCCTAGTTAGGCAGAGTTATCCCCAAAGGGTGAAGCATTCCCATCTGTACAAAGCAGTGAAGAAACCAGTAGAACAGGAAGTGTCTAGAGTCATTACCAGCCAAGGAACTGTCGTAAAGTACATGATTGATGGATCCACCCAGGTATAGTAAAGAGTTTGATTAGAAATGGGTTTAGCTTGGTTTTCTAGACAGGCCAAGTAGTCGTGGCCTACAGTTTCTGCCTGTAGGCAGTCTGCACCATTGGGAAAAGATATGTTTTTACATAATTCCTGGAAAGACCACAGCCAGAAGAATAGTCCTTTCGGAATGACAACACAGAGTTGGCCAGCCTGTGTTGTTTGAGGCTAGATGTCTGTGATGGGGTGTGTAAATCCCACACTGACGCAGACAGGGCTTGGGAGGGTGTGTGCTAAGATAGCCCAGCCCCGCCAGCCCTGCCAATCATGCTTGGTAGGGTTGAGGGCTTTGAAGGGAGGAAGCTGCAGTATGCAAGGCAGGAAACCCTGAGAAGGGGGTGACTAGAGTGGCTCCTGAAATAGCAGGAGGAACCCTCATGCCAGAACTGCCCCCAGCTCTGCAAGGAGTCCAGCAAACCCCAGGGCAAGCCTGATAGGGAGCAACTGACTCAGCTAGCCAGCTATAAGGACTCCAACAAAACTGCCACTCAGGCACCCCTGAGGTAAGGCTTTTTTGCCTTTTTATTGACCCCTCAAGGGGCTTGGATTGTGTTGACCTGGACTTTTGCTTTTCTGTTACCCAGAAGGAAAGTGAGCAGGCCCACAAGGGTGGGGCCACTACCAGAACTAAGAGGCTGTGGCCTATACTAGGCCATCCCCAGTGGTGGAAACTGGGTAAGGTGAGGAGCCCAGCCCAGCTAGGGAGGTGCCCCAGAAAGACTCTTTTTACAATGTCATTTCAAGACTACTGCTTTTGATACTTCTGTAATAGTACAGTGCTTCTTTCCTGTCCAGATGCCATGTTGGATTGTCCAATGGCTTGAGGGCTAGCCTAGGTGGTGGGAACCTGGGTTGAATTCTCTAGTCCACCACAGACTTCCTGTGTGACCTTGGCAAGTCACTTAGTCTTCCTGTACCTCCATTTCCCATGTGTAAAATGAGGATAATAGTATTTCCCTTCCTCACAGGAGCATTGTGAGGATAATGCATTAAAGATGGTGAGGTGTTCAGATACTTCAGTAATGGGAGCCATATAAGTACCTAAGACAGTTCAATATATTCTGCCTATCTATAATCTCTTCTTTGAGTAGTTACAGAGGCATATTCCACTTGAGTATGTTGTCACCTAGCACACCAAGAGCCAGAGTTCTTTTTCCTGCAGCAGTATCTGTTAGAGCACTGCTCATGCCATACACCTCCTTGTGACCCTCTGTGATGTTCCCCTCTCGTGTTATCCGGACCGGTGATCTGCTAGGTCACTCCAGTCCTTGACTCTGGGAGCCAGCCTGCACTGCTGTGAGAACCCCCACCCCTGGGCTGTTCAGGCACAGTCTCTGATATGTAAGCTGCTCCTTGGACTATGCAACCGAATGACACTAGCCAATATCTCCAGTCCCAGACATAACCCTAGGAACCTCCGCCTTGCAATGTCCAGTTATGCCCGCTGGGTGCTGCAAGCTTATATGAGTTTGTCAATTTAACAAAGAAATTGATGTGTACCAGGTTTGTTATCCCAAGGGGAGTCTCTGACATGCTTCAAACCAAACGCACTGCTTCAGGTAGAATAAACAAACAGACTTATTAACTACAAAGATAGATTTCGGATGATTATAAGTCAAAACATAACCAGTCAGTTTTGGTCAAATGAACTAAAAGCAAAACACATTCTAAGCTGATCTTAACACTTTCAGTGCCCTTATAAACTTAGATTCTTCTCACCACAGGCTGACTGGTTGCTCTTCAGCCAGGTTCTCCCCTTTGATCAGCACTTCAGTCGCTTGGTGTGATGTCTGTAGATGTAGGTGGAACAGAGAGAGAGAGTATGGCAACCGTCTCTCCCTTTTATCATGTTCTCTTCCTTCTTGGTTTTGCCCCCACCCTTCAGAGTCAGGTGAACGTTACATCATTGCACTCCCAAACTGACCAAGGGAAGGGGGGTGACTCACTCGAGAGTCCAACAAATCCTTTTGTTGCTGCCTAGGCCAGTGTCCTTTGTTCCTGTGAGGCTGAGCTCGGTTTGTCCCATACATGCCCTGATGAGGTGTGAACTGCCCCTCTGCTCTTGGAGAGTTTTTCTTTGGGCTTATTTTAAGCCATGAGGATACATTTTCACCCTCATAACAACATACAAGAAATTATAACCTATAACATTACTATAACATTGCTGTAAAGACAATTACTATAACATCATTATAACAACCAGGCTCAGTGCATCATGAGACACCCAATATGACAAACTTTGCATTGGACACCACACAATCATTTTATAAAGATGAACATGGGGGTGTAGGAAGGGTGTTCCCACGAGGTACAGAACGCCACACCCTCCTGAGACTATATAAGGCTGGCAGCACCCCAGTCCTCCTCAGTTCCTTCTTACCATCTGCAACCTGCGTCTGACTTCCGCATGCAGGTTTTCTCCTCACAGTTTTTCTACTGCATCAGACCTTCGTACTGTATATAGTACCTGTAGTTTAGTGTAGTGTAGTTTGTTCTGCTCAGCACTGTAGGCTATGCAGTATTTCCTGGGCTTCAAAAATTGCCTGTCATGTGGGGTTTCTATCTCTCATAGTGACACTCACACACGGTGCTTATTGTGCCTTGGCGAAGGCCATACTAAAGAAAAGTGCAGTATTTGTCATTCTTTTAAGAAAAGAATGCAGATCACTATAGACGTTAGCCTGAAGCAACATCACAGGCAATGAGGCCTGTCTCCGCACCTGGACCTTTTTTAGATTGCTTGATCAACCATCCTTAGATGTCCTCTGCCTCTGCGCTAGTTCTGGACAGACCCCAGAACTCTGATCTCCCTTTGATAAAGGAAAGGGGTCATTCATCATCTCCACATATCCGTCATAAGAGGACTCATAAAACAGACTGGAGCCATCCAAGACTGAAGGATTCATCCTCCTCTTCATTGAGAACAGGGCCTCAGCCTCAGCAAAACTCAGGTACCCAGGATAGAGCCAGGGCATCAACCCATGTCTCCCCGGTACCAAGGTGGGAGGATCCCAGTGCTGTACTGTCAACTCTGGAACTATCTGTGAGACAGCCATTGAATTCAGTACCTATGGACATGACTGCTGCTCCATTGCTGTCGGTGCTGTTGACCCTACAAGTTTACATGGCAGCATCAGACTTACTTTGTCTGTCTGTACAGACATCCCCATTAACTCAGAATGTCAGGGCAGGGCCAGTGCCTCAGGCTAGTTCAAACCTTTTGTCCTCTTCTGCTTCAGGACAAAGATTGCCCTCATCTCCAGTACCAATGAAGAAGCAGGCACCATCCATGGTACCTATGCTGACTGGACGGGTACTGACTCACCCTCTGCCCTCAGCACTATCTACATCATCAAGTTTGGCATCAGCATTCTCAGTATTGGTGGGTTTCTCAGGGTGGGGATCAAATAGCTCCTTGGCACCAGTAGCACACCCATCCTCAGTACCAGTCCCTGCTGCAAAACCCTCTCAAGGTGCCTTTGCAGTGCCAACCATGGTTCTGCTTATGGTACTAACATTAACCTTGCCCCACTGGGTTATCCTGTGGCCCCATCACAATAGTACATCTGATGCCCACTGATTATTCAAACAGCACATCACAGATCACACTCCAGGTTGGAGTCCGTCAGCTCCTCTCTAATCCTGCCTTGACTAAAGAGATCAAGACACCCATGTGGAGTAAACATTGGTACCAAGAGCAGAGTCATTCTCGTAGTAAAGACAGCTCATCCTCCTGAGCCACCTCCTTTGGAGGACCCTTTGCCAGAGGAACAGCTCATGCCCCAAGAAACACCTGTGGCTCCAGTAATCCCGAACTCATCCTCTCTGGATGATGCAGTGGCCCTGAGTTCAGCTTCTCCTGTCCCAGATGATTTCATATCCTACCAAAAATTGCTCAGGAGAATGACTGCAGCTCTTATACTCAAGCTGAACTAGTACAGGAAAATAGTCACAAATTGGTGGACATCCTCTAGGCAACAAACCCAGAAAGGGTTACCTTCCTAATTAATGGCACATTAACTTTGTGGCACATTGTAGGGCAGTGGTTTTCAAACTTTTTTCCTGGGGACCCAGTTGGAAGAAAATTGTTGATGCCCATGACCCAACGGAGCTGGGGATGAAGGGTTTGGGGTACGGGAGGGGCTTAGGGCTGGGGCAGAGGGTTGGGGGGTGGAGGTGAGGCTGTGGGATGGGGCTGGTAATGAGGGGTTCAGGGTGTGGGAGGGGGCTCAGCTGGGGCAGGGGGTAGGGGTGCGGGAAGAGGGGCAGGGCTCTTGACTAGGGCTGGGGATGAGGATGAGGAGTTTGGGGTGCAGGAGGGGCTCCAGGTTTGGGGGGACTCAGGACTATGGCAGGGTGTTGGGGTGTGGAAGGGGGTCAGGGCTCTGGGATGGGGGTGCAGGCTCTGGGGTGGGTCTGGGGATGTGGAGTTTGGGGTCCAGGAAGGGGTTCCAGGTTTGGGGGGGCTCAGGGCTGGAGCAGGAAATTGAGGCGCAGGGATGGGGTGCAGACTTACCTCCCATGGCTCCCCATCAGCAGCACAGCTGGGGTGCACCGCGGACCGCAATGCGCCCTGGAAGCAGCCAGCAACAGGTCTGGCTCCTAAGTGGAGGCGCGCAATCCTCGCCCACAGGCACCGGCCTCCACCCTCCCAGTTCCGATTGGCCGGCAGTGTGGAGCCGGTGCTCGGGGCGGGGGAAGCGCGCAGAGCCCTGTGGCCTCCCTGCCTAGAAGCCAGACCTGCTGTTGGCCGCTTCCGGGGCACAGCTCAGTGTTGGAAAAGGTAGGCACTAACCTGCCTTAGCTGGGCAGCACCGCCGACTGGACTTTTAATATCCCGGTTGGCATTGCTAAGCAGAGCAAGGTGACCCAGCACCTTACATGCCACAACCCAGTAGTGGGTCGTGACCCACCGTTTGTAAAACACTGCTGTAGTGGTCCCTCAGGCTCAGACTCGGAGGGAGGCCACTCTGTGTCACAGCATCAGGCAACAAACAGTGGATTAACAGTCTATGGCTCTGGCCCTCTGGCATGCAGAGCAGTAAGCGGTCCCTAGCCCAAGAGTCTTGGGCGGGGCAATCACAGTCTGGGCTCTGGGCAGGGCATGGAGCAGCCTTTCACCTAAGCCTCCTGGCTAAGGCAGCCAACAGATAAACAATCTGGCCCTCTGGGCAGGGCAAGACAGAGCAGGGAGCAGGCTTTCACCTTAGCCTCCTGGCTAAGGCAGCCAGCAAACAAGTCTGTGGCTCTGGCCCTTTGGGAAAAATAGGCCGCTACACCAGGGGTGGGTTTGCCAGCAGGGGGTGGGGTACCTGGGCCCACCCTACTCCACTGGGTCCCAGCCCAGGGCCCTAACAGTAGCAAATGGTTCTGCCACTGGGTCAGCAGGGATCCTACTGAAACAGGGTGACCTGTGCTCCGGTAACAAAATCAGACTAAAGTCTTGTTTCCCTGAACCACTTCCTACAACAGTCTGGACAGGGTTTCTGTAGTCCAAGAGTCCGCTGTCTTTTTGCGGTACACTGCAGATGGCAGTCCCAGCAACTCCTCTCCAGCGTCAGTCTCGTCTGGGGGCAGGGCGCTGCACAGTGCCAATTCAGCTCCAGAGTTCTGCAGCAGGCTGGAGACATCTGCCTCCTCCCCTCCTGGCTCTGGCTTGACTGAGCTGCAGGTCCTGCCTTTTCTAATTCCTGTCATGCCCCTCTGCTTCCACAAACACACAACACATACTAATAATTAATAGGGGGGCCCTTGAGCTGCTTGAGACCCTAAGCAATTGCTTAGTCTGCTTATGCCTAGCGCCATCTCTGGTTTCTACTCAGCCAGTGCCATGGCTGCTAATGAGAGGTTGTGGCAAGGAACGTTTATGTCTACCCTGAAGGACAAAGAACCTAAAAGATAGGACTCATTAGAGAGACAGATTTATTCTACTGCATCACTCCAAATAAGAATTGCCAACCACCAAGCTCTAACTTCCTTTTTGTCAGCAAATGACATTTACCTGCTCCAGACAGATTCAATACCACGATCAACCTTGTGAATTAACTGCCAGGGCAACTGTGCATCACCATTAGAAGTTATCTAAGTCTGCTCGGTCACATGGCCTCCTGCACACAGCTTGCCAGACTACGCCTTCACTATGTGTCTGGTTACCAGTTGGTTGACAGATACAGGAATCATGTTCTGCTGGTGTGTAGGATATTTTGATTCAAGGTAGAAAAGATTCCAGAATAAAATAGGCTGCCAAGTGGATGAGATTTCTGATTTGGGCTTATGCGCGATGCATGAACCCCCCATTTGAGAAGGCTAGTCCCCTGCCCCATCTCTTCCGCCCACAGGGCCAAAGAAGCCCCAAGCCCCCCCCCCCAGCCAGAGAAGCCCTGGAGAAGTCCCAGTGAGCCCCACCTGAGCTGCCTCAAGCCCCGACCTGCCACCCCGAGTCCCAGCCCAAGCCACTCTGAGCCACAGGCCGCTGGCCAGCCCAAGCTGCCCCAGGCCCCCAGCCAGCCTGAGCCGCCCCAGGCCACCGGCCCTCCCACCCAAGCCCCTGGCCCACTGGCCTGCCTGCTCGAGTCCCCGCTGGCTTCAGGGTGGAAGCGGAGCGAGGATGAGAAGAGGAGCAGAGTGGGAGGGGCTGTGGGGGAAGAGCAAGACACAGGAGCGGGCCTCAGAGCCTGCACTCCGAAGGCAACAGGCCAGCAGTGTGCCCTCAGAGGGAGATGCACCACATCATGTTTGGGGAGGCTTAGCCTCCCTGGGTCTATTATATCCACTGCCCATGTTTGGGCTGAACAGTGGTATTGATCAGCTACTGACTCCAAGATCCCGGCTATCCTGAACATGCTTTGTTTAAAGAACTCAGGAATCTCAATTAGCTCTGTTCTAGTGTACTTGGCAGTCATATCAGCTTAGCACCCTCCCATCCAGAGATACACAGTTTTCCCCCATCAAATGGTATCTGGATTTCTAACGGGCCTTACATAAATGTTTGCCATAGTTAGAGACTCTCCTCTCAGGAACTTCAATGTAATTCTAACAGGTTTAATGGGACCTCTATCTGAGCCCATGGCAACTTGTTCCCTGTAGCACTTATCAATGAAAAAAGCATTTTTAGTGGCAATTACATCAGTCTGAAGAACTGGGGAAATACAAGCTCTAATGGAAAAGCCCTTCCTATACGATATTCCATAGAGATAAGGTTACTCTTAGGTCCCATCCCAAATTCCTGCCTAAGGTAATCATCAACTTTCATTTGAACCAAATGATCCATTTACCAGTTTTCTTCCTGAAACAACAATCTAACCAAGAGGAGGCTAGGCTACACACTTTCAATCTCCTTACAGCATTATCAATCTATCTACATAGGATCAAACCATTTAGAGTCTCCCTAAGACTTCATTCATTTTATAGGGCCAAGCTATTTTGACCCAGAGACTTTCCCAATGGATGTCTGGCTGCACTAAGACTTGTTACCATCTAGCTAGCTTAGATCTCTTAGTGCAGATTCAGACGACTCCACAAGGGCTCAGACAGCGTCTGCCACTTTCCTGAGAAACATACCAATCTTAGAGATATGCAAAGCAGATACTTGTGGTTCGTTGCATACATTCCCTGGTGGAGTATCCAGATCTGATGCTTCTTTTGGCAGAGTTGTTCTGCAGTCTTTGTTTTAGTGGACTCTCAGCACCCACATCCTTACATCAGCCTCTTACATAAATTAAGTTGCCATGGTATAAGATCCTTTCATGGATTGAGAACTGGTTAAAAGACAGGGAACAAAGGGTAGGAATAAATGGTAAAATTTCAGAATGGAGAGGGGTAACTAGTGGTGTTCCCCAAGGGTCAGTCCTAGGACCAATCCTATTCAGCTTATTCATAAATGATCTGGAGAAAGGGGTAAACAGGTGGCAAACTTTGCAGATGATACTAAACTGCTCAAGATAGTTAAGACCAAAGCAGACTCTGAAGAACTTCAAAAAGATCTCACAAAACTAAGTGATTGGGCAACAAAATGGCAAATGAAATTTAATGTGGATAAATGTAAAGTAATGCACATTGGAAAAAATAACCTCAACTATACATACAATATGATGGAGGCTAATTTAGCTACAACAAGTCAGGAAAAAGATCTTGGAGTCATCATGGATAGTTCTCTGAAGATGTCCAGGCAGTGTGCAGCATCAGTCAAAAAGTTAACAGGATGTTAGGAATCATTTAAAAGGGGATAGAGAATAAGACAGAGAATATCTTCTTCTTCGAGTGATTGCTCCTATGCATTCCAGTCAGGTGTGTGCGCCGCGCGTGCACGGCTCTTCGGAACATTTTTACCCTAGCAACTCCGGCGGGCCGGCTGGGCGCCCCCTGGAGTGGCGCCGCTATGGCGCTGCATATATACCCCAGCCGGCCCGTCCGCTCCTCAGTTCCTTCTTACCGCCCGTGACGGCCAGTTGGCACAGTGGAGTGCTCTCTGTCCTCCACAGCCCTAGCGTTTCTCTACCTTTGTATGTATATAGTTGTTAAGTACGTAGTTGTTAGATAGTTGAATAAATTAGTTAGTTATAGTTTAGGATAAGGGAATAAGGGGGGTTTACCCCTCTTCTTCCGCAACCGGTGCGGGCTCATGCCCAAGGCACCGGGGTTTAAGCCCTGTGCGACTTGCCAGCGGCACATGCCGGTCGGGGATCCGCACGACTCCTGCCTGCGCTGCCTCGGGGAGACTCACCGTCCAGATAAGTGCCCTATCTGCACGGCTTTCAAACCTCGAACGAGAAAGGAGCGGGACAGTCGCTTGAAACAGCTCCTCATGGAGGCAATGCTCCAGCCCCCGGCACCGACCCCGCCGGCGCCGAAGTCATCATCGGCGCGCAGCGCACCAGCGGCCCTGAGCCGATCCGGTACCGAGGCTCCTCGGCCTCCGCGAGCGGCACCGGCGACCCGGCACCGTTCCCTCTCCCCGTCAAGAAAGCGTAAGCCGGCGAAGGCGACCCCGCAGCCGCAGCCTTCGGGACCCGTAGCCCAGCCATCACCGACGCCTCCGGTACCGGCTGTGGCGGTGCACAGACTGTGCACCGTACCGTTGACTCCGGCGCCACAAGGGCCGTTGAGTCCGGTACCACCCTGCTCCCCGGTGCCGACCGCGGTCGAGCTACAGCTCCCGTCCACGCCTGAGACATTCTCGACGGCAAGAGAGCTCATAGAGCTCACAGAGGCACCGAGCCTCCGGCCCCCAGCACCGCCGGTGTGGGCTGTTAAGTCAGCGGGCAAGCCAGCTATGATGCGGCCCCTTTCCCCTGACGGACGGGATGGACGGTGCTCCAGGACTCGGTCTCGCTCCCGGTCCCGAAGACGGTCACCGTCGCGCCGCTCCAGGTCCCGGCACCGCTCTCCATCGCGGTACCGTTCACCTTCTCGACGCCGGTCGCAGTCCTGGTACCGCTCAACATCGCGGTACCGGTCGTACTCCCAGAGACGCTCCCAGTCCCGATCACCGTCCCGTCGGCACCGCAGGAAGTCCGATTCCCAGCACCGTTCCCGGCACCGTGACTCCAGAAGCCGCTCCCGGCACCACCGGTCGAGATCCCGGTCGAACTCCCGGCACCGGTCGAGCTCCCGGCACCGCGGCAGTCGATGGTCTCGCTCGCCATCTCGGTACCGCGACGACCGGCACCGACCCTCGGCACCGTCCGGGGACAGGTTGCCAGTTTCGACGGCGCAGTCCGTCAGCGCCTCCGCACCTCCGTGGCCATCCCGTCACTCATCGGTCGCTTCGCGGGCAGACAGCTATGGCCATCTCCAGGCGGCCCCGCACGGACAAGTCCACGGGGCACAGCAGTGGGGTTTTTGGGTCCCCTGGGCCCAATACGAAGCTCAAGGGCTACTTGCCCTCAGCGGACCCCAGCCTCCGAACGCAGAGTGCCGGAGGCCACCGTCAGCAGGCCACCCCCATCACCGGGTGAGGCCCAGTTACCGCCTGATCCCGCGGAGCATCCACGGTCTGAGTCAGCTGCCCACCCCATAGAGGCCCCACTTGCGGAGGCGGTGGTCCAAGGTCTGTCCTCGTCATCTTCACCAGACGAGGCGGTGGTGGGGGCTTCTACGGCAGATCCTCCACCTATTGACTTGCGGGCCCACCAGGACCTTCTTCGCAGGGTGGCGAAGGCTAACGATCTCCCGGTAGCGGAGGTCACTGAGGACGAGGACCCGGTGACAAATGTAATTGGAGCTGAGGCTCCAGTGCGGGTGGCCTTGCCATTCATCTGCACTATTCAGAAGAACGCCACTACCATCTGGCAGTCACCGGTGTCCGTCCCTCCCACCGCCCGCGGTGTTGAAAGAAAGTACTCCGTCCCCCCCACGGGGTACGAGTACTTATACACCCATCCTGCACCAGACTCGCTCGTGGTCCAGTTGGTCAACGACAGGGAGAGGCATGGTCAGCCAGCTCCAGCGCCGAAGTCCAGGGAGGCGAGGCGCATGGATCTGTTGGGCCGAAAGGTTTATTCGGCAGGGGGTCTCCAACTCCGAAGCGCCAACCAAATGGCCCTCCTCGCCAGATACACCTTTGACATCTTGGTGTCCCTGGCGAAATTCGCAGAACTGATCCCAACAGCCTCGCGCCAAGAGTTCACGGCCCTCCTGGAAGAGGGCAAGAAGTCCTCCAGGTCCTCCATCCAGGCCGCTCTGAACTCCGCGGACTCAGGTGCTAGAACCCTGGCCTCAGGAGTAACCATGAGGCGCATCTCCTGGTTGCAGTCCTCCACATTGCCACCGGAGGTGCAGTACACCTTGCAGGACCTACCCTTCGACACTCAGGGTCTGTTTTCTGAAAAGACGGATTCCAGAATTCAGACCCTGAAGGACGGTCGCATAGCCATTCGCACTCTGGGTATGCACACACCGGCTACCCAGCGAAGGTCCTTTCGGCAACAACCCTACCGGCCATTTAACCAGCCTAGGTCGCGACCCTACAATAGCAGGCGTCCCGGCCTGAGTCACCGTAGACCGTCGGGCAACAGGCGCAACCAGAGCCAGGCGCCTTCCAAGGCCCCTCAAGGACCCAAACAGGCCTTTTGATGGGACTCCCGAGGATGGCCCATCAGTCTCCGTACCGGATCCTTCCCGTTTATTTTGCAACTGCCTTTCCCACTTTCTGCCGGCGTGGTCCCAAATAACATCGGACAGCTGGGTGCTTCGTACAATCCAGTCTGGTTACCGCCTTCAATTTGTTTCGCCCCCTCCTTCCCACCCACCTTCCCTGTCCCTCTTCAGGGACCCCTCTCACGAGCAATTCCTCCTACAAGAGGTCAAGACTCTGTTGAGCTTGGGTGCCATAGAGGAGGTGCCTCACAACATGCGGGGCAGGGGATTCTATTCCCGATATTTTCTCATCCCCAAGGCGAAAGGAGGTCTTCGACCCATATTGGACCTCTGGGAGCTCAATGCGTATGTGCTCAAGCTCAAGTTTCGCATGGTCACCCTGGGGACCATCATTCCCTCCCTGGATCCGGGAGACTGGTTTGCCGCCCTCGATATGAAGGACGCATACTTCCATATCGCAATTTACCCTCCCCATCGATGCTACCTGCGTTTTGTGGTCAACGGTGCGCACTACCAGTTTGCGGTGCTACCCTTCGGCCTGTCCACCGCGCCGAGGGTCTTCACCAAATGCATGGCAGTAGTTGCTGCAGCCCTCCGCCGTCGTCGCATTCATGTATACCCATATCTCGACGACTGGCTGGTTTGCGGGACATCCCGACAGCTGGTAAAAGGACCAGATGTCAGAGATACTATCCCTGTTTCGGTCCCTCGGCCTTCTCATCAATGCCGAGAAGTCCACTCTAGCTCCATCACAGCGGGTGGAGTTCATCGGAGCGGTCCTCGACTCCACTTTGGCCAGGGCCTGCCTCCCACGCTCTCGGCACCAGACGATGGTATCCATCATCCAGGACCTTCTCACCTTTCCCACAACAACGGTTCGGTCTTGCCTGTGCCTCCTGGGCCACATGGCGTCCTGTACGTTCATCACGGCGTACGCGAGGCTCCGCCTTCGCCCCTTTCAATCGTGGCTGGCGTCGGTATACCGCCCGCACCGCGACTCAATAGACATGGTAGTCACCGTCACAAAGCCGACACTCGCGTCGCTCAGCTGGTGGGTGAACCCAGAGGTCGTGTGTGCAGGAGTCCCGTTCCGTCCTCCTCGCCCATCCGTCACCTTGACCACGGATGCCTCGGCGTTGGGATGGGGGGCTCACCTAGGCGACCTTCACACCCAGGGTCTCTGGTCCCCCCAAGAGCTCGCTCTCCACATCAATGTCCGGGAGCTGCGAGCGATCCGCCTAGCGTGTCACACCTTCCGCGCCCGTCTGCAAGGCCGCTGTGTGGCAGTCTTCACGGACAACACAACGGCAATGTTCTATGTGAACAAGCAGGGCGGAGCCCGCTCCTCCCTCCTCTGCACGGAAGCGATGCTCCTGTGGGACTTCTGCGTGACCCACTCCATTCACCTGGAAGCTTCATTTCTTCCAGGAGTGCAGAACACGCTGGCTGACCATCTCAGCAGGTCGTTCCTCTCACACGAGTGGTCTCTTCGTCCGGATGTGGTGCACACAATTTTCCGGAGGTGGGGGTTTCCCCAGATAGACCTGTTTGCCTCCAAGGAGAACAGGAAGTGCCATCTGTTTTGCTCATACCAGGGTCGCTCCCCAGGCTCCCTGTCGTATGCATTCCTCTGCTCCTGGACGGATCACCTCGTCTACGCCTTCCCTCCGTTCCCGCTCATACACCGAGTGCTACTGAAGCTTCGGAGGGACAGGGCCCACGTCATACTCGTCGCTCCGGCCTGGCCGAGGCAGCACTGGTGCACCCTGCTGCTCGAGCTCTCCGTTCGGGATCCCATGCCCCTCCCATTATGGCCGGACCTCATCACGCAGGACTTCGGCAGGCTCTGTCACCCGAACCTACAGTCCCTCCATCTTACAGCTTGGTACCTGCGTGGCTGACCCACGCAGAGAGGGACTGTTCGGAGGCAGTGCAGCAAGTCCTGCTAGAGAGCAGAAAGCCTTCCACTCGCTCCACCTACCTTGCGAAATGGAAGCGTTTCGCGCTCTGATGTGATCAACGAGGCCTCAATCCCTTCGTAGTCCCTATCCCTACCATCCTGGACTACCTCTGGTACCTTAAGGAGCAAGGTCTTGCGGTCTCCTCCTTGAAGGTGCACCTGGCAGCCGTGTCCGCCTTTCGGCCATCCATAGGAGGTCGTTCCATCTTCGCTAACCAGATGGTTTCCCGCTTCCTTAAAGGCCTGGACCGCTTGTACCCGCCGGTGCGGCGTCCTATTCCGACCTGGGATTTAAACCTCGTTCTGGCCAAGCTGATGGGACCGCCCTTTGAGCCCCTGGCCACGTGCTCTCTACTCTATCTCTCCTGGAAGACAGCCTTCCTCGTCGCAATTACATCGGCAAGGCGAGTCTCTGAGCTCCGTGCCCTAACGGTTAGTCCACCATACACCGTCTTCCACGGAGACAAGGTGCAGCTTCGACCACACCCGGCCTTCCTCCCTAAGGTGGTGTCGGCCTTTCACCTTAATCAGGAGATCTTCCTCCCGGTCTTCTTCCCGAAGCTGCACACCTCACCTCGTGAGCAACAGCTTCACACCCTGGACGTCCGCAGGGCCCTCGCTTTTTATATCGAGCGGACGAAGCCCTTCCAGCGTTCGACCCAGCTATTCGTAGCGGTTGCCGATCGCATGAAAGGTGAGCCGGTCTCCTCGCAGCGGATTTCCTCCTGGGTAACGGCATGTATCCGGACATGCTACGATCTTGCTCGCGTGCCGCCTCACCGCTCACTCGACGAGAGCACAAGCCTCGTCGGCCGCCTTCCTGGCCCAGGTCCCCATCCAGGACATTTGTAGAGCGGCCACCTGGTCTTCTGTCCACACCTTCGCTTCCCACTACGCGTTGGTGCAGCAATCCAGAGACGATGCAGCCTTCGGCTCCGCAGTCTTGCACTCTGCCACGTCTCACTCCGACCCCACCGCCTAGATAAGGCTTGGGAATCACCTGACTGGAATGCAAAGGAGCAATCACTCGAAGAAGAAAAGACGGTTACTCACCGTAGTAACTGTTGTTCTTCGAGATGTGTTGCTCCTATCCATTCCAGACCCGCCCTCCTTCCCCACTGTCGGAGTAGCCGGCAAGAAGGAACTGAGGAGCGGACGGGCCGGCTGGGGTATATATCCAGCGCCATACCGGCGCCACTCCAGGGGGCGCCCAGCCGGCCCGCCGGAGTTGCTAGGGTAAAAATGTCCGGCACGCACACCTGACTGGAATGGATAGGAGCAACACATCTCGAAGAACAACAGTTACTACGGTGAGTAACCGTCTTTTATTGCCCTTATATAAATCCATGGTACACCCACATACTTGAATACAGATGTGGTCTCCTCATCTCAAAAAAAATATACTGGCATTAGAAAAGGTTCAGAGAAGGGCAACTAAAATGGTTAGGGGTTTGGAACGGGTCCCATATGAGGAGAGAGTAAAGAGGCTAGAACTTTTCAGCTTGGAAGAGAGGAGACTAAGGGGGGATATGATAGAGGTATATAAAATCATGAGTGGTGCGGAGAAAGTGAATAAAGAAAAGTTATTTACTTGTTCTCATAATATAAGAACTAGGGGCCACCAAATGAAATTAATGGGCAGCAGGTTTAAAACAAATAAAAGGAAGTTCTTCTTCACACAGCGCACAGTCAACCTGTGGAACGCCTTGCCTGAGGAGGTTTGAAGGCTAGAACTATAACAGGGTTTAAAAGAGAACTAGATAAATTCATGGAGGTTAAGTCCATTAATGGCTATTAGCCAGGATGGGTAAGGAATGGTGACCCTAGCCTCTGTTTGTGGATGAGATCACTTGTTCGTTACCTGTTAGGTTCACTCCCTCTGGGGCACCCAGCATTGGCCACTGTCGGTAGACAGGATACTGGGCTGGATGGACCTTTGGTTAGACCCAGTACGGCTGTTCTTATGTTCTTATTATTCATGTCATTGCTTGTGAGTCACCAAGAGTGGGTTATTTATTGGCAAGCACTTGAAGATGAAGTTACTTACTTTACTTACTTTACAGTAACTATGAGTCTTTGAAATGTGTTGTCCATAGATATTTTGTGACCTGCCCCTAGAACCCCTGGATTCTGTGCTGGCAAAGGAACTGAGTGGCAGTCAGGGCTCCCCTGCTCTTTTTGCCTTCAGCATAGGGCACAAGGCCACTCAGGACACAAGTACAACCCAACAGAAACTGCTGGCCAAAATAGTCCAATTTTGAGTTCATGGATAGGGTGATCATATGTCCCATTTTGGCCAGGACAGTCCCCTTTTTTAAGCCTTGTCCCGGACGTCCTGATTTTGTTTGGGCAAAACTGGGCATTTGTCCTGTTTGCTTTTACAAATTTCAAGTTGCTCTGATCAGTTGGCAAAAGCAAATGGAACAAATGCCCAGTTTTGCCCAAAAAGTGGGTTGTTCCTCCATCAGGAACTTTTGGGGAGGCCAGTGGCGACACGAGGTGCTGGTGGTGGGGCTTGTGCAGTCAGCCCAGGGCGCTGATGGGCTCAGGTGGTCAGCCACAGTCCCGGGTGGCGTGGGACTCAGGCAAGCAGCAATGTCAAGTGGCTCGGGACAGCCCCATGGGGGGGGAAGGGGCTCGCAGGTGAGCGGTCATGCCAAGCTGCTCAGGCCAGAGCCATGCCGTGTCCTGATTTTACTTTGATAAATATGGTCACCCTACTCATGGAACATGTGTGCACTGCCAGCATACCACTTACCCTGATCTAATCTGTGCTTACACTTGCCACTGCCCCCGTTTCCCCTTTTGGGCTCCTCAATAACCCCACAAAAGGGCTGGTTTATTCACAGAAAGTTGAAAATTGAAAACAAAACTCCCTTTGGTGACCAGGGAGTTTTGTTATCAGAGTCCCAAATAATGTCTGTCACCACAAGACAAAGTTAATGTACTCAACTCTGGTATCTTGTGCCACTCTTGGGGACCCTATTCAATCCCAGCCTCTTGATTCTCTTCTGTCCTCTACTCACCTTGAATCTTCCCCTGCTCTTTATCACGCAGCCACTCCCAGGGCTTTTCCACCTGGAGTCTTTCCCTGCTCTAGGGTTGCCACCTTTCTAAAGACTGGTAACCAGACCCTGAGGCCCTGCCCCCCTGCTCAACCTCTTCTCCCCATGGCCCCACTCCCATCGCTTGCAGGATCTTCACCAGTACAGCCGAGGCTGCCTTGTCCACCACCTGTGGGCTGCACAGGGCCACGTGTAGCAGCTTGGCCCCGGAGGCAGCTTCTGCAGCTCTGCCTCCTTCCTTCTGCTTAGGGTTGCCATTTTTTCCACAGATCAAAAAAAATGGACACCAGGGCTTATTAAGCAGCACCCAGACACACAAGCTGAAACCCAGACTGTCTGGGTGCAAACCAGATGGGTGGCAACCCTGCCCTGCTCCATCTCAAGCAGCAACTTGCAGGGCTTGGTACCTGAAGTCCTTCCTTTCTCCCAGAAAGGGATCCAAGACCTCCTATCCCTGGGCAGGCCTCTGTCTGCCCTGTGACTGTCTCCTCTGGCTTGACTGCCTTCATGAAGCCCCTCTTATCTATACTCCAGAGGCCTGATATAGTCACATGATCCACCTGTCACATGACAATCTTCATTCTCTCCACCTGGGGAGGCAAGTTAAGTGGACTGGGCCCATCTCCCTGTAAAGAGGCCCGCCATCCTGTAACATGTACCAAGAATGGAGGACATGTGGACAACCTGTTAAGAAAAACCACATTTACTGTGAGTATGTAACTTTCTTCCTCTATGAGCCACTATCATGGCAAAAGCTAGATACTCCAGTGCTGGAAATGACCCATCCCAGAACAAAGACCAATACAGTGAGACAAATGAGCTAGCAGGTCTGTAAAAAGTGGCATACAAAAAACTCAGGAAATATCAACGATTTAAATAGAATGGTCATTATGTTTTATTTTTATAATATCACCATGTAATTAAATAGAATCACTGTTTATTAGAAGCTTGCACAGTTACAATTATTGATCCCACTTTTGTCTGATTAGTGATCTTTATCTCCTGCACTCACTCTGAGGGCTTCTTTCCTCCTCCACTATCTACTACTTTCATTTGAACATTTTCTGTTTTATGTTCTTTTTGTTATTTGAAATTATTTTAATATAAAGAAACTGCTTTGTTTTCTCCCGAGGTTCTTTTTCCTGATGGCACGGTGATCAAGAGTCCCGATTCAGTTCTAACATCATCACCTGCAGTTAGTACACGATCATCCATTGTTGAGACTAGCCTACAGAGCCAACCATTGCCAAAACTGGTGCCTTCTACTGACATCAGCACTAAAAAAGGTAGCATTTTCAGTGTTAATCAGCTGGAATTATTGCATCTTAGCAAGGTCATACCCAGCAGAAAAAGTTTTTCTGCAGCCTGAAAGTTCTGCCAGTGTTGAGAATGTGCCATTTTCCCTGCACTTTAGTGTTGCAATACTTCTCAAGTTTGTCACCTTTATAGGCATTAATGTCTCCTCTTTCTCTCCAGCCCTTTCTTTTTCTTCTAATGTGGAAGAAAACACACATATGAATATATATATATGAGTTCACCAATACCAGAGTGACCCAATACAAAGTATATTAAAGTAAATCCTCAGACCTTTGGTAATATCAAATCCCTGAGACCTTATTCACCTTTTACTCTGTCCCTATTCAGGGACGCTCCTCTTGAAGTCAACAGGTGCTTGGCTAAGTAAGGGCTGAGTAACAACTGAGTAAGGACCTCAGAGTACAGCTCAAAATAATTACCCATAATCATAACATTAACTTGTACTTTACTGGGCCTTATCTCATGAACAGAAATTGGTGACTGAGCTCATCATCAGTAAAAACCTGTAGCAAAGGTCATCCTGCAGAGACAGAGAGAAGGCAAGTGAGACCACATTTCAGGATTTCTTGATCTCAGTTGGGCCTCCAGCCACACTTTACACATTACAGCAATGTGGTTTTTATTTTTTTTATTATTATTTTTTTTTATTTTGCAATGTCCTGTTTTGATATTCCAGGAAAGTTTATAGTTTACTGACACATCTTTTGACGCTCTGTGCTACATATTACACCGACCTAGACCAATAGGTGTTTGTTTCTGTTCTTACAGGAAAGCTTGGCCACAAAGGTAGCACAGCACCAGCAGCCAAATATGAGTTGCCTGAATCTGCTGTTCAGGAACCCCTGCCTACTCTGCTACAACCTGTAGACAACCAATTAGGCACCTGGATAACAACCATCCCATCAGGCATTCAAGTGGGCACTAAGGGAGCAAACAGAATGGATCTGAAGCCACTGTTAACTTATCAGGCAACTGACCCAGTTAATGGAATGGTACTGCTATTCTAATATCATAGTTCTATCCTACTGAGTTTAAAGTTCTGGCTGATAACATTTGTTACAGAATTTGTTCATTGGATATGTTTCCTTAGATCTCTAATATTATACTATTAAAGATACACAGGTATTAGATTTGGAAAAAACTCTGAACTTTCAAACCACTGAGCAATATAAAATTGTGTTGTTTAGCTTTGTCAAATGTGCAGTATCTTATCTTATCTATCTAATGTATTATTGATACTGCTGTTACAGTGGTATCTGAGAGCCATTGGAAACTAGTATTCTTTTACCCTTCCAGGTTATGATAATGCGAGAAGACAAGGTGCTAATGGTTCAGAAAATGGATGATACCAAGATAGTGGATCATGCTGATGGTACTAGAATCACCACATTTTATCAAGATTATGAGGAACCTTTTGTATCTGAGGATAATGAAGAAATAGGTAAAATCAAAAAGGGAGCAATTCCCACTCCTGTATCTTGTAAAACTGTAATATTTCAACATAAACAATAGATTTTTCAACCAAGGTTTTTTATGTATAGCCTACACAACAAATCTGATCTCAGTTGGTCTAGGATGGGCTTCTTTGGAGAACTTTATTTCTTCAGGAGTTGTTATAATAGACTTCAATGTGGCAAAAGAGAATTAACAAGCAGGTCTTCCATCCATCCATTGATCCACTTATTTGACCCTCATCACTGTGGTAGTAGCTGCATACTTCTCATTACACTTCTACCCTGATATAACACTGTCCTCGGGAGCCAAAAAATCTTACCACGTTATAGGTGAAACCGCATTATATCGAACTTGCTTTGATCCGCCTGAGTGTGCAGCCCCGCCCCTCCCCGCCCCCGGAGCTCTGCTTTACTGCGTTATATTCAAATTCATGTTATATCAGGTCGTGTTATATCGGGGTAGAGGTGTACTTTAAAAAAAATCCTTCTCTTTCTTTCCTGTCATCGACAAGCAGACTAAGGGTGTTTGATTTTTAAATTACTGGATCTGTGAGAAGTCGGTGCTATTGTGAGAAAGCCTAGGTGCAAAGAGGTGTGTTTTACATTTGTCTCTGAATGCAGTGAGGCTAATGGTCATTCATATTCCTTCTGGCAGTATGTCCCTTTGGTCCAGTTGCTGTGCAGGTTCTGTCTCTCAGGGTCAGGTGCCAACCCCTGTTGGTTGACAGTGACATTGTTCTCGTGGAATGTGGTGAGAGGTTCAGGTCATGAAGGGAGAAATGGTAGACAGGACTATGTAGGACTTTAAACTGGATTATGTATTCAAAGGGGAGCCAGTCTAGAGAATTGCATATCAGGATGATGGGTTCCTTGTGAGCTGTGTTGCTGAATAGGTGGGCTGATGCATTTCCTCACAGCATGGGGCTTCCTTCCCAGATATAAAGAATTTCAATAGTACAGCCTATACGTTACAAATGCATGAATTATTTTGGCTAGGTCTACTACACATAATCTTCTGACAAGCCATATATAATAGTGAGGATTTTCTGCTATTGTAGCTACTTGGATGTCCACATACAGTGCAGAGTCTAAGAGAATTCCAAGCCTACAGATTGCTTTGAGAATATAAGAGCAGGTGCCTTCAATGAAAGGAATTTTTATGGAGAAGAGTTCATCAAGGTGCCCTGTGCAAGAGCTGAAGGTCCAGTCCTATTAGAGATAAAGAAACTGAGACATAGATTGTCCCACAGTTCATGTCCTCCTGTTTGGCGTGGCTAACCTGTGTTCATTACTAGGTGAATCTCCACAAACTATCAGAAGGAAAGTAAAATGCATACGAGTGGAGAATCCTGACTTTGCTACGGTTATAACAAACTGTGAAGACAGCACCTGTTGTACCATCTTTGGAGATGGGACATCTATTATAGCAAAGCCACAGGGAACATATCAGGTGAGCATTAGTCTAAGATTATAACAGTGTAATGTATGTGTTTGTGTTCTGAACTTCTCATCCCTGCCTTTGTCTCCTCTTACCCTAGCTATCATAACTCCCTTTTCTATGGCCTTTCCACATCCTATCCAGATTCCAACTTTGCAGAATGTGGCCACTCCACCTATACTCAAACTCCACAACTCTGTGGATTCCCATTTACTTCAGAAGCCAGTTCAAAAATTCTCTCATATTAAAAATATTAATGTTTAAAATATTGCACAGACTAACATCAGCCTACGTCATGGGCTTTGTCTTTCTCTGTTTCCCTCTCCACTCCCTCCAAACAGGATAATTACATATTAAAGGTCTGGATTGGATTTTTCTTCCTGAATTCAACAATTGCTCATTTTCAAATTGCTTCTAAACTCAGAAGTCAACCATTGGCAGCTGAACCTCCTCTCCTCTTGTTATGGCAGGTGTTACCCTCCAGTACCGGCTGCCTTTTCATTGATGATGATTGTTCAGCAGTTTATTCCCATGAGATTTTCAATAAAACTCAGCTTCTCTGCAAGCGTGAAGAGAAACAAGCAGGGAGATACGTTATGAAACACACCTCCAATGTTATCTGTGAGATGCTGGATCCTGAAGGAAATCTTTTCAAGGTAAAATACAAAGTAGGAAGTCAGAACTTGTATTTTGTGTTAAGTAGTTTTATCTACTTTGTAAATGGAGAGCTTTGTAGCCCTGTAGTATTAATACTGTGGGTGGGCAGCTTAGCCAACCAAATGTCACGGCAGCTGGGCACTGGATATGGTACCTCAGCATAGAGTAGACTTCAGTCTGGAAGTGACTTTTGGAGCTCCCTCACCTTTAGAGGCAAAAAAAGAAGTGTCACACAAAATGAGACTCTTGGTGTGCAACTGCATCACGTCTGTAAAGTCACATTGATTAATGTGAGTTGTTGCACTATTCTAAGCAAAGGAAGTAGCTGTAAGAGTTGGGATCTGAACAGGGGAAAGGATACTGAGCATTTTCTTACAAAACCCCACTAAAATATTTAAACCTAAACTACTCTTGTCATAAACAAATAGTTAAGGGTTAAGGTCTGTTTTACCTGTAAAGGGTTAACATGTAGTACCTGGTGACCACCTGACCAGAGGACCAATCAGAGATAAGATTTTTTCAAATCTCTGTGGAGGGAAGCCTTTGTCTGAGTGAGAACTGTTTTTGGATTTAACAGAGGACAGTCATGTCCCCAAGTTCTCCTGGAGTAGTTTCTACTAATTAATAGTGAGTATTAATTAGAAAGGCAAATTAATCTTATGATTTGATTTCTATATTTGCAATTGTGTGTTTGCTAAAGGAAATGCTTTATTCCTGTTTGCTGATATTGCTTTTACTGAGAAAAGGGGGAGAGGGGATTCTCTCCAGAGATTGATAAGGTTATACCCTATGAGTGTCCAGCTTGGGCTCATAGAGATTCTGTATTTTTCTTTTTATTCTTTAATAAATTCTTTTCTTTTCTTTGGACTTGGTTAATTCCTTCCCTTGGGGAAATTCAGGGGAAGGGGAGGGGGAAGTGGGCTGCTTCCCTGTGTGTAGAGATTCAAGGCGTTTGAATCCAGGCAACTCTGTCTCCAGAGCAGGCTGGAGAGAGGGAGGAGGGGGGAGGTTCCTCCTCTGTGAATTGATCTGTGTTCCCAAGGGGGGAAACAGGGGTGTCCCGGCCCACGGAATTGACCGGGTGGTGGCAGCCGAAGGGGAGACCTACCCTAGGATTTTGGGGTGGGGGAAGACATGCGGGTCCTCACTTTGAAACCGCCCAGTTTCAAGTGAGGGTAGACTCCTGACAACTCTGTAAAGCAAAACCAGATGTAAAAAGTGTGATTCAGTCTCTAGAGTCACACTGCTTTGTGTTGTGATCCTTTTTGATCTTAAAAGCTAGATGGGTTTGAGCTAGGTTAGTACTTGGATGTGAGTCCATGAAGCAGCATCTAGGGGATAGGAAGTCACATTGGTTACTAATCAGAAGGTGTTTTTTCTGACTCGGTATTGTGCTTCCAGTGTTGTGCTTAGTGGTGGTGTGTTTCCGCATGTAATCTCTTTCTTGCAATAACTTCTTTATAGTTAGGTTTGCAACCAGCTTTCATTTTCCCAGGTTCCTTTACTACCTTAATTCAGCCTTGTGAAGGGGAACACTCACTGCCAGTGCCGTCTAGGGCTCAGGTGGGGATGTGGCAGGTCGTCTACCTCCCAGGTGTTCCACTTTCTTACTACAGCTCTGCCCATGGTGGTCTGTCCTCTCCATGACACAGCCCTCCAGCCAAGTCACACTTTCAAGTGTATATAAAGAGTCTGATAATGGGGAAGTCTTCAGAACTCAGCAAGGAATTCCCCTTGGGTCAGGGTCTTGTGGTCCAGACCTTCATACTTTCAGGGTCTCCCTATAACTAGGTTCCCCACCTAGGGTTGTCCCTCTTTTGGGATTGGTAGGGGAGCATGGGCCCACCCTCACCACTGGGCTGTGATCCAGTGCACAATGGTAGGCAGCTAAGTCCTGCACCTTGGGAGACTATATGGCTTACTCCCTGGATCACTTCCTTCCAGTCCCCTCTCTTCCCCCTGGGTAAAGTAAATAACTTAAACACAAAGATACAGTCTCAACCTTCAGAGAGTCACTGGTCCCTTCTTTGTATACTTGGTCAGGTCTCTGTAGTCAGCCTCAGACAGCAAGAACTCCTGTGATGCTTCTTCCCAGGAGCTCAGAATGCAGGTCAACTCACCTCCACTGTCTGTCTCCCACTGAGCTACTCTACTTCCCTTTTTAAGCTCCTCCTCCAGCGTGTGCAGGTTTTGCAGGTGCTGTGGGGTGGGGCTGCCTGGCTCAAGAGTAGCCCTTTCTTTCCTTTCCTTTCCAGTGTAAGGTTTGTGCACTCCATCACAATCACCCATGGGTGTATGCATTATGATACAATCTTTAATTACATGATCACATACTGTTTTTTTCACAGGATGCCTGGTTCATTCAATGCACAAGCTGGACCGTGGCTCACTAAATGAGCAGCTATCTTGGGCTTTTCTATAGCACTTATCATTGTAGTAGCTAATACTTCACCAACATTAATTAATTTAACTTCACAACATCCCTGTGAGATGAGGTGGTATTAGTTCCATTTTACAGATGATACACTGAGGTACAGAAAGATTAAGGTCAAAAGTTTCCATTAATTTTGTGTATCTAATCTAAGACACCTATGACCTGATTTCTCAGAGTATTTAGCATTATGTAGCATTTTACATGTTCAAAACACAGCTTCGGTTGACTTTACTTGCAGCCATGAATGCTCATCACTTTTTCAGAACAGACCTTCAAATTGGGCACCCAGAAAATGAGGAACTCACAATTAGTGATCACCTGTGACAAGTTTGGTTTAAGTGACTTCAGCATCACACAGGCAGAGGCAGATATAGAATACAGTTCAATAGAATACAGCATCATCAGCTGCCTTAACCATGAGACCTTCCCCTCTCTTCCTGCAATCTCCTGTGTCATTCACAACATATCTTCAAATTTCTACAACAAATGATGTGTAGCGTTTCCACAGACAACAACCGCCTTCATTTTGCACAATCCTGATTCACCCCAGAGTAGGTCTATCCTCTCCTGTGCACTGAATGAGTCAGAGGTCATGTGGAAAAAAGAATGCGTGGTCATGTCATAATGTATACGCACAAGGGGGTGAAGGGCAAATCAGGATTGCAATGCAACCTTAATTCTGGCATTTCCTGACTTTGGAGTGCTTGACTTTGCAACCTTAATAATGTATTTTTATGTAGTTTTTTTAGTGTGATTTCCTATGTTTTTAAAAAAGCAAATTGAAAAAACAGAAATTCTGTTTTGTTGCATCATACTGATACCCATGTTCATCATGTAGCCTTTTGTTTTATTTAAAGTGAATTTAGTGATTACACTACCATGGGTTCGGCTCCAGTTGCTACAGTTTTAAACATAACAGGGCGAAATGGTCTCTGGTGCTTTTCTCAAATATGGAGGCTCGATGAACACACGAAGTCCATGGACAATGACCACAGACACAATAAGAAGTACAAAGTCTTATCTGTATTACAAGTTTTATTAAAGCAATAAGTAAAGTTACAATTACCCATACATATAGATATCCTGCAAAAACCGATGCAATAATTATAACTGTATTAGTAATCACATCCTCAAAGATATTCTTGGGTCTGATGGACCCCTCAATAGATGATAATCGCTAGAGGGGTAGTTCCTGCTGGGGTTCTCGTGGGGTCTTCCCACTTTTACCCAACCAGGCAACCCTCTTTTGTATTGTAATTCTAGCCACACTTAACACCTTATGCATATGCATGAAGGTGTCAGTCAGCCTTCTTTCCCTTATCTGTACTTTCACACCCCATGAATATTGGTGTGCCCTGTTTTTCATAGGTTGTTCATAGTTCCTCTTATTCTCATTAGCATTTATGAATGACTTGTATCCTGCAGTCAGGACAGACATTTAAAGATGTTACAGTCAGGTGTCTCATGGTCTCAGACAATATATTTGAGGTTTATTGCAATCCATTTTTCTGTAACCTCACCTATTGGCACATCTTATGCAGTAACCCTGTGACCCTACGAGCATAGGGTTATTCCAAAGTCACTCACTTTTGTCAAACATTCTTAAACCTATGGCTTAGTATGGCTAAGCTAAAATCTTACAGGTCTCAGCCTGTAGGCCTTGTATTTCAGCCATACTTTACTTATATACCTAATACACACTCATCACTCCTAAATATTTATCAATCCTATACTTCTATAATTCTTCAATTCAAATCTATTTTGCAAGCATTGATTATATATGAGTCGACCATGACATCACATGATACAATGATAAATGGATGATAAAATAAACTAATAAGCTACAGTCAGCAGGGATGGAACTTTTAAATCCACAACACACAGACCTTAGCTACTTACTTGAGCAAAGGAATAACTGATGATAGTAGTAGGTTGTCATCCTCTATGTGGGCCAACATTGGAAGGGGTGGGGCACAGACTTTGCCAGTGGGTTTCACAGTAGTTTGCTGATGAAACTCTAGAATTCCATTCCAAACTCTCAAGGGGAGTCTACTCTAGTGGACACTGATTCTTTTGCCCATTCTCCCCAAGCTTGACTCCTGTTCTATCCTTTCCAATGACCTATCTATTTGCCACCCCTGATTTGTTATCTCTGTCCTGTATTCCTTACCTAACCTGCTCCAGTCACCATTCTTCAGACTTATCAGCCCAGTCCCAGTCTCCTTACACCACCAGTCCTAGTTTCACACACAGGACTTGCTGTCTGAATCCCAGTCTCCCCTCCACCCTTCCAAGCTCTCCCATCCCGCATCCAGTCTCAAACTCCTTATCCAGCCAGTCATAGTTAAGGTAATAATTGTAGACATACCAATCTCCTAGAACTGGAAGGGACCTTGAAAGGTCATCGAGTCCAGCCCCCTGCCTTCACTAGCAGAACCAATTTTTGCCCCAGATCCCTAAGTGGTCCCCTCAAGGATTGAACTCACAACCCTGGGTTTAGCAGGCCAATGCTCAAACCACTGAACTATCCCTCCTCCAATAGATCTCTCCCTTCCTCCCCGCACTGTCTTCCAGTACTATCTCCTTCCCTGGACTCATCATCCAATGTCAGTCCCTCCGCTTACCCACTTCCCAACTTCTTGCCCCAATCTCCACCCTCACTGGCTCTTGGTCCCAGTCTCTTTGTCCTGCCAGTCCCAGTTCTCCCCTTACTCCATGTTGATAGATGGTTGGCTGTGTGTGTGTGTTCTTTCTGCATGCTGTACTGACTCTGGCCCGATAGCCTGTACAGCAGGCTCCGATCGAACGGCCCAATAAATGCACAGACTTGGTTCCAAGGCATTTGGTCAGGTTTATTGTCAACGAAGCACAGTCCTAATGTCCTGGCTCAGTGGTTAAAGGTACACTAACACACGTATGCCTGTTGCAATGGACTAGCTCAGTTAATGGCAGGACTTTCCATTATCCCCTAGGCCAGCTAAAGACACTCCCACTGAGATTTTTTTTTATACATCAATACAAACAAATTATGCACTGCCCCTCTGACATAGTTAGTTAACACCCTCTGACATAGCCACTTAGCACCCATCCCCTTGTACATCTCTAACCATCACACTGTCATCCTGACCCCCTCGCCCCGACACTCAGGCCCAGGAGCCTGGGCTTCTTAAATTACTGAACTGTTTGCTCAGCCCCTGCCTGAGGGTCTGAGCTCTGAACTATTGTTTGTTGCCCCGCCCTGATTTAGGGCCTGGGCTTATATACTGAACTGTTGGCTCAGCCCCTGCCTGAGGGTCTGAGCCCTGAACTATTGTTTGTTGCCCCGCCCTGACCTAGGGTTTGGGCTTAAATTACTGAACTGTTTGCTCAGCCCCTGCCTGAGGGCCTGAGCTCCTGACTGTTTCCTGCCTCACTAGGCTAATTCACCAGCTCACCAGACTCGTGTAGTGAGGCGGCCTGGCTCCCAGCCGCCCCAGAGAGGGGCGAACCCCAACAGCGGACGCTTACAGGCCAGTAGATGCATTTCTAGATGTTCAAGTTATAGAAGACACATCGGCTGCATCTGTGACAACCCACGTCTTAGAAGAGTTAAATGCTTGTCAATTGGACCCCAAACAGATGGCTGCTTGTGCATTTGCTGAAGCTGCAAACTTCTCTGGAAGACATGGTGGTGTGCAAGCTTTGCTCAGAGAAAAATGTAACCCTAATCTCTCCTATACACAATGCAGAGGCCATCTACTCCAACTAGTGCTAGTACAAGCTGCAGACTCTTCAAAAAACATTTTAAAAGCTATAAATTGGAAAATATAGAAGATACACTGGGATTGAAGTTCAAATTAGTCCAACCTGGGAAAACCCTCTGGCTTTCTCATGAGCGATCCTTGGCTGTTGTCTTAAAATTACTCCAGCCATTATTACTGACTTTGGAAAGTATCTACCAAGATGGGATGGATCTAAGTAGTGAGGCTGGTGGATTACTTTTGCTACTACATTCAGAGAAGACTATTGCCACTCTGTCTCTTGTAAGTCTACTGTTGAAACCATTTAGGTCATTAAACAATGCCATCCAGGCATCTGCTACAACAGTAGTAGATCTTTGTCCAGCAATAGAAGCTACATTTGGGTCAATCAGAGAGCTATCCATTGAAAAAGTACTGGAAGAAGCAAAGACTTCAGTCCAGAAGTTGACTAATGAAGGCATTTATATTGAATCCTTAAGTGAAGAGGACAAGAAGTGTTTAAGACAACTGAAAAAGTACACAGACTTCTTTTAGATTCTACTCAACCTCTACGTAGCTTTTACAGATCCCTGTCCTATAAAACACTGACAGTTGAGTGAAGTGAGGCACTACCAGCAATGGGGCTGCCATGTGCTCAGGACAGAATAGAAAAATTGAACACAGAGTGGAATATCATACGACAAATGAATGAAGATTTGACTTCAACTTATTTTTTAACATCACTAGTGGCTCGACCTGATCTTTATGCTATGTTTCCTGGGATGAAAGAAGTAGGAATTCATCTCTTGCTACTCCCAGTCACAACAGCTACCGCTGAGTGTTCATTTTCATCATTGAATAGAATTTTGTGTTCTGAAAGAAGTCGCCTTCTGCCTGATCATGTGAATGAACTAATGAGCATATCAACTGAAGGAATGGAAATACTGGACACACGAGAAGCCACCAAAGATGAACACATTGCATTCAAGAAGTTCATTAACAGAGTTGTGCAAAATTATTACAAGAAACCAAGAAGGATGTAGATGTCGTGCTTCATAGAATGCTTGAGTAGCCAACTTTAATTTGTGTGATGATTTCAAAACATGAGTTAAATCTAATAAAATGGTCATGAAACAGTTTTCAGTTTTTACTATGGTGCCATACAGCCCACCTTCACCCCTCAATTCCTGGGGAAAACACTGACTACAAGCTTCATGTATACTAGCAATAAACTATGGACAAGCTGAGGAAGCTGTTCCACTGTGAATACACACACACACACACACACACACACACACCAAGGACCAGATTTGTAATGGTATTAAGCACCGAGTGGGATTTGCAGAAGTGCCTAGGCACCAAGCTCCCTTTGAAATCAATAGTCCTAGGCACATAGCTGGTTTAGAAAATAACGAAGATGTGTTGGATTTTAACAGTTTTTTCAGTTGTTTCATTACTGTAGAAAGGTCTTGTAGGTATCAATCAAGGTAAACTACCATCCCCCATATGCATCTCAATTCTGATAATTTATTGGTGCATTCAATTCTCAATTGCTTTTACTTTCTCAGGGCTAGGATTGATTCCATCTATGTTTATTGTGTGTCCCAAATTGGTGTTCATGGAAAATGCACTTTTCCTTGTTTAGCTTCAGTCCAGACTGACTGATAGGGTTAGGACTTCCACCAAAGACCTATATATCAAAATATTACCCATGAATGCTATAACTCCATTTCTGTTCATTAACAGTTCTGTCATCTTTCAGGTGCACTGGTAATCCCAAAAGGTAATCTTTGAAAGCAAAATCTCCCAATGGTTGTGATAAATATAGTCAGTTTAGCACTCTCTTTGGCTAAAGGAATTTGCCAGAATCTGCTTGAGGCAACCAGCTTGAAGAATACTGTAGCTCCTTTCACTTTGGGGAGGGAGTCATTCAGTGTTGCGGGGGTGGGGGGCATTTTTCTCCCGCAACTGCTTCATTAAGTCTTTTAAGATCCACATATATTCTTATTTTCCCACTTTTCTTTATAATCAGTGTCATTGGGGCACACCAGACTGTTGGCTCAGAGATTTTCTCAGTGCCAATCTATTCCATTCTCTCTAATTCAGTTTCTAATTTATGAAGCAATGGGACAGAAATCCTGCAAGGTGTATGTATACTGTATGGTTCATTGTTGTCTCAAGGTTATTTGTACCAAATCTCCTTTCAAAAGTCCAATACTATCAAATACTTTGTTGAATTCTTCCACCTTTCTCACTAGGCCCATGGTGGCTGCCACACTGCAGCTGAGAAGGTTGTTGTCTTTGATCCTTTGATCATATACACTCTGAATGAAAAGCTTTTGTCTCTGTAAGTTGTTTCTGTGGTGAACTGGCTCATGCAGTTCAGAATACTTCCAGGGTTAGTCAAGTCTGTGTCAGGTGATTTCACTGCTGGGAGGGGTCAAAGATGATTGTAAGTCCCTTCTAAGATGACTGTGACATCTATTCTGAGTGAATTTTAAAGTCAGTAGTCTTGCCATGAATATTCAGTTTCATTCTTGAGACTGGCTCTATATCATCACCACATAACAGATCACAGAAACAATGGTTCTTGATTGTCTATAATATTAGTCAACTCCCTGACTGCCTTGGTATGGCAAACAGCTGCAGAATGTCAATATTTTGTGCATTTATTGCACCTTGTACCTGTGGCTGGGCTATGAATTTTTCCATGTCTTCTACATTTAGTCTGAAAAGCGTTATTGTTTGCCTGGATTATGTCCCTTTTAGGCTTAGGGATTTTATGATAATTACTTGTAGAACTCAATCTGCAGCTGTTAACAGCTTCTAAACTAGTTTCTTGTTTTGAAAGTGTGGCAGATTGCTCTAGGTTTTGCTGTTTCACCAGCTCAAATTGCTTTGCTATTTGAATAGCTGTGTACAGAGTTAAATCTGTTCAAAATTGTAGTTGCTGTGAAAGATTTTTACATGTTAATCCAATAACCAGCCTATCTCTATTTTCATTTTTGTTCTCCTGAAATCATAGTTTTCAACCAATGCATACATACCTCTTATAAAACATTCAAAATTCTCTCCTGATTCTTGAATTTTCTGGTGAAAATCTGCATTTCATAAACCACATTTCTCTGAATATAAAGTATGCATCAAACATAGCCAGAAACCGTGCATAGTCATCTTTTTTACTCTCTTCAGTAAAGGTAAAAGATTTAAAGATATGTTCTCCCTGCCTCCCCCTAGCATAAACTAAAGAACATGCCTGAATGTCTCCAGTTTCCTTGTGAAGTTTGGTTGCAATGCAAAATCTTGCAAAATACTTTGTCTGTCCATTATGAAGGTTTGTCAAAACTGAAGTTCTTTGGGACGTTAAAGAGTGGCCTGGTGATGAGCTCCATCCTGCAACCTGTGATGCTTTTTTTCCCTTCTGTATCCAATCTTTGTTGCTTTGTTCCTTCCGTGTCTGTTCTGATTTGGCACTTGTTTACTTATGACACCATGTCATATCCATCTTGTACACAGTAGACTGCAAGGCTGCTACTAGAAGATCAGGCTCCTGTACCATATAGACTGGCTACATAGCCTCCTTCTCAGAGAGACACCAGAAATGTGTCTTCCATAAGATTCTTTAATGTACTGCCAGGTTTGGCTGAGGTTAGCTTAAATAAGGTATATTAAACACATTCCCACCTTGTGGCTGAACAGTATAATAAAGTTTAGCTTTGCATTACAGACCCAAAGGTGCCTAAGTTCCCTCCAATGGGCATGTGCAAAGCCACCTAAATACTGATGTTGCCCCACAGCTAATGAGCTTCTCTGAGCCTTCATTCATACCTAAAACCCAGTGGGATTCTCAAACTAGGTGTTCCCCTGCCTAACTCACCTGTGGGTCCCAATTCAATGGGCATGTTCAGAGCACACCTAACTTATACAAAAGAAAGTGTGTGTGGGGTGAGGGGTGCGCAAAAACCCAGTAGCCCACTGGTTAGGGATCTCACCTGGAAAGTGAGAAACCTGTTTTCAAATTTCTTCTCTGGTTGCTTTGGAGTAGGAACTTGAATAGAGGTCTCCCATATCCCTGGTACTATAAGTGCACTGGACTGTAGAGTCAACATCTTGCTTTTTCTCACTCTCTGACCTAGTGAATATTTATTTATAAGAAGTGGAACAGCTTCAAGAAGAGAGTTTGCGAGAAATGCATGCCAGAATATGCTATAGGCTGGTGAATAGGGCCCTCATCCAGAATGTGGGAGACCTGCTCCAAAGTAGGCAGAGCAGGGATTTGAAAACAGGGTTATAAGGGGATGGGTCTCTCTTTCTCAAAAAGGCTGACCTGGCTTAGGCACCTCCAGGAGAGGGTTCACGGCTGAGAATCCTGAGTAGAGTTAGGCACCAAGTATCTCTGTGGATCAGGGCCCTCAGCCCCTTCCCACACCCCACATGTTACTTGTGGCTTAGGTAGCTCCTCTTTCAGTTTCTGCGATCACTTTCTTAGGCACTGTGACAGACCCAGACCAGTGGGGTACAGGAGTCTGGTAGAGGGCAAGTATACTGGTCACTGGATGAGTAGTTTTCTGTTCCCTGGGTGACCAGAGCAGGGGCTGCACTAGAGTAATCAGGAACCTGCTAGAACCAGTTAAGGCAGACAGGCTGATTAGGACACCTGCAGCCAATCAAGGCAGGCTAATCAGGGCACCTGGGTTTAAAAAGGGGCTCACTCCAGTCAGGTGAGGGGGAGCCAGAGGAGAGGAAGTGCGTGTGAGGAGCTGGGAGGGAGAGGCACAAGGAGCTGAGAGTGAGAGGGTGTGCTGCTGGAGGACTAAGGAGTACAAGCATTATCAGACACCAGGAGGAAGGTCCTGTGGTGAGGATAAAGAAGGTGTTTGGAGGAGGCCATGGGGAAGTAGCCCAGGGAGTTGTAGCTGTCATGCAGCTGTTACAGGAGGCACTATAGACAGCTTCAATCCACAGGGCCCTGGGCTGGAACCCGGAGTAGAGGGCAGGCCCGGGTTCCCCCCAAACCTCCCAACTCCTGATCAGACACAGGAGGAGTTGACCCAGACTGTGGGGAAGATCACTGAGTTGAGCAAATCTGCCAATAAGCGCAGGACCCACCAAGGTAGAGGAGGAACTTTGTCACAGCACCTAACTCTCTGTACAATGCAGAGGTTGTTTAAGTTAGGAGAAATTGAAGATAGATTCAGGTATTTCTTTGATGCAATCCTCTTTATTTAAAAAAATGTACAGAAAGCACTGTTTCTCTGAACACAGAGGAACAAACCATAGGGGGCATAAGTTCATATGTTCCTTGGACCTGTACAGGGAGCTGCTCCCCCGTCCACCCAACCTGCATGCATCCAGACCCCCTCATATGTAGACCCTCCCCACCCCCACACTCAGAACTCCCCCGATGAGCCCCACTTCCCTTGCACCTGGTCCACCCCAATGAGCTACCCACATCCGGATCCCCATTCCACTGAGCCCCAACCAGCTGCACCTGGATCCTCACCCCACTGAGCCCCACTCCCTTAGCATCTAGACCCACCACAGAGCCCCACACACCCAGACCCTCTCTGCCAAGCTCTATTCCCCCCATTCTCAGACCTCTGCACTGAGCCCCAACCACCTTCACCTGGACCCCGCTGCAGAGTCCCATTACTGTATCACCAAGAACCCCTAACAAACCTCTGTGCATCCAGATCCTCCCCGTACCTGGATCCCCCAGATTGCCCCACACAGAATCCTCTCAACCCACACCTGGATCCCCCCCATGCCAAGCCCCTCCAAACTTGGACCCTGCCTTACTGAGCCTGCCTGCCCACACTTGGTGCACCTAGCATGGAGGGGCAGAGTCCTGGGGTGTTTCTGGGACAGGCCTAGTCCTTGTGCTGTGCCAAGGTTGGGTGCAGCCTCACCACTGAGTCCGTGTTCCAGGGGGGAGCTGCACAGTGATCTCCCATCTCTGTGCAGCCAGTGGCCTGTGCTCCCCAGTGCCATGCTGGAGCCTCCACATTTATCTTCCGCCGCGCTGTGCACATCAAATCCCACCTCTAACACCAGTTGTGACAAAGTTCCTCCTCTACCTTGGTGGGTCCTGCATATTGTAAAGATGGAACTTAAATACTTTTCTTTGAAAATTTGGCCACAAATGTCCACTTTAAAACCCCTGAGTATTACTTATGCATTGGCACTTGGGATTAGGATTTTTGACATGGCATACTTAGCCAAAAACATTTATTTTGTCTAACTCTGCCACTCCTACTCCTATTACCCTGAACATTTAGCTGCCCAGCACAAAACAATGACTTGGCTGTAACTATAATTGTGTTAGCTCACATCTGGACTTAGTAGCAAATTCCTGTTTTTAAAAGATTTCATAGCCCAAATGATTTTCAGTGTTTCCTATCATAGGTCATGGCTGATGGCAGCACATCTGTGTTCATTCCCAGCATTGATTCTGATGGTGAGGAAGATGGATGCTTAGTACCAATACCAAAAGAAGTTCATACTCCTGTCACATATGGTGAACATGCCCCCAGGTAAACCGAACATACCACACAGGGATTGGTTCTTGGCCCTATGCTATTTAACATCTTTATCCCTGATCTGGAAGAAAAATAAAATCATCAATGATAAAGTTTGCAGATGACACAAAAATTGCGGGAGTGGTAAATAATGAAGAGGACAGGTCACTGATTCAGAACGATCTAGATAGTTTGGTAAACTGGGCACAGGCAAATGATATGTGTTTTAATACAGCTGTATGTAAATGAGTACATCTAGGAACAATAGAATGTAGGCCATATTTACATAATGGGGGACTCTATCCTGGGAAGCAGTGACTCTGAAAAAGATTTGGGAGTGATGATAACCAGCTGAAGATGAGATCCCAGTGTGATGCTGTGGCCAAAGAGCTACTGCGATCCTGTGATGCATAAATAGGGGAATCTCGAGTAGGAGTAGAGAGCAGCAGAGAGTCCTGTGGCACCTTATAGACTAACAGATGTATTGGAGCATGAGCTTTCGTGGGTGAATACCCACTTCGTCAGATGCATGTGATGCATGTGATGCATCCGACGAAGTGGGTATTCACCCATGAAAGCTCATGCTCCAATACATCTGTTAATCTATAAGATGCCACAGAACTCCTTGCTGCTTTTACAGATCCAGACTAACACGGCTACCCCTCTGATATAGGAGTAGAGAGGTTATTTTACCTCTGTATTTGACACTGGTGCAACCCCTGCTGGGCTATGTATCCAGTTCTAGTGTCTTCAATTCAAGAAGGATGTTGATAAATTGGAGAGAGTTCAGAGAAGACCTATGAGAATGATTAAAGGATTAGATTACATACTTTATAGTGATAGACTGAAGGAGCTCAATCTATTAAAAAAAGGAAGGTTAAGGGGGGACTTAATTACAGTCTGTAAGTCTGTACATGGGGAACAAATATTTAATAATGGGCTCTTCAGTCTAGCAGAGAAAAGTATACCCAAAGGCTAGAAGTTGATGCTAGACAAATTCTAAAGCTAGGAAATAAGGATTACATTTTTAATGGTGAGTTATTAATCAACGGAAACATTTACCAAGGGTCATAGTGGATTCTCCATCGCTGACAACTGTTAAATCAAGATTGAATGTTGTTCTAAATCATATGGTCTAGGAATTATCTTGGGGACATTTTATGGACTGCACTGCACTGGAGGTCAGACTAGATGATCATAATGGTCCCTTTTGGCCTTAGGCTCTATGAATCTATAGGCTCACATTTTCTTTATTCAGTAGTCTTTGTTTAGTTATTTGATGCCACCATCTTGAACTTCCACTTTCTCATTATGCCATCACAATGTTCTTTTCTAGAAAAAGGTGTGTGATTCTAATGTAATCTGAAACTAATCAGATTTGTATGGGTGACTGTTTAGGTTCTTCATTGTCTATGCTGATGGTTCAGGGACTGAACTCCTTCGGAACAGTGACATAGAAGAATACCTTGCTTTGGCGTATGGTGATCCAGCTACTGCAGTCTTGCAAGAGCCAGTACAAGAATGTCCAGGTAGGGATATTTCATTTCCTTTTTGCCAGCCAAGTTTAGAAATAATTAAAATAGTTGGAGCAGGACACTCAAAACTTTTATTTAGGTAGGAAAAATGAAAGTGCTGTTCCCCACTGTGCTCATACTCCAAATTTGCCACCCTGCTAGTTCCATAGTGGTGACTGCATCCTGTTTCTGCCCAATGGTAGCAGTGTACATGGGCTTCTACTCCACAGGACATGAAAGTGGCAGGGAATGTGGAAGAAAGAACTTATAGAAAGACTGTGGGATGTAGTCAATCAACTAAATGACTGTTTGATTAAGGGGGAAGTTCACACACATTTGGTACACTTTTATCCTTTTATATACACGAAAATTGAAACAACTACTAAATACATAGATACTGTGAATTTATTGTGGGGCGGAGGAAATCACCAAATGTCTCTTGTGTTAGTTTAACCATCTATGTGTGAAGTAAAATGATCGCTACGAATGGTGGCTCTTTGCTATTTGGAAAGCCCCCTCTATGCATTTGGTGTTAAGGACATTGAAAGATAAAACTGGGACAGGGATTATTAATAGCATATGGGGCCTTCTTCCTGTAGGTCCATGGTAGTAACTGAAAGTGGTTACTCTCTGAAGGCTTGGCGTGGCTTGTGTGAAATGAATTACCAGGACTCAGTGCCAGTCCTAGTGAACGAGCTATGGGAAATGTCTGAAGGGGACAGACCTTCACTAAAGAAATAAATTGTAAACAAGCCATATAGAGAAACATATATAGTATCCCCTTAATGTGGAGAATACAGTGACAAAATGGCTGCTTTAAGTAGTACAATAATGGTACAGTTCTCCCAACAGCTGATCTCGGGAGGAATTGAGAACAGCCATCCCACTGTTCACCCTGTCAGGTTTTACACTATTTGAAGTGTTGCTTCCACCAAAAATAAATGGCTTCCCAGCAGATAAATTGAATAACATCAGTAAAGCTGCCACTGGCACTGGAAAGAGGAAGAGGGAAAGAGAAAGGGGAACACATCAAGAGAACCAGGAGGGCAGAAGAAGGAAGTTCAGGAGGGGAAACAGGATATGTTCCATGAAACTGCCAGATGAGGAAGCAGGCCTGCTAATCACCCTCAGCACTCTGTCTGAGAGTAGCAAACCATTGGGCTTCCCCCTAAAAAGATGGCTACAGTTAGGTATGTGATGGCTACAGTTAGGTATCTATAGGTTCAGATAAGAATCCAGATTTTAGGATGCTTCTTCAGACTTCAAACTTTTAGGACCTTCCCACCACTAACTTGGCTATTTTTGCTGTATTGAATATTCTGCTCTTATATGCTTATGGAACAGTGTATCATTGTGACAAAACAGCTCACAGTGATGTACATTTCTTATGTAGTTTATGAGGCAGAATATAGGGCTAAGTGGATTTTTGGTCTGGTAGGAGAGGAAAACTTTAAGAACAATCTGAAAACTGCATCACTCTTGAAGACTTGATAATTAAGACACCTGTAGGAGTTTAAAAAAAAAAAAAAAAGCTGGAGTTCATCAAAGAGTAATAATTACAAGTAATTAATTACCTGTGGTCTGAAAGTGAAATGTGCAATAGGATAAAATGCAGCTCACAACAATGCTTACGTTGAATATGGAAGTGTAGCCTAAGTAAGAGTTCCATATGCAGCTCGAGATGGTGCAATGCTGTAGTTTTTTCAGGGTCTGCAGTTCCTTACTCAAGAGAAGGTCATGCACTCCATAATATGCAAATTAGATGTATCCCTGAGACTCCTGGCAAGTTACAAATGCAATCTGTGGTTTGGCAAAGTTTGGATGATCCTAATCCAATATTTACCTATTGTGATCCATTGTGATCCAGTATTGTCTCTAACCATCAGTATCACATTCTTGCATTCATTTTCACAGCCCAGTAATAATATGCTTTACATTTACATATGTTCTTTCATCTGAAGATTTCAAAACCCTTCATCAAATTGTCCATCCAATTTGGATGCAAAATTACTTTTATTGAAACGTTTTTGACCCAGGTGTTCTAAGTATTACTGTTCTCCGTCCATTGACTGAAACGTCTCCCTGGGTAATGAAGAGAGAATCATCCAGTATTGTTCCTCCAAGCCTCCAGTCCAGGAACTGGGATACGTTTCCTCCATTTGAGGTATAAATCTTTCAAACTCTTTTTTCTCCCTGTTTTGCTATTAGGCATTGACTTTACTCTATTATTAACTATTATATTTATTATTTGCACATAGCACTTGTAGATTGGATTCATAGATTATAAAGCCATCAGAAACCATTATGATCATGTGGTCTAACCTCTACATAACACAGGACATCACTCTATCAATTTCTATTTGAGAATTTCCAAGCACTTTATGTACTTAAATTAATTAAACCTCACAACATCTGTGTGATGTAGGTAAATATTGTTATTCCCAATTTATAGATGGAAATCTGAAGCACAAAGATGTTAGTTGAGTTGACTAAGGTCACACATTGAGTCTAGCCCAGAGCCAGAAACAGAACTCTAATCTCATCAGTCCCATGTTTTAGCCACAAAACCATGCCGTCTCTTTAAAACAATCCAGAGGGTATCCTCATCAGAAAATACTGATTAGATTAAATTAGGATAGGTTCAATTAGATTAGGATGTGTTAATGTAATAAGCATGCGACCTACAGGAATTCACTGTCCACTGACTTCACTGGTTACATTCATAATTAGATTAGGGTAAATCAGATTTGGATCCAAACTGCACATACTCCCACCTTTTTAAAGTAAAACTCTGAAATCCAAACACCACTGACCTTGAGGGATCCAAACTTCATGGTTTGGGAGACATTTCTGCATAACAACTTGAGAGGATGCCATGTGAACTTGGTCATAACTATAGATCCTGTGCTAAGAAACACCTTAGCCTGAAATTCAGCCGCTGAGTTTATCTAGCCCAAGTTGCAATTCTTGCTTTGTGAGCAGGGAGCATTTTCATGTAAGTATCTCTACAATCTTGCTTTCTGACTTGTTGAGAACCGTCCATGTCACTATAATAAATAATCTCATGCTCTGTTCGCTCGTTGTTGATTTGTGTTCAGAGGAAGATTCCAGGTCCACCTTTTGGCACACATATTTGGAAAGGTCTGTGCATAGGATCCAAAGAGCTGACTGGCTCTCCAGCACCTGTACTAAAATGCCCTAATGTGCTACAAATCCGTCAGCTGATCCAGTATGAGCCAGTCAGTGATGAGCTGAGACAGAAGCTGCAGCTGTCCCTCAAGGTAATGCAGTCACTGTAACTTCATTCTCTTAGTAAACAGAAATTTGCTGACAAATCAAGTAGAATATATTTTTCTCACACCCCTGAGATAAGAGCTGTCAGTTACTTGGAATCCAATAATCCTTGTACAAATATATAAATGTACATAAATATTTATTATATGTATATAAATATTTTAATATATGTTAAATTTATATAAATATAAAAGATACAAATGTTATATATGTTATATAAAATATATAAACCCCAGATAGGGTAGGATGCTGACCTTGCCTAGTCTATTTCACAATAAAACTAAAGTGCCTTGTTTTCACTATTTCTTTTCCTCCATATAGCTCACTCACATTAGTTATTCCCAATTGTAAAACACATTTTTTTTTAGCAGTGAAGACAAGGCTGTGTCAGGGCTGAGCCACATTGACACAAGGTGTGTTGTGGGAGAAGTTTTACTGCCAGTGCTGTATTTTTTTCTGGGGATAAACAGTCTCTATGGCTGTCATTCAGACAACGCTTTCTACTAGGAAAAAATCACTTAAAGGAAACCACATAAAATTAATTTTAAAAAAATCTTCCCTCTATTATTAATAACATGTATTGCCATTGACACAATGCTGAAAATCAAATAATTGTTTAGACTATTTCATAACTTTTCACATTTCACACAGCTTCAGCAGCAGAACTAAACTGGCCTGTTTCACTTTCATTCACTTTCTAGGTGCACAAATTGTTGTCACTTTTATTCACAATATCAAAGAAGAATGTGTGAATGCCAAAACAAACATTTTTAATTGGAATATTTTAAAATTCTCTTCATATTGGGGGTTTTTCATTCTTTAATTTGTTTTCCACTTACAAAATTTAAATTTTGGACCAAGGATATGTCCACAGTGCAGCCTCTTTAACCAGGGCCAGCTCCAGGTTTTTTGCCGCCCCAAGCTAAAAAATAAAATAAAATAAAAAAGGGGGGCCGGAGTGCCGCTGCCAAAGCAAACAAACAAACAAAAGAGCCGGAGTGCCGCCCCTTGAAAAGTGCCGCCCCAAGCACATGCTTGGAACGCTGGTGCCCAGAGCCGGCCCTGCCTTAAACAAATAAAACAAAATCCTATACCCAAGGCCTCTTCTCACCCCAAATGTATGGGCTGAACTCCTCATCTCTGTTAATGAGACTCTTGCATGTCTCTTGGTGTGAAAATAAACCTCAAAGAATAGGTTAAATAATCTTAGTGAAGTTTACATTTCATGTGATCAATTTTTATTTCAGATATTAATTAAAAGTGTCTTATGTCTTCCCTGGACACTCACCAGACTGCTTTGAGAGGATCAGAAACACTGAATCCCATGTGGCCTCAGCTTCCAAGGGCTGAGCACAGTTTAGTCAGTTTATCCCTGACTTTGAGACTCTTCAGGTGTAGACCTGTCATGTCTGATGCCTCTTGGCAGTGCGGGCTCCATAGTCCAATTACCTAGGCCCTGAAACTAATGCCATTTCCCCCAAGCCTCTGCAGCACCACGTTCTGCAGAAGTGTTTCAACCTGAATAAGCAACCATTTAAGGTTTAATGCTTGTTGTCCCTGGTCTGGCACAGACATCAGCAAATGGTGGATTCCACCTCCATACAGAGGTGTTCCATGATTAAACAATTTCATAATAACAACTTCACAACATCAGCCAGAAATTATTAGTTATGGATAGACCAGTTCCCCAAATCATCACACCTCATTACACTATGAACTGAGTTAATATAGAATAGGTGCCCTTAATCTCATCAGATAATCGAAGTTGTCTGAAGTGCAGACCATGGGTCAAAAGTGACCCATGGAGTTCTGAAATGCAACCTATTGATCAGCCCATTTATAGACTGTCCTGAAAGATGGCTAGATCGTCGGGCTCAACGGGTAGTGATCAATGGCTCCCTGTCTAGCTGGCAGCCAGTTTCAAGCGGAGTGCCCCAAAGGTCGGTCCTAGGGCCGGTTTTGTTCAATATCTTCATTAATGATCTGGAGGATGGCGAGGACTGCACCCTCAGCAAGTTTGCAGATGACACTAAACTGGGAGGAGTGGTAGATATGCTGGAGGGTAGGGATAGGATACAGAGGGACCTAGATAAATTAGAGGATTGGACCAAAAGAAACCTGACGAGGTTCAACAAGGAGAAGTACAGAGTCCTGCACTTAGGACGGAAAAATCCCATTCAGTGTTACAGACTAGGGACCGAATGGCTAGGAAGCAGTTCTGCAGAAAAGGACCTAGGGGTTACAATGGACGAGAAGCTGGATATGAGTTAACAGTGTGCCCTTGTTGCCAAGAAGGCTAATGGCATTTTGGGCCGTATAAGTAGGGGCATTGCCAGCAGATCGAGGGACTTGATCATTCCCCTCTATTCGACATTGGTGAGGCCTCATCTGGAGTACTGTGTCCAGTTTTGGGCCCCACACTACAAGAAGGATGTGGAAAAATTGTAAAGAGTCCAACGGAGGGCAACAAAAATGATTAGGGGGCTGGAGCACATGACTTATGAGGAGAGGCTGAGGGAACTGGGATTGTTTAGTCTGCAGAAGAGAAGAATGAGGGGGGATTTGATAGCTGCTTTCAACTACCTGAAAGGGGGTTCCAAAGAGGATGGATCTAGGCTGTTCTCAGTGGAACCTGATGACAGAACAAGGAGTAATGGTCTCAAGTTGCAGTGGGGGAGGTTTAGGTTGGATATTAGGAAAAACTTTTTCACTAGGAGGGTGGTGAAGCACTGGAATGGGTTACCCAGGGAGGTGATGGAATCTCCTTCCTTAGAGGTTTTTAAGGTCAGGCTTGACAAAGCCCTGGCTGGGATGATTTAGTTGGGAATTGGTCCTGCTTTGAGCAGGGGGTTAGACTAGATGACCTCCTGAGGCCCCTTCCAACCCTGATATTTTATGATTCTATGATCCACTCTGCGCCTTTAGTTTCCATGGGTCATGTCACAATTACCGGGGCTAACTGCACCTCTGACATCTCCTAGGTTCTCCAAGTGCAACCCCTCTCCGTCTCAGGTCTCTAGTCATCACCTGTCTCTCAGGATGGAATCACGCGATTCTCCCACTCTGGGTTGCAGTCATCTGTGTATCAATCCTGATTTACCTCAGCAGGTCTGATTTAAGTCCATAACCTCTAAGACAGTGACAGTGGTAAGCAGTGACCAACCAGCTTCCTTAAAACAAAGTATTTTTATTTAAAACAAAAGCATTTCAGAGAAAACATAAAACAGACTGTATGCCTATCTAGCTTGTTTCTAAGACTTACGAATCCCTAGTTCTGGGACGTCCCTACTTCTTTAGACTCCTTCCACAGAGGCTTTCACACTCTGTCAACCTGTCTCTCTAGAAACTCCCTACTGACAAGTGGCAATGCCCCCTCGTCCCCATGAGAAGCACTTTTTACTCTTTAGTGTTCTTCTGAGAATCAAGTTCCCAGGCTGGCAAAACAAGTTTGCATCTTCCTTGGAGATAGGATACTTGAAGCTAACAGGAAGTACTCTAATGTAGTCACGTGATTTTTATAGTACATTTGAAAAAAGGTCTTGTTGCAATAGAGACACACACTGACTGCTTACATCTCTTACATTTTTGACACATCATTCTAGCAGGACTCAGTTTTACTCATTTGCATTACATACATATACTGATTTACATATTGGTCTTTTAAAAGGGGGCAAATTTTTAAACTTCTTATGCCAAATTCCCAGGTTAGGTCTCTGCATTTAAAAGATTATAAATTAGGTCAGCAAATGGCCCTCAAAATAAGAAGGAACCCCTAGAAAGAAGCAGTGCAATTATGGGCATTCCAGAGACCTTTGTAATGATTATATTAACCAGAAATGTAACTTTGTCCATGTTCTATGGGTATTCCAGGAATAAGTGACTTACAATGATCAGTAGAGAAAGATGAAGACAGACAGAACTGATACCACTAATAGCCACTAATTCTTTGTGACTTCACAGACATAACGACATCTGTGGGGTAGAGCAGAGAACATGATCCTAAGTACAATTGCAAAGACAATATTTCTCCTTAGAAAGTTGCCTCTGTAGAACCCCACTGTCAGTCATGAGAAGGTAGATTGAAACTACTTACATTAGAAGAATACTTCTTTTGTTATAGAAGACTTTTTAAGCTAGAGACTTACTTGGTCAGAACCTAGCCAAGAGCTAGAGGAGAGGGCACAAGCTTTCTCTTCTCCTTCCCCATTTCTTTGGAATTCAAAGAAGTATGGAAGAATGCCTGTTCATGAATCCTTGCATGTAGCTTGCCATCTGGATAGGGATGTGAGCCTAGCCCTACCTATGGTCCCTACTTTTCGATCTAACTGAGCTTGTAAGCATAAAGACTCATCTGACAAATAGAGCTCCACCATAGTTTCTTGACCCTGACAATGTGACTCCTCAGAGGCAATATATACCTCACTTACTGGTAAGTAAACTCTCCTCCATATGAATGTCCATTATGTTTACTTCTGTAAAACAAACAGTTGCATCTCCCATATCCTTTATTCACTGCTCCACTAGGAATACATAGATTACATCCTGAAGCAGGAAGATGAGATGCAAGAGATGACCATTAAAGAACCAAGAACAGAGGAAGAGAAGGGTAATGCTGCTGACCTCCTCAAACTGGTTATGGTGAGAGAACTTCATTTTGAATTTTTTCTTTTCAATACCAATTATTGAAACTCAGGGTCTGTTTACACCAGGAACAATATGGCATTGTCACTTCTGTCAGCAACCATGCCAGGTACTTGCCGCACCTCTAAAATACATTCACAAAATAACAAACAAAATCTTAGGATGTAATATAGCAGAACACCAGCTCTACTATAGTTCAGGTTGAGCAGAGCTTTCTGTTTAAAAGTTGACTCTTCTAAGTGCTCTTAAAATACATGTGCTTACTCAAATTGTCTTGAAATTTTCTGTACTTCATGGGGTGCTGGTTAGTAGTGTTAGTTGTCCACATCTGATGTCATTTGAGCAAAGGATTCCTGAGCAGAGCTGGGCAAAAATTTTCAGATGAAAAATGTAGGGTCAGTTGAGCTAAACTATTTGTGAATTTGACATGAATTCACCAAATACTTTTGGCCAAAACACAAAACTTTGGGGCTAGACTCACAAAACAGCAGCAATGGCGGCTGCTTATGACGATGGTGCCTATTATATTTCTGGACCCTGCTCCAATGAATATTTCATTATTTATATTTATAAAGTGGAGCAGTTTCAACAGGAGAGATTGAGAGCACCGCACCCAGAATAGCTTGTAACCTAGAGGTGGTCCAGTCCTGCCCTCTGAGCTGACACTGTCTGTTGTGATGGGATCCAATGACTGACTCCCATATGCTGCTTAGCTCCCTGAGCCTGGGTAGTGACTGGTCACTATCCTTAGTTCTGGCTCACTCAGGTGCACTACCAGGTGCAGACTTCTATGACTGATACCGGTCTTAAACAATGGGACCCTGCGGGCTTGGACCCTGGAACCAGTGCCTCAGCCTTCCCAAGCCCCTCCTTGCCCCATTCCTCACCCCCATTGGTTAGATACATTTCCTCCAGAGACTGACTGGCTGTGGGGGAGCTCTGGTTTGTAGTTAACCTTTTCAGGGACAGTGTGGCAGTAATGCAAGGAAACGGAGGCTTAGCAAAGGAATTTCTTATACACACACTTTGTTCTTAAAAAGCACAAGACAGTGAGAGCTCTGTGGAAAACAACAAACTACTGAACACAATCCCTCTCTGGCCTCACCACCTCGTGAATACTCGGTTTCATCTGAGTCCTTGAGGGGAGACAAAGTCCCCTCCACTCTCTCCTTCAGGGTCTTCTGTTTCTGGCAATGGAATTGTTTCCTTAGCTTAGAAAAAGCAGCTGCCTTTCAAAGCAGTCGCTGTCACCTCTAGGCAGTGATGAGCTGCCAAAATATTAACAACCAGTTCCCTCCTCCTCACCCCATGAGGGGGGTCATGCCCCCCCCGGGACTCCTGTCTCATCCAACCCCCCATGTTCCTTGACAGCCCCCCACAGGACCCCTACCCCATCCACCCCCCTTCCCTGTCCCCTGACTGCCCCCTGCCACCCCATCCAACCCCTTCTCTCATTCCTGATGGCACCCCGGGACCCCTGCCTCATCCAACCACCCCTTCTCTCTGTCCCCTGACTGTCCCTGGAATCCCCACACCTGACTGCCGCCCCATCCAACCCCTGCTCCTTCCTGACTGTCCCCCCGGGACCCTTGCCCCCATTCAATCCCCCTGTTCCCTGCCCTCTGACCGCCCCGACACTAATCCACCACCCCCAACTCCCCTGCGCTCTATCCAACACCCACTCCCTACTCCCTGCCCCCTTACCGCGCTGCCTGGAGGTGGGGGCCGGGCTGGGCCGGGGCTGGGACCGGAGCCACTCGGCCAAAGCCAGGGCGCTCGGCCGGGACCGGGCCCAGGAGCCAGGCCGGAGCCGTGCCGCCTGGCCGACGTCGCAGCCGGACCCGGGAGCTGGGCAGGAGCCGCGCCATCCAGCCGAGGTTGCAGCCGGACCCGGGAGCCGGGCAGGAACCACGCCGCCCGGCCGGCCGGGGTTGGGGGCCAGGCCGGAGCCATGCGGTGCCTGGAGCCCTCCTCCCGCTCGCGCCCCGGTCCCCCTGCCCCAGCTCACCTGGGGGAAGCCGCTGCTTCCTTCTCAGCTCTCCCAGGCTTCCCATGCGAACAGCTGATTCGCGGGAAGCTGGGGACAGGGAGGAGAAGCTGGAGGAGCATTCAGAAGAGGAGGCAGAGGCGGAGTGAGGTGAGCTGGGGCTGGGGGAAGGGCAGGGAGCTGCTAGAGCTTTTGTTAAATTTAAAAGCCCTTTTCGAACCAGTTGTCCCTGGCAGGACAATCGGTTCTAAATGGGCTTCTAAATTTAACAACCGGTTCCCGCAAACTGGTGGGAACCGGCTCCAGCTCACCACTGCCTCTGGGTGAGGTGGTCAAGCAGAGAAACTACAGTTCTCCCAGCCATGGATTCCAGCCCCCTTCTCCCAGACACACGGGTTTCTATGAAGAGTGTTCTTTCAAAGTCAGTGGGTCTGTTACTACTGGGATAAAGCCTTTCAATTTTCATAGCCATTTCATTGCTCTGTCACAACTTCCAAAACAGTCTCTGCTTTAGGTGCCAGGTTTCTGCTACAGAAATGCCCATGTGAAAGATTACATTCAAAAAAAGAGGTAGAAATTACAACAGGCAATCACAAAACCAAAATGAAATTCCTAAGCTGACAGACATATCCCGAAACTGCCACAGAACATAAGTACAACTAAGTAAAACTCCTCACGCGGCCAAATACATCTCAACTCTCAAACATAGCATAGGATGTAAGCTCCTCCCATTGCCCTGGAGGAGCTTACATCATATGCAGTGGTGAGCTGCAGCCGGTTTACACCGGTTCGCGAGAACCGGTTGTTAAATTTAGAAGCCCGTTTAGAACCGGTTGTTCCTGGAGGGACAACTAGTTCCAAAAGGGCTTTTAAATTTAACAAAAGCTCTAGCAGCTCCCTACCCTTCCCCCGGCCCCAGCTCACCTCACTCCGCCTCTGCCTCCTCTTCTGAAGCTCCTCCGGCTTCTCCTCCCCCTCCCCAGCTTCCCGCGAATCAGCTGTTCGTGTGGGAAGCCTGGGAGGGCTGAGAAGGCTTCCACCAGGTGAGCTGGGGCTGGAGGGTGGGGGCGCCAGTGGGAGGAGGGCTCCAGGCGCTGCGCCACCCGGCGAGGTCGTGGCCAGACCCTAGGGCCCGGCGGCGCGGCTCCTGCCCCCCGGGTCCAGCCGCGACCTCGCCGGGCAGCGCGGCGCGGCTCTGCCCGGCCCCCGGGTCCGGCCGGGCAGTGCGTCTCCTGCCTGGCCCCCAGGTCCGGCCCAGCGGCGCAGCTCCTGCCTGGCCCCCGGGTCCGGCCGGGCAGTGCGTCTCCTGCCTGGCCCCCAGGTCCGGCCCAGCGGCGCAGCTCCTGCCTGGCCCCCGGGTCCGGCCGCGACCTCGGCCGGGCAGCGCAGCTCCTGCCCAGCCCCCAGGTCCGGCCGGGCAGCGCGGCTCCTGCCCGGCCCCCGGGTCCGGCCGCGACCTCGGCCGTGCGGCGCGGCTCCTGCCCGGTCCCCGGGTCCGACCCCGACGTCAGCCGGGTGGCTCTGGTCCCAGCCCCAGCCCAGCTGGGCCCCCACCTCCAAGCAGCACAGTAAGGGAGCAGGGAGGGCGTGTTGGATAGAGGGCAGGGGAGTTGGGGGGGTGGATTAGTGTCGGAGCGGTCAGAGGGCAGGGAACAGGGGGATTGAACGGGGGCAAGGGTCCCGGGGGGGCAGTCAGGAAGAAGCAGGGGTTGGATGGGGTGGTGGGGGGCTGTTAGGGGTAGGGATTCCAGGGACAGTCAGGGGACAGAGAGAAGGGGTGGTTGGATGGGGTAGGGGTCCCGGGATGCCATCAGGAATGAGAGAAGGGGTTGGATGGGGTGGCAAGGGGCAGACAGGGGACAGGGAAGGAGGGTGGATAGGGCACAGGTCCCGGGGAGGGGGGCTGTCAAGGAACATGGGGGGTTTGGATGGGGCAGGAGTCCCCAGAGGAGGGGCATGACCCCCTCCTGGGGTGAGGAGGAGGGAACCGGTTGTTAATATTTTGGCAGCTCATCACTGATCATATGCAGGCACTGTGGGTACAACTGGTGCAGTTTTTCCAGTGGGGAACATAGGGAATTGGCTGAGGCAGAGGAACTATTCAAGAGCGACCTGCTCCTCCAGATTCTGCTCAGAGCATGCTTATCTCAGAATCCTAGGGGAAAGACGGGGACGTCCTTTACTATGGGGCAAAGGAGCTAGTTGCCTCCCCTAACCTTGCTTTGCCCCTTCCCTCCAAGACTTTGCAAGATTTAATATAATCACATATCATGTTCTGCATGCTGACACAACTGTGCCACTCCTCCACAATTTTTTCTATAATGATGCCTGTGGGGAAAGGCACAAGAGAGGGAAAGGAACTGTTAGTTCAGATCAAAAATAGGGCTCAAGGCTTCGCATTTTTGCAGCAGCCAATGGGGTTTCACTAAATAGAATATCAGTATAAGCGTTGGCCTGCATCACATGAAAGAATACAACTTAGAAATATTCAGTGTAACGAAGAAGTGACATACCTCCATCCAGATGTGGTAATGATCATCATGCTACATCCCAGGACACCAGGACTAGAGATCGTCAAGGAGAGCAGATGCATCTTAAGAAGTGAAGTTTTTTACCCACAAAAGCTTATGCCCAAATAAATCTGTTAGTCTTTAAGGTGCCACTGGACTCCTTGTTGTTTTTTAAGGAGACGGAGAGGGTGCTTTGGCCACTTAAAGGAGCATAAAGGCAGCACACTGCAATACGCATATGCATGAATACTCAAGCAGAACTGGCCCTCGTGTTAGAAACAGTGTTGAAATAAACAATTGGGACTTTCAGTAGAATCCAACATAAAAGTCTCAGGCAAAAAAATCCTTATCTGATCCCAGCCTTAACATACCAGTTTGGAGTAATGGGTTGGTTGGAGGTGGGATTTGTGATGTAATTTAATGCATAAATGGCAGAATATGATTAGAGTCCTATTATTCTTTTCTAATTTTTTTAATAATCTACTCTGGAGAACTGTGCTAGAAAATGTGAGGGAGATTCCATGGGAGGTCCCACAGTACACTGCAAATGAAGGGAGTGCCGCAGACTTGTTTTCAGTATGGATATGCTGTGCCATTGCAAGGTCAAATGGTGCAACCAACACATATATGCACCTCTGTCTCTGCAAAGCCACTCTTACCTAGCGGAAACAGACCATAAGGCAAATGCAGTCCTATCACTTTTAATTCTCTGTACACTGCAAACTCATAAACAAATTCTGAAGCAAAGTATTCTGAGGAATTAACTCATCATGCATGAGAATCAGATTAAATTCATTCTCCATCAGTGACTCTCAGGTTTGTATACATTTCATCTGCTACTCTCTTGCTCACATTGCCAAGGACCCTAGAGGTCCCATCTCATTTTCATGTGGCTGTGTCTACTGCATATCCCCCATTCCTTGACTCCCATTGCTCTGTACTTTAGAGATATTTTGTTTCCTGGCTCACATTTCCAGGCATGCTGAGGGGACCCCATTTGTAGCCTCAGATTGACAGAACGCTTCTTTGGGGATAAAAACTCTCTCAAAGGGTAGGTACTGTTGTGTAAGGTCTTGTTTGGTACATATCCATAATTATTCTGTCTTCATTGCAGTCTTTCCCTAACTTGGAGAAATCATCTGAAGATCTCAACACTAGAGGTAGGAACAAATAAAACTCTGTATTTTAAATGCTCCAATGATTTTTAAACATTGGTGAAGTGATCCTTTCAAGTGCTATGCACATTAGTCTGTCTCCTCTGGTTTTTGATCCCTTTTTTACTTCTAAAAAGAACAGGAGTACTTGTGGCACCTTAGAGACTAACAACTTTATTTGAGCATAAGCTTTCATGGGCTAAAACCCACTTTATCAGATGCATGCAGTGGGTTTTATATATATATACATAGAGGACTTGAAAAAAATGTGTGTTGCCATATCAACTGTAACGAGGGTAATTAATTAAGGTGAGCTATTATCAGCAGAAGAAAAGTTTTTGTATATGAATTAATATGTTCCTTTGAGCATTTGTTAACATTTAAAAGTACATAAAAATTAAATCAAAATAGCATGTATTTATTTTTAAAGTAATATCTCTGAGTATTTTCTATCCCTGTGACGATGCCAGCTTTTAGAATGCTAATTATTCAGCCAGTCCAAGACTGCAGAGGTTAGTCTTGATAATTGGACAATACTTTTCATGCTCTTTCATATTTTTGAAGCTTAAACTGGAATTGCTGCAAGTAATGGTTTCCACACTACATTATTTCCAGGCAGAAATGGAACTAAGTTTGTAAAGATGTATCACCAACACAGGGAAAAAATAATGTAAAAAAGAACTGGCGTTCAAAAAAAAATTGACAAGACAGAAAAGTGAAAGTTAAACTTCAAAACGTAGGGAAAAAACTACAAAAATTAAACTTTGTGAATTTAGCCCTCAGTATTTCATTGTACATTTCAAAGGAATGTGGGTGTATAACAGCCTTTTTAGGTGCCTAAATCCAATATTTTAAGTGCCACCGATATTCATAAACTCATCACTCAGCTGCTGCCTAGATCCCCATAGATGCCTAAATTTCCACCAGTGGGTATGCACAAACCCACCGCAGTCCTGGCACCATCCCACAGATAACTAGCCACTCAAAGCTCTCACTCACATCTAAACACTGGAGGGATTCTCAAATGAGGCAGGAGAATGCCTGTCTCACCTGCAGGGCCCGTTCTAGTAGGTGTGCTCAGAGCACACCTAACCGGCACAAAGGGCAACTGGAGGCAAGCATGTCAGGATTTTGGGGGGCGGAGTATTGTACATGTTCCATTATGCCTAACATATGTGGGACATCCATATTTGAATTCCCAGCCTGCCTGATTTGAAGCAGGGACTTGAACTTAAGTCTCCTACATCCCAGGTAGGAGTGGTGCCCTAACCTCTGTCTCTTCCCCCCAGAAGAAAGCCGAGCTAACTTAGGCACCTAGTGCCAGGAGATGGTTCACAGCTGACAGTCTCAGGCAGAGATAGGAGCTTCTCTCCAGCCGTTGAGTCAAGAACCTAAGGCCTAGATCCGTGCAGGTTAAGCGCCTTTGTGATTCTGGGCCCTAAACGTTGCTCCTTTCCTCTGCTTTCACTCCTGGCTGGATTAAGTGGCTCCCTGCTCAGCTTGCTGGCTTCTGAGAATCTCTTTTTTAGGTGTCTAACTCGCCCCATAACATGAATGGGGTGCCTGGGTGCCTAACTTTAGGCTGTGAATTCCACTGGCCATTAGGGCACCTACCAGCGTTGCAAGGCCTAGTCCCTTTGGAAATCTAGCCCTTGGAGACTTTTGAAAACAAACCAGTCAATGGCTCTCTTTAAAACTCTTCTCTCCAAAACAGATGGTCCTGAATTTTACAATAAAAAATTTCCTTCGGAGTCAAAGTTCAAATGTAAAACTTAAACTAGATAGTACATGTATAGAATTTACAGGAGAGAAAAACACTTCACTAAAAAAACAAAAATGTTAGCACAATCTTAGCTGTGAAATAATTGGCTTTTCTCCATAATACATATTGAAACAATAGTTACTTCCATAAGAATTTTGATTATGGTAGTTTTACAGCAGCAATTAAATATAGTGAAACTAAAGAAGATCCTTTTGGAGTTCAAGTATTGCTAACCAGTCAGACACTAGCTGAACATCAGCAACTTTTTCCTGCTCACAGATATTTGATTTGTTTCTTTAAGGAACATATAAGCATTTAACGTGATACACAGAAGGAATACACGTTTATTCTGTATCAGTGATCTTACCTCCGGAAAGATGAATTTCCTAACTGCTGATACTCTAAACTTGAACCTGGGATGAGGAAATCCATCTGAGCTCTTTCTGCTTCTTACATCATAACCAGTTATAAAGATTCTATATTCAGGCCTGGCTGCCAGTTTTCCGATGATGTATGAGGCAGAAAAGAATCCAGCTCAATCTCCTATGTTATTCAGATAAAACTGTTTATGTGAGTAAAAGTAAGGAGATCTGACTCACAGGAATCAAATAAGTTAAGAGGAACCATTTTTAAACAGCAACTTTTGATTGGGTGACATAATGATGCATTAAAGAAATATCTGCTGCTGCTTTTAACTATTCTTAATGAACACTTTACAGTGTTTAATACTGAATTTACATTGGTAGTTAAATAACCTCCCCTTATCTTGCAGCTCAGATAGTTGAGTTATATGAGCAGGCTGTGGATTCTCAGCTCCAAAGTCCACCAAGGAAGACAGTGTCAAAGCAAACTGAAGACTACTGGCAGAGTTTCAGGTAGGACAATCCAATAAAACCGGCTGTTATCATAAATCATACAAAGGACGGTGAGAAGCAGAAATGAGAGACATATGCTTTAGTGGTTAGCGCATGGGAGTGGAAAGGAAGAGTTCAAGCACTGTCTGACTCTCCCTATGGACACTTTGTCTCTGTCTTAGTTTCCCCTTCTGTAAAATGGGGCTAATAACACTTACCTATCTCACAAGGGTGCTATGAAGATTTTTGTGGCACCTTATAGACTAACAGATGTTTTTGCAGCATGAGCTTTCGTGGGTGAATACCCACTTCTTCGGACTTGCATCCGAAGAAGTGGGTATTCACCCACGAAAGCTCATGCTGCAAAAACATCTGTTAGTCTATAAGGTGCCACAGGATTCTTTGCTGCTTCTACAGAACCAGACTAACACGGCTACCCCTCTGATACTTGACATGAAGATTTTTGAGATTTTTAGCTGCACAGTGCTATAAAAGAGCAAAATGTAATTATTAACATGGTTGACCAATGAGTGTTGCAAACTATGCTTGTAATCAGTCCAGGTCAGAAGTCATCAGACACATTAACCTAGCATGGCTTAATAAGAGAAATACTTTCTTTCATTAGTTATTTTGTGAACCATTCACGCTTATAAAATACTGTGCTATTTATCTCATTTTCATTATTTTTCTCCTTTCCCCCTCATGCAGCAAGGACAGATTAACCCAGATATCTCACTGGCAGACAAAAATAGAGCAGTCCAGGTAATGGTGTTATTAAGACTGAAAGTTAGGGCCTGATCCAAGACCCACTGAAGTCAGTGGAAAGATTCCTACTGCTTTCATTGGGCTTTGGATCGGGCCTTTAATGTGATACAGTAGCAAAACAATCCTGTTGGAGCATTAGCGCTAATAGAAATGCTGAATGAATAGTTTGACTGCACTTCTGATACTTTTGCAGATGACAGATCAAAGCATAGGAATGGAGGGGGCAGTATCTATTACAGACAATTTAGAACGGGTTAGGAGTTAGAAAATGTAGGTTCTATTCCTGGCTTCAGCACCAATTAGGAAAGTAATTTAGGTCAGCGTTTTCAAATTCTGGTTCTTAAATCTCTGTCATAGACACTTAACAGAGATGGCCTGATTATAGAGGTGATGAGCATCTGCTCAGTTCCCATTAAAATCAGATCCTTTTGGTGCCAAATTTTAACATTTTGACTCTAAATCTCCCTATCCTCCATTTTCCTATTTGTAAAATATTTACCTCCTTCACACAGGGGTTATAAGGAATCTTTAATTAATGTTGATAAGCACATTAAGATCTTCAGATTAAAAGTGCTATGGAAGGGGAAAGTATAATAGGCTAAGCAGCAGTGAGAACTATAATTCAGGCTGAAACTCAGCTTTAATTCTAACCCCCTTACTTCACTTCCACTTAAATTAAAAAAAAAAAAATCCAGAAATGGTAAGATTCCAGAAAGTAAGATTTTTATGAATATGACAGAGTGCTGTATTTATGGCGTTGTATAAAATGACTGTCCAAATCCAAATAATGAAAAAATCTACATTTAAATTAATGTCAAGTATGAAATCTTAAAGTATGAATGGGAAACACAAAAGTGAAGGTTCTCTCACAGGAACATGCATGCACCCCCAATGAACATAAATAACATTGAGGATTACTGTCTTGATGTACAGAAGAATATACAGTGTGGATGAAATAGTCTTGTGATGAGAAACTTGTGCTTTTCCTAATTTGTTTTTGTGAAAGACTGAAAATAGTAGTTGAGCCAGGATCTTCTGCATGGCATCAGAGCTAAGCTAATGCTCTCGACTTGTTTGAAATCATAAAATGCTTTAATTCCAGATTGAAGTTGGATTGCCTTGGTGCCACATGATGGCAACATTTTATCTCTCATTATATACTATGTAAAAAGTAACTTAAAATGAAGCTTAGTAGAATACGGTTTTTATTTTTTATAATTTCAACAGATCATATCAATGTTTATTATTAGGATTTTTTTAATTTTTATTGATTTAAATTTTCTCAGTTACACAAAATTATGGTGTATAAACAATATTTTTTATTTATCAAGCAAAATTTTCACAGTTGCGGGAAATTATGGAGTCAGCAGACAACAGGGTATCAGACAGTAGATGTTTAGTTTCAAAAAGTTAAAACTTTATAAACTGATAAAACACAAATTGTCAGCATCACATGTCAAAATATACAAAGTAAATAACCTTAAATAAACTCTAATACATTCACAAGCAGCATTTTTCTTACTTCGCCTATCTGCAAAGTTCAGTTATTATTGATGGAAATATTTTTGTCAGTTTATCTACATACAGTGAAATTGACATTTACCAATATTTACCAATAAAAATCTGAGTTACTTAAAATCAACTCTACTTAAAATGGATGTATTATGGCATCTGTCACTAAAAACCTGGGATGAAATTCTGACTGCCTTAAAGTCAATGACAAAACTCATTGACTTCAAAGTAGCCAGGGTTTCTTGCCTAAATTTTCTACTCATTTGCAATCAGGAGGAGTAACTCCCTTGAACTCGATGAAATTACAGTGGTATAAAGCTGGTTTCAATGACTGGAAATCATGCCCAAAATGTATGAGAGCTGTGTTGGCTTAACAATGATTAAGACAGCATTCTGCTAAACCTTCTCATCTTCATGAGTTCAGATAGCTCTATCTGGATGTCTACAGAGCCATCAGTTTCGTCTTGTGTAGGACAAAGCCCTTCAGGCAGTCAAATGTCGTCTTCATCTTCTATTCTGGCTAGAGCAAGGTCTCAATGCATCTAAAATGACCATCTTCAGATGATTGTATACTGTGTTATTTTATCCGTGTTGGCCCCAGAATATTAGAGAGACAAGGTGGGTGAGGTAATAGCTTTTGTTGGACCAATTTCTATTGGTGAAAGAAACTAGCTTTCAGGTTTATATAAAGCTCTTCTTCAGGTGTGGGAAATGTATTCTGAGGGTATGTCCTCACTGCAATTAAAAACCTGTGTCTGGCCCGTGCCAGCTGACTCCGGCTAAGGGGCTGTTTAATTGTGGTGTAAACAATCAGGCTCGGACTGGAGCCTGGGCTCTAGGACCCTGTGAGGGGGGAGGGTCCCAGAGCTTGGGCTGTAGCCTGAGCCTGAACATTTACACCACAATTAAACAGCCCCTTAGCCCGAGTCAGCTGGCATGGGCCAGACACAGGGTGTCTAATTGCAGTGTAGACATACGCTGAGTGTCACAGCTAAATACAAAGTGGAACAGATTGTTTAGCATGTGTAGTTAACATATATTTCAAGGGACCATTCAAGGTGAAGTGACCTGTTAACACCTCTCCAGTTATAGCGGAGAAAGGAAAAAGCTTGGGGGCAGAGAGACAAGGGAGGGGGTTAGGTGGGTTATAGATTGTTGTAATAAGCCATAAATCCAATGTCTCTATTCAAGCCGTGATTTAGTATCTAGCAAAGTTACAAATTTAAGCTCCTGGGCTTGTCTTTTGGAGGTGTTGGGCAGGTTTCCTTTGAGGATGAGAACTGAGAGGTCAGATACAGAGTGATCACTTTGTGAAAAGTGTTCACCCACAAGCGATAGTTTTTGGGTTTTTTTGTCTTTGATCATTTTCCTGTGTGAATTCATTTGAGAGTGTAGTGATTATCTGATTTCAGTTGTTATTGGGGCATCTAGTGTACTGGATGAGGTCCTATAAAGGATATTGCCTAACCCACCTTATCTTCAGATGAGTCAAATCTGTTGATTTGAAAGCTGGAAAGACACCTTCAAGTCACAGTACATATTCACCAAGGAGTGCATCTAAATCTAGGGCAGGAAGAATTAGAGCATGTTTTGAAGAGATCTGCAGAGCAGCCCCCTGGCAATCTCTACATATTTTGATCAGATACTTCAAGTAGATCAGCCTCTGATGAAAGATGCTGTCTTTGGATTCCAGGTCTTTTAGTCTCTCATTCTTCCTTGGTCCATCTCCTCCTTTCATTCTTTTCTTCCCCATCTCTTTTTCTGGTTGGATTACTTGCTTTCGCTGATCAGTCAGTCTCCAAACTTGAGAATTCCCTTGGTGTATGTGAATACACAATTTGCATTTACTGTCCATATACTTTCTCAAAGTAGAGAGATTGTCTGAGCTGGAACTTGTTCCACCCTTGTATGTGTGTAGTTTTCTACAGTTTAAAGCTTTGGAAGTATCTCAACTGGGCTGTGATGCAGCTTCAGGATTCAAGAGCTGAAAGTCTGGGCTGCTTCTGGTGCTTTCTGGATGTGGTTAACTCATCAATCTCCGGTCTTGATGATTCCTCTGGTTTGCATAAATATATTTACAGTAAATTCATATTATTGTCTGCTGCTTTCTGTGGGAACAGGATTGGGCTGTTAGTAATTAAAGTATGAGTAACGAGGAGATGGTGGGTGTACATGAAGGCAACAGATTAGCCACCATTCATACAAACTTCAAATTGCTATCTAGATCCCAGATCTGTAGCATGAGGCTCAGTAGCTGATCCCTCTGCTTCTTGGCAATTTGGTAACTTTAAGAAAAAGTCAGTGGATTATAAGAATTACATTAGTAGATTTGGTTAGCAAAAAAAATGTTAGGGGCAACACTTGTAATATCTTCTTCTTTCTTTTCCTTACTATGTAGGCAGGAACTTGATGAAGGAAGGAAGTGCCTAATAGCAATAAAAAACAGAATAATTCCACCCTATTTTGAATCTGAACTCGGCAAGGAATTTCTCCTGAAAAAGGTAATGGAGCTCAGAGAAACTGAATGAGATGGTATTAGTGCAAAGAATCTCTGTCTCAGTCCTACAAAGCATCTTAGATTGTTTTTATCATCTTAGTTATCATCTTGTAGAAGGCACTTTTGAATGACTGGACATATAAATGACTGGTCATTAATTGATGTTATGTACATGTGTCAAGTACAGACCATACCTTTATAATCTTGCTTGATAAGTAGGCTGGAGTGCTTTTTTATAATGTATATAGAAGGAAGTGTATTCTAGAATACAGCTATATTTATTTTATACTGTCAGTTTAATTGTTACCGGTTTAGTTCTGCTTATTTGTTTTCTTTATGTCCTCTTTCATAGTGGCTATATATATATATATATATATATATATATATATATATATAATATGGTTAGGAGACATGAGCACTTCTTGTCATTTTTATTTAAAAGTTCCCTGATGTGGATTCACTTTCTAAAGAACTTCCTCCGTTTCCAAAGAAAGAGAGAGAGAAGCCGTCTGTGGAGACAGTCACAGAATTTGTTAGGAGTACGTCTGAGCTCAGGGCAGGTAACGTTTCAATATGGTGCAACATTCTCCATTGGCTTGTTGAGTTGCCTCATACTTCTATTGCACTTAAATCCACAAGGGCCTTGGGGCAGTTGCAGTTTCTGCAAAGGACTGAAAAAAAGTCTCCATTAGTTTCTGATACCAACTAGCTGAATGAGTTGAACAATGAGTATGGAATAATTGATACCAGTGTGGAGGCTACAAATAATACCTGAAAGGATTTTCAGTTCTGAACCTTATCATTCAACACCACATCTTCCAGATCTGCTTGACACTTGAACTGCTTGGGAACATTATAAGACTGGTTTGTGAGATATATTTAGGGTCTTTGCAGACATAAAAGAACTGGAAAAACGGTGGGGTCTGGGTGCAAAAATGAAAAGCTAGGGGTTATCAGATGGCATTAGAGGCTGGGAGGAGGTGGATCAGCAACTGGGCAAACTTAACTGGGGGCAAGAGTGAGCAGGAACGGATAAGAAGGCAATGAAGCGGGAAAGGGTGTGAGTGTTGAGAAGGAGCTGGGAGACAGGGAGGATCTTGAAGTGAAGTGGGAGGAAGGGGTAAGGTGGAATAGCAGTTTGGAGACCAGGGGTGGAAGAAGGGTTTGGTAGCATAAGAATCTGAGTGATGTTGGGTGGAGACAACTTGGAGGACACACACACACAGGGAGCACTGAGCAGTGTGGGAGCAGCAGAGAACAAAGGAGGGGTGGGCAGTGAACAAAGCATCTTAAGCAGCTTGGATTCGAGAGGTTTACAGCACTGACAGGAGTACTTTGATCCTTCGTTTAGAGAGCAGCCCTGGCAAGCATTGAACTGGCACATCAGGATGAAAGGCATTATGCTGTACTGTTCATCACACAGCAAAGAACACATCATCAGAACAATCTTCCATGGGTCCCTCTCAGAGCCCTGACCATTCTCATATTTCCCCATTTTGCACTCCCTCAAGCCTCCTATATTGCAGCTCTCTGGAGAACTGGACTGGATTGCTTGGCAGAGCTTCTCAGCTCAGCTCAGCTCATGGCTGAATCAGCCATTCTGCCATTACAAAGCTCTCCTGGCTATGACTCACCACCCCTGCTGCCCCATGGAGCAAGTTGCTGGTGGCTGCATTCACATGGCAACACACAGCACTCATTACTAGGCCTGACCATACTTCAGAGAGTATATGGCCTCCCTAATTGAGATGCTTAATACCCTCTGTATAGAAATGTAGCGTGTTGATATAACTGGCATTTTGTCAATATACTCATCTGTTTTTCTGCAGAATCTACAGGTCTGTTTGTCCCAACCAGTGATTCCCCACACTCACTGAATCCTCAGACACACAGTCCTTCAGCACAGACTGAAGTTTCCAGCAGAGCAGGTAAAGGAGCATTCCAGTTTGGCATCTAGGTACAGGTATAGGTTGAAGACTGGTGGAGAGGGGAATACATTAACACTTTAGGGAAAATAATGGGAGGGATTCTCTCCTCTGCTGTGGCCCTAGAAAATGGCTGCAGCAACATAAAAGAGCCATTAGGGCCGTAGATTTGGTCACAGAAGACTTCCCCCGGCACATGCTTTGCACAAGGTAACTTACTGTGCCCTACAAGGCCTCCAGCCCAAGACCTGCCATAGGGGACTTGCTGGGGGCAGGGGCAAGAGCAGGAATGGTGTGTTGAGGGCAGAAGGGGTGAGACCTCAGTGCATAGCCTGCTAGGATTCCAGGCAAAGCTGCTGCAATAACTTAGACAGTGCTGGAGAACTGGCTATGTTGTTCTGGGGGCTACACTGATTCTCACCACAGACCAGCATCAGCAGAGTTTAAAGGGGAGCTAAATCCACCTTGATCCCATATCTCTGGGCTGTAAGTTTTGTTCTGTGCCTCTGAAACCTTGTCTAAAACTTAAAAGTTTTGCTGATAAAGCTATAGTGCTGTGTATAAATAAATAGCCATTGGGCCAGAGGGAGACTGTGAGAATGACAGTAGACCAGTGTTTAGGATCCTCCCCTCTGATATGGGAGATCCAAGTTCAAGTTCAACTCCCCTAAGCCCTGAAGCCAATGCTGAACCTCCCAAGTCTCCCCAGTTGCTTATGCAGATTCCCCCAGAGTTAAAGGCCACATGACATGTAAAGCAAGGAAGGCTTTGCAATGGATATTCTTAACCATAGTAACTTACTCTTAAAGCTTGCAAGAGTCAAAATGCAAACACAAGTTGTTGTGCTAGCGAAAGTGTTATCTATTTTTTTCTCCTTGATATTTCTAAAAAGAAAAGTCAGTAGGACTAAGAGACAGAAATCCCTTTTCTGTCCAGTGGCCCCAGGATATTTGTTTCCTGTTAGTAGATTTTAAAAATGGCCTTTCCACTCTTACATTGCTCTATTAAATAAAAATACTGAGCCTGATCCTACAGACGTTATGCAGACCAGACTCCTATGGAAGGTAGTAGGAGTTCTGATTGCACAAGAACTGCAGAATTGGGCTCCCTTTGTGCAAAATTCAATGTCACTCTTTGAAATCTTGGCTTCTGAACAGAAGTGGGAACAGCTGTGTGCACATCTGGGATACCCTTCCGGTCTCACACCCAGAGCTTGCTGGTGGATGCTGCGGGGCAGCCAAGAAAAGAGAAGGTGAAATTACCATTATCAATCCAGGGGTGCAAGCCAGAATCTGTACCCAATGAAAAGGTAAAATAAAATTTTCTTGGCTAATGTTAATCTCCCTTTGCACAACTCTTTTGCACACCATTGTTAAGTCACTCTGCAGCAGCACTGGTCACTTTTTGGAATTTCTCTTTACTGAAGCAATAGCACTTGCAATTTATCTGGGGCTGACTGTCCCAGAAACAACTTCTCCCTCAATTATTAGGCCACAAACTTGGGTGCCTAAAGTTAAGCACCTAGGTCCATATTGAGGCACCTAAATAAAAGCACCCTGATTTTCAGGAGTGCTGAGTGTCCCCAATTCCCACTGACTTGAATGGCTCAATACCTCTGAAAATAGGGCCACTTTTATCTAAATTCCTAAATATGGATATAGGTGGCCTACTTTACTTTAGGATCCCAAATTTGAAAATGTTGGCCTTAGTCTTTAACAATCTTAGCCGCCCAATCATTTGCATTTAGCCATTTGCTTTTCCTTTCTTTTTCTCCCCCTTAAAAGTACAGTAACTCCTCACTTAAAGTCATCCCCGTTAATGTTGTTTCATTGTTACTTTGCTGACATATTAGGGAACAAACTTGTTTAAAGTTGCGCAATGCTCCTTTATAATGTCGCTTGGCAGCTGCCTCTTGGCAAGATTCTCTGGAAGAGCAGCCCCTCCTAGTGGTGATTAGAACCGGGGGGACCAGCAGCCCCCCTCCCCAGCAGCTCCCCCAAATTCCCTGTAAGGTATGTGGCTTGGCAGCTGCCCAGCAGCAGTTCAGCTGTCCCTCCCCCCACTCCCATGCTGCTCCTGCCCTGCCCTCTGCCTTGGAGCTGCTTCCGGGAGCTTCCTGCTTGCTGGGGGATGGGGGAAGAGGGGTGCTGATATCAGGATATCCCCCTGCTCCTGCACTACTCCCACACCCTCCACCCCCAGAGGAGAGGAGGAGAGGGACAGAAAGGAGGGAGCTTGCTGGAAGCTGTTTCTTCCTGTCTGAACGAGCTGATCTGCTTAAAAGGGCAACGTACTTGAAGTGAGGCCAGCGTACTTAAAGGGTCAATGCACGTCTCTCTCACTCATGCATGCACACACCCCCCCTCAGCACTTTGGAAAGTCAGCACCTGTGCAACCATGCATGTGCTGTCAGGAGGAGGGAGTGGTGCGCTCCAGCTAGATAGCGTGGGCTCATCATCATGTTCAGTTTTTGCAGGGAAGTGTTTGCAGCTGCTGCCCTGCATCTATTGTGTTTCCTCCATCCTGCCTCAATCCATGCTGCCTTGTAGAGCATGAGGCTACATTAGCAACAGCGTATTAACCCCTCAGGGCTCAACCAAATGCTAGTCATCATTTAGCAGCAAGGCATTCCCTGGGAAATATCCCACCTTCTTACTTCACTACTTCAACCAAGCTTCACAATCATTCATTGCTGTGTACAATATTAAACTGTTTGTTTAAAATTGTTTAAAACTTATACTGTATATGTATATAATGTCTTCTGTCTGGCAAAAAATAAATTCCATGGAACCTCACCCCCGCATTTACATTAATTCTTATGGGGAAATTGGATTCGCTTAACATCGTTTTGCATAAAATTGCATTTTTCAGGAACATAACTACGTTAAGTGAGGAGTTATTGTATGAGAAACTGTCTTGTGTCAGTATTTGGACAGTAACAGATAAGCCATTAACAGAAGTTGGTATCATTAAACTTGGCAGCCTGCACTGTTATAGGAGGGGGGCTATAGTTTCTGTCCTTTTAGGAATAAGCAACTTCCTGTTATCTTGGAATAAGTTCTTTGTTGCCACCTAGAGTCTTCTTTGTGGTTTAGTTTTTAATTCCCTCCCCTATTGTCCATGTAATGTATTGATCTTGTTTGCAAAGGTAGAAGATCCTGTTGGGGGAAAAGTCAACACATCTTCTGTTGCAACAGCAACTAAGCATCTTTGTGGATTCCATCTCATCCCACCTAAAGTGATATTTGGGGTGCTGAAGGAGGGTTGTACTTATGCCGCCACAGCCACTCTGAAAAATGTTGGAGTGGACTTCATAAGGTGAGATCAAACTGTCTTTAAACCTGTTTTAAAACCGTCACCTAACTCCATCTGTAGGCCAAATGTGCACCTTGTCTCAGCTGTGAACTCTTTGATAGTGTCACTAGGCTAATCAGAATCCAGGTGGCATTTGTATTTGGAATCCTCCATATTGGAATGATATTCTAAAACACCTGACTACAGAAAACACAATCATAGAAATAATAGGATTAAAATGTAACTAATGCTAGGCATGAGAGCGAGGGCAGTAGCACAGAGTACGTAGAGAAATGACAGCAGATTCCTAGCACACAAATAGATTTAGCACTTCAAAGCAACTAGCACCAGGCTTTAAACAGGTGATAGACAATATTTCCTAGCTGGGTCTGTGCTCTGCCGCACTCTCTGCTTTCAGTGTTAGTGGGGCTGCTCTTTCCAGAAAGGCAGCAGCTCAGCGGCTCTGGCTGGGTGTAGTAATGTATTTTGCTCCAAAAAGGGGGAAAGTTTTCATCTTACATTTTAAAAGCAAAGTCATACACACAGCATATGGCAACTACCCTGCAGCAAACTGGCTTGGAGCTTGGGGGGGGGCAGCAGCTGCCCTAGCTGCTGATGTGTGTAGTGAAGTCAGAGCCCCACATATTACAGAACCACAGAATGTGCTGCATTATCCACTCCCTGCAGTGGATTTGAACTCCACAACTGAACTTTTTTTTTAAACTACATTTTCCGATCCTTATGGTTGTAAAGGAAACGTTCAAAATGTAACCTGAATATAAATGATGCTGTATTGGCTTCCTGAGTCTGCAGAGGGCCTAAAACAATAGCTCTAAAAGGTGTGAACTGCCCCATTCATCTCCATGATGTGTTAATGCTCAAAGCTAAAGATTACAGTTTAAGGCCTTGTGTACACTAATAGTTTTGTTGACAAAAGTCAGCTTTCATCAGCAAAACAGTTTAGGTGTACACGTTACAATTCTCCTCCTGCCGATTTAACTCTCCTGATATGCCAACACAATAAAACCACTTTGACGAGATGCATTGATTTTGCAACAAAATTAGAGCAACACAGTGTCGACATCACAATTGCTTACATCACCCTAAGTGGTCTCCAGGAGGTGTTCCACAGTGCCCATCATAACCGCTCTAGTCAGCGGTTTGAACTCCACTGCTCTGAAGCCAAGTACACAGGCATGCACCTCTTCCCCTTTAAAGGTCTGGGAATTTTTGAAATTCCACTTCCTGTTTGCTCAGCGTGGACAGCTCACATAGCATCTTCCCAGCTGACCATGGCAGCTCCTCACAGTAAATGTGTTCCCGCCTGAAGTATCCGGAGTTGTTGGATCTGCTGGGTCTGTGGGGAAAAGAGGCTGTGCAATCCCAGCTCCATTCCAGCTGTAGGAATTTTGATACTTACGGGCAGATTGCTCGTGGCATGTTGGAAAAGGGGCATAAAAGGGACATGCATCAGTGCTGTGCTAAGTTCAGGGAGCTCAGAAAGTCATACCAGAAGGCAAGGGAGGCAACTGTCACTCTGGCGCTGAAGACCTGCCGCTTCTACAAGGAGCTGGACACCGTCCTTGGTGGCAACCCCATCTCCATCCCCAAGAACGCCAGGGATACTTCTAGCGTGCTGGAGGCAGCAGACAGCAGAGTCAACCCTGAGGATGAAGTGGTGGGCAAGGAAGTGGCGTTGGAGGAGGATGTGGGACAGGCGACAAGGTTATCCAGTAGTGTGGTGACCCAGGAGCTCTTTTTGACTGGAGGAGTCTACCCAGTCACAGCACTCCAGCTCTTGGTGCCTGATGCAGTAGAAGGAAGCTCTGGTAAGTACTCATTTTGATTTGATACTGCACAGTGCCATGAGGTAGAGCTGTCCTTTATTTTGTTCTATGTTAGAAGTGGGATAAGGGATAGAAATTAACAAGACTAGCACTGTTTCTGTCTGCTTCCCATCCTTCTATGCAGCTATGCAGGCGGCCCTGCAGAAAAGTTGGTTAATGCAGACCAGGATTTCATGGGAATCCTCTATAGTGAGCTCTAGGAAACTTTCCTGCCGGTACTCTGCAATCCTCTGCCGAACGTTCCTTGGCAGAGCTGCTTTGTTCCTTCCCCTCTCTGTAGGAAACTTTGCCACACCAATTGGTAATTACTGCTGCAGGAACCAAAGTGATACACATGTGAACAGCATATGGACCAGGTCTGAAGCTGCATGCATGCAGGAGATGCATCTTTGCATCCTTGGTTACCCTGAGAAGTGAGATATCAGCTTTGATCACCCCTGCCAGTGGAAAATGGTGCCAGAATTTACAATAGTGCCCCTAGGCTCTTGTAGTGATCCCTTTTGTTAACCATCCAGACCCTTTTCCCCATCGAATCACCATGTTTAGGGTACTGACCAAGCTGCGTGCTTGCCAAGGGACAGTGAGAAAGAGGTGTATTTGACTGTTGTGATTCAAGGCTGTGAGTGCACTCACTATACTGCCTCTATTTATCGTTTCTTGTGCTTCTGCAGATGTGCCCTTGAGGGGTACCTCCTACACCCAGGGGGAGCACCTCTGCCAGCTGAGGAGGTGAATCAGGAGGAGTAAGGAGGACATGTTTAAAGAAGTGCTGCAATCATCTGATGCTGTAGATCGTGATCACAGGGCCTGAAGAGAGACAATGAAAAATTAAAAATGGATAGCCAGAAGAGGAAATGGGCAGGAGCGGATGATCAAGCTGATGGACGACCAAACAGAGATGCCGAGGTCCCTGATTGCACTGCAGTCAGAACACAAGCATTCTCGACTCCCTCTGCAGCCCATACAGAACTGCATTCCATGCCCTTCCCAAATTCCCCACGCATATTCCTTGCGAGTTCCCAACCTGTCACACTACCCCTTGCACTCCACCCTGAGGGACAGGTTTCAGAATAAAAATAATGAGTCCTTGTGGCACCATAGAGACTAACAAATTTATTTGGGCATAAGCTTTCGTCTCCAAGGTGCCACAAGGACTACTCATTGTTTTTGCTGATACAGACTAACATGGCTACCACCCCGAAACCTGTCACCACGAAAGGTTTCAGAATGAAAGCTGGACTTACACACGGCTCTGAGCGCGTCAATTCAGCAAGTGCTCCTCAGTGACATGTCCCTTGTAAGAAATGGAAATCTATGTATTCCTGTGTAATAAAAGTTTACTCTTTAAAATAAAATGAATCCTTATTTGTGTCCTACACTTGGTGGTTGCTGCTGGAATTCATACACAGTGGCAATCAGCACATTTGCAGACTACAGTTAACACTCAGGCACAATCATTACAAGGATCATTCAAGTTGGCAAATAACCAATGCCTAGCTGAATGCATTACAGAAAGACATATTACTGGGGGTCATTGTCGAACTGCTGCTTTAGAGCCTCCCTGATTCAAATAGCCCCCCCCCCTTGAGCCCCTCTAATAGCCCTGGTATCTGGCTGCTCAAAGTCAGCTGCCAGGCGATCCGCCTGAACACTCCACCTCATGGAAACTTTCCCCCCCTAGAAAAAATTGACCTGAATCTGCTGTAGAATTTCCAGTCTGGCAGTGTTACCAGGTGACAAGCATGGTCTGACACCCTAGATAGCGGGAGAGTGCTGCAAAACCACAGCCCAAACGAGAGAAATTCTGTGTGTGTATTTTAGTTCATTGTGCCACAGACCATAATGGATCCATGGGCTGGCCTGTCAATCTGTGTCAGCATCTCATCTTCGAGGACTTGCACATGTCCATTCCTCATTAGGGATGTGTGCGCCCGGTGTCTGAAGCTGGAGATGTTTGCCATAGCAGTTCCCATCAGGGCAGGGCATGCACCTTGCATCATCTTGTGCGCCTCACTGAGGATTAAAAAGGGTGAAGATGGCCCAGTTCCTTCTGTCTGCCCGTAGTCAGTAGTTCAAGCATGCTGTATGCAGTTACACATTATTCCCTTTGCTCTGAAGCTAATTTATTCTTTTCTAATTAGTTATTAGCCTTAGATAGTTAATGGTACTCATTTGTTGATGGATACCACAGTGGGGAAAATCTCTGGCTTCTATGCATGCACATCCCTAATGTGGACTGGACACATCTGGAAGAACACCTGCTATAGAAAAGTAACTGGTTTTTAAGTTGTGCTCATCACTGTGCTATTGAAGGACTCCTTCCCGACTCCGCCTCAGTGCAGGAAGCACTATTGAAGCTTTCCTCACTCCCAACCCCCAGTGGCCAATCGCTGTTTCTCAGTAGGATATTTGACGCCAATGTATTTTAGGCCTGGTCTATATTAGCAAAGTTGCACCAGTGTAACTAAACCAATATTGAACTGCTTTACTTACACAGCGCTCACCCTTAATGTAAACTCACTTGAACCACTGTGAACCGCTCTTACATCAGTTTAGCTTCATTCAATAACTGAGTTAAGTCCTCCATTTTGATTTGCTTCAGAAAATGAACAGAGGTTGGATCTGGGAGAGGCTTTTCTTTTATAAGCGCTTGTCTAGACAGGAGAGGTTTTTCAGTACATGTTTTTCTGCCATAATTGTAGAGGTATGTCCACACTGCTTTGTTTATGCCAGATTAAACTACTTCCTCTGTGAACCACTGTATCTACACAGAGGGGTAGCCGTGTTAGTCTGGATCTGTAAAAGCAGCAGAGAGTCCTGTGGCACCTTATAGACTAACAGACGTATTGGAGCATGGGCTTTCGTGGGTGAATACCCACTTTGTCGAATGCACATACATGGCATTCACCCACGAAAGCTCATGCTCCAATATGTCTGTTAGGTGCCACAGGACTCTTTGCTGTAGCTACACAGTGCAGCGCAGCTCTTGTTTGAAATGACCACACAGCATTCTACGCAGATATCCAAAGCTACTTTGTTCCTCCACTAAGCTCTGGGCATGCTGGGATTTTTCTCAAAGTGCATTGTATGACATCTACTGGACGTCTGGGACTTGGGCTCAAACTAATAAACTCTCTTTTGTGGAATCCCATAATTCATCTGGCTTTTGTGAACCAGCACCATTTTCAAATTGCTGTCAATCAGCATGGAGCAAAGATTGCTGAGCTCCACAAGCCTTTCATTCATTAATACAAACAGGGTGCTCCACATGTAGTGGCAGTCATGCACCATGGGGATATTGTTGAAGAGGCGGAGCAGTTTCTTCAGCTAATGTCTGCATGACATTTCCCTGGTGAGGCTTTATGTGGTGGAGTGCCCCTTCTGGGCTCGGCCAGCCAACACCTACAGGACAGGCTAGTGATGCAGACCTGGGATGATCTTCAGGTTGAGGAAGGCTAATTTTCTGTGCAGAGCTCGCTCTAGTGCTGCTGCAGCAGACCACCACCATGCACGTTCCCCTTAGCATGGCCAACAGTGTGAGTTTTGACATCTGGAAATTCACCAACTCCAATTGCTACAACAGAAAAGGTATTTCGCCACAGTGCTGCAAAGCCTGGTTGACAAATGTGGCAGGCTCACCAATGTTAATGTGGGGTGGACAGTTTGAAAGACATCTCACCAGGGTCCCTGGTCAGCTGGGTGCCTTCCAAACTGTCCACAACACCAAAGGGTCCCATGGTGGACTCCATGGCAAAAATCCAGTCCTGATGCAGGCAGTGGGAACATTACAGGAGGTCTTGGTTTTGGCTATAGCATTATTGCAGGGGTGGGATAGCTCAGTGGTTTCAGCATTGGCTAACTAAACCCAGAGTTGTCAGTTCAATCCTTGAGGGGGCCATTTAGGGAACTGGGGTAAAAATCTGTCTGGGGATCAGTCCTGTGGTGAGCAGGGGTGGGACTAGATGATCTTCTGAGGTCCCTTCCAATCCTGATATTCTATTATTATAATTCTCCTGGAACAATAGCAGGGAACTGAGCCATGTCCTGGAAGTGCCCCTCAATCCACATTTACTTCAGTAGCTGCTTCTGGATCTTTGCATTCTGGTGACTGATATTAAGGTGGGTCAGCCTGCCTCTCCCTGTACGGCAAGGTGAGCCATATTACAGTGAAAGCAGCAAAGAATCCTGTGGCACCTTATAGACTAACAGACGTTTTGCAGCATGAGCTTTCGTGGGTGAATACCCACTTCTTCGGATGCATCCGAAGAAGTGGGTATTCACCCACGAAAGCTCATGCTGCAAAACGTCTGTTAGTCTATAAGGTGCCACAGGATTCTTTGCTGCTTCTACAGAACCAGACTAACACGGCTACCCCTCTGATACTTGACATATTACAGTGGTATAAGAAACCCCATAAATGAAAAAATGATTTGTGCATGTTTTGACACAAGAGAATTTATGCCAGAAAAACTAAAGTTATATTCAAAAACCTGTCCCTGTATACACAAAGCATGGACAAGCATTTACTTTATTTTTTATCGTAAGACAGTAGGCAGTGGTTAATGAGCTCTGTTGGGAGTCAGGTACCTTTGGTCCATTACTATGATGGTTTGTTTTTCTTTGTTTTTGTTAAGAACTGAGTGAATGGAGCTTGGGCAGGAAGCCCAGAAATATTTCCACATTTAGGAACTGTGGATTCTCCACTTTCCTTTCCATTGGCCCTGGCTACCGTGAGTTGTTCCAGGTGGCAGACTGATTGTATCTTTTCCCTGGCAGGTTTCGGGTGAAGCAGCCACCTCCCAGCACAGGACTGAGAGTGATTTACACACCGGGGCCTGTAAGTCATGTGGCGCATGTGTATTATGGGGCAGAAAGTACTTTGTTTTCAGGCAACTTCAGACTGGCCCTCAAGGCTCCCAGACAATTTCTCAGCAAACGCCTCTAGCATCACTCTGGGGGATGGGCTGGCAGGGGCCAGAACTGAAAGCTCTCTGTATATGCAGATTCTTGCAGCCCCCTGTTGAAGAAATGAGCAGGTGAGAGACATGGCGCATGGGAGCCTGGGTGACCTATGCTGCCTCCTGTGTTTGAATGTAGCAGGTGCTGTGAGATGCTCTGTGGCAAGGATCAGATTATGCTCCATAATGCATAGAGCAGTCACCATGCAGAGGCGTATTTACAGTGAAACACAGGGTGCCCTGGCACGGGGCCCCCCAATGATAGGGAGCCCCAGGGCTGAGCAGTTGCGGGGGCAGAAGCTTGGTCCTGCCAGCTCCTGGGGCTCCTGCTGCACTGGCAGCCATGCTCCCCCCTCCCCTGCCTCTTCCCCACCTCCTCCCCAGAGCGTGCCGTGGTCCCACCCCTCCCTCTCCATCCAAGCGCGTCTCCCACCACCAAACAGCTGTTTGCCAGTGCTCAGCTTGCTTCAGGAGGGAGGGGGAGGAGCGGGGCCACAGAGCACTCAGGGGAGGAGGCAGAGAAGAGGCAGGGGCAGGGTCTTGGGGAATGGAGTGGAATTGGGGCAGGGCAGAGCAAAGGCGGGGCCCCCGCATTCCCCGTACACATACCCCCCCTTGCCATGAACCCCCATGACCCCAGCCCACACCCCCAGCCCTCTGCCCTGACTCCAGCCCCCCCTCACTCCTGCACCCACACCCCAAGCCCCCTGCCCACCCTGACTCCTGCACACCCCCCCACATATCCCCACTTGCACCCCTTGCACCAAATGGAAGCTGCCCCAGGTAAGCGCTCTGCACTCCAACCCCCTGCCCCAGGTCACCCTCCCACACCCTAAGTCCTGGCCAGACCCTGCACCCCAACATTTTTTTACATTTTTTTTATAAAGCACTCTTAGTCAAAGCGCTTTACAATAGTTAATGATCTTTCCAAATATTGTTTGTACCGTTAAGTGGTCTGCCTAAAGCCCTAGCAATTTTCAAGTGGTCTGTGGAAAAATAAGTTAGACTACAAGAACAATCAAGGCACCTCACTTTATTTTCATTTATGTCTTATTGCTTACAGGAGGAGGATGAAGAAAAAAAGATTGAAAAACAGGTGTGGGGGGGGATAAGAGTGAATGTTCTTTTTCTTGGCTGGGTCCCAAGGAGGGGCACCATAAATGAAGCTGAGCCCAGGGCCCCACTAACTCTAAATCCGCGACTGACACTATAATAAATTCAAACACAAGTGGCAGCAGAAGGCAGCAGGCCCAGCCTGGAGAAGTGACGTGATTTGCCCCATGTGTCAGTGACAGATCTGGGAGCCGAATCTAGATCTCTTGAGTTCCAGTTCAGTGCCCTAACCTCAAGGTTCCTTCAAACCAATGACTGACCTTAAAGGGCTTGGAAAAGATACTCTCCCTCTTTCCTTCTATACAGTCCTCCTTTCCCCCTCCTTCTCCATTCCTATCGCTAGTTCTCCCCCAGCTGTAGCAGGCTGGTTCTCCTTTCCTTCTGCTAAGACTAAAGGGAAGGTTAATGGGGAAGAGGAAGCAAGGACAGAGGGACAAGGAAGAGAGCAAAGACTGTAGATGAAACAGGGAGAGGATGCTTTGGGAAGGGAAGGAGGAAGGGAAATTAGACACTTGAAAGAGACAAATAAAAAATGCCCTTCTGTGTTCCTTCTTCTCCGGTAAGTGGTAAAGAACTCAAAATGGAAATAGAAAAAGGAAGAATAAACATAAGGGAGAAAATGAAGGGTTTTAAAGTAATACGAGTTAGTTACAAGAGATAACAGGGATCATTTTGCCATTGCTAGGCCTTGTTTTACCAGGATTTAGTTCCCAAGTATTGGCAAAATTCTCCTGCTCCTCCCTCCAGCCCATTCTGAGAGGCTCATGTTCTCTAAGGGCTGTGGAGTCAGCTGGGGTGGGAGAGAAGGGTGTGAGAGGGGGAAACTGCAGAATGGTGGGATTGAGGCTGGGGTGAAGGGACAATTCCCTTTCCTTCCTCACTGAGCCCGGGATGCCACCAAAACACAGGGCAAAGGTAGATTCACTTTGCTCCATTCCAAGTCTGAATGGAGCAACAGAGACTAGAAAAGACTGGCTGGCAGTCTAAAAACAAACTACTCACCACCCCAACTACAGCTTTTCTGGTAACGCTGTGCCTGCTGCACCTGCTCCTTGGGGCATAGTCTCTATGTATTTTCCAAAGGATAAATCCACTTCAGGTTCTGATGGATGTAAAGGCAAACTGACGCATTCTGCACAGTCCTCACCAGTCTGAAAAGTCACCTGCTAAACAGCCCTTCACACCAGGAATAAGCTTCTGGGCGTGGCTGAACTAACAGACAGCAGGTGTCTTGCTGCAAAGGAAGAGTTGTGACCCAGGAAGCACAAATAGAGATGAATGGGAAGGGGGACAAGGAGTTTGGCAGTAGTGGGATGGATTTCTCCATTGGTGGACCTAAGGGCCCCCTTTCCTTGTATATTTTTTTGTGTCACTTGTAAGGTACATGTCCAATTTTATACCTCTAACATGACTGCCTCTGGGTCACTCTGTCTCTCTTCCAGGTGGCAGCCGGGTTGCAGGCTGAACTGGAGATCGAGATTTATGCCATGGCAATTGGAGTGGAAGGTACCGAGGGCTCTGGAGAAATTTCCCACCGTATTGAAATTTTAACAGAGAGGGAGACGCTGTTCCTGCCTGTGGAGGCAAATATCCTTTGCTGCCTTACAGTACAGACAGCCCGAGTAGCCTCAGGCATGGAGACCATCCCCAGCTGTACTCAGGCCTCCTTTCTGAGGCACACAGCTGAGCTGAGGGACGGACCCCAACTGCAAGTGATGTCAGTTGCACAGGATGGGAAACCCGGACACACTGGAGGGGAAGTATGAGACCAGGAAGGCAGCCCCAACATGTGGCTTCTGGGGAATGATTGGAAAGAGGGACAGGAGGGCGCACACACCCCAGTCAGGGGCTCAAAATCCTTATTAAACATTTAGCTGATATTTAAGGAGCTGGGCCGCACTGGCTGGACACTGAGCACACAGATAGGGACCATCCGTACCTCAGCAGGCTCATAGCGTGAAGGCAGACTCAGAATTGGGGAAAGGGCTATAACTGCATAAGCAGATGAATTGAGCCAGTTTGCTTGGTTATGTTTTGTTGCTTGGCATTTTTTCTTTTTTCTGGCTGTTTAATTGGGACTAGCGATCTGGTGACAGGGAAGAGCAACTTTAAGAAGCATTAGTCCCCTCTGCCTCAAGCCTCAGAAATGTTCTGTTCACACTGAATGGCAGGCTGGTTTTCACAGGGGGGAGTATTTGGGCAGGAGAGGGGGTGTTTGGCTTTGAAGCAAATGGACTGCTGGTTAAAGGGGAGGGATTGCCAGGGCTGGTAGGGAAAGAGTCTGTACGAGGAGGAACAAAGCAAGGCTACACGCACAGCTCTCCTAGCAGCATGTTAGTGACTCGTGCTCCTAAACGGAAGAGCCCCCACCCCTCCCAGGCTGGAGAAGGGATGGTGGCTCCTCTAAGGTGATAAGGAGGCAGTTACGGCCAGGTAAGATGGTGCTTCCTCTATTGTGGACCCGTCCTGTGGCAGCTAGACTGAGACCATCCTCAGCTAATTGACATTGACCCAAAATGCTCTTTGCTGGCAAATCCCATCAGTTATGGAGCTGGGCTGGACAAGGACTGGTGCCCAAGCAGCGAAAGCCTCCTTATTCGACTCCCAGTCACCTGGTCGTGACTCATTCCCACCCCCACCCCTACCCCCACCCCCACAGTGAACCATTGCTTTCCCCTCTTCCCGTGTTTTCTCTTTTCCCCAACCCCCATAGCTCACTTTAGTGTTTGAGCTGGGTCAATGGTTTGGACTCAGGTCCTTGTGAAGGCCTCTCATCTCCACAGCATGTTCAGGCCTCTACGCCCCCAGGTTTGTTTGTTTAAAAAAATAGAGTTTACACCCTTAACAAGTATCTCACCAGTGTTAACAGGTGATATTTATGAGCGCAGGCCACAGGGCTACCCTGAGGGGGGCCAGGCAGCTACAGTCCGGCTGGTTTCTACAAGTCCCACCCCCAGGTTCAGGATTATACTACCCCACAAACTTCCTGGCTAACGTAAGTGCCGCCGATGAAACATTGCAACTTCTAGCTGAAGAGTATTAGCTGAGCCTTGTCTTGCCTACTCATCCACCCCAGGATCAAGTCCTGCACCACCAACAGCAGGAGCCAGACACAGCTGAGTGCTGAGCATTAAAGGGAAGGAATTGGATGATGTTAATGAAAGGACTTGGCTGCTACAAGTTTTCCCAATTACTCAGTCCCAAAGAAGTCACTCCCAGCAGAGAGGCACAGTCTCTGCTTATCGCCTCCACCTAAACCCCTTGGCAGACACACTCTCTTCTCCCACTGGCTCACATCCACCTGCACAGCAAGAAGGTGGCTTTCAGCAAGTAGCAGCTTTGTAGGTGCAAATGGCTTTTTTGGTGTTCTGAGTCTCACTGGAGTCAATAGGGCTCTGCCTGTTGATCCCAAGACCATTCCATGAAATTCTGTAATTGATCAGAAGCAGTGTTCAGACGTTATACAGACAAACACCATTGAGTTTAGCATAGGGCCTCCTTTCACTCTGCCAAAAATATAGTTGCACTATTTCCTTTTTGAATACCAAAAATATTTCTCAAAGTTTCATAGAATTATTTTACTTTACTTTAAGGTCAGAAGGGACCATTATGATCATCACAGGCTCCAGAATCTCACCCACACACTCCTGTATCAAACCCCTAACCTATGTCTGAGCTATAGAAGTCCTCAAATTGTGGTTTAAAGACTTCCAGGTGCAGAGAATCCTCCAACAAGTGATCTGTGCACCACGCTGCAGAGGAAGGTGAAAAACCTCCAAGGCCTCTGCCAATCTGCCCTGGAGGAAAATTCCTTCCTGACCCCAACTATAGCAATCAGCTAAACCCTCAGCATGTGGGCAAGACTCACCAGCCAGACATCCAGGAAAGAATTCTCTGTAGTAACTTAGATCCCACCCAATCTAACATCCCATCACAGGCCATTGGGCAGATTTACCTGCTAATAATCAATTAATTGCCAAAATTAGGCTATCCCATCATACCATCCCCTCCATAAACTTATCAAGCTCAGTTTTGAAGCCAGATCTGTCTTTTGCCCCCACTGCTCCCCTTGGAAGGCTGTTCCAGAACATCACTCCTCTGATGGTTAGAAACCTTCATCTAATTTCAAGTCTAAACTTCCTGGCCAGTTTATATCCATTTGTTCTTGTGTCCACATTGGTACTGAGCTTAAATAATTTCTCTCCAACACGTGGCACATGCAAACTACTGTACCTGATTGTGTGGGTGAAAAGCTTTGAGTATTCAGTGTGGCCATCCCAAATCTATGCTCATATCTTTTATGCCATGTCCACCTTCATTTGTTATTTTTAAAGAGCTTTGTGAAGTTTATGCATGTGAAAATCCCATCTGCATGCCAATGTACCCTTCCAATAGCAGTAACACAGCACAGCCCCCCCCACACACACACAGCTGCAGCCCCCCACAGCTGCAGTGCTTGTAGCACAGTTTGCAAGATGGCTGGAGACAATTAAGTGCTTCTATTGCAACAAGGGGAGATTTCTTTTTGCTTCTCTTTATTCTTGTTCATTTTCTTTTCTCTTTCATTACAGATCAGGCCAGGAGGGGGTAACAGCAAAAGCAGCAGCACTGAAAGACAGATTTTAGTCCAGCATTATTGTATAACTATTATCCCAGTAAATGTACTGACCAAATCAGTTCACACCAACTTGATTATTAAATGATTGTTTCCTCTCACCATCCTCAGTTTAGGCTCATTTGTCTCATGCCTGTAACTTGTCTGGCCCCTATCACATTCTTGACCAGCTTTCTCCTACCTCTCATGGAGTGGTGGTAAATACTGAACAGGTCAGATGCTGGGAACAGAATGTTCTTCTTCCAGTGCTTGCTCGTGTCAGTTGCAATCAGGTGTGCGTACCAGGGCCCTCCTTAGGAGTTATGGGGCCCCACACAAAATACCTGAGGGGGGATATTGAGTGACGGGGGAGGGGAAGGCAGGGGCTCCTGAAGGGAGATATTGAGGGAGGGGAAGGCGAGGGCTCCACTGAAGCCAATCCCTAGGCGCTGACCCCAGTGTGTTGAGGGGGCACAGTCACCATTCCTGCCTGTGGACCCCCAGAAACTCCTCCCCTGCCCGGTGCCACCCTTCCCTCCACCACCCACCCAGCTTTTGCTCATACTCGGGGCTTCCCTCCCCTGACCAGCGTGGCTTCTACTGGGGCTTAGGGATTCCCTCCGCCGACCAACCACCCGGCGTGGCTTCTGCTGGGGCACCCAGGTGAGCTCGGGGCTTTTTACTAGGGCTTGGGCTGGATGCTTGGGAGCCCATTTTTCTGGGGGTCCCATATGGGCCGGGAAGGCCCTCTGGGCACGTGCCCTGCTGGCCTGTATAGTAATCTGCATGGGGGGGGGGGGTGATGGAAGCTCTGGCCAGGGGCACCCCCCCCACCCAGCTTTGAGAGGAGATGCCGCCCTCCAGCACGCATGGCTCCCTCCTGGCACCCACGCCAGCTCCTACCTTGTTGAGCTCCCAGGGGGTAGAGAGAAGCCCTCCAGCCAGCGGGTGGGCTGAAGGGCGTGAGCAGTGGGTGATGGGGAAGAGTCAGGGGCCTTCTTCCACTTACCCCCCCTTTTTTTTAAATTTCCCACCTGCATCGCTGAATGGTTGTCCCGATTCACTCTGCACATGTGCAGCGAGGAAGACACCGGGAACAAACTGCACCCAAGCAACCACAGGCAGCCTGCTCCCGGGTAGGGACAGTGGAGTCCAAGCGCAGCACATGTGGAACAGGCTGGGGCCCCGCAGCCTGGTGGTGCCTCACATTTTTGGTTGCCCTATGCAGCCGTGGATGCCTAAGGACAGCCCTGGTGCACGCACCATGTGCACGACAGCTGGAAGATTTTCCCTTAGCAGTATCTGTTAGGTCAGCCTGGCCACCCCCTGGAGTCGTGCCCTCATGGCGCCCAGTATAGGGTCTTGCTAACCCAACCCCGACTCAGTTCCTTCTTATCGCCTGTAACAGCTAACTGGAACTCCCTACCACTCTATCCTTGTGTACATAGTTAGCATAGCAGTTATAGTTAGTGTCGTTTTTCTTATAGGTTTCCTTTGGGGTCTTCCCCTGATGTTTTTCCCTGGCACCGGGGTATGTCTCGGTCCCTGGGCTTTAAACCGTGCTCAGACTGCAGCAGGTTTATGCCAAAGAGTGACCCGTACTCTTCGGGCCTTAAGTGTCTGGGCGAGGGGCATCTCAGAGACCACTGTAAGAGTTTTCGCTCCAGGACCCTTAAGGAGAGAGCAGCACCTCCGAGTCCAACTTATAGAGGTGGCTCTTCGGCTCCAGTCCAAGCCCGCCACACCTGACCCAGCCTCGAGCGCCACATCCTCAGCGCACAGCGCACCAGCACCATCGACGCACAAACCAGTGCTGAGGAAGGACTCAGAGATCCTTTGCACCGCCACGGCTCCACCCATGGGCAGGCATCAGTGAGGCACTGTTCTCGCTGCTCCGTGCCCCATAAGAAGATGACGGCCGACAGAGGGCACTCCCTAGCTAGGTCTAAGGACCACATAACGAGTAAACCCCCATCAAGTGCTCAATCAACCGGGACCCCATCCACTCCTGCCCCAGGAGGGGCAAGGTCGAGTATGGACCTGCGCTGCTCACTGGGCGGCCGCCACGAGGACATAACTCCCCTTCATGGCGGAGGCGTTCAAAGGCTGCAGGGGACCTATTGGCACTCAGGGGTGTCACCTGAGAGGGTGAAGTCGCCGGCACTGATCCCAGGCCTCGTATATTCTGTGGGCAAGCTGGCAATGATGTCCACCATGAGGCCATCCCCATTACATCAGCCACTGGCACCAGAGGTTTCTGTGGGGAAACCCCTCCAGTCCCCAAGCTGGCACCAATCCCTGGCACCAAGACGCTCCACTCCTGCCTGGTCATCACAATCAGAGACCTCAGAGTCAGGAGTCCTCTCGCTCTAGAAGGAGCAGAAGATCCCACTCCCACCACAACAGTCATCCCTATGCGGCACCCTGGCAGGACCAGTGGCCCTTCTGGACACCCTGGGCCTATCCTCAAAGCCAGGGTTCCAGATCGGCATCGGTGGTCTCAATCTGGGGCGCTCCGACAACAACGCCGGCTGCTGCACCATCCTCAGCACCGACCCTGGCGTCAACCGCAGCTCCAGTCCCGGTGTCTACCGTGGCACAGAACTGACCGCGGCACCAACGGTCCTTGCCCTGCAGGACCCCAGGGGGCTGAGGGCAGTGATCAGACCCCAGAACCAGCCACTTCTCATCCACTTCGTGGCTGGGTGAGGCGGTGGTGACCACCTCACCCGCTCTAGCCTTAGAGGACACTAGGGTCCTTCAGCAGCTGCTGAGACAAGTGGCCCAGAACCTAAATATCAAAATGGAGGTGGTGTTGGAGGAAGCTGACCCAATGGTGGATATTCTCTCCCTGCCCAGGCCATCCCGTATTGCGCTGCTGATGATCAAACTGATTAGTGATCCCACCAAGACACTGTGGGAGACCCCATCCTCGCTGCTGCCTATTGCAAAAAGATACGAGAGGAGGTACTTTGGTTCTTTGCGTGGGTATGAACATTTGTACATCCACCCCCCAGCCGGATTCCCTGGTAGTGGACGCTGCTAACCAGCATGAGTGACAGAGCTACCAGGGGCCCTCTCCCAAGAATAGTGAGGCCAAGAAAGTGGACCTTTGGGAGAGAAATAAAAATACTCAATTGGGAGTTTGCAGCTATGGATCGCTCACCATCAGGCGGTGGTTAGCAGATACAATTGTAACACCTGTGGGGCTATGCAAAAGTTCACTGAACTTCTGTGGTCTGACTCTCATGCAGAGTTCTTCGCACAAGTAGAGGAGGGCAAACTGATCTCCCGTGCGTCCCTGCAGGTGGTCTTGGACGCAGCCTCCCGCACGATGGCTACTGGGGTGGCCATGAGAAGGAGTTCTTGGCTGCAGGTCTTGGGCCTACCATTCGAGGAGCAGCAGATGATTCAGGATCTCCCCTTTGTGGGTCAATTGCTGTTTTCAGAAAAGACTGACTCGTGTTTGCACAGCATCAAGGACTCTTGGGCCACCCCGAAGTCCTTGGGCCTTCACACGCCTGCGACCCACAGGAGGCACTTCAGACCTCCCCCACCCTTGAGGAATTATCAGCCTCAGCTGAGGCAGACAGAAAGAGTCACATAGGAGGAACAGGAACTCGAGAAAGAGACCTCATCCTTCCTCCGGCCAGGATTCTGGCCAGTTGAAATCTTCCTCATGCCAGAGGCAGGCCTTTGAAGGTGCGCTCGGGGGACGACACACCAGCTCAGAGACTGGATCCTCCCCACCTTACCTTTTTGTCCCATCTATCCCCTTTCTACCCTGCGTGGGCCCATATTACATCGGACCATTGGGTGCTCCACACAGTAGAAAGGAGATATTCACTCCAATTCTCGGCTCTCTCGCCCTTCCACCCTCTTCCCCGTCCCTCTTCAGGGACCCCTCTCATGAGCAACTCATTATCCAGGAGGTGCAATTGCTCCTCCTGCTGGGAGCAATGGAAGAGGTTCCTCAGGATTACAGGGGCCTTTATTCCCAGTATTTCCTAATACTAAAAGCCAACGCGGGGCTAAGACCTATTCTAGACCTGCACAAACTCAACAAGTGCTATCAGAACTCCATTCCAAAAGATGAAATCCCAAAATATTTGAAAAAAATCTCCAAGGGCATGATGGACAGACGCTAAAACAGGGACTCACAGCAGTGCAGCATGAAAATTAAGGAGCTCAGGCAAGCCTACCAAAAAACCAATGAGGCAAACGGCCGCTCCGGGTCAGAGCCGCAGATATGCCGCTTCTATGATGAGCTGCATGCAATTCGGGGGGCGGGGGGGGGCTACCACTATCACACCCCTGTCTGTGGACACCTGCAAGAGGGGAGGAGTCTCATGCAACAGGGATGGGGATTTTGGGGATGAGGAAGATGAGGAGGAGGAGGCTAGTGCACAGCACGCAAGCAGAGAAACTATTCTCCTCGACAGCCAGGAACCATTTATCACCCTGGAGCCAATACCCTCTCAAGATGGGCTCACAGACCATGAAGCCGGAGAAGGCACCTCTGGTAAGTGCACCTTTGTAAATATAATGCATGGTTTAAAAGCAAGCGTGTTTAATGATTAATTTTCCCTGAAGATTTGGAATGCATTCGCAGCCAGTACAGCCCCTCCTTTTAAATGGCCAACCCAACGGGTGCTAGGTATGGGAAAGGAGGGCACTGCTGTTTGAAACCATTCCCACATGTTATGAAGGTTGAAGAAGCTGAAAGACTGTGGCTTACCATGGCTGCCTGCAAGCTGAATTCTGTTGCCCGGCCCTGTATGTGTGATCTCTCATACCAAACCGGCAGGTCCTCAATATATGAGGCAATATGCGATCTTGTACCGAAAGCACATGTGCTATGTAATGTTAACAGCTTGGTTCACCGTGATTGTTCTCTAAAATGTATCCTTTTAAATAATACTCTCCCCTTTTTTCCTCTCCCACAGCTGCAAATGTTTCAATGCTCCCCCTATCACCTCCATCCCAGAGGCTAGCACAGATAAGGTGAAAAAAAAACACTCGCAATGAAATGTTCTTTGAGCTCATGCAGTCCTCCTGCACTGAAAGAGCTCAGCAGAATGTGTGGCGGCAAACACTGTCAGAGTCCAGGAAAGCAGAAAATGAATGTGAGGACAGGAGGGATGAGCAAGATGAGAGGTAGCGGCAATGCGATGAGAGGAGGCAGGATGCAATGCTGAGGCTACTGGGGGATCAAACTGATATGCTCCAGCATCTGGTGGAGCTGCAGGAAAGGCAGCAGGAGCAGAGATCGCCACTGCTGCCCCTGTGTAAGTGCCCGCCCTACTCCCCAAGTTCCATAGCCTCCTCACCCAGATGCCCAAGAACGTAGGGGGGAGGGCCCTCTGGGCACCCAACCACTCCACCCCAGAGGACTGCCCAAGCAACAGAAGGCTGGCATTCAATAAGTTTTAAAGTGCAGTGTGGCCTTGTCCTTCCCTCGTCCATCACCCCACCCAGTGCTTCCGTCCTCCCCCAACCCTCCCGGGCTACCTTGGCAGTTATCCCCCTATTTGTGTGATGAATGAATAAAGAATGCATGATTTTGAAACAAAGACTTTATTGCCTCTGCAAGCGGTGATCGAAGGGGGGAGGGCAGTTGGCTTACAGGGAAGTAGAGTGAACCAATAGGGCGGGTTTTCATCAAGGAGAAACAAATAGAACATCACACTGTAGCCTGGCCAGTCATGAAAGTGGTTTTCAAAGCTTCTCTGATGCGCACCGCACCCTGCTGCATTCTTCTAATCGCTCTGGTGTCTGGCTGCGCGTAATCAGCAGCCAGGCGATTTGCCTCAACCTCCCACCCCACCATAAACGTCTCCCCCTTACTCTCACAGATATCATTGAGCACACAGCAAGCAGCAATAACAATTCGAATACTGGTTTTGTTGAGGTCTAACCGAGTCAGTAAACTGCACCAGCGCGCTTTTAAACATCCAAATGCACATTCTACCACCAATCTGCACTTGCTCAGCCTATAGCTGAACAGCTCCTTACTACTGTCCAAGGTGCCTGTGTATGGCTTCATAAGCCATGGCATTAAGGGGTAGGCTGGATCCCCAAGGATAACTATAGGCATTTCAACATCCCCAACAGTTATTTTCTGTTCTGGGAAGTAAATCCCTTCCTGCAGCTGTTCAAACAGACCAGACTTCCTGAAGAAGCGAGTGTCATGTACCTTTCCCAGCCATCCCAGGTTGATGTCAGTGAAACGTCCCTTGTGATCCACTAGTGCTTGCAGCACCATTGAAAAGTACCCCTTGCGGTTTATGTACTGGCTGTGAAGGTGCTCTGGTCCCAAGATAGGGATATGGGTTCCGTCTATCACCCCACCACAGTTAGGGAATCCCATTGCAGCAAAGCCATCCACTATGACCTGCACATTTCCCAGAGTCACTACCTTTGGTAGCAGCAGCTCAGTGATCGTGTTGGCTACTTGGATCACAACAGCCCCCACAGTAGATTTACCTACTCCAAATTTATTCCCGACTGACCGGTAGCTGTCTGGTTTTGCAAGCTTCCAGAGGGCTATCACCACTCGCTTCTCAACTGTGAGGGCTGCTCTCATCTTGGTTTTCTGGTGCTTCAGGGCAGGGGAAAGCAAGTCACAAAGTTCCATGAAAGTGCCCTTACGCATGCGAAAGTTTCACAGCCACTGGGAATCATCCCAGACCTGCAACACTATGCGGTTCCACCAGTCTGTGCTTGTTTCCTGGGCCCAGAATTGGCGTTCCATGGCATGAACCTGCCCCATTACCATCATGACGTCCAAACTGCCAGGCCTGTGCTTTGAGAGAAGTCTGTGTCCATATCCTCATCACTATCGTGATCGTGCTGTTGTCGCCTCTTCACCTGCTTTTGCAGGTTCTGGTTCTTCACATACTGCAGGATACATACTGGATCTAGACTGTTCTCAGTGGTAGAAGATGACAGAACAAGGAGTAATGGTCTCAAGTTGCAGAGGGGGAGGTTTAGGTTGGATATTAGGAAAAACTTTTTCCACTAGTAGGGTGGTGAAGAACTGGAATGGGTTACCTAGGGAGGTGGTGGAATCTCCTTCCTTAGAGGTTTTTAAGGTCAGGCTTGACAAAGCCCTGGCTGGGATGATTTAGTTGGGTTTGGTCCTGCTTTGAGCAGGGGGTTGGACTAGATGACCTCCTGAGGTCCCTTCCAACCCTGAGATTCTATGATTCTATGATAATGCGTGATGTGTTTACAATGCTCACAACAGCAGCGGTGAGCTGAGCGGGCTCCATGCTTGCCGTGGTATGGCATCTGCAGGAAAGCAGAGTTGCAGCAGAAGCGGTGGACGACGACGGTTAGCACCACGTATATTTCCCGAGGAAGAACACACGTTCCCGGGAAACAGACAACATGGAGAAATTCGCTATCAAGACACGAGCAGGAGAGCAGAGTTGCAGTGGAAGCGGTGGATGACGACAGGATGCCACGAGAATAGATATTTATACCGAATGACGAGAGGACCTGCGAGGTGGATTCATGGCACCAGGAGAGCAGAGTTGCAGCGGAAGCAGTGGTTGGATGACGATGGTTAGCAGTCCTACTGCACCATCTGCTGAAAGCACTATGGCGTCTGCACAGAAAAAAGGCACGAAACAATTGTCTGCTGTTGCTTTCACAGATAGAGGGGCGACTGATGACGTACCCAAAACCACCCGTGACAATGTTTTTGCCCCCATCAGGCATTGGGAGCTCAACCCAGTATTCCAATGGGCAGCAGACACTGCGGGAACAGTGGGATAGCTACCCACAGTGCAACGCTCTGAAAGTCGATGCTAGCCACGGTACTGTGGATGCACTCTGCCGACTTAATGCTCTTAGTGGGGACACACACAATCGACTGTATAAAATCGCTTCCTAAAAATCAACTTCTATAAATTCGACCTAATTTTGTAGTGTAGACATACCCTTAAGTTCATTACTTCTTATCTTGTCCTCAGAAGTTAAATTGTTCTCATCACCCTCTTTATAACCTTTTATGTACTTGAAGTGTGTTACATTCCCTCGCACTCTTCTCTTGTCCAGACTAAACAAACCAAATTTTTTTTCAATCTTTCCTCATAGGTCATGTTTTCCAGTTCTTTAGTCATTTTTGCCACTCTCCTCTGGACTCTCTCCAATTTGTCCACATCTTTCACAATGTGTGGTCCTCAGAACTGAACAATACTCCAGTTAAGGCCTTATCAGAGTGGAAGACTTACTTCCGCTTACAACTCTCCTGCTAATACATCCCAAAATGACATTTGCTTTTTTTTGCAACAACATTATGCTGGTAACTAATATTTAGTTTGTTATCCACCAGAACTGCCCGATCCTTTTCTGTAGTACTCCTTCTTAGGCAGTCATTTCCTGTTTTGTATTTGTGCAATTTGGTTATTCCTTCCTAAGTGAAGTACTTTTCATCAGTCCTTATTGAATTTCATCCTATTTATTTCAGACCATTTCTCTAGTTTGTCCAGATCATTTTGAATTATAATCTTATCCTCCAAAGAACTTGCAACCCCCTCCCATCTTGGAATCATCCACAGACTTTATGTGTACTCTCTCTGACATTATCCAAATTATTGATGAAGATCTTGAGTAGGACCAGACACAGGACAGATCCCTGCAGTCCCCACTGGATATCCCTGTCCAGCTTGATTGTGAGCTCTTGGAGTACGCTTTTCCAACCAGTTCTGCACCTGCCTTTTAGTAGCTCCATCTAGGCCATATTTCCCTAGTTTGTTTATGAGAAGGTCATGCAAGACAGTATCCAAAGTCGAGATATAACAGACTTTTCTGTCTCGCCAACAAAGATACAACATGATCCAGTGACTGGATATTGAAGCTAGACAAATTCAGACTAGAAATAAGGTGTACGTTTGTAACAATGAAAGTAATTAACCATTGGAACAATTTACCTATGGTGGATTCTCCATCGCTGGCAATTCTTAAACCAAGACTTTTTATTTATTTATTTTTAAAGATAAGCTCTAGTTCAAAAGGGATTCTCTGGGGAAAGTCCTTTGACCTGTGTTATACAGGAGATCAGACTAAATGACCACAACAATCCCACCTGGACTTGGAATCTATGACTCGATAACACTATATTCTGAGCTTGTGGTATGGCTGCCCAAAGAACAAGCAGTGTATATCAGGTTGGCAGTGCAGGGATTATATATTTCAACCTAGTTTATAAAAGATATCCATTATTTGTTTTAAGGCACAGAATATTTAGCACTGAGAGGTTCCTGGCCAAGATTTTCAAAACTAGGACCCCCTGAAGTTAGTCCCATAAATCCTTAAGCACCTGACTTTAAGTATTGACCATCCAGCAGATTCCATGGGGATCCAGGGTGATTGTCAGAGAACAGATACTAGACAAGACAGACCACTAGTCTGATTTGGTAACTGCGATGTTCCTATTTTCAGAAAGTCATATGCATGTGCACATCTAGTATTTGTATGCACAGTGCTAGTTATTTGCTCACACAGTCACTTGGGCCCACACACCACAGGTATTCTGTGTTCGGCAGAAATGGGGGTCAGGCCAAGACCCCTTGAAAGATTCCACTCTGAAAAGTGACCAATGTAAAATTCCACATTTACCCTCCCACCAACCCCAAAGCACGTTTGCTCAGTTTACATATAGAAAGAATGGTTCTCTAATTGCTCTGCAAATTCAGCCTGGGATCTGAGACTCAAGCTGGCTTCTCTCCGACATGTGTAACTACCAGTAATAAGTTCTGCAGGCCAAATGCTGCCCTCAGGTACACTGGAGTAAACGACAATTCTATAAAGTCTCTCCCGGCCAGAGACACCAAAATCCTTTTACCTGTAAAGGTTTAAGAAGCTCAGGTAACCTGGCTGACACCTGACCCAAAGGACCAATAAGGGGACAAGATACTTTCAAGTCTTTTGAGGGGGGCGGGGAGGGCGGCTTTTGTGTGTGCTCTTTGTTTTGGTGGTGTTCGCTCTTCAGACTAAGAGGGACCCGACATCAATCCATGTTCTTCAAATCTTTCTGCACAAGTCCCTCATATTTCAAACTTGTGACAGCCAGGCAAGGCATGTTAGTTTCATCGTTGTTTTCTCAACTTGTAAATGTTCCTTTGCTAGAGGGAGGTTTATCCCTGTCTTGCTGTAACTTTGAAACTAGGGCTAGAGGGGGTTCCTCTGGCCTCTTTGAATCTGATTACCCTGTAAGTTATTTCCATCCTGATTTTACAGAGATAAACTTTACCTTTTCTTTTAATAAAATCCTTCTTTTAAGAATCTGATTGATTTTTCATTGTTTTAAGATCCAAGGGTTTTGGATCTGCATTCACCAGGACTAATTGGTGAGGGTATACTCTCAAGCCTACCCAGGAAAAGGGGTGTAAGGACTTGGGCAGGGGTGGGAGGGGAGGAATTAGTCTCAAATCTGCCCAGGAAATGGGGGGGGGGGTGCTAGGGACTTGGGAAATATTGGAGGGAGGCAGAGTTCCAAGTGGCTCTCCCCTAAGATTTGGAACATGCTTGGTGGTGGCAGCTTACTATTAACCTAAGCTGGTAAATAAGCTTAGGGGGGGTCTTTCATGCGGGTTCCCCCATCTGTACCCTAAAGTTCAGAATGGGGAAGGAACCCTGATAGTAACTGCCTTTTCTTCTTCGAGTGATTGCTCATGTGTATTCCACAATAGATGATTCCAAGCCATATCTGTTGGAGGTGGGTAGGAGTTCACAGCTTCCTGGGACAGAGTATGGCCCTGCCGAACCCGGCTTTTTCCCTGGTTTGGGAGAGAATCGCATAGTGCGAGGTAAATGTGTGAACTGAAGACCACATAGCGGCCCTACAAATGTCCTGGATAGGGACATGGGCCATGAAGGCAGCCAACAAGGCCTGGGCCTGAGTCGAGTGTGTCTTCACAATTGGTGGCAGGGTAAGCCCTGCCACGTCATAACAGATGCGAATGCACAAGGTGATCTAGTGGGAGAGGCGCTGGGTGGAAATCGACCGACCCCTCATAAACTCAGCTGAAGCAACAAACAGTAGAGAGGACTTCCTGAATGGCTTAGTCAGTTCCTGGTAAGTCAATGCCCTACGCACACCAAGCGTGTGGAGGCAGAGTTCCTCAGCGGATGCTTGAGGCTTGGGGCAGAGGACAGGCAGGAAAATGTCCTGGCCCATGTGATAGGCGGAGACCACCCTAGGGAGGAATGTGGGGTGTAGGCAGAGCTGAACCTTATCACCTTATCCTTATGGAAGACCATGTACGGGAGGTTCAGAGGTCAGAGCCCTGAGCCCCACCTGGCCGACATGATAGCAACCAGGAAAGCCACCTTCCATGAGAGGTGAGAACAAGAGCATGTGGCCAGAAGTTCAAACAGGGGCCCCGTGATATGGAATAGCACCAAGTTCAGGTCCCACTGCAGGACAGAGAGCCTGTCATATGGAACCCTATCATATGTCCAACCCTTTAAGGAACCGCCCAGTCATAGCATGGGAGAACACCGTGTGTCCCTGCACCGGTGGATGGAAGGCCGATATGGCTGCCAGGTGCACCTTCACCAATGAGGGCACCAGGCCCTGGGATCTCAGGTGAAGGGGGTAGTCCAGGATAAGATGGATTGGGGTGGCCACTGGGGAAACACCCTGCTCAGCAGCCCATCTAGCAAACCCGGACCACTTAGCCAAGTAGGTGCAGCGTGTGGAGGGCCGCTCCTCCCCTCCTAGCCCTTGAGCAGCCACGCTGTGAGGTAGAGTGCCGCTAAGTTGGGATGGAGGAGGCAGCCCCAGTCCTGAGAGAGCAAGTCTGGATGGCTACGGTCACAGCGGGGCCACTGCCAGGCCCGTGAGGGTCCCGTACCAATGCTGCCAGGGCCATGCCGGGGCAATTAAGAGGACCCGTGCCTTGTCCATTTTCACCTTCTCCAGGACCCTGCTGATGAGGGGTAACAGGGGGAAGGCATAGAGAAACTGGTCTGGCCAGGACAGGAGGAATGAATCTGAGATAGCACCCCATCCCAGCCCCCCCGACAGAACGGGGTAATGCCTGTTCTGCCTCGTTGCAAACAGGCCCACCTGGGGAGTTCCCCACACTTGGAAGAGCTGGTGAGCCACTTCCGGGTGGAGAGACCATTCGGGTCAGAAGTCCCTGCTCAAGCAATCAGCCCACGTGTTGTGGGCACCCGGTAGGTGAAAGGCCCTCAGGGAGAGTCATGGGCTATGCAGAAGTCCCAGTCTGAGGGCTTCGTGGCAGAGGGCCAAGGACAGGGTCCTGCCTTGCCTGTTGATGTAGAACATTGAGGCTGTGTTGTCCGTGAGGACCCTGACCACCTTGCCCTGCAAGTGCGAGCAGAAAGCCACACATGCCAGGTGCACCTTGATATTTATGTGTAGGGACAACTCCATGGCAGAGCACAGCCCTTGGGTCTGAACAGTCCCCACCTGGGCTCCCTAATCCAGGACCGACGTATTGGACACCAGCTCTAACGATGGGGCCGCATCCCAGAAGGGGACCCCTTGGACCACCACAGGGAGGCGATCACCGGGTCAGGCACGGTGAGGACTTTTGTCCAGCTTGTCCAGGGCCTGCGAGAACTCTGAGACCAGCCAAAGCTGGAGGGCCCTCATTTGGAGCCTAGCGTGGCAGACCACAGATGCAAGCACAATCTGGCCGTTGTTACTGGGAAATTCGTGATCGAGTCAATGAGCCAATTTAGGGTCTCAAACCTGTCTGGTGGGAGGGAGGCCAGGGCCGTCAAGGCGTCCAGGAGCACCCTGATAAACTCTATGCACTAGACCGGAACTAATATGGACTTGGTGTCGTTTACTAACCGGCCAAAGGTGGCACACATGGACAGTAGGAGCGTGATGAGATCCCGCACCTGTGACTGGGAGCTGCTGATAGGTTGCTACCACCGACATACATTTCATGAACACCCTGGGGCAGTGGATAGGCCAAAGAGGAGGACCGTGAACTGGTAGTGGTTCTGTCCCACCAGGAAATGGAGGAAGTGGCTGTGCCCCTCAAATATGTGGACTTGGAAATATGCGTCCTGCAGGTCCAGGGCCATGTACCACTCCCCAGGGTCCAGGGAGGGGATGATAGAGGCCAGGGAGACCATGCAGAGCTTGAGCTTGACCATGAATTGGTTTAGGTACCACAGATCCAGGATGGGCCTGAGACCCCCCTCTTGCCTTCGGGATAAGGAAATAGCAGGAGTAGAACCCCTTGTTCCTGAATTCGTTGGGTACCATTTCCACCAGTCCCAGGCTTAGGAGCCACCCTACCTCCTGCTTTAACAGGTCCGCGTGTGATGGATCCCCCATACCTGACAGGGGTAGGGGGTGGCTGGGCGGAGGCAAAACAAATTGCAGTGTGTAGCCCCAGGAAATGGTGTTGAGGACCCCGCGGTCCGAGGTTAGTTGCGACCACTCCAGGAGGAAAGCACACAACCGGTTGCAGAAGGGAAATTTTATTGGGCGGGGGCGGAGGATCCCCTTGGAGGAGAGCTGCCTGGGTACCCCCCGGCGTCCTATCAAAACAGCCTCTTCCCCGCCTGTTTGTCCTTGGAGGACCCAGGCAGCGGGGCTGGCCGTGACTGCCACTGTTGTCTGTTTGTAACACTTTAAAGGGACAGGGATGGGAAGGGTCAGGCCACGTAACAGGCCATGAGAATGCAGTCTGACCACACAGCCAGTGTCCCCGTAAACCACTCCCTCGTGCAACATCAGCACAAAGTCCTGTCGCCTGCCCCTTGGCACACTGGCATGGTTATAGGAACAGTTTGCAAACTACACTCAGGGCTAGTCTACACTAGCAACGCTAAAGTGCTGCCGCAGCAGCACTTTAACGTGGCTTGTGTAGTCACGGCTAAAAATCCACCTCCACGAGAGGCGTAGCTACAAGCGCGGCTCCCAGCACTGGGGCACTGTTTACACTGGCACTTTACAGCACTGAAACTTGCTGCACTTGGGGGGTGTTTTTTCACACCGAGTGAGAAAGTCGCAGCGCTGTAAATTGCCAGCGTGGACAAGCCCTCAGTTAAAACACTGAGAGCAAATCATCTCTCTATCGAGGAAGAAATCAAGCCATTTCTAATGGCTGCTGGTCTAAGGGACAGGCTGCAGCTTTGAGACCGGCCTCAGATTCAAGATTCAAATGTAAACATGTCCAGCAGAGTTCAGGAAGTTCCATCCAAGCCAGGGAATGGGACTCACTCCACCCCAGGTTTGTGATGTGCCCTGGAGGGAATTAACACACCCTCTGTGCATGCAAGAGTGGGAGCAGACCTGCTGGAGTCCGCATCAGTCACTGAACCAGAGACTTTCAGGGCCCACTAGCCCTCAGAAAGCCTCCCTCGCTCGCATGGAGGCTGCACGAGCCCCGCGCTCTGCCCTGCATTATGGACAGCAAAAGCTAAACCACCGCGAGAACCAGCTTCTCTTTTTTCTTCCTCTTCCTCCTCTTCTCCTCAAAACGGTCGGTCGCATCCGCAAAGAAAGTCACCTCGTCCTTGGCCTCAATCTCTCTCTTCAGGAACTGCAGCCCAGCCATATTGAAGCCCAGCACATTCTGCAAAGACAGATGGTCGGTGCATTACTGGGTATTCCTCAACCTTGCTAGTGGCCGGGAGTCAGCATCCCCAAGGCCCCCTGCTCCCTGGCCCAAATAGACACTACTGCTTTCACCATCTCCGAGTAAGATGCAGCCCCACAGATTTACGCAATGCAGCCTACAGCCAACTTCATCAACACAGAAGAATGGCCAGACCCCAGCTACCGCTCAGAACAAGAGGGAGCACTGCATTCTGGGACTTGGAATCTCTGTTCTCCACTCCTCTGTATTAAAGAGCGGGGGGAGCTACAACCCACTTTCCAAAAGTTAGCTAGCAATTAGCTGACTCAGCCCTGGTAGGCCACCACCTCCCCCACTCCAGGTTACATGTGAATCACATCAGCCCACGGCAAAGGTGAAGATGGTTCCCTTTCATGAGAGGTTTGAGTGTCCTGTGTACAAAGTACATTCATACTGGTGAGTAAAGTCTGAACAAACCACACAGCAAAATCAAAAGGGGATGGAGGCATTGTGTGTTATAGCCAGGAACCAGCCTGCCGCCCCCACATGCAGCAGAAACATGACAAAGGGCCAGGCTACTGGAAAGCTGGGAAGAGTCAGATGGAGACACTGGACTTAGCATTCCCTTTGAGACAAACGCAATGCATTCTGTAACCATTAGTACAGTCACTATGCCAGAGTCCGGGCAGGGGGGGGCGCTGCAGATACTCACCCTGACCTCGCTGACTTTGGAAATGGTGGTTTTCTTCAGATTCTCTATCACTGTCACGAGCAGCTGATTGCTTGTGATGCGCCCAAAGTGTATCCTGAAGAACAAGCCAGGCAGAGAGAGCGCCCCAGTTAGATGCAGCGTGACATTCCGATAGGCCAAGGGACTTCAGGAGGACGACAAAGTGAGGGCTTTTCTTAATTGTGTTTACATGGTGCAGACCCCACTGAGTTGGGCCCAGGAGGCGGATCAGAGTGCAAACAAATGAGATCAATATTACAACAGAGGTGGACTGGAAAAGAAACAGGGGCTATTTCATAAAGTTTCTTTTTACAGCACAGCGGCTAAAGACCTAGGTGGCTGCTCTGGGTGAGCTGGATGTGAGACGGGCCATCAGCCCATGCTGGCACGAGGGATGCAATTCCCAGCTTCATCAGCACTTCAGAGCTCTGAAATCTCAAACTCTGACACAATGCCTGGCAGCCCCGTTTGGGCCATACTAGCCAGACCCATGTTCCCTGTCCTGACCCAGCCTGGCTGCGCACACAGTCCTGACAACAGCCCCGTCACATACACTGTGGGTGATGGGACCTTTCCTCCAAAATACAGGGGACACAGGACCGACTCTGCCAGGCAGGACTCCAGGGGCAGGAGAGAAAGCTCAAGCACATCCTCCACAGGCCCAGGCAAGATGTACTTCATCCCGCAGTACCTCAGAGTATCACCTAGACCCACCCCGCATGCCCACGTGTCCCTTCCCAGCATGGCAGGTGCCCAGGGAAAGTAATGCAGCCCTTGCTACACAAGGAGAAGGGACAACAGGCATTCAGGTGAACACAGCTGGGGGAAGTGCTGGCTCATAGCCCAGGAGATCAAAGGCTCCTCACTAGCTACAAAGCAGGCAAGGAGCAGTGGGTCTGGCTGTCTACACACCACCCTGCTGGACTCAAACTAGTGAGTGAGGTGAGAGGATGAAGCAACCTTCCTGACTCACCTGAGCAGAAAGAGGAGCGCACGGCAGAGGAGTTCCACCTCCGAGCCCCGCTGGATGTGCTCATTAAAGAGCACAAGCAGGTCAGGCACATACGAGAAGGGCAACACCAGCAGAGACTCCTCCAGCTCACTGAGGAGAGAGCGCAGAGACAGGGATGACTGACAGCAGCCATGGACAGAACACACTGCACCATGCTGTCTGCCCTGCTGCAGAATGGGCCCCGGACCAGGCATGACATGCTCTGCAAAGCCGCTCAGCCTTGGCACGGTCCAACCTGGCAGCTCCCCTCTCTGAGGAAGGAGACTGAAGAAAGCCAGGACCATTTGGATGGAATACAGTTTCTTTGACATTGCCCAGGGCAGGGAGCAGGCAAACAGCATTTGGGTGGGGGACAGACAATCCTGCCCTGTGGGAAAGACACCAGACAGCTCTGTCTACCCGGAACATCCCACTGGCTTCCTTCCACTCCATTGAGTAAAAGAGCTCCTGGCCCACCTGCATGGACAAGTTTCGGCCAACTCTCACCATGGAAGGAACGATTTTTATTCCCCACTTGCAGACACTATACAGCCGCAGTGTGCACTCATTCCCAAAGAGGTGGCTTTCGTATTAGAATTACCCATGGAATACATGAAATGACTTCAAGTCTACCAGTGACATTCACACGAGCCTTTCTTCCATTGCCCACCTCCAATATAAGTGGCCAATCCAAAACTCCAGCCAGAGCCAGGCTTCACTGCTCAATAGCAAGCCCTGCTCAGCAAAAAACCTCATGAGACTCACCTTGACTTGACTTTCTTGAAAACTTCTAGCACGTATGCTGAAGGCTGTAACAGAAGGAAACAGCATCAGCTTGGCATGTCAGGAAGTGCCCCAAAGGGAGCACAAGATCAGTGGTTTTCAAACTTTTAAGGCCCTTTCCACATAATGCAGTCTACCGCATACCCCATCTGAGATAGGATCATAATATACCTATGATTAGATTACCAAGTCTTTCTCACAAGTCTTCATGGCATTGTCCACCATTACAGGCTTTTTCTTCCATACCCCCCTGATGAGAGCTTGCGTACCCCCATTTGAAAACCACTGCACTAGATTAAATGAATCTCAAAGCATGTTAGTTATAGAAAGACAGGAACATGCTTTTAAGAGTTGTTAAATACAATCAAAATGAAAAGAAACAGAAAGCCACCGCATCTCCCATCCGCTGACAGCTTGGGACACAAAGGGCTGCTCAGGAGATGAATGAAACAAGCTGCTTTCAGAAAACTCTAGTACTGGTGGGATTTTTGTAATAATTTAGCAGGTTGAATATAAAGTGTTTATCCATTTTATACAAGTTCTGAAATTTAGTGGAACATGTTCTGTGCAATATGGATAAACACCATTTACACTTAAGCTGTTAAATTATATAAAAAAAACCTCACAAAAACTAGTTACCTAAAAAGTGTTACTAGTCCCAGCTTCTCTCATTCACCTGCTGAACAGCACTTCCTGTGTCACAAATTGCAGCAGACACAGCCTCCTGCTGGGAAGTAGCAGGCGAAAAAAGGCAGCTCCATCTGAGAGAGAGATTCAAGCACCATTCACTGTACAGAGAGAATGAAGGAGTAACAAGGATTTCTACAGGGGTGCCTAAAATATTCATTAGTGTGTATGCAGAGACTTTATAGACTTGTTTAATACAGGAGGAATAAATTTGGCAATGTCGTAACAACTGGAATATAAATGTACGCACAAGCTCAGAATGTTTCATTTCTATGGACTATTATACACAAACACCCACTTTCTAGTATCTAGAAGTGAAAACTGCTCTGAGCTGGCGTAACCCAGTGGGTTACACGAGCACTCAAATGCTGTAATAGTGACATTTTAGATCTACGTGGAATTTCAATTAAAATATCCTGGGAAGCCTAAACAAAAATTCCACAATTTGAGTCCCACCAAGCCTTCCAAAAAGAGCCTGTTTAAGGCAGAGCTCTGCATTCCACTCAGGGCCACCCCACCATGGCAAGAGCAGAAATGAGGCTGTAGGAACTGAAACTTCCATGGTCTCCTAAAGAAAAACTGGCTTCCAGCTACTGCTACATGGGTCACAGCGACACAGCAGACAGGTCTCCAGTAAGCAACAACTCTTCAACAGAGAGCAGATACTGCACCTGCCAACCCCATAGAGCATTTCTGGGCATGATCTGACCTGTCAAGTGCTCAGAGTCGAAAGTCTGGGCCCAGACTCAGAGCTTGCCAGCACAATGTATTTTTGCTTCTTGAACTCATGAGCGTGAATGGACAACCCATGACCCAGACTTCCAAGAGCAGACTGTGCACAGCCCATGAACTGGGCATCCCACTTACTGAAATATTTCCATAGGCCTGAAGGATGGGGTTGACAGGAAGGGGAACCTGGAGAAAGAGAATGGGTCAGAATAAGGCAGGTACATACACACGCACGCAGTTTCCAGTAAGAGACATGCACACTGCCAGGCCCTCTACCTGGAACTCCCCCAGCTCCCCCAACGCAGAGAGGCGGTTTTCTGTAGCCAGAGCAGTGTAATTCTCAGAACACACAGGGCATTTTGTCTTACACATCTCCATTCTTTCCCACCCAGCCAGCCATCAGCCTCCCATAGTAACCAGCAATAATCAGATGAGGGTCAGAACGAACAGCTAGGCTGGATGATAGGAAAAACCTCCTGGCAGAGATTTCTATTAGGCAATAGAATAATCTCCCCAAGGGCAGAGGCAGAATCCCCAGTGCAGTCTGGGACATTAAAAACCAGAACAGAAAATGCACTGCTAATTGTGCACTAGGGAATGATGCTGCCCTTCTGCCAGGAGATGGATTTCACCGACCATCTCTAGCTGCCACAACTCTTTATTTGCCTGCTTAGCTTCTTCCCTGAGGTGATGGAGCTGGCTAGAGACATGCACACACTACTAAGTATATCCATGCCCAGGTCTCTTCACCTCTTTCCCAGCAGCTTTACATATGGCCTGGTGCTCCTTCCGTTTTGCAGTCTCTTCTCTGTACAGTTCAATAGCTTCCATGATCCGCTCAGCCTGTGTAGGACAAAAGCAGCACATCAGTCACTGAAAGGCCCGGACAAAGCAGAGCTCATATTCTGATTGGGAGGAGCGGAGGGGAGGAGATGGTGAGGTGATAAGAGCATTCCATGAGATTCCAAACATGGCACCACTGACTAGTTAGTATGTAGAAACCATGTGACCTGCACTAGCCAATTAATCAACATTTAGGATTCCTCATCTTGCTGAGGTGCTGTGTTTCTCTCAAGATGCTCCTCTGACATCTACAGGCAATTCCAGCCTGCTAGCCAGGAATAAGAATAACGCCTCAAAGCACTCTCTCTTCAAGAAGAATACTGGGCTGGTCAGTTTTGACCATTAAGTTCTGTAGTTTTACTTGCTAAGGTAAGAGTAGCCAAGCCTCAGACTGATTGCTGCAGGGGTCGGGGGGATCCCCAGGACCCTCCCACAGCATTGTACAATTGCCAAGGGACATTATGAGACACTTCCACCTTCTTCTGAAGTATCGGGGATTGGCCAGGAGCAGGATGCCTGACTAGCTAGACCTACACACCCTGATCACGCACAGCAAAAATCTACACTTCTGGTGGAGCATCCCATTACCACAGGGGCATGCCTGCAGAGCCAACGGGCTTAAACAAAAGAGTATGCAAAGCTTTTAATTCTGTGTTTACAAAAAGGAAATGAATCCATTCATCCCTGGCGCCTGCTGGCTGGGAGGGGTATGTACCAGAGAGGGAGATGGCCTCAGTACTTCTCTGGGAGGCACCAATCTGGCACGTTTCTGGATGGACTCAAACTCCTTCTCCGAGCTGAGGAGGTGACACTGCTCTGCCTGATCAGGAAAGTTTACTTCGGTGCCCTACATCTCAGATGTCTACTCCTCAAAGCATGAGCCCTTCCAGGGAGTCTGCTGGCCTATCAGTAACACTGGAGAACCAAGAAAAGAACTAGCAACACTCACACCAACTTACCGCTTTGACAGTCTCAATGGTCTTCTTTCCTGCTAATCCAGTCTCTCCCTGGGTCTCGCCAGCCACCTACAAGACATGTCTCAAGCTACAGTCCTTCCCACAAAGCAGCTAATGCAGCCCCCAGGCAGCTCAAACCCCTTCCACAGTCAACATCCCTGATGCATATTAAAGCTCAGTGCCTTCCCCATCCTCTCATGTTCTTGGCTTTCCATCAAGTTCCCTGTATTGATGCTTTACACTGGTAATGGATTGATATAGAAATAAACTGCTTTCACCCCAGAGTCTGAAAGCACCACATTAGTATTAACCCCCATGGCCCCGTGAGGCAGGAGACTTTCTGGATAGGGAAAGACAGGCGAAGAGAGAGCTAACCAAGGCTCTGAGGCTGTGACCAAGTCAGCAAAGGAACTCAAGCCTCCTGCCCTAGGCACTAAACACGTTGCTTCCCATCCATCTCACGTAACAAAGGCACTGAAGAGCCAACCCTCGGACACTGCTGACCCAGCATGGATCTGAACTGGTGATGTACGAGATGGAGAGAAGGCAGGGATTGCGATTCACAGACTGTAGTTACCATATGGGAATAAGGCCAGGACCCCTCGTACTTGCAAGAATGCCCAGAACTCCTTAATGAGTGCCTGGGCTTTCCGTCTCCTGTAAGCCAGCATCTCCAGTGGCAGGCTCCCTGAGCGCCACACTGGACCAGTACCGGTGAACTAGATCCCCCCCAGCGTTCCTTACAAGTCTCTCATAAGTACAGACCCAGACTAGCTTATGAGCATTTTACAGTCTGATTAATATTCTGCTGGTCTGGCAGCTCTACTCACCACAGGCTGCTCTTCCTTGGCCACGCTCTCCTCGTATTCAGCTTCCCTTTGCTGCAGCGAAGGAGAAAGCAATACGTTAACAAGGGCAGGTAGCGCGGGTAAAACAGCGAGAATGAAAGTATTCAGCTTCCTCCCGGGAAAGCCGTGGCCTCGTGTGAACCTTGCCGCCCAATCTCAAAGCTGGAACACCCCTGGCAGGGAGCCCAATGCAGGTTCCCAGGCTTGTTTTCCTCCAATGGCCCAGCATGAGCTCAGGAGGCCAACACTGCGGGTTTGACTTGCACTATCACACCAGTGCTCACCACCGCAGGGCTGAGCGAGTGACAGCTCCGGCATTGGCCAGGCAGGCGGGGGAACAAGTCTGCAGGCTGCGCACACAAGGGCAACCCAGGGAGATCGCTGGCATCAGCTAGTCAAACTGAAATGAAGACGATCCAGATACAGCGGCTCCCTCCTGAGACACAGCCCAGCACGAACAAGCCTGGGAGCATCCTGACATCAGCCCTTCCTGCGGGAAGGAGCCGTCCCTGCAGGGCCTGACTGGCACCTCTCCCACTAGCATGGCCCCAGCACTGTTTAATTCATCCTCTGGTGCCCAGAGCTGAGGCTCTCCCACTGAAGGCCCAACTCACTGCTCTTGAGCGCATGGAAGAGATGTAGGATAAGCTCCCCTAAGAAGAAGGCATCTACCTCCCTCTGGAAGGCTTATCTATCATCCTACTGCCACCAGCATTTCTAATGAGCCAGTCCGGGGATATCGAGGTGCTGTCTAAGGGTCACAGCAAAATCCCCACAGAAGAGTCAGGCCAGACATCATAGACTTTCAGGTTTCCTCCTCTGCACATGCTGCCAGGCATGTTCTCCTGCACTGGCTCTTTGGGGAGTGCTCTGGTGAAGAGGTGAACCCTGAAGCACAAGGTCAAGAGGCGAGGTAGGCCTCTGCCAGCTCCCCTGAGCCATGGGCCTACTACTGAGAAGGTGCCGCCCTCAATTCTCTCAGTCCTGGGTCTGTTAGTTGTAGTGATGACCACAGCAGCCAGGGCAGGCCCAGGTGGAGAGGGTGCATGAGCCTCTCACACTAAGGAACAGAGCAACCTGTGCACACTACAGCTAATTAACAAACTCCCCATCACTGTCCTGATGGAAAGTGCCCCAAACACCACGGAGGGCAGAAAGTTAAGCGGGGGCCTGCAGAGCTTAGAAAGACCTGAAGGGAAGAACAAAAGGAGAAGATGCAGCCAGTACTCCTGGGGAAAACAAAACATCTATTTGGAGGGAAACCTGGGGAGCAGCATAGCAGAGAGCACATTAGCAAGGAGTTTGCAATGCAATATAGCAGGGAAAGAGAAAAGAAAAGACGGCCAATGCAATCCTGAGCCACCTGAAGATAATGCTGGAGGCAACTGTGTCTCTCTCTGCAATACTAGCAATCTCCCTGGAATACTCCCGTCACCTCTGGGCATCTTACTCCCAGACACAGGTAAACAGTGAGCTGAGATCTCTTAGGTACTGTGTAAGATCCACAGAAGATTAAGAAGGGGCATTTAGTGGCTGAGGAGAAACTGAGGTGGAATTGTCTCTTGTAGGAGACCACAAGAAAAGGCTAATGCTCTTACCATCTCCCTCTCCTCTTCCAGGATGAGTGGCTCCCTCGTCCTTTCCCAAAGGCGCAGGGATTTATCATGCGATGAAGACACGATGTAGTCTCCGCTCGGACTGAGTGCCAAGCACCACACCTCCTGGTGGTGTCCCTACAGGTCAGAGGAAAGAGGTGAGACATGACCACCACCAATGCTCCCAGTCATTAGGGGAAATAGCTGCCCAGGCCCAAGTCACTCTCTGAAACCCCTTTACCTCCAGGGTCTGGATGTGCTCAAACTTATCCGCATCCCACTGCTTAATCTTGTGGTCCTTCCCAGCTGTGAAGAAGAGATGGGACTTGTGCACAAACTGGAGGGTCATCACACTGGAGAGTGGGAGAAAGGGATCGCCATCACACAGGTAAGAAAGGAGACAGTGAAATATCTGAAGCCAACACCCTTTCTACAGCAGCCTCCTCTTTGCCTGCCCCGTGGCAGCACTCCCTGGGCATTGCAGGGACTCCAGGAGGTAGGGGGAAGAGATTTACCAGACTACGACATCAACTGTACCAGCCTCTGCTGCTTTCCGCTCTCCTGCATGCTCTACCCGAGTGGAGCTCAGCCAAGCTCCATAGCAGGGCATGAACACCAGACAATGCGCTGAGGAAGCAGGAGGAGCCGGGAGCACCACCATTTGCTCAGGAAGGTGTGCCTGTCCGCTCTGGTGCCTATGCAGTGCCACACACAGGAGGCCAGGGGCCCACAGCCCACCCCCGCCCCCGCAGGAGCACTGGAGAAACTTCCCCGTCATGGCAAAGATCACAGATCCCTCTCCTGTGGGTGAGGAGTCTGCAGCCCCCACACACCAGGGCCTACCTGTCATCATGAGCAAAGAGAGACCGGTGACAGTCGCCGAAGTCCAAGCCCCAGATCTTCACATTCCTATCAGCAGAGCCAGTTGCAATTAAGGCCCCGTCCTACACCAAGCAAGGCAGAGAAAAGGGGCATGACTGACTGGCTGACTGACCCAGAAGGGATTACAATGACCTCTCAGCTGGCCGTTAGGACTGAACAGTACATGACTAATGAGCAAGGGCCAAAGAAACAAGTCTCCATCCAGCAGGACAGGACGTACAGCTGTATTACATCCCAAAGCAGCCAATGGGGGGGGCTGGGAAATGTTGGGGTGAACTCTACAGAAACTTTCCCCCACCCAAAATTCACTTGTGGGTTCTTGTCATGACCTAATCCCACAATCCTTTGCAGCCAGCAAAGGACTGTGGAATGGGTGAGGGTTAGTTTGGGTCCTATCAAGTTCAGGTGGGTAGTTGGGTGGTTTTTAAGTCCAGCTGAGAATCACCGTTCTAGAGGGCCCTGCCTGGCTCTATTCCCAAGCAAGGCTGTGGTCAGCTTTTAAGGCCACAAACACTGGCAGAATTCCTGAAGATCTTTTGTGAGCAGCCCCCACTTCACTCACATAGGAGATATCCATACAGAGCACCGGCAGCTTGTGTCCATACAGAGACAGGAAAAACTGGAAAGAAACAGGAAACGGATCTAGTTAGAAATGCTGGGCACAGCACTTTGAAAGCCTGCTGCTCTGCCCTGGAATCCCCTACATTCAGAGGTGCCTGCGCTTCCAAACACCTTCACAGTGAAGGTTAGCAGCTGGCCTATGACTACAGGGATCAGCTGAAACTGTTAGGAACAATACCCAAGATCACTGACAGATTAGAGAGGAGAAAGCGCCTGTCGCTTGGCTTTGTGTATCTGTCAGCATTTTATGTGCAGCTCCTAAGCATCATATGCTGGTCTGTTTCACAGACTAGCTCAAGGACCATCTGACTGACAGGCACTATTCACAGGAAGGAGGCCTGCTCCAACATGCAGGGAGGCTCTCCCTCCAGCACTGGCTTCAGAGTTTGGTGCCTGTGTGTTACGTGGAGGAGAGCTGTCAAAGAGGTGCTCTAGCCCCACCCCCAAATCTCTTCACAGACATAGGGAGGAGGAGCAAGGGAAAGATGGGAAGGGGGCCCACAAGGCTCCTGCACTGAGTGGGGAGGGCACCACCACCACTGGCCTTGCCCTCCAGTGCAGCAGGACGCTTGTAGCCAGGGGAGGGCCTGATTTTTTATTTCCTCCCCCCAGTTTAAACGATTTCCCACTGAATTGTGGCCAGCGTTTGGTGGGATTCTGGTCAGTAAATAGGGACCAGAACCAGAAGTCAGCAGGCTTCCCCATTTGTTATTACTGGCCAGCTAATGAATAGATGCCCCTTCAACTCTCCCCAGCTTTACATTACTGCTTCAGACCCCATTCCCATGTAGTAACAGCGACTGCACCAGGTAAGCCAGCAGCTCTGCTCCAGCAACCAACCCACACCTGTCCAGTCAGCCCCCTCTCTTCACTGCCCCCCACACCAGCTCTCACCCCAACCCCTCCATCCAGCCCAGGCAAGAGGCCACCTTGAGCGTGTCTGTGTAGAAGATTTTCACAGTGCAATCCAATAAGGAGATGGCCAGCAGCTTCTGGTTGGGGCTGTAACGCACACAGAGAACGTCCTCATCCAGCTGCAAGATGCGTGTCTGCTTCATGGAGAGCCTGGCAGTGGCAGAGAGGAAAATAGCATCATTGTCCTTGCATGCAGAGCACCAAGGGTGTAAACACAAACTCACAAGCTTATTCCAATGCACAGCCACCTTCCTTGGCTCTTGGAATGAAGCAAACTGAAATGAGCCAGGAGCCGTGCACATATGGTTTTCACTGCCCAATCTACCACTCACCTATAGGGAGAATCTGAGAAGTTAGAGGGAAGCTTGAAACCAGTGACCCAAAAGTGACCCGAATTCAGCATGGCAGGGAATAGATTCACAGAATGCAGCAAGCAGCACAAGGTCACTCAGTCTCAGTTTGGGAAATTAAGAGAGTAAGGTGCAATGAAATGAAGCAATTAAAATGTGGAGGAGGGCTGGGGAATCCCACGAGAGATCGTGAGTAGGACTCAACAAATCCACAGCAACACAAGGCTGCAAAGGCAATGGAAGCAAGGCTGGCCGGAAAACAATTCTGCTTCATGAAAAGTTTGGGGCTTTCAAAAATTTGATTTCACTCCGACGCAGAATGAAAACAAGAATGTGCAAAATTTCTCCTGAACAAATGAGGGACCCCTCCTCAGAACACCTGATTGCCTGCTAAGGGCACTCACCTGGGATGTGGGGAAACCCAGGGTCAGATCTTGCACTGCCTGATTTGGAGCAGGGACTTTGAGTGACTCACTCTATAACCTAGCGGTTAGGTAATACAAACCTGGGTCTCCCACATGCCAGGTGAGAGTGCTCTAAACGCTAGGCTGCAGAGTGAATCACTCAGATGCTGTCTTACTCAGTACCATCCTGGACCCAAGAAACCTTCCCGATGAAGAAGTTTGTCAGAACAGATACTTGTTTCCGCCAAACATTTCAGTTTAGTCAACAAACATTGTTCAATTCTAGCTGGGAGGCACTAGAGCTGTGGTGAGGATCCTGCATTCAGCTCCATTAACTGCCAGCAGTATGTGGGCTCAGACCTTTGTTCTGTCTCTGTCACACAAACGCACGCACACACACACACACAGCATGTGTTACCAAAGGCAACCAGGAACAAAACTAAGGCCAAACCATCAAGCAGGGAGAAGGAATGCAGCCTCCAGAGAAGCTTTTTTTCCTCACCTCTTTTGTGTGCCATTCTCATCCTTCACCAGCTCAAAATCCCAAAACTTGACACATTTATCAGCACCTCCTGTTACAAAGCCACGCTGAAGGAGAAAGAAGTTTAAAATTAAAGCAAGCAAGAGCACTTTCACTGCACTCAGGAAGAATAATACACCCAAAGCAAAGTCCATACACTTGAGGAGCCTTAAGCTCTTAAGTTCCAGACAAGAACTTAAGTTCATAAGACCTTAAGACCCAGCCTAGATCTTAAGTTCCTATGGCAGGAAGGTTAAGAGCAGGTTACACTGACCATTGGTTCAGTGGGAACACAGAACTTTTATTTACTGTGCAGAAGACACAAACACATTTGGATTTCAAAGGCTTTGGCAGATGGGATTTTTTCGGGAGGAAGGAACTTAAGATGGTGGAATGGGCAGGATAAATCAAGATGTAGCCTGTACCAGCAGGTTGTCTGGTATATTGACAACCTTCTGGAGCAACAAGGGTCAACTTGACTGATCTGCTGTAGATAGTGGATGTGTGTGTACACTCGCTGTGTAGGATGAAAACCCATGTGACCGTATCATTGCACTTAGAACACCGTATCAACCACACGGAAATGGTCTGCTTGTAGAATCGCATTTCCAGGGGGCATATTTACACTATTGGGATCAGTTATAAAGTTTTCCTAGTGCTCTAGGATCTGCAGATGAGAAGTGTTCCAGAAAGGCAATGAGCTGTCACTGTTTTGATAACACAGAAAATGACATCCCATGCTGTAACAGCAGAGGGCTATTGGTGTACTACCAAGCCAGGTTCAGGTGTGCAGAACTGAACAGCAGCATGTTTTATAATGCCAAACAAAAGTGCAAAGATGATAAACACCTCCCACATCAAAACCCTACAATGCCAACTTCTGCATCGTCAAAGCCACCCCTTAGACACAGGCTTCCTGAGAGCAGCACAGACCTACCACTAAAAGAAAGTTACCTGGTCTGGTGAAAGGGAGATGGACCACAGGGCCCCATCGTGCGCTGCAAGTGTCTCCAGCAGACTCCCAGAGGCCAAATCATATAGCTGCAGCTTCCCTGTCTGGGGAGAGAAATTACCAGAGAGCAAGTTAGCAACTTTATTCTGTCTCCAGTACATGCCAAGACAGCTTGAACAGGTCAAAAGTCCAGCCTGCAGGCCTGAGCTGCAAACAAGGCGTGATAACTTGAAGCACAGAGTCCCAGAGACAGAAGGATTTGTGATTAAAGGAGCAAGGATCCCAGTGGGGAACAAGACAGCCAGCAGCAGCAGAGCCCAGCTAAGTTAAAGAGACATAACAGGGAGGGGGAACATGGGAGTTCTCAGACCAAATGAAGTGTGAGAGGAGCATCTTGGTGCCAAGGCAGAACCCTACTGGCAGCCAGGAGGAATGCACCAGCTCTGTCCAGGGACTCAGCACAGAGGACACATTTCTGGCCTGCAGCATCCCCAGCTGTCCCTGGCCTGGAACCTCTACATGCATCTCCACTGATACACCTCACTCCTGCCCTGCTGCACCCCCATCTCTGGCCCTCAAAGCATTCGATAGCCACTAGACACAGCCAATCACATTTTCAAAAACATCCCACCATTGCTAACACCAGCCAGCTCAACCCCCACGAGCGACACCTAGGGCAGAAAGGGCACCAGCTGCCACAGGCACTTTCAGCACTAAGCCAATCAGACACACTCTGAAGAGGGCTACAGGGCAGTGGTAGATCACCAGGGACAGCCCATTTTCATTAAGGCTGCCAGCGTTGCTAACACAAGTGGCGCTGAACCAGTACTAGCAATGGTGGAAGTTTTTAGGCAGGTTCCCTAGCCCAGTGGTTTTCAAACTTTTTTTCTGGTGACCAAGTTGAAGAAAATTGTTGATGCCCGCGACCCAGAGCTAAGGATGAGGGGTGTGACGTTGCACTCTATATCATTTTATAAAAATATGCTAATGAGTGAATATAATGTAACTGGAATATGCCTCATGCAAAAGGTCTCTTGTAAGGTATCATTACAAAGCTTATAATCTACTGAGTGTGGTCATCCTAGTTGTATAAATGCACCACTCTTGTATCTGAAACTAGAAATATGAAATATAACTCTGAGGGCCTATTGTAATTATGCAAAGTGTGGGCCATTGATGGTTGTTTGGAATCTTGATGGCTCCCATCAACCAGGACAACTGACTGTGGATGGCTCTGTTTGCAGGCAGGCCTTCCTGTGAGTCAGGCTGGGAGGAATGAAGGCTTGGGGTCTTACAGTGACATGTGATCACGTCACCTGAACTGGAATCCATCTTTAACCTGGTGCTTTTCCAGTGAGGAGGGGTGGGAACTCAGAGGAACAAAGGATTCCCACCTTATGCAAAAAATAAATAAATGGGTGGAACAGAACAAGGGAGAGGAGCCATCATGAAGAATCCCCTAGCTACCACCTGAGCTGGAACAAGAGCTGTACCAGGGGAATGAATTGTGCCCAGGCCTGCAAGGTGTCCAAGTCTGAGGAAAAAACGTACTGAAGCATCTCTAAGGGTGAGATTATCTATATTCAGTTTGATTAGACATAGATTTGTGTGTTTTATTTTATTTTGCTTGGTGACTAACTTTGTTCTGTCTGTTACTACTTGGAATCACTTAAATCCTACTTTCCGTATTTAATAAAATCACTTTTTACTTATTAATTAACTCAGTGTGTGTTAATACCTGGGTGGGCAAATAGCTGTGCAGATCTCTCTATCAGTGTTATAGAGGGCGAACAATTTATGAGTTTACCCTGCATAAGCTTTATACAGGGTAAAACGGATTTATTTGGGTTTAGACCCCATTGGGAGTTGGGCATCTGAGTGCTAAAGACAAGCACACTTCTGTGAGCTGCTTTCAGGTAAACCTGCAGCTGTTAGGGGACATGATTCAGACCTGGGTCTGGGTTTGCAGCAGGCTAGTGAGTCTGGCTCAAACCAGGCAGGGCACTGAAGTCCTAAGCTAATGGGGCAGGAAAACAGGGGCAGAAGTAGTCTTGGCACATCAGGTGGCAGCTCCCAAGGGGGGTTCTGTGACCCAACCCATCACAAGGGGTTTGGGGTGTGGGAGGGGCTCAGGACTAGGGCAGAGGGTTGGGGTGTGGGGGTGTAGGCTGCGAGGATGAGGGGTTTGCGGTGCAGGAGGGGCTCCAGGTTTGGGGGGTTCATGGCTGGGACAGGGGGTTGGGATGTGGAAGGGGGTCAGGACTGCAGAGGGGGGCTGGGGTGTGGAAGGGGCTCAGGACTGGGGCAGAGGTTTGGGGTGTGGGCTGTGGGGATTAGGGGTTTGGGGTGCGGGAGGGGCTCTGGGTTTGGGGGGCTCAGGGCTGGGACAGGGTCAGGGCTCTGAGCTGGGGGTGCAGGCTCTGGGGTGGGGCCAGGGAGGGGTTTGGGGTGCAGGAAGGGGCTCCAGGTTTGTGAGGGGCTCAGGGCTGGGGCAGAGGCGTGGTCTTACCTCAGGCAGCTCCCCGTCAACGGTGCAGCAGGGGTGGTAGGGCAAGCTTCCTTCTGGGAAGCTGCCAATGGGAGTACAGAGCTGGTGCTCGGGGCGGGGGCGGCACGTGAAGCCCTGTGGCCCCCCCACATAGGAGCCGGACCTGCTGCTGGCTGCTTCCAGGGTGCAGCGCGGTGTCAGAACAGGTAGGGACTAGCCTGCCTTAGCCGGGCAGCACTGCCAACTGGGTCTTTTAATGGCCTGGTCGGTGGTGCTAACCAGAGCCACTGTGACCCAGTACTGGGTCGCGACCCACAGTTTGAAAATCACCAGTTACCTTAGTCCCTATGATGACCTGCCGATCTCCCGGGACAAAGAGTGAGCAGAGCGCATACTCGCACGCCATGGTCCGGATACACTGCAGGGTCGACCTGTGGGCATAAGCAGCATGCGAGATTCCATCATTGTGTATAGACCGTGCCCCTTTAAATGAGCTGTGTTGCTAAAAGGCCTTTCACAGCAACTGCCTCTCTCTCATGCACTGTACAGGAAGCCAGAGATTACAGCACCATTCAGGGGGACAAATCCATCTCAGAGCCTGGCCCTCTAGTTCAAATGCTGCTACCCCAGCACTGCACTGAAAAGGTTTCCCCGAAAGCCAACTGGGCACGCAGTCAGCCCCTGGCTCATGCTTGTCAAGAGGGAAGGAGAGCAGCCCATGGCAGCAACGGGGTACTTCAGCCAGCAAGGACTATCACACCATGGGGTATTATGAGCCTGGCAGGCTTGTGAGAGATTGCATTGGCTGGGGTAGGGCAAGGGCCACCTAGAATCAAAGCCTCAGTGCACAGTTTAGCCCACAGGAAAGTTAACTGCCCACCCAGAAACCTCTAAGATGCTAGATCCAAACAGAAAATCTACCGGATCCCCAAACCTGCTCCCTACATCGGAGAGAGAACAGGGAGGCTGCTACCTCTCCCTCACAAAATAACTGAAAACAGCTGGCTCAGGGAGGAGGAGGGAGCAGGGCAGGAGGAGTTCTCAGAGGATAGCAATGCCCCAGGGGAGTAGCGTTTGAGGAGTCAGTGACGGTGAGGGAGCTCTGCGATAGCATCATGGGTTAGAACAGTGACCCAGGCAGTCCAATGTACTATCTCCAAAAGCAGCTGGCATCAGTTGCTTCAGAGAAGATACAAGAAAACCCAAAGCTATGTCCATGGGTGAAGTTTCTCCCTAGCCCCACACAGTTAGTGGTTGGTTTATGTCAGAAAACACAGGATTGGAATCCCACATGGAAAAAGAATCCACATGTGAGATTTCTTTCACCCCACAACTGGCAGGTACTCTACAAAAAAGAGCTGCAATGAGAGGAAAACGGCACATCAGCAACACCACTGCTAGCTCTTCCTCTGCCTGCACCTCTTGGAACACTCCATGAGACAGGCATCCTGACCCTGGAGACTTCCACACAGCTTCTGGTCTTGACTTGCTGGGAATGCAGCCTGCATATCCCCACCAAAGAAAGCCAGGCAGGGAGAACCACCTGGTATGAGAAGTGTCTGTTGGTGGAGTCCCTCGGGAAGCTGGTAAAAGAGCTGCAGGAGGTGGCAAGGACTTCATCAGCAGGACGCACACGGAGACATCCAGGATGGAGGATGTTCGCCAACCTCAGATAACTACAGCACACCAGAGGAGGGAAGAGAACTGGCTACTCTGCAGGAAGGAGACTGATCAAGCCCACATCCGAAAGGCAACAGAAAGACTCATCCGTCCCTCTGACCACTACCCCGTGCTGCTCATCCATCTGGGCCCTAATGATACTGCCAGGTATGACCCTGAGCAGATCAGCTGTGATTACAGGGCTCTGGGAGCAAGGGTGAAGGAGATGGGGTCCCAAGTGGTGTTCTTGTCCTTCCTCCCAGTTGAGGGTAAAGGCCCAGGTCTGGACATGCACAGTCTGGAGATGAATGCATGGCTATGCAGATGGTGTTGAGGGGAGGCTTCGGCTTCCTTTGCCATTGGATGCTGTTCCGGGGAGAAGGACTGCTGGGAAGAGATGCCGTGCACCTGACCCAAGAAGGGGAGAGCATCTCCGCGTGCTGATTCACCAACCTAGTAAGGAAGCCTTTAAACTAGGTTCAAAGAGGGCAGGTGACAACAGCTCACAGGTGAGCATAAAGAATGGCAACCTTAAGAGGGCTAGATGTTGTGGGGGGAGACATAAAAAATGACAATATAGTCATAGGAGCAACAAGAGGGAAATCAGTGGGGGAATCTGATCAACATCTTAGATGTCCTTACAGAAATGCAAGGAGTATGGGGAACGAACAGGAAGAACTGGAAGTATTAATACATTAGCTAAATTATGACTTATTTGCATCACAGAGACTTGGTGGGATAAATCTTATCACTGCAATATTGGTATAGAAGGGTACAGCTTGTTCAGAAAGGACAGATGGGGAAAAAAGGGGGAAAGGATGTTAATTATACATCAAGAATTTATACACATGTTCTGAGGTCCAGAAGGAGGTGAGAGGCAAAGTTTCTGGGTAAAGATAAATGGGGAAAACAAATAAGGGTGACTTAAAGGGCTCTACTTTAGATGATCAAAACTGGAAGAAGTGGATGAGGTATTTCTAGAACAAACAGAAATATCCAAAACATGAGATCTGGTAGTAATGGGGGATTTTAACTACCCAGACATCTGTTGGAGAAGTAATATGACAAAACACAAAATCTCCAAACAGTGCATGGAATGTATAGGGGGCAACTTTTTGTTTCAGAAAATGGAAGTAGTAACCAGAAGGGCAGCCATTTTAGACTTGATTCTGACCAACAGCAAGGAATTGATTGCGAATCTGAAGACGGAAGCCAGTTTCAGTGAAAGTGATCATGAAATAATAGATTATATCGTTCCAAGGCAAGGAATAAGTGAGAGCAGCAGAATAAGGACAAAGCGGATTTGAACAGCCTCAGAGAACAGGTAGGTAAGATGCCATGGGAAGAAAATCTAAACAACAACAGAGTTCGGAAGATAGCAGTTTCTCAAGGAAACAATATTAAAGGCACAACTGCAAACTCTTCCAATGCAAAGAATAGATAGGAAGAATAGTAACAGGCCAATATGGCTCCATCAATGACCTAAACATCAAAAAAGAATCCTACAAAATGTGGAAACATGGATGAATTGACAAGTAGTACAAAAAGAATGGCACAAGCATGTAGGGACAAAATCAGAAAGTCTAAGGAACAAAAATGAGTTACACCTAGCAAGGGACATAAAAGGCAATAAGAGGAGGTTCCTTAACTACATTAGGAACAAGAGAAAGATGAAAGAAAGTTTAGGTCCCCTGCTTAGCAGGGCAGGAGAACTAATAACTGATGGCATTAAAAAGACTGAGGTGTTTAATGCCTATTTTGCTTCACACTTCACTAAAAAGATTAATGGTGACCAGATTCTCAACACAATAAATATTAACAACAAGAGGAAAGGAAGGCAGACCAAAATAGGAAAAGAATACATTAAAAATGTTTAGAACATAAGAATGGCCATATGAGTTAGACCGATGGTCCATCTAGTCCAGCATGCTGTTCTAGATAAGTAAGATGTATTCAAGTCAACAGTGCCTGATGAAATTCAACATAGGATACTTAAGGAACTAGCTGAAGCAATCTCAGAACTGTTAGCAGTTATCTCTGAGAATTCATGGAGGACAGACGGATGAGGTTCCAGAGTACTGGAGAAGGGCCAATATAGTACTTATATTTAAAAGAGGATCCAGGGAATTATAGACCAGTCAGCTTAAGTTCAATAGCTGGAAAGATACTATAACCTTCCTTAGAGGTTTTTAAGGTCAGGCTTGACAAAGCCCTGGCTGGGATGATTTAGTTGGGAATTGGTCCTCCTTTGAGCAGGGGGTTGGACTAGATGACCTCCTGAGGTCCCTTCCAACCCAGAGATTCTATGAATGAATTATTAAACAATCAAATTTGTAAGCACTTACAGAATAATAGGGTTATAAAGAATAGCCAACATGGATTTATCAAGAATAAATCATTCCAAACCACCCTAATTTCCTTCCCTGATAGGGTTACTGGCCTAGTGGATAGGGGGAAGCTATAGACATGACAAAACTGGATTTTAGTAATGCCTTTGATACAGTCCCACATGACATTCTCACAAGCAGAGTAGTGACACGTGATCTAGATGAAATTAGTGTAAGATGGGTGCAAAACTGATCGGGCGAGGGAAGCTAATGATCCAACCAACGGATCAAAATCGGTGATGGATACTGGTCATGTGCCACATGAAGCATGTTGTGCATATGCTAAGAAAAATATTGAAAGACTGTACTCAGAGTAGTTACCAGTGGTTGGCTTTGAGACTGGGAGAGTATCTAGTGGAGTCCCACAGGCGTCAGTCCTATTCAATATTTTCATTAATGACTTGGATAATGGAGTGAAGTGAACGCCTATAAAATTTGCAGATGACACCAAACTGGGAGGGGTTGCAAGCATTTTGGAGGACAGGTTAGAATTCAAAACAACGTTAACAAATTAGAGAATTGGTCTTAAATCAACAAGATGAAATTAAATCAAGTACAAAACACTACACTTAGGAAGGAAAATCAAAATGGGGAATAACTGACTAGCGGTGGTAGTACTGTTGAAAAGGATCTGAGGGTTATAGTGGTTCACAAATTAAATATGAGCCAACAATGTGATGCAGATGCGAAAAAGGCTAATGTCATTCTGGGATGTATTAACAGGAGTGTCGTATGTAAGATTCGGGAGCTAACTGTCCCCTCTACTCGACCTCAGCTGAGGCCTCAGCTGGAATACTCTGTCTAGTTCTGGGCATCACACTTCAGGAAAGATGTGGATAAACTGGAAAGAGTCCAGAGGAGAGCAATGGAACTGATAAAAGGTTTAGACCTGACCTATGAGAAAAGGTTAGAAAAAGCAGCACGTTTTGTCTTGAGAAAAGACGACTAAAGGAGGACCTGAAAACAGTCTTCAAATATGTCTAGGGCTGTTATAAATGAAGATTATAACAATTGCTCTCCATATCCACTGAAGGTAGGACAAGAAGTAATGGGCTTAATCTGCAGAAAGGGAGATTTAGGTTAAATATTAAAAAACAACAACTTTCTAATGATAAAGGTCAGTAGGTTCTGGAACAAGCTTGCAAAGAAGATTGTGGAATCCTCATCACTGGAGGTTTTCGGGAACAGGCTGGACAAACACTTGTCAGGGATGGTCTAGGTTACTTGGTCCTGACTCAATGCAAGGGGCTGGACTTGATGACCTCTTGAGGTGACTTCTAGCCCTACATTTCTTTGATTCCATGACTGTGGATGTCCTCAATATCCAGAGAGTTGTCCTTTTATATACCCCATTAAAAACTCTTAGCCTCAATGATATCTAGTGGTAATGAATTCCCTGGGTTAGTAATGCATTTTTAATTTAATCTTTCAGTTTCACGAAAGAAGCATCCCCTTGTCCTTGTATAATGAGAAAGAGTAAACAGAGTGCCTCATCTACCTTCTCTATTCCATTCATCACTTTGTATTCCTTGGGATCATTCCCCTCTCGTTTCCCATTCTCCCCTCTAACCTGAACAGCCCCAACCTTTGAGGCAGACAAGAGGAGTTTACAGAATCAGAACACACACCTGTTCCAGATCTTAACAGATTCAGCAGCAGCCGAGAGGACAGCAATGTTGTCAGAGCTAAAAGCCAGTGTCCTGACATCACCGCGGTGACCTCCAATGGTTATCTTGGATGCCCGGACAACTTGGGGGACCTGTGCTGATGGGTTCAGGATGTAGGACTCGATGGTGTTGTTCTGGAGCAGTAAGGTGGCCTTCAGCTCTCCTTTCGGAGACAGAATCAAGTCAAATGACCTGTTTAAATGAACAGAGAAGTCAGGGTCATAACTAGGAGAAACAAGATGAAATAAACTAAAGAAAAACACCAAGAACAACTTCTTGATAGGGGAGGCAGTCGGCAGTGGAATAGTCTAACAAAGGTAGCAGCAGAAGCCCCATCAGACCTGTCATTTAAAACTGGATGAGGCAAGCCCCTCGAGCAGGGGTTCTCAGACTGGGGATGGGACCCCTCAGGAAGTTATTACATGGAAGGGTCGCAAGCTGTCAGCCTCCACCCCAAACGCCGCTTTGCCTCCAGCATTTATAATGGTGTTAAATAAATTAAAAAGTGTTTTTAATTTGGCGGGGGGGGGGAGGGGAGGTCGCTCTCAGAGGCTTGCTATGTGAAAGGGGTCACCAGTACAAAAGTTTGAGAACCACCACCCTAGAGAATCCCTTGCAGGGAACAATCTTGATGGAAGGGGTGTGACGACACTGCAGGGATATGGGGTGGAGGTGGACTAGCTGGGATCCTGCAGGCCTTTCCCCAGCTCTAAGTTCTATGGTGTCTCAGCTTCTCATCTTTGGAGATGAGCCACCTTTGTACAATACAAACTCTCCCCAGGTCACGGCCCCCTCAGTGGGTACTTGAGCTGCATCAATGACTGCAGAATAGGGCTTTGCACTCACTTGATTTTAGCAGAAGCTTTGATGCTAGTGACTCGCTGAATCTCTTCTTGCAGACTCATCTCAACGCTTCCTTCAGGCTCCTCTTCCTCCTCCACAGACTTCAGTCTAGAAAAGTCAGACAACCACTGGGAATCAGGTTACTGGGCACTGCCAGTCCAGTCATAGGCTAACACGGGACAGAAATGTACAGACACATTCACCCCCCAGCCCCAAAAAATTAACACACTGCAACTCCTCTACGAATGAAACTAGCTGGACCCTTATTCAGCGCTGACACAGAGGTGCCGTTCTAATGGAGGTGCAATGCTCTTCAGTGCAGACCTTGAGGGCCAACAACGCTGCTGTCAGTCCTGAAGAACTTAAGAGATCCCAGGACTCTTGTTGCAAAGTTAGAGAATAATGAACCTAGACAATCTTATTAAGATGCCTATCAAATCAACACCCTGCTATGAGAACTATTCAGTGAGGAGAATCCACCTACTTCAATAAGGTGAAATTGTTTATTGGAGCACAGCAATAAGCCACAGGTTTAGGACAGGAAGTGCAAGAGAATACTCTATCAAACTGAAACCACAAGGGTAATTTAGGGAGGCAGAAAGTAAATATCACTGTTGAAATTTGTTCAAGACACCAACTTAACTGCATCCCTCCCCACCCATGTACTTAGGGCTTGTCCATCCATGTAGTTATTCCAGAATAGCTTCTGTGCTTTAAATTCACACCCTACCTCAATCCAAATTAACATTCAAGTGTAGACAAGCCAACAGGCTGAAAGCTCTCAGGGGCACGGATCATGGTTTTGTTCAGTGTCTGTACACAGCTCAGAAAAATGGGGTCCTGACTCCTAATTCTGGCCCTTGGGCACTACCAAAATATAAACAGATGTAGGGATAGCTCAGTGGTTGAGCATTGGCCTGCTAAACCCAGGGTTGTGAGTTCAATCCTTGAAGGGGCCATTTAGGGATTTGGGGATTGGTCCTGCTTTGAGCAGGGGGTTGGACTAGATGATCTCCTGAGGTCCCTTCCAACCCTAATAATCTATGATTCTATGATCCTTGGTATGCCTCAGATTTCCCATTAAGTGAGCTAACATTCACCTACCTCCCAGGGCTACTGTGAGGCACCTGTTAAACACTAGGGGATGTATGAACGATGGACACTGAAGAAGCATAAAATAGACTTATAATAAAAGGCTGTCCGCTAAAAGACAATTTGCCCCAATCTGAACCTGGCACATACCACCCCAAGGCTCACAATCTGTAGATGTCAAAGTGACTCTGGTTACTCAGCCTAGCACCACCAGCTTTCACACTGGGAAGTGTATTTATTTTGTGCAACTCTCCTGAGTCATAGATGGTGATGTACAAGTGGGGCTTTACCAGGAGAGTTTTGTCCATTCACTTCTTGCAAGAGAATCAGATGGAAGGTGATTTTCTCACAATTACTGGGAGCAGAGAACAACCTGGCTTACACTAGCACCAACAAGCCAGGAACAGACAAACATGTTAACAGCAGACTAACTGCAAATGGTTCATGATTCATTCATTGCACCCTCTCCCTGGATGGGCCTTTTGTCAATTCTCAGCATGTGGACATCATCAACTTACAAAAACAGAGCTTACTTGGCTTTTTTCTTTGCTTTTCTCATTTTCTTTTCCATTTTCTTGCAAATTTCATCCTCGGTAAGGACACAAAACACTTCCAGAACAGAGTCCGTTCCCTGGAGACAAATTCACAGAGTTAATACTAGCAGCAAGTTGCCTAAGAAGCTGCTGCAGTGGAGAGTCCCCGAGACACACAATAGCGCCTTCTCTGTAGTCCACTAGCAAAAGGCCCCAAAGCATATTACTTACATGGCAGGCCAGGATCCTGCCTGTCCGGTCAGTGGCGAGAGTAACTACTCGGTCTCTTCCTGCCCGCATGATGGAGCCAGCTTTGTTGCACCTCAAGAGGCGCTACAAGGATACAGAAAGGGAAAACAATTGTAATCTGAAAGATCAAGCAAGTCTTTAGATTCAACAATGAAAGGGCACAGTCTACAACATCTGACTAGCATCCAAAAGAGACAAGGAAGAGGTGGGAACTAACAGCAAATAAACATTTGTGTCAGGCACAAATTTATCTTATGTTTCTTGAATTTTATCTGAGAACTAACTTTCTTTCATGGACCGAAACATGCCCGTCACTAAACGGAAGGGAATTTATCTGTTAATTTTATCTAATATTTATCTGTTAATTTTATAAAATTAAGGCACCAGCTTTTAGTTCCCATTGCAGGAGAGAGATGAGGAAGGTGGGGGAGAGAGATCATTTAATTACCTGCTTAAAAATAGAGACAGAGAAACTTCCTGGAGGAAGGAAGGAAGGAACAGTTGTTAAAGCTGCGTGTCTAGCTATAACTGAATGAGTGAAGCTGAAATCTTCAAAGGATTCTGGAAGTGCCAACAGGTGTGTAAGTGATCCAGCGAGGAGGAATTTAGTGAAAGGCTGTCAGGTGCTGATTGATCTAAGCAGAAGAGGCTTCCCACAATAGGAACTGATTCTAAACATGGCAGCACCACTCTCCAAGACCCTTATGACCAGGGATCCTCGAAATCCATTTCTCCCAGAAAAATGTGGAATTTGTGTTTTTACAGAGAACCTTTAGTTTTTAAATTTTGTGAAAAAATAAAAAACATTAACTATTAACTAAATCTTACTGAAAGTACCAGTGCCACTTATTCAATGCCTGCAACCTCCCCCTCTTGTAGCTGATTTTTTAATGCGCTTTAAATTTACAGTGGAACCTGATGTATCCGATCTAATTGGGACTGGGACCAAATAATTATAATCAAAAATTGGAATAATCAGGAGGTCTGGCAAAAGAGCTTTCTATCCCTTATTTTAAGGTGGGGCTCAGGCACTCAGCCACACAGTGCTGACGACGGGAGCCTCACCGCAGTCAGCCCCGGACGGCTGATAGTTCAGTTAATACAGAGAGACAGATAACGGAGGCTTGGATAAAGAGGGTTCTATTATATATCAATAAAACACTGTGTTCAACTTGTACCTAGATATATCATGGCTTGGGAAACTAAAGTTCAGCGTTCCATTTTAATTGTGGGGAAACAGGGATTTTTATGGGTTTTTTAAATCAGAGAATTTTGGTTTTTTTAATAACAGAAAACAAGGATCCCTGGTTATGACATAGGTAATAAGTCCTAGGTGAATCAGTTTCAGCACTGAACGGAGGCAGGTGGAAAGTGACCATTTTATTGTAGTCCCTTTCCTACAAGGGAAGAGCTCTGCTAGCACTGCCAAGCCTTTCTAGAGACCTGCCAATATGCTTACATTGGGGATTTCTTTGGCACAGGTTACCAGCAAATACAGACACAGGTTCCTGCTGCTATTTTGTGGGTATTTGGGGAAGTGTGAGAGACTGTTCCTGAGGAAGGTAGAACACACTGGTGTGATTCCTTGCTTATGGGTCAGGGTGTCTTCTCTAGAAGCGCTAGAGATCATCCCCAGGGCACAAAGCCAACAGAGCGAGGCAAGTGTCAGCAAGATATCCAGGTCTGTCCTCAAACTCCTATTTAGTTATTGGAGCGGTGTATCTACCCTCACAAACACCCTGTGAACCTGCAACCACTTAGCCAGAGTGGGGAAAAGGGTTACCTCCTCCGGCATCTCATCCAGGGCTGAGGTCTCATCCACTTCAGAAGTCTTTTCTGCTTTAGCTGGAGACCCTTTGCTTTTCTTGGATTCTGGTTCATTAGGGTCTGTTGCCTGCTTGTGGCAGACAAAGGAAAAAAATACCCTTAGCATACCCTGGCTTCTCCCCCACCCACACCTCGATCCCCTCCAGCCATTTAACACGGTCACTGCTTTCATTCTGAACTACTCAGGAGAACAAGCAGGATGGAAGATGCTCTATGAAATGAAGCCCTAAGAGCGTAGATAGTAATCAAATGGAACCAGCCCATTACAGAAGAGCTTCCACGATGCAGCCTAAAACAGGGCTCCCAAATATAGCCCAGCCAAGGTCCCATCAGCCGCCGGCTGGGACATCAAGGGCTGCATGTACCTGGCAGGAAAAGAAGCCAGCTGCAGGTCATCAGTTCCAGCACACGTTGCACCACCCCAATCCAAGTGGCCTTCTCCTGAGACCAAAGTGAAGCACTGGATGTCAAAGCCTGTCCTCTCCACAAGCCACACCCATGCGGTGAAGAGGAGGGTGGCCACCAGTCATTTCATGCTTATTTGGCTAACCCCAATTTGAACAAAGAGAAGGAGTGGTCTGCAGCCACCATGCAAGTCTCCAGATAAGAATTTCCTCCAGATTCTCACTCTGCTTGATCCTGTAGCAAGAAGTGCCCCATTCTTAGGACAGCTCCCACACACGCACAAAGGCAGTCTGCACAGAACTACAACAGAGCTGGGAGCCAGTAGAAACATACAGTTAAAGCCATCAAACAACATTTGCTCCACACAGAGTGTGTCCTGGATGGATACTGACCATGTCCCAGAAAGTCACTCAGTCCTGCTGTGTTCCAATTCAACCCACTCCAGAGCAAAGCAACCGAGATGATGCATTCAGTTCTTACCTCCTGGATGTAGGTGATGTTCCACACCCTGAGCTCACTGTCTGCAGCACCAGTGATGAGGCGTTTCTCTTGCGACACAAAGGCTAGTCCCCACACCTACCAAGAAGACGACACCGAGAAGCGTCTTTATGTCTAGTTATATGGCCACCCATCACCATGATTTTTTTTTTCAATTTAAAAGGGAAGATGAGAACAGAAAGCCCACGCCCCTGCTACGTAGGATACTGCACAAGGACATCCAGTTTGGAAACATCACTCCCAGCAAGAATGGTACAAGCCTCCGCAACAGAAAAGGCTTCTCACCTGTCCCCTCTTCACAACAGCCAACCACAAATATTTCATAGGGGCTGTGTTTACAACCTAAAAAAAATCCAATCCTGAGCAGTGTGGATGTAACAATGGAAGCTACCTTGCAGCCAGTGTGCTGTGATACTTGTACTGAACTAACTCTCTCCCTCCATCTTTAATTTTATTTACCTCAGTACGGTGTCCAACCAGTGTTTTGAAGCAGTGCTGCGTATCCAAGTCCCACCACTTCACCAAGGTGTCTTTACCACTGAAAAAAAAAATGACATCACCCAGACATGAGGCCACATCACCAGAGTTCAGCCAAAACTGTGTGCTTTGAAGAGTAAGAAACAAAAAAAGGTAAAGCATGCTGCAAGGTGTCAGAGGTCAGACTTATTTAGGCTAGGATCTCAGCAGGTCTCACAAGCTAAGCAGAGTCAGGATAACAGACCAAGCAAAACCCAGCCAATACAGAAATATGGGCTGGTGATTCATTAGGAGGCACCTCCTAGAGTCAGCACTGAAACCCCAGCCTAGTGTTATGGAGAAACCATTCTGCTTTCTTTAAGGGCAAAGGTGTCAGGCCTGGTGCGCTGGCCAAATTCCAACACTGGATCTCCCCTGTATTTTCAGTTGATACAATATTCTTCATTGCCTGTCCTAATGAACTGTGCAATGATCTGTGCCAAATTAAATGCACCAGACAAAGCTCCATTTTAGCTTATCAGAGGTTTTAGGACTTTTCCATTTGCAAGGTGCTCAAAGAATCAAATACAGCTTGTTACTATCCCCTTCACATTCCCCAGATAATTAAATCTCCTTGAGGAGTCATGTTTCCAGGTTTACTTGAAGGAAACAGGGTGCAATAACAGGTTGTAATTAGGACTGTCAAGCCATTAAAAATATTAATCATGCGATTAATCGCACTGTTAAACAATAATAGAATACCATTTGTTTAAATATTTTTGGATGTTTTCTACATTTTCAAATATATTGATTTCAATTACAACACAGAATACAATGTGTACAGCGCTCACTTTATTTTTTATTACAAATATTTGCACTGTAAAAAACAAAAGAAATAGTATTTTTCAAGTCACCTAATACAAGTACTGTCGTGCAATCTCTTTATCATGAAAGTTGAACTTGCAAATGTAGAATTATGGACAAAAGAAACCTGCATTCAAAAATAAAACAATGTAAAATGTTAGAGCCTACAAGTCCAATCAGTCTTACTTCTTGTTCAGCCAACTGCTCAGACAAACAAGTTGGTTTACATTTGCAGGAGATAATGCTGCCTGCTTAATGTTTACAATGTCACCTGAAAGTGAGAACAGGCATTTGTATGGCACTGTTGTAGCTAGTTTCACAAGATATGTACATGCCAGATGCACTAAAGATTCATATATCTCTCCATGCTTCAACCACCATTCCAAGGGATATGCGTCCATGCAGATGACGGGTTCTGCTTGATAACCATCCAAAGCAGTGTAGACCGACGCATGTTCATTTTCATCAGCATGAGTCAGATGCCACCAGCAGAAGGTTGATTTTATTTTTTGGTGGTTTGGGTTCTGTAGTTTCCGTATCAGAGTGTTGCTCTTTTAAGACTTCTAAAAGCATGCGCCACGCCTCATCCCTCTGATTTTGGAAGGCACTTCAGATTCTTAAATCTTGGATTGAGTGCTGTAGTTATCTTTAGAAATTTCACATTGGTATCTTCTTTGCATTTTGTCAAATTTGCAATAAAAGTGTTCTTAAAACGAACATGTGCTGGGTCATCATCCAAGACTGCTATAACATGAAATATATGGCAGAATGCAGGTAAAACAGAGCAGGGGACATACAATTCTCCCCCAAGGAGTTCAGTCACAAATTTAATTAACACAATATTTTTTAAACAAGCATCATCAGCATGGAAACATGTCCCCTGGAGCAATGGCCGAAGTATGAAGAGGCATATGAATCTTGAGCACATCTGGCACATAAATATCTTGCAACGCCAGCTACAACAGTGCCATGTGAATGCTTGTTCTCACTTTCCGGTGACATTGTAATTAAGAAGTGGGCAGCAGTATCTCCCCTACACGTAAACAAACGTATTTCTCTTAGCAATTGGCTGAACAAGAAGTAGGATGATGGACTTGTAGGCGCTAAAGTTTTATATTGTTTTATTTTTGAGTGCAGCTATGTAACAAAAAAATCTACATTTGTAAGTTGCACTTTCATGATAAAGATATTGCACTACAGTACTTGTATGACGTGAATTGAAAAATACTATTTCTTTTATTTATCTTTTTACAGTGCAAATATTTGTAATGAAAAATAATATAAAGTGAGCACTGTTCACTTTGTATTCTGTGTTGTAACTGAAATAGGTATATTTGAAAACGTAGAAAAACATCCAAAATATTTACTAAATTTCAGTTGGTATTCTATTGTTTAACAGTGCGATTATTTTTTTTTTTGAGTTAATTGCGTGAGTTAACTGCAATTAAATTGACAGCCCTAGTTGTAATAAAGTAAAAAGTTATTAGCAATTACTTTGTCTAATTCCAGGCCCAATTCTATTTCCACTAATATCAATGGGAGTGTTTTTGTCAAAACACCAGCACATTAAAGGCTCTTCTTGGCACGGCTGCCTCAGGGCACCTCTACACTGCAAGCAGTGTGACTGTAGCATGGGTAGGTATACCTGTAGGTAACAGCTGTAATGATGACTTGGTAACTTGGGCACCAGGAAGAGGCAGCAACACACGTACAAGCCTGACAAGAAGCCTGGGTACACAGTCAGCAATGTAGACATACCTTACGCTCCACTGCACACTGAGCCAGCACGAGCAGGGGAGCTGATGCATAAGCAAAGACATTGGGACCTTGCTTCTCCCTGCCCCCACATCTCCACTTTCTTCTCCGTCTCCCCCCACAGAGCTCCTCCAATACAGAAAATACCAATATAGGGAGCCAAGAGGACTGGGGAAATGGCCATATATGAGGGGATGTGCATGGGCTGGATGCAGAAGAAGAGTGCTGCTAGAGACCAGCATTGTGCAGAGAGAGGATGCAGGGAGCCCCTTGTGTCCCAATGTGTCTGCACTTTAACGACATCCGGGTGTTCCTGCCTCAGTATGCAGTAGGGCCAAGGATGCAGTGTTATGGGGAGCCTTTCAAGCACTGATGCCCAAATGCAATCACAGAATCTTTCAGAGCAACGACAGGATGAAAAAGGTCTGACTCCAAGCACTAAATTTCTTAAAGGACTTGTTTTTAAATTAGTTTTAACACAAACTATTAAATGAGTTAAGTGTACTTGTAAATGGTCAAAAAATGCTGTACTCAATAAACGTTGAATGACTGGGTAAGAATATTCTGTAGTTTTCATAACAAAGAGGTCAAATCTCTGGTGGAAAAACAAAAATCAGCCTTAAATAAGGAGTCACAACTATGTTTAAGGCTGATATTCCTCTTTGTTATGAGAAATAGGGCATATCTTGCCCAAGCATCTCCATAGAAATATATAGCTACCCCTCCATCCTATTTATTTTAAAATTAAGAACTATCTTAATTTACCAACACTAAAGAAAGTAATATTTCTTCACAACACAGCTTTAACTCTAACCCCAAATAAACAAAGTATCAGAGGGGCAGTCATGCATCTGAAGAAGTGGGTTTTTTATGCCCAAATAAATCTGTTAGTCTTTAAGGTGCCACCGGACTCCCCAAATAAACACTATTATTTCATCAATAATCTGAAAAATAAAAGATACCAGCATAATTTTATGCTAAATTGATGTGATACTTTTTCTATTGAACTGATACATAAATCTAATAAATAAAACATTCTTAAAAGAATTTCATCAAAAAATTCTCCTGCCAAGCAACAGTCATCTTTAAAGTTAGTGAATGTTAAGAGGAATTAAAAGTCAGTTCATGTACTACATGTGCCCATGTCTCCCTATCAATTCCCATGGTTCTATAATCACTTCCCTATTTTTAAAAATTATTTTTCTGTCCCATTACTGTGTGAAAGATTCACAAGCAAAAGGGAATCCAATTGATTATACAGGGGGAAAAGCAAAAGTGACTTTACACAAAGTACTATCAAATGCATTCTGTAAACATACTGCTAATCTCATGGTACATATACACTGCAGCTGGGAGCACATCTGAGCATAAACCCACCCAGACCCCTGGGTATGTACTCAGATGACTAGCCCAAGCCACCAGCTGCGCTACATTGCTCTTTTTAGCATGCTAGCTCAGAGCAGAGCACATCTGTCCAGCCACGATGGGACACAGTATAGACGTATCCTCTATTATAGTAATCTCAGGTACCATATTGAACAGTAGATTTAAAAACTATTCAAAGAATAATTATTTTTAAATTGACTGTGTCTCATTAGCTGATATTCCCCACTTAACGGTATTCCTTAAAAAACATTTAGATATCAAGATAACAAATGCAGCAAAGAATCCTGTGGCACCTTATAGACTAACAGATGTTTTGGAGCATGAGCTTTCGTGGGTGAATACCCACTTTGTCGGATGCATGCGACGAAGTGGGTATTCACCCACGAAAGCTCATGCTCCAAAACGTCTGTTAGTCTATAAGGTGCCACAGGATTCTTTGCTGCTTTTACAGATCCAGACTAACACGGCTACCCCTCTGATACAAGATAACAAATGTATTTTAAAAAGTCTCTGGCTCGCAGTTAAGTTTATTGTGTTATGATAAGGCTTTTTTAGAAAAGCTTATTAAGAATGTGTTCATTCTGCAAAACAGCACCATTTATGAAATCTAACTCTTCATTTCTTTATATTAAGTTCATAGATTTTGACATGACGTGACAGACGAATAAAGCCTCGAATCCTCAATTCAGCAAGCTCAGCAGGCAGTGTACCTGGTAACCAGGAGGTTTTTCTCTCTCAAGAAGAGCGCCTGCGTGACAGCATCCTTGTGCCCCCTCAGCCGGTACAACCCACTTTCGTTGATGACATCCCACACAATGACGTCTGTGTCCTGAAAGGAAAGGTGCATCACAAAGGATGGACATCAGCAGAATCTTCTGTCATCAGGCCCAATACACTACCTTAGGCAAGCAGACTGTTTTCCCCTAAATTTGAGTTTCAGTACATAGTGAAGGGCTAATAAAGCCAGGAGTTGTTCTCCCCGCACACACATATGCAGCTCTACAAGTGCACCTTAGTAATGGCCTGAAGCACCCCCTGCTGTTTCAGACCTAGCAAAACCCCTGTCTTCAATAGTTCTGCCCAGGTACTTCAGTCCCTGTCTGCAGCCCCCTGCTATTCTAGTCCTGGGCTCCACACACAGCTCTGCCAATGTCCCTCAGTCCTGCCCTGCAGCCCCCCTGCTATTCCAGTCCTTGGCTCTCAATGAACAGATCTGCTGATGTACTTCATGCCCGACCTGTAGCACCCCCACCATTCCAGCCCTCTACTCCCCCATGCACAGGTCCGCTAATGCACTTTAGTCCTGATCTACAGCACCTCTTCCTGTTGCAGTCTTCAGCCTTTCCATAAAGATCTGTGATGCAACTCAGCTGTGAATCTGACCCAGATCCTCTCACTAACACTCCTCCAGCTATTCCAGTGCACCATCCACTCCTTCCCAGCCAGGCCACTTGACTTGTAGACATAACCACAGTTATCTCCACAGAGCAGCTAGTCCTCCCTGATTATGAAAGAACTGACCTCCAGACTTGGCTTCTCCTACCAGCTCTCACCTTTGAGCCAGACACCAGTCTGCCTCCCAGCTGATCATACTGCAGAGTCGTAACTGCAGCCTTATGTCCATTGAAAGTGACATTTCCTTCACCACTCAGGAGGCTGAAGACACGGATCGATCCATCCTCATATCCAACAGCCAAGTGCAACCCATCTGGGGATGGGCAGAGAGAAGTGACCTCCTGCTTGAGACCCTGAAGGATGAGAACCTGTAATTTTCAGAAGACAAGGTGTTTGTGACGTGTCAGAGCTAGACACACCCATAGAAAACAGAAGGAAGAGAATACTTTGTCTGTCTATCAGGCCTTTCGAGGACCCCCACTACTTTAGAAACTCATTCCTCACAATCTGCTACTGAAATGAAGGAATACCATTATCCCAGATTTAAAAAGGGGGAAACTGAGGCATGGGGGGGAACATGACATCACCAGGCCAAACAGCAAATCAGGGTGCAATGAGGACTAGAACCCAGAAGTCTAACAGCTAGAAAGTGATTCCTCTTGCTTGCTAGTAAAAGAGGCACCCCAAATTTCTTCACAGGACAATTCCTTTCCATTTTAGCTCCTCTGAGGCATACAACAGAATTTTTTTTTTCCACGGGGTGTACATGAGTTCAGAATTCCAAAAGACCCCTAAAGCACTGTGTTAGTGTAGCTCTGGGTCTAATATGTCATTCATGCCCTTTTGTACTGCTCTGCATTGTCAACAGTGGAACTTCAAATCTCATACTCAACTCTAGGAGTAACAAGGAAGAATGGCTCAGTGAGACTGACACTCATATACCTTTCCACCCAGATAAATTATTTAAGATCAAAGGAAAGAATCAGGATCAGTTAAGTTTTGCGTAAGAAAAGTCCCCAAACAGGGTACATGTATCATGTACTTGTGTCAGAAGCAACCAAACTTAGGCTATGTCTACACCACTGCAGTAAATCGGCCTACGTTACGCAACTCGACGTACCTTAGGTTGAGTTACCGCTGGGTCTACACCCCAGGGCAGTTGATGGGAGAAAGTCTCCTGTCGACTTACCTTACTCTTCTCATCAGGGGTAGAGTACAGGGATCGACAGGAGAGCGATCTGCTGTTGATTTGGCGGGTCTTCACTAGACCCACTAAATCGACCGCTGGTGGATTGATCTCAGAGTGTCGATCCCAGCTGTAGTGTAGACATAGTAATAATCTAAAGGTTATGTTAGCAGGTAGCTTGCATAAAAGCAAGGAGACTGCAGATGCACTCATCTTATTTGAAATGCAGCCCATGGTCGCTATAAGTTCCAGACTCAGTCTTGATCTGACTTGCCTGGCTACACTGCACACTGGAAACCTCAAATTTCCTCTCCAGTGTAGTCTATGTCTGGCACTTCTTATGACCCCACCATCATAGTATCTCAATGCCAGTGAGTGTGCCCCCCAGCCAAGACTACAGAACTCTAAAGGAGCTGATGACCACTGGCTGCACTTTGGGCATTCTGGCATATTAAACGCCACCATTTCTAAGCTTATTTGCTCTCTTTGCATGGGGAGCTCCCAGCAAAGATCACTCATGCAGCTACACTTTTCTAGTCTCACTGCAGTACAACACAGCAGTGTCACCCCACTCTGGTTCACAGTGGGTGAAAACAGCTCATCACCTTCTCGCCTTTCCGAGTGTCCCAGATGAAGACATGCTCACAAGCTGGCACTGCCACATAGCGGCCCTTTTCGCCCCGCAGGGTCACATAGACGATGTTGCCTTTCTGGCTAGCAATCACTCCAAACAATGCACTAGCCGTGTAGCGCAAATATTGCTTGGTGAGACCCATGGTGCAATTTCCAGACCCAGGTGGGAGCTGACCTAGACATAAAGAGAAGACAGGAATCACTGCGAAAAAATTCATGTATAAAGAGAAATTATGGCCAGAAAAGACCTGCTATTTGATATTGAGTCCACTTTTCCTCTACAGAACTTTCTCTAGTATTATTTAAACTGGTGACGGGGTTCTCAACACTTCCCTTGGGAGACTACCCCACAGTGTGCCAGACTGCACCAAGTTGTTTCCATTATTCAGTCTACATTTTGTTTTTAATCTTTCCATACACGCCTAACCTAGAACCGAACGCAATATTCGAGGTGAGGCCTCACCCGAGCTCTCTGCTCCCTGATGCCTCTACACACACACACACACACACACACACACACACACACACACACACACACACAGCTCCACGCTACCTTCGGCTTTTCCCCCCCGCCTTATCGCACTGCACGTGCACATGCGCTGTGGGTCCCCCCCCCCGGCCCTGCTGCCCCGATTTCTCCTTCCCGGGAGCGCTGGGCTCGGGATTATTGTTTCCTCCCACAGGATCCAACAGCGGCCACTCTGCCCCGCCGCGGTGCCCAGGCCGCGCCCCCAGGCGGAGCCGCCGGGGCGCTGCTATGCGGGGTGGCGGCAGCAGGGCCCGGCGCCGGGGCAGCGCCGGACGGGCAGGGGCCGCCGATCCCGCTGGGGAGGGGGCGAGCGGGCGGGGGAGGCGCTGCCGTGCCGCGCGCGCCGTAACACCCAATCCCCGCACCGGCCCCGCGCTCACCGCCCCCACGTGGCTCCGCGGGTCACTCGCGCGCAGACACCCTCTCTCGTGCCGCACAAGAGGAAGTGGCCGGGCTGGGGAAGCCGTCCAGAGTTCCGGCGGAAGTGACGTAAGATCTGACATCATCCCGGCTGTTCGGCGCGGGATTGGTCGGCTTTGATCCGGAAGCGGAAGGGCGGGTGGGTCAGGCTCAGTGCCCGCTTCCTGGGTGATGCTGCTGAGTCGACTCCTACCACCGGGACCCTCTCGCCAGATGGGGGGAGCGGGGCCGGCCCGTGAGTGAGGGGCGGACCGCGGCGAGGGCGGGCGCAAGCGGTTGGGCCCGGGGTGGCGCTGGGGGCTGTTGCTAAGGGGGCGCTCCTCGGGCGGGCGTTGCTAGGCAGGGTGGGGTCGCTGTGTGTGTTCTGTGCTGAGGGGCCCCGCCCCCTCCCCCCGCTGCTGGCGCGCGGCCTGTAACCGCCCCTCCGTGTCCGTTGGGTTGCGGGGCGCGTGTCCCGGCCGGCGCGGCGGGGGGCGGGGTTTAGTGTCGAGCGTTTGTGTAGGAACTTGCCCAGGTCCTGCGCCCGGTGAGGCCCCCCCCCCCGGGGGCGGTGGGGGGGGGGATCCCTGCCGGGGGACTGGGCCTGGGGCACGGCTCGCTGTTCTCCAGTCCTGGGTCGCTGTTCTCGCTGTGTCAGGGAGAGGGGAAGGTGCGTGGTGTTGTTGTGTTACATGCCCCCCCCGGAGGCGCAGGTGTGATGCTGCACGGACAGAGACTCATAGATGGGCTCTCAGGCCGGGAGACCTTATCGGTCACTGACTTCACCTGCTTCTCCTGGGAGACTCTCCTAGGAGAGAAATGACCGTGGCTAAGGTTCCCCATTATTCAGTCTAACTCTTTTTTTGCTTTTGTTTTAACCAAAATATTCCTGTTTATACCTCACCGGTCACCTTGCTTTGTACCGGTCACACGGTTAGACGGTTATCGTACCCGCCACCCCAATATTTGTTGTTTTGCCAAACTGTATATTTTCAACTCTCAATCTTTCCTTTCAAATATGCCTCTCTTCCCAGTAGGTGTTTCTGTTGCCTTTTTTCTGCACCCCTTACTAATCTTTCTGCTCGTGTGGCATGTACCACATGCTTCAGTGACACAAGTATACTTGTGCAAAAAGAACAAACCTTTGGATCTCAGTCAGAAATGGATACAAGTATCTAAGGGCTTCAGTGTATTTGAGGTTTCATCCCAAGTGTCTGTCTTAATTCAATGGCAGACTGCCACATAGTATAGTGCTACTTATTTTCTCACAGGTTCTGAACAGTTTTTCCTCGCTGGTTCCTGTTTCAGTCTCTCAGTTTCAACATGCCAGTAGCTGCTGTGGTGCTAGTTGCTCTGGTGTTTTGGTTTGGGTTTGCTGTAGGGTTTTTATTTTAGTGCGCATGCTGCTGTTTGTCTGTTAGAGAAGACAAGGTCAAAGAAGTGCACTGTGTACTTGGAGCCGAAGAAGGTGATGTTTGGGGATGAGCCTTAGTTCCTGTGTTAGTTCATTCCTCAGTCTGGAGCTAGAAACTGTGTTCTACGCAGTTGGCTTTACCCTTATTGTGTAGAGCTCATTGTGTCTGAGGAGCAGAATTAGGAAATGTGGCCTTCATCCCATAGCTTTAGGTATGCTCGGCTCAGGCCTTTAAATACTTACTCCTGAGGGCATCCTCCACAAAAAATTAAAAATTCTGCTTACTATATTTTAAAATTCTGCAAATTTTATGTGTCAAATGTGGAGGCTCCAGCATGGAATTGGGGAGCACAGGTCACTGGCTGCACAGAGATGGGAGATCACTGTGCAGCTCCCCTCCCACCTGGGATGCAGATTCAGCGGTGAAGCTGCAGCCAACCCTGACACAGCACAAGGACCAGACCTGCGCCAGAAACACCCCAGGGCCTTGCCTGTCCGTGCCAGGTGCACCAGGTCTGGGCAGGCAGGCTCAGTAAGGCAGGATCCAAGTGTGGGGGGGCTCCAGGTATGGGTTGAAAGGGTTCTGTTTGGGGCATTGGGGGTGCGGGCAGCTCCGCAGGTGATCTGGGGGCAGGGGGGATCTTGATGCACAGGGGCTTGCTGTGGGGTTCTGGGTGTAACAATAGTGGCACTTCGCAGGGAGGTCCAGGTGAAAATGGTTGGGGCTCAGAGGGGGGTTCTGGGGTGTTTGGGCGATAGAGCTTGGCATGGGGTTCTGGGTGTGGGAAGTCAGTGAGGGGGTCCAGATGCTGGGGGAGTGGGGCTCAGTGGGGTGGGGATCCAGGTGCAGCTGGCTGGGGCTCAGTGGGGGGAGATCCAGGAGTGGGTGGTTTGTCGGAGTGGTCCAGGAGTAGTGGGAGTGGGGCTCGTCGGGGGGGCTTAGGAGGAGGGTTTAGTATGAGGGGGTCTGGATGCACATGGGTTGGGCCGATGGGAGAGCAGCTCCCTGTACAGTGATCCTTCCCTCTGCAGCTGAGGGGTGGGGAGGAGTTTGCAGAGCTTCCTGCAGCTGGGGGAGAAATTTTGGGGTGTGTCTGACATGGCCCAGGATGCCATGCAGGGCAAGAGGAAGTCCCATCCTCCCCAGCCCAGCCAGGACTAGCGTCTGAGTCCAGTGCAGGGTAGGAGCCATCAGCTGGGTCTTCCCCGGTCCGTCCCCACCTCACAGTGATTTACCTCTCTGCCGGCTGCCCTGGGCACCTGAAACACTGCTTGGGGTGGGTCACATGACCACTCTTGTGGCTTCCCTTTGCTTTCCCATCAGAAAGTCATTTTTCTGCAAGGAAGCAAAGAAATCTGTGAGGAACATAAATTTTGTGCATGCACAGTTGTGCAGAATTTCTCCCCGAGTAATTTACTTGAAGTTAAGGAACAAGACCTTGATCTTCGTATTCTGTTTGTGTTTGCAGTAGTGCAGGTTATTGAGGAGATGTGCTGTAGTTTTCTGTACTATTTGGAGTTTCCTGAGGAGTTGAAAAAGATGTGCATAATGGAGGCAAGATCATCATTTGCCAGGATGAGGCAGATTCGCCTACTCAATCAGAGATGATAGAAAGCATCATTTGAAAATGCTGCTGTATAAGAAATTAGTGTCAGTGATGAATCTAGGAGCACTGCTAAACTGCAAGTCGCTCTATCAATTTTTTTTGGCTTTACAGAATGTCCAGGCTGATTCAGAGCAGGACTGGGAAAATGCATCTTCTTTTTTACTACATGGGAAATAAGAGATTTTCAAAGTTGTTGCCAATTAAATTAACCCAAAATTAAAAATTAACTGAACAGTAGCTAAAGTGCTAAACTTCCCAAGCCTTTGGAGGGGGCATGGGAGAAATAGACCTCAATTTGTATTAGTGACAAATACACTAGGCACTATTGATTTTTGCAAAATAGAGAGCAAGCAAATTTGACTGTTTTGTTTTTAAAGTATTTAAATGTTACTAAAGCACTAAGGGTCTGATCCTAAGAGGAGCTAAGCACCCTTAACTCTAAATGACTTCAAGAGCACTTTATTTGCAGTGGAGGATGCAAGATTGGATGTTTAAGTGTTAAGGTAGTCAGAAAAGAAAAATCTATCCTGTTATGTATACATAAGTGTGTATTTTTGTACCTTTTTTACTTAAAACACTGAATCACTTTTCTTCAAATTTGATTTTTCTTTCTTAGGCTGAACTACAAATCTGCAAAATGTGGAATTTATAGATTCACCATTTTATAAGATTCAAGTTCACAAACCAATTGGAACATTTTATAGTGAGGAAAATGAGGGGTTTTTTTTTCCCACCATTGGTTAATTCAAAAACAGAATAATTATCTTAGCTCAGACTTTCCAAAACAATTCACCTTTGTACTGAGACCAAGCACAAACATTTAAAGATCAAAAAATGAAACCATACAGAGGATAGGTTGGGAACGAAATAGCCTGTGAATCTTAACTACATTGCTACCTGCAAATGCTTTAATTGTTCTTCAGCTTTCCTTTATGAAAAGTCTAACTCTTCCAGAATTATTCTCAGTGAAAATCCAGGTCTATGATCCTATTTTTTCTCCTCTGAAGCACCAGAAAGACTCCAGTGAGTATTGGAGTGCTGAAGAGGTAGTGGAAAGAGGAGTTGCTGTTTCCATTCCATGGATCCCTTGGGTGCTCCTTCCCAATTTGTGGATATTGATTCTCTGCCAGCCTGGAATGACTACTGTGAGGCAGACCAACTGGACTCCCACAAAACTCAAGTTGAAAAACCCCAACTTGATGTTAGATCACCTTTCCCATACAGGCAAGACATCAATGCAAAAATAATATTGTGGTAAGTTCAAACTCGCTCTGACTTCTTAGATGCCACAGTAATGAATGCAGTGATGACAAAGTGCTTGACAAAATGGTAATCACCACAAAATAAAGCTCTTCACATGGCGTGGATTTTTTTCTCCTTTTTGCCTCCTTTCTTCTCTGCATTCCTATCGTAGAATAATGGGGTATCTTTTCCTGTACTGTCCTCAGTGTGTTGTTTTTTTCTTCTTCTCTATCTCTCTGCCTCCATATGCTTTCTTTATGTTGTATTCTCTCTCCATATTCTTCTTCCAAAATTTGTCTATCTCAACAGTGTCTCTGTGCTAACTTACCCCATCTATGTCATCTCCTCTCCCTCGCCCACCCACTCACACTTATCGACACCTAATTTCCAGAGGACTACACCTATCAGCAGAAGACGAGTATGAAAAGTGGGGGAACCCTCAGGACCAGGAGTAAAGTGAAGAGCCACCCCCGTTTCCCCAGCTGCTAAGAAGCGGGGTTGGGATTTCTTGGCTTTGCTCGGGTCTCTCGTTCACGTGAACCTCCAGATCGTAGGTGTCTGGTAAATTTGAAGATCAGCCCTTTCTCCAACCCCTTCTGGTTGCTGCACAGAAGAAGGATCATTCTCTCTGGCTTTATCCCTGCCTGTTCACCCCAGATCCTCCTAGCTGTTGCAAACATGGGTGGGTTGGGGCACTGCTGCTCTATCCTTTTCCTTCTAAGCCTCAGTTTCTTCCTTCAGTTCCTGTCTCTGATCCTACTTACAGCTTTCCCTTGAAGCATCAGAGTGCAAGTAACCAGATTCTTGTCAGTTTCACAGTTTCCCAGAGGTGTTTTTAAGGGTAGCAATGAAAACTCATCAGACTCTGGTCATCTTTCACTCTGCTGTAGCTTTTCAGTGTTCTGAGCAGCAGCAGATAGATGCACTTAAGCTGACTGGGTGAAGACTAAGAGTCAGCACTGTATTAGTAATAGCCTGTTCATGATTAGAAGGCTTTCTTTAAAATCAGAACTCTGCCGTTTCAAAAGATGCTCCTCTGCTCTGAGGAGCCAAGGCTGGTCCACTGGATCAGATGCAGCATTTGACAGGCTCCAGAAACGGGTAATATCATACTGACATCAGGGAGACTAGAGACAGACCCACTGGGCCTTACAAATATTCCCCCTTGCCCACCTCAAACATAATTGTTCCTTCCATATTCCCATTTGCCACAGGGAAAGTCAGGGATGATTCCTTGCTCCCTTATCATACCACCCATAAGACCCTCATTGCTATATTAAAAATCCAGGAAATTCCATAAGCAAAATATTAAGTAAAATTAGGTGCATGTAATATATCCTTTCTGTATCCTCAAAAGCAAGAAAATCCCAAGTTATGGGACACTCTAAACTTTACCCTGATGCCTACACTGCACATTTCCAGTGACAGACTCCACATCATTGCAAGGAACTTATTTCTACTTCCACGTGATGATCAAACATGCTACACACAACACATTAATTTCTCTCGCAGTTTAACATGGAACTTCTTTACAGTTTGCTGCTTAAGTGAACAGTGTGGTGTTTATTGGGGAAGCATGAATTTGCAATTAAGGTTCTACCATGAGGGAGAATTATGGGTTACATGTAGGCTGTTTCCATACTAGTTGGAGGTAGAGTGAGGTTCATTGTGAAGATTCTGAGTCTGTGGATATGTGGTGCGTGGGTATTAGGGTATGGTTAAAAAATTACCTGGAAACTTGACTTTTCATTGTTTTTTAAGATTTCATTGAGGATGCCGTGTTTTACCAGGCTTAATTTCTTCTAAACTATGCTTCTGTTTATGGAATATATCTCACAAGCAGGGTGAGAGAGAGGAGTACAGTGTATCATGAAGCAAGGCAATAATAACCCCTTAGCAGTCAAGAAGAACTTCTGTGGTGCCAAACTCATGTATCTAACCTGCACTCAATGACTTTGTTTCCTCAGGAAAGGAAATGTAGCATTACTGAACTGCACAGCCATAGTAAACACCAGCAATGAATCTCTCACAGATAAGAATCCGATATCTGAGAGCATCTTCATGCATGCTGGTCCCGACCTGAAGGATGAACTCCAGAAACTCAAAGGTAAGGAGAATCCTGCTCTATAGCGATGCAGCTGCCACCATGTAACACGTAGCAGAAGTATCTGGGTTTGAAGTGCAAGGAAGGTGCATAAAAGACACGTACCTTTATTTCCTTTACCTGGTTTTAATGTGAAATGTAGTCTGGCCAAAACTTCCTCCTATAGTAGACAGTTCCCCCATTTGTAATTCAGAATACAGATCCCTAGAAGCTTCTGGCAGCCGTTTAAGTTGCTGAGTTTTTATTTTCAGACTATGACACAATTGTCCCCTTTGTTATCTGAAGCTGTTTGAAGTTATCTAAAAGAGCAGTTATAAAAGTTCTTGCTGCAGAGACTGAACTTTTATGAATACTAATTTTTCCTGTACTGCCCCTTTTTAAGGAGATGCTTGAGGAGTCTTGTAGTTCACCCCAACAAAAATTCAAACTCAACAAGAATTCATGTTGAGTAGGTTCTGTACATGCTGCTAGCCTGCAGCCATGCAACCTAATCTTTTAGGTACCAATGTCTAGTAACAGATAAATTCTTGCTGCCCTGCATGATAAAATAGAGCCTCAGAGTGACCTCTTAATCAATTATTTCATTTTTCCCTGTGCTAAATCAAAAATAGTTCCACAAGCCAGTTTAATAATATTGAAAGAAGAACCCTATTGGAAGGCTGGCAATTTTGCTTTTCTAGAGAGAAATACTCTTTGAATTATGGACTTTTCTTTATCTGGATACTTCTGTATCACTTATCTAGTATTTTAGCACCTTGCACACGCTAACCAAGTTATCTTCATACGGCCCTCCCATTTTGCAGGTGAGTAACTGAGACAGAGTTTAAGCAACTTCCCTATAGTCTTGCAGGAAGTTATGGCACAGCTGAGAATTGAATACAGATCTCCTGAACCCAGTACAGTGCCTTAACTACAAGATCATCTTGATCCTTCTGTAGGCAGTGAGTCCAGGCCTTTCCCCTGCAGTAGAGAAGTGGTGGTTATGTCAGTTTTCCAAGACACACAAGAAGAGGCATCATCATCCTAATCCAGACTATACCAGCCATTTAAATTAATGTGGGATTAGTTTCTTCTGTTTATATAGTTACCTCGTTTTCCTGATTTAACTTCTTTCCTTTGAGTAACTCAGAATCAAAGGGAAGGGAAAGTAAATCTGCAAATGACAGAGGGAGGATTCTGTGCACAATAAGGAATGTCCTTTGTAGTCAGGCATAGTTGAAGTCTGGTAGATATTGGAGGATGACCTAGATCCCTGGAACCGCAAATTTGAATCCCAGCAGGTTTGATGTACCTCTTCATCCCTTGAAGGTAAATGTAAGATACTTGCTTCTTCCTCTGGAGTATGATAGAGAGAGGTCTCTCTGATCTGCTGGGCACTCTTTGTAAGAATTGGGGTTAGCCTCTGTCCTCTCTGCAATTTCTTCTTCCCATACTGGTTGGTGCACTGTCTGCCATCCTCAACCCCTGAAGTAGCAATATTTAATTGGAATCCATAGTCTCCCAATATATCTGTAACACATCCTTCAGACCAGTTGTGCTAGATTGCTAATGGTTTCCAGGAGTACTGAAGGGTCGATGAAAAGAAACTGACACCACTGTTAGACTTAAGAGAAAACCCTGCTGGGGTATTGAGAGGAGAGGAAGGCTGTACCACAAATAGTGGCATTTCCACTTTAGTGACTCGAACACAAGAGAAGTAGGAGATACCGGCTGAGTTCACTTAATAAGTTAAACACGTAATCCCTTTGTCACCTGTACCCTTGAAATCGCGTTGCACTTTCTTCCTTTTTTAGTTTCACGCTGTTTTATGTAGCAAAAGGTCTTGGAGAGAAGGTGATAGTGGTGCTGTGGTCCCAAGTCCTAGAATGAGAGTGTAGCAATGATGACTTTCAGTTTTCCTTATACCTTTCAAGGTAACTGCACCTGTATTTCCCCCTCTGTTGTCCCTCAAGGGCACCCACTTATAGGTTTCTGGCTCACAGCTGTCACCTCTCACTCCCTTCTGACTGGAGTTTTTAAGGCTGCGCAGCTTCCTGATCTACACAGATATTCCCAGCAAGCCAGACTGCTTAGCTAGTGCTTTGCTTTCTCTGTGAAGGCTATGACCAATATATGGCCAACAGTTATAAGTTACTACACAGCTCCTTCTAAGCAAGCACTTTTATTCTTAAGGTAAAAGCATTATAGAGAGAGCCAATAAAAACCTACACACGTGCCACAAAGCTTACTAGAGGTCACCCCAACTCGAACATAGGGCTGGTAGCTCTAAGTCCTTCAGCCCCCAGAATGAGGTTTTCCCAGTTCTTGCAAATTCGTGTCAGCCTTTAGATCAGGAGCCAGATCAAAGGCTCTGAGTCAGTTTAAGCTCAGGGCTATTTATCCAAAAGTCCTTTCTTTTTCTGGTGGTCTCTGGAGAATCCGGTTTGAACCAGGATATATGAACCTCAGAAGGTGGTACCTTTCTGGAGGTGTTATAACCTGAGAGATTTGCCTTCATCGTCCCCTACTGGTTTCACTTCCTGGAGGAGCTGTGGTAACGCTTTCCCCCATAGAGTGCATGCAGTCCCTGGCCCACAATGATATATAAACCATTCATTCATTTAAATACAGTATGATCGCCCAAAGATATTGCAGGAAGTTTCACTATCTATCACATGCTCTTCCCACCCATTTGTATCCACTTTCTCTAAGCCCTGAGAAAGAGTCACGCTTAAAGCATGTGATATGCTACTCTTGCTCAAGCCTGGAGGCGCCAAGTGCTTTCTTTATGGCTCAGCTGACCCCTATGTCCCTGGGAACAGTCTGTTCAGCTTCCTCTAACCCAGAAATACTTCAGGGAGAGGCTCAGATTTCTGGATGAATTGCTGTCAGTTTATCATCTTAGTCTACTGCATCTTAGACAACACTGTCAGTATAGTAACAGTCTTCCAAATGCTGTGAGGTCTATTAGATGGCTCTGTTTCTCTCCAAAACATTCTTTAGATGGAAAAATCTGAGTCTTCCATCTAATGTCTAGACCAATGACTGGGTAAAATGAGATCTTGGCTCTGTTACTGATTTTGCTACCTGGTTACTGTTACCTTGGGCAACTCACTTTGCCACTGTGCTTTGCTCCTGATTTGTAAAGTAGGGGTAATACTTGTGACAGATCTGAGAAACACAGGCATGTCTTGAGACTACCGTATTTAACGTTAGTATTCTTATCTGTTTATTTGAGCCAGCCCTTGAAATCCATGAAAATCTTCAGGCTATTATTTGTTGATGGGCCCCAAAATGTTCAGACCTTTGTATCAATAAGCATTATATGTATTTGTGTTCCTGGCTTGCTAAGTGGATTCCCTGTAGAATCTAGAATCACTAGGAGGTGATTAATCTGCAAAAACCCAGGACTGGCTATGCAGATGCCCAGCCTTTGAAGTCTTACCCACAGTGGAAAGGGGGACAGCAAGTGGTTTTACCTGTTTCAGGAGGCCTGGGAACAAAAAGAGGGTTTTTTGGTAGAAAGGCTGAGTTTGAACTGACTGAAAGGGAACTTACTGAGCTACAAACTGGTGTGTTCTGATAACCAAAAGAAGCAAAGCCTTGGAGAAGGGTTTGAAAGGCTTTGGAACCCATCCGGACTCCCATGAGGGCTGATGGGGTCCTTCTGGTAAGCTTAAGTACACGTTTAGATCTTTTTATTGTTTTATGATTTCTTTTTATGTTTTTTATCCTTAAATAAAGATGTTTGCTTCAAAAGAATTGTTTTGGTTACTTATAACCACTGGCATACACTGGTCATAGCCTTTGGAGAGAGCAAATTGCAGGTTCAGGAGTTTAGTCAAAACCTGCTAGGATAAACACAGGGAAGTGCAAGGGGACTGAAACCCTAAACCCCTAGTCAGGAGGGAGAGAGATGTGGGTCCCTGGCCAGAGACCTGGGAGGGTCAACTTGAGACCTGAGAGTGCAGGCCACTGGGGTGGAGGTCAAAGGTGCAATTATCCCCAAACTATAACGTTGCTCAGTGTGCTTAATTGTCAAATTCTTCTATGCCACATTGAGATCTGTGGGTGGAATGCACTGCTGAAGTGTACACTAAGATGAGATTGCTGCTACAGATGAATATTATTACATCAGGTTATTTTTTTACTTCTCTCCCTCTTTCATTTCCCAGCCTGTGCTCCTGTCAAGATTTTCTCTAGTTTTGCACAGGAAAAAAATGTTTGGGGAAGAATATCTCTTCCCTGGGCTGCTTCTGCTCACCCAATCAAACTGCTCACATCCTGGATGGGTCTAGAACAGTGGTTCGCAAACTTCATTGCACCGTAACCCACCTTCTGACAACAAAACTTACTACACAACCCCAGGCGGGGGAAACCAAAGCCCAAGCCCACCCCAGCCCTGTCACCCCAGGGGGAAGGAGAAAAGCTGAAGCCATCCCTGGCCAATGGGACTCAGGCTTGGCTCCAGCAAGCCTAGCACCAGCCATGGTGACTGGATTAAAATGTTTGAGAACCCCTGCTCTAGAAAAATGAGGGAAGAATAGAGACTTTTAGGTGGGATTCACAAAGATACTTAAGTGCTGAGGTCCTGTTTTTAGGCTATATTGAGATCCACCAAACTCCCACTTGGCTGCCACCTAACCCTGTAGGTGCTTAAACTTCCTCAGTGCCTAAATTATTGCAGTAAAAATTCTCTAGGCACCTGTTTCTTTTTCTGGGCATGCACACTGCTGCCTCACTCTAGGCATTTGGGTGCCTCTCTGCTGCCTAAGACCCCATGCAAAAATCACGGGAAGATAGGTGCTCCTCCACCTAACACAGTGTGGGGCCTGAGCAAGTTGGCATTGTCAGAGGCCTCGTAGTTCCACACAAAACGGGCAGGAGGAGGAACTCCCTTCTAACCTTCAGCCCAGTGGGTATGGTACTCATCCAGGGAGTGGGAGACCCTGGTTCAATTCTCCACTTTACCTGATGAGAAGGGAATTTCAGTCAGGATCTGCTGCCTCTCAGCAGAGTGCTCTAAACTCTGGTTTATGGATATTCTGATGTGGATCTCCCTTAATCTCTCCCCTTGAAGTTGTTCCATTCTCTAACCTGTGACCTCCCTATTCTGCTACTGGTTTCCATTTAGAAACCCGCAGAAGGAGGTGTGTTGTGTTGAGAGCCAGGATTGAGAGGAGGAGCAATGGCCCTACTCAGTGTTTTCAGCACTCAACAAGGGGTGGGGGAAGTAGCGGCTGGGACTGTTGTTGAGAGGGAGCGAATGCTCCTCAGTTCTGTGGTGCAGAACACTGAAAATATTCCTCTTAGAGTTTCAAGGAACAGATTTAAAAATTTTATTAAAGCTAATGTTAAAAAAAAATTATATAGTACACAGGTTAAGAAAAGAGTGTCTGTACATCTGGGTATTGTATTGTAGATAATCTAAGCACTATGTTTGTTTTAAAAAGTCATAAGATACATATCTAATATAACTCTCACTCACCAATGGGAGTAAATTCTTCTCCTTAAGTGGGGCTGGAATAGTTTAAGCCAGTCTTGTGCTGGTGGAGTCTGAGAGTATTTCTCACACTTAAGGGGAGACTTGAGGAAAAAAACATCTTGTAGCTCCTGGCTAGTACATTGGCTTTTCTATCTTGCTTAAAGATGCAAGAAGTTTGGTCCACTGGAATAGATTTGAGCCCAGATCACTCTCTGCAAAGTACATACTGTACTACTGGTTGTGAAATAGATGCTTATAAATGGTCCCCAGAACACTACCAGTATGTGAGGGGGAAAATGGTTCCCAGAAAGCTACGTGTATGTGAGGAAACACTTCGCTGTCTGTGGGAGACAAGTTGTCCAAGAGGAAAGGAATGAAATAGAACAATAGAAAATGTAGACAGAATACCCAGAAACCTCTCTGAACAGTGAGATCTGTCAGGCATCTCTGGAGACATTCAAAACTGGGATGATGAAAACCTTGTAGAACAAAGCACAACTATGCGCTATGCTCCAATGTGATGTTGGGGAAACGTGCCGTTAGGGCTTGTCCATCTCTAATAGCTCTGACAACCACAAGTTGGCCGATTAAAAGGACCACGTCAGTCTCCTATACCAAGAAATTTAATCAAACAGCAGTCTCCTAAAAACAAAGCCTTTCAGAAGAGCTGAATTTGTGTTTGTCTGCGAAGCACGTTTCTACTGCAGCTGTCTTGCCAAGTTAATATACTGGGTTTTTTTTGTGAGAGGGAGCGGGTTTAAGGCCTACATGCGAGCACTGCAGTCGAGGTACACAGCCTCTCCAGTGACTTGGTGCTTCTGTTCTACTCCTTGAGTGCTTAGCTTCTGAGAAGCAGACTGGAGCCAGTACACCTCACCGCATGTTCCCAGGCTGGCTGAGTGCTGCTGTAGCAGCTTGCCATCTTGTGGTACAGGAACTATGGGAAACAAAGAAACTAATGCAGTGGAAGTGATTTGCTGCATGGTGGGGTTTGGTGTGGGGATGAAGAGAAGTGAGTTGCTTTACTCCCTGCCTTACCAAGACTTCAGTGTCTTATCCTTTGTATGTTTCTTTAGGATGCCGGACGGGGGAGGCAAAACTGACTAAAGGATTTAATCTGGCTGCACGATTCATTATTCACACTGTGGGACCCAAATACAAGAGCAGATATCGCACAGCAGCTGAGAGTTCCCTGTATAGCTGCTACCGCAATGTCCTACAGCTTGCAAAGTAAGCACATGGCAATTTGGGCCAGGGTCTGTTATCCATAATACGTGCTGCTTCTGGGCTACCTGGTGTGGGCAGAGTCCGGGTAGGTACGAATGCCCATCAACACACTCTCAGACCTGGGCAGAGTCTGAGACCACTCTGCTCCCTCATTTATGTGCTTGGGGGCATGAGTTGCCATTCTGAAGGGAGAATACACACGTATAATTGACTTTGTTGTATCAGATCATGAAGACGTATATCCCAGCCTGGCCAAAAGATAATACTGATTGTCTAGGGGAAAGGCAGACTTCTCTTCCCACTCCACCTTCCAAACAGTGCAGAAGGCCAGGAATGTACTGCTCTATATTTGGAGAGGGGAGAATCCGTTCTGACTCCTGTGGTGATCCCCTGAAGTCTGAGATGCACGTATGCTACACATGATGGCATTACCGATTTATATAATTCAGTTCAATATGTGCCTCTCAGCCTCCTATAGTGATGAGTGACAACGTGAAGAAGCACTTCCTTTTTATGGTGTTACTTATACCTTGCAGAAAATCCTATAAAATCTTCACACTGTGAATCAGGGTGTTTAAATCCATAAATGATTAGTTTATGGCTTTTACCTTTGGTTGTTTCTGATCTTAATATATTTAAGTATATTTTATACCTTTGGGCTTTTGAATTCTTCAAAGTTATTTTCTTATGACTGCTACTGTCATTTTAGCAACACCTTATGATAAACAGTGAACAAGGAGCAACATCTGGGAATGGAGCTTTGTGGTCTCTTAGGGAGAGGGGAAAACAACTTTTCTAGATATTTGAAGATCTGTTTGTTACGGTGCAATGATAGTTGCTTTGTAGTCAAGTTTACACCTGAGTTTCCATAATAAGGCCACTTTTTTCCAGAATCCCCCAATCTTCTCAAATCTATAGTTTTATGTGCCTTAAGATTGGTAGCTAAGTCTTGGCCTCAGGAGGATTTTCCTGCAAACTTTGAAGTGATTTGGTAAGAGGTTTCTGAATTATGACACCCTGAAAACAGAGTGCAAGAAAGACTTAATTTTTCTATTATTGGGGGAATGATGGATTTTGGTACAAAGTAGCAAAGCAGGAAAAAAATAACTTAGTTTACTAGATGGCGTTAGGTGGCAGTCACCTTTCAAAAGTAACTAACTGTGGACTTTGTAAAGTTGGCAGTCACCAGCTTTGATCTTGGTATAGTATATGAAATAGTTGCTGGAGACATGCACTTTTCACTTCTTAAAAAAGGTCTCTGAGCTTGTCCTTGCTGCAGGGAAAGGGCTAACAATGTAACTGATCACTAGGCGCACTTGTCAGTGCAAAAATAATAATTATTCCACCCAGAGGGCAGTGTGGAGAACCCAAGAAGCTTCCTAAGATTTCTCATGGATTCTAGCCACCAGCAGACCTAACAGGCCCCACAGGAATGAGGGAATACTCTCATGGTTTCCTTCCCCGTGTTTTCACCAACCCTCTGTTGGTCCTCTTGATTTGCAGCAGTGGAAATCCTTTTTGGCAAACAGGAGACTAGTCAAGTGGATAAGACAGGGAAAAGCTAGTGCTTCTCTCCTGCCACCACTCCTAAGAACCCATTCCCTGCATCTTCCCTTCTGTTCCTGGCAGAGCCCACCTGTAGACAGCAGTTTTCCAGTGGACTGAGTGGGGGAGCGGCTTATGGGGAGCTTGGTTTGAGATAAGAGGAAGTGGTCCAAGTGGGAAGGGACGTTCAGAAGCAAATCAGGGGAGAAAGTTGGGGGCAAGTAGTGTTTCTCTGCCTTCTCCACCTAGTGAACCTCCTGTGGCTCATAAGGTGGGAATCCCTCTGCTGCAAACCTGAAGAGGTTCCTCAAGTAGAGAGGAGGGATGCGTTAGTACCTTATCCTGTCCACTGAGCTGCTTATTGCCTCCCCCATACCTCCTGCCAATAGCTCACTCCCATATGAGGTTCTTGTTTTCATGCCTGAGTTTCTTTTCTCCTCTTGACTTCAGGGAGCAGGCAATGTCCTCAGTGGGATTCTGTGTCATAAACTCTGTGAAAAGAGGCTACCCTTTGGAGGATGCAACCCACATAGCACTGCGTAAGTAGGTCTTGGAAGGTCGCTGCGTCCTAACACTACACCAGCTGGAGCCCAGTGTTGTGCACATTAGACTTAAATAACAGCACAGTCTTGGAGCATTTGGGGATGGGGGTGTTAAGCAGCAGAATGTTGGGGCAGTAGTGGGGCCTTCCAGTAGGTCAAAGTCAGTAGAGATGTATATTCAGGCATAGACCTGGCAAATGCCTAGGTGTTTCAGTCAGCGTTGTTTTGCCAGGAGCCTGCATTTCTACCAGAGGTAGAAACTGACCCGGTGTTTGAAAATCTTCCTGTTTTAGCTATATGTACCCACCAGATGGCATGTGAATACAGAAGAGCCTTCAAGGTGAAAAGGGGAGCTGGGAAAGACTTATGAAAGGAAGGTGGCCTTATGACTGCCAGTGCTGTTCAACCACAGCAGCAGTGGCCCCTGTGAGATTTTTGCTGTGGTTTAACCTATTTACATGAGAATTTCACTGCAGGAAATGTATGGAAATGCATCCTCTTTTTCTCCAAACTGCTGCTATTGCTTAAAAAGTCCTTCGTTGATTTAATTTGTTTGGATTTTGTTCTCTAACCTAGTAACACCCCTTCCTTGCTGCTCTCAGTCTCTGCACATCCATACAATCCAATAATGTTCTGTGAAGTGCTGACCTTTTGTTTCTTCCTGTCCAAATGACTAACTGATGAGAGCTGACAAGATCACAGCCTAAGGGCCCCATCTACACCACGAGGGCATCCCAGTCTGGGGACCTGGTTACAAAACAGTTTTCTCCTGACTGTTAGTATTGATGGGAACTTGGCCACATCCTTATGTTATGCTAAAGCTTTGGCTAGTCCAAGAAAGCAGGAGAGAGGAAATAGTATAAAATCTGTAAATCACAAGAGAATCACTTCTAATTTAAAATGCTTTTTGAAGTTTTCTCCAAGGCATCAGCAGTACTTTACATCTGCGGCAGGCCAGCAGGGGTGCACAATTGGATGCTACAGTGAAAGGCCCCTCAGAGTGAGTGACAGATGTCACCATAAGTCTCTCTTCTCCGGTGCATCAGAAAATCGTTGGGGTTTCTTATTTCTAAATTCATTGCCCTTTATGGTGGTGTTTTGGTTTGTTTGTGAGGCTTTGTACTGATGAACCAGCTTTGGAGCAGCCTCTACTATTGAAGATTAGCTTGTGTGCAGTGTGGGGTTGCTTGAGGCGCCTGGCTTTCCTGGAAACTTGCAGTGCATGTTGGCTTGTTCTGGGACTTTCGCTCAACATACGTTAGTAACCTCTTCTGGAAGTAGTTCAGAGAATGGAGCTTGGCTCATGAGGGAATGGATTGAGTTGGCCTTGTGGGTCTCTGGGAACACATTTCACATCTCTGCCACTCCTTCTTTCCGGAAATTAGCCAGGCTTCTCTATGTTCACAGGCAGTGCGCCCAGAGATTCAGTTGCTGACCCCTTGTGATTGTTGTCCTACTTTTAGAGCCAATGTTTTTGTTTCTCATACCCATTTCCAGTTTACTATAAAGGGAAGCTTGCATGGAGAGAAGATCTTTCGCCCTGTGTTGAGTGCCCCATTGTGCAGTGTCCAATACCTAGAAAGTAACAAGCTCCCAGCCCCAAGAGACTTGCATTCTAAATGAGAGAAAATACAGTTCAGAGTCATCAGGTGAGGGTCTGTTCTCAAAATAAGATGTTGGCTTTTTTTGCACCTTAATTAATGTTGATGGGTCTTGCAGATGTGTGTAGAGAAGGATTTGGGTGGAGAGAGGGTGGCCATTCAGCGTTTAGGGAGGAGACTGTTCCCAGCAAGAGTGGCAGCATGGAAAATCCAGAGATGAATGGGACAAGTATGATGTCCAAAAGATGTGGAGAGGAGGGAGGCTTGACCAGAACAAAGAATGTGGGAGAGGGAGTAGAGAGAACTGGGAGCAGAATTTTAAGTAGGAGCAAAATTTGTGCAGAACCTTGAAGGTAAATTCCAGAAGCATGAACTTAGATGAACACTGTACCAGTGAAGGTATTTGAATCTGAGTGTGGCATGGTCAGAGGGTTGCAGTAGAAGGCTTTCAGTGGACTGTTTGAAGGAAGGAGATGCGAAGCCAGACATTCTTGTCTGAGCTACTGCAGTCACTGCATGGACAAATGGGCTGAGAGAAAAGGACAGCTTTTGAGTGATCCCATGAAGGAAGAAATGACATCATCAACAGTGTGTAGGCAAGTATCATTCTGGGGTGTATTAACAGGAGTGTTGTATGTAAGACACAGGAGGTTATTGTCCCACTCTGCTCAGTCCTGGTGGGGCTCCTGCTGGAGTGCTGCATTCACCTCTGGACACCATGCTTTAGGGAAGATGTGGGCAAATTGGAGAACAACAAAAATGATAAAAGGATTTGAAAACCTAACCTATGAGGAAAGGTTTAAAAACTGGGCATGTTTAGTTTTAGGAAGAAAAGACTGAGGGAGAGCCTGATAAGAGTCTTTGGATATGTTCCAGGCTCTTATAAAGAAACTGTGATCAGTTCTCCATGTCCACTGACAGTAGGACAAAAAGGAATAGTCTTAGGCTTTGGCTCCCAGCGCTGTCCGTACTCCACCTCCCTGTGGGGAATAACGGACAGCGCTGGGAGCCGCGCTCCCAGCGCTGGGGCTTTGACTACACTGGCGCTTTGCAGCGCCGCAATTTGCAGCGCTGGAGAGGGTGTGTTTTCACACCCTGCTGCAGCGCTGCAAATTTGTAAGTGTAGCCAAGCCCTTAGGCTATGTCTACATATGCAGGTTTTAGCAACATGGCTCTAACACTACAGCCATGCCGCTAAAAGGCGCGCAATGTAGCTGCTGTTTATCAGCTCTCCTGCCAACAAAAAACTTCCACCCCCAACGAGCAGCATTAGCTGTGTCAACAGGAGAGTGCTCCTGGCGACAAAGTGCTGTTCACACCGGCGCTTGTCGGTGGCAAAACTTTTGTCTTTCGGGGGAAGGGGGCAGTTAACACCTCTGAATGACAAATCGTTTGTCTTTCAGTAGTATTAATCTGCAGCAAGAGAGATTTATGTTAAGTATTAGGAAAATCTTTCTAACTATAAGAGTGGTTCAGCTCTGGAATAGGCTTCCAAGGGAGGTGATGGAATGCCCATCGCTGGAGGTTTTTAAAAGCAGTTTGGACAAAACTGTCAGGAGTGGTCTAGGTTTAGTTGGTCCTGCCTCAGCATGGGGGGCTGGACTTGATGACTTTGCAAGGTCCCTTCCCGCTCTACATTTCTATGATTTCTGTGATTCTATAACTATGGATATTCTTAATATCTAGCAAACTGTCTTTTTGTGTGTACCCACTCCACTGTGTATGGTGCTCTTAGCTGCCCATTAGGGTCTTGCCTGTGGGGTGAGGGCTTTCCCCCACTTGCAGATGGAGGGGAGCATCTTTCGTATATGCCTATAGCTAGTGTGTGTCCCTGATTGTAGCTGAGATTGTAAATCAGTCTCCCTGTTTGCTCAATGTATTTAATTCTCTTGCTCATAGGCACAGTCAGAAGGTTCCTGGAGATTCATGGGGAAACCCTGGAGAAGGTGGTGTTTGCAGTCTCTGAGCTTGAAAAGGTATTTCTCATCATTGTTCATCCTGCCAAAGTTCTTAGTATGTTCTAATTCTTAGGGCACTGGAGCATTGTAGACTTTTGTTCCGTATGTTGTACTGTGAAGCTGAAGACCAGTTTCCCCATCCTCAAGTTGTTACATCTGACTCTCATCATGACTGTTGGTTCCTCTGCATCCCTTTCAGCCTCCTCCCAGATGTTTCACCAAAAGCACCTCTCCTAGTTTCTTGCTGCTCACATTCTCACTGGTAGCGGCAGATGCAGTCCAAGCCACCCCACTTGTCACTTACAGGTTCCTGACTCATCACTTGGGCACCAGCATGAGGGACTTGGGTTAGATGGGATATTTGTGCAAGATGGTTTTTGGCTGTAAGAAGGCAGAGCAAGTCACTACATTGAAAATTCCCACCTTGCTTCCCTCCTGCTAAAAATCCTCCCTGCTCCTAAGATTAGCATCCCCACAGATCCTCCCACAAACACCTAGAAACTGGCTGTTTCAGACATTACTTGGAGAAATTAGCTAACCATTGTTCTGTTTCTAAGTTAAAAAGCCTTTGGCAGTTTGAGTACTGACATTCTTCCATGTCTTCTCATTGTATTTGTGTGGAGCACCTCCTACTAATTTGTGTATAACACAGCAAATCCAGTCAGTGTTCTTCGCACTGGGATCTGGAATATATCTTGTACTATCTTAAGAACAATCTGGGCTTTTAAATGGAAAGGCTTTCTCCAAGTTCAGCTGCTAATCGGTAAAGAAAAAACAATGTGTCCCTTCCCTCATATTTCTCTGTCAGAGATCATTCTCTACCCTTGCTTGGCCCTGGGGTGGCCAAAACATAGCCTGCAAGTGCCCTCTTCTTTAAAAGAGGTCCAGTCTACAGAAATGACAGAGCATAATATGCAGTGCTCCAGCTTGATCCAAGCAGCCTTTGTTAGGATCTTTCATCCTTGCAGACTATTTTTTTTATTTCAAGAAAAGGGGTGGCTGCAGTCTACCCCAGTTGATGTAAATTAAAGGCAGCCCCCTCTCTAGGTCAGTTGTCAATGTGGCATGGGATTAGGCAATATTTGATTGGCCCTGCGAACAAGTCTCAACACTTAGGGTTTCAGGGTTCCTACCTTCCAATCAAATTAACGTTTGCTGGCTTGGATTTGCCCAAGGTGAATCTCACTTTATCTCCTTAGCAAGCTTCTTATCTCCTTAGGCCCCACTATATTTCTGTTTCCTCTGTTTTGCTTTCACCTGTGGAAATACAGACGTAGATAAAAATAATAACTTAAAGGAAAGAATTGAACTAAACACGAAGCTTTGACTAAGCATCAGAGGATTAAAAAGGTATAGCAATCTTGAAGTATGTGAAGGGAGTTAGAAACGAGGAGGAAGATTTCTTTAGGAAGGTATCATTAACAGTAATGGATTGAAATTGAGAGGGAAAGTGTAGGCTGATAATATCAGACACAAATCTACTGAAGGGGTGACCTGCGGTGATGGTATTGTCTCACAGGAGGGAAGTCCATTTCTCTAGATGCTAGTCTAGACACAACTGTAATGAAATATGCTCCAGGGCACAAGACTGCCCTGACATAAGAACGGCCATACTGGTTCAGACCAAAGGTCCGTCTAGCCCAGTATCCTGTCTTCCGACAATGGCCAATGCCAGGTGCCCCAGATGGAATGAACAGAACAGGTGATCATCAAGTGATCCATCTCCTGTCGCACATTCCCAGCTTCTGGCAAACAAAGGCTTGGGACACCATCCCTGCCCATTCTGGCAGGGGGAGGGATAGCTCAGTGGTTTGAGCATTGGCCTGCTAAACCCAGGATTGTGAGTTCAATCCTTGAGGAGGCCACTTAGGGATCTGGGGCAAAAATTGGTCCTGCTAGTGAAGGCAGGGGGCTGGACTTGATGACCTTTCAAGCTCCCTTCCAGTTCTAGGAGATTGGTATATCTCCAATTATTACCTTATTACCTATTACCTGGCTAATAGCCATTGATGAAACTACCCTCCATGAATTTATCTTGTTCCTTTTTTAACCCTGTTGTAGTCTTGGCCTTCACAACATCCTCTGACAAGGAGTTCCCCCGGTTGACTGTGCGTTGTGTGAAAAAATACTTCCTTTTGTTTGTTTTAAATCTGCTGCCTATTAATTTCATTGGTGACCCCTAGTTCTTGTGTTATGAGAAGGAGTAAATAACACTTCCTTATTTACTTTCTCCACACCAGTCATGATTTTATAGACCTCTATCACATCCTCCCTTAGTCATCTTTTTTCAAGGTGAAAAATCCCAGTCTTATTAATTGCGCCTCATACGGAAGTCATTCCATACCTCCAATCATTTCTGTTGCCCTTTTCTGAACTTTTTCCAAGTCCAGTATATCTTTTTTGAGATGGGGCACAGAGTATTCATGATGTGGGCATACCATGGATTTATATAGAGGCAATATAATATTTTGTGTCATATTATCTATCCCTTTCTTAATGATTCCCAACATTCTGTTCACTTTTTTTTTGACTGCCGCTGCACATTGAGTGGATGTTTTCAGAGAACTATTCACAGTGACTCCAAGATCTTTCTTGAGTGGAAACAGCTAATTTAGGCCCCATCATTTTATATGTATAGTTGGGATTATGTTTTTTTCAATATGCATTACTTTGCATTTATCAACATTGAATTTCATCTGCCATTTTGTTGCCTAGTCACCCAGTTTTGAGAGATACTTTTGAAGCTCTTCACAGTCTGCCTAGGATTTAACTATCTTGAGTAGTTTTGTATCATCTGCGGATTTTGCCATCTCACTGTTAACCCCTTTTTTCAAATCATTTATGAATATGTTGACTAGGACTGGGCCCAGTACAGACTCCTGGGGCACCCCACTATTTACCTCTCTGAAAGCTTACCATTTATTCCTACCCTTTTAACCAGTTACTAATCCATGAGAGAAACCTTCCCTCTTATCCCATAACTGTGTACTTTGCTTAAGAGCTTTTGCTGAGGGACCTTGTCAAAGGTTTTCTGAAAATCTAAATACCCTATATCCACCGGATCCCCCTTTTCCACATGCTTGTTGGATTCTAATAGATTGGTGAGGCATGATTTCCCTTTACAAAAACCATGTTGTTCTTTATGATAGTTTCAACCAGTTTGCCCAATACTGAAGTCAGGCTTACTGGCCTGTAATTGTCGGGGTCACCTCTGAACCCCTTTTAAAAAATTGGCATCACATTAGCTATCCTCCAGTCATTTGGTATAGAAGCGGATTTAAATGATAGGTTACAGATGACAGTTAGTAGTCCTGCAATTTCACATTTGAGTTCCTTCAGAACTCTTGGGTGAATACCATCTGGTCCTGGTGACTTATTACTGTTCAATTTATCGTTTTGTTCCAAAACCTCCTCTAATGACACCTCAGTCTGGTACAGTTCCTCAGATTTGTCACCCAAAAAGAATGTCTCAGGTTTGGGAGTATCCCTCACATCCTCAGCCATGAAGACCAATGCAAAGAATTAATTTAGTTTCTCCACAATGGCCTTATCGTCCTTGAGTGCTCCTTTAGCATCTCGATCGTCCAGTGGCCCCAGTGGTTGTTTAGTAGGCTTCCTGCTTCTGATGTACTTAAAACATTTTTTGCTATTCCTTTTTGAGTCTTTGGCTAGCTGTTCTTCAAATTCTTTTTTGGCCTTCTTAATTATATTTTTACACTTCATTTGACAAAGTGTATGCTCCTTTCTATTTTCCTCATTAGGATTTAACTTCCGCTTTTTAAAGAATGCCTGTTTGCCTCTAACTGCTTCTTTTACTTTGTTGTTTAGACATGGTGGCTCTTTTAGTTCTTTTACTGTTTTTTAACATGTCGGGGGGGGGAGGAGGAAGGAGTGGGGAAAAGAGGGTGGAATTGATGTGACTTAATATTTCTGTGACTCTTTTTAAAGCTAGGGCTGTCAAGCAATTAAAAAATTAATCATGATTAATTGCACTTGTAAACTATAATAGAATACCATGTATTTAAAAAAAATTCAATGTTTTCTACATTTTCAAATATATTAATTTTAATTACAACATAGAATACAAAGTGTACAGTGCTCACTTTGTATTTATTTTATTTTTTATTACAAGCACTGTAAAAAAACAAATTCACCTAATACAAGTACTGTAGTGCAATCTCTTTATCATGAAAGTTGAACTTACAAATGTAGAATTATGTACAAAAAAAACCTGCACTAAAAAACAAAACAGTGTAAAACTTTAGAGCCAGCATCGCAAGATATTTATGTGCCAGATGCGCTGAAGATTCACATGTCCCTTCATGCTTCAACCACTATTCCAGAGGGCATGCATCCATGCTGATTATGGGTTCTGCTCGATAACAATCCAAAGTAGTGCGGACCGACGCATGTTCACTTTCATTATCTGAGTCAGATACCACCAGCAAGCAGAAGGTTGATTTTCTTTTTTGGTGGTTCGGGTTCTGTAGTTTCCACATCAGAGTGTTACTCTTCTAAGACTTCTGAAAGCATGCTCCGCACCTCATCCTTCTCAGATTTTGGAAGGCACTTCAGATTCTTAAACCTTGGGTCAAGTGCTGTAGCTATCTTTAGTAATCTCACATTGGTACCTTCTCTGCGTTTTGTCAAATCTGCAGTGAAAGTGTTCTTAAAATGACCAGCGTGTGCTGGTCATCATCCAAGACTGCTATTACAAGGAAAATATGGCAGAATGCAGGTAAAACAGCGGAGGACATACAGTTCTCTCCCAAGGAGTTCAGTCTCAAATTAAGTTAACGCATTATTTATTTAACAAGCGTCATCAGCATGGAAGCATGTCCTCTGGAATGGTGGCCGAAGCATGAAGGGGAGTATTAATGTTTAGCATATCTGGCATGTAAAGACACTAACAAATGTGCCATGCGAATGTCTTTTCTCACTTTCAGGTGATCTTGTAAATAAGAAGTGAGCAGCATTAGCTCCTGTAAATGTAAACAAACTTGTTTCAATTAGCAATTGACTGAACAAGTAGGACTGAGTGGACTTGTAGGCTCTGAAGTTTAACATTGTTTTGTTTTTGAGTGCAGTTACGTAACAAAACAATCTACATTTGTAAGTTGCAATTTCACGACAAAGAGATTGCATTACAGTACTTGTATGAGGTGAATTGAAAAATACAATTTCTTTTGTTTATCATTTTTGCAGTGCAAATACACCTCTACCCTGCTATAATGCGACCCGATATAACACAGGTTCGCGTATAGTGCAGTGGCAACAGAGCTCCGGCGGTGCTTTAACGGGTCCAGGGCTCCGGCTGCTGCGGGGAGCCCTGGGCTCTTTAAATCCCGTTGGAGCCCTGCCACCGCTACCCTGGGGCTGCGGCAGTGGGGCTCACCAGCAATTTAAAGGGCCCAGGCTCCCTGCAGCAGCTGGAGCCCGGAGATCTTTAAATCACCGCCGGAGCTCTGCTGCCCCTAACCCGATATAACGGGGTTTCAGCTATAGATAGGGGTTTTGAGCTCTCCACAACCACGTTATAGCGAGTAGAGGTGTATTTGTAATGAAAATAATATACTTTGATTTCAGTTACAACACAGAATACAATATATATGAAAATGTAGAAAAATATCCAAAATATTTAATAAATTTCAATTTCACTATTGTTTAACAGTGCAATTAATCGCGATTAATTTTTTTTGAGTTAACTGTGTTTAATTGACAGCCCTAGTTAAAACCTCTGTAAAACTGAGGCTGGCTCCTTTTATCCTCTTGTTTTTGGCAAAAGCTCAGTGGAAGAAAGGAAGAGTAATGCAACTGACTGAAAAGTACCTAGGAGAGTGATCCATTATCCCCCTACCCTCTTTACAGAGTTACAGGTTCTTGTGTGGCTGTATAGAAAAGTAGTTCCTTCTCAAACTTTCTGTCATTTGTAGGCCACTTACCAGAAGCTGCTGCCTCTGTATTTTCCAAGGTCATTGGAAGAAGAAGGTCATTCCTTACCATGCCTTCCTGCAGATATTGGCAATTCAGAAGGGGAGCCAGTAGTACCAGAGCGACAGATCAGGATCAGTGAAAAACCAGGTGCTCCAGATGGTGAGTTATAATTCAACCTTGAAATATTGGCACAAAAGCCAAGGAAAACCAGAGACCATGCACAGAGAATTATGAATCCCATATTTTAGATGGAGTGTACCCAACAGAGAGAGTCTTCAAAATGAGATTTTGCCTATGTCCTGCTCAGGCAGCTGCCTGGATTCTACAGCAATAACTTCTGCTTTCTCCCTTTGTATGTGAGAGGTGGTTGGAGGCCTCTGCTCGGATTTTCATCCCCCCCCCCTTCCCCCCAACACCACTCATTCTGATGCATTGCACTAGTCTGAGATGACTGGGAAACTTCAACAGTCTCTTCCTTGAAATCACCTAAGTTCAAGCTTTTTTACCACCATCTCATGAAAGTCTGTTCTGATCAGCATTAGGTGATGTAGTGGTAACATCCAAGCCCTGTCTGATACAGTTTTCAGCATTATCATAGGTGGAGCTGCACCTAATGGTGAATTACAGATCTGTTTTTTGTTCTCCCCTAGAATAGACAAGGCCAATCCATCTGTTCCAAGGATGCATGTCTGCAGTCACCGTGTTACTCAGTTTATAGATTTACAGATGCTAAGCCCAGAAGGAGGCGATTTATCTAGACTGACCTCTAGTTTAAGTGCTAGAGAAAATACTTTTAGCATTTACAAGGCAAACTTGTATTTTCAAGGCACTTTATAAACATTGGAGTAACACTGGAAATAGTTCATTGTTATCACTCTACTGGTTGTGGCTAGGGGCAAATGGGATTGATTTGCCCAAGGTCACAGGCTTAGACCTTGTCTACACTGGGGGGGATCATTCTAAGTTACATAACTTCAGCAATGTGAATAACATAGCTGAAGTCAACGTACTTGGATTGACTTACCATGATTTCTTCACTGTGATGAGTCAACTGCTGCCACTCCCCCATTGACTCTGCTTGCACCTCTCGCCAAGCTGGAGTACAGGAGTCGACAGGAGAGCACTCAAGGATCGATTTATCGCATCTAGACTAGACGCGATAAATCGACCCCTGCTGGATCGATTGCTGCCTGCCGATCCGGCAGGTAGTGAAGACATACCCTAAATCGCTAACAGAGCTAAGATTAGGTTTCAGGAGTTCCTTGTTCTTAGCATGGAGTTAAGTTCAACAGAGGTCATTGCTCTATCAAATGGAACCACAGAAAATTTGTGCATCATAACATGGTGTCTTTTTTTGTGTGTCATGGCTGCAGTCACCTTGTGACTTGGTTGTGTCTTATTGATGCACTGTCATGAGGCAACATTTCCATGTTCATTATTGTGGTTCTCTTGTATGTAGTTTGAGGTCTGGCTTTCTTACAGCTTCTTCACCCATGCTTCATTGCAGATTACTCAGATGAGGAGGGGCTGGAAGCAGATATTTCATTCATTGGTTCCCATGCATTTGCCCGCATGGAGGGAGATGTTGATAAGCAGAGGCGCCTCATCCTTCAGGGACAGTTGTCGGAGGCAGCACTGCAGAAACAGCATCAGAGAAAGTGAGAACATGTTGCCTGTTTCTCTATATGCCTGTCTCAGCTAGGCCTGTGACTTTGGGAAAGATCCTTAATGCTCTCTTTCTGTGTCTCACAAACTTGCAATCTGTTAGCAGGAAAGCATGGACAAGGCCTAGTTTCATTCTAGATCCCTGGAATAGCCTCTTGGTGCTAAAAATATGGGACGGGGGTAAGGGTTGGTTTTCATTTTTTGTGGGGGTTTTGTTCCATTGTTTTCATATCTGCAGGACCTAGACCAGGGGTCCCAAATTTTGAGGGTTATACCCCCCCTTCCCCATGTCCACATCCCCCAGAGCTGGAGCTGCATCTGGCGGTGGTGGTAAAGGGGGGCTGGGAGTGGGGCCTAGATCAGGGGCAGACGCGGAGCCACAGCCGGGCTGTGGTGGGGGCGCCCCACACTTTGGGGACCTCTGACTTGGACATATTGGAGCTGTTGTACTGCCTGTTTACCACTAGATGGCACAGTTCCATCATAGCTTTCAGTAACTGAGCCTAGTCTTCTCTTTCTAAGACGGGCACACCTGTTTCAGAACTCATGCCCTTTTGAATCCTGGGCACCTAATAAACCCTTTTTCCTCCTATGCTTTTGAAGTTGGAGGGAAGAGAGAATTTTGAGTAGCTGTTTATTTTTTCAGCTGAATTGTATTTTTTCCCTGCTCTTTGCATATTAGAGGCAGGTTTAACTTCCTCCTAGGGAACCAGTCCTATGTTATGATACTCATATTTTGGGCATGAGGCATGGCTTTCAGTGTGTGTTTGAAGCACTGACTTGTTTATATACGTTTGGTATTAAAAGGCCAATGTCACTAGTTAGGCCCAACTTCTGGATTTAAAAAGCAACCACTCCTTTTCACTGTTTTAAATATTTAACCCAAATAGTGTTGGTTGCATGTGCAAATTCTCCTTAAATGTTTGCAACTGAAATGCAATACCATTGCACTTGTGCGTGAGGGCTAGAAAAGAGAACCAATTAAGTGTATATTTATTGTCCCAAGCAAAGTAACCAACAGTATAACTAGACAACAGTCAATATTCCTTTTTTTTTTTTTCCAAACACTCCCCATTGAAGCACTTCAGAAGCAGTTTCTTTACTCAAAAGATTTCAGTGTTGACTGCTCTATAACACTAAGCGTAGCAGATCCAGCTCCTCCGATTTTTCCAGGCTGATCTTCATGCTTTCTAACACAGATGAAAGAGAGAGACAGCTCTGACCCCATGTGTGTGTTTGACTTTTCTAGTTACAATCGCTGGCTGTGTCAGGCAAGAGCTGAAGACCTGTCCGACGTTGCTTCTCTCAAAGCCTTGTATCAGACAGGTGAGTTCAAGATCCCAAAGGCTGTTTCTTATAGACTCACCAGTAGGAAATGGAATGGCCATTTCCACCTTTGTGTGAAGGAAGGCTCATGGGATGAAGCCTGAGCAAGTGTTTTAATCTAGTGACAGATTAAAAAGTCTGTCCTACTTCAGTGCCAGGCAGGCTACAGCCAAACAAGACTTCTGGCATATGGAAGCTAGAATGAGATGTGATGAACTGGGACCATAAATAGAGCCCTAAAAATCTGTGGATATTTGGGGACCATGTTTGCAGTTTGGATGCAGATACAAATTTTGTATCCACAAGGGCTCTAACCATAAGTAATTTGACATGTGTCATAGAAAATCTACATCTACAAATTCAAGTGGGTTCCTAAATTCAAAGATCTCTAAAACTGAGCTCAAGGGCTGGCATTTTCTGTGTTTATTGGGGTATTATTAATTTAGAGGGAAAATATGAGGGCTTAATATAAAAAATATAAGGTGGGCAAAGGGCTATCTGAAGTGGAGAAGGCAACAGGTTATGCTGAAATGAACTATCAGTCTGGAGGGAAGTTACTAGTGAAGAGCCTCAAGGTTTGTCTTGGGACCAATCTTCATTACTGTTTTCATTAGTGACCTTGGCACAAAAGGTAGGAATGTGCTAATGAAGTTTGCCTCTGACAATGTTGGAAGGCCTCATCAATGCAGAGGAGGGTTGGAGTATTATACAGGAAGAATTGGATGATCTTGAGGACCAGAGCAATAGAAATGGGATGAAATTTAATACTACGAAGTGCAAGGTCATGCACTGAGGGACCAATAAGAATTTCTGCTGTAAACTGGGGGCTCATCAGTTGGAAAAAACTATAGAAGAGAAAGACCCGGTGTATTAGTTGATCACAAGATGACTGAGCCACCAATGTAATGCAGCCATAAGAAGGGCAGGTATGATCCTAGGATACATCAAGTGAGGTATTTCCAGTAAAGAGAGAGAAGTATTGATGCCATTGTACAAAGCATTGGTAAGACCTCATCTGGAATACTGTGTACAATTCTGGTCATCCATGTTAAAGAAACAGGAATTCAGACTGGACCAAATGCAGAGAAGGGCTACTAGGATGATCAGAGAAATGCAAAGGAGATTAAAAGAGCTTGGCTTGCTTAGTGTAGCAGAACAAAAGCCAAGAAGGGGAACCGATTGCTCTGTATAAATACCTTAGTGGAAAAATGCCAGAGGAAGGAGAGCTGTTAAAACTAATGGACATTATTAGCACAAGAACAAATGGGTATAAGCTTCCCATGAATAAATTGGGACTGGAAATTAGAAGGTTCCTGATCATCAGAGGATCAAGTTCTGGAGCAGTCTTCCAGTAGGAGTGATGAGGTCAAACAACCTAACTGATTTTAAAATGGAACTTGATAAATCTATAAACAGGATTATATGACGGGGTTGCCATGATATCAGGGGGACTGGACTCTATGACCCAGGAGGTCCCTTCTAGGACAATACCCTATGTTTTCCAGCTCCAGTCACCATGCTCCTGGCCCTCTGTATTTGTTAGATGAGTGTCCTGGTTACTAATTCTATGATTGGATGGGGGGGAGTGTGAGATAATCCCAGAATTCAGACTTCCCAGTGCTACTTGGTGTTGGAAGGTGGGTAAGGAACAAGTTTAAAGTCAGCAGGTAAAGCTCCAATGGACTTGAACTGTCCTTAACCTAAGGGAAATAAGATTTAGACCACCCAGTTTTGTGCAATCCAGTCCATCTTCCCATGCAAAGTTAGGGACAGTATGGTTTGCCTGGTTTCCATACCATGTCATAAATCTAGACCAATTAACCAAGAATCACAGATATGTCCCCTTAACTTACTATAGAGAAGGATTCCTCTTGTTCTGCCTTGAAAGCCTTCCTATATTGTACACTCCAAAATAGCTTCCGGGTAATGATTAGAGGGCAGCAACAGCAACAAACTGAGAAGAGGGAGTTGAGATGCCAGGTTCAGTGAATGAATGTTGTTAGGAGGCAGGAAGCAATAATTCCCTGTTAGTATTTGGCAGGGATGTGGCAGATGAAATATAATTATTACACTTGTCAAAGTACAGGAACATTCTTGCTAGCAGCATTATTAGAAGTTTTGAATTTCTACAGTCATTGGCTTAAGTCCATTATATCTCACATACCAGATATTTAACCTGTAAAGGTCAAATAACCTGTCCATCTATAGCTACAAAGAAGTGTACTCTTCTTACCAAAAAACCAGTCCTAGTAGCTACTTATTAAAATAATTTTCTAAATTATTTTACAATGTACTTATATTTACACACAGGCTAGATGACATTTGATTCCCCCGACCCTACACTCTGGTTTTATAACTCTTCTTCCCCATTTATATATAAACATCATGGAGAAAACGCCCATCAAGGAAATCTACAATGTGTTCAGCTACTTGAGAGAGTGAGAGTGTATATTACAACCTTTCAAGGAATTAACAATACCATATTTCACATTGTAAACATACTATCTAAATTAAGCACCTGTAGCTAAGTTGCTCATGTCTGCGTCAATAAGAACTTAAATATAAGAAGGCCCTTTATGCTAATGTGATTGCAGTTGTTTGAGGGTGTGGTACCTGTTATAGATTACATGTCCAGAACAACACACCCTTTTGGTAGTGATAAAGCAGAAAGTGTAGCCTTATAAACAGTAGGTGCTATGTCAGTAAATTGCTGGAACCTCCAGGGTTATTGATTGCAGCCTCCATCTTCAAGGAGTGCAACTCTGTATTTAAAAACTACCGTTTCCAGATGCAAGGCATCCTTCTGTTTAGATCAAAATGAGTACTACATAATGGGAGCAGTAGTCTCTGCACTCTTCATCTCCTGTTAAGAATGCTAGTTAACGATATTGTAGAATGCTTCTAGTTAGCTGCCCCTGACTTACAGGGCGACTTTCAAAAACTCAGACTACTTTATGAATGTTATTCAAAGATAAAAGCTTGTGGTTCTCATTTTATTCTGTAGGTGTGGATAATTGTGGTCGCACAGTGATGGTGGTAGTTGGAAGGAATATTCCTGTAACTCTGATAGACATGGAAAAGGTAAAATCTTCATATAAAATAATAGAGCTGTGGCAGTGATTCTTTAGTTAAGGTTGAAAGGCAGTTTCTATTAAGTACAACTATCTCATCCTGTACCCTCAGCACTAACTTTAGCAAGATATCTCTAGAGGGGTGTATCTATGCAGAAATCTTCCTACACAACAGATAAAGTATCTATGCAAGCAGTTTGTACATAAACATGAAAATATATCCTATCTAAAACTTTGCATATGAAGTTTTTCTGGTAGAAACTTTTCTAGGGAAATGACTAGATTCTCTTCAGGGAAGCATTGCGCCTGGCATTGGCCACTGTCGGAAGACAGGATACTGAGCCAGATGGACCATTGGTCTGACGCAGTATGGCCGTTCTTTAGCAGGGTAGTGTAGGGCCTCCTCTTTCCCTCCAAAGAGATGTAAAGGTGCTTCTGTAGCTGGAGACTCTGAAGTGAGGTGCACTGAACAAACTTGTTTCTTGCACATGCAAAATGCCAGGGATCCTGACAAAGTATGTGGAGGTTAGGGACATGGAGCAGAGTAAAGGTTGGCTGTAGACATCTCCAGATAATATTTTTGAGCCACTGCTTAAGACTTCAGTGTTGCATCATGTTTTTGTAATTGAAATATAATATCAGCTTGTCTTAAGGCTTTTGGTCTGGATGATAATAGGTTAGAGGGTAATCTGTTAGCACAGAATGGGACTGTGACAAATTTTTCTGATGAAAATATAAATGTCTCCCCACCTCAGGCACTCTTGTACTTCATCCATGTCATGGACCATATTGCAGTAAAGGAGTATGTCATAGTATACTTCCACACGCTCACTAGTGATTACAATCACCTGGACTCCGACTTCCTGAAGAAACTGTATGATGTCGTCGACATCAAGTGAGTGTCATGAGTAGGAAGAGAACCCTTTTCCACTACTTCTCTCCCCATACAGGCCTTTAAGACAGACCCTTTATCCAGCTTGCTTCCATAGCTAAAGGATTGCTGGGAAGAAATTCACAGGGGCCAATAGACCCAGATGTCTAACAAAACCAGTAGAGATTAGGCCTGTTTCCTTTCCTGCTCTGAATCCAAACCATTTAAACAATTTCTAGGCATTTCTGAAATTATTGTAACTTATGAGTGCCTCAGTTCAACAGGAAATTAATTCTAGTTCATGCATGCTTGTGTCATAAACTGGTCTCTGCAATCCCTGCCTGTGGCATATCTATCAGTAATGAAGGCAGGCGTGTTTGCGCCCATATATTTTATGTGAGCTCATTCCATCTGCCTCTAAAGGTTGTGTTTCCAAAAGACAGTATTGTGCACTGGGATGCTCCATCCATTTTGCTGGAGGAGACGTATAGACAGCACTAACAGGTGTAACTAATGTGTAACCCTCTTTGGACTGGAGGATCAGATAGGATTTATCTAGGGATGCAGGGAAACTTTTCACTTCCTTTGCCTCGCTTATTCTTAGGGCAGCTGCCCTTTGACCTGCATTTGAATGTTGTGGGTCAGGGTTAGCACCAAAAGCACTTGTGCATGAGTGGGCAAATGTCTCCAAACACCTTAAGCTGTGTTTTTGTCTGAATTTAGTAGGATAAGCTCATTACTACTTTTTTTTTTAAATAACAAGCATCATTTTCTTCTTTAAACCAGGTACAAGAGAAATTTGAAGGCAGTGTACTTCGTCCACCCAACATTTCGCTCAAAGGTGAAGTATATTGAACCAAAGGCCAAGAATGCAGGCTTTTGAAATAAAGTAGGGCATAAAATTGTAGTATAAGGGGAGAAGTCACGAGAGAGAGACTTCAAAACACTAGGCCGTGCCTGCTAGATATGTGTTTTCCAAGAGCTAGTTCACATTTGGGTACTGTTATTTCTGGCTTATGTGGCTGGTACACTAGCCTTTCCCTTCCTACCTTAATGATGAGCCTCTGTGCTTGGCTCCCGTGCACCACTACTGCTCACTTCCCATTTTACTTTGTGTGCTCTGATCTGCAGTGACACTTCATCTCTCAGGTTGCTGTTAACCCACATTGCATTGCTGGTTAATGCACATGAATGTGCAATGGCACAGAGCCTCATTATTAAGGTACTGAATGGAGGCAGACGTTGGCCGTTATAGCAGAGGACCTACTCTGATAAACTGGAAGAGTTGTCTTGAAAGGCTAAAAATGAAACTGATCAGTGTCACAGGTGGTTGGGGTACATATCTGTGGGGTGTCCTCTAACAAAATTTAAAGCTTTGAGACCACATTTAATTCAAAGAAAAGAGGCATTAGTCCTTTCTCCTGCTCTCTGGCTTAAAATATGACATTCAGCTGTGTGAGCCCAGAAATATTTTTCTCTTTGTGGTTCACCACATGGGCATTTTTTACTCCCCAGGACAGTTATGGTACAAAAGCAGTGTCAGTGCAGGCTTCACACATGTGCACCTCATTGCCAGTGTGCCTCAAACTTGATCTGATGTAGGTATTCAAGAGGCAGAGAGAGAAAACTTGATTTCCATGCCATTATTTGACCTCCGCTGAGACTGCCTGCCTCACCTCTTGTTGGCCTTTGTAGATGAGTCTCCCACTGTCTGTCACAATCTTTTCCAAGAAACTGAGTAGCAGTGATGAGCCAGCAATGGGCTCAGTCAGGATTCTAGATTGTAATATAAAAAGGTGGAAAAGGGAAGAAGAATTCATTTTGGGGAGGCCTAAGCAAGACTTTTTATTTCCTGTGGATTTTTCTAACCTCTTCAAAAGGACATGTTACTGCTTTGCTCTATGGTCTCTAGAGGCGACCAGAAGGTGGTGCTGCTTCTCTTCCTTTGTCTCAACTGTGGATCAAAACAGTAATCAGGGTATTATGCTTGGAAGACACCAAAGTGGCAGCAGTGGCCCTAACTAACATCTTGCATGCTGGCACTTTCGAATTAGATGTCAGACTAAGGGCCTGACCTGCCATCTTCATTAGAGAGCCTTTGTCACTTTATGTAAGATAGGAGTAAGAGTAGGAGTATAGTCCCCAAGGTCCAGGCCATATTCCATCGCAAATGTGTTTTATTCTGCTTGGGTGCCTCCCTGCAATTTCAATAAGTTGAAACATGGAAGAGAGAATGTAGGTGATTGTTCTGAGGTTAGGAGTTGGGCAAACAACTGTGGTGGTTCCTTGATTTAATTTTATTAATACCACCACCATTTCTATAGTTCTTCACACTTGTCAAGTACTGTACTAGAATGAACTTAATTCCATACCAGTGTAGCCATCAGCCCTTCTCTTCCCTCATCCATTTGGGTAGTTGTCCATCCCAAAGAACTTTTTGAAATAGCCTCCCTTCTGTACCACAAATTGCATGTATAGTCAGCCTTCTGATCATCACTTAGTTATCATTCTGAAACCTCTGAGGTTTTGTAGTCTTATGTTTTTCCTTACTTGAGTAACACAAAGCATATTGGGCCAATGGCGATGACTGCTGACCAGAAGGTTGTGGTAGCTGGTTAATTCCATAGTTTGTGCTAATGAATGGTTTAGTTCGTGAATCCTGAATAGGTTGCCATTTCCTACAACAGTTAAAACAGCACTCAGATATTCAACTGATAAGAACAGTATGAACATTTATATTTAGGGTTTATAGCAGACATTGTCAGTCTGTGGCCTATGAGTGTCCTGTCTTTAATATGAAGATGTGCTCAGAGCAGACTATGTCCCAGTATCAAGATGTCCCATGTTGATCCCATCAGCATTCCAGTCAGATTAAGTTGCAGCATTGCATGTTTGGACCTGTAGTCCCTGTGTCCCTGACATCTGTTAAAAATAAAACTGGCTGACTAATCTGCTCCTTTTATGATAGGTGGGGCTGATAGTGCTGCCCCCTATTAAGGTTGCCCGATACGTCCCTTTTAAAAAACCCTGTTTCCAGTTGCTTATAACTTTGCCAGACTTAAATCATTTGGGATGAAATTTTCCATGCCCAGTGTCTGCCTCATGACTTAGGTTTTATGGTTGGTTTGGGGGGTTGTTTTGGGGGTTTTTTTTAATTTCACCCAAAATGGTTCAACTGTTTGAGAATGAGGTTTGAAAAATCCATTGTTTTGCCTATATTTAAAACTTCTGGTTACCTTTTCTTTTAAAAGTTCTGGCAACTTTATGCTTTGGAACAGGGATTGAAATTGAGCAGGGATGTGTCAGGAATGTGCCTTTGCTGTCCCTGTGAAAAAGTGAAGTTCATATGCTCCATAGAGATTTGTTAGATTTTTAGCAGCTAAATTCCCTAAAGTGTCTGTCCACACTGGGCATGCTCCCTGCAGTTGCAGCTCTGGGCTACAGCATGCCATTCTGGTTCCAGGCATCTGAACAGAGAGCCACGATTCTGTTTCCTGTGCTTTCAATGAGCCTTGCTGGGCCTAAGCCACATGGAGGAAGAGGCTGCCTGAATCAAATGCAAGGGGAACCAGAGCTGGACTGGTGGGTATAGATAGGGACATGAAGCCTAAGCGCAGGGAGGTGGAGACTGGGACTGGCAGCCTGGAAGAGAAGCAGGAGAGGAGAAGCAGTGACTGACTGGGCACGGAGACAGACTGGGACTAAGAACTAGTGAGGCAGAGGAAGGAGGTGAGTGCAAAGGGGAGACTGATCTGATTGTGTGGTGCAAAGGGAAAACTGTGATTGGCTGGGCAAAGAGACTAGGCCAAGGAATCAGGGGTGAGGGAGAGGGATGCTGAGATTGGATGAGGAGTTTGGGGACAGCGGATTGGGGCTGGGAGCCACAGTGGGGGGGGGGGGGGGTTGAATGGAGGCCAGAGTTGTGGGGATAAAATGGATGATGTGCTTTTTGGGTGAGGGAGTTGGGAATGGTGGGGCAAAGTAAACTGAGGACAAGGAGTTAAGGGGTTGGTGACACTGGGACTGAAATGTAGAGTCCAGAGAGGCGAGACTGAGATTTGTTGGGGCAAGGAGACTGGAACTGCTATGAGTAGCCTGAGGTGAAGAAAACAGGACTGGGATGAAGAACCAGGGGGTGGCAAAGAGGAATAGGACTGAGATAAATTGGAGGGAATAGGGCAAAACAGGTCATGCTTCAGGTCAACAGGCAGAGGGGTCTGTGACCATGCAGGGGTTCTCAGCCTTTTTCTTTCTGAGGCCCCAGCCAACATGGTATAAAAATTCCGTGGCCCAGCTGTGCCACAACAACTGGCCGGCGTTAGGGGGTAGCGAGCAGGGCAGTTGCCTGGGGCCCCATGCCACATGGGGCACTGCAAAGCTAAGTTGCTCAGGCTTCGGCTTTAGCCCTGGGTGGTGGGGCTCAGGGCTCTGGGCTGCAGTCTCGCACAGCGGGGATTTGCCTTTCTGCCCTGGGCACTAGCGACTCTTAACACTGGCCATGCTTTGCAGCCCCCCATCCCCACCCCCCCCCGAAACTTGCGGCCTCCCAGGGGGCCCCGGACCCCTGGTTGAGAACCACTATATTACAGCACACTTCCTGCGCAAGCCTGTAATGGAACGCAAGATCTCTGATCTCACCATTACTCTGTCATGTATGAACTCTTAGGGCAAAGTGTCTCATTCCCCTTCTAGTGCTGGTCCTACTATTGCTACAAGTTGCTCTATTAGGGCAAGTGGCAGAACTCTGAGCAGTGCATGTAAAGGGTGCAACCTGCTGATGAACCATGTCAGTGTGAGTGTGGCTCCACATGATGGAATTCAATTTTTTCAGATTGCTTTTTATAAAAAACCTAGAAAATTACACGCACACAAAAAACTATTAAAAGACCATTATTAAGGTTGCTAAGACAAGTACTTAAAAGTTAGGAAATCCTCCTGTGCATATGCATTATGCCGTGTTTAATTACATGATCACATACTATTTTTCCCACAGGACCCCTGCCTCAATCACTACACAGAATGGACCTACTCTAGAGATGAATCAGGGTTGTGTAGTAAAGGAGGCTGTTGTCTGTAGGATTCTGCCATGAGGCAGAAGTTGAAAGATATGTACTCTTACTAGTACCAGAAAGCATGGGTGTAGACCTGCCCCCACCCCCTCACCTAAGGGAGTGGAACCATTGAGTCCAGGCTACTAGTGATTTATGAGGACAATGAAAAAGGAAAAACAGGATCAGGAAAGGGGTCAAAAATCCAGGGGGAGACACCGAACAGTGTGTCCTAGACAGCATCCACTGCTCCTCAAAGGCATGTAAGGAGTCAGTGGACACCACACAGAGGAAAACTGCTTGGAGGCATGATTGGATAAAGGAACAGAAATAGACCCCACTGCTCCCTCCCGTTCAGCTTCTTCCTCCTGGATAGATGGCTGGCCCTCTTGGCCAGCACCAGGAGAAGGTTGCCAAGGCAGTCTCGTGACTTTGTAGCACAGTGTGGTAGACTGTCGTCAAGGAAGTTAATGTTGTGGTGGCCTGTAATCCTCTTTCCCTTTCAGAGCTATCAGAATTTACGTGCAGAACAAAAAAAAAATCTAGAGGTTCCAAGTGGAGATAGCCCGGCATAAATCTTGCTTGTGAAGTAAATAAAAGCCTGCCCAAGTCTTTAGGTTTCTTGTCAGAGACTGCAGCAGAGTTCTGAAATAGCTACAAGCAGGAAGAACATACTGGGGATTAGCGTGCAGAGAAAAAAGCCAAGTGCCCTCCTTTGCTTCAAATTCCACAATGCAGTTGTGCTAGTTTAGGGGCCTTTCAGCCAGAGTAAGATTTACCAGGTCAGCCTCATAGACTCACTTAACTCGTAGAGTGAAACATGTACTCTCGTAAACTGAGACCCAGTAACTTGTATTTCTCAAATGCCTTCCATCTGATAGAGCTTTGCAGACTCACCAAACTAAAGTACAAACAGAAATCACTTAGCTACCCAGCGACACACAACAATTCAGGACAAAAAGTGGCAAATGCTGTATAAAAGTGAAACTGCAGAGGAAGTATAGGGAGGTAAAATGGAATTAAAGATGGAATTTGAGCAAGCTAGTATTCTAAGGCAGGGTTTCTCACCAATTGGATCACAAACCCCAAAGGGAGGGGGCATAAAAGACAATCCAGGGCCCCAAGGCAGTGAAAGTTTTGTTACAATCTAAAAGAGAAAATTTCACTCCCTTGCTCCCTTACCTATAAAGGTCAAATTATTCTCAGTCAACCTCTAAAATCTCACACACTGTAATAATAAATAATAATTGTGAAGTGCTTTGAGATCTACAGATGAAAAGTGCCATATAAAGAGTTAGTTGATGATATTATATAGACTTATTGTTATCATTGGTACTCTCTAGTAAATATGAGACAGTAGTGACAATTTTTGCTTTGAATAAGGGGCCACCAGCCAGAAAAGGTTGAGAAACATTGCTGTAAGGAAAAATGTTGTGGGATCTTGAATGATAATCAGAGCCCCAGTTTTGCAGGTCATGCAAAAGACAGCACCTCCAGTAGCACTGTTCTCACAATATTGTGCAGAGGTTTTCAATCTGTACTGACTTGGAGGGAAAATGCCCCCTATTGAATTACCAGCCCGACACCACTTCTTACGGGAGTAAAGTTGGGCTCAGGTAAGGAGAACAGGGAGAAAACAATGGAGAAGAACCAGGGCTGCATTTTCTGGAGGCTTCAAATCTGGTGTCCCAAGAATTCTGGAGATTCTGTTCTCATGGATATATGTTAAAGTAATGCTAATCATTTTATGGCCAATAGCTTTACCAATTTTCCCTTTACTTTTTCTTATGCTGGACCTCCAAGAAACCCCAGCCTTCAGGCCCTTCATCCAGGCAACCTGTCATGCACCTGAAGATAGCTGGATAACGTTCCCTCTGGAGCCTGTAAATGCCATTCCTCCAAGCAAAAGGTGTCATTAGAATGACACTGCTCTTTCACTGGCCTTAATCTTATCTTCTGGGCTTCTTGTCTATGACTTAAATGTTTCTCTTGGGGTGGTTGCTTCAGACTGTGTAATCTGTTTTTATTTTTCTCCATTGTCTTCTACCCAATCTCCTTATCCCTCCCCAACTTTACTCCTGTAAGGAGAGCATTTGTTTACAAGAGAGAGCTCCTGGGGTCTGCTGCTGGCTATTTAAGGAGAATGCATCTCCTTATGGAGTGTGATATGAGACACACAATAGGAAGTGGCCAGTAGGAGATTGCTTGACTCACATGAACACTTCAGGGCTGCCATGTCTTTGCAGTCTATGAGCCAGGAGAGTCCCGTAAGATCGAAATTGCTTAGATGTCTTCAAAAGTATATGTTTCTCTTTGCTTTGCTTTTCAGTGTTCCTAGGGTAGGACCCTGTATTTCTCAAGTGCAAGAACAGGAGCTCTTTGCTTGTAAGCTTTCCACCATCCCCCAGTGCCCTCCTCTTACACATCTCTGCATTGTATTTCAGTTCTTAAATCTGTAACGTAAATCATCCATGTTATTGCTGTACTGAATCCTGGCATACTTGATGGCTTCCATCTGTTGTATTTCTGTATACTATTTCTGGGCCTGCTGGGCTCTAGAGATTTTTATCATGCTCTTGGCGGACCAGAGCTGTGCTTGTTTTGTAGGGGCCATGAACATAGTTTATGCTGCCAGCCAACATTCTCTCTTTTATATGAGAAGAGAAACTGTTTTAAATTATGTGTATTCTAAGGCTAGTGGCTTTTTATAGAACATGTTGTTCTAAACTAAGTCTGCAGAGGTGAGAGCACAGCAGTGATCCCCAAAACAGAGGGTAATTGAAGCAAGGTGTGAGTCGCTAACGCTGAGTAAGCCATTGTACACACAAAGGCAGCTAATCCTGTCTTTTCTTTATTCCTGCTCTGATGTGAGCATTCCTTGGTCTGCGCAGGAGTCTGGTGCTGCTGGAAGGTGACCTCACTGGAGAGAAAAGTCCTATATTTATCCCCCTAAAAATACTGTATTCCTGGATAACATTTTATTGCTACCATTGCATTACCTGTAATCAGTTATGCTTCTGCATATTGAATGTCTGTGGTGAACTTAAGTTCATTGTTTCAATGCTCCATCCTCTCCTGTTGTCAGGGAGTGAAAATTACCGTGGTGCAAGATTTGAAATTTGCTATATTCAGACCAGTGACAAAGACACTTGGCTAGAGTGAGGGATCAAGTGACAGTTTTAGGGTCAGAGGTCTCTCACCATTAGAACTAATGGCAAATCTGAATGTCAGTGGGAAAACTGGTCAGCTCCACTTCCTAGTAGTGCACACCCTCTGATTCTAGCCTTGGTACGTCATAAAATAGTCTTAAAACACTGCTCATTCCAATTGCTCTCCCTCCCGCTACATCACACGCACACTCAACCTCCCAATCTGGTTGTACTGTTTAAGGATCGGGACACTGTACTTTTCAAGGACACTGTTTGCCTCTTTCAGCTCAAATATTGAGCTTAAACTAAAGATGATCTGTTTGGGACTGACCTTTACATACAAAATATCTCTTTATTTTTAATCCATCATTCTGTCAGAATTTTTCCATTCCGTAAATTGCAGCAGCAATATACGAACTCTCTCATGCCAGCACCTATATGTTTCTGTTGACACGCTGGATGCCAGTGCAGTAAACGAAAAGGAAACTGTGCTATAGTTCAACAAACAAAATTTGAAAGGAAAACCATTTTCAGGCTTCTCTCTCTCCTCCCCCTCATCTCCTCCTCCCCACACACACACACAACACATCTGAAAACAGCCAGGGCCTGCAATAAGTTTGTTTGCATTAGCACCTTCCAACTCTCCTTAGAAGTTGCTCTCTAAATGCAAAGCTTCCAGTTGCTCCCAAATTTGTTCTGTTCAATGTGCCTTCACATCATTTCCCCTGCTAACTGCAGATAACAAACTGCATTTGCCACATTGGTAACCCTGACTTATATATTGTAAAGATAGTTACTATGTGGGTTTTGTAGTCCAGAGGGAATTATGCTTTATATTCAATCCATAGCTGGGCAAGTGGAATGGCTGACATATTGCAAGGTGAGGGACGAAATAGCCCCTGGACTAAAAGTTTGAGACACAGGGAATTTTTTACCACTAACAAATTACCGTATTCAGTAGTGTACATACACACAGATCTGTCTCCTCCAGTCAACAGGGACTGGACTTACTGTATGTGTTGGAAGAATGGGATGTGCTGTGGTGTCTGAGTGGAAAGATTGGTTGAAGCCAGGTTTACATTGTGCTCTAAAAATGTGGTTTGAGATCATCCTCTTCCCTTCCCAGAAATCATTTCAATGTATGTAGACCAGTTGCCCACACTAATAGGCATTAACAAAACAACACCTGGCTGGTAATTCCTTATCTGATTTACATGGGGAGGACAAAGCTGAGGTAGCTGCTCTACATTGTGTCCTGTTACAAAAAGATCTGAAAGAGAGTCAAAGTTAAGACCTAAAATTAAGACTTACGGGTTTTGGGCAGCAGATGTGAGTTGGGTCTGATGCCATCTGAGCAGATGTAGTGTATAGGAAAGAGGGAAACAAATACCCAGAACAGAGAGAATGTATCTATCAGTGGGGTCTTGGAACAACTGAAGGTCACTTTTTTTCTAAATTGCTGTAGGAAAGCTGGTGCTAACAGGCATTAAAACCAAGGCAAAGAAAAAGATTGATCTGAGTAATCTGGAAGTGCAGAGTTTTGGAAATAGCAGAATGGGAAGGAGTAAATAGACACCAATTCCGTGTAGCAATACAGAGGTGTAGAATTAAGAAAAATGTCAGTCTGAAGTTTGAAGCACTACTCTGTAGTGCAAGTAACAGCTTGCTAGACTAGCAATTGCGATGGAGTATTCTTTATTGGTGTGTGCTCGCAGTTACAATGCTGACGCTTGATTGGCTTATATGAGTACAGAATAATATGTTGAACTTGAAGACTCAGAAATGGCATCAGTTTAATTCTTTTTTTTTTTTCCCCTATGTTTAGGTCTCAACGTGGTTTTTCACAACCTTTACCGTCTCAGGGCTAAAGGACAAAATCCACTATGTGGAAAACCTTCAGCAATTGTTCACAGCCATACCCCCAGAACAGATTGACTTCCCCCCTTTTGTCCTTGAATATGATGCCAGGGTAAGTGGCTTCAGGTGATAAGCATCTGTTTATGCTCCCAAGTACAGTTGTTGAATATCTTACTGCTTTATGAAGCAGACTGGAACAAGTCATCTTCACCCTCTTAAAAGGAAGCCTAGATGGATTGCTGGGGAGACTAACAGCTCTTTTTGAACTTCATAGAAACAGTCAGTTGTCCCATGTTAGTCTTTTCTACGTCAGTCTCTGAGGAGAGGGTTTGGCCCAGAAACAGCCCTTAATTCCAGTAGAGGCTTCTCTTATATTTTTGTGTGTAAATTAGGGACACCACTCTTTGCCTAGCCAAGGACCACATGAAGTTTGTATTAAATGAAGACAATTGTAGCCAACCTAATCAGTAACCTAGATGGAGATGCAGCATTGATCTGAGCAGCCTGGATTGCAGACCTGTAGTCCTCATGGGCCCACATCTCCATAATGAAGATTAGGGTCATTATGGTCTGCTTTTCTTGGGGAAGAGCAATCTCTTTGATGAAGCAGATTGTGTCCATTAACTGGAATGCAGAAGTATGGCTCGTCTCTCTTCTTGAATCCTAGGTGCCCTACAGATGCAGATCTTAGAAGTATTCACCTCTCTTATTCTCTCTGCTTGCTTCTCTCCCTCATCTTGCTTATCTCCTGACAGCCTCCCTAAGCTTTCAGTTTTCCATGGTTTATCGAGTAGCTATATGGTGCTATTAACAGTTACCTGTAACACTGTAAAACCTGACACACAGAGGATTGTTGCTGTCTGCCATCCCACTGCTGTTGGAGCTGCTTTGTGTTGTCTTGTATTGTTTCACGGCCTTCAAATTTTGTTTCCTTTTCCCAGCCCCAAATTAACACATACACCGGGGTGGGCAAATTATGGCCTGTGGGCTGGATCCGGCCTGCGACCCGTTTTTTAAGCCGGTCCACAAGCCACACCACACGGCTCGGCCCCGCTCTGGTGGGGGCGCTGGGTTGGGGGCCAGACCACGCGGCTCGGCCCCTCTCCGGCTCCTATGCGCTCCAGTGGGAGCTGCAGGGGCGGTGGCTGAAGATGGGGCAGTTCGCAGAGCCGCCTGTCCACAGCTCCGCATAGGTGCTGGAGCAGGGACATGCCACTGCTTCCGGGAGCCGCTTGAGGTAAGCACTGCTCAGAGCCTGCACCCCCTGAGCTTCTCCCCACACCCCTGCCCCAGCCCTGATCCCACTCTTGCTCTCCAAACCCCTTGATCCCAGCCCGGAGCACCCTTCTGCACCTCAAGCCTCTCATCCCCAACCCCACCCCAAAGCCCACACCCCCAGCCGGAACCTGCACCCCTTCCCATACTCCAGCCCTGATCCCCCTCCCGCCCTCCAAACCCCTCGGTCCCAATCCAGAGAACCCTCCTACACCCCAAATTCCTCATCCCCAGCCCCACCCCAGAGCCCGCACCCCAACCCCAATTTTGTGAGCATTCACAACCCGCCATACAGTTTCTATTCCCCGATGTCGCCCTCAGGCCAAAAAGTTTGCCCATCCCCTGCCATACACACATTAGGGAAAGGGAGTGGAGAGGAGGAATAGCTCTTGGCTGTCTTAGTCCTTTCTTCCTCCTGGACTTCTCCCCCAAAGTGCAGGACAAATGTGACTCAGCGTCATTCTGACCCAAATTTGCCCTCACTTCAAATACAGAGGGACAGACACTGCATGTGTCTGCAGCAGTGTGCCATCTTGAGCAGACCTACTTGCCACATTATATGCTGGCATTGGCAGTCTCGACAGGCCATGGCTTTGGTTTTAGGCTAAAGCAGCTGTGATCTGCTGTGTTCAAATCAGGAGCCAACAACTTTCAGGCTCCCAGCAAGTTGCCAATGTCGTTCTCAGCGGGGTGAAGTTTGGATGCTACTGTACTAGGATATGAGAGGGGTGGTCAAGAATGTTTGTTTAATTATGCCTCCTTTTCATCTATCAGTTGCATGCACTTGAGAGTTGGAGACACATTTAGTTAACTTCTCATTCCTTTATCACAGGAAAATGGGCCTTACTATTCTTCTTACCCCTCATCCCCTGACCTGTGATCTACAGCCCTGCAATACTGCTGGTTTCCCATGGATCCGATGACCTGATGCCTGCCAATCCCATGTGCATTTGTCCATGTACAGAATTCAGAGAAAGGGTTTTGCCCCCAGCTCTCTGGTATTTTTTTACTGATAAGATATTTTCAAGCACACAAGCAATCGGAGAACTTTATGCCACTGTGAACTGTACTACTATTTCAGATCTATTTATCCAAAGGAAAAGTTGATTTCAGGATCACTTGGTGGATTTTATTTTCTTCTTCTTTTGGAAGGTATTGAGTTTTATGCCTGAATTGACTTTTTTGCTCTCCCGGAAAACCATCAGAGATACTTTAATCATGTTTTTACTTAATATTGCCTGGTTCCAGCTCCATTTATAATACCCTGTTTTACAAATGATATACAGTGCCAGCCTGACACTGTTGCTCATCTTATGGTCTATGCTTCAGTTCCAATTATTTTTTGCCTTCTGTTAGTGCTGATTGTTCTAGTGATGACCCTGCAAAAGTAGCTGGAATCAGGAATATCGCAACCACGGAGTGAGGAAAGCACTACGCCAAGCGAACTCTGTGGCAGTGTTTAATACCATAAATGCTATAGTCCTTGTCTGTTTTCCCTGGAAGATGTGATGCCATTGCTCTCCCATTAAGAATAAAATTGAAAAATATGTCTGCATCTCTCCTGTAATTCTAGGTATTTGTGGTCTCTCATCTTTCAAACAGACAGATGCATAAATGTTGTAAATGAATGCCATCTGCTTGACATTGCAGCCAGCACCCTAATTACTCTTGTATGTATTAAAAGATTCAGTGATGCAACTTCTATTTTCTTGAAAATAATCAGGCTCTGGGAAAAGACTCTACTCTCCCTCTCGTAGTGTAACAGGGACACTATCAACTAGCTCTGAGAGCTCTGGCAAGTAAAGCTTTAAACGTTGACTTCCCAAGGGTATAAGATTGGAGGTCCAGCATCGTGCACACAATCCATGAAACATTTACAAAAGTGGGGGAGATACTCTCATTAAATACATTTGCAATGGCACCTTCCAAATCACTGCACACCATGACAGAGTCCCTGCCGGACATAGTTTGTGCACAAAAATTTGTTTTGGAAGACTGTGGAGTTCTCTATTCCCTTTTAAGTATCTTCCTTGCACCAGTGAATAGAGGAAAGAAACCTAATTGTAACTGTTCCCAGGCAAAAACCATTTTTTATATTAAAAACAGATTCCTCTTCCTGTCTTTTTGGACCCTCTGGCCTTTCAAGAAAACACAGGAATTGTGGGGGACTTTGATCATCTGGTGAAATGTATGAGAAGGTTAGCAATTTATACTGCATTCTAAAATTATTCTGCACATTGATTAGCTATGAAACTGTCACTGTTGAGCTAATGCAAGAGGTAGACTGCAGTCACCCTTGTTGTTAGAGATGGTAGATGAAGTAGCTAGGGCTGTGGTAGTTATGATCAATTTTGACACGTCTCTTTTGGACCCTTTAGTCTCTGTGGCTGCACATCACGGTTTACTTTACAATCTTCAGTTTGTCACTTCTGCAAACTAGGATCACAGCCTTCAAGTTCCTCCGGTGGTACCTTCTGCTTGTGCCTCAGAGATGGGCTTCCAGAGTGTGTGGGGCGGGGGGGGGGAAGAGATCTTAGGCTGCTCTTCCCTCCGTCCCCCCAAAATTCACCACCAGACATGGAAAATTTTAGTCTGTGAGATGGATATTTTGCATATGTAGCAATATGTGTAAAATGGGATTTTTATAGCGGTACCTACTTGGGAACATTCATGCCTTGCTTGGAATCAGAATGAGCTCTGTAATAATATATAGCACTTAGATGGTGCTTTACAAACATTAAGGCCTTGTTCCACAAAGGGACTTAAGCATCGCAATGCTGAGCATTGTGGAACCTAGCTTTTAGGTTCCTAGAAAATGACAGGAACAACCCTACAATCCATAGTCTGAGTTAGGTGCCTATGCTCCAGTACAATGAATGGGAAGAGATAGACATATCACAATGTGATCTACAGATGCCAGCATGCTAGGCAGGGTGCTACTTAAACTAGCCAATGGGAGAGTCAATAGGAGAGACTGAGGGAGACCTACATCGGAATATCCCATAGCTCAGTGGTTAGAGCATGAACCTGAGAGGGAGGATTTGAACAGGGGTCTCCCTTCTCCTCCTCTAGCAGAGGGGGGAATTGAACCTGGGTCTCCCATATCCCATATGAAGCTTCTAACCACTGAGCTAAAAGTTACAAGATGGGCTTCTGCTAATGCCACCACCAGATTTTGAATGGGACCCAATCCAGTGGGCAGCCTTTGAGTATGCCTACCAGATCAGGTCCCACCTGCAACCCAGATGGCTGAACTCCTGTCTTCCCCTGGTTTGTGAATTGTTCTGGGGCTTAGGCCGGAGATAGGTGACCAGACACCTGTCTTTTTTGCCCTCCTCCACAGCATGGGTCACTTGCAGGTTTAAACTAGTGTAAATGGTGAATTCTGTGTAACTTGAAGTCTTTAAATCATAATTTGGCTTCAGTAACTCAGTCAGAGGTTATGGGTCTATTGCAGGAGTGGTGGGTGAGGTTCTGTAGCCTCAATATGGCGGTCAGAGTAGATGATCATGATGGTTCCTTCTGGCACTAGAATCTATGAATCTGAGGCAGCAGTGCACATGTCCAAAGGCAAAAACTTAAGCCTGATCTATACTTAAAATGTAGGTCAACATGGCATAACCCTAAGCGCCACAGCTAACCTAGCCCCCAGTGTAGATGCAGCTAGGTCGAGGGAAGAGGGCTTCTTGGGGCAACAGAAAAACCCTTCCATTGTTATAGTTACTTCTCATACATGCATGTGCCCATTGAGGTAGGTAAATACTGTTATCCCTGATTAACAAATGAGAATCTGAGACTGCAAGATGTGAAATCATTTAGGCAGACACAGCAAAGTCGAGATCAGAATTAGGAGTCCCCAGGTCTCCTCTTGATGCAAGGACTTTGCCTTACCTTCAGGGGTGAAAGTAATAAATTCTTACCGGTACGGGGGCTGGATCTGGCCCCCTGAAGAGGCGGGGCCTTGGGCAGAAGGGGCATGGCTGGAGGGGTCAGCCTCCCCCAGGCAGCCCATCCGTGCTGCCTGGCTCCTGCTGCCCGGGGCTCCAGCAGCAATTTAAAAGGGCCCGGGGCTCCGGCAGCGGCCGGGAGCCAGGGCCCTTTTAAATCGCCGGCCCCCAGGGCAGCTGCCCTTTTGCCTCCCCTGTCAGTGGCCCTGCTGGTAGGGTCCCTACCGGCAGGGCTGCCGATGGGGTGAGGGAAGGGGCAGCAACATTAAAGCGCTGCCACGGCAAAGGACCCTCCTTAAAGCGCTGCCGCAGCAGTGTTTTAACATTGCGGCCCTTTCCCAACCTCCCACTGGCGGCCCTGCCGGTATGGACCCTACTGGCAGGGCCGCCAAGAGGGAGGCAAAAGGGGCAGGGACATTAAAGCTTTAACATGGGCTGCGTACGGGCCGGTACCGGCTTCTTACCAGCCCATACCAGCTCACTTTCACCCCTGCTTACCTTCCAGTTGTAGAGGTGTAAGTATACTGCTGGGGCTCATGAAAGAGCATGCTGTTGATGCTGCATTGAGTCTCTTCCCTTGCTGTGTCCCTTTGGCTCATAAGCTCTGTTTATATTGTCCTCAGCATTTCAGTACGTGTCAGTCACTGATGAAGATGTTCATTAACTGGGGATTGTTGGCAGCACTTAATATGCAATTTCTGATTGGTATTTCAGTAATACTGAGTGTGCCTCAGGCCCTCTACTTTTCCTGTGGCAAAACTGCTAAAATCCAGAAACACTAGTGCAACGAAACTTTGGGAGTTAAGAAATGTCTTGCTGCCTGAGATACTATTCCATTGGAGCCCACTGAGCTATGCTTTTTTTATTCGCTTTTCAATGATTGTGAAAATCCGCAGTACTCTGATACACCGCAGCCACTGTTGCCTGTATGCGCCCCATTCTTAGCCCCAACTGTTTTACAGCTGCCCTCACACAGCAGCTGTTTATAACCAACAGTGAATTTTCAGTGTGTCTAATAATTTGTGTATTTTTCCACCCCAGTTAACCATCTGCTGTTTTTCACACCCATATCTCTATCAGGAGGGCTGTAACTCATCTCTGCTTAATAGGCAGATTTAAGGTAATTCATTCACACAGTGTTGTGAAAACCGAACTTTTTTCTGCTTCAGCAACTTAAAAATTTTTCCTATCCTCTTGGCTCACAGATGGCTTGGAAAGACAAGGTGGGTGAGGTAATATGTTTTATTGGCCCAACTTCTGCTTGGAGTCATACAGTCCTGAGTACTGTTCTGAAGGCTGTATCTGCATGTTTCTCTACAATTCTAGTTCAGTAATCTAAAAAATGACCTGGCTCCACCAAACTCAAATATGCCCCCAGAGCATTTGCTAACCAGAAAGGAGATCTTGGTAATATGCACCTCTTTGTGAATTTGTCCCTTGAAATACTTCATTTTTTAAAAAAAATTACTTGAGTCCTACAACCTTGTGTACTCCAGGTCAAGCAGGATCTAAATTGCACAGCACGAACACTGCACTCTACCATGGCAGGTTTAAATATTGTGGCATTTTCAGATACTTCTTTTAAAATGGAGATTTATTTTATTGAATTAAACATGCTGATGAATAATCCAATCAGTAAAGTAGTCAGAGTGTTGTTTGATATTAAATTTACTTTTACACTTCCCTCACGTTTTAAATTTTCAATGCAAACACACTTTTGTACTAAAAAAATACCTTAATTGTAGATGCTGTCTGGGACTGGAGTGGGAGCTAGGGTAAACTGGGCAGGGGGCAGATAATTTTTGACACTTAGGAAGGTGGGGATTATAGGATAAGCATATTAGTTGAACGTTTCTGCTTCAAATTATCAGCAATGAAGTAGTTTTGGAGTCAATGCCCTATTGAAGTCAATGAGACAATTCATACTTCATTAACTGCTTGCTTCATGCCTTCTGCAGATGCATGGCATGGCTACATGGGGAAATTTACTGGCATAATTATACCCCTATAATTATACTGGTATAGTTCCCTATATAACTCTAGCAGTATAATTTCCCTATGTAGACAAGCTCTTAGCATTGTGGCAATTACACCTGAGGCATATCTGTAAGGCTTTTATTACAAACAAGTGCTGCAAACTGAATTATTTTAAATGAAACCTCAGATTTTGGAGCACAATTCTGTAGCAAGGAGTGGATTCTGCAGTCACAAAATCGCAGGGTACATGGTGATCTGCTCATAAATGTTTATCATCCATTGTCTACATATTTATTTACCCGTTTAGATTTCCCATCCTAACTGGGTAGATACGATTTCCTTGATTATTATATCTTAAGAACTCAGTGCTCTGTTCTCAGAAGGAAACTCCTCTTATATAAGAACATAAGAATGGTCATAATGGGTCAGACCAATGGTCCATCTAGCTCAATATCCTGACAATGGCCAGTATCAGATGCTTCAGGCGGAATGAACAGAACAGGGCAATTGAGTGAGCCACACCCTGTTATCTAGTCCCAGCTTCTGGCAGTCTAGATTAGGGACACTAAGCATGGGGTTGAGTCCCTGACCATCTTGGCTAATAGCCATTGATGGACCTATCCGCCATGAACTTACCTAGTTCTTTTTTAACCCAAGTATACTTTTGGCCTTCTCAACATCACCTGTCAATGAGTTCCACAGGTTGACTGTGTTATGTGAATCCTTATGTTTGTTTTAAAGCTTCTACCTATTAATTTCATTGGGTGACCCCTGGTTCTTGTATTATGTGAAGGGGTAGACAGCATTTCCCCTATTCACTTTTCCACACCATTTGTGATTTTATAGACCTCTCTCATATCCCTCCATAGTTGTCTGTTTTCTAAGCTGGAGTCCCAGTCTTTTTAATCTCTCCTCATATGGAAGCTGTTTTCTACCACTAATCATTTTTTGTTACTCTTCTCTGTACCTTTTCCAGTTCTAATATATCTTTTTTAAGATGGGGAAACTAGAACTGCACACAGTATTCAAGATGTGGGCATACCATGGATTTATGTAGTGGCATTATGAGATTTTCTTGTATCCTATCCCTTTCTTAATGGTTCCTAACATTCTGTTAACTTTTTTGATTGCCGCTGCACTCTGAGCAGATGTTTTCAGAGAACTAGCCACAGTGAACTATCCAAGATCTCCTCTTTGAGTGGTAATAGCTAATTTAGAATCCATTATTTTGTAAGCATGTTTTTCAATGTACGTTACTTTGCACTTACCAAGATTTAATTTAATCTGCCATTTTGTTGCCCAGTCACCCAGTTTTGTGAGAGCCCTTTGCAACTCTTCAGATATGTCTTCACTACCCTCCAGATTGGCGGGTAGCGATCGATTTATCATGTCTAGTTTAGACACGATAAATCAACCCCCGAGCGCTCTCCCGTTGACGCCTGTACTCCAGCGCCGCGAGACGTGCAAGCAGAGTCGACGGGGGAGCGGCAGCAGTCGACTCACCGCGGTGAAGACACCACGGTAAGTCGATCTAAGTACGTCAACTTCAGCTATGTTATTCACGTAGTGAAGTTGTGTAACTTAGATCGGCCTGACCCGGCCCTCTCCCCTCCCCCTCTTCCCCCCCCCCCCCAGTGTAGACCAGGGCTTAGTTAAGTACAAAGCTGACTGCAATCTTGAGTAATTTTGTATTATCTGCAAACTTTGCCACCTCACTGTTCACCTTTTCTAGATCATTTGTTTATGTTGAATAGCACTGGTCCCAGTACAGATCCTTGGGGACCCCACTATTAATTACTCTCCATTGTGGAAACTGACCTTTATTCCCACCCTTTTTTTTCCCTATCTTTTAACCACTTACTGATCCATGAGAAGAAGCTTCCCTCTTATCCCATGACTGTTTACTTTGCTTAGGAGCCTTTGGCTATCACTGTTATTTCACTGGAAAGCCATATCTAGGTAAGAGGGCCATTCTAGTAGATCCGTACAGCACACTGTATGACACTTCTCATGCCTGGATCAGAAGATTGTTTTTAATTTCCACTCCCAGATGTGGCCTGTATTCCAGTCATGACACCTTGATTAGGAAGGTTGTTAGGGGAGTAGGGCTCTTCTCTACCTGTGTCTTGATCAAGTTCCCCTGTCGCTGTTCAGAAAGATTAGGTGTCCTGGACTATATGGTGTTTCTTATTCAAAGCAATTTGAAGGCCTTTTGCTGCATGGCAATTGCTGAATATAGAACCGCTATTTCACTTCTCTCTGCAGTCCCTCTATTGCCAGGATCTAACTGAATACTTCCAGATGCAGCAGATACCAGAAGGTGCTGGACAGAAATAAAATGTTCTTCTATACAGTAGAATTTTGGCATTTTAATACAGATTTGTCATTTAAACTAAATTCTCAGACTTTTCATAGAATCATAGAATATTAGGCCCCCTCAAGGATTGAACTCACAACCCTGGGTTTAGCAGGCCAATGCTCAAACCACTGAGCTATCTCCCCCCCATATGTTCTCCATATTCGTCTCCATTAAATATCTAGTATAACGCACCTGACCTTTCTGGCATCTGCTCCCCTTTATCATCAGCCTAAGACTTTGGTGGTAGCCTGTCTCCCTTGCCTTATCTTCATGAATTAGGGCTTAGCTCTGGTGTGTGACTGAGCACTAAAGTGTCTGCAATGTTGCAAATGTCACACAAGGGTTTAGCACCCAACTGCTGAGGCCAGGCACTCTACATGAAATTAATTTGGATGGCTCTGCTGTGACACAAGCTGAGGTCAACTGGTCCACTTTGCTGATCTAGAAAATGAGAGAATGGCGAGTTATTACCTTTCCCTGTTCTCCCCGGCATTCGGTCATGAGAGAGAGAGCCCTTGATTTGGAGTTCACTTACATTATTTTAACTCCATTAAGTACCATGCACCTACTCCTGATTCCCAGGGGTGTCAGTGATATCAGAAACAGGCCCTGTGACTTATTAACAGGAAAGTATTATAGCACTAACCCTTAAGAAACTGGCTTGTTCTTAGGAAAAAGAACATGAGGGAACTATTTTCCCTAGGTGAGAGAGGAAGGTGGGGAGATGCTGGAGGAAGAAGGGTTTCCAGCAGTGATGAAGTGAGATGGGATGCTTGCCCAGTGTGAATCCTGCTGCTATTAGCCACCCTCACTAGTCTCTGGCCTACACTTCCAGAGTGATGGACACTCAGCCTTTCTTTTGGGTCGGCCATGAAAGCTTCTCTGGGGAATTGATAATGTGGAGGGAATCAGTGCAGCTCTGATGTGATAAAGCATGCAAGAGGCTTGGAGGGCAGCAGCATCCATGTCAGATGAGACCTTTGGAAAGGGAGTGATTGTGGGGTGTGTGGAGCTGTACTGTTGAGTCAGGGCGGAAGTGGCAGGAGGATTAAGAGTTGGGGGGGAGGGGCAAGAAGGTAAGGGCACATTAAACATAAGTGGACTATCAAGAAAAGATGTCTAATGCTGATAAGTATCAGGATGTGGAATTGTCTCCAAGTGGGGAGCTCTGTCACCTGGGAAACTTAAAAAGGGTCTCTGTGGGGAACAATCTTGCATCAGTCTTCAGGTGATAGGGCTCCTTCCTTCTGTTAGAGGTGGGAAGGGTTAATCCAGTGCACTACAACTCATAGAAAACACTGTGAACCCAGGCCCTCCGCTACCCAAAGTCCAGTTACTGTGAGCACCAGGTGGATTCCTGATAAACTCAGCTACTCAAAATGTAAAATTTGTATGAAAATCCTTAAATGATAAACCATCCACAACATGTGAAACTGCTGAAAATGCCAAGATTCCTAATCCAGTGAAGACATGGCTACAGCGGGGTGCCTCAGCTGGAAGAACACAGTGTACAAAAAGGAGAGGAAGGGGATTGTATCAGATGATATGCAGTTGACTGCCATATGAACATATGTTTTTAATGTGCTAATCAGATCCCATTTGAAGCCTTTCTCAGCAGGGCGTCCTTTGAAAACCAGATTCCTCATTCCAAGGGGACAGGACTGGTTGCAATTAGGCTGCAGTTAGGACAGGAAGGTTATTTGTTTTGCTGCTGTCAAACTTCAGACACTTCACCAAAACACTGGGGAAAAAAAAGAGTAAGAGTCTCCTTTCCAAGGAGAGGTCAATGGTGGCTTCCAGGTGTAGGTTATCTGCTGCAAGATCTCACCATCTGCTTTAGCATGGGGTGCTCACTCTCTCTGCCATGAGATGTGTGTGGTCTCTCCTGGTGTGGAGCTTGCACTCCCCTGCACGCTATTTGGGGTGCTGTTTACTCACTCATCTTATCTGGAGAAAGCTCAAATGCCCACCCCATCATTGACAATGAAGACCACCAAGAACAGCAAATACAGGCTCCTGGTGGCAGATCCATCCCAGTAATTGAGAAGGCTGATGCAGCTGGAACTGTTTTAAGAACAAGTGGCTGTGTGCTCTGCCAGCCATCAAGAGGGTAAGTATTAACCTGATCTTACAGTTGATCTGTCTACATTCTGAGATTTGAGACATGTGCAAGAGAGCCACAATGGACTAGTGGCTGTAACGCAACTCTATCACTTCAGGCTGGATCTGTGCCCTAGAAATGAACTAGGATAAGTACTAAAAGTGCAGTATGTCCACTTTAGCCAGGCTGGTCCTGATGCAGTTTTGCTGTGCATCCACACTGGCACCGTATTACACAACTGCAGTTACACTGCCCGCTGGGTACTTCTGCAGTTTCCAGCCCAACAACCTGAAGCAGTGCATTATGGAGAGATTTTGAAAGGCATTTGACAGCCAAAGGGAAGTTTGGGAGAAGAGCTCAAACTCTCATAAGCCTATGACAAGTTTGTGTGATTCCTGGGCACTGGCACTATTTCCTAAGCCTTTCCTCAAAGCAGAGGTCAGGCTGACCACTTCACTCTTGCTGTTTGCTCAGCAAGCATGGAAAAGTAGTTTCAAGGTAGCTTTGGTGAGGTGATGAAAACTGTTCCAACAGTAACACAGCAGAATCAAGTGAAACCAGCAACCAGTGGGTTTACTGTTGCAATTGCTATGGTAGATGTGGGGCTGTTCTGCCTAGGGAGTGGAGAGAAGGAGGGGACAGGAGGAGACAATCCTTCAGGATGGTTGCTAGATGAAGCATTGCTTTTGAGTCTAGGTTTCGACCACAAACTGGTCAGAGCAAGTCCAAGCTGCCTCAGTGATCTCTGAGAACCAGCTCCAAGTGAGCTTCTAAGTGGGGGCAGGGAAATATGCATTGCCCCAGAATGGGATGGCCAGACTGCAGCACTGACTCAGTTCAAGCATTGTAGACATAACTCCTGAATTCAGCTACAGTGAATTGGTATTGCTGCTAGATTTCATTTTAGGCATTTGATGACTGGTTGGCAGCAGGGCACATTCTTACATGTAGACCTGGTGTGTTAAGACGTGGGGAACCAAAACATAGTAAGATGCCTAGGTTCTTTAGGGTAGGTATGGTCCCTGAGATCTGGCTTCTGTACTCTGTACTGCCATAAGCGTCCTCTGTGACCTCTGGCATGCAGGGCCGGCTCCAGGGGTTTTGCCGCCCCAAGCAGCCAAAAAAAAAAAAAAAGCCGTGATCGCGATCTGCGGCAATTCAGCTGAAGGTCCTTAGCTCTGAGCAGGAGTGAGGGACCCTCTGCCGAATTGCCACCGAATACCTGGACCTGCCGCCCCTCTCTGGAGTGGCCACCCCAATCACCTGCTTGCTAAGCTGGTGCCTGGAGCCGGCCCTGCTGGCATGAGATTTCCGCTTTGATTCTCAGTTATCCTATCTATGCAGTTAGTTAATGACATGTCTCCTTCATCTGTGGGATGAGGAATAGGGTTGCTCACTGAATGATGTTGAAATGCAGAATTCTATCAAGACTCTTCATTGGAACAGGTGATCCAAACCTAAAACCTGTCTATGCTTCACTTAGGCAAGGGACTGTTGGGGGCAGGAATACATGAAGGAGGAATTATTCCAGATCTTGATGTGCCTCTTCACCTTTGAAAGGGAGCTGTGCTGCTTTGGAGGTCAGCAATGACAATTTCTCCCTTTAGTGAGCTCAAGAATGAGTGTGCATGCACAGTGTCTGCTGTACTGTCTGCTGCTTCTAGTACAAGCTGGTAAAGCAGGGACAAAGTCTCTATTACAAAAGCACAACTCTACAGTCCGTGTGTGTTTTCTCCATTTTTAATTGGCAGAGCATTACCTCAAGCTTTCAAACAAAAGGCAACTTTTATAAACACTTTACTTGGCCTGATCTTAAGTGCCTCTTCCCTGCGTCACCATCAAAATCTGCTTCTGTTTCCCATTTTGTGGTGTAATGCAAGTTCTTTTGGCAGAGGAATGCAAGAATCTACAGAACACAGTTCTAACCAGTAATGTATGGACTTGGGGCTCTAGCAGGGGCAATGTCTCAAAGATAAAACTAATTAAGAGCAAAAGTGATTGGGAGGAGAAATTAAACACAGAAGAGGGAAGAAAAAGTGGATGGCATTTAAAATTTTTTTTACTTGGTGTCCAAATGCCTGCACTTATTAGACACAAAAAGGCTACTCAGTTTAAAAAAAAATCTTGCTTAAGAAAGGCCATGAAAGCAACACACAAAAAATGCAACAAATACAAGCAATGGGAGGTAAATCAGAAGCAAAGAGAATCAATGAATAGCTCTGGCCAATAGAGTTAAAGTCAACAAGATGAACATTTTTGAATAAATGGGGAGGAAAAGGAGGCCTAGCAATGATATCGAACTGTTACTAGATGCAGATAGCAAAATTGTCAATATGATGCAAGCAAAGCAAAAGTGTTCGATAAACATTCCTGTTCCATATTTGGAACCAAGCTGGATGGGGCATCTATATCATAATTCAGACACGTTCTTTTTCCAGAAGTAACTAAGGAAGATGTTATACAGCATCTACTAAAGATGAAACTTTTTAAATGAGCAGGTCTGCATAATCTGACTTTTTAAGAAATTGCCTAAACTATTGATTTTATTTTTAATAAATGTTGGAATACTGGTAAAGCTCCAGGGGATCAGGAAAAAAAGCAAATGTATCAGTATTTTAAAAAGAACAAACAGAATTGCTCAGGTAGCTAGACTGGTTAGACAGATATCCGTCCTGGGAAAAGTCGTTGGACAGCTGATACACAGGACTTCACATAGAGTTAAAGGATGGGAATATAATTAATCCCAGTTAATAGGGTTTAATGGAAAATAGAATATGAAATTAAATGAGACCTAACAGATTAGCAGTCTGAGAAAATTTGCTGTGTTGCAAAATATAAGTTGTTTGATTTAGTACCATTCTCATATAATGGTAACAGCAATACCAGTAGCATTGTCATTAAAACACCAGCACAATATGAAATAGATATAGTACATGTTGACTTGATTAAAACTATGTAACTGATAGATCTCAATTTATTCTTGTAAAAGGTGAGTCTTTAACAGGGAGGGTATTTCTAGTGAGATCCTCTAGGGAGTCGTTCTTAGCCCAGCTCCAGGCGAGCTGGAATGAGGGGGGCCAGCTGGCTCTGGCCCCACTGCTTTTAAAAGTGGGAGAGCATAGCCCTTTTTACCGGTTTTAAGGACGAGCAACAGGGAGGAAGGGCGGAGAGGAGCAAGTGGGGAGTGGGGCCTAGGGGGAAGGGGTGGCACAGGGGGTGCGGTCACATTTCAGGTGCCAGTGGCCCCCTCACTTTTAGGGAGTTTCTGTAGCCCCTTTCCAGTTCTGTTCAATAATTTTATCAATGATCTAAGAAGAAAATATAAAATCAATGCTAATAAAGTTTGCAGATGGCACAGACTGCTGGGTGGTAAATAATGACAAGGACAGGTCTCTGGTACAGAGTAATCTGGGTCACTTGGTAAACTGGGGAATAATCAAACATGCATTTTAATACAGTCAAATGCAAGGTCATAAAACTAAAAATATATACGTGTGGGCAAGAAATGACTCTGATAAGGACTTGAGGTCGTTGTTGATACCCAACTGAACATTTCCTCTCATTAGGGTGATGTGCCAAAAAGAACTAATGTGACCCTTGGATCTATTAACAGAGGAACATGGAGCAGGAGAAAGAAGGCCCTGTTGCCTCTATAGGTGGTATTGGTGAGACTATACTGGAATACTGTATCCAGTCCAGGCATGCGTGCTTTTAAAAAGACATTGGAAATACTGGAGAGAACTCAGAAAAGAGCTACAAGAATTATTTGAGATCTGGAAAACCTGCCTTCTAGGGAAAGACCAAAGAAGTTCAATCTAGTTTATCTAGTTAACAAAAAAGACCTATTGTAAATTAACTTGGATTTAACTACTGCTGTTGCTCTGTAACTTCCTATTTTTATATTGATCAGAATTTGGTTAAGGCAGAAACCCCAACTCAACCTCCACCTCTCTCTGCTGTCTTGAGATATTCTTGGGTAAATAAGAGAGCCATTACACTGGTATACTTTCCTACTGAAGTGCATCTCCCCTGCAGTGTGTCCTGATGCAAAACTAGATGTGCATTGGCTGCATTCTGAGAATAATGGGGTTGTTGCTGTGTCTTTGGAACAGATAAGAATTGCAGCTCCGGCACCAGCAGTTTAATTTTATTATAAGCACAAAAAGTTGTGAAAAAACAATTCCAGCGGGTTCTGCAATAAGGCAGTAAACTTCAGTTCTCGAGAACTGAAAACTGGGCCAAAGCAGAGATCCAAATGCTTCCAAGCTGCTACCTTCGTGCATCCAACAAAGTGGGTATTCACCCACAAAAGCTCGTGCTCCAATACGTCTGCTAGTCTATAAGGTGCCACAGAACTCTTCGCTGCTTTTACAGATCCATACTAACACGACTACCCCTCTGATACTTAAATAATCTTGTAACACTTCTCGAGTGCAAATCCTGTACTCCATCATGTGAGTTCCACCATAGGACAGAAGAATTAGCTGTCTCGTCCTATTGGGTATCCATAGTTGCCCTTAGTTGGTTGCCGTCTGATTAGGACAAGAGGCTGAAGGAATGTATTAGGGTTAACTATCCAGGCCCTTGTGTCTTTTGTTGTTCACACAACAAACATAATAAAGAAATACCTGGGCACAGTAGGATTCAAATAACTGTGTTTAATGTATATACACAACATGAACATAAGAATGGCCATATTGGGTCAGACCAAAGGTCCATCTAGCCCAGGCTCCTGTCTTTCGACAGTGGCCAATGCCAGGTGCCCCAGAGGGAATGAACAGAACAGGTTATCATCAAGTGATCCATCCCGTCGCCCATTCCCAGCTTCTAGCAAACGGAGGCTAGGGACACCATCCCTGCCCATCCTGGCTAATAGCCAACATGCAAGGCATTGCTGCTATACACTGCTGCTCTGGCTGGATTTTGGTGGCTTCTAAAACACAGAACACGGTGAGTGCCAGTAGAGGGCTTACAAACTATTTAAAAGAACACTACCCTATTCCTATGTGCTACAGTTGTTATTGGCAGCCACTTGTATATTCTCCCTGTAGCTGCTGCAGCTTCTGATTATAAGAGGGTTCTGTAACTTTCTACTGTGGTTTCAAAAAGCTGCCTTCTCTCCTCTGACACCCTGCCGGGGCAGGATTGGTGGTTAGATGGGCCCAACAGTACCTGGGGTCTTTGTTCACTAACCTTGGAAGCTATGACTCTTGAAATGTGGACTATTACTGTTAATCTCTATCTGCTTTCATTGACTTGGGGAAAATAAGGAGACTTCAGGGGCGCAGTCTTTGGCAGCAGAAGGGGTGGATTTTAGTCTTTGCCATGTTGCTTAACTTATAGATGTGCAAATAGCACCATGTTCCACCATCTTTCATCTTCCACATCTAATCAATGTCCGATTTTAATATAATTCAAGACACTTTAACTAAGAACCACTTTTATTCTGAACAGCTCCCATAACGGATGCACTTTGAATTTAATTAAAAACTCTGTCCCTTTAACACCACAGCAGCTTGTACAGGCCTACACTAAAATACCTTAATAATAGGAGTACCATGGTTTCTGACATGATTCCTGTACCTCTGGAGTCTGTGATTACTGAGCCATGCAATGAGACAGGTGACTACATCAACAAGTAATGATCAGCTCTTACCAGCAATCCATTGTGTCAGACCCTTATTACATGGTGTCAGAAGTAAGCAAAACCTTTGCAAAAAATGGACCAAGTGAAGCCTCTTGATTCCCTGAGCCTGGGAGGGAAGCTGGCAGAGAACTGCAGGAGGCAGGTCTTGCACTTGCAAATTTTCCTGGAACTCAATGACATTGCAGAGACTAGAGAGCTGCCACAGGTGCCAGGCCAAAGGCCTTGAAGATGTATTCCAGTCAGAGCATTAAGGGGACTGCAAACTGCTAGACATGGTCATTCTGAAATGTCAAGATTAGTGTGATCTACATTTGGATGTCACTTTGGGAAAAGCACATTTTCTTTACAAGAAACCAGTGGCTAGGTGAGACAATTGATTATACATAATAAAGCTGTTCCACTTTTTATGAAATACCTACATACTTAAATATGCATTGGGCCAGTGAGAGAGAGATTGACCCTATATCCCTGTGGTTAGGGGACTCAGCTGGGATATGGAAGAGATGGGTTTCAGTCCCCCTGCTCCAGTGCATATTTAATTATAGCTTCAACAGGAGAGACTGAGCCAGACCTATCCCTTAGCCCAGTGGTCAGAGCACTCTCCTGGAAATGGGGAGCTCTAGGTTCAAATGCCTTCTCCACATCAGGCAGAGGGGGAAATTGAGCCTGGGTCTCCTATATCCTCTAATCACTGGGCATTGTTTTGTGTAGCGCCTGATCTGGTAGACAGCTTCTGAGCATGACTACCAGAGCAGGCCCTGCAGGCAAGATAGTGAAGGAAAGGCTGAGTCTGAGGATCCTGCTGGGGCTTAGGCATGAGATAGGCGCACGTGTACCTAGACTGAGTCAGCTTTGCACATGCTCACTGGCAGACATGCTAAGTGTCTAGGGAATGTAGGGGGCCTACAGAGTTAGCTGAACCACTGAAGCAAGGTTTTGAGGATCCACATTTTGGATTGAGTCACATAGGCAGTTAGGTGCCTAAATCCCTTTCTGGATCTAGCTCCAAGTTTCTTAAAAAGGTTAGCTTCTGACTCTGAAAATAAATGAACAAAAATGAATTTCAAAATAAATAGTTGGACTGAGTGCAATGTAATTACAACTGTAAACAAAATTACTGGTGACCACCAAGATTTGAGATTGAATACCAGACATGTTATGGGGACAAAATGAGTCTTTGTAACCAAGCCACACTGCCATTACCTGTATGAGGGACGGGTACCACTCAGAATTTGAAAGAGTGGAAAAGAAAGAGTGGAACAGGAAGAGTGGAACTGTGTGTGCTTGCAGATGATCAAATGGGTGTGTAACTTGTATACAGAACAGGATGGAAAATACATTACTAAAGAATTTGATGATGTGTTTAATGGACAGGGTTGCATGAAGGCTATAATAATCATGTTTTATAAACCCTAATGGGCTGCCAAAAATGCATGCACAAGCCATTAGCACTGAACAATAAAGTGAAAACTGAAATTGACCAGATGATAAAATTAAATGTTATTGAACAAAGAGCCCAGCAGATTGAGTGAACACTGGCCACTGTAATGAAACCAAGCAAGTTATGGAATGTTATGGATCCAAAAGATTTGAATAAGACCATCAAACAAAAGTGTTATTTTACCCTATGAGAACAGCTAAGAAGGTAAGGTCTAGACTTCAAAATGCAAGACTATTTTCAGTTTTTGACGTAAGCCAAGTGTTTTGGCAGGTCCAACTCAATAAAAAAGTGCAAAATACTGGATTGTTTACTCCCCTTTTGGTAGCTATGTTTAGGTGACTACTCCTGGGGGGAATTCTGCGCCAAAAAAAATTTCTGCAAAATTGTGCATACTTTATTTGTTAAAATAATGCAATATAATCACACCAGTTTCAATTGTTTGGGTAATTTATTTAAACTACAATACAGAAAAAAGTCACAATAACTATTCAGCATTTCCTAAACACATGAAAGTTAAGTTACAAACACTTGGTAACTAAGACCCTGAATTCCAGTTATAATCCTGGATTTTCATTTAAATTACATTACAGAACAGCAAGCAGCAAAAAAAAAAAAAAAAAGTAGAATGTCATTTTAGTTACATAAGACATGGACGCAGTGACAAAGGAGTTTGATGAGACCCAAGAAAGATGGAGATAATTGTACAAATGGAATGACCCCCAAAGAAGTTCAGAGATCTAGTAAAAAGAACAGGAGTACTTGTGGCACCTTAGAGACTAACACATTTAAAGCTTTCATGGGCTACAGCCCACTTCATCAGATACATGCAGTGGAAAATACAGTAGGAAGATATATATACACACAGAGATCATGAAACAATGGGTGTTACCATACACACTATGAGGAGAGTGATCAGTTAAGGTGAGCTATTATCAGCAGGAGAGAAAAGAACGGTTTGTAGTGGTAATGAAAATGGCCCATCTCCAGCAATTGACAAGAAGATGTGAGGAACTGTAAGGGGGGAAAAGGTAAATAACATTTCTGTATTCACTTTTTCCCCACCACTCATGATTTTATAGACCTCTATCATATCCCCCCAATCATCTCTTTTCCAAACTGAACAGCCCTAATCTTCTTAGTCTCTCCTTGTATGGAAACTGTTCCATACCCTTGATGGTTTTTGTTGCCCTTCTCTGAACCTTTTCCGGTTCCACTATATCCTTTTTGAGATGGGACACCCAGAACTGGACACTCTATTCAAGGTGTGGGTGTACCATGGCTTTATATAGGTCCATTATGATATTTTCTGTCTTGTTTTCTATCCCGTTCCTAATAGTTCCTAACATTCTGTTAGCCTTTTTGACCACAGCAGCACACTAAGCTGAAATTTCCATAGAACTATGAATGATGACGCCAAGATCTCTTTCTTGAGTGGTAACAGCTAATTTAGAAACCATCATTATGTATGTGTAGTTGGGATTATTTTTTCCAATATACATTACTTTGCATTTATCAGTGTTGAATTTCATCTGCCATTTTGTTGCCCAGTCACCCAATTTTGGGAGATCGCTCTGTAACTCTTCACAGTCAGCTTTGGACTTAAGTATCTTGAGTAATTTTTGTATCATCTGCAAACTTTGCCACTTCACTGTTCATTCCCTGTGTACCATGCCTATTGGACCACAACAGATTTGAGAGGCTATGCTGCCCTGAGACTTCCATTTCCAGTTATGTGTACTCCATACATGCTAAACAGTACTGGATTGCTGACACTGGCAAATCTGGAGCAAATTGGGGATGGTCATTCAAGAATCCAGACCTCTATGTGATAGAGCCATCAGAATGAATATTACAGAGAGAAATGTTCTCTTCTTTTGGCAGAGTAATTAGCTCTCATAAGAAGCAGCCCCACCCAAGCTTCTGGACAATACATTCATAAGGCGACTCCAACATTTTGATCAGCCTCCAGCCATCCCATCCACTGATGGGAAATAGTAAACTAGGACATGCAAGTTATTTTCCTAGACTAAGTTGGGTAACCACATGTCCCTCCTGTCTCCCTTCCTGTTTTGTCCTGATTTTGTAAATCCAGCTGACTATTTACTTGAGAGACCCACTATACAGCTGTGCAGATGCAACTGAGAGCAAGCACATATACTCTGCACGGACTACCCTCAGGTCTAGGATACAATAATGTTCCCATTATGGCCTCCTGGAGGCTTCCCAGTGAGCAGCTCCCTCAAACCAGTCCTTCCTTAACCCTGGCTTCTCACAGATTGGTCAGAAAATCATCCAGAAAATACTATCTCTTTCTCTTTGTTTTCTTAATGAAAAAATCATCTTTCTCAGTCAGGAAGTTTGTTTGGGGTCCAAGGTGCTTTTTAAGCATTTCAGTCAAGTCTTCAGAAGCCATCTCACCTGGACCTTCAGGAAACCATGTCTTTGTAGGACTGCAAACAACTAATTTCTAACCGGGATAGGAAATTTTAGCTTTTTTCTTTTACATTGTCTTTGGTCTCATAGGCATACACATACTACTATGGCTTTTGTACAGAAAGTTCAAACACCTCTCCCACATCATTGAAGTAGAAACCATCTTCTTGTTTTTCCTCCATCCATGGCCTTTTTCACCTTTCTTTATATTTACTTGCTCTTCTTTTCCTTTAACCTCCTCCTGCCTGTTGCTTCACTGATCACTTCAATTTCAAAGGATCCCATCTTCATCGCCAGTGATTTTCTTGATGTCTCCAGATCCATAAACCAATCTTGCTGTTTAATTGACCCCCACATAGAACTGTGGCCTGGTGACCCTAAGTGCCATTGTGAAAAAAACAATTAACTGACGACTTTAACTGGACACAAATTGTAACCAGAAAATAGAATAAGAACCACATGAATTGAGCTAACAGTGAGAGTGTTTCTTTCTTATAAGCTACATCCAGCTCCATTTTGTTCTGAAGTTCAGGCTCTAACCAACTCCAGCTGCACTCAGCTGAAAAGTCGTTGTGAGCTTTGGTACTGTTCTTGATTTTAATTTCTTGATACTGCACCTTTAATGTTGACAGCATCTGCCTGCCTGCAGGAGCAGCTGCCATTTATGAGGCAGAGTTGATGAGGCATGTAGCAGACGGGATATGCACTGTGCTCTCTTGGCCACTGACAGTATCAATATTCTTTTTGTGTAATGGCACAAAATGGCAAATGAAATTTAATGTGGATAAATGTAAAGTAATGCACATTGGAAAAAATAACCCCAACTATACATACAACATGATGGGGGCTAATTTAGCTACAACGAGTCAGGAAAAAGATCTTGGCGTCATCGTGGATAGTTCTCTGAAGATGTCCACGCAGTGTGCAGAGGCGGTCAAAAAAGCAAACAGGATGTTAGGAATCATTAAAAAGGGGATAGAGAATAAGACTGAGAGTATATTATTGCCCTTATATAAATCCATGGTACGCCCACATCTCGAATACTGTGTACAGATGTGGTCTCCTCACCTCAAAAAAGATATTCTAGCACTAGAAAAGGTTCAGAAAAGGGCAACTAAAATGATTAGGGGTTTGGAGAGGGTCCCATACGAGGAAAGATTAAAGAGGCTAGGACTCTTCAGCTTGGAAAAGAGAAGACTAAAGGGGAATATGATAGAGGTATATAAAATCATGAGTGATGTGGAGAAAGTGGATAAGGAAAAGTTATTTACTTATTCCCATAATACAAGAACTAGGGGTCACCAAATGAAATTAATAGGCAGCAGGTTTAAAACAAATAAAAGGAAGTTCTTCACGCAGCGCACAGTCAACTTGTGGAACTCCTTACCTGAGGAGGTTGTGAAGGCTAGGACTATAACAATGTTTAAAAGGAGACTGGATAAATTCATGGTGGCTAAGTCCATAAATGGCTATTAGCCAGGATGGGTAAGAATGGTGTCCCTAGCCTCTGTTCGTCAGAGGATGGAGATGGATGGCAGGAGAGAGATCACTTGATCATTGCCTGTTAGGTTCACTCCCTCTGGGGCACCTGGCATTGGCCACTGTCGGTAGACAGATACTGGGCTAGATGGACCTTTTGTCTGACCCGGTACAGCCTTTCTTATGTTCTTATGTTCTTATGAAAAACATAGCAGGGGGAAGTTTTAAATCTTCTCTTGTCTTAGCCAAATCAGTTCACCTGCCCAATAGCACGTAACATTGTCATTTAAGGGACTGCTACATGTAGCAGTGCCATGTAGAGTACAGGCACTGCACACCCAGCTAGCACCAGTATAAACAGCAATGTAGAAAGTGAGGCACTGCTTAGGCAAGTAAAGTAGAGCAATGACATGCCTGAGCCCCCAGGGTATATATCCTGCATGGCTTTCTACATGCCCAGGCACGTAGAAAGCCACTGCTATTTTAGCAGTATAGTGCCCCACTGCCAGAGCCTTTCCCCGCTGCCGGAGCCTTTTACTGCCGCGTGTAGCTACAGTGACAAGTGTAGTGCCCGTGCTCTACATGCCGCCATCAGGGTAGACGTAGCCTTAGTGTATGTCTCCACTTCAAGCTGGAGGTGTCAATTACAGCCCAAGAAGACGTGGGCTATCTAATCAAGCTAGTGCACTAAAAAGTGAGTGTAACTGTGTTGACACAAGCAGCAGGAGGGTCCAAGATGCTACGTACATACTCGGGCATCTCGTTCTCTCCTGCCATTTACACTGCAGTGGCTACACTTCTATTTTTAGCATGCCAGCTCAAACTGTAGCCAGACCCTCAGTAGCCAAACGTACTCTGAGCCCTCAATATTTGCTTTGCTTCTTTTGTTTTCTGCTCTGGCTCCCTTTCAGTTCGTGCATGCAGTTAGGGCCAGGCATGACAACTTCTTGAGACTGTTTCTAAAAGGAAGCTGTGATGTGGTCTGAAGAATGGAAAGGTACACATCGACTGCACCAGCTGCTGCGTAACACCAGATGGTCTGCTTACCAAAACGTTCAAATAAACCCTATGTATTCTAAACAAAACAATCTCAGCTCCAAGACTGCCAGGAAGTCAAACAGCTGCTTGAGGCCAAACTTTTTAAGAGGTGGTTCTGATATAAATGACCTGAATGGCTTCCATAACCTTGCACAGTGAGTTATCAGTCTCTCTTTTGGGCTCTTTTCATTTGAGCTTTTGCTGGGGGATGAATTATGGGGAGCAGCAGGCAGGGGCGGCTCTAGGAATTTGGCCGCCCCAAGCAGGGCGGCACGCTGCAGGGGGCGCACTGCCGGTCGCCGGTCCTGTGGCTCCAGGGGACCTCTTGCAGACGTGCCTGCGGAGGGCGTGCTGGTCCTGCAGCTCCGGTGGAGCATCCGCAGTCATGCCTGCGGGAGGTCCGCTGGTCCCGCGGCTCCGGTGGACCTCCCGCAGGCATGACTGCGGAAGGTCCGCCGGAGCTGCCTGCCACCCTGCCGGCAAAATGCCGCCCCAAGCGCGCGCTTGGCGCGCTGGGGTCTGGAGCCGGCCCTGGCAGCAGGAACATTTTATTCCTGCAGCCAAGCTTTTGATGGATTGTTTCTCAAAGCTCACCCAAACTCAGTTCCTTCAGTAAGACCTCAGCTCTGCTTTGGAGTGATAGAGTATTGCTGAGTTCTGATACTGATAGCGTGTTGTCCTGAGAGGGTGCTGCTGATCTCTGCGTATTCAAAGGCTACACAGGCAGGAGCGTCTTCAAGAGATTTTCAATCTTCCCCAAGCTATAAAGCACCACACTTAAAAAGAAATGGCCTCCCAAAGGTAGAGAAATACCCACTGCTGTGGAGTAACAGCTGCTGAGGTAGAGCAGTAAAGTTGTGACAGTGACTATGTTTCTTTCTTATAAGCTACATCCAGTGACTTTTAAAGGCCCATGGGAAATTATAAAGGCAACAAAGAAGCAGAAGTAGATAATGGTGGCAAAAGGATAAATACAGCTTGCAAAAAGGGAGGGAAATGGATTGGGGAGGGGGGATTGTCTTTTTGTTCTTTATGTTGTACAAAGAAGGCCTAGAAGGGTTTTAAAATGTCCTGGTTTAAAAAAAAAATATTGCCCGATTGTGGCGAACTGGGAATGTTCTTAATGTTTTCTCTGAATACGGTGTTGGTGCCTCAGTGTCCCCTATGCAGTTCTTAAGTATCTAGGTGGTGGGGTAAGGGTGTATGGTTGCTGCAGAGCAAAGGGCTAGTGCACATAAATGCCTGACACTCTGTCTCCTAGCAACTGATGGCCTGGGCCCCTCCTCTGCAAAGGTGCCAACTGAAGGTGTTGGAGACAAAGAGGTCAGGTGACCTCCTGGCCCGGGAAAGGAACTGAGCAGAGGAGGAGGGGCTGGACGGGTTTTCAGTTTGGGGCTGGCTGGGGACGAGGAGTGAGGGCAGACTTGGGGGGTCTACCTCGCTGGGCCCCAGAATGGACCCGGCCGAGGGGTCCGGTTCTCTGTACCTACAAGCTCTGTTTTAGACTGTGTTCCTGTCATCGAATAAACCTCTGTTTTACTGGCTGGCTAAGAGTCACATCTGACTGCAAAGTGGGGGTGCAGGACCCTGTGGCTTCCCCAGGACCCCGCTGGGGCAGGCTCGCTGTGGGAAGCGCACGGAGGGGCAGAGGATGCTGAATGCTCCAAGGAGAGACCCAGGAGGTGAAGCCATGTGAGCTTCTTGCCCTGAAGATAGTCTGCTCCAAGGGAGAGGAGGCTCCCCAAGGTCCTGACTGGTTTTGTGGGGAGCAGTTCCAGAGCATCGCCTGGGGACTCCGTGACACCGATATTCCTAATATTCTAGCATCTTCCCTGTTATTGCCGGAGCATTCCTTGAAAGAGCAGAGAAGCCAAATGGAAGCTGTCTCATTTCCTGAGTGAAGGGAACTTACAGCTGAATTTGCCACAAAGAGCTTTTCTTCCAACTGTTTGTCAAACATTTGTGTTAAATAGATGTCCATAGAAATATAAGATTGAAAAAGACCTTGAGAAGTCATCAAGTTCAATTGCCTGTGCTGAGGCAGGGCCAAGTAAACCTAGATCATCCCTGACAGGTGTTTAACAACCTCTTTTGGAAGCCTATTTCAGAGCTGAACTCCCCTTATAATTAGAACATTTTCCCCTAATATTTAACCTAAATCTCCCTTGCTGTATATTAAGCCACTTACTTCTTGTTCCTACCTTCAGTGGACCTGGAGAACATTTGATCATCGTACTCTTTATAACAGCCCTTAACATACCTGAAGACTGTTATCAGGTCCCCTCCCCCCCAAGTCATCTTTTCTCACACCTCAATATGCCTGTGATGACCTGCTCGCCCCCATAAGCAGCTTCCCCATATATACCAATATACTTGGTGATTCTTTATCTCGTGCCTCTTTTGCCACTCTCCAGTATTCATTCCTTGTCTCTTTTAGACTTAGAGTTAAAAGGTTTTAGGTTCTTTTCTCCCTGGGAACTGGAAACCCAAAGATACTCTCTAGCATGTGGTAATTATTATGCAGCATCGCTTTGAGAAGCGGCAGTCAGGAGTCTAATAACTTAGGAGAACATATCAGGCTTAGCCTTAGAGTTAGTGAAAATAAAGTGTCTTAGGCCTTGTCTACACTACAAGACTATTTCGAATCTACTTAAGTCGAATTTGTGGATTCGACCTTATGAAGTCGAATTTGTGTATCCACAGTAAATACACTAATTAGAATTTCTGAGTCCACAGTAACGGGGCTGGCGTCGACTTTGGAAGCGGTGCACTGTGGGAAGCTATCCCACAGTTCCCGCAGTCCCCGCTGCCCATTGGAATGCTGGGTAGAGCCCCCAATGCCTGCTGGGGGGAAAAATGTGTCGAGGGTGGTTTTGGGTAACTGTCATCATTGAACCGTCAATCACGCCCTCCCTCCCTGAAAGCTCCGGCGGGAAATCTGTTCGCGCCCTTCTCTTGTCAGTTACAGCGCGTACGCCACAGCACTGCGAGCATGGAGCCCGCTGCGATCATCGCTGCACTTATGGCCATTGTCAACTCCTCCCACCTTATCGTCCACCTCTTCCACAGTCAGCTGCTGAGAAATCGGGCGAGGAGGCTCCGTCAGCGCGGTGAGGACAGGAAGTCACAGAGTGGCGCAGACCTCTCACAAAGCAGGGTACGCCGCGCCGTGGAGATCATGGTGGCAATGGGTCAAGTTCATGGTGTGGAACGGCGATTCTGGGCCCGGGAAACAAGCACGGACTGGTAGGACCGCATAGTGCTGCAGGTCTGGGATGAATCACAGTGGCTGCGAAACTTCAGGATACGTAAGGGCACTTTCCTTGAACTCTGTGACTTGCTGTCCCCTGCCCTGAAGCGCCAGGACACCCGGATGCGAGCAGCCCTGAGTGTGCAGAAGCGAGTGGCCATAGCCCTCTGGAAACTTGCAACTCCAGACAGCTACCGGTCAGTAACGAACCACTTTGGCGTGGGCAAATCTACCGTGGGGGTTGCTGTGATTGAAGTAGCCCACGCAATCGTTGAGCAACTTCTCTCAAAGGTAGTGACTCTCGGAAATGTCCAGGACATCATAGATGGCTTCGCCGCGATGGGATTCCCAAACTGCGGTGGGGCTATAGATGGGACTCACATCCCTATCCTGGCACCAGCCCACCAGGCCAGCGAGTACATTAACCGAAAGGGCTACTTTTCAATGGTGCTGCAAGCACTGGTAGACCATAGGGGACGTTTTACCAACATCTTCGTTGGGTGGGCGGGCAAGGTTCATGACGCGCGTGTGTTCAGGAACTCTGGTCTGTTTAGACGCCTCCAGGCAGGTACTTTCTTCCCGGACCACAAAGTAACGGTTGGGGATGTGCAGATGCCTACAGTGATCCTCGGGGACCCAGCCTACCCGCTAATGCCCTGGCTCATGAAGCCCTATACAGGCGCCTTGGACAGAGAGAAGGAACTCTTCAACTACCGGCTGAGCAAGTGCAGAATGGTGGTGGAGTGTGCTTTCGGACGTCTCAAGGGGAGATGGCGGAGCTTACTGACTCGCTCGGACAGCAGCGAAAAGAATATCCCCGTAGTTATTGCTGCTTGCTGTGTGCTCCACAATCTCTGTGAGAGCAAGGGCGAGACCTTTTTGTCCGGATGGGAGGTTGAGGCAAATCGCCTGGCTGCAGTTTACGCTCAGCCAGACACCCGTGCCGAGAGAATATCCCAGCGGGAAGCGCTGTGTATCCGGGAGGCTTTGAAAGCTAGTTCCCTTGGAGAGCAGGGTAACCTATGACTCTCCACTTGCTTTCAAGAGAAACTGACCCTGGGCCTGTGTCTGTATGTGTCGATTTCGATCTGCGGTTACATACCCCGTTCTCCAAGTTTCCCCCACTTCCAAAGCACGTTTTAAATCAAATTAATTGTTACACTGATTATTAATAAATCTTTGTTTTACTTTGCATTTCTGTTCAGTTGCTGAAACATGGACGCATACTGTGCTGGGCACGGTGTGCACTGATGTACAGACCGCTTGTTCCATAGAGGAATGACATCCTCCTGCTCCTACATAGGTCTCTGGGGTGGGGGACGGTTGCAAGTGGTTGTGCATCAAGGGGAGGGATTGCAGGAAGGGGTGAGTTTGCAGGAAGGGGCGAGTGGTGCCTTCTTTGGATAGGGGTTTGGATGACGGCAGTGGGCTGCGGGTTTGGGCGTAGGAAGGGGTGAGGGGTGTGGGGGAAGGGTGAGTATCTGTCCGTGGATGAGGGCTCTTGCTGGGGCTCAGGGCAGCGGAGAGGCTCGTTGCTACGGTGGAAGTGCATGGTAAGGGCAGCATGCCTTAACATTAAGGGGGTGGCAGGCGCTTGGACCCTGGACAAGCATACACATCACAGAATGACACGGGGCAGCATACACCACACAGAGTGACCCTGGTGCCTACTGACTGCAGTGTGTGTGTGCCCTGCAGTTGATCATGCCCCCAAGTCTGTACACTGGTAATGTAGGCTATATCGTGCAATTATAAATCCCCTCCTCCCCCCATACAAAAAAAAATCCTCTGACACGAAAGACGTGACCGAAACAGTGAATAACAGCAAACAGCTTTTAATAATCTAATACACAGTGGGGGGATGAAACTTGAATTTGGGACTGGGTGAGCCTGTAAGGGAAGCACTTCTACAAATGTATAGCGTGAGAGGTGTGTGGTACATTAGCGCTATGCAGTGGTGCAGTGACAGTTCTCACGGCCCCTACCGCCCCGCCGTCTTGTACTTTTGGGTGAGGGGGGGGCAGGACTTCTTGGCGGGGGAGGGCGGTTGCAGATACACTGCAGGGGGGCTCTGTCCTCCTGCCTGCAGTCCTGCAGAACATCAACAAGGCACCGGAGCGTGTCCGTTTGCTCCCTCATTAGCCCAAGCAGCGTTTGAGTCGCCTGCTGGTCTTTCTGCCGCCACCTATCCTCCCGTTCGATGTGTGTGCGATGCTGTTGACATAGGGTCTCCCTCCACTGTGTCTGCTCTGCCGCCTCGGCTCTGGAGCAGGCCATCAGTTCCGCGAACATCTCGTCCCGAGTCTTTTTCTTTCGCCGCCTAATCTGCGCCAGCCTCTGCGAGGGGGATGCCGGGGCAGTCCGGGAAAGAGCCGAAGCTGTGTGATGGGAAAAGTAACTGATTTCCTTGAACAGATACATGTTTGCGAACAGTGAACACAGTCTAGTCAGTTTCTCTGAACAAGACCATACAGGGCAACAAGTCTCACGAGATCTCGGGCCAAGTTTGAGATTTCGGAATACGCTCTCATTGGCTGCGGCATTGCACAGGAGAGCGGACAAGTGGGGAGAGACAGCTGAATCCGTCTAGCAGACAGTCCTGGTAAGCCTTACAGTACATTCTGCTTATCAGTTAATGGATAGCTGTGCCCTCCCGCTAAAGGCAATCTGGAAATCATATACTCTGACCCTTTTCCAGCCACTCCCGCCAGTGCACGGGAAAGATCAATGTATGCTTTTCCTATGTGGCCTACAACACGTGGCTGTTAAGCGAGGGTCATTGTTATGCAAAGTAAAAGTCAACCATTCACAACAGTAACAATACACTAATTGCCCTAATTAGATGCATTTCATGAACGAGATCACCCTGATGCGGGTCCCTCGGAGTCACAAAGAGCGGACGCTAAGGGAAGCCCTGCAGAGACCAGGACCATATGCGGCCATGCTTGTGGAGGCGATGATTCCCATCTACATAAGGATGTCCTGGCGCGGAAGAGTGTGCTTCCACGGAGCACCCAACAAGGCACCTCTCCCCAGGAACCTCCTGCGGAGACTTTTCGAGGACCTAAATGAGACCTTTCTTGAATTGTCCCTGGAGGATTATTGTTCAATCCCTATATGTGTGGACCTACTTTTCATATAGTTTTTCATTGAAAATTTTATATATAGTATTTCTATTTTTTTATACCTGTTTTATAAAAAATAAATGTTTACATGTTTCTAGCACTTACCGCCTGATCCTTCCCCTGATTCAGAGTCCGGGTTAACGGCCGGGGAGGGTTGGTAGGGGATCTCTGTGAGGGTGATGAAGAGATCCTGGCTGTCAGGGAAAGCGGTTTTGTGTTCGCTGTCGCCTGCGCCGTCCTCCACAGACCCTTCCTCATCTTCCCCATCGGCGAACATCGAGGAGGAACTGTCCAGGTTCACTATGCCATCCACTGAGTCCACGGTCACTGGTGGGGCAGTGGTGGCAGACCCACCTAGAATGGCATGCAGTGCCTCGTAGAAGCGGCATGTCTGGGGCTGTGCTCCGGAGCGTCCGTTTGCCGCTCTGACTTTTTGGTAGCCTTGTCTCAGGTCCTTGATTTTCACGCGGCACTGCATTGCATCCCGGCTGTATCCTTTCTCTATCATTGCTTTGGAGACCTTCTCGAAGGTCTTTGGATTCCGCTTGCTGGAGCGCAGCTCCGACAGCACAGACTCCTCGCCCCACACACCGATCAGATCCAGGACTTCCCGGTCTGTCCATACTGGGGACCTCTTTCTATTCTTGGATTGGCCGGACTCCTCTGCTGGAGAGCTCTGCATCATTGCAGGTGCTGCGGAGCTCGCCCCGATGTCCAGCCAGGACGTCAGATTCAAAGTGCCCAGACAGGAAAATGAATTCAAATTTTCCCGGGTCATTTCCTGTGTGGCTGGTCAGAGAATCCAAGCTCGGACTGCTGTCCAGAGCGTCAACAGAGTGGTGCACTGTGGGATAGCTCCCAGAGCTACTAAGTTTGATTTGCATCCACACCTAGCCTAATTCGAGCTAGCCATGTCGAATTTAGCGTTACTCCACCTGTCGGGGTGGAATACCAAATTCGAACTAAAGAGCCCTCTAGTTCGAATTAAATGGCTTCCTGGTGTGGACGGTTGAGCGGTTAGTTCGAATTAACGCTGCTAAATTCGAATTAAAGTCCTAGTGTAGACCAGGCCTCATTTACTACACTAAGAACAAATATAAGCTAACATAGAAGTATGAACTAAATAGCTTTATATGCAGAAACCACTCATCTTACCAATTTATTGTGAGCTTTGTAATTATTTACAAATATACATCTGTATTGTGCTGCGAGCTGTCCGTGTCTGGTGTCACCTCTCAGAATCACCTCTTGAGGCTGGGTTTACTGGGATGGCTTTGGGAGTCCCTCACTTTCTGAGGAATTTCTCCCCTCCAAAATCCTCCAGGATCTACCTATGTGGGAAGCTTCTGGGGCCCAAGCTACCAAGCTAAGCTCCCTTCAGCTTCTTCCAGTTCCCTCCTCAGGGCTCTATAAACCCTTCTTCACGTAGCCCAGCGCTCCAGGCCAGTCTAGCCAGGCCTTCCATCTGACCCTCCCCATTCCCAGTAATGGCCCTGCCACCATTCCCAGATACTCCTCTCTCAAGATCCACTCTCCGACTGTCACCTTGACTAACCTCCCCAAAGGCTCCAGCCCTTCTGGTGATGTCACTGATGATGATGTCACTAGCCTCAGCAGTTCCTTCCCAATGCCCAACTTTTTTAACTTTCCTCATAGGTCAGGTTTGTTGCTCTTCTCTGGACTCTCTCCACTTTGTCTACATCTTTCCTAAAGCATGGTGCCCAGAATTGGATGCACTACTCCAGCTGAGGCCTCACCAATGTTGAGTTGAGTGGGATGACACTTCTGATAATACAGCCAAGAATATTAGCCTTTTTTTCACAACTGCATCATATTACTGGCTCATATTCAATTTTCGATCCACTATAACCCTCAGATCCTTTCAGCAATACTACTACCTACCCAGTCATTCCCCATTTTTATTGAATTTCATCGTTAAAATTTCAGACCAATTCTCTAATTTGTTTTGAATTCTATTCCTGTCCTCCATCGTGCTTGCAACCCCACCCAGCTTGGTGTCATCTGCAAATTTTATAAGCGTACTTTCTACTCCATTATCCAAGTCATTAAAGAACATATTGACCAGTGCCAGGCCCAGGACTGGCCTTTGCAGGAATCCATTAGTTACACCCTCCCAGTTTGACAGCCAACCATTGATAACTACTCTTTGAGTATTGGCTTTCAACCAGCTGTGCACCCACCTTATACTAATTTCATTTAGACCACATGTCACTAGTCTGCTTATAAGACTGTCATGTGGGATGGTATCAAAAGCCCTACTAAAATCAAGATATGTCATGTCTACCATTTTCCCCCATCCACTAGGTCATTAACCTGTCAAAGCATGAATTTAGCTTGGTTTGGCATAATTTGTTCATGGCAAATCCATGTTGGCTATCCCTTATTACCCTATTATCATGTAGGTGTTTACAAATTGATTATTTAATAATTTGTCCCGTATCTCTCCAGGTATTAAAGTTAGGCTGACAGGTCTATAATTACTTGAACCCTCTTTGTTCCCCTTTTCAAAGATAGATACAATCTGATGGTTCCCAGGGGTACCCATGGCTATGAGGCACCTCATTACCACCTGCCCTTAGTGTGAGACAGGCTTGTCTGTGCTACCGTGGGTCAGCTCCCCAACTCCTCCCACCATGGGCAACACAGGCACTCCCGTTCAGGCCTCACAGGCCCTGCTGTCACTCTGCAGGCTAGCAGTAGGCATGTTCCAGCCCTCGAGCCCTCAGAGCATCTCCTTGGAAAGTCCAGCCCTTGCCCACTCACAGAATTCACTGCTTCTCTCTTCCACAGAAGCAGCACACCCCAGCTTACCAGTCCCACCTCAGATCATTGCTCTGCTTATCTCACAGCTCTCAGATATGTTTATAGTGAAATCAAGTATAAGTTTATTCAATAAACCACAAAGATTCAAGTAACAGCAAGCAGAAGTATTGGATACAAATGGTTGCATACAAAATAAAACCATGACATGTATTCTATAGTCCAGGCTTAATTAATAAGAGCCTTTCCTGTCTAATAAAGTATCGCTCACCCAAAATCTCTGCAGGGCTTTACAATCACGCTGGCTGTGGCCTGCCTTTCATGAGACAAGCACGCTGTCAGTTTGCCTCCCAGGTGAAGGATTCAGTTTGTCTCTTTGCAGTCCAAGATATACCAAAACAATCCTTGGTCTTTATTCATTAAACAGGACCCAGCCCTGTTGTTGTTTCATCTTGTAGGTTTTCTTGCTTGTAGATTTTTCATACTTTCATTTCACAGCAGGTTCGGTATGTAAATAGACATACAGTATGAGGCATACTGTATGCAAATGGCCAGACAGGGAGCTAGGCATCTGTTACCCTTGCCTAAAAGGACTATTTTGAGGTATGTCACCTCCTGGTGACCTGCCTTAACTCCAAGACCTTAAGAATATAATTTTTAGTGTAGGTACATGACTCCTTAAATGTTATCTGTATATACATTTCACAATGATTATGAAAACCAGTGGTTTACTGGCTCTCGGTAGAGACCTCACATGCCACCCTTTGGTGAACTGTTATGGGTGGTCCATAAATTACTTAATGCATTATTTGATTATTTTCAGGATCCACTCCACCCCTTGTAACATTGAAACAAACTCTCTGTCAAGCAAAATTAAGGACCCACCAACCCCCTGAAGTGTTACGTAATTTATGAACAACCCTTATGCAGATATCTGACCCAGGGATACCTGTTAACCCCTGTGCCCTCTGCCAGTTGGCATTCAAGGGTCCTTGGGTCACACTACATTTGCCCTTCTGCAGTCCTCTGTGATCTCACCCATCCTCCATGAGTTCTCAAAGATCATTGCTAATGGTTTCAAGATCGCTTCAGCTAATTTTTTAAGTACCCTAGGATGAATTTCATCAAACCCTATCTGATTATTATTTAACCTGGTCTTTGCCTATTTTGGCTTGTGTTCCCTCTCCCTTGTTGTTAATATTAATTGTGTTGAGTATCTGGAGTGTCTAGTGAAGACTGAAGCAAAACAGTTATTAAACACCCCAACCTTCTTGATGTCTTCAGGACCTACACTTTCCTTCATCTTCCTCTTGTTCCTAATGTGTTTAAAGAACCTCTTCTTCTTGCCTTTTATGTCCCTTGATAGATATAACTCATTTTGTGCCTTAACCTTGCCAATTTTGTTCTTACATGCTTATACTATTCCTTTGTATTCCTCCTTAACAATTTGTCCATATTTCCACTTTTTGTAGGATTCCATTTTGATATTCAGGTCATTAAAGAGATCCTGGTTGAGCCATTTTGGCCTCTTACTATTCTTCCTATCTTTCCTTTGCATCAGGAGAGTCTGCAGTTGTGCATTTAATATTGCCTCCTTAAGAAACTGCCAGCTCTTCTGAATGTCCCTTAGATTTTCTACCCATGGTACCAAACCTACCAGTTCTCTGAGTTTGGTAAAGTCTGCTTTTTTGTGTCTATATTCTTGACATATAATGCAACACCTACTCCCCCTTTCCCCTGCCTGTGCTTCCTGAAAAAGCTGTGCCCCTCTGTACCAGTCTTCCAGTCATGAGATTTATCCGACCAGGTCTCAGTGACCTCATAATTTATCTTATGTACTAATACGTCCATAATTATTCTCCATACTCCTTGTGACAGGCGCCAGCTTCCTCTTGTCCTTGGTGATGCTCAACCCCTGCTCAGCCGCAGGCCCCGCCCACACTCCATCCCTTTCCCCAAGACCCCACCCCACCACATCTCTTCCCACCCCTGCTCTTCCCCTGTCCCACCTCTCCTCGCCCAGTTCCATCCCCTCCCCACTCCTCTACCTCCTCCCAGCTCCTCCTGCGCGCAGCAGAACAGCTGATTGCAGTGGGCAGGAGGCACTGGAAGGGAGGGGGAGGAGTTGATCGGCAGGGCTGCTGGCACGGCTGCCAGCAGGCCAGAGTGCTGGGGTGGAGGAGCTGGCTGCTGGTGGGCGCTAAGCACCTGGAGCATCCACAGAGTCGGTGCCTATGCTCCTTTTTAAGAAAACCAACTGAAAACAAACTGTTTCAAACAATCAGATTAAAAATCTTTTCTCCTCTCAGTTGCTCAGGTTTTTCTCTCTTGGTTTGGGTTATATCATAATCCTCTTAGTTCTCCAGTTATCCACAGAGTCTTCCAGGAAAAACAGAGTAGACACAGCCTAGATTTCTAATGTGAAAAATGAAGTGGGGGGAAAAAATCTTTGTAGGTCTTTTTTAGTTATCACATTTTTTTTCCTATGCAGGGGAATGAGGAAGGCTTTTACAAATGAAAACAGGCAGATAGTAGTTCCTGTTTTCCCAATGATTTACTGCCAATATTGTTAATAAATGTTATACCTATATTTTAAAAAGCACCTAGGGGAGATCTGGTAAATTACAGACCAGTAAGTCTTACATCAGTACCTGCAAATTGATGGAGATAATAATTAAAATTAGAATAACACACCTAAAAGGCCATGATATGGTAGGGTCTAACCAGTATATGCCTTCTGCAAAGTAAAATCATTCATCACTAATCTATTAGAATTTTTTGAATGAGTCAATAAACTAGTGGATAAAGGAGAACTAGTTGGCATTTATTTGTACATTCAAAAGGCCTTTGATAATGTCCCTGGCAAGAGGATAATAAAGAAACTTATGTCTGGTCAACACACAGTTTTTGTACCACTTTAGCTATATTGGCTTAAAACGTATCAGTTATAAGCTGAATTAATATAAGCATCTTCATACCGGTATAACTGCCTAAAAACTGGGGGGTAACTGTATCTATTTAGAAACCCCATATATTTACAGCAGTACAAAACTGTGTTATTTAATCAGTATTATTTAATATGTTTATGAATGATCTCAAAAAGGGGGCGAGCAATGTAGTGCCAAAATTTGCAGATGGTGAAATTATTTAGCATAGTCAAGAGCAAAGAAGACTTTAAGGAATTTCAGCTAGGTGATTGGGCAGATAAAATTCACTTTTAACAAATGCAAAATAAGGCACATTGAGGGAATAATCTGAACTACTCTCGAACTATAGTGAGTTCTAATGTAAGTGTACCAATGAAGGAAAAAGAGCTGGGCATCACCAGAGATACTTCAATGCAGGTCCAGCAGTGATCACAAAAGTTAACCAATGTTAGGCTGCATAAAGAATGGGATGGAGAATAATACAGAAAATATTATAATACCATTATATAAACCAGTGGTTTGTCCTCACCTGAAATACAGTGTTCCGTTCTGGTCACTACGTTTCAGAAAGCACATTAAGTAATGCTCACTTCAGAAATAGTCTCTTCAGTGATCTGGTCTTAACCCAATATAATTCTATCTAAAGGGTTTTTTTAAAATAAACTTATTTATTGTAAGGTACAGCAGGGAGAGAATTAAACATGTATGTTTGCCTTATTTATATTACTCATGGTCCTTGAAAGGTCTGATCAGTTGCCATACAAATTTGGTTGCAGAAAAGACCTGTCTTGGGTTATGACTGAAACTTGCCTTCCAGCTGATACAATTAGTAGTGATAAAATTCATACTCAGCTCTCATATAGCAATGTTCATCTGTAGCTCTCAAAGCACTTTACCAGAGTAAGCGCAGCATCACTTTATCTCTGACCATTCTGTCTTGTAGGTGCTCTCAGTGCCATTGTAGTCTCCTATTTCTTTAATCTCTGATTTATCCTGATGTGAAATTTTTCATATTCCTGCAAGGCAGGAAGGATGAAATATCTCCAGAGCCATCTACTGACCTTTTATTAAAACACACCCTTACTTCTTAGTACACAATTTCTGCCCAGCACCTCAAAATTGCTTCCTCATTTGCCTCTGCTGTGTATTGCTGTTGTTGAGCTCTTCCAACATTAAAGACATAAGTCCTAGACCAGTCTAATGACACGTTTCTTAGTTTCATCTCAACTTCTTGCCCCAAATTGTTGTTCTTAATGTTTCCCTCGTCTGTCTTGTCAGCTTTGTTTATACTCTTGCAAGTGACTTGCAATGCTGCATAAGGTGGCCATTTGCACAGAAAATATTAGTGACTCCTGCACTTCTCAAGCAACGTTTCTCCAAGTTCAGGCCTGAAGAGTGACATACTTCAGCTCTAAGCGAGGCTTGCAGTGTGGGCTGATGGAGAGGGAACAGACTTTTCCAAGTGCCTGGGCACTTGTTTTGATGTTGGGCACAATGTCCTGGAAGCAGCGTGTGTTCGGACAGCTGTGTTCCACTGCCTCATCCAGGAAAGGGACCAAAAATTAGCTGATTTTAAAAAAAAATTTAATGAATTTCAACTACCAGCACCAACCGTAGGGGTTTATTCTGCTTTTTCTTACTCCTGCCTTTGTTACTGGGTATGGAATCACCCGAGAGAACGTGGGGATTCTCTCTGCTTGCGTTCCCGCATCTTTCAGGAATAAACTAGCAGGCTATGACAGCAAGTCTTACACAGGAGGAAGCTTTTCCTAGTGACTGTTGCCAGAGAAATGATACTGGCCCTGATGGTTCACCTAGTACTGTCAATGCTAAGGAAAGGGAGCTCTCCTGGATGAGAACACAGCATGCCTTCCCCTCAAGGTCACTTTGGGATCTTTTCCTCCAGGACTTAATATCAACAACCTTGAAAACAGCGAACGTTTAGTCTAGTCTCACAGTTATGTCTCCGACTCAGTGGTGTGTTGCCTTGGTCACTGAGTCTCAGGCATTCTGTATTATGAGCTCTTAGACAGTGACTCAGCTAAAGCATCGCAGCACGTCATTAACACCAGCCACATCTTTCTATGAAGCTGACAGCATTGCCCCAGAGCGGCAGCTTCTGGATTCTTGCACACTGACACCATGCCACTCATTGGAGATCTGTCCTGCTGCATGATACAGCTCAGAGCTTATAAAAGGTCATGTGGTTACAGGATACAGCATGGTTACCCTCCACAGTAGCCAATCAGTGTTAAAAATCCTGCCTTATTATAGCAAGGATCTTCTTCCCTTGGAAATATATCTCAGCAGAAAAATAACTAACTAATATTACTTGTTTCTTCCATGGCACTTTAATTCTTCAAGACACTGCCCAGGTAGTTCTGAACAAACCCTCCCAAACCCTTGCTGAGACAGGAATTGTGTACAATTGCCCTGCATTGACATGGAAGCAAATGCCTTGTGGGAGCAGAAACACTAGTCCAGACTTTGATCTTCACAGCTGTTAATGGGATTGGACTATGAATATCTCAGAAACGTTCTGTCCCTGTGACTGACCTACTGTGGCAGCTGTGCTCCCCAAGGACATCAGAGCTGACTCTAGGTAGCTAGCTTGGGTTTTCCTGCAGCCACTTTCACCATAGTATCTAAGTGCTGGGTGAAACTCACAAGTGGAGACGCTCTCAATCCCTTCTCAGCCACTTGATCACAGCTATGGAGCTCTCCTCTGTAATGGACAAACGTGATCTCTGATCCTATCACCTCTCTCTCCCTCAACAACTACCCAAGGGGCCAGAGGAGGAAAATAGCTTTGTCACTTGCATTTCCTCAGCTTGGCATGACGGATGGGTGTGTATAGGTTGGATACTTTTTTATTTAATATCTTCATTAAGGATCTGGAGAAGGTTGTAAATTGTATATTAGTAAAAGTTACAGGTGATACTAAATTTGGGAGGCGCCTGGAAGGACAAAGTGGGGTACACTCTCGGTTACTCTGTTATGTACAGTCAATTTGGGCAGAGGCAGTCAGCTGTAGTATACTGTGTGCAGCTTCGTGGAGCATTGAGTATAGCGGTGCCTACTCTGTTGCAGTACGCTGCCTACCGTTACTACAGAATGCATACAGTCACCGTGCAGACTGGAGCAGAGCATACAGCTAGACACTGTCTGATCCATAGTCTGTTTATGGCATGTTGTGTACAGTCAGCTGCTCTGAATGTAGGTTCCAATGTGGTGGTACAGTTGGTGGTTCATACAGTAATTTATAGCACACAGTCAGTTACTGGGCAGCGTGTTCAGTCAGTTGCTGGATGGTTGATGCAATCTGCAGACTGGGCTTGATGTTTAACTCTGATCAGACACACTGTCTCACTGAAGAAGAGGAGTGAGGGTTGAAAAAGAGTCATAAAATTCTAATACCTTCCTAATAAAATATTAAAACAGGGAAGTGGGCCTCTGCCTAGTGCCCCTTGCGGAATGTGGCCCCGCCCCCAGCCCTTTCCTTTGGCTCATGGAGCCTGGAAGGCCTGTGGAGGCAAGATCCTCAGTCTCTGTGGGTATGTCTTCACTGTAATGTGAGCCCAGGTGTTAGTGGAACGTGAGTCAGCAGACCCTGGGTTAGAGAACCCCAGGCTTGAGCATCTACACTGATTGTCAACCCTAGGTTAAGTATCAGGGGGTAGCCGTGTTAGCCTGTATCCACAAAAACAACAAGGAGTCTGATGGCACCTTAAAGACTAACAGATTTATTTGGGCATAAGCTTTTGTGGGTAAAAAACCTCACTTCTTCAGATGCAAGGTTAAGAATCTTCTAACCCGGGCCTGCACCCAGGGCTCCAGCGTCCACACTGCAGTACATAGGCCTGAGTCCAACCAACTGTATCTAAGACTTCCTAGCACCCTCTAGCCCTTTGTTCTTGCTGCAGTGTAGGAAAACTTGACTGTCCACCCCATATGTTACAGGACATTTGAACAGCTGCCAACACAACCTGCCAAGCCATCATTCTAGTCTGTGCACTCCCAGCTATCAGAGCCAGCAACATGGTAGAGGCACCAAATGAAGAACTTTTCTCATTTGCGCTTTTGGTTCCTGTTTTAGGAAATGAGCAGAGCTTTGGTGATATGCTGTTGGACATGTCAGTGGCGTTTTCTGACCCACTGAAGGCACCTGACGGAGCTAATAATGGAGCAGGAGGAGGAGGAAGACACAGACATGGCACATGCAAACTGGCTGATGCTGCTTATGACACTAGATACAGCCACTGATGCCCTCTATGTAGTTTGGGGCTTCTGCAACAGGACCACAAGCACAGACTGGTAGGATCACATTGCCTTGCAGACCTAGGATGACCAGCAATGGGTCCAGAACTTTCACGTGAAGAAAGTTACATTTCTGGAGCTCCATGAAGGAAGCTAAATTTCTGGAGCTCTGTGAACAGCTTGTCCTGACCCTTCAGAATAAAGACACACGCATTAGGGTGGCCATGCCGGTCCAGAAGCAGGTCGCTATAGCCGTCTGGAAACTGGCTACCCCAGACTGCTACAGGTCTGTTGACAACCAGTTTGGTGTTGGAAAGTGAATAAGGCGGTGTTGTTTACTCCTTCACATAACACAAAAACTAAGGATCATCCAATGAAATTAATAGGCAGCAGGTTTAGAACAAACGAAAGGAAGTATTTCTTCACACAGTGCAAAGTCAACCTATGGAAGTCATTGCTGGGGATGTTGTGAAGGCCAAAACTGTAATGGGGTGCAAAAAAGAATTAGATGTGTTCATGGAGGATAGGTCCATTAATGGCTAGTAGCCAAGATGGTCAGGGATGCAACCCTGTGCTCTGGGTGCCCCAAAACCTCTCACTGCCAGAAACTGGGAATGGATGACAGAGGATAGATCTTATGTTCTTATGGAAAGTTGACTGTGTGTAAAGTGGGGGTGGAGGTTTCTGAGGCAATCAGGAGAGTGATTTAACTCAAGGAGGCGGGCATAAAAAGATATTCCTGAAATAACTGCTGGCTTTGAGAGAATGGGGTTTCCAAACTGCACCAGGGCCATTGATGGAACTCATGTGCCCATAGCTTGCCCTCCTCAAGGAGCACATGAGACCTGTCTAACAATAGAGCAATACTCTGTGTGGTGTAGGTACTCATGGACCACAGAGGCCAATTTATGAACGTCAAAATGGGCTGCACTGGAAAAGTTCATGATGCCATGGTTTTGCACCGATTGGGAGACTACATTCTCCAGTCTCCCTTTGTTCTTGGTCACTTTGATAAGTGCAGGCCAGGATACAGCTGGTTCTGTCTTTTTGTTTGGGCAGTAGAAGAAGGCTTGATTTCTTACTGCCTTCCCCTCCAAATGTATTGCTGGCACCTGGGATGCTAATAAAGCTTCTGCACACGCTGCACCTGGGGCTCTGGCTGAACCCCTATTTAGCTGCTCTGCATTGCACCTTTCCTAAGTTCCGGTTTTAAAGCAGAAACAAACACCTGGCAAGATGCTATTCAGAGTCATGAGCATATTGTATTTTTCAGGACAAAGAACAGCTGGCTCAAGCTGAACCCAGGCAAGACTGAAGTGACGCTGGTTGGAAAAGAGAAACACATCGAAGACCTGACCAAGACATTGTCTCCACCTTCATCAGCTGTGTGAAGCCTTGGGCTCCGGTCTGACTCCTCACTGAGATTGGGTGATGAGGTAGCATCAGTTTCCAAAAATGCCACCTTTTTCTCCAGCTCGCTAGGAAACTTTATTCCTTCTTTCTGGATGTGGAGCTGAGCATAGTGATCCATGCATTTGTCACCCCAAAGCTGTATTTCTGTAATTCACTAAATCTGAAGCTGAATGTGAAGATGATGTGCAGGCACCAGTTGGTTCAGAACCCAGCTGCCTGCCTTCTCCATGGTTCAGGCTGCCATGAGCACATCAGGCTTGTGCTCAAGCCCCTTCACTGGCTCCCAGTCAGTTTCCAATGTCAGTTTAAGGTCTGGGTCCTAATCTTCCAAGCAATTAATGAATCAAACCCCGACTACATCAGAGATGGAATTTCAGTCTATGGACCACAGCAGCTGAGCTCCTCTGGGGCAATGCAGATCTCAAAGCCCAGGACGAAGCACATGAGAGCTGGGGACAAACCACTCTGTCAAGGGGATCCAGCTCTGGAAGAATCTTCCAGAGAAGATCAGGCAAATCCAGGAAAAGCTGCAAAACCATCTTTGAAAAGACTTCATCCCCAATAGCCAGAATGAGACTCACGATCTAGAAACCCCTCCTACTCATCACCCGCCCCCCAACCAACAAACAAAAACCCTGATAGAAAATCAACCTTAAAGAAACCTCTAAAAGTAAACCAATAACTTAAACAAAACAAAAAACCAAACCCCCACCTCAAGCAGAGAAGAGAAGATAGAGACTCTAGGAAGTTCATTGGGGACTTTGCTATTGCTACTGCATCAAGGTGTAAGGCATTAAGAACATAAGAACGGCCATACTGGGTCAGACCAAAGATCCATCCAGCCCAGTATCCTGTTACCGACAGTGGCCAATGCCAGGTGCCCCAGAGGGAGTGAACCTAACAGGTAATGATGAAGTGATCTCTCTCCTGCTGTCCATCACCACCCTCTGACAGACAGAGGCTAGGGACACCATTCCTTACTCATTTTGGCTAATAGCCATTAATGGACTTAACTTCCATGAATTTATCCAGTTCTCTTTTAAACCCTGTTATAGTCCTAGCCTTCACAACCTCCTCAGGCAAGGATTTCCACAAGTTGACTGTGTGCGGTGTGAAGAAGAACTTCCTTTTATTTGTTTAAAACCTGCTGTCCATTAATTTCATTTGGTGGCCCCTAGTTCTTATATTATCGGAACAAGTAAATAGCTTTTCCTTATTCACTTTCTCCACATCACTCATGCTTTTATATACCTCTATCATATCCCCCCTTAGTCTCCTCTTTTCCAAGCCCTGAAAAATCCTAGCCTCTTTAATCTCTCCTCATATGGGACCCATTCCAAACCCCTAATTATTTTAGTTGCCCTTCTTTGAACATTTTCTAATGCCAACATATCTTTTTTGAGATGGAGACCACATCTATACGCAGTATTCAAGATGAGGGCATACCATGGATTTATATAAGGGCAATAAGATATTCAGATACTATGCGGCTGCATAGAGGTATAAAACTTTAGACAGATCAGATCTGCTGTTTATCTCCTTAGTCCAGATGTGTGTAGTGTCCCTCAGAGTAAAGAAGAAACATGACTTGATTGTAATGTCTCTAAAAAAGATTTTTTAATGGAGGCTGCTGGTCACAGACAGACCCTGTAGTTCTCCCAAGCTATCAAGCTCCTAAACTTCTGCAGGCTGGCTCATGCCTAGTATCAGAAATCACACAAGGTTAGCAACAAGAAGAAGGTCAGGGATAGTGTGGGACCCTTACTGAATGGGGGAGGCAACATAGTGACAGATGATGTGGAAAAAGCTGAAGTACTCAATGCTTTTTTGCCTTGGTCTTCACAGACACGGTCAGCTCCCAGACTACTGCACAGGGCAACACAATATGGGGAGGAGGTGAGCAGCCCTCAGTGGTGAAATAACAGGTAAGGACTATTTAGAATAGCTGGATATGCTCAAGTCCATGGGTCCAGATCTAATGCATCTGAGGTGCTGAGGGAGTTGACTGATGTGATTGCAGAGCCATTGGCCGTTATCTTTGAAAATTTGTGATGATCGGAGGTGGTCCCGGATGATTGGAAAAAGGCAAATATAGTGACCATATTTTAAAAAGGGAAGAAGGAGAACCCGGGGAACTAAAGACTGTTCAGTCTCACTTCAGTCCCTGGCAAAATCATGGAGCAGGTCCTCAAGGAATCCATTTTGAAGCACTTGGAGGAGAGGAAGGTGATCAGGAACAGTCAACATGGATTCACCAAGGGCAAGTCATACCTGACCAATGTGATTGCCTTCTATGATGAGATAACTGGCTCTGTGGTATGGGGAAAGTAGTGGATGCGATATATCTTGACTTTAGCAAAGCTTTTGATACGGTCTCCCACAGTATTCTTGCCAGCAAGTTAAAGAAGTATGGCTTGGATGAATGGACTATAAGGTGGATAGAAAGCGGGCTAGATTGTCGGGCTCAATGGATAGTGATCAATGGCTCAATGTCTTGTTGGCAGCAGGTATCAAGCAGAGTGCCCCAGGGGTCGGTCCTGGGGCCGGTTTTGTTCAACATCTTTATTAATGATCTGGATGATGGGATGAATTGCACCCTCAGCAAGTTCACAGATGACACTAAAATGATGGGAGAGGTAGATATGCTGGAGGGTAGGGATAGGATCCAGAGTGACCTAGACAAATTGGAGGATTGGGCCAAAAGAAATCTGATGAGGTTCAACAAGGACAAGTGCAGAGTCCTGCACTTAAAAAGGAAGAATCCCATGCAGTGCTATAGGCTGGGGACCGACTGGCTAAGCAGTAGTTCTGCAGAAAAGGACCTGGGGATTAGAATGGACAAGAAGTTGGATATGAGTCAGCAGTGCGCCCTTGTTCCCAAGAAGGCCAACGGCATATTCGGCTGTATTAGTAGGAGCATTGCCAGCAGATCGAGGGAATTCCCCTCTATTTGGCACTGGTGAGGCCACACCTGGAGTATTGTGTCCAGTTTTGGTCCCCCCACTACAGAACAGATGTGGACAAATTGGAGAGAGTCTAGAAGAGGGCAATGAAAATGATTAGGGGGCAGGGGCACATGATTTACAAGGAGAGGCTGAGGGAACTGGGATTATTTAGTCTGCAGAAGAGAAGAATGAGGGGGGATTTGATAGCTGCTTTCAACTACCTGAAAGGGGGTTCCAAAGAGGATGGAGCTAGACTGTTCTCAGTGGTGGCAGATGACAGAACAAGAAGCAATGGTCTCAAGTTGCAGTGCGGGAGGTCTAAGTTGGATATTAAGAAACACTATTTCACTAGGAGGGTGGTGAAGCACTGGAATGGGTTACCTAGGGAGGTGGTGGAATCTCCATCCTTAGAAGTTTTTAAGGCCCGGCTTGACAAAGCCCTGGCTGGGATGATTTAGTTGGGAATTGGTCCTGCTTTGAGCAGGGAGTTGGACTAGATGGCCTCCTGAGGTCCCTTCCAACCCTGACAGTCTATAATTCTATATGGTATGTCTGCACAGTCCACAGCAGCGAGCCTCCCAGCTGGGTTGTGTAAACATAGCCAGAGGGGCTCCCTAAGCTCTACCCTAGACTCAAGAGAGATTCTCCTGTCCTTGGCAGGCCCTGCCTGCTTCTCAGCTGGCTTTTCTCTTCTTTTCTCCAGCTCTTCATGCAAGCTCTTGCTGCGAGGCTGGCTGCTACGCGGAGCCTTGAAGTGAGAGCTGTGAAGTATCCCATTGTTATTTATTGTAGCTGACTGTGGGAGAGGTGATTTGGCATAACCAGACAATCCTAATATTGCATTAACATTGGGGGTGGGATCAGTGAGGAGCTGCCAAAATCTTAAAAACCGATTCCCTATAAAAAGTTCTGATTTGGGGGGGGGGAGTGGGGGAGGGTCCGGGGGGTGGAGACATATCTGTGGGGCCGGGGGCCCCTGCAGGGCCTCGGGCAAATTGTCCCACTTGCCCCCCCAGCAACCTTAGAGCTTGCAGCCCCCTCCCCCCTTACCTTGCTGGCAGCTCAAAGCAGCAGGACGACTCAGGAGCTCAGCTGAGCTGCCCAGCTGATGCCGGTGGCTGGCCACGCTGCAGCTGGGGGGAAGCGGGGGAAGGGCTGGGGGGAGCCTCAGCCTCACCAGCTGGGAATCCTGAGAGCAACAGGATGGTCCGGCCCGCAGACCGGAGTTCTTTGCCCACCCCCTGGTCCTTTAACAACCGGTTCTCCACGGAGGTCTAATTTTAGCAACCGGTTCTTGGGAACCTGTGGGAACCTGCTCCAGCTCACCACTGGGTGGGATGCATGTAATGAGCCAAATCACCTACACAGGTGTCAGGAGGAATAAGTTACAGCTCCTCTTACCTCTCCAGGGGTCTATACCCCAAGGGAAGACAAAGGCACTGTTGTCATGACCCTCTTAGGGTTCATGACATGATCAGGGGAGGGGAGGAGGGAGCTTTAACTTTCTCCATAGGAGGCTGCTGCGGGATTGCCTACATCAGCTTCAGCCACACCACTTTCCCACCCAAAGTTGCCATGTTTTGGACTGTACTGGTGTCCTATGGGCAGCAGAGGGGTTGTTGGGACCACTTTTCACCACTGCAGTCTCAATCAAGCAAACTTTTCTCTGCCCAGAATCTCTGCCACAGTGGACCCTGGCGTGAATTTGGTCCAATAGATATGTGTTCACATGACATCCGAGGGTGCTAAAGGAGTTGGCTGATGAGATTGCAGAGCCATTGGCACTTATCTTTGAAAAATCATGGCAATCGGGGGAGGTCCCGGATGACTGGAAAAAAGCTAATGTAGTGCCCATCTTTAAAAAAGGAAAGAAGGAAGATCCAGGGAACTACAGGCCAGTCAGTCTCACCTCAGTCCCTGGAAAAATCATGGAACAGGTCCTCAAGGAATCAATTCTGAACCACTTAAAGGAGGGGAAAGTGATCAGGAACAGTCAGCATGGATTCACCAAGGGCAAGTCATGCCTGACTAACCTAATTGCCTTCTATGATGAGATAACCGGCTCTGTGGATGAGGGGAAAGTAGTGGATGTGCTATTTCTGGACTTTAGCAAAGCCTTTGATACAGTCTCCCACAGTATTCTTGCCAGCAAGTTAAAGAAGTATGGGCTGGATGAATGGATGGTAAGGTGGATAGAAAACTGGCTAGATGGTCGGGCTCAACGGGTAGTGATCAATGGTTCCATGTCTAGTTGGCAGCCGGTAACAAGTGGAGTGCCCCAAGGGTCGGTGCTGGGGCCAGTTTTGTTCAATATCTTCATTAACGATCTGGAGGATGGTGTGGACTGCACCCTTAGCAAGTTTGCAGATGACACTAAACTGGGAGGAGTGGTTGATACACTGGAGGGTAGGGATAGGATACAGAGGGACCTAGACAAATTAGAGGATTGGGCCAAAAGAAATATGATGAGGTTCAACAAGGACAAGTGCAGAGTCCTGCACTTAGGACGGAAGAATCCCATGCACTGCTACAGACTAGGGACCAAATGGCTGGGCAGCAGTTCTGCAGAAAAGGACCTAGGGGTTATGGTGGACGAAAAGCTGAATATGAGTCAACAGTGTGCCCTGGTTGCCAAGAAGGCTAATGGCATTTTGGGTTGTATAAGTAGGGGCATTTCCAGCAGATCGAGGGATGTGATCATTCCCCTCTATTCAGCACTGGTGAGGCCTCATTTGGAGTACTGTGTCCAGTTTTGGGCCCCCCACTACAAGAAGGATGTGGATAAATTGGAGAGAGTCCAGCGGAGGGCAACAAAAATGATTAGGGGGCTGGAGCACATGACTTATGAGGAGAGGCTGAGGGAACTGAGATTGTTTAGCCTGCAGAAGAGAAGAATGAGGGGGGGTTTGATAGCTGCTTTCAACTACCTGAAAGGGGGTTCCAAAGAGGATGCATCTAGACTGTTCTCAGTGGCAGAAGATGACAGAACAAGGAGTAATGGTCTCAAGTTGCAGAGGGGGAGGTTTAGGTTGGACATTAGGAAAAACTTTTTCACTAGTAGGGTGGTGAAGAACTAGAATGGGTTACCTAGGGAGGTGGTGGAATCTCCTTCCTAAGAGGTTTTTAAGGTCAGGCTTGACAAAGCCCTGGCTGGGATGATTTAGTTGGGTTTGGTCCTGCTTTGAGCAGGGGGTTGGACTAGATGACCTCCTGAGGTCCCTTCCAACCCTGAGATTCTATGATTCTATGACAAGTAGCACTAACTGACTTCCTATCTGGCAGCCTTCGCATACTGGTTAAGGACTCATGGGCCACAGAGACCAAACTCTCCTCTCACCCCACATTATCTGGCTGCACAATTTGTGGGAATCTTGCCTTGCTGCTGCCCAGCCTGTTCTGGTTCCGGGGATAAATACAGAACTCCAGTCTCCAGAGTGCTGTTATTTATTGCCTTTCACCAGCACTGCAATCTTTCATCATTCTGAGGGCTGGATTCTCTGCTGAGGACCATTTCTGACTATAACTGGCCAAGACAATAACAGGGTTCAAAAAAGAACTAGATAAGTTCATGGAAGATAGCCATTGGTGGACCTATTAGCCAATGGGCAGGGATGGTGTGCCTAGCCTCTGTTTGCCAAAAGCTGGGAATGGGCAACAGGGAATGGATCATTTGATGATTACCTGTTCTGTTCATTCCCTCTGAAGCACCTGGCCTTTGCCACTGTCAGAAGACAGAATATTGGGCTAGATGGACCTTTGGTCTGACCCAGTATGGCTGTTCTTATGTTCTCCTGGACACCACCAAGCAGGGTAGGGGTTGCTGGAGTGGGTTACAGTTCCCTGACTGTCAACCCCAACTTCATGGCTACTCGAACTGCAGGCTGGTAACAGCTCACAAGAAGCCATCCACCAGCTGAAAAGAGCTGGCGTGCAGCAGCACTCCAACCACGCCCCAGGCAACACTGGGGCAGAGACAGGGAGTGGCCTATGAGAGGGTTACACTGCTTCAAGATCCACCCCTGATGAGGGACCCACATGAGCTCTGGCTGTTTTCAGAGCAGTGCAAAGGGGTGGGCTAGAAGAAAGAATCTCATGCTGAATTGCACCGGACCTGCTTTAGGCTTGGAGCTGTAGAGCGTGCTATCTGAGCTGGCAGTCCTAGGCATGCAGGTCAAGGCTGAGTTCATTACTGAAAAGGCTTTGACAAAGAATAGAAACTGAGGAGAGAGGAAGTGAAAGCCGCAGGGGCCAAGACACCTGTTCTTGTGTCTCTGTTTCTCTGGGAACCTTGAACTTCTATATTTGAGCAAGTGATTATGACTTGTTTGTTTCCATCTTATCCTTGTTTGTGAAGCTTGACTGAATTCACACACCCCTATTTACAGAAAATGCCACCTTGAAGCTGCTGGGAAATTCTCACACCTTGCCAAGCACTGACCTCAGAACAGGGGATTTATTCTCACTGGAGATACATGGGGCCTCTTAGGAAAGGCAAATGAGACCAACAGACTGACCATAACTGTCTTTTAATAATAATTTCAAAATGTATCAGTGACTGTAATACTCATCAAAAGGAGCAACTGAGAGCCTGGACAAACGTTGTGCAAATTTCACCCACACAGCTCTGCCAATGCACTTTAAGCTGATCTGCAGCAACCCCTGCTAGTCCAGTCCTGGGCACCCCATCCCACCAGTGTGCTGAAACCAGAGGTGACGCGTCATGTGCTACCCACAGCTTTACTGCTTGGCTTGGACTGAGCATGCTCACATGGACTGAGCATGCTCAGTAACATCTGCTGAAGCTGCTGCCCTCAATCTGCCCCTCCGCGCTATCAGCAGGTCTGGGTCATCTCTAGCTGAAGCATCTCAGTTCTGAGCTAAATACCAGACTCCCCTGCCTCATATCTCAGCCAATGCACCTTATGCCTGCTCTGCTGCACACCCTTCCTGTGCCCCCATACAAGCTCGCCAAATACTCATGGTATAAGAAAGCATTAAAGGGAAGAACAATCATATTCCAAAGCACCCTCATAGTGCAATACATGCAACCCCTGGTATTTGTCAAGGCCAAAGAGGTGGAAATTTTATGACATCCCCTTGTCAAAATATTGCCAGCAAATCACTACGCCTGCCCCAGCTCTGTCTGAGGGACAGCTGGCTACAGAGATAGTGTCTTCATATTTATACAGATCTTTAACTTTGATCCCATCACGATTATCAGTATCCCTCAGAAATACTGATCTATACCTTAAATGAGGAGCGCATTGTCAAGCCACATGATGCTGTCACACAGCTCCTAGTAAATCCCATGAAGGAGTCATACCTCCTTGCAGTCCAAAACCTGGCATCAGCATCACAATCTGCCTCATTTGAGTGGAAAAGAGAGTCCCCACCCCTCATGCCCAAGACTTATAATGGAGTGGTGTCCAAAAGCCCGGAGCCCACTGCCCTCTGATGGTCTGCAGCACCATAAGAAGATGTGCAACAGTCCCTGTGCCTCATAGCAGACTTAAGCCAAGATGGAACTGTTTCCTTCATCAGGAGATGAGGCTGAGGTGAGGCTGCCTTTGACTATGCACTCTGGAACTAGCCTCTTGGGTGTTCTGTTGTTATGACACATCTAGGGAAGATGGGCTAGTTGTGAATCATTTCATGACCCATATGACAGAAAGGGAAAATCAGCTGCAGCTAAGAAAAGATGTATGTGTAATACTGACAGACGCCAGTCATCAGAATTGAACCAGGGACCTCTGGAGCTTAGTGCATGAGCCTCTACTGCATGAGCTAAAAGCCAATTGGCTGTTAAGCAGACTCATTTTAACTATCACTAAGGGTATGTCTACACTACAAGAGTAGTTTGATTCAACTTAACTCGAATTTGTGGAATCGACCTTACAAAGTCAAATTTGTGTATCCACAGTAAATACACTAATTCGAATTTCTGAGTCCACAGTAACGGGGCAAGCGTTGACATTGGAAGCAGTGCACTGTGGGCAGCTATCCCACAGTTCCCGCAGTCCCCGTTGCCCATTGGAATTCTGGGTAGAGCCCCCAATGCCTGCTGGGGGAAAAAAATGTGTCGAGGGTGGTTTTGGGTAACTGTCATCATTCAGCCGTCACTCCCGCCCTCCCTCCCTGAAAGCGCCGGCGGGAAATCTGTTCGCGCACTTTTCTGGTCAGTGACAGCGCGGACGCCACAGCACTGCGAGCATGGAGCCCACTGCGATCATCGCTGCACTTATGGCCGTTGTCAACTCCTCACACCTTATCGTCAACCTCTTCCACAGTCAGCTGCTGAGAAATCGGGCGAGGAGGCTCCGGCAGCACGGTGAGGACATGAAGTCTCAGAGTGGCGCAGACCTCTCACAAAGCACGGGATCCCGCGCCGTGGAGATCATGGTGGCAATGGGTCATGTTCATGCTGTGGAACGGCGATTCTGGGCCCGGGAAACAAGCACGGACTGGTGGGACCGCATAGTGCTGCAGGTCTGGGATGAATCACAGTGGCTGCGAAACTTTCGCATGTGTAAGGGCACTTTCCTTGAACTGTGTGACTTGCTGTCCCCTGCCCTGAAGCGCAAGGACACCCGGATGCGAGCAGCCCTGACTGTGCAGAAGCGAGTGGCCATAGCCCTCTGGAAACTTGCAACGCCAGACAGCTACCGGTCAGTAGCGAACCACTTTGGCGTGGGCAAATCTACCGTGGGGGTTGCTGTGATGCAAGTAGCCCACGCAATCGTTGAGCTACTGCGCTCAAAGGTAGTGACCCTGGGAAACGTCCAGGTCGTCATAGATGGCTTCGCCGCGATGGGATTCCCAAACTGCAGTGGGGCTATATATGGAACTCACATCCCTATCCTGGGACCGGCCCACCAGGCCAGCCAGTATATTAACAGAAAGGGCTACTTTTCAATGGTGCTGCAAGCACTGATGGACCATAGGGGACGCTTTACCAACATCAACGTCGGGTGGCCGGGCAAGGTTCATGACGCGCGTGTTTTTAGGAACTCTGGTCTGTTTAGACGCCTGCAGGAAGGTAGTTTCTTCCCGGACCACAAAATAACGGTTGGGGATGTGGAGATGCCTACAGTGATCCTCGGGGACCCAGCCTACCCACTAATGCCCTGGCTCATGAAGCCCTATACAGGCGCCTTGGACAGTGACAAGGAACTCTTCAACTACCGGCTGAGCAAGTGCAGAATGGTGGTGGAGTGTGCTTTCGGACGTCTCAAGGGGAGATGGAGGTGCTTACTGCCTCGCTCGGATCTCAGCGAAACCAATATCCCCATTGTTATTGCAGCTTGCTGTGTGCTCCACAATCTCTGTGAGAGCAAGGAGGAGACCTTTATGGCGAAATGGGAGGTTGAGGCAAATCGCCTGGCTGCTGATTACGCTCAGCCAGACACCCATGCGATTAGAAGAGCCCAGCGGGAAGCGCTGTGAATCCGGGAGGCTTTGAAAGCTAGGTTCCTCAGCAAGCAGCGTGACCTGTGACTATTCAGTTTCTTTACAGAGACGCTGAACCTGCCCCTGTTTCTTTACCCAGTTACTGTTGACTATCCTCTGCAGTTACATACCCCGTTCACCCCGTTTCCCCCCTTCCAACACATGTGTAAAAATAAAACACATGTTCCATTGTTACTTAACAAAGTTTTCTTTATTAATGACTTTGCGTTAAAGGGTTGAAACTGGGACACAGACTGTGCTGGGTAGGGTATGCAGTTATGTAAAGACCGCCTCTAAACTTGAGGAATGACAGGCTCCTGCTCCTAGAGCAGTCCGCAGTGCCGGACTGGTTGTTTCAACGGAGCCTGCCATCCCTCCTTTTTGGGACTCTGTGTGCGGGGGCTATGTGACCTTGTTGCGGGGGAGGACGGTTACAGATTCCCCTGCTGCGTGGCTCTGTGGTCCAAGACAAGGACCGCTGCATAAGATCTGTAACCGCCCTCCCCCGCTACAAAGTCACGTACCACCCCCCCACACACAGAACATGGAAACCACCTCCCATACCGACCAGGGTGCCTACTGACTGCACTGTGTGTGTGACCTGCTGCTGATCCTGCCCCTGTGTCTGTACCCTGGTAAAGGTGACTGTCCTATGCAATTAAAAAACCCCTTCCCTCCCCCCTTCAAACACAGTCTTCTGTACAAAAACATGACGGAAACAGTAATTAACAGCAAAGTATTTTTAATAATCAACTAGACAGTTAGGGGATGAAACTGGGATTGGGGCTTGGGTGAGTCAGGAAGGGAAGGACTTCTCAAAATTTAGGGAATGAGAGCTTTTGGGTAATTGAGCACTCTGCTGGGGTGCAGTGACAGTTTTCACGGCCCCTGGCGCCCCTCCTTCTTGTTATTTTGGGTGAGGGGGGTATGGGACTTTGTGGCGGGGGAGGGCGGTTGCAGATACACTGCAGGGGGGCTCTGTCCTCCTGCCTGCGGTCCTGCAGAACATCCACAAGGTGCCGGAGCGTGTCCGTTTGCTCCCTCATTAGTCCAAGCAGCGTTTGAGTCGCCTGCTTGTCTTCCTCACGCCACCTCTCCTCCCATTCACTGTGTGAGCGCTGGTACTGAGAGAGGTTCTCCTTCCACTGGCTCTGCTGGGCCGCCTCGGCTCGGGAGCAGCCCATAAGTTCAGCGAACATCTCGTCCCGTGTCTTTTTCTTTCGCCACCTAATCTTTGCCAGCCTCTGTGAGGGGGATGCTGGGGCAGGTCTGGAGACAGTTGAAGCTGTGTGATGGGAAAAAGGGAGTGAATTCCTTGCAAAGATACATTTTTGCGAACAGTGAACACAGTCTAGTCTGTCTCTGTGAACAAGACCATGCACAGCACCTATCTCATGCGCACTCCTGCTGCAGGCAATCCGGAAAGCATAAACTCTGCCCCTGTTCCACCCCCTCGCAGTCTCCCCCGCCCCTTGGAATTCTGGGTTGAGATCCCAGTGCCTGATGGGGCAAAAATCATTGTCGCGGGTGGTTCTGGATAAATGTCGTCAGTCATTCCTTCCTCCGGGAAAGCAACGGCAGACAATCATTTCGTGCCCTTTTTCCCTGGATTGCCCTGGCAGACGCCATAGCGTGGCAACCATGGAGCCTGTTTTGCCTTTTGTCACTGTCACCGTATGTGTACTAGATGCCGCGGACAGAGGCGATTCAGCAGCCTACACAGCAGCATTCATTTGCTTTTGCATGACAGCAGAAATGGTTAGTAGCCGTTCTGTACCGTCTACCATGCCATTGTAAATTGGCAATGAGATGACGGTTACCAGTCCTATTGCACTATACCTTCTGCTGCTATCATAGGTGCCCCTGGCTGAGATCAGCCGGGGGCGCAAAAGACAAAACTGGGAATGACTCCCCGAGTCAATCCCTCCTTTATGGTATCTAAAAATAGAATCAGTCCTGCCTAGAATATGGGGCAAGTGTACTAGAGATCCAGTGTATCAGAGAACCAGAGAGCACAGCCGCTCCGTGTCAGATCATGCAGGAATGATGAGCTGCATGCCATTCACAGGGAGTGCTCCTGCAACAACCCCACCTGTTGCTTCCCTCCTCCCCCAGCCTTCCTGGACTACCGTTGCAGTGTCCCCCCATTTGTGTGCTGAAGTAATAAAGAATGCAGGAATAAGAAACAGTGACTTGTTAGTGAAATGAAATGAGGGGAAGGCAGCCTCCAGCTGCTATGATAGTCCAGACAGGACATTAAGCAGTGTGCGTGAGAGGAGCCCAGCATCCTGCTGCTATGATAGTCCAGGCAGTACAGAATCTTTTCTTTACACATGAAGGGCAGGGGCTGATGGAGCTCAGCCCCCTGTTGCTATGATGAAGACAGTTACCAGCTGTTCTGTACCGTCTACTGGGAATGACCGCGAGGCCAGTCAGGAGCACTCATGGGCTGATGACGAGGACGGATACCAGTCCTATTGCACTACACCATCTGCCACAAGGCTGATGATGACGACAGATATCAGCCATATTGTACCATCAGCCACCAAGGAGGGGGGGCGAGGATGCTACAGTACAGTGCCGCAGCATCGCGTCTACCAGCAGCATTCAGTACACATAGGGTGACATTTAAAAGAGTCAAGAGACGATTTTTTTCCCTTTTCCTTCTGGGGGTGGGGGCTGGGGGTACATTAATGAGCTATGCCCTGAACCACCGCGGACGATGTGTTTGACCCTACAGGTATTGGGAGCTCAGCCAAGAATGCAAATGCTTTTCGAAGACTGCAGGAACTGTGGGATAGCTTGCGTCCTCAGTCCCCCCTCCCTCCCTCCATGAGCGTCCATTTGATTCTTTGGCTTTCCGTTACGCTTGTCACGCAGCAGCGTGCTGAGTCTCTGCTATGGCGTCTGTCTGGAGATTTTTTTAAAATACTTTGGACCAGGCCTAACATTATACTAATTCCCCTAATTAGATGCAGGAGTCGCCGAGCGAGATCACCCTGAGGAGGGTCACTGAAGGAGATAGAGAGCGCATGCTGCGTGAAAGCCAGCACAAACCAGGGGCCTATGCTGCCATGCTTGTGGAGGCAATGCTCCCAGAATACCTCATGAAAGCCTGGTGCGGAAAAGTGTGCTACCACGGAGCACCCAATAAGGCAGCTCTCCCCAGGAACCTCATGCGGAGGCTTTTCGATTACCTCCAGGAGAGCTTCGTGGAGATCTCCCAGGAGGATTTCTGTTCTATCCCCATATATATAGACCTCCTTTTCACATAGTTCAGATTCCTGTTACATTAATAATAAAAGTTTACATGTTTAAAGCACTTACCGACTGATCCTTTCCCTGATTCAGGGTCCGGGGTAACTGCTGGGGAGGGTTGGTAGGGGATCTCCGTGAGGTTGATGAAGAGATCCTGGCTGTCGGGGAAACCAGCGTTGTAAGCGCTGTCGACTGCCTCCTCCTCCTCATCTCCTTCCTCATCTTCCCCGTCCGCGAACATCGCCGAGGAACTGGCCGTCGACACTATCCCATCGTCGGAGTCCACGGACACTGGTGGGGCAGTGGTGGCAGACCCACCGAGAATGGCATGCAGTGCCTCGTAGAAGTGGCATGTCTGGGGCTGGGCTCCGGAGCGTCCATTTGCCGCTTTGATTTTTTGGTAGCCTTGTCTCAGGTCCTTGATTTTCACGCGGCACTGCGTTGTATCCCGGCTGTATCCTCTGTCTCTCATGGCTTTGGAGACCTTATCGTAGGTCTTTGCATTCCGTTTTTTGGAGCGCAGCTCCGAAAGCACAGACTCATCGCCCCACACAGCGATCAGATCCAAGACATCCCGGTCAGTCCATGCTGGGGCCCTCTTTCTACTCTGAGATTGCATGGACTCCTCTGCTGGAGAGCTCTGCAGCGTTGCCGGTGCTGCTGAGCTCGCCACGATGTCCAAACAGGAAATGAGATTCAAACTGGCCAGACAGGGAAAAGAGTTCAAATTTTCCCGGGGCTTTTCCTGTGTGGCTGGTCAGAACATCCAAGCTCGGACTGCTGTCCAGAGCGTCAACAGAGTGGTGCACTGTGGGATAGCTCCCGGAGCTACTAAGGTCGATTTCCGTCCACACATAGGCTAATTCGACATAGCCATGTCGAATTTAACGCTACTCCCCACATCGGGGAGGAGTACAGAATTCGAACTAAAGAGCCCTCTAGGTCGAACTAATTAGCTTCCTGGTGTGGACAGGTGCACGGTTAAGTCGAATTAACGCTGCTAAATTCGACATAAACTCCTAGTGTAGACCAGGCCTAAGTGGTCTTGGTGCCACCCAGGAGGTGTGTGGGTTACATATGGTTAGGCAGATGCCATCTCACTAGTGATTGAACTATAGTGTCCCAACAGCAGGGGGAGGGTTTTTCGTTCCACCTGCCAGCTGTGCTCACAGGAACAGGGAGGAAGAGTCCCCTCCCCAACAGCTGGTTCCCTTGGGAGGAGAGAAAGAGAACTATGAGAGAGGAAGGTATCCCTGGGAGGGAGACAGGCACCCCTCTTAGTGAGACTGGACCCAAACTGAGAGAGGGGAGACACATACACTGAGGGAGAGCAGGGAATATAGAACTCATGGGGGATGCCAGGGGACATGTAAGGGGATACAGAACCCTATTTAGGGCTAGCTTAGATGCCATGAGCAGGCCTCAGTTAAGACAAGACAAGCCTGAACAAATAACTGCTGAACAAGCCTGAACAAGAAATTACTGAAACAACTAACTACTGTGAATATGTTTATAGTAAATAAGGGAGGCAGAAATTAACTAAACTAACTCTTGTGGGTATGTTTATAGTGAACAACGTAGGCAGGAACACCTCAAACTGATAAGATTGGTTCTTATACAATCTGCAAAGCAATTGTCCTTGCACAAGCTGCAGTATTTGGTCCTGACATGCAGGCAGTAGAAGTTAGTAGCTAGGAAAGATGTATATAAACCGTGTAGTGTGTGACATGAATTGGAACTGGGGTATCACCCTGTACCTACACCCCTTGCATCTGAGCCTGGGCAGCATAGGCAAAAAGCTGTTAGATGCCTAATAAAATAACCAGAGTGATGAGCTGGAGTCAAACTGAGTTTCTTGGATCCCACAGAACCAGCTGAAGCATTCTTCCTGAACTGGAGGAGGTGTTCTGGGTATGCTGAGAGGGAGGACTGACCACCAGAAGACATGAGGCTGCAGCAGACAGAAAGAGGCTGGGGAATATGTGGGACACAGAAGCCTATGCACAGACAAACAAGTCCACACAGGCACGGTCATACACACAGGGCTTTCAGGATGGACAGAACTGACATCATCTGTGGATTCAGTTCCTTTTCCCACTCAACTCTTCGTGGCTGCCTATATGGTTGAGCTCACTGTAACCCCCTATTTGTACTACCTATTCCCAGACTAATGGCTCAGAGGGTTCCCAGCTGAGTTTTTTACATTTTATAAAAAGGTGCCCTGCTCACTAGCAGGTGGGTTACTCCAGTGCTGTACATGGTGTGACTGACACACAAAGGAACTTAAGAGTCATTCCTTTAGCTATCGTATTTGTGTCAATGTGACTTGCCTTTGCTAGATTCTGTACATTACTAAAGTGCTGCCCATACCACACTCCTGACATACACAAGGCCACCACTGCCAGCGATGAATGTAGCTTGATTGAAACAGCCTGGAGAACACTCGCCACAACAGCCAAAGAGGAGGGGGAATGCTGCTGCCCAAGCAAGACAAATAGACAAGCTTTGCATGTGCATGTTCTCAGCTGGTGGAGAGAACCTCCTTTGTGGGTTTTGAAAACAGGAGCTGAACAGCGGGTGTGGGCTGGGGTTGCTGTGCTTCTGATTTCTTCTTGTGGGACAGCCCCACCTGTGTGTTCTGAGAAAGCGTCAAGGATCACTTCCCCCTTCGGAACACATGTGCCAAGCGGATTTCATCTGGGGGCTGTTCATGCTTCTGAAATAGGAGTGAAAAAAATAATTGCACAGTTGTTGCTAGGTGGCCACACACCCCCACACAGACTTTGTATAGACCAAGTGTTTAGCAGTAAGTGTAGAAGAGGATGTTGTGGGGGTGGAAGGATGACCTTATGGTTAGGGCACTGACTGGAGACTTCTTATGCAAACTTCTCACTTTGTGTTCCCGTGACTCATTTTTCCATCGGCAACCGGGGGATTATAACATTTCCTTGATGAACACAGATGTTGTGAGTATTTCCTCGTTATGACAATGCAATTAGTGTTGGGGAAGATATTTCATGTGAGCAGGCCTGTGTTTAGCAGTGGTTGAGGGTGGAAGCCATGATACTTCCATAGGAAAAAGGAGCTATGCCTCTCCCCAACCATGTGTGAACCACAGTGGATACCAACCTGAGGGGCAGGGGAGGATATAGCAGGACATAAGTATACAGAGGGCATTTACCACACCGGCATCCAAATGGTTGTCTAGGCGACATCATCTTGCCTTCAGAATGCCACATGTGCAATCTGTCACCATCCTGTAAGTGATAAGTGTGTGCAATCGAACCTTCTTTTGCCAGACCATTAGATCAGGGTAAGATCTCATGAGTCAGAACAGGAGAAGGTAGATTGGGACCCTCAAAACAGTGGGCACCTATAGTCAATCAATAAACATCTCATTTGGAGGAAATAAAGTCCCTGTTTCTCCTGAGAGGAAAATGCCAGATCTCCTCAGCATCTGCCATCATGCACCCTGCTAGTATATCCCATATTGATGTCCCTGAACTGCCTCACTGGTTGACCAGGGAGTAGTATCCTTTGTGGCGGACTGCTGAGGTCACTCAATTAGGGTGAACTGCAAACAGGATAGGGCAGACAAACCCCAAAAGCTGGTGGATATTCCAATACTTAGATTTATCAAGCCAGCACAAAACAGCTTCTATATTACACCTCACTGGTTACTCAGAAGTCCAAACACCACAGTTCCCTTAAAGTACCCAGCTTCAGGCCTCCATCCAGACACACATCATCATATCTGACGATTACTGAAAATCTTATATCATATAAAAGAAAAGGTTCTTCCAACCCCAAAGGATCAGCCACACACCCAGGTCCAATTATATCTGAGATCTTACCCAAAATACACACTTATAGCCAATTCTGATTAAGTCACAGGGCTTTTAATACATTTTCAGCAGCCTTTTGGCCTGAGAAAAAAATAGGCTTAACTTTCCTTGACCCAAACATCATGGCAATTAGCACAGGGTAATTTATCCATTAAGCAGTTCAGATACAGGTTACCACAACCTTCAAAGAGGCAAATAGACAATAATACTATTTCACTCAAGTATCTTCCTAAATATTAATATTCCTTTTTTGATCTTTGAATCAAAGCTATAGCAATAGACAAGGCTTGTTTGCTCACATCACAAGACCTGAGCAAACATCTACCCTTCTATCTCTAACAATGCAGACTTGCATTTGAAAGCTCTATTCATTTACACAGTGGACCCCAACCTTTTTGGCTGGTGGGCGCCAGCCGAAGGACCACTGCGGCGGTGGAGCACCCGCCGAAATGCCGCCGAATTTTGGCGGCATTTCGGCAGCAACGCCTCTCGATGACGTCGCTTGCCGTCAACAAGCGATGTCATTGAGAGGCGTCCCCGCCTAAATTCGGGAGCAACGCCTCTCAATGACATCACTTGTCGATGGCAAGCGGCGTCACTGAGAGGCATCACTGCCGAAATTCGGGAGCGACGTCTCTCGATGACATCACTTGTCGGCGACAAGCGTCGTCATCGAGAGACGTCCCCGCCAAAATGCCGCTGCAGCATTTTGGCGGGTGCTCTCCCGGGGGCCAGGATGCAGGCACATTAAGATAGCACCCGCGGGCACCACGTTGGGGACCACTGCATTTACATATCTTCCTAACCAGTCTTTAAAGTTCGGCCATGGGTCAGGTCAGTCTGTGAATTAATTAACTCTTTCTGGCCCTGTGTCACCTTTCAATGAGATATTATATTACATTCATAATGTCACACGGACATATGCAGTTGCTCCTTCTGGCAGGGAAACCATCACTGGCCCCAGTGCAGCTGGGGAAGCCAAATCTCTGGAAGCCATCTATTTAAAAAGGCACATTTCTAATACCAACCACCCACGAGTAAGTCCCAGTAAGAATCCCCTGACAGGCCACCCTCCACATCACAGCACTGAGAGTTGACCTGCCTTGCCATGGACCCATACAAGTCTGGGGTAGCCAGCTTCCACAGGACAATTGCAACCCACTTCTAGATGGGACAGAAGGAGGCCAGTCAACTGTTCTGGCACAGGAGGGTCCAAGCAACCTCGTCACACAGCTCCAGGAAGGTCTGCTTCCTTATGAGGAAATTCTGCAGCCACTGCTGGTCATCCCACGTCTGCATGACAAAGTGAACCATGCTAGTTCTCCTGCTGCAGAGGGACAGTGTATAAACAGGGAATCCACAGCAATTGCAGCACTGATCATTACTGTCCAGTCTGCAGTACCTTAGTTTGCCTCCAAGTCCCAACATCTTCTGCATTTTAGAAAATGCTTTCAAAACTGCCTTCCAGACTCTCAATGTACATCTACATACATATTTGCCCATAAGTAGGAGCAGCTCAGCCAGTGGATCAAGGGCTCGACTCTTGGCTGGAATGGACAGGAGTGAGGCGCACGCAGAGCCAGGAGTGCTGCAGCTAAGTGTGACAGGCTAAAACCAGTTCTGCATAAGGGGTTGAGAGGGAGAGCCAACTTCTATCACAAACCATTTCCTAGAACAGCTCCACTTGGTGAGGCATCATGAAGTCTGGGATACACCCCCCAGAAATCCTTGCACCAGACACATGTAGCTGCAGTGGCAGTGTGGACACTGGTATACGGGGGGGGTGGAGGGTGCAGGGTGCAGCAATTCAGAGGTGGGCTTGGCTAATATACACCTGCATTCAGTGTAGACAAACATCAATCCTGCCATGGGATGTGGTTAGTACTGCCTCTGACACTATTCATAGTATTGATGGCTCTTAACCCCAGGCAACAGATGTGCCTTTGGCTCTTTTCTAGGGCAGTGCATATGCCAGATGCAGTGTCTTGGGCACTTCACCACTCATCTGGATTTTGCCAGGATAGTTGGATGAGTGGAAGAGATATTTTTGTCAAAGCAGCAGACAGCTGAAGGGCAGAATTCGCCCCTGTTGCTGAAGGAGTCAGTGGGATGGATGTTTTCATGAGAATGCAAACAAGCAATCATCTAAAATTCACCAGCGTTGAATCACCTGAGTTTGAGAAATCTGATTCTGTAATAATCTGGAAAGAGGGGTATGTGCTCAGCTCAGCCACTCCAGTAGGAAGTAATGCCACTGAATTAGGTAAAGAGACTCAGAGGTTCTCAAACTGTGGTCCACTAGTTAGGTGCTTGGACCCAGGAGATGATGCCCAAGTAAGATGAAGTGGTGGCTTTGGGGGAATAGGAGGTAGGTGAGAGGGGGCAGTGGGATGATAAGAGGGGGTGGGGGAAATCTGGGCCATGCAGGGCTGCGGCGGCCAGAGAAAGAGATGACTTTCCCCAGCTCCAGGGCTTCAGCTGCTGGGGAGAGACGGCCTCCTTCCCAGCCCCAGCTTGGGGGCTGCCGCGGCGGGGGAGAAAGGGCACATCCATCGCATGAGAAAGGTAAGACTACTGATATTAAAATATGAGCTGTGTGCTTTTATTTGTAGAACAAAAGTGTTTGTTTTTTTAATATAGCACTTTTATCCAAAGCACTTTACAGTAGTTAGCTAACGGTACAAACAATATTGGGAAAGATCATTAAGATCCTCAGCAATTTTCAAGTGGTCTGCAAAAAAAAAGTTTGAGAACCACTGGAATAACCAACAAAAGCCTGGGCCCTGCAGCACACTGTGTTCATATCCTGCAGCAAAGTCCCTGGTACAGCGGGGCACTAGGGCTGAATGTTGCAGCAAGCTCTCCACTCTCAGAGCCCCAGGCTCAATACTGTGGCTCCCTGAAATGTCTAGAAAACCATGCAGCAGCAAAGGTTTTAAAAACTAATATTCCAAAAAAAAAAAGATTGTAATAAGAGTCTGAAGTCGTTGTACTTCCCCAGTGTGTTCCAGGTTGCTACCTGAAGTGTTAGTGCACCCACTCACCTCTAGAGACCTGTATTCAGTTCACCAATGAAAGAAGTTTGGTAGCCTCAGCTGGCCATATCAAAGGGAGGGAATCTTCCTCTAGAAGGTGTGGTTAGCACAGAGCACTTCCTTCAGCATTTCTGTGAGACTCTAGCCCCCTTGAAACAACCAAGTAGAGGAAGAGGCACAGAGTACTTGGCACGTTCAGCTTCCACACTTCCTATTTTACCTGGTTAGGGAAATCCTTTACGACTCAGAAGCTGTCCTGCCTAAGAAGCTCCTTGCTGTAGGTCAGAGGGCAAACTCGCATAGCTATGCAGCAGGGAATGGTCCTGCGATTGTGGGGAACTTTCCTGGTTAATACACTACCTCGGTGAAATGGGCTAGTGAAAGGATCTGAGTTCTCACTCCCATTCCCTTTACCCAGATGCCTGCCTGACATCAAGGGCTCCCCTTCTGCTCTCCCGTGTGACAGAGTCCTCGTAACCCCAGCAAGGCTGGGCCCAGGATTCCTGGAGGGCTCGACCCCCAATCTTATCATGGTCACTTAGGGCAGGGACTAGGGTGTCCCCATTCCAGGGTGCTCTCTCTGCACTGGATGCTTCCCTGACCCACTGATCATTACATACAGTTTCAAGCAAATACAATTTATTAAACAGCAATCAATTAAAAAAAAAACAGGGAAAGAATGGGAAAGGGTAAAGGAAAACACATCACAACCAGCATCTCTGGAATGTAAGGGAAGTTACAGTCTGCTCCTCACAGGTCCCAGGCCTCCTTCTCAGGCCCTGGCTGTGCTACAGGGATGCTGCAGGTCAGACACTGGCGCTGGCGGTGGCCACACATCCTCAGGCTCTAGGGGGCAGGACCATTCTTCCCAGCATCAGCCCCCCATTCGGGTTACAATCCCCCTCCAAGTCTGGCCTGCAAAACCTCTTGGCTAAGGAGGTCTTCCTGTGCTGGGCCTTCTGCCCAGGGTCCTCCCTCACTCTCTCCAGCTGCTCACCGCACCCAGCTCCAGGCTGCTCCAGCCCCAGCTCCATTCTGCCTGAGCATAGGGTTGCCAGGTGTCTTTTTTTTTTTAAACCAGAATGCACCGCTGACTGGGCCATTAAAAGTCCAATCAGTGGCACAGCGGGCCTAAGGCAGGCTCCCTACCTGCCATGGCTCCGCGCAGCTCCCAGAAGCAGCAGCTCCCATTGGCCAGGAACCACGGTCAATGGGAGCTGTGGGGGCGGTGCCTGCAGACAGGACAGCGAGCAGAGCTGCCTGGCTGTGCCTCCACGTAGGAGGTGGAGAGGGGACATGGCTGCTGCTTCCGGGAGCTGCTTGAGGTAAATGCTGCCTGGAGCCTGCACCTCTGACCCCCTCCCATGCCCCAACCACCTGCCCCAGCCCTGATCCCCCTCATGGCCTCCAAACCCCTCAATCCCAGCCTGAAGCACCCTCCTGCACCCCAAACCCCTCACCACTGGCCCAACCCCAGAGCCCTCACCCTGAACTCCTCATTTCTGGCCCTGCCCCTGAGCCTGCACCCCCAGCTGGAGCCCTTACCCCCTCCTGCACTCCAACTCTCTGAGCCAGCCTGGTAAATATGAATGAGTGAGTTAGTGTGGGGAGAGTGAGTGACACAGGGAGGGAGGGAGGGAGCCTTGGAGAAGGGGTGGCACAGGGGTGGGGCCTCAGAGGCAGGGTGGCGCAGTGGGCGGGACAAGGGTGTTTGGTTTTGTGCACGTAGAAAATTGGCAACCCTACCTCAGCACTGTGGTTGCTCTGCCTCCAGCCCCTTGGGCTGCTCCTCTGGCCCCTCCGGCTCTGGTTGCTGCAGCTCTCCTCCCAGCACTGGCCTGCTCCCTGGGCCACTTCTCTGGCTTTTGTTGCTGTGGCTTTGCTTCCAGCACAGATCTGCTCCCTGGGCTGCTTCTCTGGCTTTCTGGGCTCTGCTCCGGCGCCTGCTCTCTCCTGGCTCGGTCCTACTCTGTTCCAGGCAATTCCAACTCACGTGGAGGATGGGACCCCCCTGGCCCCCTCATTAGCCTGCCTGCCTTGTCAATCAGGCTGACCTGAAGCATTGACCTCTCCCCATTGTTCCTGAGGATTGTCAGTCTCAGGGTCCTGATTTCCCATTGACCCTTCCCCTTCCTTTTGGTACTGAGAGCTAGCCAACCAAAAAACCCCAACAGTCCCCTTACATATGCAGCAGAGTCACTGAAACAGGTACAACCCTCTGCACCCTCTTGGTGGGAGAAAGAAGCAGGCATGGCATACAGAGTGGCACATGATTGCTAATTCTGTTACAAATAACCACAACAGAAAGGATTGCTACCACTGGGAGACAGCTCTCTGTTGCAGTTGGATGCAAATGGCAAGTGCTGCAGCTCATTCTGTGGCTGCTGAATTTACATGGCCTTGAGATGCTCTCAGCTTTTTATAGCACCTTTTATTCAAAAGCTCACACAAGACTTACTTCCCCCCACCACTGAAGTGCAGCTGACTCAGATAGAATGCAGCAGCTGTGTACCACCATCACAGTAACTCCACACCACAGCTCAGAGAGGAAATGAAGACTATTCCCACATCCAGCTGAAAATCTTATGCAGCTCCCACCCACCCTTCCCACCATGGAGAGCCAGGAAGTGAGGGGCAACCGACAGACCCATTTGGTTTACCCTGGTTTCTGGCCGTGGAGAAGGAAGGCGGTGACTGGGTCTCTTCTCCCCTGGAGTGGTGGGAGAGTTGGAAATGTTAAGTGACGCCTCTCGTCCAAGGAAGGGAGGAGCAACCTGCAAGGGAATCATCTTGTAAAGAAAGGAGGCAGATGAGGGCTGGACAATTCTTCCCCCACAAGGTGCTGGCCTTGATGCTGCACCACCCTTAGAAAACCCATAGACCCTAGCACTAGCTGTTCCCACTTCAGATTCTGCTATCTGATCATTCCTGGTTTCCTCCTGCCTCTTCATTGGTTGGTGAAGAAGAGCAGAGGTCCACAAGCCCAAGAAGAAAAAAGGGGGAGTCCTTCCTCTCGCTTGGTGCTTTCATACCCTTCCCCTTACACCTGTATAGCATTTGCAGCTTGCAAGGGTGATGACAGGTTACAAGTCTGTGAGCTCACTGTTCCAATGCATTTAGGGTGCTGGGCAGAAAAAACCCAGGCATCTCTGAGGCTACTGGCTCAGTATCTTCATCGTGCTAACTGATCTCAGGCAGTGGCCTCTGTTAGATATCACCTCAGCACCCCCAAGCCTGTTGAGATGGTGACAAGGAACTGGGCTGCATGTGCTCACCGCCTCAGCATGTGATGATGTGGGACTGTTCTTAATGTTTCCTCTGAATACTGTGTGGGTGCCTCAGTTTCCCCTATGCATTTCTTAAGTATCCAGTGTGCACAAATGTCTGACACTCTGTCTCCTGGCAACAAATGGCTGGGGCCCTTCCCCGCTGCAAGGGGATGGCTAAAGGTGAACAAAGAGATCAGGTGACCTCCTCCTGGAAAGAGACAAAGGCCAGAAAGGAGGGGCTAGAGGGGGTTTTCAGTTTGGAGCTGGCTGGGGACGTGGAGTGAGTACAGACATGGGTGTCTGGCTTGCTGCCCCCCAGGATGGACCCGGCTGAGGGGTCCCATTCTCTATATCTACAAGCTCTGTTTTAGACCGTGTTCCTGTCATCTAATAAACCTCTGTTTTACTGGCTGGCTAAGATTCACATCTGAATGCAAAGTGGGGGTGCGCGCAGGACCCTTTGGCTTCCCCAGGACCCCGCCTGGGTGGACTCGCTGTGGGAAGCGCACGGAGGGGCATATGCTGAATGCTCCAAGGTCACACCCAGGAAGGTGAAGCCGTGTGAGCTTCTTGCCCTGAAGACAGTCTGCTCCAAGGGAGAGGAGGCTCCCCAAAGTCCTGACTGGCTTTGCGGGGAGCAGTTCCAAAGCATCGCCCAGGGACTCCGTGACATAGAACATCTAGTCTGATGCGAGAGGCCAGCTACAATGCTTTGCAGAATGTTTCCAGTGGAAGTGTGGGGGCTGGATGTATGTTATTAAATCTTCCTGATCACTAGAAAAAAGGGGTTTTAGGGGTTTGGGGGAGGAAAACAACCTGTCCCATTCAGAGTGGTATCCATCCTCCAGGATGAATCCCAGACTGCCTACTACATACCAAGCAACAAAGAAAGCAGCTAGCATGAAGGTAGTCACTCTGGATCAGCTAGGCTTGATGGCAGAGAGGTACTGCCACTTGTCCTGGGACTCAGCCCTTCACTGCAAGGACATGGCTGTATGTACAGTGACTCTGGGACTGGTTGCTTAGTAGATAAGGCCAGAGCCAGTCCACAGAAGAGCTTATGGCTCTAACCATTTTAGAACAGTCTCAAGGTCTGACTGCAACTAACTCCACAACAAGACTACACGAGAAGCCCTATTGGTTTGCCACGTTGCAAATTCACCAACACAAAGAGAGAGTTTGTGCTCATGGAGTAGAGCTACCTGGAGTGTCATTATGGCAGGTCCTATGAATCTGGTTGCCCTCAAAGGAGCAACATTCAAAAGCCTTACATTACTTCCAAAGCGACACGCTCAACCTGCAGAGGGCTTGGATATGAGCCGACATTAATTCAAATAGCCTGCTCCCATCTGAATTGTTAAAAGGGCAACATCCTGTCCCCACCTCATACATCCATAGAGACACTTGCCTCAACTCTACTATAGAGGTGATAGTAGAAATGAAAGATCAGACTCCATCTGAAGAAGGATCTCAGTCTGCTGGGACACCAAACAAATGATAACCCAATAAGGAGTTGTCTGGTTATTTTATTTACTCCCAGTTTCAGAATATTTCATCTTAAAACTGCACAGTTCATCATGTCCCACTGTCAGATCTGGTTAGCACAGACAGTGGTTGGAGCAGCAGGCCCTGGGAGTCAAGACTCCTGGGTTAAATTCCTTGTTCTACAGTATTGGACTTGGCAAAGTTGCTTCCCCTCTTTATGACTCAGTTTCTGTGGCTGTGAAATGGTCTTTCCATCAAAGCACCACTGTGAAGGAGGGCAGCTAGCCGTTTTAAACATCTATGCCATTGGCCAGAGTTCAGCTTCAGCGTCATAATTTTGCTCCTGCTCTCTGAAGTAGAGATGCCATTATACTCTGGGGTCAGAGTGATCCCTTGACTAATTCCATGAATTGGGTCCAGGAGGTTAAGTCCTGTTCAAGGATGCACACGCACAGCCACCACTCAGTTAAATAGGAGTCACGTATTCAAGGTCAGATTTAGAGCAATACAATCAATAACCCAGAAGTTGCAGTTATATCTGCCAGTCTGTTAAGAGTTGATTTTTGCTACCCTTGGCAGAACTTCTCCTGGAGTTAGAGTGTTTTGCATGTAGCTGGGTGGCAGGATCAAGCGCCAAAATCCTGAAAACAAACCTGCACCTGACTTTATGAAAAATCACCTGGCTGGGGGGGAGGTAAGGGGGTGTGCACTCATATGCTCTGTGCAAACTACATCAGTCCTGGGAGCAATTCACTACTGTGAAGTGTTTTGAGATCCTTGGATGAATGGTAACTATGCAGGCCAAGTACTATTATGACTAGCAAATGTGCTGGTGAGAGCAGGAATAGGTAGGTTCTCAACCCACCCAGCTAGAAAATTCAAGGCCCGGGGTACTTGGCAAACCTAAGATTTAGGAACTTTTTCTATTAAATGGAGTGAGAATACTAAATATTTCTTTTATTTGCACCAGGTGGCTGCAGTAAAAATAAATGTCTGCTCCCAAAATCTCACATCTGGGCCTCAGCAACAACTAAACCTGTATCTACTAAAATGTATTTCAAGACACCTGCAGGTTTCAACATTGCCCAAAATAATCTTGCACAGCATGGTAACAATAAGAACAATTCTCAGACCTGTGATAGATTTTTGTTACTTATCAACAAAGAGTCCTGTGGCACCTTCTAGACTAACAGAAGTATTGGAGCATGAGCTTTTGTGGGTGAATACCCACTTTGTCAGACGGATTTGTTACTTATGGCACTATAAGGACATATTTCCCCAGGAGAATAGTATTACACCATTTTATAGGCATGGAAATTGAGGCCCAGCATACTTATGAACCTTATGCAAGATCACCAGGCAAGTCAGCAGCATAGGTAGGATTAGAACACAGAACTGTCTGGCTCCATCCCTGCTTGGAGCACTTCACTTTGTAGAGCCATTTCCTGGCTTGTATAATGTAAATAGCAAGCCTGGTAGTAAGAGGATGAGTAGGAAATGAGTTCTGCATTCAATATAGCACTGAATCTGCTTGTATTTACACCATAGCCTGTTCTTGGATCAAACACTGGATAGAGCTTTTCTATCCAGAACCTGGGTGGATGGCAGAACTGGTACTAGATTAGCAGTCTGTGCCTGGCCCTCTCTCAGTATGACACAAACGTCGAGAAGAAAGGAGTAAGCACACTTTTCATATCTGACTTCAGATGCAGATAAAATCTCAAGTACACACAAATTGCATACAAGTTCCAAGGTCAATATATCCTAGTAGGACAGAAGCCTACTCATAATACTAACCCTCAAAGAATTAAATAGAGCTGTGCTGGTGCCAGCAGCTGGGTTGCATAGACTCAGTTTCAGGGACTTCAACTTCTGCATGGGTGGTGTCTAACACACTATGATCAGTAATTGGAGTTGCCATTAGGTGTTTAAGCATACTTTCACCTGCCTGTCTCCTGCTAGCAGAGATCAGGGCTGTTTCATCCTTTCATCACAAAAGCAAACAAACTATGCCAGTACTCTTAGGGTATGTCTACACTATGGGATTATTCCGATTTTACATAAACCGGTTTTGTAAAACAGATTGTATAAAGTTGAGTGCACGCGGCCACACTAAGCACATTAATTCGGTGGTGTGCGTCCATGTACCAAGGCTGTATTCCGTAGCTATCCCATAGTTCCTGCAGTCTCCCCTGCCCATTGGAATTCTGGGTTGAGATCCCAATGCAAAAACAGTGTCGTGGGTGATTCTGGATAAATGTCGTCACTCAATCCTTCCTCCGGGAAAGCAACGGCAGACAATCATTTCGCGCCCTTTTTCCCTGGATTGCCCTGGCAGACACCATCTCATGGCAATCATGGAGCCCGTTTTGCCTTTTGTCACTGTCACCGTATGTGTACTGGATGCTGCTGACAGACGCGGTACTGCACTGCTATACAGCAGCATTCATTTGCCTTTGCAAGGTAGCAGAGACCGTTACCAGTCATATTGCACCATCTGCCATGCCATTGTAAATTGGTGATGAGATGACGGTTATCAGTCGTTCTGTACCATCTGCTGTTATCATGGGTGCTCCTGGCTGGCCTCGCTGAGGTCGGCCATGGGCGCATAGACAAAAATGGGAATGACTCCCCGGATCATTCCCTTCCTATGTTTTGTCTAAAAATAGAGTCAGTCCTGCCTAGAATATGGGGCAAGTGTACTAGAGAACCAGAGAGCACAGCTGCTCCATGTCAGAGCCCCAGAGATCCCGCAGAAATGATGAGCTGCATGCCATTCTAGGGGGTGCACCTGCAACAACCCCACCTGTTGCTTCCCTCCTCCCCCAACCCTCCTGGGCTACCGTGGCAGTGTCCCCCTATTTGTGTGATGAAGTAATAAAGAATGCTGGAATAAGGAACACTGACTTTTTAGTGAGATAAAATGAAGGGGAGGAAGCCTTCAGCTGCTATGATAGTCCAGGCAGGACATTAAAGGGTGGGGGGTGGGGGGAGAGGAGCCCAGCCCCCGCTGCTATGATAGTCCAGGCAGTACAGAATCTTTTCTTTAGACATGAAAGGGGGGGGCTGATGGAGCTCAGCCCCCAGTTGCTATGATGAGGACAATTACCAGCCGTTTTGTACCATCTGCTGGGAATGACCAGGAGTCATTCCTATTTTTACCCAGATGGCCCCGGCCGACCTCACCGAGGCCAGCCAGGAGCACTCACAGGATGATAACGAGGATGGATACCAGTCCTTTTGTACCATACTGTCTGCCACCGGGGAGGGGAGGGGAGAGGATGCTGCGGTTTAGCGCTGCAGCACCCCGTCTACCAGCAGCATGCAGTGGACATAGGGTGACATTGAAAAAAGGCGAGAAACGATTTTTTTCCCTTTTCTTTCGGGGGGGGGGGAGAAGGGTGTAAATTGACGACATACATCCTGAAACACCCGGGAAAATGTTTTTGACCCTTCAGGCATTTGGAGCCCAGCCAAGAATGCAAATGCTTTCCGGAGACTGCGGGGACTGTGGGATAGCTGGAGTCCTCAGTACCCCCTCCCTCCCTCCATGAGCGTCCATTTGATTCTTTGGCTTTCCATTACGCTTGTCATGCAGCACTGTGCTGAGTCCCTGCTGTGGCCTCTGTCTATCATAGCCTGGAGATTTTTTCAAATGCTTTGTCATTTCATCTTCTGTAATGGAGCTCTGATAGAACAGATTTGTCTCCCCATACAGCGATCAGATCCAGTATCTCCCGTACGGTCCATGCTGGAGCTCTTTTTCGATTCTCAGACTGCATAGTTACCTGTGCTGATCAGAGCTCCACGCTGGCCAAACAGGAAATGAAATTCAAAAGTTCGTGGGGCTTTTCCTGTCTACCTGGCCAGTGCATCCAAGTTCAGATTGCTGTCCAGAGTGGTCACAATGGTGCACCATAGGATAGCACCTGGAGGCCAATACCGTCGATTTGAGGCCACACTAACCCTAATCCGACATGGCAATACCGATTTCAGTGCTACTCCTCTCGTCGGGGAGGAGTACAGAAATCGGTTTAAAGAGCCCTTTATATTGATATAAAGGGCCTCATTGTGTGGACGTGTGAAGGGTTAAATTGGTTTAACGCTGCTAAATTTGGTTTAAACGTGTAGTGTAGACCAAGCCTCAGAAACCGTGAAGTTCTATAAGTTTCCAAAATGCCCACCTGCAAATGCTCCTCAGCTTCTAGAGCAGAGTAACAATGATCTGGCAGGATCACATGGGTTTGCTGTAAATACATTAGTATCTGTCACTTTGTTCTCACCAATCACCCCAGATTCCTATGATTACATGTGTGGTAGATTAAAGGTAATCAGATGTGGTTCTTTGCAAACAGCTTTCTAAATCCCCTCAATTGAAGCATAAGGGATTCATGGCAGTGCAGCTATATTCATCCTGGAGCACTCATACAGTAATAGGTTTCACTTTTATAGACAAGTTAAATTGTTCAGTCAATAGTCAGCAGCTATAACTGAACCCATATAGGAAGTGTATCATAGTGCTATTTTTAGACTCGACCCATGATTTGATGTGCTAGCATTTCTGATAACATACTAGATCTTTGACAGATGAATGAGGAAGACTCTCTCTGCTGGGTCAGGGACAATGAAAGCCTACATAATTTGCAATCTTGCATCTAAAGGTGACACTGTAGAAGCATGCAATAAGTTAAGAGCTATGTTGAGGTTCTCCAGTGCCAGTTGAGATTGTTTCTATAAGGTAGAGTACGTACACACACACACACACACACACACACACACACACACACACCCCTTGATTCCAACAATGAACATGGGGATGAGTCATTGATCTAGTATCTGCTGGCTCACTGCCAGGGAAAGAATAACAGCTTGTTAATAGAGGCTATATGGGCTCTTATAGCTACACATCTTTCCAAGCCTCCACTGTCTCTTGAGTAGATTCTTAGGGGAAGAATCAGCTTGTTTAAGAAGGTAATGAACACACTGCTGAAGTCCTGTTCCTCTTGAACCTCTACAGGAGTTTTAGACACCATCACCAAGTGATCTAGGGCCTTTGAAGCTTGATCAAGAGGCCAAGTTCATCGGTACTGAAGTGCCTGGTGGGCATTACTTTACGAAAGGTGACATTTTCCCCACACTCAGAGGATGGAAGAAACTTGAGGCTTTTGGTTTAGATTTCCCCTGCCCCGTAATATGAGAGAAGGGATGAACAAACAATAGACTGGCATGGAAGGGTTACCTCTAGTTTCCTTCATAAACTTAGCTTCTCTTACTGTAGTGGGTAGGCCCAGTAAAATGCCATCAACAGCTCACTGCTACTCAAGATGATGCCTCTTACCATCAGGCTACATCAGCCTTGTTTAGCTTCCTCTTTGCCATTCTTGAGGCCACCAGGAGAGCTGAAGCACAGGAAATTGTTTAGTATGCACCACCTGTCCTGAGAGGGAAGCATAAGCCATTTGTCTTCTTCCCCCAATCCCTTCCTGCCCACATGAGGCCATTGCATAGGGACTGGAGACAGACCAGTATTACTACCTCTAGGTAGAATGAGTAAGCTTACAAGAAGCCTAACTGGCTGAGGGAGATTAGTCCATAAATGAGGTCAGCTGTATGAGTTCTACCATAGTGGGCCCAGGCAGGTGCCTATCTCAACTGTTAAGTAAATAAACCCTGTTGAGGCCAGTAGGATAAGCGAGTGTCCTCCATGGGATATATACTTATTAGAAAGCAACATAAGCTGACTCGTTCCAGTGCTGTTGGTTCTCCTCAACTATGCTCAGATCCATTTCACCTCCACTGTAATGTAAGAGATTTGTCAAGATCTTACCACTCCTAAATTATGGTTCTCTTCCAAGTGACATAGCCTCTTCACCCTAGGGACATGAGATATTTGTACTTGTTACCTGCTACACCCAAGAGCAGACCAGTGACATGAAGTTGCTTTTTGCGCTATATATTCAAGCTATAAACTTTACACTGTTCCACACATGATATTTGGAATATTTACCTGGGTTTAAACCCATTTATTGTTACTGGACAGACTCCAATAAGTAGACCTTAGCACACAAGCAGCAGCATTAAATGACAGCTGAGTCCTTAATGTAAGTTTTTATTTGTCCAAGAAACTCAAAGGCATAGTTAAAGTCCAGCATCCAACTTTTTTATTTTAAACATGACAAAAAGAAATCTATTTGAGATCACGGTGCATAGGAGTGAGCAAGTTAAGAGTGACCCACCATTCTGAGATAGGCCCTACCTAAGCACTGGGGGCTCATAAGTTTGAAAATCATGCCAAACTGTGACAACTCCCCCATCTCAAATTAAAAAAATAAAAATAAAATCAGTTTCTCCCAAGTACCCTGGGCAGGTTTCTGGAACTGGCTTTTAAACAAACAGCTTGCTATTAAAACAAAATAGCCACTTGTTAAGGACAAGTACAGAACAAGTTCCTCCCAAACCTAAAGCAAGAATATCACATCACTTTAGTCAGTTAAGGAAAAAGAAAACTGAACTACTCTAAATGCCTCAAGTGAGTGGCTGTTTCACCTTTCATTTACAATGGAAGAACAAAAAAAGAATGAAGTTCTGACCTTTAATTTTTCCAGTGTCCATGAATACAGCCCAGTTTTTCTTTCAAAAGCCCTTTAATCCAATCAAAACCAGCTACAGACCAACACATTTTAACTACTGTGAAGAGCAATAGGTAAGCAAGACTTCAGCACTTGGAAACAGTCTTCCCATCAGATATTACCAAGGCTGAGAATGTTCCTCAGAATGCCCAAACTTGGCCTGACTGAGCCAGCTGTGACAGGAACTGGTTTCCTGCCACACAAAAATACTACACCCTGATCCAGTGCAGTGTGGCATGTCCCTCAGTAAAGGAGAGGGAATATTCCAAGTTGGTGGATGGGCTGAAGGCTTAAATTAAAAGGAAACTCAAAGATAAGACTGTTTCTCTTCTAAGTCCCTTTTCAAACCGCTCAATGAACAGGAAGTCAAGAGTTACCACATCATTAGTCAGCAATAGAAACCCCTGAAATATAGGCAGTATGTAAATCCAAGTGCTTGTCTCCAACAGCAGGTCACTCTAGTATGAAAATTGGAGTTATTGTCATGATAAAGTTTCTGTTTTAAGGGGTAAAAATTTAGGCCAACATTAAAACAGCTGGTATTTGAACATAAATATATAAAAAAATCAGATGTGAATAGGGCATTTAGAGGTAGGGTCACCACCTGCTTCCTTAAAAAGTATTCTTTAGCCACCAGTCTAACTGATAACTGGATAAGCAGAGGACAAATATGGTAATATTTGCTCTTCCCTTAATTTGCAATAAAGGTAAAATGCTGCTGTCCTCACCCCTGTTCAGAGCAGCTATGAATCATACAGAGGTGGTCATTCAGAGTATCAGTTTTTAAAGCAAAGCAACCAGATTTATTCCCGGTAGAAACTGGCCTTCACTTTGGTACCAACTTGCAATTTCACCAATACTTGTCTACACAGAGTTGGTTCGCGGAAAGCTGGAGTGTTAATTTACCTGAAGAAACCTGCTGTGGTCTAAATGTTTGGGTGCATTTGCCTAATGTGCATTAGCCGTTGATTAGAACACTAGCTCGGCTGCCTCTAAAAAAAATTTGGGGGGAGAGAGAGAAGATAAGACTTCCTATTTATGACTTATCTACACTTCACTAAGTTTGACCCATCAGCATAGGTACCGAGGTGGAGTAGTTATGCTGACAGGAGAATCCCTCCCATCGCTACAGCACTGTCAACACCAGGTGTTAGGTCAGTATAACTATGTTGCTCAGGGGTGTGGATTTTCCACACCCCTGAGCAACGTAGCAACACAGACATTAGTTGGCAGTACAGACCAAGCCTTAGTAGAGATTAGATTTCAAGATGGCACATAGTACTGCCTATAGTTATGGCTACACTGCAAATCAGGGTGACTGCAGCAAGTGTACATCCACACATGCTGCAGTCACACCTCTGACTGCTGTGTAGACACACCCTTAGTCTCAAATCAGGCTAGCCCAGCAAAACTGGTAAACAGTCTAAACAACACTTGAGCCACAGGAGAATCTAAGTTACACTGCTGGTGTTTTTGAAGACTTCTGTGAAGCTACTCCTGCAAGAGTGAGAAGAGATAGTGCTAATACAATACCGTATGTGAGTTCTATTCAAATGAAGTTTTGCTTCCAGTATCCACTCAGGAGGTATTAACTATTGCAGTTCAGCCTCTTATCCCATATTCAACCTCTACTTGAACCAGAAGCATGCAATGGAAGCACAAAGCCTAGTTGCAAAGGCATCATTAATATCACTAAGGGAGACTGAATTAAGTGAGCAGCCTAAATTTAGGTTAGGGCTGCTACTTAAACTCTTCCCAGTTCTCTGTCTCATGTTACCCAGTGCTAAAAAGGATTTACAACATTAAATAAGCCAGTAAATAGGTTGCCAAGAATACTTTGAAATAGAGAAAAGCTAGACTAGTGGTAGCACCTTATGCAAGGCTGTTTATTACTCCAGCTCTATCACATCATTAGGCCAGGATTGCTGTGGAGGCAGCACAGAGGAAATAAGATACATTCTAGCAACACTTTTGCCAGTGCCAGTTGTGAGTCTGGTACAGAGCTAGGTATGGCTTTAAGACCTTAACTTTAGGAAAGCAGACTGGGAGGGGGAAAAAAGTATTTCAACATACAAAAAATTAAAGCCAGGAAACTGGCCATTAGGAAGATACTGAGCCAGGGTAGCCATCTAGCACGTGGCTTCTCTGCAACTCAGGAATCTGGTTACTACACCAGCACTTTGAACAAGAAAAAAAAATGTTTTATGAAACTAGAGCTTAGCTACCCCTGGCTCAACAGGAATCCATAGCAGCCTTTTCTTCTGGCATTTTTCCACTGGTAGAAAGATGGTTACCCTTGCTGGGTAACTTCCTGGCCTTGATTTCCCCCCCACCCCCTTTTCTGCTTTAGGGTAGATGCAGCAATACCACCAAGGCAGATCTGCAGTAGTTGGATTTATTACATTTAGTAAGATTTTAGGGCTAGATTTTTTTGAGAGATCTCAGCAATCAGCAGCTCACAGAAGAAGAGGGGAGTTGTACACATAAGAATCTGGCTACTTCCTTCAGGCATCAAAATAGGAGCAAAGGTGTGTGGGTTTTTTATTTTGTTTTGTTAAAGATCTATCCATTAGATCCTACAAGACAAAACAGTTTTGACTCATATACACATCTATTTGAGAAGGAAAGAAACATGACCCTTTCAGGCAAAAGGCTAGTACTAAAGTTAATATAAAGGATACGTTCAGGTACTGATAGACTAAAAATCCATTAAAAAGGGACAATATTTGAGGTATAGTGTTACTCTTGTGATCCTCTTAAGAGAGTTCTCCTCCTGCCTTACTAGTGGTCCTTGTTAGTGGCACTGGAGAACGCAATACTACCTGTGTTTGACTTGCTCCTGTGCACCAATTTTGGTAAGCTTACTTGCCTGGGTATGAAGTATTTGGCTTCACACAATAAGGTAGTCAGTAGATTTGGTAACCACATGAAATTTAGAAAAAGGAGTCAGTTTTCAAACTGGTTCAATTTTTCTTCCTGAACATGGCAAGGAAACCCCACACATAAAAGCATAAGTCAAGATTTTTTTTTTTATTTTTTTTTTTAGGAGTAGGTGTCTTGATTTATACTTGGCAGCATAAGTTGTGCTGAGCACCTAGAAGCTCCCCAGTTCAGTCAATGAAGTTGCTAGATGCTCATCATTTTTGAAAGTCAGCTGCTTATAAGGGTGTTTGATATTTTTAAAATAATGCTTCAGGTTAGTCTCAAGTTTATTCTTGTCTACTTTAGACTCCTATCTAGCCAAGGTCTCCTTATGCTAACTTAACTAAAACTAAGAGTCTCATTTTAAATATGTCCTGCTGAAGTGGTCCTTATGAGTCTGCCATCCAAGAGTCAGACATACTGATAGCTTTTTATTGGAGGAGGGAATTTCATCCTTTTAAGAAAGGGGCATTAGAGGAATTTTATTCTAGCAAGAAACAGCCTTCTATGGTTGTGACAGAGGAGCGTTGCCCAACCACGGCTTTTGCCCTTCACCTTTAGTACTGAAGATTTGGGTCCTCATCTTGCTTTCTACTTTATTCTGTAGAAGTCTGAATCCTGTGCTTAATACTTGACAGTTAAGTTACTTCAATATCTGGAATTGCAATACCACCATAGGCTCAAACAGGAGAAGACAGATGTAACTTCAATTTACCAAAGATAGTAAGAAAAGTTACACAAAGCCATGCTTAAGTATTGGCAAAGTCTATTTGAAGGTTACCATGTGTGTTATTTTACCCTCTTTCCACTTCTGGGAAAGAAAACCTAAAACCTCCAGGTCCTCAGCTGGGCTACTTAATCCATGTTTCTCTACTGGATATGTAATCTTATGGGTTAATGTGCCAATAAGCTTCCCGACCCTACTATGGGCAACTCTGGAAGATTTAGGATTTTTAGCCTTTGGTTAGGTCTACACTACAATTAGACACCCACTGTGTCAGCTGGCTCAGGCTGCAGGGCTATAAAATTGCAGTACAGATGTTTGGGCTCAGGCTGGAGTCTGAGCTCTGGGACTCTGAGGTGGGAGGACGGTACCGGAGCTCAGGCTCCAGCCTGAGCCCAAACATCTACACTGCAATTTTACAGCCCAACAGCTTCAGCCCCTCCATGGGTGTTTAACTGCAGCGTAGACATACCTTCCTAATCATCCTAACCAACCCAGAAGGTTCAAGACAAGCAAGCTAAGCATCCACCATTTAACTAGATTCAAGACACATACTCCTTTGAAGAGCAATCCTCCCCTTCATAGAAAAAGGGTCTCCACTTCAGAGATTACTCATAAAACAGCATGGCCTAATTTCTGCCTTATTCAGTCCTTGTGGGGAGTTGTGTTTGTGCTACACCATTTAGCAATCATATGACATTAACATCTCTTCTCAAGTGGTAGTGAAGACACTTTGGAGACCTATTGAAATTCTCCTCAAACAGCTTATTTGATGCTATGAACTTGTGAAAGGGCTATTGTTGAACTCTGAAAGGAGCATCTTCAGTTTGAGACAGGAAGTTATTAGATTACTTTCTGTAAGGGGAAGGGTGAGGTCCTGTCCAAAGGTGTACAGGAATATATGCATTTATAGGAGGCACTTGGTAAATACTGTAATATATCTGAGAAAAGGTTGGGTGTTTGGAGTGTGCCAGATGGGCACATCTCATCCTACAATTTATGAGAAACAAGCATGCCTTCTTAGTACTGTATGTGATGGAGAAGAAGCGGAGAAAGGGGATGTTAAGGTGAACTTTAATACCGCAGGTGTATTATTCCTATTGGAACACTGAAAGACAATCCTGGGAAGGGGTGCCCAGTCAAAAAGTCTTCTAGATCCTTTAGAAGGGCAGGCTTCAGACTTTTCTTTTTAACCCAAACATTGTTTCAATACTTGTAATTGTTTTTTACGCTTTAATTGTGTTAAGGACTTCAGTCTTTAGTACATATGAGTTCACATTCTGGGGAATTTGTCATCTGACTGAGAAAGTCTCTTCTGAAAACTGGCACCCAAAAGAGAGGATTTCAACCAGCCCCACTGTCAAACTTCAATAAATCAATTTTCAACTCTTCTAGAAAAAACAATACACAGCTACTGCAGGAACCAATAAATTCTGGAGCCCCTCCATGAAAGAGGGTAGTGTCCCTACAGTGACCCATTCTGTAAAGCCAGAAAGTACAAGATGCTCATGCTGTGCATGAGCTGTTAGGGGGAACAGCTTATGCAAGAGCAGTCCAATGGAAAAACTGACCAGGACTTGAGATTGAGGGAGTGTAAAGTGAGCAGGGGAGGCAATAAGGAACACACAGAATGATCTTGTTGCTGCTCTAGGAGAGAATGTCTTTGGTTCTGTACAAGTTATTCTTGCACAGTTTCCTCTCAGTTAATAAGCAGCTGTATTACAGTACCTAAATCAAATGTGCAACAGCCATATCTTCAGAAATGTACAACTAACTATGGTAATTACAAACATGAGGCCATAGGATCCCTTCCCCTAACAAAATAATGGCAATAAGGCTTCTTGTGGCTTTTGTACAGAGGGTCCCAAAAGGCTTTTTTTTTTTTTTTTAAACCAGGTGCCTAGTGGTGTGATCACACCACACACCAGGAAAACAGCAGAGCCAGAGGTAAGCCACAGATTCCCTTTAGAAAACCTCTGGCTGATTAATGGTTCCCACCACACACAAGATCCCATTTAAGAAATACTCAAGTTAGAGATTAGTTACAAGGCAGCCAAGTGGGATAAGACTGGCTATAGGGGATGGGAGAGTTTGCAATATAGTAGTTGCTGAAGTTCCCATCACTGACATAGGGTGCTGGCTGATAGTAACAGGTAACATTAGTGGCATTAGGTATGATGTTTTGTTCTGCCAACACTCTAAGTGCTAGCAGCGAGATCAGGTTGAGAGTCTGTCTCCGCTCATGTCCCATGAGGCACACTGTGCTCTCATTTACCACCCTGCGCAGGATCATGAGATAGTCATATTTGCTTCTCTCCTCTTTGGAGAAGTGGTTCTGGAGGTAAGTCTCTAGTTTGCGCTGCTGATCCAGGATGTCAGGGAAGTCTATGAAGAACCGGGAGCACATGTAGCGCTCTAGAGTTTTAATCTCCTCCTTGTCCATGGGCCGGAAATCCCGCACTAAGAGGTTGCTGTACTTCAGGAGCCCACCACCTCGGATCTCCTCAGGATTCTTGGTAGCTATCAGTCTGTTTCGGAGGTGATCGAAGGCTGCCTCAAAGTCTCCATACATACTCTCTCCAATTACAGTTGGATGGAAGTGCTCTGACATGGGATTTTCTGAGCAGTCATAGTAAAAAAGCAAGGCATCTAGTATGATTTGGAAAGAGTCCACACTGAATTCAAACTGTCGTCGTATGCGATCTACAAACTTCAGCTCTACATTCCTGCCATGTTTGTTGGAGAGGGATATTAAGCTCCATCGGTCCGTCTCTGTGCACACTTTCACTAGCTTCTGGATGTAGGCTTCCTTCAAAGTCATTGCACTGATTTTTAGTTTACTCACCCCCTCTGGCAAGAAGTTTAAGAGGGACCGCAACACCACATCTCGGACGAGCTGAAACTCAGCCTCAGTTGGCAGGGACACTTGAAAAATTAGGTCCAGATCTTTGCAACCCAGTCCATTATCCTTGACCAAGACATGACCAGCTGCAGAGCCATTCAGCCGGACGTCATGTACTTGGATGCCTGCCTCATCCAGTCTGTTGCGAACGGTCTGAACAATGTCCTTCAGGGTTATTTTCAGTGTTGGAAAGTTGCCCCGTCCATGGATTGGAACCACCTCTGTCAGAACCTCATGCAGACGGCTGACCTGCTCCCAGCTTAGTACACTGCATGACATGCAATCAGTATTATTTCCTTTGCCTGCCATTTTAGATTTTGATCTTCTCCAAAGAAACTGGAGGGGAAATAAAAACATTTTAAGTCAGATTTCACTGTTACAAGATAGCACAGGCTATACATCCAGGAAGTTAGTCTAGTCAAATCTTCATTATACACAGTGCTTGAAAAGCCATTCACCTACACCCCAAGTGATCTCTTTCTGAACAGATATTTAGTCCGTCTTATGGTGGATACAAATAGTTTCATGCTCAGTTTCGCTGTGAAAGACATTCCCAGTTAGCAGCTGACCAGGAGCAGCTCTATGTTTGTTGCCGCCCCAAGCACGGCAGTCAGTCAGCGTTTCTGCTGGAGGTCCGCTGGTCATGGTTCTGCGGGTGATCTTCCAGTCTCATGCCTTCAGTGTACCCGCTGCCGAAGCCATGGGACCAGCGGACCTCCCACAGAAACGCCGCCGAAGGCTTCCTGACTGCTGCCCTCACAGCAACTGGCAGGCTGCCCCCCCCGTCCCCCGCAGCTTGCCGCCCCAGACACGCACTTGCTGCACTAGTGCCTGGAACCGCCGCTGCAGCTGACCTACAGTACAGTCCTACATGCTGCGGCATCACATGGCAAGAACTTGGGTTTAGAATTAGATTAAGGGCCTGAATTTCATAGGTACTGTAAATCCACAATGACAACTCAATTCAGCACTTCTGAAAATCAGATCCAAGATATTTCTATTTACACCTCCAATTGCCATGATGCCAGAAGGCAAACTCATAGTCTGCACCTTATCACATCCCAGTTAAAGAAATCCAACCCCACTGAGCTCAAACTCAAATTCTTACCATTCTAAAAGTTAAGACATTTCAGGATCCTGAATGCAAGCTGAAACTACACTTCAGTCATAAAAGCTAAAGCCCCAACCTTATTCTATTATCACCATGGTCCTCAAGAGAGAAGTTACTAGTTACAATGCATAACAAAGCCAGATTTTTGAAAATACTAACATGCTTGCACAGACATTTTGCCTCACATGTGAAGGAGCTAGCATTAATTTAGTTAAACCATATTAAGGGTCATACAATGGCAGTATCTCACCTAGTTTGATGCAAAGGGGTTTCTAACCTCTGCAGCTTGATGTCAGGCAACAAGTCTGATAATGCCTAGTTTTAGTCCAGACCTTTTGAAGTCTGTTGTGTTGAAGCTGACTAGATTCTTACATCTTACTTGCCTAAATAGCTTTATTTGAAAATGTAATCAGACACTTACAGATCTTTTCTAGGGGTATTCAATTCCAATTGATATTAAGTTGCATATAAAGGCACAGGGGAAAGAGATACCTTTTGCTTTTGTCATTTAAGACTAATCAAGGCCTGGTTTGTTGCTCCATCTTGGAATGTTCAAGCAGGCTGCATGTGCAGCTGCAAGAGGTGGTGCAGCAAGGGTATTCATTCAATAGTAAGCTCTCTTGCTTATAAGAGGTGTTAAATGCATTACTAATCTTGTACCTTCCTGTCAAATAACCATTGCAACCACACTGCAAGGAGGAGACTGTTTTTCAGGCAAGAGATGTGGCTATCAGAACTGCAGGGTTCTATACCCACTGTCGTACAGCCTCAATAGGACCTTGGCCAACTCATTTCACCTATGTCCCAGCTCTGCACCTGTAGAATGGGGATAACCCCCAACACACATGGGACACTGTGAGGCTAAGTTCATTTGTGAAGTGCTCTGGGGTCTTTGGGTGGAACTCACTACAATGACCTGATCACATCCTCCCATGTATGCACAGAACTAATTTAATTCAGTGGGTATGATGGGTCCCCAAAAATGCTAAGACCACTGTCTAAATGGGTCACTGGCAAGCTCATCTTTGGATCTCATTTACTAATCAGCCCTAGAATATTTAGTGAGCTCCTCAGACCCAGATGACTCAGGAGCAGAAGTTCAGAGCAAGGCACAAACAGACCAAGATATCAAGCCTTCTGGCAACACTGTGTGGATGAATTGGATCTCCTTGGCTACCTCAAAAGATGGGTCATGAAGATGTTCTTCCTCATTTTGCTAGACCTACATAATTACATCAGTCATCAATATTCTATGCCTTTTTTAAAATATATATTTATGCCACAAGTATTTAGATGCTCCATCTGGGACAGATTTCCTCCTCCTATGTCAACACTAGTAACATTAAGTAATGTCACTTTTGGACCCAACCGAAGTGAAAGTAGTATGTAGAATTCTAGCAAAATAAAAAACTTTGGGAACTCTTTGGTACTGCTATTCCTACTTTCAGGACACTTCTAGCTGGAAAGTTAGTTTAGTGCTGCTACTACTGTCAATTTCCTCAGAGGGATTTCTACAGTTCTGTGTGAAATTTAAACCCTAAGATTGTTAAAATCAGAAGCCTCTCACATCTAGGTCACTGGTTCTAATCATGTACAGATTAGATGAGATGTTAACTGGTAGTGGTTTAGTGACAACTGACCCAGCTGTCTCAGACTAGTTTCCAATAGATTTGGGACATCAGAGATGATTAAGCCATAGTTTACATTTCAGTAACTTCCATCCTAAAATTCTTTATATAAAGCAATGTGATATTAGAAGTAGCCTATGCCCTATTGTGGTTCTAGGCCTAAAGTGAGAGAATCTTAAACTAGTTAAGTCTAGTTTTCTAGACTCCCTGGAGTGTTATAAACAGGCTGAGATTTTTAATTTACTCAATGAACCACTTGAATTTCCTTGTAATAGTCACTCATAAAACATTATGAGCACTTAGTGTTACAGCAAAGAGTATTTCTTAGACATCAATAAGTGTTATTTGATATAAAACATTTTAGATGTTAACCACAGGTATACTCAGAATGGATTTGCTATACTATGGCATTACATACATGTGGTGAATAGCAATATTTATTACAGTGGTTCAAACTTTTTTTTACTGGTGACCCCTTTCACATAGCAAACCTCTGAGTGCAACCCCCACCCCTTATAAATTAAAAACACTTTTAAATATATTTAACCCCATTATAAATGCTGGAGGCAAAGCAGGGTTTGGAGTGGAGGTTGATAGCTCACAACCCCCGATGGGTCCCAACCCCTGATACATTAGAAGTGCAGAAACAAGCTTGTTGTATCTTATATGATCTTTAAAAATACAAGGAAAGCACATTTGGTGGTCTACACTTGGTTTCAGTGACTAGACAATGACATAGGTAGAAGTGTTGACTCATAATAGTTGCAGCTATAAACTTGTGCATTTAAAATGCACAAGTTATATTCCTGCACACTATGTTCAACATTGTCACTTGCACTATATAGTGCAGCTACTGTTACATACTTTAGAGATATGCTTGTAGTAGTACAGTATAGGGGTTGTTAGGCTACTATTGCAACCAAATTTGTACCTCTGTGTTTCCCTCATTATAGAGGCACACAAAGTAATACCAAAATATGCCCAGTGTATTTGTTTTATAGATGCCAAAGCCAGAAGTGACCACTGCCAATGTAAAATCCTCCTGAGCACCAGCCCTCACTATTTGTTCCCCATGTAGGTACTTTTAGGTCACCCCTTTACCTTTGGTAAGGTACTGTCCCCATTAGTCCTCCATGCAGCGATCTTTAACGACTCACATGTAACAGACTTGTTTCCCCAGACTGTCTAATCCCCTTTGCCAGACGTGCTGCGTCTTCACTGAAGCAAGGCTCCTTAGCAAGCAGGAGGTTTTCAGATTAGCAATTGAGTTATCAGCGTGCAAAGATAACTGCTGCAACTGGCTCAACAGCTAACAGTGTCTCGGATAAGTCAGCCAATGCTTTAAGTGCGCCCCCGAGCCCAGGGAGAACAGTTAAGCCCAGGGTGTATTTTGCTCATGGAGTTGCCTGCACCTGTAACCTGAAGGGGTTGTGCGGGGCACCGACAGGCTCTGCCCTCAGGTGCAGAAAGCCCGGGGCCCGCCCGGTAGGCTCCCCCGGGGCCCGGCCATGACCGGCAGCCCCGTCCCCGTGGCACAGCCCGCAGCCAGGGCACCGCGAGCGGGGGGCAGCCGGGCCGGGCCCGCGCACAGCAGCGCAGCAGGGCCTCGCGCCCGGCCTCACTGGCTCGCGCGCTGCCCGCCGCTTATTAAACGCAGGCGCGCGGCGCCTCAGTCACTCACCTGCTCACTCGGCCACACGCGCCTCCACAACCGCCACTCAAGCCTGTCACTCCGGCTGGTAGGGCCCCACCGGTCCTATTTATACCCGCTGCGGTCACGCCCCCATCGGGCCAGGCCCACTTTATTTGCATTCCGCACGCGGACTCCCGAGCCCCGCCTCCATAGGTAGTATCCGCTTTGTAATTGGCCGCCGCCTCGACGGATCGTGCGTGACGCAAAGCTAGCGCGAGAGACTCGGCGCCCTGGCAACCGCGGCTGATGGGTCACGGGAGCGCGCCCCAGCGAGAGCGGGAGGGTTCGCGTTGCGGGAACGCGCCGCCACGCTAACGGCCGCGGGACGAGCCAGGCGCTCTGCTCCCGCGCCTGTAGCCCCCCCCGCCGCGCATCGGGACGCCGCGGGGAGATGGGGGCGCGCGGGGGCGGGATGGAGCAGGAGGGGGCGCGCGCGCGGGGGTGTGGGGTGGGGCAGGAGGGAGTTGCGCCGCGCGCGCAAGAGGGACGGGCGGGGGTGTCTTGGGATACTGCAGGGGGTGGAGCAGGAGCCAGGGGATGTGGGCATGTAAACGGGGTGGGGGCGCACGGCAGGTGGGACAGGGCATCTTGTCTGGGCTTGCTCCGTGTGTGACAGCCACCATCCCCGAGCGGACGGGCCAGCTGGCTGGCAGGGGCAGGTGGGGATGCCTTTCACCCCGGGCACCAGCCTACCCACACCCTCCAACACAGCTGCCCCATCTCATGCCACCGGGAGCACCTTGCGGGTACAGAGCACCCTGTGGAACCTCTCCTGAGTGCTGCCCTCACTAGTCCCCTGGATAGTGAGCCAGCAAGGCCCGAGGACACAAGAGTACTGAATTTGCTTAGGCACAGCTCATCGTTTCCACTCCAGTAACATGATGAGACCCAGAAGGGATGGTCTGGTGAACAGTACACTGGGCTGGCACTCGGGAGATCTGGTTTCTGTTTCTGGCTCTGCCACAAGTTCTCTATGTCACCCTGGCTAATCTGCTATGTGCTACAGCTTCCCATCCCAAAAATAGGGCTAGCACTTCCTTTCCTCCTGTGGTGTTCTGAGGGTACATCTGTTAATGATTGTGAAGATACTGTAGTGATGTGTGACATATAAGTATAAAGATAGATGCCGTGGAGCTGGCTAAGAAAAGAGTATCAGCCACAACTGAATAGCATGGAAGTGCTGGTCGTCATGCCTCAAGATATTCAAGATCCTGTTTATGGTAAACAAAGGCTGAGAAACAAATGCAGTGGTCATTACAGATGTTTCAGGAGGAGCTAGAGAGTCCATTTTGATTTCCCATGATTCAAGGTCTTCGGAGACTGCAGGAATTGAAGTTTCATATCCATGTCAGAAAGTAAAGCTGAGAGCCACCTGCATGGCCTGAAAAACTCCCCTTCCTCAGATTGAGAACAGATAATTCAGGTCTTGAATTAACTACACCATTAGGCATGTACTACATTACCATTGTGGAGCTGTTTTACCCCGTGCAGAGGCTGTCACTCTGGGAGTGGTGCATTCAACATCAAATCACGTCCATAGCTGTCACCTTTCTGGCAGAAATAACATCTTGGCAGAGAAACAAAAATACAGAGTCCAACACAAGTGGTCCCTCAAAGACTGTGAATACTTCATCTTCTAGAGAAGGGAAAGGCTCAGATAGATCTCTTTGTTACAAGAGAGATTATAAAGTTATCTGGTTCTGAACAGAGATGAAATAGATTTGGGGGTGCATTTTTCCTGTTCTGAGGTCAGGAGTTTCGGTGTGCTTCCTTCCAGTTTTCTAATAGTCCCACAGTCTATATTGTATTTGTTCTATGGAGATTAAACAAATTCTTCTGGAGAATAAAAAGCCTTCAACAAGAAATTTGTACATATTGAAGTGAGAGAAATTATCTTCTTCAGTTTCTCATAAGGGTTTAGCCAATAGTTCACCATTCCATCACCATCTGAAGAAGTGAGGTTTTTTACCCACGGAAGCTTATGCCCAAATAAATCTGTTAGTCTTTAAGGTGTCACTGGACTCCTTGTTGTTTTTGTGGATACAGACTAACACGGCTACCCCCTGATACTTCATTCCATTAATTGTTGACTATTTACTTTATGTCAAACAATCTCCTTCAGCAATTGTTAAAAATTCATCTAGTAGCAACCTCAGATTTCCCCCCTTTTGTGTAAGCATTTTCAATCTTCACATATCCTCTATAGCACAGGTTCTCAAACTGTGGTCTGTCTGCGAGCTCCATTCAGGTGGTCTGTGAATAGTTCCCTCTAAGGTGCGTGCCTGGGCCACTGCACAGGAGAGAATGAAGGGACACCCACCTAATTAGGTGCCTGGACCCTGGAGAAGACACACATGTAAGATGAGGTGGTGGCCTTGTGGGGAATAGGGGGTAGGTGGGAGGGGCCAGTGGAGTGAGAAGAGGGGATGGGGGGAATTTGGTTTGTGCAGGGCTGCAGCCAGGGAAAGAGGCGACTTTTCCCAGCTCCAGGGCTGCGGCTGCCGGGGAGAGACGGCTCTCTTTCCCAGCCTTAGCTCTGTGGCTGTTGGGGCGGGGGAGAGACCCCCCTCCTTCCCAGCCCCAGCTTGGGGGCTGCTGCAGCAGGGGAGAGAGGGCAAATCCATCGCATTAGAAAGGTAAGACTACTGATATTAAAATACGAGTTGTGTGCTTTTATTTGTAGAACAAAAAAGTTAATCATTATTAGGGTTTTTTTTATATAGCACTTCTATCCAATGCACTTTACAATAGTTAGCTAACAGTACAAACAACATTTTATCAGTTATTTTCACTGATGGAATATGAAGGGCTTCTTAGATCTCCAGACATACCTTAATACAGCATTACTCTATGGACTTGACCGGTATATCTGATCCCAAATTTTAGAGAGCAATCCTGCAATCATTATTCAACAACCATTACTCAGACTTGCCTCTGTGGGGATGTCATTACTGTTTTGTTGGCTTCCCAAAGTTAAGAGATCAATAGAGGCAATATTCAAAGGATAAAGAAAGGATACTTGGTGATGTGGTTCTTTAAGATAATTGTCTGAGTGGATCTACACTCCCCACTCTCCTTCACCAATTCAAAGTCTTTACAGTAGATTCCTGAGTTAGTGGAAGCAACTAAATTAAGGTTGGAGGATGATTTCTTTTATATTCTTGGGCTCAAATACATGTAGTCAAGGTGTGGGGGAGGTGTGCCACTAGTGAATGAGGCTGACTAGAAAATATGAAGCTTGTACATTGTGTGCACCTTATTTAATGGTGTCCATACAAACAGTGATCTCAAGTAACTAAATTTAATAGGTAAATAGCCTTTCTTTCCCACTTTAGAGGACAGACCCTCCTTTTTAGTTGAACTTATGTACATTTACGGCAAATTGATATTTGTTGCTAGTAACAAGACTTTATTCTGTTTTCCATACTTAGAGGATAAAAATGCTTTGACTATTTTATTTTGAAAGACATGCTCCTTCTCTGAATAGGTGGAGGAACAGAAAGGCCAAGATTTTAAACGCAATCTAAATGTAAGAAGCCTGGTTTTCAAAAATGAAATAACCAGCAATATGCACTGACTTCAGGAAGGAGCTGATTGGTGGTCAGCACTTTCAAAAATCAGGCCATTTAATTTAGGCACCCAAAAACAAAGATTTAGGAGCCCATCTTTAGGCATTCATTTTAAAAAAATGGAAAAAGATCATAGGGAAAGTTAATTGTCTAATTGTGTATATATGTGTAGCTGAGAGCATAGCAATAGCTCAGGATCACAACATAGAGATGCGATTGAATTTTACAGCCACCTCACTCACTGACACACCTTCCATTGGTTAGTATCCTGGAAACTTCAGTCCATAAACTTGAAAGAGATTTGACTAAAAAATCAGAATGATGTGTGAAACACATCTCGGTTTCCTGAATTTTGGACAGAGGATGGTTAAATCCCCCTGGCTAGTGCATAGTAAATTTTAAGATCTGATAAATTAACTAAATCTGATCTGATTCTCATCACAAATAATTTGTTTGATTTCTCTTTCTGGAATAAGCTCCATGTACATGTCTTTTCTGTCCTGTCTTTTTAGCTGTTCATATTCATTCTGTGCTGTCAGCAACATTCAGCTTGATTTTCTCAACTGAAATACAAACATTAAATAGAGGAAAAATGCTTCAGGAACATCAAAGAAAATGTGGAATAATGGGCTGCTATGGTAGGAGAAAAGTGTTTGCCATGGCATATGCACTAATGCCAAATCACCATCAGCGTGAATCAATACATCGAGATATGGAGCCAAATAAGGCTCTGAAATAAGCATGGATACGTTACTAAGGAGTAATTGGGAGTGGGCTTCACCATTGCTGATTTACGAGCATGTTTAAAAATTAGATTCTTCCCAGAGGCACAGCATTTACGTGCTCACTTGGATTATCAAATTGTGAATTGTACTCCACGATGTGACCTGTACTCACTGTGGGTTACATCTCTATGTTAAAGTTAAGAGTCACTACAGATTTCATTTAGAACTCAGGATGCATAGGCATATTATGCATCCAATGTTTAACCTGATGAAAACATTCTGGAATCTATACTGAGCCTCAGAGCAGGAACAATTTCTATTTTTCATACCTAGGAGAGCCTGTAATGTTCATGCAAAATGCAGTCAGTTTAAAGTCATACAGGGAACACCCATCAAAATCCCCACATCTATTAATAGTGCTCTCAACAGTTCTACACTGCACATTTAGATGTTTATGAGATTATGTTTGGTGTGTTGGGGGAGTGTGAACATTCACTAAATTTGGTAGCATTGGGGGACAGAAACTAGTGCTTCTATGCAATGGAAAACTTTACTGAGAATTTCTCTACCACAACTGTGAGTTTCCATAAACTCTGGGGGAAGATGCCAGTCATTATTGCATGAATTCGTCCTTCAGAGATGGGGAAAAGACCAAGATATTTAGCAAATGTGGTGGGGGAAGCCAAAAAACAGTCATTTAATCAGCTTTTTCCACAAACTGTGTAGGCTCAGTTTCCACACCGTATAGGGTCAGTTTCTTGTCCCTGCTTAGTGGGGAGGCTTTCTGGTATGACTGCACCTGTGAGCCTGTAAATAGTAGAAGATACTTCTATACCCGAACAAGGAAGAGAAGTGGAATTTAGAGACAAGTAATGGAAATTAATACAAGGCTGAAGAGCTTGGTGAGGACAGATAAAAGGAACTAAACATTTATAGTTTGACTAAACGATAATCACTATGTACAAGTATCTGAAAGATGTAAACATCAAGAGGAAGAGGAATTATAAAGTCTGCTCTGAGGGGACACACATGGGAGTAATGGGATGGACTTAAGAAAAATTTAGACTGGTTATGAAGAGAAATTTCCCATCACTGAGGCTTATAGTAAGCTAGAGAATGGTCTCCCACGAGAAACAAGGCAAGTCCCTTCAGTTGTGTCAGTTAGTTTCAGTTCTGAGTCATACCTACAATTATACTACATCTTCAACCCTACTCCTGTCTCAAGCATTTTTGGATTCTGTGGCAGGAAATAATGATTTTTGGCAGCAACATTTCTGGTTTCTTGTGGATTAATAGCAATTTTCTTACAACCTGAAAAACACTTTCTAATTACAATATTTATTAAATATCAATAAAAGCAAAAAGATACAGTATAGAGTTTACTGAAACTACAAATATAACAATTGTATTCTTATTACAGCAGGCCCACATTTTACAATGTAAGTTTACAAGATCCTTGTTTTACACCAAATGCTGGTAAAATGAGGGAGATAATTGGAGGAACAATGACCTCATCTCTACTGAAGGCATCTGTCATCATATCACTAAGGTGGAATGGTACACAGTCATGAGGAGCTACTGGACTCTCTATTACACAGATTGCAGTAGTGGAGAGGAATACCTTCTTCCATCTTTGACTGATAGGAGACTGTGTCAGTTCCTCTCTGATGAGGATCTAGCCTTTGTGATCCACATCTTAGCACCTTCAAGTTAGATTATTGCAACACATTCTACATGAGGCAGGTTGGGAAGGCCACATGGAAGCATGACTAGCAACTTACCTTTGAGGCAAGAAAGACTGAAGAGCATGCATTACATCAGTACTCTGTGTGTGCCACTGGTTCCCATTTGGTTCCAGATCTAATTCAAGATTAGACTCTTCATTTTTAATGGTCTGGGGTCTAGTTTCCCTCAGGACTGACTCCAGAGATGCTCCAGAAAATGAGGACAAAAGCTGACTTCCTTTCAGGATTCATCTTTTCACACAGCCCTTCCTTCAAGGATGATGGTATGAAAATGCTCTGGTGATACACCTTGCTGGGGAAAAAAGAAGGAACAAAGAAACAGTGAAAAACACAAAATAATACTGTTACACCGAATGATGGAGCCTAGGTGCCCTTTATGGGAAAATATTTTTAATTTACTTTTGTGCATACATAATCTTGTTATGGGCACATTAAAAATGCGTAAAGATTAATAAGTTCTATTAAAATTGTTTTCCCATTTGAATCCAGTAATAGGACAACACATTTATTTTTGGCAGAAGAAAAGCAGTTAAAAACCTTTGTAAATGTCAACGATCTGGAACTATGAGATTAGTTGCCTTACCTGATGCAAGCTGAATGCAGTGTGTCACTATAAATCTAGGGAAGGTATTTATAAACTGTAAAAGCCTAGAAGTGAGTGTGAGATAGATAGCTGGCACTCTATTCTGTGATGGACAAATAGTTCTGCATTTGGGGAATACTTCTGTGGAAGAGAGTAAAACATGGTAGACAATACTGAAGACTCAAAGAAGAGATAGAACAATACCATCCACTACTTCCATTCAGGGCCGGTGCAAGGATGTTTCGCGCCCTAGGCGAAACTTCCACCTTGCACCCTCCCCCCGCCCTGAGGCGCCCCCCACCCCCCATGGCAGCTCCCCTCCTCCGCCCTGAGGCACCCACCCGCCCCAGCTCACCCCTGCTCCGCCTCCACCCCGAGAACGCCGTCGCTGCTTCACTTCTCCTGCCTCCCAGGCTTGCAGCACCTAAGCTGATTGGCGCCGCAAGCCTGGGAGGCGGGAGAAATTAAGCAGCCACGGCGTGCTTGGGGAGGAGGCGGGGCAGGGGTGAGCTGGGGCGGGGAGTTCCCCTGCATGCTGCCCCCCCTTACTTGCTGCAGGTGGCCCTCCCCGCACCCCCCTGGCCCAGCTCCCTCCGCCTAAATGCCGGCTGCGACGGGGCGGCCGAAGATCCGGCCACCGCGGTCGCTGCCAAAGAAAATGGCGCTCCCCAAATCCTAGCGCCCTAGGCGACCACCTAGCTCGCCTAAATGGTTGCACCGGACCTGCTTCCATTATAACAAAATCATCCTTTGGAGTTCAGATGGAGACTCCTTTCTCTAATACCAGAAGCTGCTAGAGGGCTTTCAAGCTCCCTGGGGGAGATACAGTCATTCTTTCTCCTGTGTTATGGCTGTAGAAAAATGTGTAACCTAGTACACATCTGTATAATGTTCTAATGAACTGGTTCATGTGTGTATGTGTCACTGCCTTCTGTCTCAATGAATTAAAACTGCTCAACTGTATGTCATAGGCCCTGTATTGCTAATACTGAATGGTTGCTTATGCCTTAGTTCAAGTCCCTGGACCTGTGCCTTTAGAGCAGGAGGATCTCAGTTCTACCCCTGCTGTTGCTGTGACAGCCCAAAGAAGGCCAACATTTTCCTTTCAGTTATGAAATGGAAACCATAGTGATTGAAGCACGCTGAGATGGAATGCATTTACTGGAGACAGCGGTAGCAGTTGTTTTTCCCTGCACCCGAGTTGTTTGAACTACTTAATTAGTCACAGGGTTTTCTGTAACTGAGGGTAGAACAAACTGTTAAAGATCTCAGTAGCACTGGAGAGGTATTAGGGGGATTGTGGATGAAACTGAGAAACATTTAATCTATTTTGGAGCTTATGAGCAAATTCAAGAAACAAAGCCCTAGGCAAAAGCAGCAGGTGGCAACCCTGGTGAAAGGGGAGTTCAGAGAAATGGCAAAAGAAAGACAATTGGATGTACAACCTCAGCCATGAGGAGCTCTTCTAGAGGGGGCTGCCTTCCTGCTCTTCCAACAGAATTCAATGCTCTCCCCTCAAGACAGACATTCATTCTGAAATACTGGCTCCTTCATATTGCATATATAGCCAAGTGCTCTGTAAAGCTTACACCACCATCCTTACCAAGAATTTGAATCCTTGAGTCCTGCCTGCTCCTCTTCCGTTCTGTATTTAGTTGAATTTGATGCTGTTCCCCCTCCTAGTACATTAATAGATTTTAAGGCAAGAAGGGACCATTAAATTGTCTACTTTGACCTCCTGCATAACATAGGCCATAGAATTTCACCTAGTTACCCCTGCATTGAGCCAAAATAACCTGTAGATGATTAAAGCATATCTTCCAGAAAGGCATTTGGTCTTGATTTGAAGACAGCCAGAAATGGAGAATCCAGCACTTCTTGTGGTATGTTCCAATGTTAATCACTCTCACTGTTAGAAACATGTGTCTCTTATTTCTGATTTGATTTTTTTTTCTGGCTTTAACTTCTAGCTATTGGTTCCTGTATGCCCTGTGAAGATATTTATATACCATAATCTGGTTACCTCAAGTCTTCTTTTTGGTAAGCTAAACAGAGAGAGCTTCTCACTATGAGGCATTTTCTTCAGCTCTTGAATATTTTTTATGGCTCTTTTATAGCTCCTCTTCAATTTTTCAATGTTATTTTTAAAATGCAGATCTCAGAACTGGACACACTGTTCTAGTATTGATCTCACCAATGCCACAATGAAGAAAAACCATTTGTCTGCTCCTACTCACTAGTCCTGTGTTTATGAAGCCAAGGATCATATTAGCCCTTTTAGCCACAGCACTACACTGGTAGCTCATGAGTTGTTTGTGCACTAGGACCCCTCATTTCTTTACAGAGTCACTGTTTTCCAGGACACCCTCCCCCCATTCTTTAGCAATGGCCTCCATTCTTTATTCCTAGCTGTAGGACCTTGCATTTGTATTAAAAACACATTTTATTTGAATGGGCCTAGCCTACCAAGGGATCCAGATTGCTGTGTATGACTTGCCTTGTCCTCATCACTGTTTACCACTCTGGCAATCTTTGTGTCCATCTGCAAATTTAATCAGCTGTGACTTTATATTTACTTCCAGATCATTGATTAAACTATTGAATGAAATGTTGGTGAAAGGTCTTGAATTGACAGTTGAAGTCTTTGGTTTATTCCCTGTGGCCATGACGATAGGAAATAGGGGCACAGCACGGAACATGCAGCCCAGGGGGAGGGGATGCTAAAGTGGCTTTGAGTCACCTTTGCACCTTTAGAATCCTGGTCTGCTCCAAGGAGCCCAGTGTAACTTAGAGAGTCCTTTGGGCCTATCTAAGTTATAACAACCTTTTTGGGCTGCCCTATGGACTGTGGCACTGCCTGGAACCTTTACAACATTGCATACTGTGGCCCTGCCCCCAATACAGCTGCCTCCAGCATGACACCATCCCAGGCCTTGCAAAGGGGATTTTGAAGGGCAGCCTTATGGCCATCTTGTGCAGTACCGGCACCAGGGGAATGCTCCCCGGCATGAACCCGGGCTTTTAGGGTCCCTTTATGCCACTCCAGCCCTTTTACTCAGTGTAAAGGTGTCAGGGTGAGTGTGAGGATATTACAGTGTGATTGTAACAGCACCTTACCTCTTCCTAATCTGTCATTTTGACTGTGCCCAAGAGAACTCTAAGGCCTGGTCTACACTAGGACCTTAAATCGAATTTAGCAGCGTTAATTCGAACTAATCGCTCAACCGTCCACACCAGGAAGCCATTTAATTCGAACTAGGGGGCTCCTTAGTTCGAATTTGGTACTCCACCCCGACAGGTGGAGTAATGCTAAATTCGCACTTGCTAGCTCGAATTAGGCTAGGTGTGGATGCAAATCGAACTTAGTAGCTCCAGGAGCTATCCCACACTGCACCACTCTGTTGACGCTCTGGACAGCAGTCCGAGCTTGGATTCTCTGACCAGCCACACAGGAAATGACCCGCGAAAATTTGAATTCATTTTCCTGTCTGGGCACTTTGAATCTGACGTCCTGGCTGGACATCGGGGCGAGCTCCGCAGCACCTGCAACGCTGCAGAGCTCTCCAGCAGAGGAGTCCGGGCAATCCAAGAATAGAAAGAGGTCCCCAGCATGGACTGACCGGGAAGTCATGGATCTGATCGCTGTGTGGGGCGAGGAGTCTGTGCTCTTGGAGCTGCGCTCCAACAAGCGTAATGCAAAGACCTTCGAGAAGGTCTCCCAAGCCATGACACAGAAAGGATACAGCCGGGATGCAATGCAGTGCCGCGTGAAAGTCAAGGACCTGAGGCAAGGCTATCAAAAAGTCAGAGCGGCAAATGGACGCTCCGGAGCACAGCCCCAGACATGCCGCTTCTACGAGGCACTGCATGCCATTCTCGGTGGGTCTGCCACCACTGTCCCACCAGTGACCGTGGACTCAGTGGATGGCATAGTGAACCAGGACAGTTCCTACTCGATGTTCGCCGATGGGGAAGACGAGGAAGGGTCCGTGGAGGAAGGCGCAGGCGACAGCGAACACAATGCCGCTTTCCCTGACAGCCAGGATCTCTTCCTCACCCTCACAGAGATCCCCTACCAACCCTCCCCGGCCGTTAACCCGGACTCAGAGTCAGGGGAAGGATCAGGCGGTAAGTCGTATAAACAAGAAAACATTTATTTGTACGAAAACATGTATACAAAAAATAGAAATTCTATATCTAAATACTATATCTAAAAGTTTTTAACGGGAAACTATACGAACAGTAGGTCCACACACATTGGGATGGAACAATAGTCCTCCATGGACAATTCCACAAATGCGTCAAAAAGTTCCTCAAATACCCTCCGCAGGAGGTTTCTAGGAAGAGGTGCCTTATTTGGTCCTCCAGTGAAGCACACTCTTCCACGCCACGACATCCGTAGATACAGGGGAACCATCGCCTCAACCAGCATGGCCGCGTAGGGTCCCGGTCGGTGAAGTGCTTCCCTTAGCATCCTGTCTTTCTGTACTTGAGAGACCCGCCTCAGGGTAATCTCGTTCATGAAGTGCTGCATCTAATTAGGGCAATTAGCGAATAGTTACTGTTCTTAATGGTTTACTTATACTTTGCATAACAAAGCCCCTCGCTTAGCAGCCACGTGCTGTAGGCCACAGAGGAAAAGCATACATTGATCTTTCCCCTGCAGTGTCGGGAGTGGCTGGAAAAGGGTCATAGTATCTGATTTCCAGATTGCCTTTAGCAGGAGGGCACAGCTATCCGTTAACTGATAAGCATAATGTACTGTAAGGCTTACCAGGACTGTCTGCTAGACGGATTCAGCTATCTCTCCCGACTTCTCCGCTCTCCTGTGCAATGCCGCAGCCAATCAGAGCGTAGCCCAAAATGTCGTGCTTGTCTTGAGACCACGTGAGACTTGTTGCCCGGTACAGTCTTGTTCATAGAAATTGACTAGACGGTGTTCACTGTCCGCAAAAATGTATCTGTTCAAGGAAATCACTAACTTTCCCCATCACACAGCTTCGGCTCTTTCCCGGACTGCCCCGGCATCCCCCTCGCAGAGACTGGCAATGATTAGACGGCGAAAGAAGAAGACTAGGGACGAGATGTTCGCTGAACTGATGGCCTGCTCCCGAACAGAGGCTGCAGAGCAGAAACACTGGAGGGAGACCCTATGTGAGCAGCATCGCACACTCATGGAACGTGAGGATAGGTGGCGGCAGGAAGACCAGCAGACCACCCAAACGCTGCTTGGTCTCATGAAGGAACAAACGGACACGCTTCGTCGCCTTGTTGATGTCCTGCAGGACCGCAGGCTGGAGGACAGGGCCCCCCTGCAGTGTATCTGCAATCGCCCTCCCCCGCCAAGAAGTCCTGGCCCCCCCTCACCCAAAAGTACAAGACGGAGGGGCAGTAGGGGCCGTGAGAACTGTCACTGAACCAGAACAGAGCGACCGTGTACCCCGCACTTCTCACGTTAGAAATTTGTAGAAGTGCTTCCCTTATAGGCTCAGCCAGTCCCAAATCCAAGTTTCATCCCCCCACTGTTTATTAGATTAATAAAAGATGTTTGCTGTTAATCACTGTTTCCGTCATGTCTTTCCTGTCAGAGGATTTTTCGGTGTATGGGGTGGACAGGGGTTTCATACTTGCACGGTATAGCCTACAGTACCAGGGTACAGACTTGGGGAAAGGATCAACTGCAGGGCACACACACACTGCAGTCAGTAGGCACCAGGGTCATTCTGTGTTGTGTATGCTGCCCCTGGTCATTCCGTAATGTGTATGCTTGTCCAGGGTCCTAGCGCCTGCCACGCCATTAATGTAAAGGCAGGCTGCCCTTTCCATGCACTTCCAATGGATCAACGAGCCTATCCGCTGCCCTGAGCCCCAACAAGAGCCCTCATCCACGGACAGATACTCACCCTTCTCCCACACCCATCACCCCTTCCTACGCACAAACCCGCAGCCCACTGCCGTCATCTAAACCCCTATGCAAAGAAGGCACCACTCGCCCCTTCCTGCAAACCCACCCCTTCCTGCAATCCCTCCCCTTCATGCACAACCACTTGCAACCGTCCCCCACCCCAGAGACCTATGTAGGAGCAGGAGGATGTCATTCCTCTATGGAACAAGCGGTCTGTACATCAGTGCACACCGTGCCCAGCACAGTATGCGTCCATGTTTCAACACCTGAACAGAAATGCAAAGTAAAACAAAGATTTATTAATAATGAGTGTAACAATTAATTTGCTTTAAAACGTGCTTTGGAAGTGGGGGAAACTTGGAGAACGGGGTATGTAACCGCAGATCGAAATCGACACATACAGACACAGGCCCAGGGTCAGTTTCTCTTGAAAGCAAGTGGAGAGTCATAGGTTACCCTGCTCTCCGAGGAAACTTGCTTTCAAAGCCTCCCGGATACACAGCGCTTCCCGCTGGGATATTCTCTCGGCACGGGTGTCTGGCTGAGCGTAAACTGCAGCCAGGCGATTTGCCTCAACCTCCCATCCGGACAAAAAAGTCTCGCCCTTGCTCTCACAGAGATTGTGGAGCACACAGCAAGCAGCAATAACTACGGGGATATTCTTTTCGCTGATGTCCGAGCGAGTCAGTAAGCTCCGCCATCTCCCCTTGAGACGTCCGAAAGCACACTCCACCACCATTCTGCACTTGCTCAGCCGGTAGTTGAAGAGTTCCTTGTCACTGTCCAAGGCGCCTGTATAGGGCTTCATGAGCCAGGGCATTAGCGGGTAGGCTGGGTCCCCGAGGATCACTGTAGGCATCTGCACATCCCCAACCGTTATTTTGTGGTCCGGGAAGAAAGTACCTGCCTGGAGGAGTCTAAAGAGACCAGAGCTCCTGAACACACGCGCGTCATGAACCTTGCCTGCCCACCCGACGTTGATGTTGGTAAAACGTCCCCTATGGTCCACCAGTGCTTGCAGCACCATTGAAAAGTAGCCCTTTCGGTTAATGTACTCGCTGGCCTGGTGGGCTGGTGCCAGGATAGGGATGTGAGTTCCATCTATAGCCCCACCGCAGTTTGGGAATCCCATCGTGGCGAAGCCATCTATGATGTCCTGGACGTTTCCGAGAGTCACTACCTTTGAGAGCAGTTGCTCAACGATTGCGTGGGCTACTTGAATCACAGCAACCCCCACGGTAGATTTGCCCACGCCAAAGTGGTTCGCTACTGACCGGTAGCTGTCTGGCGTGGCAAGTTTCCAGAGGGCTATGGCCACTCGCTTCTGCACACTCAGGGCTGCTCGCATCCGGGTGTCCTGGCGCTTCAGGGCAGGGGCCAGCAAGTCACAGAGTTCAAGTAAAGTGCCCTTACGCATCCTGAAGTTTCGCAGCCACTGTGATTCGTCCCAGACCTGCAGCACTATGCGGTCCCACCAGTCCGTGCTGGTTTCCCGGGCCCAGAATCACCGTTCCACACCATGAACTTGACCCATTGCCACCATGATCTCCACTGCGCGGCGTACCCTGCTTTGTGAGAGGCCTGCGCCACTCTCCTCACCGCGCTGCCGGAGCCTCCTCGCCCGATTTCTCAGCAGCTGGCTGTGGAAGAGGTGGACGATAAGGTGCGAGGAGTTGACAACGGCCATAAGTGCAGCGATGATCGCAGCGGGCTCCATGCTCACAGTGCTGTGGCGTCCGCGCTGTAACCGACCAGAGAAGGGCGCGAACAGATTTCCCGCCGGCGCTTTCAGGGAGGGAGGGCGGTTGTGAGTGACGGTTGAATGATGACAGTTACCCAAAACCACCCTCGACACATTTTTCCCCCAGCAGGCATTGCGAGCTCTACCCAGCATTCCAATGGGCAGCGGGGACTGCGGGAACTGTGGGATAGGTTCCCACAGTGCCCCGCTTCCAAAGTCGACGCTGGCCCCGTTACTGTGGACTCAGAAATTCGAATTAGTGTATTTAGTATGGATACACAAATTCGAATTAATAAGGTCGAATCCACAAATTCGAACTAAGTTGATTCGAAATAGTCTTGTAGTGTAGACAAGGCCTAAAACAGCACTTCTGTTCATGCACTCCCATAAACCCTCATTTTGATCTGTGCAGCACCATTGCACTGGGAAGTTCTTTCATAGATTCCAAGGCCAGTATGAACCACTATGATTATCTAGTCTGACCTCCTGCATAACACAGGCCATAGAACTTCCCCCAAATAATTCCTAGAGCAGATCATTTGGAAAAATATCCAATCTTGATTTTAAAATTGTCAGTGATGGAGAATCCACTACGATCCTTGATAAATTGTTTCAATGACTAATTACTCTCGCTGTTTAAAATGGATGCCTTATTCCCAGTCTGAATTTGTCTAGCTTCAACTTCCAGCCTTTGGATTGTGTTATACCTTTCTCTGCTAGATTGAAGACCCCAATTATCAAATATTTGTTCCTCATGTCGGTATTTATAAACTGTATGCAAGTCACCCCTTAAACTTCTCTTTGTTAAGCTAAATAGATCGAACTTCTTGAATCTATCAATATAAGGCATATTTTCTAATCCTTTAATCATTCTCATGACTCTTTCTCAATGCTCTTCAATTTATCAGTGTCTTTCTTGGATATGAGAATTGGACACAGTATTCCAGCAGCGTTTGCATCAGTGCCAAATAGAGGTAAAATAACCTCTCTAGTCCTACTTGAGATTCTCCTGTTTATACATGTAAGGATAACAGTAGCCCTTTTGACCACTGTGTCAAATTTGGAGTTCATGTTCAGCTGATTATCCATGTGTCCCTAACAGGGGCGGCTCCAGGCCCCAGCACGCCAAGCGTGTGCTTGGGGCGGCATGCCGCGGGGGGCGCTCTGCCAGTCGCCAGGAGGGTGGCAGGCGTTTCCGGTGGACCTCCCGCAGGCGTGCCTGCGGAGGGTCCGCTGGTCCCCTGGCTTCAGTGGAGCATCCACAGGCACACCTGCGGGAGGTCCACTGGAGCCGCGGGACCAGCGGACCCTCCGCAGGCACGTCTGTGGGAGGTCCATCGGAGCCGCGGGACCGGCGACCGGCAGAGCGCCCCCCCGCGGCGTGCCGCCGTGCTTGGGGCGGCGAAATGGATAGAGCCGCCCCTGGTCCCCAAGTCTTTTTCAGAGTCACTGCTTCCCAGAATAGTGTCTTCCATCATGTAAATATGGCCTACATTCTTTGTTCCTAGATGTATATATTTACATATAGCCGTATTAAAATACACATTGTTTGAAAATGCTAAATGTTAAAATGCATAGGGCCAAGAACTGATCTATGCAGGATGACACTACAAAACACATCTGCTCAGTGATGATTCCCCATTTACAATTAGATTTTGAGACTTATCAGCCAGTTTTTAATCCATTTAATGTGTACCATAGTAACTTTATATTGTTCTAGTATTTTAATCAAAATGTCATGCAGCACTACATCAAATGCCTTACAGAAGTCCAACTATCAACAGTATTACTTTTATCAACCAAACTTGTAATTGCATCAAAAAAGGGTATCAGGTTAGTTTGACAGAATCTATTTTCCATAAACACATGTTGATGTGCATTAATTATATTACCCTCCTTTAATTCTTTATTAAGTACAGTATTAGCCACGCCATTATCTTGCCCAGGGCTGATGTCAGACTGACAGGCCTATAATTACCTGGGTCATCCCATTTTCCCTTTTTAAATATTGGCACAATATTAGCTCTCTTCCAGTCTTCTGGAACTTCCCTGGTGTTCCAAGACTTATTGAAAATTAATATTAATGGCCCAGTATGCGCCTTAGCCAGCTTTTTTAAAAAGCCTTGGATGTAAGTTATTGGGACCTGCTGGTTTAAAAATGTCTGACTGTAGTAACTGCTGTCTAACATCCTCCCAAAATACTAGTGGAATGGAAAGAGTGTTCTCATATGACATGACTACCTCATCTATTTTTTCCCCAAATAGAGAACAAAAAAATGTATTGAACACTTCTGCCTTTTCTGTATTATTATTGATAATTCTACCATTTCCATCTAGTAATAAATGAATATAATTGTTAGGAAACTTTTTGGTCCTAATATACTTAAAAACACATTCTTATTGTTCTTAATTCTGCTGGCCATAGGTTTCTACTTGTGTCCCCTTGCTTCCCTTATCACAGTGGTCCCCAACGCAGTTCCCGCAGGCGCCATGGTGCCCACCGGGGCATCTTTGTGCGCCCACGTACTGTCCGGTGGATGAGCATCCACCAAAATGCCGAGAAGCAGCGTCATCCAGAGGCGTCGCTGCTGAAATGCCACTGATTTTCGGCGGCATTTTGGCGGTGACACCTTTGGATGACGCTGCTTGTCGGCGGCGACGCCTATTGATGTTGCTGCTTCTCGACGGCATTTCGGCGGATGCTCATCCGCCGGCCATGGTCCTCGGTGGCTCGTCGTCCGGCGCCCGCCAGACGAAAAAGGTTGGGGACCACTGCCTTATCAGTTCCAAGCTTTTGATTTATATTTATTACTATCGACTTCCAGGGCCGGCTCCAGCTTTTTTGCTGCCCCAAGCAGCGAAGCGGGGAGGGGGGAGGAGGGAGAGATAAAACCGTGATGAGGGACTGAGGGACCTGCTACTGAATTGCTGCCAAAGACCCGGACGTGCCGCCCCTTTCCATTGGCCACCCCAAGCACCTGCTTCCTTTGCTGGTGCCTGGAGCTGGCCCTGCCAACTTCCCCTCTCCTCCATTTGTTATATACCTATATTTTTAATAGATGCCTTCACTTCCCCTCTAAACCAGGTTGATTTTTCAACCAGTACACCTTCTTCTTCAATTGTGTTTTTTTAGGTATCTAGTAGAGTGTTCTTAAACAATTCCCAGTTTTCATTCACATTTTTCTGTTTAAATTCTTCCTCCCAGTTGACTTGGCTCATAATTGTTTTCAGCTTTGTGAAATCGGCCCTTTTAAAGGACCAAGTACATATATTACTGATTTGGACTTTATTGTGTTTAAACATTATCAGTGAGATCAAGTTATGATCACTGTACCGAGACTAGATTTAATTTTTAGTTATGTGACCAGTTTCTCTCTCTGTCTAGATGTGGTCTAATATAGAATTCCCCCCTGTTGGATGCAACAATTTTTGAGTTGGGAAATTTTCATTTATAATATTAAGAAATTCCAAGGATGCTTTAGTACTGGCAGCATGAGACCGCCAGCATATGTCACTCAAATTGAAGTCCTCCATAATAACGCAGCTCTTTTTCCAGCATATTATAAATAGGTGATTAAGGAGTCAGTCATCCTGTTCCCTATCATGATTTGGTGGTTGGTAGCAGACACCAACTAATACCCTATCTTGTGCTTTATTTGTTAGTACATTGTTCCATAAGTATTCAAGATCATTTTCTTCCGAGTTGTCAGTGACTCAGAAACAAGTAATACCATTTATTACATAGAAGCACACTTCGACTCCTCCTTTCTCTATGTGATCTTCCCTAAATAGGTTGTAATAATTGATTTTAACATTCCAATCATGTAAATCAACTCAACATGTTTCACTAATACCAGGTAGATTGAATTTATGCCCATAATCCAGTTCCTCTTGTTTGTTACCCATGCTCTTATCATTGATGTATGTGCAATTAAAGAATGTCTTCTCTTCATGTCCTTTGGTTCTTTGATTAATTTTGTTCTCCACATCTCAGTTTTCTGCTTAATGAGTGCTTACATCTTCCCTCTTCTTACTCACCCCTTTTGTTATTAGTTTAACTGCCTCCTGACTGCTCTAGCCAGCCTGTCCCCAAGGAGTTTGGTTTCCAGTCTACTGAGGTGGAGGCCATCCAAACTGTACAATTCCCCTTTTCCTTTAGAAGGTGGACCAATGTTCTGCAAAACCAAAACTCTGCAGCCTACATCATTTACCTAGACAGCAGTTCACTTCCAATATCTTCTGCTTGCAGCTAGTTAGTAGATATCAGACTGGACAGGAAAGCTGAGGTAAGGGTAAGGCACTGTGATCTCTTAGGATATGAAAGAAAAGGGACATTGTTGAGATTGTGGCTGTGTTGTGTGGGAAGTGTCACTTTAATTCTCCATTTCCTGGTTTCTTGACATGCTGATTTGAGGAATCTATCTGTACAATTTGTGAATTATGGTTGATGCTATGAAGTTGTTCTGATGAAATTGCTGTATTTTTGAATGCCTCTGTGTATGTGGAATCCACCCTTTGCAGACAAGGGCTTTGTCATGTCCTTTACAGACCACATACAAAAGTGGATTGTTAGAACTTAAAGTCTGCTTGTTCAGGTGGAAACACCTGGGGATGGTGGGTTAGACAGAGCTTAGGAGAACTAGTCTTCTCTTACCTTGTCTGCAGGGCTGGTGAAGAAGAATGAAAACACCAACAACAGAACTAAGGAACCAGCTGTTGGTAGGGGAATATATAAACTCAAGAGACTCTGGGAGACATGAATAGGAAATTTTGCACAGGAGAGGGGAAGAAATGATCAGGTTTTCATAGCAGGGGTTCCTGTTTAACTTCGGCCCAGACACAGTCAGGGAAAACTAGCTGACCTAGAGAGAGGCTCCATATTTCTGAAAGTAGACAAGAGCTGCATGGGAAGGATTCTGCACATCCCAGAGGGCTATGCCTAAGCCTAAAGAACTCTCCAGAGTGGTGAGGAAACCGAGGCAAGGAAATATGTGTAGGCATGTGTGATGGGTTGAATCACCAAACCCCCTTTGGGAGCTGTCACCTGATGTGCCAAGACTACTTCTGCCCCTGCTTTCCTGCTCTGTTAGCTTAGGACTTCAGTGCCCTGCCTGCTTTGAGCCAGACTCACTAGCCTGCTGCAAACCCAGAACCAGGTCTGAATCACATCCCCTAACAGCTGTAGGTTTACCTGAATGCAGCTAACAGAAGTGTGCTTGTCTTTAGCACTCAGATGCCCAACTCCCAATGGGGTCTAAACCCAAATAAATCCGTTTTACCCTGTATAAAGCTTATACAGGGTAAACTCATAAATTGTTCGCCCTCTATAACACTGATAGAGAGATATGCACAGTTGTTTGCCCACACAGGTATTAATACATACTGAGTTAATTAATAACTAAAAAGTGATTTTATTAAATCCAGAAAGTAGGATTTAAGTGGTTCCAAGTAGTAAGACAGAACAAAGTAAGTCACCAAGCAAAATAAAATAAAACACACAAATCTATGTCTAATCAAACTGAATATAGATAATCTCACCCTTAGAGATGCTTCAGTAAGTTTTTTCCTCAGACTGGACACCTTCCAGGCTGGGCACAATTCATTCCCCTGGTACAGCTCTTGTTCCAGCTCAGGTGGTAGCTAGGGGATTCTTCATGATGGCTCCTCTCCCTTGTTCTGTTCCACCCATTTATCTATCTTTTGCATAAGGTGGGAATCCTTTGTCCCTCTCTGGGTTCCCACCCCCCATTTCTCAGTGGAAAAGCACTAGGTTAAAGATGGATTCCAGTTCAGGTGACATGATCACATGTCACTGTAAGACCCCCAAGCCTTCATTCCTCCCAGCCTGACTCACAGGAAGGTTTGCCTGCAAACAGAGCCATCCACAGTCAATTGTCCTGATTGATGGGAGCCATCAAGATTCAAACCACCATTAATCACCCACACTTTGCATAATTACAATGGGCCCTCAGAGTTATATTTCGTATTTCTAGTTTCAGATACAAGAGTGATACATTTATACAACTAGGATGACCACACTCAGTAGATTATAAGCTTCGTAATGATACCTTACAAGAGACCTTTTGCATGAGGCATATTCCAGTTACATTATATTCACTCATTAGCATATTTTTACAAAATCATATAGAGTGCAACATCTCAGCATGTTTATTATTTTGTCTAGATCTCTGTATCTCTTGTGCTGTTAAGTAAGAGGCAATGGTGTTTTAGAATCCTATGCAAAGGCTGTCTGTGTATCTGTTTGCTTTCACTATCGCCATGCCCCATAAACGTTAACCTGTGAAACCAAAGTGTTCACAAAGGTTGACTTCTGGAAAGGGGTGTGCGTAAACTACACAGGAGACTGAAGGGTCAGCACTAATCCTAGGGGTTGGGCAGGGCCCGTCCCTACCTATGGTGGTGCCCTACACAACCTGAGCACCTGCACCCCCTGTGGGGGCGACCCATCCATGGTGGGGGAGCTGCACTCAAGGGCTGCAGGGCCATGGGGGCAGGAGGTGTGGGGGGCAGCAGCAGGGCAGGGAGGCCCAGGGCAGTGCGGGGGATTACCAGGGGGCCTGGTGCCAGCAGCAGGAGTCGGGTCTGTCGCCCACCCGCACTCACTGGTGGCAGTGGGAAGCAGAGCAATCCAGCCCCAGCCCGCTTTGCTCCCCCAGGTCCCAGCTCTGTCGCTTGGGGGAGGGGGCTTGGAGGAAGGGGTCAGGCCCACCCTCACACTCACCAGCGGTGGTGGCGGGAAGCGGAGCAATGCGGCTGGGGGCTGGTGGAGTGGAGTGGGCTGGGGCCGGGTTGCTCCGCTTCCCGCCGCCACCGCTGGTGAGTGCAGGGGCAGGCCCGACCCCTTCTGCCGGCTCCAGTACCCCCACTAATCCCGCGGGCCGCGTTGCTCGGGGGAGGGGGCTTGGGGAAGGGGTGGAATTGGGGTGGAGTGGGGGTGGAGCAGGGGCAGGAAGAGGTGGGGTCGGGCAGAGCAGGGGCAGGAAGAGGTGGGATGGAGCAGAGCAGGGGTGGGAGCTTGGGGGAAGGGGTCAAATGGGGGCAGGACAGGGGCGGAGCTGGGGGACTGGCTGGGGGATGGGGATGGCCGCTGGTGCCAGCGCCGCATATGTAGCATGCACCTGCCTAGGGCACCATGAAATTTTGTGCCCCAAATTACATGGTACCCTACGCAGCTGCGTATTCTGTGTATGCCTAAGGACAGCCCTGGGGTTGGGCAGTTGGACCCTGGGGTATCAGCTGCCAGAAAGGGGAGCTAGATAGAGGATCTGGCCCAGAAGAGTATGCCTACGGACTCCCAGCCAGAGGCAGTGTCTTGTGTCTGGACTTTGTTCAGACTCTGGAGGTTTAAAGCACACGGGGGAACTCATCATTTGGATCCCCTCAGAGTAGTGTAGGGAGTGTCCAAGCAGGGGAGCTTGACTAGATCTGTAACACCTATGATGTTTTTACTGTTATATTCTCATGTTCTTGAAGGGCATAAGGAGCACAGGGTAGTGTCTAGCACTTATAGTCTTAACTGCATGTTAACAAAGGATTTTGCATGTGCGTGCTAAGTTCTAAGTTCTAGCCTTACCTAAGGTGGGAAGGGCCAGTGCTTTCTGAGCAACACAATTTAACTTCCATTTTTTGTGCCACAGCAAAGTTCTGAATGTTACTGTGTGCAGCAGAGATGGCTGGCATGTCCTTCTTCTGCTTTCCCCCTCAACTTTAAATAGAATCGTAGGTTGCAAACCTCTGACCCAAAGAAGTTATGATCCCTGAAGAAACCCAGTCTCTAGATTGTATTTTATTTCACTGCTGATTGAGACCCATAGTCTGGTTAACAGGGATTGTTCAGCACGGAAATCTAGATTTAACTGGTTTCAGAGTAGCAGCCGTGTTAGTCTGTATCCGCAAAAAGAACAGGAGTACTTGTGGCACCTTAGAGACTAACAAATTTATTTGAGCATAAGCTTTCATGAGCTACAGCCCACTTCATCAGATGCATCGAATGGAACATATATTGAGGAGATATATATACACATACAGAGAGCATGAAAAGGTGGGAGTTGTCTTACCGACTCTGAGAGGCCAATTAAGTAAGAGAAAAAAACTTTTGAAGTGATAATCAAGGTCGCCCAGTACAGAGAGCTTATGCTCAAATAAATTTGTTAGTCTCTAAGGTGCCACAAGTACTCCTGTTCCTTTTCCAGGTTTAACTGCCATTTTCTATTTTGCTATTCACCTTTAGCAATTGCACAGAAACTAGCATAAGATAGAGGAAGGCAACAGCAATTTAATTAAGCAGAAGAACAACTGACCTTCAGTGACGGGACTCAGTTTGGGGGTTTCAAACAAGAGTTATTTGGGCTAGATTCTCATTTATGTTAAGGCCCCATTACACTGGCAAGTATAACAGGGCCTTAGTGTGAATGAGAATAAGGCCTAATTGAATGCCAAAGCAGCTGGACCAATTTTGGTCTATAACATTAAAAAAATAATCGCTCCTTAGATTGGACCCAAATGTGGAAAATTTCAGTCTAGAAAGAGAGATTTTTAGACTTTTATTTTTTCCCTGCCTTTATTAACTCCCACTTACTATCATGAAATAGATCCTAGGGCAAAATCAATTCTTATTTCCCAGCAGGTTCTCTAGGTGGGTTATTCCCTTAGGAAAGCTTGGCTCAAGTGTAAAATCCAGTTGGTACCTAATTTCCAGCAAGGCAGATGGATATCAGTGAGAAAAGGAGCCTGTGGGCTCCAATTAACTGTTTTAATCTAAACCCAGTGGCTATCAAACCAAGTCTGGGTATGAGTACTGATCTTCAGGTTTTTCAAACTGGTTCTCTAGGCTCCCAGTCTTTACCAGAAGGTTAGTTTATTAAATCCTTATGTAGAGCAGTATTTACTTATATGAGTGGTTCCACTGTGGTCATAAGACTACTCATAGAAGTAAAGGATGACAAAATCTAATCCTTAATTATGAGTAAGGCTACCATTTTTATCATGGAGGTCACAGAAGTCATGGAATCCGTGACATCCAGAGACCTCTGTGACTTCAGCCCATGGTGGCTGGAAGCTGCAAGGTCCCTCCGCCACCTGTGGTGGCTGGGAGCTGCAGGGTACACCTGCTGCCAGAGGCGGCGGGAGGCCCTGGAGCTCCAAGCCACCGCAGGTGGTGTGGGAACCCTACAGGTCCTGGGCCCCGCAGGTGGCAGGGGTCCTGGGAGCTCCGAGCCACCACAGACGGCAGGGGTACTCCACAACTCCTGGCCACCCAGGGACCTTGGGAGCTCTAAGCCACCGGGGGTGGTGAGGGAACCCTGAAGCTCCTGGCTCCCACAGGTGGTGGGGATCCCGCAGCTCCCGGCTGCTGAATGCAGTGGGGACCCCACAGCTCCCAGGGGCTGCAGGGGGACCCTGCATCTCCAAGCCCTGGGCAGTGGGGGACCCTGGAGCTCTGAGCTCCATGAATTTTTCTTTATTGCCCGTGACCTACCCATGGCTTTTACTAAAAATATGCATGAAAAAATCTTTGCCTTAATTATAAGCCTTTAGGCTAGGTCTGTCTGTGGCACCTAAGCTCATCTTCCCATTCCATTGTGCACAGTAATATACAATGGAACTTGCACTGCTCCAAATATCAGACACTCAGTCAGGAGAGATTAATTGATGAGCTCAACATTGACTAGAAAACATGACTTTTAATCTTATCTAGAGAGGTTCCTAACTTTTTGTAGATAATTCATTTTCCTGATGCTGAGTAGCCATGATGCCAACATAAAGCACTTAAAAATAAATAATCAGGCCCTGAAAAATTATGCAGCTGGTTTAAAAATGGCAATATTTTAAAAAGTAATAAATACTGAGTTCTTTTTGCTTGTCTCTTGGTTTCTGAGCCTTTAGCATACATTAAGGTCATGCTTTCAAGATTTTCTCTACTACCCGGAGAGCTAGAAATATACTTTATTGTTTAAATTTCTCAGGTTATCACTTGACTTCAAGAACTGGGAATTTAAGAAAAAACACCACATTTAGTGAAACTTACGATAAAATTGTGAAAGTTGGCAACATTAAGCTAGATTGCTTCTTCTTCTGCCCCCACAGCTCCTTTGTTCTAGCCACAGGTACAGAAACTTTACTGTTTTCTGGCTGTGTCCTAAGCAAAAGTATCCTTGGACAGAAGAGAAAAATACTATCTTTGGAAAATCCTTGTTAGACTCTACTCATGTCCTGCACCCCAGACACAGACTGAAGAGGAGAGAAAGAAATGCCAAGGTCATTTGATAAACCAAAACATCAGGCTCCTGTTACTATATCCTGATGAATATTGCAAGGAAGGCCGCTGGAGAGAAGAGCTGTGGCACTCTGCTAAATAACACAGTACCCTGCATCCTACAGGAGCACAAAGAGTTCTATAAATGCGCGCGGGGGGGGGGGGAAGAAATGTAATCTTGACAAGAAAGACATGGTAAAACAACAAAGCACTAAAACAAAGAGCTAAGGGAAAGTGAAGGAACAGTGAAGAGATCTCCCATTTAAAATAGAAAAGGTGAAATGGAAATAAAAAAGGTTTTAGTATAATGAAAAAAGAGAATTTGAAATGTACTCACAGATGTCTAACCAGTATTGTTTACAAAACTGCTATCAAAGGCAGTAGCAAGGAAACATTTATTTTCTAAAATTGATGGAAAAGTGATGGTCAGATGGCTCCTCCCACAAATACTGTCTCTCCTCTGTGGCTCTCTTTGTGTTTTTTTTAGACCCACAGCCCTGAACACAACACAGCTTCTGGGAGAGGCCAGGCTGATCCATGCTTTTTTGCTTGTCTTCTGAATGAGGCCTTCCAGAGACATACACCATCTTCCCTGTGTCCCAATATCTTGTTGTTTTCAGTATCTAGCCCTACCCCCATATACTCTGTGCATTGTTTCATCTTGGAGAAGGGACCCATAATTAACGGAGAGAGATTGATGAACACCATTCATACAAGAAATTATACTAGAGGGAGCTGTGGATAGGGTGGTTTTTGACTGGAACACCTGATTGAAAAGGGATCCTGGCAGCTCCAGTCAGCACTGCTGACCAGGCTGTTGACTGTCTGGTTGGTGGTGCCACGCAGCGGGCCGGGCAGGCTCCCTGATAGCCTCTGCTCCACGTGGCTCCTGGAAAGCAGCAAGCATATCCCCTCTCTGGCTCCTAGGCGCAGGGGCAGCCAGGGAGCTCTGCATGCTGCTCTTGCCCCAAGTGTCGCCCCCTGGATACCATGGCCAGCTCAGAGCCTGTACCTCCTCCCACACCCCAATCCCCTGCCTCATCCCAGAGCCCCCTCCCATACTCTAAACCCTCATCCCTGGCCCCACCCCAGAGCCCGCACCCCAAGCCAGAGCCCTCAACCCCTCCAGCACCCCAGGCCCCTGAGCCAGCCCGGTGAAAATGAGCTAGTGAGTGAGGGTGGGGAGAGTGAGCGACAGAGGGAGCGAGGATGAGTGAGTGGAGCCTTGGAGAAGGGGTGGGGCATGGGTGGGGCCTTGGAGGAGGGGCAGGGCAAGGGTGTTCAGTTTTGTGTGAGTAGAAAGTTGACAACCCTACATCCACACTAAAAACAGTTGTTTCTTTAACTATTTAGAAGCACTGCTTATAAGTAGCACAGTTCAAATTCTGTCTGCTCAGCAATTTATAAGACATCACTGCTGGTCAGGGGTGCCCATGTGCACCATGTTGCCATCAGAGATGGTGTGATGGCATTCTAGGGCCATCAGGGCAGCTCTCCTGTAGTGCCTTATCTACTGCTGCTAATAATTCAGGGATTGTGGATGTTTTTCAAGAGAGCTTTGCTAAACCACTCAAGATTTCCGTAAGAAATCCCATAATCTTCTGCCCATTCAGGAAACTGACTGTTTTCCATTCTGGAGATCTTTATGGTAGTCCAGCATGCTGTGCTCTCTGGCTTTAGGAATTAGTGACCATAATATAATTGCATTTAACATCCTTGTAGTGGGGAAATCACCACAGCAGCCCAACAGTGTGTAGCATTAATTTCAGGAAGGGGGACTACACAAAAATCAGGACGATAGTTAAACAGAAATTAAAGGGTACAGTGCCAAAAGTAAAATCTCTGCAAGCTGCATGGAAACTTTTTAAGGACACCGTAATAGATGCTTACCTTAAATGTATACCCCAAATTAAAAAACATAGTAAGAGAACCAAAAAAGTACCACCGTGGTTAAACAACAAAGTAAAAGAAGCAATGAGAGACAAAAAGGCATCCTTTGAAAAGTGGAAGTTAAATCCTAGGAGGAAAATAGAAAGGAGCCTAAACTCTGGCAAATGAAGTGTAAAAATATAATTAGGAAGGCCTAAAAAAGAATTTGAAGAACAGTTAATGAAAGACTCAAAAAGTATTAGCAATTTTTCTTAAAAATACATCAGAAGCAGGAAGCCTGCTAAACAACTAGTGGGGCCACTGGACGATCGAGATGCTAAAGGAGCACTCAAGGACGATAAGGCCATTGCAGAGAAACTAAATGAATTCTTTTAATTGGTCTTCATGGCTGAGGATGTGAGGGAGATTCCCAAACCTGAGCCATTCTTTTTAGGTGACAAATCCGAGGAACTGTCACATATTGGGGTGTCATTAGAGGAGGTTTTGGAACAAATTGATAAACTAAACAGTAATAAGTCACCAGGACCAGACGGTATTCACCCAAGAGTTCTGAAGGAACTCAAATGTGAAATTGCAGAACTACTAACTGTAGTTTGTAGCCTATCATTTAAATCAGCTTCTGTATCCAATGACTGGAGTATAGCTAATGTGACGCCAATTTTTAAAAAGGGGCTTCAAAAGTGATCCCAACAATTACAGGCCGGTAAGCCTGACTTCAGTACCAGGCAAACTGGTTGAAACTATAGTAAAGAACAAAATGGTCAGACACATAGATTAACATAATTTGTTGGGGAAATCATGCCTCACCAATCTACTAGAATTCTTTGAGGGGGTCAACAAGCATTTGGGCAAGGGGGATCCAGTGTATATAGTGTATTTAGATTTTCAGACAGCCTTTGACAAGGTTCCTCATGAAAGGCTTTTAAGCAAAGTAAGCTGTCATGGGATAAGAGGGAAGGTCCTTTCATGGATTGGTAACTAATTAAAAGATAGGAAATAAGCGGTAGGAGTAAATGGACAGCTTTCAGAATTGAGAGAGATAAACAGTGGTGTCCCTCAGGGGTCTGTACTGGGACCAGTCCTATTCAACATATTCATAAATGATCTGGAAAAAGGTGTAAACAGTGAGCTGGCAAAATTTGCAGATGATACAAAAGTACACAAGATAGTTAAGTCCCAAGCAGACTGTGAAGAACTACAAAAGAATCTCTCAGAACTGGGTAACTGGGCAACAAAATGGCAGATGAAATTCAATGTTGATAAATACAAAGTAATGCACATTGGAAAACATAATCCCAACTATACTTATAAAGTGATGAGGTATAAATTAGCTGTTACCACTAAAGAAAGAGATCTTAGAGTCATTGTGTATAGTTCTCTGAAAACATCCACTCAGTGTGCAGTGGTAGTCAAAAAAGCGAACAGAATGTTGGGAGTCATTAAAAAAGGGATAGATAATATGACACAAAATATTATATTACCTCTATATAAATCCATGGTACTCCCATATCTTGAATATTGTGTGCAGATGTGGTCGCCCCATCTCAAAAAAGATATATTGGACTTGGAAAAGGTTCAGAAAAGAGCAACAAAAATTATTAAGGGTATAGAACGGCTTCCATATGAGGGAAAATTAATAAGACTGGGATTTTTCAGCTTGGAAAAGAGGCAACTAAGGGGGGATATGATAGAGGTCTATAAAATCATGAGTGGTATAGAGAAAGTAAATAAGGAAGTGTTATTTACTCCTCATAACACAAGAACTAGGGGGTCACTAAATGAAATGAATAGGCAGCAGGTTTAAAACAAACAAAAGGATGTATTTTTTCACACAAGGCACAGTCAACCTGTGGAATTCCTTGCCAGAGGATGTTGTGAAGGCCAAGCCTATAACTGAGTTAAAAAACAGATAAGTTCCTGGAGGACAGGTCCATCAATGGCTATTAGCCAGGTTGGGCAGGGATGGTGTCCCTAACCTCTGTTTGCCAGAAGCTGGAAATGTGTGACAGTGAATGGATCACTTGATGATAACCTGTTCTGTTCATTCCCTCTGGGGCATCTGGCATTGCCCACTGTCGGAAGACAGGATATTGGGCTAGATGGACCTTTGGTCTGACCCAGTATGGCCGTTCTTATGTTCTGCTTTGGCAGCCTGGATGTGAACAGGGAAGAAATTTTCACAAAATCCCAGAGCCCTTAAGGTGGGTACTGAAAGGGAAGCAGCAGCATATCAAGGCATTGATCGTCATACCTAGCTAAAGTGACCTGAAACAAGGAGGGAAAACTCTGAGCCAGGCCCAGCTGACTAGTGAAATATGACAGTAAATATGTTAGAGAGACAAGCTGGATGAGGTAGTATCTTTTATTGGACCAACTTCTGCTGGTGAGAGAGACAGAAGTTGGTCCAATAAAAGATATTACCTTACCCACCTTGTTTCTCTAATGTCCTGGGATCAACACGGCTACAACACTGCATACAACAGTGAATATGTTGTCTGTTTCTTGTAAAGATAGCTGTGTTGGGAACTTCCAACAACTTTACTTGTTAACTTACTTTAAATGTGAGGTACAATGCATTTTGTCAGCAGCAGTTCTGGGCTCCCAGAAGGTTTTTGCTGCAGATGCCTTTGCTAAGAATTAGGGATAATTTGTGGGGAAACGTCAAAGGTGTCCTGCAGAGAGAGATTAAAAACAAACAACAACAACAAAACAAAACAAAAAACAAAAAAAAAACAGGATTCTTTTCTTGGTTCATTTGATTTGTTGCTAATGCAGATCCATTTTGGCTTGATTCAGTTCTAATCAACCCAATTATTAAATTGTAATACAGCAAGTGGTTGAATTTTCTTTTCAGAGTAAGACAAGCTCAAGCCTGCCCCCTGCTGACATTTTTGTTATTTGCATACTGGGAAGGGAAATATGGGGACTAAGCACTCTAGGTGCTCTTATTCTCCCAAGACCTCCTCAGAACCTAGTTGCTGACCTGTGAGCATAATGGGAGAGGAAAACTCTTCCTGAAAACAAAAAAGGACCTGCTGTTCCCAAAGCCAGTCCCAGATGATGGAAAACCCTATTTCCACAGTGTTGCTTTGAAACAGCAGGAAGCCAGGTAGGAAGGGGATGGGTGAGGTAGGCAGATGCTCTGCATTGAAGAGGCGACAGGGCAATGTTAGGGATAATACTGTTTTCCTTATTATAAAAAAAAATCCATTTTAGTGCTAGAAGAAAACAACTTTCAGGGATTCGTTGGTATTGACACAAGAGCTCTCCTGCTTCTTGGACTCACATGGAACATGTAGCTATTGGCAGCTCCAAGGGTGGAAAGAGCCTTCCTCCTTCTGCTGTGTAGAGTGTAGGCATGGCCACCACATGATCCCCCATATAGATCAGGCTGATTCAGTTCTGGAATCTGACTCCTTTTCCTGTAGTCTCAAACCTTGCAAAGTCTTCTTCTCAGAGCCCTGTCCGTGCCCACGCATCCCAATCCTAGCCTGTTCCAGTTTATTGCATCCCTCTATGTAAGTGGTTCTCAAGCAGGGGTATGCGTACCGCTGGGGATACGCAGAGGTCTTCCAGGGGGTACATTAACTCATCTAGATATTTGCCTAGGTTTACAACAGGCTACATAAAAAGCACTAGCAAAGTCAGTACAAACTAAAATTTCATACAGACGCAATGAGAAAGGAAGCAATTTTTCAGTAACAGCGCACTGTGACACTTTGTATTTTGATGTCTGATGTAAGCAAGTAGTTTTAAGTGAGGTGAAACTTGGGGTACGAAAGACAAATCAAACTCCTGAAAGGGGTACAGTAGTCTGGAAAGATTGAGAATCACTGCTCTATTATGTCATACAGTCATATGTTTCCATGCAGGGCATTCATGCAGCTTGGTTTTGGTGTTGAATCTACAAGTTTGTGTATATCATGGTGTTTGTGTATACAGTGATGAGCTGCCAAAATATTAACAACCGGTTCCCTCCTCCTCACCCCACGAGGGGGTCATGCCCCCCCCGGGGGGTCATGCCCCATCCACCCCCCTTCCCTGTCCCCTGACTGCCCCCTGCCACCCCATCCAACCCCTTCTCTCTGTCCCCTGACTGTCCCTGGAATCCCTACCCCTAACTGCCCCTCACCGCCCCATCCAACCCCTGCTCCTTCCTGACTGCCCCCCCAGGACCCTTGCCCCGTTCCATCCCCCTGTTCCCTGCCCTCTGACCGCTTCGACACTAATCCACCCCCCAGCTCCCCTGCCCTCTATCCAACACCCCGTCCCTGCTCCCTTACCTTGCTGTCTGGAGGTGAGGGCCAGGCTGGGCTGGGGCTGGGAACGGAGCCGCCCGGCCGAGGTCGGGGCTGGACCCGGGGTCCGGGCAGGAGCCGTGCTGCCCGGCGAGGTCGTGGCTGGACCCAGGGGCCGGGCAGGAGCCGCGCCGCCTGGCCCCCGGGGCCGGCTGTGACCTCGCCCGGCGGCGCGGTGCCTGGAGCCCTCCTGCCGCTGGTGCCCCCACTCTCTGGCCCCAGCTCACCTGGTGGAAGCCGCTGCTTCCTTCTCAGCCCTCCCAGGCTTCCCGCGCGAACAGCTGATTCGCAGGAAGCTGGGGACGGGGAGGAGAAGCGGGAGGAGCATTCAGAAGAGGAGGCAGAGGCGGAGTGAGGTGAGCTGGGGCTGGGGAAACAGCAGGGAGCTGCTAGAGCTTTTGTTAAATTTAAAAGCCCTTTTGGAACTAGTTGTCCCTCGCGGGACAATTGGTTCTAAACGGGCTTCTAAATTTAACAACCGGTTCCCGTGAACTGGTGGGAACCGGCTGCAGCTCACCACTGTGTGTATATGCAGGATTCAGAGGTGGTGCGTGTGCCTGTGTGTTCAGGTATGATGTGTCCACACAGCTCAGCTGTGGTGCGTCTACATGTGTTTGTACATACAGTGTGACCACGCACAACTCGGTTGCGGGGGGGGGGCATTTTGGTGTTTGTGCGCATGGTGTGTACACCTCCCAGTGCACAGGTGTGTGCGCAAGCAACAACCGGAGGAGGAAAAGGTGGAAACTGCCCTGTTGGTGGGTGAGGTACCAAGAGGGCAGTTTCCACTTTAGAACCAAGGGCGTCTGGCTGTCGGCGCTGGACGAAGCACTGGGAGGCGGGACTCGGTGGCAGGGGGGGAATGGGGGCCAGGCCGGCAGTCGCCATGTTGGTGGTGGCAATGGTGGGGAGGGGCAGACCGGAAGCCGCCATGTTGGTGGTGGCAATGGTGGGGAGGGGCAGACCGGAAGCCGCCAGGCCGGTGGCTGTGGGGGGAGGGTCAGACCGGAAGCCGCCAGGCCGTGGGGGGAGGGGCAGACCGGAAGCCAGGCCGGGGCCGGGCCACGCCGCGCTCCAGGCGCTGGCAGCGGGGAGCGGGGCCGGATGGTGCCGGTGCTGCCTGGCCTGCTCGTGGGCGGCGGGGCGGCCGGGGCGGCGCCCGGGGCCCTGCAGGCGGCGGGGGTGGTGGCGCTGCTCTCGGTGGAGGCGGAGGAGCCGCCCCCGGTGGCGGGGATCCGGACCCTGCATGTCCCGGCGCGGGACGAGCCCGGCACCGACCTGCTGAGCCACCTCGACTCCTGCGCCGCCTTCCTCAGCGCGGCCCGGGCCGGGGGCGGCGCCGCCCTGGTGCGATGGTGAGCCCGGGGCCGGGCTCCTGGGCTGTGCGGCCGCAGGCTGAGCTGTTGGTGCCGGGCTGGTCCGAGGCCCCTGTGCCTCAGGGCAGGCAGCGCCCTAGTCCTGTGTCTGGGGAGACATGCGGAGGTGCTGGCACTAGGGGTGTGGGGGAGCTGCACCCTCTGGCTGGAAGTGGGTCTCCTCATATACAGGGTTTACAGTTTGCTTCAATGGCTCTCAGCTCCCCCACTGTGCAGATTGTGCCAGCGCCCTCGGAGAAGTGAGAGGTGCTCGGACCCTTCCCCTCTCTCCACACCCCCCCCCCTCCAGTGACCTCAGCCTCAGGGACAAGCAATCCCGTTGCCAGAAGAAGAGCAAAAAGATTAATTTCCCCAGAAACAGATCAGTAAAAATGGAAGTGAGGCTTGAAGTGAATTAATTCCCCTAGTGTATTTTCCCCCGTTTTGTTCTTGATCTTATTCTAAAGAGTTCTTTGTCTTTCAGCCATGCTGGAGTCAGTCGAAGTGTTGCTGTAGTGACGGCGTATTTAATGAAAACCAACAATCTCACCTTCGAAGAGGCTTATGCCACTATCAAAGCCATCAAATCAGATGCCAAGTGAGTTCTTTGCCCTGTTAAGAGTCCTTTCTGTCCCTGTGCGAACTAATATGTACGTTTGCCATATCCTAGGAAATGTGCCTCTGATTTTCACTATTGTTCCAGAATGAACGAAGGCTTTGAGTGCCAGCTGAAACTCTATGAAGCGATGGGCTGTAAAGTTGATGTGAGCAGTGCCATTTACAAACAGTATCGCTTGCAAAAAGTTACAGAGAAATATCCTGGTGAGTAAAGATAATATCTGAGGTGCTGTGTGTTCGGGGGAGCTAGAGCCATAGTAGCTAACGGTTATTGAACTTGCAGAAGGACGGTATATTATATTTCTTCTAGGGTAGATACCTGTTCCAGGACTGAAATATTAGCACTATCTGAATCAGCCTTTCAGTTACACACTGCTGGCTCTAATCTAGCTTGGTTTGGCAAATCTAGTGATTTATACCAGTGCAGCTGAGAGCAGATAGTGCTCAAATATGGTGATTTGTGCATGTAAAAACCTCGATAGTCTGAAAACTTTGCATGTTGTGTGTATAAAGTTTTGTGCACTGAGAGCCATCTGTACATCAGGACAAGATCAAGACATGCTATCTGTAGATACAAAGCTACTTGTAATTAGCACAGTGGAACTCCCCTTTTTAGGCACTAAGTGGTGAGGCTCATCTCTTAGGAACTTACTAAGGAAGGGGAAGGTGAAGGTAGGAAGTGCGAAGACTGGGGTAAAGGGGCATAGTGCTTTAATTATAAATAGGTCATTAAGTTTGAGTCCAATTCACAGATTTGTATCACTCACTCTCTGCAGAGCTGCAAGACTTGCCACAAGAAGTCTTTGCAGTTGACCCAACCAGCATTTGTCAAACTCTGAACAGTGAAGTTCTCTACAGGTGTAGAAAATGCAGGTATGGAGCCTTTCATTTCTCACAAAGTGTTTGTTGTAAGGAAAATAGCCTTTGTAGCTTATTGGGTTTGTCTCTTTCAGAACAGGAATAAATCTTTGAAAAACTTTGAATCAAAAGTACGCATGATACTTTCCTTTGCCTAATCTTTGTTTTGTGATCATGAAGAATAAAATGTCTCTCAGCCCCAGAGTTTCTAAGGGACTTCAGAGCCTAAGTGTACGTCTTCTGTAAGTAGGTGCAACTCCACTTAAGTTGCGTCTGCTTACAACAAAACTAAAACCAAGTTTACTAAGTTGAAACTGTTCAAAATCTGATCTCCTTCCCCTCCCGAAGAAGCCTCTTAACTCCGTAGGTCAGTTGTCTGGTCTTGTTTCGGCCTCTTTTTCTTAATAATTGGAAATGAGAGATTCCTATTTTCTAGCTGTACAATTCCCAGACACATGTACCTAGATGATCTCATGTTTCATTAGCTAGGAGTTTGCTAAAAGTACACCTCTACCCAGCTCCCAGCCGCGGCGTTCCGCTTCCCGCCACAGGTTAGTGCGGGACTTTTCCCCAATCTCCCTCCCCCCAAGTAACATGGCTGGGGCCGGGGCAAGGAAAGTGGAGCGGGCTGGGGCTGCGTTGCTCTGCTTTCTGCCGCAGGTGAGTGGGGGGGGGGGGGTCCTTTCCCCAACCTCCCCGCACTCACCAGGGAAGCGGAGTGCCGTAGCTGGGAGGTGGCGGAGTGGAGCGGGCTGGGGCCACGTTGCTCCGCTTCCTGCCGCTGCCAGTGAGTGCCTGTCGGGGCGGGGTGTGTGGATAGGGGTTGGAGCAGTCAGAGGACAGGGAGCAGGGGAGTTGGGTAGGGGGTGGGATCCTGGGGATAATTAGGGACAGGGTTCTCTGGAGGGCGCGGTCAGGGAACAAGGAACGGGGGGGCCAAAGCAAGTTTGATATAACGCGGTCTCACCTATAACATGGTGAGATTTTTTGTCTCCCGAGGACCGCGTTATATCGGGGTAGAGGTGTAACTACATAAGAAACAAAGTGTAACTGTGGGAAAGAGGCCTAGGGCTGCAGGCACGATGGGATTTGCTGAGGTTGGGAGGGGGCCTAAAAAGGGACAGCCTTCATTCACCTCGTCAAATGAAAAAAGAAAACGTACACTGTATAACCCCATCCATTTGCTGCTGCTACTATTGCCTTGTACTTCACTGTTGTCCAGTCAGTTATTTCAGCCTTTTTCTTTCTCTCTTTTGTTCTGGAGAATAGACGTTCCCTATTTCGTAGTTCGAGCATTTTATCCCATGCTGAAGGAAGTGGACCAGCAGCCTTTGCTCACAAGAGGATTACAGATCCTGCTCAGCTTCGTAACGACAGTCAAGTTAAATGTACCTCTTATTTCATTGAGCCTGTACAGTGGATGGAGCCAGTATTGTTAGGAGTGATGGAAGGGCAGGTGAGGGGAGCAAGCACTTCACATTGTTTATCTATGAAACTCCCTTAAGAGACGTTCTCACTTTTTTTTTTAATGATTCTGTGCATCTGACCAAACTCTTTAAGTCTCCTGGTTTTACTGCTTGTGCAACATTGCTGTTAAGCTACAGTCCTTTGTCTCCACCACCTCTGAAGCTCATTAATCTGTAAATGATACCCAGAGTGGGATTCTGCTTCAGGTGTCCTCCATGACAACAGATTAGTAAGGCCTGGGACACCTTTTAATAGCTCTGTTGAGTAATATTGTGATTATGCAGCAGAGATGTTTTTAGAGAAACCTTGCAGAATTTCACTTACCCTGTTAGAGACTGTGTGTGTGGTGTTGCTGAACAAGCATATCTAGGTTTTTTCCGTTATCACCAAAATTAAGGACAGGTAAGAAGATTTGATTCCTGGACTGGAGGATCTTCATGACAATACTGTAAAGCTGAGTTAAACTGTATGTTTGCTGCTTTCTCAGCTCCACTTCTGTCAGAATACTCTTCCCAGCTCTCTTCTGCCCTCCCAAAAATCCCAACTTCACCCTGTGTGCAGTTCTGCAGCCTCTTTCTTCCCACATTCCGGAAAAACATGATCACTTTACTCTACATTTGTTGAAAATGGCTTCCAGAGAAACTTGAAAACAGGTGCTGATTTCATCGCTCTAACAGCAGCATACGGTACGGCACACTGGCCTGCTTGTGAAGGTATCACAGGTCCTGCTACCTTGGGTCACAGGTGTCGTTGAACTGTTCCTCTGCGATAATCAGTTAAGAGTCCATATGAGGGAGAAGATGGGTGGTTGGAGACGATGGAGCAATGGGTTACCCCACGGCTCTGTGCTTTCTCCAATCCTGTTCAACCTTTACATCAGTGACCTGCCAACAGTGGAGTCACGAAAGTTCATTTATGCAGACGACATCTGTGGCGGTACCCAGGCCCGGACGTTTCATGAGCTTGATGCCACCTTAAACCAGGACAGGATAAAGTTAGCTGACTACTGTAAGACTTGATGCCTCCAGCCAAGCGTCATAAAAACAGTCTCCAGTTTGTTCCATCTTCATCACGCCAGCGCAACACAAGAAAATGGTCAGAAGGCGAAGCATGAAGTAGAACTGATCTAGCTAGGTGTGACCTTAGACCGCACACTGAGTTACCATGCCCACTTGAAGAAGACAGCAGCTAAAGTTAAGATGCGCAACACTCTTAGCAAACTGGCAGGTTCGTCATGGGGTGCTCGTGCTCCAACTTTGCAGACAACAGCTCTTGCCACCTTGTATTCAGTGGCAAAATACTGCGCACCAGTTTGGAGTCGATCGTCACACACCAAACTGGCAGAGACGCAGTTACATGCTGCCATGAGTATCATCTGCACCCTGCGTCCGACTCCACTCCTATGGCTTCCAGTTCTGAGCAATATTGCTCCTCATATCAGACGAGAGGTTGCCACGGGCAAGTTACTGGAGAAAGTACACGCCAACTCAAGCCTGCTGCTGCACAATGACCTTTTTAAGCCACCAGCTGCACGTTTGCCATCACATCGCCCATTATGGTCTCATCCGCCATGCCAGGATGTTGTACTGAAGTGGCTAGATTTCAGTAGTTTTGTTGGACTTGTGAAGGATTATCCTCTAATCTGAGAAGGGACTTGTATGGATTTGATTACAGTCCAGTAGTACGTACATGGGAACAAATATTTAATAGTGGGTTCTTTGGTCTAGCAGAGAAAGTTATAACATGATCCACTGTCTGGAAGTTGAAGCTAGACAAATTCAGACTAGAAATAAGGTGTAAATATTTAACAGTGAGGGTAATTAATCATTGGAACAATTTACCATTGGAACAATTTACCCCACAAGCATGGTGGGGTCTCCATCCCTGATAATTTTAAATAAATATTGGATGTTTTCCTTAACAATATGATCTATTAATTATTTTGGGGAAGTTCTGTGGCCTATGTTATACAGGAGGCTAGACTAGATTATCACAATGGTCTCTTCTAGCCTTGGAATCTGTGAAACTATTGATGTGGCCCCAGGCTCTGTAGCTGCTTCCTAGGAGTTCTGGTCCTGAAATCTGAGAAGTGAATTGTTTGAAAGAGCCTTATATATGGTTGCTTGTGTTTATTGCAGCTTCTGTGCCCCAAATGCACTTCGAAGTTGGGCTCCTTCAGTTGGCGTGGTGAACAGTGTTCGTGTGGCCGCTGGGTGACTCCTGCCTTCCAGATTCACAAGAGTCGGGTGGATGAAATGAAAGCGCTGCCAGTTTGTGGATTCCAAACTCCCAAAACGTGAATGCTGGTGCTTGCTGGCTTTAGTGACTCCCCTGAGGTTCTCTGAGAACCGTTGCCTGTTATAGTGTATCGCTGTGGTCAGCAGTCACCTCCTTCTGTTAGCATGAGGGTAGTTTGGCACTGCTGGAACATACAGTTGTAGCACAAGCTTCTAGTGTTTATGAACACATGCATCTGTGCAAGAGAGTTAAAGATGGGCTGGATGACTCTCCTTGGGGCTTCTTGTATTTCATAGATTTGGGAAGCCATATGAATTAATGGAAAAAATCCACTGACATCTTTTTAAAAAAACATTGGTGAAATATTGCTGACTGGAGAGCCTGCAAGTGTGAAGTGCTAATAAACTCCATCTAGTCATGCCTATGGTCTTGCAAAATATTTGGCAAGGTGTTGGAACACATTTGACATTGGTAAATACAGAGCAAGAAAGGCAAATTTTGAAACCAGAGTGGTGTTGTGAAGGCTCTTTAGTTTAGAAGGACGATTGCATGTGGCTTTTGCTTGTGGGCTATCATTTCATAGTAGCATTTCTGTAAGACCAGTTCCCAAGGTCCTATGTGAAGGCAGATGTTTATGAAGCATTCTGAAAAGGGAATGCATGCTGTATGATATGGGCTTATGGCCAGAACACAGCATTGGGGTTGTGGAGTTCTGTTCCACTCTCTTCTGTAAACTGTGTGCGCGGCTGTGGCAAGCTACTTCTCCTCTGCCCCAATCTCTCCAGTTTCCTCAGCTGGAAAAGGGAGGTGATCATTTTTTGTAAATCACTTGAAATCTTTGGATAGATATGTACTGTTCAGTCGTAGTGATGGTCTCTTCTGAGGTTGGTTCTTCAACTTTTGTTTAATTTAGATCAAAAAACTGTTTCAAGTGAAGTTAGTAAATGGATGTTGAGACAATTTTCTATGAATGCCACTTTGCAACAGGAAACTAAACAAGTCACTGAATAATTTTTCACAGACCTCATAGGTAGCAGGGGGAGAGCAGTACCAGGTTTACAATGGTTCTGGTGGTGCTAGGCCCACACTTGGAAGGGCCCCACAAAGGGTTGCCACAGCTGAGCAATGTGAAGAGACAGCAACTTCCCAGTACCAGCTGAAACGCTCAGCATCCTGAGGAGCGCAGTGCGCATGTGCAAAAGGGACTGGGTGTTGCAGGGTGTGCTGGGAGTTGTAGTTTGCACACCGCTGTGTTCCGCTGAGGCCCTGGGACTGACGCTGGCAGCTGCACTACTAGTCTCAGAATGCCCTGTGCCATGCTACCAGCCACCCCAGCTGAAGTGGTTGGAGCGGACCAAAAAGAAACCCCAAGCAAGGAAATGGTCTGGTGCAGGGACTGGGTTTCTGGAGCTAATCCCGCTGCATTCCCTTCCCTCCCTCCCTCCCACTTGGAGCTCCTTGCTCCCCTCCACCCCTGAGTCTCACTTTCCTGGAGCGGTGGGGAACTGGGGGCAGCCCCCCAGTGAACATGATGCCCTAGGGCTCCTAGGCACTGTCTCGACCCTGCACTTCGGGGTGGGGGATGGTTGTCTGTGGTGCCTGGGAGCAGGGGGTGCGGTGACTGGCTGTCACGCCCCCTGCCAGTGGGAATGCTCAGAAACTGCCCCCCTGCACTCTGGGGAGGGGAGGGGGTGCAGCCTTGTTTTGGGGGGAAGGCAGTTGTGGGGCAAGGTGGGGTGCAATGGGGGAGCTGGCAGTGACTCAGTGTGGGGGGTGTAGGAGAAGCAGGGTGTTAAGGTGGGGTTGGTGTGACGGGGCAGAGGGAGGGAGGGGAGAGTCTGGGTGCAAGGTGGGGTTTGGCTCAGTGTGTGGGGGGTAGTAGAAGAGGGAGGTGACAGCCCTGGGGTGAAAGTGTGTGTGAGGGTGGGCAGTAGCAGGGAGATTGAGGAGAGCCTTTGTTAGGAGGTTAGTTGTGTGGGATGAGGACAGTAGGAGGGATGGGGGGAGAGCTGGAGGTTGGATTGTGGTAGCCTTTGTGGTAAAGTGTATATTTTCTCTCAGTGGCCCTTTCTCCCTGCAAAAGATGGGCACCAGCAATTTTCCTCCCCACACTCTGCCCCAAAGTTTTGTAAACATTATTGTACCTAAGTAGAAAATGCAGCTTCCAAAAAATGTATTTACAAAACACAGCTTTGGGGTGGAGGAGGTGGTGATGGGGAGATGCAAGTGCGATACCACTGACTGTTACATCCAGGCTTAATATGGCTCATACATGTGCTAATTAAGCACTTGTGTTTAGGGCCCCAAGCAGGCCCTGAGTGTTTAAAGAAAAAAGACAAAACTAACTAACAACCTCCTACCACACAAACCAAATTCAATAGTATTCTGGGTACATTGATGTTAGCCCAGTTTGTTCTCTATGGGCTGAGTGGGGGTCTCAGTGTGGCTTCAAATATCGTATTTTGTTTTTGAATAAATGTTTTCATCCCCATCTTGGCAATGCTACATTTACTATGGCATCAATGGTGCTGTCACTCCGGGCCCACACTTGAAAGGGGCCCATCACAACCACATGGGGACCCACAAATATGTTTGGCGCAGGGCCCACAAAAAGTTAATCCGGCCCTGGGGGAGAGTCTCAGTTGTCTTCCTCCCTGTAATGCTTCAGTCTCCGAGAGAGAGGCGGGATAATCTAACAGAGCTTTACCATCTCTACTTTCCAATTCTATGACTTCTGCACTGTACTGAGAATAAAGTTTACCGTGGGCTACTACTAAAGGAGATGAGTCCTTATAACACATGACTCTGCTGAAAGACAACTTCTCTTGCTTTTTTGAGGATGAAGGGCCAGAGCCACAAAGGAACTTAATGCCTATCTTTTAGGCACCTAGAAAGTCACTGGAACAATGTTGGGATCCACAAAGCCAGAATTAGGTGCCTAGGCAATGAATGGGGAGAGATGGATTTCTGCAAATATCATGCTGGCTTTTGTGGATTCTAGGTGGGGAGCTACCTAAACTGGTCAACAGGGGATGCTGAGGAGAAGGGTGTGTCTAAGGCCTGCCCCACTCCTCTCATGGAGTTAGTTACCCATCTCTGCTTGTGATCTATAGCTGGGACCCCTTCTGGTGTCAGGTGGACTAGGCACCTGGAGGGTATGAAATTAAAGAATATGGGTTAGCTTAAATTTGATTGAGGGGTGTGTGTGTGTGTGTATATATGTGTGTGTGTGTGTGTGTGTGTATATATATATATATACCGGTGTGTGTATGTATATGTGTATATATATATATATACCGGTGTGTGTATGTATATGTGTGTATATATATATATATATATATATATATATAGGCCCTGACTACCAAGTAGAAGGAAAGGCCTTGAAAATAAATGAGTTACGGTCAGAAGGAATAAAGTAGGGAGGAAGTCTGATTCGAAGAATGAGATAATGGAATATTTCTAAAAAGACAACCTATGATCAACAAGAGTGATTGCAGATGGTTTTAAATAAGAAAAAGAATGTTTTAAAATGAGCCAGCATGGCCCTTCCCAACCCACATACCAGTGTTAAAGCCTATATGAACCCAGGTGCAAAGGAAAAACTGTTGGCCAGCAAAAAGGTGGGGAGGAATGAGGGAGGAAAGGCCTTAGAAAGAAAGGAGGTTGCAAATCTTATCTGAATTAAGACTAGAAGTTGGTCTGAAATAGGTTTTAATTGAAGTCAGTAATTCACAGTGACAGCACTTGTTTGTTAAAGGGTATAAAAAGTAATAGTTAGTGCTTTGCTAATACCTGCCTGACCATGTTGAAGCTGCCCAATATGGGTATAAGCACTCCTGGGTTGCGTTTTTGTAAGTACCTTGATCAAATGCTTATGTTTGTTAGTGTTTGGATGTATTAAATTGCTATTATTTTGGCTTTTTAGGCATGTTCAGAGAAATTGTATAAAATACCATTAAGCCTTTAGACTTAAAAAGACTTTATGGTTACATTAGCATCTTGGTTGTACCCTGCATAATCATTCCAACACTCCCTTAGCTTTTTGCTAGTGGTTAATGCACTCATGTGGGAGACCCAGGTTCACTTCCCCTATCTGCCTGATGGTGGAAAAAGGTGGGAGACCCCTGTTCAAATCCTCTCTGGGGGCTATGGGATAACTACTGGCCTATGGGATATTTTGTTGTGGGTCTCCCTTAATCACTCCCCTTGAAACTGTTCCACTGTAGAACATCAAGCCAGAAGAGCGTGAGAATTGCTCTACAGCAGTGCTGCTCAAACTTTTTCAATTGTGTCCCCCCTTACCCAGTTGCACACCCCTGGGAGCCAGGGTGGGAGAGAGGGAGCTGTACTCTGGGGATGGGGGGATGAATGGGGGAGACAGGGGAGGGGCAATTGCACTTGAGGCAGGAGCTGCTGATACCTCTCTTGCTGGAGCCATTCCTGAGTGCTCCCCCAGCTGCCAGCAGCAGCTGCTGCTCTTCCCACCTACTGGTGGCAGAGGCCAGTTACTGCAGATAACTGGACTTTTAGTGGCTGGGACTGGGGCAGAGTGGGGCTGGGAGGTGCTCCCTCCCTGCCCTCTGGGGGGCAGGCCTAGGCCTGCTGTGTCCCATCCCCCTGACATACCTCTGTGCCCCCTGATGGGACATGTCCCACAATTAGGGGACCACAGTTCTACAGCCTGATTAGGGTACCCCTATGGGAGATTGGGAGACCCAGGCTCCCCTCCCCCTGCTCCAATGACTATTTAAAGGTCTGTCATTCTTCATAAGTTTCCCTTTCAGTAGCTATTGGTACAAGGCTGTCAAATATAAATTGCCATCTTTCAATATCCACCATCACCCACAGTTCAATGGGAGGGAGCCCATATCATAGAATAGCAAGGTTGGAAGGGACCTCAGGAGGCCATCTAGTCCAACCCCCTGCTCAAAGCAGGACCAATCCCCAGACAGATCTTTGCCCCAGATCCCTAAATGGCCCCCTCAAGGATTGAACTCACAACCCTGGGTTTAGCAGGCCAATGCTCCAACCACTGAGCTCTCCCTCTCCCTATATCTGCCCTCACATTTAAGATCTTCTCAAAATGGCCATATAAAGGCTGTCCTTAGCAGAGGGCCACTGCCTTTGCCTATACTGTGAGTGATGCCAAGCTGCCCTTTGGGAAGATGGCCCTGTGTTGTCAGGATGGAGAGAGGAACAGGTGGATGGTGGCAGGACCATCTTTGTGAAGGGTAGCTAGTGGCCTCTTGGAGACTGCACTGAGCACAACAAAGTCCTGGTCTCAGATCCTGCACTAATACAAACAGGAGGTGGCTGCCATTTTTGAAGGATCAGTTTTTTGGGGGATGTCATTTCAGTGTCTGAAGGAAAAATAATCCTATTTTTCAAAAATTCATTGCTCCAGATCTACAAGATTCATCTACCCTTTGTAGAGATGTGGGATAAGTCAAATAATTTCTTAAAGGATCCATTATAAACAAATGTTTACTCCCATAACTACTGGCTTTACATGTAAATTCTCAAACTATTCAGTTATAGGTATGGTATTCTTCAGCCATGCTGAATCTCCCTGCCTTAAGTGCAAAGCTTATTAATATAGAGCCCCAACAACTGCCTCTATAGTATGGGAGTTGGAAAAGGTGAGAAGGGATGGGTTGTCAAGCTCCTGTTGCAGAAGTAGAGGCCAGTTTGTTTTGCGTGGACCCAGCACATTTTACTGTTTAAGAAGGGATCAATTGTCCAAATAAGACGGGTCTACTGATCAACCTGCATGGATTATATTAATCTATTTCATAGCTATCGAAACAAAGGCAGAAAGGTACATGATGTGACTAATAGCACAGGGAACAGCCTCTTAACCTGGGACTGTGGTTTTCAGATGCTAAAAGGCCACTAGTTATGTCTTACCTTTAGGAAAAGATAGAGACAACCTTTCACCTGTAGCCATTGGATTTGCACTGATTCACTTTTCTAAGGGAAGGGGCTAGATGGTTAGGAAGAAGTTCAAGTAGATCTTCCAAGGCAGTTTTAGAAGGGAGGTCCTCATCCCTTTCTGGGGGAGCTGGACTGGAACAGCAGTAAGTAGCCATTTGCACTACAGACATTCTTGAGATTGTGAATTGAAGAGAAGAAAGACTGACAGTTGGGTTCTTTTGTAAGTAGTAGTTGAAACTAACTTGAAATTTCAAACATTGATCTGCTAGGGCAAGCCTCAAACAATTCCTGAATAAGCTTTTCACTTCCTGGTTTTAAATGTTATAAATTTAAATAATGGATTTTTTAGTATCATAAATGCCGTTACATAAGATTCAAAGTGTTTCTAGAACACTAGGTCTTTCTTGCTCTTACAGCAATAGGTGATACCAGATTAGAATCGTCTTGTCCAGTTTTACATTTATTTTCTTGCAACAGGCTGCTTTTCCTCTCTGAAAGACAGTTTTAAAACCTAAAGTGATTCTGAAAGCACTAGTGCGAGGGGGTAGTAGTATACAGTTTGCTCAGACTTTATTTGTAGTATGCTCTCTAACTTCCTAGAAGTTGTTTTGATTTTGGAGGGAGGATCTATAGACCATGAATAGGAAGAGCCTACAACTACTTTAAATCCACTTTATTCTCATTGACTTGAACAGTTTTGCACAACTTTCAGCAACATCCATTATGAAATATGACGAAGAGCAGGTGTTGATTTGTTTTTTTACCCATCCTTTCATTCCTTCCACATGTGTGGAGGAAAAATTTGTAGCAACACAGTGAAACATCAGAATTTCAACACTGAAAACAGACAAGACAAAACAAAACAAAAATATATATATGCAACTTTGAACTGGTCACACTTTAGGGCCAGGTACAGCACAATAAATATTACAACTGCATTATCTTAGACATGTTGTAAAGTTTATAACATCCTCTATTAATTTAGAGAAATAGAACATCTGTCCTCTAGCATGGAATGTTACAAACACAGTACACTTGTGATAGGTATGAACAATGAGGATTCTGGTAAGGGCTTGTATAGCGACTACTCATTTATACATGACCATGCTTAATAGACAGCATACACTGAAATTAAATGAACTGTAAACTGTCAGCCATTCACTACCAGAGCACTAGGTTGAATACCTTTAATTTGTTTATTTTGAGAGATCAAAGAGGTTAATATTTGAAGAGCCTTTTAAAGTGTCAGCTGGGCTCCATGCCAAACCGTGAGTTAGCATAACACAGGAAGCAGTAGAAGTTGGTCCATTGCCATTCAAACTTGAATGACAGCTGAAAGGCATTAGCTGGAATAAGTCTGGGATTAATGTTGTGTGCCCCCCCGCAAAAAAAAGTGTTTAATTCCTCCTGAAATACAAGATCAAAAAGGTTGCCAACTCCCTTATTAATTTCTCCCATTGTGAAGCAATATGGTAAGTTCTGGCTCTAGCAAGTTAATGACAAAAAGCTGCTCTGTATTTAGTCCTCATCACATATCGGCTCTGCCATTATTAAACAAGTCCAAGAAGCAGTAGCTCTGAATGCTTTGAAGACACCAAACACCTCCAGAGTGCAGTGCAAAAAAGAAAGTCACAGCTCCTCTTGGGATCACAATGAACCTTCCAACAAGGAAGTTTAGTACTGAACATTCCCTCTAAAAAGGACCATGCATACCACAACTAGACAAACAAATCAAATTCAGGTATCTTAAGGGAAAGTTTTGGAAGCATGTGGTGTGACCTCAACATTGTACTAGGAAGGCAAATGTTATGGCATGCAGCGTGCCACTGAGGCAGGATAGGATTCCTGCTCTGTACAAATGGGATCACCACAGCTTGTCCTGTAGTACAAAGTAGCTACACTGAAGCAGCGGAGTGTCATGCCATTTTCTGTTGGAAGTGGGAAGCAAGGGGATAAAATTCTTGCTGATAGTTGAGCAGCTATGGCTTTGATTTTTAATTAAAGTGTAGTCCAACAGTCCTATTTAAATATTAGGTAGGAAAATGCTACTTCTCAAATTCAGACTGACGGCTGCTTTCACATTTCTCCTCTTAGTTAACACCTTGCAGAGTTCCACAACTACTGTGTTGTAATACACTTGCTTTAATACAGGCTCAACTGGAGGTTTAGAAGGGGAACTGTACCAAAGAAGACACTATATATTGGTAGTAGCAGCTCATTATTGGAAAAATTGAATAAATCCTATTTCAAAGCAGGGGAAATGCCCATTCTTTGCATGATAGTCACTGGCTAAAAGCTAGGCCTGTATGCCCTTAACATCACCACCTCAGAATGTACCATATCACTGCACTAAGAGTCTCACCTCCTCTGCCACTACAATTTATTTGGTTTACTTCCCCCAAGAAGCAAAAGCCAGGCTGTTAAGAGATCATATCTATTTGGGAGTGGGGGGAGGGGAGAAACCCCCTCCCTACAAGTTTACAATTGCAGTTCCTCACTTTCTCTCAGGCCCATTCACACTTACTCCACCCACCATTTCAGACACACAGTGAGGCCAAACAAACTAAGGGGAATGTTTTATAAAGACCTACTGAGTATGAACTAGGACATGTAGGACTGTTATAAACTCAGGTTCTCTCATTTCAGTCTTGCACAGTAGGGAAGCAGAGGGGCTGAGATGAGAAATTTAAACCGAAGGGGATCATTGGAATGGGGGTAAAGCCTAGTCTTCCAGGCTACGGAATGCATTCTGCATGTCCTCGAAGAGCTGAGCATAGTCTGCCTTGATATTCGCCTCGCCATCTTTCACTGGGTCCTGAAAACACAGCAAGTGAAAAAGTTAGTCTTGAAAAACATCTGCTCCCTCATACAGTCTGACAATCCTTTACCACTGGCTTAACTCCCTCCTGACCTCTGGGCTTATATCTGCTCACTACACTCTGGAGAACACGGATGTTTATAGCCTCTTTAATGACAGCTGGGTTTATGTCTCTCCCACATACCACACAATTAATAGGATAAATGGAGAGTTTTCCTAGCCATTATCTAGGAAATTGGATCTATGGTTTGTAGAAACTTCTCAGATGAAAACTAAGTTTAAAAGGATTGAGGTAATGCTCATACTGGCAGTGATGCCATGTGATACAAGTGTTACAATGATTAAATACCATTGCCCCTCTAGCCAGAGCCAAATGGCATATGGAACTATGGCATAAAAATCAATCAAGCACATTGTAAGATTCATCTTCTGGCCTCTGCGCAGAGGCCAGATTCCAAACAAAATCCTTTCCACTGAAATTGAGCTAGTACAGGTCTGCAAGAACATGTCACAACACCTTCACTTTATTTCACAGAATTCTCCTAAGGCCCCAGCCACCCTCCATTTGTCGCAAGAAATGGAACTTGCAGCTACACTCCCACTGAAGACAGGCTGTAAGGCCACAACTCCAGAGAAGCCATTTAATGGACTGGCTCAGATAACCTGATCTGCTGGATCTTCACATCTCCTCTCCCTTAGCACTGCACACTCCATAATGATATTAGTGTGAGGAAGGCCACAGATGTGTCTAGACAGATGGATCATACTTTTCAATCTACTCCCTCAACATTTCTCTTTAAAGCTCATGTCAAACTGTGGGATGTGGGCCATGTAAATGCTAATAGAACAGTTTGTGCCTCTTGTACCAGATTCCTTTTCACAAGGTGGTACTTTTATTTTCATGGATGCTTCTTTTGCATTCCAGATGGGATGCGTGGACAATGCCTATCATTTATTGACTGTTTACTTGAAAAACGTGTTTTTAATGAGTCATGAACACATTTCTTGTCAAACACTTAAAATACAATACTATCTAATTTTGGACCTAAGCCACCTAGCAGGGCCCAAGGCCATTTGGTTGGGTGTGACTCCATTAACATAGCTGCTTTCTCTGTGCTCATCCACTAAGGCAGTTCTCAGCTGAAAGAATGAGGGCCATGTACTTGATTGCAGCTTAGGTTGAGCGTCATAAACAGATAAGCATTTTAGATCAATCAAAAAAAATAGCAAGTGTCTCAGTTTTTGGAACCATTTCTCCTCATGTAAGAAAAATGTTTACAGGCAACCCAGGAGAACGGCTTTGTAGATGCACTGAAGACTTCCATAGGACTTTTTGTCTCCTTAGCAAAGCAGTGTCAATATCCCTATTCCAATGCAGCAGGTAGCCGTACAGAGAAGCCAGGGAGCCAACACCCTGCTGCCCACAGACATACCTTGAATTTCATGGAAACGAGTCTCTGGAAAATTTCAGACATATTTTCTCGGATGATGGACCATGTGATCTTGTTGTCACTCTGAGCTGTGGTCTCTACAGCTCGGCGCGCCATGTCGTAGAATGCAATCATGTTGGAAAGCATACCCACTGTCTTATAAAAAGGGCAGAACCTGATGGAAAGAAGATAGAACCTAATATGAACAACTAATGCAGGGGTCAGCAACCTTTCAGAAGTGCTGTGCCGAGTCTTCATTTATTCACTCTAATTTAAGGTTTGGCGTGCCAGTAATACATTTTAACGTTCTTAGAAGGTCTCTTTCTATAAGTCTATATTATATAACTAAACTATTGTAAGTAAAGTAAACAAGGTTTTCAAAATGTTTAAGAAGCGTCATTTAGAATTAAATTAAAATGTTGATCTCACGCCGCCAGCCTGCTCAGCTTGCTGCCAGCCTGGGGTTCTGTTCACCTAGGCCGGCAGCGGGCTGAGCAGAGCCTGCGGCCGGGACCCCGGGACCCCAGACCGGGGTGGGGGGGTTCAGGGCAGAGGGCTGGGGTGTACAGCAGAAGGGTGTGTGTGGGGAGGGGGGTCAAGGGTCAGGACAGAAGGCTGGGTGTGTGTGGGGGGGTCAGGGCAGAGGGATGGGGTGTGGGGATGCAGGGCAGAAGGCTCTGGGGGGGTCAGGGCAGAGGGTATGCATTGTGCAGGGCAAAAGGCTGAGTGTGTGTGGGGGGTCAGGGCAGAGGTATGGGGTGGAGGGTGCAGGGCAGAAGGCTGAGTGTGTGTGTGTGTGGGGGGGGTCAGGGCAGAGGGCTGGGGTGCTCGGCTCATAGGGGTGCTCCCAGCCCCCTGCCCTGAGCGGATCATGGCAGGGGGCTGGAAGGGATGTGCCCTGTTCCACCCCCTTCCCCAAGGCCCCGTCCCTACCTCTCGCTGTCTCCTCTACGGAGCTGTGTGCACGCTGCCGCTCTTCCCCCGCCCTCTCCCACTCGCAAGGGCCATCAACTGATTGGCTCAGGGACGGAGAGGGGGCGGGGCAGGAAGGCACCACACTGGGGAAAGAAGTGGGGGATTGGGAAGCTTGGCTGCCGCAGAACCAAGCTTCTGCCTCCTGCCCCCGCAGGGGAGAGCTGTGGGCAGGGGGGCTGAGTGGGGCTGGGGGCCGGGACCGTGGCAGGCAGCTGCGTGCCGCTCAAAATTGGCTCACGTGCCATGTTTGGCACGCGTGCCGTAGGTTGCCGACCCCTGAACTAATGACTTTCCCAGGCTGTAGAGCAGTTGAGAAGATCTTTAATGAAATAAGAGCTCTGGTGCCTTCATGACTAACATAACCCTCTCACAGAGGCTGGATTCCCTTGGTGGAGGGAAGTATAAGAGTGCTGGCCTATTTCAGCCCATAAAGCTACATCACAAAACCCTTGATACACTCACTGCCAAGTGGCATAAACGGCCTATTACAGGCTGAAAACTTTTTCAAAAGTATGACCCAGTGGCAACGGATCTTCAATTTCAGCCACAAGCAGACTTGAAATCTTAAAATAGTGGCCCGGCATGATGGTGTGATCCTTGCATTACAATTCAAAGCTGTCGTGACACATCATCACCACATATTGACACCACAGCATCAAGTCACATCTCCATTATTGTGGCTGACTCCATTTGGATACAGTGCATTTGAGTGTTTCCCTTCCCACTTCCCATCTGTTTGGAGGAATGATGGCAGCTCCAGTGTGTTTCCTAGCATGGCCCGGCGGCACGGGGAGTGCCCCCATGGCACCAGCACTCCACTCAAAACTGAGAGACCAGGCAAAGCAAGTGGTGGTCTTGACAGATACCACAGAAATGCCATGTTATTTATGCAGTGCATTGTTGTACTATACGACAGGTGAGCATAGCAAACAGAATCCCTTCCCAAACCTTGGTCTAAAGGCACAAGCAGCTACAACAGAGCACCACAAGCAAGTTGCCATTGGAGGGGGAATGCTTCACAGCACAGATGGGTCTGGAGCTTTGGGGAGGGGAGGGAAGGGAAGGCTGAAGAACTCCACGGAAGGCTATTCCAGACACAAGGGATAGCATGGAAACAGGGTACAAAGAGGAGCCATTGAGAGGGAAGATTGGGTGGAGCACCAGGCTGAGTAGGGGCTGTAAGAGGAAGTTAAGAGTTGTAGATGGGCTAGAGTTGTGCAGTGATAGTGGAGAGTAAGTAGCTTGAACCAGATTCTTGTGACACTCCTGAGTATCACTGGGGCCTATTGGAACAAAGAAAGATTCTTATTGGGGCCGGGGGTGGGGGAATATCAGTTCAGACTAAATGATCCTTTTCTCCCTTTCCAGAGGGAGGTCGTTTATTCAGGCAAGGGGTTCGTTCATAGCACTGGTTTATTAGCAGTGCTCATTTCAATGGACAGAATGCTGGGGAAACTGTATCAATATAGCCAAGACCCTCCCATGGGGCCAGAAGGGGTATACGTACTGTGCCTCCCTGACAACATGGAGCCAATGGCCTAGACGAGAAGTTCTCAAACTAGGGGTCAGGACCCCTCAGGGGGTTGTGAGGTTATTACATGGGGGGTCGTGAACTGTCAGCCTACACCCCAAACCCCACTTTGTCTCCAGCATTTATAATGGTGTTAAATACATAAAAAAGTTTTTAATGGGGGGGGGGGGGCGCGCACGAAAAAAATCGCACTCAGAGGCTTGCTGTATGAAAGGGGTCACCAGTACAAAAGTCTGAGAACCCCTGGCCTAGATGGACCACCACAGGCTGCATTTTCCTATGAGCAGCTCTCAGATCACCTTGGAAACAGGTCCTGGTTGCCACATCAAACTGGATCCTATTCCCAAATAGGATTTCCATCTGAACATGGGGGGGCATAGCTCAGTGGCTTGAGCATTGGCCTGCTAAACCCAGGGTTATGAGTTCAATCCTTGAAGAGGCCATTTAGGGAACTGGGCTAAAATTCTGTCTGGGGATTGGTCTTGCTTTGAGCAGGGGGTTGGACTAGATGACCTTCTGAGGTCCCTTCCAACCTTAAGACTCTATGAAACAATACACAGAAGAATGAACGGGGAGCACACAGCCTCTCGGCCCTCACCTGTCATAAGGGCTGTAGCCATTCTGCTGCAGGAAGTCATCTTTGATCAGTTTTGCAACCTCCAGGGTAATTTTATCTGTTTCTGCCAAGGAAGCCTAGAAGGCAAAGTCCAAATTTAGTTTGGTGCCAAGTTCTGTGTATGGGAATGCTGGGTGTTAGCTCCCTAACTCTTCTAAGGCCCATAATGCCAGTTACTTATTTACACCATCACCTTCATCTACAGGCATGTGGCTTGCCTCCCCCACCCTTTTCAGATCACTATAAATACAGATTAGTTTTTTGCATATTTCCCTTCACTGATAAAGCCAATTATTCAATCAGCCACCAGTAGATTACAAGCAGCATTAAATACAACTGTTAAGTTTCCAACCTATGTTGGGATTCCTGCAGATGCTAAGTAATGAGTTAAGTGACAGATTCCATCAAGATGGTAATTGCTCGCCTGCAGAGCAGCAGGCACTAGACAATGCTTGCTAAGAGGCAGCTGTAGCTGTGATGTAAACTTGCCGCAGATCAGGGAGCCAGCACTTCTGCTTTCCCTTCCTGGCTCCAGCACGTCCACACAAGGAAAACCGAACTCCAGCAATACATCTGAGGGTATTTCAGTAAAACGACGATATTTCAGACCATCAAAAATAAAAAAGTCTGCCGCTAAGAGGCTACTGCTAATCCCTGAAGCCCATAGTTGCTTTTCCCCAGTGTGCCAAATGAAGTCAGCGATAAGAAAATTCTTAATAGCATGTTGTGCAGAGCCATCTATCCCCCTCCTCTTGAGCTATTATCTTGCACTGTCAGTCACTTCATCTTTGCTTCAATTTTATCCTCTCAAAAGGGGGTGACGGAGGCTTGAATGTTTGGGAAGTACTTTCAGAGAGCCATGTGAGAGGCACCACAGAAAGTTACAATATCAAAGATAATTAAAATAGTGCCCAAGTAGCATGTTTAAGCACTCAAAAAAAGAAATGCCGAAGTTGAAGACAAACACATTACCTAAATTACCACTTGTGTGGGTGCACTACAGCAGTCTCAGTCCATGACCATGGGCTATTTTCACAGGACCTCAGCCTTATTCAATATGCAGGCTGAATGGTGCTTAGTGAATGAAGCAGGGGTATGATACTTCTTTCCAAAATAACATGTTATGGGTGCAGCCTTGCTCTTTGCTGTGGTTATAACATGTTAAACTGCTTCCATTTTAACAATAAAGAAACAATTTTAATCTTATCTGGTAGCGAGTGCTGCCTTGCCTCACCCACCAAGCACAACCTGAGCTGTGATCTTGTAACTGAAGACTACAGTCATGCATGCCCAGAATGGGGCAGAAGTTAAGATTGCATGGGCTACCTTAATGTTGGCATCTCCTGACTTCAACGTTTCACTCTGCAACCTCAGTGTTCCTGTTTTTGTTTCAGAAGGTCCTGTTTTACCTCCGGAACAAACAGAAGAATCCAAACCACATTCACTGTTCTTCTAGGTCATTTGGCTAGAGAGCAGAAGAGCAGCCGAAGTGAAATAGTGCAAGTGCGCAATTTAGCATGTCCCACTGAATGATGTAGGGTTACAGAGAAACACTCGTTCCATAAATCTCTTACTTCCAGGTCTGCCAGCCCATCCAATTTTAAAGAAATAAAAATGGACATGTGTAACTCTGACACACACAATGGGAGCATTACAGTTTTACCAGAGCACAGTTCCAAGTTTAAAAGCTAGATGAGTCACAAATTGTGGAACTGGATGGGGACAGAAGCGAAGTCTTGAACCTTGGAGAGCTGCTGATATGGATGCAAGGGACCAGGAGAAAGGACAGCTTCAGTCAGAAGGAGGCCACCCAGCAGAGCTCCATGCTCTGTTTTAAATCTGGCACAGACAAGAATTGGGTTTGTGCCTTTTTGCGGTGTGTAGACAAGCCCTGAATGGGTGAGTTGTTTAGGTTTTTTTCATTTTTTTTCCTGCTCTTTTCACATCAGAAATTCAAACTGTGGTCATCATTTTGCCTGGAGAGTGAAGAATTGGTAGGTGGACAGAGAAGCCACAGAAGTGAAATCTGAGAGGAAAAGCAGTTTCTTCTTCCAATCCCCCACACTGCTTAAAAGTGGTTTGCTTTTGCCAACATTTAACTCCAACACATGAAAAACCCTTGGGAGAAGAGATTTATTAGAGGCCAGGATTTCTGTAAGGTGAATGAGGCATACAGATATAAGCACCGTCAGTCAAGCATAAATGCATCCATACTACAGGGGTTGTACTATTTTGTCTAGAAACCAATATAGCTAAGGTCAAATCAAGCAAAAAAAATCTGGAACACATATCTTAGACCTTCATACATCACAAAGTAGAAAAAGGCACCTCCCCCACACATTTTTCTCTTTTCCAGGACACAGAAGCAGAGCTTAGAGCTCTGGTGGGCAGGCCCCTTTTGGGGCTGCTGGAGCCCTTCTTCCTGTCCATTACTTTCCTCCCCCAATTTCTTCCAATGAAAGTTAATACATGTAGGCTGGCTTGGCTCATGTGTACTATGCACATGTGAGCTGCAGTTTTGATAGCATCTATATCGGTTGAAACAAAGTCAGTTTTCACTGGGACCCTGATGACACCTTTCCTCTAGAGCAGTTTCTCTGGCTAGGTTTAGCTTTCTACCCTGAAATGCTGAGGTGCACTGAGAAACTGAAAGAAGCCTGCAGAATGGGAGGTTAATAGGTCTCTAACACTAGGCATGATGACTACACAGCCACTTTGTAGAGACCAGACAGCACTCATCTCTAATTCTTTGTATCGTCGTGCCACTGTTTTGTGTTAAACTCTGTAACGGGACAAAATTTAAATGCAACCCACTCTCCAGGCCTGTACTTTGAGCACAGAATTTAGCATGTCAGTGCAGTGCTTTGAAAATAGCCCTTGTCAGGGTGGTGCAGGAGAAGGGGCCTCAGGGTACTGTACTGCTGCATGGCTGTGAACTGGCATTTCACCAGAGGACGGGGCACTGAAAGAAATACCAGTGAAACTTTTCAACATGTTTATTAAATTAGAGACTGAGCCTGCAGGGCTAGTTCAAAAAAATAGGGGAAACAAATATCAGGTCAGGATCACTGCATCCAGAGCATTTTCCTTAACAAACAAGAAGGGCACTGCAGTTGGCTGCAGAGTTGTTTTGCAAGAGTTTACTCATGGGCTGCTGGCGTGGGGATTTCTCCTATTTCTAGACTATTCCGAGGGCTGCTTTTTGGCTCCAACGCCAGAGCGGTAGAAAAGACTGAATTAAGTACAGCTAGTGGCAGACAAATCTGGCAACAGCCACTGTCAGAAGACAGGATACTGGGCTAGATAAACCACTGGTCTGACCCAGTATGGCCATTCTTATGTTCTTAAACTCTTATTACCTTCTCTCCAGCGCTCAGTGCCTGCACATCAATATCCACATACTCTGGCTAACACTAGCCCCATCTCCCCATGGATAGTGTCTATAGTCTATGCCAGGAGCAGTGAAGTGGAGGCAGATCAGTTCTTTGGAAAGTCTTGCTAAGACACCATACTCCTCCCCACTCACAGTGGTCATTGCTCACCTTCCCCACAAGCTGCACAATCTCCGCCAGGTCCTCCTCTTCCTGCAGGATCTCCTTGGCCTTTGTCCTCAGGGGGACAAACTCTGTGAAGTGCTTGTCATAATACTCATCCAGGGCCCGTGTGTACTTGCTGTAGCTGATCAGCCAGTTGACAGACGGGAAGTGCTTGCGCTGAGCCAGCTTCTTATCCAAGCCCCAAAACACCTGCCAAATCCAAACAGATTCATGAGTTTCCCTCCCAGCAGAAGCCAAGTTATTAACTGAAGATGGTCAAACTCCCACACATTTCTGTATAATGAGTACAGCAAAGACCATCCAGATCCTCCAGACAGAGGCTTGAAAGAGAATCTTTCCTCCCCACACTAACTGGACCATAACTGGGGGCCCTTAGACACTAAGAGATCCTCCCCCACTAGATCAACTCAATACATGCTAGACATTCATTTCATGATGGTGGATCCCAGCTCCAAACTTAGACTGTCTTGAATACTATCCTAGTGTCAGGCTGGGGGGATTGCCTTGCACAGGACAGATTCCAGCCCTGCTACCTGCAGAACGAAGTGGGGCCCTACTAACTGCCAATACCTAAAATCAACTTGTCTTCCCAAAACACAGCTGTGCTGTCGGTTCACTCCCTCTAGAAAACAGTCCAAGTCTCAATGCTCCTTCATTTAGGGATGCAGCCCCCTCTCTCTCCCCATCTTCGTACAAGGCTGCCATCCTTGCATTTGCCCTCTAAGAGGGACATGAATACCCCTGGGGAATCAGCCAGCAGGACAAACCTGTGTGTGTCAGGAATAGAGAGGACACGACATGGGGATGGGGCAGCTGCCCTTCCTCCCCACTCCCTGATGAATCCTGGCTGCATCAGGCCTGAGAGAACATCTTACACAGGGGCAGGCCTTGATACTGCCAGAACATTTCAAACAACCCTTACAAAACCCTCTTTCTGCAAACCAAGCCATTCACACCATGGCCATTAGGCACAATGGCTATCACTTGTACATGCAAGCACTTCTGGTGCAGTGCATTCATTTCAAACCCTAGTGGAGTAACTAGGAGAATACAGCTTCAGCACAGACTGCAACAAGGTGGCACGTACCTGAACAATGCCCAGAGTGGCAGATGTGACAGGATCCGAGAAGTCACCACCAGGGGGAGATACACTGAGCAGGGAGAAAGAAAAGCAGTGATCAGCAGCACTGGTGCAGGGCTAAGCTGAAGCTCCAAACCCAGCACCACAACTCAATACAGTAATTCCTCATTTAACGTCCTCCCGCTTAACGTTGGTTCAATGTTTCGTCCCTGCTCAATTAGGGAATGTGCTCGTTTAAAGTTGTGCAATGCTCCCTTATAACGTTGTCTAGCTGCCTGCTTGTAAGATTCTGTGGAAGAGTAGCGACTTTACAAGGGAGCATTGCACAAGTTCTGCTTCTCTTCCTCCTCCCTCTCCCTCCCAGCGCTTTGCCCACCTGGCAGTGCTTAGGACTTTCTGGGAGGGAGGGGAAGGAGCAGAGAAGCGCCACATCACCACTCCTCCCCCACCCTCCCAGAAAGCCCTAAGCACCGCCAAACAGCTGTTTGGCAGCAGGGAAGCACTGGGAGGGAGGGGGGAAGGAGTGGGAAAGCACTGCATCTCCACTCCTCCCCTTCCCTCCCAGAACATCCTAAGTGCTGCCAAACGGCTGTTAAGCGCAAAGTGCTGGGAGGGAATTTTTAATGTGGACAAGAAAAGTGTTCATGACTCATTAAAAACTCCATTGGCCAGGAATCATGGCCAGTGGGAGCTGCGGGGATGATGCCTGCAGGCGCAGGCAGTGCTCGGAGCTGCCTGGCCACACCTCTGCCTAGCAGTTGAGCGAGGGGGAGGTCGCTACTTCCGGGGAGCCCCCCAGGTAAGTGCCGCACAGAGCCCACCTCACCCCGTCCCATGCCCCAAGCCCCTCCCACACCCAAACGCTGCTGCTGCTGGAGGGGGCGGGGGGGAGAAGATGGTGGGCACGGAGCCAGGTAGGGAGCCTGCTGGCCCCGCCAAACACCCCCTTCCCCAGCACCAGCAGGGGTTCCAGGCTGCGCACCACCGTCCACCCCCACCCCCCAAGCATCTGGGCGACCCCCCCCAAAGTTTTATTCACTGGTATTTTTAGTTAAAAAGTCATGGACAGGTTGTGGACCATGAATTTTTGTTTACTGCCTGTGACCTGTCCGTAACTTTTACTAAAAATACCTGTGACTAAAATGTAGCCTTATGGATGACTGATGAACATTTTAATTTCTCTAAGACCTCCCAGAGCAATGGAAGGGCATTAGAAACCAGTAGAACCATCTACCACTTTCAGATAAGCAAGTGAAGTTGCTTTTAAATTTAAAGGTTTTGAGCTCCTCAGACAGATATACAGATGTCTAAGTTATTAGGACATTGAGCACAGAAGAAATCAGAGACACTCCTGCAAGTCCAGGGAAAGTTACCTTCCTAATGCCACATTGGGCTGACAGCTGTTTCATCTCCCATCTCCCTCCTCCCTTTCACCAGCAAACTGGCTACAACTGTTGCCTCACTCTACAGAAACTGCTCTGAAAGGTCTCCAGCATCTCTTCCTGTCCAAGTCTCAAGAGCCTATACTTTCATCCTGCTCAACCTCTCTGCTGCAGAGACAATCAGCTTCTCTGCCTGTCATTCTGATCAGGTCACTCCCCTCCCTCAGCTTGATGCCACAGTAGTAGAGAGTCTGTGGAGGGATTTTCAAGCAGTCTCTCACCACTATCAAAGCTCTCCATAACTCTGCCCCTCCCTACTTATGCAAGCTTCTCTCACATCATAATGAGTTCCTGTCCAGCCCCCACTGGCCTCTCTGCTCTGCCTGTGGTTCCCACTCTCAATCACTCATGTGCCAGCTTCTCACATAATCGTCTACATACCATTTTCCATCCATGCTGCCCCTTGAGCACGGTACAGTCTCCTTGAGCACACCCACAGGCCTCTTATCCTCTCCACATTTCAGTCCCTCTTAAAGACCTCTTGAATACTGCTGACAGGCATGTTATTCCCTCTCTGCCCAAACTCTGCTTACCTGTCACTCTGTCCTTAGATTGGACATTCCTCAGGGCAGGGGCCATTTCTGCTTGCCTATCTGGGAAGCACCAAGCCACTGCTCCCACCACCCATCCCCAGGAAGACCTGCTATCCAGGGAATGCTGAAATGTTCAGTACTTACGCCCCAACGATGCTGACACTCCCTTCTCGCTCGGGGTTCCCCAGACACTTCACTCTGCCAGCTCGCTCATAGAACGAGGCCAGACGAGCACCGAGGTAGGCAGGATAGCCACTGTCTGCAAGCACCACAGAGAAACTACGTCATGCGAAGGCTCAGCATCTACAGGAAGGCTTCCTGTGGCTGAACACCAAGAACAAAGACTACTCACCAGCTGGCATTTCAGCTAAACGCCCTGAAATTTCCCTAAGGGCCTCAGCCCATCGGGAAGTGGAGTCAGCCATCATACTGACATTGTAGCCCATGTCCCGGAAATACTCAGACAGCGTGATTCCTAGAACAAAGAGAAGAGCACACTGCAGGTTACAGTTCAGACAAGTACTCTGGCTCACATGCCTTTCCTAGAAGGGCAAGAAGCCTTTTCAAGTGACACTGAAATACTGATTTTGATGACAAGGGAGGCTGAAAGTTACTCCTTTTGGACTCCCAAGAGTTTCCTCACTGCTTTGGTATCTTCTCCCTCTCTGCTCCTATTCTCTGAACACAGATTTTCTACCCTTTGGTGAGCCACGTGGACTGTGCCCCATTCTCGTTCTTCTCCTCCATGAGATTCGAGAGCTATGCCATTAGTTAACTTGTGCTTCTTTTGAAAGGTTGCCTTTGAGGCGGTGTAACAGACAGGGAGGCTATCCCCAAAGTGTGGCTTTAAAACCATCCTTTACAGTAGAGAAGGGGATTTAAAGCTAATGGGACGCATCCTTTGGTTTCTAAACTGGCAGACTACAATAACTTTAAGGGAGGTCGGGTTTTGTCTCGAGTATTTGAAAGCATTCAGTAAACAGCTTGTATTTTAAAATGAAGGGCATAACCCTCATCCCACCAGATTATGGGGGAATGTAAAGAGATAAAAAGCTGCATAGCTGTATTCTCCACAGTCAAGAAATCATAGACTCATACTCTCTCCAGAATGAGCTAAGCTTTACAGAGTTGATACCATACAACTACAGGATCAGAGCTGACAAAAAATCCACACTAGTGGCAAAGATTAAAATGGCAAATGCAATTCCTTGGCAGTCTATGTCTAAGAGAAGATCAAACTACTACACAAAACCTATTGGGTAAGGAAGATTTAGAAAGATCAGTTTCTGAAACTAAACAGAGTTAGTGAGCAGAGAATACATCGGTATCTGGATATACCAGAGGGCAAGATGACATCTGTCCTGGGTAGCCTTTGCTTCTCTTGTAACTCTTACCGGTATAAATAGAGGCTTCTCTGGCAGCGACGGGCATGTTGGAGGTATTTGCTACTAAGGCTGTTCTCTTCATAATACTTTCTACCTTGCCATCAACTTCCATTGTGAGCTAAAAAGGCAAAAAAAGCAGCACATGAATCTATATAACCCTACAGTGATTATCCCCACACTCCTGTGCCAGAAAAAGCCCCAGTACAAGAGTATTTGCCCTCACAAGTGGTCTAACAACTAGAGCAGGGGATTGGACTCAGGGCTCGTGAGTTCTATATGCTGGTCTGTTACTGAGACCCCAAGTGAATTGGGTAAATCCCTTAATTTACATGCCTCGGTTTGCCCACTGGTGAAAGGGTGAGGACAGATTTACTAGAGGTAAAGCTTGTTCAGGTAATTGAATCAATACCACTTAGAACGGATATAAATGCTTTCACCTTCAAAATGGTGTACAAACACTTGTACTTTGGAACCTTTGTGGACAATATGTAGATAGGGAAACTGAGGCAGAAAAGGTAAATGACTTTCTAGAGCAGGACATGGGATTAGAACTCACAGCCTCACTCCTGTGCTCAGACCATGTCCTGTAAATATGCTAGATAGCAGTATTGCTATATTAATGCTCTCTAGTTCTTATGTTTGCCATTTTGTTGGTTTACTTTAGTATTAGCAGTTCAGTAAACTTGGGGGGGGGGGGAGGAGAGGGAAGAGCAGGGAAACATCGGGCTTTAGGAAGGAACCACAGTAGTCAAGTTAATAAATTGATGTGCAAAACATTCCTAATGCTACATTAGGGTTTAGATTTAAAAAAAAAAACAAAACACAAAAGTTTTCAATTCCATAAATCACACCCCAGGCAATGAGACCCACCATTAGGCAAAAGCAGTCAGAAACAGGGATTCCCTTTCCCCTTATAAAGAAAGAAGCACTGAAGAGCACATTGTCACATTGCCTGTATTATCTCACAATAACACCCCCTAGTATCTGATTTGCAGAGGTGCTGAGCATCTACATTCTCAGTTACTTCAACACTAGTATATACATACAAAGAGGTGGAACTCAAACAGCTTTTGAAAAGATTTTCTTCATGGGTGCAACTAAAACCTCAACATTTATGTAATGTTGCCTATTATTTTGGGTTTGTTTTAAAACTAACGTTTATCCCAATGTTAGTTCAAATGTTGTGTTGAGAGCTCCCAAAACTGACGTCCTTCCCTGGATGGGACAATGACAGCTCTTTCTATAGCACAACAGATTACCATGCCACATGGTGTCTGGAGGGACATGAAATGAGGCCCGCAACAGCTGAAGGTCTGACAGTATCCAGTGGTTCAAAGCCACCATATCAACAAGACACATGCAACACCTCTGTTCCCAGGAACATTTGGAAAGAATCCTTGCATCCCATACTGACCTCTGGGAAATCTCTGAGTACTTCAGACATCTCATTTCCTCGTTCTCCACAGCCTACATAGATGATAACATCACTGTTGGAGTACTTGGAGAGAGACTGCGAGATCACAGTCTTTCCACAGCCAAAGGCCCCGGGGATAGCAGTAGTACCGCCTTGTACACACCTGAAGAAAGAAGAGCCAGACTGGTTTATACTGAACTCAGACAGAGACAAGCGATGTCTTGTTTGCATATTGGAATAAGTTTTCTTCTCTGCCCTCTGAGGCTCTCTCACTTCACTTGCCTAAGATGGCAAAGATGGCACACGGAACCAGGTTTACCCCATGTCATGAGTACATGCGATATTTCAGCAAGCCAGAACAAAGGGAACAGGCTGTCCGTCCCCTACACCAACAGCACCTACCACTGTTCCCACAGTAACTAGCTAGTGCTGGGACAATGGCTGGAACAGATTCAGTACAAAAATATGTTTCACTAATGGAGATGTCTGAGGAATGAGCAGGCTGAGAACATCCAACTTAGAAGCATCATTGAGAGAAGAAGTGACATGAGACATTAGGCCAATGTTGTCAAGCATAGATGCCTAAAGTTAGGCACTTAAATCCGTATGTAGGCACCTAAGTAAGTGGTCTGTTTTCAGAGGTGCCAAGCCTCTGAGGTCACTGGGAGTTGCAGGTGCCTAACTTTAGGTCTCCAATTTGGAAAACATAGGCCCTTGTACAAGCTGCTTTCTCAGTGAAAAGACCTTCAACTCTGACTATTTATATGTGGAGACTCCCCAGCTATAGTATTTACTAGGCCTGTTTTATTATGACATTTTCCTCCTCCTTTCGGTGCACAGAGAGATTTTGCTTTCGTCAGGGATTCCTCTGAAGTACTTGCATCACCATTTTTGGGATGTTGCTCTGGGGCATAGGAAATTTATATATATTTTCCACTCCTCTTAAAGGAATTCTTGTACAAAGATCAGAACCAAGCCCCATGGAACCCCAGGTGGTACTTACGGGAAGAGGGCATCAAGGACCCGTTGACCAGTTAGCAATGGATGGTTGGCTGGTAATTTTTCAGTGACGGGACGGACTTGACGTACAGGCCAGACCTGGACCATAGTGAACTTCTCCTTCACACCTTCAAATTCCAGCTCCAAGACAACATCCTACCAGAAGGCAGCAGACACCCGGAGTAAGCAGACAGACAGATGCTGGGGGAATGTGCAAGTTCTAATTCTCACAAGTCTATACAGAATCTCACCAGCAATGCACACCATTAATGACTAGTTATTCTTTAGAGCTATAGGCCTTCCCGACACCTCAGTGTACTACCCCAGCCTGTGGGAAGCCCACTTCCCATATTTACGTCAGGGAAATTACTCCCAGGGGAATTCTGCACCACTGCGCATGCACAGAATTTATGTCCCCCGCAGATTTGTTTCCCAGCAGAAAAATGACTTTCTGATGGGGAAGCAAAGGGGAGTGACAAGAACTGTCATGTGACCCTTCCCAGCAGTATGTTTCGGGTGCCCAGGACAGCCAGCAGAGAGGTAAATCACTGTGGGGCAGGGGGAGGACCCGGCTGGTGGCCCCTACCCCGCGCCAGGGCTCAGCTGCCAGTCCCAGCTGGGCAGGACAGGACTTCCTCTTCCCCTGCATGGCACCCAGGGTCGTGTCAGACGAACCTCCAGATTTCTCCCCCCCAGCTGTAGGAGAAACTTCAAAATTCCTCACCCCATGCTTCCTGCACCCATTGCTCCTCTGCTGCAGGGGGAGGGATCACAGTACAGGGAGCTTCTCCTCCATCTGCCCAACCCCCATGCATCCAGACCCTCCCGCCAAGCCTCATCCTCCCCCCCACCCCCCCCCACACACCCAGAATCCCCTCCAGCCCCACTCCCCGTGCACCACCCCAATGAGTTACCCGCACCCGGATCCCTCCCCCACTGAGCTCCAATCAGCTGCACCTGGATCCCCACCCCACTGAGCCCCACTCCCCCAGCATCTGAACCCTCCTGCCGAGCTCTATTCCCCCCCCCCCAACACACACACACGCACCCCCCTGCTGAGTCCCAATCACCTTCATCTGGATCCACCTGCAGAGTCCCGTTACTGTTGCATCCAGAACCACCACCCCCAACAAGCCCATGTGCATCAAGATCCACCCCCTGCACTCGGATCCCCCACTGAGCCACCTGCACCCAGACTGCCCCACACAGAACCCTTTCCACCCACACCTGGATCCCCCCCCATGCTAAGCCTCTCCACACTTGGATCCTGCCTTGCTGAGCTGCCTGCCCACACCTGGTGCACCTGGCACGGAGGGGCAGGGCACAGGAGTGTTTCTGGGGCTGCCCCCGTCCTTGCGCTGTGTCAGAGTTGGGTGCAGCCTCACCGCTGAGTCCATGTCCGGGGAAGGTAGTGGTGGTGGTGGGTGCTGCACAGTGATCTCCCATCTCTGTGCAGCCAGTGGCCTGTGCTCCTGAATGCCATGCTGGGGCTTCCAAATTTATTTGACAAATAAAATTTGCAGAATTTTAAAATATTGTGCGCAGAATTTTTAATTTTTTTGGCACAGAATGCCAAAGGAGTAGGAAATCAAGTGTAAGCATAAAGCCTCAGCTTCAAATAATCGTGACACACAGTAGCTAAAGAAAATGCCATTGTTGACTCTGCATATAGTTGGGACACTGCAGGACCACCCACAGTAGAGTGGCAAACATGGTGTATTTAAATGGCATCCGCTTACACACATGAGCAAAGCTGAATTTCCACCATATGGAGCAGTTTGATTTCACAAGGTATTAGGGTGATCACTGTTGGCCAGCTGGCAGCAGGGGACCTGCATCTCCAAAACCCAGCTGCATAAAATGCCCTTTGGCTGGTGCTGCAGGACACAGAAGGGATGCACACACCTTCTGGCAAGAGTGGAATGCACTAGCCAGCACCATCTGGAAAACTTACTGATGTGTCGTAGTTCCCTGGTGGAGCAATATATGTTACCGTACCCCGGTTCCGTGGGGGCAACATGATTTTGTGTTTGATAAGGGAGTTTTCATTCACCAGTCCATAAATATCTCCCCCAGTGATGTGACTGCCAACCTAGGAACAGCAGAAGAAAGTATTCCTTTAGTCATACAAATGAAAGCTTCAGGTTTAGAGAGAGAAGCACAAGGCTTTATAAAGCAGTCCTTAAATCTAGCACCCTGACTGTCTTCTGTGTAAGGCACTGTAACAGCACAATACCCTTTTTGCATCTTTTACTAGCACTGTGACAGCCCTGCTACACAAGAACAGCAACCATTATATGCAATGAGGCTTGCAAGGCTCAGGCAGCTGTGTGATTATGGATGAATACTAGAGATTCCCTGGCCTCCTTTCTACCCATCAGCCAGACTAACTTGTTGAGTAGAGCAGAGATGGAATGTGCCAATTTGTAGGCAATGGAAAGTGAGATATTAGAAGACGGCAATCAGATCAAAGGTATCATGTTTCAGCAACGAGGCTGTCTTCAGGGTTGACAAAATAACTTGGCTAGAAGTATTCCATTTGCAGAGGTATTCCACCCTCTCCCAGAAAGCGGATGCATTAGAGAGCTATAGCCATCTTATTTGCTATGCCCAGCGTGTTCCCATTAACTCTCTTTATTGTACTGTAAAGATATCCAGTCTAATAGGTACCACTGTATTTACCAACAGTGCCACCTAGCATCACATCAGTGGTACAGACATTCACTGCCTGCTCTTTCATAGCCACTTTGCCTTAATCCACCAGTATGCCCACCCTCAAGCTCACTGGACTTCTGTTTCACAGACACAATGTATCTGAAAATGTGACTCACAATTCATCACTCTGCACATTCTTTCCCCACACTGCAATGTGCCTGGGGGATTTTTGGCAGCTTTGTCATAGCCTACCCGCAGGTTTTTGGAAGGTGAAAAGTCCCATTTGAGGTCTTTGCTCAGAGCCGACACGTTGACACCTCTGGGGATGTAGATACTTTGGGTCTGAGTGCTGATGTCTGTCAGAGGCCTCTGGATACCATCAAAAATGGCCCCCATAATGCCAGGGCCAAGTTCCACTGAGAGGGGTTTGCCAGTACGGAGTACAGGATCTCCTACAGAGACACCAGCTAAAGAGGTCGGTTCAGGAAAAGCTCATCCACGCATTTACCAAAAGACATTTTATCTCACCAATTCAATTGCTCAGATTGCATTGCACAATCTATCGCAAAGGAGATAAGCATACAGCCTCTATTCTCATACCTCAGGCTGGAATAATTAAGATTGATATTTTCACTCTCCAGAGAGGAGACACTAAATATTTTCCCTTATGATAACTAGTCCCGAGCCACAAAATGGAAAAGTTTACTGGAAACCCACAACCATATTTAGAGATCCAAAGAGGACAGATAAAAGCTAGCTCATCTCTAAAGAGCCTCATGTGACTTACGCCTCCTGGGGGGTGTGTGTTAGAGAATGAGTCACAAGTGACAGTTGCCATTTAATGTGCTATAGGAAGGTGTTCACATACCGTGGTGATGAGGGCTGTATAAGAGCTCTTCCCGTGTGAAATTAACCTGTGGAGTCAGTAGGCAAGAAGTCTATTCTCCATTTAAGCCCTCAAAATAGAACTGCAGCGAGACTTCATGGCCCACATAATACTTTTGCACAGAGATGGAGACGTTGTGGCCGACTCCAAGTTTAATGGCTCCCTCCCGGATATTCTCTCTCCTTCTTCAACGTCATTATCTATTACCAATACTAGATGGTACATTTTTGTAGCAAGCAAGTTTGGATCAACAGTATGGATTTCCCAAGGATACATGTGTAATATGCTTATGTTTAGCAGAGAAATCTGAATCCACCCAAAGGGTGAATCCTTCCCAATTTTAAAGCTGTATTAGGATATTTTAATAGTACACACTTTTTTAAACCAAAGCAAAAACAATCACCAAAACTGAATTTGCTTGGTAGCTCTGGTGTTTGTCATTTGTTTTTGTCAATGAACAAATACAGCCCAGTTACCCAGTTCAAGTGTAACTGAAGTTAAACCTCAATCCTGATTTAATGTCTAAGGAGATGTGAGAATGATGGAAATTTCCTTCAAATATCCTCGAAAAACCTTATTGGGCTTGTACATAACCTCTCTAGGGGGAGATGTGATGTGAGGTGTGGGAGTTCAAAGGACTATACTGAGAAAGGCAGGAATGAACGTGGGACCCCAAATAGATTTCTGGGGAAATATCTAGAGAGGTTTATGCAAATTCCCCACCTCCAGTCATGCAAAATCCCAGCCTTTTGACAGTACATCTGAGGAGAGGATGACATTCTGCTGATTATCTGTTCCGGGAGTTGGCGATCAAAGGCCTGAGCTGTAAAAGAAACAGACTCATCTGTCCAGTCTGTGTTCTGGTTCTGTCTGAGATAGTTATGAACTTGTAATGATGGGGAAAGTCCAGTTGTGGGGTTTGAAAGACTGACTCCTACTAAAGCCCGAGACTGGAGTTCGGGTGACCCTGATGAGCTTTTTAGCATGCGGGTAGATTCTTTTATTGTTTTTAATATGTTTTCTCTGGTATTGCTTTCACTTTTAGAATAAAGGTTCTGGTTTATATATAGAGCTGTGTGGTAACTTGTAACTGCTGGCCATTTCTCTGTTCATGGCCTCTGGATAGGAAGCAAAGGCCAGACACTGGCCTGTATAGGCAGCTTGGCTTGCTGGGAATATCACAGTGTAGGCAGGGAACTGTGCAGCCTGGACATACTCTGGTCAGGAGGGAGTGAAACACAGGTCTCTGTCCAAGAGAAACGATGGCTGAGGAACCAGGAGCCTAGAGTGGGTGCCCTTCATGGACCAGAGGGTAAATACAGGTGCAGTTGCCTTGAACTGTAACAAGTACAGGATATATTATGCAAGTCTTATAGAAGCAGATGTGTACTTTGAAGACTCTCTCATTACCAGGGTTGTGCAATTATAACAATGTAATCATGCACTTTTTACACACACTCCATCAAAACCTGTGTAAGGGATAAGGAACAGAGATGGCTTCTGCCTATGACCATTGCGATCTGGTTCCACTGAGGTTTGTTTATTTGCTCTGCTGTACTCCTCATCCTACCTGTTAGGATTACTTAGTTTGACAGGCCTCAAAAGACACCAATGAGAAGGATACAGGTTTCTTCATACACCTGGATAGTAGCCATATCACCCTCCAGCCGGATAATTTCTCCCACCAGCTCACAGTGGCCAACTCGTACCAACTCGTACATAGCTGCCCCAGCCATGTTGCAGGCAGTGACCACTGAAAAAGAAAAACGCCTAGGTGAAACTATTTCACATCTTGTCTGAAGAAGTCTGCTAACCCAGCAGAGAATGTAGAGCGCTGGAAAGCAGAGGTCTGGTACCCAGCCAGTCCATGTAAGTAATATGCAGGTCCTGGAGGGACAGCTGCAGAACTTATGACCCAAAACAAAAATGTCTTGTGCTTATTACCTCCACTCTCTGGGGCCTATGGCCAGCCGCCATCATACCTTAGTAATCTACAGACAGCTGTAATTCATATCCAGGATATGCCCTGCACTCAGCATGAGACTAAGATGGTTTAAGGTTCTAAATGACTATCCTCCCAAATCCCTGCTAAAAAGACACTCCTTCCCCAAAGCCCACCATGAGCACATTCACCTCTGGGAAAAGTAAAAGACATGACACCCCAACTATTCTGACGTCAGACCATCTGGCGTATTGTCTATTTAACTTATGGAGTGTGCTGGGGCAGGGACTGTGCCATTAGATTGTTACTATTTGTATTTGATAGGCTTGATTTTGCAGGAAAGTGACAGATGATTTTTAAACAGATCTTTAAAGTTGATAGGGCCTTTGCCACCTGATTAGAACTATTTTAAAGCAGATTATATTTTGGCCCTAAACTACCTCTCTCCTCATTTAGGACAGTAACTAATTACAATAGTTTATACACTGGCTTATGAAAGAAATGTGACTTATGTTCAAGAAATGCCTAAAGTTGTCTTGCTTTCTTCAATACAATGCCCTCTAATACACAGGGTTGGACATGCATTCACAGTGGCTGATTTATAATAAATAATTTATAATTTTAACTGATCTTTGATTATTAGCAGGTAAATATGCCCAATGATCTGTGATGGGATGTTAGATGGGGTGGGATCTGAGTTACTACAGAGAATTCTTTCTTGGGTGCTGGCTGGTGAGTCTTGCCCACATGCTCAGGGTTTAGCTGATCGCCATATTTGGGATCAGGAAGGAATTTTCCTCTAGGGCAGATTGGCAGAGGCCCTGGAGGTTTTTTGCTTTCCTCTGCAGCATGGGTCACGGGTCACTTGCTGGAGGATTCTCTGCACCTTGAGGTCTTTAAACCACAATTTGAGGACTTCTATAGCTCAGACATAGGTTAGGGGTTTGTTACAGGAGTGGGTGAGTGAGATTCTGTGGCCTGCATTGTGCAGGAGGTCAGACTAGATGAACATAATGGTCCCTTCTGACCTTAAGTCTATGAATGCTATGAATAATAAATAAAACTAATTCATAGTAACTCCTTACTGACATTTCCCATGCTGGTGGCTCTCAATTTAGTACATGCATGTAAAGCAGCAGACAGCTCTTTGAGGGCTTTGTGCTAGGTAGAGTATGTGTGCGCGCGTGAGGGGAAAAACAATTAACCACTTGGAAAAGCTTCACTGTGCTTCCTCCAAGAGGACATAAAGATCCATGAAACAGCTTTCATAATACAATGTTGAACCCACGCCTTCCCCAACCAAACAGCACCTACCCGGTCCTGAGACTCCATGGACGTAGCCAAACACGCTCTCCCTATCTTCATCTCGGATTTTGGGTAGCTTGGAAAAGTTCATCTTGCCCGTTTACCTGCCCAGTAAGAAGACAATCAACAGTTCGTTCTATACAGATCAGGAAGAGACCTAACCCAGTGAGTAGTGGACTCCCCTTTTCAGCTCCCCTCTCCCATTGCTTCCAATTAACAGAAAGCCCAGTGCAGGAGCCTCAAAATTCATGTGGTCCGAGACACCTTAGTTCCCCCCGTCTCCACCACTATGAATTCATGGCCAGCTATAGTCAATAGCTGTTTGCTTGTTTTTTTTTAGTTCAGCAAGACATACCAGTATGAACAAGCCTTATTACTAACAACATTGTGACACTGGCAATACAGAGCCCCAGGAGCTTATTGTGGAACTATTTCCACCCTGATTTTAACAGCAGTTACCACCACTAAGTACAGCAAACTATGCTTTGAATGTATTATTTTAAGCCCAAAAGTTCATCTCCCAGTCCCCTCCCCCTTGCTGTAAGCCTCACTTCAATCTGCAACATTTACCAGAATGATAAGTGATTTCACAACTTTCAAACCAGCATTTCTGGGCGGCATAAGTACTGTATGCAGCCTAAAGTACCACTATGCCTGGAATCCCCCCAGTGCATTTTTACAGCGTCACTGTTTAGTGTTTGTTATCTCTCTGGGACTGCTACATCAAATGTACGCCTTCTACAAGTCAAGTGATGCCAACTCCACAGCATCCAGCTGCTATACGCTCCATTCTTAGACAGCTGGATAGATTCTGCAGGGCTAACAGGAGGCCTTACACTTACTGATTGGGAAAGACTTAAAATAGATTTAGAGCTTAAAACACAAGGATTTGCAAAACAACTCCTCATTGACTGGCCACGAACAGACTGCAGATCCATGTTCTTCCTGTAGTAACTGGCAGTTGGGCTGCACTGTGCTTTAGATGCTGATAACAGCCTTTAACAGCTCTTTGCTTTGCCACCCATCATCCTGCTTGTTGTGTGTTACCTTGGAAACTCACCACAATGTTACTGATCTAAGTGGGCATCACTTGCTACCCGTATGTTAATTCATTCCTAGAACAAATCCAAATAAAGTGTTGGGAAAAGCCCTGGAGACTGACTGCTCTGTGTACCCGGACTGCAGATCAGATACAGCCAAGAGCAGTTCATCCCCACCATCAAACCAACCCTAGAGAGCTGAGTTCAGGCTCATAGCGCACCCTATGCCCAAGTGTCTCTGCGGAGACAGGTAACAAGGGGGTTCATCAGGGCTTGAAAAACTTGCCCCAAAACCTACTAGCCCTGGTGAAAGATGCATGTGCTGCTACTCCATCTGCACATACACATCACCTATATCACACCCTCCTTGCAGGGCTCCTCTTCCCAGCCTGCTCTCTAGGGATAGTAGGGAAAAGGCTGCTGCTCTCCAGGCACATAGGGCTCGGTCTCCCTGTTCTTCCATTGCACATGGGCCCTCTGCTCCTCCCTAGCCCCACTCAGCTAGAATTCCTACTCACCCTGAACAAGCAGATTTTTCCAAGCCCAAGTGCTCACTCACAGAAGTGGTTTGTGTGATGTGGATACCCATTTATTCATTTCCCAGGCCACCAAAGAGATGAGCATGACTCAGTCCCTACCAACTTGAATGGGAACTGGGAACCTAGAGATGAAAGGCTGGGTGTTCCATTTCTAATTCCTAGCGCCAGCTAGTCCTTCTGGGCACCAAGTGTCCTGTGACTGTGCAGTAGCTCAGGAACAGAGTGGAGTCCTCAGCACTGTGAAGCTATACTGTGTAGCTTAGCATTTGAAGCCAATTTTAAACAGTTTGTTGAGAATTCCATTAGCTATTTGACAACTTCAAGAGGGTGTCCTCACCAAAAGGCCCCCTGAAGCTCAGGAGTCCCAGGCAAGGGAATTGGTGCAGCAGTGGCTCCAGCTGTGTTATTCCACATGCCCCACTGAAAAAGCAGCAGGACTTAGAATTCCATCCAGAACATTCTCTCCAAGAGATCATTCACCGATGGAAACTCCAGAGCCATTGACACTACTGCAGGGTTAGTTCCTACCAACACAATCCTTAAAACGGTGTGCTGAGGAAAAAACAAACCATCTACAGTCTGATGTGACTGAACCGTGAGAGGTAAAAAGTTGCTGCTCCTCATCCATACTCCTCACCTAGGTTAACAGAGGCTTAAAGGGACTTGGATCAGGTCACACCGTTCTACATCAGCTCCTTCTGGAGCTCAAACAAAAACCGTTCAGATCAGGAAGGTCAGGTGTGAGCCACTGCCAGTGATGTTATTTGAAAGGGTTTAACTCATCTTCAGTCAGAGCTTTTGAAGAGCCCACAGCACGAGGCAAAAGCAATCATTCCAAGGACAGACAAGCACACGCATTTAGACCTGCAGCAAACACACCCTACCTAGATCTTGTCCATCTTTCACAGACAGACAGACAGGACAATCTCCTCCCCTTCTCTAGCATCTCCACTCCCCACTTGCTTCCCTGTACTTTGTCCAGAAGGCTACCAAAGTCATCTTCCTCACCCACCACTCTCTCCATGTCAAATATTACCTGATTCGGATCCTTCTCCCACGTGGTCAGAACCGCCTCCACATCCTGGTGCGCCAAGCCACAAGGCCCAGAAGCACAGACACCCTCCTCAAGGGGCTACAATCCTTGAAATACTGAACACTATTCAGAAACCATTGCTCTGCATCCCTGCCACTGAGCTGCCTGGTAGCTGGTGCTCAGGTTGGTTCTGTAGGTTTTCATCTTGGACCGTACGGTCATCTCCTTAGAGGGCAAGGACTGTGTCACTATAATCTGTATTGTGCCCCCCACACGGGTGGAACTCGTTCAGTGTGCTATGGGAGGCTGCTCTCTGCCAGCCAGCATTGCACTCCGAGCGCAGATACTGATTGTGTTTAGCATTTAACCACCACCACACTACCGACCTTCATCGGCCAAGACCACCGTACTATGTTAACAGAGCTGGACACGCAAGGATTTTACTAAATTCTTTTAGTCCCTTAAGAGGACTCCCCCAGCCCCTGGGGTTAAACACTACACACAAAATTCACTCTTCCTTGGTTACCCAAAGTGTGAGCAGAGCAGTTACACAGAATGTAACAGACTAAAAAGTAACAGATCCATAAACGACAGAAAAGCCACAAATCCAATAATTTTCAACCTAGTCACTTGGCTGCAGAGCTGTCCCCCAAGAAGTGAAAGGTTTTCTGCTGCCAGTGTTAGAAAGCACCCAATATTCTCTGTCATGATGACTATCTTTTGCCTTTTAAATTTGACATGTAATCACTGATGGAGAGACATTCAATGCCGTTCAAAATTTGAGCTCCATATTCTGGGACAAAAATCTGTTTTAGAAATTAAGACCCTAGTGAGATGATCATAAAGTGCCTTTTTGTAGCAGGAAACAAATTACTCTAGATTTATCATACCATAAATATCAAAGGATTTCTTACCTTGCTTTGTAAGGGAAAAGGATAGGCAAAAAATCCACAGGCCAGATGAAGCAACCCCAGATTTCAGCACTAAAGTAGCAGCATTTAGTAGCAAATGAATGTCCTCCCCAAAAGCCCCCCCAAACCTCCTGCACAGAGGGATACAAAAAGCCTGCTGCAGAGGGGGAAGAAATTCCAGACACACAGCAAAGACACAGTCACCTGACTTGATGACTCATCAGTCTCTCCCTAACAGCACTGAGAATGCTGCAATAGCAAATCAAGCTGCCCGAGGCCCATCTGAGCTCTTGTTCCTAAATACAGCTTTACTGTATTAACTGTCAGGAGGTAAAAGGAACATCACCATTCGTAGCAAGTTCCTCCTGCAATGATCTCTAGGGGAAAAGCCGGTAAATTCAGCTTTGGAAATTAACATCCTTAAACAAAATCCTTAAAGGATGCAGCATTTTACAACACTTTCTACTATCTGTTTAAGTCAGTCTATACAATCAGTGAATTCACTTTCAGATTTCATACACCAGTTTCAGTGCAAAGTTCTATCTAGCTATTTCTTGGTGGTTTTACATAGCTATGCTTGCACGTCAAGCAGCACAATAGTAATTAGCTGAACATGAGACACTAATTCTAACACAGTTTTAAAGAATGATTGTTTCTTAATGCTCAACAATCAGTAGCCTGTGAATGGAACACAGCTGATACAGTGAAGAAACGGGAGAGAAACTGCAATACTACTTATTGCTTAAGTGCTTAAAATAGGGAATGAACTCATGGTAAGATAAGGAATAAGTCCATATGGTGATTTAGTGCTGTTAAAACTAAAAGCCTTCTCTTGCTTAGCGAGCAGAAGAAGGGTATTAACTATGGAGACCAATGTTCTTCTTGGAGTAAGAACTACTAGAATTTGCTGTGGAAAATAGTTACATGACAACAGCATGCTCTGCACTGCACAAGAAATGGGAGGACGTGAGCCCTGTCCCAAGGAGCCAGCAGGTCTTTGAAGAAGTGTCCTCCATCTTAAAATAGTTGCCTCAAAAACAACAAAATAAGCATACAGTTCCTAACCCTTCTCATTAGGACAACAGCACAGATGCTGCCACTCCACCATGCACATAGCATGGGACTGACATGAAGAATCCTGCTGGCCCAGTGGTTTTGCCTCAGTAAGTTACATGCTGGGATTCAACCTACCATGGTCGTTTCACCAAACTGAGAAGGCAGAGGTTTGTTTCAAATGCAGTGACACTGTCTGATCAGTTTTGATTCCCACCAGGAGACAAGCTTACAGGATCACTATCCAGGAACCCTTACTGAATTGGCACCACAGCACACATTTGCTGAACTAAGAACAAAAAAGTTTTCCAGAGAAGTTTCTTCAGGCTGAAGAGGTTCTCACCTCGTACTGAGTTACTGTAGCTCCCAACCCATCAGCCAGACTCAGCTGAGAGTGTTTTGTTCACACAGGCCTATGGATCCTGTTGTAAACAGAGCGCCCCTATAAAATGTGTCTCCTGCTCATTTAGCCCATCAGGAGAGTGGAGCGTAGCATACTGTGCAAATCCAGCTGTTCGGCAACCTCAGGGTGTGTGGTCAGGGCCCTGTAATTAGTAACACACACTATATAGCCATCACTGCAATTAGTTTCCCGTCACTTGGCCAGTTAATACTTCCCTTTCCAATAGAGAAAAACTTTAAAGGAGGGTGGAATGGGGGGGAAGGGAGAGGAAAATAACAGCTGAATCACTGTAAGCAAATACACAAGTTAAACCGACAACACTTCTGCTTCCTAGCTAGAATAAAGGGTCATTCTCCTTGGGGAATGGAAGCAGAGCCCCCACAACTCTGTACAAACCATTTGAGATGTGAGCTAATGAAGGCTGACAGTAACCCCACCTGCATACTGCATGGGATTGACATGTTCTAGAATTACGGGCACCAAGGGGGATTAATGCTGATTTTGCACGTCTCTAAGGAAGTTTACTAGCCCAGAGATATAATTATCTTCATAAGAATGATATTGGAAGATAGAAAGTCACTGTTGTAGACACTATGCCTTAGCTTTCCCATGGAGGCACACCACACAATAACTGCCCCAGCCGTCTTGCCATCTAAACTCTGACTAGAGATTTTTCTAGCTCTATCAGTTGGCTGTTGTTTTGAAAGCTACCAACAGAAAAAACAGACACCTTGGTCCTATTTAGGTGTTTATATGGCCCATTTCCACAGTAACAGAGATCCTGAAACTTTGCTTCAAAGTGGCTCCTAGTTCTTCACTGGCTTAGAGCCTACATCTATGTTCAAAGACTCAGATTCCTATTCAAAGTTGGTAGATTTCAGCAGTAACCCAAGAGCTTGACTTCAGTAGAAAACTGTACTGAGTTTGACCATGACTGAAAAAACTGACCAATCTCCAGTATCATACCAGCTAACCTCAGGGTTTAGTCACAATTTAGCTAACTTGACACAGAAGACAGTCTGTCCTCATCTACACTAACCAGGGTCAGACATAATCAGCATTATGTAGGATAACTTAAATCTTGACAGTCATGTTCAGACATGCTGAAGTTTTCTTGTGAAGACAAACCCTAAGTGCTTTAGTACCAAATAACTGTGGAGTGGCCAGTGTGGCAACGAACCAAACCGCTAAAATGGCTAGAAATTCTGGAGGCTTTACAAAGGCTTACCAACACGGATCTAAGTTAAAACAATAGGGAGCTAAATCTGTATTCAAGTCATGTTTTCTTTGTTCTAGAGAATCAGAAAATTTGACATTTCAGTGAAATACTGAAATGAGAATGAACATTCAAAAAATTAAATGCAACAATTTTAAATATAAAACATTTGGGATCCAAAAATAATTAGCAAATTACTGGTAGTTATGGAGAATTAAGTTGCAAGAAAAACTTCTAAGAGAGGAAGGATGAGGGTTTTTTAGCTACCAAAACCTAAGTTTGGGCTTGTGTCTTCTAACAACTGAAGACAGCCTCTTCTCAGAGGGAGGGCAGCTGTTGCAAAAGATAGAAAAGACCGAGTTCAGGGTTCTGTATCACATGTGGGGGATGAATAGCTTTACAATCATATGCCTTGCGCAACCAGCCAGTCTCTGTTCCTCCAAAAGAGAAAGGTTTTCATCAACCTTACTCATTAACATTTCAGGCTAAACTCTGCCCTTCCTTACAATCCAGTTAAAGTTAATTGGGTGCAAAGTTATGTTAAATTTTAACATATCTTGTTGCTGAGATACCATATTCTACTTGCCAACCCATAAAAAATTAGAATAAACCATAGTCTTATGCTAGAAGCACACAATTCTGGCCTACATTACTATTTTGTAAGAGATAAAGGTTGTACAAGACCGTTGGAAAGAGCTTTTGCCGTTAGCACTTTAGCAAGGACCAAGATTTCACATACATTAATTCATTAAATATACCTGCACCTGGCACAAGCCTCTCCACTGGAAAATATATTTCCTGGACTAATAGATGCAGCAATGAAAGGACAAACTAAACTTGCTAATGACATTTGTGCTCAAGTTCTTATACAATTTAGTGTGCGGTGATTAGATCTCTTCTAAAGGAAAGAATTCCCTGTTCATTCAACATTACATGCAAGAATGTTTAAGATACTGTGATGCTAAAGATTCCTTTGTAAGGGATACTTGCCTTTAAAGAAAGATAAATGTTACCAAATCTTCAGTTTAAGAAAAGGGAGGTTTGAAAGTGGTATCTGAATTAATTTCGTATAAAGAGCAGGGGCGGCTCTACAAATTTGGCCGCCCCAAGCAGTCATGCCCGGGAGGCGCCCCCGAGCCGCGGGAGCAGCGGACCTCCCGCGGGCATGACTGCGGAGGGTCCGCTGGTCGCGTGGCTCGGCTGGACCTCCCGCAGCTGCGGGCGGTTCGCTGGTCCGGCGGCTCTGGTTGAGCTGCCGCAGGCATGCCTGCGGGAGGTCCAGCCGAGCCGCGGGACCGGCGAACCGTCCGCAGTCATGCCTGCGGGAGGTCCACTGGAGCCGCCGGCCGAGCGTCCCCTCCGCAGTCATGCCTGCGGCAGGTCCGCTGCTCCTGGGGCTCCGGTGGACCTCCTGCAGGCATGACTGCGGCAGGTCCGCCGGCCCAGCCTGCTGCCCCCCCGGGAAAGGGCCGCCCCAGGCGGGTGCTTGCCCCGCTGGGCTCTGGAGCCGGCCCTGATAAAGAGGTCTTTATGAGAAACTGGTCTAATACTATAAGTAAGTACAATAGGACAATTCATGAGTTCCTCTAGGAGAGGTTACAATGAATTTTGAATTTGGTTGAATTTGTGAGGTAATGTTGGAGGAGGAGAATGGGGATATTAAGTTATGGATGAATTTTCAAGGTGGAGGGAGAAAGGGGGAGGAAAACTAGCTAACTTAACTGAGTTGTAGAAATAAACTCAGTCAGATTACAGTGCCTTTAAAAAAAAATGATACCAGCCAGCAGCACTTGGAGAATTCCTAAAATGGTGTTAATAATTTTGTGTGCTGCCAAAGTGGTGGTGTATTTTAAAAAATGACATCTTAATTGTGATGTAGTGTAACTAAGTGTTAAGGATCTAGAAGACAGACACTTTTAGGTCCCGCGACTGACAATACAAGAAGTGAGCCCCTTCTCCCAAGTCATTTGCTGCTGGCTACTTTTTGCATTTCAACAGAGAAGTGTTTTACTTTCCTTCTCATTCATGGACAGTTGGGGTTCCCAACCCTCCAGGACTGTCCTGGAGATCAATCTTGAATTAAAGATGTCATGTGATCAAACCTCCAAGAACACACCCAACCAAAATGGCAACCCTACTGACACTGTATCGTGTTTGACTCTCAACACTGGAGGGAGAGGGAATGTTTTTAAATTTCACAGAAACTTGCTTTCATAAGTACTATTCCTATTTAGGGCACAGAAATGTTGACAAGCCCCGTATTTAAGGCCTTTCAGTAGACGATATGGCTTTAAGGGAAGCTGTCACATGAGCATGGTTTATGGTAGTGTAATGTTTGAAAGCAGAAGCCCAGTCTCAATGCAACACCCCCTGCCCCAAATATGCAGAATTTTGCATTGAAAGACAGACCGTGAGCAAGTTTCAGCTCAGCTGCCCAGTGCATTGTGAGTTTTTCACACACACAATGAGACTTTGGAAGTCTCTCTCAGTTGCCAATTACTTCATTTCAAAACCAGACAGATTTCATGTTGCACAGGCTCTGAGAACCAATCACTGGAACAGGGGCGGGCAAACTTTTTGGCCTGAGGGCCACATTGTGTTTTGGAAATTGTATGAAGGGCCGGTTAGGGGAGGGGGTCGTGGCCCGATGCCCACACCCTATCCGCCTCCCCGCTCCGGACTCCTGCCCAATCCAACCCCCATGTTCCCTGATGGCCCCCCCAGAGCCCCTGCCTCATCCACTCCCCACCCCCAGCTCCCTGTCCCTTGACTGCCCTGGGGAACACCTACCCCTGACTTCTCCCCCACCAGCCCATCCAATCCCCCCCTTTCATTCCTGACTGCCCCACCCGCTAGGATACCTGCCCCACCCAGCCACCCCTTCTCCCTGTCCCCTGACTGCCCCAGGGAACCCCTGCCCCTGACTACTCTCCGTTGCCCCATCCAACCCCTCCTCTCATTCCTGACTGCCCTCCCCCCACGACCCCTGCCCCCATTCAAACCCCCTGTTCCCTGCCCTCTGACCGCCCTGACCCCCCATCCACTCCCCCAACCACCACCCTGAACTTCTCTGCCCTCTATCCAACCCCCCTGCTCCCTGCCCCCTTACCGCGCCACCTGGAGCACCAGTGGCTGGCGGTGCTATAGCCGCACCACCCGGCTGGAGCCAGCCACGCCATTGCCACCGAGTAGAACAGAGCATCGGGTCAGGCCGGGCTCTGCAGCTGCTCTGCCCCAGAAGCTTGCAGCCCCATCGCCCAGAGCATTACGCTGGCGGCAGCGCAAGCTGAGGCTGCGGGGAAGGGGGAACAGCAGGGGAGGGGCTGGGGCTAGCCTTGCGGGCCAGAAGCATGTGGCCCGCGGGCCGTAGTTTGTCCACCTCTGCACTAGAAGCAGCACTGGAGGGTAAAAATAGAATTATTTTTTAATCTGAAGGAGGCAAAGATTTTTCCCCTTCCTGCTTGTTTTTTCTTCAAAAATATCAAGAATGTGTAGTCTTGTTATCCTTTTGTCTGAGAACTTGGCTGACTCAGAAAAGTTGCCTGGGAGCAGTCTCAGCCCTAATTAAAAGGTGCAATTGCGTTGAATCATAGAGATCATGCCTCTCAACTGTTTGTCAGTAATTTGCATTTAATAATTGTATAAAACTGTTTTTAAAAATAGCTTCCTCTGTTAAATTTCACTTCCTTACAACTTGAGATTTCATAACTCTAAGAGGTCTGCAGACATCCATAGAGTTTCAAGGTGGTGAAGACAATGCAAAGTATAAATGGTCAGGGGAAAAAAATAATTCTGCACTAGGACCACTGTTACAGATATTAATTATCTCGAAAAGGGGCAAACAGTGACGCTAAACATGACAAAACTATTTCAATTAATCAAAACCAGAGAAAAATTAGCAATTTGAGAGACTTAAACAGGTAGGTCAATAGGCAACATGATAGCAGATGAAATTAAATCTTTACAAATGCAAAGTAGTTCCCTCCAATGTGAACGATCTGAACTACTCAGACGTCTTACGGGGTTTTTAATTAACTGTATTAACTCAGGGAAAAGACCAGGGCATTACTGTACACAGCTCAGTGTGCAGCAGCAGTCAAAAGAACAAATATACTGGGTTTCATCACAGACAGGGTAGAGACTACAGAAATTATAATGCCACTATATAACCAATAGAATACCCTCACCTGGAATACTGTACCAGTTCCCGTCACCATAGCTCAAAGGGCACAACAAAATTACAGGGGTTTCAGAAACGGGCTTAGAGTAATTACAAGAGTTAATTACAAGAGTAATTAACAACCTGCAAATATTTTCATGAAAAGAGATTTAAAAGATTGGGACTACATATCTTAAAGAGAAGGTATAAGAAAGGATGTGATACAATAAATGGTATAGGTAAAGTAAATTGGGAACTTCTACTAACTATGTCTCATAATACAAGAGTAAAGGGACATTCAAAGAGATTGAAAGTGGCAAATTCAAATTGTGGAACTCATTGCCAAAAGATATTACTAGGCTGAGAGTTTAGAACTCAGGCAAGAGTTAGACATTTAAACATACAGCTTTTTTAAAAAAAAATAAAGGGTTTTTGGAAGGCCATTGTGAGAGAAGACAACAATATCCTAGACAAACCTTACTAAGTTTCATACTGTTGGGGTTTATTGAACGTAAGAACAGTCGTACTGGGTCAGACCAAAGGTCCATCTAGCCCAGTACCCTGTCTTCTGACAGTGGCCAGTGCCAGGTACTTCAGAGGGAATGAACAGAACAGGCAATCATCAAGTGATCATCCCATTGCCCATTCCCACCTTCTGGCAAACAGAGGCTTGGGCCTCTATATTTTGTATTTGCATTCAAAATACAAATGTTTGAGTACTATTGTGGGATTGTATAGAACTTCCTTAGGAGGAAGGCGGGATTAATGCATCCTCTGGGAGATATTAGGAACTTCAAAGGCCCTTTGGGGGATAATACATGTAAAGTGGATTTCCTAGGAAATACTAAGGGGGAGGAGAATGCAAATGACCCACCTAGAATCCATCTTTTTGAAGCTGCACTTTGAGCAGACACCCATTGTCTGGCTGATTACCTATTCAGGTCTCTTCAAAGAGCCAAACTGGATAAATGAGTGACACAAAGGATAAACATGAGTGGGGGCCTAAAGACTATTCCTGCCAGAGTCCACATTGCAGGTGGGGTGATCACTGCTAAGCTTTTTGGCATGTGTGAGGGTTCTTTGTTTTAAAATGTTTTCTTTGTATTCCTTTTAACTTAAGAATAAAATAGGCTTGCTTAGAAAGAACTGCATGGCAACTTTGTGGCAATTACACTGTGTACGGTCTCTGAAGAGAAGGCAAAAGAAGCCTGCTTAGGTAGCCTGTCTTTTGCTGGGGATTTCACAATATCCTCAAGGGACCATGCAACCTGGAAATATCTCAGGCAGAAGAAAGAGAGAAATGCTTAACTCCACCCAAGAGAGGCAACAGCTAGGGACCCAGAAACCTAGAGTGGGTGCCCTTGCTGGACCACCGAGGGGGCACCTAGGTGCAGTTGCCCTGAAGAAATCAAAGAAGTACACCACTACCTTAATATAACACCACCCGATATAACACGAATTTGAATATAACATGGTAAAGCAGCGCTCCGGGGGTGGGCAGGGCTGCGCACTCCGGTGGATCAAAGCAAGTTCAATATAACACGGTTTCACCTATAACACAGTAAGATTTTTTGTCTCCCAAGGACAGCGTTATATTGAAGTAGAGGTGTATTAGACATTTAAACAAATAATACGAAGTTACAATAAAAAAAGTTTTAGGAAAGATATCAACCCTTAAACCTCAGGACATTTTTAACAACCGGAGGTTAGGACCCCTAAGGGCAGGATATACCCTTTTTGCCTCTATTACAGGGTGACTCTTCTGAAGCAGTTGGTATGAGCCACTGACAGACATGATATTGGACTAAAAGACCGCTGCTCTGATTCAGCATGTCAGTTCCTTTTTTTTCCTTTCTGCTTTCCAAAATGAAAAAAAGCAGAAAAAAATTTCAGGACTTGTGTTTTCACTATGAAGAAACAAAAATAATGCCGATAAGGCCAATTTTTTTTCCTTGGTAGGTCACCTTTAAGTCCAATGCACACATAGTGACTGATCACCCCTAGGAAAAGAGGATTAAGTAGTTCTGGATCCACTGTTTCCCTGGAATACAACATTAGGAGTTGATGGCTGTACCACAAAGGAAGAGAACTGTTCTGTTTTCCCCTGTCTACTCTACCCCTCTGAAGTAGTCACACTTATCAGACTACATAGTGAGTAAGGGTGAAACACACAGGCATGATATTCCAGCTCAGTCCATTGTCTGGTTTTCTTGATGCTGTTCCCCTCCAATGGGTCATGTGGACTTGACTGCTCAGGAAAAAAAGAGTCAGCAACATTTTCAAGTCAAAAGAAAATTTTGGAGTCATGTTGAAGGAAAAAAATGTATACATTTTTGTTCTTCCCCTCCAACAGGAGTTCACACCTAACATGGTCAAACCTGTTTTAACAGAGGCAAAACAGTAGGTAGGATATTGTGTAATCCCTCTGCTACTTTAAAGATGGGATCTTTACCTTCCACCCAAAGAGACAGACTTTCTTCAGAGAGACTTCTGGCCTTAGTCTGATTTCCTGTATAAGAGAACTCCTAGGATTTTCCTTGTATTATTTCCTGCTTCAAGTCCAGTAGCTGTACTTGAACTACAGCATATCTGTTAGAAAAACATTTACTTTTGAATTAAAGATGTCCAATGATGGAGAATCCACCACAACCCTTGGTAAATTGTTCCAGTGGTTAATTACCCTCACTGTTAAAATCTGACACCTTATTTCCACTCTGAATTCATCTAGCTTCAACTTCCCGCCACTGGATTTTATTTGTTTTGTCTGCTAGATTAAAGAACCATCTATTATCAAAATCCTGGTCCCCTTGGAGGTACATATAAACTGTGATCAAATCATCCACTGAATCTTCTCTTTGATAAGATGAGAAGATGTAAGAAACTCAATCTATTTGCTATACAGCACTTTTTCCAGTGTTTTGGACATTCTTGTAGCCCTTCTCTGAACCCTCTAAAATTTAATCAACATCTTTCTTGAATTGTGGACACTAGAAGTGGACACTATTCCAGCAGGGGTTGTACCAGTGCCAAACAAGGAAGTAATATAACCTTCTTACTCTATGGGTTTGGCTACACTTGCAGGTGTGCAGCGCTGGGAGTTAAAGCTGTCTTCGTACAGCTGTGTAGGGAAAGCACTGCAGTGTGGCCACATTTGCAGCGGTGTTAGGAGTGGTGCATTGGGGCAGCTATCCCAGCATTCAAGTGGCTGCAACGTGCTTTTCAAAAGAGGGGGGGTGGGGTGGAGTGTGGGGGAGACAGAGAGAGTGGATTTTTGGAGCTGACACTGTCAGCTCCCTGCCTTGCAAGTTCTAAGGACTTGAAGATACACAGCACCAAACTTCAATCATTTAAAAAAAAAGTTTCGACCCCTCCCCCACCCCTCTCTCATTCACTAAATGCAAATAACCTTCAGACCAGATAAGCAGCTGCTCCAAAACGGACCCCCGCTCCTCCCTCTGGGCTGCTTCATTCCTCAAGCAAACACTAGCTGTGGACATTCATCCCCCTGCCTGCCTCATTCACAGCAAACAGTAGCTGTGTTTGTTTTTTAGATAAGCAGCTCTGGGAGCCCCGAGTTCACAACAAAACAAAGAGAGGCATCATAACAAAACAAAGTGTTATCTTTACTTAAAAGCATTAGGGGAAGGTTCCGGAGGTCAGTTAGTAAGATTAATCACTGTTTACACTGGCACCCGAGCGCTGCAGCGCTATAGTCATTATTCCCCAGGCCGAGGTGGAGTACAGCCAGCGCTGTAGCCAGGGAGATACAGCGCTGTATGTGCCTTGCCAGTGTGGACGGGGAATAAGTTACAGCGCTGTAAAGCCACCACCAGCGCTGCAACTCTCAAGTGTAGCCAAGCCCTATGTTTTCCCATTTAGACATCCAGGCATCAAATTAGCCCTTTGACCAGTGTCATACTGGTAGCCAACATTCAGCTAATTATCCACCATGATACCAGTGACCTGTTCTCTTGATTATATACCATTCCCCCAATCTTTTGTCATTTGTAAATTTTAATGACTATTCATTTTTATATTTTTCCTCTAATAAAAAACAGAAAAAGTTATATTGCATAGGGCTAAGAACTGATAGCTGTGGGACACATCCTTTTGATGATTCTCCATTTACAATTACACATTGAGACCTATTAATCAGTTTTTAATCTATCTAATGTGTGCCATGTTGAGTTTGTATTGTTATAGTTTATTAATCAAGATGTCATGAGTACCAAGTCAAATGCCTTACATAAGTCTATTACATCAACACTACTAGCTTTATCAATTAAACTTGTATTCTCATCAAAAATATGAAGTTTAGCAATTTCGCCAAGATCTATTTTTGATAAATCCATGCAGATTGGCATTAATCACCCTCCTTTAATTCTTTATTAGTTGAGTCCCCTATCAGCTATTCCATTATTTCATCTGAGATCGATCTCAGGCTGACGGGCCTATCTGTGTCTGTGCAAGCAAAAGGAGCATGAGAACACTTAATGAAAATTAATAAGAGCTTTAGATGCGGTGTCAGAGAGTTCTGGAAGAAGTCAGGGCTTGGTCTACACATGGAGCTCTTCAGGAACAGGTCCACATGTGGAGACACTTATTCCAGAATAAGTCTAAAGCTGCTGGAGCTAAGAAAATTAGAGAACCACTCCTATAGTGTCATACCACCAGATCATGCCAAGACAAAGGTGTGGGGGGGGGGACGACACTGGATAGGGAGCCCTAAGGGACAGAGTCACCTTATCAGCTGATCTACAGTGGCTTCAAATGACAATATTCAATGCCAACAGAACCATCCGAACCCCCTTCCCTTAGTTAAGGGCAGTGTTTAGACGAAGTATGTACAAGAGATTGGAAAGGTGAGACAATAAAGAGATACTTCAGATCTCCTATCAAAGTAGTTGGAAGCATACAGCCAATGTAGCTCTAGATTAAAGAGATTCAAGAGCCATTTTGTAAAAGCAGCAAAGAATCCTGTGGCACCTTATAGACTAACAGACGTTTTGCAGCATGAGCTTTCGTGGGTGAATACCCACTTCTTGCATCCGAAGAAGTGGGTATTCACCCATGAAAGCTCATGCTGCAAAACGTCTGTTAGTCTATAAGGTGCCACAGGATTCTTTGCTGCTTTTACAGAACCAGACTAACACAGCTACCCCTCTGATACTTAAGAGCCATTTTACTTCTCTTACTTTCCCATTGCTGAAATGAAAGTTCTCTGGGGCCCTCGAAATTGCTGTGCTAATTCCTTCACAGGGGACCCACTCAAGAGTAGGATCAGCACAGGATCAGCCTGCACAGCAGCCTAATCGCATTTATAGGCGTTACTTGTGCAACACCAGACATCGCAATGGATCCGCTGCTAAACGCTGCCACCTTCCAGCCTCATGTTAGCCACCACTGCTCTGCATTCCAGGGGAGAGGTTTCGTTGCTTTTATTTGCCAGGCTTTGCCCCCGGACCACAGCAACTGGTGCACGTCTTTGTTCATCCAGCAACAGGCAGGGTACCCAGGCTGCCAGGTCACGCATCAGCCCCAGAGCCCAGCCTCCCCCAGCCCCTGCTGGGTCACCCCATAACCACTGACCAGACACAGCCCCCGCTGCCCAGCCTCCCCCATCCCCTGCTGGGTCACCCCACAACCACTGACCTGACGCAGCCCCCGCTGCCCCGCCTCCCCCAGCCCCTGCTGGGTCACCCCATAACCACTGACCTGACGCAGCCCCCGCTGCCCAGCCTCCCCCATCCCCTGCTGGGTCACCCCATAACCACTGACCAGACACAGCCCCCGCTGCCCAGCCTCTCCCATTCCCTGCTGGGTCACCCCACAACCACTGACCTATCGCAGCCCCCGCTGCCCAGCCTCCCCCAGCCCCTGCTGGGTCACCCCATAACCACTGACCTGACGCAGCCCCCGCAGCCCAGCCTCCCCCAGCCCCTGCTGGGTCACCCCACAACCACTGACCCGACACCGCCCCCGCTGCCCAGCCTCCCCCAGCCCCTGCTGGGTCACCCCACAACCACTGACCTGACGCAGCCCCCGCAGCCCAGCCTCCCCCAGCCCCTGCTGGGTCACCCCATAACCACTGACCCGACACCGCCCCCGCTGCCCAGCCTCCCCCAGCCCCTGCTGGGTCACCCCATAACCACTGACCAGACACCGCCCCCGCAGCCCCGCCTCCCCCAGCCCCTGCTGGGTCACCCCACAACCACTGACCTGACGCAGCCCCCGCAGCCCAGCCTCCCCCATCCCCTGCTGGGTCACCCCATAACCACTGACCTGACGCAGCCCCCGCAGCCCAGCCTCCCCCAGCCCCTGCTGGGTCACCCCATAACCACTGACCCGACACCGCCCCCGCTGCCCAGCCTCCCCCAGCCCCTGCTGGGTCACCCCATAACCACTGACCAGACACCGCCCCCGCAGCCCCGCCTCCCCCAGCCCCTGCTGGGTCACCCCACAACCACTGACCTGACGCAGCCCCCGCAGCCCAGCCTCCCCCATCCCCTGCTGGGTCACCCCATAACCACTGACCCGACACCGCCCCCGCTGCCCAGCCTCCCCCAGCCGGCAACGTGCGCGAGAGAGCCCGCGGCCCCAGCCCCCCACAGCGCCCCCAGCCCGCGCGGGTCGCAGGGCCCCCCAGGCCGCCGGGCCCGGGCACCAGAGTGACGCCGGGGGACACGCGCTGGGACGCGGCCAGTCTGGGTACGTCACTGCGGCCCCGCGCCCCCGGCCCGAGACAGCATCGTGGCGTCACGAGCGGAGGGAGGGGGAGAGACCGCCGCGCGCTCGGCGCTTCCTACATGTGCCAGGTGACCGCGTCTCGCGGCCGGGGGAGGGGGGGGGTGTCTCACCTGTGGCGGGCGGGGGCAACCGAACCACTTCTTTCCGCTTCTCTTCAACGGCAGGCAGCAGGGATCAGCTGCTCATTCGCTCATGGGGCGCATGCGCCGAGTCACGAGCGTAGTCCCTGCCCCCGGAAGTGAGCGAATCGGGAGACTTTCTAGTTTAATGACGGGTTTTTTTTTAAATGACAGGTGGCGGATGCGGAGGCAGGCGATTGGCCTCCCGGGCCCACGTGACAGGACAAGGCCCGTCCCGCGAAGTGGCCACGAGAGAGGTCACGTGAGCGGCGCCGCATAGCGCCGGCCTAGTCACGCCGCCGCGAGGCGAGGGGTGAGGGGTCACGTCGGCGGGGCGGAGCGGAGCGCGCTGGACTGGCGGCCCGAGGCCCATGTGGAGCGGGAGCTGCAGGGCGAACCGCCAGCGCCGAGGAGGCCGGAGCCGCACCCGCACCGTCGGGCCCCGCACGCAGTGAGCGCGGATCCCGGCCCCGCCAGGCCGCACCATGAAGGGGTGAGTGCGGCCCCGAGCGCCCGCCCGCCCGGCTCTGAGCCCGGTGCGGCCTGGCTCCGTGTCCCCGGCTGGCGGCGCCTCGTCCTGCCTCTGCCCGGGCCAGCAGGGAGCCCCAGGCGCCGCGGGATCAGTAGGGGGAGCCGCTGGGTCCTACCCGGGCCCGGAGTCTGCGCGGGCTGCTGGGACTGGCGGCCCCGTCCTCCCGCGCCCGCCCGGGGCCAGCCCTGCTCCTGGGCCGCCGCCGCCGCCGCTCCCCAGCGAGACGTTAACCGCTTTCCAACCGTCCCGCGCGCCTTCTCCGCCCCTCGTCGTGACCCGCCACTTCCCGGCCAAGTCCCGCTTGGGTCACTCCGGGCAGGCCCCGTTCCCGTCTCCCAGCTCTCTGGGCCCGGCCCGCTGCTGGCCCGGGCCCTTGGATTGTTGGTTGCCTTGTGGATACCTTGTGTGTGGAACGGGCTGGAGAAGACTCAGCTGTTGAGTTGCGGGAGTAATACCTGTGTTTACTCAGTGTTAAAGTAATTCCCGTTAATGGTCTGCCGGGTAAACACTGATACTTACCTACAGGAAGCTCACAGCTCTTCGAAAGTTCCCCACTTGCACGACAAAAGCAGCTCTCCTATTCCTGTCTCACCTTATCTGCTTCACTACAGAAATACTGGGTGGAAGAGCTGGATCCTTCCATTCTGCTGTTGAGAAATGCAGATTATCGTTTTGTGTGGAGGTCTTTCCTGCGAAGTTATCTTGCCAAATTGATATAAAAACGAATTAGTTCTAGTTTACAATCTCCTTAGCCTCCTTTTACGATTATAATAATAATGAAGATATAACCAGTGTAATCAAATTGGTAGCTGGAAGGTGCTCAGCAAAGTCCTGCATTTACGAGCCTTGGAAATAATGTTTTATCTTAAAATGTTGCCTGCCTGGGCCAGGTAGAATTTTGTGTGACTGTTTTATAGGGAGGGTTGAAAGGATGGTGTAATTTCCATGAATATTTGCTGTGATGTAGCCTTTAATTTCCATTCACTTCTCGTTGAGGTTGCAGGACATGGATGAATGAGAAAGATCTATGTTTTAAAGCTAACAATGATTTCTGCAGTGTAATCTGTTCGGAATCTCCCTCCCTTTCTGGTTGTCTTGTGAAAATGTAGCATAGGGATTTCAAATGTGGTAAATGAAACACTGATTCCACTGCTAAACAGAGGCAACGTGGTCTAGTGCTTTGAACTCAGGACTGGAAGTCATGAGACCTGGGTTCTGTTCCCAGCTCTGTTGACCTGTTTATGTGACTTTGGGCAAGTCATTTCACCAGTGTCTCAGTTTCTTTTTCTATGAAATAAGGGTGTTCCTAAGCTGTCTTCCAGAGGTGGTGTTGCAAATAATTACTGTTTGAAGAGTGTTGTAGAAGTGTCAGATATTACTCTTCCAGTTCGGCAGCTTAAGGCAGGGTGAATAACAGGTGAAGTACGTAGGTTTTTAAACCCCTTTCCATTTGTTATTAACTTGTAAGCAGTTGGGATGAGGTCACATACCAAGGCTGCTTGATGACAAAAACTTGGTTTTCTCTCATTTTCATGACTAGTTTCAAACATTTTAAATGGCTTTTGGGGACTGAGTCAGTGAAGCTGAAAGATAAAAAAACAGGCTCCAAAACTTAGACATCAGGTAACAATGTGTAATGGTGTAATGGTTCCATAGAAATGCATACGAATAAAAGATTGCCCAACAGGAGTGATGGATTCCTGTCTCTTTTCCCACTCCCTTGGAGCTAGTCAGAGTTACCTTATTTGGCCATAGGCAAGTACATGGGAAGGGCAATAGAATTGATCAGCAAAGGTGAGCCAGCAGTTGGCATAGTTATTAAGGTAGGTCAGCTCCTTTGTTGCTGGAACTAGAATTTTGTCTTTTTCTTTTCTTTGTAACCTATCTCACAGATTTCTACAGCTTGGCTCTTCTCTGACTCCATGTTGATTGTGAATCAGGCAGAGGAGCTATTTGGGCCTGGATACGCTATGTGTATGTCTATGCACGTCAGGGCAGACCAGACTGGGGTCTCTTGGCAGGATATAGTTATAGGCAGTACTCATAAGTGTGCCTGAGAGCTGCAAAATCCCTCTAGTGCAGCTCTGTCGAGTTCTCTGTACTCTTGGCTTTCAGTGGCTTCTGAGTTTGGGGCTCCCATACAAGTAAAACACCCCCCCACCCCCTCATAGTGATTTAATTCTGAATTTTATGTCCCTAATCCTGCTCCATTCAGGTCAATTCAGGAAGAAGCCATTCACGGTTCCCTAATGTTCTGTGACCCTTCAGATCTAAGGAGGCAGTGGCACAGTGTATGTGGTTTGTGGCTCTTCTCCCCAATCACTCTGAATTTGAAAGAACATGCAGCAGTGAAGCTGCCTGTGCAGTTGCTTCATGTACTATGTGGAGTCTACCATATCATTCAGTATGGCCATATCATCAACACAGGCCCAGACCCTCCTCTGCTGAGAGCCAGGAGAAATCAATGAGAAGTAAAGGGGCCTCTGCTGGCAGCTGTTGTGGCTCCTTGGATTCCAGTGTGTGAGCCCAACTGTCAGTTTCTGAACAAGTATTCCACTGCTGGTGCTCGCAGAAGTTCCCATGATTCTCTTCTAAAGAGACGTATGCTACTGAAGGGAGCCTCTTCCTATTTTAAAACTCCTGTCCATTGGACTTTCCAGTGCTGGAAGTTATAGCAGGAAAAATCCCTGTTGCTGAGGGATATTGCATAAAATGGCCTCCTCTTTCAAGGAGGATGTGAAATCATCTAGCTGTGAAAAACTGTTTTCTTTGACTTGTTGTGTTTTACAAGAGGTTAAACATTAGATTTTTGGAGTGGTAATTATCAGGATCTCATTTGTTTTTCTGAAGATCATGATCATATTTGCTTTTTCTCTCATCTTCTACACCCTCTCCATTTTTTCATGACTTAAGCCATGTCTACACTACAAAATTACGTCAACCTAACTTAGGGTATGGCTACACTTAGAGCTGCACAGTGCTCCCGCGGGAGCGCTCCCGCGGGAGCGCTTTGAAGTGTGAGTGTGGTTGCAGCGCCAGCGCTGGGAGAGCTCTCCCAGCGCTGCACGTACTCCACCTCCCCATGGGGATTAGCTTACAGCGCTGGGAGCTGCGCTCCCAGCGCTGGGGCAGTGTTTACAGTGGCACTTTGCAGCGCTGTAACTTGCTGCACTCAGGGGAGTGTTTTTTTCACACCCCTGAGTGAGAAAGTTGCAGCGCAGTAAAGCACCAGTGTAGCCAAGCCCTTAATGTCAGCATACAGCCACCGCAGTTATTAAATCGCTTGTGTGTGCGCACACTTGGCTCCTTGTGTCAGCAGTGCACATTCTCTCCGTTAGTGCTTGTATTGATTGTACTGTCGTGAGGTGGCTCCTGAAAGCCTGTAAGAGTTGATGTAAGCAATACATTTCTGCGCTGACACTGTGTTGACCTGATTACATCGACCATGACTCTATGCTGCTTTGGGAGGTGGTGTTACTAAATCGGCGTAGAGAGGCACTTACATCAGCAGGAGCCAAATTTACGTGAAGACACTTCCAGAGCTAGGTCAATGCAAGGCAGTTTATGTCTACTTAACCCTGTAGTGTAGACCAGGCCTAAGTTTATCCAATGTAAAGGTTATCTGCAAAACTTTTTCATGTTTGTTCACTTTGCAGCTTGTGAAATTGATGGTCCATGGAGATCTAATTTTGTTTTTCTTATTTTTGCCATAAACCCAGTTTTCATTTTTTTTATTAAAAATATTGGCTCTGATTAGTGGGGGAAAAACTTGAGTGAGAGGAATTTGAACTCTACCCCCGTTGACCTCGGTGTTTGCATGCAAAGCAGATGCGAATAGCATCCCTTTCTCTATATCACACTCTGTTACACTGTTTTGTTAAAGTTGTTACATTGCTGCCTCCAAGCAAAGACTGTAGAAAGGGAAGTTCTCACTGACTTGCAAGAGCTCAAATTACAACTTGCTGATTAACATTTCTGTGGGATTTGTAATGTGTCAGAAAATGAATTTATACCACCTGCTGAGGCAGAAGGGGTGTAGCCAAAACGCAGACTTCAAAGAGGAATGAAAAACAGAAGAGTGCTTTCTCAGATGCTCTATCTGTGGCCTTAAGGATGACACTATAGGTTGATTCAGATGTTATGGTATTGTCCAGGACGGTGTTTCTCAATGACTGGTTCATGGACCAGCGCTGGTCCCTGAGATCTCCTTGACACAGTTTAGGAAGGCAGCAAACTCGTCCCTGGGATCAAAAAAGGTTGAGAAACACTGGTCATGGGGATCCAACTGAAATCAGGACCCTACTATGCTAGATACTACACACATGCATAGTAAGCGACGGTCTTTGCTGCCCCCCATCTCCCAAAAAAGCTTTGAAACTCAGAAGCCTTGCAGATGAACTCTTCCAGAGACAGCTATGGGCTTATGGAGGTGAGACTACAGTTGGGAACATTAAATATAGGCCAGAGAAGTGGTGGTAATGTGCATGAAACCCCTGAAGAGCACATGATGAATAGCTATGGCTAGGCTTAGTCCTCAGATGAGTAGGTATTGAGGAAACTTTTAAAGCCCTAATGCCTGAGAATATCGAACTGCAGATCAAGTTTGTGAAGCCTTTTGCTCACATTGGACTCCTTGCTGCACCTGGACAGGTAGTCTGCCACAATAATACAGGAATGTTCTCATTCTTCAGTTGGCTCAGAAAGTGAGTCCTGAACTGAGGACCTAGATCTGGTAATCCTATGCTTTCATCTACCTTGGGTAGAATGAGACCATCACAGAACAGCTGCATTTGATACAACACACTGCAGGATGCATCAGAAGCAACATGAGAAAAACACATTTACTTAGCCCTGGCAAGCTGGGGGACAAATTTAAGCCCTATATGGGGAGGTGGGTAGGGAGACAGTGGGGGCATGGGAGTATGGATGGGAAGCAGCAGGGGTGATGGGATGGATGGGGGGCTGAGGCTGGCACCTGCTACCAAACAGCCAGGGCCCCACTGTTGGAGAAGGCAGCAAGGAGCCATGGGTGGGGGAGAGGGACGCCGATGACGAAGATTGAGCCTGGGATCGGCTCCTGAAGTCCCATGGCCGGAGCCCAAGCCTCACAACGAGTGTGCCACCCCAAGGCTGAAGCCCAAACCCCACCAGCCCCGGGGACGGTGGGAAAACTTACACTGGCTGCCTGAATCTCCAGCATTTTTGGCTCCAGAGGAGGGCATGGCCCAACCGCTGTTGGCAGCCATGGGAGGAGGGGCTGCTGTTTTGCACCCCTCAATTACCCACAGGAGGTGGTGGCCTCAAGAAAAGCCCACAGTTGGCTGCATTTGAAAAATGCGGCGGGGAAGAGGAGTAGGTGTGCAACCCACAGATCTTAAGGGATAGTTGAAACAAACTGACATTCCCCTGAGTAACCTGTGTGCCTAGCAAGAAAGCTAATCTCTAGTTTTCTTAAACAGGCTCTTCTGGCTTTGAAGGAGATTCTAAGCAAAGCTATACTTTGCAGATCATTCATAGCTCTGTTTGTTTTATATTATGGGAGTGTGTTATGTCTGGACTTCTGTTTTAACTTGCAAGCCAAAACAGAAGCAATAAAGTTAACTTGCTGCATACTGGGCAACAAGCCCTCTCCCAAGTGCTCAATTTGTTAGTTAAAAATTTTTTCTCCTCCAGCCCACTTTGACTGTTCCTTGATACCTCTAGTAAAATTTGTGAGTTGGAGATTCTGTTCTGCTATATTTAGAACGCCAGCTGCTTTAGATAAATCTGAGCTCTGCTATCAGTTACACAGAGATCTGTTTCAGTCAGGTACATCCCTTTACGAAGGGACTTGCATTACTTACCACAGTAGTGTAGACATAGCCTGAGTCAACCTACTCTACGCAACTCCAGCTACATAAATAATGTAGCTGAAGTCAACATACGTTAGGCTGAATTATCGCGGGGTGGGGTGGGGGTGGGGTCGACGGGAGAACCCGTTGACTTACCTTACTCTTCTTGTCGGGGATAGAGTACAGGGGTTGACGGGAGAGCAATCCACTGTCAATTTGGTGAGTCTTATCATAGAATATCGTAGAATCATAGAATATCAGGGTTGGAAGGGACCTCAGGAGGTCATCTAGTCCAACCCCCTGCTCAAAGCAGGACCAATCCCCAACAAAATCATCCCAGCCAGGGCTTTGTCAAGCCTGACCTTAAAAACCTCTAAGGAACGAGATTTCACCACCTCCCTAGGGTAACCCATTCCAGTGCTTCACCACCCTCCTAGTGAAAAAACTTTTCCTAATATCCAACCTAAACCTCCCCAACTGCAACTTGAGACCATTACTCCTTGTTCTGTCATCTGGTATCACTGAGAACAGTCTAGATCCATCCTCTTTGGAACCCCCTTTCAGGTAGTTGAAAGCAGCTATCAAATCCCCCCCTCATTCTTCTCTTCTGCAGACTAAACAATCCCAGTTCCCTCAGCCTCTCCTCAGGAGTCATGCACTCCAGCTCCCTAATCATTTTTGTTGCCCTCCACTGGACTCTTTCCAATTTTTCCACATCCTCCTTATAGTGTGGGGCCCAAAACTGAACACAGTACTCCAGAAGAGGCCTCACCAATGTCGAGTAGAAGGGAATGATCATGTCCCTCAACCTGCTGGCAATGCCCTTACTTATACAGCCCAAAATGCCATTAGCCTTCTTGGCAACGAGGACACACAGTTGACTCATATCCAGCTTCTTATCCACTGTAACCCCTAGGTCCTTTTCTGCAGAACTGCTTCCTAGCCATTCTGTCCCTAGTCTGTAGCAGTGCATGGGATTCTTCTGTCCTAAGTGCAGGACTCTGCACTTGTCCTTGTTGAACCTCATCAGATTTCTTTTTGCCCAATCCTCTAATTTGTCTTGGTCCCTCTGTAGCCTATCTTCACTAGACCCCATTAAATAGACCACCGGGGGATTGATCTCGGAGCGTCAATCCCGGCTGTAGTGTAGACATAGCCTTATGGTTGAATGGGGCTGAGATTCTTGTAACATTAAGAAACTTGGAATTTCCCATTCCCTTCTTCATATTGGGTTCTAACTGGTTTTCAGAACTCTGAATATTGACTCACTGAAATTTCTCATCATGATTCATGTTTCTGGGAAATGATTTGAATTCCTTTTGAACTGTAAACTGGTATAGCATTGCTTCCTTTGAATACACTATCAAGAGGACACATTCAGCCTTGGTGTAAGCTGCTGCCAGTGAAGTGAGTGGGACTTGTCAGTTCCACCAGGGCCAAATCAGTTATTTACCTACCAACTTCAAATCTCTGGTTTGCACAGTAACACTAACTCTGCGCTCCCCTATGTATTGTTTTCAGCCCATACCACAATGAGTTGTAATTAGATCTCAAGGGAAAGCAGGCTTCTGTTTGGCAAGCACTTGAAAGAATATAGGGAGTGATCCTGAGAGTGGAAGTGTTAATGCCAGTGTTCTGGGCAGGCTTCCAGTTTCAGTAACTATATAGCACCTCACTAAATTCCCACTTCCATTTCAATTTGATCTAGAATCCTTCTTTGCTTCCTTTCTTAAATGTGTGTAGTGTTTCTGCACATTGTCAGCAGCTGCATTAGACCCCAGAAATGGTGGCTGCCCTTCAATAGTGAAGTGATTCCTTTACATTATGTTTGTGGGATGAAAAGTGCCATAGTACGGAAAGATCAAAGTTTCTCTGGAGTTCAGCTTGCTGCTAGACTTCTAATCATAAGGCCAGGTTTCTCAGACATCCTTGTAACTTAACTCTGGAAGTTGAGCTTGACTTTTTGAAAACACGAAATAGACTTTTTTGGACATTAAATTAAACAAACACTTTTTCAGTTTGAGTTTTTTTTTAAAAAAAATCACAAGTGTCGATGAAGAAGAATGGTGTCATATTTTTGTCCAATGGACCCACACTCCACCAGACTTGAAGTTGCATGTACTTTGTGACACACTTGCCCTAAACTCTATAGTGAGGCCCCTTGAATTTCATCACATTGTGACACTACACACTGGAAATTCTTTGTCAGCTTAATTTAGGTGGTCAGTGGAGAGTCTATCTAATTTAGTAAGAAACAGTACAGTCCTGACCCTTTGCTTTAATTTGGTATTAAATTCTATTTTATGTTGACAAGTTTAATGGGCTGCAGAATTTTGTATTAAAAACACCAACTGTGAGGTAGCAATTTGGGAGTGGCGTCTCAGAGCAAGACATTATGGCATCTGGATAGGGGACAAATGGGACTCCTGACATCTGTATAGGTGATAAAGTAGTTTGAGGTTATGGGATGAGGACGTTACATGGATGCTTCTGCTAAAATTATTAGTGAAATGTAGGTTTCGGTGTTAACACTCCATTAAGATAGGGACATTTCATCTTGTTGGTTGTTTCAGGCTGTCTGAAGCCTCTAGTATATATGACTGCATCTGTTACCCTAGAGCAGTGGTCTCCAGCCTTTATATACACAAGATCACTTTTTGAATTTAAGTGCAACCCAGGATCTTCCGAGCCCCTGCCCTGCTCACTCCATCCCCCCCCCCCATTGCTTACTCTCCCCCACCCTCACTCACTTTCATGGGGTGGGGGCTGGGGCCAAGGGGTTCAGAGTGTGAGAGAGGGCTCTGGGTTGAGCCTGTGGCAGGAGGTGGGATGCAGGAGTGGCCTGTGTTGTCACTGATGCAAATTAAGAGACAAGCATGGCCAAATAATATTTCTGTTGTCACAGATGCTTTGTCGGAGATCTGTTTAGTCTAGGGCAACTTTACAAGTCCTTAGATTTGAAGACAGAAAACTTTCTGTGCAGACTGACTTTTGCAGATGGTGAACTTCAGCATGTATGTGCTGAACAGTCTCTGTTCTCCACGCACTCATGCTGTCCTATCTCTCCCTAGACAAAATGAATCTCTTTTTCTTTGTCCGCTATTCTTCGCAGCTAATGCAGTATATGTGATTTTCAGATCTTTAAGGCCTGTTATGGAAGGTGTATATTGTCCACGCAGGTGCTCTGAAGAGCAGTGTTGGGCCAGGTTGAGCTTTGAAGTCCTGTGCAAACTGGAGGGGCGTTTGGAGAGGGAGGCCTGTGTGATGAGAAATGGAAGGCCAAGCTCTCCTGCAGTTCATGAAGGTTTTTGGGGTGTAATTTATGTGATGACTTAATCATGTAGTGAGATACACTGAAAATATGCTTTCAACAAAAGATTGCTCTGTGGCATTGTACCTGGTCCTCTCTGTTCTTGCTGGCGCTGACTTTCTAGATGAAATCCAGTTACAACTGCTATCAAAAACTGGGTTTGATGGATTTTAAAGGACTATTTGCAAGCTTATGGATTTTAGAAGAACCATGTCTAGAGCACTGAGTGAATGTTTAGATGAGACCCTGCACTAATGGCATGTTAGGTGTTCTTGCAGCAGTGAAAAGAGGGGCTTGCAACATCACCGCTTGCTCCAGAGTAAGTCACTTTGGTTCAAGCCTTCCTTTACACTGGTGCAGTGCAATGACGCTGAGGAAAAGGGGAGAGGTTGCACTGATGCTGATGCACTAGTGCCAAAATCCTTAATGTAGACCTGCCAGAGTAGCCTAAGGCAAAAGAGAGAGCAGTGACACAGAGGGAATGGCAACAATTGCGAGGGAGGCAGGAAAAATGGGTACTTTGTGGAGTAGCTCAACAGGGCCACTTGGTTCCCAGCCATTCCTGCGTTTAATACGCTCAGATGTTTTAAAATAAGCTATAAAGTAGAAGTAGGGTGATATTAGCTGTGTACATGGCATTGGTGATGTCATGACTGGAATATTGCGTGCAGTGTTGGTGTCATACTCTAAAAGGGAAATTGAAAAACTGGAGAGGGTTCAGAAACAAGCTACAAGAATGATTAATGGTCTGGAAAACACACCTTACAATGAGACTAACCAAGGTTAATTTATTTAGTTTAGCAAAGGAAAGGTTAAGAAGGGGCTGGATCAGTCTATAATTATCTACAGAGGGAGAAGATACCTGATACTTGAGAGCTCTTTAATCTAGCAGGCAAATATATGACAAGATCTAGTGGCTGAAAGTTGAAGTCAGCAAAGTTCAAATTGGAAATAAGATGCAGTGTTTTTTTTTAACAGTGAGAGTACCGTAATTAACCATTGGAACATATTGCCAAGGGATGCAGTAAATTCTCTATCACTTGAGTCTTAAAAAGCCATGCAGTCTTGATTTAAAAAGATAAGATGTGCTCTAGTAGCTTAGCCACATGTTTTTGGGCTCAATGCAGGAATCACTAGGAGAAAACTGTGGCTTTTGTTATGCAGGAGATCAGACTCAGAAGGATCATTGTTATCCTCTAAGTCTTAGAATCTATGAATGAAAAGCAGCCTTGCAGACCTTGTGAATGCTACAGTAGCTGTACAGAAATAATGCACACTTTATAAAGTGTGTTTGGGCTGCGTACACTGTTTAAAGTATATATTGGGGGTTCTATTCCTGTGTCCCTTAGATCTGTAGTAGCTCTTGCAGACTATAACACTATGCTTAAAAAAACAAAAACCTAAATTCCTTCATTGCTGGTGGTGGTTGACTTGATAGTTAATTAAGATGGATATTGTACCTAAAGTGTTTTAATACAGTTGAACTTGTCAGTAGCTAATCAAGAGACTAAAAAATTGTTTGCTTAAAGAAGTTGATCTCTTAATAAAACATGTATCGCACATGTTTGGGCAGGGTACTTGAAGACAGGAGGGTGCCTAGTTCAGCAGAGGTCGTACTGGTTTTACTCTATTCTGCATATGTCACCTATACTTTTTTTCTTTCTTCCAAAGACACTAACCCATGTGAACAGCTGTAGCTGTTTGAAAAGAAAAACCGCAGGAAATCAAAATTCTAGAGACGTGTACTTATCTCGAACCTTGCCAGCCTTTGTAAAATGGTCTTCCTGAAAACAGAATTGTTAGAGTTTAAAAAAAAAAAGAAAAAGCTAATGGTGTGACTTGGGCAGAAGAAAATTCTAGTTGTCTATACATTAGTCAATAAAATTGAGGCTGTAGACTACTTTGGAATCATCCATGCTTGCTCCTCAGTCATTACAATGGGCTGGCAGCTCCCTATGTATAGTGATGTCCACTTGGAACAGGGGTTTTTTTCCATTATGCTAGTCCTTGCTAAAGCTGTGAAAGCATTCTTTTACGTCCCCCTCCATAGCTTGGGGAGAAATTAGCAAGGATGGTGGGTACAGTTGATATCCCCACTCATTGCTGTCCTGGATGCATCATGTTCCTACCAGGAGTCTGTATTCTGGGTTTATGAAAGGGCATGTTATTTCTCCTCAGTATTGTTCATCATAATGGTATTTCAAGAGTTGTAGATTAGTCACAGTTCTGTTCCTGTCATATTTAACAGCAACAGTGACTTTGATGACTGTAATCTGTGACCTTCCCCCCAAGTAGTAGTTCACCACCATATTAAAACAGATCTAGCTAAGTGCTAGTGGCAATATTTTGTGCAGTCTCCAGGACTCTCTGGGAAGGAGGTTTAGGGAGGATCTGCCTTTCGTATGTTAATTTGACTTCTCTTAGGTTTATCCACTAAGGACTTTTGTTGAAAATAAGCACAAATTCAGGACTATCTTGTTAATAGTTGGACTTGGCTAAGGAGCTTATTCTGTACATTGAACAGATGGAGAGAGGCAAGCATGAGGCTGGCACAGAGACAATCTTAGTGAATCTGTGGTAAAAATTTAAGGGGAAGGTTTGAAAACTAGTGCCACTTGGCTCACAGGGAGATTCTGACATTCTCTTGTCATGTTCTCCTTTTGCTCTCTTTCTCCAAAGCTGCCACAACCCCCACCCCACACACAATATTTTGTGGAGTGCCAGCCTTGTGTAACCATTTCAAGACCTTTAGCATCTTCTGAATTTATGGTACTGATTGGGACTTTTTCTTGGTATTAAAGCAGCTGTCCGCAAAAGAGGGAGTAGGAGCTGTGTGTGCGTGTTGACCCCACACCAATGATTCAGGTAGCTATTCAATTGGTTGTTCAGCTAACTAGCCCTCTATGTATAAATAAAATGCCTGGTTTTTAAATATTTGATATACTTATAAATTGTGGGTTTGTAGAGGTGTTAAGCATGTTTTGATTTGTTCCAGTAGCCGGATCGAGCTGGGAGATGTGACGCCACACAACATTAAGCAGCTGAAGAGGTTAAATCAGGTCATTTTTCCTGTCAGCTACAATGACAAGTTCTACAAGGACGTGCTGGAGGTTGGCGAACTAGCCAAATTAGGTACAGTTATTGTCAGTAGTTTGGGGGTGGGTGGAAGTATTACCCTCCTCTGTTCTTGGTATTTGTGACACTAGCTCCTCCTGTTCCCGTAAACAGTGAAAATATGCTTAGCTCTGTATGAGAGACAGAAGAAGCCACAGTCCTTACGCTAAAGAACTTGCAGTCTAAATAGGGTCTCTCTTTATTGGGAGTAGGTGTTCTGTCCATTACCAGGGGAAGCACAGGAAGATGTGCATGGAATCTCACCCCTTCTCCCCAAGTGGTTCGTTGGCTGGACTTCTGATTACTCAAATCCTTTGACATGAGCACCACAGTGCAAACATCGCCCAGAAAATGTTAGCCAAGATTTAACATTTACCTGAATGCGTCTTGGAGCAATGTGGAAGGAGTTAATTGGACATATCTCCATATGACTCATCTGACTAAAAGTTTTATGTATTTTAGGGAGGAATATAATTATCCATGTTCCCCGGGAAAAGTGGTTGTGGGGAAAGAAGTGAAGGAAGACAAATGAAGGATAGGATATTTATAAGACTTGAGATTTCTAAATGACCAAAACTTGACTGTTTCCCTCCCTGGCAGCATATTTCAATGATATTGCAGTGGGTGCGGTGTGCTGCAGAGTGGATCACTCTCAGAACCAGAAGAGACTTTACATCATGACACTTGGATGCCTGGCACCCTACCGAAGGCTAGGAATAGGTAAGGCTATCTACATTTTGATCTGTCTCTTCAAAGAAACATGAGTTCTGGGCCAGCCTTCTGAATGCTTTTCCAAAGTTTTCAGTTCCTTTGATACAGCAGAACTTAATGCTTTATTAGAGGATGATTCCTGTCTTAGGAAGGGAACTGTGGGAAAGAAGAACTTGGTTTATGGTGAACTCTGCTTTCCCTGTCCTGTGGAAGTGAGACTGCACTTCTATAGTGCTTTCTAACTCAAGATTTCAAAGGGCTCTTTTATAGCAAGCCTAAGTCCCTCCCTGTGATGTAGGTATTCTATTTTACAGATAAAAAATACTGAAGCAAAGTGAGGTGAAATGACATGCCTTAGGGTCTCACAGCCAGTTAGTGGCACACGTAGAAATATAACCTGCTCTTCCTAGTGGATAGTGCTCCTTCCGTTCACCATGTATGTTAGTTTTCCATCACAATAAGTTAACTCTCCTCGTTTGAGGGGAGCTGCTATTTTCTCGCTACATCACGGTGTATAGCTTAGGGGGGGGGGGGTTCAGCTGTTTCTCCCAGATATATGGGCGTCTCACATTAATCCAAGCCTTTTATTTCATTAAAATGGTTCATTGGGACAAACTGAAGCCAAAAACGACGTTTTATTCATTTAAATTATTTGTTACCTGCTTGTCAGGTAATGTTGTTAATACTACCACTGCTATTACTTAAATTTAATTGCATTCTTTGCTCACTTTAAGGCCTTGGAAGCTTGCTTTTGAAGAAGGTTCTCTAATCAAATCATTGGTACCACATAGAGTTGCTTATGAGCATTGCTAGGCTTTAAGCTTTTTCTGTTAGCTTGAAAAGCATTAAGGCATTTTCTTAAAAGAAATGATAAAGAATCAGACTTTGCGAACAGTCAAAGGAGGGAAGATAGGCCTATTAACCTTAATTTAATTTGCTTAAACTCTCTGCATCTGTTCACCTATGGGGAAAATACATAACACGGTGTTGGGAGGCTTTAATTCATAAATCTGTAAGGTGATTTTAAATCTTTCATGAAAGGTGTTACAGAAGAGCAAACTATTCTGTTCAGTAATCTTTTTTGTTTGAAGTAGGTTTCCTGGTCTTCTGACGTAAGGTTTCTCTTCTTGTTAATGTCTTCTTTCACAGGGAGTCCTCCTTGTGATTGATATTTTTAAGCCTCCCTGAGGCCTTTGGTTTTGGGCAACTTAATTTTAAGTTACTGTTTAAAATACCCAGTGTATACATTTTAATGTTCATAACAGCCTCAAATAACACTTAAAATATGAACTGCAGTATAGTATGCTAATTTCAGAGTATCATAACAATGCTCTCAGCACTTGCTCTAGGGCTTTGGCTACACTTACACTTCAAAGCGCTGCCGCGGCAGCGCTTTGAAGCGCTAAGTGTAGTCAAAGCACCAGCGCTGGGAGAAAGCTCTCCCAGCGCTGTCCGTACTCCACCTCCCTGTGGGGAATAACGGACAGCGCTGGGAGCCGCGCTCCCAGCGCTGGGGCTTTGACTACACTGACGCTTTGCAGCGCCGCAATTTGCAGCGCTGGAGAGGGTGTGTTTTCACACCCTGCTGCAGCGCTGCAAATTTGTAAGTGTAGCCAAGCCCTAGGAGTATGTAATATGAACTCACTAAGAGCAGTACGTCCCTGCTTAGGGAATTAAACAGTTACAGAGCTGACTGCAAACATTAAACTGATTTGGTTGCACATTTGTGGGGTGATTAAGTCTGTCTTTATTCCTTGGCAGGAACTAAAATGTTGAATCACGTCTTAAACATCTGTGAGAAAGATGGCACTTTTGACAACATCTATCTGTAAGTAAATGACACTCTTATTCTCCTGGGCTTGGGAGAGGCTCCATAGGAGAGTGAGGAGGGTGCAATATCATTTCAGTTTCAATTGCTGTGGAATGATGGGTCAAACGTGGTCCCATCTTACAAGTACTGCCCAGCCAGTCAGCGTTTAAGTTCTGGGTTTGTTCCAGGCACTGCCTAGTAGCAGAAGCTTCCCTAGTTTTGGAAGGTTTCCTTTAAAAGTGGTGCTGAATTTTAAAGTAGGGCTGTTGATCACAGTTTAATTTTTTTGAGTTAATTGCGTGAGTTAATCATAGTTAAAATTCATCATGATTAATCGCAGTGTTAAACAATAGAATACCAATTGAAATTTATTAAATATTTTTGGATATTTTTCTACATTTTCAAATATATCGATTTCAATTACAACACAATACAAAGAGTACACTGCTCCCTTTATATTATTTTTTATTACAAATATTTGCATTGTAAAAATGATTAAACAAAAGAAACAGTATTTTTCAATTCACCTCATACAAGTTCTGTAGTACAATCTCTATCATGAAAGTGCAACTTAAAATGTAGGTTTTTTTTGTTATACAACTGCACTCAAAAACAAAATAACGTAAAACTTTAGCGTCTACAAGTCCACTCAGTCCTACTTCTTGTTCAGCCAATCGCTCAGACGAACAAGTTTGTTTACATTTATGGGAGATATTGCTGCCCACTTCTTAATTACAATGTCACCTGAAACTGAGAACAGGCTTTTGCATGGCACTATAGTAGCTGGCGTCACAAGATATTTACATGCCAGATGTGCTAAAGATTCATATGTCCCTTGATACTTCAACCGCCATTCCAGAGGACATGCTTCCATGCTGATGACGCTTGTTTAAAAAAAAAAATGCATTAATTAAATTTGTGACTGAACTCCTTGGGGGAGAACATATGTCTCCTCATCTGTTTTACCCACATTCTGCCATATATTTTGTTATAGCAGTCTCTGATGATGACCCAGCACATATTCGTTTTAATAACACTTTCACTGCAAATTTGACAAAATGCAAAGAAAATACTAATGTGAAACAGATCTTTTTTTATAAGACCCATGACAGAAATTAAATCTCCTAACAGTTTAGCATAGAAAACTAAAGGCTGTTTAGGGCAGGGGTTCTCAAACTGGGGGTCGGGACCCCTCAGGGGGTCATGAGATTATTACATGGGGGGTCGCGAGCTGTCAGCCTCCACCCTAAACCCCGCTTTGCATCCAGCATTTATAATAAATATATTAAAAAGTGTTTTTTTAATTTATAAGGAGGGGTCGCACTCAGAGGCTTGCTATTTGAAAGGAGTCACCAGTACAAAAGTTTGAGAACCACTGGTTTAGGGGGATTATCCGCCACCTCCCCAAGAGTTTCTGTTCTCCCAAGCTTTGTAAAACTCTAAAGAAGAGGGAGAAATGTTTCCCAAACCTCATAGAATCTGTCTATGCTACAAAAACTGTTGTATCTGTAACGCAAAGCCCCAACCACATCTGAACAGTCTGGTCTTGCCTGTGTGTATTGGGCCAAGGCTTGTGTTAATACCATAGGAGTACTCTTATATTGTGGTAGACTCCATGACATGATTGTCATTGATGAGCCTTATTTTACTGTAGTGTTTAGAGTGTGTTACTGAAGGAAGTTACACAATCAAACTGCAGTAGTATCTCCAGTGAAACTAGGTTGTATTGTTATATTTCACAAAATATCTGCCACTAGGGTGACCAGATGTCCTGATTTTGGGGTCTTTTTCTTATATAGGCTCCTATTATCCCCCCATCCTGATTTTTCGCACTTGCTGTCTGGTCACCCTATCTGCCACTTCCATTTCAAGACAGGTTAAAGCTACTGAGCTGATACTGTTAATACTTAACACTTCATATTATCAAAGCACTTTATATGCTATCTAGTTGGTCCCCACAACAGTTCTCTCGAGAGGCATTAAATTTATTTTACAGATGGAGAAATAGAGGCAGAGAAGTGAGGTGATTAGCTAAAGGTCACAAAGGAAATCTCTGTTAGCACAGGATTAGATGTCACAAGTTCCTAATTCTCAATTCTGTGCTCTAACTATTAGACCACAGCATCTAACTCTAGAGCATCACCCTCTCACTTCAATCATAGGGCTAGTCTACACTGGCAATGCTTTTAAGGTGCCTTGTGTGGTCGCGGCACAGCACTGGGAGAGAGCTCTCCTAGCACTCTAAAAAAAACCCACCTCCACAAGAGGCGTAGCTGCCAGCGCCTGAAACTTGCTGCGCTCAGGAGGTGTTTTTTCACATCCCTGAGCGAGAAAGTTGCAGCGCTGTAAATTGCCAGTGTAGACAAGCCCTTACTCTCTATCCCTGGATATACAATTCCTGAGTGTGTAGGCTACGTTTTATACTACAGAAAATGCTGATGTCTTTTTCTCTATCTTCCTATGTGCCCTAGGCATGTCCAGATCAGCAACGAGTCAGCAATCGACTTCTACAGAAAGTTTGGCTTTGAGATCATTGAGACGAAGAAAAACTATTACAAGAGGATAGAGCCAGCAGATGCTCATGTCCTGCAGAAAAACCTCAAAACCCCTTGTCTTGGCCAGAACGCAGATGTGCAAAAGACCGACAACTGAACAAAACCCCAATGAACACTTTCTTGCACTTGCTTGTCGCCAAATAAGGAAAGAGAGGCCTGTTGATTTTTTTTTCTCCCCTTCCCTTCATCTTATTTTTTTTTCTTGCCCGCTCTCCAGCAAAATGTAATGCTTTTCCCAAGGATTGTCCAATCATGTTTGGGTTTTTTAGCTCTCCTTTCTGTTCGACAGGATGGGAAGAGGTGTACAGATCTCTTTAAGTTTGAGGTGTGGAGGGCTTGGGTAGGCTTTCCTGAAGTCAGTTTCCTTCAGAGAGTGATTTATCTCGTGCTCTCACACCGAAAAGTAGGGCCTAAAAAAATCTCTGTACTGAAAGAAAAAGCAATATCTTGTCCTTTTGAGTTCTATAATACCAGTTTGGTTTTTTCAGCCCCTGAAATGTGTGGACTTTGTTTTAGCAATTCTCTTGTCCCTCTTCTGTCTTCTTCCCCAGGCCCCCCAAAATGTTTAATCTTTCCAAATATTTTTGTTTGACTTTTTCTCCATCTCTTGCTGAGAAGAGCAGGCTGGTTTACTAGCACATTTATTGTGCCTGGGCTGAAAGTTATCACCCCAGCTGGTGCTACATTCCTTGATTGACCCAAAAAAGGATTCAGAGTGAGTTTTAGTTTCTTCCTTTTCAGCTACCATCACCATTCATCCTACCCCATTCCCACCAGACTCTTGCCAGGGTAAGAGCTGAATCTAATGTCAGCAAGAAGAGCTTTGCAAAAACATGTATCCTGAGGTGAGGTGCTTGTTTCAAGAGCAAGTGAAATTCTCCAGGACTCAGCTGTCCATAAAGGGCAGCTCTTTTTATCCAGACTACTGGAATGGGAGAAGGGACTGTAAGCATCACATCCACTTCAGTTCTAAGGCAAGTGCCTGTGTCCAAGTGTTAGTTTGGTGCTAGGGATGTCAAACCTGTGGTAACAAAGAAACCTGAGATAGGAGCAAGGGTGGAGGAACCAGGCAGTGAGACTGAGAAGGGAAACCAGAGTCCTGACCCTAATCAAATAGCTTTGCAGGGGATCTCAGAAATGGCCTGGGCTCTGCCAAGTTTATATGCTCTGTGGGTATGAAGGGAGTAAGAACTGCTCTTTGAACTCCTCTGAAGATTTTTCTCCCATCTGCCAGTGATGCAGTTCTCCTCTTGGAAAGGGTGTTTCATGGAGCACCAGAGAAGGGGGCTCAGACTGGCACATCTTATGGGATTTGGAAAATAGGCTGGCTGACTGGCTTCTTCCTAATACTGTAACATAAAAACTATAGTAAACTTTTTACTGAGCTCTGCTTTGCATCCTTTCATGCTTCATTTGTGTGAATTTCAGTGCTACCTTGTACACGCTGTTGCCAGCAGTTACATACCAACTTGACCTAAGACTCTTCCAAGCATCTGGGAAATGCACTGAATTGAAACTGACCCTCCTGCCCCATCACTTAGATTGAGATTAAACTGCATTCCTTTGCCATTAGTGGGTTTGGGTTTTTTTTTAAATTCAGCTGCCTGTTGAGCCCATCTGCTTCAAAAGCCTCCAACCCATGGTGCACATAGCAGTATACATCTTGTGAGCAGGTGCTGTTGCTCTGAGGCTGACTTGGGAACCAAGGATTTTGACGTTGGGTATGAGAATAAGGCAGGAAAAAAAATCTCACACCTCATATTATGCAGTCTACTTCCCTGGTATCAAAAAGAGGCAACCCCAAAACTATCGCTACTCATGAGGTGCATGGAGGTTACTGAAGTGTAGCTTTTTGACTGCATTGATGAGCCTGAACTGGATAACTGCTCATTGACTTCAGTTTCTGGGTTTATGTAAGGCTTGGTGGTAGAACTCCCCGTTGGCTTTGTAAAAGCCCAGCTATAGTGGCCAGGGGAACTGTGTTCATATCACCCTTTGGTGACTCTACCTAGAAAAGTGCTGACAGTGTTTCCTTGGCCACAGATTACCTAGTTTTTTAAAAGTTTTATAACATAGTTAGACCCTACCTACACTGATTATGGAGGCAGTTCCAGCACCTTTCTAGCAAGAATAGTGTTGAAGCACAATTAGTTCCTCAGATGCCAATGTGGTTTTCTTGACTAGTTGTAGACAGGTCTAAAAGGTGTTAATGGAGGGGAGAGAATATGCATTGGAGGATGTTCATGCAGCACAGCTATAGTTCAGACCATAGCTGGTTTTTGTGCCAAGCAATCTTGATTCTTCTAGAATTAAGTGGTAAGTGTTTGGGTTGGGGAGGGGAGTATAGGGGTGAGCTCTTTAGGTCTTGCTGCTGTTGTAAGCTTCCATAAATCAGTGGTTTGCAGGCAGTTTTCCTGCAGGTTTCAAAAGCATAAACGAGTCTGGTGTCTGGACTAGCTTGGTTTGTCTCTGTCCCTTTTTGCTTTGGGCTGCCATCATTCTATGAATGTATCCCTCAAAAAATTTCTTAGAACTCCCATTCCACAGCAAACCAGTCTCACTTAACTTCTAACTAAATATTTTATAGGAAGTGGAAGGGAGAGAAACCAGAAATCAAGGCTCCTTTTCTCAGTCTTGGAAAACGGTTTTTTGTACGCTTAAGCACACACATAATAGGTTTAATCTAAAACCTCTTCAAAAGCTGCACCCCATACCTGGGAAGAAGAGCAATGGTTCTGGCTACCAAATGGTTGTGTTAATATTAGTGTACCCAGACTGTTGGGTATGGGAGGAGAACTTACCTCGGTGCTGTCAGTAGGAGACACTGGAACAGCGTTGAGTATGAGTTTGTCTGCAGTAAATTTCTATTACTTCAAATGTTACTGCAGCAGGACCTCCCATTAGCTTGAAAATAACAGCATATGCACAACAATTTAAAAAGTTAGGAGTGTCTATGAAATAATCACCAGCACTTCTGTTCTGGATTAAGAGCTTGCATGCAAAATTTAGGCTGTGTACATGCAAGTTGCTTTGAAACCTCTCTACAATAGTTTACGTCATCCATCAGTTGAACCATGAAGATAATGTCCTCCATAAAGAAACATTCACTACGAGGAAACCATAATATAGGGGCAAGGGAAAAGAAGCACCCAGAACTATATCCCTCATTTGGGGGGATGGAGTGTTTTGGGTTTTTTGTATACACAAGTGGGCTGGGTTTATATGGTGCAGTTAATAGTTAAGCCTGCCAATTGAACATGACATGCTGTTACAGCTAAAAGAAATAAGTGATATTGTGTTAATTCTTGATGGTGCCCTGTGATGTCTAGTAAATTTGAACCAAACCCCCCCCCCCACTGTTACATTCTCCTCCCCTGTGCTGTGATCCAGGGTCAGCAGCTATGCACAGAGTCTGTTTTGTAATGTGTGTGCTGACTTGGATGTTTTTTTGAAATCTGCAACTGCCTCGTACTGAATATGGCTAAGATTGCCCCTGTCTTTTGATTAGGACTTGTCTGAATGTGCCAGTGCACTATGCAGCTTACAGATGCATCCTCAATGTTATGACTTTTAAATTGCAGGGGTAATCAAATTCTTTACAAATATGGTCCATTTTTAATCTAGATCATTGCCCTTGTACATGAGGAGCATGTTTTGTTTTTCTCAAACTCTTGAAAGTAAAACTTTTAAAAATACTGTTCAGAATAAACGTGCACTATTGGAGTTATGTCATCCATGTTTTGTCTTGTGCATTTCTTGCAATTTACCTTTCTTTTCCATCAATCCTTGGTCTGTCTGAAATCAGGGGTGGGGTTTTACTCGGGTTCTTCACAGGCCATGCAGCTTTCCTGTCCTGATGATCTTCAACAAGTTGAGCAGCATGAACTGTGGTATGGATCTGGCAGTGTGGTGATTGCTGTGTATAACTGACTATCGGGGAAGTGACTTTTCCAAAATCAAGGGCCACTCACTGAATTCCCCTGCCTTATGCGGGACCAGAGTGATTGTGGACACTTAGCTGATCTACTTCTGTGGTATTGCACAAGGAGAGGGGCATCAACACAAAACATGTTAGGCTTTGTAGGTTAAAAAACACTAAACTGTCTCTGGCAAATAATTGACAGCCATTGCAGATCATGAAGAACAAATAGTATGTTTCCTGTGAGAAATACTATAAAAGCAAGCAGCTGTAGTGTGTGCCTGTAGAAGTAAGTGGTCTTAAGGTGCAGAGAGCACTATGAATCTCTTTTGGATCAAAGAAAAGGTCACTATTCATCCTGTTCCCGTTGCTGCAACTGCTGCCCAGCTTCATCTCGTTCACAGCATTACTTGCTAGAGTTGGTCACAAAGGTTTTGATAAACCACTTTTTGCTGAAAAATGCCAATTCAACAAAACCAAAACAGTTAATACAAAACTAATTTCCAAACTTGAAAAATGTTGAAAAGGTTTTGATATCAAAAGATCTTGTTTCAAGATTTTCTAAATGAAAAATTTCAAGTTTTGATTTGAAACTACTTGTTTAGAAATTTATAAAAAAAATTATTAAAAAAAGCTAAAGACAAAAGTGAAAAAATTGAAACAAAGCTTTGAAATTATCAAAATGAAATGTTCTGATTGACCTGAACCAACTTTTTCCATTTATTCGTTTGTAAAAACTTTTAAGTTGACTTTTTTTCATCCTGATGTGGGATGGGAACTTCTTTGAGATTTAAAAAAAAAAAAAATCTTGCAGGATGGGAAAAATGTTTCCTTCTCAGACCTACTTCTTGCCCTTTTTCACTTGCAATTTCCATTCCCACAGTTCTTTCCCACTATTGCTCTCCTTTGCTTCAACCCCCACAGCTACCCCCAAAAGCATATTTTTATATTATAAATATATAACCCTGCATGCAAATTGCCATGTGCAATATCAGTTATAACCTGGAGGAGTGTATGACAAGGATTTTGGCTACACTTAGTTCCCTTGCCTCCCAAAAGCAGCTGGAAATGCCCCAAACTTTTCTTTTTTCAAGTTAGGCTATATTCTGATCTTAAACCACAGTGGAAGGGATAATCATCTAAGATGCTGCAGGAGGCAAACATGTTGCTGCACTTGGTCCATCACTGTAACCTTACTCTGGGAAGTGAAATTTAGACAATGATTGAGTGAGATTTGGTAGTATTAAGAGGTTTCTTTAGGATTGTTGGTAGTGTCCTCTCTAAAAGAGGCATGGACAATCTGTCAGTAGTAGCTCCAGGCACTGCCTAGGAAGGGGCAAAACTTGCCTTTTTTTTTTCTTTTTAAAAAACTCCCATTAACTCAGAGAAGGCTTGAGAGACTCTAAGCACTGCAAACAAAAGAAATGACCAATTTTAAAGTACCATATATACTCATTCATTAGCCCGTTCGTTTATAAGCCGACCCCCCAAGATGGTTAGGTAAAAATAGCAAAAGCTATAGGACCCTTTCATAAGCCGACCCTATATTTCAGGGGTTGGCAAACTTTGGCTCCTGGCCCATTAGGGTAAGCCACTAGTGGGCCTGGACGTTTTGTTTACCTGGAGTGTTCACAGGCATGGAACCCCTCAGCACCCAGTGTCTGTGGTTTGCTGTTCCCTGCCAATGGGGGCTGCGAAAATTGGCACCACTTCCCACAGTTCCCATTGGCTGAGAATGGCAAACCGTGGACACTGGGAGCTGAGAGGCTCTGTGCTTGCAGATGCTCCAGGTAAACAAAATGACAATGTATTAGATATTCAATGATTCCATAGAGTTTAAAATCATCAAATTTTGGTGTAGACCTGTTTATAAGCTGACCCCCGCTCTTTGATGCATCACTTTTTTTACCACAAATATTTGGCTTATGAACAAGTCTATACAGTAATTGCAGCCCAGAAAATACATCCCAGAAAAAATTACTTTGTAGGTCAACTTTATCAAAAAATGCTAAATATGAGGCACCAGAAGCTGCTCCGGAGTTCTGTATAACAGTCATTTTTCATAGTGCTCTACAATGTATGTGTATAGTCAAACTGGCCTGAAAACTGCTGTGCAAGCAGATGTGATCACTCGATCAAGGGATTCCGACGATATAAACTCCCCCATTAAAATTACCTGATTTTAAAATTTCCAATTTAGCTTTTTGAGCAAAGCTGGACAATGGTATGGGTAGTACCCCATAACTTAGATCATGGGACTTGCCCTGCTCACAGCCATTGTCTTGTCACAAAAAAAACTGCTCCCAAAAGCAGTAGTTGAAGTTACTGGTTCTGCAGTGTGGTGTGCCCGGCTGCTGTGAGCTTGGATAGAATGCTGTAGCTGAGTTGCTAGCTGCACTCCTTCCAAAGCTGCAGATACCAGCTGTCACTTGACTTACTGGGGAACCTGAAGGGCACAGCTGGTGCTAAAGCTGTATCAGGAGTGGAACTTAGAGCTCTGGTCCCACCAGCAGCTGCAGAAGCTGGCAAATTGTGCTCCACAGTGCTGCAGCTGCCATCATCTCAAGCTCCTTAGCTGTGATATCCCAGGACCAGAAAGAGGACAGGGAGATGGGGGGTGGCAGCAGAGGCTGCTGTGGAGCATGTCTGCTTGCCCCTGGACTGCTCTCTTCACTTCTGCTGAGAGTCATCAGCTGAGGACTGCAATCTCTGTTCCTTGCAGTATTACAGCCTCCACTCCATTACCAAAGTCCATCTAGCACATCTCATCCAATTTGCCTTGTAGGTGTGTCTTTGCTGCTCACTGTCACCCAAAACAAAGCACAGTTGAGGGATATGTGTCTTGCTTAGACAGGCATCAATAATTTCCTAATAGAAATGGAGAGAAGGGAACAGGCATCTGAAGTCTACATGATTTTGCTGTAAATAACTCTTGAACTAGCCTGCAATCTATGAGATGGACATAACCATGGGAATTAGGAGAATGTGAATTATGGTCTTGTCTACTGATTACTGTTTATATAGCTGCACTTCATACCCCTTATTGCTGACCAGGTCCTTTTACCTAGAACCCTGTGTGGGTACAAAAATGTGGATCCACAAGAATCAACTTGTATCTGACCTGTGATCTGCACTCAGTTTTTTATCTACCTGCACTACACCCACAGTAGTGTGCTATCTCACAGTGCCTCTCAGGAGGAGTGGCTTGTGTGTGTGCATGTACTGCATGTAGCAGGGGTGGCCAAAGCGCAGCTCCTGAGCCACATGCAGCTCTTTTACAGTTGAAGTGCGCTCTCCCCCCATTCTCCACCTACCAGACTGGGAGGAGGTAGGTGGGGGAAAGCTCAGGCCTTCTGCCCTGCAGCAGGGTGCTGGGGCTTGGGATTTCAGCAGGAGTGGGGCTGAAGCCCAGAGATCCCCTTCCCTGCAGGTTTAAAGCCCCAAGCCCCCCACTACCTTGCCACAGGGCAGAAGTCCTGAGATCCAGGTGGTGCACCCAGCTCTTGAACTTCTGAAGATTATTGTACGCAGCTCAGAGGGTCAGTAAGTTTGACTATTCCTGGTATATAGGATCTCAAAGGCGGGGAAGCAGCTGGCTGCAGCTCATAGCCTATGAGGACCTGGATGGTGGTGGGAAAGCAGCCTCATGGGCTATGGGCTGAAGGCAACTGCTTCTTGATCCATCACTTTCCCCTTTCTGTGTATATGCGGGGAGAGGGAATATAGGATCTGGAAGGCAGGGAAGCAGCCTATATTCCCTCTCCCCTGCATACTGAGATAGGGGAGGTGATAGATCAGGGGTCGGCAACCTTTCAGAAGTGCTGTGCCGAGTCTTCATTTATTCACTCTAATTTAAGGTTTCGTGTGCCAGTAATATATTTTAATGTTTTAGAAGGTCTCTTTCTATAAGTTTATAATACATAACTAAACTATTGTTGTATGTAAAGTAAATAAGGTTTTTTAAAATGTTTAAGAAGCTTAATTTAAAATTAAACTAAAATGCAGAGCCCCCTGGACTGGTGGCCAGGACTTGGGCAGTGAGAGTGCCACTGAAAATTAGCTTGCGTGCTGCCTTCGGCACCTGTGCCATAGGTTGCCTACCCCTGTGATAGATCAAGACAGGCAGCAAAATCCCCTGTGGTCCTATCACAACAGTTTAAGTAGCCAAGCTATTTAGGAAACCTCTCCCAACTTCATTATTGTGGTATAAGGTCAGTTGGAGAGGGAGGCAGTTGCTTCTGCTAAGTATGTACGTACAGGAGCCATATGGGGAATATAGGATGTGGAAGGCGGGAAGCAGCCTCATAGGCTATGAGCTCCAGACAGCTGCTCCCCCACCTATGAGATCCTATGTTTACAGCCCTGTGCAGATAAAAAATTTGTATCTGCATGTGATCTGCAACAATGGTCCACAGATTTGCAGGGCTTTACTTATACTCCAGTCCTACAAGACACTTGAGTATTAACCCCCACCCCATTTTGCAAGTGTGAAGCTGCTCAACATCACTTCATGGAGACCTGACAATAGAAGCCAGGTCTTTCATATGGCAGATCCAAATCCACTCAACTACAGAGATTCTCAGAATAAGTGTGCAGCTGTGAGTGGTCTATAGTAATCAGACTGGACATACTGAGCTACCTCTCCTAACTGCAGTTAGAGAATTTGCTAAGATTGCCACATGGATATAGTCAAATTGCAAATAGAAGGGGAGGTAGTGTCAGGGATTCACAGGATCAGTGCTATGGCCCCAGCTTTGGAATGGTCTCTGAAGGAACTTCTACAGTGTGCCACACTCTCTAAGGGTCTCACTCTTCCTCCAGGATAAGCCATGTGACTTTACTGCTTCCTTTGGCCTGCAGCACATCTGTTTCACACTGTGAGCTCTGTTCAGTGAGTCTAGCTGAGACAGACCCCTGATGGAGATGTGTACACTTTTAGGGATCAGTGCATGACTCCAAGCATTTGCAGTGACACTCACACAGCATTGTCAGAACAGTAGGGTTTATTAGGCATCTGGAACACAATAGTCCCTAGGTCAACATAGAGGAATGAAGAATAAAGCATAGCCCATTCTGGTTAGATCAGAGCCTAGCCAAGCTGTGGTGAACCCTATTGTTCAAGCTCTGCTCTCCCTATCCGTCTAACCTCTGGCAGATTCCCAGGTGAGCCCTGAATGCTTCCTCCAGCCCACACTTAACCCTCCCCCCTTTTAGCCATACTTCAAAAACAGACTACAAAGAGAAATTGCAGAGTTACAATTCATTTGCAAACTTAACACCATCAATTTGGGCTTGAATAGGGACTGGGAGTGGCTGGCTCACTACAAAAGCAATTTTCTCTCTCTTAGTATTGACACCTCATCAATTTTTGGGGGTGGACCACATCCACCCTGACTGAATTGGCCTTCAACATTTGGTTCTCTACTTGTAACTCCCTTCTCTTCAAGTGCCAATATATATTTATGCTTGTATCTCTAATTTTCACTCCATGCATCTGAAGAAGTGGGGTTTTTACTCATGAAAGCTTATGCCCAAATAAATGTTAGGCTTTAAGATGCCACCGGGCTCCTTGTTGTTTTTGTGGATACAGACTAACACAGCTACCCCTCTGATACTTGACTGCAAGCTAGAAGCAGGGCACAGACCCCAGGTAGTGGTCTGCTAGGGATAGGCTGGTAGGGAAAACCCTAAACAAGCATTTCCCAAACTGTGGGACGTGACCCCCAAGGGGGCTGCAAAAGTGTACTGGACGGTTGTGAGGCATGGGAAAAAAAGAAAATGCAAGAAAGCATTTGTAAAGAAGAAAAAAAAATTAAAATAAAAAAAGGCACTGGCAACCATGCAGTTCCTATTGGCACGCAGTTCACGTGGGCCCTTGGAACGATGCTGGAATGGCATCCAGGTCCCACTCTGGTGGGCCGGGACCTCAATGTGCCAGCTGAGGATTCTGGTCCTCTGAGCACTGGTGACTGCTCACCAGCAGGGAGGGGTAAGGAGCAGGCATTGGGGAGGGGGATGCAGCTCAGCTCCCCTGTAGGCTGCAGCTCCTTGGGAAGGGGTGGATATAGTGGCCCATGGGCCGGGGGAGGGTCAGGCTGCTGATGAGGGGGGCACCTGAGAGGGGATGAGGAGAGTTAGGCTTGGGGTGGAGCACGGCCAGTGGCTGTTTTCTTCTGTGCCTCTGAGACGGTTAACCTATTTATAACTTTTAATATAAATTTAGGATCCTGCTATTGCCATGTTTGAAGTAATAAGGTGCTCTAAAAACAGTTTTTCACATTTTTAATTTTCAAACCCCACCACCACCTTTCAGACCCCATGGGGCCACATTAAGAGAGGTGAGCCCAAAGGGAGTGGTGGCATGAAAAAGTTTGGGAACCACTGTAGGTGTAAACAGAGTTAGAAACAGGTAGATGTAGGAAGTGGGGCAGATAGCTGCTTTATGACATAGGGCTGTAAGGCTCCTGGAGTAGAGGGATGGTCCAGGCTCCCCTATAGCACTACCTGGAGCAATGGTGGAAAAATCAAGCAGTGAAGGATTTTGGGAAATCTCCACAGCTAGTGGTAGAGTGACTGAAAATTTCTGTGACCGAAAGGGAAGGACTCTTGTTGTTTTGAACCTTTTGTATACCCTAGAAGAAGAGATGTGATTTGACTGGATGTCCAAGCCAGCCTAGCAACTTGCAGAAGGCAGACTTCCATGGGGAAATTGCAGCACAGCTGTGCACCTCATGAGGGACCACATATATTAGACCTCTGACAAGCCCCCTGAGAGTTGGGAATGGTGGTCCTAAGAGAGGTGAGTTTCCCTCCTGCAGATCTCAGAAGGCTGACAGGAAGGAAGGAATATAAGTCATTTCTTCTATCTTCCCCTCCCACTCCAATTGTCTGGCTACCTACACAGGTCTAGTAAATTCCCAATCCCAACAAGCTAAATAGGGTTAGCTGTCTGCAGAGAACCAAAATAGACTCATCAGGGATTAATAAACTCATTAAGGCTCATGGGGACATTATTAATTACCCTTCTGTGGCTAAGGGAGCGGTGAACCTAAGGATTCTGAGCTGGGGAAGGGGGGTTCTTAGGCTTATGAGAAGATGAGAAAGCCCCCATTGCACCCTAAAAAAACCCCTTGATCGCCACTCCTTAATAATTGCAAAGAAAACCTTCAAAAGGGGAGTTGAGTGTAAACCAATATAGTTTTGTCTGAGTCAGTGTGATGCCTAGAGGCATATGAGCCCCTCCCTGGGCAAAACAAATCCAAGGAGTCCAGCAGACAACCCCATTTCCCACTTCCCAGGGGGAAACCCAATGCAGCAATTCCATAGGAGCCTTCGGGTGTATTGAACCCTCTACAGCGGATTGAGCAAAAGAATGGCAATGGCCCACCTTCACCCCAGCTTAGGGTCATCAGCTCTGGTACTAGGTCCCCAAGTGCCAGGGCTCTGGCTGGAGTCAGAGCCAGCCTGGGGATACAAAGCTCTAGCCCTCGAGGGCAGCAGCAGCTCTCAACCTTTCCATACTACTTGTACCCCTTTCAGGAGTCTGATTTGTCTTGCATACCCCAAGTTTCACCTCACTTAAAAACTACTTGCTTACAACATCAGACATCAAAATACAAAAGTTTCACAGCGCCCTGTTACTGAAAAATGGCTCATTTCACCATATGAATTATACATCAATTGTAACAGAAGTATTGTACTTACACTTCAGGGTATAGTATAAAAACAAATCACTGCATGGAATTTTAGTTCACCCCAATTTCACTAGTGGTTTTTATGTAGCCTGTTGTAAAACTCGGCAAATCTCTCCATGAGGGGATGTAGCCCCCGGAAGACCCCCCCCCCCGCCCTGTTGACAACAAGCGTTCTAGGGACTCTGAACCCTGGCACGGGGGGAGCCCTCCCATTGGCTGCCTGCCCCAGCTGCCCGCCTCCCCAGGACGAGCCGCCAACCAGCGCTGGGGCAGGGAGCCCCCCCACCCCCCAGCAGGGTGGACCAGGCTCCCCGCCAGCCTCTCCGCGCGCACTTCCCGGCGTCTCCTTTAAGGACTATTCCCGCCCTCCGCTTCCTATTCCCGCTGCTCACTTGCTCCGCAGGTTGCCAATCACCAGCAGTTCCTGTTTTGTGCAACCTAAATTGTTGTCCGCTTTTACACTTCTGCAGCCTCTTCTGTGTCTGATTGGTCAGTCCAGGGCAGCGATGGGCACGGGGCAGGTCTGCCCCCGCGGCTGGCTCACCGATTGGTGCAGGCAACACAGCGCGTGGCAGTTGATTGGCTGCTGCGGGCCGCGTGTGCGTCCAGCAGGTTAGGGTGCGAGTGAGGGGCGCTGAGGGGATCGGAGTGGAGCCTGTGGGGGACGCGGGGCGCCCGTCCGGAGGATGGTCCCCGCGGCGGGGCTGCCGAGTCTGCCCTGCCCGCCGGTGAGTGCCGCTCGGGGGCGGGGAGGGGGGACGCGGCGGCGGCGGCGGGGGGCTGCTGGGCCGGGGCAGCCTCGTCCCGTCCCGCAGCCGTTAACGGAGCGGGGCTCTGCGGGCCGGGGGCTGAGGCGCGGGGGGAGCTGCCAGCGCCTTGCCGGGGGCTGGTGCCGATGCGGGGGGACCCGAGCGGCGGCGCCCTGGAGAGGCCAGGAGCGGGACGCATCCGGCTTTGCCCGGGGCGCCGCCCCCCCCCCCCCACCCCCCGCGGGGACCCCCGGAGCGGACCCGTGATGTGAAACCCCCGTGCGCGCCCCCGTCTTTGTCTGTCTGTGCCGCCGGGTAAACCCGCCCCGCGGGAAGGGCGCCCGCTGTAGCCCCAGGCCAGGCCAGCTCCGTCCAAAGGCTCCTTCGCTTGGTGCCTCCACAGGCCTTAATCCTGAGCTGGGATTCGCAGTTGGGACAGACCCAGGAGAACAGTAGTTGTGTGTACAGGTTATAGCGGTTTTGGCCATGGGTGTTGGGCCAAATCCGGACTTCTGGACGCTTTTCAACTGACCCTGAAATCTTTTTATTTACTTATTATTAGCATTATTGTTTTTCTTTTCTTTTCTCTCTTTTCCCCCCCCCCTCCCCCTTCTGGACCTTGACTATACCTTGATGAAGAAATTTGGACCTTGACAAAAAATAATTGACTATCCCTGGTGTGGAGGTTTTAATCAAAATAGTTACACGGGTACAGCCCCTGTATGGATGTTCTCATAAGGAACATATACTGTTATATCAGTATAGCTCATTCTGCTTTTTCTATTGGAATAAGCTGAACACTATAAATACCTTTATATTGCTGTAGCTGCATCCATACCAGGTGAAACTGAAGTTGGTTCCTTAATCATGGGGCTAGGTCTTTACTTGTGATTCCCAGTTCCTTGTTCAAAGACTATAATTACTTAAAAATATATCAACTGCATTTTTAGAATGTTCATCAAGTTAATATGAATGAATGTGATAAACTGTTAAATTACCCAATACTTATCTGATTATTTAATATACAATTAAGGAGCTGGGGTTTGACTAGCTGTATATGACAACACCCCAGGAGAGACATCTCTGCGACTTAGTGCTCTGAAGGAGAGGGATATGCCACTCCCCTTGTTTGTGAGCAATATGCTGCCAGTTGTTATGCCTCCATGCCACTTCTATGATAGGGGTTGAATAAGGAGCTGGCTTTTGACTGGCTATATAACAAAATTACTGGGTCGTCCTAAGTGACCTATCTCTGCACTGCTGTTCCATTATGACGAGATAAGGCTATGTCACTCCCAGAGATGAATCTTGATTTCTGATTTGACAAATATATTTCCCAAATTTTTATTTTTTTCTTTGTTCGTGAATATGCAGTATGCATGTAAAAATCAGCAAAAAGCAATGTTCAGCAGTTCATTGCAAATCTGGCTGTAATACTTCTACAGAAATTATATCTGCAAATGGAGTCTAAGAATTTAGGTTTGTTAGATAAATTAAGAATAGGAAAAATATCTAAATTTATTAACATTTGTAACAACTAAAAACTTTTTTATGATTAGTGTAGTGTCTTTTGCTTGTTATGCAAGAAAAATAATATGGAGATGGTACATGGGCACAGTTGAGTATCAAATCATTTATTAACTGTATGAAAACATACAAAGCCTAGCTTAATGCATACTGCTGCTCTGAGTGGTTTCTGATGGCTTCTAAGAGATAGAAAACAGTGAACCCTATGAGTGTTCACAAACTCATTCACATAAAGGAATACTACTTTATCCTATATACTACAGTTAGCTGAACCAGCTAGTATCTTTAGTGTTGTTGCTGTACAAGTCTCACAGTAGCATTGTGACTTGGTACTCTCTAATGGAATTGAGCAACTCTTTATCTGTGGCTAGAATAGTTCCACTTTCTTTCCCTTTTAATTCCAAAATTCCATAATTGAAATGCCTATTCTGAATTTGACCAAATTTATGGAAACATGCAAAATAGTTCCCAATGTTGCATGTTATCCTAACAACTTCAAACCTATAAACCTTAGGCTTTAAACTAGGTTAACTGGGGAATGGAGACCTAAGCTCTGAGGTAAGCAGGAAAGTGGGATACCGGGAGGAAACACAAGGAGGAGGGTGCAACAGGGGAGGCCTCCTAATCCCTACTGAGAAAGTAGGGCACTCAGCTAGTTATCTTGGGTGCCTGTACACAAAAGCAAGAAGCCTGGGAAATAAGCAGGAAGAATTGGAAGTCTGGCACAGTCAAGGAACTATGATGTGATTTGGAATAACAGAGACTTGGTGGCGTAACTCACATGACTGGAGCACTGTCATGGATGGGTATAAACTGTTCAGGAAGGACAGGTGGGGGAGAAAAGGTGGAGGAATGCACTGTATGCAAGAGAGCAGTATAATTGCTCAGACCTCCAGTATGAAACTAGAGAAAAGCCTGTTGAGAGTCTTTGGGTTAAGCTTAGAGGTGAGAGCAACAAGAGTGGTGATGCGGTGGGTGTCTGCTATAGACCACCAGACCAGGAGGATGAGATAGACGAGGCTTTCTTCAGACAACTAACAGACGTTTCCAGATCACAGGTCCTGGTTCTCATGGGGGACTTCAGTCACCTTGACATCTGCTGAGAGAGCAATACAGCAGTGCCCAGACAATCCAGGAAGTTTTTGGAGAGTGTTAGGGACAACTTCCTGGTGCAAGTGCTGGAGGAACCAACTAGGGGCCGTGCTCCTCTTGACCTGCTGCTCACAAACAGGGAAGAATTGGTAGAAGTAGAAGTGGGTGGCAACCTGGGCAGCAGTGACCATGAGATGCTTGAATTCAGGAAGAAAGGAGAGCAGCAGAATACGGACCCTGGACTTCAGGAAAGCAGACTTTGACTCCCTCGGAGAACTGATGGGCAGGATCCCCTAGGAGGCTAATATGAGGAAGAAAGGAGTCCAGGAGAGCTGGCTGTATTTTAAAGAAACCTTATTGAGAGCACAGGAACAAACCATCCCAATGTGCAGAAAGAATAACAAATATGGCAGGCAACCAGCTTGGTTCAACAAAGAAATCTTTGGTGAGCTTAAACACAAAACGGAAGCTTACAGGAAATAGAAACTTGGACAGATGACAAGGGAGGAATATAAAAATATTGCTCGAGCATGCAGGGGTGTAATCAGGAAGGCCAAAGCACAATTTAGAGTTGCAGCTTAGCAAGAGATGTGAAGGATAACAAGAAGGGTTTTCTACAGGTATGTTAGCAACAAGAAGGTATGGGAAAGTGTGGGACTCTTACTGAATGAGGGAGGCAACCTAGAGACAGCACTGACAGTACTCAATGCTTTTTTTTTTTTTCCTCCCCTCGGTCTTCACAGACAAGGTCAGCTCCCAGACTGCTGCACTGGGCAACACAGTATGGGGAGGAGGTGAGCAGCCCTTAGTGGTGAAAGAACAGGTAAAGGACTATTTAGAAAAACTAGAAATGCACAAGTCCATGGGGCTGGATGCAATGCATCTGAGGGAGTTGGTTGATGTGATTGCAGAGCCATTGGCCGTTATCTTTGAAAACTCATGGCGATGGGAGGAGGTCCCAGATGATTGGAAAAATGCAAATATAGTGCCCATCTTTAAAAAAGGGAAGGAGGAGGATCTGGGGAACTACAGACTGGTCAGCCTCACCTTACCTGGAAAAATCATAGAGCAGGTCTCCAAGGAATCCATTTTGAAGCACTTGGAGGAGGGGAAGATGATCAAGAACAGTCAACATGGATTCACCAAGGGCAAGTCATGCCTGACCAACCTGATTGCCTTCTATGATGAGACAATTGGCTCTGTGGATATGGGGAAAGCAGTGGACATGATATATCTTGACTTTAGCAAAACTTTTGATATGGTCTCCCACAGTATTCTTGCCAGCAAGTTAAAGAATGGATGGATGGACTGTAAGGTGGCTAGAAAGCTGGCTAGATCATTAGGCTCAATGAGTAGTGATCAACGGCACGATGTCTAGTTAGCAGCCAGTATCAAGCGGAGTGGGTCCTGGGCCCGGTTTTGTTAAACAATTTCATTAATGATATGGATGATGGTATAGATTGCACCCTCAGCAAGTTTGCGGATGACACTAAGCTGGGGGGAGATTTAGATACGCTGAAGGATTAGGGATAGGGTCCAGAGTGACCTAGACACATTGGAGGATTGAGCCAAAAGAAATCTGATGAGGTTCAACAAGGACAAGTGCAGAGTCCTGCACTTGGGATGGAAGAATCCCATGCACTGCTACAAGCTGGGGACCGACTGGCTAAGTGGCAGTTCTGCAGAAAAGAACCTGGGGATTATAGTGGATAAGAAGCTGGATACGAGTCAACAGTGTGCCCTTGTTGCCAAGAAGGCTAACAGCATATTGGGCTGCATTAGTAGGAACATTGCCAGCAAATTTAGGGAAGTGATTATTCCCCTCTATTTGACACCGGTGAGGCCATATCTGGAGCATTGCATCCAGTTTTGGTCCCCCCACTACAGAAGGGATGTGGACAAATTGGAGAGAGTCAAGCAGAGGGCAATAAAAATGATTAAGGGCCTGGGACACGATTTATGAGGAGAGGCTGAGGGAACTGGTCTTATTTAGTCTGCAGGAGAGAGTGAGGGGGGATTTGATAGCAGCCTTCAACTACCTGAAGTGAGGGGTTCCAAAGAGGATGAAACTCAGCCGTTCTCAGTGGTGGTAGATGGCAGAACAAGGAGCAGTGCTCTCAAGTTGCAGTTGGTCTAAGTTGGATAGTAGGAAAAACTATTTCACTAAGAGGGTGGTGAAGCACTGGAATGGGTTACCTAGGGAGGTGGTGGATCTCCATCCTTAGGGGTTTTTAAGGCCCAGCTTGACAAAGCTCTGGCTGGGATGATTTAGTTGGTATTGGTCCTGCTTTGAGCAGGGGGTTGGACTAGATGACCTCCTGAGGTCTCTTCCAACCCTGAGATTCTATGATTCTATAATCACAATACCTTTGCTTTAACAGACTCTGTTATGCAGGTAATTTTGATAACGACTTCTATTGAACTAGTCAATGTTTGAAACATTTTAAATATTAATTAGGGCTGTTTAATTGCAGTTAACTCACGCAATTAACTCAAATTAATCGTGATTAAAAAAAATTGCAGTTAATCGCAGTTTTAATGGCAGGGTTAAACAATAGAATACCATTGAAATTTATTTAATATTTTGGATGTTTTCTATATTTTCATATATATTGCATTCTGTGTTTGAAATCAAAGTGTGTATTTTTTATTACAAATATTTGCACTGTAAAAATGATAAACAAAAGAAATAGTAGTCTTCAGTTCACCTCATACAAGTACTGTAGTCTCTTTGTTGTGAAAGTGCAATTTACAAAGGTAGATTTTATTACATATCTGCACTCAAAAACTAAACAATGTAAAACTTTAGAGCCTACAAGTCCACTCAGTCTTGCTTCTCATTGATCCAGTTGCTAAGACAAACAAGCTTGTTTACATTTACAGGAGGTAATGCTGCCCTCTTCTTATTAACAATGTCACCAGAAAGTGAGAACAAGCATTTGCATGGCACTTGTAGCTGGCATTGTAAGGTATTTATGTACCAGATGTGGTAAACATTCATATGCCTCGTCATGCTTTGGCCACCATTCCAGAGGACATGCTTCCATGCTGATGACGCTCATTTTAAAAAAAATACGTTAATTAAATTTGTGACTGAACTCCTTGGGGGACAATGGTATGTCTCTGCTCTTTTACCCACATTCTGCCATATATTTCATGTTACAGCAGTCTTGGATGATGACCCAGCACATGTTGTTCATTTTAAGAACACTTTCACTGCAGATTTGACAAAATGCAAAGGAGGTACCACTGTGAGATTTCTAAAGATAGCTATGGCACTTGACCCAAGGTTTAAGAATCTGAAGTGTCTTCCAAAATCTGAGAGGGATGGGGTGTGGAGCATGCTTTCAGAAATCTTAAGATAACAATACTCCGATGCAGAAACGAAAAAACCCGAATAACCAGAAAAGAAAACCAACCTTCTGCTGGTGGCATCTGACTCAGAGGATGAAAATGGACATGCGTTGGTCTGCACTGCTTTGGATTGTTGTCAAGCAGACCCCATCATCAGTATGGACGCATGTCCCCTTGAATGGTGGTGGAAGCATGAAGAGACATATGAATCTTTAGCGCATCTGGCACATAAATATCTTGTGCCGCCAGCTACAACAGTGCCATGAGAATGCCTGTTCTCACTTTCTGATGACATTGTAAACAAGAAGCAGGCAGCATTATCTCCTGCAAATGTAAATGAACTTTTGTCTGACCGATTGGCTGAACAAGAAGTAGGACTGAGTGGACTTGTAGGCTCTAAAGTTTTTTACATTGTTTTGATTATGAGTGCAGTGTTTTTGTACATAATTCTACATGTGTAAGTTCAACTTTCATGATAAAGAGATTGCAATACAGTATTTGTATTAGGTGAATTGAAAAATACTCCTTTTTTTTTTTACAGTGCAAATAGTTGTAATCAAAAACAAATATAAAGTGAGCACTGTACACAAGTATTCTGTGTTGTAATTGAAATCAATATATTTGAAAATGTAGAAAACATCCAAAAATATTTAAATAAATGGTATTCTCTTATTGTTTACCAGTGTGATTAATCATGATTACTTTTTTTTAATCGCGTGACAGCCCTAATATTAATGCTCTGTTCAAGCTACACGTTCTACAGAGAGGGCAGATAAAGGATTTTTTGGGGAGTTGGCATATTTCCTTTTTGTCTGAATAGTCAGCAAATGATATCTGACAAAACATATGTTACTACTGTGAGATGCATCTGTCAAAATTTGTTTTGTTTTCTTTCAATGTATTTGCTATCCTGCACAAAAATATCTGATGGAAATAGATGGAGGGTCAAATTTTTAATCTTTCTGTGATCAGACTTAACTGCAAGTATAGTGAGTGAAATGCATGGCTCACCATTATAAAATGTGTATTCAGTTGACTTAGTCCATTGCACCTGTTCCCTTTGATGCTGACCTAAAATAAGGGTATGTCTACACTACAAGACTATTTCGAATCAACTTAATTCGAATTTGTGGAATCGACCTTATGAAGTCGAAGTTGTGTATTTAGTGTGGATACACTAATTCGACTGTGTGAGTCCACAGTAACAGGGCCAGCGTCGACTTTGGAAGCGGTGCACTGTGTGAAGCTATCCCACAGTTCCCGCACTCCCCGCTGCCCATTGGAATTCTGGGATTTCCCCCCAATGCATGCTGGGGGAAAAATGTGTCGAGGGTGGTTTTGGGTAACTGTCATCATTGAACCGTCAATCACGCCCTCCCTCCCTCCCCGAAAGCGCCTGCGGGCAATCTGTTCGTGCACTTTTCTGCTCAGTGACAGCGCGGGCGCCACAGCACTGCGAGCACAGAGCCCGCTGCAGTTATGGCCGTTGTCAACTCCTCGCACCTTATCGTCCACCTCTTCCACAGTCAGCTGCTGAGAAATAGGGCTACTTTTCAATGGTGCTGCGAGCACTGGTGGACCATGGGGGACGTTTTACCAACATCAACGTCGGGTGGCCAGGCAAAGTTCATGACGCGCGTGTTTTCAGGAACTCTGCTCTGTTTAGACGCCTGCAGGAAGGTAGTTTCTTCCCGGACCACAAAATAACTCTTGGGGATGTGCAGATGCCTACAGTGATCCTCGGGGACCCAGCCTACCCGCTAATGCCCTGCCTCGTGAAGCCCTATGCAGGCGCCTTGCACAGCGACAAGGAACTCTTCAAGTACCAGCGAGCAGCGTGACCTGTGACTGTTCAGTTTCTTTACAGCGAAGCTGAACCTGCCCCTGTTTCTTTACCAAGTTACTGTTGACTATCATCTGCAGTTACATACCCCGCCCACCCCGCTTCCCCCACTTCCAACACACGTTTAAAAATAAAATACATGTTCCATTGTAACTTTACAAAGGTTTCTTTATTGATGACTTTGCATTAAAGGGTTGAAACTGGGACGCAGACTGTGCTGGGTAGGGTGTGCGGTGATGTAAAGACCACCTCTAAACTCGAGGAATGACAGGCTCCTGCTCCCAGAGCGGTCTGCAGTGCCGGACTGGTTGTTTCAACGGAGCCTGCCATCCCTCCTTTTTGGGACTCTGTGTGCGGGGGCTATGTGGCCTTGTGGCGGGGGAGGACGGATACAGATTCCTCTGCTGCGTGGCTCTGTGGTCCAGGACAGGGACTGTTGCATGAGATCTGTAACCACCCTCCCCCGCTACAAAGTCACGTACCCCCCCACCCACACAGAACCTGCAAACCACCTCCCATACCGACCAGGGTGCCTACTGACTGCACTGTGTGTGTGACCTGCTGCTGATCCTGCCCCCGTCTCTGTACCCTGCTAAAGGTGACTGTCCTATGCAATACCCTACCCCCTTCCCCACCGACCCCTTCAAACGCAGCGTTGTGTAAAAAAGCATGACGGAAACAGTAATTAACAGCAAAGTATTTTTAATAATTAACCAGACAGTCAGGGGATGAAACTGGGATTGGGGCTAGGGTAAGTCAGGAATTATCAAAAATTAGAGTATGAGAGCTTTTGGGTACTTGAGCACTCTGCTGTGGTGCAGTGACAGATTTCACGGCCTCTGGCGCCACTCCTTCTGGTTACTTTGGGTGACGGGAGGTATGGGACTTTGTGGCGGGGAGGGCGGTTGCAGATACACTGCGGGGGGGCTCTGTCCTCCTGGCTGCGGTCCTGCAGAACATCCACAAGGCGCCGGAGCGTTTCTGTTTGCTCCCTCATTAGTCCAAGCAGCGTTTGAGTCACCTGCTTGTCTTCCTCACGCCACCTCTCCTCCCGTTCGCTGTGTGAGTGCTGGTACAGAGAGAGGGTCTCCCTCCACTGGCTCTGCTGGTCCGCCTCGGCTCGGGAGCACCCCATAACTTCAGCGATCATCTCGTCCCGTGTCTTTCTCTTTCGCCGCCTAATCTTTGCCAGCCTCTGTGAGGGGGATGCTGTGGCAGATCTGGAGACAGTCGAAGCTGTGTGATGGGGAAAAAGGTAGTGAATTCCTTGCAAAGATACATTTTTCCGAACAATGAACACAGTCTAGTCTGTGTCTGTGAACAACACCATGCACAGCACCTATCTTGTCCGCACTCCTGCAGCAGGCAATCCTGAAAGCATAAACTCTGCCCCTGTTCCACCCCATCGCAGTGTCCCCCGACCCTTGCACTTCTGGGTTGAGATCCCAGTGCCTGATGATGCAAATTTCATTGTCGCGGGTGGTTCTGGGTAAATGTAGTCAGTCATTCCTTCTTCCGAGAAAGCAACGCCAGACAATCATTTCAAGCCTGTTTTCCCTGGATTGCCCTGGCATACGCCATAGCGTGGCAACCATGGAGCCTGTTTTGCCTCTTGTCACTGTCACCGTATGTGTACTAGATGCCGCGGACAGAGGCGATTCAGCAGTGCTACACAGCAGCATTCATTTGCTTTTGCATGACAGCAGAGATGGTTATCAGCCATATTGCACCATCAACCACACCAATGTAAATTGGCAAGGTGATGACGGGTAGCTGTCCTATTGCACTACACCTTCTGCTGCTGTCATAGGTGCCCCTGGCCGAGATCAGCCGGGGGCGCAAAAGACAAAACTGGGAATGACTCCCCGAGTCAATCCCTCCTTTACGGTATCTAAAAATAGAAACAGTCCCGCCTAGAATATGGGGCAACTGTACTAGGGTTTTAGTGTATCAGAGAACTACAGAGCACAGCCGCTCTGTGTCAGATCCCGCAGGAATGACGAGCTGCGTGCCATTCAAAGGGGGTGCCCCTGCAACAACCCTACCTGTTGCTTCCCTCCTCCTCCAGCCTTCCTGGGCTACCATTGTAGTGTCCCCCCATTTGTATGCTGAAGTAATAAGGAATGCAGGAATAAGAAACAGTGACTTGTTAGGGAAATGAAATGAGGGTAAGGCAGCCTCCAGCTACTATGATAGTCCAGGCAGTACAGAATCTTTTCTTTACACATGAAGGGCGGGGGCTGATGGAGCTCAGCCCCCTGTTGCTATGATGAAGACGGTTAGCAGGCCGTCTACTTATGGGCTGATGACGAGGACAGGTAGCAGTCCTATTGCACTACACCATCTACCGCAAGGCTGATGATGAGGACGGGTACCAGTCATTTTGCACCGTCAGTCACCCATGAGGTGGGGGAGGGGGAGCGAGGATGCTACCGTAGCGTGCCGCATCATGGCGTCTACCAGCAGCATTCAGTACACATAGGGTGACGTTTACAAGAGTCAAGAGACCATTTCTTTCCCTTTTCCTTCTGGGGGTGGGGGGTGGCTGTACATTGAAGAGCTATGCCCTGAACCACCGCGGACCCTGTGTTTGACCCTAGAAGCATTTGGAGCTCAGCCAAGGATGCAAATGATTTTCGGACACAGCAGGAACTGTGGGATAGCTTGCGTCCTCATTTTCCCCCCCCCCCCCTCCATGAGCGTCCATTTGATTCTTTGGCTTCCCGTTACGCTTGTCACGCAGCAGCGTGCCGAATCTCTGCTACGCCGTCTGTCCGGAGATTTTTAAAAAATACTTTGGACCAGGTGTAACATTACAGTAATTTTCCTAATTAGATGCAGGAGTCGCCGAGCGAGATCGCCCTGAGGAGGGTCACTGAAGGAGATAGAGAGCGCATGCTGCGTGAAAGCCAGCACAAACCAGGGGCCTATGCAGCCATGCTCGGGGAGGCAATGCTCCCTGAGTACCTCATGAAAGCCTGGCGTGGAAAGGTGTGCTACCACGGAGCACCCAATAAGGCAGCTCTCCCCAGGAACCTCCTGCGGAGGCTTTTCGATTACCTCCAGGAGAGCTTCGTGGAGATCTCCCAGGAGGATTTCTGTTCTATCCCCATATATATAGAGATCTCCTTTTCACATACTTCAAATTCCTGTTCCATTAATAATAAAAGTTTACATGTTTAAAGCACTTACCGACTGCTCCTTCCCCTGATTCAGGGTCCGGGTTAACGGCTGGGGAGGGTTGGTGGGGGATCTCCGTGAGGGTGCTGAAGAGATCCTGGCTGTCGGGGAAACCAGCATTGTAAGCGCTGTCGCCTGCCTCGTCCTCCACAAACCCTTCCTCATCTTCCCCGTCCGCGAACATCGCCGAGGAACTGGCCGTCGACACTGTCCCATCGTCAGAGTCCACGGTCACTGGTGGGGCAGTGGTGGAAGGCTCCATAGCGTCCGTTTGCCGCTTTGATTTTTTGGTAGCCTTGTCTGGGGTCCTTGATTTTCACGCGGCGCTGCGTTGCATCCCGCCTGTATCCTCTGTCTCTCATGGCTTTGGAGACATTCCCGTAGGTCTTTGCATTCCGTTTGTTGGAGCGCAGCTCCAAAAGCACAGACTCCTCGCCCCACACACCGATCAGATCCAAGAGTTCCCAGTCAGTCTATGCTGGGTCCCTCTTTCTATTCAGAGATTACATGAACTCCTCTGCTGGAGAGCTTTGCATTGCTGCCGGTGCTGCTGAGCTCGCCCCGATGTCCAACCACGAAATGAGATTCTAACTGTCCAGACAGGAAAAGGAATTCAAATTTTCCCGGGACTTTTCCTGTGTGGCTGGTCAGAGCATCCAAGCTCGGACTGCTGTCCAGAGCGTCAACAGAGTGGTGCAGTGTGGGATAGCTCCCGGAGCTACTAAGTTCGATTTGCTTCCACACCTAGCCTAATTCGACATAGCCATGTCGAATTTAGCGCTACTCCCCTCGTCGGGGAGGAGTACAGAATTCGAACTAAAGAGCCCTCTATGTCAAATTAAATGGCTTCCTGGTGTGGACAGGTGCGCGGTTAATTCGAATTAACGCTGCTAAATTCGAATTAAAATCCTAGTGTAGACCAGGCCTAAGTAAAGTTAGTATCCATTGTAATAAAAGTAATTAATTGGACAGTTGTTGCTGTTGTTAATGCTGACCACCGGCGACACCTATGTTTAAGCATTCCTAAGTATTTGTATAAGACCCTGCTTTGCACAGAAGGGAAGTTTCTTCATGAATTTCTGCATAATTTGGTCCTGTCTGCCTTCCATAAGGAAATTGTCATGGTCTCTAATCCTTACACAACCAACTGTTTCACAAAACCTCTATATGGAGGGGGAAACTTTGATTAAAACTATGGGCACAGAAGAGTCAGTTGCAGGATACAGAAATTTTCAAGTCCGAGGGGATCAGTAGATCATCTAGTCTGACCTGTATATCACCAGAGAATTTCATCCAATTACCCCTCTATTAAACCCATTAACAACTTTTTGTTTTGACTAAAATATCTTCTACTCTTGAGTTGAAGACCGCAAAAGACGGGAATCCATCATTTCCCTTGATAGTCTTTCAATTGTTCATAATCTTCATTATTAAAAATGTGCACCTAATTTCTAATTTGAATTTATGTCTTCAGCTTCCAGCCATTGCTTCTTGTTCTACTTTCCTTTGTTAGATTAAATAGCCCCTTAGAACCCAGTATTTTGTCCATGTGAAGATACTTATACATCATCATCAAGGTGTGTCTTAGTCTTCTTTTTGATAAGCTAAACAGACTGACCTCTAACTTTTTAACTGTACAACATTTCTCTAGCCCTAAAATCATTTTTGTGTCTCTTTTCTTTGCCCTCTCCAATTTTTCAATGTCCTTGTAACAGGGTCAGCTATCTCCTGTGCATCCCCTTGAGGCTAGAAGTGCTCTGTGGTGCCCTGTCTGAGTTTCCCCTCTTGATGGTTCAATAAGCTCAAAACAAACTTTCACCAGTCCAATAACTGCCCTTCGGGGGTGGGGGGGGGTGTCTAGTTTTATTCACAAAGTTCCAAAACAAAGAGAATCCTCCTCTCAGCCTTTAGAGAGACAGCCCCTCCTCCCTCAGGTATTGCCTTTTTCTTTTTCTTTCTGAGGGCAGGTTTACACTATTGCTTAAGTTGATCTAACTTACATCACATAGGGGTGTGAAAAAGACCCTCCAAGCAACGCATGTCACAGTAACCAAGAATTGTCCAGCCCTGTCTGGAGGAGGATGGAGTTGGGGATTCCTACCCCCATACACATGGTCTCTGGATCTGATGTATGCTTATTCTCCAATGCCATTCATGATGGTTCTCAGAAAGTTCAGGTTTTAATGTTCATAGTAGTTCCAGTGTGGCTAAGGTAGTTATGATTCTTGGACCTAAAGAATCCATCCTCAGAAAAAATTGCCTCTCCAGCCAAGTGTAATATCTCAGACTGTCACATCCTCCATTGGGGTCCACACTTCTTGAATCTCACAGCATGTATGTTGGCTGGCTAACATCAGTTGATACAACCTGTTCAGCTGAGGCACACAACATTTTCATCCACAATAGAAAGAACTCTACGAGGTTTACTTTGCCAAATGGAAATGATGGACTATCTTTGCTCAAAACCAGTTATTTCAGTCTCTAGCTCAGGTACTAGTCGTATAGATGTACCTTTTATCATTAAAGAATTCCGGACTCTAAGTGAGCACCCTGACTGACCTTGTCAGTCAGTTTTGTTTTTCACCCTTCAATTCAGGAGTTTCCCACTTTTTCACACCCACTGCCGTTCAGGGGTTCCATCCACCAGCTCCTGCCAGCTGGGATCCCAGCTGCTGGATCCGCTCAGCCCGCTGCCGGTCTGGGGTCCCGGCCCTGCCCACATACAGTGGGTACCTACCTTCTCCCTGGTTCTGGCCCATTTTCTTCCTCTCTCTGCACTGAGCTGAGGGTGGGAGTGCAGTGAGCACAGGGCTGGGGGTGAAGGGTCTGGCCAGGAGCTAGAATGAGGGAGGGAGCTCAGGGTTGGGGCAGGAGGTTTGGGTGTGGGGCATTTACCTGGGCAGCTCCCATTTGGTGTGAGGGGTGCAGGTGGGAATGTGGGGGAGGGGGAGTGCAGGGGCTCCCGTTTGGTGCTCAAGGTGGGGATGGGGGGGTGCATGGGGGTGTGAGGGGGCTGGGGGGGTGCACAAGAGTCAGGGCTGGGGGCATGTGGGCAGGGGGGGCTGAGTATGTGTGGGGGTGCCAGAGTCAGGGCTGGGGTCGTGGGGGGGGGTGTGAGTGAAGGAGTCAAGCAGAGGGCTGGGTGTGTATGAGAGGGGTACAGGGCTCAGGGCACAGGCCTGGGGTGTGTGCGGGGCTCAGGGCAGAGGGCTGGGTGTGTGTGAGGGGGAGGGGTCAGGGCAGGGGGCTGGAGGGGATATGCCCCTATTTCCCCCCCCCTCCCCAAGGCCCACTCCCGCTTCTTCTCTGCCTCCACCGGGAGCAGCAATCACACTGACTCTGCTCCTTCCCAACCCCCTCCCTCACAAGGGCCATCAGCTGATTGGCCAGCAGGGAGGGAGGGAGGAACGAGGAGGAGGGGCAGGAACCCAGCACACTGCAGGAAGAGGCAGGGGAGCGGCAGGACCAAGCTTCTGCCCCTTGCTCCCTGCCCCTGCAGGGAGGAGGGTGGAGCGGAGGGCAGAGAAGAGCAGGCCGGGCTGGGTAGGATTTTTAATGGCACGCTGCTGCCTGCCATTTAAAAAATCAGCTCGCGTGCTGTCTTTGGCATGCGTGCCATAGGTTGCCAACCCCTGGTCTAGTCAGTGAGACCTGGCTTAGCCAAGTAGAGACATGCCTGAAGGGTGTGGGTATGTACCTACCTGGCTCTCTACTCATCCAAGTCATTCCTCCCCTGTTTACACTGCTGTTTTGAGCAGTGTCGTGTTCCTCTGCCTGCTCACTTCTGGAGCCTTTTCCTGCCACTTCAACAGACTCTCTAATGGGCTTTCTACTTGTATCAGCCTGTGCTATGAATGAGCCAACATAGACCCGACCTCCCCCCCCACCCCCCAATGAGTGATAGCTCATTCTATAAGAGCACAAGCAGCTTCTTTGAGAAATGTTTCAGTACTAGAAATATGCATGGCGGCTACCAAGGGTTCAAAGCACACACTTACTCAGCATTACTCCATAGTGGAAGTAACAAGATATGATGCTAATTTTGATAGGGCTGTCCTACAATCATTGGTTAGACTTGCTGTGCCCATCTCTTGTAATGTAGATGAATCACCTGTGGCAGAATGTATGTAGACAAGAACTCCAAGAATAGGAAGCTGTTACATACCTTACAGTAAATGTATTTCTTTGAAATGTGATGTCTATATGTAGTCAATGACCTGCCTTTCCACCCCCCTATTATGTAGTCTGACGCCTGGATTCTGTATTGGCAAAAAAATAAGACCCAGGTGGGATTGCCCTGCCCTTTATGCCTTTGGTTGGAGACACTAGGACAGTCAGGGCACAGGCAATGCACACCAATAATGGAGTATATATTGACAACATATATTGAAGAGCCACTCATTGGAGATAGCAGTTACTTTTCCTCGTAATTTTGTGAAACTTTCACTTTTTGAGTTGAAATTTTCCAGCACTCTTCTCTGCCTCAAGGGGATTTTTTTATTATTATTATTTATTAATCTAAACACTTGTAAATGTAACTGAGTGAGCACTAAAGGCAATGGGAGAAATTTTGGTAGAGATGTCTTTCAGTGTTGGAGGGGGAGGAGGGGCAACTGGCTCGAAATTTGTAGTGCACGTAATACTCTGAACTGTTTCCCAATGAACTAGAAGAGAGAGGACCCTACTGCACATGCATGACTGAATCCACTTTATAGGGGACAATGTAGCACAGTTGCACAGTGAATGAAGTAGAGCTCTACCTCATAGTTTTGCAGTATGTTGAGGGGGGGGGGGAAAGTAAGCAGAAGAGTGCTGTAATAAACATTTGTAGTCAATGGAGCTCTGTCTCTGCCTAACTGTATACTGGTTACTACACTTTTACACATACTTCCCTTGCCTCTTCGCTACACAACTAGGTACACATTTGTATGGTCTTCAGATAGTGCCTGGAAAAACTCATCAAGGAATGAAAGTTGTGTTTGTTTTAAAGAAATAAAATCTTTGGAAATTCCATGCAGAAAAATGTTTGAGGGAAAAAAAACTTAAACACTGAAAAGTAAGTAATTGCCAAATTAAGGTGGCACATACACATATAAAGAAGCAGAGTTATATGTGTATGTTTACAATGGTCTAGCAATTATGTATAGCTGTCCCCTTCGCTTCTGATCTGTTAAGTTAAATGAAATGTCACTCTGCTGCCTGAGTGAATGAGAGCTATGCACACTGAATCAGAGAGGGGTGATGTGGAAATAATAGTGCATGATCATGTAGGATGATCAAACTAAATGAACAAGCATCTCACAGATTATTAAGAGAAAGCAGAAAGCCAAAAAGAAATAGATGAAGGGATGGATCAGCCAGGAAAACTACCAGTTGGAGGCCTGAAAGTGTAGGGGAAAAAAGTGAGAGCAGCCAAAAGCCAAACAGCATTGGACCTTGCAGAGGAAATTAAAACCACTAGTAAGAGGTTCTTTAGCCATATAAATAAAAAAGAAAACAAGGAAAGAAGTCGGACTGCTAAATACTCAGGACATGGTGGAGATTAGAGGTAATCTAGGTATGGTCCAACACCTAAATGGCTACTTTGCCTCTATTTTTAATGAGGAGCATGGGGGCAGTGGCAGGGTGGCTAATGAGAACAATATATGGAAGTAGAAATGATCACATCTTGGGGGTAGGGGGCACGCTGGGTGAAAAGCCTGGGGGTGCTGCACCCCCCCACACACCTCTACTTCCTATGGAGATCTGCTGGCACTCTGCATTGACCTCCCATGATTGCCAAATTCTCCGGTTCGGCAACAGTCAGGTCTTGAGGGTGCTGGACTGGAGAGGTTCAACCTGTATTAGAGTTAAAAGGTAGGTAAGGAACTAGTTACATGGGGGACTACAATGGGCATGCTGAAAGATGAACCTTCAGGGTGAAAGGAGGTTACTAATGGAGTTACTCAAGGATCAGTCTTGGGACCAATTTTCATTAATTTTTTTTAATGACCTTGACACAAAAAGTAGGAGTGTGCTAATAAAATTTGCAGATAACAAAGTTGGGAGGGATTGCCAATACAGAGGAGGACCTGAATAACATGCAAGAAGATTTGGCTCACCTTGAGTAATAGAAATGGGTTGAAATTTAATAGTATCAAGTTCAAGGTCATGCACTTAGGGACTAACAATAAGAATTTTTGCTATAAGCTGGGGATGTACCATTTAGAAGTGACAGGAGGAGAAAGACCTGGGTCTATTTGGTTGATCACAGGATGACTGTGAGCTGCCAGTATGGTACAGCTGTAAAAAAGCTAATGGAATCCTGTCAGGTGAAGTATTTGCAGTAGAGATAGGGAAGTGTTATTATCCTTATATAAGGCACTGGTGAGCCCTCATCTGGAACGCTGGATGCAATTCTGGCCTCCCTTGTTTAAGAAAGATGAATTCAAACTGGAAAAAAGGCATAGAAGGGCTACTAGTATGCTCAGAGGAATGGAGAACTTATCTTACGAGAGGAGACTTAAGGACCTTGGCTTGTTTAGCCTAACAGAATGAAGGCTCAGGGGAGATTTTTATAGTGAGCAGCTGTTATAGCAGAGGAATAAATAACTCCTCTCTTTCCCTCCCTGGTGTTTAAGAGCCAATATTAGTACAAGAACAAATGAGATATAAACTGGCCATCAGTAAGTTTAGGCTTGTAATTAGACGAAGGTTTCTAACCATTAGAGAAGTGAAGTTCTGGAACAGCCTTCCAAGGGGAGTACTGGGGGCAAAAAACTTGAATCGCTTTGACTGAGTTTTTGATAAGTTTATGGATGGTATGAGGTTGCTTACAATGACATGGCCTATCCATGACTGCTATTAGCATATGGCCAACGACTGGATATGAGGCACTAGATGGGTAAGGCTCTAAGGCCTTGTCTACACTACAAGACTATTTCGAATCAACTTAGTTCGAATTTGTGGATTCGACCTTATGAAGTCGAATTTGTGTATCCATACTAAATACACTAATTCGAATTTCTGAGTCCACATTCACGGGGCCAGCGTCGACTTTGGAAGCGGTGCACTGTGGGAAGCTATCCCACAGTTCCCGCACTCCCCGCTGCCCATTGGAATGCTGGGTAGAGCTCGCAATGCCTGCTGGGGGAAAAATGTGTCGAGGGTGGTTTTGGGTAACTGTCATCATTCAACCGTCACTCACAAATGCCCTCCCTCCCTGAAAGCGCCGGCGGGAAATCTGTTCGCGCACTTTTCTGGTCGGTTACAGCGCGGACGCCACAGCACTGCGAGCATGGAGCCCGCTGCGATCATCGCTGCACTTATGGCCGTTGTCAACTCCTCGCACCTTATCGTCCACCTGTGCAACAGTCAGCTACTGAGAAATCGGGCGAGGAGGCTCCGGCAGCGCGGTGAGGAGAGTGGCGCAGACCTCTCAGAAAGCAGGGTACGCCGGGCAGTGGAGATCATGGTGGCAATGGGTCAAGTTCATGGTGTGGAACGGCGATTCTGGGCCCGGGAAACAAGCACGGACTGGTGGGACCGCATAGTGCTGCAGGTCTGGGATGACACAGAGTGGCTGCGAAACTTCAGGATGCGTAAGGGCACTTTCCTTGAACTCTGTGACTTGCTGGCCCCTGCCCTGAAGCGCCAGGACACCCGGATGCGAGCAGCCCTGAGTGTGCAGAAGCGAGTGGCCATAGCCCTCTGGAAACTTGCCACGCCAGACAGCTACCGGTCAGTAGCGAACCACTTTGGCGTGGGCAAATCTACCGTGGGGGTTGCTGTGATGCAAGTAGCCCACGCAATCGTTGAGCAACTGCTCTCAAAGGTAGTGAACCTGGGAAACGTTCAGGTCATCATAGACGGCTTCGCCGCGATGGGATTCCCAAACTGCGGTGGGGCTATAGATGGGACTCACATCCCTATCCTGGCACCGGCCCACCAGGCCAGCGAGTACATTAACCGAAAGGGCTACTTTTCCATGGTGCTGCAAGGACTAGTGGACCATAGGGGACGTTTTACCAACATCAACGTCGGGTGGGCGGGCAAGGTTCATGACGCGCGTGTGTTCAGGAGCTCTGGTCTCTTTAGACTCCTCCAGGCAGGTACTTTCTTCCCGGACCACAAAATAACGGTTGGGGATGTGCAGATGCCTACAGTGATCCTCGGGGACCCAGCCTACCCGCTAATGCCCTGGCTCATGAAGCCCTATACAGGCGCCCTGGACAGTGAGAAGGAACTCTTCAACTACCGGCTAAGCAAGTGCAGAATGGTGGTGGAGTGTGCTTTCGGACGTCTCAAGGGGAGATGGCGGAGCTTACTCACTCGCTCGGACATCAGCGAAAAGAATATCCCCGTAGTTATTGCTGCTTGCTGTGTGCTGCACAATCTGTGTGAGAGCAAGGGCGAGGCCTTTTTGTCCGGATGGGAGGTTGAGGCAAATCGCCTGGCTGCAGTTTACGCTCAGCCAGACACCCGTGCCGAGAGAATATCCCAGCGGGAAGCGCTCTGTATCCGGGAGGCTTTGAAAGCAAGTTTCCTCGGAGATCAGGGTAACCTATGACTCTCCACTTGCTTTCAAGAGAAACTGACCCTGGGCCTGTGTCAGTTTGTGTCGATTTGGATCTGCGGCTACATGCCTTGTTCTCCAAGTTTCCCCCACTTCCAAAGCACGTTTTTAAGCAAAGTAATTGTTACACTCATTATTAATAAATCTTTCTTTTACTTTGCATTTCTGTTCTGGTGTTGAGACATGGACGCATACTGTGCTGGGCACGGTGTGCACTGACGTACAGACCGCTTCCTCCATAGAGGACTGACATCCTCCTGCTCCTACATAGGTCTCTGGGGTGGGGGACGGATGACAGTGGTTCTGCATGAAGGGGAGGGTTTGCAGGAAGGGGCGAGTGGTGCCTTCTTTGCATAGGGGTTTGGATGACGGCAGTGGGCTGCGGGTTTCTGCGTGGGAAGGGGTGATGGGTGTGGGAGAAGGGTGACTATCTGTCCGTGGATGAGGGCTCTTGTTGGGGCTCAGGGCAGCGGATAGGCTCGTGGATCCGTTGCAAGTGCATCGTAAGGGCAGCCTGCCTTCACAGTAATGGCGTGACAGGCGCTAGGACCCTGGACAATTATACACATTACGAAATGAACAGGGGCAGCATACACAACACAGAATGACCCTGGTGCCTACTGACTGCAGTGTGTGTGTGCCCCGCAGTTGATCCTTTCCCCAAGTCTGTACCCTGGTACTGTAGGCTATACCGTGCAAGTATGAAACCCCTGTCCACCCCATACACCGAAAAATCCTCTGACAGGAAAGACATGACGGAAACAGTGATTAACAGCAAACAGCTTTTATTAATCTAATAAACAGTGGGGGGATGAACCTTGGATTTGGGACTGGCTGAGCCTATAAGGGAAGCACTTCTACAAATTTCTAACGTGAGAAGTGCGGGGTACACGGCCGCTCTGCTCTGGTTCAGTGACAGTTCTCACGTCCTCTACCACCCCTCCGTCTTGTACTTTTGGGTGAGGGGGGGCCAGGACTTCTTGGCTGGTGAGGGCGATTGCAGAGACACTGCAGGGGGGCCCTGTCCTCCAGCCTGCGGTCCTGCAGGACATCAACAAGGCGACGAAGCGTGTCCGTTTGTTCCTTCATGAGACCAAGTAGCGTTTGGGTGGTCTGCTGGTCTTCCTGCCGCCACCTATCCTCACGTTCCATGAGTGTGCGATGCTGCTCACATAGGGTCTCCCTCCAGTGTTTCTGCTCTGCAGCCTCTGCTCGGGAGCAGACCATCAGTTCAGCGAACATGTCGTCCCTAGTCTTCTTCTTTCGCCGTCTAATCATTGCCAGTCTCTGCGAGGGGGATGCCGGGGCAGTCCGGGAAGGACCCGAAGCTGTGTGATGGGGAAAGTTAGTGATTTCCTTGTACAGATACATTTTCGCGAACAGTGAACACCGTCTAGTCAATTTCCATGAAGAAGACCGTACCGGACAACAAGTGTCACGTGGTCTCCAGAGAAGCACAACATTTTGGCCTACGCTCTGATTGGCTGCGCCATTGCACAGGAGAGCGGAGAAGTCGGGAGAGAGAGCAGAATCCCTCTAGCAGAGAGTCCTGGTAAGCCTTACAGTACATTATGCTTATCAGTTAACGGATAGCTGTGCCGTCGTGCTAACGGCAATCTGGAAATCAGATACTATGACCCTTTTGCAGCCACTCCCGACACTGCAGGGGAAAGATCAATGTATGCTTTTCCTGTGTGGCCTACAGCACGTGGCTGCTAAGCGCGGGGCTTTGTTATGCAAAGTATAAGTAAACCATTAAGAACAGTAACTATTCGCTAATTGCCCTAATTAGATGCAGCACTTCAGTAACGAGATTACCCTGAGGCGTGTCTCTCGAGTGCAGAAAGAAAGGATGTTAAGGGAAGCACTTCACCGACCGGGACCCTACGCGGCCATGCTGGTAGAGGCGATGGTTCCCCTGTATCTGAGGATGTCGTGGCGTGGAAGAGTGAGCTTCACCGGAGGACCAAATAGGGCACCTCTTCCTCGAAACCTCCTGCGGAGGGTATTTGAGGAACTGTTTGAAGCATTTGTGGAATTGTCCATGGAGGACTATTGTTCCATCCCAATCTGTGTAGACCTACTGTTCGTTTAGTTTCCCTTTAAAAACTTTTAGATATAGTATTTATAGATAGAATTTATATTTTTGGTATACATGTTTTCGAGCAAATAAATATTTTCTTGTTTATACGACTTACCGCCTGATCCTTCCCCTGACTCTGAGTCCGGGTTCACGGCCGGTGAGGGTTGGTAGGGGATCTCTGTGAGGGTGAGGAACAGATCCTGGCTGTCAGGGAAAGCGGCATTGTGTTCGCTGTCGCCTGCGCCTTCCTCCACGGACCCTTCGTCGTCTTGCCCATCGGCGAACATCGAGTAGGAACTGTCCTGGCTCACTATGCCATCCACTGAGTCCACGGTCAGTGGTGGGACAGTGGTGGCAGACCCACCGAGAATGGCATGCAGTGCCTCGTAGAAGCGGCATGTCTGGGGCTGTGCTCCGGAGCGTCCGTTTGCCGCTCTGACTTTTTGATAGCCTTGCCTCAGGTCCTTGACTTTCACGCGGCACTGCATCGCATCCCGGCTGTATCCTTTCTGTGTCATGGCTTGGGAGACCTTCTCGAAGGTCTTTGCATTACGCTTGTTGGAGCGCAGCTCCGACAGCACAGACTCCTCGCCCCACACAGCGATCAGATCCTGGACTTCCCGGTCTGTCCATGCTGGGGATCTCTTTCTATTCTTGCATTGGGCTGACTCCTCTGCTGGAGAGCTCTGCATCGTTGCAGGTGCTGCGGAGCTCGCCCCGATGTCCAGCCAGGACGTCAGATTCAAAGTGCCCAGACAGGAAAAGGAATTCAAATTTCCCCGGGGCATTTCCTGTGTGGCTGGTCAGAGAATCCAAGCTCCGACTGCTGTCCAGAGCGTCAACAGAGTGGTGCACTGTGGGATAGCTCCCGGAGCTACTAAGTTCGATTTGCATCCACACCTAGCCTAATTCGAGCTAGCAAGTGCGAATTTAGCGTTACTCCACCTGTCGGGGTGGAGTACCAAATTCGAACTAAGGAGCCCCCTAGTTCGAATTAAATGGCTTCCTGGTGTGGACGGTTGAGCGATTAGTTCGAATTAACGCTGCTAAATTCGATTTAAGATCCTAGTGTAGACCAGGCCTTAGTTACTACAGAGAATTCTTTCCCAGGTGTCTGACTGGTGGGTCTCACCTATGTGCTCAGGATCTAACTGATCACAGTATTTGGGGTTGGGAAGGAATTTCCCTCCCAGGTCAAATTGGCAGAGACCAAGGCGGGTTTGCCTTCCTTTGCAGCATGAGTCACAGATCACTTGCTGGTTTGAACTAGAGTTAAATGATGAATTTTCAGTAACTTGAAGTTTTTTAAATCAAGCTTTGAGGACTTCAGTAACTCAGAGAAAGGTTATGGGCCTACAAGATGAGTGGGTGGTTGAGGTTCTGTGGCCTTCAATGTGCTACTCTTGAGGGCATTCTGTGCCAAAAAATTAAAAATTCTGCAGGTTTTATTTGTCAACAAATAAATGCATGGCAGTTGGGAGCACAGGCCACTGGCTGTTCAGAGGTGGGACATCACCCTGCAGCCTCTCCACCCCCAGGACATGGACTTAGTGGTGAGGCTGCACCTGCCCCTGACACAGCACAAGGCCTGGGCCCTGCCCCTCTGCACCAGGTGTGGGGCAGGCAGGCTCAACCAGGCAGGATCCAAGTTTGGAGGGGCTCAGTGTCGGGGGCGGGATCCAGGTTGTCAAAGTTAGACTCAGGACTCAGTTTGTCAGACCACTCTGTTTTATTAGCACAGCGCTCTGCTAATAATACCCAGATAATGTGAGCACCATGCAAGACACAAACTATCTTATTTATACAGATAAAAGGGCGAGAACTTAACAAGATAACAAAGGAAGCAGAATCTGATAAGATATGCATGCCTAGCCCAGGTAAACTTATTTCCTTACTAATTATTACAGATCTTCTGTTAATGTTTCGCCATTAGCACCATTGTTTATGCCTAATGTTTCTTTTCCTGGCACCTGTATTTCAACATTTATTTCTGCTTAAAGGTACATACAACATTTCTTTAATCTATTCTTATTTTTACAATATAATTCATTCTACTTTCACAAGGCGTAGAGTGAGATGTTTCTGTGTGGAACAGTCTAGGTGCAGGCAGCTCAGTGGGGGGATCTGAATGCACAAAGGCTTGTTGGGGGTGGGGTTCCAGGTGCAGGGGCAGTGGGACTCTGCAGGGGCTTTCAGGTGAAAGTGGTTGGGGCTCAGCTGGAGGGTCCTGGGGGAGCAGGGCTTGGTGAGGTGGGGGTCTGGGTGCAGCTAGTTGGGGGTCATTGGTGTGGGGGTCTCAATGTGGGGGCTCAGTGGTGCAAAATTCCCCCAGGAGCAATGTGCAGGAGGTCAGACCAGATGATCACGATGGTCACTTCTGGTCTTAATCTGTGAGTTACTGTCACCATGCTGATGTACTAGAAAAATAACTCTGGTATTTACTAGTTTGAGTGCTTCATTTTGCAACTTGGATGTTCTTAATGCTTTCTATGTAGGATATATAAAATCTCCCTACACCCACAGACAGGAGCTAGTTAGTAATAGGTTGCTTGGTCCACCTCAGACCAGCTTACACTGAGCAGCATCTGCCCTTCTATTTCCAGGAAACTGTTGCTCTCACTGATTTGAGGGACAAAAAGCTGAGAGGAAGTGGTCAGAACAATCTTCATCAACTGATGAGTGAGGAGGGAGAATTATTTCTTTCATGGAGCAAGACTTTTGAACACTGATTGTGGAGAAGGAGAGGAGATAGACAAAGCAGCAGATGGATGATCAGGCATCAGTGTTGGCTGCCCCAATGGAAGCCCACCAGTGCTACTATCTCTGACTTAAATTAGAACCTTAGTTTGCCTTAGTAACTCTTCACCAATTCCCCAGTAGCAAGCAGACTACTCCTCCTTATCTCCATCCCAGAAACCCCTCCTTTCATGACCAAGACAAAACTCTCATGGTGTTCACTAGTGACGCTTTTATGTATGTTATGGTTTGGTTAGTTTACTGGTGCTTGCAAATAAGCTTGGCTCCTTGAAGTGAGGGGTGTGAGAGGAGAGTGTATTATATAGGACATCCATCAAAGCAGCTTGTGGTGGCATAAACTGCAGCTGATGGAGCTTTGAGTAAAGCTATGAAATTAGGCAGTTGTTTTTGTGGAAAAACTATGTGACAGGGTTTTCTGTGGCCTAATGGCTCAATCGCTGATCTTGTGGTCTGCAAGGCCAGAGGGGGAAGTATGGGGACCCGGGTCCTCCCTCTCCACCGGGTCCCAGCCCAAGGCCCTGTGTAGTTCAACCCCTAAACAGAGAAGATAGGTCTCTCTCCTGGCGGGGGGTCAAGACCAGTTTCCCTGGGCTACTTCCTACAAGTCTCTTTAGTTTGGGGCTTGGCCCTGCTAGTCCAGTTGCCCCGCGGTTTGGCTTATTTGCAGACTCCCCTTGGCAGAGGAAGCTTTACTTGCCTCAAGTGGCTGTGCTGGCTGGCAGTTCGCTGATCCATCCCTTTGGGCAGGCCGACAGAGAGCTTCTGCCTCCTCGTCAGTCAGACCCCAACTGAGCCAGGCTCCTTTCTTTTTCTCCCCTCTCCAGGACTGGCATTGGCTGCAGGTATAGCAGGATGGAGGGGTCCTAGCTGAACCCAAAGGCTTTCTTTAACCCCCGCTGTGCTGGATGGCAGCTTCTCTGCTCCCTCACACTGTATTAAATAGCTAAAACTAGGGATCACATTTTGGCCACAAAGAGCTACTCTTGTCTACAACTCTCACCCTCGTTGAGGTGACTGACTTATCAGCTAACCTACATTGTTAACATACACTTTGTGGTGGTGATGCCTTCCCTATCCTGTCCCTGTTATGTAGCTAAGGCTTCAGATCCCAGGCCTGTCAGTCTGGTACTTTTCAGTATCTGAATTCATTGGGGTTAATCAACTAGAAAAAGTTAGTGTGCAGCAGAATGTTGGAGTAACAAAAGACAGATGTCATCCTCCTCCTCTTTCACATGGTTTCGGGCATATACGGAGATCTCTGCATTCTCAGTCCTCTCCATGTCAGACAGTCTTCATGGTGGGAAGTCCTCCATGGCAGCTGGAGGCAGACCAGATCTTTGCTCTGAATCTGGGCTTAGGACTGCCCCTCAAAAACAACTTTCCAGAGTTCTCTGCCTCCAGGCAGCACACATGACAGCCTGTGCAGAGCTTTAACTTTTTTGTTTGTTTTTTGTTTATTTAACTAATAATCTCAAGTTTCTTCATTGGCTTTGAGGTTTTTTCTCCTCAAAACGACACAACTTTTTTTTTTTTAATGTTTTTTTGAGGAGGATTTAGAGAACAGAACCTTCAAATGAAAAAATGGCAGAGACAGCAGGCTGCAGCAACTCCAGCTCCTGGCCACATGTTGGTAAGGTCCATGCTGAGACAGTTGAGTAGGTCTCATGGAAGCTTCTTTCACTGAGACTAGGCCAGAATCAGTAGCATGGAACTAGGATTAACTTTTTTCAAGACCCCTGCCTCACCTTAGGCCTGGGACTTCTATTCCCACTGCTTGTAGTGTACGTAGGAAAACCACCTAAATCTGCTGGGGAGGAAAGATCACCTGCATAGCAAGGAGGAAGAAATTCCTGCTCCCAGCCAGCACGTAATCAAAGTCCGTGTGGAGATGGCTGAGAAGACTGCAAACATCTCCTCTTCTCACAGATATTTTACCTGCAAGGCCTCAGCTGCTATGGAAGGTGCCAGGTCCAGTGACCTTTCTGATACCAATGAGTCATCTGTCTCCAATAGCTCTGGATCATTCATTGTGTGTGATCTGTCCCCACTCAGCCTGGACCCAGCACATCAGGGAGTTAGGATAAAGTGATTGAGTTAGATTCCCCTTCCATGTGAGATGAACCTACCTCCTCTTCCCGTCTAGCCTCTGAGGGTCCCATAGGAGGTCACAAAGTGGCTATTATCTTCCTTAAGGAAACATGCAAGTTACATGCCTACAGACTGTCTTTTCAATCTCCCTTGTACTGCATTTTTCCCCTCACAAGCCCTCTCATCAGTCCATGCGCTGAGCCCTGAGAAAGATATTGCTCACAATTGGCTTTTAAGGGACAGCACAAAGTTTTAAATGCTCTTATGAAAAAAGTCTCCCCTCTAGATCCTCAAAGATAGGGTTGCCAGGTGTCCGGTTTTCGACCGGAACTCCTGGTCAAAAATGGACCCTGGCAGCTCCGGTCAGCACTGCCAGCTGGGCCGTTAAAAGTCTAGTCGGTGGCGCCCCAGCCCAGTGAAACTGAGTGGGGGAGAGTGAGCGACAGAGGGAGGTGGGATGGAGCGAGCGGGAAGTGGGACCTTGGAGAAGGGGTGGGGTGTGGACGAGGCCTCTGGGAAGGGGCAGGGTGGGCGTGTTCAGTTTTGTGCTATTAGAAAGTTGGCAACCCTATCTTAAAAAGTAGGAGAAATCTCTAATACTGGGACTTTGAGATACAGTATCTCAGACTCTCAACTAAGCCTCCCAGAACCAAGTACCAGTGTGGGCCTAACTTTATAGGAGATACTTATGTTTTTGGAAGGGTGTGATTAAGGTGCAGTGAGAATTTCTTATCAAGATCTTCTTGTACCAAGGGACTAAATGGTCTTCCTTACTCTACTTAACCTTAAGCCTGCTGTAATCTCCTTAGTAAAGGACGTAGTCTTGCCAGCTCAGGAACCATTCTAGCCAGACCCACAGTCAGGAGAATAAGATCATCACTTAAGCTAAATTTGGATACAGCAGCCTAAGCTTTGAAAGTTTTGGCTTCATTTTCCCATTGTGAAGGTATGTGCTCAACTAGGAGGTCATAGGGTTTTTAGGGCACAATCCCAATGTAAAATTGACTCTAAACTTAGTTCCCTTGCAGCTTTTTCAGGACCAAAGCTTCATCTTTGATTTGCTGTACTTTCAAAACTACAAAGGTGTGTCCTTCAAGCAACTATGGCGCCACTTGAAGAAATTGGAATTGCAGGCTAAACTGGTAACTAAAAATTTGGAAGGGTAATCTCTTTGGAGAGCATAGACATAGAGCAGTTGCTGAAGCTTGAGGATTTAGACAAGGTGAGAATTTCCTCCTTCCTTTCAGTGAGAGAATCTTCAAACTACCTGAACTCAACAGGTGTTTCATTTGAAGCCATGGCTTCTCCAGGTTCTAGCCTAAAGACTACACATTCAGGAAAGACAGCAATGCATCCTCTTGCTGGGATTCTCTGGCAAGCCATCCAAGCCCAAAATATGTGTGTGTGTGTGTGTTTTCATTCCAAATCTGGACAGATTTCCCTGTCCCTCTGGGGGAGGTGCTTCAGCATGAGCCCTCATCTGGGAGTAAACCACCTTGGAAAATGGGTGCTTGAAATAATCAGGGAAGGAAGTTCGATAGAACTCTCATTGTCCCAGGTACAAGTTTATCCTTTCCCAAAAGTATATTAAAATAAACCAACACATCATCAAGACCTGTCATAGCATCAGAAGATGAAGAGTGCAATAGTCTATCTTCTACATCCTGCAATGATGCAACCAGTTCTGTGGAGAGTCCGCTATTTTGGACAGGGCACAAGATTCTATGGATTCACAAAGAGAAACTGTATTATGCAGTCTATTTTAGATCTTGGGTCTCAAGTCCATAAGGCGATTGGTATTCAGATGAAAATACAGAAATCTATCATTACGGTATTATCTTCCCAAAACTTCAGAATGTGAAAATAAACCTTCTAGACATCTAGTGAAGATATCTCTAGAGAGTCACCTAGAGATACTTTAGCTTCCTCTACAAGAAGAAGCATTTCCAGTAGAGTTACTCCCGTTTTGGACTCTGCAGTTCCACGTGGTGTTCACAAATGCCACATCATTCCTTCTTTCAAGTGAAAGGGATATACGTCTACTCTCATTGGGATGACCTTATCATTTATCAGGGCCCAGCAGCTGTCCCTTAAAAACCTTCAGAAACATGATTTTAAGCAAACAAGTGGAAGGGCCAATTACAGCCCTCACAAAACTCCAGCATCTAAGTTATTGTCCAAGACAGTCTTTTTATTTCAGGAGAGAGAAGATTAGCACGCCTTATTTAAAATAAGGTATCTGACTTCGCTCCTGGGCTAGTTCATCTCTTATGTGGATACCCTACACCATTCTTGCTTTGTTCCCAGCCAGCGATTGTAGCAAATGGCTATATAAAGATCTTGGTGCAGATCTTCTTTAATATTAAACAGCGACCTGATATTGGGTCCTGAGAAACTGATCATCAATACATATATCAGACTCCATGGCACAGAATATAACTTGTCTCATGCTATGGACTATCAAGAGTATGCCTCTATTTCCAGCAGATAGAGAGGGTTGCAGTGTGTGTGTGTAAAGCATTAAACCATCTGTGCTGTTTAGAAAAGTAGCCTTACTCATGTCCTCAGTAGAAGTGCTAGTGAGAGAGTGGCAGGATAGGTGAAAGAAAGCATAGTCAAAATAAAAATCTTAAATCAAACTATACCATAGTCTCTAGCAACAGAAATTCCATGTTTGAACAATAAGTGTATAGTAGTAGGAATATGCTACCACAGGGGTCGGCAACCTTTCAGAAGTGGTGTGCCGAGTCTTCATTTATTCACTATAATTTAAGGTTTTGCGTGCTGGTAATACATTTTAATGTTTTTAGAAGGTCTTTCTATAAATCTATAATATATAACTAAACTATTGTTGTATGTAAAGTAAATAAGGTTTTTAAAATGTTTCAAAGCTTCATTTAAAATGAAATTAAAATGCAGAGCCCCCCGGACTGGTGGCCAGGACCCGGGCAGTGTGAGTGCCACTGAAAATCAGCTCGCGTGCCTCCTTTGGCACACATGCCGTAGGTTGCCTACCCCTGTGCTACCAACTACCAGACCATCAACATGCTGGTAATTGTAGCCTTTCTAATCTTCCTGAGCATTTCACAAGGGCAGAAAACACAGTAATAATGGGTGAATTCAGTTATTCTCAGTGACTTCGCTTGAGTAATGGATTCAGAAATAAAATTTATACACATCGTAAATAACTGCTTCTTGGAGTAGCCTGTCCTGGAACCCACAAGGGAAAAGAGGCAACTCTTGTGAAGAAACTAGTTAAACAGAAATTAAAAGGAATAGTCACAAGGGTGAAATGTGTGCACGCTGCATGGAGACTATTTAAAATACCATAATAGAAGCTCAAACTAAATGTAATCCCTAAATAAATTTTAAAAAAAAAGTAAGAGGACCAAAAAAGTGTCAACATGGTAAATGGTGGAGCAAAAAGGCATCCTTTAAAAATTGGAAGTTAAATTCTCACTAACAAGAATTCTTTTTTCTGTATATCTTTATTTGACAGTTCTGTAAACTAAATAAGCTGTATTTCCAAAGGACCCTTTTTTTGCCAGAATAACTGCCTCTACGCTAGGAATTTTAGTGGCATAGCTTTATTTGTTAGCAGTGTGGCTTTTTCACTGACATAACTATGCCAGCAAAACTTAAAGGAAAAACAGGTCTAAGTGTCCAGCTGTTGCAGTTGGGAAGAGAACCTTCCATATGTGACCAGTGTGTAACCAAGATAGACATGTCTCTGGTACAAAACTGTTTTGTAGACTAGGTCTCTGAGTTTGTAGAGTCTGAAATAATAGCTCTGAGGTGTCAACTCCACCATTTATTTCAGTGAGTGCAAACTCAGAAGCCAAGGACAGTATTTCACAGTTGATCAAAGCTTGTAAGAAAAGGAGCGACTATCATATTATGAAGATTCAAACAATTTACTGAATAATATCCATCATTTTGGTGCATGCCTGGCAGCTGTGGTGAGGAGACAATTCCTTATTGCCATCTGCTGAACACCTGCAACAACCTGGATTGAAGCTTCACAAGAGGTTTGCTTAACACATTACCCATCTAAGTGTTGCCTACCTACTAGTGATTTTTTTTATAGTTATTGCTGCTATTGTAAACTTGAAAGAGTGTTAGGTATATCTCCAAGAACTCTGGAAGGGACCTTGAAAGATCATCAAGTCCAGCCCCCTGCCTTCACTAGCAGGACCAAGTACTGATTTTTTTTGCCTCAGATCCCTAACTGGCCACCTTAAGGATTGAACTCACAACCCTGGGTTTAGCAGGCCAATGCTTAAACCACTGAGCTATCCGTGTTCTAGTTCAGTGTTAAATAATAAAATAACTTCTTTTCCAACAAGAAATTCTTACCTTTCCTAACTTCTAATTGAGTATCATTCCTTAAAATAAAAATGTAAGGACATATTTTAAAATATTTTATAATTTTAAATAAAATTGTGATTAGGCATTTAACATATGCTGGAGTTGAAGGTGGAGGATTAATTGGTTTCATTTTCTGAAGGGAAGCATAAGCTTTAAAAAGTTTGGAAATCCTCACCTAAACCATTTCATGGAATGATCATCTCTAGAGATTCAGATAAACATGGACTGTGAATACTGAGGAACCTTGTCCATGCTTGGCACCTTTGCTGCTGTTACCAAGGATGCTGATTTTCATTATTTTTAAAAAGTTATCCTGTCCCTGCACTTTTTTGTTTCCTAATTGTGTATAAAGAGGACTGAAAAGGGTCTTTCAAAATTCATGCAGTATGTAATCTGAAAAATTCTATAACTAGAGATTTGGTGTAAATGATGATCCAATAAGAAACAGTGAAAGTTAATCTATCACATTATCCATCATGAAGAAGCAAAAAACAAAAAAAACCCCAAACACACACACCAAACTCAAACTTTTAAACAGTCATTTGCGTGTCACCATTGGTGATGGGAGCATCTGACCACTCCAGACTCAACTGGAACCATCACACTCTTTTTTCACACAACAGTGAAAAGCCATCCTAGAGAAGATCACTACTGACCTAGCCATTTACCAGTTCCCTCAACTATGCACAGGTGCAAATTGCAGATCTTGTGAGCTTACTCTCTACAGACTTCTGCTTTATTGTCTGCTGATGAAAATCATATAAGTACTGAAAACCATCTCACTTTCCATTAAATAGTTTAAAATATTGCAATGTGAATAAGGCCTAACATATATGCAGAATTAGACAAAAACTAACTTGGGCTCCTAAGTCACTTATGCTTTTGAAAATTTTATTGAAGTTTGGATTTTCCACCTTGCTTAATGTTGGTCTTGCATTGCTCAGACAACTTTTGGTAGGTGTCCTTTGTTATGTACCTTCAGATTTTTTTGGAACAATTTACCAATGGTAGTGGTGGATTCTCCATCACTGACAATTTTTAAAACAAGATTGGATGGTTTTTCTAAAGATCTACTCTAGGAATTCTTTTGGGGAAGTCCTATGACCTGTGTTATACAGGAGGTCAGACTATATGATCACAATGGCCCCTTGGGGCCTTGGAATCTGTCACTTCAAAAATAGTCATTTATTATAGTTATTCTCAGCTTGGTTGACTGACTTAATGTATTGCGAAATTATTTTTAAAAGCTATGTAAATAGGGAAGTTTTTTTTATCAGTTCTTTTCCATTAGCCTGCAGTTAGAGATGCTGTTAATCATCTGTTATAAAAGTGAGAGGTGGAGGAGCAATCTTCCACAAATTTTTGTCCTAGCCAGAGTTTTTAACTATCCCTGTCATTCAATTGATGATCCTGGAGGCAGTGACACAAACTGTCACCCAAGGTAGAAGAGGGCTGATAGCTCTGCTGAATGGGACTAAGAATGCATTACTAGAGTTCACTGGGTCATCAAATATAAATATGGCAAATTTTAAGAACTCAGGGAAGTGATTAAAAATCAGGAATTTACCTTTATTTTTCCTTAAGATTGACTAGACAGCTGTGATGGGGAATTGACCCCTCCTTGTCTTTCTGAGCAGAGAGGGCCATGTGTGGAAAAACAAATTCTGCAAAACACAAAATTCAGAAAGGCAATATATTTCCTACTGAACAAAATGACTTATCTTCATTAAAATGTAGATATTCTAGCTAGTATGGGTGGTTTCCACAAGTTTTTCAGAGGTTGAACACTGAAAGGGGAGGAGCTCCACCCCAAACTTAAATCTGTAAAACTCAACTGAAATTGCTAGAATCTAAGAAAATTTAGGTAGCTTGGAGGATAGAACAAGAGCTCTTGTAAGAACAATGGGTCTTCATGAAGAAGAGGAAGGAGTGAAGTTCCTTTTCGTAATTTTAAGCAAATACGACACTGTTGGGTGGTTGGTTTTTTGTGTGTGTGTGTGGTTTTTTTTTTTTTTAATGAATGAATGAACCCACTACAGCACCTTCTTGAAATCACATGATCAAACCACCAGGAGCAATAATAAAATTCTTTATTCTTCCAAAATCTTAAAATTAGCCATCGAAGAAATCTTTAATTACAAAAGGAGAAACTTTTTTTTTCTCAGACAAAAAGATATGGTATCATGCCTTGTGTTGGAATCAGTTTAAACTCTTTAATAATCTGGAGGAATTGATGACATTTTTGCAGCTTGTGGAAAATCAAGATGGATTTAAGCAACGAATGTGTGATCTCCATTAACAGAAGCTAGATCAGAAGAGCACAAATGAGCTCTTAAAAGCATCAGTTTATTTTCTTACTTTAAAATATTTTTATACAGCATCTAGCTACTACAACTGTGTACATTTTTTATTTGTTACAATATTTTTAAACATTCTTTATTTAAATAAGGCAACTGTTTTATGAGAGGGGAAAAAGTGATTGTTCAGTATCTAATTGTATCAATATCTAAGGGCTGCTCTACTTGTATCAGCATAGCTATGTTTCTCAGCCGTGTGAAAAATCCCTATGCCAACCTAACCTCTGGTGTAGACAGTGCTAGGTTGATGGAAGAGTTCTTTTGTTGACCTAGCTACCAGCTCTCAGGCAGGTGGGTTATCTTCTCTCACAGGAGAACCCCTCCCATGGGTATAGGTAGTTTCTACACTGCAACTGTGCCCCTGAAGAGGTTTAAGTGTAGGCATGCCCATTTAAAGTGTTGTTAAATCTTGTTAATGGAGGGTTTTTTTCCTCTTAAAGGTTTTGGGAAATAAGGAAAAATTTACCTCTTCTAGATTTTACCACATAATGCAGACAAACAGGATTTATGCAATAGTCTAATTGAATGTTAATCTATCTAATAATCCAGGAAAGGGGTAGGGAAAAAGAGAGACCCAGCTATCTTAAAAAAAAAAAAAAATTGCATCCAGATACTGCAAGTATACAAGAAACTCATCTTCCTAGAGGACCATAAATTGGGCTGAAAAAAAGGTTAGACTGGAAATCTGTGTATTCTCTTTTTTCTAAGAGGGGAAAATACCAAAAAGGGCTTTTTTCCTTATCAGTTCAAGTAATGCAGGTCTTATCTGATAGTGAGTATAGAAGCATACCTTAGGCAACTGTTGATGATCTAGACATTTCCCTTTATAAACCTGTGTAAACCCAATTTAAAAAATGCAACATAGTTAACATATAGCTGAATCTTGCCATGCATTTCAAAAGTATTTCATTTATGATAGTGAATTTTAGTTAGATCCCACACCTAAAGATAGTCTGATTTAAAAAAAAAAAAAAAAGTACATTGAGTGAGGGGAACATCTTAATAGAAGACTCAAAAGCAATCACTATAATGTAGTTAGTGAATATGTAGAGAGAGCTACATCTTGGGGAGAGAAAACTTGACTGTTTGTTTGAGTAATCAGTGCTCATGCTCTGAAATTGTTCACAGTCCTGCAATGGTTAAGGTAATCTATATAAGATTTGTGAAGTTGGTATCAGCAGTATTATTGTAACAGATCATGCCCCTATTTGGGGTATTTTACAGAATGTATAGGAGGAAAAATAAGGCAAGCACTGGACATTAAATGATAGTCTTTTTTCTTTTCTTTGTACAGCACCTAGTACAGTGAGAGTCCTGGTCCAAGAGTAGGGCTCCTAGCCATTACAATGATACAAATAAAAATGATATTCTATTATAGAACTGGAATCATCACAGTGTTTAAAAAAAGATGCACTCAAATATATAAAAACGAATTAGGTGGAAGATGCAAGTGATGCTGATCCTTGTGAAACAGTTTAAGCAGTAATCTGAGGAAGATTGTTTGTTTGATATAGCTAATAATTTAAAGAAAAAACAAATGGAAATAATTATTTTGCAAAATTGGAAGCTCTTCACAAAGATATGCTAAATCCAAAAGCAGTACAGAGCACGTATAAAATTTAAAGGGGTAATTTATTATACTACTGAGTGAAAAGATAGTATCAAATAAAGCTAGCTAAAATAACCTTTTTATGATAGGATGAGACAACTGATAACATTCTGGATTTTTGAGTGAGAAGGAGAGCTCATAAGAAGGTAATCTGTCAAAACAGGAAGGAGGGGGGAATGAGAGATGTTTAGATCAGTTAAATTATCTTTTTCAGGATTTCTGTCCCATTTTATATGTCACAATCCTACAGCGTTGGCAAAATTAATATTTACCTCCCCACACCATATCCCCTAAAAACCACCTCTGCCATTTCTAGCAGAACATTATTCAATTAAATTAGAAGACCCCGTATCTAGAGCCAAGATTTAAAGTGCTATGAATGAACACCTTAAAGCTTTAGAAAACCCCAGGACTGGATGGCTATAAGGCCAGCCTATGATGTATGTTCAATTGCATCCCTTCAATCGGGTGGAAAAAAAGAACAAATTCCTGTTTCATCTGTTGGTGCAGAGAAGACCTTGAGCTGAGTTGTGACCATTTTTAATAGCTTGGTTTGCACAAAATGTCCAGTGTTACAAAACAAGTGAATGCCTTATACTAAACTAAAAAAGCTAGTGTTCTAGTAAGTGAATCCCTTAAAAGAGGAGCAAAATGAGAATGTCCAAGTTCACTACTTTTATTTGCTCTAGTTACAAAGCAGCTGTCTGGACTTAACTACAAATGTTACAGGACCCAAAACTAAAACCATAGAACAAAAACACCTTCTGTGCAGATGGCATTTTATTATATCTTACATAACCCTTATCTTCAGTACTTGTACCTCTCCAGGGACTTCCTAGCTTTAGTCATGTCTTGAGATTTAAGATATGAGGCAAAACACAATGTTATTGCCTATCAATGTGAAGCAAGAAACTACAGTGAAAATCAAAACTTGCTCTCATTTCTCATTGGCCTCTACAAAAATAAAACACTTAGGGTATGTCTACACTACAAGACTATTTTGAATCAACTTAAGTCGAATTTGTGGAATCGACCTTATGAAGTCGAATTTGTGTATCCACACTAAAAACACTAATTCGACTGTGTGAGTCCACAGTAACGGGGCCAGCGTCGAATTTGGAAGCGGTGCACTGTGGGAAGCTATCCCACAGTTCCCGCACTCCCCGCTGCCCACTGGAATTCTGGGATTTCCCCCCCAATGCATGCTGGGGGAAAAAATGTGTCGAGGGTGGTTTTGGGTAACTGTCATCATTGAACCGTCAATCACGCCCTCCCTCCCTCCCAGAAAGCGTCTGCGGGCAATCTGTTCGTGCACTTTTCTGCTCAGTGACAGCACGGGCACCACAGCACTGCGAGCACGGAGCCCGCGGCAGTTATGGCCGTTGTCAACTCCTCGCACTTTATCGTCCACCTCTTCCACAGTCAGCTGCTGAGAAATCGGGCTACTTTTCAATGGTGCTGCGAGCACTGGTGGACCATGGGGGACCAACATCAACGTCGGGTGGCCAGGCAAAGTTCATGACGCGCGTGTTTTCAGGAACTCTGCTCTGTTTAGACGCCTGCAGGAAGGTAGTTTCTTCCCGGACCACAAAATAACTCTTGGGGATGTGCAGATGCCTATAGTGATCCTCGGGGACCCAGCCTACCCGCTAATGCCCTGCCTCGTGAAGCCCTATGCAGGCACCTTGCATAGCGACAAGGAACTCTTCAAGTACCAGCGAGCAGCGTGACCTGTGACTGTTCAGTTTCTTTACAGAGAAGCTGAACCTGCCCCTGTTTCTTTACCAAGTTACTGTTGACCAGCATCTGCAGTTACATATCCCGTCCACCCCGCTTCCCCCACTTCCAACACACGTTTAAAAATAAAATACATGTTCCACTGTAACTTTACAAAGGTTTCTTTATTGATGACTTTGCATTAAAGGGTTGAAACTGGGACGCAGACTGTGCTGGGTAGGGTGTGCGGTGATGTAAAGACCACCTCTAAACTCGAGGAATGACAGGCTCCTGCTCCCAGAGCGGTCTGCAGTGCCGGACTGGTTGTTTCAACGGAGCCTGCCATCCCTCCTTTTTGGGACTCTGTGTGCGGGGGCTATGTGGCCTTGTGGCGGGGGAGGACGGATACAGATTCCTCTGCTGCGTGGCTCTGTGGTCCAGGACAGGGACCGTTGCATGAGATCTGTAACCCCCCCCCCGCTACAAAGTCACGTACCCCCCCACCCACACAGAACCTGCAAACCACCTCCCATACTGACCAGGGTGCCTACTGATTGCACTGTGTGTGTGACCTGCTGCTGATCCTGCCCCCGTCTCTGTACCCTGCTAAAGGTGACTGTCCTATGCAATACCCTACCCCCTTCCCCACCCACCCCTTCAAACGTAGCGTTGTGTAAAAAAGCATGACGGAAACAGTAATTAACAGCAAAGTATTTTTAATAATTAACCAGACAGGGGATGAAACTGGGATTGGGGCTAGGGTGAGTCAGGAAGGGAAGGAATTCTCAAAAATTAGGGTATGAGAGCTTTTGGGTACTTGAGCACTCTGCTGGGGTGCAGTGACAGTTTTCACGGCCCCTGGCGCCACTCCTTCTGGTTACTTTGGGTGACGGGAGGTATGGGACTTTGTGGCGGGGGAAGGCGGTTGCAGATACACTGCGGGGGGGCTCTGTCCTCCTGGCTGCGGTCCTGCAGAACATCCACAAGGCGCCGGAGCGTGTCCGTTTGCTCCCTCATTAGTCCAAGCAGCGTTTGAGTCGCCTGCTTGTCTTCCTCACGCCACCTCTCCTCCCGTTCGCTGTGTGAGCGCTGCTGCTGAGAGAGGGTCTCCCTCCACTGGCTCTGCTGGTCCGCCTCGGCTCGGGAGCACCCCATAACTTCAGCGATCATCTCGTCCCGTGTCTTTCTCTTTCGCCGCCTAATCTTTGCCAGCCTCTGTGAGGGGGATGCTGTGGCAGGTCTGGAGACAGTTGAAGCTCTGTGATGGGAAAGAGGGAGTGAATTCCTTGCAAAGATACATTTCTGCGAACAATGAACACAGTCTAGTCTGTGTCTGTGAACAACACCATGCACAGCACCTATCTCGTCCGCACTCCTGCAGCAGGCAATCCGGAAAGCATAAACTCTGCCCCTGTTCTACCCCATCACAGTGTCCCCCGACCCTTGCACTTCTGGGTTGAGATCCCAGTGCCTGATGGTGCAAATTTCATTGTCGCGGGTGGTTCTGGGTAAATGTAGTCAGTCATTCCTTCCTCCGGGAAAGCAACGCCAGACAATCATTTCGAGCCCGTTTTCCCTGCATTGCCCTGGCATATGCCATAGCGTGGCAACCATGGAGCCTGTTTTGCCTTTTGTCACTGTCACCGTATGTGTACTAGATGCCGCGGAAAGAGGCCATTCAGCAGCGCTACACAGCAGCATTCATTTGCTTTTGCATGACAGCAGAGATGGTTATCAGCCATATTGCACCATCAACCACGCCAATGTAAATTGGCAAGGTGATGACGGGTAGCTGTCCTATTGCACTACACCTTCTGCTGCTGTCATAGGTGCCCCTGGCCGAGATCAGCCGGGGGCGCAAAAGACAAAACTGGGAATGACTCCCCGAGTCAATCCCTCCTTTATGGTATCTAAAAAAAGAAACAGTCCCGCCTAGAATATGGGGCAACTGTACTAGGGTTTTAGTGTATCAGAGAACTACAGAGCACAGCCGCTCTGTGTCAGATCCCACAGGAATGACGAGCTGCGTGCCATTCACAGGGGGTGCCCCTGCAACAGCCCTACCTGTTGCTTCCCTCCTCCTCCAGCCTTCCTGGGCTACCGTTGTAGTGTCCCCCCATTTGTATGCTGAAGTAATAAGGAATGCAGGAATAAGAAACAGTGACTTGTTAGGGAAATGAAATGAGGGTAAGGCAGCCTCCAGCTGCTATGATAGTCCAGGCATTACAGAATCTTTTCTTTACACATGAAGGGCGGGGGCTGATGGAGCTCAGCCCCCTGTTGCTATGATGAAGACGGTTAGCAGGCCGTCTACTTATGGGCTGAGGATGAGGACAGGTAGCAGTCCTATTGCACTACATCATCTACCGCAAGGCTGATGATGAGGACGGGTACCAGTCGTTTTGCACCATCAGTCACCCATGAGGCGGAGGAGGGGGAGCGAGGATGCTACCGTAGCGTGCCGCAGCATCGCGTCTACCAGCAGCATTCAGTACACATAGGGTGACATTTACAAGAGTCAAGAGACGATTTCTTTCCCTTTTCCTTCTGGGGGTGGGGGGTGGCTGTACATTGACGAGCTATGCCCTGAACCACCGCGGACCCTGTGTTTGACCCTAGAAGCATTTGGAGCTCAGCCAAGAATGCAAATGATTTTCGGACACAGCGGGAACTGTGGGATAGCTTGCATCCTCAGCCCCCCCCCCTCCTTCCCTCCATGAGCGTCCATTTGATTCTTTGGCTTCCCGTTACGCTTGTCACGCAGCAGCGTGCTGACTCTCTGCTACACCGTCTGTCCGGAGATTTTTTTAAAATACTTTGGACCAGGCGTAACATTATGGTAATTTTCCTAATTAGATGCAGGAGTCGCCAAGCGAGATCGCCCTGAGGAGGGTCACTGAAGGAGACAGAGAGCGCATGCTGCGTGAAAGCCAGCACAAACCAGGGGCCTATGCAGCCGTGCTCGGGGAGGCAATGCTCCCTGAGTACCTCATGAAAGCCTGGCGCGGAAAAGTGTGCTACCACGGAGCACCCAATAAGGCCTCTCTCCCCAGGAACCTCCTGCAGAGGCTTTTCGATTACCTCCAGGAGAGCTTCGTGGAGATCTCCCAGGAGGATTTCTGATTTATCCCCATATATATAGAGATCTCCTTTTCACATACTTCAGATTCCTGTTATATTAAGAATAAAAGTTTACATGTTTAAAGCACTTACCGACTGCTCCTTCCCCTGATTCAGGGTCCGGGTTAACAGCCGGGGAGGGTTGGTAGGGGCTCTCCGTGAGGGTGATGAAGAGATCCTGGCTGTCAGGGAAACCAGAGTTGTAAGCGCTGTCGCCTGCCTCGTCCTCCACAAACCCTTCCTCATCTTCCCCGTCCGCGAACATCGCCGAGGAACTGGCCGTCGACACTGTCCCATCGTCAGAGTCCATGGTCACTGGTGGGGCAGTGGTGGAAGGCTCCATAGCGTCCGTTTGCCGCTTTGATTTTTTGGTAGCCTTGTCTGGGGTCCTTGATTTTCACGCGGCGCTGCGTTGCATCCCGCCTGTATCCTCTGTCTCTCATGGCTTTGGAGACCTTCTCGTAGGTCTTTGCATTCCGTTATTTGGAGCGCAGCTCCGAAAGCACAGACTCCTCGCCCCACACACCGATCAGATCCAAGACTTCCCGGTCAGTCTATGCTGGGTCCCTCTTTCTATTCAGAGATTACATGAACTCCTCTGCTGGAGAGCTCTGCATTGCTGCCGGTGCTGCTGAGCTCGCCCCGATGTCCAACCACGAAATGAGATTCAAACTGTCCAGACAGGAAAAGGAATTCAAATTTTCCCGGGGCTTTTCCTGTGTGGCTGGTCAGAACATCGAAGCTCGGACTGCTGTCCAGGGCGTCAACAGAGTGGTGCACTGTGGGATAGCTCCCGGAGCTACTAAGTTCGATTTGCATCCACACCTAGCCTAATTCGACATAGCCATGTCGAATTTAGCGCTACTCCCCTCGTCGGGGAGGAGTACAGAATTCGAACTAAAGAGCCCTCTATGTCGAATTAAATGGCTTCCTGGTGTGGACGGGTGCACGGTTAATTCGAATTAACGCTGCTAAATTCGAATTAAAGTTCTAGTGTAGACCAGGTCTTAGAGTTATGTATACCTGACACAGTAGACACACTTTATAAGATTAACTTCCCTGTTCTGCAAAAATTCCAGGAGGAAGTCAAAATCTGGAATGAACTTCATATGAATTGTTTAGGAAGATGGTGTGCTATACGTGTTAACTGGCTGCCTTGTCTTTTATTTTTTCTATGTGCTACAAATAAAAACACTTGGAAATATTGAGGGGATGGAGGGTGTCAGGAATGTTGCTTGTTTAGGGTTGCCAACCCTCTAGAATTGTTCTGGAGTCTCCAGGAATTAAAGATTAATCTGATTACAGATTGTCATGTGATGATACCTCCAGGAATACGTTCAACCAAAATTGTGACAACCCTGTGCTTAATTCTTGCAAGCCTTTAAAAACTCTCACCTTAAATAGATAATTCTATGGTAACCCTCAGAACAAATTCAGATGTGAAAAAAAATTTGGTTGTGGAGGAGTACAGGAAGATTTAAATTGGAGAATAAGGAATATAAACTTACACATACTTTTAATCATTGGCCAAGCTTGCAAAACTCTGTATTCAACTTGATAGTATTTTTCTGTTTGGATGCAACAGAAGACTTTTGAACACCACATCCAATCAATTCCAAAATTTAGGGGAATGTTATACATATCAGTTGGTAGAACTCTGTTTATTTTGGTGACAATCTAAACACGAAGAGGAAAATGGGGGATACATGGATCCCCTGGCATCTGGTTAGTAGTCCAAGCAACTTCAGTCAGGTAATCCTCTAAAGATGAAAGAAATGGTTGATAGCATCTACTAGCATTCTTGCACAACAGTGCCCCATCCTCCCAGTAGAATTTAAGATGTCGATACCCTGAATAACTTATCTGCCAGACAAAATGAAAAGAAATAATAATGGGGGTGGGACATTTCACCCACCACCACTCCGGTCCCTCGCTCATCAGACTCCTTGTCTCAATCTACTTCTTTCCCTCCTTTAATGTGTTCAAATCTGATGGCTTCCTCCTTCAGGCAGCCTAGCTGTCAGCTGTGGTTGGGGGGAGGGGATGGGTCATTGAGAGCATAGGAGAGACAGGCTCCCTGCTCTCAGTTCCAGTGCTTGGCTCCACCCTGGCCTGGAGCAGCCATTACAGGGAAAGTTCTTCTGAGCCCCTGTGGGCTTTGGCTGGAATGATCACTCAGTCTGTGGAGATGGCACAGGCACCATCTGACCTAGCACAGAAGCTGTGAGGGGATCGAGCATGCACAGTGAGGATAGAGTCTTCAGAGTTTTTAAAAGTTAAAATAGAAGTCTCTAATGAGCACGTGTGAGCTGCCATTTTTCAAAAGCTTATAACTTGGCTAGATATGTACAGATTTTTGAAGATGACATCCCTGACACAAAGGCCAAGGCCAAGACCATGTGAAATTTCAAGTCCCTGCTTCAAAGCATGGGGTGCTGGAGCTGTTCAAAAAAAAGTCTCAAAAATTTCTTTAACAACAAAACAATAAATATTTTTCCTAGCCTTGTTCTCTGACATGGCTAAACCATTTTGGCTGAAAAATTTCCAGAGGTAAAGAGCTGGCATGGAAAATTTCAGCCCAAACCATTTAGGCTTTTCAAAGTTGTAAGCCATTGATTCTCAAAGCCGGTCCGCCGCTTGTTCAGAGAAAAGCCCCTGGCGGGCCGGGATGGTTTGTTTACCTGTCGCGCCCGCAGGTTCGGCCAATCGCGGCTCCCACTGGCCGCGGTTTGCTGCTCCAGGCCAATGGGGACTGCAGGAAGCAGCACAGGCCGAGGGATGTGCTGGCCGCCCTTCCCGCAGCCCCCATTGGCCTGGAGCGGCGAACTGGGGCCAGTGGGAGCCGCAATCAGCCAAACTTGCAGACACGGCTGGTAAACAAACCGGCCCGGCCCCCTAGGGGCTTTAAATAACAAGCGGCAGACCGATTTTGAGAACCACTGTTGTAAGAAACTGAAAACATGGTCTTATGTTTGAAAGTGTGGGGCAACCTTAATAGCAGGCTGTGATACTATTCCTTTACTTTATTTCCACTATTTGCATCCGACGAAGTGGGTATTCACCCACGAAAGCTCATGCTGCAAAACGTCTGTTAGTCTGTAAGGTGCTGCAGGATTCTTTGCTGCTATTCCTTTAATATGGACCCAACCACAGAATTCTTAATAGAAAGTATTTAAATATTTTCAAAATGTAATTGTGCTGAGAGAGATTAAGTTCTCTCAAGAAATAGTCATGGGAATAGACAGTACCAAAGTGGGGAATGCAAAGCTTAGGCCATGTCTACACTACAAAGTTAAGTCGACTTCATGTAAGTTGACATCGAGCCGCCGATTTAAGCAAGTCAATCTTACGTGTCCACACTACGCTCATTGTGTCGGCAGAGTGCATCCTCACTAGCAGACATTGTATCGACGCATGGAGCTCTGCACTGTGGGTAGCCATCCCACACTGCACATAACGGAATGGAATTTTGAGTTGGGATTGCAATGCCTTATGGGACCAAAATGTTGGCACAGATGGTTATGGGAAATGGCGTTAGCCTCCCATGATGCACTTACCTCCCTCCCTCCCTGAAATCAGCATCAAACAAGCCAAGCCTTTTTCATGCTTTTTTTTCGTAATCCTGGGTTACCCATGCAGATGCCATATCATGATAAGCATGGACTCCACTCAGATGTACACTGTTGTTGTGAGCATTACAAACACCTTGTGCCTAATCCTGCAGTATTTACACAGCTAATACAGGAGCCGCTGCATGGAACAATGTGATGCCACGCAAGCAGCCCTGGTGGAAGACCTAGAGCAGAACAAATCACAGTTGCTGGCAACAGTCATGCATCACCTTGACATGGTTGAGCGCTGTTTTTGGGCCTTGGAAGCAAGCATTGACTGGTGGGACCGCATCATTATGCAACTATGGGATGATGAACAGTAGCTGTAGAATTTTCAAGTGCGTAAGGCCATTCTCCAGGACTTGTGTGAAGAGCTTTCCCCAGCCCTGAAGCGCAGCAATACTAAAATGAGAGCTGCTCTGACAGTGGAGAAGCAAGTGGCAGTAGCTCTGTGGAAGCTTCCAATGCCACACTTCTACCGGTCAGTGGGGCATCAATTTGGAGTGGGTAAATCTACCATGGGATCTGTTGTGATCCAAGTTTATAGGGCCATCAACAGACTTCTGCTAAGAAGAGTAGTGACCCTGGGCAACATGCAGGACATAGTGGATGGTTTTGCCATGATGGGGTTCCCTAATTGCAGTGGGGCGATAGACAGAACACACATCTCTATTGTAGCACCAGACCACCTTGCCAAAGAGTACAAAAACCAAAAGGAGTACTTCTCAATGGTGTTGCAAGCACTGGTGGATCACCAGCGCTGTTTCACTGACATCAACATGAGATGGTTGGGAAAAGTGCATGACGTGCGCATCCTTAGGGAAACAGGTCTGTGCAGAGAGCTACTAGCAGGGACTTTCTTTCCAGGCTGCAAAATAACCATTGGTGATGTTGAAATGCCAATTGTGATCCTTGGAGACCCAGCTTACCCCTGGCTCCCATGGCTCATGAAGCCATACACAGGCAGCCTGAACAGCAGTAAGGCCTGGTTCAGCCATAGGCTGAGCAAGTGCAGAATGGTGGTGGAATGTGCCTTTGGACGTTTAAAAGGTCACTGGCGTCGTTTGCTTACTAGGTTAGACGTCAATGAAAGCAATACCCCATTGTTGTTGCTGCCTGCTTTGTGCTCCATAATATCTGTGAAACAAAGGGAGAAAAGTTTCTGGTGGGGGGGAGGGGGCTGAGGCAGATAGTCTGGCAGCCAATTCTGAGCAGCCAGACTCCAGGGCAGTAAGAAGAGCACATCGAGGGGATCTGCATCTCTGTGAGGCTTTGAAAACGGGTTTACTCTGGCTCATTGCTGAATGTTGTTGTACCTTACCAAACTGTCCCCTCCAGTGCATTTCTCCCCTGTAAACTCTACCCCCACCAACCACTGTGTATTGAGCAAATAAAGAGCCTTTTCTACTCAATCCATTGTTTTATTATGCACACAAACACAGAGAGACAGCAAAGAAAAGTAAGATAACCGGGAGCAAAAGGGCTGATAAAACTGTGGGGGGAGAAACAAGGAAAGCTTGCTTACAGATGCACTGCAATAACAATCAAAGGTGTGGGAATGGGTACCTTCTGATCCTTGTATCCTTCCCTGGTGTTGAGTGCAAGGGATACCGAATTCCCCCACCTCCATGGGATGTTTGGGGGAGGAGGATGTAGAACTGGGTGATGATGGCAGCAGGTTCAGCATAGGCTGCAGAGGGATTCTAGCATCCAGCTGCCTTTCTTGAACCTCAACCAGATGCCACAACATGTCTGATTGCTCCTTCAAAATACACAGCATCTCTTCCTGCATGGCACGCTCTTGTTCCCTGCATGCTCTCCTGTCCTCCCTGTTCATGCCCATGTCCATTTTCTCAGACAGTGTGATCCTCTATGCTCTGAGCTCTGTCTTGTCACTCTTGTGTGCATTAACTCATTGAACATGTCCTCCTGAGTCTCCTTTTTCTGCCTTCTAATCTGGGAAGGTCTCTGTCTCAGTGTGGAGGATGTGCCGGCGGACAAGGTTTCAGCTGCAAGGAATACAAAGCGCAAGGGTAGCATTGACAGTGTTTCTGGCAAGGTTAATTCTTTTTATTTAAAAAATCAAAACACTCCTCAGTACACCTCACTGCAAGCCACAACATAATCACAACTGCTGGCTGTTGCAAGAGATGGTTTGCTGCTCCAGCCATGGTGAGTAAGGCCATGAGGCATGGCCAAGAGGTCTTGTGCAGACATCCTTGGGATCACAGGTTGGAACTTTAGAGAAGCCTCCTTGCCCCTAGCAACGTGGATGGTCCTTGAGGACAGGCACCAGTGTAAAGCCTCCCCCAAATAGTTTGTTTTTTACAAAAGCGGCACCGAGTTTGGGGGGAAGGGAGACAAAGAGGAAGCCGCCACCCCCACTCACCCCCTTTCTTTTTTTTTTCAGTGCGGCTTGCAATGCACGGTGTTCTCTTCCAACCACAACCACAGCATTTTTGGGAAAGCGTGGTTGTGTGACCCAGATTTCACCAAACGGGGCGGATTACTGGTTGAATTGTTTGCAGTTTAAGGGCTAGCATTCAAAACTTCCCTCGTTTCCCATAGGTGATCCTATGCAATATCACTCTCCTGAGGGTAACAGAGGCAACAGGGGAGCAGATGCTCAAGCATGTCCTTATGCTGCAATGCTGTGTGCTGCAATGATGCCAGCTGAGTTAATACTGGAGTGGCGCGGGAGAGTGTCCCCACCATGGTGGACGAAATAAGGCAGCCCTTCCAAGAAACCTTCTGCAAAGGATTGCAGAGTACCTCCATGAAAGGTTCCTAGCGTTCTCCAGGGAGGATTCCAGGGCCATCCCCAGGCACGTAAACAGTCTTTTTCAGCGAGCATCCTCAGCGTAGCTGGAGTGGCCACTGATACCCATGACATCTACTTTTTTGTTCAGATTAAATATAAAAAATAATAGCGTGTAACCCCTACAGTTTGATTGGAAATGTGGACTCACCAGAAATGCTTTCCCCTGCATCATGCTCCACTGCCAGCTGGTCCTGTGAAGGGATGGACTCAAGGGTTAAAACAGTTCTTGGCTGTCAGGGAGACTGGATCCTCCACTTGCCTGCCTCACATTCTTCTCCTCCTCCTCTTCCTCATCAACAATGTCCTCCTCGTTGTTGCTTGAGGACACCCTGGTATCCATGAAGCATGTTGGGGTAGTGGTGGCATCACCGCTGAGAATCGCATGCAGCGCCTCATAAAGTGGCATGTCTGTGGGGCAGAACCAAAACTATTGTCCGCCTCCTGTGTACCTCGCTAATGTGCAGTGGAGTTGAAAGCGCTCTCCAGAGCGGTCACAGTGGAGCACTGTGAGACATCTCCTGGAGACCAATTCATTCATATTACGCAATGCAGTGTTTACACTGTCCTCATGTCAACCCATGGATGTCAAATCAAGTGCTACGCCTCTCGTGGAGGTGGAGTACAGAAGTCGACTTTACAGCCACTTAGGTTGGCGGAAGGGACTCAGTAGTGTAGACATATACAGTATTAGATCGAGTTAACCAGGCTTATGCCGACCTAAATTTGTAGTGTAGACCAGGCCTTAGAAAAAACATTAATATTAGGGAAATACCCTCAGACTTCCAAACTCTTACTCTGTGTCTACACTGCAATAAACCATCTGCAGCTAGCTCATGTCAGCCGACTTGGGCTCACAGGTCTTGGACTGCAGGGCTATAAAATTGCTTTGTAGACGTTCAGGCTTGGGCTAGAGCCTAGGCTATAGGATCCTGTGAAAGGTAGGGTCTTGGAGCCGAGCCTTGGTTTCAGCCTGAGCCCAATTGTCTACACTGCAGGTTTATAGCCCTGCAGTCCAAGCCGTGCAAGCCAGAGTCATCTGACATGGGCCAGCCTCAGGTGTTTATATAATTAAAACACTTTTCAACTTCTGTGGAAGAATTTTAAAGCTGGGTGGATTCTTCTCAAATTATGGGCAGAATGTTCTCAAGAAGAATCTTGATGACAAGAAGAAATCATACAATGAATGGAGAAGGGGAAGCCAGAGGAGGTATTCAAAGAGGGTGCAACATGCTCAGATATTTGGGATAGGAAAGTCATTTGATGTCTATTTTAGATGGGCTGGAGTTGGGTAATGTATAATACCAATTGGGATATGGTGACACTGTGGAAACTTGATTTAGAGGTGATTAAGGATGCAATTTTATGAACCTCTGAGCACCATCAAGTCTGACTGAGGAGTTGAAGGTGTATGGAATTTTGCAGAATTGGATCTTAAGTATCTCCAACTAGACATGATCTCAGGGGTTTTTTTTTCCCCCTCCACAGGCTGGTGATATTCCCTGTATCCATCTCATGCTCAGGGAAGTGATGTTAGAGATGTACAACTTTCAGAGCTAGAATATATTTTTCTTGGTTGTCTTGATAAGTATAGGTCTCTTGTTCAGTCATCTATTTAGGACATAAGAGGCTTAGAGTCTGAACTTAATTTCTGTGTGCAGTAAATACAGTGCCTCTGTATCAGAGCAGTAGCCCTGTTAGTCTGTATCCACAAAAACAACGAGGAGTCCAGTGGCACCTTAAAGACTAACAGATTTATTTGGGCATAAGCTTTCGTGGCTAAAAAAAAAACCATTTCTTCAGATTTTTTTTTTTTTACAGTGCCTCTGTATGCCTTCCCTCAATTCTCTCATATATACAGTTCTAAACTTTGGCACTCTTTAGATGGCTGACTTTTAGACTCTATGCAATCTTCTTACTTGTAACATCAGTATCATCAAGGTCAAGTTACAGAAACTTCAAACATTGCCTGGTGTCCAAATTTAATATAACTTTTTTTTCTCCTGTATAGTAACAAAAAAAGTTAAACATAAGAAGTCTGCCAGTGGAACCTGATGTGTCTGGATCAGAAACTGATGTGAGGTGAAGCTGGAGGAGTCTGAGAATTCATGTGAAGAATTCCAGCTACAGGTTGGTGGGTGAAAGGATGTTAGCACAACCTAAAGGTCTACTAGATACCATACCCAGTTGATAATATGAGATACCATGTTCTGGGCTTCACACATTGCTTTCTAAATCCATCTCAAATACCCTTTTGTAGCATGCTCCTTTCTCCTTTAGAGACCACTTTTTTGACTAATATAAAAAAGGAGCTGAAGCCCAACAAAAGAGTGTAAAGTAACCAAATATAGAGATAGAGGTCAGCAAGGTATTTAAGCATGTGCCAAATTCTGAAGCAGAGGGACTGTTCATCTACTTAAGTATCTTGCTCATTTGGGGCCATCATGCAGCAGGGAGTTTTCTCACCTACCAGGAAAATTACAAGATAAAAAGACAGTTAAAAGGTTGTTTTTCTTATTTTAAGTGAATTGATTTAAATAAATTTAGTTGACTTTTCAGTATTTTTTCAGTTGATGTTTTTGCATGTCCTTCTACTTGGTCAGTGCATACCTGTTTGGTGTTTCACTTTGATATCTAGTTTTTCACTTTATGAGTTTCCATGCTATAACCATATGTTGATTGAGACACGGAAACTTCAGAAGAGTTTAAATTAATTTAAATGTTTGCACATTACAACCTATTCACTAGGTACTGGAAGCTAACTGATAGCTAAGAATTATTTTAATTAATGTCAGTATTGATTAATAATGTAGTTTTGAATACATTTTGACATCTCCACTTCATTTACAGGTCACTGGAAACATCCCTTCATACAAACACAGTAACATACATAAAACATATTTAAATTTTTAGGATAAAGAACGTTACAAAAAATTCTGTAAGAAATAATCTTCCTGCTGTCATCTACAGCACATTCCACATTATGTACAATCTCTAAAACAAACGGGTCAGCAACCTATGGCACGCGTGCCAAAGACAGCACACGAGCCGATTTTTAATGGCACACTGCTGCAGCGGGCTAAGCGGGCCGGTGGCGTAAGATCAACATTTTAATTTAATTGAAGCTTCTTAAACATTTTGAAAACCTTGTTTCTTTTACAATACAATACTAGTTTAGTTATATAATATATAGACTAATAGAGAGAGACCTTCTAAAAAACATTAAAATGTATTACCAGCACATGAAACCTTAAATTAAAGTGAATAAATGAAGACTCGGCACACCATTTCTGAAAGGTTGCTGACCCCTGCTCTAAAAATCTTTTCTCTCCATAATGGCGCGCGCGCACACACACACACACACATATATATATATATATGCATGTGCGCCATTATGGAGAGGAAAGAGAGATTGTATATAATGTATATAAATAAAATAGCCATCATTGGCATAACTTCATCTTCAAATTCACGTAACCATACTATCATGTCGCCTTAACATTTTTAATGGTCTTAGTACAAACTGCACAGCTTGTATTCACTCTTTGGAAAGGTTATATGTAAAGTCATGTTGTGCATTGGGAAATGTAGTCATATTTTAACTTTGTTTTTACTGACTTTGATGTTTTTGAGAACATGGTATACTATTTGTAGCAACCTTAACTGTATACTGATGTAGGGTTTGTTTTTTTTGTCTAATTATACTAGGGCTCAGCTCTGTATATTTGCCACAGTAATGCCCAAAAGGAGTCTGATACTTAGTTAGTAGACTAAACCAAGAAACATTGATAAAAGTGCTTTTATATATCATCTGTACAAAAACAAGAGCTGACAAGAAAAACAACATTGCCACTGATATACTTTTTATTTAATAAAATATTCTCAACCTAGTTTGTTACTTTGCTCAGCAATTATTATTCGCTTTATTCAAAACTGGGAACTGTAGACATATTAGAATGAAAGACTGTCCAGTTTCATCATATCTTCTGTGTGTATCTCATGAAGAATTCAACACCCTCCCCCCAACAACGAAGCAGTGTAATTTTCATAGTTGCTTCTGGGGTTTTTTTTGTTTGTTTTTTAAAGCCACACTCCTCAGGGAATGGAAATTTGTTCAACACATATAGCAACAGTGCACTACAGGGACCACACTTACTCTTTTGATTTGCTCTTGCCTAAAGATGTGCTAAATCAAGGTGCTGAACTTCTTGGCTCATTCAAATAGATCTTGCACTTAGGCCTGGGCTACATTAGTTGGGGGGGTTCAAACTAAGATACGCAACTTCAGCTACGCTATTTGCATAGCTGAAGTCTAAGTATCTTAGTTCGACTTACCTGGCCGTCCTCACGGCGGCGAGTTGACTACCGCGGCGCCCCTGTCGACTGCGTTTACTCCTCCTGCCGAGGTGGAATACGGGCGTCAATTAGCGGATCGATTTATTGTGTCCAGACGAGACGCGATAAATCGATCCCCAATACATCAAATACTAGCCGCCGATCCGGCGGGTAGTATAGACGTACCCTTATAGTTGAAACCTTAAAGATTGAGCTGACGCTTTCTTGTGCTAATACAGTTCTGGGGAGGTCTGTATTTGCTAATTCTTTTGCCCATTCCTCTTCAGGCCCTTCTCTCTGAAACCATGCCAGAGATGACCGAGAATGAGACTCCTATGAAGAAACAGCACCGGTAAGTATCTGTGGCCAATTGACTGGCACGTGTTGGCCAGCCGAAAACTCTATAGAGCCTCTGCTGTACTGCTAGACCATCTGTCCAAGGAAAACATACCTTGGCAACCTAAGTGAAGTCCTCTGATTATCTACAGGGCAGCAGACAGACAAAATCTTCTTTGAGTGATGTCTCTATGGCTACTCCACTGTAGGTGCAGCAGCACCCCCTGCACCTGGGGTTGGAGATCTTTGGCAGCATTGTCTGTTGAACCGCACATGTGCTCCTCCCCATCTTGCATGGTGAGCAGGATCTATATATAGGTCTGTGTGGTCCAACCACTCTCAGTTCTTTCTCAACCGCCTTTGGTCTGGGATGGAATCTGGAGCAGAGCCTTTCTGTCCTTTGAGTCTTTAGATAGTACCTTTACCTGTTTAGCTTAGTAATTAGTAGTTTCCTTTAATTGTCCCCTTCCCCTAAAGAAAAAAAAAATCTCCCTTGTTCTTCCCTCCCTATAAGTATTTAGCTTAGAATACGTCTTTCCCGCTGCCTGCCCTTCCCGACCAGGAAGCTCTTTCCCTTTGGACAAGTGGGTCCTAGAAATCATTGACAAAGAATACTGCATCCCTTTCCTATCTATCTCACCTGCCCACACCCTTCTCCGTCACTCTTCTGGGACCCTTCTCATGAACACCTTCCCTGAGAAGAAATAAACCACCTGCAAATGGGAGCCATAGAATCAGTCCCATCCCAACACAGAGGGAGGGGTTTTTATTCCCATTATTTTCTGATCCAAAAGAAATCCAGCAGACGGAGACCAATCCTAGACCTATGAAATCTCAACAAATTCATCAAACTGCAACAGTTCAAGATGATTACGCTATTCGTCATTATCCCAGCCCTGAAACAGGGGGACTGGTTCTCTGCCTTTCACATCACCAGATGGTTCCTCAGATTCATCATGGGGACCAATCATGACTAGTACAGGGTACTTCACTTTGGACTTTTTACAGCCCCCCTGAGTCGTCTTCAGAGTCCTTGCAGAAGTGGCAGCCTACCTATGAAAACAAGGCATTGTCATATTCCCATACTTAGATGACTGTCTCCTCAAGGCTTCATCCGAACCTGACCCAGTTCATGCTGTAGAGCAGACAACAAACCTTCTCTCAAATCTCTGCCTCCATATAAATATACAAAAATTGATGCTGTCAGCTGTACAACACCTGGAGTTTATTGGGGCATACTTGGATGTGATACTGGCCAGAGCTTTCCTCCCAGCTAACAGATTTTCAAGAGTAGTTGACCTTGTGTCCACAGTGAGAACCTGTCCCCAGATCTCTGCCAGGACATGTCTCCAGCTGCTCGGCTACATGGTAGCAGCCACATTTGTGGTAAAGCACGCCAGGTTGCATGTGTGCTGTCTCCAGGCGTGACTACGCACTGTCTATGTACCTCACAGGCACAGACTTCACAAATTCCTATCCAAGCGTTTCAAGGTCAATGGCTCACTACTCTGGTGGACACAATCCAAAAACGTCTGTGTCAGGGTTCCTTTCCTTCAACCAGCACCATCCCTGATACTAACAACTGATGCCTCCCTAATCGGTGGGGGAGCACACCTTCTCACCCATATAGAGCAGGGCAGGTGGTCCCTAGTGGAATCATCCTACACATCAATCTTCTAGAGCAACGGGTGGTCCCATAATGCCTGCTGGCATTTTCTACCACTGATCAGACATCACACTATATGAGATATGATGGACAATATCGCCTGCATGTTCTACATCACCAGACAAGGTGGAGCAAGGTCCAACTCCATGTGTTCAGAAGCCCTGAAATTATGGAAATGATGTATCCAACACAACATCAGCATTTCAGCTGCATACTTCCCTGGACATCAGAACACCTTGGCAGACTCATTGAGGAGGAGATTCTCCCAAGATGACAAATGGGAGCTAGATACAAAAACCCTACACCACATATTCAGCCACTGGGGATTCCCAACCATAGATCTCTTTGCCATACAGAAGAATATCAAATGCCCTCAATTCTGCTCAAGAGCAGGCCTACACCCTCAGGTACCTGTGAGATGCGTTCCTCATTACGTGGGATGCCGTGCTACTCTACGCCATCCCAACCATTCCCCTCTTGTTCAGAGTGCTTCACAAGATATAGGGGGACCGAGCCCAAGTCATCCTTATAGCTCCAACATGGCTATGTCCAATTTGGTATACTCACTATCATGCGAAGGAGGTATGTCCTCTGATTACTCTGTGACCAGCTCAGTGCCTCTCACAGGATGTGGGTCAAATCCTCCATCCCAATCCACATCCCCTATATCTGAAGGCATGAGTCCTCCATGGTTTCAGGATTCAGAGGTGACCTGTTCAGAGGCAGTAAAAGAGGTCCACTTGAATAGCACATGACACAACTCGACGCACTTACCTCCAAAAATGGACACGGTTCTGATCCTGGTGTACCACCAATCATGTCATGGCGATGAATATTCTTTTACTCATTCTGGACTATATTTTGGATCTTAAAAAAAATCAGGGTTATCCACAAGTTCCATTTGTGTACACATAGCCTCCATCACAACATTCCATCCCAATATAGACAGCCACTCTGTCTTCACCCACCCACTCATGAAGAGATTCTTGAAAGGTCTCCAAAACTTTTACCCTCACATATGAGATCACACCCCTGTTTGAGACCCTGGCCTCATCTAGCGCTGCCTCACCAGACTACTGTTCGAGCCCATGGCAACGTGCTCTTATATTCATCTATCCATGAAAACAGTATTTCTCATCACCATCAGATCGGCTCGACAGGTAGGAGAAATTGGCGTTCTCAGGACATACACCCAGTACACAGTTTTTCATAAAGACACGGTCACCTTATGTCTACATCCAAAATTCTTACCCAAGGTACCAACCTCCTTCCATTTAAATCAACCTATCCACCTTCCCTGCGTTTTGTCGAATCACATAGCAACACCTTGGATGTCAGGCAACCATTAGCTTTTCACCTGGATAGAACTAAATCTTTCACACAATAGCCATGCTTATTTCCTATCAGTGGTCGAAAGATAGAAAGGCCATATCCAAACAATGTCTTTCCAAGCAGATTTCCCAATGTATATGCTTTTTCAACCAACTACACAATCAACAGTCTCCTTCTGGAACTTGAGCACTTTCTACCCACTCTCTTTCCAACTCGATTGCCTTTCTCAACAATATCCTAATTATTGACATTTGAAAAGTGGCCACCTGGGCCTCCACAGACACTTTTAGCCATCACTGCGCAATTACTACTCAGCATCAGCTGCCCTGCTAGGACACATTGTCCTGTCATCTGCACTAAATGCCGCTCCGAAGCCCGAGGCTTCCAACTAGGAGCACTGCTTTACAGTCACCTATAGTGGAGCACCCATAGGGACATCGGAAGAAGAAGAAGAAGAAAAAGAGAGGGTTACTCACCCAGTGCAGTAATTGAGGTTCTTTGAGATGTGTGTCCCTAAGGGTGCTCCACTACCCGCCCTCCTCCCCTCTGCTTTGGAGCTGAAAGATAAGCTCTGCAGTCAAGAAGGAACTGAGAGCAGTTGGACTGCACAGCACTATATGTTGATTCCGTTTGTGGCACGAGATGGGCAGAAGCGCATATGTGGTCCAATGGGTACTGCTACCAAAGATCTCCGATCCCAGGCATAGGGGGCACTGCTGCACCTACAGTGGAGCAGCCATCGGGGGACACAGTTCAAGGAACCTCAGTTTCTGCACAGGGTGAGAGACCTTCTCTTTCTCACATATACTACCCTGCTAAGTATGCCCCAATTCTGGTCTAACGGTAGCTTCCTCTAGAGATAATAGGGGTAATTCAGTCTCTGTGGCCCATACAATTCTTGGTTTCTAGTCTAGGTCTGCCAATTAGTGCCATATGTGATGGTGGGTTTTGATGTGGAGTTAAGACCCATCAGACTCACATAAGGGACCACTAAATATCTATTAGATGGAAACAACTTTTTTAAATTACTGCTAAGCTAGGCTGGTTTCAAACTGTCAAAAGGTTCTGTAGGTCCTTAGCAATACACTGAGGTATCCAGTCCCCCAGTAAGTGCTAACCTTCAAGATTGAGGCTTATTTTTTGGAGAGAGAAGTTTATTAAATCAAATTCTGATCTCTTTGGAGCTTGCACATGCATGGTCTCCCACTCTGGGGACACAGGCAAAATCTCCCACATACTGCTTTGTCTACATCAAACACACTGTTGTGTTGAAGGGACAGCTTCCATTAACAAAAATACAAATAATAATACAGTAATAAAATAACTATTAATGCATTATCCACATTCACCTCTAATATCACTTCAACAATTATGATTATTCTAGGTTCCTCACACTAGCTTGAGAAGTGTGTGTGTGTGTGTGTGTATTATATATATGACTGTATATATATAAAACATTTAAAATTATGGTAGAAGGTAAAATTAAGGTTGCAAAGTCAGCATAGAAAAGCTAGGAAATTCCAGAATTCAGGTTAGCTGTATCACTTCAATTATGATGCTTTAGGATACAAGATAAAATTTTCAAATGTGCTTAAGTCCATTAAAAGTCAATAGTTTTTAGGGCACCTAAGTCATGTGGATGCTTTTGAAAATGTTAGCCCTAGTCTTTAATCACATAACTATACATTATTTTTTCCCTAAGAGTAGGCTTTGAACCCAGGACCCTCAGATCCACAACACAAGTCTCTTCCACATGAGACAGTGCTATAATGCTGAGTATTCATGTGTTCTGTTCCTGGCTCTTGGAAGCAGAATGTGTTCAGGATGTGGTAGAGGCAGCATATTGAAGCACATAATTTGGCACTGTCATTCAGAAAGGCATTGTGGCAAAACAAATCAGATTCAGGCCCAATGTATTAATTGCCTGGGTTCATTCCCTGCTGTGGCTGAAATTACCATGAACAACCTCTCTGCTATCTTATCCATGAAATGGGTGAAAGACAATTGCTTCACCTTGTGGTTCATAATTTAGGTTTTGAAATGCATAGAAATATTAAGAGCAGCCACTGGAGAAAGGAGGGACTAGAGATTGTGGTTTCCTGGTGTTACATTATTATTTACTTTATTATCATAGCACCTAGGCGCCCCAGACACATACCATGATCCCATTGTGCTAAGCACTATACAAACACAGAAAACAAGACAGTTTCTGCCCCAATGAGCTTACAATCTAAGTATAATACAAGAAAGAACAGGTGGCTGCAGGCAAACTGATGGGGGAATACAAGGAAACAATGAGACAGTGTACCAGCAGCCTAATTGTTGTCGAGTTTTTTGTAGGCATCATGGAAAAGGAATGTTTTAAGGAGAATATTGACTTAGTTTTGCAGATGTTTCAGGGAGTGCCTCCCAAGCCTGAGGGACAGCATTGGAGAAAGCAGGAAAGTACTTGTTTAACACGCGGGCAATGAAGACAGGCATCGTCCTTTTTGATATTTGAATGAGAGATGATAGGTGGGTTGGCGATAGGTAGAGAAGAGGCTTGAAAGTGAAGACAAATAGCTTATCTTTGACACAATAGAGAAGAGACGCAGAGAGAGGGGTGACATGGTCAAAGCAATGGGTTAGGAAACATGTCTTTGCAGCAGCATTCTAATAGATATGAGCAGGGCAAGATTGCATTTGTTAAAGTCAGAGAGAAGAATATTGCAGTAACTGAGATGAGAGCCTGGATGAGAGTTTTAGCAGTGTGGATGGATAGCGATATTATGCAGAAAGAATCTGCAAGACTTAGACATAGCCTGCATGTAAGGACCTAGAGAGAGTTCCAAGTTGAAGATGATACCCAGATTATGGGAGTCCATGACAAGCAGGGTGGTGGTGTTGTCCCCAGTGATCAAGAAAAGAGTAGTGGAGAGGACTTGGGGGAAAGATTAAGTGCACATTCCATAGGCTACAAGGTTTTGGGAGGGGGGCTGGGGAAGGGTGTGTGAGTTTCTCAAGTGCATAGCATTCTATCAGCTGTGGGAGAAGACATGACAGATCTGCTAAATGTGTGAGTGTCACACAAGATACAACATTTGGCAGGCTTGAGAATGTAATTCCCCAAGATGGAATTTCACCAGGTCATCAGTTTTATGTGTCATCTGAAAGAGAGCACCCATGAGGATCAGGTCTTGTGTTGTTCTCCTGCTGATTTCAGTGGGACCAGGAGCAGGCACTGGATTAGCTGATGGGATCATGTCAACAATGAGATTTGAGTAAAATCTGCAATTAAGCATTCATTTTCACTCTCCCAACAGAAAACTTATTTATTTGGTGGCAAAGGATATGGGAAAAGTTTTTCTTGTGTTAGGTCTTTGATTCGAGAAGGAGTCCTTATTCAGGAAGGGTGTTTAAACACATGCTTAAGTGCTTTCCTGAATTGAGGCCTTGGCCTACTTTAAGCTAGGCCACAGTCTGCTGCTGAATAAAAGTGAGTGTTGAGATCCATTGCATTTCTTCCCTCCTTGTCTCACAAGCAGCTGTGCTTCTTCAAGTATTTGTCCACATGGCTCCCACTCAAGGCGCACATGCACCTGTGCATGCAAGATTGGAATATTTTGGCCGGCAAGTGTCTGGGGCAGTGCATGCGCCCTGCATGGCCTTATGCCTCTAATCGAGGGCATACAGAGCAGAGTGAGTCTCAACTGCAACTTAGTTCCTTCTTACTGCCTATGACAGCAAGACAAGACAGGACAGGACACTGTCCAATTGCCACCCCATAGCTCTTCGTTACCTTTAGTATTAGTTCAATGTTAATTTTTCTGTATTTTTTCTAGCAGGTTGACAAGCCTGTCTTGCTTATGAGGCAGCTATTCCCTTAAATGATGGGAATATTAAATGTTTTATTTGCCTTCCAGACAAGTTTCAACATGCAGGCCTTTTTCAAAACACCCTTAGAAAGTCCAGGATGATTGTTTGAAATTATTTTTATTGGAGCGATCAATGAACGGTGTGTCTGATTCTGAAACCCTCCATCAAAAAAAAGCATCTACTACCTCCAAGCTGCACACAGCAAGTGCTCAGGCACGCTGATCCCATGAACCTCCTTTCCTGTTAATGTGGAGTCCTTTAATCTTGGTGAAGGAACTGAATGGTGTCTGGGCCCACTCTGCCCTTTGTGCCCTTGGGTAGGGGGCAAGAGGACATGCAGTGTTCAGGCATGGCCCTTACAGACATTGCTGGCCAAAAGAATCCAGTCTTGTGCACATAGGGCACATGTGCACCTAGAGTGGGAACCATGTGGACAAATATCGTAAAGGACTGCACTTACTGTAAAGTAAGTAACTTGTTCCTTTTCTGCCTTTTCCGTTAAGCTCTGGGAACAACAAAATACTTGTCTGTAGCATGGCTGTATGTACAAAAAATTAGCTGCACTAAACAGAGCACGTTTTCATGAGATGAGCTTTCCCACTGGTTAGAAATCTGTTTAGTTTTTATTTATATCATGATAGTGCCTAAAGACTCCAGTGAGCATCGGGGGCCCATTGTGATAGATTCTGTACAAACACACAGGAAGAAACCATTCCTGCCCCTATACATGTATAAATTGTACCAAATACACACAACACACATGTAGTATTGTACTCTAATCCATTTAGTTTGAACTGTCATGATCTTTTCTCAGAAATCATTAATATAATATATTCCTATACCAAGAACTACTTTACTGTGTTTTTATTTCTCTCTTCTCTATATTCTTTCTTGCCAAGAAAGCAGAATTTTGTATTAAATGTATTTTTTAACCATAACAATGAAATTGCCTTAAAACATAAAAGAAACAATTGTTTATGTGGAGGTTTTCCCTTTTATTTCACATAATTTCTTTTGCTCTCTTGTATTACAGAAAGAAAAACCGGGAGACACACAATGCAGGTAGGAACTACAGTGTTTTACTGTTCAGAGTTGAGCTGCACAGCTCTTTGAGTTCCTCAGCCCTGGTCTACACTACGGGGGGTGGATCGATCTAAGATACGCAACTTCAGCTACAAGAATAGAATAGCTGAAGTTGACATATCTTAGATCGACTAACCTCGTGTCCTCACGGCACGGGGTTGACTGCCACTGCACCCCCGTCGACTCCGCTTCCGCCTCTCGGCAGTGGTGGAGTTCCGGAGTCGACGGCAGAGCGATCGGGAATAGATTTATCATGTCTACAGTAGATGCGATAAATCGATCCCCGATAGACCAATCACTAACCACTGGTCTGGTGGGTAGTGAAGACCTGCCCTTACTCCAATCTGCTTGAAAGCATACAAGGACTGGTGCATTTGGAATGGAGAAACACTCCCATGAATGGATCTATTACATGAAAAGACTCCAGAGCCTCACATGGAACACCTGAAGCAGGGCTGCTTCATGGACAGCCGTAACCATCCTTTAGTTTGCTTAGACTATGGAAAACGTATAGAATAATAGAAATAATATCTTGGATAAACAGGAAAGGCCCTCTGAATATGACCCTTCACTCATGTCCCTTGTTCCTCCCAAACACCTCTGTGGACACCTTGGCTTTTCATTTCATTGCTAATAAACTCAGTGAATCAACAATTTCTATTCAGCTACAAAGGAAGATATAAGCAAAAGCAGATATTGCTTTTGTGTGAGTATATTTTTGGGAATAAACATATAAAGTATATGGAAATCAGGGGCAGGCATCTAACACATAGAATGCATTTTAACTTTTAGAGGCCTTGAGTTAAATATTTTGAGATGGGATTACGCCGCAGCATAAACTTCCATTGCATTCCGTTGAACATCACCAGTCCAGAAATCCTCCATAGAACCAATCTGTGCTTTGTGCAGATTTTCCCCGTCTCCTAACACATGCCCTTTCCTCTCTGTTGGTTCCTAGCTTAAGCAGTGTTTGGGAACTCTCAGCCATAGGACAGGGAGGGTCAGGTTACATTCAGAAAGGCGGATTTCAACCAACTCAGAGAAATAGTAGGCATGGTCCCATGGAAAGGCCAATTAGGAATAAAGGAGTCGAAGGGGGCTGGAAGTTCCTAAAAGATGTAATACAGTACTGGAGACTCAACAGCAAGGTATTCCAATGCTGAGGAAAGATAAGAAGAACCACAGGAGGCCAATGTGGCTGTACAAGGAGCTTTTTAGCTATCTAAAAACCAAACAGATACATACATTGAAGATAATAAGGTGATAAGTAACAGTCAGCATGGATTTATCAGCAATAAATCATGTCAAACTAACATAATAGCATTCTTTGATGGGTAACAAGCCTTGTGGATGGGGGGGAAGTGGTAGATGTGGTAAATCTTGACATTAGTAAAGCTTTTGATACTGTCTCGCATGACCTTCTCGTATTTGCCTAGTTTAACAACCTAAATGGAGTTACTATAAATGTGGGGGCATAACTGGTTGGAAAACCATTCCCAGAGAGTAGTTATTAGTGGATCACAGTCAAGGTCGAAGGGCATATTGTGGGGTCCTGCAGGGATCAGTTTTGAGTCCGGTTCTGTTCAATATCTTCATCAATGATTTAGATAATGGCAGAGAGAGTACACTTAACAAGTTTGCGGACGATACCAAGCTAGGATGGGATGCGAGTGCTTTGGAGGATAGGATTAAAATTCAAAATGATCTGGGCAACTGGAGAAATGGCCTCAAGTAAATAGGATGAAATTCAGTAAGAACAAATGCAAAGTACTCCAGTTAGGAAAGACCAATCAGTTGCTTGTATACAAAATGGGAAATGGCTACCTAGGAAGAAGTACTGCAGAAAGGGATCTGGGGTCATAGTGGATCACAAGCTAAATATGAGTCAACAGTGTAACACTGTTGCAAAAAAAGCAAACTTCTTTCTGGAATGTATTAGTAGGAGTATTGGTAAGCAAGACAAGAAATAATTTTTCTGCTCTACTCTGCACTAATTAGGCCTCAGCTAGAGTATTCTGTCTAGTTTGGGGCCTCACATTTCAGGAAAAATGTGGACAAATTGGAGAAAGTCCAGTAAAGAGAAACAAAAATGATTAAAGACGTAGGAAACATGACCTATAAGGGAAGATGGAAAAAGTTATTGTTGGGTTTTTTTAAGTCTGGAGAAGAGACCCGAGGGGGGACATAAGTTTTCAAGTACATAAAAGATTGTTACAAGGAGGAGGGAGAAAAATTGTTCTCTTTAGCCTCTGAAGATAGGATAAGAAGCAATGGGCTTAAATTGCAGCCAGCGCGGTTTAGGGTGGACATTAGGAAAAACTTTCTAACTGTCAGGGTAGTTAAGCACTGGAATAAATTGCCTAGGGAGGTTGTGAAACTCCATCATTGGAGATTTTTAAGAGCAGATTATACAAACATCTGTCAGGGATTGTCTAGATAATATTTAGTCCTGCCTTGAATGCTGGGGACTGGACTAGAAGACCTCTCAAGGTCCCTTCCAGTCCTATGATTCTATACAGAAAATGGAAAGAGGGGTATGTTACCAAGGAAATATACATGGGAATAGCACAAGCATGTAGGGATAAAATCAGGAAAGCCAAGGCAAAATTACAGCTGGCAAGGAATGTTTGAGATAACAAGAGGAGGTTATTCAAATAGGTCAGACAAAAAAGAAAGGTCAAGGATGGTGTGGGTCCACTGCTCAATTGAGAACATGAGCTGGTAACAAGATGATAGGAAAGCCGAGCTGCTCAATGCCTATTTTGCTTTAGTCTTCTCACAAAAGTAATGTGGTTGGATGCCTAGGGAAGTTACCATAGATGATAAAGGAGAAGGGATGCAGATGGGATAAGTAAAGAAGACCTCTGATGTCTTCTGACCAATTTGAATGAATTCACATCAGTAGTGCCGGATGCTATACACCTCATGGTATCTGAAGGAATTAGCTGAAGAGATTTCACAGCCACTGGCAATAATATTTGTAAACTGATGGATGACAGGAGAGGTCCCAAAAGACTGGAGAAGGGCTAACGTAATGCCCATCTTTAAAAGGGGGGGAAAGGAGGAGCTGGGGAACTATAGACTAGTCAGCCTGACTTCGATACCTGGGAAGCTGCTAGAGCAATGTATAAAACATTCAATTTGTGAATACCTGGAGGACAAAGGGGTGATCGCTAGCAGCCAGCATGGATTTACTAAGAACAAATCATTCCAAACCAGCTTGATTTCCTTCTTTGACAGAGTAACTGGTTTGGTGGATAGGGGGAATGCAGTGGACATAATATACCTGGACTTCAGCAAGGCTTTTGACACAGTCCCACATGACATTCTGATAGGTAAGCTGGAGAAATGTGGGCTTGGTGGAACTATCATTAAGTGGATACAAAATTGGTTAAACAACCACAAACAAAAGAGTAATTATTAATGGAATGATGTCAGATTGGAAAGTGGTCTCAAGTGGGGTTCCACAGGGAACTGTTCTGGGTCCAGTGCTGTTTAACATCTTTATTGATGATCTGGGTGTAGGAATAGAGAGCATATTGATCAAAGTTGCAGATGACACAAAGCTGGGGAGTAGGGGGTTGCCAACACTTTGGAGGCTAGAGCTAAAATTCCAATGGATCTTGATAAATTGGAGAACGGGGCTATTGAAAACAAAATGAAATTCAACAAAGACAAATGTAAATAAGGTGTTACACTTGGGGAAGAAAAAACAAATGTACAAATACAGAATGGGGGATAACTGGCTTGGCAGCAGCCCTGCTGAGAAGAATCTGAGAGTTGTGGTGGATCACAACCTCAGCATGAGTCAGCAATGCGATACTGTTGCAAAAAAAAAGCAAATGCAATTTTAGGTTGCATTAACAGGCATGTCATGCAAGTCATGGGAGGTGATAGTATCACTCTACTCAGCACTGGTTAGGCCTCAGCTGGAGTACTGTGTCCAATTTTGGTCAACAATGTATAGAAAGGATGTAGAGAAACTGGCCAGCAACAAAGATGATCAAAGGGATGGAACACAAGCCATATGAGCAAAGGCTGAAGGAACTGGGTCTGTTTAGTTTGGAAAAGAGGAGATTAAGAGGGGGACATGATTGTGGTCTTCAAATACTTGAAAGACTTTCATAAAAAAGATGAAGAAAAGTTTCTCTCTTGCTACAAAGGGCAGGACAGGAGGCAATGTGTTCAAACTACAGCAAAACAGATTTAGATTAAATCTCAGGAAAAAACTTCCTAACTGTAAGAACAGTAGGACAATGGAACAGGCTGCCTAGGGAGTTGTGGAAGCTCCTTCACTGGAAGTTTTCAAAAGGAGGCTGGATATCCATCTGTCTTGGATAGTTTAAATACAACAAATCCTGCATCTTGGTAGGGGGTTAGACTAGATGACCCTTGCAGTCCCTTCTATGATTCTATGTTTGGACTAGTTTATCCCAAGAGTTCTGATCCAGTTCTGCCTCCAAGCAGTCGGAAACTATGCCTACCTGGAATAGTGGTAACTAGTGGCATTCCTAAACCTTAAGAAAGTTGTTCAGTGCTTAGAGAAGAATTGCGGGAATTAGTCTTGGGGTCTTGGTTTCTGTTTTCAGCTCTGGCACTGTCCTACTATGGTGGCTATGGGCAAGTCTCTGCACTTCTGTGCCTTGGTTTCCCCATATTACAGAAAAGTGGTGAAATTTAATGTTTACAGGGAGCTTTCAGCTCCTGAGATGAAAGGTGTTATAGTAATTCAGAGTATTATTAAGATGTAGAATGCTAGAAGATTAGCCAAGTGTTAACAAATAAACTTTCTGCAATCTAGTATTATAATTAGTGAAATATATACTTAAGATTGTCAAAGTGTTGCCATTCTAAGGCCCTGATTTCAGTTGCTCTTATTTTTTCAAAACTTTCACCTATTGGGCTGAAGTTTTCCAGTCATGGGGCATGAATTCTTACTACCCTACACCTGAGCAAATCCACTTTGCCCTCACCTGGCACAGATAGTAACGTGACTGCACAGTGTGTGAGGCCTGGTCTACACTACAGAGTTAGGTCGAAGGAAGCCGCCTTAAGTCAACCTGTTAACGTATATGTCTACACTACAGGGTCCTTTACATCAACCTCAGTCACCTCTGATGTCGACTTCTATAATCCATCTCTTTGAGAGGCGTAGCACTTAGTTCAATTTTCATGGGCCAACTGCGAGGTAGTGCAGACGCAGTGTTGTGTAATTCGACTTAATAGGCCTCCAGGTGGTGTCCCACAATGCTCATCTGTGACCGCTATGGACATCATTCTCAACTCTGCTGCACTGCAGCCAGGTACACAGGAAATAGCTCCTACCCTGCTAAAGCCCCAGGAACTTTTGAATTTCCATTTCCTGTTTGATCAGCATTGGGAACGTGCCCAGCCTGGTCTGCACAGGAGGTGGTGGATCTCATCGCTGTGTGGGGAGAAGAGTCTGTACAGGCAGAGCTCAGATTCAGCAGAAGAAACACTGACATCTATGCAAAGATCGCTCGTGGAATAGGGGAGAAAGGCTACACAAGGGGGACACAGCAGTGCCATGTGAAAATAAAAGAACTTTGCCAGGCATACCAGAAGACAAGGGAGGTGAACAGTCACTCTGGTGCTGAACCCCACAGATGCTGGTTCTACAACGAGCTGCATGCAATTCTTGGGGGTGACCCTAAGAGTACTCCCACAAGCAATGTGGACACCTCACAGGTGTGTGAGTCTAGGGACAACAAGGAGGATTAAATGGTGGAGGAGGAAGAGGATAATGGGAGAGAGACGAGCGGTGGATCCATTCTCCCTGAGAGCCAGGAAATATTTTTAACCCTGGAGCCCTGTGGGTCTCAGGGCAGGACGGTGGCCAACCGTGATGCTGGGGAAGGCACCTCTGGTAAGTATACATTTAAAATGAAAGTCCAGTTAAACTTTAGCAGGCAGACACATTTGGTGATATTGCATGTTTACTGTGAAGAAAAAATGAGGTGCTGTGGTTCTCTGCTTACAAGAGGCCACTCCAGCTATGCAGAGAGTGGCCCCCGGAAAAGTCTGTTGATGTGGACTGGGATAGCCCAGGAATCCTCCAGGATATATCTAGGAAACTTTTTCATGGAGGTACTCTTCAATCCTTTGCAGAAAGTTTCTGGGCAGGGCAGTCTTATTTCTTCTTCGAGTGATTGTTCACGTCCATTATACATTAGGTGTGCGTGCGCCACGTGAATGGACTTTGGAAACTTTTCCCCTTAGCGGCTCCTGTCTGGCCGGCAGGGGGGCCCCACCAGACGGCACCCCGCTCTGGTGCATATATACCCTTGCCGGCCCGACCGGCCCTCAGTTCCTTCTTACCGTCCGTGGCGGCATTGGAACAACTCCTATCTCTCGACTGAGAGTGTCCCTTAGCATTGTTAGCAGTTATCAGTGTTAGTTGTTAGTAGTTAGCAGTATCTTAGTAGATAGTTAAGCTTCCTTTGTTCTAGGTTTTGGATAAATTCTGGCCCCGGCCCTGGGCAGTGGAGCATGCTGCACGCCCAAGGCTTCAAGGCTTGTGCCACGTGCCGCAAGCCTATGCCGATTAGCAAACCCCACTACTCGTGTCTCCATTGCCTGGGGGAATCGCATCAGACAGAGCGCTGCAAAATCTGTAAGGCCTTCAACACAAGAACTAAAAAGGAAAGACTTTCCGCTTAAGCAGCTGCTCATGGAGGCTGCGTTACAGCCCTCAACTTCGGACCGTCTCATGGCTCCGGTGGCCTCGGTGCGGAGTGCCCCGGCATCTGTTCGTGATCCAGCACCAGTGGGGCATCTTAAGCCTACGGCACCGACACAACACGAACGGCCCCGGTCAACTTCACCGGCCCGGTCGAAGGGCCAACCGAAGGCCTGAGGGCGCTCCTCACATAAGAGAGTAGCGCCCATGAAGGACTCGAGTGTGCAAAAGGGCAGTGCTGCCCCAGGACAGACCCCGGTACCGGTGGCTCCGGCACCGAAAGGCCCGTCGAACCCCAGGGTAAGCGCCTTGAGTGAGGAGGAAGGGCTGGAGGAGCTCCCAGAACAACTCTCCACACCGGACACGTTTGAGGCTGCAAAGGACCTCATTGAATTGTCTGCAGCGAGCCCTCTCCCGACCAAGGAGAAGCCTCCGGCACCGAGACTACCATCCAGAGGCAAACCGGCAATGGTGCACCCACCAAGGTCACCATCCCGGCACCGCTCCCAGCGTCAGTCCTGGTCAAGCTCCGCCTCAGTAGACTCCCGGCTGCCTCTGACCCAGCAGGCCTCAAAGGCGTCTGGTCCCAGCCCGCGCTCGGCACCGGCCCCGCCACCCCAGCGTTCCCCGGCTCCTTCTCCAAGCAGACACCGGCACATTTGAAGGCCGGGCCCGACCGCTGGCCGTCGTTCCCGGTCTCCAGGGTACCGGTACCAATCCCGGTCAGCAAGGCGCCACTCCCAATCCCAGTCCATGTGAGACCTCTTCCTCAGTCCCTGACCGGCACCGGCACCGCCGTGGCCCCTCGAGGTCACCGTCCGTGGATTCCGAGGTGGACCCGGCCCACTCTACCTATGCCCACAGGGCACCAGCCAGCAGAGAGCACCAAGCCTCGTGGTACCCGCACTGGGGCCCGCCAGGGCAGTGGCCCTTCTGCACACCATGGACCTACCACCAGCAACAAGGGCTCCCCTCCAGAACCTCGAGGTCCAGTTTCTCAGGACATCGGTCCCGCTCCCCGCATGGGCACCCCTCCTCTCACAAGGAGGCCACGGTTTCCAGACCACCAGATGCATCGGAGCACGAAAGGGCTGGGACGGCACCGAGCCTGGTTGCCATCTCAAGCACGCTTGTTTGGGCAGACCCCAGAGGAGCCCCTAGCCTGTGAAGAGTCACAGGAAGGGCTGGAGGATGAAGTGCAAAAGGCCTTAACTTCTTCATCCTCGCCAGATGAAGCCGTGGTGGGTACAGCAGTTTCAGAGCCTCCCCCGATTGATCACAGGGCACACCAAGAGCTGCTCCGCAGGGTAGCCCAAAATTTGGGCTTGCAGGCGGAGTAGATGGTAGAGCAGGAGGATCCAATGGTGGACATCCTAAGCCCTGAAGGCCCCTCCAGAATCGCGGTCCCGCTCATAAAAAGGATACAGTCCAATTATAAGACAGTATGGCAAACGCCAGCCTCCAGTGTGCCAACAGCAAAGGGCACAGAGAGGAAGTACTTTGCTCCTTCCAAGGGGTTTGACTTCCTCTTCTGTCACCCACCACTCTGTTCGCTGGTTGTATCTGCAGTCAGTGAACAAGAATGGCATGGACAACAAGCCCCGGCCCCTAAGGCCAAGGAGGCGAAGCGGTTGGACTTGTTTGGAAGAAAGATCTATTCGTCTGGAGGCCTCCATTTGAAGATCGCAAATCAGCAGGCGATTCCAAACAGACACAATTTTAATTCATGGGCTGCAGTCTCCAAGTTTAAGGACTCCTTGCCCCAGGGCTCACAGCCTGAGTTCACGGCCATCGTGTACGAAGGGAAGGCGGTAGCCAAAACCTCCCTGCAGGCCTCGCTTGATTCGGCGGATGCGGCTGCTAGGACAATAGCATCGGGAGTGGTGATGAGACGCTCGGCGTAGCTGCTGGCTTCAGGCCTTCCACCAGAGGTCCAAAACACCCTCCAAGACCTCTCATTCGAAGGGTCCGGCTTGTTCTCAGACCAAACGGGCGCCAAGCTGCATAGCCTTAAAGACTCCCGGGCGACCCTCAAGTCGTTGGGGATGCACACCCCGGCGACACAGAGAGAGCCTTTTAAACCCCAACCTCCACAACAAAGACAGTACCATCATCGCCCCAGGCAGGAACCTTACTGCAGAAGGGGCAGAGATAATAGGTGTAGGCGAAACAACACACCTAGCCGCCAGGGCGCTGGGCTGGAGCCGCTGGCCGGTGCAGGACTCTGCTGGGCCGCACCGCACCTCCCTGGAGCCCTCCTCGTGCCCACCCCCACCCCAGCTTACCTTGCGAAGCCACCACTTGTTTCTGAACCCTCCCAGGCTTCCCGCATGAACATCTGATTTGCGGGAAACAGGGGAGGGGGAGGAGAAGGGGGGCAGAGTGTTCAGGGGAGGAGCCGAGGAAGCAGAGGTGAGCTGGGACCGGGGCTGGGAGCTGGAGCTTTACCAGTTGTTAAATTTAAAAGCCCTTTTAGAACCGGTTGTCCCACATGGGACAACCAGTTCTAAAAGGGCTTCTAAATTTAACAACTGGTTCGTGCGAACTGGCTCCAGTTCACGACTGAATATAACATCGGACCGTTGGGTCCTGCGCACGGTGAAGGTGGGATACACGCTTCAGTTCTCCTCGCCCCCTCCCTCTCACCCCCCATGCCCGTCCCTCTTCAGGGACCCCTCTCACGAGCAACTCCTGATGCAGGAGGTTCAGGCCCTTCTCAGGGCAGGGGTGGTGGAGGAGGTCCCTCCAGACCTAAAAGGGAAAGGATTCTACTCCAGATACTTCCTTATCCCCAAGGCAAAGGGGGGTCTTCGACCCATTCTGGACCTACCTGGACTCAACAAATTCCTAGTCAAGGTCCGCTTCCGCATGGTCTCCCTTGGCTCTATTATCCCATCCCGGATCCGGTGGATTGGTACGCTGCCCTCGATATGAAAGATGCGTACTTTTACATCGCCATTCACCCCGCTCACCGGCGGTTCCTGCAGTTCACCATAAACCAGCACCATTACCAGTTTACGGTCCTACCCTTCAGCCTGGTGACGGCCCCACGGGTGTTCACAAAAGGCATGTCAGTGGTGGCAGCATTTCTTCGAAAAAAGAGAATGCAGGTGTATCTGTACTTGGACGATTGGCTTCTCGCGGGCCGGTCCGAGGATGAGATCCGTTCCGACGTGACGATGGCACTAGACTTGTTCCACAAGCTAGGTCTCCTAGTCAATCTGCCCAAGTCCTCGTTGATACCTACGCAAAGATGGGACTTCATAGGGGAAGTCCTGGACTTGGTACAGGCATGAGCAAGCTTACCGGTTCCCAGGTTCCTAGCCATCCAGCGAACTGTAATCTCTATGCAACTGTTCCCCACAACAACAGTCAGATGCTGCATGCAGCTTCTGGGGCACATGGCAGCGTGCACCTATGTAGTCAAACATGCCCGACTGAGACTCAGATCGATGCAACATATCGCCCCAGCAGAGACTCCTTGGACCTTGTAGTGACAATCCCGGCTCGAGTCTCAGACTCCCTCCACTGGTGGCTCGATCAGCAGGTAGTTTGCGAAGGGGTCTCCTTCAGTACACCACAACCCACCTTGACGCTGGTAACAGACGCATCAGACCTAGAATGGGGAGCACAGTTGGGGGACCTGCAAACGCAGGAATTGTGGTCCAGGGAGGAAATGTCGCTCCACATCAACGTAAAGGAGCTAAGGGTGGTACGCCTGCCAGATGTTTCACGCTACCATAGAGGGCCACAGCATGACAGTTCTGATGGACAACACTACCGCCATGTTCTACATGAACAAGCAGGGTGGTGCCCGTTTCTCTCCCCTCTGCCGCGAGGCGCTTCTTCTGTGGGACTTTTATATAACCCACTCAGTCCAACTAGTGGTGTCATACCTTCTGGGGGTACAAAACAAGCTGGCGGACCACCTCAGCAGATCGTATCAAGTGCACGAATGGACGTTAAGAACAGACGTCCTGAGATCAATCTTCCTGAGGTGGGGATTTCCCCAAACAGATCTCTTGGCCACCAAGGTCAACAGCCAATGCCCTCGGTTTTGTTCCTTCCAGAACTGCAGCCCAGGCTCGGTGGCAGATGGCTTTGCGATTCCGTGGCGCGGGAGCCTGAAGTACGCCTTCCCACCACTCGCACTCATCCACAGAGTCCTGCCCAAGGTCCGCAGGGACAAAGCAGTGATGATTCTCATCGCACCAGCTTGGCCACGCCAGCATTGCGTGCTGCTGGAACTGTCAGTGACTGCCCCGATTGCCCTGCCTCTGCACCAAGATCTCATCACGCAGGACAGAGGTCGCCTGCTCCACCCGAACCTATAGTCTCTACATCTCACGGCGTGGAATCTCTGTAGCTAAACGCTATGGAGAGTAGGTGCTCCCGCCAGGTCCAACAAATTCTCGGTAGCAGAAAACCTTCCACAAGGGCAGCATACCTCGCCAAATGGAAGAGGTTCTCCCACTGGTGTGAACCTAAGCTCATACAGCTTCTTCAGGCCTCCGTCCCATCCATACTAGAATACCTACTGCACCTCAAACATCAGGGTCTCGCCTCCTCCTCAGTCAAAGTACATCTGGCCGCCATATCGGCGTTCCACCCTGGGGAGTCTGGGCATTCCGTGTTTTCCAACCCCACAGTAGTCCGATTTCTCAAGGGGCTGGAGAGGATGTTTCCGTACTCGCGCCCACTGGTTCCCCCATGGAACCTTAACCTGGTCTTAACTAAGCTCATGGGACCACCTTCTGAACCCCTAGCCTCTTGCTCTCTCACGCACCTCTCATGGAAGGTGGCATTTTTGGTGGCCATTACGTCAGCTAGGAGGGTGTCAGAGCTGAGGGCCCTCACTTCCGAGCCCCCATATACAGTTTTTTATAAGGACAAGGTGCAACTGAGGCCACACCCTAAATTCCTCCCTAAAGTGGTCTCACAATTTCACATGGGTCAGGTCATTTGTTTACCAAACCACACACAGACCCGAGTCACCGCAGCCTGCATACCCTAGATTTCCGTAGGGCCCTCGCGTTCTACCTGGAATGAACGAGGCCTTTCCGCAAAGTCGACACAGTTGTTCGTCGCCATTGCGGAGAGAATGAAGGGCCTCCCTATCTTGGCACAATGGATTTCATCGTGGATCGTGGTTTGCATCCGCGCATGCTATGAGCTCACCAAAGTGCCAGCCCCGACGATCACGGTTCACTCGACTAGGGCTCAAGCGTCCTCAACGGCTTTCCTGCCGCAGGTTCCGCTCCAGGAGATCTGTAAAGCAGCCACCTGGTCGTCGGTGCACACATTCACAGCCCACTACGCAGGCCATCATCAGGCCACAGAGCATGCGGCAGTCGACAGGGCTGTGCTTCTATCAATTGTTCCTTGACTCCTACCCTCCTCCTATGATAAGCTTGTGAGTCACCTAATGTGTAATGGACGTGAACAATCACTCGAAGAAGAAAAAACAGTTACCTACCTTTTTGTAACTGTTGTTCTTCGAGATGTGTTGTTCACGTCCATTACACTTCCCACCCTCCTTCCCCTCTGTCGGAGTCTCCAGCAAGAAGGAACTGAGGGAGGGTTGGGCCGGCAGGGGTATATATGCATCAGAGCAGGGGCCCCCTGCCAGCCCTATGGGAGCCGCTAAGGGAGCAGCAAAACGGCACAGTAAACGGTTATGGATTCTGATTGTTTTGCCTTGCACCTAGTATAATAAAGAATTTTTTATGAAACTGGCCTTGCCATGGAAACATTTTATTCATGTACAATGGCTCCTTTTTTTTTTTTTTTTTCCCTGACTGACAGCTGGAAATGTGTCCTTTGGTGGGTCATCAACACCTGAGGGCTTGGCTACACTTGCAAGTTGCAGCGCTGGTAGAGGCTTTCCAGCGCTGCAATTACACCCTGTCCACACTTGCAGGGCACAACCAGCGCTGCAACTCCCTGGCTGCAGCGCTGGCCGTACACCCAGGTCTGCTTGGGGTATAAGGGTTGCAGCGCTGGTTCTGCAGCGCTGGTCATCAAGTGTGGACACTCACCAGCGCTGTTATTGGCCTCCAGGGTATAAGGAGTATCCCAGAATGCTTTTAACTAAATTATTCCCTTTGTTTTGTTATGCAGCCTCTCTTTGTTTTGTTGTCAATTCGGAGCTCCGGGCTCCGGGCTCCGTGCACCGCACCGGGAGCTGCTTATAGCTCCTGTTTGCTGTCATTAATCTGTAACTACTGTCAACAATGAAATGAGATAACCCCTGCAGGGGTTGAGTGTTTGCTTTGCTTGAGAGAAACGGGGGGGAGGGGGCAGAGGGGAGTATGTTGGATGCAGGTTGTTTGCAGTTAACATTAAGGGGGTGGGAAAATTTTCTGATTTTGCACAGTGTCGGTTCCAAAAATCCACTCTCTCTCTCCCCCCCCCGGTCCCTGTCACACTGCCCCACACACCCCTCTTTTGAAAAGCACGTTGCTGCCACTTGAATGCTGGGATAGCTGCCCATAATTCATCACTCCCAACAGCGCTGCAAATGCTACAAATGTGGCCACACTGCAGCGCTGGTAGCTGTGAGTGTGGCCACACACCAGCGCTGGCCCTGCACAGCTGGATGACCAGCGCTGCAACTACCAGCGCTGCAGATTTGTAAGTGTAGCCATACCCTGAGAGTATACTTTCGCTGATTAGGAGGAGGAGAAAGAACGCAAGGGGATATGTTCACCAAGATAATGAATGCCTCTGGGACAACTGACGCAGTGCTGAGAGCATGGAGGATTTCACTGTCCAAGAAGTTAGACATTGACATGGAGAGCAAGAAAGCTTCCAATGAGCGGGTATGTGAGGTGCAGGATGAGATGCTTTGGATTATGAGGGACCAAGCAAACATATTGAGGTGTCTGGTTGAACTTCAGGAACAGAAGCTGGAGGGTAGAGTCCCTCTGCAGACCCTGGTGGACAGCCAGCATCGCCTGGCACAGAATGACCCTCCCCCAAGCATTCCATGAGGCATGGGCAAAAAGTCCATCATCCCTTTCATTTAACTTCGTGGGGGAGGGCACAAGGAACAGAAGGGGCCCATTCACAGACCTTTGATGGTCTGAAATTGTTTCTCCTATTCCAACTTTACAACCCCTTTTCTCCCAAGATTACCTTTTCTTTCTGCTCTCCCTCTTTACTTATGTTTGTTAAATAAAATAAATGGATTCGAGGCACAGAAGTTCTTTATTGAGTAGAATCAGGGGGGTTGGCTTTACAGGGACAGTGATACAAGCCAGGTGAAGGTTTGGGAAAGCACAATGCAGACAAGCAGCTCAGATTACTGTGACTCATTATTGAAACAGCTTTTCAAAGTCTTGCAGATACACAACACCCCTTGCTATGCTCTTCTCATTGTCCTGTGTCTGGCTGCTCAAAAATGGCTGCCATGTGATCTGTCTCAACTGCCCACCCCTGCAGAAAATTTTCTCCCTTTTTGCACAGATATGGAGCATGCAGCAGGCAGCTATAACCATGGGGATGTTCTCCTCACTAAGGCCAACCTTGTTAGTAGACTTCTCCAGCACTCTTTCAAGCAACCAAAGGCACATTCAACCACCATTCTGCACTTGCTGAGCCTATAGTTGAACCATTCCTTACTGCTATCCTGATGGCTGGTGTATGGCATCATGAGCCATGGGAGCAAGGGGTAGACTAGGTCCCCCAGGATAACTATAGGCATCTCAACCTATAGGGATCAACGTTGTCAATGTTAATTTTGTGGTCTGGAAAGGAAGTCCCGGATTGCAACTTTTTTAACAGACCCGAGTTCCTAAAGATGCACGCATCACGAACCTTTCCCAACCATCCTATGTTGATGTCTGTGAAATGCCCCCTGTGATCCACCAGCACTTGCAACATCCTTTCGGTTTATGTACTCTTTGGCAAGGTGGTTTGGTGCCAAGATGGGGATATGCATGCCATCTATCTCCTCACTGCAGTTAGGGAACCCCATCACGGCAAAACAGTCCACTATGTCGTGCACATTTCCCAGATTTATTACCCTTCATAACAGAAATCGATTAATGGCTCTGCACACTTGGAGCCCAGCAGCTCCCATGGTTGATTTACCTACTCCAAATTGATTCCCCACTGATCAGTAAATGTCTGGCATTGCAAGCATCCAAATAGTGATTGCCACTCGCTTCTCCATTTTCAGAGCAGCTCTCATTTTTATGTTGCTGAACTGCAGGGCAAGGGAAAACTCTGTACAAAGTTCCTGGAAGGTGGCCTTCTGCATTCAAAAGTTCTGCAGACTCTGCTCGTCATCCCATACCTGCAAAACGATGCGGTCCCACCAGTCAGTGCTTGTTTCACAGGACCAGAAACGGTGCTCAACAGAGTGCAGCTGCTCTGTGACTGCCATCAGGAACGGTGGATTGTTTTTTTCAATGGCTTGCAGCAGGGCTGCTTGCAAGACATTGCTATGTTCCACGCGGCAGACCGTACTTTGGCTCTGGAAATGCTGCAGGAGAAGGCGCAAGGTGTTTGAGATGCTCACAGCAAGAGTGCACAGCTGAGCAGGCTCCATGCTTCTGGGGTTATGGCGTATGCACAGCAGTTTTAAGGCATGAAAACCACTGGGTTGTTGGCTGTTGATGTGAGGGAGGGAGCACAGTGCATCATAGGATGTTGATGCAATGTTCCAATTCTCCCCTGTGACAATGTTTTGGCATTGCACAAACTTCCCAAAACACCCCACGGCAAGTTGCACTTTGGGATAGCTACCCACAATGCCCTGCTTTGTGCATCGATGCAGGTGCTGCTAGTGAGGATGCACTCTATCGAGACTGAGCATGGTGTGGCCACGCACAATTGACTTCATTAATTCGGGGGCTCGAGGTCGAATTAGATAAAATCAACTTAATTTTGTAGTGTAGACAAGCCCTAAGTCTGGGATGACTCAGACCACTTGGGCCAGATGTGAAAGGTATTTGGATGCCTAAAGATGCACATTGGTTCCGACTGGTATTTTCAGAAATGCCTAGGTGCCTAATTCCCATTGATTTCAAGACACCCCATCTTCTATTCTTTTTTCCTGTGCCTTGAAGAGAGAGTTTACTTGTTTACAAACACAAGCAAAAAAATTAGATTGAGGAATTCTTTTGTGATCAGGTGGGCTGAAATTGAGAAGTTCCCCCGCCCCCCATCCTTGCCTCCCAGTGCCCCCCGATGGTCAGCCTTATCTTCTTCAGTGTTTGAAGTATTGAATTGACTGAAAAAGTACTTGGTACAAGTCTTTAGTTTCCATTGCTACTTCTGAGTTTAGGGTTATAAATATTTTTCTTGGGCCCCATTTGATTATTTTGAGTTTAAAATTAGATTTATTGAATAAAATCCTGGCCTCACTAAGTCACTGGGTGTTTTTCCATTGACTACAATGATGCCAGGATTTCACCAATCATCTGTAATGTTGTATGACATAGAGAGAGAGAAGGGTAATCATCTGAAAAGAATATTAATAAATGTTAAAAAAAAAAACAGATGTGAAGACTAAATAAAAGAACACCAAAGGATCCTTGTTGATGTGCTAACTAGACTAGACAATATATTGTTTCATAGGAAAGTTTCAATCCTAGAAATTTTTTACCAATATCTGCACTATGCATGTTCTGAATATCCCTGAAGACTTGGAGTGGAAGGACCTAAGTAATTTTGTGTCAAAAAATACGTTAATGAAGTTAATCTTCTACTTAAAAATATCAAGCTGTCCTGTATCCCAAATAAGGACTATCTTGCAATTCTTTCAGCAAAATCCTTGACACTTACAGTGATCTTTACTATCATCTGTTTATTGAGAAAGGTTAATATGCCCGGTGGTGCCTCTTGCTGGTCTCTGTCTCGAGCTGGGGGGATTTGCCGTTGTCTCCTCATGTATATTTCTTGAGTGGCTTAGAGAGCATTCATGCAACTTAGCTGGGTGTGTTCCTGCATGTTGTTGATTGAGTGACCACAGCACCTGGAGGGGTTTGCTGCTTGTCAGTAGCAAAGCATTGTGAGAGACAGCCCAGGCTGGAGAGTTAAGGGATCACAGTGGTCCCACAGTTTCAGGTTGTCACAAAAATAAGCAACACAGTTAATATTATATTATAATTAAATAGCTTCTAGAATATATGCCTGCAATATCTGCTTTCTGAATAAGAAATTAGACTATGGAAAATCAATCAGTTTGTTTTGATCTATAGTAATCTGTTCATTTTATAGGTCTTTTATCTCTTTGAGTATCTACTTTTTTTGCATTCACTGTTTATAAAGGATAGTCTTTTGTTGTTAAGATATTGGACTGGGGCTCAGGAGATCAGGGCTTAGCTCTGCCTCATGTGTGCTGTGTGACCTTGGGCAAGTCACATAGGTCCCAGTTCAGCAAGATACCTTGTGGAAATACTCATGTGTTTAAACTTAGGCGCATGCTTAAGTACCTTGCTGAACTAGTGCCTATGACTCCCTGTGCCTCAGTTCCCCATCTGTAAAATACGAATAATAATAATACTTTTTCTCCCACTCTTTGTCTGCTCTGATTAGATTGTAAGCTGTTCAGGGCAGGGGCTTTCTCTTATTCTATGTTAGTACAGGATATTTTTTTAGCATAATTGGTCCCCAGACTTTAGCCACTACTGTAATACAAATTGTAAAAATGCTCTATGAGCTTGTGTCAGTAGTTACTGATATGCTGAAACTGTAAATGCAATTTTTAAAAAATCATGAATTCACTCATCTTGAATGGATGTGGTAGAACTAATATATTGTTCCATTTGTAGTAAATATGCATAGCTGTAGCTAAACCTGCCTACATACATGTTCCTGTTCTTCTCCCCCACCTCCACTGTAAGGTGGCCTGTTACAAGAAATGTAAGCAGATGTTGATTCCTGCCATGATGGAGGCATGCTGGCCTGCCACTTGGGTAATGTGAGTGGATTCTGGTTGGTGATTTGCCAGTTGAAAGAATTGTGGAACATGTCATGTCAGCAACTCTCTCACTCTCTTTGGAAAAAAGCTGTATGCCAATTGTCAACTTTGATCTGAGTAACAGACCAAAACATCTCAGGAATCAGCTGCAAAAGCAGCTGCTCAACTATGCTACCGTGTAGTTGAACAACATTTGAAGGCATCTGATTGCATTGGGAGGGGGGAGAGGCTAACAAGCTTTGAAAAGATCAAGCTCAAAAGCCTTGTGAGTTTGCATAGCTGCACTTAGTGAATTCTTAACCACAGTTGTTAAGATTAAAGTGTTGCATGGAGACTAACCATGTCGCAAGAGGACTAAAACTAATTCAGGCTTTTCTTCTCTTCTCCCAAAAGAGTCATAAAGTGGAAACATTTTCATAAAATATTTTCTTGGTGAGTCCTTCACTCACCCATAGCTAGACCCTGCCGTAACCATAACTGCTGTCCTGGAAGATGATACACACACCCAAAGCCTGAACTATGTTCTCTATGTTCTGTTGCACCCAACAGCATATAGAATTGGTGCTTCAGCCTCAGAAAATGAGAGCTATTTCTTGTTTGGGGGTTGAGAACTGGAGCGGGAGACCAGGGTTTCATTCCCCACTCTGCAACTAGTTCTTTGTGTGTCTTTGTGCCAATTAATTTGCCCATCTGTGAAATGGAAATAATGATTACTACCTACCTTTGAGATGCTTACTCAACCTTTGAAACCCTCAGCTGAAAAGCATTATAAAAATATGAAGTGTTATATATGTCACTGCTTTCACTGAGTGTTCCTGATGATCCTCACCTTTTAAAATATCCCCTTTTCTGTCACAGCCCTCAAACTCCATTGTCTGAGAATTCAACAGTTGAGGGGGTTTTTCAGAGTTAGTTCTTGGTGCTAAACTCTCTTGTAAGGGTTGTGATAAGCATAAAGTAATACATTTATGAGTGCACACGGTGGTGCCAGGTGTGCAGTCGGTGTGTTGGTCTGAGTATCCTAATGACAATGCATTTTATTTTTTACCTAGTGGAGAGACATCGAAAGAAGAAGATCAATGCTGGGATAAATCGAATTGGAGAGCTCATTCCATGTTCCCCAGCACTTAAGCAAGTAAGTGGACATTTAAATGTGCACAGCTATTTCCCAAATGGTGTTCATTTGGTCCTGATTCTTAACAGCTGTAAATACACAGGGATACATCTTGCTTCAGGTTTTATGCAGGAGGCACAATGAGGAAACCTGGATCAAAATCTTATTTACAAAGTTATCTGTGATGGAAATGCCCTTGGAAATTACAGGACAATTTGAATGCAGTCCTTTGAAACATGAATCTCCCAGCTGAAAGTGAATTCAGTATCACTCTGAAGGAGTGGTCTGGGTTTGACACATGAAAGACATTCTCCTCCGTCGGGTGTCCTAGTTCACGTATTCGGCTCTTTGGAGCAGATATTTTTGAAAAGCATTTGCCCAGCTAGCAGTAGTGACCCTGCACTGGCAATGTGAATTCATGGACTGTGAGAACGGAGGGAGCAGGCTGTGTAGAATCATCTGCAGAAAGGTTATAATTGTTTGGTTTTTTTCTCATTTAAATTTGTAACTTCGGAAGCTGGTTTGCTTGCCCATACTCTTCTAGTCAGTCTGGTTGTACCTACTTAGGAGTTGATTCACAATTCCCCAAGTTCTAGTTGTTAGACTGTTTTCCTATTGACACTACTAAGTGTATTCTGTCATGATGTTCTCTTTCATGCATAAGTGAAGAAAGTTATAGACTGTGAGAGAGGAGTTTTCTGTTGACTCTTCTTCCCCGTGCCTGCCCCTTTCATGTCTTCACTCAGTGTCCAGCTACATGATGCAAATACAATTCTATATATTTTTATTTTTTAGTCTTTTATTTAAATGGTCATGAAGTAGTTTATTGTGTTAAATAATAATGGTGAAGGGAAACAAAGAGGTCTAGATAAGGGGAAAAGTGTTTGTGTGAGATATGAAATGATATAGATCAGAGGTGGGCAAACTACAGCCCACGGGCCACATCCGGCCCATGGGACCCTCCTGCCTAGCCCCTGAGCTCCTGCTCCGTGAGGCTAGCCCTTGGCCCTTCCCCTGCTGTTCCCTCTCCCCCACAGTGCTCTGGGCGGCAGGACTGCGAGCTCCTGGGGCAGCGCAGCTGCAGAGCCCAGCCTGACCCGGTGTCTGTGCTGCACAGTGGCATGGCTGGCTCCAGCTGGGCGGCGCGGCTGCCTGTCCTGGTGCTCTGGGCAGCGCGGCTGTAGTGCTGCCAGCCACCGGTGCTCCAGGCAGCATGGTAAGGGAGCGGGGAGGTGGAGGGGGCTGGATAGAGGGCAGGGGAGTGTAGGGTGGTGGGCAGGGGTAGGGGTGTGGATGATCAGAGGGCGGTGAACAGGGGGATTGAATGGGGGCAGCAATCCCGGGAGGGGCAGTCAGGAATGAGAGGGAGGGTTGGATGGGGCAGCAGGGGGCAGTCAGGGGCAGGGGTTCCGGGGGCGGTCAGGGAGAAGGGGTGGTCGGATGGGGCAGGTGTCCCAGGGGGGCAGTCAGGAATGAGAGGAGGGGTTGGATGGGGAGGTGGGGGGGCAGTCAGGGGCAGGGGTTCCGGGGATGGTCAGGGAGAAGGGGTGGTTGGATGGGGCAGGTTTCCCAGGGGGGCAGTCAGGAATGAGAGGAGGGGTTGGATGGGGCGGCGAGGGGGCAGTCAGGGGCAAAGGTTCCAGGGGCGGTCAGGGGACAGGGAGAAGGGGTGGTTGGATGGGGCAGGCGTCCCAGGGGGGCAGTCAGGAATGAGAGGGAGGGTTGGATGGGGGGGTGGGGGGGGGCAGTCAGGGGCAGGGGTTTCAGGGGCAGTCAGTAAGGGACAGGGAGAAGGGGTGGTTGGATCACCTCAGACCAGCAGATTCTTGGAAATTATAAACGGAGTTTTCTATCCAAATCCAGTCCCTTCCTAGCCTCCACTCTCCTTCACCCTTCCTTTTCAGGGACCCTTCTCATGAGATACTGTTAAAACAGGAGTTGCTCTCCCTTCTGGAAGAGGTGCCCTTCAGATTCAGAGATCAGAGGTTCTACTCCCATTATTGTTTAGGCCCAAGGAAAAGGGAGGCAGGCATTTTAGACTTGAGACATCTCATCAGATTCATCCTCACTGCAGGTTCAGGGTGGTAACCCTGAACTTATTCTTTTGTAGCATCCGTATCATCCCAGAGCACCCCAGTGGCTTTTTTCTAGTGGTCTCCTGCATTCAGGCCCAGCCCTTTAGTCAGATTCCTCTGAAGTCCCACCCCTTCCTGGGCAATAATGTCCATCAAGTTCAAGCCTCAAATTTGAAGTGTGGGAGTCTCTATTAATACAGGGTCCTGCCCTTTGGTTTCTCCACCACACTGAGAGTATTCACCAAGTATGTAAAGGTCATTGCACCCCACATAAGACGACATGGCATTCTGGGATAGCCATACCTGGATGGATGACTGATCCAGGTAAAATCATCTCAGAAGTTGACCAACTTGATTTGTATGATCTTAGGGATTTTTACCACACGGGGGCTCAAGATTAACAAACTAAAATTCACACTTTTACTGATCTAAAGCGCATAATTCAGAGGAGCTGTGTTAGTTCTGAGGTCAGCTATCTCATGCAGGAGAGGTTCCAGACTATAATGGGTCTCCTCAGTCATCTGCAGGCTCACCCAGAGATGTCTGCAAGAACATGCCTTAGAATCCTGGGTCACATGGCCTCCTGCATCAATGTCACACAGCATACCAGACTATCCAGCAGGTATTTATCCAGCAGGCACCACATGGCTGTGAAGTTCCCATGAGAAGTCTTCTCCTCATTGGATTGGTGGAAGGATCTGCTTTACATGTGCAATCGAGTACTCCTTTCTGCACTGCTGCCTACCAAGATACTGATGATGGATGCTTACTGGGATGGGGAGCTCATCTGGACTAACTTCAAACATAAAGCCTCTGGATGTCGTGTTGTGTGTGTTCCACCCCCCCCTTCCTCCGTGGAAGCTCATCTTATCATAATGTCCTGAAACTCAGAGCAGTATGTCTAGCATGAATGGCATTTCTGCTTTTGTTACAGGGATCTACATTCCAGGTGATGATAGACAACAGCACAGCCATGCATTATGTCAACAGATAAGGGAAGAGCATGGTCATGTCCACTCTGCCAAGAAACCATCTGTCGCTGTGGCTGGTACATTCATTATCAGATCACATCAGAGGCTCTGCATCTTCCAGGCTTGCAAAATGCTCTAGCAGATCAGATCAGCAGAGAATTCACAGCCAACCACGAGTAGACTGACAAAGACTCAGTTCTACCAAGCATCTTTCACAGACGGGGGTGCCCAAAAATAGATCTGTTTGCCACTGACCAGACCAAGAAATGCCATGCATTCCGTTCTAGAGAGAGTTCGAGCCTAGGCTCCCGGTTGGGTGCCTTCGTCCTCTCATGGGCACCAGCGTTCATGTATTCCTACCCTTCAATCCCATTAATACCAAGTGTTCTGAGAAGACTCAGACAAGATTCAGCCCAACTTGACCAAGACAAGTCTGGTACTCAGATCTGGTGAATATGTCAACATAGCCTCTGATCATATTACGTAGTCTACCTAACTTGGTTTTGCAAAATGGAGGTCAGATTTTATGCCCAGATCCAGCATGATTACATCTGACAGCCTGGCTGCTGTCTGATTAACTGCCTGCAGAAGAAGCTGTTCAGCTGAAATCCAGGGCATTTTGGTATATAGCATTTTGGTATGCAGCAAAGTGGAAGCAGTTTTCTATTTGGGCAGGACAGTGTCTTCTGTTTCTGCTATTCTGGGCTATCTACTAGCACTAGAACATTCAAAACTATCTATCAGCTCCATAAGAGTACTTTTAGCAATACCTGCACATCATCTTCCAATTCAGGGTCATACCATATTATCCCACACTACAGTTGTTTGATTCTTCGAGGATTTCATTCATATGTTTCTTTCAGCCCTCCCCTTCCTGGGACCTCAACATAGTGTTAATTGGCTTAAAGGCCCCCCCCCCCTTTGAGTCCCTAACAACCTGCTCTTTTTACCCTCTATCTATGAAGTTTGCCTTTTTAGTAGCCATAACATCAGCTTGTAGAATAGGGAAAATTCAGACCCTTCCGACTGGTCCACCTTACTCAATGTTCCATAAAGACGTGGTGACTCTTAAGCCTCACCCCAAGTTTCTGCCCAATGTTGTTTCAGATTTTCATTTACATCAGTTGATTCACCTCCCAGGTTTTTTTCCCGTGCCTCACTCAAACCAGGGAGAAACCAAACCTGCACATTCTTCGTTGTGGTCAGGGCTCTTTCATAGTATCTGGACATAGTAGAAGATCCTTCAGGAGCTTCCCCATGCTCTTTGTAGCCTTCAGAGATAGGGTTAAAGGTCAAGCTGTTATCACTGAAAAGTTGCCTAAGTGAGTATCTAACTGTATTATATCATTTAGGGATCCGTCCACCAGGGTTTAGACAGCTTCTGCTTCTTCTCAGAGAAGCACCTGTATTTCAGAAATGTGCAGGGTGGCAACATGGGGATCAGTCCTTACTTTTATCCAATATTATTCCTTTGTTGAGACTTCAAGATCAGATGCCCGCTTTGACAGAACTGTCCTGAAATCCTTATTTAAATAGGACTTCAAGCACCCACCTTCTAACTATGAGATCACTGCTTGCAAGCCACCAGAACTGGCATCCATCTGGACAATCACTCTTAAAACAGTTTCTTTACCTTACAAGGTGTGTTGTTCACTTGGATTCCATGACCCACCCTCCTTCCTTGCTTCTACAGAGTCCTATGGCTGTAGGATTCAGTATCATCAAAGAAACTGAGGAACAGTTGGGCCCACTCTGCTCTTTACTCCCTGGAGTGGAGGGGTACAAGGACATTGATGGCGCAGCCATGGCCCCAATGGTCACTGCTAACCAAAAATAATTTTATTTCAGGAATGGGTTGCATGTCAGCAGAAGTGGACGCCATGTGGACAGAGCATCCCAAAGAACCACACATACTGTGAAGAAAGTAACCAATCTTTTTTGGAAGGAAAATACAAGGGAAATAATTAAAAATGTCAGACAAGTTTGGCACATTGTTTAAAATGAACATTCCAGTTGAAATCCCAGGTTTGAAAAGTGATGTCACTAATAGGTCTGCTTTTGATTTTAAAAGTTTCATTGATAGATCTTTTTCCCTAATTATACACACATTCTTTTGTAGAGTAAGAACATGATCCTGGATCAGGCCTTTAAATATATAACAGAAATGAAAAGGCAAAATGATGAACTCCTGTTGAATGGAGGGAACAATGAACAAGGTAAGTATGAAATGTTGTGAAGATTCTTGAATTTCCCTTTCTCTTCCATCATGGTAATGTGGCACTGAGTGTACTGTATTAGATCAGTGCTGTTTTTTCCCACAACAGTGTATTAATACTCTCCTCTCCTTAGTAATCCAGTGAGGATGTGGCATAGTGACATGACATCACCATTGTTCCCATCCCGTGTTCTTTCTCACTGCTACAAGGCAGCAGCTTCATCCCTGAAGCATTAATGAATTCATTGTATTCATTATGCATTTCATTCCTGTCCTCCTTGGCTAGTGAGACTAGTAATGAAACAGCAATTCTTTACTTCAGCTGGATCAACAAACTGGGGAATCCCAAGAGTTTATAGGGTTGGAGAGGAGAAATGGTTGCTTAAGGTAACTTGAAAACAAGAAAGTTGAGGCATATGCCCTACGGCATTTTCTTGCATTTAACTATAGCAAATTGAAGCATCCCCATCATGGTATATTGTCATTGATAAGTTTAAACTTAATGCAATAATTTCTGCAGATTCCACTTTGAGTTGTTTTAATTTGACTGCCCTCACATCTGTTGCCTGTAATTTAATAGACCAGAGTAATTAGACCAGAGAAAGCTAATATTATGCCAGTCTTTTTAAAATGGGTAACTGGGATGACCTGGGTAATCATAGGTCTGTCAGTCTGACATTGATCCCAGGCAAAATAATGGAGAGCTGATATGGGACTTGATTAATCAAGAATTAAAGGAGAGTAATGTAACTAATGCCAATCAACATGGATTTATGAAAAATGGATCCTGCAAAATTAACTTGGTATCTTTTTTTGATGAGATTACAGGTTTTGTTGATTAAGGTAATAGTACTGATGTAACATACTTAGACTTCTGTAAGGCACTTGACTTGGTACTGCATGCCATTTTGATTAAAAACTAGAAAGCTATAAAATTAACGTGGCATACATTAAATTGATTAAAAACTGGCTAAGTGAATGGTCTCAAAATGTGACAGTGAATAGGGAATTATCATTGAACAGGTGTGTTTCTAGTCAGGTCCCACAGGGATCGGTTCCTGCTCCTATGCTGTTGGAGATTTTTATCAATGTCCTGGAAGAAAACATAAAATCATCATTGATAAAGTTTGCAGATGACACAAAACCTAGGGGAGTGATAAATAGTGAAGAGGACAGGTCACTGATACAGAGTGATCTGGATCGCTTGTTAAGCTGGACACAAGTAAACAATATGCATTTGAATATGGCTAGATGTAAAGAATACATCTAGGAACAAAGAATGTAGGCCATACTTACAGGATGGGGATTCTATCCTAAGAAGCATTGACTGTGACAGAGATATGGGAGGTCATGGTGGATAATCAGCTGAACATGCGCTCCCAATGCAACGCAGTGGCCAAAAGACCTAATACGATTCTTGGATGGATAAGTAGGGGAATATTGAGTAAAAGTAGAGAGGTTATTTGGCTTTTTGGCTGCTGGAATTCTGTGTCCAGTTCTGGTGTCCTCAGTTCAGGAAGGATGTTGATAAATTGGAGAGGGTTCAGAGAAGAGCCACAGAAGTGATTAAAGGGTTAGAAAACCTGCCTTACAGTGATAGACACAAAGAGCTCAATCTATTTAGTTTAACAAAAAGGTTAAGGGATGACTTCATTTACAGGCTATAAGCACCTACCTAAGGAACAAATATTTGAAAATGGGCTCCTCAGTCTAGTAGAAAAAGTTTTATAATATGATCCAATGGCTGGAAATTGAAGCTAGACAAATTCAGAAGGGAAATAAGATGTAATTTTTTAATAGTGAGTATAGTTAACTGTTGGAACAATTTACTAAGGGTTGTCATGGATTCTCCATCACTGGAAATATTTTAATCAAGATTGGAAGTTTTTCTAAAAAATATGCTCTAGGAAAATTTTGGAAGACGTTCTATGGCCTGTTTTATACAAGAGATCAGACTAGATGATCACAGTGGTCCCTTCTGGCCTTGGATTCTATGAAAAACCTCCCACAAATTTCAGAATTAAGTGATCTAATTACAAACATGGCGGTGGAGGGGCTACTCTGGGGCTGCTGCCTCTCTACTCTCAAGTATCTTGAAAGTTGATAGCATGTTTTTTGCGACCCACCCCCCAAAAATCATGTTAAAATATTTTGCTTTTGAGAGCAACCTTATTAAAAGTAAGCACTATAAAACAGTAACAGATACCATTGAGCCATACTTTTACAGTAATTTATTGTGGTCTATTATTCTGTTTAGCCCTTTAAAAGCACAAACTATTGGGACAATTTCAACTTGAAATATAATCAGTTTTAAAAATGAATTAAAATTAATTTTAGATATCACACCTGTCCCTAGGTCCATTGCAAAAATATTTTCTTGTCCATTTCTGTGTAAATATTACAGAGGGTTTAATAAAACATAAAAATGAACTGGAAAGCCAAGAGAATACCAATGCAGTTACCAATATAAATGCAGTACAGGTGTTTGGCCACAGAGAAAAGACAAATTAATGTGCCGATTTAATTTAAACATTTTTTTCATTTGTTAAAGAATTTCATCAAGTGTCCTAAACTTCCAGTATGATTCAGTCCACTAACAGATGGCCTAGTTGGAAAAACAAATGTATCTGTCTATTACAGTGACTGAGTGCTCTGGTGTGACATTACTAAACTGAACAGGAAGGTGGTAGGGTGCTATACCGTAAGAGAGACTTGGCCGTACTTAGAAGCCCTTATAAGTATGGGTTTTAGAGACAATATGTCATATTAACAGTTTATTACAGTGACACTTAGAGTCTATTTCCCAAATCACGTCATGACAATAATCTTTTCCAGCATTTGTAATGACACCACTGTAAAGTTGTATTCTCACTGTTTTGCAGCTGAAGAGATAAAAAAGCTCCGGAAACAGTTGGATGAACTCCAGAAGGAAAATGGGCGATACATAGAACTACTGAAAGCAAATGACATTTGCCTGTACGATGATCCCACAATTCACTGGAAAGGGAATCTCAAAAGTGCAAAGGTCTCTGTTGTTATTCCTAGCGATCAGGTTCAAAAGAACATCATTGTCTATTCGAATGGGAGTCAACCTGGTGGAAATAACCAGGGGGCATCTGTCCAGGGAATAACTTTTAATGTTGGTCATAACTTACAAAAACAAACAGCCAATGTTGTACCAGTTCAGAGAACTTGCAACTTAGTGACTCCTGTGACCATCTCTGGTGTTTACCCCACAGAAAACAAGCCATGGTCTCAGACCACAGTTTCTCCATTGGCGTCCAATCAACCAGTTCCTGCTGAGAATATTCTTGAGCTTTCCACCTCAGAGAATGAGCAGGACATGCTTACCTCTGCTACTGCAAGCTCACAGAATGCTTCTCAGTCTGGGACAGAACAAGAATTACAGTGTTCCTCAAGTAGCACACCACAGAATGATCAAAATGTCCCCAAAATTAAAAATGGACAAGAATGCACCAAGTTAATGAAAAAAACAATCATGCATGGCATCAGCATTCCTTCTAACACCACCGTAGAGGCCTCTCAAGTTCAACAGGTGAATGTGACCTCTTCAAGCATACAGGGTCCTAGAAGTGAATTTCAAGAAAGCTTTGTCGTTTCAGCAACTGATACCACTTGTACCCCATCTGTGAGACTCTCCATTGTGGATAGCCTCTCTTCAGTAAACATCCTCAAAAGTACAGACTTACTAAGTAGTGCTGGGGTGCCTGTGACTTCTGCAATAGAAACCGTTAAGGCTGTAACAGCAATAAGCACATTGCCTGCTGGTCCATTAGACAACTGTTGGTCTTTTTCAGGCTCTTCAGGTGTTGGCACTTCTGATTTGAAAAACATGAGTAGCCTTACACGGATCCCTTCAGCTGGAATCACACAAACCACATGGACTACTTTACAGCTAGCAGGAAACACCGTTCAGCCACTAACCCAGACACCATCCAGTGTTATGACTGCATTGTTAAACGAGCCAGTTAATGGTGCTGGTACCATATCTTCCACCCAGAACAGACATTTGGCACCAAGCGTCAGTTTGAATACTTCTGTGCCTGGAGATGGGCAGGCAGCTGAACAAATTGTTGTTACCTTGCCCTCTTGCCCATCTGTACCTATGCAGCCATTAATCACTCAACCACAGGTTAAAACACAGCCTGCTGGAAACATCTTTCCATTGAATTCAGCTATGCAGGTAATTCAGGTGGCTCAGACAATTGGGTCAGCTGTTACTGCGGTACCTGCTAATCAGAATGTCATAATTCTGCAGCCTCCTAACACCACGCCATGTCCCCCAGTGGTGAGAGCTGAAGTCCCCAGCCAAACCGTTAGTCAACAGATTGTAATTATACAAGCAGCTAATCAGAATTCTCTTCCTCTCCTCTCTGCACAGCCCCCTGGTTCTCTCAGAGTTCCTGTGAATGGAGCCAGTCCAATAGCAAGCTCTAACAACTCTGTGCAAAATACCTCTGCTCCACAAACTTTTGGAGGGAAACATCTTGTCCATATATTACCAAGACCACCTTCTTTACCATCTTCTAGCGCTACACAAACTTTTTCAGTTACAATGTCAAATCAACAACAGCCTCAGACTATTTCTTTAAATGGACAGCTGTTTGCATTGCAACCTATGATGTCCTCATCTGGAGCTTCAAATCAAGCCCCTATGCAAATTATTCAACCTACCACTAGCGAAGATCCGAATACCAATGTTGCCCTCAATACATTTGGTGCTTTAGCTAACCTCAATCAGAGCATATCACAAATGGCTGGGCAAAGCTGTTTACAGCTGTCCCTTAGTCAGCCTACTAATCCAACAACTGCCAGCAGCCAGATTGCCCCAATTAACTGTGTTTCATTACCAACTTCTGCAGCATCTTCCATAGCTACTGAAAGTTCAACAGTGTTATCCAGTGCTTCTAATTCTATAAACACTTCTCCAAAAAAAGCTTCTGCTGGTTTGCCATCAAACATAAAATCAAAAAGGACAAACAAAAAGACAAATACTAAAAAACATTTGGCAGCGAACAGCAAAGCATCATGTCCAGTGAATCCTTGCAGAGATGCAGGGAAACTTGATTGCACTAATGTGGAAGCTACAGCAGAGCATTCAAATAGTGAAGGACTGCTTGAAAACATGCCTGTAGTATCACAAGCCATAGCTGTATCACAAGCAAACAGCATGGCAGCACCAACTGATGTAAGCATTTCTGACTGTCAATCCAAAGAGACTCTGAGTTCTGAACAGATGGTGAGCTTACCAGAGCTGAATTCAACAGGGATACCAAGTTCATCACCGCTAGAATCTGTGATGTCAGAACAGTTTGTACTAGTTCCATCAAGTTCCAAAGATTCCACTGCTCTTCTGCAAACATCTCAGAATAACCCATTACCTGACTCTGTGTTGCCAGAATCTTCCAAATCGTGTGTTACCACCAGCATCTCAATGTCCTCTGCCACTGAAGCACACGTGACAATTTCTCAGGTTTCAGGGGCATCTGCACCACAAAACAGTGTAACGACAGACCATGCTTCTGAGGCAGAAAGCATTTCAGAGACCTGCAGTGTTGGGCAAGAGTCATCAATTGTGATGCAAACCACAGACTTGTTAGAGGGACACGGTCTAACCAAAATGCTGTCTGACCTTACTAAAGAAAGAACAGCGATGCTAAAACCCTCCTTTTCGCTTCAGGTGGAACATTCTGATTTCCCCCCAGAAAACTCTAAAACAATAAAATCAAACGTTGATTTGCCTGAGAAGCAGGAACTTTTGTTAATGAACACTGAAGGTGACGCTCTCATGCAACATCATTCCTGCATTTCCGATCAAGAGGTTGTTAGTGGTTCTCTTATTGCTAGCAGGCAGGCGGACTCTCCAATGTCAACTAGCTCTGGGAGTAGTCGTGGCTTCTCAGTTGCATCCATGTTGCCAGACACATCTAGGGAAGATGTTACCAGCAGCACATCAACAAATACATGTAATAGCTGCACTTTTTCAGAGCAAACTGACATTGTAGCTCTTGCAGCAAGAGCAATTTTTGACCAAGAGAACCTTGAAAAAAGTGGAGGAGGAATACAAGTTAACTTAAGGGATGCTGCCTCTAAGTCTTCTGAAGTTGCACCTTTGGAAAGCGAGCAGCAGCCTTTTAAACCACAAACAGTTAAAGCTAATGTAGGACAGTTGGAAGCAGCACCAAACAAATTCCATGCTCAGGATCCAGTGCAAACAAATGTTGATAGACCAGTGGAAAAACCAAGCTGTTCTGTAGGAGTGGAAGAATCAAATACTGTACAGATTTCAACTTCCCAGTCACCAACTGTAACCAGTTTAAGTGTAAATAATCTCATACATCAAAGTCGCATCATCCACCCTCTTGTAAGTTGCTCAGGTTTATCCCAGCCTTCAGAGCAAGCAGCTATTCCTGCCACAGGGATTCGGTCCATATCATCTAGTTCCTATGTCAGTCAGTCTCCAGGATCAGCTATGATGACTGAATATGCTCAAGATCAACTGAGTGCTATTAGGGCAAACACCATGCAGGCTCCACAGATGCAGGAACCACACTTAAAGCAGCAAAACCATGAAAGTCGCAAAGACTCTGCTAAACGTGCTGTCCAAGAGGACCTTCTGCTTTCTTCAGCGAAGAGGCAGAAGCAGTGTCAGACAACGCCTGTCAGGCTTGAAGGCGTGGCATTGACGAACCGAACACCAGACAGTATTGCTGACCAAACTCAAATGTTGATTAATCAGATCCCTCCCAATTCATCCAATCCGGTTGTAACAGTGAGCAATCAAGGGCACACAGATGGTCTTAACAGATTATTCCCATCCAACAACAACTTTGTGACCTCTTCTTTGAGGCAAACTGAAGTTCAGTGCAGTTCTCAGCCATCCATTTCAGAGCAGCAAGGTCAGGCAGGAGGTCAGCATCTACAAGCTATACAACATGTACCTGCTCAAGGTGTATCGCATCTTCACAGTAACCACCCATACTTAAAACAACAGCAGGCTGGACAGTTAAGAGAGAGGCATCACTTATATCAGCTACAGCACCATGTTCCTCATGCAGAGAGCTCAGTCCATTCTCAATCCCACAGTGTCCACCAACAAAGAGCAATACAGCAAGAGGTGCAAATGCAAAAGAAACGAAGCCTTGTCCAGGGAACCCAAGCCAGTCAACTTTCTTTACAGCAGAAGCATCATGGAAATGATCAAACTCGGCAAAAAAGTGGACAGCCTCATCCCCACCACCAGCAAATACAGCAGCAAATGCAGCAGCACTTTGGAGCTTCCCAGCCTGAAAAGAACTGTGAAAACCCTTCAACAAGCAGAAACCATCATAACCATCCTCAGAGCCATCTAAATCAGGATATTATGCATCATCAGCAACAGGATGTTGGCAACAGACAGCAAGGCTCAGGGGTTTCATCCGAACATGTATCTGGACATAATCAGATGCAGAGACTTCTGACCGCCAGGGGCTTGGAGCAACAAATGGTGTCCCAGCCAAGTATTGTAACCAGGCCATCGGATATGACCTGTGCCCCACACAGACAAGAAAGAAACAGAGTTTCTAGTTACTCTGCAGAGGCACTTATTGGGAAGACTCCTTCTAATTCAGAACAGAGAATAGGGATATCCCTTCAAGGCTCTAGGGTTCCAGACCAGCTTGAAATGAGAAGTTACCTTGATGTTTCTAGGAATAAAGGTTTGGTAATTCATAACATGCAGAGTCGTATATCTGTAGACCATGCGGTTGGCTCAGAAGTTCAACGACTTTCTGATTGTCAGACATTCAAACCAAATGGGGCTAGCCAGCAGCCAACAGGCAATTTTGATGTACAGGCCTCAAGAAATAGTGAAATTGGTAACTCTGTATCATCCCTCAGGGGCATGCAATCACAAGCTTTTCGAATTAGTCAAAATACTGGGCCACCCATAGAGAGACAAAAGAGATTGCCCTATCAACCGGTTCGGGGTATTCCAACGGGAAATGCTCTTCCGCCAAGGGACAATGAAAATACATGCCACCAAAGTTTTATGCAGAGTTTACTTGCCCCTCATCTTGGAGATCAGGTTAGTGGAAGCCAAAGATCAATTTCAGAACATCAGAGGAATACGCAGTGCAGTGCATCCTCCACAATTGAATATAATTGTCCCCCAGCACGAGAGAGCGTCCACATTCGAAGAGATGGTGAAGGTCAGAATAGAGAAAGTTGTGACATGTCTATGGCTACAATTAATACTAGGAATAGTTCTTTAAATATTCCTTTTTCAAGTTCTTCTTCCTCAGGAGATATTCAAGGTCGAAACACAAGCCCAAATATTTCTGTACAGAAGTCCAATCCCATGAGAATGACTGACAGTCATGGAACCAAGAGCCACATGAATACACCTGTTTCTAGCAACATGCATGGAGTTGTCCGGCCAGCTCTCCCCCACCCTGCTATCTCTCATGGGAATGCTGAGCAAGGGCAACCATCTGTTCGTCAGCCAAATTCTTCAGTTACTCAGCGATCAAGGCATCCTCTGCAGGATAATAGTGGTTCTAAAATCCGCCAGCCTGAAAGGAATCGAACTGGAAATCAAAGACATGGAAATGTATTTGACCCTAGTCTGCCCCATCTTCCCCTGTCTACCGGTGGCAGTATGATCCTTGGGCGCCAACAATCTACAATAGAAAAAAGAGGCAGCATTGTCCGTTTTATGTCTGATGGCCCTCAAGTGTCTAATGATAATGCAGCCTCTGACCAGCATGCTTTGTCTCAAAATTTTGGATTCCCTTTTATTCCAGAGGGTAGTATGAATCCACCAATAAATGCCAATACTTCTTTCATTCCACCAGTTACTCAGCCTAGTGCCACTCGAACACCAGCCCTAATCCCAGTAGATCCTCAAAATACACTGCCATCTTTCTATCCGCCTTATTCTCCTGCTCATCCTACTCTGTCCAATGACATTTCTATCCCTTACTTTCCCAATCAAATGTTTCCTAATCCAAGCACAGAAAAGCCCAGTAGCGGAGGTTTAAACAATCGATTTGGATCCATTTTATCTCCTCCCAGACCAGTTGGTTTTGCTCAGCCAAGTTTTCCTCTTCTCCCAGATATGCCGCCAATGCACATGGCCAATACATCACACTTATCCAATTTTAACTTGACATCTTTGTTTCCAGAAATAGCCACAGCTCTTCCTCCAGATGGTTCAGCAATGTCGCCTTTGCTTTCAATAGCAAACACGTCAGCTTCAGATTCTTCCAAGCAATCCTCAAACCGACCTGCCCACAACATAAGCCATATTCTAGGTCATGATTGTAGTTCAGCTGTATGAAAATTGATAGACTGACGTTTAGTCTGAAGGGTTATGTTTATATTAAAAAGGCATCCTTGAAGAGACCATTCATAGCATCACTGTTTGTCAAGTATGTATATATGTGGGTACTTCTGTATTTATATACATACTGTATATCCACCCACTTGCTAACTTTAAAGCACCAGTGCCTATAGCAATTCTTATTAGTAACAGTAAGAATGCGACACCTAGAGCTGTGCAACTATTGAATGTTGATTTTACAGCATTCAAAAATCTGATCGTTCCAGAATAACTGACACTTTCAGCTCTTGGATCTAAAGTACCAAGTAAAAGATTAGCCTTGTGGGAGATGAGACTGGAGGAGATAAGTGCTTGAGTTTTTATTTTAATTCTTGGTTAATTAACTTGTCCAGAAGATAAAGTGAACTGTTTAGAATTTGGGATTTTTTGTAAAGTATCTTAAAGAGCCTCGCACATACCTGGTCTTTAAGTCAAGTTGGTATCAAGCTAGTTTTAGTTGATAAAGACATTGGCTTTTTGTCTGTTAAAGCTTGTGACGTACATTCTAATTAAGGCTGAGTTGATCAGATAAAAATCTGTGTGTATGTTTCCATGGTCAGCTTCTGAGCAGCAGTAAAACATTTGTTATTTTAAAACATTTAGTTTCCCTTAAAACATGATTTGCTGTCACTTTCTGTGAAGAAGAATTTTATTCAGGTTTGTATGTGGAACGGCATCAGCTCCTGCTGAACTGTGTATAGAGTTTTTAATATAATTTATTACCCCTTTTAGTGTAATCAACATAGACACAGCCGTCATGTTTTTTGTCATCTGTCAGTTGTTTGTATGCTGCAAGTTACCTCAAGGTATCTTCCCTATACCTTGTTTAGCACTTTCTTTGAGTCTTTTTTTTTTTTCCTGGTAATTCATGTCCTTATATCTATGTCCGCTTTCCTGCATTCTTTGGATTAAGGACCCTTCCTGTAATTCACAGCAAATGAGCAAACTACTATGCCTATGTGGAATCCCATTGAAGGTAATAGGCTCCCTGCGGACACAGCAATCTTCCCACTCACTGTCAATGGCAGGATCAAGGCCTAATTTAATATTAATACTTTGCACTTAAATAGCACCTTTTAGCTAACTCAGTGTGATTGTGGGTGGGGCAGAGAGATGAATGTGTCAATTCCTAAACGCATGGCATATAGGGAAATTCTTTCTGATTTGTGGGAGAGGGCGAGAGGGACAGATGTTTACTGATTTTGTTTTGATTTTTTTTAATATTTGCAAAAGAATTGTACACGGTTTGGTCCCATTTCATTAAGTGAAAATGAGGATGGACCTAGGAAAGTGGTATTTATTTAGTGACTACTGCAACATAATTATCTTGAAGAAAGGCAGAAGTCTTTTTTTGTATTCATCCAAAACCATCACTCCAGATTTTTCATGTTTTTGCTTCCACCAGCCCACCTATCCCTATCTCCCTAGACTATAGGATCATGCTCAGGCCACAATGAGGGGTAACAGCCGAAGTTTCTCTGAGGCATCCTTCCTGTGCAGACCAGGGGCAGGCAAAATGCTTCAAGCAGCACTAGGTGTAATGAGCTGTATGGTGCTCTACAGGCCTGCTCCTGAAAGCTGCAGCATGACCTCCTCCTCTGCCTGCTGCCAAATGCTTGAGGGATGGGGTAGGCCAGGCCACACCCCATCGTGGCTATGAACCATCACAGCCTAGCCCATTCTCATTTGTGGATGTGCTTGAAAAAAGGAGTCTCTTTGTTCACCCCCAGCTGTGGGCCCACATGGATGTAGCCAGTTTTGTTGGTAGACTGAGGACCTGATTCTCATATACAGTAGGCCTCTTTGCACTGCCTGGCAGAGTAAAGGAGCCTTAAAGTGGACGCGAATGTAAGGAGACCTTTGTGTATATGAGAATCAGGCCCTGTGTCTATAATCTGTCCTGAGGGTGGTTTCATTGGTAACACTATATATGTCCTGGTATGAATGGCTGTGCTTCAGCCTGCAAAGTAAAGGGAAATCGTTCTGTCTCAAACTGGGAATCCCATTCTAATTCAAATGGGAAGTATCTTGAGGGAACTGAACGTATTTGGTGCTTCAAGATTCAGTGTTTGTCAGAAACAACAAATGAAATAAAAATCACAGACATTTATTTATGTTTTTATTCCATTTTCAGGTTACACTGAAAGGTAGAACCTATGAGAGCTCAGTGCCACAGCCTGAGGAAACTGGTTTATGCAGAATGATAGGGATAGGAATTGCCACAAGTTTTAGCTTTGTGACTAACTGGACATCCTAAGGGCTTTATGAGGTTCAGCTAATCACTGTTTGTCGGGAGTTTTCAAATACTGTAATGTCCAATGAGGGCTGCCTTGTGCCATGGAACAAGTTCCATAATGTTGAACAGTGCCATTGGGCCTGCCTCGTGAAGTCAGGAGAACTGAGACAGCTTATGTAGGCATTTATACCTGTGAAAAGTGAGTGTAAAACACAGCCATGCTGATGTGTTAGTATTTTGCACTCACAAATGTAAGTGGCTACACAAGAGACAAAGCAGTGGAGGATTGGGTCACAGTTCATAAAATGAGATTAATTTTAAAAAAAAGTTCCTAGATGTTGCTTTATTCCCACTCATCATTCCATGCATTCATCTAAAACTGACAGCTTCAGGTTGCAGTTTCCACACTACAAAGTCTCAATTGCTTCACGAGATGTCTGAAAGTTGAAGTGAATGTGTGAAATTAGTAAGGCAAATTCATCATTCATATAACTCTGCTGACTTCGCTGAAGTTATACCGGGGTTAAATTAGGTCCTGTGTTTTTCTCAGGGGATGCAGGGCAATCTTTTTGTTTGTTGTGTATCATATTCTGAATGGATGTGAACTAATAGCGTAGTAATTTTACAAATAACCTAAACTTCCCGCCACACCCTCTGTCCACCTACGACGAATGTAGAAAAGAGTGGCCCCATTTCATATGACACCAATAGTTTGAGTATTAGTACGGGTGTCATTAGTGACATAAAGACCCTGTAAGTTTGCAGGAACCACACATTCCTGCGGCACATGGCTCAAAAGTAATGATCAAGTAACCTAAGTTCTTTAGAGAACTTAATCTTGCAGTACAGTTACAGAACTCGGTAGTTCCTATGTAATCACAAAAACAACAAGGACTCCGGTGGCACCTTTAAAGACTAACAGATTTATTTGGGCATAAGCTTTCATGGGTAAAAAACCCACTTCTTCAGATGCATGGAGTGAAAAATACCGATACAGGTATAGATATACTGGCACAGGAAGAGAAGGGTGTGTCAGTATATTTATGCCTGCATCTGTAATTTTCACTCCATGCATCTGAAGAAGTGGGTCTTTTACCCACGAAAGCTTATGCCCAAATAAATCTGTTAATGCCACCAGACTCCTCGTTGTTTTTGTGGATACAGACTAACACAGCTACCCCTCTTGATACTTGATATGTAATCACAGTGCCACTCTGTAGTGACTTTTGTAGAAACTACTTACCGAGTGCAGAAGGGGGAAATTCCATCTCTCTTTTGCCCATCTTGTTCACAATACTTTCTTTTGAATTCTAACCAAATTCCAGTGTAAGCCATATATATGTATATATAAAATGCCATATTATGCTGATAGTTAAGGGTAGTTAAATGATATTTTTAACTTATCCTGCTGACATTTATCACATTAAAGTTGGCATATTCATGGTTTGTGTAAGATCAGAATTGGCTGACTGCTGCGAAAAAAAACAGACTAGCATCAAAACAAACTAGAAAGCTTGATAATGGACCCTCTCCTGAAAGGGCCATGATAAATACCCCTTGGCCATTCTGTTGCACTCCATCCTTTTTCTGAAAAGGGGGTCAATGTTTGGCTGCTTAATCAGTCCGAATGGGTGCATGGTGATGACCTGTTTGCCTGAAAGATTGTCTGTTCTCCTGAAACAGCTTTTTCTGGATTTCCCTCCTAAAGGGCACATCATTTTCTACCTGGAGAAATGGCCCTGCACTTGCTTTCCTAACAACAACTTCCCAGTGACCAGCTAGATTGTTACAAAACATACATTCCTTATGGGTGCCTGAATTAAGGATTTACTGCCCACCTCACCTACTTTAAGGTGGCAATCTAGAACTAAATCAATCTATCTACTTTTTCCTCCCCGTGGTCCTCTTCTGTTTGTTTAATTATCCACAGGAACAGCAGTCAAAAGCCAAATTGCAGAGAGCCAAATTCTGCTCTTATTTAATCCAAATTTACAACAACGTAACTTCACTGAGGCCACGTTTACACTTACCGGGACGGTCGACGCGGCGAGTTCGACTGCTCGGAGTTCGAACTATCGCGTCTGATCTAGACGCGATAGTTCGAACCCCGGAAGTGCTAGTTCGAACTCCGGTACTCCACCGCGGCAGGAGGAGTTGCCGGAGTCGACCTTCGAGCCGCGGAGTTCGCTTCCGCGGCGTCTGGACGGGTAAGTAAGTCGAACTAGGGTAGTTCGAATTCAGCTACGTTATTCACGTAGCTGAATTCGCGTACCCTAGTTCGACCCCCGAGCTTAGTGTAGACCAGGGCTGAGTTACTCAGGCTTCACGCTTGTGTAAATGAGAAGAAAGTTTGTCCCTAACGTAAATCTATCAGCAGGAGTTGGCTGGTCATAACTTAGTTCTGATCCTTTGGGACAGGCAACCAAGTGCTAGATCTTGACAGATGACTGTGTGCTTACTAATGGCTAGGACACAGGTACAAACTAAAAAGTTACTTTTTTTTATTATTATTATTGTGCTAAGATGGCATTGTATGAAAGAAGACATTTCTCATCTTACTCCCCTAGGAGATTGTATACACGGAGACATAGCCTGGAGTAGTTATCCTTGTTCTGCACTACCTCCTTGCCTATATGCTCTTATTCCTCACTGAAGAGTGCCTTTGGGCAGTTTAGCTTAAAAGGCGTTCAGTGCAGAATGAGAGCGTCCACACAGAGAGCTACTGTAGAGTAGCTGTTGTGCTTCAGATTCACAACCTAGCTTGTTTTGCAATAGCTTCCCTGTGTAGACAAGCCCTAAAGCTTTCTCTATATATTGTCTTAAGGTAAATATATATGTATCTTCTCCAGTAGCCTAAGAACACAGGCTCCCTTAAGGCACCTTTTCCTATTATTATTTGTTGCTCACACCCAAGGCTACTGGTTTGTCACAGGATTCACAGGTGTCAGGTGGTTTTGGTTAAAGTTGATAGTGTGAAGAAATGCAAAAGAGAAAGCAATCCCCCCTCTCTCTCCCACCTTGTTGATGCTGCTGGACTAAACATCATTCATCAGTAGAGGGGATTTCAACTTAATTAAATAGCTTTTAACAGTTTTTATTGCAAATGAAGGTTTGATTAAAATAACAGGACCAGGACACTTGGATGGAGATATAGATATATAGATAGATATATATATATAGCCAAACTGTGACTGTGTAGGTTACAGTGAGAAAGGACTAGCCTTGCTGGTAAGTGTGGTCTTTCTGCAAACTCTTTCCAGTGCAAGCTGGGAGCAGGTGTTTCTGTTCATTTTTGGATTGGCAAGAGGAAAGACTTAACATCTGAAGTACTTTCAGTGGGAACAAGTATTTCTGTTTTCTCTAACACCGAAATGGTTATGTTTAGGTTTCAGATTAATGGGAAGACTTTGATGTAAGGCAAGTCTTCAACATGTTATTTTCTGGACAAGTCAATTTGGAAAAGGGGCTTCTGTAACTTCTCCTGACGAGAGAACTCTATTTTTATAATTATTACATATCTTCAGTGTACATTAATGACCAGAAATTCAGAGGCATTATGCAAACTGAGAGCACCTTTTTTTAAATAGCAACATGAGTTCAGCATGTTCAGTTAAAATATAAATAGGAATTTCTACAGGCAAATGTTCCCCTCATCAAATATCTATGGCACCAACAGCCACTTGGCATCTATTTCTACTAAATATCAATTGACAATTAAAAAGACAAAGTATTTTTAGAATCAATTTAAAAATTCCTCTCCCCCCAACATACCCCTGAAACTGGAATTTTTTCTTCCTCATGAGTGAGCACTATTTTGTTGTCAGAGGATGCTAGCTATATTTTGGTTACTTTTTTTTTATTGAAGAGAAAAGATACAAGCAGAATTACCAGAATTTTACACAACAAAGAATAATAAAGAATTCTGAGACCATCAACCTTCACAGTATTTCTTCTTTTTGCATTGTGATGGTATTGCCACATCTGGCAAGCACGGTGTATAAGTTCCAGCTTCCCCTAGGTCAGTTCAACAAACAATAGCTAAAGGACATAGGGAGTGGGTCACATCCACTTTAGTGCAATGTTTGTCTCCTTTTAACATGCATCCTGTGAGGAATCTTGAAGAATCAGGGTAGGACCAGGTTCAGTTTGAAGTAGACTATGTAATAATACTTTAACAGTTTTCATCAAAAGAGTTGGTCTCAAAGTGTCTTACAAAAATGAGCAAGTATTTATCCCCATTTTTAGTAGCTAGAGAAACCTCATGCACAAAGAAGTGAAGTGATGTGCCCAAGATCACAGACTGTCAGTAACAGACTCAGATTAGAACACAAAACTTTCGACTACTATTCCTCTGCTCTGATCACTAAACTGCGGTGTAGATGCAAGTACAGAATCTCTGCAAAATGCTCTGGTATTCTCTGTGAGCAGTACTGCCTGAATTTTGCAGATTTCCAACTGCACTTTAAAGTTGTGCACTGCTGCCACCATGATAGGTGACTGTAATGCAATTTCAGAAAGCCAGTGGCCTGGCAGCATCCCAGAGACCCAGTGACTACCCAGAGAAAAGAACTCAAATTGTTATTTCTAACCTACTGTTGTCCTTTAATCTTGTTCCGAGCCATTCTTGACCCAGGTCCAGAGGCTATATCACCAACAGACTATTTTTCTGTAGTTTGCTTCCATATAACTATATTTAGCTGAACACTTACTGAGAGCTGTGATTCTCCTTTCTCTATTCCCCGTTTCCCCTTTTGGAGAACTGGTTTGTCCTAAATCGATCTTCCTTTGACTTGAAACTGTTGGGAGGAAAAGGTGTAAGAAGTAAGATAAATTTATGCCAAATTGTTCTAGCGCTTGTTTCGATGTCATATGGTATAAAGGCCCCTATTAATTAGTTGTGTCCACACTCAGTTTTTCTGGTAATATTTCCAACTCTCTCTAGCACTGGTCCAGCATTCTCGGTCATAACGTGGGCGGGAGCGCTAGTGTTTTAAGCACCACGTTGTGTAATGCTGCTCAGAACAGGTCTACATCACACGGAAGGCCAGCTGCTGCCAACACCCTATCTGCACTAGCACTCCTGCAGTTCCCAACACCCATGACAGCTAAGCCTACTGTAGGCAAGGCCATGGTGTCACAAAACCTTCTTCTATTCATGGTAATGACAGTTACTTTAAGTGTGCAACTTGTAAAGCAACATATTACTTGTTTATTTGCAGATAACCACATTTTTAATTGATAGAGTAAATACAATAGAACAGTTATCATTTGCAATGCACTGTATCTGTAAATGGGTGGCCTTCTTTAGTGGCTAAGTGTTCGTGTGGACACACAACTATGCCGCATAAGAGAAGTTTAGGTATTTCGCTACCCCTCACTACATTGTCCCATTTTCCCAATCTTAATATAGACTCCAACTTTGTCATGCCATTCTCTTGCATAGCCCACAAACATGGGGATGACTAAAATGATAATGTACAGTACCCATTTCCCCACAAACACAGGGAGAAGGAATGCCAATATGGATTTCACCACAGGAAAGTAATCAAAGATGCTCTTGATTTCCATAACGTAATATTTTTATTTATACTCAATCCAGAATTTTCTGCTGTATACAATCGGCTCCAAGCTGTACATTACCTGGTTATAGTCCCAGTGGAAACTCCCACTACTATTTTGTAAGGGAAAAAGGAACTCCAGAGCAGAAATGTATAATAAACATGATCAGGAACATCTTGCAATTGTAAATAAGATCTTGTTCTGTTTATTTTGACATCTTTTTACAAATGTGTTGCTTTCAGGTGTAAATATCCCAACCATGATCTTGTTCAAAGTTCTGAGATTTTTATTGTTAAATGTAACACTTTGTTTAATGGTTGTAATAATTATTTGTATAGATATGAACATTATAGTATTTTATTAAAAAAATTTAAAATTACTGTTTGTGTACTGTGTTCTTTTTGGACGATGTTTAGAATATATCAAGTTTCTAGAAAAAACAAAGTTGTAAATTAATTTGTCTTAATACTTTTTTAAAAAATTAAACATTTGAAGCTCAGGAAATTCCAGAGGTGATTTTTTTAGGGACACTCTCACTTGTAAAAACGAGGAGTCCAGTGGCACCTTAAAGACTAACATTTATTTTGGCATAAGCTTTTGTGGGTAAAAAACCCCACTTCAGCTGCATAGACTCACTTGTAGCAAACCCATGGATTTTTCTCAACTGTTCTCCAGTGCGAAAGCACCAGAATGAGGCACTACATTTCTCATCTGCTCTTCCACTTCTGTTTGGTTTCTGTTAGTAACAGTAGTCCTTCCTTTGTGACTGAGGTTTCAAGGCCCTCCAGCAATAGTGGGCAATGAGATGGAGCAGCTTTCACTTGCTACTGCTGCAAACACAGCTGCTGAAGTTGTGAAGAAAATCTGCCTGCTACAAGCACCTTGCACACAAGACCTCAGCTGATTGGAGATAAAGTATATTTGATTGACATTTGGTTCCTAAATTTAGCTGAGCTGGATTGGAATGTTGGCAGCAAACAGAACTTGCCATTCTGACTGTAGAATCCTGCCCACAAAATGCTCATTAAATTGTACAAATCAGAGATGGGAAAGATCAGTGGATCTCCTTGTTTATTTCCCACCCTTAAGGCCAGGGCAGGATTGTTTCCTATGATGTGTATGCTTATGCTTTGCTTAGTCTAGTTTTAAATGTCCCAAGCAATGGGGCTTCCCTCTTCCCCTGGAAGACTGTTCCCTTCCTCTCCTTTGTATCTCTCTCTCAGGAAGTTTTCCTTAGTATTCAGCCTTGATAATTAAGTTTTCTTTGAATATTGCATCCCCTTCTAGTTACATAAACTCTTCTCTCTTGCTGGTAACTGGCTTCAGATGGCTGTAGTTCTCGTGTCTCTCCCCCTGTTCCATTGGTGGTTGTGCATAGCCTTTTCTCTGAGTTCTCCTGGATGATCTGATTGCTTTTTCTACATATGGATAATGTAAGTTTCATTTCCGAACTGTACTAAGTCCAGCCTGTATCCTATAGAGTTCATTGCACTTCTCAGCTGGCTCACATCAGTCCGCCCTAGCACTCCTTGACTGAGGGTCTATCATGCAATGCCTAAGTGCAAGGCCTGTTCACATCTTACTGTTTCACAAATGCACAAACTCCAAACAGATTATAAACGCAAAAGAACAGAAGCCCAGGAAGAAATTGGGGAAATAAAGTACCCGCTGCAACCACTAGGAAGTAGATTCTCTCAACTGCTTTCTGTTTGTATTTTAAGTCTACGTGTAAATTCAACAGAGAAAATAAAGGACTGCAGATAGTTTAAAAGAGGGGAGGATGCCAAAAGGGTTGACAGGTGGGAAACACCTAGTGGGTAGATTACCTAGGATGGGAGTGACAAGGGAGACTTAGGCTGAGTATTTACACCACCTAACATCTAGGCACCCTCCTATCCAGTGGACTTCACAGCTCTAAGTTAGGTGCCCAGGTTTGCCCAACAACGCAGGGGTCAATATAGGTGCCCAAGAATGGGAGCCACAAAAGCCAGCAAGCGGAGCGAGTGCTGCTTAAGCTAGTAGGAGGAAGTGAGTAGGAATTTAACTCCATCCCTCAAAGGGGTTTAAATGCCTAATTCTGGGCTGGACTGTGGCACCTCCCTCCACTCAGGATTGTCAGCTGTGAACCCTCTCTAGGAGTTAGGTGCCTAAATCACATCAGCCTTTTCTTGCCGGAAAAAAAAAAAGCAAGCCAAGGTGATGGTGGTGCTGTGCCACCCTTAGCCCCAGGCAGTGGAAAACCTGGGGGTCAAATACTCGGTCTAGTTTGGAGCAAGGACTTGAACCTCTCAGGGGAGGGTGTCCTAACCAGTGGCTTTCAAGCACTGCTGTTGAAACTGTTTCACAATGTATGCAAGAGTTAGTCATGGATGCAGAGAAGGGGCCTGGAATGTGGGTCTCCAAAGAGCATGTCCTGCTGCCCCACTGGGCCACAGCGTAATATTTGCCAGCCCAATAGTGGCCTTTGTGTGGGGTGGGCATGCACTGACCACACCCACTAGTCTTGGACCAGCAGGTGAGTTGGGTGGGGCATGGCTAGTATGTGAAACTCACTGAGGCTTAGGCATGAGTGAGGCACTGAGCAGTTTAGCCTCATCAGGCCTTGGGCAGCTTTGCACATGTGCACCAGCAGCCATTTAGGTGCCATGGGCCATCCCCAGCAGCAGCGTATGGGCCTAGGGCCATTAAGCATCTCCAGATTTACGCATTAACTGAGCAGGTATTCTGCGTATCTAAATGTACCTTCGCAACTAGGCACCTAAATCCCTTTGTGGATGTAGCCACTCAGTTGTCCACAGGTACCAATACATGATGGTTCTTTACTGGACATCTACAATCTTAGTGCTAAGCTTGATTTAAAACCCACAAATAGTCGCACTTCTGTCCTGTCCCTTTGGAGACTACTCCATCCCCCTGCTACCTCTGGTGGGTGAGCAACTTTTCCTCATATTCAGCCTACAGTGCCTGCCTTAGTTTCATGCCCTTCCTTCAAACTAGCTCTCTCCCACACCCTGCTGTGTAACTCCTCTTCGTCCTTTGTGGTTATACTCTTCACATTTGCACAGTAGGCTCATGGTCCCCTTGATTTAGCCAAACTGAATGGGTAGCACTTTTAATGTTTCTATGTCAGTCCCTCCAACTGTTGCGCTGACATCTACTCGCCCCCTTCTCCAAGTTGGCACTAGCTGGCTGGTACCATGGTGCCCAGCAGGGAATGTAATTGGCCCCATGTGGTTGTGCCAGAGCCACAATATAACTATATATTTATACACACATGAGAGCAAGGCCCTTGTTACCCATTGTCTAAGCACAAGCTCTGACTGCAAGGGTGAGATGACAGCCCTACGTTAGCTGGAGTGGGGGAAGCAGGGTGATGGGAGTGGGGAAAAGGACTTACAGCCCTAATCTTCCTCATCCTAGCAATTGTTTTGCAGTTACACTCAGTGTAGGGCTTATGCCTAGCTGAGCTGGATCAGTGAGACCTGAGCCAAGTGAGCCTCCGAGGGAAGCTGCTCTCTGTCATCAGAAAGACCTGAGCTCTGCCGGTGCGCGCTCAGCTGCTGGCTGTCCACCTGGATGGTGCAGTGAGACTAGGAGAAGGCATTCACTAGCCTGGTCTAATTGACAGCAGGGCCACCACGTGTCCGCCTGCACCCAGCTCTGTCATGGCTCCCTGCTCTCCCAGAGGGGTGTCCCCCTCTGACTGAGCTGGTGGCTGCTGTGTGGCCGTAGCCATGGTGCACCCAGGATATTAGAGGGACAAGGAGGGTGAGGTAATAGCTTTTACTGGACCCATTTCTGTTGGTGAGTTCCTTACTAAGTCAAAGTAGAGGGGTGTTCAGATACTGCTTAGGGTAGCACCAGAGGGCCACAGGTAGGGCTACGTCTAAGGCTGTTTGCATGAACTTTATACATGTAAAAGCTCCCCCTTACTACAGGTAATATGGGAACTTACTGTCCAAAAATATATATATAAAAATAAATCCCTATTAGGGACCTTCCTGAACCTGTTTCTCCCTCATTCATATTAGTCTCCTCCTCCTCCGCAGCTTTGTTCCATTGTGCAGCAGATCGTGGACTGTCATTTATTCTAAACAAAGAACATATGGTGAGAGCTGTTGGGAGATTTTGTAACAGATGTGGATTATTCACAATCCAACAAGTTCACCTCTGCCAGCAGTGAAATAAACTGACTGGCGAACAGTTGAGGGGTTGCAGTTTCTTTCCCCCAGTTTAGCCAAAACATTAGGCCAACCTTTTCAAAAGGGGTCACTGATTTTGGGTACCCAACATGAGAAACCTTCAACCCAAGTTTCTACTCATTACGCCCACTGCCAGCAGTGTGATTGTACAGGTATGGGTAAGGGCAGAATTGGGTCTGCACAACTTTTCTTAGCGGTTCTAATACGTAAGATAAGAAGAACCCAGCTTGAAGTTAGAGGGCTGGGAATTAGAAAAAACCCTCATTTATTTGTGGTCTTAAATTTCAACCAATTACCGGTAATAGGACATCTTCTAGGAGCGGGACACTTCCGCTCACAGCTTCACCGTAGACTTTTTCCCCAAAGTAAATGCTAGCAGCCCAGGGCCTCTGTGCAATAGTTACCATAGAATTAAACACCCCCACCCCACACACACTCCCCTTTTTGACAATTCAACAATACTCCAATAGCAACTTTTTAAAAAAGTTGCAGGAGGCCTCACTAATTGATACTATTTTTAAATTCAAAATTAGCAACGTGGGTCACCTTTCGGCCACAGCACCTGCAACATTTCACACCTTGTTCTTGTTTTTAAAATGATGTGGCAATTCTAGCAACAGTAAAAATGCAAATCCATTAACAAAAATCCAAAATCTAGGTTGTAGCTGCAGCAGGGCTGAGGGGAAATAGTGTTTGGTTCAGAATTTTATTAAACTGACATTTCTCTCCTGTGGTGGGAGCCTTCTTTGCTAGCTTTCAGTCCAGAGCAAATGATTGGTTGTAAATTCAGAAGCCCTGAAAGACTGAGGTTCATAAGGAGCTTCTTTGCTATGGGCCTGCTCTCACTGAAGTCAATAGCAAAAGTGCCACCAGTATGAACAGGACAAGGCCCTGATGCATGACTGCACTAGGCTGTAATTCCACAGCTCCCTTTTCTAAACACCCACGTAGGGAGTGGCCAGCAAAGGGAGAGCTCTAATGCAGAGTGGCGGTGTTAGGGTCACAGGATGTCATTTCAGATGCAAGAGGGGAGCTACTAGGGAACTGGTCTCCAGGCAAGAGCCAACCATGAACTCTTCCTCCACCGAAAAGCACAGGGAGGGAGGCCAAGGAGGAGCGAACACATCAGCATCTAGGGCTGCCAGAACATGGGTACTAGCAGCCCACTGCAGTGGAGCACCATCTCCCAGGGTTGTTGCTTTTTCAGGTGGAACAGTTCATTCGGCCCATTGCTCTTCCCTGGCCTGAGGTTCTTCCAGCTGCAGGATGAAGTAGCTCAAGCTTAAGGCTGGGGCTAGAGATTTGAGCCTGGCCTCTGTTTGCTACCTGTAGCCCCAGCAGGCGCTCCTCAGGCTGGCACAGGGTGAGAGCTAACACCTCCCCGGTGCAGGCTGCAGGGGCCCGTGGACGTGGTCAGATGCAGAGAGTAGCAGCGTTGACGGTAGTGGCCCGTGGGGTGCAGAGAACAGCTACAAACGTGACGGGGACCTGCATCGCCCCGGATGACCATACTCATGGGAGAGAACGTGCAACACAACACAAAGGCAGATAAAGGAGTCAAGAGCTAGTGTCAGCTGCTCTGCCCCATCCGAGGGGCTTGCTGTGTCTCATGTCCCATTGCACTGCTGGGGTTGGTGCCAGGCAGTGAGCGAGAGAAAGAGACTGCTCCCTGGGGCAGCTCAGGACTGCTGGGTGGCTTTTCTGAGGGCGGCGGAGGTTGCAGGAGAAGGTGAACACAGTTTAAGTCACCCCTGGAGGAACACACTACCCTTAATGCACACGGCCACAGCTCCCTCACTCCTGCGTGACTTCCAGCCAAAGCACTGCTCATCTGCCTTGCACCGGACTCGAGGATGCTGGATGGCCACATCTTATCCAATGAGTGGCAGGGAGGAGGAACAGGCAGGGCTCTGTCTGCCTCAGTTATTACAGAAAGCTCCTCTTTGCTGGTGTGGGATCTATCTGCTCCTCCCTCTCCGCCTGGCTGGGTTGTTTGTCTGTGCTGTTTGTACAACAGGAGGTTCATTCCCCCCAGACAATGCTGGCTGCCGGCTCTGCTCCTTCCACCGAGCAGAATGAAGAACGCCATCCCCACCCCGGCTCCTGTCGCTCAGAACACAGGGATCTTGTCTCTGCGCACGGAATCCAGGTCATCATCCAGCGTTAACAGAACCTAAAGCGAGAGGGAGAGATCATCACACAGCTCCTGCGCGCGCCACAGCTTTAACTGCCAGCTGCTTGGCATGAGATGGGGGAGCTCAGGCCACTTCCCAGCAGCGACACAGGTGCCCCCCCCTCACAAAAAAAACCATCTGAATGGGCACTGGCTGGCCCCTCGTCAGTTGCCTCAGCAGAGAGGTTGGGGCCAAAATGGGCTGTGGACAGGATCAGTGCAATCATTTAGGCGACCTAGGCGGTTGCCTAGGGCTCTAGGATTTGGGGGGGTGCCATTTTCTTTGGCAGCGACCACGGTGGCCAGATCTTCGGCCACCCTGGTCGCCGACGGCATTTAGGCGGAGGGAGCTGGGGCAGGGCCTCCTGCAGCAAGTAAGGGGGGGTGGCACGCAGGGGAACTCCCCGCTCCACCTCACCCCTGCCCTGCCTCCTCCCCGAGCACGCCATGGCTGCTTCACTTCTCCCGCCTCCCAGGCTTGCGGCACCAATCAGCTTAGGTGCTGCAAGCCTGGGAGGCGGGAGAAGTGAAGCAACGACGGCGTGCTTGGGGTGGAGGCGGAGCAGGGCTGAGCTGGGGCGGGGAGGGGGTGCCTCAGGGCAGAGGAGGGGAGCTGCCGCGGGGGGGTGGGGGGCACCTCAGGGCGGGGGCTCGGGGACGGGGGAGGGTGCAAGGTGGAAGTTTCGCCTAGGGCGCGAAACATCCTTGCACCGGCCCTGGCTGTGGAGACTGAACTCTGCCCTTCCCTTGACAGAGACGATCCTCAGAGCGAGGTGGTGTGGTGGGAGCTTGTTGTGCTTCTGCCCAGCCTGCACTTGCTCTGCGGCTGCAGACTAGAGGGCTTCTCTGCCCAGGACAGAGCCCAGCACTTTTCACCAGCACTGAAGTCATAGGAAAAGCCAACACACCAGGAAATCAAACGCCACCAGGGCAGCACTAGGCACCGCACGGCTGGGTAGGAAACAAAACTGGCTGCTCCCCCTGACTGTGCACGGCGCTTCAGGAGGGGCAGGGGAGAGGCAGCAGGGGGACAAGGGCTCAACCTCTCTCCCTCCCCCAGCCCAAGGACAGTTTGTTCTCCCACCCCCAGGGGCAGCGCGGCCCTTGGCATTGCACAGCAAGGTCAGGAAGGGCAGCAAGTTTAGTCCAGTTGGCAAATACAACTTACCTGCCGCTTTGCGTTAGGGAAGCCCAGGAGTGGCTAAAGCTCCATACTAGGGGCTTCACGGGGGTCCCTTCTGGGTGCTAGTGCGACAGCTGACAAAGAGGGAGTCTCAGATGGGGGGAGAACAAGGACAATGTCCCTCCGCCACATTATGGCTGCATCAGCCACAATCCTCCAGGGGACTCCAGGCCAGGAAGTCATGAAAAGAATGGATTGGGGTCGGGGTGGAAAACGAGCCAACCCAATCAGAGCAGGAGACAGGGCTGTTGAACTCGGCGTTGGAGCGTCCCCTTGCAGGGGTAGTCTCAGGAGCAGTGCAGGTGGAAAGACAAGTCAAGGATGGGGTTGATGCTCCCCAGAAGCAGGCTGTGCGCACAGGGGTCAGGAAGTAGCACACCACTACTAGGTGCCAGCACGGCCAAGGCTACATATGTGCCCCAGCTAGACTGAAATAGAAGAAAGATGGGGATGGGGAGCAGTGGGGGAAGACTGAGAGATGAAGAACATGAGCAGGAGAGAGAAGTGGAAGGGAATGGGCAAGAGATGGAGTGAGAGAGAAGCTCACCAAGAAGGAGAAGAACAAGGCAGCTGCTGAGAGGAAGTGCCAGACGTCATGGTCATCAAAGAAGCCCAGCAGGATGCACGGGCGATTCTTCTCTCGGGATTCCGCCGGGGTCTCCTAGGGAGAGAGGGCAGAGGGCTGAGGAAGAGCAGGCTCCCATATCCTCTCTCTCACACACAGAGAGACAGGACAGACACTTGGATGGCACACTGCTGGCATCACCCATCCGAACACTTCACAAAACTCCCCCGGCCTAACCCTTCGGCATCATGTGGGATGTCAGACCAAAGAGCTGCACCGGGGAGAGGCGTCTGTTTAGTAAGAGTGAGGGGGCAGAGAACGTGAAGGAGAGAGAGTGAGGAGGTCGCATGAGGAGACAGAGAGGGATAGAACACTGGACTTGGAGTCTGCAGACATGCGTTCTACTCCCGGATTCATAGCTTCCAAGGGCAGAAAGCACCGTGGTGACCATCTAGTCTGACACCTGGTATAAAACAGGCCATAGAATTTCCCCGGTAATTCTGGTCAAGTTACAACTTATCTTCCAGAGAGGGAGAATCCACCAAAACCCCAGGTAACTTGTTCCAATGGTAGTGACCCTCACTGTTAAAAATGTGCACCTGAGATCTACTCTCAAGCTTGTTCACTTTCAGCTTTCAGATACCCAGCTGTGTCACTGACCTGCCCAGTGACGTTGGTCCTGTTTCCCTTCCCACTCAGTCTCTCCTTTATACAGTAAACACTGTTTTATCCAGCACTTCACCAACCAGAAAGCTCTGTAAACCAGCATTTATGATCTTCATTGAAAGTCTAGTTTATAGTCTGATTGGCATGGGGCTGGCAGGGACTTGGGGCACAGGCCAGGGTGCGGGGTGCCGGATCCAGGGGCCACTCACCTCGGGCAGCTCCCGACAAGTGGCGACTAGTCCTGGCTGCTCCTAGGCAGAGGTCCAGCAAGCAGCTCTGCTTGCTGCCTCCCCGCACAGGCGCTGCCCCTGCTGCAGACCTCAACTCCTGGACTACAGACACCTTTAGCTTATAGGTCGCACAGAAAGTCTAACAGTGACTATGATTTCCCACCTATCAAGCTTTATCTCTTAACCCCAACACCACTGAAAACAGCCGTTCAAACTTTCCACTTCAACGAGATCTTCCATGTGCAGGCAACACCATCACGGTCTCAATACTGAGAGCACTACAGCTGCACAGGGATCTGGATCTATGAAATGTTTAACATTATGCAGGTAAGAGATGTGCACAATGACTTAGAAGCATTCAGAGAAATTTCTGCCCTCTGTGGTTACCAACCAGAAAAGATCTCACTGCTCCATAGTGCAGCCTCTCTAATTTTTCCCCCTACTGTTACTCACACCTTCTTGTCAACTGTTGGAAATGGGCCACCCTGATTATCACTACAAACATTTTTTTCTCCTGCTGATAATAGCTCACCTTAATTAATTACCCTCGTTACAGCTGGTGTGGCAACACCCATTTTTTCCACATTCTCTGTGTATATATATATATCTTCCTACTGTATTATCCACTGCATGCATCTGATGAAGTGGGTTTTAGCCCACAAAAGCTTATGCTCAAATACATTTGTTAGTCTCTAAGGTGCCACAAGTACTCCTGTTCTTTTTGACCTACTAAAGAAAGTCTCCATCTCTAGCTCCTTGTGGCAAACTGAGCCTAACAAACTTTGGAGAAACAAGCTGGGTAAAATAATATCTTACTGGACCAACTTCTGTTGGAAGCTTTTGAGTCACACAGAGTGATGAAACCTCTAGGAATACGTCCAACCAAAATTGGCAACCCTATTCCCAGACCTGAAGAAGAGCTCTGTGTAAGCTGGAAAGCTCGTCTCTCTCACCAATGGAAGTTGGTCCAATACAAGATGTTATCTCGCCCATCTTGTCTCTCTAATATCCTGGGACTGACACAGCTACACCACCACTGCATACAAGCTAACTTCTTTATCAGCTGCTCTGTGCTTCCTCCAGACCAAAATCTTAAATCAATATTCTGTATGAACACTGTGTTCAGGGTCCATGAATGCTGCACGGTGAGCATTCAGAGCATAGGAGAATCTAGAAAGAAAGACAAAAACCTTCCCTCTCTATACAAACAGAAGCAGGAGAAAAGACATCACCCTCCAAAGAAACAGCCACCTGCAGTAATTCTAGATCTGTCAGCTTCTACAAGATCTCATGTTACAGACCTACCAAGGCACAGCTATATTTTCTCTCTCCACCAACAGCCAGTGCTCTTTCTGGATCACTTTCACACCACCCTCTTAATTCATGGGAGCCTAAGAAGGAACACGCAGGCTCAACAGTGTGGGACATGTTGCGCTTGGCTATTCCTGTGCTAGGGTCAGTTATTTTTGGCTCACGTCTGTAATAGTCCCCATCCTTCCAATACACTGAAGGAGTTTGCCCTTTCTTTGCCATTTACTGTTATTAATGATCCAGATGCCTTTTCCTAAAGCATTTTTTTGCAGGATAAAAAGGGATATTCAGAAGTATGGACGGGGGAAGGAAAAGGGAGCAGAAGTGATGGAGGAAGAGAGGAGACAGAGAGACGGGGCTCCAGACAGATAGATGTGTGACCTTTACCTCCCAGCTGCTGAGGTTCTGGAAGAAGAAGTAAAGGGCTGCAGCCCAAACCACGGCTGTAGCCACGATGCAGAACAGTGGAATGGGCAGGAGCTTCTCAGAGCTGCGGAGCTGCAACAATCAAAAGGAACAAGGCCTGAAAAATCAGGCCAGGGAGGCAACATATATTGTCCTTTCCAGGAACCATCCAGCTGTGCACACAATCACAGCAAAGGGCACAGAGCTGGGTCCAGCACACCCCTGAAAACAGGAGGGTGTAGTCAGTAGCACAGGGCATCTATTATTCTCAATTTTGGATCAGAAAATCATCTGCCTCTTCACATTTCTGAAAGCTCTGGCTTCATTTATTGTCCTTTTGGGAGAATCTAAGGCCCAGTCTGCACTCTGCAAAGAGACAGAACAAGCAGTGTCTGGTGGGCTTGCAATGCTGTACAACGCTCTGCATCCTCTTGCTAATGCCAGCCCAGGAGTTTTACAAGCTCGGTTTGAGCCACCCAAGATGAGCTGCCTGCGATGGCTCCTTGGCAGGGCAATCACAAGTGTTGAGGCTATAACAGCTCAACCTATCCTCCTAATGCATCCCTCAATGCAGGGCATCCTGTGTGGAAATTACCCAGAACCCCCTGCTCCCAGCAACCTAGGGGCTAGGTGCTCTGGAATCCCCATAGAGTAAAGTGGACTGATGTGTGGGTCTGCCCCATGTTTCTGTAAAAAAAAGTTGATCATGTATCGCCAATGGACTCCCCCCCTCAGCCCCAACACCAAGGCCCCCCAGCACTGCAGTCAGCAAGTCCCCAGAGGGAGTTGACACTTCAATCAGAGAGGCAGCGAGCGGAGCAGACACAGGACAGCCAGCCCCACTTCACACTGCACTGCAGGCGTTGTGGAGACACAAGGAACTGCTGCATGAAAGGTCTTTGCTCCCCCATCGGGAAGGCATAGGAAATAAGGGCAGACCCCCAAGAGCACAACAGGCAGCAGGAGCTGCCTCCTTTACCTTCATGATGATGTAAAAGGCCAGATACAGCAGTAGGTTACAGATAAAGATCCCCAGCATGTAGGAGGCAAAGTCCCTTGGCCGATACACCAGTCCAAAGACAGCACTGAGAGAAGGGAGGGACAGAGACAGACACATTAACCAACTCCCTGGGGAGGGAGACTCCAGAACGCATCAACCACACACTGCTCCTGCTATCACAGGACACTTGACAGACACAGGTTTGGCCTCACAGTCCTCTGTGGTGGCAGGTAAATACTCTAGGTCCTATTTTACAAATGAGAAACTAAGGCAGGGTCGGGGGGAAGTGATTTGCCACAGGGAATCGGTGGAAGCGCTACGAACAGAACCCCGGTGTCCTAGCCCACCCTCTCCCCACCCCCATGCAGCCAACCCATATATCACGCTCCTGCCCTCACTTCTGTGGTTTCCCATCTTGTTTGCCACTATTTTGTCTTTCCTGCTCCATAGTCAGAAGCTGTGAGTGGGCACGTGAGAGTCTGAGAGGAAATGACTAGAGCGCCCCCTGCTGCCCCTCTTACTGGCTTGCAGGCCCCCCTTCCTCCCTGGCCCTACTGGGCAGCAGGGGATATCTGCCACTTGGATCCCCTTCCCAGTCAGCCTGAAATCTCTAGTCAGTTTTAAATGAAGGCGTTCAAGTAGTTTCAGGGCCTTCACCTGCCCCAGAGCCCCTGCCAACTTCTTGTCTTTTGCAGTCCCATCTTCCTGTGGCGTGCTGCTGTTTGGAAGATCCAACCCACGCAAACAATCGGGCACACAGACTATCTGTTAAAATTACACTGGACATTGACTAGGAGCATAAGCTAGGAGCTACATTACAGCTGAAAAGTTACATTCTGACACCCTAAATTCCTCCCTTGTTTTTCAGTTGAATTTGGATTCTTCTTCGCTCCCTTTCCTGGGTGGTTGTGCCGTGGATGTGGACTATTAAGCAGCCAGAGGCGGCTTCATTTCAGTGATCAGAGGGCCAGATCTTCGGCCATGCGTATGTCTCTTCCGAACCACTCGAGGGGCACAACATTCGTGGAAAGCTGCCTTACAGTGCAGCATCCTCCACGTATGAAAATCCGCAGCTAAGCCAAAGCTACGCCAGCTGTTCCCACCCTAGCCCTGGTGCAGGGGGAGTGGCAGGGGTGAAAGGGAGCTGTACCGGTAAGAACCCGCACCGGCCCATACCCAGCCCACATTAAAGCGCTGCTGCTGCGGCAGCACTTTAATGTCCCTGCCTCTTTTGCCTCCCCTGTCGGCAGCCCAGCAGCGGTGTCCGGAGCCCCAGGGCCTTTAAATCAAACACAGGAGCCCTGGGTGGCATGGGCCAGGCAGCTTGAAAGGGCTGGTTTGGGGATGCTGACCCCCCAGCCCCACCCCTGCCGCCCAAGGCCCCACCCTTTCTGGGGGTCAGAGCCCGCCCCCCCCCCCACTCGTACCAGTAAGTGGCCTAACTTACTTTCACCCCTGGGAGTGGCCAGTGCACAATGCGTTTTGGTGATCCTGGCTGTTGGAGGAAATTAAGGCGGGACAGAAAATGAAGAATTCTGCAGGGCGGATTTAAGGAGGCACAATGAAATCACTCAAACTAGGTTTTAACAAGGAATTTGCTTAAGAAAAGGCATCAAGGGAACTTTAACAAGAGGCCAGGATTTGATTTTACATCTCATCCAAAAACTGGCCCCTCTAGCAACATGGTCTAACAGCATGTCAGGGCGCTGGACGAGTCCTAACTCAGGGTGCGTCTACACAGCACCAGCAGTTCAGGGGCTGGCAAGCTTGAATACAGTTAGCATGGTGACAACAGCAGTGACGACCGCACAGTGAGGTCTAGCGAGTCGAGTACGTACCTGGGCCTTGTATTACCTACGCTGAAACCTGCGCTGCACCGTCTCCACTGCTGTTCTTAGCCATACTCGCTGGATTCAGGCTAGCTTGGGTAGGCCACCCCATGCACAGCGTGCCATACCCACAGGGGATGGATAAGTGCCACCTACAAAACCACCAACACTGCAGTCTGCAACACCTCCGTTTTGCTGGAGGTCTCCCAAGTACATATTGAGCAGGCCTGACCCATTTTAGCTTCTCAGCTCTAACAGGGTCATGCCCCTGGTTTCAGCTCTGTAAAGCCTGGAACTCACCTTCACTTTAGGGTTGCTGAACTCCAACAGAAGAATCTGAAAGAGTCCCACACGGAGACCACTACATTTCTACCCCCATTCCAGCCACCTACAAAAATCAATGCTGAAACACACGCACACCCCACTACTACTTACAAGGACCAGTTGACCAGGTTTCCAACAATGAGCAGCACCATCCTGTCCTGGGGAGAAGGCACAATAATCACTGATGATGAACGTTCAGTCTTCACCAATACTATACAAAACATGGCGAAGAGTGCAGGCAGAGAAGTTTGTCACGGCAGTTCAAGACACTCTCATGGATTTAAAATTTGCCTCTCACAAATACATGAATGCGTGACTGTCACATCCTTTTTTTGGTGAACATTTGTGCTAGGAAAACAAATCACTCCAATGTTTATGGATTTTAAGTGGAAATCTAAAAAGGAGTTCCAAGATGTTTCCGGTAATGCACCAGACCCTGAACCTCCTGGTCAGTTTTTGTGGTTTTACAAATAGTATTTTTCCTAATTCTTAAAAAAAAACAAAAAAAAAAACTAAATAATTCTCTCACACAAAGAAAGGAACTGACTACACAAGGGAACCAGGGAAAACGATTAAGCACAAAGTGCTGTCAAACACATAAGCGAACTCTTCCCTTCCCCCCCGCCCCTGACATTTTCAGTTACAGTGGGCTTGGGTAGCTCTTGTAACTAACTACAGCAACTATAACAGGTGAAAAACTTTGCAGACTTTTTAAGTGGAAGATGTCCTTTGAGCCTAGACTTGCTTTCATCACATTCAATGTTTTGGTGTTGTAGGTCTGAATTTCTATTCCTAATTAACAGTGTTTTCTTATGATCCACATGGTCATAGACTGCTTGGGAAATTCATAGTCTGTTGTGTCCCTGGAGAAGTAAAAGAAGCATCTTTTAAAAAAGTAACAGAGCCTAACTGCTCAAAAATTCAGTCACCCGGGACAGACAGGAATGGCTCAGCCCATAAGGTACACGAGGTGCCAGGCTGTAGTCAGTGCTGAACGGACTCTGACAAGAGGTGAGTTTAAGGCACTTAGGTAACAACCACATCTTGTTTTTGTCTGCAAAATGCCATCTGCCCAGGGTGAGGCAGGAATAACAGCGGCTGTAGCTCTACACCCAGCGGCGGCTCCAGGCACCAGCGCTCCAAGCGTGTGCTGGGGGCAGCAAGCCACGGGGGGGGGCGCCCTGCCGGTCCCTGCGAAGGCAGCAGTCAGGCTGCCTTCGGCGGCTTGCCTGCGGGAGGTCCGCCGGTCCCGTGGATTCGGTGGCAATTCGGCGGCGGGTATGCCGAAGCCGTGGGACCGGTGGACCTCCTGCAGGCAAGCCGCCGAAGGCAGCCTGTCTGCTGTGCTTGGGGTGGCAAAAAAGCTAGAGCCGCCCCGTCTACAGCTAAAAAAAACAACAACAGGCTTTCCCAGGGTAGGGCTGTAGGACAGCGACTATTCGGAATGCAATGCTGACCTCCCTCTGCTAACATCTTCCAAATGATAGATTTTAAAAAAATCCACCAAGAAAAATATCCCTCTTCCTTGACCAATTCACCTCAAACTCCCTGCAAAAGCCTCCTCTGGCCCAGGACAAAGTGTGTGGAATTCCAGACCAAGGACAGAAGCTTTTTTTGTTGGAGAGGGTTTAAAAAAAAAAAAAGTCTTTGTCCACTCATTTGAAGAGCCACATGTGCTGCCTGCACATGCTCTGCACAGCTTTAACCTCTCCCTAGCCAGCAACTGAGTAACTGCCAAGGACGGGCTGGGGCCCGGGAAACCACCTACCATGTACATTGGCCGGCTGCACTGCTGGAAACAGTCCGTGTACAGCACCATCACCACTCGGCGGAAAATCCCAAAGTCTGACGGAGATAAGAGGACAGGAAAGCCAATGTATCCAGCTGAGTAGCCCTGACAGGGGCAGTGAGACGGTATCGCTACCCAGGGAGCAAGGTGACACTAACTGCGGAGGGCATGCAAATGGGAAGCCCACACCCACCAAGCCGGATTGCTTTGCCATCCCTTTGGGAAGCAAATCATTGGTGCAGCAGCTCACAATGATTCACAGTGCAGGGGGCGTCAGTGCCACAAGGGGACACTGGAATACAGGCAGCTGTCAGCTGAATGGTATTTGGCCATGCAGAGTTTCAACACCCTCCTATCACCCCTTGGCATTGTCCAAGAGTCCCCCCGGCATGTACCGGGCATACTCTGTGGCTGATCCTCAGAGGGAGGCAGGAGTATGTGCTGAGGCATAGGGAAAGGCCAAGCACTCTCCACACTTCCCTTCCCTAAGGGATTTGCACCTAGGGAAAGATTCATCCGGTCCCACCCAGAGAGAAAATGGCTGCAGGGTCTTGAAGGGGCTGGAATCCTCTCCTCAGGCTGCAGGGCAGCTCCTCCTCCAGCCCCTGAAACTACTGCACTGCCCTGACTGGAGGGTTTGTGGCAGACAGTTCCACATTCCCACATCCCCTTCAGAGGCATGTGTGGAACTGGCACAGAGTCCAGAGCGCCTGCTCCGACCGCAGCCCCCTTTCTGCAGTGGAACGGAAATGGTTCTGCTGCCGTGTGCACTTCCTGTGGCCCTAGGGTGACCAGATGTCCCAATTTTATAGGGACAGTCCCTATGTTTGGGTATTTTTCTTATATAGGCGCCTATTGCCTCCCACCCTGTCCTGATTTTTCACACTTGCTGTCTGGTCACCCTATGTGGCCCACACTCTGCCACTCATTTCACTCCTAAAGAACCCACACAGCAGGCTCAAGGAACACACGTTCCCCGTCCATTTGCTCCATTGCTGCTCACTCAATCCAAACAGGGAAGAAAGGGAGCTGCTGGTTACCTGTGTCAGAGACATCTGAGGCCAAGGGCAGCAGAAGAGAAAGGAGAAAGAGGTTCATGAATGGAGCGCAACAGCTGTGTGGGGCCTCCACGTCTAGGTAGGAAAGCAGACGCCTTCCAGCTGCCTCTATGAGCGCTGGGTGGTTTAACAGCTCCAGGAATACTGGAGTGCTCCCAGGTACAGCACCACATAACAGAGCGCCACATAACAGAGAGAAACACTCTGGGCAGAGAGTCCCTGTGACAGCATCCTTGGAAGCCCTGTAGCTGGAGTGTCACAAAGTGGGTCATTGTGCTGGGTTCTCCCAGCACCGGGCAGCAGAGGTGTCAGAACAGGAAGACAATGTTAGGAGAGTGGCATTTCCCTGGGCTTGGAGCACAGGCGCTGGCAGCCAGACTGACTTTGCAGAGGTGGCATAGGCTGCCGTGGTTACTAAGTCTCGTGCCTCAATTCAGGGTGGGGAGCAAGAGGAACATAATCACCTAGGGCAAAAAGCCCATTTCTCTCAAGCCACTGGGTGTACCTATTTTGAAGCGGCCCATGTAGTAGATCTGGGTGCTGAGAGCCAGCGAGGCCACGATGTGGATGACTGAGAAGATGACCCAAAACCACACATTGTTCTTTCCAAACACCTGGGAGCAAAAACAGGAAAAATGGTGGGTTCTCAAGCATCCGTGGTTCAGCCCCCAACTCCTGCCCAGCTTTCAGAAACGCTTGCCAAATACAGAACCTGCGAAAGGATAGGGCCAAAATGTTCAACCTAAAGTCAGATTCCTAAATCCATATTTAGGTACCTAAATAAAGGTGAGCTGGTTCTCCAGGGGTGCTGAGCACCCACACGTCCAACCCGAATAAAAGGGAGCCGCAGGTGCTCAACGCCTCTGAAAGCGGGCCACTCTTGAAGCGTGCAGACTCAAAATAACCCCTAGGTGTTTGACCCCACAGATGCACAAAGGAGAGAACACAGGGAAGACTTCATGTCAGAGGAAGCCTGTTGATATACAGGCTGACCACTAGAAAGAGCACGAGTGACAGAGACAGGCGTGATCTTTCTGAGGACAGATTCTCAAAGCCCTTATTCCTGCCCAGCCATCTAGATAACATTTCTCTCAGTACCAAAAGGACATAGCTACTCAGTGTCCAGCAGTTCACCACACGTTCAGTTATGAGCTGGCAATGATGCACAAGATCTGTGTCACTGCAGTATTAAACTTTAAGATATTAATTGTATATTAGGGAGTCAGGATATATAGAGCTACTGTAAGATTCCCACAGTACAATGTCTGCCCCATGGGTGCATGCAGTACCATGGCGTTTCTCTACATGATCTCACAACATATGCAGAGAAAACAGAGTGCTACCTGCTCTAGCCGTATATTGGGTCATAGGATCCTATGTATTATTTGTGTTTGCTTTGTATTATTTGCCAGATCATAGGTCCCATCGCCCAGCATTGCGTGTTCACCCAATGAAACCCTATTGTAGTGCATACATGTACAGAGGCAGCAGTAAAGTGATTGCAGGAAGCTTGAACTGGAATTTCCCAGGATCTGTGTGATTGAACTATCAGCCTCAATGTTGCAGCGCTGTAGCTTTCTGCACATATTCCACGTGGCTCCTTGCTCCTCTCTCTCTGAGTACTAGTACAGCATGGATGAATGGCTCACATTAGAAAATCCAGGCAATCAGGGGTTACGAGTGTAACAGCCCCTCTGGCGAGTTAAACCAGGGCCCAAAGTTGATTTTGCTTTGTCAGTGTTGACTGAAATGTTACAGCATCCAGGAGGGGACTGAGAAAGCTCAGTGGGGAAACCAGTTACCCAAGTGAATGAATAACATGGCACTGAGGGGAGGCTTCCTCCCGACAGCTCCCAGCTAGGCCTCCATGCTGCTCTTGCTTGCTGCGGCTCCTGTCTCCAGGGATTTCAGTGGTTCACAGCATCTGTGAGCTAACGCCTCAGTAGCACTGACTGGCCAGGTGTGACGTGTGTGGCATGAACCTCCTTATGGCCGTGGTTCCAAGTGCGGCCTGCACGGGGCCGTGAGATCGCGAAAGCGAGGCAGTGGGCAGAGCCATGCATAGGCTGGGCACAAACCTCTCTCCTGAATCCTGGACCCCTCTGCCATTGCAGCCCTGGCCCAACTCGCTCTGTATTTCCAAGCCCTTACCTGGTACTTCTTGCCAGGTGACTTGTACCGAAGCAGGGAGCTGGTACAAAGCATTTGATCCAACCAAGTGTCTCTTTTCAAGCAATAATCAGTCAAAGGCTCAGATGCTGTGATAAAATATACAGCTCTGTGCCGGGATTCATACCAGTCGCGGCCCCCTGCTATCCCAGTCCTGGGCCCTCCCACGCTCTGCCAATGCACTGCGTTCCTGACTTGTCGCCTCATCCACCGCTCCAGTCTGGCCTGAAGCCTCACCTACCGCTTCACTCCTGGGTCTCCCCAGGAGCAGATGCACCTCACTCCTGCCCTGTAGTTCCTCCCTCCCCCCCCCATTACTCTAGCCCTGGGCCTCTCCTGAGAGAGCCCTGCCAGCTGCAATAGCCTGTACCCCACACTGCGGTGGCTTTTGTGGTGGAGCATGTGCACTAGTGATTAGACCATGACACTGCTATTACTCGTTTTCCCTCCCTGTTTAACCTATGCCAGACCCCAGATCTCCAGGGAGGCAGGCTCATGAATTAACCCCTGTGGGAACCCATTGTGTGTGTGTGTGTGTGTGTGGACTCTTGTGCATGTGAACCTTTTCTTAAGCAGCTCTCCCTGAGGACCAGCCCCCAGGAGGAGGGAGCAGGCCTGCCAGAGGGGAGGCTGAGCCTGCAGGAGACTGATTCCCTTTCCCCCCCATCTCTCTGCGAGTCCCGGACAGGAGAAACCAAGAGCCCGGAAGAGTCAGAAGGGGCCATCACCGCTACTTCTCCAGTCACTCTGATGCTGAACAGAGGGAACGAAGCTCACCCTGGAAGCCCAGAAGAGCAACAGCAGCAGCCGCACCATTTACACTCGGCTCACAGCTTTGTGGTTTCCTTCCCAGCCACATAGGTACTGGAAGTAGGGGTGCTGCCACATTCCCTAGCTTGAAGTGGTTCCCAGCATATAAAGGGTTTGCAGTTGGGTTCAATGGCTCTCAGCACTCCCACTATACAAATTGCTCCAGCACCCTTGCCCAGCCATACAAATTAGAAGCTTCTCTTTTATAAAATCATAGATTCGTAGGACTGGAAAGGACCTTGAGAGGTCATCTAGTCCAGTCCCCTGCACTCATGGCAGGACTAAGTATTATCTAAACCATTCCTGACAAGTGTTTATCTAACGTGCTCTTAAAAATCTCCAATGATGGAGATTCCACATCCTCCCTAGGCAATTTATTCCAGTGCTTAACTACCGTGACAGTTAGGAAGTTTTTCCTAATGTCCAACCTAAACCTCCCTTGCTGCAATTTAAGCCCATTGCTTCTTGTCTTATCCTTAGAGGCTAACGAGAACAATTTACCTCCCTCCTCCTTGTAACAACCTTTTACGTATTTGAAAACTGTTATCATGTTCCCTCTCAGTCTTCTCTTTTCCAGACTGAACGAACCCAATTTTTTCAGTCTTCCCTCACAGGTCATGTTTTCTAGACCTTTAATCATTTTTGTTGCTCTTCTCTGGATTTTCTCCTATTTGTCCACTTCTTTCCTGAAATGTGGGGCCCCAAACTAGACAGAATATTCCAGTTGAGGCCTAATCGGAGCAGAGTAGAGCAGTAGAATTACTTCTTGTGTCTTGCTTACAACACTCCTGCTAATACATCCCAGAATGATGTTTGCTTTTTTTTGCAGCAGCGTTACACTGTTGACTCGTATTTAGCTTGTGGTCCACTATGACCCCCAGATCCCTCTCCATAGTACTCCTTCCTAGGCAGTCATTTCCCATTTTGTATGTGTGCAACTAATTGTTCCTTCCTAAGTGGAGGACTTTGCATTTGTCCTTACTGAATTTCATCCTATTTACTTCAGACCATTTCTCCAGCTTGTCCAGATCATTTTGAATTTTAATCCCATCCTCCAAAGCACTTGCAACCCCTGCCAGCTTGGTATCATCTGCAAACTTGATAAGTGTACTCTCTATGCCATTATCTAAATCACTGATGAAGCTATTGAACAGAACCAGACCCAGAATTGATCCCTGCAGGACTCCACTCATTATGCCCTTCCAGCATGACTGTGAACCACTGATAGCTACTCTCTGGGAACATTTTCCCAACCAGTTTTGCACCCACCTTATAGTAGCTCCATCTAAGTAGCATTTCCCTAATTTGTTTATGAGAAGGTCATGTGAGATAGTATCAAAAGCTTTACTAAAGTCAAGCTATACCACATCTACCACTTCCCCCCATCCACAAGGCTTGTTACCCTGTCAAAGAAAGCTATCAGGTTGGTTTGACATGATTTGTTCTTGACAAATCCATGCTTGCTGTTACTTATCACCTTATTAGCTTCTAGATGTTTGCAAATTGATTGCTGAATTATTTGCTCCATTGTCTTTCCGGGTACAGAAGTTAAGCTGACTGCTCTGTAATTCCCCAGATTGTCCTTATTTCCCTTTTTATAGATGGGCTCTGTATTTGCCCTTTTCCAGTCTTCTGGAATCTCTCCCATCTTCCATGATTTGTCAAAGATAAAATGAGAGCCAAGGCCCTGCGGTATTGGTCACGCTCACCCAAGGGCCAGCAGGCTTTGCAGGCCCCACTACCCTATGCACCCCTCCCCCTGTACTTTTTCTCCACTGGGTCAGTGCTTCTCCTTCCTGGAGAGCAGAGTGGGTAGGAGAGAGCCATACCACTCCGACGACAGCCAGGCAAATGACCACGGCGAAGGAGGCGTAAGCAGAGTAAGCACTGGCGTTGATGTCAGGGTGGCGGGTCTGGTAAAGCTTGAGCATGCAGAGTCCTGCAATCATGTACATGAAGGAGGTGTCTGTGAAAGGAAGAGAATAGAGAGAATGAAGACAGATAGGGTTTTTCCTTACTCACTGCCCAGGGGACTGGGATGGCTTTTCAGAGAGTGTCTGTAAATCAGGGCCGAGCCCACGGGCCAGACCCTTGGCTGGCAGGTATAGCTCCCTGGAGCTCTGTCAATTTGCTCCGGCCGTTCTCCAATTTGCACTGTGAGCTCCCCGGGTGCTGTGAACCAATGCAGAATAAGAATTAAGTGCTTGGAACATGCCAGTGCAACACAGGGCCACATGGGATTATTGCTGGGAACAGACAAACTGACCTACAGGGAGACAGTTTCCAGCCTGGTGGGGCTGAGGTCCACATCTTAGATACATGGCCACTGAATCTTCTCGGGGGATAATCAGGAGCTGTCAGGGCCTCAGAGGCAAACAATTTAGGCCTTGTCTACGCTATCTTTGAACGCTGAATGCCAGAATTGAGGGGAATCATGGTTCTTGCCAGCAGAGTGCTAACAGAGTCACCTGGACAGTGCATCATCAACTGGAGTACAAAAACCACATCATTCACTAACTGGTCCCTGCACACCCAACAAGTGGGCAAACTCGGAAGAGGTCTGCAGGCCTAGCATCCCGGGGGATGCCAAAGTTCCACTTGGCTGATCTGCTTCAAACCTGAATGGGTGAAATCTGAGCCCTCCTTCCCCATAAGTTTCTCTATTGGCTGGGGTTCTCCACTTACCAAACTGGAAATTAGAGTAGTTGGGGCAGACATGGTAACAAGCACTGAGAACCCCTTCCATCATTAAAGCAATGCCCATGGCATAGAAGAGACCAAAGTGTTTGGGGATTCCATATTCCTGGAAGAGAACACAAGGGACATAGTGTTATATCCTCCCTAATCAGAGTTTACATTCCTATGGAGTTCAAACTATATTTTACACACACTCCCACTCCAATGAAGGGTAGCCACCTCTGGGGTGTCTATGGCACACAACAGCACACTGCCAGGCTACTTAGCAGTCCAAGACCCAGCCAGATGGAACTGCAGGGAGGGTTGAGGGGGCAGAATGCAGCTAACCACAGGGGAATTTGTCAGTATCCTGATACTGAAAAACCCCAGCCCAGATTCCCCACTCCCCTGCCCCTTGTGTGGGGATTTACACCTGGGCAAACGGAGCACACCACGGTGTAAGGCACTATCACGTCAGACGAGTAGCATTTTACACCTGTTTTCCACAGATGCAAATGAGAACAAAGGTGCAAGGCAGTGGGGAATTGAGCCCCCAGCCCTTCTGAGAAGAGATCTTTGCCAGGACCCAGTTTAGGACTCCTTTGAAAGTCCAGGAACACAGATCTGCTACACCAGTGGCTCTCAAACTTTTGTCCTGGTGACCCCTTTCACATAGCAAGCCGTCGAGTGCGACCCCCCGTTATAAATTAAAAACACTTAAATATATTTAACACAAAAATGCTGGATTCAAAACGGGATCTGGGGTGGGAGCTGACAGTTCGTGACCCCCCATGTAATAACCTTGTGACCCCCTGAGGGGTCCTGACCCCCAGTTTGAGAACCCCTGCCCTTCACCATACCGGGGTACTTGTTTAGAACTGAATTGGAGGAACAGCGCCACCTACTGAAGCATCAATGCCATTGCCGGCAGTACTTACGGCCTCTAATGTCACCCATGTACATACTGGGCAGACACAACATCTCTTTGCTGGGATCTGAGAAGACCAGAGTTGGAAGCAGTGCTTAATTTGTATGGAAAGAGATGCTAGGCCTCAAGCAATTTTTTTTTACATTCATAACTGAAGCAGCAAGCTCAGAGGTGCCGGGGCTATGAACTGCCAAGCCTAGAGGTGCCGGGGCTCAGCCTGGGCACAAATTAAGCACTGGTTGCTTCCTAGATCTATGGTTAAAATAAGCTTCCTGTTCAGTGCAGCTCAAGCAGAGCCGGACGAGTTCCTGTGGAATAAAATGGACTTGTCTCCACCTCCTTACAAAGGAGCGGAGAGGTTCGGGTCTCCCCCTGTGGCTTTGTGCTCTTCTCAGGGGATGTTCTGGACTTCTAAAAAAAATAAAAAAATACCCTGTGGTAAACAGGAGAGGTTCTCCATCCAAAGCTGATTGCTCAGAACTCCTCAGTCCCTTTGGCAGGGCCGAGAGCAGGCTCTCATTCATGCTGCATTAATGCTCCATGGAGTGACGTGTTTGGCACCCGGACGCCATGCGGTGATGGCCACATTACAAATCCAAAGCTTGGTCTTTCTCCATGGACTATCCCTCAAGCACCCCTACTCTCACTGCCCCCAGGGCGCTAACTAGAACAATGGCTCTACCCCCTTTCCTTCCCTGGAGGGCACTGAGAACATCCAGCTCGGATGTTGGCGGCCATGGCAGCTGCCTGAAAGGCGGTAACATTTCACCACAGCAGCACCCATGTGGAACGCGCAGCTACAACGAGCACAGAGCCGGCGCGTGCCTCAGAATGCGGCTGCCCCCCGACGAGGGGCTCACTGTCCTCTGTCCACGCAGACCCAGCAAGGAGTCCAGTCACAGGGCTCTCTCTGCTCGCTGCAGAGGCAGAGAGCCTCCTCCCCTGCCAAGGCTGAGCGGGGGCACATTCCGTACCAGCGTGTAGGGGTCTTTGGCTTCCAGCGAACGGCGGTGGAGAATGTCTCTGCGCAACACGATCAGCAGGAAGAGGCAGCCCAGCAGCACATGACCCACGTTGCTCAGGACGTTGTTGAAAGCGCTGCAGGGAAGAGGAGTTAAGGGATTTGTGGGGCACGAGTGCATATTTTAAACATCCCAGAGGACATCTTCCCACACCCAAGGTGATCCACCCCGGCAGTAAATCCATTAATCTTAGTGCCAGAAATGCCCATTGTGATACCCTGGTCTGCTCCCCTGCATGACACAGGCCACAGAACATCATCCAAATTAAAATAAGCTAAGGGTAAAAGGCCAGTGGAAAGGTTTGGTTTGTCAGGGCGAAGGGTCCCGCCCCTAAGCAGTCAAAGGCTTCAGCAGAGCTCTACAAACGGGTTGATTTTACATGCTGAACATGCGGCAACACCCAGGTACAGCAGATCCAGCTTGGCTCAGTGCTGGACTCCTAAGCCTCAGAGCACTTCTGCACTGCTGTTTGAAATGGATCATTTCTCTGGATGAAAGGTCTGACCCGTACTCCTTTGTACAGTCGCTGCTCACTTGCATGCATGTGAAAAGGTCTGAAAAATGACTTTAGCTGCAATTTGGTGGGTTTGCCCTGCGTGCCCCTGGGTGTCTCTCTCATATAACTCGGTGGAAAGCCACCCCAGCAACTGCACAGAGAGGCTCCAGTCCCATCCCTGAACGTATGGTGACCTCACACTGACTTCATAAGCTTGGCAGGTACAAAATCTTGCCTTCCCTGACCCCCTCTACAGCAATGCCAGCAATGCCCTTCCAGCATACACCACCAAGAGGATCAATCTTAAGTCCAAGTGAGCCAGCCAGCGAATGGATTCAAAGGGTTCACTCACCTCAAGACCCCCAGAGGATGAGCACAGAGGAAGTTATAGTAGCAGATATCCTGGTTACCAGTTACGTTCACCACCTGCGGAGTGGAAGGGGAACTGGTGTTAGAGCTGGGGTGAAGTGCAGTGTGCACAAGCTGAGGAGGAGGGTAAAGTGAACCTGATGAGCATAGAATTAGCATTTCATAGTAGTAGCCAACCACCACCACGGTCTGCAACCTAGCCTAGTGTTGTACCCAGAAAAATTGCCTGTCACAATCCTCTCACAGTTAACAGACACGCATCTTGGACTGAGCATCCCTGTCACACTGAAGCCTTGAGATAGAATTTAAGGCACTTACAACAAACACACAGGCCTGGCTCTTGAAAACCCCTCTTGTCCTGCTGGACGTGTGCCTTCTTTTAAAGAAACACAGGATGAATTTTAAAGAGCCAGGGCTGTAGCACAGACGTGTCTGCACCTTTCTGACCACAGGGGGGAGCTTCCGAAGGGTTTCCATCCCTCACTAGACCAGCTTCAGCTGCCAGCCCATGCATCAGACAGGGCCTCAGGGGCCATCTGCTGAATCCAGGCTTCCAGTCTATAGCATTTACTTTCCTTTATTGTTTTTAATTTGCCTGGTTTATGCGCTTTGGGCCATGTGGCAGGTAAGTTTGGACACTGGTACGGCTGTATTTATAGTTACTGCCTTGTGGCCAGATCCAGACAATAGTGCCTCAAAAATATACTTGGGGGAACGGACCGGGACTGCTTAGCCCAATCACTGGAACAAAGGAATGGTTAGCCTCAAGACCAAGGCTCACACGTGCACAGGAGATGGAGCTTTCTCAGTGACTGGCCAACGAAGGTGGAACTGGCTCCTGGAACACGTCAGGATGGTGACAATGAACCTCAGTGAAAAAACACACTTTTCTCACCAATTCCACAATACCACAGAGAGAGAGAGAGAGAGAGAGAGTGAGCGTGGGTGGCAGGTATGATAGGCCAGAGGAGGCTAAGCCGCCCCTAAGCCAAGCCCTGGCCCAGCCCACACTTCGCCAAGCCAGCGGGAGCTCAGCTCCAGCTGGAGGCCAGCAGGTGACTCAGCACTGGGGCCAGCTAGCAGCTTCTCCAGCCACTGGGGGAGGGGTGGCAGGGGGGGGCTTGGAGCTCCAATAGATGGTGGGTAGTGGTGGGGCTGCGGGGCTAGCCTCATGTGTTGCCCATGAGAGAGAGAGAGAAAGTGTGTGTGCAAGAACGCTGAGAGGAACAGGGAGAGAGAGACCCAGATCTGTGTGGGCACTTCATAGCACTGGGAGGCACTCAAATGTCATGGTGCGGGCCAGCTAAGATAATACAGTCCCTGAGTAAGGACTGATACAAACAGGATTTGGCCCATGACAGGGATCCCCATCCCCCTCAAAGCAAACCAACCAACCAGAGGCTCATGCTGGTGGGGCTGGAAGACTTGCTGAGTTCACCATTTGCAATGCTGACACCTGAATGTGGCATTTCAGGTGCCCCGCCAGGAGATGGATGTTCTGCCAGGAGCTCCCAGTGGATTTGAACTGGCTAGATGCAGGAAACACCATGTGGGGGGGTGGGGGTTGCAAATGACAGCAGTTAGAAGCATTCAGCCCCTAACCCAGACAGTGCTGGATTCTGGGGTTACCTGCATTGCGGAACCTCAGAGAGCATTAGGGGAAGAACAGAAGAGGGTCAAGCCGAGGGCAAGCCAAGGAGCACTCACCGTTTGGTATGTGATGACCAGCTGGATCACAGGCAGTGCATAGAACACGGCGATTGTGATGATGTTCCTGCAGAGGGAGAGCGCAGCAGTTACCACAGCAACGCAACCATCCGCATGCACAAGAACAGAGTCTGAGCTCTACTTATGGGTCTTCCACCCAGTTCCCACCCCCGCTTCTCACCGGCTCTTTCCCTTTAAGGAGAATGTGGTGTCTGGTGGGGAGAGCAGTGGACTGGGAGTCAGGACTCCTGGGTTCCTTCCCCAGATCGACCCCTGGCTTGCTGTGTACCCCACTCCATGTGTAAAATGGAGATAACAATACACCTACCTCCCAGAGGAGCAGGAGGAATAACAGAGATTCCTGGGTGCAAGGCACTGGAGGGAGCCAAAGCTGTCACACACAGAGGCATGTAGGCAAGTGGTTGCTCTGTACCCCTTTAAAGCATTCAGGATGAAGACCCACAGTGCTCACTGAGATAGTGCCTGACCTCATGGTACATATTCTCCTAGGGCTCTTAACCAACCCCTTCCCCCAGCCCTGCAGCTGTTCCTGGAGCTGAGGCGTAACTCACGGACAGAAAGAAGTGTTTCATATCACATCTCTCAACATCAAAAGCATGCACTGCAGCCAAGAGTCACACTGCCCTCTCACCAAGCCAGCGCCTCTGCTGCTGTCCAACTAACCCCCAGCCAACAGCCCTTTAATATATATATTAAAGGTTTCAGGTCTTAGGGGTGGGCATAGATGGCGATTTGCAGACGGTTAGGCACATGGAGCTGCAGGGTCTGGGCCAGAGTCAAATACTTATGCTAGTAGGTGAAATTTGGTGTGATGCAATGAAGCGCAGATGAAAGGTCCCATACGCAGCATGAATATGCTCAGCAGTCCATGCATACAGATGGTCCCAAGCCCTTGTGTTCACTCCTAAATACATGTGCACATGCCCATGCACACCACACACTCCAAATGTGTACACATGTACATCCGACCGACCCGTACTCTAGCCGGAAGCTTAGAGTGGGTCCTAAAAAGTGTGTGTGCGCCTCTAAGTGGACCCCCAAATGAGGGATCCGGGAATTCAAATTAAAGGCCCACATTTGAAGACTGGGCCCAGATTTAGGGACCGGCGCTCATCTGTCTGTCCTCTACTTACCAGAAATAAATTTTGTACTTTTTGCTGACTATTCGCCGATCCTTTCTGGACAAGTCTGACAGATAGAGGAACATCTGCAATATAATACAATACAGGGGAGAGAAAAAGAGAATTCATGAAGGAGAAGGAAACCTTTAGAAAGCTTGAATGCATTTGGATGATCCAAGTGGATGGGTAAAGCGTGTCCTTTCCCTATAGTAACTCTTGCGATTCTCTGAGGAAGAAAGCCCAGAACAACCTCGAATAAAAGTTCAGAAATTCTCTCTGGAACTAAGATGACAAAACAAAGAACTTTAAAAGTTGCTATTAGTAGAATTACTTTCCACTAAGACACCATTCAAACCAAGTTCTGTATGGAGACAGATCACGGGTCAATTCGTCCCTGCTGTAACAATGGATGTATTCAACAGGTAATTAAAAAAAAGGTAATAATAATTGGAGATATACCAATCTCCTAGAACTGGAAGGGACCTTGAAAGGTCATTGAGTCCAGCCTCCTACCATCACTAGCAGGACCAATTTTTACCCCAGATCCCTAAGTGGCCTCCTCAAGGATTGAACTCACAACCCTGGGTTCAGCAGGCCAATGCTCAAACCACTGAGCTATCCCTCCCCCCAGAGATTAATCTGACCAATTGTAAGTATTGGGGACAAGAGATGGTACATAGGTTCACTTGATTCCTTGTATTTTCTGCATCCCCTGTTGGTGTTCCCCATCCCCATTCTCTATGACTATGGCTCTCCTAAGGTCTCAGTATCCACCACCAACCGTTTGCTTTCTTCCACCATCCCTTCAGCCCCTTCATTTGTTTTCCAGCCTTCTAGGTTGCACCATCCTCCACCAAAGCAGCATCTCTCCAGTTTCCTAAACAATGCTGTTCATTTTAGCCTTTAATAGCACTGGTTTTCTATCAGTGCTCTGGGAAAACTTTCTGGGCCTTGGAGGATTATTAAATACATTAATCAGATGAAGGCCATTAATCTGCCCTTGAAAGAGCAGAGTTAAAAAGAGAGATGTGACCAGCAATAATGGCTGGAATCACAGAGCTGACCCCACCACACAGTGCTTAGCACAAGGACGCGACACCAGCCATACCTTAGTGCGGATGACATTCTTATCACTTTCAATTTCGGGCATGGTGTCAAAATCGCTCTCCTCCTCCACAGAGCTGTCTGTGTCAGAACCATGTGGGGGCCCACGCTCCGGGGACGATAACTGCCGGCCGCCACTGGAGCTTGACTCATCTGGAAATGAGGCAGGAAGGTTCATGGTAAAGGGTAAATCCCTCTGTACACAGAAACAAGGGAGTGTTCACCATACCAGGAGCTTCTGATGGAGGAACGCAGCATACACAGACCAAGGAATAGGTTGGTAGATGGTTGTTGCCCTATGTGGGAATTCCCACAAGATTCTGATCTAGGCTACAGGAACACTGAGCACTGCACACTCATCGTCCACCCCTCTGCTCTTCCTAGCATTTTCCCGCTCTCTCTCTTTCATTTCCATAATGTTCGCTACTTCCAACGAGCCGGCCCCCTGTGAGGTCATGAATCTGAGATGTACTAACCAGTAAAGGCTGCGGCATTCTGCCTGGTGTTAGCAGTGGCCTCTGAGTACTGCCCTGCAGATAGAGTTTGCAGGTCAAGCTTTTCTAAAAGAGGTTTTAAAACAAAAAAGAGAGAAGAAAATTAAATCCTCCAACAAGGGGAGAGGGTCAGACCCCAGCCGCTGCGTGTTTCCTGAAGCAGATGGGAACACGAATGGTCCCATGCACAGCATCAGCAGCTTCGGGACCAGTTGGCCTCACCTGTATCTTGTGTTGTGTTTGCCCAGGTTGTGTGCCAGCTCTTTGCCCACGCAGGCTCAGGGCAGCAGTGTGGATTGAGCATGCAGATTGTGGTGGTTGAAGAGGCAGGGGAGAGGGATGTCAGCTCGCTCACTTGTTTGAGAGTCTTAAGGGGCCCTTCTAAATTGTCCAGATAGTCTTAAGGGCAGAAAAAAAAACCCGACTGGAGTAGGGAGTCTTGTGTCATGGATCTGGAGTGAGATCTGGGTCAGAATATATCCCAGAAGAAAGCCCTGACTCGACTCCACTTCCCAAACCCTCATGTTATTCCCTGCACCAGAGAAGCATCTCGTTCTGACTTTCTTTCCCAGCAGATATCACACACCTGCCGGCTGGAATCCGGGTACCATTTTAAGGGCGAGAGTGTGTCCTTAGTGCAGGAATGAGCCAGGGTAGCAATCATATTAAGCACCTGGAGCAGGAATTAAAAATTCTACACTGCTGTGTGAAAACAGAGCCACTCTCTTCCCTAACATCGGTTCAAAACCCTCAGGCTTCTAGGCCCCCTGGACCTGATCTACGCCACCATGCAGGAGTCCAAGGCCCCTGTGTCTTGGTCCCGGAGCTGCAGAGCCTGGGCGTTCTTGGAGAGAGCAGTATGGCATTTGGTTAGGACTCTCTCCTCCAAGGGAGCCTGGGCAGGCTCAGCAGGAAGGAACTCACAGCCCAGCTCCCTGCAGCCTTGATAGCAGCCACAAAAAAAAAAAAAATCCCAGGGAAAACCACCTGGGGGAAGAGGAGCTGCCTAAAGCTATGGACTCCCTCCCCTCAGCCCACTCATTGCTCTGTGCTCCTCTCCTTCCCAACAAGCAGTGGGGTTATGTGGCCCCAGTCTCCTAATAAGCAGGCAGCCAGTGGGGCAGAGACTCCTCTGCAGACAATAAGACATCTTGGGGCCATGGCAGAGGTTGGGGCCTTCTACCAGACTGGCTCCTTCCCCCAGAAGCAGCCGCCCAGGCAGCCCAGGTGCCAGGAGGTGCCTGATGCTCAGGTTCCAGACTGTTCCGTACCAATAGCTCCATAGCTGCTTCCCTCGGGGGTGCCAGTCGTGATGGGATGTGAGGTAGCCACAGTCCCGGATCCTGCAACAGATACAAACAAAGAACCTTTGATCTGCTCAGACCCCATTTTAAAAAGAGAGAGAGACTTGATGGAGGAGGAGGCTCCCCGGTGTGAAGAGGAGCCCCCAACCCACCCTACACCCCTGTTCTGTTTACTGTGAAACACAGGCCTCCGTCCCTGCCCACAGGACACAAGACAAACCATAGCCCCCTTCTCTCCCCCTGCTCTCCGGCAGAGGATGCATCATAAACCACAAATCCCTGCCCTTCATTCCACTCTACGCCAATCAGAAGTGCGGCAAAGCCCAGGCCCCTTCCCTGTTCCCTCCATACTCCAGCATTGCCAACTCCTGCAATTTTCACATGAGTCCCATGAGATTTGGGGTGTTCTCAATGGCAATCATGAATTTCTGCCTTCAGTCTCACAACGTTTTGCCCTCACCCAAAATGGCAGCTAATTCCCATGATTATCACTGGAAAAGCCACACATGCCCTCAGCCCTCCATGTTCTTTTAGCCACGTTAGGAGAAAGCAAGCTGCTCCCAGCAAAGATGGCAACTGTCTCCCATCACTAGCACTGGGACAGCCTCCTAAGACTCAGAATCCACCCACATTCGCTGAGTTGAGGCAGGGGGAGCTGCCCTTCAGATAACAGCCTCATTTGACTTCGCTCTCCAGGTCTTCCTGAAACACATTATCAAAGCTGGCCAGCAAGCAAAGGGAGGGACGACCCAAGATTGCCAATATTAGCAAGGGGCAGAGGAAAACATGAGCAAGAAAATCTGTGAGGCTCTAAATCATGAAGGAGCAGTGACAAGTACAAGCCTAGTGTGGCAAACCCAGGACAAATGGCTACAAAGGGAGGGGTAGTAATTAGTCCCAGGGAGGTTAAAAGACCTCTTCCTATCCACTGAGGAGAGAGAGCCATGGGGAAATAAGGTTCAGCTGGAAAAGGAGTTACCAGGGAACTAATTATGTTCAGCTGGCCCCAACTGCTGGAGACCTTTTTAAACCCTCCCTGGCATGGAAGCAGGGGGGAGAGTGAGAGAAGCAGCCAGCAAATTAGGTGCAGCAAGGCTCTGAACCCTTCCAGCAAGGAAGACTGCACTCTGTCCCCAGAAGGGTAGAAAACCAGCACAAGGGACAGGCTGAGGGAGGGATCAGCCAGACCCTGTGTGACCTGGAAGGATTTTGCTTTGCCCAAGCCTGTGTCTCCAAGGCTAAAAAGGACTGAGCCTGCTGAGGAGAAGCAGGTACTTTGCCACACTAGATTGTGAGCTTTTTTTGCCCCTCACTCATCTCATTTGGATACACATTATGCAGCTGAAACGACTCAGTGAAGCCACACATGGGCTGCAGCACCAGTTTACACACAGCAAAGTCAAACTGAATGAGTCCAGTCAGCCAGTCACACCCATCCTTTGGACAACCAGTGTGCAAAGCTGATACATTTTATCCTAATACAGAGTCACCAGGTTTTCTCCAGCAAGGGGCTATTGCTCCTTGTACTGGCAAGTCTAGGTGCTGGACGTCTTCTTGAAAACCTAGCTAGGTTTTTCTACCATAGTATATGAGGGCCTGAAACATGTTCTACAGCCATAGAGTTTAAGGCCAGGAGGGAGCATGTCCACCAGATGATGTAGTGTGACCTCCTGTATGTCACAGGCCACCAACACCACCCAGCTCCTACCCACTAAACCCAATACCTGAAATGAGACCAAAGTACAACCACCCACAGAAGACTAGATTACTATGGGCCACAGGCAGAGAATAGGAGGGACGGAGGTGCAGCAGCACCTGAGGCACCTGCAGTGGCAGGGAAATGATCAAATGAGATATACCCAGACAACCCTGGCAAGTGATCCACCCACACACTGCAGAGGAAGGCAAAAATGTCCCTGCCAATCTGACCGGGGGGGGAAATTCCATCCTGACCGCACATAGGGGACCAGTTAGACCCACATACTGTGAGCAAGAGCCAGCCAGCCCAGCCCCTGAGAGAGAGAGAGAGAGAGAGAGAGAGAGACAGAATGCTGGGTGCTACCTCAGGGCATTGACCCACTCTGCCCAATGTCCCATCTCCAGTTGTGGCTATCCCTAAGGCTTCCACGGAAGGAGATTAAAAAAAAAAAAAAAGCATGCTCGCTTCTGGCTACTTGTTTCCATGATTTCTAGCGGTGACGGACATAGAGAGCCAGGTCCTCCCAGGCTCTACACCATCAAAAGATCTCACTTTGCCAGGACCCACTTCATTACTCTCCACTAACACACCAACTTTTGTCCATTAAGCTGTGGCTGGCACTGTCATTTTCTGCTTTATTTTCTTATTGCTAATGGAACATTGTCCAGCTTGGATGAATTTCAGAAATGGACCATGCAGCGCAGATGGCATGAAGCAGTAGTTCTCAAACTTTTGTACCGGTGACCCCTTTCACACAGCATGCCTCTGAGTGGGACCCCCCCCCTTATAAATTAAAAACACTTTTTAATATATTTAACCCCATTATAAATGCTGGATGCAAAGCCGGGTTTGGGGTGGAGGCTGACAGTCATGATCCCCTGAGGGGTCCCAACCTCCAGTTTGAGAGCCCCTGGAATACAATACTGCATGGTGTACATGTGTGCAGGGGTGCATATACATAGGCACAAGAAACCCTTCCACTCAATGACACTTGACTGGCATGACAAGTTATTATAATAGCATGATTGCCAGAGTGTTAAAGAAACAAGCTGCTACAGTATTTGTCACAGGTAGGTACGATCCTGTCCAGGATATGGCTAGGCACTGCATTTGGGGGTTGATTCCCTGTACATTCCTGATCTGCTACCTAGCGAGATGCCACCCTTTCTCCACAGATGGGAACAGTTTGTCCTCATTGCTCATTGAGCAGTCATTTTTTGTGGCTCCTGGTCGCTGGAGGAAGTCTCTCCTCAGTCACACGGGGTCACTCCTCTCTAAGTTTAGACTGTGCTTTGAACTTCCCACTTTCCATGTCTAGTTGATGGTAACTGATACTGTGTGTACAAGTCAGTGAGTCTTTGTGAGAGTGGGACAGACTGGGGCACCTCCAGGCAGGAGAGAGAGAGAGAAGCAGACAGCGCTGCTTTAAATTCACCTACCTATTTCAGCCCCACTTCCTGGAGCAGATGTGAGTCAGTTCTGGAGATGCCAGTTTGCTCTGCGGGGAAGCGTTTGCTTTGTTGGGTGTGGTGCACTTTGTGACAGGATAGAGCAACTGGTTCCTCCAGCTCTCTTCTACTTCAACAAAGTCTGAGAGGGAGCAGGGGAAGGGAGGGGCCCAAGGATAAAGCGCAGCTCAGAAGGAAGGCATTGTAGAACACAAGGGAAAGGGGAACAAGGACACAGGGTAGCAGGATATTCAAGAGATGGGGAGGAGAGAGGGGTGTCAGGAGAGACAAGTAGTGTGAACAGGGATATGCGGCATTCTCACGGGGGAGATGGATGGGCAAGGGCTATTCCAGAGGGAGGGAGAGAAAGAGGAGTGGGGTGTATTCGGAGGAACAAAAGAAAGGAGCAGGGCAAAAGAGAATCATGGGAAATTCCAAGGGGTAGGGGCAACTGAGGGCAGGCCAGGAGGGGCTGGGTATTCTGAATGACAGAGGGCCAGAGAGGAGAGCTGAGCGGGGGGCAGGGCATTCCAGACGGAGGGAGGGAGGAATAGGAATACTTAACATTTATGTAGCATTTTAAAGTGTTCACAGTGCTGTGCAGACACTAACTAATGACACAGCCCTGAGAGGCACAAGGAGAAATGCACAGAGAGATGAAGTGACTTGCCCAAAGCCACGCAGTGAGTCAGTGGAAGAGCCAGGCTGAAAACTTGGGACCTCCAGCCTCCCACTCTTGCGTTCATTCCTCCAGACTACACTGCAGAGGGGACAACATGGGAGAAAAGGGGAGCAGAAAAGGGGTGTGGGGAGGCTGAGCAGGGGTACGGGAGTGGCAATGGGAGAGGGGCAGGTAGTGCTGAGCATTTGAGGTGAGGTGAAGTGGAGTAACAGGGGAGGGGTAAGTCATCCAGGATGGAGGAGGAAACCTATGGATGAGAGAACTGAGAAGGGCAGTTCCCGTAATAGGAGAGAGAGAGAGAGAGAGAGAGCGCGCAAGCGCACCAAATGGCTGAGTGAGGCTGAGGGCATGTCTGATCACAGTCTTTTATCCTCTCTTCCAGGGAGCCCAGTCTCAAACCTCCACCTTTAGGCTAAGGGCAGCTTCTGTAGCCCATGGCCTTGCTGGAAGTGTCTGGAGCAGCATTTGTCTTTCCTCTCCTGTACTAAGGTGGCTGTGCATCGGATGCTCTGAGCATCTGCCTCCTCTGGAACAGCTAACTGGGCTCCAGAAATCTGGCTCCAGCACAGGGAGCACAAGGAAATATTGCCCCAGGCTTCACCTTCTTGGAAGATGCCCCTTCACCCTGCTGAGGTCCTGACTTCTTGTGCTCAGAAAAAGATCCCTTCTGCAACCATCTGGATATCCCCTGCCAGGCCCTGGATGGATTCCATTCTACTTCTGAATTCCACCTGGATATGGGCACATTCATTCTCAACTCCAGTGGCTTATAAAAAGAGTCTCCCCATATGTTCTACCATATTGCAGCAGAAGCTACCCCTGCCACAGAACTTTAGAACCGGAGTTCTCATTTAACACATAATATTTCCTGCCCTCATGGTTGTGAAGAGAAAACCTTCCAAACAGGACTGGAGTTAAAGCAATGCTGCATGTAGTCAGCCATCAGTCTGAACTGTTAGCTCTGAGAAGTGAATCACCCCCATTCATCTAATAATTAATTCAAATCCCTAATAATGCCAATTTACATTGTTGTTTACTATTTCATTCTAGTCTAAAAACGTCCAGTTACATGACTGTGCTTAGCTCATGGTAAATATTACAGCAGGGGAAAGTGGGTTAAGTAGTTGCTGGGATGGGAAGCTGGATATTCAAGCTCCTCCCACTGTCAAAATGTAATTCTTCTCCCCTCCTAGGGTGGAGATGAAAGGAAGGAGATGCATTCTCCCGTGACTAAACCTTCAACTTCCTCCTAGGCCCTAAACATTCAGACATAGCCTCCCAGATCTCTCCAGGAACCAGAAACCCCAACTGCCCCCATGCTAGAGCAACCAAACCTCCCAATATTAGAGGCTTTGTCTTATATATGCAACTATATCCTACTCCCCACCACACACACAGACCCATAAAAAGTGTCCTGATTTTTCACACTTGTTATCTGGTCACCCTACCCTACCTTACCGCCACCTGCCAAAACCACCATCTTCCCTTAATGACCTCTACGATGCAGTCATGCTTTTACAACACACAAATCTGGAGCATGTTGAAATGTGGGTGTCGTGTAAAGTAAACAAGACCTAATATCAAAGTAAACACCACAAGCGACGACGCGGTGCTAACTGAATTAGTCATTTGCTCCTTGAACTCTATAAACCGTGCCTTTTAAAAAAAAATTGACCCAAAGCTTAGATTGGGCAGGACACGTTTCAGTCCAAAAGAAACATTCCTGCGGCTAGTATGAGCAACTGAATATACTTGCTTAGACAGGTGACTCAGCCAGGGAGTAAAACACAAATCAATAGAGCTCCCGCCCACTCGAGAGTCCTCTGTTTAAAATGGATATTGTATAGCCCTGTTCATAGCGGACAAGGGTCCGCCTCACAAAACCGTCACAAACAGCGGTAAGTGCCCCACCCCTTCCCCGGCATCAGCCCCATGGATGGAATGCCCTTTGTTATGTCTCATGAGAAATTAACTTCCCTAGAACTGGTTTGTCCAGAGCAGGGTTATATAGCTCAATAGGAAACTCCAGCACTAAAATGCCCAATTAAAAAAAGATCCTGGGGTGAGTGGACAAAAAGGTTTGAAATTCACTGAAGGTAGCAGGGAAAAGCTGCTGTTCTGCCCGGGCAGAGAGCGTCACAGCATTCTCTATCCCTTGACGTTTTAGCACAGTTTATGAGATGCTTACCATCATCAGGACTGTATCTCCCAGCTGAAGTCTTCCTCTGAACCCTGAAAACAAGCACAGGCAGTACTCTTGAAAACTCAACAAACCCTCCAGACTTCAGCCACTATGCCAGTCTTTGCAGTAGCATCTCAAAAGCAAGACAGCAGCACTGCGTAATGCTTTAGAAAACAAATAACTGTTCAGGGCTGGGAAATGCAAACCCCAGTCTCCTGCTATCTAGATCTCCACTTCCAGCAATGCCTAACAGACAGATCCAATCTAGAAAAGGATTCACTTTCCTCTGATGCATCAGCTACTGGCCACAGTCAGAGGCATGACCAGTGATGCGATTTAATATGGCACACCCTACCCTCTGTCCTGTGTACTGGGAAAACCCACCTATCTGCTTTCCACAGCCCAGCTTCCCACACTCTGGAATCCACATGGCTTGCAAGGGATCTGAATCAGTGTAGTACACAAGAGGTAGGGTTCATGGAAGTTACTGGACAGGATCCTGAGAGCTCATCCTGTTTTCTGGCAGTGGCCAGCACCGGGTACTTGAGAGGAAGGTATAACCAACCCCCAATGCACCTGGCCAATTGTGCAATGCTTCGCATGGGGTGGGGAAGAAGATTCCTCCCTGCTGAGCCCTTATGTCCTGGAACAGAAGATACGCTTCACTTGAATCACTGCCTGAGCCAGCAGCTTGCGTAACTGCTGACACACTGGGGTTCCTTGCCCAGCACCACTTTACAATCACGCCACATGCTGCTGGGGGAACTAGCATACGGAGTCTCGCTGCTGGGAGCTCCTGCAGGGTAGCAACACCCCTCCTGCTGCCTCACTCGCCCCCAAGGGCTGCAGCGGCGGGCAGGGATGAGAGTACACACCAGCCACTCCAAGGAGATGTAGCCCACAGCTTCTGATCCCACTGCCAGCAAGCAGCAGAAAAAAGGGAGGAAAAAGCCACCATTGGGTTGGCTGAGGGAGGCTGCAGGAAGCTTCGGCCTTTCTCCAACAGCAACCTGCAGCAGGAGGAAGCATCTGGTACCATCTCAACGGCAGGCCTCTCCCCTCACTGCAGGGCAGGAGCTCAGGGGAGTGGGGAATCAAGGCACTGCTGAGCTATGAGCGGGGCTTGGCCTGGCAATTTAACAGGTTCCTTGCCTCTCTGGTGCCCTGGAGGCCTCTGCTCTGTCCTGGTTATGTCACGTTTCTTCTTTGCCCCCTAAGGGAGTGCAGGCAGAATAAGTACCAACGCACACACATGCAGCAGATGCCTGGGGTCTCTCTAGTGCCCTGGCACTTTCCTTTCTCCCTGCAGGCTGGGGCACAGGGTGCCAAACGCCCCCCATTTCTCCCTCACAGAAGGGCCCATTGGGTGACCAGGAACGCCCTTGGCCTGCTGGGCTCGGACGCCTGGCTCACTGCGAGGCGAGGCATTTCAGCTGAGGAAGAAAAAGCCGCAGGCGTAGCCTGAACATAGTCACTGTCCATCTGATTCACCCACCTGACGTAGTGCACAAAGGCGACGATCAGCGAGCCCAGGTAGAAGGAGAGGAAGCTCAGGAAGCTGAAGAGCATAGCTTGCACGTAGTCAGACTCTGGGGAAGGAGGAACAGGAGGAGGGTCAGCTTACAGGAAAACAGTCCCCTCACAGCTAACATCCCTGCCCTGTTCGCTACAGAGCCTCCTGCTGGTAGAGGCTGCGACTGAAATAGCTGGGGGGTCTCCCACTGCCAGTGGCCCAGTCTGCATGGACTCCAGTCACTGCAAGCACCACCATCCCCATCCTAGCCAGCATTTCCTCCCTGCCGGAAAAGGCTGGTGCTGGAATAGTTAAGAACATTCCCTCAGCTGACACCCCTATACCAGCCCTTGCTGTGCCTCCTGCTGGGACTGAATTAGCTGGGTGCTCCCACACACCGAGTGCCCCTGTACTAGTCCCTACCACACCTCCTGATAAGAGAAGCTGAGAGTGGAACACCTTGGAGCTGCCCAGCAATTCTGGACCATACCTCAGAGAGACATTAACCTTTAATAGAGGGTACAATGGTCACTTGAAGGCTCTTTGTTCGTTGTAGGTTCCAGGTGTGGTTGCCCTTTCCTGTAAGAAGCAAGGTGCACTGGATCAGAAACATATTATTTAACACTGCTGGGACCCGTTCGCCCCGTGGTGCAGTGTGCCAGTCCCCTAGTTCATCTTACCCTTGATAGAGGAAGGCACAGAGCCCCCGCAGGCATAGTCCTCTGGCTTTATGACAAACACAACAAAGAACTGCTCGCCTAGGAAGTCCTTCTTCTGCACAGAAACAAACAAGAGAGAGCCTTGTGAAAAGTGAGGGAGGACAGGGCTGCAGAGGAGGAGTCTCCTCTCCCATGCCCGTTAAAAGGACTCAATGTAGTTTGGAATTTGGAATGAAGGTGCAGATCCCTTTGGAAAACTTAGGCATAGTCTGCAGACCTCTAAGGATCCGCAGACCACAGGTTGAAAACCACTGCACTAGAGCAAACCCCTAATAAAGACACACCCTGGTTTGAACCTCACTTTTCCCTGGACTGGGCAGGGGTGTGAGAGGGGGTATGGGCTCTGGGGTGGGGCCAGAAATGAGAGGTTCAGGGTGTGGAGGGGCTCCGGGCTGGGGTGCAGGGGGGGTGAGGGCTCCAGCTGGGGGTGTGGGCTCTGGTGTGGGGCTGGGGGTTCAGAGTGCAGGAGTGGGTGTGGGTTCTGGGAGGGAGTTTGGGCACAGGAGGGGACTCGGGGGTGGGACAGAGGGTTGGGGTGCAGGAGGAGGTGAGGGGTGCAGGCTCTGCGAGGGAGTTAAGGTGTGGGAGGGGGTTTAACCTGGGGCAGGGGGTTGGGGTGCAGGAGGAGATGAGGGGTGCAGGCTCTGGGCAGCAGTTACTTCAGGCGACTCCTGGAAGTGGCTGGCATTTCTCTCCGGCTCCCAGGCAGCTCTGCACACTGCCCCTGTCCACAGGCACTGCCTCCACAGCTCTCATTGGCAGCAGTTCCTGGCCAATGGGAGCTGTGGAGCTGGTGCACAGGGTGGGGGCAGCGTGCAGTGCCCCCATAGCCACACCTCCGCCTAGGAGCCGGAGGGAAATGCCAACTACTTCAGGGAACCACATGGAGCCAGGGCAGGCAGGGAGCCTGCCTTAGCCCTACTGTGCTGCCAACTGGACTTCTAATGGCCCAGTCAGTGGTACTGACCAGAGCCACCAGGATCCATTTTCGACTGGGCGTTCTGGTCAAAAACCGAATGCCTGGCAAACAGGAGCGGCGCCAGGGTTTCTGGCGCCCTAGGCAGAATTTGGGGGGCGCCATTTTGTGCGCTCCCCACGGGGTGCGCGGTAGCTTCCGGTTCCGCTTCCGTCGCGCCGCTGAAGAAGGACCCTCCACCAAAATGCCGCAGGCGACAGCAGCAGTCATTGAGCTGCTCAATTGCCTGCCGCTGTTTTCCGCGGTACGTTGGCAGAAGGTCCTTCTTCGGCGGCGCAACGGGAATGGAACCGGAAGCTCCCATGTGCCCTGTGGGGAGCACACAAAATGCCGCCCCTACGAGTCCTGGCGCCCTAGGCAACCGCCTAGGGTCGCCTAATGGAAGCGCCGGCCCTGCTGGCAACCCTACTGTGAAGAAGGCCTAGCTGCCAGTCACAGTAGGAAGCAGCCCAGGGATACAGCAGAGGGTCTGAACAAACAGATCTCCTCTGCTTCATACAGGGTCCCTGGGCTGGAAGCCCAGTGTAGAGGGCAGGTCTGGATTTCCCTACCAGCCCACATAGTGTGAAGACCCTGGAGCCAGTGGCTGGCAGGCTCAAAAGCCTGAAGTTGGGCTGAATTTCTGGTATGTGGCCTTTCTGCTAAGATTGCAAAAAGGGGACCTATTTTTATGGGTAAAGCAGCATGTGACTGGATCAAGCACACAAAGTCTATTCTAGGGAGTCAGTCATTTCTTAGAGAAATAAGAACGAAATCTAGACCTTGGGAGACTTCCTTGAGGCAAGTCACCATCTCTCTCTGAAACTGGCTCCCCCATTTGTATTAAGATGTGGGCCATGCTATCCAAAAGCGCAAGAACCCCTGATCTTGAGCACCAGTATCCCGCAGATGAAATGATTAAGCAGAGAGGAGGCACACAGAGTCACTGGAAATTAGCACTGACAAAATCAGCGTCTCACCTGTACAGTGATGGCAGCTTGCTTTGTCATGGACTGGTAAACACCATTAAACTCCACATTGTGGTCCAGATCATACACAGGGCACTAAAACAGGCAGAAGTAATGTAAAAAAAAAATAAAAAATGAAAAATCCAACTGCATTTTCTGAGCCAGGGGGAGCACAAACTTGCTTTCCCCGATAGGCCTGGTGTGGAAAAAACTCCCCTAAACCTAATAAAAATAAACTCCTTTGGGCCTGTAAGTTGGCTTTGCCATCTTCCCCTCACCTCCCCACTAGGGCTTCATGAAGAGCACTGGAGGAGCCCTGCCTGGAGTCCCATAGGCAGCAACATCAGCAGCATTCAGGGGCTAGCGAAGCTGTGCTGAGAACACCAGCCATGGCCAGGGCTCAACTGGTCTCTCTCAGCAAGGTCCCAGCTTCAAACAGAGCTGCAGCTTATGACACAGCCAGGTCATTTACTCTGAATCTCTCAGTTGAAAGCCCCGATAAAGCAGAGGGGAAAAGACATTTGTTATAGCAATCTCAGCTGCTCTACTATGAGTCTAGGCTTGGTCCTCATTTTCCTGTTATCCCCAACCTCCTCACAATAGACCCCATGGCTCCATGTTTCCCCTTTCTGTACCTGCTATGTGGAGTGACAGTCACACGTTTGCCCCCATTGTCACCCTCTCTGTCATGTCATTTGAAAGGCCACTCATGAGCAGGGCTGCAGGCCGAGATTGTTGTTTCCACTTCATCACCTCCTCCCAGCTATTAGAGGCGGCTCTCAGGGTTTCAAGGCTGCTTCTTTCACTTCTCCCTCCCCTATTCACTGCTCCCTCACTCTGAGTGTGCCTCTCCATCCTGCATAGCAGGGCAGGAAGGGAGAAGAAATAGGTGGCCAGTACTGCTGCTTCCTGGCTCTGAGCAACAGCAAATTCCCCCTTCAGGAGGCAGTCATGGGAGAGGATCAGAAGTTATGAACAGGAATTCAGGAAAAGGATTGAGGGGGGAGATTGGGCCAGAGGAAAAAGGGAGGAGAAAGGGTCAGGTAAGGGGCGGGGGAACAGTGAACAAAGAAGGTTGGGAGAGGGAGAGGGATGGAGAAACAGAATGGAGGGAAAGAAGACACTGCAGGGACAAATAGGGAGGGTCCTGTGACTTATTCACAAGTCTGGGAGCCAGAATTTCCGCTATCCTCTCCCAGTTCTGCCATCACTCGCTGTGTGACTATAGAAAGGTCATGTTATCTCTCTGTGCCTCCATATACCCATCTGTAAAATGGAGAGAGAATGGTACTGTCCTACATTCCAGGCAAGGAAAAGCACCTTCAGACCTTGGGATGGGAGCATTATCATTAACTTGCTCACTACCCTCACTAATACTGGCAAAAATAGCACCTGAGGAGCTACTTAGAACTCAACAGCTAGGCCTTTCCCATTCATTCCACAGGCTCCTCGCCTCCCTTCAAACACCTTCTGGATTGTTACTCTGCAGTACTGCCCCCTGAGGCTTCATATCTTTACTGGGTTGAAATACATCACACATGGTGATGGAGGCAGGATACCAATGCCCAGAGCCTACCCTCTAGATTATCTGCCATTGCCCCTCTCTAGACTTACCACAATATCCTGGACGGAGACAACAGAACAGGGATAGACGGTTTCAGATACCACCTTGATGATGACGGAATCCACATCTGGAGGGAACTTGTACAGAAAATACTGCAGAAAAAACAGGATCAGTGCTCCCATTTGTGCATTACAGTTCAGGAGTCCCTCTGCCACTGGCTCCATAATATCCCCAAGAAAACAGAACAGCCCCCTGTATCTAGGCTGAGATGTCAGACATGGAAGGCTTCTGCAGTCCAACTAGTCACTTGGAGTTCAAGTGTTTTGAAAGGCCTTCGTATTCCTCACAATGGCTAGCCGAAGATACAGACTGCACCAGCTCCTCAATGCACAGAGTTTAACCCCAGATACCTCCATGGCACCAGAGCTGCAGCATAACTCCTGCTCATCATAATACTCCAACAGGTAATGTTTTAAAAGGTGGGATTTTACAATAAAGTGTTTTAATGTGCAACAGTTGCCTCCAGCAGTTTCTATACTATTTATAATGCCATTATATGGGGGGGGAGGGACGGAAGCCTGTAGGCTATAATTGTGATTGCCTAGCATTTTCCTCTGTTTATGACAGCCAAAAAAAATTTCAGTGATTGCTACTTTCCTCAGGCTGATCTTTTAAGTTTCAGTGAGATTGGTTTCGCCATTTCTGAGAATGATACTTGGGTAGCTTTGCCAATGTTAACCATTTTTTTCATTTCTTTGAAGAACTGTAGTGCCTCCATGCTTTGGAGCTGGGATTTAAAATTTGGCTAAGGGATAGCCCTGGAGTCACAGAAGTATCTTTTTCTATCCCCATGAAAAGTCATCCAGATTTGGACAGAGGATAAGCCTACGAAAATTGCCATTTGCACAGGCTAAGTGCAGGGTGTTAGAGACCGGCTACTAAAATCTTCAAACATTCCAGCTGCACTGAGCTTGCTTCCAGCTTTGAATTGCTCCCTGCATGACTCCAGGCAGTACATAGGCAAAGCACCAGCTGCAAGACACCCTTTGGTTTTGGCTGTGGTTTTGGTCATGCTGGCCTGTGATCCAGTGGACCATAAATTCTAATCTCAGCTCTTTCACTGATTTGTGTTAATAATTAAGTTCATTTCACAGCCCTTATATAAGACCTCATTCTCCTATCTTTGGAGACAGGCAAGAATCATTTCCCTCACAAAGCAGTTTTCCTGCTTCCAATTTTGAGCTCAAAGCAGAACCGAACCAGAATTTTTCCAAGTTTGCCAGTTTCTACTTCTGTATCCATTTTACAGACATGAGGGGCTTACTGTGAAATGAAAATCTTTCTGTGTTACAGCTGTAAATCCTAGCAAACAACAGTTGGAAAATCTGCTGAACCTGTTCCTTCAGATCTATGCAGAATCCCTTCATTCTGGCCAAAAACCACAAGAATCTGCAGCTGCCTGCCAACAGATCCTGAGAACCAGTTATACAGACACCCCACCTTTAACAGGGGTGGAAAACTTTATACTCCTCTGAGCGTAAAAGGGGTGGAACGGCCCCCTGGGTAATTCCCCAAGTACAGAATTAACATAGGACCAACGTAGGAAGGCTCTCAGCACCCTCCTGATCAGTTCCCAGCACAGGACACACTGGGGTGATTGAGGACAGCTCAAGGGAGTAACTGGAGTGATTTGTACTCCAGCTTTCCTAGCTGCAGAGTTGCCCATTGGTAGCTATGCAAAGCAGCCAGGCATGCTGTAATTTGCCCCTGGGGCCACACCAGTTCCTGGAGCAGGCCAGAATTAGCAAAGTGCAAAGGTGTCTTTAAGCTTATCCTTGTACCCTCCTTCTGCTTGCACCCCACCTTTACTGTGCCTCTTAAGAGAGTACAGATCTGGTGTGAGGTGACTAGTGCGAGCGAAAATAAAGGATTTGTTCTAGCTACCAGTGCACCTAAATTCAGAGGTGGGCAAACTTTTTGGCCTGAGGGCTGCATCGGGTTTTGTAAATTGTATGGAGGGCCGGTTAAGGGAGGGGGGCGTAGCCCGACTCCACCTCCTCTCTGCCCCCCCCGACTCCTGCCCCATCCAACCCCCCCCGTTCCCTGCCCCATCCACACACCCCCACTCCCTGTCCCCTGACTGCCCCCGCACCCCCATCCAACCCCTCCTCTCATTCCTGACGGCCCCCTGGGACCCCTGCCCCATCTAACCACCCTTCTTCCTGTCCCCTGACTGCTCCCACAACTGTCTTCTGACCAGAGCCGTCCCTAGGGGACGGTGAATCGCGATGACCACTCTGGGCCCCACGCTTTGGAGGGCCTCGCGGGCCGGGGCGATTGGCCAGCACTGGGCAGCAGGTGAACCTCTGGCTGAGGGAGGCTACCCCCTGCCCCGGGAGAGTGTGCGCCCTGGAGCACTGGGAGGGAAAGTGTGTGGTAGTGCCGCCGCTGCCGCCTCTCCATCCCCGGGAGTGCCGGGAGGGAGCGCATGCGGTGCTGCCGCAGCCTCCCCAGCCCCAGGAAGGCGGGTGGCGTGGCCCCAGCCCTCTGGAGCCCAGCAGCACCACCGAAGTGGGGCCTTGGGAAGGTGGGGGGGGGAGGCAAACCTGGCTGTTTGGGGAGGCACTGCCTCCCCCAGGCTCCCCTACCTGCCCCCAGTGCCAAGGTGTGGGCGTACCATGGATTTATATAGGAGTAGTATAATATTTTCTGTCTTCTTATCTCTCTTTCTTAACAGCTCCTAACATTGTTAGCTTTATGGACTGCTGCTGCATATTGAGCAGATGTTTTTGGAGAACTATTCACAATGACTGCAAGATCTTTCTTGAGTGGTAACAGCTAATTTAGACCTCATCATTTTGTATGTATAGCTGGGATTATGTTTAAATACTTTGAATTTCATCTGCCATTTGTTGCCCGGTCACCCAATGTCGTGAGATCCCTTTGTAACTCTTCATAATCTGCTTAGGACTTTTGTATTGCCTCCCAACTTTGCCACCTCACTATTTGCCCCTTTTCCAGATAATTTATGAATATGTCGAACAGCTCTGGTCCCAGTACAGATCCTTGAGGAACCCCACTATTTACCTCTCTCCACTGTGAAGACTGACCATTTATTCCTACCCTTTGTTTCCTATCTTTCAACCAATTACTGAGCCATGAGAAGACTTTTCCTCTTATCCCATGACAGCCTACTTTGCTTAAGAGCCTTTGATGAGGCACCTTGTCAAAGGCTTTCTGAAAGTCCAAGAACACTATATCCACTGGATCTCCCTTGTCCACATGTTTGTTGGCCCACTCAAAGAATTTGAATAGATTGGTGAGGCATGATTTCCCTTTACAAAAGCTGTGTTGACTCTTCCCCAACAAATTGTGTTCACCTAGGAGTCTGATAGTTCTGTTCTTTACTATAGTTTCAGCCAGTTTGCTTGGTACTGGAGTTAGACTAATGGCCTGTAATTGCCATATTTGCCTCTGGTCCTTTTTTAAAAATCAGGATCACATTAGTTATCTGCGAATCATCTGGTACAGAAGCTGATTTAAGCGATAGGGTACATACTCCAGTTAGTAGTTCTAAAATGTCATATCAGCGTTCCTTCAGAACTCTTGGGTGAACACCAACTTGTCCTGGTGACTAATTACTGTTTAAATTTATCAGTGTGTTCCAAAACCTCTTCTACTGACACTTCAATCTGGTACAGTTCCTCAGATTTATCAACTAGAAAGAATGGCTCCTCTCCAGTAAAGACCGATGCAGAGCAGAGATGATGGTGGGGAGGAGCAAAATTGATTGCTAGGCAGGGCTGTGGGCAGACAGACACCCCTCCCCTCCCCCCCACTTTTTTTTTTCAGACCACTCAAGCGCTGGTAGCAGTTTGAAGTCTTCATCCTTTGCCGCTTTGTCTGCATTAGAGAACTGCATCTCAGCGAACTGTAGTAGAGTGACTGAACCAATGTAAGTTGCAACAGTGCATAAGTCCACACTGGGCACTCTGTTCCAGCAGCACACAGCACCACGACTCCACACCCAGTGCAGGTTGCTGGGCCTGTGGAGTGTTGCACTCATCCCACAGCAAGGTATGATGTCTGTTTGCAACAGTTCACATTTCTGGTTTGTTCAATTGCTTGAGCTGAATGTCTCGTGTGAGGGTTAGGACATGCTCCAGGAGGGGCAGAGACTATGCAGTGCTACCCCTTCACTCCACCCATGCAGATGCCACAGCAATGGACTAGGCTGCCTCCTGAGAGGGAAGTGGATTTGACCCTATAGCTCTTTGCCATCTCTAACTGCTAGGATCATACTGGAACCCATTTGTATGTGAAAAAACACATGCAGCTGATGTCACGTAGGGCTCCTGCTTACCTGAGGCTGAGAAGGGCTGGCAGTGAAGTTAAAGGCTTTGTCTGTCCTAAAAAAGAAAGAGATCAGTAAGATGAAGACTTTCTAAAGCTCACAGCATAAATGCTCGAACACACACACAGCATCTTCAGAGAACTGCTCTTCAAAGCTTCATTCGTGAAGCACAGGGAGACATTAAGGCTGTGAGCTAAGTGTTTCTGGGGGACTAACACTTCTATGTTTGTAGGAAGAGCTCTTTTCAAACTAGTCCTACTTGCTTTAAGCACTGGGAGAGAGAGAGTCAGGCCCTTCGTGCTGGAACAGGGTGGTAGCACAGAGCTGATCTGGAACTGGAATTTCTATTCCGAGGGAAAGTCCAATATTTAAAAAATAAATAAATAAATAAATAAATAATCAATCAAATCAGAATAAAGAGTTGAAATTTCACAAAGTTCCTGCAAAATGAACTAACTGTTCAATCTAAAAAAAAAATATCTATATTTTTTTCATACTTTATTTTAAATTATTTTATATTGTACTATGATTTTTAAAATACATTTAGAAACAGATAGTTTGAAATGGAAAAATCAAAGTGTTCCATTCCAATAAAGTTAACTCTTATTAACATGCTTTGATTTAAGGTGACCAGATGTCCCAATTTTATAGGGACAATCCCGATATTTGAGGCTTAGTGTTATATAGGGGCCTATTACCCTCCACCCCCATCCTAATTTTTCATACTTGCTGTCTGGTCACCCTACTTTGATTCAATCCCCCCCCCCCCCTCCCAAAATAAAAATAAAGAGGTTTAACACATATTCTGGCTGAATATTTTGAATGCGACAAATTCGCATTGTCCAATGAAAAAAGCAATGCCAAAAACATTTCAACCAGCTTTAGTGGTGCATGGAAAAAGTGATCAGCGGGATGAGGAGCAGAGGGGATCTCAGTGCTGCTTGATCATGAGATGCTTCTGCGTAGCTATGGTGTTGGTCCTGCCTAGTTCCAGAATAAGGCCCTAGAGGAGTTTGCGGCACTAACTGCCTCATAGAACCATAGAATATTAGGGTTGGAAGGGACCTCAGGAGGTCATCTAGTCCAACCCCCTGCTCAAAGCAGGACCAATACCCAACTAAATCATCCCAGCCAGGGCTCTGTCAAGCTGGGCCTCAAAAACCTCTAAGGATGGTGATTCCACCACCTCCCTAGGTAACCCATTCCAGTGCTTCACCACCCTCCTAGTGAAATAGTGTTTCCTAATATCCAACCTAAACCTCCCCCACTTCAATATGAGGCCATTACTTCTTATTCTGTCATCTGCCACCACTGAGAACAGCCTAGCTCCATCTTCTTTGGAACCCCCCTTGAGGTAGTTGAAGACTACCCCTCACTCTTATCTTCTGCAGACTAAATAAGTCCAGTTCCCTCATATTGGCATGGGGAGGATCACACTTAAGAAGATGGGGTGAGGTGAGGTGATGAGTCATCCCTGAACTAAAGCCTGATTAAGCCACATGCTGTGATGAGTCATTCTATTGTAGGGCTCAGCCAATCTACAAACCAGGAGCGGTTTACCTCTCAGAGCAGGTATAGAAGCCTCACAGGAGAAGCAGCACCTCAGTTTGCCCAACATCATTTCGTGGCTAGAAGTTTCCCCTGCCTGATAGTGATGATAGACCCCACAGGCCTTAGCCTGCTCTGACTCCAGCCTTGTTCCCAGCCCTGCTCCATCCCTGCTCCTGCTTTGTTCCAAACTTGCTCTTGACTCCAGCTCAGACCTCTGGCTACAGTTCTTGGCCCAGCTGCCACTGCACTGACTACTAGACAGGACTGCCACTGCTCCAACCACTAGGCATGGCCCTCTATATCTTGGTGTCTAACAGTTTGAGCAGCCTGACCTGTCAGGCCCAGTGGCCAAGATGGATTGTTTATGCCTGCAGGTGTCTCCAACAGTCAAAATGAAATCTCCAGGCACGCCCTCCAGAACCAAGTGGCCAGCTACGATGGGAAAATGCTTTCCTGCACTCACAGATCCCAGTGTTGCCACGTCCCTCCACACTATAAGCTGTGACAGCTTAAGGTCTAGGCTCTAAGATCCTTCTACCAAAGAGATTTGGTGGGAACCATTAGAAGTTTTGGGGGTTTCTCAATCAATGTCACTGCTGTTCCTGTTGTGCCCAGATATGTACCCAAATAACCAAAGTAAGGTAGGGCTCATCATCAGCTTACTGGCAGGCAAAGCACTGGATTAGGCATCATCACTCTTGGAGCTGAGACCCCTGATTCTCCACAACTTTGATGAATTTGTTAGTGATTTTTTTATGTATGTTTAGTGACCCAAACCATGCCTGCTCCACTGAAGTTGCCCTGCAGTCAGGGGCGGCTCCAGGCCCCAGCACGCCAAGTGCGTGCTTGGCACGGCATGCCGCGGGGGGTGCTCTGCCAGTCGCCGGGAGGGCAGCAGGCAGCTCCAGTGGACCTCCTGCAGGCGTCCCTGCGGAGGGTCCGCTGGTCCCGTGGCTTCGGTGGAGCATCCGCAGGCGTGCCTGCGGGAGGTCCACTGGAGCCGCAGGACCAGCGGACCCTCCGCAGGCACGTCTCCGAGAGGTCCACCGGAGCCGCGGGACCGGCGACCGGCAGAGCGCCCTCCGCGGTGTGCCGCCGTGCTTGGGGCAGCGAAATCGCTAGAGCCGCCCCTGCCTGCAGTTACTCAAACAAGGCCCCTGACCCATCACAGCTTAACCCAGCCATTTCTGACACCAAAGTCCTTTCTATCCCAATAATAGCTTTCACCACTGATTCCATCCATCCGTACCACTAATCTCCCATGGCCCTGCGGCTTCTTATTTGGTTCAACATCTCCACTGCATCCAAGAGGAATTAAAATCACACAAACTCAGCCAAGGAGGACTACAAATGATATGCCGAAATCCGTTGACAGGACCCTCCCATGGTGGTTGGAGACAAGGTATGGCTCTCAACTCAACACTTAGATACCTCCCAACCCTCAAAGAAACTAGACCACTATTATCTTGGCCCATTCCAGACCATTCAACAGATCAAGATGGTGGCCTTCAAGCTCCAGTTACCCCATACTGTGAAGATACAGCTGGTACGTTTGCTTATTGAATAAATATGTGGATAACTCCTTTCCCAGATGCAAAAAACAACCTCCATCCCACCTGTCACAGTTGAGGGGAAGGAAGAATACTAGGAACAGATCCTGGATTCTAAGCTCCTCCAAGGATAAAGCATGTACCTCATGGACTGGAAACAGTATGGCTCGGCCGACCATTTGTGGGAGCTAGCTAGTAACATGCATGCACCCAACCTCTTTCAGGAATTATATTGATTGTCTCCAGAAAAGCTAGACCCAAGGATGTTGGGGAAGCATCCTGGATGGGGAGGTGATGTGAGGAGTTAGACCCTAATTAAGCCACATGCAGTGATAAGTCATTTCTGTGATAGGCTCCAGTCAATTTACAAGCCAGGAGCTGGTCTGTTGGCTCTCAGGGTAGGTATATAAGTCTCACAGGAGAAACAGCATCAACATCAGGTCATGGCTTGATCTCTCTCCTACCTGAAAATGGCGACAAACTTCACAGGCCTTAGCCTGCTCCAGCCCTGCTCTTGCTCCAGCCTGGTTCCTAGCCCAGCTCCTCCTTTGTTCCAAACCTGCTCTTGACTCTGGCTTCGACCTCTGGCTCTAGTTCCTGGCCTGGCTGCCACAGCACCGACCACTAGGCTTGACCCTCTACATCTCAGTTTCTAATATTTGGCAGCTTAGTTGGAGAATCGCATCAGCAAAAGTTTTTAGATGTTGACGACTGTGCAACAAGTATTTCTACGAGTTGTCCAGCACTTGGGTTGGAAATACTGTGGGACTAGCCTCCTTAACGTGTGCATTGTTTAAGCACCCAGGAAGGACACAGTTTGGTTCTAGGACCGATTTCATTTTCTCCTGCTCATTCAGAATCCCAGCATAACACAAGGCAATATGCAGTGTTAATCAAAAGGCTAAGAATTCACTTCCATTCAGTCTAACAGCAAGCGTGAGTGCATGCACATGAGCATGGTAGAGATGCACTTTGCTAGTGTTGCGTTTTAGTCCAGAAATTAAAGCGTTAATTATCTCACTGTGTATGCAGATGGGCTAACATGCAGTTCAAGTGAGCTACTGTAGTCCCTTTAAAAAAGTGTCTGGGGAGAGGAAAAGGTGGCACAAGGTTGGTGCTAATGTTCTGGGTGGCATTATCTGTGTTTAAGTTTGGATATGGAGCAGCTAAAGTGCTGTTCTGTATCATAGTTTTAGTCTAGATCAATCCTTGGAAATTTTAATAAAATTAACAATTCTGTTGAGCAATCAAAGTGGATTTGAGCAAAGCTTTGGAATTCTGTAGATTCTGCCCTGGCAGAGGATATATTCAATTATCTAGATCATCTGTCCTATTTCAAACCGTGATCTGTTTATTCTGTAGAATTTGGGAATCAGAGGCCACAGGAACCCAATTGTTCACAGCTTTTTCATGGAAAATAAGGGAACAGGATTATCCTGTATTATTTTGTTTGAACAATATTACTGACTTTTCTCAGAACCTGTCCACTTAAATGGCAGAGTAAAATTTAGGGCGGGGTGTGTGTGTGGAGATGTAAGCATCTGAGAGGAAATAAACATTTTGAAGAGCAACTTAGAGAGTTAAGAGAAATGTGCATTTTCCTTCCTCTTCATTGGTACTGAAGTATTTTATATTCCCTGGTCTACAGATTGAGAAACTGAGGCACATACAGGGGCTGTGACGAGCACACAGCAAGTCAGTGGCAGAGCCAGATGAGAGCTCATGATTGCCTGACTCCCCACTATGTGCCCACCTCCAGGCTATGCTGGCCCCCAGTATTCGCAGTCAGCCAAGTTCCCAGCTCTTTGTCCTGTGGCCACAGCACAGTGGGATGACAGACAAGCTGGATGCAGCGTTTGAAGCCGCAGAGGTTCAGGCTGTGAGTGAGATGACAGAAGAACTTGTACTCCTGGGAGGAGCTCCCTCTCACCATCACACAGACGCTGCTTGGCTTAGCTAGCCCACAGCCAGTCTCATCTTGGCCATGCAGCCAGGGCCCAACTTGGCCCTGGCTCCGCCCCCATCCTTTTCCCCAGGCCACATTTCCAGACACAAAAGGATCCTTCTCACACACCCAACTTTGAAGCTTCCCCCGAGCTGACCCGGGGAGCCCCCATGCCACAAAAGAATAACAAGGGGAGCCCGCCGCATCTTCTGTTAGTGACCTCTCCCAATCAACAGTCCCAGCAGGCTCCCTGCATTTGGCCTTGCATCCCCCTCCGCCTGCATCAGCCCATCTGAGAGCGTCTCTGACAGCAGCAGTGCTGAAAATAATCCTAGCCTAAATTGTCCCCCCCGCTGCAGACATGCATGCAGGGGCCAAGAAACTGACACCGCTTACCTTCGTGGGAGTGGGGACTTCCCCCTAACCCCAGCCTACAGAAGAAAGCAGAATAGCTGGTCCACAAACCCCACAGATCTCAGAGCTCCATGGGGGCACAAGGCCGTCTGCATAGAAGTCCTCTGGGTCTATGCCACCAATCTGCCAGCACAGGTTCATCGGAGCTGCTCTGCCGGGGATTCACTCATGCAGCAGAGCCCCTGACTTTCCATTGGAACCATACCACCTCTGGCTGTCCCAGCAAGTGTCAGAGAAAGATATGCTTCCTTCCCATTGCCTATCCCATTTCCACTCAGGCCTTGTCTACACTACAAGACTATTTCGAATCAACTTAGTTCGAATTTGTGGATTCGACCTTATGAAGTCGAATTTGTGTATCCATACTAAATACACTAATTCGAATTTCTGAGTCCACATTCACGGGGCCAGCGTCGACTTTGGAAGCGGTGCACTGTGGGAAGCTATCCCACAGTTCCCGCAGTCCCCGCTGCCCATTGGAATGCTGGGTAGAGCTCACAATGCCTGCTGGGGAAAAATGTGTCGAGGGTGGTTTTGGGTAACTGTCATCATTCAACCGTCACTCACAAACGCCCTCCCTCCCTGAAAGCGCCGGCGGGAAATCTGTTCGCGCACTTTTCTGGTCAGTGACAGCGCGGACGCCACAGCACTGCGAGCATGGAGCCCGCTGCGATCATCGCTGCACTTATGGCCGTTGTCAACTCCTCGCACCTTATCGTCCACCTCTGCAACAGTCAGCTGCTGAGAAATCGGGCGAGGAGGCTCCGGCAGCGCGGTGAGGAGAGTGGCGCAGACCTCTCAGAAAGCAGGGTACGCCGGGCAGTGGAGATCATGGTGGCAATGGGTCACGTTCATGGTGTGGAACGGAGATTCTGGGCCCGGAAACAAGCACGGACTGGTGGGACCGCATAGTGCTGCAGGTCTGGGATGACACAGAGTGGCTGCGAAACTTCAGGATGCGTAAGGGCACTTTCCTTGAACTGTGTGACTTGCTGTCCCCTGCCCTGAAGCGCCAGGACACCCGGATGCGAGCAGCCCTGAGTGTGCAGAAGCGAGTGGCCATAGCCCTCTGGAAACTTGCCACGCCAGACAGCTACCGCAATCGTTGAGCAACTGCTCTCAAAGGTGGTGACCCTGGGAAACGTCCAGGTTGTCATAGATGGCTTCGCCGCGATGGGATTCCCAAACTGCGGTGGGGCTATAGATGGGACTCACATCCCTATCCTGGCACCGGCCCACCAGGCCAGCGATTACATTAACCGAAAGGGCTACTTTTCCATGGTGCTGCAAGGACTGGTGGACCATAGGGGACGTTTTACCAACATCAACGTCGGGTGGGCGGGGTGATCCTCGGGGACCCAGCCTACCCGCTAATGCCCTGGCTAATGAAGCCCTATACAGGCGCCCTGGACAGAGAGAAGGAACTCTTCAACTACCAGCTGAGCAAGTGCAGAATGGTGGTGGAGTGTGCTTTCGGACGTCTCAAGGGGAGATGGCGGAGCTTACTCACTCGCTCGGACATCAGCGAAAAGAATATCCCCGTAGTTATTGCTGCATGCTGTGTGCTGCACAATCTGTATGAGAGCAAGGGCGAGGCCTTTTTGTCCGGATGGGAGGTTGAGGCAAATCGCCTGGCTGCAGTTTATGCTCAGCCAGACACCCGTGCCGAGAGAATATCAGCGGGAAGCGCTCTGTATCCGGGAGGCTTTGAAAGCAAGTTTCCTCGGAGATCAGGGTAACCTATGACTCTCCACTTGCTTTCAAGAGAAACTGACCCTGGGCCTGTGTCAGTTTCTGTCAATAAATCTTTCTTTTACTTTGCATTTCTGTTCTGGTGTTGAGACATGGACGCATACTGTGTTTGCATAGCTGCGGGTTTCTGCGTGGGAAGGGGTGATGGGTGTGGGAGAAGGGTGACTATCTGTCCGTGGATGAGGGCTCTTGTTGGGGCTCAGGGCAGCGGATAGGCTCGTGGATCCGTTGCAAGTGCATCGTAAGGGCAGCCTGCCTTCACAGTAATGGCGTGGCAGGCGCTAGGACCCTGGACAAGCATACACATTACGAAATGATCAGGGGCAGCATACACAACACAGAATGACCCTGGTGCCTACTGACTGCAGTGTGTGTGTGCCCCGCAGTTGATCCTTTCCCCAAGTCTGTACCCTGGTACTGTAGGCTATACCGTGCAAGTATGAAACTGTCCACCCCATACACCGAAAAATCCTCTGACAGGAAAGACATGACGGAAACAGTGATTAACAGCAAACATCTTTTATTAATCTAATAAACAGTGGGGGGATGAACCAGGACTTCTTGGCTGGGGAGGTCGATTGCAGAGACACTGCAGGGCCCCTGTCCTCCAGCCTGCGGTCCTGCAGGACATCAACAAGGCGACGAAGCGTGTCCGTTTGTTCCTTCATGAGACCAAGCAGCGTTTGGGTGGTCTGCTGGTCTTCCTGCCGCCACCTATCCTCACGTTCCATGAGTGTGCGATGCTGCTCACATAGGGTCTCCCTCCAGTGTTTCTGCTCTGCAGCCTCTGCTCGGGAGCAGGCCATCAGTTCAGCGAACATGTCGTCCCTAGTCTTCTTCTTTCGCCGTCTAATCATTGCCAGTCTCTGCGAGGGGGATGCCGGGGCAGTCCGGGAAGGAGCCGAAGCTGTGTGATGGGGAAAGTTAGTGATTTCCTTGTACAGATACATTTTGGCGAACAGTGAACACCGTCTAGTCAATTTCTATGAAGAAGACCGTACCGGACAACAAGTGTCACGTGGTCTCCAGAGAAGCACAACATTTTGGCCTACGCTCTGATTGGCTGCGCCATTGCACAGGAGAGCGGAGAAGTCGGGAGAGATAGCAGAATCCCTCTAGCAGAGAGTCCTGGTAAGCCTTACAGTACATTATGCTTATCAGTTAACGGATAGCTGTGCCGTCGTGCTAAAGGCAATCTGGAAATCAGATACTATGACCCTTTTGCAGCCACTCCCGACACTGCAGGGGAAAGATCAATGTATGCTTTTCCTGTGTGGCCTACAGCACGTGGCTGCTAAGCGCGGGGCTTTGTTATGCAAACTATAAGTAAACCATTAAGAACAGTAACTATTCGCTAATTGCCCTAATTAGATGCAGAACTTCAGTAACGAGATTACCCTGAGGCGTGTCTCTCGAGTGCAGAAAGAAAGGATGTTAAGGGAAGCACTTCACCGACCGGGACCCTACGCGGCCATGCTGGTAGAGGCGATGGTTCCCCTGTATCTGAGTGGCGTGGAAGAGTGAGCTTCACAGACCCACCGAGAATGGCATGCAGTGCCTCGTAGAAGCGGCATGTCTGTGCTCTGGAGCGTCCGTTTGCCGCTCTGACTTTTTGATAGCCTTGCCTCAGGTCCTTGACTTTCACGCGGCACTGCATCGCATCCCGGCTGTATCCTTTCTGTGTCATGGCTTGGGAGACCTTCTCGAAGGTCTTTGCATTACGCTTGTTGGAGCGCAGCTCCGACAGCACAGACTCCTCGCCCCACACAGCGATCAGATCCTGGACTTCCCGGTCTGTCCATGCTGGGGATCTCTTTCTATTCTTGCATTGGGCTGACTCCTCTGCTGGAGAGCTCTGCATCGTTGCAGGTGCCGCGGAGCTCGCCCCGATGTCAAAGCAAGAAATGACTCAGATCCCCGTAGACCTACAGGACTCTTGCTCAGGAAGGTGCAGGGAACCCTGCTACCAAAGCAGCCAATCCTTTCCCACCCCACACACATTGGAAGGAGCTCCCCTCTGAGCACTGATCCCAAGGATATGAACTGATTCCTTATTTCTTTTGAGGAATAAATGCACAGGCTCCTGATTGCCTGGGTGCTCTAGCTGAGCACTCTGCCAATCAGCACCTACTGCACAATGACAAACTCCAAGCTCAATTTAAACTAAAGAAAAAAATAGTGCAGAAGGTCGCTGAGTCAGACTGGGGATGGAATTCGGTAGAGGACAGGAGAATGCTATGCTCAGGTTTCAATAGAAGTAATCAGACCTCATGCTTCAGGGCCCCATGTCATCAGTGGAGCAGTCAGGAAGGAATCCCCTACCCACACAACAGTGCATAGCTATTGAGGTGAATTATGGGCAGCTTTCACCTTACTCTGAATCAGGTGTTGGCCACTGCTGGGAATTGAATATTGGTCAAATGGACCCCTAGTCTTCTCTGGTGTGGCACCTCCATTGCCACCCTGAGAGGAGGTGTGTGCATCCTGTGCTGTATCAGGCAGGTAAGGCATTAATTCCCTTCAAAGAGAGCCTGACACTAGCTGAGTCCACTTGCTGGAGAGAAGAGTTCCACTTAATCTCATCAGGACAGGTATTTAAGCAGGAAGAGGGAGTAACTTGGGGGCTCCTAGAAGGAAGGAAGGAAGGAAGTGACCTGTCCCTTTCCTTCTAGTCCAAAGATGCAACAGAACAGGGTGGCTCCAAGCCGCAGCCCTAGGCCTGACCAGTGGGCCTGAAGTCACTGGGAGGCTGACTTCCTCCCGCCTGAGGAATGGGTTTCTCCTTACCCTGAAAGCCAGGGGACCACCTTCAGACCAAGCCCGTCCAGGAGGCACAGTCTTTCATAAAAGTGAGGATGGTGCTTCATTCCTGTAGCCCAGGGAGACAGAGCCCTAAGGCATGGTGATCCTGAGGAATGACCTGAGTGACCCCACCAGATAAATGGTCTCAGCTGAGAGTCTCTGGTCCCTTGCAGCTGGAAGTGAGCCTACCTGGGGAACCACACTCAGGAAAGCTTTGGTCTAAAACAGCAAGAGCGGGGAGGCTAGTGCCTTAGATTTTTTCCCTGTTCAGTGCCCAAATGAAGCTACCAGGGCCACCCATAAAAAATGTTTCTCATCTCATGTGTTCTCCTAGGATGTGAAAAGAGCGTAATTGAAGGCACTATCCTTGTATCTACCTAGATGTGAGTGGGAGCAGTTTCCACCCTGTACAAGCGCGTGTGCGCACACACACACACACGACAATCCCACATGCACATGTTCACAAATCCTGCTTACGTGAGTTGGAAGCTCTTGAGCCTCGTGACCAGCAGCTCATACTCAATATCAAACAGTGCCATGGAAGCCACGTCTACAAATATGATCTGCTCAGAGGGTCCCATCTCAGGCGTGGGTTCCGAAGGGCAGAGTGTACGGCTCACTTCCTGGTAGTTGTAGGTCCTCTGGTAACTACAGCAGCCAAAAGGGAAAAAAGCCAACAGCCACCAAATAAAATAGAACAGAAAAATGCCCTCCTTCTATTCTAGCAGAGTTATTTAGACAGAACCTCAGACTGTGCAAGGCCATTTCCCTGGAACTCCGCTGCAGTGCGAGTCTGCCTCAGCAAGGAGAACTGAATGGGGATTAGCATTTGGAAGCTTAACCCCAGATTGCTATGAGTCAGTTATAATATAATATATGGAGATATACCTATTTCATAGAACTGGAAGGGACCTTGCAAGGTCATTGAATCAAGTCCAGTCCCCTGCCTTCACTAGCAGGACCAAGTACTGATTTTGCCCCAGATCCCTAAATGGCCCCCTCAAGGATTGACCTCACAACCCTGGGTTTAGCAGGCCAATGCTCAAACCACTGAGCTATCCCTCCCCCCCCTGGAAAGTAGTTTGGTGGTGGAGGCATGAATGCCTATCCATTGTGTGCTGCAGCATCATGCGGTTGAGGTGTGCTGGCAGTCACTGGTTAGGAACAATTACAGTTCCTGAGTTGTGCAAGTGCTAGTGATGGGATGCATGTACCAGTTATAGGCCCCCCCCACTCACAGTTTATCAACTAGATGCTCTCCATCTTGGTGGATCAAAGAGGCAGGTTCACCAACTGTTGTTGGGAAAAATCCACACGGAGGGGATATTCAGCAATTCACCTCTATTTGCAAAATGCAATGCAGACATGTTCCCTCCTGCAACTGTAGTGACTTATTCTGCGTGTCCCAGCCTACCTACCATCTGCTCCCCTGGTTCATGAAGCCAGATAGAGTAAAATCTTGACAAGAGTCAAGAACTATTTAACTACACCCCTCCAAGTAGCTGTAAAACAGGTGTGGTGTGTGTATCTCACAGACTGAACTGCCTGAGGACATAGCTTGATGCTTTTGAGAAGTGTCTCCCCTTTATTTTCTCAGCATGCCGTATTTTGCACAGCATTTGAGGGATGAGGAGGAGAAATGTATGCTGGTGAATAAGAAGAGGAAGTGCAGAGGCTATCTGCCAACTGTGAGTAGCCCAGGGGTGGCTCTAGGTATTTTGCCGCCCCAAGCATGGCAGGCAGGCTGTCTTCCGCGGCTTGCCTGCAGGAGGTCCCCAGTCCGCGGATTCGGTGGCACGCCTGCGGGAGGTCCGCTGAAGCCGCAGGAGCAGCGGACCCTCCGCAGGCATACCGCCAAAGGCAGCCTGCCTGCCGCCCTCGCGGTGACCGGCAGAGTGCCCCCCGTGGCTTGCCGCCCCAGGCACACGCTTGGCATGCTGGTGCCTGGAGCCACCTCTAGAGTAGCCCATAGCATGGTCAGTTGGCAGTGCTGCCAACCACAGGAGAGCCAGGGGCCAGGATGCGCTGCACATACACTTTGAAAACAGGGCATTGCTAAGTTGAATCAATCTGTTCAATTTACCTTGCTAATGGGAAACGTCAATCATTTTGACCAAGAGAAAATTCACAAGTTGGATGCCAGCAATTGTGAGACCATGGGAAACTTAAACAAGCCACCGCACCAAGTATTCCCAGACTTGCAGTAAAATGGTGAGATTTAGCAACTGGAGAAGGAGGGGCAACCCGCCTGTTACAAAAACTGCAAAGAAAATCTCTGCCACTTACAGGCCTCGAAAAATCAGAGGGACTTGCCATGACAGGACCCCCTTCTGCTGGCGAACTACAAACAGGATGGGATACTGCAGGTCCTCAGAGTCACTCTTCACATACACCCGCACTGCATCCACCTGTGGGAAGACAGACGGAAAGGCAAGTGTTAGTGGAAATTACACAACATGCTGCCTCAGCCCCTTCAGTCCCTTGTTCTGTTACTCCCTGGCAGCACACAGGGGTTTAGCAGAAGATACGGCTTGCTGTTTCCTCACCCAGCGGCAGAGGGGAGCGTTTGTAGGGGGTCCCTGCAGAGGTAGGTTTTAAGAAGGAAGAATGTTTCCCCATACATAGGGGGTGGCATGGGAGAAGCACACGAGTGCTTGAGGGAGGAGTGACTAGTCGAGGCTGGTGTCATTGGCAAAGCAAAGGCAGGGGTCTCAGCAAGTTACATTCAGAGATTGGCCTGGACAATAATGCTCCAGAAATAGCCAGCACCTCTTATGAGCCGTCATCTCATCAATGAGCAGTGCCTAGTCACTACTGCCTGTTCGGTACTTGGTGTAACACTTTCAAACTGGCCAGTCAGGCCTGCACCATCCCCAAACATCCCCTAGGGCCCTGAGTACAATGCCAACCCCACTCCTGAGCGGGGGAGGGGGAGGGCGGCGAGCAGGCTGTGATTGAGAGATTTCCCCCAGAGCCTGAGAAAGACACTCAAACTCCCAGAGCCTCAAGCCCAAACTGACTCCTGAATCCTCAATGGGCCAAAATAGGACTGTAAGCCTCAGAGAAGCAAAATAGCCTAGAGGTGGGGAAGTGATTTTGCCAGTAAGATGACAGTGGCAGAGCCAGATTGACCTCAGTTTCCTGAATCCCAGTGCTTGTAACACAAGACCTGCCTGTCTCCTAGAGATCACGTTGGGGCAGGGGGTAAGGGGCATTCTCTCTATATATAGACAGCTGGTCACATCCAATAGTGACTTGCCTGGCATTCCACAGGAATCTGTAGCAGGGATAAGGATGAAACCCCACTCTCCTGGATACCAGTCCAATCCTTACCCATGGGATCATCCTTTTTCTTCCTTCAGGCCCCCCGTCTCGTGCACTAACTAGACACAATCGCTGTCACATACAGCCAGGGTCAGATTATGACATTCTGAGGCCCTAAGCTGTGTCACGTGTAAGGCCCACTACCATAAAACGAAAGGAATTTATTATTTTCACAGAAAGGACATTGAATTTATAAACATGAAAGCTTTATATCTGCATATATACACAAAGGCGAGGTTGTAAAAATAGAATAATCTTCATTTTCAGCATCCCTCTCTGTAACGATGACACCATGACAAAAATAAATTTTAGACAAATTCTTTGAACTAATTATGTAAGTAAGTAAAGTAGAAGTAAACAATACAATATAAAAAATACAAAATAAAAAAAATACAGTAAATAATACAATTTACTAGACGAGTTCTCAGGAAATTTCTCTTCTCTGTTAGAGCATCTAAATTATGGAATTCCTTGTCTGAATACACAATGAGATGCTTAGAGAATATATAAATGGCAATATAGGATACAAGAAGCAATAGAAGATATAGGATGCAGATAATCCACAAGCTTAAAGCTCAACTATTAGTCATATTGATATAAATTAGGGCTGTCGATTAATCGCAGTTAAACTAATGAGATTAACTCAAAAATTAATTGAGATCTGAAAAATGAATCACAATTAATCACACTGTTAAACAATAGAATACCAAGTGAAAATTATTAAATAGGTTTTTCTATATTTTCAAATATATTGATTTCTATTACAACACAGAATACAAAGTGTACAGTGCTCACTATATAGTAACATTTTTTATTACAAATATTTGCACCGTAAAAATGATAAACAGAAATAGTATTTTTCAATTAATCTCAGACAAGTACTGTAGTGCAATCTTTCTCGTGAAAGTGTAACTTACAAACACAGATTTTTGTTACATAACTGCACTCAAAAACAAAACAAATGTAAAACTTTAGAGCCTACAAGTCCACTCAGTCCTGCTTCTTCAGCCAATCACTCAGACAAACAAGTTTGTCTACATTTCTGGGAGATACTGCTTCTTATTCACCTGAAAGTGAGAACAGGTGTTTGCATGGCATTTTTGTAGCTGGCATTGCAAGGTATTTACGTGCCAGATATGCTAACTATTCATATGCCCCTTCATGCTTCGACCATCACGCCAGAGGACATGCGTCCATGCTGATGATGCTCGTTAAAAAAATAATGCGTTAATTAAATTTGTGACTGAACTCCTTGGGGGAGAATTGTATGTCTCCTATTCCATTTTACCCGCATTCTCCCATATATTTCATGTTATAGCAGTCTCAGATGATGACCCAGCACGTTTGTTTTAAGAACACTTTCATGGCAGATTTGACAAAATGCAAAAATAAATATAAAAAGTGAGCATTGTAAATTTTGTATTCTGTGTTGTAATTGAAATCAATATATTTGAAAATGTAGAAAACATCCAAAATAATTAAATAAATGGTATTCTGTTATTGTTTAATAGCACGATTAATTGTCCAATTAATTTTTTCAATCCCTTGACAGCCCTAATATGAATTACACCCAGGTAATCAGCAAACCATCAGAAAATTGTATGTGGGTTGTATTTTTCCAATAAATTGATTTGTTTTGTTTTTATAGAAGGTTATGCTGAATTACCTAATATTGGTACTAAAATTAGTAGCAGAAAGTTTTTATTGAAACCAGTAAAAAAAAATTGTATATTATAAATATTGACATTTATATATCTATACAACAACTCTGTGTGTGTGTGTGTGTGTGTGTGTGTGTGTGTATGTGTGCGCATGTGTGCGCGTGTGCGTGCTCGCGTGTGCACCAAAAACCTGTTATTTTACCAGGCTATTTCTGTGAAAGTTAGTACTATTTTGTCTATGTTCTCACAGGAAAACAAGAGAGGATATATAATTTTTTTTTACATCATGAATAAGGAAAATTATCCTTCTTTTCATAAATGAAAAAACTTTTGATTAATTTTATTAGGGAAAAACAAAGTTTATCCAGACTATATATAATGTATATTTACAAATGTTTATTCCAATTTAATTTTTGCTACGAAACAATGAATTGTTGGGATTTTTCTTTTGCCAAATTATAAAAATACAATGCATTATGCATAGGATATGTGATTTATAAGTCTATATAAGAATTTTTACATAGCATACTACCTATAATAAAATATTATTTTACACACTCCAAACCCGCCGAGCAGAAAATCCCAGTCTTTTTTCTAGGCAGACATCTCTCTTTGCATTCGTTTCTCTATCCTCTATCTCTCCCAGGACCACTAATTAATCTTGAGTAAACACCTTGGACACACATAGTGACAACAAGCTATATGCGCGAAGAGAAAAATAATTTACCAGACTGGTAATCTCTAGACAGGCATTGAGAAAGTGAGAAAAAACTAGCCTATATTCAAGCAAATATATTGAATATTCTAGGCTTTAATAGCCTATAAATCATATATGCACATAGTTTGAAATACCTTGCTCAACAAGTATTCAGAATACTTTGATATATATCTTCCTTCACTTCTCTCAAAACCCTCTATTTATCCTTTCGTCATCACTCTCCGATATTTACTGTGAAGGTTCCCGAAACTGACAGAGGGAAGCCAACACAAATTTATCCTCCTCAAGATCCACTCGACCCAAGTCCATAAGACGATCACCTGCAGACTCAATCATGTGAAACATGGATAGCACATGAAACAGAAAGTGGCGTGCACACTAAAATACACAGTTGTACATATGTACAAATCAAAAGAAGAAAGAACACTAACATACGAGTATGAGCTTGGCAGGATTGCTTCACAACACTGGCATCTCCAACCTCACATTTTCCCCCGATTTTATCGGCAGTGAGATTTATTTAAATAAGTTATGAAGGCGCAGTCAGAATTTTACCAGTAGCGGGCCAACAAAATGCTGCCTTAGGAGACTGATAGCAGACTTATTCATAGAAATACTAATTTTACAAGTGCAATTATCATTTTTATCTCAGCCCTGGCCTTCTGCCTGTCAATAACGAACAATTAGTGAAGGGTTAGGGTAAGATAAGGGTATTGGTGTATCCAGATGTGTACGTTTTTGTCATATTTGAATGAAAATATTTATATAGAAGATTCTCTCTCTTTTTCCCATATCTCCTTTATTTATCAACTGATTTTGATAAAACTTGAAATGGAGTCAGTTTTTTCTTTTTTAGAGGACCCTCATATTGCGAGGCCCTAAACTGTAGCTTAGTTATCTTATACCTTAATCCAGCACTGCATACAGCTATTTGCCAGGCCAACTCAGCTGAGCCTCTCACGGGGCTCTGGGGAGGTCAGTTTTCAGATAGCGCAGCCAAGCACAAAGATTTTGTCTAACTGTAACAAGATGCAGTGTGGATAAGGGTTGATTCTACTATATGGAGGGACTGGAATTCTATTGCTGGCTCTACCACCGATGACCTTGTGAAACGTCTGTTGTCCTTATTTGCCCCATATGTATAAGGGGTTATTGATACTTGCTTCTCCTAGGTCAAAGGGTTGGGTTTTTTTTCCAAAAGGTGTCAGCATAGCCTACTGCTTGAATGAGTGTTGTGTGTTCCCCTGTAATGGCTGGCCAATGTAGGAGGATAAGAGACTACTGTTGCTGAGAAGTAAAAGAAATTGCTACTTTAGCTCCAGGGGCGGAGGTGAGTGCTGTGGTATGGAAGGCACTGGATTCAAACCTTGCTTTGAGAAGCAAACAAGCAGCATTTTGCCTGGCCCCACTGTATTCTTGCTCATGTTTGCTGGGAACCTGGTGCAAAGTTCTTTCGAGAAGCTGCATGCAGTGCTGACACAAGTTAGCAGCTTCCTTTTGCAAGTCATCGGGAATGTTAGGTGATAGTTAACTATTATTTCAAAAGCTTTGATCACTATGTACCAAGCACAGCCTGTTCCAACTTGGCTAAATCCTAAGAGATTTTCACCAGGACAACAACAGGCCCCTCAGCCACACTTCATCTTTCTATCCCTCAGAGCTAGACCTGTAAAAATTGCCACCTCGTCCCATAATGGCAATCGCATACCCAACAGCAGGGCACTGAAGGACAGGGAGACTGAGATAATGGCCTGCACTTTAGCTAAAGTCTTTACAGATCATGCCCAAAACAAAGGTTTACAACTGCATGTAAATGGTGGTGTGCAAGTTAAAGCACAATTATACTTGAGAAGACTTTTGTCACATTTATTCTTGCTTAATGACTCCAAGCTCATGTGGGTTCAGTTTACATCAACACACTTTCTCGCAGCCTGCGATCTAGAAGTCAAGCTAGGCTCCTTCTGCCATATCCCTCATCACTGGTAATAAAGATTCTACAGGATCGCCAACCCCTCAGCCTTCAAAATCATAAGTCAAACCTCAAAAAGTCACAAGATTTTAAATAATGATAAATGCTGGGCCCTTTTTTTTTTTTTTTGCTTTCTGCTTTCGGGGACTTGCCAGTCACATTTTCAAGCTACAGAGTAGCAGCCGTGTTAGTCTGTATCCGCAATTCTATTTTCAAGCTAGTATCTGCAGCTATGAAGGCTAGAAACAAAACTTCTTTTTTTTTTTAAATTAAAGCATGTAACGAGGCTTCATCTATCCCATATTACCTCAACTCTAGGACCTGAGGCTTTAAGGAAAACACCAAATAAGAAGAGACTGGCAATGAAATGGTGACAGCTGGCAACACTGCCAGAGACATAGGCTGAGAGTTTGATATATGAGGCAGAGTAGACTTGAGCTCCGTCCCCTGTAGTTGAATTGACTCTGCAAGACTACACCTTGGATATTGAGTCAACTCCCTGTGTAAGAAGCTGCCTTTTGTTTGTGTGTGTTTGCTATACATTTATTTTGGACAGCAGGTGAGGCAGGGAGTAAGGAAGACAGCGTGAGTACAATGAAGGAAGGTTGAAACTAAGAAGTAGGATACACAGTTGTCATTCAGGGTCTGAATCCCATTGTTGCTGCTATAGCAACACATATGGCCAGGCCACTCCTTATTTATAGAGCAAACATGCTGTCTCTTTGCAACAGGAAGTTACCACCAAGATCCTACACCAAAGCAAAAAAAATAAAATAAATAAAAATAAAAAAAAATGCTGCTTCATCTGGCTGCTGGGTCCTGATCTACAGCAAATCCGTTATCCCAAGTGACCCAGAAATCAGTGCTGTTCAGAATCCATTTTCCTCCCCCCAGTGGCCCATCTCCAGCATGCAAATTCAATTAGCTCTGAGCAGCAAGGTAACAAGTCATAAAAGAAGGGAAACTGCAGTCTGCTGCGAGCGTGGGGCCCTGGCAGCCTGCAGGAGACAAGCTGCTCTAGAGAAGCTAGATATTCCCATGCCAGATGCCAGTTTCCTCATGTTGCCATGGCAACAAGAACTAGTTTATGATGTTACAGACAAGACGGGAGTGATAGAAATTCATCCATTTAAGTCTTCTACCTTAAGCAGGGGTCCAGAAGCTTTAGAAAAAAACTCTTTTGAGGCAATTTCTTTTTTACATATTGCATGTGCACACACACTTCGTTTGAGGGGGCATTCATCAGGGTTGGTGCAAGGGCCAGTACACCCAAGGATACAGACTGGGACTGCTCTGGGGACCTGCCATAGCAGCTTCTGCAGAATGTATGTTGTCATTTAAAATAAAAGGAATCCAGTTTGTAGCACTGCTGGCAACAAAAAATTCCCAATGAAATTCCAGAGGCTGCCTGCCCAAAGCCACATGGAAAGAGAGAGCGAGACACACACACACGGCAACGATAACTGATCTTAATGGAGAAAATATGTATCTTCTCTGAGAGCACGGGTGGGGTTTGTGATTGTGTAGCTGGAGCGTGACTCATTGCCACTCCTCTCTAGTCAGGCATCCCAAACTCACCCGTCCTCCCCACCCAATGCTGGGTCATATGTATCCAAGACAGGCTGAGCTATAGGTAGTTATGTCATGTCGGAAATCAGTGACCATGCACGCATGTAATGTGCAAACCGAGTCAAGTACAGAAATAATCAGCCTCTTACCCTATTGCTACTCCTAAGTGGCACCGCCACATTTTGCCCCATTGCTAGTGATCTCAGCCAAGAGGCTAAAGGACAGAAGGGACAGTGTTGCTGAGCTCTCTTTATATGCATGGACGTGGACCCTACAAGTCATGCACATTGGTGAGGAAGCGTGTGTATTTGCATAGGAAAGCTTGCTGTTACTCCTGCCTGTGCAACTGAATAGAGCAGGGGTAGGCAACCTATGGCATGGGTGCCGAAGGCGGCACGCGAGCTGATTTTCAGTGGCATTCACACTGCCCCGGTCCTGGCCACTGGTCTGGAGGGCTCTGCGTTTTAATTTAATTTTAAATGAAGCTTCTTAAACATTTTAAAAAACCTTGTTTACTTTACATACAACAATAGTTTAGTTATATATTATAGACTTATAGAAAGAGACCTTCTAAAAACATTAACATGTATTACTGGCACGTGAAACTTTAAATTCGAGTGAATAAATGAAGACTTGGCACAGCACTTCTGAAAGGTTGCCAACCCCTGGAATAGAGACACTCAAATGAATAAGGTAAGAATAGACTAGAATTAATCTCATAGTATCTTTTGTCATTTGACAAATCGCTGTACCCTTACCAGCTCCGCACCTGTACCCTACATAGAATGAATCCTGCAACCATTCTCAGCTCAGCCAAAGGGCACTGCAAAATGGGGCAGATGGAAGAGAAGTAAGCCTAGAACAGGATGGGAGAGAGAAAAGGGAGGGTGATTATACACAGAAAGTTTACACCTGACATTTCCTGCATGTGCTGCAGATAAACAAGCCATCTAAACAAAAGGCTGGAAGATTTTTGAAATCCTAGGTCTCAAATTCTCTCCTCTTCTCTCTCTACATCCATCTGTAACAGGTTCCCCCTGGAGTGCCACCTGGAACTGGGGTACCACTGAGCCCCCTGACCCACCAGCCTGGGCTCCCTCTCACACTGTGCTGTTGTGACAAGGCCTCCAGACTTGCACTTTCACTAGCCTTCATACAGGTAGGGTCACACCCAGCTGCAGTTACATGCAGGCTCTCTGACCAGCCCCTGCATAGGAAGGCTACAGCCAAGGCAACTCCCAGCTCCCCATGCACGCATCCCCTCTGGAGTATAAACCCAAAATTATACTGTCTTGCGCTGTACAAGGAACTGTACAGCGTAAGCTCATAAAAGTTCATCCCCCCCTTCCATGTGGAGAGGAATATGCAACAGCCTTTGCCCCTGCGCTATGATTCCCATACACTTCACTCCACCTCACTGGTTTAGATAAAGCAAAAAACAGGTTTATTAACTACAAAAGATAGATTTTAAGTGATTATAAGTGATAAACAGATCAAAGCAGATTTCCTAGCAAATAAACAAAAAATGCAAACTAAACAATATACTAAATAGATTAGATATGCATTAGCAAATTCTCACCCAAAGAGAGGATACAAGCAAGCTGCAGATCATTCCAGCCAGGACTTTGTCAAGCCAGGACTTAAAAACTCTAAGGATGGAGATTCCACCACCTCCCTAGGTAACCCATTCCAGTGCTTCACCACCCTCCTAGTGAAATAGTGTTTCCTAATATCCAACCTAGACCTCCACCACTGCAACTTGAGACCATTGCTCCTTCTTCTGTCATCTGCCACCACTGAGAACAGCCGAACTCCATCCTCTTTGGAACCCCCCCACCCCTTTAGGTAGTTGAAGGCTGCTATCAAATCCCCCCTCACTCTTCTCTTCTGCAGACTAAATAAGCCCAGTTCCCTCAGCCTCTCCTCATAAATTGTGCTCCAGACCCCTAATCATTTTTGTTGCCCTCTGTTGTACTCTCTCCAATTTGTGGGGGCCCAAAACTGGATGCAATACTCCAGATGTGACCTCACCAGTGCTGAAGAGAGGGGAATAATCACTTCCCTTGATCTGCTGGCAATGCTCCTACTAATGCAGCCCAATATGTCATTAGCCTTCTTGGCAACAGGGGCACACTGTTGACTCATATCCAGCTTCTTGTCCACTGTAATCCCCAGGTCCTTTTCTGAAGAACTGCTGCTTAGCCAGTTGGTCCCAAGCCTGTAGCAATGCATGGAATTCTTCCTTCCTAAGTGCAGGACTCTGCATTTGTCCTTGTTGAATCTCACCAGGTATCTTTTGGCCCACTCCTCCAATTTGTCTAGGTCACTCTGGACCCTATCCCTACCCTCCAGCATATCTACCTCACCCCCCAGCTTAGTGTCATCCATGAACTTGCTGAAGGTGCAAACCATCCCATCATCCAGATCATTAATGAAGATGGCCATCAGGAAGTTTAGTCTTGAAATTAGATGAAGGTTTCTAACCATCAGAGGAGTGAAGTTCTGGAACAGCCTTCCAATGGGAGTAGTGGGGGCAAAAGACATATCTGGCATCAAGACTAAGCTTGATAAGTTTATGGAGGGGATGATATGATGGGATAGCCTAATTTTGGCAATTAATTGATCTTTGACTATTAGCAGTAAATATGCCCAATGGCCTGTGATGGGATGTTAGGTGGGGTGGGATCTGAGTTACTACAGAGAATTCTTTCCTGGGTGTCTGGCTGGTGAGTCTTGCCCACATGCTCAGGGTTTAGCTGATCGCCGTATTTGGGGTCAGGAAGGAATTTTCCTCCAGGGCAGATTGGCAGAAGTCCTGAGGGGTTTTCGCCTTCCTCTGCAGTGTGGGCCACAGGTCACTTGCTGGAGGATTCTCTGCACCTTGAAGTCTTTAACCCACGATTTGAGGACTTCAATAGCTCAGACATAGGTTAGGGGTTTATTACAGGAGTGGGTGGGTGAGATTCTGTGGCCTGCGTTGTGCAGGAGGTCAGACTAGATGATCATAATGGTCCCTTCTGACCTAAAAGTCTATGTCTATGTTGAACAAAACCGGCCCTAGGACAGACCCCTGGAGCACTCCGCTTGATACCGGCTACCAACTAGACATCGAGCTGTTGATCATTACCCATTGAGCCCGATGATCTAGCCAGCTTTCTAGCCACCTTACAGTCCATTCATCCAATCCATACTTCTTTTACTTGCTGGCAAGAATACTGTGGGAGACCGTATCAAAAGTTTTGCTAAAGTCACATCCACCACTTTCCCGATATCCACAGAGCCAGTTATCTCATCATAGAAGGCAATCAGGTTGGTCAGGCATGACTTGCCCTTGGTGAATCCATGTTGACTATTCCTGATCATCTTCCTCTCCTCCAAGTGCTTCAAAATGGATTCCTTGGGGACCTGCTCTATGATTTTTCCAGGGACTGAGGTGAGGCTGTAGTTCCCCTGATCCTCCTTCTCCCCTTTTTTAAAGATGAGCACTATATTTGCCTTTTTCCATTTGTCTCGGACCTCCCTGATTGCCACAAGTTTTCAAAGATAACGGCCAATGGCTCTGCAATCACACCAGCCAACTTCCTCAGATGCATTAGATCTGGCCCCATGGACTTGTGCATGTCCAGCTTTTCTAAATAGTCCTTAATCTGTTCTTTCACCGAGGGCTGCTCACCACCTCCCCATACTGTGTTGCCCAGTGCAGCAGTCTGGGAGCTGCCCTTGTCTGTGAAGACCGAGGCAAAAAAAAGCATTGGGTACTTCAGCTTTTTCCACATCATCTGTCACTATGTTGCCTCACGCATTCAGTAAGGGTCCCACACTTTCCCTGACCGTCTTCTTGTTACTAACATACCTATAGAAAACCCTTCTTGTTACCCTTCACATCTCTTGCTAAGCTGCAACTCTAAATTGTGCTTTGGCCTTCCTGATTACACCCCTGCATGCTTGAGCAATATTTTTAATACTCCTCCTCAGTCATCTGTCCAAGTTCCCACTTCTTGTAAGCTTCCTTTTTGTGTTTAAGCTCACTGAAGATTTCTCTGTTAAGCCAAGGTGATTGCCTGCCATATTTGCTATTCTTTCTACATATCAGGATGGTTTGTTCCTGCACCCTCAATAAGGCTTCTTTAAAATACAAACCGCTTTCCTGGACTCCTTTCCCCCTCATATTAGCCTCCCAGAGAATCCTGCTCACCAGTTCCCTAAGGGAGTCCAAGTCTGCTTTTCTGAAATCCAGGGTCCGTATTCTGCTGCTCTCCTTTCTTTCTTTTGTCAGGATCCTGAACTCGACCGTCTCATGGTCACTGCTGCCTAGGTTGTCACCCACTTCTACTTCCCCTACCACTTCTTCCCTGTTTGTGAGCAGCAGGTCAAGAGGAGCATGGCCCCTAGTTGGTTCCTCCAGCTCTTGTACCAGGAAGTTGTCCCCAACACTCTCCAAAAACTTCCTGGATTGTCTGTGCACTGCTGTATTGCTCTCCCAGCAGATGTCAGGTTGATTGAAGTCTCCCTGTGATCTGGCAACTTCTGTTAGTTAGTTAGTTGTCTGAAGAAAGCCTCATCTACCTCATCCTCCTGGTCTGGTGGTCTATAGCAGACGCCCACCACAACATGACCCTTGTTGCTCTCGCCTCTAAACTTAACCCAAACATGATCAGCACATATTATATAAATCCAGTTCTGTGATACTTATTTTGCTAAATTTTCTCAACACCTCAGGTACTGTGGGATAGATTCTCTTGGTGTAATCTTTGTGCCACTCAGCACAAAGAGGGCCAGATCCTCTGCCATAAATGGCCATTGGAGAATACCTGCTGGCAGCTGCCCCACTCTATCCCAGCGTAAGGGACATGCTGTGGGGAAATGGGGGCATGGCATGACAAAGCTCTCTTTTTACTGGCATCTTACATCAGCTACATGGCAACTTAACACGCAGACCAGGCCAGCAGACAAATCAGGGAGCTATAACAGCTCCCTTCTGACCCTCCTCTGTGCACTCTGAAGGACTTGGATGCAGGGGAGAAATAAGCCATGTATATTTAGGAGGATGTCACTCATGGGCAGCGGATGAACCCCAGGCTCAGGGAGGCTAGACCCCAACCAGGACCACCCCTTCTGCCTGAGGCCCTGCCACTGCCGCCAGAGCCCAGAGCCCCCCACCCCCGAGACCACCTGAGCCCTCGCAGCCCCGGAACACCGGGTGGGTGAACAGGCGGTGCGCCCTGCACCCCAGCCCCGGAGCACCAGGAGATTGGGCAGTGCACGCACACCCAGCTGGGCGTGCAGCACGGCCTCCCTCCCCCAGCCCCGGAGTGCAGGCTGGCCCCCAGTGACATGACCTTTCTATATTTTATTGCATATGCTCTGAGGGCTCCTTTGAATTTCTAACCCTCTGAGAAGGGGGATCATTGTGATAGATGGAAGGGACCCATCTGATCAGAGTCCATCTCCCTACCAGAGGAGCCTATCAAACCCAACAGAGGATGTACGGATGATACCACACCCACCTTTCAGCGCTGACTGTAGGCACTCACACGTGATGACACTGTCAGCATGTCTACATCATGCCTACCAGTACAGTTCAGGGGTTCACTGCTAGGCTGGCAGGGATATAATAAATCAATGACAGAGGCAGTTTGGCTACATCCTTGAGAGACTAACTCTTGGCTTTGAAATGATGACAGCTGCCTTCAAATGAAGTAGTCATTTTCAGCTATAAATGTGATTTAATTAATCTTAGTGATCTCTCTCCCTGCCCCCCACCCCCTTTCCCCTGAATATGGTTCATACAACACAGTCAAGCTGGTTTGATGGATTTCCTTTCACATAACTCTGGCTGAAACACCTGCTGGAAATGGAGCGGTTGTAATATTACCAAAATACTAATCTAGGAGTACTGTTGCAATATTAGGGCCTATAATCTGACTGTACAGCTAATGGTATCACTGATTAAGGAAGAGCCAGGTTTACCTAGATCAAACCTGACACACATTTTGAAAAAAAAGTGTTACTGTAACTTGAATTACTTCTGTTATGTTCTTCTTCTTTTGTTCCAAATAAAAGTAACTTGTGTTCATTTAAGCGGCATGATTGGATGGTTGCATTTTGGGAGAGCGAACAAGAAGTGCTAGTTAATTAAAAAAAGATAAGTGGTCTCAATACATTGTAACTGTGAAGAAGCCACACAACAGAGTTAACGGACACATACTCCCACATTCAACCTATTCTTGTAGGCTGGCCAGAAAAGCCGTGGCAGGACACACATTCATCTTGCTTGCAAATAAGAAACCAGATTAACTGTCGGGTCCTGGCAACAGAGGCTGGTGTAGGCGACTCCAGTGACCCTGTGACTTGAATTCCTCCCCCAACCCTTCTGATTTGATTAGTTTCTAGGCCTCAGGTTTTTGAGCCTCAAAAGAAAGTGTTGAACTGATGGGGTCATGACTGCAACATGGACGGTCAGATATAGTGGTCAGGGTGGGAGTCTGGCCGAGTCAGATACCAGGAGGTCAGAGTCTGAGACAGGCCAGTGGACAGACCAAGAATCAGGTGTCAGGAGGCAGGCAGGGTCTGCTTCCCAGGAGATCGGGGTTGAGGGCAGATTAGCAATTGAATAGTGAAGTCAAGGACAAAACAGGGTCAGGAGCTGGAGCCTAAGGTCTATCTCAAGCAGGGTCTGAAGCAGACAAGGGCAGGCAGTCTGTGTTATTGCTCAGACAGCTCCCTTCATGGCTTCCATCCTGGTTGAAACAGTGGTAGCGGCCAATCAGTGGGCTATGAGGGGCCACCACTCAGGTCCTGCTGGGCAATACTTTCTGCCAAGTCCAGCCATGCAGGGTTCTCCCATGGGAGCCCAGACTAAGCCTCCAATGGCAATGCAGAGGCCTGAGCAGCCCAGAACCCCCATGGTCATAGCTTCCAGCCCTGCAGGTTCTAACAGATGGAAGGTGCTCGTGACTGACAGGTGTAGAGACTGAAGGCTTCACAGATCCAGCCGATGCTCATTCCTCTATCCTGGATTTGCAGCACTGTTATACCTTTCAGGTCTCTTTGATGTTCTCAGCTCAATCTCATCCCAGAACCTTCCCTCCTCCCCCTCGTTCCTAAAGGGCATGCAACCAGGTACAAAGCATGAATGTGATTAGGCATCTTTAAGCCCCTTGGTTTTCAGTTTAAACCGATTTTTACTGAAAAATTCCCAGGTTTTACAAAAAGTATTATTTGTTTTTTTCTGATTTTCACCCTACTTTTGTATCATTCAAATATATAAAAATAACTTGTCTTATTAGGAAGGTAAAATATATTGCATGAAATCTATGTATTACAATAATACATTAGTCTGTGTGTATATGCAAAGCTTCCTGTTGAAGTAAGGCTATTAGTCTAGAAGATACACACAATAAACCAGACGTGCACGCACTTCAGAGCTTGTGTGCATGCCTGCTTCACGTACTTTTGAATCTCACACCCACCATGTACACATTTCAAGCTGTCAGCAGATAACGGTCTAAAGATCTGACACACTTAAATGAGAAGAAAACAAAAATCTGTATCAGAATACGTTTCAGAACACAAGGAAGTATTTGAAAGTTTAAAAAAAAAAAAAGAGAGAAAAAAGAATGATGAGTGTGTACACTGCAAATGGTTTCAGAGTAGCAGCCGTGTTAGTCTGTATCCGCAAAAAGAACAGGAGTACTTGTGGCACCTTAAAGACTAACAAATTTATTTTAGCATGAGCTTTCGTGAGCTGCAGCTCACTTCTTCGGATGGTGTGGCCCGATTATTAAATGTAAATATTTATAGACTAGTAGTTCTAAGTCTACAACAGTAAACTGTTTATTCAAATGAAAAGTTTTATTTGGGGATTAGAGATGTATTGTTTTCTTAAACTCAGAGGTGGCATTGTGTTTTGAGTTCTGTTTTAGTTCTGCAGCAAACCACATTGATTAACAGAATTCAAAGCTTTTATCTACTGAATACTTCCCCCCCCCATCTTTCCAGCCACCAAAATAAATCCCAGTATTTGCCCAGAAAAATTATTAAGTTTTTTGCACTGATTTTCACCTATTATTGTTGTTGTGGAAATAAACACTGATAAATTCCCGGGGAAAAATAAAATAAAATAAAAATGGAAAATGAAGGGCCCTAGGCATCTTCCACAGTTTACTCTCCAAACACATTGCAAACAGTTGTCATTCTCATAGGCCTCGTCTACACTTGAAACTGCCCCAGTTTTAGCAATTGGTGCAGCTGCACTGTGCAAGCCCCTAAGGTAGCCAAGGAAGCAGTGATTTGCACTAGTGGAACCTAGCCCAGTTTTAGCAAATTGTGCACAATAATGTGTGGAATCTCCCTGGGCAAACAGAGAGAGCTTGTTACAAACAGAAAACGCTATATACTTGCTGAGTAGGGCCAAGAGGGGGCAATCTGGGATTATAAACAGACACCCTGATGCAACCAAACCGACGGAGATACTAGAGCCATTCCATAACACATTTCACCTCTTGGAAAGGCAGTCCGCCATTTCATGGGAGGAGAAGGATCTTCGTTTTTACTGCACAGTACATTCACACACACCCTTCTCCCCCCAACAACACAGGATCATTACAGAGCTTTGTATCTGCCACACTGACACCCTGGGAGGAAGCTGCAATGTGTAAAGGCCTCAGGACACACTCTGCAGTACAGCTGACCAGAAAGCAACCCCTAATTAATCTTTTAATACTTTCCCAGAGAAGTCCTGTAGGCCTCATATTAATAATAGATTAATTTTTTCATCCAAGAGCTTTTACTACAACACCGTTCACTAGGCTGTTACTCTCACACCTTTCCTTTCCTGCTCCCCAGGAATGTTACTGAATAGGAGGAGATTATTTACTATTTTTCATTTGATGTCCCATCCACAGAAACCTAATCAAAACCATGCCCGCAAAAGTGGAAATGCAGTGTCGGTGCCTCTCATCCGTACGGCCCTGCCAAAGCTAGAAGGTTACTGAACAAAGTATATTTTACTGTAGCCCAGCGAACTCCTCCAGGTTCACCCCCTGCTCTCTCCCCCCTTCTCACTGGCTCCCTTGGGGTAACCTCTAGAACAGATGGCTAAAACACACTCTGCTGCAGCTCACGTCTTCCTGGATGCCCATATTGCCCCCTCCAGTCCATACACAATGCAGCTGCTATGATCATCACTCTGACACTGGCTCTCCTCTTTGAATAGCTCTCTGCTTTCCACCAGAGTTCAAGCTTCAAAGCCCTGTTCAGCTTTAATCCTTCTTGATTATCCACTCATCTCTTGTCACAACGACCTCACACCTCTGTTCCACCACCTGATGCGGACCTCAACTGCCCATTTCTCCCCATAGACTACTCAGCACTGTCCTCCATGCTGCTACATGCCTATGGCACCTCCTCCCTGAATTACTCTATAAGGCCACTACCCTCTCCTCCTAGAAATCCCTCCTCAAGGCTGCTGAACTGCCTATAAGACAACCACCAGTATCCAACACTGGATCAAATACAACATGCGAGTCTTGGGATAGAATAAAGATGGGACCAGCCCTAGCGTACCAATTACCTTTGCCCAGTGCTGCAGGGCTGCCCAGAGGGGGGGGCAAAAGGGGCAATTTGCCCCAGGCCCCGGGCCCCACAGGGGCCCCCACGAGAGTTTTTCGGGGCCCCTGGAGCGGGATCCTTCACTCGCTTCGGGGGGGCCCAGAAAACTCTTGTGGGGCCGGGCGCAGGAGCTTCTGCCACGCCTGGTCTTTGCCGGCGGGGGGTCCTTCCGCTCCAGAGTGGAAGGACCCCCCACTGGCGAATTACCGCTGAAGTTCAGCTCGGTCTTCGGCGGTAATTCGGCGGCAGGGGACCCTTCCGTTCGGGGACCTGCCAGCGAAGTACCCCGAAGACCCGTGGCGGGTGCCCCCCACCGCCAAATTACCGCCGAAGCGGGACCCACCGCCAAAGTGCAGCCCGGTCTTCGGTGGTAATTCGGCAGCGGGGGGCCCCCACCACGTCTTCGGGGCATTTCGGCAGCGGGTCCCGGAACGGAAAGGCCCCCCCGCCGCCGAAGACCCCAGGCCCCCGGAATCCTCTGGGCAGCCCTGCAGTGCTGTCCCTCTGTGAGCTCTCCTGCATGGCACTATACCTTAAAACCAGCCAGAATATGGTGTCCCGCTTGGTAAGCCAGTGCTCCGTGATCTGTGGGTTTCTGGGTTTAGTTTAAAGAGTGTTGGGTTTTGCCCTTTAAAGCCATAAATGCCTTAGGATCTGGACCTATCTGGGAGACCTCCTCTCTCCCCATGCCACAGCACCACACTCAGGATCAGCAGCTCGTGAGCTGAAGCCTCATTGGCATACGTAAGCTGGGGCTGTTGCCAGGGCATTTTCAGGCTTCGGAATTTTCACATACATTCACAAGAATCAGAAATAGACCAAATCCAGTGATCTTCAGGGCATGCTGCAAAACTTAACCCCCTCCCCCGGTATTCCAAAATGAAGGTGTAGGGGGAGGTAATTGTAGAGGTGGGAAACCATTGCAGGGTGTTGAAGCTTTGGAATTGCCTGTTTTGCTGGTGCTGGGTTATATTGCATTGTGTTGCTGTACTTCATGTATATTTAGGCATTTTTGTTGTTGTATTTTTAAATAATGCCAAAGTCACTGTAGTGTCCGACTGTGTGCTGTTTTTTTAGTGTTTGCTCCTCAAAAAGCGCCATTTTACTTGGAGTGATCCAGTCAGGATAACATAACTTGTTTTAATCATCATCCCCACCCTCATCCTCCTTTCTTCCCATTTGTTGCATCTTATTTCAGAGCTTAAAAAAAAAAAAAAAAAGGTAAGGCAACTCTCATCTTTTCATGTGCTGTATATTTATATCTGCTTACTGTATTTTTCACTCCATGCATCTAATGAAGTGGGTTTTAGCCCACGAAAGCTTAAATTTATTTGGGCATAATCTCTACGGTGCCACAAGGACTCCTCATTGTTTTTGCTGATACAGACTAACACGGCTACCCCTCTGAAACCTCTGAATAGCTAGTAATATGACATACAGGAAATGCTTACTAATGGTAATGTTATCATCTGTTGTCTGCATTCTCCACTTTTCGCATCACTCTAGGTCACTGCGTGGACTGCTTCTGTCCTTTTGAGTTTGTGACCCCTCCAGTTTTGATGCCCTGCACAGATCTGATTACAAGTGAATTTCCTTCAAAGAAAGGCCTGAAGCAGGTGCATACGGTGCTTTGTTTTATAATCTTACTTGGCCAAAGACACCTCAGGAAATTCCAAGAAGCACCCAGACCAGGTTATTACTAACAGGAACTGTCACTGCCTGAAGACAGATGCTTCACAATTTTGGCAGTCACAGCTTCATGAGTCACCTGGAAATGCTCTGCAGACATCGTTGGTCCTTGGCCTCAGGTTGAGAACACTAGTCCGCTATCTGTATATCTTACATACTTTATACAGCAAATTGCTTTGGAATCCTTTGTAATGAGGATTCCAAGTATTATCTCCATATTACAGGTGCAGACACTGAGGCACACAGAAGGGAAGGGACACACTGAGGATCACCCAGGGAGGCAGTAACTGAGGTTGAGGTCAGAACATCTCCCGTCTGATCCTAGAAATACTGGAGTAAGAGGAGAGCTGTAGGTACACTGAGATTTAAAGTCTGTATTTTTACCTGCACATTGCCTATGTTCTTTTTACGTTTTATTCTACACTTTAGGTCGAGCCCTACTGGTGCAATATGGGACAGCCCAGATGCCATCCTGAGCACTCCATCCAGAACCATGGCTTGCTGGCATCCTGTTTAAAATCCAGCTGTCCTGAACCTGCCTCACGCACCATTAGTGTGAACAGTCACGCATTCCCGGAATACCAGCTAGTCCAGAAATAACATGGGACCACCTCTGCTGCATGACTTGACATGCCCGGTGCATATGAGGTCACACCATACAGAGCATGCCATTTTGCAGATCATACCACTCTAGTCCCACCAGCGTGACCTCACATGCCTAGTGTGTGCGAGGTTATGCCAGCAGGGGTAGAGGGGTGCACTCTTCAAATTGGCATTCCCTTGGCCAGTGCCAGACAAACCCACACCTGAGTGTGTCTCAGTACCAGACGGGGGACAAGCCGCCCCAAAAAAGGGACCATCTGGGTCAAAACCAGACAAATGGCCTGCCCATGCACTGCCATCTCCCTTCCTGACAAGACTTTGGCCACAAACACAGACCTCTAAGCAATCTTGCTTGTGCAAGTCGGTAAATTATTAATCCTCCTGTCATTATCTAAAGTCAGGAGCACTAACCTCACCCATGAGCACAGACCTCTCCTGGGCTGCACCCTTGTCTAACCTGTGCTGCTTGTCTCCGGTAGGAAAAGCTATTTTATCCACCTGCAGCGCAAGGGCCAGGAAGTGCCGAGCTTCCCCGTGGCCCCCACATCCCCACGCTGGAGAATGCCACAGTGGGGATGTCAGCGCTGCAGTGGCAGCAGCATTTCCCATGGGACAATGTTATCAGTTCTAGTTAGATTCATACTCTGGGTCTGCTGAGCCTGGGGGGTGGTATCAGGGGGGCAAAGTCTGCTTCCCTCTGTTGGAGAGCAAAGGGCACCGCAGTGGGGTTCCTCTAATCAGGCAGGGAGAATTTGCGGGTACCCATGTATGGATTGAACACTTCCTGGGTGGCAGAGAGCTCAACTCTATGGTCTCCCAGAGGGAAGCCTACTATACGGAGCCTCCTGTCGGTCATAGGGAGTAGGTAGTGGAGATGCAGTGCCTACGTCTCCACTTGGTCCTGCTTTGAGCAGAGGGTTGGACTAGATGAACTTCTGAGGTCCCTTCCAACCCTAATCTTCCATGATTCCATGATTCATACTGTAATTACTCTGCTGGGAGGTGGAGGAAAGAGGAAACATCTCCCCTCCTTCCCTCCCCCCGCAGGCTGGGGAAAAGAGGGTTTTGGCCTCAGTGCAGAATCGCTGATGCAATCCCCTGCAGACGCTAGGGACACTTGTGAAGTGAAAAAGGGTAGAGAGAGGTCTCACGCTTCTCCCTGCACCCTCCTTCTACGCAACAGCAGCAGCTTCCTAAAGCACAGGCCAAAAATGGGACCATTTGAATGTGAGAGATATCTACACAATATGAAGGAGATGTTAAGTGACTCATTCAGATGACCCCATTGAGCTGAAAATAGCCCCACCCTCATACACACAATTAGCATCACCCCTGCTGCAACCATCCCTGCCTGCCCCCTCCCCATTCCCTACCAAAATTCTCATATTAAAAGCTCAGGAAAAATCCTGAAACAGAATCTTTGTTTCAATGATATGAAGCAACAGGCCAGATATGCACTGAAGGTTCTTGTCCATCCAGACGCTTGCTACCATGGTGATGAGGGCCAGGTAATGTGCCTCCCATTACTTAAAATGATACCAGTCCCTCTCTTCCTTCCCTTTGATTTTTAACATCTGAATCTGAGAACGAAGGGCGGGAAAGCCTGGACACACAGAAGTGAGATTTACACTTGGCTGTGAGTGCTTATTGGTCGGTCTTATTCCTCCTGGCTGCGTTCCATATTCTTGATCCAGCTCTGGCTCCATATTTTAATACGGAGGAGACAGGTGTCTAGTGCATTACCTCAGTGTGCCCTTGTTGCCAAGAAGGCCAACTGCAATTTGGGCTGTATAAGTAGGGGCATTGCCAGCAGATCGAGGGACGTGATCATTCCCCTCTATTCGACATTGGTGAGGCCTCATCTGGAGTACTGTGTCCAGTTTTGGGCCTCACACTACAAGGAGGATGTGGAAAAATTGGAAAGAGTCCAGCGGAGGGCAACAAAAATGATTAGGGAGCTGGAATACATGATTTATGAGGAGAGGCTGAGGGAACTGGGATTATTTAGTCTGCAGAAGAGAAGAGTGAGGGGGGATTTGATAGCTGCTTTCAACTACCTGAAAGGGGGTTCCAAACAGGATGGATCTAAACTGTTCTCAGTGGTGGTAGATGACAGAACAAGGAGCAATGGTCTCAAGTTGCAGTGGGGGAAGTTTAGATTGGATATTAGGAAAAACTTTTTCACTAGGAGTGTGGTGAAGCACTAGAATGGGTTACCTAGGGAGGTGGTGGAATCTCCTTCCTTAGAGGTTTTTAAGGTCAGGTTTGACAAAGCCCTGGCTGGGATGATTTAGTTGGGAATTGGTCCTGCTTTGAGCAGGGGGTTGGACTAGATGACCTCCTGAGGTCCCTTCCAACCCTGATATTCTATGATTCATCCGCTGGAGATAGAACATACTTGGGGAGACACAGAGTCTATCGGTGGAAATGTGCAGCGTGGTGGGTAGTAGGGTCTGGTGCTCAAAACTTGGCAACTCGTTGCTTAGGGCAGACCATGCTTAACCAGCCTTAATCCCTTTTCCACCATAATAATTTATAGATTATACAGCCAGCATAACCCTTCACAGATTTAACAACAGTTACACAAGTGAGCACATACTGATACTTCCATGTGTCCCTATGAATTCCAAGAGTTACTTTGTCTGTCTTATCTGCCACAGATCTGTAATTGACTTTTGTGCCAAGAGGACAGATGAAGAGAACAGAATGCAAAACGAAAACATTAAATTACTGATGTAGCTGAGGGTGGTGAAGCACTGGAATGGGTTACCTAGAGAAGTGGTGGAATCTCCATCCTTAGAGGTTTTTAAGGCCCAGCTTGACAAAGCCCTGGCTGGGATGATTTAGTTGGGGTTGGTCCTGCTTTGAGCAGGGGATTGGACTAGATGACCTCCTGAGCTCTGTTCCAACCTTAATAGTCTAGGATTCTAAATGCCTTCCCTCAAGATAGAGCAAGTAAGCTAATTAAAACCCTAGAAACCAAGGGACATCACCCTATCCGCATCCAAGAGAGCAGCACAGTGCCTTGTCCTGCCTTGGTAAAGACAACAATCCAGTTTTTAAAAAAGAAACCACCTTCCCCACTTCTATCCCCAGACTCTGAGTTATTTTAAGACATAGGGAATTCTAAGTGTCCTGGACCCAGGGGCGGCTCTAGGCACCAGCAAAGCAAGCAGCTGCTTGGGGCAGCCCATTTGCAGGGGCGGCAGCTGGCAGGGATTCAGCCTGGGAGCTGAGAACCAACAGGGGGCCCTGGGAGCTGTAGTTCCTTGGTTAGCTCCCTGCCTATAGAGCCAGCCCTGGAGCAGGGAAAGAACTACATTTCCCAGCATTCCCTTGGTTGCTACCAACAGGAAAGGGAGGGGGAGGGAGTATGGTAGCTGAAACCTCATGCTGCAGCTTGTTGTGAATGGAGAGCTCACTGCTAGAGCGGGTTTGCACTGTGAATGGGGAACAAGTGTGCCCAAGGAGTAGAAGGCTTTGGCCCAGATATCCCCTTCAGAAGACATCCCCAGACTGAATTAGGGATACTGGTGTGACCTCACCTTACAGCCCCCAAAGAAGGAATTGGGTGGACTAAATGGACAGTGCCCCTCTCTATCTGGAGCCAGCAAGGGAAGTATGTAGATCCCACTAGAATTTAAAATGAAAAGTAGGGGAAGGGATGCTCTGGACCTGGGCAACTTTAGATACAGTACCAGGCACGTAGGAGGATTTCCACTTCTGAGCCATGGAAGCAGAAATTGACTTTTCCTTTCCAGATTTAGCTAATATTCAGAAAGGGAATCTAGCACCTGCCTTCCAAATTTGAACACCTCAAAATTCAGGAGTGCTCAAGCTCAATTTGGGCAGCTGTTACTTCATTTCTCCAAAATAAAATATACTGATCCACTGTAATTTGCTGTAGAAAAAGTAGGATAAAATTGAGCAAGAAATGCTTCCCAGTGGTTATTAGGACTGGAATTGCTATTTTCAACAGCCATTGCCTTTTAAGTTTTATTTGTTTAAAAGGAAGACAGTGATATTGCATTGTCAATTTCCCCATAGAAACAAAGAGTGGAACAAAAGAATAATAAAGGCACCTCAACTTTTCCTCATTCATGGAGGACAGTCTTATAATATGCATCCAGATATCCTCCAATCACACAAGCTGAAAATTGTTCCACTTTACTGCAGTTCTGTAACCATATGGGAACCAATCCTGTCTGTGTTCTGTGCACATCCAAAATTCCTGCTGAATGACCCACCATGGGAGCAAGTTACCAGTGACCCAGGGCTGGGGCGGAAGGAGGGTGCAGGTGGGGGAGGGTGGGGAGAGCCCAGGGCAGGGCGGCAGGGGGTGCAGGTGGAGGAGGCAGAGCCCAGGGCTGGGGTGGCAGGGGGTGTGTGGGTGGGGGGGCACTGGTGGGAGGTATGGGGGGAGCCCAGAGCTGGGGCAGCATGAGGGGGTGTGGGGGAGAGCCCAGGGCTGGGATGGCAGGGGGTGCAGGTGTGTGTGTGGGGGGGGAAGAGCCCAGGGCTGGGGCAGCAGGGCGGTGCAGGGGGCAGCCCAGGGCTGGGGTGGGGGCAGCCAACATATTTTTTGCTTGGCACAGCAAAAAACCTAGAGCCGGCCCTGCCTGGACCATAAAGTATTCCAAAGTAGACAACTCCTGAAGACTCACTAAACAAGTAAAAGGATGCCAATAACCCCTGCCACAAACAAGTGGTTGAGGGTTTCCAATTTCTGGGAACCATATTCCAGCATTGTGCCAAAGTCACCCCCAAAACAAAAGTATCATGGTACACTTGCATTCTGGACTGCCACAGCTCCAGGCACATCCCATGCAGAGATTATTCCTGCAAGGAGCAATCTGCATGCAGGTTCATGGTGCTGTGTGGGGGAGTGGACAGTCCATTACTGGCTTTAGAGCAATATCCTAATTGGGGTGAAAGTAACTTAAAGGACGTGCCGGTATGCCGGAGTCCTGAGCAGTGTGGGGCCTCAACCGGAAGAGGTATGATCTCAACAGGAAGAGGCGTGGCCTTTCAAGATTTAAAGGCCTCTTAAATCACCCCAGAGCTACCAGCTGCAGAGGCGGCTGGGAGCCCCAGGGCTCAGGGGCAAATTAAAGGGCCCGGGGCTCTGGCTGCTGTGGCGCTCCGGGCCCTTTAAATCACTGCGAGAGCCCGGCTTCCGCTACCCTGGGGCAGCAGGGTTCGGGCTAGGGCTGGGGTAGCAGCGGCAGGGCTCCGGAGGTGCTTTAAAGGGCCCAGGGCTCCCTGCAGCGGCTGGAGACCTGTGCCCTTTAAATCACTGCCGGAGAAGTCGGTCCAGTCCGGCACGGCGTACCGGCTTATTTTCACCTCTGGTCCTAATAAGCAGGGCACGCCCTCCAACAGCTAGGCTTTATCTTGGAAGTTGCCTGCGATAATAGAGGAACTGTCCAGGGGCTTCTTGCTGTAAAAATATGAAGCAGAGCCAGGACTGACTGGGAAAATTCTGCTCTACACTCTCGCTTGGCTCTGAGCTCATCTGCTGTGTTCATTGCTGGAGCCACCAGCCAGAGCTGGGCCCAATGTATTTTGTTTAATTTACTGAACCTGAGCGTCTGTGTTTGAAGGTGGGTGGAGAAGTCAGGCAGCTGACTAAGGGTGGCAACCTCAAGTGCCACGTAAAACACATCATGAAAGGAGAGGAAAGATAAATATTGACAGTTTAACTCTATCACCATCGCCTCTAGAGCGGTATCAGGAGAGTGTTTGAAATTCATTCTCAGCAAGAAAATGGAAAAGATTATCCAACTGCAAATGCACACAGCTAAAGGGACAAAAGTGGCTTCAGTACTTAATAGCCTAAACTGAACTCTTGTCGAAGTGGAAAACTTGCTGCCACAGTACTTGGACAATGATGGGAATCTTGGTTTATGGGAACAGGAATTTGACAGAGAAAAAAGGAATGGCCGTTTCTGCTGCAGGAAGGAGCTCTCGGGAGGGTTACTGCAGCCATCTAACATGAGATTGTGAGAAAGGAAGGTTCTAGAGCACCTGAATACATCCCCAGTAGCCTACACACGCACGCTCAGCTTCCCATTCCAATGCCTCCACGTTCAGCCTGCAACAAGTGCTTGGTCCTGGGCCTGACAAGCTGAGGGCACGAAGCCAAAGCACGGGGCAGGGAACACCTCTAATCTGCAGGCACACAAGCTGTTTGAGTTACAAAGTTCAGCAGGCAAGAGACAGTGCTTCAGAAGGGGCAGAATCATGTCAATTTGGAGGTGGCCAAGAGAGACTGGCCCAGTAGGCTTTAAAGCACCTCCTGAAGCCAGAGAATTCAATTGAATCTCAGCTGAGCTGGGGGGCAGTGGCAGTGAATGAACTGACTGTCACTGCAGAATGTTTCTCCTCCTCCTCCCAACTGTTTTGAATGACATAAATCTGAGTGGGGAGTCATTGAAGGAAAATAAATATGGAGATCCAAGATGATGCAATTTCTGCCTCCCTACCTTCTCTGTAAATTGTTGTTTCCTATTGCTAATCCCCATAGACTCTTAGTGTTAAGGGCCTGGACCCATAAAGGGACATAGGTATTGTTATGCTGAGCATTGCAATGCCTAACTTTTAGGCCCCTAAACATTATAATAACTAAAAAACAAAACAACCACCAAACACCTCATCACTGGAACAGTGCAATTCATACAGCCTGTGCTGGTCACCTCCACTCCTAGACAATGAATGGAGAGAGATAGGCACCATGGAATGCGATTCACCAAAGCCAGCATGCTAGGTGGGGAGCTGCCTAAGTTAGCCAATGGCAGATGCTGATGAGAGGGATGTATCCCTAAGCTCTGCCCCACTCATGGAGCTAGTCACCGAAGTCTGGGCTGCAGGGAAGTGCCTGTCTTTGTTTGTGAGCCACAACCAGGAACCCCTCTCCTGGAGTCAGGCAGGTTAAGTCATTTCTCATGAGAATGAGTTAGGGCATCTGCCTCACTCCACACAAAATTGGAGGATGTGGTGGTGCCCACTTCATTACTTTTAGCCCTGTGGTTAAAGCACTTACCTGGGAGGTGGGAGACCTAGGTTCAGTTCCCCCTTCCGAGTGATGGGGCAAATGGGTTTGAACCAGCATTTCCCACCCTGCAGGTGCATGCTCTGACCACTGATGTATAGGATAGTGTATATCCTATATATACACACACACACACACTATCCTATACCTGGTGTAGGGCTCCCTCAATCTCTCCTGTTGAAGCTGTTCCATTGTGTACAACTATTTAAAGAGTCAGAGGGCCAAAGAGAGAGGATGAGAAGGACTCTATAGTCCAGTGGTTAGGGCACCCACTTGGGTGGTGGGAGACCCAGGAGCCATTCCCCCGTTCCAGTGACCTGCACCACCAGCAGCCAGATTCGGAATGAAACCTGAGCCAGTAGCTGGCCTCTGAGCACTTTGTCAAAAACTTGCTGACAGGATAAGCGTCGCGGTCACTGAGATTTGGCCTCTGTTCATAGCCACAGGGGCGGGGAGAGGGAAAGTGTCATCCACTAACCCTATTAGAACCAACTCCGTGTTGTGGGCTGGGCTGGATCTTTATTAGGAAGGGGCCAGGATATGAGCAGACTGTTGTAAAGTGGAGGTGTTCAGAATCCAATGCATTTGCCCAGGACAGGGAAGCTGGAGACAGGGCAATAGTTTGCAAGATCATTAGCGCAGAGTCTTGGTTTCTCGATCATCCTTTGACTATCACACTCTTTTGGGGGTCCAGCAGGTAAGTTGCCTGCTCTAGGAAAGCAGGCAACTTTCCATGATTTTGGTCAGTAAGGGGTGATGCTGTTCTTTAGTGGATTTCACAAGCCGTTATGTCCAGTGGTCTGAGGCACATACGATGGCCCAGATGTCTCTCAGAGCTTCCATTTTATGCATTTGTGCAATTGGTCCAACCTCGTTCAAGGAGGGTGAGGTTCTGATTTCTGTTTTAGCTTGTCATCCCTCATGCCCAGAGAATGTCCTGTGTGGAGTTAATCTTTGCAAGGAAGTAGCCAAAGCTCTGCACAGAGAAGACGGTTGGATGTACAATATGATTAATGCAGTTTGGGTGACTGGCAGAATTTATGGAGATGAAGACAGAATCTCTTGGATTCCTCCATAACTGTGGCATATTTCTTTTCTGCACAACATCCCTGGGTTGTTGTTGTACAGGAGCAGGGTAGGTTCTCTCACCAGCTGCATGGAGCCTTCTCTGTTTGGCCAGCAGAGTAAAATTCACTAGGACTTAGTAAAATTAACTGCTATTCCATATTTACCCTCTCCCAAGCCCTGAGGTCCCCAGTAAGGTCATCATTTAGATGTTTACTTACTTAATTGCCTGCATGAGTTTTGCAGGGCACACAATTGGCTTTGTTATTTGAATATATTTGTGCCAGAATGCACTTGTGTAATAGTGTAAAAATAAAAACCAAATTAACAGTTCCCCATTAAACAAACAGCTATGCAGAGAGCAAGGTTAGCAATTTCAGAGTGCTGCTGGGGAGACCACAATGAAGGACTTCCAGCTGTTTGAGCAATGCAGTTGCTACATGGGAAAACTCAGATGAGCCTTCCAGCCATCTAACAATTTTGTTAGCTCCTTAGGGCAGGGACCAGGTTCCCCTTTGTGTGCCGTACTGTGCCAACATAAGAAACATTTCAGTTTTGTTTTAAATATTTTCTATTTTTAAAAAAGTATGTGCAGACATTTTTTAGTCCCACCAAACAACATTTCACCCATTGGTTCCTCCAGTGCCAGAATAGCAGTGTAATTTTTTTCCAGGGCTCATACTGGGAAAAAAGAAAAGTGCTGCTATTCTAAGCTCCTCCCTTCCCATCATGGCTTCCTGTGTGCCTTACTTCTGCCAATCAATTACAGTCACTATCTCAGCTTTCCTCTGGCTCTGTGCTGCTTTCCCTCTGTTAGGAAGAATAACCTGGCCCTCCAGTCAAAATGGACAAAGTATTTGGGCCCTTCTGCAGAGAAGTCCATGAGAAAGCAAGCAAAGGGGCGGAAGAGAGTGGCTTGTTCCACTCAGTCCCCCTCCAGAGAAGCAAAACAATGCAGAGTAGCCTAGTGAACAGGCACAGAGCACCTCCTGCTGCTGGCTCCAGGGCTTCCAGGCTCTGCAGCTTGCTGGCTTCCTACCTTTTCCTCAGAGACATGACTAGTTTTGTGACAGACAATGCAGCCAATGTAGTTCAGACAAGGAGAGTGTTGCATGAGAGCCATATGTTAATATCACTCTTTGGTGCACATTCCTAAATTACCGTCACAAAGACCGAGAGAAACAATATCAGGCCATTTCATATACAAGCTTGATCCTGCAGGGTGATGTATGTGCGCTAGAAGTTTATGCTCCAGAGGAGCACAAACGAATGGAAATCTATTACAATTGTGGACATTATACAGCCTGAGAGATACTAATAATACTGCTATTCCCATTTTACACATAGAGCAACTTAGTCACAGGAAGGCAGAGTGACTTGCCTAAGGTCTCACAGCCACTCTCTTGCAGACCCAGGAATAGAAGCATCTTCCCTGGTGCTACAGCCACTAGCCTCTGCATGCACGTATGAGAGAGAGAGAGATGTAGGTCTTACACATGCCATCTCTTCCTCTAACCATGTGTGTCTATGCCCAGCACGGGAAGCGAATGACTACAGGCACTCAATGTATCTTGAGGTCAGTCAGGCCCAAGTCCTTTCTAGAAACCAGAGAGGTGTTGGGAGAACCAGCTAGGTACAACGGTCCTGCTCCCAGTCTGCCATCCAGCAAGAGCATAAGAGAAGGCGAAGCCCATCTCCCTGGCTGACTGTATTCCAGGCATGCTGCTGGCAGGCATTCTGCAACCCAGCAGCCACAGAGAAGGGCATGGCTGACTGGAGTCTACACAAAGTCTGCTAGGCAGGCCTGCTGACAGCAATTCCAGGCCCCAGGACAGGTGCTGCGCCTGCGTGGCTGGGCACGCTTTTCCAACATGGCCCAGGCTTCCAATGCCCGCCCGGCTACCTTCGCCACTGCCGGTACCGTCCCACGTGTGCCTCGGAGTCCTGCGGCCCACCTGGGCAATTTAAAAGGGGCTGGGCCTCCCAGCCGCCACGGGCCCTTCTAAATCGCCCAGACCCCTAGGTAATTGCCCCCTTTGCCTGCCCCCCAAATCAGCAAGCCTGCAGCTAGGGCATATGTTGACCCACAGGTCTTGTCATCATTACTTTGGCTCTCTGAATGTTTATCTCCTGCTTTGTGTATCTGCCCTCAGAACAGTGAAGAGAAGAGGAGTTACCCAGAGGTAGGGGGCCAGATGAAGCCAGTTAGAATCACATTTTGTAGAGATATTAAAGAAGGTTTATATTAGACATGGTTTATATGAAAAATGACTTATTGTTAATTGATGCCTCATAACTAAAGGTTTATGTTAAAAGTAAATTTGTGATTCTAACCTGCAAGCCACCAGCTGTGTCTGTGTGAAGCCTGCTCAAAGAAATACTTTGTATAAAACTTGTTAAACATTAATTAACTCTAAGTAAAGAAACAGTGAAATAGATGTGATTAAGATAGAGAATGTATGTGACTGAATGGTTAGGGAGTTACCAGTCTGAAGAATTCAGTGTTGGCTGAAGAAGGTGTCAAGTGGGATCAACCAGATGACCCACCACACCTCAAAGGAAGGAAAAACAAGCATCTGACAGAATGGAGCCAGCCATCTGCTGATTGATTTAGCAACAGCAGAATGAGGCAACTCCTATGAACTAACATAGGGAAAAATCCCTATAAAACTGGACTCTAAAGACTGAGGACTTTGAGTCTATGGTTCTGATACCAACCTCCAGGAGCATCAGATGCATCTGACACAGACTCGGCTCCATCCTCATGACCAAGGTACCTGGCCAGTAACTTGGCATGAGCAACATCTAGGCTGGTAACTATAACATCTATACAGAACCTGAATGAATGATTGTGTGGATGAATATGTGTGTGTGTGTGTATAAGGAATAAGTAGTAATAGAAATAAGTAGAAAAACATTGTCTTTTGTTTTGTTATGGTATTTACAATAAATGTGGCATCTTTGCCTTATCCCTCTTAATAAGATCCTGCTGGTTTTTATTATATTGGTACAACAATTTTCCCTCTACAGCCCTTCCAGGAGTAAGATACTCCTGCACTCAACACAGACTTGCCATAACTAGGATTAATCATCCATGCAGAAGACTTGTGGGCCTCCATCAGTTTCCATCTCCAGGCATGAAGAGCATGAAGTCGGCCAGAACACAAAATTAATCTGAATGGATGGCAGACAGCTAACGGGGAAAACTCAGGAGGAACACCAAGGCACAGCACGAAGTTAGCCAAGCTTGGCTGACTCACCACCTAGAGGCACTTTGGAGACAGGAGAGATTGTTGAAGGGGAATGAATATTAAGTCAAACTTCCACAGGAGTTGTACACTACCAGAAGGTAAACTCTGCTGTATCATTTTTTAGTACTGTACGAATCCTGATAGCGGCTCAGACTCTTGAGGTTCATTGAGCCAAAGCTCATAATGGCTAAAGCATCCTGAGAGGTTCCATTAAATTACAGCTGTTGTCCAGGTACAAAAGGGATCTGCCCACACACACAGAGTCTCAATTTAAAGTGAAGCCTCCCTCCAACCAGCAACCAAAGAAAAAGCGAGACCACAAATACCCTAGGACAGACCTACCTTTCAGAATCAATGATGGGACCAAACACAGACATATGTACACCCAGCTGTGCTCAAGAGCCCCCATATGATTGACCCTAGCACAGCCCCTGCTGCTGGTCTATATCCCCACCGTCTGGGGGAAACACATGCCTGATGCCAATTATAAGTCAGAGTTCCTTAGAGGATACTGACAAGGCTAACTGATGCCAGCAGCTATAGGGCTTCTGGCTGAATAAACCCAAGCTCCCTAGAGGCTGTGCTGGGTCCATTCTGGGTTCTCCTCACATTAGAAGCCTTTTAGAACAATAAAGTTTTCAAAATGACTTTCCTCCCTGTTCCCACCAGGGGTTGGCCATGTGGCCCCCCCTTCAGGCAGGTGTGCCCAGGGCTATATTTGAAAAAATTATTAATTAAAAAAAATAAATTAAAAATGAAGCTTGACTTTAGTTACTCAAGTATCCAGACCTCTCCATCCTACTGAAAGTCAGGTGTTCCCTGCAGGTTTAACTTCAGTGCAAAAGTCTTTGTGCTGAAGTCTGATGGGGCATGAAGCCAGGGGTTTTTGGAACACAGCTGCAATGAAGCCTGGAACTTGCTGGCTGTCTTTCGTTGCAGGAGCTTTGAATTCTTGCAATAGCATGAAAGTAGAAGGTGAGCTTGGGATGTACCAGACAGAGTTTGTTAAACATTTGGGAGTTAGTGTGGGCTGCTTGCCTACCCTGATCACCATTCCTGCCTATGGGCCTATTTTTAAAGGTTGTAGAGAGCTGAATGCCTTTAGAACAGAATTAGAAATTAATTCAGTAAAATGAACTAACTAAAATCACTAAATCTGTATTCTCTGTTAACAGACCCCTCGCTCTACAGAGTTTACTTGGCTAGCTATGCACAAATATGGCCATCATCATAGTACTAAATCACCCTGGAAAGCATAGCTCATAGCACAAATTAGCAAAAGACCCTGCAATAACACTTATTGTTTATACATGCACTGAATCTCCTCAATCCAGTGCTTCCATGAATCAGGAGAGCAAAACTTGGTTAGATCACTAGCATCAACAAAACACTGAAATAGCACTGCAGCCTTAATGGTGGATACATTTTACATAACACTTGAGGGGGAGGCAGAGAATGAAGGGAAATCCATAAAGTGCTGGATTACTTTATATTTCAGAGTGCAATTTATTTTAAAACTCCCATTTTTCTTGTTAGCATCCATTAACACCTTTTTTGTTTTATTAGAGAGCATTAGAAATATAGCTCGCAAAAAACATTCCCTAATCCATTGTCCTGTATAATTGAAGACAGGACAAGTCTGTCCATATTGGTATGCTTTAGGACAGAGGTTCTCAAACTGTGGTCCATGAGCTCCATTCAGGTGGTCCACGGATAGTTCCCTCTAAGGTGCATGCCTGTATATATGAGCTGTGTGCTTTTATTTGTAGAACAAAAGAAGATTATTATTATTATTAAGGGGATATCCCCTTAATAATAATAATAATCTTCTTTTGTTCTACAAAATAAAAGCACACAGCTCATATTTTAATATCAGTAGTCTTACCTTTCTAATGCAAGGGATGTGCCCCCTCTCTCACTCTCATTGCAGCAGCCCCCCAGCTGGGACTGGGAAAGATGGGGATCTCTCCCCCACCCCAGCAGCCACAGAGTTGGGGTTGGGAAGGAGGCCGTTTCTCCCTGGCAGCCACAGCCCTGGAGCTGGGGAAAGTTGCCTTTTTCTCTGGCTGCCACAGCCCTGCATGTCCCAAATTCTCCCCACCCCCTCTTCTCACCCCACTGCCCTCTCCCACCTACTGCCTATTCCCCACAAGGCCACCATCTCACCTTATATGTGCATCTTCTCCAGGGTCCAGGCACCTAATTAGTGGAGCCACGCCTGCACAGGCGTGCACCTTAGAGGGAACTATCCGTGGACCACCTGACCCCTCCGTGGACCACCTGACCCATCCGTGGACCTACACCTGTTAGCTAACTATTGTAAAGCGTTTTGGATAGAAGCACTATATATATATATCCAAAGCGCTTTACAATAGTTAGCTAACAGTACAAACAACATTTGGAAAGATCATTAAGTGGTCCATCGAGACCCTCAGCAATTTTCAAGTGGTTAATGGAAAAAAGAACTACTGCTTTAGCACAATCGTTTTCAACCTTTTTTCATTTGCTGACCCCTTAAAATTTTCAAATGGAGGTGGAGGCCCTTTGGAAATCTTAGACATAGTCTGCAGACTTCAGGGGTCCATGGACACAGGTTGAAAACCACTGCTTTAGGATGTAAAGATACTATATTAATGTATGAGATAATTCATATAGAACTATGATGACGGGGAAAGACTTTTAGCGTTTAGATATTATAGGGAAGGATGCTTCAGAAAAAACTAGGATAGAACATATGTTTCCTCCCACCACCACCAAAATTAAGCACACCTGTATCAGTCAACCTTTTTTTCTTACTATGAATCATCTAAATGACTTGTAATAGAGACCCTTACATCTCAACTAATGATCCGTGGTCCCATGTCTCAGAAGAGAATGCTGATCTTACTTAGACATTAAAGTGTGAAACATGATACTTACAAAAAGATTTGAGGGCGTAGATGTTTTGCCCATGTATTAGTTATTGAATTCCACTATAGCCTTTAAACATTGACCACAGAAAGTTGGGAACAGTTAGACAAAACCGGTGTGTTGCCTCCATAATTGCGTTGGTACAGCGCTATCATCTCCGCTGATGTGACCTTATTAGGCTAGCATCAATCTATGCAATTGAAGGCTGCTCAGATAAATCGGTGTGCTTTCTTCCCTTTTATTTTGGGAAATTCAGGGCTGAGAGGGAGCCCTGGAAAAGGCTCAGAGCTGCAGGTGGGGACTGGGGATAGTCACATCACAATAACGCAATCCCCAGAAAAAAGAGGGAGAGGGCATAGGCAAAGAACAGCGAGGCAGGGGGGTACATACATTTCTTGCATGGCTGGGAAGCTAACGCAGCGCAGGGGGGTGTTAGAGACCATGCATTTCCTGCCTTCCTGGGGAGGGGAAGCAAGGCACGGAGCACGATGCTGGGGACCAGCACTCCCTGCATGGCTGGAAGAGGGAAAGGAAAGGATGCCAAATCCAGGCCAGGGCTCGGGAGAGGAGCGGGAGGCTGCTGTGACCTCCCACCCTAGCAAGAAGTCTCCATTCCGCCCGGCAGCGGGGCGGGCTCGGGAGGTGGCTGGAGCCAGTGCCAGCCATGCAGGCTGGGCAGCCCTTACCTGGCCCGGCTTGCTGGTGTAATTGAAGGAGTAGAGCTCCTCGCGGTTGATGTTCACCGTCCCCGCGTAGACCCGGTCGAAAACCGCCGCTTTGGTGGGGGTGGGTCGGCTGCTCCTGCCCCCGGCCCCGGCCGGCAGCGCTGGCGGCAGCACCCCCAGGAGCCAGGGCAAGCCGCAGAGCAAGGCGAAGCCGCTCATGGTCCCCGCGTTCGGGGATCCCAAGCGCCCTTTTAAGGCGCCCGGAGCCCGAGGCTGCCTACAGCTCCGCGCCGGGCTCCCGGTGCGCTCGGCTGCTGCCCCATCCCCTGCTGCGCTCGCGAGCCCCGGCGGCGGCTGCTGCTGCTGACACACTGATAAAATATTGATACCGGGGCCGGACTGGTTTTTCTCCCCTCGCCTTCATTTCCTCCCCTGGAGGGGCTGCGGCTCGCGCCCGCCCAGCCCCAGCGCTGCCTTCCTGGAGATTTGTACAAGATCGAGCAAAATGCACATTTAAAAAGAAAAATCCTGCGTGGGAAGTTGGGAAGCCAGCCCCCGGGGGGGGGTGCTGCTGCAGGCAGACAGCCCCCCCCGGAGCCCCACTCTGCCCCCGGGGAGGGAGAGGGATCCAAAGCAATTGGCCTCGCTGTAATCATTTTTATTACTGGGGTTTTCCCCCCACTTGTAGCCCAGTGGTTTCCAAAGGGGATCGTCTTTCAGGGGAGCTTGGACTGAAAACGTTTGGGGACCGTGTTTAACCCCCATCCTTAGCTTGTTTAAAACCGACCACCTCGTTCCTGCAGAAATCCTGTCTTTGTATTGCCTCGACCCGCTGAGACGGGGAGCAAGCTCCAGTCGAGGAACACAAATCCAGGGCAAAATTCTGAAGAGCAGCTGGCTTGTCGAAAGCAGGAAACGGTCAATAGCAAGACCTGCCTTCGTATCATAACCGTATAGTTCCCATCTGTCACACGGACAGCCCCAGTTATTTTACGAGTGAAGAGGTTTTATAACATGTACGTACATATTTAAAGGAGCCTCTTTTAAAACAGAGATCTTAAATGCTGCTCCTCCAGCTCTGCTGACTGTTTTGATTTACCCGGATTGGAAATCAAGTATTCAATGCAATCTGGTTTCCCCAGGCTGCGAGACTGACTGCTAAGTGTCCGCGCCTGCAGCACTCAACTGCTTTCAGACCTAGCGCCATTCTAATTTATGCTTGGGGCTACCTTTTACTTTAAAAGGAATCCTGGTTTCGTGACACTACATACCAATAGACATAGCCGTCTATTTGAAAGTCAGCAGAGGTCTAGTCTAGCATTTTTTACAGGTCAGGAACATTTCATGGGTAAATGCTTCTGCCGAGGAGAAAAATCTAAGATGCATTAGCGCCTCTTGGTGAGTCTAAATGATTTTTATTCTGATCTTTAAAAGAAAAGAAGACACAATGTGAGCTCAGCCACAGCTGATTTAGAAAGAGTGCATCAGTCACCAAGAGCTGTCATTTTTTAAAAAAAATGGAGGGAAATACAAGATGATTTTACCTACATATTTTAAATGTTCACTAACACAAAATGTAGAGCAACCTTGTTATATAAATTATCATACCTCGTACTTCTCTAGCATTTCTTCATTTGAGGAATTCAAATGTTAATTTAGAAATCAGGTTTGTTTGTGAATTAAAGGCAAAATTATTCTCACTGTTAAAAATTTCAAACTAGAAATAAGGTGCAATTTGTCTAGCTTCACACCAAATATTGAGTTAATATAACTTCCCTACTTGATATTCCCTGGTTTATACAGTCAAGGCTGCATCAGGCCTTTTGGCTACTTTGTTGCACTTGGGAGCTCATGTTCAATTGATTAGCCACCGTAACCTCCAAGTCTTTTTCAGCATCCCTGCTTCTTATGATACAGGTCCCCTTCTGCTAACTATGGCCTGCATTCTTTGTTCCTAGATGTATATGTTTACCTCTGGCCTGTTACACTGTTTTGCTGACCTGTCTTCATTGTTACTTACCACTCACTCCCCAGTTTGTGTGACATCTGCAATGATGACTGTTTTTTTCCAGGTCATCATAAAAATACTAAATAGCAGAGGGTCAAGAACTGATGCCTACAGGACCCCACTAGAAACATCCATTCAGTGATGATTCCTTGTTTATAATTACATTTTGAGACTTGTCAGTTCGCTAATTTTTAATCCCATTTCATGTGCCATATTGATTTTATCTCTCTAGTTTCTTAATCAACATGTCATGTGGCAATAATGCCTTGCTGAAGTCTAAGTATATTATATCAACACTATTACCTTTATCAATCAGACTTGCAATCTCATCACAACAAAATATCACTAGACAAAATCTATTTTCCATAAACCCATGTTTATTAGCAGTAATTGAATTATATGCTCGTTCTTTATTAATTGAGTCCCATATCAGACATTCCATTATTCTGCCCAGAACTGATGTCAGGCTGAGAGGCCTATAATTATCTCAGTCCTCCTATTTATCCTTTTTAAATATTAGTGCAAAATTAGCTTAAGTGATTTATGTATTCATTTAATTTTTATGTATTTATTTTAACTTTACTGTTTGAATAGAAATTGAAATTCAGGTACAATCCCAAGCATGAAAAGTGACTCAGTAGCATTTGCTACACTCTGATCAAGGCCTATTTGCTCATAACACTTCCCTGTCCCTTCTCTCTCCCTGCAGCACTTCAGTCTCTTTCTGTACCCCACACAGACCAGTCCCCCTACAGGATCACCATGCCTCCTCCCAGGAATGTTTTTTTCCCCAGCAGTGCCTGAGGAACCAATGCAGCAGGACATTTCTGCTGAAGGGGGATTTTCCTCTTCAAGTGAAGAGCTTGTTTTGTGTAATTTTGCTCACACTACAATGCAAAGCCTTAACTCTAATCCCAGCAAGGTAACATGTTGACATACATGCACTGGGTGAGTGGGGGATCTGGTGTGTCTCTCTCATTGGGTTCCAGGAGCTGGGAGGGCACAAGCCTGCCCATGGCTAAAGGACCCTCCCCCAGGCTATGGGGAGGATCCACTGAGTCCATGGCCACAGAGAATAACCAAGAATGCAGACAAAGGTTGCTGCTGGAGAGGGAAAAGGCACAAGAGGTGCACTGGGAACTGCATCAGGACATCATGGGTTTGCTCAGACAAGAAACTCAGATGCTGCAGCCCATTTTAGGCACGTAGGTCAGCAGACCCCAGACTCAGCAGACATTCTAGTCCTTGGAACCCCATGGTCAAAGATGGCAGCATGATGCACATCCATGTCCCTATCAATGGTCCCTGTAATCTCTGTGCATGCATGGCCATGCAGCGATCTTGTAACTACCATGAATGCTGGGAGCACAATTGGCAACTGGGTCTGCATGCTGGGTCCTCAGTCTACTGAAACTGGGGATGCTGGGGTTGGACCTGAGCCATCAGAGAGGGGTAAGGAGAAGGCAGGAGCTCCTGGGGGGTGGGGGGAATGGTAGAAGGCTGCCTTGAGGGCTAGGACTCTTGGGAGGGGATGTTGGGCTCCTGTGTGTCTACGTGACCTGGCAAGGAGGGAGTACAGTGGCCCCAGGAAAAGGGCCCTGCACCGGTGGGTGGGCACTGCCTTTGCTACTTGCCTCACCCCTGTTGCTGCTTGGGGGCTGTGCCCCCCCCCAACCATGGTACATCCCAACCATATGGTCAGTGAGCAAGTGCTTTAAATCTTGTAAGAAACTTCAACTTGCAACCAATTGTATTGTTATAGATCTAGTGATGACAGCCTCTCTCTACCACTTCATGCTTAAGTTTCCAGTGAGATGAATGCTGCTTTTATTTTGTGCTAATCTTACTGTCTATATAATGCTGTTATATACCGTATTTTTCCGTGTATAAGATGCCCCCCACTTTTCTAACCCCAAATTCGGGTTTTTTGTTTTGTTTTTTTTCCCCCTCCTGCTTTGCCGTTCCGACCATGCCACAAGTTTTTTTGTTTTGTTTTCTTTGCGCTCCAGCCGCGCTGCAGCTGTCCCCCCCCGACTTTGCCGCTCAGGCCCAGGAAAAGGATGCGGAAGTAGGGGTAGAGGGGATGAGGAGGGCTATGCATCCCAGCTGGTCTCCGGCGGTGGCCCTGCCTGGCTCCTGCCGCGTCCCTCCCCGGCCACCCGACTCCTGCCGCCCGTCCGGCTCCCCGCGTCCCCGGCCGCCCGCTCCCCGGCTCCCCAGCTACGCGTCCCCAGGCCGCCCGCGTCCCCGCTTCCCCGGCCGCCCGGTCCCCGCTTCCCTGGCCGCCCGGTCCCAGCCCCGTCCCGGCTTCCCCGGCCGGGCTTCCCCGGCTGCCCAGTCCCAGCCCCGTCCCAGCTTCCCCGGCTGCCCGGAGAGAGGGCAGGGGAGTTCGGGGGGGGGGGGTGGATAGGGGTTGGGATTTTGGCAGCTCATCACTGGGTATGGGTAGTTTCGCATTCCCACAGTTCTCTCCTGGGCTTACTTCCGTGTATAAGACAACCCTCAATTTTTAGTTTAACTATTTTAGGAAAAAGTATAGTCTTAGACACGGAAAAATACAGGTAAATAAAAAAAGTATTAGACACTCATATGAATGAGAATATCCTCAGTTGTACTAGCTGGGTAGGGTGTTGGCCAGGGGCACTGGGGTCTATCTCCCTGGGTCTCAGAACCTAGTGGCATGGTGGCTATATCACATTGCAGTGCCTGGGGTTCAGCTGGACCAGGCTTAGTGACAATTCCATCTTGGATAGGGGCTAGGGAGGGTATCAGGAGCAGGGCAGTCAGTGACCCTGATCCCAGTGAGCCCTCTCACTGACCAGCCTCCACCACTTCCTAGCCCAGAATTGGATGTAGAGAGGCCAGGGACACCAAAATCTTCCTGCAATACAAGGTTTGGTGACCTCATAACTGTGCAGCTCACTGCTTCTTCTGTATTTGTAGCTCACACTTTGCAACTGCCACAGCAAACAGTTTAGAGTATGACACATATGCTTGGATGTGGGGGTTGTTTGAACAAGGTAAGTACAGGCACTAACAGTGGCACAGAAAAAAAAATGCAGTTTGACATTTAAAGACAATTGGCTTTTGGAAACAAACAACTGCCGTCCTAGGAAGGGGCTTCTTGAAAGTGGGAGACTTTTTTTTTGATTCAGTCAGTGTTAGCTTTAGCTTCAGAACAAAAATTACATATGATCTAAGTGACTGGAAGCTGTACTATCTAAGATGCCACTTAGTACAGAAAGCCCATGTTGATGCAGTGAAAACTCTACACAATTGGAAACATGGCTGTGGAATTCAACATTTACTAGCAGAGTCTACTGAAAGCAGATAAGCATATTGAAGTGTCAGCGAGCAAACCGAGACAAAATAAAAACACTGATTGACAATGTACTCCTTGCTATGCAAATAAGTTTATCCATGATGTCCATGCAGCACATTTGAGACGAGGTAGCGAAATAAGTTAATCTTCCTACCAGCTAGAGAAGAACGAACTGTGTATTTGAATTTGTTCAGTCTATTAACCCAGTAGGCCAAAGTGACATCATAGCAGTTCTGTAATTCATACTGATAGTTGACAAGAGCACTGACATTGTAATGCACAAAATGTTAATCCTTATCAAGTTTTGAGCTCAGAATGATGTCACCCACACAACTGCATTTGCTGGCATTACCCCTGCATGCAATGCTTGGCATATTAAAGAAGCTATCAAACAATTCTACATGGATCACAATCTGGATATACAGCTAATGCCTATGTTCACTTCAGATGGTGCCTCCAGATGGTAAGCATAACTGTGTAGCTGTACTTTTTTACAGAATGTGTACCACACTTACTACAACACTGTGGTTCCCATAAAGACCTAGGCATCACTGATGCCTGAAAACATGTACCAATGATGAAAGAAGTGGGAACACTATGACACACTGTATATACAATATTTAGCAGATCAGCTGTTAAGAAAACTAAATGTGAGATGTTGGCCAGCCTACTGGAAGATGATGTATTATTATTCAGGCCTTTGAATGAAGAGTGCTGGTTATCACATCACTCTGCTGTAAATGCCTTTCTGCAAAATCATGACGTAACAGTAGACCACTGTATTGAGAAGGTCAATGAGAATAATGATCCCGTAGTGAAGTATGGTCTCAAAAAGCTTACAGATCCCCAGTATTGTATTGCACTGACTGTGCTTGATATTGCAGGGGAATTGTCTCAGCTGGGCCTAATTTTTCCAGAGATGTTATCTCACTACCACTGAAGCATTTAGCTATGCCAGGGGTTCTCAAACTGGGGGTTGCAACCCCTCAGAGGGTCATGAAGTTATTAGCTGAGGGTTGTGAGCTGTCAGCCCCCGCCCCTCAGGTGTGGGGCTGACAGCCTGAGCCCCTGTTAAATTAAAATCCCATTTTTAATTTATAGTGGGGGGGTTGCACTCAGAGGCTTGCTGTGCGAAAGGGGTCACCAATACAAAAAGTTTGGGAACCACTGAGCTACATTAAGGCTAGAATAGCAAAATTTTGCTCAGTGACTTGGAGAAAAAGCTCTTTGGAGTGAGAAGGTGAGGGAACAAAGGGCATCTCTTGCCAATACTGTTAATGTAGCAGGTGTTCTCCACTTTAGTGCAGAACTCTGTGACCATTTAGATTGTTGATTTCCAGAGAATGAGCTGCAAGAGTGGCCTGCGTTTGATACTGTAGCACTTGTTTCTGCCTAATTTGATTACAGCACAGAACATGTTAGTCATATCATGAGCAAGTATGAAGCAGTCTTTAATCTACCACTGAAAACCAATGGATCAACAACAATGCATCTGCAAGCAGTACACCCAGGATAAATTTATCCTTGTGGAAAAAATGAAAGTGGATATAACAACATTTGTTGACATGGTAACTTACTTGCTGAAAGAAAATCAGTCCTGGCTCAGTTTGTTGAGCCTCAAATGCTGACTATGAAGGTGGGTTTAGTTTAATGAGTCAGATCAAAACTAAGTCTTGCAACAGACTAGAGGTTAACCATATGAACCAGTTTGTAAAAATAAACCCACTTCCTCATAGCACATGGAGATGTCAACTTGGACAAAGTTTACCACTACTGGACAATTGAGAAATACAGATGAAAAATTTCCCGCATAATGAGTAAATCATGTTCATTAAATGTGAAACTGACTTCAGTGCAGGTACATGTATAGTATCTGCCAGGCACTTGATTTAATATTATTTGCTTTTATTTTGTATTTTCTGTTAATATGTAGTTTTTAATAAACACACTGATTTCATGCATATGAATATATGCACAATATATATTTCACTGATTATATTAGCACTCCCAGCCAGTTTTCTTTATTTAGTGGTTTAATTTAAGTGTTACAACATTCACATTCTCTGTTGCCTAAAGACAAAAATGTAGTGGTCAGTGGAGTTTGTAGTCCCCCTCAGTACAAAGAAAATTTAGAGGGAATGTTGACTCCCACCACTCCACACCAGAGACAACAAGAAGAACCATAGCTACACATACACCACCTGGGAAAGCCAAAGGGCTGTGAATGTGTAGCCACAACCTATTATGTTGCAGTAGGTTCTACTCCCATGAACATAAATGTTCACTGTTTACTTCTATTTTTACTTGAAGTTTTAAAGTATAGTTCACCCTCTTACAGTGTGCGTAAAAGGCTTTTGTCTACACTTTAATTGTGTTGCCTGTTTCTTTACACACAAAGACATTCTATTTTTCGAAAAATCAGAGTCTATTCATTAGTTTACACCAAGCAACACAGAATTCATAGCAGAAGGCAAAATGCACTAATATTTAATCCCTGTATGCACAAGACTTTAAAAAAAAACCACACAATACAGACAACACTACTGTGGCTGACTGTTAAAGTACTTTTAAGGCCTCCCTGAGCCATGTAATTCCATGGATGGATCTTCTGATAGCCCTAGTGTCTGGCTGTTTAGTTTGAGTAACAGCTGCTGGTCCACCTTGCTCCTCCACCCTGGGGGTAGCTTTTCTCCCTCTGCCTCACAGAACTTACGCAATACACAACATGCAGCTATAATCATGGGGATGTTTGCCTTGTTAAGATCCAATCTAGTGAATAAACAGTGCCAGCATCCTTCCAGTCTACCAAAAGCACATTCAACAGTCTTTCTGCACCTGCTGAGCTGGTAGTTGAATCTTTCTTTGATGCTGTTGAGGTGGCCAACATACAGCTTCATGAGCTAGGTGACCAAGGGATAGGCTGGATCTCCCAGAATCACTATTGGCATTTCAACATTGCCAGTGGTAATCTGATGGTCTGGGAAGAATGCACCTCCTTGCAGCTTTCTGAACAGTCCTGTGTTTTTAAAGAAGTGAGCATCATGCACCTTCCCTGACCAGCCCACATTAATATCAGCAAAGAGTCCCCAGTGATCCAATGGCAATTGCTTAACCATGGAAGAGAATCCCTTTCTGTTGATATACTCAGTGGCAAGGGGTGGGATGCAGCAAGGTGTTCTGGTGCCAGAAAAGGGATATGCATGCTATAGCCCCACCACAGTTTAGGAACCCCATTGCTGCAAAATCATCCACTATTTTCTGCACATTACCAAGAGCCACAGTCCTGTATAGCAAGAGACACTTAATGGTGTTACACACTCAGATGACAATGGCCCCCACTGAGGATATTCCAACTCCCAACTGATTGCCTGACCAATAGCAATCCAGTGTTGCAAGTGTAAACAGGATCTGAGTTAGCTATCCCCTGACATTAGGCATGAACTGGGAGAAAAAAAATGTCAGGAGCAGACCATATTTGCAGACGCACCTACTCTGCCTATGTGTTCAACAGACAGAGCTGCTTTGCCAAAGTGATCAATTTTGGGCTACAATTTGCAAGTGTAACAAAATTTTGTTGTACTTATTGTCTGAGTAAAGGGCAGCAGCACTCTTAGCATGCCCTGACTAAGGGAGGCACCCTCACTTGAGACTCACTTGCTAAGCAGTGAAAGACAAAGAAGGTGGGGGCAGGTGTTCCTACCTGGTTGTGTAAACTCTGAATCACAGACACCATTTGAGCCTCTTCTTTCTAGTGTTTAAAGCTAGAGCTGATCAGACTCAACTGAGGGTCTGCATAAGAATGGTCATACTAGTGGTCCATCTCACCCAATACCATCTTCTGACAAAGCACAGTGCCAGATGTTTCTGGAGAAATGAACAGAACATGGAAATGTTTGGATGACAGGGCAGGAATCATTCAAGTCTCAAATTCTAGCAGTCAGAGGTTTAAGTACACCTGGGACAAGGGGTTGCTAATAGCCATTGATGGATCTATCCTCCATGAACTTACCTATTTTTTTTTAAACCCAGTTATACTTTTAGCCTTCACAACATTCTCTGGCAACAAGTTCCACAGGTTGATTGTGTGTGGCCTGAAGTACTTCCTTATTTTTTCCTTCTATTAATTTAACTGGGTGACCCTTGGTTCATGTGTTAATTTCATTGAATACCCCCGAGTTTGTGGGTCTTTTATTAATTTTCACTATACCATTCATGATTTGTAGAGATCTCTATCATAGCCTCTTGAAGTCTTCTCTTTTCCAAGCTGAACAGTCTCAGTCTTTTTAATCTCTGTTCATATGGAGGCTGTTCCATACCCCTAATATTTTTGTTGCCCTTAGTATTTTTCCTCAATTCCAATATTTGTTTTTTAAGATAGGGCAACCAGCACTGCACACAGAATTGAAAGTGTGGGCATACTATAGTTGTGTGGCATTATGATATTTTCAGTCTTATCTCTCTCTTTGCCAATGATTCCTAACATTGTTAATTGCCACTGCACATTGAGCAGATGTTTTCAGAGAACTATCCACAGTGATTCCAATCTCTCTTTCTTGAGTGGTAACAGCTAATTTAGACCCCATCATTTTGTATGTATAGGTAGGGTTATGTTTTCCCAAGGTGCATTACTTTGCATTTATTAACATTGAATTTAATCTACCATTTTGTTGCCTAGTCACCCAGTTTTGTGAGATCCCTTTGTAACCCTTCGCAGTCTGCTTTGGACTTAGCTATCTCAGCTAATGTTGTATCATCCCCAAACTTTGCCATCTCACTGTTTGCCCATGTAATGGGGTCTCTGCAGGGCCCTCCTAGTTCCTGCCCTCACTGGGCTGAGAAAGTCACACAGAGACCTCCTGGTGCAATACTCACCTGCTGCTTTTGTTTACAGGCTGTGCTCCCACCACCTTTCCACCATACATATAATCCCCTTCTTACAGTCCACCAGCAGGAGAGAAGGCACAAACTCTCTCTGGTTTCTGGCCCCTGGGACTTTTATCCAGCCCCAGCCTGATGAGGCAGCACCTGTTCCAGCTTCCCCAATCAGGGCCAGGTGACCTACCCAGCTCCAATTCACCTCCCTTAATTGGAGCTGGAATGACAGAGGGTTGACTAAGCAGTTTTCTGCTTAGCACCCTGTCACAGCCCCCTTTTCCAAGTAATTTATGAATACATTGAACAGCACTGATCCCAGTATGAATCCTTGAGGAACCCTATTTACTTCTCTCCATTGTGAAAACTGATCATTTATTCCTACCCTTTGTTTCCTAGCTTTCAACCAGTTACAGATCCATGAGAAGACTTTACCTCTTAACCCATGACTGTTTACTTTGCTTAAGAAGGATAGCTCAGTGGTTTCAGTATTGGTTTGCTAGACCCAGGGTTGTGAGTTCAATCCTTGAGGTAGCTACTTAGGAATCTAGGGCAAAATCAGTACTTAGTTGTGCTAGTGAAGGCCAGGGGCTGGACTTGATAACCTCTCAGGGTCCCTACCAGCTCTCTCTATTAAATATATATTAGTGGTTTTGAAGTAGCCTCCTATTTCCGAAGCATCACTGATAATTAGCTACATGGATTAACATACGGTAATTGCCAATCTTCGGCCATTTACAGGTAGTTTACTACATACTTAAAAGAGAAATGAAGACAGTGATATCATTACATTCACAGTTCCTTTAAATGTTAACATCTCCTTGGCTACAACTCTGAAACCTGAATTAACAGAATACAGCAATAGACAGGAACTGTTTGGTTACATTGTCAACCTCTAACAATTCATATGTGAAATATATACTTGAAATTCATACCCTACTTCATTCCAGATTAATTTTTATGTATAGACAAGCCCAATTATTTGACAGAGGGATTCTTTTGGTTGGCCGCTTTTACATGTTTCTTCAAGTGCTCAATGGCACGCCTACAATGGCAGATGCTCTCGCTTCATTCTTTATATTCCAGATACTTCCATCTGTTTTTCTGGATAACTCTGGAGATGATTCTCCCAAACCCTCTTGAAATAGCCCCACAGTGTTGAGCTCCCTTAAAGCACAACAACTCCTTTCTCAACAAATCAGTTGTAATGAGCCTCTGAGGCCTCAGGCTTGTGGTATCAGCATTTCCCTGCCAGCAAACCAGAAGCTGCCTGTGTATGCTAGGTGGAGGAGCTGTCTGGGTAACTGGGCAAAGGTATGTCTACAATGCAATTAAAAACCCATGGCTGGCCTGTGCCAGCTGACTCAGGCTAAGGCAGGGCCGCCCGGGGAGGGGGGGAAAGTGGGGCAATTTGCCACAGGCCCTGCAGGGGCCCCCATGAGAGTTTTTCGGGGCCCCTGGAGCGGGGTCTTTCACTTGCTCTGGGGGCCCTGGAAAACTCTCGCAGGGCCTGGGCCCCCGGAGCTTCTTCTGCTCTGGGTCTTCGGTGGCAATTTGGCGGCAGGGGGTCCTACCGCTCCGGGACCCGCCACTGAAATGCCCTGAAGACCCACGGTGGGGGGTCCTTCCGCCCCAGGACCCACCGCTGAAGTGCCGGGTCTTCGGCGGCAATTTGGTGGCGGGGGCTCCCCACCACCAAAGACCCCAGGCCCTCTGAATCCTCTGGGCAGCTCTGGGCTAAGGGGCTGTTTAACTACCATGAAGATGTTCAGGCCCAGGCTGGAGCCCAGGCTCTAGGACCCTGCGAGGTGGGAGAGTCCCAGAGCTGGAGCTGCAGTCCCAGCTCCAACATCTATACAAGTTGTTTTCAACCTGTGGTCTGCGGACCCCTCGGAGTCCACAGAGTATGTCTAAGGGGTCCATGAAAGGTAGGGTTGCCAACCCTCTAAGATTGTCCTGGAGTCTCCGGGAATTAAAAATGAATCTTTAATTAAAGATGTTATGTGATGGAACCTCCAGGAATACATCCAACCACAACTGGCAACCCTAGTGAAAGATGTGATGCAGTAGGGACTGTCTGTGTGGGGGATGGGAGAGTCTGTCTGGGCAAAAATCACATTGGGAAAGAAAGCTACTAGAGCCTCCCCTGAGATAATGCTTGGGGTATGCTACAGACCGCCGGGATCTGATTTGGAGATGGATAGAGACCTCTTTAATGTTTTTAATGAAGTAAACACTAATGGGAATTGTGTGATCATGGGAGACTTTAACTTCCCAGATATAGACTGGAGGACAAGTGCTAGTAGTAGTAATAGGGCTCAGATTTTTCTGGATGTGATAGCTGATGGAGTTCTTCATCATGTAGTTGAAGAGCCAACAAGGGAGGATGCCATTTTAGATTTGGTTTTGGTGAGTAGTGAGGACCTCATAGAAGAAATGGTTGTAGGGGACAACCTTGGTTCGAGTGATCATGAGTTAATTCAGTTCAAACTAGATGGAAGGATAAACAAAAATACATCTGGGACTAGGGTTTTTGATTTCAAAAGGGCTAACTTTAAAGAATTAAGGAAATTAGTTAGGCAAGTGGATTGGACTGAAGAACTTGTGGATCTAAAGGCAGAGGAGGCCTGGAATTACTTCAAGTCAAAGTTGCAGAAACTATCAGAAGCCTGCATCCCAAGAAAGGGGAAAAAAATCATAGGCAGGAGTTGTAGACCAAGCTGGATGAGCAAGCATCTCAGAGAGGTGATTAAGAAAAAGCAGAAAGCCTACAGGGAGTGGAAGATGGGCGGGATTAGCAAGGAAAGCTACCTTATTGAGGTCAGAACATGTAGGGATGAAGTTAGAAAGGCTAAAAGCCATGTAGAGTTGGACCTTTGAAAGGGAATTAAAACCAATAGTAAAAGGTTCTATAGCCATATAAATAAGAAGAAAACAAAGAAAGAAGAAGTGGGACCGCTAAACACTGAGGATGGAGTGGAGGTTAAAGATAATCTAGGCATGGCCCAATATCTAAATAAATACTTTGCCTCGGTCTTTAATAAGGCTAATGAGGAGCTTAGGGATAATGGAAGGATGACAATTGGGAATGAGGATATGAAGGTAGATATTACCACATCCAAGGTAGAAGCCAAACTCGAACACCTTAATGGGACTAAATCGGAGGGCCCAGATAATCTTCATCCAAGAATATTAAAGGAACTGGCACATGAAATTGCAAGCCCATTAGCAAGAATTTTTAATGAATTGGTAAACTCAGGGGTTGTACCGTACAACTGGAGGATTGCTAACATAGTTCCTATTTTTAAGAAAGGAAAAAAAAGTGATCCGAGTAACTATAGGCCTGTTAGTTTGACATCTGTAGTATGTAAGGTCTTGGACAAATTTTTGAAGGAGAGGGTAGTTGAGGACATTGAGGTCAATGGTAATTGGGACAAAATACAACATGGTTTCACAAAAGGTAGATCGTGCCAAACCAACCTGATCTCCTTCTTTGAGAAAGTAACAGATTTTTTAGACAAAGGTAATGCAGTGGATCTAATTTACCTCGATTTCAGTAAGACATTTGACACGGTTCCACATGGGGAATTATTAGTTAAATTGGAAAAGATGGGGATAAATATGAAAATTGAAAGGTGGATAAGGAACTGGTTAAAGGGGAGACTACAACAAGTCATACTGAAAGGTGAACTGTCAGGCTGGAAGGAGGTTACTAGTGGAGTTCCTCAGGGATCAGTTTTAAGACCAATTTTATTTAACCTTTTTATTACTGACCTTGGCACAAAAAGCGGGAATGTGCTAATAAAGTTTGCGGATGACACAAAGCTGGGAGGTATTGCTAACACAGAGAAGGACTGGGATATCATACAGGAAGATCTGGATGTCCTTGTAAACTGGAGTAATAGTAATAGAATGAAATTTAATAGTGAAAAGTGCAAGGTCATGCATTTAGGGATTAATAACAAGAATTTTAGTTATAAATTGGGGACGCATCAGTTGGAAATAACAGAGGAGGAGAAGGATTTCGGAGTATTGGTTGATCACAGGATGACTATGAGCTGCCAATGTGATATGGCCGTAAAAAAAGCTAATGCGGTTTTAGGATGCATCAGGCAAGGTATTTCCAGCAAAGATAAGGAGGTGTTAGTACCGTTATATAAGGCACTGGTGAGACCTCATCTGGAATACTGTGTGCAGTTCTGGTCTCCCATGTTTAAAAAGGATGAATTCAAACTGGAACAGGTTCAGAGACGGGCTACTAGGATGATCCGAGGAATGGAAAACCTGTCTTATGAAAGGAGACTCAAAGAGCTTGGCTTATTTAGCCTAACCAAAAGAAGGTTGAGGGGGGATATGATTGCTCTTTATAAATATATCAGAGGGATTAATATTAGGGAGGGAGAGGAATTATTTAAGCTTAGTAACAATGTGGACACAAGAACAAATGGATATAAACTGGACACTAGGAAGTTTAGACTTGAAATTAGACGAAGGTTTCTAACCATTAAAGGAGTGAAGTTCTGGAACAGCCTTCCAAGGGGAGTAGTGGGGGCAAAAGACATATCTGGCTTTAAGACTAAACTTGATACATTTATGGAGGGGATGGTATGATGGGATAGCCTAATTTTGGCAATTAATTTGGCAATTGATCTTTGATTATCAGCAGGTAAGTATGCCCAGTGGTCTGTGATGGGATGTTAGATGGGTTGGGATCTGAGTTACTACAGAGAATTCTTTCCTGGGTGCTGGCTGGTGAGTCTTGACCACATGCTCAGGGTTTAACTGATCGCCATATTTGGGGTCGGGAAGGAATTTTCCTCCAGGGCAGATTGGCAGAGGCCTTGGAGGTTTTTCGCCTTCCTCTGCAGCATGGGGCACGGGTCACTTTCTGGAGGAGTCTCTGCAGCTTGAGGTCTTCAAACCGCAATTTGGGGACTTTGATAACTCAGACATAGGCTAGGGGGTTGTTTAGAAGTGGATGGGTGGGATTCTGTGGCCTGCATTGTGCAGGAGGTCAGACTAGATGATCATAATGGTCCCTTCTGACCTTAAAGTCTATGAGTCTATGAGAGCCGGGGATGACTTTAGGTGAGGGACAGGACCTAAGCCTGTAACCTGAGCCAGGTAGGGGGAAGTGGGTCAGCACCTTTGCCCAGGAAGCCGGACAAAGGAAGGGGCCGGCTGGAGGGAGTTAGTTCAGTTTCGGTTTTGGGCTGGGTGGTTGGAATTCAGGGAATCCCAAACTGGGAACTAAGCTTCCTGAAACCCCAGAAGGACTTGATTGAGGGGTCCTGGTTGTGCCTCCAAGCTCTGCTGTAACCTGCATTCCTGTTGTCCAATAAACCTTCTGTTTTACTGGCTGGCTGAGAGTCACTGTGAGTCCGTCCCAGGAAGAGGGGTGCAGGGCCGGACTCCCCCATACTCCGTGACAAAAGGTGATTATGAAAATTAAGTTTCAGATCCCAGAAAAGGCATTTTGGTTCTCTGATCAATCAAAAATAGGTGAATACCCCCACCTACAGGTCAAAACCTGGAAGTGTTGTCATTACCATAGAAGCCCACAGTTTAGGGCACTTTCTCATGCTGAGTCAAATGCCATGCAACATTTGTATTTACATTCTGTTCAGTCAGTTTTCTGTCTAATGCTTGGTCTACACTACAGAGTTAGGTTGATGTAAGGCATGAGAGGCATAGGGCTTATGTCTGTTTAGTTAGGGCGATGCAGTGTCCATGTAGCCACTGCATTACTTACATGGGCTGCTGGCTAAAGCCCTGAAACCCTGAAATTGACAAGAAAGGCTGGCAGGTTCCCTGCTGTGAACGCTGCACCTGGCTCACAGTTAAGGTTGTCACCCCAGGGCACGTGGTGGGCTCCAACTAGAGCTCGGGTGTTCACCGGGCTACCTGCTCCCAGCAGGCTGCTACCGGGGATCCCCTGTCCCTGCTGGGAGCCCTGCTGCCCCCCAGGCTCCCAGCTCCCAGCAGGCTGCTGCCCGGGATTCCCCTCTCCCTCCTGGGAGCCCTGTGGGCCCCCGCTGGGCTGCTTCCCAGGTTCCCCACTCCAAGCCCGGCTGCTGGGTGCTGAGAGCCAGGGCTCGCAGCTCCCCAGGGAGCCCCCAAAGCTGTAAGAGTGTGGCTGCTATGAATAATTTCACTGCTGATAAGCTCTGTGCTGTGAAATTGAGCATGGGAGGAGCTCACAGCTGGGGATGTCACCCCAGAGTGGATGGGGAACTCCAGCTGTGAGCTCCACATGGCTGTAAGTGCCCCACAATGCCTCACTTCAGACAGTGCACTGCAAGTGCTCCTGGTGAAGATGGGCTCCACTGACAGAAGGAGGATAGTGTGGACACCAACAGCCCATTGAATTACAGTGGTGATTGTATGTTGATCTAAATTAAGTTGACCTAATTTTCTAGTGTAGACAAGCCTTAAGATTTCTATGGTAGGGGGTCCACAGATCACAAGTTGAATTTCCAAAGGGGTCCGCACCTCCATTCAAAAATATGCAAGGGTCTGCAAATGAAAAAAAAGTTGAAAACCACTGGTCTACACGGCAAAGAAACAGCTCCTAAGCTGGAGCCCCACAAGCCTGAGTCAGCTGGCATGGGCCAGCCATAAATGTCTAATTGCAATGTAGACTTCTCCTTAGAACTTTGCTTCTTATGCCCTCACAGTGAACATGGAGGGGGGGGTGATGTGGAACGGGGGCAGTGCAGTGGTCTGGGAACAATGGGGGGGGCAGTGAGGGGTGGGGGCAATGAGAAAGATCTTTGGGGGATACAGAGGGAGCTGGTAGTTTCGGTGAGGAGCAGTGGCGGTGGGAGGAATGAGGGTGGAGAGGGAGTGAGCAGGATCAGTCAGGGTGCCAGTGGGGAGGATCAACGGGGACCGGGGCACAGTAAGGACAGTATGATCAGCGAGAATGCGGTGAGGCGAATGGGGAAGATTAATGAAGGTTGTGGGGCAGTGGAAAATAGCGGGTTGTTGGGGTGGCAGTGGGGGGTAGATGGGGACAGTGGGGTGAATGAGTGGGTAGCATGGGTGGTGGGGCAGTGGGGTGTATTGGGGATACATTGGAGCAATGCCTGGGGAGTCAGTGGTGTGCAGGTGCACTAAGACAGTAGGTAGTGGGGGGGGGGTCGGCGGGGCGCAGGTGCGCTAAGACGGCAGGTAGTGGGGGGGGTCGGCGGGGCGCAGGCGCGCTGAGACGGTAGGTAGCGGGGGGGGTCAGTGGGGTGCGCTAAGACGGCAGGTAGTGGGGGGGGCGGGGCGCAGGCGCGCTAAGACGGCAGGTAGTGGGAGGGGGCAGTGAGGGGTGTGGGGGCGGGTCCGTGATGTGCACGGGGCGGGGGCGGCGGGTTCCGTCACGCTCGGGGGCGGGGCTGGTGGCCGGGGCGGGGTTTCCCTGGTGACTGGCGGGAGCGAGCGGGGGGCGGGGTCAGGCCGGCCTCTAACGGCGGCTGCACGAGCCCCTGCGGGCAGAGCGGCGCTTCCGGCCCCGCCCCCTCCCCCCGGGTCCTGCCGCCTGCCGGGTCCCGCGATGTCCCTGGTGCGGGTGACGCGCCCCCGCGCCCCGGGGAAGAAGCCGCCGAAGGCGAAGAAGAAGCCGCCGCCCAAGCGGGACTGGGACGTGAGTGGAGCCCCCGCCCGGTACAGCTGGGGAAACTGAGGCACGGGGGCCGCGCCCCTCGCAGCCGGGGGCGGCGGGGCCGCAGGAGCCGGGTGATGGCAGCCGGGGGACGCGGGCTCCTGCGCTGCCGAGTCACCGCGGGGAGAGGGGGACGGACGAGCCCGCCCTGCCGCATGTGTGCGCTGGGCGAGCCCCGGCGCGGCCCCCCGGGGGAAGCTGCCTTCCCTGGCCAGCCTGTGCCCGGCGCTGCGTTTCCTTTTCTCTCCGTGCCCCGTGGCTGCTCCCTGCCCTCGCCAAGGGTCCCCCTCCGCTGAAGGGGCGGTTCATTCCGCTGTTGTTTCGGGCAGCGCCGCATCAGTAACACTCCAGTCCCGTTTGGAAAGTTCTTTTCACAGCCCTAAGGCACGTACGCACAGGGCCCACTGCACCATTAACCTGTGTGTCTAATCCTCACAGTCCAAAGTCAGCCATGGAATTTTAAACCTACTTCACCTTGGTGTAGGCAGCTATCGAAAACGCAGAATGAAGGCCTCTCTCTCTCTCTCTCTTTTTTAAGTACAGAAGCTTTTAGATTCTGGAGCAGGGGGTGGATTCTGCAAACTGTGACCATGAAGTAAAATAGGACCCTGCTGCATAAGCCTTAGACAGAAAGGAGGTATTGACTTTGAAACTTACCAGTGGTAATAGCAGCGTTGACATTTAAAACTCTTTTTTCACTGCTCATCAGTGGTGGAGGAATATTCAATGAATATGCTTGTGTTAAAATACAAAACCAGGTACAAAAAGCCCCTGCTACTCCCCAATTAACTGCCATCATTGTCAATTTCTTTTTTGCACACACCCTGGACAACTTCCACAAATGAAATTGAGTTTTCAACACAAAGTTCTGCAGCACACTGAAAACTTAAATTATACAAAGTATATCTATATTTGGGGTTGGGAAGGAATTTTCCTCCAGGGCAGATTGGCAGAGGCCCTGGGGGGTTTTCACCTTCCTCTGCAGCAGGGGGCACGGGTCACTTGCTGGAAGATTCTCTGCACCTTGAAGTCTTTAAACCATGATTTGAGGACTTCAGTGGCTTAGACACGTGTTTGATACAGGAGTGGGTGGGTGAGATTCTGTAGCCTGCGTTGTGCAGAAGGTCAGACTAGATGATCATAATGGTCTCTAATGGCCTTGAAGTCTATGATTCTGTCATACTGATGGTTTTCATTTAATTAAATATGAAAATGAACACATCCATCTTTTATCTTATCTGAAGGTGCTGCAGAGTTTTCAGCCTGCTGCTCCAAAGCATCATTGAAAGCCAGGGACTTTGAAGTAGAAGTCATTTGCTATAGAGCAGTGGTTCCCAAACTTGTTCCGCCGCTTGTGCAGGGAAAGCCCCTGGCGGGCCGGGCCAGTTTGTTTACCTTCTGTGTCCGCAGGTCCGGCTGATCGCGTTTCGCTGCTCCAGGCCAATGGGAGCTGCTGGAAGCGGTGCGGGCCGAGGGACGTGCTGGCCGCCACTTCCAGCAGCTCCCATTGGCCCGGAGCAGCGAACTGCGGCCACTGGGAGGTGCGATTGGCTAAACCTGCGGACGCAGCAGGTAAACAAACCGGCCTGGCCTGCCAGGGACTTTCCCTGCACAAGTTTGGGAACCACTGCTATAGAGTATCCTGGATCTAGCTTGCACAGTCAGAGAGGTGTTAGGCTATAGAGCACTTGGCTCATTCAGTATGCATCTTGTATAGAGTGACTCTCTGGCATACACAAGTATGTGAGCTTGTAGGAAAAAAAATTGTATTATTTCTATCCTAAGTATTCTTATGGCCACCATCACTGTAGTATTTGAACACCTCACAACCTTTAGAGTATTTATCCTTAAAACACCTCTGTGAGGTATTATCCCCACTTTACAGATAAAGAACTGGGACAGAGTGGCTAAGTATTTTGCCTAAGGTCACACAAGAAGTCTGGCAGAACAGGGACTTGAACCCAAATCCTATGCTAGTGCCCTAAAACTGGTCCATCCTCCCTCTCTTCCTTTTGAGAAATAATATGTGATCATCACATAATTAAAGATTGTGTCATGATGTATGCGCCCAAGGGGGCAGAGTTAGGATTCCACGGGCTGCCTTAACATTATCATTGCCTGACTTTTGAATGCAAATTTAATATTCTTTTAACATAGTTTTTTTGATGGAATGCTGTGTAGAACTGTAAAGTGATCTATGCCAGATTGTCTTTTGCATTTCTGTTCTATTTATCAATAGACACTTGTCTCTAAAATTGGAGGGCTGATTATTTTAGTAATTTAAAGAGCAAATCAATAGGGTATTAATAATGCCTGATTCCACCTCTGTTTATATTTGTTGTGTTCTCTTGTTTCTTTTCGCAGAACACTGTCCATGATTTAACAGTGCATCGTGCAACTCCGGAAGACGTGGTAAGTCAAAAATCTGTCATTGACCTGCTATGGAATAGAGGTAATCTACTTGGGCATCTGGGGCAGATATTTCATTTTATTTACATGAGGTATTTTGTTTATAACATCTTATCTCCCTTCCCTACCCACCAAAAACTTTTTAAAATATAGCTTCCCCCCCTCCCCAATAATTTATATGCACAACCCCTTCTTTTAGCAGTGCTCATTTGCTTAATGTCTCCTTCGGCCAGCTTATTTTAACCAATATTCTGATGTATTTTCCAGTGTAATCCTTTAGAATGTTTTCCAACATGGGATAATGGGGGAGGGGGGGAACCTTCCAATAGATAAGTTTAACCTGCTTCATCTTCACTGAAGAAAGGGCTGAAAAATATCTTCTTTAGTCTTGGAATTTCCTTAATTCTTGGGGGGTTTGAACAGGTTCACACCAGCGTGCGCGCGCGCACTCTCTCTCTCTCTCTCTCTTTTATTTATTTATTTATTTATTTATTATATATATTTATTAATATATATAATTAATAATTTTTTAAAACATAGTATAATATTGAGAATACAATGAAGGAGTTTGTGCTCATTTAGGATTATATATCTTGTGAGGAGGCTAGTCTTAATGACATAAGTCTCTTCCTAAATTCTATAACTTTTAATTACTCTGTAATCAGGGTGCCTGGAGGCCTGTGAGAATCTAATACAGTAAATGTGCTATTAATTAGAACTGGATACATGCATCCCATTCAGAGGGTGGTAGCACTGGTGTTGAGTATCAGTGTCGAATCAGACAATTCATTTTGCTGTGTGCTGGGTGACAGTATTTCTGTGACAGTTGGATACAGCTGTTGCTGTTATTTCAGTAATGTAGGGCAGATGGGAACACGTACACTTCCCCCTTCCCTTTGCTCCATGAGGTAACTTAAACTTTTGTTCTTCACAGAGTGGTCGACTCTGATTGCAGGTGATATTTCTGGCATCACCAACATGTGGTTTGACTTCACTGTACCCAATGCATAAATTGGTAAACCCAAAAAAGAAAGCCCACTGGCAGTTCTCTGCTGCTATAAGAGTGCCTTAGCTTAGGGGTTCTTAACCTTTCTTTTTTTTTTTTTCTTTTTTTTTTTTTTTTCTCCCTCAACATGCTATAAGAACTCCATGGCCCAGCTGTGCCACAACAACTGTTTTTATGCATATAAAAGCCAGGGCCGGCATTAGGGTGTAGCAAGCAGGGCAATTGCCTGGGGCCCCACACCACAGGGGGCACCGTAAAACTAAATTGTTCAGGCTTTGGCTTCAGCCCTGGGTGGTGAGGCTTGGGGCCCGGGCTGCAGTCCCGCATGGCGAGGCTTCCGCTTTGGCTTTCTGCCCTAGGCCCTAGAGAGTCTAATGCCAGCCATGCTTGGCGGACTGCCTGAAACCTGCTCATGGCCCCCCAAGGTGCCCCAGAATGCTGGTTGAGAACCACTGCCTTAGCTTGCCCCTTAGATTTGAACCAAATTCTCTTCCATGCTCTCATAGGTGCGGCGTCATGAGATACACAAGTCAAAGAACAAAGCACTGGTGCATGTGGAGCTACAAGAGAGAGCATTGAAGAGAAAATGGAAGAAGCAGAGGCAGGGGGCTCCTGATTCCCTAGAGAAAAGGAAGCTGGCCCTCATGCGAGAGGTAAGAGCTAGGTCTGGACTTTCAACACATGTGTTGAATTTGCCAGGAATGTGAAGCAGGCACTTGGCATCTTCTTCCTCATCTCCTATGCTACGAAGGACTTGTAGCAAAATGGAAAATTGCTCCTGCATGAAGGTCAAAATCTACTGCCTGGCTGAATAATCAAGCTTGGCTGATATACAGAATCCCTCACCCCTAGGTGCTCTTCTTTCAGCTACTGCAGAACATTGGTTGGAGTAGGCTCTGTGGTTAACCGGCACCCAAGCCCCAAGGAGACATGATCATGTGGTCTACATAGTGTCAGATCTTACTCCTGGCCCCTGCCCTTGCCTTGTCCCCTGCCATTTCTTGAATGCTGCTGTGCAGGGATCCTTGCAGTTCTAAATTCCAAGCTGTGCAAGGGAGATGTATCCTGTGCTTGTCTCCCCGTCCCCCCCCCCCGTTTCCCCCGTACTCCGTTGTTTAGTGGAAATGCTAAGGTTGTGTCTGGGGAACCTGTACCTGTAATTGCTGTATTTAACCAGAAGAAAGGAGGAGAGCAAGAAAGGGAGTGTAAAAAAAGAGGGGCAGGAAGGGTGGAGGGGGAAAGGGAAAGAAAATTGACAAAATGGGTTGAGGAGCTGTAACTGCTGGCAGGTGATCTAGTGTTCCTCAGTTTGGAATTTAATTCTGTCCCTCACTATCTGGGCCTGCCTCAAACACTATGTAATACTACTACTACTACTGTTTAACTAGCTTTTGAATTCTGACTGCAGCAGTACTATCTGACTCCAGTCAGGAGGCAATAGCTTCTCACTCAATTAAACGATTTCCCCTGATTCAAGCAGCCAGTAATTCCCTGCAGCATGGTTATTTGAGATGTGCCAGTTACTGTAGGCCATGGGATTAGTTACAGCTTCTTGTATCTATAAAAGTTATATGTATCTTTGTGACCTAGGGTTGTATGTTAGCTTCATGCGGGAGGGTTACCAAGCTTCCCTTAAGAACTACATCAGTGGGAGCTAATTACTGCAGCTGCCAGGACAGGTAAACAACTCCAGAGAAGTACCACCTTCTGGGGGCAGTTGCCTATATAGGCTGAGGCAGGGTTCAAGATGACAAGGAAAGAGCTTGTAGCATAAAGGGTCAGCCTGAACGATTGGGTATCCCTCACTTTGATCCAAAAACTGACATGGGATTGTAACCAAAAAGGCAAACCCTGCTGGAAGGGTTTGAAGGACTAGAACCTGCCAGGTTCTACACACGGAAGAAGGCGACACTCAGTAATTGTAGTGTGTGTAGGTGTTTTATTATATGTTGTCTTGGTAATGCTTTTGTCTTAAAATATATATATTGTGTTTTGTGAAAGCTGGCTGGCCACTCATATCTCTGATGTTGTCCCTTGAGAGAAAGCAAATTGAAGGTGCTGGTCTAAAGTCCGATCTGCTGGGATAATCACTGTGAACTACATGGGTATTGCAAGCTTAAGTCCCCAGTCTGAAGGGAGAGGGACATGGGTCCCAGCCCATATAGAGGTGACAGCTGGGGACCTGAGACTGAAGTGGTGCTTGTGAGCATGGGTGGGGCAGAGGCGAAGTTAACCCCAGAACTATGAACTACCAAAAATCCCTTTCCATAATCCATATATTTATCCTGTTGGGTTTTTTTGGGAAATCAGTTTGTATATGGTGGTATGAAGTGTCTCCTGTGCTGTGCCTTCAGATTCTCTCTGATCAGTATCAGCTGCAAGATGTGTTGGAGAGATCTGATCAAGCCATGGCTGTGGTGAAAGACCTGTTTGGCGATGCTCCTCGCAGGCATACAGGTAAACCAACTAATTTGTGTAAAGCAGTTCATTTAAGATTACCACAGTTCTTTTAGAAATTTTCACTAAATTGTAGACTGGGTAATCTGGATTAGCTCAGGTTGTTTGCTTGATCTGGTTAGTTAGCATAGCATAGTTCGTTCCCTTAACATAGTACAAAGGAGAACCAACTCTGCCTAGCTATTACAGATCAGGATGCCACCTAATATGAGGGGCAGGTTATCACACACCTTGCTACGGCAGGGTTTTTACACCTTCCTCTGAAGCATCTGGTACTGGACTAGATGGACCTCGGAGTCTGATCCATTATGGTAGTTCTTGTGGTCTTACTCCTGAATGCCTTTGATCCGTAGTCCTGGCTGCCCTTGGAGCTTTGTCAGTGGATGAATGAGGGTCTCTCTTGCTTCCTCTTGATCGAGAATGCAAAACCTATTGGCCCTTCTCCCAGAGAGAATAGTGGGCTCTACAGTTTCATTCATCTCTTCTCTGCGGATTGCCATTTCTCTTTCACTTGTAATGACCGTATGTTCCTCTCTGCATGTGCACATTTCTCCGATTACATCAGTATCTACAGTGACAACCCTAGCCCTCCACCGAGTATGTAGTGTGACTTTGTGGCTGGCCACTAGGGTTACTTAGGAGTGATGGTCACCTCCCTTTGACTTGTGTGATATGTTGCAGAGACAAAAGGGGCTTAATTTATGGTACAGAAGTCCTGAGGTACTGGTAGGACTTTTGGTCCTGCTTTCTCCTGAGATAATGGTTTATCCACTAAATAGCCCTTTGTGTGCTATGACTTCCTGTCTTCCTCTGTCTACTCTAGGTTTCCCTATTGTAACAATGGCTCCTCATTGTGACCTGGAATCCTCTCAAGGTCCCATTGTACAAAAAAGTGATCCTCCCACACAGCTTTCCATCCTTAGTGAATCTATCATGGATCCCCAGGTAATGTACTCTTTAGATGGACTGTATAGTAAATGCAAATAAACGACGTTTTCAGTGCCGAGTTCTGTGGCTATGTCTTCACTTGCATGAAAGTCAGGAAATCCAAAATTAAAGTTCCTAAGCTATCCTAAATCAGCTCTTTTGTGTATAGTATATATAATCATGTTTAACACTGCGTACAGAGATAAAACTACATATATTATGTAGAAAATAATTTATTTTGGGTTGCTTTGGGAACCCTGACTTTGGATTTCCTGACCTTTTTGTACAAAAAGCATCAGCTTTGATGTTGCATTAATGTGGTTTCGTTTGTGTTTAATTATTTAAAAGTAAAAGTAGAAGTGATTGATTAAATCTGGAACCAATTTCTCTGACCTTTAGCTAAATATGCACACATTGAAATATACTCAGACACCTTTATTTCAGTGCAGTGATATCTCTGTATGTGGCTATTTCGCTGACTGCATTCAGGGGGTTCTTTTGATGTTCACTTAAGTGTGTTTCTTAACTAATGTTTTTTTTTTTGTAACCATAGCAGAGCCTGCGTATTGCAAGTTTGAACTTTTAAAACAAAAGTTTTGCTTTAGATGAGTAAAGTTTGAATAAATTTAATGTGCTTTTCCCCCTTAGATAACTCAGAGATCTGAAATTGTACCAAAAATAACTTAACGTTGAGAACAAGGATAAGAGACTTCATCCCAAAGGGCTACTTTTCAGAAAAGTTACAAGTGACAGAAAATAGGGTCTTGGCATGAAAGTGTCATCTCTACCTTAAGTGTAATCTTCCTGCTATGATTCAGTACTAATATTTACACCATAGCACCTTGTACAAATACATAGTATCCTAAACTGAATTCAGGACTGCTCTGCCAGTCAGACTGGGTTCTTTTTAAATGAAGGCATTAATTATTTGCATTTTTTGCTGTGGCCTTTGATTTATATATGTAGCATATTCTATCTCTGCATGTGAGTTGTATGATAAGTTGAAAGTCTAGGCTTTCCAGAGGAAGCTAGGGGAGGCAAGTACCCAACCACCATTGAATTTCAGTGAGATTTGGGTGTCCAACTCTCTTCTGCTCTATTGAAAATCCTGACCAAAGATCCTGTTGTAAAGCATACACAGGGTAAAATTCCGGTTACTGCAGGAGACCTTAATTCTGAACTGACTTTTTCCTAAGTTACGTGCACGATGAAATATCATCCTTTTCATTGTATTATGTCACTTTTTATGCATATGCTGTAAATGCAATTCATGTGTGGGGGTTTATATATAAACTACATTGCAATCTAAACAAAATTGTTTTAAAGTGGATCATTCAAAACATAGGAAATGCCAGAATCTAGTTGCTCTGGCAGTATTAATTCTGCCACTTAATTACATGATCATATGTTATGTTTTTCCACAATACCCCTGTCTCATTTGATGGCTAGAAAGGCCACTACTAAGGAAATGAGGCAGCTGTTAATATTTTTTATCCTCCATCATTGTCCTCCCTTGCCTTACTGCACACATCCAAACAAAGCATTGAATATTGAAGTATTCATTTCCTGTGGTCTTTTCTAGAGTACTCATCGCTGTAGTATCCCAGTACTTCACAAACATTAATGAATTTATTTCCTGTCTTCTCTGTAAGTTTAGAGTATTTTTGTCCATATTTTAGAGGTGAACTACAATAAAGAGACTTGTTTTCTGGGAAGTGTTTCTAGTGAACTACTTTATTTTTTTCCTTTCTGAAGGATGGATTTAAATTGCTGTGCTGTAACATTTGAGATGTCTTTTGTGTTTTTCCGAGACAGGCTCTCAATGAAGTAGAAGGGGATGGTTCCTCCAACTGTCAATCAGAGGACAGTGTGAATGAACAGGATGTGTCTTTGCACTTCAGGTCCAACATTGACACAAACAGGTCAGTGTGTGTTTCTGTCTGTCAGTCCACTATCATAAGGCTTCTGTCTCCATAGTGTTTTAATAGCACAATCAGATGTCCAAACACCTTTGTGCTTTCTCCCATCGCTATCTCTTATGCACAGGAGTTGCTCCCCATAAATATCCACAAAGCTGTTACGATTATCCTCCTTCAAATCTCTCCTTAAAACTCACCTCTCCCATGATACCTACAAAACACTTGGCAGTGACTAGGCACTTGGTGAACTGTGACTGATATTTATTACACTTACCATAATTCTCTTTGTTACCTTGTGTCGTGTGTCTCTTCCTCCCCCCCCCCCCCCCGGTCTCATATTTGCATTGTAAGCTATTTGGGGACAGGGGTCTTCTTTCAGTTGTATGGACAGTGCCTAGTGCAGTGGGCTCCCATTCCGTATTTGGACCTCTAGGCACTACCTCAGTACAAATAATAGGTTGACTTGTGGAATTGGATTGGTAGTTGAAACCTTAATAGCAATTAAGAGCACCCAGAGAGGAGAGAGTGTAAAGGGAAAAGAGGGCAGGCTAAGAACAGGACTTTGTGGGACCTTAGTGGACTGCAAGACATTGGAAGAGAAGGACCCATTGACAGACATGGAAGGCATGATCAAATAGGAGAATCAGAAGAGAACTGCATTGTGAGTCCAGAACAGATAATATATCAAGAAGAAGGTGTGATCAACCGTGTCAGAAGCAACAGAAATGTCAAGAATGATGAAGATGGAGTAGAAACCTTTGGACTTGGCTAAAAAGAGCCTGTTAAACTTTAAGAGCTGTTGCACAGTAGTGAAGAGGCTAAAAGGCAGATTGGGGCGGGGGGATGATCAAGGATGGAGTTAGGAACTTGAGGTAACAGTTTCATATGATATGTTCTGTTACCTCATATGAGGGATAGAAGGGAGGGGTAGTAGTCAGAGGCAGTTAAAATTTGTGGGTTGTCTTTTGGGGGTGGGAGATGACTACAGCATGCTTGTATCTGTAGAGGAAAGGACTGAGGGAGGTCAGGAGTTGGGAGGGAATGGGGTCAATTGCACAGATGGCTGTAGGGAGATAGAAAGTGCGTCAGAAGCCTCAGTGTTAGTCATAGAGGTGAAAAAGTTGGAGGTGGAGGAAAGAAGAACAGGGGAGAGAGGCGATCATAGCAGACCTCATCTTTTTTGCATGTGCCAAACAAAGACTAGAACTTTTGCACTGAAGAGTTAATCACTCATGCAAAACTCATAATCCTGGAAAAGAAGTTAAGCATATTCCTATCATCCTTAACTTATGCAAATATATGCTCACTATAGCTAACATATCCTCCATATACACCATTCATCATCACAACTCCATTATTTGTGTTTTAACTCTCAGTAGTGATCTCTCTCTCTCTCTCCCTCTCAGAAGCATATATGCGTATGTACTTATGTGTTGAATAACTGGAGGTTGAAAGAGTGTCTTGTGAGTGCTATAAGGGGGTAGATCATGTATGTGTTTCATTGTATAAGGTATGTGCTCAGTAATAAGGTTGGCTAGTATTTAAGATGTTTGAGCGATTGTGGGTAGTGGTGTGCGTTTGTTGAAGGTCTGCTGTATGTGTTGGTGGATTAGTGTGGATGTCTGTAGTGGGTGTAGGTGTAGTATGGTTCGTATAGACTTACCTTTTTGTTTCCTTCGATTGTGGTTCTCCGTCAGTGTTGTATTGACTTCAGCAACTTATATTGTGAATGAAATTTTATATAGAATTTTTATTACATTTGGCCATGTTGGTTTGCAACTATAGCAATGTGTATTTGAGTTGACTGAGGAAAGTAGCATTGGGTTTGAAGGCTGTTTTGTTGGAGTTCTTAAAGTAGCACACTTGCTGGTGTCATTGGAGGACATGTCAAATGTCACATCATCATGGCCTGCTCTATGCTTAAAGCTTAGCTTGGCATAGCCAAAGCACTCAGGAATGTGAAAAATCCACACTCCTGAGTGCCGCAACTACGCTGGCCTAAAACCCTGCTGTAGATGCAGCTAAATCAACAGAAGCATTCATCTGTCAACCTAGCTACCATCACTTGGGAAGGTGGAGTTACTATAATGGTATAAGAAACCTTTCTGTCATTGTAGTGTGCATCTACACTACGGGGTTACAGCCGTGGTGCTGTAGCCATGCCACTGTAACCTTCATAATGTAGACCAACCTTGTGTTGGTTACAGTGGAGGAGTACTTGTGTAATTAAAATAGAGTGGGGAAGGATTTAACTCATTTCTAGGATTTTGAGGCTTTGTATTAATGGGGAATTTGAGCAATTTTAACTACTTTTTACTCCTCAGGGCATTCTTGTGGCTTCATTTTGATTCCTCATCAGAGAGTCATTTTTCTGCAGGAAAGCAAAGAAATCTATGGGGGACATAGATTCTGCACGTGCAGTGGCACAGAATTCCCCCAGGAGTAAAGACTTTTTGAGAGGCTTTTTACAGATAGATGGTAAAGATTAGCTGTAAGCATTGTCATTTCTGAGTTCATTGTACCCTTGCACACTCTCTTATGCTTATATATAGGCTACTTCACTTACTGAAAGAAGAAAATGCTGCTGGGGCTTCCCAGCTATGGGCTGAGAAGCAACTGAGAACACCTACCCCATCGCAGAAAGCAAATGTAGCTGTGACTCCAACAACTGCTTTGCCATCATCAGGAGCTGCAGGTTTGGCTCTGCTAGAACATTAACTCTCAAAGGACATAGGCTGCTAACAGCATCTTACTCAGAATAATCTTAATGGAGAGGAAGGGACAGGATATTTTCAGAAATCTGAGTTGGGTTAGCAGAGCAAGGCGCTGGCGGTTTGAATGTGTTTATATATAGAGACAAGGTGGGTGAGATACCTTTTATTGGACCAATTTCTGTTGGCGAGGGAGACAAGCTTTAGAGCTATACAGAGCTCTTCTTCAGTCTGGGAAAGGTACTCAGTGTCACAACTAAATACAAGGTGGAACAGATTGTTTAGCATCAGTAGTTAACACGTATTCTAAGTGAAGTGACCTGTTAATATCTCTCCAGTCATAGGACAAAAAAGGGGGGTTTAGTGGGTTACAGATTATTGTAATAAATCATAAATCCAGTGTCTTTATTAAGTCCCATTATTTTTAGTGTCTAGCAAAGTTATGAATTTAAGCTCCCAGGCTCATCTTTTGAAGTTGTTGTGCAGGTTCCCTTTGAGGATGAGGACTAAGAGGTCAGATATGGAGTGATTTGTTTTGTGAAAAGTGTTTGCCCACGGGTGATATGGTGTTTTTGTCTCTTATCATTTTGCTATGTGAGTTCATTTGAGAGTGTAGTTATTGTCTGGTTTCACCCACATAGTTGTTGCAACATTTAGTGCAGTGGATGAAATATTTTACAGTTAATCAGTTAAAGTTATGTGCGTGTGTGTGGGTGTGTATGTGTGATTTTTGTTTGTTTTTTAATCAGCCCTCAATGCTACCAGAGTAGTCCAGAGAGTCCATTCAAGGCTTCAGAATGAAGATGAAGAGCAGACTTCAGATTCCTCTTACACTGTGAGACAAGTGCTGAACCCAAACCCAAGAAAGCAAAAGCAAGTTTCAACAAAAGGTTTGATCCTTTTAAAATGAATATTTCATCCAAAGACACTGTCTCAAGTACAAGTTAATCTGCCTTCCTCCAGTGTCCCTTAAAGCTCTGGTTGAGACCATATTTTCATTAAACGGTGCTGATTATCAATGTAATTTATTGGAGTTAAAAGTCAAGATACGGTAGCAATTTAGAACTTAACCTGATAATAAAGAAGTCTCCTCTTTCCCTGCTTGTGATCCCTGGTTATAGTACACTCTTTGCTTGGAGTTTACTTTCAGCTCTGGTATTTGCTAAGATTACAGAGAGAGAAGTAGTGACTACGTAGCTAAGGTTGCATTGTGATTTGCTCACAAAGGACTGAAATCTTGTTTTGAATTTAGTCTCCAAATTTGGCACCAACAGCCCTTCAGGGGACAATTTGAAATTTTCATTTAAATTGTTTTAGGAAAATACTTACTAATTTTTAGGAACCATTTTTAAATGAAATTTGGTCTGGATGTTGTCTGAATTTTTTTGGGTGCCTCTGACTTTAAAAGGAGGAGGGGGACCCAAAACAGTCTCTCTACCCTGGTCCATCCCAATTACTAAAATGTCTCTCTCATAATGCTGTATGGATAGGACACTTAGGAAATTTGGCAATTCTGTGTATAAAGAATAGTTCCCCTTACCCCTCATAACTGAATAGATTTGCATGAAGTGGCTGAGGGGGGGAAGCACAGTCTTTGTGTGTTAATACCTCGGTGCATATGGACTGGGATCCACTTCGTGCTATTACTGATTCACTGTGCAAAAGAGGCAACAATGTCATGAGGAACTAGCTCTATATGCAGTGTGGTATTGCCATTGCCAGGGCTTCATATTGCCGCTGCTGTTTTGGTACCATGAGGCAGCAGGACTGTGGGGAGCCAATTGGGAGAGCTGCCATGTAGGACATGCAAGGGTGTTTTAAGGGTTTTGGGGGATGGAGTGTCATCCATATGCTTTTGAGACTCTGGGAGGTTATAACCTTCTTCAGCAGCAGTTTTAGTCCAAGTGATTCACTCAGGGTCATCATATGAGGACTCTCTTCTGAAAAACCACAGGAAGCTTGTCAGACAGAGAAGATGCCTTAGGAGTGGAGCTGGTAGCTTAATTATAGGTGCACTTTTTGCTGCAAGTCCCATCCCACCCCCTATGCCTCAGCTCTGTTATATTTGGTTCCCCACAGCTAAGTCTTGGTCGGATGTGCCTGAGCAGGTCTCTCAAACTTTGACTCCTGCTGAGAAGCATAGCAAAGGTCCATGGGAGGTTGGGGAATGTAGATGGGATACCTTCAAGCTACTCACTTCCCTGCTAACTCACCTGTACCTCTCTACATGGCTGTCCTTATGCACTCCCTGGAACTTTTTCTGTGCTGTACTGCACGGATCTATGTATTCAATACTTAGGCCTGGTCTACACTAGGGGGGGTTCGAACTAAGGTATGCAAGTTCAGCTACGCGAATAGCGTAGCTGAACTCGAAGTACCTTAGTTCGAAGTACTTACCCGTCCTCACGGCGCGGGATCGAAGTCCGTGGCTCCACCGTCGACTCCACCACCGCTGTTCGCGGTGGTGGAGTTACGGAGTCAACGGGAGCGCGTTCGGAGTTCGATATATCGCGTCTAGATGAGACACGATATATCACAACTTCAAGAAGTCGATCGCTACCCGCCGACCCGGGCGGGTAGTATGGACGTACCCTTAGAGGTTTGTAGAAGAGTTGACTCTCTAAACGATGTTGGTTCTGCAGAAATTTAGACCAGGAGTTCCCAAAGTGAGGCCTGAAGGAGGAGAAATCCAATGTACAGTTGTCCTTCCCTGTACTTGTGGGCTGAAGGCTGTTGATCAGCTGTATATTCCCAAGGTTATTGAAGTTCACCCGCAAACAGTTTCTAATCTGCCAAGGAAGATAAAAGTATAAACAAATGGTGGAGTTGGTGCCTTTATTTTGATGTTCATTTACCAGACATTTAAATCAGGTGTGGTCTCTGCATCCTTGAAAGTCACTAGGGTAGCCCTCAGAGTTAAGTCTAGTTTCTGAGGATTTAGAAACAACCTGTATTAATCTAAATGACTAGGATGCATCTATCTTTGATGTTCCTTTGTTCATTATAGTGCTGGAACAGAGTACTTCTCCCACAGTTGGAATTTAAAGGATTTTTTTTTGTCTGTCTCTCTTTCAGCGAAAAGAAATCATACTGCACAGATGGCTTCCAAACAGAGAAGAAATGATTCTCTTGCTAATGCAGTTTCCTTCGAACTCCCAAGTGGCAATAAATCCAGCTTGGATGTCCTGAATCGCATGATTCATGAAGTGGAGCATGAAATGGAGGAATATGAGCGATGGACAGGCCGTGAGGTACAGAGAATGCAAAACGGTCATGGCCTCACAGGGTTCACCGTGTCACTGGTGAACACACTCTGTCGTCTGATGCGCTACCTCAAGGAGGTGAGTAGATATTATCTGAACTGCTCCTGTAGCTAGAATGAATAAGCACAAGGATTATAGATTAATTTACAGCCTTAACTTTGACATTTCCTAACTTTCAGCTCCTTTACTTTGCAATCTCAATATCTTTAATAGTTTTGTTAGGATTTTTTAAATTGCACACAAACAAGATAAAATTATTAATTCAGCAGAAACTATGCTCTCTCTAATAAACGGCAGGAGTTCACTGAACTGAAATGGAGGAGGCCTCCCATTTACTTCAATGAGAGATGTAGTCCACTTAGACAAAAAACAACTGATTGTGAACAAAGCAACATTTAAACACACCCAATATTCTGAATATGCATTTAATTTTTATAGTTTAAAAAGTGTTCTATCTGTCTTAGGTATGTGGGCTCTGGGATTAGTTATATGCTAATGATCTCAGTCCCTTCCTGGTTCCTCCACGTGTGCCTGGGAACTACATCACAGCACCTAGCTACTACTTGTTTCACAGTGAACTGCTCTGCTCTGAGCACAGGGTTTTTTAGACCCTTTCGTTTGGATGACAGTCCTCCTTTCTGTTGTGTTGCTTCCTTGTGCTGTGTTCCCCTCACTGAGAACACTGGGCCAAGGCCTGGATTGTGAAGATTTGGGTAGGCTATACCCCTGGGTCTGAGGCACAGATGAAGTTGTATCACAAACAGCAGAGGCTGGTCCCTCACCCTAGTTGAAAAATACTGTTGACCAGGCAAGGCTGAAGATGGGCTGAAATTGATTCCTGGCCATCTGTCACGGTCTTCATTGGAAGTGAGTCTCCATTCAGGTCTTGAGAGAGTTGAGTGGTGTCCAGCCCATAGATATGGACTGTGGGCCATGCACAGGGCCAGCTCTAACTTTTTTGCTGCCACAAGCAAAAAAAAAAAAAAAAAAAGCGCTGCCCTGCCGTCTCACTCACACTCACACACACCGCGAGCGCTGTGCTGCCCCCAAGCCCCCGCAAGTACTGCGCCGCCCCAAGCTCCCTGCCCCAAGCACCTGCTTGGTCAGCTGGTGCCTGGAGCCAGCCCTGGCCATGCAGTCAAACCCTGATTGAGAGGGATACAGCCACAGCAGTGTGACTTATTGGGCTGTCCCCTGTTTTTTTTGCAGTGGCTAAGCCAAATACAGCCATACCATATTTGATACTGGTAACCCTTGGGACTGTCCCCTTGGTGGTGGTGCTTGTGCACCCAGAGACCCTTGTTCCTTACTGAGATGCTGCCTGTAAGATACCATCACAGTCCACTGTCTTCTCCTTAAAGCTATTATGGGGGTTATGCTTGGGAGGACTCTGCAGCCCTGGTTTATTTGCCCAGCTAACCTCCCTCCCCCTTCAGCGAGCTAGGAGTTGCCAAAGGATGGGCTACACATCCTAGAAAAAGAGCATTCCAAGAGGTTTTGGAGCCTCCAGAGAGGTTATTTCCTCTTCCTCTGTGGAGAGTGAACCCTCCTCTGGCTCCCGTCCTAGAGATACAGACTCAAAATCCAGAACTTTTGATAGGATATTGGTACATTACCCTTAAAATAAGTAATGCAGGAAGGAAAACTCTGGTCTCTTGAATCCTTTGCTACGGTTACCTCTAAATATAAAAGCAAGAGACGCTTCATTTCAAACACTAAAATCTCTTTGGAGGAGGCAATAAATGCAGAATAGCTCTATGAAAAGGGGAGGGGAAAAAACCCTCTACTGCTGAGATCTATGCCAAACTGTATAAGATACCTAAAGAAAAGTGGAATAGATTTGGTCATGTTCCTGAAGTGAATTCTAAAATCTTCTTACTGCTTTTACTTATATACACCTCTACCCTGATATAACGCGACCCGATATAATACGAATTCGGAAAGAACGTGGTAAAGCAGTGCTCCGGGGGGGGGGGGGGGCTGCGCGCTCCGGCAGATCAAAGCAAGTTTGATATAACATGGTTTCACCTATAACACAGTAAGATTTTTTTTTTTTGGCTCCCGAGGACAGCGGGGTAGAGGTGTATAAAAAAACAAAGCCACTCATCCTGTTAATGCTATTTTCCTCAAAGTTCCATTGGACAAAAAAATTAGAGCATTGACACATCTCAGTAGTGGTTTGTGCTGTGTGTGCCCTACCTCCACTTTGAAAGCCTTCCTCTCCTGGTACATCATAAACAAAGCACGTAAGACTAGGAGACACATTTGGCTGCAGTCACTGACCCCGTCCCTCATCACCACTACGGCCCAGAGCTCTTATTTCAGACTGGTTTGAGTCCCCCAAAAGTATGGAATAGTTCTGCTCAGTCCTGGCTCTGCCCATACCTAAACCAATCAGTCTGGTGCACCCAGGTCAGGCTAGAAAATCTATCCCTCCAAGTTTTAAGAGATTCAGAAAGTGGATTACCTGTGTTCCATAGGCTTAAAAGAGATATACCAGCATGTCTCCTTCCATCTGCCTGTCAGTATTTGTGCTTCACTCTGGAGAGTTATCATTTACAATACATGATCCTCTTTTTGTCCCCCTCTTTGGCCTCTCAGCTTTTCTCCAAGATTTTGATAGCCCTGATTACCTCCCTCAGGGAGGAGGAGATTGTCATCTGTATAGCAGTAAATGTAATTCTCATCCAGTCCAGTGCCAGCAGAAGCCATCTGAGGTGCCCAGTTGGGTAATTCAGGCTCTGCAGAGGCACAGCTTTGTCTTTAACCTGGAAAAGAGCTCCCCAACACTTCTCAGGATCTCCAGCATTTGGGGGCCAGATTCTGCATTCTAAGAATAAAGGATGTAGATCCTCTTATTCATAACTCACAGACAACCACTTGGAGGAGCATTCTGCCTGCTTGATCTGATGTGTCTAGCACAGTCCAGTGGATCTTTCTCTACACACAGCCTCTCCAGGTTCTCATTTTCTCTGTGGAGAATCACAGTGAGGATTCCACTTGTAGTTCACTGTATCTTGCGTCATCAGTGCTGTGGTAGCACGATATACAAAACTCAAGGAAAACCTCTTTCAGATCCAGCAGTGACAAGGATTGTCATAGACACCTGTATCAGCCTTCATGCTGCCACACTCATAGCGTAGCAAATGATCTTCAGCCGAATCTAGGAGGAGCATCAGCTGGCTGGAGATCAGTGCCATTACTAATGTCCTGAGACACCTCTCCCCTCTCTTAACCACCACTGATGACAAGATGGCAGTGGTCTATGTCAACAGGCCAGGCAGGACTCTCCTCTCCTCGTTGCAGGTGAGAGGAAGCATCTAGAATTCTCCATGGATAGAGAGGAAATGTCTCTCCATTGCATTAGCTTATGTTAAAGGATAAGATCAATTTACAAACTGTTGATCTCAGAGGAGGGGGATCTGAACAACAAGATCCTTTGCTTAATGTCCCTCTAAAGGGGCATTTTCTAAATGCACTTGTTTTGCCTCCAACAAGGAAAAAAAATTCGGATCTCTTCTGCTCCCAGCCCTGGTTGAAACAATACTGGAGAACAGATGCCTTCTCCTTCAGTTGGTCTGACCTCTCTTCACTAGAATGGCCAGGAAGATCAAGCCAGACATGAGTAGCACAAAGCACTGTCAAGCACCAGCACCCTTAACTCTACATTGTCTTGTGTGTGTAATCCTGTAGTATGGAGTTGAAGTTGGCGTAGAGTGAGAATGCTTCACCAAGAGCTGTTTATGCCTTTTTCATAAGGGCTGTGAAGAAAGAAGCATAGGAGTTTAAAAGGTCTTCCCTACTCCTGTGCCATCATGGGAGAGTGGGGAAGGGACAGTAACACAAGTCAAGTAGAGTATCAGTTTGTATGCGCAGTAAACAGGATTGCGATGGTAACACTGATGTCACCTAAAAGCTGCATTTCTATGGCTTTGGCTACACTTACACTTCAAAGCGCTGCCGTGGCAGCGCTTTGAAGTGTAAGTGTAGTCAAAGCGCCAGCGCTGGGAGAGAGCTCTCCAAGCGCTGTCCGTACTCCACCTCCCTGTGGGGAATAACGGACAGCGCTGGGAGCCGCGCTCCCAGCGCTGGGGCTTTGACCACACTGGCGCTTTGCAGCGCCGCAATTTGCAGCGCTGGAGAGGGTGTGTTTTCACACCCTGCTGCAGCGCTGCAAATTTGTAAGTGTAGCCAAGCCCTATGCTAACTTGATAGTGAGGTTTGGAGTTACTCCCTTTTGTAAACATAAACCTGTATTGATTGTGTTTTTCTTCCCCCCGCCCCACCCCCCCAGGGTGAGATGCAGCTGCGTCAGGAAGCAACAATGAGGCAGCAGCTTGAGGGGATGCTGCATGAACACAGAGCACTGATTGATGCTCTGACAACTGAAATCTTTCTGGTCAGAGAAGAAAATGCTGCCATACAGGTACAAAGAGCTGCTGAGTCTTTCCTTTGACACCCTATGAAGCCCAAGGCAGGATCTAATGCAGTGAAAGATTTTAAGCAGGTTCTTTATCTCTAGAATGACGTGTCTGAGTTGACATGCATTGGCAGAGCAGCATAGGGGGCAAAGGACTTTAACAACAAGGGACGGCACTACAAATCAGCGTTGAAAATGTGATAGTTAAAGAATCCGAGGAACGTAATAGCAAGGGACATTGTGATATAGGAAGTGTAATGCCAACCCTCAGTGCCTCATTCTAACTAGTGGTATATTTTCCTCACTTCAGCAAGCTCCAAATTCCTATCAATTAAAAACGTTTCTCATTGCTCCTTTTATTTTGAGAAAATCTCTTTAACCTTTGACAGAAGATTGATTTAGTACAGCTTAGCCTTACTTTAATGGATGCCTACTGTGTAGTCTGTGTGCTTAAAAATCTGCCTCTGTGCTCTCACAATATTAATACTAGAGGGGCAGTGAAGTGGAACTGACTTCAAGTCTTATCAGTTTCACTCTGCAGCTGTGGTGGATTAGGGTGGAAGTTGCAGCTATAGAATATCAGGGTTGGAAGGGACCTCAGGAGGTCATCTAGTCCAACCCCCTGCTCAAAGCAGGACAGATCCCCAGACAGATCTTAATTCCAGTTCCCTAAATGGCCCCCTCAAGGATTGAATTCACAACCCTGTGTTTAGGAGGCCAGTGCTCAAATCACTGAGCTATCCCTCCCCATAAGAGAAAGCAACCTGGGGAAGGCAGAGCAGGATGGGTGGCAGTGGGGGGTAATCAGTAAAATATGGGGCTAGTCAGGAAGGAAAAAGAAGAGAGAGAAATAGAGGAGACAAGTGCAGAGATGCGTTTGTTTGGCACCTCACTGGGATCAGATTAAAGCTTTGGCACTAAGTGGGGAAATAGATTCTTCCACTCAGAAGAATGATACATCTGTCTAATTTTTGACCTTAGAACACAGATCTCAATGTGTATGTGGCTTTCCCCCCCCCCCCTCCTTTAGAAAAGACTTCAGCAATATATGGTGGTAACAGATGAACAGCTGATTTCACTCACTCAGGCATTTAAAAGCCTCCCTATAACAGATCCTAACAGAGGGCAAAGTCCAACAGATTTTGGAGTTACAGTCAACAGTCAAGGTGAGTGTCATTTCAGCGCATTAGTAACTTCAGAATCCCAGGTGACATTTTGAAAAACACCCTCAGTTCCAAGCAACATCTGAGACAGTATGGGATAATTGCCAAGAAATCACTGACACAAACTAGAACTTGATCCAGCAGACACCTGTGTAATCTCATTGAATTCAGTGGGACAATGCCAGATAGTAACTATTATGCTTGGCAGTAAATTGTCCTACACAGACAAACATCTAGTCCTAGGCTGATTGATGGATCCCCTTTGCATAGAAAGAACTAATGGGTTAAATCTTTGTGCTTTCTAGCCACCTCCCAAATAAACCTGGGAACTATTGTCTGCTTCTATGCCACAGTAAACAGCTCTTATCTCAAACGCTCTGCCCTGAGACCGGGGCTGCTAACCTTTGGATTTTACAGACATATTGTCTTTCTTTCTATCTATCTAATCTTTCTTTCTATCTATACAGTTCTGGTTAATCTCCCCTCCTTCCCCTCACTGGCAGCTCCAAGCCTGGCTCTGGACTGTGAGGATCAGTCATGTAACCAACTATGGACCTGTGCTGTAGATGTGCTTATACCACAAACATTTCTGTTACAATGAATGACCCTTTCCTTACTCTTTCTATGAGGATTCAGCTCAGGAAGAGCCCACGTAGCTGTTCCTGCTGTGACTCCAGAGGTTTCAGAGCAAAGCTCCCCTTCTTTGAACACAAGTAACCCCTCCAAATGTTCTGTGGTCCTTGGGATGTCTTCCAAAAATACTCTTCCAAAAGAGTCAAAGCTTCAAAGCATGTTTCTTTCTGTGCCTCCTGACAAAGGAGAGTGTTTGTTCCCTTCAGACTCCTCTCTGGATGGTTCAGACACTGGAGCCAGGTATTTCTGATGCAGTAGTAGATGAGGCTAACTCATTAGTTACTTCAACAGGTATTTGATAATCAAGGAAGCCAACTGTGTCATATGAGTCCGATGGAGGAGCCGGTGCTGAGGAGGCAAATGGCACATGGGTAGAACCCTGCAAATGTGCAGATATCCACTTTATAGCCATGGACCATGTTTGCGGATCACAGATCGGATGCAGACACACATTTTGTATCCACGCAGGGCTCCACACATGGGACAGAAGCTCTGGAAGGATACTTGTAAATGGGGAAAATATAAAGGAGGATTTTCTCATTCCTTGTTAAGGTCACTGAGGAACAGTGATTCTGAGCGGTAGACTCCCCTTAATCTGACACTAGTTCGTAGCAGATGTTGATAACTATGCAATGCCTCTAACAGACCAGTTCCCTTTTGGCTCTTTACATTTAAGAGAGCTGTTATGCAGCCATTCAGTTCTGTGATCAGCCATGTCCTGCTTTATCCCTCCTACAGTTTTCCCTCTCAGGCATTGATGCCCTGAAGAAAGCTGTTAAGGGGAAAGCCAGATACAAGATCACACAAATGGGGGCTAAAGGGTGTGTGTGTGTGTGTGTGTGTGTTTTCCAACTAAGTATGATCTCAGAACCAGCTATAATACTGGAGTCATGTTTTTCATTTTGTGCTTCCCTGGCATGTCCAAAACAGATGGCAACATGCACACAAACCATCATAGGCAAGCAGTTAGATGAGAATGGCAGCCATGGTTTAGATGGCTATGTGCATACTACTTACAGAGAGTGGATTTAAAAGGAGGATATACAGCACAGAATGATTGGAAATAGAGTGGTAACAGCTACATTTCTGTCAACCAGCCCGCCTTACAATGAAGAGCCAAATACATATTCGTGTGCATTCTGATTGACTGACAGTCTCTCATGGGTGCTCTACAGTCTGATGTCCTGATTGCTGAAGTTTGTTCATTTCCATCTTGGAGATGGAAAGCCATTTCAGAAATACAGAAATAAGTTTTGTATCCTTTCCAAGTGTGCTTATTGTATAGCTCTTCATCAAAGGTAAAATACTGTTAAGTAAATTTCCCCTCCCCCCATATTTTTCAGTCATCTGAATGCAGGACCTGTCTTGATCAGAAAAATAAATTCCTTTCCTCATGTACTAAAATATTTTGTTTCTAATGCCCCCAATTCTTGCCTTGTCTGTCTTTTCAGAGAAACCTGCTTTATACTCCACTGTGCCCAGGACCGATATTTTCAGAAGGGAAAACACACTTGTATTCTCACAGGAGGAGCTGCCTGTGAAACTTCCCCAGTGGTCAAGTCCCCAAGACACTGTAGTGGCGGGCAGCAGTTTGCCAGCTCATATGTTCCAGCCTGCTGTATTGTTATCGCCGCCTAGACAGAAAAGTATCCAGGAATTCTCCCCTCTTCAGAATGGTGAGATGGTAGCCTCTCTCTTTGGACAGAATGAGATCCATATCCTTCACATATAGTGTGCTCCCTCTTTCAGAGAATCATAGAGAATATCAGGGTTGGAAGGGACCTCAGGAGATCATCTAGTCCAACCCCCTGCTCAAAGCAGGACTAATCCCCAGACATATTTTTACCTCAGTTCCCTAAATGGCCCCCTCAAGAATTGACCTCACAACCCTGGGTTTAGCAGGCCAATGCTCAAACCACTGAGCTATCCCTCCCCCCAAATATTTTATTCTTTTGTTGAATGAACTTCCACCAGGATTTGGCCTTGCCCACTTGTTTTTTGGAGGCAGCCCTTCTATGCAAGTTCACAGTTTGGGCAACTCGATGCCTGGCACCATAGGAACCTGCCTGGCATCAGAACCCAGATCTCTTGCTTCTGCAGTTGGAGCCTGTGTTTCTGCCCTCTCCTGTTTGCTTGTCTTTCTGTTGACGACCGACTCTCAATTTCCACAGCCCTTGCTGATGAGTAAGCTTTCAGTTACAAAGCATGGCGGAAAGAAAATTATCATTAATCCTCCAAAAATAATTTTTAAATGTAACCTATGTACAAGGCTTCAGTAAATTTTTAACCATATGGGAAGTCTGAAAAGTTTGCACTGTGTTGTTGTTGTTAGAGGTGATAAATGGTCTGTCATTAGATGTTAAATTTCTTAAAGAACCTGTTTTTAAAAATGTTAACTCCTAAACTATAGATTTACTTCCAAATTCTGAGGAAAAGTCACTCTGTACTCAAATGCTGTAATTTGGAGAAAGACAAACTGTGCTGGCTTAGCAGCGGGTAACTGACATGCGCTATTTTTCAGCATTGTGCACCTTTCCTCTGATATTGATTCTGGGCAGTAACAAAGCAGAGAATAACTAGAGATCAATCTTTATAAAATGGAGGACTTGCTCAGCCATAAAATAAATATTGATTTCAAAGTTCCCAACTGATATTGCAAACTGAAAAGTTCAGCTCCTCTCTTCCTGGCTCCTCAGCCCATTTCCCCTCTGCTAGCTTTAAATCCAAGTACAGTAGAACCTCAGAGTTATGATTATCTCGGGAATGGAGGTTGTTCATCATTCTGAACAAAATATGATGGTGGTTCTTTCAAAAGTTTACAACTGAACATTGACTTAATACAGCTTTGAAATTTTACTATGCAGAAGAGAAATGCTTCTTTATAACCATCTTAATTTAAATGAAACAAGCACAGAAAGTTTCCTTACCTTATCAAATCTTTTTTAAATTTTCCCTTTATTTGTTTTTTAGTAGCTTACATTTAACACAGTACTGTACTGTATTTGGGGTTTTTTGGGTTTTTTTGTTAGGGTAGGGAGTCTCTGCTGCTGCCTGATTGCGTACTTCTGGTTCTACCAGTCAGTTCATAACTCTGGTGTTGTGTAACTCTGCGGTTCTACTGCAATGGTTAAAATACTTGCAGTGACCTCTTTTGGGGAACATGAGCCAATGGTGTACCCTGAGTAGAAAACTACCCATGTCCCCATCCTCAGTTGAGTGTTACTGTTCAAGCCCTTCTCTCTGACTTAGCTCCATTAGGTTAGTGCTGCACAGTCACTCCCCATGTTGAAGACAGCTTGTTTACTGTTCCTTTACTCTTTGTCTATAGCACTGAAGAAGACAGTTCAAACATATCCTGCATCCCACATCTCTCCATCTATGGAAACCACTGTGAGAGAGCCAAACTGGCAAAAGAGCTCATCTTCCTCTGTGGGAACTCAGAACACTAATGAAGAGAATCGACTCCTCACCCAGAGGTGGCGAATTCCTCCTTCACACAAAGACTTGGAGAGTTCTTTACTGTCAGATGAGCAGCAAGGAAGAAGCACCTTGTCCCCAGTGGACAGATGGGCCATGGTTGGCTCTGAGGACGAGCAGAAGCCCAGTGCACCTGAGGAGCACACTCAAAGCAATGATCTGTTAGGACAGATAGCTGAGCTAACACTACAGAACTCTGTTATCAAAGCTCAGCTGAGCAAATTCAGAGATCGTTCTCAAGAGGCAGGGGATGGCCTGCATCAGCCAGTTACAAAGCAAAATATGAACACTAGTTCAGGATCGGCCATGCAGGGACAGGTAAGAATATAAGAGAAAGCAAAGATTGGGTTGCCCTTCATCCCCCATCTCCATTTCCCCACAAAGTATTGATTTTTGATAATTTATTTTTGGTATCAGGTTTGGGTCGGTCTCTCTCATTCCCAACTTTTGCCAGTCACTGTAAGGGAGCAAGTAGAATTTTTTTTTTTTTCTTAACCTCATCCTGTTTTGACTCCCTCATCTTCCAATTTCCCTTTCACTGGGGATTGCAAATGCAGTTCCTCATGTGAGGCCATGATAACAATGTAAGCAGCCTTTTTGAAGGTGGAAGTCAATGCTGTCTGGGTGCTGGCGAGTGAAGGATGCATGGCAGATTTAAAAAGGCTTACTCTCTTGTCCCATGTAAGCAAGACTGGCTTATCCTTCATGTCTTTGGGAAAGAGAGGCCTTTGTCTACACTAGGAAAATTGGGACCTGGAATTAACCAGCAGTGCAGCTCCATCAGTAGTGGTGTAGACAGGCCACTGCTTTGAGTAGGAATAGACAACACACACACCTGAAGCCTGCCTCCACTAGAGCCTTGATTCGTACTACCATCAGTGGAGCTGCGTAGTTGGTGAACTAGGGGTCCTAATTTTCCTAGTGTAGCTGTAGCCTAAGGGCTTAATTCTCCATTGTTTTACACAGTGTCTAGTTGTTTACAGCTGTGCAAAGTGGGCATAGAATGGGTCACATTACGCTCAGTTTGCACAGGGGTGTGTGTGTAAAATATATATAATTTTGCAAGAAACAAAGCAGTAGAAAATAGGCCCTGAGAAAGTAAGCCTGGTTTAAAGAAACAGGAGATTTGTTTTACCATCTTGGAACACTTTCTCCCCTGCACATCTAAAACATGCTTCTTTAGTGAAACATTTGCTTGACTTTGGTTGGTTGATTGGAGTGATATAGAGAAGAAAGCTTTATGCTGTCTGCTGTGGGCAGTTTAACTTCATGACAAGATGCATTTAATCTGTCAAGCAACAAGATGCTAGAGCAAAAGGCACATAAAATCAAAGGTTTACCTGAAAGATGCTCTAACTTTTTAAAGTTACTGAAACCAAATTCAGCCTGAAGGGTCAGTTTATATGAAAACACTTAATCTACTGCATGCCCTCTAAGACTGCAACTTCCACATTTATTTTGTTTGTAATGATTTGTGTTTAGACTTTGCCAGAAGTACCAAAGAGCTTGGAGGAACGAATAGCAGAGCTGAACCGCCAAAGTGCAGAAGCCCGTGGTAAACTGCTGCAGCTGATAGACCAGCAAAAATTGGCCACTGTCAACCCTATCTCTCCCCCAGTATCGCCTGTTTTACCTCCCCACATAAATTGGACTGGTATGTAGTCCCTCGTCCCCCACCCCCCTTTTTTATTTTTTTGCTACACAGTAAGGTATTTACCTGTGTACCAACTATCTTCAGTTAACTAAATCAGCAATTCCCAAACAGTGTGGGCAATAGTGCACTTGCTGACAATCCACTGAAAGCTGTCTGGTCATGTGTTCTAGGCTCTCCTTGTTTATAGCTGCTAAATTTCATTAAGACAGGTCAAAATACATCAGCTAACGTTTTCCTAAAGTTACTTTTCTATGTAATTAATTGCTGCAGTTGTGTCACTGCCTGCTATATTCACTCTTCATCATGCTAATGTCCATAGAGCCATTACAATGAGTTTGTTAGCCTGCTTACAGTTTGGGCGCAGAACTAGACTTGTCAGTCATGGGCAGCAAGGGAATGCCTCCCTTTCCCGCGTTCTGCTTCCAGAGTGGCAAGCAGCTTAATGAGGCCTCCCTTCTGCAGAGCTTTTCTGAGGAAAAGTCCAATATTTTTATTTCAAATTTCTGACTTAAAAATCCCACTCAGTAATTTGGCCATCTTATTCTTAGTCAAGTCCCAGGGCTGTCTGCCTTTTGAGGAGTCTTTTTTCCCTCAGGTCTAGTTCCTTGCTGAGGACCTGCAGGATCCTCTGAGAAGATTAAACTGTATGGCACACTAGAGAATAGTCAGTGCAGAATTTATTCTTCCCTACTAGTCCAAGGATTAGCTACCATGCTATTTTTTTTTAACTGTCCAGCAGAATTAGGACTACTTAATCCTTTTCTTGAAGTAGCTGAGTGAAATAGCAAGCGAACTAAGGAAGGGAAAAAGGCTATTAGGTAATAAAACACTGAAAAAGCATAAAGGCTAGAACTCAAAGCGTGTGTGTAGGGGGTGTACAGTGCCTAGCACTATGTGATCCTGATTAGACTCGTCAGTGCCATTGCAATATAAATACAAATAGTAACTTAAGAAAATGGAGAAGTAAAAACATAAAACAGCCAGAAATGAGATACTAAATAATAAATGCATGGAGGGGTTACTGCACCTTCACCAGAATTGAGCAATCCTCCTTTACTCTCTAGAAAATGAAAAGAGGACAATTGAGGTGTCTGTTCCAGTGGCAGAAACTATGGACAGCTCCAAAGGAGATACTCCTTCTCCTGCCAGTGGGACCAGTGTAAGAAGGTAAAAACCAACTAATTAGAGTGTCTGTCTGAGTGGGTGACTGACAAATGGTGAGACAGTTTTTCCTACTGTGTTAAATTACCATATTCTCCCAGATATGATTGGCATTCTATGGTTTCATCACAGTCTAACCTGTAGAGATGGGAAATGGATTGTAACAGGGTTGCAAGTGTCTTCTGTTGAATTCACCCTGTTAGCAAGCATTGGAACCCCCTTGGGAGATTGACTGATCCCTGCTGACCCTTTGTGGCAGGAGTAGTTTAACTTTTACCTATTACAGCAACAGAAGGGGTTCTTCTGTCACTGTAGGAAATCCACCTCTACAAGAGGTGGTAGCTAGGTTGATGGAAGAATTCTTCCATTGACCTTGCAGTGCCTACACCAGGGCTTAGTTTGACTTACTACATTGCATAGGGCATGACATTTTTCACAGCCTAGCTCTGTAGTGTAGGAATTACAGGAATTAATATGGCAAGCAAGGCAATGTGGTGTAGAGTGAGCAGTGAAGTCACTTCCTGTTGGATTTACTACTTACTAACATGTTGAGTTGATGGACAGCAGCTCTTGTGACAATAAAATTGGGTAATACTTTAAAAACAAAAAGCCTGGAATTTAGTTGTTTGGGGTAGAGATGAAGATTTTTCCCCCCCCTCATTATAACAAAAGAGGATGTTTCCGTTTCAGTAACTTTTTCAATACTTGCAGTTGGCATAACAGCACTGCTCGTGACAAAGATTTAAGTGGTTTGTTGGAGGCTGCTGATCTTTTACTAGTATTCACTTCCTCCTTCTCTTTTCCACCTCACCTACAGATCTACGGGTGCTTCTAGCAAGACTTGTTCTCCATTAAGTACCACTTCGGGAAGTATGAAATTAACACCTGTCAATCAGAGAACAAAGGTAAGACTTAAATAAGGCTGCATGTTAGCATCCTCTTCAGCTATGGGCTTTCACTGCTGTGCTCTACATATGTAATGAGGATTCTAGACACATACTGTGGGCCAGATTCTGTTCTGTTTATACCTGTATAAGTCCAGAGTAAATCAACTGAAGTAAAAAGTTACTCTGATTAATAACAGAAATCAGAATCTGGGCAGCATGCAGGGGACTCCCTGATAGTATGTTAATGTAACTAGTCACGTGCCTCTAGAGACTTGGATTAAAGCACTACAAGGTACAAATGAAGTACAGTAGAACCTCAGTTACAAACTGACCAGTCAACCACACAGCTCATTTGGAACCAGAAGTGTGCAATCAGGCAGCAGCCGAAACAAAGAAAAGCAAATACAGTATAGCACTGTTAAACGTAAACTACTTTAAAAAAAAAAAAGGGACAGCAGCATTTTTCTTCTGCTGTATTAAGTTAATGTTCAGTTGTAAACTTTTGAAAGAACTATAACTTGTTCAGAGTTACAAACATCCTCCATTCCTGACATGTTCGTAACTCTGAGGTTCTACTGTAATATTAGGAATGTATTCTCCCAGTGGGCATTTGTGCACATTATCCAACCACCATAGAATTTGGTACCTCTGACAGTCTGACTAGAAACAACCAGTGACTGAAAAAGCAAACAGGGTTTCAAGTAAAGATTGAGATACATTTGGGAGAGCCATAGGTGGGATTGGGAGGCTGGCAAACTTGCACAGAACCTACTTGGCCTGTCCATGGCAATAGTCTGTGATGTCAGTCACTTTCACTTGTACGAATGTTAAATCTTTTTCTGAACGTAAAGAAAAATGGTCAGAATCTAGATTTCCAGTATCCTGCTGAGGGTGAGATTTCCTTCAAAGCTTCCTTGTTTAACAGGAGGAGAAGGAACACTCTGTAGAGTAACACTATCTGCTGAGCCATTGTCTGATCAGCATTTGTATTCTTGGGAGGCGTCATAGTCAGTGATGAGCTGCCAAAATCTTAACAACTGGTTTCCTCCTCACCCCACAAGGGGGTCATGGCCCATCGCCGCCTCCTCCCACTGCCCCATCCAATGCCCCCCCTTCCTGACTGCTCCCCTGGGATCCTTACCCCCCACTTAACCACCCTGTTCCCCACCCTCTGACTGCCCCGACTCCCTATCCATCCCCCCCAAACTCCCCTGCCCTCTATCCAACCCCCCCTGCTCCCTGCCTCCTTACCGCACTGCCTGGAGATGGCTGGCAGCGATACAACCACGCCACTCGGCTGGAGCCAGGCCATGCTGCTGCTGTGCAGTGCCTGGAGCACCGGGTCAGGCCGAGCTCGCAGCCCCGAATCAGCTGTTCGTGCGGGAAGCCTGGGAGGGCTGAGAAGCAAGTGGCGGCTTCACGCTCAGGCCCAGGGAGGCGGAGCGGAGGTGAGCTAGGGCGGGGAGCAGTTCCCCTGCATGTGCCCACCCCCCCAGGTTACCTGCTGCGGCACGGGTGGCCCCCCCACCCCAGCTCACCTCTGCTCCGTTTCTGCCTTCCTGAGCCTGAGCACGAAGCCTCCACTTGCTTCTCCGCCCTCCCAGGCTTCCTGCATGAACAGCTGATTTGTGGGAAGTGGGAGGGAGGGGGAAAAGCTAGGCAGAGCGGAGGTGGGTTTGAGCTGGGGGGGCGGGGCAGGGTCGGTGCCTAAAGTGCCACTTGGATAATGTGCTGAGGGGGAGGGGCCACTCCCCCTGCTTCCCCCCAGCTACACTCATGGGTCACTTCAACGTACCGGTTGTTAAATTTAGAAGCCCACGCAGGACAACCGGTTCTAAAAGGGCTTCTAAATTTAACAACTGGTTCCCGTGAACCGGTGTGAACCAGCTCTAGCTCACCACTGGTCATAGTGCTGATAGCAGAAAGAGAAATTATAGTAGTCCTCACATAGTGGGAAGCTAGAGGATCTACAGAAGCTGGTAATAACTGGTAAACTCGTGGGAGTGAAAGGACTGTACAAATCTCACTTCAGTTCCTCTCCCCCCACTTCCGTCCACAGGTGGAGAGGCAAAGAGAAGAAGGCTGGTTTGCACTATCAATGAATATCATGTAACTGAAGCTGAATCGCATAGACTTTATATTTTTCATATATAATTTTTTTTGTGAACCACCTGTAGATTTCTGCAGTCCCTCTCTGCAAAACGTGAATTTTAACTCTCAAAGTGCCTACTTGTCAGTGCCACTAGTATACAGAGATCCATCAGCTTATTATGTTTATGCTCTCCTTCAGACTAATGCAATTGCAATTACAGCCTTGAGAGTGGGACACAGAAGGTGGGAATAGAATGTGACATTCCAGTCCCTATTGGATGAAGAGGAGCTAAATTGAGGCTGATTTTAGCCCATTTCTATACCTCAGCAATGCAGTGACCCATATTAGATATGCTGAAGAAAGGGGCTTTTGGCAAAGACACCCAACTATTTTTTTCATGCACCATCTCAGATACATGTCAGCACAAGATAAGGAAATAAATAGGACAATCTAGTTGACAAGAGGTAGGGGTGGGTGGGTGTGTGTGTGTGTGTAATGGAACAGTTTTTTGGAATACCATTGGTGAATCAATTTGTGGAGTCACTGTGAAGGACTTACCTCAGAAATCAACCAGTTCCTTATGTGTTGACTGGTTTGTGGAAGCCGCCATCTTGTACAAAGAGAATCCTCATGTCTGAAAGTCATGACAGATGGGTTAGTCGTGTCCACAACACCACAGAGGCAGCTACTGTTCTGACTTTTGGCATCTAAACTATTCCCCAGCCTCGCATCACAACTCCCAGTCTCACTGCTTCTGTGCCACAATGAGAGCTCTTCTGTGCAGCCCTGTTCTGAGCTCTGGGGCTGAGCAGGATTTTCCTTTATGCCGTGGGAAATGTTTAAAGGAGAGAATACCTTCCTTTTTCCAGATTCTGCTATCACCCTCACCATTCTATATGGTCTTTTGATTGATTAAATGACCAAAGGCTGCCACTGTCTTACAATATAGGACCTGATCAGATTGCATACATACTGTTTTCACTAAGTTAATATAAATCAATCTTTTCTAGTTTAGTTTCTCTCCTTTACCTGCCCTCTCATCCACATTGTAGTAATTAGGTGCTCCCTCTGCAATGTGAGAAATTTCTTAATATTTTAGGGCATCCAGGTAGGCAACTGGATTGCTCCATAGTTCATCTGCTTGTCACCCTCTGACTTTTCCATTTCTAGTACCTTATTTTCCATCTCGTAGGTGGGCCAGACAATTAAGTGCTGCTTAGTCAGGACAAAGTCCTAAAATCTGGCGCTTTGTGTTGTAAGCTAGCATGTGACATGTTTGAAAATATACAAAGACAACTATTCATTATAGAACTGTATTATAAAACAGGTATAAGCTCTTCATCTCGGCAAGTTCCATAGATCTGTTCCAATTTCTTAAAATGGAAAGAATTAGAGTATTTTATGAGAAGAACCTCTGCTCTTAATTCTGCTCATCCTTCCTCTGTTCTAGGTGGACCGATTGCTACTCCCATCAGGTATGACATAAAAATAGAGGATTTGCTGTATATGGGGAATAGACTTTAAAAATACTATAAATCTCCCCTCCTAATAGGGAATCCTCTGTTCTGGCATTTTCCTCCCTATACATGCTTTGCATGTTTCTAGGATTTAAAAGCTATGGACATTTCTCAACTAGGTCTGCAGTGTGTTTTACAGAGGGATCAGTTCAAAAAAATCTGAGAGCATTAGCTGCCTCTGGTCTTGGAGCATGGCTAACCTGTTAGTTATGACTACCAGACTTGAAAATTCTTTGTTTTAGGAAGACATTTATGGTACATTTTAAAATGTTTAATTGAGGTTGTAACTCTTACCTACAGGCCCTTGGTCTCTGATACAGTGCTGAACTACATGGAGTACTGTACCCAAGTGCTACCGCAGCTATGTTAAATTGTTTTGGGTCCTGTGAGTACATATAATCCAGGGGCTGTGATCTTGTACAGGTTTATTTGATAGTTTAATGTATCAATCTTTAATTTTAATGATAAACTGTAAATAAAATCCAATAATCAAGAGGATGTGCATAGCTCTTTATTTTGTTATGTTACTATAGCATGCTTGGGTAGCAACCTCTATGGTTAAGAATGAATAATAGTTTGTGTGATAAGCCCCAGTTTTCAGACTTTTTACTTTTCTTAAAGTTTTATCTTTTTGGGGCTGAAGTTTTCCATGCTTAGGCAGGCTTTTTTGTGTGAAGAGACCGAGTGCAAAGTGCAAGCAAAATCCTTTAGCTGTTTGAGTCTTAAGTGAATGGAGAAATTTGTTCCCTTTTTTTTTTCTTTTTTTTTTCCCCTGTGTAATTATATTTGCGGGGGTGGGGAATTCCATAGAAACAATAGAATCTCTAAACGTGGGATTTGGTATGTGTTGATCAAACAGCCATTGTAATGTACAGGAGACCTTTACTGTTGACTAAGTCAATAGGGCTGCATCAGGCCCTTAGGCCTTGCACTTTGTTAAACTTCATTAAAGATAGCTGTTAAATGACCAAGTTAAGACTGTTGGAAAATCCATCCAGGCTGATGCACAGTGGAGATCAGTTGTGGGTGGGCTGCATATCCGTGCACATCCATGATAGCTCTATTATTGCTGAATTGTTCCAAATCAGTTCACACGTTGCAAATGTTCCAGCCTATCTATTAGGGTGGGGTGAATGATCCTCTTGCTAATCTGTTGGCCTAGTTTCTTACCTACCAGGTCATCTAACCCTGCTCACAGTAGGTCTAAAAAAGCTCTTGGATCTTAAAGTCCAAACAGCAAGATTTCTGCGGCAAAACCTTGTCCCCACTTAAGTCAGTGGCAAAACTTCCAGTGGCCTCAGGAGGGCCACATGTGCTCTCAAAAGTCAGATCAGACTAAATGTCCCTGTGTTTGTCTCAGAGTTGGTAATATCCCTTGCAACTGCCTGGGGATGTCTCTCTTTCTGTCTGACACCATAATGCTGCCTGAGATACTGAACACCCCATATTTGGTCAGAAAACTGTCTGCAACTGGGATTTAGGAGAATTGTTTGCTTAACTGCTAGAACCCCTCATAACAGTGTAAGGCAGAAGGCAGTCACTGTGCAGAGTTCAGTGTCCTCACATGCCAATGGATGGGGGAATTTTGCACCACTGCACGTGCACAGAATTCATGACCCCTGCAGATTTCTTTGTTTCCCTACAGAAAAATCCCTTTCTGATAGGGAAGCCGCAAGAGCAGTAACGCACCACTTCCCTAGCTGTGCAGGTGCATCGTTTCAGGAACCCAGAGCAGCCAGCAGAGAGGCAAATCACTGCAGAGCCGGGGGCACCCCAGCCAGTGCCTCCTACCCTGAGCAGGAATCAGCTGCTAGTCCTGGCTGGGCTGGAGGCAGAAGGGGATGGGACTTCCTATGCAAGGAGTAGCTGGGGCAGTCAAACAATTCTCTACCCCCATAAACCTTCCTCAGCTGCAGGAAGTTCAGCATCCTCCCTGCTTCCTGTCCCCATAGCTCCTCAGCTGCAGGGGAGGGGTCACTGTATGGGGAGCTGCTCCCTCATTCGCCCAACCCCTGTGCATCTGGACCTCCCATACCAAGCCTCACCCCATACACCCAGAACCCCCCTAGCCCTCCATACCCAAAACCTACCTCACTGAACCTCAATGCCTGCATCTGGAGCCCCCAGACCTCCTGCCTCCAGCCCCCCACCCCTTCACCCAGACTACCCCTCACTGAGCTCCCTGCATTCAAACCCTCACCCTGATGAGCTGCACCCCCTGAGCCCCCACAACCACACTCCCATACCACTGACCCCCAGTTAGCTGCATGCAGACCCCCACCCCACCAAGCCCCTCTCCCCCAGTAGCCAGACTTCCCTGCTGAGACCCCACACCCCTCTGCTGAGCCCCAACCACTTTCACCTGGAAGCCCCTGCAGAGTCCCATTGCCCCTGCACCTAGAACCGCCCCCAATGAGCCTCTGGGCATTCACATCCCCCCCCACACCTAAACACCCCACTGAGCTGCCTGCACCCAGATTGTCCTACACAGAATCTTCTCACCCCCTATCTGGATCCTCCCCACTGAGCCCCTCCACACTTGGATGCTGGCTGGTTGAGCCTGCCTGCCCCACAGCTGGTGCGCCTGGCGCAGAGGGGCAGGGCTGTAGAGTGTTTCTGGGGCAGGCCCAGGCCTTGTGCTGTGTCTGGTGCAGCCTCACCCCTGAGTCCGTGCCCTCTGGGTAGGGGGTGGAGAGGCTGCAGGGTGATCTCCCACATTTGTGCAGCTGGTGACCTGTGCTCCCCACTGCCATGCTGGAGCCTCTGCATTTACTTATTGACAAATAAAACTTGCAGTTTCAAAATATTGTGTGCATAATTTATTTATTTTTTTTGGCGCAGGATGCCCTCAGGAGTGTGGGGAGACGGCAGAGTAGCCAATGCTGGTATCTTAATCATTTTCTCTACTGATCTCTCAATTTTAGACCATGCAATAGAGTATAGGTGTCAGCTAGTGCACACATCTTACATTTGTATTATGGTATACTGGTGAAGGGAGTCTCTGGATGGAGCTAATACAGATTGTACTGTGTTCCCATCTAGCCCATTGCTGGAGGGGTCAGTACAAGGTCATCTTTTGACAAGGGTTTCTGTTTTCACATAAGGAAAACAGTGGAAATGTTTCATTTTTCCCCCCAGGCCTTTCAACTTCCTCCTTTTGTCTTAAATGCAATATTCCGCAGAATGACAGAGCCGCAAGCCACAGCGAACACAAAATCAGAGACTGACAGAGGAGAGCTGCTTTGCCTCTGTTATAAATGTGTTAAGTAGAGCTGGTCAACACTCTGCAATTGAAAAATTATCTAACTGGAAAACGTGGCAACATATTTCATGGAAAAAATGTTGGGTTTTTTTTCCTTCAATTTTCTGACCAGAAAAATTCTAAACTAAGTCTATTTGGAAGGAAATTTTTCATGTTTCATTTTTGCTCTTCATTTTTTATTTCTGGATTTTCAGGGGTTTCCCCATCTCTCCCCATTTATGTTTCACTGGAAAAAGTTGGAAAATAGTTTTGGAGGTTTTTAAAAGTGTAAAGTGCTTCCCCCCACCCTCTCACTTTCAAACTATTTTATGTTCTCTTCCCCCTACTTTTCCAGTGGGGGATGTGAGGTAGGGGAAAAAGTGAAAGTAGGAGAGGGAGGCAGACCCACAATTCTGAACCTGGGAAAGCCAGAACTCTTCAGTTTCCAGAAACCCAAATACTATTAAGTTAAAAAGAAACTGAAGTTTTCATTATGGTTTGACATCTTGAAACAATTGTTTCCATTTTGTTTTAAAACCCTGATATTTTTCAGTTGAAAAACTTCAACGGAATTTACCTACGAATCCTTTAGTGGTATAAATGGGCTTTCTGCCAAGGTAATGAGTTTCTGTCATTCATGTTGCCCAAGTATGCATTATGCATTACGGGTTTCACTGCAGCATTTTCAAAAAAGTTATCACCTTCTCACAAGTCCCAGTAGTGGCAGAGGCTTTTGTCAAGAGGCCAGGAACTTTCCCAGCTATAAAAGTAATAGAACGAGGTCTTCTCCTACTGTAATCTGAAGAACACAGACTAGGGTTTGCATGTGCAGCGACACAGATGGGCAGGTAGAGATGTGGAGGACACACAAAACAAGATCTAATCTGTGGAGTTTCTCCCTAATGCTGTTAACCTGTTATAAGAAGGGGGAGATCTCTCAAGTTCCACAATGTAGGAATAAATACAGGGAAGGGGAGATTTTTAATGAACTGCATTTTATAAATTGAAATGACAATCGCTTATCCCAAAAATCAGCACTATTGAATACTTTAAATTAGACATTAACTAGACAAAATACACTTAAAACGCTGCATTAGTGCACCACTGTAACACTTTAATGGAGATGCTATAAGCCGCCAGGAGAGCGCTCTCCCATCAGTGTAGTTAATCCACCTCCCTGAGAGGCAGTAGCTATGTTGGTGGGAAAAGCTCCCCTGCCAACATAGTGCTGTCTACACAGGGGATTAGGTTGGTAGACCTACATCACTCAGAGGTGTTGGGTTTTTTTTCATACCCCTGAGTGATGGAGTTACACCAGTATTGGTCTATAGTGTGGCCCGGACTGTAGGCTGGGATTTTCAGTGGAGTCTAAGGCAGGTCTCCGCAACAGAATTCCTTTGGTATAACTACATCGCTCAGAGCTGTGAAGAATCCACACCCTTGAGCAATGCAGTTATACCAACGTAAGCACCAGTGTAGACAGTGCTGTGTTGGCGGGAGAGCTTTTCCTGTTGACGCAGCTACCGCCGCCTCTTGAAGTGCATTAACTACACCCATGGGAGATCTCTCGGCTTAGAGTGTCTTCATTCAAGTGCTACAATGGTGCAGCTGCCTCGGTGTAGCATTGTAAGTATAGACCTGCCCTCGGGTCATTAGGTGCTTAAATCCCATTGCAATTCAGTGGGAGCTGGATGCCTTGCTCCTTTGAACATCCCAGCCCCAGACAGGTCAGCAAAAGGCATGTCGTAGATAATGATACGCAGCTAAACAGCCTTACTTGTAATGGTTGAACTCTGACATCCATTTTGAACATGCACCTTGAGTGCCCAAATCCCCTATTTGGATGTTGCAATCAGCAGTTAGGTACCTAACTGCCATTTATATGCTACTTTTAGTACCCAGCGACAGGATTTAGACACTATTATAGTAGCTATGTTTGAAAAATGGACTTGTGAACAAAGGTGAGTGTTCATCCACTGCTTCTTGTTTTGTGCCTCTGAAAGTTTTAACAGTCACTACTGCCAACACTGTGCATTTCTACAAATGAGGAGTTACACACCCCAATACAAATGCTGGCTGTGTCATTCTGCAGACCATGTGTACTGTTTCAAGGCAACTAATTCATTTTTAAGCCTTCTGTTTCGTGACCAAGATGTTAACTTTGAACCTGACACAGAGCTAGACACGTCGACGTGTATACACAGATAGATGCTGATAAATATTTTCTAGCTATGGGAAAATTGTACCAAATGGACACTTTTTAGACACATTGGTTTTGTGACTCTATTATTTCGGGGTTTTCTAAGGCTCTTTAGTGTATTTCACTCAGAGAAACGGAGTGAAGTCAGATTCAGTCTGTGTGCAGTGGGATCAAGAGAGAAGCTGGAAGATATTGTCTGGGACCTTGACAACCCAAGAAACCACTGTTTAAGGCTTCTCTTACTACCCTACTTACTGGCTAAGCCTGACTGTCTCATTTCCCTGCTCCTTAGACAGACAGGTGTAATGTAAAGCCATGGTGGCTCCTATTTGCAGATGACACTTCTCTCCAGGCAGGTTTCTAGTAGTGGTCATACATGTGACTGTATCTCCTCTCTGAAAAAGGAAAAGAGGAGAACAGTGGTTGAGCGTTTGGATGTGGCCTGTGAGCTGTGCCAAGATGCTGCAGTGCTAGGACCTGCAGGCAGGTAGCCAAGAAAGAGTTCCTATCCGCCAGTGAATGTGCTAAAGGTTCCACGTTTCTGTTGTGTGACAGGGACCTTGCTAGAAAAGTTTTGGCTTTTGCTGTGCACAGCTTGGGGAAGCACCTGAAAGTTGTAGACTCTGCTGCTTTTGTGCATACAACTTTCTAGCATTTCTTCTCTGAATACCGAGCCTGAGGCTCTGATGTATACTAAGTATGAGGGATTTTGCTGCTCGAAGGCTGGGGTACCCAAACAAGGGCTACACCAGCAACTACCCAGGAGCCTCACAGCCATGTCTTATTGGTCAATTTGCATACAGAAAACTTCATTAAGGTGGGGGCTGAGATGGCTGCTGCTCCACAACTGAGCCTCCTGCTCCCCCTGCCCTTCTGGGATGTGCAAAACCCTTAAAAAACCAGGCCAGGCTGAGGGAAAGTCTCCTCCCATAGCCCATGTTATGGGGATGGAGGATAATATCTCATAGGTGTATGGCTGAGGAGTCCACTCAGCTAGTAATTAATACTTAGGGCCCAAATCTACAAAGGTAAGTAGGCTCCTGACTTCCATTGATTTCAACAGAAGTGAGGAACCTAAATATGTTTGTGGATCTGGGACGTAGCTCTTTATATAGCACTCTTTATCCACAGATCTCACAGTGCTTCATAAAGGTGGGTCAGTATCATCCCATTTTTCAGCTGGGGTACCGAGGCACAGGCAGAAGAGTACCTTCCCTGAAGTCCCACAACAGCTCAGTGGCACAGCAAGGACTAGGATCCAGGTCTCCTCTGTCCCAGTGCAGTGCCTTATCCATTGGACCACACTGTTTCTTACAGAGAGATCATTGGGTGAATCCTATTTTCACTGTCATTCCCTAGAAAAAGCACTCACTTGGGATCTTGTGGATGGATCTAACTGGCCGATTAAGCTCATCCTCCTCTTTAATGTGGCAGATGTAGATCTCATGGAGTTTTACAGGGTATTTCAGAATGGACAACACTCGGTGAGCACCGTCCTTCTTCTCCTCCAGGATTTCCACTGTAGAGTAGCTGGTCAGATCCTCCTCCTTTCGGTTGTGCCATGTCACTTTGGGCATGTGATACCATCCCTCAGAGATACACTGGACCACAATTTTATCATTGTTTGTGCTGAACTGCACCTGGGGCTCTTCAGCATCTAATTGCAGTGGAAAAACAAAACAATTAGTATGTTTCTAATGATGCCCCGAGTAGTAATTGCTCTGTTAGTGATGTAACAGAAATGTTGTTCTGTCTTAAAATTCTGTCTGGAAATGTCTGTGATGCATATCTGTAATATAATGGAAAGTGCACCAGCCAGCCATCCTCACTGTCCTCCAACCCCTGCCCTCTCCCAGGATGGCTCTAATTTACTGAGGGGAAGACTGAGCCATGTAACCGAGACAAAACAGCTGGACTAGGAGCCTCACCATGGGTACGGATTTAGAGTTGACAGCAAATCTGAAGAATTAAAAATAGAAACTGATCAAAAAGAGGGAGGAATAACTTTAGAGGAGTCTGTGGGTATGACAGGATCATACAATGACCCCACTAATCTCTGAGAGCAGCTTGAGGAACTCTTCATTTTTTCTGCACCTCCTTCCAAACAGCCTGGCCTGGGCGAAAGCACAGCAGACACATTCCTGAGGGTTACTTCATGTAGGAAAGTGCCACTCAGTAATGGCCCCATATTTATGGGTGGATCCAGAGATCCATTATAAGCCCTATTTTAACCTCATTCCCTCTGGTTTCAGAGACTGTACAATATAATTTGTAATGGTTAATATTAGCATAAAATTTGGAAGGGATATAAAACCTCATGCTTCAGGGATTAAGCCAATCTCTAACTGCTAGAGGTTAGGAGAAGACTTCCCCAGTGGGTTGGGTGGGCGGATTATCCCACATCTACCTACTGGGAGGCGGGCACGGGGTGGGGGGGTCTCTTGTGCCTTTCTCCAAAGCACCTGGTGCTGGCCATGGCTGGAGACAGGAAACTGGCCTGGCTGGACATTGGGTCTGATCCAGCGTGACAAATCCTACTATTTGGGCTCTGAAGTGTGTGTGATCACTTTCACAGGAGAGTAGACTTGTCAGGAAAATTGAAGGAAATTGATCAGTATTTGAGAGATGTCTTTGGAGATCCCTCTGGTTTGAATTTTAAACTAAGTATATATTATTTTAATGGGGACCCCCTCTAACTTAAATATGAATTAAATACTTAAAATGTATGGCATTAAAGAGAGACTCCATCGTCCATGTTGTCCCATCAATCCCTCTTCGAAGGCTCTGTGAGCCTCATTAGCCCAGCAATCTCCTTGTAAGTCTCATTGAAAGTTAATGGGACTTAGACACCTCAGGGTGGGATTCACACAAGAGATTTAACTGCCACTGAAGGCACTTAGGCACCGATGTGGTTAAGTGTCTGCCATCAAAGTCCCCAAGGCACCTAAATCTCAGTGTTTGGGCCTGTATGCAGCCGCCTAAATCCTGATGTCACACAGCAGCTCAGAACCCAACTCACATGTAGGTCCCAGTGAGACTCACAAGCTAAGCATCTTGCCCCTGTCTATCTTGCCTGCTGGACTGATCAAGTAGGTGTGCTCAGAGCACACCTTACGTCACGCAAAAGATGCCAGAGAAGGTGATGATTTCCCTGCGCGCCCCCCGCCCACCCTTTAGCCCAGGGGTTAGCGCACACACCTGGAATGTGGGAGACCCAATTTCAATTTCCTGCCCCACATCAGGGAGAGGGGAGATGTATCCAGGCCTTCTATATCCTCAGTGAGTACTCTAACCACTGGGCCAGCAGTTAGTGTACATTGGTGGCCTTAATCACCAGCTAGGGATCAACAATCAGCCATGCCCAGGTTAGGTTTCTGCCCCTTTCCTCAGAGCTCTGTTTATTGTTTTCACGAAGACAGAAAAGGATGCAAAAAGTAACACAACCGTCTGGTTAGGTGTGCAGCCTGTGGTCCTCTAGCCTCCGGTAGATACTGGGTAGGCCCCATTTCGGCCCCACAAGGACCTGACCCAAGGTCTCAGGAAGTGAGAGGCTAGTGCTGATCAAAGACATACACATACACTCTGAAGTAGAAATGGAGACAGAAACATTCTTACCATCCACGAGGAGCTTGATTATCCTTTCTCCCCTTCCCTTTAAGCTGGTAGCTGTGCATTTGTATATTGCCTGGTCAGGAAAATTCACATGTTCCAATAAGAGTGAAAGACTCCCCTGGGAAATGGCCTTCCAGTCTACCTGGACTCTCCCCTCGTATTGGGAGCTTTGCTCTTCCAACTGCTCCTGGTTGTTGCTAAAACTGTAAACCACCTTCGAAGAAAACTCATAGAAATCATGCAGTGTTAAAAAATATTGATAATATTCCTGATCATCTTCCACCTCATATTCCTCCTTGATATCCTCCTTCTCCCAAGAGAAGGAAAGGTCATCTGTGCCATCCACGAAGGAGAAATAACAGGGTAAGGTAACAGTGCTGTAGGGTCGTGCCCTTAATTCTTCTACAGCCTCTGGAAATGGCACACAGAGTTAGTAATCATTCAATCAGGCAGCAACCAACCCTGTGCCCGGCTCTGGATTTCAGATTTACAGGACTGCTACTCCAGAGCTGCCCACCCGGCCTCTGTGTGGCACTCCTTGTGCCACTGTTACCTGCTTCCCATTTCACATGGTCTATAGTACTTATTCCAAATCCCTGTGCCAATATTTCCCTGGATCCAAGGGACCACAGGCACCGCAGACTTAGGGGAACCAGAATTACTGACATGAAAAACGTGGTGTCATAGGTGGTGGGAAGGGGTGAGCATAGGGTGAAGAAGTTCAGGAGGGGGCGGGAACGTTCATAAGGGACCGAGGTGCCTTTCCACCCTGTAGCAGTGCAGCAGGGCTAAGAGCGGCTCTGACGCTGGTTTACAAACTAACAGGGTTTGTAAGCTGGTAAGAGGCTAGGCTGGGCCTCCAAAACTGGCAGCTTTCTGGCTTCTAAGGGCACCTCCTCACTGGGTTGGGAGCAGTGGGAAACAAGCAGGATAGGAAGGGTGGTTAAGGGCTGGTCAATTTCTCCAGCTCAGCATCTCCTTCAGGGCACCAGTCTGCACTGGTTACCAAAATTGGCAAACATGTCGGGGGAGATTCATTCATCCCAGCGCAGGGAGAGAGGGGAGGCAGTTTGCATCTCCCCTGTTCAAGGCCCAGTGTGGTCCCTGATGCAGGTTAGGGCAGCCCAAGTTGCACTGCTGCTTCTGTAGAAGGCTTTGCCGGGGCTATGAATCACAAGACGCTGGTCTGCTCTTGCCGCACACCCTTCCCATTTGCCTCCACCCCAGATCCAGAACACTCCCTGTGAAAGAGGTTGCTATGGGGTGGCACAGAGCTGATGAAACCAGCTCTGCACCAGGGTATAGGAGCCACCTGTACCAGCAGTACTCCCTGGGGTAGATTTACACATCTCCTTGCCTACTTCAAGGGGGCTGCAGGACAAGGATGAAGTGTCAGAGACAGACTCTGAAAACAGGGACAATTCTAGTTTCCAGACACACATGGTCACCCTACCCATAAAACAGCCTGCTTTATCTACTGTGTTTATAGAAATCTCAAAGCCACAGCCAGCCAGATACCAAACTTGACTCTGCCCGCTCTCCAAACACTAGATGGAGACTCACAAGTACCACAGGAGACAGGGCAACTCCAGGTGTGTACCAGTTGGAATGGGTGAGGGCAGAGGTAAAGTTTTTTATGATACTTTGGCCATAATTCCCATCATTTCATGCACTTAGATTTTTTTGACCATGCTCATATTGTAAAATTGACTGGCCTTCCAGCACTGGATTGTTAGAAAACTATAATGTTCTAAGTTGGTTTGTTTGTTAATTTATCAGTGCAACCTTATAATCTTAAATCCAGTTTAACAAATTCTTTTCCTGGGCTAAGCAATTTGTAAGGTGAGTCATGGTAACAGCCTGCCGAAAGTATTTCTTTATTATGATATTTATCGCACATTCTTCATTCCAAGTACTTTACAACATTTTAAAAACTAACAATAATTTAGAACTACCCATATTCCAATATATTCATAGACCTGTCCATTTGCCAGGAAACAACCCACCATTTCAGTAGGAAGGTGCAAACACTAAAAGGAAGTGAGATCATCTCTGGTGATATACAATGGTGTAACTAGGAGAAACTGGGTGAAATTTAAACACAGCAAAATGTAGGCTGAATCTCAGGAAATGCTTTCTGACAGTGAGATGTCTGAGGTTGTAGAATAGTCTCCCTGGAAGAGGGGTGGAAGCCCCTTTGCTTGTTATATTGAAAACTAGACTGGACAAAGGCTGAAAAAATATTCTATAGGGCATAATCTTGCCATGGTGCCCAGATGGGGATAGACTAGATATAACCTAGTAGGTCTTTTACCTCATTAACATCTGCGATTCTAAGTGTCTATGAAGATAATTTCATTTTCCCTCCTAATTTGGATGTGATCATTAAGCTGCACATTGAAATAGCAATGTCTCCATATCTTTCAATGGTTAGACATTCAGGCAAATGCATAAATGCCTCATGAGCATTTCATCTGAACTCAGAAAACACAAAACACCCTCGTCTCTACCCTTATCCACTCACCTGAGTGAAAGCTCAGCAGCAGGAGCAGCAAGGCGTGGACAGACACCACAAGGAAGACCATCCTGAAACCTCAGAAAAAGGGTTTGTGCCTGGATTACTGCCCCAACTCCCAAGGACTCTGTGCCTGCTAGAAGGTCTCAAGGGAAGAAGAGGTTATACTGGGCAGACTTCCAGGATCTCTTGGCAGGCAGGACTGGCATTGACAGCTGCATCTCAGGCTTCTCTTCCCTGTGCTTCTAGAATAATGTGTATACTGTCAGAAAGCCACATAACGCACAGCAGTTGTAGGAGCAGAAGGGACAAGCTAGTTTAATTTTCTGTGTGAGTCAATGGCTAGGAACAAACGTTTGTGAACTGCCTACACCAGAATTCCAGTTGTGTTAGTTACCATGTTAACTAGCACATGTTTAAGCATGAGATATTCTCTAGGAATTATTTTGGGCAAGTTTGCTGGCCTGTGTTATACAGGAGGTCAGACTAGATGATCACAATGGGCCTTGGAATCTATGGCTACAAATTCAGGGGGAGACAAATATTTAGGTTTTTATGGTATAAATGTAGCACGTGGTGCTACTGGGGGCGTTTGGGAGAAGGGGAATGGAGCTCATCTGTGGAGCCAGCTCCTTCGGCCTCCACTCCCTGATTATTGGAACAAATTAGTCCACTGTTAATAATAAAATTATTAGTCACAAGTCTACAGTCAGCAATCCGGAACAGCAGACTCCTCCTATGATTTCTTGCAAAAGGCTGAGACCAAGCCAAGGAGGAGGGCAGGGAACAAGCCAGTTCCCATCTCGAACCAGGTAGACATTTCGACTCTGGCCATCAGGTGCTATTTCAACATCTTTAGATAAATAAGAAAGAGGCACCTGTCTGGGTTAAAGCCTGTACTTACCTTTGGTCACCCTACGTCCCTTGGTACAGGCAACCAAGTGCAGGTGAGGATGGTGAGAAAGAAGCAGGAAGTAAGGTGCTGGAGAGGAGACATCCCTCTGTGTGCGAAGAGGCACCCCCTAGGAGCCGTGAGGCAGGCTGAGCTCTTGCCATGATGAACACAAAACAGGGCTTTCCACTCTCCATTAAAAATTAACCATTTTTCCTCTTTCATGTTTTAAATTCAGCAGTGTTTAAAAGCAAATAAAACGAGCTGCCTTCTCTGACATGGAGCTAGTGTGCCCCTTGTTCTAGGCATATTGCACACAAAGGGACTCTGTGCTTCTTGGTCTCGGGGCCCCCATGCATCTATGGGCTGGGTGAGGAGGCAGGGAACAGATCAGATGTCCAGGGAATGAAGATCAAAAATCCCACCAGCAGCTGTGGAGCTGTTGACAGTCAGCCTATCTCATGTACATTGATGTAAATCAAGAGCAACTCCATAGAAACAATGGAAACAAAACAGTGTAAAAATGATGTGAGATCGGGGTCAGGACCTGGGCTTTCAGAAAGACACTTTCCTCACTTAAGACAAGCGAGTTTGGAATATTATTCCTGACCTACAGATTGCTGTTCACTGGAGAATTAGTAGAACAGGAGTAAGTGCAATGTACATTAGAGAACACCAAACAGGGTGCAGGGAAGGAGTTGGGTGAATGAGATGCTGGGGTTGGGTTTTGGCTCAAGTAATCAACTAGGCAGGAAGATTATGCTAGAGTCTTTCAGCCAGGGCACAAAAATATACAACCCAGTTCACGGAGGATTTTCTGCCTGTTAATACATACGGCAAACAGTCTGATACTAGGAACATGCCCATCTGGAAAATACTGCCTACAATGGGAAACTGAAAAATCTATGATTTTCTTCATAGTTGCTTCCCACCAGCCCTTCACCCTCACCTCCACCACAGGGCCTGTTGCTGCCATCACATTGTCAGGGTGTCGTACAGCACAGGCCAGAACCCATTTATTCTGGGTCCTAGGATGTGACCCTAAACACAGGGTCATCTTTTCTTCTTCCTACAGCCACTGTTACCTTCACAGCATGCAGGCAGCACACTGAACAGGGGTAACTATTGCCCAGGGAAATTCAGCTGGGTCTCTCAGGAAACTAAAGACAGAATTAAGAAAAAAGAGCCACCGTGGTTAAACAACAAAGTAAAAGAAGCAGCGAGAGGCAAAAAGGCATTCTTTAAAAAGTGGAAGATAACTCCTAATGAGGAAAATAGAAAAGAGCATAAATGCTGGCAAATGAAGTGTAAAAATATAATTAAAAAGACTAAAAAAGAATTTGAAGAACAGCTAGCCAAAGACTCCAAAAGTAATAGCATTTTTTTTTAAAATACATCAGAAGCAGAAAGCCTGCTAAACAACCAGTGGGGCCACTGGACAATCGAGATGCTAAAGGAGCACTCAAAGATGATAAGGCCATTGTGGAGAAACTAAACGAATTCTTTGCATCAGTCTCCACTGTTGAGGATGTGAGGGAGATTCCCAAACCTGAGACATTCTTTTTGGGTGACAAATCTGAGGAACTGTCCCAAATTGAGGTGTCATTAGACAAGGTTTTGGAACAAATTGTTAAACTAAACAGTAATAAGTCTCCAGGACCAGATGGTATTCACCCAAGAGTTCTGAAGGAACTCAAATGTGAAATTGCAGGACTACTAACTGTCATATGTAACCTAACATTTAAATCAGCTTCTATACCAAATGACTGGAGGATAGCTAATGTGATGACAATTTTAAAAAAGGGCTCCAGAGGTGACCCTGGCAACTACAGGCCAGTAAGCCTCACTTCAGTACTGGGCAAATTGGTTGAAACTATCGTAAAGAACAAAATTGTCAGACACATAGATGAACATAATTTGTTGGGAAAAAGTCAACACGGTTTTTGTAAAGGGAAATCACGCCTCACCAATCTACTAGAATTCTTTGAGGGGATCAACAAGCATGCGGACAAAGGAGAGTGTATTTAGATTTTATAGTGGATATACTGTATTTAGATTTTCAGAAAGCCTTTGACAAGGTCCCTCACCAAAGGTTCTTAAGCAAAATAAGCAGTCATAGGATAAGAGGGAAGGTTCTCTCATGGATTGGTAACTGGTTAAAATATAGGAAACAAAGGGTAGGAATAAATGGTCAGTTTTCAGAGAGGTAAATAGTTGTGTCCCCCAGGGTTCTGTACTGGGCACAGTTTTATTTAACATATTCATAAACGATCTGGAAAAAGGGGTAAATAGTGAGGTAGCAAAATGTTGCAGATGATACAAAACTACTCAAGATAGTTACGTCCCAGGCAGATTGCGAAGAGCTACAAAAGGATCTCACAAAACTGGGTGACTGGGCAACAAAATGGCAGATGAAATTTAATGTTGATAAATGCAAAGTAATGCACATTAGAAAACATAATCCTAACTATACATATACAGTGATGGGGTCTAAATTGGCTGTTACCACTCAAGAATGAGATTTTAGAGTCATTGTGGATAGTTCTCTGAAATCATTCACTCAATGTGGGGTTGTGAGTTCAATCCTTGAGGGGGCCATTTAGGGATCTGGGGCAAAAATCTGTCTGGAGATTGGTCCTGCTTTGAGCAGGGGGTTGGACTAGATAACTTCCTGAGGTCCCTTCCAACCCTGATATTCTATGTGCAGCGGCAGTCAAAAAAGCAAACAGAATGTTGGGAATCATCAAGAAAGGGATAGATAATAAGACAGAAAATATCATATTGCCTCTATATAAATCCATGGTACACCCATACCTTGAATACTGGGTGCAGATGTGATCGCCCCATCTCAAAAAAAGATATATTGGAATTGGAAAAGGTTCAGAAAAGGGCAACAAAATGATTAGGGGTATAGAACTGCTTCTGTATGAGGAGAGATTAATAAGACTGGGACTTTTCAGCTTGGAAAAGAGGCGACTAAGGGGGGATATGATAGAGGTCTATCAAATTATGAATGGTATAGAGAAAGTAAATAAGAAAGTGTTATTTACTCCTTCTCATAATACCAGAACAAGGGGCCACAAAATGAAATTAATAGGTAGCAGGTTTAAAACAAACACAAGAAAGTATTTTTTCACACAACAAACTGTCAACTTCTGGAATGCCTTGCTAGAGGGTATTGTGAAGGCCAATACTATATCAGAGTTCAAAAGGGAGCTAGATAGATTCATGGAAAATAGGTCCATCAATGGCTATTAGCCAGGATGGGCAGGAATGGTGTCCCTAGTCTCTGTTTGCCAGAAGCTGGAATTGGGTGACAGCACATGGATCAGTTGATGATAACCTGTCTGTTCATTCCCTTTGGGGCACCTGCTATTGCCCACTGTCAGAGGACAGGATACTGGGCTTGATGGACCTTTGGTTTGACCCAGTATGGCCGTTCTAATTAGTACCTACGTTTCCAGAAGCAATATGGCTAAGTAAATGAGACTGGGTTTCTACTTATATTAGTGTCCTGGGTTCTATTCCCACCTTTAGCTGAAGTGACTCACTTTCCTCATATATAAATTAGAGTGCGTGATAGATGTCTGTCTTGAGGAACAGGGATATGAGGCCTTGGTCAATACACGATTGCCTGGAAATGTGTAGGGCAGGTAAAAGAAGCATGAACTCCTGGTGGTGCCTAACCCAGTGCACAGGGGGGTGTGGACGTTCACAGTGCTCCTTCCAAGCATATGGACCGGTTAAGGGGGTGTGGGCTCCCACATACTGAATCCTGCCGGGTCCATGGGGAGGATGCATATGGGATTGGGTAATTCACTGAGATATCTGGGAAGTGAGACCGCCTGATTCTCCTAATCGATTTTTAGTTAGTGCTCCTGGGATTACAGCTGATATTTGGATGGGGTTAGGAAATCTATGGACATTTTGGCCGTTAGAACCACCACAGCTTCAGTGTGTACGGAAACTGAAGCCAGGGGAAGTTGTCACTGTTTATGACAATATTTGCTGGGAGGATAGAGGTCAAGCAACTACCCTGACAGGACACCCACTTTTTCAAGCTAATGATAGCTGTGTGTACGTTAATGCCACCACATTACCAGATATACATATTAATCTTATGATTAATAAACTCTGAGTTTGTCGGAGAAAAACTCAGTTCTCGCTTTCTGTTTGGGTACAGCAAAATCAAATACTTTATTCTTTCTCTAGTAATTACAATAGAGGGAGGGAGTGTCCTAGGAAACAGGGTTGCCCCTTGTCCCGGACAGGTCTCTCTCAATTGGTAAACAATTACAACAAGCATTTATACCTTTGTTACAGACAATAGCTAGCAATAATGGAGACAGTAAAAGAGAAACAATTGCATTTGTTTATACATAAGCCTTTCTGCTATCTTATTTGTCTCACTACTAGAAAAAGCAAGCCTGCATATTTGGTTTTCATTGCAAGGTCGTAATAACCTTTTACACAGTTCGTTCGTCTGTCTCACATTAGCTTGCTTCTACAAATCTCACATCATTAGGGTCACAGCTAGCCTAACTCATGCTAACTAACTGACATGCATTAAGATCCCTTCAAATCCTTGTTAATTATTTCCTGCTTCCACAGGAGCTGGATCAATTTTTATAGCGAGAGTGCTGAGAATTATTGAACCAAACTGTAAACCCTGAATATGATGGTAACCACTTCAAGCCAGGGAGTGCAGCAGCACCCCCAGGACCCCTAGTTCCAGCACAGGGGTGGACAAACTACGGCCCATGGGCCAGATCCAGCCTGCCAGATGTTTTAATCTGGCCCTCAATCTCCTGCTAGGGAGCAGGGTCAGGGGCTGCTCCACGTGGCTCCCAGAAGCAGCAGCATGGCCCCCCTCTGGCTCCTACACATATGGGCATCCAGGGGGTATGGGCATGGGTATATGGGCATGCCCCTGCCCCAACAGCCACTCCCACAGCTCCCATTGGCCAGGAACCACAGCCAATGGGCGCTGCAGGAGCGGTGCCTGCGGATGGAACAGTGCACAGAGCCGCCTGGCCATGCCTCTGCATAGGAGCTGGAGACGGACATGCCGCTGCTTCCGGGAGCTGCTTGAGGTAAGCATCACCCAGACCCTATACCCCTGTGCCTCCCCCTGCGCCCCAACCCCCTGCCCCAGCCCTGATCCTCCTCCCACCCTCTGAACACCTCAGTCCCAGCCCAGAGCGCCCTCCTACACCCCAAACTCCTCATCCCCAGTCCCACCCCAGAGCCCACAGCTGGAGCCCTCACCCCCTCCTGCATCCCAACCCCAATTTGTGAATATTCATGGCCCGCCATACAATTTCTATTCCCAAAAAGTTTGCCCACCCCTGTTCCAGCACCTATACCAGTGCACTTCTCTCTAAGCTACAAGATACTGTGGGAGGGGTGTCTTTCTGGCCATTCTGTTTCAATTCTTGTGAGCCAGACTACACAGCTCTGAGACACGAGCAGCATAAGCTTGTGCAATTCAGTTCTGATTCTGAGCAGTTCCTCTACAAGCCAAGACTGGCTCACTCTCCAGAGCCAATCCAAATGTCTAATAAGTTCTTATTAATAAACTTTTACAGCTTGACCCTGATGCCTGACACCTGATCACAGCATAGGCAGTCTGGGAATATATGTTGCGTCTGGATCCTCCCCACAATTTTCTCTGTAGCTCTTCACAAATAATATGTATAAAAACTTTGAGATTTTAAAACCAGGAGAAGTGTTTCCTGCATACCCACAATCATAAAGCACATTGAGAGCCACAGATGAATGAGCACTATGTAAATGTAAAGCATCAAATCAGATTATGCTTAACTTTAAATCTATGCTCAAGTGATTTGCTGAAGAGAGATGAATAACTGATGTGCTTAAAATTAGGCATATGCTTTTAAGTGCATTGCTGAACTAGTGCTTTCGGGGGGGGGGGTGGTTCAGGATAGGCTGATATAAACAGATAAAGGTATTGCTGGGTGTCTGGGGAATAGACAATACAAAACAGTTTGCATGGAAACAAGTAGTGAAGCTTCAGGGATTCCCAATGGGAAAGTAAACAGACTCCAACGTGCAAGGGTGGTTTGCTGAACTGAGATATTATAATAGCAGAACATATTGTCAAAATCAGTAATTATGAAACTTGAGATTTACAAACTGATGGCAATCCTGAGTTACTAGGGTTTAACATCTGGACTTTTCAGACTGAAAAGTATCACATTAGAATCATAGAAATGAAGGGCTGAAAAGGACCTCAAGAGGTCATCTAGTTCATCACCTGCTCTGAGGCAGGACCAAGTAAACGAAACCAACCCTGATAAGTGTTTGTATAACCTGTTCTTCAAAACCTGCAATGACAGGGATTCCACAACTCCCTTGGTAACCTGTTCCAGTGCTTAACTACCCTTATGAGTAGAAAGTTTCTCCTAATATCTAACCTAAATATCCCTTGCTGCAGATTAAACCTTGTCCTAACCTTAGTAGACATGGAGAACAATTGATCACAGTCCTCTTTATAACAACCTTTTACATATTTGGAAAGAGTTCAGAGGATGGCAACAAACATGACAAGAGGTTTAGAAAAGCTGATCTATGAGGAAAGCTTCAAAGAACTGGCCCTGATTAGTCTAGAGAAGGCTGAGGGGGGGGCATGATAACAGTCTTCAATTTGTTCACATCTTTCTTAAAGTGTGGCACCCAGAACAGGACACAGTACTCCAGCTGAGGCCTCACCAGTGCTGAGAAGAACAGGACAATTACCTGCCGTGTCTTGCATACAACACTTCTGTTAATACACCTCAGAATGACATTTGCCTTTTTCACATTGTTAGCTACTATTCAATTTGTGAGTTAGTATAACCCCCAGATCCTTTTCTGCATTACTGCTGCTTAGCCAGTTATTCCCCATTTTGTATTTGTGCATGATTTTTCCTTCCTAAATGTATGACTTTGCCCTTGTGCCAAAGAGGGAGACCAAGCAAGTAATCCAGCTCCTACTGAAATGATACATCTAATATTACAGAAATAGTAAGTAATAGCAAGGAAATGAGTTAGATTATCTTTTGTTTTAGCTTGTGAATTTTCCCTATGCTAAGAGGGAGGTTTATTCCTGTTTTTTGTAACTTTAAAGTTTTGCCTCAAGGGGAATCCTCTGTGTTTTAAATCTTATGACCCTGTAAAATTACCTTCCATCCTGATTTTACAGAGGTGCTTCTTTTACTTTTTTCTTTATAATAAAGTTCTGGTTTTTAAGAATATGATTGGTTTTTAGTGTCCTAAAAACCCCAAGGGTCTGGTCTGTGCTCACCTTGTTTACCTATTTGTTTGGTAGATTATTCTCAAGCCTTCCCAGGAAAGGGGGTGAAGGGGTTTGGGGGGGGATATTTTAGGGAAACAGGAACTCCAAGTGGTCCTTTTCCTGAACCTTTGTCTAACTCACTTGGTAATGGCAGCGATACCATCTAAGGACAAGGAATTTGTGCCTTGGGGAAGTTTTTAACCTAAGCTGGTTGAATATAAGCTTAGGGGGTCTTTCATGGGGGTCCCCACATCTGTACCCCAGAGTTCAGAGAGGGGAGGGAACCCTGACATGATGGCAGCATGGTGGGATCATTTTAAACCAGAAGCACAGACCTCGAGATATTAAAAGGACATTTCATTTTTTCTTTTGGCTGCTTGAAAGCCAGGAAGGTTTTTTTTAAAAAAGGACACTTTTTTTTTCCAAATGAGAGCAGCTGGATTTTTTTTTCTTTGCCTGGAGGCAGTGTAGTTAAGTCCTGCAAGAAAATTCACAAGCTAAAACAAAAGAGAATCTAACGCATTTCCTTGCTATTACTTACTATTTCTGTAATATTAGATGCATCAATTCAGTAGGAGCTGGATTACTTGCTTGGTCTCTCTGTTTGTCTCAGAGAGAACAACAACACACACAGCATAAAGCGAAAAACCTTCCCCCATAGATTTGAAAGTATCTTCTCCCCTTATTGATCTTTTTGGTCAGGTGCCAACCAGGTTATTTGAGCTTCTTAACCCTTTACAGGTAAAGGAGGGATTTTATGCTACCCTTAGCTGTATGTTCATGACACCTTGTCTTTATTTAATTTCATTTTATTGATTTCAGACTAATTCTCCATTTATCAAGATCATTTGGATTCTAATCCAGTCCTCCAAAATGCTTGCAACTCCTCCCAGCTTGTTGTCACCTGCAACTTATATAAGCAGATTCTCTACTCCATAATCCAAGCCATTAATGAAAATATGGAATAGTACCAGGCCCAGGACAGACCCTTGTGGGACCCCACTTGATATGGCCTCCCAGTTTGATAGCGAACCAATGATAACTACTCTTTGAGTACTATCTTCCAACCAGTTGTGCACCCATTTTGTAGTAATTTCATCTAGGCCACATTTCCCTAGTTTGCTTATGGAAATGCCACATGGAACTGAATCAAAACCCTTACTAAAATCAAGATATATCATGTCTATAGCTTCCCCACTATCTACTAGGCCAGTAAACCTGTCAAAAAAGGAAATCAGATTGGTTTGGCATGATTTGTTCCTGACAAATCCATTCTTCTAGATGGCACTGCAACTACTCACCTGACATATGTTGGGTCAGCTCAGTACATGGCAACCCACATTCAGCATCATGTCAAGTCTTGCACAACTTTCCACACAGTCAGTACAGACAATCATTGATCTATATTGGTCTTCAGCTACCAATTGTCACAAGCACAAAGCAGCAGCGGTGGAACCTGCACAAAGCCAACTGGGAGAAATACAGCAAGACTCTAGAATGGAGTGTTGTAACAATACTGCCCCACCACATCCCAACAGAGCAGGCTTACTGGTGTTTCTGTAGCGCTATCTACAAAGCAGCCACCAGAGCCATTCCACATGGATATCACCCTGTGTACATCATCGGCCTTGAAGAAGAGTGTGCCGCTCTACTCAGGCAGTATGAGTCAAACAGTGACCTGGACGCGGCCAACCACTTAGTCGAAGTTTTGAGCTGTGCTTGTCAAGCCAGATGGGAGGAAAAGACCAAGAACCTGGACTTTACTTGTTCCAGCCAAAAATGCTGGAGTTTACTTTGTCACCTTGAAGTAGCCCAGCAACCACTGACACCAAGCTGATCATCTGTGAGTGCTAACCAAGTAGCCAGTCACCTCCGTCATAAGGAAAAGACAATCCTGGAAAAAGAAGTGAAGAGTCTAGTCCAGAGCAAGTGAATGGTCTTCCGTAAGCAGCACAAATCCAGAGCTTGCCCCGAACCTTTCATGGTTCCTGAGCTGGATAGAGTGCTACAGACCATCAAATCTGGCACTGCTGCTGGCTATGACAACATCCTTCCAGAGTTCCTGAAACGTCTTGGCCCATGCGCCTGCTCTTGGCTGGCTCAGTTCTTCACAAGGGTCACCAATGAAGTAAGACTGCCAAAAATCTGGCGTATGTCAAAAGTCATCAGCCTGCCAAAATCTGGTAAAGACGCAAACCAGGTATCAAGCTACTGCCCAATATCACTGCTTTCTGTGTGTCTCAAGGTTCTAGAGCGCCTAATTTTACAGTGAATAACGCCAGAGGTGGAGAACCTGTTGAATGTGGAGCAAGCAGACTTTTCACAAGGTTGAAGCACATGCGACCAAGTACTTGCACTAATCCCATTTTTTAAAACAGTTTTCAAAGAAACCTGAAAAGAGGCACTATTTTCCTTGGCCTCACTGCAGCATATGATATGGTATGGCACACAGGTCTACTTGTTAAAATGTCAAGAGTCCTTCCCCATGGGTTATGGATGCCATCAAACTGCTACTCCAGACAGATGGTTCAGGATGCATGTGGGTGAGTGTAGTGGGGTGGTTACCCACTCTTGCCCTGAGGGGTTTAAAAAGCGGCCCTGGAGAGGGCTGGAGCTCTAAAAGCTGGGCTGATTGGGGAAGCCTGTATAAAGAGGCTGTAGCCTGGTCTACACTACGCGTTTAAACCGGTTTTAGGAGCGTAAAACCGATTTAACGCCACAACCGTCCACACTAGGAGGCACCTTATATCGATTTTAATGGCTCTTTAAACTGGTTTCTGTACTCCTCCCTAACGAGAGGAGTAGCGCTAGTATCGGTATTACCATATCGGATTAGGGTTAGTGTGGTCGCTGATCGACGGTATTGGCCTCCGGGCGGTATCCCACAGTGCACCACTGACCGCTCTGGACAGCAATCTGAACTCGGATGCAGTGGCCAGGTAGACAGGAAAAGCCCCGCGAACTTTTGAATATTTCCTGTTTGCCCAGCGTGGAGCTCCGATCACCACGGGTGGTGATGCAGTTAAAAATCAAAATAAAGAAAGAGCTCCAGCATGGACGATGCGGACGTGATCGCTGTAAGGGCAGGCAAAACTGTTCTATCAGCGCTCCGTTACAGAAGACGAAATTCAAAATCATTTTTTAAATATCTCCAGACAGACGCCATAGCAGGGGCTCAGCGCACTGCTGCGTGACAAGCATAACGGAAAGCCAAAGAATCAAATGGACGCTCATGGACTGGCGGACTCAAGCTATCCCACAGTTCCTGCAGTCTCTGAAAAGCATTTGCATTCTTGGCTGAGCTCCAAATGCTTCTAGGGTCAAAAACAGTGTCCGCGGTGGGTCAGGGCATAGCTAGGCAATTTACGCACCCCCCCCACCCACCCCCAGAAGTGAAAGGGAAAACAATCCTGTCTTGACTCTTTTACATGTCACCCTATCTTTACTGAATGCTGCAGATAGACGGGATGGTGCAGCACTCAACAACAACATCCTTCCTCCCACCCCGCCATGGGTGGCTGATGGTACAATAGGACTGCTACCCGTCCTCATCATCAGCCTATTGGCACATGGGGCAGTGCAAAAGGACTGGTAACCATACCATACCAACTTGCTTGGGACAGGTCGATCAAGGTCGCCTGGTCCTAATTTTTCCTGGTAGATGGTGCAGTATAGCTGATATCCATCATTGTCATAGCAACAGGGGGCTGAGCTCCATCAGCCCCCACCCTTCATGTGTAAAGAAAAGATTCAAGTGCCCCTGAACTAGCAGAGGGATGCACTCCTTACTGTCCTGTCTGGACTATCATAGCAGCTGGAGGCTGCCTTCACTAACAAGTCACTGTGTCTTATTCCTGCATTCTTTATTACTTCATCACACAAGTGGGGGGACAATGCTACGGTAGCCCATGAAGGCTGGGGGAAGAATGAAATGAACAGGAGGGGTTGTTGCAGGAGCACCCCCTGTGAATAGCATACAGCTCATAATTTCTGCTGGATCTGACACAGAGCAGCTGTGCTCTCTGGTTCTCTGATACAGTGGTTCTCTAGTACACTTGCCCATATTCTAGGCAGGACTGATTCTATTTTTAGATACCAAAAAGGAGGGATTAACTCAGGGAGTCATTCCCAATTTTGGCTTTTGCGCCCCTGGCTAAGAGCAGCCAGGGGCACTTATGACAGCAGCAAATGGAACAGTGCAAAAGGACTGGTAGCCATGATCATCTTATTACCAATTTATGGATTGGTAGATGGTGCAGTATGGCTGATAACCATCTCTGCTGTCATGCAAAAGCAAAAGCATACTGCTGTGTAGCGCTGCTGAATCGCCTCTGTCAGCGGCATCTAGTACACATACGGTGACAGTCACAAAAGGCAAAACAGGCTCCATGATTGCCATGCTATGGCATCTGCCAGGGCAATCCAGGGAAAAAAGCCGCGAAATGCTTGTCTGCCGTTGCTTTCCCAGAGGAAGGAGTGACTGACGACATTTACCCAGAACCACCCGCGACAATGATTTTTGCCCCATCAGGCACTGGGATCTCAACCCGGAAATGCCAAGGGGCGGGGGAGGCTGCGGGAACTATGGGATAGCTACGGGATAGCTACCCACAGTGCAACGCTTCAGAAATCGACGCTAGCCTCGGACCATGGACGCACACCACCGATTTAATGTGTTTAGTGTGGCCGCGCGCACTCGATTTTATAAAATCTGTTTTACAAAACCGGTTTATGCAAATTCGGAATAGTCCCGTAGTGTAGACGTACCCTGTGAGCCAGGAGCCTAAACAGTCTCCCTCTGCCTGTAGAGGGAGAAGGGCCTGGCTGCAGGGAGCTAGAGACAGGGTACCTGAGTGGAGCAGGGCTGGGGAGCTCCAGCCTGGAAAGCCCCAGGCTGTGGCCTAGCAGAAGGCCAACGGATCCTGGAGGTTGCAGAGGGCAGCCCAGGGGTAGGCAAAGGCAGCAGGTCCAAACCCAACCTTGCCGGTGAGGAGTAGGCTGATACTGCAGTCTGCCCCAGGGCGTGGGGGCTGGATGATGACTGGCAGTAGCCTTATACTGAGGGGAGGTGGGTATAGTGCAGGGGTCTCAAACTCAAATGACCCCGAGGGCCGCATGAGGACTAGTGCATTGGCCCGAGGGCCGCATCACTGACACGCCCCCTTGCTGCCCCTGGCCCCACCCCCAATCCACCCCTTCCATGAGGCCCCGCCCCTGCCCTGTCTCTTCTCCACCTCCTCCCCTAAGCGCGCGCAGTTTTAATAAATATATACACTCAGTAATGCACCTCACTCAAAGGACAAAACACGCACTTAGATTTACTGCCTAAGGCTCTGGGAGGGAGTTTGGGTGGGGGAGGGGGTCTGGATGCAGGCTCTGTGCTCGATGCAGGCTCCAGGCTGCGGCAGGGGGTGGGGGTGCAGGCTTTGGGACGGAGTTTGGGGATAGGAGGGAGTGCAGGGGTGAGGGCTGTGGGGCTGAGGGCGAGGGGTACATGATGCAGGAGGGGGCTCAGGGCTAGGGAAGAGGGTTGGGCTGTGGGGTGAGGGCTGTGGATGAGGGGTTCATGATGTGAGGGGGCTCAGGGCTAGGGAAGAGGTTTGGAGTGTGGGGTGAGGGCTGTGGATGAGGGGTTCATGATGTGGGGGCGCTCAGGGCTGGGGCAGAGGATTAGGGTGCGGGGGGATGAGGGGTTCATGATGTGGGGGCGCTCAGGGCTGGGGCAGAGGATTAGGGTGTGGGGGGATGAGGGCTCTGGCTGGGGCTGAGGATTAGGGTGCAGGGGGATGAGGGGTTCATGATGTGGGGGTGCTCAGGGCTGGGGCTGAGGATTAGGGTGCGGGGGGAATGAGGGCTCTGGCTGGGGCTGAGGGTTTGGGGTTAGAGAGGCTCAGGGTAAGGGAAGCCTGCCTTGCCAGTACTGGCGGAGGGCAGGCACTAGGACCCTGCACCCTAATCCTCAGCCCCAGCCAGAGCCCTCATCCCCCCACACCCTAATCCTCTGCCCCAGCCCTGAGCACTTCCCTTCCGCCCCCCCCCCGGCCCCGGCCCCGGCCCCGGCCCCGGCCCCGGCGGGTCCCGCTTCCCTTCCCCCGGCCCGGCCCCGGCGGGTCCCGCTTTCCCCCCCCCCTTACCCGAGCGCGTCTCCGGCGGTCCCGCTCAGAGCCGCGTGGTGAGGGGGCGGGGCTGTGAGCTCCACGCCGAGCGCAGCGCTCAGCCCAGAGCTCCCAGCCCCGCCCCCTCCCCACGCGGCTCTGAGCGGGGCGGGGCTCAGGCGCTCCGACGGAGACTCGGCGCTCTATGCGCCGAGGCTCCAGGAGAGGGGTGGAGGCGGGAGCCTCCGCTTTTCTCTTGGGGGCCCCTGCGGAGCTCCCCTGGGGAGCTCCGCGGGCCGCAGGGAAGAGCTCCGCGGGCCGCATGCGGCCCGCGGGCCGCATGTTTGAGACCCCTGGTATAGTGGGTGGGGGTTTCCCGGGGAGGGGAGACCCTGAGAGAAAGAGGTTACTGCCAGGGGGCAGCACCCCAGCTAACAAGGCACTGGAGTCCAGAGAGGGACACAGGGGCCAAGCGGTAGTGGATCACTGGCCTGCAGAGGGTGCTCCAGGCTGGAAATCGAGCTAATTCCATGAGAGACCAGCAGGAGGTGCTGCAGGGGTGAGTCTGCACCCTTACAGTGAGAAAACAAGTACTTGGAAAAAACAGATGAATGGGCTATCCCACAGGTCTGTTCTAGCACCAAAATTAATGGTCAGGGCCTGAATGCATAAAAGGAGTTAGGTGCCAAAGTCCCATTTTGGGGACCAGTGTGATGCACAAAACTTCTGCCAAGCCCTATAAGTGCCTAAAACTGACTTGGCGCCTATGTTTTTGCATTACAAATTCCCTGGGTTCTTATGTTTCTGCATGTGGGCATGCACACTGCTGCCTCACTCCAGGTACCCAGGGAGAAGATAGGCATTCAACCCCCTAGATCACAGGTGGGCCTGATCCAATAGGCATGCTCAGGTGGAGTTCACACAAAAGAGGTTGGGGGTGGGGTGGTGAGGAAAGAGAAGGAGGGGCTTCCTCAAAACTTTTAGCCCAGTGGTTGGGGCACTCACCTGGGAGGTGGAAGACTCCCCAGTTCAAGTCTCCCCTCACCTGAGGGTGAAAAGGGATTTGAACAGGGCTCTGCCACCGTTTGGGTGTGTGCCCTAGCTACAGAGCTATGAGATACTCTGATGTGAGGAAAAAGAACAGGAGTACTTGTGGCACTTTAGAAACTAACCAATTTATTTAAGCATAAGTTTTCATGGGCTAAAACCCACTTCATCGGATGCAGGGAGTGGAAAATACAGTAGGAAGATAGATATATACACAGAGGACATGAAAAAATGGGTGTTGCTATACAAACAATAACCAGGGTAATCAGTTAAGGTGGGCTATTATCAGCAGGAGGAAAAAAAACCTTTGTAGTGATAATCAGGATGGCCCATTTCAAACAGTTGACAAGAAGGTGTGAGTAACAGTAGGGAAAAAAATTAGCATGGGGAAATAGGTTTTACTTTGTGTAACGACCCATCCACTCCCAGTCTTTATTCAGGCCTAATTTAATGGTGTCAAGTTTGCAAATTAATTCCAATTCTGCAGTTTCTCTTTGGAGTCTGTTTTTGAAGTGGTTTTTGTTGTTGTTGTTGTTTTTTGGTGTTTTTTGTTTTTGTTTTTGAGTATTGCGACTTTGAGGTCTATAAGCGAGTGACCAGGGAGGCTGAAGTGTTCTCCAACTGTTTTTTGAATGTTATAATTCTTGATATCTGAGTTGTATCCATTTATTCACCCCCCACACACACACACACACCCTCCATTTGTTAAACTTTTGAATACCTTACAGCACGCCAGGGGCGCTGGAACAATTTGCATAGTGGGGGAGCTGAGAGCTATTAACCCAACTCTAAAGCCTGTATATGATGGGAACCACATTAAACCAGGGAGTGCACGGCAGTAACCCCAGCACCTATGCAGCACCCTGAGCCAGGCGCCCCCCTAAGCGGTACCCCTGGATCGCCTGCCCCTGTGTTTGTGCTGTCAGCTCTTTGGGGCCCTGCGATAACCCAGCAACCCCGTGCCTGGGGTCCCCGGGGTACAACACTTGAGCTGAGCTCCGGGGAGCCGCCAGGAGACCGAGCTCCTGCTCGCCCGGCAGGGTGGCGCTGCCCTCGGCGCCCGGGGAAGCTGTGCCCGGGGAGGGCGGTATCTGCGCGCGGATCCCTGGGTGTCTCCCCAGGGCGAATGCCGCTGCTAGCTCGTGGGGCTGGCACCGAGCCGGCCGGCTCGCCCTGCAGGCAGCGCCGCTTCCCCGCGCAGGTGCGGGCTTCCCGGAGAGCCCCCGGCCCGCCTCGCCCAGCCGAGCGGGCGCAGGCCCGCAGCGCCCCGTGACTTTGCTCAAGGTCCTGCCACGAGTGGGGCCGCGGCGCGATTCCCCGCGGAGACTCCTGGCGCGGGGAGTCTGAGGGGGCCCAGGGCTCCCGCTGCGGAGAGGTAAAGGGGGGGGGCGGCGAGGGCGGGAGCAGGGCCTGGCCCGGGGCCCCGGGGTGGCTGAGTTACGTGGCGCCGGGGCTGCGAGCGGGGACTGGACCCCCGGGCCCTGCTCGCGCCGCGCGGCCTTGGCGCCGCTGGGTGAGTTTCGCTCCGGGGTTGGGGCGGGCGGCCTGTGAGAGGGGCCGGACCCCCCAGCTCACAGCGCGGGGCAGGCAGGAGCAGAGCAGCCCGGGACCCCTGAGAGTGCCCCGAGAATGGCCCCCACCCTCGGGAGCGCCCCTGTTCCCGCTCTGAGAGCGCCCCATCCCCCCTCCTGAGAGTGCATCATACCCCCACCCTACAGTGCCCCCCGCCCAACAGCAACACTTGAGAGCGTCCCCTGGCCTCCCCCAAGAAGGGCCCCATACTCCACGCCCAACTGCGACACTGGGAGATCCCCCCCCCCACCCAACAGCAATGCCACAAGACAGCCCTTGTACCCCCACCATCCAACAGCGGTGCTGCAAGAGCAGCCCCATATCCCGGCTTGACAGTGCCCTGGCTGTACCCCCCACCCAAGAGCACCTCCCATGCCCCTTTGAGCATCTTCAACCCCCCTGCCGAGAACGCCTCCATGCCTCCTGATAATGCTCCCCTAACCACCACCTGGTAGTGATGACAGAGGAGTGCCCCTGTGCCCACTGAGAGCATCTCCCGTGCACTTGACAGCAACAGCGTGAGAGCAACCCTAGTATGCTCGATAGTGACACCATGAGAGTGCTCCCTATAGCTCCCACCCAAAAACACCTCCCATACATCCTGCCCAAAATTGTCCCTATATCCCCAGAGTGCCCCATGCACCTCCACCCAACAGCAATGCTGTGAGAGTGACCCCCATATCCCCTACCTGACAGTGGCACCACGAGAGTGCCTGTCCCCCCCCGAGAGCGACCCCATTTCCCCCACCTGGCGGAGATGCTGTGAAAGTGCCCCCCTCACTTGCACTGGGATGCTTGGAAAGGGTCGCTAGAGTAGCTCTATCCATGCTGTGAGAGGGGTTCTTTCAGGGCCATGCTGGACCCTTTCATGGCAGCCCTGACACTTTTTGTACATAAATTGCATGGATTGGATTTTATTTTCATTCCATAATCTGAATTTCAGAATATGTCCAACCCACAGGAGCAGCAGCAGCAGTTTGGAACCATGTCCAAAATCCCTGGTGAGGTCAGAGGCCTAGCCAGAACTAGGTGCCCATTGTGCACAGAGCTCTTCTTGGCCCCCAAAATCCTGCCCTGCCTACACACATTTTGCATGGCCTGTCTTGAGCAGCTGGAACCCTTTTCAGTGCTCGGCTTCCAGGCAGAGGATTCAGACTCTACCTCAGATGGGTCGTGGCTCCAGGATCATCATCAACCACTGCTCAGCGTCCTTTGTCCTGTCTGTGATACAGAGGTGGATTTGCCACCAGGCGGCATTACTGACTTGACCACTGACCACCTGGCCATGAATGAGGTGCTACTGGAGACCCTGCAGGCGCAAGGCCCAGGAATGCTGTGTGATCTGTGTGTGGATGGGGAAGCCGTGAAGCACTGTCCCACCTGCAAAGCCAATCTCTGCTACTTCTGCTGCCAGGCTCACAGGTATGGGAGGAAGCACCAGAGGCAGAGAGCAGATGTGTAACCAAGCCCTTCCAGGCATGAAGACTCCATTGCTGTTTTGGCCTTACACAACCATATGTAATATATATACGGTGCCACCTGTCCACACATGCATGGTTACCAATTAGGCCAGAAGTGTCCACTTAGGTGTTTGGTGTCTAAGTTGAGCCTGATTTTTGGAAGTGTTGAGTACCCACCACTCTAAAGGAAGTGAATGGGAGCTGTGGTTGCTCAGCATCCTTGGGAGTCAGGCCCTGGATGTGTCAGGTGGGCCCCAAATATTGAAACACCCAAATTAGTGAACAACTGTGAAAATCGTACAGTGCCTCGCCCATTGTGGCCACGGCTGTCAGGAGCCTGCCCACACATTCTCTTCCTCCTCATAGACCAGATGGGGACAAACAACAGAGTGGACTGTGTGGGAAAGCTGCACTCATCTACCTAGGCTGGTCTAGTCCAGGGGCACCATCCGCCGGTCAATAAGTCCAAACTTTGATAGATGCTCCAACAGACATTTGTTTATTTTACATTTAAGTGAATGTAGTGCAGAAGAAAAATAAGAGATTGACAGCCCTGGAGACTGAAACCTGCTGTTCCCAGAGCAGGTATAGCCAGGGCAGTGGCAGTGCAAACTCCCTGCTTCTTATCCAGCCCTGTTCTGAAGGGACAGCTGGAGAGGAGAGAGGGCAGTTCAGCCTCCATTGGGCCATCAGTCCTTGGCCTGTCTACTGAGGTTGCCTGGAAAGAGGCAAATTTTAAAGCAATAATTGTTTATGTGTATGTTTAAAAGTTACTTCTGGGTGAATTTGAGAACTGGTGTGGAAAATTTCAGCCCCAGAGAGAAAAGGGTAGTATTTGGCAAATCCTGATGTTAGCGTAACTACATGGCTTATTTCCAGTCAACTCTGTCCATGTATATATGGCTCCTGTCACTGTTCCATCTGAGTGCCCACAAACATTCATGAACATATCCTCATAGCGTCCTGCAAGCCAGGCAGCCAGTAGCTGTAACACAAGCAAATTTCCCTTTGCAGCATTTAAAGCAGTTGTAGAATGAAGCTGCAGTAGAGTGAGTGAAAACTGAAGAGATGTCAGCGGTGGGGAAGAGAGATGTTTCCAGCTGAGGTTTGAAAAGAGCTGAAGAGAGGATGAGGCAGAAGTACAGGATGGCTGCTACAGATGTAGGTGCTGCAGAGGAGGTTCTTGCATCAATAGTGGTGTGACTGTGTGAGGAGACAAAGAAGTGCAGTGCTAGGGGAGAAAAGAGATGAGATCTGTGAGGCCAGCTGGAACATGTACATAGTTGGTGGGGACTGGAAAAGGACCAGGTTTAGAGCCATTCTGGCAGCTCTAGACTGACCAGGGAAGTCCCCTATGCTGGGGTAGCGCTCTGGGCCTGCTTCCTCCTCGTTTAGTGCCCTCCAACGTTGCCAGAATGCTTCAAAGTGTCCTTTGCATTACCAAGAATCAGGCTAGATTCTCTGCTGCTTCGCCCATGTGTAGACACTTATACCTGTGCAACAGGGTCTTGATTCCCAGTCGCCCTGCACTTTGTACAATCAGTTACACCAGGGCAAAATGTCACTACTCTACATGAGTAACCTCTTACACCCAATTTGACTGCACAAGATGCTAGACGGCAAGGAATTGAGCCCCAGAACGGTAGCTTTTCATACTGATATAAATAGCCATCCAAGGACCAAGGTGCAAGGCAGTAGAGAATCTAGCCTAAGGGGCCTGACTCCAGTCTCATCTACTGATATCACTTTTACACTGAGGTCCCTCCATTAATATGAGTGAAGCTGCTCCCGATCTATACTGGTGTGAGATCAGGCCCCAGGAGGACCACTGGGAACTGGGTCATAGGGAGCCAGTGGAGTTTTGTGAACATGGGAGTGCTGTTGCCCTGCTGCTTGGTGTACCGGTGAGGGATTTCAGCAGAGGTGATATCCAGGGAGTGTTACAGAAATGGCACAAGGTAGCTGTGCAGACATAACACAAGTGAGAGCAAGAGAAGAGTTCAAAGAATGAGGCAAAAGGAGAAGTCAGATAGCCCTGCCCTGTGGCGGTTTTGTGCTGCTCAGGTGGTGCAAAGCAGCTCTCTAGCTATCCTACTGTCTCCTGCAGGATTTCCCCTGCATTGGAGAATCTTTGGCTGGTATAGAACCATCTTAGCATATCCTATCCCTTCTCAGACACTCACACCCATTGGTGTAGGGCGTATGATCAGTGGAAGGAGGCATGGGTAGGACTCCCTAATGCCCTGTGGATCCCCCAGCTGCTAAATGTCCCCTGGGGGCTGTTGGCCGGCAACGTAAAATAGAACAACCTTGAGACTGCTTTGCTGTATGTTTGGTACTGGCCTGGCAACTGGATGGCCCCAGGAGCTTTCTGCCCTGCCCCACCTCAGCTATGTTAAGCAGGTACAAGCCCTGAGTCTAGAAGAGAGATGGCATTTGGATTTAAGGATATTTAGTATCTTACCACAGGTCCTTATTTGACTCTTGCCTGGTCCTGATCTCCCATCTTCCCTTCAAGGGTATACGAGTTTTTGTCCGAGTGAATAAAAAGCGGGTAAAAAGAGCCAGGTTGACAGGTAAGGAGCCTGACATCCCCTAATCATCCATGGAAGAGGCAAGGCTGAGCAAACTTACTCCATACTGCTGCCTGCCAGCCCTCACCTGGTGGCACCCACCACCTTTCTGCTCCACTCATCACAGTGAGCTCTGGGGTCATTGCAGCTACCCTGCTTCTGGCAGGCTCTATAAAGAGAGACTACCTGTACTAATGGTGTGACAGCTACCCCCCTGGTCCTCGTATAACATTCTCCCATCTGAGAACAGCATTGTCAGCATGCAGGGAGCCAGAGAGCAGCTGCTAATTAGCACAAAGGGGGCAGGTTGTAGATGATGTCATCTTTCATGTGGAGGTGTGACTCAAGGAGATTAAAGATCCCATCATGCAACATCACCATCTACTGAATCAGGCTGGAGTATCATATGTTGTGGCTTGTGGTCCATGCAGGGCACAGTGTGTGAGGGGGTCATCGACTGCTCTGTAGGAATCTGCGGGTCACATGTTGCAAGCCCAGGTTTATCTCTTATACTTCCTTCTAGGAGACAGAAGAAAACAGCTTCCCATGCTGTGGTGGATCTAGAGGACCTGAAGGGCTACAGCCGGACTGAGAAGTCCATTCTGTGCCCTTCCCACCCTTCAGAGGACCTGACGCTGTTCTGTGAGCAGTGTGAGCAGCCTGTGTGCCGGGATTGTGTGGTGGGCGAGCACCGGCAGCATCCATATGCCCTTACTGCCAATGTCATCCACAATCACGGAGATTCCATGCGGGACCTCCTCAAGAGCACCCAGCTGCATGTGGACACCCTAGAAGGGGCCCTACACCATATTGAAGGAGTCAGCAGTGCCATCTGCAGTCGTGTGGAGGCAGTGGCTGGGGAGATCCGCACATTTGCAGATGGATACATAAGGGCTATTGAAGAACACCGGGACCGGCTGCTGAAGCAGCTGGAAGACTTGAAGGTGCAAAAGAAGACCCTGTTGCACTTACAGAAGGCACAGCTGGAGCAGCTGCTGATGGACATGAGGACTGGGGTGGAGTTCACTGAGCGCCTGCTGACCAGTGGCTCAGACTTGGAGATCCTTATCACCAAGGGAGTGGTGGCGAGCCGGCTGAGAAAGCTGAATAAAGTGGATTATAGCATCCACCCTGGAGTGGAAGATGGGATCCAGTTCTCTCCCCATGAGAAGGCTGGCCAGTGCTGTGGCTATGAGGTTTTTGGGACCATTCTCAATAAGGCAGTTGATCCAGCCAAATGTATCCTACAAGGGGAAGGTATGGGGACAACTTGATTCTGATTGACCAATGATAAAATAAAAATGGGAGGGATTGGGGTGAACCCTACAAAACCCTATTATAGATGTCATTCCTTAACTGAGGGGCTGCATAACCACCCTGGGGGCAGCCCTAGAGACCAAAGATCATAGTTAATCCTGTATAGGTACAGGGCATGCAATAGTAGGTCAGACTTCTTTCCCATTGCTTCTTGTCATTGTCCCTCATCTCTGAACTGGATAGACCAACTCTGTGGCTGAGCAAGTAGTTCAGTCTCTGTGGTCCTTGGCCTGTGCTGAAATTGACCACAGTGGGGATCAGTTAGTGCATATTGTAATGTAGACAACTGTCCACCGAGAACTTTGTGAGACTGTCAGATGCATCTCATGCAGGCCACTGAGCTTCTGTCAGATAGCACTAACTTTGGGTCACTCGTAACCTGGGCTAGATTTAAGAAGAAAGGTTCCTTGTCCCATTCTGCCACTTCCATATTGACTACAGATGGAAGTGCGGCCTGCCAAGGTGACAGCTCCCAGTATGCAATGCTCTGTCTTGATCAAAGTAGAAGGTCACATTGCACGATGGGACATGTCATCTGCAGTCCCCGCCTCCATATTAAAGATGGGGAAGGGGGCTGTACTGGGTCCTGGACAGCAGTTAGGCTATCCCTATCCCATAGGTTTATTTCACTGTACATCTCTAGTGTCACTGCTTTTTAAAAGAAGAAATAACTGCTATTACATTTCCTGAAGCAGACTGGTTATTATTTTACACTGGTAAGTCCGGGGTTGTGTTCCTTAGTCTAGGATCCTCTGGCCTGTGAGCTGTAACACACAAACTCTGTCAGCGAAAGGGAGGAAAAGAACCATGACTGTCCCAGCCCTTTGCAATCAAAAAGCCACTCATGTGCAAGGCCAGCATCCTATAGAGGCAGCTCACCCCAAAAGCCCTGGTCTGTGCTGCAGCCCCTTTACACCAACAATGGCCCTAAGGGACTGGAAAACCAGTGGAACTGGCCCTTGGAGAATATCTCCATCTCAGGGGAAAATCCTGCTTCTGTAGAACCAGTGGAATGGCTCTGTATCCCGCCCTGCCATGCAGGGGCAGGGTGTATATTGGGGCTGTAGCTGGGTAAGGGGATGAGGCTGGAGAGTCCTTGCACTCTGGCTCTTTTCAGCTGTCACAGTGTTCGCTTCAGAGCTGAGCCTAAATTAGAGCAACGCTTCTTCTGAGGACTGAAACAATCGCCAGCTGAACTCACAAAACAAGGGACTGCAAAGGGGCGTACAGCCCACTTCTGAGCTGCACCTTCCAATCAGGGCACACTTGCCATCTGTGGGAGGACTCGGCCAGCAGGACACTAGAAATGTGTTTGGGGGTTTTACTTTTCAAGGGGCTCAGTGAAGGGGAACCTTATAAAATCCTGGTTAGACAGATTGAAGTACAGTGGGTATATCGGGAGTTGGAGAGCTGCTGGCTGATGTCAAGCGTGTCTCTTCCCAGTCCTGTTTGGAACAGTAAGGGACAGTTTGCTCTATCTTTCAGATCTCCACAGTGCCCGTCAGAAGCAGCTGGCCAGCTTTACTCTGCTGTGTAATGATGCATCGGGAGAGCAGATGGGGAGAGGAGGAGAGCCCATCCGGGTCATGATCATCCACAAAGACAAGAAGGACTGGTTTGTACCTTCCCTGAGATGGCCAGAATGGTTTTGTTTGTCTCCTGTCTTCCTTTAAAATCTCTGCTACAGGCTTTCTCATCCCTATCTCTATGTACCTCCATGTTTGCAGTCCCCTTTAAGTAAAGTGTTTCCATGGGCAGGCCAGGATTTACAGGGAGAATGGCACAGTGGTGCTTCACCCAAGAGCTGTGGGCCCAAGTGCAGCCCTGAGGTTAAATATGACCTTATGGAGCTCTAAAACAGAGCTACCACCTCATAGATTTTATCACAATATTTGGGCATTTTTAAAGGCATAGTGGGTGTAAATCACTCTGATCTGGCAGCATTTTACACCTACTGCACAGTGGGTGTCTGCACATGATCCAGGGCAACAGAGAACGAGGACTTTTGTTTCTGTTAATCACTCATTTAATTTAAATATGTGTTAACGTTTTGTATAAAGGATGCCTTTGTTAAAGCATCAGTAATCTCTGTCCTTCAGTTAAGGTGACTGAGCTCAAAGGAAGCTTGGAAGCTTTCCATGAAAACCAGAGAAGCCCAAACTTGACACTCCAGGTATTACTAAGACAAAAACACAGGCAAAAAAAATTCTTTTGAAAGATGCTTTGAGGCCATCTTTGATATTAAAAGCAGCAAGAAAGGGCACAAGGCCAATTTACAAAAAGCTTTTGCAGGTCACCTTTCAGAATGTAATCTGCTCCAATTTATGCAAGTTAGGTACAAGCAAGGGCAAGTTGCCAACATGGCCATTGTTTGGGTGCCCTGATGTAGAGGAGAACATAATGCTAAAGCTCTGCGTTATAGGAAAGAATAAGATCAGTTAGCATTCAGGACTCCAGCTTTTGCCATATATAGTCTGTGATGGGGTTTATGCTTTGATACAGGGCAACACCACAACAGTTGCAGCATAGTCAAAAATCAGATAAAAGATAGGGAAACAGCACTATATACGAAGCTATCTGTTGATCAAGGAGCATTGTCAGAGGACACATCTCCAGTCCTTCCTCCTGCACTCTGCATCAATCAGGATGAATGAGATGTGTATACCACAATGCTTAGTGGGGAGAGAGGGGAGTAATTTTGTCTGGGGACAGAGGTGGCTGAAGTCACATTAGCGTGATTTCTCATTTCTGTGTATATATGATCACTTCATCCATTGCTGAAATCCCGTCACCCCTAGGGTGAGACATAACAGCTATGTAATAACATAAAGCAACACTTATAACACAGTTTATGACAGGAAGTGAGGTAGGCAACTGTATTCAGTCAAACCAATAGGGGAAAACCAAACCAAGATTTCGGAAAGATTATAAACAGTCATGCTTCAGGGCACAATCAATTCTAATTAATGGTGGTTAGGAAGCAATTTCTCCCCCGAGCAGGCTGTTCCATAATTGCCTGCTGCTGGGTTTCTTGCATCTTCCTTTAAAGCAGAACAGTACTGGCCACCGGCAGAGACAGGCTACTGGACTAGTTGGACCACAGGTGTGATTGCGTATGGCAATTCCTATGTGACTACCTCGTGATTTCACTGGGATTTTCGCCACCTTGGTTCCCTGTGAAACCAGAATTGGGTTAATTTCATAAAGGAACAACCTGCCAGTAATGATCAAAAATAGGGTCACAATGTTAAAGATAAGAGTCATAGGCCACATCTTGGTTCTTAAATTAGATGTCTCAGCCCTCTGCCCTTCTCGTGCCTGCTGCTTCCTAACTGGCTTTTCTGCAAGCAGCTACTCTCTGAGACAGAGGCCTGGTCTATACTACAGAGTGAGGTCGATGTCAGGTGGCTTACAGCAATCTAATTATGTCAATGAATACACTGCAGCCTTGCTCCTGCCGATGTAAGTGTCATACTACGTTGACATAATGACTCCACCTCCATGAGAGCCATAGGGCTTATGTCAGTGTAGTTGGGGTGATGCAGTGTCTGTGTAGACATTGCCTTACTTAACATGGCTGTTGGCTAAAATTCTTGTCAATTTCATAGCTCTGTGCTGGAGCTATGAAATTGACAAGAAAACTGCTGTCACCCTGCAGCAGGTGGGGGCTCCCCAGGCTCCCCACTCCCAGCCAGGCTGCTGCCCAAACTCCCTGCTCAGAGCCAGGCTGTCCCAGGGATCCCAACTCCCCATTCCCAGCTGGGCTGCTGCCTGGCTTCCCATGCCCGGCTCCTCACTCCCCACCGGGAGCCTAGGCTCTGGGTGTGGCACTCCCCATTGAGAGCGGTGATGGGGCAGCTGTCCCACTCCCAACAGGGAGCTGAGAGCCAGGGTGACTGCCCTACTCCCAGTGGGTAGCGGGGAGCTGAGAGCAGGGTGGTGACAGCCAGGCTCCTGGCAGGGAGCAGGAGCCGAGAGTGGGAGGAGCAGCTGGGCTCCTGACAAGGAACTCCAAACAGAGCTGAGAGCCTGGGCCCTCAGCCCCCCACATTGCCTCTCCTAAGTCAGTGGAAGTGCTCCTGGTGAGGACGCAAACCACTGACAGAAGGAGGGTCGTGACTCACCACAGTGAGCGGTGGCTGTAAGTTGACAGCAATGTTAGAGCATGATCTGTAGGTCGACTTAATTTTGTAGTGTAGATATGCCCTGAGAAGTGACACTTGTTTCCAGTGCCTCTTATCTTATGGGATGAGATGTCTTTCCTTTTCTCATGTATTTTTCCTACGATCTCCTCTCTGTCTTTGTCCTCTCCCTTCCTTGGCTCCCTTTCCCAGTTCTTCTCCCATTCTCTCTCTCTTCCATGTTGAGATGGTGGTAGTAGTAGTTATAGGGTCTGATTTAAATGTTTACTCTGGCTGCTTTGTGCCACTTCAGTGATTCAAAACAGCTGTAAAACCAGGTTAACTGCAGAGTGTCACAAAGCAGCAAGAGTGTACCAGTTTAACTGGGCCCATATGTCTCATGAATGATGCACTGCCACCACTCAGATATCAGATGCAAATAGAGTTGCTAGCAATCCCACTGAGACAGCATGTGCCTTGCTGTCCCAGGTACTGGGGGACAGTTCTGCAGGGTGAAATGATCCTTACAAGAGCATGGTCTGAGAAAATGAATAGATTCAGAGATTCCAAGACCAGAAGGGACCATTGTGATCATCTAGTCCGACCTCCTGTATAACACAGGCCATAGAACTTCCCTAAAATAATTCCGAGAGCAGATCATTTGGAAAAACATCCAATCTTGATTTAAAAATTGTCAGTGATAGAGAATCGACCACAATCCTTGTTAAATTGACTAATTAGTCTCATTTAAACATTTGCACTTTATTTACAGTCTGAATTTGTCTAGCTTCAACTTCCAGCCATTGGATTGTATTATTTCACTGCAAGATTGAAGTGTTCTTTATTAAATATTTGTTCTCCATGTAGACTCTTACAGACTGTAATTGAACCACCCCTTAACCTTCTCTTTGTTAAGATAAATAGATTGAGCTTTTCGAGTCTATCACTATCTGGCATGTTTTCTAATCCTCTAATCATTCTCGAGTCTCTTTTCTGAACCCTTTCCAGTTTAATCAACATCCTCCTTGAATTGGAGACATCAGAACTGGATGTAGTATTCCAGCAGCGGTTGCACCAGTGCCTAATATAGAGGTAAAATAACCTCTACTCCTGCTCAATTATGCATTCAAAGATTGCATTAGCCCTTTTTGCCACAAAATCATACTGGGAGCTCACGTTGAGCTGATTATCCACCACGACCCCCAAATCTTTTTCAGAGCCAGACAGAGTCCCCCATCCTGTAAGTATGGGCTACATTCTTTGTTCCTTGGTGTATACATTTACATTTAGCTGTATTAAAACACATTGTTTGCTTGTTTCAGCTTACTAAGCAATGCAGAGCACTCTATATTAGTGACCTGTCCTCTTCATTATTTACCACTCCCCCAATTTTTGTGTCATCTGCAAACTTTATCAGTGATAATTTTATGTTTTCCTCTGGGTTATTAATAAAAATGTTATAGCGTAGGGTCAAGAACTGATCACGGCAGGACCTTGTTAGAAACACATCTGTTTGAGGATGATTCACTGTTTACAATTACATTTTGAGACCTATCAGTTAGCCTGTTTTTAATCCATTTAATGTGTGCCATGTTAATTTTACATCTTTCTAGTTTTTGTTCAAAATGTCATGTTGTACCAAGTCAAATGCCTTACAGAAGTCTAAGTATATAACATCAACACTATTACCTTTATCAGCCAAACTTGTAATTTCATCAAAAAATATGTCAAGTTAATTTGACAGAATCTATTTTCCATAGATTCATGTTGGTTGGCATTAATTATATTACCCTCCTTTAATTCTTTATTAACCAAGTCCCATATCAGCTGCACCATTATCTTGCCTGAGATCACTGTCATACTGAAAGGCTTATAATTAACCATGTCATCCCATTTACTCTTTTTAAATATTGGAACAACATTAGCTTTCTTCCAGTCTTCTGGAACTTCCCTGATATTCCAAGACTTATTGAAAATCAACATTGATGGTCTAGCAAGCTCTTCGGCCAACTCTTTTAAACTTATGGATAGAGATTATCCAGACCTGCTGACTTAATGAGTAATATCAGTGCTGATGTTTGTTACATCCATGACTGAGTGGAACAGTGAATGCTTGTCAGGGAGGGGAATGGTGTGGTCTCCTCGATGAAAGTTTCAGCTTTTCCATACTGGCTGCAGGTGATGTCTCCATCCCAATCTTTGTCTCCTGTGTGGTCTATGTTGCCCATCACTGTTATATCCAAGCACTGTGATGATACAGCTCTGAGCAGGGTTTTTTATTGTGAGAACTTGCAGTGGCTACAGCTTGCAACATATGCACAATCTTTTGGACTGGCCCTGCTGCTTTCCAAGCTCCCTAGTAAGAGTGAGAACTGGTCTTTAGCCGTTGCCCGTAGGAACTGAAAAAGCTCAAGTTTTCCTTCTTAAGGTCAAGAGCTTTGCCACTTCCTGTTGCATCCATGAAGTAGGAAAGAGAAGACTCCTGTCTGAAATCCAGATGATGCTCTGACATTGCATCTGTCTTCCTCCCTCTGCTACCGTTTTTCTGCTTCTCCTCTTCCAGTCCTCACTGGGTGGTTGCAAATCATTACAGTCTAACTGACTTTCTTTGATCTCCTTCATATGGTACTGTGGCCTCTGATAGCAGGTATGTGTGTGAAATCTACAGCACATGCATCATTATTCGGAGGGTCTTTTATACATGTACATTTTAGATCCCCGAACTGGGGCATGGGGTAAGAACCTTCCTATAAATCTAATCCACAAAGTGATTACCAATTAGATCAGTTTTGTACAAGTTACTGACCTTGCTTCCCTCTCTTTTTGTATTTACAGTATAATCAAGCCCAGCGTGTGTGATAGGAGGGATGGGACTTACCACATTTCCTACATCCCTGAGGAGCTGGGCACGTACACTGTCTGCATCTGTGTCAAAGGGCAGCATGTACAGGTAGCCTTACAGCTCGCTGTGATTGACGTAGCTCAGGGGTTCGCAGACTTCATTGCACCGCAACCCCCTTCTGACAGCAGAAATTACGACATGACCCCAGGAGGGGAGACCAAAGCCTGAGCCCGCCCGAGCCCCACTGCCCAGAGGCTTCTGCCCAGGTGGGGAGCCTGTAGCCTGAGCCCCGCTGCCCAAGGCTGAAGCCCCCGGGGGCAGCAGGGCTTGGGCTTGGGCTCAGGTCCCAGGCAGTGGGGCTTGGGCTTTGGCCCTGGGCCCCCGCAAGTCTGATGCCAGCCCTGGCGACCCTATTAAAATGGGGTCGCGACCCACTTTAGGGTCCCAGCCCACAGTTTGAGAACTTGCATAAGGGGCAGGGCAATAGTGAGTCAAGCCCAGTGAGCTATTCCCATCGGTAACCCCTGCACCTCCTAGCGCCTTCTGCTCTAATCCCAGATGCTTTCTTCCTTCTCTGCTATGTAATAGGTATTATTCCGTCAGTCCCCCATCTGCATGCCCTGTTCTTCCCAGTGGAACTGAGGAACTTGACTCATCCCTTGCACCCACTTTTTTCCCAACGCTCACAGCACCTAGTTAAAATCATTCCCCCACCTGCTGGTCTCTCCCAATAAAAGAGCCGCCTGGAAAGCATCCCAATCCTGGCCCTTCCAACTTTGCTGCAGCCTGCTTTGGCCTCTCTCAGAACTCCCACGATACCCAAGCTCACCACTGCACCTCCCCGCTGCTGATTCCCTGGTCTGCCTCCTGCTGCCTGCTCAGCCCTGGCTGATTCCCTTTCTAATTATCTACCCATTATCACTACCAAGCTTTTAATTGCCTTTTGAGGGATTTTGTCAAAGGGAGTTTGAAAGCCCAAATGAACCATCATCAGTTCTCCTTTATTTGCTATTTTGGCTTGCTCAAAAAATTCTAGGAGATTGCAGAAGCTGGGTTTTCGTTTGTGGAAGTCATGCTGGTTTTTCCCTTTTGCATTTTGTTCCTCTATCACAGTGGTTCTCAAACTTTTTTTTTTGCAGATCGCTTGAAAATTGCTGAGGGTCTCAGCGGACCACTTAATGATCTTTCCAAATGTTGTTTGTACTGTTAGCTAACTATTGTAAAGCGCTTTGGATCCAAGCGCTATATAAAAAAACCTTAATAATAAACTTTTTTTTGTTCTACAAGTAAAAGCACACAGCACATATTTTCATATCAGTAGTCTTACCTTTCTAATGCGATGAATGTGCCCCCTCTTGCTCACCACCGCAGCCCCAGAGCTGGGGTTGGGAAGGAGGGCCATCTCTCCTGGCAGCTGCAGCCCTGGAACTGGGGAAAGTTGCGTCTTTCTCTGGCTGCCACAACCCTGCACGTCCCAAATTCCCCCCACCCCTCTTCTCACCCACTGTCCCCTCCCACCTACCCCCTATTCCCCCCAAGGCCACCACCTCACCTTACCTGTGCTTCTTCTCCAGGATCAAGGTATCTAATTAGTGGAGCGACACCTGCGCATCTCCACTAATTAGGTGGGTGGCCCTTCATTCTCTCGTGCTCACACCTTAGAGGGAGCTATCCACGGACCACCCGAATGGAGCTCACGGACCACTGGTGGTCCACGGACCACAGTTTGAGAACGTCTGCTCTAGCAGATTTGGTATTAAAGTCAGGTTCACTGGTTTGTAATTGCTAGCAGCACCCTAGTAATTTTTTTTTTAATTTTGGTACTTTTGACACCCTCCAGTGCCCTACTACAGTAGCAGGGTATGCTGGGCACACCATTGCCTCTCTGTTCTCTTCTGCTCTGCAGGGCTCACCGTTCACTCTGACTGTGAAGAACAAATTCCGCAAACACCAGGGTGTGTTTCATTGTTGCACGTTCTGCTCCAGCGGAGGCCAGAAAGCCGCTCGCTGCGCTTGCGGTGGGACCATGCCAGGTGAGCACTAAAGCCCAGATCCTCATAGATTCCAAGGCCAGAAAGGACCATTGTGATCATCTAGTCTGACTTTCTGTGTAACACAGGCCACAGAGAAAGATCTTTTAGAAATAATTCCTAGAGTAGATCTTTTAGAAAAACATCCAATCTCGGTTTCAAAATGGCCAATGATGGAGAATCCACCATGACCCTTGGTAAATTGTTGTCAGGGACCACCGGTCTTGAACGTTGGTCTATAGGGCTCTTAGGCACCAGTAAGTTCAGACATGCCACCCACTGACTGCTAACAGTCACCAGAACTAGAAGCTGAACTCTGACAGAGGACTCCCGTCCTGGGATCTGATTGGCAGAACTCTGGGGGTTCTGTGTCCTTGCTTGTATTTAAACAGCACAGGAACAGGAAGTTGTCCATGCAACTGGCTTGGCTCTGCTTAAGACTATTTCCCTTGTGCTACCTGCTTCTACTGCCTGACTCTGATCTCCTGGTAACCTGACCCTGGCTGCCTCCTGGCACCTAACTGTCAGTTTGCCCTCTTGCCTATCTCGGACTCTGATCTCCTAGTATCTGACCTTGCCTGGCTCTCAACTCCTGCTCTGACCACTAGGTCAGACCGCCCACCGCCTGGTCATGACAGTTGTTCCAAATGTGTGCTATATTGTCTGTCTGAATTTGTCTAGCTTCAGCTTCCAGCCACTGGATCATGTTATACTTTTCTCTGCTAGGCTGAAGAGACCATTTTTGAATATTTGTTCCCCATGTAGATACTCAAAGGTATTCTGGTGTCTAACTCCCACTGAAATTGAAACAGCTCTCCCAAAACTGTTTGAGCCAAGAGCATTTGTCACATCCCCTCCTCTCTCACGTATCACTGTGTTTATAATCACTATGGGCCCACTTCAGTCACGGCATACGCACAAGAGTGCCACTGCAGCAGGAGCATGAGTACGTATTGCCTGGTAGAATCGGGCCATGACCAAGGGATGGAGAAAGTGCAAACAGTTCTGTTCAAACAAAATGTTCAGCATTGCTTCTCTTGATCTTGTGGGGCTGGAACGCTCTATACATGATCCCTGGGGCCTCTTGAGAACATTCTTTCAAGAGTTCAGCTTGGTCACTCATTTCATCAGAGCTGGTTTCCATGGCCCTGCACAAGACTCATGTTTGCCTGTTGTAAAAGTAGAAATGACTTCTTCCGTCCCCCATACCCGGCATGTAGTCAGCTCTGGCAGGAGCACACTCCCTGTCCGTGAGGTCCAGGGGGTGGTACAGGCTGGCACGGTGGGATTCAGCAGAGCTAAGGTTCGTGATACATTGCAGGCAGTGCGAAGAGCATGAACAAGAAGGTGTACGTTTCTTAACAGTGGGTGTCATCACGATTCTACAGGATGTGCTACCCCCCAGCTTTTATACAGTCTCTTGGAGGAGCCCTGTCAGTGTGCCAGATCCCCAAGGGGGCCCACTCTTCCTGAAGAGTAGGCCCTGCAGCCTCACCACTTCCTAGGCTGAGCCTCTGGGCTCCAGCGCTCCCCCTTCACACCGTGAGCTCTGCTCAGCAAGTCCAGCTGAGATAGACTTCTGGAAAAGACTGGTACACTCTTCAGGGACTAATGCACCACAGCCAGTATTTGCAGTCACACCCCAAACAGTGTTTTCAAAGCAGAATAGGGTTTATTAGTCAGCTGGAACAAAGCACTGGAAGTCCTTAGGTTAGCACGGAGCAATAAAGGTTAAAGCATAATCCATTCTGGTCAAGCCAGAGCAATTGACCAACCAAGATGTAGTGAACTCCATTTCCAGGCGCTCTCTCTCTCTCACTTCCTCCATCAGTTCCAGTAGAGAGCTCCCAGCCTCTTCCAGAAGCTAGCTCTTTATTCCTGCTGGACACATCTGTCCTTTGTTCTCCAGGCAGGGCCACGCGCAGTTCACAGCCTTTCTGGCCAGAGCTTCCTGCTATTGAGTGTCAAATCATGAGTCACTGGAGCTTGCATTGTCTCTCTAGACACCTTGTTGATCTGGGATCTGGATCGGTTTCAGCCAGTGCCTTAATGACTCTTGGTATCCTGCTGTTAACTGATTTATCTCATTAGACTGACTTAACACTTGATAAGGGTTTCAGAGTAGCAGCCATTAGTCTGTATCCACAAAAAGAACAGGAGTACACAACACAAGCACTCCTGTTCTTTTAACACTTGGTAAAGCAACCCACAGCCTTTCATGTATTTATACCTGCTCCTGTATATTCCACTCCATGCATCTGATGAAGTGGGTTCAAGCCCACGAAAGCTTATGCCCAAATAAATTTGCTAGTTTCTAAGGTGCCACAAGGACTCCTCTTTTTTTTTTTGCTGATACAGACTAACACAGCTACCACTGAAATCTATTCCAGCAGTTCTCAAACTGTGGGTTGGGACCCCAAAGTGGGTCTGGAATCTGTTTTAATGGGGTCACCAGGGCTGATGTTTGACTCTCTGGGGCCCGGGACTAAAGCCTGAGCCCCACTGCCCAGGGCCAAAGTCCACGACCCACTGCTCAGGGCCGTGCGGCTCAGGTTATAGGCCCCCCGCCTGGGGCTGAAACCCTTGGGCTTCAGCTTTGGCCCCCTCACCTGGGGCGATGGCACTCAGGCAGGCTCAGGTTTCAGTCCCTCCCTCCTGGGGTTGTGTAGTAATTTTTGTTGTCAGAAGGGGGTCGCAGTGCAATGAAGTTGGAGAACCCCTGCTCTGTTCATTTCACCCAGGCAGGGAGGTGACACGCACACCTTTGTCTCTTAATCTGCCCTGAAAACAAACTTAATCCTCTCCCCCTCATCCCCCAAGTGGGTAGCAATGCAACATACAGGGGGAAACTGAGGCACACACAGGCCTCATAAAAATATTTTTAAAAATTTCCCTTTAATCACAGGCATAATAAACCACTGGAACAGTTTACAAGGGCCATGGTGGATTCTCCATCAATAGCAATTTTTACATCAAGATTGGATGTTTGTTTAAAAAATCTGCTCTGGGAATTATTCTGGGGCAGTTCCTTGGCCTGTGTTCTACAGGAGCTCAGACTAGATGATCACAATGGTCCCTTCTGGCCTTGGACTCCATGAATCTATTAATAGCTTTTTGTTGGGGATTACTACGGTGGTCACCTCGTGTTTTGTCCATTTGTTTGAAGGATTCTGGCCCTGCCAGCCCAAAGCAGGAGCACCTCATTGTGTGTGCCGTGCCCTCTCAACAGGGCTCTCTCCTGCTGTCAGCTGGCTGGGGGCACCCTCAGGAAGTCACTGGCAGCTGGAACTGTCTCTCTGCTATTTTCAGCAATGCTAATGGTGTTTCTCCTCTATCCTTGTGACGGGTAGGTGGGTACCAGGGCTGTGGTCATGGTCACAGAGGTCACCCCGGCTGTCCCCACTGGTCCTGCTGTGGCAGAGCAATTGAAAACACCGAGTGCTCAGCTGTGCCGCCCGGTGAGAACTTGCAGAGAAGCCTGCTCAAAACTGTGGCGCTCTGACTGGCGGGGAGAGTCTCCTAGAGCTCGGGGGGTCTCCGCTGGCTGGGACTCGGGCCTAAACCAACAGAAGTGCAGCGACTGTCACGTGGCTGTCATTGCCAGGGAGCACCTTACCGAGATACAGAGCAGCTGTGTGGGCTGGAAAGGGAGACGTGTTAAAATAAAAATGTGCCTTATATTCCATCCTGGGGCTGTGTGAGAGAAGTTATTTCGTGTACTGTTGGGGGAGTCCTGGGAGTCATGTCACTGACTTCTGCACAGTTAGGAGAGACTGAGGAATTCCATAGTCAGTCTCTAAACTCCATGCTTGGGAGAACAGGCTCAGAGAGGAGATATCAGCACAAACAGCTATCTCCTAGAGCAGAGGTTCCCAACGCGGTGCCCGCGGGCGTCAGGGCACCCGCAGGGGCAGGGGCGGCTCTAGAAATTACACCGCCCCAAGCAGGGTGGCGCGCTCGCTGCCCTTCCCCGATCCCGCGGCCGGGGCAGAAGTGTCTGTGGCGGGTGCGCTGGTTCGCGGCTCCGGTGGAGCATCCGCAGGTATGCCTGCGGGAGCTCCGTCCGAGCCGCGGGACCAGCGCAGCCGCCGCAGTCATGCCTGCGGGAGCTCAAGCGGAGCCGCGGGAAGAGTGGACCCTCTGCAGTCATGCCTGCGGCAGGTCCACTCGCCCCGGGGCTCCGGTGGACCTCCCGCAGGCATGACTGCGGAAGGTCCGCCCGAGCCAAATGCCGCCCTGCCGGGACAATGCCGCCCCACGCGCCTGCTTGGCGTGCTGGGGTCTGGAGCCGGCCCTGCGCAGGGGCATCTAAATGCACCCACATGCTGGCCGGCAGTCGAGCGTCCGCCGAATTTCTGTGGCATTTCGGCGGTGACGCCTCTCAATGACATCACTTGACCGCCGCCATGGTCCTTCGTCTGGCGCCCACTAGACGAAAAGGTTGGGGACCGCTGTCCTAGAGGTTCTGTGGGGTCAATGTTCCCTTCCCCTGCTCCATTCTCACAGGATGGTTACAGTGAGGCCAAAGATGCTGATTGTGTCACATTCCAAAAGGTGTTCTGCACGTGTTTAGTAATGGCTTGGCTGGTTACATATTTGTTATGCCTCTCTGTCCAGCCCAGGGCTAGATCCTGATCGCAGATGGCTGCAATACTACACAATCTCACTCAACGGATCTTCTATTTTGTTTGCAAACTTTACTCTCCCTAGCATCTCCAGGTGTACTGGCTTGGGCTGTATCTTTTTAGATTGCACAAATGAAGCAGGATTGGTCTAGAAATGGGGTGGGGAACCTCCAGCTTATGGGCCAGATCCGGCCCCTGCTTAATTTAAGCAGGCCCATGACAAGTCTCCGCACTGTGGGCCGGGAGCCCTGAGCATCAGCGACCCCCCACAGGGCTGGAGTTGCGAGCGCTGGCTCGCCCTGCTGTGGTGGGGAGTTAGGGTGCTAGGCCAGTCCGTCAGCTGCCCCTGTGGCCCCTAAGTACAGGGGTGATCAAGAAAGCTCCGAGTCCACGTAGTCCTACCCCCGCACTCAGGCGCCGCCCCTGCAGCTCCCATTTGCCAGGAACCACAGGGGCGGCACCTGCAGGGGCAGACAGCTCTTAGTGCGCAGAGCCGCCTGGCCACATCATGGCTGCTTCTGAGAGCGGCGCAGGACCAGGGCAAGGTTCCCTGCCTTAGCCTCACAGTGCTGCCGACTGAGGTAAGTGGCACCCAGCCAGAGCCTACAGCCCAACCCCCTGCCCCAGTCCTGAGCGCACTCCCACATCCTGAACCCCTCATTTCTGGCCCCCACCCCGGAGCCTAGGGGAAGCCCCAAGCCTCCGCACCCCCACACAGGGCTGTGTGTGGCCCGTGACTGATTTTTTTCTGTGGGTCAGTGGCCCCTGATTAAAAAAAGGTTCCCCACCCCGGTCTAGAAAATATTTGGTTGAGGGGAATCCAAGGAAAATTCAAGGTGCTAAAGTAAGGGGTATTGGTGGTTTGGTTTGGTTTTGTTCAACATCTTCATTAATTTTCCTCACACACAACTATTTCAAATTTGATGACAATATATATCTCCAGATCAGTGGCACCGCTATGGGCACCCGCATGGCCCCACAATATGCCAATATTTTTATGGCCGACCTGGAACAACACTTCCTCAGCTCCCGTCCACTCATGCCCCTTCTCTACCTACGCTACATTGATGACATCTTCATCATCTGAACTCTGGAAAAATTCCACCACGATTTCAACAGCTTCCAGCCCACCATCAACCTCAGCCTGGATCAATCTACACAGGAGGTCCACTTCCTAGACACCACGGTGCAAATAAGTGATGGTCACATTAACACCACCCTATACCGAAAACCTACCGACCGCTATGCCTACCTTCATGCCTCCAGCTTCCATCCCAGGCACACCACAAGATCCATTGTCTACAGCCAAGCACTGAGGTACAACTGCATCTGCTCTAACCCCGCAGACAGAGACCAACACCTACAAAATCTCCACCAAGCATTCTCAAAACTACAGTACCTGCACGAGGAAATAAGGAAACATCAACAGAGCCAGACGTGTACCCAAAAGCCTCCTACTGCAAGACAAACCCAAGAAAGAAACCAACAGGACTCCACTGGCCATCACACACAGTCCCCAGCTAAAACCCCTCCAATGCATCATCAGGGAATCTCCAACCCATCCTGGACAATGATCCCACACTTTCACAGGCCTTGGGTGGCAGGCCAGTCCTCACCCACAGACAACCTGCCAACCTGAAGCATATTCTCACCAGTAACTGCACACCGCACCATAGTAACTCTAGCTCAGGAACCAATCCATGCAACAAACCTCGATGCCAACTCTGCCCACATATCTACACCAGCGACACCAACACAGGACCTAACCAGATCAGCCACACCATCACCGGTTCATTCACCTGCACGTCCACCAATGTAATATACGCCATCATATGCCAGCAATGCCCCTCTGCTATGTACATCGGCCAAACTGGACAGTCTCTAAGGAAAAGGATAAATGGACACAAATCAGACATTAGGAATGGCAATATACAAAAACCTGTAGGAGAACACTTCAACCTCCCTGGCCACACAATAGCAGATCTTAAGGTGGCCATCCTGCAGCAAAAAAACTTCAGGACCAGACTTCAAATAGAAACTGCTGAGCTTCAGTTCATCTGCAAATTTGACACCATCAGCTCAGGATTAAGCAAAGACTGTGAATGGCTAGCCAACTACAGAACCAGTTTCTCCTCCCTTGGTTTTTACACCTCAACTGCTAGAACAGGGCCTCATCTTCCCTGATTGAACTAACCTCGTTATCTCTAGCTTGCTTCTTGCTTGCATATATATACCTGCCCCTGGAAATTTCCACTACTTGCAGCCGACGAAGTGGGTATTCACCCACGAAAGTTCATGCTGCAAAATGTCTGTTAGTCTATAAGGTGCCACAGGATTCTTTGCTGCTTTTATCTTCATTAATGATCCGGATGATGGGATGACTTGCACCCTCAGCAAGTTTGCTGATGACACTAAGCTGTGGGGAGAGGTAGATATGCTGGAGGGTAGGGATAGAGTCCAGAGTGATCTAGACAAGTTGAAGGATTGGGCCAAAAGAAATCTGATGAGGTGCACTTAGGACAAAAGAATCCCATGCACTGCTACAGGCAGGGGACCGACTGGCTAAGCAGCAGTTCTACAGAAAATGACCTGGGGATTACAGTGGATGAGAAGCTGGATATGAGTCAACAGTGTGCCCTTGTTGCCAAGAAGGCTAACGGCATATTGGGCTGCATTAGTAGGGGCATTGCCAGCAGATCGAGGGAAGTGATAATTCCCCTCTATTCAGCACAGGTGAGGCCACATCTGGAGTATTGGGCCCCTCTGTACAGAAAGGATGTGGACAAACTGGAGAGAGTCCAGTGAAGGGCAACAAAAATGATTAGGGGGCTTGGGCACATGACATCTGAGGAGACGCTAAGGCAGTGGTCCCCAACCTTTTCATCTGGTGGGTGCCAGATGAAGGACCGTGGCAGCGGTTGAGCATTTATCAAAATGCTGCCGAATTTCTGTGGCATTTCGGCGGCGGCTCCTCTCGATGACGTCGCTTGTTGGTGGCAAGAGGCGTCATCGAGAGGCATCGCTGCTGAAATGCCGCAGAAATTCTGTGGCATTTCAGTGGATGCTAAACCGCCGGCCAGGACACGGGCGCATTTAGATGCCCCCGCGGGCGCCATGGTGCCCGTAGGCACCGCGTTGGGGATGCCTAGGCTAAGGGAACTGGGCGTGTTTAGTCTGCAGAAGAGAAGAGTGAGGTGGGTTTTGATAGCAGCCTTCAGCTACCTGAAGGGGGGTTCCAAAGAGGATGGAGCTCAGCTGTTCTCAGTGGTGGAAGATGACAGAACAAGGAGCAATGGTCTCAAATTGCAGCGGGGGAGGTCTAGGATGGATATTAGGAAAAACTATTTCACTAGGAGGGTGGTGAAGTACTGGAATGGGTTACCTAGGGAGGTGGTAGAATCTCCATCCTTAGAGGTTTTTAAAGCCCCAGCTTGACAAAGCCCTGGCTGGGATGATTTAGTTGGGGCTGGTCCTGCTTTGAGCAGGGGGTTGGACTAGATGTCCTCCTGAGGTCTCTTCCAACCCTGAGATTCTACGATTCTATGTTGTCATGTCCTTTCACCTGAGTCAGTACAGAACCAAATTCCCAGTGTGACAGTAGGGGACACTGTGCTGCTGGCAGTGAGATGAGATGCAGAAGTGCAGCCACCTGTTGCTTGCATTCATGAGGGTGAACTGGGAGCAGCTTGCACATTGTGGGAAGCTAGAACCAAGTAGCTGGCACCTTCATGCTACTATTCTGCTATTCTTCACTGGCAGAGTCTCATTAGAAATTACACCATTTTTCGTACACAAAGGGGTCCCACACTCTGCCCACAGACAGCTGGGGGAATTAGCCTGAGTGATATAGAATAGCAGATGTAACCTTTTTTTGTAGGTTATTAGTTCAAATGCTGCCTGGGTTGGTAGTGACAGAAAGTCATTACCATCTACACCTGTGAGGCTGAGCTGTGAGTGTATTTGACTTTTATCTACTTTCCTTAACTGTTCACCACGATAGGTGTAATTGCTTAGGCTTAGCTAGTGTCCGCAGGACTCAACCTGCCAACCTGCCAACCTGAAGCATATTCTCACCAGTAACTGCACACCGCACCATAGTAACTCTAGCTCAGGAACCAATCCATGCAACAAACCTCGATGCCAACTCTGCCCACATATCTACACCAGCGACACCATCACAGGACCTAACCAGATCAGCCACACCATCACCGGTTCATTCACCTGCACGTCCACCAACGTAATATACGCCATCATATGCCAGCAATGCCCCTCTGCTATGTACATCGGCCAAACTGGACAGTCTCTAAGGAAAAGGATAAATGGACACAAATCAGATATTAGGAATGGCAATATACAAAAACCTGTAGGAGAACACTTCAACCTCCCTGGCCACACAATAGCAGATCTTAAGGTGGCCATCCTGCAGCAAAAAAACTTCAGGACCAGACTTCAAAGAGAAACTGCTGAGCTTCAGTTCATCTGCAAATTTGACACCATCAGCTCAGGATTAAACAAAGACTGTGAATGGCTTGCCAACTACAGAACCAGTTTCTCCTCCCTTGGTTTTCACACCTCAACTGCTAGAACAGGGCCTCATCCTCCCTGATTGAACTAACCTCGTTATCTCTAGCTTGCTTCTTGCTTGCATATATATACCTGCCCCTGGAAATTTCCACTACTTGCATCCGACGAAGTGGGTATTCACCCACGAAAGCTCATGCTGCAAAACGTCTGTTAGTCTATAAGGTGCCACAGGATTCTTTGCTGCTTTTACATTTTAACATTCTTGTTATTTAGCAACTTTACCTGAATTATCAGAGTTTTGTCTAATTATCTTTTTTTTAATCAGCTGAAAGACCAGGGCTAATTGCAACTGTTCTTTAGTAATCCAGTTTTTTGTGACCAACTGCTCACACCCACTGCTAATTCCTCTCCTACTCCAGTAAATCCAAAAATGGTCATCCGTGCTTCTGCTGGGCCTAGCCATTGAGCTGTTGCACCCTTGGAAGTGGGCATGTTCCACACCATGACCCGCACAATCTGCCACAATCAGGGTTGGATGCATCCTAGGCTCATTGCACACAGCAGCCTTATGTGGCAGTGCTAGCAAGTTGGCTTTTAGCTCATGTGGTAGAGCAGGAGTAGACAACCTATGGCACGCCGAAGGCGGCACATGAGCTGATTTTCAGTGGCACTCACATTGCCTGGGTCCTGGCCAGCAGTCCGGGGGAACCTGCATTTTAATTTAATTTTAAATGAAGCTTCTTAAACATTTTAAAAACCTTATTTACGTTACATACAACAATAGTTTAGTTATATATTATAGACTTATAGAAAGAGACCTTCTAAAAACATTAAAATGTATTACTGGCACACGAAACCTTAAATCAGAGTGAATAAATGAAGACTCAGCACACCGCTTCTGAAAGGTTGCCGACCCCTGTGGTAGAGGCTCATGCACTAAGCTCCAGAGGCCCCAGGTTCAATCCTGCCTGCTGACGACCGGGGTCTGTCAGTGTTATAAGTGGGGGCTTGTCCCAGATTTCAGCTGGGAAGTCTCTGAAGCTCAGGATGTGCTTCCTCAGCTAGGGGAAGTATATAACCCACACACCTCCTGGGTGTGGTGTTCTGGCCTAACTAGTGGCACCAAGACCACTTAAAAAGAGAGAGAAAATGAGTCGGCTTAACAGCCAGTTGGCTTTTAGCTCATGCTGTAGAGGCTCATGCACTAAGCTCCAGAGGTCTGAGGTTTGATCCTACCCGCCACTGATCAGGGGCTGTCGGCATTACCGTGAGCCTTGAAGATTCTCCTTTATTTTTTCCTTCTTTCCTCCTACAAAGCAAATTTTGGAGCCACCATTCTCCCAACTAAGGATAATGGGATAGGATCCCTCTTCAGAGACTGTTTATAGCTCTCCATTATTCATCCAAAAAGGGGGCTATTAAACAAGGCACTTCCTCTACCAGGTGAGCCAAAGGGTCAGCTCTGGGAACCAGGCTAGTCAGGTTGTCTTAATCTGCAAGTTGCTGCCTTTGACATCTGTGAGCGAAGGTTGGGTATGAGCACCTTCTTTACCCAAACTAAAAGCTATCCATCTGTCTCCCTATCGAAGTACAGTGAAACCTCGCTATAACGCGACTTTTGAGGTCCAACAAGTCCCATCGCGCTAAATGTGGGGTCGCGGTATAGCGGGGTTTCAGATCAGTCAGGTTTTCAGTGGTCCCCAAAGCGGTGCATTGAGGTGCACTGCCTAGTGCCCCTGGTGCCTAGTGCCCAGCAGGGGAGAGGAGCTGCGGCCCCCCGCCTGCCAGGGACAGAGAACTCCGGGGCTGCGGGCGCCGGTGCTCTCTGTCCCCGGCAGGGACGGGGCCGCGGCTTCCCTCCGGCTTCATGAGGAGCTGCGGCTCCCCACCTGCTGGGGACAGAGAGCACCGGCGCCAGCAGCCTCGGAATTCTGTCCCCAGCAGGTGCGGGGCTGCAGCTTCTCTCCCCTGCCATGGTGTTGGGGACCATTGGTACAGTACCATACTGTATTATACTGTACCTTAAAGGGGAGCCAACCTGCGATTGCGTTATATGCGATTTCGCGTTATGGTGGGGCGTGTTATGGCAGGGTTTGACTGTAAGTACCCTGCCCTACAAAGGATAACCTCTCCCTGTGATGCATGTAGCCAGGAACCATGAGGCCTTTTATTTTCTGTGTACTATATCTTTACATATGTAAGCATGTGTGATGTTTTGTCCCCACCTTGTTACAGAGGAGACACCTGCACACTGGGCTCTCATCTGGAGACTTCACTTCTGTTTGATCTTAAATTAATGCAGATAACAAGAGCAAAGTCCTTGTAGGACGGACAATGTATTTTCTCTTTTATTTGGTGTAGTGCATACACCAGTCACTGATGTCCTTCAAGGCAATGTTTGTGGGTGTTGTTCCTGGATCTACAGCGAGTTTGGGTTTAGAGCTAGGTGTGGTACAGGGATTGCAGTGCACCTCTAGCACTGGTGGATGATCTGCTATCAGGGTCAAGTGGCCATGCCAATTCTTTCAGACTTGTCGGCTGCATTCAATGCCAGTGACTATGAGGAGTTGTTCTGCCTGGATACCCTGGCAGTGTGGATAGTGCTTCTACTCATGAGCAGCCCTATGTGCCGTACATTTATTTAACGAACTTAGTCCCTTTTTCTGTTCACAAATGATTTGCCAACAGACTTCACCTGGCATGCATTGTTTAAATGGTTCAACAAATACATGTTTTCTGCAAACATACTTCAGCCAATTTGTTCACAAACTCTTTGCCACTGGTATTGCTTCAAGTGATCATTGTTCCTAATTAGCCATTTGGGCTGCATGGTTGCCCATAGCTTTGGCTGGATGGCTTTGTTCCATTCCTGAGTGAATGACTCCCAAGCCCACTAAGAGATTTCAAAATGGCTGTGTGAAACCGCAGCAGCAAATGCTCCAATGGATACATACAGTCGTGGCAGTTTCCCTTTCTGCAAACATTCTTGCTGACAAAATTTCACTAGCGCAAAAGTTTATGAAAAGCGAATAGAAGGCGGCAAATATGAGGATTGGGGCTAAACCTGGGAGGTCTTTGTGAGGTTTTGAGTAAATGTTCCTGAATAATTTCTAGCAGTACACAGCCAGCTCCATTCCTTTCTTTGTTGAGATCCCAGGTTTCACTTGGCTCCCCAAGGTCAGGACTCTCACTGCCTCCCTCCCTGCCTTCTGGTGCTGGCTGAGGTCGAGGAGGGGTGGAATCAGCAGGGAGTCTCTTCACACACCCCTTCCAGGCCTGGGGAGAGGAGCAGCTGGGATTCTCTTTATGCATAGGCCAGGGGTGTCAGCAGGGAGTCTCTCTCCACACACACCCAAGGCCTGCGGAGATAAGGCTGGGAGCCGAGGAGATGCAGAGATCTCCAACAACCTCCAATATTTCTAACAACCTCTTCCTGGCCAAACTTCAGGGCCAGTTCTCCATCCTCCTCCTCCTCCTTGACCTATCAGATGCCTTGGACACTGCTGATCACTTCTTGACATCCTGCCATCCCTTGGCTTTTCATGACTACATCCTCTTCTGGTTCTCCTCCTACCTCTCACATTACTCCTTCAGCATCTCAGGAGAAAGTCATTGGCCCTGAGACATGGTAAAGCCTTGCCACAGAGATGAAGAACTCTCCTGTGTTCTGTATAAAGAGTGAGAACCCCTGATAGCAGAGCGTAGGAGGCATTCCACTGTGTTTGGGAAGTGGACTGTAACCTGCTCATTGAAGAGTCTGGCTTTGTGAAGTGATGTAATGTGTGCTGTAATCTTGACCACCGCCCCCCTCTCCTTCCCCAATTGTTTAATTAGCTCTGAAATGACAAACCTGGTCTGCATGCTTGGTCAAGTGGCAACTTTCATTCAGTTGTCGGTGAGAGCAACAGGATGTTTCTTTAGGTTCATTTCACACTGGGTCACATCAACCTCAAGTTATTTGCTTCCACTGAAATCCTGATTGTTAGAATCACACCCATTTTTCATCAAAGGAAAACTACCAAATAAATATAATATCCATTTTAAAACAAAATATATATATATATAAGACAGTGGCAGTATAGGAAAGAAACACATTATAATTTTAAATAATCATAATGATCAGACAGCCATAGTAATTGTATTGGTAAGAAAGCATGTATACCCTACGTTTTCATTCAGATACTATAGGAAGAAGTTTAGAGCAAAGGATTAACCACCAGGAGAGTCAGGTTCTGCTCACAGCCCTACCACAGATTTTGGACAAGTTTTATAGCATTCAAGTCATCAGAATGTTCAAACCTAGGGGTCTAAAGCTAAGTCAAATCTACGGTAGCACCTAAATGAGTGGCTGGATTTGGAGAGGGGGTGAGCCATTGAAGTCAATGGGAACAGCAGATGCTTAGCACCTCTGAAAATGAGACCATTGATTTACATGCCTGGATGGCAGCCATAGTCTTTTCCAAGCTACTCCTTGCTCTCCCCTGGCCTTCATCCCCTCTGACCTGTCCTGCTTCCTGCATCACAGCTGGGCATGTTCTCTCAGTGGCTTCCCTAATGGGGAGCTCCTAATAGCTGCATAAATGGAGTGTTTTAGAAGCTGTACCCTGGCCTGAAAAACAAACTACAAACTTCTGTGCACCAGGAAATGCACAGTTAAGGTATTGCTGCACATAGAACACAAGCACATATCCTTAACTCTGACCCCTTTAGCCCCCTACCCTGAGGAGTCCCTAACATTTGTCTTTGTGCTTTGTCTCCAGTGCCTTTGTGTCCAGTGTGATCTCTGCCAAGCAGCAGCAAGTACTCCCTGGATCAGTGGTGCTGCCCTAAGGATCTTGTGTCATGGGGGACTGTATGAATAGGAGTTCCAATTTGGAGCTGTGGTTGGCACAAAGAAAATGGCAATTTTTGTTAGGATGGGCAAGGTATTGGAATGTCCCCAGTTCCCTACCACAGCACAGGAAAGCCCTGTGCAGACATTAACTAATTTATCATCACATCAGCCCAGAGCAGCATAGGAATAAGTGTTGTTATCCTCATTTTGCAGGCATTTGCAGGCTTCCCCCAAATCCAAACTCACACGGGCTCCCTCACCCCAATCCACACACAAGGGATAGGGTACAGAGTCCCCCACACAAATTCAGGATCTCCTATCTGACACAAGCAGCTTGTACTCCTCTGCTCTCCCCACAGATCTTCTCTCTATTCTCCTCTCTCCCCTTTGCCTCTTAGAGCTAGCTCTCCATGTCAGAGCAGGAGGAGAAAGTGCTGCAGGATCTGTGCTTCCTGCTATCTTTTGCAGGCTCTGCAGGCTGCAGCATAGCAGGCCTGGCACCAGTAGCCAGGATGGGGAGGGGATGGGAAACAGGAAATGGTTTGGTCCAGGGGCATTAAATGGAGAAGAGCAGCAATAAGCGTGCATGTTTTAGGGGAAGAAGTGCATGTTTTAGGGGCTGTTGCATTTTAAGTCCCCAGATGTAGGGTGGTCAGAGTTGGGAGAATCACCAGGGAGCGAAAAAGTTGGGTGTCAGAGAGGGAACATGTACTACCCTCTACTGTGATAGTGCCTATGGCTCCACATGACTACTTTGGTACTAAGCATGGTATCGGGTGATGCTGGGGAGCATGCCTAGTTCAGATGGGGTCTGTGAGGAGGCTCAGTGGGGATGAGGAGCGTGCTCAGTGTAGATTGAAGATATGTTGATTTTAGCAGCAAGCCTCTAGCAAACTCTGCTTCAGGGTTTCTCAAACAAGGGCCGCCGCTTGTGTAGGGAAAGCCCCTGGCGGACCGGGCCAGTGTGTTTACCTGCCCCGTCCGCAGGTCCGGCCGATCGCAGCTCCCACTGGCCGCGGATCGCTGCTCTGGGCCAATGGGAGCTGCTGGAAGCAGCGCAGGCTGAGGGATTTACTGGCCGCCGCTTCAGCAGCCCCCATTGGCCCGGAGCAGCGATCTGCGACCAGTGGGAGCCGCGATCGACCGGACCTGCGGACGGGGCAGGTAAACACACCGGCCCGGCCCGCTAGGGGCTTTCCCAACACAAGCGATGACCCCTGATTGAGAAACCCTGCTCTACTGAGTATAATACAGACCCCTAATGGTGATTTTTGCCATTTTATAACTTGGCCATATCTGAATGGATTTGCATGGGACCAGCAAAAGGCCCCTCTCTGACCTAAGGACTATCCCCCTTTCAATTTTCACATCTCTGCTGCAAATTTTGGAGGCTCTAAGAATTCCTCCAAAAAAAAGTTGGAAATGTTTTTATAATGGGACATGTTAGGCAACCTTAACATAGGAGTCAAGGCTACTGTCCTATAATACTGAAAAAGCTGTGCCTTGTTGCTGTGATTGTGTCTGATGGGAAGCCTGATCATGTCCTGTTGGCTTCCTCATACCTCAGCTTTCCCCACCTGGAGTCACCACTCCTTACCTGAGTTCAGCTATTTAAGCAGAGTAGCTGGAACTTAGATGAATGTGTCTCAAAGGGAACGAGGCTTCACTGAATACTGCATTGAATTGTTATGCACCCTACGCTTCACCTGTCTGAACCAATCCCATTACCATGGCTTCTCTGGGTCAGATCATTTTATGGAGGTACCGTACAGTCTTTATCTGCTTTTCGAGATAAGGGAGGGAGGGAATTGTTCTGTGTTTATTTCATTATAGGAGGTCTGGGCTCCACCACCACATCTGGCTGTTGTGCCGTCCTCCCTTGGGGACTTTTGTTCAGCTTTGGCAAGGGGAATTCTTTGCCATTTAGCTCAATATCAGGCTCTTGGGCTGCTTTTAGTGTTTGTATGTTTTGAGTTGTTGTGTGGAAAGTATGAATGCCAAGCTAGTCATTGATATGAGACATAGACTTAAACTGGTGTAGTCATGCTCCCAGATCCCAATGTGATATAGTTAGTCATTTGACAAAAATGAAGACTTATTTCCAGTGAAATGAGTAAGTCTTGCTTACAACATTTCAGAGCTGCATGTTATTAGAAGGGAGGGATGTAAATGGCATTGGAGAGCCTCTATATTTCCTCTGTCAGCATGGGAAAGTTGTGCAAATCTCCCCCAAATCAGTGTATTAGAGAGAGTAATCCACAATCCATACTGCAGTATATTTTCTGTGTCTCTCAGCACAACTGTTTATTCCTGTGTAAGAACTATGCTGATGAGGAGGTGTAAGGAAAAGAAAAAGGATTTCATCTGTTTGTTCAATAACACTCTTACCTTTTGATCTATTTGGCAAAGCCACAAATCAAAATCAAATATTCACAGAGAATAGATATCCTGGGAGATTCATAACGGGATATAAAGTCTCACACCTAGGTCACCTTCAGCTCAGTAATGGCTGAAAATGATTTCTATCACACAGCAATTTGGTGGCCCCCATGTGAAATGAATTGGAAGACTCAGTCGAGTTTCTAATGGACAGATGCCAGTCTCATAAAATCACTACCACAAATAGCGCTTTGCTGGCTGTCTTTGCAGAGAAGCCAATTGTTTAATAGGGCATGGGCATTGAACTCTTTTTCATCTCCCTAAACATGGCTCTTCTGGGCTGGATTAAGGCAGGTTAGCACAGTGGCATGTGGGAAGCCTATGCTAATATTTATTCTGTTGATAGGACTTCAGTTCTCAAGGCTATTAGTCCAGCACTAAATTCCCTTAAACGGGCCCCAGTGGCAGAATGTCCAGCGCATGAAACTCTTAGAACAACCTAGTTCCTGTGAACCTTGCCGCATTTTCCTGAATTCCTTGTGTGAGGAATAGCCTCCTCATGCTACGAGATAAATAATCACTGTGTATATAAAGCACCTGACCTGGCCTGCCAAGGTGCTCAGGTCACTGTACGTCAATTTCATAATAAGTTGTGAAAGCAACAATATAATAAGCTGTAGTGATAGCAGTATAATGTAATATCATAAATGTCAAGTGAACGTCTTATTTTCTGTGCATTTGGAATGCACATAACAAGCTGCTCTGTTCTTAATGGGCGTGTGGTCCTGACTATCTACCTACAACCAGCCTGACTGGTTTGTCAGCGGGACAAAATGAGCCCCCATCCTTTCATTCTTTCAGAATAATCACACTGGCTGTGTTGGCTAATGTCTGCTTCATATGGACAGTAATGTCCAGCTGAAGCAGCGGAAGGAGGCACCGGAAACAGTGCTGATGCTTCCCAGAAGAGAAGGGCTTCTGAGGGTCTCTACCTCTCATCACTAAGCTTGATGTTTCAGATGGTTAGAAATGGCTAGGGAAAGTTAACTCTTTGCAGCCAGGTTAGAATTGGAGATGTCGGGGAATTAAAATCCCTGCTGTTTATCACAAGTCAACTGATCCTCTTTAACTATCAAATGTCCCAAAACTTCTTCAACATAGTTAAAATTGCGCAGCGCTGCCTCGTGCCCTTCCAGAAGGTGGCGATTGGCTAAACTTAAGCTTCTGAAAGCCAGGAAAGCCTTCAGTCACAACACCTTGTGCTCTGGTCCCATTAGAATGGATAACATGGTTTAGTGGGGATTGTGCTCGAATACCACACAGCATGAGGTCAGAAATTGAAAGCATAGTCCACTTTCCCCATCTGGCTATTAAGAAGTGTAAGGACAGAGCCAGAGATGTCCTATTCTGGCCTGTTATGAATGCGGCCATGGAAGAGAAGATCCAAGAGTGGAGAAAGCAAACGGCAAAAGAACCGTTGAAACCATGTGAGATTCCTGATTGCCCTCGCTCATGTTTGGTTCAGATCCATTTGAAGTCAATAGAAAAGATTGCCTCTTATTGTGGACTACTACACATTTTTAAAAATTGAATTGTTGCAAAGCACATCAGAGAGCAGATTGTGAATCACATTTTGTAACTCACTATGGGACTCCAGCTAAAATGAATAAAGGATCAGAGGCGAAAATTTCAAAACTAACTAGCGATTTGGGGTGGGGCTTTAATTTTTGGATGTTCTATTTAGGGTACCCAAAGGGACTGGCTTTTTCAGAGGGTGAGTACTCAATACTTTCTGAAAATCAGACCCTTTTAAAGGTGTTTCTAGCTGGGCACCCAAAATTTGAGAAACCCCAAATCACTAGATGCTTTTGAAAATCTCAGCTGCAATTCATGAGAGGTTCTTTTGACAATGCTCTTTGCTATAACAGTTTGTGCCCTGGTGGATTAAGGATTTGGCTAAAATATCATGTTTCATTTACCCTTGGGAGCAGAAGGGTAAAAAGCTTAGTGCCAACATCTAACACGCTTCTTGAGCTAAAGTCAATTAACCTTGAAGTAGTTGCAAAAGAGGAAGCTGGAAGTCATATTGCAACACTTATGCTAAAAAGATTTACCTCAATAGGCTGATTGTTTCTCTGGTGTATCTAGGGCAGGGGCGGGCAAACTTTTTGGCCTGAGGGCCGCATTGGGTTTTGGAAATTGTATGGAGAGCCGGTTAGGGGAGGGGGTCATGGCCTGGCCCCCACCCCCTATCTGCCCCCCAGGACTCCTGCCTCATCCAACCCTCCCGTTCCCTGACAGCCCCCCTGAGACTCCTGCCCCATCCACCCCCCGCTCCCTGTCCCCTGACTGCCCCCAGAACATCTGCCCCTGACTGCCCCCCGCCACCCCATCCAACCCCTCCTCTCATTCCTGATGGGACCCCTGCTCCATCCAACCCCACCTTCTCCCTGCCCCTGACTGGCCCCCAGCCAGCCCAACCAACCCCTGCTCATTCCTGAATGCCCCCCCAACCCCCGCCCCATCCAACCATCCCTTCTCCTTGTCCCGACTGCCCCCGGAACCCCTTCCCCGACTGCCCGCCACCACCCCATCCAATCCCCCCTCCTTCCTGACTGCCAGCCGGGGACCCCTGCCCCATCCAACCACCCCTTCTCCCTGCCCCTGACTGATCCACGCTGCCCCATCCAACCCCTCCTCTCATTCTTGACTGCCCCCCCAGGGACCCCACCCCATTCAAGCCCCCTGTTCCCTGCCCTCTGACCACCCCGACCCCTATCCACACCTGCGCCCCCTGACCACCACCCCAACTCCCCTGTCTTCTATCCAAATCCCCCACTCCCTTCCCCCTTACTGCGCTGCCTGGAGCACCGGTAGTTGGCAGTGCTATAGTCGTGCCGCCCAGCTGGAGCCAGCTATGCTGTCACCACCACGCAGCACAGAGATCAGGTCAGGCCGGGCTCTGCAGCTGTGCTGCCCCAGCAACTCGCAGCCCCGCTGCCCAGAGCATTGCACCAGGCGGCGGAGCGAACTGAGGCTGCGGGGGAGGGGGAACAGCAGGGGAGGAGCCGGGAGCTAGCCTCCCGGGCCAGGAGCTCAGGGGTTGGGCAGGAGGGTCCCGTGGGCTGGATGTGGCCCGCGGGCTGTAGTTTGCCCATCTCTGATTTAGGGGAAATATCCCCTCCCTCACATCTATAGGGCCCCAGCACTCACCTGTTGGAGCCCTAATACCCAGAAACAACCTATATTCCTTTAACTGCTGCTGTCCGCGTGTTCTACTATATCAGAGAGACAGTATTGCTGCATACAGAGCTATACAGCTTCAGGGATGGATGAAGACTAAATGTGGCTCCGATCAAAGTCATGGGGCCTAAAATTTGCTCCTGTATTTTGAGAGTGGTGGTGACAGTCACACCACTTGTGAGCCCCTTCAGTTAAAGAATTTGGGAGTCCATTCGGAAGGAAGTTTGATTCTGCTTTAATCTCCTTCAATCTGATTACACCAGACTTCCTCACCAAGGGCTGGCAGGGATGACTCTGTGAGGCACTGAATACTTGCCACACTAGTAACGCACCGAGGTCTGGTATCAGATGGGGGTGTGATGCTGACAGGCCAGGTGCCAGCTCATGCCAGAGCCTCAGACCACATAAGGTGGTTCCGAAGTAAGGGCTCGGATCTCCAAGACCGTTCTGGCAGAAGGCCACTTTCCAGGATAGTAAAGCAGAGAAGAGCACGTACTTGCCAGAAACGCAGGGACGAGCTGAAGTTCCAGAGACAGTCACAGGCAGCACTGTGAGACACCAAACTGAGAGGGTGGTGGGGCGGCAGGCCCCTTTATACCAGCACTATGAGTGCGCGACTCCAGGGCCGACCCGATGGATACCTCTGAGAGAGACCTTTCCAGCGGCTGTTCTCAGGGTGAGCACACACCTACATTGAAATGGCCGTGAGCAACATATCTCAAAGAACAAGACTTATGGACGGTCAGTAACCGTTTTTTTTCTGACGACCTGCCCCGAGGTAGGCACTCACAGTGGTGAGCCTCTCCAGACAGCATGACAGGAGGACACCATTTGGAAAAGTGCGCCACTCTGCCCCCACTGGCGTGACCTTGTACACACATGTGCAAGGTCAGGCCAGTGGGGGATGGGGCAGGGCACTCATGAGAATGGCGTCCCCAGTGTGGCATTGTGGGCCAGGGATTCGGTTGGTGGTTAGTATATGCTGGTTCAAGCTGGGACCAAATGACAAAGAAGGATTTTTGGTATAAATGGCTGAGTTTAAAGTGACACAGGGCCTTTTTTTCTGAGCAAGCAAATAGACAGGACCTTTTGTCCAAAGAAAGGTCAGCATCCCTTGGGCTCGAGCCTATCGGATTCCCCATGTGGAAGATAGGTGACTTCTGCTATGATTAGTAGGAGGCCTGTAGGAACTCTTATTATTTTTGTTTTCTCTGTAATGGGTTTGCCCTAAGAATAAATGTTTTTTGCTTTGTGAAGTCTGGTCGGTAATTGATATTCACTGTTGTAGCCCCTGGGGAAAGAGTTAATGCCAGATGCTGAACCCTGGTCAGACCTGCTGGGAAAATCACTGTCAGGTACAGAGGGACTGCAAGTCTAAAATCCCAGTCTGGAGGGAGAGAGACATGGGTCTCTGCCCATGGGAGGTGACAGCTGGAAGCCTGAAATCAAAGGATCTCAGAGGGGAAGTACAAGTGCAATTATCCTGAAATTGTGACAGGTTGATTTCTAAGGGCCAGATTCTGTCACTTACACTGAGGTGCACCTTACTCTTAAAGCACTCCCACTGATTTCAGTGGGACAGTCACAGGGTGGCCAGCCCCTTTAAAGGGAGAGATCCAGCCCCACCTGTGATACATTTTGCTCCCCTCCTCAGGAAGGGAAAATGAAGGCTGGTGGGTCATGTGACTCAATCAGGCCTTTACAATATCTAGCTCAGAGGCTGGGGAGAAAGATGGAAGTGGTGGTTGACTTTTCCTAGTCCAGGGGAGCTGTAGACTGGCTCTAGAAGAGAGGAGTCATTGCTTTGGTAAAGAGTGAGACTTGCTTTAAATACGGTGTGAGTCCCAGGGGAGATGTGAGACCACTTTGGTTTATGTTGTATTTGGACTGCCAGCAGGGGAGAGCCAGGAGGATCAGCACTCTGGTCAGAGTGAGAAGAACTATGAGTTGAGCCCAGGAGGGGACAGAATTCCTTTAGTTTATGTTAACTTAGGGCTGTTGTCAAAGGTGGTGTTTATTTTGGATTTTGAGTACCCTGAAAGGGGATTAAAGTCTGAGAGTGACCCAGCTGGAGGGCTGAGCCACATGAATCCCTAGGAGAGATGGAAAACTCTGAGGGGCAAATGAGGAGCCATCCTATGCCACAAACGGGTGTGCTGGAGGCAGCAACCTTGCTACAGTGACTGTTCACAGAGGGAGGGAGAACTCGGTGTGAGTAAGGTGGCAGAGGTTGAATGATGGGCAGTGAATGAAGCAAAGGTGCGCTCACTGAATACTGAGAATCAAAAATAATTAAGACTTTTTTTAAAAAAATGGATTTAGCCCTTGTCTTACTTGGCTGAGCAGGTAAGGGGGAGTATGGTCTACATTACCCCTTGCTTAGCTAAGTAAGATCTATCCTGGGGTCTGGTGCAGCCCCTGGCCTCTGGACAATCCCCCTCTTTAGGCAAGTGAAGAGGTGCAAGGAAAGGGAGGAGCCTTGGCTTCACCCACCCTGTACTCAATGGCCTAGCATGAGGGGAGAAGTAAACTGCACCCTTCCAAGTGTTACAGTGACCTACTCTCCTCTCCTTGCAGCCAGAGGACCACAGAGGAAGAATTGTACCTCAGAGGAGGATGGACCTCTGAGGCACAACAATTCCTGGCGCTACTTCTGTGCAGCTACCACAGCCAGATGCTTGTATGTTGTTTTTTTTTTAAATAGCTCTCAGGGTTGTGGACACGCGGAGGAGTAGCACTTTGTACTGGCAGGCAGTGTGTCTCTCCCACACAGAACCTCTGAGAACAGTGGTGTGAATATCTGATGGGTATGTGGTAGGAGACCTCCTTGAGGTTCAGGGTCACATTTCAGTCTCCTTGGGAGAGGGAAGGGGTGGTGATTTGAAGGTCAGCGTCCTGAACTTGAAGATCTTTATGTATTTGTTTAGTCCCTAAAGAGCTAAGATGGGATGAAGGCCACCTACCTTCCTGGCAATCAGCAAAGTACCTTTCCTTAGGCATCTTTGCAGGATCTCCTGTATTGCCTCTTTTGTGAGAAGAGATTCCTGTAGAAACACTTTCTCATGAGAATGATCCTTGAAGCAGGAACGGGGACGTAGGAAGAGACTTATTGTGGAATTGGCTGTTATAACCGTTTTTGACAATGTCTAACATGTCTGGATCGGTGGTAATTACACACAAGGCATCAAAGAAATGGGAGAGGTGACCTCCAAGAGGAAGGGACACAGATAGATGGGTTTCTGGCACATGGTTCTCTACAATCTTGTTGAACCTGTAGACAGCAGGCTGATGAGGCAGGGTCACTGCTAGAGTTATGATGGCTTTGCTTGAGTCTGTTTCTTGGCCAGATATTCTTAATGAAACTGGGCCTGGGGCTTCCATTGGAGGGATCTGTCCTCTTTCCATGTACATGGCCTCTGGTAGCAGAAGACTGGGTACATCATCTTTTCCCTTTTGTCTGTGGAAGACTAGGATAGGCTGAGAGAATGAGCCTTAGGTCTGGTGGGCTTCATCTTGTTGAGGGCATCATTGTCTTAGAGCTGAATAGTAGCTCCTCAATCCTTGATTGGGCCTCAGAAATGAGGCCAGACATCTAGAATCATGAATACATTTGGAGAGTCACTCTGGTGGCCACACCCTTAGCACATGTGTCTGATGAACCATAGACCTCTCCTGGGGCATATTTTGCTACAGTTCAGCCTTTGGTGCCCAGATTTTTTTGCAGGCTGCTCTGATCCTTTGGGAGCAGGGCCGGCTCTAGGTTTTTTGCCACCCCAAGCAAAAAAAATGTTGGCTGCCCCCACCCCAGCCCTGGGCTCCCCCCTGCACTGCCCTGCTGCCCCAGCCCTGGGCTCTCCCCCCCCCCCCCGCACCCCCTGCCATCCCAGCCCTTGCTTGCTCTATAGGCAGGGAGCTAACCAAGGAACTACAGCTCCCAGGGCCCCCTGTTGGTTCTCAGCTCCCAGGCTGGATTCCTGCCAGCTGCCTCCCCTGCAAATGGGCTGCCCCAAGCAGCTGCTTGCTTTGCTGGTGCCTAGAGCCGCCCCTGTTTGGAAGAGGGTAAAAAATCAAAGTGAAATATACCACAAGGTATAATGGAATCTTTCCATTATCACCTGGTAATTCACAGCTGACATGCCTGAGGAGCTCAAAGGTTAGACCTTCCTGACCAAAGTAGGTAATATTCAGTCTTCTCTATCAGTAGGAGAAGGATGCAAACATGTTGATCCCAGGGGTGCTGAGATCAATAGGGTCTTGGTGACCAGGTTCTGAGATAAGTAATCAAAATCCTAGAAAAGAACTAGGTATTTCCTGCAGGGTGGATTGATTGAAATCAGAGACTTAAATCAGTGATTTTAACATGATTTAAATCGCCTAGCGGAAAGTCTCAATTTACATAATTGATTTAATCAACTTTTCTATTTGTACTTCAGTTATTTTCTAAAGAAAGGTACATTCTCACTGGTTGATAGTATTATTAAAACATGTTGATTTACAACTAAATAGAGACTTTACACTGGATTTGGTACATCTTTTTGCTACCTAGGAGGGTACAATATAACTATATACATTTATTTAAGCATTATACAGCTTAATATTTTCAGATGCTTATTAATTGTACACTTTTAGTATGTTAAAATGGTGAATGATATGTTGCTCATTTACTGGATCATAAGCTTTTTGCTCATGATTTGTGTCAAGCTGAATTAGGATTGTCACTGGAATTTAATTAAACACACAAAATGGCATATCCAATTTATTTTTAATAAACAAAACAACCTTAAATGTTTTGGAAACATAAACTTAGCTTATCAAAGCATGTTTCACATTTACAACTATATGATTTACTAAAGGAACATGAGAGAGATTAAGTGCAGTCAGTGAATTTAACTGATTATTTCAGGTCAGCCTGGGAAAATTTTCAAATGCGCCAAAATAAAAGTGACTGGAGCTTAAGTTCCTACTCGCCTAAGTCTCTTGAATATGAAACAACAGTCTCCTAAGTTACTTAGGCTGTCCTTTACTCTTTTAAAACTAGTGGATCTCCCCTTGCCCCTCATTTTTATTCAGACTGGAAGAGAAAGACAAGTGTTCCTGCTTTATCAACTGCAATCAATATCTCAACTTTGAATGAACGAAGCCAAAAGAAGAAAATATTTTTTCTGGGCCTTTGGAAGATGCTACTTCTGTCAAAAGCTGAGTTAGCATTTCAACAAGCTCTGGTTCCAGCTGCATAGCTAGTGACTTCCACCAGTTCAGTCACAGCGTTGTGACTTTTTGAAATATCATCAGCAAACATACTGCTTGAATGGTTCACCTCCAGCCCTGAAACTTATGACTGGCATGATTGATGGGTGACTATTAGATGTCCATGTCACAGCAGCATCTTCTTCTTCAGCAGTTAGGCATGTACCCTGGCACTTTAGGTTAAGAATATAGGAAAGAAAATGAGGTGGAGTAAGTGCTTGATCCATCCACTTCTTTACTGCCTGCAATTTAACTTTGTTGTTGGATATTTTTCTTCAGTGTCTCTAGAAGTTCTCTTCAAAGTTCCCCAGCATCAGCACTACAGCAGCAATCTTCCTGCAGTTTGTCCAAGGTTATGGAAATAGTCTCAATATACTGAAACCGATCTCCTACATTTCTCTGTATCCAATGTTGACTACTTTAGCTATGATAGTTCCATCTATTTTGTTACAATTTTCTTCACAAATTGTCATCAGAATTAGCCAGTTCTTAATAAACAGCTCAAAACAATGAATTCCATCATACATCTTGCAGGAGAATTAGTTGGGATCTTTCTGCTCTCTTCGGTGAAGCTGAAGCAACGTGATTGTTGTAGAAGTATTTTTCAATTTCAGCATTTTCCTTTTTTTCTGGAGTTGTACTTAAGCCTTTGGCTAAATGATGCATCAAATGAGCACTGTACTCGTATGTTATACATCTCAGAGTCTCTTCATTATCTTTGTCAGATTTCTAACCTTTGCTCACTTGCAGCATTATCTGTGATAAAGCTACGCACTTGACACTTGAATTTTTGTTCAGTTTGTTACAGCTTTTACTGCTACTTCTCTATTCTGCTATATGGGCATTTCCTAATACATCAGTTGTCGCACAAGCACATATTACTAATTCATTGTGTACATTGCTCCACCCATCAAGACTCAGATTAATGAATTTCCCTGTTTTTTGCACACTGTTCAATTTCCTTCTCATACACTGTATTCAGTAACCTTCCAGCAATATCTGCATTGTGGGATGGGGGATAGCCTGATCATAATGACTGAACCATGTCAATTAAATGTTTGTTCTGAACAAGACAAAAGAGAGAATGCGTTGCATAAATGAACCAATCAATCTTTGCATCTATGGAGTATTTCTGGTCCTGATTACAAACTCATCCGTGATTTTATTGGATAATGAAGAAAGTAAATAACCTGTATAAAAAAGACTATCTGATATATGTTTAGTTGCAGCACTGGTGGTGGTACCAGCAGATGACTCTGAAATTGTGGACATGTAGATGATGTCAAAGCTGGACCCTGAAACAAAATGGTAAAAAAAAAAAAGTCACACTCATTAAAAAAAAACATTTCAGAAGTCCAGCAGTGACAGTAAAACTGTAGCTGATAAATACTCCCACAACAAACATCCCAATTATATTTTGAACACAAACATTTTGAAATTCATAAGTACTCAATCCACTCAAAGCACAAATTTTTGAGAACAATGTAAGTCATCACTTACGGTCATGTAAGACATGGTTAGCAGGCCACAAGAATGATGCAAAAATAAGTTTACTAACCTGTTGGTCCAGGTATTTCAGACATGTCCACATCATCAATCATCATCATCATCATTGTCACACTCATTGCCTTCTGAAGAGCATTTTTCATAATGTTGTTTCATTCTAATAACCCAAGCTTGCATCTCTCTGTTGCACTGTTTACATTTGCCACATATTCCTTTTATTACCCAGAGCTACAGGAGTTTCCTGAAAATATTCCCAAATAACATCTTTCTTTTTTACAACCTGCAGCCAGGGCAGGTTTTTCTTCCTCCAGTCCCCATGTGTTGAAATCAACACTAGGGGCTGCACTCTGAAGAATGTTGTCTCTGCTTCTCAGTGTCCTGCTTTGACACCAGTGTTGCTTCTTTCTTGTTGCACTTTCTGCTCTTTCTCACTTGTTACCTAACTTCCCTGCCCCACCCTCACCACCAGAAAAACAAAACAACTAACAATGATCCAAGATTTCTACTCCTGTAAACCACATGCTTTTTGCACTGCAGTATTTGAATTGTTTAGCGACAGAGAGGGAGGCAGTTGAGAAATTACTGGGTTTCTGTTTCTTTGTATCTCTTTCTGTGTACACACACAAGGAGAAAAAGCAAAGCCATTTACATGAAATAACCAGAAGGCAAGGCCTGATTGTTACTGGGCAGGTCAGTGTTTTTCCATGAGCTCAAGAGTAAATTTCCATGGTGGGTGGAGTCATAAATATTCATAATTTGAGAATTGCGCCAATCAGAACTCAGGTAGAGAGAGGCTATCACATACGAATGTGAGACCACTCAGGTCAGCTCAGTGGATGGGCCTGATGATACATGATGGTGTCTCCTGGAGTGAGAGGCCAGGGTCCCAATGCCTGTAATGACTTTGACAGTCTCTTGAACTCAGTAGCACAGCCCCTGGTTTCCCCACAGAAGCAAGCTGTTAATACAGCACACAACCTATTGTGCCATATTTATAAAGCTGGACCTCAAAAGTTGGATGTTTTTCCCCTGGTTCTTTCCCTATATAGAAAAGCAGCCTTTAACTCCAAGTGTTTAATAGAGGCTCAGGATTCAGCACTTTTTTTTTATTTAAATGCTTTACAAGATTATAATAAACATGGGCCTTCTTAACATATTTTCTATAAAATTCAGATTTCACTTAAAGCAGATTTATTTTAATAAGAAAAACATATTATAATTTAAATAACAACAAATCTGTTTTATTTTATTTTTTTTAAAGTAATTGAATCTTTACCCACCCTGATCTCCTATCTCCTATTTTGGGCACAGCTGGAGAGGTAGCAGGCATTAGCCAGGAGTCATTTACTGGGCCCTGACGGGAAGGGTAATTGAAGAGAGACCCAGTGGCCTTGTCAGCCAAGGTGGCAGTTTCCAGGTGTAGCATGTGTGCCACCCTGGCCAGGAGCTCCTGGAATTGTTTGTATTCATCACATGGTAACACCACAGAGGAGTCTGCCACAGAGTGGCTGGCCCCTTAAGGGAAGATTGGCGGGGCAGGCAGTGCACCTGTGACAATCTTAACTTCCCTCCCCAGGAGGGAAAATGAATGTGGTTATGTGACTAACTCAGGCTAAGCCTAGAGATATAAGGGAGAGGATTGAGGGAGAGTAGAGAGTTCTTCAAAGAGGAACTGCTGAAGCCAGCTGCTGGAGGAACTGATGGGGTGGGGGAGGGAAGAAGTTGGCTGATTAGTAGCCCCTGGAAGGAGGGCTGTGTAACCCCTAAACTTAAGTGGGAAGTTACAGGCCATGGAGGCCAGCACTTAAAGTTATGGTCCCAGGAAAGAGAACCATGAGACCATAGACTATGGGCTGAGGAGGCTAGAACTTAAAGCCGAAGTCCTGAGAAAGAGAGAATTAAGAGACCCTAACCCTGAAAGTGACCAGAAAGGAACTTTGATGGGAGCTGAACGATGCTGAATAAATTAGACCCCAGGAGATGGGGAATATTCTTTCCAGGATTTGGCTGTGACTGGATTATGGCTATGAGGGGGCTCCCAGGGATGGCACCTAGTTACAGAGCCAATGTTGTTGCCTGGAGAGTTACATCTCCCTCAGGAAATCCCTCTGGACCTGTCCTCATGGTCAATCTGATGATCCCAAAGTCATCTCACTGTAGGGTAGGAGGAGGTGGTGGAGCCTGCTCCTCATGTATTGGTAGTTGAGGTTGGACTACCTGGAGAGATGCAGGAGATGAGGGGACAACTTCCAAAGCCATAGGGGGAGATGTTTGTGTTACAGGTGGAAAGATAGTCCCTCTGTCCATGGCCTTTATATAGGGCTACAAAAGTAGTTAGAGGAGCTCTTGCACAAAACCTTCTCATTTGCGAGGAGAGAGGTGCAACTACCCCGAGGAACAGTAGCAGGCAGCATTTTCCCTGTGCCAAGGACCCTCAAAGCCCACTTCACATGTAAGTGAGGGTGACTCCTGCCAGCCCCAGAACAAAGATACCCATTCCAGAGGGCATGGTGATGCTTCTGGGCTAGAGGAGGCTTCCATCTCAAAGGGCAGATTGACACAGAGTGTCAATGTGGAGGGAGTCAATGGGATGCAAAATGGGGGAAGTGTGTGCTGCAGGTTGTACTGGGAACCCCTGTACCATCACTCAGGCTGGAGAGGTCAGTTCTGGTGCATCACCCCTAGAACAGTGTCGGCACTGCTTTTTCTTTTGAGTGGCAGGAGCAGCTGGGTGAGGATAGTGATAGTGCCAAGTTACCAGTGTTGGGCTTCACTATTGGAGGAGACATTGATCCTTCCTGGGGGAGCAGGAAGGTTGACACCACAGGAGTAGTCTGGAAGCTGTTTGGGGCTGATGGGATGAGGTCCCAAACATGAGTGCCAAATCTGAAGAGTGGAAGAGTCTTGGCAGGGATCACTGGTGAATGTGGTCCCTGGGGCTTCCTGATCTTCTATGCCCCCACTGGGCACTTCATGGACCTAGATGACCCCATGCTCAGACTCCATGTAGAGACTGGTGCAGATGTTGGAGCAGGAGCCAATAACTTGGCCCACTGGGTGGCTGTTGGTTTTGGTACCCTGGATACCCCTGAAGAGCCCTGTGTGGAACCCTGGCCCCTGAAGTTTCAGCCTCTGTCTTCAAGACATCTCCAGTGAGGTGGCCCCAGAGCCAGAGCACTATGTCCTGATGGGCTCAAGCTGTGCATTGGGCTGGAGAGCGGGACACCCCTGGAGAGACGAGGCCAATCACTTCATGAGGTATTAGGCTCTGGAAAGATCAAGGAACATGATTATATTGTGGGTATCCTTTCTGGCACTCTGGACTGGGCATGACCTCAGCACCAAGCCAAACTCTGGTGGGGAGAGGAAGTTCTCTAAATTCTATCTAAACTCACAGTCTAACTTAATTTTCTTGACTTAGATTGAACTATCACTTAGATTGAACAATCTTTGGGGAAGGGACTGTTTTATTCTGTGTTTGCAAAGCACTTAGCACAGTGGGGTTCTGGTTCATGAGTAGGGCTCCTAGGCTTTACCAGAATAGTAATAACAATTTTTAAAAACTAACTGTAGAAAGGGGCACTGGGTGACGGTCTGTGGACACTGGCAGAGGTCGAGCTTATGATCTCTAACAGCATATTAACTATAAACGTTTCAATTGTCCAACTCTATCAATGTCTAAAAAACAAATTTGAGGGGAAATTTTGCTAAATAAATTAAAAAAACAGTGATTTCCCAAACAAGACCTCAATGTATTACTTAGATTATTAAGAGCCACTGCTAATTCTTATGTTTTGAGAAAAAAACATTTAGATTTACGTGCATAGGCACCGACTCCATGGGTGCTCCAGGGCTGGAGCACCCACGGGGAAAAATTAGTGGGTGCTCTGCACACACCAGCAGCCAAGCTCCCCCCACCCACAGCATGCTGCTCCTCCCCCTCCCTCCCTCGCTGCATAACAGCTATTTGGCGGTGCTTACAACTTTCCAAAGGGAGGGGGAGGAGGCGGAGAAGAGGCAGGGCAGGGGTGGGGACTTGGGGGAAGAGGGTGGGGCTGGGGTGGGAAAAGGCGGGGTGGGGCAGGGACTTTGGGGAAGGGGTGGAATGGGGGGGGTATGGCTGAAGGGGACATGGGGTGGGAGGGGGGCGGATAAGAGGGGATTCTCAGCCACCATTCATAGCTGAGTGTCTGGCTGAGACAACAACCAGAGTAGTGTGGCTGGGAGCTCCACTCGTTAAACTCCCCTATGGTGGGAGGCTATGTGTTAGTGACCTCCAGCTACAATGGCACATAAATAATTGGATGTCAGTTAATGTCAATCCTCCTGAAAGGGCTGGGCTGTGTAGCATGACTTGTAGCATGACTGAGTAATGACTAAGGAGCTTTTAAGTGTAGGTGCATAGGTATTATAGTTGTCCAGGAGGAACAAAAGTTGTTAATATGACACTGCACTCTATATGATTTTATGAAAATATGCTAATGAGTGTAAATATAATGTAACTGGAATATGCCTCATGCAAAAGGTCTCTTTTAAGGTATCATTACAAAGCTTATCATCTACTGAGTGTGGTCATCCTATTTGTATGAATGTGTCATTCTTGTATCTAAAACTAGAAATATGAAATATAACTCTGAGGGCCTATTGTAATTATGCAAAGTGTGGGCTATTAATGGTGGTTTGGAATCTTGACGGCTCCCATCAGCCAGGACAATTGACTGTGGATGGCTCTGTTTGCTTGCAGGCCTTCCTGTGAGTCAGGCTGGGAGGAATGAAGGCTTGGGGTCTCACAGGACATGTGACCATGTCATCTGGTACTGAAATCTATATTAAACCTGGTGCTTTTCCATTTAGGAGGGGTGGGGACCCAGAGAGACAAAAGATTCCCTCCTTGTGCCAAAGCTATAAAAGAAGGTGGAACAGAACAAAGGGGGCTGCAATCATAAGAAACCTCCTAGCTACCACCTGAGCTGGAACAAGGGCTGTACCAGGGGAAAGGACTGTGTCCAGACTAGGAAGGCATCCAGTCTGTGAAAGAAGCTTATTGAAACATCTGAAGGTTAGGTTTTATCTGTATTCAGTTTTCTTACTGTACTAGGTTTAGACTTGCACGTTTTATTTTATTTTGCTTGGTAATTCACTTTGTTCTGTCTGTTATTACTTGGAACCACTTAAATCCTACTTTTTGTATTTAATAAAATCACTTTTTACTTATTAATTAACCCAGAGTATGTATTAATACCTGGGGGGGCAAACAGCTGTGCATATCTCTGTATCAGTGTTATAGAGGGAGAACAATTTTTGAGTTTACCCTGTATAAGCTTTATACAGGGTAAAACTGATTTATTTGGGGTTTGGACCCCATTGGGAACTGAGCATCTAAGTGCTGGAGACAGGAACAATTCTTAAGCTGTTTTCAGTTAAGCCTGCAGTTTGTGGGACGTAGTTCAGACCTAGGTATGTGTTTGCAGCAGGCAAGTGTGTCTGGATCAAACCAGGCAGGGCACTGAAGTCCTAAGCTGGCACAGGGAAAATAGACTCAGAGGTAGTCAAAGCACATCGGGTGGCAGTCCCAAGGGGATTTCTGTGATCCAACCCATCACAGTTAATCATGGCAATTTTTTCTGGTGTAGACTAGGCCACTGTGACAGATTGCACCCGTGTATTCACCCCTTGCACACTATTGTAATAATCTTTGTGCAAAGTATCCCTTGGAGGCATCATTTGAAAATTTATAATTTGCTGGTCATTATTGTCCTGGTAAAATGTGTGTGGCAAAGTTGTATGAAAAGTTATAAGATTCCACTGGGGAGTAGCCAAACCAGTTCCTCAGAGACAAGGGGCAAGCTAACGTCTCAGTCACGTATAAACACAGTCAATGGGCCATTGTCTCCTAGATGGCTATTCATTGACAGGAAAAGGGGCATGGGCAGAAAAATCTACATCTTAGCAAAAAAACAGCATGAGGTTCCTGTCCACCCAATCTGCCTGTCAAAATGATCCCAGCTAGTGATGCTTCTTAATTTTGACCAGACATCCTGTTTTTAAAGGGACAGTCCTATATTTGAGCCCTCCTGCAGGTGTCCTGACTTTTTCTTAAAGACAGGAAAATTGTCCCATATTTTCGGTCTTTCCCGCCTCCTCCCCTCCCCTGCCATCAGTACTGGCGGGTCCCTGCTCACCAGCTGCCCTCCCACCAGTGTTGAGAGGGGGAACCAGTGGCCGACGATGGAGGTGGGTGGATGTGACGTTATTGACATAAACTGTGACTGTATAGATTATTGTTGCAACCAGGGTACTATGGTTGCACCAGTTCTTGTACAGAGGAAGCCAAGTGGGGTGTCTATAGAAAGGTTGTAGTTAGCAGGTTATGATTATGCTGTCTGTTTGTGTATATCATTTTTGTATTTGAAGTTATGAATATTGGTTATGTACTTGTTTGCTTCTAAGTAGCCTCAGTGAAGCATTTGGTCAGCTTCTCGATAAAGGACTATTCTCAGTAAGTGCCCAATCAAGAAACATTTACCTGACAATGGACTTTGGGAGACGCCAATCCACATCTGAGCTTTCCTGGGAATGTTCAAACTAACATGTAAACAATGGCGTCGGCCTGAAAAAAGCTGAATCATTCATAGACACGTGACTTGCCCAGGTGGCTACAGACTCCATCTTATTGCTGTGATTTTGCACAGGAGAACAAAGGGGTTTCCCCTCACAAGAGAGAATATAAAAGGCCCTGGAAACCCCTCCATTCTGTCTTCAGCTGGCTCAAAAGATAGCCTCTCCACCCCAAAGAGATGCCTGAAAGAAACTGGAACAAAGGACAGTAACTACAGGGGTGTGAGTGATTGCTGGACCCAGACTAGGAAGGAATCTAGTCTGTGCAAGAAGCTTATTGGAACATCTCTGAGGGTGAGATTTACCTGCATTTAGTTTCCTACTGTATTAGGCTTAGACTTGCATGTTTTTGTTTTATTTTGCGTGGTAATTTACTTTGTTCTGTCTATTATTACTTGGAACCACTTAAATCCTACTTTTTATGCTTAATAAAATCACTTTTTGCTTATTAATTGACCCAGAGTAAGTAATTCCTGGGGGAGCAAACAGCTGTGCGTATCTCTCTATCAGTGTTAAAGAGGGTGGGCAATTTATGAGTTTACCCTGTATAAGCTTTATACAGAGTAAAACGGATTTATTTGGGGTTTGGATCCCATTGGGAACTGGGTATCTGGGTGCTAGAGACAGGAGCACTTTCTAAGCCGTCTTCAGTTAAGTCTGCAGTTTTGGGGGGATGTGGCTCAGACCCTGGGTCTGTGTTGGAGCAGACTGGTATGTCTGGCTCAACAAGGCAGGGTTCTGAAGTCCCAAGCTGCCAGGGAAAACGGGCTCACAGGTAGCCTCAGCACATCAGGTGGCAGTCCCAAGGGGGTCTCTGTGACCCAACCCATCACAGTGTGTAAGGCTGGTGGGGGGGGGGGAAGATGCAGTGCATGGGACCGGCCACTCCCCCTGCTAGTCTGTCAGTGCAGCCCCTGCTGCATGCCAGCTCTCGGCCAGCAGGGTCACGCCCCCGTCCCATTTCCAGCCAGCACGGCTGCATGCTGCGAGCTGGTGAATGCAGGCAGTTCGCCAGGTGGCAGCCGGTTATATGTCACCTCTGCTGCCCACCCATCGGCATATTGGGCTGCATTAGTAGGAGCATTGCCAGCCGATCAAGGGAAGTGATTATTCCCCTCCATTCGGCACTGGTGAGGCCACATCTGGAGTATTTCATCCAGTTTTGGGGCCCCCACTACAGACGGGATGTGGACAAATTGGGGAGAGTCCAGTGGAGGGCAACAAAAATGATTAGGGGGCTGGAGCACATGACTTATGAGGAGAGGCTGAGGGAAGTGGGCTTATTTAGTCTGCAGAAGAGAAGAGGGAGGGGGGATTTGAGAGCAGCCTTCAATTACCTGAAGGGGGGTTCCAAAGAGGATGGAGCTCGGTTGTTCTCAGTGGTGGCACAGAACAAGGAACAATGGTCTCAAGTTCAGTGGGGGAGCTCTAGGTTGGATATCAGGAAAAACTATTTCACTAGGAGACTGGTGAAGCACTGAAATGGGTTACCTAGGGAGATGGTGGACTCTCCATCCTTAGAGGTTTTTAAGGCCTGGCTTGACAAAGCCCTGGCTGGGATTATTTATTTGGGGTTGGTCCTGCTTTGAGCAGGGGGTTGGACTAGATGACCTCCTGAGGTCTCTTCCAACCCTAATCTTGTATGATTCTAAAAACTCTACTTTGAATTTAACATCATTTAACGCTTATGCCACCTTATGTGTTTTATGACATTTGTTTGTTACCTCCCCTTGTACCTTGTTCCTGATATCCCAGACAAAACATCCCTATTCATTATTACACTCCAGTCTAGTTACACTCCAGTCTAGTACAAGATAAGATGGTTTATCCGTACAGATGCCCCCGACTTACGCAATCGTTCCATTCCAGAAAGCTTTGCGTAACTCGAATTTTGCGTAAGTTGGAAACGTATTCCCGTACGTTACGCAAAAATTTCCACAACTTGAAAATCCTATTTCTGGCTTATGGAACGTTTTCCGTAAGTGTGAATTTGTGTAACTCGGGTCTTGCTTAACCTGGGGAGCGTCTGTACTAGCCTTCTGGAATGTATTTAGGTCAATATTTAGTGCCTGCTAACGCCTGTGTTTTAGCAATGCTAGCAGGAACTTTGCCAAGTTCACATACTGGACAGTGAACCTGTAAGCATCTGCTTTAATGCATGGCCTGACTCTGGTTCACAGCCTCTGCTTCATACCTACGCTCTTGCACCAGGCCCAGTGTTCCAGGCCCTTTCTCTACTACACCTGCAAGGTGCTGAGCTCTCTGTTTTGACACAGCAAAACATGTGTGTGAGTAGTCCCATGGGTTTCAGCAGGGCTCCTGGCATGCTTACAATTAAATGTGCATCAGTGATTTACTGCCCCAAGGACTGAGTGCTGAGTACCTTGCAGGATCAAGTCCCCAGAACTCAGGCTAAGGTGTCAGAGGGACCCTCAGAGCTGGAAGGGCTCCATTTACAGGTCAGGGAGGGCAGATACCACTCACTGGATATCTCACTGGTCTGAGATGGTTGAATGATCTTCCCCAAGAAGCAGGGACCATCACAAACCTCATCCACCTCCCACTCCAAGGGCAAGGTGCAGTTTGTTGTCTTTGCCGTCTCTGACATAAACATAGAACAACATGAGTATTAAAAACCAAACAAAAAAACAACCAGGAAACCCCTGCTAATACAAGACACTCCCTCCACTGAACATGCTTTTTTCCCCCAGGGAGGGGATGAGAGAACAAACAACGTGTGACAGATGTTAGTCATGTTGCTTAATGCACTATGGGAAAATGCTCAGATACTGCAGTGATCAGACCAGTATAAGAACCTATATAGAATAGATATGTCAACAAAGGGAAGAAATACTAATGAATGAGATGAGCCAGCCTTTCTCGCTGTAAAAGTCCTGACCTGACCACCCACCCCCAGCTCTGCTGGTGCACCGCATTCCTGGCCTGCACAGCTCACTGCTACTCCAGTCCTGCAAATGTCACCACGATGCTAATCCACCTCACTTTTAGACCTGCAGCTCCCCGTTATCCCAGCTCTGGTTTTCTTCCTTGATCAGAGACTGAGAACTATGCCCAAGTGTGTGATAATGTTATGATTTAGAGGAGAGAGTCTGTTAAATAATTTTGTATTTTTTTTTAATAGCATGATCACCATCATCATAATCCTGGTAGCAGTGATTGTGCTGATCATCGGCTTTGGTGTTTCAGGTATGTGATTACTTGGATTACTTCCTGGCAGCATTTTTTTCCCAATCTGAGCATAGTTCTGTTACATCTTAGTTGGTGTTTTGGAAGCACATGCCACTGGGCAATTATCCTGCTGCAGGATGGACTCCCCTGCCCCCCTGCCCTGTGAGTTTGCTTCAACTGAAATTTTAGGCTTCTTGTGGATCTCAGAATATTTTAGTACTGGGGTGAGTCTATGATAACTTTTTTAATTGAGTCTGGGGTCCTGCATTCTAATCCTAGCTCAGACCCTAGTATGCTTTTTAGTATCTGTTATAGAATCATAGAATATTAGGGTTGGAAGAGACCTCAGGAGGTCATCTAGTCCAACCCCCTGCTCAAAGCAGGACCAATACCAACTTTGTCAAGCCGGCCCTTAAAAACCCCTAAGGATGGAGATTCCACCACCTCCCTAGGTAACCCATTCCAGTGCTTCACCACCCTCCTAGTGAAATAGTTTTTCCTAATATCCAACCTAGACCTCCCCCACTGCAGCTTGAGATCATTGCTGCTTGTTCTGTCATCTGCCACCCCTGAGAACAGCCTAGCTCCATCCTCTTTGGAACCCCCCCTCAGGTAATTGAAGGCTGCTCTCAAATCCCCCCTCACTCCTCTCTTCTGCAGACTAAATAAGTCCAGTTCCCTCAGCCTCTCCTCATAAGTCATGTGCTCCAGTCCTCTAATCATTTTTGTTGCCCTCCACTGGACTCTCTCCAATTTGTCCACGTCCCTTCTGTAGTGGAGGGACCAAAACTGGACACAGTACTGGAAGCAGTGCTGAATAGAGGGAATAATCACTTCCCTCGATCTGCTGGCAATGCTCCTACTAATACAGCCCAAAATGCCGTTGGCCTTCTTGGCAACAAGGGTGCACTGCTGACTCATATCCAGCTTCTCGTCCTCTGTTATCCGCAGGTCCTTTTCTGCAGAAGTCCTTTTCTGTCAAGTCACTTTGTTGTGTCAGTTTTTCCCCTCTGTGGAAAAAAACAGTATGTGATCACGTAATTAAAGACTGTCATAATGCGTACACACAAGAGGGAAGAATTAAGTTCCACAGGCCACTTGATTACTGTCATTTCCTGCCTTCTGAGGGTTTCACTTTGGAATCTTAATAGCATTCTTTTAACGTAGTTTGTTTTGTATATAAGTTCCTAGGGTTTTAAAAAGGAAAAAAAATTCTGTTTATAAGCACTTATCATGACCACCTCTTACACATTATTATGAGGATTTGCACTCACAACCTTCAACACGGGAGCACATTTGCAACTTGTGCTAACTGGACAGCTCTTCTAGCTGTCAGCAGTCACAGGCTGCTCTACCCTATGGACCAGCTGCTACAGGATGCATATAACAGTGGGTTACATATGCAAGGAAACTCCATTCTACAGTCAGCAGAGCCAAGTACATAGAAGCTGTGTGGCTAAATAGAGCTACCAAATTAGAGTGCTAGGTTCTGTTCCTAGTTCTGCTCTAATATCTCAGTGGGGTGTGAAGCCTTGTTCAATAATGTGCATTGTGAAAGACATGGTGAGTGGATGAAGTGAAACTTAATCTTATGATGTTTTGGCTCCTGGTCCAGTGCACCTTCCCCATGACCAGTGAGATCTGGTGGTGTGGGATGGAGGAGGGATAGAAGGATCCATTTTGTCTGTGATTCTATTCTGCCTTTTATACAGCCCTCGGTACTGTAGTACTATCTAAAAGTTCATACGGTGAGATGACTAGCCATCTGTCATGTGTGATTGTTCTTTCTCTCTCCCTCTTCCCACGGAGACTCTGTGTGCTTTATGCTTTATTTTGTTTCAAATAATGTAATCTGTACACTTTGCTATGTGTACTCAAGACAGCAGGTTGAAGCAATGCCCCTGGGAGTGGAAGGGGGTGAGTTTTGTGATGCTTCTTTGTTCCTGGGTGAGTTTGTTCCAGCTTTGGATCAGCCTCTGAGAAAGCTCTACAAAGATGAGCTCTAGCATTGTGTGGACAATTCCATTGTGCCTGAGGAATGGAGTTGTCAACCAGCATCCTCATTGCAGAGCTCTAGGCAATCTTTTAGGTATCCTTGTACCAAACTGTTGTGCACCGAGGCCTTGAAGTTGACTTGCTATTCTGTAGGAAGCCAGCGTAAAGAGCAAGGGCAGGTTTGAGATCCTTACAGTAGTCAGTGTTGCTGAGTAAACATGCTGCTGCATTCTAATCTAATTGGACTTTCCTGACAGCTGAGGGCTTCCTGCCAAGCTATATGGCATTGCCATAGTCCAGATGGGAGAAGACAAAGGCATTTATTACTGAGGCCAGGTCATCATCCGCCAGGATGGGACACAGTCTCCTGACTAGCTGTAGAGGATAGAACATGCTCCTTGCAGTGGTTGATAGAACAGGTTGCTTGTCTGTATCCCATTCAGAGGTCCAGTTCTGTACAACCAGAGGAAAGAACTAAGGGGCATCAGGAGGAAGAATTGTGTTTACAATTAATACAATTAAAATGGGGAGGCCAGATAGCCAGCCAGGACGGCCCTAAGCAAATGTCTCGCTCCACTCCGACAGCACATTTGATCCCATCCCTTTTTCAAAAGTGTTATGAATATTATTGATTGTGTCATTTGGTATGTATATACTATCCATTATATAAACCCTTTTTAAATTGGCCTTGTTCACTTGCATTTATTCTTTCCCCATTTAATGCCCTTTAGTTGATTTTTTTATCTTTTATTTCTGCTCCATATGTTATCTTTTCTTCCATCTTTTTCAGTCTATTTTCCTCTCCATATCACTTCTCTATTTCCTTCTCTTTCCCTTCTTTGCCCTTCCTATTCTATGTTCTCTTCTTCCTTCTTCCAAATTTCCCATCTCTCTGTCCTCTCCCACTATCAATTCTTTCTTTAACTTCTTTCTATGTGTATGTACAGCACCTAGCACAATGTGATCTCATTTGGGGCCCCTACAAGCTAATGTGGTACAAATAAAAATAATAATAAAGGAGATAGAGGGGCTTAACTGCCTGACACAGTGCTTGTGGTCTGTTGCCTTACGTACTTGCCTCGTTAGTCATTGGCTAACATATTCCTCCTTTTAAAATTCAGTCTCCTTCCTTCTCTTCTTATTTCTTTCATCTGGTTACAGGATGACTCAACCTGCCAGGTTGCCTTGGGTGTGAACCAAAGAGAATAGGAGAGTTCTGTCCTAGAAGGGAAAAACCCTGAGTTAGGGATTCACTGGGCTGCCAGGCCATCAACAGGCAAGGGAGATTCAGCCCTGCTTCTGAGCATAATGGGAAATAATCTCATTAAAATCCTCCTGCTGTCTCCCTAGGGTACTTTGGGTGAGACAGCCTGTAGAGGAGTATTGCACAGAAAGAGGATCTGGCTCAGGCAAGGAGTTTGTTCCCAAGGTGATCTGCTAGGACAAAAGCTGGAGACTCTTTGGAGATCTGTTCCACTGTACTGGAGGACAGTAGCCTGAAGAAGGCAAATGCTGATTTACTAGATCCCACTACTGGTGGAATGTATGTTGGCCTTTTTATTTTTCTCTTGAATGTTACATCTCTGTAGAATGAGGTGTTTGCTGTTTGCAGTATCTTTTGTAAATACCTACACCTGTGGGAGGAATATAAAGAGACTCAGAGCAACAAAAGCTTTTATCAAAAGCCATTTATATCTGAACTTTTTAAAAAAAGAGTCAGTGAGAAAAATCCCCTAGAAAGGGAATCAAGCTAGTAGAGAACATGCTTTTATAACCTTTATAGAAACGATTTTCTCTTGTCCTTTTGGGAGGAACTGCTTTTCAGAGTGGGGAAGTACATTGTATAAACACCCCAAAGTGCTTTGTAAAAAGTATTTTTATGAAACACAACTCAAGAACCAGACTCCAGAAGCGTTAACCACACCAGGATCTGCAGTAGCCAGCTGCTAGTGCCCTTCTGAGGTGGTTAAAGGCATTCTGCCTCTGCCTTTGTCATTCACATTGCAGCAAGAGCCAGTTAATGCCCAGGGTGTTCTGGCTTGCTGCTGTCCTTTACACATCACATTGTCATGGCACTGGCACTGAACATGTACTCTTTCGTTGCAGGGAGACGCTCCATCAGCGTCACCACACTAACCTCCGCTGGGAACATTGGGGAAGATGGCATCTTGGGCTGCACTTTTGAACCTGACGTCAAGCTCAGCAACATAGAGATTCGGTGGGCTAAAGCTGGGGTCTCTGGGATGGTGCATGAGTTTAAAGGCGGCAAGGACCATCTAAAGGACCAGGATGAAGTGTTCAAGGGCCGGACAGCAATATTCCCAGAGCAGGTGATTGGTGGGAATGCCTCCTTGATGCTGAGAGATGTGCAGCTCTCCGACGCTGGTGCTTACAGGTGCTCTGTCACCACATCCAAAGGGAATGGAGAAGCAGGGCTGAAATACAAGACCGGAGGTGAGGAAAACCTAGTGAGAGAGCCAAAAAAGCCAAACCAAACCCAGAAGGAGTTGTTTCCAGAATTCTGTTACTTGTGACAGGCCCTGGCTAATGCAGATAGGCACCATGCAAACTGAGCTGCACGGCTCTGCTCATACACCAGAATCCTCACATTTAGCATCCTCTTCTATTCCACTCCAGGGTCCCGCCAGAGCTCCACCAACTCATTTCTGTCCAAACATGCAGCATCCTCTTCTCTACCAGTCCTCGGACATTGTACACCTCTGTCAAGTCCCTCACTCCTGACCTTCAGCCCTACTGCTAATTCCAGTGCTGGGGCCACTCCAACACTACAGGTCTGCCAGTGCTCCTCAGTCCTAATCTGCAACAGCTGCTGCTATTCCATTCCTGAGCCTCCTGCCACAAATCACTCTGTGATGTGGGCAAACACCCTCAAGCAATCAAGGACAGTGTGCTAAATCCCGTGAACTTGCATTTGTACCTGTAGGGCAGTAAAATGAATCCATGATTCTGGAGATCATAGATGGCAAGTCGCGCTACAGCCAACTCTGGAATTCAGCTTCCAGAGCTGTGTGAGCTTCCATTTAAACATACACAGGACCTCCCTGCATGAGAGTTTTTGATGAGCCCTTTGGAACTATAAGGGTAAATCCAGGCATATCTCCCAAATGTACCAGTCTTTTTCTGTGCTTCCTTCTGTCTCAACTGTTCCTGAGACTTGCTGTATCTTCCCTGTGGTTCTCTAGCAAAACATTTGAGTAAGGAGAAACGGGGGACTAGCTAAGTAATTCACTGTGGGGAATCTGAGGTTTGTGTCCTGCTTCAGAAACTGGCGGGTGTTTGAGAGCTGGGAGTTGACAGTGCTGCCGGCCATGTGAGACTCGTGAAAGAATTGCTTTCTTCTAACACTGCCCAAGAAGCTTTATTAGGCCTTGTCTACCCTGGGATTTTTGCATGACATCTACTGCAGATTCTGCCATGTCAAGGGTATTCTCAAAAAGGGAGTTACAGCCTGTTTCCTCTCCCTTTGTGTTACTCAGGCCCAGGGCCAGCTCCAAGCACCAGTGGAGGAAGCATGTTCCTGGGGAGGCACATGCTAAGGGGCGGCATTCCATCCATTCTTGGGGCGGCAGTCCGAGCGGCTTTTTTCTTTCTTTCTGTCTTTTTTTTTCGCTTGCGGCAGCAAAAATGGTAGAGCCGGCCCTGCTCAGAGCAGATCAGGACAGAGAATCTGGCCTTCTGGCCTTAATTAGTCCTTCTCTGTGCTAACTGTTGAAATTCACAGGACTTAGCTTTACTTTGTAGATCTGTAAAATCATGCTAAGTTACAATACCTGGAGTAAACTTCTTGTAGAGAAAATATTTCTTTCATCAGTGACATTCTTGCATTCTGCCGGGTATTCCTGATATATCAGGATGAATTTGTGCAGCAGTTTGCTGTCCCCTTCGTGCTCCCACTCGACTAGATTGTAGATCTCTAATGGATGATTTAACCCACTGTGATCTGTCCAAGGGAAAGATTCTTGCTTCCAGGAAAATTTGAAAGCACTGCAGCAACCTCCTTCCATTCTCTGCCAGAATGAGGCATCTAGAATTATCCATGGCCAGAAGTGTATTGCTGTAGGTCAAAGGATAAGAGGGTAGGGAAAGTAAACAAGAGAAATGAATGTAGAAGAGTTTCCTTGGAGCTTCCAAAGAAATTCAGGGACTTCCCCTCCCTTTCCATGTCTTTGCTCTGGGAAATAAAATTATTTTTAAATGCCCCATTTATAAACATAATTTAACTTTTCCGCCTTTGACTGTTTTTGCCTTTCTCGGTTGCGCAGCTGACTACATAAAGGGCCTGATTCTAATGTCAGACATGCACATTATTTATAGGATCGACCCATCTACCTGGTCGTGATTTCATAGCAATCCAGGTGGCTCTTGTGTAATAATAATTAGATTTTATTAATTATTGAGTGACGGTATTTTCTTTCCATAGCTCAGATCATAACTAGAGCTGAGTGAACTACTTCTAGCACAGAATTGATTGTCACATCTGTAGCCCTTTTCTAGTTGCCAGTTTCCCACAAACTTTGATCTTTGCTAATTTGTTCATTTTTCAAAAACAATAAGAAAAATATTTATTCTAACATTAGTGCCAGTGGGTTGATCATATCATGGCTATTATTTCAGCTGTTTACTAGTGGATCCTTGTGATTGTTCACATAGTGATGCTATAGTTTCTGCTCCATAATTGGAGGCCTGAAACTTTTTGAAAATAGGCTTTAAATTACTAAAACATTGTCATGTTGAAGGTGGTCATGCAGATTCTTTCAGGGCGAGCCTTTGCACTATCAAATATTCACATGAGTGTTTGTGACACTTTTTACTTTGTATGAAAATTTTAGTTACATTCATCCAAATCTTTGACACAGGCTGATTGTGTTTTATCCAGCCACGTTTGCAGAAAGTGAATTAGCATGGTTTGAATAGCATTGCAGCTAATCTGCAGGTTTAATCATACAAAAGTTCACAGTATTCACCTAGCAGTAGTTATAACTAGCTTTCCATTACTAGCTTGATATGCTTGTTTGTTTTTAACCTTCCTCAGAAAACACACTCTCTAGCTAGACTTTCTTATGGGTGCTCTCCTGCTAGAGGAGACTTTTTCAGAGCTATTTCAAGCTAACCAGACACAATATTTTTGAAGACATGGGGCTAGCATAATTGTATTTTCAAAATAAAAAATCAGGGACACTGTGGTGATATTTTTAGGGTCACAAAATAGTTATAGAACAGGCAAAAATGCACTTTACAAATGCATGTTGGTGTTGCTATTGCCAACTTGTGACTAAACAGTAGCACAAACATGATTCTTGGAGTGGAGAATATTTGTTCAGTACTTGAGTATTCTGAATTAGTTTATGGTGAAACACTGCATTCACTTTGAGCAAAATAAGAGCTTTGAGAGAGTATACACTCATTTGACTTTTCTCTGCACTCCAGATACTGTTCATCACGTTGAACACGTATTCCACTTGACTTTGTTCCTGGTAACACACAGCAATGAAAAAAAACAGGACAAACTGATTGGCATGGTAAATCTGGTATATGTGTCTATTTTACATAAGACCACACTTTCAAAAGAGCTCAGCCCTCACAATTAGGGCTAAATTTTCAATCATGGGTGCTGAGCGCTTCTGAAAATTCTGCCATAATAATCAAATCTATCGCTACTATAAATGAGCACAATGCCACTGAAGTCAATAGTATTTCACCTGCTTATGTCATCTCTGAATTTGTTTAATGCCTATAAGAGCTTATTTCGCTAAAGAGTTATATGGATTGTATGTCACTGGAAGTAGTTACCATGAGTCAGTACATGCACATGGCATCCATACATGTTTAATGTGCTTGCTGTTACACCCACACCAGTGCTGCCCTCAGCCATATGAGTGACAATGTCTTCTGGGCATACAGCCCAGAGTTCCCAGACCCCGGCCACATTGCAGTGCTTTGAGGATGATTGCAAATGACCTTTGGGGACACCCTCATGAGCAGCCAGGGGAATTGTGAGAGGAGAGGTCAAACTCTTGCAGCTTTCACAATTTGAGGAGCCTTCCCCTACAACCACCCATCACTGTTGGCAGGGGCGGCTCTAGGCATTTTGCCGCCCCAAGCATGGCAGGCAGGCCGTGGGACCAGCGGACCCTCCGCAGGTAAGCTGCCGAAGGCAGCCTGCCTGCCGCCCTTGCGGCGACTGGCAGAGCGCCCCCAGTGGCTTGCCGTCCCAAGCACGCACTTGGCGTGCTGGTGCCTGGAGCTGCCCCTGACTGTTGGGGAAAAAAAATCCCCCCGGTTCCTTGTGGGCTGGTTCTCCATGATAATCCTGGGTCCAGAAGTCTCCAACTTTTAAAAAAGTTCCAGCCCAACCACATGGGCCCCAGTTGCAGGCCAACTTGTTTAGAGACTAACCTGCAAATGCTCTTTCTAGAGCATGGAGGCTGCACAACCCCAAAAGCTGTCATCTCTGGTATAGCAGGGGTGGCAGCATTACCAGCCGACAGCCTGACAATGGGGGACTGAGCAAGAAGAATGGGCCTGTCATAATTAGTTGAGTGAATGGCTGGATGGGCTTCTGGCGGGTGAAGTGCACGCAGGCAAGCAATATTATTAGACCAGGCCCAAGGGTACAGACTAGTGGGACCTCATTGTTCTTCAGCCCTAGGCTGGGCAGCAGTGGTTCTGAACTCTCACATAAGGAAGGCCGCTTTTCTGGAACTGAAGCACCAGAGTATCAGGATGAGAGGCCTTGTTGTCTGTGCTGAAGCTTGTGGCAATTGGCCTGGAGGAACTGGCTACCTCTGATTGGTGCAGGTCACTTGGTAACCAGTTTGGAGTCAGTAACTCCTCTGTGGATTCTGCAGTGGTGGAAATTTGTGATGCTATAAATCAGTGCTCCCCAAACTTTTTACCTCGCAACCCTTCCTTACCCTTGTCTGCACCCCCGGGAGCAGGCCTATGGCTCTGGGAAGGGGGGATGCAGACAGGGGTAAGGGGGTCAAGGCTGGGGCCACGGCTGGGGGCAGAGGCGGGAGTGGATCCTCGGCCAGGCCCCTCAGTGTGGGGCTGGCAGCCGCAGCCAGGAGTGGATCCCCAGGCATGGAGCTGGCAGCTGGGGCCAGGAGCAGAGCTGGGTGGCACTCTGTCCCTGCCCCCTATGGGGCTGGTCCTTGCCCCAGTTGTGCTGCCTCTGAACATTAATCGGTACCCCCAAATTAAAGACCTCTGCTATAAATGGTAGTAGTTCTACAAGCACATTTGCCTATTTTTCTTGAATATATTTTCTCTTCCTTGGTGTTATGTGAAAGATTCTCAGAAGAGGGGAAAGTGGCCAGTTGACTAAAGGGGAAACAGTGACCCTGACTCTACACTTCAATCAAGTGTCAATTGGAAAACTAACAATATTTCCCCTCTAATCTTTTGATTATTCATAGGAGTTCCTTGTCACAACAGTAAATAAAGTGTTCTGAGAAAAGTGTTTGGATGGCATTTTAAAAAGTGCCTGAGTTAAGAACACAGGGGGATTGGTGCTCCTAACTCATGAAAGCAACTCTGAAACTCCCACTTTTTTTTTTAAGTTGACTGTCTCTTTAATTGTTGTACAGAGTGTTGTAGCCCTGTTGGTCCCAGGATATGAGAGAGACAAGGTGGGTGAGGTAATAACTTTTATTGGACCCACTTCTGTTGGGGAGAGAGACAAGCTTTTTAGCTTATACAGAGCTCTTCTTCAGGTCTGGGAAAGGTCCTCCCAGTGTCACATACAAAATGTTACCCTCACAACTCCCTCAGGCTGCAGCAATTTGTACACTTACTGCTGCCACAGTGGAGGTTACAAGCCTTGTGAACCCCCGCAGAGGGCCCATTGCTGTCAGGGGCTAAGCACTTAGCTCCCACTGATTTCAGGGGGTGCTCAGCATCCCAGAGGGGATGCCTGGTTTCTCACAGGATCAGGCCCAGATGCGGTAAGGTTCAGGGTTACTAGCACTGTAGGCGCCTCAGTGGAACTTGTTAACTGTCTGGGGCTGAATGTAGAATTCCTTATACCTGAGCAACTTTCATTTACCAAGCTAACTGCCTCGAACTCTGCCTGCCATGGAAGGATGAAGACTGATACTTGAATCTCTGGTTTCAGGGTAAGTAGGTACAGTGCTTAGATGTTACAGCAATAGTCACTCCAGAAATAAGATACAGAAGACAGACACAGTAGGTATTTTATACCTGATGTCTAGAGGTTCCAGTTTTGTTCACCTGTCTTCTCTTTTTAACTGATTCTACAGCCTTCAGCTCTCCAGAGATGCATGTGGATTACAACAGCAGCATGGACACCCTGCGGTGTGAGGCTCCCCGGTGGTTCCCTCAACCTGTTGTGACTTGGACCTCACACAATAACACAAGGGACAACTTATCTGAGGTCTCCAACACCAGCTTCAAGCTGAACTCTGAGAATGTGACTATGAATGTGGTATCTGTTCTGCACAACATTACAGCTAATACTACCTATACTTGTGTAATCAAGAACGACATTGCCAAAGCTACAGGGGACATCAAAGTGACAGGTACCTTCCAGCACCACTTAAAGGCATTAGACATGGGATGAAGATTTGTTAACTACTGCATGTGGGCTCACGCGTTCTGGATTTTGGAGTTGGCTACAGAGCCTTTCCAGTTGCTGGTTCTAATCCAGACCCCAGCTGGGGTTGGCTGGGTAGCTCAGAGGGACTATGGGACCTTTCACCTCCCTGTTGCTTGTTCTAAATCTGCTCCTAGTTTAGGACTTGTCTACACGTACAATGCTGCAACTGCACCGTTGCACTGCTGAAGCACTTTAGTGAAGTTGCTACTATGCAGATGGGAGAGCTTCTCCCATCGGCGTAATTAATCCACTTCTGTGATTACAGCGGTAGCTACGTTGATGGGAGAAGCTCTCTCCTCAGCATAGTGCTGTCTACAGCAGGGTTAGGTCAGTGTAACTGCATCACCTGCGGGGATGGGGGTTTCACACCTCTGACTGATGTAAGTTTGTGGTGTAGACCTGGTCTTAGTCAAAGGGAAATTTATCTGAGCATATCTGAAAATATTCTTACTGAGTAAAAGTCCACAGATCCAGTGTGATGAGTCTTCAGCCTACATGTAATTTGGGGGGCAGAACTGGACCTGTCAGGCACTGACACTAGGGGAATGTATTGACAATTGAGAACTTCCGTAGCTGGGATCATTCCATTTGACGGTCTCTCATTTGAGATGGTGTTCACTATAGCTTGACAAGTCAAACTCTCTCCCCTGCTGCAGAGCACGGGAATAGAGCTGATAGTGAAAACATTTTGAAATTTGAAACTGTTTGATGAGCTCTCCATGGGGATACTTTACTCTAACATAAAAGCAACTGTATCTGGATGACTGTAGATGTTCTGTTTGTTTCAAAAGTGGATTGCATCTTTTGGACCTTGTTGTTCTGAAGAAAGGAAATTTTCAGATAAACTCAGACAAATTTTCCTACACTTCACCATGCTGAGGTCCACAGAACTGTCACAATGGGAATTTCACAGCAGTGTGCCTCCAGGGTGGGAAGCAGGATCATTTTTTACCCATGGACATTAAAGAAAGGAAACTCTGGATGCTCATCTTCCCTGTGGTGGGAACAAATACATGAATAAGATAATTGTGCCCTTCATTCTGTCAGTCTTTTTTCTTCCTTTACAGATTTCAGCATCAAGAAGACAGTTCATTTGCAGCTATTGACCACGAATATGGCATCAGGCTCCTTATCCCCTCCTGCCCTTTACTGGATACTTCTGTCTCTCCTGTACCTGATGGCTTTGTAGTGCTTGATCTCCATAAAGAAATGTGAAGAGGAGTTGGAACTGGAGGTAAGATTGGAAGAAGTGCAGAGGGCAGATCAGTGTATGGAGACTGTCATTACTGAGCCTTATTAAAGCAACAGGTTGGATCCCAGACCTCTGTGGCTATGGTAATAGCTCTTTTTGCTGGCTGAATCTCCCCTCCTCCCGCTTTTGAAGCTAGCATTACAGATGTGTCCTTTCCTGGATTCCCTCATTCTCCCACATCCCTCCCCACTTTCTCTGATTCTTTCCCTATATTCCCTCCCTCCTTCCCAAATGCTTATTCTTCCACTCAACCCCTTCTGCCTCACATCCTTCCCTGCAGGGTCAGAGGCTCAACAGTGCACAGTGCAGCAGGCGACAGCAACAGGTAACCAACTAAAACAAAAAGCCCTTGGTCTCTCCCTACAGGACAGACACCACAGCTGTGCTGAGTCTGAGAAGAAAACTTCAGTTTTGTGTTCCCCGTTGGACTCAGAACTGTCACTATGGCCACCTCCAGGCCTGGGGTTATAGAGGGGAACTGACTAGCAGCAGCATCAGATTAGTGTGGGCTTTGCTGCTGTTACTGGGTTGGTCGGTTGGTTGATGGACGGACCTGGGTTTAAAAAAAGAAGTCGGATGGGATGGGACGTTAATTTATTTTTCTTGTATCTGAAAGATGAAAAATTCCACAAGGATACCAGGCAAGATTAAGTGGGAAGGAAGACGTCCTAACCAAAGGAATGGGATACATTTTCTTACTTAGATAATGTAGTGATCAAAACTTTGTTTTTATCTATCTATAAAGGCTCTATCCATGATCACGCAGATGGAAAAAGGATTTGCCACATTGGATCAGATCATTGATGCCTTGAGTTCAGCATATTATAATATGCAAATTGTGTATTTTTTCTTAAAACGACCTATAACATTTGATTATCCAGGCCTCACTAATCTATCAGAATTCTCTGAATGTGTCAATAAAACAGTGGATGAAAAAACTGGTTGACAATTTATTTGAACTTTGTCAAAGGCTTTTTAAAAGTCCCATATGAAAGAAGCTATATAGTCATGATGTGAGAAGCTGGCTAAGAAAGAAAACAAAGGCTGGGAATAAATGAATTTTCATCATGGCAAAGGGTGAATGGTGGGGTGCTATATTAGGATTTTGGTTGCTTAATATATATTAATTTGGAAAATAGTGATTTGTGAAGTAGCAATACTTGCAGATGACCCAAACTCTATTTAGGTTACCAATACCAATAAGAACCAAGGGACCTAACCAAGCTGAGTGAGTAGGCAACATGATGGCAGATAAAATTCAGGGTTGACAAATGAAAGTAATGAATATTGGAGGTAATAATTGCCAATTCAGGGAAAAGAGCTGAGCATCACTGCAGACATCTCAATGAAAATCTCTGCTGAATGTGCAGAAGAGAACAAAATGTTAGCATGCAGAAAGGATGAGAAGGCAAATAATATGGAGAACATTATAATGCTATTATAAAAGTAATCTAGGATATTGTGTTGAGTTCTGGTCAGCTGATTTAAAAAAAGATGTAGGAGAAGTAAAGGGGGTTCACAGATGAAAACTGGTCAGGACCATTTTGACAACACTTTTCAATTGGAAAATGCTGATTTATTGAAACAAACTTTTTGCAGAAACATGTTTTGATGAAACTTTGGTTGGAAGATTTCTGATTCAGGGTGTGATTTCTGATCAAAAGCAGAGTGCACCACACCAGAATAGCCTGGTGGTTAGGGGACACACCTCGATTGTAGGAATCGAGCACAGCCAGGACTTGAACTTAGGGCTCCTACATCACAGCTGAATGCTCTAACCACCTGGCTTTTCTGGGGGGGAATCTCTCATTCAAAAGCTTTTGAAAAGCCTTGAATTCTTTCTACATCAGAACACAAATGTTGAAACTGATAAATTTTTCACAAACAGAAATCTTGTTTTCCAGCCAGCCCTATTCACAGATGGATGACAAAAATGATCTGTAGTTTGAAAAACTCTCATATGAAGAGAAATTGAAAGGACTAGGATAGTTTACCTTAGAAAGGGGCGAATAGGAGGGGACACAAATATATAAAATAAGCAATAGTCTAAAGACAACAGATTTCTAACTCCTATTTATCTTGTCTCTTAACACAAGAACTAGGGAACAGTCACAATGAAATTGAAAGGTGACAAATTTAAAACTAGTGAAAAGGAGAGTTCGTAACTGAATCGTTGAACTTACTGCTACAGAATACTGAGGACGAGATCGTAGTAGGATTAAAGAAGATACTGTAGATATTTACAGTAAACGCTGTTTTATCCAGCACTTCACCAGCCAGAAAGCTCCATAAACCAGCATGTCTGATCTTCAGTGAAATTCCAGTTTACAGTCCAGTTGGCACAGGGCCAGCAGGGGGGTTGGGGTGTGGGAGGGTGTGTGGGGAGTGTGGGCTCTGGGAGGGGAGTTTGGGTGCAAGAGGGGGCTTGGGGCAGCGGGTTGGGGTGCAGGGTGCCAGATCTGTGGGGCACTCACCCCTGGCAGCTCACCGCAAGCGGCAATCTGTACCAGCTGCTCCTAGGTTCCCGGCCAATGGGAGCTGCAGAGCTGGCACACAGGGCGGGGGCAGCACACAGAGCCACCTGCCATGCCTCTGCCTAGGAGCAGCCGGGACAGACCACCTCTTGCAGGTACCCACCCAAGGTGAGCAACCCCTGGATCCGGCACCCTGCAACCCCTCCCGCGCCCCCACTCGCTGCCCTGAGCCCCTTCCCGCACCCAAACTCCCTCCCTCTTAGTTAACCGGCATTTTTCACTTACCATCACCCCCCATTCCCTCAACATGCCAGATAAAACAGCTTTTACTGTATATGGATAGCAAGAATATTAAGTAATTCTTCATATAGTAATTAACTAGTTATAGAGCCAACAAATGCTGAAGAAATTATTTATCAAATAAATCATTCAAACAGTAATGGCAGTAACATTCTACCAGCTCTCATCAGCATGCAGAGCCACCATTCTACCAGCTCTCATCAGCATGCAGAGCCACAAATGCTTTTGCTGGTCATACAATTATTCAGGCCTCATAACATCTCTCTAGTTTTAGGCTTTCTGACTGCTTGGAGAGTGAATTGCAGATGTTGGCTATATGCTACACCCAGTAGCATTTTGAATTTTCTCCCTAAATTTACTAGTCAGTTTTATTGTGTGGCCTTTTTCGTGTGTGGTTTCTATGTTTCTATATAACTCTTGAAAAGAGTCGTTCTTCTAAGATGATCCCTAAGTGGGTCTTTTTGCATTTTGTGGGCAGTGCCTAATGTTAGCTTGAGGAGGGGTAAGAGACTGACACAGAGCAGCCATTTTGGAGCATCTGACTGAGTCTAGTGAGAAGAGCCAGAAGGCCAAAGCATTCGTTATGTGGATTTAAACTTGCGTGACTGTTTGCTTCAATTCACGTTCATGTGCCTTTTTAAAACCTGTTTCAGTCTGGCCAACTGATATTGTTAGGCCTGAATAAAGATGTAGCACAAAAACCAGTTATGTCAATCTGACTGAAGTCAGCATGTTTCATAAAGCCCTGGGAAAAAGTGAGATACGAAAGGGAGGTGCATTCCTCAAGTTACCAGCTGCGTTAACTCCTGTCTTCCAGTGTCTGGTGCTTGGCAACTGTGCTGATAAGAAAGTTGCTGGGGCATCACAACTTGCTTACATTATAAAGAAAGACAGATGTGCTTTGTTATTAGGGTTTGTTACTAACCAAAGGGGGGTGGGATATGGGTTGTGTGAAGTGAATAATTTATGACGTAATAAAACTGTCTATATAAGCTAATACTAAGCTGTAAAGGGGGGGCTGGTTCTCTTCGGATACGAGCAGTTCTTTACTGACACGTGCACTTGTCAATAAAGAGCTTTTGTTTTGGACCTTGCTGGTGTTGTCTGTAACTCTGCGGTCAGACAACGAACTTCGCTGTTGGGGTTAGAGTCCCCGACATCTTTGGCGACTCCGCCGGGACTTTGTCTGACTCTCCGGCGGGGGATCAGACTCTGAGGCAACGCAGCGCGCATCCTCTGATTTAGAGGAGCCTTGCCTGGTAATCTGATCTCTGCGTCGGCGATAAGGCGAGTTCTGTGAACCAGCTGAAGCTCGTAGAAATCCAGCAACATCCACCTACCTGTTGAGTAGGGTTAAGGTTGCCTGGGTTAGAGTCCCAGTGCAGATTGTCGGGGTTAGAGTCCCTGACAACTTAGGTCTGGGTTAGAGTCCTAGTCCAGGTTTGCACAGGATCCAAGTAGTCTGGGTTAGAGTCCCAGCCTGGGTTTGAGTCCCAGTCCAGGTGTTCGAGTCCCCTGGAGAGGTAAGTGAGCGCTCGACGCGGGAGGTGGGGGTTAGAGTCCCTTTACCTTGACGCGGGAAAGAGGGGTTAGAGTCCCCTTACAAAATGGAACAATTTGGCAGTAAGTGTCTGGGGGACGCCCCATTGTCTCTAATACTTAAAGATTGAAAGAAGATTTCTGGAACCAGGTAGCTTTTGGAGCTGTATGTTTAAAGCTGTATGGAGAGCTCTTGTAAAAATCCCCCAGCATATGCCCCAGAACCACACTGGGAGGAAGACTGTCCGTGGGGACGTCTGTCTCTCTTGGGCTCACGCCATCTGAATTTATTGACTGTGCAGCAAGATATGATGCATCGTGGTAATAGGAAATAATGGCCTTGGTGTGTGTGTGTGTGTGGAAAATGGGGGAGGGACAGTCTAAATATTCCACCTCACCCCCTAAAGGTACCCCAGCATGTTACATGTACGTACATTATGGTCTTAAAACCTGCAGGTATTTAAAGAATTGGAATCTTTACACGCGTGAAAATCTATCTAAACAATGCCCATTAGAAGGTACCTTCAATCTAGATAAGATCATATATCTCAAAGGAGCTTTTAATCAGCAAAGTAAAGCCTCTGACACAGTGTGAGCAATTTGTCTAGGAACGGGTTAATTTGAAATTCAGCTTGCCTTGGTGAAACTGGAGAAGCCACGGGCTGGAATCTGAACTGGACTCTCTAAAAGAGACACTGCAGGAGATTCCAGGGTGTAAAAAACAGCTCTCCCAAGAGCAGAAGCATGTTGGAAATTCTGGACAAGCTGTATACAGGATAATCTCCCGTCTGCCTATTCCCCTTCTCTGACCGTTATACAGACGTGGCCAGTTTGGACATGTGTGAGTATTAAAGTGGCTTAAGGGTTAAAGTATTCATGTTCTTCCTGAGTAATGTGGGAGCGTTCCCAACACTCTTCATTGTTGTTTTATTATTTTTAATTAAGCTTTAAAATTTGATTATATGGTGTGTTCCCCCAACGTCCTGCAGTAGATGAATTGGTAACAAATTTGTCACAGTTTGGTGAGCAATTGAGAATAGGGGAGCCTTATAGAATTTACACCATCTATCTGTTTTACCTTTGTTTTGTGTTTCTTTTGTTTGGTACTTTTGGTGTTATATGTTGAGGATTGCATGATTAAAGGTGAGCCTACTCTCAGCTGCAGTAAGTCTGCGAACTGGAGAGGGGTTTAGCATTTTTCTCTCCACCCTGGTTGACCGGAAGGGTGGCAGGTGGATCTGCCCCCAGTCGTAGCAGGACTGGGCAATAGAGTAGTTGGAGAAAAGGGCCGAGATGTGTACTTGATAACTAGAATTGAGCAATTAAGAGCATGGATCATGAACCAGGCGGCAACTCAAACCTGCGCCAGGGCAAGTTGCAGGCCTTGAGACAGGATTTTCAGTTAGAAAAGGAAGCCCTGGCTAAGCAAGTACCAGTCCTTCAGGGTCTTGTTAAAATTTAACCATTTGTGCTCAGCATATGTCGTAACAGCAGTGTGTTTGCTACAACAGGAAATTGAATAGTTCAACGCCAGAGGGCCATGTGTTTTGCCCAGGTGGCAAGTCTCACAGGGGAGGACTCGAGTAGTTTTGTGAGTAGAAATGTTTTAGGGAAAGGACCAGAAGGGTGGGGGCTACTTAAAAAGCCCACCCTCCTAGCTAACTGATAGTGCAATACGTTGGTACCCATGGAAAGAAACGGTTCAGAAAAAAAAAAAAAAAAAAAAAAAAAAGGATCGGGCCCAGGCGGCCAGGCAACAGACAGAGAGCTTGGAGAACAGGTTGGAAACTTTTAGAGTGTAGTGAAAAAAACAAGAACAGGGTAAGTAAGTATACGCATAGGGGTTCATATACTCAGCAGAATATTTGGAATGGTGATCTGAGTTGGTAAGTGGTTGTTGAAAGGACAAGCAAGTGATTTAAGGCACAGTGAAAAGTTAACTCTATAGTTGCTGGAGGGAACAGCAGTTGAATTTTGTAAATGTACTAAAGTAAAAAGTTCTTGGTGTCTTTGAAATGTTTGTAAATAAATTCAGGCAAAGAAATTATTAGATTGCAATCATTTGGCTATGAACAATTTTGTTAAATTAGCTGAAGAATGTATCCAGTGCTATGTAATTAAAATTGTATTAGGCTCTAAGAGCACTGTGAGTGATGATGTTTTCTTTCAGTGTTTACAAGCAGGAGTTACAAGTAAAAAGTGAGCCAGCAAGCATCTGTATTAATGCAAATTATCTAATTAATATGGGGTAATTCCCTTGTTTTGCCTAAAATCAACAAAAGTCTTTGTATATTTTTAGTAATGATTGCCTGCCCAGAAGGGGTAGACTTCTGTTTCTGTCTTTCAGATAATCAGAGAACACTGATGCCGGCTGAACAGCATTCACCGTACCATGATTTGCTGGCACAGTAAAAATTGTGTTTTGTGTTCTATGTTCTGTCTTGTGGTGTTTGTCCTGTGGCCAAAATTGATGTGTTTAATATTTTTATGGGATGGTCTGATTTAAAATCAAGCAGCAGTGTTGGATTAAAATGCAGATATTTGTTTTGTTCAACTTAGAATACAAAGTGTTTGGATGCATCAGAAAAATGTGATATACTAAAGTCTTATACATTTTCTTAAGTAGGAGAAAGATACTACATTGGCCAAACCTTTTAATTGACAATTGTTATTGAAATTTGCATATTAACAGTCTTTGAAAGCAAGGGCATGGAAAGTTAACCCACTCCCCATATTGTACATGGGATCCTTCTGGCTACCTCAGACTTCTAGCCAGAGGGCTGGGGATGGTGGAAAGCTATTGGACTACAGTTTGTATTAAATGAACTCATCGAAGTGGGTGTGCTTGTCTTGGTTTGTTGTTCTCAAGTTCTGTAATAACATTATTTTAGTGAAATGGTATATGTGGCATATATTAGATAAGACTAATGTACTGTATAACAGCAATGTGTATGTGTTCATTGTTAACACCAGGTGTATACGTAAAACATGAAAGTTTTTTTTTGTAGGTTAAAAAAAAAAAAGCTGAGAAGGGAAGCGAAAAAAAAAAACAAGTTGACTGAAAAAAAAAAATAGATAACATGCTCAGTTTAAAGCTGAGACACTGACATTGTTCAAGGACACTCCTCACGGCTAAGACTTGGCTAACCCTCAAAAGGAACAAGGGGGGGACTTAAATTTGCCCATGCAGCTATAAAATTTGTAAACTCTGCAAAGACACTAATGCAATGTGTTAGGTTTCTTTTCTCACAGGTAAAGAAGAAACAACCCAAAGATCCTAGCAGCCCTCCCACCCCTTGGAACCAGGAGACTGGGTCTACATAAAGATCCTTCAACGAAAGACTGCCTTGGCTCCATGCTGGAAAGGCCCGTATTGAGTCCTGCTGACTACCAACACCGCTGTGAAGTGCCAAAGACTGACTGTTTGGACCCAGGATTCTCTCTGCAAAAAGACCCCTCCACCTCAGAAGAATTCTCCTACTGATGATAAGCCTATTTTTTTTTCTAGTTCTATTGTGCTTCTGAACAGCATGGCAAAAGGACAAGATAACGTGCTGGTTGAACCTCTCCCTTGTCCACGGACAAATCTATTGTGCCTTTGAATTTTTCTAAAAGAAGCAAAACCATTACAGGGTGATGTACTCATCATCTCTTCCCTGTAGAATGCTAAACTACATCTGTTTTGGGAAAGAAGAAAAAAACACTCACTCCACTGACATTGCCAAAGTCCAGGAATTCCTGACCAGAAAGGACATTGAGAACTGACCCTGGTGACGAAACAAAGAATTACACACTGGCAGGACTAAATTTGTGGGACTTATATTTGGAACTGTGGTATTAATTGGATTTTGGGGTTTATTCTACAGGCTGCGCCCTGTGTTTTGGATAAATCCTTCAGCATGTATTGCCCTCCCTCATTGCATTTTGAATAGCATTGTCCTTATCCAGTTTTCAGATCGCTTTTACATACCCAGATTGCTCACAAGGGGCTGCCATTAGATTAGCACAACAGAGGGCCTGGGTTATTTCCTCTGGAAAGAAAGAGAATTGACCAAATCCCTGTGGTCTAGGGGCCAATGGTACACTGCCATTTGGAATATTCTTAAAGGCCAAGAAAATCATGAGAAATTGGGCCAACTAGAAAAGGCCACTAGACTTATTTTTGATGCTCAGCTATCTTAAGTACAGGCTGGAGTTGGTGAGTTACATGTCATTTCCACCCTTAGTTCTGTGACCCAGAAGTTACTGACAGAGATGGTACTAAATATCACTGAGGCTGGAAAGGCATTGCAGTGGGATCTAGTATGTTTAAATTGATCCTGAGCACTGGACTTGGCCCACTGCCCTTACAGACACACAGGAGTACCATCTGATCTGTGGTCATGAAGACATACTTGGACACTTTCTGGATGGAAGTGTGGACATTCACAGTGCTCCTTCCAAGCATTTGGACCGGTTAGGGTGGGTGTGGGCTCCCACATACCAGATCCTGCCGGGTCCATGGGGAGGAGGCGTGTGGGACTGAATTATTTACCGAGACATCTGGGACATTAGACCCCTTGGTATACCTAACTGATTTATAGTCAGTGCCCCAGACCAATGAACTGTTACCCCTGAAGGCGATTTGAAGCTTCGTCTGCAACTGAAGAAACCGTAACCCGGTTCTGCCCTGCCAAGCGATCATTTGTTGTCCCAAGAGTCCCGTTGGTCCTCTAGGGACAAAGGGGGGATTGTTAGGCCTGAATAAAGATGTAGCACAAAAACCAGTTATGTCAATCTGACTGAAGTCAGCATGTTTCATAAAGCCCTGGGAAAAAGTGAGATACGAAAGGGAGGTGCATTCCTCAAGTTACCAGCTGCGTTAACTCCTGTCTTCCAGTGTCTGGTGCTTGGCAACTGTGCTGATAAGAAAGTTGCTGGGGCATCACAACTTGCTTACATTATAAAGAAAGACAGATGTGCTTTGTTATTAGGGTTTGTTACTAACCAAAGGGGGGTGGGATATGGGTTGTGTGAAGTGAATAATTTATGACGTAATAAAACTGTCTATATAAGCTAATACTAAGCTGTAAAGGGGGGGCTGGTTCTCTTCGGATACGAGCAGTTCTTTACTGACACGTGCACTTGTCAATAAAGAGCTTTTGTTTTGGACCTTGCTGGTGTTGTCTGTAACTCTGCGGTCAGACAACGAACTTCGCTGTTGGGGTTAGAGTCCCCGACAATATCACAGCTCACCTCTTTGTTCATTGATATCAGTGAACTTATTACTCTTCCCAGCTACGTGTCTCAGCAATATCTCCTCCAAACACGCAAGTGACAGGACCATAACTATAGGTCGAGGAACGCAAGGCACCCAGCCAGTCCATCCCCTTCCTCTGCACTTCACTCCTGGCACCCGTACGCGGCTCCTGGCTCAGCTTGCCGAACAGCCTGTCCTTAGGTGCTTCACTGCCCCATATAATGCAAGGGGCTCAGAATTCCATGGGGTAGCAGGGTGCCTAGGACTGGCACTGCACTGCCTAAGTCCCCTTTGAATCTAGACCCACCCAGATGCTTTTCAAACCACTTTCTATGGGGGCTGCTGGTTTCAGCTTTGATTCTGTGCCCCTCCCCATGTCTGCTGTTTCGTTTCTCAGGCAGGCAAGCCAATCTAGGCAGCTCAGTGCCCAGCTCTCAAACCTGGTACAAATGCTCTTCCGCCCAAGTTCTCTACAAACACCCATGGCAGTCTTTCCATTTTATTAAAAATACTTTTATTTACATTAGATATTATACTGTAAAATACACACAAACTGTATTGTGTCCAGCCCACGGCTGAGTGCTAAGAGGGGACGAGCACTTGTCACTCTCAGATTTTTAGCCCTCAATTGGCCGTGTCAAGAGTCCCAGAATGACATCCCTCAGGAAATCAATTCCATCCCTCAGTCACTGATCCCAAAGCCCTAACAACCAACACCCGAGTCGCAGTCCACAGCCTGTAGTCTCAGCCCGAACACACGTGTAGCCAAGCTGTATCAGAGGCTCTCTCATTCCTTCCCTATGGACAGAGGTGAGAGACCAGGCCTCAAGCTGAGTGACCGATCGATGTTTTGATCCTCTTGCTGCTCAGACCGCACAAGACTTTGGGATCTGCCTCCTGGATGTTCAGGCACGTCAGGCTCAGTCGAGCTCCCACTCGGGACACAAACTCCATCTCACCACACAGAAACCTTCTCGGCTGCAGTGAATCTAAGGAGAAAGAAAATACAAGTAGCCCACTGATAAGCTCACATTCCATCCACTCACCCAGCACTGTGTGGCAACATAAGACTCTGAGGTGGGCTGCAGCAGCTGTTTAACAGATGCTCAGCAGTGAAGGACAAGAAGTGAACACTGTAACCAACCAACTGCGGAGAGACTGAGGAAGGCAGAATGCTGGGCTATGGAAACCAATGCTCTCATTCTGAGGGAAAGAGCATTTTTACTTTTTATGACTGAAGTCAGCATGTAAGAATTAAGAGCTATGCACTGCTCACCCGGCAGGTGTATGGGGATAGGCACCTACTCCCACTAATGCCAGCACCAGCTTTACAAACAAGGAATTTACACCTCGCGTGAAAGATGTCATCTCCAGCAGGACAGCACCCTCACTGAGTCACCCATCCCACACACTGCAGCACAGTACCACTTTGGGAGCATGCTAAAGCCCTAGGGTCAGTGCCAACTGATAGAGGAGAGTCTCCCAGCAGCACAGCACCCCCTTGCACCAGTGCGGCATTGGGATCAATACTGATTGGTGGAAGATCTCCATGAGGTGCCAGCACTAAGCACTCTGGGATCTTGCCAGCAAACACCAATCCAAGTCTTGACCTGACCTACTCTTGTCTGATGTCAGGTTCTTACAGCTTCCTAAGATGACACATCTGTGTGTTAGGAACAATTGGAGAAGTGGAAACTCATTCCAGGAGTGAGAATACGCAGAAGTCACCACAAGAAGCAGCTCCAGTTCTCCAGAGAGCTCTCCAATAAGGATAGTGAAGACAAGACTTGATGTTTCTCATGTAAACAAACAATTCTCAGCAATAACCTTTCCAGTCTCTCTCTACATCAGAAAAAGCCAACAAAGGCAGGTACACTCCCCTCTTCTCCCTCCCCAGATCTTTAACTGAAGTCTAAGAGTGACAACTATCCTGCTAAAAATTTTAGCAGAAAAATCCCACTTTTTCTGGGATCATGGACAGAACTTGAACATGGCAGCACCACATTCCTTCCCCCAGCAGTCTGACCTTTGGGAGACAGCGTGGTCACTTTTCTAACCATAAATCCACCAAGCCATGCCAAAGCACATGAATCAACATCCCACACAGCCTGGCTGAAGTCAGAGGACCTTGCTTTGTGGATACTGGCAGGACTGACAGCCTGGGTGACTTCCCCTGGGCTAGCTCAAGAGAGGTGGCCTGTGCATCCTCCTCCTCCTCCTGGCTGCTGGGAGGACTTCCCCAGCCCTCTTCCGGCCACCTGGTAAGGTGACTCTTTTCTTGCCCCGTCAAGCAGCACTTGAGGCTGATGCTGAGAGCTGCGGGCACTTACGCACCTGGCTGGGGAATCTTTGAGGACTTCCTGTCGAGGCTGAAAGCCAGCAGGATGGGCCGGCAGATGGCACGGCTCCTACACAGGCTCTTCAGGTAGCAGGTGACAAGGTCTTGAGGCTCCTCCACACACTGAAGAAGGAACCAGAGTACTGTTAGTGAACCTGTGGAGTGAGCCAGATGGCTACATAGGAGTCAGTGGACTCCCTCTCAACTTAGGCTCAGGCCCAGCACTGCAGCCACTGCCAGAATAAGCCACTTACCCCAAGCCTGGCACTGGCTCCTCCATGCTGAATGAAAATGCTGCCCCTTCTCTGCACATTGCTCTGCACAGCTTTCCACTCCACAGGGCTCAGACCTAACACTGCAGCCACCTGCTGATTCTTGCACAGCACCAGAGCCTCACCTGTTCCATCCTCCACCAGGATCCTGCAGGCCAAGCGCAGATGGACAGAGACAACAGCAAGGTCAGTGTGATGAGCAGGCACATGTGAGCTCAGTGGGGGAAGGAGCGTTGTGCTCACGCCAAAGGGAAGTGACACAGAGTTTTAACTGGCTGTTCCATCCACGTCAGCTGTTCTCAACCAGCCTTCACTGGATCAACTCTCACTCCCCTAGCGTGGTGGTCTCTGCTTCCTCCCACCCACCTCTTCCCACTCCCTGCCCCCCCAGCACTTACTTGGCACTGGCTTGACTCACTCCTGTGTGCGATGGACAGGGTGGGCTGTGTCGGCTGCACCTCCCCTGAAGGAAGAGCAGAAGTCAGAGCTGGGAGTGGGGGGAGGAGCCAATGCTCCCTGTGCCGTCCCAAGTTAAAGAGCTTGTTAACTGCAGTCCCAAGGACAGTGTATCAAGTGGAAGGAGCCCCCCAGGGCTGAGGGTCCCTGGGCCAAGGGTTTGGGTGGGACTGAAACCTTCCTGCAGGAATGGAGTATGCACTGGGAAGGCAGAGCACTGACACTCTGCAGGATTCTCTCCTGCGCAGCCCACCCACTCAGCCCAGAGCCAGCCCAGCCTGTGGCCAAGCCAGATATCAGAGTCACATGCATCTCTGCAACTGGTGGTTTGGGCCCTTTTCTGTCGTGGCGCTATTGTGTGAGAGGCATTAATGCTAGACACTGGGAAGGAGGGACTGGCACTGGGAAAGGTGAGGAAGCATCAATTTCTCCTAAACTATATTTGACAAGAGCTAAGTTCCCAGAGAGCAGGCTCAGTAAGACAGCTAACGGCATCTGAGCGGAAAGCACATGGCTCCCAGGAGGGCTCCTCCCCAATGATCCCTGTGGGCACCTCTCTGAAGACGCTGCTGCAGACGGAGCAGATCCATTGCAGGGACAAAGCCAGGACACAGGACAAGTGGCAGAGGATCTGGCTCTGGGACAGGCTGTGAGGCTGAAGCAGGAGGTTGGACAGAAACACCAGCGAGGGGGACATGGCTGCAGGCGACTTGGAGGCTATACCTGCAGGACTGGAAAGAAGAATGAATAACTCGCCATGGAGAAAAACTCCCCTGGAGAAGAGCGAGGCAGAGCCCAGACTCACTTGGAGGAAAGGAGCAAGCAGGTGGGCGGCAGAGCCAGGATGCTGATGCAGCTGGAGGCAATGTACGTGCAATAAACATTGTGGAATCTGCAACATAAAAAAGCAAACATTAGAGGCAGCTCTAGGAGGCCCCTTTGTCTAGATGGGCTGGGGTCTTCCTTTCGCCTTTGGCATGGTCCATGGGAATGGGGGTAGTAGCTGAACAGGAAGAAGGGAGAAAGGACAGTAGATCAGAAAGGAAGGAAGGAAGGGGGGCAAGAGATGAGGACAGGGAGCAGGATGCGGCCAATTGAGTCCAGGTCCGATCACAGGTCACAAGACCAGGGGCCAAGGTGGATGGTGGCAGGGAGACGTGTACCTGTGTGGTTGGGGAAAGGGAGTGTCTGGGGCTCTATCTGGGCTGATAGCTGTTCAGGGACTAGACGTACCTGGAGATTTTGCGCTGCAGGTTCTGGAAGAGAATCTTGGCCCCGGGCAGCAAACCCCAGAGATGCTGAAGGTAGGCAACTGCTATGTAAACATCCAGCACAACAGGGGAGCCGGGAGCAGCTGAGACGCTCAGCTTCACACTGTGATCCCAGGGCAGGAGGGTCCCTAGGCATACAGAAGGCCAAGGACACAATGAGCTCACCAGCAGCTGCTCTATCCCACTCCCTGCTTGCCCTGCTACAGGCTAGTTTCAGTAGCCCTACCCCACACACCAGCCAGCACTCGGTCCCCACAATCATACATTAGTGTCCCCTGCTTCCTCCTGTACACATAGGCCCATGCACCTTCCCTCCCCCACACTCACCTCAAGACCAAGCACTTCTTCACTTGCTCCCAACACACCCAGGAGACAGAGTCTTGGTCCCTCCATCCATAGGCGCTCTGGGGCTGGTGCACTCATGGGGAAAAATTGGTGGGTGCTCTGCACCCACCAGCAGCTCCCTGACACACACACCCCCGCCCCAGCTCACCACCGCTCCGCCTCTGCCCCGAGCGCACTGCCGTGTCCTGCTTCTCTGCCCTCCCTCCCAGTGCTTACGGCGCGAAACAGGGAGGGATGGGGGAGGAGGAGGAATGTGGTACACACAGGGAAAAGGCGGGGCTGGGGCGGGTATTTGGGGAGGGGTCGGAGTTGGGGCAGGGTGGGCGCGAGCACCCACCGGCGCCAAGCAATGTTGGTGCCTGTGCCTCCATCACACAAAATGGGACATGGTGCCCCAGCTCCACACATGTCCCAGGGCAGAGCACTCCCTTCCATGGCACACATGGGCACCAAAGCAGAATGTCCCATCCCATCCCTGACACACATACTCACAATGGGACACAGCAGCACTCCCCCTCCCCCCCCCCGGCCCCAGGGCATGGTGTCCAACCCTGGCACGCACAAAGGCACAGGGTGAAATTCTCTGGCCCTCAGACACACGGACAGGGCTGCAGCACCCTGGCACGCTCCCCCTCACCCCTAGCATATGCACACAGAATGGGGCTTAGTGTCTTATCTCCTCCAGTGCAGAGGGGACCAAGCATTGCCAGAAGCAGGCATGTGCTGACCTTTCTGCCGCCGCGTGCTGCAGGGTGCAGAGAGCTTTTCATTCCCAGGGGAAGCACACAAGGTCCGCTCCACTATCTCACCAGAGAAAGAGACAAGGGAGCCTGTGAAACTGAGAGCAGAGCAAAGAATCAGGGGCTCTGTCCTGCCACTGAGACCAGAGGCAGAGCCTGATGGCTGAAGAGATGCCCCATTCTGAGGTTCCAGCAACAGAGGAAGTTTAAGGCACGGCCACTTCAGCACCTTCACCTCAGCTCACCTGTCCCAGGGCCCCCTGGACATCGTAAGGGCCACGACTACACTAGGGCATTACGTACACAGCCTGAATTCTGCCCCGTGATTCTTTGAGCCTCTTGGTGGTGGTCATGTTGGTCCATGTTATGCGGAATGTTGTCTAGCCTAGGAAGTGATGTGGTAGAGCAATAGACCAGGGTGTGTGGCAGGATAAAAGCTGGGATAAGAGAGGTGAGCGCAGGGGGGATTTATGACAGCCCTTTGCAGGGGAGGCATCACTGTTGTTCAACAACTGTACTTCATCTGCCTTCCATCAGGGGCCTATCCAACTCAGCTGTACTTTGCTCCTGCACCAGCCAGACAGTGGGCTAGGAACTCAAGCTTTCAGCACGTAAGATTCTTATCCACCTCTTCCCATGAGCTCTCCCATTCACAGGGAATCCCTGAGATGACAATGGGTGCGTATAGCACGTTTGAAGGTCAAGACAGAGTGGGAAGCATGTTCTGAAGCCCAGCTCAGAGCAGATCATGCACCAGCCCCTTCGCAATAAACTTAGGAGAGGGCCATAAGCTCAAGGGACCCAAGACTGCAGCTGCCATGGTAGGAGTGGAAGGTCTTTAGCGGCCAATAGGGATAAACCCCACCAGGAGACTCCACAACTCTCAGCCATGTTATAGACAGTGCGTAGTGGGGCTAGTATACAGCAGGGCACAGTACACTTGGCTCCCACTGAGGGACTGACTCCTGGGGCTGCAGCACGTGGGCTGCAGACAGAACTTGGAAGACAGGCTTCTGTGGAGCTAGTTCAGATCAATCCTACACCCACAAAAGCAGAGTACATGGTTCCCTGCACACACTTCCTGTTGCTGGATCTGGAGAAGCAGGAGCAAAAACAACAGGAAAGTAGTGGGAGAGAGGCATCAGAGCCTGGGGTGGTGTGAATGAGTTAGGAGACATTCTGAAGACAAGTCCTAGAAACTTACCTAAATAAGGTTTTGGAAAAGCAGAAGATTTATATACCCAAGTTAGAAGCTGGTCAGGTGAGGAGATGGAAGGGGAATCAGCCTTACTGTAGGAGCCTGGTGAGGGCTTCATTGCACAAAGTCACTCCGTTCATATTTAAACACACTTTGAAAAGACCAGCATTCCAGCCCCATTCAATAGCCTTTGAACAGGCTAGGTAGCCCTCAGACTTTCTGAACAGGACACTCCACACCCCTAGTCTCTGAGAGGGATTCAGTTGAGACCTCTTGCACCCAATTCCACAGCTCAAACTGTTTTGGGGTCCCATTCGGAAGGTATCTCACTTGTGATCTTGTCACACATTATACGCTAGATAGGGTCAAGCCAGGCCAGCACTTGCATGAGGGAGATTTCCAAAGAAACCCCACTGCATTGCAGGGGTTGGCGCAGGTGGCTGAGTAAAGTGCATTCCTCACTAGGAGCCAGCACTGACCCCATTTCTCAAGTGGTGGTCATGTCTCAGTGACCCCAACACCACAGCAGAGGAAGGACCAACATACCTGTTGCTTAGTAGCTCTGGAATGGAGAAGACTTTCTGCCCCATTTCTGCCCGCTCTGACCCTGAGGTCACCTAGAAAAGGAGGAGATACAGACTTAACAGGATTATGATATGCACCCACCACCAATATGGAACAGCTCCACCCAAGGCCCATAACCACATCCATTCCTGAGGCCATGAAGCACAGAACCGTGCAATGCTGAGAGGCTACCATTCCCCAGCATTGGCTTAGGGAGTGTTTTCTTCACTTCTGTGAGAAGTGCCAAAGCCCCTCGTGGTGCCCATGGGTGTTTTGTATGGTCTCCTGAGCCAGATCCCCAGGGAAGAACTCCTAGTCACTCATGGAAACCCGGAGCTATAAGATGCTGCATACCTGGGGCTGAGCCAGGCAGGAGATCCAGGTCTCATGCTGTAGGTGCCAGGTAGCTGAAACTATCAGGCACGAGGGGCAGCCCAGCTGGTTCAGAAGCCTCCCTTGCAATGGCGAGAGACAGGGCCGCTCAAACACCCCAAAGTCCTGTGAGAACAACAGCGCAGGAGGCACATCAAGGGAGGCATGAGGAGAGATCAGCAGGGGAGAGGGCCTCAAGCATACATGGAAAAGGAGGGGCCCAGGGACCAGTAGCAGAAAAGCCCTTGCAGAGATGCCTGAGGATTTTGGTGTCACACAGAGGTGAAGCAGATAGACCCATGGGCAGGGTAGAGGCAGCAATATGAGCCCCAAAGCCAGAAGGTGCTTAGTCTCCTTTGCTGTGACTCCTGGTCTTCCAGGGAGCCACTGCTGAGCCTGTAGGTGGTGCAAGGGACAGCACCATCCTGGCCATTCCATTTGTCATTCAGGGACGTGGATGTGTCGCTAACAGCACAACACTGAGTCCAGCAGGATGTTGGCTTAATGTGCTTCCCTTAACCCTCTCATGGCCACAGGGAGAGCAAGATCTCAATTGCAGGAAATGCCTCTGGTGAGCCAAAGAGTGACAAGCTATTCTGAGAATGATGAAAAGACGAGGTGGGGGTGAAGCGCAAGCCCCAGCTCTGGAGTCCCACACGGTGGCAGGGGGCCCTGCAGGGGGCAGCACCAAGGCCCCTCCTTACCAAACACTGGGGCACAATAAGCCGGTACAGCCCACCCGGGTGTAGGAATGGGAACCATCGAAGTGATCTTCCCATAAAGAGCAGCAGCAGCACCTGGGGTGGGACAAGAGAAGCTGATGAGGGAGGGACATTGGTGGGGGAGGTGGGAGGCAGAGCCCCTCAGGGTGTCCTGCAGGGAGAGGCTGGATTACAAAGTGACAGTGGGGTGTGCCCTGTGGGGGAGGGGAAGGGGAGCTCCTGCAGGGCACAGAGAGAGGGTAAGTGGAGCTCTTCCTGCTGGGCTGGGAGTAGGGTGACCAGATGTCCTGATTTTACAGGGACAGTCCCGATTTTTGGGTCTTTTTCTTATATACGATCCTATTACCCCCCCACCCACTGTCCCTATTTTTCACACTTGCTGTCTGGTCACTCTAGCTGGGAGGGAGCCCCTGGCATTCACAAACATCAGTGGTCAAGAGACAACCATCCTCCCACTCTCTGTGGACCTGGCTCCCCTGACCCTCAGGCAGGCTCCCCATACCTACCAAAATCCAGCTCACACTCTAACCAGAAGGGTACCTCCATGGCTTCCCAGAGCCCTCCCTTACCCTCTGCTGGGCCTCGCTGTCCTCCCTCTGATGGTTGGTCTGCTCCAGCTCTGGCAGGTTCCCAGTTTCCCTGGGATGCCCCCAGAGCTGAGGTTTGTCCATCCAGAGTATGGTGGCCTGGAAGCTGAGCTGCAGCTCCTGCCCCTCTCCATCTCCTTCTGCAGCCGGCAGGTAGTTGCGTGACATAAGCCCCTCTTTCTGGGTGACCAGGAATAGACGAGACATGCAGCTGGTTCCTCTGGCACTGCTCTGGCCTCTATCACAGCCCTCTTCAGAGTCAGCTCCTGGGCTAGTCCCCTCCAACTTTGGCAGCTTTGCCTCTGGAGATCCCAGCTCAACCTTTGAGCTGCAAACATCCTTCTTCCCCAACGAGGGACTGTCACTGCTTGTGGGACCCTCTTGGACTTGCACCTCAGGTGTATGAAGAATCTGCACATCTTCAAAGCAGAATTGCACATACAGCCTGGAGTGAGAAAAGGGGCCAAGAGGAGATATCAGTACAGCTCCAACTTAGTAGGCAGGGAGGTTCCAAACTAGGCGGCCAGCAGAGAGAGGGAGCCTTGGCCAAAGGCTCAGACAGCAGGAACGGATGGAGTGGAGGCCTGCTGAACCTAGTGTATCCAGGATAGACTGAGATGGGGGGTTTGTCCCAGATAGAGGAACCCTCCTCGTGCAGGCCGCGTAGGAGATGCACTTAGGCACCGAGATATCACGTTAATGGGCAACTTTATAAATACCTATACAGACGTGGAACTGCAGGGGTATTTCTCCACCCAGGGGCTTTGTGATGCAGGAAGCACAGGCTCAGTGTCACTCTGGCTCTTCATTTGACATGGACAGAGAGGGACTAGATGAGAACAGGAATGGCCCCCTCAAAACAGCAGCCACCGGCAACTTCAATTCCACAGAGAGAAACTGTGTGCGTGTGCACACAAGTTAGGGTGTGTGGGTGTGTGTGTGGGGGGTGATTTAACGGGAGCACATGTTGGGGAACTCCAGAAGCTGGTGCCAGAGGAGGAAAAAAGAACAGCCAGGAGGTTCAACAGCATCAGGGCAACCTTCAAACACATCACCAGGGACCTGTCTGAACCATAGGTAAAGGACAGTAGCAGACACGCATTTCCATTACTCTGGGACCGAGCGACTGAGGAGGAAACAGCAAGTGAGAGCACTGGGCTGCTCCCCCCTTTACCTCTACCCACCCAAGGCTTCAGGGTGACTCTCCCTCCCAGCCAAGGGTCTGGAACTGCTCTCCAGGCTCTTGGGATTATTCCCCTTTGCCCAATGCACCCAGCTGTAGGCACATGTCACTGTGGCTGAGGCTAGGGGATCATTTCCCACTTACATTTAACTTCTTTATTCCTTCCTTTGGGAGGCCAAGGCCTTTGCTCCTGAGCACAGGCTAAGGGGCACTTGCCTTGTTTCTCTGCCCCTCACATGTTCCAGGGTCCGCAGCTGCTCCCAGGAGGGAAAGTCACTTTGAAGGAATCGCTCCACCACAAGCTGGTAGGTTTCCACCTGCAAAAGGGACCCTGCAAACATACCAGAGAGAAGAGCTCAGCCAACAGACAGGCAAAGCGGAGAGAGCAAGCTCAGTGTCCTTGCTCCCAAAGCCAGCAGGTAAGGCAGTGGGAGAGCTCAGCACCCCCCCACTTCCCTCCCGCCCGCCCCCTGGGGCCAGCAGGCAAAGCAGCCAGGATCCCCCACTGGAGCAGAGTGGGCCGCACCTAAGAGAGCTGTGTCAGCGAAGGGGCTCCCATCCCTGCGGGAGATCACACAGGGGATTGAAGCACTCTTGTCCCGCAGCTGAAGGGAGCCGCTGCTGCAGGAAGCTCTCAACACCCCCAGCAACACCTGCAAAGGAAAGGAAGCTGTGAAGAGAATCAACCAGTGTCTCTTTCATTACATCACTGGCTGGGAAAGCAGGGTTCACCCCGACTGGAGGTACCCACATGTCAATCAAGAGGAGAGAACCCCCAGCCCCAGCCTCCATGTATCAAGGTGGGAGGAAGGAGGGGAGCTCCTGTAGGTCAGATAGCAAGGGGAGTTTAGCACGTACCATTCGGGGTTGGAAGCTCTCTGCTGAGAATGTATCATAGGACCAAGCCAGTCTGCGATTCAGCTCCTGGGTGCCCATGTGCTGGGCCTCCAAAGGGGACAGCAGCTGTGATGGATTAAAGGCTTCCTTGCTTCTTTGCTCAGCCACAGAGCGCAGCAGAGAAAGAGGTGGGGCCTGGCATGGGGGCTCCAGGGGCTGATACTAAACGATACAAAAAGCAAGAAACAAAATGAGTCTCCTCCCCTCAGACAAACAGGGAGCTCAGGGAGCAGGGCCCCACCTGCTGCAGGGGACAATGGTGCATTTCTGCTAGGATCTCACGATGAACATCTCTCACTCGTGCCTTAGAAGGCACCACAGCATTCAGAATGGGGACAAGAAACTTCTCCGCTACTCCAGGGCCTTGAGGCACAGAGCGGATGAACAGCCGCCGGCGCCCAACGAAACAGCAAAACCTGAGGAGGAGGAGGAGGAATGACACAGGCGTTAGTAGCTCACCCACAGTGAAGGAAAAATTTTGCATATAGAGCAAGGATGTTACTGAGACACTTTCTTGGGGTGCCCAGGACCCCCCTGCCTCCAGCAAGAGGAAAATTTGCCCATGCTTAACAGGATGCCTGCTCCCTGACATCACCAGTTTGTTAGTCACCCAAACACTCTCCTCAGGGCTCTGCCAGCCTTCACTTTGTCTTGAAGGTTAATCAATCAGTGCAACTCAATCCTCTTGGAAGCGGTACCCTGTGATATCCAGCTCCTGTCACTGGACACTCTCAGAAATTACTGGTTTGCTGTCCCCAAGGGAACAGTATACAACACACAAAGCTTGACTAGTAAAACTTGAGATCATCACAGCACTGAGATACATTTATAGTGAAAACAATCCTAAATTTATTATCAAAAGGCTAAGATTTAAGAGATAATAAGGATAATGGAAACAGAAATGGTTACATATAAAACAAAAATGTAAAATGCAAACCTGGGTCCACACTTATCGATGGTTACTTTTCCTATTTAATAAAGTAGATTTTCCCCCAAAGATCCAGTCTTTTGCAGAACTAGCTGGTTTTCAGTCATACCAGGATCCAAGCATCCAACCCACTCTTCAAGGGGTTTCCTCAGTAAATGAACAAAACGTCTCCTTGCATTCTATTTATTTAGGTTCTTCAAAGTTCATTCCTGCCATGACAGGACAAACCCCTGTGGTTTAGTCTCCAGTGTCTTCCCATCCCCCTGTTTACTCTGTATGCAGATTTGGGTTCCATTGTATTGGTCTGCAGTGCTTGATTTACATAGCCACATGCAAGACAGATGAATCAATGTCCTTTGCCTGACTCAAAATCTGTTTGCCAATTTTGCCTTGACTTAGACTTTAAAACATATGTTTAGTACACATACATAATTTCTTAAATATAATCCATGCATATATCACAGAATGTTTATGAGGATCAGTGTGATCCTGGCTTTCATATAAGATCTCATATGACATTCTTCATAGACAAATACTGTGAGAACAATGTGCTAGGTATAGTGTTTGTCATGCATGATAGGACTTGCTGTTACAGGACAATGAAACCTTTGCAAGCTGGTGCCAAGGAGCCTTTGTGTCACAGTTATGCATGAATGTAAGGTGCAGGCATGAGACTAAGGAAAATATAGGAAGGAAATATGGTGGTAGAGAGGGAGGATGTGAGGAGCAGGCGTACTTAGGGGACACAAGAGGGAGCAGAGAGAAAGTGAAGATGGAGAGAATGGCAGCTCCCTAAAATCCAGGGGTTATGAGACAGCAGAGTGGAATCCCTCTCCAATCAGGGGACCTATATTTTGTAAGGCCTTTAAGGTTCATTCTTAACATGAAATGACCCATGTATAAGTTGGGTATGTGTGGCTCCCCTCTAAAGGCTCAAAAATCAGAAGGCAAATTAAAAAATTCCATCTTTTTGTTATTGTTGTTTTTAAATACATGTTGTGATTTCATTGGGAGGTCTAACGTGAGTTTTGAATGCCTGGAGTTTGCAATACTGGCCATAACAAGATTCACTGGCTGGAAGTTGAAATTAGATAAATTCAAAAGGTGCAAGTTTTTAAACAATGAAGGCAACTACCCAGTGGGACAGCTTACCAGGATGCCTAATCACTTGAAATCTTTAGATCAAACTGGATCTTTCTAAAGGATATGCTCTAGTGTTCAACCACAAAGTATTGGTTTCAATGCAGGAATCTATAAATCAACCAACCACTCCTCTCAAGTTAATTTGCGCACTGCAATTGCATTGGTTGGAATGAGTGAGCAGAAGAGACTATATACGTGCGGTGACACTGTACCTTGGGGGAACACCTTTTACTCCCATGTTCATCCTTTTAATATGATAGTGTGGTATTCAATGCAAAGTTTGACATGTCAGATGTCTTTGGAAGGCTCATGATGTACTGAGCATTGTAGTTATAGTAATGCTATAGGTTGTAATTTCATGTATATAGTTATGAGGCTGAAAATGTGTCCTCACGGCTTAAAACAAGCCCAGGCAAAAACTCTCCAAGAGCAGAGGGGCAGTTCACACCTCATCAGGGCATGCATGGGACAAACCCAGTCCAGCCTCACAGGAACAAAAGACACTGGCCTAGGCAGCAAGAAAGGATCTGTTGGACTCTCAAGTGAGTCACCCCCTTCCCTTGGTCAGTTTGGGACTACGATAAGGTAACACTCCCCTGACTCTGAAGGGCAGGGAGGAAAAGCCAAGAAGGAATAAAGGACATGATAAAAGGAGAGACGTTTGCCATGTTCTCTCTTCTACCTCCATCTACAGACACCACCACCAAGCGACTGAAGGGCTGATCAAAAGGGAGAACCTGGCTGGCAACCAGCCAGCCTATGGTGAGAAGCATCTAAGTTTGTAAGGGCACTGAAAGTGTTAAGATCAGCTTAGAATGCGTTTTGCTTTTATTTCATTTAACCAAATCTGACTTCTTGTACTTTGACTTATAATCACTTAAAATCTATCTTTTGTAGTTAATAAATGTGTTTGCTTATTCTACCTGAAGCAGTGCGTTTGAAACGTGTCAGAGACTCCCCTTGGGAAAACAAGCTTGGTACATATCAATTTCTTTGTTAAACTGACACACTCATATGAGCTTGCAGAGTCCAGCGGGCATAACTGGACATTGCAACATGGAGGTTCCTAGGGTTGTGTCTGGGACTGGAGATACTGGTTAGCGTCATTCAGTTGCACAATCCAAGCAGTGGCTGGCCAAAAGTGCTCACTCACGTAGCAGGGAGCAGCTTACATGCCAGAGGCTGTGCGTGAACAGCCCGGGAATGGGGGTTTTCACAGCAGAGCAGGGTAAGGCTGGCTCCCAGAGTTGAGGATTGGAGTGACCTAGCAGATCACTGGTCCAGATAACACCAGGGGAACATCACATGCGCATCAAGAGTTCATACTGGCAGATCACTCGATTATCCTCACACAGAGAGAACACTATGACCTGACTGGCTCCATGTTTGTGTCTGAGGCAACAGGACTCCCTCTCCCGCCAGCCACCACTACCAACCCAAACATTAAAAAACTAGGAAATCCACATAAGTTATGTCAAACACACTACACCGCAACAAGTCCATTTGCACTTCATCCTATTCATCCTCCATCACCTTCATAAACAAACACTCCACTAAGATAACCATAACTATGGCCCTGTAGTGATGCAAGCATAAGATCTGAAACGTGAACCAGCCTTCTTCACCCATTAGAAACAATTTCAAGCCATCAGTGACCAAAATCCACTAGAATATTTTACTTTTGGTTGCAGTTTAGAAAATTCTGGTCATCTCTAAATCCACACAAAAAGATATACTTAAATTCATAAATAGACAAACAACATGCCAAAAGCCAACAGGAGAGGAAGGATGGGTCAATGGTTAGAACCCTAGCCTAGGACTTGGAAGAACTGAGTTCACCAGAGCCTTCTTGTGTGACTTTGAGCAAGTCACTTATCCATCAGTTCTGTAAAATGAGGGTAACAGTTCTTCCCTACCACTCAGATACTATGGTAAAAGGAGCCATATAGGTACTGTAGAACCTCAGAGTTACAAACACCTTAGGAATGGAGATTGTTCGGAATTCCGAACAAAATATTATAGTATTTCTTTCAAAAGTTTACAACTGAACATTGACTTATACAGCTTTGAAACTTTACTATGCCGAAAAAAATACTGCTTTCCCTTTATATTTTTAGTAGTTTACATTTAACATGATACTGTATTGTATTTGTTTTTTTGTCTTTGCTGCTGCCTGATTGCGTACTTCTGGTTCCAAACAAGGTGTGTGGTTGATTGGTCAGGTCATAACTTTGGTATTTGTAACTCGGAGGTTCTACTGTACCTAAAATAGATAAGACTGTACACCACTGTTTGTTAATAAACCATGTACGACTAATTAAACACTTCATATACCAACAGTACGCATTGCTAACATACATACAAACCTCAAAACACAGACTATAGAAATTACATGGAAAAAACAAAGGTTACTGCAAGAATGTCTCTTACTACATTTTAATATTACAGCTTCCATAAAGTACAATATAATTAGAGGTCTTGAGAATACAGATGATGAAGGGAAGGTTAGGAATATCACACTGGTATGTTTATTATACATACATAATTTTTTAAATTAAAGATACTCTCAGCTATAATCGATGAACTTCTTATATCCCTAAAAATATCACTAAATTCAAAACCAACAAATCTTTAAAAGTAAGGGCAGGAACATGAACATCCTTAATTGTGTGAATGTTTTTTAAAACAAGACTCTAGGTAAGAAATGAACAAAGAACTGAAGATTGTAGCTAGCATCAATTATAAGGCTGTTTTAGCAGAGGATGTGATAGATATGTATTGAATGGGGACAGATGAAGACTGCACTTTCTGTAAATTGCTGTGGATTGGCTGCTGTGTAGGGTGTCTGACATAACTGCATGTCTTATTTTTTAATATTTAGGTTGGCAGTTGTACTTGAGCAACCTTAACTTTTCCAGAACAAAAACCATGTTATGTAACAGAACCCAGTAGTGAATCACAGAAACCAACCTACAACTTCCCTAGGAGAGAAGAGTGAAGCAACCAGTGCGTAGGCAGAACCATCAAGGACACAAAGTGTGTGCAGTGGAAGGGAAGGAGAGGGCAGGGATTTGTCTGATAGAGCTCTGAATGGCCTACACAACCCCTTCCCAATGGGATTGGGGAAGGTGCATCCTCACCTTTGCTCCAGCATCTCCAACAGGCTCACCAGCCACAGATAGAGTGGCAGGCCTAGGTTATACTGGAAGAGCAGTTGCATGTAGAGATTTCCAGAGGAGGCTACAGGCTGGTGAAAGGTGCTGAGCCTTGAGAAACCCTTGAGAAGGACAATGCTGTGCAGACAGGCACCAAGGACAACAACAAAGGGGAAAGAAGCCAGGGGCTTCTGCAGGAGGTGGACGTCTCGGAGCTGAGAGACACAAACACATGACTTAACAGAGAGAAAGTGGCCACTCTACTGCCCCTCCCTAAAGACCCTCTCATCCTGCACAAAGCCCTTTGTTATTCCACTACATTTCTCATCAACCCCAAGGGGCCTTCATTGATCTGCTGCCATCTACGCGGGAATCAGGGGAGCAAATAGCTACTATCAGCCCCCTCTAGCCAGGCCCAGGCCCAGTCATATCCCTGATTTAGCTGGGTTCTGGACTACCCCCCTTGTTGACTGAAAGATTTAGAGTACTCCTGCCCCCACCCTGCACACCAAGCTTGCTCCACACACCACCACCCACAGGGCTGTGCCTCAGCCATCCCTACCTTCTGGTGTGCTTCAACTCCCAGCTGCATCACCTCACCTCCACGCATGCTCCTGGTCGGAGTCCACGGGCAGAGTTCAACAGCTGCTGGTAAGCAAGGCACAGACAGATCTTGTTATCAAGCTCATAGAGGCCAGCCTTGGCGTTTAGTACTCGGGTGATGATCCCCTGGAGCAGGAGCACAGAGAAAAGTAGTGAGTTTACAAAGAGTGAAGAGGGCACTGGGCCTGGGGGAAAATGTGATCCCATAGTGCAGACGGTGCCCATGGGCCCTGCAGGGCAGGAGCTGAAATTCAGGGGGACGTGGTTCTGAAAGCAGGAATAGGGTGCAGGTGAGGGATAGCTCCTTACCATGTATGACAGGATCTTGGACTCTTTGGCTGGCACTGGCAACTTCTCATCTGTCAGCTCCAAGGGGAGCTGCACAGTGGCCTCAGGGGAAACTGGCTGAATTGGTCCTCCCCGCCAGGCAACTTCCAGAGGCTGCTCCTTCACTTGCTCTGCACAGTAGGGCAGGAGGCAGGAGGAGAAGCTGGTGACGAATACTTTGTGCCCCGATGCCTTCAGGCCAGACATACACAGTGCTGTCAGCACATAGCCATGGCCCAACTGGAGCATGTGGTGCCAAGCTAGCTGGGGAGGTTTCTAGAGCAGAGAAAGCAAAGTCAACATCAGCATCCAGTGCACTTGAGAAGAACCTTTCCTACAGCCAGTGTGTTCCTAGAAATGCAGACCAATATCTTCCCTGCTCCCAGGGCTGCACCACACTCCAGCCCAAGCCCCTGAATCCTGCTGGGACAGTGGAGCTGTGTATCACCGCAACGGTGGCTGCATTTCTGCAGGTTGCAGTGATCCCTCTTTGCAGTTTATCTAGTGTTATGGGACCCTTTGGGATGGAAGGTACCGGAGATATACAAGATCATTGTGAATAATAAAGGGATAAATAAGAATCAAGATGGGAAAAGGCTGACCTCATGGCAGGGCCTGAAAAGCACCAGCACAGAGGTACACAAAGCCCCAAGAACTCACCTGCACCAGCACTGGGACACAAGCAGCAGAGGTGAAGCACTTCAGAAAGAGGAAAAAGAACGTCTTGTGGTGGATGCACAGGAGGGTGCTGAGTCTGGCCAGCTCACCTGCCACATTCAGCTTTGCTCTTTTCTGACACGGAACCCTACGGGAAGTTGGGGGCAGGGGAGTGAAGGGAGGAGGAGAGATGGAAGCAGAACTCAGAACTAGGCCAACAACTAAGCCAAGGCGCACGTGTGGTGCAGTATGTACTACTCATGGAAGGAAAAGGTCCCAAAGGGGTAATGTGGACTCTCCCTCTTCCTAAGGACGGGGATGAGATTTTCAAAAGTGACAAGCCACACAACTCTGTAATGGGTCTCGGGATACCCCAGACTGAGAGTCACCTTGTTACCACCTGGCTCTAGGGGGAGGTAGCCTTGCTTTTGGTGGCTGAGCATTAGCTCCCTACCACCACCAGCCTGTTATCCACTTAAGCACTCTCCTCCAGGCTATGCCAGCCCCGTCTTCATCTTGCAGGTTAACAACAGGTGCACCCCGGTCCGCAAGTCCCCTTGAAACGTTCCTCTGTGATATCCAGCCCTGACACGGGCAACTCACAGAAACCCAATCCTCTGCCCCTAAAAGAGCAGTGTCCCAGTTTAGCTTAAATCATCGTTCCAATATACCATACAGCACTTGTAATAAAACAAGGTTTATTTCAGAAGTAATAGAAATGAGAGAGTGAGGGATGCAAAACAAAAGGAAGATAAGGTGTTTAATTACATGATCATCTACAATTTCCCACAGGACTGCTGCCTCATACAGTGCACAGGATGGGTGCTCAAAGGGGCTGAATTATAACTGCATAGGCATAAATCTGGCATTTCCTGACTTTCAGGTGCTTGACTTTGCAACATAAATAATGTTCTTTTTACATGTAATACACAGTGAGAATATTAAATTTTATATTCTGACAGAACAAAAGGAGAATTCCAGAGTCAGCAACAGGATTATAGCAGAATTCTGGGTAAGAGATGTTATTCAAAGATGGAGATACACAGCAATAAGAAAAAGATTAAGAATACAGACAGGAGGACTCATAGAAACTTTTAAAAAGTTGTGTATGTTACATCTTTATTGTTAGAAGATCAAAAGAGTCCAGATTATCATAAAACAAATCTCTGCTACTTCAAAAGTTGACTTGACCCCAGAAGTGTGGCATGCACTTACACAGGAATTCTAAAACAGGAAACAGTGATAAAGAACAGGAAGAATCTGGCAAGATGATCAGGTACCAGTGACCAGCAGATTAATTTAAAGCAGCTATAGATAACAGATAAACATTCAGATATTAGGTTTCTGATTGGACATTTTGAAAGTGACATATAAATAACATTATTTATCAAGAGATCAGGTGTCTGAATGAGACAATGTGATGATGTCAACTTGAAACTGGATAAGAGAAAGGATGGTCTTGCATTTATATCACTGGACAGAGGCTCAGAACATCTGAGTTCAGTTCCCTACACTGCCACAGGACTTTGACCAAATCACCTGATCTCCCTATTCCTCAAGTCCCCATCTGTAACATGTCAAGCCACTTTACTACTTCCTTTCTCAGACTCTTTGCTTAACTTGTCTAGATAGTCCCTGAGCTGAAGAGCTGTCTCCTACTAAATGTACATAGAGTGCTTAACACAATGGGACCTCAAATCTTGGCTGGTGACTCTAGGTGCTACTGTGCTGCCAAAAACAAAACAAAACAAAACAAAACAAAAAAGACCTCACCACAACATTGCAGATTTTGAGGAAGGAGAAACAAAAAAATCTGCAAAAAACATCTCTTGGACAAAAGAGTTGGAGATTCAAATGGCTGGCCACCATCATGTCGCACTCCCCATCAGTAACTGGCCTGGGCCGAGGAAGCTAATGATCCAACCAGCGGATCAAATTAGGTAATGAATCTTGGTCATGTGCCACCTGAGGCATGTTGCACATAAGCTAAGAAGAATCACAGAAATCTGAAAGATCCAGATTCAGGTAAACCCTAAAAAACTTGCCAAAGTTATGCGTTGCCACTATATTTTCTGAATCCAAGAAAAGAAAAAAGAAAGAACCCATGGGCAAGATCCAGAGGAGAAACGATTGATAGCTGCCTACCATCTACAGTACCACCATGAACCAAAGGCCATGGTGAACATGCACTCATCTTGAGAAGAACCATAACAAGTTGCTGGAAAATTTTATGTACCTTGGTGTTGTGCATAAAAGACTCCTTTTATGCATGTGCTTTTATGCAAATGACAAATGCTCATGTTAAGCCAAGTTCTCAAGAGTACATGCTTTGGCTTATAAAATTTGTATGTGACTTAAATGGACAATTTGTCTTAGTCACTACTAATACATTTCAACTTCATTGTTTGGAAATATTTTAAAATAATTATATGACTAAAGTAGCTAAGACACACTGGTGTGCTCATTACAACCTCAATATAAAGATCTCCTTATAGCCTGCTCTATTACAGCAGTAAAATCTATTAATGACTTATGCAAGCTTAAAGTAAACAGACATCAGAAGAAAAACTAAGATTCACCCAACCTACAGCTTTCTCTAAAATATAGAAAAGAAAATATGTCCTGTTGAATGACTAATCTTTTAGCTAAAAAGATTACCGTTGCTTATAAAAAAATGTTTAAACTAGCCTGATATAGAATATTTTAACTGTGATTCACTTACTGGTGAAAGTCAAAAGAAACTATAAGCTTTTGATTTATTCTGCATATTTGGTGTAATTAATCTATTTGTCTTTGTGAAAGAGATAAAAGGTTTCACAAATACATACCACTTATCTACAATGTAATCTGAAATTATAAACCTGAATTTGTGTTTACTAAATGTATTGCTTAGTTTCCAAGTTTATAAACTTTAAAGATTATGACAGACATTCTGATTAGCTTAAATGGGCCTTTATCTTAATTAGCAACCTTATAAGGTTCTGAATTGTGATATATTTTATTAGTTCAGTATTTACATTTAGAATTACCTACCCACAACTTGTGACTTTGATTACTGTGGTTCACGACTCCATAAGAGCTACCTGTTTATGTTAAATTAACTATTTTAAATGAGCTGTCACTTAAAATTAAATGCATATTTTGTTATCTTCATATCTTTTCTATTATTTCCTAAGTTTTATTTTGGTCATTTAAATCTATGGAGTCATGAAAGTTTGAATCTGTACCTTATCCAAGTTATGCAAACCCAACAAATTTTTGGAGTATAGGTTATTCATTTATTAAAATGATTTAATATACACATTTAGTATTATATCCACTCACTTGTTCTCTCACACATTCAGCATGGATCTGACCCAATCCACATCTCCCTGAACAGGCCAGGTTCTTGCTGTGATGTAGAGTGAACCTGTGACAAATGGCAGTAGCAACTGCTGCACACATTGAATTAAGAGAATTGAATGTTTACCTGGTGCTGAGCAATTGTGCAGCTGTTGCTGGGTAGAAGATAGGGATGGTGTCAACCACTCTCTCTGGTCGAGGATCCACTGGCACTGGGTCTGCCAGGATTTCCACATATCCAGCTGAGCCCTGACTCGTCTGTGGTATGTATGCCCAGCTGGGGAAGAGAAACAGTAGCTCCAGCCACTCAGATTCAAAATGCAGGAGCTAAACCAAAAAAGAAAAGGTGCTGCAATTTGAAATATATTCACAATACAACTCCAGAACTAAGACAGTTACAGCATTAGCCCAGCCTTCCCGTCGCACAGCACAAGCTCTCACAGCTCATTTTAGAGAAGAGATCAGTTCCTAGCAAGATGCACATTTTGTTGCTCCCCAAGCAGTGGCAGTGACTGATCTGTAGAGAAATAAACCCCTTTTTGCTCCAAGAGAGATCCCCAAACTATAGATAGCCTTGTAAACACCTATGCAATTTTACTTCTGAGGGGATTCTGTGCCAAAAAAGTAAAAATTCTGTGCCAAAAAATTCTGCATATTTTATTGTCAAAATAACACAATATAATCAGACCATTTTCAATTATTTGCCGAGAAGTATTTTGAAATAAATTACCAAAATAATTTAAAATGATGTGATTATATTGTGTTATTTTGACAAATAAAATATGAAGAACTTTAAAAAAATTAAAATTCTTCAATGTTTTGGTGTGGAATTCCCTCAAGAGTACCAGGGTTCTGTGTGGCGCAACATGGCTGCGGGCAGCTTGGTTGGTGGGAGGGATCTGGATACACAGGGGCTCATTGTGGGGTTCTGGGTGCAGGGGGAATGGGACTCTGCACGGGAGTCCAGTTGAAGGTGGTTAGGGTTCAGCGGGGGGAGTCTGGGTGTGGGGACTCAGCGGGGGTGTCTGGGTGCTGGAGGAGTGGGGCTTCATGGGTGGGAGGGTCAGGGTGCAGCTGGTTGGGGCTCAGTGGGATGGGAGCCTGGGTGTGGGGGGCTCCTGATGAAGGGGGTGAGACTCGGGGGGGGGGTCTGGGTGATCCTGGGATGGGGGGGCTCAGTTGGGTATGTGAGCTCAGTGAGGGAGGTTAGGTGCGGGGGTCCAGATGCACAGGGGTTGGGCAGACAGAGGGAGCAGCTCCCTGTACAGTGACACCCTCACCCCTCATGGCTGAGGAGCGATGGAGCCAGAAAGTGGGGGAAGAGGTCACTGTATAGGGAACCGCTCCGCCTGTCTGCCCAACCCCTGTGCATCTGGGACCCCCACCCCATTGAGCCTCACATCCTGCACCCAGACCCCCACACCAAGCTCCCCTTCCCCAACAATGCAGAGCTTCCTGTAGCCAGGGGAGGTTTCTGTGGGTTGATCTGACCAACCCTGGCAGCTCCATCTCTGTCCTCCTTCAGGAGTAGCAATTTGCTGGGCACTAGGAATAGCATTCCCTGGGTCCAGGTTTCTCCCCTTCCAGGGTCCGGTGAGGATTCATTTACAGCCTCCTAAGTTTTGGCAGTGCTTGGTATTTCCAGACCATATTTCTAATCTTTCTCTGTCTTCACCAGTGTTTGAAGCTCATCCCAATGCAGTATTCTCTGCAAATATAATTAACATTCTCTTCTCCCATTCTTAGATTATTGATAAGTGGCAAAACAGAGAGCCCTGGGCCTCCATCACTAGTGTCAACCTCCTGTCCCTAATTCCAGATGCTGCCATTTACCTAGACCTCTTTTATTCAAGATCCTCCAGGAAGGTCTCAGCATGGTAGCACCCCATCCAAGCCAAGATTTGATATACTGTAACACATGCTTCATCGAAAGCTGAGCATAATTCCCCTGTTGCACTTATTTCAGCTCAATAGCCTGTAATTCAATCTTACCACTGTGGGTCCCATCAGTTTCTCAGAGTCTCTCTCTCAAAGTGTTTGCTCCATTACTTAATTAGTAACTGAAATGACACTTCAACGGTGATTGACAGGAACAACCTTCTTCCCCTGCCTCTTTTCTCTGGTCATTCCCTAGTCCAGTAAGTTTGGTAGTTAGCTCTTTAGCAATGAAAGAGCTGACATATTTCACCCTTCCTCCCTGGCATTTAAACTCACTGCCTTCCCCTCGCAAGACACATGTTTGATCTCCCAAATTACACAATCTTTTGCAAATTGTTTCAATGATCCTGTGGTCTGCAAGTTCCCTCAGAAATGTTACCAAGAGCGGGAACCCTCAAGCTGCCTGTTGCCATACCTCACAGGGAATTGAACCAGTGCTGTCTTGCACATACAGGTTGCCATCCATTAGCTTCTCTTTTCCCTCCTGCCTTCTTCCATCCATCAGGTAGCCAATCAGGATCAGGTGAGTCCGTGGCAGAACACTCTGTTTGGGCAAGATGACCTCACCTTGGTGAGCCCATTTCTTGAAGTCACTGGTGCTCCAAGTCATGTGACTACAGCAGGGTGTGAGTTGTTGGCACTGGAGGTCAGAGATGGAGATGAAGCTAGAGAAAAGGGAAAGAATGATAATATGAAGGGATGAGGCTGAAGCTGGGGAGGAAGAGGGACATTTTGCTGCAGCAGGTCAGGCTCAGCACAGGTGCAGTTATGCAGCCTTAAATGTTGTCCCCTGAGAGATCGTGCCACCATATAGGAAATCTTGGGGGTGAATGTACTCATTTCAATGGCATGACACAGGGTTCAACACAGAAATGGCCAGTGTGTCAGGAACACAATCTATTTCCACATTTACCCTGAGAGCATGTTTACCCGTGAATACCTCAGAGGAAGCATAACCCATTTTGGACTGTGGTCACATGGCTGGGCATACACAGGACATGTGGAGAAATATTTGGGAACAGAGACTGAAAAATATACTCATCTGAACAACCTTTCTAGGAGATGTGGGAGGGCTTTATCCCACAGTTTAGGCAGAATATTAATGGGAGATTCCATGAGAAGACCAAGGAAACTGTGTGGAGTGAGTGATATGGATGACTCTGTAAGGGGCACTCTCCTTTCTAAATCAATACTGATCCCATTTCACCAGCAAGGTGCTTGGAGGTGCTGACCTGTAGCTAGAAGAGTGGCTGACTGTAATCTTTGTGCTGCTTATAGGGAGACAGATCAAAACAATGCTGCCAATCTCAGAGTTAAATCTTCATCTTAACAGGCCTTGCTTAAAGGATGTGAGGCTGAGAGATGCCAAATCAAAGACGTCTCAGGCTCTTGTCTTCAACTGTAAGAATGCAGCCAAGCTTAATGTATCCAAGCTTAAACTAAGAGACTAGATAAAGAGAAATTTTGCACACCATCAGGTACTGTTAATGAGCAAAGATGTGCATAAGATTCTACAATGCTGAGACTGATCAAGGCATTAAGTATGAGAGACATGGGCAGCATTGTCAATTCATTCCCAGCCCAGCTAGTTTTAATATATGTGCTTAGCAATAACAATACTCACATCACAGGCATAGGCCCTGTCTACATTAGGGAATTTCAGAAAGAAGTTCCCACCAGCATCAGCAACACTGTAAGCTCAAGTGTAGACCACGCTCCAGCTGTTGTTTTCAGCACTTGCACCTAGCAGTTAGCTGACAGGATTTTGGAAAGGGCTGTGATGCTGGAATGTTGTTTACACTAGGACCCCCACTAAGTGCAGACGAAGTGCAGTTAGCAGTACTGTAGAGTCACAAGGACTTGGGACATGTCTACACAAGTGCTGCAATGGCACAAATGCAGGTATGTTACGTAGTACTGTAGCACAGACACTCACTACAGTCACAAAAGGGTTTTTTCCATTGGGTAGTAAATCCACCCCCTCTTCCATCCACTTAGCTGTATGGGCCTAAGTCAAACTAACTACGTTGTACAAGGTAGCAATGCACCTAGGCTGTCCTAACTTTCAGGTGTAGGTCAGCAGGTCATAGTGGTGGGAGCCAACTAAGTCAAGAAGGGGTGTAGTGTTGTCCAAGAGAGGCCTACACCTTTGAGGTCCGACAAGCCAAGCAACTTCAGAGAAGCAAACACTCCTGAAGGGCCAAGTGCCGTCACTGGCCAGTCATCCAGACCCAGACTTGTGAAATGGTCATTCCAGTTCAACTCTGTTACATCTTGGCAGCGGGGGCAGGGCTGGCGGGCCCTGGACCTGCAGGTCCCCACGTGCAGCAGGGAGTTGGGGATGCTCCGCACTGAGGTGGGGGCGGAGCAGGGATCTGGTTTCCCGGGGGGGGGGGGGCAGCAGCTCCAGGCGGCGCAGACACGAGCCCCACCAGGGCACTTGGCATAGCGGGGTTGCTGAGAGAGAACCAAACTGTAACGCCCGGAGATGATGGAAACCGCTCCACGCCCGGGGCTTCGGCAGCACCCCCCGTCCCAGCCCCTGTGCCGGGGCGGGCGGGGCGGGCACCAGGGGGCGCAGCTGAGGCGGGCGGGGACCCACTGCCCCCCCCCCCGTTACCTGTAGCCCAGCGGGAGCTCCCCGCTCCGCCCGCCCCACGTGCTCCGCAGGCACCGCAGCACCGAGTCCGCCAGCTGCTCAGCGCCGCCGCCGCCCGGCCCCGCGGGGCAGAGGGTCTCGCAGACGAAGGCCCGGGCCGCCCGCAACCAGCGCCGCTCCTGGGGGGGGGGGAGAGGGGGGAGCGTCAGGGGGGGCGGGGCGGGGCGCGCGAGGAGGGAGGAGAGGAGAGAGAGAGCGGGGGGGGGGGGGGTCACTTACAGCCCCACCGGGCTCCTCCATGGACCCAGCGCGGCTCCCGCCCGCCCGGCCGGGCGTCTCCATAGGAACGGGGGGGTGGAAGCCGCGGGGGCGTCACGGGTGTGACGTTACGGGCGGTGCCGGCTCCCGGCCAATCAGACCGGCTCTGCCCCCCCCCCCACCCCGCGCACGCTCGCTCGCTCGCTTGTGAGGCGCCGGGAGCGGCCGCGTGCGCGCCGGGCCGGATGCGGGGGGAGGTGCGGGGCCTGCCCGGGCGGGGGGCGAGCCGCTGGCGCCGCCGCTCAGGAGTTTCCTTCCGCCCCCGGGCAGCGACTGAGCCGCTTGGGGCTGCGAGCGGAGCTCCCCCCCCCCCCGCCAGCCCGGCCCCGTTAACCAGCGCCGCGCACGCGGGCAGGGGCGCGGCGAGCGAGCTGCTCCGCGGCCCCTGTGTCGCCCGCCCGCCGCCCAGGCCGGAGCAGGGTGCGCGGAGCAGGCCCGAGGGGGGAGGTGGCGAGGGACTGGGAGGGTCTTGCAGCGGGTGAAGGAAGTTAAGGGGTAGAGCCGCTGTGTGGAGGAGGGCTGGGGCAGATGGGATTCTTCGCCTTACAGGCCTAGCAAAGCTGGTGCCTGCCTTCCAGTAACATGGCAGCTGCACTGGTGCCAAGCTGCTAGCAGGGGCAGGCGTTTTTATCTCACCTCAAACCTGCTTGTTCCTGCCCATCGCTAGTACTTACACCCTTGCTGTCATTGGCACAGCTGCCCTGTGTTGGCAAGCTGCTGAAATTCGTGTGCTAGTTTTGTTTCTTTAGCAAAGGCCAGGAATTAAGATGGACTCAGCCACATGTGGAGGTCAAAATGAAAACTGCTGGGATCTCTGCCATGAAGGGGAGGGGAGTGGCTTTCCCGGACCTGAAGACCAACTTCTGTTGGCAAAAAAGACAAGCCTTGAAGCTTATACAAGCTTTCCTTCCGGTCTGTGAAAAGTAGAATTCTGGGTGGCTCTAAAGCTTGTGTTTCTTACCAACAAAAGTGGGTCCAATAAAAGATATTACCTGCTCTACCTTGTCTCTAATATATTGGGATGGACACAGCTACAGCTGCACTGCATACATGAAAGGGGGGAAGGTCAGGTTGGGACTTGGACCTCTGTGGAAGGTAAAATGAGAAATACACCTCTACCCTGCTATAATGCGACCTGATATAACACAGGTTTGTGTATAGCACGGTAGCAGCGGGGCTCAGGCAGTGCTTTAAAGGGCCCTGGGCTCCAGTTGCTGTGGGGAGCCCTGCAGCTGCTACCCTGGGGGTGCAGCAGCGGGGCTCACTGGCAATTTAAAGGGCCTGGGGCTCTGGCTGCTGTGGGGAGCCCAGGGCCCTTTAAATCAGTGCTGGAGCCCCACTGCCACTATCCCGGGGTTGTGGCAGTTGGGCTTGCTGGTGATTTAAAGGGCCTAGGGCTCCCTGCAGCGGCTGGAGCCCGGAGCTCTTTAAATCACCGCCGGAGCCCTGCTGCCCCTACCACGGTATAACAAGGTTTCAGCTATAATGCGGTAAGGATTTTTGGCTCCCCACGACTGCATTACAGCAGGGTAGAGGTGTAGTGTCCCACATCAGACAGGTGAATTGGAGTAGGGCTAGATCTGTGGCCCATTTGGGAAGGGAGTGTGGGATTCTGGGACCATTCTGCCCATTGGTGCCCTATACAGAGAGATGGAATTGTGGGGGGAGAGAGGTCTATGGAAAAGGTGTCTGATCTGGTGATTCTCCTGATGGTGCTTTAAAGTGGTGACTTTATTTTTAAATGCAAATGCTTAGTAGGAAGGGGAAGATATTTCTTCCCAGGGTTCATGTGTTGGTCTCTTTCCTATCTGTGACACTGTCCTCTGTTGCGCCAAGCTGTCAGATGTTGGAGAAAAACTTAGTTTTTACTTTTTGGTTGGGTGCAGCAGAGTCAGATACTTTATATTCTCTTGACAATTGTATAGAGGGAGGGAGTACCCTAGGACACAGGGTTTCCCTGGTCCTAGGCAGGTCTCTTTACAGGTAAACAATAACAGCAAGCATTTATGCTTTTTGTTACATACAATAATAAGCAACAGCTGCATTTTGTTTATACATAGGTCATTCTGATATCTTTTTTTTTTTTACTTTTATTTAGACACCAGTCTACATTCCTTATATTGACACAAGGTTGCAACAACTTCTTACACAGTTCTTTTCCACTCCACAATTCTCGCTTTTACAAATCTCGCGTTAGTAGGGTTACAGCTAGCCTAACTCTTGCTAACAGAGACTGTCATGCATTAAGATCCCCTACAAATCCCTGTCAGTTCTTTCTCTACTTCCACACTCCCCCCTTTTGTACTTCTAGTACAACAAATATTTTTAAACCTTTATTTGCATTAAACCATGGATTTTAGGTTAGATGCTTTAACCTTAGAGGTTTTAATTGGATGCAATGACAATGCATTATTAGAATGGGCATGAAAGGTATTACCATTATGTTTTTTATAACAATAACAATTTTAAACTAAACACAAAAATTAACATTTTTATAAGAATAATATGATGGGGTTGTTATACAGTTTTAGTTATAAAGCACAATACATTATACTTAGTACATAAAGTAAATACTTTATAAGCTGTATAAAAGGCATTTTTTAAAATTTAATATATATTTTGAAGCATATGAATTTGCTTTTGTACTTTAGAGATTTTTTGAACTTTTGGTAACCGTGAAAACAAATTTTGAAACTATTCAGGTACTAAACTAGTTCAATTAAAGGGTATTTGGAACTTAAGGGCTACTGGTTTTAACATACACACAGCTAATATTAGCTTGAAAAAGTAGGTGTCCTGTCAGGGTAGTTTTTTGTGTTTTGTGTTCACTTGTGCTTTTTATGTAGCCTGTTATAAAACTAGGTAAATATCTCGATGAGTTGATTTAACCCCTAGAAGACCTCTGCATACCCCCGGTTTACGTGTATCCCTCGTTGAGAACCACCGCTCTAGGGAATCCTCTGAAATCTGCATGGATCTTGGGAGATCTATTGGTTCTGGAGACTGACATCTAGGACAGTAGGGGTAAACCTCATCCGCTAACATAATGACATGAGAAAAACTTGGTGATTTTTTTTCTTTATGGGGGTGTGACTTCATCGTCCACATGAGTTATTACATCAGTATATTAGAATTTTTTTCTGTAAGGAACAATCCTGTATCGGCCATATTCAAAGAAGTAGATAAGCTGGACAAGACCTAATGTACCTTTTCCATCTCTACTGTCAGCTGGGTGCAACCTGGGAAGAGCTTTCCCTGCTTTTTTCTTCCTGCTGAGCACATCATATGGGCCAAAAGAAATCTGATGAGGTTCAGCAAGGACAAGTGCAGAGTCCTGCACTTAAGATGGAAGAATCCCATGCACTGCAACAGACTAGGGACCGAATGGCTAGGCAAGAGTTCTGCAGAAAAGGACCTAGAGGTTACAGTGGACAAGAAGCTGGATATGAGTCAACAGTGTGCCCTTGTTGCCAAGAAGGCCAATGGCATATTGGGCTGTATTAGTAGGAGCATTGCCAGCAGATCGAGGGACGTGATCATTCCCCTCTATTCGACATTGGTGAGCCTCATCTGGAGTACTGTGTCCAATTTTGCGCCCCACGCTACAAGAAAGATGTGGAAAAATTGGAAAGAGTCCAGCAGAGGGCAACAAAAATGATTAGGGGGCTGGAGCACAAGACATGTTGAGAGGCTGAGGGAACTGGGATTGTTTAGTCTGCAGAAGAGAAGAATGAGGGGAGGATTTGATAGCTGCTTTCAACTACCTGAAAGGGGGTTCCAGACAGGATGGTGCTGGGCTGTTCTCAGTGGTGGCAGATGACAGAACAAGGAGTAATGGTCTCAAGTTGCAGTGGGGGAGGTTTAGGTTGGATATTAGGAAAAACTTTTTCACTAGGAGGGTGGTGAAGCACTGGAATGGGTTACCTAGGGAGGTGGTGGATTCTCCTTCCTTAGAGGTTTTTAAGGTCAGGCTTGACAAAGCCCTGGCTGGGATGATTTAGTTGGGGGATTGGTCCTGCTTTGAGCAGGGGGTTGGACTAGATGACCTCCTGAGGTCCCTTCCAACCCTGATATTCTATGAGAAACCTTGGGCCAAAGACAGTATGATCCTAGTTTGGAGAAAAGAAAGGAACTTTTATACAAGTCTCAAAGAACTTACAAACTGAAGGGACAACATCTAAATGAGGGAGTTCTTTATCATTTAGCCACTTAAACCATGCTGTTTTCATATTCTTTTTTTACCACATTTTTTTATTACTCTCTTTTAGTTCAGAGAGACAAGGTGGATGAGGTAATATCTTTTATCAGACCAACTTCTGTTGGTGAGTGAGACAAACTTTCAACCTTACACAGAGCTCTTCTTGAGGTCATTTAGTTCATTCTCTTAAGGCACATTAAATAAAGCAGGAGTCATCTGGAGATATAATAAGCACAGAAACCTTGTTTCATGTTTAGCCATTTTTGCACTTCCTTGCCAAATTGTTTAGGCAGATAGTGAAGAGACTTATCAATTTTCTCTAGTTTCTATTTTTAAATATAGCCATACATAATTCCATACCAAAAATATATTAAAAGAACATTGCCTAATGAAGCACCCAGAAGTCAGAATATGTCCCAGTTAAGATTTAATGGGCAACCTTAAGTCTGCATCCTGGTGTTTCTGTTTTACAATAGTCTTTGATTACTGGATCTCATACTAGTTTTTTCTGCAGGTCCTGTCTCATTTCTTAATGAAAAAAATTAAAATAACTCATTTGGATAAACAGCACAAAAACAACCAAAGTGAACCAGGGTTTGTGTACATCTTAGTATAGCCCAGTAACTGAACACTCTGGAGTTCTGTGATCACAGTTGGAAAATTGTGACCTCTCTCGTTAGTGCACTCCCTTTTCCGCTACCAGAGGAGGTTTTCTTATTTGGTTTGTTTCTTGATTATTAATACAACCAAACCGTGGTTTAATGATAGTTAACCCAAAATTTTAAAAGGGTGGAAATAAAAGTAAAAGGCCAGCATTTATTGCCATGTTCAATGATGATAATACAGTGCACGTGGCATTCACTTCCATTGGCAACATACTGCATATACGTCCAACATACGTGAAAGCACTGTGCACCCCAAATTAATCAAACTTGCTTCCTGTCACAAAACCTTAACTCTGACTTCCTAATTAATTGTCTCAAGAAACTGGCACGTCTTTAAAATTTTTATTAAAGCTAATGTTAAAAAAATTATATAATACATAGGTTGGGGAAAGAGTGTTTGTACATCTGGGTATAGTGCTTAGATTATCCACATATACAAAGTTAGTTTTTAAAAGTCATATGCACTGGCATAGAGCAATAACCCAAATTTAGGTGAATAGATTTAACAGTACAGTTTAGTTATTAGAATCCAAATACTTGGTACATCACTCATGGAAAGTTAAGAGATTTGGTTGTGGAAAGCAAAATATATCAATAAGTGAAGATTGTCCCTCAGTAATTGAGAATTAGGTTGGTTGTCCATTGAGAAAATACAATCCTACTCCACACAGTCCAAACATGGGTAATGTTATATTTTGCCGTTGTTGAGTTTGCTCATAAGGATTTTGCATTAGGATGCATTACAAACTTGCTTTAAATTTTTGAAGGTTTTCTTTGTAACCATAAGAACTAGAAATTGGGATTACGGAGAACAAGATAGCACCCTAAAAGCCCCCACCAAAGTGCTGGTTCACCGATATGACTAGTGCTATTCAAACCCATGCCCCCTTGTCAGATTCCAAAGTCCTGCTGAAAATAATGGAGGTGTTAGAGCTGTTCAAAAAAAGTTGCAAGACTCTTTTATGGAAAGTGCAAAATAACCTAAATAACCTCTCCATTATAATAACATCTGTATATAAATATATACATAGATAATATAAAGAGCACCAATTACTGGCATATATATATATGTAGCATTGTTCATAGTAGATTTAATAAGAGTTTTACACTGCAAATGGCTTCTTGAATGCTGCTCTTAACAAAGGGGTTAGCTGAGTCTCATGTCTAGAGAGACAAGGTGGGAGAGGTAATATCTTTTACTGGACCAACTTCTGTTGGTGAGAGAGACAAGCTCTCAAGTCTTGTGGAGGGTTTACTAGGAGGTTGGGGATTGATCTCTGGGTTTCTTTCTGACCCATGAGGTGGAAGGGGTGGGTCTCTTTTTCCACGAGAATGAGGAAGATTAGTAGGGAATATGAATTTCTGCTACCCTGAGGGAAGGGTTGGCATTAATGAGAACAACTGAGTTTTTGTCCCATGGGGAGGGGAGAGTGAATGGGGTAAGGGCTGAATCCCTTGGACTCTGTGCTGTGGGTAGGGGAGGGTTAACTTTACAGTTCCATGTTGCCTCCCTCTCCCCCCCCCCCCCCCTTTCCTGTTGCTTTCTCACCCTTTGCTGGCAGGAAGTTGCAGAACTTACTAGTTTCAGTTTGTGTTCGGTCTCTTGGTGCTAGATTCGCGTTAGCCTTGGGGGGCTTCTCTGTAGACGGGGGTCTTATCATGGGGACGTAGGAGACGACAGAACCATGGCCCATCCGGAGCCTTCCCCTGCCTTGGTGGCTACGGTGAGTAACACTTGGGATGAGCACCTAACTCCCAACAGTCAGTCACCAGGCTGGAGAGTCGGGTTAATGGGAGCACAGGGCTGGGAGTGGTGTGGGTCTGGTTGGTAACTGCAGGAAGACTGGGAGTCAAGTCTCTGGGTTGTATCCCCAGGTCTGGGAGGGCTGTGGGGTCTGGTGGGTTAAAATGGGAGGAGAGTGAGAGTTAGGCCATCTGAGTTTTATTTTCTGATGTGCCTTTTGTGAGTCCCTTCCATTCTGGGGTCTCCTTTTCCCCCTCTGTAGAAATGGGCTGGTACTGATAACCTGCCTCCCCTCATGAGCTGCTCTCTCCTCCACTGGTGTGACCCCCTAGAACTGTGGTCCCCACATTTTTTACTTTGCCCTCCCCCCCCGCCCCGGGGCTGGGCCATGGCTCCTGGAGGGAGGGGTGTGGACAGGAGTAAAGGGGGCAAGGCTGGGGCCACAGCTGGGGAGCGTAGCCTTGGGAGGGGGCCGAGGTTGGTAGCCAAGGCCCCTGTCGCAGGCCCACAGCCGGAACCCAGGGTGCAGGGCTGTGAGCGGGGCACGGGGCTAGCAGCTGTGGGCGGGCCAGGGGTGGAGCTGGGTGGCACTCCCCCTGTAGGGGCTGGCCTGGGCACCAGGTGCGCCCCTCCCAATGTTCCTCGGCAGCCCCCTAGGGGTGCACCTCACAGTTTGGGGACTTCTGCCCTAGAAAGACTGTGCTCTTGTCCTTGATAAGTTCTAGAGAGAGAAGGTTGTAGAGGTAATGTATTTTTCTCTGTGGGTGAGAGAGAAACTTTCCAGCCACACAGAGCTCTTCTACCTTTCCCAGACCTGAAGAAGAGCTTTGTCTTGAAAGCTTGTCTCTTTCACTAACAGAAGTTGGTCCTTTAAAAGCTATTACCTCACCCATCTTATCTCTAATATCCTGGGACCAACAGGGCTACAATAACACTGCATACACCTGATGAGTCATGGGAGTCCGTGAGCTTGCACTCCTCTGGTGGGGTTCCCTTACATAAGCTAGGCTGAAAGTTAGCCATATCCCACTTGGATTGGTGAGTGACCTGAGGCTGCTTTCTCTCACTGTCGCACCACAGGAAATAACACTTAACTCAACTATCAAGGAGATGCTTCTCCTGAGGTTCCCCAGCCCCGTCCACAATCCTACAACATCTCTGCTTCCTCCTGCAAATGCAGTGCTCTAACAGTCCCTCCAGTCCTCCCACCATCTACATTTCCAATACCCCCCAGTTCCACAAATTTGGATAATGAACGTCTTGTGTTTCCTGTCCCTATGTATCTAATTCTCTTCAGTAATTCCTGTTCCCCATCTCCTGTGTCTAAGTCTCCCCCAGTCCCTCCCATTCCCAGGGTTCCCCCCCACAAGTTTCATATCACATTATAATTTTACCAATGGAGGGGGAGTTGCGGGGGGCTATTTTCCTTAGCCCTCTGTAATCACCCCTCCCAGAACTAGGTGCCTGGCCAGCAGCAGCTGCTCTCCAGCCACCCAGTTCCTGCCACCATGGTCCTGGCAGTCTCCCCTTCTTTGGGAAACTGATCCATGGCTGGCAAGGTGCTGGGAGACCTCAACCAATGCCAGAGGTGGCCGTGCCTGAGTGGGTCTCTGCTGAGCTGGTATGGGGGGAAAGGAAACCTGTCTGTGCTGGTGCCTCTGGCTCAGGAGTGGGAGTGTTCAGTCTCCTGAGTGTATGGCTTAGAGACAGCTCAAGTACATGCACACAGTCACCTCCCTACAATTTTCCCCAACACACACACACGCACAGTCTCTTACACACTCCCCCAACACACCCACTCTTTCACACAGTCTCCCCCCAGAGACACTAACACACAGTCTCCCCAATGCGCGTGCACACTCCCTCACACACTTGTATTATTATTATCATTGTTGTTACTACTTGGTACTTCCTGTTGAAATGCGCAATACACATATATTCTCTGTAATTTTATTCTGTTTTAGTTTTTTTGACTGGTCTGTGCATTTCATAACTTTATTTCTCTCTTATGCTTAAATTTAATTCTTTGAGTAGTGAGTTCTAAAATGCCTAACCTGTCCTGGCAGGAGTAATTATCATTATTACTTTTATTATCATATTGTGCTTTGTCATTCATTATTTAAAGTGGTATAATCAAATAATATCCTTCTAGAATGTAAATTTAGCTTGTACTCACCTTAGCTGTGCCAGTTGTTTTTAAAATAAGCTAAACACACATTTTTAGACACTGTGCAGATGAAGGTCACTTATTTTCAAATTGTATTCTTAATTATATTTGTAAAATAACTTATAATTTATATGAGAATAAATGTGGTTCCAAGTCTGATAGTAATGATGGAGTCAAATGTTACTAAGTCACGTACATGATTGTGATTGGTAAACATAAATGCCAAAATAATTAGAAAAATACATTTGTATTCTTAATAAAAGAGAAAAAAAACTTAATCACGTTACTAATTACGTAAATACCTTTTTAGTGGAGTGAAAAACAATTGACTAAAATAGAGTAGATAATAGCAGTAACACAGAGTGTGTCTGCTAGAGAAAGTAAGCAGATTTTATTTATTTTTATTTATCTCTATTAAAGATAGTGTACAAAGTATCAAACTTGTGTTTCTGATATCTGTGTTAAGGTTCCAAAACTGATACCTCAAGGTTTGGGATTGGGAATATCTAGCTGTACTATTCCCTGATTGTTCTAAATTTACATTTAAACTTAATATATGGCTTTAATTGGTGTTTGTATATATTTTTCTTTCTTTATAAAGAAATTAGATACAGCGGTCCTATCAGCTAATTTCTAAGTTATCTACAAAAAAAAATGTAAAGTTGCCCCTCCCCCCAACCTGAAATAGTGCCCTCTGATATTCCACCTTGTGTAGTCAATGCCCTTCAGCACCTCCAGTTTCCCCTGCCTCTCCAGTGCTCCCTGTCTGGCTTTATTCACCCTGAGTCTTGGAGGGATAGTTCAATTTGAGAAATCTCCAGGGAACCTGAATTGGGTTCTCCATGGGGGCCTGTGAAGCTGTGTTTTGGGGTTTCCACAGGGCTTTATATTCCAGGGGAGTATTCCTGGAGTAGGTCTCTTTAGTATTCAGTGACTCTAAGGGTTACTGTGTCACTCTGGTGTTCTCTCCCCAGGGCCCCAGGCAGCTGCCACTCTTCCCTGTTCCTGACTTCCTGCCATAGCAGAAACAATTCATTTTTAATGAGCTGCCTCCCTAATCTGTCTCTGACTCAGCAAGAGGTTGGACTTACAGGAATTGCAGTTGCTTTCCAGACTTACCAGCCAGCCTGGAGACTTTAACTCCTCAGTTGCTGGGATTAGTCAGAAAGAAAGGAATCTCTCCTCTCCTAAGCAGTACCGGAGAACCACTGCCTTGTTGAGGGAAGGATTAAGTGGCATTTACCCCCTAAAACCTATATATGAGAGTTAGTACTGACTCAAAGGAGAGAGTGCTCCCTTCTGACTCACCCATGGTTTTCTGTGCAGTACAGCACCCACTAACACTATGTTTTGGGCAGTGGGGTGAGTACTCAGGGATATGTTCTTATTAAAGCATGACTCCTGCCCCCCAAAATCATAATATTTAAAAAAAAATACAAGTCAGATTTCTTTATTTGATTTTTGGGTTTTGAGTCTTTAGGGAGCACATGAGTCACGTTTTCAAGCTTTTTCTCTGCAATTCTGAGGGCCAGTAACTTCCCTCTTTTAAAAAAGAAAGTTGAGATTCTCATGTAATTGCTTGACTCATGGAGGTGGAAAAATACTAAACATCAAGAGATTTGTGAAATAGTCATGAGAGTTGGCGATGCTGAAGCTTGCGTTCACCAATTAAATATTTGTATTCTTGCTTTACAAACATTTAGCACAAAGAAACTAGCCTGCAGCCAGTGGAATAGATGTAATCTAAAAGTGTAGGGAGGGGCACAAGGAGCTGGGTCCACAGTTAAGCTTGAATTTCCCCTCCTCCCAAAAGTCCCCAGTAGCATCAAGTGCTGTATTTATACCATAAAAGCTGGTGTACTTGTACACATAAGAGTTTGTTTACACTTGAATTTTTAGTTGTTTTAACATGTTATTTAACACTGTAATGTGACCATAAATTCTAGTGTAGATGCTACACAAATGTTTGTTCTAGAACACAAACATTAAAACACTGGAATGAATATGTCTGGGGAAAAACTATTGTATAACACAGATGAATGACTTATTAAAATACACAGAATAGAGGAAGTGAGCTTACCTAGTCTTTACATTTTAATAAAGCATCTATGTTGTAAAATTTAGTTTTCCTCTGAAATAATCACTCGTTTCTTCCTGAAGGAGATGAAAACTCAGCAAACTGATGATGAGCCTATGATTATTTCAATACTTTAGCCACTATCTTCTAATTCCAATAGTGTAGCCAACTTGTAATCACCAACAGCCCCTCTATTCCCCTCTGCAACTATTTATTTTCTTCCCCATTTGCTCTCTCTTTTTCTTCTCCCTTGTTTTCTTCCTCATCTTGTTCCTCTTACTTGCTCACATCCCCCTCACTTGCAGACATCTACAGTACTTTCAGGCTAGGCAGGAGTGCCTGTGAGGGTGTCAATTGCAGAGGTGGTGGCTTTGGGTTTTGCCAGGCTGAAGATTGGGGGAGGGGGAAACGGGACGCTCAACGCCTCCTTGCACCAGCCAATAGCTGTGGTGGGTGAGGCCTATGCATTGTATCACCACCAGCACATGCAGAGGATGGGCATATATAGGCGCTCTCCCTCCCCATCCCAACTGACAGGCACTGCAACAGGTGTAGACAGCTACGTGAGGAGGCAGAAATGTGGAACAGAGAACTAGAACTGGCTCCTTGATGAAACAGCAAAATGCAGTACAGTTGCGGGGTCTGGCCTAGATAACTAAAATAGTATGCAATGTGTAATTTTGGGTTTAATCCCCAGTATTTTACATATATCTGCCATGGTCTCAGAAACACAGCTTGAACCGCTTTCTGATTCTTGTTCCCTGAGGTATGCCTCAGTGACTAAAAACATGATTCACCAGCACACATGCTGTGGTTTGGTGGTTTGAACTATTGTTTAATGTGGGGAATAAATTCTATCAATTTTGTAAACAAACAGGTGTTAGTTAGCATATACTTATCCCATCTTGATCTGTGGAATGGGTCCACTAAAGTCAAGTTGTAAATCTGACCATGAGAAAGCAATTTCTCTGGATTGCAAAGGATGTCTGAACCTTGTCCTGGTGAATTGCTATTTATGGAGCTTAACAACCTCTTTCAAAGTAGCTCATGCATGTCTTGCCAGTTTGCTGCTTACTTCAGGGCTTGGTAGCTGTCATGGATTGCTAAATGACTACTTCTATAGAAATCATCATGGATATGCATTAACAAAAGCCTTTAATAGTTCTTGGGAACTAGTTATCATGGTATTTTGTGTGTGTAAAAGTCTTTTTAAAAGGCTGAGTCATTTGTTTTGGTTCATCTTTGGTTTATAGTTCTTTATTATTCCTCAGATCTTGATCAGTAATAAAACTTATTAGCCTTTTATGTATTTGTAAAACCTAGAAATGACTGTCTTGTAACTGTTTTCACAAAATCTGATTCATCCCTGTCCCTTCGTCTGTTATGCCTGAAGATGTGGTATCGGAGTAATCAACTTACATGACCTTGTGTTCTGTATGCTTGGCCTGGGCTTTTTCCTATATTTATACTATGTACTTTATTTAAAATTGGTTCATGTTTATAAATTCCCATGGTATCTTGTTGAAAGCTGCCTCTTTGGCTAGAACATCAGCTTCATAATTATCAGACCACCTGCACGAATGCTCTTCCACTTTCTTTCCAGGAAATAATCAATTGCTGTAATCAGTTCTTTGTGTCTAACTGGCTTACCCTTGCAACTGTGGAATCCATCTTGCTTCCATGTGAGTTGGTTAATGGTAACTGTCCATCTTGAAAGTTGATGATGTAAGTGCCAAAGCAGTTCAGTTACTATGTGTCATGCTACAGCATTGTGAGTGGCTAAAAAGACCAATTCTTGAGTGACTTCTTGCCACAGATAATGTGGGCATAAGGCACAGGGCAAGAAGATAAAGTTGGTGCACTACTAGCTCTTGAGGCCTTCTGCACTTTCCTCTCTCAACCACCTCTCTTCAGCCTCTTTAAGTCCCTGGTGCACTGTATCACTCCAGTATGGCGTGTTGCTAGTTGCATCTTCCCAGCTTGCAGTGTTGATGTTTGCTGTTTTCAAGTCCCTCTTGCAAACATCTCTGGACTTGAGCCATCGAGCACCGCCAAGTTGGTTCAATATATCACATAAATGTGCATTTAAATACATTCTTAATCTCTCTTTGTTTTGTGGCAACTGAAAGAGCTGACAGTCTCTTACCTGTTATTTATAATTCATAGCTCTCTGACATTTTTGGAGAGAGGAGGTCTCCCTGTTTGCCAGAATTTCATTTTCCTAACACTTCTGTAGCTTTGAATGGCTTTCACATGTGTTACTTTCTCTTAAAAACTTTTAACTTCTGAGAGGGGAATAGGATGTCATACAGCTGTAATAGGCACCTTTGTATGCTTATCTTTTCCAAAACCCACAACCACAACACTTTATTATCTTTATTGGTTTAGCTTTCACTTTGCTAGAGTTCTCACAGCAGAAAAAAGTCTGTTTCTTTGCAGCTGGTACTAATCCCTTTCACAAGAGCAAGTTAGGAAAACATTGCACTCAAATAAAATTACAAAGAACGTATAAAAACAAAGATCAAAACAATTTCACAGAAGCAAAGCAAAACAAGTACATTCTCACAGCACACTTCTCATTGAGAAGTCAGCCCACCCCAGGTACAAAGGAAAAATGTTATTTAACTCATTATGCCTATATAGGCCACCAACATATCAAGTGTTAGCTTTTAGGTATGTAGTGCATTAAAAACTTTTCACATAGGGTGTTCTTTCTTTTCTCACAGCCCAGTGCTTAACTTCTCAATAATCTGTGTGAGGTAACATACAAAGTAAAAAAGTTTTTAAATGAGAAAGGAAAATATAATTTTTCTTTAAGGATGGAAATAGTAATAAGACTGCAGTCAAAAATATTCTCAGCTCACAGCTTTATAAATTATTTTGTTAAAGCAATTTCCCCAACCAAACACTGACAAAACAAAAACATTAAAATAAAGGTGGGGAGAGATACTCTTATAATTATAGATGAGTGAGTTGCTACATTGCTCTGTCTTTGTAGTCCTGGAGCATATTCGTTTTTAAACAGTGAAATGTGCTACAAAAAAGATTTAATCAGGAATCAGGTTGTCTTTCGCATGACTCAAGTGAACGGATATCAGTCCTTCCTTAAAATTCCACGTGGTTCATAGACCTTATATCCATTACAGTCTCTCTTCAAACAGTAGGTCAGTTCAGTTGGTCTCATTGCAATGACAGGCTGGTGCTAGGCTCAGCTGTGAATTCTACCCAAGGAAATGTTTTCTCACAGTGGTCTTTTCCCTTTCCAGCTCATTCTAACTCTGGCCTGGGTGTGGGCTGAGGAATGCTTGGGAGTAGCCCCAAACTCAGATACCCAACAAATCCATGGGATACCCCTGGGGAGAAAGAAGAGGGAGCCAAAGTGTCAGGTGGGAGAGTACCTACACTCCAACAGGACCCACTGCTGCATGAGATGCCACGCAGGTACAGTAGAGTGTACCAGTGAGTCTTTACTGCTAAGGCCAGAGAGGCATTCCTGTTTCCTGAACTCTCAGTCCAAATATCTCTTGTTCCCCAGCTATCCCTGGTGAGAATGCCACATCCTGGGGTAAAGGAGACATGTACTTTTAGTCATGGGATCTCCTCTCTCCTTGTCCCCTCACACTGGTGAGTGCATCCCCTGCTGGGGCTAAGGAAACATATAATTTACCTGCACTCTCAGCCAGATGCTGCTCAAGACAATCTGCTGCCTAGGCAAAACTTCAGTGTGCACCCCTGCCCCCTCCCACTACAAAATCACCCCACCCTTTAGCATGCCAGGCCACAATGCCATGGGAGGGCCACCCCCAAGAAAGCTGCCATCCTAGGCAACTGTCTAGTTTGTCTATAGCTAGAGCAGCCTCTCAGCTCTGGGTTCCCCTGTCCCCTGCAGTGTTCCTGGCTCTCATTTGCCCTAGGAGAATGTCTCTCTATGCCTGTCAGATCCCTGTTAGGTGATTTTGTTTCAGGGACTTACTTGGCAGAAGACTGTCAGTCAGACATGCTTGCGACCAACTGCATGCGATGTCCTAAGGGCACATTCACGGCTACGGATAACATTTTGAGGAAATGCATTAGTTGCCAACGGTGCCGTGCAGGTGAGTCTCACCCATGGGATGACGGGGATGGGGGAAGCGGGTGGTGGTGGTGGGACAGGGACTGCAGGAGTGGACATGGGGATACGGTGGTGAGGAATGAGGATAGAGTGGAGGTGGGTGGATGAGGACAAGAACAGTGGAGGAAAGGGATAGGGACAGAGTTGGTAATTGCAGTGGAGTGGTGGTGTTTTGATGAGGACATGAGCTTGTAGGGAGTGATCGTCAGGCTCTTTGCTACCAACTCTTAGTTGGGGAAAACAGAGGATGATGATGTCTGTTTCCGGCCTGTACTGTCACCATGAAGAGGACCCAATGGTGGAAAGAGGGTGGAATCCTCTCTCTCTCTCTCTGTCGCCCCTCAGAATTACAGCAGATAACACTGTCTAACTGCACTGAAAAGAAGGATACAGTCTGTGGCTGTCGGACCAACCAATTTCAGAGTGAACCCAATACTTTATTCAAATGTAAGAACTGCAGCCCATGCCACAACGGGACCGTCCTGCAAACCTGTGAGTGTGACACAGACAGCTGCTACTGCTGCCAGGGCAGGACATAGCAACCTCTTCCTCCCACCCACTCACCTTGGGGGAGCCATATCCCTTGCCTTGGTGTGATTTCTCTCCTGGAGCAATTTCTTGTTCCTTCCCTCCTACTGTATTTCCCTGAGTCCAGGAATGATTTCACCTTCTACAGTCTTCGCTACTCCTCCTTGCCCCCATGCAATCTTTGCTCCCCCATCACAGATTATATCTCTGTCCTGTACCACAGAGTGAATCCCTCCCCGTATACCCAGGAGAAATTTCCTGCTTCATATTAATTCCTCCCACCTGCCTGTGCTGGAGCCCGTCCTCTCTGTCCTGAGTAAATTTTTCCTTCTGCTCTGGTGTGGACACCTCTCCCCCGCTGCTCTGGAGCAGTGTCTTCCCACTCCCCTCAACAAGCCCTGGAAGGATCCTACTCTCTCACACACTCTTGAGCAGTTTTACACCTCCTATGTCCTGGAGTGATGCACTCCCACACTGTTGTAGAATCATTTTCTCCTCTGCTCCTCCTGCCCTTGATTGATTTCCCTCTCCCTTGCATGGGGAAGTTCTCTCCTCCAGCCTCTCCCTGACTTGAGAGTCATTTTTTCCATACCCTCTCCTTATGGAGAGACCGAGGGTCTGTCTACACTTGAAATGCTACAGTTGCACCACTGTAGCGAGTCAATGTAGACGCTACCTATGCTAATGGGAGAATGCCTCCCATTGTCATAGATAATCCACCTCCCTGAGAGATGGTAGCTAGATTGATTGAAGAATTCTTCCATTGTCCTAGCACTGTCTACACAGAGACTTAAGTCAGCTTAACTATGCCACTCAGGGGTGTGGATTTTTTACATCCCTGACCAACATAGTTAAACCGATCTAATTTTCTAGTGTAGACCAGGCCTTAGTTCTGCACCACCTCCCTCCTGACCTAGACTCACTTCCTCCTCCATCCCCTTTCTCCTGTAGTCTGTTTTCTTTCTCTTCCCACAGTACAGCTCCCTCCCCAATTGTTCTGAAGCAAGTCTCCCTCTCCTTGGCAATTTCCCCCTTCCACATCTCACACCTTCCCTGGTATGAATTTCCCTGCCCCTTAGGCGAGTCCCCTCCTCTGCCCTGCCCCTTCCCATTCCAGCTTCTCTCTCTCTCTCACACTTGCACACACTCACGCTTGCCCTAGAGTGACTTCCCTCCTCCCCCTGCCCTTGAGCAATTTCCTTCCCTCTCCTCTGACTTAGAGCTATTTCCCTCCTTCCTCCCCCTAGTGCTCTCCCCATCCCCCCTATGAGTTCTGGAGCCATTTTCCCTCCCTTCCTCAAGTGAGTTTTGCCTCTCTCTGCCATGCCCTGCAGCTGGTGACTTCCCCTTGAGCAGTTTCCCTCACAGCTGCACTAGAGCATTTTTCCTTATAGATATTGCCCACGCATGACATACCACACCTCAGAGTGATTTCCCCCTCCCCCGCTGCCCTGATTGGCTTCCTCACCCATGCCTGCTGCTCTGGAGCTACTTCTCCCTTTCCTTCCCCTCCTGCTTGCTCTGTAGTGAATGTTTTCCCTTGAGCACCTCTCTATTTCCATCCTTCAACCCAGTTTCTGCTACACTGGAGCATTTTCCCCTCTATCCTGTGCCTGAGAGTGATCTCCCTGCTCTGGAACAGTTTTCCCCAACCACCATCTACCGGGGAGTCTCACACCTGCCCCCATCTCCTCCCAAATACCCGTGCCATCAAGTGATTCACCTTCCTGACAACAATTTCCCCACCCACAAAGAGTGATCATCCTCTCCCCACCCTAGAGGTATTTTCCTTCCCTGTCATCTCCCCTGGGGCTGACATCTCCCTCTTTTCTCTACAGGTACAAAGAACAGTGACACGATCTGTGTATGTAACCGTGGATACTTCCTGCACAAAAATAACTGCAACCCTTGCAGCAGGTTGGTTTCCTGTTCCTATGCTCCCCCTACTTGTGCAACAGTGAGTGTGGACTCCATTAGACACCGACCTTCTGCAGGCAGATTGAATAACCTCATCTTCCAGGCTCAGGCTGCCCCCTAGTGCTGTCACTAGGCAGATTTGCAAGGAGCTGTGAAATGGGCAGTCCCTGGGAATACTTGATACATGGTGCCCTCGCTCCCCACGTCACTCAGATTTCTGCTTCCCTCTTTCAGCTGTAATGAAGAAGAATGTAAGAAGGACTGTGCCACAGTGCCGAGGCCATCAACTTTCCCCTCAGTGCAGAATGACTACTGGGGTTCGTAGGGTATTGGCATTCCTCCCACATTTGCTTCTGCTTTCACTACCAACCCCATCACCTTCCTCCCTGCCCTATTACTGCCATATCCATCGTCCTCTCTCCCCACTTTCACTCCCATCCTCATCTTTACATGTTCCCTTTCCAGTCTTGCTCCTGTCCTTACTCCCACCCTCTCCCCTTCCTTCTGTTACTCACTCGATCTCTCTCCCTCATCTAGGTCATACCATCTTGCTCATTGGCCTTGTCGTTGTGCTTGCAGCTAGCCTTGGGCTACTCTTTGCAGTTAAAGTGATCAAGCAATACCGTCAAAGAGTGACAACTGCTATTTTTTACTCATGTGGTGAGTACAACAGTCTCTGTGGTGATACCGGCTGGGTGGATTTCAGGGGCCTGGGGAGGGAGATATGGGGCTCGGCATCCCATTGGTCTGACCTAGTGCAAGGATGGAGGTGCATGCCAGAGTAGATGAGCTCATTGTCCTGATCTTGGCAGTTCTTACAGTCTTGCATCTATTCTCACACCTGTGACGAGAATCCCTCCTGTGAGCTTGTTGCTGGGATTTGTGCATTTCACCACAATCACTCGAGTGAAATCAGAGCTGTGGAGGCACCCGTGGGCTTGAGCTGCTTTTTCTGTTTATCTTGGAGGGAAGGAACTGAAAACAATTTCTCCTTTTTTTTCCAGTCTCTACGCAGCAGCCAAAGAAGGAGACGGTATCTGAAGTAAGCAAGGTACTCAGTGCAGAAACCTACCTTCAGATTATCATTCCCCTCAGTCCCATTCCACCTGCCTGGGGCCCAGGGCAATGTTCTTCCCCCAAGCCTGTTCTCAGGGTTCGTACTTCTGAATGTCCCAAGCATTAGGGCTCTGGGCCATATACCTAAAGAGACAACTTCTCAGTTTCACAGACCCCCTGACTAGTGAGGAATAGTTCCTATCCCCAGGCTTCATCTTGCCCCATTCTCTCTCTCAGGATTCATGCTTCTCAGACATTTGCAGATGGGTCTCATGTCCCCCCCGTTCCCGCCCCAGACAATCCTTTATGCCTGGCCTGGCCTGGCCACGCCCGGCAGATTTAGCTCATTGAATTTCTCTCAGAACTTGATCCCTCCAGCCCCCTGAGCATTTCTGTGGCTCTTCTCTGAGCTCCTTCAGTTTGTCGCTACCTCTTTGGGATTAAGGGGCTCAGAGCTGAGCGCAGTATTGGGGTCTCCACAAGACTGTATAAAGAGGGACTGTCCCCTCCCTCCTCTGGAACTCATTTGAGATCTCTTAGAGCATGGGGCCCCGAGCTGGGCTCCTGGCATGACTCAGTTCTGTAGATGTTTCCTCTTAGACCCCCATTTTCTGATGCCAAGAGAAAGTTTAACCCTCTTGCTGTGCGGGTAAGAAATATTTGACTCCAGCCTCACAAATAAGGTGTCTGGGGGGGTGTCTCCTCCCTCATGGGGAAGTTTTAACTCCTGGGTCCCTGATCCACATCTCTCTTTACCTTGTTAAGTGTGCAGTGGCAGCTGTTCCCCTCAGATATAGTGGGTGTTGGGCTGCCCCAGTGGTGATTCCGGAGTAAATACTTGTCTCTCACAGGTTGTGATGAACGAGAGGAAAGCTGCCACCTTTGCTCCAGTACCACCCCAGATCGAAAAAATGTGGACAGCCAATGCTGTGCCAAGGTCAATGGTTGAACAGGAGCTACCAGATTGTGTCAGACCTGCTGGAAAGACTCAACTCCCAGACAGTGAGTACAGCTCCCCCTGAGAAACAGGATTTCTGCGTGCACATGGGGGTGGGATGTGCATGTGCCTGTGCAGCATGTGCACCTGTGTGCATATGCGCATGACAACTCTGTGCATCAGTTGCAGCCCTGTGCCCAAACAGATCTAGTACATATGAGTTCATGTGTGTTGGTGTTTGCCTGAGGCCAGCCAAGAGTGGCCTGTTGCATGTGTCCAATCTTGGACAGTCTCGTGTGAGACAGTCTTGTTTTGGTGAGTTTATGGCCTGCTGTACTTTACTCTGTAAATGCATGGCAGTGACACAGTGCAAGCATCTTTACAAGAATGGCCTGGCATGTGTGTGCATGTTTACACAAGACCATCCCTGTGAACAAGCTTGCGGGACCCCCCATAATCATTTGTAGATAGGCTCAGACCCAGATGTGACATGTGTCTGTGTGATTGCTCAGAGGGGTGCAAGACCTGATCTGGGGGAGGTGCTTCCCAACATGGCACCATCATGTTTCTCACCTCAGACTACACTGGTGCCATTTGCATCCCCCCTCCACTTCCTCAGACCCTGCTGCTGATGTCCCCTTGCTTGTTTCACCAGACCCTGTTGTTCTCTATACTGTGGCGGACCATGTCCTGCTGTCTCGGTGGAAGGAGTTTGTGCGACGCCTGGGGCTGAGTGACTATGAGATTGAGCGAATCGAACTGGAGCAGCGGCGCGTGCGGGATGCCCAATACGAGATGCTGAGACAGTGGAGGCTGCAGATGGGCCAGGGTGCCACAGTGGAGCGCATCAGCTACGTCCTCAACCAGATGGAGCTGAGTGGTTGCAGCGAGGCTATCCAGGAGGCGCTGGCTGGGCAGCCCTAACCCCCATTCTTACCTCCTGCACAGGCAACTCTAACCTCTTCTGCTTTAGTGGTCCCTTCTCTAACCCTGTCCTGCCTCTTCAGAGAGGATTCTAACCCATTCTGTCTTTCTTGTGCGTCTCCACCTCTTTTCCCCACACCCTCTGGTATGTTTGTTGGGGTTGGCAGCAGGTGATGCTGGTAGAAGGTTAATGATCACTTTTTAGTAAACCACAAAGTCACTTATGCCTTCAAACCAAGAGAAAGTCCTACAGCAGCTGCCACGGGGGAGCACCTCTGAAAGGACAAAACAGATTGATTCTGTGACCAAAACTTGGAGGCCAGCATATAACACAGAACCCAACCTCCCAGCCCTGGAAAGGGAACGTCGACTGGGGTCCGGTCATGGGGGTTCAGGGGTTGGATGGTGCCACCACAAGAAAGAGGGAGAAGTTAGCTTCCTGTTCCTCTATTGCTCGAGGGGAGTAATGGGGTTTCTCAGGTGCTGATAAGTCAGGTGAGATTGGTGCTATTTCTATAGCTCTTTTCTGAACCTAAAACACATGTAAAAGAGCATTAACAAAGTACATGTATATGTGTCACTGTGCATGTGTGCATGGATGGGAGTGAGTGTGGCTTTGAATGTGTTTGCCTGTGTGCATACATGAATGACTGGTTGAGAATGGAAAAGTGCATGCACATTTGGTAGCATGAGTGCATCTGCACATCTCTGCTTACACTCAGGCAAGCCAGGCATGCGTGACTGTGGCCTCATATGTGTATCTGCCTTTGGATGATTTGCTTAATCTGATTTAGCTGCAAATATGTTGGCATATATTTTGTTAGGGACTTCTGAATAATTTCACACTACTTCCCAGTCTCCATCCCATGAGCGCTCACTGTTACATTCTTCCAAGTGTTAGCCTTTGTGAGGTGTGGAGTAGCTAAGGGCTCAAATTATCCTCACACCTTTTGAGCGTGCGTTCTCTGTCTCTTGCAGAGGGCCAGGAGGACTGTTTTTTAAACTCTTGTAAATACACTAAATGCTCTGAAATAAAAGCCCAGTTTGTAACCCTGCTTCCAGTCTGCATTTGTCCATTTAGTCCTCTCCTGCATACCACTGGAAGAGAGAGACAGGAGCAGGGGGACCCCAGAAGCAACCAGCATGGGCCATATCCAGAGATGGAACATTGGATTTGTGGAATCAAGAATCTCCTCTTTTGTACATAGAATTCAATTGTCCCAAAGACTTGGGGAAGTTGGAGAAGAGCTGGCTGGTTGCGAGTGGGGAAAAGAGTGAATGTGACCATGATTGGAGGCCTCAAGACATTTGAAAGATTAGTTTGTTAATGAGGTGCCGGCAAATTTTAAGTGAACTTGCAAACAATAGACAGTTAATATGAAAAAAATAGTAGAATTTCTTTGATTAAGCACAGGGAATAATTATAGTGAAAAGGCAGCTCCTCTATAGGTAATGTTAAGATCCCCTTTCTATTTAAAGCTCTGTAATAAAAATAATGTGCTCTCATATAGCACATTTTTGTAGAACTCCAAGTGCTTTACAAAGAAGGTCAATATTATTATTTACAGGTGGGGAAACCCAGGACATAGAAGTGAAATAACTTGCTTGTCATTGCTCAGGTCAGAGGCAGTGCATCAATAAAACCCAGATCTCCTAAATCCCGGTCCAATGTTCTATTTGCTAGCCCTGCTCGCTCTTCTCAGTTGGGGCCAGTTCTTTTAATCAAATGACTTAACTTAGGCGAAGTCTACACTACTAAATTAAGTTTACCTAAGTTACTTCGATGTACAGGCATTGCTGCAATTGAATCGGTTTTACATGTCCACACTACACTTCTTGTGTCCTCACCAGGAGTGCTTGCACCAATTTAACTGTCAGTGTGGGGCATTGTAGGATAGCTTCTGAAAAGTAGCAACAGTCAGTGTAAGCAACACAGTGTCTTCACCAGTGATACTCAGACCTCAGTAGTTCAGGAACCAAATTAGCGATAAATCAACATTACCCAGAAGAAGTAGCGTGAATTCATTGTTTCATTTACTATAGTACTATATATTCATATTTAAACAGTATATATATAGTTCTCACAGTAAAATGACTGACCACGTATTATTATTTTATCAACTACAATTGGTTAATAACAGTAAAAGATTCTGATTGGTTAATAATTAAATCACATAGTGTTTTAATATCATGTGCTGCAAAGAGCCACAGGATACACATTAAAGAGTCACTCGTGGCTTGCGAGCCTCTGTCTGTATATCACTGATATACACAGGGCCGGTGCAACCACTTAGGCAAACTAGGCGGATGCCTAGGGTGCCTAGTGGTTGAGGGCGCCTAAAAGCCTGCTCAGGCAAGGAGGTGAAGCGGAGGTGAGCTTGGGGGGGGCAAAGACTTGCAGTAACGGGGGGTGCATAGGGGAACTGCTCCCCGCCCCAGATCACCTCCACTCTGCCTCCTCCGCTGAGCACACAGCCCCTGCTCTAAAGCCTGGTCTACACTAGGCGTTTAAATCGGTTTTAGGAGCGTAAAACCGATTTAACGCCACAACCATCCACACTAGGAGGCACCTTATATAGATTTTAATGGCTCTTTAAACCGGTTTCTGTACTCCTCCCTAACGAGAGGAGTAGCGCTAGTATCGGTATTACCATATCGGATTAGGGTTAGTGTGGCCGCTGATCGACGGTATTGGCCTCCGGGCGGTATCCCACAGTGCACCACTGACCGCTCTGGACAGCAATCTGAACTCGGATGCAGTGGCCAGGTAGACAGGAAAAGCCCCGCGAACTTTTGAATATTTCCTGTTTGCCCAGCATGGAGCTCCGATCAGCACGTGTGGCGATGCAGTTAAAAATCAAAATAAAGAAAGAGCTCCCGCATGGACCATGCGGATGTGATCGCTGTAAGGGCAGGCAAATCTGTTCTATCAGCGCTCCGTTACAGAAGACGAAATTCAAAATCATTTTTTTAAAATCTCCAGACAGACGCCATAGCAGAGGCTCAGCGCACTGCTGCGTGACAAGCGTAACGGAAAGCCAAAGAATCAAATGGATGCTCATGGACTGGAGGACTCAAGCTATCCCACAGTTCCTGCAGTCTCCGAAAAGCATTTGCATTCTTGGCTGAGCTCCAAATGCTTCTAGGGTCAAACACCGTGTCCGCGGTGGGTCAGGGCATAGCTCGGCAATTTACGCACCCCCCCACCCACCCCCAGAAGTGAAAGGGAAAACAATCCTCTCTTGACTCTTTTACATGTCACCCTATCTTTACTGAATGCTGCAGATAGACGCGATGCTGCAGCCGTCATCGCTAACATCCTCACTCCCCCCCCCCCGCCATGGGTGGCTGATGGTGCAATACGACTGATACCCGTCCTCGTCATCAGTCTATTGGCACATGGGGCAGTGCAAAAGGGCTGGTAACCATGCCGACTAGCATCAGTGAGGTCAATCAAGGGCGCCTGGCCCTAATTTTTCCTTGTAGATGGTGCAGTATGGCTGGTAACCATCCTCATAATAGCAACAGGGGGCTGAGCTCCATCAGCCCCCACCCTTCATGTGTAAAGAAAAGATTCAATTGCCCCTGGACTAGCAGAGGGATGCTGGGCTCCTCTTCTCCACACTCCTTACTGTCCTGTCTGGACTATCATAGCAGCTGGAAGCTGCCTTCCACTCATTTCTCACTAACAAGTCACTGTGTCTTATTCCTGCATTCTTTATTAATTCATCACACAAGTGGGGGTGCAATGCTATGGTAGCCCAGGAAGGCTGGGGGAAGAACGGAATCAACAGGTGGGGTTGTTGCAGGAGCACCCCCTGTGAATAGAATACAGCTCATCATTTCTGTGGGATCTGACACAGAGCAGCTGTGCTCTCTGGCTCTATGATACAGTGGTTCTCTAGTACACTTGCCCATATTCTAGGCAGGACTGATTCTATTTTTAGATACCAAAAAGGAGGGATTGACTCAGGGAGTCATCCCCAATTTTGGCTTTTGCGCCCCTGGCTGATCGGCCAGGGGCACTTATGACAGCAGCAAATGGCACAGTGCAAAAGGACTGGTAACCATGACCATCTTATTACCAATTTATGGTATGGTAGATGGTGCAGTATGGCTAGTAACCATCTCTGCTATCATGCAAAAGCATGCTTCTGTGTAGCGTTGCTGAATCGCCTCTGTGAGTGGCATCTATTACACATACGGTGACAGTCACAAAAGGCAAAACAGGCTCAATGATTGCCATGCTATGGCATCTGCCAGGGCAATCCAGGGAAAAAAGCCGCGAAATGCTTGTCTGCCGTTGCTTTCCCAGAGGAAGGAGTGACTGACGACATTTACCCAGAACCACCCGCGACAATGATTTTTGCCCCATCAGGCACTGGGATTTCAACCCGGAAGTTCCAAGGGGAGGAGGAGGCTGCGGGAACTATGGGATAGCTACGGAATAGCTACCCACAGTGCAACGCTCCAGAAATCGACACTAACCTCGAACCGTGGACGCACACCACCGATTTAATGTGTTTAGTGTGGCCGCGCGCACTCGATTTTATAAAATCTGTTTTACAAAACCGGTTTATGCAAATTCGGAATAGTCCCGTAGTGTAGATGTACCCTAAGTCTCCTCCACTCGGTGCCGCAAGCCTGGGAGGGGAGGAGAATTGAAGCGATGCTGGCATGCTCAGCGGAGGAGGCGGAGCCGAGGTGAGCTGCGGCGGGCTCCCCAGGCAGGGTTAGCTTCCGCGGGGCAGGGGGGTCTCCCCAGGCGGGGTTAGGTGCTGCGGGGGGGCTCCCCAGGTGGGGTTAGCTGCCGTGGAGGGGGGCTCCCCGGGTGGGGTTAGCTGCAGAGGGAGGTAGCTGCTGCGGGGGGGGGGGGGGGTTAGCTGCCGCGGGGGGGCGGGGTTAGCTGGGGGTGGGTGTGGCGCAAGGTGGAAGTTTTGCCTAGGACGCGAAACTTCCTTGCACCAGCCCTGGATATACACTGACATTGCATCGATCTAACTAAATTGACCTAAGCACTATGCCTCTCACGGAGGTGGAGTTATTAAGGCCATGGCTACACTTGCAAATTTGCAGCACTGCAGCAGGGTGTGAAAACACACCCTCTCCAGCGCTGCAAATTGCAGCGCTGCAAAGCGCCAGTGTGGTCAAAGCGCCAGCGCTGGGAGCGCGGCTCCCAGCGCTGTACGTTATTCCCCACAGGGAGGTGGAGTATGGACAGCACTGGGAGAGCTCTCTCCCAGCGCTGGCGCTTTGACTACACTTAGCGCTTCAAAGCGCTGCCGTGGCAGCGCTTTGAAGTGCAAGTGTAGCCATAGCCTAAGTCAGGGTAGTGGGTGAATTACATCGGTCGGAGCTGCATTTTAGTGTAGACACTTAAGTTAGGTCGACGTAAGTGTCTTAGTAGGCTCAGCACAAAGCATTTTTATCCTTTTCACAACCTAACCTTTACTTGTAAACATACAACTATATAACAACAATTAACTGCTATAGGGTCACTAGATATTCAAAGACAGGGAAAGAAAATTTATAAGGGAAAGAAAAATTTCAGGATTGTTTAAAGCAACTGCTGTTATGATCTTTGAATTTTATAAAACCCTTTTACACCAAGCATGCACTTAATTCGTTAAAATCAAATGATGTTAAGGTAAGTACACAAAGTAAACCAAAAGCCCTAAAAGCAGTAAAAAACCCACATATATTTTTGTCATCAAGACAATTTCTTACTATGTTAAAGTAACAGAAAACACACACACATTCTGAACACTTAAAAAGTACCATAGAGCATTCTTAAGACTATTTCACAAAGTGAAAGTCATTATCACATTTAGTACATGTAATACATATAAGCACAGGTATGCCTTACATCAGGGGTTCTCAATCGGGGGGTTGGGACCCTTCAGGGAGTCACAAGGTTTTTACATGGGGGGTCGCGAGCTGTCAGCCTCCACCCCAAACCCTGCTTTGCATCCAGCATTTATAATGGTGTTAAATATATTAAAAAGTGTTTTTAATTTATAAGGCAGGGGTCTCACTCAGAGGCTTTGCTATGTGAAAGGGGTCACCAGTACAAAAGTTTGAGAACCACTGCCTTACACCAATGATTGATGCATTCTTGATGCCATGGACCATTCCAGAAAAGGGGGAGGGAGGAACCAAATCACAGACCCCAACATTTTTGTCAATGCATAATTGTCAATGCATTGCAATTCCATGAACAATTAAATCTAAAGTGGTAATCATATTAAACATTTAGATTTTAAAATACATTGGTCACTGCTTAATGTACTCAGTAAGGTACAAGTAATTAATGGTACAAATTATAATTGTACTGCCATGTATCTCCAGAATCCTTTTGAATACAATTAACTGTACTGCTGTGTATTTCCAGAGTCCTGAACACTTACAGTTGCATCATTTCATGCCTGCTCAAGCCAATATAAAAGGTTTTTTTTCACATCATCCCTGCTCTGTTTTTGATTCATATTTGCCATTTTACATGGTTCAGTTGACTGTCAGAGAAGTGACTGAAAGATGACAACTTTAGAAGCAATTTCTCTTTAATTACTCTTTTTTATTACAATATCTGCTACCATTGATGATAACAGAAGAAAAAGAGATATGGTAGATCTCTATGGAGGATTCCCGGGCCATTCCTGTGCACATAAACAGCCTTTGTCATGGAGCACACTCTGCCTACCTGGTGCAGCTACTCGGAAGCAAATAGATACTGTACCTCATAATTTTTTTTTAATTAAACAGAGTATAAGAATGTAAACTCCAAATATTAATTGGACTTGCATACTCACCAGAGGTGCCTTCTCCAGCATCACACTTGGCCATGATGCTGTTCTGTGACTGGCTGAACTGCTCCGGGGGTTACAAACAGCTCCTGGCTCTCTGGGAGAATGGATCCCTTGCTGGACTGTCTCCCATTCTCCTTAGTAACTGCAAGAGGGGGAAAATATGCTTATCTCTCTCTGGCTAGTCATGTGCATGATGAGCATTGTATGCTTCACAATGGGCATCCACTCATGTGTGTTAGCCAAATGCTAATGAAGGATTGTGAAATTAACAGGAAAAGCAGCAGGAGTTATCGTGTTTAGGGGTAAGACAATTAACTTTTGAAACTATATCTGGCATGCAGATGAACCCTTAGGGATCTCTTCAATCTGTGAGGACAAGCTGCCAGCAAACTTAATCTTATGAGAAGAGGTCTTTTCAACCAGGCTTGGTTGGAAACACTGAAGATAACTTTTGGTGGGATCAAGTATCAGAGGGGTAGCCGTGTTTGTAAAAGCAGCAAAGAATCCTGTGGCACCTTATAGACTAACAGACGTTTTGCAGCATGAGCTTTCGTGGGTGAATACCCACTTCATCGGATGCAAGATCGGATGCAAGTTTTGGTGGGATAAACTTCTTAAGATAGGAAGATAACTTGTTAGTTAAATTTAAGATTTAGAAGGCATGTTATGATGTTGTTTTATATATAACCATATGTTCCCATCTCTTACACTGCTTTTTAATTTAATCTCTATTCTTTCTTTTTTCTTTTTTTTATAACTGAACTCAAGTGCCATGCATAACACAGGAGCAAGGGTGTAAGGTGAAACTGGGGTACATTGTTCCTTTGGAAACAGAGGATGAGAGATTTCTGTGGATATCCGGTGATCAGCGAATGAATAATATAGGAGGAGACTCTGAATGGGCTCATGGTCTGGGGGGCATCTGTTGTCAACCTACAAGGCAAAGACAGAGCTGGTGTAGCTCAGAGGATAGTGCTTGAGTTGCTGACAGGCTAATTGTGTTAGGGAACCAATACCCGGCCAGCACAAGCAAGGCCCCCTCATGCTGGAGGCAGGTGGTGACAAGGTGACTCACAGTTTTGGGTGCCTTAAGAAGCATTACAGCAGTCACAAAACCTTTTTAGAGCAGCTACAGTAGGGGGCATGTGAATGTAAATTGATACCAACCCCCCTTTAGGCTGAGGCAGAAAAAGCACCATCTTCTCCTAATCATTGCCAGGTTCTTCTGTATCTCAAAAAGTCCAAGTAGTAGCTAGGCTCTGAGAAAGAGGGTGTGACAGAACACACCCCTGTATTCACACCCTACACACTACTGTAATAATCTTTGTACAAGGTATGCCTTGTAAGTTATCATTTGAAAACTCATAATTTGCTGGTCAGTATCATTCTGATAAAATATGTGTGATAACATCGTATGTGAAGTTATAAGATTTTTCTGTATGACATTAATACCTGTTCCAAACACCACGGCCCTGCCCAAGTAGAAGTCAGCAAACAGGTCTATCCTAAACAAATGAATGTGTGCCTGCCTTAATTTGTATTTAAGCAGTAAACAGAGTCATTGAGCAGGAGGGAAAACAAAGGAAGTTCAAACAAGTGAAAAAAAACATTAGGGAATATCCTTCCACATAGACTCTTTGTCTCCTGGGTCTCAGCTGGAAATGTTTTTCAAGAGGGGGACTGAAACTACAAAAAGAAGGGAGAAACACCCTCAGGCACCCTCTCTCTCCTCCTGTCCACCTCATCCTCTGCACCTGAGCAGATAAAACAGCTATTGGACTCTGGGGGCAGGGTTCTGACCTGAAAATTTGGTCAATAATCTGCTGGAACATGTGGCAGAAAGTTTGCTTTGCAACTAAGTTGGTTTCTCAAGTAGATATTAATAGGCATTTTATCTTTATTTTTCTTGTAACCATTTCTGACTTTTATGGCTCATTATTTGTGCTCACTTAAAAGCTCTCTTTGTAGTTAATAAATTTGTTTTACTGTTTTATCTAATCCAGTCTACTTAAAGTGAAGTGTCTGAATAATTATTTAAGGTAATAAGATTGTATATTATTTCCTTAAAGCAGGGGTAGGCAAACTGTGGCTCAGGGGCCACATCTGGCCCTTCAGACGTTTTAATCTGGCCCTCGAGCTGCTGCCAGGGAGCAGGGTCGGGCGCTTGCCCCGCTCTGCATGTGCTGTGTCTCCCGGAAGCAGCGGCATGTCCCCCCTCTGGCTCCTAAGCGTAGGGGTAACCAGGGGGCTCAGTACGCTGCCTCCGCCCCTAGCGCCACCCCTGCAGCACTCAGTGGTCAGAAACCACTGCCAATGGGAACTGCAGGGGTGGCACCTGCGGACATGTCAGCACGCAGAGCTGCCTGGCCATGCCTCCGCTCAGGAGCTGGAGAGAGGACATGCTGCTGCTTCCGGGAGCTGCTTGAGGTAAACGCCGCCCAGAGCCTGCACTCCTGGCCCCCTCCCATGCCTCAGCCCTGATCCCCCTCCTGCCCTTCAAACCCCTCGGTCGCAGACCAGAGCACTCTCCTGCACCCCCATCCCAGAGCCCACATCCCCAGCCGGAGCCGCCTCCTGCACCCTAAACTCCTCATTTCTGGCCCCACCCCAGAGCCTGCACCCCACAGCCAGAGCCCTCACCCCCTCCCATACACCCCAACCCCCAATTTCATGAGCAATCATGGCCTGCCATACAATTTCCATACCCAGATGTGGCTCTCAGGCCAAAAAGTTTTCCCACCCCACCTTAAAGGAATAATGGACTTAATCAAAATATACATATGCTGGGGACAAAGCAACAGTTACACTGGCATTTCCTAATTTTGAGTGCTTCCCTTATTCCACTGTATCAGACTCAAACTTCTTGTCTGTACTCTCAAAGCCCTTCACAATCTAACTCTGCCCTACCTACCCGACCTTATATTTTACAGTAAGGTTCATGTCTGTCTTACCTTTACCGGTGATACCAGCCCGCAAAACTCAGTTCTCTACTCTGATAAGCACTTCTGTGGGAAATGTGCTCAGTCAGAATCCATAAGAATTCATCTCTTCAGAACTCAGCTCTTCTGTAATGTTTCCAGGAAAGTACAATCAGATAATGGCTAGACCAGTGGCAAATTGTGATCACTGCTTTTCATTGGCTAAGAACTGTGCATATCCTTTTGTTTGTTTTATTTCATTCTACCCTTGCCCACTTGTGTCATCCACTTGTTGTGTCTTATCTCTTTAGATTTATAAACTTTTTGGGACAGACACTGTCACTTGCCATCTCTGCTTTCAGCACTTTAGCACAATAGGGCCCTGGCCTGGTTGGCCTCTAGGTGTTACTGGAATACAAATAAAAAATAAGGCCATTGTGCTTGACAAAAGAGAAGGAAGAGTATGCAATAATATGTGTTTCTTCTGTCTCTTAATTATTTTTAATTGTTTTGTATTTAACCCCATGTTTAAATTCACTCTGTTCATAAATTTAACTATTTGCTCCATTATCTTTCTGTCAGTTATATCTCAGGGGTTACTCAGCACATAGTTGATACTATCTACTTCCCTCACCCCAGGATCAGGAACAAGGTTTAGTGGTGGTAGTGTCTAGCACCACAAAAAGTGGTCCTTGCCCCAAAAAGCTTACAATCTAAGGTGGACAGATGCTCACCTCACCAATGGGTTCTCTCTTAGAGTTTATAGTGGTGACCATCACTGTATCTCAGTGCCTTCCATGAAAAATCAACAGCCATGTCCCTAGAGCAGTGGTTCTCAACCAGGGTCCGCGAGCCCTTTCAGGGGGTCAGCAGAGCCCCATGGCTGGCCCCTAGTCTCAACACTAAAGCTGGTGGCCCCCTGCCCCAAAGCTGGGAGCAGCACAGGGCTAAAGGTCGCACCCCCTACCACAGCCAGGAGTGGTGCAGAACTGATGCCAGCACCCCCTTAAGCCCCCAAAGCCAGAAGAGGTGTGGGGCTGAAGCTGGGAGCCCCATTGCCCCCCCAAAGCTGGGAGCAATCCTGGGAGTCCCCCTCCACACACAGTATCTAGCTACCCCCTGCCTGCATCTGGAACTACTCCCCTGCCCACACACAGCCCCTAGCTACCTCCTCCCTGTACCCTGAGCAGTTTTCAAACTTTTTGAACTGAGTTCCTCCTTTCAGTTATATTTTTTGGTTGCATCCCCCACAGCCCAGACAGGCTGGGTTGCCTCCTGAGTGAGTCAGGAAGTGGAGGTGGTGCTCCATCCCTGGACCCTGTGAGGTCCCTGTAAATAGAAGTAAAACTATGTCTGTGCCCAAGGGTCTCCCCTGGCCCAGAGCCCCAAGTTCCCCCACCCCCTGCTGGGCCCTGGAGTTTTTATAGCACGTTGAGGGGGGCCTCAGCAAGAAAAAGGTTGAGAACCCCTGCCTAGAGGACTTTGCAATGCAAGGTAAGTGTGAGATAAATATAACTGGTGATAAAATTGTAAGTCACCAGGTCTCAGCATATGATGGCGGTGGTAACAGCCATGATGGCCCTTATGATGATGCCAAAGCAGCACAAATATCCAATTATCGCACACGTGGCTGATTCCATCTCCTCTCAGGTTAAGCGCAATATGCTCAGCTAGCTGCTAAAACAATCTGGACTCTCCCCAGGGACGGCAGAGAAACCCCCCAATCTGCCATTATTTCGGACACACGTGGTTTGCAAGTGTGAAAGGAAACAACAGAGCAAGAATCCTACAAATCATCTTTACAGGATAAAATGCCCCTCCTGCCGCCCTGCTTCCCCTAGCGGGGGCGGTTTCTCAGGGTGTGGGAGCCCCGGCTCTAACCACTGCGGTCGGGTTGGGACGAGCCTGACGCTCAGGCTCCGGAGCGGGCGGGGGAACGTGCGGGCGGGGCCGGGCAGGCAGGAGGGCGAGGGAGCGGGGCGGGAGCGGACAGTTCAGCTAAACCGACGCCTCCACCAAGGAGCGCAGCGGGGGGGGGGGGAGTCTGCCCCCGGCGGCTGCCGGAAATTGGGGCTCCAGGAGGAGGCGATTTTACTCCCTCCCCAAGCCCCCGCAGCTGCTGCGTGCGCCCCCTCCCGCGGGGAGGCTCCTCCCTTCCCCGCGCGGGTCCCGCCCTCCACGGGGCGCGGGGCAGGGGGGGGGGGGGGGCGATGACCGCCCCTCCCCCAGCTAGAGTGGCGCGCCCCGCCCATCTGCCCGGAGTCTCCCGCGCGCCCCCAGCAGGAGCCGGGGGCGGGGGGAGGATTCGGAGACGCGCCTCATGGCTCCCAGCCAATGGGCTGCGCGCAATGCATGGCGGGAGGGGGCGCATGGGCAGTTAGAGAGGCCCGTCGGGGGGGAGGGGGGAGGCTCGCTCCCCTCGCAGCGCGCGCGCGCGGCCGGTTCCGAGAGCGGCTGCGGAGCCGCGGCCCGCTTTGCGCGCGTGACGCCCCGCCCCGCCCCCTCTCCCGCCATGGCGCTGAACAAGTCCATGCACGCGAGAAACCGCTATCGGGACAAACCGCCGGACTTCGCCTACCTGGCGTCCCGGTACCCGGCCTTCCGCCAGCACGTGCAGACCAGCCTCTCCGGCCGGGCCAGGTGGGTCCGCGGCGCCGGGCGGGGGGCGCGGCCGGCTGGGGACTGGGCTTTTCCGCCGCCGTTGTACAGAGCCCCGCGGCGGCGCGGACACATGGGGCGGGTCTGGGTCTGGGTCTGTGCCACGGCGGGCGAGCCCGATTCCCCCTCCCGCCACCGCCGTGGGCCGGCATCACCGTGCCAGGCGCGACCCCCTCCGGGCTTCGCCTCCAGCGTCGCTGTCCCGGCAACGCCCCCGACCCCGCGCCGCGGAAGGGGGGGTACCTCGGTGTAGCTCTGACCGGTGGGGTTGCTGTACCGATGCGGGCAGGTGCCACAGCTGTGGCGCTGACGTGTAGACATTGGGGGGGGAGAGAGCTCAGTGGTTTGAGCATTGGCCTGCTAAACCCAGGGGTGTGAGTCGAATCCTTGACGGGGCCACCTAGGGATCTGGGGCAAAATCAGTGCTTGGTCCTGCTAGTGAAGGCCGGGGGCTGGACTTGATGACCTTTCAAGCTCCCTTCCAGTTCTATGAGATAGGTATATCGCCCTTAAAAAACAAAACAAAACTCTCCCTTGCTACACAACCACCAGTCACTCCCAGAACACCGTCCATACTTTGCAGTGAATGAGCCAGGGATCCTGTGGGGAAAACAATATGTGATTAGACTTAATCAAAATACCCCTGTGCTAGGGATGGAGGTCTGGTTGATCTGGCATGTTTTGATTTTGGCAGTTTTGAGTGCTTGCCTTTGCACCTGCAACATTTTCCTTATGTGGATGTTTACCTTTTTAAAATACAAACTGAGGGAATAAATTCTGTCATAATCTAATGGTTGTGGTAGAGCCAGTAGATGGTACAGAGAGAAGGACCTGTGTTTGGGGGTTGGGTTTGTCCCAGAACCAGTATTTAGGGCTTTTTCCTTCTGAGACACTAAGGAATACTTCCTAAACAGTCTATGTAGTCAGCTTGAGTTTTGTTGCTGAAATTGAATTTTTGATGGATTTTGTTTTTATATGTATAAACAAGTTTTCATCAGAACCATTCAATTTTAAGGAGATATTTCTTGGTTTGAATGCGTGGCTTATGATTTTATCCTCACAATAGTTTGAATTAATGCTGACAGGACAATTGTTATTGTAATGCATAAAACTAAATAATGGTGCTTGGTGCCAATTATAATGCAAGGATTCTTTCTGTTAATTGCATTTTATGCCTTGCAGCCTAAATTTCAAGGATCCAGAAGCTGTGAGAGCTCTGACATGCACTCTCTTGAAAGAAGATTTTGGACTTACAATTGATATACCATTAGAGAGGCTTATTCCTACTGTTCCCTTGAGGCTTAACTATATTCATTGGGTGGAAGATCTAATTGGTCATCAAGATGGTGATAAACAAGCTCTTAGAAGAGGAATTGACATAGGTATGTGTCATATGCTGGGGATTAGACAACTTTCTGTTTGACCAGGTTTGTCTGGTTCTTCAGTTTAAGAGTTTGGAAATGACATTAGCTAATAGATTTTGCTTTATATCCATTGATGCGGGGTGTGGGCGGCATTAAATGTTCCAAACAACAAAAGTATCTGTGCTTGTGAGAGACTGGTTGTCCAATCTCTAGCCCAGGGTTCTCCAGACTTTGAGACGAGGGCCATATTAGATTTTTGAAGGGGCTCCGTGGGCCAAAGCAACTCTGAAAGAAATTAAATATATGTAAAATCATTAAAAAACAACACTACTCTACTGTGTCAGTGTTGCATTAAATTCTAAAACAGGTATAAAAGTTAATCGATGAAGGTACTATAAAATCACACAATATTTGTCAATACATTAAAAATCATTTCACATTTTTTTATTTTATTTCTAAAACTCACATTTGTTTCATACAAATACTGTTTGGTTCTGTTAGTGCTGTAGTTAAAATTTAACCATTATGAAATTGTTAATTTCCATCTTCTTTACTCCATTTATTGGAGATGTAATTAAGCATCTGGCTTGTATTTTTACTCTAAGGCAGGGGTCCGTGCCTGCTTGGCTGCAGCAGCAAATCTCCCCTAAGTTGCTCCCCTTTTGGGGGGACACTGGCTCCCGGGGGCACTCACTCTTCTGCACAGATCAGCTGAGCCGCCCTCCCTAGCTGCTGCTGGCAGCCTCTCCCCCTGCCTGCTTGGCATGCCTACTCAGCTGCAGCCTGCCTGTTTGCTTCTCCCTGTACCTGCTCGGCTGCAGCAACGACTCTCCCCTACGTTGGCTCCCATTTTCGGGGGACACTGGCTCGTAGAGGCACTCACCCCTCTGCACAGCTCAGCTGTGCTGCCCCCCCCCCAGCTATTGCCGGCGGCCCCTCCCCCTGCCTGATCGGTGTGCCTACTCAGCTGTTCACTTCTCCCCTGTTGGTTGGATAGCTGGACAAATGGAAGCCCCAGGCCGTAGTTTGGAGACCTCTGCCTATCCTTATTGAGATTGGCTCCTTTCTGGACTAAACTTCTTCCCACAGATTTGTGAATAAATGCAGCTCTGTTCTGACGTGCAACACCTTTGCTTTCATAGACTTTAAGGTCAGAAGGGACCATTATGATCATCTAGTCTGACCTCCTGCACAATGTAGGCCACAGAATCTCACCCATTGACTTCTATAACAAACCCCTAACCTATGTCTGAGTTATTGAAGTCCTCAAATTGTGGTTTGAAGACCTCAAGCTGCAGAGAATCCTCCAGCAAGTGACCCGTGCCCCATGCTGCAGAGGAAGGCGAAAAACCTCCAGGGCCTCTGCCAATCTGCCCTGGAGGAAAATTCCTTCCCGACCCCAAATATGGCGATCAGTTAAACCCTGAGCATGTGGGCAAGACTCACCAGCCAGCACCCAGGAAAGAATTCTCTGTAGCAACTCAGACCCCAACCCATCTAATATCCCATCACAGACCACTGGGCATACTTACCTGCTGATAATCAAAGATCAATTGCCAAAATTAATTGCCAAAATTAGGCTATCCCATCATACCATCCCTTCCATAAACTTATCAAGCTTAGTCTTAAAGCCAGATATGTCTTTTGCCCCCACTACTCCCCTTGGAAGGCTGTTCCAGAACTTCACTCCTCTAATGGTTAGAAACCTTCGTCTAATTTCAAGTCTAAACTTCCTAGTGTCCAGTTTATATCCATTTGTTCTTGTGTCCACACTGGTACTAAGCTTAAATAATTCCTCTCCCTCCCTGATATTAATCCCTCTGATATATTTATAAAGAGCAATCATATCCCCCCTCAACCTTCTTTTGATTAGGCTAAGCAAGCCAAGCTCTTTGAGTCTCCTTTCATAAGACAGGTTTTCCATTCCTCGGATCATCCTAGTAGCCTGTCTCTGAACCTGTTCCAGTTTGAATTCATCCTTCTTAAACATGGGAGACCAGAACTGCACACAATATTCCAGATGAGGTCTCACCAGTGCCTTATATAACGGTACTAACACCTCCTTATCTTTGCTGGAAATACCTCGCCTGATGCATTCTAAAACTGCATTAGCTTTTTTAACGGCCATATCACATTGGTGGCTCATAGTCATCCTGTGATCAACCAATACTCCGAGGTCCTTCTCCTCCTCCACCTTTCCCATCCTTGAACTCTCCTGAACTTAGATTATTCATTATATTGAATTGTGCTTTTGGTTAATAAATTGGAAAAAGATCTGCTCTTGAGTTTGTGAGTGTACTCAAATGAAATCTCTTAATTCAAATAACTTAACGTTAGATTGCAGTGCTTCCTAGCTTCGAGTTGACATGTGGAGAGTGGTGTTGTTCATTACTCTTTATATTGCTTTTGCACATGTGAATCAGATTCCTTACATGTTGCATAGTAACAAATTTTAGTGTTGCCTTTTGATCAATCTGCTGTTCTTGAATCCAGATTCTCACTTCTACATGTATTTTTTAGGTAGCTGGGCCTCATTTGCTTTCTTCAGTGTCAAATTACTTTTCAATTCAGAGCCCTTTCTGGTGCTAAATTACAAAGGGGATTTAAACAGACATCAAGGAAGATACTAGTAAAACTGCATATTGATATCTGTTCCGACTTTCTAGATCTATAGAGATCAAACGTACAAAAAATCTTTCCCTAAATTATTTGTCAAATGTCTGGATAGGACATACACTACGCAAGTACCTGCTTGGTTTACTGATTTATCTACTACTTAATCCAATCAGTTAAGAAAGATTTCCATTTCGTTTTTGAAGGTTCTATACAAATATTTTAAAATCTGTCTGGGCAGGTATATTTTGTTATAGTTTAGCATCTGTATTCCTTTTTGGTTTTGTCATTAGCTAAATCTCTCCTCTATCACTCACTCTTGCTCGTCCCCCCAATCGGGGTATGGGCCAGCAACCACAGATCCCCAGAGTCCTTTATCCTGGGCCATTCGCTCTAGCTGGTTCCAGGTATAGCCCATTTTTTTGCTATCAGCCTGAAGGTCGCGTCGCCAGGTATTTCTTGGACGACCTCTTTTCTGCTTGCCTTGGGGGTTCCACCGCAGTGCCTGTCTGGTGATGTTAGTTGGCTGCTTGCGTAGTGTATGTCCTATCCAGCCCCACCTTCTCCTTCTGATTTCTTCCTCTGCTGGGAGTTGACGGGTCCTCTCCAAGAGGTGGATGTTACTGATGGTGTCTGGCCAGCGGATCTGAAGAATCCTTCTGAGGCAGCAATTAATGAAGGTCTGGATCTTCCTGATGGTTGTTTTAGTTGTCCTCCAGGTTTCAGCTCCATACAGTAGGCATTAGTTGGAGCGTAGCACTGAACAACATTCATCTTAATCCTCTTCATTTTAGTTCTGAAGGATGGTGTGATGATCCTGGGACCATGTGCCTCCCAACCAATCAGTGCTCTCTGTGCCTGCTTGGACAACATGAAGCCTACTCCCTGTGTGTGGGGTGCGTCGCTCTCTTCATGTCCTGAATACAGCAACAGCTCTCCTGTCAACAGTCGTCTCTGTCCAGCTTCCGTCCATCTTGTCTCGCTAATGCCTAGTAGGGTCAGGTTGTTGCTCCTCATCTCTGCTGCAACCTGCACCATCTTTCCTGACTCGTACATGGTCCTCACGTTCCATGTGCCGATGGTAATCCTCCTGGTTGCAAGAAGGGTAATTGGCTTAGTGGCTTCCTCGCGGCTTTCACCACCCAGCGTCATGCGTCTTCGAGTTGAAGACCCTTCTTTTTCCAGGCTAAAAGTCTCTGTTATCTCTATTGTTGGCGTTTCTGTAGCAAGTTGATTTTTTTTACGGGGTGAAGTTGCTAGCCCCACGCCCAACCCTCCTCCTTTACCCTGACTTGGGACAGGCAGATGGCCCCAAAGGACCTCTCTGGTGGAGTTCTCTCCTCTATAATTTGGAAGAATTCTTTTTTGAAAGTAGTCCTGCACTGGAGGAAGCACGTGACCAATTTGAGAAAAGTATATGGGGTCTCTGGATATCTATCCAACATTATTTGATTCATATCTTGTCTCTTTGCATTTCATCTTTGAAAGAAGGCTAAAATTCATACTTTTCTCAAGGTTTCTATTTAGTAATTTCAGTGTCCACTTCACTTTCTCTTAACAGTGAATTCAATGCTCTCCTGGCATTTACGAGTTACTGTGTTGTCTTGTCTAAATTAATGTTTCTTTTTCCACAACTTATTAACTTTATTTTGTATTTGTCAATGTGGATTTGATTTAAATCAAACTGAATTAAATCACTAGTCAGGAAGATTCGATTTAATCATGGATTTCTACATAAAAGTGCATTCTCGTTGGTTGTTATAACCTTAATACATATGCTTCACAACTCAGAGATAGGTGTAGGTTTTGTTTTTAGAAGGTACACACTATGCATGAGGGGTCAGCAACCTTTCAGAAGTGGTGTGCCGAGTCTTCATTTATTCACTCTAATTTAAGGTTTCGCGTGCCAGTAATACATTTTAACATTTTTAGAAGGTCTCTTTCTATAAGTCTACATACAACAATAGTTTACTTATATATTATAAAGTAAATAAGGTTTTTAAAATGTTTAAGAAGCTTCATTTAAAATTAAATTAAAATGCAGAGCTCCCCGGACTGGTGGCCAGGACCTGGGCAGTGTGAGTGCCACTGAAAATCAGCTCGCGTGCTGCCTTTGGCACGCGTGCCATAAGTTGCCTACACCTGCTATACATTTTTAAGTGATTTATTTTGAAAACTTTTCAGATTAGTTTTACAGCTATATCAGAAAATGAATGATTGGTTATTTAATTTATCAAAGGTAATTGATAGTTCACCTCCCAATGACTTCATAAATATCATCAATTCAACAGGTAAATCATTACTATTTGGATTTTCTTGCCATGCTGTATTAGGAGGAGAACATCACCAGACAGACATTTAAATTGTTTTATTTAACTAAAACAACAACGTTGTGTATTCTGGATTTTTTTTCTTCAACAGCAAACATATAATAGTTTAACAAAACAAGCATATGAATTTTTGAGTTTTGTTAAACATTCAAGTTTTTTAAAATCAGGTTTGTTTTTGTTAAAATTGTTTTGAACTAAAATAGTTAAATGAAATATTTAAAAAACAAAAATCAAATTGACTATGTCAGCCAGGTCAATATGAGAAACTTAAAATATTGGCTTCTGTAGCTAACTCAGTCATTTTACCTTCATTTTCCTGTTTGTTCATAATCTGGAAAAGAAAAACAAGCTTTCCTGCTTTTTCAGGTCCCAAACAATTTTCTCAATTTGGAATGAATTACTCCAAAGGAAGAAAATATTCTTTCTACACCAGCAGAAGAAGCTATTGCTGTTAAAAGTGAGATTATCATTTCAACAGTCTCTGAATTAGGGTGACCAGACAGCAAGTGTGAAAAATCATGACGGGGGTGGGGGGTAATAGGCGCCCATATAAGACAAAGCCCAAAATATCGGGACTGTCCCTATAAAATTGGGACATCTGGTCACCCTGCTCTGAATCCAAGTGCTTAAGTGACTTCTACCAGTTCACTGGTGTGACTTTCTTTAAAACATCATCAGCAAACCTATTTATTGAATGGTTCACCCTTAGCTCTGAAGTTTATTATAGTTGGCATTATGGAGGGATCATTGCTGGATGTCCATGTCATAGCCACTCCTCTTCTTCAGCAGTTAAGGTTTGACCATGGTACCAAGTATTGAGAATATTTGCAAGAAAATCAGCTGGAGACTGTGTAACAAAGCAGTCTCTGGTGGGACACTTCTGAGAGTATCAATTCAGGACAAATTGCCTATAGCAGGGAAATCACAGTCCAAGGCTGGGGGTCCTTCATTACTAAGGCACACCAAACCAGCCAAACAGAGAGGACTTTGGTTTTACCCCACTGGCTAACCAGAAGTCATACAAGCAATTCCCTCAGATACTCCAGTTTCCCAGTATCACCACCAGTGCCGCTCATTATGGGGACTAATGGTTATGAAAACCAATACCCCAGTAAAAGAAAAAAGTTCTCCCGATCATTGTTGTTGCTTTTACTGCTACTCTTTTAAGTATTCTGCTGTGTGTGCATTTCCTGATGTATCAGTTGTTTCTGTAAGGAAGACATTCCCTTCTTCTGTTGCCACACAAGCACATACAGCAGGATCATTGTGGACATTGCCCCACCCATCAAGACACAGGTTAACAATTTTACCCACTAAACCTTTTGCACACTGCTCAATTTCTCTTTCATACACTTTATCCAGCAATTTGCCTACAACATCTGCTCTGTTTGGGTGGACTGTATCCTGGTCTTAACTGAACCATGTTAATGAAGTGTGAGTTCTCAATCATACAGAAAGGAAGGTTTGTTGCATAAACAAACAGGGCAGTTTTTTCATCATTACCTTTTTTTGTAATCTGGTTCATATTACAAATTTATCTATATGATGGAGATTTTTTTTTCCTTTTGCTATAAGTGATATACTGTGGCTGTGTGACATACATGATGTGACTGAAACACTATCATTGGCAGATAACTCAAACTATAGAAAATGATGGTGATCTTGAAGGTGGATAGTCTTCAGAATCCTGTATGTTGAGGATGGATTCTCCTAAACAAAATAAGTCGATGCAGTTATTTAATTATTACCACCATACTGCTCATTTAGTATTACTCATTGCATTCACTTACACTCAGTACTACTTTAAGGGTGAAATTGTAAAAGTAAGATCTGCCTATTTCAGCTATTTATTTTTATCACAACTGCATCTAAAATGATAGTACCACAGAGTAACAGCTATATTTTTTGCTCAAACATGAGAATTCAAGAATAGTCCAGAAGGAAGACAGGCAGTCCTTAAGAAAGATGTATGAAATAAAAAAAGTTTACCAACCCGAAGAACCTCCATGTTTAGACATGATCCTTTCATCATCATCATCATCATCATCATCAACGCAGCTTCCTCCTGAGAGAGAACACTTCTCATGATGATGTTTCTTTCGAGAAACCAGGCCTTGCATTTCTTTGTTGCACTGTTTGCATTTTGCACGCATGCCTGTGTTACCCACAGGTGGAGGAACTTCATTAAAATATTCTCAAATTAGGTATCTTTTACGGCCTGTTGCCATTATAGTTTTTTCCTTCTAGTGAGAGAATGCCATGGTAGATCTCAAATCAATGAATGCTATGCTCAGAAAGACCTCAAGACTTCTGGAATATGCTGCTCAAACAGTTTCACTTTTGTTTCTACTGCCTGTCCCTCCCTTCTCACATTTATCTCCTGACTTCTCCTTGCCCAGTTCTGTTTCGCGCCCAACAATCTTCTATTCATTGAACTTTTTGAAACTTTGCACTTTTAGGGCGAGGTAAGGGATTGACTCTGTGTACACAATTTTGCAGAGGGACAATAGGATTGAGGTCTGTTATTTCTCACCTCTATATATTATTTATCTACTTAAAAACATTTTTGCTGTTAATAAGCATGTTATCTCTGGAGACACCAAATCCACAGTTTGAGAACTAAGCATCTCTGATAGTATCTTCTAGACTGAGCACTGAGTCCCATTGGGTAGATAGAAAGATCAATCTAAATAATCTATACAGAAGCCCCTGGAACTCTGAGATTAGGTCCCTAGTCCATAAACTATGGGAACTCCTTTACAAAACTTTTCTTAAACATTATATGACTCTATTGTCTCATACTATAGAATTAGAATTTATAATCCCTATTCCATGATGAGATATCTGAGCTATAATGTATCTTTAGATAGGGTTTTTTCCCTCAACAAACATTTTATCAAAAAAATCTGATTTAAATAAAAAACAATCCACTTTTTTAAAATCATTGATTTTTATCCACCCTGGTATTTGTTTTCTCTTGAGATACTTACCTTGCAGTATTATCCTACCAGCTTTCCAGAGGGTAGTTGCAGTTACCTTCCCTGTGTTGTTGTTTTGGAAATAATCCTGTATCAATGTTACATTTTTTAATCTTCTTGTAAAGTGTTGTTAAACATTCAATGCTTTGTTTATGTAAGAAACCTGTAACTGCCAATAATTGTTCAGTTAAGGATGTGATTAAAAAATGTGACCTCTCTGACATTAATATTGTGTATTTTTAAAATATCTATATTGAAGTAGGACTTTATTACCAGACGAAAAAGTATAATCTCTCTCATTCTGGTGTCCTTCTCTTAATACATCCACCAGTTACAGTTCTCTATGAGAATTTGATAGCTGTAAGAGGCATTTTTTTCTTTTTTTCTCATATTCTGTGTTCTCGTCACTCTTAAGCAATGGTTTAAGGGCACAGTAAAAGTATTTTGCCACAAACTAGTCTCTGTGTGTTTTCAGTAATTCTTAATAATCAGGGCTGGCGCAACCCATTAGGCAACCTAGGCGGTTGCCATGGGCACTAACATTTGGGGGGTGGTGACCACGGTGGCCGGATCTTCGGCCGCCTCTGTCGGGGGTGGCATTTCAGGGGTGGGACCTTCTGCCGCCTAGGGCGGCAAAAAAGCTGGCAGCGCTCCTGTTAGTAATAAGTAATCTAGGGGTGCCATAGCTTGTACAATAATGAGTCACTTTATGGTCACATAATGTGCTGTGTGATGTATTTCTCTTCCCTATCACAAACTATCAGTTAAGTATGTATCTGGCTTTTATTCTTTGTATAGTTTATCTTGGGAGTCAGACTTTTAGCTAAAACTTTAAACATTAAGAAATAACCAAGTCTGAAGGGTAAAAAAGTTCCTCTTCTCATCATTGGTACTGCCATACAGTCACTAAAGTGAAGTAATCAATGTAAATTGAGAAATACAGAAGATAAATATTTTTGTAATTTCTCAAGTCTTCTGAATAATTAGAAATATACTTGGTCAGTAGTGTCTGAATTAGTTACTGACTCCTGTTTTTAAAAAAAACCCAAAAACCTGCTGAAGAAAAATGTTGAGTCTCTGACTTATCATGTTAGTCCTGGAATAAGTGAAATGTTCTGCAAAATAAATTCATGTTTGAAAATGTTCTGGTTTTTTAATTAGAAAATACAGGGGTATATTTACTTGTTGGGTAAAATGTTGATTAGTATTTAATATTGAAATTTATTGCTGTCAGTAACAATAGAAAAATGCACATCATACACTGTGTGATTATTTATTACCGTATTTATCGGCGTATAACACGCACTTTTCCCCCCTGAAAATAGGGGGCAAATGATGTGTGCGTGTTATACGCCGATATAACCTTAACAGGGCCGGCTCTAGGATTTCTGCCGCCCCAGGCAGAAAAGAAAAACGCCGCCCCCCCCCCCAGCGGCGCGGAGCGGCGCCCTAGCCCCTGCCCCACTCCCGAGCAGCGCGGCCCTAGCCCCCCCCCCAGCGGCCCGAGCCCCCGCCCTCTCCCCCCCCCCCCCAGCGGCGGGGCCTGAGCCCCGAGCCCCGGCCTGCGCGAGCCCCCACCTCCCGAGCGGCGCGGCCCGGCCCTAGCCCCCTCCCGAGCGGCCCGGCCCGAGCTGCCTTAGCCCCCGCGCCCCTCCAGAGCGGCCCGAGACCCCGTCCTCCCTCCCTCCCCCGAGCGGCCCTGGCCCTAGCCCCCGCCCCCCTCCCGAGCGGCCCGGCCAGAGCCGCCTTAGCCCCCGCCCCCCTCCCGAGCGGCCCGAGACCCCGTCCCCGTCCCCCCCCCCCGAGCGGCCCTAACCCGCGGAGCACCGCCCTAGCCCCCGCCCCCCTCCCGAGCGGCCCGGCCCGGCCCGAGCCCCCGAGCGGCCTTAGTCCCCGACCCCCTCCCGAGCGGCCCGAGATACCGGCCGCCCTCCCCCCCGAGCGGCCCTAGCCCCTGCCCCCCTCCCGAGCGGCGTGGCCCGACCCGGCCCGAGCCCCCGTCCCCCTCCCGAGCGGCCCGGCCCGAGCCCCCCTCCCCGCGAACCTTATTTACCTTATAAGTGGTAATAATATTAATAAAACAAGTTCTGAGCTACCCTTATTTTGCTTCAAAGTCCTTTATTTGAAATTTAAGTTTTTTTCCTGAAATTTCCCCCTTAAAATGAAGGTGCGTGTTATACGCCTGTGCGTGTTATACGCCGATAAATACGGTAAATTAAATCTGATGCTTTACTTGTTTCACTAATCTAGCCTTTTGTTTATTTGCTGCAGGTACCGGGGCATCTTGCATCTACCCATTACTTGGAGCCACTTTGAATGGCTGGTATTTCCTGGCAACAGAAGTGGATGATATGTGTTTCAATTATGCAAAGAAAAATGTGGAACAGAATAATTTATCTGATCTTATAAAAGGTACCATATAATAATCATTCATTAACTTTCATTCCCCTTTGATGTTTTCACTTCTCCTGTTTTAAACAGATGTAATGATGTATATTTGCCTTATTCAGTGGCTAATGAGAATTTACAGTCCTGCCAAATATATGCTACCCTGATTTTGGTGTAGCAAAGAGTAACCACATATTGCTATACCATCCCCATTGAAATCAGACAGCCACAATTGGTCCAAAAACTTAACAGACAACCCAATTCACTCTTATAAACCAGCCTGGACAGTTCTAGACTTTTGATGCATATGCAGAAATCTGATTATTCATATTTATGATAATCCCATCCAAAAATCTTTAAAATGAAGTTAAGGTTGCACAAAACACTGATAGGTAACCTTTGATATGAACATGACAGAATTCATACTGTTCCATGCTGCCCCATACGTGCGGAATGCTGATCCCAAATCAATTTGTACAGTCACTGCTCTGCGCTCCTTCAAATTGTTCCTCCTTTTTGTATGTGGATTTCCCTTTGTTATGGGTCTAAGATCTGGAGAGGGGGCCTGATTCAGCAGACTTCAGGAGGAGAGGGGTGTGGTAATCAGTCCCACTCGCTGCCCTGTGGAAGGGAGCCCCTATGCTTCAAATGCTACTAAAAGGGAATCTCTCTCCTGCAAATCTTTGTAAGTCCTCGGGATCAGGGCTTCTTGCACCACCTAGGTTCCACAGGTAGGAGTGTGGTGCTCTCCTCAGATTGACGGTCTAATGTCTTCTGGACTTGGTCTTTTTTCCTGAGATCTGCTGGAAGTGGGAGAATGAGGAGGAAATGCAGCTATAGGATTCCTAATGGAAAATTCCTTTTTCTTGGTCCTTCTGGAGAGGGGTGCAGGAAGTGGAGCCTCTACCCCTTTTCCTTCCTCCACAGCTTCTCAAATGTTAGATTCTGCCTCCAATATGTAAGCCTTATGAGGCTGAGTCATGAGAGGAAGAGAAGTCATGAGACTTCAAACAATCAGCCTTAAGATACCCATCAGAGCCTACAAACCTGCTAATGGGGTTAAGAGGCTCCTCAGGGGCTCACCCCCCTGTTCCCACATTCCCAGCCTTCCTTAGGCTTGTCAGACTGCAAGCAAAAATATGGACAGTGGGGCTAACAAAGCTACAGTAAGTCCTCACTTAATTTTGTAGTTATGTTGCTGAAAAATGCGACTTTAAGCAAAACAATGTTAAGCGAATCCAATTTCCCCATAAGAATTAATGTAAATGAGGGGGTTAGGTTCCAGGGAAATATTTTTCACCAGACAAAAGACCATCCATCCATCCACACACACACAGTATAAGTTTTAAACAAACAATACTGGTACACAGTGATGATTGTGAAGCTTGGTTGAGGTGGAGGAGTCAGATGGTGGGATATTTCCCTTACTGCTAAATGATGAACTACCAATTGGCCGAGCCCTCAAGGGTTAACTCTCTCTCTACACAAGGCAGCAGGAATGGAGGGAGATAAGCATATTTCCCTTAAATTCACTGCCTTGTTAATTAGATCAGCTTGCTTAGACACAGCTGCTGCAAGTTTCCTGAGTCCTGGTTTGTCCCCCCTGCTCTATGGAAGATGGGGTAAGCGGGGTGCAGGAGCAGGGGGAGGACAAACTTTAGCCCCCGTCTTCCTTCCCTCCCCACCCCCGCACAGCAAGCAGGAGTCTTGGGGAGCAGCTCCAAGGCAGAGGGCAGGAGCAGCACATGGCAGTGGGGGGAGGGACAGAGCTGAACTGCCGGCAGCTGCTGCACAGGGAACTTAGGGGAGCGGGTAGCTGATGTGGGCTGCCGGTCCACGCTGGTTCCAATCTTCCTGCAAGCAGTAGACAAAGCAGGTGGCTGCCAAACTATGTTAGAAGGGAGCATTACACAAACGAGCATGTTCCCCAATTGAACAGCAATGAAACAACGTTAACCAGGACGACTTTAAGTGAGGAGTTACTGTATTAAGATCTGATTGAAATTGTGTGTGGCCTCCTGTAAATCTCTTACACCTTGTGGGGTGGTGGTACCCTAGTGCCACATAATGCTTATGTTGGGAGGGTGACCACTGATCTCTGGCCCCCTCCCCCTGACCCCACACATGCCTCCAGTAGCAGTGTTTCAAATTCAAAAGTTGATAGTGTTAGACTTCAACTCAAGTTTGGTCCTGTGCACTATACCTCACCTAGAGGAATATGGTAAACTAGGTTCTGTCTCTATCCTTCCTTCCCGTTTTTAAAAATAAAGTGTTAGATCTTCACAATTCAAGTTTTAATTTTCTATTTTTAGTGTGTAATAATTCTGGAACTCCACATACAGTTCACTTAAAATGTAATAGCCTAGGTCTGAAGCAGAGAGAATTTTTCTCAGTTTTGAGACATGGCTATTTGAGGGGCCAAAATCAGATTTATAACGAAAACTCAATTTCAACCGTAACTATGGAGTACCTGCTATCGCTCTGAAAATAACTCTTTCTATGATATTGGTTATAAGAAAAGCTATTTAAGAACATAAGAATGGCCATACTGGGTCAGACAAAAGGTCCATCTAGCCCAGTATCCTGTCTGCCGACAGTGGCCAATGCCAGATGCCCCACAGGGAGTGAACCTAACAGGTAATGATCAAGCGATCTCTCTCTCCTGCCATCCATCTCCACCCTCTGGCAAACAGAGGCTAGGAACACCATTCCTTACCCATCCTGGCTAATAGCCACTAATGGATTAAACCTCCATTAATTTATCTAGTTCTCTCTTATATGCATTTTCTTTTGTTAGATGAACCTAAAGTTTGTTTGCAGTGTAGTATGTTGATGTTAAATTGATGGTATAATATGTTAATTATATCCTAAAGGAAGTGTTAAAAATACTTATGTAATATTAGAGTTAATTTTAATTCCTTACCAATAAACATCCTCTTTTTCTGCTAGTGGTTAAAGTACCACAGAAGACCCTTCTAATGGATGCACTAAAAGAGGAATCTGAGATCATTTATGATTTTTGCATGTGCAACCCTCCCTTTTTTGCCAACCAGTTGGAAGCCAAGGTACAGTATGTTGATTAGATAGATTGACTGTTGTACTTGCTTTTGTTCTTTTTAACAGGTGGGAGGGTAATGAGACCTCAAAAGATTAAAGTGTTTGAAGGCTCACTGTGGAAAACCTTGTCTCTGGGTTTTATAAGCTGTCATTTCATATATGTATATATTTTTGATGATTTTTAAAAAAAGCAACATTGCAAAACCTACCCAAGTCGCAATTTGTAAAAGATTAACTTAAATGAGGGTTTTTTAATTTTTTTTATTTTTTTTAAATTCTGAAGTAGGAATTGACCTGTGGCATTCTTCCGTTAGTTGTATTCAAATGGTCTCTCTCCAGTAGAATTAGCACAGAGTAGGCAGTCACCATGGACCTGGTTCTAGTGTGCCTCCCATAGTGGTAGAACGGGGGTGCTGGTGGGCCTCAGTGATGCTAGTACGTCAATGTCATAGTGTTCGTCTTCGAATATTGCAGTACCAGTCTGAGGCCTGGTCTGCACTGTCGCTTAAGTTTGATATGAGTTATGCTGCTTGACGTAGCTTATGTTGACCTAACGCTGTGTCTACACCATGTTATGCTGGTGGGAGAGTGTCATTCCTCTCCTCCCTCCCACTCCCCCCCCCCCCACGTACCTTCTGCCTCTTGGCACTAAATTGACACCGATGCATCAATCGCAGCGGTGCCTGTTTAGTATGCCAGTAGAGACAAGCCCTGACTCTAGACCCAGTAAGAAACTTAGAATCTTTATCTCCATAATGACAACTTCAGCTTTTAGAAATACGGGAAGTGGTGGTGTTAGCTAAATAATTTTACATTTAAACATTGGGTTGTAACTTTCTGACATGACCATGTCCTACGGTGCTTTGGAACCAGATGTTTAATGTTACTCTCATATAGCATCAATATATTGCTAACTCTTTTCTGTAGTTGAGACTATAGATTTGGCTCAATTATCTGTATTATCGTACCACCTAGGAGCTCAAGTTGTGGACTGGGACTCCATTGTGCTGAGTTTCCTACAAACACAGAACAAAAAGATGATTTCTGCCCCAAAGAGCTTATAATCTAAGTATAAAACCAGATACAATAGATGGATACAGACGGGGAGTAATAACCATTACATTGTTATGTTTAAAAATATGTTGTTAGCATTTCCCCATATAGGGATGGGGTGCGGTGTTGATAGTGTTACTACGTGGCAGAGTGTGAGGGAGACAGCAGTATTTAAGGAAGGAAACTGTTTATTAATGGTTTAAACCTCAAACACTTTCTTTCCTGTCCAGGGAGTAAATTCTCGAAATCCTCGACGGCCCCCTCCCAGCTCTGTGAACACTGGAGGCATCACAGAGATCATGGCTGAAGGGGGAGAGCTAGAATTTGTCAAAAGAATTATCCACGATAGTCTGCAGCTTAAAAAAAGATTGCGGTAAGGACTGGAGTTATAAAGGAAACTTCCCTCCTCCCCCCTCCCTGCTGTGGGAATCACATGGAAAGGACTTTTAACTGAGGACATTCTTGTTTTGGATGAAAATCCAATTTATGTGACAAAATCATCTTTCTTTTTTAAATAACCATAGGTCAGGGAAGTCCACTAGCTCATTTGAGACACATTCTTAACCTTTTGGATGTCCAAGGAACACAGTTTTTACATAAAATTTGAGGAGAGGACTGCTGTTCTCCCCTTCAGATTCATAGGGTTGTTTTTTTTTTAAAGGCAGAAGGGACTATTATGACGATCTGGTCTGACTTCCTGCATAACACAGGCCAAGGAAGTTCACTCAATGATTCTTGCATCTAGTCCTGCAACTTGCAGTTGAAGTAGAACAGGGGTAGGTAACCTATGGCATGGGTGCCGAAGGTGGCACTCGAGCTGATTTTCAGTGGCACTCACACTGCCGGGGTACTGGCCACCAGTCTGGGGGATTCTGCATTTTAATTTAATTTTAAATAAAGCTTCTTAAAAATTTTAAAAACCTTATTTACTTTACATACAACAGTAGTTTAGTTATATATTATAGACTTATAGAAAGAGACCTTCTAAAAATGTTAAAATGTATTACTGGCACGCAAAACCTTAAATTAGAGTGAATAAATGAAGACTCGGCACACCACTTCTGAAAGGTTGCCAACCCCTGAAGTAGAATATCTTTTAAAAAGAGACCCGGTCTTGATTTCAGAACACCATGGGAAGGAGGATTTCACATCCTGTGGTAGTCTGACCAATGATTTATCACCCTCACAATTAAAAACTTGCTTCTATTTTTTTTTCCAGTTTGAATAATGCTGATTTTAAACTTCCAGCCATTGGATCATGTCACACCTTTGTCTTCTTGATTAGAGTCCTTTAGGATCACATCTCCTCTTTGTGTAGGCAAATGATAGTCACTGCTAGACCTTCTCTTTAACAAGCTAAATAGATGGAGGTCCTTTAGTTTCTCAGAGTAAGGCATTTTTCCAGACCATAAATATTCTTGTAGTTCTCTGAACTCTCCAATTTTTTTTAACTTCCTTTTCAAGTGTGGACAGCAGAACTGGGCATAGTATTCTAATGACTTCATCAGTGCTATATACAGAGGTAATAATTGCCTTCCTTCTCCAATCTGATATTCCCATTTATATACCTGGGGATCGAATTAGCTCTTATAGCCAGAATAATGTACTGGGAGCTCATGGCCAGGCAGCTAACTACCTTTTTCTAGAATACCTGCTTTCCAGGATACAGTCTTGAAAGTATGCTCCACAGTCTTTATTGCTTGTTTGGCTATATTAAAATATATTCATTTTGTAGTACTTTGAAAAGAAATGGAGAGTTGCCGAATTTGCATTTTTGCAGACTTCTTCATAAGATGCTCTGTTTTTACTGTCCAAGAAGTGAGAGTAGATCTTGTAGAATGTACTCTTACTGGAAGGCTGATAACACTTCCACTCTTAAGATTCAAACATAACTTAGACCAATAGGAGCTAGATCTAAAGACTTCCAAAGAAACATTTGTTTTTGTCATCAAAAGAAATTAAGAAAACATCCGAGTTCCTGAGAGACTTTAACCTATCCAGGAGCAATTTTAATGGCGCTATGGCCAACTAGGCAGTGCCAACTTTCCTTTTTAGAATGAGAGTGCTTGTGACAGGTGATATGAAGGTGTCGTGGTTTAGCTGAGAAGGTTGTTGTAGTACCATATTGTCAGGAAACATGATTCCTTGATTTACAAGGCATTATGCTCACTGATCCCTCTTGTAGAGATGAATGCCACAAGAAAGATCACTTTAGTAAGAGAAAACAAAGATTTAACAGCCATTGTCTGGGTGGCCTCTGGTACCAAAGAGCTGGAGTTGGAGGACTAGTGTATATCTATTGGCCTAATTAGATGAAGGCATCTATCTTTTATGCCTTGTGTTTCCAAAATCTGGAAGAGTCATCCAACTTGTTGCTGCTATTTAATATAAGAATTTGCTCTGGGGAGTTTGTCACTGCAGAAAAAGTGACTTAATGCTATGTTCCGGTCTTACTTCGCTAGAGACAACTCAACCAAATGGCCAGAATATTGAGCTACCCTTTACATAGGAACTGAGACTTGCTGGCCCAGAGGTCGGCAACCTTTCAGAAGTGCTGTGCCGAGTCTTCATTTATTCACTTTAATTTAAGGTTTTGTGTGCCAGTAATACATTTTAATGTTTTTAGAAGGTCTCTTTCTATAAGTCTATAATATATAACTAAGCTATTGTTAGTTTACTGTGATCCTTGCCCTTGCTTTTCCTTGCTGAGTTTTCCACTGTCTGGCACGTATTTGGAATCTTTAAGCTGCACTCAGGCTTCTGAGTGATCAGTTGTTAACCTGCTTCGAGAGGGGCAGAGGACAGATTTCATGTGTGAAAATACCTGTTCACACAGGTATGTAGATCCAAATGCTGAAAGCATTGCAAACGCAATTTTCTTCAAACAGTTAAATGTCATTGGCAGGAAAGTCCAGCAGGTCAGAATAGAGGCCCCATGATCTCTCTCAGTAGCTTCAAGTGCACTTCGCAGATCTCCAAACTTTGATACCCACAATTCTGAACTTTTTAACTGAATAAGCTTTTAACTGAAATCTTCAACACCCATCCACTGAAATATGGACAAATCCAAGTTGCTTTTGGTGAACTTTTCAGGTTTAATTAGAAAAGAAAGCATTGGGCCAAATCGCTGGAAATCTTTAAATCTGTCAGAAAATTCTGATTCCTGTTCTTGTATGTACATTCTAATCTCAACGTCAAACACAGTGCGCTGTTTCATGTGGCATGATAGTGATGTAAGCAGCAAATTAGGACTTAAAAATACCCCAGCACAGTGGCGCTGGAACAATTTTTAAGGTGGGGGTGCTGAGCTATGCCCCTGTCTGCCCCCCTCACTGCCTGGGGCCAGTGGGCCACAGCTGAGGGCGGCTGCAGAGCCCCGGGCTGGTGTCCGGGACCCTGGGCCGGCAGCAACGCGCCCCCCCCCCCCCCCCGGCCCAGTGGCCAGGGCCTGGGGCCGGCAGATGGAAGCCCTGCTGGCAGGGGGCCGGCAGCCATTATCCCAGGCCAGCAGCGGAGCCCCCGGAGCCAGTGGCCAGGATCTGGGCAGTGTGAGTGCCACTGAAAATCAGCTCGCATGCCGCCTTTGGCACGTGTGCCATAGGTTGCCTACCCCTGTGCTGGGCAAAGGAAGAACTTGATATTTTCTTTATTACAAATAGACTATTCCACCTCTTGGAGACAAAGGCATAACATGATTCAGTGACTGGAAGCTGAATCTTAAAAATGTGCATGTTTTTTCAACTTCATGGTTTCTCAACAGGGTAGTGAACCAGTGGAATAACCTACCAAGGATTGTGGTAGATACTTCTGCGTTTTGAAATCTTGAGAAAACTATCCAGTCTTGATTTGCAAATGTGCTGTAGTTCAGCCGGAAGTTCCTGGGCTTAATGCAAGAATTAACTGACGAAATTCTCTGGCCTATTATGCAAGAGGTCAGACTAGTGGTGTCTTTTGGCCTTATTAAAAACAAAAAATCTATTAATCTTATTTTCAATTGAATTCTGGTTTTATTAGATTCTTCATAATGCCACATGAAAATTGGTTTTATTTATCTCTCATACTTGTACCCATGATCACTTTAAAGCATTTTTATCTCTCAAAGAAGCTGCTTAAAATATGTAGAGAATACTGCATTTCAGTAACTGAAAACTTTCTGGGTACAGAGTTTTAACAGTGTACTTACAAATTATTCCATTGGGCCCCAACACTCATCTAAAAATTTTTGTGGAAGTGCCCGTAAAGGAATTTTGGGAAATTCTGCTGAAGAACACAGACTTTTTTGCCTTTGGAAGAATCTGAGAGACCTGGATCCAAAGGAGATGGTGAGCTTCCAGAAGCAGAGTAATCTGTGCTCTCATCCTTCTGTTTGCCCACTGGTGAGTTATGGATTTAGAGAGCTGGAAACTGGGAGAATTAGTGTATCTACATTTCTCATAAGCAGAGATTCCAGGGAGTGGGTCTGTTTTTTTCAGGCACAAGCTCTTATTTTGCTACTGTCATCTTCTCTCTTCATTCCTTGGAAAGTTAAAATTGAAAGTTTGAAACAAATTATTGTAAAGGGTACTATTTTCCAAAGCACTTTATTTTTGAAAATGGGACCGTTAGAGTTGCTTAGAAACTTTTTAAAATTTTACCCAAAATCTAATATTGAAAAAATCCAGGCGGATTTCCTCTTCTTTCCTTGGTCTCCTAGTTTATCCCCTTTCTCAAATCATACTGCTGATATGGGTTTGTCACTATTTTTAACTGGAGAGAATTTCCCCTCCTGTGATGCTTGCAGACCTCTGATGTGAACCCTTTGCAGTTAGTTGCCATTTTCAGTTGAACTGTTTCTAAAACACCTTAATGTAAAATGTTGTCCACAGGTGGTACAGCTGCATGCTGGGAAAGAAATGCAGTTTAGCTCCATTAAAAGAAGAACTTCGAATCCAGGGGGTAAGTTTGTCTCCAAATACACTAGGGTTGCATATACTGCTTCCTGATACTGTGCATTTGTTGCCTGTTTTTGTCCCTTAAAAAGAAAGGTTTCTTACAAGTTACTGAACTATAGTTCGGTGCTTTCGTATTATGGAGGCACTGGTAGCAACTCCGAAGTTGAGGTTAAGCAGAGTTTTGAACTTAAAGCAGGGATTCAACCTCTTGTATGAGAAGACACTATATTCTCCAAGTTTTCAGCACTGATTTTTTTGAGAATTTGCAAGAGCTGTTTTTCCTCAGTTAATTTGTATACTACAAATATATTGGCTCTAATTAATTAAGTATGAGGACAGTACATATATTAAGAGTCCTCATTGGTAAGTTACTTGATGATCTTTAGACTTAACAGAATACTGAATTGGCTCCTTGTGTTTTAAGGATGAGGTGTCTTACTCCTTCCACCCACAGCCTTGTCTCAGTGGGTTCCCTTAGAAGCAGGAGAGTCTGAGTAATGCTTTATAAATTCAGTGGAAGAGTTATCCCCACTTAACATGCAGGCATGGGGGAGGTAGGCAGCAACAGAATCTTCCCGAACAGTGAGCTGTATAGCATTATCTGCCACTAGCAAGGAGTAGATAGCAGAATTCACACCTGCAAAAAATGTTTCTGGTGGCTGTAATAGGTTCCCCCTGGGGTGCCACTTGAAACTCGGGTATCACTGAGCACGCCTTTTCTGCCAGCCTGGACTCCCTTATACTGTCCTGCTGAGCCAGGTCCTCAAGCCTCTTCCAGTGCGCGCACACAGGTAGGGGCACATCCAGCTGCAGAAAGCCACAGACACTGAGATCAGTTCTGCTTGAGAAGACTTAGCTAAGGAACTGGCCAGCACTCAAGTGCACACCCCCTCTGGAGTGTAAACCCAAAATTGTATCATCTTGCATTGTACAGAGGACTGTATAGCATAAGCTCATAAAATTCACTCCCTCCCTTAATGTGGAGGAAGATATGCACAACGTTTTGCCCCCCCCCGCCCCCCAGTTATGAATTCCACAGACTGGTTTTAGAGAACACAAGAACAAGTTTATTAACTACAAAAGATAGATGTTAATTGATTATAAGGGTTAGCAAACAGATCAAAGCAGGTTACCTATCAAATGAAACAAACATGCAAACTAAGCTTAAGATACTAAAGAAACTGCTTACAAACAGTAATTTCTCACCCTAAATGTTGTTTTAGGCAGATTGCAGAGATTCTTGAAGGCAAGCTGCTCTTGCTTGCAGCTTAAAATTCCAGGTATTTCTTTCACAGGCCAGACACCTTCCCAGCCTGGGTTCAGTCCTCTTCTTCCCACCCAACCTCTTTATTTCTTAAATGTTTCCAGCTGTCATCCTGGGGTGGATTCAGTGAAGAACAACCCTTGATTATCTCCCTTCCCTGACTTAAATAGGTTTTACATATGTCAGGAGCCCTTTGTTTCCCAGAGTGGTGTGTTGTCCTCCTCACCCCTCCTCTCTTCCTCCCCCCCCCCTCCCAAAATATACTGGTATTCTATCATGAAGTCCAGTACCAGGTGATTTGATCACATGATCCTGCAGTGTCAAAACAGTCATGGGTCAGATGCTGTTTGTAGCATCCCAGGAAAGCTCCTCAGGAAGGTGGGAGATTAGCATATTCAAAGACCTTTTGTCCTGCCTAATGGTCTATTGACTTGTCCCCAGCTAGCCAGCCAGACCGATTGCATTTTGTCTGGTGGGTGTTCCCCAGGTGCAGACACTTTTGTAGTACAGATATATAGTCAATATTCCTAACTTTAGATAAGAAAAAGATACAGCATACAAATAGGATAATCATATTCAGTAAATCATAACTTTTTCAATACCTCACGTGACTTATCTTGTGTAAAATATATCTTAGTTATGCCATAATCGCATCATGACAATATCTGTATGAAGAATATTGGGGTGGAGGGGAGAAATTGTCACAGTGGCATCTTCTCCCAGGATATACTTTTTTATTTAAATGTTTATGTTGGGGGGAAATAAATGGAAGACATGACTTCCACTACATGCTAATAAATCCTTTAAAAGACTTGGAAATAATTTTTAAAAAATACGTGGGCTGTTAAGGCTGCTTCTAACTGCAAAGATGCAGTGCACTGAAATAAGTGATCTGAAGAATTGAGGTGCTTCAGATAGTCATTTCCAATTCCTTTCCTATAACTCCATTATTTGTCTAATTTCATGCCTTCCACCCTCTACACTTCACAGAAATGGCACTCACCAAAGTCTCTAATGACCTCTTCCTGGTCAGATTTCAAGGCCAGTGCTCCATTGTCTCATCCTTGACTTGTTGGCTGCATCTGACACTGTTGATCTTATTCTTCTCTCAATCCTGCCCTCTCTAGGCTCTGTCCTTGGCTCCCTCTTTTTTCTTTTCTTTTTTCTTTACCTTTTTCTATGGATTATCTCTTGCACAAATATGGTTTTGAATACCATAGTGATGATGACTGGCAAATCTCTCTCGCTCTTTCCATTTTGAAATCTCAGCCCGTCTTTGTTCATCTCCTTATAGATGTCCAGCCATCAACTGAAGCTTAACATCACCAAAATGATGTATCACTATGGACACCGTGACCATCCTCTCTGTGGCTCAAGCTTGTAATCTTGACTTCATCTTTGACTCAGCCCTCTTTGGCTTACACTTCCAGGGTGTGTCTAAATCAGTGATTCTCAAACTCTTGTATTGGTGACCCCTTTCACACAGCAAGCCTCTGAGTGTGAGCCCCCCTTATAAATCAAAACCACTTTTTAAAAATATTTAACGCTATTATAAATGCTGGAGGTGAAGCGATATTTGGGCTGGAGGCTGACAGCTCACGATCCTGAAGTAATAACCTTGTGACCCCCTGAGGTGTTGCGACCCCCAGTTTAAGAACCCCTGGTCTAAATTATGATGTGTTTTCCTGCATATCTCCAAATCTGACCCCTACTTTGTTCCCACACTGGTAAAACTCTTGTCTATGCTGTAATCTTCTCACGCCTTGACTACTGCAATTTCCTTTTCTTCTGGCCTTGACGCCTGCAGCCTCACTTCCTTGAAATCTATTCGGATTGCTGCTGCTAGGATCATGTTGGCTCAACACACTGTCATCCTGTGTTTAGTTCCTCCTCTGGCTTCCTGTAAGCTGGCGAGTCGGGGCTCAACCCTCCTGCAGACCCGGAGGGAAGCCACACCGACTCGCTACACTTCCCCTATTCCACTGTATCAGATTCAAACTTCTCAGGGCAGAGTTAGGTTGTGAAGGGCTTTATCTGACCTTGTATCTTACAGTAAAGTTCATACCCACCTTACCTTCATCGGTGATACCAGCCCCCAAAACCCAGTTCTGTACTCTGATAAGCACTTGTGTGTGAAATGTGCTCAGTCAGAATCCATCAGAATTCATCTTTTCAGAACTCACCTCTTCTGTAATGTTTGCAGGAAAGTACAACCAGATAATGGCTGGACTGGTGGCAAATTGTGATTACTGCTTTTCATTGGCTAAGAATTGTGCCTATTCTCTTTTGTTTTATCTTGTCTCCTTCATTCCACCCTTGCCCACATGTCTCATCCACCTGTTATGTTTTGTCTCGTTAGCTTTGTAAACTTTTGGGGAAAGAGACTGTCACTTGCATCTCTGCCCTGGCCTGGTTGGCCTCTAGGTGTTACAGGAATGCGAATAAAAAAAAAGACCCCTTCTGTGAAGAGCTGCTTATCTAAGAGAGAAGAAGAGTTTGCAATACTAGGTTTTTTTCCTCTTTCTTTCTTATTTTTAATTGTTTTATTTAATTTTATGTTTAAATTCACTATGTTCATATGCAAGCTTGAATCAGATTCAACCCTCTGTGTTCTTAATGCTTTTGGTAGAAAACTAACCCTTATCATTCACCTCCATGAGCTCATGCTTTCTACCTCCAGCTATTTCACTGTCTCTCTCAAGCTAGAGTTATTGCCTCTCTGTTCCCATGACATGAAACAAGTACTGGAGAGTTTGTCTTGCTGATCTCCTTAAATGTAAGGGAATATGTGTGTACATGGGGTATTCCTTCTCCTTCACCAGGGAAGCCTGAGTTCTTTTATAGTCCACCTACAAGGGAGGAGATGGTGGGGGTCTCCTACCTTGTGTGGTGGAGGGTGGAAGAGGGTGCTACCATACTTACCTCATAGGGATATTGCAGTATTCCCATTTTGTAGAAGTGGAGGAAAGTGGTTTGCCCAAGACAGTACAGTATGTCAGAGGCAGAGCTGGAATTAGAACTTGGGACCTCCCTAGCCTACCCTGTTCACATTCTGTTACACCATGGTGCCTAAAGTGAATTTAATTCTTAGGGATTAAAGGTGGATTTAAGTTGCCTATTTTATTCTTGGTAAAGCTCTTTCGTGTGATAAATTTCACGTTGACATTGTTGGTTCAAAATCTTAATTTTATAACACATCTGAAGTTAGACTAATACGTGTGCAAAACAGAATGACATTTAATTCACTAGAGATGAAAATTAATGGCTGCCTGACCAAGTTTCTCCTTCACATAGGTTCCTAAAGTTACCCACACTGAATTCTGTCAAGGCCGTACCATGAGGTGGGCACTGGCATGGAGTTTCTACGATGATGTCCGAGTGCCTGTAAGTGCCTGTGTTTTGGTTTGTTTTTCATGGTCATCTACACTTTATTTGAGGGTGGGTTTAACAAGTATTTCCTCTACAACACAGCTGTTCCCCTTCAACCTAGAGTATAGGGGATAATTGTTACCTGAGCTGCATTTCCTGCATGGCAGTACAAACCTGCACCATAGCCAGTTAGAGGCTTGTTCTACCCCCCCCCCCCCCCAAATCCGTTACATGACACATGATGTTTGTATCAAACCCAAACATACTTTTAGATAGCTTGGCAGAATTAGATTTTTATCAGTAAATGTAGATAAACTTTCATTTCACCGTACATGCACAAACTGATGAAAAAATATTTTGATAATCAAAATTTATGGATAGGTAAAGTAAGGAAAATACTGCTTGAAAAAATACTAGTTTGGTTTAATTTAAGGATATTTATTTTGTATGTTTTGACACGTGATGTTTGTCATAGTTCAGGTCCGGCAAGGGCACCCACACTCAGGCCTTCAGCTCCCCAGGTTTTGCCTCTTCTGGTTGGAGAAACACATCCCTTTCCTTTCTAACTGGGGTATTTCCAGAGTTCACAGTTCCCTGCTTACACTGTTATCCCCAGCAAAGACTGGTTGCCTGACAAGATCCTGCTTGCTTTCTCTTAAGAGACAGTTAACAGGTGCAATTGCTACAGTTATAAGGTACAGCACTTCCTATGCAAGCCTATTTGATTCTTAAGGTAAAAAGTATTACAGAGAAAACACATTTAAAAACAAGAGAAGGACCCACACATGTGCTAATAAGCTTGCCAGAGTTAACCCCAACCCTAGCATGGATTCTGACAGGAACAGTCCTTCAAACCCCCTACCGAAGGGGGATTTCTTGTGGTTACAAGTTCATCACAGCTTCAGCTCAGAACAAGTCCCCAGTATTATGAGGCCTCAGGAGGCCCAGTCCTTCCAACTCTACCCTACTGATAGGGGCTCTCTGTGGACCAGGGTTCCTGTCCATTTGCTGGATCAGGAAGAAGGCCATGAGCCAGTTTAAAACCAAGCTATTTATCCAGAAACCCTTTCTTTGTCTGTTGGACTTGAAGAATCCAGTTTCTACTACGGTAGAACCTCAGAGTTATGAACACCTCGGGAATGGAGGTTGTTTGCAACTCTGAACAAAACGTTATGGTGGTTCTTTCAAAAGTTTACAGCTGAATATTGACTTAATACAGCTTTGAAACTTTACTATGAAGAAAAATGCTGCTTCCCCTTCATTTTTTTTTAGTACCGTATTTATCGGCGTATAACACGCACTTTTTCCCCCTGAAAATAGGGGGCAAATGATGTGTGCGTGTTATACGCCGATATATACGGTATATTCCTGTAATGATATCCATTAAATGGCAGTTCCTCTCGAGTTAGCAGCAAGCAATTGAGAATCCTTTTGATGGTTTACAGCAGGAGCTCAACTGGCCCAGCAGAGGTGACCAGTGCAACCAATTACTTGGTTCTGGGATCTGTAACTGGATGGGTTAAGAGGAAGTCCAGGTCCAGGACAAGTCACCAAGGAGTAACTGGGCCCACAGGCAAAGGCGGGAAGAATCAGGTTTTACTTTGCATCTGTGGCATGAAGCATTGTTCTTTCCCTTCTCACTAGTTCACCATGCCACTGAGCCAAAGATATGGTAATGGTACTGGACCCACAGCACTTCCTTTCTGGTGGGTCCAGTTCCTTTCTTTCAGCACTTCCCCAGGCAGAAAAGAAAAGCGCCGCCCCCCCCCCAGCGGCGCGGAGCGGCGCCCTAGCCCCTGCCCCCCTCCCAGCGGCGTGGCCCGACCCGGCCCGAGCCCCCGCCCCCCTCCCGAGCGGCCCGAGACCCCCCCCCGTCCCCCCCCCCCGAGCGGCCCTAGCCCCTGCCCCCCTCCCGAGCGGCGCGGCCCGGCCCGGCCCGAGCCCCCGCCCCCCTCCCGAGCGGCCCGAGACCCCGTCCCCGTCCCCCGCCCCCCCGAGCGGCCCTAGCCCCTGCCCCCCTCCCGAGCGGCGCGGCCCGGCCCGGCCCGAGCCCCTGCCCCCCGCCCGAGCGGCGCGGCCCGGCCCGGCCCGAGCCCCCGCCCCCCTCCCGAGCGGCCCGAGAACCCGGCCCCCCCCCCCCCCGAGCGGCCCTAGCCCCTGCCCCCCTCCCGAGCGGCGTGGCCCGACCCGGCCCGAGCCCCCGCCCCCCTCCCGAGCGGCCCGAGACCCCGTCCCCCCTCCCGAGCGGCCCTAGCCCCTGCCCCCCTCCCGAGCGGCGTGGCCCGACCCGGCCCGAGCCCCCGCCCCCCTCCCGAGCGGCCCGAGACCCCGTCCCCGTCCCCCCCCCCCCGAGCGGCCCTAGCCCCTGCCCCCCTCCCGAGTGGCGCGGCCCGGCCCGGCCCGAGCCCCCGCCCCCCTCCTGAGCGGCCCGAGACCCCGTCCCCGTCCCCCCCCCCGAGCGGCCCTAGCCCCTGCCCCCCTCCCGAGCCGCCCGGCCCGGCCCGAGCCCCCGAGCGGCCTTAGTCCCCGACCCCCTCCCGAGCGGCCCGAGATCCCGTCCCCCCCTCCCCCCCCCCGAGCGGCCCTAGCCCCTGCCCCCCTCCCGAGCGGCGTGGCCCGACCCGGCCCGAGCCCCCGTCCCCCTCCCGAGCGGCCCGGCCCGAGCCCCCCTCCCCGCGAACCTTATTTACCTTATAAGTGGTAATAATATTAATAAAACAAGTTCTGAGCTACCCTTATTTTGCTTCAAAGTCCTTTATTTGAAATTTAAGTTTTTTTCCTGAAATTTCCCCCTTAAAATGAAGGTGCGTGTTATACGCCGATAAATACGGTAGTTTAACACAGTACTGTACTGTATTTCGTTTTTTCTTTGTCCGCTGCTGCTTAATTGCGTACTTCCGGTTCCAAATGAGGTGTGTGGTTGACTGGTAAGTTCACAACTCTGGTGTTCGTAACTCTGAGGTTCTACTGTAGTATATGTGCACCTTTCCAGGAAGGTGGCTTCTCTGGGGATGTTACAACCTGAGTGAATTTTCCTAGTTACTCTCTACTGTTTTTCTATTTACCCTTCCTGTGACATTGTGAGTATTCCCATGGGAATACACACAATGTACCCCGAAGGCATTATTGCTAATTCAGTGGGGTTTAACTTAATTCCATAAAGTTTGTTCAGAATATTCCAGGATATTGTCAGTCTCACACTGCTGACAGTTTGGTTTTTTTTAATGGTCATAAAGCTTTAACGTTTAGAGTCTCAATGTCTGTCATTGATAATTGTCTGACCCCACCATAATTTCCCAAGCCTTTGAAAATTTAAATGGATAAAAATTAAAGCTTAAAAAAAAAAATCTGTCAAATTTATATTAAAAAAAAACAAAAAAAAAAACCCTAATTCTGCCAAGCCTCTCTAGAGAGAGAACTCAAGTCAGCAAGGCCTCTCTGATGGGCTTCAATGTGAGCTGCAAGTTCCCTGAAAATCAGGCCACTTCCACTTCAGTGCTTAAATAATAATTTAGCAGCAAAAAATTACCCCCTTATGAACAATTGAAAATATCCAGGTCCTAATACTCACATTAACAAGCTTCAGTTCAACTTACATAAGTATCTATATTAAATCAAGGCCTGCTTCTCCTTTTTGGATCAGTGTGTGTATACTTTTTGCACAGGTGTTTGTGGTAACTAATTTTATAAGAGAGATGCAGTGATACACCTGTGTGTGATCAGTATCAAAATGTTAATGGCTTTCAGATGTAGTACCAAGAGAAACACTTATAGTAATTTGACAAATGGCAGCTGAAGGAAAGCATAATTGATTCTTTCTAATATCTTAAGGTAAAAGTCGCCCCTGTGCAGCAGGCCAGTACAAAGCATATGCATCTCTTAAGTCCTACTTAAAACCCTCTTGAAGGCTTAAGTGATACACAGGCCATGACAGTGAATGTACATGGTATTACAGTAGAATCCCGTTTATATGGTTTAATTGGCCCGAGGGCCAGATCAGATAATCCAAACACTGGGTAAACCCAGGAATGTGAAAATGTGATGCTTTAGTGCCATCTAGCTGCCACAAGAGAGATCACCTGCTTCTGGCCCTGGAGTCCTGGTTGTTCAGTAAATGTGGAGAGTCAGTTAAGGGAGGATCGGATAAACAGGGTTTTACTGTACGGACATTGGCATGATGCAGACTCTTTGTGTCCTGGGTGTTAAAACTGTCCCATTAGTGTTGCACACTTCTGATGTTTGTAATTCATTTGTTTTTTGTTGCTTTTTTCAGTCACCTCCCTCTAAAAGAAGGAAGTTAGAAAAGCCCCGGAAGCCAATTACATTTATAGTGTTGGCATCCACAATCAAAGAGTTATCTATCAAGGCTTCAGCTATGGGCTGGGATGCTGTGGAAGGCATAGCAGTGGTTACAAAGTGGATAGAAAAAATACTGACTGATCTGAAGGTACAGTATTAAGCATTACCTGTTAGAATAACATGCTGCTTTCAGGCATAAATGTAAACTTTTTTTTAAAGTAGAGTGATTATGAAGTTCTGCTGTTCTCTACAATAGGTTCAGCATAAGTATGTTCCCTGTGGAGAAGATGAAGTTAGTCTGTTTCTAACAGCCATTGAAAACTCTTGGGTTCATTTAAGAAGAAAGAAACGAGAAAGAGTAAGGCAGCTACGAGAACTTCCTCGAGCTTCTGAAGATATTCTGCAAGCAATGGAAGAGGAGAAGAGCAGCCAGAAAGACTCAGAGAACCCAGAGTGTGAACAAAACAAGACTGAAAACTTTGAAATGGGGTCAGTGATATTTGATGAGGATGTCAGCTCAGCCAAGAATGACAGGCAAAGGGAAGATTCCCCTACCAAAGAAGGAAACAATGAGGAACTCATGGAAGAGGAGGACATAGAAGCAAAGCAAGCAGAAACATTAGTTGGTGAAGACTCCAGTGATGCAAAGGAGGAGCCTGATGCTTCAGAGGATGCTGGCAATCTAACCATGGAAAAAGGACAAAGTCCCAAAGGAACTTGTGGACACTTTCTTTTTAAGTGTTTAATAAATGTGAAGAAAGAAGGGGATGATGCATTAGCAGAGATGCACTGGGTTGAAGGACAGAACAGAGATTTAATGAACCAACTGTGCACCTACTTACGAAATCAAATTTTTCGACTGGTTGCTAGTTAGCCCTTATTCAGAATATGGTAGGAATAGGTCAGTTCTAGATTTTTTTTTGTAATCTTTTTAATAGACTAAAAGAAACTTTTTGTGCTAGCAAGGTTTTTTAAGAAGAAATGACCAAAATTGAGATGAAAATCAACTTTATTTTTAAACAGAGCCTTTTTTAAATACAAGGAATCATAGGTATATAACAATGAGGGGTAGGAGAAACAGTGCTTAAAAAGCACTTCAGAGTTCTAGCTGTAAAATTGCATCATAAATGGAAACCTATTTTAGTAGTAGTTCTGTAGTTGGTTTCATATGGCAACATTACAGCTGATTTCTGGTCTTTCTGATCTGACTTGGTGGAAATGCAGTTCTCTTTGCTGAATAGGAAATAATCATTACAATATTAAATTTTTACATCATTATTATTGCAGGAATATAAGGGTTTTTTTCAGCCGTTACTCATATAGATTAGCCTGCAGCTCTGTGTATTGTCTTTTGCAGCCAGGAATCTTCTTTGAAGGGATGGCACTTGTCACCCTCCTCCATCTCCCTTCCCTATGTGTTTGCCCTCAGCTGAGCGACATCTTGATAACAGGTGACTGTTCTTTAAATGACAGCTCATAAAAGCACAAAATAGTATGGGAGAGCTGGGTAGCTTTACAGATGTTCATGAATCTTGAATTTTCGTTAATGGGCTATATTAGATTCCACTGTTTAACAAATATCAGGATTTGCATAGATTTTTCTGCTTTTCAAAAGTTTAAAAATGAAAAATGATTTGCGCTCCTCCTCCAACATACAAGTTAAGAAAAATTTAACTGTGGCACACATTGTTTTAGACCATGTATCCCCACTGATACAGGAGATGAAATGCAATGCGGTGGTTTCAAGCAATTATTCCTGAAAGATTGGGCTTCACTTTAAACTGAAATTTCTTTGAAGTATTTAATACGGTTGTGGTGAGAGAGAGAATTAGAGTATATGTCCCTCAGCTGCATGGACCAGAAAAACTCATCAGGGGATAAAAGGAAGGATAGGAAAACAGATGAATATGATGAACAGTGAAGGTGGGATGAGGATAGAATTCAGCTGTAGAACTCGCAGAATTTGGGGTACCAACTGCTGAGATCTTATGCTTTTGCATGTGCTTCAGGGCCCTGTGCCCTTTCTAGTTGGAGCTGTACTGACAGAGTTTCCTTGGCCACTGCTGTACCTGGAATCTATTTCCCTCAAGTGCTATATCCCCACAGCAGGGGTTCTGCATCAGGCTGCATTAATATTCTGGTGGTTTTCACACAAGGTTGGTGGAGGAATTATGGGCATTGCTATCCCCATCCACCAACCAGCCTCCCAAGGGATGAGCTTGTCTGTGGAGAGGACAGGATAGCTGATGCTGTCTCTGGAAATGGAAAAATCTGTTAGTGGAGGGTTCTGAAGTGGCTCAGTGACAGGAAATGCAACATTATGCATTATACTGGTGTGGGTTATAGATATAAAAGTGAAATCCACAATAGGAGAAAGATACATTATTGACGTCTTGTAGCAAATGCACCTGCTCATGCTGTTGGGATCACTCTGAATATGTGTTATTCATCAAGGGTTCCAAAAAATTCAGCAGAAACTGTACATCTGTCTTTTGCACCACAGCTGGCTAGAGAAACAAGATATACTATTTAAGTCCTGTCCTTAATATCTGAACCTCTGGTAAACAGTTACACAGTATTGGATTTGATATAAAATCGTTCTGGTACTTTGTTTTTATTAAATTATTTTATTTGGATCAGATTTTAACACAACTGAGGTGACTGAAAGGAAATGGAGGTGATGTAATCTGATCTGGATCATTATCTTTTTTTAAAAGAATGCACTAAATGTTGTCAAATTGCCTGAAAATGTCATGATTTCCTTGAAGTTTCATATACTGCAAGTAAAACTAATACTATGTTTACCATAAAAGTAAAAAATTGAGAACATATTTGTATGGAAGAGACTAAAATATTTATGCCTTTGACTTAATAGATTCAATTTTGAGTTAGAAAGATCAATGTTTTTCCTGTGTAGCAGTGAAGAAAAATACTTCCAAGAGAATTTTAGATTTGTTCTCATGTTTCGTTAACTAGCATGACATCTGTTGGTTAACTATTTTATCACAGATAATAGGCGGTGGTTTATATTTGATTAGGGAAATGTTATATGTATATATAAGCCCTTAAAGTGGGTTATTGATTGTACAGCCCATGGTTCTCAAACTCTGGTTTCTAGCTTGCTGATTTTGCACAGAGCTGCTTCCTGAAGCAGTGATGCTTTATGCTAATTGTAGTTTAATCATATTTAAGAGTTTTGAGAGGTTCTTTTGGACACCTGAACTACTTAAACAAAACAAAAAAATCCAAGTCCCACAGAAAGCAAAGCCCTCTCTGTACCGTGTTTGGCTGTTCCATGGGCTTCTGAAAGGTGGTTTTTTAGTGTAAACTTACAAAGTATGGTCTTTTGGAAATGTAATTACAAATCAGAGGGCAATGTTAGCTCTAGGGAGAGGGGGATTTGAGACCAGCTGTTCTGTGTGGTAGCTTCCTTTGAAAACCAGCAGAAACAGAGTCAGCACAACTAGCAAGAGTTGATCTTTATCGTAGGAACAATGCTGACTCTTGTGCTGCACAGGGCAAAGTATATCATGCCTATGGTTGAGGTGGCCAATGGCTCCCTGAGGGAAGCTACGCTGCCAGGTAGGAAAGAAGTCCTACAGAAAAGAGGCAGACAGCCTCTGGAGTGCAGCTTCCATCTCCAGCAGATTCTTGGAATTGGCACGGTTTGGTGCCCATGTTTCCTGTGTTACTCAATATCCCCTTCCTCTTTGAAAAGAGCATTTGTTGGGAGGGATGCAAATTGACCTTAACATGTAAGTTACTCATTTTGCACATTTGCTGAATCCAAATCAGTAAATCATGCTGCTTTACCAGTGTACTCCATTTTCTATCCCCTTTCCACAGAATATGTAACTTACACTGTTTGCTGAATTGAGCCCAGAGGTTATGTATGACCTGTTCACTTGTGTAATATATCAAAACTCTCATATAGCAAACTTTGTTCCCAGGGTTAATTGGACTGTGATTAGTATGGTTTATCGTGTCTTACAAGATTATGGTTTCTGTTCTGTCCTTTGTTGATATACACATTTATTTTTGAAGCTTAATTAAAAAAAACAACCTTTCTTCTACTTAAAAGAATAAGAAACAACATGTTAACTGGGATGCTAAACACAAGTGTTTAGTGGTGGAAATGAATTTCGGGAATTAGCAGGAACTGTACAGCTAGAAAAATGAGAAGCTATTCATGGAATGCTTTAACATGCTTCGACTTCATGCCTTAAAAGTCAAGCTGCATCAGAAGGTAGATACTTGAAGAGAGGTTTACTTTCCTTGCAGACAGATAGATTAACCTTTTAACTGCTGCTGAATGTATGAGGTAGAATGCAGTTGCTGAATGTATCAGGAACATCTTAACGTGCAGCTCTATGAAAAGCTTAATGGAGGACCTACCATTAAATGACTCATGAAGAAATTCATGCTCTTTCTCCTCCCCCTCCCTCTTTTCCCCCTTACTGTCTCCTGCACGCTGCCAGAGGCACTGGGAGGGAGGGGGAGAAGCAGGGAGGGGATGCACTTACGAGAAGGGCAGGAAGAGGAGTGGGGGGGCCTTGGGGAAAGGGGGGGGGCTGGGGCTGAGCAACCCCAGGGAAAATTAGAAGCCAGCTTGGGGTTCACAAAACAATTAAATCAAAAGAGGGGTCCTCAGGTTGCTAAAGTGTGAGAACTACTAGTTTGGATCATTTCATGGCTGTTCGGCATTTGCCCTCTCTGACAAAACTGAATCTATGAAAATACTGGACATAGGTTATTCCTCCATTACTTTTGTTAACTAGCATGGACAAGGATTCAATTCTCATGCAGTAGCAGGCTACTTTTAATATCTCATAGATTTTAAGGTCAGAAGGGACCATTATGATCATCTAGTCTGACCTCCTGTACAATGCAGGCCACAGAATCTCACCCACCCTCAGTGCTGAACAAATGTTATCCAGTTATTGGTTGTTCCCTCATCACAAAACCATCATCGCAAGTGGCAGTTATTGGTAGTAGCAGTTCATCTGTTATCTCATCTTATACTCAGATTGTAAACTCTTTGGGGCAGGGCCCATCCTTTGTTCTATGTTGTACAACAGGGTGCTGGCCCATGCCTAGAGCTCCTTGGCACTATGGTAATAAATAGGCCACAGACTGGCTGGACAATCTCAAATCCTAGATGAAATCCAGGTCAGAGGCACACAGCACTGCAGTGTTGAGAAGCTTTACTGTTACTTTATCCCTTCTCTGGATGAATAGGCAACTATAATCTCTGTGACTGCCAAAATGGCACCTTTTAGGAGCACCCCATTAACAAAATGTGGTATCTAAATAGAGTCCTTTCACTTCCACATTTTATGACTGAAAGCCCCATTGTTTTTTTTCCCTCTTTCATTCTTTTCCCTGCTCCATCTTACCTTACCCTATGCCTCCTAAGGTGTTCTCCCTGATTCATCTATGACCAAAAAGAGAGAGACCCTGGACGTGACTTGTGGACCCCCTGGAGTACCCTGGGGGTTTGCGGACCATCACTCAGTTATAAAAGTAGGGCTGGCCCATTTCAGAGTCTGTCCTTTAAAATGCTAAATGGCCTCAACATCTAGGTGTCTTAAAGACCATCTTTCTTTCCACAATTCACAGGCAGTTGCTTCTCTTGGAGCACAGTAAATTGATGGCACCTAGGTGTGAACTCCCAAAGGCAAATCAATGCAGCAGCTTCATTTAAATTGAAAAAGAGTTTAAATACAAAAATGAGTACAATCTGTGCTGTCTTGCACACTAGTGTGGACAGCGTGCTAAAGCTCAATCAGGGTTGTGTACTGAATTAGGGTTTGGCTACACTTGCAAGTGTGCAGCGCTGGGAGTTACAGCTGTCTTCATACAGCTGTGTAGGGAAAGCGCTGGAGTGTGGCCACACTGACAGCTACCAGCGCTGCAGTGTGGCCACATTTGCAGTGGTGTTGGGAGTGGTCCATTATGGGCAGCTATCCCAGTGTTCAAGTGGCTGCAACGTGCTTTTCAAAAGAGGGGGGTGGGGTGGAGTGTGACAGGGAGCGTGGGGGAGAGAGAGAGAGTGGATTTTTGGAGCTGACACTGTGGGCTTGGCTACACTGAAGAGTTGCAGCGCTGGTGGTGCGTTTACAGCGCTGCAACTTACACACCGTCCACACTTGCAAGGCACATACAGCGCTGCATCTCCCTGGCTGCAGCGCTGGCTGTACTCCTGCTCTGCCTCGGGTATAACTATTGCAGCGCTGGTGATGCAGCGCTGCTCCGCCAGTGTGGCCACCAAAAGCACTGTTGTTGGCCTCCAGAAGTATTTGGAGGTATCCCAGAATGCCTGTTCAGCCACTCTGCTCATCAGTTCGAACTCTACTGCCCTGGTCTCAGGTGACCCGCTCTTTAAATGCCCTGGGAATTTTAAAAATCCCCTTCCTGTTTGCTCAGCCAGGTGTGGAGTGCAATCAGTGACTCTTTCCAGGTGACCATGCCTCCACACGCCAAACGAGCCCCAGCATGGAGCAATGGCGAGTTGCTGGACCTCATCAGTGTTTGGGGGGAGGAAGCTGTGCAGTCTCAGCTGCGCTCCAGCCGTAGGAATTACAATACCTTAGGCCAGGTATCAAAGGCCATGCTGGAAAGGGGCCATGACCGGGATGCGGTGCAGTGCAGGGTTAAAGTGAAGGAGCTGCGGAGTGCCTATTGCAAAGCCCAAGAGGGAAACCGCCGCTCCAGCGCTGCCCCCACGACCTGCCGTTTTTACAAGGAGCTGGACGTGATACTTGGGGGTGACCCCACTGCCAATCCGATGACCACGATGGACACTTCAGAGCAGGGGGAGCGGGGGGTGGAAACCGAGAGTGAGGGTACTGGGGTGGGGGGAGACACCCCGGAGTCCCAGGAGGCATGCAGCCAGGAGCTCTTCTCAAGCCAGGAGGAAGGTAGCCAGTCGCAGCAGCCGGTACTTGGTGAAGGAGAAGCAGAGGAGCGGGTTACCGATAAGCGGCTTTTATTTTCAGGATGGAAATGTTTCGGGAGAGGAGCGGGGGTTAGGGCTGCATGTATGCCTAGATGTGGAATAGCCCATTGATGTGGTCTATCATGTCGCGGTAATTGGCCTCGGTAATCTCTTCAAAAGTTTCAGCCAGAGCGTGGGCAATGCGCTTGCGCAAGTTTATAGGGAGAGCCACTGTGGTCCTTGTCCCAGTCAGGCTAACGCGTCTGTGCCGCGAGGGGTGGGGGGACCATTGCTGCACACAGGCAAGCTGCATAGGGGCCAGGGCGGAATCCGCATTGCTGTAGAAGAGCCTCCCGCTCTTCCCAGGTGACCCGCAGCAGCGAGATATCTTCCAGGATTAACTCCTGTGGAAAATGTTGGGAGGGTGTTCAGTGCAGATGCCCCCTGTAGCTGTTTGCTGTCCCCAATGCACAGAAACACCTGCACAGCCCTGAAGCAATCAGTCCCCCATACTCACCATTTCGTGGCTCCTGTGGGTTATGTGCGCTCTGTTTGGTATGGGAAAAGTATGCTAAAGTGAAGACTGTAAACTCCTTCACTGTGTGGGAATAACTGTCTGGATGAGATAAACAATGCTGCCTCTGTTAACTGTTGCCATTTTTGCCTTTTGAAAAGTGTTCTTGACTACTGGACTGCCCGTATCATCGACTGCTCAGAGGCTACAAAACCTCAGGAAGAAGCCGCGAAAAAGCAAAGAAGATGTGTTGAAAGCAGTTATGGATCAGTCTGTCAGAGAGAGTAAGAAAGAGCAGGACTGGAGGAAAAAACTGCAGGACTGGAGGGAAAGGGAAAGCAGGATCCGCCAGAGAAATGCAGCGGCTAAGAAGAAAAGCACAAAGAAGCTGATAAGCATCCTGGCGCGCCAAGCGGACTCTATCCAGTCACTCGTAGCCATGCAGGCAGAGCACACCGTGCCGGCCCCCCCGTCCCAAAGCTCTTTCCCTTGTGCCCTAATGTCAGCTCCAAACCCCCTTCCCCAGCATCTAGGTTCTTACCACCACCAGCTGCCCCCAACACCTGTACGTTCACCAACCAGCCCTGAGAACTACGACCCTTACCCCCTGCACTCAACCCCCATCACCATGCAGTATTTTCATCCTGAAGTGCAGCACTCATTGCACAGCACTCCAGACAGGACATATTCAAACCTGTGACTGTACAGTCCACCCCCCCCCCCCACCCCCCTGCCCTTTTAGGTTCCCAAAATGTTGTGTGTCTGTCAATAAAGTTATTTTCTTTTCAACAAATGAATTCTTGGCTTTGAAAACAGTCTTTATTATTGCAGAAATTGAAAGATACCGTAGCCCAGGAAAGAAACAGGCACTGCAAATCATTTTAGGAAAAACAGATTCCTACTAACATTGTAACCACTGCACTTCACTCCCGTGCAAGGCAACAAACATTACTGTTGGCTTTCAGCCTCAAATTCCTCCCTCAAGGCATCCCTAATCCTTGTAGCCCTTTGCTGGGCCTCTCTAGTAGCCCTGCTCTCTGGCTGTGCAAATTCAGCCTCCAGGCGTTGAACCTCGGCGGTCCATGCCTGACTGAATGTTTCACCCTTCCCTTCACAAATATTATGGAGGGTACAGCACGTGGATATAACCTCAGGGACGCTGCTTTTCCCCAAGTCTAGCTTCCCATACAGAGATCACCAGCGCCCTTTTAAACGACCAAAAGCACACTCCATAGTCATTCTGCACCGTCTCAGCCTGAACCGGTCCTTGCTCCTGTCAAGCTTCCCTGTATACGCTTTCCTGAGCCAAGGCATTAACGGGTAAGCGGGGTCTCCAAGGATCACAATGGGCATTTCGATGTCCCCTACTGTGATCTTCCTGTCTGGGAAAAAAGTCCCGGCCTGCATCTTCCTGAACAGGCCACTGTTCCGAAAGATGCGTGCATCATGCACCTTTCCAGGCCAGCCTGTGTAAATGTCAATGAAATGCCCACGGTGATCCACAAGTGCCTGGAGAACCATAGAGAAATACCCCTTCCGATTAACGTACGTGGATGCTAGGTGCGGTGGTGCCAGAATAGGAATATGCGTCCCATCTATCGCCCCTTCACAGATAGGGAAACCCATTTGTGCAAAGCCATCCACAATGTCCTGCACGTTCCCCACAGTCACGGTTCTTCTTAGCAGGATACGATTAATGGCCCTGCAAACTTGCATCAACATGATTCCAACGGTCGACTTTCCCACTCCAAACTGGTTCCCGACCGATCGGTAGCTGTCTGGAGTTGCCAGCTTCCAGATTGCAATAGCCACCCGCTTCTCCACTGGCAGGGCAGCTCTCAATCTCGTGTCCTTGCGCCGCAGGGTGGGGGTGAGCTTTTCTCATCCGAAAGTGGCTTTTCTCATCCGAAAGTTCTGCAGCCACTGCTTGTCATCCCAGACTTCCATGACGATGTGATCCCACCACTCAGTGCTTGTTTCCCGAGCCCAAAAGCGGCGTTCCACGGTGCTGAGCATTTCCGTGAATGCCACAAGCAATGTAGTGTCACACGCGGCAGGCGACTCGATATCATCGTCGGACTCCTCACTGTCACTTTGGAGCTGAAGGAATAGCTCAACTGCCAAACGTGATGTGCTGGCGAGACTCATCAGCATATTCCTCAGCAGCTCGGGCTCCATTTCCCACAGAAATCGTGCTGCACAGAAACCATTGGGAGAGTCACAATGGCGCCAAACGTGAACGGAAAAACAGTGACTGCTGGGATGTGAAGCAATGCATCACGGGGCGTTGGGACAGGAAGCGGAATGACCCGCACCCTTCCGTCCCCTTCCCACAATCCACGGCGCCAAAATGGGACGAGGTGCTCTGTGGGATAGCTGCCCATAATGCACCACTCCCAACAGCGCTGCAAATGCTGCAAATGTGGCCACACTGCAGCGCTGGTAGCTGTCAGTGTGGCCACACTCCAGCGCTTTCCTACACAGCTGTACGAAGACAGCTGTAACTCCCAGCGCTGCACATCTGCAAGTGTAGCCAAGCCCTGTGTGTCAGCTCCCTGCCTTGCAAGTTCCCATCCCTTCCTTTCTTTTAAGTTTGCCCAAGCCGATATCAGTGCAACCCTCTGCTCCTCTCACCTCCTCATTCATGCTCCCTGCCTTGCAAATTCTGACCACTTCCCCGACCCCTCATTCACTCTTAAATGCAAATAGCCTGCAGACCAGATAAGCAGCTGCTCCGACAGACTCCCTTTCCTCCCTCCCCTCTGCTCTGCTGTTTCTCTCCTCAAACAAACACTAGGCTGTGGACATTCATCCCCCTGCCTGCCTCATTCACAGCAAACAGTAGCTGTGTTTGTTTTTTAGATAAGCAGCTCCGGGAGCCCTGAGTTCACAACAAAACAAAGAGAGGCATCATAACAAAACAAACAGAGTTATTTAGTTAAAAGCATTATGGGAAAATTCCGGAGGTCAGTTACAGCGTAGTAAGATTAATCGCTGTTTACACTGGCACTCCAGCGCTGCAGCACCAGCGTTGCAGTCGTTATTCCCCAGGCAGAGGTGAAGTACAGCCAGCGCTGTAGCCAGGGAGATACAGTGCTGTATGTGCCTTGCAAGTGTGGACGGTGAGTGAGTTGCAGCGCTGTAAAGCCATGACCAGTGCTGCAACTCTCCAGTGTAGCCAAGCCCTTAGGCAGTTGTCTGTAGGATCCTTGTGCCTCTTGCAGAAGTTGGAAGATGTGTAGTGAATAAGGTAGTTTGCTTTGCTGGTATTGTAGTGGTCTGGAGGCAGAAATGGTGGAGCCCTGTTCTGCATCCCAATTTCTATATGATGCTGAGGAAGAAATTAAAACCACTTTTATTTTGCAGTTGTATAGTCTACCTACATTCTCTTATTTTCTTGGGGTATAGCAGGAGCCTGATTTTCAGAAGGGCTGAAGGTGCACAACTGAGCCTGAAATCTGGGCACTCAACTCCCATTGAACATTTGGAAAATGTGATCCCAGTTTTCTCAGGTGCTGAGGGCGAGGGAGGGAACAACGACCAGCAAGCGGTCACCCTTGCAAATTTTGCCCGCTTCCACCCTGCCGGGGGGGGAGTGTTTAGGTGCTGAAGTGTTGCAGTTGTAAGGTACCAGTTGGGGCGGTGGTGTGTGCTATTGCTTGTTTAGTGTGAAAATAAAAAAAGCATTGGAACTGCCAGCTGCGTTGTGTCCCGATTTCCCAACGCTTAAAGCCCAGTTGGCTGGTTCTGCAAGGCAGGCCCTGGATGCTTGATCCCCGTGCTCCCTTCCAGCCTGGGAACCGGGGCATGCTTGAGTGGGGCTGGGGTTGACTCATATCAGCCCCATGAGAGGGGCGCCAGGGCCTCGTGCCCGTGGGCACGGTGCGGCTGTACGTGCAGGGGAGCGGCTCCCCGCCCGGCTGCAGGGCGCTCACAGCCTGAGGCGCGGTGCGGGGCCGCCATCAGGGTCTCGGCTCCCGCGGCAGCGCGTCGTTAGCCCTGGACCCCGGCCCCGCCTCCCTCCCGTGGGCTTGCGGGCGGGGGCGCTAACGAGCTGCGCTTCCCCCGCGGGAGCCTCTCCTGATTGGATCCGCGGCCGCGCGCTCCGGGCCCGTTAGCCGGCGCTCCGCGCGGGGCGGGGCTGGGGTTTGAATGGCTGAGCGGGAAGATGGCGGCGGTGGCGGTTGGGCGATGGGGCCCCGTTCCCGGGCTGGTGGCGCCAGGAGGCCGAGGCGGGGCGGCCTGGCCCATTCCCCACCCGCTCCCGGGGGCGGCAGCCAGTTCGGGTCCGCGGCCCCCGCCCGGCCCGTGCTGAGCCCCCCGCCCGGCCTGGAGCGCTCCCTGCGGGGCAGCGGCAGCCCGAGCCGCTCAGGTACCGCCCGGCGCGCCCGCTCCTGCCGGGGGGGGGAGGGTGTGTGACCGATCCGGGCGGTCACATCCAGCCCTCGCGGGGGCCCCTGGCAGAGCTGCCGGCGGCGCCGGCTCTTGAGGCGTCTGGTCCCAGCCCGGGTGCGCCGGGGACAGGGCAGGGAGCGGACGGGAGCCGGGCCCCGCGGCGAGGGCCGCTCTGTGATGTCCCCTGGCCAGGGAGCCGCAGCGCCCCTGACCCCCGGCAGGCTCTTGGTTGGGAGCACAGGGCTGTTTGGTACCAGCGCGCTGGGCGGGCCCAGCATTCAGCGTGGGGGTGTGGGGGCGGGAGAGGGGGGCAATGTAAAGGGGAATCAGAAATTTTCCACCTTCCTGGGTAGAGGGAGATACAATGCACGTGACTTGTAAATTCTTATGGGTCAGGAGCCATTTGTGTGTGTTGTCAGTGCTTAGCACAATGGGGCCTCTAGGTGCTACCAAAACACAATTAATGCATAGTACTATTTACATTCCTTGGGAGAGAAAACGAGGCTCATAGATGTGCTTTAATAAGGAGAGTAGAGCAAATTGGCAAGGTGATTCATTTGGATGCAATAAGCTCCCTGTGGTCCTGATTGCAGCTCCCTGATATCTTCAAGCACACAGGCGTGTGGAGTGACTTTCAATTTAATGTTTAATATCCTGTCTCTTCATCCCCTTTCACAGCTCTTCTGTAAACACTGACGTCTGCAAGCTTAGTCTGAGAGATGTTTGCCACCTTATGCTTGATATAATGCTGTCAGATCAAGGCAAGCAGGGTCGGGCTGGGTCAGTGTTTGGATGGGACACCTCCTATAAAATGATTCAATAAGTGACACTCCTGAGTCACCTAGTGCTAGCTGGTGTCGATGGAGGCTTGTACTGCGGGGTTAAAATTATCAGTGTAGATGTTCAGGCTTGAGCTGGAGTCCAGGCTCTGAGACCATCCCCCCTCACCAGGCTCCAGCCTGAGCCTGAACATCTACATTGCTATTTTGTGGCTTTGAGCATTGGCCTGCTAACCCAGGGTTATGAGTTCAATCCTTAAGAGGGGAATTTGGGGAGTGGTCCTGCTTTGGGCAGCAGGTTGGACTAGATGACCTGCTGAGGTCCCTTCCAACCCTGATATTCTATGAATGCCAGCTCTGCAGTTTGAGCCTGAGACTTATTGATGTGAGTCTATTTTTAATGTGTGGAGCCATACCCTAATTGCCCCTTGAAAGTCTTCACTCTGTTGTGTGGTGCTGCTGCCTTTCATTCTTGAAGGGGATTGGGTTGCTTGATCCCTTTGTATCCTTAGTATCTTAGTTTCTGTGCTGTGGGATCTTTGAAGGTTAAAGGTGCTCTTTAAAGCTGTAGACACAATCTTTTATTTTTTGGGGGTAGGGAGTGAACCTCTTACCAGTGCTAGCTTGGGGAGGCAGGGTGTGCTAATGAGGGTTCTAAATTAGCTATGACAAGGCAGCGGGGGGTGAAATCTGGGGCAGAATTGTGGCAAAAGCTGAAGATTTCTGCTCATTGTGTAGCTGCACTCAAAAAAAGGAAACAGTGTTAGGATGAATAAGAAATGGGATGGAAAATATAAGGGCCATTATAATGCAGTGGTGGGCAAACTTTTTGGCTCAAGGGCCACATTGAGGAATAGAAATTGTATGGTGGGCCATGAATGCTCACTAAATTGGTTAGGGTGTGGGCTCTGGGGTGGGGCTGGGGATAAGGAGTTTGGGGTGCAGAAGGGTGCTCCGAGGGGTTTGGAGGGCGGAAGGGGGATCAGGGCTGGGGCAGGGGGTTGGGGCGTGGGGAGAGGCTCAGGGAGTGTGGCTCCGAGCGGCACTTACCTCATATGGCTCCTGGAAGCAGTGGCAATGTCCCTTCTCTGGCTCCTACACGGAGGCGCGGCCAGGCGATTCTGAGCGCTGCTCCATCCACAGGCACCACCCTTGCAGCTCCCACTGGAACATGTAGGAGCTGGAGCGGGGCCATGCTGCTGCTTCTGGGAGCTGTGTGGTGGGGCGCCCCAGCTGGAGTGGGGCCGAGCCGCGTGGTGCAGCCCCCAACCCAGCGCCCCGGCCCACCGGAGCGGGGCCGAGCCACGTGGTGTGGCCCGCGCTGGAGTGGGCTGTAGTTTGCCCGCCCCTCTTATAGTGCTATTAGTATCTTAATCACCCTCAACTGGAAGCTGTGTTCATATGAATCACCCCATCTCAAAAAGCAGGCAGTTCAGAGATGGGCAAAGAAAATGGCTTGCGGTATAGAAAAGCTCTCATATGCAGAGCGAGAGAAAATATTTTAGAAGGTAAATAAAAAGGGAGATGATGAAAGCATAGAATATAATGAATGGTATAGAGTAGGTAGATCAGGAATTTCTTGCGACCCTTTCTCAGATTACAGATTTAGAGATATTCAAAGAAATTGAAACACAGTGAATTAAAAACTGACGGGAGGAAATACTACTCATACAATGTACGATTAGCCTGTGGATCGGTGTGGCCACGAGTTTTAGCAGAATTCAAGAGGGACTGGACATTTAAGTGGATGGCAAGAATATCCAGAATTAGAATAGAAAAAGTGAAAATAATAAGCAATATTTTTGGAAGGGATATAAACTCTCATGCTTCAGGCCATAACCCAATCTCCTAACTATGGGAGGTTAGGAGGAAACTTTCTCTGGGGGGCAGGTTACTCTGTAAGGTTTCTTGCACTTTCCTCTGAAGCAGCTGGTCCTGGGCACTGTCAGAAACAGGATCCTTGATAAAATGGACCACAGCTCTGATTCAGCATGGCAGTTCCTGTGTTTCTGAAAGTTTAGTGCATAAGCCCTAAGTGTCATATTACTCACTATGCTGCCTCTGCTGATGTTGGAATTTTTCCCAAAGGGCGATGCCAACAGATGAATATTCCTGATGACCAAGCAGACAAGCTGCTCCTAGCAAGCTGGGGTCTTCCTGAAGTAGTTCTGGAGAAATACCGCAGTCTGGGAGTAGTACATATGTTTGAATGGCAAGCAGAGTGCCTGATGCTTGGAGAAGTCCTGGAGGGGAAGAACCTAGTTTACTCAGGTATGCAGACATCTGACCAAATCATGCACTATAATAGGCTAAGATTTTGTCATGGATATTTTTAGTAGAAGTCATGGATAGGTCATGGGCAAAAAAGAAATATTCACAGAAGCCCATATAGCCTGAAGCAGGGCAGCTACGCAGGGGCTAGGAACTGCCTGCAGCAGCTGGGGGCTGTGGGATACCTCTGCCACCTGGAGCTCTGGGGGTCCAAGGTGGCTGGGAGCTCGGGGGTTTGCCCACAGCTGTGGCAGCTAGGAACTGTGGGGTGCCCCTTCTGCCTGCGGGGGCCGGGAGCTGCAGGATACCCCTGCCGCCTGCAGCTCCAGGGGCCAGCGCCGGCCGGGAGCTTGGGGGTTCTGCCACCAGCTTGGACCTTGATGGTTCCCCTGCCGGTGGCCTGAAGCTCAGGGTTTCCCCGCAGCTCCCGGCCCCCATGGGTGGCCGGGGATCCTGCAGCTCCCAACCATTGCAGGCTGAAGTCATGGAGGTCGCTGGAAGTCACGGTTTCTGTGACTTCTGCAACCTCTGTGACTAAATCATAGCCTTAACTATAACTTCACTAATATAATATAAATGATTTTACTGCTGCTAAAAGGTGCTGGGCTGGCAGCTCTGGAGGCTGAAATGATCTTTGCCTTAGAGGAGGTACAGCACAGATTGCAGCAGGGCAAGTTACTGGGCTCAGCTCACTGATGTGCCTCTAACCTGCTGTGTTGAGACCATCTCCAGATACGAGGAGGGAGTCCAGTCTCCGTGGCCATTTTCTTACTTCCTGTCATCTAGGAACTGGATGGAGACCCACTGGCTTGTTTTACTTGGGTGACTGAACAGCCACCAAAGTGGTAATGACTTTTAGTTATTGTGGACCAGGGACTGGGTATGAACTAGCATCCTTAAAGTGAAAGTCTCTGAGTAAAATTTTCAGACACACCTAAATCCCATTTTTAAAAGTGGCTTAGACATTTAGGCACTTCAGAATATTTTTCTTTGTATGCAGTTTCCACCTCTGGAGTCATCCAGTAGCTAATCGCTTGCAGTTTAAGTTTTGACATGCTTTTCTTGGATCATGTTATTTTAGCTCCTACTAGTGCTGGGAAGACACTAGTTGCTGAGTTACTCATCTTGAAGAGAGTCCTGGAGACCCATAAGAAAGCTCTGTTCATCCTCCCCTTTGTCTCTGTGGCCAAAGAGAAAAAGTATTACCTGCAGGTAAGTGGAGTACAGGAGTGTGGGGGTATGGCTCAAAGCTGTCAAATCAAACCTTTTCAGAACCTTAAACATGTGGAAACATTTGTATGAAATGGGGTGGGGAGGTGGAAATGGAGCTTTGTGGAAGACAAATTCTGTTTTGCAAAGGATTTTGAAAATTGGTTTAGATTAGAATCAGAACAAAATCCGAAACATTGAAAGTCTCCGTGAAGGAATTTTGGGTTGATCAAAACATTTCATTTCAATTTCTACTTTTTATGTTGTGTTTATTTGTGTGTGTGTATAATTTATTTATAGTGTATATAACAAAAGGTCTTTTCAAAACAAAAAATGTGAATGTTTATTCCAAAACCGTTGAAACAGGATGTTTTGACATTGTTGGAATACTTGTCTGGTTTTCTTCTGAAACAAACTTCCAGTGTGATGGTGCTGCTCACCTCTCTTTCTGCTGTGTGCACTTCATCCTGCAGTAAGGCTGTCACATTCTGGGGTGCAATCCAGACCAGAGTGAGGTTGTCACTGCCTGCTTTGCAAACCTCACAAGGCTTTCCTGCTGTAGCTCCCAACCTGGCTTGCTCACAACCAGCCTACAGGTCACACACAGTGTGTCTGTGCACAGCTGGAGCCCTGGTCTAGCAGCTCTGACCCCAGCAGCTTGCCAGCAACACACTTTGACTTCCACCAGCTTTGGTTACTACTTGCCAGGTGACCCCAACATGCTCCCAGTCAAGGATTTTCTGCAAAACGTGTGTTCTGCGGTGTCCAGCCATTTCCTGGACAGTTCAGTTATTAAGGTTCATTGCCCCAGAGGTGAAAGTAAGCCGGTACGGCGTACCGGCAAGAGCCAGTACGCCGTGCTGGACCACATCGACTTCCACGGCTGGGATTTAAAGGGCCCAGAGCTGCCCGCAGCCCTTTGAATCCCGGCCGCGGCTCCGGCAGCTGGGCTGAGGCGCGGATTTAAAGGGCTCAAAGCTTCCCGCGGCTGCAGGCAGCCCAGAGCCCTTTAAATCCCAACCGCGGCTGAGATTTAAAGGGCTCAGAGTTCCCCGCCGCTGCGGGCAGCCCAGAGCCCTTTGAATCCCAGCCACGGCTCCGGCGGCAGGGCTGGGGCCGGGATTTAAAGGGCTCTCAGGGCTCCCCACAGCTGCGGGCAGCTCAGAGCTCTTTGAATCCCGGCCACGGCTCTGGTGGCTGGGCTGGGGCCAGGATTTAAAAGGCTCCGCGCTTCCCTCAGCGGCAGGAGCTCTGGGCCCTTTAAATACCTGCCCCAGCCCCGCAAAGCTCGAGGTTCCCCCTGGTGGCCAGTGCCCTGGGCCCTTTAATTTGCCCCTGAGCGGCTCCCAGCCGCCTCTGCAGCTGGGAGCCCCTGGTTGATTTAAAGGCCCTGGGTCTCCCAGCCACAGCTGGTTCCCCAGGGCCTTTAAATCTTGAGAGGCCACATCTCTTCCGGATGAGGCCACGCCCCCCTCAGGACTCCAGCAGTACCGGTAAATCCTGTAAATTACTTTCATCCCTGCGCTATGGAGTCAATTTTCAACAATTTGCAACTTTAACTGGAATTACCAAATTGTTCAGTTTAAACACAGCACTGCGTTATTTGTTTTAGATTAAAAATAAAATACATTTATTAACCAAAGAAGATAGGAGTTTAAATATTTCAAGTATGGGAGAAAGTTAGAAGTTACCAGCAAATAAAAGTGAAAACATGCACCTAAAAGTCTAAAACTTAATCCAGCAAGTTTTGGTTCAAGACTTTAAGATGGCCTTTCTCACCCACAGTCTTCCAGCAAGACTGACTCTCTTCTTGGCCAGGATCTCTCCCAGTGGTGCTGGTGCCTTTGTCATCATAGGTGAAAAAGAGAGCTTGGGGTCCTCTATCCCTTTCTTTTATAGGCCAGTGAACCTTTGAGGTGGATTCTTTGGAGGGTTGCTCTTCAAAGTAATATGTATTTAAGCAATAAGGAAGGTGACATGAAATCTGGTGATGAAGGGGCTTCATGCTCTTTCTTCACCCACTTGTGTTTGCTAAATTGCAAATTGTTCTGTTCCTGCCATCTCCTCCTGCTGTCTTGAGGACCCTGTTTACCTCAATTTACATAAAAGTAGTAAACACATATTCCTTTCCTTAGCATAGGTCTCTTTAACAACTTGTCTAGACGGGGCTGTGTGGGTTTGAACTTGTGCTAGTAACGTCATACAGTGCATTCACAACTTTACATATAATGTAGCAACACACATTTCACTATAATATATTTGACCCATTACACCTCTGCCTTGATATAGCGCTGTCCTTGGGAGCCAAAAAATCTTACTGTGTTATAGGTGAAACCGTGTTATATTGAACATGCTTTGGTCCACTGGAATGTGCAGCCTCCCTCCCCCCCCCCCCCCCCCCCCCCCCCCCCCCCCCGGAGCACTGCTTTACTGCGTTATATCCAAATTCACGTTATATCGGGTGGCATTATATTGAGGTAGCGGTGTAGTTATACATTTTCAAATCATACTTCACAAGGCATATTTGGTACAAAGTTTATTACAATAAAGAGCAGTGACTTGGGCTGCTCCGCTGTGGGGCAAAAAGCACACAGTTGAATAGGAGACAGCAGGCACTAGCTGGCTCAGCCATGCTCTTAATCGGGTTATCTGATACAGTGTTGGGAATGTCTGTTTTAGGATGTGTGTACTGTGCTGATTCCAGTATGCAGCATATGCTGATTGCAAGTAAAGATTCTAATTCTGTGAACAAATGTTCTGTCTCCCTGGCGCACAGACTCTGTTTCAGGAGGTGGGTGTGCGGGTAGAAGGCTATATGGGAAGTACTTCCCCTGCTGGACGTTTCTCAGCACTAGATGTTGCTGTCTGCACCATTGAGAGAGCCAACGGACTAATCAATAGACTCATAGAGGAGAACAAGATGGACTCACTGGGTAAGATGCTAGGGCCTGATCTGTCTGCAGGATGAAGGAGCGTGTGTATTGTGTACTGTTAATTAATTTTGTTTTGAGATTATGTGCAGTGTGTGTTGTCAGTAGCTACCAGTGTGGTGCTCTGCTCTTGGTCGATGATAACAGTCAGCTGCATGTGTTCCCTCTGTGTGCTGCCCCGGCTCTGTGCAAATAGCTGACACAGCAAACCCCGAGAGATCCCCCAAAGACCACAGACTCTAGTAAGGTACGAAGGAACCCGAGCCAGGTTTATTGTCAAACGAAGCACAATAATAGTTTCCTATAGATTCTACAGGACATATTACGAATATGTGCCCCGTGGCAATGGACACAGCTCAGTCAGTGGCGAGACACTCCACTACCCCCTAGGCTGGACAAAGGTGTGCGCTCCTGGACCTACTTTTATACGGTTACAGGACAGATTACTCATCCCTACTGACGTATTGAAGTACAGCCCCTTGGCTCATTAGTGTGCTGTCTCCCCTTTGATCATGTTGTTTCAGACAAACAGATCTATCCATCATGCTGTCCTGTCTTTAAGATGCACCTGCTTGTTCCTTGTTATGTCTGTGGAGTGTCCTTGTATTGGGCTGTCCAGGTGCCATCTTGTCACAAGTTCCTCTTGTTAGCACTTACATATGTGAATGCACCTGCTTCTAACAACCCTCTTCTTGCCATCTTCTGTGAGTGAGGCCTGCCTCTGGCTCACAGCCTAGCTTTTGCTTAGCAATGCCTGGAAGTACTTTGGTTCAGGCTTCATGCCTCAGCCTAGGCTTCTGACACAAAAGTTTATATTTCAGGGCCCCATCTTACTACACTGTGTATGTTTAAGACCTTATTTTTACTCTACTCTTGCCTTGTAGTTCTTGTGCAAAGGAGACAGGCTGTGGCACCTGGGTGTGTGTCTCTGACTGAGACAGTTTTTAACTATCAGTAAGTGTATAGGCTGGGACCTGGCAGAACAATGAGATGGCTGCATCCTAGATGACACCAGTTTTCTCCAGCTTGAATGCGGGGTTTGAAAGTGGAAAATCCCAGAAGGGGATCAAAGAAACCAGTTGTCAGATCAGGTATTTAAAAATGCAAAGGCTGAAGTTGAGGAGGGACTCCTATGCGGATTTCCTGAGTGAGAGGGGATGCTTTTGAGTGCAGGGGTCAGAGAGATGCGATGATTTGGAGAAGTCCTGAGCTGGAGGAGTGCAGTCCGATAGAGGGGACTCGGAGTCCTGAAAGGACACACCCAAATCTCAAAGAACACTTGAGTGATGAGGAAACACCATATAGGTGGGGTTTGACTTAAATCTATGTATCTCTTTTGCTGCCTAAAATAAAGGGTGTTTGTTTTAGAAATGCTTCTTTAAAGAATACCTTGCTTTGCCTATCATGTGTCCCTGAAAAGATTAAACTATAAACCAGAGTGCCCACAAGGTTGCAGCTCTGGGAAAGAATGTGCTTAAACTACTGGGAAGTCATGGGTGTGTTCAGCATGGGTCTTGAGGCCTAGGACTGCAGATTGCCAATTTCAGAAGGGGTACCAGATAGAGAGATTGCGTGTGCCAGAGAGGTGGTTGCCTGTCCAGACCAAGGTAAGTTTAAAAGCATGCTGGCCCAGCATATGGGACCCAAATACAGCAGCCTAGGGAATGTCTAGAAAGGGGAGCTTAAGTAGGGCTGGGACACTTATTATACAACTTCAGTGTGTATGAGAATCAGGGAAAATAGGGACTGTCCTCAGGGCTCCAGGAGACAGAGGAACTGTCAAGGAAAACCAAGCAATCTTCCCTCCATCATGCTGCTTATAGGCTTGCTTTGGGAATTCACTCGGGGCTCTCTGTATGGCTGGAGGGTGGGTCAGTGGGTGGAATTTGTCGCTGTAGCTTGTCTGGGCTGGGCAATGTGACTGGGAGACAATCCATGGATAGGGCTTGTCAATGTTTATGGAAGAGTCCCATGGGTAGGGTTTAAACAATGAAGGGAGTCTGGGTGTGTCTTTGAATTCATAGATCTCCTGTGTGCCAGATGGGGTTGGCTGGGAAATGTGTATGTGTGGAATGGATGGATTGCACTTGTGGTGTGAAGTGGGGATGGAATTATAGGTGGGGCTTTTCTGGGTCTGGTTGGTTGGAATTTATGGATGAGGCTAATCTGTGTTGGTTGATGTGACTAGGAGGGCAATACATTTAAATTCTTTTTTCCAATAGTAGTTTAAGAGGAAGCAAGCCTGCTGTCTTTCACAGTTGTGGACTTACTGTATTACTGTGGTCCTAGGTTTTGGTGGTGCCATTAAATAAGATACATGTAAAGAGATGTGAAACCATTGGGAATCTCTGGGTGTTCTGTGTACATGTGAGGAGGAAGCTGTATTTTCCCAGCACAATCCTTTGTGTTTGCCTAGCTGATATTTTATACACTGTTGTTAAATCCGGAATCCCTCCTGCCTTGCCACTGGCCTGTGATGTTACTGTAGTATTTGGATTGATATTTTAAACCAAGAAAAGACAAAACTAAATGAATATTAAATTGTGAGACCCTCACCCTTGACTTTCCTGACCTGTGTGCATTTCATGCCATAATTTTTCATTGTACCAGCCAGGTAGCTCTTAAAGACAAGAAAGTAAGAAAGAAAAATTAGAGGCTGATGATTTTATCTTCATGTGTAATCGTGCGATGTACATATTCACATGTTGAACCCTGGAGACTACAGTGATTTATGTGCTATAAATACTTCCAGCCGACCAGTGGGGGTGTGTGTGTACTTGAATGTGCTAAGATAGCTGCAGTTTTTTATTAGTTCTAGTGCAATCTGTATGCCCCTCTTTGTGTCCTCATTGGGAATATTGCCAAAGGAGGGTCATATAGGTGTGGAGAGTCAGATAAGTATATGATTAGGTGTGCAGATCTTGTGTCTACTTACTGCTACCTCATTAAAATTTGTAAAATTGTCTTGCATTATTTGAAAGTGCAAAAAAAATCTGAGACTAACTGATGATAAAACATCATTTTCTGATACTTGATTATTTGGAAAGTTACGCAAACTACTTAATTTCTGCCACCCTCTCAAAAAATCACTTTTGGAATAAAATAATAATGACAAATTTCATCCCAAAGGGTAATATTTGGAGGTAAATTTTATAAAAACCTGAAAATACAAAGACTGAAAATGACTTTAAATATAGCCAACATCAAGCTACTGTAATGCTTCAACATTGTACCTTGACTCTTCTAATTAATTCTAATTTTAGACTACTTTTTTAATGGAGTGTTTTATTCTTTGAGATGAATTATTGAGAGACAACTGCAGCTCTGGCTGGATTCCATCTCAAGCTTGAGCTGTTCCTTTTGTTGGTATCAACTCCCTGCTGCCAGCTCACATTGCCTCTGGAAATTGTTGAGAGAAACTCAATTCCTGCTGCTGGCAGAGCTGTCTGTTGCCTAAGGCAGTTCAGAGCAATTTGATTTGAGTTTAATTATTATATAATTTATGCAGTTGCTCGCATCTCGGTAAACAGGAAAGGGAGAAGTTTTCTTGCAGTATTGTTTAGAATCAATGTGAGGAATAAATCTAGAGAAATTTTAGGAGAGCAGAATAAAGAAAAAACCTCCTTCCTGTTAAATATGTCCCCTGGGAGTGGGTTTGTATTGTCACCAGTGGTAGGTTTGTGATTTAAAAAATTAAGTTTAAAAAGTAGAAGTTCCAAAAAATCTCTGGATTTTAGCATTTTTGATATAAAAACAAGTTGAACCTTCTGTGGCTGCCCTGAAGAACTGTAGCAACTCAGGGGTTGTCTTCACTTGCAAATTAATTCAGATTAAGGTAGGATATGAGTTTAAAAAGCAGTAGCCATTCTCAAATAACTGTAGACAAGCCCTCAGATTAACACTAGCACCTTGCCAGTCTCACATTATTTGCAGACAAAAGAGCATATTGTAGCTGTCTTCATTTTCAGTAGAGATGCAGTTTAAAGAGATTACAACCCCCCTCCCTCCCGCTTGCACTGCTGAGTTAAAAAGAATATTACATGCTGGGACTTGCACAACCAATGGAGACTACTTCTGTTTTAAAGATGAGGGTAGACACCTTGTTTGAGCTATTGTCTACTTTGGTGGCTACAGTATAATCTCAACAGATGCCTCCATGGTATCGCTTGGAGAAAGAAGCATTGTATGTGTAAATGACTGTCAGGCCTGGCTGACTTGTGAATGGCTCAGATTCCCATATACATGGTTATATTGAGAGCTTGGATGCCATGCCTGAATAACAATGGGAGGTACAGAAGTTCTGGCCAATTAAAAGACAGCAGTACTCTGTCTTTTGGGGGAATTCTGCACCACTGCATAATGCAGAATTTGCTCAGAAATTAATGTTCTGTGCAGAATTTCCTTTTCCCCACAACAGAAATGGGCTGCAGAGCTGTTTTCTGCCACTAGGGGCTGCTGGACCTGGCAGGGCCCAACTTGTAAATAGAAGACACTGCTGGATGGAGGAAGCTGGAGAGTTCCCAACAGCTGCAGTTCCCAGCATGCCCTGAAGGAAGGAGGCGGCGTGAAGGAAATGCCACACAAGCCCTGGACCCAGCATCAGTCTGTCTCTGCCTCTGGATCCCTGGGCTGTTGCGGGGAGGGGAAGGGGGTAGGAGGTGTGAGTGTCTGGACTGTAGGATGCCCTGTGGCTGGGCTCTGGGGGAGGAGGAGGTGCAAGTGTCTGGGCTGGGGGGCACCTTATGACTGGGCTCTGGGAGATAGGGGGTGCGAATATCTGGGCAGGGGATGCCCTGTGGCTGGGCACTAGTGTCTAAGCTGTGGGGTGCCCCATAGCTGGGATCTGGGGGGAGGGGATGTGGGTGTCTAGCCCCTCAGCTTGGCTCTGTGGGAGGATGGGGCAGAGAAACAGGAACTGGGTTATAGGGGTTTCTTTAACTATATTCCCTGGGGGGAAATTTTGTGTCTGTATTGTTACAGACGTAGTTGCTGACAGGTATTTTGAAATAAATTACCGAAATAACTGAAACTGGCATGAGTATATAGTGTTATTTTGACAAATCAAATATGCAGAATTTGCAGAATTTTTAATTTGTTGGCGCAGAATTCCTTCAGGAATAACACTGCATGGCAGAAAACCTCACATTTGAGACATGCACTCCTGGGGAATCTGACGAAGACTGTTCTTAGGGAAGTCTCTTCATGCCAGACCTGTGAAGTGCTGCTGTTTCATTTAAAAAAAAAAAAAAAAAAAAAAAAAAGGATCCTGTGCAAGACTTGAAAAACCCACTTGCCCTTGGTTAGTGGGAAGCTGTTGCAGTAGCCATCAGGTTAATGAGAATAAATGTGAAACAAGTGTAAATGAATGCAGTGCTATGTCTGCCTGATTCTGCAGGCAGCTGTAGTACCTCTGTTGCACATAGTTTTGCCAAACTATAGCAGATTGAAAAGCGATTAGACCATTGTTATTTTTCCTGCTTCTATTCAGTGCTTTGTGCTGTGGTCAGCAATGAAAATGACTAGAATCAGGTTAATTCCACCTGGATGTTGCTAAGGAAAGTTGTAAGAAGACTAAAAGGAAAGCATTGGTGCTATTCAGCAGGCTGAGAGAATCCAAAACAGAGGCTGTGGGAAGGGGTAGAGCAACATAGACACTGCTCACCCTCAGCATGCTCATACAGCAGCTGGGAAGGAGACTTGGGGTTGGGAGAGGCAAATAGAGAATACACTTTTTCTTTCCCCAAGCTAGAGGCACAGACTATGTGGACACCAGCTAGCCAGAGGCTAATGCAAAAGATCGAACTACCACTTATGTTCTAGAGACCTCACTCTGGTAGAAGTGTCATCACCTTCTCCTTTCTCAGTAGATGGCAGAGTTAAGTTGACTTTTTGCTTTTGTGTTGCTTGAGGGATGGAGGGGCATCTTTTCTCTCAGTCTTCAGCTATGTGTACACTAGGAGCGCTTTACCAGTGCTTTTATTCTGGTTTGGTGAGCGAAACAAACTATACCAGTAAAAATACTCTTTTACCAGTATAAGTACATCTACGCTAGAGCTTTTGCCAGCTTTGCTATGTCAGTAAAAAATCATCTCCCCAACCTACGTTGATATGCTGGCAAACTTGAATATAAACCTGGCCTTTCATCTAGAATTTCTCAAGTTTGGTGTGGTCTGAAAATTTAGAAAGATGTTGTAGTTAATTCGGATTGAGGTAGGGTATGAATTGAAAGAAGAGTAGCCATTCTGGAATAACTCTGTAGACAAGTCCTCAGGGTAACCTTAATTTGGTGAGATGTTGAGGTTGGAAAGATGGGTGCACTGCTAGTTAGACTCCACCAAACACACTGTCAAATTTAATTTTCTTTTTTTCAACAAAAACAAATTTTGGAGGTAAAATGTCATGAAACTGATCATCTGCTTCATGCACTAATATCAGAGGAGAAACAGTGACAGGAAGCAGCAGAAATGTCTCTGGCATGCACAAAAATTTTGTCAATTTCAACCATTCATATGGAATATGCTGCTGAAGGAGTGATGGAGGTTTGTTCTTGCTTTTGAGCTTTGGTGAAACTTCCTTCCCTGATGAACCAAGGGACGCACCCCACCCATGTACTTATTCGCTACACTGATACTGACTTGGACTCTTTATACGTTCCATGGGTGGCATACCCAAGCCCACTTACCCATTGAGGCTTTAAAAACTCCCCCAATCTGAGTCTATGCTGGTTATGTGATATATATGTATCTCGTGATCCTTGTAACTGATACCTGTAATCCTTTATAACTCAAGCCTGACCCCAGATGTACAGGACCTTCCCTCTTAACTTGTGTATATTTAATTTTAAACATTAACTTTAATAAAAATTTTAAATCTGTAGTGCTTCTTTTTACCAGGGATGGTGGTTGTGGATGAGTTGCACATGCTGGGAGATTCTCACAGAGGATATCTGCTGGAACTCCTGCTGACCAAAGTTCGATTTGTTACAGAGAAAGTTGCTAAAAGGTGGGTAGACTGTGGGGTGTTTGTCTTTTAATACTGAATTGTGAGCAGCTTCAATATTCAGGTTGTTCTCTGAGTTACTGGAGGTATGGATTGGCTCCAGGAATTTGGTGAGAACTCTGCTCTAGGATCCCTCAGTTATTAAGGTCTCATCACATCAGGAGGCTATCACTATAGTCAAAAACCTTTTTCCTCCTGTTTTTTAATTTGTGTTTAGTTGTAAAATTCATTCTTTTTTGGAAAAGAAATTGGGATAAAGCTTTAAGTTCAAATATAAAGTAAGCTAATTTTTTTAAATGTTTTGGATTTGTTGTTTCTTCTTGTCTGGTGTCTTGTTTAATTTTTTAATTCCTAGGCAAAAGAGTTTCTACCACTACTGCCTCCTTGAGGAGACTTTTACAACCTAATAGATGTTAGATGTTTTGATATGTGTGAAAGAAGTATATGATCGGGCATCCTCTTTTGATCTTTGGTAGACAAGGGGATAGTTTGGAGAAGAGCTTTGCACCCAGGATTGTAGGATTGGGATGAACCCTAAAATGAGGAAATTTTATTACTCTTTTTTTCTTATGTTTGTTTATTTTGATTGCTTAATTATAAAGATTAGATCCAAAGGAAAAGCCTTAGCTGACTACAGCTATTCTCTGCTGAGTTATTCTACCCGCTTACATGCGTATTACCATTTGACATGGAAAAGATGAAAAAGCAATGATTACAAGTGTCTTCTATACTAAATCATAAAACATCTACATGCCATAATACGATTGTGAGCCCTTCATTACTCTAAGTGTTAAGCCATCCTGAGCTGGAGTAGAAGGCTTTGAATAGTTGTTGCTTTTGTGAACTTTCTAAGAAAGGAAATTGTGTGTCATGGAGATTCAAATTTTTCAACATAATTCAGACCAGATATGATCTATCTAGTTCCAGGACTCAATTTGTGTTGAGATGCTGCACAATAATTATATCTTTGTATATGTGTTGGGCATTAACAGCATGCCCAGCAAGGCATGTAGAATGTGGAGGAGCATACATAGTGGTGGATTAAGAAATATGTAATTTTAAAAAAATTGTACACTATGGTGGCAGACAAGCTTTAAAAAAAAATCAATCCTATATTCTGTGGTTAAAGTTATGGATGGGCCATGCATTTGGTGAGTGATTTTAGCCCTAGTTTTTACACAGACTTTTTTTTTTTTTTTTTTTAAAGTCTAACTAGGTTCTTGCATCCTTATTTAGACATTTGACAAATCAGGCCACTTACTTAGAAGTGCTGAGCATCCATTAGTTCTTTGAATTTAATGGAAGCTGGTGAATGCTCATTACTTGAAAATAAGGTTATTGATTCAATTACCTAAATAAGGAACCTAACTGTGTTTAGCCTGTTTTTTAAAACCTTAGTCTATGATTGTTTAGCCTAAAATTGAGACAAAATTGAGTGGATTTCATTAAGATATTTAAGCTTATGAAAGTTATAGTGAAAATATATCTGCCCCTTTTGTTTCCATAATTCCATAACTTGAACATTCAAAATTAATAACAAGGAAATCTTTAAAAAATATTTCGAAGTGTATATAGTCAGCTTGTGGTAGTCAGTGCCTTCAAAGCCTAAGCCTTGTAGCCACAGCTTTTAAAATTGAGTAATGTTATGATCAGCATATAACATTTGTAGTTATGTATGCTGAGAGGAGAGTAATCAGTTTTTCTGCTGCAAGGTAGTCAGTGTATTTCTTTGAGCATCAGAATCACGGATTGGATGGATAGGATTTTGTATTCTGCACCAGAACATTGGTGTAGGGTTCTATTAACCCTCATTTTCTTTTAACCAATTATAGACCGACAAAGGAGAATGGTCCTGTTTTTGACAGCATACAGATAGTAGGCATGAGTGCCACCCTCCCTAACCTGGGTCTTCTGGCTTCCTGGCTGAATGCTGAGCTGTACCATACTGATTTTCGTCCTGTACCCCTTATGGAGTGGGTGAAAATTGGCCGTAATATTTATGACTCTTCAATGAAGCTGGTGCGGGAATTCCAACCCATGCTGCAAGTGAAGGTAACTACTGATTCTTGCTAACTAGTGCTCCAGGATAACATTGTTTCTATTGTCTAATTAAAAGAAGACTCTTAAAATGTATCAGTAGATGTGAAATGTTTTAAGTAGCTGACATTCCTACCCTGCTTCTAACATAATATGTGCACTCAAAAAAGGGCTAAAGTTACCCTTTTCCTGTGATTTGGTTTTTATTGGTAAACCATCTTAGGCTTTGGCTACACTTACACTTCAAAGCGCTGCCGCGGCAGCACTTTGAAGCGCTAAGTGTAGTCAAAGCGCCAGCGCTGGGAGAGAGCTCTCCCAGCGCTGTCCGTACTCCACCTCCCTGTGGGGAATAACGGACAGCGCTGGGAGCCGCGCTCCCAGCGCTGGGGCTTTGACTACACTGGCGCTTTGCAGCGCCGCAATTTGCAGCGCTGGAGAGGGTGTGTTTTCACACCCTGCTGCAGCGCTGCAAATTTGTAAGTGTAGCCAAGGCCTTAAACTTCTTCCCAAGCTAGGGTTTTCCCCAGCCAGGCCTATCTGTCCCTAGTTCCCTTTGCCTCTTATGAACTAGATTGGAGCTAATTGGACACAACTGAGATAAGTTCATAGCTTCTAAGGAAAGAAAGGACCATTGTGATCATCCACTCTGACCACCTGTATAACACTGGCCATAGAACTTCCTGAAAATGATGTGTTTTGAGCTAGAGCATTTTTATTTATATATTTTAAAATCCAATCTTTATTAAAATGTTTGCCAGTGATGGAGAAGTACCTGAATATCTTGGCAAAAATACCTTTGCATCTCTGCAGGTTTTGAGCATCTGAACTCAGAATAATACAACAGAAGAGCCTTTCATTCCGATGCTGGGTCCCAGAAACTGTTATCTGGTTAAAAATGTACATGAAAATTTCCTAGCTAGGTTAATCTGCTTAATCTTTAGTAAGCACCTTTTCTTTTTAATCGCTTTTTAAAACTACTAACAAAACCATTCAAAGCACAGGGCTTGGTGGTGATGGGGGGGCTTCAACTATCCAGACATCTATTGGGAAAGTAATCTAGCAGGGCACAGATTATCTGACAAGTTCTTGGAATGCATTGGAGACAAGTTTACTACAGAAGATGAAGGAAGCAACTAGGGGAGAAGCAGTCCCAAAGTTGATTCTGACAAATAGGGAGGAACTGGTTGAGAATTTAAAGGTTGAAGGCAGCTTGAGTGAAAGTGATCATGAAATGATATGGTTCATGATTTGAAAGGAAGGGTAGAAGAGAAAACATCAGAATAAAGACAATGGACTTAAAGAAGGCAGAGCTTAGCAAACTCAGAATTGGTAGGTAAGCTCCCTTGGGAAGCAAGGCTAAAGGAAAAAATGTTCAGGCGAGATAGCAGTTTTTTTAAAGTCACATTATTAAGGGCACAAAAGCAAACTATCCCAATGCTATCCTGATCTGATGATGTCAAATTTGCAAATGAACTGAAGCTCAGCAGTTTCTCTTTGAAGTCTGGTCCTGAAGTTCATTTGCTGAGCTTCAGTTCATTTGCAAATTTGACACCATCAGATCAGGATTAAACAAAGACTGTGAGTGGCTAGCCAACTGCAAAAGCAGTTTCTCCTCCCTTGGTGTTCACACCTCAACTGCTAGCAGAGGGCCTCACCCACCCTGATTGAACTAACCTCGTTATCTCCAGACTGATTCTTGCCTGCATATTTATACCTGCCTCTGGAAATTTCCATTACATGTACGGTATCTGATGAAGTGGGTATTCACCCACGAAAGCTTATGCTCCAATACATCTATTAGTCTTTAAGGTGCCACAGGACTTTTAGTCTGGATCTGTAAAAAGCAACAAACACGGCTACCCCTCTGATAGGGAAATAAAGGTACTGAGGCACCATTTTACAAATATATTAGAAGCAAGAGGGAGGTCAACGACAGCGTAGCCCATTTACTCAATGAGGAGGGAAAGACATTAACAGAAAATGCAGCAATGGCTGAATTGTTCAAATGCCTTTTTTTGCTTTTTACCAAAAAGGTTCAGTGATGGGAAGATTAACATAGTGAACTTCAGTGTAAATGGGGTAGGATCTGAGGCTAGAAGAGGGAGAGAACAAGTTAAGAATTACCTAAATAAGTTAGGGTATTTGCACGGTGCAGTGTAAGCCCAGGCTTGAGCCCAAACCCCTTTTCCGTCTACACACACGTCTCTCAGACTTGGGCTCAGATCGAGAGTCCTAGGACCCTGCAAGGCTGGAGGGTTCAAGCCCAGGTCAAGCGGTGATCCAGGCTTGAGCCCTATTGCTTTGCGATGTAGACGCAGCCCTGATTGACTCGTCTCCTGGGAATACACCAACAGTATCCCACAATCCCATGGGCCAACTTCCTTTGTCCTCTCTATCCAAACAATCTCCAGTCGACTCAATTGAAAATAGAAGCCATCCTTCCTGGGCATACAGCAGCAACTCAGTGAGTCAGCATTAACCTTTCCCTTGTCTTCTGATCACTGAGCTGCAAACACATCTTCGGCGAGCCTTCTGTGTTTGCAATAGAGACCAAGCAGAACAAGCCTTTTGTAAAACGCACTGCTTCATGGTCACGTGATTATAGCCAGATTTCGGTGAATCTCTGATGTGAGGCCAGTAAACCTGTTGACTTTAGCAAAAGTACCAGCAATGATCACGCATACCAACAGACAAATAAAAAGCTGGCAGCTTTGCAAATTTTCCGGACTGGTGACCAGTGCAGGGAGTGAATTTAGAATCTCAAGAGCGAGTGCTGGAAGACCAGGGATCAGAAGCGCACCTTGTGAAACTCGTAAGCCTCATGCTTGTTTTTATGAGGAGTTTGGTGCTTGGCACTGCGCCTTATCAAAGAGCCAACTGTGGTGCATGACGACCTGGTCAGCCCGGATCGTGCCCAGCATGGGGACTAATGGGAGCCAGGAGCAGGCTCCGAGTGAGGATCATGAAGTGGCTCTGTTTCTGAAACCAGTCAGAACAGGCTGTGGAACAAGATCAGCAGTCAATTCTGGGTCTGCAATAAACCCAGAGGAGACAGAAGCTGCCCCATAGCCAGATAAATTTCTGATTCGAATTAAAGTTTATTACTGCAGTAATGGGAGGGATTTCTGCTCTAAGAACCAATCCAAAGTTATGAGAAGCCTCAGCTACCAGCATGTATCCACTAATGGAGGATTGTATCCCAGCAGTTTGGTGCCCCTGCCACCCCCCAGCATGTGGAGTTCAAAATGGTTACTGGGAAATGCAAACAGTAAAGAACAGGTTTAAAGAGTATTTTAACTCATGTTTGCTAGGGTCATTCATGTTTTTCTTAAAGTAATAATTGCTTTAAGTTTGCCACTCTATAATCACTGAGTGTCTATGGAGCTGTCTGGAAACAGTGAACTTAGTGTGTGTTTGGGAAAATGTGTTCTTCGAGTGCTTGCTCATATGAATTCCAGTTAGGTGTGTGTGCGCGCCACAGGCACGGCTGTCGGAAGTTTTTTCCTAGCAGCTACCCGTCGGGCCAGCTATGGAGTCCCCTGGTGCGCCATCAGTATGGCACACTATATACGACCCTGCCGGCCCGACCCCCCTTCAGTTCCTTCTTACCACCAGGGACAGTTGTTGGAACAGAGGCTTCTTGCTTTGCAAGTGTCCCACTAATCCCTAGCTTCTCTGTTATCTTCTGTAAATGGTTCACTCTGTTAGTTAATCATTAGTGGTTAGTCTTGCTACTTAGCAGGTTGGGGGGCTCCCCCTCCAGCACGGGCCCCATCGGGGACTCAGGGCATGCGGTTTCTGGGCTTCAAACCCTGTAGTTCCTGTGTGAAGCCTATGCCGACGGGCAACCCCCTGACTCCTGTCTTCAGTATCTGGGAGAAGCCCACCAGTGAGACAAGTGTAAGATCTGCAAGGCTTTCAAACCTCGCACCAGGAAGAAGAGGGACATCCATCTGAAGCAACTCCTAATGGAGTCAGGCCTCCGTCCTCGGCAGGACCCGGCCCCGAGTGCCGTGGTGCGGAGCGCTTCCACTGTGGTCCCATCTACGGTGGTAAGAAAGGACCTGGGGTGCTAACCCAGGGACCGCTGATCCCCTGGGCCCCAGAAGCATTCTCACCGGCATCGCTCTCATTCCCCACTGCCTGCAAAAAACAGGCAGATCCCCCCTGTGAGTTGTTACTGCAACTGTACCCCTGGAAGGGAACAGTGCAGGGGTTGGGCCTATGGCCTGCAGACCATTGGGCCAGGCACAGCCAACGCGGGACCCCATCTTTCCAGCGAGCCCTATTCTCCTGGACTCCCCACGGCTGCATGTGGAGGAAGCTATGATGCCTTCCACCCCGGACACCTTTGAAGCTGCCAGGGGCCTCATCGAGATGATGGCACCTAAGTCTCCCACTATGAGGGACAAGCCTCCACTCTCTCGGAGCATGGCACCATTCAGAGGCAAGCCTGCCATTTTGGGTCCATCAGCCCCCCGGCCTGAATCTTTGTGCTGCTCTGAGTCCCGGCCCCATGCCCAACGCTGGTCCGACTCGTGGCACTGGTCCCATAGCCCTGACTCTTGGAGCCGCTCCCGCTCGAGGTGGTCGTCGGCATACAGGTCTTGATCCCATTCGAGATCCAGGTCCCATTCTAAGTACTGACGCCCCCCCCTGCCCAAATTAACCAGCTCCTTTCCCTCCACAAGCACATTATTACAGGTACTGTTCCCCTTCTTCTATAGGGCCATGCAAGTTGATAATGTGAGAACACAAAGCATCCCTGACTTCTGTTGCCCAGGTGCAGCCAACTGTAGTAGATGCTGGCTGAGTGAACCGATTCAGCTGCTCCTTGTTGTTATAGGCCCATTTAGGGGAAAATGGCTCACCTTTGGCTTCTCAAAGATTGTAAAGAATACAGCAAGTCACAATAATGCAGAAAGCATTGACGAATTAGCATTCAAATGGGTCTGCTGACACCTCCAATTGGATTTTAATTTGCCAAAGCACATTCAACAGCCATAGGATCTACACCCACTAAGAGTGTAATTAAACCTTCTTTTGCCCAGGCCTCTGAAATCAGGGTATTGCTTCATAAGACAAAGCAAAAGGGGATATGTGGGGTCCCCCAGAATAACAATGGGGATAGTGTTTATGATGATGATTGGTGGGAACAGTGTCCCAGTCTGTCCATGAATGTAGACTCCTGATTGGTGAAAAACCCTGATGTGAACTTTGGGAATGCAGGTCATGTTGACCTTCGTAAATTGGCCTCTGTGGTCCTTGAGGGCCTGCATAACAATCAAGTAGTACCCTTTGTGGTTTATGTACTCCTTGAGGAGGGCAAACTATGGGCACACGAGTCCCATCAGTGGCCCCTGTGCAGTTAGGAAACCCCATTCTCTCAAAGCCAGCAGTTATTTCAAGAATATCTTTAATGACTGCCACCTTTAGATAAACCACACACCTTATTGCCTCAGAAACCTCCACCACCACTTTGCTCACAGTCGCCTTTCCAACCCCAAACTGGTTAGCAATGGACTTGTAGCAGTCAGGGGTAGCCAGCTTCCAGACTGCTTTAACAACCTGTGGGGAGGGATAGCTCAGTGGTTTGAGCATTGGCCTGCTAAACCCAGGGTTGTGAGTTCAATCCGTGAGGAGGCCACTTAGGGATCTGGGGCAAAAAATCAGTACTTGGTCCTGCTAGTGAAGGCAGGGGGCTGAACTCTGACCTTTCGATGTCCCTTCCAGTTCTAGGAGATGGGTATATCTCCAATTATTAAATCTGCTTCTGGACTGGCAAGGGTGAGTGTGTCTTTAGGCTGGAGGGTTGGGGCAAGCTGCTCACAAAGCTGCAGAAATGTAGCTTTCTTCATGCAAGAGTTCTGGATCCACTGCTGGTCATCCTAGGTCTGCGTGACAATGTGAGCCCACCAGTCTGTGCTTGTGGCCCTGCATCAGAAGTGCCAGTCTACATAGCATCAGCTGGTTTACTGCTAAGTAAAATATGCCGATTTTACTTAGCAGCATCAGCCAGTGCGAGTCTGCCAGGTCTCCTCCTCCTCCTCCTCTCACTCCATCATGAAATCTGTCAGGTGCCTTTGGTGGGTCAGAAAAAGCTGCCGAAATGCCCATTGGCACATCCCAGAAGCTTTGTCCGTTTTCTGACACAGGAATGAAAGCATAAGCAAGAGAAGTTTTTCAAAAGGCTGCTCCTCTCGCTGACTCCGACAGCTGGGATCACCCAGACCAAAATAACTCGGCAGGCTGTGTTAGTGGGCTGTTCAAACTTCCTGTAACATACAGGGTGGGCAGTAAAGTTTTCCCACAGTGCATCATGGTCAAAAGGCTAGAGCAGTCGCATTTTGAGAGGGTGCTAGGGACTCTGAGATTGTTTTGACTTGGGTCTGCGTGCTGCAGTGTGGACATCAGCAGCCAAGGTTCAAGCCCTGGTTAGAAAAATCTTAACATAGGGTTAAGAATCAGTGTAGTCACTCGAGCCCAGGATTTTCTAACCTAGGTCAGGTGACTTGTGTCCCACTAACCGTAGGCTTATATTGCATTGTACACATACCCTTAGATGTCTTCAGGTTGGCAGTCCTAGAGGAGTGGTTTTCAACCTGTGGTCCACAGAACCTTTGGGATCCGCAGACTATTAAGATTTCCAAAGGGGTCTGCACCTCCATTTTACAAATTTTTTTTTTTAGGGGTCCGCAAATGAAAAAAAGGTTGAAAACCACTGTCCTAAAATATTTAAGGAATTGGCCGAAGAGATCTCTGAGCCACTAGTGATTATCTTTGAGAACTCGTGGAGGACAGGAGAGATGCCATAGGACTGGAAAAGAGGTACTATATTTCCCATCTATGAAAAGGGGAATAAGGACAGCCCAGGGAATTATAGACCAGTCAGCTGAACATTGGTACCTGGATAATGGAGCAATCAATCAGTTGTAAGCACCTTAGAAGATAAATAACTGTTAACATGGATTTATCAAGAACAAACTATGTCAGACCTATCTAATATACTTCTTTGATAGGGTAACAAGCCTTGTTGATGTGGGGGAAGTAGAAGATAATACATCTTGACTTTAGTAAAGCTTTTGATACTGTTCTGACTGAAAGCAACCCTGTATTTGCACCCTATACACCATTGTAATAATCTTTATACAAAATATACATTGTGAGGCATCATTTGACAACTAATAGCTTGCTGGTCAATAATATGGTGAACTGTATGTAGCAACATCCTATGCAAAGTTATGAATTTCCCTTGTAAAATGATAGCACATGTTCAAAATCACACAGCTCTGCCTAGACAAAAGTTGTTAAACGGGTCTATCCTTAACACAGGAATGTGTGTTTACCTCAATTTACATATAAATAGTAAACATGGTCCTTGAGAAAGCATAATGGAGAAATGGCAGTAGACGAAAGATCTGCATTTTAGCATACACCAGGGAGAAGAAAAAACATGGAGCAACCTTCACCACTGGATTCCATGTCACCGCCTTTACTGTATGAATAAACTTTGCTTTGAGGGGTAATCCTCAGAAGAATCAACTTCAAAGTGTGACTGGACTATAAAAGTGAAGGGCAAAAACATCCCAATGTCATCTCTCCTTATCTCTTTCCCTATTTCACACACTTTCATCTCAGAAGACAAAGGAACCAGGCTTTGACTTTGGGGGAGTTTCTGATCTGAAAATTTGGTCAGCAATATTGCTGGGAATTGTGGGGATTTTACCTTGGGCGAGGTCTAACTTATTAAGTTTTAGATACCAGAAAGTGTTTTACCTTTTTCTCTTGTAACCATTTCTGACTTTAATACCTTATACATATGCTCACTTAAAATCTCTTTAAATAAACATGATTTTTTTTTTAAATATAAACTGTCCCATGTTGTGTTTGAACTATACTGTTTGGTAACTCCATTTAAAATATTAAACAGTTGAATATTGATCCGTTACAGGGCATCAGACCTCTAATATCTGAACTGCCCAGGTGAAGGCTGGACACTGCAGAACAGACATTTTTTGGGGAAAATTTGGCACTGGGAGTATGTTGGGGTCACACTTCAGGTAGTAACCAAGGCTGCTGGAAGCCAGCGTGTGGCTAGTGTGTTGCTGACAGGCTGCTGGGGCAGAGTTACTGGACCAGGGCTGTAGCTATACACAAACACTCAGAGTGACCTGCATGCTGGTAGACTGTTTGTGAGTGGCCCAGGTTGGGAGCTACAACAGCAAAGCATTGTGAGGTGCCCAAGGTTGCAGGGCAAGCGGTGACACAACCCCTCACTGGTCTGGATTGCACCCTGGAATGTGACAGCTATCTCACATGATTAGCTCATAAGCAAACTAGGGAAGTATATGCCAGATGAACCTACTTATACAGTGGGTGCACATCTGGTTAGAAAACCATACACAGAGTAGTTATCAGTGTTCACAGTGAAGATGGAAGGACACATTGAGTGGGGTTCCGTAGGGATCTTTCCTGTGTCCAGTTCTATTCTGTATCTTCATAAATGATTTCGATAATGGCCTAGAGAATACACTTATAAAGTTTGAGGGTGATTCTAAGATGGGAGAGGTTGCAATCTCTTTGGAGGACAGGATTAGAATTCAAAATAATCTTGGCAAATTTGAGAAATGATCTGAAATAAATAGGATGAAATTCAGTAAGGACAAATTTAGAGTACTACACTTTGTGCAATTGATTATTCTTTCCCCATACAAAATGGGAAATGACTGTCTAGGAAGGAATATGCAGAAAAGGATCTGGGGGTTATAGTGGATCACAAACTAAATATAAATTGTCAGTGTAATATAGTTGCAAAAAATCAAACATCATTCTGAGATTTATTAGCAGGAGTGTTGTAAGCAAGACATGAGACGTAATTCTTCCACTCTATTCAGCATTGATAAGGCCTCAACTGGAGTTCTGTGGCCAGTTCTGGGCACCACAAATTGGGAAAGATGTGGATAAATTGGAGAAAGTCCAGAGGAGAGGAACAAAAATGGTTAAAGGTCTAGAAAACATGACCCATGAGGAAAGATTGAAAATATTGGGTTTTCTCAGGAGAAGAGAAGATTGAGGGATTGCGGGGAGGAACATGATAGTCTTCAAGTATGGAAAAGGAGGGTGATAAATTGTTTTCCTGATCCACTGAGGACAGGACAAGGAGCAATGGGCTTAAATTGCAGCAAGGGAGATTTAGGTTAGACATTACGAAAAACTCTAACTGTAAATTAAGCACTGGAACCAATTACATAGGGAGGTTGTCATTGGAGGTTAGACAAACTCCTGTCAGGGATGGGCTAGATAATACTTAGAGCTGCCTCAGTGGAGGGGACTGAACTAGATGACCTGTCAAGGTTCCGTCCACTCCTACATTTCTATGATTCTAAGATCAGCTCAGCCTGTTATATAAAATAAGCAAAATTTGAGAGAGAGTGGCAAAAATTGGATTTGTATAAACAAAAAGAGCTATGATTAGAGATCATAATTTGGCATAACAAGTGGAGGGATTCCAGAAACCAAAATAAATGTTTATAATTGGAATAACTGTAACTGTGTTTTAATTGAATACTTTTGATGGGATCAGGTTGCTGCCCCTTTTTCTAGAGCAGGGGTCGGCAACCTTTCAGAAGTGGTGTGCCGAGTCTTCATTTATTCACTCTAATTTAAGGTTTCGTGTGCCAGTAAAATATTTTAACGTTTTTAGAAGGTCTCTTTCTACAAATCTATAATATAAAACTAAACTATTGTATGTAAAGTAAATAAGGTTTTTAAAATGTTTAAGAAGCTTCATTTAAAATTAAATAAAAATGCAGAGGCCCCCCCCCTCCCCCCCGATGGTGGCCAGGACCCGGGCAGTGTGAGTGCCACTGAAAATCAGCTCATGTGCCGCCTTTGGCACGCATGCCATAGGTTGCCTACCCCTGTTCTAGAGGTTACATGGCAATATGCTTAAGCTAAGTGGGCTGGAAAGCCAAATTTGTGGACTCAACAGCTTGAGGGAAGGAGTTTCACCTTTAAGGTGACCACAGTTCACTGGGTCCCTGGGATCTATCATCAAGGATTTGGGCCTTTGTCATGATCCTGGAATATGTCCTAACTAGACTGTGCAAGAAAAGGGAGCCAGATAACATCACCACCTTTGCTGGGTTTGGCAGAATTCTGAACAAGACTTGTCATGAGCACTTGAAGTTTCTGCTTCTGCTTTCTTTGTAGTGTAATATTGTTTTTCCTTCTCTACCTGACTTCTGCTTTCTCCTTTATTCCTCCTTTGGCCATCTGCTTAAAAATAATCTGGTTTAACTATCCAGAACAAATCCATGTCAGAAACATGCTGTTAACCTCTAATCGAAAAAGCAAGCTATTGACAAAGATCTTAGTGTGACTAGTAAGAGTTTAAATTTCTGTGCGGCTATTAAAATTACGGTATGTGCTTTGTCTGTAATTTCCAAGAAATCATATTTTATACTTTCTCTCTCTCTCTCTCTCTCTCTCTCTCTCAGCAAGAAGTTATAAGTTATACTTTCTTATTCTTTTCCTTCTCTTGGGAGTGTGTATGTTTGTCTTGTTTTGTCTTAAAAAGACAGAGTTGAACTTTAATAACCACTTGACCGTCATCTTTAATACCACCTAAAGAAACTGTCAGACAAGGGAGTTTTCCATATAAGAAACTCTGTACAACTAAAGGGAAAGGGAATAAGGGAATTGTTAAAATTTTTACTTAAATTCTGAAGTTTCAAATGCTTTAACTGTTTTTTGTGTTAATAAAAGGGTAAAAAGGTTTTAATTGTGATTGTAACAATGGGAGTAAGCTAGGGATAATTTGACACAAATCTTGAGATTTATCTGTTGTTGGGCCCAAGACATGTATACATCAGTGTACCATACTAATCCCTAGACTTTTGAAAGTCAAGAAAACTCAGCTCCCTTTATTTCCCTTGTTTCTCCCTCTCAATTGGGATAGGAGATTTGAAGTGGGATAAGGCCAAAGTGGCAGCATTTACAAACCCTGTATGATACAAGAACTTGTTGAAAGAATTGTCTGTCTCAATTCAGGGAGATGAAGACCATGTGGTGAGCCTGTGTTACGAGACCATTCGCGATGGCCATTCAGTCCTACTCTTCTGTCCATCCAAGAATTGGTGTGAAAAACTGGCAGACATCATAGCCAGGGAGTTCTACAATCTGCAACACTGGTCCCTGCAGCAGGCTGAGAGTAAGAGGGGATGAGAAAGGAGCTTAATAGGAGACTATGAGCTGCACTATGCCTTTATAGCAGAGTAAGCCTGCTGAGAGCTATAAAAATATTCTCTCTCTCTCTCTCCTGACTAAAGGGTTTACCAAAACCTCACTTTCACCAGTTGCCTTGGACAAGGAAGGAATAGAGGAGGTGATGGACCAGCTAAGGCGCTCTCCATCAGGTCTGGACTCTGTGCTCCAGCGTACTTTACCATGGGGAGTGGCATTTCATCATGCAGGTATTTGAGTTGTTTACTCATTTCTCATGAGCATACTATATAGATACCAAAATCTAGATGGACTTATATTTAGTAGTCATTTTCTGAAGTCTTTAGTCCCTTTTTTGTTACTTATAGGTAAATCAAATGTTATTGCCACCCACAGCTAACGCTAAAGCTGAGATTATTTTTGTGACCTAAAGCTTAACTAAGTAATTGTGCTGTAAACCACCTCTCTCTATTAATTTCAACATAAAGGACAATGGCAATTTACAAACCCAGCTTTTGTTAAATGCTGGAAATACTGAGTTACAACCAAGACATGTTGTCAATACTATAAGCCTTGTGAGTTAAGACAATGTACTCAACCAAACATTGAGACAGGAGCTGTTATTCTGGGTCTCTGACAAAGGGCGAACATGGAAAGAGAAAAACTGTCACCGTTAGTGGTAGCTACTACCTGTTTACTCCAGCTCTGCAATTTGTTTCTCAGATAAGTGTGGTCCCTCTGGAAGGGTAGATTGGAAGCAAGGTCCAGTTGTTGGAAGAAGTTTCCTCGTCTGTCCTGATGGTAGAAACCAGTGGATACTGCATCAAATATGCAGAGACCAGAATCCAGAGATAATGAGGGTGTGTAGTTAACCTTGAGAAAAATCCTGGTGTGAAACTCTGACAGGCTAAACGCTCGTTTGATCTCTAACTTAAACTGGAATATAATGTAATTTAAGGACAGTGATGTGCTGAATCAACCAAAGAAAGCTCTTCTCTCCCCTTGAGTTGTTTGGGTGTCACTAACTGTAGTTAATGGAAAACTACTCAGGCTAATATGGCATTCTTTTCTGGAGACTTCCAGTGGCCCCACTGACTTTCAGTTCCTCTGAATTTAAAAACAACCCAACCTTGAAGGTATGCCAGCAAAAGTTCATTTTTGAAAACAAGATTCCCAGTATGCATCAGGTTCCTTCTTGTCATGACTTTGAGTAATTTTAGGTCCTTTGTCAGAATCCCAGGTTAACAGCTCCTCAGTTTATAAGCCTTAAACTTGATAGTTTATCTCTTGTAGGGAAGCTGGTCTTGTTGGCTCTATTGTCTCAACAGCCCTTTGAGAGAAGGCTGCAAAACCAATCAGGGGACCTGAGGAGAGTGACTTACAAAGAAAGATGAAAGAGCTGAATATAGGGAGATTGGGTTAGAAGGAAGAAAAGTCTACTAATATTTAAAGCCTATAAATGTCAAGGAAGAAAAAGAATAACTTAGGGTGGTGCAAGGCTAGGGACTTAGAAGTAGACTGATGAAATCATATAAACGGAACACTTCCTGGCAGTAAGATCGATTAAGCTGTTCAGCAACCTCCCAAAGGAAGTGTTAGAAGCCCTTCTGGATACTCAAAACTAGACTGGAGAAAACACTGGGAAATTTATTTTTGGTTGTTTGCAGGGAAATGAACTAGATAACTTAGTTGGACTCCAGGTTCAAGACAGCATATCACAGAAATTAAATAGGGAAAAAAACTGTTAACTCCGAGCCCCTATTAAAACTGCTGGCTCCAACTTTCTTCTGTTTATAAAGATTCTCAAATAAATATTGTGTTTGTCTGACCTTGTATGGCATTTGCAAGCACTTTGGAGGAGCAAACTGCTAAATCATACTATTGGTTAGAATAGTTAAAGGAAAACATTTCTGTAGAATTGAGATTATTTCAGCCATGCACTGCTCAAGATACTGGTGTGACATGGCTCCATAGTTCTAATCACTAATAGCAAGTGTTCATTAACACATGGGCTGTTCTCACAAGGCTTTCTCTGCTGATGGTTATTCTTCACCACAAACATGCTGTTAGTGTGTTTATTGAAAACATTGTCTCCTCAGGTCTTACTTTTGATGAACGGGATATAATTGAAGGGGCCTTTCGCCGGGGGTTGATTCGAGTCCTGGCAGCAACATCCACCCTTTCTTCAGGGGTGAATCTGCCTGCACATCGGGTAATTATCCGAACACCTGTGTTTGGTGGCAGACTCCTGGACATCCTAACTTACAAACAGATGGCTGGGAGGGCCGGCAGGAAAGGAGTAGACATAGTGGGTAAGTGGAGGCTTTATTAACATTTTCTAAGAACTGTGTTAACCTAATTACAACCAGGGCAGTGCTTTACAATTAGTGACTAATCGTGATGAATTCTTTTGTTGTTCAGCAGGATAAAGTTAATCAAGATTAATTTGTTTGGTATTAATGGGGATATAATTTATAATTCCTAGGGGATTCTGTATCACTGCATGAATTGATTTTGGTGTCTGCATGTCAGGTTACTGGAGGCACAGTCTATTCTTTGTTGAATTTCATATCACCTCTAATACTTGGATCATTTGCTTTAATTGTGTGGGGTATGGCTAGTTTAGCAAGGAGTTTTACAGACTTAAAATTTGAGAGATTATGTTGAAGTTTTAGACCCAGAATTTGGCAAACAAATACCTTCCACTTCAACGAGTAACTTGAATTTATAAGCCTCTCTCCAGGTGAACTACTTGTTTTGTGAATCTGAAAAATATTGAGTGCTTCCTTCTGGCAGTTCACAGAAAAAAGTATCTTGAGCTGTGCTAGCATCAGTCAAGAACTCTTTTGGCATGGCAAGGCAAATAACTTTGTTAATGTCAGTTTTATTCAGAACGGAAGTTTATTTTATGGCTAGAATTGATAGGAATTGGGTTTTTTGCAAATGTACAAACAATGTGGAGAGTATAAAGATCAAAATAAATATAAAACAGCTGCCCTGCTGAAGGCATTATTGGCTACTTGCTGGAAGTTGATTGCACTCTCTTTATAAATGGATTACTTCAGGGGTTCTCAAACTTCATTGCACTGCAACCCCCTTGTGACGACAAAAATTACTACATGACCCTAGGAGGATAGGGGGTGCAAAGCCTGAACCCGCTCAAGCCCTGCTGCCCAGGGTCAAAGCCCGAGCCTGTAACCTGAGCCCTGCCACCCAGGGCTGAAGCCCTCAGGCTTCGACCCAGGGCAGTGGGTCTCAGGCTTTGGCCTTGGCCCTGGGTCACAGCAAGTCTTAAGCCACTTTGGGGCCCCAACCCACAGTTTGAGAACCTCTAGATTAGATTTATGGCTACATTCATATTTAATGCACAGTTGCAACTTGTAGACACTACATATCTTGAAATGTAACATTCCATCTTGATTTGAGCAACCTGTCAGCATCTCATGTTGTAACCTAGTGTCTCTGTAGGACACACCGCTGCTTTGAAGAGGGAAGTCACATGCTCTGTTGTAGAATTTCTTGTAGCCTGCTGGTTACACTTTGACCAAACCTGCTGTAAAATGAAGTTGCTTGGCTTTTGAAGCTCCTTTTTTTTCCCCCCTCATGAGGTGTTTTAAATTTTACCTGTCTGACATGAACCTTAGTTTACTCTTGCACAGTATGCAGTCTGAACATATGCTTATGAGTTTATAAATGTACCCTCCTCCCCCCCCCCATTCTGTAAAGCATTTTGGATGAAAATGTAAATATAATGGCAAATACCAGCTGCTGCTCTTTCTACCACAGCAATTCTATTTTCAGAAACAACAACGTCCTAGAATGGATTAGAAATTTGGTCGACAAACAAGGAACAAAAGTAAGGTTTGAGCTGAGAAAGATGACCAACAACCTTCGTCTGTAGCACAATTAAAAAAAAAAAATCTTTGAGATACTGTTTCAGTGGTACCTCACACCAGTCAGGTTAAAATATACATAGAGGTTGAAGGGGATAAATGTTGGTGAAATTGTGGTGAAAGAGGAGATTGTATGCATATATGGTGGATATGTCTAGTCATTAGAGAGTATTGGGATGCAGTCAATGACCAAATATAAAAAATGATCCTTTGGTGATCCTCCTGGCACTTCCAGTGGAAATGGTCACTCAAAAGGAAATGAATGAATCTCTCTTCTGCTAGTAGTTGCTTGGCTATTAGCATCTCACTGGAAAAAGAAAAATAGCAAAACAATGGAGGAATGGTTCAAAAATATATGGGAGGTTGTGGTTATGGAAGAATTAACACACCAATTATGTACCCAGCAAAATGAACAGATAGTTACTTAGATATTTGGTTACCTTTTACGTCAGAGAAAGTACATCACCTGCAAAAAACAACCAAATAACTCCTCTCCGCCCACCCCTCGTGTGCATACATCCACCCACACCTGTTCAATTTTTTTAATAATATTTGGTAGACATACCTGGTCTGTTAAGTATGTGTATATTGAGATTTCACTCAATTTAATAAAATTGACATAGATGTTGTAATGATGCTCACTTAGTAATGTGGTAGCACCCTCTTACATAGAAAGATCAGATTACTTTATTCCCATATAATGTCTCTTTAAACAAATGCCAACTGTTGTAATGATAGTTTTTGTTTCTGGGCAGCCACCTTGATGTGGTGGAGAAGCTTGTGTATCCTTAAGACCCTAAGAGCAATGCCATTGGGAGTCCTGTACTCCTGGTAGGGTCACCCATGGTGGTTAGGTCGAAGGTGAGGTACCAAACAAAGTGAAGCCCAGCCCAACACAACCCAGTACAAGACCTCAACGGCAGAGCAGGCGGATGAAGCAGGATCACTTCTCAATGGCTGCAAAAGTGGACAAAGGCTGCAACGGAGGAGAACCCCCTGGTCATACTGGACCTCCTTGTCGCTGGACACAGGTGCCTCTTCTGCCAATATTTGTGTGGCTGCTGATGCGAAATGGCTCTCCCACGTTAAATTACTCACACACAGGCTTCTCTCACAGGAAGAACTTTTTCCCACCTCCACCCATAAAAGTTCTGCGGCGATGGACGAGTGGTGACAGGGACAGGTGAAGTGATCACCAGGAGTCCCTAGTCACAGACCCACACGCAGGTGGTGACCGCAAGATGGTCGGCATGTGCCCCTGGACTGAGATGGTCGGCATTATTGGCAGCAGCAATCACGACTGAGCAGGCCTTTTTAGGAACGCCTCTGTTCACTCCATATGAGGAAGGGGCTAGAGAAGGTGCCCCACAGAGAGGCTTTCTCACCATACTCAATGGGATAAATGTGTCCAGAGGGATCACTCCCAATGCGGTCGAAAAATGAAAATGTTTCTTGCCACTTGGAATGTCCATACTCTACTAGATGAATCAAAAAGTGAAAATACCCAAACACAGAACAGCAATTGTTGCCCAAGACCTCTCGAGGTACCACATTGACATCATTGCTCTCAGTGAGACAAGGCGTGTAGGTGAAGGCCACTTGAGGGAAGGGGGCAGCGGTTACACTTTCTTCTGGAAAGGAAAACCAGCAAGCGACAGGCGAATACATGGTGTTGGCTTTGCAATCAAGCACCTTCTAGTCAACCGCCTGACTGAATTCCCTGTCAGCATCAGCGAACGCCTTCAATTGGCCAGTAAGTCATTTGCTACCATTATCAGTGCAAATGTGCAAAGCACGACCTTGTGATCACAAACACAATCTTCAGACAGCAGCAAGTAAAAAAACAACTTGGCAACACCCATGTTCAAAACAATGGCACCTCCTTGACTATGTCATTGTAAGAAAATAAGATCTAAGAGATGTCCAAATCACTGATGTGAGAGGAGCTGATTGCTGGACTGACCACTGCCTGGTGAGACCAGTCATGTCTATCTGGATTGCATCAAAACATAGAAAGCAATCCAAATCATACAGATGGCAAACATCCAAAGATTTCAGTCCTCAGTGCACCAAGAGAACTTCCAAACATTCCTCAGGGAAAAAATGACCATATGCACACCTGGAAATGACAACACAAGTGTCGAAGACTGGGAAGCCCTAAAATAGACCATCCATGAGGCTTGTGAGGAATCTATCGGCTTTGCTACCCGTTACTATCAGGACTAGTTTTACAATGGCAACATTGAGATCACAGCCCTTTTGGACTAGAAGAGAAAAGCTTTTTGTGACTGGCAAAACCATTCATCATCCAGTCAGAGGCAAAGCTCTTTCCATCAACTCAAAGCAGAAGTTCAAAGGAGGATCTGAGAAATCAAAAACAAATAGCCCAGTGGTTTTAGCATTGGCCTGCTAAACCCAGGGTTGTGAGTTCAATCCTTGAGAGGGCCATTTAGGGATCTGGGGCAAAAATCTGTCTGGGGATTGGTCCTGTTAGGAGCAGGGGGGTTGGACTAGATGACTTCCTGAGGTCCCTTCCAACCCTGATATTCTATGATTCTATGGTGGGAGGGCAAAGCAAAAGAAATCCAAGCATTTGCTGAAAGACATGTTCTTCTTCGAGTGATTGCTCCTATGCATTCCAGTTAGGTGTGCGCGCCTAACTGGAATGGATAGGAGCAACACATCTCGAAGAACAACAGTTACTACGGTGAGTAACCGTCTTATATGCAGAGCATTTTTTGGGAGACGAAGACTCTGTATGGACCAAGCTCATGTGGCCTGTCACTGCTGAGATCCAGAGATGGTAGTACCCTTCTTAAAGATAATGAATCCATCAAAGAGCGCTGGAAGGAACACTACCAAAAGCTTTTAAATCAAGAATCAACTGTGACTGATGACATCATTGACTCCATCCCTCAGCACCCAATTTGGGAAACTCTTGCCAACCCACCAACACCTGAGGAGGTCCGCAAAGCAGTTAAACGAATGAAGAACAATAAAGCACCGGATCCTGATGGCATACCAGCTGAAGTACTGAAAGTGGGGGGAGAAACACTGACTAACAAGTTTAATTTGCTGCTCCTCAAAATCTGGTGCACCGAACAAATCCCCGCTGACTTACGTAATGCTAACATAGTCACCATTTTCAAAAAGGGAGACGGCCAACTGTGGCAACTAATGAGGCATTGCCCTTCTCTCCATTGCTGGGAAGAGTCTTGCTAGAATCTTACTGAATTGCCTGCTCCCTCTTGCAGAAGAAGTACTTAAAGAGTCCCAGTGTGGCTTCAAACCATCATGAGGCACCACAGACATGATTTTTTTTCAGCCAGGCAGGTCCAGGAAAAATTTCAGGAAGAATACCAGGAGCTGTATATGGCCTTTATTGATCTGACCAAAGCCTTCGACTCTGTCAACTCTGAGGCTCTGTGGAAAATCATGTCAAAGTTTGGCTGCCCAAGCAAATTTATCACCACTGTAAGATTACTCCACGACCAGATGATAGCCTCCATTCTGTGCAGTGGCTCTACTTCTGAGCCCTTTGTCATTCAAACTGGTGTAAAACAAGGTTTTGAACTGGCACCCACCCGTTTCTCCATTTTCTTAGCAGTTATGAAAATGTTATCCCAAAACATCTGCCACAGGACATTGGCATCCAATATCGGACTGACAGCAATCTTTTCAACCTTTCTGGTTTCCGTGCCAGAACTAAAGTAATATTGGCAACAATAACTGAACTCCAGTACGCACATGATTGTGCTGTAGTTGCACACTCAAAGGAGGATCTACAAACAGCCCTTAATTGTTTCTCTGAAGCTTACAAAAGCCTAGGGCCAATCTGAACACCAGCAAAACAAAAATTCACCACCAGCCCGCTCCTGGTCAATCATCAGACCCAGCAAGGAATATTTTCATTGACGAAGAACTGGAAAATATAGAATACTTGGCAGCCATCTGTCACAGAGGGCAGACATAGGTGTCAAGATTCAGCGCAGAATCCGCTGCACCAGCCTTGCCTTTGGCAGACTGTCTTGCAGATGTTCAACAATCACAACATAAGAACACACACTAGACTTTTAGTTTATAAAGCGGTGATAATCCCAACTCTCTTCTATGGCTGTGAGACTTGGGTGACCTGTAGAAAACACCTGAAAAGCCTGGAACGTCAGCACCAGAACTTTGTTCGGAAGATCCTCAACATAGTGTGAGGATTGCCACACTAATGCCAGGGTCTTTACAGAGGCCAACATCTTCAGTGTTGAGACCCTGATTATCCAGCACCAACTGTGTGTGCATGCCTGATGTATGCTTACCAGAACAGCTGTTGTACTCCCAACTCACTAAAGGAGAAAGGTTTTAAAGACATCCTTGAGATAAACAAACAACAAGAGATGTGGCATCGATACCACACACTGGGAGACAGTAGCCCAGGACAGGGATAACTGGCAAACACTTGTCAGAGAGGGAACGTCCATTTTTTAAGGAAAATTGCCTTGCCCTGGTCACAGAACAACACCAAAAAAGAAAAGACAGACAACTGACATGCAGCGATCATGGCCCAACCCTGACATCCAACACCACCTACTATGTCTGCTAGCAAGCCTGTGGCTCAAGTATCAGACTCCTCAGTCACCAAAGGACCGATTAAACATCTGTGAAAGAGATCATCCTCGACCTCGAGGGATCACTGACAACAATATGACAAGGATATGTAAACTTGTTAAAACTTCCTAAATTGTGTGTGTGTGTGTATATGTGTATATGTGTATATATGTGTGTGTATATGTATGTATGTATGTATGTATATATATATAGATATATATCTATATATATCTATATATATATATAATTACTATATATGATTTTTAAGAATAAAAAGAAAGAAAAGAAATTTGGTTGACAAAAGAGGGAACAGAGACTAATTGTTACTGTCAAGACCTCCAAATAGTGGAATATTGAAGTATCTGGGGACTTGAGTTTTTTCATTTGATCTGAGTAGAATTAAACTTTTTAATGTTTCTAAATTGGATTATTCCTACTTCTTCTCTGTTTGTCAAAATTGTCTCTCTCTTTCCATGGGAGAAGTGAGCATGACTGTTTAGTATTGAGGAGCAGAAACTACGAAATTGGCTATGTTTCACCTTTTTCCATTTCTGAGTGGAGTTGTGCAGGATGGTGAATGGATTAGTTACAGAACTACATACTGAACTAGCAGTTAGAGATGGACAAAACTTGTTGGATCATCCAGTTTTCTTCTCTCCAATGCAGGATTGTTCCTCAATGGCCAGAGCACTAGAAGAATTTGTCTAATCTCAGATGATTAGCAGATTAGTTAGTTCTGTGTTTGAAAAGGAATATGTTTTCATCTGACTAAGACTGCTTGTTGTAACTGTTTAGCAGCTATCCGGAGATGTTGGCTCTAAATGTTTAATACCTTTCCAGTGAGGGAATTTGTTTCTTCTTCCATGACTTTTTTTTTTTCCCCCCTGTGGTTCACTTTATCATTATAGATAATATGATTATATATGAATGTCATAAATATGTTGGTGGACAGTAGTTTTGGTTCACAACGTAGGGACCTTTGTATGACTTTCCCTGCCTCCTTTGGAATTTCATAGGTGTATGAATAACAGAGATTAAATTAATGTTAGCTGATACATTAATGACTTAAGTACTATATATTGTGGTATATTGTAACAAATGGTTACTAAGTTAGTCTCTTAAGGCTGCTGTCTTAGAATCTGTAAAGCTATCAGGATATTAATATATTTTCAGTATGTTCTGAAGTATTGCTGTCAGACTGTATTAGAGAGAGGTATCATTCAAGTGCTGTGTAGTTTTATCTGAGCTGCCCAGTTTCTGTCACATTTCACTTCTGTTTTCTCTCTGGGTTTGTCACAGTCATTTCATCCTACAACAGAGGAGAGAAAAAAATGGACTCCTCTGCCTATTGTGGAACTAGTCGACTTCAGGACAAGCCAAGGCTTTCTCTGTCCTGAATCTTCCCTAGTATTGGATCTAGTGAGTGCAGTGTCTGTTAATTAAACAGCATATGCCATCTGTTAACTGTCATGCACCTGTGGAGCTGTTCCGCAGCATTGGGTAAACTTTGTTAAGGATTGTACAAATATAAAATTGCTTGGCTTTTTGGCCAATATCACCCAAAGTGTTCACAAGGCAATTCTCTGATAATGTGTCCTTACTGAACTTTGTAGCTATTACAGCAAAATGGGCTAGATATCAAGCAGGAATGTTACCTGCAGTATATTGAAATTTCTTACTCATGATCTGTGTAAATTTAAATGATGTTCCTTGCATGAATTGATAGATAAATCATTTAAAAACTCTTCAAATTATGTCTTAATTGAAAATGTAGCTTGCTTTTCTTTTTTTGAGCACTTCATCTCTTTTTTTTCTCATAGGTGAGAGCATTCTAGTGTGCAAGTCCTCTGAGAGATCGAAAGGCATTGCTCTGCTTCAGGGATCACTCAAGCCTGTCCACAGCTGTTTGCTCAGAGGAGAGGGGGAAGGGGTTACCTCTAGCATGATACGAGCGATCCTGGAGGTATGGGACACATGGAAAGGGACTAGAACTTTATTTGCTCCATTATTCCACTTAAGTTTAGGATGACTGCTTATGTGAGATTGCTAAACATACTTCACACCCATTCTTCTTCTGCTTCCCCATTACTTCAATCCAGACAGCTTCACATGAAAGTAATACGTATCCATTTCAGTCTGTACTTGCAGCTGCAATATAAAGATGGAGCTGAGATTGTTGTTAATTCAGAGAGGAAGTGACTCTGAAAATTGCATTTTGGGATTCCATCTTTGTGTCTCAGTGACTCCATATTAAATGTGCCCAGGTTATAGGTGGAAAAAGGTATCACTGCTAGCACTGCATGTTTAAAACGAGATCTGAGGCAAAAGCTACACTACGAGCTAGGGGTGTGATACCCCTGTTTGTGTGCATATACTTGCGCTAGCTCTCATCGAGCTAGCACGGGTATAAATAGTAGCATAGCTATGGTAGCATGGTTGCAGAGGCATGGCTGGTCCATGCGGCGGGTATATACTTTGCATAGCTCAGCTGTGCTTCTGTTTCTGCTACCTGTGCTACCATGCTGCTATTTATTCTTATGCTAGCTGAATAAAGAGTTAGCACAGGTATGTAGACTCATAGACTTTTAGGTCAGAAGGGACCATGATGATCTTCTAGTCTGACCCCCTGCACAAGGCAGGCCACAGAATCTCACCCACCCACTCCTGTAACAAACCCCTGACCTATGTCTGAGCTATTGAAGTCCTCAACTTGTGGTTTAAAGACTTCAGGGTGCAGAGAATCCTCCAGCATGTGACCCATGCCCCACGCTGCAGAGGAAGGCGAAAACCCCCCAGGGCCTCTGTCTATCTGCCCTGGAGGAAAATTCCTTCCCAACCCCAAATATGGCGATCAGGGATACACAAGCAGGCAAATCACACCCCTAACTTGTAGTGTAAATGTGGTCTGAGAGTCAAACTTGTTGTGGGAAAGTGACCACATGGTTGATTTTAGATCAGACAGTCTGAGGCACCTTTATTGATATACAAGCATGCATGCAGGGAGAGTCAGCGTGGCCCCATGCAAAGGGTGGCTGCTCTGTCTTCAACAGATTTCACCAAGCTTATAAAGGCTAAAACCGCAAATTAACACTTACTTAGATTCCCTTATTTGGGATTATCAATGGCAAATTAAGCAAGCTAGCTCAGTACTTTTCCATATTTGGTTTTTCCTGTTATTGTTCTTTGGCAGTTTTCGTTGGTGGTCTGCCTGTTTTAAGACCCCTCCTTTTCGGTTGCATTGGACAAGGCTCTTGTTGCATTCTAGCTGAGCTGGCACATATGGGCCCTCTTTGTTCCTTTCCTTAGTTCCTCTTTCTCTGGTTTCTTCACCCCCACCCCCGTTGCCCTTTGTACAGATAAACAAGTTTTGCAGAAGTTCCAACCTTTGCTTTTACATAGCAATTGTTCTAGTTACAGGCCTTGGGCCTGCGAGGCAAGGGGGGTTAAGGTACACTCAAAATTCTGGGCCTATAAGCGGGGTGGGGGGATATTTTCCCTATCAAACTAGATCATTTAAATCATTAATACTAAGGTTCTTTAGACTAATTTAGGCCCTCAGTTATGCACCCCTTTTCTACAGATGTGATTAATTGGAACTTAGTAAGTAATTCTGTTAATGTACGAGAAATAAAATCCTTCTCGATCTCTCTTATGTGCACTCATTCTGCAGGACTAATTGAAATAAAGCAACAGAACTATTTTTTGCCACTTATGTGAACCGATCTGACTCTAACATCTAGGGAGTAGATCTGTCCATTTTTACAAAGTTGCTTTTTTGGTTTTAAACATTTTTGTAATCCAGTTCCTTTCTTAATTGTTTTACATATAATCTCTTCTGAAGAAATTGTTAGTATCTGGAGACTGGTCAGATATGCCCCAGATTCTGTATTTTTATTAGCAGTGAGAGGTGTACAGAGTATAGGGATCTCTAATTAAATGAACTGTTTTTAAAATGTAGCTCTCCAAAATGTCTCCCCTTTTGTTGGTAGTTAGTTTTTTTACTTAAAAAAATTTTTTTTTTGAATTCACTACAGAATGTTTTTGTTACTAAATCTCCCCTTGCCTCCAGCACTGAGGTAGTAACTCATGAAGAAAGAGGGTAATATATAATAATATAAAATAAAAGCATAATACAAAAACCTCTACAAACCAGGAAAACAGTAATGGGATATGATATTTACATGTGTTTTAAAAAACATACAAACCCAGAAAACAAAAAACTTCAATAGATGAACAGCACTAGGGAGCATCTTGCTCCCTGGTTTGGTTGTTCTGTATCCAAAACTTAATGAATTATGTTTTACCCTTTTCTTAGAATCTCTCAGTGGTGTCCAAGCAGTGAGTCTAGTTTTAATCTCCTTACCCTGAAAGGCTACTGTGTGCCTTACTGCCTCCAAAATGTTAGGATGTTCTTTAAATGGGGTTACTAATTCACTTTCTCCTGCAGTAAGCAATCTGATACAGTAGGCAGAGTCAAAAGCATCTTATCCTCTTTGTAAAATAAAGATAAACTGTCTTCACAGCTATCCTCCTCAGTAGTAGTAGGAGTTTGCCACTGTTTTACCACATGTTCCTATCACACCAAACTTTTTCTTTGGACCCATTATAGATCATTCTATTAATTTTTCATGTCTTAAATTCTATGTTACTCTTTTTCAACAATGATGATCATGGAATTTTCTTTAACAGATCATAGTGGGTGGAGTGGCCAGCACTCCAGATGATGTGCGGACCTACGCTTCCTGCACACTCCTTGCTGCCAGTCTGAAAGACAGAGATCAGGAAAGTGAGAGAGATGAAGACAGAGCTCAGACTGGAGCTGTTGAGGCTTGTGTGAGATGGCTGCTAGAGAATGAGTTCATCCAGATTTTAGACTCTGGCAATGGAATGAAAGGTAAAAATGGATGCTTCTGGGTGTTATGCGTCCACATTGTCTGCTCTTTGAGTGACTGTAATCTAGAGATTTTTGGCTGGGCAGTACTTCAAGAGCTAAGTGTAAATTTATAATTAGTCTTCTGGGATTTAGCCAAAAAAGCTTTAGCAGATACTGGCATTTGATTAGTATGCCATGAATTCAAGTTTTTCATTAATTTATTTTTGGTATGTGTTTAAGAAAAAACGGTTCTTCATAGTCTGACCTCTGCAGATCCCCACTAAGACTCATGTGTTCTAGCTTACAAGTCATGGAACTACAAAGCAGTGTGTCCTTAATGGGGTATGTGAACACTGACCATGGACCTGATGTTTCGGATTCTTTAATCTTAGTTCCTCTTCTTTTGCCAGCGAAATTGGCCCTGACATTTCCTCTCGTTCTGTTTCACTAGACATTTAGTTTGGGATACTTTTCTATTTAGGATAGTTAAGTTTAATGTTTTGTTCAGTTAAAGATAGGAAATCTCATTCCTGTTGGGGTCTAAGGGTACGTCTACACTACCCGCTGGATCGGCGGGTGGTGATCGATCTATCAGGGATCGATTTATCATGTCTAGTGTAGACACGATAAATCGATCCCCGATCGCTCTGTCATCGACTCCTGTACTCCACCTTGGCGAGAGGTGGAAGCAGAGTTGACGGGGGAGCAGCAGCAGTCGACCCCGCGCCGTGAGGTAAGTCGACCTAAGATACGCAACTTCAGCTATGCTAGTCTCGTAGCTGAAGTTGCGTGTCTTAGGTCGATCCCCCCCAGTGTAGACCCGGCCTTAGATCCAGCATGGTGATTCCAGTGAAACGTTCTACTTTTAAAAGGTGTGTTTTGTGTGGCATAAAAATTCCCAACCCAGATCCCCAGCACATGTGGGACATTTGCATTTGGGTTTTGATACGTTAAGCTTTCACCCCATTAAAATTGCAGCATCAGAGACTTTGTTTAATGTTGAGTTTGGGAGGCAAGAAAGTTACTTACTCATAACTGAAGTTTACTGAATATGTTACCTCTGTAGATCCACACTGGCCCTCCCTTTTTCCCTGCACCTTCAGCTGTTATTAGCCAGAGGAAGTGGAGACAACCTGAGAAGGGGCAGTCCCTTTCATAATTTCAGTTTGGAAAGTGTACATGCTCTTCTTACTGTTCACACTGTTTTCTAAGGTTCAGAGACCTGCAAGCAAAAGAGTGCCACTCCTACAGTTGCAATATATTTGGAGAATCCCAGCTGTTGATCACTCTAGTATTTCCTAATATAAAAATGAGAGAGACAACATGAGAATATTGGTGGGTTTTTTTATTTTTTTATTTTTAAAAAGAGAAGTATGTAACTCCAGTTTTGGGCAACAGGAACAAAGGGATGGGTGTGACGGGGTTCCCAGGGTGCAGCCTGGTACTGTGGGACCGCTGTGCCCCCTTAACTCTCCAGCCTGGGCTGTCTTTCACAATGCTTTGCTAGTGACAAGCAGCAAACCCCTCCAGGTGCTGTGATCACTCAACACAACCACATGTGGAGCCCCACACCCAGCTAGATTGAATGGATGCTCCCAGAGCCACTCATGGATGACACAGAGAAAGGCACCAGCCAAATCCTCCCAGCCTTGTACCTCAGGAATATACTGTCTTGGACTGCTCAAGACGAGCAGTGCAAGTTTATTAATTGGTTCACTACTTCATCAATGGAAACTGGATATACATCAGCCGTTGTGAACTTGGGCAGATTTACCAAACACTTCAGGCAAACTCATTGGAAATGGTAAAACAAGTTTTTTGACACAAAAGATGGATTTTAAATTATTATAAGTAAGGCTACAATTTAATCACAGAGGTCGCAGCAGTCACGGATTGTGAGATTTCACTGGACCTCCATGACTTCTTGGGGTTCAGCTGTCAACAGCTGCGGCTGGAGCCGAGGCTGGGGCTGGAGCCAGGTCTATGCTCCCCTGCCCTATGTCAGGGGCTGCAACCAGGGCCATGTGCCCCTGCCCCATGGCTGCAGCTGGGGCTATGCGCTGCGCACCTGCCCCGTGGTGTGGGCTGCAGCTGGGGCCATGTGCCCCTGCCCCAGGGCTTACGCTGAGGGCTAAACCAGGGCTGTGTTCTTCTGTCCCACAGTGGAGGCTGAAGCGGTGGCCATGTGCCCCTTCCCCACAGTGGTGGCTGTAACTGGGCCGTTTGTCCCTGCCCCACGACCCCTGCCAGGGGCTGAAGTGGAGGCGTGCTCCCTCTTCCGTTGGGGGCTGCAGCTGGGGCTGTGTGCACCGTCCCGCCGTGAGAGTTTTGTAACCGTCCCGTGGCTTCCACCAGGGGTTGCAACTGGGGTCGTGTGCCCCTGCCCCGCGTCTTCCATTAAGGGCTGCAGCTGGAGCTGTGCATCCCTGCCCCGCAGCTTCCACAGGGGACTGCAGCCAGGGCCTTGCACCTTTCCCCATGGCTTGTACGGTTATTTTTAGTAAAAGTCATACACTGGTCATGGGCTCTGTGAATTTTTGTTTGTTGCCCGTGACCTGCCTGTGACTTACTAAAAATAACCATGACAAAAATCTGAGCCTTAATTATAAGCGATAAGCAAAGAGTCAGAGTTAGTTACCAAAATAAAATATAAGCACACAGTCTAAACTTTCAACCCTATTAGACTGGGCAACATCTAGACTGAGTAGTTTTTCTCACCCACCGAATATTGCAATTCATAGTACACAGGTTTCACCCTTGAACCCTGGGCCAGTCTTCTCTGTTGGAGTCTTCAGTCTTCTGAGTGTCTTTGTTGCTTGCAGCATAAGTGGGGGAAGGAGAAAAGGCCAAGCATAGGGCCATTGTGTTCTTTTTTTATACCCATAGTCCCATGTGCTTGGAGAACACGAGTCCAGGCATGTCTGGTGGGCACTGCTGAGTCCCCAGGCAAGGTTGACCAATTCCTCTGGTGTGGCCTTGTGCAAATGAGTCATTGAATTGTAGCTCCCTTGCTGAACAATGGCTGTTGATGGTGGTTTGACACATGCCCGGGCATCGGTTACTTTCCTTGCTGTTGTCTCTGGGGAGCTAATATCTGGCTGATTCCCCAACTTACAGCATGTTTTACTGACAATCATACAACACAATCTTTTATATACTATACTTATATACTAACGATATACATATTTAGATAGGCTATGATCTGCCGTAAGTCATTGTTCTTTTTCCTGATACCTCACATGGCCTGATTTATATACAATATCTATCACAATTATATATAAATAAGGAATATGGGGGTTACATGGTGCTCCCCCAAGGTATAGAATGTCACAGTGGGATTTACATCAGGTTTTTTATTTGACTTATAATTGTCTCTCATTCAGTTGGAGCACAGGATTGAGAGCCTGAGTTTTGATCCCAGGTCCGAGGCTAACTAGCCTTTGGTGAGGCATTTAGACTTCCAGTGTTCATCTGTAAAATGGAGAAATACTCCTCTTCCCCAAAGACGGTTTATTAATATTTATAAAGCACTTTCCACATTGAAAATGAAGTATTAGCTTTCGTGTAATCTTAAATGCCTGTTTCTCTTACAGCGGAGGTCTATCGTCCAACACATCTTGGCACTGCTACTCTTTCCTCTTCTCTGTCACCAACTGAGGCCCTGGGAATCTTTGCTGACCTCCAGAGAGCTATGAAGGGTTTTGTCCTGGAGAATGACCTGCATATTCTCTATTTGGTAGGTTCCTTGTTTGTCTCTCTATAGCAGCTTTAGTTGTACAGGTGAAGGAGAAGAGAGAATACGCAGCATTTTGGATTCAAGGATCTCTTGCTTTGTTTATTTTGTTCAGGTGGTCCCTCATGGGGAAATGTTTTGAAAAGCATTCAATTCAGGGTGGATAAAAATTGATGACTTAAAAAATTAAATCAGATTATTTTAATTTAAATTGGATTTTTTTTAGTAATTAAATTAAGTTCCCATGCTTTTGGTTGGACAGTGTAGTGGTCACTGAACACATTATGCACCTCCATGATGTTCTGTCCTGAGCCAGATCTGGCACATTACAGGGTAGGGTGTCTGTGAGGGACAGGAATCTGTTGACGCTGTTCAGTCATCATGTTTCAAGTCTTCTGGGGGTTTTTCCATCCTGCTTTCATTGGGTCAAAATTGGAGGTGATTCTTACAGGAAAGCTGGAAAGTTGGTAGGCATTCGGAGTAGATGAACATGCCACCTTAAAGAACATTGGGTGACAGTTTTGAGAGAGCAAGACCTGTTTAGTTAGAGAACAGATCTCTTCATTTGACTTGAATTCGTACTACTTGATGTTCTCAATCATTCGGTGATGCTTCATCTGAAGCAGTGAGGGGCCATGTTTCAGTCCAAGAGGTCAGAATACTGACCATAGTAGCATTATATAGTCTCAGCTTTGTTGGTTTAGGAAAGATGTTCTTAACAAGGCACCCCATTATGAACAGCGCTTTTGCAGCGCAGGCTTCACGTTTTCTCAGTGGTGCCCCTGTTATCAACAACAGAAGTGAGGTAGGGGAAATCACTGACAGTCTTGACGGGGTTGTCATCCACTAAGATGCTAGGGCCAGCAGTATGTTCGAAATTAAAACCAAAACTCTTCCAGTTGCCACTCTAAACAATTTTCAGGCTGACTTTTGCCACTGATCTTTCCACGATTAGTTCATCTATTCATTCAGTAACTAATGCTATGTCATCAGCAAAATCGATGTCAAGGAGATTCTTATAATCAAGGCGTATGTATTGACTTAGTCCCTGGTTAAGCACATAATTTATGATGGTATTGAAGAGTTCTGGAGTTGCAACACATCCTTATCAAATGCCCAATCTAATTTGGAAGATGATTTTTTTTCCTATTTACAAGAACCAACTTGAGGAGGCATATAGAAGATGAAACGTTCTCCAGAGTTTGTCAGGAAGGCCTGTGAGTTTCAAGATCAGTCAAAGTGATTCGCTGACAGCAGAATCAAATGTGGTTGATTGTGCATTGTGGTCCACAATGCAATGTGAATGGGGCATTTCAGTTCTCGTGCCTTTTCAATAAGCTGGCACACTGAAGAATTGCTCCATCATGGAATGGCTAGGAATGAAGCCAGCTTATCGTGGTCGTCTCTTGCTCATTAAGATATCAGTGGCTCAGATGAGCAAGACAGAAGGAAAAACTTTCCCGGGAACAGGTAGATGAGTACTGCTGTGATGTTGCAGCAGTCTTGTTTGCTGCCTTTACATTTCCAAAGCTATAAAATAATGCGTTTTTGCCAGTGGGACTGGACTGAGTCTGTTCTTCAGATGATATTGAGCAGCATCTGTAGCCACAAACGAATAGCTTGTCCCAGGCTTTTTAATGCTTCTGCAGGAATTCCACAGGTTCCTGCTGTCTTATTTTTCTTAAGCTTTATTAGAGCACCTTGGATTTTGTTAATAGTTAATTTGCCAGGATCATTTTGTGTGGAATAGGTCATCTTGGCAGTGGCCTTAATATCAGGCTCCAAAGAAATTGGAGGTGCATTTAGCAGGTGGATGAAATGTTCACTTAAGCATGTTATACACTTTGCTTCTGCCTTGATTAGCTGACCAGAACTGGAGTAGACTGCACTGGCTGAATGACCTTTCTCGACGGTGAGGTCACGGAAGTGTTTTTACAAGGAGGTGCAGCCTCCTGTTAGAAGTTTTATTAAGTACAGTGTCTTTGGCTTCCATAAAAGCTTTGCGATCAGCATGTATTGTTTTATTACGAGTGCTATTTAGCTTTACGATACATGACCATATCATCTCTGAAATGAGCTGTGCAATGTTCTTTAGTGATGGGCAAGGTATTAAGGAAGATCCGGGGTTTCTTGTTGCTTTTTTTATTTTTGGGACCAATGACAGTCATAGCATCATCAATTATCTAGGATTTAAAGTCCATCCTAATGGGTTTAGCATTAGTATAGTCTGATTGGGCCTCAAACCTTTTTGAGAGTCAACTGTGTAGCATTTTCAAATGCTATTTTTTTATTTTTTTTTAGGTTAGATTATTCAAAGTTATGCTTTTTAGTCTGAGACAGAAATATGCCAGGGATTAATTTGTGGTCGGTGTTACTAAGGCTAGCAGACCAATAAACTCTTCAGTTGCTGATGGATGGTTTCCAATTCCAAGAGATTATTATATAATCAGTCATCTTTCATCAGCCGTTGTTACTGAGCCAAGTAAATTGGCTAATTTGCTTACTGTGAAACCATGCAACAGAAACCATGCTTTCTGTGAAACGGGAGTTTTGCGAGGGAGTTTACAGGCAGAATGTGAGCAGGGGCTTGAACTCAACATTTTTTAAACTTAAAAACCAAAAACTCCCCCTTGATATAAACAAAACAACAACAAAGGAACCAGCTGCAGGAGGAAAAATAGAATGAAGGCAGAAGTCCAGCAACAGAGTGAGGGCTACCCAGTTTATTGCACCCAATACAGCATGTATGATTATCTGCCCTCTGGACAGATGATGTATGTGTGCATTCGGTGCAAGGAGCTCCTGGCCCTAGAGACAGTGTACGGGCTTTGGAGACCAGAGTATCTGAACTGGAGGACCTGAGGTAGACAGAGAGGTACATAGATGAGACTTTCTGGGACAGAGAATGGTCCCACCCCTGGTCTGATAGCCTCTGTGCTGTTGAGGAGGAGGAAAGACCCAGGGAAGGAGAGCATCTAACTGGAGCAGAGGAAACCTTCCCATAGTTGGGACCCTCCTTCCAGATGGTTTTGTGGTATCCTCTCGCACTGAGGATACCTCTCTGGGAGAGGGAACTCCAGCAATTAGAAAGAGACAGGTATTAGTAATGGGGGATTTGATCATTAGAAACATAGATAGCTGGGTTTTTGATGACCAGGAGAACCTCCTGACTTGCCTGCCTGGTGCGAATGTTGCAGATCTCTCGAGACATCTAGATAGACTTATGTGTAGTGCTGAGGAGGAGCTGGTGGTCGTGGTACATGTAAGTACCAATGACATAGGGAAGGATAGGAGAGAGGTCCTGGAGGCCAAATTTAGGCTGCTAGGTAAGAGACTGAAGTCCAGGACCTCCATGGTAGCATTCTCTGAGATGCTCCCAGTTCCACGCGCAGGCCCAGTTAGACAGGCAGAACTGTAGAGTCTCAATGTGTGGATGAGATGATGGTGGAGGGAGGAGGGGTTTAGATTTATTAGGAACTGGGGAAACTTTTGGGAAAGGGGGAGCCTGTACAGGAAGGACGGGCTCCACCTAAACCAAAATGGAACCAGATTGCTGGCACTTAACATTAAAAAGGTCATAGAGCAGTTTTTAAACGAAGGGCTGGGGGAAAGCCGACAGGTGCGGAGGAGCACATGGTTTGGACATCCCTTAGGGAGGATCTATTAATAGAGAACTCTGTCCTAGTGAGGAAAAGAGAATGGAAAATGATAAAATACAGGCAGGGGTCTGATCAGAAACAGTCAAATAAGAGTCCCGTTCAATTACATCGTGTAATGGCAGACAGCTGAAAGGAGACAAGTTTTTAAAATGCTTATATACCAATGCTAGAAGTCTAAATACACTGCTACCTTGATATAACGTCGCCCAATATAACACGAATTTGGATATAACGCAGTAAAGCAGTGCTCGGGGGAGGAGGGGGCTGCGCACTCCAGTGGACCAAAGCAAGTTCAATATAACATGGTTTCACCTATAATGCAGTAAGATTTTTTTGGCTCCCAAGGACAGCGTTATGTCGAGGTAGAGGTGTAATTAAATTGGTGAACTATAGTGCCTCATATTAAATGAGGATATTGATATAATAGGCATCACAGAAACTTGGTGGAATGAGGATAATCAATGGGCTACAGTAATACCAGTGTACAAAATATATCGGAAGGACAGAACAGGTTGTGCTGGTTGGGGAGTGGCATTATATGTGAAAGAGAGTGTAGAATCAAATGAAGTAAAAATTGTAAATGAATCAAACTATAGAATCTCTATGGATAGACATTCCATGCTCTAATAATAAGAATATAGCAGTAGGGATATATTACCTACCAGCTGACCAGGATGGTGATAGTGACTGTGAAATGCTAAGGGAGATTAGAGAGGCTATTAAAATAAAACTCAATAATAATATGGATTTCAGTCATCCCCATATTGACTGGGTACATGTCACCTCAGGGTGCGATGCAGAGATAAAGTTTCTTGACACCTTAAATGACTGCTTCTTGGAGCAGCTGGTCCTGAAACCCACAAGAGGAGAGACAATTCTTGATTTAGTCCTAAGTGGAGCACAGGCTCTGGTCCAAGAGGTAAATATAGCCGGACTGTTTGGTAATAGTGACCATAATATAATTGTAACTGGACGCAGACTCACCTGGCGGTGCCTCCTGCTGGTCATCTCGGGGAATTAGCTTCCAGCCTCTGGAGTGCCCCCTGTCGGCTGGTGTCATGCTACCACTGCTGGCCCTCGTGTCCCTCCTGGACCCCGGGTGACCCTTTCACTGGGTGCTGCCCCCCAGGCAGTACCCCCACAGTTTTTCCGGGTCTCCCCACTCAGGGTAACCCCCACCCACCACCCCCACCTCGCCTCAGTCGTAGGCTATTGCCAGTTACCAACTCGCCTCTACGCCCTGGGCCAGACTGCAGCGTAAGGCACTCATCATAGGCAAGGTTGGGTCTGGACCTGCTGCCTCTACCTATTGCTGGGCTGCCCCTTTGCAACCCCAGTACTTGCCTTAGGCCCTCAGCTTGGCCTGCAGCCTGAGGGGTTTCCAGGCTGGAACTTCCCAGCTCCTCTAGCCTTCCCCCAGCCCTGCTCCACTCCCAGTACCCTGCTCGGCTCCCTAGCCGCCAGGCCCTTCTCTCTCTACAAGCAGAGAGAGACAGTTTGGGCTTCTGGCTCGCAGCCTCTTCTAGGGAACAGCTGGGCCTGACTGGGGTGTGGCCCCAGCTGTTACTGCCTTCCCCAGTCAGCCCAGGCTTTCCTTCCCAGCCTCAGCCCTCTCCCAGGGCTGGCTTTAACCCTTCCAGGGCTGGAGCGGGTGGCCACCCCACTACAATAATTAAATTTAATATCCCTGTGGCAGGAAAAACACCACAGTGGCCCAACACTGTAGCATTTAATTTCAGAAAGGGGAACTACACAAAACTGAGGTTAGTTAAAGAGAAATTAAAGGGTACAGTGCCAAAAGTGAAATCTCTACAAGTTGCGTGGAAACTTTTTAAAGACACCATAATAGAGGCTCAACTTAAATGTATACCCCAAATTAAAAAAACATAGTAAGAGAACCAAAAGACAGCCACCGTGGCTAAACAACAAAGTAAAAGAAGCGGTGAGAGGCAAAAAGGCATCCTTTAAAAAGTGGAAGTTAAATCCTAGTGAGGAAAATAGAAAGGAGCATAAACACTGGCAAATGAAGTGTAAAAATACAATTAGGAAGGCCAAAAAAGAATTTCAGGAACAGGTAGCCAAAGACTCAAAAAGTAATAAAAAAAAAAAAATTGCTAAGTATATCAGAAGCAGGAAGCCTGCTAAACAACCAGTGGGGCCACTGGGCGATCGAGATGTTAAAGGAGCACTCAAGGACGATAAGGCCATTGTGGAGAAACTAAATGAATTCTTTGCATCGGTCTTCACAGCTGAGGATGTGAGGGAAATTCCCAAATCTGAGTCATTCTTTTTAGGTGACAGATCTGAGGAACTGTCCCAGATTGAGGTATCAGTAGGGGAGGTTTTGGAACAAATTAATAAATTAAATAGCAATAAGTCATCAGGACCAGATGGTATTCACCCAAGAGTTCTGAAGGAACTCAAATGTGAAATTGCAGAACTAACAACTGTAGTCTGTAAGTTATCATTTAAATCCTCTTCTGTACCAGATGACTGGAGGATAGCTAATGTGATGCCAATTTTTAAAAAGGATGCCAGAGGTGAGCTTGGCAATTTACAGGCCTGTAAGCCTGACTTCACTACCGGGCAAACTGGTTGAAACTATAACAACGAACAATATTGTCAGACATATAGGTGAACATAATTTGTTGAGGAAGAGTCAACATGGTTTTAGTAAAGGGAAATCATGCCTCACCAATCTACTAGAATTCTTTGAGGGGGGTCAACAAGCATTTGGGGGAGGGCTAGCTCAGTGGTTTGAGCATTGGCCTGCTAAACCCAGGGTTGTGAGTTCAGTCCTTGAGGGGGCCACTTAGGGATCTGGGGCAAAATCAGTACTTGGTCCTGCTAGCAAAGGCAGGGGGCTGGGCTTGATGACCTTTCAAGGTCCCTTCCAGTTCTAGGAGATAGGATATCTCCATTAATCATGTGGACCAAGGGAATCTTGTGGATATAGTGTACTTAGATTTTCAGAGAGCCTTTGACAAGGTCCCTCACCAAAGGCTCTTACATAAAGTAAACTGCCACAGGATGAGAGGGAAGGTGCTCTCATGGATTGGTAACTGGTTAAAATATAGGAAATAAAGGGTAGGTATAAATGGTAAGTTTTCAGAGTGGAGAGAGGTAAGTAGTGGTGTCCCCCAGGGGTCTGTTCTGGGACCAGTCCTATTCAACATATTCATAAATCTGGAAAAAAGGGTAAACAGGTGGCAAAATATGCAGATGATTCAAAATTTCTAAAGATAGTTAAGACCCAGGCAGACTGCAAAGAGCTACAAAAGGATCTCTCAAAACTGGGTGACTGGGCAACAAAATAGCAGATGAAATTTAATGCTGATAAATGCAAAGTAATGCACATTGGAAAGCATAATCCCAACTATACATATAAAATGATGGGGTCTAAATTAGCTGTTACCACTCAAGAAAGAGATCTTGGAGTCATTGTCGATAGTTCTCTGAAATCATCCACCCAATGTGCAGCGGCAGTCAAAAAAGCAAACAGGATGCTGGGAATAATTAAGAAAAGGATAGGTAATAGGGCCGAAAATATCATATTGCCTCTATATACCGTAAATCCATGGTATGCCCACATCTTGAATACTGTGTGCAGATGTGGTCACCCCATCTCAAAAAAGATGTATTGGAATTGGAAAAGGTTCAGAAAAGGGCAACAAAAATGATTTAGGGGTATGGAACGGCTTCCATATGAGGAGAGATTAATAAGACTGAGACTATTCAGCTTGGAAAAGAGACGGCTAAGGGGAGATATGATTGAGGTCTATAAAATCATGACTGGTGTAGAGAGAGTAGATAAGGAAGTGTTGTTTACTACTTCTCATAACACAAGAACTAGGGGTCACCTAATGAAATTAATAGGCAGCAGGTTTAAAACAAATAAAAGGAAGTATTTCTTCACATAATGCACAGTTAGCCTGTGGAACTCCTTGCCAGAGGATGTTGTGAAGGCCAAGACCATAACAGGGTACAAAAAGGAACTAGATAAATTCATGGAGGATGGGTCCATCAATGGCTATTAGTCAGGATGGGCAGGAATGGTGTCCCTAGCCTCTGTTTGCCAGAAGCTGGGAATGAGCGACGGGATGGATCACTTGGTGATTACCTGTTCTGTTCATTCCCTCTGGGGCACCTGGCACTGGCCACTGTCGGAAGACAGGATACTGGGTTAGATGGACCTTTGATCTGACTCAGAAGGGCCATTCTTATGTACTTATGTTCTTATCTATCAGAGGGGTAGCCGTGTTAGTCTGGTTCTGTAGAAGCAGCAAAGAATCCTGTGGCACCTTATAGACTAACAGACGTTTTGCAGCATGAGCTTTCGTGGGTGAATACCCACTTCTTCGGATGTGGGTATTCACCCACGAAAGCTCATGCTGCAAAACGTCTGTTAGTCTATAAGGTGCCACAGGATTCTTTGCTGCTTCTTATGTTCTTATGTTTGTAATAACAAGTTCATGTGAAAACAACTGTAACACATAATTATATTCTCTTCTTGCTACTATCTATAAGGTGTATTTTAGTGAGGCTAATGATGGACATCTTTAACCTCTAGATTTCTCTGACGAGCAGCTCCATGGAGTCTTCCTTATTCAGAGTTAACACTTTCCATGTTCCAGTATGTACAGAACCCCATCCAATAGATTAATTTTTATATGTCCCGAATCAGGTTGATCCGAAGCAAAGACAGTAGTGGCTTTCATAGCTGTTGGGTTGGGTGGGGGATTGCTAATCCCATCTGATGTAGGCCTGGGTCTTGCAGAAAGATGAAAGAATCTAGGGTGAGCTTCACCCACTCCAAGCAGATTGGAGCTGCCCTGTCTGGTGTGTTTAGTGCAAGATAGTTGGGCTGCCTACTGGGAGTATGGTTGAAACAACTGGGGGAATACCACACCTGAAGCTGCTCTTACGAACTCCTTTCTCACCAATTAAATTTGAAATTGACAGCCTATGTTAAGGCCTAAAGATGTTATAATCTTTTTAAATCATTTAAATTAAATACAAAGAACATTACTAAAAGAATACATGTTTGCTGCTGAAGTTTTAAAGAAAGTTAAACCACTTGGGACTAGAGTTTGTTGCAGTGCTAAACCAGCTTTTGACAGCAGTAGTCTCTTTTGCAGGTGCAGAGAATATTTTCTTCATTTTGGTTCATTCAACTAGTTCAGTTCTATGACTAGTTCATTCAAGGTTAAGAAGCCATTTGGGAGTTGAAAAAGAAGGAAAGTTTATTTTCCTCTTCCCATTTATGAATAAAAACAAGCTATGATAGGATGAAGTCTACTACTTCTAAAAACTTGGACATAGTGACCAAACCAATGTTTTGTTTACTAACTACACATACTATTTTTGTTTAATAAATCAGTTGTAAATTGAAAACATTTTTTGATAAACTTTGATAATTTCCCCCCTTATGTATCCAGCGTGTTTTTATTGAATAAAAAAATTGTTTCTGTGCATCTTCAAATTCAGTTAAATTTCCATTCATCCAGAGATTGATACAAATCACAAGTAAAAAAAAATTAATAATCCTTTAGTAAATAAATACATCATTTTGTTACATAATAAAGATGTAAAAATTACAAATCTGAATAAATGCATATTGAGTTATATAATTGCTTAAATAAATGTGTATAGATATAGTGTATCCTCCTAGTTAGCAAAATGAAGCACCTGATTTAGTGTGCAAAGGTTATATTTAGTGGCAAAATCAGTGTTTTATTGACTCAACCAATGAAACTCAACCCTAGGATGATCTGACTGTTGGGATCATAAACAGCGAGGAATGTGTGCTTTTAAGAAAATAATTAAAAACTACAAATGAAAACATGATTAAAATCAATTATTTAAATCAAGGTTTTCTGCTTGCTGATTTAAATAATGATGGAAATCAGTGATTTAAATAATGATGGAAATCCAGTGATTTAAATCAATCCACCCTGATTAAGTTTGGAAACTATTCTGCTTCTGCAGCACATATTATGAAACAGCTGCTGCTCCATAGTTGAGGTTCAATTGGTTGCATCTATTATAAACCAAATTTGGTATCCGCTTTCCTCAAACCTGTAGAAAAGTCTCATCTGTCTCAAAATTTGAATTTTGTGTCTGGAACAGAGGTAGAATTTTTCTAAAATATTTGAAGTGAATTGGACAAAGGTTTTCTGAATTGGACATCCTCCTGAGGCACTTAGGCTCATCAAGCTGTACCTCAGACAGCCACCGAGACTTCAGAGACTTACCGGACCCTATCACCTATTCTGAGTCTAAGGAAGCTTGTTGGGGGCCAATCCCAACCTCCTTATAAGCTTTAAGAAAGTTTTTGGTCCCTGATGAGCCTGTTTGGCATATTTGGGATGGAGGTGCCTACTACAACTATGGGAGGGGAGCCCTGAGGAGTCTGCTAAATCCGTTGTGGGGTGGGGTCCCCAACAAGACAACAAGGATCTGTGTGCATGTTCAAGAAGCCCCTAAAAGCCAATTACAATTCCTGGAGAGGGAGTCATGAGCCTATAAAGATTAACAAGAGAGTGATTAGGTGTCCTGATAAGCCTGGTAAAATTCATGGGCAAGAGGGCCTTAAAGGAATGCTGTCCAAAATCTGATACTGTTCTTTCTCCCCATTAAATGTGCATCTTTGTACATATTGTCCTAATAAAGACAAAACACAGCCTCTGAAACAGAATTGCGACAGTTTGGAAATCCCTGCTGAGGAACTATGTGACCCATGCAAAACAAAGCTAGGATGATCTGATTGTTGGGATCATAAACAGTGAGGAATGTGTGCTTTTGCCTGCTCTCAACTCCATGCTCCTGCTTGTTCTGTCATTGACCAGGTTCTGACCAAAACTGAGTGATTTTGTAGGGTGTGCTAGTGTCCCATATGTGCCTGCAAACAGCGTACATCAGGAAGATTTATATTTTGTTTCTATTTTCAGTAAGCAAAGCAGAGCTGCCTTGTATAGTATACAGCAATGCACTCCTTCCCTGCTGACATCTATTAAAAAGTAGAAAATGAAAGGATGAATTCTGTTCATGTTTTGAGGCAGGAGATGTTAATGTAATGTATTTTCTCTCTGGAGTTTTCAAGCACAGCAGTTTGTCCAGTGTATTTAGTTTGAAATAGTGCTCTTGAACAAAATGTTCTTGAGATTCTTTCCCATTAACCTTGCCTAAAACATTATTTGTAAACTGTTCATTTCCAAAGCAAGACTGGAGATGATTTTTGCCTGGAGTTGCTCTCCAAATGTATCCTATGTGTTATAGTTTTTTCTCTGTCTACTGTAATAATGGTTCTTAACTCTCTTAGGCTTGAATGTTCTGACTGTACAAATCTATGGATGACATTTTTTGGAATTTGATGAAAAAAAGAAATAGTTGTTGGCTAGGAATGGATAAAAAAGGCCTCCCTCTCTGGAATGGGATCCTGTTTTCAGCAATTCTTACCCTTGCCAACATTAAAAGGGAGATGGAGGATTTGTAGCTGCGCCCCAGGCATTTTGCATTTTGTATTCTGTTAAATGTGCCCCAAGTACTAGTTAACTAGTTATTTCGAAACAGTCTCTCTCAGTATGTTGTTGTGAATATTATGACATTCTCTTTCCTGGTATTGAACCAGGTTGATTGAATTATAACCAGAATGTTTTGTTTTGTCCCTTCGTGGTTGAATTGGTTGGGTATTTTTGTTCCTATAAATAATAGTACAGAGATTTTTGTGCTGGGGTTTATCATGAAGTGAGAGGAAAAGTGGACTGCAGAACCCTACTCCTCTACATGATCAGATACCATGGCAGTGTCTAGCAAGGCTGCTGTAACTGGAGGTCCTGTTTCTTGGTGGGATGTACTAGAAAAACGTGTCTTACTGACACTGATCTTAATAGACAGGCATATGTTAATCAGTTATGTGACGTAAAAATAAAGCTATTGTTCAAAAGCCCTTATTTTTAATGTCTTGGGTTTAGGGAACAATCTGAGAAAGGGTCTGAACTGTATAATCATGAGAATGTGTCGAGCTCATTAGTCCAAACATTAAAAACTAGTTTGGAAGAGCTTTTACATTCTTCAGGGTATGTGTTTGACTCAGTGCATCTGAGTTGTATGTAGGACACTGTAACCATATGTCCTGGATTATATTATTGTTTATCCTCTTCCTTGCAAATGTAGTGCTATGCCTATTCTTGTGAAGTAAAAATTTTGCTTTAAAGAATGAGACATTGATTTGTTTCCTTTAGGTCACTCCTGTGTACGAGGAGTGGACCACTATTGACTGGTATCAGTTTTTCTGCCTGTGGGAGAAGTTGCCTTCATCTATGAAGCGAGTGGCTGAGCTGGTGGGGATTGAAGAAGGCTTCCTGGCTCGCTCTGTAAAGGGAAAAATCATAGCTAAAACAGAGAAACAGCACAGGCAAATGGCCATTCATAAAAGGTAATAACAGATGGGTCTAAGTGCCTCGGGGAGGAGGTTCTAAAGGACAAATGTGTGAGGAGATGATCCAATTGCTAGGTTCTGTTCTGTATTGAAGCGTTGTCTGGGATTGGCTCTGCTGTTGGCTGAGCTGTTAGCTAATGCAATTTGGATCGGTCCCTGATGAGTTTATCCATATTGGGTAAGAGATTTGTAGCTACAGGAAGTTTGGGTATGTGGTAAGAAAAATGGTCCGAGAAGTTATTTCCTTTATTTGTCACTTCTGGCCCAGAGTAGCACAGTAATGTGACATTACCACTAGCTTGGCCTGAGATACTTTATTTTGTTAAAATTTCTTTATATGCTTTTTGTACAGGTTTTTCACCAGCCTTGCCCTGCTGGATTTAATCAGTGAGGTTCCCTTAAAGGATATTACTAAGAAATATAACTGTAGTCGTGGCCAGCTTCAGTCCTTGCAACAGTCTGCTGCCACCTATGCAGGTGAGTCAAAGGGACAGAAAAAAATTCTGGAGTTTTGCGTTATCTAGTTCTAAATATTTGGTCTTTCTAGTTTGTTACGGGAGAATATATGGTCCATCTTCATATATGGCATTGTTGGCTAAAATGTGGCAGTGATAAATTTAGCCTATGCACTGTTTTAGCGCAATCTGTACTTGCCATCTGCTCTGTTATGGAAAAGCATCCTGCAGAGGCTACACCACTCGTTGGAGGAGGATAGGATAAATATGGAGAACTGCATGTTGGAAAATGTAGTCTTCAAAGGCTGCATCTTAATGGTAAGTGAATATAATTTGTCCCATTTTATGCAAATTAAGTATAAGCTAATTCTATGCTCCTGCCAAACTACCAATGTGGTGCTCTCAGATGGACAAAGTTTGGATGCAGCTGATACTTAGTTCAAAGATTTCTCAGTTGCAAAATTAAATGGCTGAAAAATTGTAATTTTACAGTTGCCAAAAAAGACAGCAGCCATCTTGTCACTTACCAGAACTTCACAAACACTTAAAAAGGGTTCGGAGAGTGTTAATTTCCTGCCAAAATAGGTCTGGCAAATCAAAAGATAACAGGACACATGAATAAGAGAACTTTTTTTCTTTCATCACCAAAGTCCTTGTAAACTCCACAAATGGGGTCCATGAATTTTAAAGACTGGTCACATCTCCCAACTTTTCAAGGCCCAAATGTGGGATGCAGTGTGTGACAAAGACCAAAAATGAAGGGCACACAAAAATTATTCAGTAAGGAAAGTTTTAAATGTCAACAGTATTCATTCTGATAGTGTTAATAACTTCTTGTAAGATCAGTTTCATGATTCTCTATTCTCAGTGTAAATCATTTTCAGCAATCAGTGAAGGGATATAAGATTTTTTCAAGAACATAGGTAACTTTGGGGCTAAAATGATTGATGTCTCTTGAAATAAGGTGTGGTTAAGAGGAATGAATGCAGTTGTATTCTGAGTGGCTATAAAAGTGGAATTCTGTATCTTTCTTCCAATGATTTCCATATCCAATATCTTCAGTTTACAGGTAAAAAGGAGTCGATTTTTCCTAGCACTGCTAGTCTTGCAAACTTAGTCTGGCCAGTGAGAGTCAAGCTTGTTTTTCTCCATCTTACCCATTGTCATCAGTAATAAAGATTGTGCAGGCCATATATTCTGTGCAATCTGCCCCTGACTTCCCCAGCCAATTTTTGTAATTTTCATAGTTCAGGGAAGCTGCACCTGGATTTTGCCTCAGTGGTCCACTCAAGGACACCCACTCTCAGATTTCCAGTTCCCTACTCGTTGCCTTTTTGCGTGGAGACCTACGTCTCTTTCCCGTCTGACCAGGGCATTTCCAGGCTGCACAGTTCCCTGCCTTTGATGTGTTGTTCCCAGCTGAGACAGTCTGCCCAAGCACACCTATTTGCTTTCTCTTCAGAGACAGTTAACAGTGTGACTGCCCTTGGTTATTGGTACCACACAGCTCTTTCTATGCAAGCATATTTTCTTATTAGGGTAAAAGCACTACAGAGAAAGCATTAAAACAATAAAAGAACCTAGATGTATGCTAATAAGCTAACCAGAGATCATCCCAGCACTAAGATGGAGCAGTCCTGGCAGGAGTAGTCATTCAACACACCACCCAAGTAGTTTCCTTTGTGGTCACAAGTTCACAGCTTCAGCTCAGAAAAAATACTCAGTATTATGTGGCCTCAGTAGGCCAAGTCCTTCCAAACCTCTAAGGACTGGGCCCCCCTCCCCCCCCCCATGGTCCAGGGGTCCTGTCCATCTGCTGGATCAGAAAGAAGGCCACAAGCCAGTATACCAGTTTGAACCAGTATATGTGCATCTCTCCAGGTGGATGACTTTAAAGGGTTGATAACTGGAGGAATTATATTGGCATATATCCCTCCTCCTAGAAAAAACTCTTAATGTTAAAAGCTCACTTTGTTTCAAAAGGTCCTTTGAAGATCCTTACTATCCCAAAATAGTACGTAAATATTTGGGTTTTTAATACAATGAACTCCAAAAATGTTAAACTTATTTCAGTAAGTTTTTAAGGTAATTCAGTAAAGTTTGTCCTAAACATTAGAGTAGTTTCAGTCTATCACAGTCATTTGACTATATTTTTCTATCTATCGTTTCTTCTTTGAGCACCCCACTCTAGCGTGCTCATGCACCTAATGTGTGCCAGAGTGGAATCTTTTGAATAGCAGTGTCTGTTGGAGCTGCACATGTACTGCACATGTCCTCATACCTCTCATCTGAGGGTATAAAGGCAGGGGGGCTGCAGCTGCCCTCAGTTCCCTCTTATTGCCCATGACAGCAAGACAGAACAAAAGTCCAGGTCGCTACTCCTCAGTGCTTGCTATAGTTTGATAGAACAGTCATCTACCTACCTTTTTTAAAATGTTCCTGTTTCCCCTTAGTTTATCAATTTGGGACCATTTTAAAAACACACACACCCCTACAATTCCACTAGGAGCTTTGCACTACCATGTGCCTCCTGGTAGACTCAAAACTTTAAGTCCTGTCCATACTGTGATTGCCTCATTCTGCTTATTGAGAGCCATAGCTGCTGCTTGTTTTGCCTTGAAGAGAGCTAGATCAGTGCTTTGTCTGCTGTTCATTCTCCTCACAGGCACATGTTTCAAGCTCTATCCTATGGAGTGGTCAGTGAGTTGTCATCTCACCCTGAGGAGACTGTGCTCCTAAGACTGATCAAGCACTGAAGAAATCTTGAGTGCACCTACTAGATGGCCCACTATGCCGGTCAAGGTTCCTCCCCCACTCTGAACTTTAGGGTACAGATGTGGGGACCTGCATGGACCCTTCTAAGCTTAATTCCTAGCTTAGATCTGGTAATGCTGCCACCAGCCAGAAATCAGTGTCTGGCACACTTTCTGTCCCCCCAAAACCTTCCCTGGGGAACGCAGATCCAAAACCCCATAGATCTTAAAACAAGGAGAAATTAACCATCCCCCCTCACCAATCCCTGGTGAGTTCAGACCCAATCCCCTTGGATCTTAAAACAAAGAAAAATCAATCAGGTTCTTAAAGAAAGCTTTTAATTAAAGGAGGAAAAGGTAAAAATTATCTCTGTAAAATCAGGATGGAAAATGCTTTACAGGGTACTTAGATTCATATAGCCCAGAGGAAACCCCCTCTAGCCTCAGGTTCAAAGTTACAGCAAACAGAGGTAAAAATCCTTCCAGCAAAAAAGAAACATTTACAGGTTGAGAAAACAAAAATAAGACTAACACGCCTTGCCTGGCTAGTTACTTACAAGTTTGAAACATGAGAGACTGATTCAGAAAGATTTGGAGAGCCTGGATGGATGTCCCGTCCCTCTCAGTCCCGAGAGCGAACAACCCCCAAAACAAAGAGCACAAACAAAAGACTTCCCTCCACCAAGATTTGAAAGTATCTTGTCCCCTTATTGGTCCTCTGGTCAGGTGTCAGCCAGGTTTACTGAGCTTCTTAATACTTTACAGGTAAAAGAGACATTAACCCTTAACTATCTGTTTATGACAATGCCAAGTCCTGTCACTGAGAAAAAACACGGTCAAAGGACTCTGCATGGATGATCCCAGCACCAACAGTTCTGGCACCAAATACCGGTACTGAGGGACAAGGTTGGCTGGAGCACAGACAAAAGCATTGCTCTAGGCACTGGTCAGTGTCCTCTTGTAAGGAGTGGTTGAAAAAATGATGTGCCAGAGAGATGTTCACTAAGCCCTCAGCCATCACAGAGGTTAGCAGCACAGGCTTGGTCACAAGCTCAGCATCAACAAACACACCCAGTACCAACCTCAGTGGCAGCATCTATGCAGTCAGCAATGCAAATGCTGATATCAGCATTGGCTGCAGAGTCCTCTGCTCGTATATGTTCCAGTGCTGCAATGGAGTCAACATCTTTACCAGAATGCCTCATACTACATCTCGGCACAGAGACCATCATCACTACTGGCACCTGATATCATCCTGGCACCAAGATCAGCTTACACCTTGGCACTGCTCTTTAACAAGATATACTCTTAATCCCCATCGCTGGGCCATATCTTTTTGCCAGCATCAAGCATCAATATTCAGGAAGAAGATCCTGTGTAATGGACTGAATGCTTCCCCATTAGAGCCTTGTCACGATCCTGGCATGGATGGTAATGGGCTGGCCAACCCCAGTGAAGCCAGCTGTACCAGTATAACATGCCATCTTAGTCCTACTGGCCTTTTGGAGACCACCTTCCCATGCCTCCAGGGGTCAATCTCCATCCCATCTCTTAAGAAAGCGGAAGAGACCCCATTCCCCATTAGCATTGCTGTCCAGCTTGCCTACACTGGACTGAGACGATGAACATCAGACACTGGATGAAGTGGGATTAGCGGAACAGCAGCATCTTCCTTTGCCTCCTCAGGAATCCTCATTGTTCCCATATAAGGTGAAGGTTACAGCTCCAGTACCAGCACCAGATGATTTTAAGACATTCTAGGAACTGCTAGCTAGACTCAGAGGCCCTGGATATTCAGACTTCAGTCATTCAAATTCCTTAGCACTGGCCAGATTAGCCCTCCCAATTAACAAGGGGATTCTTGACCCTGCAAAGGCATTATGGCAAATACTGGTCACCATTCCTCCTACCACCAAAAGGATGGAGAAAAAGTATCAAGTGACACAGAAGGGATCCAAGCACTTCTATGCTTACCCCAGTCAGGATCATTAAAAGTGTCTGTGGTTCAGGAGAACTCCAAATCCACAAAGAGGACCACAAAAGAAACATCCTCTCCCTTTCACTTATGGAGGAAGACACTTCTCATAGACTCATCAACCACGGATTGGGAAACCCACCCGAACCTCTGGATACAAGGGATCTGGGGTCAAAAGGATATGACTCTTCACATAAATGTATTGAAGCTGTGATCATTCAGGCTATCCTGCATTCTGATCTCTTACAAAATTCCACAGTGCAAATTTTGATGGACAACACATCTGCAACATATTACACAAACAAGGAGGTGCCTGCTCATCAGCCCTGTATCAACTTCATGGAATAACCCCAAACAGCCCTCCACCTACTGGGAGTTAGCAACAATCTGACAGACTTTGTAAGCAAACAATCCATCATTAACCACGAGTGGTTGCTGTGGAGGTCCATCATACACCTAATATCCAACAATGGGAAAATCTGGGATAGAGTTGTTTGCCTCAATATACAACAAGAAATGTCCAGCCTTTTTGTTTCGGAGAAGGCATAAGCTCAGGCTTGCTACAAGATGCCTTGTTCACTTGGTGGATCCTGTGAACCCTGTACACTTTTTTCCAGGTATGCCCCTGATTTCCAGGTGAATCTGTAAGATCAGCCGGGACAAAGGCAAAATAGTCCTAATAGCTCCATACTGTTCAAGATAGTTCTGGCTAACAGATCTTCTCTGAATATCATTTACCTAGTATTGCGCATCCAAGGTCAGATACTTTGTCTGGATCTGAAGTCACTGCATCTGACAGCTTGGATGTTGGCTGGTTAATACTGACAGACTGCTCTCTTCAGTCTGAGAAATCCTCCTACAAAGCAGGAAACCTCTTAAAAGGAAAACTTATTCCTCTAAATGGAAAAGTCTCTCAACAGGGGCAACCCAATGCAGTCTTGACCCAGGCTCCCATACCAAAGATCCTGGACTACCTCCAGGATTTAAAACAACTGGGTCTTTCATTCAGCTCCATCAAAGTTCATCTAGCAGCAATTTCTCATGTCTCTCACCTGTCCAATACTGTTCAATCTTTTCACATCCTACAATATATAGATTTCTGAAAGGGCTACTTTATGCTTACTCTCCCATCAAGGAACCTTCTCCTATATAGAATCTCACCATTGTCCTTGCGAAACCTCTTGGAGCCCCTTTTGAGCCACTTGCGGAATGTGCTTACACCACTGTACCCTTGAATCAGTCTTCCTAGTTACCATAATTTCAACCAGCAGGATCAGTGAGCTGCAAACTCTTACCGTTGATATCCCTTAAACAACATTTCATGAGGACAGGGTGGTGGTGAGTCCTCATCCAGAATTTAAACCTGAGATGATCTTGAAGTTTCACTTAAATCATTCCATCAACTTGCCTGTCTTCTTCCCCAGGCTTCATTCTGAGTCAGGATAAAAACATCTTTACACTTTAAGTGTTTCAAGATTTTTATTGTATTATCTTGACAGAACAAATTCCATTAGACTATCATCCTGTCTCTTTGTTGTTCTCTGGGCCTTTGAAGGATCAAACTATCTCCTTCCAGAGGATATGGATCATACATTGTATATTGCTCTGCTACCAGATGGCTGATGTACTGCCCCCCAAATGTAAAGCTCACTCCACTAGAGCAAAAGCTACATCTTCCACTTTTAGGAACATTTCAGTATCAGAAATTGGTAAGGCAATCACATGTAGTACGTCTATTACTTTTTTTTTAATAGACACCCTGTCCCCTCTTTAGCTGCAGAGTCAGATGCCAGCTTTGGAAGAGTGGTATTACAGCCTCTGTTTAAGACAATCAAGACTCCTCAGTTCCACCTTCCAGGTGGGGCGCTGCTTGTTGGCCAGTGGGGAATCCACGCTGACACACACATATATAGGTGCTGAAACTAGGGGTAGGGACAGGGGTGCTGCAGCACCCTCTGGCTTGAAGTGGTTTTCATTATATACAAAGGTTTACAGTTTGTTTCAATGGCTCTCAGAATCCCTGCTATAAAAACTATTCTAGCTCTCCTGCACACATACTTGAAGAAAGGACAGTTACTTGGTGTATGGATGTTGTCCTTACTGTGTTGTCTTCAAGATGTTGTCCTTACTGTGGATCCTATGACCTGCCTTCCTCCATCCCTGCTTTTTTGGAGTGCTTCATGTCTGGGACTTGGAATTGGCAAGGGAACTGAGGGATGGTTGTGGCTGCCCTGCCTTTAACGCCTTTGGATGAGAGGCTCGAGGACATGTATTGCACGGATGCAGCCCCATCGACACTGCTATTGCAAAGATTCAGTGCTCGTCCACATGGGTTGCATGCGCACCACAGAGTGGGATCCACACTGACTACAACATATTGAAGAACCACAATTGCTATAAGTAACCATTTTTTCTATCCCTTGTAACTGTGTTCAAGACCCACAGGGAAATAATGAAATTTATAGACAAAATAAGTCAAATTATAAAAAGTAAACAAAGTCTCTTTTCTCTCAATTACAGTAATGTTAGGTGGTGGTTGTAAAAATAGACAAAATGTCAGATTCGTATTTTTCTCAACCTATGTATTATATAACTTTTTTAACATTGGCTTTAATAAAAATTTTAAATCTGTTTAATCTGTATTGCAGTAGCACCTAGAGACCCCTATCATAGTTCAGGACCCCATTGTGCTAACTGTTTAATTTTTAGGTTGAAAACCAGTATCAAGAGGAGCTATCCAGAAGGAGCCAGCTTCATTGATTTGATTCAGACTTCATCCTTTGCTGTAGGCAAGAAAAGAATAGGACTTCTTTTAAAAAGGTCCATAATAAAAATTTCTTTTTAAAGTCTCTTTGAAAGTTGTTCTCTAATAGTACGGAGAGGTGAGATTTGGAGAGGATGAAACAGTATGTATTGTGCTGCAGGTTATAGAGTCAGAATGAACTCTTGGTTTGTTATGTTGTAGAGGCAGGCTTCTTTCCTTACAGACACTTGAAGTTTTGATTTTTTTTTAAAGATTTTGGTATTTTTGTTCATTTGCACCATGAACAAAAGAAACATGGTCTAATGCATAGCTTTTGCTGCAACATTTAAGAAAAACATGAGTTTTTAATCCTCTTTAACAGTGGTTCTCAAACTTTTTTTTTCACGGACCACTTGAAAATTGCTGCGGGTCTCGGCGGGCCACTTAATGATCTTCCAAATGTTGTTTGTACCGATAGCTAACTATTGTAAAGCATTTTGGATAAAAGCACCATATAAAAAAACCTTAATAATAATAAACTGTTGTACAAATAAAAGCACAGAACTCAGATTTTAATATCCGTAGTCTTACCTTTCTGATGCGATGGATGTGCCCTCTCTCCTCCACCGCAGCAGCCCGCCCGAGCTGAGGCTGGGAAGGAGGGGCGTCTCTCCTCGGCAGCTGCAGCCCTGGAGCTGGGCTTTCTCTGGCTGCTGCAGCCCCGCACATCCCAAATTCCCCCCATCCTCCTTCTCATCCCACTGCCCCGTCCCTCTTACCCCTATTCCCCGCAAGACCACCACCTCACATTACATGTGCATCTTCTCTGGGGTCAGGCACCTAATTATTGGAGCCACGCCTGCGCGGCTCCACTAATTAGGTGGGTGGCCTTTCATTCTCTTGTGTTCAGCCGCCCAGGTGCACACCTTAGAGGGAAATATCCACGGACCACCTGAATGGAGCTCGCGGACCACTTGTGGTCCACAGATCACAGTTTGAGAACCTCTGCTCTTTAACAATAACTGAATATTTAACATCTGGGCAGCTCTGTTAATACAATGTTAAGGTTTCAGAAGTCAGGATGTGCCAAAGCTAAGGCTGAATATGAATATGCAACCTTAATTTTCCCCCCTAGTGTGTATACATTATGATAGTTATTAAGTATCTGAGAACATGCTAATTTTTTTTTTACTATTTATTTAGGAAGTATTAACAAATTTACAATCCTTCACATGTAATTATCAGAAACAAAAACAAAAAAATCCATTACAACTGTGAGACATTATACAGTAATATAGTCATCAGATCTCTCTATTTAACATATTGCAGTGAGCATCATTACAACATGTATGACATCATTTCTAGTGATTTTATTAAATTGAGTGAAATCGCTGTATACACTGTGGCAAGGCACCCCTTCTGCCTTGCTGGGCTTAGTGCTCCCTCCTCTGGCAGGGAAGGTCCTGGGGTAAATCAGCCCTCTTCGGGGTTTGTTTATCAGAGCCTTCCAGGTAGGCCTCGGGGCAGGCCTGAGGAGTGCTCCTCTGCCAAACAAAGGGAAACAAGTCTATAAGGCACCAAAACAAAAATGGAATACCTTTCTCTGGCCCCCTCACTGGGGCAGGTGTTGTCCTGTTGCTAGCCCCAGGGTGTCAGTCCTTCCCCTAAACAGGCACTGGGTTTTGGGTGTCTCCCTTATGGGGAGGAGCACAGTCTCTCACACTGGAGAAGCCATCACCCTGCTGCCTCCAGCCTTGCAGCACTTTGTCGTCTCCCGCCCGTCACCAGGAGAGAGATTTTAACAGGTTTCAGCAAAAACAACGAGATGTACTTGTGGCACCTTAGAGACTAACAAATTTATTTGGGCATAAGCTTTCATGGGCTAAAACCCATTTCATCAAATGCAGCTAGGTTTCAGGCAGCCCTTAATTGGACTCAGGTCTCCCTAATTGACCTGAAGTAACCTCATCCCAGCTTGTAGGAAAAAGGGCCTTTAGCATTTTAGGGCTAACATACCTGTTTTCCCAGACCCTCCTGCAGCTGTCTGGCCTGACTTTGTGACAAAACATATTTAACGGACCAGGCATGTCTATCAAATGTTTTAAAAAAACAAACAAACAAAACAGGTGTGCTTGTTTTGTTACAGGTGAAAGTACTTTGTATATTGAAAAAAATGGTAACCAAATATCTAAGTATTGTTCTCTCTATTTTGCTCAGTTCATAATTGGTGTGTTTTTCCATAACAGCAACCTCTCATATTTTTTTTAACCATTTATCTATGGCTGGATTGTTTTTCTTTTTCCAGTGAGAGGGAGCTTCTAGTAGATGAGACATTACTACTTAATTTCCTTTTGTGTGGTTATTTTCACTAGGAAGTGCCAGGAGGATTACCAAATCATTCATTTGGTAATAAATATCCAACAATTTGTGATATTTGGTCGTGGATTACATCCCAATATTTTCTGACTGGGCATGTCCACCATATATTCATTCTCTTTCACCATAGTTTTTCCAACATTTCTCCCTATTCAATCTCTGTATACATATTAACCTTACTGGTCTGTGATACCATCGAAACAGTTTCTTAAAGAAATTTTCTATCATCATGCTACAGACTGAGGTTGCTGGTCCTCTTTTTCCAGAGGAAATCCCATTCCTCTAGGATAATTTGTCTATTCACATCCTTTTCCCAGTGTGTCATATATGGACATATTTTGGTTAGGAAAGTTGTCTGCAAAGGTTGATATCAATTAGTTATACTTTTTTTGTTTCCTAATTGACTAGACCCCATTTCTTCTATTAAAGTTAGCTTTCTGTATAAATTAGCTTTTCTAGAAAGCTGAGAAACATAATGCCTAACTTGAAAATTCTGGTACTAAGTGAGACTGGGCTAGTTAAAGTTAGTTTTGATGTCTAAATAAGTTAGAAAAGTTCCTTTACTGAATAGCTGGCCAACCAGTTGTATTCCATGGCTCTCCTAGTGTTTAAAGCTCTTGGGTTTGTGATTTGGGTTAAGATCTGGATTATTTGCAATGGGTATCATTGGCGAGGGAAAGGAATTTATTTTACCTCTAGTTCTATCCCAAACCCATAAAGTAGCCTTTGCTAAAGGATGTGTGAAAATTCCTAAAGGGTGTGATTTTTATCAATCCATGGTAGCTTAGCATTGTTTCCTTTGCCACAATTTTCTTGTTCAATAAAAACCCAGCTGGCCGGCCTGAGGATACTATGCATAGGGCCCTACCAAATTCACGGTCCATTTTGGTCAATTTCACAGTCATAGGATTTTAAAAATAGTAAATTTCATGATTTCAGCTATTTTAAATCTGAAAGTTCATGGTGTTGTAATTGTAGGGGTCCTGACCCAAAGGAGTTGTGTGTGTGTGGGGGGGTGTTGCAAGGTTATTGTAGGGGAGGTTGTGGTACTGCTATCCTTGCTTCTGTGCTGCTGCTGCTGGCACTGCCTTCAGAGCTGGGCAGCTGGAGAGTGGTGGATGCTGACCGGGAGCCTAGCTCTGAAAGCAGAGCCACTGCCAGCAACAGCGCATAAGAAAGGATCTCATGGTATGATATTGCCACCCTGACTTTTGCACTTATTCCTGCAGAGCTGGGCCCTCAGTCAGCACCTGCTGCTCTCTGGCCGCCCAGCTCTGAAGGCAGCGCAGAAGTAACGATGGCAATACTGCGACCCCCTAAAATAACCTTGAGACACTCCCTCCCCATGAAACTCCCTTTTGGGTCAGGATCCCCAATTTGAGAAACGCTGGTCTCCCCCCTGAAATCTCTATAGTATAGGGTAAAAGGACAAAAAAGACCAGATTTCACAGTCCGTGACGTGTCTTTCATGGCCATGAATTTGGTAGTGCCCTATTTATAGCCTTTCCATATGGCGGGAACTCCTTTGTTCTAAGCTAAGTTCCCAGCCCAGTTTGTGGAAAAATACAGGTACAAAAATGGAGTTTAGTTTCATGTGATTTGATCACCTGACCTGGCATGCTCCCAATGAGTCATAGCAGCCATTGTCTATAGGCTGTCTGAAGCATTCCCAGGAAGGCTCACCAGGTGGGGGATAAGCTTCTAAGGCCTATTGTTTCCCTTAATGGCCCATTACCTTGAATAGGCCCTTCACAGTCAGCTGTCTAGACTGGAAGCATCTTGCCTAGTGTGTAACATCCAGGTGTAACCACATTTGAAATACAGATATAGTCAATATTCATAACTTCAGATAAAAAAATGATGCATGCATGCAAATAAAAATCATAACTTTTCCATAGACGCCTCACATGGCATATCTTGTACTAGATGCATCATAATTATGTCATCATCATATCATAATCATACTACAGTGATGAATATGGGGTGCAGTGTCACAGAGATAATAGATGTTCCTCCATGGTCCTTCTGTGTAGTTCAAATGGGAGATTTAACCCCATTACTTTGCACAGCTGCTTTTGGGCTGGTGTAAAGAGCAGTAGTTCTTTGAGTGATTGCTCCTATGCACTCCAGTTAGGTGTGCGCGCCGTGCGTGCACGGCTCTTCGGAACATTTTTACCCTAGCAACTCCGGCGGGCCTGCTGGGCGCCCCCTGGAGTGGCGCCGCTATGGTGCTGGATATATACCCCAGCCGGCCCGTCCGCTCCTCAGTTCCTTCTTACCGCCCGTGACGGCCAGTTGGAACAGTGGAGTGCTCCCTTTCCTCCACAGCCCTAGCGTTTCTCTACTCTTGAGTGTACATAGTTGTTTGTTAGTTTAGTTGAATAAGTTTAGTTAGCTATAGTATAGAATAAGGGAATAAGGGGGCGTTTACCCCTATTCTTCCGCAACCGGTGCGGGCTCATGCCCAAGGCACCGGGGTTTAAGCCCTGTGCGACTTGCCAGCGGCACATGCCTGTCGGGGACCCGCACGACTCCTGCCTGCGCTGCCTCGGGGAGACCCACCGTCCAGATAAGTGTCCTATCTGCACGGCCTTTAAGCCTAGAACAAGAAAGGAGCGAGACAGTCGTTTAAAGCAGCTCCTTATGGAGGCAACGCTCCAGCCTCCCGCACCGACCCCGGCGGCACCGAAGTCATCATCGGCGCGCAGCGCACCGGCGGCCCCGAGCCGCTCCGGTACCGAGGCTCCTCGACCTCCGCAACCGGCACCGGCGACCCGGCACCGTTCCCTCTCCCCAACGAGGAAACGTAAGCCGGCGAAGACGGCCTCGAAGCCGCATCCTCCGGGACCAATAGCCCAGCCACCACTGACGCCTCCGGTACCGGCTGTGGCGGTGCACAGACCGTGCACGGTACCGTTGACTCCGGTGCCGCAAAGGCCGTTGCGTCCGGTACCACCCTGCTCCCCGGTGCCAACCGCGGTCGAGCTACAGCTCCCGTCCACGCCCGAGACGTTCTCGACGGCGAGAGAGCTCATCGAGCTCACAGAGGCACCGAGCCCCCGGCACAGCCGGTGCGGGCTGTTAAGTCAGCAGGTAAGCCGGCTATGATGTGGCCTCCTTCCCCTGACGGACGGATTGGCGGCGCTCCAGGTCTCAGTCTCGATCCCGGTCCCGAAGACGGTCACCGTCACGCCGCTCCAGGTCTCGGTACCGCTCACCATCGCGGTACCATTCACCTCGGCGGCGGTCGCAGTCCCGGTACCGCTCAACATCGCGGTACCGGTCGCACTCCCGGAGACACTCCCGGTCCCGATCGCCAGCCCATCGGCACCGCAGAAGGTCCGATTCCCGGCACCGTTCCCGGCACCGTGACTCCCGAAGCCGCTCCCGGCACCGCCGGTCGAGCTCCCGGTCGAGCTCCCGGCACCGGTCGAGCTCCCGGCACCGCGACAGTCAATGGTCCCGCTCTCCATCTCGGCACCGTGACGACCGGCACCGATCCTCGGCACCGTCCGGGGACAGATTGCCAGCATCGACGGCGCAGTCCGTGAGCGCCTCCGCTCCTCCGTGGCCGTCTCGTCACTCCTCGGTCGCTTCGCGGGCAGACAGCTATGGCCATCTTCAGGCTGCCCCGCAAGGACAAGTCCACGGTGCGCAGCAGTGGGGCTTTTGGGTCCCCTGGGCCCAGTACGAAGCTCAAGGGCTCCCTTTCCCCCCGCGGACCCCAGCCTCCGAACACAGGGGGCCGGAGGCCACAGTGAGCAGGCCGCCCCCATCACCAACAGGTGAGGCCCAGTCGCCTCCTGGTCCTGCGGAGCATCCGCGGTCCGAGACAGCTGCCCACCCCATAGAGGAACCATCTTCGGAGGCCGTGGTCCAAGGTCGGTCCTCGTCATCCTCGCCAGACGAGGCGGTGGCGGGGGCGTCTACGGCGGACCCTCCACCTATTGACTTGCGGGCCCACCAAGACCTTCTTCGCCGGGTGGCGAAGGCTATTGACCTCCCCGTGGCGGAGGTCGCTGAGGATGATGACCCGGTGACTAATGTAATTGGGGCTGAGGCCCCAGTGCGGGTGGCCTTACCATTCATCCGCACTATTCAAAAGAACGCCACTACCATCTGGCAGTCACCGGCGTCCGTCCCTCCCACCGCTCACGGTGTAGAAAGGAAGTACTCCATTCCCCCCACGGGGTACGAGTATTTGTATACCCATCCTGCACCAGACTCACTCGTGGTCCAGTCGGTCAACGACAGGGAGAGACATGGCCAGCCAGCTCCAGCGCCAAAATCCAAGGAAGCTAGGCGCATGGATCTGTTGGGCCGAAAGGTCTACTCAGCGGGGGGTCTCCAGCTCCGGATCGCCAACCAGATGGCCCTCCTCGCCTGATACACCTTCGACATCATGATGTCCCTGGTGAAATTCTCGGAGCTGATCCCGACAGCCTCACGCCAGGAATTCTCGGCCCTCCTGGAAGAGGGCAAGAAATCCTCCAGGTCCTCCATCCAGGCCGCTCTGGACTCGGCGGACTCGGGAGCCAGAACCCTGGCCTCAGGAGTGACCATGAGGCGCATCTCCTGGCTGCAGTCCTCCACCCTGCCACCGGAGGTGCAGTACACTTTACAAGACCTCCCCTTCGACACTCAGGGTCTGTTTTTGGAAAAGACGGATTCCAGAATTCAGACCCTCAAGGACTGTCGAATTGCCATTCGCACTCTGGATATGCACACACCGGCAACCCAGCGAAGGTCATTCCGGCAGCAACCCTACCGGCCCTTTAATCAGCCCAGGTCGCAACCCTATAATAGCCGGCGACCCGGCCTGAATCGCCGTAGACCGTCGGGCAACAGGCGCAACCAGACCCACCCGCCTTCGAAGGCCCCTCAGGGCCCCAAGCAGGCGTTTTGATGGGACGCCCGAGGACGGCCCATCAGGCTCTGTACCGGATCCTTCCCGATTGTTTTGCAACCGCCTTTCCCACTTCCTTCCGGCGTGGTCCCAAATAACAACGGACAACTGGGTGCTTCGTACAATCCAGTCTGGTTACCGCCTTCAATTTGTTTCACCCCCTCCTTCCCACCCACCTTCCCCGTCCCTCTTCAGGGACCCCTCTCACGAGCAATTCCTCCTACAAGAGGTCGAGACTCTGTTGAGCTTGGGTGCCATAGAGGAGGTGCCTCACGACATTCGGGGCAGGGGATTCTATTCCCGATATTTTCTCATCCCCAAGGCGAAAGGAGGTCTACGTCCTATACTGGACCTCTGGGAGCTCAACAGGTACCTGCTCAAGCTCAAGTTTCGCATGGTCACCCTGGGGACCATCATTCCCTCCCTGGATCTGGGAGACTGGTTTGCCGCCCTCGATATGAAGGACACGTACTTCCATGTCGCGATTTACCCTCCCCATCGACGCTACCTGCGGTTCGTGGTCAACAACGTGCACTACCAGTTTGCAGTGCTGCCATTCGGCCTGTCCACCGCGCCGAGGGTCTTTACCAAGTGCATGGCAGTGGTTGCCGCAGCCCTCCGCCGTCGTCGCATACACGTCTACCCGTATCTCGACGACTGGCTGGTTCGCGGGACATCCCGACAGCTGGTAGAGGACCAGATGACAGAGATACTATCCCTATTTCGGTTCCTCGGCCTTCTCATCAATGCCGAGAAGTCCACCCTAGCTCCATCGCAGCGGGTGGAGTTCATCGGAGCGGTCCTCGACTCCAGTTTGGCCAGGGCCTGCCTCCCTCGATCTCGGCACCAGACGATGGTCTCCATCATCCGGGACCTTCTCACCTTTCCCACAACAACGGTTCGGTCCTGCCCGCGCCTCCTGGGCCACATGGCGTCCTGTACGTTCGTCACCGCGTACGCGAGGCTCCGCCTTTGCCCTTTTCAATCTTGGCTGGCGTCGGTATACCGCCCGCACCGCGACTCGATAGACATGGTAGTCACCGTCACAAAACCGACACTCGCTTCGCTCAGCTGGTGGCTGAACCCAGAGGTCGTGTGTGCAGGAGTCCCGTTCCGCCCTCCTCACCCATCCATCACCCTGACCATGGATGCCTCGGCGTTGGGATGGGGGGCTCACCTGGGCGACCTTCACACCCAGGGTCTCTGGTCGCCCCAAGAGCTCGCTCTCCACATCAACGTCCGGGAGCTGCGAGCGATCCGTTTGGCGTGTCACACCTTCCGCGCCCGTCTGCAAGGCCGCTGCGTGACAGTCTTCATGGACAACACGACGGCAATGTTCTACGTGAACAAGCAGGGCGGAGCCCGCTCCTCTCTCCTCTGCACGGAAGCAATGCTCCTGTGGGACTTCTGCGTGACCCACTCGATTCACCTGGAAGCGTCATTTCTTCCAGGAGTGCAGAATACGCTGGCCGACCATCTCAGCAGGTCGTTCCTCTCCCACGAGTGGTCCCTTCGTCCCGATGTGGTACACACGATTTTCCAAAGGTGGGGATTTCCCCAGATAGACCTGTTCGCCTCCAAGGAGAACAGGAAGTGTCACCAGTTCTGCTCCTACCAGGGTCGCTCTCCGGGCTCCCTGTCGGACGCATTCCTTTACTCATGGACGGATCACCTCCTCTACGCCTTCCCTCCATTCCCACTCATACACCGTGTGCTACTCAAGCTTCGGAGGGACAGGGCCCACCTAATACTCGTCGCTCCGGCCTGGCCGAGGCAGCATTGGTACACCCTGCTGCTCGAGCTCTCCGTTCGGGATCCCATTCCCCTTCCATTATGGCCGGACCTCATCACGCAGGACTTCGGCAGACTCCGCCACCCGGACCTACAGTCCCTCCATCTTACCGCTTGGTACCTGCGTGGCTGACCCACGCAGAGAGGGACTGTTCAGCGGCAGTACAGCAAGTCCTGCTTGAAAGCAGAAAACCTTCTACTCGCTCCACCTATCTCGCGAAATGGAAGCGCTTTGCGCTCTGGTGCGACCAGCGCGGCCTTAATCCCTTCCTAGTCCCTATCTCTACAATCCTGGACTACCTCTGGTACCTTAAGGAACAAGGACTCGCGGTCTCCTCCTTGAAGGTGCACCTGGCAGCCGTGTCCGCCTTTCGTCCATCCATAGAAGGTCGATCCATCTTCTCGAACCAGATGGTTTCCCGTTTCCTTAAGGGCCTGGACCGGTTGTACCCGCCGATATGATGTCCTACCCCGGCCTGGGATTTGAACCTGGTTCTGGCCAAGCTTATGGGAGCCCCCTTTGAGCCCTTGGCCACGTGCTCCCTGCTCTACCTCTCGTGGAAGATGGCTTTCCTCGTCGCTATAACGTCGGCAAGATGGGTGTCCGAGCTCCGTGCCCTCACGGTTGGTCCGCCGTATACTGTCTTCCACGGAGACAAGGTGCAGCTTCGACCACACCCGGCCTTCCTCCCTAAGGTGGTGTCGGCCTTCCACCTCAACCAGTAGATCTTCCTTCCGGTCTTCTTCCCGAAGCCGCACGCCTCCCCTTGGGAGCAACAGCTTCACACCCTGGACGTCCGCAGGGCTCTCGCTTTTTATATCGAGCGGACGAAGCCCTTCCGGCGTTCGACCCAGCTGTTCGTAGCGGTTGCCGATCGCATGAAAGGCGAGCCGGTCTCCTCTCAAAGGATTTCCTCCTGGGTGACGGCATGTATCCAGACATGCTACGAGCTTGCTCGTGTGCCACCATGCCGCCTCACCGCTCACTCGACGAGAGCGCAAGCCTCGTCAGCCGCCTTCCTGGCCCATGTCCCCATCCAGGACATCTGTCGAGCGGCCACCTGGTCTTCTGTACACACCTTCGCTTCCCACTACGCGTTGGTGCAGCAATCCAGAGACGATGCAGCCTTCGGCTCAGCAGTCTTACACTCTGCCACGTCTCACTCCGACCCCACCGCCTAGGTAAGGCTTGGGAATCACCTAACTGGAATGCATAGGAGCAATCACTCGAAGAAGAAAAGACGGTTACTCACCGTAGTAACTGTTGTTCTTCGAGATGTGTTGCTCCTATCCATTCCAGACCCGCCCTCCTTCCCCACTGTCGGAGTAACCGGCAAGAAGGAACTGAGGAGCGGATGGGCTGGCTGGGGTATATATCCAGCGCCATAGCGGCGCCACTCCAGGGGGCGCCCAGCCGACCCGCCAGAGTTGCTAGGGTAAAAATGTTCCAAAGAGCCGTGCACGCGCGGCATGCACACCTAACTGGAATGGATAGGAGCAACACATCTCGAAGAACAACAGTTACTACGGTGAGTAACCGTCTTTTATCCATTGAAGGAACTGGGGGCCAATGTCCATATGGGACATGACTCAAAATGGAAAGTTTCACTAATATATTACACTATAGCTGAGGATATAAAAAAGTATACAACATTTGGTAGATCTATTCTGTACTATTCTGTATATGTCAGACTGGCCGGGAAAGACATTTATGTGAAAAGTATATCAGATAGTTACTTTTACAACGTAGTATAACATAGAAAAGTAGTGAAAATATGCTGACATATATAGAAGTTTGGAATTCAGTTACAAATCCTTTTGAATGGTTACATTGCTGTCAATGATGCTTCATTAATATATCTTATTGCAATCACAACAATATGTCGTAAGGGGACATATTTCTGTCTGAGAATTATGTATCTACTACCATAGTTAGAAGTAATAGCTAACCAGATAGCTTTTAACTTTTAAAGGTTTTTTTAAAAAATCTGGACATATTATTTAAAGGGTTCTCTGTAAGAAATCAGAATTTTGTGAAAATTTTCAACTCTGAAAAATTAAAGTTGTAGGCTTTTAAATAAAGTTAATTTTTTAGCACCTAGAAATACCAATTAAATCACATTTTGGAAAAAAATATTTTTCAGTTTACTTGGACTTGCCTAGTTAGGAATATATTGATAACGTTCATATCTGTGATTTACAAACAAATTCTGTACTCAAGATTTCACTCATAAACAAAATATTTTAACACTATTTTAAAGTACATCCACTGTTTGGAGAAAGGTAATACCTGAACTTTATTAAGATAGTTTGAGGATAGGCCCTATGAAAACCTGGATATTTTTCTACATGAGACAGTTAAAATATATATTAAAAAAAAAACCCCTCATGAAATATACAATATAAATCAGTGTGTTTCTTTAAAGAAATAACTTTTAAGACTGCTCCCACAGTACTTGCTTAGAGGTGTCTCCAAAGGAAAATTTTTCTGCTGAATGTATAGTATGTTAGGACTAACAAAATTAGTAAAATGCATACATTATTGAGAAGGTATTCTATGAAAAATCAGGTGTTATAGTCTGAGTATACGTACAAGAATAAAAAAATGGCCAAATCCTACACATGTATGTAGGATTGTAGAAAAATATATATATACAATATATTGAGAAAATAGTATGTGTTTAATTACATAAACCCTGTAGTATTTATGTTTGCACCAGGGGCAGAATTAAGGATGTATGTACATTCTTAACTATGGCACTTCCTGAGTTTCGATGCTTGAATTGTTGTTTTAATAGTTGTGATTGCTAGAATTTGAACCACAAATGAAATAGTTTTATCTTAGGATGTAAGCTTGGATGGTCCCTGTCACAGTTTTGGAGTAAACTGCATTTCTGTCCCTCCCCCTCTCTACAGACACGGGATATAATTTGCAGTCCTCCTGTAATTCATTGTGTTTATCCTAGTGCAGTGGTCACGAACCAGTCGATTGCGATTGATTAGTCGATCCTAGAGGATCTCTCAGTCGATCGCGACCTCCAGTGGTGCAGCAGGGCTGCCGCTAAGGCAGGCTCCCTGTCTGCCCTGGCCCCATGCCGCTCCCAGAAGTGTCTAGTGTGGCCCCACGGCCCTGGGGGGGGTCAGGGATCTCCCTCCACGCACTGCTCCTGGCTGCAAGCACCGCCCCCGCAGCTCCCACTGGCCAGGAACGGGGAGCTGTGGCTAATGGGAGCTGCAGAGGCAGTGCTTGCAGAGGGGGGCAGCATGTGGAGCCATGTGCCCCCTGTGCCTCCGAGGGGCCGGAGGGGTGCATTGGCCCCTTTCAGGAGTGGTGTGGGGCCAGGGTAGGTAGGGAGCCTGCCTTAGATGCAGCCACGCTGCGCCACAGACCAGGAGCCACTGGAGGTAAGTGCTGCCTGGCGGTAGGCCACTCCCCAACCTCCAGCCCCCTCCCGGAGTCAGCACCCCATACCTCCTCCGGCACCCCAACCTCCAGCCCTGAGCCTCCTGCCGGAGTCAGTACCCCGTACCTCCTCCTGCACCTGAACCCACTGCCCCAGCCCTGACCCCTCTCCCAGAGCCAGCACCCTGTACCCCCTCCTGCACCCCAACACTCTGCCCCAGCTCAGAGCCCCCTTCTGTACCCAAACTCCCTCCCAGAGTCCGCAACCCTCCTACACTGTCATGGACTCACAGATTGTGCCCACTCATGGCCCTGTGGGGGGTGTCCCTTTCAGTGAGACAGCCCTTCTTGGGGGTCCACTCTCTCTTGGGGTCAGGCCCCTCCACCTCCTGGAGCCGCACCTCTGAGCCTTAGCACACCCGTTTTCTCACCGTGGGCCCCCTCAGGGAGTCCACGCGCTCTGGACCCTCCGGGCCTCCTCACTCCCGAAAGGGTTGGTGCAACCCTGTTCTCTAGACCGGAGTGACTCTCAGCTAGCATAACACAGGAGGGTTTATTGAGAGTTGAACACCGCACAGGAAACTCTCAGGGCCTCAAGCCTGGCCTCCCTCAGCACAGCATATCCCAGTCCCCCTGCATCCACGTGGGCTCTGCCTGCTCCCCATCTCCAGCCCAGAGCCCCCCTGCTTCCCAGTTGGGCCTCCAATATCCCTGGCCCCAAGCCCTGCCTCTGTTCACTGTCTTCTCTCCAGGTAAACAGGGTCGTAAACAGGAAGGCCTTGGTCTCCTCTCCTCTCAGTCCTCCTCTGGCTCCCTCTGGCTGGAACCGGCTAGTTCCTCTCTTTGCAGCCCATTATCCTCCCACTGGCCAGAACCGTCTGTGACTCCTGAGCTGCGTCACCAGGGCACCAGTTGCTGTGGTCTCCATCCTCCAGGCCATTGGCCGGGGTCCTGAGTTCCCTCTCCAGTCCTCTGTAACAACAAACTCCCTCTCCCCTCACTAAACTAGTAACACCTGGAACACTGAGTCCCACTCCCTCTGCATGCAACCCACTGGAAAACACAGAAACCCCCCCACTTCGTCACATACACCACAACACTGTGCCCCAGCCCAGAGCCCTGTCCTGCACCAAAACTCCCTCCCAGAGCTTGCATCTCTCACCCCCTCTTCGCTCCAACCCCCTGCCCCAGGATCAGTCCAGAGCCCCCTCCCACACTGTGAACCCCTCTGCCCCAGCCCAGAGCCCGCACCCCCTTCTGAACTCCAACCCCAGCCCGGTGAAAGTGGGGGAGGGCTTTGGAAAGGGGAGGGGCCTCAGGGAAGGGGCACGGTAGATCCTGGGTTGCCTTTAAATTCAAAAAGTGATCTTCGGTGTAAAAAGTTTGGAGACCACTGTCCTAGTGGGTCTGACCTTAGTTCAGCACCTGTAGTTCACTCACCCTTAAGGGATAAATGGCAGGGTTACCAGTGACCAGCCAGCTTTCACGGAGCATAGATAGTTTATTTCAGGACAAAACATTACAGAGGAAACACAGCATAAGCCAATAAACCGTCTATGCAACATGTGAAGCTTGCCAGGTGTCATCAATCTGCATCATGGAGACCCTGATAGGTTGCCAAAGTCCTTCAAATCCTTCCAACAAGGTTTTGCCTTCTTAGTGATAGTTTTATGTCAGTTGGAGGATCAGAGAGGATCACTGACTCAGTTCAGTCTTCCCCTTTTATATGAAAAGTCTGTTTTGTCTGCTAGGCCTCTGGAACCCAGTCTGAACTAGTATGTGCAGTTCTTCTCTGGAGTTGTTTGCCTGTCTTGGGAACTCCCACCCTGCTCTGTGGAGTTAAAATACCATCACTAGCTCACAAAGATATATATATATATATATATATATATATATATATATATATATATATATATATATACATACATATATATATATATATATATATATATATATATATATATATATACATACATATATACATACATACACACATGCACAAGTTTATGAATAATCTCAGTGTCTGTAATGTTTGGCGCATATCTTTTGAAGTTTCTGTGCTTCCAAGGTCTCACATCTGTCAGTCTCTGTTTAATTGCAATTTAATGTTAAGATAATAGAGTAGAGAGGGAACAATGTTGTCATCTTAAAGAGTAGAACTTCTGTATTGGCAATTTCCTGATCGAATATTTCATACAGAGGCTATAGCTTGTTCCCTGGTTATCCAGCATTTTTCTGACTGCCGCGTAGGTCAAGACATTTAGCAACATAAGATTATTATTACACTGGGGAATCAAGAATGCTGCCTGACTTGTAAAGAGAGAATTTTTAGTTTAAATTATATTATTTTTGCATGTTCAAACTGATATTACAGAGGAAAATGGATCTAACTTTTTAGAACTGAAGTTAAATTAAGCCTAACAGAATGTAATTTTCATATTCCAGGGATGGTAACAGTTTTCTCTAACCGTCTGGGATGGCACAACATGGAACAGTTGCTCTCCCAGTTCCAGAGTCGCCTCACCTTTGGAGTCCAGAGGGAGCTGTGTGACCTGGTTCGGGTATCTCTGCTGAATGCGCAGCATGCCAGAGCTCTTTATAATGCTGGCTTCATCACAGTAGCTGATCTTGCTAAAGGAAATACTGCTGAAGTGGAAACTGCCCTGAAGAATGCTGTACCATTCAAAAGGTGAGATATCAACAAGTTGTCAACCTGGACACCTTTTTGAGTGCATTCCTTTCCACTATACATGGAGTTAACAGTTATTCAGTCTTGACTATATGAGTTCCAAGAACTTCTAATGAATTAGAGCATGTGGTGGTTACAGGATAAGTTTGGGAATACTGGGTTCTGTTCTTTAGTTTTCTGTTGACCCACTGTATAGCCTTGGGAAAGTCACTTTATCTCTCAGGGTATGTCTATACTGCAATAAAATATCTGGGGCTGGCCTGTATCAGCTGGCTTGGGTTGTGGAGCTATAAAATTGCAGTGTAGATTTCCGGGCATCGGCCAAGTCTGGGCTCTGGGATGCTCCCCACTTTTGGGGTTCCAGAGCCCAGGCTCCAGTCAAAGCCCAAATGTCTACAGCGCAGTTTTATAGCCCCACAGCTCAAGTCATGCAAGCCTTAGTCGACTGAGCCAGGCCAGTCACGGGTGTTTTATTGCAGTGTAGACTTACGCTCAGTGTCTGTTTCACCCCCTGCTGAACAGGGATGATTCTTCTCTACTCATCAGGAGTGTTCTAATTAGGTAATCCATGTTGTAACATAGTCTGAGATCCTCTACTAGTGTTATGTTAGAGAAAACTAATAGTACAGAGTACTATTGTAAGGAGCTGGTTTGTCAGCAAAAGGAACTCCAACTAGAAACTCGTAAATTCAATTTTGCATACTCAGTAAGAGCCATATTAATTATGGAGGTGTCTGTACATTTCTTATTTAAATGCAAGTTGTCACTTGTAGAGGCTGCTAACTGTTTTACTGGTGTAATTCCACCATGCTTTTGAGGGGGTTTTGTGAAGTTTGTGTTTGAGGTAGCTTTTTAAACTAAATCATTGGCCAAGCTAACATTGTAATAAAGCAAAAGTTTATGTCCATTCAAAAAGTTACCCATATGGCATGTCTACACAGGTGAACTAAAGTAAATCCCCGCAGAGAACCTGTTCTCACATTCAAAACTGATATAGTTATTAGGTGTTCCATTAAAGCGTGAACATGGTTTCTTCTTTGAGTGATTGCTCATATCAATTCCAGTTAGGCATGTCTGCACCAGGTGCACAGTCATCCCTAAGTTTTTCCCATAGCAGCATCCGTCGGGTCGGCTGTGGAGCCCCCTGGAGTGGTGCCTTCATGGCGCTCAATATATGACCCTGCCGACCTAGCGCCTCCTCAGTTCCTTCTTACTGCCAGGGATGGTCGTTGGAACTGCAGTGACCTGCTTAGCAAGCTCTCCTCGTTTAGTTCACAGTTATTCCTAGCCTTGTTAAGTTTAGTTTTAGTGTTTTTGGTTACGGCAGATAGTTGTTGGGAGTGGGCGGTTTTCCCCTTCACCCTGACCGCGTTCCCCTTTGGGATTCGGGGTATGCCTAAATCCCAAGGGTTCAAACCCTGCAAGTCCTGCAATAAGCCCATGCCAATGGGTGACCCCCCCACGATGCTTGCTTAGTGTCTGGGGGAAGCATGCCAAACGGACAAGTGCAGGATTTGTAAAGGGTTTTGCCCCAGAACAAAAAAGGAGGGAGACTTTTGCCTCAAGCAGCTCCTTATGGAGGCAGCAGTTAGACTGCAACTTACATCGGCGTGGCAAGACCCGGCACCGAGCTCATCGGTGCGCAGCTCCCCAGTGGCAGTGGTAGAAGCGGCACCACGGAAGGACTCTGGGAGAGACCCACAGCATTCCCATTCCCTGATGCAGAAGTGGCACCGGAAGCAGGGGAGGAATAGATATCCGACTCAGAGACCCACCCCTTTGGAGCTGGCCAATAGGGTGTGTCCCAGAGAAGAGCACCCAGGGCCAAAGACTTTAGAGCTGGCACTGTTGATTTCAGCCTCACAAGGGGGGACCATCGAGTCCGGTGCTGTTGGACTCCCCGAGCCAGGTCAAGGAGGAGGTGGAATTGCCATCCACCCCGGATACCTTTGAGGCCGTGAGGGACCTCATCGCCATGTTGGCACCGCAGTCCCAAGTTCTTAAAGTCAAGCCTTTGGTACTGCAATGTGTGGCACCGTCTCAAGGCAAACTGGTGATGCTCCGTCTTTCAGCACTGCTGCTTGGAGTCCCGGCGCTGGTTGCACTTGCAACAACGCTCCAGGTCACGCCAGCCCTCGCAATCACAACACCAATCCTCATACTGATTCTGCTCCCGGCACTGGTCCTCCCAGCACCAGTCCGTGTCCCCGCACAGACCCCGATCGCAGCACCACTCGGCACTGCCCTGGCCATCACAGTCCCGGTCCCCGTCTTTGGACTCAGAGACAGGGTTTAGATACTCAGAGTGGGGCCAGCAGGCCGTCAGGCTGTGGAAGGCCTGAAGTGGGGGCAGGGCCATGGCCTGCGCAGTGGCCATTTTGGATGCTGTGGGCATACCACCAGGCCCAGGGCACCCAATCCAAAGATTCCTGCTGGCGACCTCTGAACCACAGGTGCCAGAGGCATCAGCCAGTCGCCCCACCCATGGGGTGCTGAGGCGGTACTGGTCGCACCACTTCCCGTGGAACTAACCCCAGTTCCTGAGCCTGTTCCAGGTGTGGTTGGCCCTAATAGAGAGACGGGACAGGAGGCCCCTGGAGACCAAAAAGTTCAGGAGGACCCTGTTCCCCCATTAGCCTCCTTGTCATCCTCCCTAGACGAGGCGGTTGCAGGCACCTCTGTCTCTGGACTGCCCGCATAGACAGCCGTGCCCACCAAGACCTCCTTCGCAGGGTGGCGTGAAATACGGGCTGGCAGGCCAAGTAGGTGGTGGAGTCAGAGGACACGATGGTCGACATCCTGGCCTCATCAAAACCATACAGGCCAATGCTAAGACTTGGAGGAGAGGAAAGGTGATCAGGAACAGTCAACATGGATTCACCAAGGACAAATTATGCCTGACCAACCTGATTGCCTTCTATGAGGAGATATCCACAGAGCCAGTTATGGGGAAAGCGGTGGATGTGATATATCTTGACTTTAGCAAAACTTTCGATATGGTCTCCCACAGTATTCTTGCCAGCAAGTTATAGTAGTATAAAGCTGGCTAGATTGTCGGGCTCAATGGATAGTGATCAACGGCTCGATGTCTAGTTGGCAGCTGGTATCAAGCGGAGTGCCCCAAGGGTCGGTCCTGGGGCCGGTTTTGTTCACCATCTTTATTAATCATCTGGATGATGGGATTAATTGCACCCTCAACAAGTTCGCAGATAACACTAAACTGTGGGGAGAGGTAGATCGCTAGAGGATAGAGATAGGGTCCAGAGTGACTTAGATAAATTGGAGGATTGGGCCAAAGGAAATCTGATGAGATTCAACAAGGACAAGTGCAGAGTCCTGCACTTAGGAAGGAAGAATCCCATGCATCGCTACAGGCTGGGGACCGACTGTCTAAGTAGCAGTTCTGCAGAAAAGGACCTGGGGATTACAGTGGATGAGAAGATGGATATGAGTCAGCAGTGTGCCTTTGTTGCCAAGAAGGCCAATGGCATATTGGGCTGTATTAGTAGGAGCAGATCAAGGGAAGTGATTATTCCCCTCTATTCGGCATTGGTGAGGCCACACCTAGATTACTGCGTCCAGTTTTGGTCCCCCCACTACAGAAGGGATATGGACAAATTGGAGAGAGTCCAGTGGAAGGCAACGAAAATGATTAGGGGGCTAGGGCACATGACTGATGAGGAGAGTCTGAGGGAACTGGGGTTATTTAGTCTGCAGAAGAGAAGAGTGAGGGGGATTTGATAGCAGCCTTCAAGTACCTGAAGTGGGGTTCCAAAGAGGATGGAGCTTGGCTGTTCAGTGGTGGCAGATGACAGAACAAGAAGCAATGGTCTCAAGCCATCGTCGGGTTCCAAGCAGGCCTTTTGAAGGTGCACCCAAGGATGGCATGCCAGCCTCAATTCCGGATCCTTCCCTGCCTTTCTTGAATTGTCTGCCCCACTTCTACTGTGCTTGGTCCGAAATAACTTCAGACTGCTGGGTTCTCCATATGGTAGAAGTGGGATATTCTCTTCAATTCTGCTCCTACACTCCCTCCCACCCCCCTTCCCTGTCCCTCTTCAGGGACCCTTCCCATGAGCAACTCCTTATCCAGGAGGTGCGGGCGCTCCTTGCCTTGGGGCAATGGAGGAGGTTCCTCAGGAGCTCTGGGACAAGGGATTCTATTCCCGATAATTCCTAATCCCCAAATCCAAGGCAGATCTCAGACCCATTCTAGATCTGTGAGGACTCAACAAGTTCATGGTAAAGTTGAAGTTCTGCATGGTCTCCCTGGGCACAGTTATTCCCTCTCTGGATCCAGGAAACTGGTATGCTGTCCTCGAGATGAAAGATGCGTACTTTCATATAGCTATTTGGCCTGCACAGAGCGATTCTTATGGTTCGTGGTTGGCCACAAACATTATCAATTTATGGTCCTTCCATGTGGCCTTTCAACATCACCCCACGTGTTCACCAAGTACATGTCGGTCATGGCAGATGCAGGTATACTCGTACCTCGACAACTGGCTTCTCAGGGGCCGCACCAGTGGGCAGATGGAGTCTCAAGCCTGATTGGTCAGATCCACATTCGAGAGACTGGGTCTCCTCCTCAACTTGAACAAGTCAACCTTGGCACTGACCCAAAGAATAGAATTCATCAGGGCGGTGTTGGACTCGGTTCAGACAAGAGCACTTTTGCCAAAGTCCCGATTCCAAGCCATGGCGGACATCATTCAAGGTCTCTGACAATACCTGACCACCACAGCAAGGGGATACCTGAGTCACCTCGGCCACATGGCAGCCTGCACTTACGTGACTTGGCATTCGAGACAGAGGCTCAGGCCTCTACAGGCGTTGCTCACTTCAGCCTATCACCCGGGACGCGACAGCCTGAATTCAGTGGTCATGATGCCGGAGCAGGTGCTTGAGTCCCTTCAATGGTGGCTCGACCCTTTCTTGTCCCTAGTAATGGGCATGTCACCTCTGGGATGGGGAGCGCATTTGGGACACCTTCAAATGCAGGACCTTTGGTCGCAGGATGAGCTCTCCCTCCACATCAACATCAAGGAGCTGAGGGCAGTGTGACTAGCATGTCAGACGTTTCAGGCCTGACTACAAAGTCAGTGCGTAGCAGTTCTGACGGACAACACCACTGCCATGTTTTACATCAACAAGCAGGGTGGAGCCCAGTCCTCTCTCCTATGTCGGGAAGTCCTCCAGCTGTGGGAGTTCTGCATAGCCCACTCCATTCACCTGGAAGCATCCTATCTACCAGGAGTTCAGAACGCACTGGCAGACCACCTCAGCAGGTCCTTCCGCAATCACAAGTGGTCCATCCAGCTGGATGTCATACATTTCATCTTCCAAAGGTGGGGGTTTCCCCAGGTCAATCTGTTTGCCATCTGGAGCAACAGAAAGTGCCTGATGTTATGCTCCTTCCAGAAACAGCGCCCAGGCTCAATCACACATTCCTGCTATGGTGGCGAGGCCGCCTACTCTACGCCTTTCCCGTTCCCTCTCATGCACAAGGTCCTACTCAAGGTCCTCAGGGACAGGGCAGAGATAATTCTGGTGGCACCAACGTGGCCTCGACAACATTGGTACACCCCACACCTGGAACTGTTAGTGGACGCTCCAATCACGTTGCCTCTCATTTCCGATATGATCACCCAGGACCACTGTCATCTTCATCACCCCAACCTGCAGTCCCTCCACCTCAGGGCTTTGGCGCTTCTGTGCTCAGAACAGGCAAGGGAAGTTCTACTTGGCAGCAGGAAGCCCTCCACTAGAGCCACATATTTGGCAAAGTGAAAAAGATTTACTTGTTGGTGTGACCAGTGTCGTACACCCCCTCTCCAGGCACCTGTACCTCTCATCTTAGAGTACCTTCTGCGTCTGAAACAGCAAGGCCTGTCAGCATCCTCCATAAAGGTACACCTCATTGCTATCTCGGCCTTCCACCCGGGAACGTCTGGACTCTCCGTCTTCGCCAACCCTATGGTTGGTCGGTTCTTCAAGGTCTGGAACGGCTACATTCTCAGAGCAGACAGCCTGTCCCTGTGTGGGACCTTCACCTGGTCCTCTCCAGGCTAATGGGGCCCCCATTTGAACCTCTGGCAACTTGCTCCCTTCTCTGTCTGTCATGGAAGGTAGCCTTTCTCATTGCCATTACTTCAGCAAGCAGGGTGTCTGAGTTAAAGGACGTTACCGCAGACCCACCTCATACGGTTTTCCACAGGGATAAGGTTCAGCTCAAACCTCACCTGGCCTTTCTTCCTAAGGTTGTGTCACGCTTCCACACTAGTCAGGACATTTTCCTGCCTGGTTTTTATCCTAAGCCTTATGCCAGTAGCCATGAGCAGAGGCTGCACTCCCTGAATGTTTGGAAACCACTAGCCTTTTACATTGAGCTGTTCAGAAAGTTGAACAGTTGTTCATAGCTGTGGCAGACCAGATGAAAGGACTCCCGGTCTCATCTCAAAGAATATCTTCCTGGATCATGTCATGTATCCACACCTACTATGAGCTGGCCAAAATATCAGCCCTGGCTCTTACAGCACATTCCACAGGCCTCATCTGCTCCGTTCCTGGCCCAGGTCCCAGTACAAGAAATCTGCAGGGCAGCAACTTGGTCCTCCATACGTATGTTCATTACGCCATCGTCCGGAATGCCAGAGATGATGCAGCTTTCGGCAGAGCGGTGCTACAATCAGCGTTTCCTGAACTCTGACCCCACCACCTAGGTGAGGCTTGGGAGCCACCTAATTGAACTGATATGAGCAATCACTTGAAGAAAAAACAGTTTCTCACCTTTTCGTAACTATAGTTCTTCGAGATGTGTTGCTCATATCCATTCCAAATCCACCTGCCTTCCCCTCTGTTGGAGTAACTGGCAAGAAGGAACTGAGGAGGTGCTAGGTTGGCAGGGTCATATATTGAGCGCCATGAAGGTGCCAGGGGGCTTCACAGTCGACCCAACGGGCGCTGCTAGGGGAAAAACTTTCTGATGACTGCGAACGTGGCATGCACACACCTAATTGGAATGGATATGAGCAACACATCTTGAAGAACAACAGTTACAAGAAGGTGAGTAACTGTTCTTTATCCGCAGTTTCTCTACACTTTGTATGGACTACATCAAAGGAAAATTATATTGGTGGCCTTGATCCACTTCCTAGTAAACAGCTGTCCCTATGAGAAAATCCTAATTGTTCACCTTGGGATCCTTTGTGCATAGCACTCATTTAAATTAATGGGCATTCTCCACATGGTGGGCTTTCAGGAGTGTGCTAATTGTGAGCTGACATAGTAGAACAGCAGCTAAGTCCAGAATTACCTGCTGTTACATAGGTTGCTCCAGGTTTCTGTCACACCGAGGAGGAGTGAGGGCAAATCTGCATGGGGGCACTGCATTGCAGCCTTAGCATGGTCACTCTTATACCTTCTTCTAGCACTACATTCACTTACAAAAAACCCCAAAAAAACCCACAACCAAATGCTCATTTCCTAGAAGGTGCAGCCTGTGTGGTCCAGAAACATGTTTTGCCATAATGGTTCATTGAAACTACTATCCTAATTAAAGATAAGAGCACAGTAGTATGGTGCTTGCTTTGACTGTTTGTTATTGTCAGTATGAGTGTTTCTAAACAACTTTCTGTCTAACTTCAAGTTGTTTTCCTTCCATTAGCATTCGTAGGGCAGTGGATGAAGATGAAGAGGCAGCTGAGGAGCGTCGGAATACCCACTGTATCTGGATGGTGGGAATGAAGGGCTTAACCGAAAGTGAAGCAGCATCCCTTATTGTGGAGGAAGCTAGAATACTCCTACAACAGGACTTGGCTACGATGGGAGTGCAATGGAGCCCAGATTCTTTTCTTGAGTCTGATACATCTTCCATGACCAGCAGTGAATCAGAGTTGGAGGACAGAAAATGTAAACTGAATGGGGAATGTTCACTAGGGATTTTAAAAGTATTCAGCAATGAAGGGTGCAGAATTCTACCTGATCAAGGCACCAATTTTCAAGCTGGGAATTCTTCAAATATTAAAAAGGGAAATAAAAGGCTGTTAAATGCTAATATGTCAAACCCCAGACCTCAAAATGAATTGCAGGAAGATCACACCCAAACAAAGGAGGTAAATGGTGATGTTGTCATGTACAGTGCTAGAAAGCGGCGAAATTTGGGCAAAGGTAAAGAAAACAGGGAAGTTACTTTTCTGACCAAAAGTGAGGCAGGGTCTGGGGCAACAACTCAAGAATTCCCTACTGAAAAGGGAAAAAGACCAACTTTGAACTTCACTTCACAGAAAACTTCTAAGGCATCTGGGTACAGGAGGACTATGGACACTAGTTTCAGTCAAATTGAGGGCAAAAGCACTGTTTCAAAACAACATCAGTTGCTGCTTGATGAATCAAGGATGCACACAACAGAGATAAATGGGCCCTCTGTATCCAGTCATAGCAAGTCTAAAGCTAAATCTTTTTCAGATCAAAAGAACAAGGAATTTGGAGAAAACAAATCATCTGCTCACAAGCTCTTCACTGTCAAAGGCTCAGAATCTTTACAGGTGGACAAAATGCAACCAGAGAGCAAAGAGATAATGGAGGAATTACTTACAGAGCCTTCCACTACTAATAAATCCAATTCTAAAGAAACAGTGAATTGTCTGGAAGCTACGGATACTGTAGTGAGGGATGGTCCACCCATGAATATGGAGACAGATGATACTATGCAAGACCTGGGAATTTCTAGCAGGTCAGCGAAAAATGAATACATGGGTGTTAAACAGAGCAAAATCCAACCAGTTAAAAACTGTGCTGAAAAGATACTTGCCAAACAACAAATGGTTCTAGGCACAGATCTTTGTAATGATGGAACCAGCAGTTCTGCAAACATGCATGTGAGCACTAGTGCTAGCAAACAGAAAGCTGTTTATTTTTACCCTGATGAAAATAAATCCTTTCATTTTCAAATTCAAAATGATGGCAAAACATTTACTGAAAAGCCCAATGGAATATTGTTACAAACTGGAGGCGTGGGTAAAGCAGATAATCAACCTGAGGATTTTCTGAAAGACTCCACAGTAAAATCCAGAGCTATTTGTGTTGCAAAAGATATTAAAAATGGTTATTCTCCTGATCTGTATTCAGTTTCCAAAGAATTTGAAGACAGCTTCCAGTTGGATACACAGACTGATAGGATATTACAACAGCAGGTGGCAGCTGAAATTGCAAGACAGCAGGCAGAAAAAGATGCAGAGCGGGCAGAGATACCTGTGCAGAAAATCTCCATGAAACTACACTGTGCCAGCACTTTACAAAATGAAGATGTTGCAAATGAAAAGCTAGCTGCAGCACTTAGAAAAGTGGTCTGTTCAAATCTTGGGACAAGAAATACCACAGATTTACATTGCACTAATGCTTTGGGCTCTAGAAGCCCTAATTTACAGCCTGCAATGAAATGCACAGAATCTGCAATTTGCATTAAAGGAAATGATTTTTCTTTCACTGACTCACAACTATGTAGCTTCTTACAAGGTTATCAGACCCAAAATTCAGTGAAGGAAAGTGCTTCTAAAGGTCTTCAGAAGGCAGTCTCTCCTGCCAATGGCCAGTGCTCTCACACTGTGCTTGTACAAGTTGAGTGCCACCCCCATCCTGAAACTAGTCTGAATATGAGTGACAGTTTACTGTTTGATGATAGCTTCAGTTATGTCAATGGCCCTCCAGATATGCACACAAGTGAGGCTGAAGGGGCAGAATCTGGGGAACAGAAGGTTGTGACTCCTCCCCCTAAAGCCACTTCCAGCTCTCTTGCTGACATTTTGCATCAGCAGAACCTGGAGCCCATTCAGGATATATTACCTGTCAGTGTAAACTGGAATGAGCATCAGCATCTAGCACAGTTTAATGATGCGTCTGTTATATTCTCTGATATAGATTCTTTGCAGATAGCAGAAGCTTTAGGTAATGTTGACTTGCCTCCTTGTCAAAGAGACAGTCCGTCTGCAGCTCTTGTTGAGCGAGGGTTAAGAAAACCAAGGCATGACTCGGAGGATCCCAGGGCAGAGGACACAAGACTGGATCAAGGTGAAAGGCCCCAGAATGCCCAACAAGCTGTGGAAAGGAATACCAATCCAGTGGTATGGTCTGATCATTCATTTGACTTAAGCCCAGGGTTGCAAGATATTTTAGACAGATGGCCTAGTCCTTCAGATAATAAACCTGTTTTAAGTCCAAGACTCTCCTCCTCAAAAGGAAAGTTGGTAATCTCAAATAGTAAACAAGAACCAGATGCAATTTCTGAATTCAGCTATTGTCAGAGAGAGTCATTATCCACTTGCCAGGGTTTAAAGAACTATTTCAAAGTTAGAGAGAGCAATAAGGGAGCCCTGGATGTTCAGAAACCAGCTTATAACCCTCTGCTGCTCAAGGGAAGCAACAGAATATCTGACTCCCAGCCGGATATCAGCAAAGGACTTATTCCTCCAACGCCTCCTAAGGAACCTGTTCCAAAAAGTTTTGGCACATCTCTAACGTTTGGAAAAAACAAGAATGTCAGCCACATAGATGAAGTCCCACCTTTTCCGCCGCTGCAGAATGGCAAACCTAGTTCAGACCACCATATAGAAACACTGCTATTTAAGCCTGGTGAGGGAGACGAGGTTTTGCTTGAGTCTAACCCTGTAAAAGACGATTCTATTATAGACCCAGGCTTTTCATTGCAATTATCTCCACATGTTTTGCCACTTATTTCATGCAGTGCTGAAAGCTTCACTATTATTGATGTGGCAAGTGACAAAGCTCTCTTCCAGACCTTCATCAGAGAATGGAAGAACAATAGCAGATTTGCCATCTCGGTGGCTTGTGAAAGAACAAAATGTCTCTTGTCCCCCAAGTCAACTATAGGTGGCAGATTCAAAAAAGGTCAGTTCCTCTTTCACATTTCTACCATGTTAAATGGTGAACCATACTGTGTTTAGCCTGAGGAGTTAATGAGAATGACTGACTATAAATTTATTCCTTTGGGTTTATCTAAATGAGAGGATAAATTGAGTACTGAGATCCACTATAGAAGGAAGGAGTTGGGTTTCAGGAGAGAAGGATGAATAGCACTAGGTGAATCATTTAAAGAGTGGATCTGGGAAGATGAAGGTGACTGGAGTGTGGGATGGTCCCAGCCTTATTTAAAAGGCTACCAGCATTACCACCCTACAGTGGACATTAAGTACTTGCTTCCTGTATTTATTTGCAGACTCCTGTTCACATGAACACTCTCACTCAGACTAATTAGTGCACAGAGCAAATATGAACTGAAAACATATCACATCCCTCATTTTAAAATGGAATGGTGTTGTAGTCTCCTGGTGATACAGGAGAAGATACATAAATGGCTTTCATCTTGGCACTGAATTCAGAAACAAACATAAGCAACTTATTGATGTCCTCTGCTAGCCAGGCAGTATTCCTTACAGATATTGTGGGCTGATCTGAGGTTAAATACTTTCCAATTTACAAAAAGTTAATTTGGGTAGATTTAGTTGTTTAGCTATGAAATTCAATCCAGTCCCCAACCCCTCAGATCATTGCTGTACTCCTGCACTTTTTCATGTGTAGTATTCATATTCTGCAACTCTCTTAAGGGTCCGATGCAGTGGAAAGAAGGCAGCCATTCAGGAGCAACTGGGAGGCTGATTCAATTAGAGTTTTCTTAGAGACAGAAGGATTACTTCTTTTGCCTTTTTCCAAACCTCTCCCCCCCATCTTTTAAGAAGTGTGAGCAAGCAGCAGCTTCCCTTCATCTGTCTCAGGGGAGGAGATGGAAACATCATCAGCAGCTTGTCTCTGAAGCTCTCTCTGCCTGATTGCAAAAATCCCCATATGGACTATTGTATTTTTAATTATACTCCTTATTCCTATCTTAAACACATACCCCACATAAAAACAAAAAACCAGGGACTTAAACACTGGACGATTTGCCTGAACATAGGAACCAAACCAAAAAATTTATTGTCTCAGCCGCAAGAATTTAATAAATAATTTTGACTAAAAATGAGATGTGCCCCAATGCAGGGTGAGAATACCATTATACTCCAACTCTTGGGTATGTTATGAGGCAGAAAGCCAAATCTCTTTAAGGAATCCTAAGTGGTTGTTTTGTGTTGGGCACCTTACTATTCTAAAGTCACTAGTTTAAAAAGAACTGGAGGTACAGGAGAGGAAGAGAGAGTCTGATACATATAAGATAATTAAAGCATTTGTGCAGTTTTAAGAATTCCAGGTTGTGTTGGGTTGTTTCATTATTAGATTTTTCAGTTGAACAAACTGTTATATTTATGGATGCTGTTTTAGAATGATAACTTTAAAAAAATGTTTGTTTAGTAAGATCTCCCCAGCGGATCCAGGTTAAAGATGATGGGTTTCCTATCAAAGGCTGTGAAGACATCTTGGTAGTTGGATTGTCTATATGTTGGGGTGGAAAGGATGCCTACTATGTCTCATTGCAGCAGAAACAAGACGACCAGACTGGTAAGTGAGGATTGCCAGATAGACCAAACTGCAAAACACCACACGTTTCAGGGAAGAACTGTGAGGAGATGGCATCCCTTTTGGGAGATGGCTTCCAAGAGTATGTCCCCTATGAGAGTCCCTATGATATTAATCATTAACACCCAGGGCTGAGAGTGACATGTTTGCCACTGTTTCATATATTTTCTGTTCCTCCGTTTCTAAAGGAGGCAGTGAAATCTGTTGGTTAAAGAAAAGGTCAAGAAAGCATTGAGTTGCTGGCTGATCTGCTTGAATGTGACCAAGCAAGTCACTATATTTCCTTGTACCTCAGTCAACCCACCTGTGATACATGGGTAAAAAGAGGATCTTGGTGATAACCAGATACTACATCTGAGCTATTCTTTATAAATAAACTAGTACTCCATTAGTTCTTTGGATCCCTACTGCATCAAAACAATATTGATTTATTATTTGTTCAAGCTACAATTATACACTCAGTATTTTCTGTTTAGGGCTGGTAGCTTCAAAGCATCCCACATTCCCTCACCCCTTTCTTTCCATGTACTGAATAAATTAATTTGTGTCCCTTATCTCAGAAATCAGTGCCAGCTTGGCACCACCTCCTTTGGATCAGAACCTGTCTGTGACTGAGAGATTACGTCAAGTACAGTCCTGCTTGCAGAAGGAATCCGAGAGCGCGCACTCACTTGTCATGTACAACCTCATCCAGCACTATAAGACCCTTCTGCTGGCTTGTGGCATCTCCGTGGAAGGAAGTTTCGAGGACCCAAAGGTTTCAGAAATTAAATGTTTTTAATTCATGTAAAACTTCCATTCATTATTTAAACTAGTGAGTCTGGGTAGCTTTTAGTCCTTAATACTCTGCTCAAGTCATTTGTTTTTTATTTAGTGTTGACAGAAATGTTTGTTTTCAAAGTTTTTAATGATGTTATTTACAGTTAAAGTAATAGAAGTCCACATTAACTAATATTTTTCATTTACTTCTTACTATGATTTTTTTTGAGGTTTCTCAGCATCTGCAATAGACACAGAAAGGGCTCGGTGGTAAGTGTTTCACCGGGGAGTTCTGACTTCAGATCTTCATTGGGTCACATATGGAAGATGAGTTTGGGTCTCATACAGGTCTTGATGGCAATGCCAGCATTCCAGAGCTCCTATTCCATTGGCACAAGAGGCCTGGGATGGAATGGAGAGGAGGTACCTAGGCTCTCACTAGTACCACCAGTCCCTCATTTCAGAAGAACTACATTCATGCTTAAGTTTGAGAGGAGGGGAGGTGTCATAAAACAGTTAGTTAAGGGTTAAGGTCTCTTTTACCTGTAAAGGGTTAACAAGCAGTAACCTGATGAACACCTGACCAAAGGACCAATCAAGGAACAAGATAATTTCAAATCTCTGTGGAGGGAAGTTTTTGTCTGTGTCCTTTGTTTGATTTGCCGTTCTCTCTTTGGATTTAAGAGAGGCCAGACATATTCTTCAAGTTCTCCAAGGTTTCCTGAAGTATTTTCTTCTATTCAGTATAGTGAGTATTAGAAGGTGGTTTAGTCTTATAATTGATTTCTACGTTTGCAATTGTGTATTTGCTGAAGAAATATCTTTATTTCTGTTTGCTGTTACTTTGATTATTCTAAGAAAGGATGGAGGGGGGAAGCCTCTCCAGACTTATAAGTTAGACCCTGTATTTTTTCATCCTGGTAATAGAGAGAGTGTACGTTTTTTTCCTTTCTTTAATAAAATCTTTTCTTTTTAGAACTTGATTGATTTCTTCCCTTGTTTGGATTTTCAGGGGAAGGGGAGGGGGGAAAGTGAATCCCTCTTCGTTTGATTCAAACTCATTGAATCAAACGATCTCTCCTAAGGACTAGGAGAGGGGAGGGGGGAAGGAGGGGAGGGAAATAGGTTATTTCCCTTTGTGTTGAGATTCAAGGAGTTTGGATCTGTGTTCCCCAGGGAAAGTTTGGGGGAACAGGGAGTGTGCCAGACACTAAAAACTTGGCTGGTGGCAGCATACCAGATCTAAACTAGGATTTTAGTTTAGAGGAGCCTATGCAGGTCCCCATCTTGTGAACGCTAAAGTTCAAAGTGGGGAATAAACCTATGACAGGAGAGTTCCACTGGTTGGAAATCAAGGAAAGTGTTTGAAAGAGTTAAAAACCAACCTGGCCTTGGTTAGTAAAAAGCACTACCACTTTTAAGTGTGTGTGTGTGTGTGTGTTTGTGTTTTTGGGGTGGAAAGTGTCATTGATGATGACTTTCGAAGTTCACATCACAGTGTGACACATAATGAAAAAAAGAGTAAAAGAATTTTAAACCAAATTAAAATTATTGGAACAGGAAAACTTTTCTTACATTGTACTCAGCTTATAAAAGTTTAAGGGATTAACATGCTCATCAAAGACCTGAAACAAAGACAAGGAGACTAGAACATGTTTGGGATCCAGAGTGTCTCTCAATAGAAACACTTTGTTAGCCATCACCTTGATTTCATGTCTCCAGGGGCCTTCCCGGTGTTTTTTAAATATTACTTTTTCACAAAACATGAAGTTCTAAAATTTTCAGAAGTGATTGAGGGGCCTTTCTCAGCTGCTACACTAGATTCTCTTAAAAACCTTTTGTAGCTTGATCTTCATAGTTGCTGAGCATTCTCTGCTCCTGTTGAAGCCATCTCTTAGCGCCTCTGGAAAATTAGCCCATTGATTCAAATACTGTGGGGAGAATTCTAAGCTTTCTATCACTTGGACACTGAAATCTCTGGAACACTGCTCTCCTGTGAGAGAGCATGCTTCAGAACATCCCACAGGTCTTTCTATTTCTATAGCATGGGTTAAGGTGCAGTTTCATTTGGACCAAAAAGGTATTGATGCATATAAAATAGACTGGATAAAACAAAGACAGTGGTTGGTGCTTTAGGTTCCCAACCCATGCAAGTATCCAGTATAAATGCAACGGGTGTACTTACAGAAATACCCACAGTTATCGTGTGGCTGAAGGAACTTGTGTGTAGGCTTCATGGTTCACTACTAACCCAAGTTGTTCAGGTCTGAACTACAACTTTTTCGCATGGCCTCTGCATATTCCTACTTGTGGGATCAAGGCACCTGAGCTACAAACTTCCGGCGCCTCCTGGAAAGCAGTGTCCATTGGGACCACCTGCCCCTCCCCATCCTGGAGGGTTCTGAGGGTATGAAAGGGGAAGTGGCCCCAGCCACCCTACTGTTCCTTTCTAACTGCCCCAGGTGCAGCAAGCTTACAGCGCACAGCATCCTCTATACTGTCCTCATAGTTTTTTTCTTCCCTTTTTGAGGAAGATTTTGTTTATAGTTAGATTTTTCTTTTAAAGGATCTGAGGACATGCTGGACCAACATCGTCTTTGATTGGCCCTGCAGGAGTGGAAGGGCTGCCTCACATTCCCCTACTAATCGGGAGGCTCCTCAGGCCCAGATAACTACGCTGGCACCTCATAAATTCAGCATCAGCTTCAAAGACTGTGCCCCAGGAGCAAGTTTGCCCACCTTAGCCTAGTTTGGCTCTCAGGCTGCAAAACATGGATCTGGATCTTCAAGCCTAGCATGCATCTGGGGCTGCAAAATCCAATATCTGGTAGCTCAGAGTACATCTGGGGCTGCAAAATCTGGATCTGAATCTGGAAGCCTAGCATGCGTCTGGGCTGCAAAACCTGGATCTGGATGTGGCAGTGTGGGGCTGGGAGCTGCAACATCCAGATCCATAGCATATTACTGATCCAGAGAAATTTAAAAAAAAAAAAAGTTGTGTATGGATCTGTGGCTGATAGGTATGACTTTGGATTCAGGATCAGAGCCTGAATTCAGATCAACAGTCAAACATGAAGGATTGCCAAACAGAGTTGCCAAAAAGGGATTCAGTTGCCTGGGATCCACCCAATAAAAGCTTCTGACTATTGAGAGTCACTTGTCTAGTGTCTCTGTACCACTGAGACCCCTGATCCACATAGGTCAGTGGCGTCTGGTATTACATTTCCAACAGCATGATCTTTGCAGAGATGCTTTCCTTACTGACTCTGTGCCCAACATACTGGTGTAAGCAAGTAGATCAATGTGGAGGTCTTCACCACACTAGAAAGGGGTAGTATAAGCTTCTGATCAGATGTGGAATGGTGGATCTCTGTTACAGGGTAGTGTATTCACATTGTGCTTCCTGTTTGGCCATTTTTCAGATGCACACACTTGACACCCTGATAGTCTGGGAGAAGGCTTTCCTTTTCCAATATTCCATCTATCAGACCCTCACCCTGAATGTGAGAAGAAATGGACTGATCCATTCTTAGGCCTGGTCTACACTACAGGGGGGAGGGGGAATTGACCTAAGATACGCAACTTCAGCTACCAGAATAGCATATCTGAAGTCGACGTATCTTAGGTCGACTTACCTCACGTCCTCATGACACGGTGTCGACTGCCGCCTCCCCCCCCCCCCCCCGTCAACTCTGCTTCCACCTCTTGCCGCAGTGTAGTACAGGAGTCAACGGCAGAGCAACCGGGGATCGATCACTACCCGCCGCTCCTAGTGTAGACATACCCTTCGATTCCTCTACTGTGAGAAGTTGTAAAAATTTAATTTATTTGGTCCTGGAACTGTCAGTTCTCTTTGTTCTTGGTAGGAGCTGCTGAGGTTCTGTTGAGCTCCCAACCAATTCCTAAGGGCTAATTCAATTTCCCAGGACCAGATTTACAAGAACTTGATAGGCTAAAAACTGATGCCAGGTTCAGAGGCTGCCTTAGGATGTGAGGGTACTATACCCATCAAAAGTTCTATTAATTCTGAGATTCATGGATCCAAACATATCTTTGCTACATAGTCTCTGTAGGAGTGTAGTGAGGCGGCCTGGCTCCCGACGGCCCCAGAGAGGGAGGAACCGGAACAGCCACCTCAGTGGGCGGAGCCACTGCCACCTGTTCCCGCCCCCCGGAAGGCAAGGGGCGGGACAGGAAGTATAAAAGCCCGGCCTCAGCGCTCAGTTGGAGCCCAGCGGCCGGAGAGGACAGACGTTCCTGACCGGGCTCCTGCTGGACCGAGCCTGCCCCGAGCCAGGTATCCTGACGTAGACCGACCGAGCCTCCCTCGAGCCAGGTACCCCGAGGTGGACCGACCGAGCCTCCCTCGAGCCAGGTACCCCGAGGTGGACCGACCGAGCCTCCCTCGAGCCAGGTACCCCGAGGTGGACCGGCCGAGCCTGCCCCGAGCCCGGTACCCCGAGGAGCGGCCCGAGCGTCCCCCTGACCCGAGTCCGGAGGAGCAGCCCGACCTAGACCGCCTTCAGCACGCCGAGGAGCCCATGGTGTGGGACCCCGCTGCCGAGCCCAGCGACGAGCAGGTACCCGAGGAGGGGGAGATGGAGTGTAGCCCGGGGGTAGCCGAACCCTGTCCGGCTGAGGGCACTGACGTGCCCATGTCAGTGTGTTGCGGCCAGGATCCCCACTGACTGCAGCGGATCCACGCCGCTGCTAGGGCCCCGGGCTGGGACACAGTGGAGTGGGTGGGCCTGTGTCCCCCCTGCCACCCCACTCACGGGTGGCAGACTCCCCCTCCTACCAGCGTTCAGGCAGAGAAGCCTGCACTTACCTGCTGTGGCTCAGCGCCTGCTACAAGGACCTGAGCCCCTGTATTGTTGTGACTGCTCAGCTCCTGGTACAAGGACCTGAGCCCTGAACTGTACCTGGTGTTGCTCAGCCCTGCCCGAGGGCCTGAGCCCCTCTGAACTATTGTGGTTGCCCCGCCCTGACCTAGGGCTTGGGCTTCGGACTGGGTTACTGCTCAGCTCCTGAGGCAAGGACCTGAGCTCTGAGACTATTATTACTGCTCAGCTCCTGAGGCAAGGACCTGAGCCCTGAGACTATTATTATTGCTCAGCTCCTGAGGTAAGGACCTGAGCCCTAAAACCTAGTACTAAGAGTTTGGTGCCCCGTCCTGACTGAGGGCCTGGGCTTGCTTGTGCCCCTGTGTGTTCAGCTCCTGCTGAGAGGATCTGAGCTCAGAACTGCTGTGTTACTGCTCCGCCCTGATTGAGGGCCTGGGCGTAGCTTATTAACTTTGTTGTTGCTCAGCCTGCAGGAAGGATCTGAGCCCCCTGGACTCTTGTGTGCTGCCCCGCCCTGAGCTAGGGCTTGGGCCTACTGACTTTGTGATTGCTCAGCTCCGGCTACAAGGACCGGAACTTAGAACTGATTTGCTGCCCCGCCCTGACTGAGGGCCGGGGCCTATTGACTTTATTGGTGCTCAGCCTGCAGGAAGGATCTGAGCCTAGAACTAGTGTTTGCTGCCCCGCCCTGACTGAGGGCTGGGGCTCATTGCAGTAACCGTGTGCCTTTTGTACAGCCCCTGCCTGAGGGGCAGAACCCCGAGACCTTCAGAACCCGGAGACTGATTTGGGCCGTGTAGTGAGGCGGCCTGGCTCCCGACGGCCCCTGAGAGGGCACGGCCCCAACACCGGACTATTACAAGGAGAAACAGCATACGGTGTCACAGGATCCATCCTGATGTTCCAGAAAGGACTGACTGTTGTCTTCAGAGTCTCTTTATAACCCTGTGACGAAGTGGGAATGTTCTTAATATTTTCTCTGAATACTGTGTGGGTGCCTCAGTTTCCCCTATGCCTTTCTCAAGTATCTAGGTGGTAGGATAGGAGTGTGTGACTATTGCAGAGCGTTAGAGGGCCAGTGTGATGGTGTCTGCACAGAGAATGGCTGACGCCCTGTCTCCTGGCAACTGATGGCCTGGGCCCCTCCCCTGAAAAGGTGCCAACTGAAGGTGTTGGAGAACAAAAAGATTAGGTCGCCTCCTGGCCCGAGAAAGAGACAAAGGCCAGAGGAGGGGTTGGAGAGTTTCAATTTTGAACTGGCTGGGGAAATGGAGGGAGACCCGGGGCCGGGGTCCAAGCTCCCTGCCTCCCAATATGGACCTGACTGAGGGGGTCCTGTTGTCTGTACCTGCAAGACCTGTTTTGGACTGTGTTCCTGTCATCTAAATAAACCTTCTGTTTTACTGGCTGGCTGAGAGTAAAAGGAAGTGGGGGGGGTGCAGGGCCTTGTCTCCCCCACACTTCCTGACAAACCCTTGAAGGCAAAGGCAAAAAAGAGAGACCTCCTTCTGGGAGTTAAGAAGTGCATAACCAAGGTTCTGCAGAGCTTTCTGTGAGGAGCTGAGAACCACTCTGATATTCCTAGAATCTGACATCATAAATATGCTGATGGATTCATGTGTCTTATTTCTCTTAGGAGGAAATGTTGTTAGAACATTGTTGAGCTCTGGGCTACCTCACCTCGATCACCTTGATCAATCGGTCCTTCAGCCCTCATATAGAGTGTGCTGATCACAATACGTCTTCTATTCTTCTCTTACCCTGGCCTTCCTTCTCCATGTGCGGCCATGCCTTTTCGCAATAAAATCTTCCCATCTCTTTGGAGGTCAGCTGAGTGGTCATTTCAGTTCCCTTGGATACCACTTGGCAACAGCTGTAGTCCATCAATTGTCCGTGAGTTAACTACATGCCTGGTCCATCGCATTTTACTGTACCTGCTTTCAAGAACGACATTCTGCACTCCACTCTGTTGTCTGGGCTACCTACCTTCCATTATAACTAGTTCCTGGTTCTAAACCAGGATGGAGAATTTTCAGGTCTGCTTCCGGCTCCACGATAGAGAACAATGTCTAGGATTGGGTAGTGTCTTTGGTAGCCCCCTGTATGGGTACAGGAAACATGCAGGGGCACCCATTCTTACTTTACCAAGCCTTTCTAAGAACCAGTAGGGCACACAGGTCCAATGGAGCAGTCAGCCCAGTATTTCCGAAGGTCTTAGTAAACATAACTTTGATTCCTTCCATCTTGGAAAGAACAGTTACACCTAAGGGATGAGACAATATCATCCACACTTAATGGTGCCTGGGGTTTGTTTCCTCATCACAAACTGAATATGATTTGTCACCTGTCATATAATGTGGACAGTAAGACTGTGTGGCAGTGGCAAAATGCTGTCAGGCTATATTAACACCCTGAAGTTTGTTGTATTAATCTATGGGTTCCAGAGATAGAATTCTTTCTAATTTCCAGAAATATTCCAGGGGGTACTCCCCATTCTGTGCCATTGTCACATGTCAGCTTCTTTATGCATACCTCTGACTGGAGTCAAAGAAGACCTCTGTCAATAAAACTGTATCTTACCCCTTGGCCTTTCTGTGACAGCCAGTGTTCCATTAAATGCCTGGCTATTGTGACTGTTCTCCCTGAATGGCTGGGTGTCTGTCTGTGTATCGACTTGAACTTGAGCAAAGTGTCTAAACGGTTCTTCCCTAATAGTTTGCGCAAAGAAGCATACTTTCATACTCATTGAAGCCTTGATATAGTCCAGACTTGCAAACTTTCCTGCGGTGGACAGGTTCCTTATTGAGGCGGTTACATGGTAGCTTTAATACCAGGCTACATCTGAGGCTTCAGCAGGGCTCTTTGTGATTCTGCCACCTTTTCTTTATGCAAGGAACACCTGAGCCACAACACCTCAGTGCTTTAAGATGTCTTGTTTTGTAAGAGAGGAGAAGAACATGCCCTTCAGGGAGGTCCTTTGTCACCTTCCTGCCATTTGCAATAATAGTGCTAGAGGGTGTAAAGGATTCTTCACCTTGATTCCCATCCACCCCAAGGTTTGTGATCGTAGTAGGAGGTGGTGTTCCATGTAAAGTACTGGAGCTGAGAGCTATTTCTCTGACTTGCAAGGCTTTTCTCCCCTTCATAAAGTCCAAATCTGTCTGAATTCTGTCAGCATTATGGGAATGCATTACACAGCCCACTAAAGAGGGGTTCCTGTTCATAAAGTTCGATATCCTCATCGGGTGGTCAGATAGCTCATCTATCAGGGAAAGATGTTATATCGGCAGGCTCTTTGAGAAGAGTTTTCCATTCAGCAATACAAGTGTTCTAGCAAGGGCTCCATCTGAGAATATCTTGTTTTACAAGTGAGGTAAATGCCAGTTAAGTCCCTTCCCAACATGGATACCATGCTTCTGTATGGTTCTGATCCAACGACAAGCAAGTCCTAACATCAATACTGTATTTCTCGCTCTCTGTGTTGCCCTTGAGTCTATTGAATTAAGAGGGTTTTTTAGTGTTAGTCCATTTAGTATCAAGTAGCTGTCATTAGTCAAGGTTAGAGATTGGCAATTCTGTCATCAATATTGTTGGTATGATATTAATATCCATAAAGTCCTGCTTTCCAAACTACTTGGTCTCTTGTGTGTGAGATAAGGTGGAAATCTACCCAGGTGTCAGGTTTCTCTGGTTGACATCTAGACTCCAGATTACTTGTACTGTTGATTGCGTGTTATGCTGAGGTCTAAAAGACTCTAATGAAAAACAGGAGTTTGACTAGTCAAACCTACTAGAGTAGTACTAGATCTTGAAAGATCTCTCCATCTGGGCACCTCCTGAGGGGGTGGATCTGATAAGGTCTTTCTTAACTGTTGTTTTAGGTTGTTTTAATGAAGTTGCCATTCTTAATAGCTCAGATAGTCACAGTGATGCAAGCCTCTTCACCAGAAATATTGCATTCTTAAGAATAAGTAATCCTGTCCACATCTGCATCCCAACAGGTTAAGGTGTCTGAGATGTCCATCTCTTTCAGATCATTGGAATGTCTGCTTGTTTTTGGCCTCCTTTACGTCCACAGGTCCAGGTATCATACTTCTGCATATTCAGAGAACTTAGTCATTATTTATTTCAGGCCAAAGCTTATCTAAAACTTCCCCAATCCTTTGGAGAAATGGAGCTGATGGGAGGAGCCAGTCTGTCATGGTCAAAAGGTTGTCCATCTATGCAGTATGTGTCACAATTATTATGACCTGGCAGAACTTCCATCTTCTGGAATTGTCAGTCCTCATCCAAGGCAAAGGCAGCATCTATGGCATGCCCTCACATTGTATTCATTGTATCATGTTGTATGACTGATGCTGCAGCTATATGCGTTTTTAGCAAAAATGTCCCACATTAAGACTTGTTTTGGGAGAACTAGATCGATTGCTTCTATTCGCTGTTGGCATTCAGAACTGATACTTGTTTGGCAGTTCTGCTCAATTTGTTCACCTAGAATTCCTCACCTGGCCTCCCTGGGGGTTGTACTGCTTGCTAAATTCCTGCAAGTAGGAATATGCAGAGGCCATTTGAAGAAGAAATGAAGGTTATTCAGTGGAACCACAGTTCTTTGATATGAGCCTCTGCATGTTCACACTCACCTTTCCAGTTCTTTGGAGTCTCAGGTTAGGAATTCCTGAATTAGCAGAAGGAACTGAGAGGTGGTTGGGGCCACTCCCTCTTTCATGCCCTTGGACTTCTTCAGGATGGGAGAGACGAGTAGCCTCAATGGACACTGCTTTCCTGAAGGTTTCAGAAGCTTGCAGCACAGGTAACTTGATCTAACAAGTGTGAATATGCAGTGGCTCATCTCGAAGAACCTTGATTACAGGTAAATAACCTTCATTTATATTTTGCCATAGTATTGTTTATATATCAGTGAACACTTAAGAAACAGTTGGTCCCCTAGGGCTTTAGAGTGAAGGCATATAACTATCAATGTCTTCATTTATGTTTTTTCTCATCAGTAAATCTGATAGATTATAGACTATTTTGTTAGTAACTAATTACAGAGCACATGGGGAATCAATAGATTTTTTTTTTCTGTGTCTTTTACCACCTGGCAAATCACTAAAGTCTGACTTTTTCTGACTTGGTACTTATGACTTAAATTGAAATTTGTAAATCACTTCTGATGGATTTAGTCACTAGGAGATATTACCATTATTGCTTTTATAAAGCAAACCAGCCTTCAGGTGGAATTGCATGATGTCACTATCAAAATATGTAGATAAGCAAACTGTATCTAAGATGTGCAGCACAAGAGAATACTTAGCTTTTAGTATGAAGGTGTAGATTTAATGTAAAAAATAAACTAAGACTTGTTTAAAAAAAAAAAGCTTGCTCTACTCCCTGTGTGTAGTAAAAGCTGTTTACTTTATTAAACATGCATTTTTGTCAGTATTTTTCTTTACTGTTTTGCACTGTAGCACCACTATGGAAGAGTGAGCTGGATTCTCTTATGACTCATGCACCATCAACATAGCTGTTAGCGATATTTCAGTTTCAGGGTGAAATTTTGATTTCATTAAAGACAGTGGGCTTGCACAGGGATTACTGAAAATAGAATTTGGCTTGCTGAATCCTTATTAGTGCCGATATGCAAACAAGAAAAGAGCTCAACTTCTCAGATCCCAAGTTGATGGTAAAGCCAATAAAGCCACTTTTTACAAAGTCAGTTTTCAGAGTAGTCACGTTTTAACTATAGTTTTCACATTTATTCCATCTTAGCTTTTAAAATTGTGTGTTCTATAGAAAGGACTATTGACTGAGGGCAACATTTTTGTGTGCGTTTAATTGACTCCGGATAAAATTTTCAAAAGTGCCTTAAGTGACTTTCAGTGAGACTTAGGCCTCTATATCATTCAGGTGCTTTTGAAAATTTCTCTCTCAATCATTTAATTTCTTCCAGGAATTATTCTAACTCACCTACTTAATCAAGAAAGCTGATACTTTGCAGATGTTTGGAGTTAATACTAATGTTAAGAATTTTTGGTCTAATTCCCAATTAATATTTTGTTGAAGAATTATAATCAATAAGAAGATTTTCAGGATAGGTTTGTCTCCATTTTAGGTAGCATGCTGGCTGCTGGATCCTGGCTCTAAGGAGCGTACCCTTCACAACATGGTAACCAACTTTCTCCCTCACGAACTGCCCTTGCTTGAAGGGGTGGGAACTGGCCAAGGAGTTCAGAGCCTGGGACTTAGTGCCAATGCTGATTACTCTGGCCGGTACCGAGCAGCCATAGAATCTGTGCTCATCTTCAACATCATGAACCAACTCAATACCTTGTTGCAGAAGGAAAATCTAACAGGTAAAGAGGACCTGGAGGTAATCCCATGAACAGACCAATCTGTTGAGACCTTTTCAGTATGTATACATATGTGTGCATGAAACTATTTTGAGTCCTTGGTATATGGGCCTGCAGGCTCAGTGGCTTTGCACCGAAATTTGCATTGGGGAGTTGTCTAACTTAGCAGCACAACATGAATAATTATCCGGTTAAAGTAAAATAAAGGTATATGTTTATATATTGTAAGTGGATCTTGTTGTTACTGAACCCTGTAGCCAGTTTCCTTTCAATTGTGGCACATTATACATTTGAATGGTCTTAGTATTTCTATAACACCCAACGCCGTAATACAGTAAAAGCATTGTTATCCAGCATGTTGGGGAATTGGAGGGGGCGGGGGTAACTGGTAAGTCAAAAATTCCAGTTAACTAAGAGGGAGGGAGTTAGGGTGTTGGCAGGGGCTTGGGGCAGGGAGTGAGTGTGGGAGGGGTTTCAGGGTGACAGATCCAGGCAGTGCTCACCTGGCTCCCTGCAAGCGATGACGTGTCCCTGCTGCTCCTAGGTGGAGGCATAGCGAGGCGGCTCTGTGCGCTGCCTCTGCCGCATGCGCCGCCCCCACATCTCCCATTGGCCACAGGGTGAGGTCAGCGCACAGTACCCCCATGGCCATTTCTCCACCTAGGAGCAGCGGAGACCTATATCGCCACTTCCGGGGAGTCACACAGTGCCAGGTAGGGAGCCTGCTGACCCCGCCCCCAACCGGACTTTCAATGAAGATCAGAAATGCCGGTTTATAGAGTTCTCCGATTGGTAAAGTGCCAGATAACACAGCTTTTACTGGATCTAATATGAGGAAAATAATTGGGCTTTGAAATCTTTGTTCTGAGAAATAAACATGCTTTATGTCAAGGAGCTTAGGAAGTTCTGTGTTTGGGTTTTTTTTTATTTTATTTTATTTTTTCTGGAAAGTGTAGTGTTCCTTAATACAAGGCTCTATAACATTCCCTGATATAAGGCTCTCCATCTTCCAACTTCGTTGCACTCCATCACAAACATCTCCATATAATATGCTGCATATTTGGTTCTCAAGAATGGTCATATATATTGTTGAGACAAGGTGGGTAGGTTGTAGTATCTTTTATCGGATTCAATTTTGTTGGTGAGAGAGACAAGCTTTTGAGCTTACACAAAGCTCTTCTTAGGTAGGCCTTCAGGCCAGACCTGAAGAAGAGCTCTATGTGCACTCAAAGCTTGTCTTGCTTACTAACAGAAGTTGCTCAAATGGAATATATTATCTCACCCACCTTAGCTTTCTAATATCCTGGGGCCAATGCAGTTACAACACTGCATGCATAAATATTGTTGTCATCCTGAGATTAGAAATTTACAATGAGCATAAGCACCCATTGTAGTCTGAGTTTATAAATCTAGTTGATTTGGTATTTGCCAAATTCAGCTGAAATAGACCTTCCATTGATGTGTTAAACTCATTTCTTGGCTTTTCTACATATTTCAGATGTTTTCCATAAAGTGGAGATGCCCACCCAATACTGCTTGGCCCTGCTGGAACTGAATGGAATAGGTTTTAGCACAACAGAGTGTGAGACCCAAAAACATGTCATGCAAGCTAAACTGAATGAGATTGAGGCCCAGGCTTATCAAATGGCAGGCCACAGCTTCTCTTTGACCAGCCCTGATGACATTGCAGAGGTATTTCAAGGAGTTGGGTAGGCTGATTGGATCTGAGGGCTGTCAGATTAACTTCTCCTATATTTGGGTAAAAACCTTGGTGATGGAGTGTGTGTATGATGATCAGGAAATTGTACTTTAAGGAAAGACAGAAACCAAGTTTAATTCTGATCTAAGTTGGTTTTCCTTTTCAGCCATCATAGGCCCCAGTCCTGCAAGGTGCTGAGCACTTCCTACATGATATTCACCTCCCAGTGACTTCAGTGGAAGGTGAGGGTTTGCAGCACTTTGCAGCAGGGCTTTGGAGCGGAGCTCGGAGCTGGAGCGTGGAGCAGCTCCGGAGCAGTGGAGCTGCAGGTTTTTGCCTGGTGCTGGAGTGGAGCCGGAGCACAGCTCTAAAGCCCTGCTTTGCAGAATCAGATCTTTAATTTGTAAAGATGCTGTCTGCAGCCCATGATGTATGGGGTGTGCCACCTGTCAAATTGCTGCCAGAATGTTTTGGGCTAATACTGTGAGACTAGAGGCTTGTCTACATTCTGGCTTCCTGTGTGGGTACTTATTCCACACTAAAATTGCTTTTGTGCAATTTAAATTAATCCATTTGGATTAAGGTAAACTACACAAAGGCATTCTTAGTGCAGAATAAGACTGTCCACGCGGGGAGCTAGTGTGGAATAGCTATTTCACTTTAAAGTCACAATATACCTTATTTTGCTGTAGCTTCCCCATGTAGACAAGCCCTAGAGCTATTTCATTACTACATTAATATTGCCTGATTTCAAGACACATTGATGTTTGTATGCATGAGCTGTGACATCGCATGGTCTGACTGGTATATGAACTGATTTGTGTTGACCAGTTACTCCTGCCCTCGACATTTCAGGCACAAACAAATGGAAATCTTATTTTAAAAGTTTTGAAACAAGTGCGCTAAGCTTGTCAGAACCTGTAAACTCATTCATACAAATGAATCCTTCCAAAAAGACTCAAGGACATCAGTTATTGATAAATTCGCATATATATATAATACTTTTCGTCCAAATGGATGCTTTCTACACGTGCTGTGTGTGCTGATTACAGCAATAAATTGGAATTACCTTGCCGTTTCCTTTCGACCAGGACGAATTTTAACATTGCAAATGTTTAAGAAGTTTCAAACAGCTGCCATTTAAAAAGATGCAACAAAAATATTTCTTTCCTGCATATATGGAATTTACCCACAGAATAATACTGGTCTGAAACCAGTCCTGAACTAGTGATTAATGTAAGGTCCAATATTTTGTGACCAATCAGGGCTAAGAAATAAAATTAAACCTCTTTCAAAAATAACATTTCTGTGAAATGTAGTATGTACAGAATGATAATGATTTGATGCAAAGCTTTAGCACTCATTTGAGGTGATCCATATAATTCTGTTGTGGCTTCACCACTCATGAGTCATAGTTTAAGGCTAGAAGGGATCATCATATCTTCTGGTCTGACCCTCATATATTAACCAGGCCACTATCACCAACCAGTCACCTGTACACTAAACCCCCAAACTGGACTTAGACAAAAATATTACAGCCCTCAGGAGACTCAGCTATTTTGTGTCACAGGCAGAGAACAGGAGGAACTGAGGTGCACCAATATCTGAGGTCCCTGCAAGTAGGGAATTGGTTGAGAGATACCAAGGTTATCCTGGCAAATGACCCACACTCTGCAGAAGGAAGGGGAAACCTCCCAAGGTCACTGCTAGTCTGACCCAGGCAGAAAATTCCTTCCTGACCAACATATGGCAATCAGGTAGAGCCTGAGCACGTAAGCAAGAACCACCCAGCCAAAGATCTGAGAGAAAATTCTCTGTACCACATCAGATTACTGGCCTGGCCCAACCCACCCTACCCTGTGTCCCATCTCCAGCCATGGCCATCTCTGATGCTTTAGAAGGAGACACAAACAAATAAAAACTAAACCCAGAAATATGATCATTCTAATCTCATGCCAGTAAAACCTTTATGCTATACAAATGTGTGTGAAAATTACTTCCACTCATGCCTGCCAGCTCTAGAATGAAATGCAGCAGCTGTTAAATAGTGCAAAATATTACACAATAATTTAGGACAAGAATTGTGTATTATTAGTATTACTATTTATCATACTGTTACCATAGTGCCTGTGTATGTAATAAAAAATAAATACTTCTTCATGGCTAGTTTTTAACTCATGGAAATTTTTGGTAGAAAAACTCCAATATTCAAACTATTTGAAGCTATTCTGTAAATGGTAGTTGCCACCACATCCTTCAGTTCTGCAGTCTTGTCCTTGCTAACATTTTTTCTTTTCCCCTTCCTCTCCCGCCATCTCAATTACCTTATCTAGAAACAGAGCTCCCAAACTTTCAGGGTTAGAAAATGAGATTTTTAGACTACATTTTGTAGTTAATTAAAATAAGGAGGAACAGCTGAGGGTAACACAGTTCTTTAATCATCTTTTTAATTACCTGGAGCATTAGTGCTGTGCTTTGGTTAGCATATAGGCTATTTTAATGCTCAGAGTCATTTACTGTTTTCTTCTGGGATGAAAATATAGATACTTACTGAAATGTGGCCTCTTTTAGGTCTTGTTTTTGGAGCTGAAGTTGCCACCAAATGGAGACGTGAAAATACAAAGCAACAAGAAAACTCTGGGTTATACCAGAAGAGCTACTGCTAATGGAAACAGGATCAGGTTGGGCAAGCAGTTCAGTACAACCAAGGTACAGTTGAAGCATAGTTCTCATCTGAAAAATGACTGTCAAAAGAACTCCTTGTTACTTCACAGATCTGCTCCCTGTATGTATAAGAGTCAGATATGCTGATTCTTGACGAAATATAAATTTTCCTACCTTCTGCTTCTGTTAGCACTGGAGAACTATTCAGCTCTTGGGATGTGGGCTGGATTCTGTTCTGCCTTCTACAGCAACAGAATTTTAACCAAATGCCACTCTTCTTCCCTCAGTTACAACTGTGCCTTAGGAAGAGGCACAGCTGAGGTGTAAGCAAGGACATAGCTCTAAAACAGTAGATTTGGATGCGTTTAAGTCAGAGCTGAATATGGTGTGCAGCATTTACTGTAAGCCAGAAATAGCACCGATTTGAATTTTAGATCCCAGGTTAAATGTATAGGGCTAACGGTTGGAGAATCTCCCATCAGTGAGTCAGTTGTTCATCTTATTGTAAGTTGCTCAGATACAATGGTAATAAATGCAGTATAAATACCGAAGTAGATGCATAGAAAAAATATGGTTTAAGTGTAAATGGAGGAGATTTGCTTTGGGGTCATATACAAGTTTTTGTGTGGCAGAACATAGCTGATAGCTACGTGGGATAGCTCAGTGGTGGGGGAGGGATAGCTCAGTGGTTGTGAGTTCAATCCTTGAGGAGGCCACTTAGGGTTCTGGGGCAAAAATTGGTCCTGCTAGTGAAGGCAGGGGGCTGGACTTGATGACCTTTCGAGGTCCCTTCCAGTTTTAGGAGATTGGTATATCTCCAATTATTATGATGATGATGAATTTTCCCTGTGACCATTCCTGTGTTCTGTGCTTCATAGAATTAGCTTTCAGAAGCACAGACTTGTTGGGGTTTTGAAATTTTTATATTGGTAGCATGTAGAAGATCTAAGACCAACAACAGGACTGTCAGCTATTAACTGTTGTGGAACACAGTGCTCATCCTGATTGCCTGGAGCTAATTACTGCTTTTGTTGGACAAAACATATTAGCAGATTTTTGTGTTCCTTATTAACTTGTGGTGTTCTCCCAATATCCCTTTGCTCCCATGTGATAAGTGTGTTGACAAGCAAATACTGATCCCAGGAAACCTTCCAGCAGTGAGGAGATGAGGCTGTTAGTAGATTTTGCCTGATGTTCAGCACAGGTGTGGCACAGCAGAGGCAACACAAAGGGGTGAAGGGCAGAAATTAAGTGAGAATACACAACAAGGGTTGACTAACTTTTATGGTGCTGAATGCTGTACGGAACTGCTAGGAGCTCAGGGGCTGTACTCGTATATAAATGTGCATTATTATATGCCATCTTTTTTTGCTTTTGCCTGTACCTTCCTTGATCCATAAGTAGAAATTGCTGTTTGACTTCAACTGCAAGGTTTTAATTGCTAGTGGTCACTTTGTCCCAGGATGAGTGTGATCAAGGTCCTTGTTTCGGCACTCCTAATGTATAGATAAAAAAAAGCACAATGGTGTAAGAACAGGAAGGAGGAGAGTTCATGCTGGGAGAGAGGAAACAACACAGGGATGGTGCAAGTGATAATTTCATGTGACTTATTTGATGAAGCAAGTATCGGGGGTAGCCGTGTTAGTCTGTATCCACAAAAACAAGGAGGAGTCCAGTGTCACCTTAAAGACTAGTAGATTTATTTGGGCATAAGCTTTCGTGGGTAAAAAACCTCACTTCAGATGCATGAATCAGACTCTAAAAATTTTATTTAGGATTCAAGACACAAGTTAATAGTAATAATTGTTTCTCTGGCTGCATGTTACATCAGCTACGTATCATGGCATTCTTGCTGCCCATACAGCAAATGTAAGTGGAGCTAATGTTCATATAATATTGAGATGTGACTAGAAAAATTGAAGACTACTGTAAGTATATCACTCCCTGTAGATTAGGATTTATCTTCTCTGCAGAACTGAAGAAACTCTTTTTGTAGAACTTGTAAGACAGCTAATAATATATCTGTTCTGCTGTTACCTTTGTAGGATGCTTTGGAAAAATTAAAGGCCTTACACCCATTACCGGGCCTGATTCTAGAATGGAAGAGGATCACCAATGCAATGACCAAAGTGGTGTTTCCACTGCAGAGGGAGAAACGTTTGAATCCTGCACTGGGGATGGAGAGGATCTATCCTATATCTCAGACTCACACTGCTACAGGTAATAAGATGTATATGAAATCTTTTATGATCACAGACTGTGACAACCTCTGTGGGTGAAGAGGAAGAGCTTAGTATGTTCAATATCTAACTTTCCAACCAAACTAACGATGACTGTTTTAAATACAGAAGAGTGCTAATTTGTATTAAAATTAGAGCCTTTAAAATTCTGTGTAACTTTGCACTCTTCCAGCAATATTACTAGAATGTTGCGAGTGTGTGAACATGTACGTTTCTGGTGTATCCCCACAGATAGTTGCAGCATTTGGTGAGGTCTTCAATGTTTAAAACATTTCTGGGGCACCTTCCATATGAGGATCTCAAGTTACTTCAAAAACGCTAATTAAATTAGCCATCCTCCTTCCCTAGAGTATTATCCCAACTTTACAGGTATGGAAATTGAGGCACAAAGCAGGGATGTCACTTATCTAAGGTCCCACAGAATCAGTGGCAGAGGTGGGAAGAGAACTCATGAGTGTTGACTCCCAGATGTTGCACTTTACCCACAGAACTATTTGGTTTTATTAAATATCACCTTTGACTATCATGGATGAGCTGACATTCTTTGTATGTGGTTATGTACTTGCTTTTTCCTTTTCTTATGGGTGGATGTAGTCCTGACTGCGTTTATATAGTAATGCCATAAATATAACATATATAATAAAAGTATAATGTTTATAATATTACCGTATTTTTTTGTACTTGTGTTTAAGCTTTCTTACTGTGCTCTTGATCTTTAGATTCTGTAGCATGAAAATCTTTTAGGTAACATTTGAATAATTAAAAAATAGAGCTATGAAGATCTGTAAATGTTCTTATGGGAAGACCCTGCAAGCAGATCCCATTACTCCCTTCCCTTCTTTCAATGTTTTGGCCCTCTGGCACCATTCTCCATCTTTTTGTTCTTCCTCCACTCCACCTTTCGACTGCCCTCATGAGGCGAGTAGACAGGATGCCTGTAAGTGCCACTGGCCGTGGATACAAATACAGTGGGACAATGTTTCCATGCTAAACACTTTCTCTATTTTTTCCGTCCTTTCATTTTTCCCCACATATTTCTATACACAAGGAAGCAGTATGGTCTTGTGTATAGGGTACTGAACTGGGAATAAGGAGGCCTGGGTTTTTCTTTGCTGATCTGCCACTGAGTTGCTGTATGACATTGGGCGAGTCATTCACTTCTCAGTACTTTCCCTGGTTCAAAGGAATTTTAAAAAAAATACTTTTTGATCTACAGATGAAAAGCCCTATCTAAGAGCTTGGCATCAGTCTTCTTGTACACTGCCAGATATATTGCCAGGTATCAGAAACTCAGTGCAGGATATGGATATCCATTATTTTTGTATGAGAAGAGAACACCACAAAAATATAAGCCTATGAATGGAAATCTGTAATGATTTAAAATCAACATGGTTATGTTTTCTACGTAAAATGCGGGCATGTTCCAAAAAGATGCACACTTACTTATGGTACATCTATACATGAGGAGACTGTGCTGTTTGTCACAGTGGCCTGACAGTAAAGTCTTTCTACGTAACCATCCCAACCTTGTGTCACTGTGTTTTTTGGTCTCTGGAATGGTGTTCATGGGCTTTGGAGGGAGCTGTGATCCTTGCAGTGGGAGATATTTTACTTCTTGGGGGAAAACGGCCCCACCCACACACACCTTAGCAGAATTTCTATGCTGCTTTGCAGAAAATGGCAGGGAAGCCGGAAGTGGAAGTGGGGGAACGACCATGAGTGCAGTTTGGGGGAGGGGGGATTTCCTCCCCAAACAGAGGTGAGGCATGGGGGGAAACACAGGGTTACATGCCACTGCCTGCCCCCCCTCATTTCTGCAAGCGCAAAGCTGCCCAGCTGAAGGAGGTTGGGTCTCAGGTCCACTGACTCTGCAGCTGAACTCCACCTCCTGAGTCCTAGTGTCAGTTGTGCTCCCCTTCTGTGTGCTGGGAGTCTTTCTGCTTTCCTGCAACAGAAGAGTGCCTGTGGTGGGGCTGAGTAAGGGGAGGCGGGGGGAATGAGGGAACAGGGGAAGAGGCAGTGGGGAAGAAAGGGGGGGTGGAATAGGGCATGGGGAGGGGAATGTGGAAGTGAGGGGATGGGGCAGTGGGATGAGATGGGGAAGAAAAGGGGATAGGAGAATCGCAGGGGGACTTGGGAGCCCAGCATGCAGGTTCCTCCATTAAGTAGGCCCATCAAACCCTCACCCTGACAAGCCCCCTACCCCCACCCTACTGAACCCCAACCAACTGCACCTGGATCCCCAACCCATCAAGCCCCACTCCCCCAGCACCCGAACCCCACTCACTGAGCCCCATACACCCAGACCTCCCACCCGCACTGAACCCCACCTCCCTCTATGCAGACAACTCCTGCTGAGCCCCAACCACCTTCACCTGGATCCCCTGCAGAGTTCCATTGCCCCGCACCTGGAAACCCCCAATCAGCCCGTTCATCCAGATCTCCCACTGAGCCACCTGCACCCAGCTTGCCCACACAGAAACCTCTCATCCCACACCTGAATCCCCTGGAGTTATTTCCTGTGTCTGTCAAGCTCCACTCACCCCCGGTCCCCCCCAGTGTGCCTTGTCCCCGCTCCTCTGCCTACCTCCAAGCACTTCCCGCTGCCAAACAGCTGTTTGGTGGCACTTAGCACTTTCCAGGAGGGAGGGGGGGAGGAGCGGGGAGCTGCATGCTCAGGGAGGAGGGCGGGGCAAGGGCAGGGATTTGGGGGTGGGAAAGGGTTGGGAAGAGGCAGGGCAGGGCTGGGGCCTCATGGAAGGGGTGGAGTCGGGGCATGGCCAGGGCAGCTGGGAGGGCTTTTGTACCTTTATATGAAAAGGTGTCAGTGATGTGGCCCTTGGGCCAATGTTCTAGTCCTCATGTAGCCCTCATAGTGATTTGAGTTTGAGATCCCTGATTTAGACCATTCCTGACAGGTGTATGTCTAACCTGCTCTTAAAAATCTCCAATGATGGAGATTCCACAACCTCCCTAGGCAATTTATTGCAGTGCATACTGCTGTGCTTTCCTGGGTGGCAGTGAGGGAAAAGAGTCAAATCACTGTGGCAAAAGCCATCTTCTCTGCCCCCAACATCAAAAAGGGCAGAGAAAAAGTACTATATCTCGGCCCAACGGTTTGAGTACATGTACTCTCACCCTCCCCCTGGCTCACTGATGGTCGCTGCCGCCAATGAATGAGACAGATGGGCAAACTAGTCTGAGCCACCTGTCAGGAGTTGGGCCCGCTGATTAAACAAACAAAAATCTACCTGACCCAGTTCAGAGAATAGAGTCCATAGGCACAGTTTTTGACTCTACTGAGGCCAGAGCTACCTACTGGAGACCCAATTCCAAGCTATGTCAGAGTTCATCGAATGCATCAGAGCCCATCCGCTCACGACTGCCCGGGTATCCAGCATGTACTCACATAGTCCGGCATGCAGACCCCTACAGATGTGGTTGGCATTGGTCTATGCCCCTGGTGGACACCATTTGGATTTCCATTGAATGTTCTGTCCTCTCTAACTTGGTGGACAGAACTGTGACCGGTGTTGGCAGGGGTTCCCTTTGTAGCCTCACTCCCATTGGTGATGTCGGTCTCTGATGCCTTGGATCTGGGGTGGGGAGCCCACCTTGGTAACCTCAATACACTGGGCCTCTGGTCCCAGGAGGATCATTCTCTCCATATAAACGTAAGGGAGCTCAAGGTGATACATTTGGCCTGTCAGGCATTCCTAACATACCGAAAGGGCAGAATGGTGCAGATCTTGATGGACAATACTGTTGCGATGTTCTACATCAACAAGCAAGGCGGAGACCACTTGTATGCCGTGTCAAGAGGCTCTCTGGCTGTGGAACTTCTGTGTGCAGCATGCCATTCATCTCTAGGCGTCACACCTCCCGGGAGCCTGGAAATCTGGTGGATCTCCTGAGTAGGTCCTTCTCTCCACAAGTGGTCACTCCACCAGAGGTGGTCAACGTGATCCCCCAGAGGTGGAGGACTCCCCAGGCAGTCCTGTTTGCATCCATACTGAACAGGAAATGTCAACAGTTTTGCTCAATTTGTGGTCTCGCCAAAGGCTCCTTGTCCAATGCCTTTTTGCTCCCGTGGACGGGGGTGCTTGTATACGCTTTTCCACCAATACCTCTGGTGCACAAGGTCCTCTTGAAGGTCAAGAGAGACAAGGTGAGAATCAGCATAGTGACTCCGGCATGGCCGCACCATCATTGGTTTGGCACACTTATGGATCTCTCCATAGCAGCCCTGCTGGAACTCCTGCTCCAGCCGGACTTATTCTCACAGAACCAGGGCTGTCTGATCCCCTCCCCACATCCCAAACCTAGTGTCCTTTCATCTGACAGCATGGCTTCTGTGTGAATGCAGAGGAATGGGCATGCTTGGCGCAGATCCAGTGCATCCTGCTGGGTAGCAGGTAGCCCTCCACCAGTGCGACCTACCTGGCCAAGTGAAAACGTTTTACGTATTGGGCCTCAGGCCGGGGAGTTTCCCCCTCCAGGTCTTCGCTGCAATCCATATTGGACTACCTGCTTCACCTCAAACTCCGGGGCCTGGCCCTTTCATCAATTAAGGTGCACTTGGCATCTATCTCAGCCTTCCATCTTCTGATCCAGGACAAATTGATCTTCTCTCACAAAATGACGCTCAGGTTTCTGAAAGGCTTGGAGAGGCTCTTACCCTCAAGTCTGCGACCCAATCCCTCATTGGGACTTAAATCTGGTTCTCTCTCAGTTCACGGGTCCCCCCCCTTGAGCCACTGACATCCTGCTCCTTGCTGCTCCTCTTGTGGAAGGTCGCCTTCTTGGTAGTGATCACCTCGGCCCAAAGGGTCGTGACTGCCTATTCCACCAGAGTGCAGACTTCTTCAGCAGCCTTCGTTGCGCAGGTACCAATTCAAGATATTTGAAGAGCTGCCACCTGGTCTTCAATCCATACCTTTGTGTCCCACTACGCTATCACCCAGCAGGCCCAGGATGACACCAGCTTTGGCAGAGCAGTGTTGCAAGCAACATGACTGTGAACTCTGAGCCCACCTCCAGGGACACTGCTTGTGAGTCACCTAACATGGAATAGAGACGAGCAAGCACTTGAAGAAGAAAAAACAGTTACCTACCTTTTGTAACCGGTCTTCAAGTTGTGTTGCTCATGTCCATTCCATGATCTGCCCTCTGTGACACTGCACTCTATATAATTTTATAAAAATATGCTAATGAGTGTGAATATAATGTAACTGGGATATGCTTCATACAAAAGGTCTCTTGTAAGGTATCATTGCAAAGCTTATAATCTACTGATTGTGTTTATCCTATTTGTATGGATGTATCATTCTTGTATTTGAAACTAGAAATATGAAATATAACTCTGAGGGCCTATTGTAATTATGCAAAGTGTGGGCCATTGATGGTGGTTTGGAATCTTGATAGCTCCCATCAACCAGGACAATTGTCTGTAGATGGCTGTTTTACTTGTAAGTCTTCCTGTATATGTGTGTGCTGGCAAGTGGGTAATTAAGTCTTACAGTGACATGTGATCATGTCACATGAACTGGAATCCATCTTTAACCTGGTGCTTTTCCATTTAGAAGGAGGAGTGGGAGCCCAGAGAGGGATAAAGGTTTCCCGCCTTATGCAAATATATATAAGTGGGTGGAACAGAACAGAGGGGGGCTGCAATCATGAGAAATCCCCTAGCTACCACCTGAGCTGGAACAAGGACTGTACCGGGGGAAGGATTGGGCACAGACTGGAAGGCGTCCGGTCTGTGATAGAAGCATATTGAAACGTATCTCTAAGGGTGAGCTTTTATCTGTATTCAGTTTTCTTACTGTATTAGGTTTAGAGTTGTGTGTGTTATTTTATTTTGCTTGGTAATTCACTTTGTTCTGTCTGTTATTACTTGGAACCACTTAAATCCTACTTTTTGTATTTAATAAAATCACTTTTTACTCATTAATTAACCCAGAGTATGTATTAATACCTTGGGGTGAGGGTGGGGGGCCAACAGCTGTGCATAGCGCTCTATCAGTGTTATAGGAGGCAAACAAATATGAGTTTACCTTGTATAAGCTTTATACAGGGTAAAATGGATTTATTTGTGGTTTGGACCCCATTGGGAACTGGGCATGTGAGTGTGGGAGACAAGAACACTTCTTAAACTGCTTTCAATTAAGTTTGCAGTTTGTGGGACGTGGTTCAGACCTGGGTCTGTGTTTTGTGTCTGGCAAGCGTGTCTGGCACAGCCAGGCAGGGCTCTGAAGTCCCAAGCTGGCAGTGAAAGCAGGGGCAGAAGTAGTCTTGGCACATCAGTTGGCAGCCCCAAGGGGGTTTCTGTGATCCAACCCGTCACACTCTCCTTCCCCGTTGTCGGAGTTGCCGGCAAGAAGGAACTGAGAGGGCATAGGGCCAGTGGTGCCCCATATACCGGCGCATGAACCTGAGGCTCTAGGGGACACTAGAGCCATCCCTATGGATACCACTAAGGCAGGCCTGCACAACTCATAAAGCGGCGAGTGCCATATTACTCCAAAGAAAACAGTTGATGGCCGAACCCCCCCCCAGTGCCGCCAAGCCCCCCAAAACACAACACTCCCCCCCAGTGCCGTCCAGCCCCCCTGAAATACTCCTTCCTCCTGCCACCCCCCAGCACTGCCCGCCCCATGGAAACAAACCCTCCTTCCCCAGCACTGCCCCACCTTGGTAATCTGTTATAGTGGGCCCCTAAGGTAGTATAATTAAGGTAAAAGAAAAAATGTCTTTTTGCTAGAAGTAGAACAAGCTCTTCCCTCAGCTTTATCAATTGCCCTGTTGAATGAATGAGGAAGGCGTGGAAGGCAGCACCTCCAGACATCTGTAACCCTTGGAGAGGGGATGGGAGCAAGACCAGATCAGTAGAACAGGTCAGCCACTGACTCCTCGCTTGCCTCCTCAGCCCCCCCACCTCCCCCGGCTCACCAACTCAACCCCCATCACTGCCTGCCCACCCGCCCACCTCTTCAGCCCCCCTCTCTCACCTGCCGCTTGCTTACTCACCCCCTGCGGGCTGCACAATGAGCCCACCTACTCACCCCCCGTGGGCCGCACAGTGAGTCCACGTGGGCCGCATGTTGTGCAGGCCTGCACTAAGGGAAAAATTTCTGGCAGCCATCCATGTGGCCACACACACACACCTAACATGGAATGGACATGAGCAACACATCTCGAAGAACAGATAGGTAGGTAGAAAGGTAGGTAACTGGGTTTTTTTCCGGGTGTTGGGGTTTCCTGATGTGAAAGGCTATGGTAAAATATATTTGAAAAACAAACACACACAGGAGTTCCTAACTTGCCTAGCACCAGAATGTTAAAAGCAGTGTTTATCTCTAGAGTACGAGGCGCATTCTAACAGTATGCAGGAAAATATGAATTTCAATTCAATGTTTTTTAGTATGTAACATCACTCAGTTGGAGCAACACCTAGAGTAGGCCTTCTGAAGCTTTGGGAGGGGTGAGGATTTCTGCAAAAGCTGAAATAAGAAAAATACAAATTTAAGAATTAGCATAGGATAACATTTGTTTATCCTTTTCAGAGTTCAGGTTTTAACCCTGTGTTGAATATTAAAATCCACTCTTTCTGGAAACTGTAAATCGGTTATGTAGGAGATGAAGTCATAAAAGAAATGGTCAAATGCAATGGAGGATGATTTCTTCAGAGGATCAGAGTGTGCATCCTTTTAAAGCTTTGAGGACCATCATCTATTCTGCCTGTCAAACCTGATTCTCAGCAGATTTGTTCCACGTGAAGTCCCCTCAGATTTTTACATAAATTGAAAAGCAGCAGGCAGTGTTTCATAGGTGCAGCTGAGTTACTAGTGAAGAAGCTGTCTGTCTGGATACAAGATCCAGGAATACTTTAATCTGTGTCTTATTTTCATCTCTAATATATCTGTCTGCCTCCCACAACCACGGGTATCTCTGTACTCTATTGGTGTCAGGGATAAGTCTATGTATTTTTACTTTAATATTTTATTGTGTTCACTGACCCAGCACCCAAAAGTGGTGAAGTTTGCTTTCATCTCCATAGCCACCCCTGCTTTTCAAGTACATCATGATCTTGCATAAAATAAGCAAAACTTCTCATGGAACTGAAACTTGGTTTGAAAATTTTCAGTTCATTTTCTTACTATATTATATTCATTCATTGTTGATTTATTAGACGCACGTGTCCAAAACTCCAAGTGCGCTAGTAATTTAAAAAATCCCCACCAGCACTCTGCTGAATGAGTACAAAATGCTGCGACATTTCACAGGGTAGAGTCTGTGTCCCCTCAGTTCTCCAACCCTGGAACGGCTCTTACATTGCTTTGGTGTAAGAACACTCACTCTTGGCCTGTTCACACACAACTTCCAGGATGTAAAATCACTCCCAGTTGTGTTACATGAATGCTCTGGCTAGCCAGTCATGAATTAAACTGCAGAGCAACACCAGCAAGCTTTCTAATCCCAGACTTTCCCCCAGAAATATGCATCGTGTATTGTTCAGCACACTGCTGAACAATGCAAGCTCATAGAAAGTCTATTTCATCAAAGGAAAATGATATGCACCAGACTTGTTATCCCAAATGGAGATTCCCACACACTTCAACCAAACACAATGGCTAAGATAAAACAATACGATAAGTTTATTAACTACAGGAAGTTAGATTTTAAGTGATTACAAGTAATGATGCATGAAAGTCAGGATTGGCTACAAAAGATATAAAAGGGTAAAACGCAGGCTAATATCTAACTTAACAAGCTAAGTAACTTTAAAAACAAAGGTTTTGACTCACCGTATGTTAACAGCAGTCTGTACTGGCTGAAAAGCTGTCCAGCCAGGACCACCCCTCCCCCAGTTCAATGATGATCAAGAGCTTTGAAGATAAGCCTTTTACACTACATCTTTAGCTTGGCTGATTTTGCCTCTGTGTTGGAGGGGTCTCTGATCAGTGCATTTGTTATGTAGAGTTTGGGCTGAACTATTGAAATATAACAGACCAGATAAGGATGGGCTGTCACCCTGCAAGGATGCTGTCAAGTACATCTTTCTGTGTGTTTGTGACCTCTTTTAAATCCTCAAAAATCACTGTGTTCAGTCAAGGTGCACCTGGCAGGCATTTTGGCATTCAAGGCAGGTTGGTCTTTGCCCACTGCATGACAGCGTGGTTCCTGAAAGGCCTGGAGTGCCTTTACCTGTATGTTCGGGACGTGGCTCCCCTTTAGGACCTGAATCTTGTGATGTCAAGGCTCATGGGTCCCCGCTTCGAGCCCCTTGCTTCCCGCTCCCTCCTGCTTCTCTCCTGGAAAGTCTCCTTCTTAGTCACTATAACTTCGGCCTGTGGGGTGTACAAAATCAGGGCACTCACGTTGGAACTGCTTTACACGATCCAACTGCGTCTGCACCCGGCTTTTCTGTCTAAGATCTTCTCCCAGTTCCATACTGGTCAAGACATACCTGCCGGTCCTTTGTTCAAAGTTGCACACAATGGATGAGGAACGCAGGTTGCATACCCTGGACGTCAGATGGGCCCTGGCCGTCTACATAGATAGAACAAAACAGTTCTGTAAGGCAACACAGTTGTTCGTTGCTGTTGCAGATAGGATGAAGGGTTGCCCAGTGTGTACCCAAATATCATCATTGTGGATCACGGCCTGCATCCGCTACTGTTATCAGCTGGTGAAGGTGCCCCCCACCAGTGATAGTGACAGCTCATTCCACTAGGGCGCAGGCGTCCTCGGCAGCCTTCCTTGCTCAGGTGCCGATCCAAGAAATTTGTCAGGCCAAGACTTGGCCGTTTATAGTTCAGAAAGCAGTGATTTTGACACATGGATTTCCTTTATTTTCTGCTCTGCACAAAAATGTGTATGTGTGTATGTTCAGATGTATGCTATGTTTGCATTTAGCAGTTTCCTCCTTGGTCATTATTTTCTTCTTGCTCTTATTTCATTTTAGGTCGCATAAGCTTCATAGAACCTAATATCCAGAATGTGCCGAAAGACTTTGAGATTGAAATGCCAACCTTGGTTGAAGAGAGCCCACCGTCCCAAGCACGAAGGTGTGGCGCTACTTTTCCTGGGGGCAGGTAGGAATGTGGCCAGCGGCGATTCCACTTGTGCTATTTCTGTTAACTTGATTGCCTTGTCGTTTTCTGGTAATTGCCCACCTGACCAGCCTGCGGTAATTCTCCTAACTCTTGGCTCCTAACCTGGTCCTTTAAAGCGTCTTTATTAGACAGCTCTGATGTAGCTAAATGAGATGATGATTCCAAACCCTGCATGGCAAATCCCTGATTCAGTGGCTTAACTGGGGAATTTTCGCTGAAGAGATTTTCTCTGTACCCCCACCCCACTAGCCACTCCTACCTTCTCCATCTGCCTTTAAAAAATTTTTTCCATGACCTCCTGAATCCTTTTCATTTCCTGTAGTCTCTGCTCGAAAGAAGAGAGAAACCAGAAAGGAAAGTAAGGAAACTAACAAGGATTTAATAGAAAGTGGGTGGTGTCTTTCCTCTCTCCATTTTGTTTAGCTCTTCCCAGGCTAAGGAATTTGACTTTAATCTTAAGGGGAGATTTTTTCACTCTGCTAAACTGATTGCTAGAGTCTCTCTTACTTGGAAACTAAGGACTCAGAAGTCCTTTCAGAGCACCTGAATAGGGGAGCCTTGCATGAATGGCTGGTCACTAAGTTCTAACAATGTCACTACTGTGGTGGTAATGTGGTGATACACAGCTGGATTCAGTGCCACCTTCTGCCACTGATGGGCTTCAGGTGGACTGGAGCAGCTCCAGCCCCCAGAGGCTGCCACCGTGGGACTTTTAGCTTCTCTGCAGAGGAAAAGCAGAGAATACAGACTTCTTTGGGCTATTTTTGTTCCGCATTACAAAGGAAAAACAATGTTTCCTGCATATGGTCCCTGCTGCTTCTGCTCCTGCTTTTATAGCCCCAATAACAAGTGTGTGTGACAAGGTTGGTGAGGTAATATCTTTTACTGGAGAAGTTGGTCCAATAAAAGCTATTACCTCACCCATCTTGTTTCTCTAATATCTTGGGGCGAACCTGGCTACAACACTGTGTACAAGTGTGCGTGTGTGCACATTTGAGTGTGTTGTGATGGGTGTTGGGTAGGAGTGAGCCTACAGGGAGTTAGGTTGCAGGGGAATGTGTGTTCTGAGCCTGAGGGTGGTGGGTGGGAGAAGGTTCAAATTTGAAGGCGGTTGTCACGGTTACAGAGCTAGCTTTTTGGTTTCTTTGAATGCATTAACCTCACGTCTTGGGCCTTGAATCCTTACCTGTTTCAGGGTGGAATTTTGCAACTTTCCCACTCCTTGACCAGGACCTAGGTGCAGTCCCCTCTGGGTACCAACCATTTATCACCCCGCAGACTCATGTGAGCTTGGGCATCAGGGTGGATAATAATCAGGTTTTTAAAATAAGATCTTTTTATTTAAATCATTTTTTATTTCATTTTACATTAAATATAGGTTTATTTTTAAAAAATAAACCTATATATTTAAAATCAAATTTGAAATTGACACCTATGCTAAGGCCTAAACTTACTATAATCTATTAAAATGATTTAAATTAATGTAAAAAAAATTAGGCACTACATATTTGCTGCCAAGTTTTAAAGAAAGCCAAACCATGGAACTGGTGGAAGTCACTGGCTAAGCAGGTGGCACCAGAGTCTGTGGAAGAGCTAAAACCAACTTTTGACAGCAGTAGCCTCTTTTGCAGATGCAGTGAGAATATTTTTCTTTTCAGTTGATTCACGTAGTTGATTTCAATGATTACTTCTGTAGCATCCCCTTTCCACCTAGTTGCCCCCTTTAGCGCCAGTCTCCTTACAGGTTTTGATGGACAGGCCTGGTTTTTTTCTGGGTCCCACCACCCACTCAGTGGGGTGTAACTTCCTTTTCTTCCCATATGAATTTCTTTGACAGTGCCTCCACACCCCTTGCTCCTTCCTGGCAGGGTCAGCAGGGCAGCTTGGGAAGAAAATTCTAATCACTTGCTAGATTTCCAAGAAATAACAAAAAGACATACAATATATTTAACACAGTAATTATATTAAACAGGAAATAAATAAAACAGGGTAAAAACTATTCTCAGGGTCACCGGTGCCCATGCTGGTAATATCCATGAATTTCCCCAGTCATGTGGCCTGATATCTCAAACATAAAATTAATGACCTGTTGGTACGCGAACTTTGTAGGGGACCTTGATGACCCACGACAACGATGTCGTCTGTGCAGCAGTTAGCAGTTTGACTGACTGGGTTCTGTACAGCCCAAGACACTCTCAAGTGGGATAAGGTGGTAAGTCCCTCTGCAGATTTAATAGGACAGCAGGTAATAAAATCCCCAAACCCTTGCCCTTTGGCTTGAGGACACTGTTCAGGGAGTTAAGGGGTCTCCCAAACAATTTCCCTGACTAGCTAACTGAAAGATGGTGACTCACAACTCCATGACCAATCTTTGGGTTCAGAGATGGCTCTGGACTCCTCAGTCACTGCAGAGGGGTTGATGATCACTGCTGGCAGGTGTCCTCTTCATGCAGGAGTCGAGCTGCTTCCGGGATTTCCTCTCAACAAAGGGGTGCAGGGCTCAAGGTGCATATTACAAAACTATACTAAAATTCAAACTTCAGTCTTCCACCCCTGCACTCAGATAGATACACTCACAGCAGGCAGTACCCTTGGACTAACAGCCAGAGTAGAACTGGCCATATGGTGACTGATCTCACCTGGAGAGCTAACTCAGACTGGCTGGGGGAAGTTTTTCCAACAAAGCTCTACAAACTGGGAGTCACCTTGGAGAGGGAAAGGGCCAAGCATGAGGGATCTTGCTTTTAGGTCCCCAGAGGCCAGTTCTCAGGGAAAACCCTGCATGCAGGTCTGGGACTCACCACCTCCCCACAACCAGTCCTGCACGTTCCCTGGCTGGCTCCAGACTGCTTCAAAATGGCTTTTCCCCTCTCCTGAGCTCCCTGAGAGGAGCATTTCACTCCCGATTTGTTGCTGAGCAACTGAGTCTGAGTCTGCCTTGGCTTCCCCTCCCTACCAGGGACAATGTGCCTCTCCCTGAGCTGCCAGCAGACAGAGCCCCTGGAACCTAGGTAATCTCTTTGGGATTACACTTCATTCAAAATTAGAAATGGATTGGGAGGAGAAAAAGCAGGAAAGCTTGTTTACCTTTTCCAAGCTGTAAATAAAAACGAGGATGAGATCTACTAAATGTAAATCGTGAAGCACATCGTGACCAGAAACAATCAGTTCAATTCACTAGTTACACATAATACCTCGCTTGTTTAATAAATCAGTTTTAAATGCAAAACATGTTTTAATAAACTCTTTGAGAATTGATGTATCCAGCACATATTAAGGTTGTTTTAAGTTAAATATTTTCAAATGCTCTTTCTGTGCTTGTTGAATTAAGTTTTAATTTCTGTCCAGCTAGAGCTTGACACAAATCACAAAAAATTAATAATCTAGTCGTCACACTGTCTGGAGCGGCTCATGACCATACGTTCTAACCTCAGGGCAGACTGTCAAGAAGGAAAGCAGAGACCCCAAGCTGGTTATTTATTCTATAATTAGATTTCATCAACTCAGTAACAATGTGAACTCCTAAAGCACTGTAACAGTCTTACTGTGGAATCAACACACAGTCCCCATTGGCATTCCAGTCTATCTTGCCACCCAGGCAAGCTGGACTTAGTGATAGATTGTTGCTATACACCAACAATCACAAAATATTCAGGTTGCTCCCACTTCCAAGAGATCAGTCACTTACCCCAGATCAAGTGCACCATAGATGTCTCACCAAAGACAATGCTTGTAGCCAATCCTATAATAAACTAACTAAAGGTTTATTAACTAGGAAAAAGAAATGAGTTATTTACAAAGTTAAAGCAGATAAACGCAAATGAGATACGGTCTTAGGTTCAAAAAGATTATAGTGGCCACTATAATATGCAAACTTTATATGTCCTTCAGGGCTAACCCAAGCTAAACAGCTGGAGATCTCTTACACATGTGTAGAAATATTCACCCCTCAGAGTTCAAGCAGCATAAGGATACAATTTCTCCTTAACAGGGATTTTTATTCCCTTCCCCCAGCATTCCAACTGGTGGGATGAGCGTTTGTGCACATCTCCTCTTCATGGGTATCTGGGAAGCAATCCACGAAGTCTTTTGCTCACAGATGTTCCAGAATGGCCTGTCTGATGCCTGTAGACCAGGGGCGGGCAAATTTTTTGGCCTGTGGACCACATCGGGTTTCCAAAATTGTATGGAGGGCCAGTTAGGGGAGGCTGTGCCTCCCCAAACAGCCAAGTGTGGCCTGGCCCCACCCCCATCCAACCCCTCCTGCTTCTTGCTCCCTGATGGGCCCTGTCATAAATATAAAGGGAGGAGTAACCACCTTTCTGTATACAGTACTATAAAATCCCTCCTGGCCAGAGGCACAAAATCCTTTTACCTGTAAAGGGTTAAGAAGCTCAGGTAACCTAGCTGGCACCTGACCAAAAGCACCAATAAGAGGACAAGATACTTTCAAATCTGGGAGAGGGGAAAAGGCCTTTTTTTGTCTGTTCTTTGTCTGTCTGTTCTGTGTGCTTGCCAGAGACAGATCAAGAAGGCAAGCAATCCAACTCAATTAGAATTAGTAAGTAATAATCAGGAAATGCGTTAGCTTACTTTTATTTTGGCTTGTGATTTTCCTTTGTCTAGAGGGAGGTTTATCCCTGGATTTGTAACTTAAAGGTTTTGCCAGGAGATCCTCTATGTTCTTGAATCTTTTGTTATTCTGTAAAGTACTTACCATCCTGGTTTTACAGAGGTAATTTTTACCTTGTCTTTAATTAAAATTCTTCTTTTAAGAACCTGATTGATTTTTCATCATTTTAAGATCCAAGGGTTTGGGTTTGTGTTCACCTGTATCAGTTTGCGAGGGTATTATTCTTAAGCCTCCCCAGGAAAGGGGGTGTAGCGGCTTGGGGGCTTATTCTCAAGCCTGCCCAGGAAAAGGGGTGTAGAGGCTTGGAGAGATATTTGGGGAAGGTAGGGATCCAAGTGGCCCTTCCTAAATGTTTGTTTAAATCACTTGGTGGTGGCAGCATTACTTAATCCAATTTTAACCTAAATTTATAGAAATAAGCTTATGGGGTCTTCATGTAGGTCCCCACGTCTGTACCCTAAAGTTCAGAGTGGGGAGGGAACCTTGACAGGCCCCCTCCCCCCCCCGGACTCCTGCCCCATCCAACCCCCCTGTTCTCTGTCCCTTGACAGCCCCCGGACCCCCCAGCACCCCATCTAACCTCTCCTCTCATTCCTGACTGCCCCCCAGACCCCTGCCCCATCCCAACCACCCCTTCTCCCTGACTGCCCCTGCAACTCCCGCCCCTGACTGCCCCCTGCCACCCCATCCAACCCCTCCTCTCATTCCTGACTTCCCCCCGGGAACCCCTGCCCCATCCGACCACCCCTTCTCCCTGTCCCCTGCCCACCCCCAGAACCCCTGCCCCTGACTGCCCCCCACTGCCTCATCCAAACCCCCCCTCCTTCCTGACCGGCCCCTGGGGACTCCTGCCCCATTCAGCCCCCAGTTCCCCGCCCTCTGACCGTCCCAACTCTATCCACACCCCCGCCCCTGACCACCACTCTGAACTCCCCTGCCCTCTATCCAAACCCCCCACCCCCTTACCACGTTGCGCCTGGAGCACCGGTAGCTGGCAGCGCTACAGCCGCGCCACCCAGAGCACCAGGACAGGCAGCTGTGCCACTGAGCAGCTCATAGCACTGGGTCAGGCCCCGGCTCTGCAGCTGCGCTGCCCTAGGAGCTCACAGCCCCGCCGCCCAGAGCATTGCATCGCCAGCGGAGCGAGCTGAGGCTGCGGGGGAGGATGAACAGCAGGGGAGGGGCTGGGTGCTAGCCTTCCGGGCCAGGAGCTCAGGGGCCGGGCAAGAGGGTCCTGCGGGCCAGATGTGGCCCACGGACTGTAGTTTGCCCACCTCTGCTGTAGACCTTCCTTTGTTGGGGAGGAGATAACACCTCTTATGGTAAACTACTATTTTACACTTGGTAATGCTTCGCCTCACTCTGGAGGTTTACAGTTTTAGCAAACATTTTTATAGTTAAAGAGCAAACATTTAAACATTACTTTCTACCATGGGATACAGATATTACAAGTAGAATTAATACATGCAGCATCCTACAAGCATTCCATAATGTCTAAACACATTCTTATAACTCTAATATCTATTTTAACAATACTAACACATAGACAATCCAGCTATGCATTTGTTTCCAGCTATGCATTTGTCAGTGTTTAGTGAGGCCCAGTGGCTATGGCATGAGCTGGAACCTGGTCTGCCAGTGTCACAGATGGTCTGCCAGAGTCAGACCTCCAAGGAACAATACAAGGTTATTATGACCATTTGTTTTTTGCAAATGGTTAGTCTGATTTGAAAAGTCTTTGTAACCACAGTTGATTCAGCAATAGGCACTGTAAAAATCAGTTGAGTAAACAATGTTTTGTCTCCACAGAGGTAGAAAGCGGTGCAGTACCTTGCCTTGTGGCCTCAAGGTTCTGTCTGATGAAGGAACCAAAGAAAGAGGGATGCCATTTTCTGTTAGCATGAGGCATGCTTTTGTTCCTTTTCCAGGTAATGATTTGGTATTGCACTGTCTTGTATCTTTTCATTGAGTTAAGCACATAGCTAATGAAAATCTAGCTCTAGTAGTGAAGGGAGGAAGTGCTGATATGTACATCTTTTGGGGCAGGCTGAGTGGCAAAACTCTGAGCAACAGCAGAGGCAAGCCCTGAAGAGGTTGGGACAGGATAGCAGAAATTAGTTCTCACCCAGCCTCAAATCAGCTAAACGTATCTGCAATGGGAGGCAGAGGCATCGAAAGAGAAGCTACTAGAGCGTCATATTGGTGAAAAGCTGTTCAGAACTGGGGCAGTAGGTGTAGTTTTGTATGCAGTAGACTGTTTTGTATGAGTCTCCACTGCCTTTTCCTTAGGCAGCCCTGTATTTACACTTTTCTAAAGCTACCAGTGTGAGTGAGTGGAGAAATCTCATTTGGCAGTGTGTTGCATTTTCTTTGCTTCTGTGTAAAATGATGACCCAAGTGCAAGGTAGATGAGGATCTGGTTTGTAATTTCTTAGGTGATGGACTTGGACATGATATCTGAGTGTTAATTTATGAAAGGTTATTGTTTGGATTCATTCGGTCTGTTGGCTGCAGGAGGTTTAATCTTGGCTGCTGATTACTCCCAACTTGAGCTGAGGATCCTTGCTCATTTATCCCGGGACCACCGGCTCATTGAGGTCTTGAACAGTGGAGCTGATGTCTTCAAGAGCATTGCAGCTGAGTGGAAGATGATTGATGCTGATGCTGTTGGAGATGAGATAAGGCAACAAGCCAAGCAGGTAGTCTTTGGTAAAATTTCTAAACTCCATCAGACATAACTTAATGAGTAGAAAGGACTTGATCAAAGGTTATTATTGAAGTAAAGGAGCTCTCTGTCTCTTCAAAAACCTGTTTCCTTTGGCTATTAAATTATAAAATGGGGGAACGTAATTCTCCACCCCCTCCAGGAGATAAAATAGTTGCCATGTGGCCTCTATCTAGAATATTTTTAAGCACCCTGTCAGGAGGTTTTGATAGTTTTCTTTGATAGAACAATCTCCAGTAAGATGGGAAAAGGGAGATGGGGTTCATAATTTTCTGCAGTCATCAAAATACATTGGGATTTGAGACTAGTATTGTATACTGTTGGCATGAACACATCAGAGCATAGCTGCAAATTCTGAAGATTTTCTAGTCTTTTTTTCCCACCCCCATTACTCTTAAGTGGATTACTTGGAAAATAGGTGAAGGGAAGTTGAATTTTTATGGTGCATCAGTTACTTGCCTCTTCTAAAGGTAGGATACTGGACTGCATGGACCAGTGGTGTGATCTGTCACAGTAAATTATTTTATGTTCCTCAGAAGATTCACGTTCAAAATGGTGTCCTTGAAGTGTGTGATAAATGTCATTTCTCCATGAATGCAGAGTTACGATATCCCTAAAGCAACAGGATCCAGACTGAAATCCTAAAATCATATTGGGATTTACTCTTTTCCACAGTTTAACTTTTGTGTTAATTCTGCTCTCTGAATCGCTAACCATGTACTTGTGATTCTGCTGTCTTTTCTCTGACAGATTTGCTATGGAATCATCTATGGAATGGGAGCTAAATCTTTAGGAGAACAGATGGGTATTGAGGAAAATGATGCTGCCTGCTACATCGAATCCTTCAAATCCAGATACCCAGGTAAAGTACTCATTTGTGGTCCTGATTCTCTTCCCCCAAATTCCCTCCCACTCCTGGGACTGGCTCAACTCATAACTCCTTCTGTGCCTAAAGAAAAAGCTTCTCAAGCTTGTATGTGTACACAAAGTAATGCAGTCTCTGCTTCCACATATACTCTGTGCCCCTGCTTTGTTAAACTATGTCCTGTAAATTAAATGCCGCATTACTTTAATTATTTTGACCGTCAATAAGTCCACCCTGCAAGGTTGATTTTTAAAGCTCCCAACTTAGAATAAGTTCCTTATTAGAACATGCAGCTTAAAGGATATGTAATATTTCTGGACCTAAGGACTCGATTTGTCATTTGTAAACACAACTAGTCATCTTCCACGTTGAATGATCTTTTCCACATTGCCTTCAGCTTTCATCACATCTTAAACAGCTTTGCTTCTAGCCCTGCCATTTTTATCTGGCTGCTCAGATTAGCTCCCACACACTTTATATGAAGATATCATACTTTTAAGGAGCATCTCAGGTTTCCTTGGAAGAACTGTCTGAACAGGGGAGTAGCATTCAGAAAATGAGCAGAGGTCAAGTAGGATGAGTCACAGCAAGCTTTAATAGGAGAGCTTGGAGCTGAGCTGGAAAATAATGAAGTGAAGAGTCAGTGCTCCCTCACTGGGTCTGTTTTAAGGTTATCGCTGATAATTTTTGAATTGTCTCCCATCTTGACTGAGGTCCATCAGAATATGACCCCCACTATAATATACAAAGAAAACAATATCTCATAACATTTCATAATACAGAACACTTACATGTAATACCAATTCAACATACTAAATTACACATATCAAGTAATGCTGTCTCTATTTTGCATACTTTTCTCGTTTAGTATATCATGTTATTTTTAACGTTTTTCAATTTTTTTCAAGTCCTTAAAAGAATCTTTCTGAAATCCTAAAACTGGAGGGGTTTTAAAAATGTAAATCTTTGACCACTTCAGTACAATTCTCATCCCCAACGGACAGTACACCCTTACTTGGAGTTTCTTTTTACTGCCCAAGACACATTCTCTCTTTTCCTTGCAGTTGGATGAGTTCTTTTTGTTCTGAAGATCTGACTTCACACTGTATGGGGCATCAAGGGCTCTGATTCTCTTTCTTTCAATTTATTCCCCTCCTCATATATATCCCTTCAGTGCCACCATGAGTCCTGATATCCCAGAATAAAGAATAAATAGAAGTGGTATGACATTGACATCCTACCACTTGGAATACAGTTGTGCACAGCTAGCTATAACCTCATTCTCCTCTCAGTCATAATAAACTAACCCAGGAGAGCTGAATATACACCTGAAAGAAAGATCCCTCATTTGCTTCCCCTGTCTCGCAGGGGGAATGAGAAATGTAAGGACTTCCTCTTCTCCACATATTAGTGATGTGATATTTGGGATTCCAAAGCTAGTGTCAGTGCCTTAGCGCAAAAACAGAGTATGGAGTAAACATGAAATAACAGCTGTTCTAGCATAAAGAACACAATGTAATGAGGGGGTGATGGAACTCTGGCTGGCTGTGTGGAATGATGGGACATTCATTTTTTTTTGTTTCCTTTTCCCAGGGATTCAAAAATTCCTGAGGGAGACAGTGAAGAAATGCAGCAGGGATGGTTTTGTGCAGACCATCCTCGGGAGGCGCAGATACCTGCCGGCTATCAAAGATCCAAACCCTTACAGCAAAGCTCATGTATGTTGAGAACCGTTCTTTCTGAACAGTAGAAATTCCAGCTGTACTGGACCACAGTTATTTCCTCACTCTGAAGTAGTCATCAGTGTGAAGGATGGTTAGTTGGTTATGGACTTGCTGCTTTTCTGTAACATGACAAAAACAAATGGGCATTTAGATAGGTATACTAATGTTCCTTGGGGGTTCAGCTGGGAACATTTGGCCTGAGGTTGAACTCCAGGAGAGACCCTTCTCCAGGATTATTATTATTATTTATAATAGTAGATTATATAATAATAATAATAATTAATAATGCAATCATTTATAATGATGCCTATACAGTGCTTGGTGCTTTCCAAATATGGAGGAATGCGCCGTCTCTGCCCCCAAAGATCATGTCATCTAAAAAGACTTATCAATCAAATAGTTTTCAACACTTTAAAAATGTTGTCTGTCATCACACCATCAGTGTGGCTTTACTATGTTCATTCAGGGCATGCATGTTACTCCATTCCATTAGTTCAGTGTTTTCTTAATTACCTTTTTAGAGCTTTTTGCTCATACTCTGAAGTAAATCTGCTACAGCTTGGTATGCAGAAATCATCATGGTTGTAGCCTCACTTCATGACTCCTCACCTAGGAGTTGCAGTGAGTTATTTATTGATTTAAATGGGCACAATTTTAAAAAGTAGAGCAATGTTTAACTCTTTGGGATAAACAAGTCCCACACAACAGTCCTCATGAATTGCATATTGTCTGGATTTCATCAAAAGCTATTTCAAATTCTACACTTTTGCTAGTTAAAAAAGGGGCCCTTTAAAGGAAAACCACAGACACTAGACTATGTATAGAAAATGTTTTGCAAGGGGACTCTTAGAAATATCTGTCACTGTTTTGCTATTTCCCTAATAGTGAGTTGACTCGGTGGGGGAACAGCCATTTTCCTGACACAGCGTTATACTTCTCGGTAGGAGACTCAATGTTATAATTAGGACTCAGTGGAAATCCAGATACCAAATAAATGCACGGAGAAACAGCAGACTTTCAAAATTGATACAAGAATTTGGGCTTTTTAATTTTTATTTATTTATTTATTTTACCAAAAAAAAAGACTATTTGGGTTAATTTAAAAGTTGCTAAATCTTATAGGTGCTACTTGATTAGACTGTGAAGAGAGGCAACTTCTGTTCAATTTTTACTTTTTAAAAATTATATTTAAGACCCTTATAAGATATTTTATTTTAATTTCAGCTTCCTTTAAATTTTCCTTTATGAATTTCAATTAGGAGGGGAAGAAAGAACCACCTGTGAAGAGAATTTTCTTGTTTGAGGAGAGCATTAGTAGAGAGAGCTTTCTTTTATGTGAAAAACCTGCCCCATAACCATAGTAATGTAGCTTGTTTTGGGTTTTGACTAGGTTGTAATGTTCTGACTGGCAGGATTTGCCACAATAGATCAGACCTCTGATCTGTGAAGTCAAGCATCTTGCTTCTGGTGGTATCCTATACTCGATACTTTGCAAGAAGGCACAAGCACCCCATAATGCATCCAACTAGTTGTGTGATTGTCCTCTGCTGGACAAAATCAGATCTCCACAAGTGTGGTGGTCTCCCCGTAATGGCTGGTGGCTGATAAAGGCTTATCAGCCTTAGTACTAATAATTTCAAGTATTTCAAAATTCTTCTCTAGTGACTAGAGGCCTGTGGTTTGTGTAAGAAACTCTGACTTCTCTTCCCCATGCCAGTTTCATGAAGCTGTGTGTCTGTTTGTGGTGTCTGGCTATATGTCACCATAGATTTGTTACAAAGTGTGTAACATATGGGGTTTATACCATGGGGTGAGTTTTCAGAGCTGATATCTTTGTAATCTTCAGGCAGAGCGCCAGGCTGTGAACACAGCAGTTCAGGCTTCTGCTGCTGACATTGTCAAAACAGCCACTGTGAATATTCAGAGGCGGCTTGATGCATTCCCCTCAGCAGTGAAGTCCCATGGACATCTGGAGAGCTCATTCCAGAGCAACAGGGCAGGTACGCCTTCATTCTTCTTTATATTTGATGTCAAAAGTCCAAAGCTGATAAAAGTAGCTTAAAATAAAAGCCTGCTATAGCTGGGGGATTTGGGCAAGTGGAAGGGAATAAATGTTTATTTTCTCATACTGGACTGGTCTGTCTTGTTGCGGTGGGTGGGCGGGCAAGTCCTAAGGAGGAATGTCTGGTCAACTTGTGAATGAGAACAAAATACTGTGATCTGAAAACCCTAATTACCTGACTTGTTCAGGGGGCATATCAGAAATTTGGATAATTGGGCTAGGAAAATGGGAGTTCAATTGTGCTAAATTCCATGATGTTACTACTGATTTGTTTAAAAAGAGGGGGGAGTGCAGATGCTTCGTCTTCAAAAGCAGTGAGAAAACACCAATTGTAACAACAGGTTGGCCAAAGAATATAGTTTCCATTAGATTTAAGTCTGGAGTTTGTTTTTATTTAAGGTATAAAGATATGGTACAAAGCTTTTGTTAACATCAATTTGGGCTGGCCACACTACTTATGAATTAGCAGTTTCAATCGAATTATGCAGCTCAGTCCCATATGAGTGCCATTAAACCTTTATGGCACAAAACATGTATATTTACCCATATATTTTAGACATGTTACATTAAGGGTCATAACAATTTTAATTGGCTCTGTATTTCATAGCCTCCACCTATGTAGTAAGATTGTCCTAATACTGAGAGTCCAATTTACAGGCCTTGGAGAGAGAGCAAATTAATAACTAATCTTAAGAGGGTTCTAAAATAAGTCAAGTAGCTTTTCTTTGCCCCGTAATGCCAAGATTAGAAGGTTTGACAACTTGTGATGTGCCAGGGCTATAAATAAATGACATACTGTTCAAAAGTATATGTCTACATGGAGGGAATTTCCAGTCTTCCAGTAATAAGAAGCATCCTGATGGCTCATGGATTATAAATTTGTCACTGGTGCAGGACTGAACGTTATCCATCTCGCCCTTCTGGAAAGTGTAACTTTAGGAGGGAAAGAAGAGAAACATTTGTAGAAGATTTTTTCTTTTTTTTAATGGTGATGGTTGAAGTTTCTCAGAGGTTTGAAATGTTAGAAGTTGTCCCAGAAGAAGTGAACTAGTGGGCAAGAGGCAGGTGAAGTGATCAACAGTGCAATTTATCCCATGGCTATCCCGCCAGAGGGGGTGTGTGTGTTTTATAATAGTCGTTTTAGGTCAGGGGTGGGCAAACTACGGCCCGTGGGCCCCTCCTGCCCGGCCCCTAAGCCCCTGGCCCGGGAGGCTAGCCCCCGGCCCCTCCCCTGCTTTTCCCCCTCCACTGCAGCCTCAGCTCACTGCGCCGCCAGAGCAATGCTCTGGGCAGTGGGGCTGTGAGCTTCTGGAGCAGCACAGCTGCAGAGCCCGGCCTGACCTGATCTCTGTGCTGCGTGGTGGCAATGGCGTGGCTGTAGTACTGCCAGCCACTGGTGCTCCAGGCAGCACGGTAAGGGAGCAGGGAGCAGGGGGGGTTGGATAGAGGGCAGGGGAGTACGGGATGGTGGTCAGGGGGCAGGGGTGTGGATAGGGGTCGGGGCGGTCAGAGGGCGGGGAACAACGGTGGTTGAATGGTTGCAGGGGTCCTGGGGGGGCACTCAGGCAAGAGGAGGGGTTGGATGGGACAGGAAGGAGCTGGTGGTTGGATGAGGTGGCAGGGGGTCCGGGTCCGGTCAGGGGAGCAGACGGTGGTGGATGGGGAAGGAGTCGGGGGGGGGGGGGCTGTCAGGGGGCGAGAAGCGGGGGTGGGTCAGATAGGGGTCAGGGGCTGGGCCACTCCTGGCTGTTTGGCACAGCCTCCCCTAACCAGCCCTCCATTCAATTTTGGAAACCCGATGTGGCCCTCGGGCCAAAAAGTTTGCCTGCCCCTGTTTTATGTGTTAGACTGTACTGAGGATTGAATGAAGCCATTGATAGCCAGTATTTTGTCTGAACTGGAAATCTCTCCATTTGCACTCTCACCTGCCATCTTCTGGGTCCCCTTTTTTAGCTCTTAACATGGAGCATGCAGAAGGGATTCTGTTTTTGGCAGGTGTGGCCTGCTAAGATCTCATGTACACATCTGTTGTTTAGTGTTTTGGGCAAGGACTGCTTATGTTTTTCAGTAGTAGTAGCTGCAACTCCAGATCAGTGGAGTTGGCTGGGTAAAGCCTCACTGGCTCTTTAGAATTAGCTATTAAAATGGTTTTGGAAGGGGAGCCGAATTCTAATTCATTGCCTGAGAGAACATTATACACCAAGTTCTCATTAAACCCGACGTGATTGTGTTTAAAATTTGCTTGTAGAACAGATGGTCTGAGAGAAGTGGTTGTCTTTGTTTTTTTTTCCTAATTTACATCTTTATAATTTAAGACTAGAATGTTTGTATTTGAAAAGCTTTGCATTAACAGTCGTTATTTCCCGACAGTTGTATGAATATTGATATAATAGCATAATAATGATATTTTATATATGTACCCTTGTGTGCATGGATGTTTTTCATCTTGGAGCTCTGTCATACTATTCTTGTTTGTAGCATTATGAACATATATAGGTCTTTTGGGCTAAAACAGATATGATTATGTGTAATGCTGGTTAACTGTGTATATCTTTTCCCTGTGTAGGAAGGTTGGAAAGGAGAAGAAACAGAGGAATGTTACAGAGTGGAGGTTTCTTCATCCTCCAGCTCCATGATGAGCTCCTCTATGAGGTTGCAGAAGATAGTGTAATTCAGGTAGGAGTGTATTTGCTTTTCCAGCCCATGTACTTTTTTATAACAAAAGGGTTAAGTTTCCTTTCTAGAGGTCTGCCTTCTATTTCTTGAGATGTCTGCAGACTTGCCTATAAGACTATAAAAACAATGTTTCTCTTAAGGCCAGATGAATGTAAAGAGAGTAACAGTGTTGGGTCCAGGCTCTTTGAGTAAGACAGGAAGTCCCCTGGCTAAAGTTTTTAGCTGCTAGCCCAAAGCAGTGCCGCCCTGGCTTAGAATGCTGGTGACCTAGTACCTGCAACTTCCTTACTGACTCAGGATGGCGAAGTAGCTCCTCTGTGCAGCTGCAACTGTCCACCGGAAACTCGGTATTGATGGGTAGTTTTTTCTCCTTACCTTGGGGAGTCTTTGAGTTTGGGGGTTTTCTGCTTCATGGGGCCAACTTGGCTCCATGCATTGGGTCACTAAATTTATTATTTATTTATTGTAGTTTAAAATCTGTTTGTGTGGGAAGGAGGCTGTTGGTGCTTGTCGTCTCTTTCCCTTCCTCAGTTTTTTGTCTTCCTGGATGTTATCAAAGGAGCAGCTTCGAAAAGTGTCCCAGGTGCAATCACAAAATATTTATCACAGGCAAACTTACTCACTTTTTATTGCCTGGAAAAGGAACATGGCTAGCTGTGCTATTCCATCAGTGCCAGAAGTCTCGTGCCAAGAGTGTGTGTCTAGATGCACTCCTTGCTTCATTTATGATCACTGATGCTTCCAAAGTGAAGTTAGCCCAGAAGATTTCCAATAACAAATATTATGATATGCTGGAATTAAATAACCCCGTCTGGCACTGAACACTTCAGTGCAGATCTAGAGGGAAGAGTCCTCAAGCTGTGCTTCCACACCTTCAGTGTGTCTGGCTGACTCTCTCGGGACAGAGGGAGAGTGCTCTGCAGGTGCTTGGCATCGATTTCAAGCATGTAATGCTCCAGACGCTCAATGAGGCATGAGACAAGGAGAACATATTTGACATCTTTGCTGATACTCCTCTATCTTTGACTCCTGGATGGGATACTGCAAAACCTCTAGTGACTCAGCTTTTACGGTTTTGTCTCCCCTCAAGTATGATGAAAGGCTATGTACCTTGTATACCGTTTGGCAGGCAGGCTAAGCCAATTAGTAATAGGCTCATGGGAGTGGTTTCTGGATCAAAGAGAAGCAGATGATATCTTTCTTAAGTTGGGCATGCCCGAGAGAGATCTTTTCTCCTCTTCTCTCCAGTGAGCACCAAATGCTCTTCTGCATAAAGTGTCAAGTGAAGGCTGTGTTGAAAGATGACATCTCCATTCACTACTGGTTGGGAGATGTTTACGTACATCTTTCCTCTCCCATTACTTCTGGTTCTGATTAAGTTGAGGAGATATAAATAAAGGTTCCATTATCTTAATTGTCCACCCACTGGCAAATAAGGTTCTCAACCCCATTTAAGACTACAAGTTGCTATTCCCAGAGTGTCTCACTATATCACATCACACAGAACAGGGACATCTCTTGACATCCTGCTCTGAGATCCCTCTCCTTATAAGCTGTGACTCCAAATCAAGAATATGGTGTTTTTAAGCAAGTGCAGCCTTTTTAGCTGCCTGGAAGGAGTTTGACAGAATGAGATACCAGTTCAGATGGCAAGGTGGCCTGCAGTGAAAAAGTCTGATGTGGATCCCTTCCTGCACCCGTTTGGTTTTGTTCTTCACTTGTCAGTCTGCATGAGCCATCCTCCCTTAGAGTTCACCTCTTCTATTTTGTCTTTCCACGAATGCACTGAAGGTAGACCAGCTTCTGGGACCTCTTCTTCAACTTTAAGGCTGTGGGTTCATGTTTCTAAAAGGAGGTCATTTTCCTGGTGGCAGACATCAACTCCCCAACTGAGAGAGCTTCAGATGGTAGTTGACTGGTCCAACCATTTTTTAAAACTAAGTTTTTAAAGATAGGTTGGTGTTCTTAAAAAAAAAAAAAAAAGCCAAATTCCTTCCACAGGTGTCAGAATTCCACCTTCTGCATCCGGTCAGTAGTTTTCTCCACATTTACACGTCCATTCCAGAGCGGCCTTTCTCCTTAAGACTGATATGAAAAGGTTCCAATCTTTCAATCAGAAGTGGACTAAAGTTCCTTTAGACTATCCAGTCTTCTGTGCTTTGACACTGGATCAATATGTCATGCTGTCTCCAAAAGAACTGTGGCCATATATGTTTTCTGATGCATCCTTAGTTTTTATTTAACAGGCCTGCAACTTCATGGTCACCTTAAGATAGAAGTAATATCAGCTTCTGTATAGCCTGCCTCAGAACTGTTTCCATCCAATAGATTTTCTGTGCATATGCCTATAATCACCTTGTGCAAATACGTAGGGATCATTGCCTGGAATCAGTCTTGCATTTCTGCTCCAGATTTAGGTAACTAATGTTACAGAATCTGTTTCCAGCTGAGCTAGTGATCACCTTTTCCCTCCTCCCTTCATATTCATTTTGAAGGCATGTTTCTGTTTGGATTGTTTTTTGTGGGAGTGAGGTGGTTGACCTCCTGTATAACACAGGCCCTGGGACTTCTTGTTGAACTAGAGCATATCTTTTAGAAAAACATGGAATGTTTTAGTTTCCAAATTGGATCAGAGAAAAGTTTCTCTTCTCTACTGGTGCCTCATGTAAAGGTTTTAGCATTATGTAAAACATACTGTTTTTTGGCTGCTACAGCAGTTCTGGTCTGTGGAGAGTTAGCCTGGTTACATGCATAATGCTAGCTCCAATTTATTTCCAGCTGCTAAAGTGCATTCAAAAACAACTAAAAATATCTGTCTAACCTGTCTATGCATTTATATATCCCCAGTCACCATAGTAGCTGAGCACCTTCCAAGCATTTCAGAATAGAAACAATGATCTCTTGCTTTTCTCTTTTCCCTTTCCCAGTCCGTAGGGGAGACGTGATTCATTTATTGGGTTGTCGTTTATGCATGTGAGAGCGAGAAGAACTCAGTTCTGCAAATGGCAAGCTCTCTAGTTTAAATTCAGTGCCTGTGGAAGTTTTGTCTCCTGTGCTCATGAGATTTCCACGGTGCTTGACAGCTTCATCATTTTGCTGGAACATAGCGGTAATTGGAGGTCATGGTCAGTGGGAGAGGCAATCTCTCAGGCATCTAGGACCAAAACTGGGGAGGACTTTGAATATCAGGACAGAGACCATGAATTGGACTCTGTAGTCAGTGTGGAGCCCATGCAGTCTGTCACAGTTACCAGACATACTGCACCTCTGATCACCAATCCTTGTCTCTTCAGATGCACCCCTTCTGGCCTCTAGCCATCACTTGACTTGGCGTGGAATCAAGCCAGTCTCCCACTCACTAACCAGGTCCTGGGCTGCAATCACTTGTGATTACCTGAGCAGACCTGACTTGGGTTCAGTACTTGCAGTTAATTTCTCTCCAGGAGTTTTGACAGTGATACCCAATGACCAAACAGCATTCCTAAAGCAAATGATTATTTATTTAGAACAAATGCATTTCAGAAAAACAGATCTTACAACAGTAATCCTGTATCTATGTGTACCTGCTTCTCCCTAAGGCTTACTATTCCCTGGATGTGGGGGAGGCCCAATTTCTTCAGGCTGAATTAACAGATCCCTGGTTCACACTACGAGGTTAGGTTGAATTTAGCTGCCTTAGGTCGATTTAAAAATGACTGCGTCCACACAACCAACCCTGTTCTGTCGACCTAAAGGGCTCTTAAAATCGACTTGCGTACTCCTCCCCGACGAGGGGAGTAGCGCTAAAATCGACTTTGCTGGGTTGAATCTGGGGTAGTGCAGCTGCAAATCGATGGTATTGGCCTCCAGGAGCTATCCCAGAGTGCTCCATTGTGACCGCTCTGGACAGCACTTTGAACTCCCATGCACTAGCCAGGTACACAGGAAAAGCCCCGGGAACTTTTTAATTTAATTTCCTGTTTGGTCAGCGTGGCGAACTCAGCAGCACAGGTGAGCATGCAGTCCATCCCAGAATTGTAGCGCGAAGAATGTTTCTACGCTCCCCCTATCATCTCCGTCCCTGAGGTTATCGCAGATTAGAAGGCGAAAAAAACGCACTCGCGATGACATGTTTTCCGAGCTCATGCAGTCCTCCGGCACTGATAGGGCACAGCTTAATGCATGGAGGCATTCAGTGGCAGAGGCCAGGAAAGAATTAAGTGAGCATGAAGAGCGGAGGCAGGATGTGATGCTGAGGCTAATGGGGGAGCAAACGGACATGATGAAGCATCTGTTGGAGCTGCAGGAAAGCCAACAAGAGGACAGACCCCCACTGTATCCACTGTATAACTGCCTACCCTCCTCCCCATGTTCCATAGCCTCCTCACCCAGAAGCCCAAGAACGCAGGGGGGGGGAGGCGGCTCCGGGCACTCCACTGCAGAGGATGGCTCAAGCAACATAAGGCTGTCATTCAAACAGTTTGATTTTTAGTGTGGCTACAATAAGCAATGTGGCCTTGTCCTTCCCTCCTCCCCCACCCCACCTGGCCTACCTTGTCCATTATCTCTCTTTTTTTTTTTTTTTTTAATCAATAAAGAATGAGTCCATGGTTTCAAAACAATAGTTACTTTATTTTGAAGGGGGAAGGGTGGTTGGCTTACAGGTAATTAAAATCAACAAGGAGGGCAGGTTTGCTTCAAGGAGAAAAACACACAACTGTCACACCGAAGCCTGGCCAATCGTGAAACTGGTTTTCAAAGCCTCTCTGATGCGCAGCGCGCCTTGCTGAGCTCTTCTAATTGCCCTGGTGTCTGGCTGCTCAAAATTAGACACCAGGTGATTTGCCTCAATCACCCACCCCGCCAAAAACATCTCCCCCTTACTCTCACAGATGTTATGGAGCACACAGCAAGCAGCAATAACAGTGGGAATGTTGGTTGTGCTGAGGTCTGACCTAGGCAGTAAACAGCGCCAGCGAGTTTTTAAATGTCCAAAGGCACATTCTACCACCATTCCGCACTTGCTCAGCATATAGTTGAACAGCTCCTGACTACTGTCCAGGCTTCATGAACCATGGGAGGAAGGGGTAGGTGCGACTGTGTGGTGCTGCCGGCTGGGAGAGCAGCCTTAGGCAGAAGCCTCCAGCTCGCCTGATATTCCAAACAGGACTGAATCTCCACTAGACGAAACTTAAAGAGAATGACCTGGAGTCTCTGGCTCCCAATCGGTGCTCTAAGAGGAGGATGGCCATGTCTGTCCAGGCGCCCCTGATCGACCTCACCGAGGGAGGATTCCAAGGAGTCCTTCCAGAGCAGCAGTACCACGTCTGCCAGCAGCACCCAGGAGGACCAGAACAGATCCCCCGAGCTCATTTATGGGGAGCAGGAGAGCAGAGTTGCAGGGGAAGAGGTGGAATACCAGGATGGGAAAGATTTTGGAATTGGGGAGCTCATGTGGGGGAAGATCAAGGGCTTCTCCTGGTGGCCTGCAATCATCGTCTCCTACAGAGTCATGTCCAAATGTCAGGCAATGTCCGAAATGCACTGAGTACAATGGACTGGGGGCGGGAAGTTCTCCAAAGTTTCAGCAGACAAGCTGGTGGGTCTGATGGCTTTTAGGCAGCATTTCAACCACTCCACGTTTAATAAGCTGGTCTCCTATCAACAAGCCATACACCATGCCCTGGAGGTTGCTAGGAGCCGGGCAGGAAAGACTTCCCAGAACCCCGGCCAAGCGGCTAAAGACTAACTTCTGCAACAACAGCAGTATGTCTCTCAGGGCACATTCCCTGATACTGAGTATTTTTCCTATTCTATTTCTTAATTTCATGCCAATGCTCCTAGTTACATCCCTATGTATCACACTAAATAATTCCTTTCCCTCGCCAAGATTACCATCATGCAGATCTTCAGACATCTACAGTGCAGACTTTTATGTTCAGCACACATCTTACCCCTTACTTTGTCAAGCTAGATATATTAAAGCAGCTTGCTATAACATGGGGTTTATTTCTTCACTATGTATTTTCTGTACCCTCAATGTCATGACTCACATTTCTGATATCAGTGGCATACACTGAATGGAGAATAGAAATTTTTGTGGGACACTGGTCCATTTGAGTCTGAAAATTTAAAAAACTTACATTGGGGAGATCAGTCAGGCAAGTGGGGAAGAATTTAGGAAGCACTATGGCTGGCTTAGATTTTTAGAAGAAAAAGTTGACATTTGTATAGTGGGTACAGTATAGTATGTTGTAATACCTCTTTCAGTATGTTACATATCTGTGTGATTATGTATTTATTGTGATCATGGGTATGACATTCCATTGGGATGATTTTGGTAAAATTATTGTTTTTCCAATTGCTTATAACTGTCTCTTGTAGAGTACCTCTTGTACTGACACAGTGAGCTCTTTATTCCTGGGTATCCTTGCTTTGTGTCTCTCCTTTTGTGTAGCGCCTCATATGATTTGCTTTAACCTCTCTCGTTTGCATGTTTTGGGAAGAGTGTTTGGTAGAATCTGTTTCTGGCTGAAGCAGGAAGATTGGTCTCCAGTGTATGCAGCTCCCTAAGAAAATGTATTAATACTTTCCTGAATCTCTCCTTTCATATATCTTAATCGTACTTGAAACATTCAGTCAGACTCCTGTCAATGGAGAATCTATCCAAACACACAAACACAGTGGAGAGCTCCAAGCCCCTGACCTGCCAAAGTAATGATGAAATGGAGCATCTGAAGTGTGTGGCTCTAGGTCCCTCAACAGTGCACTGAAAATTCTAACCTTGTTTGTTTCCTTGCAGGTAGCTCAGATTGTCAAATTTGAGATGGAAAATGCCATAAAACTCTCAGTGAAGCTGAATGTTAAAGTGAAAATTGGGCCTAGCTGGGGAGACCTGCAGGAGCTGGAGTTGTGAGCATGAAACGAGACCCTCACAGTGATGAAGCTTCATGCTCCATGGACTCTACAAGGCAGGTGCCAACTTACACAGGTGGAGACACTATTAACTGCACACTTCTTAGTAAATCCAGCAAGTTGGTAGCTAATTGGTGCTTTTCTTTTTACTAAGCATTTTACAGACTGGCTTCTTAAATGTGTTTTGAAAGCCTCGTATGAATTCCCCAGGCAGACTTCTCTGTGAGGTCATATAGCTCAGCAAGGAGTGTTTACAGTTTACAGTTATTAATTTCTAAATGCTAATATTTAAATGAATTGTTAAAATATGTAAATTGAGGCTATAGATTTTAAAAAACCCAAACCTAATGAATTTACTGCATCTGAAATTAAATGGACTTTTTAATACAATAAAACATGAGTCACTCAGGAAGTGTTCCTGCAGAGCCGTGTACAGGAGAAGAAATAGGATGCCACTATATTTGTATTTAATGACGACAAACTTTGTGTATATTCAACACTTGGAGCCCTGCTGTGAGCCTCATGTGATGCCAACATTTTTGGAGATGGTATTAAAGTGTGGAGATGATTTTATAAACAGGTTGTGTTTTATGAGTAGAGCGTTGCCTTGTGGTGTGCCAAAGCAGAGAATTCTCTTTGCTAGAAGGAACACTGTTTGCCTGCTAGGGCCTTAATGTTTTAAGAAAATCAGTGGTTTGTTGTATCTCTGTTGCCTCCATGCCGTTCATCTTAGAATTGACCCTCAGAGAGTAATGTTGTTTTTGAATAAAAACAACACATCCTTGAAAACCTGCAGTGCTCAATTTAAAACAAATAATAAAAAAAGAATCTTACCTGGGGAAAATCTGGAGCTGGGTGACCAGAAGAAGCAACTTTCCCAGTACATGCATTTTGGGGTCTGTCATGTTGATGAGTCATTTATACAGTAGCTGATTTCTTGCTGTAAATTACTCAGCCTTAGATACCAATCTTTCCCCTACTTTGGTACAATTACTACTGGTCAACCTGGGCGGGAGATTGTCTAGATTTACCTTTCACATCTGTGATAACATCTTCACTTCAGTGCCTGTTACTTAGCCTCATAAACATGTAGAACATTTTTTCCAGAAACAGCGATACTGGAGCAGGCCTGAGGTCCATCTAGGACAGTCTCCTGTCTCCAGCAGATACCAGCACCAGCTGCTTCAGAGGAAGGGGTTAGAACCCCCCATTAGGTCCTAATCCCTAAATGTTAGACATTTGGTTTAAACCTTTGAAGGATGAGGTTTTTATCTCCCTTACAAAATATCACGTTAGCATTAACTATTATAACTTTGGAATTCGTGTTATCCATATAAATGTCTGGTCTCAAATTTGCTGCCGTTTAATTTCATCGAATGTTCCCTTGTGTGTTATGAGACCAGGAGAACAGAAGCTCCCATTCTGCTTTCTCTAGAACATTTTTTAGCATATAGACTTTATCATGTCCCCTCTTATTCATCTCCTTTTTAAGCTAAGCAATCTGTCTTTTCACACTCTCCTCATTTGAGAGTTTTTCCATCATCCTCTCATTTCTGAACTCCCTTTAATTCTGTAATATCCTTTTTGATGCTCCTTTTTTAACCCACACCTAGATGGAGTACACTTGCACCTTTGGCTTTTGAAAACAGCCAGATACTGTGCTACTGCTTATTAATTTCAAGCACGGCCACTGTGCTACTAGTAGGGGTGTCTGGAATTGAGATTTCATGAACACATAGTGAGTTTTTAAAAATGTGAACAGAGCCCAAGTGCATGGGGTCTGACTGCTGGGCTTTGTTCCTCTGAGTGTGCTGTTGTACTGGGGAAAAGACAAATGGTACTGACTGATAGCACTAAATAACCACCTTTGTTATACTTCTTAGTTTATTCCTGACCTGTCCTGCAGCGCTTATGTCTCCTCCAGTGTTTTACCTTCAAGTCACAGCACCTTCACTGTGTCACTATCACCCTCTGGGTGTCTGTCTGTCTAGGTTTATGTGCTATTTGTTGTCACAGTATCCGACACCTCTTGTATACTTCACCCTCCAGTTCAGCTGCAGGAATCATGCTGCTGCATTTGAGTCATATTAAAATTCTGAGCCCCTGCCTGCTGCTATTTTTGTTCCTAAATTCTCATTAGATTTTCTTCAATTATTAGCAAAGCTAAGCAGGAAAGAAGGGGAGGTGGGAGGGAGGGCTTTGCTGTTAGTTTGGTGGGAGTAGTCTTTGAGGTTAGGCTTTGGTCATTGGCAAAAACAAATCTCCAAAAGAGACTAGAAAAGAACTTGCTGAAAAAAGGAGCCATATTAAGTGTGTTCCTGTCCGTCTGGACTTTAAATCTCTCTGAAATTGGGCTCTTGTCCTTTGAATGATGTGTTGGAGGAATCCCTGTGCTGAATTAATGTAGTTAGACCTCAGCTCTGACTCTACTGGCATCTTTAGAAGATGCCTGTTTTGCACTGTAAAGTGGTAAGCGGGTTGCAGCGGGAGAACTGGCTGTTGGGATGTTCTGATCCACACATTGCTGTGCTGGGACTGAGCAGATATTTAGTTGGAGGCTGTTTTTGCTGTTTTGAGGCCTGGAGCCTTGTTGCCAGTGACTGAACTGACTTTGTGACCTGGCTCTCTCATCACAGGCCAAAAGGGTATCTCCTCTTCTATTTTCACAGGCAGGATGCAGCCTGTCAGATGAAGGGTTTGTTTTCTGCTCTCCAGTTAGTACATCTCTCTCCAGTCTTCTCTTGCCTTGGAGGTGAAAGGCACTCTTCAGAGCCGCGCCACCTTGCCCCTGGCTTAGGCAGCCCAGAAGGAAGGGCATGTCTATGCTGCCCGGCAGTTTGGGCTAAGGACTAATCTACTCTAGAAATGCATCTGGTGAAGACTGTCTGTGCCAATGGGAGAGAGCTCTCCCTTTGCCATAATAAAACCACCTCTGCAAGTGGTGGTAGCTATGTTGGCAGGAGAAGCTCTGCTGCCAACATAGCACTGTCCATGCTGGCACGTAGGTCGATGCAACTTACATTGCTCAGGAAGGTGGCTTATTCACACCCCTGAGCGACATAAGTTATACTCACATAACCTGTAGTGTAGACAAGCCCTAAGCAGGTGTTAACAGCAGTGCACACCAAAGTATTGTGCTGTAATTCCCCTGTGTGGATTCTGTGGGTGTAAACTAAAAGGTCTGGAGTTCAAACTTGGGACCTTTCAGTTCACACCCACAGTGTCCACATTGGGGAGTTACAGCACAGCACTTGGGGACATGCTGCTATTCACACCTCCTTAGTCTGAACTCTGGAGCAGTGTAGATATGCCTGAAGAAACAAAGGCCTGGTCTACACTACGCGTTTAAACCGGTTTAAGGAGCGTAAAACTGATTTAACGCCACACCCGTCCACACTAAGAGGCCCTTTATATCGATATAAAGGGCTCTTTAAACCGGTTTCTGTACTCCTCCCTAACGAGAGGAGTAGCGCTAGTATCGGTATTACCATATCGGATTAGGGTTAGTGTGGCCACAAATCGACGGTATTGGCCTCCGGGTGGTATCCCACAGTGCACCACTGACCGCTCTGGACAGGAATCTGAACTCGGATGCAGTGGCCAGGTAGACAGGAAAAGCCCTGCGAACTTTTGAATATCTCCTGTTTGCCCAGCGTGGAGCTCCGATCAGCACGGGTGGCGATGCAGTCCGAAATCAAAATAAAAAAAGAGCTCCAGCATGGACCATGCGGATGTGATCGCAGTAAGGGCAGGCAAATCTGTTCTATCAGTGCTCCGTTACAGAAGACGAAATTCAAAATCATTTTTAAAAAATCTCCAGACAGACGCCATAGCAGGGACTCAGCGCACTGCTGCGTGACAAGCGTAATGGAAAGCCAAAGAATCAAATGGACGCTCATGGTGGGGGGACTGGAGCAGGGACTGGAGGACTCAAGCAATCCCACAGTGCCTGCAGTCTCCGAAAAGCATTTGCATTCTTGGCTGAGCTCCAAATGCTTCTAGGGTCAAACACAGTGTCCGCGGTAGTTCAGGGCATAGCTCGGCAATTTACGCACCCCCTCACCCACCCCCAGAAGTGAAAGGGAAAACAATCCTCTCTTGACTCTTTTACATGTCACCCTATCTTTACTGAATGCTGCAGATAGACGCGATGCTGCAGCAGTCAACACCAACATCCTTGCTCCCCCCCCCGCCATGGGTGGCTGATGGTGCAATATGGCTGATATCCATCGTCATCATCAGCCTATTGGCACATGGGGCAGTGCAAAAGGACTGGTAACCATGCTGACTAGCATTCCGTGAGGTCTATCATGGGCGCCTGTGTAAAAAGCTCCTGATTTTTCCTGGTAGATGGTGCAGTATGGCTGATAACCGTCTTCATCATAGCAACAGGGGGCTGAGCTCCATCAGCCCCCGCCCTTCATGTGTAAAGAAAAGATTCAATTGTCCCTGGACTAGCAGCGGGATGCTGGGCTCCTCTCCTCCACACTGCTTAATGTCCTGTCTGGACTATCATAGCAGCTGGAGGCTGCCTTCCACTCATTTCTCACTAACAAGTCACTGTGTCTTATTCCTGCATTCTTTATTACTTCATCACACAAGTGGGGGGACACTGCTACGGTAGCCCAGGAAGGCTGGGGGAAGAACGGAATCAACAGGTGGGGTTGTTGCAGGAGCACCCCCTGTGAATAGCATACAGCTCATAATTTCTGCTGGATCTGACTCAGAGCAGCTGTGCTCTCTGGTTCTATGATACAGTGGTTCTCTAGTACACTTGCCCATATTCTAGGCAGGACTGATTCTATTTTTAGATACCAAAAAGGAGGGATTAACTCAGGGAGTCATTCCCAATTTTGGCTTTTGCGCCCCTGGCTGATTTCAGCCAGGGGCACTTATAACAGCAGCAAATGGTGCAGTGCAAAAGGACTGGTAACCATGATCATCTTATTACCAATGTATGGTATGGTAGATGGTACAGTATGGCTGGTAACCATCTCTGCTGTCATGCAAAAGCAAAAGCATGCTGCTGTGTAGCGCTGCTGAATCGCCTCTGTCAGCGGCATCTAGTACACATACGGTGACAGTCTCAAAAGGCAAAACAGGCTCCATGATTGGCATGCTATGGCATCTGCCAGGGCAATCCAGGGAAAAAAGCCGCAAAATGCTTGTCTGCCGTTACTTTCCCAGAGGAAGGAGTGACTGACGACATTTACCCAGAACCACCCGCGACAATGATTTTTGCCCCATCAGGCACTGGGATCTCAACCCGGAAATTCCAAGGGGGGGGGGAGGCTGCGGGAACGATGGGATAACTACGGAATAGCTACCCACAGTGCAACGCTCCAGAAATCGACGCTAGCCTCGGACCGTGGACGCACACCACCGATTTAATGTGTTTAGTGTGGCCGCGCGCACTCGATTTTATACAATCTGTTTTGCTAAACCGGTTTATGTAAAATCGGAATAATCCCGTAGTGTAGACGTACCCAAAGAATGAGTGAATGGGAATGAGAGGAGAAGTGGGGTAAAGGTTATGTTTTACTGCTGCAGCGCGTTCACTCACAGTGCTCCAGTGTCCACACAACTTGCCATTCTGGTTCATGTTCTGTTTTGCTCTTGCCAGGCTGGCTGAAGTCCAGCAGGATAAGGCAGATCTGTGTCTGTCAAAAAGTAATCTTTCCCACAGCCTAGGCATAGGAAATAGCCTTGATTCTCCAGTTCTCCATCAGAGTCATGTTCTTGTGAGAAGTAACAACCAGATAGCTGCTGGGATTTACCGACAGTGCTCTTGAGAGGCTTCAGAAAGTCTTATTGCTGGGTTCCTGGGTAGTCGTGATTTCCATCCTGCTGGTCAGTTTATCTTAGAGGAAAGAGTATCATTGTAGATTGTTTTAGCATAAGCCAGATGATCTTAAGAGTAATGGTTCCTGACAAGCAGAGCCTTCACCATCAGGTCCTTAGTGGACTTGTTTAGCGTTTGGGCTTTCCATTGGTGGAATGGTTTGCCTCCAGCTACTTTCAAAACCAACCCCATTTCTGCTCGCAAACCAGAGCTCTTCTGGGAACAGAGGTATTGTCATGGAATTGAGGCCGGGAGTTCAGAAAAAGTTGGACACGTGTTGCTGCTGTCTCAAAGATGTCTTCAATTTCTCCTAAGGGTATGTCTACACGGCAATAAAAAATCATTGGCACCAAGTCTCAGGGCCTGGGTCAATTGACTCAGGCTTGTGAGACTCAGGCTGCAGGGCTAAAAATAGATGCTCAGGCAGGGAGTGTGGGCTGTGAAACCTCATGAGGGGGTGGGTCTCAGAGCCTGGGCTTCTGCCCAAATCTGAATGTCTACACTGCAACTTTTAGCCTTGCAGCCCAAGCCCTGTGAGCCTGAGTCAGTTGACCCAGTCCAGCCACAGCTGTTCTGCAGGTCTTTTATTGCAGCATAGACGTTTCTTAGGCTGTGGCTACACTTAGCACTTCAAAGCGCTGCCGCGGCAGCGCTTTGAAGTGCTAAGTGTCGTCAAAGCACCAGTGCTGGGAGAGAGCTCTCCCAGCGCTGTCCGTACTCCACCTCCCTGTGGGGAATAACGGACAGCGCTGGGAGCCGCGCTGGGGCTTTGACCACACTGACACTTTGCAGCGCCGCAATTTTCACACCCTGCTGCAGCGCTGCAAATTTGTAAGTGTAGCCAAGCCCTTAGTTAACTCTCTCCTGGTCTGTGTGTCAGCTCATTGCTATTCACAGTGCCATCAAAGGATAGAGAAATTGCTCATCCCTGGGGCTAAAAGCTTCTTTTGTTCCTTTCTACTGCAGAGTTAAGTACCAGCACTTGGTTCTTCAATGGAACCTGCCCTCCCTCCTCCAGGTGCTCCTGGATCCCCTTTGGGAGCAAAACACTTCAGAGGGATGGAAACTTTGTCTTAAGGTGCCATTCTTAATTGCATTCATGATAGCTGCAAAGTAGGGGGATTAATCTCATTTTAACCTGCATGAGAACTCAGGTTTTTGCATCCCCCGGAGTTTATTCTGGAGACTCATTCTGAGTTTCAGGTTAATGAATCTCATTTCACCTCTGTTGCAGCGACTGCTCTGGTCACGATAGTGAACTCCACTGCCCAGTTTAAAACCCTCATGAATTTTTTAAATGCCTTTTCCTTATTGTCCACTTTGCTGATCACACCTACCATCTCTTCCTCATTATGAGCAACTGCCTAACCAACCATGACAGCTCCACACACTAGATGCTCTCCTGCCTGGAGTAGACAGGAGGTATTGGATCCCCTGGCCAGTGGGGAGAAGAGGCTGTGCAAACACAGCTACGGACCAGTTGTAGACACGTGGACATCTACAAAAAGATTGCACAAGGATTGCAGGCAAAGGGGTATGATAGGGACCAGCAGCAATGCCACGTGAAAGCAAAGGCACTGTGACAGGCATACCACAAGGCCAGGAAGGCCAACAATCAATCTGGTGCTGAGCCACTGGACTACCACTTCTACAATGAGCTGCATACCACACTTGGCGGAGACCCCACCAGCACCCCAAAGCACTCTAGATACGTCCAAGGAGCCCGAGACACAGACCCCTGCTGTTCACAGCAAGGGGGAAGAGGAGGGACACAGCAGGGGCATCCAGCTATGCCATGAGCCAGGATCTTTTTGAGACTCCACTAGTCGAGTCAGTCCCACAAGCCGAGTGCAGAAAAGCCCAATGAAGGGGAAGGAACCTCAGGTAAGTGTGCATGCATTTTTCCTTACAATGTTTAAATATAAAGATGATGCCCCACCCAACCCCAAGTTAGCAGGAGTCAGGCACTGACTTTTCATTTGTTTACTTCTCCAAGAGGAGGCAGTGGTACAACAAACAGAGATAGAGGTATCTGTTTTTTATTCCATGGTAGAGTTGGGTGGGTGGGCATGCAGAGCAGCTTGTTTATGTCCATAGGATGGTTCCTTGTATCTTCCTGGGAGATCTTGATGAAACTTTCATGGAGGCACTCTGCAACCCTCTCTTGAAGGCTTCTGGGGTGGGCTGCCTCATTTCATCCTCCATGATAGGACACTTGCCCATGCCATTCAACAATGACTTCAGTAGGCACCATAGCAGTAAATGGGCTAGTGGCATATGGCCCCAGACAGTTTTGGGACACCAGCAACTGTGCTTTTCTTGCCCTCAGAAGTAAGATATCTGCTAAAATCACCACCACCTGTGGAAAATAGTGCCACTATTCAGTGCCACTGCACTGTACTCGTACACATGGAAATAGAGGCCAAATAGGCAGCTGCTCCTTGAATGTCATCAACAACCTTGAAATGTTTTCGCTATGTCCCACAACAAACTGTCCTCAAACCATCATATCCTCCATTGGTACGGTTCTTCCTGTGGTGCTGCAAATATCAGAGGATTTTGTTCTGGGTTTGCAACGCTCATGAATGACAACAGAGCTCTTAGAGATGGTGAACAACAAGAAGTGGGATCTATTCAAAAGAGGCATGAAAATTATGGGATATATATAGCTTTATGGGATGGGAAAGTTGCATGATGGGAACTTGACCCCCACACACACTTGCTCCAGTCACCCCTGCATGACTCATTTCTGCCCCATCATGCATTGCCAAATTTTTCCAAAAGACAGTGCATTGGATGATGATGAGTGGCACACTGGGATAACTACTCCTGATGTGCTGCACTGTGCACTGACATGCACTCCTGCTGAAGACATGCAGCACTGGTGGAAGGAGTCAAGTATGCACTCACGTGTAATATACTAACTGCAATGACTTTAGGCTGTCACAACTTGCATCTACCAAAGGTTGTAGTGTAGACATGGTCCCAGGTTCTCTTGGTTGCACCAGAGGACATGACTCTCCCTGGCTGTCAGGCAGGCTCTGAAGTTTTAAGTATCTCCCACTCATAAGAGCTTTTGTTGTGAAGACTGAAATGTGGGACAGAATCCACAATAACAGCTCAGTGAAATGTAGCTTGAACCCCCCTACCCCCAAGCCATGACTGGGTCCAAAGTGTATGGCCGTGTTAAGTCCCATGCTGTAAGAGGTGTAGCATCTTTCCTGGGCTCAGAAAGCGGAAGCAGTTCCCACTGATGTTGAAGGCTCATTTCCCTGACCTCCAACTCACATTCACAGTTTGCTCAGACCTTGTCTGCTGACGTTGCTTCAGGCCAGAACCTGTTCCAGGCACTACTGTATAGTAAGGGCTTTTTGGGTCATTGCTTGCAGCATACGGTGTCTGTAATTGCTGTTGCTGGGTAGGGTGGAAGAAGAAAGATGTATGCTGGGGGATGATTGCTCACTGGTAATTCTGTATATCCTGCTCAGTCCTTTCTTCTCCCATCCCATTCCTCCTTCCCTCCCCCGGCAGAATAACTTGATGTTTCTCTCTGGCCTTAGTTTGCTTGGCCAGTCTCTAGTTGGAAGGGAGGTGTGAAGATTGGTTCTTGTTCATTAGCTTTGACTGAGATTTTTGTCTCCTTGCAGGTGACAACAGAATCATATTGTGAGTAATTACCCCACATATGCTCCTGTTCACCTCCCAGCCAAGGAGTAGGGGCTTGCACAGCAGCCACTGGTGCAGAAAGACTCCACAGCCATCATCTGGTGCTTGGGTGTGGTGTACCATGGTGACGGTGTTTGCAGCTGGGTCAGGTACTCTGTAAAAATCATGGTGTGCCCCTGATATGGAGGTGGGGTGAGGGGCCCTGTCCATACACTAGAAGACGAACCAACAAATCGCTGTTTCCTAAGACTGGGGGAATTGGGCTTATTGGTTCCATTTGCATAAGAACATGTGTTGTTTTTTTTTAGTTCCTGTGCCACTTTATGTTCTCTAAATTTCTTTGCATAATACAAGTGACCTGTCTAAGCAAATGGTGCAGCTGTAACTTACTCAAAACTTATGGGGGGAGGGGAAGGTGTTTAAAAAGCGCTTCAGTTATTTAGGAGCACAACTCGCGGTGAGAGTATGTCTGCATTTTGACACTGGAATCTTAGGCAGGAACTCTTGAGCCAAGGCAGTACAGCACTAATAACCACAATGGCTAGATATATGTAAGCTCGCCCTTCCGCCCCCCTGCTCTGCCAACATATTGTGGGAGTCTCAGACATCATGAAAATACAGAAATAACAGCTCAAGTGACTAACTTACAAGATGGCATTAGTGGGGCCTGATGATGTATGGAAGTTGTAAACCAAAAAAAGCCGTGTGTAGAAATGCCTACTGTGGTAGGGATGCTTAACCACATGGAATATGCATTATAAACCCTTTACCTAACTACATAGCCCTGAAAAAAGAGAATTACACAAAATAATGCCAATTCTTTCCTTTATTTTCTTTCCATCAGTTCTTTCACCAGGAACTCAGAATAGCTTCAATCAAAGGTGCCTTAATTTACCTTTGTGATGCCAATTTTAGGATACCTGTCAAAACAGTAAACGGTTAGTGGAGCAAGAGGAGTGTGTGGTTCACTCCTGGATTTAACCTTCATTTTGAAATATAGGTGGTGCCTCATTAATGAAAACCACACATAATTTGTCCACAGTTCCTTGACAGAGCCAGAATATGGGATAATAGTTTAAAAAAAAAGTACAATATTTTGATTTTAGTCAATAATCACATAAGAGAAAACACATGAATGGAAACTCTTTTAAATGAATTACACCGATGAAGTGTTGTCAACAAATGGAAACATGCAATTCATTAATGAGAGAGAGAGAGTTCTTACTGAGTCCTTACCAAGGCAAAATTAATCAAGACTGAAATATATTGTATTTGCATTCACCTTTAGGTCATGAAAAGTGATGTGGGATACCCAGAGTAGAATACTTAAAGGGTGCAATTAAATGCAGTCTGGCAATTTGCCTGTGATATAATAGAGACAATTTATAAATAGAATAATCTTGAGGTTGAATACAACATTTACGTTAGTTGTGATGTTTTTCCACATTAGATACATACAGAATTATTTTTTCAGTGTACAATTTATTTATTATAATACACACAAGGAATTGGGTGTGAGATGGTTTCTGAAAAAGGAATGTGTAAAAAGTACAGAGAATTTTTGTGATAACTTCACGTCTAATAATTGAACCTGTGTATATTTAAATATTTATGCAAAACCTATATTCTGTTTAATAGAGAAAAAATGTCTAATTTGAATTCAGAAATGCAGTCAGACCACATCTACTCAAAAGTATAAATAGTTGGGACATAGGAATGTAAAAAAATATGATTTAGAAAAATCTTATGTGATTATAGAGAACAAATCCTGGTGCTGTTACAGAATTTCATTAGATTTTTAAAATTTTTTAATTCAGAATTGAAGTTTAAAGTGGTCTAGGTCTAGGAGTTGGCTGCACATAAAATAGTTCTTACTAGTAAGGATTCGTCTAATGAGAAGCCACATATTGGATCTAATTTAATATATTTATTTGCATATTACACCCCTAGCTGTGTGTGTATTTTGTGTATCGGATTGTTTGGGATAGTGCATATATTTTTGTGAGTGAAAAATGTATTTTCTAACATCATAAAAATTTTAATTGAGCGACATTATGCCAAAGTGTCACTAGAGGCAGCCTTTTATACTTTAAATCTAATGTAACCTATTTGGAGTTTGTACTTTTTAACTAAGAGTTCAGATGTAGAAAGAGCCTAAAAGTTATGGATGTTGTGTGAACCGATGCTGGCTTGGTAGAAAAGGTGAAAGCACATTTGATTTCAACATTCTTCTTAGAAAGCCTAGTGTCCTAATTTTCTTCTCAGCAAGTAAAATCATTGCTCTGCTTATCAGCTTGAAGGCTGCAGCTTTATTACTCTAGTTATTAACAAAAAAATGTTTAGGATAGGCCCTCTAAAAATCCCACACTCCTCCTCATGTCACAAGAAACTAATCAGCCAGGCTTCCCCCACCCTCATTAAATTTTAAGTTAAAGGCTTTTCCCCACATCCACGGTAAATCTCAATAGAAAGCATTTTAACAGTGTGCACTAACAAACTTATACAACATATACATTACATATATATATTTATATATATAGAACGTTCTATATACAAACATATACAATTTTTTTAGATCTCTACAGACTACAAGAAAATTAATAATTATAGTCACAAGAGCTGAACATTACAGAAACAGGAATTTGTAACTTTCTGGAAAGATGTACAATATGCCATCGATGAAAGGAAGATACAGTTGTGACCTCCTGGGGAGTTTTTCTAGAGAAAAAGATGGAGTTAAACATTCAAAATTGTATGTTTGGGGAATCTAAATTCTTCTTTTGTGAAGTAAAAAGGCAAATTGAAAGCTACTGGCTGGCTTTCCCACTGATACAGCATGGTGTTAAGTTAGAAACTGTTGATAGAGCAAGTGTAATGTAAATGACCTACTGGAAGCATATTTCCCTCATGCAGGCTGTAGCTGTTCAAACTGACTTGTGCAACTGCTTCATGACAGAGTGAGCTCTAGCATCTGCCTAAGGAGGCTCCCATTTCATTCAGGATCATAGGTCCCTGAACTGATGTTAGAGCAACACCTCTGCCTAAAAGCAAGCCAAGAATTTCTATACACTACAGAGCTAGTACCATCCTAATCATTCACCAAGCTTTCTGCTAGTCTGCCCATACAGTCATGTGTGATACATCTATGGATACTGCAACATGTCAGTGAATTGCAATGGAAACTCCCAGTGTAGCCAGTAGAGGAGGTGTACATGGCACCACTCTTGAACCAGGAATATCTTTTCCATACAGGTTAATTAGTATAGAAACAGGTGCAGTAAGTTACAGAACTAACTCATGTCCCTGGTAGAATGATTTCCCTCCTGAATCTTTACCTGTTTGGTCTGAGCCTAATCCATTGACAGTTTAAATCCCTTCTCTAGTCTTGCAGCTAAATGAGGGAACAGATCCTCTCTAAGGTGTTTGTAAAGCTGAAGTGCCCACAAGATTAGTGATTTAGACTAATGATAGGCCAGAGTACATGTAGAGTAAACATGCAATGCACATGGGCTGGATTAGCCATATGGACTACAACGGTCAAAGCTGTCATTTTAACCTTGCCTGCAGCAAAATTTAAAAATTCTGAATAGCACAAAATTCATATTGAGCCATAACAGTGTAACCTTAATGAGGCCTCAAACTTGTGCCATAGCCTTAATTCACACAGCTTGTGATGCCAGACTTGAGTCCAAAACATGTATCTAAAATTGAGCTGAATTAAATATACAATAGGTGTTTTTGCCAGTGAGCACCCACCCCAAAACTAAAAACAGAGCAGATATGAGAAAGGAATGGCTGAGAGAGCTACTGCGTGAGAGTTAGCAGTGCTTTCCATGGAAATGCAGAAGCCAGAGCAGTGTCTCATGGTCCAGAGTGTGCATTAAACTGTCATGATACAAACATGTAGGAAGTTAAAGCAAAGCTGACGGCCATGGCTATTTGGGAGGTCACTAGCTGCAGCTGCTTTCTCAGACCATTTTCCTTCAAAGTGAATTCTCCTGATGCAAAGTGTCTCCATCTCTCTCTCCCTAGTTTGTACTTGTGCATACTTGCTGGCAAACATGACTGTGGCACCTTGTTCCCAAGTCAATTTTAGAATCCATCTGACTTCACAGTTGGTTACTTTGGAAATTGTGCTGATGCAGAGGAGTAAAACTGAGCTGGGGAAGAAAATTGACTGTTATGTAATGGGAATGCTGTTCAGGCAAATACATCAGGATAAACTGCTGTGGAAAAGAATCTGACAGTATCTGCGAAATGAAGGAAATTAAAAGCCCCATGGCAGCAGCTTTACTGATATGAACAGCCTATTTCACCAGCACCTTGCATGGGCATTTACACTTGTGCAAAGTAGATATAATGTGCTCCTGAGTTCTCCACTCACTCATCTCTGTGGCAGTGTTTTACACCAGCTTTGCACAGGTTGCAAGTGGTGATACACCAGGCAAGACAGTGTAGAAACTGGTCTATATAAAATTACATCTGCGGGGCTTTGCAGCTCAAACTTGTTGCTGGTGTGATCTTCAGCCAGCCAGCTTTAAATTGGGTTACTGTGCAATTTGTTTAGCATCACTTCAGTGCAACTCTTTCCTGCAAGCTGCTGAAGTCACTGACTTGAGGAGATTTACCAGCTTGACCCACTGGGCCCTCTACTTTCTTCAGTTTAATTCAATAGATTACTGACTCACCTTCTCTTCCGCTTCTAATATTGAAAAAACAAGGCAACCAAGTGATTCAGAAACTCCTGAGGTGACAAAAGTTATCTCAGCCCCCTCAACGGATGCTTTCAGAAAATTAGTATTTATGGAAGGTGTTTCCTGCACTCTTTGGATTGTAAAGACACCTTCTACTCTCAATTAGGTGACATCCCAACTGGCTCCTTCACAAACACTAAATAGAGCATTTGGATTGGATTTGGATGTTGGTTTATTCTTTGGATAGGAATTAAATAGCACTGATGATTTCAACCTAAGATTTTATAAGGAAAAGAAGTAGCAGCAACTAAGAAAATGCAGCTCATCTAATTTTTCTGTCCAGAGTAGCAGCAGCCATGCTTGAAATGTACTGGCTGTTTGTAGTGTAGTTTTTAAAAATAAAGATTTTTGCTGTTTTTAAATATTTTTGCTCAGCATAGAAATAAATCCCTTTTTCTTCGGTCACAACATGCTTTCTTTTTAAGATGTCAATTGGTCATGCAAAATTGTATTTTTAATAAGTGCATTAACATTCTAGGTTTGTACAGGATATTTTTAACCAGAGATACTCTCCACAGTTCATTCCTAGAGCTTCTAAAAAGAGCTACATGCCAATGTGACTGTGCAGTTGCTTTTGGGAAAAGATTTACTACAGCATGAGCCAGGTATTTTGACTAAAAGACCAGTACAAGTCTAGGCTCCATTTTGTGGGATATAAAACTTCTCCTTGACTTCCCGCTTGTGGTGAATCCAAACAAATAACAGGAAAACATTTCCTAGGAGAAAGTTTTGCTTCTGGCCAGTGATTGGTAGTGTTGGGAATAAGTTCCGCTTCCCTGAATAGTGTTCTCATCAAAGCCAAGCAGCTTCTTTAAAAGTCTAAAACTGGTACCATTTCTTGTCCTTATATTTCAGCATCAACTACAGAGATGGGAAATAAGCAAAATGAAAATTAGATACAAAAATCTGTTTTGCTAACGGTAAAGACTTGTGCTAAGTTAGTATGCGGTAGAACTCCACCGAACTAGTGGTACCACAAATGAAGTAGGTCCATTCATTGTCATGGACTTCATAATCAAGTAGAAAATTTGAAGTAAACAAATAGCAGCAGGTTGTGTTTTGCCAAACATGTCATTTCCCTTTGCTGCTGTGAAAAAATAATATATATATATATATATATATTTATTTATATTATTTTTTGCTTTCTCTAACTTCATAATTAAGTATTAAACTCCACAAAGAATATTATTTACCCATAGCTCTCTGTTCACTGAAGAGACGCTTCTCAGGGAATTCCTACTTTAGCACACTGCTTTTTGCATAAGGTGAAGTAGGAACTGCCATAGATTAGGGTACGCTAGGTGCCTCGCCTGCAGAATACCATCTGTCAGAATACATCTCTTTGAGAGTATTTTTTGCCTCACACTTATAACAGCCAATAGGAAAACCAAAAACAAACATTCTCCCTGGGGCATGAGGTAGGTGGTAATCTAGCTGTACAGATATCTGGAAAACTGGAATTACAGGTAAATATTCCTTAATGTACTACTTCTTCTTTTCAGTTGATTCCCCCTCTTAGGACTATACCATAGGGTGACATCATTTCAGTTTTACAGAGCAAATGTCTCCATGCTAAGCAGCCTATTTAGAGGAAACCAGTTTAGCATAACATACTATGGTCATGCCCCTAGTTTCCTGTGCCCTGTAATGCCCCACTTGTTCCCTTGCATCCAGATACACACCTGTGACCCACTCTAGTTTCCCCCTCCCTGTTCAATGAATGGACGTAATGGTCATCTTAACTGAGGGAACATAGTACTCACCCTCCGACTGCCACCAACGGGAGATGGCAGCAGTTTTGAAAGACAGACACTTATGAAGAAAAAAATTGCAGGAGACTCAGGCATTGGTGGCACCTTGGGTCTCCCCTGTTTTCTCTCCATAGCACACAGTTTTGGTTCCTGAGGACTGAACTTTTTTGATCTAATTGAAGTCTTTGGACTTAATATAGGGATACCCAGATGAAATGTAATGGCCTGTGATACACAGGAGCGAAGACTAGATGATCTGATCACCCCTTTTGGCTTTAAATGCTATGAAAATCTGGAGTAAGTGTAACCAAAGTAGATGGCTGCCTGAGTTTACAGAGAGCCTGAAACAGCAGCTCTGAGGTGGGAAACTACCCCATTTATTTCAGTGGGTGCAGATGTGAATGATGATACTTTACTGCTCATCAAGCATGTAGGAAAGGAGAGAAAGTGTCATATAATGACAATCTACACTAGGGTTCCCCAATGTGTGGGGAACAGTGCTGTATAAATGAAGGTAACAACACCTGGGGGACTGTGCCTGCTTTAATTTTCCTGCAGGAGGTTCAGCTTTCTTAACTTTGGGTAACCCTGGGTAGGGCAAACTCTCTCCACATGTATGTGCAAGGAACCCATACCTCATGTGCATGTTTGGAAAATGCCTCTGCACTAGCCATCATGCTTGCAGTCTTTTCATCCAGTTCTCCCAGTCTCTGTCCTCTCTCGTCAAGGGCGAGGCGCGCACGAGTCAAGTCTCCGATTACCCCTCCTGCAGCTCCTTTCATACCCTCGATTCCACCCGAGCCAGGGATGTGCTGAGCCAGACTCCGAGAGGCTTTTCCTGCTGAAGCCTCGCCAACTACACAGGGAAAGTGGAGTTAGCTCATTCCCCCATCGACACCTAGAGAGTTCATTGCTAGTTCCTCACTCCCTTGCTGTTATTTGGAGTGTACTGTGGCACACAGAGACTGCCTCAAGCTACCCAGGCAGGTTTGATAGTAGTGCCATCTCAAACCTGTTCTTCAGTAACAGCAGGGATGGGGCTTATTTACTTGCTCTTAGGGGGAAGAAAGAAAACATTTGGGTAGCTAGAAACAAGGCTCTGAAAGGTCAAGCTCTAGCTCCTAGTAGCTTGTGGGAGAAATTCTCTTACCTCCTTTATAGTGTTATCTTTAACATTTTTAACATCCCTTCTTTCCTACATTACGTGTCCTGTCCTTGTATCGGTTTAACTGTTGTGTCTTCCGTTAGTTTCAGTTATAATCACTTACACAGCTCTTCTCTGTCAAAGGTCTGCCCGCTTCCTCCAAACAGCCCCTTGAGAAAGCCTCTGTTCTGGGCTTCGGGTGTTTCCACTGGGGTAAACAAATCCCCAAGCATGTCCTGGCCAAAATCAGACAGAAGAACACATGAGGGAACTAGAGGGATGAAGATTGCCATTTACTTTAAAATTAGCATAGAGAGTCATTGACATCAGATATTTGGCAAATAAAAGATAAATTCTGCTCTATGCCATATGTTGTATTGCAAGACCAGGGCTAGCAGGGACAACAGTTGACTGTCAATTTGTCTGCAAAATCAATTCTTTAAATTTTTTTTATCATACTATGAAAAACTCAGCATTTGAGGTCTGGATACTACGAAAGCTGGGTCAATAGTGCAGCTAAAATGTCCAACCAAAGCCACTCGCATTTAAAAAAAAAAAATAATAATTTGTGTTCATTCCCCTGGTGGGTTCATATTTTATGATTTGTGGAGAGCAAATTTTGCAATGATGCCACAACATAAAAATGCTGATTAAAATCAAGAAATCACAATCAGCTGGTGATTATCCAGGCAACCAGACCATCAATACTTCACAAAAAGAAAACAATAAAGATGAGTTTAGTGCTTGCTGACGGGAAGCAATTTTTACAAAAGGCCATTGCTGGATGCTAGCGGTGCCTACCTCCCACTTAATTTTACTATTTACACAGCACCAATTGTGCAGGAGACATTTACAGCCACAGCTGAAGGCATGGTCTCTGCCCCCAAAGAGCTTACACCTGTATCCTTCAAACCAATGGTTCTTTAGAAACAAATCTAGCGATCAAAGTTATTTGCAATCTGCTAGGGTAACTTCTTATGTAGCAACCATTTGTGGGGAGATGGCTTCAGCACATTAACACTACTGCTCTGCCAGCTGGTAGGTCAGGGTGGGTGAAACCATGGCTCTCTGCCAATGCTCCTCCCACTTGCTTTTGGGGGGAGAGGGACATACTGGGTGTATAAAGCCCTTGCTCTTCCTCTCTGTGCAGAAGCTGTGATGTGAGCAGCTGGAGTGTGGCAGTGCTGGGAGGTAGGAGCCTTTTATTCCCTTACTTGGGCTAACACAAATCTAGCCCATCCCCTAGTTTTAAACTCTTCTTCAGTGATGTATTTAGAGTCCCTCCAGTAATTTGTAAAAAGTCATTTCAACTCCTCTTCCTCTCCAGTGAGCCCAAGCCTGGCTGCAACACACATTCCTCATAACAATCTTCAGGGTTGAAAATGCTAGCACGGTGTGATGACCTGCTGCTCAGCGCATTGCCATGGCCTAACGAGAGCTGGGCATCCTGGTTCTCTGCTCATTATACAACCTCAAGCTTAGTTCCCTTTTTTACTGTTAATGATCCTTCCCCAATAACCTCACACAATTCACTTCCTTCAATAAATGTCATTTAGAGTGTAAAAAAATCTAACATAGTGAACTAGCTTTTGCTTGGAATAAATGACTTTCCTTGCTTAGACCATCTCCATAGCTGCTGTATTATAGTATGATGTGAGAACCTTTTCCCACCTGCAACTTAGGGCTTGGCTACACTTACAAATTTGCAGCGCTGCAGCAGGGTGTGAAAACACACCCTCTCCAGCGCTGCAAAGCGCCAGTGTGGTCAAAGCCCCAGCGCTGGGAGCGCGGCTCCCAGCGCTGTCCGTTATTCCCCACAGGGAGGTGGAGTACGGACAGCGCTGGGAGAGCTTTCTCCCAGCGCTGGCGCTTTGACTACACTTAGCGCTTCAAAGCGCTGCCGCGGCAGCGCTTTGAAGTGTAAGTGTAGCCAAAGCCTAAGGGCTGTATCAGTTACTGTAGTGGAAAATACAGTAAGTAATTCAAAAGTATGTCTTAATCACTAATAGATGTTTTGGAGACTTTTAATGGTTTATATCCAACTCAGAATGCCTGCCCTTCTAGCCTACTGACTGAATGCTGAAGAAGCTGCATGAATGTGGGGAGTGGAGCCTGTGTTTACTTTTAGATTAAAATAAGCAATACTAAAGTTAGGGAAGGACGTTGTGCTGATGCACTTTCCCTTCAGTTAGACCTGTGCTGGTATTGAGTGCCATACGTTTCTAAGCCGTCACTCATAACATTTTGAAACAGTTCTTCTTTCACCCAGAGCAGCACATTAGGACTTTGTTAGGGCAAGTGCCAACCTGCTTCAACTCTGGATCCACTTAGAAGTTGCTACCGTTAATGTCAGTTTTTGGACGTAGTCCAGTCGCTAGGGGACAGGAGCTACTCCACAGAGGCCACGGACCAAAAGCACTGTTGAGCTCCTCTGTGTCCCAATGAGGGGGTTCCTGCAGGGCAAGTATTAGGTGTACTTGGGGGGTGGGGGAGGGCCTGCTGCTGCTGCAGCTGCCCATGTTGTCCTCTGCTATGAATAAATAGGGAACTTGCATCTCTAGGTTTGTCAAACTACCACTGGTTTCACTTTAAACAATAAAAGCAAGTAATTGTCTTTTCATGGAAGTTTCACAGTAAATCGTATCTTACATTGAAGCTAAGGCCTGGCACATCTGCTGGCAATAATATTACAATCCAAGTTGTTACCATTTTTAATCATTTAAAACTTTAACTTTTAATTAAATTTCAATTTAATTAAACTTAGGAGAGGAAAAAGTGTCATTACCTTGAGAAACCTACAAGTAGAACATACTGTTCCAGATAAATTGACCATTTACAAATACATCATTTGCTCTTTGGAAACAATGTTGTTTCCCCATCTTTAGCTGATAAAATTGTGGGTTAGTGTTTTGCATCCTTTCATAGCCTTAACACAAGGAACCTGCATATTCAGGGACCAGAGCATTAGACAGTGACACTAAGCATTTCTTTTTCCATTTTACTCTTTCCAAGTGTAGGAGCTTTTCTCTTGAGAAAATTGGTTCTCTCTGGAAATGTTGATGCAAATTGACATATGTTCTATGCATGACACTGCAGATGTTACAAAACATCCTGGGCAATCTTTGTGGTGCTATATGGAGTTTCAGGTTCCAAATTAAAAATAAGAATGAATTGGATTGAATGAAAATTATCTGAAAAAGGAACAGGTTGCACTAGATTTTAAACCAGAGGACATGGTGTTACCAGCCAAAAGCCTGAGAATGGTGTAAGCCACTGTAATCAAGGCAGTGGTGGGAGGGCTCTGTTGAGATGCCTCTGTCTGGCTCAGAAGTGCTGCAAACATGTGCAGCCCTCCTCTGTAGATTTGACAATGGGAGCCCATTAGTGCTTCAAAGATTTCTCCACAATAAGAAAGCCAAGCAGCATGTATGCTTTCTATGTTTACAAGCCCTACCTGTAGATTGTCGCACATCTCCTGGCTGTATGTCAGTCGCTGGATCTCTGTGGGAGAGCTGAGATACAAAGCTTGCCCTTCATTGGTGAAACAAAATGTCCGTGCTATCCTCATGTCTGTTACTGGCAAATAGTTGACATCCAGCATTGGGCGAAGGCTAGGCAAGCTGAAGAGAAGCAGATGCCTGTGTTACGCTGGGATTTACAGAAAATGCTTTTATTCTATCATGTTATTTAAACCCACAGGTAACTTAGTACTTTCCATATATAGCCTAGAATGCTGTGGTATTTAAAATGCAGTCCTACTCTTAAATGTGCTACTGTAAAAATGGCACCTTTCCACTTCACAGATCTGTTCCCTCTGTGTATTGGTCTCAAAGCACATTTCAGTGACCAAAATAGGTTGTTAGGGCTAGCTCCACAAAAGGACTTAGGTGTCTTACATGCAGCTTGGTGTCTAAGTCCTCCATTGAGGTGCCACTCAGAGTCTCAAAACCCTGCTCAGCTGCCACCTAACCCTGGTCAAGTCCCCATGGCAAAAAAAAAAAAAATCCACAGAATTTGTAGCTTGTGGTTTTCAAAGGTTAGAATTTGGTTAAATCCAACCCAATGTTGGGTAGAACTCTCAAAGACACTGCTGCTGAATGAGGACTGCTTTAATGCCACTTTTCAACATTCTACCTTAGCAATTTTGATTGAGGAGCATCCAAAAAAGAATTTGTAAGAATTATTTGTTTTAGGGATGTCGATTAATCATAGTTAATTCATATGATTAAAACAATTAATCATGATTAATTGCAGTTTTAATTGCACTGTTAAACAATAGAATACCAATTGATATTTATTAAATATTTTTGGATGTTTTTCTACATTTTCAAATATATTGATTTCCAATACAACACAGAATGCAAAGTATATAGTGCTCTCTTTATATTATTTTTATTACAAATATTTGCACTGTAAAAATGACAAAAGAAACTATTTTTAAATTCACCTCATACAAGTACTGTAATGCAATCTCTTTATCGTGAAAGTGCAATTTACAAATGTAGATTTTTTTTGGTTACATAATTGCACTCAAAAACAAAACAATGTAAAACTTTAGAGCTTACAAGTCCACTCAGTCCTACTTCTTGTTTAGCCAATCGCTAAGACAAACAAGTTTATTTACATTTACAGGAGATAATGCTGCCCGCTTCTTAGTTACAATGTCACCTGAAAGTGAGAACAGGCGTTTGCATGGCACTTTTATAGCCAGCATTGCAAGGTATTTGTGTTCTAGATATGCTAAACATTCATATGCCCCTTCATGCTTTGACCACCATTCCAGAGGACATGCTTCCATGCTGATAATGCTTGTTTAAAAAAAAAAAGTGTTAATTAAATTTGTGACTGAACTCCTTGGAGTAGAACTGTATTTCTCCTGCTCCATGGTTTTACCCGCATTCTGCCATAAATTTTGTGTAATGGTAGTCTCGGATGACAACCAAGCATATTTTGTTTGCTTTAAGAACACTTTCACTGCAGATCTGACAAAACACAAAGAAGGGTCCAATATCAGCTTTCTAAAGATAGCTACAGCACTCGACCCAAGGTTTAAGACTCTGAAGTGCCTTCCAAAATCTGAGAGGGACGAGGTGTGGAGCATGCTTTCAGAAGTCTTAAAAGAGCAACACTCTAATGCAGAAACTACAGAACCCAAACCACCAAAAAAGAAAATCAACCTTCTGTTCGTGGCATCTGACTCAGAGGATGAAAATGAACATGCATCGGTCCACACAGCTTTGGATCGTTATTGAGCAGAATCCATCATCAGCATGGACGCATGGCTTCTGGAATGGTGGTTGAAGCATGATGGGACATATGAATCTTTAGCGCATCTGGCACGTAAATATCTTGCGACGCCGGCTATAACAATGCCATGCAAATGCCTGTACTCACTTTCAAGTGACATTGTAACTAAGAAGCAGGTAGCACCATCTCCTGTAAATGTAAACAATCTTGTTTGTCTTAGCAATTGGCTGCAGAAGTAAAAGGACTAAGTGGACTTGTAGGCTTTAAAGTTTTACACTGTTTTATTTTTGAATGCAGTTTTTTTGTACATAATTTTACATTGTAAGTTCACCTTTCATAATAAAGAGATTAGACTACAGCACTTGTACTAGGTGAATTGAAATATACTATTTCTTTGTTTTTTACAGTGCAATATTTGTAATTACAAAGCGGACACTTTATATTTGTTTTTTTTCTGTGTTGTAATTGAAATCAATATTTGAAAATGTAGCAAACATCCAAAAATATTTAAATAAATGGTATTCTAGTCTTGTTTAACAGTGCGATTAATTGTGTGAATAATTTTGTTAATCACTTGACAGCCCTATTTTTTTTATATAATGTAGGGAACAGTATTTTGATTTCCACAGTCATTGAACATACGTGAGTGAGACCAGGCTTGGAAGCCTTTAGCCCAGAAGCTGAAAGCTGACAGTTATAAGTGACCAAAGAGAGATTGCATGGAAACTATTCTGCAACTTTAGCCACAGTGAGCACTGCTGCTTCTGCCATGCTATTGCTGTCAGGGATAATCCTGGTACTAGATGGTGAGAAGGATTACTAACTGAGAGAAATTATATACCAGAGCAAAATGGGTACAGCTTTCCTTTACATGTGTGTCTATAATAAAAACATGCTCAGCCACCCACTGCACCAGATTGTAGGTGGACAGTGTGCATCCTGCTCCCCTTTACAGCCCTAATTCTGTTGCCTTTTACAATTTTGCCAAATGATTAGCTAGGTAAGTACCTCATTGTCATGATATGCCCGTTGGCACAAAAGCAAGCCAGGCAGATGCTGTTACACAGGGTCACCACATCTGCTCGCAATAGAAAAGACGTTTCTGTGATGTTGTGAACATAGAGGCATGTCTGGGAAGGCAGTGAGAAAACTTTGGCTTGTTTTTCTGAGCAGATGACAGCAAACTGATGATCTCCCATATCCTGGGAGGAGGAAGGAGAATACATGACAAGTTTCCTTTTTCTTGTTTTTTCACTGTCATCTATGCTGTTTGGGTCCCTCCATACTTCATAGGGTGGATGTATCAATGCTCCCATGCAGTCCAGGCATGAAAAAGTCAGCACTGCTCCCTTCAGTGTCAGAACTGTACCTGTAAAATATAATGCTCTAGCTTTGGCAAATGCTTGTCAAATCCAGTGGTCACTAGTGCACATGTGCATCATGGTCTATTTTGCATCCAGGGTTTCCCTTTAGAGCAGAGGTGGGAAAACTATGGCCCACGGGCCACATCCAGCCCGTGGGACCATCCTGCCTGGCCCCTCAGCTCCCAGCTAGGGAGGCTAGTCTCCTGCCATTTCCCCCTCCCCTCTCCCCCCACAGCCTCAGCTCACTGCGCCACCAGCGCTCTGGCCCACCACTCCTGCCGGGCAGCGTGGTGGTGTGGCTGGCTCCAGCATGGTAAGGGGGCGGGGAGCAGGGGGTCCCAGGCGGCAGTCAGGGGACAGAGAGCAGGGGGCAGTTGGATGGGTCAGGAATTCTGAGGGGGGCAGTCAGGGGATGGGAAGTGGGCGGGAGCAGAGCAGGCTGTTTGGGGAGGCACAGCCTTCCCTACCCAGCCCTCCATTTAGTTTTGCAAACCCAATGTGGCCCTCGGGCCAAAAAGTTTGCCCACCCTTGCTTTAGGGGTACAGTAGCTCATCTCAGCCCTACTAAGCTAATGAGCGGCACAGCTAACTGCACAAAGTAACCTTCTGCTTCAAACTAAATATTTTTGCAGCCAGGCAGAGCTGGTGAACGAGCAGGCTGCAGTTATTGAAAATGTTTCAGGCAACCAACAAAAAAATGCAACAGAAAACAGTAGAATTTAGAGAGAAAAATGGCCAATTACAGCATGTATCCCATTCTCTTACCAATAGGATTGTTCTTTATAGTGCAATTTTTAGTGTCTTTCCAGTCAGGTTTTAAGCATGCAACGGAGGTGGCTCCTATCCTTTCCTTGTCTAATACAAACTACAGTTCTTTACTCCTAAATGTCCTCCCATTATTCCTAGTTAGCTCCCTTTAAAACTGCTAAATAAATCTTGTCCCTCTTTGGTGTTTACCTCCCTCCAGTATCCCCTGTAACCTGTGCCTGTCACTTAGCCAAGACGTGCTTGGCATCTTTCAATTTTTCCCTGGAAATTATCCCCTTCACCCCCTAATCATTTTGTCAGTCTTCTCTGAACTCCCTCTGGTTTCTCTGGTAATGACACCCCTGACCTGATCATAGTATTCCAGCTGGGGCTGGATCCGAGCTGTATGTAGGAGGACTATAACCTCTCTGCTCAGTGACAAAATGCTTTTGTCTAAGCCATTCAAAATTATACTAGCCTTGTTTCCAAGCCATAGCCACGAACTCATGACCAATCTGCTGCCTACTGCTAGCTCTAGGTCTCTGCTTTCTGCATTTCCCCCTCTCAGTTAGTGTATGTACTTGCAATTGTTTTTCCTCACATGCACTAACTTGTATTTTCCAAAACTGAGCCTTGTTTTTTGTTTTCTGCCCTTGTTTCTACTCTCATGGTATGTCCTCATCAGTGTCCATAACTGCACTCAATTGACCATCCTCTGTGTCAGTAATCTTGTAATTGTAACCATCATCATAACTTGGTGGGAAACAAGGGCCTAGTTCATTCTGCCCCTGCTTTTACACAAAGCTGAGTTTTTGTCCTGAACGCTAGACCTCCTAGGAGAGAGACCTGTCTGAGGGGGTCAGTGCACAGGACTGAGATCTAATCCTGGCTTTATCATTGGCTCCCTCTTAGCACTGGCCAAGTCACTTATTGTCTGTGCCTGTTGCCTCATCTGCAGAAGTGGGAGCAGCTCCCTATGTCACAGGGAAGGAATAATCAGTTAAGGTGTATGAAGACCTTTAGATATGAAAATATTTGTGCTGAGTACTATGAATGCATCTAAAGATACCTTCTACTGGAATTTAGTGACATTTCTGTTGCCACATGATCCATCAAATTCTTGACACGTTCAACGGAATCCCAAATATACTTTCCCAGGAGGAAATTATCTATTTTTCTAGTCTGGAAAAAAAAGTCTCCTGTTTCCAGTCCTTACAAGGACTATGTGCAGTTCTATGTAAGATCTAATCTTCGTGATTAATAAAATAGACTGTCCCACGTCTCTAAATTACAGCTATCACTGCTACAATCACCTCTTTGTATCTCTCTGCACTCAGTGTAATGAACCACCGGGGGTTAATATTCACTATATGAGAGATTTTGGTCAGAGAAACCAGATAAAAGCAGATATTTATACCCTCTCCTGCTACCGAGACGGTAGCAGGAGAGGGTATAGGAAAGCAGACAAAAACTCTTACCACTTGGGGACACCATGACGGGTTCTGTCTGCCTTAATTCCTCAGTAGCAGGCAGATTAAGGGAGATGATTAAAACCATACCAAGGCCTGTTCCAACCCACAGACAGGGGGAGACAGCAGAGTCATTCTTCCGTGAAAAGGTCTCCATAAAGTACAAAGCTGTAATTGCTTCCTTGGACTCCTTGTCGATGCTGGAGACACTGGAGCTTCGGGAACGGCTGAAGGTGTTTTCCCGGTTTTCTGTATAAATAAGGTAAATACAATCAAGCAGACATAAGCTGGCAGGGCTAGAACACAGACCCAAACGCATCTGAAAACCAAATGCAAACGCTCTGTTGTACCTGGACATCACGGACTCGTTACACACTAGGTGAACGTTTTTCTACTTGCATAGTCTTAACTTCCTGCCGGTGCATAAACAACAGTGAGAATGCTGTCAGACCTCTCCAGACAAATCAGGCTGTTAGAAATAGCTGCTTATTACAGAGATCTGCATAGGCTAACCAGAATAGTTACCTCTTGGACCAGCAGGAGCTGGTCCAAGAGGTAACTATAGCAGGACCGCTTGGAAATAGTGACCATAATACAATAGCATTCAACATCCCTGTGGTGGGAAGAACACCTCAACAGCCCAACACTGTGGCATTTAATTTCAAAAGGGGGAACTATACAAAAATGAGGGGGTTAGTTAAACAAAAGTTAAAAGGTACAGGGACTAAAGTGAAATCCCTGCAAGTTGCATGGGCCCTTTTTAAAGACACCACAATAGAGGCCCAACTTCAATGTATACCCCAAATTAAGAAACACAGTAAAAGAACTAAAAAAGAGCCACCGTGGCTTAACAACCATGTAAAAGAAGCAGTGAGAGATAAAGACTTCCTTTAAAAAGTGGAAGTCAAATCCTAGTGAGGCAAATAGAAAGGAGCACAAACACTGCCAACTTAAGTGCAAGAGTGTAATAAGAAAAGCCAACGAGGAGTTTGAAGAACAGCTAGCCAAAAACTCCAAAGGTAATAACAAAATGTTTTTTAAGTACATCAGAAGCAGGAAGCCTGCTAAACAACCAGTGGGGCCCCCTGACGATCGAAATACAAAAGGAGCGCTTAAAGACGATAAAGTCATTGCGGAGAATGGATTCTTTGCTTCAGTCTTCACGGCTGAGGATGTTAGGGAGATTCCCAAACCTGAGCTGGCTTTTGTAGGTGACAAAACTGAGGAACTGTCACAGATTGAAGTGTCACTAGAGGAGGTTTTGGAATTAATTGATAAACTCAACATTAACAAGTCACCGGGACCAGATGGCATTCACCCAAGAGTTCTGAAAGAACTCAAATGTGAAGTTGCGGAACTATTAACCAAGGTTTGTAACCTGTCCTTTAAATCGGCTTTGGTACCCAATGACTGGAAGTTAGCTAATGTAACGCCAATATTTAAAAAGGGCTCTAGGGGTGATCCCGGCAATTACAGACCGGTAAGTCTAACGTCGGTACCGGGCAAATTAGTCGAAACAATAGTTAAGAATAAAATTGTCACACACATAGAAAAACATAAACTCTTGAGCAATAGTCAACATGGTTTCTGTAAAGGGAAATCGTGTCTTACTAATCTATTAGAGTTCTTTGAAGGGGTCAACAAACATGTGGACAAGGGGGATCCGGTGGACATAGTATACTTAGATTTCCAGAAAGCCTTTGACAAGGTCCCTCACCAAAGGCTCTTACGTAAATTAAGCTGTCATGGGATAAAAGGGAAGGTCCTTTCATGGATTGAGAACTGGTTAAAGGACAGGGAACAAAGGGTAGGAATTAATGGTAAATTCTCAGAATGGAGAGGGGTAACTAGTGGTGTTCCCCAAGGGTCAGTCCTAGGACCAATCCTATTCAATTTATTCATAAATGATCTGGAGAAAGGGGTAAACAGTGAGGTGGCAAAGTTTGCAGATGATACTAAACTACTCAAGATAGTTAAGACCAAAGCAGATTGTGAAGAACTTCAAAAAGATCTCACAAAACTAAGTGATTGGGCAACAAAATGGCAAATGAAATGTAATGTGGATAAATGTAAAGTAATGCACATTGGAAAAAATAACCCCAACTATACATACAACATGATGGGGGCTAATTTAGCTACAACGAGTCAGGAAAAAGATCTTGGAGTTATCGTGGATAGTTCTCTGAAGATGTCCGCGAAGTGTGCAGAGGCGGTCAAAAAAGCAAACAGGATGTTAGGAATCATTAAAAAGGGGATAGAGAAGAAGACTGAGAATATATTATTGCCCTTATATAAATCCATGGTATGCCCACATCTTGAACACTGTGTACAGATGTGGTCTCCTCACCTCAAAAAAGATATTCTAGCACTAGAAAAGGTTCAGAAAAGGGCAACTAAAATGATTAGAGGTTTGGAGAGGGTCCCATACGAGGAAAGATTAAAGAGGCTAGGACTCTTCAGCTTGGAAAAGAGAAGACTAAGGGGGGATATGATAGAGGTATATAAAATCATGAGTGATGTTGAGAAAGTGGATAAGGAAAAGTTATTTACTTATTCCCATAATACAAGAACTAGGGGTCAGCAAATGAAATTAATAGGAAGCAGGTTTAAAACAAATAAAAGGAAGTTCTTCACGCAGCGCACAGTCAACTTATGGAACTCCTTACCTGAGGAGGTTGTGAAGGCTAGGACTATAACAATGTTTAAAAGGGAACTGGATAAATTCATGGTGGCTAAGTCCATAAATGGCTATTAGCTAGGATGGGTAAGAATGGTGTCCCTAGCCTCTGTTCATCAGAGGATGGAGATGGATGGCAGGAGAGAGATCACTTGATCATTGCCTGTTAGGTTCACTCCCTCTGGGGCACCTGGCATTGGCCACTGTCGGTAGACAGATACTGGGCTAGATGGACCTTTGGTCTGACCCGGTATGGCCGTTCTTATGTTCTCCAGTCATGGCTCAAGGGATGTCTCCTAGACTCATACATTACATTATTTAAAACTAAATCATCTACCTTATTACAGGACATGAAGTGAGGACTCAATGCCAGCATCATGTCCTGTTGCGCATGCCCTTTGCCTTGCACCAAACACTGCTATGACTATGTTCAGAGTAACCCTCTTTAGTCTGTGATGTTCTTGGCAGCTGGCTGGCTGAGAGGAGACACTGACCCTTGAATTGGCCCCTCTTCCAGGCACTGTGCAGGGGGAAGGAATATCATTTAAACCTTCTCACCCCCAATTCACCTCCCACTTCCCATACAATGGAGTGAGAAAGTTGTTCTGCCCCTTAACCGCCTCCACACCATGGGATTGGACCATAAACATTTTTTGTGTATGGTTTTGTTGGGAAGTGTGACCGCCAGTTAGAAATAGACACACACACACTCCCCTCACCAAACTCACTGGGAGTCTCCCACGGGGAAGGGCCTCTTCCCAACCCTTCCTGGGGAGGAACAGCATCGAGCTTGTTTGGGTGTTGAAGGCACTGATTGGGGTTATGGTCACTCAGCCTTGTCTATCATCAGACCAGGCAGAATAAGCTGCTCAGCACAGCCTTGCTCTGGGTTCACAGGGTGGGAGCAGAGGGGAGGGAGTTGGGGCTGAGAAGAAACTGGACAGTGAAGGATCCAGGAGTGGCCTTAGGATGCAGGGAGCAGGGCTGCAGCAGGGGGGGGGGCGTTCATTTTTGGCCCTTTTTCATTTCCTGGCACACTAGGTAGGCAGCTAAGTCTCCCTGACAGCATAGTCTGCATTGAGTCTCACTGCTGCTGAGCCCTTTCATCTCTAATGCCTTCACTGTGCTTCCTGGACTAGAAGAAATCAGGGACCCAGGCTAGTCTTTGCAAGACAGGCTTGGGTCAGCTCTGCAATCCATCTACACCGAGTCAGGCAGAGCCAGAGGCAGGCTGCAACACAACACTGAAAGTTACAAGTGCTTTTCTGCAACACAAAAGGCTAGAGCAGGGGTCGGCAACCTTTCAGAAGTGCTGTGCCGAGTCTTTCACTCTAATTTAAGGTTTCGCGTGCCAGTAATACATGTTAATGTTTTTAGAAGGTCTCGTTCTATAAGTCTATAATATATAACTAAACTATTGCTGTATGTAAAGTAAATTTCACTCTAATTTAAGGTTTCGCGTGCCAGTAATACATGTTAATGTTTTTAGAAGGTCTCGTTCTATAAGTCTATAATATATAACTAAACTATTGCTGTATGTAAAGTAAATAAGGTTTTTAAAATGTTTAATAAACTTCCTAATAAACAGTGTGAGTGCCACTGAAAATCAGCTCGCGTACCGCCTTCGGCACACGTGCCATAGGTTGCCTACCCCTGGGCTAGAGGCTGAGAGATTTTGGAAGAAATGTTTGGAGCTCATGGGCCTGAGACATCTCTAAGCGCCTCAGACTATGATCAGATACTCACTTGAGTCTAGTTGCTGAGATAACTGGGCGACTCTGGATGCCTTCATCAGGTCTATCTATGCATGGAATGGGGGCCATCACTGTGGCATTTACAGTCCAATGGCCCCTTCCCAAGCCCTTGTTGAGAAGCAAGTTTAATCCTTCTTCATCCCCAGAAGAGGATGCCGGCTCCTCAAAGGAGAAAGTTCAGGAGCCAGCAGAAATGATTAGGGAGTAGAATGCTTCCTGGTGTTGGTAAAGACTTGAACCTGGATAAGAACCTTCCCCATCATTCAGTCTCCCAGAACTAAAGCCTGAGCTATGCTTCACACCACATTTACAGTTCCTGCTCTCCTGAGAAAGTGGTAGTTTGGGGATCCCAGTCCCACAGGCAACATCTGCTGTGACATTAAACTCCCTTCCCCCTGTGACTCTGCAGAAGTGGCAGAAATTAGTCAGTTGCCAGCGCCCACCTGGGAATTACTGGGCAGATGCACATCAAAGTATTGCTATGCAGATCAACGTTTGGAGCTGAGCGGGTCAGTTTATATTTAAGTTGGAGCTGCAGTTTGCAGAGCTTCTACGCTAAGTGAGGCTGTTGCCTTGCCAAACGTGAGCTCTGCAGCACTGCAGGATTTTAGTCCCCCTCATGCTCAAGAGCAAGTTATGCCTGGTTCAGTTTCCAAGTGCCACATGCTCCCCAGCCAGGAAGTTCACATTCAACTCTCAGTGCAGGTATTAGTGTTGCTGCCTGGCCCTGGCTCAACACTACTGCAGAGACCTGCATAAAAATGGGATGGCTTATCTGTGAGGATATATGGATCTAATACCTTATGAGTGAATGTGCCCGATACCCTCACAGACCTTGCAGTGCTCTAGCCATGCAGCGTTAGAGGCAGTTCATCAGCACTGCAGTTGCTGACCAAAGAGGGTTAGTGAAGGGGCTTTGCAGATGTCCCAGAACCCACGACACAGGGCAGCCCATGACCCCAAACCCCATTTTCCCCACAGGGTGCAGAGGCTGTAGGTATTTTTCCCTTTAGTAGTTGGTATTAATGACAAGAGCATGTAAAAAGCAAACATATTGGTGTTCAAGTTGTGAAAGGTGCTGAAGGGACAAATATGTCTGCTCAGTCTGTGTAGGCGACATGCAGAGTGTTTAAAATATGTGATTTGCCATTTGCATGTGTCACAGGACTTTTTCCTTCCTTTAAATAAGAATAAATGTTCCTTGCTGTTGTGCGGTACAATTAACTAATGCCTTTTAGCAGAACTGACATTAACAGGTATAATTTTTGGGACCCCTTTGGGAACATGTCGTGCTGTTTTCCATTAAATACAATATTCAGATTGAATTTCAAAAGCTCAGCATGACACCTGTCTCCAACTTTGGAGTCATGAAAGATTTCTGAACTGAAACATGTAACTTAGGAAAGATCAGAGGCCCTCTGTGACCTTCCCAGCCTGCTCTAAAACAAAGTCAAAACCCCACTGCTTCCAGGAGTTTAGCTTTATTAACGATCTGATAACATTCAGTTTAGGCCTCTTCTCAAATGTACTGCTCCCTCGGGGGTCTCACACACTGTAGATCTGCTCTCTCTCTCTTCAGAGAGCCATTCCCTTTTATATAAGTGAGGTATAAAAGCACCTGCGTCAGCCTAAGCCTTTCCCAGCAGGATCAATGACTGCTAACAGGGAGGTGTGTTTCATGCATTAGCAGGAGTGTTGTAAGCAAGACATGAGCAGTAATTCTTCCAATCTACTCAGCACTGATAAGGCCTGAAATGGAATCTTGTGCCCAGTTCTGGGCACCATACTTCAGGAAAGATGTGGACAAATTGGAAAAAGTCCAAAGAGCAACAAAAATGATTAAAGGTCTAGAAAACATGACCTACAAGGGAAGATTGAAAAAACTGGGTTTTTTGAGTCTGAAGAAGCAAAGACTGAGAGGGGACATGATAACAATCTAAAAGGTTATAAAGAGGAGGGTGATAAAGTGATCTCCTTAACCACCAATGCCAGGTCAAGAAACAGTGAGCTTAAACTGTCGCAATCAAGATTTAAGTTGGACATTAGGAAAAACTTCCTGTCAGGGTGGGTGAGCACTGGAACATGTCACCTAGAGAGGCTGAGGAATCTCCGCCACTGGAGGTTTTTAACAGCAGGTTGGACAAACACCTGTCAGGGATGGTCTAGTAATACTTAGTCCTGCCATGAGTGCAGGGGACTGGACTAGATGACCTGTCAAGGTCTCTTCCAGTCCTACACTTCTATGATTTCTATGCAAACACTGCCAGCCTGTTACAGCCCCTTAGAGCCAATGCTTGGGCATGTACCCTGGTTTTCTCTCTCCTGGACAATCTAACTCCCAAAGCCCCTGCAGTGACCAGAAGACTTGCTATCTGCAACATCTCATTCTGCATGGTCATAAACCCCTGGGTACACCTGGAAACCAGGATAGACTGAAAGTTTACCCAGGCTCCCTGCATTTCAATGGGGCAGGATAACATAAGCAAGCTGCCCCCGCTTATAGGGGAATTACAGGCCCTGGAGTCCTTGTAGTCATAGGGGACCTGTATGGAATCTAATTCCTTAAGGCACTTGAGTCATATCAAGCCCTCTTACATCAAAGTCTGGGTGTACCATGAGTCAGCCTGGCAGGCCACCACTCCTATAGCCCTGCATGGATACAAAATTTGTATCCACATCCAAGCCACGATCCACAAACATGGTCTACAGCTATAAAGTGGATATCCGCAGAGTTGCAGGGCTCTAACAATTTGCCCTTCCATTTCTATGGGTCCATTTATTACCCACTGGGAGAGCCAGACCCCTGGCCTCTACTAGACCTCATCTCTCTATCGTCAGTACATCCATGAGGAACAATGTTTTTGTATATACCTCTGTTCCTTACATAATACTTAGGGCTGGAGGCTTCCTCCTAGATTCCTGGTGATTGTCCTTTTTGGCTGTGGGCTCAGTGAGTCCATATGTCTTCCCAAAATTACAGTGCAATATGTAACACCATTTTCTTACGTGTTCCTTTTCCTAATAAGCAAAACACATAAGTCCCCCCCATCAGTCCCCTCTGTGTCTGGCCAACCTTCTGGTTTCATTGCCCACCATTGAGTCCCTGAGTCTTTCAGTTTTCTCCCTAAGAGCTGCTCTATGAACTGTGCTATGGAACTGAGCTGAAACTGGGGCAGCGTGGCCTCTCTCACATCTAGGCACTTAATATATTTATTTATTTTTTACCCCTTGTACCTCTACTGTGGAAAAGGAACTAAAAAGATGTCCCAGGACTCACGCTGAGCAGGAGCCAGCAGCTCAAAGGTGACCAGCAGGCCTCAGGGTCACCATCTGGTTTCATGATAGACAGAGAAGGACTGACGCTCACCAGCTGTCCAGTTTGTGGAACATCAGCCCCCAAAGATGGTGCTGCCGTTCTTGTTGGACTCCTTCACAAATTGCCACAAGGCCTGCAACAGCTGTTGTTTGGGGGCAGTCTGGGCCTGTTGCCACTTCTGCCCTCATGTTCTTCAGTTCAAGTTTGCTTCGCTCCCCACCCCCATGCCCCTTGTGCAGAATATGTCAAAAATATCTCACCTTGCGTGAGCAGCTGCTCTAAAACAAAGTCCACACGCTGAGTAGAGTCACACTCACCACCCTCCTTGGGTTTGACAAAAAACAACAAAACCTTCAGCTCCAACCATCTCCACAGGTGTGGCTGCCCCAGGGCTCCTCCCTCCAGACTGCTCTGCCCACACCTTCACTTCTCTATGTAGAGAGCACTCCCATCTCCCATACACAGGGGACAGTTAACAAACTACCTGCACCACCAAGTTAGATGAACTCACTTAACATTTCCCAGCAGCCTCAGTATCTGCCACCAGGTGGGAATGTTTCAGTCAAACAGCGCCAGCCTGTTCTACAATCCTCCACACAGTTAATGTTATCTCCCACCTTCCCACTTCTTTCTATGGATGTGGTTGCTATTAATGTAAAATAAAGCTCAGCAACAAAGCTGACAGGCCATACTGTGTTTATTCTGTATTATATTGCTCTGTACCAGGGTTCTCAAATATCTTCATTGTATGGACCACTTCTTAATAGAGATTGTTTCGCGGACTCCTCTCCTCCCACCGATGATCATGAGGGCCACTGTCCCTCCCATCTGTAACACAGAACAGCTCCTTGGCAACTAAAGTAACTGATTACTTGGGACAGTACTCTTAAGAAATTAATGTATTCACAGTTCTCTTTAATGAGTTTAATTTTGTTTTTCTGTCTCTATTTTACTCTTAATTTCACTTCTCCTCCAATCTGTTCTGTTCCTCTTTTCAGGGCAAATGTTCCTCTGCTACTCCATCCCCTTATCCTGTTCTCTTCCTGCACACAGTACCCTGTTGTGTGGTCCTCTCTCCTCCAAACATGCTTTTCTGCCACTAAATTTCCTTGTGTCCTGGACTCACGGCCTGACAATCTGCCCCCCTCCAGCCATTTCTCCAAGGGACATAACCCCCCACTGCCTCATTTTCTTCTCCCCTGAACAGTCGCCTCTAGCTGGTGCCTGGCAGCTCCAGACCCTCGTGGTGGCTCCTGTTTCCTCTTCTCCGCCTAGTAGATGGAGCTATGCTTGCTCTTCCTCCTTGCTTCCAGCTGATTGTATAGGTCGCCAGGCTCTTCCTCAATACCTGTAGAAGCAGCTGGAAGCCTGGGAGAGGCAGCCACCACCATACGAAAAGCCAAATCTCCACAGACCACTTAGCATGTGCTTCATGAACCACAGGTTGATATGGTATGCTGTATGGTACCTGTTTATCCATTAGATTGCAAGCAACTGTTGACAGGGGCTCTCTCATTTGAAGCTTACCTACTGCATAGCAGCATTATACTGTGTACATTGATTGTGCCATCTAAACGACTAATCTTAAATTCTGAGCTTCAACAAAGGAAGTAGTAAGCCAATCAAGGCTACCTTTGCCCACCTAAAAATAACTCTTCGGTCTCCTCAATGTTCTGCCCTATAGATGGATTGGGTTATTCAGACATGGTTTGACCTACATGAATCAATTGCTGTTTTATAACATTATAACATTAGTTCTACTGTTCTAATTTTTAGCAATAGTTAGTTTGTGGAGAAACATTTCTGACAAATAAAATCAGCGTCTTGTATCTGACTTCACCTGAACGTGGAACCTCTAACTGTTGCCCAGCTCACTGCGACAGAAAAATACAGGATACTTCAACTAACATGTTAGGATAAAAATGAAGGCGGTGTTATCAAGCCTTACCTTTGTCCATCCATGTGTTAGCGGCATAGTGACGCTCGTCATGTGAGAATGTACTGACTCCATGTAATTGCTGAAGCATTGCCCGTCTGGAAATGTAACCTACTGCCACAAAAATGCATGCATTGCAAAAGGACAAGAACAATTGAGCCAACCATCATCATGACATTTATATGAAAGCAGCCCCGAGCAGTTACAGTCCTAGCGCAGTTTTCTTGCCTGACACAGTGGTCCCGCTGCAGTGAGCTGGTGACTTTAAAAGAAAGTTTGATTTATATTTTTTGGAATATTAAAAAGGCAATTCAAATGAAACATTTCCCATGCTTTAATTTACAGAAATAAAACCCAAACTTGCAACCTTTATGGAGCAGTCTTAAAATGAATAATGGTTTCTATTCTCTTTGGCTTCATGAAAATAACACCACAGTTTCCTCACTTCCCCATGCAGTCTTAAAAAACACAAGAATGATAATGAAAATGTGTATGCTGCTGACTTACACACCTAAAGGGAAATATTCTCCTTTCTGTTCTCATTAACTTCTGCAAGGGCTTTGAAAGAGGAATATACCCCTATACATCATCTCTTCCATGGAGGTGGCATGATTACGTCAAAATAATGGAATAAACACTAATGAGGAAGCATAAAATCCTTCATTTTTATAGTCAGGAATTGTGAAAGCAAAAGTATTACTTGATATGAAGAATGAGAGAAAAATACCAGTGACTAAGATGAACCTTTGCACTGTAACGTATACATTCACCATCAGAGAGCCTTACAATCAACACACAAAGCCAATGTTTGGTATAAAAAATCAGGATATTTTGGAAGCAAAGTTACACAGCTGAAAATATTTTTAGGCTCCTCATGTAGGCACTTCTGTAAATTCCAAGCATCAAACATCTGATTTCATGGAAGCCAATGCAAATATTCAAATGTTTTTCCTGAGTATTACTAGTTTGTTTGTAGTAACACAAAACTCTGATAGTCAATATAAACAAACAGTCCTAAAATGAATCTTTAAACATTACTTCACATATGGTATCGTCACACAGACAGAGACTGAATCAAATAATTGATGGCAATGCTTCAGCAACACAGAGGAGCAAAAGGATAGGAACTGACACACAGGGTATTGAAACACTTAAGAATGCTGCACATAGATCTGGATAAAGAAACATCTCAACACATTTTACTGGTGCCACGCTCAAGCTACATTGCATGTTAAAGCAATTCACTAGAAAGCAGCAAGAGTTGTTTTAAGCACAAACAAGTACCACTGGAAAATTAACTGGGAATTTATAGTGAGTGCCCTCCTATGAATAGACTCGGACAGTTTCCTTACTTCAGACTTTCAGTTGTATTGGTAAGTAAGTGAACACATTACTGGTGGAGTATCTCCTAAATCAGAGCAATTGTATCCACTAATGTAGGGCTGAATCTTGTGAGGTGGTCACCAGGCCCTCACAGACTAACTGTTCAGCAGTTAGTACAGAATTCTGCACCTTATCTGCCACCAGGTTGAATGCTTGTGTAACTCTACTGAAATCATTAGAGTTTATGGAAATAAAACTGGTGTGAACTGATGGAGAATCAGGCCCTCTCAGAAGATACAGACTGAAGGCAGAACATTTGGATCTTTAGCATGATATCACCTGTGTGTGGGTAGGTTCAGGCCTGGGTTTTGGTTCAGTCTATTTTAAAAATAACCAGGAACTGGGAAAGCAAAAATCCCACTTGATATGAAGACAGACAGAGCTAAACATTTTCACTGCATGAGCTACGTTCTCCATCAGAAATCCTCATGTATTTAATTTGCAAAGATTCCCACGTTCTACTGTATGAATCACTCACCTCCACTTACACAACTGAAGTGTTTTCACATTCAAATTACTATGAATTTGAGCTGAATTTGGATTTCAAAAGCTCCCAGTGTGTGGGCTGTTGAGATCTGGGCCCATCTTTATTCAAAGATATCAAACTCTTTAGAGCTTATATAAGAGACTGAAACTGCTTATCAGAGTCCTAAAATATCCCCTTGTTCTGAAGCACTTTATATTTATGCATGATGCAATCTATATGTCAGGAACGATTTGTGGTAAGTTTTCCATGTAAAACTGCTTCAGGGCAAGGAGAATATAAAGGGTGCTTCAGAAAACAATGTTCCCTGTTCATTTATAGGGGAATCAAAATATCTCATTTTGTTTCTTGAAGCATGCAACCTAGAGCATTTTAAAATTCAATTTTGCCTCTGCTGGGTTCCCTACCTGCATTTTTGTTTGTAACTAACTATTTTAGGCATCTAACTTTGAAATGTTTCGCATTTGAAAAACATTTAGAATAGCTATACTTGTATAACATTATCATCAAAAAATGCAAGCACTTCTAAATAGATTCTCCCCTAGCTGTGTGCATATTGCTAGAGCACTGTGCGGACACAAATTTGTATCCACATCCAATCCACGATCTGCACACATGCGGATGCAGATAGCTGCAGATATAAAGCAGATATCTGCAGATTTGCAGGGCTCTACATATTGCTCCACAAGCCAGGCTAACTGGAGCTATAGAGACAGTAAGGAGCCTCGAACTGTATGCTTTACAAATTCCTTCAGATATTGGAAAACAATTTCTGCCTCGTATAACTAATTGCTCGCAAGTGAAACAATTGCAAAATAAAACCCTCAATGCACAGTGCAAAACAACAATCTCAATATTCAGCTGGGTCTAAAGTGTTTCGTGAGATCATCTGAATCTAGGAATGAAACAGACAGTAATTTGTATTAAAATTAAGCAGACATCAAATAACTGTAGGATAGCAAATTTCCTTTTATTTTTGTTCACTTTAAAAGTAAGGAAAATGTGATATGTACATGAGCTTTCTACACAGCTAACAAGATAATTTAAAAATCTAACTAGAAGAACCATACTGAAAAACTATTCCCAGAACAACAAAACTGCTCTCCCCAACCGTCCTCTGCTGTTGTTTACTTACAGCCAATTGAGTAGTATGCTGTTAATATCTGAACCAGGGGCTTCCCCTTTGCCTGTGAATAACCCCAGGAACCCAGGGGATATCCATTCATATACTTTCATAGAGGAGGCAGGAGGGAATGGGAAGAATTTGTTTGTTTTCCCATTTGAAGTAAAAATACTTTCTCATCATATCCATAACAAAGGAAGGATGCAATACCATCGGGGCAAATTGCACATTGTTGGAAATGTTTATATTTCATTTTTGAACAACATATGGGGTACCTAGCACAGTGCTCAAGGTGGGTAGATTGAAATCAAGCACAGGGAGATGAAGCTCTGGTTGGAGGTGCTGGAATAGCCTGCATGGGACAGTTTTTGACTTTTTGGTGAAAAGTTCTGTTCCAAAAGGTACAAAATTTTGCTCTTCAGACATATTTATCTGATACCCAGGGCTAAGTCACTTCCGACAGGAATGAGCTAGCAGGGGTCAGAGATAGGGGTTGAGGCCTACAGAAGTACTTAGGTGCCTAAACCCCAGACGTAGGCACCTAAATTCCAGTTTTAGGTACCAATGGCATCCACAGAACTCCCGCTCAGCTGCTGCCTAGCTCTGTAGGCGCCCAAACTCACTCAATGCCTAAGTGTTTGCCTCTGAGCACATACACTGCTGCCTCCCTCTAGGTGTTCAGATGCCCACCTCTCACCTAATCCCCAGAGCAGTCCACAGACCACTGGAAGACAGGCAGAGGAGACCATTCTCATCCATGGGGCCCAGTCTGGCAGGTGTTCTCAGAGGCTGCCTACTGGATCACGTGCCATTCATAATCTGCCAGAAGGACTGGTACTACAATATTTGTACATTAACAGAGAGCCTAATATCTCAGCTGATGCAGACTCCCACAAATTGGAAACTCCTGTTTCAAGAAGATTGCCCCGTGTCACGTGCTTCCAAAGTGCTAACTAAAACACAACAGAATTAAACTCAGATTGAAAAAGAAACACCAGCATTTTTTGCGGTTGTGAGTGGCTTCAGAAATATGTTTATGGGCAGAAATTGGTCAAGATGGAGACAGGCCCTAAACTTTTGGAAGCCATATAACAGACACCGTGACCCAAAGCAACTGCAGAAAATTATAATGGAATTTCAAAATATTTGTTAAATGTAAAATACAGGGCATGTAAGGAGCTTCTTATAGTGGTCATGCTATCAGGAGTGCCTATAAATAACGAAAGGAGGAGATGCAGATAGGACAGCAAATGTGAAAAATTGGGATGGGGGTGGGAGGGAGGTAGTAGGAGCCTATATAAGAAAAAGACCCCAAAATCTGGACTGTCTTTATAAAATCGGGACATCTGGTCACCCTAGCTGCAGAAGGAGTTTGGAGTGTATCTGATTTAAATACTAGCTATTTCCAAAAGAAAATCTGATAAGCTCAGACAAGAAACACAAAGTAACTCAAACTTACAAAAACTTGAATAATTCTAGATTGATGGCCAAAATAAGTTTTTATGCTTAAAAACTTTTTATTGGGCCTATAGAAATGATAATTCATTGTACCTGCCTGTGGTTTCCAGATGAGTTAATTACACAATTCATAAATGGTTCATTTTGGCAACTCTCACTGATGGGTCAGTTCAAGTATACCATGTCAAAGCCTTAAAATGTAGAATTAAAAGGATTATCACAAATAGCACATAAGCAGAGGCAGATTAAAGCAATCTCTACTTAGCACTGTTAGGGAAGTAAACACACCTCACAATGCCTTATTACAATCATTTGTTCAGAGAGATAGAGGTAGGAGGAAAAAAAAATCTTAGTATTAACATCTAACAAGCCTTTTCAGCCAAAGACAAGTAACCCTGAAGTCGTAAAAAAAACACCACACAGCAGAAAACTAGAGCAGATGAAATACTACAACAAGAATGCCAGTTATTCCACTGCAAGTGGGAGAAAATGTAAGATTTCAAATATAAAGAGGCTGGCACCTGCCAAAGTAACAGGTATACCATCTGCCTCCATGGTCTTGTCATAAACACATGAAGGTTAGGAGGTACAGAAGACAGCTACACAAACCCAAGGAGGCACGTCATTTTCTGAAGATATCCAGAATGCTACTGACAGTACATCTATGCTGATGGAGTTAACAGCCCTGCAGTCAGCCAATGGCAGCTCCACCCCATTAGCTAACAGCCCTCTCTAGACAGAACCTTTCAGAGAACAGGAAGTGGTTGTGTGATCAGAAAGTCATGAAGGTTTAAAGACAGTAGTTATTGACAAATCTCCAAAGGCATTTCTTAGAGTTGCTTCTAGTCTTTTACAAAGGAGACACAGAGAGCTCTCCCATGGCAACCTTACTTTTGTTCTTTTTTTGTCAGTGTTTTCCTTAATCTAAAGTAAAAAAGCATTTGAGACTGAAAGTGCATGTGGTCTCTCATGTACAGAAACAGCACACACACTTGGGCCAGTTCATCCCCACAGAGACCAATATTCAGGCTCAGATCTCACCTGCTCCAAATGGACTGGGATGGCACTGCAGTACTGTCCCTCAGACTCTGTACCCTCTAGGATCTGTGCAGGGGAAGGACTCAAGGTAGGCCAGGTGGGAATGCACGTCATCTCCACAGAAGATATGTGAAAAAGTGAATACAACCCCAAACTTTACTGACTTTTTTTGGTGAGCACTCTAGAGTTCCCAGGAGTTGCTGCAATCAAAGCATGAAGACGGCTGAAACTCAGAGGTGGTGCGGGGCTAGGGACTCTCTGGCCAGGTGGCTCTGGCCTGCCAGAAGATCTACCAAGTTTGCAGCAAACCACATTTTGCTTTATGCAACAATGAGACAATATGAAAAAAATTCTTTACGAAGTGTCCTATCTTGCTGCTTTTCACGAGGGGAAGGGAGAATCTGTGTCCTTGGATTTTTTTATAGCTGTTGGTATTTAAAGGCAGTGGACCCAAATTTAGATTTTATCAAAATAAGCTTTTAATAAAAATTAGATGAATAGCAACATTTTCTGATGCTTGTGTAACTTCAAAAACAACAAATGTTCTCCTTTAGTGTTTTCATCTCAGACAATGCCTGAAACTGACTAGTCTAGTTTCAATATCCAATCAGAGAAATGAAAAAAAGTGTCAACACCCATAAATGGTGAAATGACATCAACAGTATAAGTTGTGAAATGGGCATTAGGTTTTAAAAATTCTGTAATTTTCAATAATCCTAGGTGTAATTTATAACATGAGAAAGGAAGTTTGGTTTTATTTAAGACCCATGATTTTTAAATTCAAAGAGTCTCAGTAATTGTTAAAAGGACTGAATTAAAAAATTAAGTGCAGCAAGGGAATTTGGCTTTGCTATAGCAACAGTTTCTGATACAGTGCAAATAAGTAATAGTTTAATTAACACAAGCAGGAAACAGGTTTATCAAAAGTGTGTGAGAGCATGATTATCCCGAATTAATAATAGGCTATTAACAGCCTGCAAGATTCTCCTCATAATTGTCTTGTTAGAACCAGGTATCAAAGGTTCAACTAGCAAGTTTACTGTTGCAGCTGTGAAAAGATCACATTTCTGAAAACTGATAAGCCAAAAGGCACATTGGAAAAACTTATCAAATTTTAACTGAGAAATTTTAATGTCACGAAGGGTGTATCAGAAATACTGTATCAGATGTCCAGTAACAAATATTGACAAGGACTATCACCATGACAAAAACTATCAGATCTATACATTATTCTTTTGGAAAAACAGGTTCTGAAGCTGAAATACTAACCATACGCAATATTTGAAAAAGCATCCCCTTTTGACTCTATTCTGAGCCAAAAGAGGCTTAAAAAAACAAAACAAAACTCTACTTATGTCTGAAAAGAGTTTTATTTTAAAGCTTTCAAACCAGCTCCAAGAAGGCAAGGGAGAGAGATTTTAATGCAATAATTATAAAGATCAAGTCATAATCACCATTGCTCTGTCACTACAAGATATTTTAGTTTTGAGTTGAGTTTTTTTTAAAGAATCTGTAAAAGCCTACAATTCTTTATAAAGCTGAAGAGTTTGAAACAGCTAAACAGGAATAAGAAAGAACAATTTTCTTCCCTCTCTCACATGCCAGTCTACTTAACAGGGAGGTTCATCAAAAATGTTTTTCTAGATAAGGAATCCCCTTCCGCATGCCAGTTCCTCTTAAATAAACAGGCAGGTGTTAGCAAAATATTTTCAAGGTGATAGCTGGGGGGAAAAATACATTCCTACATACATTCACATGAAAAACATCAAAGAAACCGCTGGAAATATACAGACTATTTTTTCACTGTGTTAAAAGGTCAGGTCATGGTTATTATTGTAATGCAGTGTGGGAAGAATGGGTTGATTTATTGTTTTAATATATTTTGTGTGGTTAGTCACAGAACTTGATTATCTTTTTCATCAAATCAATGATTATATGGGAGAAACAGCAGGAACTGGAAGGAGAAATTAAAACAACAGATACTATTAGTGCAATAGGGGTTTCCTTAAAGACACCATGTCATGGGTCTACCCTCACTTGAAACTGGGGGGTTTCAAGGTGAGGACCCGCATGCCACCATGTCAAAGGTCTCACCCCCACTTGGAACTGTTGGGCTCCAATGTGGGGACCTGACTTGGTTTCCCTCTAAACTAAAATCCTAGTTTAGATCTAGTAAGCTGCCACCACTCAATTAGGAAATGTGAATTGAGACACAGTCCTTCCCCAAAATCCTAGGGGATTCCAAGAGCCCCAAATCCATGGAGTTCTTACACCCAGGAGAAACAAACCATTCCCCCTGCTTCCTCCCCCCTCCCTTTTCCTAGGAGAGATACCGGGATCCAACTACAGAGGGATACCTCCCCCTCCCCTTTCCCTGAGAATCCACCCAAGGAAAGACCAACAAGTCCTTAATAGAAAAGAATTTATTAAAGAATAAAAAGAAAATACAGAATCTCTATGAGCCCAAGCTGGACACTCATAGGGTATAACCTTATCAATCTCTGGAGAGAATCCCCTCTCCCCCTTTTCTCAGTAAAAGCAATATCAGCAAACAGGAATAAAGCATTTCCTTTAGCAAACACACAATTGCAAATATAGAAATCAAATCATAAGACTAATTCGCCTTTCTAATTAATACTCACTATTAATTAGTAGAAACTACTCCAGGAGAACTTGGAGACATGACTGTCCTCTTTTAGATCCAAAAACAGTTCTCACAAAGAACACAGACAAAAGCTTCCCTCCACAGAGATTTGAAATTATCTCATCTCTGATTGGTCCTCTGGTCAGGTGGTCACCAGGTACTGCATGTTAACCCTTTACAGGTAAAACAGACTTTAACCCTTAACTATCTGTTTATGACACACCAAATTACACATAAGTAAGAATCACCGAACTTTACCATGGTAGTATATTTATTACTTCTGAAAATTGCTTAAGTCATTTAGATAGTCATCTGTAAGGACCCACTGATGTTCTACTAAAGCTAATGATACGGGAATAAATAAAATACTACCTAATGTCTCCATTCTGATTTGGAAACAGCACAGGCTAGATTCACAAAAGGATGTAGGTGCCTAAATGCCACTTTAGGCACCTAAATCCCAGAATCAGGTCGCACTGGGATTCACAAAATCCCCACTCAGCTACCGCCAAGCCCTGGTACCTAAACTCGCTTGGCACCTACTTTTTTGAAGTAGAAGTTCCCTAAGTTTCTGCCTCTGAGCATGTGGACTGTAGCCCTCATACTTGGAGGTTGGCTGCCTAAGCCCCAGTGTGATTCACACACTGGGTGAAGATAGGCGCTTCTCAGGATAACTCATCTACAGGGCCTGATCTGGTAGGTATGCTCAGACTTTATCTAGTGGATGGGGTCCCTACAGGCAGCAGCCTGGAGTTAGTTCTCCAAGAGGGGCAGGGCTTAGCACCCATCCCTCAGCTTAGCACATCCTACGGACTATCTTAGGGAGGAAGTTGCCTATCCTACTGGCTTTTGTGAATCCCATTCTAATGTGCCCATCTCTCCCTACTCATTGTATGGGGAGCCTAAGTGCCTAACCCAGGCTTTGTAAATCTCAGTGATTTTCTAGGCGCCTCAACATTTGACATGATAATGCTCAGTGTTGCAGTACCTAGGTTCCTTTGTGAATCTAGCCCATTTCTCTTTTTGTGAAGTATCAAATGAACAAAATCTATATTTTATTCATGTGTGCTCACCACTTCACAGCACAGGCAGTCAATTCCTCCAAATTACATGTGCTGTTTATTGTGGCATAAATTCCTAAATAGTGGATGAAAGATTGACATCCAGTTGTGAAAAGCTTAGCAAAGCTTTTTAATGGCTTGGCCAAATGGAGCCTCTATTTTGATCAATGTCTGAAATGTAATGAGCTCATCTGGACAGAAAATGTATTCGCAGCATTTTCTTTGCAAAGTTTTTTTTTTTAAGCTACGACCCTCGCAGGGCTCACATCACTTTTGGCAGTAGTATTTAACACAAAACACTACTGAGATGAATAAAAATATGCCAAAACAATGTCTGTGGAAGAATTCCTACATATCAGTCATTTGATGCAGATCAATTACTAAACTGAAACTCAAAAGAGCTAACACAGTAGCAATCTGTTAAATGTTTAACCTAGTTAAATGGAAATAACATCCTAGGTTTTGTGATAGACCCAGGCCAGTTGGGTACAACAGAATAGCAGAAGGCAGATATACTGGCCACTGGATTAACAGTTTTCTGTTCCCTGACTGACCAGAGCAGGGGCTGCGCCAGGCTAATGAGAACACCTGACTCTAATTAACCTGTAAAGAGTCAGGTGAGGTCATTAAGTTAATGTGACCACCTGACTCTAATTAAGGCCCTGCTGATACTATAAAAAGGGCTCACTCCAGTCAGGCAGGGGAGTTAGGGAGCCAGAGGAGAGGAAGTGCGGCTGAAGGGCTGGTTACTGAAGACACCCTCAAACCATTGTTAAAGGAGCCCTAAGGTAAGGGGGAAGAAGGGAGAAGCAGGAGAGCTGTGGGGAAGTGGCCCAGGGAAATGTAGCAACTCTGGCAGTGAAAGGTTGGCTGCCAACAACTGCTACCATTAGGGTCCCTAGGCTGGAACCTGGAGTAGAGGGCGGGCCCGGGTTCCCCCCAACCCACCACTACAGGAACAGCTCCTGGAAGGGGAAGTCAGGTCCCTGTCAGGACAGGAGGCTGAACAGAGACTGTGGGAGTTCTCTCACCAACCTCCTTGCAGCCTATGATGAAAAGGGCTCAGTAGACTGTAACCCTGGCCCTAGAGAGAGAAGGGCTACGTGGAGGGTCACAGTGAGCCACTGAGGCTAGCATAAACCGCCTAGAAGCACAGGACCCACGGGAGCAAGGTCAGAGCTCTGCCACAACTGGTGTCAGGAGTGGGATTGTGATTGTTCACAGTGTGGCGGAACAAAGAGGTGTTTACTAAAAAAACAAAAAAAACAAACAAAACAAAAAAGTGCACTGGGGTTTTTGGTTGTGGGTTTTTGGTTGTTGTTATTTGTACCACCATGGAGGAGGTGGTGAGAGCACTGGTGCAAGCCACAGCGGCCCAGCAGGAGGCAACCCGGGCTCAGGCGATGGCACAACAGGAGTCCATGAGGTTACAGCAGGAAACCAACCAATTATTAATGAGCCAGGCGACCCAAGATCAAGCCCTCCTGTGTGAGGTTGTGGACCAGCTGAAGATCCTCACCACCCATGCCCAGGGGTCCAATGGGACACGAACCCTGAGGGGCACCGGTTGTCTGCCAAAGATGACGGCAGATGATGACATAGAGGCGTATCTCCTCTCATTTGAAAGGACTGCACAGCGTGAGGCGTGGCCCCTGGAGCAGTGGGCCAGCATTCTCGCCTCTTTCTTGTGCGGAGAGGCCCAGAAGGCCTACTTTGATCTGCCCACTCAGGATGCTGCTGACTATTACCGGCTGAGGGCAGAGATCCTAGCACGATCCGGGGTGACAGCAGCGGTACGGGCCCAGAGGTTCCAGGAGTGGAAATACAGGGAGAACAAACCTCCAAGGTCCCAACTATTCGACCTCATACACCTTGCTCGGAAGTGGTTACGCCTGAGGCATGCAGCCCGGAGGAGATATTAGAGACTTTGGTCATGGACCATTACATGCGGGGGCTGCCGCCAGATCTCCGAAAATGGGTCTGCCAGAACGATCCGTCCACCTATGACGAAATGATCACATTGGTGGAAAGACGGATAACAGCCAGGGAATTAACCCAACTACCCAAGGAAGGCCCCTCACGAAACAAACATTTGACCCCGACCATGGAGGGTCGGGCGGCCAATCCCCCAGGAAGTCCCAGGTGGAAGAAGAGGGAGGTCGAAAACCAGTCGGGAACCCAGAAGGAAGGCGAAGGGCTGAGTGGGGGGAACCCTGGGACTAAATCCCCTAACCCACGTTATAGGGGAATGACTAGAAGCAATTATAGGTGTTATGGGTGCGGGGAGTTGGGGCACATAGCTGCCCAGTGCCCCAATGTCATAGAGCGAAGGCAGTGTAACCTGGGGAACGGAGCAGACCCATGCAGCCTACTCAATATTGTAGGGGTCGCAGTCACCCCACATAAATATACAAGGCAGGTAAAGTTGAATGGGGTAGAAACCATGGCACTCATAGACTTGGGGAGTGCTATCACCCTGATTTCGGGTAAATTAGTGAAGCGCAGCCAGTTAATGCAGGCCAAGCGTACGGGGGTAACCTGTGTCCATGGGACTGTTAGCTACTACCCCATCATACCAGTAAAAATTGAAATTCAGGGAAATGTCACCGGTGTGAAAGCAGGGGTAGTCCCAAACCTCCCATACCCCGTGCTCATAGGTAGAGATTTCCCTGGGTTTGGAAATTTGCTCCCACTGGAGCAATTAGAGGGAGAGGAGCTCCCCGAACTTCAGGGGGTTTCCGCAGCAGAATGTCACCTCCCATTTTTTGCGGAAATGTCCCAGGAGCTATTCCATGTCCCGGGGAAAGGCAGAAAGACCAAAAGAGAAAGAAGGGCGGCCAAGGCCTTGGGTACCCGAATCCTGATACAAGGACAGAGGGTTGCCTGTGTAGGCAGACGTACACGGGCAACTGAAGGGGAGGGCCCTGAGACAGAGGAGGGGTCAGAGACCACTTCCAACCCCAACCTCACGAAGCCAGCCGAGAGGGCAGAGACAGATCCCCCAGAGTTCAGACTGTTAAGCCCAGAGAGAGAGAGACTTTTGGACAGGACCAGGTGGAAGACCCAAGGTATGAGAACGCCAGGAAGGAGGTGGCTGAGATAGATGGGGTCAGGGCCGTCCTTAGCCATAGGCAGAACAGGGAGCCGCCTAGGGCACCACTAGGTCTGGGGGCACCACTAGGTCTGGGGGCACCGCTCTGCTGGGAGCCCGGACAGACTGGAAGCAGTGGAGCATGTAAGAGCAGGGCTGCTGGGTCCTAGAGAGAGCCGAATGCAGCACAGTCTGAGGGAGGGGATTGGCTGCTGGGGTCTCTGGGAAGGAACTCACCTGTAGGGTGACCAGATGTCCCGATTTTATAGGGACAGTCGCGATTTTTGGGTCTTTTTCTTATATAGGCTCCTATTTCCCCCACCCCCGTCCCGATTTTTCACATTTGCTGTCTGGTCACCCTAGGTGGGGATAATTGGTACCTATATAAGACAAAGCCCCAAATATTGGGACTGGCCCTATAAAATCAGGACATCTGGATCTGGTCACCCTAGCTGGGGAGTGCGTCTCTCCCCTGGGCTGGCAGCGATCCATCTCATCCAGGGGGAGCTGCACAGGGCAGGATGAGCTGCTGCAGCTCCATGGGTGCCCCGTCCCTGAGATCAGATGCTGTGCTAACTTCACCATGGTCGTTGGGCTGGTAGTGGTGCCCATTGGCGTGTGATCGGAGATGAGGGTTTGCTGCTGCTGTTGCCACTCTGTACCCCAAGAGGTGGATTTTGGGGTCCTGCAGTTTTCCACCTATCTCCTCCTCTACTGCAGCTGTTGGACCAGCAGGCTGGGGGGTGAGCCAAGCATGAAAGCAGGACTGCGTTGCTATTTAGATTGTCATTTAACATCTTTGTTTGCCAAAAGAGCTTGCTAACAATCCTGAATTCAATGTCAATATTTAAAAAAAAATCAATATCTTAGCCAAAAACAGAAAATTAAGTTGTTGGAAATTATTTGTGACGAGTTTGGTATGGGGAAGGGAGTGGGCCAGTTTTCATCAGAGAAACAAAAAATGTTGACTGACTTTCCTATAGCCCTGTTACTGCTAAATAGAGCCCTCCAACAACTGTAATATGCTCATCTCCTTACTAATGTATAGAGCAGGGGTCGGCAACCTACGGCACATGTACCAAAGGTGGCACGCGAGCTAATTTTGGATGGCATTCAGCGGTGGGCTGAGTGGCTCAGCCTGCCGCTGCTCTGGGGTTCCGGCTGCTGCCCCATTGCCACCCGGGGTCCCAGCCACCGGCCCCACTCAGCACCCACTGCTGGCCTGGGGACCCCCAAGGAACCCCAGGCTGGCAGCGGGCTGAGCAGGCTGGCGGCTGATACCCTGGCTGAACCACTCAACCCGCTGTCAGCCTGGGGTTCCATTCACTCAGCTGGTAGCGGGCTGAGCAGAACTAAATTCAACGAAATAGGAAAACAAGAGCAATTAATGACAAAGTGCAAGAACCTAGAGCAGTGGTCCCCAACCTTTTTTGTCTGGTGGGTGCCAGACGAAGGACTGTGAAAGTGGACAAACATCTGCCGAAATTCGGTGGCATTTCAGCGGCGATGCCTCTGGATGACACTGCTTATCGGCGGCAAGTAGCGTCATCCAGAGGAGTCACCGCCGAAATGCCGCCGAATTTTGGCGGCATTTCGGCGGATGCTCATCTGCCGGCCAGTACGCAGGTGCATTGAGAGGCCCCTGCGGGCACCATAGCACCCGCAGGCACCGCGTTGTGGACCCCTGACCTAGAGAGCCTCCTGAAGCCCGGTGATCGTTTTGATTTAAATGGACTTGAACTGTATGAAGAATTGAGGACACTGTCATCAATGTTGCCACATGCAAAATCGATGATGGACGTTGTACAGTTTACTCATACCAGCAAACTTGTTGACATATATCCTAATGTGTACATTGCCACTTGTATTCTACTGACAATTCCTGTAACAGGAGCATCAGGAGAACGGAGTTTCTCAAAACTAAAGCTCATTAAAAACTATCTCCGCTCTACAAGGAGTCAGGAACATTTGACTGATCTTGCTATTTTTGCAATCAAACAAGACATCACTTTGTCTTTGTCATACAATGACATTATTACTGATTTTGCAGCCAAAAAAGCCAGAAAGATTGCTTTTAATTAAAAACTAATCCTTGTTTCAATATCTCTTCATAGAAATTTCCAATTAAATGTTGACAAATTAAAAAAACTATATTATTTGCATCATTCTGTCAAATCAGAATTTTTTCTATAGTGCTACTTCTTTAGTGCTAGTCCATCAGCACTACAGTGTGCTTAACTATGTTAAACTGGTTTTAACAACATGCATGGGGCAAGTCTTCCAATAGTGTAAGCTTATGTTTGTGTTGCTAAGAGCAAGACAGACACGGGCACCAGTTTAATAATCCTGCCTAGGGCACCATAAATCCTAAGGATGGCCCTGGATGGGGTACCCATAGAGGGAAAGGCCCGGGGGCCAGGGCCTTATTTTGTGATCAAGAGGAATCTCCTATACCGGGTCGTGCAAATGCAGTAGCAAGAGGTACACCAACTCCTAGTCCCCCGGAAACACCAGAAGGCAATATTAAGCCTCGCTCACAGTCACCTTTTTGGAGGACACTTGGGAGCGGAGAAAACCCAGGCGCGAATCTTACGCAGGCTCTTCTGGCCGGGGGTACATGAAGATGTCCGGCGGTACTGTGCCTCTTGCCCTGAATGTCAACTGCACAGCCCTCGTCCACATCTAAGAGCTCCTCTGGTACCCCTGCTGATCATTGAAGTCCCATTCGAGCGGATCGCCATGGATCTTGTGGGGCTGCTAGAGAAAACGACCCGAGGCCACCAGTATGTGCTTGTCATCCTAGACTATGCAACCAGGTACCCAGAAGCTGTCCCCTTACGAAATACAGCTTCCAAGAGAATTGCCAAAGAATTAGTGGCAATCTTTGCCTGGGTAGGGCTACCAAAAGAAATCCTCACAGACCAGGGAACACCATTCATGTCCAAGTTGATGAAGGATTTGTGTTCCCTGCTCCATGTCCAGACGCTGCGGACCTCAGTTTACCATCCACAAACCGATGGTCTGGTGGAAAGATTTAACTGAACCCTCAAGGCCATGATAAGAAAGGTGGTAAGCAAGGATGGGAAAGATTGGGACAACCTACTACCGTACCTCATGTTCGCCATCCGTGAGGTCCCCCAAGCTTCCACCGGATTCTCCCCCTTTGAGCTGTTGTATGGACGCAACCCCCGAGGCATCCTGGACATAGCCAAGGAAATTTGGGTGGAGGAACCCAGTGAGGGGAAGAACATAATAGAACGTGTACTACAGATGAGGGATCGGATAGCCCGGGTCACTCCCATAGTGAGGGAACACCTAGAGAAGGCCCAAGAGGCCCAGGGAACCTACTACGACCACCAAGCCAAGCTTCGTCAGTTTCAACCTGGTGACCGAGTAATGGTACTGGTACCCACGGCCGAAAGTAAGCTGTTGGCCCAGTGGCAAGGGCCCTATGAAATAGTTGAACCCGTAGGGAAAGTAAATTACAAGGTGCGACAACCAGGACATCGAAAAGTAGAGCAGATATATCATGTCAACCTTCTGAAACCATGGCATGCGCGAGAGGCATGCACAGTGATTCAAGAGCTGCACCCAGGGAACAAAAATCCTGAACAGGTGAGGGTGTCTCCTGATCTAACGACAGCCCAGAAGAAAGAGGTAACTGAGATGATTGCCCAATATCAAGATGTATTCTCGACAAAGCCAGGTCGCACAACCGGGACATATCACCACATCATCACAAACCCTGGGGCCAGAGTAACTATGAGGCCCTACCGGGTGCCAGCAGCCAAAAGGGAGGAAATAAAAGCGGAAGTCAGGAAAATGCTGGAGATGGGGGTCATCGAAGAATCCCCCAGTCAGTGGTCCAGCCCAATAGTGTTGGTGCCCAAACCTGATGGCACCACAAGGTTCTGCAACGACTTCCGTCGACTAAATGAGATATCCCAGTTTGATGCCTACCCTATACCCCACGAACTAGTGGACCGTCTGGGGAATGCCCGGTACTTGACAACCTTAGACTTCACAAAGGGGTACTGGCAGATTCCCCTAGCCGAAGATGCAAAGGAAAAGACGGTGTTTTCTACACCAGAGGGTCTCTTCCAATATACGGTCCTTCCTTTCGGACTACATGGGGTTCCAGCTACCTTTAGCGCCTCATGGACAAGTTATTACGCCCCATACCAGTTATGCTGCGGCCTACTTGGATGACGTGGTGATTCATACCCCAGACTGGGAGACCCACTTGGAAAAAGTGGGGGCGGTCCTTGATACCTTCCGGCAAGCTGGCCTTACGGCAAACCCTGTTAAGTGCACTGTAGGGTTCACGGAGGCCAAATATCTTGGCTACGTGGTAGGAAAAGGTCTGGTAAAACCCCAACTGAATAAGTTAGAGGCCATCCAAAATTGGCCTCGGCCGAGTCGTAAGAAGCAGGTCTGAGCATTTCTAGGGGTGGTGGGGTATTACCGGCGTTTCATCCCCCATTTTGCTACAAGGGCAAGTCCCCTGACGGACTTAGTGAAGGCCCGTGGTCCTGATCCAGTCAGATGGTCCGATGCAGCAGAGAGGGCATTCGTGGACTTACAGACTGCCCTCTGCAGTAACCCCGTATTGATAGCCCCAGATTTTAACAAGGACTTTATCCTACAGACAGATGCATCTGAGGTGGGGTTAGGGGCCGTCCTGTCGCAGATGGCTGGGGAGGAGGAACACCCAATTCTCTACCTCAGTAGGAAACTCCTTCCAAGGGAACAAAAATATGCAGTTGTAGAGAGAGAGTGCCTTGCAGTAAAATGGGCCATGGAAACGTTGCGTTACTACCTGCTGGGGCGCAGATTTATCCTTGTGACTGACCATGCCCCTCTTCAATGGATGCAACGAAACAAGGAAAAGAACACAAGGGTAACCAGGTGGTTCTTATCCCTCCAACCTTTCCAGTTCCGCATAGAGCACAGAGCAGGGAGTCGCCATGGCAATGCCAATGGCTTATCACGCGTACACTGTCTGGCGTCCCAAGCTGCCCAACCCCTTGGTGTTGAGCAGCGGGGAGGGATATGTGATAGATCCAGGCCAGTTGGGTACAGCAGAATAGCAGAAGGCAGATATACTGGCCACTGGATTAACAGTTATCTGTTCCCTGACTGACCAGAGCAGGGGCTGCTCCAGGCTAATGAGAACACCTGACTCTAATTAACCTGTAAAGAGTCAGGTGAGGTCATTAAGTTAATGTGACCACCTGACTCTAATTAAGGCCCTGCTGATACTATAAAAAGGGCTCACTCCAGTCAGGCAGGGGAGAACCAGGGGAGAGGAAGTGTGGCTGAAGGGCTGGTTACTGAAGACACCCTCAAACCATCGTTAAAGGAGCCCTAAGGTAAGGGTGAAGAAGGGAGAAGCAGGAGAGCTGTGGGGAAGTGGCCCAGGGAAATGTAGCAACTCTGGCAGTGAAAGGTCGGCTGCCAACAACTGCTACCATTAGGGTCCCTGGGCTGGAACCCGGAGTAGAGGGCGGGCCTGGGTTCCCCACAACCCACCACTACAGGAACAGCTCCTGGAAGGGGAAGTCAGGTCCCTGTCAGGACAGGAGGCTTAACAGAGACTGTGGGAGTTCTCTCACCAACCTCCTTGCAGCCTATGATGAAAAGGGCTCAGTAGACTGTAACCCTGGCCCTAGAGTGAGAAGGGCTACGTGGAGGGTCACAGTGAGCCACTGAGGCTAGCATAAACCGCCTAGAAGCGCAGGACCCACGGGAGCAAGGTCAGAGCTCTGCCACAGTTTATATCAAAATAAGGATTCTTATTAAAAAAAAATCTATCCCATTATTAATATGAGAATGTAAAGTACAAGAAGGCAGTTCTTTTTAGTGTATATATACTCTAATAACTTGTACACGTGTGTGTGGGAATATATATATAAAAACATCATATTACATATTAATATACCCTGACCAGCTATTCTGCTGTTAACTATGACAGAGAATAGGCTGTTAAAGTCAATTCAGTGACATTAGTGACAGCTGCAATACCATTTCACTGACATCACTGATACTTTTAAGTATTCTTTTGTTGACATCTATGAAAGCTAGACTACCCTTTCAGTGACAAGGGAAAGCTAAATCATTACCTGTGGAAAGTTTTAAAACTTTTACCATTTCTGTAAAGTGCTTTGAGATCTACACATAAAAAATGCTACCTATGAGCTCCATATTAATTATTATAATATATATTATATTATAATATTAATTATTATTAGCAATAACTAACCTGAAGAGAACACCCAGGTTAGTTCATGAGTGAAGTCTGCTGTTATTCATAATCTGTTTACAATGACTTCATTAGAGCTCTCTAAGTCTATCTTGGTACTGTATTCACTCCTGAACTATCTAGTAGTCTGTATTTACATTTAAGCTTGTAAAGGGCATATTCTTTGAACGAGTTATTTCCTTTGACAGGGAACTGGAAGATCACACTTTTTCTATGTGCTGTGGAGAGACTGTAGTGTGATTTCATGGGGTTTTTTTTTAGAGATCAGGATTTCTGGGTCCCCCCTTTCAGTGACTCTACATTACATTATTTTTTTCTCTAAATGTAGTTCCTTTGGAAGTGATCAGTGTTGCCCCTTAGATCAGCTGGATGGAGTTCGTCGAGAAGAATGCAGCATGCTTTCTCTGCACAGGGTGCTGCGTCCACCAACCTGCCTCCCGCCAGCCCCCGAGTTTGGGACTTGCACTCTAACCGCTAGCAGATCACCATCTTGGGATAATGGTCCATGGGATAATTTAATGGGATAATGACATGATTCATGAGTTCATTTCCATACTGTCAGCTTCAGTAGATCCTACACAGTGATCTCTTCTGTCTTGCCAGGGCCGGCTCCAGACCCCAGCGCGGCAAGCACCCGCCTGGGGCGGCCCTTTCCTGGGGGGGCGGCAGGCTGGGCCGGCGGACCTGCCGCAGTCATGCCTGCGGGAGGTCCACCGGAGCCCCGGGACGACCGGACCTGCCGCAGGCATGACTGCGGAGGGGGCGCTCGTCCCGCGGCTCCAGTGGACCTCCCGCAGGCATGACTGCGGACGGTTCGCTGGTCCCGTGGCTCGGCTGGACCTCCCGCAGGCATGACTGCGGCAGCTCAAGCGGAGCCGCCGGACCAGCGAACCGCCCGCAGCTGCGGGAGGTCCAGCCGAGCCGCGCGACCAGCGGACCCTCCGCAGTCATGCCCGCGGGAGGTCCGCTGCTCCCGCGGCTCCGGGGCGCCTCCCGCGCATGACTGCTTGGGGCGGCCAAAAAGGTAGAGCCGCCCCTGTGTCTTGCTGTGGTGTGATCTCAAACAACCATGGAGAAAAGGATCAGCAGTGGTTCCTCTATTTTATCACATCCTAATTAATAAACTCTGAAGATCTAGCTATCAGAAATACTAATGAAGGGGGCTCTGATGTTCTATCCATTTCCTGTATGTAGAGGGATCTTCTTACATCTGGGAACAAAGGTATTTTCTACAGTTTGTATTCAACAGGCTCTATGGGTGAGATCATCACTCTCGCACTGTCCCTCTTACAACGGGTGAAAGGACTGAGGCTGGGTAAAGGGTCTCTAAACGCTCTCATTCTGACTCTGGGAGAATTACCCTGGTGCAGGCATTGCTGAACAGAGGCAAAAGGCCATCTTCCAGTGATCTCCTTGCAAGCCATGGTGTGGAGGGCATACTGGAGGTGATGCGGGGGGCAGAAGGGGCATGTCGCGGGTGGGACTGCAGCATTGCAGAGACTCCAGGGAGTGCTATGGCCCAGAGGGTCGTTACTTAAGCAGATTGGAAATTCTGTGGCAGCCTCATTTAAGTTAAAAATCGAATTCTTAATAAGTGAAATATTAAAATGAATAAGACTAAAGTAGAAGAGTTTATTTTGATATTACATTTTTTTCAGTTGCTGACTGCCAAAACATTTTGTACGGACAACACATTGTGTTGTAGAAGCAGTGCAGGGTGTGGGGGAAGTTGCAGGCTTGGTGGGTGAGGGATAATTGGGAGTGACAGCATCTCACAAGGCACAGGAGGTGTTTTGAGGTTATGGGAAAAGCACATTAGGTGGATGCTTCTGTTTAAAATGATGGGCACTGAAATAGTTAGCAATGCTGACATTTAAATGGGCATATTTGAAGTTTCGCACTTAACCCACCGACATGAATGGGACAGTTTACACTCCTCAGAACTGTGGTTTGAATGTGTCTGAACACTCAGGTAGACAACACTGCATGGCTTATACTTAGTTCAAAATTTGGAGGCTGTATTCACAAACATAAGTGCCCAAAACAAATTATTTTAAAGAACGTTTTGATTCTGAACCACAATTCTCCAGCAAGGGGTAAATCCCACAGCCAGGGAATTGCAGAATTTACAGCCTTTAATTATATTTAATACCAAAGAATAATACAATGTGTGAGCAAAGGTTAAACTCTCAGTCTTATAAATATATTTCTCATTTTCAGACTATTACTCATGAATAAACAGGGATCAGAATATTTTAAGCTTTTGAGGTCACAGGCTGTCAGAATTACTGTACATAAATTCTGATGAACAATCATTTTTCTGGAGTAAAGCTTCCAGGCTCAAAAAGAAGGTGGGAGGGCTGTGAGAGTTTCAGGAAGTTTGGTATACCGCATCTCTAGATAGCACAAAAGTCAGCAGCAGGCTGGCTGGTTAGTAACAACACTAAAACACAGGGATCATTCTAATTCTAAACAATTAAATGAAGACAGCAGTTTAGAGAAGTGACTAAGACAGGGATCATGCTAAATAGCGTGTAACCAGTTTGCTTTCACATCTTGTGAAAAAGTGAAACTAACACATACCTAACGAAAACGCTCATTGGCACTCACCTTCTGTTGTGACTGGAAGGGAAATCTCCATGCAAGCCGCAGACTGTGCTTTTCTAAATGGGGGCCTCCCAGGCCCTCGGCGATTTGATTTTGTAACATCTGCGCTAGAGAGCCGTTTTCCAGAGCTGCAAGTCTGGGAGGTTGGGCTTGTACAGTGCCCGTTTACATGATCTGCAAAAAGAACGACAAGGTCCAAGGTAAAGAGGCAGCTTCCAATATTCAGAATGCCAGGGAGGTGTAAATGGATACTTGAGAATAATTTAAGATGAAACTTCCCACAGAACTGTATATTTGTTCTGCAAGTACAGTATAGATTTGTGGGAGTGACTTACCATTTCCTTAGCAGTGTAAATATTTTATAAATATAAAGAGGTATGTACAACTGAAGCCTTCTGGGCTGACTCTTCCCTCACATCCCGTTCACAATGGTGTAACTCCACTGACTTCACTGATAGGGAAGAGGAAAATCTGACCCACTGTTTCTAGATCGGATGTTACTGTACATGCTAGTTATACATATTGGAGACCCTGGGTCCCTAGGTCTTCTCTGGACCTACAGATATAGACAATTAAGTTATGGGCAGTAATGCTTAAGGGCAGCTTTTGTATTGCATCTTATAAGCATATACGGTATGATTTTGAAAATTATCCTTCCTTTTTTTCCTCCTATCAAAATGTAAGTAACTAATTATGGGTGAAGTTTACTGTAAGAGCAAATTATTGCAGATAGACATCTAACTGCCAGATATGCAGATGCAGTGTAGCATATGCCTAACTGTCATTCTTTGGGGACATTAAAAATAGGCGATAATATCTCTGAGTGTTGTATTATATTCTCTTTATACTCCATTCTGTTTATATTACATGTATTTATTTTACTGGTGGACTACAGCATATATCATCTTAAGGTAACATACTGTTTCCCTAACTTATACATGACAGTCTATCTGAATGCCATTTTTCTCCTGAGATGTAAGGATCTGAATTCAAATACACAATCTTGAAAGTATTGTGATGGAGGTACTTAAGTGCAAAAAATGCTGACCATTTTAAAATAAAAATAGAACTTGCAATTCCTGTAGCTGAATCTTACAGTGGAGCACAAGAGCTGAATGAATAATTCACAACGAATAACTGATTTGTGAAATCCCACCTGTGTTCCTATTTGTGAATAAGCAAATCACAACATTTTTAAATGGACATGTTATTTAAAACTGGTCTTGATTTTATTTTTATTTATTTATTTATTTATTTATTGTTGTGAATGATTCTTGGTCTGCAGATCATTCAGATTTACTATCAGATACATTGTTTGCAATTTGCACTGTAACTTACGCAAACAATAAACACAACAAAAATTTAGAACTATGTAAATATGCACAATAATTGTAATTCATAACAATACCCATATGTATCATGCCCATATAATTAGCTTTCCCAGACCTGAAGAAGAGCTCTGTATAAACTCGGAAGCTTGTTTCTTTCACCAACAGAAATTGGTTGAATAAAAGATATTACCTCACCCACTTTGTCTCCCATATATGTAACAGAGCTGGACCATCTGCCTTTATTTAGATCTTAGATTATTTATATCTTTATAATTAGATCATGCAAAACCATGCTCTGAAGTATCTCTAGCCTGTGTTTGCCAGATGCTGGGAATGGGCTGCTGTCATAAACATTCAGCTACGGGTAGCATAAAATCCCTCCTGAGCAGCTGTACTGAATCTTTACCTGTAAGGGGTTAAGAAGCTCAAATAACCTGGTTGGCACCTGACCAAAAGGACCAATAAGGAAAGAAGATACTTTCAAATCTGGGGGGGAGGGGGATGTTTTGTTTGTGCTCTCTTTGTGCTCTCTGGACTGAGAGAGAGAGAGAGAGAGACCAGGCAGGAAAAAACATCTCCTGAAAACATACCTGAAATGAACCATCTAAGATTACAAAAATTGTAAGTAAGGCCAAGGAAATGCATTAGATTATCTTTTGTTTTAGCTTGTGAATTTCCCCTATGCTAAGAGGGAGTTTTATTCCTGTTTTTTGTAATTTTGAAGTTGAGCCCAGAGGGGAGTCCTCTGTGTTTTAAATCTTTTTATTACCCTGTAAAGTTACCTTCTATACTGATTTTTACAGGTGTGATTCTTTTATTTTTTCTTTAAATAAAATTCTTCCTTTAAGAACCTGATTGATTTTCAGTGTCCTAGAGACAAAGGGTCTGGTTGGTACGCACACTATTCTCAAGCCTCCCCAGGAAAGGGGGTGAAGAGGCTTAGGGGGATATTTTGGGGAACTAGGGACTCCAAGTGACCCTTTTCCTGAATTTTTGTCTAAATCACTTGGTGGTGCCAACAAAACCATCCAAGGAGAAGGAAAGGATTTGTGCCTTGGGGAAGTTTTTAACCTAAGCTGGTAGAAATAAGCTTAGGGGGTTGTTCATGCGGGTTCCCACATCTGTACCCCAGAGTTCAGAGTGGGGAGGGGAAACCTGACAGCTGCAGGGGATGGATCAGTTGATGATTACCTGTTCTGTTCATTCCCTCTGAAGCACCTGGCATTGGCCATTGTCAGGAGACAGGATACTGGGCTGGATGAACCCTTGATCTGACCCAGTATGGCTGTTCTTATCTCTATACATTTTGTATAAAAACCTCACATTCCATTACTTCTCTCAGTACCAAAGTTTCACAATATCTAAGAAAATGATAAATTTTAAAATACCAAGATAAGGTTATTTCAATATTACACAAACATACTAATAAAAAGAACACTATAAAGGTTGCAGAGTCAAGCACTCAAAAGTTAGGAAATGCCAGAATTAAGATTGTTTGTGCCACCTCAGTTCAGCCCCCTAACATACAGTCTTTAATTAACATATATTAATTGTTACAACAATTTTTCCCAAAGGACTCCTGCCTCACTCAGTGCACAGGATATACCAAGTTCACTTAGTAAGCAAGCTATTCAATATTTTGTTTTCTCCTCACTGTTCAGTGCGTGGCCCCAGGCCTTATTTACTGCATACTATTCAAACCCTGATCTGAAGACAGAATTATTAATATCCTCATAGGCTTTTCTGTGTGTGCTCAACATTATAGAATCTGTGTGCATCACAAATATTAATTAACGTATTGTCACAATACCCCTGTGAGACAAGGAGGTAGTACTATCCCCATTTTACAGATGGCGAGGCAGAGAGAGATTAAGGTCAAAAGTATTCAATAATTTTGGGTGGACTTGGTTTTTCAGAGTAGAATTATGTAGAACTTTATATATTCAAGCATGGCTCCCCCTAACTTCAGCTGCAGAAGTGAGTGGAGCTGGGCAAAATGTTGTCAGCAAATAGTAAATTCACCAAAAAAGCATGTTCTCTTCCATCCATTTTCCCCAAACTTGACCATTTCTACCCTGTCCCCTCCAGCCTGTCCCTGTCCAAGTCCTATCTCTTCCCCACATCTGGCTCCTTATCCCAGTCCCACTCTCCACTCCTGAGGCTTCTCATCCCAGTCCCAGTCTCTTTGCTCAGCCAGGCTCAGTTCCCTGCTCCCCGCTGTTGGCCCACTCTGTATCTTCCCATGCACTAGTTGCCAGCCCTAATTTCCCTCCTAGTGCTCCTCATCCAATCTCAGTCACCCACCTCCACCCCTGGACTCCTCGTCTCAGTATCTTGGCCCAGTCAGTCCTAGTTCTGCCCCCGCACACCACCTGTCAGATTTCTCTCTCCTCCCATTTGTCCCTGTACTCCACCCCGCACTGCTTCCTAGTCCCAGTTTCCTTGTTCAGCCAGTCCCAGGCTCTCCCCTAACTCATTACCCAATCTCAGTGTCCCTCCAGCAAACTAGGCCCCAGTTCCCCCATTTCCTCACTGGCTCCTACTCCCAGTCTTTCCCTCTCTACAGCTCCCAGTCTCAGCCTCCTGGTTCAATTAATCCCAGCCTCCCCTCCCCTGGTTCTCTATCCCAGTCACCTTGTGCAGCCAAGCTCAGTCTCCCACACGTCTCAGTCTCATTGCCCAACCAAGCCCACAATTACTCTCCCCCAACTTCCAGTCCAAGTCTTATCAGGGTCCTTATCCCAATCTATTCGTTTCCTTCCCCTCGGTCTTGCATTCAAATCAGATGGCTTCCTCCTCCTTCTCACTGTCTAGGAGTCAGCCAGCGAGTCACTGATAACACAAGAAAGAGAGTTTCCTTTCTCTCAGTTCCAGTGCCCATCCCCATCTCATCCCAGAGCAGCCATTACAAGGAAAGTCCAGCTTCAACCCTGCAGCCCTTTTGTTTTGTGAGGATGGTGCATGAGCAGTCCAGTCACACACAGGAGCTGTGACAGGATGGAGCACACTCAGTGAGGAAAGAATCTTTTATGAATTTAGCTGTTAAGCTCTTGCAAGTCTGAGTATGTGCAAACTGCAATTTTTCAAAGAATTATAACTTGGCCAAATTTGGGCAGATTTTCACAGGGCTGGCAAAAGGCACATTCCTGACACAAAGGCCACGTCCCTGCCAAATTTCTACTCCAAAGCATGGGGGCTCTAGAGTTTCCCAAAGAAAAGGTCTCAAGAATTTTTGAACATAGGCAAGACAATATATTTTTCTCTAGCTTCATTCTTGGAAACAGCTGGACTCTTTTGGCTGAAATTTCCCCTGAAATCCAGCCTGAGGCACACATCCAGAATGGAAAATTTCATCACAAACAGTTAAAGTTTAGCAAAGTTAAAAGCAATTGAAAGCAAGGTCTTATAATGGGAAGTGTTGGACAATCTTTATAGCAGGCAGTGCTACCAGCTCCATCTATAATTATCTAATTAGTTAATAAGATGTTCTACAATATGGAATATAATTTGACCCGCTTAGTTGAAAGTTGACTAAAATGTGGTAAGCCCCACGTTTTCTTCAAATGATTCTGCTGAAGTTGGAGGTGGGGAAAAAAGGGGGTATGAAGATCTCTGCCACAAAAAAACCAGAGCATTCAGCCCGCAGAATCCACAGATCTTAGAAGGTTGCACTATGTCCTGAGCTCCTAACACAGCTGCACCATAACGCACAGCTTTCTGTCTTCAAACTTTAGTTTGTGTAAAGGAGTTTTGGCATGATAGCTCATTATCTCCAAGGGGATCTTAGGAAAGGGTGAGTAATATATCAGAGTAAAATGAGTCAAATTTTACAGAAGCATCAATAGTATTTCTAAGACCCTTTTCCTGTGTGTTGTATAGAATGGATAAAATTTCTCTAGGCTTGTGATTTTACTTAATACATCAAACTTTAATAGACTTTCCCCTCTCTCATAATATGCTTCTTAGACTCAATTTGTATTCAGGGCCTAAAGGAGTTAGGTGCCCACATTCCACTAAAAATCCATGGAGGTTGTGAGCCTAACTCCAATAGGTCTCTGAAAATCCCATCCGGTATAAGCAAGGCTGGTTCTTTCTCACAGCATAAATCAGATTTTAGGAAGTCCAGTGATTATAATTTTGAATTCTGACCCATTACTGCTCACAGAAATTTCTTCAAGAATTGAACTTGATGAAATTTAGAAGAGCCACATTAGAGTGTGATGGGGAACTGAGTGATGGTTAAAAAGATTCCATACCTCTATATTTTACACTGTTCTAGTCTGCTAATCAAATAAAATTTTAAGTTAAACTTGATTTCAATGACCCCACACATATGCTGATGCAGCTTCGGATATATTGCATTATTGCTACATTGTTACTGAAAGACTGTGGGGAATCAGCAAGACATAACCTAGCATGTTCAGATGGAAGAGAAAATTACATAATTGTATTTGAAAAGGAATTCCTTGTATGTTGTTATGGTACAAGGTGAATGTTAGAGAATTCTTCAGAAGGAAATGTAAATTACAGTTTGAAGGGAGATCTCTCACTACATTATATGAAAGAGTATGAATTATATGCTGAAAGGGAGAGCAATATTACAGTTTAAAGGGAGTTTTCTATAGTACAGTTTGAAAATTAACTTGATATAATATGATCTCAAAGAGTGATGCAGATAGGTGGCCAGATTCAACATTTACTCTAGTTTTATGCTGATTTAACTGCCCTGATTTCAGTAATGAATGATCTAGAAGTAAATGAGGACTATCGGAAATAAAATGTTAATGGTAGGAATTAATGTGCCACAGAAGCATCTCAAAAGGGATTGCCTGTGAAGAAGGAAACAAATTGGATGTCACAGGGCTGGCTTTAGGAACTGCAGGGCCTGATTCGAATACCCGGCGGTGGTCTGGGTCTTTGGTGGCACTTTGGCGGTGAGGGGTCCTTCACTTGCTCCGGACCCTCTGCTGCCGAAATGCCACCGAAGACCCGGAGTGAGTGAAGGATCCCCCACCGCCGAAGACCCAGAGTGAGTGAAGGACCCCCCGCCTCTGAAGTGCCGCCGAAGACCCAGACCACCGCTGGGTATGGAAAAAAAAAATTAAAAATTAAAAAGGCGCGGGGCCTTCTTAGGCACAGGGCCCAATTCCGGATAATCGGGGGAATCGGCCTAAAGCCGGCCCTGTCACTAATTTCTCCTCTGTGGGTTCAAAAAAAGTATAGGTCATAATGTACAATGTCACTATGTCCTTCAGGTAGCTGTCCTACAGTATAGGTGCTATATGATGTGGCATCACAGAACAATATAGTATGTCCCAGATAAAAACTGCTTGTTTTTCCACAGTTTAATTTTTTGTTGGCAGTTGGGCCCAGAACCATAAAAAGACTTAGGCACTGTGATGCTGAACTTTGCAATGCCTAACTTTTAGGCATGTAGAAAATCACTGTAACAACAATGGCATCCGTGAAGCCGGAGTTAGGCACCCACAGTTCCTATACAATGAATGGGGAGAGATAGGTGCCTAAGAATAGGAGTCGGCCCTTGATCTGCAGAAAGGAGAGTTTCACTGGATGGGAGGATAGGAGCATCAGGTGAAATGTCAGGCATCGCAAAGGTTCGAATCTGTGAGGTGCTTAAGGAGTCACAAAGAACTTGATAGATTTAGATACTTAAGTGACTAAGAAGAAGCATGTGCCTCAATAAAAGAAACAACGAATACAAAGCCAGCATTTATTTTCCAAACCAGCTCAGGTTTGTACTACAGGTAAGATCTTTGTCGCCCAGTTTTATCTACCCATTTAGGTAGCTTTGTGTATGGAATATGGAATACAAGTAATGTCCTGTAATGTTCGCATGAACTTGGTCTATTTTTATCAGCAAATATTTGAGACAGAATCAAATTCAACCCTGGTGTAACTCCACTGAAGTTATACCAGAGATGAATTTGGTCACTTTTATGTAGACCTACCTGTAGAGATCATCTGAAGAAACCACAGGAACACTACTTCCATCACTGGTCTCAGGATTCAAGACCTCAAGGTAGGACATTTTCTTTGTGGAGGGCAAGGTTTATTGGAAAAACCTGCAATCCTGAAAAGCCATTCTCTGAGCTACCAAAGATAGTTTTCCTTTTTATTGGAAATGATCCTCAGTGTTGTTAATGGAGCACAGAAAATCCCCCTTATTACCCATCACTTTACACCTCCCTACACGTAAGGACCTACACTACAACCACTGCCTTACCAGGCCTGTGTGATTGAACAGGACACTTGAGAACTCATCAGCATCATCCTTTGTGCAGCTGGAGGTGATACTGTTAAGCAATACAAAGTATTTTCCTGGATGGATGTAATGGGCTGCCTGTAGAGGAATCCCAAGCCTTGCCAGCATGGGGATCCAGAGAGGAAAATGTCTAGCTTACAGGTCCAGTAGTAAAAAGTGAACCAAACCTTGTTAGTTTATACTATGAGAGCTTTTAGTTTTATATAAACAGTTCTCATGTGGCACCTTAGAGACTAACAAGGTCTAAGATACCTCAAGGTCACCTCATTTTTGCTGATACAGACTAACACAACTATCACTCTGAAAAAAGTTCTCATGTGCACACCCTTTATGCCATGGGCCAGATTCTGGGAGTGCAAAAGAGCTGTAAAGCTCCCCTAAATGGGCAGATGAGAATTCCCTTGGGATGGAGGAACTCTGGGCTGGCACAGGACTGGTGTGACAGGCTGAAGAGCACTATCTTCCTGACCTCTGGCAGTAGAAAGGGGCATGGTTGGAGGACACTGCACTCTTGTGATTTCCAACCAGTGTACTTGCTCCTTGGGTGTGATTATGAGCCAGAGTATTTAGAACAGCCCAGAGGCTATGAACAGTCAGTGAACATACTGGGCCAGATACAAGGGTCTGCACCAGTTTCTGCCAGTGGAGACCTTGGCTGAGATAAAAGGGTCCAGTGCAGCAAGTTCACCAACTCAGGGTTACAGAGGTGTAAAATGCTAACAACCTCCCGTCTACCTAATGAGCTCACAGGTGACCTGCACAGGCTCAAGACAGGATGGCTGAGGAATGCACTAATTTAATGTACCACTGCGGTAACCACAGAGACCTCAAGGGAGGGCAGTGATGAAAACAGCACCTGCCCTCGAGTGAATCCCCACTCCATGCAAGACAGAGATCAGGCAGACACAATGGAATGACGACTGTTACTCCATTCATCATCACAGGGGAAACTGGCCCTCTCACCATCAACTTTGCCATGGAAGCCTGTGCAAATCTCTGCAAGACCTACAAAAACATTTTGGTGGGGCATATTTGGAGTGCAGAAAATAGACAGAGTTTTTATTGAATTTAAATTTCAGCACTTCAAGTCCAAAACAGCTCTGTTATACGTGTCCATTTTTTAAAAAAATCATTAATAATTTTAAGAAATGGAAAAAAAATGTTTAGTAATAAAAGGACTTATTAGTGCCTACCACCTTTTGTGAACAGAATGTGTGAAATCTGAAATATTTTACAGGTAGATATCTGCGTTAAACTCATTTTTTCCCAGATCACTTCCAGATCCTCTTTGTGACATATGGCACAGTGATAGTAGATTGTAGTGCCACTTTTTGCTGTTATCCTGATATATTCATTGGGATACATTGTGACTGAAACAGGTAACAATGGAACATTGAAGATTGTAGCCTTGCTCATCCACAGGAGAATACCCTACAGACCTCTGGAGACTTGTAGGCATATTTCATCCTTGAAATACTGAAAATCCTGGAAATACTGTCCTCCATAGGACAATTTTCATCTTCAGAATTTTTCACTGATCTGTTCTCAGGCTGCCATCTCTGACTAAACTAAATACAAGCTTTTTCTGAACCATTCTCTGGGAAAAGAACTGAAGCTATTAGTGAATTATTTAACAATACTACAGGTAAATTATGTATTTATTATTCATAGTTATTTGCCAAAGAATTTGGGTGCTACAATTTGGTCATCTAAGTTCCATGGTATTGCTTCTGTTGTGTGTATGGATAACTTATAACAAACAGTGAATATTCTTGTTTGCACAAATGCCATGGTTAGCAGGCCAATATAGCTTTCGCATGAACAGCCATTCCACGGATACTCACAGGCAAAGATCCCATTTGCAAATAGTGAATAAAAAGGGGCATAAATGTGGTCACATGAAACAGCCATTCAAAATATGAACAGATGTTTGCAAACACTGTTTCTGCAGTAGTCGGCCAATTCTAACAACACCCTTCTTTTATAAAACCGTGTAACATTAATCCTCTACATGCCATGCATAATTTAATTTCTGCCAGGTGATTGCATTAAAGAATTAATTACCAAGAAGGGAATAACTAGGATGCAGCAGCAGGAATAGATTTTATGCAGGGGAACTGCTAATCTTCAGTTCTTTGTTTATCCACCATTTGTCATCAGTTTATTTGCTGCCAAAATGCCTAAGTCTAGAGAATTAATAATTGTTGGCTGCTGTCTCACTGTACACAGAGATCATTTGTTTAGCCATTTGCTTGGGGGTGGGGTGGAGGACTGTTGACTAGTGAGTGAAGTTGGGGAATTGGTATTCCTTGGTTCTAATTCTATCCTGGTTCTATTCGGGGTATGTCTACATTGCAACGTAAACCCAGGATTAGTGGGAATCGAGTCAGCTGACCCAAGTTAGGGAACCCTGGCCGTGAGCATCTTACATTGTATTTTAACCTCATGTTAAGACTTTTCTGACCCACGCTGACAGGGGTGGCGAGTTGTATGGGCCCAGGGTACCCAGGCTCCTGCAAATTCAGGGCCCGGGGGGCCTGGCTCCACCAATGTTCAGGGCTGGGTCTCTCCCCCGTCCCCGCCTGCCACCACCGCGTGCCTCCCCCAAGCGTCCCTGCCTGCCCTGGGTAGCAGGCGGTTACCCCCTACAGCTCCACGCTGTGCTCCCTCGCTGGCTGCTGATCAAACGGCTACAAGGGAGTGGCACTGGGGGCCGGCTGAGGTGGCAGCTGCGCCGGAGGAGGGAGGAGGTGCATGGCAGCCCCCCCCCCCCCACCTGGCAGGCAACTCTGAGTCGACTCTGGGGGCTTATCCTGGCTGGACCTCATGGGCAGCAGCCTGGGGGGCTTGGGTGAGTGACATACCAGAGGGGCTGAGGAGGGGGCCACCCTCCCCTCCCCTGGAGCTTGCTGCTGCCGGCGGGGAGAGGGCTGGGAGGAGTCCTCCTCTCTGGCACCCCGCCCCAGCCCCAGGGCAGCCTGCCTGCTGCACCACAAAATCCTCATCCCTGGCCCAGCCCCACACCCCCTCCTGCACCCCAACCCCCTGTCCCAGCCCAAAGCCCACACCCAGCATCCAAACTCCCTCCCAGCGTCTGCACCCCAAACCACCTCCTGCACACAAACTCCCTCCCAGAGCCTGCACCTCCTCCTGCACCCCAACCCCCTGCCTCAGCCCAGAGCCTGCACCCAGCACCCAAACCCCCTCTCAGAGCCTGCACTTAGCACCCAACCCCCCTCCCCCACCCAACACCCCAAACCCCCTTTCGCACCCGCTCCTGCAACCCAACCCCGTCCCAGTCCACAGCCCAAACCCCTCCTTCACTCAAACTCTCTCCCAGAGCCTGCACCCCAAATCCCTTCCTTCACTCAAACTCTCTCCCAGAGCCTGCACCCCAAATCCCTTCCTGCACCCAAACTCCCTCCCAGAGTCTTAGGCGGTGGGGGGCAGGACTTGGACCTGTTCTGAGCACCACCAAAAATTATACAGACCTGCCGCCCCGATGCTGAGGATGATCAAGGATGGATCACTTGTTGATTGCCTGTTCTGTTCATTCCCTCTGGAGCACCTGGCACTGGCCACTGTCGGACGACAGGATACTGGGCTAGATGGACCTTTGGTCTGACCCAGTAAGGCCGCTCTTATGTTTTTATGTCCTTATGCTCAAGCCTAGGGCTCTGGCATCCACAGACCCAAGTCCCTACTGCCCCCCCCCAAAATGTGGCCGCTCTAGTCCTAGTACTGTGGTGCATTGTGGGAAAACGTTACTGCTTGCCCAGCATGTCACCAGGAAACAGGTGGCTTTACAAAAGTCTTGATTGATTCGCTCTCCATTGCAAACCCAGGAGGCTCTCTGACAGTGTACTTGTAGATCGGCAACCAGAAGGGAATGGGTTAACGTGGACCTGTGCTGCTGCCATTCGCAAAGAGGGGTGGCTTACGTTTTAATTACAGTCGATTGCAGGCTGTTGAGATAGAGAGGACTAAGGAAGTTGTCCCATGGAATTGTCGGATACTTCTGGCTGACTCTCAGGAGCTGAGTCAAGCGAGGCTGAGTCTATATTGCAAAGCAATAGGGCTCAGACCCTGGGTCCCTTGAGCTTAGACCCTCCAGCCCTGCAGGGTTCTGGGACCCTGGGTCCAAGCTCTGGGTTAGCGCAATTGCAGTGTAGATGGAAGGGGGATTAGGCTTGAGCCCAGGGCCAAGCACAGCCTTAAAGTGCAGTGTAGACATACCCTTAGTGACTTAACTATGTGACCTAGGGTAAGTCAGTTCACCTCTTACTGTTTCATTTTCCCTTTCTGCAATATGAAGATAATACGAAGATATTACTACTTATTTACTATGGAGGATTGAGTACCAACCACAAGTAACTGGAGCTATTCAAGTAACACTGTAATTGTAAAATTATGACTAAAAGAGTCAAGTATCTAACTTGTCAAGCCAGCCCTGGGGGTGAAAACATAGCAACATGTAAATCCAGTTTATTCTCAACATATTATATGTACAAGTGTTGTCTCTCTTCACCTAACACTTAGCCAGATTCAAAATGTTGCTTTGAAGTACTATGGGTTCCGTGAGAATAAATTGGAAATAAGAGACTGTCCATCTAGAAATTTTTGCTTTCATGGGATACTGCCAGACTGGGACCAAGCTACCTAAACATACTCAAAAGCATGGAAACGGAGAACTAATATTTCCGTGTACTAACATAAAGAATGACCTCTTGTCTGGAATGGTGATGAGAAGAATGGAGCTTTAATTCAAAGACTCAGGAGGATGAGGCAAGAAAGAGACACAAAGGGAAGGAGAGCTCCTCTGTCAGAGAACAGTGTCAGACTGACTTTGAGATGCTGTGACGGGGTCAGGAGTGGCGTAGCTCTGCCTGGTACCATCTGCCAAGGGTTACTCCAGCCCTGCAGTGGTCTGCCTCTTCCTAGGACTCGGCCCACCAACCAGTCACTTTAAAGTCTTTCCCATTCTGGGGTAGTCAACTAACAGAAACATGGAAATTATACAAATGAATCATCTCAAAGCTGGGTTGAGGCTCTCTTCCTCCAGAGGGCGCTCGCTGGGCTGTGGCCTTAAACTGAATTAATAAATAATAGAAAGGAATACATCTCGCCCTCCCTTCCTTCAGGGAGGAGCCATCAGGCAGCAGCCATCTCGGGATTTCCTGCCTTCAGTCAGCCCTCTCTCTAAGGACTGAGGGCTGAAGATCTGCTCTCCTCCCTGGTCTACCATCAAGTAAGCCAGGGTTTCCCTCTTAAGTGCCTCCCTCCAATTCTGACATCTACCACAAGTGTGACTGGGCGGAGCCACCTGAACGCACATTAGCTCATTAACCCCATGTTGCCCAGTGTGGGCTTTGTATACCCCATCATAGATGCTGAGAGAGGAAAAGAGAGAGATCAGACAGTCTATGAATGTAAGACATTCCTTGTTTAAATTAACAGAAACTTCAAGATGATACTCCATCTAGGAAGCCTGTTTCCCAGAACCTAGATTAGCTCTGATGTGATTCTTAATAAAAGTATGATTTTCTAATAAATACCACTTTCTTTAAGAAACATTTGGGTTAACCACAGTGGGCGGCTCCTGGAGATAAAGAAAATCTTCTGGACTTTAAGGCCTTTTCTTCACTGTAAAAAAAGTGTGTTCTACCCTCATGAAGACAAGGCAATTGTAGTTTTAAAACAAGTTAGCAGGTCAAAGTAAACTCTATGCTTCATCATAGTCTTTACTTTAACTGCCAACATTTGTGAAAACTACAAACTGCTTTGTCTTCCCTAGGATTTTACCTCATGTTAAGTCCCACATGTTAACTAACACAAGGTAAAAACACACCATTTTTCTTAGTGAAGACACATCCTAAGAGGCGGAACAGGGTAAAAAGATACCTGGCCTCTAGCATTCAGCCAGAGGTATGAAACAAGAGGTGGCCTATTCCCAAGAAGTGCAGCCAGAACAGCTGCTGCAGTCCATGGTGGGGCACAAAGTAAAGCCTGGTGACTGCAAGAATGGGTGGTCTCAAGTTTATTAGGGTCTAACTAAAAAAGTTGTCGAGGATGTTAATGTTGGGAAGTGCTTTGAGATCCTAGAATGAAAGGTGCTATAATGTGTTTGTATGTTTTGAAGAGGAAGGCAAGGAGGAAGAGGGAGAAGAAAAGAAAGCATCTGACCTCTGACAGCACTCACTGATGAGCTTTTATTAGGCTGCAACAACAGGTGTAGGAGAAGGGAGAGTTAACTTTGATACTGAGATTCTACTAACCCAACAAGATTCTATTGCTGCCCACTCATAATTATATACACCTCTACCTCGATATAACGCTGTCCTCGGGAGCCAAAAAATCTTACCGTGTTATAGGTGAAACCACGTTATATCGAAATTGCTTTGATCCACCGGAGTGTGCAGCCCCGCCCCCCTGGAACGCTGCTTCACCGAATTATATCCAAATTTGTGTTATATCGGGGTAGAGGTGTATATATGTTCTCATAACATTTACAGCTTGGCTCCATTGTCCAACTTAAAAAGAAATAATGCTACAGAGTCCACAGTCAAAGAAGAAGATATCAAAATTATAAACTGGAAAATGATTTTCATTTCATGAGAAAAATAGGATTTTGGTGCCTAGGAGAATGAACAAATAAAGGGAGCAATTGTACAAAACACTATTCCTGTCACAGACATTTCAACTCAGCTCCTCTTTTCCTTTAACTAAATTCTTCTTGTTTATATAAATCATCCATATGTTTCAAAAATAACAAAGCATCAAATATGTTCATTTATAGTGAAGCTTCTCAGGTCAGAATATTGCCCTTTGCTGGCATAATTTCTGTCACTAAAAAAGATCTTACAGCACATAACTTATTTTGTGCTCTGACTGTCTACAGGTCTAATCTCACAATCTTGGCCTATTTTTTCTGTGTCATTTACTCACTGACAGGATGCTCACAAATTTCTGCCAAAGCATAAAACCTCTTTCTAAATTGTCTGACAGTTATACATCAACCTTCTTTATTCTCATTTGGATGAAAATTGGTGCTATCATATCTGTGACTGGTATCAGACAAGGCGGCACTGAAAATGTTTCTTTTATTTCTCTCATGGTCCTCATTCTGGGATGCGAATAGTGGTTAGCTTGCCATTCTGGAGGAAGGGGCATTACTGTGGACTGTGCATAATATATATCTGTGCATGTCTGAATAAATATGCCAAAAAATTTATGGCCAGGTTTCTGGGAGAGGAAATGTTGCCAAGCAAATGGAGAGAGAACTGGAAATCAGGATCCTGGGTTTCTATGCTTAACAATGCCACTGACATTCTGGAAAACCATGGCCTAGACATGTAAACCCAACTTTTCAAAAGTGGCCTCAAATTTTGGGTAGCTTTTTCTATGGCCTGAAAAATCATGAGGGTACACGCCAGTTGAAATCAACTGTTTTGCCTGAACAGGATTTCAAGAACTCACAGGGGACGGGTGAAGTCCCAGAGGTCTGGAGAAGGGCAAACATAGTACCTACCTTTAAAAAGGGGAATAAAGGTGACCTTGGGACTTATAAATGAGTCAGCCTAACTTCTATACCTCAAAAGATACTGAAACCAGTTTCAAACAATCACTATATAAGCACCTAGAGGATAATACAGTTATAAGGAACAGCCAGCATGGATTTTCAAGAACAAATCAGGCATAACCAATCTAATTTCCTTCTTTGACAAGGTTACTGGCCTAGTGAATAGCTGGAAAGATGTGATATATCTTGATTTTAGTCATGCTTCTGATGCAGTCTCACGTGACATTCTCATAAGCAAACTAGGGAAATGTGGTCTAGATAAAATTACTATAAGGTGGGTGCACAGCTAGTTGAAAGACCAAACTCAAAGAGTAATTATTCATGGTTCATTGGCAAAATGGCACGGCTTATCTCACAGGGGGGCTCACAGGGGTCAGACTTGGGTCTGGTACTATTAAATATTTTCATTAATGACTTGGTTAACGGAGTTGAGAGTATGCTTATACTTAGGGCCATACCAAATTCATGGTCCACTATGGTCAATTTCATGGCCATAGGATTTGAAAAGTGGTAAATTTCATGTTTGCAGATGTTTAAATCTGAAATTTCACAGTGTTGTAAATGGGGGGGGGGTCCCTACGCAAAAGCGAATTCTGGGAGGGAGGTCACAAACCTGTTGTGGGGGGGTCATGGGATTGCCACTCTCACTTCTGTGCTGCCTTCAGAGCTGGACAGTCCCTCCCCTGCCCAACCAGAGCTAGGAGCCCCCTTTGCTGGGGCACTTCCAGCAGCACAGGGAAGATTGGACACAACTCCACAAGCCTCCTCCAGCTGCAGGAACATCTGGAGCAGCTGTCCAGTCCCAGAGAGTGTCCTGCAGCAGGGGGAGGCACCTGGAGGTGGGTCTGGTCTCTCCCTCCCCAGAGCAACTGTGCAGGTGATGGACAAGTCCTGTCCCTCCCCTGCCTAGCCAGAGCTAGAGCCCCCTTTGATGGCGTGCTCCTAGGAACAAGGGGACATCGGATTTCATGGTCCGTGATGTGTTTTTCATGGCCGTGAAATTGGGAGGGCCCTACTTATACTATTTGCAGATGAGATCAAGTTAGGAGGGGTTGCAAGCACTCTGGAGGACAGGATTAGAATTCAAAACAACCTTGACAAATTAAAAAATTGGTCTGAAGTCAACAAAAAGAAAATCAGTGAAGACAAGTGCAAAATGTTAACTTAGGAAGGAAAAATCAAACTCACAGTTACAAAATTGGAAATAACTGGTTAAGTGGTAATACTGCGGAAAAGGATCTGGGGGTTACAGTGGATCACAAACTGAAGATGAGTCAACGGTGTGATGCAGTTGTAAAAAAGGCTAATACCATTCTGGGGTGTATTAACAGGAGTATCGTAAGACACGGGAGGTAACTATCCCCCAGCTACTTGGCACTGGTGAGGAAAGAAACAAAAATGATCAAAGGTTTAGAAAAACTTGATACACGAGGAAAGGTTAAAAGATGGGCATGTTTAGTTTTGAGAAAAGCAGACCAAGGGGGGAACCTAATAACAGTCTTCAAATATGTTAAGGTTGTTATACAGAGGACAGTGATCAATTGTTCTCCATGTCCACTGAAGGTAGGACAAGAAGTAACGTGTTATTCTGCAGCAAGGGAGATTTACGTTAATTATTAGGAAAAGCGTTCTAACTACATTAGTAGTTAAGCACTGGAACAGGCTTCCAAGGGAGGTTGTGGAATCCTCTTTATTGGAGGTTTTTAAGAACAGGTTGGACAAACACATGTCAGGAATGGTTTAGGTTTACTTGGTCTTGCCTCAACACAGAGGGCTGGACTTGATGATCTCCTGAGTCCCAGCCAGCCCCACATTTCTATGATTCATGTGAACTAAAAGGGCGATCAACATGGTTTGTTAGGATGAAACTACTGTATGAACAAAACTTTGGAAAAAAGTCTGTGGATGTTTTTTAATATCATCCTATGTTTATGAAAAATTAAATATGGCTGGATAGAAGGAAGACTTGTTATTTTTTTTCAACCCTTGAACAAGTTATGGGTACAAAAAGAGCTGCTTTGTTAGAGACAAACAGATTTCACAGACACTACATTTTCAAAAACAGGGTTATAAAGTAACTCCTGTGATAGTTCTTTGATGAGCCAACTTTCAAGGTAAAGTAATGGATGATTCTCTGGGCTCCACATCAGGAGAAGTGTCTTCATAGATTAATTCTTGAACACTTTGAGTCTGATTTTCAACTACCTAGCACTTTGTGTAGCCATTAATAACTGTGCAAAGTGAGTGTGTACTAAACATAAATACTACCATCAATGTGAGCTAAGAATTCTAATTTGGTGGCATTCTACACCACCCTACTTTGAAAGGTCTAAATGATATCACAATCATTACTATGAATTATTTATATATTACAGTAGCACCTAGAAACTCCAATCAAGATTGAGGCCCTCATTGTGTTAGGAACTGTACACACACGTGAGAAAAAGATGTTCCCTCCCCAAAAGAGCTTACTATATAAGTATATGAGGACAGACATCATCCTGATACAACCAGTAGATGGGGGCAGCATAAGATAAGAGTAAGATGAGTAGTTAATTGACAAGAGGCAAGGCCGGGTAGAATCAGGTCATTTTTATATACTTCTTGTAAATTAGTTTCACCCTTTGAGAGCTAAAATTGTTCTTGTTTCCCTCATCTTTCATTTCTTGGGCATCTTGACACTTTTGGCAAGGTCCAATTGAAAGCTTCTCATTGAATATAGATGTTAAAGAGTAGAATTGGTCTATTTTTCCTTGTATAGAGGCAAAGACTATTATTCTGGGAGGTAAGGCAAATTCTGTCCATTTATCCACTGTAGGTTACAAGAAGAACCTGTCTTGTGAGCAGAAGCCATTTTCAAGGAAGTAACAGTTTTCTCTCTTGTTGAATGGGGTAAGAGGTGGGCATAAGATGGACATTCTCTAAATTGTTTCACTTTAACTGGGAAAACTTGTCACTGTTATGTGAGGATTAAAAAGTATGCTGAGCAAGAAATTTATGTCCTAGTTTGGACCATCTGGGAGATCTTAATTGTCCCTTTTTGTTCTTTTACATAACCAAAAAAGAGAAGTATTTGATATGTTTTTTTAAGAGAAAAGCATTTATTTTCCACTACTTTAATTATAAAATATATGAAGATATACCTATCTCATAGAACTGGAAGGGACCTTGAAAGGTCATTGAGTCCAGTCCCCTGCCTTCACTAGCAGGACCAAGTACTGTCCCTGACAGTGTTTTTTTGTCTGAGATCCCTAACTAGCCCCATCAAGGAGTGAACCCACAACCCTGCGTTTAGCAGGCCAATGCTCAAACCACTGAGCTATCCCTCCCCTGTACTTGGTCTAGTACTTCCTTAAAAATTCCAAAAAATCTGAAAGCCAACTCAAAGTTCCATGGTGTAACAGCTCGTCCAGAGATACTACAGTGACTGCTGTACTTTTAGTTGTTAATTTAGTTGCAATCTTAAGAAAAATCACAAAGAAGCATAAAGGTCATTATACAAATGGACAACAGCTACAATTTCATATATGTGATGCCAACAGATGATGGTCAGCAGCGGGCAGGCTCAAACCTGGGAACTCAGTGCATGAGCTAAAAGCCATAGGGCTCTTAGCTAAGGCTGTAGAGCAAACACATTAACCTCCAAGTGGTTTAGGTACCACTAGAGGGGACAGAACATCACACCCAGGAGGGTGTGTGGGTTACATATGCACCTCAGATAGTGTGGACTTAGGCTCTAGCAACTAATCAGGAGTGCTTAATTTGTGCCAGAGCTTGCCGGGGCTCAGGCTTGGCATTTCGTAGCCCTGGCACCTCTGGGCTTGCTGCATCAGTTATGAATGTAAAAAAATTGCTTGAGCCCAGGCACCTCTTTTATTACAAATTAAGCACTGCTAATCCATCAGGAGAAAAGAGATGCTCCTAACAGCATAACTGGTGTGTTGTTATCTAAGACATTCAATTTCTGTATTTAGGCCCAGATCCACAAAGGGACTTAGGCACTTAAGCCCCAGATTTAGGTGCCCAAATCCCACTTTTAGGCCCCACTGCAATCCATGAAAGTGGTTACCACCTAACCCTGTCAGCACGTAAAGTCAGTCAGCACCTACATTTTCACAGTAGAAGTTCCCTAGGCATCTAAGTTTCGGTATCTGGACATGTGTACTGGTGCCTTGGACAGGCACCTGGGTGCCAATCTCATGCCTAAGCCTCAGTGCAATCCTTAGACCAGGAGAAGACAGGTATTTGCCAGCCTATCTTGTCTCAGGACTCAATCCAGTAGGTATACTCAGAGGCCAGTTATTGGCTCAGGCCCCATTTAAAACCCAGCTGGAAGAGGAGGAACAGCTGCCTTCTTCATAATTTTTAGCCCAGTGGTTAGAGCACTCACCTGGGATGTGGGAGACACAAGTTCAATTACACCCCTCTGCATGATGGGGAGAAAGGATTTGCACCAGGATCTGTTATCTCTCAGGAAACTGATCTAACAGGTAACTACCAGGCTATGTAAAATTCTGATTTGGGTCCACCTCAGTTTTTCCTGTTGTAGCTCTTCTACTTTGTATAAATAATTTAAAAGGTATTGTGGGGAAAAAAAGCAAATGAAGAAAGACACTATAGTCTGGTACAGTGGGAGTGGGAGACCCAGGGAGACCCAGGGTGTAGTCCCACTGCTCCAATGACTCTTCAAATTATTTACCCACAGTGGAACAGCTTCAAAAGGACAGACAGAGAACGAAGATGATAGAAGATTTTTTTTAACACTTGGCAGCGCTTGCTGAATTTACTTTTGAAACACGTGATCTTAAGTAGCTTTTACATGTTTGCCGTACTTCTGTAGAACGACAACTTCTGTTTAAAAACATTCAGCTTGACTTCAAATTGTTCAACAGGAGAATGAGGAGATAATAGCTTTGCTCTCTTACTGTCACCAGACAATAGAGGCAGCTTCTCTTAAGCTCTATGTACTCCGGTATAACTGGTAAATAAAGTCTTTATAATTTCTAATCAAATTATTGATATCATCACATTATTCATGTGATGGTGCTTTGTATTTGTACTGTGCCTGTAAGAGCAGCATCTCAAAGCCATTTTGCAGTTATAGTATATGTATTTTTGGGGCAGGTATTTTGCTACAGGAAATGGATAGATGACTGTCACAAGTAATTTGCTATGAGTGAAAGGTAACATATCAGCAAAGTTGCTTGAGGAGAACCAATGAGCTTTCCTGCTAAGCCAACAGAGAAATTTATAACTGATTTTATATCACTCCCTTTTGTCCCATTTTGAACACCAGACATTTCACTACACAGATTTTTTTTTTTGCCCTAAATGCTGTATATATTTTATTCACCTACCTAAAAATGTCTGGATAAACCCTAGGAAATGATGTTGATCTTTTCAAGGCAACTACTTAACAGCAGGAGACTAAAACAGTGGGGTAAAACAAACTCATGGCTAATGATTGGGTGCCCTATTTTAGTCAAAGACCAAAGGATAACTCAGAGTCTGGATTCATGACAATCCACAGCACAAATTCATGTGATCAAAGCAGCAGTTATAGTAATTAAAACAAAGCTTTTAAATATTTAAATGAGGCCATAATTATTCCCTTTTCAGATGGAGGATGGCTCTGAATCCCTGTAATCACTCTGGAAACATTAAAAGCTTATAATGCAATGAGGAGAATTCCCTCATGAGATGAGGAAAATGCAGACTTGCAGAAGTGAAATGGCAGATAAGGCCAAATTAAAAACCCTTCTTGTAAGAGCAGCAACATATCTGAGCTTGTGTGCCCTACTGTTCCTACCCCTAAGAGGCTGAAATATAAGGATGGTTAGAATGATTCCCTCAGTTCATCTAAACTGTTGTAACAGGCCATGGGGAGACAAGTGGTCTTTGCAGGTAGCTTGGATCAAACCACATTAGGCCTAAAAATACAGACAGATATCAACTCAGTGAATTGCATCTGAACACTAACAGGGAACCGGTGAAGCACAGGGAGCACTGCTTCTGGCCAGTCCTTATAAATATGTGGGCTCCTACAATCTGCAGCAGCTGAAACTTCCAAGTGGTCTTCCAGCATATCCCAAAAAGAGCACATAACAATTATTCAGTATGGAGGTTCCAGAATCAGAGTTAACTAAGACAAGTTCCTCATCCAAGACAAATGTTAGGGGCAGCAGAAGCAAGAGAGCAGGGAGACGAGTGCACCTGCAAAGGAACATTGCTCCTAGAGGACCTGAAGCAGCCATGGGGACCAGGATCAGGCCAGAAGGCAGGAAGTGGGACCCAGAAGGGCTGGAATGGGCCTGGGTTCAGATAGGAAAACCTGGGATCCTCCTTCCCAGCTTGGAGCCGGCTCTCCTGTCCCTGTCAGAATCTCAGTGTCTCACCTCACTCCCCCTCCTATCCTTCTCAACCCCCTATTTTCAGGGATTTTCTGCCACCCCCTTCCTCCCCCACCAACAAATGCCAGATATCATTTATCAAGTACAGGTGAAAAAAGACATTTCTAGCTACCAAAACTACCAAGTACTCCAGGCGCAAACTGGAGATCCAGATGTATCCCAAATTATGAACCACATTGAGAAAGGATGGCCAGATCTCAGTCATGGGGAGGGTAACTATTCTTTTCCATACACTCAAGTTGCACCCTAACCAACCATCATCCACCTCTATCTTAAATGGATTAAGCCTCAGGCAACTTACTGTCATTCAAAACAATAGGAAAACAAAGTTGTTATATCATCCATGTCCCATGAAAGAAACAAAGCTGCCCATCATTCCCATATGAATGGAACTGCAGCACAAGCCCCTGCTTCTCCCCAGTAGCCTCAACCCATGCTGAACAAGAGGGGATGAGCAATTAGACCCCACTCTATTATGCAGCCTTGCCCGGGTCAACAGCCAAGTGAACAGAATTACTTTGCAAATGGTATTAAATGCCACCGACAGATCTAAGAGAGTAAGTATGGACACCTGACCTTTGCTCATTGCTAGGAGAAGTTAGTCCATAAAACCTAAGTATCCTCAGTAGAATTGCCATTCCAACAACTGTATTATTGGGGATCAGAGAACTCCAGGTGATGATGGAGATGCCTTACCACAATGTCTCAATAACTTTGTCCCAAAAAGCTAGGATAGAGACAAGGCAATAGTTAGTGAAACCATCAACGATCTTATTTTCTAAGCTTAACTCCTCACAGTGAGAAAATCTTATGGTTTCTTCCAGACAGTGGTAGACTAGATTTATCAAGCTATCCACAACTCAATACAGTTTCAAGAAATGAAACTTCATAGATGCTAATATGGAAGGGAAGAAAACTTTCTTCCCCTCTGCCACAGCCATAGCACAGGATTTTAAAAAATTCTCCATGCTGCAACTGATCAACCTTAGAGTGGAATGACTATCCCTAAAACATTGACTTCAATTTACATGTACTTTATTTGTAACAAGTTATCTATACACCAAGGCCACCTGTATGGATGGCATATGAGGAGAGAGCATTTAGAAAACATGGTACAGTAACTCCTCGCTTAACATTGTAGTTATGTTCCTGAAAAATGCTACTTTAAGCAAAACGATGTTAAGCAAATCCAATTTCCCTATAAGAATTAATGTAAATGGGGGGTAAGGTTCCGGGGACATTTTTTTGCCAGACAAAAGACTACACACACACACAGTATAAGTTTTAAACAAACAATTTAATACTGTACATAGCAATGATGATTGTGAAGCTTGGTTGAGGTGGTGAAGTCAAGTGGGTGGAAGGGGGAGGGATATTTCCCAGGGAATGCCTTATTGTTAAATGATGAACTAGCACTCGGCTGAGCCCTCAAGGGTTAACATGTTGTTAATGTAGCCTCACACTCTACAAGGCAGCACCAAGCTCCTTCCGTATTATCATGTCCCCTCTGCTCTGTGGAAATGGGGTACAGGAGCAGGGGAAGGGGGATACTCTGACATTAGCATCGCCTCCCACCCCCTGCACAGCAAACAGGAGGCTCTGGGGAGCAGCTCCAAGGCAGAGGGCAGGAGCACCACATGGCAGTGGGGGGAGGGACAGCTAAACTGCCAGCAGTTGATAGCCTGCTGGGCGGCTGCTGCACAGGGAATTTAGAGGAGCGGGGAGCTGACAGGGGGCTGCTGGCCCACCCTGGTTCCAAGCCCCCACCAGCTAGCTCCAATAGGCTGCTCTTTCTGCAAGCAGTGGACAAAGCAGGCGGCTTCCAAACAACGTTATAAGGGAGCATTGTGCAAATTTAAAGGAGCATGTTTTCTAATTGATCAGCAATGTAAAAACGAAACAATGTTAACTGGGATGACTTTAAGTTAGGAGTTACTGTATTGATAGCCATATTTTGGATTTAGGAGCCTAAAATGACAGACACCTGAATCCCTTTGTGGGTCTAGCTCTAAATACATTTTTCTCTCCAGCCTAGTTTTAAATGTTCCAAGCAAGGGAGGTTCCAGAACATCACATCATAAGGTATATTTTTAGATCATTATCATGTCTCCCACATCCTTAGTGGTCACTGAGCCAAGCTGAATTTATTTATCTCTTTCAATCTTGCCATCAGTTTTCCCCACCCCCTAATCTTTTATGTTGTTATTCACTACGTTTTCTCCAATTTGTTAACATTTTCCTGGTAAAGCCAACAACAGAATTTAATATTCTACATGTGGTTGCAAGACAGCTGTAAGGAAGGGTAGTTATTAGCTCTCTGATCCATGATATGAGGCATCTGTGCTTGATGTCCAAAACTATATTGACCTTTTTTGGCACCGTATCACTTTGCCCACTCAAATGTCTCTCACCAGGAGACATGCGCAGGTAAACAGATGCATGGCTGTTCCTCAATGGGGGAGGTGAGAAAAAAATATAGTCCTGTCATTATAAAAGGTTGAGGAACTTAGAAAGCTATTAATAATTATTAATGAAGAGTAGGTAAGGAAATACAGAGTAACTATAGCTATTAATAAAGATTACATGCATCCTAAGGTGTGAAGAGAATTAGCTAATAAATTTACTGAATTCCTGACAATTATGTTTGAAAAAAATCACTTAGGGGGAGACACTAGAAAACTTGGAAGTTAAGAAACTGTAGCACTGATATTCAAACAAAGGAAAGAAGAGTGATCCTGGCAATTACTGTCCTATAAAACTACCTTCCATACCTAGTAAAATAATGTAAGAAGAACTGTGCACACATCTAGACAATATTGGAACAACAGGCAGAATAACGGTAACTTCGCTAGTTGACAGGCCACATGCTGAAACAAAGTAGGCATCGAGTAGCTCTGCCTTCCTATCATCTTCCTTTACCAGCTCACCTTCTCCACTGAGCAGCAGACCCACACCGTCCTTGTTTTTTCTTTTCTTTTTTTTGTCTGACATATTTGAAGAACCATGCCTGCTATTTCTAACATTCCTTGCCAGCTGTAACTCATTATTTGCCTTGGCTTTCCTGATTTTGTCCCTACATGCTCGCATTTATTTTCATGTATACTTCCACAGTGACACTCCCGTCCGTCCATTTTCTCTATATATCCCTTTTGGCTTTTAGATGTTTTTTTGAATTTTAGTAATACATTTAATAGTGACCCCTAAAATTTGAACTATTGGATTAATTTTCCCTAGATATACTAGGTTCATTTTCTAAAATGAATCACATTTTATTATTATTTCTACCCTATTATTTTCTACCTCTTTAGATCAGTTTGTATGATTTCTCTGGCTTCACTGGTGTTCACAGCTGCACACAATTTAGTATCAATGGCATATTTAATCAATATCCTTTTTATTCCCTTTCCTAGATCACTGATAAACATATTTAATAAGACGGTTTTAGTACTGATTCCTATTCTACCCAACAGACACATCTTCTCAATTCCAGACATTATCACATACATTACCGTTTGTCTATGCTCTGTCATCCAGTTTTCAGTCCATATGATAGTGTTTTTATTCAAGCCAATTTAAATTAATTTTTCAATTCAGATTTCAGGAGTCACTATCAAGTGACATCAACATTATTTTACTAGGGACAGAAGTTAGTGTTACAGGAAAGCAATTGCTAGAGTCATTCTTCTTTGCTTTTAAAAAAATATATAGATATAGATATCACTACTACAGTTTGAGAGCCAAATAGACTCCTCATGACTGAGAGTTTTTATAATAGAAGACATTTTTTGTAAAAATCCTTTGTGTGAGCCTTGTCAACCAAATAAACTTGGCTCACCCTGACTCCTCCCATTCTCCAGAGCAAACCCCAGAAGAGGGAGAGAGGCAAGGGGATGGTGCCATGCTAAGCCCACTGTAAGCATGGAAGAGGGACATCTATGCCTGAGGGCTCCCTTCATGTATGTGTAGGGCCCTACCAAATTCACTGTCCATTTTGGTCAATTTCACAGTCATAGGATTTTTAAAATTTCATGATTTCAGCTATTTAAATCTGAAATGTCACAGTGTTGTAATTGTAGGGGTCCTGACCCAAAAAGGAGTTGTTGAGGGGTTGCAAGGTTATTTGGGGGGGGGGGGAGGGTTGCAGTACTGCTGCCCTTACTTCTGAGCTGCTGCTGGCGGCAGTGCTGCCTTCAGAACTAGGCAGCTGGAGAGCAGCGGCTGCTGGCCAGGAGACCAGCTCTGAAGGCAGAGCCGCTGCCAGCAGCAGCGCAGAAGTAAGAATGGTATGGGATGGTATTGCCTCCCTTACTTCTGCGCTGCTGCCTGCAGAGCTGGGCCCTCAGTCAGCAGCTGCCACTCTCTGGCTGCCCAATTCTGAAGGCAGTAGCGCAGAAGTAAGGGTGGTATGGTACGGTATGGCCACCCTTACTTCTGCGCTGCTGGTGGTGGATACTGCCTTCAGAGCTGGGTGCCTGCCGCTCTCTGGCCGCCCAGCTCTGAAGGCAGCACAGAAGTAATGGCTGCAATACTGCAACCCCTGCTAAAATAACCTTGTGACACACCCCCTTCAGCTCCCTTTTGGGCAGGACCCCCAATCTGAGAAATACTGGTCTCCCCCAGGAAATCAGTATAGTATAGGGTAAAAAGAATACAAATGACCAGATTTCATGGCCCATGATGTGTTTTTCATGGCTGAAAATTTGGTAAGGCCCTATATATGTGTCTAAGATGGTGCAGAGATCATAGAATTGGAGAGGGCCTTGGGAGGTCATCTAGTCTAACACCCTACTCAAAGCAAGACCAATCCCCAGACAGATTTTTGCCCCAATTCCCTAAATGACCTCCTCAAGGATTGAACTCACAACCCTGGGTTTAGCAAGCCAATGGTCAAACCACTAAGCTATCCCATCCCTCCCCTCCTGTGATCTGACCCAATTATTTACAGTTTATCTGCCCTCTTTTAAATGTTGGTTTTAGGCTCCTTGGGCTCAAGTTTCGCCCTCATTTACTGTTCCACTTCACTAAAATAATTAAAGAACATAATTGAAGGATAAGACACAACAAGCAGTGCATTTAAGAGCTTATTATAGTATGTTTCAAGTGGTGTTCTGAGACAAAAATGGCCGAAACCTGACCTGACACCTGAGAAGTGCAACAGACACTATAAAATACATAAGCCTAAGTGTCTCATCACTGTTATGTAATGGAATATATACATACAATTCGGAGAATACACTAGTGCATGCATTGTTACAGACACAGATAAGCATCGTTGACAACCAATCAGAATGGTTCAATTTTTTCCAAAAGTCTGAAGTCATTTCATTATAAAAAATTACACACTCAAGTGTGCAATGATTTGCAAAATGTAATCACATGAAAAATGAGTGTTAAACAAGCAAAATGTTGAATGCTGCCAACAGAACTGTATGGGTTAATAGGTGGTTTTTAAGAAAGCCTTTTCAAACAAAGCCTTCAAAGGTTATCGTGCTACCTTATGGATCAGTTGGTAAAAATGTTTTGCCAAATGAATGTAAGGAAACTTAAAACTGTCGGCTTTCGCCTACCGTACCAAGATCAGTCTTAAGATCTGTTGGCAGACTTAACTTTCTTGATCCTTTAACTGAAACAACAGAAAAAGGAGAAAGGCAGTTGTTAATAATTAAGAAAGAAAAAGGAACGAGGGAGAACAACATGCCATCTTCTGGTTAAAATCATGTTGCACATTTTGTATCAGCGTAGAAAGGCTGAAATGGTGTTCAAATGTGTTCAGAAATGGTGTTTGCCTAGCATCATTCAGCAAAATAAATTAATCTGAAGACAGAAGTACTCGAAAAGCCAGTGCTAAAGCTGCAAAGAAGTGAATGGTCCTTTACAAAGTCTTTGTTGTGTATTGCAATATCTTACCTTACCATGACTGGCATACCAAAAAAGCAAATGAGATTAAGGAAAATATTGCAAAGGCCTGGTGATGTAGCACTGCATAAAAGTATTTTAATAACTGGAAATCAATTTAATAAGAGGGTGCTACTGAGTCAACGGGTTCTGATGACATCATACCTTAAGACATCAACTGTAAAGGAGAGGGCTTATTGCATATATGATGGAGGCAGCACACATTACTGTTCATATTATAGATGAGGGTACAGATTGCATAGAAATATTTTCTAGAAATCAAAACAGTATATTGAGTTTATTTAATTTGCTGAAAACGTAATTATGTGTACTTTAATGAGAGATTACCTGAAAAACGTTGCAATTAAGAATCTCTCATTTTGCTTCTGTTCATAAACTTTTCCTTCAATATCACTTCAACACAAACAACATTTTAAGCCATGAGCACCACAGAGGAATTCAAATGTAGCATGCCTTATAGCAGTCAAAGGGATTCCGGATTTGGACAAAATGCCTTAGGAAGTCATTTATTGAGTACTTAGAAGATTGTTTTTCCAATGCAGGACTTTTATTTTAATTTCATAATTCATTTTTGTTTTCAGAAATGCATGCCACTCTTTTCTATGTTCAAATCAGACCTATATTGCCTGGTAATAAAAATGAACAATTAAATATTAATCAGCAAATTTTGAGATCTTATTTTATTACATTATTTAAAGCCTCATCCTGCAGTTGCCTTTCAAGTCCATGTAAATTTTGATTAAAGAGGCTGAGCTGATAAGTATGTGATTATGTCCCGTAGCCAATCTGACACTTTACCCAAATTCACTAATGTGACTTTTTAAACACTAGCTCTAAAATCTTCAAATTTTGGTGCCCAGCATAGAGCTGGGTGAAAAATTTTGGTAAATCTTTTTTTCAGAGAAAAATGCAAATTCAGTGACACTTAAATGTTTTGCAAATTTGTGAAGGTTTCACAGAATTGTGTGTCTAACCTCCCTCAAAAAAGTTGACATGTTTTGTTTTAACATTTTTTAAATTAAATGTTTCAACGTTTGTTTGAAACAACTTTTTGTTTAAAAATTTCTTATACATTTATTTTAAAATATAAAAAATGTAAAAAAAATGCTTGAAATCAAAACAAGTGTTTCATTTCTAGTTGAATGACACATTTCATTTGACCCAAATTCATTTTTTTTTTTACTTTTTGATTCACCAATTTTAAAAAAAAAATCTGTTTTCAGTTCAACATGGAACACATTTTTTCCCTTTACTTTTTGGAATTGCCATTGAATCAAGAAATCCATTATCGCACCACTATAGCCCAGAGTTTGTTCCCTAAATATGTAGCTGGAAACCTGAACAAAAATGGCCTGGTTTTCAGAAAAGCTGAAAATCCACGAACCTCACTGAATTTAATGGGAGCTGCAGAGTTGCAGGTGCTCAGCAACTTTGAAAATTAGGCTACTTTTATTCAAGTGCCTAATTATGGATTTAGGAGCCTAACTCTATGCACCCAAGTTTGAAGAGTTTGGCCTAACTAAAAAACAAACAAAAATCCCTCAAACAGTTAAACTGAACCCATCTCAATTAGTCTCTGTAAGAACAAATTACAAAGGAGGTTGTGACATTCGCAGGTTCAGCTATTCCCTGGTCACCTGGTCACTCAAGTTAGATTCTGATTCAGGGTGAAGAATTCACATACCTGGTAGCTCTTGGTGGCAATAATCAAGTTGGCTGGCCTCACTCACTCACCCACCACACCATTGCCTACTTCCAGATGCCAAGTCAACCTCTTGTTATTCAATTCACTTGCACTCCCCTGGCAAATGGGAATACATTGTTCATATACCCTGACTCTAGCTAATAGGCAGGAAGCCACAGCCAGAATGTTTCCACTCTGCATACCCTTCAGTCAGGGGGGAAAACAGCTGGAATAATTTTAAAGATGTAATTCTATAAAAACGGACAGACTGATCAAATATCTGCATCTGCCCTCCTCCTCTCTCCTTCTTTCCTTTTCTCTCTCATGTTGTTTTCCTTTCTGACCACTGCACCTTAGCCTCCCTGCTCTCATATGCCATTTCCCTCTGTTTTTATCGGAGGCTGCACAGGGTAACTAAGAGCAGAGTCTGACCTAGTATCTAGTTGTACCAAGTCACATTCTTGGGCCACATTTTTGAGGAGTGCTGTAAAAATCTTACCATGACAGAAAGAGGGGCAGGTATACATATTCTGGTACATTCTTTAATTGTCAGTTTCTTCCTGACTAACGGTTCCAAATGACCTGGGCTAGAAGAAACCAGGTCAAGGCAGTTTTCAGGTCTCAAGTTGAGGTGACAGGGTAATTGTGGATTTAAGCGAGGTACTAAACCCTCAGAAAATAACTACCAGAAGTAATTAATTCACCTTTCTCTCATGCTGAAAGTGGGGAAATCTGCCAGGATTCTCAACAATAAAGAGCTCACCTCCCCCACACACAATCTCAACTCTCTTGTTTGTCCACAGAGTTTAGACACTGGCCTTGTCATGAAATAGCTGTGGCACTGACTTAAAATGAAAGGTGCACACCAAGCATCTTCCTTTTCCTTTTAGAATTCTCAAGTCCTAGACTGTCAACAAAAAGCTTTAAAAAACTGTGTGTATCTGGGTTATATTAAAACATATTCAGTCATTCTAATAAAGAAATTACTCCCTACACCATGTGATATGGTTCAATTATTTGATATCTGTCTCATTCTACAGTATAGCTTTGCTTCACACTTTTCAAAAGGAGAAATGTTTTCCTTCACAGCTATTGTCTTGCATTATTTATTTACATAGCGTTGTGTATTATTTACACAACATTATTTATTTTCATAGTTTGGATGGTCTTATATTCTATGCTAAAGTCTCAAAGTCAGGTTGTATCAATTCAAAGGATTTCTTAAATCAATTTATTTGGTGGTTTAATTTTAAACACTGCATCAGTCAAATGCAGGACAAGCAGAACAGGGCTGTGGGGAAGCAATCAGAATCAAGTATTATGAATATCACAAATATTAGTAATATTCACATTTGGATAAATAACCTGAACACTGCTACTTATGTATTGACTCAGAAACACACTGGGAGTAGATTCTGTTGATTTGCTCAGCAGCATACCCAGTGCTTAGCTAATTGGTCCTCAACAATCTTTGCTTGCAGAGAGACTATATGGAGTGCTGATAAGTGTGTTCACATATATATCCCTTTCAAAAACCCTTCCTGTTTTTGGGCTGCCATCGTATACTCTTTCCTTCAGATCCCAAGGGAAGAGAGAGAATGAAGAGCCCTCTGCACAGCCCTGTGTAAGAACAGGGATAAGCACCAGCATTGGTATCGCCTGCTTTGGTCTTGAGGAAAGAGAAGAAGACCAGACTTCAGTTATGTGTACACTTCAAGCTGCAAGTATAATTACCAGCTCAAGGAGATATTCCCATGCTAGCTCTTATTGAGCCAGTGTGCTAAAAATAGAGTGTAGCTGTGGTGGCACAAGGGCCTAGCTGCCCCAAGTATATACCCATCTGATATGCAAGGCACATACTTGGGGAAGCTAGCCGCTCATGTTGCTGTGGCTACTCTTAATTGTAGTGTGTTGGCCGGCTCAGAGCTTGTACAGATATGTGGTGGAGCAAACAGTGGGTGCATAGAGTTTTACAGGGAACCCCTGCATAAGGTATATGCATATTAATTTGCCAAAGGGTGACATGTGAGGTCTCTACTGAATGCAGTAGCCCACTGGGCATCACAATCATTGCAAAATGTATGGATGGATAATATTTAAGGAGTATGTATATCTATAATGAAAATTATGTTCTTAAAGTCTCGGAGTTAAGCCAGGTCACCAGGCAGGAGGCTTCTCTCTCTCTCTCTAGTCCTGGGGTTATTGCGTATTCTATGTATTTGTTTCATGTGCTCAAATGTTTTAAAATATTTATTTTTTGCTCTGATAGTTTCCTTGCTTGGTCTCTGCCACAAGAATTATATTTTTAATTTGAGACAAATCCCAGGCTGGCATGGCTGCAGGTATAGCGGGGTGAGGCTAGCTGAACCCACAGATTTTCTTTAATTTCTGCTGTGCGAGGCACCAGTTTCTCTGCTCCTACACACACCTAATGATGACACTTAAATAGGCCTGGCAGAATTTGATTTTTAATTTATTGCAAGTTTGTTGGATAATACTGATGCTTATTTTTAAGCATTTTATTTGATTTTTATTGATTTAAATGTTTACATTGGTGGAAAATTATGGGATTCAGAATATGGAGGGTCAGACAATAATTATTTAATTATCGTAGATACTGAGATTCAAAAAGTTATAACTTTATAACCTCTGAAACACAAATTGTCAACATCACATGTCAAAATATACAAAGTAAATATCCTTAAATTGAACTTTAAGTTCTCAAGCAGCATTTTTCTTACTTTGCCTATCTGTAAATTTCAATTATCTACTGAAATGTTTTTTGTCAGTGTGTGTGTGTGTGTTTACAGTGAAATCGATGTTTACCAACATTACCAATAAAAATCTAATCCTTTTAAGCCTATACGTAAAGGACAGATTTTTTGTGCTCACAGTATGTGCTCTCAATTGCATGTCTAATTGCTATAACTTAGTGTACAAATAGCCAAATAAACAAGGGACAGAAATATCTGTTCCTAAAAGTTCCTGAATCAATTTTCCTTAATGAGATATGGTGAAAAATAGTAAGTTTCCTAAATAAGGCACTGATCCTAAAGTGTGTTATTTATGGGCTTTTGCAGAGCCCTGTTTACTTTATTCATGGAATAAAAGTTTCATGTGAAGCCTCAGAGTTTATGGCCTGGTTTTTCACAGTGATACTGAACACTCAGTTCCAATGGTAGAGTGAAGGTAGTATACAGACTTAACTTTTGAACTCCAAATCACAGATGATAAATAAAAATGTAATTTGGCTTTCTTCATTCAAAGAATGAATCTTGCACTCCTGAGTTAAAATAAGGCATCATAATAACACCCACAAAGAGTGAGCTCAAAACATCAATCAACATATTTCTTTCCACTGTCTGATATTTTTAAACAGGCAATAAATCAATCAAATGTCACTGTATGGTAAACCATACTGTCATCATGAGAGACACATTTAAAAAGAGAACTGTTTACATTCTGCAATTTTTCCTAATTCATGTTTCCATTAAAAGAAGACTTTTTGTGCAATCTGCCACAACCCAGGTATCCACATACAAATAGAATTTTCCAAATTGTTTTGTTAAAGTTCATTTCCCATATATCTATAGTATTATGAATCCAGCACTAGAATTTAAATGCTAATCAAATTCCACGGGCATACCAGCAAAAAGACTGTTCTCCATCTCTCCTGCCAAACCCCATCAAAGTGTGGGCTGGAATTTTTTTCCCTTACTCAAAAAACAGTACGTGGCACACTGAGTTTGAGAAATCTTTCCCTCAAGCCATGTAATTCCATGTTCTAAGTCCAAAGGGGATTCAGCATGGCCTTTTGATTTTCTAGTTTTATTCACTGCATCCCTGTGGCCTCTAAAATCATACAACAGGGCTAAGTAAAAAGATAACCCCTGGGAGGAGTTTAAATAATTGCCTGCTGGAACAGGTTGGATTTGTACTGTAACTAGGACACTGTCATCATGTATAAAATAAGGAGTATTCCATCAGAGCTGCCTCATTAACTCAGGGTTCTAATATTCACAGCACGGGCTCTACAAGTAGAGTCATCAGTGACTCAACTCAAATGACAAACGATGGTGGAAAAATAAGAGTATAAACAGATAATTGTATGGAATTCTTGAGTGTTCCTGGGTTAAACTATATTTAAACTATCAGTACCAAGGGGAAGAAGTACAAAACCCACAAGGAGCAGGGTTTGATTCTGCAAATACCATTTTTCAGGGGAACCTGGAGTTAGCCAATGCAGCCAAAGCACTGGATAGGATCAAACCAGGAGTGGGGCAGGGCAGGGCAGGTTTTGTGATGATTTATTCAAGCAGCCCCCATATGTAAAGTTCTTATGAAGGCCTGACTGCAACTGAAAGGTCCCTGGATTCCTGACAGAATCCAGCCACATGCTCTGTTCTGGAGGTGAAACTGGGCGTCGCCCAGTGTGCCCAAGGAGAGAAATTTGCACCCTCTTGCATCAGTGAAAGTGACTCTGGACCTCTGAATCTATTTTCTGATTCTGATGTATTTGCGGAGGACCAAGTCCTACTGCCTCTTCTGTGGAGTGGATGGTGGTTTGCTTGCACAAGTAGAGAGGATGGACATCAGAGGACTGTGCAGAGACTGCCATGGAGCTTAGTTCCATGGGCTCCTTGTGTGCCACAACAAATGAACACTGTGGGGATCAAAGGGATTAGCGGGATTGTGGATAGTGAATCCATAACAATGCAGATTCACCAGTCATCTCTTCAAGAAAAGCAAGGACCAATAGCTACAAGGGTTACTGAAGCCCTGAGGCTACATTAAGCTACTCAGTGGTTCTTGCAGATTTCCACTCAGAAGTTCCCTGGAAATCCCATTTTCATAGTTTAGTTACTCCAACTGTGAGCGGCCCCGGACTTGCCCCCTATTGCAGCTGATATGCTGAAGCAGAACCATCTTTGCATTTTGCAAATCCATTACCCTTTCTGACATATTAAATAGGCTCATATGAAAAAAACATTTTATTTTAAACCAGAGGTGTTTTTGAATGACAGCCACTGCCAATAAAATTTCAGCTGGTGACTAAGTTTTACATTTCAATATTTATACAATATTTATACAATAAATATTGGTGTGCTTAGAAGAACTAAGATAGGTAACACACATAAAACTGCTTCCCAAAAAGACAAACAGCAGAACAAATGTAAGCTCCAGTGCAAAATAACTGGAAATCAACTGATCTAAAGCAGATAGTTTCAGAGAATATTAGAAAAATATGCACTTAACTTTACTACCATGAGTAGTTCCAATGGCACCTCACCCCTACAAGAGTTAAGCACATGCATAAGGATTTGCAAGGTTGGGGACTACGTGAGAATCTCAGCTTATATTGAAAAGAGAAATTAAATTTCTAGCCCTCAGTTAAAAAGTTTGAAAACGCAAACCCTACTGGCTCAAAAACCAGAAGGTAAATAAAAAGAATCCCAAATTTGTTATTTTTAAGCCAATTTCACTAATTTGAGAGGCCTAACTCATGATTTTTAATTCTTGGGGCTGGCAATACTGTTCTATCCAGTTTCACTTTCATGTTTTCAGATCTGCAAAGCTTAGGTTAAAAATACTACAGCGCCTGTTTCTTTTTTAAAACCAACTAATTCTGTTGCAGTTTTTAAAATGTCATTGAAACATTTATATTGGTCTTAGGTTTTGTAACATACTAATTGCCTGGCCAGATTTGGAGTGACCATGTCCCTTTCAAGTTTAATAAAATATGGGAGCCAAAGGCTGAAGATTTGAAGAGCATGTTTGTGGATGTTTACCTCCTCATGAATAAGAGAAAGGGAAAATAGGATAGTAGCTAAAAATACTTACCGAATGGATGGAAAGGAGTTGCTGTTTGCAGCACCAGAGGCAAAATGGCCACCTTAGGGCTGTAGCTGCTTCTCTCCACCAAATATAAAGGACCAGCTACTAGAAGACAGTGCTAGGCAATGCTCCTTTAAGACAGTGAGCCCATGCTGGGACAGAGCAACACTGACTAGACAATTAGGAAGGAAGTTCCTAGGGAAAGAGCTGAACTTGCTTGACAGACTGACAATTTACAGCAATATCCTGAATGAATTTTACTGAATTAAGTTAAACCTTATTGAATTAGTGTCAATGTCTTTGGAGTTCACTGAATTAAAAATGCAATTGTGTATGCGTTACTGTGGAATTGTTCATATTTCCATGGGAAGGATAAACAGGAGAAAAGCAGAGGGTGCTTAGGCAAATTCACATAGGTTGTAACATCTCCAGAGAAGCCACCCCCTTGGAAAGGTACGTATAGACTAGTTCAAACTGGATTCTCTAGGGACTCTCAGACATAGAAAGAGGTTTTGGATAAATAGCCTGGTTTTAAACTGGCTCAAGGCCAGGAGCCCTGATCCAGGGAGGGCCCCAATCCTTAGGGCAGGGTCGGAAGGACTGAGCCTGCTAGAATCCATGTTAGGATTGGGGTTAACTCTGGTAAATTTATTAGCATGTGTGTGGGTCCTTTTCTTATTTTTACCATTTTCTCTGTAATGCTTTTACCTAAAGACTAAAATAGGCTTGTATAGAAAGAACTGTGTGGTATTTATAACTGTACCAGTTGCACCTGCTAATTGTCTCTGAAAGCAAGCATGCAGGTGTTATTGGGCAACATGTCTATGCTAGGAAAGACACATGGAAAGCAGGAAATGGAGCAGCCTGGCAATATCCCAGTCAAAAGGGAGAGAGATGCAGGACTCCACCCAGAAAGGCAATGGCTGGGGAGCAGGAAGCTGAAAATGAGTGCCCTTGCTGAACCACTGAGGGGAAATTGCTCTGAACTGTGACACTTCCACCCCCGGGCCAGTTTTGCCACTAATTTCTATGAGGCCAGGATTATAGACTCATAGACTTTAAGGTCAGAAGAGACCATTATGATCATCTAGTCTGACCTCCTGCACAATGCAGGCCACAGAATCTCACCCATCCACTTCAATAACAAACCTCTAACCTATGTCTGAGTTACTGAAGTCCTCAAATTGTGGTTTGAAGACCTCAAGCTGAAGAGAATCCTCCAGCAAGTGACCCGTGCCCCATGCTGCAGAGGAAGGTGAAAAACCTCCAGGGCCTCTGCCAATCTGCCCTGGAGGAAAATTCCTTCCCGACCCCAAATATGGCGATCAGTTAAACCCTGAGCATGTGGGCAAGACTCACCAGCCAGCACCCAGGAAAGAATTATCTGTAATAACTCAGATCCCACCCCATCTAACATCCCATCACAGACCACTGGGCATACTTACCTGCTGATAATCAAAGATCAATTGCCAAAATTAGGCTATCCCATCATACCATCCCCTCCATGAACTTATCAAGCTTAGTCTTAAAGCCAGATATGTCTTTTACCCCCATTACTCCCCTTGGAAGGCTGTTCTAGAACTTCACTCCTCTAATGGTTAGAAACCTTCATCTAATTTCAAGTCTAAACTTCCTAGTGTCCGGTTTATACCCATTTGTTCTTGTGTCCACATTGGTACTAAGCTTAAATAATTCCTCTCCCTCTCTAATATTTATCCTTCTGATATATTTATAAAGAGCAATCATATTCCCCCTCAACCTTCTTTTGATTAGGCTAAACAAGCCAAGCTCTTTGAGTCTCCTTTCATAAGACAGGTTTTCCATTCCTCGGATCATCCTAGTAGCCCATCTCTGAACCTGTTCCAGTTTGAATTCATCCTTTTACCCTCAGGAGCAAATTGGTAGACAACCTATGGTTTGCAGAGATGGAGGCTGGTGTGATTGAGTTTTCTTTGATATTATGTTTCCATAACATAATTGTAGAAGGTCTTTAGACATCAGCTACTTCCAAGAGTTAACATTTACCATCTCCACATCATAGAATCATAGAATATCAGGGTTGGAAGGGACCTCAGGAAGTCATCTAGTCCAACCCCCTGCTCAAAGCAGGACCAATCCCCAATTAAAGCATCCCAGCCAGGGCTTTGTCAAGCCTGACCTTAAAAACCTCTAAGGAAGGAGATTCCACCACCTCCCTAGGTAACCCATTCCAGTGCTTCACCACCCTCCTAGTGAAAAAGTTTTTCCTAATATCCAACCTAAACCTCCCCCACTGCAACTTGAGACCATTACTCCTTGTTCTGTCAACATTTCAAATTATTATATAATTAAAGAACAGAGTCACCCTATTTTGAAAACATCACTTAAAAAGGCCAGTTAGAAAGCCCGCTCTAATGATCTGAAGAATTATTCTCTAACAAAAAAATTGAGAGAGTCAATGTGAAATACAGGAATATTGTGCTTCAAGAAAATGTCAGTTCAAATGATTTACCCGTCATTCCCCTACCATACACCATCCTCAATTTACCTTTTCTTTAATTTAAATGTACTTTCTTAGCATCATGCCTTGATATGTAGCAAGCTCTTCCCTCGAAACAAAATCTGCTGTTTATAAATGTAAATGACTATGTACTTCACTTCCTAGGGATTAATGAAACACAGAGATGAATGACATGAATGGCTCATACAGACAGCAGGAAGAGATGCCAATCACCTTTACCTGAAGTGGGAGACTTGCAACGCTCTAGCTCCAGGGAAACTGGACTGTCAGTGAGTTCAGTCAGGCCTGAAAAAAATTGAGTTAAAAAGTTAAGTTAAAATCTAACAGGGTGCACGTCAATTTTCTTGGCTGACTTCACATCATAAACGAGATCATGTAAATAAAGCTTGAAAGTTAAATGGTTGCGGTATGACTCAACCCTACTCAGCCTTGTAAAATTGATACAAAAATAATTCTGCATATTTTCAACTTCTGAGGAAAGAGAAAAAAACACTCAGGTGGGAAAGAAATAGTGACACAGAAAGAAGAGGAAATTGAGTAGCGGTGACAAAACAAAAACCAGCCCAATCATTTAAATATCAGGTTCTTTAGATTTATTCACACATGATGGTTAATTTTGAGAATTAGATGTAAAGATGATGGTAATGCTATTTGAAAGTAACAGTAAATGTTTATGATGCAAGATAGTTTATACATTTGTTTTAAACATACATGGACACTGTTTAGGGATTTAGTTGTGACAGTAAGCCACACACTGCAGTGAGGACAATGCAGTGTTACGACTTCCCATTGGGACCTCTGGGGCATTGTGCTTCAAACAGGCACAATGCCTTTTGCAACACAGCATTCACTCCCATTTGCCCAGAGCTATGGACTCTCCCCATCTGAGGCCCTAGTCTATAGAAAGCTGTCTACACTCAAGATTTGCTGTAAAATTTCCCACCATATCTGTATCACTGGTGTGGCCCTGCTGGTGCTAACAGTGGGAATGCCAGCATGGGCTGGCTGCTGGTATTTTTACTACCATATAATCTAGATCTGCTCTGAACAGGGAAAGACACTGAGTCAAAAATACAGTGCCTTGTCTTCCAGAGCTGCTACCACTGGTGGAGTTATTCCCGTGCTAGAACAATGAAGGGAGAATTTTAAAAAAATCCAAACTAAATCAGCCTAGTAATGCTAAGACTACAATTGTGTTCAACTCTTGCACAGGGGAATGTCACTATCAAGATCTTAGTGTTTAGGATCAAAGAACCTGAGCACTGCCTCTAATTTTTCACTTTCAATCAACTCTGGGTGCAATAAATTATGGAAGTATGATCAAACGTAGGCATCTGATTTTATATGAAACCTATAACCTGTATTGTTTGCACCCCCTTGGAGCTGCAAAACTGCAGGCTCAGAATCAGATACCGGTTATGAATATGTGTTCATGCCTGACTTGGTCATTTTCATAAGAATTATGGCCAACATTTTCAAACCTGAGTGGCTGAAGCTGGGGTCCTACATCCATAATTACATTCCTAAATAAAATTGGTTGGATTTTCAGAAGTGCTGAACACCTGCAGCGCCAGTTAACTTCAAATCAAAGATATTTTTGCAATTTAATAAGCTACGGCACTAGTCAATGTTCTTGAACAATATCTAACTGTGACAGATGTGGAGCTGCTTTTAGATAATTTATGAATATTGTACATTGGCCTGATTATTGGGATGTTTGCTGTATGAATCTATTAGGTTAATTTATTAGAGGGCTGTATGGGAATACAGGCAGGAAGGAAAAGAATGGCTTAAGATAGCCACCTTAGTAAACACTTAACAGTGGTTAAGAGACAATGCTAGAACTATTAGCTTTGATGAGTTTGCCTCTGTCTCCTGCTGAGGACTGATTTTGACCTGAAGGTTCAAGGCCCACAAACACAGCGGGTATCAGGAGAAGCTAGGCCTGCTCATGTCTCCATCACAGGATTCTAGCTAATATAGACAATTGCTTAGAATGTTTCTTGCTTCAAAATCCTTTTTCTCAAAAAGCTTTGTTCTTACAACAAAATAAGCAATGCTTTGGTTTTTAAGGAGGCTGTTTGGTCATTACGTATCACGGATCATAGTTCTCAAAAGAAAGAACTGCAGGTGCTTGAATGCAGACAGACCTGCAGGGTAAAGTTGGTGGATATACAGCAGGGGTAGGCAACCTAAGGCACGCGTGCCGAAGGCGGCACTCAAGCTCATTTTCAGTGGCACTCACACTGCCCAGGTCCTGGCCAGCAGTCCGGGGGACTCTGCATTTTAATTTAATTTTAAATGAAGCTTCTTAAACATTTGAAAAACCTTATTTACTTTACATACAATAATAGGTTAGTTATATATTATAGACTTGTAGAAAGAGACCTTCTATAAATGTTAAAATGTATTACTGGCATGCGAAACCTTAAATTAGAGTGAATAAATGAAGACTCGGCACACCACTTCTGAAAGGTTGCCGACCCCTGATATACAGGGTACTGCAGCCCAGGGCCCTATCTAAGAGTATGGCAGCGATAGATCCAGCGGGGATCAATTTATCGTGTCTAGTCTAGTCTAGACGCGATAAATCGATCCCCAAGCGCTCTCCCCTCAACTCCCGTACTCCAGCTTGGCGACAGGCGCAGGCAGAGTCGACGGGGAAGTGGCAGCAGTCGACTCACCGTAGTGAAGACACCGTGGTAAGTAGATCTAAGTACGTAGACTTCAGCTACGTTATTCATGTAGCTGAAGTTGCACAACTTAGATCAATCCCCCCCCCTCAGCATAGACCAGGCCTAAGAGTGGGAGATTTGCAAAATTCTGCCAAAAGAGATGTAAAAGCATGAGGCCAAACATATGAGGATGTGAGCTCAGAGAAACCAGGAAGGGGACAGAGATGCAGTTAGCCCTGTTTCTGTGACACTAACATACAACGCTTGTAGTTGCTTAGTAACATCAGATTTATTAAAGGCCTTTAAGAGACATAATTCAGAGAATGGTTTACATCTACTCCAACAGGCTTTACATAAGTAAAAGTAAAAACTCCCATAAAAGCCCTTTGACAATAACAATATTTGCAACTGTTAAAATAAGAATATCATTCTATTGTGACAAGTATCAGAGGGGTAGCAGTGTTTGCCGCTATTACAGATCCAGACTAAGAGTTTTGTGGCACCTTATAGACTAACAAACGTATTGGAGCATGAGCTTTCGTGGGTGAATGCATCCAATGAAGTGGGTATTCACCCAGGAAAGCTCATACTCCAATACGTTTGTTAGTCTATAAGGTGCCACAGAACTCTTTGCTGATTCTATTGTGATTCACTTGTGTTTATGGTAAGTTTTCTAAATCTTGTACAGCTGGTGACATATTGTAGCGAGGTGGTCTGATTCCCTGCCGCCCCGGAGAGGGATGAGCCCCTCCAGATGCCAAAGTGGGCGGAGCCACTGGAGCTTGCGCCCAACCCCAGATGTCAGGGCACAGGACAGGAAGTACAAAAGCCCAACCCCAGAGCTCACTAGAGCCCTGGCTGCTGGAGAAGCCAGACGCCTGTGGCCCAGCTCCCGGTGGGGAGACTCCTGCAGTCTGCGATTTACCTGAGGACTGGCCAGACCAGCCGAGGCCTGATGCCAACCAGACCCCGGAGAAGCTGTTAAACCTGCCTGAGGCAAGCTACCCAGAGGAGCTGCCAAGCCTACCGCTCGCCGGGTACCCTGAGAAGCCCATGGTGCTTGATTCCATGGAGGACCCCGTCCAGACGCAGGTACCTCTAGAGGGGGAGGTAGGAAGTAGCCCGGGGGCAGCCGACCCTAGTCTGGCTGCAGCACATCCAGAGCTGAAGTCAGTGCGTTGCGGCCAGGATCCCCACTGACACAGCAGCAGGCTGTCTGCTGCTGTTAGGGCCCTGGGTTGGGATGCAATGGAGTGAGAGGTCCTGCGTTCCCCCCCGCCACCCAATGTGTGGGTGGCAGTCTCCCCCTCTCCCCGGCCGCTCGGAGCCAGGGCCTAGGCCTCCTGAACTCATTTGTTTGCTCAGCACCTGCATAAGGGCCTGAGCCATAGACTCTCTACTGCCCCGCCCGGACCCAGGGCTAGGGCCTGTGGTAAAACTGTTTGCTCAGACCCTGCCTAAGGGCTTGAGCCAAAGACTCTAGACTGCCCAGCCCTGAACTAGGGCCTGGGTTTGCAGAATGGAGAGGGCCGAACCCGGCCGAACCCTTCTACACATATCAACATGAGATTTTGTTACTGAGTATAACACATTTTATGAGAAAGTCAGTGTCAGTGTAAACAATACACAGCCACTAAAAATAAAGGAACCAAAACACATTAATATATGTTACCATTCTGAAAAACCTAAAAAGCAAATACAATTAGATTGTATCAATTCCCTTATCTTTATCCCCATTGTGCCAGCCTACTACAACAAATATGGTGCTCTACAATACAGAAACATAGGAATTGCCATAATGGATCAGACCCGTGGTCCATCCAGTCCAGAATCTTGTCTCTGACAATTACCAGCACCAGATGCTTCAGAAGAAGATGCAAAAAATCCTACAGTAGACAGCTGTGGGTTAATTTGCTCTGCATGAAGGTCTTATTCTAATTTTCACTGGTTAGCGACTGGTTTAAGTATTGAAGCATGAAATTTTTTTGCTTCCAAATTCCTTTTTGCATAAAGTATTATAACTCTGATACAATGATCCAAATGCTCTTTGAATCCTAGTAAATTCTTGACCTCATTACATCATGTGGCAATGAGTTCCACAGTCTAATTATATACTGATTGAAAAAGTATTTCCTTTTATCAGTTTTGAATTTACTACCTTTCAGTTTTATTGAGTATCTCCTTGTTCTTCTGTTGTAAGATAAAAACATAACTCCAGACCTGCTTTTTCTATACCATTCATTATCTTTTACATATATATTATCATGTCCCCTCTCTTTTTGCCTCCTTTTTAAAGTAAACAGTTAAAAAAAATGTAAAGTCTCTTGCTATGAGAATTTGTCTTTGCACTTAGTCTTCCTTGTCACCCCTCTCTGAACCACTTTTCTTCAGGAAATCTCAGGAGAATAGACACTAAAATTACATTACAGAAGGAATAGCAGTGACCACTACAATCAAGGTTGTATTTCTATTCCAAACTAAGGTCCTGATTTCAGTTGCTGAAAACTTTTTCTGAAATTTTTAATTTTCACATAGAAATTTCCTAGGCTCAATCTCTGCCCAAAGCTGAAATTTTTGGAAAACTTGAGAAGAAATTATTCAGCAAATTTTGAGTTCAAGTAGAATGAAAAAAACCCTTCTCTCCCTCCATCTTTGAGAAGATGTGCTTTTTAATGTTTTAGGCTGCAAGCAATTTTGGGTCAGGGATTGTCATTTATGATGTTTGTACAACACATACAGCAATACAAATGTTAAATAATGAACAAAATAAAATTCCTGAGGAAACGGAGAAGGCAGATGATGGAGGGAGCTTTCAGCCAGATACCCGAGTGACCAGTCAAAGTGCAAGGATTAGGTGCCTATGCTTTTAGTTAGGACAAGTCTAGGGAGATTTTAGGGAGGTCTTTTCTGATTTAGGTATTGAAGCTGGAAAGCAGACAATACATACTTTGAAAAAATTGCAGTAGCAGCTTGTTTCTCCATCTTACAGTTATAGATGAAGTAAAATTAGCAGGAATTGGGCAATTATGTTTTAAAACATTCTATGTCATAGGTTTCAGAGTAATTTGTTAGTCTCTAAGTTGCCACAAGTACTCCTGTTCTTTTTATGTCATAGGTGTTATTCCTCTCACAAATCACATTCCTTTAAACAAGTTACCAGATTTATGAGTGGTCTCATATTTAGTGAACAAATGGTTCACATTTTTAAAAGCTTCAAACATTTTACCCACTTTCAGTACAAAATCCATTGTTATGGATGGGCTAAATATTGTAGACTGGAATTGTGTGGACAGCAGGTGAAGAGCAATCAGCATGGAGAAAGGGAACAGATCATCTAGTGTAAGCACAGAACCCCATTTTAATAGCATTATGTACAAATACTTCGCAGTGGGCTATCAAGCCACTGTTCCCCATTAGTTATCTTGCCCTCATTGAGTACTTAGCTTAATTGGCCTATCCAATTCTTCTATGAAAGCTGGTTTAACAAGACTTGAGCAAGAGGCATCCTGGAGACCAGTTCATTAAGGGTATGTTCACACTTTGAACTGGAAGGTGCAACTTCCAGCTCCAGGGAAAACATATCCATGCCAGTTGTGATTGAGCCAGAGAGCTAAAAACAGAGTGTAGCCATGGCGATGCAAGCAGCTGCCCTGAGTATGTACCTGTCCAAGACGCTAAGTATGTACTCAGGGTGGCTAGCACCTCCTGACGCTCGCACGGTGGCAGCTACGTTCTATTTTTAGCATGCTAACTTGATCAGAACTAGAAATTACACCTCCAGCTTGAAAAGCAGATGTACCTTACGAGGCACACAGTAGGGCCTCATAAGTCATTTTTGCAAAATGAATTATAGCCCAGTGCATCATACACTGTGTATAAAACTGTAATTAGAATTTATACTCTACTTTATATCTTGAAAGCATATTACAAATATTAACTAATTAATCCTCACAACCCTCCTTTGAGATACATAAGTATTATAATATTTATTTTACACATGTGGAAACCAAGGCTCCGAGAGAGAGGCTCATTTGTCCAGAGCCACACAGTAAGCCAAGTACAGAGCCAGGCTCAGAACTTTGTATTCCTGGCTCCTGCGCCATAGCTTAGTTCTATAGACCACACTGGTGTTCTAAAACAGTACAATACTTATTTTATTTACAACTACACTGGGGCAGGACCATCTCAAAATAAGAGATGCTTCACGCAAGTAGATACACGTTAAAATTAACACAAAAACAATGGATGTTAGTGATCATCAGGAAGTTAACATTGCTGAATAATCCATCTTAAGGCCCAACCCCATGGTAAGTCAATGAGAGTTTTGTCATTGACTTCACTAGCAGAAGAAACAGACCTGAAATGTTGGTGTAATGAAAACAATTGTCAGCACTCAACAAAGTTTACATTTCTTGTAAAATAAAATTTAAAAAATTTGCATGCATGCTGAATGTGTTTAAAAAAACACATTACGGAGCACAAACATATGGGTTTCAGTCAGGCATATTCTGATTGTGATAAAGCTGTTTGCCTAACCTTTATAGAACTTACTCTGATAGGAAGTACGGATCCGTTTCGTTAAATCTGGATAAAAGTTAGACAGGCCACGCATGCAAAAGTTGTCTTTGGAACATGCCAGTACACCAGCATCAGCAGCAGGCAGAGGAAAAAGAGAAAAAAAAAACAGTCTAAAGTGAAAGGATGTGATATTATAACCAGCATCTAGAACAGCCAAGGTGAAGAAATTTCAGCAGATGTTTACCCTCTGGTCAGAAGATATAACAAGGAAAATAATAATCCAGAAAAGTAAAGGGTGTGGGATGGATGGTGAGAAAGCAGCTGAGGTTTTTATGAATGGTCTAAAATAGATTGTTATTTTCATTAGGTATTTATACAAGATGGGCTCAATTATAAGCTGCACAAAACAGCTGGAATGTTGCCCTAAAGGAATAGCAAAAGATTCTGCCTGACACAAAGGAATCCTCAGGTGGCACAAAGCTACCCACAGTCCCCCTCCTGTGAAGTTGCTGCAGTGTCTGGTTGAAGCATGGTTAAGAGAGCAGCAAAGTTATGCAGGGGCTGCTGTGGCCCCAGCCAGACCAGGAGCTGCTCTCATCAGCTGTGGCAAGTTTACATCATCTTTACGCTTGGCATAGTTGAGAACTGAACCTGATGGAGTTAGATATTTGTAAAATGAGATAAACAGTATTTCAGGGACAAAAGTAGAACATAGAGATTTATTTAAGTTTTAATAATTTAGAGTCCAATCTTTCTTCCACCGAAGTCAGTGGCAAAATTCCCACTGATTCCAATGAGAACATGACTGGGTGACTTAGTGTAGGACATATTGATAAACATATAGTTGTCATAAATTAATAGTACACGACAATTTACATTTTTCAAAATTCATGACTAGATTATAAACCCTGAAAGTTTACATCCAAATTGTTTTGTTACCAAACTTTAAAATTTCATAACTGTGTCTGTCAATAAGACTGTTTTAATTGTGTAAAAATGAAACATATAGACAAAATATTTTACACAAATATAAAGTATTAATTTTACTAATTTTCTGACACAAATGGAAATTTTATATTAACAGAAACATAAGGCAAAGTGTAATTGTATTGGTGGAAAATTATTTCCACTATGCAACGCTTAATGATATCTGCCATATGCTTCTTGACATAAAATTTAAAAAAAATTGCACAGACAGATTTAATAATCTTCTGTCAAGCGCCCTAGTTACTATATCCAATGGAGGAGAATAAAAATGTCTACTTCCTGTCTTAAGCTGCTTAGCTACTTAATGAAGATGTCCCTTGGATGTGTTTCTTTAGTTCGTCCTTCGACCATAAAGATTTATTTAAAGACTAAAGCATGTGACTTGGCAGAGGATACATGTTGCTTTAAAGTGAAATCTTACTTATCTGTCTGAAGCATTTGGCAACTGGAAAAAAAATCAACATATTGACTGTGCACATCATGAGTTGGCTAGCATTAAGAGAATCAGTTTTTCTAATCCTTACAATTACTTAGGGACTCAGCTAGGGAGATTACTTGCTGACCACCATCCCAAACAATTAAGCTTCGTATATAATGCTTTGCATTTGAGGAAGTTTCAGTACCTAAGGAGCAGTCAGATTTCTTTGATATGGCTCTATAAATTCCATTGGCTGGCAGATAATCATGCATTTCAAAAGCACTATAAAAAGCCGCAAGCAAGAAAACAAAGAATGAGTCAGGTTCAGAACAACTGTATTTTATCTCCTACCTGCAGTGAACTGCTTGTTTTTGCGTGGAGAACGGGGCTGACGCTGGTATGGATCACTTGATCCGTATAGGTCAATGGTTCCCATGCTCAGCAATACTGTCTTCTGCATAAAATCCACAACAGCCAAACCATTGCAGTTCCCAAATGCAACTCTGAGAAAAGAAATGTTCCTCAAAGGCATTATACTCTGGCATTATATGGTATAATTCATAGAAGTATTATTTAAAACAGCTACTACTGTGAATTTGCAATAATTTTCTAAGACCTTCTTTTCAAAGCTTAAGTTTTTAATTGTAATTATAAATGGTTTTATAATTCTGAATTCAAATAAACTTTTGTCCTAAAATGTTGTAATTAACATTATTCAAAACAGATATAGTTTACCTTAATAAACACTCACTTTGCATGTTTTATTGTTGTAATAATATCTAAATATTGCCATATGGAACAATATATTTGTTATAATTATAATCATGTGGTAGCTAATGAAAATTAAGTGCACAAATCTTACATTATATATAACTAAAGTCCTACCAAATTTATGGACATTAAAAAAAGGGTCAGAGACTGTGAAATCTAGTCTCCCCCATGAAATCTGGTCTTTTGTGTACATTTACTATAATTTTTTTGTCCTTCCTTTTCTCCCACTGTACAAAACAAGATTCCATACAGCAACCATAGAGCTACAACTACCAGGAACCACAAAAGCAGAACGTCAGTCAGTCAAAGGAGGAATATATAGCTAAATTTCATATTGTTATTTAAAAAATGCCTAAGGCTGTGATATTCAAAGCAGCACAAGAGATTTAGGTGTTCAATTCCCACCAAAATTCAATGGGAGTTGAGTGCCTGATTTAATTTGGCTCCTATGAAAACAGTTCCATAAAATCTTACAGTAGATGTTTAATATATATGTAGAAAAGCAATATAAGAGGGAGAATGGTATTATGGGAGAAGTGGAATCACTACAACAAACATATTCAATAGAAGAAATGGTTTCTCACCTCAGACAGCTGTTATTCTTTGAGATGTGTTGCGTATGTCCATCATACTAAGTGTGTGAATGCATTGTGCACCAGTGTTGGTGAGTCTTCCTTAGCAGTATCCACAGGGGAGGCCACTCCTGAACCTTGCTGTTCTTCATGCTCCATGCCAAGAGCTTCATACTGGATTCTTAGATGACAGGCTCTGAGGCATTAGGGAAGGAGGGTGGGTCGTGTAATGGACATATGCAACCCATCTCAAGGAACAGCAGTTATGAGAGGAGAGTAAACATTTTTCTTTGTGTTACTGCATATGTCCATTATACTAGGTGTCTTCCAAGCAAGTTTCTGCTGGAGGAAGGGCTAGAAATCTCATCGGACGAGGGACTGCAGGACTGCTTTCCTCAAATTCGTGTCTTCTCTTGATGTGGTAAATAATGGCATCTAGCAAAAGTGTGGACTGAAGACCATTTTGCCACCCTTCAGAGATCCATGATAAGGATGTTTCTCACAACCACTGTGGAGGTTGTGTACGCTCTGGTTGAATGCTCAGAACTTTTCATGAGGCATTATGCCCTTGATCTTGTAATATATGACAATACAGCTGGTGATCCACTTGGAAAGCCACTGCAATGTTACAGGACGCCATCCCTTCCTTCTGCATAGAAGACAAACAGCTGAGAAGAGACCCAAACAGGCTGCTTTGAGACATGCATCTGTCTGGATGAAGCGGCGGCAGAAGTGGATGGTTGGGGCCTCCTTCCTCCTTGCTTGTGTTTTTGCCTAGATCTGCTAGACTAATACTGCTGCCTTGGTTGAAACACAGGTCAAAATTTTGTTCTTTTGGGGGCTGGTGTATACAGGGGCAGGGATGTCAACACTGGCCTAGAATCTTTTAACATATGCCGTGCTTCATCCATCTTCCAGAAGAATAAGGCACAGCCTTGAAGGGGAGATCTTCAAAAATCTGTTATACTTCTACAGGGATCCCCGATAACAGGAGGCATGACAAGCATCTCATAGTTACTGCCATCACCATGACTTTGGCAGCCGAGTCTGCCACATCCAGGGAAGTCAGCAGAGCAGACAGTGCGACAACCGCATCTGTCCCCTGTGTTCTGGTCTTCACCAAGGTCCTGTCCCCCATCCCTCATTGTGTCCAGACTCCAGTCCTGTATTATTGCCCCCCATTGTTCTACCCATGTATTGCATGGTCCCTCCCCCAGCCTCACATCAGAGCCCCAGGTGGCTGGGTGCAGCTCCTCCTGAACCCTGGGTGACCTTCAGATTGACATCCAGAAGGGTTCACTTAGGATGGGAGGGCCAGAGCCAGAATCGGTGGGGCAGATAAAGCCCCATCTCACAAGTCCTACCACATGGTACTCTTAGAGATAGATCCCTAATGTGGGGTGGGGCTGGACAGAACCGCTGGCTCCTTGGGTTGGGGGATCCCAGTGGGGGTCCTTCCAGAGAAACCTGTTTATAGAGAAGCAAACTGCTATATTTTCTGCTTTGTGACCCCTAAAGGGGAACTGACCAGGAGGTAGGAGGGGGCATTCAGGAAGCCGCAGGGCAGCAGATTGTCTTGAGCAGTCACTGCTTGGAGGAAGCCCTGGATTCCCTGAAGTGGGAGACGTAGGAACCCACTTCATACTGTGAGGAGGAGTAGGATGTCAAAGCCATTCTCTTCTTAGGCTTCAGAGGCTGAGGGTACTCAAAGAACATGTCTCTCTTTGAGGACTGCCCTGGTGAGGGGGAATTCCTCCTGTCTCCATTGACAGGTAAAGGTGGGGGAACACTCCTGGACAGAGTGTTGAAGAATGACCTCTATCTGACTGAGGTGGATCCAATGCTGTGGGAAGGGTGTCTCCATGAAGATGTATCTGAGATGCTCTTCTCTTAGCTTGTTAGTTCTTGTCTTGAAGCACTGTCAAATCAGGTACTTGTCCCTGACCCTCACACAAGCACGTCAGACAGTGAGGGTGAGGGATACTCATAGCCAACGGCCTGCTACACCCAGAGTAGAGCTTGAAGCCCGGGGATCTTGGCATAAGTTCCCCCAGAACCACTTAAGCTCAGAGTTCAGACTACTGAGAGCAGGAACAAACAGAAAATAAAGAAAATGGGATCCACGGAGCCAAAATGAGTACCGCTATTACTAACAACAACTAACTATAACAGAACATTCACAGAAGGAATGCACTGACAGCATGCTCCAACCATCGACCATGGATCTGCCCTTAGACTTTCAACAAGGGTTTGTTGGGTTAAATAAGAACAGCCACAATTATATGAGATAGGATAACATTTTGTATACGGTATACAAACCTTCATGTTTCAGGGCATAGGCCAACCTCTAACTGATGGGGGTTTGCAAGGAAACTATCCCTATTGTCCATTATGGGGACTCTTGAATCTTTCTATGAAGTATCTGGTACTATCAACTGTCAGAGACAGGGATTTGGATTAGATGGACCACTGGGCTAAGCAGGTAAAGCAAGTCCTATGTTCCTACATGAATAAAAGACAAGATTGTACTAAGCGAGTAAAAGGGATCTAAATGATGCAACATAGCACTGTAGAAAAAGAAGACTGGCGCATGAACAAAACACAATCTCTTGTATGTGATTTGAGACAGCAGAAATGCTAGTCATCTGCCTTCAGAAAATGATGTGCCTGAGGCCTTTGTTGAACACAGTAAAAATAAAAAACATGTAAAGGGGCAGTGATCAGTGAGATCTTTCTGGGAACAACCGTTAAAAAAAATACTCTTAATACAATAGTAAGGACCAAGGAAGGAATGTTTCTTGCTAATAGCCAAGCATTTGGCTACAGGAGAAAATCAGAAACGAGTCCTCATCACCCTCAAAGCCATCTGACTGTTGTAAGAAGGATTTTTTAAGGGAATGGGACATTGCATGAGGCTTTCTAGATAAAGAAGGAATCTCTGGCACTGGTTTAGCATAAGGACGATCAGGCCCAGAAAGCAAAGACAGAGAGGTACAGTAAAGGTGGTTTAAGCCCAAGAGCTGCAGGGAGGTTGTTGGTAGGGAAGCCCGGACCTTCCCACTTCACCAGGCTCCCACCCAGGGCCCTCTGAGGGCTGTCAGTGATCTGACAGCCAAGGGTGCTTAAGGGACAGCCCCTCTCTGGGCCATTTCCTATCTTCCCACCTGTGACTGTCCCCAGGTCACTGGTTGGGTTAAGGTGGTGTGAAGGGTGCCTGCTCACCACAAAGCACCTTCTGCGGTCAGTGTACAGTGTGGTAGCTCTCCTTCTCAAATGGCAGCTGCCTCCTCCTGTGGTATGGTCCAGCCTCCAGGGCCAGCTCAGTCCAAGGGCTTTCCCCTGCTGGGGTAGTCCAAACAAAAACAAAAGGGATTACCGAAGTCCAGAGTTCATATGAGGGGAGAGGGAAATGTTGTTCTGTCAGGCTACCTCTGTGGCAGGTTCTCCCTTCTCTCTGGAAGAGACCTTTGGGCAGTTGTCTTAGGGAGAGATTCTACCTTCCCTCAGGCTCTCCTCTGCTGGAGCAGCAGCTTGCAGGTCCCTAGTCTGCCACCAAAAGAGAGGTTCCCCCATCTTTTAACTCCTCCTCCAGTTGGAGCATTTCCTACACTCGTGGTGGAGTGGGGCTGGCTGGGCCCAAAGTAATTCCTTAACCCCTTGTTGCCCAGTGTTGGGTTTATACACCCCATCACAGCATCCTAAGAATATAAACCCACTGCTTGTGAGCACTGCTTTACAGCATATCCTCATATGCTGGCATATTCTATGGTCAAACAACTGAATGGAGCCCAAAAAACAGATTTCCTGAGGAAGAATTTCTGGCAAAGAAGGTTGCAGGCCCTATGATAAATATCTATACAGGTTACATATCAGCATAATAGATATAAACCTGGCCACCACTGTCTGGGTTTCTGACAGAATTTTTTTCAAGAAAGCATTAATGACCTCTAGCCAGTCTGAAGAGCATAATTAAGCTTTCCTGAATTAGATAGGTTTTTATTCTATTGGTTCTCAGTTTTATTCTTTCTAAAGCACTTCCATAATTTAGCTGCTTCAGACTAGACAGGTGAGGTTTCATATTCAACTTAGGAAACAGAAAAACCTACTCAAACTCCTTACACGTTCATGTGGGGTGCCATCAGAATTTTGGGGGATCATTAGTAAAATAAACCCTTACCAACTTGTTAAAAAAAAAAATCAGTGCACCTGTTCAATATGTTTTAAAAAAACTTTGTAAGTGGTCCAAATCAAAATCTGTGAGCTAAAGGGTCATAGATTTTTTTTTATAATAGTAAAAGGATTTCCCCCACTTTCTTTATACTTGAAAACAGTTTAACTGTTTTTGCTCAAATTTCCCAAAACACTTGACGCCCCTCAGGCAGAGATCAGACCTAGAAAATTTCACCCCAACGATGAAAGTTTGAAAAAGTTATAAGCAACTGCAAAAGAAAAACTCTTTAGATTGACAGTGGCCAAACTTAACTACAGATGCGTTAGAGAGACAAGTTGGGTGAGGTAATATCTTTTATTGGACCAACTTCTGCTGGTCAGAGAGACAAGCTTTCAAGCTACACAGAGCTCTTCCTCAGGACACACACGGCTACAACAATGCATATAGGTGTGTTATGCATTCCAGCTATACAATATTGACTATAAAGAAGGAGGCTTAATAATATCTTTGACAGAGGAACAATATAATTAGGAGAAGATTACTACTACCAGACCTAAAGGCAAATAAATAATTTCTATGTCTTCTGTATACAATCATAAACCTAATAAAGAGTTCAGAGGGAATTTCTTATTTCCCACTGGCTACTGTAGTTACTAACTACTAAGAAAGGACTGGTACTAAAAGAAACTGCATTTTACATGCCGCATACTATTCAAACTCCGCCGTTGCTTGGTCCCAAGCCCAAGATGCGAAAGGAGGAGGGTTGTGCGTTGGGCTGGCAACCCACCATGTAAAAAACAAGCGCTACAGAAACGTCAACCAAATCTTCAGAAATTCATAAAATTGTGGGTAGCCAGCCGGAGATTCAGGCAGTAATGCCAAATATGACAAACGGGGATCAAAGCCGAAAGGAAGTCCCTGTTTCGATGGAGTCTCTGGTCAAACCCAAAAAACAAATAAAGATAGCGGTATGGAATGTTCGAACAATGTATGAAACAGGGAGAACAGCATCAGTAACAAAGGAAATGAGAAAATATGGCATTAACATTCTTGGGATCAGTGAGATGAGGTGGACAGACACTGGTATGTTAATACTGGACTCTGGTGAGACAATTTTTTATTCAGGATGCATAGATGGATATCACCATGAAGGGGTGGGCAACATTGTCAACAAAGAGACGAGAAAGAGTTTGTTAGGATGGAGTCCTGTTACCTCCAGAATAATAAGAGCGAGATTCTTCTCCAGATATGCGATGACTACCATCATCCAATGTTATGCACCTACTGAACAAGCTGAGGAGGAGGAAAAAGACTTGTTCTATATCAGACTTCAGGAAGAGATCCTTAAGACCCCATGCCACGACATCCTGATTTTGATGGGCGACTTCAATGCTAAAGTCAGTTCCAGCAATGCCGGGTATGAAGCATGCATGGGGCGGGAAGGAGTTGGAGAGAGAAATGACAACGGTCAACGATTTGTAGACTTATGTCTTGAGAATGGACTGGTGATAGGTGGAACAATCTTCCAACATAAGACAATACACAAGCTGACGTGGATATCACCGGATGGGAAAACCAGGAACCAAATTGATCACATTGCAATCAATCGGAAGTGGAGAGGGTCACTGCTGGATACTAGAGTATCAAGAAGTGCAGATGTAGGTGGTGACCATCATCTTGTATTGAGCAAGCTTCAGATAAAATTGAGAAAGATGAAGAAAGTTTATGGGCAACAAATTTTCGACTCAAGGAAGTTGGAAGAACCGCCGGTAAAGGCACAGTTCATATTGGAGCTCTCAAAAAAGTTTCAACTTCTAAATGACTTGCGAACTGGTAATATAAACACTTTTTGTGACAACGTCGAGAAGGCATATGTAGAGAACAGCAAGACAGTGCTTGGCTACAAGAGAAGAGAGCGGAAAGTATGGATTTCAGATCACACATGGAAACTCATTGAGGAGAGGAAGACAGCAAAACTATGCATGCTAACTGGAAGGGATGAACAACAGAAAGCTGCGAACAAAGAATATAGGGAGAAAAACAAAGCTGTGAAGAGAAGTGCCTGAAAAGACAAAAGGGATTATATTACCAGTCTGTCAAGAGAGGCACAGTCAGCAGCCGCGTGGGGTGACACAAGAACTGTGTATAGAATCACGAGGACTTTGACAGGAGGGTTCAGCAATAGGTCAACAGCGGTTAGAGGAAAGAATGGGAGAATATTGATAGAAGAGAAAGAACAAATCAATCGATGGGCAGAGCATTTTAGAGAGACTTTAAATAGATCAAATCCTGAAGAGGTAGTTGAAATAGAGGAAACGAGTTTTCAGATGGAGGTAGAATGTGGGCCTATCATAGAGCGAGAGATAGAAGAGGCTATTAGACAGACAAAAGCAAACAGGGCACCAGGTGAAGATAGAATAACTGCAGAAATGCTAAAAGCCGACCTGAATATGAGTGCCGGGATTCTAAAGGAGCTATTCAACAAGGTGTGGGAAGAAGAGAAGATACCTGAAGCATGGAAGAAAGGTATCATTGTGAAATTACGAAAGAAGGGTGATTTGTCTTGGTGTGATAATTGGAGAGGTATAAACTTACTATCAGTGCTCGGGAAGGTTTTCTGCAGAGTTTTGTTGCAGAGAATAAGACGAGCAGTAGAAGAGATCCTGAGGGAAGAACAAACAGGATTTAGGAGTGGGAGAGGATGCGTTGATCAGATATTTGTACTACGTACGATAATGGAACAATCTCTTGAATGGAACTCGCCACTGTTCATTAATTATCTCGATTTCGAGAAGGCATTTGATAGTGTCCACCATCCATCTCTCTGGAATATCTTAAAAATATATGGATTCCCTTCGAAAGTGATTAACATCTTCAAAGATATGTATGCCGGCAATAAGTGTTGTGTTCACCATGAAGGACAGCAGAGCGAGTGGTTCCATGTGAGAACGGGAGTTAGACAAGGGTGCGTTATTTCGCCCATTCTATTTCTTGTGGTCATAGATTGGGTGATGCGGAAAGCCACTGAAGATAGGCCAAGAGGGATCGCATGGGGACCCTCTGGTCATATTGAAGACTGTTACTTTGCGGATGACATCACCCTGATTTCAAGCTCTCAGACGGACCTCCAAGAGAAGACTGATAGAGTAGGTAGAGTAGCAAGGTGCGTAGGACTTAATATCCATGCCGGTAAGAGCAAAATAATGAAAGTAAAAACAGCCAGCTCAACGAAGACAGTGTTATGTGACGTAGAATTGGAGGAGGTGAACGACTTCAAATATCTTGGTAGTTACATATCGGCTGATGGCAATATTCAGAAGGAGATATCTACCAGAATCGGTCTTGCAGCAAATGCATTCTATAGACTTCAGACTATTTGGAGGTCAACCATCTTGCAAATGAAAACCAAGGTAGAGATCTATAGGTCGAACGTCCGCTCTGTGTTGCTCTATGCGGCGGAAACATGGAGGACCAACAAGAAGATAGAAAGTCGGCTTCGGGGCTTTGAAGGAAGGAGTCTTAGGCGAATTCTTAACATACATTGGCCGCAGCGTATCACCAATGTTGAAGTGAGCCGATTAACGGGGATCAACAATATAGTGGATGAAGCCAAACAACGAAAATGGAGGTGGCTGGGGCATGTGTTGAGAATGGATGCTGACAGACACCCTCGTATTGCCCTACGATGGACACCACAAGGAAGAAGGAGGAGAGGTAGACCATTGGGGACGTGGCGAAGGACCATTGAAGAGGAAATGAAAGGTATGGGAATGAAGTGGGATGAAATCTGCTGTCTCGCTCAAGAACAAAATGAATGGAGGAGAGTGGTTGGCGCCTTATGCTCCACAGGGAGTGAATAAGAAGAAGAAAAATACTATTCAACTTCTTAAAGCTGATTTTTTTGGGGGGAGGGAGGAATGCTTGTGCTTTTCATTAATTAATTTAATATTTTTCATAATAGCAAGGCTAAAATCTTGATCAGACATTTCTTGGCAGTTAAAATTGGGAGGGGCTGAGGACCTTGGGCTCAGGTGGTGGGCTAGGGAACACACAAACTGGTCATTCATTTTCAGGAAAGGCCTTCTTAGTTCGTCATTGTTTAAATTTAATTTAATATTTTTATATATTTTAAAATATACTAAGATATACCTGCAGAATTTTGCCACACTTTTTTCTACTTTTATAACAAAAACCAGTAGTGTGATGATTCTCTTTAATTGCATGAAAGTGTAAATATTTCGAATTTGCAGCTTGCAAGAGCTCAGTGTAAACAAAAATCAAGTGAAATATATTTAATTTCATAACACATCAACTGCCTTATGTTTGTTGAGTGTAAGGTGTTTTTTAACCTTTGTTTTTATACATGCTTTGTACCTGTAGTAATGGTGTGACAGCTGTGAAGCTGCTATGTACTACTCTATGTATGAACATGGATATGTAATAAAGGTAAGACTATTGTACATGGCCTGCTCAGTGAGATAAAGTTACTGTATAAGTAGGCATACATGATGGAAGTAAGGGTGCTTGAAGTGGTTTCCATTATATACAGGGTTTGCAGTTTGGTTCAATGGCTCTCAGCACCCTCACTATGAAAATTGTTCCAGCGCCCCTGTAACGATGGTGGATTATCAGAATTTCCTGTATGACTGCACTGATCTAATTTAATAGGGGGTCGTGGGAAGAATATACAGGAAGGCAACACAATGGTCCCACATAAGCAACCTCCCAACAAACACCGGGGGAAATTACAAGATAATGGCCTATTTCCAGGCTCTGGGATGAAGTGACAGCTGTTTTCCCAGGGTGGGAGGCCAGAGATCAAAAGAACATGAAAGAGTTAAAAAGTATCCTGAGGAAGAGAAGGGGCTGTCACTTTTCAAAAGCTGCGTAGGGAGACAGGTTGACACAGAGATACTCTGTAGAGGCAGTCTAAAGCAGTCAGGCCTTCCCAGATCAAGGGAATGGTAAACCTTAGGGAAAAGCTCAATATGCATACAATCAGTTTCATTATTTTTAAGATCTGTATTCTCTGAAAAGCTTTTGTTCTGAATAAACAATATTTTGCTTCAAAGAGGCTGGCTGGTCACCCTAGGTGCTGCAACTAGGGGTGCTGGAGGTGCTGCCGCACTCCCTGGCTTTAAGTTGTTTCCACCATATACAGGGTTTACAGTTTGGTTCAATGGCTCTCAGCACCCCCACTATGCAAATTGTTCCAGCACTCTTCCTGCTCGCTGCTTACCACTGTCATTGCTCCCAGAGAATACAACAGAATTGCAGCTGCTGGCCATAAATCTTGCAGCTGCTGGCCATAAATCAGAGTGCTGAGGTAATCATGGTTAGTACCAGGGCACTGCAACCCAGGGCCCAGACTGAGGATGGAGAAATGAGTGATTCCACCCAGAAACAGGTGATGGCTAGACCTGGAAAGGGGTGCACTCAGTGAGATCAGGAAGGGCCAAAGATGAAGTTTGCCTAGGTATTGTGAAAAATGCATTCTGGCAAAGGTAAAATTAATGAAATTTCTAGATTTTATGACTAGGAGCTGACGAATACCTCAGGACAGACAAATATTTTCACACTAATACAAAGGTTATGGCTGAGATTTTCAAAGGGGCTTCTGAGGGGCACGTGCTCAAATTTATACTGAAAGTCAGTAAGAGCTGGGCACCTAATTCCCTGAGGCCCCCTTAGAAACACCAAGCTATACCTTTATACCTGAGTGATATCTTCTCTACCAGAAACAAACTTGTAAAGACTCTTTTCTTGATTTGATAGACATATGCAACACCCATTAGTATTACATGGAATCAAATGGGATGTGCTGGTTGGAAAGGATACATGGCCAGTGCATCCCCACCACAACCTTTTCCAGCTGGTTTTCTGTGGAGACCTAGCCATAAATGAAAACTGTCCCTTCTGACAAGTACCCAAATGAAGGCAGCAGTGACACCAATGCCTGCCTTCTATCAAGGTATCACAGGGAGGTCTAATTTACACCCCCTTGTGCCATCTGCAGGTAATCTGGTGATTATTTTAAGATATCTTTAAAAAATTATAACTCAGAAAGGTAATTAGGTTTTGATTAAAAGGACAGGGATATTATATGAAAGATGCAATCATGAGAATGTCAGATGAACTTCTCATCTTGCATCCTTTATGCAGGTTACTTGTTCTTGTAATTTTTTACCTAAGAACTAAGCTTAAAGCAACTTTTGATTTTTCATGGTGACTTTTAAGTATAACTGAAAACATACATTGCTTAGCTGAGTAAAGAATAAATCAATACAACATGATTTTTAGTTACTTACAGTCCATAGGCTGAGTTTACGGCCAGACTGGTGATTTGTTGTGGAGGCTCACCATCCACCCACACCAACTGAATAACAAGTTCTGCTTGGTACCCAGGAGGCATTCGCACAGGTCGAGTCTTAACACTAAGAAGAAAAAGGGACACAAAACAGAAACACATAAACAAAACGATTAGGGCACAATAATAGAAACTATTTACCCTGAGGAGATAATAGTGAAGCCAACTTCTCTTGTAGGACTGGATCAACACTGAAAAGGAATTCCCACCATACTTTTAATATAATTGTAGATTAAGACTATATGTTCCACTTAGAGCTGTGTAGCGAAGGAAAATTTCATTTCATGGAGGGTTTCAATGAGGTTTCAGATTAGGAATGAAACCTGAAAATGTCAAAATTCTCCACAAAAGAAAATACCAAATTTTTGTTTGTTTGTTTTGGGTCAATTGAAATGTTTCATTTCAACAACATTGTTTTGTTTCATTACAAATTCAACTTTTGAAAATGTATAATATAGAGTGGAAAATAAAACAATTTAGAAACAAAGTCATTTCAAAAGAAAAAATTGAAACATTTAATTCCAAAAAAGTGTCGAAATGGGACATTTCAACATTGTTGGAAATAGTTTCCCCATTTTTCCCAAAACAACATTTCTGCTAAATCAACAATCAGTTTGTGAATAATTTCTATTTCAGTGGAACTGCATTTTCTGATAGAAAATGAAATGATTGTGTCAAAGTTTTTCCAACCAAGCTCTAGTTCCAATCCAACGATAAAGAACCAACCCTGTAAAATTGTTTGTGGTACTCCTTGCTCTCTGTCATGCCTATGCTTAATTCCTCTACCTTCTCCTGCACATAACACATGCAGCTCCTGGGATGCAAATTTCTGTGTCCATGGACCCCGATCTGTAGATCTATAGATCCTGCTGTAACCCAATCCTAACTAGATAAGTGCTTAAATTAATTATTATTATGGGGAATTCTATTCAGTGATGACTGTTAAAATCTGAGAAATTCAAGAGTGGCTGTGCTTTAAAAGGCCACATAAAATGTTGCTTCACCTTTTAATTTCCCCTTCTTATCTATCTAGCCCAGGGATTGGCAACTTTTGGCACACAGCCCATCAGGGAAATCCGGTGGCGGGCCGGGACGGTTTGTTTACCTGCAGTGTCCACAGGTTCGGCTGATAGCAGCTCCCACTGGCCACAATTCACCGGTCCAGGCCAATGGGGGCTGCAGGAAGCGGCAGCCAGCACATCCCTCAGCCTGCGCTGCTTCCCGCAACCCCCATTGGCCTGGAACGGCAAAATGTGGCCAGTTGGAGCTGCGATCGGCTGAACCCGCGGACAATGCAGGTAAACAAACCGTCCCGGCCCGCCAGCAGATTTCCCTGATGGGCCGCGTACCAAAGGTTGCCGATCCTTGATCTAGCCGCATTTTTATATAGTGCTCATCTCTGTGGTATCTGGATACCTACAACTCATGAATCAGGCAAAGGCTCCATCTCTCCTTCAATCCAACTAACCTGTTTTGTTAACTCTCCTTCCTTTGAGTACAATCACCTAGTCGCTAATCTAGCCTTGAAGACTGAATGGATTCTTATAAGAAAGACAAGGTGGGTGAGGTAATATATTTTATTGGACCAACTTATGCTTGCGAAGGAGACAAGCTTTCAAGCTACAAAGAGCTTTTTACATAGGCTTCCTATACAGAGTTTGGTGCAGTTAGCAGTCTCTTTTCATGCGTTGTTATGGAAGGTGCAAAGCAGGTCCCAGAGGTGTACCAAAGACACTGTGAAAAGATTATTCTTCACCTACCGTATGGCTGCTTTGTCTTTTTAGTACCTTTCTTTGCTGACTGGTAGAATGTATTTATCATCTTCAAATATTGTATTGAAGACAATGTCCAATTTGTCTTAAATGCTGCAGTTTAAAATACCAGACACGCTCTTAAAATTATTTAAAATTCCAGTGGTATAAACCACACTTTATTAATCATAGTTTTTAACTCTCCTGAGCTTATTAAAGATGCTGTATATGTTCCTCACTTCAGTATTTACTCTTTAACAAGAAATGTATATTTTTCTTTGTAACTGAATTTCTTTACAGTAGTGGTTACTTATCAGATTGCAATGAATGTTATTTTATTGAAAATAATTATGTACTGTTAACAGTGAAAATACAAATCAAAATGAGCATCTGATAGATTTGGCCTCATTTTTGTAATACTACTCAGTTCTTATGGGGCATGTAAACTATACAAATTATGGGTCAATTTAATCCATGTTGTATCTCTACTGACTTCGATGTAGTTACACCAGGGATGCAGATGGGCATTGTTTTTAAGGATCTATACTTTTCTTATTGTTTATTGTTTCATATCTATGAAAAATTATATCTTCTCTTGGGGTGGATAAAGTGGTTTCTGGTAGGCAAGTTTTTCTTTTCAGCAAAACTCAAAAGTGGAACCCAAATAGTATAATAATCTTAGCTCATGTTTGGCTAAATTTTATAACTTTCTATTATCACCTTCAAAATCAACAGTACAGCAGTTTAAAGTAATGTTGGCTCACTGATAATAAATCATTATGGGCTGGGTCTTTTTGTTTATATTGGACCTATAACTTAGATACATAGATTCTAAGGCAGTGGGGACCATTATAACCATCTAGTCTGACCTCTTGTATAGCACACACCATAAAACTTCTCCAAAATAATTCCTAGAGTATCTTTTTTAGAAAAACACACGATCTTAATTTAAAAATTGTCAGTGATGGAGAATTCACCACGATCCTTGGTAAATTGCTCCAATGGTTAATTACTCTCACCATTAAAAATGTGTGCCTTGTTTACAATCTGAATTTGTCTAGCTTCACACCCTAGCCACTGGATTGTGTTATACCTTTCCCTGTTAGACTGAAGAGCCCGTTATTAAATAATTTTTCCTCAGATAGGTATTTGTAGACTGTAATCAAGTCATTCCTTAACCTTCCCTTGTTCAGATAAATAGACTGAGGTCCCTGCATCTGTCGCTATGAGGCATGTTTTCTAATTTTTTAATCATTCTTATGGCTCATCTCTGAACCCTCTTCAATTTATCAACATCCTTCTTGAACTGTGTACACCATAACTGGACACAGTATTCCAGCAGCAGTCACATCAGTGCCAAATACAGAGGTGAAAAAACTTCTTTACTCCTACTCGAGATTACTCTGTTTATGACCCTCAGGATTGCATTAGCTCTTTTCACCACAGCATCACACTGGGAGCTCATATTCTGCTGCTTATTCTGCCCATCCCCAAATCTTTTTCAGAATCACTGCTTCCTATGGTAGAGCCCCCCATTCTGTAAGTATGACATACAGAAGAACTTCAGAGTTACGAAAACCTCAGGCATGTTCAGAATTCTGAACAATACATTATGGTTGTTCTTTCAAAAGTTTTACAACTGAACACTGACTTAATGCAGCTTTAAAACTTTCTATGCAGAAGAAAAATGTTGCTTTCCCTTTTTTCCCCAGTTGTTTACGTTTAACACAGTGCAGTACTGTATTTGCTTTTTTTTGTTCCTGCTGCTGCCTGATTGTATACTCCCGGTTCCAAATGAGGTGTGTGGTTGACTGGTTAGTTCGTAACTCTGGTGTTCATAATTCTGAGGTTCTGCTGTACATTCTTTGTTCCCTCATGTATATATTTACATTTAGCTGTATTAAAACCCATATTGTTTGCTCGTGCCCAGTTTACCAAATGGTCTACAGTGCTCTGAATCAATGACCTGTCCTCTTCATTATTTACCACTCCCCCAATTTTTGAGTCATTTGCAAACTTTATGAGTGATGATTTTGTGTTTTCTTCCAGGTGATTTATAAAGATGTTAAATAATTTAGGGCCAAGAACTGATACCTGAAGGACCCCACTGGAAACAGATCTATTTAATTTTGATTCCCCATTTATAGTTATATTGTGAGACCTATAAGTTAGCCAGTTTTTAATCTATTTCATGTGTCCCCGTGTTAATTTTATATTGTTCCAGTTTTTCAGTCAAACTTTTGTGTGGTAGCAAGTCAAATGCCTTACTGAAGTCTAAGTATATTACATCAACATTACTACCTTTACTAATCAAACTTGCAATCTCATCAAAAAAGATATTAAGTTAGTTTAATAGGATCTCTTTTCCATAAACCCATGCTGATTTGCATTAATTACATGACCTTGCTTTAATTGTTTATTAATCAAGGCTTGTATCAGCCACTCCATTATCATGCCTGGGATTGATGTCAGGCTGACAAGCCTATAATTACCCAGATCATCCTATTTACTCTTTTAAAAAATTGTCCATTAGCTTTCTTTCAGTGTTTTGGAACTTCCCCGGTGCTCCAAAACTTATTGAAAATTAAAATTAACAGCTCAGCAAGCTCCTAAGGCAGTTCTCTTAAAAATCCTGGAGGCAAGTTATCTGGCCCTGTTATTTAAAAATATGTAACTTTAGTAGCTTTTGTTTAATAATAGTGGAATGGAAAGAGCATTATCATCACCATATGATGAATCTGCATCATTTATTGTCCCTAAATAGAGAACAAAAATATTTATTGAAAACGTCTGTCTTTTCTGAATTATTATTGATAATTCTGCCATTTTCATCTAGTAATAGACCAAAACCATTGTCAGGATTTTTTGTGTGTGTTCCTAATATATTTAAAAAACTTCTTATTGTCCTTGACTCTGCTGGCAATAGATTCCTAACTTCTAATTTATATTCATTATCATCTTCCTCTTTCTTCCATTTGTTATATATTTTTATTTTGTACAGCTGCCTTCACATCTCCTCTAAACTAGGTCAGTTTTTTAACCAGCACAACCTTCTTCCTCTCTTGTAGGATTGTGGCTTTTTGGATATCTAGTAAGGTGCTCTGAAATGATTCCCAATTATCATTCAGTAGGAGAATTGCCAGCAGATCGAGGGACGTGCTCATTCCCCTCTATTCGGCATTGGTGAGGCCTCATCTAGAGAACGGTGTCCAGTTTTGGGCCCCACACTACAAGAAGAATGTGGAAAAATTGGAAAGAGTCCAGTGGAGGGCAACAAAAATGATTAGGGGGCTGGAGCACATGACTTATGAGGAGAGGCTGAGGGAACTGGGATTGTTTAATCTGCAGAAGAGAATAATGAGGGGAAGGTAATAAAAGGAGATATACCAATCTCCTAGAACTGGAAGGGACCTTGAAAGGTCATTGAGTCCAGCCCCCTGCCTTCACTAGCAGGACCAATTTTTGCCCCAGATCCCTAAGTGGCCCCCTCAAGGATTGAACTCACAACCCTAGGTTTAGCAGGCCAATGCTCAAACCACTGAGTTATCCCTCCCACCAACTGATAGCTGCTTTCAACTACCTGAAAGAGGGGTTCCAAAGAGGATAGATCTAGACTGTTCTTGGTGGTAGCAGATGACAGAACAAGGAGTAATGGTCTCAAGTTGCAGTTGGGGAGGTTTAGGTTGGATATTAGGAAAAACTTTTTCACTAGGAGGGTGGTGATGCACTGGAATGGGTTATCAAGAGAGGTGGTGGAATCTCCTTCCTTAGAGGTTTTTAAGGTCAGTCTTGATAAAGCCCTGGCTGGGATGATTTAGTTGGGGATTGGTCCTGCTTTGAGCAGGGGGTTGGACTAGATGACCTCCTGAGGTCCCTTCCAACCCTGATATTCTACGATTCTATGATCATATTTTTCTGATTCAATTCTTTCTCCTAGCTGATTTGGCTCATAATTGTTTTCAGCTTTGGAAAATTGGCCCTATTAAAGCACCAAGTGTATATATTGCTGGTCTAGATTTTACTCTGCTTGACATTATAAAAGTGATCAAGTCATAATCACTTGTACCTAAGCTACCATTAACTTCTTTATCCGTTAAGATAAGGTCTAATACAGAATTCCCCCATGTAGGCTGCAGCACTTTTTGAGTTAGGAACTTGTCATCTATAATGTTTAGAAATTCCATGGATGTTTTAGTATTGCCAGCATGAAACCTCCAGTTTATGCCACTCAGATTGAAGTCTCCCATGATCACACAGTTTTTTCCCCTACACATTATAGATAGGTGTGTTAGGAGGTGCTTATCTTGTTCTCTAATGAGATTTGGTGGTCTGTAGCAAACACCTACTTGTACCCCATTTTGTGCTTTATCTGTTAGGACATTGATCCATAAGAATTCAAGATAATTTTCTTCCAAGTTATCAGTGACTCAGAAACAAGTAATGCCATTTTTGATGTAAAATGTCACTCCCCCTCCCTTTTTGCTCACTTGATCCTTTCTAAATAGGTTATAACCATTGATTTTAACATTCCAATTGTGAGAATCATCCCATTAGGTTTCAATAATATCAACTAGATCAAGTGAGCAATTCCAGTTCCTCGTTTGTTAGCCAGGCTCTTAGCATTATTGTATAGGCCATTAAAGACTTTCTTCTCATCATGTTCTTCGGTTCCTTGATTAATTTTGTTCTCAACATCTCAAATTTGCGCTAAATGCTCACATTTTCCCTCTTTTTACCTTCCCTTTTTGCTATTAGTTTAATCCCCTCCTGACTACTCTAGCCAGCCTGTCCCCAAGGAGATTCTTCCATTTAATAAGTTAGTTTAACAAACTATGAAGTATATGACCATAATGGAGAGATTTCTGAACAGACATTTCTCTACAGAGAGGAACTAAACTTAGAAAAGTAATTGAAGACAGTTTCAGAGGCATTTCACCGATTACAGGCTGATGGCACTACTGTACAGTCTCATTTGAAACCTGTCTTGCTCTAATTTACAACAAAGAATTGGAACCACACAAAGTCAAAAGTGACAAATGATTCTGAGAAGCTATTATTGAGCCAGTGTGACTGACCCCTAATATGTTGAGCCCAGAACAGAGTGGAATCCCAACAGGTTGATCCAGGAGCAGATTGGAATCCCTAACAGGTGGAGCCCAAACATGCTGGAACGCATAGATGATTGGTGCCTCCCCATACTGGGGGGGCACAAGCTAAAGGGCAGGACACATGACCGCTCCATGTTTCTCCTTTGGCTGGCGACCCGCTCAGCCTGGGGCCTCAGCATTCTCTGCGCTCCACATTACCTGCGGGGAGAGAAGGGAGTGGGATGGAGCCGCTTCTGCCTAGGAAAGCCTGTCTAGGAGGCAGCAGTGGCCCGCTCCCTGCCCGGGCTCAGCTACTGGGGACACGGGCCAAGCATGCGGAGGGGCAAGGGGTGCTCCAGTTTGCACGGTCCCTGTCCCCGGCTGCAGGGCCTGGGTATGGGGCTGCCCGCTACCGCCTCATCTGCCAGGGACAGGAGCCGAGTGAGCTGGAGCCCCCTCTCTCCCCAGCATGTTTCCAGGATGTTGACAAAGACAACTGGATGTTGAAGAGTCACTGGAAGTCTGGAAACAGAGTCTTCTTATTATTACAGCTACTTTTTGATGACAGTGATGACATTGGTCTCTCAAATAAGCAAAGACTCCACCGAGGCAGTTCTGGAAATGTTATTGTATTCTAACAGCCTTCACAGGAACCTCAATAGTCAATATTCTCATCACTTCTCTGATTTTTTCAAATACATAATTTTTTTCCATTCACATTTTGAAATAAGAGCCTGATGTTTCTAGTATCAAAAAATCTTTTCAAATATACATTACATTCATGGAAATGATCCATAGTGACAGAGAAGTTCAAATCATGGAAAACAAACAAACAAACAAACAAACAAAACACCTCAGAATAAAGTCCTAGCCCCACTGAAGTTAATGGCAAAACTCTCTGACTTCTATGGGGCCAGGGTATCACTCTGGTTGGTTTTTTTTTTTCCTTTTTCCATTGTGTCTCCCACTGAGATCAGTGAGAGTAAGCACATTCTTAAAGTTCATCTGCTTTGTTGAATAAGGATGGACTGATGAATTGGGTGCCAGAGTGAATACAGCCACATACGTATAAACAACATATCTTTTCTTATGCTAATTAGATGATGCTTCTATGTTCTAAAACATTACTTTCAGGAGCCCAAAAGACAGAGCTGTCAGTCACTGTTTATTTAAACTGAGTTTGAAACAAAATGAGACATATTTAATAATATTTAAAGTAATTATGAATGCACTAAAATAAAAATAAACATTGATCTCTGCAATGCACTATAATTACTGTTAAACTACAATTTATAAAACATTGTAAGGAATGCTTTATCGTGAAATCATTCAAAACCAGAACTCATTAGGGTTTAGTCAGAACATGTTAATCTACTCCAGTCAGTTGTGATGTATATAACAGACAACACATTTTTCATTTCTTAAAACCCATAATACTTCTTTACACACAGTTAATAGAATAATAGAAATGTGGGGCTGGAAGGGGCTTGAGAGGTCGTCTAGTCCAGCCCCCTGGGCTGAGACAGAATCAAGTATACCTAGACCATCCCTGAGAGATGTTTGTCTAACTTGTTTTTAAAAACCTCTGATAGAAATTCCACAACTTCCCTTGAAAGCCTATTCCAATGCTTAACTATTCTTATAAACAGAAAGTTTTTCCTAATATCTAATCAAAATCTTCCTTTCTACAGATTAAGCCCATACTTTTTGTCCTACCTTCCATGGTCATGGAGAACAATTGATCGCCATCCTTTTGATAACAATCCTTAACATATTTGAAGTCTGTTACCAGGTCCACCACCACTCTTCTTTTCTCAAGGCTAAACACACTGAGCTTTTTTAACCTTTCCTCATAAATCAGGTTTTCTAAACCTTTTATCATTTTTGTTGCTTTCCTGTGAACTCTTTCTAATTAGTTCACATCTTTCCTAAAGTGTGGCACACAGAACTTCACACACTACTCCAGCTGAAGCTTCACCAGTGCAGAGTAGAGTGGGACTATTACTTCTGGGATATATACGACACTCCTATTAATACACCCCAGAATTATATTAGCTTTTTTTGCAACTACATTACATTGTTGGCTCATATTCAATTTGTGATCCACTATAACTTCCAGATCCTTCTCAGCTGTACTACCATCTAGTCATTTTGTAGCTGTGCATTTGATTTTTCCTTCCCAAGTGTAGTACTTTGCACTTTTCTTGAATTTCATCTTGTTGATTTCTGACTAATTCTGCAATTTGTCAAAGTCCTTTTGGATTCTAATCCTGTCCTCCAAAGTGCTTGCAACCTCTCTCAGCTTGGTGTCATCTGAAGATTTTATAAGCCTACTTTACACTCCATTATCCAAGTCATTAATGAAAATATTGAATAGTACCAGACGCAGGACAGACCCCTGCAGGCCCTCACTAGATATGTCCTCCCAATTTGACAGCAAATCATCAATAACTACTCTTTGAGTATGTCAAGTATCAGAGGGGTAGCCGTGTTAGTCTGGTTCTGTAGAAGCAGCAAAGAATCCTGTGGCACCTTATAGACTAACAGATGTTTTTGCAGCATGAGCTTTCGTGGGTGAATACCCACTTCTTCGGGCATCCGAAGAAGTGGGTATTCACCCACGAAAGCTCATGCTGCAAAAACATCTGTTAGTCTATAAGGTGCCACAGGATTCTTTGCTGCTTCTTTGAGTATGGTTTTTCAACCACTTGTACATCCACCTAATACTAACTTCATCTAGACCACATTCCCCTAGTTCGCTCCCCCCATATTAAGCCAGTAACTGTACATCTATCTCATGTCATTACCTTTATGCTTTTTATTATTGTTTTATAAATACACAGTTTTTTTCTATAAATACATACAAGTTTTTCCTCAAAGGAAGATCATAGCTCCATACCAGAGGGAGTGCACACACTGGTAGTTTTGGACATGACTGTTTTATGGAGATCACTTTGTCAACACAAAAGACAATACTGTCCCCTGTAAACTAAGGGCTGATGCATGCCGAGATGCTTGTTTGTTTTCAGTTCAAAGTTTTTGACTTTTTTTTCCCTCTCATATCAGTTTACAAGTCCAGATCTAATTTATAGGCCTCTCTCAACATAAAGTCTTCTTTGGCATAATTGCTTATCAAGTGTCTTCCTAATCTTTATTTCAGATTATTTTCCCCCGATGTATTAAATTGTCTTTGTCTCATTTAATATTTTATATTAAATATTTCTATTTCTAATCATTTTAAACCCCTTTATATTATTTATCTCACTGCTGTTTGCCACAGATTCCAGTTTAGTATCATCTACGAATTATATTAACATGTTGTTTATCCTCCTTTTCCAATTCATTAATAAGTTGTTAAATATGATTTATTTGAATGAGTAGAATGCATTTTGGAAGGGTAAGTCTTTAAATAAGTGCATTACTTTACCTAAGACATGGGATACTGTCCTTCATCATTCCTTCACATGCCACAGTGTTGGTACTGCCTGAAAGACTCTTTAAGGAAGGAAGTTGGGATGAGGCATCAGGAAACGGAGGAATTATTTCTGGTTCAGGAGTAATGATATCTTCTACGTCATACTGAAGTCGCACCTCTAATGACTGAAGTAAATAAAAATCTAAGTTACAATTTATTAAAATGAGCTACTTAGACTTCATTACTTTTAAATAGATAACACTAATTCTGTTTCTAACAATAAAAGCACATTTATCATTGCTTTTTGCTATTAGAGATGGTTACTCATTAACATCTCAATACCAGCATCTGAAAACAATCCATCTGTCCCCAAGCTGGTAGAGAAATACCCAGTTGTATGCTTCCACCAATGACTGTGACTCGGGCCTTTTCTAGCTGGTGAAAGAGACTGAGGGCACCTGGAGCCCCTACAAACAGAGATTGCCAACACTTCCTATGAAGAGGGAAATCTAGCACATAGCACAGAACTGACATGCTGATGGCACTGATGGGTGATCTTCCCTTGTCCACAGACAAGAGTCAGGCAATCACAATGAAATAACATAAGGTTCTTGCTCTTTGGAAAACCACATCTCTGGCACATGAGCTCAGAAGCTTCTAGCAAGCATTGTCCATTGGATTGCTCCATCCTTCTAGGTTCCCAGGATGTGAAAGAGGATGTGGGCATAATCATCCCGCATTTCTTCTCCCTAATTCAGGAAACCTTAACCCAAGACTTCATGGGCAAGGGCAAGATTGGCAGGAAGTGTGAATCCATATGGGCAACCATTGTGGAGAACCACAGTTAACAAGGGAAGTTCTTGATTTTTCTCCTTTGTGAACTGTCCAAATGAATCCTTATTCTGGAGAGATTAAGAAGCAGCAATGACCATCCAAGAGGTGGATCTGAGAAATACTAACTAAATAGTGACTGCAAGACTTCTCTGCTGAATTGGACATCAGTTCTATATGGAAGTGGAAGATCCAGAGGTTGCAGAATGGTGTATGTCTTGCCAATTTGTTTTTGGGTATCTTGCAAAGGCATCCCCTGCTGGGGGTTTACTGGAGATTCCCATCACCTCATTCAATTACCTTTCTCTGTATTTCCAAAAAAAGGCACGCTGTTCCCTGCAGATCTCCTCAAAAGTTTGGTCAAGGAGCCATATCAGGAAAGGACTGATGCTATTAGTAGAGTGCACAATTTTACAGGCCCCTTTCCTCGGAAGCTTGCTGAGGAGCCCCTTAGAAGTGATTTTGGATCCCGTGTCAGCTGGACATCCTCTGTGTACCCATAAGGGGAGGGTTAGCATGAGCAGAAAGGAATAGTTTCAGGTGACAAAATGGAAGAAAGCGCCTTATGATATGCCCACACCACCTGGAAACTTATTTTTTCTACAGAGAAACTACTGATCTGGAGTAAAGAGCTGTGTGTCTGAGCCAGACGAAGGTACAACTGATGAAGGAAGGCAGAGGAGAGGCTATGGTGGAGATGGTGGTGCCCAAAATTCAGCAGACCTGACTGCATGTGCCACCTGTATAAGAGACTGTGGTGAAACAGCCCTTCACAAAAGAATTATTCATGTAAACAGTTCTAAATTGGAGACAAAATTTGAGATATGGAATATTGAATGTGCACAGATTATTACACTCAGCAAAATGCCATTCATTCCTTGTGACAATTTAGCTGAAAAACAAAAAGGTGGGGAAATAAAGTAGGTAACAAGTGTGGCAGACATGGAGCTCCTACATAATTATCTAAGAATACTGAGATATAATCAGGGGCGGCTCCAGGCCCCAGCACGCCAAGCGCGTGCTTGGGGCGGCATGCCGCGGGGGGCGCTCTGCCGGTCGCCGGGAGGGCGGCAGGCGGCTCTGATGGACCTCCCACAGATGTGCCTGTGGAGGGTCCGCTGGTCCCGCGGCTTCGGTGGAGCATCCGCAGGCACGTCTGCGGGAGGTCCACTGGAGCCACGGGACCGGCTATCAGCAGAGCGCCCCCCGTGGCGTGCCGCCGTGCTTGGGGCGGCGAAATGGCTAGAGCCGCCCCTGGATATAATAACATTATGAATATTGTATGTGACATGATCAGTGAAATAATTTTATTGTGTATTGAGTGTTATGACTTTCCTGCAAGAATGTATTGATCTAGCTTAATAGGGTGCTATGGGAAAATCAAACATGAAAGTGACACAATAACTAGAAATAAGCAAACCTCCCAACAAACACAGGCAGGGGAGTGGGGCAGGTAATTACAGGACAATGGCACACTCCCAGGATCCAGAGCAAATTGGCACCGCAGTTTTGTCAGGATGGGAGCCTGGAGCTCCTGAACATTAAAAAACCCTCTCAGGGGAAGAAGGAGAATAAATTGTTAGGAGCAGTCCAGTGGACAGGTTGAAACAGAGGGAGACTCTGTGGAAGGAGTCTGAAGAAGCTGAACCTTCCCCAGATCCAGGGAATGGTAAGCCTTGGGGAGATGCAGGCATGCATAGAGGCTGGATTATTGTTTAAAGATTTGTTTACTCTATAATGCTGTGGTTCTAACTAAATAATATTTTGGTTTAGGAAGGCTGTTTGGTCACTCTATTAACCACTGGTCATTGCTATCAGAGGGAACAGAACTCCAGGTGCTGAGACTAAGTTAGATCTGCTGAGATAATCATGGGTAGAATCTGGAGACTGCAGGTCAAAGTCCAGTCTGAGAGTGGGAGAACTGAGGGCTTGGCTACACTTGCAAGTTAGAGAGCATTAAAGCAGCCCCCGGCGCCTTAACCCTGACGCATCCACACTGGCAAGGTATGTAGAGTGCCTAGACTCTGCAGCTGAAGCGCTCCTGGTAATCCACCTCCACGAGAAGCATAAAGCTTGCTGTGCCCCGGCTGAAACGCCCAGGTGTCAGTGTGAACGAGGTGTTGCATTACTGTGCTGTGATTGGCCTCTGGAAATGTCCCATAATCTCCTGAAGTCAAGTGGCCACTCTTCTCATTGTTTTGAAATCTGCAGGAATGCGAATATCCACTTTCAAAGCTCCGTTTCTGACAGCTGGCATGCTTATGTGTTCCGGGACAAAGCAAATCATTACTGTGGAATGCTGTGTGAGAGAGAGAGAGGCGGGGGGAGGGGGGCCTGCTGCTGTCTGAACTTACAAGACAGCATGCTGACACACTCTCTGCACCCCAAAACACACTGTCTCTCCCCCACATATACACAACACACTCCCTGTCACACTCCAACGCCCCACCATTTGAAAATCATGTTGCAGCCACTTGTACACTGGGATAGCTACCACAATGCACTGCTCTTTGTAGCATTGCAAGAGCTGCTAATGTGGCCATGCCAGTGCATTTCCAGCTGACGGTGTAAAAACGTGGCAGCATTTTCCTGCTGCAGTCTCCGAAGGCTGGTTTAACTCCCAACGCTCTACATCTGCAAGTGTAGCCATACCCTGAATGATTCACAGAGGTGAAAGCTTACAGCCTGAAACCTGAAGGAGATGCACTCGAAGGGACCAGGAAGGGTCAGAGGGGCAGTTAGCCCAATATTTGTGAAAATAATGTTGACTGTTTAGATATAAATCATCTGCCACTTCCTGTAGTGTCCACTTTTTTGCAGAAACAAAGTCAGCATTAGTTGATTAAAATATATCAAACCAGAAAAAAAATAACACTTTTACTTTGTCAAAGACTGGAAAATGTTAGATTCCTTTGTATTACAAGCACTAATAATAAAGCCTACAAACTCCTGAGTTAAAAGAGAGTGATATTATCATACAATGAAATAAATTAATGTTTAGTATCAAAGCAGCACAGATAACTTATCTTGTATATTAGTGTAAAATTATGTACTGAGAATATTTGCTCTGTTCTTGGGTGCCAAAACTGTACCTTGGATGATAAAAACACATATGGTACCGCACCAAGTATTTCTGGAGCAAGCAACTAACACACAGACCCATCCGGATGGCTTGGAAACAGCCTAAATCTTGACTTATTACTATATTTTATTCCTATTGTGAAAGGTTGGAATCCTGGCCCCACTAAAATCAATGTGAGTTTTGCAACTGGCATCAGTGGGCCTAAGATTTCACCCACAACGTTTAAACATGAATGCTTCTAAATTTATACTTAGGAAGCTTAACGGAAGTTTTATTCAGGTACATAACTAGGGATTGAGCAGCCTCACATGAAGCACTCAAATTTGAAAATGATGGCTTATATTATTTACTCTTTTCAATCAACAGCATATGTGAGTAAAATTCTCAATAACTTACCACTATTTCAGTATTCACTTCATGTTTGCTGAATCTGTAAACAATAACATATGCAGAGACTCCCGCCACACAGAATATTCGGCTTTCAGGACACCAGTACATCATCTGAATGGCAAAAGGATCTTCTTCTACAATCTCAGCTGTTGGTTTTCCTTCCCCTAGCTTCTGTTTTTCAAACACTTTTGAGGTTTTTAACTTGTACAACATCTGTAGAGTTACTGCAAAATATTACAACATATCTACAATTATTGTTTAACATTAAACAAACCTATACCTCACCTTTAGTTATAAGGTGTCTTAGCTGCTACTGTTTTTCAGTCATGACATAGTATAACATGATATGAAGGCTCAACTTAACAAAATAATAGAGAGTAATACTAAGCTTTGTTTCATATTTCCAGTAATGGATATTTGTATATGGGTCATTGTTAGGATTCTCTTTTCTGGACCAGAAGGGCAAAAGTCATGTGTTTCAGTCACACACCTAGATTTAGGCACTTACTCTACACTGATGTTGCAGTGCAATACTGGGGAGATGCTGCGCTGCATGCTGCATTGTTGGTGCTATCTTCCCTATGAGATATTAAACTAGTGTCTCTTTTGCCTGTCTGTAATTGTTGTCTCGCTAGAAATTAGAGATCCCATGGCACTTTCAGGGGAAAAAATAGGAGATAATTCTGGTGACCTGGCCAGCTCCAAGGCTGTGTGATAACACAATGATTGCTCTATCTTCAGAATCATTGCTGTTTGATTCATTATGTTGTAAAATACTTTGAATATCTTAGCTATGAAATAATAATTTAATATTTACAGCATTTTTATATGTTAGTGTTTTATATTTATAGCATTGTTATATGGATTGGTAATGTCCAGAAGCCCCAGTCAGGATTGTGCTGCTCATGGCTACATCCCAAAGACACTACAATCTAAAAGGTATGTTGATTCCTCAAGTATGAAGTGTATTTTATGCTTTGGGAAAAATTCTTTTAGGACACTGGTGCTTTTAATGCAGCATCCAAAAATAGGACTGCAACTTTAAGACACTGTCTATATTGTAGGTTGGGAATGAGGAGGGCTCAATTTACCATTGTTCTGCACCCTATGTAGTCATTTACACCAGATTAAGTGGGTGTAAAACATTGCCATTCTGATATGGTATTGTTTTACACTTATTTTGCATTCACTTGGCCCTGGTGTTAATGACTTGACACAAGGTTCAGGACAAATGGCAAATCAGGCCACTGCCTCTGTGAATCCTAGGAAACTCAGAACTGTTACTCATTTGCAGGTTATATCATCTGTTCCTCCAGTACCAGTACAGTTCTGCTGGCCTTTGATGAGCTGGAAAGAGGACATGGAGCCCACCTCAGACTTCTGGGGAGTCCAGTGCTGTCCTTAGACCGAGGCTCTTATAGTCTGTGCATACCAGGGATGCAAGAATCACAGTTGTACCTGGTCTCTGGTCAGGGGCACCACAGGAGCAAGGAGAGACTCCATGAGTCTTTCTTCCCCTTGTACACCTGTGCAGGACCAGATAACACCTATTCCTAAGCAAATGAGAAATAGTGAAATGGGTCATGAGCAAGGCTGAATTTTGAAAATTGCTTCAGTGGCTTAGCAATTCTGCACTCTCAACATACCTGTGGTTTGAGATATGAAAATATAGGATAACTAACCAGTGGCTAAAGGCAGAGTACTTTGCATCTTTAAAGATCCTGGGCTCACATAAATGTTTGTGATGACTCATCAAACAAAACCTTAAACTGTATTAAGATCATTTCAACTAAAACTTTGTAACCAGAAAACCTTAAACACAGGCACAGCAAGCAAAGCATGTATTTAAGAAGCAGGACTAAGAAGTGTTGTGCAAATAACACATTTTTCAATTTGGTGTCCGAACCAAAAAACTGAAAAAAAATTGTTTTGACTTGAATGAAATGTGTGGTTTGATCCTAAACAAAATGTTTGTTTCATTTTCAAGTTCTGTTTTTTTAAATCTTTTTTTAAATAAAATTAAAATTGAAGCAAAATTCAAAACAAAGAGCCATTTCAAACTGAAAAAATCAAAACATTTTGTTTTAAAAATGTCAAAACAAAACATTTAGACTTTTCTGGAATTATCCCTCCTCCCGCCCTTTTTTTTTTGACCAAAACAATTCAGTAAATTCTAAACAAATTTGCAAAATGTTTTGGTTAATCTGAATATGCATTTTTTGGCTAATAATAATAATAATCTGAAAAATTTTGCCCAGTTCTAGGATTAAGGGCCAGACCCCAGCTGAGCACTGGCATATTCCATTGGCTTTAGTGGAAGCTTGGGTGGTGAAGAGCGCCGAGGCCCAGGCCAAAAGCCTTTCACTTCTAAGACACAGTTTCAACTTATATTGCTATAGTACCTACAAGAAATAGCTTCTAGTCATTTAAGTTTATTCCCTGCTAAACGGATAACAACCCCCAATCCCAACACATAAACATATATGTTCCTGAAAAGAGCACAAACCTTTCCCCCAGTTACTGAAAGTGGTATCAGGTCCACCAATGGAAACAAAAGGACTACTGTGTTTCTACATAAATCCCCTAAAAGAGGCTGCATTACAGCACTGGCAGATTGGTTCACAAGTACAGTATATGCTAAGTATTTTGGGATCCCACAGGGCTAAATTGCATTGCTTTACACCAGCAATTATACCATACTTGCACAGAGAATGTACACACTTTGTGCTTAAGAAACAGTGAGCAGGCATAGCCATCAAATCTTACTCTTACTCCTTTTGATCCACGCACTTTGCCAAATTTGGGGTGTTGTCAGTTGTTCAAGTTAAAAGGAGAAATTGATTATGTAGTCAGCTATTTTCTTTTATGAAATCTTGTTTATTTACAAGGAATGAACAAAATCCTGTTTTTCCGAATGCAGGAGGAACCAAACAAAACAAGATGTTGATGGTTTTCTGTTGAACTCTCCACTGTCAGACTCATTCAAATATGATTTGAGTGCTCAATGTCCATCCTTTGTCTTCATCCAATTAGATGTGAACATGGTAACCAAGTTCTAGATCTGGCAGTTCTTTTATTCCTTTTATTGGATTTGGCTACTTTTAACATGTCTGGCCACTTTGGAGATAGATTCCTTTTCAAAGTCAGAACAGTACTTCTGAGGTGTCTTCCCAGCAGAGTAGTGTTGGACTATATCTAGTAGCTGCAGTTGGTGTTGATCAGTAACTCAGAAAAGCAAGGAATGGATCCTCCTCTGCTGTAGGATTTTCTTGGCAGTCTGCACAGCTCTCTCAGCCTCTCCATTTGCTTCTGGGTCATGTGGGCTGCTAGTAATATGATCAAAATCATATTTCATTCAGAACAACTTAAATTTTGCTGCTGTGAATTGTGGTCTGTTGTCTGTTACTAGTTGTTCTGGAATATTGAAATGAGCCAAAGTGCACTTCAGTTTCTTGATATCACTGCGGCACGTTATGTCTTTCAAGTTCATTATTTCTATATACCTGGAAAAATAGTCCACCATGACCAGATAATGATGTCCTCTGAATTCACATAAATCTGCAGCTAATCTCTTTCAAGGTTTCTCTGGTGTGGGAGTTTGTACACTGTATGGTTTGGCTTTTTCTCTTTCGTTGTTCTGTACTGGATCTCCTTTCAAAAGTCCAGTAGCATCAAATCCTTTATTGAGTTCTTCCCCCTTTATCAATAGGGCCATATAGCTGCTACATTGTGATCCAATGCACTGTGAATGCATAGCTTTTGTCTTAGTAAGCTGTTTCTGTGATGAACTGGCCCATGCAGTTCAGAATACTGTCACAACTGTGTCAGGCAATGTCATCTCTGGGAAGGGTTTAAGGTGATTGTAAGTCCCTTCTGAGATGACTGTGATGTCAGCTCCTGAAATAATTTTAAAGTCAAAAGTCTTGCCATGAATATTCAGCTTCACTCCACTCTCCAAGGAGGTTCAGTATTGTCACTAGTGATGGATCCCAGGAACAATGACTCTTGATTTTCTTAATGTGTGTCAACTCCCTGACTGCTTTGTTGTGGCAAACAGCTGCAAAGTACATTACACCTTGCACCTCTGGCTGAACATGCGCCTTCTCTTGGGATGTAACTTTTCCATACATTGTGCATGTACGCTGTCATTTGTCTGTCTTAGCCTAGGAGCTCTCTCCTTGCCTCAGGGGTTTTATGATAATGACTTTTAGCACTCAAGTGTCTGCTTACAACTTCTAAGTTAGTTTCAAGTTATTTAAGTTGCTCCCCTGCCTTTCATTCTGCTGTTTGACTAGTTCAGTCTGGTTTGCTATCTATATAGCTATGGCTAGGGTTAAATCTGTCTTCAATTGCAGCTGCTATGAAAGATTTTTATCTGTTAACTCAATAACCAGCCTGTCTCTGATATTTTTATGTTCTGTAGTACCAAAATCAGTTTCCAGCCAATGCATGAAGAGCTCTTATAAAACATGCAACTTTTTCCCTTGGTTCTTGAATTCTTTGGTGAAAACCTGTTCTTTCATAAACCACATTACTCTGAGGCAGTGGTTCTCAACTCATGGGCTGTGGACCACACGTGGTCCAATTAGCACACAGCTGCGGCCCAGATATGTGCTAAAGGGCGGCGGGGTCCAGGGCCTGGGCTGCCACATGGCAGGGTCCAGGTCAGGCTGCCGCCCGGCCCCACACAGCAAGGTCCAGGGTTGGGGTTGCCGCCTGGCTCCACACACGGGGGATCGGGGTCCCTGCCGCCCAGCTCCGCCACAAGAGCTCTGCTCCTGGCCCCATTCTGCGGAGGAATCTCTGGGCTGGGGTCACTGGGCATAGCAGTGTGTGTGGGGAGGGTTGGGGGGTGCTGTAGTTCTCAACCTGTGGCCCAGGTAACACACTATGGGCCACATATACGGCCCACAATTATTAATAGGTTGAGAACCACTGCTCTGAGGCATAAAGTCTGCATCAAACATAGCCAGAACCCCTTCATAGCCCTGTTTGCAATTGTCTTCAGTAAAGTCAAAGGATTTAAAGATATGCTCCGCCTGTTTCACCATAGCATAAGTTAAAGATATCTGAATATCTCCAGATTCCTGATGGAGCTTTGTAGCAATTTGAAATCTTGCAAAATATTGCTTCCAGTCTGTCCATTGTGAAGGTTTGTCAAAGCTAAAGTTCTCTGGGGCGTTGAAGAGTGCCTGTTGATGAAATCCTGCAATCTTTGTTGCTTCATTCCTTCTGTTTGCAACTTTTGTTGCTTTGTTTCTTCTGTTCATTCTCCTCCGGCACTAGTTTACTTCTGATACTATGTCATGTTGTTGTTGCTGGAGTCCCCATTGTAGTTGATGTATAACAGTCAGTTTGTTTCAGTGTCTTCTTGTGAAAATGTAAATAGATGAGGGATTCGCAGATGTCCACAACCTTCTTTCTTCTCCCATGCTTCTCTTTGGCTTTTTCTGCCATCATCCTGATCTATCGGTGGCAGCAGCAACTACTTCTACATGGGAGGTTGCAGGAGATGTACACACTAGATGTGTTCACTGTATGATCCTTTAGTGCTCTGCCAGGTCTGGCTAATGTTAGCTTAAGTAAGGTATGTTACACACAATGCCACCTAGTGGCTGAACAGTAAATACAGTTTAGCATTCCATTACAACTTTATATTCATCCTGTAATGCAAGGTGGTGATTATGCCCAAGCCATAACAAAGAGGTTTAACCCAACCCACAATGATATGACTTTCATTGAGGCAAAACCCCTAAGTGCCAAAGTCACTTTTAAAAATGGAACTTGGGCTTCTAAATCACTCAGATACTTTTGAAATTTGTACTTTATGTGCCTTAGTACCATTGAAAATCAATGGGAATGGATTTCTAACTCCCATTTGTGCCTTTGAAAATCTCCTCCTTTATAATTAAGTTTACATATGTATAATAAAATACATACACACACACGGTGTTACATACATCATATGGGGCAGACTGTGACCCAGACTAATACAGCAACGCAGGGAGCTCTTTTCCACTTTTCATGGCCATGTTAACATTCCCTGCAGTGTGGCCCAAGTGCAGAAGGGTGAGCAAGGGCTGTGCACATACTACTACTCTCTCCACTCTTGGCAGATGGGGTGGGGCACTTGGCTCTGCCCTCCTTCCAACGTGCTGGTCAGCAGAGCAGTAACAAGGGGGCAAGTAAACTACACTTTTTTTCAGAGAAAGAGCTGTGACTCTGAATCACAACTAATCACCAACTTTCTCCCAGAAGCAATGCAGCTAGGCACTGCAGCATACTCAGGGCTGGGCCTAAAGCAGGGGCGGGCAAACTTTTTGGCCCAAGGGCCACATTAGGGTTGCAAAACTGTATGGAGGGCCGGGTAGGGAAGGCTGTGCCTCCCCAAACAGCCTGGCCCCCACCCCTTATCTGCCCCCTCCCACATCCCGTCCCCGACTGCCCCCCTCAGAACCCCCGACCCAACCAATCCCCCTGCTCCTTGTCCCCTAACCACCCCCTCCCGGGACCCCCCGCCTCTAACTGCCCCCCCCCCGGGACCCTACCCCTTATCCAATCACGCTGCTGTCTGACCTCTGACTGCCCCGACCCTTATCCACACCCACACCCCCTGACAGGCATCCCGGGACTCCCATGATTATTCACCCTCCCGAACCTCTGCCCCATCCAACCACCTCTTGCTCCCCGTCCCCCAGAACCCCCTGCCCCTTATCCAACCCCCTGGCCCCAGCCCCCTTACCATGCCGCTCAGAGCAGCATGTCTGGCCGCGGCACCGCGCCACCCGGTCGGAGCCAGACACGCTGCCGCACTGCCCTGCAGGAGTGCACAGCCCCACCACCCAGAGCACTGCCTGCGCGGTGGCAAAGCTGTGGGGGAGGAGGGACAGCAGGGGAGGGACTGGGGGCTAGCCTCCCCCGCCGGGAGCTCAATGGCCCAGCAGGACGGTCCATGGGCTGATTGTGGCCCGTGGGCCATAGTTTGCCCACCTCTGGCCTAAAGGCTCATTTTATCACCACATGTGATATTTTACTGCACCCATTTTCACTGTATTACAACTTTCTGAAAACTCATCCTTTGGGGCTAAGTTCTTATATGCTTAGCTTCTTTGCCAACTTTTGTGGAAAGCTTGAAGAAAACCCCTCAGCCATTACTGAGTTAAAGGTAAGTGGGGAAAAAAATCTCTTTTCAAAAATCTTTTCTTAAAACTTCAGATTTTTTTTTGCTCAACAATGGCTGAAGAAATATACTGCAAACTGGACATGTTCCTGGTCCTACATGAGAAAGAGTCTTTTTGATACATTTTGAATAAATAAATGATATATTATTGAAAGATCATTTCTCAGCATGTTCGGTGGGCATCTGGTAAAATTCTAGAAATCTCACAAAGCCTCACATCCCAGTATTGCATTACTAGGGCAAGGAGAATCTCCCCTTTCCTCCTGTCCAGCCTGTCACATGCAGAGGTTGCTGCTAGACAGGAGAAAAAGTCTTATCAGGCAGTAGTCTAAGGTCTAGTTTATAACAACTTAGTAAAATCACCCCAAAACATTAATACCATGTATAGGAAAAAACAAACAAACCAAAAGACTGATTGAAAACTGAAATATTTTGATTAATAAAAGTGCTACAAGTACCTCATGAGAATTTTAGTTCAGGCACCTTAGGCCGTCATTCTGGACAGACTACATTTCCCATGATGCACCATATCTAAAGACTATGATGCACTCTCCCTTCATCAAGAAGAAAGAAACTGATGCATCATGGGAAATGTAGTTAAGCCAGAAAGCTCACATCATAAAGGAGAATGGAAGCATAAGACATCCAAACTACAACTCCCATGAGGCACTGTGGCAACATTTTGAACTAAAATATTTCAGTATTAGGCCAAAATATGTAGGTTTTCAACAACAATTTTTTGTCAAAAAGTCAAAATTTTCTGTGAAACAGGCTCCTTATTTTCTGAGCCACTCTATGCACAACATGGGACTCTGCTGTTTTCTGAGGCTTTTGCCTGAAAGGGTGTGTGTTGATAGTGCAGTGGAAGAACTTTCCATAAAGCTCAGAGAAAAGACTGGTAGGGTATGTCTATGCAGTGGGAATGGGAGCGAGCCTCCTACCCCAGGTCAACATATAGCTGTGTAGAAAATGCTTTGAAGTTTTGGCTTGGGCTCTGAGGGTGGGCTTCAAAGGCCAAGCTCCAGCCTGAGCCGCAACTTCAAAGTGCTGTCTATACATTATGAGCCCCGCTAACCCAAGTCTGTCAACCTGGGCTTAGAGGCTCACTCCTGCTCAGGGCCGCCCAGAGGATTCAGGGGGCCTGGGACAGGGCCAGGTCTTCAGCAGCAATTCAGCGGTGGGTCCCTCTTGGAGCGAAGGACCTGCCGCCAAATTGCCACTGAAGAATGAAGCGGCGGCAGTAGAGCAGCCTAAGTGCTGCCGATCGCGGCTTTTTTTTTTCCTCGCCACTTGCAGTGCTTGTACTCACCGGGTGGCGCTCCAAGGCTTCGGCAGCACTTCAGCGGCGGGTCCTTCACTCGCTCCGAGTCTTCTGCTGCACTGAAGGACCCGCCGCGGCTTGCGGGGCCCCTGCAGGGCCTGGGGCAAATTGCCCCACTTGCCCCCGCCCCCCCCCCCCCCAGGCGGCCCTGCTCCTGCTCGCTGCACAATGCTCTGCAAACATACCTGTGCAGATTTGGTTCTTATCTTGCCCAAAGCAGTCCACCTACTCATAAAAATTATTCACTGTACATTCACTTTAACACTAAATAGATTATATAGAGCCTGATATCAGATGTCAAGAATCTTGAATTATACGTGCAATAGGATGAAGCTTACAGGTTTAGCTTTAAAAAAAAATCCGGTTACAAGTAGGAATATAAACTGTACTCACAAAAAGACAGAAATTAGAGTTGAAACAGACCCATTAGATCCAGCCTAGTCCTAAGTCCCCGATCCACTGCAGAATTATCTCCTACTGCATATTTTAGAGTGCTTTGTCCACTTTAGTATTCGATGTCCAAGTTCTGACCTTTCCACCACTCCCTCTGGGAGACTATTCTACAGTCTAATATCTTACTGCCACATTTTTTTCTTCCTGATATTCAGCCAAATGATTATTTTCTTAATTTCATCCCATTATTCTTACTTGCCTATGGATACTATCTTAAATAACTCCCCCGCTCTCAATATTGTTATACTACAATTTGTTAATACTATGAGAAAGGGAAGTTTAAAAACTTACTGGCAGAGGCATCCCAAAACTTTATCGATCCGTCTGCATGACTTAAAAAAAATTAAACGTTGGTTAAAACAAGATATAGCTACATATAATTTCACCTCTCAGTTACTGAAAATACAAACAGCATAAAATACAATACAAAATACAGTACTCAGGTGACCTTTCCATCATTCTTACAATGTAGTCTAAACCTTGAAGTTAACTATTACATTGCAGTGATGCAATTTATATCTAAATTAGAAGGGCAATTAATCAAATGTAAATAGAATAAATCAGTTTAATTGATCTGTAGTATACACACATACCAAAGGAAGTACACATTGACCGTATGTTACTACAGTTATTGTTACCAAACAAATGACTGGTGTCTAGGATTTTGCATAATAATACTTTTAATCTTTTATAGGACAGAGCTCTCACACACACTTCAACAATAGTCCCTTTTAAATAGAAAAGATCACATGGATAAAAGACTTTTTAAAAAAGCATTGTTAAGAGAAATTTCCAGACTTTTAATACATGACACATATATCACAGAAAAGACTCTCTGAAGTGGCCCGTAAATTAGTTTTTATTTAAAACTGTGCCATGAGAGTACTCTTCTTTTTGGAAATCACTGTTTATTTTGAGATCTATTTTATATAACACCAGTAAGGGCCAGATTCTGCCGCACTAGGTCACAGTAAAGCATTTGATATGATACCACACAAGAAAATATTAGTTAAATGGAAGTGGGGAGTTGCACAAGAATTGTAAGGTGGATAAGAAACTGGCTAAATGGGAGAAGGCAACAAGTTGTGCTAAAAGGTGAACTATCAGACTGGAGGGAGGTTACTAATGGAGTTCCTCAAGGATCAATCCTGGGACCGATTGTATTCAATATTTTTATAAATCACCTTGGCATAAAAGGTAGGCATGGGCTAATGAAATGTGCTGACGATACAAAGTTGGGAGGCATCGTCAGTACAGAGGAGGATTGGAACATTATACAGGAAGATCTGGATCACTTTGAAGATAGAAGTGATAGAAATGGGACACAATTCAATAGTACAAAGTTCAAGGTCATGCACATAGGGACTAATAATAAGAATTTCTGCTACAAGTTGGGGGGCTCATCAGTTGAAGCAACAGAGAAGGAGAGAGAACTGGGTGTGAGGGTAATTCACAGGATTACTATGAGCCACAAATGTGATATGGCTGTGAAAAACACAAATACGATCCCAGGATGCATCAGGCGAGGCATTTCCAATAGAGACAGAGAAGTATTAATGCCACTATATAAGGTTCTGGTAAAACTTCCTTTGGAATACTTTGCACAGTTCTGGTCACCCGCGTTCAAGAAAGATTAATTCAAACCGGAAGAGGTGCAGAGAAGAGCTGTTAGGGTTAAGGGAGGATCATAGTAATGGAATCAGGTTAATGGAGGGCTTATCTTATAAGAGGAGGCTGGAAGAGCTTGGCTTGTTTAGCTTAGCAAAAAGAAGGCTGAGAGAGGATAGGAATGCTCTCTATAAATATCTCAGAGAGCTAAACATGTAGGAGGGTAAAGAACTATTTAAGCTAAAGGACAATGTTGGCATAAAAAAGATATGGGTATAAACTGGCCATGAACAAATCAGACTGAAATTTAGAAGAAGGTTTCTAAGCATCAGAGGAGTGAGGTTATGAAATAGTCTCCCAATAGAAGTTGTGGGGACAAACAAATTAATTAGTTTTAAGAGAGAGCCTGACAAATTTACGAGTTCAATTATATGACGGGGTTCAGGGCCGGCTCCAGGTACCAGCTTATCAAGCAGGTGCTTGGGGTGGCCACTCCGGAGCGGGGTGGCACTTTCAAGTATTCGGCGGAGGGTCCTTCACTCCCGCTCGGAGCGAAGGACCTCCCACTGAATTGCCGCAGATCGCGATCACGGCTTTTTTTTTTTTGGCTGCTTGGGGCGGCAAAACCCCTGGAGCCGGCCCTGACGGGGTTGCTTGTGATGGTGGAGGGCAGGGTTCAACAGCCCAGGGCTAACTTCCAGTTTATATCTTATGTTCCTAAAACTCATGCTTCAGGGCTTCAGCTGGCCACCTGCAGGTGTCAGGAAGGGATTTCCTCCACTCCCACAATATAGTCCTCTGAAGCATCAGAGATAGCCATGGCTGGAAATGGGACGGGATAGGCCAGTGTTCTGAGGTGGCACTGAGCAATCTCTCTCTCAGGTGCTTGGCTGACCAGTGCTTGCTCACATGCTCAGGGTCTAAGTGAACACCATATGTGGGTTGGGAATGAATTTTCCCCCAGGTCAGATTGGCAGTTATCCTTTAGCGTTTTCACTAGGGCTGTCAAATGATTACAGAATTAATTGTGATTAATCGCAAGATTAAAAAATTAATTGCAATTAATCATAGTTTTAATTGCACTGTTAAGCAATAACAGAATACCAATTTAAATCTATTATAAATATTTTGGATGTTTTTCTACATTTTCAAATATATTAATTTCAATTACAACACAGGATACAAAGGGCACAGTGCTCACTTTATATTATTATTTTTGATTATAAGTATTTGCACTGTAAAAAAAGATAAAAGAAAGTGCAATCTACAAGTCAAAGCATGAAGGGGAATATGCATGTTTAGCATATCTGGCATGTAAATACTTTGTAACACTGGCTACAACAGCGCCATGCAAACACCTGTTCTCACTTTCAGGTGACATTGTAAATAAGAAGCGGGCACCATTATCTCCCTAAATGTAAACAAAGCTGTTTGTCTTAGCGATTGGCTGAACAAGAGTTAGGACTGAGTGGACTTGTAGGCACTAAAGTTTTACGTTGTTTTATTTTTAAGTGCAGTTATGTGACAAACAAAAATCTACTAGGGCCGTCAAGCAATTAAAAAAAATTCATCATGATTCCTGTTAAACAATAATAGAATACTATTTATTTAAATATTTTTGGATGTTTTCTGCATTTTCAAATATATTGATTTCAATTTCAACGCAGAAAACAAAGTGCACAGTGCTCATGTTATATTTGTTTTTATTATAAATATTTGCACTGTAAAAATAAAATAAATAGTATTTTTCAATTCACCTAATACAAGTACTGTTGTGCAATCTCTTTATCATGAGAGGTGAACTTACAAATGTAGAATTATGCATTCAAAAATAAAACAATGTAAAACTTCAGAGCCTACAAGTCCACTCAGTCCAATTTCTTGTTCAGCCAATCACTCAGATAAACAAGTTTGTTTACATTTGCAGGAGATAATGCTGCCCGCTTCTTGTTCACGTCACCTGAAAGTGAGAACAGGCATTTGCATGGCATTGTTGTAGCCGGTGTTGCAAGATATGTACGTGCCAGATGTGCTAAAGATTCATATGTCCCTTCCTGCTTCTACCACCATTCCAGAGGGCATGTGTCCATGCTAATAGGTTCTGCTTGATAATGAAACAACGCAGAGAGGACCGACGCATGTTCATTTTCATCATCTGAGTCAGATGCCACCAACAGAAGGTTGATTTTCTTTTTTTGGTGGTTCGGGTTCTGTAGTTTCTGCATCAGAGAGTTGCTCTTTTAAGACTTCTGAAAGCATGCTCCGAACCTCGTCCCTCTCAGATTTTGGAAGGCACTTCAAATTGTTAAACCTTGGGTTGAGTGCTGTAGCTATCTTTAGAAATCTCACATTGGTACCTTCTTGGCATTTTGTGAAATTGGCAGCAAGAATGTTCTTAAAACGAACATGTGCTGGGTCATAATATTAAATATATGGCAGAATGCAGGTAAGACACAGAGCAGGAGACATACAACTCTCCCCAAAGGAGTTCAGTCACCAATTTAATTGATACATTATTTTTAACGAGCATCATCAGCATAGAAGCATGTCCTCTGGAACAGTGGCTGAAGCATGAAGGGGCATACAAATGTTCAGCATATCTGGCATGTAAATACCTTGCAATGCCGGCTACAAAAGTGCCATGCGAACGCCTGTTCTCACTTTCAGGTGACACTGTAAATAAGAAGCAGGTAGCATTATCTCCCATACATGTAAACAAACTTGTTTGTCTTAGCGATTGGCTGAACAAGAAGTAGGACTGAGTGGACTATTACAGTGCAAATATCTGTAATAAAAATAATATAAATTGAGCACTGTACACTTTATATTCCATATTGTAATTGAAATCAATACATTTGAAAATGTAGAAAAACATTAAAAATATTTATAATAAATGTAAATTGGCATTCTCTTATTAAACAGTGTGATTAAAACTGTGATTAATCACGATTAATATTTTTAATCGAGTTAATATGTTTTGAGTTAATTGCTTGAGTTAACTGCAATTAATTGAGAGCCCTAGTTTTCACCTTCCTCTCCAGTGTGTGGGTGCGGGCCACTTGCCAGGATTATCGGGGTATAACTCGCTTAATCATTTCCCTGCCACTGTAGGGTTCTCAGGCACCAGTGCACCTTGGTTCCTCCTATTCTCTCCCTGTGGCACACCATAGTCTAGTCTCCTGTGGGCATGGGTGGCGGGTATCACAGGCCAGAGGAGGCTAAGCCTCCCCAAGCAGCCAGGCGTGGCCCCGCCCATACTGCACTCCGAGGCCACTTCCTACTTCCCGCTCTTCCCGTGGTCCAAGCCCAGGCTGCTCCTCTTCCCTCAAGTGGGTGGGGGCTGGGACTAGGGCAGGCTGGCTGGGGCAGCCAGGTGCTGGGGCTGCTCAGGGCTCCAGGGCTGAGGGTGCTGGGGCCGCCCTCCCAGCACTCTGGGGCCAGGGGCACTCGGGTGGGCTGGCAGCCACAGTGAGGGGCTCCGGGCTTTGGCGGGCAGAAGGGGTGGGCCTTCCTAAACAGGCGGTTCACGCATCACTGGAGTCAATCCAATTTCAGTTGTTGGGGCTAGTGTGAGGGTGGCTGGGTGGTGGTGGTAGCCTGTGATATACAAGAGGTCAGACTAGACCAGCAGTTCTCAAACTATGGGGCAGGCCTTCCAAAGGAGGCACCGGAATGTGTCCAGGGAAGCACAAGCTGTGTGTTTGGGTTTTTTTTAAGAGCTCTGGCTGTCAGCCCCGGATGGCTGGGACTCGTGCAGAAGCACTGTGCACACCTGGGAAGCAGGGATAAAGGGAACAGCTGGAGCTCCACTACCCACACTCAGGCTCTCTTCCCGTCCCCCAATTCCTCCCTGGGAGACAGCCTGGGCTCAGGCTCTCCTTCCTCACCGCAAACCCTCACGTGGAGGTGGTGGGGCTCCAGCTGTCAGCCCCGGGGTGGCAGCAGCAGTGCAGAAATAAGGGTGGCAATGGGGCACTAAGTCTGCTGTGAAAAGTGATATTGACAAATATCACTTTTCACATTGCCACCCTTACTTCTGTGCTGCTGTTGGCATGTTGCTGCCTTTAGAGCTGGGTGACTAGAATATGTACTTGAGGAGGAGGGGCGTAAACTTCATTGCACTGCAACCCGCTTCTGAGAACAAAACCCCATGAGGAGGGACTAAAACCTGAGCACAGCTGAGCCCTGCCACCCTGGGCGGGGAGGCCAAAGCCGAAGCCCAAAGGCTTCAGCCCCAGACGGGGACCCTGTAACCAGACCCCTGCCGTCCAGGACTGAAGCCCTCGGCCCCAGGTGGCAGGGCTCAAGCTTTGGCCCGAGACCCCAGCAAGTCTAACACCAGCCCTGGCAACCCATTTAAAACAGAGTCGTGACCCACTTCGGGGTCCCGACCCACAGTTTGAGAACTGCTGGATGATATCATGGTCTCTTCTGGCTTTGAAATTGTATTTGAAGAGATATCGCCTTACAGACGATTATCCAATATTCATGCTAGTTCGTGAAACAAAGTTTAACATATTCCAATACAGTCATGTCTGTGTATTAATCAATTACAAATTTAAGAGATTAATCATAACCCTGGTAGAGCTGTTTTAGTTCTCTGGCAATTCTAAAAATTGAAAAAAAAAATAATTTTGGGTCAAACTGAAATTTTCAAAACTGTCAGCAAATCAGAAAGTAAAAGAAAATCATTTTGGGTTCAATGAAACATTTTTTGACCTGAAATGAAACACTTTAGTTTGGTTTCAAGCATTTTTTTAAAGTTTTTGATTTTTGTTATAAAAGGAAATTATGAAACAAAAAGTCATTTTGAACTAAAAAACCTAAACATATTGTTTTTAAGATGTTGAAATGAAACATTTCAGATTTTTTGGATTTTTTTAAAGGTTTTTCTTACCATACCAATGTGGTGAAACCGACATGAATTCACAAAACATTTTGGTGTCACCAAATCTTCATTTTTCACTGAAAAAATGTTTTATACAAAATTTTTTGCCCAGCTCTAATTCTTAGTTCTTCATAACTATGTCTATAAGAAAATGTCTGGCTATCAAGCTGCTTATCTTAGTAAAATACGCTATTTTGTAGCAGTTAGCACAAACCAATTCACATCCAAACTTATGCTTTGCAATTAACATTCTATGGATAAATAGAACAGGCAATAGGAGAAAAATTATGAGTAACTCCAATATGGACAAAATTCATACTTCTACATGGGTGGCAGTTTTGAATAAATAAAACTTATTCCAAGAGCTAATAGTCATGATGAGTGCTTAAAACCACAGAACACGTTAATACTGTAAATATTTCTCCACTCACACATCTGAATCATCCAGAATTGTTCCTGAGTCTGTCACTGAAATATGATCCCCTGCCCCCTCCACCCTCTTCTACTGCAGGGCTGCATGTTACAGACACAATCTAGCTTGAAAGGTAAAATTCACACCAATGCGTAGCATTCAAACAAATTATGGGAGATTAACACTAAACACTCCAATCCAGCCACAGGGCCCCCAATAAACCACAAAACCACCCCTGCAGAAATGCTTGTGGTACTCTTGGCTATCCACCCTCCTAATGCTACTTCTTCCTCCCTAATACCCACCGAAGACTACAGCACTCTCTTGAATTGGCCACCCCTTCCCAGGGATATTTAGATCCCTTCTTCAGTGGCACACGGGCCCCTTACTGGCTTGCAGCCTCAATCCATGGTTCCTATATTAATATATCCTTGAGCTACGGTTGCCCTCCAGGATTGTCCTGGAGTCACCAGGAATTAAAGAGTAATATTCAATTCACTATTATGTCATGTGATTAAATCTCTAGGAATATGGCCAACCAGAATTGGCAACCCTATCTTGAGCACAAGGCTCTATATGCTACTTAAGACTTTATCATTGGGCTTAAGTGCTGCATAAGTACTTCTGTGGGCCCTCTGTACTGGGGGGATTTTCACCCTAAAAGAAGTATACATTTCTGTTATGTAATGGAGTTAGAGTGTTCATATTCAGATGCCCTAGTCAGCCAACTATATTGTGAGGTGGGTAGGGCTGACCTATAGATGTACATCATTAAAAGTTCTAGATATTAACATTTGTAAAAGCACAAACCTTCTGTAGTGTTCTTACCCTGTAATAATAATTTCAGGATATGTCTGTGTTCCTAGGTTCCATGCTCCCCCACTGATTGGCCATTCCTAAACACAATTACAAGAGTTCACAGAAAAGAGTTATTTCTTATGGGCTGGTGGACTGCACATTTTTAAAATGAATAACATCCTAACAAATTATTCTAAAAAGCAATATACCTAATTTATAAAAATGAAGACAAGGTTGTAACATTATCTTGATAATTTTAAAATACATTTATGTAGATGCAACTTCTAATTTATTGTTTATAATATTATCTGTCCTAAAGGCAGTGAGATTTTTAAAAAAATATTTAAATGTTTGTGTGGTCTAGTGGAAGGTTCTGAATTAACAGCTTTTCAGACTGAAATTCTTTATAATAAGTGTTGGAGGAATGAATAATGAACAATCAATTGATCCTTCTATTGGATTCACAAGGGCTGACCCTTGGGGCTTCAACAGGGCTCTGCATAGGCATAACAGTCTTCTTGCGAGGATCCAAATGTAGGATTGGGGTCTTAGATTATAAACTCTTTGTGGCATGCACAGTGTTTTTACTCCCTGTGGACAAGACTGTGAAACCCTTTCTCAGTGAAAGCAACGAGATCTCTTGTGAAATAAGATTTTATCCAGCAGGAGTAAGAGTATCATAATCTGGTCCTCTGCAAAGCTCCAGGCATATCTATGATGCTACATACAAATGTTAAATAATCAATGATAAATAAATGATATCCCCAGAACTGTTGGACCAAATGCAGCTGTGCAAACTTTTGAACACTGCATTGTCAATGTGCCACAATCCTTCACAGAGGTGACCAGCTATAGGGATGGGAGAAGAATTCAGGGTATGGCTACACTGGCGATTTGCAGCGCTGGAAAGCCTCCACCAGCGCTGCAATTAGTAAGTGGCCACACCTGCAGGGCACTTCCAGCGCTGCAACTCCCTGGCTGCAGCGCTGGCCGTACACCTCACTCAGCATGGGGAATAAGGATTCCAGCGCTGGTCATCAAGTGTGGCCACACACCAGCGCTGTGATTGGCCTCCAGGGTATAAGGTGTATCCCAGAATGCTTTTATAAATTACTCTTTGTTTTGTTATGCAGCCTCTCTTTGTTTTGTTGTGAACGAGCTCCGATCGGAGCTCCGAACAGAGCTCCTGTTTGCTGTGATCATCTGTACCTGGCTGTAAACAATCAAATGAGAGGCAGGCAGGGAGGGAGTGAAACAGAACCGATCGGGAGCTCCGTTGAACTGCTAATCTAAAAAAACAAACACTGATCACAGCAAACAGGAGCTATCTGTACCTGGCTGTGAACGATCAAATGAGAGGCAGGCAGGGAGAGTGAATGCAACAGAACGGACGATGGGACGATCGGAGCTCCGTTGAACTGCTTATCTAAAAAACAAACAGAGCTCCTGTTTGCTGTGATCATCTGTACCTGGCTGTAAACAATCAAATGAGATTGCAGGCAGGGAGGGAGTGAAACAGCGGGGAGCTGCAGGCTTTTTGCAATTAAGAGTTAAGACTAAGGGGTTGGAAACATGTTCTGATTTTTCAAGTCAGGAAGCTAAACACTGACAGTGTTGGCTCCAAAAATCCCCTCTCTCTCTCCCCCCGCTCCCTGTCACACTAGACCCCACTCCACCCCCCTCTTTTGAAAAGCACGTTGCGGCCACTTGAATGCTGGGATAGCTGCCCATAATGCATTGCTCCCAGCAGCGCTGCTAATGCTGCAAATGTGGCCACACACCAGCGCTGGTAGCTGTGAGTGTGGCCACACACCAGCGCTGCTCCTACACAGCTGGATGACCAGCACTGCAAACTACCAGCGCTGCAAACCGTAAGTGTAGCCATACCCTCAGTCTCCAAAGTCGATTCAGTTCTTGCCTTCTTTGCTAAGGCAGCACAGAATCTTCAAGACCATAAAGAAGCCTATCTTGATCATGATTCCTGCACATCCCAGTTTCCATGGAAAAGGAAGGCAATGTCTGCTCAGGCCCAGTCAAGCTCCCGTAGGAGTTCAAGAAAAAGAAGGCAAGACAGCTGCACCCAGTTACCAGAAATATATGTTAAGAACTATTTTAAAATGGAGTTAGGATTAAAAGCACATATCAGTAATTTAAGGGTTAAAACATTACAGGTATGTTGTAATTAGTCCCAAACCAAGTGCTATAAATCCAGGAAATTCTGAGTTAAGGTTAAACTTAAAAAAAAAAAAAAATCACATGTTGAGGTATGGAAATGCAGTTTAGGGCACCTGAACAAATTTAACTCCATCCTGTAGAGAAACCATGCAATAAGCATACTATTCTGACTAATGCATAATAATGATTGTAGTCCCAAATTAGATTTCACTGATTTTTAAAGACCCATTTGCTTTTTTTCTCCCTCTCTCTCTCTCTCTCAAGGAGGAGAGCTGGTTGCAAGGGGACTAGGGTTGTGGGAGCTTCTTGCCTAGGGAAAGAAGAGACAAGTATAGAAATGGGAAGTCATGAACTTGGGGTATTGATTGGGAGGAACAGGACTGTCACTGCAAATACTGTCTGTCCCTGGGCTTTGCTTATAGATAACTGGGGCTATAACTAACTATGCTCTTCCCTCCTCTCCTGGTAGTTTGGGAACTGGGTTGGTGGAGGCAACTGCTGAACTGCTCCCCGGGAGGATGGAATATGTGCATGGAATTAGTTTTGTGTGTGTGTGTGTGTGCGCGCACGCGCGCGCAAGCGTGGAATGAATGGAGGAACGTGGTGAAGTGTCTGGGGAGTTGTGGGGGGGGGTAGAAACGAACTGGAGTAAGTGACTGGGAGAATGAATTCAGGGCGTGGGTATGAGTAGGACAAATTGGTAACATGACAAATTTATTTAGAGTTATACAAATGTATTTATATTCATGTCCATTTATGCAAATATATGTAAATCAGAATGTATTTTTTTTAAATGATGGCACTAATGGCTAAAAAGTACCATTAATCCTAAAAATAAAAATCTGCAAATGCAGACAATGCATCAGGTTTCTGTGAGTTTTAACCACATGGGAAGTTTGGAGGGTGCATGTTGTTTCATTATTGAAAACAGCAGAGACAAAAAACAGTCTGATACCAGGAGCTAAATTTCTCAAAGGACCGATTTTGAATAAATTTTACCTCAAACTAATTAACAGATTTACTTGCAAATTCTCAGAAAGGACCCATGATCCTGCAAGGAGGTCTGCAAGGATGGAACATACTTTCTCATGGAACCCCGCTGAAGTCAGTGGAGCGCCATGTGGGCACAGAGGTCTGAGTGCCTACATAGAACCAACTGCAGCATCAGGGCCTAATGGACTTTACAGAGATAAGAGGGAAATTGTCTGTGCATACATGCTGTCAAATGCACAAAGTAAACAAACTGAAAAAATAGTGAAAAATCTTTTCCCCTGATAATATCTTTCAGTTATAATAATGTCAGACATTAATTGTAACTACAATAAAGGAAAAAATTTGAGCTAGAAATATGAGTTTCAAGTTAGTGGTATCCCTTTACCTTATTTTAATATAAGTATTAATGTGAGAAAACAGACAATGAAAATAATCTTCCAAAACATTATGTACACAGTTTAGATTTTTACAATTAAACTCTCTTCATAAATAAAATGTATTTTTTTTACCTTATTGCTGTATCCTTGCTTTTTATGTTTAGCTCCTACAGAATACAATACGGGAATCAAATCTGGAGGACAGTCAGCAAAATATTCTGTGCAGGTAACTGGTGACTCATGAATGTCAATGGGATAAGGATTTTCAAAGATTGGAAAACTAATGGAGGAAGACAATTTATTAGTACCACTGTGATATGTGGAGTAATATTAGATTTTCTTAAATATTAAAGTATACAAAACAAAAACAAATTTATCTAAATTAAAACTATCATTATTCATAACACATGCTATTTTCCTTATTTCATATTTTCTTTAAAACATATTTATTGTTTTTAATCCCAAGAATAAAATTTACAGTCACCAATAAAGGTCACAAAATTAAGGTACCATGACTGCAGTCCTTTCTCTTGTTAGTTTTTAGTCACATAAGTAGGCTACTAAAGTCAATAGGACTACTTGTGTGAGTAAGGGTTTGCAGGATCAGGTTCTAATTTTCCCCCACATCTGAAGAATTTTCCCTATAAAACATAAAGAGTACATATGTTTTGTGAATGCTAGAATCAATAACATGTGATTTATATTACAATTCAAGGCCAGAATTGTCCATAAAATTATGCTGTAGACATACTGTATTAGTAACCAGGTCTCATAATAAACAATTTGACTCAATTTGACAGTGGAATATTAATTCTCCATGGTTTGTACTATTGAAGCAATTGCAGACAAGTCAGCCCTCAATTTAATTGCTGTTCACTTGTATTAGCTTTATCTGTCAAGATAAGGAGTAATGCCTCACACTTAGAGCAACAATAAGCATAGAATGTCATTCATAAATGAAAAATGCACAAGGAGAGGTTACTTACCTTGTTCAGTAACTGGAGTTCTTCAAGATGTTTTGTCCCTATGGGTGCTCCTTGTGAGGATGTCCGTGTGCCCATGCACTCTTGATGAGAGATATTTCTCCTAGTAGTTCCTGTGGGCTTGCACTGCATGCCTCCTCATGAGAGAATATAGGGAGGAGCAGACCTGTGCCACTCCAGTTCCTCTCAACCTCAGAGCATGGTAAATCTCTGAAGCAGGAAGAAAAAGAGGGTTGGTACTGGAGCACTCAGAGACAAAACATCTCAAAGAACTCCAGTTACTGTACAAGGTAAGTAATGTCTCCTTCTTCTTTAAGTTAATGTCCCTGTGGGTGCTTCACGTGAACATAAGAATGGCCACATAAGACAGATTTCTTGAAAGACAACATTGGTCAGCTCACACTTGTGGTCTTGATGAAAAATTCCGCTCAGTGAATCTGTGATGGTGTTCTGTGATCCCGGCAGGGAGATCACTGAGATATTTATTTCCTGGGATAAACACCAGTTCTATAGCATCACTGACTCTTTGCATAAAGATCATGATTTTGCTCCTCCTGGCCAGTTTATATAGTACATGATTGCTCAGTTGTCCAACATCACTCTGACTGATTGGAGCTAGCTGAGAGGTAGGAAGTGAAGACAGGGCACTTACGTGTAGTGACAACTCTTGAGAAGTCCACCTGCCTTGGCCTGTACAATCTTGTAGGTGAGCACCCCATCCTAGAAGTCAGGAGCCTGTTGTGATGATGTGTGTGGCAGGTAGACATGAGAAGGCAGTTCCCATGCAGACTTTTTGAGGGTCCTTTCACCTACTGAGGGAGTTGGATACAATCCATGGGACCAGCACCTCTGTGAACAGCACATGGTTGTTGGGAGTGTAGGATGTCTTGAGCCAGGCTTGAATACACTGGAAGTGCAACCTTGCATAGGGGGTTACGAAAGTGCAAGCCATCATGTGTCCCAGAAGCTGAAGATTAGCCCTCACCATGGTTTGTTGGCTCTGCTGCAATGTGGAGATGAGGTCAGACATCATGGTGAATCTGTCTGCAAGTAGGGACACCTTGACTGCCACAGAGTCTAAGGTGGCCCCAATACAGTTGCACAGGCATCAGGGTTGATTTGTCTATGTTAAGGTGCAGGTCTAGGCAGTGGAATGGAGCTAGGGCCTTCTGAGTGTCAGACTGAACTTCAAGAAAAGAATGGCCCTTGTGGAGTAAGTCATCCAGATAGGAGTCCTTGAATGAGTGAAGAGAACCATCCAGGTGTCACTAAAGAGTTTAGGCCCTTTGAAGGGCAAGTCTCAACAGTATTTTGCACTTTCCTGGATAAAGTAGAGGACTGTAGCCAGGGAGCCCAATGCATGACTACGGCAGTGGTCATAGAATGAGAATCCATATCTGCTGTTTCAAGGGAGGCCTGCAAGGAGGCTTTGGCTACCGTCTCACTCTCTGTAATAAGAGCTTGAAACTGCTCTCTTGTCCTGAGGCAAAAACTCAATACAGTGAGAAAATGTACTATAGTTGGTTAAGTCATATTTTGCCATCAGGACTTGGTAGTTGGTGACTTGGAACTGAAGAGAGGCTGATGAGTGGCTCTTAAGCCCTAGGAGGCCCAGATGCTTATGCTCATTATCAGACAATGCTGATTTGAAGTGATGTTTCCTACTCTTTCATTGGCAGCATCAACAATAAGAAAGTTAGAGGTGGGATGAGAAAACAAGTATTCCATAATGTGAAGGTCCTTTGAGAGAGGAACTTTAAAGGTACTATTGAGTCCAGGGAGTGTTCCTCTCAATGAAAAATAAGTTTAGCAATATTGGAGGTGGTACCAGAGAATACCCCAGTCATTCTGGAGAGGGCTGGCTGCCAATGGATGGTACCACGTAAGATTACTTCTTTGAAGAATCCTTAGTCTTCAATGAGTCCTTCTGTCTGTAAGAGTCCAATCTTGGTTCTGATGGGTCCATATCTTGGGACTGCTCAACAGTGGGTTTCTCGGTACAGTTTCTCGACACCTGGCTTTGTAAAAGTCTCTTTCAGCAGTCCTGGTGCATTGGTACTATACCTGGTGGGAGCTTTACCAGTATCTGCAGCAGGACACAAGTCTCCCTACTCCCAGATCTAAGTGGAGAGGAATGGAGACTCTTACATTTGGTTGTTTTCTGCAAGACTGAAGTTGTCCCCTAGTTTCTGGAGGTCAGAGCTGGAACTAGTGAAGTCTCTGCAGCTGAGTCCAATGTACAGGATGGAGGACAGAACTGACCCCCTGGGTCTAAGGGAGCACTCAATGAGAAGTTTCTTCCCTTAGTTTTTGCCAGCCTTTAAACCAGAGCAGATCTTACACTTGGATGGGACGTGAGTCTTTCCATGACAATGGAGGCAACTGGATTGCCCATCACTGAATGGGGAATAGACTGGTGACTAGTTTGGCAGGGCTTGAATCCTGGGGTCTTGGGCATATCCTGCAAGAATAGCCACCAGTCAAGAAGGCCTGAGAGGAAAAAGAGGGCATCAAAGAAAAAGGGGGGAAGAAGTGGGGGGGGGGGAGACCTCCCTTCAAAGCATAAATTGTGCTAGAAAGGTAAATTAACAACAAAACCCCCTAAAACTACATATGAAATGAAAATTAAGAATAAAAATGTGGCAGAAGAATAACTACGTTAGCTAGACAGTAGATGCTTCAAAACTCCATCACTAGCTGCAGGTGGCTGAGACAGAACTGGAGTGGTATCGGTCCGCTCCTTCCTGTATTCCCTTTTACTGGAGCATATGAAGGCATACGGTGTAGGTGCAGACCTGTAGGCACTAACAGAAGAAAAATCTTCGATTGAGAGTGCATGGGTGTACACACATCCTCACCTAGAGCACCCATAGGGACAATAACCCAAAGAAGAAGGCCTGATTCTGATTTCACTTCCACCAGGTTTTACGCTGCTGTAACTGAATTGACTTACACAGAAAAATCAGACAAATGAATATATGCTTGCCTAGTGAAATATTGTTGAACAGGCCTGTCAGTGTTGACTGGAGAGGAGAAATAATTAGTATTATTAGAATTCCAGGCTGGGATGTGCTGAAGATATTAATAATTTTGGAGCATCTACCATGTGTGGACATAAGATATTATCTTAGAGAAAATGGGAAAACCCACTGGCCTACATTATCCTAGGGTAAAATTGCCTCCAATTAATGTAAAGTTTTTACACCAGCAAAATAAAAAAGAAAAGTTTGAATAGATTTTCAACATTATCAGCTAGATATTTATGAAGCAGGAACAGTTTCATATAGACTTTGTACTTACTTGCTTTGTGTTAGGTCAACAACAATGAGATCTTTTTCCAATAGTACAACTACAGCATAGGGTTCTTGAAATTCTAAAAGTGAGGAATCAAGCACAAAAAACATGCAGAGCTTTCCTGTTAAGCCTTTTAACCAAGTTAGCCAAATTATATAATCCTCTCCTGAACAATTATTGTCTTTTAAATAAATAAATAAATAAAGACAGATTTGCAAATTAGAAAGCATGGCATTTGATTAGAGTCAGATAGTGATGTAGATGTCCCACAATGATAAGTAGCTTTGGCAACATAATTGTTGATAAACATATATGGCAAAAACAGCCTGGTATAATTATAGAATGCTAACATAGTGTTGAATGAAAAGTAAAGGAGTGGAGTAGGTGAGTCCACCTTGACATCTGAAGGCAGCTGGGTATGTTACTCTATCACCGGATCTAATTATCACACACAGGGAGGTACCCTTGTTATAGACCTTGTGATCACAGACTGCAAAGGTTTAACGGGTATTAGAGTTTTTCTGTGGGGAGTGATTGTCCAAAGCTACATTCCACCAACTCCTTGAGATGCACATTCCACCAACTCCCAATAGTGCACAGCTGTAACCTCAAATGCAAAAAGTTCACAAGATCCATTATTTTAAAATGTGAATTGGGGAGAGTTAATGAGGAGACAAAGATGACGAAGGTACACTCTGGAGGTGAAGAAAGAGATGCAGTTGTACTACAAACAGAGTTGGGGAGGAATAGTGTGTAATGGGTTGAAAAAGAAGACAAAGAATTAAATTGCCCCCTCCTCTCCTAAATGTCAAGCTGCCGTTTGCAGTGTAGATTGCGGTCTTCCAACCACTCTTACACGACTTTCTTTTGAAAAAGTGAATTTTTATCTAAGTTGCCAATCACCTTGGTATCCAAATTATGATGTTCCAAATTTAAGGTTTTTTAATAGAAATGAGTTCCAGATAATCAAGGGAAACAAAGTAGGAAAGCAAGAAAAAAGTTAACCCAGTAAGGATAAGACATTATTTATATACTGCGAAGTATTTTTCATAATTAAAATATACATTGCATAAATTGGTTTATGTAGTGATATAATTGTTATGATATAGTTGTGAGCCTGCTAGAGGCATCTACTATTTTGTGATCAATTCAGGTGCAGTATCTCTCTCTCACACACAGACATAACTTTCTTTTGGAGACCATACTTTTGTTCTCTCTTATTTTATGTTTTTTCTTTAATCTAAAATAAAAGTTACTTAGATCAAAAGCATGAATATAGGGTTGCTCTTTATGCAAGGAAAAAAGAACAAAAATCCTCTCTGACTGTTTTTAAGATAATTAACTGTAAAATTATGAATCCCATTCAAATAACAATAAGCCACTTCATGATGTGCAAGGTTGTACTCTTCAGATGGCTGAAGGCACAAGGACGAATGAACCTGAGGAATGCATCAACTAATGCTCTTCCCTTTGTGGTCTACTATTAATGCACATCCTGTGGTAGCATATTGACACACTGGATTATGAACAACACAGCTAACATAAAACAAAAATGTACTACTGTGTAAATCAGTAAAAGAATCCATAATATGGAAGCACCACTAAGTTTAACATAGTGAATTGGCAGCCCAGATACATTAATTCAATTATTGCAGCTTCCGTTCACTAGATATTGGAAAAAAATATTTGCTTTATACTAATTCAAATTATTCAACATGTTTTTTTATTAATTTACATGTTAAGTGTTTCTTCTACATTTCTGCTCACCCTCTTTTATGCTGAAGATACCAGACTTAACTTCTTTTAGGTTTTTAGCTTTCTCTACCCCTCACCCTTCTTAGTCTTTTCTGTTAATTTAGTCCTCAATTTAGCAGTCCATCCCTGTTCAGCAGAGCAAAACACTTAAGCACAAGCTTAATTAAGAATGTGCTGAAGTGCTTTGCTCAAAAGGAATGGATTTAAGCACAAGTTTAAACACTTTGCTGATTTAAGGACTTAATGCTCATGAAAAGCACCAGAATTACAGCCATGAGACTTAAGCTCTCCATTTATTTCTGAGCAGTGGCAATGTAAGCTTCCTTACATTGACTGATCAGTGTGCTCCAACTGTGACTTGGAGCTCTCCCCCCGCCACACCATGGTAAGAGGGGAATTCAGTCTCTGTAGCTCATTCATTTCTTGATCTTTCTGCTGAGACTGCAAGCAAAGGGTCCAGTTGCTGTCAATTGTGGTGTTGGTTTTTGTAACGTGGAGAACTGTCCAGTGGGAACTGAGATCCCCAACTCGCTTATCATGCTGTATGGACACTAAATTCTGTGATAAGACCACTTCATACAATTTTTTAACATATCACATTTCTCTTCTTTGACAAAATTGTACTATTGTTGCTTCATACACTCACCATTTGGATATGGTGTTTCACAAAGAGTTAAAAAGTCAACTATAGGGTGATCCATTTCAAGCACCGTAATAGCTTTTCCATGCATGATGGTTAGACTTGGTCTTCGACAAGCTTTGTCATAGGATAGTCCACCAGAAAAGATTATAAATGGTTCACTGTGTGAGAAAACAAAAAGCAAGAATAGATTATATAATCTCACTTTTGTGTCATGCCTTTCATCCCGAAGTGTTTACAAAGAGAAAAAATGAAATTGTGATGGTGGATTTGTATCACTAATACAGATGTAGATTTTGAAGGGTTTATTTTTGTGTGTGGAAATATTTTGAGAGACCCATACCACTGAGAAAAGCAGGTTTATACATATACATATATTTTACATTAATTAAAAATAGGCCTTAAAATATCACATTTTGAAACTCATCATTTTCAGGTCCCTCTAAAAATACCCTTTAAAAAGTTATACATAATGAGATTTAGCTGTGTAAAAATACATAATTATTTTATCAATTAAAAGAAAAACCTTATCAGTATTTTTCAGTATAACTGAACATTTATGACAATGGATAGCTTGTTATATGTTATCTACTTCCATATTTGAAGCTGCATTTGGAAGTCTTTATGTGGGCTCTTGAGCTGTCTGAACAACTTTCATGAAGATCCTGTCCTTTCTCAGAGTAGCCATTGCTTTGTTGAACATCCTCTTCTACACAGGGCCGGCCCACAACATTTTGGCACCTGAGGCAGGGAGCTCAAATGACGCCCCCATGTCCCTCGCTTGGGCCAAAACTTTGAAAGGTCTCAATTCTGCCTTCTTCCTGTTCTACTCCTCTCATGGTACTGCTCTGCTACCTACCCAACTAAAGGAGAACTAACAACTTAAAATGCTGTGTTCAAAAATTTTAAGTAACACTTAACTTTCAAACGCCTGAAAAGCAAATGTAACTTTTCTTGTCTGCATAGTAAACACTGGCATTTTTATCTGTTTGAATAATCAAAGTGGTGCTTTCTGTGCCTTCTTGGTTGCAAAGAACTGCTTCCTGAAGGTCCACAGTCTGGGCCAGCTCTGCAACCAACTGAGATGGTTGCAAGGCTGACCAGCCTCTCCTGTGTCATTGTGGAGCGTAGATGTGTTTTTATGAACTTCAGCTTGGAGAAGCTGCGTTCTCCACTGGCAACTGTTACAGGAAGTGTTAGAAGTATGCGCAGAGCAACAAAAGCATTTGGAAAGAGGGTGGTCATCTTATTTGTGCACATATATTCCAGAACAGCCTTTGGAGTTGATCTTGCTGAAATGTATCTTGAAAGGGCTTTCAGTTCATTACCTAAATCACTCGCATCAATATTGCGCGTATCATCATGTGTCAACACTGTCTGTAGTGCCCGGCATTGCTGGTGTAGGTCTTCTTCAGGTATAGTGAGGAGTTTTGGAATATCATACAACATCCCAAATATACTGTTGTGTTCCTTGAGCTGCATGAAACGTTCTTCAACTGACTGTATTGCACAATCTAGCACCTGGTTAAACAATTCAACTTTGAATTGTTGTTTGGGGTCTCTTATGGGATTATCCCGTGCCTCGTAATCAAAATGTCGTCTTCTTCGGTGACTCTTGTATTCTTGAATGGGTGGGAAAATAGCTTCAGTGTGAAGTTCCTTTGACAACTTCTGTGCACTCTTCAGAATGTTTTGAAATCCCTCATCTGACCACTAAGAATGTAGGTATGACTTTGCTTTGCTTTGTCCAGTTATTCCATTGCTCCAGATATATCGAGGTGAACACCTTGCAGTCTCTTGCTTACAACATTTATTTCAAACAGTATGTCATGCCACAACAGTAAGCCACACAGAAATTTGAAGTTATGTATGTTTCTGGTGATTCCATTTCCCTCTGCCACTGTTCTCCCAGGAACAGTTCCTGTCATAGCATTATCCTCCATAATGGCAACTATGGCATCATCTAGCTTCCCAATTTGGTGTTTGATAGGCTTTATTGCCTCCACTTGACTTTCCTATCGTGTGGCACTCAGTGGTTTCAGTGTTAGAGAGGATGTTCCCAGATGATGCTTCAAAATTTGCCATCGATGAGTTGATGCAGAGAAAAATACATAGATACTTCGAATTACATTAAAAAATTCAGCAGCCTACCTAGAAGCTGATGCTGCATCATTGACCACCAAGTTCAATGAATGAGAACTGCATAGGACAAAAAAAGCTCGAGGGTTTAACTCTCGGATCTGTGTCTGCACTCCTCTGTTCTTTCCTCTCATGCTGGCACCATTATCGTAGCCCTGACCTTTAATGTCAGCTATCGGAATTCCCATATTTTCCAGCTTTTTAAGAAGCCCATTTGTCATACCAGCTCTTGTAGTATCATCAATGTCAATAAATTCTAGAAAATGCTCTGACAGTCACCATTGTAGGGACATTTTCACTAGGTTCTGTTGTTGTTACAAAACGCATCATTAAAGTCATTTGTTCCGTATGACTGAGGTCAGGTGTGCAGTCCAGAATAACAGAGTAATATCTTGCTGACTTCAGATCTGCCACAATCTTCTGTTTGATTTTTGTTGCCAGTAACTGTATGATCTCATTTGGGATCGTTTTTCCAAGGTAGTGGTGTCTGTACATTTCTTGGGTGGTGACTCTTCTTAGATGCTCCTGAGTACAGCATCAAACTCAGCCACCAGCTCCACAATTTTAAGGAAGTTTCTATTGTTTGGCACATACAGCTGATCTGAAGTGCCACGCAGTGCTAGGTTTTGGGTAACAAGCATTCTCACAATGGCAATGAGCCTTTTCAGAGCATTTTGCCAGTAAAGAGACTCTGATGCAATCTTCTCTTGATGCTGATCATCTATGGTGGCCTTTAACCTTAGTCTCATCTCAAGCTCTTTCCACCTATGGAATGCTCTCTGGTGATTTGCTGCCTTCTCATGGCATGCCAGATTTCTAGCCAGATTTTTCCAGTCCTTTGTTCCTGTAGAACCCAATGTGGCTAGAACATTAGACTGGAAGAGTTTGCAACAAAAACAGTATGCAGCATTCTGGGTTTTTGAGTACATAAGCCATGTGGCCTCTCCACTTTGTCACCATTGGGGATTTCACGCCAGTAATGTGTTGGATGGAAACTTCTATTTTCATTGTCTTTGGGGAACATGAAGTTTTCCCCTTGCTGTTGCCCATGCAATACAAGGAAGTCCCTCAGGCTACTGCTCAAATGGGTCCACAGTTCTGGATCATCTAGACTTGAGGAACTAAACTCAGCAGCAGCTGTTTCTTGTGCCTCCACCACACTCTTCTCTGATCTACACTTTTCTTCAGGAATGTGCATGGTTACATCCATTTGAGATGGAGACATGGATGCTGCAGTAGCTGCCAGGTGACCTGCACTCTGACTAACTGGAAGATCAGGCATCTCCTCACCACTCACATCCTCACTGGGGCCAGAAGGCTCACCATGAACATCTGTATCTATGTATCTCAGGAGAGCTCCCTCCTGCTTAGATAGAAAAGCTTCCTTTGCTTTCTTTCTTTTTCTGAATGCTGCCCCAGAGGGGCATTTTCTTCTTTCACTCATGACTGCTGTTCTGTGCCAGCTACAGTGGCTCTCAACACTCAATTGAAGGGGACAAATAAGCAGGCTGGTAGCAGGGCCTGAGTGAGGGAAGATATCAGCATCTTAAGGGCCTAACTGGCTCCTACTACTTCAGTTGACTGCCTGTTCTCAAGTGGGTTCAGGGAAGCAGCGGGAAACAGGAAGCTCCCTGAGAAGCTGGTGCTAATCAGTCCAGGCTCCTGGGAGTGCTAGAGAGGTACATAAGAGGCTCCTCCTCCTCTCTCTCCCTGCAGCTCCTGCTGCTTTCTGTTATTCCCTCTCACCTTTTCCCCTGCCTGCCTGTTATGTCTCTTGTACCTTCCTTCCTCCAGCACAGCACTCCACCATCTCTGTGCATCTAGAGCAGAGAGAATACATATGCACCAGCAGCAGACACAATTTTCTACACTGGGTCCTGGTGGCGCCCTCTCACAGTCTGACACCTGAGGCGGCCGCCTCAGTTCGCCTCATGGTAAGGCCTGTCCTGCTTCTAACACACAAGGATTTTTGTGGAAGCAACCAACTAATCCAACTGGACACTTTGACAGAGATCAGGTTTTTCATGAAAGGAGCCATTGCTGTGTCAGAGAGATTATCTAAATCTATAATCTGGGGAATTAATACATAAAAACACTACAGTGTGTGTAAGTTAAGATTGATCTATACAGACATAACTAATGCAATATCTCAAAACCAAAAAAAGTTAAAAACATCCAGCAGTCTGTACTCCTCCCATCCAGAGACAGACCCCTCAGCACTAGCACAACCACTTCAGACAACATACCACAACCTTAATTCTGACCAAGTACAGGTGCCAGTCTTCCTGCACTCTCTTTCCGAAACTTGAGTGTATGTGATTTCATATAGCTGTATAAAGACCTGGGGGAAAGTGAGTATGTTCCGTTTGTGTGTGGTGGTGAGTTGTTCTCATCTAAAACATCAAAGTAATTCAAACCTAACTGAAAAGCTCTCATAGAAAGAAAGGGAAAGAAATCTGAACTCTGGAAAGCTGCAATGCTGAAGGATTCCAGGTTCTCAGTCTCCCATTACTAAGATACTTTATACAGAATAAATACCACCTTTCTGCTCCTACTTGGTATTGACCCTGCTTAGCCACCCAAGGATTGCATTTCTGTAATACAACAGACCATTGGATACGTTAAGGAAACAGGATACCAGACTAAATGGACCAGTATAGTGTGGAGACAGAACAGTGGACTAAATAAACAATGGTCTGTTCAAGTCTGGCAGAGAGAAAGCATACTAGCCTTGATAAGCACCAGAGAAAGGCCTACATATAAATAGTAAATTGGACTTTCCTGGTATGATAATTCCTAATTTCTTATAAAGAAGAACAAATGCAGCTTCGTATGTTGTAAAAGACTCTAAATATCAAATACACCTCTACCCCGATGTAACGCGACCCAATATAACACGAATTCGGATATAATGCGGTAAAGCAGTGCTCCGGGGGGGCGGGGCTGCGCACTCCAGCGGATCAAAGCAAGTTCGATATAATGCGGTTTCACCTATAATGCAGTAGGATTTTTTTGGCTCCTGAGGACAGCGTTATATTGGGGTAGAGGTGTACCTAGAAAACCTCGCAGCAAAATTTTTGAATAATTAAAATATTAAAACATGCAATTGCTACTGTTAAACTATAGTCTTTACAAAGTTCAAAACCCTTTTAAAGATCTTTTCAATGCACCGACTAATATTTTTATGTCATATTGTACCTTTTGTAATATGTTACTTGTCATAACATTTCTGCCTCTACACAAATTAAACAGAACAACCTGTATAAGCTAAGCAGCTCAAACTCTAACTTATATAACTGGAATCTTATATCTGTTAGTTTTGGATTCCAAAAAGATTTTGATAGATGAAAAATGTATTGCTAAGTTGCTAAAATAATTCAGAGTATAAGGAATAAAGCCAAAGATTTTGAAATAATGTACGTGATGTGATGATATTTGCCTGCTTCTTTGTAATATAATCAATTTAAATAAAATAATTCTTTGTACACTGCAGTCTTAAAGTACTATAAAGCAATAGAAAGATGTATTTTCTGATTCCCAAATGTAACTTTTTTCTGTGAAACTCATGAAAAGAAAAATCATTGACCTATCTAGCAAATGCCTGGTTGTCATAATGCGGTGGAGAGGCGTGTCCTCCTGTCTCTACCCAGTGCAGAACTGCTCATTGCCTGCTTAGTCCACACTTAGATTCCAGTCCTATGAATAGACCACATGGTGGTTCTGTGTGGGTAGAGGGGTAAGAGGCGCATCACAACAACAATGCTGTGGATGAGGCTGACTCTACCACATTCCATGCGGAAGACATGAGATTTGTGCATGGAACTTGAGGCACAATCTGGCAGGCATTACAGAAATGCAAATAATTATATTATTATGTCCCACTAGTCCTATATGTGATATACTTAACAAGTGTATTTCAAAATGTGAAAAAAACTTGGACCTTTACAGAAATTCTCACAAAGACAAAAGATTACATTTAAAATCTATTAAAGTTGCTAAGGAGAACAACCCCCCACCCACACAAACCCTTAAAAGTAGGAATTCTCCTGTTAAAATATTCTTCTTTCCCCTTACCCCCACCAAACATCATATTCAGCATTTTCACAGACAGATTTCTCCCCTCTATAAACAACTTCCTTACACTTCTATCATGTGTAGTAACACACTGCACATATCCTAATTCCCATGATTACATTATAATAACAACACATGTCTTTTAGACATTCACATACCAGAATATTGTGTTCTTCTCTGATGGGTAAGTCTACGGTCATAATTAAAGTTCTGCATTATAATGCAATTGTAGGGAATGTTGGGAGTTACTGTATATCCTGGAGGTATGGGATTTTTTTAGGTGTTTTCTCTGTGGGGATTTCCTTTTTTAAAACTGTATGTAGGAATTTAGTGGAAAATATGACACAGACCTTTTAAACCCTTTCTCAAGTCAGACACCAATTCAGGAATGTATTTAAGCATGCAATAACTTTAAGCATATGCTTGAGTCCCAATGATTTCAGTGGGACATAAGTATATGTTTAAACATGTGCTTAAGTGATTTTCTGATTTAGGGCCTAATATTGTAATGTACATTTGCACATAGACTATTAATTGGGAAGATGACAAAGGAATATATCGAAGGTCAAGTCAATGTTTTGTTTTTTCTGTTGTATACTAAATAAAAGAAACATGAATATTATTTTCTTAAAAGAGGTGAAATACTGTATATAGTAGGAAGGATCAATCTCTGGAAGATTAAATGTGTATCAGAGATCTAAAAATGCATAGAAAAGCCCTAAAAGGCAGAGCAGTTCCATTTCATTTCATTTGCTATGTATTCTGTGATTCATTTGCTTATTATTTTAATTTAAAAGCTGCATTTTAAAAAACAAATACATAATTTTAATAATTTTTAAACAGCATAAATTAGAAACAGCAGACCGTATCCTTCTGATACTTTATTGCAGACCATATCATTCTGAAGACACCTTTGGAAACTTGGTTTAAATGACTTCCTCAGCGTGCAGGAAATCTATGGCCAAGGTAAGGAGCATGGACACAATCCAGTTTTCTTGGGTCCTTTCCAGTGATCTAACCATAAGACCATCATCCAGAACAAACAGCATCTGATCATGTAATTACAGTCTGTAGCATTCATCTACATGTCCAACAGTGCCTTGTAGATAGAAGTATTCATAAGCAGCTCCATTTTACACAGAGTGTAGCCAAGCACATAGATTTGGCTTAATATTTTCCTAAGGGGACAAAAACATACCTGCTTTTACATGTCTTGTACTCTACTTTAAGAATTGGTTTACAAGACTCAGGTTTTTTCCCATCTCTTTGAATTTTTCCTGTGGAAAGAAAGAAGGTATAAATCTTACTAAAACTTACAATTGCCACCACACTGGATGGTTCTATATATAGCACAATAACTGAACTTTAAAGTCATTGCAAATGGCAGAGTACTAATACCTATTTTCCACTGCAGTTTGGATATTAATTTGTCTGAAATAATTAGATTCCTTTTGCTCTTTTATTCAACATATTTTCTTTCTTCACAGCAAATGCTATTGTCTTTTTAAATTTTGTTTTAAACATATATGGGCTTAAATGTTGTTTCCCACAAGCAAAACAAATCAAACATGGTCAGAGGCAGAGGGTATTAAATAAAAATCAGATAGTTAGGTGCTGAGACAGGCCTCTGATGTAAAATGTAACATAGCTGCTAGTTGATTTTGAGAATATTCTGCAGATTAAAGAATATAGGAACCTATACAAGAAATGGCTATGAAGTAGGACACAGGACCAGATAAAATGAACTAATCATAGATATCTGCAAATAAAACCATCTCTTTCATTCCTTCCCTGCAATATGTTCTTTTTAAAGCATCTTTCTTACCATGTGGGATTGTTATCTGAAATGGTCTGCTAGGACTTTTCAAGTTCCACAGAGTCAAGCTGCCATCAGAGTGACTGCACATGAACTGCTTCCCCTCATGATGCCAGTCAACAGAATGAATAGCCTAAAGAAATGGTAGTGAGAACAAACACGAAAGTCATTACAGAATACACAGTTCACATTAACTAATACAGCTACATTTTAATGTGTGATTTGAGGTTATCCTTATCCAATGGCATCTCAGCAATTGGGTGCCTCTTATTTGTCTACAATCCACCACCATCAGCACCCCTTTAAAGTACTTTCACTCAAATTGCTCATCAGAGCCAACAAAAGAAGCACCTTCAACTGTACATGCTAACTTAAATGTGTAATAACTTTTCTTAGTGTGTATCATTCTCCACATGCACAGCGAATTTTTATTCAGTTTTACTGCAAACACCAGATACACCTGCAAGCTCAGAATGTGGTAGTGGGCACTTGCTACAAGGGCAGATTTCCAGGGGTACATAGGGTTGAGAGACACCTCACCCACCTGCCCTTAGCCTGCGGAAATCTTGTTTGTACTGCCTGTGGATCAACTCCCTGAAATCATCAGCTTCTGGCAACACAAGCATGGTCCTCCAGGCCTCTGTAGGCCTCGTTCTCTCTGTATAGGTTAGCGATAAGCACACACCAATCCCTGGGTCCTCTGAGCATCCTTCTGGAGTGCCCAGCCCCTGATCCAATGAACACTCCAGAATTCTCGGATCCTCTATTCTCAAAGGAATAATACATCCCAGCTTGCAAGTTTCATTTTAGGATCCTCACTCACTTAACACACACCATTTAGATATACATATAGTGAAAGCAAGAATAAGATTATTATCAAAGAACAGAGAGTCCAGTGATAGCGAGTGAGAATATTGGAAACAAATGGTACATATAAAACAAAATCACAACACTCTTTCTAAAGCTAAACTTAGCTACCAAGGCATTCCTCTATCTTCTACAGGTTAGCTTATCCCAAGTCCTTTTCCCAGCTGACAACCCTTCTCATAAGATCAAGCCTGCTGGCAGCTTGACCTCAAAGACTGAAGGAATAACTGGGGATTCAGCTGCACCCCAGATATAGTTTCAAAGGTTCATTGTCTTACACCTAGCCAAGATAACTCCTGCTGGTTTTGTTTTTTCTCTGCAACCTGAGCAATATATTGATTAGCATTTTACTCAGACTGTAAATGGGTATCCATTCTGAACCACACAATACTTAATTTGCACATGACCCAGCCAGGGAAAGCATCTCTTTCCCTCCCTTCTCCCCCACCTGCCTGGAGTATGTGGATTACCTTATGGTGACCGGTCTTAACTCACAGAGCTAGAGAACATGATTTTTAGTATATATGCATAACTCTTCACATATTTTCTCAACATACATCTCACAATAATGAGGATGATCTGTGTGAAACAGGCTTTCGTTAGTGACCTTACATGACGTTCTTTGGTGGACTGGTATGTACAGGGGATTCCTGTAACCCTTACTTACCCTGTGCTCTCTGCCAGTTGGGATCAAGAAGTCCTTAGGTAACAAATTTGGATTGTGCATAGTGAGCTAGTACAGAGCTGGTGCTTTGATCTTGGTTCCATTGGCTCTGCCTTCTCTGGTTTCACAGTGAGGAGAATAGGTGGAAGCCAGATCAGAGCTCCTGCTCTCCCTGTCTGTTTTAGACCTGGGGAGAGGGGTGTGTGTGTGTGTGTGTGTGTGTGGAGGAGAAGGGAATCTCCCATTGCCCCTCCCACTGGTCTGGGGTGAGGAGAAGAACATTCTAGTAAGACTCTCCTAGTGAGGTGGCAGACTGCTGATGTGAGCCAACCTGACCTGAACCCAAGAAGGTCTAGTTTTTTTCCCACACAAGCCAAACTAGACTGTACATTTGTATTCAGTTCTTGCTGGGTTTGGGTTGGGTTGCAAGGTGCTACCTAGATCCACAAAGGGACTTAGGTGGAAGAGGTGGGTTCCCTTATAACCTTCAGCTCAGTGGTTAGAGAACTCACCCAGGATATGGGAGACCACGGTTTAATTCCTCCCTCTGCCCAATGAGGATAAGGGATTTGAAAAGGGGCATTCCACCTCTCAGGTGAGTGCCCTAACCACTGCACTACAGAATCATTCTCACGCTTTCCCTGGCTCAATACATATTTAATTGTTTAATTCTTTATACAAAGTGGAATGGCTTCGACAGGAGAGACTGAGAGAGACTCATATCAGAATATCCCATAGCCCAGTGGTTAGGCCACAGAATATAATATCCCAGACACAGTGTGATGCCCTGTCCCAGGCAGACTATACTTATCTCCAACACGCATCTGTTTAAAGAGGACTAGTTAACACTAGGTACCTTTTAGTTTGCACTAGCAGTGTTTGCATGGGGATTTACAATGCAGCATGCTAGTGCATGCTTCAATTCACATACATATAGTCTGAAATGTGGGGCCCTGTAGACATAGCCATAATTAAACTAAACCAAATTAACTCTACTTTAATTCTGAATGAGAGTGTCCATACAGAAGTTTAATGTAACTAATCCACTTTAAATTTACACCTTTAGCTCATTCAGATTAATTTTTCTAAGGACTTGTCTACACAGGGACATCTAGGAAAATTAATCCAAATTAACTAAGGGCATGAATTTGAAGTGGATTAGTTAAACTGCATTAAACCCCCATGTGAACAGCCTTATTCAGAATTAAAGCAGCCTTAATTTGGTTTACCTTAATTACCTTCCAAAGTGAACTAAACTGCATTAAGGGCACTTTAATTCTGAATAAGTGCATCTACACAGGGATTTAATGCAGTTTAACTAGTCCACTTCAAATTCACATCTGAAATTAATTTGAAGTAATTTTCCTGTATATCCTTATATAGACAAACCCTCAGGGTACATCTGCACTGCAATTAAACACGCGTCGCTGGTCCGTGACAGCTGATTCATGCTTGGGGGTTCAGTCTAAGGGGCTGTTTAATTACGGTGTAGATATTCAGGCTCAGGCTGGAATCCAAGCTCTGGGACCCTTCCCTTGCATGGGGTTCCATAGCCTGGGCTCCAGCCTGACTCTAAATGTCTACACTACAATTAAATACCCCTTTAGCCTTGGCCCCATGAGCCAGCCGTGGCTGTTTAATTACAGTGTAGCCATAATCCTTAATGTCCCTGCGTAGACAAGCCCTTGGACATACAAGATTCTAGCGGTTGGAACACAAAACAAAACTCTCTGAAAATTGGGAAATAATTATTTCTGTATTTTTTGTAAAAATACATTCCCATGCAAAACTTTAAAAATGATCTTTACGTACACGTTTTAAAAAGAGATAGATTAGAAGTCAAGAGAATCATTTACGATTTATGTAAAAAATTATTTGGAACTTTATGGACTAAACTATGAATGTTTAGTGTCAAGGGAATAGATAGATAGAACACTTTCCTGCCTAACCACAAGTAGCAAGATTAGGGCTGTTTATCGTGGAAGAATAATAAGAAAGGGGGAGGGGCTCATTGTTCCTTTTTCCCTCCACACCCCTAATGCACTCACATGAGAGCAGTCATCATTTACGCTTGTATATTTTGGTTTTCTTTTCTAAGGTTTACATACTGGAATAATATAAAGATGTTCCTTGTCCTCTTTCTTTCCCATAAAATAGATAAACCAACATGGACTCTGTAAAGGGAAATCACACCACTCTTCTCTGATCTATTAGGGTTCAGGTGGCACACTGGCAAAATAGCATATAAAGGAAAACCTGATGACCTAAATTTATTGGACATTTAACAAGTCTTTGAAAAAGTTCTGCATAAGAGGTTCTGAAGGAAACTAAGTCGTTTGTTGACCTGAAACCCCCTAACCCATTTTTCAAACTGGAGTCCATGGACTCCTGGGGTCCACAGGGTGTCCACTGGCCCCACTGATCAACTCCTCCCTCTCCCTCCCAGTGCCTCCTGCATGCCACAGAACAGCTGTTCAGCAGCATGCAGGAGGACCTGGGAGGGAGGGGAAGAAGTAGGAACGGGGTACGCTTGGGGGAGGGGGCGGAAAGAGGAGGGGCAAGGGTGGAAGGGAGGCGAGAAGAGGTGGGGTGGGGGTGAGGCTTTGGGGAAAGATGAGGAATGGGGGCATGGCATGGGGCTGAGTGTGTGTGTGTGGGGGGGGAGGCTTGGAGATCCGCAAAAAAATGTAAATCAAAATGAGAGTCCTCGGGTTGCTAAAGTTTAAGAAGCGCTGCAACTAATTTTAGGGTGCAAGATTACTTTTTGTATCATGTGCTAAGGCATAATAATAAGATATTAAAATAGGAGCTATTAGAGCTGTCATGCAAGTACAGAAACATAAGAGTCTGTATAACAACTAAGGTAGGCTTGGCAAATAAGCTGAGACCTAGTGAGCCTGTTAGTAGCTTTGATAGTTAGCTTAAGTAGCGAAGGAGTTAGCATGACTGCTTAACCTGAGGTTTATACAAATTAGCAATGTTTTGTAATATGTAGTTTGTAATAAATAAGTTCACCACAGAAGCATAAAATAATGTATTTTGGGAGGATGTTTTAGTATGTGTAACCATGAGGCTAACTGCATTAACATATCGAAAACATTGGGAAATGTATTAATGTGGTACTGACACAAATAGCTTATGACAGCAATCAGAACCCCAATTATATATTCCCAGAACACCACATATGGAAAAGGGACCAAGACCTAAGTAAATTTGGTCTCAGACTGTATATTTATGAAAAACAGGGTATAAAAACTGATTCATGAATGTTCATGTGGGACACCAAGAGTGACTAAGTATGCAGCAGACCAAAACGTCATTTCCTCTTGCAGTGTGCTCCACTGACTGTTTCTTCCACCTTTGTTTCTAATGGCCTGCATTAGGTTCTAAGCCCTGGTCAACACTATGAGTTTAGGTCGAATTTAACAGCGTTAGATCGATTTAACCCTGCACCCGTCCACACAACGAAGCCATTTTGGTTGACTTAAAGGGCTCTTAAAATTGATTTTGGTACCCCTCCCCAACAAGGGGATTAGCGCTGAAATCGACCCTGCTGGGTCGAATTTAGGATAGGGTGGACACAATTCGACGGTATTGGCCTCCGGGAGCTATCCCAGAGTGCTCCATTGTGACTGCTCTGGACAGCACTCTCAACTCAGATGCACTGGCCAGGTAGACAGGAAAAGCCCCGCGAACTTTTGAATATCATTTCCTGTTTGGCCAGCATGGTGAGCTGATCAGCACAGGTGACCATGCAGAGCTCATCAGCACAGGTGACCATGGAGTCCCAGAATCACAAATGAGCTCCAGCATAGACCGAACGGGAGGTACTGCATCTGATCGCTGTATGGGGAGACGAATCTGTGCTATCCGAACTCTGTTCCAAAAGATGAAATGCCAGAATATTTGAAAAAATCTCCAAGGGCACAAAGGACAGAGGTTATAACAGGGACCCGCAGCAGTGCTGCGTGAAGCTTAAGGAGCTCAGGCAAGCCTACCAAAGAACCAGAGAGGCAAACAGCCGCTCCAGGTCAGAGCCCCAGACATGCCGCTTCTATGATGAGCTGCATGCCATTCTAGGGGGTGCGTCTACAACTACCTCACCCCTGTGCTTCCCGCCTCCCCCACCCCTCCCGGGCTACCTTGGCAGTTATCTCCCCATTTGTGTGATGAATTAATAAAGAATGCACAAATTTGAAACAACAATGACTTTATTGCCTCTGCAAACAGAGATCAAAGGGGGGATGGGAGGGCGGTTGGATTACAGGGAAGTAGAGTGAACCAAGAGGGCAGTTTCATCAAGGAGAAACAAACAGAACTTTCACACTGTAGCCTGGCCAATCATTAAACTGGTTTTCAAAGCTTCTCTGATGCACAGCACGCTCTGCTGCGCTCTTCTAACCGCCCTGGTGTCTGGCTGTGCATAATCAGCGGCCAGACGATTTGCCGCAACCTCTCACCCCACCATAAACATCTCCCCCTTACTCTCACAGATATTGTGGACCACACAGCAAGCAGTAATAACAATGGGAATATTGGTTTTGCTGAGATCTAACCAAGTCAATAAACTGCACCAGTGAGCTTTTAAACATCCAAAGGCACATTCTACCACCATTCTGCACTTGCTCAGCCTATAGTTGAACTGCTCCTTAATACTGTCCAGGCTTCATAAGCCATGGGAGCAAGGGGTAGGCTGGGCAAGGTGCGACCGTGTTGTATTGCCGCCTGAGAGAGTAGCCTGAGGCAGAAGCCTCCAGCTGGGATGATATTCCAGGCAGGACTGAATCTCCATTAGACGAAACTTAAAGAAGAGAATGACCTGGAGTCATTCCCATTTTTGTCCAGGCGCCCCTGACTGACCTCACCGGTCTGCCCAGGCACTTCCGACCAACCTAACTGAGGTCGGTGAGAAGCACCCACAGGACGACAGTTAGCAGTCGTATTGCACCGTCTGGAAGGCAAGGCAAGGGGATGCTGCTGTGTAGCACTGCAGTACCGCATCTGCCAGCAGCACCCAGGAGACATACGGTGACGGTGAGCTGAGCGGGCTCCATGCTTGACGTGGTATGTCTCCTGCATGGGTAACCCAGGAAAAAAGTCGAGAAATGATTTTTTGCCGTTGCTTTCACAGAGGGAGGTGAGGCCTGACGACATGTACCCAGAACCACCCGCGACAATGTTTTTGCCCCATCAGGCATTGGGAGCTCAACCCACAATTCCAATGGACGGTGGAGACTGCGGGAACTGTGGGATAGCTACCACAGTGCAACGCTCCAAAAGTCGACACTAGCCTCAGTACTGTGGATTCACACTGCCGACTTAATCCGCTTAGTGGGGACACACACAATCGACTGTATCAAATTGATTTCTAAAAAAATCGACTTCTATTAAATCAACCTAATTTCATAGTGTAGACATACCCTAAGTATACCAACACTGTGGGATTGCTTTAAGTATGCATGATACAAGGGGTCATTTTGCTATATTTTTCTTACTCTCTTATTTTCCTGTTATTTCAGTTATATTTGTCGTTCTAACTGAATCTCAAAGCCTTGGGGTGTGCTTCACCAATCTGTGCAAAGAAACTGTTATTTGTAATAAGTACATTTGCACCTTGTTCACATATTTATCATTTTGCCCTATGTTCAACAATTTAGCGATAAACAAAATTTAACTTATTTTGTCAAACTTAATTCTTAAAATTAAGTAAAATTCATTTTGTCTCAGTGTGTTGGCTTCGTAATTAAAAAAACAAGTTTAAATATCTAATAACTGATGGATGACTAATTCAGTGGAACAGGATGACATTTTCAGCTGTGGCACTTCGTACAAGTTGAAAACATACTGTAAATATGCGATAAGGGAAAGCCAAATGTGTATTGGAAAGATTAAACAGGGAGACAATAGAAAGAGAAAATGAGTGCACAGAAAGTAAGAAGCCAAGTATATTGCTTGAATAATGAGACGATGACTGCAAGAGGCAAGGGTGTGAAAATGAAATGACAACAAAAGGATGCAGTTTGAAAGGAAGATGGTAAAGAAAAGATGAAAGTTAATGTGTGAACATTAGAAAGAAAAGAATGAGGAAGAAAAATAAGAATCAGACCCACCATACAACTGAATATGGTAATGTGAGAATATGCCATATCAATCCAAATATGGACTGAAAAGAATGATGGCATAGAATTTTTGCTTAGAAAATTATTAAAAGCTAAAGAAGCCCAGAAGCAGAAACGAGGAAAATCCAAAAGGAGCAAGTGACGTCCATGAAAGGAGGAACCTGTAGAGACGACATTCTCTTCTCAAGCATCTCGTATGGGTCACTGCCAGAAACCAGACTAGATGGACCATACGTCAATTTGATGACACAATTCCTATGTTCCTAAGCTTGGCTTTGTGAAGCTAAACGATGAAAGCCTTGACAGTAAAATGATCTGTCAATAGGAGTCTGGTTTTCTAACATACCACATATCTGAAGAGCCTGTTCTTTTTCTGACAGTTTGGATGGCTTGTCATGCCAATAAAGTCTCACCGAATGTAGCTGAATTGATACAGAGTGCTCATCTGCAAATGGAAATGTTGATTTGCACTCAATTCTTCTGTCCATCAGAAGAGAATACAGTTTCCTCGCCCATCTCTGCCTAATGACCCAGAAGACACTGAACTATTTATTACCTATGTGCCAACAAGGAGATGGCTCACAAGCTGATCCAATACCACTGCCTTCAGGGAACAAGAATCTTAGATCTTGTGGGATTCCTGTCCATCTCACACTAAGGAATACAAGACCCAGGGATGAGAATTCTGCCCATACAATTTTTAGAGTTGAGAACCCTCCCCACAACTATTTAGGTATTCTTCATACATTTTTTAAAAAGGGAGAGGGGTGAAAAAACAGTTCCTGCATGGATCTTCTCCCAGAAATCTCCTTTTATCTCTTTCTGTTACCCATGAGCTGTATTTGTATTTCTCTGAATTGGGTTACCCAGTCAGTTTGTTAAGATGAGGGCTGAATGCCATGTATATATGAATCATTGTATAAATAATCATTCGTAACTTTAAAAAGAATTCTGTGGAACTGGAGAACTGAATCTTCATCTGATTTTCCAACTTAGTTACAAATTGCAAGAAATAGTGGTCTACTAGATATGTAAGAATATATCATACTGAAACCAACTGCTACTCAGTCTCTGGGTCTTTGTGTAATATATAAAACCTATGTAATAACTTGCCTTTGATATTAACTAATGCAGTAGAAATATCCAGTAATGATAACAATGAAGTGTAATTCCTACATATAGTTGTAACTAGAGCTGAAACTTTTCTTAGGCAAAAATGTAGATGTGACAAAACCAAAAAATTCTCATCGGTTACACTAAATTGTTCATGTTTAAAATAAAAAGCAAAAGAAATTCCAAAAAAGTCAAAATGAAATATTTAAATTTTTCAGTTTGAGATTCTTTTTAGAAATTTCCTTCCATTGCATTTTTTAAATTTTTTGATCCAAAACTATTTTTTTTTAATTTTTCAGATTTTCCAGTGAACCCAAAAAATCAGTTATTCACACAGCTCTTGTTGTAACACATGCATGCTTGGTGTGGTGTTCTGTCCCCCTCTAGTGGTAGGTAGGCCACACAGTGGTTGATGAGTCTGCTCCAGCACTGGGTAGGAGAGCGGGGTCTTTTAGCTCAAGCAGTAACACCACATGCATTCAGACTCAGAGTTCCCAGGTTTTGATACCTGCTGCCAATGGGGCATGGTTTTAAGGAGTACTATGGTATATTTCATTTCCAAAACTAACCGTGCCTTTCAGATACATCTTCTGCTTCTTAAAACACTACCAAATTGCCCTTTACTCTGAATGAGCGAGAAATACTTACCTCATCATAGTAAACTCTTAAATCTGCTCTTTTTGATCGCAAGTCCCAGAGTACTACCGTCCCATTTTCATAGCCTATTAATAGCTGGGGAAAAAAAGAAACATGATTATCTTCTCAACTCTAAAATACATTTAAAAATATTTAAGCACTCTATGATTTTGTATTTTTTTTCTAAAATTAAGTTTCAGTTTTGGTGGAAACAATTATTCCCCAGACAGAAAATTCTTCTTTTAGTGAGGGAACAAACTTGAGCATGGATGGTAAGAAACAGTTAAAATTATGTTTATTAGAATAATTTGGCAGAGATGTGGTGCACAAAGCCACATTTCTGAACATGATGGTCACATTTTAATGGTCAATACACACCACAGTAGGAAAATCAGAGTGGCATGTTGGTTTGTGATGACCTTTGTGAGGTTCTCTGAGAACTCTGATCATCCTTGGAAGTTCACCTGGATATTGATGAGCTTGATGAAGTTTGCCTGGCCACTGGTTCAGATACATTCAGTCCTACTTCTTGTTCAGCCAATTGCTCAGACAAACAAGTTTGTTTACATTTACAGGAGATAATGCCAGGGCCGTCCTTAGGCATAGGCAGAATAGGCAGCCGCCTAGGGCACCACTAGGTCTGGGGGCACCACTCTGCCGGGAGCCAGGACAGACGGGAAGCAGTGGAGCATGTAAGAGCAGGCTGCTGGGTCCTAGAGAGAGCCCAATGCAGCACAGTCTGAGGGAGGGGATTGGCTGCTGGGGTCTCTGGGAAGGGGAGGGGGTAGGGGTTGGGGAAGGAGCTCACCTGTGAGTGTGACTCTTTCCCCCTGGCTGAAGTGAGGTGAGGCAGGCTCTGCGGCTCTGGAACCAGTATCCTTGTCCCCCATAACATCCATTCTTCTCCCCCCCCCCTGCCCCATGGAGCACCCCCTCCTTTCTCCCTCCTCCCCAGGAGCATCCCTCTCTCTCTCCTCCCTCCCCTCCGTCAGGGCTGGGTTGGGTGAGGTGCTGGGGGGTAGGTGGGGGGGAGGCTGGCTGCCTGCCGAGGAATGAAAGTGAAAGTAACTCACTTCCTCTGCCAGGATTGGAATGTCACACAGGGCTGGGCTGGGGTTAGCCAGATGTGTGAAAAATCAGGACAGGGGGTTGGGGTAGGGTGACCAGATGTCCCTATTTTATAGGGCCAGTCCCAATTTTGGGGTCTTTTTCTTATATAGGCTCCTTTTACCCCCCACCCCCTGTCCTGATTTTTCACACTTGCTGTCTGGTCACTCTAGGTGGGGGTAATTGGTGCCTATATAAGACAAAGCACCAAATATCGGGACTGGCCCTATAAAATCAGGACATCTGGATCTGGGCACCCTAGCTGGGGAGCGCCTCTCCCCCGGGCTGGCAGCTGCCAGCGATCCACCTCATCCGGGGGGAGCTGCACTGGGCAGGATGAGCTGCTGTGGCTCCATGGGTGACCTGTCCCTGAGATCAGATGCTGTGCTAACGTCATCATGGTCCGTAAGGCTGGTGGTGGTGCCCGTTGGCGTGTGATTGGACCTGAGGGTTTACTGCTGCTGTTGCCACTCTGCACCCCAAGAGGTGGATTTTGGGGTCTACTGCAGCTGTTGGACCAGCAGGCTGGGGGGTGAGCCAAGCATGAAAGCAGTACTGTGTTGCCATTTAGATTGTCATTTAACAACTTTGTTTGCCAAAAATTCTTGCTAACAATCCTGAATCCAATTTCAATTTTTTTTTAATTAATATCTTAGCCAAAAAACAGAAAATTAAGTTGTTGACACTTATTAGTGACAGGTTTGGTTTGAGGCAGGGAGTGGGCCAGTTTTCATCAGAAACAAAAAATGTTGACTGACTTTCCTATAGCCTGTTACTCCTGATAAGAGCCCTCCAACAACTGTAATATGCTCATCTCCTTACTAGTGTATAGAGCAGGGGTCGGCAACCTACGGCACACGTGCCAAAGGGGGCAGCTGAGCTGATTTTTGATGGCACGCAGCGGCAGGCTGAGCGGCTCAGCCCATCACTGCTCTGGGGTTCCGGCTGCTGCCCTATTGCCAGCTGGGATACCGGCCGCCGGCCGCACTCAGCACCTGCTGCTGGCCTGGGGACCCCCAAGGAACCCCAGACTGGCAGAGGGCTGAGCAGGCCAGCTGAACCACTCAACCTGCTGTCAGCCTGGGGTTCCATTCATTCAGCCGGCAGCGGGCTGGGGGGTTGAGTGGCTCAGTCTGCTGCCAGTCTGGGGTGCCGGCAGCACTCAGCCTACTGCTACTCTGGGGTTCTGGCTGCCGGCCCCTTGCCAGTCAGGAGCCCAGCCGCTGGCCCCACTCTGCCTCCTGCCAGCCTGGGTGAGCAGAATCCCAGGCTGGTAGCAGGCTGAGGGGGGTTGGCGGCCGGGATCCTGGGTGGCAGGAGTTGGTGGTCAGAACCCCAGACCAGCAGCGGGCTGAGCAGGGCCTGGGATCCTTGTCTAGGGTTCCAGTCACCAGTCCCGCTCAGCCCGCTGCCGGTCTGGGGTTTCATTTACTCAGCTGGCAGTGGCCTGAGCAGGACCTCAGATAATAACAATAGTTTATTTATATAATATAGACATAGAGAGAGACCTTCTACAAACATTAAAATGTATTACTGGCACGAGAAACCTTAAATTACAGTGAACTTGGCACACCACTTCTGAAAGGTTGCCGACCCCTGCTATAGACTGACCATATGTTGTAATAAGATTCTCCTGCCTTTTTTTTTTTTCCTGTGAGTCAGTATAGCTTTTGCCAGCCCAGAAGTTGGGCAGCCAATGTTTTACATTTTCACAATGTTTTCTCCAACTTTCATAAAGTAAATACATAGTTAATATGAGTTAAAAAGGTCAGGGACACTTCCTTGTGAAGAATCTGTACAGCAGATCATGCTAGAGCTGTGAAAATGTCAGTTTTTGATGGAACTTTAGAGACAGTGATTTATCATGTATTTTATCATGTGAATGTGCTGCTAGTGCCAATGTCTTTCCAAACAAAAATAAGGCACAATAGGACTTCTGTAACATTTCTGTGCTACCTTAATCTAGATGAGATGATTCTGTGCTGACTTCATTTTGGTCACTTTGTGCTTTACCTAGCAGTAAAACTAGGGTTATATTTTCCCACTGTTTGGAAACCCAGCTTATTAAACTGATTTTGCAGCCAAAAAAGCCAGAAAGATTGCTTTTAATTAAAAACAAATCTTTGTTTCAATACCTCTTCATATAAATTTCCAATAAAATTTTGACAAATTAAAAAAATTATATTATTTGCATCATTCTGTCAAATCAGAATTTTTTCTATAGGGCTACTTCTTTAGTGCTAGTGCATCAGCATTACAGTGTGCTTAATTAAGTTAAACTGGTTTTAATAACGTGAATGTGGCAAGTTTTCCAATACTGTATGCTTATATTTGTGTTGCTAAGAGCAGATCAGGCACAGGGGCACCAGTTTAATAATCTCGCCTAGGGCACCATAAATCCTAAGGACGGCCCTGGATAATGCTGCCTGCTTCTGATTTAGAATGTCACCAGAAAGTGAGAACAGGCATTTGCCTGGCACTTTTGTAGCCAGCAATGCAAGGTATTTAGGTGACAGATATGCTAAACGTTCGTATGCCCCTTCATGCTTCATCCACCATTCCAGAGGACATGCATCTCTGGACATACATCAAGAGACATATGAATCTTTAGCGCATCAGGTATGTAAATATCTTGCAATGCCAGCTACAACAGTGCCATGAGAATGCCTGTTCTCATTTTCAGGTGACATTGTTTACAAGAAACGGGCAGCATTATCTCCTGCAAATGTAAACAAACTTGTTTGTCTGAGTGATTGGCTGAACAAGAAATTGGACTGAGTAGACTTGTAGGCTCTGAAGTATTACATTGCTTTATTTTGAATGCAGGTTTTTTTGTACATAATTCTACATGTGTAAGTTCAACTGTCATGATAAAGAGATTGCACTACAGTACTTGTATTAGGTGAACTGAAAAATACTATTTCTTTTGTTTTTTACAGTGCAAATATTTGATATAAAAATAAATATAAAGTGAGCACTGTACACTTTGTATTCTGTGTTGTAATTGAAATCAATATAGTTGAAAATGTACAAAACATCCGCAAGTATTTAAATAAATGGTGTTCTTTTATTGTTTAACAGTGCAATTAATCGCGATTAATTTTTTTAATCACTTGACAGTTTTACTTAGGACATAACCTATAAGATGATGAGGGTACTTCTGCGCCACATATAATTCACTCTGTTATTCCATGTGGCAGCCAATAATCTAAGTGTCACTATGTAAGATGGTAGCATTTCTACATAGAAATCCTCCTGTGTCCAGTTCAAGAAATTATAGCAATAACAAGAAAAGAGAAAAAGGTTAGTTTCATGGCAGATGTATGAATGCAATTTTGAAACCAATGTTCTGTGATGCACTTCATCCATGAAGAAGAGAAAGTGGGAGAGGCTGGCATCTTTACATGGCAGACTTACAGTACTTTGGGTACTCTATGAACTTCCATACTTTGAAATGTTTGTATGTTTTGGAATGTTATCATTTGTCTTTAACATTTTTTTATGTTTTACAAGATCATATTCTTTTAAGTTACTTGTAAACATGATTCTGAATTTCCTAGTTTTCAAATAATTATCATAGATTTTAAGGCCAGAAATGATCATTATGATCATCTAGTCCAGGGGTTCCCAAACTTGGTTTGTGGCTTGTTCAGGGTAAGCCCCTGGCGGGCCGCGAGATGCTTTGTTTACCTGAGCATCCACAGGTACAGCCGCTCGCAGCTCCCAGTGGCCGCAGTTCGCTGTTCCCAGACAATGGGAGCTGCAGGAAGCGGCCGGCCATAGCTGTGGACGCTCAGTTTAAACAAAGCGGCTCCAGGCCCGCCAGGGGCTTACCTTGAACAAGCCACGAACCCAGTTTGGGAACCTGATCTCCAGCATAACACAGGCCAAAGAACCTCACCCAGTAATTTCTGCATCAAATTTCTGTTTGAGTATAGCATATATTTTAGCAAGATATCCAGTCTCGATTTAAAGACTGCAATTGATGGGAGAATCCACCACATCCCTAAGTAAGTTGGTTCCCAGGATTAATTACCCTCACTGTTAAAAATTTGCTTCTTATTTCTAGTTTAGACTGGCCTTGCTTCAGTTTCCAATTACTAGATCTCATTATGCTTTTTCTGTTATCAGAAATCTCTTTCCCATGCAGGCATTTGTAGATACACCTCTACCTCGATATAACGCAACCTGATATAACACGAAATAACTGCGCACTGCGGTGGATCAAAGCAAGTTCGATATAACACAGTTTCACCTATAACGCAGTAAGATTTTTTGGCTCCCGAGGACAGCATTATATAGAGGTAGAGGTGTACCTCTTAACCTAAATGAAATAAATTGAGATTCCATAGTTGTTCATCAAAGTTTTCCGGACCTCAAATAATTTTTGTAGCTCTTTTCTAACCCTTTCCAATTTTTCAACATCTTTTTGCAAATGTGAGCACCAGAATGGGACAGTATTCTAGTGATAGTCTCACTACTGCTGTATATAGTGTTAATAACACCTCCCTATTCTTGCTTGATATTCCCCTGCTTATACATCCCCTGGAAGGAGGAGACATATCATGGGGAGGGCATGTTTGTTGGGGAAGGGATGGCAGAAAGATAGTCCAGGGAGGAGAAGTTATGTGGAGGAAGGAGAAGGAAGGGTATGGCAGAGTGAGGCTTTTCTACACCTGATTCTCTTTTGGTAGAAAGTCTTTTGACAGCAGCATCTTTAATTTACAGTAGGATTGGGTGGCTGAAAATTAGGGAGCTGCAATCAGCTTCATGTCAGGTCCTCTTCTCCACTGCCCTTAAGATATGTATGCATACAGTGTAGTACTGAGGCTTATATGTCTAAAGATGTATACACCAGCAGGCTGTGAGGATGAACGTTGACAGCCACTCAGAACACTCTTGCGGGTGCTGTTGGGCTAAGGGTATTACTCTGTCCTAACCGAGATGGTCTCTCCCATTGAACCTGAGACACTTCCTGTATCTTGAAGGCCCTGACCAGTCTCCAGACTTTAAAGCATGGATTATACTTCTCCCAAGATGAAGTTAGTTTCTGGCCCCAGCACTTGTAACAATTCTATAGCCTTCATTCCCAGAGGAAATTGGATCTCATCCTGGAGCAATCTATTGTGAGAAGGATTTCTAAGGGGGAAGATGGGGTTGGTATGACCTCAACATTTTCAGCTGAAAACTATGATGGATTTGGAAACCCCTTGAAGAAGAAGAGTAAAAATAATAGTCTTTTCTGTCCTATTAAAAATAGGACTGTTGCTTTTTACAGAATGATTGACACCACCTCAGTATTTTAGCTTTTAATCTGGTTACAGAATTTCAAAACTTATAGAGCCTGTGAATGACAATGTCTAAGGAACTAATCACTGCGTTCAACATATTATTAGAGGCTCTCGTTGAATATCTTACAATCTCCTGACTTTCCTCATGCACTATAATTCCACAATATACAAATGATGAAGAGATTCTCCCCCACACACCCCATTTTCCAGTGTTGAACCACACTACTACTTAATCGTTTATAGGACTTTACCAGTGCTTAATTTGTAATGAAACAGTTGCCAGGGCACAAGTAATTTTTTTACTTAACTGATGCAGCAAGCCCAGAGGTGCCAGGGCTATGAACTCCCAAGCCTAGAGGTGCCGGGGCTCAGCCCTGGCACATATTAAGCACAGGACTTTACCCTGTGGTCATGACGTTTTTTTTCCTTGCATGAATGAAGATTTTCAAAAGCCTTTTGAAAGTCTAAAATAAATTAATCAATCAATCATCACATCATTTGCACAAATTTTTCAAATAATTCTATCTGGTTAGATAATTTATTCCTACAGAAACCATGCTAGTTCACCAATATCACATAATACTCATTTAGTGAAGGAGATCTTAAATTTTAATTATTTTCACCACTATTTTTCCCAGTACTGAGGAACGGGTCATCCCAGTTTATAATTCCCAGAATAATATTATATTTCATTTTTTAAATGCCGGGTGTACAACTGACTGACTATCTTCCAGTCCTCTAGCACAGCATTTATTTAGGTTTTTCCACCACCTATTTTAGACTCTAGGCACTTCACATTGTTAAAAATACAAAGTTCAATATAAAATTTAAAAAATACCATATGCTTTGCTTAATTAATGGACTATCCCATGGTAACAGCATCAATTGGCCATCCATATCCCAACAACCCAACACCCAAACCAGAAATGTACACTTAGACCCCATTAGACCATCAATCCATCTTTACCCCAAATGCATTTAAAATGGAGTAAACAACATATTTTTGTCAGTAGTTCATCTACTTCATTACTTCTTTCAGAACAGTCACATTAATATAATCTAAACCCATTTAAGCCTGGGTCTAAATTACACACCATTACAGGCCTTATTACTTTTTATTTAAATGATCTCAGCTTAGTTTTTAACTAAACTTTGACTTTCAGTGGGAGCTGGGCACCTAGCTGCCATCTGTGTCTTTTAAAAATCTCCCTGTAAAAATCCAATTTCTTTTGAAGCTGGTTATGTGTTTTGCCTATGAGAACAAATATAGTGTGTTCATTCTGGTTATATTCACTCTCTCCTTTCTCCAAGCTCTCCAATTCCTTACAGTCCTCTCCACCTTCCACACCATACCACATATGAAGTTGGTATGAAATAGCATAAAAGCAACTTTATTTAAGAAAAATATTGATTTTTTTGTAAGTCAAATGGAGAAGACAAAGTCACAGTCTATTATTCTTTCTGAATTATTGCATAACTGTGGTAAAAATGTCTACATTCTATAACACTCACTTATAGAATCACAGGGATTTATCGACACACTGCAAGTACCAACTCCTGCATGCACAGGTAGGGCTGAATTTCCTGCTAAATCCCCCAGAACACATGCAAGAACACAATAACATGCAAGACAACAACTTAATACCACCATAAAGATACAGCACCATATATTGGTGGTGGTGTTGTCTACACTGCTCATTACAATTTCCCCTCCTCTAACAGAATATGAATTTAAAACAGAAACTCCTATGATTCCAGACAGTCTGCCATCCCCACAGGTTCCATGTTGATCTACCCACTCAAGTCCGTTATTAATGGAGACATCACTCATAATTTGATTTAGCTTATTAGTGAATGCAGGGTTCATGTGCTCAGGTTATATCTGTTGTGGACAGACTGTCTGTTGAGGACTGCAGTCTCTTGCGATTCTGAGCATACCCTGGCAATTCCACCTTCACAACTGGTCTCCCATTACGAGACACAGAAACATGCTGAGGTGCCTTTGAATCCTCCTGTGCATTCCTCTGGGATGATTGTTAAACATCCTCAGTGTTTGCCCAACCCCTCCTTTCAATGAATCCGTGCACCAGTTCTCGAGGCACTATAAAGGAGCGAGCTCTTGCTTTTTGTATCAGCAAAGATAAGTTGTTTAATTTTTAAATTGCTATGTAAGGTCCCCTCCAAAAAGGACGATAGGATTTTTTCAAGGCTGCTTTTTCCTGTTGCATAGCTACACCTTCCCTCCTTCCTGGATGGCCACATAATTCTCCTTTTTCCTGGTATCTTAGGACTGACATGCTCATTTCTGGCACATCTGTTCCTCCACCTTTTGAAATGCTGTCCTCAGGCCACTGATATAAGTCTTTGCTGTGTCTCTCACCCACAGGTGCCAGCTTCTTCTTCATCGCAGCAGGTGGGAGGTGTTGGGAGGACGGGGGAGGAGTTGATTGGCGGGGCCACCAGTGGGTGGGAGGTACTGGAGGGGATGGTGGGAACTGGCTGCCAGTGGGTGCTAAGCACCGACAAATTTTTTTCATGGGTGCTCCACGGAGTCGGCACCTGTGCTTTCACCTGTGAAGGTGCAAGGGGCCTTATCAGTTCTTGATGCTAGAACATGAAGTCCCATGGAAGCATGGATTTGTGGAGTCCATAAACAATCTCATAAGGGAAGTAATAGGTAGTTGAGTGCTGGCTGGTGTTTTATGCAAAGACAACAAAAGCTGTTGTATAAACTGGGTCTCGTTGGTCTTCACTAACTAATTCTCTAAGCATAGAACCAATGGTGCAGTTTACTCTCTCTACTTCCCCATTAATCGCAACACACTGGTCAATAGTATCATTGTAAAATATATGTAACAATGCTGTATGTGGAATTTCGGATACTCGATCATATTATACTTTAAAGTTTGTGACCTAGGCTATGTCTACATTAGCACTTTTGTCTGTCAGTGAAAAAAACATCCCCCTGACTGTCATAAGTTTCACCAACAAAAGCACTGGTGTGGACAGCGCTATGCTGGTGGGAGATGCTCTCCTAACAACATAGCTACCACAGCTCGTTGGAGGTGATTTAATTATGCTGACAGGAGAGCTCTCTCCCATCGCATAGAGCGGCTACACGGGAGACCTTACAGCAGTGCAGTTGCAGTGGTACAGCTGTGCCGCTGTAAGGTCTGTAGTGTAGACACAACCTAAAAAGGGTTTAAATCAGGTATGTCAGGGGAGTTGATTAACAGGTTTTCTTCAGAAAAAGGAAAGCTGCTGGCACCTCAAACCATGTGTGGCCCAAATTAGTTTTTGTCAGAGATTGCAGCAGGAAGAGATCATGTGCATAGTAGCTACCATCAGTGGAGAGGAATCAGGAGACAAACCAGAAGTCTTATCTTCCACACCTCATGGCTCCTTTGCTCAGCCTGAACTAATGAACTCTACCTGGGTGTACCCATCAAAGAATATATTTCAAAGGTTCACTGAACTATAACGAGAGAGGGAAGCAAATCCTAAGTTAACCTTCTTTTTAAGGAGACTAAGAAACCTAGCAGTTTGATCTCTGTGATGGGTCCTGGCCAATAAAAAGATGGAAAGATGACTGTGGCTGAGAGAAAAAACATCTTGAACAAAATCTGTATTTTACTAGATTACCGTATATACTCGATCATAAGCCGATTTGTTTATAAGCCAACCCCCTCTAAAATGGATAAGTAAAAATGGAAAATGTTTATGACCCATTCATAAGCCGACCCTATAATTCAGGGGTCAGCAAACTTTGGCTCCCGGGCCATCAGGATAAGCCTCTGGCAGGCCGAGATGGTTTGTTTACCTCGAGCGTCCACAGGCACGGCGGTAAACCTAAATAAACAAAGTGTCCCAGCCCACCAGAGGCTTACCCTGACAGGCTGGGACAGCAACTGGTGGGGAAATTTTTTTGGGGGGAGAAGCTGGGAATCAGGGGCGTAACCTCTGTGACCGCCCCCCACATGACCCCACCCCTAGCCGGGGACCCCCACACTCTCCCCATCCCATCCCTTCCTACCTTACCTGGAGAGGGCCAGAGGAGGATGTCTCTGCCTGGCTGGAGCTGCTCCAGCAGGCTGGGCAGCGCAGCCGCAGCATGTTCCAGCGGGCTGGGCTGGGCGGCGTGGCCACAGCCTGCTCAGGGGGGCGGGGTCGAGCGGCACGGCTACAGTCTGCCAGCCCCGGAGCAGCAGCTGCTTTGGAGGCTGGGGGGAGAGCCTCTTCCCTTCTGGCTCTGCTGCCTCTCCTTGCTCCCTCTGTTAGGGGGAAGGGCTGTGTCTCACCTCTCCCTCGCTATACCCGTTCATAAGCCAACCCCCGTCTCTGGTGCTTCCCTTTTTTACTAAAAAAATTCGGCTTATGAAAGGTAAGTTTTAGATCTTTAGATGCCTATTTTCACTTTTATCTACTTTTAAGGATCGCTACTTTAATGTCTTTTACCTGGTATAACTTAATCCATGCTCTTTTGTTAATAAACTTGTTTTGCTTTCATTATAAATCAAGAGTTCTAGATAAGTTCAGTACAGTGTGTGCTTCTATTAAGCTGGCAGGTTAGAATGTTACACTGTCTCTGTAGAGGCAGCAAGCCTAATACTTTTTCTGTGAGGGTCCAATGAGAGAGACAGGACCCTGCATGAAGATGATTTTGGGGCAAATTCAAGGCTGGAAGGCTAATAATGTCAGCCTGTGAGGCAGATCCAAGTTGGACATAGCCATGGTGAGGCTTGTGGGCCACTGGCAGGCTGTCGGGGGTCAGAGCTCTGAACTAATGCTGCATAGCCACAAGATACCTAGGGTTACAAGGCAGATGTTGACTGAATCCTTTACTGGCCTGGGTGAACCCCAAAACATCACTTTGGCATAATTGGCAGGATTTACACAGTTTGTTGGTTAACTGAGGTTCACACTTGCAGCACTGATAAACTGGCTTTAAGTGATTCACAAATCAGAAGATTGAGAACAGGTTAAAGAGAAGTTACAGTTTCAATATTTTTTGTTTGTTTCAAGTAAGGAAATAGAAAAAGAATAAAATATAAACATTAGTGTCAGTGAAGCAACCACAAAGTTCAAGGTGGCTAGGGTGGAGAATGACAGAATAAAAGAGGAGCATTAACACCAAAAATAGTTAGATAAGGAGAAAGGCAAAGAGTGTAAAGACCAAAAATGGGAAGCTGCCTAGAGAGCTAAAGAACAAGAAGCAGCACACTGGTGGGCCCTGGAAGCTGAGAGGCGAAGGATACCCAAGAGGAGAAGAAAGCAGCTACACACCAATCATCCCTGGAACTGAAAGCAAAGGATACCCAAGAAAATGAGAAGGAAAGGCTGTATGCCCAGAGCATAATGGACAGGGAGGAGCAGATCCCCCCAGTCCTTAGGTATGCCCTCCATCCAAGGAATGTGCAGCTGGGACAAGCTGTGCCCTACATACAAAGAAACAGATGGCACTGAAGAATACTTTACTGGTTTTGAGAGGTTATATGAGGTATAGAAAGTTCCAGAGGACAAGAAAATCCCAACTCTGATTAGTAAGCTCTTGGGTAAAGCATTTAATGTATTTAATGAAATGCCAATTGATCAGGCTTTGAAATCTGAGTTTTAAAAGGCTGTATTTGCAAAGGTTTCAAATTGCTCCTGAAGTGTATAGATTGAAATTTAGATCCCTCAAAATGCATGACTAGATGAGTCATAGAACATACCAGTATAAAATGTCTGATTTTATAAAAAAAAAAATGAGTCAAGGGGAAGGAGGCAGAGAGTTATGAATAGTTGTTTGGTCTCTTTGCACAGAAGCAACTCCTGAGCATATATTCTGAAGACGTCAGACAGGCTATTTGGGATAAATCCATGGACTCTGTCCAAAAAGCAGTAGATCCTGACTGATTCTTACATACAAGCCAGTGACCAATAAGCAAGCCACAGAGGGAACAGTAGAAGCCCAGTTTTAAGAGGGGCCCCAATTTTGTCACTGGGGAGACGCAGGGAAGTTTGGAGCTTAGGCACTCTTCACCCCAGAATAGATCCTGCCTTGGGAATCTCACTCGCAGACCCCCGGTACAGACCGTGGTGTTTCATATGTGATTGCACTGAACACCTGAGGAATAACTGCCTTAAACTGAAAGAAGCTAAGCCCATACTCCATCCAGCCCAGGCTGATGCAGAATCCCAAGAGGTATTTACAGGTTTCCTGATTAAATTTGTGAGGTCTGACCCACAGGAGGTGGACATGGTATTTGTTAAAGCTGCCAAGGTGAATGACAAAGAATGCATTGGGTGGCGAGACACTGATGCACAGATTTCTTTGGTCAGGGAAAGCATAGTCAGATATGCTCCCTGGGGAGAATGCAGAACTCCTAGCATTGGGACAATACAAATTCACTTTACCTTTGGCTAAAGTACCCGTGGAGGGGGAAGTTCTGGAGGGAACACAGAAAGTTGGGCTGCTGGACAGTATTCCAACAGCACTTCTTGTCTATCTCTAAATCGGTTAATATAGTAACTTGCAGCAAAAAGGAATATTGTTTTGTGATCTCAGAAGAAAAATTGTGCAGACAACAAAGCTGGGGGAAAGGGACAGCTCCAGCCCCAGCCCAGCAGGAGAAATCAATGTGCTTTCAGGTGTGGGAGGGGCCAAGGTAAGCTCCTGCATAGCACAGGCGAGTAGCAAGCATACAGAGTTAAAGGGGGAGGAGTTATTCCCTGTAACTTGGAGAGGCTGTTCAGGTTGTCTATAGCTAGGGCTTTGAAGATGAGAAAGCATCTGTGGTTACATCCTCAAGGGGACACCAGTGAGGGGAAACAGGGAAAGATTTTTCTGAAGAGGAAGGGAGATTGTACAGGGAAGCATCCATAGGGAAAGATAAAAGCCCTGAGAAACCTTACAAGAACTGGTTGTGCCTGTCCAGCACCATGGGGACTTAATGTTGTTAGCACATGATTATGCTTTTGTTGGTCATTTCAGGGCATGAAGAACTATGCTAGGTTAAAAAATATTTTTTTATTGGCCAGGGACACAATGATGTGGGAGACTATTGCGAGTCTTGTGAATATGTCAAAAGAGAGAGGCCTGCAGAACCCAAGAAGTCTCTGTACATTCCTTGCCTGTGATACATGAGGCATTTTATAGGGTATCATTTTGTGGGTCTTATGCCATGTCCTACCCAAAGGCAGAAAAAAACATATCTTGGTGATAGTGGATTTTGCCACTAGATACTCCAAAGAAGTTGCTCTAACTAAAATAGAGGCTGATTCTGTGGTGAAAGACCTTTTTACTATTTTTAACAGAGTGGGTTTCCCTAAAGAGATTTTATCAGATTATAAGTCAAATTTCATGTCCCAGCTATTCAAGTTGTGTGGAGTGAAACAACTAAAGGACTCCCCATATCACCCAGAAACAAATGGTGCGGTGGAGAGGTTCAATGGGACACTGAAATCAATGTTGGGAATGTATGTGAACAAAAGAGCCAGTGATTGGGATGAAATGTTACCCTATATGTTATTTTGCTTATAGGGAGATTCCCTGAGAATCCACGGGGTTCGCCCCATTTGACTTTCTATATAGCAGGAAAGTGAGAGGACTCCAGGGAAGAGGACACTGAGGCAGAGGGGGAACCAGTAACTGAATATGTACAGGTTTCAGAATAGCAGCCGTGTTAGTCTGTATCCGCAAAAAGAACAGGAGTCCACGAAAGCTTATACTCAAATAAATTTGTTAGTCTCTAAGGTGCCACAAGTACTCCTGTTCTTTTTGTGAATATGTATAGTGATTCAGGAAGGAGTTAAAAGACATGATGGGGACATGTCAGGGACAGCCAATCCAAACAAAAGACATGGTATGATAAACATACTTGTAAACATTCTTTTGAAGTAGGCGACTTGGAGCTGGTGCTTATCTCTGTGAAAAAATACAAAATGCAGAACTCATGGGAGGGACCTTTTGAAGTGGTAGAAGAGGTGACTGAATGTACATATCATGTTAAAAGACCTCAGAGTAAAGCTATGCCACAGCCGGTGCATGTGAATAGGCTTAAAGGTCATCACAGTAGGAAAGCCATAGTAAACATGATTTGTTGTGTTGAAGGGGAAACTACCAAGTCACACCTCATTGCTTTGATGGCTGAATGCCAAAATGACTCATCACTTGACGGTATAATGAGTTAACCCTAATTGAAAAGGGAGAAGTACTGCCTGTGCTACAAACACACAAGTGTTTTCCACCAAGCCAGGAAGGAGTCACGCGATGACCCATAAATCATCAATGAGGACTCACTGTTGGCACTCAGCCAGGCATCCCGTACCACTGGCAAGGTACAAGAGCAAATTCACCCTAAGGGCTACTCTACACTGGCAACATTAAAGCGCTGGCAACAGTTTTTTCACACCCCTGAGCAAGAAAGTTGCAGCGCTGTGAAGTGCCAGTGTAGACAAGCCCTCAGAAATTCAAAACATGCTGCACCTGGGGGTGATTAAAGAATCTGAGAGTTCCTGGGTGCTTCCAGTTGTCTTGGTCCCCAAGAAAGTTAACTTTGTAAGATTTTGTGTTGATTGTAGGCTACTCAGTGCTGTCACTGGTCCAGATATTTATTGTATTCCCAGAATTGATGATATACTGGATATTTTGCCACAGTTAGATATCTTAGCATGTTTGACCTTGTGAAAGGTTATTGGCAAATCACTTTACATGAAGATACACAGAATCTGCTTTTATTACTGATATGGGACTGTATGAATTCAAAATGTAACCATCTGAGTTAATGCATGTAGTATCCACTTTTCAGAGGCTGGTCAACCAAGTGTTATATGGATTACAGAACTTCACAAGAGTATGTTGACGATGCTGTAATCTTTAGCAACTCTTGGTCTGATCACAAGAAATACTGGGGGATTGTACTATTAAAGCTCAAAGAGACAGGCCTAACTGTAAAAGCCTCTAAGTGTAAGACAGAAACAGCAAAGTTTCCTCATTTGGGTCTGCCCTGGCCTGGCTGAGAACATCCACAACTACATGTTACTTTCCATGTTTATTGTGAATTGTGAATGTATATTTGTGAATCCATCTCCAAAGGCAACTTTCTGGGTTGCTGCTTTGCAAGAAGCCACTGTAGGGCACTGTAGTCTGTTTACACTGTGAATTCTGTACCCAGTAAATATGGACAACAGGACTTGAGGGCCTCCACAATAGCCACACACCAAGTTCTGTAGCCAAAGACTTGGGTTCCCTTGGCTGGGATGATTTAGTTGGGGACTGGTCCTGCTTTGAGCAGGGGGTTGGAGTAGATGACCTCCTGAGGTCCATTCCAACCCTGATAGTCTATGATTCTATGATTCATTTACTTTGCAACCTCCAAAAAACACTCATCTGCACCAATCGAGATCATTAATTTGTTCAAGTGCAAATTGGACAGCAATCTTTGGGGCATCACAGTTAACATGAATGGATAGGATGGATCCAGGAATTTAAGCACAGCATGATTTATATGTCCCAGTTCCATCTGTCTGCTTGGGGAGCTTGGGACCTTTTCATAAACTCTTGTTATGTCTTGTAATCATCAGAAACCAGGAAGGATGATTCAGAACCTGGAGAATATGAAGAAGTGTTTATTCAGTGGTGGCAGCTCAGTATCCACTTGTTTTGATGGCTGCAGAACCTCCCTCCCAGACAGGCCACATACTGAAGGTGTAAATTCCACTGCTTGCTTGGTACCTGGATCGGTACCAAGATCAGTACCAGGTAGAATCTGGTGCCTTGATGGAGACTTAGCGGTAGGGAGGGTCTAGGAGATGAGGACCTGGAGTCTGGAGGGATACTGTATGGAGTCCAAAAAAACAATTGCTGGATATGGAACAAGGACTGAACCCCAAGGCATTCTGTCACTGGACCTGCTCCTGAGAGATTGCCAGTGCCGTGACCTCAATCTACACGAGGATGAATGAAGGGAAACCTCAGACATTCTGTAATGGGATCTCAGTGTGTAAGATCCCACTTCCGACTCCAACAAGGAGAAGTACAGTCTGAGGGCCAAGGCCCTGTAGTACTGGGTGGTGTAGTAGGAGGCTGGGACCTGGATTGACGAGAAGTAGGTGGTACAAGGAAGCATCAGCAGCTTTCCTGATGATGGTACTGTTCATCTGCCCAGCTGAACAGCAGAGCTTTTGGCTACTGTTGTACTGAAAACCAATGGTGCTGAGTGTGTGGTACCAAGGATGATATTGCTATTGAAGCTTGCATCACAGGAAGGCTGGAACCTCGATGTCTTGCAGCAAAGGTGAGTCTGGAACTGAGAGGCAAAGGAGGTCCCTGACCACCACATATGCCTCAGACATTGTCAATACCAAGAAGGTGGAATGCACTGAATTGTGCACAAAGATGAAGTCGATGTCATAGAAGGTCCCAGCAATGGAGTTGATCTTGACAGTACTGAAGTTAGTGCCAGAGTCAAGGACTCCACATTGCTAGTTGAAGTGTGCTGTACCCAGGACTGCCTAGCTAGTGCAGTGCTCTAACCTTAGTACTCACCTTTCTTCCATGAGACTCTGTTGGAGCCTTGCCCTCCTGGATGAAGAGGACTTCTTCTGGCTAGAAGAGTGCAAAGCATCTGATTTCTTCTGCCATTTGTGTGGCAGGGGAGAAAGAAAATGGTGTCTTCTCTCTGGCTCCCTCTGATGAGGGGATACGGCCAAGTTTGGCGGTGCACTCCTTGGCAGAGTAGAGTCTGAATCCCTCTGTACTGAGTGGCTGGGTTTCAACTGGAGTGCAGAGCAGCTCCTATATGGAGCCCTATCTTCCTAGACTTCTTAGTTCTGGTCTTAAACCCCCTGCAGATAGAGCACCTATGCCTAAGGTATCCTTCTCCCAAACATTTTAAACAATGTAAGTGAGGATTGTTGACTGGAATAGACTTGTTACAGCCAGAACAGCTCATACACCCTCGAGACTTAGGCATGTCTCAGTACCGAGCTTGAAAAGCTCCAAACAAAACAAAAACCTGGCAAAAATTTGTCAAAAATAATAGTTACATTAAACTAACTTAACTATATACAACAATAACTTTTAGGAAAAAAATCTCTTAAGAGAAAGGGAAAGGAGTGTGACAAGCACACACATTCCGATTACTGATCACAGGTGGTGAGGAAGAATTGAGAGGGATTGGGGAAGCTTCTATGGGCACTGCTACAGGAAAAAAATCTCCAGCTTTGATGCACTTGGTGTGCACACACCTGAAGTGGAATGGCCTTGTGAAATACATCTCAAAGAAGAATGAAGGATATATAATTCCCATAGAACTTGGATTGATAATCACAGAAAATTATGTATTACATCTAAATTGTGCCTATTTTACTTTAGCCATACTAATTTTCTTTCAAATATTTAGTATATTAGATGGCTTCTAGTGTGAAAACAATCATGGCTTACCTGCTAATTTTTTTCTATACTATAATATGTCTGGCAACCCTCCGCTATTGTGTTGTATTACTTCTACTGAGAAAAATATGAAGGCAGCTCATAGCTGTCAATCATGGAAACAGGTTCCCCCATTTCCCATGGCAGCAGACAAAACTTTCCATAGCATAACTGAGTTACTGAAAACAACCAAGGCCAAACTAAACAGTCATCAAATTAAAGTCTTATTCATTTATTGATATTCCCCTCCTTTCTGTATCCTCTCTCTCTAAATACATTTCATAAGAAGAGTGAGACAGACAAATCTAGTAGAAAATCAATTAGAATGTAAGCCGATTTTTTCTCTCTTCTAAACTGGTGTGTCTGGTAATCCTCCATAACTGAGAAATAACCAGCAGTGATACATTCCCTAAAGAATGAGGGCAGAGAAGTAAGATAATGGAATAGGAGAAAAAGAATAATTAAAATGATCCATCTCCTGGCCCCTGCTGAAGAGAAGGATTAAATTATTGCTCTATTACAGCATACAACACTATTCATTTGAACGACCTAATTGCCAAGACTGTGATATGAAGTTTTCAGTTTTTGGAGAAGATGTGAAGATTGGCCTACTTAGATACCCTGCAGTTTCCTTCCAGTATAGGTGAATCTCTTTCAGCTCAGAATCTGCCATGGACATGGAAGAGTGGGCTTGCAGATTCTGGAGAGGAATCAGACTTCTGGACTTGTAAATCTCCACGATACACTGTTTATCCATCCAGTGATAGTGGCTGCAGCTGCTTTCTTTTCATGATCATGTGTATTCTAAGTAACAAATAGGAAGAAGGATGTTCTTTATTGAGGATTTGGGCAGACGAATGATAGAACAATGTCCTACGGCCTGTGAAATCTTGTTGGCAGTTTGGAATGACTCTTGTTTAAATATTTGATAAAAATGCAGCTTTATTGGATTGAAAAATAGAGGGACATTGTGTTTAGCATCAAGTATTTCACCCATTAATGCCCGGAACACAGTATTCTATTAATATTCCAGGTGAGAATTCCCTCAATCCTATTAGGTCCAATTCTTTTTATAGCCGTGAAAAAACTCACTATATGAGGCTGGATAATACAAGCTGGTATATAAATTTAGGGCTAATATCTCCAATTTTAAGAATTGAGGCCAAACTCCAAGTTGTGTTAATGGAATTCTAGAATATCTGTTATTCTTGCTCTAATGAGATCCATACAGGACTCTACACCACAGTAAATGAGAGGAGACATCCTGTTCAGAAAGCATGTAAACTGGATAGTGGACACACTGTCTCTCTGAAACTGGCAGCACTGCCTGGCAACTCTGGAGCAGTGGCTTGTGGCTGACTTGGTCCATAGCCACAGCTTAGATGGATAGTGAGGGCTTGAGATGGAGTCTATATGACCAGAATGTTGGGAGCACTGGGAGAAAGCAGCAACACCAGTAGTTTAGAAGATTTGGTGCAGGAGTATGTAGTGTAAAGCAAGTAGTGAGTGAGGCAGCAAGATCAGGTGGGTACAGAGGGCACCTGTTAGGATGGGAGTGGTGGTTGCAGCATCAGCAGCAAGTGGAGTCAATGATCCAGCAGTGGAGAGTGAGTAGTGGAGCCCCAGAGAGGTGCTACTGGAGTACGAGTCTGTAGCCCTGAGGATTAATCTGTTGGTCTGTATAAAATGTCTTTTTGATAAATTTAAGTATGTAGGCTTTATAGAATTATAGATTTTTGCAATAGCTGAAATGCAAGACAGACATTCAGGTCAGATACCCAGGTCAGACATCCTGTATGACGCGGAAGGTAACCTTTGAGGACCCTTACTCAGAAAAGTAATAATAGACAAATTACCTACGCAAAAGTCTGGAGACCTTTGCTAGGCCAATAGCAGTAAAGGGTGGAAAGTGGGGATTTTTGCCCACAAATCTAACAAGTACACCACAAATGCGTACCTATTTGTCACTCATACGCACATCTATGTTAGCCTATGAGGCATGTGTACCCTAACATTTCCGTGGGGGAAAGACGAAATTTGGGCATAGGAGGAAGGATTTCCGAATATATGCTCTATAAAAAGGGTGATACACCCATCTATTTCTTATCGTCTCACCCTATCTCTACACATCGATGCCCCCCCGTCCTACGAAGGCTGTTAACTCTTGACAGATTGTAGTATTATTTCTTTTCAAAGCTGTAAGTATAAAGGAATCTAATTTCTGCTTTATCTTTTAAAGCATCTCTTAAAGAACTGTGATATTTTGTAACTTTGTAATCTCAAACTGTTTTTAACATTTTTACATTTGCTTATTGTTTCATTGATTTTAATAAAAGGTCTTGATGACTATTTCTGTCTCAGTGTAAGTTCCTATCATATACCCCGAAGCTCCTTGTATAAACTCTGTGAAGCCTGATTCAAGACGAACTTTATCTTCTGATCACACATATTGGCGAGCCATACCCATATTATTAATATTAATTATTATTAATATTACTAATTAATTAGAAAATTAATTATCAAATAAAATTAAATTAAGTGGATAAACGCCACCAACCCTACTAACCAACCCCAAATCAGGCTACAAGTCCCACCCCACTTCAACATGCTGGATGATTTACCTGGAGGTGAGAGTGGTAGTCCTTCCAGCTGAATATTAGCTACTAATGGAGAACTAGCTGTTGAGGCCAGTGCAGGCAGGGCCCTCAGAGTTCCCAAAGAAAAGTCGGTAAGGGAAGTTGCAGGCATAGGCACCGACTCCATGGGTGCTCTGGGGCTGAAGCACCCATGGAAAAAAATCGCATCCCGCTCCCTCCCAGTGCCTCCCTCCCATCATGGATCAGCTGTTCAGCAGCGCGCAGGAGATGCTTGGGGGAGGCAGAGGAACAAGTGTGGGGTGCGCTCGGGGGAGGAATGGGGCTGGAAGAGATGGAGCGGGAAGAGGCAGGACGGGGTGGGGCCTTGGGGGAAGGGGCAGAGTGGGGGCGGAGCCTGGGGCAGGAGGGGGCATCGAACATCCCCCGGCACAGTAGAAAGTCAGCGCCTCTGGTTGCAGGGGCTTTGGACTCTCTTGCCATGATCCAGAAGGCAAAGTGGTCAAGACATCAGTGGTGCCTGAACTATGTGTATGTATGAGATTTCCTTCCCCTGTTGATAATCTGTTAGGCAGTTCTGATAATGTCTCTTTTTCTCCATCCCTTTTGGTTTGGGAAATTTTGGTGTGTTCAGGGGATGTGGGCTCTTGGCTGCTCCTGTGGAGGCAGAAGCCTATTTAATGCCAGGAGAGTGGTGAAGAGTGCACAGAGTCACAGAAGGAGGAATCACTCAGGAAGCAGTTGCAGTAGCAGAGAGCAGGTAATGTATATGTGCTTGTATGAATCTTGTGTGACTCTAATTAAAGGACATGGACGAAGAGGGTCCAAGCAGATCCAGTTTTAGCTGAGATTATTATAATATGACAACAAGCTAAAAGGTGTAGTCATACAGCCTCTGTTGGACTCATCCTTTTCCATCTTTGGTCCAACCTTTGGGATAGCTCAGTGGTTTGAGCATTGGCCTACTAAAGCCAGGGTTATAAGCTCAATCCTTGAGGGGGCCACTTAGGGATCTGGGGCAAAAAAAAAATCAGTACTTGGTCCTGCCTAGTGAAGGCAGGGGGCTGGACCTGATGACCTTTCAAGGTCCCTTCCAGTTCTAGGAGATTGGTATATTTCCAATTATTATTATTTAACCAAAATTACAGACTTCATAGCCCCTTGTATCCATGGTGAGGGAGGTCCTGCAGAGGCCGAGACATTACCTCCCATTAAAATCTTGACTGTATCCTGTATACCAGCTCCCACTCTATTATTTTTGGCAGAGGTAGTTAAGGGGGTTATAGAGGTCACTTTACCTGACAGACGCTCTGCTTCACCAATTTTATCATTAGGTACTTGTCCTGCCTATACCTTGAGCTCTCTAGTTCATTAGCAGGGAGGAGGGATAGCTCAGTGGTTTGAGCATTGGCCTGCTAAACCCAGGGTTGTGAGTTCAATCCCTGAGGGGGCCATTTAGGGAACTGGGGTAAAAATCTGCCTGGGGATTGGTCCTGCTTTGAGCAGGGGGTTGGACTAGATGACTCCCTGAGGTCTTTTCCAACCCCAATATTCATGATTCTATAATACCTCCTGTGAGTCACAGACTGGATAACCCTCTAATTATAAAGTGTCTAAGGGCTAGTCTACACTTACCTGCCGGGTCGACGCGGTGAGTTCGACTTCTCGGAGTTCGAACTATCGCGTCTAATCTAGACGCGATAGTTCGAACTCCCCGCGCGCTCCGGTCTACTCCACCACTGCAAAAGGCGGTGGCAGAGTCGACCTTGGAGCCGCGGACTTCGATCCCGCGGCGTCTGGACGGGTAAGTAGTTCGAACTAGGGTACTTCGAGTTCAGCTACGCTATTCACGTAGCTGAACTTGCGTAGCCTAGTTCGACCCCCGCCCTTAGTGTAGACCTGCCCTAATAGACACTTGAATCTTCCTTTCATATATACCCTGTTCATTCCCCATGATTCCTACATGGAAAAAATACTGCTTCTTCACCAGCCTGTTCTCCACTGTGAGCACTGTCTGTCTATAGGCAAGTTAAGAGATATGCTGTTTAAAGATATTTCAGAAATAAAAGAATATTTACTTGATCTCAAGGTTATGCTGGGAATGCAGTGATTATGGCAGGTTTGGCAAGAGTCCAACAATTCTAAGAGAAGTATTTCCCCAAAGTGCCCTCATTAGTATCTGCTAACCCAAACAAGATATTTGGCACCCCCTCTGTTCCAGAACACCGAGATGACGCTGGTGTTGCATCTATGTCCATCAATACTGAGCCTGGTACATCTGCAAATGTGATGGCAACTCTATTCCTTCTGTATCTCTGAAGTTAGTAAGCAGCAGCATGAGTCTCCACACATTGCTTCATCCTCTCAACCTGGTTTAATTTAAAGTACCTCTATCTAAAACTAAGAAACTCTAAACACTTTTGGTTTGTGGCCCTGGTTTTTAAAAATGTCTCTAGAGAGAAGGCTGAGTCAAGGTCTGTTTGCAACACCATCTGTGTGTGTTACTGGAACAAGCAGTGTTTTATTCTCTACCCAGAAACCAGATTTTAAAGATAACAAGGTTCTCTAATTTCAGTTCTCAAGAAAGAGGAGAGTGTAAAGACTTGTTGGCAGTTAAGAAAATCCAGATTTTGAGAGCTCTTCTTAGCTAGAGAGGCTATCTGATAGAAAAGGTCAAAAGGATGCAGTCTAGAAATAATTTTTGTTCCTTTTAACAACAAAATAAGTGATCAGGTCACCCAAGCAAAACCAGTTGGGCTATATCCCATTTTTTGCCAAATGACCTGGCCTCAGACCCTGTTGTTCAGGATCTATAAGCCATCCAGAGAGTTGAAGATCACAATCCTGGGAGAATTAGGTCTAATCACAAAGCTAATGGTGCAGTTTTTCATGGTAATTTTTCCATTGAAGCCCTAGAAAGGGAGGTGGATTGACTAGACAGGCCTGATAATAAAACCTCTATCAAAAGTATTTCATGTAATACTGCTAGCCTTAAAAGTAAATCCTAGGATTTGGATGTTAGGAATAATGTATTTGTTTGATTTAGTTTTCCTCCAAGAAACCTGACTTTCAAAGGATGAGTCCTTATAGCTACAGAACTTTCAATCCGTTTTAAAAGGAGGTGTTGCACATGTAAAGAGAGAAAGACTGGCCCTTCTTGCTTCTACAAAGTTAAGTGTCATAACTTGAATGTTAACGTCTGGTACCTATTTGTAGGCCAACAGTATTATTTTCACAGATAAATCTATTCTATTACCATTAATGTTCAATTTCCCACTTTGCTCTTTCCTTTCTACAATGAGTCTTTATGGGCAGAGCTTGAATCTTTTATTGACCTGTTAATTCAGAATATTTCTATTAGAAATCTTTGCTCCTTTGGGAGATTTTAATGCCCAACTGTGTTCTGAGGATAAGGACATTTTTATTCTTTCCTCCAACTCAGTTAATGGGATGTTATCTTCACTTCCCCCATGACCTTCTAAAGATAAAGTGAGAAATTCCTCAGGCTATACTACTGAGGGAAAAATCTCTGGCAATGGTGCAAGCGGCACGGGCACACCTAAAGTGGAATGGACATGCGCAAGCACTCAAAGTAGAACTGAAGCATTTCAGAGAATGCTACCAGGGAGATCTAGGGCTTTAATCACTTTCCAAATCAAACTTTGCCTCACAGAGCTCTTAGGAGCCAGTTAATTCACACCTGCCATCCTATGACCCAGAACTAGAAGCTCAACTCTGACAGGACTCCACTATGGGGATCTGACTGTTGGAACTCTGGGGTCCTGACTGGTTCCCTGCTTCTATTTAAACAAAGCACAGGAACAGGAAATTGTCCTTGCAAAGGGGTTTCTCCTGCTTAGGACTGCATCCCTTGCACTACTTGCTCCTACTGCCTGACTCTGGTCTCCTGGTAACCTGACCCTGCCTGCCTCCTGACATCTGATTCTCAGTTTGCCCTCAGGCATATCTCAGACTCTGATCTCCTGGTATCTGACCTGACCTGGGTCCTGACTCCTGCTCAGACCATTAGGTCAGACCTCCCATGTCCTGGTTGTGATATGGTATTACCGCTATTTCTTCTCACAGATGTTTTGCACAGATGTCTTCAGGATGGTGAAGGGGAAGGAAGACGTTGAGTAGGTGGCCCTAGCTAAAACATGTGCAAGGCTTTGTTACAAGAAGAGTGTGGTTGTAGTGCAGAGAAAACATAACAGATTATTAGACATTCCCTCAGTATGCTTGACGAGGTGGGGGTACTTCTGAACATGCAACAATACTAGCATTCCTGTAGTAGCCTGAATAATTTCTGCCTTCTCCAATACTTATCAGAAACACCAAGATTGTCTGTATATTGTTATCTTGTTGATGGCTTGTTTTGTTGCTGAGAATATCAAACTCTTTGCTCAATAGGATTATTGATGATCATTCTAAATTTTACCCAGATGGTATTTTGAAGGAAGAACATCTAGACAGCAGGCAATGTTCTGGCTATTTGTATCCTGCATTCATTCTGCAAAAACTGGGAATGTGTTCCTAGGTCTTTAAAGAAGACATATAAATATTTTTGTTGACCATTATTATATAAACTCTTAGGAGGTGTGGTTAATGGTCATAATTAATATTTTTAATTTTATCGTTTGATATTTTATATAGCAACTGTTACTAAGAAACTCTACATCTTAAGGTACTTCCAAGGATTCAGAATTGTGACAGTGTCCTATAGCAGCACATGAATACTGGTTATGGAACATAAGTTTTCTGATTGCTGGGAAACTTCTACTTGTTGAGGCTAGTGTCTTACTACCTCATCAGGAAGAAATCACCAACTCCCTCTGGAGGTCTCTGGGGAGGTAATTTCTCATTGGCTTGGCTGGCTTAGCTTGGAGGTCAACAACAAGCTATTTTAACAGAGTAGTGGCCTCAAATTCTACTTGAAAAAACATTTCCTGAGTGTCCTAGTCAGATTTAACTAGGGTAACCAGATGTCCCGATTTTATAGGGACAATCCCGATTTTGGGGGCTTTTTCTTATATAAGCACCTATTACCCACCACCCCCTGTCCTGATTTTTCACACTTGCTATCTGGTCACCCTAGATTTAATGGATTCTGGTTTGGATAACTCACCCTCTTCATGGGACAAATTTCAGGGGCAAAAAAGGGAAGGCTACACTAAAGTATGTTTTGTTTTTTCCCCTCGGTGGCTTTGACCTTATGTATCATCCTGCTAAGAGGAGAAGAACAAAGATTCAAAGGTCCAGACTGGAGAAATTTTTCTTTTGGAATTTTTTTTTTTTAATGGAGGGTAAACCTCTGTCCAAAGCATGAAGGTCTGGAGAGTGAATGGAGAGAAGGGAGACAGTAGGGACAGATCTAGAACCAAAAGCTTCTAATGGGATGGAGGAGGGCCTAGAGCAGGATGCAGAGCTATTAGAACTGGAGAAAGGTAGTGACAGAGGGGGGAATTGGCCACACTAGCATGAGTCTGAAACTGCCTGCCTGTCTGAGGAACTGGAGTCAGGAGCTGGGCTTGTGGGGTCCTTGGCTTCCATGATTGACAGCACTTTGCTGTCTTCATCTCTGTTCACAAATAGCAGCAAGCTCCAATTATGGAATATTGCCATCAATATTCTTGTCAAAGACAATAATTCATAAATGTGCCCATTGTAATGCATACTTAGTCAAATTCTGAAGTCCTTACACAGTTTATCTCATTTTTACTCAGGAAAAACTACCATTCAGTCAACAGTAGCTTTGCTTGAATGAGGACTTCAAAATATAGCATACATTTTAAACCATAATATTCTTCTCAATATAGCAGAAAGGGAATTACAATATTTTCCAAAAGTTTTCCCAGGCAATATTTTAGAGTGACCTCAGGATGGTATAATGGAGGCAAGTGATTAAGTAGTGAATGAGTGAAAAGGAAAAACTGCTAAGGTTAGGGAGAGCTATGAAATGTTGAAATATTTTACATAATTAAAATATTTTACATCATTAGTTACTGTACTCACTTTTCCCTCATCTCTTGGGCTATCACTTAGGTGTACAACTGGGCCAGGGTGAGTCTTTGTGGATCTGCAAAACAAAATCAATTTCAAACATTGTAAATTCTTTCAATAAAAAAGGAGATTTATGTTAGCTGTTAGGTATGTTAGAGACACGGTATCCCAAAACTGTTTGGAAAATCGCCATGGTGAAGGATATTTGCACACAAACAACAACAAAAGACTTTACCCCTTATGTAGAATCATGTATCATCGTATAAATTCCAGTTATCTTTTCTAATACATGGTAAGTTTGAAGCTGAGGAACAATTTAGATAAATGTGCGTAACAGCCATTAAAAAAAAAAATTTTGCATATGAAGCATACATTCTGCATATATAAAAATGGATATAAATTGTTATATACACTTTCATACTATATCTAATTACACGATGAGTGAACACCCTCATTCAGAATTAAAGTGCCCTTAATTTGATTTATTTTAATTCACTTCCAAAATAACTTTAAACTAAACTTAATTAAAGCCACTTTAATTCTGAACAATAGCATCCACACAGGGATTTAATGTGGTTTAACTAATCCACTTCAAAATCACACCTGTTGTTAATTCGGATTAAATTTTCTGGACATCCCTGTGTAGATAAAATGTTAGCCTCTCTCTCTTATTACTATCCATTTTATTTGGCAGACCTCTTTCATTTTGTTCCAGCTTTATTATTTTAGTCTGGAAAATATGTAACTGAGTCTTACCAACCCATTTTTCCATAACAAGCAACTCTTCCCCCTATAGCAGCAATCTCTTCTTCAATCCCTGTTACTATAGTCTGAATATCAGTTTGCAGATCTTTTATTTCAGGTAATAATGCATTGGTATCTGCTTGTGTTGGCTGTAGGGAGGGCCTTATCTATTTCCTCTTTGCCCACTTTGGTTGCCATATTATTATCTTTGTCATGCAGTGAGAAAGGCTCTTCTTCAAAATCCAATTATCTATTTTACTTTCTAAAATTATTTTAAGTTTTTTTTTTCGGGGTTGCTATCAGATTTTTTTTTTCCTGCATAGGGATGGTTTTCAGAGGTGATGGAAACAGATATTCTTGCTACCTTCTTGGACTATGGAGCGTAGGGGCTTGATTCTCCTCTTATTTATATCATTGTAAGTCAAAAGTATCTCAACTGAAGTCATCAGTTACATCTCTGAAAAACCTTTGCAAGTGTGACAAAAATTAAGTTCTATGTGTTCTTACTTACATGTTCCACCTCTCCCCACCACAATAGAGGCCATCTTATAAATTGTTACAACTATCTGTGTGAATTAAGCAACACATAATCTGCATAACCAAACATTTTTAAGCAAAATGATTACATTACTTAGACTATATTTTAGGAAGATTTCTCTAAAAATGATCAAGACACCAAAAATAAGAAAACTCTTTAAATCTAACCTTTTCAGCATTCCCTCTGTGTGCACCATGGACTCACTCTGTGCCCTAAATGGATCCTGTGCCTTATGTATTTCCATATAACATTGACTGACTTGTCATTATTGTTCTCTGTGATATTATACTGTACGTATATTATGCACCCATTACTTAAGCTTTTAGTGCATTTTCACCATTAAACATAATTAAAATAAATATTAACCACATAGGACTAGATTCACTAGGGGATTTAGGGACTTAACTACCATTTTAAATCCCAGATTTAGGAACCACTGGCATTTATAAAACCTCCACTCAGTCGCTGCCTAGCCCTTTAGGCATTGCCTACGTTTTTGCAGTAAAAGTTCCCTGTGCACCTATGCTTCTGCCTCTGGGCATGTGCACTGCTGACTCACTCTAGGCACTCAGATGCCTAGGGCCCCAGGGTGATCCACCAACTGGGGAAAGATAGGTGCTCCTCCGCCTATCTCACCTGTGGGGCCCAATCTGGTAGATGTGCTCAGAGGCCACCTAGCTCCACGAGGAGCACCTCTCAAAACTTTTAGCACAGTGGGTAAGGTGGGATGCAGGAGATCCCCTGATTGAAGTCCTCCCTCTGCCTGATAAGGTGAGTGCCTTAGCCACTGAGCTATGGGCTATTCTAATGCGGGGAGTGCCCTCAATGTCTCCAGTTGAAGCTGTAGCATGTTTTTAAATTAAGGAGTCATTGGAGCAGGAGGACTGGATCCTTGGTCTCCCATCTCTCAGATGAGGGCTCTAATCACCAGGCTATAGGGTCATTTTCTCTCTGTCTCTGGCCCAGTGAATATTTAGAGATTATAAATGCAAGAATCACTGTGGCCTGGTTTGAGTTCCACAGGACTGGAGGCAATTTTCTGCCAGTTGTAGATGGATGTGGGTAGTTTGGGCATCCACTAGCAACGAGGAGTTAAAAGAACTCCAAAGTTGCAAAATGGTTTAAAAATCTGGGGGCAGATGAGTCCATGATCCAGAGCAATGTTTTAATTCTAGTATTAAGAGACCTGGGTTTTTTAATTAGTTAACTCTGCCAGATTTGAAATACATGCACATGCACATACCCCAGTCAATGCATAAGAATAAGCTGAGAAGTTGACCCAGCTGTTGCTATCTGGAATGCAATCATCTCACTCAGTTATAGTAAAGTAACACACTTATTTTCCCTGCTGATTTCAGGGTCCTATTGCACTCTACATGTTACCATGTGAGCATGTCTTTAAGCCATTATTTAAATATATTATTTTATTCCCTTATTCAACACAGTCTCTTCTCCCTCAAAGACAGAAGCTAGATTATCTATCCAATCTTCCTTTATTCTAAAAAGTTTCTATTTCATTTTCTCTCCAGTAAATTTTCAGAAGCTTTCTCCATCTTTCAATTGCTAAGTGCATGCTGCTGTTTTTTCCTTTAAAACAGCTCCTAATCACTCACCTCTTTTTCTAAGGTCCCCAGAAACATTGCTTTTATTTCTGTTTATATATATTATTTCATGTTAGAAATGTGAAAATATTTATCAGGTTATGGCAATAGCATTATTACCAATCCTGCATTCCTTATTCAGGAAATCTGACTTTTCTATTGGTATGAATGTACAATTAAGGATTAGACTGTGGCTTCTTACCCACAGCCCTACCCGAGGAGACGCATTGGACTGATTGTGCACGAAAGCAATGATTTTAATGAAGCTATAGACTCGGGGGTTGTACCCCGTAACTGGAAAACTGCTAATATAGTACCTATTTTTAAGAAAGGGGAAAAAAGTGATCTGGGGAACTACAGGCCTGTTCATTTGACTTTAATGGTATGTAAGGGACAAATTTTGAAAGAGAAAATAATTAAGGACATAGAAATAAATGGTAATTGGGATAAAATAAATGGTAATTGGGATAAATGGTAATTGGGATTTCCAAAAGGTAGATCGTGCCAGACCAACCTGATCTCTTTCTTTGAGACGATAACTGATTTTTTAGACAAGGGCTATGAAGTAGAGCTAATTTCCCTGGATTTCAGGAAGGCATTTGATACTCTTCCACATGGGAAATCATTAGTTAAATTGGAGAAGATGGGGATTAATGAGAATTGAAAGGTGGGTAAGGAACTGGTTAAAGGGGAGACTACAGTGAGCTATACTGACACATGAACTGTCAGTGTGGAGGGGGACTGCTAGTGAAGTTCCTCAGGGATCAGTCTTGGGACCAATCTTAGTTAACATTTTTATTAATGACCTTGGCACAAAAAGTGGGATTGTGCTAATAAAATTTGCAGTTGACACAAAGTTGGGAGGTATTGCCAATACAGAGGAGGACCGAAGTATCATACAAGAAGATCCGGATGACCTTGAAAACTGGAGCAATAGAAATGGAATGAAATGTTATAGTGTAAATTTCAAGGTCATGCACTTAGGAACTAATAACAAGAATTTTTGCTATAGACTGGGGATTTACAGTTGGAAGTGATGGCGGAGGACAAAGACCTGGGCATATTGATTGATCACAGGATGACTATGTGATGGAGCCATCGCAAAGGCTAATGCAGTCCTAGGATGCATCAGGTGAGATATTTCCAGTAGAATAAGGAAGTGTTGTTACTACTATACAAGGCACTGGTGAGACCTCATCTGGAATACCGTGTGTAATTCTGGTCTCCAATGTTTAAGAAAGATTAATTCAGACTGGAAGAGGTACAGAGAAGGGCTACTAGGATGATCTGAGGAATGACAAACCTACCTTGCAAGAGGAGACTCAAAGAGCTTAGCTAGTTTAGCCTAGCCAAACGAAGGCTGAGGGAAGATATGATTGCTCTCTATAAATACCTCTCAGAGGGATAAATACCAGAGAGGGAGAGAGTTAAGTTAAGTGCTAGTGCTGACACAAGCACAAATGGATATAAACTGGTCATCAATAAATTTAGGCTTGAAATTAGACGAAGGTTTCTAACCATCAGAGGAATGAAGTTCTGGAACAGCCTTCCACAGGGAGCAGTGGGGGAAAAAACCTAACTGGCTTCAAGACTGAGCTTGATACGTTTATGGAGTGGCTGGTATGATGAAACTGCGTACAATAGCATGTAGCCCATTTGTGACTGCTAGCAGCAAATATCCCCATCAGCCAGTGATGGGACACTAGATGGGGAGGCTGAGTTACTACAGAGAATTCTTTCCCAGGTATCTGGCTGGTGGTGGGTCTTGTTGAGATGCTCATGGTCCAACTGACCACCATATATGGGGTCAGGAAGGAATTTCCCCCCAGATCATATTGTCAGAGACCGTTGGGGCATTTTGCCCTTCTCTGCAGCCTGAGGCACGGGTAACTCTGCAGCCTGAGGCATGGGTAAACTAGTCAGACTAGATGATCATGATGGTCCCTTCTGGCCTTAAAGTCTATGAATCTATGAGAAACGTGAAAGATCTGCCCCATCCCATAGGCAGCGCCTGAGTCTTTTGTCTGGGGATGCTATGCCCAGGAGTGCCAGAAACTCCCTAGAAGCAGGGGGCCACTGGCTAAGTTCCTGCTAAGCTGCACAGCTGTCTATTAAATCCCATGCAGGGACTCAGGGCTGCAGCAGGGAGAGGTGCCCCTCCCCGCCAGCCCCAGCTTTGACCTGCAGTGGTGGGGAGAAGCATCCCTGACCACTGGCCCCAGCGCAGACCTGCCTCAGCTGGAGAAAAGCCCCTCCCTCAGCCTAGACCAGCCCCACCAGAGCTGCCGCGGCTGGGGGAGGCAGCTCTCCCCCAGCCCTGAGCTGCTGTGGCGAGAGAGGGCTGGGGGGAGTCATCTCTCCCCCTCACAGCCCCGGGGCAGCTTGCACCCCAAATCCCTCATCCCTGGCTGCACTTCAGAGCCCACACCCCAACCCTCTGCCCCAGCCCTGAGCCCCCTCCCGCATCCCAAACCCCTCATCCCTGGCCCCACCCCAGAGCCCACACCCCCAGCTAGAGCCCTCATCCCCCCACACCAACCCTTTGCCCCTGCCCTGAGCTCCCTCCCACACTCTGAACCCCTTGGCCCCACCCCCACCACATGAATTTTGTTATGTGCACCAATATGAAGGTGATGTGTCTCACACCTTCACATTGGTGCAAATAACAAAATTAATTCAGCACATGGACGTAAAAATTAGAGGGAACACTGGCCACCAGTGCCTGGATCATGGCCCTGCTTCCCCGCTCCTCACCTCCTCCCAAGCCCCCGCTCCCCCTCTGCCTCTTCCCCCAAGGCCCCACCCGCCATTCGCTCCTCTCCACCCACTCAGGGCTGGTAAAAAGTGGGAGGGCATAGCCTTCCCACTTTTAAAATTGATGGGGACACAGTTTCCTGACTCCTCCTCCACCTGTTCTGGCGCCCCTACAGATATAAAGCTGAGTTGCTCCGGCATCAGCATAGCAGGAGGAAGAGTCCCACAGCTGGGCCAGTGAGAGGCAGAACCTGTGGTACCCACCACCAATGGAGAAAGAGTCTTCTAGAGATTACAGCTTCTGCCTCTCGCTTTTTTCCTGCCTTAAGGGCAAGTGATGGGGGGAAGTGGGGAAAGGAGCGAGCAGCAGGCAGGGCCTCAGGAAAGAGGCGGGGCTGGGCCCTCGTCCGAGCACTGGTGGGCCCCTCCCACTTCTAGGGAGCTTCTGGTGCCCCTGCTCTCAGACTGCAAAGGTGGCGGTGGTGGGCTGGTGCAGCGTGCCTCCAAGGCAGGGTTGACAAACAGGTTTCTACCAGATAACGGATGTATGTTCACCTGCCTACATTGGTTCACATTACATTAAGCATTATAAAACAAGACAATGCAGACATTTGCATACGAAGTCAACATGAGGAAATAAAGTCACCATGAAGTCAGCACACTGTGGAATAAGCCCCAGGTGGTCATCCTGACCACTAGAGACAAAATAATGGATGTTGGGGGATATAAGGAGAAGGCAAAAGGACCCCTCTTTATCTTTCATCAAGGTAGTGCTTTAACATTCATAAAAAAGGGATGTCAGCCATGTTGGCTGGAGATGCTGGGAGATGAGAGAAACTACTTTAGACAAGGGTTTAACCTATTTAGTGTAGATTCTGGGAAGTGTATTAAAATTTTGCTTTATATGTAACTTTTCTGTGTTTCATTATTATTCTTACTCACTATCTCTTAAATCTTAGCCTTTGATAATAATCTTTTGATTGTTTTCACTATAAATGTGCTGTGATGTTATATAGGAAGTGATCCTCAGTTGAATCAAACAAGCTAGTGTACACTCCCTTTTGGGGATAGCAAACCTGGTATTTCTGTGAGTAGCCAATGACAGGAGCTTGATATCACACGGGAATGCTTCAAAGGAGTTTGGGGTGCACCAACTGTCTCACTGGAGACAGCGATGGTAACAAAGTGACCCCACAGTCCAGGTCACCCCAAGAATGCATCACACCCTCTCTCCATTTCACAAACTTCATAGGTAAACTGAGGTAACCTCTGAGGGGGATGCCATAGCATTCATGGTCATGGACAATACATTCTGGCTGTGACCTTCCCTACAACTTGGACCAGGGGGAAAAAATTCTCCAGCAAGCTGTGTAGTCCAATAGGCTCCATTAATCTTTTCAGGCTGTGGCATTAATCTAGAGCTGTGGTTTTCAATTTGGGGTCCACAGACTATGTCAAAGATTTCCAAAGGGGCCCACACCTCCATTTGAAATTTTTTAAGGTTCTGCAAATGAAGAAAAGTTGAAAACCACTGGTCTAGAGGATCTGGTGATCAAATTTTGCCAACCTGTATGTTCAATGAAAAAGTTGTGTCCAGAGGATGTTCACTGAGTTTGTGGGATCTACGACTGTCTGTATTTTATTTAGTATTTCAAGCAAATATATTTATTCCCCTGCGGCGCCTCCTGCTGGTGACTCAGGTGAATTCGCTCTTTCCAGCCCGGGAGCACCCTCTGCAGGCCAGTGATCCACCTGTTTGCTATTGGCCCCGTGTCCCTCCCAAGACCCCGGTGCCCCTTTAACCGGGTTTCCCCTTCCCAGGGGAACCCCCACCCTACTATCCCCACTTCGCCTCAGTAGTGGCTACTGCCCAGTCTCTATCTAGCCCCCGTTCGCTGGGGCAGACTGCAGTAGCCAGCACTCATCATCGGCAAAGGGGGTTTGGACCTGCTGCCTTGGCCTACCCCTAGGTTGCCCCCTGCAACCCCCAGTACCCTTTGCCCTATGCTAGGCCGCAGCCTGGGGTTTTCTAGGCTGGAGCTTCTCCAGCTCTTCAGCCTTTCCCCAGCCCTGCTTCACCCTAGGTACCTTGTCTCAGTTCCCTGCAGCCAGGCCCATCTCCCTCTAGAAACAGAGAGAGAGACTGACTGGGCTCCTGGCTCACAGCCTTTTATAGGGGCCAGCTGTGGCCTGATTGGGGTGTGGCCCAGCTGCGGCTACTTCCCCAATCAGCCCAGCTTTGAGAGCAGCAGCTCTCAAGCCCTGCCAAGCCACTTTTAAACCCCTTAAAACCCGGAGCAGGGATCCATCCTGCTACAGGTCCCTAACAAATATCTCTTTTTAAAATATTACATGATATCACTATAATATATCTAGAAACTGAATTTCCTTGAAAAATTCTTCTGATGAATCACAATCAGTACTGCAGCAAAATGTTCCTTAAAACAGGAGACTACAAAATAATTCTTGTGATTGTTTATAACCAAGTAATTATCTCAGCAAAGAATCTGAAAAGAACTGCCAGCAATGTAAAAGTGATATGTCCACACTTACAGTTCTATTGCCTTGTTCCACATGATAACGTATCCAGAAAGAATGAAGGACTCAATATTTACAATATGTGTATTTCCCCTCTCTGTTCCAACGTAGAGCCATTTACTTTGGAAAGGTAGATGGCAGTAAGTAATCCTGTAAGGGAAAAAGTATCTCACTTAAAGTTGTACAAACAATCATATTTCCAACAAGTTTTCTTTTGAAACAGTTGTCCCTTCTGTTTTCCTAAGGCCAAAGTAGCTTGGGTACAGTTCCCAATATGTGATCTGTGGAGCTGGCACAGCCCACGGTGCTGGCTCCTCCTTTTTTCCAGCTGATTCTACAGGTGTCCAAACTCTTCCTAGTGAAGAAGCTGGGAATAAAGAGGAGGAGCCATTCTACCTACCTCTAATAGGGTCAGGAAAGAGGAGCCATCTTAATGTGCTTAGTGCAATCCTGAATGGGAGGGGGTAGACACAAGATAATCTCTCTATGAATATGTGGGCCACACGATGAAAAAGTCTGAACCATTGAGCTAGAGATTCTGATTTTCTTCTTTACAAAAAGCTATTTTTCCAGTTCAGTACACAGGCATTAATGAGACATGAGCATGTTTAATGTTTTGTACAAAGGAAATGTAACATTATTATTCACAGAAAGAAGTGTTCACTTTATTAGCTCTTAATCAGTCCAGAGGGTATGGAGCTGATAAAGCATTACCAAGTGCAGTCAAGCAGAGATATGATTTAAACTCTCACTCCCACATTCATATCATAGCCCAGTGCTATATCACTTAGGAAAAATCTCATGATGGTCTCTCGTGATAAGATACAACAATTTTCATAAAGATGATGAATGAATAGAGTCAATTTTTTTGACATTACAATATTCACATTACATTAAAAAGAGAATCCACATGAGATATGTAGAATATTTGCAGCTCAAATCTAATTATATCTATACTGCCTACATAGACTGAAACTCTATCTGATCCAACAGCATATTCTAGCACACAGGAGGTTTGTCTTTATTAAAAGCACATACTTTGCCGGGCATGCAATACTTTATTACTTTATTATATTTGTCATTCATTTGATTCCAAAAGCAAATATTTCTAGCTTTGAGATACTAATTTAGCCATCAACTCCAACTTGTATTTTTATCCTGAGTTATTTTTTTAAATGACATACACTATTTAAGAATATACATATTTCAAGTTTATGTTTTTATGAAGTATCAATCTTTTTGCCCTGCTTTATAAGAGAATGATAGTTTCCTTCCAGCAATCTTACCTCGTCAAATATGGTAAGGTTACCCAAGTCTTTTGTGGCTAAAAATATTCACAACCTCCTAAACTAAAGGAAGTGTTTCACTTGGAAATTAATTTCACATATTTATCTGCAATTATGAGGAACACTTAGCAAGCCATATTCTTTTTCTCCTGACCCCGCACAGTACTTTGAATGACTCTGCAGTTTTACGGCTATATAATCATATGATCAAAATATTTTATGCAGAATATACTCAAATGAATAATTTTACTTCTCCTTTTTATATTGCTCTAGGTTTAAGGCAGCTAAGTAATGCAACCCTGAAATCCTCCGTCAGGGTGTTCATCCATGATTGGAGGGTCAGGATAAGGTCTATGCATCATTTCAGTCTTATTTTGATGATTCGAGCGGGACATAGACCTTGTTCCAGCCCCCTGCACAGGGACAAATTTTACCCTTACAGACACAATTATGTCAGTGGCAAAGATCCCATTAACTTCTGTGGGAGCAGGGCTTTAGGGACATAATAGCTTCCAATTTTGCAAACACAGTTTAGCATCTGCAAAGAAAAGTGCCCACTACAGACATCTAAGTCAGAGTGAAATCAGGTAGTCTGACAACTAACAGGAGCATTTATATCGACAAATATTTGTGGGTGCAAAAATGGAGACCGCTTTTTAAAATCAGACCTTTAGTGCAATTTTAGAAAGTATGTACATGTACTTATAGTGTGTGTGTGTGTGTGTTTATTTATTTCACTTCTGTTTACTGTTTTGGCTTCATACAAAGATAGTGATGCAATTCAAAAAGTAATATAAAATTAAGTTAAGAGACGCTAACGTAATTGTTTTGTTTACTGAATGATTTATTAAGCACCCATCTTAACACAAAAATTTAAATTAACAGCTAAATCACATGGACACAAATTCAGACAATGTGAGCTTAAAAAAAAAATCTGACCAACCAACCATGTCTGCTCCCTATCAGACGACAAAAATCCCTGCTGAACAGATATATCTGAGATTGAGGAAATACTGTAACTTGGAAATCACAGTCTATCACCACTGTTCTGGTGCATCCATATACTGTGAGAGTTACAGCTACTAGCTGTTCTGGGGACTTTGACATAGCACTATTGGAAACAAATAACTTCAAAAATGGCATAAAAACAGACCAAAGGAGCCCATCCCATTACTCTTGTGTCTATGTTAATACATGGTCCACTTAAGTTCCTTAGGGTCACTTAGCCAACTACGGTCCTTTACGAGACTTATGAGTGTCCATCAGACATTAGACTGCTACATTTGATACATTTTTCAAAGGCACCAAACTTCCTTTCTTCCTCTACACCAGTGATTTTCAACCTGTGGCCCGTGGATCCCTGGAAGTCTGCAGACTATGTCTAAGATTTCCAAAGGGGTCCGCACCTCCATTAAATTTTTTTAGGGGTCTGCAAATGAAAAAAGTTTGAACATCACTGCTCTACATTAATGGTTTACCAAGGAGAAGACACGCTGAACCACCATGGCACTGATACACGGGGTCAACAAAGAATCAAAACAACCTGAGATACAGGGTCCTTCACATATAGGGACTGGAGCTCCAAAACTAAAATGAACTAAAATATATAATGTGAATGCATTGTTAGGCTTCTACACAACAAGCAAAGCACTTTCAACATTATAATGAACTGTCCTGTCTAGTGCAATCCAATTGCCTGAAGTGCATTACTTTTTTTTGGTTAAAAAAAAATTAAATGAAAACTCACTTTATAGTGTTATATTTGCAGTTGTAAATGTTATGAAATATATTCACTTCAATTCAAGGTTTACACATTAGAAACAAACCTCAGGTTCATAATGAAGAAATTTCATTTCAGCAAAACACTATCGTTATGGAATGAGCTTGTAAAAATAGGTATAATGAACTGTGTTATAAAATCTATATTAAATAACATTAGAGAAGTAGCTATCTATTTAATAGTGTAATAAGACAATGTTAAAGGGAACTTTTTTGCTTTCTGAATGTGCCTTGTTGACACAGCTTTCAAAGGTTGTAAAAAATCAAACAGTTGGTTTGTGTCTTATCTACACTGGATTCTTGGTCTGTGTAGATAACAGGGCAAAGCAAACCAGACAAATGTGTGATTTTCTAGCCAGATGTAGATCTGCCTAGTAAAACAGACTAGGGACGATGAACATTGACTGAAAGGAGCTAGCCAACCAGTAGAATCATAGAATCATAGAATATCAGGGTTGGAAGGGACCTCAGGAGGTCATCTAGTCCAACCCCTTGCTCAAAGCAGGACCAATCCCCAACTAATTCCAAGGCTACAATAAGAAGGTAAGATAGAATAAGACAAACGTAAGTAACAATGAAATACATGAAAGCAATGAAACGACAGCTGGATTGAGTAAATAGGAGGATAGTAAAAGCAACAAAGAATCCTGTGGCACCTTATAGACTAACAGACGTTTTGCAGCATGAGCTTTCGTGGGTGAATACCCACTTCTTCAGATGCAAGTGGTGGAAATTTCCAGGGGCAGGTTTATATATGCAAGCAAGAAGCAAGCTAGAGATAACGAGGTTAGATCAATCAGGGAGGATGGGGCCCTGTTCTAGCAGTTGAGGTGTGAAAACCAAGGGAGGAGAAACTGGTTCTGTAATTGGCAAGCCATTCACAGTCTTTGTTTAATCCGGAGCTGATGGTGTCAAATTTGCAGATGAACTGGAGCTCAGCTGTTTCTCTTTGAAGTCTGGTCCTGAAGTTTTTTTGCTGCAGGATGGCCACCTTAAGATCTGCTATTGTGTGGCCAGGGAGGTTGAAGTGTTCTCCTACAGGTTTTTGTATATTGCCATTCCTAATATCTGATTTGTGTCCATTTATCCTTTTCCTTAGAGACTGTCCAGTTTGGCCGATGTACATAGCAGAGGGGCACTGCTGGCATATGATGGCATATATTACATTGGTGGACGTGCAGGTGAATGAACCAGTGATGGTGTGGCTGATCTGGTTAGGTCCTGTGATGGTGTTGCTGGTGTAGATATGTGGGCAGAGTTGGCATCGAGGTTTGTTGCATGGGTTGGTTCCTGAGCTAGAGTTACTATGGTGCGGTGTGCAGTTACTGGTGAGAATATGCTTCAGGTTGGCAGGTTGTCTGTGGGCGAGGACTGACCTGCCACCCAAGGCCTGTGAAAGTGTGGGATCATTCTCCAGGATGGGTTGTAGATCCCTGATGATGCGCTGGAGGGGTTTGAGCTGGGGACTGTATGTGATGGCCAGTGGAGTCCTGTTGGTTTCTTTCTTGGGTTTGTCTTGCAGTAGGAGGCTTCTGGGTACACGTCTGGCTCTGTTGATCTGTCTCCTTATTTCCTCGTGCGGGTACTGTAGTTTTGAGAATGCTTGGTGGAGATTTTGTAGGTGTTGGTCTCTGTCTGTGGGGTTAGAGCAGATGCGGTTGTACCTCAGTGCTTGGCTGCAGACAATGGATCTTGTGGTGTGCCCGGGATGGAAGCTGGAGGCATGAAGGTAGGCATAGCAGTCGGTAGGTTTTCGGTATAGGGTGGTGTTAATGTGACCATCAATTATTTGCACCGTAGTGTCTAGGAAGTGGACCTCCCGTGTAGATTGGTCCAGGCTGAGGTTGATGGTGGGGTGGAAGCTGTTGAAATCGTGGTGGAATTTTTCCAGAGTCTCCTTCCCATGGGTCCAGATGATGAAGATGTCATCAATGTAGCGTAGGTAGAGAAGGGGCGTGAGTGGACGGGAGCTGAGGAAGCGTTGTTCCAGGTCAGCCATAAAAATATTGGCATATTGTGGGGCCATGCGGGTGCCCATAGCGGTGCCACTGATCTGGAGATATATATTGTCATCAAATTTGAAATAGTTGTGTCTGAGGATAAAGGCACAGAGCTCAGCAACCAGTTGTGCTGTGGCATCATCAGGGATACTGTTCCTGACAGCTTGTATTCCATCAGCGTGTGGGATGTTGGTGTAGAGAGCCTCTACATCCATGGTGGCCAGGATGGTGTTTTCTGGAAGTTCACCCATGCATTGTAGTTTCCTCAGGAAATCAGTGGTGTCACGGAGATAGCTGGGCGTGCTGGTGGCATAGGGTCTGAGTAGAGAGTCCACATATCCAGACAGTCCTTCAGTGAGAGTTCCAATGCCCGAGATGATGGGGCGTCCAGGATTTCCAGGTTTGTGGATTTTGGGCAGTAGATAGAATAGCCCTGGTCGGGGCTCTAAAGGTATGTTGACTTGTTCCGGTGTTAGTGTAGGGAGTGTCTTGAGTAGATGGTTCAGTTCCTTAGTGTATTCCTCAGTGGGATCTGAGGGAAGTGGCCTGTAGAATTTGGTGTTGGAGAGTTGTCTGGCGGCCTCCTTTTGGTAGTCAGACCTGTTCATGATGACAACAGCACCTCCTTATCAGCCTCTTTGATTATAATGTCAGGATGGTTTCTGAGGCTGTGGATGGCATTGCGTTCTGCACGACTTAGGTTATGAGGCAAGCGATGTTGTTTTTCCACAATTTCTGCCTGTGCACGTCGGCGGAAGCATTCAATGTATAGGTCCAGACTGTCATTTCGACCCTCAGGAGGAGTCCATGTGGAGTTCTTCTTTTTGTGCTGTTGGTGGGAGGGTAACTGTGTATCAGTGCGCTGTTCAGTGTTGTCCTGAAAGTATTCTTTGAGTCGGAGACGGCGAAAGTAGGCTTCCAGATCGCCGCAGAACTGTATCATGTTGGTGGGGGTGGCAGGGCAAAAAGAGAGTCCCCGAGATAGGACAGACGTTTCTTCTGGGCTGAGTGTGTGGTTGGATAGATTGACGATATTGCTGGGTGGGTTAGGGGTACCACGGTTGTGGCCCCATGTGGCAGGTAGGAGTTTAGACAGCTTACAGTCCTTTTTCCTTTGTAGAGAGGTGAAGTGAGTGATGTAGATCTCCTGTCTTATTTTAGTGAAGTCCGTTTGTATGGAAGTTTGGTTATTGATGAGAGTCTCCAGGTTGGAGAGCTCTTTTTTGATGTTTTCCTGTTTGCTGTATAGGAGGCTGATCAGGTGGTTCCTCAGTTTCTTTGATAGAGTATGGCATAATCTCTCACTGTGGTCCGTGTAGTATGTAGATAGCAGTGGATTTTTTACCTTTAGTCCATTTGGTATGATGTCCATCCGTTTGCATTTGGAAAGGAAGATGATGTCTGTCTGTATTTGTGCAAGTTTCTTCATGAGGTTGATGGATTTCCACTCCATACGGCTAAATGCAGTGCCTTGCATGGTGTCAAGTATCAGAGGGGTAGCCGTGTTAGTCTGGATCTGTAAAAGCAACAAAGAATCCTGTGGCACCTTATAGACTAACAGACGTTTTGCAGCATGAGCTTTCGTGGGTGAATACCCACTTCTTCAGATGCAAGTGGTGGAAATTTCCAGGGGCAGGTTTATATATGCAAGCAAGAAGCAAGCTAGAGATAACGAGGTTAGATCAATCAGGGAGGATGGGGCCCTGTTCTAGCAGTTGAGGTGTGAAAACCAAGGGAGGAGAAACTGGTTCTGTAATTGGCAAGCCATTCACAGTCTTTGTTTAATCCGGAGCTGATGGTGTCAAATTTGCAGATGAACTGGAGCCCAGCTGTTTCTCTTTGAAGTCTGGTCCTGAAGTTTTTTTGCTGCAGGATGGCCACCTTAAGATCTGCTATTGTGTGGCCAGGGAGGTTGAAGTGTTCTCCTACAGGTTTTTGTATATTGCCATTCCTAATATCTGATTTGTGTCCATTTATCCTTTTCCTTAGAGACTGTCCAGTTTGGCCGATGTACATAGCAGAGGGGCACTGCTGGCATATGATGGCATATATTACATTGGTGGACGTGCAGTCCACCAATGTAATAAGGAGGATAGTAAGAGCTTAAAAAAAAGATAGCGAAGGAGATACCAATTAGGGTTTTAGCAGAATAAGTAAAAATGTATCAGTTATAAGGATTTTGGGTTAGTGTATATGAAATACATTTAGAATAGAATGTTTATAGATGAGGTAGTTTTAATAATCTGCACCTTCATCATGTTACAAAAAAAGGTATAAAGGATGTGTGTTTAACAAAGGGGGTATGGAGCAGCACAGGATTTATACCAGATTGGACCAGCATGGAACTGATGATGACAGAAACAGCCTACCTGCACCCCAGGATTGAGTAACTGATCATTATGCTATCCTGCTCTATCTGCTTTACTTATGCTTTATACTTGATTGAGGTGGTAGTATACTGTCCTAAAACTTTCTTATTAAAGCTTCAAACTAGTTAGGGTTAGTAACTGGCATGTACTGTGTTTTTCATCCAACAAACTCTTCAATAAAACACAGTACATTCTTGTATATTGTGTTTCAGCTTGTGAAAGAAAGGCATCCTCCCATTAATCATACATCCCACAATCAAATGAAGATGTATTTTGATGCCTGTGCAAGTAATCAAGGCCAACAAAGAAAAAATCGTGCTCATGATAATGAAAATAGGATCATGATGATTTTATGAGAATGTGAAACACTTTTGCCTATAACAATCTGCTTCATTAAGCTACATGAGTGAACTGGCAAAGAACTTGATCTTTTGAGCTGCCGAGAATCTGCTGAGTCCGGGCAATTCCCACTAAAGTCAATGGGAATTGTAGGTGTTTAGCACATGCTCCACATTCCTTGGATCAGGTCCAAAGGTTGTACAACAGCTGATATGGAATGCCATTCTCAATGGGCATCATTAGGACAGTAAAAACCCATGGACTGAATGTGGGATATCTTGAAAGGAATTTCTATGCCTCTTGTTCCAGTGCAATATGTTTTACTAGTGTTTCAAGGAATCCAAAACTGAATAGGATGTTAAAATGGTATGGACAGGGGAATGGAATATTTGTGACCAACCTGTGTATAGGGATGTCCCTGCCAGACTCTGCTTTGTCCATGGAGCTGTGCAAACCAGGCAGCATGGCAAATGCTCACTGCAGATGAGTCCATGCAACTGCTATTCTCTAGGGCTGTTAATTAATTGCAGTTAACCCACACAATTAACTCAAAAAATTAATCGTGATTAAAAAAAATTAATCGCAGTTCTAATCGCATTGTTAAACAATAGAATACCAACTGAAATTAAATATTTTTGGATGTTTTTCTACATTTTAAAAAATATTGATTTCAATTACAACACAGAATACAAAGTGTACAGTGCTCACTTTATATTTTTTTACAAATATTTGCACTGTCAGGATGATAAACAAAATACAGTATTTTTCAATTTACCTCCTACAAGTACGGTAGTGCAATCCCTTTATTGTGAAAATGTAACTTACAATTGTAGTTTTGTTTTTTTTACATAACTGCACTCAAAAACAAAACAATACAAAACTTTAAAGCCTACAAGTCCACTCGGTCCTACTTCTTGTTCAGCCAATCGCTAAGACAAACAAGTTTGTTTACATTTACGAGAGATAATGCTGCCCACTTCTTGTTTACGTCACCATAAAGTGAGAAGAGGCATTCACATGGGACTTTTGCAGCCGGCATTGCAAGGTATTTACATGCCAGATATACTAAACATTCGTATCCCCCTTCATGCTTTGGCCACCATTCCAGAGGACATACTTCCATGCTAATGACGCTCGTTACAAAAATAATTTGCTAATTAAATTTGTGACTGAACTCCTTGGGTGAGAACTGTATGTCTCCAGCTCTATTTTACCTGCATTCTGCCGTATATTTCATGTTATAGTAGTCTTGGATGATGACTCAGCACATGTTGTTCATTTTCAGAACACTTTCACTGCAGATTTGACAAAATGCAAAGAAGGTACCAATGTGAGATTTCTAAAGATAGTTAGAGCAATTGACCCAAGGTTTAAGAACCTGAAGTGCCTTCCAAAATCTGAGAGGGATGAGGTGTGGAGCATGCTTTCAGAAGTTTTAAAAGCAACATTCCAATGTGGAAACTATACAACCTGAACCACCAAAAAAGAAAATCAACCTTCTGCTGGTGGCATCTGATTCAGATGATGAAAATGAACATGCATTGGTCTGCACTGCTTTGGATTGTTATCGAGCAGAACCCATCATCAGCATGGACGCATGTCCTCTGAAATAGTGGTTGAAGCATGAAGGGACATATGAATCTTTAGCGCATATGGCATGTAAATATCTTTCAACGCTGGCTACAATAGTGCCATGAGAATGCCTGTTCTCACTTTCAGGTGAAATTGTAAACAAAAAGTGGGCAGCATTATCTCCTGCAAATGTAAACAAACTTGTTTGTTTGAGTGATTGGCTGAACAAGAAATTGGACTGAGTGGACTTGTAGGCCCTGAAGTTTTACATTGTTTTATTTTGAATGCAGGTTTTTTTGTACATAATTCTACATGTGTAAGTTCAACTTTCATGATAAAGAGATTGCACTAAAGTACTTGTATTAGGTTAGTTGAAAAATACTATTTATTTTGTTTTTTACAGTGCAAATATTTATAATAAAAAATAAATAGAAAGTGAACACTGTACACTTTGTGTTATAATTGAAATATATTTGAAAATGTAGAAAATATCAAAAAATGTTTAAATAAATGGTATTCTATTATTGTTTAACAGTGCAATTAATCGCGCAATTAATCACAATTAATTTTTGTAATCACTTGATAGCCCTACTATTTTCCAATACCATATGCTCCTAAAGATGTTCAAAGATACTTATAGATTTCAGTGACAAGCCACTCTTTCAGACATTCTCCAGCACAGGCAGCAAACAGTGCCAGAGTGACTCCCTCATACACCTTCTCTCCCATCAAGTCATCGCATACTTTAGGCTTATCCTGCTGTTTATATTTTCTGCTAACCACAGGATAAAGGATTGGGTCACTTCCCAAAGCCTCACTTTAAAAGACCAGAACCAGAAAAAGTAATGATTGTGCTGTTGAAAATAAAAGAAAAGAAAAAGAAAAAAGAGTATTTCCATATGACATATCCAGTATATGCTCCATGACTTACCTGCTGTGATTCGGTGTTACTAAGCATAATGTTAGCCAAAGAATTCCCTGAACACAGGCCATGTCGAGACTAGGAAAACAGGTCATGTTTTAAAACATGTTAGCTGACCATGGGTTAACCCTAGGCTTCCCTTATGGTAACGCGCCACCATCCAACATGTTTTTAAGCACAACTTACCTGGTCTATATTAAAGTCCTGTTTAAAATTGTGTTAATTAAAATGTGTAAGCTACAATATTTTAAAACACAACTGATTTTTCTAGTTTATACATGGCCACAGGTGTGTGCGCCACGTACACACACAGGCTGGGGAGCACCAAAAGAGCTGAGCGTAAAGGTCTGAGAGACCTGAGCTTGACCCTATTTTAAATACACCCATGCAAATTTCCTACATGCTCCGGGCTCGGTGGAATAGGTACATATCGGCATATGCAAATTGACAACTTAAATATAGAAATCATGCCTGGATACCCAGAGGCAAGCGGAGTAAAAGGGGGCTGAGAAGCGGGCAAACCCACAGGATAGTGGCAAGTCGAGGTGAAGGGATAATAGCACAGAAGGTGAGAGGAAGCCCAAATACACAGACTCACTTGACACCATAACTACCATAGCTTCGTGGCTGGAATGGTACACTACTGAGCAAGCACTCAAAAACCATCTCTCACAGCATAAAACAGCAGTGCTGGGGTTAACCTGTAAAACAGCTAACTGGTACGGGAGGTAATGGCTTACCCAAACTTCTGCCTGCTTAGCTAGGGCTAGTCTACACTGGCAACGCTAAAAAAAATAAAAAATACCCACCTCCACCTGGTGCACTGTCTACACTGGCACTTTACAGCGCTGAAACTTGCTGCGCTCCGGGGGGGTTTTTCACACCCCTAGCGAGAAAGCTGCAGCGCTGTAAATTGCCAGTGTAGACAAGCCCCTAGTCTGCCTTGACGTTCATCTCCCCTTTGATGTGCACTGCAACTAGATAGGAAACTTTGCTCTGCTTGGGACTGCAGAACTTCATTTTCTTTCTGAAATAGGCCAACCATGGAAACTCTGGAGAACATGCTGTCATGGCCAGAATCAGTGTGACACTCATCAAAGCATAGGCTCTGGCTTCCTCCGGGCCCTGGGGGTGTTCAACCCCCCGCTTTGCCCCAGGCCCCACCCCACTCCCCCTCCCTTCTTTCGGCCCCTGCTCCCCCCCGCATACTCCCCCCACCCTTCCCCCAAGTCTCCACCCCATCCAGTTCTGCCCCCCCCAAACATGCCCTATCCCCACTCCTCCCCCTTTCTCCCAAAGCCTCCTGCACACCATGAAACAGCTGACTGCAGCAGGCAGTAGGCGCTGGGAGGGAGGGAGAGGGGATGATTAGTGGGGCTGCCAGTGGACGGAAGACACTGGGGGGAAGGGGAGAGCTGGCTGCCAGTGGGTGCTAAGCACCCACTAATTTTTTTCCTTGGGTGCTCCTGCTCTGGAACACCCATGGACTCGGTGCCTATGCATGGAAGGAACAGTTCCAACCAGTAGAGGATTTGCACTCTGGCTCCTCTCTCTCTCCTCCTATCCAGGGGAAGGGACCTGGGGTGACCCCTCCCAAATTGGGTGGTGAGGGGGAAATGGCTTTCTGCTCCCAAAGAAAGCTGCAGCTCTCATAAGACACTTGATAATGGAGCTGAAGCAGGAGACAGACCTTATGTCTTTAGCTTTATCTGCACAGCTCTCTCCTTGGAGCCAGCAGTGACATCAGACATTTAAATACCTCAGAAAGGGAAATGTATCAGAGGGGTAGCCGTGTTAGTCTGGTTCTGTAGAAGCAGCAAAGAATCCTGTGGCACCTTATAGACTAACAGACGTTTTGCAGCATGAGCTTTCGTGGGTGAATACCCACTTCTTCAGATGCAAGTGAAGAAGTGGGTATTCACCCACGAAAGCTCATGCTGCAAAACGTCTGTTAGTCTATACGGTGCCACAGGATTCTTTGCTGCTTCTACAGAAAGGGAAATGGAGCTGAGGGGGGAAAACACTCCAAAAAGCAGACACAGCCCTGGGACATAATTGGAAATGAGATAAATTATTAAGCCAAATTGTGATTCAGAAATTTGTGTGGGCTCTTTACATTGTGTGCAGTCAGGGGGGACCTACTGAACACCTGTACTACCTATGACATCGCTAACATTGAAGAAATCTTTTGTATCCCTTGGGCACTTCTGAAAATGCTGTTTGGGAACTGATATCTGAGCCCTTACCTTTGAACTACCCATATGGAATGCTTGTCCTACTGGATATTCAGAGAGTGTAGGTGTGCTCAAAAAACAGCTCTGAAAATCCCCTGGGTGTTCAATTCAAATTTGCCCACCTAGATTGTGCCAAAATGGCTATTTGCAGCCAGAGTCAGAATTAGGAAAAAAAACTAGATCTCCTAAGTCCATGTCCTCTACATTAACTACATGAGTAGACAGTGTGGTTACTGCGTTTAGAAGTGAATGTAAGGCAGGTTCTGAGGGAGTTTTTTTATTTCTTTTGATGCTCCTCTGTTTTGCTGGTATAATAAACTTTTGCTATTTGAGTTTCAATGGGGAGTTGATATTAATTTTTAAATTGTAGTGTCCATGTGAAGCAGAAATATGAAAAGAATGAGAGACAGGTTGTTTGTGGCAATGAGCAGATAATGAGGAGGTTGTTGCTTGAGCAGTTCATTAAAGGATAAATTAGCACTGAGTGGTTTCAGAGTGAGTCCCAGCCACAACCAACCATCCTTGTTTGATGAGAAATTTACAGCAACATGAAGCAAAAGGGTGGCAGTCAGAGACAGAAAACACTGGGAAGTATCAGAGACTTCCCTAAACATCCAGATTAGTATTGTTACCCTGAAAGATGTTAATGATTGCCATCAAGTGGCTCTTTGATCTATAGGCAATCAGAGACCTGATTAAAGCCAATGGCTGTGCTAAACTACCTTCTTTCAGGCTCAGTGGAATAATACAAATAATAATAATAATAATATGAGATATACTTATCTCACAGAACTGGACGGAACCCCGAAAGGTCATCTAGTCCAGCCCCCTGGCTTCACTAGCAGGACCAAGTACAGATTTTGCCCCAGATCCCTAAGTGGCCCCTTCAAGGACTGAACTCACAACCCTGGGTTTAGCAGGCCAATGCTCAAACCACTGACCTTAACTGTGATCGCAGGAAACAATAGGAAGCTACCACCCAAGACACATAGAAAAGCTAGAGCAAAACTCTATGTCTACACACTGCACTTCCATTGGTAAAATTTTGGCAGTCAGGGATGTGAAAAAAACACACCTCAGACTGACAAAAGTTATACTGATGAAAAGTGCCAGCATGGACAGCGCTATATCGGCAGCAGATACTTTCCCACTGACAAAGCTACCGCACTTCATTGGGGGTGGTTTTATTTTGTCGGCAAGAGAGCTCTCTCCTGCTGACAATGAGTGGCTACACTGCGCACCTTACAGCAGCACTCCTGTAGCGGCACAGTGCGCAGTGCAGACAGCCTAAATTGTGTGGTCTGAGAGGTTTCCTTGGGACTGGTTGCAAATGCTAGAGCTAGAGGATTGTTTAGCAAGCAGTGTGTGTTAGAGAAGAAAGCCAGCTGACAGTGAGAAATGCAGTTGTGACTGGGACCCTGAGTGGGAGCAGAGAGACCAGTGCTCTTTGGGCACAGAACTCACTGGAGAGGCATGCTTGGGATATCTGAGCAAGGAAACTGCCTATTATTGTGTGTTCCTACTACACCGGGGGAAACAGGACTTTTTGTACATTCTTTCTTCGGATTGCAAATAAGATTGCACCAAAGAAATACCTGACTCATATAGTCAGTTTCTCCTTTTAATGGAAACAAACATGCAAGGCTCTAAATACTGCCAACCCACTTGGGACAATGGTATCTTCCATCTCGGTGATAGAGTGCAATTAGGACAGACATGAAGGAAGAGGATGACTCCAGCCAGCTTGCACGGTCTGCGGCACAGGAAAGGAGCTGTAACTGTATTAAGCATTTGACTTAGTTATCTCTGTTGGCCTCAGAGGTTTGGTAAAAGAAAATGTGGAGGGAGAAAAACATGATTGTCCAGGATGGTCAGAGTATTCTGCTAGGCTGGAGGAGAAAAAGCAGTGTTATAATAAAGTGCACCAATTGTCTGATGGTTGTAAAAGAAGGACTAAATTTCTTTAATAAAAATCAGCAGTGCAGATCTGCTCCCTGGGTATATCATTGTCAGATCTTCTGACTTTAGTAATGATTTTCTTTTTAGTGCCTTTTACTCCTGCTAGTCCAACAGAACCCACATGTCACTGTGCATCATCCACACCGTTGCTTACCAAATTTCCATCAGTTATAGCTGTGCAAATGACAGATGCACAGGTATCACTCTGGGCCTAATTTGGCCTTTGGGGCCTTTAATTGGGGTAATGACATATGAGAAGGAAGGAATTCAGCATGACTCTGGCTGGCAGTTAGGAAAACATCTTTTACCCTGTAAACTCAGTAAATTTGATCTGGAGTGACTGAAAGGCAGCAAATGTAATTTCACATTTCTGTTTATACAGAGGCTCATTTCAACTTCACTTTAAAGCAGCTTAAATGAATGATTTAATAGAACTTCACTTTAAAGCAGCTTAAATGAATGATTATCTGCAGTAAAATGCAGAATGTTGATCAGCTGGATATTTATATATTTCAAGTAGGGATTTATGCCAGCTGTTCATGTCTGTGTTCAGAAAAGCAGATCTCCAAAAACAGGCCAAGAGGGGAGACACTTGTGCAATATCTTCACAACAAAGCAAATTTTTGTTTCCAAGTCTTACCACTTTTGAGATACAAGCTGAGGAAAACATTTCAGAATTTTCTAAAACATTTATTATTCAAATTCCTGTATCTCTGAATTGGCGGAACCAATTTAGATCAAATTTGAATAAAAATAAATAAATAAATCTCCTGTCTCCCCCACCTTAGAATCTGGAATCAGAAAGGACAATTCCTGAAAGGGATCGAATTTCCAGTTTATAATGAAAGGTGTTTACTATAACTTTAAATATGGAATGGCTTCAGGGGCAGCTCCAGGCACCAGTGCAGCAAGGTCGCTGTGAGGGCGGCAGTCAGGCAGCCTTCGGCGGCATGCCTGCAATTCAGCGGCGGGTATGACGAAGGTGCAGGACCAGCAGATCACCCGCAGAAACGCTGCCGAATCCGCGTGACTAACAGACTGCCCGCAGGCATGCCACCAAAGGCCGCCTGACTGCCGTGCTTGGAGCGGCAAAAAACATAGAGCCATCCCTGAATTGCTTGCAGCTGTCCACTATAAAAGAACAATCAGTAACTACAGGACCAGAGGAACAAATTAAGGTTCAAGAGCAACATATGCATGCCAGAATTTGGAATGGAATTAAGAAAGGATCCTATACCTTGAAAGTTTGGGGGAGGTTGGTTGTTTTTGCACTGATCTGTAAACTCAGATTACTATACATAAAAATCAAATGTCTGAATCAGAGTTACTAGTTAACTTGGCAGACTGCAAATGGGGGGGAGGGATAGCTCAGTGGTTTGAGCATTGGCCTGCTAAACCCAGGGTTGTGAGTTCAATCCTTGAGGGGGCCACTTAGGGATCTGGGGCAAAAATTGGTCCTGCTAGTGAAGGCAGGGGGCTGGACTCGATGACCTTTCAAGGTCCCTTCCAGTTCTAGGAGATTGGTATATCTCCAATTATAAAAAAAAAAAAAAAAAAAAAAAAAAGAACAGAACTTGTTTTAGAGACTGACCATTTTTCTTCAGCTGTGTTTGAGTAGGAAAACAGTGTGAATTGATTTTCATTTAAATTGTGAAAAAAATGTTTATTAAGGTGATATTTTCTTCTTTCACTGTGCGTGAACACTGATTTTTTTCATTAAAGTTAATTGCTTTTCTTTTGTTTGTTTCTTTTTGAGTGCTTATATCTGAGGGTGGAAGAACTTCAGCAGACTTGGACACAGGCTACTGCAATACATAATTAACACTGCTGAGAGGATAACAAAAGCCCTGTAGTACAGCAGAGCCAAGAAGAGAGACTGGGGCTATTGAACATAGAAGGGAGGGTTAAAGACAATAGTGTTCTGAAGACATTTTTTCTGAAACTTTAGCATTCCTCCAAATTTTCATACGGAGGATTATGCAGACTACTCAAAATCTCCCTTTTATTGTGAGAAGTCTAGAAGTAAAGGTTATATCAGGGCTATAACTTGGTGAAGAACATGTAATGAACAAATTATTATTTGAATTTAGCTCTATTTTTCTGTCATGAATCATCCATGAATTGAGAGCGTTTTTTAGGAATTTGCTCACTGTTTATATTTATTCAATGAATCAGCTGTGCAAATAAATTTAGCCCATTAATTGTTCATGAACTGCCACTGCAAACATTTACTATTCACACTTCGAAACTAGTCACCTACGCCATATGGTACTGTTTCTGTTTCCTGAGTGAATGACCTGAACTTTATAAACAGGAGTGCTTTGACTATCTTAGGGACATGGTGGTCCGTGGAAGGAAGCAGGTTAAACAGAGAGAATGAAACCCATTCCACACACATAAAGACTAAACATTCAGGCTCCCTGTGGGTGGAATGTAGGAGCCGTTGGGGTAGTAACACCCACTGCTCCAGTGCAGTGCCATGGGGAGAAATGGCTTCACATTTCTTTGCTAGAGCTTCAGGCCTTGTACAGTACTGCACATTATTGTACATACTTGATACATTCATGAACTAATTCCCCTTGTCTCCATTTTATGCCACTGTAACACCAACCATTCACCAGTTGTTAACTGCATATTATATTCATTGCTATTTGATTAATAGATTCCAAGGCCACAAGGGACCATTGTGATCATCTAGTCTGACCTCATGTATAACACAGGCCATAGGACTTCCTTGAGTTAATTCCTGTGCACTACAGCATATCTTTTAGAAAAATATCCAACCTTGATTTCAAAATTGCTAGTGATGGAGAATCCACCACAACCTTTGGTAAATTGTTCCAAAGGTTAATTACGCTCACTTGTTAAAAATATACATCTTATTTTGTGTCTGCTTACCTACCTTTAACTTCCAGCCATTAGATCGTGTTATACTTTTATCTGCTGCATTGCAAAGGGTGCATTCATGTACCCTTGTCTGTCTCATTGTAGTAACTGCATTGGTGCCAGGTCTTTGGCCAGGAATTTCCAGGAAAACTCACTTCCTGCTGTATTAAGTGTCAAGCTCTATACATGACCATATTTCATAAATCTGCCAAGTACATTTATTGAATTTACACTTTTCTTGTGTTACATTTCATCACACCTACTGTCAATCACTCTCAAACAATTAGTAGTTGCATATGTGTGTTCAGTTCCTATTGTAAATCTAATTGTACATGTTGTTCTATTAGTTTCCTCTGTGTAGGGCCACAAGTGAGAGAGGACTAGGCTGAACTGTCTCATGTGTGTCCAACTGCGTAAAGCTTTTCTTCTCTTTCCACCAGTGCAGAAGTGTAGCCAGGATTAGAGTTGGTCAAAAAAATTTCAATGAAACAATTTTTTGTTGGAATTTGTCAATTTGTCAAAATTGAAGCGTTCTGCAGACACGGTTCAGTTTCGACAAAGTTCCTCCAGAAACTGGAGAGATTTCCAATGGGGTCCTGGGGCAATCCACAAGGCAGCGCTACTCTGGAGCCTGGACTCTGGAAGCCCTGTGGCCCTAGCCCTAGAACAGTCCACCTAGTGGGCTTCCAGAAAATGGAAATCTGCTTGGTTTCTCTGGTGGAATGCTGGGAAGCTTGGGCTTCCAGTGTCCTTGGCTCCAATACAACCCACCATGTGAACTGCCCCATGGTTTCCAAGGTCTGTGGCTCCAGGGGAGCCTGTTAGGCAGACTGCCCCAGACCTGAGTTTAAAAACTGTTGGGTTTTGTTCAGAACTGGAGCAAAACCAAATTTCAAAATGGAGAAACCATCCAGAAAATGGAGTATGTTGCTCCACCCAGCTCTAGTCAGGCTCCATATAGTATGGGGAACTGTACCTTTCAGAGGCTCTGGCAAAAGCCATTTGGAATTGGTTATGTTATGCAGATGCTCATGTTAAGCAATGTTGATCAATTAGACACTGAATGAAGCAGACCTCTATCAGAATCCTTTGCTCTGTGTAGCTACTCAACACCACATACAAATGAACTGTCAGAAAAAGTAACACGCCAAGAGAGATTGCTTGTTTCTTAATTTCTGTAGATAAACTAGCTCTCTCAAAACTACTAGATTGTAGGAACAGATTTTTTCCAGGCACACCAAACAATAACATTACAAATATGAACCTTCCCCCCAACCCCAGCCCCAACCTAATTAATTTTGATAAAGTGAAGGTTGTCTATCATATTAAAGAAGAAATCATTCTATCATAACCAAATAATGTATTTTCTAAATCAGTCACTCTTCCTGCAAGTAATTGCACTTTGCATCAAAGCTTCCATCTTTTTATTTATTTTGGCCACAGAGTTCTCTTGTGAATTACTGTAAGTCTAAACTCTGGGACTTAAAACCCTTGAGATCCTATAACATTGATTCAGAAAAATAATTCTGAAGTATAATGGACATTTTGAAAGAGCTGACACCTTCCCATTGGACTAGGTTTTTTGCTTTAAAGACTTCTTAAAGAATCACAAATTATTATTGAGTACTTTCAAGAAAGGACTACCAACCATGTAGTCCAGAAAGGCAGAGAGTCAAAGAAAGCAAACACAAAAAGATAACCATTACCACAAAATCACAGACGTGATGTGAAGCAATTCTATGTATGTACCTTCTCCCAATAACGTGTAGCTCTGATATGTAGAAGTTAGCTTTAGCTTACTGATGAGCAGTATACATTTTATCTGCAAAAAAAGATGATTGGAACTGTGATACCTAGAGAGTGGTCACCTTAAGTGTAAAATGAAATATATATAAATAAAATGGGATACACTAAATACTTCTAAAAAACCACCACCAAAAGCTTAGCATAAGTATCCTATAGCATTTGTGTAATTATTGTGTCTAAAAATAAAAGTCTGCATGTAAGATATACAGTAAAACAGAATTCTGACACAGAATTCTATTTTCAATCCAAACACATCCTAGATATCAGCCAGTACTCCTTCCAAATTTATGAAGAGTGGTATGTAATTAAAATATTTGTATTCACAAAATAGTGCTCTTTGGAGAAAAAATTGAAAGTATCAATATCTCATTTTACTATGCTTGCAGCTGCATTTTAGGAAAAATAGGCTGGAATTCTTAAAATACTGCTGCTGAAGACTATGAATACTAGTTTGTGCTGACTAAGAAAGAACTTATGTTGCTGTCCTCCTGTAACTTATTTAGTCTTGTCAATTGGCTGGATGCCCAGTGCTACTTTCAAAGCTTATCAGGTGTAAATGCCTCTCCTACTCTGCTCTTTACCTGACACTCTGTACCTAAAAATAGTACAAAAATGTGAACAAGGAATCTGAAAAGCAGTTTAAAAATGTTATTGTTAGACTTTGAAACCTCCATGTGAAAATGTAAGACATGTGAGAAGAACTTCCTAAATATCATATAATCTGTTGCAAGGCTTGGTACCAAGATTTTCAAAAGTGACTAGATATTTTTGGGTATCCACCTGGGAACAACTTTAAAGGGTCCTGATTACCCACCCATTCTGAAGAAACTTACAAAACAGGAGCTATTTTTACTAAAAAGAAAGCATTCATCTACGTATTTTCAATATCCTCTTAACAGATACTTGTATTTGCACAAGAACAAACCTCCTTTTAAACCAGTTGTTCCTTCTGCCAATTTCTACTCACAATTCTGTATTTGTGACATACATCTGTTGCACTGGAAATTATATTGATGTCACAAATTTGGTACTATAGAGTCTCTGAGAGATGTAGTAAGAAGGTTAGATGGGCAAAGATGGAACAAGCCACTGTTTAGACAAAAACCAGGAATAAACTGATATATTTATTTCTCCCCTAAAAATGTATTTGTATTTTTAATAGTAATACCTTGAACACATTGAAAAACCCTTCTATTTGTAAATAATTTTGTACATATACACATAAACACACAATTTGTCATATGAGGTTGGACCACTGGTGCATCTAATCTGCTGTCCTGCCTCTTGAAGGGGTAATAGCTGATGCTTCAGAAGAAGGCAAACAACTTTATCTGCACTGTTTTCAGTCCCTCATTTTTTCACTAATCGGGATCTTTGATGAAAATGGGCCAGGCCTTCTTCAGAGATTCTTGTGGGAGTGCTAGGCAGATGAAATTATTCCATAATGCCACAGCCTAAAGGTCAGAGCCTAAGGACTTTGGTTGATGGTCCTGTTTTAATCTGTGTTTCCTCAAGTTAGCTTGCAATCTTTTAGCTAACATGATGGGAAAAGGTAGTCTATCGTCATCATAAACATTTGTTCTAAGACACAAATGCTGGTGGTTTAGCCCACAAGGAACAAACACTGAGGGAGTGACTAGAATAGCATTTACACATGTGTTAGTTAATGTAAACTAATTTACAATCAGTTACTTTGGATTAAAACAGGACTACAAATCACAGTCTAGACAAACAGTCAAACAGACTGTGAAGTAGAAAATACATGGGTGGGGGTGTCTCAGAGTAAATCCATAAGCCTGGAGACTACAAAGTTCAAGCAACATCTCCTTTTTAAAAATATCTAATTTTATTTAGCATTTGGAAGAACACAAGGTTAAGATATATACTTTGTAAGTTCACCCAGACCATAAGATATGCAGCAGCCCCCTTTTCTTCCATTTCTTTTAATTCAACTATGACAGGTCCTCATTCTTTCACCTGATCATGCTGTAGCTCCACAAACAATAGTATGTCCACTGTGCAGGTACCATCCAATTTTCCATATGTTCAAAAATATGATCACACCAGTCCTACCCCCAAATAACACCACTGAGTCCCTGAAGCAGCAATCCAACATTGTTGCACATGGCACTACTGGGGATCCAAAAGGCCAGCACCCAGAAGAGATGGTCATTCTCCTGTCCCCCACACTCCATGAAGATAACTTACAAGAGCTTATTTTATCTCCAGCTCAACAGGAAATGACTTTCGTTCCTCCTAAACAAAGTAGCCACAACGATGCATGCGGTTGTTGTCTGAGTTTTATTTAGATTGTAAGCTCTTGGTGTTACCCGGGGTTCTTTCAACCCAAAGCTCTTGGTAACGTTTACTCTGTGCGAGGAGGTGTCAGGAAATAAATCAGGGGAGACACAGCCGTCCGACCGATAGATGGCTGGCACAAACAGGACAACACAAGAGTGCTTTCACTTAAAGCTAAACTTTACTTAGTCTCAAGCACTTACACACGCCCACAACAAGATTAGTAAAACATCCCCAACTCTTGATAATTACCAAGCTGAGTATGGCTTTCGAGTGACACAGTGGCAACCCGTCTGCCAGTGGGGAACACAAGATGCATCCAGAGAGAGAGAACAGTCCCGAAGAGTCCCCCACTACCTCAAACTTTCCCCCCTTATTTATACATTAGTAATAGAATGACATGTACCAATGGTGAAGCAAGAGGTTCCTTCTGATTATTGATTAACCAGGTGTGGGTTTTTCCAGAGTTTGCAGCCTTGAGACCCCAATAGTCATGCCTGCTCTTGTAAAATGCATGTATCAGCAACTTCAATACAATTCTTATCAGGAAGTATGAGGGGTCAAGCTGCCCTTTCTGTGGCACCCAAAACCCCCTCCCCTCCCGCCTTAGTCAAGCTGAGATTGCTGAATGGCCAATTTACAGCTTGCTGACTAGGCCACCTTTAACAATAAGCTATAGTGGTTTCAAGCACTTTACTGGTTTGCCAAAGTCTCCCCATACATTGGGGGCAGTGACCATCTCTTCATTATAAGTGGATACAGTCCATAGTACAATTATGCCCTGATTGGGGGCTTTAAGAACAATCACAATACAAATAATGAATAACAACCACCACCGATGGGCTGAACTATTATAATCACTGCATCTAGGACAAATGATTGAGAAAACATGGAACTCCACTTCACGAGAGCACAGCATCCCACTTCCCTAACAGGAAAAGCTTCAGAGACCGCATCATACCGTCCATTGAGTCTCAATTTCCCTCTGATGCCAAGTCAAGGTCCTGAGACAATGCAGCTGAGAGCGAATGTCCTGGGTCAACCTTTCAAGAGCCAGTGATAAGGCAATCACCATCAAAGATGCATGACGGAGGAGTGACCTAACAGAGGAGATAAGACTGAGCTGGACTATAATCAGAGCATGCTTCAAGATTCACCTTTTTGCACAGGCCTCTCTGTTAACAATCGAAGTTAAACAGGAAAAACAGCAGCAACAAAAAACAGAACATGCCGGGAGGTAAAATTTTCTGACCTAAGAGAGGCAAAGAGCAGGGTTGACCACCGAGTATATATATATGCTTTAGTATGCACATTTTAGTTACTGTATGTGGTGCTTACTTACTAAAGTGATGAGCACCATATAAATAGATAGAATATCTATCCAGGTTCTTTTACCTCACTCACTGTAGTGTTTAGATTTAGAACTAGACTGAGAATTTCACTGAGGTTAAGTAAGAGAGAAAGAGGGATAGGACATCTCCCTACTGGGACTCAAGGAGCTATACAAAAATGACAGGCATTTATGGCATGAAAAATTCAGGTATTAGATGAAATTTTATTTATGTGACCAATTTACTATCCTGGGGCAAAAATTATAATTATCTGTCTCCATTAGTCTCAGTGCAGTTGTACACTGTATTGCCTACAATCAATTCCCTTGCAAACTTTTCACTGACATCACCAATAGCAGAGGCAGCTGATAGATATAATAGTCCTATCATGGGTACTTGATCTTTACTTTTTCCAAGAGATGATCATCAACGAGCACCATCAGTACAGTAACAGTGCCAGAGGCAGGTCTGAAAGCCATAATGGCAATAGTCAAGGAGGTCAATAGCCTTATGTAATTTGAATATTGTACTTATAAGATGCTCAAGCTGTGGGATGGATCAATTCAGATTTTGCTGAGTGAACCACTTAGAGCCAATGGTCAAAATCAACTTTAGTTTAAGCACTTATTCGAGTGGTGAATTTGGCCAAAGGACTGAAAGAGTAACAGGCAGAGACAGGTTGGATTGCTGCTTTCCTCTTTTGGGGAGAGAGAGAGAGAGAGGGAGAGGAGTTACAGGATTTTTCTCTATCTACTGTCTTTTCAAGTAGCTATTATAAACCCTTGTGATACTGATGGACAATGCAGAGAAAAAGAAATAGCTATTCCACCTTTTCCTAGAACTAAAATGAGACTGAAAAACAAAAGCAGCAGAAGATAGGGCTGGAAATCTCAGAAGAGGAGTGTTTCTTGAAATGTTTCCTGCATACTCCTGGTTGTGGCTGTATCAAAGAAACTGGGAGAAGAAAAGTCTCTTGTAGTATTTCATCCCACATTAGAAAGTGCTGAGCTGCATTTTCCTTTTATTGTTAGCAAATATTTTCTAGCATCAAAAGTTAAGTTTGACTGAGTTCAAAGATTAGAGTTCCAGGTTTGTCTTTATCTGAATGATTTTGCCATTCCCTAATTGTTATACTACTGGAAAAGTAAACTAAAGATGCAAATATCTTTTTTTCTAAAAGACTTGCTGCAGCTACAGCTATGGTGCCCATTATATAACGGGTCTGCCATGAATTCCTAATATATTGAGTTGAGGTCCCACTGATACAGCTACTGAGTATACACTTTTTAAATGACCTTTTTGGTTGCAGGTTCAGTAGAATATTTAAATTGACTTAAGGTCAAAAATCCTGTTTTTTTAATAGCTTCCATCAATTAATATCACGCAGATTTATTAGAGACCAGCTGTTATCCATTTGCCATGTTTCAGCAGACAGGGACTTTGTGATTAATCTTTCTTGTTTCCTTGCAATCTGTATTCTTTTCTCTTCTTGCTCATGTACTGCATAATGAGGTAATCTCAATATTATTTCTGATTTATTGGCTTGATGCCCAGAGTTTAATATGACAGAAAGAAAAATTACCCTAAATCAGTGGATCTGATTCCGTTTAGAGCTACCATGTGCTTGAATAGCAAAGGGATAGTGTACAAATAATTTTAGCTTTAAAAACCAAATGACTTAATATAAAGGATAGGTTGCTTATTTTTCAGTGGTTTAATACTATGGTTTCTCAAATTATAGTTTCCAATATTAATGGAGGACGCAGAATGGATCTGAGAGGGGGCTTTAGGAGGTCACACAAAAACACAACACTTGGAAAGAAATTCAGTATACTTAAAATTATTTTAAAAAGTACTCTCAAAATCCTGTAATGGTGTATCCCTTTAAAATGTCACTGTTTTAACCTGAAAACCCCTGATAGTGGTGCAGTGTAGGCTACTCCAGGCTGCTAAAGCCTCTGTTGTTAAGACAGTATTAAACCTGTATCTGAGTGCCTGGCTTTATCTTGTAAAAACCCATTTTCAATATATTTAATATGTTTGACATGAAAAGCAAGACCCATACACACAGGTAATGTCAAAATGTACCACTGAATTAGAATAGAAGACTTGTCATTTGTAATTGCTAAGGGCCAAGGGCACTGCTGAGCCTCACATGGCAGTGCCTGCATACACCTTATCTTTGTTACTACTCAGATCCTGTCGCTTAGTCATTTGGAAATGTAGAGGGTTTTGTGAAAAGGACCGTGGCAAGTTGTTTCATTGCTGGCTCAGAAAGAAAATGTGGAAATCTGATGAAAAATATGACATATTTGTTATTCCAGGTGCTGAGAAACAACAGAGTGTAGCATGCGCTGAAGTGGCATTGTTGAGATTATGAAGTGTTTGAATTCATTGCAACATTCAGAAACCCAACAACCTGTCACTGACTGATAAATCTGAGGACTTTTTTTTTTTAATTTGAAGCCTTGAAAAATCAATAAGATTTTATCCTTCAGACTGGTCATTACAGGTGGCCAGAGAATGACAATTCCATTTCTCAATAACTGTCAAGGTTTCAAAATTTGTTTTTGTTCTGCACTGGAATGAAAGCAAACCCTTTCAAACATTTTCATAAAATGGAATTATTTCATAATGTCTGTTTTCTGATCATAAATGTCAGGTTTTTTTATTCCTCTTTTTCTCTGTGGAACTGACCTAAAAGAGTCCATCCTGGATTTCAGAAATCTTCCCACCAAAACTTTGTCAAAATCGATAGGCTCTGTGAAACATTTTGTCTTTGGCAAAACACCACATTTTGACCAAAAAAAATTAATAAAAAAATGTTCTGACCAGTTCTACTGGCAATGTCAACACAAATGACCCTCAGACATCTATTTGTATCTTTGTGAATCACACAGCAGTGCAAGGCGTATCCCTTACAGAAACTCTTTCCTTTCCTGAGCAGCTCCCAAATTGAAAAAAGTGCCTTTGTCAAACAACATTGTTTCACACTGTGTTTGGAACCTAGCTGTGGGTGTCTAAGAACAATTGATTTAAAAACTCAGGAAAAATGACTATTTAGCAATTCATCTGGATAAACCAATAGATGTATCTAAGGCTGCACAGTTTTGAATTTCTGTGAGGTATATTTTTGATAATTCTGTTGAAGACAACTTGTCCTTTCATAAGAGGGTGCCGAGAAATGTAACAGGGGAGAATGCTTATTTGAGACATTATGGGAAGCAGCAAAAGAGGTCCACATTGAAGTGTTGTCTATATTGAGCCGTTAAATAAATAAATACTCCACCACTGCATTGCCATTAGGGCAGCTCCACTGGTGACAGTGTTCAGAGTAGACAAGACACTGCCCGCTGACTGTGTTTTCATCTCTTGCTCTTACTAGGGCCATGTCTACACTACTAACTTTAATTGACATAAGTGATGTCGGCATAAAGCCACCGCAGTAAGTAAATCACTGGTGCACATGCATACTTGGCTCCTTGAATCAGCATTGTGCGTATTCACCAGCATTGCCTGTCCCAATGTAAAGTGTAGTGCACCCTGGGTAGGTATCCCAGTGTGCAACTCACCACCACCCAGCACACAGTCTTTTGGGATGTTTTGGCAACACATGGTGGGGCAGAAAATCACACAGAAGTGAGTAGGAGCAAGGGATCAACTTCCCAGCATACATCTTTCTCCATCCCATAATGTCATCTATAGACCATAATTTTCATGCCTTTTTTTAAAATCCCACAAATCCATGGCTCCTTCTCACTGTCAACAATCTCTGACAGAAGCATGGAACCTGGAGAGCTCTGTACTACTGTCATGAGTGTTGCAAGTGTAACCCATGTGCCTACCAGGGAAATATCTTTAAGAGACCCACTGTGGGGAGGAAGGAGTGAGCTGTGTCTGGGTCATTGTTGCTAGGCAGATTAAGCACTCCACATCCAGAAGCTTCTGGAATTGAGTGTGGTCGTTTTGGGTCAGCTCCAATAGGTTCCCTGTTGCTGGAGTCAAGACTCCATGTGGGCAAGCCGTCAGGGCAGCTGCTTTGCAGAAGGTCATGTGTCCTGTGTGAGTTGGGAGAAGCTGAGCCCAAGAGCAGGAAGCAGGCGGTTATCCCTAACTCTGAAGCATTTTGCAGCAGGTTAGTGATATTGTTAACCCTCTAATAGGGAAGCATGGGCAATGCTAATTATAGCAAGGGGAAATTGGGAGGGAAAAATAACTTCTATTTTAACTGTATGCCAAACTGTTCTAGGTAAATTGTCTCAACTAGTCTGAATCACCAACTCTTCTTTAAATGTAGTAATGGGGAAAGAGTCATTTATATTTTGCTATTCTCAGTTTTGTATTTTCTTGTAACAGAGTTTTCTTTAAATCTATACACTTAACTGAGTGGTTGGCTAATCAGTTAGCTGACTGGCTAGCACTGACTTCAGCACAGGAAGAGTCTGAATGGATTCCAACTGAAGATTCTTACAAGCAAGTGGAGGGAAGATGTTGTTTTAGACCAGGGGTAGGCAACCTATGGCACGTGTGCTGAAGGCGGCATGCGAGCTGATTTTCGGTGGCACTCACACTGCCCGGGTCCTGGCCAGCAGTCCGAGGGACTCTGCATTTTAATTTAATTTTAAATGAAGCTTCTTAAACATTTGAAAAACCTTATTTACTTTACATACAATAATAGGTTAGTTATATATTATAGACTTGTAGAAAGAGACCTTCTATAAATGTTAAAATGTATTACTGGCATGCGAAACCTTAAATTAGAGTGAATAAATGAAGACTTGGCACACCACTTCTGAAAGGTTGCTGACCCCTGTTTTAGACTCAGCAGACTGTCTAGATTTGGTGATCAAAGACTCTGAGACTTAGGTGAACAAAACCTAAGCTTTTGGGAACTTTCAGTTTCTTCTCACTGTATTTCTGTGGGGAGTGAACTGTTCACATTTTAATTTTTCTTTCTTTATATTTATGTATAACTGTGAAGGTAATGTCTATGGATTATAACATAGCCATGTCATGCTGTAAAAATTTACATTATTGGTTTATCATAAGATTTTATAAAGTTATTTAATTATATTCATTTCTTTAGTTCTTTTTGGGACTTGAATGCGGGGAGGTTGACCCTGTGCAATCCTTGCTGAAAATCCTTAGAGACTGAACTCTGGGGTCTCTGGCTACTCTTCTATGGGAGTTGGGTTTTTTTTAGGCACTAGAGAAGGGTATTGAAGTGAACTCTACCTCACCCAAAGGTTACACAAGCACAAGATACATGATTCTCTGGTAATTGCATAGTCACAAGAAGACCCGAGTCAGCAGGGAACATGACAATTTCTTGGAAGACAGATTGCTTTGGGACGTAGCAAAAACCAGTTCAAGGTTATTGCTGGCATTCACAGCGAGCTGCAGATTGCAGAAAGCTGCTTCTGGGGCTGAGAAACAAGCACTGACTGGTGGGATTGCACCCTAATGTAGGTTTAGGATGATGAGCAATTTCTGCAGAACTTTCGGATGTGCAAGACCACATTCCTGGATCTTTGCACCAAGCTCACCCAGCCCTCCAGCGCAGGGACACCAGAATGACAGCTGCACTGACAATGAAGAAGTGAGTGGTGATAATACTGTGGAAACTGCAACACTGGATTGCTATGGGTCAATGGACAATCATTTTGGAGTTGGAAAATCTACTGTGTGTGCCGCTGTCATGCAAGTGTGCAGGGCCATTAATTGTCTCCTGCTACGGAGCACTATGACTCTTGGCAATTTCCAGGACATAGTGAATGAATTTGGAGCAATGGGTTCCCGTACTGTGTTGGGGCAACAGATGGCATACCTATCCCTGTTTTGGCACCAGTACACCTTGCCCCCAGAGTATACCAGAAACAGAAATACATTTAACAGAAGGAGCTACTATTCTATGGTTTTGTAAGCAATGGTGGATCACTGGGGATGCTTCATTGACATCAGTGTTGACTGGTCAGGGAAGGTGCACAGTGCTTGCATCTTTAAGAACACAGGAGAGTTCAGAAAGCTAGAAGCAGAGACTTTCTTGCTTGAACGGCGGATTACCATTGGTGATGTTGAAATGCAAATAGTGATCCTGGGGGACTCAGCCTACCCCTTGATCATGAATACGACACATCAACAACACCAATGAAAGATTCAACTACTGGCTCAGCAGAAGCAGAATGATAGCTGAATGTGCTTTTGGTAGATTGAAAGGACGCTGGCGTTTGTTTACTCACAAGATTGGATCTCAGTGGGGAAAAAACATTCCAATAGTTATACTTACCTGCTGTGTCCTGCATAATATCTGTGAAGCAAAGGGAGAAAAGTTGCCACCAGAGTGGAGGGCGGAGGTGGAGGCACTGTCTGCTAAGTTTGAACAGCCAGACACAAGGGCTACTAGAAGATCTCAGTGCAGAGCTGTATGTCTCAGGGAGGCCTTTGAAGAGCCATTAACAGTAAGCCACCATAATGAGCTGTGGTGGCTTCTGCTGTACCTGGCCCTGCAGTTTTGGGGCCTGCTAGAAATTGTGAGGTTATTGGTGTACATCTATGAATATAACACTGTCAATGCACTTATTAATTTTTTGGTGCTTGCTGTATATTTATGATTATTACACCATGTTGTCACTGATCTGATGAGTTGTGTCACACTGTACACTAACAAGTAAGTGTGTACTTTCAGTACTGTTAGGCACTCCACAGCAAATGTTGGGAACTAATAAAGATGATTCCCCCCTCCCCAAAAATAGAATTTTATTGAATAACAAAAACACTGCAAAATCTGTGCAACTTAAAAGCAAATATATTAAAAATGTAATAAATGGAACAGCACTTAACAAGGGGAAAGAACATTGATGTCTGTGTTGGCTATACATAAGGCAACTGTGGCTCTCCCAAGTCAGCGTTGGTTGTCCTTACTGTCCTGTGGTATAGAACAGTAGGGGTAGGGGATGCAGCCCATGAGGCCAGATGGAATGTTGAGGAGGGTGCATGGAGGTGCAAAATGGAGTTCTCCATGGACTGCAAAGAGAGGCGAGCCTGGGATTGTTGAACCTGTAGGGCCACAAGAGTCTGCAGCATCTGTGTTTGCTGCCAGAGAAGCCCCATTATGTCCAGCTGCTTCTCCCTCTCCTTGTCCTGCTGTGACTCCTGGGCTTCTCTCCTGTCCATTCTAAACTTCTCCATCCAGACTGCAATATTCACTCTCCAAGCCCTTCGCCCAGGGTCTGATGCAGGATCTGGCTGAACATGTCATCCTGAGTCCTCTTCTTTCTCCTCCTCATCTGGCTCAGGTGTTCCACATGTGTGGAGGGGGAACCCCTCAAGGCCACAGCAGCAGCAGCTCCAGGTAAAACACACAGTGCTACCACTGTCAGTATAGTCACAACGGACAGCAAAAATTAAGATTCAGAACTCCCTTCCCTTGCTCCCCTAAAGTTTTAAACAAGACATGCTTATTAGCACTTCTGCTTTGGACTGCTTCTGCATGGCACCACTCACAGTGCCAGCCATGGTGAACATGGCCCACCAGCAGCCAGGGAGAAAACGAAGGAATTTATTCACTTGCATGAAACTATGAGCATATGGCAGTGACACTGAATAATGGCACCACTTTCCACAGGCGGTTGTGATTTGAGCTGCTATCTCACTCCTGAGTGTAACAAAGGCACAGAGAGCCCAGCTTCTGTTGGCATCCCAAAGCTACCTGGGTCCATAGGCTGCTAGCCTGTTGTTTACTGCAATGGTGCCTGCTGAAGTTATTGCTGACTGGTGTGGGAAAGTGGCCTACCAGGAAGGGAGAAATTCAGCTGCCATCCACAGAAACACGTGGAAGAGGACTGCAGAGTACCTCCATGAAAGTTTTATTGAGATCTCTCAGGAGGATTCAAGGGACATCCCTGTGTATGTAAACAAACGGTTACATCTCCCCCAGCCTAACTCTATAAGGAAATGAAAAGCAGATAACGCTACCTAAATCAATGAAAAGTCAATAGCTGTGTCCTGTTAAGTTGGGGACACCAGCAGTGCATCACTATAAAGGGAAATACATTTACACACTTACCCAAGAGTCCTTCCCCTGTATTGGGCTCACTAGTGCTCAATTGCTAGGAGTGACTTAACTATGGTAGAGTCTCAAACAGGTCCTGGCTCATGGCATAGCTGGACCTCCAGTCACATGTCCCCATTCTCCTCCTCCACTGTTCATGGTAGGAGTCGGTCTCTCGGGCTCCTCAAAAGTCTCCACGGTGGTCTGCGGGGTGGAATCTATACCAAGTATGGCTTACAGCTCTTTATAAAAGCAGCAGGTCTGTAGCTTGGCACCAGATTGATTGTTGGCCTCCCTGGCCTTCTAGTACACCTACCACAGAGTACCTTCACTTGTAGATGTCCACATTTCTATGACTGGCCCATAGCTGTGCCTTCACAGCCTCTTCCCCTCACAGTCCCAAGAGATCCAATATCCCCTGTTCACTCCAGGCTGGAGTGCATCTGCAGCATGTAACTGGCATGGTCAGTGGGGCAGTTGCATACAACAAAGGAGAGATGCTAGATGTGCTCACCACGCTGGACAATCAGGAAAGGCCATTTCAAAAATTCGTGGCATTTTAAAGAGGGAGTGATGGGGCGTCCAAGCGCTGTGCCCTCTGAGCAGTGGAGTTCACAATTGTGACTGGAGTGGTCGGTGTCGGGCATTGTGGGACAGCTGCTGGAGGACTATTAAGTCAACATAGGTAACACAGTATCTACACTAAGGCCTGGTCTACACTAAGGTGTGGGGGGGGGGGGTCGAACTAAGGTACGCGACTTCAGTTACGCGAAGTCGAAGTACCTTAGTTCGGGCTACTCACCCATCCAGACACCGCGGGATCGAAGTCCGCGGCTCCAGGGTCAACTCTGCCACTGCCGTTCGCGGTGGTGGAGTTCCGGAGTCGACCGGAGCGCGTGGGGAGTTCGAACTATCGCGTCTTGGTTAGACGCGATAGTTCGAACTCCGAGAAGTCAAACTCTCCGCGTCGACCTGCGCGGTAAGTATAGACCTACCCTTACTCTGCATCAACCTCAGTACATCGACCATCAATGCTGCTCAGGTAGGTGGTGTTACTGAGTCACCATAATGGGGCACTTACATCGATGGGAGACAAATTTAAGTGTAGACACACACAACTAGGTTAGTGTAAAGCAGCTTATGTTGACCTTACTTTGTAATGTAGAGCAGGCCTAGGATTAGATAGCATGGTGGTAAAAATGTCAGCTCCTTGTCTATGCTGCTGCTGCTGCTATCACTCATGGTAAGAAATTTAAAGAAGAATGATTTAGTATTAGTGTCAGTCTCAGTGGGAGCAATATATTATGCTATGCATGGTGTACTGCAGTCTAAGTGGATGGTGCCAAGACAATGCCAAGTAAGAATGGTGGCCTGGTCACAGAGCCAAAAGCATGTAATTTAATGCTTCATGAAGGACACGATGCAGGTTTTCAGGCAACTTGTTAAAGCAGTGCTTAATTAAAGTTCTTCCAATCATTTCTTGACCTTCTGCATTGCTCTAAGATAAGACAGATTCACTTCACCATCAACTCCTTTTACACTGAACAGAGGCGGCTCACACAAGGTAAAGTGCAAACACAATTTGTCAAAGTAAAAGGAAGTAGCACAAGTTTTTGGGAAAACTCAATCTTCTCTCATTGATGCTGTCAGTAATTTGTTTTTAGTGGCTCACATAGCCTACTTTGCTGACCTCTTCAGGTGCCTAAAAGTATTGAACTGTTCTTTCCAAGGACATAATCTGAATGTTCTGCCAATGTACAATGGGGGGAAGCATTAATCAAAAATTTGGAAATTGGCCTTCCTGAGTGCAAAGAGGGAACTTGGAGTAGTTTTCTTTTTACCAACTTCACTGAGGCAACTGTAGACACAACTGCAGGACTATTTCCCTGATGATCCAAGGGGAAAGAGGTGGGTCATCATGCCCTTTATCCAACACGCTGTTGGCTTGGCAACAAGGACTATGCCATTGAAAAACAAACTACCATCATCAGAGGGCTCTGCAAATGACTCTCTAGTCAGGAATTCAGCAGATTTTGGCTGTTTCTAAAGGTTATCTTGCCTTAACTGTAGAAGCCTTGACAATTCTCATCCTATTTTAATTCTCATATCTCTGCAAGTCAGGTTTTTCTTTGGTGATGGCAATAAAAATGAAATGTTGCAATCACCTGTTAATATAAAATAACTTAAAACTGTATTACCTCAGTTCAATGTTATGGGAACCAACTTTCATCATCAGGACAAGCTTATCTACCACACTGAAATGTGAATACATTCAAAATGTTGCACTACCATTTATAATTCAAGATTATTTTTCAAAATTTCATAATTAGTAGTTATTGCTGTATGGTAGTGGCTAGAAAACTTTGCTATTAATGCTTAAAGTTAGAGTTGTTGAGAGAGAAGGTGAAGAAACTTTTCTTAGTTTGGAAACCTCGGTTTAATAGTATGTATTTTGCAATGCACATCAAGGGCCCAATCCAAAGCCCATGGAAGTCAATGACTGTCATTCATTAACTTCAACAGGCTTTGGATCAGACTAAAACATTTAACAAAAAGTAATAAGGGACCCTTTATGCACTTCATGATGCAGCTTTAGGGAAGGGGATCCAGCAAATGTGGTTGGTTGTAAGCTATCTTTGCTGCTCCCTGATCCTTGTGCTGCTGGATGCTGGTATGGTCCTGGGAAGCAACTTATGGTTTCCACTAACTTTCTCATAACATACAAATCTGAGAAAAGCATGACTGGTTTGCAGTTAATTCATGACCAGGAAAAGGGAAAACAGCTTTTTCCAAAGCCCTGGTTAGATGCTTTTAAGACAAAGGTAAGTACATAATTAATATATAAGCAATAATACAGAAAGCAATATTTGTCTTGGTTGTTATAAGATAATCTCAAGACAAGTTTTCCTGAAATGTACTGCATAATGCTAATACTAAAGGCAAGTGTGGGATTTTATGCATCTGACTCAGACAAGGTTCTTCTTGAAATACAGGAATGGAAAGTTTAAAGTGTATTTTCTTGAAACTTAGCTGGAGGAAACAGAACTCACTAGCAGAAAATATTTAATTCAGTATTTATGTTCATTAGCGCTATCAGAAATAAAGTTAGAGATTCCTCTTCCCTCTTAGCCAGTGATTTCCCAAGTGAATAGCCAGTCCTGTCCAGGTATGCCGAAGGAGCAAGTATGCTAGTTAACTTAGAGTTTTTCTTGAAAATTAATTGGACAAGATTTTAAAATTAGCCATATTGCATCTTATGTTTAGGGGCTAGACTTTGGCCTGCATTACAGAGGTGCATTGGGAGAGTGGAAAAGGTTGGGAGAGACCAGGTAAACAGTACTCCTCTGAAGGGGGCAAGCACATGCCTGGGGTGGCAAGCTGCGGGGGACATGTCGTGAGGGCGGCAGTCAGGCTGCCTTTGGTGGCATGCCTGCGAGAGGTCCGCCGGTCCTGCGGCTTCGGCGGTAATTCGGTGGCAGGGACGCCGAAGGCGTGGGAACAGTGGACCTCCCGCAGGCATGCCGCTGAATCTGCATTACCAGCGGACCTCCTGCAGGCGCGCCGCTGAAACCCGCCTGCCTGCCGTGCTTGGGGCGGCAAAATACATAGAGCTGCCCCCGGGGCAAGCATAAACTTGATCCTGGAACTCCTGGTGTAAAAGGTCTCAGAAAGCTGAGCACACTGGAGCCTGGCCTGCATGGGAGGAAACCACCAAGTATACCTCCAGGCCCATTCTTCCTCAGGCACAATGTCTCTGGGAACAGCTACTCCTATGAAGTTTCTCCTTTAACTCCCACTCTCAATATAGGCAGTGGCTTAGATTCAGAGTCTTGGCATAAATTATGTCTAGCATGGATCAGTGTTAAGAATCAATATTTGGACTTGAAAGATGGATAATAGCTATGCCAAGTTATCAAGGTCATCCAATAAAGTACCATAGGGAGGGGGAGAGGAGTTATTTTCTCACTTTAGATAATATTTAAATGATGGCTTTCTAGAGGCTGGACATGCTGCACATGACTGCAAACACATCATCAGTACAGTATCCCACTATAAACTCCTTGCCATACCAAATGCATGAGAAGTCACTGCATTGTATTTGTGCACATATCTTAGACTCTGCATGTGTTTGTGCAACACATTTTAATGAAAAAATTACGGCAACTATCATTTTTTTAAAAGATATTTGAACTTTAGTATTTTATTATACTGTACCCAAAGAACAGAACCTGTCAGTAAAAAAAGGCCAGATTGAGTGAAAGTGCCCAGAACAAAGCAATTGTTTATAAAAGTTAATTGGGAGTATTTGTTTGATAAAATTTCTGGAAGTACCAGAAACCTAAAGGAAAAAAAATGAATTCTCAACAGCAAAAAATATAAATATGGATTGTTAAAAGAAATGCATCTCAAATGAGCAGGAATCAACAATATGTACTATCCTGTTTACCAACAACATAAAAGCCCCAATTCCCTAAATGAGACATCACAACAAAAACACAAGTGGGATTTGTACAGGATTCAGTTGATAAACTGCAATTATTGTCTGAATTCAGGCTAAGCAAGAAGTGATGTACAGTGGGAATTTTTAAAAAGGCATTAAGAACACATGGATTCAGTGAAGCAAAAACAATGAAGATGAAAGACATCAGCAATGTACACAAATTCAGAGCTCTAACTGAAAACTCTAATCAGGGCCCTGTATGTTTTATGGCACAAAGGGACCAAATTCTGGGGTAACAACCACTGATTTATGTGGGTGGTAATATCCAAATTCTATAACATCTCTAAATCTACCCACAACATGAATTTATCCTAATGCCATGAAATATCTTTCATTCCTACACCCTGCCTTCACACACAAGTATGGCTCACTCCTGAAAATACTCATCAGTGTAAAATCTAGTAGTGATTATTTTTGAGGATGAGTTTTTTGACTATACTCACTAAGCAGCACAGCTCCACTCCCACAACTTAAGCTTTTGCAATACTGTCCAGCTCAAAACCTTGTTCCCCTGTGTGTGCCAAGGAAGCAGAGAACTTGAAGCCAGCTCCAACAGCTCATCTTCCCAGCTGCCTGGGGCTTCAGCTCTTGTACCATTCTCCAGGCTGCCTAGCTCACCAGCCTATACCGCTGGGTCCCCTGCTCCCTGGCTGCAAGCTGGACTGCAGCTCTGGCTCTCTGACCCCTGCTACTAACAGTGCAGGGACCATGTGCTGAAGTCCAAATAACTTCTCCTAGTGGGGAAAACTGGAGAGCAAGAAGCAGATGACAGCAGGTCCTAGAAAGGCAGGGAGACAGAAAACTACTTGTCAGGCATGTGGCTGCAATAATTCTGTGGCTTATTGGAAAAATGTCAAATTCTGTGGTTGTGTCTACAGGACCCTGACTGAGTGAAGGTGCTAACTGTCCTATTTCTCAGAGGTATTGTTTCAGATTTTTCTGGAAAAAAAAAGTCAGACATCACAGGATCAGTTTGCACTTGGTTCTATTTACCTATAGGCATACTTATATAGCCCTCATTACCACAGTATCTGAACTTCTCACAATCTGTAATGTATTTACCCTGCGAGGTAGGGAAGTGCTGTTATCCCCACTGTATAGAACTATGGATGGAGATCTGAGATACAGAGAAGGGCAACTAAAATGATTAGGGGTTTGGAACGGGTCCCATGAGAAGAGATTAAAGAGGCTAGGACTTTTCAGCTTGGAAAAGAGGAGACTAAGGGGGGATATGATAGAGGTATATAAAATCATGAGTGATGTGGAGAAAGTGGATAAGGAAAAGTTATTTACTTATTCCCATAATACAAGAACTAGGGGTCACCAAATGAAATTAACAGGCAGCAGGTTTAAAACAAATAAAAGGAAGTTCTTCACACAGTGCACAGTCAACTTGTGGAACTCCTTACCTGAAGAGGTTGTGAAGGCTAGGACTATAACAGCGTTTAAAAGAGAACTGGATAAATTCATGGAGGTTAAGTCCATCAATGGCTATTAGCCAGGATTAGTAAGGAATGGTGTGTCCCTAGACTCTGTTTGTCAGAGGGTGGAGATGGATGGCAGGAGAGAGATCACTTGATCATTACCTGTTAGGTTCACTCCCTCTGGGGCACCTGGCATTGGCCACTGTCAGTAGACAGGATACTGGGCTGGATGGACCTTTGGTCTGACCCAGTATGGCTGTTCTTATGTTCTTATGTAAGTCAATTACCCAAGATCACACAGAAAGTCCATAACAGGGCAAGGAACTGAACCCAGGGTTAGTGGAGCCTAGGCTTGTGCCCTACCCACTGGACCCTCCTTCCTCCATGGGTCGTCTTTGGAAGGTAATCTCTACAGTTCTTCAGTATCCCAGCATGGTGCTAGCATATGCTGTGATACTTGAGATGGCTTCTTTTGCAGATTTCCTTTTCCTGCTATTTACAGTAATTAGAGATTCCAAAGCTCTTTTCTGGGGCTTGGATACAACCAATATGCAGCAAATAACACACCGGCTCCTTTTTCAAGTTGCCTCTTGTTCTCCAGAAACCAAGCTTTAATTTAAAAAATAGTAAGGCTCTAGCTGTTTTAGTCGCTGAAATAGCCTCAAAATGTGCACTGAGTATAATCGATCTGCTTTTGTATACAGAAGCTGAAACAAGAGCTCTGAGATATGTGACCTGCTCAATTCAGCTGAATGGGTGCTAGCTCAGATATAAATGATACTATTTTAAATGTGAATAGTGCTAACTGTTCAAAGCATGAAAGAAAGGAGAGAGAAGATCATATTATGAGGATCTGCACAATCTTCATTTGGCATTTGGTGAGTGGGATTGGGAGACATCTTTTTTTTTCCATCCCTCAGTCAAGAAGGAGCCCAAGGGAGAGCCAAGCTCCAGCAGCCCAGTGAGGCATATGAGCCTCACCAAGGGGAAGCCAACTCCTCAGAACCCTGAAGAGCCCATGGGTATAGTAGGACTTCAGTGAAGAGGAGACAAATCCAAAGAGTCCAGAGAGAATGCCTGACCATATTTTGAACAACCAAACAATCTACTGTAAGCAGTATCTCATGTGGGTGGAACTTATTTTGTGGTTGGAGCTTGGAAGAGTGCCACTACATTTTGTTCCTAATTAGATCCTTCTTCTTTCCACAAAGTAGGGATACTAGCCCCTTTGACCTGCCACATATCTATATGAGTAACAACATGCTGCCTACCTAAATTCCTTCCCATAAATTCGGGTGATTACATTGGAACAAATTCTGGCCACCTGAAACTTTACTCACCTCAATGGAGGTTCACCATGGATGTGTCTAAAAGATCTGTTCTAGGAATTATTTTGGGGAAGTTCTATGGCCTGTGTTATACAGGTGGTCAGATTAGATGATCACACTAGTCTCTTCTGGACTTGAAATCTGTGAATTAGATTTAGTATTTTTGTTTCTCTTTTAAATTAGTGTGTAATGTTATGCATGCTTCTGTATTCCACTCCAAAGGTGACTGACACATCAGTGACTGATGGGAGTGATTTCTAACTATGGTTCATAAAATATGTTGGGAACCTATGAGATAAAGGTTCAGTATATTCTCTAGCATATCAGAAATTGAAAATGTGGAAACATTGTAAAATAAATTGAATTTAATATAAAAATAATTAACAAAGGGGCTACCATGCTGTACAATTCATATTACTTCACTAAAAACCTCCATTTTAAAATTTAAATAAAGTACCAGAGAATTTCCTGCCTACCACATCAGAATACCACACAATTTAGGCCCAGCTTACCATGGAATGTACAGATTCTTGATCATGGTCACAAGTCTAGTTGAGTGCCCCCTCTTGGCCTGTCACCATACTACTTTGCGGGGATCTGGCAGCTGAGTCCCAAGTGTTTTAAGCCTCCAGAATCTGATCACAGTCCAGACACTGCCATTGCCTTGGGGCCTCGAAGCACACTCTCAAGCTAGCACCCTCTCCTGAGAGATCTGACTACACAGCACACTGTCCAGCCTCCTCGAAACAGTGCTTATCCCCTCAAACTTCCATGATAACTTAAACACACCATCTCCAAGAATTTTAACCATGTGGGTGTTCTGGGCCCACATTTACCTCTTCAGGAGGCATGCAGTAGGTGTAACACTTAAAATGCATGGACACTTTGCATAGGATTCTAACACCATTGTTCTTTAATTAATTGCATGAGAAATACACAGGTCTATACAAAAATAATAAACCCTATGTGCCTTTCCCTGCCACAGGTTCCTCACCACTCCAGAACATTTTTTGTGCTGGGATTAGAGTCAACTGGGGTATTCAGGATTCTTCTCCTGCAGTGCATAGCTTGTGTTCTTGAAACATGGAGCCTTTCCTCCCAGCTCACTTTCTCTGACTTTAGCTGGTCCATTGTGTGGCCCTCTCAGTCTTCCCTCCATGAGTCCTTTTTAAACTCCTGCTTTATCACCTCTCTTTGTGGTGTGTGGGAATTTTCCACTCTCCAAACACCAGACCCCTCTTGAGGGAAGATGGAGCAAAAACAGGGTTTCCTACCTGAACTGAAACTTTGTTCTTCCAGATGTGGTTGCAGATGTGTATGCACTGACTGCACCAAAGATAGAGAACTTTGCTTAGTAGTATCTGTTGGGGCAGCACTCGCATCCTCTGTCCCTTCATAACCCTTCCCATGGCTATTTAAAGGCAGCACCACTCTGACCACCCTCATTTCCTTCACATTGAATATCAAAACTTGAGACTCCAATGCAGAGGAGATGGAGGATGGATTGTGGAATACATGTCTGCACCCACATCTTGAAGAACAACGTTTCAGTTCAGGTAGGTATCTGTTTTTGCTTCTGTGAGTGGTTCTAAACATGTATTCCACTCAGGTAACTCACAACCAGTAAAGGAAGGAAGTGGAGCTTGGATTCTACTTAAAGACCAAAAACAGAACTACCTTCCCAAAGTTTGCATCTGATCTAGATGCAGTTGTAATAGCTTGGTGTTTGGTAAAAGAATTTACGGAAGACCAGATAGCCGCCCTGCAAATATCCAATACAGAAACATCACTGAGGAACGTGATCAAAGCCACTTGGGCCCCCCAGAATGAGCCAGCAGTCTCTGTGGGGAAGTGGTCTGAGCTACCCCACATGTCATCATAATATAATATAGGAAATGATACACCTGGAAATCATCTCTGCAGAGATCACCTGACCTTTCATCCTATCTGCACAGAAGATAAAGAGTCGAGGCGATGAATGAAACAGTTTAGTTCCTTCAAGATAGAATGCGAGCATCCTCTCACATCCAATGTGTGAAAATGCTGTTCATATGTATTTGATTGCTTAGGAAAGAATACTGGCACACATTGTAAATGGCTTGCAGTTCCAGTAAAAGCAGCAAAGAGTCCTGTGGCACCTTATAGACTAACAGACTTATTGGAGCATGAGCTTTCGTGGGTGAATACCCACTTCATTGGATGCATGGCTTGTTCCATAATGTGCCGATTGAGGCGTAAGTCTTTAGCTACCTGCGTTCTCTTTTTAAAGGGATTACAACTGAAACACTTTTCCTTAATATGTGCCTCTCAAGTAAGCAGTAAAAATGAAAAGACTTGAAAATTAGAATTAATGTTAAACTTGCACTCAAGTATTTGAAAATATGGGATAGTTAATACTATGACTCACCATACTGCAAGAGTAAAAACAAGAAAGTGTTATTTTTGTATAGGAGACTTATGAAATAAATTATATTTTAATGCTTCACTTTTAAATGAAGGAACTTGGGAGTATGCCTTCTCTACTCTAATTTAACAGCACACAATAACACTAAACAGTAAAATAAACAAACTGGTGAAAAAAATCTATCAAATTGAGACCACATGTAGAGATTTTGGAAGCTGAAATGTACAATAATTATCCAGATGCAATTTGGATAGGAAAATGAAGCACTAATTCCAGTTCTTCTTCGAGTGATTGCTCCTATGCATTCCAGTTAGGTGTGCGCGCCGCGCGTGCACAGCATCTCGGAACTTTTTTACCCTAGCAACACCGGCGGGCCGGCTGGGCGCCCCCTGGAGTGGCGCCGCTATGGCGCTGAATATATACCCCAGCCGGCCCGTCCGCCCCTCAGTTCCTTCTTACCGCCCGTGACGGCCAGTTGGAACTGTGGAGTGCTCTCTGTCCTCCACTACCCTAGCTTTCGCTAAAGGTTTTTTGTATATAGTTAGTTCATAGTTCGTGTAGATAGTTGTTATAGTTAGCTAGTTAGGTTTAGTGTTAAGGTTAGGGGGGTTTCCACTCCCTTTCCTCTCCCGGTGCGGGCTCATGCCCAAGGCACCGGGCTTTAAGCCCTGCGCAATCTGCCAGAGGCCTATGCCCATCGGGGACCCGCACGACGCCTGTCTTCACTGCCTCGGCGAGGGCCATCGGACAGACAAGTGTCAGATCTGTTCTGCCTTCAAGCCGAGAACACGTAAGGAGCGGGACTATAGACTTAAGCAGCTCCTCATGGAGGCGTCGTTACAGCCCCCGGCACCGGCCGCGCCGGCACCAAGAGCCTCATCGGTCCAGAGCGCACCGGCTGCTCCGAGCCGTTCCGGCACCGCGGCGCCGCAGCCTCAGCCGGCGACCGCGAAGACCCGGCACCGCTCCCTTTCGCCTGCTAGGAAGCGCAGGCTGGCGAAGGCGATCGCTAAGTCCCGCGCTGAGGACTCAGCCAAGACTGTTGCGCCACCTGCCACTCCCGCGGTGGCCGTGCACCAGGCGGGCACCGGGCCGTTGACTCCGGCGCCGCAAGGGCCATCGAGTCCGGCACCGCCACGCTCCCCGGCACCGTCCGCGGTTGAGCCACGACTGCCGTCGACGCCGGAGACTTTCTCCGCGGCACGTGAGCTGATACAGCTCGTAGAGGCACCGAGCCTCCGGCCCCGCCGGTGCGGGCTGTCGCGTCTGCAGGCAAACCAGCAATGATGATCCGGCCGCCCTCTGCGGACCGCCGGCACAGACGCCACTCCTGGTCCCGGTCACGCTCCCGGTCCTGACGAAGGTCGCCATCCCGCCGATCTCGCTCTCGGCACTGCTCGCCGTCCCAGTACCGGTCGCCATCCCGACGCCGGTCGGAGTCCCGGTACCGTTCGTCATCCCGGTACCGGTCGCACTCTCGGCACCGATCCAGGTCCCGATCGCCGTTGCGTTGGGACCGTCGGAGGTCTCAGTCCCGGCACCGTTCCCGGCACCGCGACTCTCGCAGCCATTCCTGGCACCGCAGATCCCGCTCCCGGTCGAGCTCCCGGCACCGCGGTGGCCGACGGTCTCAGTCACCGTCCCGGTACTGAATGGACAGGCACTGTTTCTCGGCACCGTCTGCGGACAGACTACCGCCTTCGGCGGTACAATCCGTCAGCGCCTCAGCACCTCCTTGGCCATCCCGCCCGGCACCGGTGGCCTCCGGCGCGGACAGCAATGCGCACTTGCCACCGACCCCTCACGGCGATCCTCAAGGGGCTCAAAAGTGGGGCTTCTGGGTTCCCTGGGCCCAGTATGAAGCGCAGGGGGTACCGTTTCCCCCGAGAGACTCGGCCTCCGAGCGCAGGGCCCCCGAGGCAACGGTTTGCCAGGCGGCCCTTTCACCTCGACGTGAGCCCTCCGTTCCGCCAGACCGCCGGTCCTCCGTGCAGCACGACCCAGCCGAGGCGCAGTCAGCAGCCCCTGCGGAGGAGGCCGTCGTGCAGGGCTTGTCCTCATCGTCCTCCCCGGACGAGGCGGTGGCCAGTGCTTCAACCAAGGAGTCGCCGCCCATTGACCTGAAGGCCCACCAGGACCTGCTTCGCCGGGTGGCGACGGCCATGGATCTCCCAGTAGCGGAGGTCCAAGAGGACGAGGACCCTATTACCAACGTGGTTGGTGCGGACGCTCCCGTGCGGGTGGCGTTGCCCTTTGTGAAAACAATCCAAAAGAACGCCACCATGCTTTGGCAAACACCCGCTTCCATCCCTCCCACGGCCCGAGGGGTCGAGCGTAAATACTCAGTTCCCCCTACGGGCTATGAGTACCTTTATACCCACCCGACCCCGGACTCCTTGGTGGTGCAATCGGTTAACGACCGCGAGAGGCACGGTCAACCTGCCCCTGCGTCGAAGTCCAAGGACGCCCGGCGCATGGACCTGCTAGGCCGCAGGGTCTACTCGGCGGGTGGCCTACAGATGCGTATTGCTAACCAGATGGTCCTCCTAGCCAGATACGTCTTTGATATCCTAACGTCCCTGGCGAAGTTCACGGAGCTCCTACCGTCAGCCTCCCGCCAGGAGTTCACGGCGATGTTAGAGGAGGGAAGGAGATCATCTAGGTCCTCCATCACGGCAGCCCTCGACGCTGCGGACTCCGGAGCTCGGACCTTAGCCTCCGGCGTGTCGATGCGGCGCATCGCCTGGCTGCAGTCCTCCACCCTGCCACCGGAGGTGCAATATACACTGCAGGACCTGCCCTTCGACACGCAGGGTCTTTTTTCCGAAAAGACAGATTCCTGGATCCAGACCCTAAAGGACGGTCGCGTTGCCATCCGCACCCTAGGGATGCACACGCCGGCGACACAACGCAGGTCCTTCCGGCAGCAACCCTCCCGGCCCTTCTACCAGCAACGCTATCGGCCGTACAATAGCCGGCGACCGGCTCAAAATCGCCGTCGTCCTTCCGGCAATCGGCGTAGCCAGGGCCAGGCCTCTTCCAAGGCCCCTCAGGGGGCCAAGCAGGCCTTTTGATGGGACGCTCGAGGACGGCCCATCACTCTCCCTACCGGATCCTTCCCCTTTATTTTACAACCGCCTTTCCCATTTCTTTTCGGCGTGGTCCCAATTAACAACAGACAGCTGGGTGCTTCAGACAGTCCAGTCGGGATACCGCCTTCAATTTGTTTCACCCCCGCCTTCCCACCCACCCTCCCGGTCCCTCTTCAGGGACCCCTCTCACGAGCAATTCCTCTTACAGGAGGTCCAGACTCTGTTGAGCGTGGGTGCCATAGAGGCAGTGCCTCAAGACAGGCGGGGCAGGGGATTCTACTCCCGTTATTTTCTCATCCCCAAAGCGAAAGGGGGGCTACGTCCTATCCTGGACCTTCGCGAGCTGAACAAGTTCCTGCTCAAGCCCAAGTTTCGCATGGTTACCTTGGGGACCATCATTCCCTCTCTGGATCCGGGAGACTGGTTTGCCGCCCTCGACATGAAGGATGCCTACTTCCATGTCGCGATTTATCCTCCTCACCGACGTTACCTCCGGTTTGTCGTCAACAACGCCCACTACCAGTTCGCCGTGTTGCCGTTCGGGCTCTCCACCGCACCGAGGGTGTTCACCAAATGCATGGCGGTGGTTGCCGCAGCCCTCCGCCGTCGTCGGATACATGTCTACCCGTATCTCGACGACTGGCTGGTTCGCGGTCAGTCTCAACAGCTGGTGATGGGCCAGTTGACAGACATTCTGTCCCTCTTCCGACGGCTCGGGCTTCTCATCAACGCCGAGAAGTCCACTTTGGTTCCGTCACAGCGGGTGGAGTTCATTGGAGCGGTCCTCGACTCCGTGATAGCCCGAGCCTGCCTGCCACAATCTCGACATCAGACCATGGTCTCCATCATCCGGGACCTCGTCTCCTTCCCGACCACGACGGTGCGCTCCTGCCTCCGCCTCCTAGGCCACATGGCATCATGCACGTATGTCACCGCGTACGCGCGGCTCCACCTCCGCCCGTTCCAGTCTTGGCTCGCGTCGGTGTACCGACCGAATCGCGACCCCATCGATATGGTGGTCACAGTTTCCAGGCCGACCCTCGACTCCCTCCACTGGTGGCTAGACCCGCAGGTCGTCTGTGCGGGAGTCCCGTTCCATCCGCCTCGCCCGTCCGCCACGTTGACCACGGATGCCTCAGCGCTCGGTTGGGGGGCTCACCTGGGCGACCTTCACACCCAAGGTCTGTGGTCGCCGCAGGAGCTCGCTCTCCACATCAATGTACGCGAGCTGTGAGCGATCCGTCTGGCCTGTCGCACCTTCTGCACCCACCTGCAAGGCCGCTGTGTGACAGTGTTCACGGACAATACAACAGCAATGTTCTACGTGAACAAGCAGGGAGGAGCCCGCTCCTCCCTCCTCTGCAAGGAAGCGATTCACCTGGAAGCGTCCTTTCTTCCGGGAGTGCAGAACACGCTGGCCGACCATCTCAGCAGGTCGTTCCTCTCCCACGAGTGGTCCCTCCGTCCAGATGTCGTACGCACGATCTTCCAGAGGTGGGGGTTTCCCCAAGTAGACCTATTCGCGTCCAAGGAGAACAGGAAGTGTCACCTGTTTTGCTCGTTCCGGGGTCACTCGCGGGGCTCCCTGTCGGACGCCTTCCTGTATTCCTGGAAGGATCGCCTACTCTACGCCTTCCCTCCGTTCCCGCTCGTTCACCGAGTGCTTCAGAAGCTGCGGAGGGACAGAGCCACCGTCATTCTCGTAGCTCCGGCCTGGCCGAGGCAGCATTGGTACTCCCTGCTGCTCGAGCTCTCCGTTCGGGATCCCATCCCCCTTCCGTTGTGGCCGGACCTCATCACCCAGGACTTCGGCAGGCTCCGCCATCCGAGCCTGCAGTCCCTCCATCTTACAGCTTGGTACCTGAGTGGTTGACCCACGCAGAGAGGGACTGTTCAGCGGCAGTACAGCAAGTCCTGCTAGAGAGCAGAAAGCCTTCCACTCGCTCCACCTATCTAGCGAAATGGAAGCGGTTCGCGCTCTGGTGTGACCAACGAGGCCTCAATCCCTTCGTAGTCCCGGTCCCTACTATCCTGGACTACCTCTGGTACCTTAAGGAGCAAGGTCTTGCGGTCTCCTCCTTGAGGGTTCACCTGGCAGCGGTGTCCGCCTTTCGTCCATCTGTGGAAGGTCGGTCCATCTTCTCCAACCTGATGGTTTCCCGCTTCCTTAAAGGCCTGGACCGCTTGTACCCGCCGGTGCGGCGTCCTGCCCCGACTTGGGGTTTGAACCTCGTGCTGGCCAAGCTGATGGGTCCCCCCTTCGAGCCCTTGGCCACGTGCTCCCTGCTCTACCTCTCCTGGAAGACGGCCTTCCTCGTCGCCATTACATCAGCGAGACGAGTTTCTGAGCTCCGCGCTCTGACGGTTGGTCCGCCATAGACCGTCTTCCACGGGGACAAGGTGCAGCTTCGACCACATCCGGCCTTCCTCCCAAAGGTGGTGTCGGCCTTCCACCTCAACCAGGAGATCTTCCTCCCGGTGTTCTTCCCGAAGCCGCATGCCTCGCCTCGGGAGCAACAGCTGCACACCCTCGACGTCCGCAGGGCGCTCGCTTTCTACATCGAGCGGACTAAACCCTTCCGGCGTTCGCCCCAGCTGTTCGTAGCGGTTGCTGACCGCATGAAAGGCGAGCCGATATCCTCCCAGCGGATCTCCTCTTGGGTCACTGCGTGTATCTGGACCTGCTACGAGCTTGCTCGCGTGCCGCTGTGCCGCCTCACCGCTCACTCCACGAGAGCGTACGCCTCGTCGGCCGCCTTCCTGGCCCATGTCCCCATCCAGGACATCTGTCGAGCGGCCACCTGGTCTTCGGTCCATACCTTCACCTCCCATTACGCGTTGGTGCAACAGTCTCGAGACGACGCAGCCTTCGGCTCAGCGGTTTTACACTCCGCCACGTCTCACTCCGACCCCACCGCCTAGGTAAGGCTTGGGAATCACCTAACTGGAATGCATAGGAGCAATCACTCGAAGAAGAAAAGACGGTTACTCACCGTAGTAACTGTTGTTCTTCGAGATGTGTTGCTCCTATCCATTCCAGACCCGCCCTCCTTCCCCACTGTCGGAGTAGTCGGCAAGAAGGAACTGAGGAGCGGACGGGCCGGCTGGGGTATATATTCAGCGCCATAGCGGCGCCACTCCAGGGGGCGCCCAGCCGGCCCGCCGGTGTTGCTAGGGTAAAAAAGTTCCGAGATGCCGTGCACGCACGGCGCGCACACCTAACTGGAATGGATAGGAGCAACACATCTCGAAGAACAACAGTTACTACGGTGAGTAACCGTCTTTTATCTTGTTTATATATGACACATTCTTTGAAGTGATATTATCTTCTTCTCCCTTGAGGGAAAATATTAAAAGGGTTATAATGATTGCACTAATATAGGATTTTCGTCTCCCTGATGCAATTAATTGTAGATTTTTCTCCATGACCAATTGATACTTGTTTTGTTAGAATTTCTCATTTAAAAAAATCTGTTATGCAATTTTACGTTTAGGACACTATATCTTATCTATCTTTATCTAGCCATATGATAATATGTATGCAGTATTAAAAGCAAGTTAATGACAGAGATCCTAATTCATTCCTGGCTAACTCCTCTTAAGACAATTGAGTTTGTACCTAGAATCAATTTGGCACATGCTTTTAAAATATTTGAAACAATAGCAAGAAAATTAAAGCTAATAATTAAAATCATGATTATATTCCATTTTGCCCGGCAAATGAAAGGTATATATCAGTTTCTCTAGATCTCAATAACAATATTCAGTTTGACATCCTCTTTTCTTATATTTTGTAAGAGTTCGATGCTGTTTACTTATTTAATTTTTGTAATTAGCTTCACCTAAAGATTTCAGGATCATGGACCAAATTCTGCACTTAGTTACACTTGTTGAACTTGCACTGAATATTTTGAAGTCAAAGTAATTTCTCCAAACATACATAACATATATCTGAGAAAAGAATTAGGCCTTAACACATATATTTCTTCAGATGTCACTAGTCATTTTTGACTTTATATATTTTATACAACTTGGATAGCATGCTGCAGAGAACAGTTTGATAAAACAGCTTGCACAGAAGATGTGTTCCTGCATATTCTATATTTGTATATAATAAGCACACAGGATGTAGCATAGAAGCAACATATAACAGTTAATACGGAGATATTAAATAGTTAATTTATCATTCTTGACATCCAGAATTTCTTTGCTGGCCATTCAGAAACAGTCTGCCACATCTGTTATAGACTTTTTTATGTTGGGGTCATAATAGAAAATAGTCTGTCATAAGTGGCAAATTAAATTTGATGTGAGTTGGTGGCAGGCAATCATTTTTTGTTTTGGTAGCACTGCTCAAGTAATTCAAAGGCATGATTTGGCAACATTTCTCTATGGTTCCTGGATTAAGTGTCATGATAGTGACTTTAAACTAAGCATTGACAAAACACTACAAGACCAGATTTAAAGGGAAATCTGAGATTTTGCTCTGACAATAAAATGCACTGAAACTTTTTGTTCTTTGTGTTTTTATCAAGAACAAACCACATAACAAAAACGTTTCTTATAACGAGTCCCCTATTTATGAAAAAATTATAACTGGAATATAGATTGGGTGCTTTGGGATCCTTCAAGATAAGAGATGCTATGCAAATATGAGCAGCATTTATTAAATGTTTGGCACAACAGCAAAAGCTGTAATAATCAAAATGTAGGTCAAGGACGTGCCTCACAGTAGGTGAAATATGTGGTTGACTTTTCCATTTACAAATGGAAGATACAATTTAAACTTGTTGACCACTGTGAATACTGTGTAAGAATCACCTCAGGGACTCTCGAGTTGAAGGATAACAGAATGTCCTAAGAAATATGAACACTCTTTTAGTCTTTGGTTTTTCTAACATCATATTAGATTCCAGAGAAACCTTTGATGGATATTTCAGCCAAAAGAAATAGTTCAGATAATAGCATTCTACACTGGTCCCAGCTATTGCCCTATAAGAGGGATCAAGGTACCATAATGTAATTATGGGCTCTGAATTTTGAAATATAGCCAGAACAGATAGCAGGTCTTAACAAGTCTAAATTTAAATCCCATTAGAGAAATACAATATGGTCCCCCCCGCCCAGTTTTCCTGTACAGGCCAAGGTGTTACTTTAACTAATGTACCAATGGCCAAAGCAAGAAAGATCATGTAAAGCCAGCAAAAAATATAGCATTAACTTTGGGTCCACTAGCCTCATAAACCTATCAAAAGATATTAATTTAGACTTATTGCATGTCACTCTGAAGCTCAGTCAGTAGACACAATTCAGATCTAACCTGGATGAGGAACAGCCTTCCACCGTCTCTTATTCTGGATGATATTCTTAAGCATTTTCTAGTTAAGCAGATAATGTTGCATAAGTTTGTGCATTGCCATCCTATATCAGCCATAGACAATGCAATTTTAAAAGTTCTGTTAGGTCTTCTAATATATCCCCCTGCAATACTGTTATCCTCTATAACAGTGCTTCTCAAACTTTTGCATTACTGACCCCTTTCACACAGCCAGCCTCTGAGTGCAACCGCCCCCACCCTAAAATTAAAAACACATTTTTTATATTTAACTCTACTACAAATGCTGGAGGAGAACTGGGGTTTTGAGGGTGCAGGCTGATGGTTCATGACCCCCCCATGTAATAACCTTGCGACTCCCTGAGGGGTCACAACCCCCAGTTTGAGAACCCCTGCCCTGGACATTCAGAGAACTATCTACAGCTGACTGGACTTCCTCTCCCCTGCACTGATTGGCTGTTTGCTCCAACTCTGACCTTCTCTCTCTCTCCCATTCCCTCAGTCTCTTCACTCCAGCTTCACTTTGCACCTAATCCTCCTAACTCTTCTCCCCTGCCCTGCCCTCCTGACCCTCCTTCCATTCAATATCCTCTCTCCCTTCACTTTTCTTTCCATTTAGGTGAGCCTGTCCTAAATTGAACCCACCTAAAAAAAATTATAATGAAACTAACATGTCTTTTGCTGCCACCACACTGTTCACTCTGCTTCTGCATCACACCCTTTGCCTGCCCTGTGACTGTCTTGTCTATTTAAATTGTAAATTATTCAGGTCAGAGACTGTCTGCTTCAATGTGTTTCTAAAGTGCCTAGCACAATGGGCCCCATGCTTGATTGTTTTTTAGGCACTAGCATAATAAACATGATTAATAATGAACTCCATGATGAGATTTATAAGCCTCAATAATTCTCAACCTAAAACGTTCTCCCTACCTCAAAACATTTACGTGTCTACTTGTTCTTTTGAGCCTTAGAAGGCTTATGCCCTTCATCCTTGTGAGCATTAGATTGCTGGGTGCAAGGATCCTCAAACTCCACCCTGTCCCTTCCACAGATTTTAGAAGGCTCATTAACATGTTCTCCAACCCCCAGGTCTTGTGAACTGTTAACCGGTGCATATAGATTATACATCCCTGCCCAGCACACATTAATAGGTATTATGTGCCTGGTATTAATATAAAATATATATACTGGGTGATCACGCTGAATTGTGCAATGCTTAGGCAAATAGAGAAACTCTCAAAAACTAGATAGACGAGCATTACGAAACAAAGGTGCAATGTGATACAAGGAAATAATGCAATATATATGAATGCTTTGTGATTAGGCAGTATTTTCATGACCCTTAACATTTGGAATGTAATATTCAAAATGGAAGATTTGAAAGTACAGGGAGGGACCAAAGTCTTTCTTTCCTGTACATTATTGCTTTGTCTTTAGACAATACATTTGGCTGACCTTGGTTATTTGAACATTCTTAATATTGAACTGCAAGTATAGTCAATTCTATACTTCTAGTCAATAAAACTTTAGAAGGTTTGTCAGGGCCACACAAAATCCACCCCCAGGAACCAGAAGGTTCACATCCCCACCATAAGCTTCTGCCTAAGCTTGTTGGAGGCCCAACAAAGTCCTCCCCACCCCCAGAAGGCATTAGGAGGTTCATGGGATAAACCCAACCCAAACTTCCCCTGTGAGTTTTAAGATGTTCTTCAGGGGCCAACCAGCTTCTTCTCCTGCTCGCACAAGCCGTAGGAGCCTCATTAATGCCCAAAGACCAAAATACATATTAATTATTTGTATTGCAGTAGTGCACAGGAACCCCAATCTTTTTCTAGGTCTGGTCTCTGCCCAAATAATCATTCTTCGTCCGCACACACCCCAACGTAAAAAGTTACAGCAAAAGTTGCTCATATATATTTGAGGCTGAAAAACTGAAGCCCTCCCTCTCCCACCCCCCACCTTCCTCACTAAAAAAAAATTCCAAAAGTTTTTATAAACAGCTCTGTCAGTGAAGCGGATGGAGATAGGACATAAACATTTGGCAGAGGTGCCTTTCAGTGTCCTTGTGAAAAATCCATTTTGATTTGTCTGTTTTGTCAGCCACTGAAAATCACCCTTTACTCTGAGGCTGCTCAAAATTGTAAGTGTAATCACTATGTAGAGGAGCATCACATTATTCATAACTTCTGGGCTCAAATTCAAAAAAAAATATTCAGACATAACTGGAGACAATGACTGGAAACAATACATCTTTTACCCTGCAACAGTATCTTTAGGCATAGACATCAAGGATGCTTGTGGATTAGAGGAGATTAGAATATTATTCTCATTTTTTATTGCTTGCCATGATGAAAATGTTGAATTTGTTGATATCACATGTGAAACAAATCTTAAAAAAATTAGTAATCAAAATTAGATTATTTGAAATTAGTGAACATTTACATTTACAGACGCATTCTTTGTTCAGAACTGGATTTAGCTACTTGAAATGATCGTATATCAATAGACTAGGTGACCCTGTAGTGTGCTAATAGAAAGGCCCAACTTCTTAAGTAATAATAGTCAAGGATAGGAGGAATATCAGCATGAGCTGGAGATACTTAGGGCAAGTCTACACTCAAGTGCTACATCAGCACAGCTGCATTGATGTAGCTACGCTGTTGTAGCATGTCCGGTGAAGACGCAATATGCCGATGGGAGAGCATGCTCCCGTTGGCATAATTACTCCACCGCTGCAAGAAGCAGAAGCTATATCTGCGGGAAAGCATCTCCCGCCGACATAGCATCAGTGTGGACAGTGCTTAGATCAATGTAACTTGCGTCACTCAGGATGTGTCTTTTCACATCCCTGAGCGATATAAATTACATTGACTTAAACGGTAATATAGACCAGCCCTAGTACTGAGACAAACTGAGAACTATTTCAACTTATCATGTAAGTAGAAAGGATTCAACAAGATCTACTTTGTATTAAAATATTCTGCACATCTCTGAAACAAGTCTTTTCTAAGTCGGCCAACCAGAGAACATCCAAGCAGTGAGATGCAGAGTATAGATGCAGTCTTTCCTCTTGTCCTGTGAGATTATGTCCTAAGAGAGTGGTAGTATTATTTGGGAATATGCAAACAGCTTCATTAGCTCTGAGTACCAGTAGTACCTAGGCCAAACTGGAGCTAAGAGAATTATCAGCGTTGATTCCTGCTTGATTTTCTTCAACATTCTTGGTATGAACAGAATCAGTCATGCATACATCAGCCTCTGAGACCACTGTAAGAGGAATGTGTCCATTTGAGATCCTGGATTATGACCCTCTGTGGAATAGAATATTTTGCATATAATGTGCATTTGGGTTGCAAAAAAATAAATAAAAAGTCTGTGTCTGGAAAACTCAATTGGTTGAACACTGGCCTTTACTGCAAAAGTCTAATGATATGATCTGTTAACATTTTGAAGCCTTGGTAGATGAAGGGCTGAAACTGACACTTGATGACACACTTGAGAATGTGTCCAGATGAGTCCCACATCCCAAAGTGGATCATTAGGGTCTTCAATAGAAGTGGCGGAGAAAGAGGAATGCCCTTGCAGGCTTGATCTGGGTTCTCTGACCAATTTAAGAACAATACGAACACCATATCTATTTAATGTTCGGTTGGTAAGTGGAATTCAAACACCACTGAAAACAATGAAAGCCTGACAAACTGATTCACAAATGCATACAAAGCCATGTGGCCTAGCAGCTATAGGCATGTCCTTACCATTGTCCAGGGGTTTGTCTATAGTTGATTTATGACATGTAACATTATCAAATCTGCTTCATGGAAGATAGGCTCTTAGATCATAGAATACCAGGGTTGGAAGGGACCTCAGAAGGTCATCTAATCCAACCCCCTGCTCAAAGCAGGACTAATCTCCAGACAGATTTTTACCCCAGTTCCCTAACCAGCCCCCTCAAAGATTGAACTCACAACCCTGGGTTTAGCAGGCCAATACTCAAACCACTGAGCTATCCCTCCCACCCCTTGATGGGGTGGAGTCTATCAGCATTCCTATAAATTCTATTTTATGAGTGGAAGTAAGAATAGAAAATTTATTTCTTGATTTTCAGCCCTGAAATAGCTAACAACTGTAGAATATGAGCAGAGCTTCCCCAAAACAGCCAGTCATCTAGGTATGGGTAGACTAAAATGCTCTGAATTTTTAGGCTACATCTACACTTGGAGCTGGGGCTGCAATTTCCAGCTCGAAGAGACAGACCTGCACTAGCTATGATCATGCTAGCACACTATAAATAGAGTGTAGCTGTGGCAATGTGAGCAGTGGGAGGAGCTGGCCACCTGTGTATGTTCCTAGCATCTCAGATGGATACACAGCTGGCATGGTCAGCCCCTCCCCTGCTCATGCAGCCACAGCTACGCTCTATTTTTAGTGCATTAGTTCAGTCAGAGCGATTACAGGGTATGTCGTCTTAAACTGGGAATTACACCCCCCAGCTTGAAGTGTAGACATCCCCTTAGACGTGCTGCTAGAATGCTCAAACGTTTTGTAAATACTCAGGGGCAGCTGACAAACCAAAAGGTAGCACTCTGTACTGGAAGTGTGTCTTCCCAGCTACCAACTGTTGATATCTCCTGTATGTGGTGGATGGAAATATGAAAAGAGGCATCTTGGAAATCGTGAGCTGGAAACTAGTATAGATGGTTGGAATGATTGTAGCCAGAGTCACAGTTCTGAACTTCAAGTGGTGGACAAAGGTGTTCAGATCTCAAATCCAGAATGGGAACCGGCCTCCTGTCTTCCTGGGCACTAGATAGTAATAGAAATAAAAACTCCTCCCTGTGAACGTCTCCTGATCTATTCTCTTGATGGAATAGTCTCTTGTCAGAGGGGTCCCTGAAGAGAGGGACAGGGAAGGTGAAAGGGGCTAGGAAGTTCCTGGCACTGGATGGAATGACTTTTTGGTATAATTTTTAAAACATACTGGTCCATGTAATCTTCTTCCAGGCTTCCTGAAAATAAACCCAGTGATCCCAAACATGATAGGGAAGGGATACAGATCCTGAATGAGTAGTTCCCAATAGCTCTCAAAGTAACCGTCAAACTGACTTCTTGGAAGATGGCAATGGTGATGTAGTTAAAGTCACAGTGGGGGAAGTGGGAGGGAAATGTCTCCTGTGGAATTTCTGTCATTTTCTGGGAGTTTCAGGTGATCTTTGATAAGGCATGTAGAAGGTAGTCTAGAATGCATTTGATATCTAGCTTATTTTCTTCTTGGCTGAGTCATGTGAATGCCCAATGATCTCATCATAGTTCAAGAAACTTTTAAAGTATGTAGTGCATTATCTGTTTTGGCACCAAAGAATTAATTTCCTTCAAAAGGGAATGTAAAATGTCCAATAATTTATGGGCCTGTCTGTCGCTATGGGAATCTCCAGTGCTCCTGCCATCCTGCAAAATAGTCTTGAAATGCCCTATCCATATAGTCATATGGTAGAATGGAGGAAGATGGCACAACAGCTTCATGTGGCAGTTGGGATATATGAGCTGGAATCACCTCAGAGAGCTGCTGTTGAAGATGCTCCTGACTTCAGTTAAAACCTAAACCAGAAGTATTAGAATGCTACAGAGAAGACTGTCCTCATAGCACTGTAAAAAGCCAGAAAAGGAAATACTAAAATAACTCTTGTTACTTCAGTTCCTTAGATTCTCCATCTATAAAATATAGTTAATCATACCTATCTCGTGATGGTATCTGATGGTGTTTGCAAAACATTTGAAAGATGAGAAGTACTGCCTGTGGTTTACTAAGAAATTTGAGCATCCTATTATTTTTGTTACGCTGTTTTCCACCCTCCCACCCCAACCCACTTGACATAGGTGTCAGACTTATTTTTTAGATTGCAGGCTTTGGGGCACGGCTCGCATTTTCTGTATGTTCGTACAGCACCTAGTACAACAGAGCTCCAAAACTAGATAGCCTCTAGGAACGTCTGCAATATAAATGTCAAATAATAATAAGGCTCACAGACAAGACTATTTCCATGAGATTTTCAATTCTACTCCTAGAGTAGAGTTAAGGTAATCCTCTTTGTTTCCCTCTAGATTATATGGTTTATTTGGGACATGTTTCTTATATCAAGAAATGCTGCCCAAAAATTTCAAGTTTGCATGTCTGAAGTTATGCACCTAAATCCATCTAGACACTTAAATAAAAAGGACAGTTACCTGTTCTGTAACTAGCATTCTTCGAGATGTGTTGCTCAGGTGTATTCCACAGTAGGTGTGCGTGCTCACCATGTGCACTGGTGCTGGAAGTTTTTCCCTTAGCAGTACCCATAGCGGGGGAGCACCACTGTGATCCCTGGAGTGGCGCCTCTATATCGTGCTATAAGCGGAGCTGCGCACTCCCCCCACCCTCAGTTCCTTCTTGCCAGACAACTCCAACAGAGGGGAAGGAGGGCAGGATGTGGAATACACCTGTGCAACACATCTCGAAGAACGCCAGTTACGGAACAGGTAACTGTCCTTTCTTCTTTGAGTGATTGCTTATGTGTATTCCACAGTAGGTGACTCCAAGCTACATCTGATGGAGGTAGGTAGGAGTTTAAGGGTTTCCGGGACGGAGTACTGCCCTACCAAACCCAGCGTCATCCCTTGCTCGGGAGACGATTGCATAGTGCGAGGAAAAGGTGTGGACAGAGGACCACGTGGCATCCCTACATATGTCCTGCGCTCTCGTAGAATGCACCGTTACAATAGGCAGCGGGGGAACCCCTGCCAAGTCGTAACACATGCGTATGCATGAAGTGATCCAGCGGGAAAGGCACTGGGTGGAAACTGATTGCCCCCCATGCGATTTCCTGAACGGCCTGGTTCAGTCCAGGTAAAAGGCCAGTGCTCTACATACGTCTAGCGTGTGTAGGCGGCATTCCTCGTTGGAGGAATGGGGCTTAGGACAGAGTACTGGAAGGAAAATGTCCTGATCCAAATGGAAGGCGGGGACCACTTCGGGAGAAACGCAGGGTGTGGGCAAAGCTGGACTTTATCCCTGTGGAAGACCGTATATGGAGGTTCCAAGGTCAAGGCCCTAAGCTTCAAGACACGACGGGCTGAGGTGATAGCCACCAAGAATGCCACTTTCCATGACAGGTGGGACCAGGAACACGTGGCCAAGAGTTCAAAGGGACGAACCGTGAGGCGAGATAGCACTAGATTCAGATCCCATTGCGGGACCGGGGCCCTGGCGTATGGGAATGCATGATCTAGGTCCTTTAAAAAGTGGGAGGTCATCTGATGGGAAAAAAATGAGTGACCTTGCACAGGAGGGTGGAAGGCTGAAATGGCTGCTAAATGTACCCTGACGGAGGCAGGAGCTAGTCCTTGGGTCCTAAGGGACAGGAGGTAATCGAAAATGAGCTGGAGGGAAGCGGACGACGGGGAGGTGCCCTGTTCCCCTGCCCATCTAGAAAACCTAGAGCATTTGGCAAGGTACGTCTGTTGCATGGACAGCTTTCTGCTCTCCAGAAGAATTCGTCTGACATCCTCCGAACACCTTCCCTCCTCCTCGTTTAACCATGGAGCAACCACGCTATCAGGTGAAGTGCGGCCAGGGTGGGGTGGAGAAGGCATTCCCCCTCCTGGGAGAGGAGATCCGGGCGGAGCAGCAGCCTCCGCGGGGGGCTGCAAGAAGTTGCAAGAGGGTCCCGTACCAATGTTGGCGGGCCCAATCCGGAGCTCTGAGGATAACTCTCGACCCGTCTGCCTTCACTTTTTGCAGGACCTTGCCTATCAGTGGGAATGGTGGAAAGGCATAGAACAGTTGGCCTGACCACTGGCGGAGGAATGCGTCTGAGATCACCCGCCTTTCTGCCCCTGCCCTGGAGCAGAACTGGGGGCAGCATCGGTTCTGGGCGGTAGCAAAGAGGTCGACTTGGGGCGCTCCCAACTCTCGGAAGAGCTTTCGGGCAACCTCCCAGTGGAGTGACCACTCGTACTAGCAGGAAAACACCTTGCTGAGGTGATCGGCTCGCACATTGCGCGCACCAAGTAGGTGAAAGGCCTGTAGGGAGATATCGTGGGCTATGCAAAACTCCCATAGGTCCAGGGCTTCCCGGCACAGGGCCGAGGAACATGTGCCCCCCTGCCTATTGATGTAATACATCGTGGCCGTGTTGTCCGTGATGACTCTGACCGCCTTCCCGGGAAGGCGCAAACTGAACGCTATGCACACCAGGTGTACTGCCCTGAACTCCCTGACATTTATGTGGAGGGACAATTCCAAGGTCGACCATCTGCCTTGGGTTTGAATGTTCCCTATATGGGCTCCCCAGCCCAGGTCCGAGGCATCTGACACCAGATCTAGTGAGGGAGAGATTTCTCAGAAGGGAATCCCATTCAGCATATTGCTCGGGAGGGACCACCACTGCAGAGTGGCCACTACATTGGGTGGTATCGTGACAACTTTGTTTAGGCTGTCCCTGGACTGGGAATACTGGGAGGCCAACCAGAGCTGGAGGGGCCTCATTCTGAGCCTGGCATACCATACCACGGACATGCATGTTGCCATGTGATCTAGGATTTGAAGGCACACTCTTGCCATGGTCATAGGGAAGGTCGTGACCAAGGCTATGAGACTTTTTTAGTGTCTCGAACCTGTCCCGGGGAAGAGAGGCTGTGGCCCCTAGGGAGACTAGCAGAGCTCCTATGAAGTGTATGCGCTGGACCGGTACTAACGTGGACTTCGCCTTGTTCACCACTAGGCCCAGACCTGCACATGTGGACAGCAGGAATTGTATCTGGGCCTGTACCTGGGACCATGAGTTGCCCTTGAGGAGCCAATCATCCAGGTAAGGGAAAATTTGCAGCCTGTTCCTCCGGAGGTGAGCTGCCACCACTGCCACGCATTTGGTAAAAGCCCTGGGGGCCATGGAAAGGCCAAAAGGGAGAACCGCAAACTGGTAACATGGAGGCAAACTGCAACATGTAGCCCCTGGAAATAGTGCTGAGGACCCACTGGTCCGACGTTATATGGGACCACTCCATTCGGAATGCAGATAAACGGTTGCAGAACACAAACTTTATTAACTGGAGGGCTTCCGCGGCAACAGGCCTGGTGGCCCCCCCGCAAAGAGTCAAAACCACCTCTTCCCCTGCTTCTTGCCCTTCAAGGGGCCTGGTCGTGGGGCCGAGCGGGACTGACACTGGGACCTGCGTCTCTGCTCCCTCAGTCTCTTAGCCGGGGGCTCATATCTGCCTCTAGCAGGAGGTGCTGCAGCCTAGGTTTGTCCTTTGCTGGTGGGACATATAGGCCCACTCTTGCAGGGTGGTGCAAGAGTCTTTCATCCCATGCAGGCGGACATCACTTTGGTCCTCAAACAGCGCTTTCCCGTCGAAGGAAAGATCCTGCATCAAGGACTGGGACTCTGCAGACAGACCGGATAGGAGAAGCCAGGATGCCCTACGCATAGATATGGCCGAGTCCATCGAATGGGCTGCTGTGTTGGCCGCGTCTGAGGAGGCCTGGAGGACTGCTTTCGCTGCTGCTGCCCCTTCCTCAACCAGAGCTTGAACACCTTTTTGTCCCACTCCAGGAGAAGAGGCTCGAACTTCGGTAGAGACCCCCATAAGTTAAAATCATAGTGACTCAACAGGGTTTAGTAGTTGGCCACCCTGAGCTGGAAGCTCGCAGAAGAATAAACCTTCCTGCCCAAAAAATTCAGTCTCCTGGCGTCTTTGTCCTTGGGGGGTGGGTGCGGACTGACCATGTCATTCCCCGTGGTTGACTGACTCTACCACCAAGGAGTTAGGTGCTGGATGGGAGTACAGGTACTCGTGTCCCTTAGCTGGGACAAAGTACTTCCTCTCCACTTTTTTGGAGATAGGTGCCAGGGAAGCTAGGGTTTGCCATAGAGCAGTCGATATGTTGGCTACCCCTTGGTGGAGAGGTAGGGCCACACGGCCTCGTGCTGAGGAGGAAAGCACATTGAAAAAGATGTCCGATGGCTCCTCCATCTCCTCAGCCTGGAGTTGGAGATTTGAGGCCACCCGCTTGAGGAGCTCTTGATAGGCCTTAAAGTCCTACTGTAGAATGTGCGGAGGGGCCGCTATGGTCTCCTCCAGCACCGGGGGCCGGTCTGGCTCCCAGGGCGTTGGGAGGTGCCAGTGGTTCGATCCCCAAGACAGAATCTGGGCCTGGTACCTCCTGCTTGGTACCCGTTGACTTTTTACTCTGTCGCAGGGGGGACACCAAATGGGCGTGGGACGCTCTGGCCACCAAGCGGGGTCTTGCCTGGGTGGGCAATTGTGGCCACGGTGCCCATCGACACTGGCCGGCTTGGGTACCCGGCGGTGCAAATTGCTCGAGGGGCGGTGCAGCTCAGGGATGGGCGGCTGGGTGCCAAAGCCGAGGTCACTATTGACCACATGGTGTCGTAAGAGCGGTACTGTGTCTTGCCAAGGAGGGCTGGTGTGCTCCCAATGGTTGCTTTGCTTGGGACTGGGTGCCCGTCTCAAGCGGCGCTCCCGGTACTGGAAGGGAGAGGATGTCATGCGCGGCCTGTGCAGCCTCCGGCATTGATGGCATTCTCACCACGGGAGAGGCACGTGTGGACAGGACTGGGCTACTCCGCTCAGGGTGAGTCGGAGGTCTGGGTCCCGAGGGGGATCGTGGGCTGCCAAACTCGGGTCTGGCTCACCCCTGTCTTTTTGTCGGCGCCACTGAGTCTTTCCCTGCTTCTTAGCAGGTGAGCGGTGCTGGCTGGTGGAGGGAGCCTCACTCCGCACCGAGGATGCGGTGCCCGGTGCTGTGTCCGGATGGTGCGCTGGTGCCAGGGCCAATGCAGATTCCATTAGCAAGGCCTGGTGCCAGATATCCCTCTCTCATTTAATTCGAGGCTTGAATGATCTACAGATTTTACAACGGTCTGTAACATGAGTCTCGCCCAAGCAGTGGAGACACTGAGTGTGCAGGTCGCTTCTTGGCATAGAACTGCAACAGGGGTCGCATGACTTGAAGCCAGGGGCACGGGGCATGCCCCGCACCAGGCAACTAACTAAAGAAGTTATCCAACTACTGGAGAAGACGAGTACTACTAAGGCTAATAGGAGAGCTACAGCAAAGCTGGAGCGCAAAGTTCCGACTTCCTTCACTGGCAGCAAGAAGGAACTGAGGGTGGCAGGAGTGCGCAGCTCCCCTTATAGTGCAATATAGAGGTGCCACTCCAGGAGTCGCAGCGGTGCTCCCCCTATGGGTACTGCTAAGGGAAAAACTTCCAGCACCGGTGCACATGGCAAGCACACACCCCTACTGTGGAATACACCTGAGCAATCACTTGAAGTTGTCTGATCTTCAGAAGTACTGACTATATGTACTATTATAATTTGTTACAGTAGCACCCAAAGTCCCCAACCAAGGTTGTATTAGGCACTATACAAACATGTTGCAAGATAGTCCCTGCTCCAAAGAGCTCACAGTGAACAGAAGCACCTTTATCTCTATTTTGGGGAACTAAAGCACAGAAAGATTAACTGACTTACTAAAGATCACATGTGAAGTATGTAGTAGAGTTGGGATTTAAACCCAGTTCTTCAGTCCTAAATGGGCTGTACACTAGTGGAATGCACCTGGCAGCATGACTTCTCAGGCATGTGCAAGGTCACAAAATGCTACAAATTGGAATCCTCCATGCTGTGTGACCTTACACCTGCACATGCTGTGTGGAGAATGCCATTTAATGTTGTCCCCCATGCAGCAAAAGTGCCAGAAAGCTGTTTCACTACACCCCTGCTGGGTCCCAGTCCAGTTCATAAAAATGGCCATATTAGGTTGGACCACTGGTCCCTCTAATCCACACCCTCTCTTCTGACAGTGGCTGGTGCCAGATGCTTCAGAGGGAAAGAACAGAACAGGACAATTTATCAAGTGATCCACTCCGTCATCCAGTCCCAGCTTCTGGCTGTCAGAGGTCTGAAGAGACCCTGAACATGGGACTGCATCCCTGACCATTTTGGCTAATGGCCACTGATGGACCTATCCTCCATGAATTTATCTAATTCTATTTTAAGCCCAGCTATACTTTTGACCTTTGCAACATCCCCAACAATGAGTTCTACAGGTTGACTGTGCGTTGTGTGAAGACGACCTTCCTTAAGTTTATTTCAAATCTGCCTATTAATTTCATTGAGTGATCCGTGGGTCTTCTGTTATGCGAAGGGGTAAATTACATTTCCTTATTCACTTTCTCCAGACCAGTCATAATTTTATAGACCTCTATCATAATTCCCCTCAGTCATCTCTTTTCCAAGCTGAAGAGTCAGACTTTTTAATCTCTCCTCATATGGGAGTTTTTCCATATCCCTAATAATTTATTACCTTTCTCTACACTTTTCCGATTCCAATATATCTTTTTTGATATGGGCAACAAGAACTGCAGTATTCGGGGTATGGACATACCATGGATTTAAATAGTGACATTATAATATTTTCTGTCTTTTTAGCTATCCTTTTCCTAATAGTTCCCAACATGTTAGCTTATTTGACTGCCACTGCAGATTGAGCAGATGTTTTCAGAGAACTATTCATAATGACTCCAAGATCTCTTTCTTAAGTGGTAACAGCTAATTTAAACCCCATCATTTTATACGTTGGGGTTATTTTTTTAACAATGTGCCTTACTTCACATTTAACATTGAATTATATCTGCCATTTTGTTGCCCAATCACCCAGTTTTTTGAGTTCCCTTTGTAATTCTTCACAATCTGCTTTGGACTTAACTATCTTTCGTATCATCTGCAAATGTTGCCACCTCACTGTTCACCCTTTTCCAGATCCTTTATGAATATGTTGAACAGCACTGGTCCCACTACAGATCTTTGGATGGGACCCTGCTATTAACTTCTCTCCACAGTGAAAACTGGCCATTTATTACTACCCTTTGGTTCCTGTCTTAACAAGTTACTGATCCATGGGAGGACCTTCCTTCTTTTCCCATGACTCCTTACGTTGGTTAAGATCCTTTGGTAAGGGATCTTCTTGAAGGCTTTCTGAAAGTCCAAGTGCACTCTATCCCCTGGATCACCCTTGTCCACGTGTTTGTTGACCCCGTCAAAGAATTCCAATAGATTGGTGAGGCATGATTTCTCCTTATAAAAGCAGTGTTGATTCTTCCACAACAAATTGTGTTAATCTATGTGTATGATAATTCTCTGCTTTCGTATAGTTTCAATTTGCCTCGTACTGAAGTTAGGTTTAACAAACCTGGATTTGCCCAGATTGCCTCTGGAGCCTTTTTTTTTTTTTTAAATTGGTGTTAAATCAGCTTCTGTACTAGATGACTGGTGGATAGCTAATGTAAGCAATAGGGCACATACCAAAATTTGTAGTTCTGCAATTTGATATCTGAGTTCCTTCAGAACTCTTGGTTGAATATCATCTGGTCCTGGTGACTTATTACTGTTTAAATTTATCAATTTGCTCCAAATTCTCCTCTACTGACACCTCAATCTGGGACAGTTCCTCAGATGTGTCACCTAAAAAGAATGGTTCAGGTGTGGGAATCGCCTTCACATCATCTGCAGTATAGACCAATGCAAAGAACTCATTTTGCTTCTCTGCAATGGCCTTGTCTTCCTTGGGCTCTACTTTAACACTAAATCATCCAGTGGCCCCACTTACTGTATGGCAGGTTTCCTGCTTCTGATGTACTTGCAGTTTTTTGACTGTTAGTTTGAGTCTTTTGTTAGTTACCCTTCAAATTCCTTTTTGGCCTGCCTAATTATACTTTTATACTTGACTTGCTATTTTCCTCAATATCATTGACTTTCCAATTTTTAAAAGATGCCTTTTTTTCTCTAACCATTTCATTTCCTCTGCTGTTTAGCCATGATGGCATTTTTGGTCTTTTTTTAATTTGGGGTATACATTTAATTTAAGCCTCTAACATGGTGTTTTTTAATAGTTTCCAAGCAGCTTGCAGGCATTTTATTCATGCCTGTTCCTTGTAGTTTCTGTTTAACTAGCTTGGTCATTTTTGTGTAGTTCCCCTTTTTGACATGAAGTGTGGTGGGCTTTTGTTTCCCTCCTCCCCCACAAGGACATTAAATTTAATTACATTATGGTTGCTATTATGGAGCGGTTCAGCTATATTCACCTCTTGGCCCAGATCCTGCACTCCACTTAGGACTAAATCAAGAATTGCTTCTTCCCTTGTGGGTTCCAGGACCAGTTGCTCCAAGAAGCAGTCATTTAATGTGTCTAGAAATTTTTTCTCTGCATCCAGTCCTGAGGTGACACGTACTCAGTCAATATGGGGATAGTTGAAATCCCCTATTATTGATGGGGGCTTTGGGGAGAAATTTTTTGTAGCCTTTCTAATCTCTTTTAGCATTTCACAATCACAATCGCCATCCTGCTCAGGTGGTTGTTAGTGTGTTCCTACTGCTATACTCTTATTCAAGCATGGAACTTCTATCCATAGAGATTCTATAGTACAGTTTGTTTCATTTAAGATTTTTAGTATATTTAACTCTATGCTTTCTTTCACATATAGTGCCACTCCCCTGTAAGCACAACCTATTCTGACATTCCTCTATATTTTGTATCCAGGTCTCACCATGTCCCATTGATTACTATTATTCTACCAAGTAACTGTGATGCCTATTATATCAATATCCTCACTGAATGCCAGGCAATCAAGTTCACAGATCTTAGTATTTAGATTTCTAGTATTTGCACACAAACACATAAAATTTGTCAATATTTCATTGACTACCTTCAGTCTTCCTTGTTTGACAGTTTCTCCTGTACTTTACCAACGTCTATCCTCTCCTCTTTACTAGGCTATCCTAATATCCTCTTTAATAAATCCTTCCCTAAGAGATGTCTGTCTGAACTGTATGCTCCTCTGCACCTGTTGGCTTTCCCCCAATCCTTAGTTTAAAACCTCCTTTATGACCTTTTTAATTTTACATGCCACTAATCTGCTTCTGTTTTGGTTTAGGTAGAGCTCCTCCTTCCTGTATAGGCTCCTTCTTTCCAAAAAGGTTCCTCGGTTTCTCATAAACTGAAATCCCCCCTCCCAACACCATCATCTCATACACTCATTAAGACGCTGCAGTTCTGCCTGTCTAACTGGCCATATGCATGAACTGGAAACAGTTCAGAGAAAGCTGCCATGGAAGTCCTAGATTTTATTTTCTTACCTAGCAGCCTAAACTTGGCCTACAGGGCCTCTCTCTTACCTTTCCCTATATCACTGGTTATAGGGAAAGGTACTACGACCACTGGCTTCTGCCAAGCACTGCACATAAGTATCTGGATGTCTCCAGAGGTCCACAACCTTCACACTCCGAAACGGCAATAAACTTTGTTCACACAATTAAGGATGCCCAGTGAGAGCTCATGCCCTTCTAGAACACTGTTTGAAAAAACCCAAACTTCAGAAAACCAGGAATACAGAGTTAAGTTACATGCCCATGTAACCTTAACTCTACTCTCTGAGAGACAACCCAAAACACCCCTATCACACATACTTGCACTCTGCTTTTTCACTGTACAGGAAAGGAGCTGCCTGCATCTGCTCTACCCTCAAACACTTAGGGTACTCTCCTGACAGAATACCACACTTGTGAAATTTAACAACCACTTCACACTTACTCACAGGATACCAGTGAATGCGGCTCAGCCACCGTTCGGGGGCAAGGAACCCCAGATTGTAGCTCACATGAAGGTGGGGCAGGGAGAGAAACTCAGACTGCCTTAGAGGGGCAAAGGGCCCCCAGATCCTGGCACACACACACACAGAAGAGGAGAACATGGGGTTAGACAATCTTGCCCCCATTCTCCCCTAGCCACCCTGCCACTCACCCCATGTCTCCTGCCCATGTCCCTCTCCTTCACCTGAGCCACCCAACTCCTCTCACCTCTCCACCATCCGTCCTCATTTATCCCACTCCCCATAATCCCCCTCCCCTCAATGCAGCCCCAAACTGTTCTCATTTCTCTTCCCCCTCACTCCACCACACTAAAATGTCCCTCGCCTGCCAGGAAACAATCACATGTCTTTTGTGGGGGGAGGAGGAGGAGGAGAAAGGTAATCAAAGTACTTTCACTCAAAACAACCAAATCACCACACCTGACATTGACAAATCTTAGCAACATGATTCTGACCTTTTCAAGATTTCTGCAGTAAGTGGGACTTGAACTGACACAAAAAGTTAGAGGTAAAGGACGACTGCTTATCCCCTTGGGCTATCCAGCTAGTAACAGAATTTTCAGCCTTAAAAAAAAATCTTCTGTTCATGCATGCTGAGAATAATCTGTTCGACATGTGAACTTTAGAACTGCTTGGCACATGCCAAACTGGAGAAGCAAATTCTTTTTCAAACAATGTTTTTATCTGATTCCGCCCCCAAAGGGCTGGTGGGTACCATACACACCACGGGGGTAACCCTCAAGTATTGGAGATAGTGCAATGTTACAAGCCATGGTTTGAGCTCTATCTGTGCACAGAAAAAGGGTTGCCAGAATAAGTCAACTTTAAGAAAAGCTTCCCACCCCCACTCTTACCATCCCCCCATCCTGTGGTGTATCTTAAGATTCTCTTGACTAAATGGTTCTAAATTTGGATCACTGACCCGACCCTGAATCCCCATGAGGCACACCAAATTTCAAGGCAATCCAAGTAACCATACCATTTTAGAGTATTTAGAACAGTCAAACTTTAAACAGAAAGCTGGTCTTCACCATAACTATAACAGAGCTGCTGCTCTGCTACAATCCTTCCTCTCTACCTGCAGCTCTAACTGATGTCAATGCGAGCTGAGTGCTCAGCATCTCTGAAAATACAGGCATATTTAAAAGTGACTGATCTATAGGTAGCTAAATTTGAAAAATTTTACCATTGATTTAATCTATTTGGTCTAGAGACTTCTAAATATTAGGCATTCAAAAAGCAAAACTAATCATGAAAGCAAATCTCTGAATCATTTGAGATTTACCCATCATAATTATATTACACATCTCCATTATTATGTTAACATACCAGTATTTACTGGAAAATAAGGGCCAATTTGTCAAAAATCTGGATTCCACATCGTTACATGGTAGAGAAGAATATTCCCTTCAATATAGGAATTATTGGGTGAAGGACTATGGCTTGTGTCGTGCAGTAGGTCAGAATAGAAGATCATAGATTCTTTTTAAGGTCAGAAAAGACCACCATTAATTGTGCCAGTCTGTACAATTAGGTCACAGAAGCCCATCTCTAGTGGGAAGCAGAAATGGATTCTACAGACTTGATGAGGCTACTGCACCACAAACTGCACTCTGCTGAATCGTGTTCTGCGTAAACCAGATTTTAAAAGCTACAAAGGAAGAAAAATTTTCAAGGCAATCAGCTACATCATTCATTAAGTCAGTGAAAAACCTAAAACAAACAAGAAACCCATATGCAACAACAAATCCTCCCACCACTGATATGTCAGCAAAATCTAATGAGTCAGTTTTTAAAATGACATCTTTGTTCATTGTCAAACTGGCTTACCGTTCTCTGTTAAATTTCAGAGAATGAAGAATAGCTGGCCGTTTCTGTCTTAGGTTCCACAAATGAAGTGTGTCATCTGCACTCGCACTGACCAAGGCACCCTACAACAATCAGAGACAGAATATGGTGGAATGTTATTCATTTGAATATTGAAAGGGAAGATTATTTAAGAATAAGACAATGATCTGTAAGTAGACAGCAGTACATCATCTGTGAAATACTTATTTTCCTTCTGAAAAAAAACACTCTGCAACAACCATTACTTTGCTTTGATTGATCCTGTACTAACTTAAAATGTTCAAATTTGAGCTTATCTGGAAAATCAAAGCTCATTCTAGTATTTAACATTTGATATTAAATGTGTTTGTGATTGATAAACCTGGAAGAGTGCAGAAGAATGGGAATAAGAAGGAAGGAGGTATTAGCTTGAAAAGGTGGGTTTGAAGGAGACAGCTGAAGCAAGGAGAGAGTGCTTAGAACACCAGGAAAGGGAGACTGCCCCAGGCACAGTATAATAGGTCAAGATAACAGAAAATGCAAAATCAAGAATGAGAAAAGGACATGAAAGTAAGAGGATAGGGATGAAAGTAGGGAGACTGAGCAGGGGGAGTGAGAACAGAGATGCAGATGGCGCCAGGGAACAGGGTCAGGGGCACGGGGAGCTTCCCCAGCTGCCAAGCCGCACTACCCTGCCCACCTGGCACTACTGTCCGGGAGTGGGGTCAGGGTGCAGGGGCTTTCCCTGCCCACCTGGAGCTCAGGGGCCCCCAGTTGGTCGGGGCCCTAGACATGGGCCCTGTAGGCCCAGTGGCTAATCTGCCACTAGTGGACAATTGTAAGCAAAAAAGGTGGATTTTGGTTACAATAAAGAGGAAGAAGTGATGTGACAAAGATTGACTATGGGAGAAGGGATGGGGAGAGTACAATCAAAGATTATGGGCCTGGGAAACAGGAAGGAAAGTGGAATTCTCAATCAAGATAGAGAAAGGAAGCAGAGGAGGAGGAGGAGGATTAGGAGGAAAGGTGAGAAGACTAGAGTTTGAGATGGTGGTTGAACATCTACAACTGTCTCTCTGGCACCTATTTTTAAATGTGAATGGATACAGAGTGAGAGGTAAATCCAGAACTATAATATTTGATATGGTAGTTAAATCCATGAGAAAAGATAGACATGTACACAGAATAGAAATATGAGAGGAAAGAACAAAGAAAAAACCCTGCAGAAAACCCCACAGATAGGAGAAAGGAAGCAAAGGAGCTAATAAAGAAGACACTGAATGAATAGTCAGCAGGGGAATACATGACCTAGGGGAGCACAGAACCACAAAAGCTAAGATCGGAAAGAAAGCAGGGGAAGCAAGAGTGATTCACATGACAAAATGGTGGCACATGCATTTTTTGGTGTTCACACATATACTCCAAAAGTAATTGTCTCAACTTTAGCGTAAGTAGGAAAGGCTGAATAGAAATGTTTCGTTAAATTTGAATATGAATCTGGTTCCTTTAAATGCCATGTAAAATTTATTTAAGTTTTATATACCTATGTTAAACTATTTTGCCTAGGAGTATGCTCTAGGCAGTTACACCTATGCCTGAGACGTTCCATTATAAGGTCCTATTTTCAGTTGCTTATAACTTTGCCACACATTACCTGTTCAGGCTGAAACATTCCACGCCATACTCAAAATGAGTTTTTCTGGGAAGTTTCAGCTAAAATGATTCAGTTGTTTCTCAGAAAACAAGATTAGAAAAAAATGTTGTTTTGCACATGTTAAAATGGCTGTAATTTTTTTTTTGTCGAGAAACTCCAATGCCTCCTTGCTTTGGAGCAGGGGCCTGAAGTTTGTCAGGGGCTGGTATGTGTGTCAGGGATGTGCCTTTTGCCTTCCTCATGAAAGTCTGCCCAAATGTGGACAGTTTAGGAACATTTAAAAAAAAACAAAAAAAAAATACTACACCCCAAGCTTGGACATGCTCATGCTCTTATTAAGAGTTTGAAAGCTACAGTCTCTGAGGAGTCTGTCTGCACTGAACAAGCTCCAACCCTCAGAGCTTCTCCATGCTGACTAGACTGTGTATGTACCATCTGCACGGAGTGACCGAGTAAGCTCCACCTGCAGCGGCAGGAGCTGAAGCTTATCTCTGCTATTGCTCCTCCCAGCTGCCAGGGGCTACTGTGGCACCAGAACTTTGAGCAGAGAAACTCTCTCCTGTACTCCTTCCAGTGCACATGCAGTATGGAGAAAGTGGAAGCTGCCTGACTTGAATTGGTGGGGGGAGGCCTGATATCCCATAATTAACAATTAATTATTATTTCCAGAGTAAGTTTCATTCAGGGGGTGGATCCCAAATCACTTTGCGTAGTATTTATAGGGATCAGTTCTGATTATTCTGAGTTCCCTGAGACGATGACATTTCAGCTAAGCAGAAACTTTTTGTATTAGTGCTATTTTTGTTAATTCATTAATTTCTATCTCAGACATGTCTGTGCAGTGAGGAAGATGATCCATGAATTTAGATTATACATATGCAGCTCACAGTGTGTTCAGTATTTTACATCACCATACAAAGGCCCTGATTCTATCACCCATACTTACACTGAGTAATACCTTTTACTATATGTAGCCCCATTCATTTAAACAGCATTACGTACACAGAAAATTGTATTTCTGAGTGCAAGTATGAGCAGCAGAATCAGATCCATAGTTTCTTGCTGGCCCCTTTGTTTGCCCTATCTGGAAGTTACATTGCAAAAATATATAGATTGCACCATTCAACTATATTTAAAGAAAGAAGATTCTGCACACTGTACATATAGCCTTACCTCATTGATTAAGAACTGGAGCTGCAGTACCGCGGCACCACTTTCATGTTGGCAGTAGCAATCAACACCAGGTCTGCCCAGTCTGTTGCAGTCAAAGTCAAGGATTCTGACATTTCAGTTATCACCAAGAGTAAACAGCAAAGAGGACATGAACAGAACTCTCTCGCAATTAACCTTAGATTTAACAATTGTTCTTGCTTTCTCTAAAGCAAAGCAATACACACTTATCTTCAGCTGTTCTAATTAAAGTATCAGCACTATCACCCTGAAACATGTGCAATTATGAGTGATATGTTCTTGGCTATATTCCTCCCTATGAGAATGAAAGTGCATAAATCATCATGAAGATACAGCCAAAACACATCTTAAACTCCAATTTATTTTATTTCATCTTCATAGTATGTGTTCATATTACAGCTGTACATAATAAGATGTTTTTGATTATCTAGGTCATACAAAACTAATAATTTAGGAGCAGGGTCAATAACAAGTTATACACCATTTACACTGTTTTCCCCCCTAAAAAGTGTGTATTATTTCAAGTGAATAATTTTGCCTACTTATTATGTTCTACCTGTAATTGTTACTCCATTCTCTGAATGTAACTTTCTGCATAGGTCTGTTCTCCTTGGCTCTTTTGTCTCTGAAAGCTATTTTTAGGCAATAAAGAATCTCTTAAGGATGGTAGTGTGCTTTGCATCTTAAAAGTGTGCATGTGTCAATCTCCAACTGTTCATTCCTTTTAAACTAAAAAAAGAGTTACATTCTAAACAGAATAATAAGAAAATCTCACAATTTTACATAGCCGACAAGTTTAAAAGAGCATTACTGTTGCAGGTAAAGGACACTGAGCAATTCTCCCCTGGAGAGTTGAAGCTCTTTAGAATATCAATAAATTTTGGTGTGTAACACTCAGAAAGATCTGCGGGACCAAGATTGAGGGATCTGATCCATAACTCCTCAGGAGTTAATTATAGCAATGAGAATGATCAAATATCTACATTGTGAGCACTATCTGAAATTCACCTATGTACAGAGGGGGCCTGCACAAAGACTATATACCACTTTATTCCCTCTTACACCTTATTTTGAGGAGATTTAGGAGCCAGTCAAAAATCTGTGTTCTTGGAAAGGCAAGCAAATACTGTACCCTTTCAAAGGGGGGTAGAGCTTCACTCCAGCTTGAGCTCTCTCAGACTCCCTGAACGCATTCTGGAAGAATCAGGGGTTCCTGTATAGTCTGAACTAGAATCCTGAAACGCAATCTGGACCCCGTGGGACCCAACAGGTATCAGGTCTGGGTTGTGTTGGGTGGGAAAACAACCAGACCCTCTTGGTCTTGGATCAGGTCTCTTCCACCTGCCTGTGGGGTTGGCACGGTGACACTGGCAAGAGCCAGACATATAGCTGCCACCGTACCTACCCCACAGGCAGGAGGCAGCACAGCATTGACTCAGGTTTGGGGGGAAGGGTCAGGTCAGAAAATGACTCTTTCCTCTTGGGCCTGGGTTGGGCCAAAAAATTAGGCTGGAATATACTCTACCTAAACCTCCTCTTCTCACAAATACAGGCCATGGTTTTAAGTCTGTATCTCATCCTAAATCCCCTAACCTGAGTCAAGATTAAAATCTCAAATAAACTGGAATGTACTCAACATAGTTTTAGCTCCAGAAGCATAAGGTGTACTGTATAAGAAATAAAGATGTCTTTATGTCAGTTTCAAATAGCTTTCACAGAAGTATAGAAGCTTGGAAAGGTAGCAATTAACTGTTAGTATTGGTTTACTATCAAAACTTGGCATATTTAAATTGCTTGACAAAGCTTGCTGTGATAAATATGGGAATTTTATGATGCCCATGTGTACCTCATTTTCAGTCATCTGCTTTAAGTACTGGCTTCAGAGACACAGGAGCTCTCACCTGGGATTTAGGCCTGGTCTACACTAGAAAATTAAGTCAGCATAACTATGTCACTCAGGGGTATGAAAAATCCACACCCTGAGCAGCAACCTAAATGCCTGTGTAGACAGTATTAGGTCGATGGAAGAATTCTTATATCAACCTAGCTACTACCTCTCAGGGAGGCGGATTATCTACACCAATGGGAGAATCCCTCATGTTGGTATAGACAGTGTCTACACTGAAGTGCTACAGTGGCACAGCTGCAGCAGCACAGCTATAGCACTTCAGTGTAGCCAAACCCTAAGAAAAAGGGAAAGTGACAAGAGAAAGGAAACTAAGCTGCTTCCTACAGCAGCATGGCTCAAGGGAGCCCTGGCTTTAGACAGAATGGACTGTCTTAAACTTTAGTCTCTCTCTTTTGAAGAAAGGATTTCCCAGTGCTGTATTCCAGTTGACTAATCAACCTTAAAAGCAGCAAAGAGTCCTGTGGCACCTTATAGACTAACAGACGTATTGGAGCATGAGCTTTCGTGGGTGAATACCCACTTTGTCGTCATGCATCCGATAAAGTGGGTATTCACCCACAAAAGCTCATGCTCCAATACGTCTGTTAGTCTATAAGGTGCCACAGGACTCTTTGCTGCTTTTACAGATCCAGACTAACACGGCTACCCCTCTGATACTAATCAACCTTACTCTGTCTTGAAAAGCTACATGGAGTCACTACAGATACTTGCTGAAGTGCATTGATCACTGAAGGGAGTAAAAGTCTCTGAATAGGACTCTACTTCGGTCACATTCGCTGGGCACAGCTCATGGTGAGAAACAGGAGTGCAGGAGCCAAGAGGCTCAGTTTAGAAGTTGCTGAGGCCACATGGCCTATGCTTATAGAAAAGTGTGACCCGCTGGGGGCCTGGCCCTTTGAAGGTGTCCTCCCCAGACCCATGACACCACAATGCTAGCTCAACATCCAGCCTCCCACAGGATTTTACACAGAAGAGTAGGAATTCATCTGGCCACGACACCACCAGCAATAACTATATGAGGAGTGGCTTAGTTAGCCCACACAGAAGTACTGTGATAGCCTTCAGTAGCAGTCCTCACTGCAGCTATGGGATACTCACTGCAGAAGAACACGACTCCTAGTAGCAAGTTTTGTCAGGACCAGGCCCTTAAAATCTGATCCCAAACCCACTGAAGTCAATGGAAAGCCTCCCACTGACTTCCACGGGTTTTGTATTGGACCCCAAGGTCTTCCTACACTGCAATAAGACACCTAGGGCTGCCTGCGTCAGCTGACTCTGGCTCCAGCCCAAGCCCAAATACCTACATTGCAATTGTATAGCCCCACAGCCCAAGCCCAGATCAGCTGACACAGGCCAGCCACAGGAGTTTTAATGCAGTGTAGACATATCTGTGGTTAGCATGCACAAGAATTGCATGGTAACAGAAGTTACAGTACTATAAGTACAGATATAGCTAATGTGAAAAGCAGTGACATAGCTACAGACTTACTTTGTCATTTACATAAAATTTATTATTTTCATTTATTATTTTAGTGCCCACAATGTGCTCAGCACTGAACAAGATTCAAAGATAAAAATATGTACAGGATACAAGTCTATGCCCCAAAGCGTTTTCACTTGAAAAGATATATACAGAAAAGACAATGATAGGAGAGAGAGAGAAGGAATTACACATTTTTTAAATTATTCTTGTGAACTCAACTTTTCCACACAGAAGTAGTGAGTTTATCAGAGTGATCTGAATAAAAATAAGGTGGCAGTTTTGTGTACTAGGGTTCACTGGATACAAGATAAGATACAGAAGAGCATGAAGACAGGCACGGTAAAAAGAAACAAATGGGGCATCAGTGGTGGAGTTGTGGGAGATATGAAAAGAGACAAGGTCCAATGTTCATAATGGAGGTTTTTTTAGGGACTTGAAGACAAACAAGAACTTTATACTTAATGCAATGGATAAGGAGAAGCCAGTGGCAGGTTTCAAAGATGGGGTGATATGGTTAAAGGGACAGGCAAGAAAGATAATGAAATTGCTCAAATTAAGTTCTTGGCCTCAGTGATGACCCATGGCAGTGTCTCACATTCTAATTATACATTGTGCAAAAAGTTTTCAGTGTTGAATTTGTCATCATTCAGTTTCACCTTCTCTAGACCATTCATTTTTATCATGTTCCCCTGCTAGTCCAAGAGAGAATGCAACAGAGAGTGAGCACAGGGGAGGTTTGGACTGAGTGGGAATTCCTACAAGTGAACGTCTTTGCTTTAATTTGAACTTTACACTTCATTATAAATAAATGGCACTAGCTAATGCATTCCCACTAGATGGGAAATTATGCTAATGCTGTTCTTAACCAGCTATCACCACCATTCACCATCAAAAGGTGAAATCAGTCTCTGGGAGAAAAATCTAATGAAGCAGATGACTCCATTCAGCATGTCCCAAATAAAAATGTTCCAGGATACTCTGTTTACATACATCACTTTTCACTCTGAAGTGAATGTTTATATGAATTATAAGATGTAAATTATACCTATCTGGCCAGTCATTCTGAAGAAAGTAGGCACTGTCACAGCTTTTAGAATCCCACTGAGCAGCAGCAGCTTTCAAATATGCTAGTGACCTGCTGAGGGCCCTGTAAACAGTTCATTCACCACAGGTGCTCCTCCTTATGGCTAGGTCTGGGAATTAGCTCTCCCTGCATGTGATACCCTCAGCTGTCGGTTGCTCAAGCTGCAGTCCCCCCTCTCTCTCCAAACTCAGGGTACTCACTCTTTGTGACTGAGCCCTCTAGCCAGGTCACTCTGTAGTCCCCACCTTCTAGGTTAATAAAATCCAACCAGACAAGCAAGCTATACACACACTGCCTCAGATGGGCTTCTATTCCACTTTCCCAGAGGCTGGTAGGGTAACCACTTGCCCACCACTCTGAGTTCCAGCCCAGGGACCCTATGACTAGCAATCCAGCTCTGTTCAGTCTCAGACCCTGTTACTGTTTCCCTAGGCTCCTTCCTACCCCACCTCTCTATAGCTTTACTATCTCTAGTTTACCACCACAGATTCCTCTGCTCCCCATGACTACTTCACCATTCTCGCCCTCTTGCTGGACTCCCCAGTCAAGGGCAAGACCCTGGCCTATTCTCCTTCTGCATTGCCTCCTTATCCCTAGCCAACTCCCTTTCCCTCTAGAGACTGATTGCAGACATCCTCCCTCCCAGGGGCGGCTCTATGTTTTTTGCCGCCCCAACCACGGCAGGCAGGCGGCTTTCGGTGGTGCACCTGTGGGTGGTCTGCTGGTCACGTCGATTCGGTGGCGTGTCTGCGGATGGTCCGCTGGTCATGTGGATTCGGTGGCACGTCTGCGGGAGGTCCACCGGTGCCGCGCCATCAGCGTCCCCGCTGCCGAATTGCCACCAAAGCCATGGGACCAGCAGACCTCCCGCAGGCATGCCGCCGAAAGCCGCCTGCCTGCAACCCTCACAGCGACCGGCAGGCCGCCTCATCTGGCTTGCTGCCCCAGGCACGTGCTTGCTGCGCTGGTGCCTGGAGCCGCCCCTGCTCCCTATGCTCACTTCCTGATTTATAATCCTATCCCAGCTCCTCCCCCACCTGGGCTTCATCTGCCATTAGGCCCTATCAATCCCTGTTCCCCTCAAGGTGCAGCATACAAGGTTATCTGGGTCCTTCTGGCCCATACTAACCCACTCAGGACTTTTGTGGGCTGGATGCCCTATCACAGGGCCATTCTGACAAAAGCTGCTGAGAGATTGGCACATCTTCTTCCTAGCCTGTCCTGCCCACTTTATCTATCTGTGCTCCATTCCCTGACTATTCCACTTGAGGCGCTATTGCAGCATTTACCACTACTGAAAACTTTGTTGGTACACCAAGGCCCTCTGCCAGATCTATATTGGCTGAAGCTAATGTAGACCTTGAGCTGGATTTATTTTCTCTTTTACTTGTGTCTTTTAATAAAACAACAAATAGCCCTGTCAGCAACGATTGTAGAATATCTTTCAAAGATGTTAAAAGGAAGATAAAGCTGAATACTTTAAAGTCTGCCCTTCTGGTTCCCTATCTTCTCATTCCTACCAATATGTGGGATTTTCTAGGGGTCATGCCTAGGAAAACTGTCAGATTACATTCAACCATAGCCATTTCAGAAAATAAGAATTGAAAACTCAATTTGGATACCTCCAGCGATTATATGTAAATGAGAAAGCAACAAGTAGAAACTGAATTACGCATGCTGAGCAGCAAACATGGTAGCAGTAACATTTTATCAAAGCAGAATGCTTTTTGATTGTTACAAAATAGTTAATGCCTTGTTGTCAAGATGTGTATGGTGTGGAAGAGAATATAGTGTTCTGTATTCTCATGCATGAGATACAAGTTCAGAAAACACCTCAGCATGTTATGCATGTGGCAGAGATATCAAATTTGCATCCAGCAGAGAATGTTGATTGAATTGCTTTTAAGTTACATTCTGTTGTCTCTATAGGTACACAAAGAGAAGAGCCTCAAAAGAATCAGCAATGTTCCTTGCCCTTATGAAAGGAGACTCAAAGAGCTTGCCCATCCAACCTTGAAAAAAAGTTGCACATTTACACAAAACAAATGCTTAGCTGCAATATCCAAATGATTTGGTTCCCTTCAAACCACTACAATTACCTGTTTGTGGAGATGTCATGCTATGCACTCAACTTCCATCTACTTTCTTTCATTGTAGGAATTAACTACCGTACTTGCTAAAACAGTGCTTATTTGAAATTCATATACTGTACTGTGTGTCATACTGAATTATATTGTACTATGATATATGATATATGGATGGCGGCAAATGGTACCGTAATCCATGAATGCACAACACTCTGAAATGAAACAATGTGAAATAGCCGAAAGGGCATAGGCAGTAGATCATGTACAATATGCAAGGTATTGACATGGTGTTTTTATCTGGTTCAAAGCTATAACAAAAAAAAGGCCAATAAATGTAGCAAAAAAATCCAGTGACATGGTATGCTGTATTAAGGGAGGTGTCTGAATCAAATTATCCCTGTTTATACATATTTGTTGCATCCACATTTAGGGCTAAATTGTGCCCAGCTGTTGGGAGAAACACAAGGGAAGAGGGATGTGAAAAGCTGTCCCAAATTTATGCTACTAGAAAAAGCCAGATACAGTGGTAAATAATGAAGAGGACAGGTCACTGACACAGAGTAATCCGGATCACTTGGTAAACTGGGTGCAAGCAAACAATATGCATTTTAATCCAGCCAAATGTAAATGTATACATCTAGGAACAAAGAATGTAGGTCATACTTATATGAGAAGAGTAAGGGGGGGATTTGATAGCAGCCTTCAACTACCTGAAGTGGGTACCCAAAGAGGATAGAGCTCAGCTGTTCTCAGTGGTGGCAGATGACAGAACAAGGAGCAATGGTCTCAAATTGCAGTGGAGGAGGTCTAGAATGGATATTAGGAAACACTATTTCACTAGGAGGGTGGTGAAGCACTGGAATGGGTTACCTAGGGAAGTGGTAGAATCTCCATCCTTAGAGGTTTTTAAGACCCGGCTTGGCAAAGCCCTGGCTGGAATGATTCAGTTGGTGTTGGTCCTGCTTTGAGCAGGGGGTTGGACTAGATGACCTCCTGAGGTCTCTTCCAACCCTGATATTCTATGATTCTATGATCGGGGACTCTACCCTGGGAAACAGTGACTGTAAAATATATGGGGGTCAGGAAGGATAACCAGCTGAATATGAGCTCCCAGTGTGATGCTGTGGCCAAATGGGATAATGCGATCCTTGGATGAGTAAACAGGGGAATGTCAATTAGGAATAGAGAGGTTATTTTACATGTATTTGGCACTGGTGAGACCTCTGCTGGAACATTGTCCAGTTCTGGTGTCCATTATTCAAGAAGGATGTTGATGGATGTTGGAGAGAGAGTTCAAAGAAGAACCACAGGAAAGATTAAAGGACAAGAAAACATGCCTTAAAGTGACTGAGTTCCATGAGTCTATCTATTTATCTTAACAAAAAGGCGGTTAAGGGATGACTTGATTACAGTCTATTAAGCACCTACATGGGGAACAAATATTTGATAATGGGTTCTTCCGTCTAACAGAGAAAGGTATAACAATCCAATGTCTGGAAGCTGAAGCTATCAAAATTCAGACTAGAAATAAGTTGTACATTTTTAACAATGAGAGTAATTAACTATTGGAACAATTTACCAAGGGTCATGGTGGATTCTCCATCAATGACAATTTTTAAATCAAGATTGGATGTTTTTCTCCAAGATCTGCTCTAGTTCACATGAATTAATTCAGGGAAGTTCTATGGCCTATGTCATAAAGGAGATCATCACAATGGCCCCTTCTAGACTTGGAATCTGGGAATCTATTCAACATAGTTGATCATGAGTTATTTGCTGAAGGAGGATTCAGGAGAGCAGAGGCATGAACTCAAATGGTTTAGGTCCTTCCTGGAGGGACTTACCCAAAAGCAGTGATGGGAAACTGCACCTCCAGGCCCCTTCTTTGTAGAGTCCAAGAAGGATCAATTCTCTCTCTGGTTCTATTCAGTACCTACAGGGCACCAGAAGACTTGGTAACACATCACACCCTGAAATACTGACAATATGTAGATGACACAAAGCCCTATTTTTCCTTTACTATATGCAATAGCACCAGAGCCATCAAGGGCTTGAGCTGAAACCGAGCAAGACAGAGCTTATGCTGGTTGGCAAAGGGAAATATTTGAGGAGCTTGCAGCAACAATGCAGTCTCCATTGGTTGAAGGTACAAACTCAAACTAGGTTAAATCGGGCCACAATTTAGGATTGCTCCTGGATCCCTGGTGACTCCAAGCTCTCCCATAGCAGCATTTGGGAGTCACTCTTTCTACCAGCTCCAGGTGGCTAGGAAACTGTGTCCCATTCTAGTGGATGATGAGCTAGCCTCTGTTATACACATTGTCATCTCCTGGTTAGACTATAGCAATACAATATACCTGGGCATTAAATCCTCAGCCCTCAGGAAACTCTTACTAGTACAGAATGTAGCAAGGTATCTCCCCAGCAACACAGGCTACTATGAGCAAATCAAACCTGTCATCCATTCTCTACACTGTCTTCCCATAGAATATTGAGTCAAATTGAAAATTTGTCTTTATCTTCAAGGCGCTCAATAGTCTAGGCCCAGGATACCTTAAAATAGCGTTTCTCAAACTGGGCTCTACGGACCCTGGGGGTCCCTGAGGCAACTCCTAGGGGTCTGCGGGTCCTGCTGATCAACTCTTCCCCCTCCCTCTATCTCCCGGAGGCTACTGAACCAAATTGGAAGATTTTAGGTGCTAAAAGTCCAGGAGCACAGTCGGGCTAAGACAGGATCTCTGCCTACCCTGGCCCCGCACTGCTCCCAGAAGCGGCCAGCACATCCCTGCGGGCCTGGTAGGGGTCAGAAGGTATCTGTGCGCTGCCTCCGCCCCAAGCGCCGACTCCGCAGATCCCATTGGCCGGGAACTGCGGCCAATGGGAGCTGCAGGGGCATTACCTGCGGGCAGGGGCAGTGCGTGGAGATCCCCCAGCCCCGCTGCCTAGGAGCCGTTGCCAGAGAGATGTGTCGGTCGCTTTCAGAATCCACCCAAGATAAGTGCTGCCTGGCCAGAGCCCGCACCCCTCACCCCCTCCTGCACCCAAACTCCATCTCAGAGCCCACACCTCACATCCAAACTCCCTCCCAGAGCCCTCACCCCTTCTTACACCCCAACTCCCTGCCCCAGCCTGGTGACAGCAAGTGAGGGTGGGGGAGAGCGAGTGATGGAGGGAGGGGGCACGGAGTGAGCAGGGGGGTGGGAAGAGGTGGGTTGGGGCCTTGGGGGAAGGAGTAGAGTGGGGTCAGAGCCTGGGGCTGAGCAGGGGGACTTGAAGGTCCCTGAAAATTTTTAAATCAAAATGGGCGTCCTTGGGTTGCTAAAGTTTGAGAACCACTGCCTTAAAAAATATCACCTGAAGTTCTGGAATAAAAACTGTAGTCCAAAACCCTGTTCTTCTGGCACAAAGTAGCTGTCCCTGACAAGGGTGAAGCTCATTGGTGCAGGAGACATAGGGGTTTTTTTGGAGGCCTGTCAAAATAGGATATTCTACAGGATCTAAGAACCACTCAAAATTACATGACAAACATTTTCATTTAAAAAAAGCTCATGATTTTCCACTTAGAGAATTACACATGATAAATGCGAATCATACTGTTTAGTACTACAGGCAGGATAAGAATCTGAATAGAATTGGGTGCGCAATGAGAATAAGGATCCAACCCCCACCACATTGCCCAATGCAGCCTGGTCAACACAGAGGTGTACACTGTGAAAGGGCATAATCCAGGCTCAATACCAGAAGAAATCCAGCCGCCAATATGCAGCTCTTCCTCACTGTCCACACATACCAAACATGGGCAGTGACTAAAAGACACAGTCTTGCCCTTAGTCTCCTCTCCATCAGAGAAGAGCCTTAATAGCTACTGGACTAGAGAAGCTCCAGGGCCTAGACATCCACAGAGACATCTCCCTGTTTTCAGGTTGTACTTTCCTCTCAATAGCAGCTCAACAATGGTAGTTTAGGTATTATGCATTTGCCTAAGATGGACCCCCTTTTCATGCATGTAGCCACAGACTCCAATGAGTCCAACTGCCATAAAGGGACACCAAAAATCAGAGGAAAGCCATTGGGGGTGCAGTTTAAGCAGCATACCAATAATATTCACCGATTATGCTAATTTAGGAAGACTTGAGAGGAGCAGATAGGCCAAAAACATAATGCAAAAAGGCAGAGCAGCCAAATGTCACACATCTGTTAGGTTTGTCATGCATAGCTGGTAAAATGCCAGTGAGTGAGTTAATGAGCATGAGAGAGAGAGCGAGAGAGAGAGACACCCTCCCCACAAAAGACTCTATAGACTGTGGGAAAGGTCACTGAGCTACAACCCAAGAGATCACAAGTTTTATTTCATACACTTATCTTAGAGTGAGACATCCATCATTCATCCATTTTACGCCTAAGATAACTGAGAGGTTGTGGAAGTTCATTTCCAGTGGATAGAGAAACCAGGTTTCTTACATGAAAGACTTTTGGCGCATCTACTTTACCATACTGGCTTTCAGAAGAAGTGTGCCACATTCATGCTTGACTATACTGTCTCTCTGAACACTAGCTCACATTCTGGTCCCAGACCCAGGAATCCAGATAGCGAACATACTTCTGTCTCACAAATAGTTGTGTAACCCATTGGCAGAGTGTGCATGTCCCCTTGAATCAGCTGGTTCACAGAGAATAATAGCCTGCTTCCACTGCCAGTTACTTCTCTAGTCAAAGTGGAGAAGAGCTGTGCTATTAATTCCAAGGTCCTCGGTTTAAACTGTATTAATGATCAATTTGGGGAAAAAATAGTATATGGTTATATAATCAGGAGGTTGTATCATAATTCACATGCAAAAGGGGGCTGAACTGAAGCTGTAAGGATCATCTTAATTCTGTCATTCCCTAACTTTTGCATGCTTGACTTTTCAACCTTAACATACTTGTAGGTGTACTGATGAGGTTCAACAAGGACAAGTGCAGAGTCCTGAACTTAGGATGGAAGAATCCCATGCGCTGCTACAGACTAGGGACCAAATGGCTAGGCAGCAGTTCTGCAGAACAGGACCTAGGGGTTACAGTGGACAAGAAGCTGGATATGAGTCAACAGTGTCTCCTTGTTAACGGCATTTTGACTATATAAGAAGGGGCATTGCCAGCAGATCGAGGGACGTGATCATTCCCCTCTATTCGACATTGATGAGGCCTCATCTGGAGTACTGTGTCCAGTTTTGTGCTCCACACTACAAGAAGGATGTTGAAAAATTGGAAAGAGTCCAGCAGAGGGCAACAAAAATGTTGCAGTGGGGATGGTTTAGGTTGGATATTAGAAAAAACTTTTTCACTAGGAGTGTGGTGAAGCACTAGAATGGGTTACCTAGGGAGGTAGTGGAATCTCCTTCCTTAGAGGTTTTTAAGGTCAGGCTTGATGAAGCCCTGGCTGGGATGATTGAGTTGAGGATTGGTCCTGCTTTGAGCAGAGGGTTGGACTAGATGACCTCCTGAGGTCCCTTCCAACACTGATATTCTAGGATTCTATGATACTTTTCTGTATGTTATACAAAAGCATCCTGTGTGAGGTCCCTGGAATAACTAATTACTTGAATGATTTTACATTACAAAAAAAGATTGTATTTAGACATGAATTTCAACACTGTGCTAATATTTCTACTGTATGTATTTTGGTTAATGGAAGCTGTCCCTTTAAGAACAAGGAATAGCACTTGATTGTAGAGTATGTTTGCAGGGGATTGAGAGCAACATTTAGGAAATTTTGCCTGTGTGTCCAAAGAGTGGAAGACCCTCCCTGTGTAAACTCCAAAAAGGTCAAAACTTAACACCACTCAGCTCATTCTCCTAAACCAGAGATTCTCAAACTTCTCTATGAATCTTTGGCAAGAAGACTAGTCACACAGTGCTGGCTCTCTTCATAGTTTCCAACTGAGCGAAACAGAAAAGAGGAGAGGGAGATACTGAAGAGCAACCATCTGACTTTTCAAAAAGGCCAAAATACCTATTGCACTACAGATATCTAAAAACGCACAAACACTTTCCAAATATTACTTTCCCATGTAATCAACCGCTGTAGTTGCTACAGCAAATTATATGATCAAAAAGGGAAGGTGGATACTCACCACCAGAATGGGATGGGAGGTATTTGAGATAATCTCTATTAAAATGTGACATACCTAAGAAGCAATTTTTTAACAGAGAAGGTAATTAGCCATTGGAACACCTTACCAAAGGTTGTGATGGGAATCTTTAAAATCGAGATGAGATGTTTTTCCAAGAGATATGCTCTTGTTCAAACACAATTATTTGACCTGGAATTAATTCAGAGAAGTCCTACAGCCTTTTATGCAGGAGGTCAGACTAGATGATCACAGTGGTGCCTTCTGGCCTTAAAAATCTATGGCTACTTGCTCTGGGCTAAGTGGACATTTTTATGAGACGAGGTAGCCATCACCTTTAACTAGATCTTGGGTTTTCCAAATACCTCAAAGGCTGTCCTGGCTATTTTTGGCCAATTCTCAGAATTAGAACAGTTCACTGTGATGTTAGCTTCCCACATCTGCCATTCTTCTTTAGGCATAGACTTAAAGAGCTAAAAACTCCACTGTGTGTGTTTAACACAATTTCAAACACTTGTAACACAAGTGACGCAAAATCAATTTCTTCCAGAACAAGTTAATGCACTACTACTGAGTGGGGGCTATTTCTATGCTAAATCACAACTTTCAAACCTCAGTCATTTCAGTAGTCCTGTTCAGAAAGCTACAAGATTTTTTTTTAAATGGGAACATTTTTCTCACATTTTTCTTCTCACATTTTACACAAAAACATGAATTGCCTTTACTCATACTTTTTTTGAAAACACCAATTTAGGACAGAGACCAAACATGGAATATTTCAACTCCAAAGGTGGAAGTTTTAGAAAACATGAGAATCTAAAAAGAGCGGTTTGATAACAACTGCTATATTTAAGTTGCAAACACTTGGTATAATTAATCTATGCTCTCTCGGCAAGCTAGATTCATGATTAACTGTGAAGCCAGATAAATCCAGAAATAATCTGATTAAAAAACTCAGACTCAGCTGTATAAAGATTTCAAGTCTCTGGAAATAGTTCAAAACCACTGTAGCTATTGATATAGTTAATCAATTATGAAGGCATACTGACTATCCAATAATCAATTGTTAAGCAGCTATAGCATTCTGATTCACTTATTTTTTTGCAAAAGCTCAACTTCTTAAATCAATTTACCCTTAGAAGTCAATGAACTGTAAATTTTCTGATTATGCTGGAATAAGCACTAAGAGGTACTCTGTAAATTGAACCCTGAAGCAATGAAGCAAAGTGAATTGTCTGGATATGTCCAAAGATGATTCACTCTGAGTTATCTTGATTTGCTAATGTGTCAAAAAAATCTCGACGAGCAGCATCAAAGCACAGAGAGAGGTTAAACTGAGTGATCTAAGTGGACATAGATCTTTATTTATATCAGTATACAGGGATGTACTAAGCGAGGGCATCCTCAGTGCACAAAACTGCACCAATGTAAATTACAGAAAGGTTCCCTGTGTCACACTGATTTACTGAGAAAGATGATGCCTGAACTTGTTCTGCACACCCAGATGATAGATGCTTCAAGAGATTAATTTGCTTATTCTTCGCACTAAAAACATCATGCTCTGAACATTTCCACTGTATCAAGAAACATACACTGTCTAGAAAGAAGCTCAGTAATTGACAACAAGATGCCAAAAGGAGCATTTGCTCCAGGCAGTTCATACATTACACTGACTACCCACAAAACAGTGTAGATGCTCATGGCACAGATCATGTTCCTTTAAGTTACCATGGAGTTTCTTGAATTTATTTAATAATTCTGTAAACGATATAAAGATGCTCAAGATGTAAGCCCTACTTGCTAAGTCAGGATATCAGTAATTCCTGAGATAGGAGACTAGCACCCCAGATGTGTGGATCTATTATTATCTGTATAACTTGGGAAGGAGGATTCCAGTGGGTCACCAATATAACATTTTTAAAAAGTGAAGAAGACAGAAGGGCACTAACAATGTGAGATTCTTACTGTAGCAGGGTGGACCCTGCTCCGGCCCTAAAGGGGTTAAAAACAGCCCTGGGAAGGGGCTTTTTGGCTGAGCAGATTGGGGAAGTGGCTGCAGCTGGGGGCCACGCCCCAAACTGAGGAGCAGGGCCTTATAAAAGGCCAGGGAAGCCAGGAGCCCAGAGAGTCTCTCTCTGCCTCCAGAGGGAGATGGGCCTGGCTGCTAGAAACTAGAGCAAGATACCTGAGTGCAGCAAGGCTGGGGAAGGCCTGAGGAGCCGGGGAGCTCCGGCCTGAAAAGCCCCAGGCTGCGGCCTAGCAGTGGGCCAATAGGTACCGTGGGTTGCAAGGGGCAGCCCGGGGGTAGGACAAAGCAGCAGGTCCAAACCCTCCTTGCCAATGATGAGTAGGCTAACACTGCAGTCTGTCCCAGAGCGTGGGGCTAGACCATGACTGAGCAGTAGCCAAATACTGAGGCAAGGTAGGGATAGCGGGTGAGGGTTCCCTGAGAGTGGAAGGGAGACCCAGAAAGAAAGGGGTTACTGCAGGGGGCAGCACCCCATGTAGAAGGGCACCGGGTCCAGGGAGGGACACGGGGGCCTATGAACAGGGGGACCACCGGCCTGCAGAGGGCGCTCCGGGACTGGACAGAGCTAAGTTGGAGAGCAACCAGCAGGAGGCGCCGCAGGGGTGAGTACCGCCCGCTTACACTTACTAACAAAATGTTAATTTTAAGATCTTGAGTTATCTAGGAATGAGATGCCTTCTCCAGAAAGATGGATGGTGATATTGCCATAGACTTTGGTGGGAGCTGCTACATGCTCTGCACTTTTTGAAAGTAAGCCCCTTATTTTAGGCACCTAAACCAGGACTTAAGACACTAACATTTTTAAAAATCTTGACCTAGAAGGAAATTTATTGGGGAAGGAGGGTGATAGACAAAATATGCAGGAACTGTTATGTGTAAAGGCTCTGGGCTGGCAAAGAAACTGTTTATTCATTTTTAAAAGTTATTTTCCTTGTTGGGCCTGTTCTATAGTAGGTGACTTCTGGGTACTTGTCTCGCTCTGTCAATCTGTTTCCTCACTTACCCAGGTGGGTATTGTAGTTTTAAGAACGCTTGATAGAGATCTTGTAGGTGTTTGTCGCTGTCTGAGGGATTGGAGCAAATGCGGTTGTATCTTAGGGCTTGACTGTAGACAATGGATCGTGTGATGTGTCCTGGATGAAAGCTGCAGGCATGTAGGTAAGCATAGCAGTCAGTAGGTTTCTGATATAGGGTGGTGTTTATGTGACCATCACTTATTTGCACTGTAGTGTCCAGGAAGTGGATCTCTTATGTGGACTTGTCCAGACTGAGGTTGATGGTGAGGTGGAAATTGTTGAAATCCTGGTGGAATTCCTCAAGGGCCTCCTTCCCATGGGTCCAGATGATGAGTGCTCCATTAATCAGCCTTGTCATTTAAATTATATGAAACAGACATTCTGTCATTGATTAGGCCCTTTCCATATAGACAATGAGTATTTTGACAGATACATTTTTAGTCGTTACTGTAAATTCTAGTGTAGACACTACCCACATGTTTGATGCCAGTTGCGTGAAGCATTTGTGTCCTGTTACATTAAAATTTGTAATCATGTTAGTGAATGTGTTAAAATGACTAATTATTCAAGTGTATTAATACTCAATGAGGAGCAAGCACTTCCCTGCAGGTCTCCAGAGACTTAAAAAGCCAAGTGGAAGGAAAGAAGAGAAATAAGGAGTGAGGAAAGCCTGAAAGAGAAGAACGCTCAAGTAAAAACTGAAATATGAACAAAGTTCTGAGGAGGATGGCTGAGCAGAGCTGTAGGATGTGCAAAGACAGGATGATGCCTGCCGGATGCTCTGATAGAATTAAATGATAATCCAGACTTCCTAAGGTGTAAAAATAAATCCAAAACTAAAAGAATTATAGACTATAACACAGAAATTGCTTTGTGAGGGACCCCAGCAGAAAGCTTCTTCTCTTCAACACAGAGCTCTCTCATATAAGGCTTTCTACACTTTAGAAGGATTCTTCGAAACTCCAGAGAACAAGTAAAATTTAGAGTCCATTAACAGTTCGGTATCCATACTGCTTGACTTGGACTTCAGATCTGGATGGAGAAATGGTCCTTTAGCCTGAAAATCGCAGATTTAGACAAACTGATAGCAGAGGATGAAGCTGCATTGAAAAGGCCATGAGCTATGAGAGCAAACACTGAGAAATCTTAGTCAGAGCTACCAACAATACTTGAAGATTGTCCTGTCTGCATTTCCTAATAATCCTCCCTGAAGGAAGAGAAAGGGTTCTGGTATTTGACATATGAGGGGAAAATCAGGAGGGTGTTTTAGATCAAGAAATAGAGATCATGAGACATTATTATGTAGAATGAAAGGTTTAGCCAATTTGTCTGGGAGTGGTAGGTGAAGACCTGCCTAGGTAAGGGAAAACAGGACATGTTCAATTTGGAATAAAATGTGTGTGAACGCGTACATGGCATCCCCCCTCCAATGCTGGGTTTTATATGGTTTCCTCCCTTTCTTCAACAGGCCTCAAAATCTAGAAAGGACTGATGTTCACCCATGCAACTCCCCTGCAAGGTGATAATGGAGAATGTGCATGCAATGAGGTGTACTCCCCACACCAGCCCTGCAAGAGCTGAATTAGGCCAACTGGGCCCAAACATAAATTAGGCTGCAAAGGGGTGAGATCTAGGCTGGAGGAAGCTAATTAAAAGATCGCCTGTGAGGGACCAGGCAGGGTTTCTGTAACTCCAGGAGGCTGAAAATAGTGAAACGGGGAGCAGCGTGGAGGAAGCCTGCAGTCCCTCTCCCTAAGGTAAGTGAGAAAGGGGAGACAAAGTATGGTAGGAAGGAGTCCAGGGGTCAGAGCAGTAAGTGGTATAGATGCAGAATAAGTGTTCACTACAGGGCCCTGGACTGGAATCCAGAGTAAAGGGTGTGGGTCTACATTCCCCTACCAATCACTACAGAGTGGTGTTATTAAGGGCAGTGGATACAAATACTACCAGTCACTGCTGGAGTGACAGTCACGGCAGCGGGCATGATAACTGCCTGATGCTGCTTGTGGAAAGAGACTTTCAAAGACAGGGGAAACTTCTGAGTGATCTGGCCAGAGAGTCGAGTCATGAAGAGGAGCAGAAGCTCCTGGAGTCAGAGAGGGGCTGCAAACACAGAGAGACACGGAGATGGAGTGCAACCGCAGGAATGGGTGTTGGCCTGGCAGAGCTAGTCCCCAGAACTGCCAGGAGTGGTGCCATCCACTGGTGAGTAGAGCACCCCCATCACAGTGCACATTAGATTTTATCTTATGATATATGCTTAATATTCCAGAGGAAGATGAAAACCCCTCAAAAGTCTTCTGACAACATGTCCTGTAATGAAAGATTCCTTCCCAAACCCAAATTTGCTGTTCAGTTTAACTCTGCATATAAGAATGATATAGTTTAAATATTAATCTAATTTTTACTGAAGTAATTGCCCATTTTTCTTGTAACCTAGAAAATTAAAAACAGCTTGATAATAGAGAACTATCTCTAGCCTATAAATAACAGCCTCAAGTCTGATGCTGACCCTGCCAGAAACAGACTAATGGTAAATTCACCAAATGTATGTTAATATTAAAGACTGAAATATAGGAATGTGGAGTTTAATTCCAATAAAAATGTTGATTGCTATACATGATTCCATGGCACAGCTATTAATTATCCTTACTTAACAGTGACGTATGCCAAATCCCATTGAAAATCCAAAAAACAAGCCACCTCTTCCTCTTCAGTAATCGCTTCTAATTTTCAACATTCATATTCACTGCACACTGATCATTTGACAGATTTACTGTTAATTCTATTGCAAGATGATGATGGTAGCAACAGCACTAAAGTGGTCTTCTACAACACCAAGGAAAAACAAACATGCACAAACAAAAAGAACTGCCAAATAGTGATTTAGGTCTCTGAACAATTTTTTATCTGTACATGTAGTTACTACAATAGGCTTCAGTGGTTGGCATTTTAGCAAATCAGTACAAGGTTAGCCTGATGGAGTATAAAAATCCAGAGTAAAATTCACTACAGATAATATATGAGATCCCTTACTCAGGTTAAGAAGGATTAAATTAATGTATACCTTTAACCCATACTCATTTAGAAGGTAAAAATCAACTTAGGCAAGTCAAGCTCTGCTATAGCTGGTAAATTCTGTAATCTTCAAGAATACAGCTTTATGATGGGAATTTAATAAAAATCACTTGGTGGCTTGGAACATCATAATTGGACATCCAACTCCGTGATTAAAACAAAATACTCCAACCAGTACTCTTATTCATCAACTACCCACAATGTGCTAGATGTCTCACAGACAGACATTATATAATAAATTAAATAATACGATCCTTGTCCCAACGAGTTTACAATCTAAGAGTTAACATACCAATTAGGAACTGGAGAAAGGGGAGCAAAAACTAAGCGATCATGCTGGTATTAGGTACACTCGTTAGTTAGAATCATAGAATATCAGGGTTGGAAGGGACCTCAGGAGGTCATCTAGTCCAACCCCCTGCTCAAAGCAGGACCAATCCCCAGACAGATCTTTACCCCAGTTCCCTAAATGGCCAATGCTCAAACCACTGAGCTATCCCTCCCCCCCGCTTGTTTATTTTCATTTTGTTTCCACTGTTAGAATGATCCCCCTACCTCTCATACCCTGCTTGCCTGCTCTCTTCCCTAACAGATGCACCTTCTGTCCACCTGCACAGGCAGGGTGAGGGAAATCAGTCAATCAGAAGATTCCCTTGAAATGAGTTCAAAAAGTCCCTAAAGGTCCGTTTCTAGAAAAGAAAATGAATACACTTCACACTGAGAAGAACACCTGGTTGTTACATAGATCCAAAAGCCAGAATTTTTAAAAGAGATTAAATAAAGTCTCAGACTAAGAATAAGGGAAAAATTTCTTCCATTCTGGCCATTTAATTATTTTGTTTTAATTACTATTTTGGTCTAAACTGGCAGGGAGGGGTAAACAAGCTTTCATACTTGCAATGAACACAATGGAAAATTAAAAACGAAGTAGCTTATGTTTTGGAAACTTCAAGATGTCCCAGCTCACCAGTAAGCAAGGTAACAGTCCCACTTTATATAGTGTTAATTCTTATGCCAAATAAATTATGGCAGCATTAATGTACTTGTGATGGGTTGGATCACAGAAACCCCCATGGGAGCTGCCAACTGTTGTGCCAAGACTACCTCTGCTCCTGTTTTCCCTGACAGCTTAGGACTTCAGCACACTGTCTTGCTGAGCCAGACACTCCCGTCTGCTCCAACAAAGACCCAGGGTCTGAATTACTTGCCCCAAAGCTGCAGGTTTACCTGAAAACAGCTCACAGAAGTGTGCTTGTCTTTAGCACTCAGATGTCCAACTCCCAATGGGGTTTAAACCCAAATAAATCCGTTTTACCCTGTATAAAGCTTATGCAGGGTAAACTCATAAATTGTTCACCCTCTATAACACAGATAGAGAGATATGCACAGTTGTTTGCTCCCCCAGGTATTAATACATACTCTGAGTTAATCAATAAGTAAAAAGTGATTTTATTAAATACAGAAAGTAGGATTTAAGTAGTTCCAAGTAGTAACAGCACAAAGTCACCAAGCAAAATAAAATAAAATGCACAAATCTGTTTAATCAAATTGAATACAGATAATCTCACCCTCAGAAATGCTTCAGTAATTCCCCCCCCCCCACTGGACACCTTCCAGGCCTGGGCACAATTCTTTCCCCCAGTACAGCTCTTGTTCCAGCTCAGGTAATGGCTAGTGGAGTCTTCATGATGGCTCCTCTCCCTTGTTCTCTTCCACCTCTTTATATATCTTTTTCATAAGGCGGGAATAGGATGACCAGATGACAAAACTGAAATATCGGGACGCAGACGGTCCGGGGGGGGGGGGGGGAGCGGAGGAAAAAAAAAGCCATCGGAGCACCCTCCCATCCCTTTGTCTCCACCTCCCCCTGTAGGGGAAGGTGCCCAGCCGGTGCAATCCCGCAGGAGGCCCCAGAGTGGGGGCAGTAAACCCCAGCCCCCCAGTCCCGCAGGGGAACAAATGGGGCTGCCGCTGCCTCCGCCCCAGGACGGGGTATCCCTACAGCCCACCCTCCGGGGCGGCACAATCCCGTCACCCCAAGTGTGCCCGGGCCCGGCCCGCGCCCAGCTGCCCTGCAGAGCACTGCAGGTGGCACCGGAGTGGAGGCAGCAGGCCCCAGGCCTTGGGTCCTACAGGGGAACGAACGGGGCTGCCGCTGCCTCCACGTGGTGGGAAGTGAAGCCCCATTGGAGTCCCCACGCGGGCAGCTGCTGCCCCCATGGGCGCGTACAGGGACCCAGTTCCCCAGGCCAGACCCGGGACTGCCCCTTCAGGTACCGCCCCACCCTCCTGCCAGCGCTCGGGGCCAGGCCGGATTCACTCACCCCATGCTGCCCTGCATCCCCGGGCCTCCCTCCAGCGCTTGCGCCGCCATACAGCTGATCAGTGCAAGCCTGGGAGGGAGGAGGAATGCAGCGTGCTTGGGGAAGAGGCAGGGATTTGGGGAGGGATCCAATGGGGCAGTGAGGGGGCGGGGCTTGGGGTGGGGATTTGGGGAGGGATCCAATAGGGGAAGGAGTGGGCGGAGTCAGGGAGGCACAAGACCCTCCGGGCTCCACCTGTGCGCGGGAGCAGAGGGCAAAATTGCTTGTTTGTCCAGTGTCCTGACCGAACATCGGTCGGGACGCAGGACAAACAAGCAAATATCGGACAGTCCCGATAAAATCGGGACGTCTGGTCACCTTAGGCGGGAACCCTTTGTCCCTCTGGGTTTCCACTCCCCTCACTGGAAAAGCACCAGGTTAAAGATGGATTCCAGTTCAGATGACATGATCACATGTCATGTCACTGCAAGACTTCATTACCCACTTGCCAGCACACATATATACAGGAAGACTTACAGGTAAAACACAGCCATTTGCAGACAATGGTTCTAGTTAATGGGAGTCATCAAGATTCCAAACCACCATTAATGGCCCACACTTTACATAATTACAATAGGCCCTCAGAGTTGTATTTCACATTTCTAGTTTCAGATACAAGAGTGGTACATTTATACAAATAGGATGACCACACTCAGTAGATTATAAGCTTTGTAATGATTCCTTACAAGAGATCTTTTGCATGAAGAATATCTCAGTTACATTATATTCACTTATTATTAAATTTTTATAAAACCATATAGACTGCACTACATCACAGTACTCACCCTAAAATGCATATAAAATGTCTTCTGTAATTTATATCCATATATTGCATATTATCAAACAAGAACTGCCTCTTTGAGCTGCTGGCCAGATTTCTCAAACAATGAATTCCCCTGGCATATGGGAACTCCCTGTATACTTCCTAGCACAGGGGAAATGTCAGATGTGGGAAGGGACGGAGCAGAACAGAGCAACATCCATCATGTACAGCAGTGGTAGGTAATCAGCGGCCCATCAGGGTAAGCCACTAGCAAGCCACCAGACCATTTGTTTACATTTACCAGGCCCTCGCTGCCTCCCACAGCTCCCATTGGCCGGGAATGGCAAAATGTGGCCACTGGGAGCTGTGGGACAGCTGTGCTAATGTAAACAAACGGTCTGGTGGCCCACCAGTGGCTTACCCTGATGGGCCGCATATGGCCCGCAGGTTGCCCACCACTGATCTACAGGCATAATGTCCATTAAGGATCCTATGCCAGTGACATAACTTAGAGCACCACCCCGTTGTTCTAAACCTTGTTGGGATCAGAGACAATGAAGATCAGCTCTCAGAATCAGGAAAACAAAACGGGTTTCCTAAATACCCCATCCCACCGCTCTCAAAGCCTGTTGCAAGTGACACTGTACTGCAAGAATCTGGGTTATAATGTCTTCTATTTAATTCAAAAGTGTTTTGAAATAGAGTTTATTTGAAAGATTATAAAACAGATAATGAATTGTACTGCATATTGCCAAGACTCAAACTCATTTTGTTTAGTATCAGGTTTATTTTAATCCACTGATCATAATGTTGTTACAAAAATTAGAAATACCTAAGTTGGAAGAACCACCACTTGGCTCACTGAAGTTCTTAATATAGCATTCTTTCATCAACAGATTTCCACTGCATCCACCTCCAAATGCAAAAGCTTTGCAATTCTGAGACTTTAAAGGGTCACACATTTCTATGTTATATATAGCAGAACTGCGGAATTAGCATTTAATACTGTAGTATTTTTTTTTGGTGTGGGGGGGGGGAGGAACACTGGATGGAAAGTGCTGAAACAGATTCTCATGTGCCAATATTGCTATCTCAGGAGATTAGAGTCAAAATTCTCTGACAGTATAATGGAAGAAATGAGGAAGGAAATTTATCCTAATTCATTTCTTAAATTGGAGACAACAATAAAAATGAATGGATGTTCCTCCTGGGCTAATATGGGGAGGAAGAAAGTGACCAATGGAATATCAGTTTTTTGGCTCCACCACTCCAGCAGGACACAGTATCTCCTCTTCTTTCCTAGCCGGGTTAAAGAATTCCAAAAGCTGCAACACTGAAATTTCCAATCCCTAGCACATGGAACACATGAGCACCCAGAGTGAATACTGACAGGGACCAGCACTCGAAGAAGCAGCATATCTTCCAGAAAAGCATCCAATTTTATTTTGAAGATTCCAGGAAATGGAAAATCCACCACTTCCTTTGGTAGTTTATTCCAATGATTAATCATCCTCACTATTAAAAACTGTGCGCCTTATTTCTAATCTGAATGTGTCTGGCTTCAACTTCCAGCCATTGGTTCTTGTTATGCCATTCTCTGCTAGATTAGAGAGCAAAGTATGGTGTTTTCTCCCTGTTAAGATACTTAGACACTGTAAACAAGTCTCCTCTTGATCATTTTGATAAACAGATTGACTTTCTTATGTCTCCCACTGTAAGACTTTTTTCCATTTTTTCCATTTTTTTCTTTGCCCTTATTAAAGTTGTTGGGCTGCTTCTCACATTTGGTGGGAAAAATCAGAAAGACACCCCAATAAAAAGAGGAAAAAATATGACCTGAAAGGAAAACCATTCCTTAAAAGAATAAAGGGAAAACACTAAATATCCCACAAGGCACTGAATTCTTGTTGGACATCACAGCAGCACTGTTTTGCCTTTTTTGCGCCTGTTGTAATGTAAGCAGCTGAAGCAGTCAGCTTGACACCTTATAGCAGGGAGCAGGCATGCATGACCCCCTGGTGATGCAGTTCAATAGCTCAGAACATTGAGCTCTTGACATTCCGAGTCAGTAGTGCATGCAGGGCACACAGTCAAGAGTGGAGAATTTTATCTACTTAATTCTGGAGAGCCAGCAATTTTTCTCCATTATTACTACTCATAGAGTACTCATCCATTTTACCTTAGTATGTTACTGATGAGTTGACAACAAGTGAGACAGACACCTGTCTGGGAAGATAAGGTGAGCACTTGAAGGGCCCAATTCTGCAGCCACCCAGTGCAGGGTTCTCCCAATGACTTCCTCCTTCCTGGAAGGAGCATATAGTGGGGTGGTCATCCCGCTCCTGCCCTGAAGGGCTTAAAACAGCCTTGGGAGAGGGCTGTGGCAGGGAAAGCAGCTACTAGGCTGATTGGGGAAGCAGCCGCAGCTGGGCCATGCCCCAATCAGGCCTCAGCTGGCCCTCTATAAGAGGCTGGGAGCCAGGAGCTCAACAGTCTCTCTCTGCACTCAGAGAGAGAAGGGCCTGGCTGCAGGGAGGTTAACCAGGTATCTGGAGCGGAACGGAGCAGGGCTGGGGAAAGGCCGGGGACCGGCCAAGGGAGCCAGGGAGTTCCGGCCTAGGTACTGGGTTGCAGAGGCAGCAGGTCCGAACCCCTTTGCCTGTGATGAGTGGCTTATACTAAAGTCTGCCCCAGTGAATGGAGGCTAGTCGGAGACTGGGCAGTAGCCAAGACTGAGGCGAAGTGGGGACAGTGGGTGGGGGTTCTCCTGGGAGGGGGAGACCCAGACTGTGGGGGTACTGCCAGGGGGCAGCACCCAGTTAAAGGGGCACCGGGGTCCTGGGAGGGACACGGGGGCCAAGTGATAGCAGGACACCGGCCTGTAGAGGGCACTCCTGGCTGGAAAATGAGCTAATTCCAGAGGATGACCAGCAGGAGGCACCGCAGGGGTGAGTCCACACCCTTACAGAGCACTTTGAGGATAAAATTGCTCTGATCCAGACTTAACTGTTTTGACTAAAAGCACTTTCCTCCCACCACACACACACACCAATTCCTAGTTAAGGTGTTAGCCTTTTTCTGTTCTCCATGCTTTTGTCACCTCAAAACTAGTCCCCTATAATGCATTTTGCATAGGGTTGAATCTTGACACCATTTGGACCCCAAAGCTAGTGCAGAATGTGTTTGTTCACTTCTAAAACAGGACCTCAGGTCATGAGCATCTAACACTAGTGTTCCATTGACTACACTAGCTACCTGTTACTTACAAGGCAGAATTCAAGGTATTGGGCTTAACCAATATAGCCCTACATGACTTGAGATCTGGTAGTTGAGCCACCTATCTTCCAGTGCAATAGCACAGCGCCTGTGTTCACCAGGTCAGACAGTAAGTGGATGCAGGCAATTTCATCAGCTCTGGAACTCACTTCTCACTTTGATACACCAGATTTGTTAGCTTTCTGCATATGGTGTAAAACTCCCCCACTTCCCTTTTCTTTTTTGGGGGCATTTGGGAAATAGATGAAATAAATTTTTAGGCAAGGGTTATTAGATATGAAGTTATGATTATTACATCAGGCAAGTGCTATATGAAATTGCTTTAATTACAGTTAAAGCACCTAAACCTTTAAGGTACTTTATTATAAAGTGAAATAAATACTTATGCAGTACACACAGTGGCCTATTTTTTCAAAAATGATAGTGATTTTGGATGCCTCAATTTGTGGGTGCCCAACAGGAGAGCGCTTAAAAAGGAGCCTGATTTTTCATAAATTGCTGAGCAACCACCAGGGTTGCCAACTCTGAGTGAAGCTATTCCAGGAGATTTCCCCCGCCCACCCCCCAACATGATGTAATGTCATTTTCCTAAAATATCCTACTAAAATCTCCTGGATTGCTTTTAATAGTCACCAGGAGCTCGAGGCTGATTCCAAGAGACTCCAGGCCAGTCCTGCAGGGTTGGCAACCCTAGCACTACACTTCTGAGAGTGGGCTCCTTTAAGAAATCTCAAGCTGAGCATGCAAAAATTGAGACAAACAAAAACCCATAGTCATTTTGAAAATTTTGACCTGTAGATCTACAATTGCTAGTTCTGCTAATCCCTTATCTTTCACAAGCAAAAGTATTTTACATTATATATATAAATAAATAAAAACAAGGAATTTTCTTCATTTCCTACAGCTATGATAAAAAGCTATAAATACCATAAAAGCTATAAGAAGTCCGGTGGCACCTTAAAGACTAACAGATTTATTTGGGGAAAGCTTTTGTGGGTAAAAAGCTACTTCTTCAGATGCATGGAGTGAAAATTACAGATGCAGGCATAAATATAAGGACACATGAAGAAAAGGGAGTTACCTCACAAGTGGAGAACCAGTGTTGACAAGGCCAATTCAATCAGGGTGGATGTGGTCCACTCCCAATAACTGATAAGGAGGTGTCAATACCAAGAGAGGGAAAACTCCTTTTGTAGTGAGTCAGCCACTCCCAGTCCCTATTCAAGCTCAAATTAATGGTGTTAAATTTGCAAAGGAATTGTAGCTCTGCAGTTTCTCTTTGAAGTCTCTTTTTGAAGTTTTTTGTTGAAGAATGGCTGCTTTAAAATCTATTATTGAATGTTCAGGGAGATTGAAGTATTATCCTACTGGCCTTTGAATGTTAGCATTCCTGATATCTGATTTGTGTCCATTTACGGTTTGGCCAACGTACATGGCAGAGGGGCACTGCTGACACATGATGGCATATATCACATAAGTAGATATGCAGGTGAATGAGCCCCTGATGGAGTGGCTCATGTGGTTGGGTCCTCTGATGGTGTCGCTAGAGTAGAGATGAGGACAGAGTAAGCAACAGGGTTTGTTACAGGGACTGGTTCCTGGGTTAGTATTTCTGTGGTGTAGTGTGAAGTTGCTGGTGAGTATTTGGTTCAGGTTGGGAGGCTATCTGTAACCAAGGACTGGTCTGCCTCCCAAGGTCTGTGAGAATGAGGGATCGTTTTCCAGGATAGGCTGTAGATTGTTGATGTGCTGGAGAGGTTTTAGCTGGGGGCTGTAGGTGATGGCCAGTGGTGGTCTGTTATTTTCCTTGTTGGGCCTGTTCTGTAGTAGGTGACTTCTGGGTACTCGTCTCGCTCTGTCAATCTGTTTCCTCACTTCCCCAGGTGGGGGATGTTTGATAAAGATCTTGTAGGTGTTTGTCACTGTCTGAGGGATTGGAGCAAATTCAGTTGCATCCTAGGGCTGTAGACAATGGATCATGTGATGTGTCCTGGATGGAAGCTGGAAGCATGTAGGTAACTATAGCAGTCAGTAGGTTACCGGTATAGAGTTCAGAGTAGCAGCTGTGTTAGTCTGCATCCGCAAAAAGAACAGGAGTACTTGTGACACTCGATTACAGACCTAAAAGTCGCAATATTACAACAAAAAAACTTCAGAAACAGACTCCAATAAGAGACTGCTGAATTGGAATTAATTTGCAAAATGGACGCCATTAAATTAGGCTTAAATAAAGACTGGGAGTGGATGGGTCATTACACAAAGTAAAACTATTTCCCCATGTTTATTCTCCCCCCGCCCCCCCGTTCCTCACACCTTCTTGTCAACTGGTGCAAATGGACCATTTTGATTACCACTACAAAAAGTTTTTCTCTCTCCTGTTGGTAATAGCTCACCTTAACTGATCACTCTCGTTAGAGTGTGTATGGCAACACCCATTGTTTCATGTTTTCCGTGTGTGTGTGTGTGTGTGTGTGTGTGTGTGTGTCCTCACTATATGTTCCATTCTATGCATCCGATGAAGTGGGCTGTAGCCCACGAAAGCTTATGCTCAAATAAATTTGTTAGTCTCTAAGGTGCCACAAGTACTCCTGTTCTTTTTGCGGTATTGAGTGGTGTTTATGTGCCCATCACTTATTTGCACTGTAGTATCCAGGAAGTGGATCTCTTGTGTGGACTGGTCCAGGCTGAGGTTGATGGTGGGGTGGAAACTGTTGAAATCCAGGTGGAATTCTTCAAGGGCCTTTCTCCCGTGGGTCCATATGATGATGTCATCAATGTAGCGCAAGTAGAGGAGGGATGCTAGGGGACGAGAGCTGAGGACGCCTTGTTCTAAGTGAGCCATAAAAAAGTTGGCATACTGTGGGGCCATGCGGGTACCCATAGCAGTGCCACTGACTTGAAGGTATAAGTTGTCCCCAAATCAGAAATGGTTGTGGGTGAGGACAAAGTCACAAAGCTCAGTCACCAGGTTTACCATGGCCTCATCAGGGATACTGATCCGGACAGCTTGTAGTCCATCCTTGTGTGGAATATTGGTGTAAAGAGCTTCTACATCCATGGTGGCCAGGATGATGTTTTCAGGAAGATCACCAATGCATTGTAGTTTCCTCAGGAAGTCGGTGGTGTTTTGAAGATGGCTAGGAGTGCTGATAGCGTAGGGTCTGAGGAGAGAGTCCAAATAGCCAGATAATCCTGCTGTAAGAGTGCCAATGGCCGAGATGATGGGGCATCCAGGATTTCCAGGTTTATGGATCTTGAGTAGCAGATAGAATACCCCTGGTCCTGGCTCTAGGGGTGTGGTCTGTGTAGATTTGTTCCTGTGCTATAGCAGGGAGTTTCTTGAGCAGATGGTATAGTTTCTTTTGGTAGTCTTCAGTGGGATCGGAAGATAGTGGCCTGTAGAATGTGGTGTTGGAGAGTTGCCTGGCAGCCTCCTGTTCATAATCTGACCTGTTCTTGATGACTACAGCACTTCCTTTGTCAACCCCTTTGATTAGAACGTCAGAGTCGTTTCTGAGGCTGTGGATGGTGTTGCGTTCTGTACGGCTGATGTTATGGGGAGAGTGATGCTGTTTGTTCACAATTTCAGCCTGTGCACATCTGCGGAAGCACTCTATGTAGAACAGGGGTAGACAACCTATGGCACGCGTGCCAAAGGCGGCACGAGAGCTGATTTTCAGTGGCACTCACACTGCCCAGGTCCTGGCCAGGGGGCTCTGCATTTTAATTTAATTTTCAATGAAGCTTCTTAAACATTTTTAAAAACTTATTTACTTTACATACAACAATAGTTTAGTTATATATTATAGAATTATAGAAATGAGACCTTATAAAAACATTAAAATGTATTACTGGCACGCAAAACCTTAAATTAGAGTGAATAAATGAAGACTCGGCACAGCACTTCTGAAAGGTTGCCGACCCCTGATGTAGAAGTTCAGTCTGTTATTTTGACTGTCAGGAGTCCACGCAGAATTCTTCCTCTTGTAGTGTTGGTAGGAGCATTCCTGTGGGTCAGTGCACTGTTCAGTTGTGTGTTGAAAATATTCCTTGAGTCGGAGACAGCGAAAGTAGGCTTCCAGATCACTGCAGGACTGTATCATGTACGTGGGGGTGATGGGGCAGAGAGTCCCCGAGATAGTACAGGCTAAGTGTGTGGTTGGATAGATTAACAATATTGTTGGGTGAGTTAAGGGTACCACTGTTGTAGCCCTCTGTGGCATATAGGAGTTTAGATAGTTTACTGTCCTTTTTCCTCTGTAGAGGAGTGTGACTTGTAAATGGCTTGTCTCGTTTTTGTAAAGTCCAGCCACCTGGAAATTTGTGTGGAAGGTTTGTTTTGTATGAGTGTCTCCAGTTTTGAGAGCTCATTCTTGATCTTCTCCTGTTTGCCGTACAGGATGCTGATCAAGTGGTTCCTTGGATTCTTTGGGAGTGTGTGGCACAATCTCTCACCATAGTCAGTGTAGTACAGGGGTCTCAAACTCAAATGACCCCGAGGGCCGCATGAGGACTAGTGCATTGGCCCGAGGGCCGCATCACTGACACGCCCCCTTGCTGCCCCTGGCCCCACCCCCAATCCACCCCTTCCATGAGGCCCCGCCCCTGCCCTGTCTCTTCTCCACCTCCTCCCCTAAGCGCGCGGCTCCCCGCTCCTCCTCCCTCCCTCCTGAAAAGTGCTAAGCGCCACCAACAGCTGTTTGGTGGCTTGGCGGCGGGGCACTTAGGCGGCGGGTCCCGGAACAGAAGGGGCCCCCCACCGCCGAAGACCGGACTGCGCTTCGGCGGCGGCGGGTCCCTCTTTTCCCCACCCCGGCCGGTCCCGCTTCCCACCCCGGCCGGTCCCGCTTCCCTCCCCCACCCCCCGGCCCGGCCCGGCCCCGCCCCGGCGGGTCTCGCTTCCCTCCCCCACCCCCCGGCCCGGCGGGTCTCGCTTCCCTCCCCCACCCCCCGGCCCGGCGGGTCTCGCTTCCCTTCCCCCCCCCCCCACGGCCCGGCCCGGCGGGTCTCGCTTCCCTTCCCCCCCCCCCACGGCCCGGCCCCGGCGGCTCCCGCTTCCCCCCCCCCTTACCCGAGCGCGTCTCCGGCGAGGCCTGAGCTTCATCCCGCTCAGAGCCGCGTGGTGAGGGGGCGGGGCTGTGAGCTCCACGCCGAGCGCAGCGCTCAGCCCAGAGCTCCCAGCCCCGCCCCCTCCCCACGCGGCTCGGATCAGGGCGGGGCTCAGGCGCTCGGACGGAGACGCACTCGGGTAAGGGGGGGGGGAAGGGGGGGAGGGAAAGGCTCCAGGAGAGGGGCGGAGGCGGGAGCCTCCGCTTTTCTCTTGGGGGCCCCTGCGGAGCCCGGGGCCCGGGGCAAATTGCCCCCTTTGCCCCCCCTCTGGGCGGCCCTGGGGAGCTCCACGGGCCGCAGGGAAGAGCTCCGCGGGCCGCATGCGGCCTGCGGGCCGCATGTTTGAGACCCCTGGTGTAGTATGTCGATTGCAATGGATTTTTTATCTTCAGACTATTTGGTATGATGTCCATCTGTTTGCACTTGGAGAGGAAGATGACGTTTGTCTGTATCTGTGCGAGTTTTTTCATGGTTGATGAATTTCCACTTCATACGGCTAAATTCAGTGCCTTGCATGGTGCCAAGTATCAGAGGTGTAGCCGTGTTAGTCTGTATCCACAAAAACAACGAGGAGTCCAGTGGCACCTTATAGATACCACAGTTGTAACTGCTCCATTACACCGTTTAAATATATAAAGCCTTTGGGTTCCTTGTGGACTGAAACTGTGACAAATGAATAATACAGATACTGCTAGGTGAGTGACAGATTACACGATTTTGCCTGATCTCCTGGAGTTGCAGAGCACTATTTTGTAGTCAACCATCCAAACTGCAGACATCCCTCATACTTCCTGACAATTACTTTCCGCACCATGTTTTCTATGAGGTAAATCTCATCTGAATGCTGACTGGCTACAAGCTAGTGTTGCCAACCCTTCAAGATTGGCCTGGAGTCTCCAGGAATTAAAGTTTAATCTTTAAAGATTATGTCATGTGATGAAATCTTCAGGAATACATCCAACCAAAATTGGCAACCCTACTACAAGCACAGCATTCAAAGATATTCTACAACAATTTTTTCTAAGTGAAATGTATTTTACGGTCCAAGTCTTCTAAAAAGCACTTATCTTTCACAATGAGGACCTCTCTACTCAGTATATCTGTGGCTTCCAAACAATCAGAGAAATGAATAATTTTTAGAAGCTAAACATTTTATACGAAACAGCAACATATCTATGGTTCTTCTTAGGACACAAAGGTTACAGGATTAATGTGGTTTCTTAGTGCCAGACTTCCATTTTGGCTATTTATTACTGGAAAATACTTAAGAGGTGGGCATTTTTAGTTGATGTTGTACAGCAGGACTTTCCAGGTATTATTTTCACTAGAATTTCACTATCCTTGACTGGCTTGAATAAAAAAAATTGCAGTTAAGGGCTACAAGGATTCCCCGCACAGTTCTATCAATGGAATTCCTATTAGCATAGCTGCACATACATTGATATGTCCCTTGCAAAGCATTCTAATAATATATCTGATAAACATCTACTGAATACTCCACTGGGCTACAGGGGGTTAGCAAGTAATAATTTTAACTGCTGTTGTAATATGGCCATAATGTACACTATGGCGGTCCTTTTTGAAAAGCTTTTTCATCAGGACTGCATTTTGTAAATAATCAAGGTGTCAAAGTACTATAATTCTCATTAATTTATATATGTTTCAATTCATTAAAAGTTTTGACTATTGTTTTAGTTGAATGTGTGGTTGATCCTTTCTGTGGCATCTCTGTTATGTCCTTGTAATTTAACTTTCAGCTCAATTGCCTTTTACAAAGCAAGGAAATAGTACAAAACATATTACTCTCAGATATTCCTTTAACTGAAGGATATGAGAGATTGGGCCCTCTATGCTGGAAGTTTTGATTGCTCAAGATTGCAGTGCCATTTTAAAACCCATAGACTCATCTTGGCCATCCATTTGGCAGCTGCCAAATCAACTTCTTATATTTAAAAGGCTGAAGCAAGGAGATTCAATAAGGACGGCACTGGATGGGGAGTGGGTGCTGGCTGAGCAGCCACACATGACTGCCTCTATACCCCCTGAAATTTGTCAGATTAGGACTGTGCACTGATCTATGCAGGGCCAGCACAGAAGATTGTTTTGAGGATAGGACAAGAGAGAGGCTGTGGATCATTGGATCCAGAAATCCCAGGGCTCTGTGAAAGAAGCACAAAGGAGCTGCAGCTCCATTCACCAACAAAAGAAATCACAGGGGACTGCATGGCAGCCTTGCACCCTAGTGCTGGATCAGGGTAATGACTCCTTAAACCCCTCTGCACTGCATTCACATACAAGAGCTCTATGTGGGTGGCAAGAATTTCATCCTAAGAAACTTGCCTCAAAAATCTGGATCTTTCATATATTTATCTTTGAAGAAAAAGTGTGATCACAAACTAGGAAACTTTTTGGCATCTTCTGCCTCTCAAAATATAACCACAATCTATATTTCATGTATTGCTTTAGAATAGCTAGGATTCTCTTACAGCAAATTATCTTCTACCTTTAAGGGTTTTTCTAGATGCACAGTCAGTGAGTAGCAAGCTGGGGAATCTAGCCTGCTGTGAACTAACTGTCCATTTGGGCCCCGCTATCACTCACTAAAAGCTCCCTAGTGTACTTCGATCTACCCAGATTTGAAATGGGAGCATATCAAAGTGCTCTAGACAACGTTTAGTGCACAGAAGCAGGGTCCACACAGACAGCAAGCTATAGCTTTACATCCCAGCTTGCCGTGGCCTAACTGTTCATCTAGACAAGCCCTTAGAGACAATGTTTTTGTACTGACAATGTTTTGTACTCCAAGTGAGAGACTGGATTTGATTCTGCAAATTAGAGTTGCCAGGCATCCCCACCCCGACCCACCTGTTCCAGGTTGGAACCCCCTCCGGCACCCAAACTCCCTCCCAGAGCCTGCACCCCGCACCTCCTCCTCCACTCCAACCTCATACCCCAGCCCTGAGCCCCCTCCCAGAGCCTGTACCCCTCCTGCACTCCTACCCCCTACCCCAGCCCTGAGCCTCCTCCCATACCCAAACTCCCTCCTGGAGACCGCACCCCCTCCTGCACTCCAACACCCTGCCCCATCCCTGAGCCCACTCCTGAACCGCAGACCACTCATCCCCATCCCTATCCCAGAGCTCACACCCCCAGCTGGAGCCTGCACCCTCTCCCACACCCCAATCCCCTGCCCCAGCCCTGAGCCCACTCCCACACTCCAAACCCCTTGGCCCCAGCCTAGGGCCCCTTCCTGCACCCTGAACCCCTCATTTCTGAGCCCAACCCAGAGCCTGCACCCCCGACTGGAGTCCTCACCCCCTCCCATATCCCAACCCTGTCTCAGCCCAATGAAAGTGAGTGAGGATGGGGGACAGCAAGCAACGGAGGGAGGGGGGCTGGAGTGAGTGGGGGTGGGGCCTCAGAGAAGGGCGGGGCAGTTCAGGGCAAGGGTGTTCGATTTTGTGCAATCAGAAAGTTGGCAACCCCACTGCAAATCCTGAAATATGTGAGTAGTCCTTTACAATGCCAAATTATAGCTTTAAACCTATCAAGCCATGTATCTTAATGCAAATACAGGATGTATCTGTACATTTTGTTTGATTTCTGTTATATGTATTGTAGCTAGGTGCTACTGGATGCTAAAAATTAGACCTTTCACTTTTCAGTGGCAAGTGATTTGGGGCCTGCTTTTCCGAAAGTGCTGAGTGCTCACCCTTTTTATGTGGCTCAGGTGGGGCACCTGAAAACTGACACGAAGTCACTACTCATTTTGAAAAAACTAGGGCTACATTCCTTGAAGAGCTATAACATTAAATAGCATGCGTACATGTGTAAAAAAGTAGGGGCAAAATACAATACTTATTTCTACGTTTCAGATCACAATCTCTAAATAGTACTGTACACAATATTAATTTACGAATTAGTCTAATTTATATTTTAAAGTGTCATTGACTTTAATAGTATTTGTACTGTAAAATGTGGCTCATCGTGTAATTCATATAATTACACAGAAAATATTCTTATGGCTCTAAAATTGTATAAATTCTGCTTCATCAAATAGCAAAGGCTGTAATTTATCTTTCGGTAATCAAGTTAAAACTCCTAGTTATTCCAGGATTCAGTACAGTAGTTTACCATGCTCATTTCTCTAGAGTTAAAAAGCAATAATTAAACACAAATTAGTATATTGTGTGAATACACAATATAATAGACCCATAAACTGGAAATGAAATGACTATGCCAAAAGAGCGCCAAACATACATATATTTGCAGCCAGCAGAGCAAACTAAGTTAACATAATCAGAAAGAAAACAGAAAACGTCAACGTTTCAGATTAAAGACAGTCCTGTGACCCTCCTGTGGGCTACAGCCTCCCCAAAGAAATCATCACCACCATCTATGAATCAGCCAATTTGTAGTGCTTCCCCCACAGCACCAGTAAAAGGGGTGGGACAATTGAACTGAAAAGTCTTGTTGGCTGAGTTCGCGAAAAGCTTCCACTCAGCTCAATAGAATTTTGATCTCTCTCTTTATGCAACAGTAATTTCTGAATGCCACATCCAATCAATTCCAATATTTCAAGGAATGTTCTAGTCCTCAATGGTCAAAACCCTATTGATCTAGGGTGGAAATGGAACACCAAGAGAGGGAAAATGAGAGACAAATAGAGCCCTTGCCAGCACTTTAGTAGAGCCATAGCCTCTAGCATCTCTGCAGTTGTCTACAGACCAAAGAACTAGTTGATGGCACCTATTAACACCATTGCGCATAACTCCCTCCTCTCTGCTCAGCCTCCCTATAGTTTAATATGCTGAATGACGTCTCTCCCAGACAGAAAGAATAAATCATGGTAAGAAAAGGAAATGGAGGAGTGCCCACAGCCTTTGGAAAATGAAAAGAAAGAATGGGGGACCCTGATGGTGGTGGGGGGGGGGGAGTGGGGAATGGAGCACAGAAAACCCCCAGTATGGGGGGAGGAGGAGATTGTGGGAATAAGGTATAGTGGGAGGGAGAAAGGTAGACATGCAAAGTCCCTTGCATGGAGAGAAAGGAAGGTGGGAATGGAGTGAAGGAGCTAATGAAGGTTCACACTGAGCCCTTGCTGGGGGGAAGAATGGAGGACTCTGCCATTGGGAGAGGGGGGAGTTGGAGGCATACAAAACCCCTACCATGGGAGGAGGGTGGAATGGGGGATGCTAGAATGGGTGGGTGGGCAAATTTGGGAAACACAGAACCACTGGTGGGGAGGAAGAGTTTGGTATGGGGGGAGGTGGAGATTAAGGGCACACATAGATCCTGCTATGAGGAGAGGGGCATATTAGAATATCTGGTGGGAGGGAGATTGGGGGATCCTAGTATGGGGGAGTGGGGAAGGAGGCAGAGTCCCTAGCACAGGGGGTGTGGGGAGGAGAGATGGGAACAGGGAGCAGACAGAGCCCCTGGCATGTGGATAAGGGGATATGGGTACACACAGAGCTACTGGTATTGGGAAAGAAAGGGTGACCCTGGTGTGAGAACAGGAGTGAATAAGAATGGCTATACTGGGTCAAACCAATGGTCTATCTAGCCCAGAGGTTCTCAAACTTTGGTACTGGTGACCTCTTTCACATAGCAAGCCTCTGAGTGTGACACCCTCCCCCATAAATTAAAAACACTTTTTTTTATATATATTTAACGCCATTATAAATGCTGGAGGCAAAGCAGGTTTGGGATGGAGGCAGACAGCTCGCAACCCCCATGTAATAACCTCACAACCCCCTGAGGGGTCACAACCCCCTGTTTGAGAACCTCTGATCTAGCCTGGTATCAGTGCACAGTACCAGGTGCATCAGAGGGAATGAAATGAACATGCAATCATCAAGTGATTCATCCTGTGTCATCCACTCCCAGCTTCTAGCTGTAAGAGTTTATGGTAACCCAGAAACTGGGATTGGATCCCTGACCACCTTGGCTAACAGCCATTGATGGACCTATCCTCCATAAAAACATCTAATTCTTTTTTGAACTCAGTTATACTTTTGGCCTTCACAACATCCCCAGGTTGATTGTGGTTGTGTGAAGTAGTACTTCCTTATGTTTGTTTTAAGCCTATTGCCTCTTAATTTCATTGGGAGATCCCTGGTTCTTATGTTATGTGAAGGAGTAAATAACACTTCCTTATTCACTTTTCCCCCCACCATTCATGATTACCTCTATCATATCCCCCCTTATTCATCTCTTTTCCAAGCTGAACAATCCCAGTCCTTTTTACTCTCTCCTCATATGGAAGCTGTTCCATACCCCTAGCCATTTATGTTGCCCTTTACTTTACTTTTTCCTATTCTCTGGTGTATCTTTTTTGAGAGGGGGAGATTAGAATTGTATGCAGTATTCAAGGTGTGGGCGTATCATGGATTTATATTGAGGCATTATGATATTTTCTGTCTTGTTTTCTATCCCTTTCCTTCTTGCATCCGAAGAAGTGGGTATTCACCCACGAAAGCTCATGCTGCAAAACGTCTGTTAGTCTATAAGGTGCCACAGGATTCTTTGCTGCTTCTACAGAACCAGACTAACACGGCTACCCCTCTGATACTATCCCTTTCCTAATGGCTCCTAACATTCTGTTCGCTTTTTTGACTGGCGTGCACAGTGAGCAGATGTTTTCAGAGAACTGTCCAGGATGACTCCAAGATCTTCTTTTTTTTGAGTGGTAACAGCTAATTTAAATCCCATCATTTTGTATGTATAGTTGGGATTATGTTTTCCAATGCACATTATTTCATATTTATCAACACTGAATTTCATCTGCCATTTTATTGACCAGTCGCCCAGTTTTGTGAGATCCATCTGTAACTCTTCGCAGTCCGCTTTGGACTTAACTATATTCAGTAATTTTGTATCATCTTACAAATTTTGCCACTTCACTGATTACCCCTTTTTCCAGATCATTTATGAATATGTTGAACAGCACTGGTCCCAGTACAGATCCCTGGGAGACACCACTACTTACCTCTCTTCATTCTGAAAACTGATCACTTATTCCTACTCTTTGTTTCCTGTCTTTTAACCAGCTACTGATCCATAAGAGGACCTTCCCTCTTATCTCATGACTGCTCACTTTGCTTAAGAGCCTTTCGTGAGGGACCTCATCAAAGGCTTTCTGAAAATCTGTACATTATATCCACTGGATCATCCTTGTCCATGTTTGTTGACCCGCTCAAAGAATTCTAATCGATTGCTGAGGCATCACTTCCCTTTACAAAAGCCCTGCTGACGCTTCCCCAACAACTTGTTTTCATCTACGTGTCTGATATGTGTTCTTTATATAGTTTCAACCAATTTGCCTGGTACTGAAGTTAGGCTTACTGGTTGTGATTGTCTCTGGAGCCTTTTTTTTTTTTTTAAATTGGTGTCACATTAATTATCCTCCAGTCATCTGGTACAGAAGCTGATTTAGATGATAGGTTACATACCACAGTTAGTAATTCTGCAATTTCACATTTGAGTTCCTTCAGAACTCTTGGGTGAATACCATCTGGTCCTGGTGATTTATTACTGTTTATCAATTTGTTCAAAAAATTTCACCTATTGACACCTCAATCTGGGACAGTTCCTAAGATTTGTCACCTAAAAAGACTGGCTCATGTGTGGGAATCTCTCTTACATCCTCTGCGGTGAAAATGGGGCACAAAGACACTACAAGGGAAGAGATTGGGGGGAATTTCAGGAAGTCCCTGAAAGAGAAAGGAACGGGAGGATGGCCACAGGAAGCTACGGGGTGGGGGGCAGGTGGAGGAATGCAAGAAGCTTGTGGAGCGTGCAGTAAGGTCAGCCTGCTCAAGCTATGACGCATGTAACCTTGCCCTGCCTCTTTAAGGACTCGAGGGCTGAAGCCAGCCAGCCTTGTCCCAATAGCCCTAACAGCCTCACCTGCGATGGTCTGGAGTATGAACTGTAATTGGATGTGGAGGAGCTGATTCTCCTATAACGCGCAGCAGGAAGCAGCAAAGGTAGTGTGTATGATCCACTGAGAAAGCAGCCAGCCAGCATGAAGCTGGAAGAAGAGACTTCAGCAGAGATCTGCCAAGTTGTGGCTGCTAGGAGCAAACAGACTCCATCAGGGCATCAGGTAGGATGTGAGCAGGCTTCAAAGGCACGGGAAAGCCCGGGGAACTTCCCTCCTGTAGGCAAAATGGGGAGAATGGACTTTATAGAGATTTAACAACTTATTTTAATAAATCCAGCCCCAAGGAAGGGTGTTGCTGAACTAGAGAAGAGTATGTTTTGGTAGTTTAATTGAGAGAGCCCTGAAACGTGGGGAAACTGAGGAAAGGCTGTTGCAGAATGAAATCAATCCATGAGGGGGCACTCAGGAGGTGGACACTCAGATCAGACACCCTAGTATAAAACAGTGTTAACAACAACATTGACACCTAGTAGGCTATCTCAAAAAGTTTGAACCCTCTGAAAAGAGTTAAGGAGCTCTTACAGTTTTTCATATTAACAAATACTGCCTTAAGAATTCTTTAGAATCCACAAAATAGCTTCAATTCCTTAATACAATCTACACTTAAAAAAGAAACAAATCTTTCACTGTTTTCCACCTGAGGAGCAGAATTGATGCAAGCATCCTCCAGCTTGAAAAACACACTGATGAAACCCATCTAGCAAGGCAATAAACACTTGTTGAAACCCTGAGCTCTGGGTCAATAAGAAAGATCACAACACATTGTCTCAGAGTGAAACTCACTCCTGTGAAAATGGCAAGCACAAGACCTATGCAGCACTAAAATCTAATCTGAGAACTTAAATGGGACTAAAGTGGTGCACAGGCCTGGTACTGTCTGCCTTTGCAATGGGTGAAGTTCTCCTTCAGTGATTTAACTGATTTTTTTTTTTTTATTCCTGCTGACTGGAGATCCCCAAACCATTCCATGTATAGCTCTGTCTTCCACTGTGCTTTTACTGCAGGGGTGGCTGACTTGAGTCTGAGAAGGAACCAGAACAGGGGTCGGCAACCTCTGACATGCGGCTTGCCAGGGTAAGCACCCTGGCGGGCCAGGCCAGTTTGTTTAACTGCCGTGTCAGCAGAGTCGGCGGATCGCAGCTCCCACTGGCCGCGGTTCGCCATCCCAGGCCAATGGGGGTGGTGGGAAGCCGTGGGCAGCACATCCCTCAGCCCGCGGCACTTCCCTCTGCCCCCATTGGCCTGGGACGGCGAACCACAGCCAGTGGGAGCTGCGATTGGCTGAACCTGCCGACGCACCAGGTAAACAAACTCGCCCGGCCCACCAGGGTGTTTACCGTGGCGAGCCGCGTGCCAGAGGTTGCCGACCCCGGATCCAGAATTTACCAATATACATTGCCAAAGAGCCACAGTAAGACATCGGTGGCCCCTCATCAGCTCCACCTCCTGCTCCCAGTGCCTCCCACTCATTGGCAGCCCTGCCAATCAGCGCCTCCCCCTCTCTCCCTGCACCTCTCGATCAGCTGTTTCGTGGCATGCAGGAGGCTTGGGGGGGGGAGGAGCGAGGGCACGGAAGTTCTCAGGGGAGGGTGCGAGAAGGGGTGGAGTGGGGGCAGGGCCTGTGGCAGAGCCAGGGGTTGAGCAGTGAGCACCCCCTGGCACATTGGAAAGTTGGCGCCTGTAGCTCCATCCCAGAGGTGAAAGTAAGCCGGTACGGCCCAGTACACAGTATCGGGGGGGGGGGGGGGGAAAGGAGCAGAAGTGTACCAGCAAATAAGTGGAGCATTCAGTACTGGCTTACTTTCACCTCTTTTGGCTGCATAACAAAAAGTTCAAACTCAAAGCTAATAAGAGCTTGGAAAGGGAAAACGCACTGTCACATTTGTTTGTTGTTTCTCTCCGGCCTGGTCTACACTAGGCATTTAAACCGGTTTTAGGAGCGTAAAACCGATTTAACGCCACACCCGTCCACACTAAGAGGCTCTTTATATCGGTATAAAGGGCTCTTTAAACCGGTTTCTGTACTCCTCCCTAATGAGAGGAGTAGCGCTAATATCGGTATTACCATATCGGATTGGGGTTAGTGTGGCCGCAGATCGACGGTATTGGCCTCCGGGCGGTATCCCACAGTGCACCACTGACCGCTCTGGACAGCAATCTGAACTTGGATGCAGTGGCCAGGTAGACAGGAAAAGGCCCGCGAACTTTTGAATATTTCCTGTTTGCCCAGCGTGGAGCTCCGATCAGCACGTGTGGTGATGCAGTTAAAAATCAAAATAAAGAAAGAGCTCCCGCATGGACGATGCGGATGTGATCGCTGTAAGGGCAGGCAAATCTGTTCTATCAGCGCTCCGTTACAGAAGACGAAATTCAAAATCATTTTTTAAAAATCTCCAAACAGACGCCATAGCAGGGACTCAGCGCACTGCTGCGTGACAAGCGTAACGGAAAGCCAAAGAATCAAATGGACGCTCATGGACTGGAGGACTCAAGCTATCCCACAGTTCCTGCAGTCTCTGAAAAGCATTTGCATTCTTGGCTGAGCTCCAAATGCTTCTAGGGTCAAAAACAGTGTCCGCGGTGGGTCAGGGCATAGCTAGGCAATTTACGCACCCCCCACCCACCCCCAGAAGTGAAAGGGAAAACAATCCTCTCTTGACTCTTTTACATGTCACCCTATCTTTACTGAATGCTGCAGATAGACGCGATGGTACAGCACTCAACACCAACATCCTTGCTCCCCCCACGCTATGGATGGCTGATGGTACAATATGGCTGGTATCCGTCCTCATCATCAGCCTATTGGCACATGGGGCAGTGCAAAAGGACTGGTAACCATGCCGACTAGCATCTGTCAGGTCCCCCAATGTCATGTGCACCTAATTTTTCATGGTAGATGGTGCAGTATGGTTGATAACCGTCTTCATCATAGCAACAGGGGGCTGAGCTTCATCAGCCCCCACCCTTCATGTGTAAAGAAAAGATTCAATTGCCCCTGGACTAGCAGCAGAATGCTGGGCTCCTCTCCTCCACACTCCTTAATGTCCTGCCTGGACTATCATAGCAGCTGGAGGCTGCCTTCCACTCATTTATCACTAACAAGTCACTGTGTCTTATTCCTGCATTCTTTATTACTTCATCACACAAGTGGGGGGACACTGCTATGGTAGCCCAGGAAGGCTGTGGGAAGAACGGAATCAACAGGTGGGGTTGTTGCAGGAGCACCCCCTGTGAATAGAATACAGCTCATCATTCCTGCAGGATCTGACACAGAGCAGCTGTGCTCTCTGGTTGTATGATACAGTGGTTCTCTAGTACACTTGCCCATATTCTAGGCAGGACTGATTCTGTTTTTTGATACCATAAAGGAGGGATTGACTCAGGGAGTCATTCCCAATTTTGGCTTTTGCGCCCCTGGCTAAGAGCAGCCAGGGGCACTTATGACAGCAACAGATGGCGCAGTGCAAAAGGACTGGTAACCATGATCATCTTTTTACCAATTTATGGATTGGTAGATGGTACAGTATGGTTGGTAACCATCTCTGCTGTCATGCAAAAGCAAAAGCATGCTGCTGTGTAGCGCTGCTGAATCGCCTCTGTCAGCGGCATCTAGCACACATACGGTGACAATCACAAAAGGCAAAACAGGCTCCATGATTGCCATGCTATGGCATCTGCCAGGGCAATCCAGGGAAAAAAGCCGCGAAATGCTTGTCTGCCGTTGCTTTCCCGGAGGAAGGAGTGACTGACGACATTTACCCAGAACCACCCGCGACAATGATTTTTGCCCCATCAGGCACTGGGATCTCAACCCGGAAATTGCAAGGGGCGGGGGAGGCTGCGGGAACTATGGGATAGCTAGGGAATAGCTACCCACAGTGCAACGCTCCAGAAATCGACGCTAGCCTCGGACCGCGGACGCACACCACCGAATTAATGTACCTAGTGTGGCCGCGCGCACTCGATTTTATAAAATCTGTTTTACAAAACTGGTTTATGCAAATTCGGAATAGTCCCGTAGTGTAGACATACCCTCCCTCTCCTCCTCCAGCCAGGCTGCCCGATGCGGCTCGACTTCGCATTCCCCCGACCCTCCCACTCAGCAGAGGCCCCTGCGGCTCCTCTCTAGCTTGTAGCAGGGAGCAGGGGGACTGGCTGAGGGAGAAGCCTCCCCAGGTAGCCTACTGCCTGCATAGGAACAGTTTAAACTTAGCTGTTCACTCCACAGTCTGAATCGGGATTAGGGGCTATTTCTGGCATCCTTGTTAATTTCACTCACAGTTGTTGATTTGAACTTGGAAATGGTTCCTGATTTTGATTGTATTTTTTGTGTATTATATTATTGAAGATTGCCTCATCCAGGGGGCAGAAAAGAACTGCCCCGCTTTGGTCCCCCTCCTTCCCCACCCCCACAACTGTGAGTGAAATTAACAAGGATGTCAGAAATAGTCCCAAATCCCATGGTTCAGATCGCGGGGTGAACAGCTCAATTTAAACTGTTCTTATGCAGGCAGCAGGCTACCTGGGGAGGCTTCTCCCTCAGCCAGTCCCCCTGCTCCCTGCTACAAGCTAGAGGGGAGCCCTTGCAGCCCCTGCTGAGTGCGGGAGTCAGGGGAACGTGGAGCCTAGCCGGGCAGCCTGGCTGGAGGAGGAGGGAGGAAGGACAAGGAGAAAAATGTGACAGTGAGTTTTCAGTTTTTCAGGCTTATTCCAATAGTAAAGTTTTATTACAGACAGTACTGGTAGTAGTAGCTTTATTTTCTATATCTAAGTCATGCAATGGGAGGGATCCATGAAGTATGTAGGAGAGGTGGGTTGCTTGTGTTTGGACTGTACGGGTAAGAAACGTAACTTACTTCCACCCCTGACCCCACCCCTTCCGTCTGAGGCCCTGCCCCTTCCGGGGAGAGGGGGGGAGGGCAGAGTGGGACCCGTACTGGTAAGAGCTGTATTTTACTTTCACCCCTGCTCCAGCCCCAGGGCCGGTGCCTATACAAGGAGCCACATATTAACTGCTGAAGAGCTGCATGTGGCTCTGGAGCCACAGGTTGGCCACCCCTGTTCTACTGCATCTGTGCCCAATGGGACTTCACTGTTGCTTCTTCCCACCTCAGAACCAGTAATAATAAAATTTCATTCTGAGACCAAATTCTGAACACTGTTAGCAACCCCAGCATTTAACTGATAGAGCCTGTATTAGTGATCCTGATCCTGAAATACTAAAATGGAGACTTGCCTAAAATAAGGATTAATACCCCTGAGAGCCAACTGGACTACTTTTTCCTTTAATGAAGACAAGATTGTCTTGAACAAAGGAAAAAGTAGTCCAGTGGTCCCACATGGATATTAATCCTTAAGACTGGAAGTGTTATGAAAACTAAATACAATTTTTAAAAAAGCAGTATGTGAAACCACAGATAAGACTAGGTAGGACTGAAGTCCTGGACAAACAAGTAGTGGATATATTAGAAATGACTAAAAAAGCAACAAGAGTAAGTAAGATTATCAGAAAATAGAGAACCAAGAGAATCAAGTGAGGAAGCAGAATGTTCAGATACAGGGAATGACAGAAAACAAGACACATTGCCAGATTCATGGAATTTTATTCCTACATCACTAACACCAGAAAGCAGTGTTCACACAGAGCGCCTGTTCCTGCTAACAAGAGTTAATAAAGTCAGTGGGGCAAGAGAAATTACCACTATCTGATTCTAGTGATTTAGAGAAAATTTTGAAGGCTGAACAAGACCAAACTGAAATTGTTCATAAAGAATCAAAGGCTTTTATTTCTCTCCTAACTGAAACCTCTTCATGAACTAGGAGAAACTCTTTCTTCCTACTTCAACAGGGCTTTACTGCAGAAGAAGTGATAAGATACTAATGTTATCTGCAAGTGAAAACAAGTTAAAATATTCAAAGAACAAAAGGAAAAATGAACAAATAGCTACGGGTATTAAAGGGAACCCATTAACCTAAAAAGAACACTTCTATATGAAGTTTTAACCTCTAATATCTTTCAGTTATAGTACAGAGAAAAATACCTCTATTTAGTTTGTTTACTTTGTGCATTTGGTAGCACATGATTATATAGACAGGATTACTACAGCTGTAAGGTCTGAAGCCTTTTTCTACAGTAAGCAGCAGCAGCCAGGAGCTAAGAAGCAGAGTTATATCCTCACATTCCATCTAAATTACTGAAGGACAATATTCACTCATTGCTATATGTGCTTTCCACAGCCAACTCTCTGTATAACTTTTCATGAGTGATGTACCCGAATATTTGGGTGCTAATATCTAAACTGTATTGTTAAATTTATTCACCTAAATTTGGGTTATTGCTGATTATGTACTATATGTATCTTATGACTTAAAACAAACTTTGCATTGTGGATAATATAAGCACTATACCCAGATGAACGGACACTTTTTTCTTAACCTGTGTACTATATAATTTTTTAGTGGTGTATTCTATTTTGGTAACTCTTAATAAATAGAACATAATATATTACTGTGTAAGACTTTCACTGGTAAAAGACCCTGCAAGCCTGCAGAAGATTACGCCCTGAACCCTAGGAACTAGTTATGGGTAGGTGCCTTTCGCCTGGAGACCCAGGAACTAGGAAAGGGTAGGAGTACCTAAATTAACTGGATTACGCCTCAAGCCCACAGAAGGGTAAAGGTGGGGTGTCCTAGAGTGTGTAGGTAATAAAGCTACCCTCTGCCAAAAAAAAAAAAATGTTAATTGTTAAAGAAAGCCATGTTAGGATATGAGCTGTAATTCTTTGCAATCAAACAGATGCATATTAGAGGTCTATTTTCACATTGTTGATATATGGTACATACCTGTACTTCTCCAAAGAGAACAGGCATCCAAGTTACAAAGCTCTCCACTACAAACATCTTGTTGTGTGTCAGTGATTTCAAAATGTAGTTATAACATATTTTACTACATAACTGTTCACTTTCTCTAGATTTGACTATTTTCTAAATGCTTTGCAGTACTGGAAATTTTTTAATTAAAAACTAAAAATATTTTAAAATCTCAGGTTCATAGCTAAAGTATTTAGACAAAGAAATGGAAAGAAATCAGTTAATTATAAAATATCACAGGTCACATGGAAACCTGCCAGCTGTTCTGAATACCAAGCTGGGTCAAGTCAACTAGACAGAATATAACATGAGAGGGGGAGATAGAGGGGGGAGGGGGAGAACAGAAAATGATAAGTAATCTCTTCAGTTATTTCAAATGTATGTTAGGTGTAAACAAAATTCAGTAAACTACAGCTTCTTGGATATATAAGCCTTTCAGCACAATCATATTTTAAACACTACACAGGGGAGAAAATCTTTTGAAATCAATCCTGGAATAAGAAACCTCTCTACATTTGTTGTGAAATGAGTTCCCAATTGATTGATCTCCTGTAATAGAATTAGGGATTTGTTAGGGGTTGATCACAAGCCATGGGACTGAAGCAACCTGGTGGCTAGAAGTGCCATAGGCTGCTTCTCTTGCCGAGGAAACCTATCCCCTGTTGTCAAAGTAGTGCCTGATTTGTACGGCCTTTCCACTAACAATCAGATTCTGCCTTCCTTACATACCTTGAGTTGCATCTTACTCCATAAGCAGTCTATTGGAATTCAATAGGACAATTTATAGAATAAGATGTTATACAATATGAGTAAGATTATTAGACTCTGGGCCTTACTTTGGAGACTAGACTTGACATCAGTTTGGTAAATACTCAGAGCTGATGACAAGCTGAAAGACATTGCTACAACTTGAAGTGTTGACTATTAGCAGCAAATTCACGTTAATGTAGATTCGGACTTCAAGAGAAACAATAAAAATAGAGTTCAGGACTCATCTGAACTCTAGGTATTCACAGTTTCTCATATTACATATATGATCATGCTCTAAGTCACATTTAGGCAAAATAGGGTCCTTTAAATATTTATAGTTATCTGCCATGTTGTCCTTAAAGAAATACTCAACATTAGTGTAACATGATTTAATTCCTTTAGGGGACTTTCAAAACAAAACAAATAAAACCCATTATATTGGCATATTGTTGCTTTCTCTACAGTTATGCTTGTAGTTCTTTCAGAGTTGATGCCACCCAAGTCTGTAACACCTTAGAATAATTCACTACAGTAGAGCTGAGGAGTTTCTAGTTCTTCTTAAAATGCCTCCATCAGAGGCGTCCTCAGTTACAATGGTATTCTCAAAAGAGATTGAAGCTTTTTACCCTGGTATTGCCTCCTATTTCTCAAAGTAGTTCTTAAGGAGTTTGTATTGTCTGAAACCTATTGAGGATAGGGAAACTTCTGTCAAGCTACAATGTCCAATAATGATGGCCGCTAAGTCAAGGTCGGTGAGAGAGCACTTGTCCTAATCTCTGGAATGGAACATTCTCTTGACAATTTTTCCCCTGTAGAGTCGCTTACTCATCCATGGAGTGAACTAGGACCCTGGAGACCTCCTCTGTTATAGAGTCAGAGTCTCAAAGGCAAACTGAAAGGCCCAAATAGCTTCCAACTTTTTTTTTCCATTGACTGTTTCATCAACAGACCTCTCATCCTCTTCACTCAGGCAAGGAGGCAGAGATCTTACCAACACTAAGTATGCTTTTATCAGCTATCGTGGTTATGATAGGGAAAGGGGAGTATAAGATCCCTTTAGAAGTCCTGTGTGCCCCAAGTCCTTTTCTGGGGAAAAGTGAGTGGGAAGACAGAGGGCCAGTACCACATGTCCCAGCATATAAGACACTAAAAAGACTAAAGGAAGAGTAATAAATAGTGGCCAGAAAGTGGTGTGCTCAAGGAATTCACTGTGCTGGGGTAGTGCAACCTATCAGAATCTCACCAACATTTTTCACTCATCACCCTTTTTCTCTAGTAATGGGTTGAGGATATACAAACCTGGAACATGTGCTACTAAGAAGCCAGGCAGATGGTCTGGAAATGAATGCAGTCAAACCAATACCTGGCCCTGGTACTCAAGTTCCACAGAAGAAGTCAACTCATGCTCTGAGCAAAGAAGACTTCTGTGTACCACCCAGATCCTTGGAATGAGCTCGTGGCAGAAGTAAAGGAGCACTGAACAAGCCAGACCATTACCAATAAAGAACTGTAAAGAACCTTCTCTCCTGGGAAGGGACAATGCCTTCATTTTATGTGTAGAGGGAGAACCCAGGACTGTCCTGCCATTTAACAGAAAGAGTGGGGCTTTGGAGCCAGGTTGCCCTAAGGACAGGGTGCCAAAAATTCAGCTAGTGGAAGGATCTACCTACCTGCATGCAGAAGGGGAGAAGAAGTCTGAGATTAGGGGGGAAAGATTCTGCCATCTTTACATGGAGTAATGTCTCGTCACATCGAGTTCAATGGGGCTACTCACAGAATTACTAAAGGTGACAGAATCAGGCCCTATAGTAGTTGGGTGTGAAAGTTTTAACCTGTATGTTCATGATAAACAAATAGAGCTGAAGTGACCATAAAGCCAGTGGCTTAGAAGCCAGTGTCATAATAAATAAATAAAAATAAATTAAAATAAAGCCAGACTTTGAAACCCATGAAGCCTGCAGCCCTACTTTACTTGGGAGTTCTAGAAAAGTACAGAACACGTACAGCTTTAATTTCAAAAGAACAAAGATTGTAGTTCTCTTCCATAAAATAATAGTCTTGACAATGTAAACTGATGCAACCAATAGAAAATGATTGATACAGTTAAAAACCTCAGGAATTTTTCCTTAAAAAATATTTTATTCACATTCTCTAGTATATCAGCTCAAGATACACCACTGGGCTTCAGAGAAAGCAGAGCTACAGAGGTCACTCTATTTCTGGGAGAGCCCCAGCTCAGTTCACAGCTTGGTCAACACTGTCCCCACAGCTGTCTGAGGACAATTTCCCTAGTAGCCAGCAAGACACTGCTGAGCCAGCTCCTTTTTTGACAGGTTTCAGAGTGGTAGCCATGTTAGTCTGTATCAGCAAAAAGAACAAGTACTTGTAGCACCTTAGAGACTAACAAATTTATTTGGGCATAAGCTTTCGTGGGCTAAAACCTACTTCATCAGATGCATGGGCTATCTGATGAAGTGGCTTTTAGTCCACAAAAGCTTGTGCCCAAATGAATTTGTTAGTCTCTAAGGTGCCACAAGTACTCCTCGTTCTCTCTCCTTTTTTTGAGCAGCCAGCATGACTTTTGGCCACAAGAAGGGGCAAATCAATAGCTTTGGAGACAGGATGGTCTAGTAGAGGACTAAGTGAAAGACTGATCCCAGCTCTGACTCCCTTTCTATTCTTGATCAAGCCACACAAAACAATTGTTAAATGTGGCTCTCAAATTATGTGCCAAAATCTGTATCTAGACACTTACTTAGGTGACTTTCCCCCCCCCCCCCCAGTATTCATATTTTTACAGAAAAATGTATTAAAGTAGTAAAACCACTTGTCATCTGGAGCTCATAGTCTAAGTAGGATTTCTTTTCTATTTGTCTTATAGAAGACTCGTGGATTGACTAGCATACATGGAATAGCAAGATACTAAATATGTATATCTAGAATTATAGAAAATACAATTTTAAACTTTCTCAAATAAGATGATTATTCTTAGGGTGACCATATTTCCCTATGCTGAATACAGGACACCTGGTAAAATTACTTGTAATCAAGCCAGTTCAAGAGCAATCAATCCAAACTATGCAGTAAAAACATTCAAATTAACATCAAGTTGACTGAGACTGTTAAAAAGAAATACTGCGTAATTGGATTCTTTTTATTTACCTTCTTATCTTTATGCTTTAGGGTTCATCCTGAAAGAGGTGACACACCCCCTCCCTACCCCGCATATACACAGGGAGAGGTGACACACACACTCCCATACACCTCTCTCACGGGGGTGGGGGAGCGGGAGAGAGGGCCTGCCCCTTCCTGCCTGGCACTCTCCGCCCTCCATGCCTGGCTGGGCCCCTGGGACGGACCTCACTCTCCTGGTACTTGGCACTGTGTCTTCCCGAGGCAATGTGGGGGGGAGTAGGGATGCAGGGTCACATACCCCGCTTCTCCAGATTTCTGCTATGGTTCACACCAGAATGTGGCCAGCAGCAGCCTTTCAGCACTGTGCAGGAGGGAAGGGATAGGAGCTGGTTCCAGCTGCGAGGGAGGAGGGGGAGGAGGGGGGGAGAGGCACGGATGACACACACATAACCCAGCTACCTCTGGCTACAACATGGGCAGGAACGGGTTAAGCCCGAAGGATGCATTGTGGATCAGGGCCCAGGGAACCTGACTGAAGGGACTTCAGCGAACCCAAACCCGGCCAGAGAGGCAGGTGAGGGTGCCTAGGGGACAGAGCAACCACCATGCTCCCTGGAGGCAGGACTCAGGGCGGGGAGGGGACGCGGGTAAAGAGGATGCTAAGCCCTGGGGGCTGCTGTGGAGCCTGCAGGGCATGAACAAGCTGGAAGTCACTCCCCCCGCACCCCCGCCACTCCAGAGCATAGCTGAGGGGTGGAGAGGCTTCCCTGAGCCAGCGCTGTGCAGGGCTTGGGCACATGCAGGGCTCGGCTCCTCCTGGCCAGTGCCCTGGTCTGGAGGATCTTGGGCTTTCCTAGGAGACCAGCCCAGCCAGAGGCACTGGGGGAAGGAAGGAGCCTGCTGGCCAGGCTGTGGGTGAGCTGAGCACTCCAAGCAGGGGCTGGTTCTCCGCACAGCACTGGGAGCAGGATGTGCCCTGCTGGGGGGATACGGGGGAGCAGCGGGGCTGGGGGACGTGTGTGAAAGGGCAAAGCAGGGAGAGGACAGTGGGAGGGGGAGCACATAAAGGGCTGATAGGTGGGCAGCAGAAGCGACATGTAACTGGCCACCGCCTGGTGCCTGCCTGCACTCACCAGCCACTGCAGCTTGAAGCACACAGCCAGTGCTGGCCAGAAATGGGACAGAGGTTGGGGCTCTGCTGGCTGAGAGCCCGCATGCAGCAGGGGCTCTGCTGACTGACCAGTGCTGCATCTTCGCCTTGCCACCAGGCTTGCACACTCATCCCCATTGTCGGCCACTCATCACTCCCCCACCCTTCCCACACTGCTGGTGGGCGGACAGCTGGTGAGCCAGGATCTGGCCAGCGGCAGGACGCACCAGTACTGATGTGGGGAGGTGGGGGAGATAGAAAATATGGGACAATGTTGGGACACCTGCAGGAGTGCTTAAATATGGGACTGTCTGTTCAAAAGCGGAACATCTGGTCACCCTATCCGGTAACGTACACACACATACACATCAGGGAAGAGGTAAGCTACTGCATTCAGCCTTTGGAATTCCCTGACTTCAGTGCTTAATTGAAAAATCTTCAAGTTATACAAATTTAGTTTTTTGCCTTTATTTTCCTAGGAGCTTAGGTTAGTTTGGTTTCCCTTTAAAAGATGGAAGGGGAGCGGGCAGGAGGAGAAAGCTCAGAAGCAGCAGCTTCATTCTCCAAACTTTCAAAACTCTGGAAGTTTGTAAAAGATTGTGACTACTGCATGTAAAGTCCATAAAGTGGAATCATTTTGGTAAACATCACCAGAATGATGCCATCCTTGACTGAGGCCTCTTCATTAATGAAGAAAATATACCCTTTAATCAGAAACCCACGTATTAACAGTCAGCATTTAGATGTTCATGTCTATTTAGTCACTATTAAACTACCCAGTAACATTTAAATGTAAGCCTAAATCAGAGCAGATAAGGAGCAGTCATTACAATTCACTAACATTGGAATAAAACATTTTCATTAACATTGCCTTACCAAAAGAGTGGTTTCAAACAGACCATTTTCCTCTGGAGTACAATGTAATAATACTTTGTGCTTACCTGAAAGCACCTTACACATGGGACATACTTGACACCTAAACTTAGGCAACTAAATCCACATTTAAGTACCTGAATAAGTGGAGTCATATCCAGAGATGTGGAGAATCCAGCAGTTCCCCCTGAAATCAATGGATCTGTGTACATTACACTTTTTTCTGTACCATAGGGAAGCGTCTTTAGCAAAAAGAACACTAGTGTAGGCAGGGGTCCAGTGGCTGCCAGCATTTTAAAGTCACAGTATTGTCTAGACCTGCACTGAACAGAATGCTTAAAAGGCCAGTGCGGGGAGGTGCTGGTGTATACCAGTATTGCTGTCACTGGTAGAAAATTTTGAGGAAAGCACTAGGGCAAACACAGCCTCACCCCTATGCCCTCCCACTCACATTGCAGATACAAATACAAATCATTTGAACACTGCCCAACACAATGGGGCCCTAGTCCATGACTAAGGCTCCTTGGTACTATGGTAATACTAATAAATGCTGAAATCTAGAAATGTTTATTGTAAAGCAAAGGTTTACATTTTATTTTTAAAAAGTGTTATATTCAGGGCCGGCTTCAGGCACCAGCATTCCAAGCAGGTGCTTGGGACGGCAATCTGCAAGGGGCGACAGTCCGTGTGTTTTTGCTCCCAAGCAGCATGCCGAATTGCCGCCGTGGACAGCGAGGGCAGTCCGTGTGCCGTTAGGGTGGCATGCGCATTTCTGCAGTGGCGGCAATTCGGCGGCAGCTTCTATGTTTAGCTGTCCGCGGCGGCGCAGCTTCTGTCTTCTGGCTGCTGCCGAATTGCTGTGGAAATGTGTGTGCCGCCCTAATGGTGCAAGAACTGCCCCCACCCTCCGCGGCGGCAATTTGGCATGCTGCTTGGGGTGGCAAAAACAGTAGAGCCGGCCCTGGTTATATTGTTGAAAAACCAAAGGGAAAAATTTCCTGTGAATTAGCACCAGAAGGACTAACTTTGCCAAGGCAACACTTATTTTTTTTAGTCTATATTGGCTTTGTAACAATGCAGGATAGAAAAGCAACAAAACTTGTTCAGAGCAAGTGGAATCATAGTGGTGATGAGAATACTTGTGCATCAATGGACACCTTGTCCATGGGTGCGAGGTGTGCTAAAGGGATGCAACATAGAATGCTCCGTTGTAGTTAGACCTTTAGTGACTCATTTATCCAATCTGTAAAATGGGGGCAATTATATTTGGTCAATACAGAGGGATGGTGTAGGGCTTCCTTCAGTAAAGGCTGTGAAGTGCAGAGGGTTATTAGGCCCAGTCAACAGAAGAAATCCAACAGAATTCAACCCTCTTGATTCTCAGCACTTTGCATACTCTCCCAGGCAAAGGGGGCATTTTGTTAAGGAAAGCAGCTGGGTTAGGATTGTCTTATTACCAGTTTCTGTGGTTCCTGAAATGCTGTTTCAGGGACATTCTATTAATTTCAATCTGTTAACCTAAATACTTTAAACAAACCAAATTAATCAGAACTACTCCTTTTTTCCCTTAAAACAGGCCGTTGCATGGACAGTATATAGGCCACTGAATATGTTATGCACCTCCATAATATTCTATCCTGAGAAAAGGGGCAGAATGCTTGAGAGGGACAGGGGCCTGATGCCATCCACCCATCATGTTTTAGGTCTTCCGGGGGATCTTTTCCATCCTGCTTTAATTGGGTCAAAGTCAAAGATCTTGCAGAGAAATTGGTACGCATTCAGTGCAGAGGGCCATACCACCTTAGAGAGCATTGGGTGACCATTGGAGAGAGTGAGACTTGTTAGAAAATGGATCTCTTCATGTGACTTAAATTTGAACTATTTAAAGTTTTCAATAAAGAAAGATCAGCAATTAAGGAAAAGGCAAGCTCTGCACAAGGTTTTGAAGCAGCCTGCCAAAATTCAGCTCATTGCTAAGATATTTAATAATTCAGGCAGTACACTGCAGTCAAAACGCCCATTTAGTGTTTCTGCATTTAAATGAAGCATTAGTCAGTGTTTTTTTAATCACGTTGCTTAGCTTTTAAACTGTCATTGCCCTTTTCCATTCAACACTCCCACTGGAGAGGGAGAATAATACTTAAACTTCTTTGCTTTGAACAGAAGTGTATAGTGCTGCCTTGACCTCTTGCAAAAATTTGAGAAATCCTATTTTAAAATTTCATACACATACTTTTCAAAAAACACTGCCTTCATTTTCTTCAAAGCATGGCCTGCTGAAGATGCTCTGAATAATTCTATTCTACTAATCTCTCCATTTAAGATTTTGCCTCAGGTCCTCTAACTCCCAGAGGTTAGAGGTGGGCCATTACTTTCTAAAGCACAGTAAGATGTGGGTCCTGCTGCAGAATGTACTTTGTTCTCCCGAAAGCACTTAACATGGTATAAATTTAAAAGCAGGTAAATTTTCAAATACAGATAATGGTTAAGATTGCTATAATTTCATGAGCACAACAAGTTCAAGTCTCCCCTCTATAAGTTACTGTGACATAGATGAGTGAAAACTCCGGGATTTAAACCTGTAGTATTTCCTTGCAATACTTGTTCGGAGGGGCGGCGGGGTGGGATGGGGTGGGAGTAAGGCAACAAGAGACTAGGAATCTCACCTCCCAAAGCCTAAGAATCTTGGGATCCTTGAGACAAGGAGCATCATCTATAGAGCCCCTGGTCTTTTCACTCACCTAACCACTAGGCAAACTGTTTCCTGCTGGAGTTCTGCTGCCAGGGTGTCCACCAAAAGTGACTGCTCCTCCCATAATCTTCCTCAAAATAGGGGGAGAATTCTAGTGTAAAGGAAGAGCCAGCAGTATGTTTTGTATGGTCTTCTCCCAGGGGTTGGAAGAAGATGGGGGAAATCCACCATTCGTCTCCCAGCCCCTCCCCCCACACAGACACACTGTGCCTAGTTGGTTTCTAGAAGGACTGGAACCCTATGCAGAAAGGGGAAGACCTGCCACAGGGGCTCCAGTCTCCTCCCACCCTACCGCACAGCCTAGATCCACAGTGGAAAGGAGCATGGGGACCAATGTAAGCATCAAAGCTATTTGGGGATGAATTATAGGGGGGAGTTAATAGTGATGCCTAGATTTAGGTTTCCTAATGCCTTCCCCTGTGAAAGATTCTTGCCATTTTTTTTTTGGTGGCATCTGGTGCTGGCTTCAGCACCAGCAATGAAGGTGTACCAGCTCTGGATGTGGAATTGACATTGGTGATGGAATCTGTGCCAAAGAAGGGCACAGTACTGGAAGGAGTATCTGTTACTGTCACTGAGGTTGTGCTGGGGTAATAGTTGAAGCTCATCTCATGGCTTCCAAGAGGGCCAATATAGAAGGCCACATAAGCAGCTACAGCAGACCCTGAAAAATGTCCTTCCATCAAGTGTAAATCTGAGGAAAGAAAAGAAGCCTTGTGTCCTGATGTTGATTCAGGGACCCTTCCAAATCCATTACCAAAGGTGTTGTAGGCTGTCTGAAAGGACCTGGAATTGAAACAGGAGATGTAGTTGCAAGCACACAGTCAGGAATTAGAAAAGCAGGTAGCAGAGTGGTCAGCAGCCTCAACAATGGTCCTCCAGTCAGGAACAGAGAGTGAAGGCAAATCGGAATCCGAACTTGCGATGTGACCAGGCTGATTGGTGCTGAGTCCAACACCCGAGGTGTGTGGAGAAGAGATGACAGCTGTGATGTCTATGGGGCCCCTAAACATTCCTGTCTTGTGCAGTAAGGAGTATTTGAGCAATGATGCTTCTACTTTCTTTATACCCCTTTTTTTGGGAAGTTGTGCTTCCTTTCTCCTCCTTTAATCTAAGGTGGCAGACTGGATTTGAGGTGCAGAGATGCCAGAGGACACTTCTGGTGTAAGCACTGGAGCCAGCAAAGAGTGGGCACCAGGGTGAAAGCTACTAGGCACTCCTGGCTTAGTTACTGGTACTGATTTCACTGTAATAGATTTGATGGTGCCAGCTGAGAGATTCGCTCCATGTATGGTGCCAGGGGATCCCAGTCTTGTCTCTCATAGAAGGTGGCACTGAGGCTCGAAGGGAGAGGTGCTTCTTGGGTTCTGTGGAAGACTCTCTCAATGTGGAGGCAAATCTTAATACTGGAAACAGGCCTGGCAGAATATCAGGCTTTAGGAATTGACAAGCCAGATGAATCTGGAACCTCAAGTCTCTTTTTCTCTCCTAGGCTGGAGAGTAAAGATGTGGCATGCTGCATAACATGTACCAGAGTGGGGCTCACCCAGAAAGAGAAGGCACCAAAACACTGTATGATTGCCATGCAAGAGACACCTCTTAAAGCCCTTAGGGGCTTATTTAAAAGATAGACTAAATAAAGGTGTAGTCCTGAGGACACAACAGGACAAGTTCTGTTTATTCTCTGCAGCATTAGCAAAGGAACTGAGCTGGTTGAGGGGATGAGAGTAGGGCAATGGATCTCCCTCCCACAAGAGTACTCGGGCACCCCCCAACACATGCATCCCAACACAACTTTTCAAGGTTGCTCCACAGCTCGATGCCAAGGGCACCAAATCCCACAAATGAGAATACAGATATCCCCAAAGAAGAACACCTGCTTCCCTAGTTAAGTTGTTCCAAAGTTTAATTACCCTCTCTATTAAAAATCTGTGCTTCTTCCTAGTCTGAAGTTGCCTAGCTTCACTTAGAAAATACCTTGTTTGGGAAATATCTACATTTGAAGAGGTCCCGAACACAAGGTACTTTCTATATTTTGAGTTTATAGCTGCATTTCTCAAAGTGTAGGACATGTGATTGTTCTCCCATAGCTCAGCTTTCATTAGAAAATAAAGTTAGTCCCTGTTATGGCTGCAAAGACAACCTTCATATACACAGTGAGTATAACCAATGTAGTCATGTCTGCTTGAGTCTGCAGAGAGACAGAAACAATAGTTCTGAGATGTGGACTGTCCCATTCGTTTCAGAGGGTGCTAACTCAGGTACTATTAATAGTACTTGTCAGTGCTGTCTTTCACTGTTCATAACATGACGCCTCCTCTCCTTTCCTACATACTGTAATGAAGATTGTGTTTTCCAAAGTCTGAGGCATGCTCCCTGGGGAGGGCATGAAGAGCTAGTTGGGAAGAGGGGAATTGGTGGAGAGGAAGATGGGAAGGCATTTAACAAGACAGGTTCTGAAACAGGCGAGGATTTAGACCAGCCTCCTAACAGGAGTTGTGAGGACAAATAACTCAATTAGTTTTAAGAGAGAGATGGACAAATTTTTGTGGGATTGAATGATAGGATGGCTTGTAATGATGGATCAGGGCTAGGCAGCCCTGTGAGGGAGTGGGTCCTTTCTGGTTCATGTCAAATGTTCCCAAAATCTCAAATTACAGGGCTTCAGCTGGTCACCTGGAGGCATCAGATAGGAATAATTTTTCCTCTCAATGTATTCTGGATTTTTTTTTTTGGTCCTTCCTCTGATGGATCAGACATGGGATACCAGACAGAGTAGGCTGTGCTCCGAGACAATAATGAAGGAAGGGTGGGTTTGACTTCCTCTGCAGCATGTGGGTGTGGGTTACTTGCCAGAATTATCCATGTATAGATCACTTCATCAATTCCTTACCATTGCAAGGGCTTTGGACACTGGTGGCACCTCCATCCCTGCTATTCTCTGCCTGTGGCACATAACAGTCTAGTCTCCTTTGGGCTGTAATAGTTTGGTCTAATTTTGCTTGTTGAGTTTAGTGGGTGGGTGCTGGGAGGCGTTAGTGGCGTGTGATATACAGGAGGTCAGACTAGATGATCTGATGGTCCTTTCTGGCCTTAAATTCTATGACTATGACATGGGGAGGTGTGATTGGTTTCATTTCCTGAAGGGGAGGGCTCAGCTTTCACAAATTTGGGAAACGCTGTTTTTATCAAACCACAGGTGTTAAGAATGGAAAGGCCAATCCCATCCACCCCGTGACTCCAAATTTATTTTTAAAACATTGTGTTTAATAAAATGCACCTATTCTAGAACCCTAGGTGTGCTGACACTTAATCTTTCAGAAGTCTTTATTACCTAGCAGCATTACAAAACAAACATTCAACAGGAACAAATTAACTAAACTCAATCAGGCAGTGAATCAACAACAAACGGGCTTCTTCTCCACATCATTCTTGAATCATATCTTCAACCTCTTCCAAGACTGCCAAATGAAATCATATGCAGATTGTTTCCTCTGGCAAAGAGATGCTCTAAACAATGTGCTATGTTACCCAAAACATACCATTCAATCCCTGGATGAGAAGTTGGTGGTCGCCTATGGACCAGTGATTAGAACCTGATTACATTCAATATAGACAGAGTACAGTAACTCAAAAGTTCTCAAAGCTCACAAAACTTCAGATTAGAATTGACTTGAAGGAAAAATTTACACAGAAAAAGTTAGAATGAAAATTGGGAGTTGTTTAAAAAAAAAAAGTCTAGATGGCCAAAAAGGAACAAGTCTACAATAAAAGACAGGCTTGGCTAAAAGAACATCTATAATATAGATAGGACAGGAATATAATGTAAATGTCAGACCTGCTTTTAGGGAAAACAGGTCATGTCAAACAAATCTGATTTCATTCTTTGAGATTAAAAATTTGGTTGATTAAAGGTAACTGCACAGATGTAATAAACAGACTTTTCTAAGATTTTGACCTGGTACTGCATGACATTCTGATTTTTTAAAAAACCAGCACTATACTTTATCAACAAAGCCCACATTAAATGTATTAAGAATTGGCTAAAAAAAACTGACATATCTCAAAAAGTAGTCATCAGTGGGGAATCATCATGAAAAGGGGCCCCAAGAGTAGTTTGAGTTGGGCTTCTTACTGAGGTGCAGCCCTGAACACATTGCTAACACAAAGGTAAAATGGAAAAAAACATTGTGAGTAAAGGTGCCATAATAACTGACTGCTTCAGCTGCTCACAGTTAAAACATGTGGGGAAAGCAAAACAGTGATGCTGAACACAAATTCAGTGCCTTTGGGAGTGTGGGGGACGGGGGGAGACCGACTGACATTTGTTTCAGGTCACTTTTCTTTCTCTTCTTGCTTGGGATGTCATCCTGATTTTTCCATCAAATGTGAGAAGCAGCCCAGCAACTTTAATATGTGCAGAGAAGAGCCATAAAAATGATTCAGAAGTGACTTGGCTGGAAAAAAAATGCCTTATAGTGAGAGACTTAAGGAGATCAATCTGTTCAGTTGTTCAAGAGGTGACATAATTACAGTGTACAAGTACCTTCATGGGGAGGAAAATACCAGGTACTAAAGGGCTCTTTTATCTAGCAGAGAATGTTATCACAAGAACCAGTGGCTGGAAGTTGAAGCCAGACAAATTTAAACTAGCAATAAGGCACAAATTTATAAGTGAGGATGATTAATCATTGGAACAAACGATTAGAGGAAATGGAGTCTCCATCTCTTGGTGTCTTCAGATTGAGACTGGGTGGCTTTCTAGAAGATATGCTTTACCCAAGACATCAGTTATGGCTTAGTTAAACAGAAGTTATTGGCTTGAGTACAGGTTTCACTGGGTGAAATTTAATGCCCTGAGAAAATACGAGTCAGACTGGATGACTTAATAGTCCCTTCTGGCCTTAAACACTATGATTCTACAAATTTCATCACTTTTCAGTGCTTAACTTTGCAATGATGAAAGCTGCACTAATGTAGAGTTATTTTTTAAAATGTTATCTAACTTTAAAGTTCATACTTTTTCCTTGTGAGTATGTTTGTTTACCTTCTAATCTTTGATGTACAGCATGTAGTGTATAGGATTACACTAGACTGACAAAACAATTTAAAAAATTCTCAAAAATGTGGATCAAGTATTTGGTTTTAAATTAAAAAATAAAACTTGAGCTATTTAAGGGGATTCAACCAATAACCAGGCTACACGATGCAAATGAAAGGAAAGAAAACATGAAGAGTGATAACCACCCAATGATGAGTTTTTCATAGAGCAAAAGAGGGAGGGAGGGAAGGAAAGCACTCATTAAGAGAGAGATGATGAAGTAGTAAAAAGGGGGAGAGGATGCAGAGTGACACCAATCATGCCTGTTCTGAGAAGCTACCAGTTATTAATAAAATAAGATTTAACAAAATTAGCTAAATAGAATCATAACTAGCAATATGTTGGTAAGCAGAAAACATTTGACTACTTGAATGTCATGTCACTGAATGTCTTTCTAAAGAGCATCTGTCTCAGCCACTCGCTGTGATTTTTCAAAATAAAGAGCACTTTGCATCTCTGGCTTTCACAAAGCAGCCAACATACTGTCAAAAATAAAGAGCAAATCACTGCATGGCTTACCTCCCTAGGCCTATTCTCTGCTTTTATCATTACTGCCCATGTAATGGCAGGAGCAGAGAACTAATTCATGTATATACCATGTTGGCCCTATGTGAACCTGTTTGTATGTAACTCAAGAATGATGAGACAGTTAAACACTCTCTCACAGTGGCTTGCAAAATGCATGCTCATTTTGGTCACTCAGAAACTTCCAGTGGAATTCTTCAGAAAATGCTGAAATATCACATTTGACCCAGGCATAAATTTAAGGAAAGCTATGGAATACAAATTATCTTGTAGTTTTTGGAGCATATATATTTTGAGAGCAGTTAAATGTCATTACCAAAGCAAGTACCGAAATGGGCTCTTACTATAATTTACCTTGCAGAGGGGCAGATTTTTAAAATGTTTGTATTTAACTATCTATTTAACAAATTCAAAATAATAATGGTCCCAATACCTCGCATAAGCATCCCAGTGGGAAAACCAAACTAGCCACAGCTAAGGGACTATTAAAAACTAAAAAGGAAATTAAACAGATAATTGAAGTAAGAATAGTTCTTGTGAAGACAACAGCAAGAAAACTACCCTGAAACTGATATTCATTCTACAGTTTCTCTCCTGAAACAAGAGACAATTTGACAAAGCTAAATTTTAAATGTGGAAATACAAGCAAAGCAACTGACATTCTCAGGCCCAGGAAAAGGTTCTGGAAGTGTATGGACTTCTTATTGGATTTTGCAGCCTTTAGTGGAGAACAGACATGTTGGTAGAACAGAGATTAGTTAAATAATCCCCCAACCAATTTTTTGAAACATCCTATTATATTTGTTACTGTGTCCCCCACCCCCATCCTTGCCTGGCTGTTTATTTCATCCACCTGTTATATCTTGTCTTTTAGACTGCAAAGTATAATAAATGACAGTCCCTGCCCAAAAGACATTTGTATGGTGCTTAACACAGAACCGCTCCTAGTTGCTGCTGCCTTTAGGCACTCCCCTAATATAAATGTTAAAGAATAAGGCTTCTTTACCCCACTACCAGGAACCTAAAAGTGTGTATAAATGTAAATACAATTTATATCCACTTTAAGATCCTCCAGCTTTTAAATTCAAGCTACAGCAATGAAACAAATAAGGGGAAAAAAACACCCTAACACCTAAAGCCTAAATGTAGTGAGGTGGCAGCACAGGAAGTATCACTGACTCAGTGAGGTTGTGAGACTGTCTGCTACCCAGTTACAAGGAACTGAAGCAATCAGTATGCTGTACCCCCCTTTTATAGTCCTGCCCTCCGAATGTTCAGACCCACAAGGGGGAGAGGCAGGGAGCATGAGAGCACTCCAACAGGTATAGATACTAAATGGTCCCACTGCTCCAACCTGCACCCTCAGCACATCTCTAGAGTAAGAATATGAAGAGGTTACTCAAATGAGTTAAAAATTACACTGGTCTACAATTTTTGAGAAGTCATCTGCTTCAGAGATAAAATGTGCTATTTATTATGTATTTTGATGTGCTGAATTCAAATATGACAATTAAAACAACTGATTGGCTACTGTTTCTAAGGTATTTAAGTTTTTACATTTGATGTCTATGTATATTGCGTAGATAGTAGAGTTTTAATCATAAATTGTAAACCTAGGTCTTTTCATGTGTTTATGGTTGCTTTATATGATAATATTTCACCTGTCCTGTTTATGTAACACTTTAAAAATCAGCAAAAGGGTTATATAACTAAAATTTATTATGAAGCAAAAGGCAAAAAACTATTATGTACATAGTTTAGTCCTATTCAGTGTCTACTTGGCGCTTCTTGGCTTGTCTCTTGTATTCATTAAATGGAGCATCTCTTGTCACTGTCCAGCAATAGTCTGCAAGCATTGATGGGCTCCATTTGCCCTGATAGCGTTTCTCCATTGTTGCAATGTCCTGGTGAAATCGCTCGCCGTGCTCATCGCTCACTGTTCCGCAGTTCAGTGGAAAAAAATCTAGATGAGAGTGCAAAAAATGTATCTTTAGTGACATGTTGCAACCAAGGCTTTTGTATGCCTTGAGGAGGTTTTCCACCAACAACCTGTAGTTGTCTGCCTTGTTGTTTCCGAGATAATTTATTGCCACTAACTAGAAGGCTTTCCAAGCCGTCTTTTCCTTGCCACGCAGTGCATGGTCAAATGCATCATCTCGAAGAAGTTCACGAATCTGAGGACCAACAAAGACACCTTCCTTTATCTTAGCTTCACTTAACCTTGGAAATTTTCCACGGAGGTACTTGAAAGCTGCTTGTGTTTTGTCAATGGCCCTACAAAGTTCTTCATCAGACCCAGCTTGATGTGTAAGGGTGGTAACAAAATCTTCCTTGATTCAACAAATGGTGGATGCTAAACACTTTTCCTCCCAGGCTCCAATGACTGTTGGAGTGGCCAATCTTTCTTGATGTAGTAGGAATCTCTTGCACGACTATCCCATTCGCAGAGAAAACAGCAGTATTTTGTGTATCCAGTCTGCAGACCAAGCAAGAGAGCAACAACCTTCAAATCGCCACAAAGCTGCCACTGATGTTGGTCATAGTTTATGCACCTCAAAAGTTGTTTCATGTTGTCATAGGTTTCCTTCATATGGACTGCATGACCAACTGGAATTGATGGCAAAACATTGCCATTATGCAGTAAAACAGCTTTAAGACTCGTCTTCGATGAATCAATGAACAGTCTCCACTCATCTGGATCGTGAACGATGTTGAGGGCTGCCATCATACCATAGATGTTGTTGCAGGCTACAAGATCACCTTCCATGAAGAAGAATGGGACAAGATCCTTTTGACGGTCACGGAACATGGAAACCCTAACATCACCTGCCAGGAGATTCCACTGCTGTAGTCTGGAGCCCAACAGCTCTGCCTTACTCTTGGGTAGTTCCAAATCCCTGACAAGGTCATTCAGTTCACCTTGTGTTATGAGGTGTGGTTCAGAGGAGGAGGATGGGAGAAAATGTGGGTCCTGTGACATTGATGGTTCAGGACCAGAAGTTTCATCCTCTTCCTCGTCTGACTCAAGTGAGAATGATTCTGGTGCATCAGGAACCGGCAGTCCTTCTCCGTGGGGTACTGGGCGTATAGCTGATGGAATGTTTGGATAATGCACAGTCCACTTTTTCTTCTTTGACACACCTTTCCAAACTGGAGGCACCATGCAGAAGTAACAATTGCTGGTATGATCTGTTGGCTCTCTCCAAATCATTGGCACTTCAAAAGGCATAGATTTCCTTTTCCTGTTCAACCACTGGCGAAGATTTGTTGCACAAGTGTTGCAGCGTATGTGTGGGGCCCACCTCTTGTCCTGATCTCCAATTTTGCAGCCAAAATAAAGGTGATAGGCTTTCTTAACCATAGTGGTTATACTGCGCTTTTGTGATGCAAAAGTCACTTCACCACAAACATAGCAGAAGTTATCTGCACTGTCCACACAAGTACGAGGCATCTCTGCTCACTTTGGCTAAACAGAAATGTGTCCCTTTGCGAAATCAAACACTGACAAATAAGAGAGCACGACACTGTATGATTTCTAGAGCTGATATAGGGCAATTTGTTCAGCAGAGTGATGTAAGCTTCGTTATGATTGCATCATCCATGACTTCTAGGAATAACATGATGCAATTCATATCACGTATGACGCAATACCAGCTTCAGATTGCATCATTCATTGTTTTGCCTAAAAAGCAAGTACTGTCCAAACCCAGTCATAGATTTATTCATAGATCCAGTCAAAGATGTATTTTAGTCATTTCTGGTTTAAATTGAGATCCCTTCCCTTTATAACTCACTTATCCTCCGCTATTCCCAAGTCAAGGGTCGTATATACTGACCCAATAGCATATCTTGGAAACTAGAGCCAATCAACAATTTTAAGCATCATTTTCATTCTCAGTGACCCAGAATTAGTAAAGTTTGACTACATTTATTTCAGAAGCATTTTGGCTGTAGAGCAGTGTTATAAAATGTAGAGAGAACTTATACTGTATCTTTGAAGAGTGGCAGAGTTCCCATTGCTACAAACTCTCCCCCTCTGGAACCTTTGGTTGGAAATTGTCCATCCCCTCCATGCTCCCTGCAATGCAGCTCACAATTTAAAGCCACAATGTGGCCCTTTACATTTTCTTAATCTTCAGATAAGTGAATTTAACAAAGCAATTACATCCTAACTCAAATTATGAATTTTAAGTGCAGACCAAAAACCCCTAAGAGACACACTGCAGATTTCAAGTAAGTATATCAGTTACAAAACATATGCAAGTACATATGTTCACATTTTGTGAAAGGAATTACTAGAGATAATGGGAGTAGGTAGATGTCTCTTCCAACTTGCTCCGAAACAAAAAGTTTCAAGCACATAACGTCGAGTCAAAACCTTACCCTGTTCTGTGGTTTAGTTTTATCAACAAAAAGTTAAAGTCCATGCTCAGCCTTCTTTTCCAGCTGCTCCTAGGGTTCCTATCTCAGGACTGCTCAACCTATAAGCTAGCTCGTTCCTCCCCAGAACCCTGTTCACATATCCCTGAAGTCAGCAGAACCTTTTAACCTTTCCCCAATAGAATCAAACGGGCTACCAGCTGTCCAGTTTTTAACTGGACACATACTTCTGCTCCTATGGCCAAAAGCTGCAATCCCTTGTGCTGGCCACTTGAGGTCACTGTGGTTTCCAACCAGGAAGGATACTCTGATAGGAGGAGAACATGGCAGTGAAAACAACTCCTGAAGAAGAGCTCTGTATAAGCTGGAAAGCTTGTCTCTCTCACAAATGGAAGTTGGTCCAATAAAAGATATTATTTTACACACCTTATCTCAGTGAAAGCAACAGGCAGAGACAGAAGGAAAAGGAATGTGGGGCTGAGAAGAGGAGATAGAGAAGGGGGATCAAAATGGGGGACACAGAAAGGGAGCAAAGAATAGGGCAAGGTCTGAAAAATCAACAGAATTAGGAAGAGGCTGAAAAGGGATATGGAAGACTACTAGGGGAGGAGTACACTTGGTGGTAGTACGCATAGGAACCATCACTCAAAGAACTCTGAGTTTACACCAGTCAAATTAAATACTTCCACCTTCAGCAACCTCTAGTTTCCCACTGCCATCCAACACAATCTTCTCTGGCTACCAATTATCCCATTAGCTTAAGTGGAAAAGACCTGGGCTGAGGTTTTGAAGGTCCTGCATTAAAAATCTGCTGATGACCCATATGGAAAAATATGTAATTATGTCATTAAAGACCATCATCTTAATGTACAAAGCACAAGGGGGCAGAATTAAGGCTGCTTGGGTAACCTTAATTATGGCATTTCCTAACCTCTAAACATAACTTTGCAACTGTAATGCTCTTTAAGGAAGTAGATACCTCAGAACGTTGCTATTGTGCTAATGCACTGTTCACCTGTAGGTCACCTGTTTAACTAACAAATTATGATGATTATAATAGATTATATATAGGTCATTTACCAATAAGGCCAGGTAATTTTCCAATAAGAAATCTTGACAAGAGTCCAGTCTCTCTCATATCATTGACTCATTACAACCAAGAGAATAGCAACATATTTCTAGAGGAAGGATGATAATTAACAGTTTTACCTCTGATGTCACAATGGCCCCAGTAAAGATTATGATGAGCTGTATAGGCCTGTCAATTTGCAGTCATTAATAACTTGATTACAAGGCTAAATGTGAAAAAATTAGCTATGTGAAAGATTTCATTGAGATAACTGTGCACGAAGTTTAAAAAGTCTGTGTAGTCTCATTATTGAGATCATTTGGTACAAAAAAGTCTTACATAAGGTGCCATATTTCTTCAAGGACCAATTTTAAAATTAATTTTAATGCATAAACTGATTACAGATACACTTGTAAATTCTCAAAAAATTCATTTTACTCAAAGTAAGTTTGGTGTGAATATGCTGTATTCTTCCATCCACTGAGTTCAACAGAGCTACACTGAACCTGTAGGTCAAAAAACAGCACCAATGGGGAATGGGTGCTATAGAACACTATGGGAGAGACAGAGATCCAGACCAGAATCTGAAGAGAGTTTGGAGAACAGCTTTTGCAGGGAACTCCTTTGAAGGCAACCAAGCAAAAACTGATAAGATAGTTCTGGGTGCTCAAATAATAGCAATTGGTAGCTCACAACTACCTATTAGCAGAGAAGGAGCCTCTGGCACTAGCCACCACTACCTTAGAGTGTCCAAAAATCCCAAACAACTTTGAGCTATTGGAGTTTGACCTGCCTTGCAGTGGGGGCATGAGTGAGAGTTATGTCATGATAGCATCTTTAAATAACCACTTTTTTTTTTAAGCTCTTTCTAACCAGGTAGGTTTTTCAAAATTCTCTTAGCTGTAAATAGTTATTTGATCTTTGAAATTACTAAACAACTTGCAGAGAGACAGGGTGGGTGAGGTAATATCTTATTGGACAAATGTCTGTTGGTGAAAGAAATAGAGACAACAAATTGCACTCACTGGTAACTTTACTGTATGAATATGAAATCTGGTAAACTACCCAGCCAACAACTAACCAGTGTAACTCATGTACAGATTATTTTTTATGATGCATTAGATGTCAGCACATTTTCAGACTAAAAATAGAGCAGTCAAAGCCATTGGTTATTTTTTCATGAAAGTGGATTAGAACTCATTCCGCACATTACTCATGCAACTAGAACACACTACAGTATTTCATGTTTTCAAAATTACTGCTTTTCTCCTCTAAAATGTAGGAAATTAATTAAAGATGACACATTATGAAGATCACTGCACATAACAAATTCATATCTTTCTAGACCAGAAGCAGCACTAATTGCTCAAAGAATCTTAAGCACTTAAGATCTGTTGTAAAACACAAACAGAATGCAATAACCAATTATTTGCTATCACATACTCTGAGCTTCAAACGTTATTTAAACAATAGAAAAACAAAACATGCTCTAGTCTAGTGCAGTAGTTCTGAAACTGGTCTCAGAGAACTGGCTGGTCATATATTATTGTCTCTTTTTCAACTGGTTGTATTTTAGAAAAAAATTAAAATACAGTAAATACTTTCCTAATGTAACTTTTTATGTAAGCCATTGTAGTAGTTCCCACGAGAATGTTGCTTGCAAATGGGAAGGGAAGTTGCTCATGTGATTCATGGCTGACAGTTTCTGAGGAGCTGTGTGTGACATTTTATACAAATTAAATAATTTGTATGTTATAAACCTCAACTTTATGGTCAAGATATACCACTACAAGCAGTTACAAGGGTAGGACATGGAACTGCACAAAATTTGCCAACTGTGGCTAGAAGGCACAAATGTGTGCTGGCTACATGGGAGATTGCATGGGGTAGATGGAGGCTACAGATTGTCTGAGGTGTAGCTAGCAGGGGTTAGCAGAGTGGGTGGGTGCAGAGGCAACTGGGGATGTTGGATGGATCAATGCCGGGGTAGGCATGAGGTGGTGTTTTCTGGTTGCCAGGGGCTGCTGGGGAATAGATACTGAGGTGGAGAAAATGCTGAGATGTGTGGAAATGGAAAGCCTCTGGGTCTGTTGGGGTGCATGGGGAGTAGGAAATATGGAGGTGCTGAGGTTGGGTGAGTTCTGGGGTACCTGGAGCCGTGGGCTGGAGGAGAGCCAGCTGCAGCGTTCTGGGAGCCATTTGGGAAGCCTGAGGCCTCACCTTGTGGTGTTGATGCCCCGGTGACCTCCTGACTCCTGCTGCTCCTTCCAGCAGGGGAGCAGCAGGAAGCCTGATGCCTCAACAGTTCTGAGCAGCCAAAGGCAAATACCTGCTGCCTTCCCATAGCTTAGCTGAACATATGAGAATTCAGATAAGCTGCAGTAATGTTTGACAGGGCTTCTAGAGGTGCAAAACTTGGTAGCTCTGAATGACAGTGTGGCAGGGGAGGTTTCCTTGCAATTGCAACTAGGAAAGGAGATGGCAAATGGGAGAAAGGTATCCACGAAACAATCTCTCTATTAAGATGGAGTCCACTCTAAGAACAAGTCTGAGAACCCTGAGTTGAGAAGCAGGCTATTTGGGAGGTGCAGGGAGGGTGACCAGACGTCCCAATAAAATTGGGACCATCCCGATATTTAGGTGTTTGGCTCCCGTCCCGACTGATCTCAATTGTCCCGATATTTCAATCTGCCAGCAGCACTCGGCTTTTTTTTTTTTTTTGGCTCCGCCAGCAGCACTCGGCTTTTTTTTTTTTTTGCCTCCCCCCATGTGTCCCAATATTTTCTTCCTCTCATCTGGTCACCCTAGATGCAGGGTACATAGGGCAACAGAAGTGGTGGCATCAGTGCAGAAAGACCACACCTCCCCCCGCCCCAAAGACTTGCATGGTGGTGGGTGGTAAATGGAAGACCAAGATCCCCCAATTCCTCCATCCTCCAGAGGAGAAGAATGAAAAGGAAATGGCAAATGAGAACGTGGGAGTTTCCCAGTCCCTGTGCAAGAAATGGCAATGCAGGGGAGCATTTGGTCTTTAGTTTGGAGGCTGCTCAGGCCCAAGCACCACCAATGCAGCTGAATTTTCAATGTGGAGAGAGAGGAAAGAGAGATACTATAGGAAGAGGCTGGAACTGAGAGAGATTTTGAAAGGGTAGGTTTCTCACTTTTGGAAAAATAATATGGAGGACAATTGATCTCTACAATCAGGGTAAAAAGCAGGATTGCCAATTTTGGTTGATGTACTCCCAGAGGTCTTATCACATGACATAATCTTTAATTAAATATTAATCTTTAATTCCTGGAGACTCCAGGACAATCCTGGAGGGTTGGCAAACCTCTTAAAACAAACAATTAGAGCGCTGAATCTGCCAAGGGCCTCAAATAAGGCTTCTGTTCTCTAATATGCAATTTCTTTGATTTTTTTATAATCCTAGTAATTATTTTACAATATCCTCTACAAATCCATTAGAATGACCAAATACTGTCATCCTACCTATCCCTTTGGAGGTAGCATGGATACCATATTTTTCTGTTTTGTGTGCTTTTAATAACTGAGATCAAGCCAAAGGGCACTTTTTAAAAATCCGAATTGTCCTACAATTTTCCTGACAGGTGGCAATCCTAAACAGCTCTCCCCAGAAAACCTTTGAAAAGTAAATGCAATCTGGAACTATTGGGATGCCAATATTATCCTCCTTCCCCTTTCTTTGCTACACTCAGTTTCTCTCTGTTTTCCTACCTTAGGCAATGCCTGAAATAACATACAGTGACGCAGGTTTGTGCAAAGAAATTTTTAAAACATCTTCTGACATTTGAGGAATGTGCATAATGAATCAGTTTATCCTGGGATTTTATATAGCACACATCAGTTTAGTTCTTGTATGTTAAACAAGTGCCTGAATATGCCAAAGTGCTGTTCAAAACCTGCATTTTATAACAATTTGCACTTGGTTGCACCTTCCATCCAAGGAACTTAACATGTTTTACAAATGCTAAAGAATGTAGCCCCAGATCGTGTAAAGTATTTATCCCCATTTTACAGATGAAGAAACTAAGGGTATGCCCACACTTCGAGCTGGAAGTATAATTTCCAGTTAGAGGAGACATACTCACTTTAGTTCTATTTGAGCTAGCATAGTATAAATAGAAGTGGCTGTGATTACATAAGCAGCGGGAAGGATTAGCCCCGTCTAAATATGATCCTCTGTGAGACATCTATCTTTACTGCATTATCTCAAATCAGAGCTAGTACAGCTATGTCTCCTTGAGCTGAAAATTACACCTCCAGCCTGAAATGTAGACATACTCTAAGGCATAGATAGTGTACATGACTTGTTCAAGGACACACAAGAAGAGCCCGACTCATCACACAATTACACTATTTTTACAGTATTGCAGTGGAACTGTACCAGTGTAAAACTGATGCAAATGAGTGGAGAATTAAATCTAAAGGCTATAGTACTGACTGAATCAAAACTCCTAGGTTTCAACAGCTAGTCCTGTACTTCAGCTACTTGACCCTCCTACCTTCCTTCCCTGAAATACAGACTTTGGGAGGCAGCGTGTCCTATCAAATAGAACTTTGGACCAGTACACAGGAAATCTGGTTCTATTCCTGGCTCTGCCACTCTCTCAAGGTCACTCAGCAGGCCAGTCACTTGAACACTCTATGCTTCAGTTTCCCCATCTATAAAATGGGGATAATGATGATACTGACCTCTTTGTAAAAATGCCTTGAGACCTACGGATGAAAAAGCTGCTATATAACAGCAAGGTGCTACTATTAATTCTCTACTGTGTTGCGCTTTGCACAGATGTAAATGAAAAATACGAAGTCTAAAGAAGTAACTTTGAATGGTATTGCTTTATCCTCTTTGAAAGAATGTAAATGACTACGGAAGATGTAAGGGAAAGGCAATAAAAAAAAAAAGACGGTCCTCCATTATACAGTGCTATGCACGTGGACATTGGTGGAAGGAGAAACCTTTATTGCTATTAATCAATTATTTCTACAAATCCCTGAAGCCAGAATCCACTTCACAAAAGGCAGAACTTCCTGTCCATTATAGACAGGAAATGCAGTTTCTGTTTAAATATATTTTCTCCTACTTTGCTTCATACTTAGTATGACAATATTCCAGCTTACTAAGAATGACTTGCATATGCAGGGATAGTCTGGTGTCCCATCTGATTAGAGGAAAGCATGGGTTTCTGTGTATTTTCAATATAACTGATAACCATCTATCTTATAGCCCACCTGTTATATAAAATGGGGCTGTCTGAGATTTTGACCCCTTTAGATTTCAAACTAGATTAGAGCACGCACAAGTCAAGAAAAAGTAAATTATTTTCTGATACACTGATAGGTTGCTGACCCCTGAGGTAGACTATGGCACGCGAGCCAATTTTTAATGGCATGCCGCTGCCTGCCGGAGTCCCAGCACAGGCGGCAGCATGCCATTAAAAATCCTGCCCTGCCCAGCCCAGCCCGCTCTTCTCCACCCGCTGGCACCCCTCCCCTGCCCTGGTGGGAGAAGCTTGGCCTGCCGGCTCCCCTGCCTCTTCCTGTAGTGTTCTGGTTTCCTGCCCCTCCCTCCCTGCCAGCCAGCCAATCAGCTGATGGCCCTTGCAAGGGAGGGGGTCAGGAAGGAGCAGAGTCAGCATGCTTGCTGCTCCCAGCAGAGGCAGAGAAGTGGGACCCCAGACCAGCAGCGGGCTGAGCGGGTCCAGCAGCCGGGATCCTGGCTGGCAGATGGAACCCCCGAGCGGCAGTGGGCTGAGCCCGCTCAGCCCACTGCGGGTCTGGGGTCCCTGCTGCCGGCCCCGCACAGCCCGCTGCCGATCTGGGGTTCTGGTTGCCAGACCCTTCCCAGCTGGGGTCCCAGCCACAGGCCCCACTCAGCCCACTGCTGGCCTAGGTGAACAGAACCCCAGACCCGCAGCGGACTGAGCGGCCCAGCGGCGTAAGATCAACATTTTAATTTAATTTTAAATTAAGCTTCTTAAACATTTTGAAAACCTTGTTTATTTTACAATACGGCAATAGTTTAGTTATATAATAAATAGACTTATAGAGAGAGACCTTTTAAAAAACATTTAAATGTATTACCAGCACACAAAACCTTAAATTAAAGTGAATAAATGAAGGACTTGGCACACCACTTCTGAAAGGTTGCCGACCCCTGGTCTACCTCCCATTAAAAAAAAATGAAAATTTCCTCTGAGCAATATTATCTATTATGATAATGAATTGTACGACACATTTCTTTCCTGAAATTATTTACTTTTGTTTAACATGACGGTAGGCATTTTATCCGAAGACACATTTGCTATAGGACAGATCATCAGTGGCAAAGGAAGAGAATCAAAGCAAATGAGACAAGAGAGCACGAAGGTGCACTAATATAAGATAGGACTAGCTCATATACACAGAATCCAAGTGGTTGTGGTGACCAGAAGGACTCCCCCCTCCTGGCTCTGAGTGCAAAGATTGAAACAGTTTCTTTTTGATCCAGATGACTAAATTACCAATGCTTTTATCCCCTCTAGGCCAGATTGATATAGTATAGGCAGTATAGCTGTCTTGTTTTCTTCTGGATGCAATTCTTTAAAGCCTTGTGTGGTTTGAGTCCTAGCCGCTTGAGGGACTTCTAATGGGACTTCTCCTGTAAGAGTTCGTTTATGTAGCGGGTTCAACAGTTTGGCCCTCTAGGTACTGGTGCCACAGTTGACTTGTGTAGGTGCTTTCAGATACACTCAAATGAAAGTAGCTGTTAAACATATGGGGTGAGACTCCGTGCTCCACTTTTTAAAGGTATGTCAACTCTGCAAAGAAAAGGTGTGTTCCAACCTTGGGTTAGCTAATTTGGTTTAAAATAGTAGTAAAGACACGGCAGTTCTACTTTTAACTCTGACTAGCAGTCAGAGTTCAACCCCGGTACCCAACAGATTTAATTCATGCTGTCAACCAGAGTTCCCATATCTTCACTGCCATTTAACATGGGCTAGCTCGAGTTAAGAGGTCACTCTTATTTTTTTCTTTGCATTTAGACAGACCCTAACAAATGCAGCACAGAACCTGTGTTGCTTCAGGGCCAGGATTAGGATGGCTTTAAATCACTTTGCACACTCCCAATCCTAGGCACCTCTATGGCTGCTGGCATAATTTAGGTAGCCTTAAGGGCTGCAGAGCTGCTCAGAATCTCTACATCACAACATGACCACCCACACCTTGCCCTGCCCAACACACCCTGTACACTGCAGCTTGACAAGAGGGGCTTGGAAGGCAGATTGATAGTCATCTTCTTCCATTTCTGCACCTGGGAAATCCTCCCCCAGGTGGATCCAGGACCTTCAGAGCCCCTTTACATCCCACTGGCCCTTTTCCCCAGTATAAAGGAGCAGGGAGGAGTGAGGATTTTTCCTAAGGTTGTTTAAAGAAAATATAAACCTTGCAATGAACAGGATGTAAGGCAGTAGGGTTTTTAATTCCATCTTCAGACATTTCTAGTGAGTGATGGAAACCACCAGCTTTGACCCCAGAAGTAATTAGTAAACTCAGTAAGCAGTCAATACTATGGAGAGTAGATGATATAAATATACTGGGTAATTCATAATATTCCGTGTGTAAAAAAGCTTTTTTGGACTACTGCCAACCTCTTCGAATTCCAGCATATTTACACAGTCAAAAGCAGTAGTGGCATAACAAAGGCGCAGAGGTTCAGGAGTACCTTGCCTGGAATTATCTTGGCTCCGGCTATCAGGAAGGACTGTCCAACTTTAACTTCATAGCCATTATTAGTTTCATGGGAATAGGCAACACTAGCTAACAATTTAAAAAGTTAAAAGGGTGGAAATCTGAAATGGTGTTACTCAGCATGTTCCAAGTTCTCATGAGTCATGAAAGAGAGCCCCCTTCCACAATGAAGAGCTCTTAAAGTCAGTCATTTTAGCAAGCACAGCTATTTCTTTAATACCACACAGGGAAAGAACACATTACTATAAAATAAGCTCATTAAATGTCTGGCACAATCATAGTAGTGCACTGCAATCTTAGTCAAATGCCTGCTCTCACCACAGCATTAGTGCTTGACTGCCCCCTTTCCTTTGAAGAGACATAGTGGATACCATTAAAAGCTCTGCATTTACCACTCCAGTATATGGGGTAACCATAATATCGTTGTACTTAGAACAGGCAATACTGTGGTTCCACAATTACCAGGCTGCAGCATCCAATCACCACAAGAGGATGCAATATTGCATAACCAGATGATACTGAGGCTTGTGATGAAAGCCATAAGAACTGGTGAGCTGTGTCTGTATGTTGATCTACTTTAAACCCAGGGCCGGTGCAACCATTTAGGTGACCTAGGTGGTCGCCTAGGGCGCTAGGATTTGGGGGCGGCATTTTCTTTGGCAGCGACAGCGGCGGCCAGATCTTCGGCCGCCCTGGTAGCCACTGGCATTTAGGCGGAGGGAGCTGGGGCAGGGGAGCGTGGGGAGGGCCACCTGCAACAAGTAAGGGGGGGAGGTGGCATGCAGGGGAACTCCCCGCCCCAGCTCACCCCTGCTCCGCCTCCTCCCCAAGCACGCCATGGCTGCTTCACTTCTCCCGCCTCCCAGACTTGCGGCGCCTAAGCTGATTGGCACCGCAAGCCTGGGAGGCGGGAGAAGTGAAGCAGCGACGGCGTGCTCGGGGAGGAGGGGTGAGCCGGGGTGGGGGAGGTGCCTCAGGGTGGTGGGGTTGGGAGCTGCCGCAGGGGGTGCACCTCAGGGTGGAGGAGGGGAGCTGCCGCGGGGGGCACCTCAGAGCGGGGGCTTGGGGACGGGGGAGGGCGCAAGGTGGAAGTTTCACCTAGGGCGCGAAACATCCTTGCACCGGCCCTGTTTAAACCACTATCTGCAATTGTCACACATCTTTACAGTACAATAAATGTAAAAAAATTACAACATTTATCATCCTTGAAAGATCTTTTGATAAACAACTGAATCAATAATAATGCACAAACTGTACCAGAAAATGTTTCTAGTGAGATTTTATGATTCAAAGACCAATAAGTGATCTAGGGCTGTGGTTCTCAAACTTATTTGATCACTCCCCCTTTATGTATGTCATAGTTTATGTACTTATGTGGTGTCGGGTGGGAAGGGGGGACATATACCATCAAAAAAATCAACATGCAACTCACTAACTATTAAAAACAGTAAGGCACTGATTCAAAACAGAGCCAACAATCCACTGCAATAAGAGCAAAAGCAAAACTGCGATTGCAATCAATGCTTACAATCAAATGTGCACACCATGTCGTAGCAAACGGATTAATGTACAGATGGCAACAACCTTGTATAATGCTATGCAAGCTTAACAAAAATCCATCAAAATGCACAGCGCCATCTAGAGTCCAAATGCACAGCGCCATCTAGAGTCCAAATGCACAGCGCCATCTAGAGGTCTGGAGGAATCCGCGTTGCTAGTTATTCATTGCTGGGGGTAAAGTGTGCCCAGTATATTTTCCCTCCCCTCAAGCTTTTCATGTCCCCACTCCCACCAATACATTCTGGACCCCCCAGGCGGGCCCACTCTCCAGCTTGGGAACCTCTGATCTAGGAGAAAAGATCAAAAGATGCTTTGGGGACAAAATACAAATTTATTTACACACTAGACTCAGTTTAGGAGTAGAACTCGGTTTGCATCACCTTCCTCATTAATAAAAAGCAGCCATATGTTCTCCCTCAAACCTTACATTGTGCTTTGAGGAGAGCAAACAGTGTGAAAAGCTTTAGTCAGGCCATGTGGACAGAAGTGAATGAGTGATTAAACAGGATGTTTGCTCTTCTGCCTATCCACCCTTTCACCTTCCACAAAACACATGGTTCATATGGAAAACATTGGTAGGCCAAGGTGTCAGGGGGAAAGTTAGTGACAATCTGTAACAAAGGAAATGGTTCTACCCCAGCCTATGGCAAGTCTGCAGCTAGAGGCCACTAGCCAAAGGCATTATACCTGGTCCTGTCATGCTGTAATGGGTTGGAGATATTAGGAGAGAGCTCAAAGGTGGAGAACCTCCATGAAACTGGGCAGTATCCACCAGTCTAGAGGCCCAAATCCCCCTGGATACTTGGCCCACCAATGCCCTTTTGAGCTCCTTCCCTTTCCCACTCTATGCCCCCACTTGTCCTGTGGGCCATGGGGGGAAATGTTTGGCCACAGTGAAGGAGAGTTTGGATTAACTTGTTTTCTGGGGAGCATACGACCTCTGTTGTTCTTACCATAGTAACATTTCTGTGAAAATCTGGTTCATGTTCCAGTTTTAAAATACAAGATAAAGATTCTGGGCCAAATTTTTCTCCCACTTACATCAGTGTGAATGACAAGTAACTTCACTTAAGCCGGTGGAGTTACTCTGAATTTACACTACTGTAACAGATCAAAATTTGGACCTTCAAATTACAGGAGAGCTAAAATAGATTCTAAAGAGCAATAAGCTAAAAGGTATTTTTAAAAATCTAAATATATTAGAAGCAGTAAGCCTGTGAAAGAATCAGTTGATCTGCTGGATCACCAAGAATTAGAGAGAGCAATTGAGGACACTGGTGAAAAGTGAAATGGATTTCTTTACATTAGTCTTCAAGAGTTCTGAAGGAGCATAAATACGGACTGGCCGAGCAGCTAGCAAAATATACAATCTCATTAAAACTGGATAATTGGCAGGTAGCCAATGTTATTCATCTTTTTAAAAAAGGCTCTAGGGGTGGTCTGAGAATTTATAAACTGGTTGAAATGACAACAAAATAGATTTAAAAAAACAGTCTAATTAGTACGATTTCTGATTAGGAAAATTGTGTCTTTAAACATGCCAATAAAGTAATGGATAGAGTAGAACTACATGACAATGTATTTAGACTTTCAAAAGGCCTTATACAAGGTCCCTCCTAAGAGACTACTAAGGAAACTTAAACCAAGTAGTCATGAGGTGAGAGGCAAAGCATTATCGTGGATCAAAAGGTAGCTAAGAGACAGGAAACAAAGGGTATGACTAAATGGTCAATTTTCATCATGGCGAAAGGTGAACAGTGGGGTGCTTCAAGGTTCCATTGTAGTAGTAGGATTTATTGTTTGTATTTGTATAATTTAGAGTGAAGGATAAATAATAATAAGATAACAATGTAGCATGTATTAAATGTACTGATGTATGATTTGACCATATCCTGCCAACCACCCTTTTTGAATAGCAGAAAGGAATGGCCTAACAGCCATTGATATAGATGCATTAGTCAGAATTTGTGTGTGTCTGGACTGATTTCAAGGCAGTAACAGACCTTTGAGGGTCACCACTTTGTTATAGGCTTGGCATTTTAACCTAAGTAAAAGAATGCCATGATTGTTTTTCTTCTGCATTGCAATTTGATGTTCCTGTTCAAAATGTTCTGTGTAAATTAATTTGGTTTTGTGTGTGAATAAGGAATGGGTGTTGAGAGATAAGTGTGAAGGCCGTCGCTGAACCAGATGTTCTAGGGAGCACCGGAGACAGATGCAAGGAGGTTGCAACATGCCCCTACTGAAATGTCAGTGGAAGGCAGATTGATGACTTTAAAGATGAGACAGACACCTATCAATGGGGACAAGATAGTTGTGATCAAAATCAGCATGGGATAACTCCCTAAGAGACTTGATGAAAGAACAAGATAAAGGATGAGAAAAACAATTTAAGAAAACCAGCACTCAAACAACAATTGATTACAGCATGACGGTGCAAAACTCATTGGTCCCAATGAAGGAAAATCACTATATAAACAGGGTGCCTTGCCATGAAACTTTGGGTTCGTCCTGCCAAGACTTCTCTGGAGCATCGTGTTGTGACTGATAGAACCCGCTCCTACCCACCCAAGATCAACCTAGCTGGCCACTTGATTGATCCTGACTGGTAACTATAACATCAATTGGTGGGAGGGAGAGTATGTGAATGCATATGCTAATAGTTGTAGCTTTAATAAACGCGGTGTATTGCCTTTTCCCCTGAAAAAGATCCCCTGTGCTTCTTATAAGCATAACACCATACTAGGGGTAAAATTTTCAAAAGAGCCTAAGTGACTTGGGATCCTAAATCCCTTTTCCAAAAATGACTTAGGCCATGTCTACACTACAAAGTTAAGTCAACATAAGACAGCAAGATATGATCCTGAGTAGATCAGAAGTGGCTACAGGGCTCTGGGAGTAAGGGATGCAGATGGTGATCTCTTCGATCCTTCCAGTCAAAGGGAGGGGCTCAGGCAGAGACAGATGCATCCTGGAGATGAATGCCTGAATACACATGGAATATTGGTATAGAACAGGGGTCGGCAACCTTTCAGAAGTGGTGTGCCAAGTCTTCATTCATTCACTCAAATTTAAGGTTTTGCGTGCCAGTAATACATTTTAACGTTCTTAGAAGGTCTCTTTCTATAAGTCTATAATATATAACTAAACTATTGTTGTACGTAAAGTAAATAAGGTTTTTAAAATGTTTAAGAAGCTTCATTTAAAAATAAATAAAATGCAGAGCCCCCCGGACCGGTGGCCAGGACCCAGGCACTGAGTGCCACTGAAAATCAGCTCGCGTGCCGCCTTCGGCACCCGTGCCATAGGTTGCCTACCCCTGGTATAGAAGGATATAGTTTGTTCAGGAAGGACAGGCAGGGAAAAGAGGGAGGAGGTTGTGCCTTACATATTAAAATATATTCACTTGAACTGAAGTTGAGATGAAATAGGAGACAGACTTGTGGAAAGTCTCTGGGTAAGGATAAAAGGGGTAAAAACAAGGGTGATATCATGGTAGAGGTCTACTACAGACCACCAAACCAGGAAGAGGTGGATGAGGCTTTTTAAAAAAAAAACAAACAAAAAAAAAAACAGCTAACAAAATCATCAGAAATACAGGGCTTGGTGGTGATGGGGGACCTCAATTACTCAGACATCTGTGAGGAAAATACAGCAGGGTACAGATTATCCAACAAGCTCCTGGAATGTATTGGAGACATTTTTTTTTATTTCAGAAGGTGGAGAAAGCTACTAGGGGAAGGCTGCTCTAGATTTGATTTTGACAAATATGGAGGAACTGGTTGAGAATTTGAAAATGGAAGGCAGCTTGAGTGAAAGTGATCATGAAATCAGGGCCGGCTCCAGACCCCAGCGCGCCAAGCGCGCGCTTGGGGCGGCATCCGGCGGGAGGGCGGCAGGCGGCTCCGGTGGACCTCCCGCAGACATGCCTGCGGAGGGTCCGCTGGTCCCCCGGCTTCGGTGGCTAAAACAAGGAATTACTTAGACAACTTAAATGTCTTCAAGTCACCAGGGCCAGATGAAATACATCCTAGAATACTCAAGGAACTGACTGAGGAGATATCTGAGCAATTAGTAATTATTAAGGCTGTGAGTTTGTCACGGAGGTCATGGATGCTGTGACTTTCCATGACCTCTGTGACTTCTGCAGTGGGCAGCCCCACCAGCCGCTGCTGGGGGAGTCTCGGGCCACTGCCCTCCCCCCAGCAGCAGCAGGAGTTGGGGGTGAGGGCTCAGGGCTAGGGTGCAGGACAGAGTGAGGGCGCTGGGCAGCGCTTACCTTGGGGGGCTCCCCAGAAGCGGTGGCATGCCTCAGCTCCTAGTAGCCAGGAGGCTCTACGGGCTGCCACCCCTGCAGGCACCACCCCTGCAGCTCCTATTGGCTATGGTACCTGGCCAATGGAAGCTGCAGAGCTGGTGCTCAGGGAGGAGGCAGCGCAGAGAGCTGTGTGGCCATGCCTCCATCTAGGAGCTGAGGGATGGCACTGGTTCTGGGGAGGTTCTGAGCCAGGTAGGAAGACTGATAGCCCCGCCAACCCCGCTCCCTGAGCACCCATGGCACGCCCCGGGCCACCCACTCCCCAAGATTTAGTCAGGGGTATATAGTACAAGTCATGGACAGGTCGTGGGCTGTTTTTGTTTACTGCCCGTGACCTGTCCATGACTTTTACTAAAATACCTGTGACTAAAATGTAGCCTTAGCGATTATTTTCAAAAAGTCATGGAAGATGGAGAGATTCCAGAGGACTGGGAAAGGGCAAATACAGTGCCCATCTATAAAAAAGGGGAAAAAGGACAACCTGGGGAATTATAGACCAGTCAGCTTAACTTCAGTAACTGGAAAGATAATGGAGTAAGTAATTAAGCAATCCATTTGCAAACATCTAGAAGATAAGAAGGTGATAAGTAACAGTCAGCATGGATTTGTCAAGTCAAACCAACTTAATAGCTTTCTTTGACAGGGTAACAAGCCTTGTGGATGGGGGGAGAAGTGGTAGATGTGGCTTTAGTAAGGCTTTTGATGCCATCTCGCATGACCTTCTCAAACAAACCAGGGAAATACAGCCTAGATGGAACTATTATAAGGTGGTGCATAACTGGCTAGAAAACCATTCCCAGAGAGTAGTTATCAGTGGTTCACAGTCAAGCTGGAAGGGCATATCGAGTGGAGTCCTGCGGGGATCAGTTCAATATCTTCATCAGTTATTTAGATAATGGCAGAGAGTGTACACTTAAAATCTGTGGACAATACCAAGCTGGGAAGGTTGGCAAATGCATTGAAGAACAGGATTAAAATTCAAAATGATCTGGACAAACTGGAGAAATGGTCTGAAGTAAATAGGATGAAATCCAATAAGGACAAATTGCAAAGTACTCCACTTAGGAAGGAACAATGTGTTGCATAGATATAAAATGGGAAATGACTGCCTAGGGGTTGTAGAGGATCACAAGTTAAATGAGTCAACAGTCTAACACTGTTGCAAAAAAAGCAAAGATTCTTGGCTGTATTAGCAGGAGTGCTGTAAGCAAGACATGAGAAGTAATTATTCTTCTGCTCTGCACTGATTAGGCCTCAACTGGACTATTGTGTCCAGTTCCAGATGCCACATTTCAGGAAAGATGTGGACAAATTGGAGAAAGTCCAGGGAAGAGAAACAAAAATGATTAAAGGGCTAGAAGACATGACCTATGAGGGAAGATTGAAAAAATTGGGTTTGTTTAGTCTGGAGAAGAGACAACTGAGGGGGGACATAATAGTTTTTAAGTACATAAAAGGTTGTTAAAAGGAAGAGGAAGAAAAATTGGTCTCATTAACCTCTGAGAAGAGCACAAGATGCAATGGGCTTAAATTGCAGCAAGGGCGGTTTAGGTTGGACATTAGGAAAAACTTCTTAACTGTCAGGATGGTTAAGCACTGGAATAAATTGCCTAGGGAGGTTGTGGAATCTCCATCATTGGAGATTTTTAAGAGCAGGTTTTTAAAGCCCGACAAAGTTTTGAAATTGCTCTTCCTTTTTGCTCCGGTGTGGAGAGCTTACATAGCAACTGCTGAGCTGAGCATGCCAACTCCATGCAGCAAACTCGCTCCTGCTTGGAGTACACAAGAAGCGCTGGATCTCCTGGGTCTGTGGGGAAAGGAGGCTGTGCAGGCACAGCTCTGCTCCAGCTGCAGAAACTTGCTTGGGGCATGTAGGAAAAGGGCTATGACAGGGACACATAGCAGTGATCTTTAAAAAAAAATATCAAAGAGCTGTGGCAGGCATTGCAGAAGGCAAGGGAGGCAAATTATCACTGGGGCTGGAGTCAGGGTGGTAGTCTATGGGTGGGTGTCTGGTGGAGGGAGCAGTCAAGGTGGGGGTCAAGGTACTTAGCTTCTGGCCATGGGAAAAGAGGGCATGGTTTTAAGGAAGAATGAAAAGAAATAGAATTTTAAACTTTTCCTGGGCAAGTAAAAGCAGATACTACAGCAGTAGAAGCAGATACTGCAGCAGTACCACCCAAGGCACTCCACCCCATGGGAAGTTAAACACAGAGGCCTGGTCTACACTGGGGATAGGGGTGTCCAACTAAGGTACGCAAGTTCAGCTACGCTTCGCGTAGCTGAACTCAATCTACCTTAGTTCGAACTACTCACCCGTCCAGACACCGCGGGATCGAAATCCGCGGCTCCCTCGTCGACTCCGCCACCGCCGTTCGCGGTGGTGGAGTTCCGGAGTCGACGGGAGCGCGTTCGGAGTTCGAACTATTGCGTCTAGATTAGACGCGATAGTTTGAACTCCGAGAAGTCGAACTCTACGTGTCGACCCGGCAGGTAAGTATGGACCTACCCAGACAGTTGAACATACACGCAGCTGGGACAGCCTCATTGGTGTATGCGCTTGTGAATTCTCTGTTCCCTCCCCTTTCCCCTGCATGTATGAAGTTTACCTCAGCATTCCATAGGTATGTCTGCATGGGTGTGGAATAAAAATCTACTTATGGAAACTGAATTTATCTGTTATTCTACACCACATGGTGGCTGCTATTAACATTCAAGACAATAGTAATAGACGCATGTGCATTGTTACAGTCAGGCACTCACAGCAATCATTACAAGGGTCATAGCACCGTACAAACAACGCCAGGGTTAGCACACTACAGCAATACACATTACTGTGGCTCAGTGTTAAAATGCTCCTTCAAGGCCTCCCTCAGCCAAATTGCCCCCCCAATTGAGCTCTTCTTATAGCTGTGTGTTCATAATGCACAGCACAATACTGAGGAGCAGTGCAGGATCCTTGCTTTCTGACAGATGGCTGGCTCACAGGTTACCAGGGTAGTTGAAAAGTGGCTGAAACCTAGTAGGATGCCCATGGAATGATGGGTTTGAGAAACGTTCATCATGTCAAGCTGAACTTACTCCCTTGAGGCACTGCAAACCCGTCTCAAAGCACTCTTCAGCCAGTTGCATAGTGGGATAGCTACCCACAGTGCACTGCTCTGTGTGTCGATGCAAGGCTGCTACTGTGGATGCACTCCGCTGACACAAGAAGCATAGTATGGACATGCAACAGTTGTTTAATTACAGCAGTGGCTGTAAATCGACACAACATAGGTCGACTTAAGATTGTAGTATAGTCATAGCCTTAGTCTCATTGAAAGCCAAAGGGACTTAGGGCTCCTATGTCATTTAGGTGCTTTGGAACATTTTACCAAGGTCTAGTAACGTTTCATATATTGATTAACAATCTGGAAAGGGGGCAAGCAGTGAGGTAACAAAATTTGCAGATGACATATTTGTTTGTTAGTCAAGTCCAGATAACATTGTAAAGAACTTTAGAGGGACCTAACCAAACTAGGTGAATGGGCAACACAATGATAAATGACGTTCAGTGCTGATAAATGTAAAGCTATGCACATTACTGGGTCCTAAATTAACAGTGTCAATTCAGGAAAGGGATCTGGGTATCTCTATAGACAGCTCAATGAAGACCTCTGCTCAGTGTGAAGCTGCAGTCAAAAAATAAGCAAGACATTAGGATGAATAAGGATGGAGAATGAGACAGAAAGGATATAAATCCGTGTTGTGGCCTCATCTGGAATACTATGTGCAGTATTGATTGCCCCGTCTCAAAAAGGATATTGCAGAAATTAGAGGGTGCGAGATTTCAATGAAAGGTGACAAGAATGATTTGCAACATGGAAATCTTCTCATATAAATAGATCTTGAAAGGATCGGGATTATTTACCTTAGAAAAGAGACAAATGAGAGACAACATAATAGACATACAATGGAATTGAAAGGTGGCAAATTGAAAGGAATGGCTTTTTACACAGTGGGTAATTAGATTATGTAACTCATTATCACCAGATGTCATTGAGGGTAAGAATATAGCAAGATTCAAAAGAGGATTTAATATTTATATGGATAAAAGTATTAAGAGTTACAGACAAAATTTTGAAAGGGCTATAAACGCTCATGCTTCAGGGCTTAAACCACTTTTGAACTATTATGAAATAAGGATCAGACTAACATATGGGGGAGGGTTATCCCATATCTGCCTACTACAGGATTTCTTGCACCTACTTCTACAGTATGTTGGAGGCCATATGTCTGATCCAAAATGGTATTTCCTATATTCCTATGTACTTGTCAGGTGTTTCAAAATTTTAATATGAAGATTTGCAGCACAAGATATCTTCAAGAGTTATTCTCACAACAGTTTGTTGATAAAAATACCACATCTAAAAACCTTGTTTGACTAATATTTGCAAAGACCAGTGATAACAAGGCTTTGGGGCATATACGTTGAGTATATAAACATGGATTGACACACACCCCCACCCCCACCCCAAAAAAAAAATCATCAAAAGCATAAAAACACTCAGCAACTCACATGTTACATGTTCTGCTGTGTGGAAATATTTCTATTTTATTGGAGGCACTAGAAAAATGGTTAAAATATATGTATTTAAGAATTCAAAAAACAAAACTGAATATATTTTATTTTATTTTTTTAATAAAAGGAGGCTGTGAAAGTAAAACTAAAGGAAGTCCATTGCCCGAAGGGATTAAATGGACACTTGAGAAATCTTTCACCTAGAACCATGTTGATTCTTCAGACAAAATAATATTACTACTTTGTAGAGTTCACAAACTATCTAAGATCACAAGAGCTAAATTTTGGTTATTAGAGAGATTCATCTAGACTGGATTATTTCACAAGCAGCAATAGGGGTGGATAAAGATTGCTTTCCTTCATCTTCACTACCAAACCTTAACTTCACTAAAGGATTCTGTACTTTCATAGCATACTCAGACTTTTCCCCCCATAATCTTTGATGGAATTACAGTCAGTAGTTTACTGGATAATACAGAGAAAGAAAGGGTATAAGCAACACACAAGAAATAACTAATTAAAAGTTGGATTCCAAACGATGTCTCTGGAATAAAGAATGGGTGTTAATTATTGTATTTAAATAGGATCATAGGCAGCTTAATAAAAGGCAAATAAACAGATAGCAAATAAAAATTTGTATTAAAGAGTTCTTTAAAAGCTAACTATTTTCTATAATATGCTTTTGTCTGAAACTCAATTACATTCTATGCAAAGATTATGTTAATATATAAACACTGAGGCTCAAATTTTAAACAAGTTAGGAAATTCATAGTTATGATTCCCATACTATACCAAAATTAATTCTGCCTCTTTGATCACAAGCATTACTATAGGGTCTTTCATTACTCTGCATACATATAAAAACAATGCTAAAAACTGTTAAAGGTGCAAAGTCAAATGTTAAAAAAGACTATGAATTGCCAAAAATCAGATTGCCTGTGCAATCTTAATTTGCCCCTGTAGTCCATATGCATTATGATAGTCTTGCCCAGTATCAAGTAGAAAGTCTGTAGCAATGCCAGAAATAAAACACAATTGTCCTGGGTTGCAATCTAGTACCTTAAACACAAGACAACATTCTTATTCTTCTTAAAACTCTGCCTCATTCATTGTCCATCCTGTGCACTGAATGAAGCAGAGGTCCTGTAAAACAGGTAGATTAGTGCGATCATGATTAACTTCAAGATGGGTAACCTTAATCACAGAATCACAGAAATGGCGGGCTGGAAGGGATCTTGAGAGGTCATCTAGTCTATTCCCCCATGCTGAGGCAGGACCAGGTATACTTAGACCAGGGATCTCAAACTCAAATCACCACAAGGGCCACATGAGGACTAATACATTGGCCCGAGGGCCGCATCACTGATACCTTTTCATATATCTTCAGGGCCCCGCCCTCACTCCAGCCGCTCCATGAGGCCCAGCCCCGCCTCTTCCCACCCCTTCCCCACCCCCATTCCAACCCCTTCCCCAAAGTCCCCACCCCAACTGCATCCTCTCCCAACCCCTTCCCCTGCCCCGCCTCCTCCCCGAGCATGCGGCTCCCCGCTCCTCCCCACTCCCACCTGGAAAGTGCTAAGCGGGAGGTAGGCAGAGGAGCGGGGATGCGGCACGCTGAGGGGGGAGGGGAGGTAGCTGCAGGAAGTAACTTGTGGGGGGAGCTTGGCGGGCTGCAGCAAATAACTCCATGGGCCGCATGCGGCCCGCGTGTCTGAGACCCCTGACTTAGACCATCCCTGACAGGTATTTGTCCACCCTGTTATTAAAACCTCCAGTGATGGGGATTCCACAACCTCTCCTGTAGGACTATTCCAGTGCTTAACTATCCTTACAGTTAGAAAGTTTTTCTTAATATCTGACCTAAATCTCTCTTGCTGCAGTTTAAGCCTATTATTTCTTTTCTGATCTTCAACGGACATGGAGAACTGTCTTCTTGATAACAGCCCTTAACATATTTCAAGACTATTATTCAGTTCCCCTCAGCCTTCTCGTCAAGACTAAACATGCCCAGGTTTTTTCTTTGTTTTTTAAACCTTGCCTCACAGGGTAGGTTTTCTAAATCTTTGACCATTTTTGTTGCTATTCTCTGGACTCTCTCCAATTTGTACACATCTTTCCTAAAATGTGCAACCCAGAACAAAGTCCTCCAGCTGAGGCCTCACCAGTGCCAAGTAAAGTGCACAGTCACCTCCTATGTCTTCCACATGACATCATGTATTAATGCACCTCAGACTGATATAACCTTTTTTGCAACTGCAGCACTTCACTGGCTAATATTTAACTTGTGATTCACTATGGCCCCCAGATCCTTTTCAACAGTACTTACCACCTAACCAGTTATTCCCCATTTTGTATTTGTGCATTGATTTTTCCTTCCTAAGTGTAGTACTTTGCACTTATCTTTATTGAATTTCATCTTGTTGATTTCAGAGCAACTCTCCAATTTGTCAATGTCATTTTGAACTCTAATCCTGTCCTCCAAAGTGCTTGCAACCCCTCCCAGCTTGGCATCATCTTCCAAGTCAATGAAAATATTGGATAGTTCCAGACCCAAGACAGACCCCTGGAAAATCCACTACAAACACCCTCCCACTTTAACAGAAAAACATTGATAACTACTCTTTGAGTATGACTTTTCAACCAGTTGTGCACCCACCTTACAGTAATTTAATCTAGATCGCATTTACTTACGAGAATGTCATGTGAGATAATCAAAAGTTAGGAGCTGCCACAATGCTTGTATGTGCAAAATTAGTGTTCTTTTAATTCTAGATCTACAGTACAGACATCTACCTCTTGTGCTAGGAATGTAACCACGAGCCATAATAGGTTCTTATCCTCTATGTGAGCCAGCCACAGATCATACTTGGTCTGTGGATCATAGGCACCGACTGCATGGGTGCTCCGAGGCTAGAGCAGCCACGGGGAAAAATTAGCAGGTGCTCTGCACCCACTTGCAGCCAAGTTCCCCCCACCTCTTCCCCGCCTCCTCCCTTGAGTGCACCGCATTCCTGCTCCTCCCCCTCCCTCGCAGCACTTCTGCCTGCCACCAAACAGCTGGTTGGTGGTGCTCCGGGACGGAGGGGGAGGAGCGGGGACACAGCATGCTCAAGGGAGGACATGGGGAACAGGCAGGGTGGGGGCTTGGGGAAGGGGGTGGAAAGGGGGCAGGGTGGAGGCAGAGCAGGGGTGGGAAGAGGCAGGACAAGGGTGGGGACTTGGGGGAAGGGGTGGAGTGGGGGCGGGACTGGGGGCAGAGGGGGTCGAGCACCCACTGGCGGGAGCAGAAGTCAGCGCCTATGCTGTGGATTACTCAGCTGTTTGCTAGACATCAGTAGAATGCTGAGAGTTCAGATTCTTGTGCTCAACTGCTGCCTCTGGAGGACAGTGTGGTCCAGTGGTTGTAGACAGCACAGCCAAACACACAGATGTGGCACATTCTTTTTGAAGGGCTGTGTGTCTTAGTGAGATTTTTTTCTGCCATATTAGAGACTCGGTTCTCTTACCAGAATTGCTGGAAGCATGCTTGTGCAACTTCTCAGTTACCCCATGTACAAAACAGGGGAATATGATGCTTGGCTGCTTCCTAAAGGGGTATGCAACCTTTGCTCAACAATAGACACTGAAGTGCCCAGAATTATTAATCCCCAAAAGGGGAAGAACTGAAACTAGAATACATGATCTCTTTCTATTTCCCAGTCCAGCACTCTTTTCCACAGGCCAAAGGGATGGCTCCTGCCACTGTGTCCCATCCAGAGCTCAGGTTCTGTGGAGCCAGATAGCATATTCATTGCAGCTGGATGGTCCCTGGAGCCAGGTGTAAAAATCAGTGGGACTGGTGGCCTGAAGATAATGAAGACAGACTTCAGATTCTAGCCAGAAGCCTATACAAACTATGATTTTCAGAGCCTCATAATTTGGCCAACTCCCACTGGATTTTCATGGGAACAGCAAAAGGCACCTCTAGTCCCAGAACTATTCCCTTGCCCAATTTCAAGTTTTTCCTCCAAACCATGGAGATGCTAAAGCTCTTCAAAAAACTGCTGAAATTTTTTATATTAGTAAAGTGACCTATTTTTCCCTAACATCATTCTCAGAAACTACTGAGACATTTTTGTTGAAACTGTCAAAATAAAATTCTGCCTGAGGCACAGAAAATGTTAATACTATTTGGGTGTCTAAAAATGCAGATAAGCACCTAGGCACCTAACTCCTGGGAATTTGGCTCAATGTTAGGCTTCCATCAGTTCGGTGCCTATGTGCTTTTGAAAATCCTATTAGGTGCCTATGTGCATAAGAACATAAGAATGGCCATACTGCGTCAGACCAATGGTCCATCTAGCCCAGTACCCTGTCTTCCAACAGTGGCCAATGCCAGGTGCCCCAGAGGGAATGAACAGAAAAGGGCAATTATCGTGTGATTATCCAGTCCCCACATCTGGCAGTCTGAGGCTTAGGAACACCCAGAGCATCAGGTTGCAACTAAAGACACCCACATATTTTTTAAAATCTCCCTCTAAATGGCTAATATTTGACAAAGTTATAAAAAAATGAACACAAGATGCTATAATGGAAAGTGTTAAGCAATCCTAACTATAGATTTTGTCCCAACACAGCTTATAAATTACATTTTCAATGATTTAACTAATTATACAAGTATTCTTAAAGAACTAAAATTCAGACATTTTAGATGTGCAATCACGAGTGAATACACAAAGAGGGTGCCTGCACATAAATGACCATGTAGACAGAAAACAGTTTATTTGCAAATGTATAGACCAGATATGCACATGCAATTGCAGTAATTAAGGTAGTCCCCAAAATTTTGAAAGTGAGGTCCTTAAGTTGTTTTACAAGTGATTTAGGACCCTAGGTTATTCAGCAGCCCTGAAAGTTGTACTGTTCTTTAGTGCAAATATTGATTTCTCCCTGATTTAATTTCACCCTTACAACAAAATGAGACAGTTTCTCTGTTATAGTGAAAACTGAGCTGGCCTAATCAGATTACTTCTTTCCTTTTCAATTTCAGTACACAAGAGAACAAATTCATGACAATGATGTAAAAGAAGCAATGGAACAGAACAGTTCTGCACGCCTCTCCCCTTACACACCACCCCAGCAGCTGAGATAAGAATTGGAACACTTTTGCTAACTGTCCCCGAACAAGATCTTTTGGAGGATGCAAGCAGGACATTCTCCTTGGTGCTCCTCACCTCCGGGATTTGCCTCTCATGTTGATTCAGTAGAGCTCGAGATCACTGATCTTCATCGTATGTTGCAAGACTTACTAATTTATTCAGGCTTTTGCTTGAGAAAGGTGGTGACCTGAGGGCTTGTGTTCTGAATATTTGTAGTTGGTGGGGGAGTTCCATTTCAACTGATTTTATGTCAATAACTTATGTTATTTTAAGACAACCAACATTAAATAACACATGCTCAGAGGCATATTTTAACAAGTCACAGATTGAAAAGTATAATCAAAATCCACGGAGCACAAGTCAGGGAGGTTGTGCATACACGGCTTAGCACTTTCACAACCTTGAGCCTGGTGCTTCTTTGTGCCTTTCCATCATACACAGTACTAAAGCTGCCTGAGGACTGATGTAGTGTAGGGGGCATTGCCTGGATCTCCCATTTCTCTAAGCACATCTCCCATACTCACTTTTTCCCTTCTGTCATGGCAGCTACCGGGGTGTTTACCCCTCACACCCTCAGTCAGCTATACATCACTGCAGGATTACCATTACACTAGAATGATCCTTTCTGGGTCACTAGTGGCACCACGTATCCAGTCTGGCTTCAGGCTAGCCACTGTCTCAGTTTCTCCTTCCTCCGTTTGAATCTCCCAATCTCCCAGTCTGGTTTGGTTGCTGTGATAACCTGCTGCAACGACTAGACCCTCTGGCTGAGTCATAAAAGAAAAGTCCAAAATAAGCACAAGTCTTCCACTCCAGCCTCAAGTGGGTCACACCCCCTTCGAGGCTTCTCTTCTCTGCCCCTCCTGGGCTCTTTGAGTCATTCCCTACTCTCTATCAAGCAACAGTTCTCAAGGCTTCCTAACCAGAGTCTTCCCTAACCCTTCTGGCTCCCACAAGCTTCTCTTATCTATACTCCAAAGACCTGATTTATTCATGTGACCTGCCTGTCATGTGACATCGCTCATTTTCTCCGCTGGGGAAAGCAAGTTAATTGTTCACAGGTAGTCCGGGACCCATTTCCCCTTAAATGGTTAGTCACCTGGTGACAGCCATTTACTAAGATTTTGCTGTCAATCTACACCAGCAGTGCAGTAACAAGCAGCTGCACCACATCCTACTTGTTTTTTAACCTTTGGAATATCACATTTTACTTCCTTTAAATTTATTTAGATGATAAATTAAGAGAATTCCCAGTATACAGGATGATAGTTCACACTCACAAGAGGCAATGTGCTTTAGAAGAAGAATTATTGTGGAAGTTAGGTACTCGAGTTCGAATCCTAGTTCTGACACCAACTCCTTGGGTGGCCTTGGGCAAATCATTTCACCTTTCTGTGCCTCAACTTCCACATCTACAAAATGGGGATAGCTACATACCTTACAAGGGTGTTTAAAGGATGTTTCTGCAAAGCTCTACACATGCTAAGTGTTAGGTAGGTGCTAATTATTAATATAATAGCACATTTCATTTTAAAACACTTTACAAAAATGAATTAAGATTTACAATACCTCTGATGCAAGTAAATATTTACATTTTAAAGATGGAGGAAAAAAAGAGATTAAGCAACTAGTTCAAGGTTACAAAGCATGCCAGTGTTAGTTTCATGGCTGGAATTACATAATACAGAGCCCCTGTTCAGTAGACTTGTGCTTTAATTGCTTGAGACAATTCTGTATTATTTCATAGTGTGTAAGGCCCAAAGGGCCATTATATCATCTAGTCTGACCTCCTGTACATCACAGGCCATTAAATTTCATGCAGATACTCCTATATTGAGTCCAATGACTTTAGTTAGTTCAAAGCACTTCAATCCTCAAAGAAACTAAACGGTTGTATGTGACAGACAGAACAGAAGAGATGCCACCAATGTTGACCCTCTTGCAGTGGCAGGGAATTGATTAGGTGAGATATGTCCAAATTATCCTAGCTGGCAATCCAGACCCCATGTTACAGAGGAAGGGAAAATATACACTGATGGTCCCTGCCAATCTGACCTGGTAATGAGGATCAACTCCTGACATCAGCTTTACATGGTCCCCACCTAAGCAGAAGTTCAACTAACTGTGACACTAAGCACCCCTGTATTCACACCCTACACACTATTGTAATAATTTTTGTATAAAATATGCTTTGTGAAGTATCATTGGAAAACTAAATAACTCTGATAATTAATATTACTGTGTGATGGATGTACAGGTGTATTAAGAGTTATGAATATATGCTGGAATTATGACTAAAGTGTGAGTAAACCAGGTATGTCAGGGCAGTTATTAAACAGGTCTATCCTAAACAAAGCAATGTGTGTTTACCTCAATTTACATAAAAGCAGTCAAAGACAGCAGCAGCAGGGAGAGGAGATGGCAGGAAACAGATCATTTGCATTTCCGCAAATACAAATGGGGGAAGAAAGAGCTTGGAGCTTTCTTCACCACTAGATTCCATGTCGCCTACCTCACAGCTTGAATACATTTTACTTTGAGGGGTAACCCTCACAAGCATCCATTTTAAGGGTTTACTAGTCTATAAAGATGCGGAGCTGAACCTCAAGTGATAAGGAACTGAATCAACTGTACACAATATTACCGTATTATAGAGTGAGTTATTTTCTGAAAGCTAATGACATACTGGTGATTAATATTATTGTGATGTATTATCACTATATGAGGAATATAAATACTTAATTATATTATGTTTAAAGTCTGTGGCCAACAGGGTGGATAAAAAAATAAAATGATTACAAAATTGATTTTTATTTAAATCCAATTTTATAAAATGCATTTTGAGGAAAAACCTATCTAAAGATAGTTATAATTAAGATACATTATAGCTCAGATATCTCATCATGGAATAAGGATTATAAATTCTAATTCTATAGCATGAGACAATATATTCATATAATATTTAAGAAAAGTTTTGTAAATGAGTTCCAATATGTATTAGGGACCCAATCTTATGGTGTTCCAGGGGCTTCTGCATAGTTTATTTAGGTTAATCTTTCTATCTACCCAATGAGACTCAGTGCTCAGTCTAGAAGATACCAGAGATGCTCCATTTTGCAGTTCTCAAACTGTGAATCTGTGTCTCCAGAGATAAAATGCCTGTTAACAGCAAAAATGTTTTTAAGTAAATAAATATATAGAGGTAAGAAATAACAGACCTCAACTCTATTGTCCCTCTGCAAATTTGTGTACATAGAGTCAATCCCTTACCTCACTCTAAAAGTGCAAAGTTTCAAAAAGTTCAATGAATAAAAGATTGTTTGGGGCAGAATAGATCTGGACAAGGAGAACAAGTCTGGAGATAAATGTGAGAAGGGAGGGGCAGGCAGTAGAAACAAAAGTGAGACTGTTTGAGTAGCATATTCCAGAAGTATTGAGGTCTTTCTGAGTGTAGCCTTCATTGATTTGAGATCTACCATACCATTTTCTCACTAGAAGGGAAAACCTATAATGGCAGCAGGCATAAAAGAGACCCAGTTTGGGAATATTTTAATTAAGTTCCTTTACTTGTGGGTAGACAGGCACGTGTGCAAAATGCAAACAGTGCAACAAACAAATGCAAGGCCTGGTTGCCTGAATGAAACAACATCATGAGAAGTGTTCCTTCTCAGGAGGAAGCTGCGTTGAAGATAATAAAAGGAACAGGTCTGAACATACAGGATCTTCAGGTTGGTAACTTTTTTATTTCATACTTTTTTCTTAAGGACTGCCTGTCTCCCTTCTGGACTATCCTTGAATTCTCCTGTATTAGCAAAAAATATAATAGATACAGTTGTGATAAAAAAAAAAAATAGCTGAAATAGGCAGATCTTCCTTTTATAATTTCACCTTTAAGTAGTACTGAGTGTCAGTGAATGCAATGAGTAATACTAAATGAGCAGTATGGTAATAATAATTAAATAACTGCATTGACTTATTTTGTTTAGGAGAATCCATCCTCAACATACAGGATTCTGAAGACTATTCACCTTCAAGATCACCATTGTTTTCTATAGTTTCAGAGTTATCTGCCAATGATAGTGTTTCAGTCACATCATGTATGTCACATAGCCACTGTACATCACCTGTAGCAAAAAGAAAATAAAAATCTCCATCATCCAGAAACAACCATAAATCTGTGATAAGAACTAGCAGATTACAAAAAGAGGTAATTGAAACGATTCCCAGTTTGTTTATGCAACAAACGCTCCTTTCTGTATGATTGAGAACCCACACTACATTAACGTGGTTCGGTCATGAAGACCAGGTTACAGTCCACCCAACAGAGCACGTCGCGGGCAAATTGCTGGATAAAGTGTATGAAAGAGAAATTGAGCAGTGGGCAAAAGGTCTAGAGGGTAAAATTGTTAACCTGAGTCTTGACGGGTGAAGCAATGTCCACAATAATCCTGTTGTACGTGCTTGTGTGGCAAAAGAAGAAGGGAATGTCTTCCTTATAGAAACAATTGATAGATCAGGAAATGCACACACAGCAGAATACTTACAATACTTACAGTAAAAGCTATAATAAACTGTGAAAAAAAATTCAAATGTTTAGTATGCAGCTTGGTTACAGACAATGCTGCAAATGTATCTAAGATGAGAAGAAATTTAGAAGAAAGTGAAGGGAGTCCCAAGCTAATAACATACGTTTGGAGTGCTCATTTGATGCACCTCCTAGCCAAAGACTTCAGTGTTCCAGAAATAAAGGCTAATGTTGAAATCGCAAAATACTTCCATAACAACCACTTTGCAGCAGCTGCTCTGAAAAAAGTGGGAGGAACCAAGCTAACTCAGTAGTGGAGTATTTTGAGCACTATATCAAGAACTGGCCTAATCTGACAACAGTTTGAACAAAATCGTGAAAAAATAGATGGCACTTTCACAACCAGAGTTCTCAACATTGGGCTTAAGAGAAATGTTGAACACATGCTGAGTACCCTGAAGCCTAATTCTGTAGCCTTGAATAAAATGCAGGGAAATAGCTGTTTTATTGCTGATGCTGTTGAAATTTGGAAGGAACTGAGATCTTAAAAAGAGAAATATAAGGACAGAGTTAAATTACAAGCATTAAAAAAATGGGACAAGCACTATCTCCAGCTCATTTTCTTGCAAATATTCTCAATATTCAGTACTGGGTTCAAACCTTAACTACTGAAGAAGAGGAGTTGACTATGACATGGACTCCCAGCAATCATCCCTCCATAATGCCAACTATAATAAACTTCAGAGCTAAGGGTGAACCATTCAAGAAATATGTTTGCTAATGATGTTTTAAATAAAGTCACACCAGTGAACTGGTGGAAGTCATGTAAACACTTGGATTCAGAGACTGTTGAAGTGATAATCTCACTTTTAACAGAAGTAGTTTCTTCTGACAGTGTAGAAAGAATATTCTCTTCCTTTGGACTAATTCATTACAAATTGAGAAATTGTTTGGGTCCTGAAAAAGCAGGAAACCTTGTTTTTCTTTTCCAGATTATGAACAAACAGGAAAATGAAGATAAAGATGACTGAGTTGGCTGCAGAAGCCAATACTTTAAGTTTCTCATGTTGACCTGGCTGACAGTCGATTTAATTTTTGTGTTTGTTTTTTTTTAATATTTCATTTAGCTATTTTAGTTAAAAACAAACAAAAACAAACCTGATTTTAAAAAACTTGAATGTTTAACTAAATTCAAAAATTCATATGCTTGTTTTGTTAAAATATTATAGGTTTGCTGTTGAAGAAAAAAAATCTAGAATACACAACGTTGTTGTTTTAGTTAAATAAAACAATTTAAAATGTCTGTCTGGTGATATTCTTCTCCTAATACAGCATGGCAAGAAAATCCTCCAAATATTAATGATTAACCTGTTGAATTGGAGATAGTTCACCTCCCAATAACTTCATAAATATCTGCTTCAATTACCTTTGGTAAATGAAATAACCAAACAATCATTCATTTTCTGATATAGCTGTAAAACTAATCTGAAAAGTTTTCAAAATAAATCACTTTAAAACTGTATAGTTTGTACCTTCTAAAAATGAAACCTACCTCTATCTCTGAGTTGTGAATAATATGTATTAAGGTTATAACAAACAACAAGAATGCACTTTTATGTAGAAATCCATGATTAAATCGAGTCTTCATTACTAGTGATTTTAATCAATTTGATTTAAATCAAATCCACCCTGGTGGCCAAACAGGTTCCCTTCCAGACAGGAGAGCAGGAAGCTATTTACCTGGCTCCTACATAAATTCAGCATGGTGGAATGAAAACAATGGCAGCCTCATTAACATACAGGGGGATAGGAAGTTAACAGGAAGGAAAGAACAGCATGAGGTCATACTGCCTCTTTAGAAGATATAAGTAGATAGAGAAGCCATCTTTGGAACCCATCACTAGACAGACACGAGGGAACAGAGATCTTGCAAGCTGGGAAAGATGGGTCCTTCAACCAAGGTGGGGTGGAAGTCTCTGGGAACTGAATATAGATGAGAAAAACATCTTGAACAAAGCCTGTATCTTGCTAGATTAAGTCTTACGCTTTTAGATTCATGTTTTCAGTTTTATTTACTTGTAACCCTTTCTAACTTCATTCTTTTTTACTTGGCCATCACTTAACCTATCTTCTTTTGTTAATAAACATGTTTTACTATGAATATAAACCAACTCGGTGCTGTGTTTAAATGGAAGGTGATTTACCCCAGTTAAATTAATAAGCTGTGATGTGCTTTTATGTTTTTACAGGAACAAACAGACTTTATTTTTTCTCTGAACTGTCCAACAGAGGGCTGGACATTACAGAGCCACTGGTTTGGGGGAAATTCAGGATTGATAGTATGCTGGGAATACCTTGCTGGTTGTAACCAAGGCTGCTGGAAGCCAGTGTGGGGCTATAGCAGGGGTAGGCAACCTATGGCACAAGTGCCGAAGGCGGCACGCGAGCTGATTTTCAGTGGCACTCACACTAACCGGGTCCTGGCCACCGATCTGGGGGGCTCTTCATTTTAAATTTAATTTTAAATGAAGCTTCTTAAACATTTTAAAAACCTTATTTACTTTACATTCAACAATAGTTTAGTTATAGAAAGAGAGCTTCTAAAACTGTTAAAATGTATGACTGGCACACGAAACCTTAAATTAGAGTGAATAAATGAAAAAACTCGGCACACCACTTCTGAAAGGTTGCCAACCCCTGGGCTATAGACAGGCTGCTGGAGTCAGAACTGCTGAACCAGGGCAGTGTAAGCACACGGACACTCAAGGTGGGACCTGCATGCTATTAGACTGGCTATGAGCATCTCAGGCTGAGAGCTACAGCAGCAAGGCATTGTGTCACCACTTGCCCTGAAATTGCCTTACAGCCCCTTACTGGTCTGGACTGCACCCCTGAATACTCGGGTTGCCAATTTTGGTTGGATGTGTTCCTGGAGTTTCATCACATCACATCACATCGCATCCCATGAAGTGGGTATTCACCCACGAAAGCTCATGCTCCAATACGTCTGTTAGTCTATAAGGCGCCACAGGACTCTCTGCTGCTTTTACAGATCCAGACTTACATGGCTACCCCTCCGATACATCACATCGCAGTCTTTCATTAAAGATTAAATCTTTAATTCCTGGAAACTCCAGGACAATCCTAGAGGGTTGGCAACCCTACCAAACACTATCACGCTAGCCTTAATGGAAGTTGAGTCAAGGGTCCACCTGAGTAAGGACCAGTATGTCCCAATTTCAGCTGACTTAGGTTCCTGCACTCCCAGGTTGGTCGATGTTCCACTGGGGGAGGAAGAGAGGGAAGGAAGAAAAGAAAAAAATACTCCCTGTCAAAATACCTCTAGCCTAGGTGAAATTACGTAGGGTTAGGAGCCAGGAAATTATGGGTATGTCTGCACTGTGACTAGACACGTGTGGCTGGCCCATGCCGATGCCAGCCGACTGGGGCTCACAAGGCTCAGGCTATGGGGCTGTTTCACTGCAGTATAGATTACTGGGCTCAGACTGGAGCCCGAGCGCTGGGACCCTCCCACCTCACAGGTTCCTAGAGCCTGGAAGCCTACACTGCAGTGAAACAGTCAGTCATGAAAGCCTGAGCCCACAAGTCTGAGTTAGCTGGCATGAGCCAGTCACGGGGTTTTTCACTGCAGAGTACACATAGCATACGAGTTCAAATCTTACCTTCTCTAACTACTGCTTATATGCACTTTGTAGTCATTATTAATAAATGCAGCCATGGTAACTGAAAGATTGTGTATAATCACTTCAAGCAGAGCTGGAAATGGAAGCCAGGTTTCTAATAAGGCAGACCAAAATCGCTTCGGCTCAGACACATGGCTTTTCCAGTTAAATGTGCCAAACTTATGTGGTTGGCTGTTGAGTGTGAAACCACTAGCTCCTATGCCGCTCCCAGAGACAGGAACAGAACCTGGAACACAAATATTCCACTGCCGTCTAGCACATAGTTTTGAAACCCACTGTTATGTGTTGCATCCCACCAGGGGCCGGCCAACATAGACTACAACAGTCACTCCTTTCGTTCTGAAAGTCCAGGATTCAAACCCTACTGACAAACTGTTGGGATGCGACAGAATTTCCTTATTTCCAGTGTTTTTTTAATAAGCTGATTTAATTCACACAGTGAGAAAAACATCCTTTAAAACAGGTTTTATAGTTAAAATTCTGTTCCTTATGACACCACATGAAACAAAACAAAGGTGTTTCACAATTCAGCCATTTGGCAAACATTTTGTTTGATTGTGTGACATAAATTGGCAGATTTGAAGATTGAAATGTTTGGGCTCGGCCAAGCTGCACTCAGTTCAAGAGCTACCTTGGCATTTCCAGAGCTACCGGAAGTCATTTCAGCAGGGCCGGCTCTAACTTTTTTTGCCGCCCCAAGCGAAAAAGAAGAACGCCGCCCCGCTGTACCTGCCCCCCAGTGCCGCGCCGCTGAACCCCCCCCCAGCGCTGCCGAAACCCCCACCCCCTCGAGCACCATGCCACCCGAAGCCCCGCCCCCCTGAGCGCTGCGCAAGCCCCCGCCCCCGAGCACCGCGCCTCCGCCCCCCTCCGAGCGCCGCGCTGCCCCAAGCCCCCGCCCCCAAGTGCCACACCAAGCCCCGCCCCCCCGAGCGCCACACCGCCAAAACAAACAAAAAAAACCCCTCCAGCGCTGCCCCAACGAATCAAAAAAAACCACCCAAGCGCTGCCCTGCCCCAAGGTGCCGCCCCAAGCACATGCTTGGTCGGCTGGTGCCTGGAGCCGGCCCTGCATTTCAGCCCCTAGTGTAAGATGTTAATAAGTTACTCAATGAACCACTTGTATGAAAGGTGTCTTTTAAAATACCTACAAAACATATTAATTCAATCTGCCTTTTATAAGAAGAAGATAATGTGTTCTACAAAAAAGGCCCAAGAGGCCACTGTGGTAGATGGAGTTCATTGAAGCAAGCAGAGCATATTCCAGCCAAGTTCCCTTCCCCTGACATGCCCTGTACATTGAGGGCTATGAGAGGGTTGGTACATAGCCAGCTACATACCATTCAGGGATTCCCCATACACCAAGGGAATCCTCAGCTAGCCATTCAAGCTTTAATAAGTATTAAATGTGTATTAAGTATTATTATTATTTAAAGGTGCTGTGACAGACATCAAGCAAACTTATCCAGGCTGAGGATCTGGCCCAAAGTAGGGCCAAATTTTGTTCCCAGTGGAATCAATCGGAATTTTGACATTGACCAAAATGGGCCCAGGATTTAGCCCATTTGTAGTAAAGCACAGTAGTACCAAGTGGTCATCACACATTATAGTCTCTCATACTGACCACTGGTTGAATTTATGTTTATCTTTGTATAACTTGCTAATAAAGATTAAAATTATTTGCACTCTTTTTTCTGTGCTCGTATGGAATTGTATTAACATGTTCATGCACATCTGTAAAGGTGTGGGACTCACCCCTGCGGCACCTTCTGCTGGCCGTCTAGAGAATTAGCTCTTTTCCAGCCTCCGGAGCGCCCTCTGCAGGCTGGTGTCCTGCTGCCGCTTGGCCCACCATGTCCCTCCCGGACCCAGTGCCCCGTTATCTGGGATGCTGCCCCTTGGCAGTAACCACTTTGTCTCAGGGTCTCCCCTCCCTGGGAGCCCCCACCCACTATCCCCACCTCGCCTCAGTATAAGGCTACTGCCAGTCATTGTCTAGCCTCCGTGCCCTGGGGCAGACTGCAGTATCAGCCTACTCATCACCAGCAAGGTTGGGTTTGGACCTGCTGCCTTTGCCTGCCCCTGGGCTGCCCTCTGCAACCCCCAGTACCCATTAGCCTTCTGTTAGGCCACAGCCTGCGGTTTTCCAGGCTGGAGCTCCCCAGCTCCTCTGCCTTTCCCCAGCCCTGCTCCACTCAGGCACTCTGCTCAGGTCCCTGCAGCCAGGTCCCTCCCTCCCAGAAGCTAGAAGGAGTCTGTCTGTGCTCCTGGCTCAAAGCCTTTTTATAGGGCCAGCTGAGGCCTGATTAAGGCATGGTCACATCTGAGGCTGCCTTCCAATCAGCCTAGTAGCTTTTCCCCTGCCACAGCCCTCTCCCAGGGCTGTCTTTAAACCCCTCAGGGCAGGAGCAGGTGACCGCCCCGCTACAACTTCAAACAAACAAAAGGTTTTTTGAGTTTTTTTTAAACTGTGCTTTCAAGTGGTTAGGTAAAACATTTTAGTTAACAATTAGGTTGCAGGTGTACGGAGACTGCCAAAACCTGGGTCACATACAGTAGACATCTCAAGATGCTTGAGCAATACTCTCAACAGTGCCTCCGTAAGATATTCCAAATCCAGTGGGGGTGACCAATGCACCAACATTAGTGTTCTGTCCTACACCAAAACCTCAAGTATTGAAGCTATGATCATCAGCCACTAACTCCATTGGGTAGATCATGTTCTTCGAATGCCAGAAAATTATCTCCTAAAGCAGGTCACGTTCTGATAACTGAGCCATGGCCAATGGACAAGGGCAGGCAAAAAAAAGCACTTCAAAGCCACCCTCAAAGCCAACATGAAGAAGTACAATATTGACATAAATTCATGGGAGTCCCCAGCCCTCAATCGACCAAAATGGAAAATGATCTTGTGGCAGGGATCCCAGTATTTTGAGATCCAATGGAGACAAACAGGAAATGGAGAAACGGGAAAGACGACGCTGCAGCCTGATTTAACAATCCAGATCTTCCTCTTAAGTGATCTCTCTCCTGCCGTGCATCTCCATCCTCTGACAAACAGAGGCTAGGGACACCATTCCTTACCCATCCTGGCTAATAGCCATTTATGGACTTAACCACCATGAATTTATCCAGTTCTCTTTTAAACGCTGTTATAGTCCTAGCCTTCACAACCTCCTCATTTAAGGAGTTCCACAAGTTGACTGTGCGCTGCGTGAAGAAGAACTTCCTTTTGTTTAGTATCAGAGGGGTAGCCGTGTTAGTCTGGATCTGTAAAAGCAGCAAAGAGTCCTGTGGCACCTTATAGACTAACAGACGTATTGGAGCATGAGCTTTCATGGGCGAATACCCACTTCGTCGGATGCATCCGATACCTCTATCATATTCCCCCCTTAGTCTCCTCTTTTTGAATGATTGCTAACATCCTCTTTGCTTTTTTGACCGCCTCTGCACACTGCGTGGACATCTTCAGAGAACTATCCACAATGACTCCAAGATCTTTTTCCTGACTCATTGTAGCTAAATTAGCCCTCATCATATTGTATGTATAGTTGGGGTTATTTTTTCCAATGTGCATTACTTTATATTTATCCACATTAAATTTCATTTGCCATTTTGTTGCCCACTTAGTTTTGTGAGATCTTTTTTAAGTTCTTCACAGTCTGCTTTGGTCTTAACTATCCTGAGCAGTTTAATATCATCTGCAAACGTTGCCACCTCACTGTTTACCCCTTTCTCCAGATCGCTTATGAATAAATTGAATAGGATTGGTCCTAGGACTGACACTTGGTGAACACCACTAGTTACCCCTCTTCCATTGGAAATACCTGCCCCAACTGTGACAAGATCTGTAGATCCCAGATTGATATCATTAGCCACCTGTGGATCCACCAGCGATAACTGGCCATCATTTTACTGGAAGACAACCATCCTCAAACTGAGGGAATCGCCGACTAGTACTATTAATAAGATTACTGAAGTGGGGATCCCCTGTTCAAATCCCTTCTCCTCATCAGGCAGAGGGGGGAACTGACCTGGGGTCTCCCATATCCCAGGTGAGTACCATAATCAATAGGCTAAAGTTTAGGAGGGAAGCTACTAACTCCTTCCCCTCACCCCGCTTTATCTTATCTGGAGTTCAGTGTGCTCAGAGATCTGTCCCACAGGCTAACACATTGGGGATTAGGTGTGAGATAGGTATCCAGGCACCTGCCTGAGGCAACAGTGCCAGAGGCAGAAACATAGATACCTAAGAGACTTCTACAGTAAAAATATAAGCACCAGGTGAGTGGGGATTTTGTGGATTACAATAGTGCCTGAAACTGGGACAAAGAAAGGAGCATAAACTCTGGCAAGTCAGGTGTAAAAGTATAATTAGGTAGGCCAAAAAAGAATTTGAAGAGCAAGTAGCAAAAGACACACAAACTAATAGCAAAAAAAAAAAAAAAAAAAAGGTTAAGTACATCAGAAGCAGGAAGCCTGCCAAACAATCAGTGGGGCCATTGGATGACCAATGCGCTAAATGTGCACTCAAGGAAGACAAGGCCATTGCAGAGAAGCTAAATTAATTCTTTGCATTGGTCTACACTGCAGAGGATGTATGTGAGGGAGATTCCCACATCTGATCCATTCTTTTTAGGTTACAAATCTGAGGAATTGTCCCAGATTGAGGAGTCAATACAATAGGTTTTGGAACAAACTGATTAAACAAACAGTTATAAGTCACCAGGACCAGTATTCACCCAAGAGTTCTGAAGCAACTCCAATATAAAATTGCACAAGTACTATGCAATATGTGGTATGTGACCTAGCACTTAAATCACCCTCTGTACCAGATGCCTGGCAGACAGCTAATATGATGTCAATTTTTTAAAAGGCTCCAGAGGCAATTCTGTCAAATACAGGCTGGTAGGCCAAATTTCAGTATCAGGTAAATTGGTTGAAACGATACTACAGAACAGAATTATGATACATTGTAACAGAGTCAGCACCTGCCTCTCGTGAGCGACCCCTCTCTATAGCCAGTATGCCTGCACAGTTTTTCAGGGCAGCACCCACTTCTCATGGGCAGCCCCCTTTGGTTGGTTGAGTGTGAGTCTGCTTTGGGTTTTAGTTCTTATCTCAGCATGGCACCCACCTCTCACGAGCACCCCCTCTCCCAGCCAATGGTTCTTTTGGCAGGTCTTCAGTGACTCAGCCCTCCAGCCAAGCCACATACACTGTCCCCTGTTCCGACGTATGCGGTCCTGAATTCTTATCACAGCCTTGGTTTGGGGCTGTAGCTCTTAGGCTTCTTCCCAGAGGCACTGCCTTCTTCAACCACCTAGCTGTGGCCCATCTCAGTACCCTCAGCTGGTCTGGCCAAGTTCTGTGCTCAGTCCCCCAGACTCAGCCTGCCCACACTGACCTTTCAACAGTCCTGCTGCTTTTCTATCCAGCCAGGCCCAGTCTTTGGCAGCCTTCCCTGGGCTCAACTTTGTTTGGTGAGCTCTCTGCAGTGAGCTGCCCGCAGTCCTGCTTTTCTAGCCAGCCAGGCACCCAGGCCTCCCTCGTCAAACTCCACCCAGCAACTGAAGGCTCTGCTCTGCTGCTTGCCTTTTATCTGGCCCTCCTGGCCCCTTATTAGTCACTCCAGCAGCCCATCTGATTGGCTGCTCCTCTGCAGCCACTCTAGGTTGCCTGAAGGACTTCTCACTGCTCTATTCTGGGGCAAGGTGACACGGGGCCATGAGGCCTCCAGCAGGGGGGCCTCCTGACCCAGTCCACCTGCCACATACACATAGATGAATATGATATGTTGGAGAAGAATCAACACTGCTTTTGTAAAAGGAAATTAGGCCTCACCAATCCATTAGGAATTATTTGAGGAGGTCAACAAACATGTGGACAAGGGTGATCCAGTGGATATAATGTATTTGGACTTTCAGAAAGCCTTGGACAAGATTTCTCACCAAAGGCTTGTAAGCAAAGTAGGCAGTCATGGATCACTAACTGGTTAAAAGTTAGGAAACAAAGGGTAGAAATAAACTGTCAGGTTCACACTGGAGACGGGTAAATAGCGGGGGGGGGGAGGGGGGGAGGCAGGGATCTGTACTGGGACCAGTGCTGTTCAACATGTTCATAAATTATCTGGAAAAGGAGGTAAATAATGAGGTGGCAAAGGTTGCCAATGATACAAAAGAAGTAAGAGGTGGCATAATCTGTCCCATATCATCTCATAGAAATGTGCTCAGTTTGTGTAAAGCAGGTGTATACTCAGGAAGACTCAGTGCAGAAATAAAATCAGAGAACCGTTGATACAAATACTATTAAACCACACTGGGTGTGTCCATGTAAACAGTTCACAGCAAGCTGAGGTGTAGATCCAGTGGTGAGCTGGAGCCAGTTCGCAAGAACCGGTTGTTAAATTTAGAAGCCGGTGTAGAACCGGTTGCTAAAGGGGTGGCCCAGCTTCCCCGGGGGCAATTTAAAGGGCCTGGGGCTCCCAGCAGGGGCTGGAGCCCCAGGCCCTTTAAATTGCCACCAGAGCCCCACTGCTGGAGCCCTGGGGTAGGGCTGCAGGGCTCTGGGGGCTATTTAAAAAGTCCGTGGCTTCCGCTGCTTCTACCTGTTAGAACGGCATAGCAGGGAGCTCTGGGGGGCTATTTAAAGGGCCGGGGCAGTAGAAGCAGGGGAGACCCGGCCCTTTAAATAGCCCCCGGAGCCCCGGGCTGCTGCTGCTACCCTGGTGCGGGGGGAGGAGACATTTACGGGTTCTGAGGGGGGGCATTCGGAGGCAGGACATGGGTAGGGGTCGGATGGGTGGGGGGTGGAGGAGATAGGCACATGGGGCTTGTACTGTACTCGCATGGTTCCCTACCGGGTCCTCGGATGCACTTCGGTGGCGGGGGGGGGGGGTCTTCACTCACTCCAGGTGAAGGACCTGCTGCCGAAAACCCGGAGCGAGTGAAGACACACACACCCCACCCCACCCGCTGCCAAAGTGCCACCAAGGACCTGGTAGGGAACCAGTTCTTAGGATTTTGGAATCTCATCACTGAGTACTTGTATTTGTTTATTAATGCTAACTACTGTAGGGAGAATGATTTTGCATAGTTCCTGTTCTTGGCATGCAAGTTTACTTTACTATTGTAGTTAAACTAATTTGATCTTTTTACAAGAAGATAAACCTGGGAAGCTGCAGAGAATAAACTATTTTTTCTCCAATCTCTGGGGATTTTTAAAAGCCAATTATATGCAGTATAATTGGAATGAGGAACTAAGAACAACTTTTCCTTCTGTCAAATGTTAATTTGACTGCATATGTGGTATGTTGCTGTATATAGAGAGACAGGCAGGCAATTTAATATTTAGAATCTGAATAAGGACATAAAATCCACACAATATATGAATGCCTCAGGCCCATTATTCTGCTTTGGAATTTGCAAAGTTTACATAACTGTTAGCTCTATTATTAAGCAGGAGAGCTTTGGAGATCACTTTTTCTTATTGTTTTTAAAGGCCGATTGAACTTAATACATTTAATTTATAAGTCTATTTAAATACATCTTTCATACAAATGTTTCATGGAGTAATTTGTCAAGCAAATTAGAGATGATCAAAAATTCCCCAAAGAATAATAAACAACTCCAACCCCTAAAATAAAACCTTAAGTCCTAGTTTAACAGAAAATTAGGAGATCGTAAGCACTGTTTCATGAAAACAATTAATATAGTATTATAATAAAAGTTGATGAATATCTGCAGTCCCAAAAAGAATAAGCAAGTAAAATAAAAGATAATTCACATCCCTTTAAAGGGAGAAATAAGACAAGCTCCAGTTGAGGGTGGATAAAAATCATGATTTTTTAATAAACAAAAATTATTTCTAAAATTTAAAATCAGATGTTTTTATTTAAAAGTTGTCAGTTCTTTACTTCCTTCTCATTTTCTAGTATTAAATTGCCAAAGTGGACATTTTGTACTTGTGTTTAATTAGCTTCCTCATTTTAGTAGAACTTCAGATTTTACACTGAGTTTTTCCCCACTAAAAAGAGTTTCACGTTTAAAATGCCTCTCTAAAGATGGAAAGGACAAGTCCAGGGCCTCATTAACATCCTACTATAAATTGAAACCCAGAGCTTGAGCTCCAGCCTGAATGCCTACACCACAATTAAATAGTCCTTGTGCCCAACCCCGATAACCCAAGTCAGATGACACTGGCCAGTTACAGGTGTTTAATTGCAGTGTAGACATTCCCTTAGACATCAACCCACAAAGCCAGAACACTTGGTGGGGAGCTGCCTGAGCTAGTCAATAACCATAGGGGTGTATCCTAAGCACTGTGACTCTCATGGCGCCTAAGACCTGGTTGCAGAGAGGTGCCTAGCTCTACTTGCTATCAACAAATGGGAGATGGTTAAGTGTTTAGCTGCCTGAGTTGCATGCGTAATAAACTTTAGCTTAGTGGATGAGGTATTCACCCAGGAGGCAGAGACCCCCAGTTCAAGTCCCCCCGAATGGGGCGGGGGGATCTGAATAGGGATTAGCCACCTTTCAGGTGAGTGCCCTAACAACTGCTTTATAGAGTCATTCTAACATTTTCTCTGGCCCAGTTAATAATTATTCAATTAAATAATTACAGTGGAGCAACTTCAATAGGAGAGATTGCTATGGAAGAGATGCTGGGCCTCCCTCATAGTAGTTAGAGCACTCACTTTGGAGGTAACTCATCCTTGTTCAAATACCTTCTCCCCCTCACAAGGAGGGGAACTTAAACAGGGGTCTCCCACAGCCTGGGTGTGGACCCTAACCACTGGGCTAAAGGGGTAGGTGACCATCTCCTCCTCCTCCTCTTTTGTGTGATCTTGCCTAAAGGGCCAACCCAGTAGGCAGCCTCTGAGCATGTGTACAGGCTTAGGTCCCTGCACTTGCCAGAGGTGGTTGAAAACCTATTTTTCCCAGTTTGTGAATTGCTTTGGCAGGAGAGAGCCGCCTGAGCGCCCAGAGTGAGGCTGTAGTGTGCCTACCCAGAGGCAAAAACTTATGCACCAACTGAGTTTATGTGCCTACAAAGTTATGCAGCAACCAGCTGGAGTTTTGTGGATTGCTGTGATACCTAAAAATGTGATTTTTGTGGATTGCACCCTTAGGCACTATGACACTGAGCACTGGAATGCCTAACTGTCCAGCACCTAGGAAATCACTGGAACCATGGGCTCCACAAAGACTGAGTTAAGCACCGAGGCTCCCTATACAATGAGGAGGGAGAGATAGGCCCATAATAATGTGATCTACAAGGCCAGAATGCTAGGTGAGGCGCTGCCTAAAACAGCCAATAAGCATAGGCATAGTTTGACTTTTATATTGGGGAGAAGGGGGTAGCTCCAGTCAGGCCAATGGGGCCATGCATGGAGGGGTAAATTCTGCACCTGCCTCAGGCTTGTAGTTTTCGACGGCAAAAGTTAATTACAAACCCACTGACACCCAGAAAACAAAATTTAGTCAATAAAAAAAATTACAGAATCAGTAGTTCAAAAGAGTTCTCAAATTCCAGCAGAAAACTTAGCCAAGCCTAAAGGCATCCCTGGAACAGTAGTGGGCAGTGCAATGGAACTGAATTTACGGCCCTCATGTTTTCATATTCACTCCACCATTGTGAATATTAAACTTTTAATTTAGAATACCAGTGTACTGAAAAATAGCCAGTTTACTTATATCTTTTAATGTTTACATGCCTGTAAGTGAGTTTGTATATTTTGGAGTATAAATCTAATTGTTTATAGCTGTTAATATTCTGTAGATGTATTTATTTAAATTAATCCATATAAAGGTCCTGATTCTGCAAAGACTTATGCAAACTTTACAAGCAAATAGCCCCATTGAAATCAGTAGGGCTAGTCACGTGTATAAAGTTATTCATGTGCATTTTTGCAGAATTAAGCCCTAAAATAATGCTTTTGGGGGAGAGGGGGCAGATTCTCATATTGATGGAATCACTCCAAGGGGTGAATGAAAACAGGTAATTGTAATGGACCTGTGAGAATACGCATAGTGTAACAGGAAGGTATGTAGAAGCTCTAGAATGAGGCATAGAGAAACAGATAGAATACTTTTAGGGATAATACTGTCTTCCTTATTCTAATAAAGTGCCTTGTTCAGTACTGGAAAGAAAGTCACTATTTCTGTGATTCTTTACAATTGTCATATGACATCATGCCAAATATCAACTCATTAATGAGCTACAATTAACAGGAGGAAAAGAAAGTGCTGGAGTTCAACCTCCACAAGACTTTCAGTTTGATAAATTCATAAAATGGCCTGAGTGGAAGATGTATGTATTCACCAGTTTATAAATAGGGTTGCCAGGTGCCAGGTGTGCTGACCGGATGCTGAAAGTCCAGTTACCTGCCATAACTGGCCTCTGCCACCAGGGGGCAGGAAGACCAACAGCTGCTGCTGGAGCTTGGAGGAGGCTCTGCTTAGCACAGAGGTGGGCAAACTATGGCCCGCGGGCCACATCCGGCCTCTGGGACCCTCCTGCCTGGCCCCTGAGCTCCTGGCCCGGGAGGCTAGCTCCCGGCCCCTCCCCTGCTGTTCCCCCTCCTCCGCAGCCTCAGCTCACTCCGCCGCCGGCGCAATGCCCTGGGCAGCAAGGCTGTGAGCTCCTGGGGCAGCGCAGCTTCAGAGCCCAGTCTGACCCAGTCTCTGTGCTGCACGGTGGCATGGCTGGCTCCAGCCGGGTGGCACAGCTACCTGTCCTGGTGCTTTGGGCGATGTGGCTGTAGTGCCACCAGCCACCGGTGCTCCAGGCAGCACGGTGAGAGGGCAGGGAGCAGGGGAGGTTGGATAGAGGGCAGAGACCGAAACCCCCCACACCCCAGCCCCTTGCTCCAGGGACTGCCCCCCCCCACACTCTGCTGTGCCTCAATTTCCCCACCCCAGGTCCTTGCTCCGGAGACTGACCCCTGCCATGCCCCGCTGTGCCCCAACTGGGCAGGCAGGTTCCATGTCAGCTCCTCCCAGCCCGGCTCTGCGGCAGCCAGGTGAGTCCCCAGGGAATGGGGGCGTGAGCGATGGGGGCGGGGGTACACGACACACAGGTTATGCAGGGGCAGTGCGAACACTTGTGTTCACTTTCAGGTGACATAAATAAGAAACAGGCGGTATTATCTCCCATAAATGTAAACAAACTTGTTTGTCTTAGCAATTGGCTGAACAAGAAGTAGGAGGACTAAGTGGACTTGTATGAGTTGAATTGAAAAATACTATTTCTTTTAGCTTTTTTACAGTGCAGATATAAAAAGTTATATGGCTCAAAACTGGTAGTTAACTGGGGATGAAGAAGAATTTTTCTATAAAATTTGAAGTGAATTGGCTGAGAGGCCTGTTTTTAGGACCCCCTTAAAGTGCAGTGGGTAAGCACATTTTCAAATTTCTTACAACTTTCTTGCCCTTTTCAGAAAATAAAAAAAAAAACCCTAAAAAATGTAGAGACACAAAACTTACTTCACTGCATACCGCTAGCAGAAATCTACAGTTTGGAGATTTTTTAAATGCAAATATCCTTAAGAGGCAATCTGCACTGAAACCTGAAATCTTAAAACCTGAAATCTGTGTCTGCAACTTTAACTTCACATTAATTAATTTTCTGCATTGGAATATGGTATAGCCCAAATGCAAGAAGTATAGAAATGAGCACAGAATGACAGAAACAAAAAACAAATACATTGACAAGAAAGTGAGACTAACAAGGTATGTGCTAAACTTCTCCATTCAACAACTACTGTTGGAGTCCATTCCATTTCTGAATCTTTCTATTGTCTTTTAGACGGTAAGTGCCTTGGCACAGAAAAGCCTTGTCTGTAAAGCATCTAGCGCACTTTGAAGCTATATAATAAGAATAACAAAGCTAATAGTACCTATGGAACCAGTATTGGTCTTGTGCCTTCTGTTGTGTGGAGCTCAGCCACACATTTGTAGCAAGGCTTTTGTTTCCACTGGGAGTTCTCTGTGAGTACGTCTACACTACCTGCCGGATTGGCGGGTAGTGCTTGATCTATCGGGGATCAATTTATCGCATGCAGTGTAGACGCGATAAATTGATCCCCAATCGCTCTCCTGTCAACTGCTGAACTCCAGCAGTGCGAGAGGCGGAAGCAAAGTCGACGGGGTAGCCGCAGCCATCGATCCAGCGCCGTGAGGACGTTAAGTAAGTAATTTTAATTTGATATAAGATACGTCGACTTCAGCTACGCTATTCTTGTAGCTGAAGTTGCATATATTAGATCAATCCCCCCCGCGCCCCAGTGTAGACCAGGCCTGTGTTTCTATCCTCCAACAAGGGGATACTAAACAGAGAGAGGGAGAGACTCTCCATTACATAATAATCTTTGGCATTCCTGAGGAGTGGACTGTGCACTGGGCTAGGAGCCAGAAGGCTATGAGTTCCAGGGGGATCTAATGAACCTCTGATGCAAATTCAGACCTCCTACATATCTTAAGAGGGCCTCAAGAAATGGGGAGGATGCGCTCTTGATCTCAGTCTCCCCTCCCTGTGGACGTCCTGATATCCTCTATCAGTCCTCTGTGGTTTTCAGCAGTGATATTCCTCTCTCACAAACCACAAGAAGGTAATGAGCAGTGAAAGCAGGGAGGCATCTGTGGTTCCCCTCTGTACACCTGAGTAATCTCCCCACAAGTATAATCATATCTTTGTTGGAAAGTGATGCAGGGCAGCAGGTCTTTGGCTAGTGGAAGGTTTCCTAGGAGCAGAGGGATCCAGATGTGGAGAGTGGTGTTCAGGAACATCTCAAGAATGCTGGGGGAAAAGATGGGGGAAAATCTCTGGCATTTGTCTTCTCTACCTGACAAACCTCCTTTACTTTGCCAAAGGGGAAGTCCCAAAGTTGCCAAAGGGGAAGTCCCAAAGCTGTAAACAGTCAAATCCTTAGGTAGAGAAAAATAGAAGCAAATCCCCTTGCCTCATCTTACATTCTCTGTGACTGTGGGGCCCATTTCTGGTCCCTCATTAAGTCACATCTCCAAGAAGAGTTCTTCAGGGAGATGTCCACTGATTCCTTAGACACCTTTGAGAAGCAGCGGGTGCTCTCAGGGGTTCTCTGTTCATTGCCCCTTTCCAGTCCCCTGATTTTTAACCTTTGACCTTCGCTCCCATTGCTGTTTTTCAGTTGGTGCCCCAAGATTCAATTGTGACTTGGGCTCCACTGGTTCCTCCCCCTTAGTTGAAGGGGCAGACTTTTAGTTTTGGGTGGACGTAGGCCCACCCATCCTAGTACTCACAATATGTGCACATGGACAGAAATACAGATGATGCCAATTAATCCCTTCCTGCTCCCCCTCTTTGGACTTAAAAATAAAGAAAGATATAGTATAAAAGCATGTGAATTACATCTGCAACCTTAAAGTAGAATTTATACAGGTGTAATGACCACTTAATTCTATGGCTTTCAGTGCAGTGTTGATACCAGTACTTTGGCTCCAATTCAGTGCAATCTATTTATGTAGCCTGTCTATATATAAGGGAGAGAGTTTCCATGAGACTTGGCACTGCTAGGAGGTGTAGAGTTTTTAAAGTTGTCCCTTTGACTGAATGCAATAATGTAGTACCTGCTGGTACCGGAGTCAGATTGTTGGAAGCACAGGAAATTTCACACCAAATCAGACCACTGGTCAATCTACTTTCGTGTCCAAATATACAGAAAAGCCACAATCTTAGTAAAGACTTTAGACTTTGGCCCCTAGAGAATAAAGGAATCATGAGTTATAAAAAGCTGTTCTTGCTAAGCAAACTAAAGATGCTTCCTTTTTGATAAGATTACTGAATTAATGTATTAAGAGAGCACAGTAGATGGAACATGCTTAGATTTGAGAAAAGCATTATGTCAAATTGAATTGTATACAAGCACTGTTGTTTGGACTGAAAGCTGGCTTAAGGGTAATAATACTGTAAATGGCAGTGTATCAAACCGGGAAATGATGCTGAGTGGGGTTCTGTCACAGTTTCTGGGTAGCTTCACCTATATCCCCCCCTCTGTAGTCCACTCCAGGATGTCTAGCCACATCTCAGGACTCCAGCCATCGCCTGTCTCTGGGCAGGGACCCTTTTCCCACTCCCTTTTGAAAGGGGGTTTTTAAGGCTGCGTGTCCCTGCCTTACATTGTGATGGGCAGATTGGCTTGCTGGGGATAACAACCAGCACCTATCTGTTGCTTTCTCTCTGAGGACTATGATCAGAGTATTGGCAGCAGTTACAAGTTCCCACACAGCTTTTTCTCAGCAAAGTACATTTTTTCTTAAGATTTAATCAACAACAACAAAAATCACAAAATATATATTCCATATAAAAACAATGAAAGTTCCTGCAAACTTACTAAAAGCTTACCAGAGTTCATCCACACCTGCACTATAGGACTCTGGTAGGTGTCAGTCTTTCCAACCCTTCAGCAAGGGTTGGGTCCCCCTAGGACCAAAGGTTCTATCAATTTGTTGAATCAAAAGAAAGTCCATGGGTCAATTCAAGCTCATTCATTTATATCAAAAACACTGTCTGTCTCCTAGTCTCTGGAAAATCCAGTCTGAACCACTATATACAAACCATCTAAGGGGGTGGTGCTTCTCTGGTGGTGTTTACAATCCTGGGGTAACTTCCTCCCTGTCTCTCCCCCCCCCCCAACCCCCGCCCTCACACAGTTTTTAGTTCCTGGAGAAGCTATGATAACCCTTCCCCTGGAGTAGAATACAATCATACATAAACCATTCATAATTTGTATATGATGGTCCCCAACAATATTGCCTGCAGTTGCAATATACTGTATGTTACAGATGCCATAGAGATTGGGGTCCCTGCATGAAAAATGGAGGAACACCCGGTAGGTCTGAGCACGTGGAAGCAGGGGGTACTAACTCAAAAGCATTGTTCCCTCTCTTCCCTTAACCACATGGGAGCCTTTCCATGGGCTTTCAAATCTGTATGTGCGGAAGGGTCAGGGAGCTGGTGGGGACCCAGGGAAGACAGTTAATCTCTGTGACATTGTTTACCTCAATGGTTCTCCACTAGGGGTAGAAAGAGGTTTTCCAGGGGGTACATCAACTCATCTAGCTATTTGCCTAGTGTTACAACAGGCTACATAAAAACACTAGCAAAGTCAGTACAAACTAAAATTTCATACAGAAGACTTGTTTCTACTGCTCTATATACTATACACTGAAATTTAAGTACAATATTTATATTACAATTAATTTATTTTATAATTATATGGTATAAATAAGAAAGTAAGCAATTTTTAGCATGCTGTGACACTTTTATTTTTATGTCTGATTTTGTAAGCAAGTAGTTTTTAAGTGAGGTGAAACTTGGGATACACAAGACAAATCAGACTCCCAAAAAGGGTACAGTAGTCTGGAAAGGTTGAGACCCACCCGTGTACCTCATTCAACCTTGCAGCACTAGCAGGGGATTCTGACATCAGTCTGTGGGGACAATCTATGCAAGCAGGGTTGGAACTGAAGGCAGTGCGGCTGTAAAGTTCCTCCATTGTACCTCAGTGACCCACAAGTTCTATGGAAAAAAACCCCTCACCTTATCCCATGCAATGATATTGTAATATTGCATAGACAACACCTTTGCCCATAAGTGGTACTCTATCATTATCTTTGTGCTAAGCTGTTGTCTTGTTTTGATATTATGTTGTTGTAGCTGATCAGGGGGTGGGAGGAGTCTGTAAGAAGTTTTAGTGCTGTTGGGTGTGCTGGAGCTGTTACTTGCAGGGTTCCAATCAATCCTTTGATTGACTCAAACTTGCAGTTTCCTGCTCCCTAGGCAGGATTAATTTACCTAGCTGATGATTTCTTATTAGGGCTGTTGATTAATCGCAGTTAACTCATGCGATTAACTCAAAAAAAGTAATCGCTATTAAAAAAAAATTGATTGTGATTAATCACACTGTTAAACAATAGAATACCAACTGAAATTTATTAAATATTTTGGATGTTTTTCTATATTTTCAACTATATTGATTTCTATTACAACACAGAATACAAATTGTACAATCCTCAGTTTATACTATTTTTATTACAAATATTTGCACTATAAAAATTATAAAAGAATAGTATTTTTCAATTCACCTCATGCAAGTACTGTAGTGCAATCTCTTTAGCGTGAAAGTGTAACTTACAAATGCAGACTTATTTTTTTTTGTTACATAACTGCACTCAAAAACAAAACAATGTAAAACTTTAGAGCACAGATGGGCAAACTACAGCCCGCAGGCTGGATCCGGCCCATCAGGGCTTTGGATCCAGCCTGCAGGATTGCCACCTCCTTGGTACCGTGGGGCTAAGGCAGGCTCCCTGCCTGCCCTGGTCCCGCGCCGCTCCTGGAAGCGGCCAACACCACGTCCCTGTGGCCCCTGGGGAGGGGGGAGCAGAGAGCTCCGCACGCTGCCCTCTCCTGCAGGCACCACCCCCCGCAGCTCCCATTGGCCGGGAACGGGGAACCGCGGCCAATGAGCGCTTCGGGGGAGGTTCCCGCAGGCAAGAGCGGTGCACAGAGCTCTCTGCCCCCTCCCCACCAGGGGCCGCAGGGACGTGGTGCATGCTACTTTCTGGAGCGGAGCAGGGCCAAGGCAGGCAGTAAGCGGTAAGTGAAGGTAAGCGGCGCCGGGCCGGAGCCCACACCCTGAACCTCTCCTGCACCCCGCACCACAACCCCCTGATCTGAGCCCCCAACCCCCTGCCCTGAGCCCCCTCCTGCACCCCACACCCTCTCCTACACCCCAGCCCTATATTCATGGCCCTCATGCAATTTCCTCACCCAGATATGGCCCTCGGGCCAAAAAGTTTGCCCATCCCTGCTTTAGATCCTACAAGTCCACTCAGTCCTACTTCTTGTTCAGCCAATCGCTCAGACAAACAAGTTTGTTTACATTTATGGGAGATATTGCAGCCTGCTTATTATTTACAAGGTAACCTGAAAGCAAAAACAAGTGTTTGCATCGCACTTTTGTGGCCGACATTGCAAGGTATTTACATGCCAGATATACTAAAAATTCATATGCCCCTTCATGCTTTGGCCATCATTCCAGAGGGCATTCTTCCATGTTGATGATGCTCATTAAAAAAATAATGCATTAATTAAATTTGTGACTGAATTCCTTGGGGAAGAATTGTATGTCTTCTGTTCTGTTTTACCTGCATTCTGCCATATATTTCATGTTCAAGCAGTCTCCGATGATGACCCAGCACATGTTCATTTTAAGAACGCTTTTCAAAGCAGAGTTTACAAAACGCAAATAAGGTACCAATTTGGGATCTCTAAAAATAGCTACAGCACTCAACCCAACGTTTAAGAATCTGAAGTGCCGTCCAAAATCTGAGAGGGATGAGGTGGTGGAGCATGTTTTCAGAAGTCTTAAAAGAGCAACACTGAGATGTGGAAACTACAGAACCCGAACCACCAAAAAAGAAAATCAACCTTTCCTGGTGGCATCTGATTAAGATGATAAAAATGAACATGCATCGGTCTGCTCTGCTTTGGAGCATTATCAAGGAGAACCCATAATCAGAATTGGACACTTGTCCTCTGGAATGGTGGTTGAAGCATGAAGAGACATATGAATCTTTAGCACATGGAGCATGTAAATAGCTTGCGACACTGGCTACAACAGTGGCATGTGAACGCCTGTTCTGACTTTCAGGTGACACTGAAAACAAGAAGCGGGCAGCATTACCTCCTGCAAATTTTAACTAAACTTGTTAGTCTGAGCAATTGGCTGCAGGAGGACTGAGTGGAGTTGTAGTCTCTAAAGTTTTACATTGTTTTATTTTTGAATGCAGTTATTTTTGTACATAATTCTACATTTGTAAGTTCAACTGTCATGATAAAGAGATTGCACAACAGTACTTGGATGAGGTGAAATGAAAAATACAATTTCTTTTTTTTTTTTTTACAGTGCAAATACTTATAATCAAAACTAAATATAAAGTAAGCACTGTACACTTTGTATTCAGTGTTGTAATTGAAATCAATATATTTGAAAATGTAGAAAACATCAAAAAATATTTAAATAAATGGTATTCTATTATTAACAAAATATTGTTTAAAAATATAATCATGATGAAAAATATATATTTTTAATGGCTTGACAGCCCTATTTCTTATATATTTAGATTTATAGAACAACAAGATATGGTGTTATAGTGCTACTATGAAACATTATTTCTCAGCCAAAGTGTAAATGGTTTCCACTATGAACATGCCTCTCCACCCTCTTTGGCCACCCACTATATTTAAATTACATTCTCTATATATGAGGAAAAACAAGTGCCAGTGGACAATAACTATATCAACAACTACACTAAAACTATATACAGTAAAAGCTTTTTTATACGGCATGTTGGAGGAATGGGGGGTGCCAGTAAGTAAAAATTTCCAGTTAACTAATGGGGGGGAGGTCGGGTGTGGGAGGGGGTACAGGGTGCTGGATCCAGGGAGCACTCACCTCGAGCAGCTCTCTGCAAGCAGTGACCAGTTCCGGTGGCCCCTAGGTAGAAGCACGGCTAGGCGGCTCTGTGCACGCTGCCCCCATCCACCGGCATCACCCCCGCAGCTCCCATTGACCGTTGTTCCCAGCCAATGGAAGCTGCGGAGCCAGTGCTGGGGCAGGGGCAGCATGCAGTGCCACCCAGCCACGCCTCCACCTATGGGCTGCAGGGACTGGTCACGACTTGTGGGCAGCCACGTGAGGGGAGCGCCCCCCAGATCTGCCACCCTGCACTCCCTCCCGCACCCAAACTCCCTCCCAAACCCCATGCCCCACACCTCCCCCCATGCTTCTAACCCCCAGCCCCTCCCCACATACACCCTGCACGCCAAATCCCTCATGGCCATTCCTCTGCCTGGGGCAGCCACATAGGGCGCCTGGTAGCCCCGCACCAACCGGACTATAAACCAGACTTTCTATGAAGATTAGAAATGCTGGTTTATAGAGCTTTCTGGTTGCTACAGGGCCGGATAAAACAACGTTTACTGTATACTATTTGCAGAAATGCCTATCAAAGAAAAGCTAAAGGAGTGCAGATCCTGAAGGGCTAGGTCTCAAACCAAAAGTGGTGAGAAAGAACTGGAGAGGTGAATGGTCCCACGCCACTGTTGACCAATATATGCCACTTAGCATAATATATCATATTAACAGGAATTATCTGCATCAAATGTATAATAGTATGTATTAAGCACAAATATTATAGTAGTTATATAGCCTACATTGGCCCATCCCTTTACTATAATCCAGTTCTCCTATGCTAAGTATACCCTAATGCCTTGCATTAGTTGAAGTAAGCTTTGACTTAAGCACATAGCAAAATTGTCAAGATCAGGACATTTGATTATTTTACCATAGCAACAGGTTATTCTCGCAGGCCTATACTGGAATGTCCGAAAGGAAGGACAAGACATATGATTTCTCTACCCTAGTACAAACCCAGGAGGTGCCGTCATGCCCATTGGTATTTGGAATGCATGTTTTCAGAACAAAGAGCTACGCAGTACACCATAGTACCAGAAAAACAAGGTAGAAAATGGATTGGTTAAATGTAGTTTCAGCTGATGTACAAAGTACCTTGTATTTGTAAACAGACTGGGTACAAAAAGATGGATTATGGGGTGTAACTTTGGGAGCACAACTTCTGTGTAAGGTGAATGTAACAACACTGCATGAGATGGCTTCATGGAGACTGGTATAATAGAACTGGAAGGGATTTCAGGAGGTCATCTAGCCCAGTCCCCTGCACTCAAGGCAGAACTAAGTATTATCTAGACCAGGGATCGGCAACCTCTGGCACACGGCATGCCAGGATAAGCTGCCTGGCAGGCCGGGCCAGTTTGTTTACCTGCCATGTCCACAGGTTCGGCCGATTGTGGCTCCCACTGGCCGCGGTTCGCCACTGCAGGTCAATGGGGGCTGCGGGAAGTGGTGGCCAGCACATCCCTCGGCCCACGCTGCTTCCCACAGCCCCTATTGGCCTGGGACAGCGAACCGCGGCCAGTGGGAGCCGCAATCGGCCAAACCCATGGACGCATGCCAAAGGTTGCTGATCCCTGATCTAGCCCACCTCTGACAGGCATTTGTCCAACCTGCTCTTAAAAATTCCCAACGATGAAGATTCCACAACCTCCCTAGGCAATTTATTCCAGTGCTTAACCACTCTGTCCAACCTAAACCATCCTTGCTGCAATTTAAGCCCATTGCTTCTTGTCCTATCCTCAGACGTTAAAAAGCACCATTTTTCTCCTTCCTCCTTGTAACAACCTTGTATGTACTTGAAAGCTGTTACCATGTCCCCTCTCAGTCTTCTCTTCTCCATACTAAACAAACCCAATTTTTTCAATCTTCCCTCATAGGTCATGTCTTCTAGACCTGTAATCATTTTTGTAGAACCGTTTTCCTATGCTATATTATTACTGGCTCATAGTAGTAAACACGACTGACATTGGTTATTTGGTCTCTTCAGTATATTTCATAACAAACCAAAGTGTGGTCAAGCAACTGACTACACGATTTATCAACACTGCCCTTCATAACCTTGGTACATGGCATAAGGACAGTAAGGGTACATATGCAGACTGAATTAACACAGCTAGCAAAAACTCCAGTTTCAGTCACATGCACATCCTAGAATGAAATACTCATATGGACAAGCACTCAAAGAAGAATTTATTTCACCTACACAGATTCTAAATGTAGTTGTCGTCATTGCTTAAAATGCTGCCAATACTGTTTGCCACCTTTTTACATGATATTTCAGGATATATATGAAGCATTTTTCCCTGAAGAGGAGGTTTTAATTACAAATGTAAGGCCAAATTTTGCTGTCACTTACATCGATAAACTCCAGTTGAAGGTGACATGAGATGGTTCTGTTTAACTGAAAGCAGAGTTTAACACATTTACTTAAAAAGAGTGAATGGACACTTTTGGCCAGATTTTCAACAGTAGGTGAGTTCAGTTACATGTATGAAAATGCACAAAATTAATATATGTACAAATCAACTATGTGTGTGCACATAACCATATTCATAACAGGCCTTGTGAAAATGCAGATGAAAATGAAAATTGACTCTCTGGTTTTAATCCGATTTATTTGTATGAGTAAATCTATTCTTAAATCTTGCAATATCTTGTATATTTTTTCATCCTTGTATATTGACAATTTCATTTCAAAGTGATTTTAAAAAAGAAAGAAACAATAAATTGACGAGTTTCACTCCAATGCCTGCTTGGGTGGTTGAAACAAAATTGAAGTGTGCACCAATGGCCTACTAAAGTTCAGCCTGTCTCCTTATTGCTGAAAATGAACCATCTTACTGAACAAATCTGTTCCTTGTGAGCATTCAGAGACACAGCTCCTAACTTCAGTGTCACAAATACACTATTATGTGTTTTATTCATGGTAGCAAATAGAGCTAAGAGAGAATGAGCTTGATCTCTCGCTCTCCTCTTTCCTGCCTTGAGCAGGGGGTTGGACTAAATCACATCCTAAGGTCTCTTCCAACCCTAATCTTCTATGATTCTTGTGCATCAATAGAATTGTTTACTAAGGCCAGCACCCACAAAGGGACTTTGGCATTGCAATGTTGAGCTTTGCAACATACCTAACTTTCTCGCACCTAGAAAATCTCTGGAACAACACTGCATTCCACAAAGCCTGAATTAGGTGCCTTGGCTCTGTAGTCAATGAATATGGAGAGAGAGGCACCTAAGAATGTGATCCACAAAAGCCAGCACGCTAATCATTGGAGCAAGGAGACTGGACCCTGGGTCTCCCATCTCCCTGGTGATTGCCCTAACCACCAGATTATATAATCTAAAATAGAGGAGGCACTATTTGTTCTCCTCTATACAGTGCTCACTGTTCCTCCATACTATTAGAGGTACAGTAGATGATAATTACTTATATGGAGCCTTTTTTTTTTTTCCAAAAGAGCTGTACAAACAGTCCCAATTAACCCTCACATTAATTAATCCTGTAGGACAAGTATTAATATCTCCATTTTACAAGTGGACAATACAAGAAGGTCAAGGTCAGACAGCAAATAATTGTCAGAGACTCAAACCCAAATCTTTCATCTGAGGTCTAACCCACTATCTTTCACTGTCACTCAGCTACGTTATTCAACCTTTCTTTGTATAACGGGCCTAACAATGCTTTGCAGTTATATAACACTTCTTATCTGTAGCTCTCAAAATGCTTTACAAAGATGGGTAAGTATTAATATCCTTATTTTGCACATTGTATAACTAAGCACAGAGATTTAAATCAATGTGTGAGACATGCACCACAGTCTAGTGAAGCACACACAAAAAATGTCACTTGAAAAGATATGGGCATTTTAAAATAGGTAGCTAGAAAGATAATTATTTTGCTAACGTAACTACAATGATTGCTATTAAGTCCCCATTAGGATAGCAAATATTTTGGGAAGTATAGAATTAAAAAAAGATATGATTAAGAAACGTATTTTTGAACTTTGATAAGAAACCAGATTGGAATATGGACCTAAAGTTATTGTCCCTGATTTTCCTTTCATTTAATCCATATTTGCACAAAGCTCTCTCCATCTTCAGTAGATGGGTCCATCATATCCAGTTCTTCTGTTTTCTCCTGCCTACTCATCCAGTTCTCCTCCTGCCAGAAGCTACTGGTTTTCATTCCCAACCCCTTTGTTCCTGAAAGATATTCTGGAATTAATGGGCTAGAGTCCATGTGAACAAATTTAAATGACTAATACTTAATAATGTCATAAAACACAAGGTATCATTAACTTTGGTATCACTAAGGACATAAGGAACTACTTATTCTTCTCAATTCTACCACACTATTGTTCTGCCTCTTTGCATTTTCCATAGGAAATACTGAGACAAGAACAATTTACCTCCTCCATATGTATGTCTAATTTCTACCTAGGTCCCTAATTAATATCACAGAGAAATCATGTACTCTAGCGTCTTGTTCTGGCTTGTGTCCTTTTTTTGGATCTACCTTTAAGAGTTTAGGGCTACAGAATAGTTTCTTTGCTGGAAACAAAAGAAATATTGCCACCACATGATTTGCATTGGTCAAAGGCAGATTCATTCCATGATCCCGTAAGCATTTTGGAGAGTAACTCTGTCTTCCTATGTGTTTGTGTTGTCTAACACAACAGGATCCTGATCTTAATTGGGTCTTCTGGGAGATACAACAATATAAATAATCAATAATCCAGTCTAGTCTGAGGCTGGTATTGAATTAATTTTCTTCATGATGGCCAAATTGTCCTCCTTGTACCATAACCAGGACTGTTCAATGACACCAACAGCGGAGACTACAAAAGCAACAGCAAGGTATATTGAAGTAATTCCTCCATTCTATTATTATCTAACACTAAGTTTCAGGACACTACGTGCTGATCCCCTACAAGCACTTTACGCAGAAGACTATGTAAGATAGGAAGTCATTAAAACCTGCTCAGTTTTTTGATATTTTAAAAGTCTCTCTATTATAAATTCAATTTTCAGAAGGATAACAATAAATCAGTTTTAAACATGTTGACGTTAGCATAACAGGTCTTAGCCCAGAAACAAATGAGTGTAATAAATTTGGCTTAAAATGACTAATCATGTGCACACTGTAAGAGGAGAAAATGAACATGCTTTTTAAAAAATTCAGATGCTCTAGTACTCCTCTAGTATTCCCATAATTTAAAAATGGCATTAATTTAATACATCTGTCCTCACATTCAATAGCTGTCATAGGAATATTAGGCATATTCATGTCAGAGGAATATTAGGAACAAGAGACTTAGAAATGAATAACAGTATACTATTCTCTCTCTAATTACACATAGGTAGAGAAACTTGGGTGATGCTACTGATTGATTCAGATAATAGAATTATTATTAAATTTTCCATGAATGGAGGGGACTCTAAGCTATCAGATTGGTCTGGAAGGTATAGAAAGAAGTGCCACTTCAGCAGCATTGTTCCCCTCCTTCCTTTGAAAGCCCCTCCACAGATAATTGCGGGGTTGAGTAAGGATGGAGGCACAGCTCTTCTCCACAAAGTCTTCCCCTCCTGTGATAGAGGATATCCAGGCTTAATTTAATGCTACTTGAAAGCAGGGGCATAGCCATGGGTGGGGCTAAATCAGCTGCAGCCCACCACTTAGCATCCAGGTCCACCCAAATCTGAGCAGAGGTATAGTGCTGCCACAGTGGCCCGGAGCATCACTCAGGCACCTGAAATCCAGGAAAGAGTGCGGGCAGGGCTGGAGCCATCTCAATCCACAGGCTGGGAGGGAGGGAGTCAAACCAGGTGTGTGTGGGGGTGCCTTGTGGGGGCAGGTCTAGGTGGGGCCAGCGCTGGGGCTAGACCAAAGCCAGTCCGGGCGCCTAGGCACATGACTGGGCTGGGCATGGGCAGGGCGCTAGAGACTGCTGCAGCAGTGCAGGTCACACAGACACAGTGGCACCAGCAGGACAGAGCGATGCAGCTGGCCGGGCAGACGGATACTGAGCCGGAGTTGAGAGGGGTGGGCAGAACTCTAGCTTGTGCACACTGGGCAGCCTCCTCTTCTGGTGCCTGCTGAGTGGTAAGAGCCGGCTGGATCGGGGGGACACAAGCCCCCCGATCCCTCCTGGCCCCCTCCCCAGGGCCCCAGATCCCTCCTGCACCCCAGTCCCATCCCTGTGCCACCAGCTCCAGGCTCTGCTATGCCCCCCAGTTCTGCTGCCTCACCCACGTCCTTTACCCCCCTGGGTCCTCCCTCTTCCCCCCCATTCTGGCCCTTGGCCTTTGCCCTCCCCCATCCAGCCCCCCAACCCCAGTTTTCCCTCCCCTCTCTGGTTAAACTCTCTCTTCCCAAGATGGCTAGGCTCAGGGAACCTGTTTACACTGGAGGGTAGGGATACGCTACAGAGGGACCTAGACAAATTAGAGGATTGGGCCAAAAGAAATCTGATGAGGTTCAACAAGGACAAGTGCAGAGTCCTGCACTTAGAACAGAAGAATCCCATGCACTGCTACAGACTAGGGACCAAGTGGCTGGGCAGCAGTTCTGCAGAAAAGGACCTAGGGGTTACAGTGGACGAGAAGCTGAATATGAGTCGACAGTGTGCCCTTGTTGCCAAGAAGGCCAATGGCATTTTGGGCTGTGTAAGTAGGGGCATTGCCAGCAGATCGAGGGACGTGATCATTCCCCTCTACTCAACATTGGTGAGGCCTCATCTGGAGTAATGTGTCCAGTTTTGGGCCCCACACTACAAGAAGGATGTGGAAAAATTGGAAAGAGTCCAGTGGAGGGCAACAAAAATGATTAGGGGGCTGGAGCACATGACTTATGAGGAGAGGCTGAGGGAACTGGGATTGTTTAGTCTGCAGAAGAGAAGAATGAGGGGGGATTTGATAGCTGCTTTCAACTACCTGAAGTCAGGGTTCCAAAGAGGATGGATCCAGTTCTGGTTCTCAGTGGTAGCAGATGACAGAACAAGTAGTAATGGTCTCAAGTTGCAGTGGGGGAGGTTTAGGTTGGATATTAGGAAAAACTTTTTCACTAGGAGGGTGGTGAAGCACTAGAATGGGTTATCTAGGGAGGTGGTGGAATCTCCTTCCTTAGAGGTTTTTAAGATTGGGCTTGACAAAGCCCTGGCTGGGATGATTTACTTGGGAATTGGTTCTGCTTTGAGCAGGGGGTTGGACTCCTGAGGTCCCTTCCAACCCTGATACTCTATGATTCCCTGGCTGGGTATCCTGGGGCGGGGGGAGAGTGGGTGTAGCCTTCGGACTCTGCTCAACTGAAGAAGGGGATCATTGCCTATTATCCTCCATCTCTGCCTTAAGGAATGTGGGGAATTTCAGCCCAAAGGGGGGGAACTTTTTTTAGCCCAGCAGCTACCCACACTGGAGCATGAGGGTAGTGTCCTCGCTCCATGTGCATTATCAGCTCGGCAGGTGAAGCCATTTCTGGGGGCACCAGGGCTAGGAAGAGGGTGTGGTGTTGGGGGAGATGCTGAGCTGGCAGTCTGCCCACCCACACAAATTTCCACTCCTAGCTACACCACTGCTTGAAAGAAGTATTAACTTGGGCTCTGCGCCTGCACTTTCCTTAGAGCAGGAATGTTATGTAGCCATAGGGTACCTGGCCAAATAGCAGCACAGCTCCTACAAGAGCCTGGCTGCTGGGGTGGGGGGAAGAGGAGGGCCAAGGAATTAGTGCTCTGAGGCGACAGTGTGAATGAAACTTCCAGAGGTAAGCTCTAGTCCCCTTCCATAGCAGAGTACAATCTGACCATTTGAGCTGTGGTCTGTCAGAAGTACAGAACATGCAGAGATTTTCCATGCCAGAAACGCATGTGTTCAATGGGATATATTCTATCTACCTCACTGAGGTAAATAATGTTATATTAAGAGCAGAATCACCAACAGCACAGACTCTGTGGTATAACTGGTTTAGTGTCCTCGGGGAAGGCTTATATTGGAAAAACATCAAGGCCTTTGAGGATAAAATTTATTGAGCACAAGAGCACTCTAAGATGTAAGGAATCAAAGTCCTGGTTGCTAAATGTGTTACGTGAGACACTGGCTGAGTTTCCAAATAAACAGTTTTCACTTTATTTGCACCTTGCCTGTGCTGTCACTAGACTCATAGGCACCATGGTGATGGGGAAAGTAGAAGAATCTGTATAGAGTAAACTGACCATATTTCATACAATCTCTTTCCATTTTAAACCTGGGATTTATAGGAATATATAATGTGCAAAAGTATTGAGAAGCTTAAAACCGAAATCCTCTTAGATTGTAGTTACGCTTATGTGTTAGAGTTCATAGGACAAGGGCACTCATGTTCTCACTTATTGCCAATTATTTACAGCAGAAGTGGTGAACCTGTAAACAGAGGTTACAAAAACAAAACAAAAAATTCCTTCTATTAAATACATCAAACCCATAACATTTTAACTCTCTTGCACTTTTTTCTTGTCTCTCCTTTATTGACATATATTCCAGTTTGGTGGAACTTTTGGGCCTTGAGAAATTGAGAAATGTGTTCAGAGGAACATCCTGTAATTCAGAACATTGAAATGTGCTTTTTAGATTCTCAAAAATCAGACCATGTTTGAATTTTCGTTTCTTTTGTATTGAATTTTTTCCCTATGTTGACACATTGACTAATTTTATCTATCGGTAGCGCAACATTTCTACCACACTCATCAATATGTTATCTGAACATTTTGCAAAATTAAATTTATATTAAAAAGAGATCTCCAGTTCTTTCTCTTTCCCTCCCAATGAGGCTCATGGTCATCCTAATCTTTTTTTAAAATGAGTTCCAAAAATATCCTAGGCTCAAGACAGAGTTTAGGAGTTATGCATATTAAATTATAAACATCAAAACATCAAGGCAAAATATTATTGTAACAATACCCAATTTTATAAATGGATATTCACTTTTGAAGAAACTCACGAAGAATGAAAATATCTAAAAGAATTTCCTCCATATGTATTCTTGTTTGGAACCTAACCTACTGGTTTTTAATCCCTCCACTTTCACATACTGAGCATAAAAATTAACTATGTATTAGCCAGTGTTATTCATAAGCCAGTAATTCATGCGTGAAATATCATCCTTAGTCACATTAGTAAGCCAATATTAATTCCAGAACAGCCAAAAAAAACTACAACTTTTTAAAGAGAATTTTTCCAGTCTAAACAGTAAAGTAACACATAACAGAATTTAATGTTATAAAATGTATCTTACCTGAGTGTTTGTGGAATAAAACTGATTCATGTCACTACAGTATCAAAAGTACAGAAACTGTAAAGACTTTGAATAAGAAAGGATACATTCGTATGCCTCCTGTTCTTGTCCCCACAGCCAGAATTTTCTGAACTGGGTCAAAAGCTAAGGCAGTGGGCAAATAAGGAAAACCATGGCGAACCGTCTGAAATAGAGCAAACAAACAATTAAAGTATAGGACCTGTAGCACTAAATTCACTATATATATTGCATATCAACTGCATATAAGTAGAATCTACAAATTGTTCAAAACTGTATTATTCATAATAAATTTTATCAAAAACCTATTTTGAAGGATATGCTATTTAGAACCATACAGTTTATTTTCCATCAAAGCTATTTTAAGTTATGTATTTTAACCAGTAATATCATTGGATTTTATACATATTTATAATAACAAAGGAAATGACAAAATATGTATGAATGAAAACTGGTATATGTTGTTCATTTGCTGCATAGATATTATTTCACACTGTCAAAGACAGCCCTAGATGCCAACTGATGACATTACATGAAATGGTGCCTCAAAACACTGCCACAAACAGGAACAATAGCAAGGAAACAGAATTAGAACAGGAGTTCTCAAAGTAGGGGTCTACTTCAGTTTTCAGGAGGGACACAATCATTCTCCTTTTCTTATGATTTAATTAAAATATATTATGTTTCTAGTCCTAATAGTTGCAGAGATGAACTTGAAAAAGTGAACTGAGCATAAACTGGTCAGTAATGCATGCCTGAATCTGCAGACACGCTGAAACAATAGCAACATAGCCCTTAAACTGGAGATTGTGAACATGTTTTAGGAGGAGGTGAGGAATCTGCCCTTCTGATGTTGCCAAGTGGGAGAAATGCCCCAGCTAGATTACAGTATGGAAAAGAGTCCTGTAGGGGAAATGTTGAGAATTATTGCACAAAAACAAAGAAATGTTTAATAAATTGTAGCAAATTAACTACTCCTGCCACAGGGCTTCTGAAGAATATTGGCCTCATTACTACCTAGTCCCCAAATTGCAAAATTCTAACCTATGTTGATGAGAGATATGCTGCTGCTATAATCATGATAACAAAGATGTACAATAGTAACTAATTATTGTCAGTGATGTAGAAATTTAACAAAGACTTCAATCACTCTGGTTCCAGGCTCTTTTTTGTTGGGAGGTCTGCTTTGCCACATATATGGCAGCATTACTTCAAAATAAACAGCTTGATTTTCAGTATCCCAGCCCAAGTTGGAATATTGTGCAATACAAAACCTCGGCTGTCAAACTTTCAAGGATCACCAAGGTTTTGAATTGGGGCAATATTCTCTACTGTCTCTGCACTTTGGTTCCCCCCCCCCCCCCCGCCCTGCCTATTTCACGGATTTTCTTGATAACCGGGATTTGTGTTCTTGTGACTTCATTTCCTTCACTGTGAGAAGAAAGCATGATCCTGCCCTGTTTATATGGCTTATTTTTGCTGTTAATAATTAAAAGTTCTCTTCTGAAGAAGATAATATATTTTTCATTTCCAGCAATTCCAGTATCAATAACATTTTCTTGTAGGGTTTTCCTGGCTAGAGCTTCCCTTAGATCTGGAGGCCTGGAAGGTCAAGGATTTTATAAAACCTGTTCTGCATTTGTGTCCATATTTTTAGCATTTTCTTTTTATTCCCAGTGTTTTTATGGTATAAAAAGTCAGACTTTTCATTCATAAATAACCCTCAAAAGACATATGGAGGGCTGTTTGTGTATTTACATATGTATGAGTACGGTCAACAATGTAATCAACAGTCCCTGTCCATGCTGTATTCTGATAGTTCAGAAATCAAAAACATCCTAGCATTTAAATGAATTGTAAACATGGGATATCTTGGTATTCATCTCTCTTTGAAATGTACTATGAACAGTAGAGGCACAAGCAAATTGACTTATGTTAATTCTGTAGCTAAGTATCGGTGATGGACCTCCTTCAAAGTCATCCTAATTACCTTTTGTTCCCAGAGAAACTCTCAACTTGCCAAAGAGGACATGAAATTGTATAAAAGATCCTTGGATCCTGATTCTGTCATCTCAGATCTGCTTAAGTTTCATCAGGGGAAGTTTGAGTCACAAGACTGAGGTCCCAGTTATGCTGGTATGCCCTGAATATGATATTTGGACATTGGACTATAATCTATTAACTGAATTCTAAAAGAACTCTTTGCAACTATAAAGTTCACCATCTCTGCTATGAATCTAAACCTCAATGAATTGAACTCATGTCTGTATGTATATTGATCTTTTTAACCATTTCCGCTCTTTTGTTTTTTAATAAATATTAGTTTAGTTAATAAGAATTGGCTGTAACATGTATTTGGGTATGATCTGGAATAACCTGGGAGATAATGTGTCTGATCCTCTGGTATTGGTAGAACTTTTTCTTTTATATGATGAAATAAGATTTTCAGAAATCATCATATTTGACTTAGGTACCTAGATGGAGGCCTGAGGCTGGATCACTTTAAGGGAACTGTGTTGTTTGGACTTCTGAGTAACCAGTAAGGTAATAAAAACGCTGTTGTATGCTGGCTTGGTAAATCTAAGTATTGGAATATCCACCAGCTTTATGGGGATTGTCTGCCACATTCTTTGCTGTTCACCCTAACTGAGTGACCATAGCTGGCCTCCACTGGAACCCCAGTCACAAACTGTATTTTCTGTAGAGGTTAACATGGATTTTTTTACATTAAGTTGAAGACTCAATTCCAGGAACAGAGAAAAAGCCCTCTGAGTGGCTGACAGCATTCTTTCATAAGACTGACCCATGAACAGCCAATCACTGAGATACAGGAATACTAAAATTGTCTCTCAATGAAGGTAAGTGGACACCACTGTTAGAACCTTTGAAAACACTCTTGGAGCTGAAGTGAGTCAAAAGGGGAGAACTCCGTATTGAAATGATCCTGGTCTGTAACAAATGTTTGTTTTATTATCTGTGAGATGGGTGTATCACTATATGGCAATGTGCATCTTGTAGGTCAAGGAACAAAAACCAATCTCTTGAATTTAGTGAAGAAATTATAGCTGCCACAGTCATCATCACGAACTTCTGAGACTTTACAAAATTAGTTTAGTAGTCTTAAAACTAAAATCAGCCTCCACCTTCCATTTTCCTTTGGCATGAGAAAGTACCTTGATTAGAAGCTCTTTCCCTCATGTTGAGCAGAGAGGGACTCTATCATTCCTAAACGAAGAAGGAAGTTTATTGCCTGTCTCACGAAGAGCTTGTGAGAGGGCTCCCCATGGGCAACGGGTATAATAGGCCAGGGGAGGTTCAGCCTCCCTTGGCTCTGCCTGGCCGCCAGACCCCTGGTTGCAGGGTTTTGGGGGGAAGTTTTTATTTAGTATGCCTGTAGTGCGAGAAACTGCTACGTGTAAGAATTTGCTACCTGCAGCAGTTACTCACATGTGAGGGATTGTAAAAAACAGCTATCTGATGTAGCAAATTCCTACAGATAGTTTCTTGAACACCACCAGTTGTGCGGGGGGGTGGGGAGGCAGTCTTGGGCTCCAGCCACTGACAGAGTCAGAGATCTAACCAACCAGATTAATGAGGCCATGTGAAAACCAGTAATATGGAAACCAGAATCCAGTCTGATTTTCCGAAGAACTCTTGTCAGCGGAGGTAAGAAGAGGAAGAAGTACAAGAGCATGTTAACTTATAGCGGCAGAAGAATGTCAGCTGGTGCTGCACTCTACCCCATACTTTGGGCTGTGCTTAACAGGCACAGTGTAGCCCTGTAGCAGGGTGCTGGTGCAAAAGCACCTAATTAGCCCCTGCCCAGTCAGCTCCAATCAGGGGAAACAGATTGGGGCTGATGGAAAAGGCCTGATGCCGGCCTGAGGATTGGCAGCACCTGCTGGCCTGACAAGCCAAGGGCTATAAAGGTTGGGAGGGAGCTAAAAGGCAGGAGGGCAGCCAGGGAGGGAACTGGAGGCCTCCTAGTTAAAGGCTGACTCTGCCGGTAAAGGAGCTGACTAATCCTGTAAAGTTTGTACACAGATAGATGCTGGTGGTGGGATAACCTTAAGTAAATAAAGACACAGGTGTTGCACAACCCTAAAGCCTCTCTGAGCCTTATTGGGGGCAGCAAGTGGGCCCCAGGAAGACGGCCGGGTCGTGGACCCTGTTACAAGCCCTAAAGTATTGATACTAGAATAAGAAAATACCAGCAAAACTAAAAATCATGTACATGATTAAACTATCTGACTAGCAGACAGCGGGATCACAAAGGGAATCCTAAAATTGCAGCCCTGTGCTCTGTGAATTGTAGGCACTACTTATTCTTGCCATGAAAGAAGGAGCCAAAAAGAGCGACAGAGAAGGCAGTGAGGAGATGGGGCTTCTCACCACATAATTCCACCTTCTGTCTCCCTTTTGGGCATCTTGATCCCTGGAGGCAGAAGAATGGAGCAGTACCTGTGCTCCTCAGATCACATCTAGTGTATACCAAATATACACAATGTTTTCTTTGAAACAAACCAAACCAAATTGAGGATACAACTTTAGCCAAAATCCTTCTTCAGCATTTTGAATTCCTTTTTCAAAAGCAATGAGCTGGAATAAACTTTACCCCACCAATATGCATGTACAGCTAATTAATATTCTTTATGCAAATAAATTATCTAGACTTATGTAGGAATAAGATTAATTGGGTCTGCCAGCGTTTCACTCATAAAACTGAAACATTACCAAAACTGTATAGAACACAACACAGTCATTTCAGTTCAATTAAGCTACACAGGAGATGTAATCAGATTCTTTTGTAGCTGTAGCAACAAAATCCCACTAGAATTTAGTGTGCATGCAACAATATAATTATTTATACAGTGATGATAGCTTCTAATAACTCCTGTCCAATAGTAAGATATATTAGCTTGTAAAGCTATTTCCTTTCAAAGTATTTTTGATCTTCCATAAATAACTCCAGAAAATACAGACTTAAAATTGATTGTAAAGGGTTTCCATGAAGTAACACAGTATATGCTCAGAAATTGTGCATGCATAACCTAATAATGTAAAATGTATAGAAGCCTGGAGTTCTGTTAATATTTTCTAGATAAAACATTTTGGGGGTAAAATTTGAAAGCAGGATTGAGTAATTATTTGAGAAAATATTTGGGGGTTGGGTTTTTTTTGGGGGGGGGGTCAAAATGGATAATGATGCCCAGGGTTATCAGTCAGGATGGTAGATTCTATTTCCAGTGTGCCACCAATATGCTTTGTGTCCTTACATAAGTCACTTACACTCTTTGAACCCAGTTTAGCAAAGTGTTTAAGCACATGCTTAAATCCATCCTTATCCAACAAAGCACTTAAGCCCCATGCTTAACTTTAAGCACATGCTAAATCCTATTGATGTGAACAGGCCTTATGCAATTACCTAAAAATAAGCCTATGCTTAACTCCTTTGCTGAACAGAGATGAATTTATGAATTAGTGCCTTTGTGCTTCAGGGATGCTCTTATCCAGCTTTGTAAAAAATGTATAAATATCAAGTATTATTACTTTTACTGATGTTGAATGCAGAGGTGAAAGGGGGCTTCAAAACAGTACATTGCTATATGTGGTGGAGCCAAGCACAGCCATGCTCTCCTTCCTTGATGTATCTCTGTGCATGGACCTGCCCCTTTGAGTTCTCTACTCACTGCTCATAAGAGGTGGAGAGAGTGAGCAAATCAATACTGGGCTTCCATCCCAAGACAAAGGAGACACAAGACAATACTGAGAACACATGAGGCTTCCTCTCGAGACAACACCTAGGAGACAAGTAATGAAATGCTCTGAGGTTTTCTTATGCTTCCCAGTTTCTTGTTGAAACTGAAACTTTGACATTTAGAAAAAAAAAATGAGTTTTGCCCCTTCCCCACTTTTCCTTTATTCATGTCTGCCACAGAATTCACCAGAATGAACTATATTACATTTTTGTTCCTTTTCCCATTCTGTAACTGCACCCATCGACTTTAACCAAGCATATCTGTAATCTTTAGATCAACCAAAGACCTTGTTAAAGTTGATGGATGCAATAAGCACCCTTCATTTCGGCTTAAATAGCTCCTTCCATTTAATGCCCCTTTGTGTAGGGATAGCTGAAACAACAGAAGCCCATGGCTCAAAGGCCATCATGGCAAGGCCTGAGCAGAATCTAAGCCATATGGACAGAGGAACACAGGAGCTGGAAATTGATTGGTGACTGCTGTATGTGTCTGTGTGTCAGAAAAGCAAAAAGCAATGAAAAAGCCAAGAGAAAGCTCGCAGACAAAGCAGCAGTCCCCCATCTTGTAATGTAACTTACACACTTGGCATACTCAATACTGAGTGGTCATAAGCATGACCCTGCCAGGGAGCATAGACAGAGTTCTTTGTGGCACAAGACTTGCTGAAAAGGCAAGTTTACCAACAGATGTGGTAGATTCTCCTTCCCTTAAGTCTTTAAATCAAGACTAGATATCTTCCTAACAGATATATTATAGCTCAAACATAAGATTTAGGCTTGATGCAGGAATTTTATTCGGTGAGGCCTGATGTCTGCAGATTAGACTAGATCAGAAGAGTCCCTTCTAGCCTTAAAATCCATATATTCATGAAACTGAACATTAAAACATACTGCAAAGGATTAAGGTTTTGGTAATGGATTCATCAGTACTGTTTAATTGTATTTTTAGTGTATATCAAAGACAACTGAACCCATGGATAACAAGCCTTTTTTAATGTTCATAAATATATAAATAAATAATATTGACATTAGTTGTGTATAGTATATCTTGTAAAAGTGTTTCAGATTCTATTTAACTATCTCAATCAAATGCTTCATATAAAGAATGAAACTGGACATCATTAACAAATATATTTGTAATCACTATTATAATTCCTTCTGATGCCTAAGAAAAGTTATGCTTATGTATTTATATTAGCTTCAGTTTTGTTTTTGTTTAAAAGTAAAAACAGAATATATGACATGCCCATATAATTTCTGTTACCTAACACAGTCACCAAACTGTAACATCCTAAATGCATTCTGCTGAGTCAAGATGATTGCCATTGCATTTATCATCTTTCGGCACAATTCCCAGAAATGGTTCAGTTCTAGTTGTACTACGTGAATTTACAATATTATGTGCTCTAAACTCCATAGTTTTTCTACCTGAGAAAGCTAGCAAACTGTGGTTACTACTTTTAAATCTGTTAAGATTAATAGTTATTTGGCACTTAATGCAACTATACTGATCAGAATGCACTTTATTTAGAGTTGTTTTGAATTTTATGAGAGCCTCAATAAGAACTAATTTTTGTAATTCATCTTTAATCTATGTACCATTAAAAGAAAGCCTTGATTATTTGGGGGGAGAGAGGGACAAGCATACAAAATTATGTGGCACTTATTAATTCTGTATTCTAATGAATTGTGGTCTTCCATTCTTAGTAAAATGTTTCTTATTTTAAAAAAAATATTAAAAAAACATACAAATCCAGTTCAAATCAGTAAGTTTATACAGCTGATTAAAAAAACCACAAGAGCAAATCTAGACTGTCTCAAAAAACATACGGTACTTTGGAAATGGACATTACCAGGTGCCAAATCATGCCTTGAGGAAGAAAACTGCATGTTAGTGTCAGGGGCTTTCAGAAGATATCCCTCCATAATGGAGTTTTCCTCCACATTTGTTTTTTGGAGGCAAGGACCCTGAACCAGCAGATCTTCAGAGATCTCAGGAATCTGCTACAGGACAAAGCCAACCTATACAGCGCCTGTGTCCATATGCTGCTGCATTCTGACCCTTGGAAACTTTCACCCAAGCTCCCTGTTGGCATGGTTGACAAGGACTGCCTCCTGATGGCTGCTGTCCCTGTAATTCCTTTAAATGGAGTTTCCACACTGCAAAGGAGAGTCCATTCAGGAATTAATATAGCCAGAGTCTGTATTAACTTCTAAGCAGATTATTTGTGTAGTTGAAAGAGGGACAACATGATTTTCACCCCTGGCCCTCCGTCCCCCTCTGCCTGCTCAATGAGGGTATCTCTATACTACAACCAGGCACTCATAGCTGGCCCGTGCCAGCCAACTCAGGCTTGTGAGACTGTTTCATTGCAGTGTAGACTTCTGGGCTCAGGCTGGAGCCCAAGCTCTCAGACCCTCCCACGTCACAGATCCCAGGACCAGGAACTTTTGCAGGGTTTAGGTGAATGCCACAAAGTCAGCTAACCCTAATCTTTCTATGGATAGGAAGATATTGGCTCGCATAGGGTCCCCTCCCCATACAGATCAATGAAGCACAATATTGCCTATGTTTTGGAAAAAGTAGAAAACATCTAACTTACTGTTTCTAATGTAATGAAATCCTTTTCTACTTTTAAAAGTGACCGAAAACTGGAATTGTGAGGCTCTATGCTTAATGGCACCCTGATTTCCATATCAAATGTGCTCATTTTACAGGTAAAAAGATTTTTTCCGTCACTGTCAGCCCTGGGATCTGAGAGTTGAGCTCGGTTCTTTCCTTCTCATGCATCATCACTAGTAATAAAAACTCTGCAAGGCAAAATTAAGCTGTTAATGACACTGTCTTCAAAAGGCTTGAACAGGTGTAACTGTGAGGAATTTAGCAAATTGATGAGGCACTAAAGCAGTGGTTTTCAAACTTCTTTCATTTGCGGACCCCTACAGAATTTCAAATGGAGGCGTGGACCTCTTTGGGAATCTTAGACATAGTCTGCAGAACACCAGGTTGAATACCACTGCACTAAAGAAAAAGAATCCAGCTAACTCTTGCTTAGTTCTATTGACTCTGACTCTGCAGGGCTAACAGGAGTAGAATTCAGGGGAAAATTATTTTAGTCACTGAAATCAGAAGATCTGACTCTGGTATACCCTGGGAGCAGATCTGTTGAGGTGAATGTGTCATGATATTTACATAGCCACTTTTCAGGGTATAACCACACTTTAAGCTTTTTTCTCTTCTGAATTCTTATTCAATTAAAAAAACCTGCATTATAAAAGGTTATTTAATGAAACACTGAAAAATAGTGAGAAACTTCTGTCCTTGACAGAAAAATAAAACTAGACTTTAAACTGAGACTTTTACCATTTTGATTTCATAAATATCAATTATGAAACATTGCCAATTATGTCTACGTAAAGAATTCAGAGGTATGTTATTAGCATTTGAATTAACAAATGAGCCTGTATCATACAATTAATTTTTTTGTATTATGTACATGCAGAGCCCTTTTTCCTTGGAAACAAGCACTTTAACATGTGCTACATCGCTTTATATAACTATATAAACAAATATTTTTGATACAATTCAGTAATAATCCTCCTTAAAAAAATAAAAGAAACAACATTACAAAAATTCATATCAAGCTGATCTTTTTTTCTAATGTCATTTTCATTTGACTGTTTCCAAGAAGTCTATATACAGTACATTTGGCTCATCAACAAATTTTTATTACTAAACACACTGTACTTCTACAAGGCATTAAATAAATTCTGAATTCACCCCCTCGTATTATTTTGGCCCTTGAAAGGAGTGGTGATATAAAATTACATCTTTCAGTGAAGTAATTTATTTAAAAAAAACCAAACACCTAAAACCAGAAACAAAGTCACAACAGTAAAAGAAAAATCCTACAATCCTTACTCAAGAATCCTCTCTACATGAGAAAAATCCATATAAGACCAAGAAACTCCAGGAGTCTGACTGTCCTTTCTCAGGATAGTCATTTTCACCTATGCAAACTGAGAGCAGAACACTACCAATTCAAACTGATCATATTTCACTGCCAGTTTGCCGAAATACAAATGCCCACACTACGTGTAAGGCAGTGAAGAATAGGCCTTAGGAATTTCAGACAGTAATTTTCTACACACTATTCTTTCAGATATGGTAGGGTTTTTCGCATACAGAATAAGTTGGTCTACACTTGGGGAGGAGAATCGATCTAAGATACGCAACTTCAGCTATGAGAATAGCATAGCTATAGGCGACGTATCTTAGATCGACTTAGACTGACTTACTTTGCGTCCTCGTGGCGCGGGATCAACAGCCACCGCTCCCCCGTCAACTCCGCTTCCGCCTCTCGCCCTGGTGGAGTTCCGGAGTCGACGGGGAGCGCGTTCAGGGATTGGGGATCTAGACAAGACGCGATACATTGATCCCCAATAGATCGATCACTACCTGCCGATCCAGTGGGTAGTGTAGACATACCTGGAGACTCAAACTTCCAAATCCACAGATATGCCAAGATGCTCAAAGAAATTCCATTGATCCTGAACCTCTGCATTATTCCCTGGGCTTTCCCTGTGCCAGTTAAGCTCTATCTAAATCTGTGCCACCATGGGCAGCCTCCCAATAATGACATCAAAGTTGCCACGTCCACCACATATCTGGGTTTCAGTGTAAGCAGGGTAAACCCATGAAAGATAATTTTTGCTGGGCAAGTATTACCCTCTATGGATACATCCTCAGATTTTCAAGGACACAAGGTCATGGAGAGTGATCATCCCTTCCCACCTTTCCTCTACTCCCAACCAACAGAGCACCATCCCAATGTACTTACAGAGGAACTTCTAAGGGGGCAGGAACAGGAAGGAGTATGCCACAGAGCAACTGTTTCCCTTCTATGAACATTTCACCACATACTCCCATTAGTGCCAGTGAAACTGGAGAAAAGCACTGGGGCCCAGATCCACTAAGATATTTAGACACTAAAGGCCCAGACTTAGGTAATTAAGTCCTGGTTTTAGGCAACACTACAATCCACAAAAACCCAGCTAGGCTGACACCTAACCCTGTAGGTGCCTTTATTTTTCCTGTAGAAGTTCCCTAGATGCTTAAGTTTCTGCCTCTAAGGGCAGTTTCCCACCTCGCAGGTGGGTGCCCTAAACTAAGACTATATAATCATTCAGTCTCTCTCTCCCACACCCCACATTACTATTTCTTGTCCTCATACCCCACCAAATTATGTGTGGAGTGAGGGAGGACAAACAGGATAACCTGTATAATTACAGGCCTGTCAGTCTCACATTAATCCTGGGCAAGACAACAGAGTGGCTGATAAAAAATGATTAATAAAGAATTAAAGGACAGTAATATAATTAATGCCAATCAACATGGGTTTATGGAAAATAGATCCCGTCAAACTAACTTGATATTTTTTTGATGAGAGAAGATAAAGTTTGCTGATGTAATGTACTTAGCCTGTTACACATTTGACTTCGTACTGAATGACATTCTGATTAAAAACTAGAAAGATAAAACTGACATGTCATATATTAAATTGATTTTAAAATGGCTAACTGATAGATCTCAAAATGTAATCATAAATGGGGAATCCTCAAATGGATGTGTTTCTAGCAGGATCCTGTAGAGAATAGTTTTTTGTCCTGTGCTATTTAACATTTTTATCAATGACTTGGAAGAAAACAAGCCTAGCTCAGGCTTGGTGGATTGCAGCTTTGTTCCAATGATTTTTTAGGTACTTAAAAGTTAGACGTTGCAATGTTTAGTATTGCAGTGCCTAAATCCCTTTGTGGCTCTGGGCCTGGGCCCTCACTCCTTATGTAAAAATCCCACTAGGAAAAAATCAAACTGTGTGTAACTGGGCATAACTCTATTGCCTTCATTGAGGCTAGATTTGGCCCATTATCTCAAATTGGGACTGTGTATTTGGCCCTAAATCAAAGCAGTTCAAGTAGTAGTTCATGTTTTTTGTTGTTGCAGCACTAACCATAATAATCTAAAAACAGAAGCTAAGTTGTCTTCAGAGCAACATTTGTGCAATGGAGAGCTAGTCTGTAGATATTTACCAGAACTGTAAAATATTCAACATTCCTGTAAGTCTTAACAGGAAACATTCCTGTCTCTTCTTCACCATCACTCAGAACACCAAAAATAAGATGATGAAAGTTTATTAACTGGAAATAAAACAAGCCAAGCTTCATTGCAGTTATAATTTTCAATATATAGTATCACCTATAACAGGGGTCAGCAACCTTTCAGAAGCGGTGTGCCGAGTCTTCATTTATTCACTTTAATTTAAGGTTTTGCGTGCCAATAATACATTTTAAACCTTTTTAGAAGGACTCTTTCTATAAGTCTATAATAGAAAACTAAACTATTGTTGTATGTAAAGTAAATAAGGTTTCAGAATGTTTAAGAAGCTTCATTTAAAATTAAATTAAAATGCAGAGCCCCCCAGACTGGTGGCCAGGACCTGGGCAGTGTGAGTGCCACTGAAAATCAGCTCGCATGCCGCCTTCAGCACCTGTGCCATAGGTTGCCTACCCCTGACCTATAGTTTAGGCTGCTTAAGTCTTTCCATTTTTAAAGGGTCTTTTTTCAGTTGCTTACAACTTTCCAAATTTTTCAGATTTGTGAATGAAATTTTCCAGAGCTGATCTTTGCCCAAAGGTAGGTGTTTTGATTGCTGGGGGAGGTTTAAAATATTTCAATTGAAATAGTTCATCCATTTTTGTGTATGAAGATACTTGAGAAAGAACTTCTGCTATTATAGTAGAACCTTGATTTTATGAATATCCATCTTATGAATTATATGAAGTATTTTGCTCTCCCCCATAAAAAAATCATATAAAATCAAAGTCAATTCAAAGTAAGTCAATATCCCTTAATGTCTTGATGCCTTCAGTGCACTGGAAATCACTTTGTAGTGGTCTGAACGACAAGAAGGAAGTGCTGTAGTGCACCATACTGCGACTTATGCACTGTACCTACTGTAATTTTGAGATGGTCTATTAACTTGTCTATTTTATGAACTCCTCAATCCTCAATTTAGTTCATAAAATAGGGGTTGTACTGTTTTAAAATGTTTTGCAACCTTTTTTGAAAAGCTCTAGCACCACAGCAGGAAGGCTCTAAAATGAAATTTGATAGAGAGATAATCTATAGATTGGGTTTGTGCTTATCAGTGTTCCAGTGAAATTTTGTTATGGAACATATTTTACAGTCCTTACTCACAACGAGTAGTACCTTACTCCACAATGAGCTCTATTGATTGCAATGTGGTTACTCACAGAGTACTATTCTACATGAATACTATCAGTAGAATTTAGCTCTGTACAATTAAATCAGCTCCCAACTTTCTACTAGCACTGCCACTGCATGTAATTTGAGTGCAATTTTATTATCTTCAATGGTGGATATGAAATTTCATTTATATAATGTTTGATAATGCCTCATAACACACAAGATGAATAGTGAATGGAACATGGCCTTTCTGTGGCTTCTTTACACCACTCTAGCACTGCAAAGCAGCTGGAAAGCCAGTAGATCCAACACCCTGCATTCCCATAATGGTTCCTAAGGCACAACTCAGTCCCAACCCTTGGCACAGGAAGCATGTCCAGGAGAGAGGTTGTGTAGCTGGGGCAATCCTGTGCGTTAGCAATCCCTGACTACCAAAACAACCACAGGAGTCATCAGTAACTAGTACAAAGTTGAGCAGCCCCGAGGCTGCTCTACTTTATGCAGGAACAGAACTGGTGCTCTGAAAGTTCCAGGATTAGCGAAGTTCATAAAAGTGACTTACCATCACCTTTGTGCTCTTCACCTTCGCGTTGCTTCAGACACAACTCCAGGATCTAGGTCAAAGAGCACACATTTTGTGCAGGACATAGCATTTTACTGCTATATACAAGAGATTTTCACATAATACTATTTCTTTGTTTTTATAAACATTCTTTTACAAATTTCTAGGAAATTTCATACAAAAAATAAGAGAGCATTAAGCGTGGAAAGTGATGCACCCAAAAGTCAAGAAAAGCCAAGACTAAGTTTGCTCACACAACCTTAACTCTAGCCCTAACCCTTTTGCATGTGCACTATGATACAGTCTTTAAGGCTGATTCTCCACTGTCTTTCCACTTGTATAGTCATTTACATCCATGCAAAGTAAGTATAAAATGCTACCAAATCAGAATGAAAATGTTTTACCCTCATGTTGCAATCTCACTACAGATGTAATGACTACATAATGTGCAAGGTGCCGGAGAATCAGATCTTTATATGCATAACCACATGCTATTATCCCTGCATTTACTCATACCCAGTGTGCAGGCTAAACAGTATACAATATCTGATGCACGGATACATTAGTGAATGAAACAGGGTCTTATGGATTTGTGCTTTATTTTTTACCCATTTCTATTTACAATTACCCCAGTGTAAATCTGGAGTAAAACCAAATTTACACAGGTGTTTACTGAAAGTATATTTAGTCCCTCTGTGTACAGGATAGATGGCATGTGGTGAATGAGGAAAACATCAGAGGACCCGCAACTCATTTAGCATGCAGTCTGCATGATGTACAGTGAATGAGGCAGAGGATTTCTCACTGAATAAGGAGTATAAAAATAAATATTGAACAGCTGCCTCATTCCCAGTGCACCATCAAACCTGTATACAAAGGGCCAGATCCTCAGTGCAAATCCGATCTACATCAGCTGAGGATCTGGTCCTAAATCAGGCAGGTATCCTGAGGAAATAATAATACATGATATATATTAAAGACTAGATTGTAGTGCATACAAGCAAGGGGATAGAGGTGTCAGGTTCCGGACTTTTGAGTTCTTCAATTTGCAACATTAGTGTTCTTTTATTGTAGTTTTTTGTATGAAATGTAAGCAATCCATTGTAATTGTTTAAACCGTAATCCTGCAAACAGATGTGCTAGGGTGGACTAGTACATCCACTAGCAGCCAGAATCAGAGCCTTAAAAGTTAAAGGTCAAATTTTGCATTGACTTACACCTTGTGCAATCTTGTTGACTTCAGAGCTATACAAAGTGTATGTAATCACAAAATTTGTCCCTAACTGCAGGCACCAAACATCTCCCACTTGCATTACCAATCTTTTATCATTCACAAACCTTGCTAGCGAGCAGGCCTATTAAAACTGGACAAAACCATCCAGGGATAGCATCACATTCCATTTAAAGAGCTACGTTTTATCAACCATCTGTACTTGACAACATTGTTATCTCCTCCCCCAGATGCACACTACTTACACTTCAAATCATACAACCCTCTATCCTCTTCTCTCACTCCCAGCAAGTATCTTATATAAGCTGTGACAAGTTAACAAATCCATGTAAACAGCTTTTTTAAACACAGACATGTAGGGCTGGAAGAGCTCTTGGGAGGTCATCTACTCCTGCCTCAGCATTGGGGGCTGGAAATCTCTTTATTACAGAAAAAAAATGCACAATGTATTTGCACAATCTTGGGTATGTCACTTCACCTCTCTCATTTCCTCCATCTGTAAAATGAAGATCCAACTTTGTAAAGCACTCAGAGATCAAATTTATAGGTCCCTTTTTGAGGAAAAATACTATACTATTGCTAGGTATTATTGTTTTGTAAAATATTTTTATAACTCCAATGCCCTTTTCCCACATCAGATGTCATAAAAGCAGCAGGTACAATAGAATCTTTTCAGTCATTAGGTGAGGATAATCACGAAAGTTGACCTCTGTGCTGCATCCCCCTCACCGTCTCTAGTAGCGACTGCCTCTCTTCTCTCCTATTTCCTTTACTGTTCTCCAACAGTGTCCACAGGCAGGTGGATACCAGGGCAGCACTTCAGTTTCTCCCACCCTATGGTAAGAAGGAAAAAGGACACTAACCCCAGACCTGCACCATCACTGCAAAAGGCACCTGAAAGTTTCTCCTTCAGCAAATGCTAAAAAATAATATTCTACTACACTTTCAAAATGGCTGACATGTTCCATTATGCCCTCAAGCAGCTATTTTGAGAAGAGCATGTCTTAGGGTACGTCTATACTTACCGGCCGGGTCGACCGGTAGCATTCGACTTCTCGGAGTTCGAACTATCGCATCTAATCTAAACGTGATAGTTCGAACTCCGAACGCGCTCCGTTCGACTCCGGAACTCCACTACCACGAACGGCAGTGGCGGAGTCGACGGGGGAGCCGCGGACTTGGATCCCGCAGCGTCTGGACAGGTGAGTAGTTCGAACTAAGGTAGTTCGAGTTCAGCTACGCTATTTGCGTAGCTGAACTTGCGTACCTTAGTTCGACCCCCCCCCTTAGTGTAGACCAGGCCTTAGTGTACTCAGTAGGACTGAGGATACATCTACACAGCCCAGAACAGTGACTCAGAGCATGGGTCAACAGACTTGGGCCCGCAGGGCTCACACTACCACACTAAAAATATCTGTGTAGATATTGTGGCTTGGGCTGGAGCTCGGGCTCTAAAGCTTAGGGAGGGAGGTGGGCTTCAGAGCCTGGGCTCTGGCCCAAGCCGCAATATCTACACAGTTATTTTTAGCACAGTAGCATGAACTAGTGTCCGTCAATCCGGGCTCTAACACTCACTGCCATGGGCTGCTGCCTCCTGTACCCTTTATGTTCCTCTCCATGGGCTGACAGCATAGGGTGCCACCACCTTCATGAGGACAGGTTGGCCTCTCTTTCACTGGGAGCAATGGGAGGTGGTGGCCTTTTGGCAAGAGTCTCAGTCTCTTACAAACAACAGGAGATAAAAAATTTGTATGTCGCTCTCTCGGAAAGTTCTTATGAACCAGATAAATTTTAGTTATGAAATATAATGGCAAAAAATGATAATCTTAAATTCTCCTTTTCAAAAGCTATATGTTACACCAGTTCTATTGAAAAGAGAGGGAAGGCAAGAGGGGGAAAACTCTGTGTGTGCATGCACACACAAGTGAAGGAGAACATCGGGGTCCAGGGGGAAGGGGGAAATTGGAGTACGTGTGTGCACGCAAAGGATGTGGAGAAAGTGGGGGAGAGAAAATTTGGAATGTGTCTGCAAGGAAACAATCTTGAGTGTACACTCTGGCTCAACAAAGCAACTGCAAACCCTGTTTACCTAGCTAGTATACTTTGTGCTGCTCCAGAATTGCAGAAAACAGCCTTTTATGGCTTAATTTGGCCATTAACATTAAAATGATTTAAGATTGACACTTCATATCTTCAAATCATTAGAAGTATCACATGGTAACATTCTCTGAGTTTCTTGTTTAGTGTTCATATATGAAATTATTAATTAAAAATAAACAAGGAAATTCCCAGACAAAAACTACATTAAATTGGCATTAAGACTGAGAGTACATATTAGTAATTTAGGGTTAAATACTTTGCAGGAATGTTGTCCAAGAACCAAACATTATAAACTCTGGAAATTAAGAGTTAAGCTTACACTTGAAAGAAATCCAGACATGTTACAGTATGCAAACGCACAGTTAAGGACACTGATCAACCTTATCTCTGCTCTGCAATGGACCCCATAAGGGAGGGAAACAAATCTAGTGTCTTTAAAAATCAATTTAATCTAATCTAGCATCACAAACACTAAAATGTCTTAATCACAATCATATAGTTCGGGGTCGGCAACTTATGGCACACGTGCCACCTTTGGCACGCGAGCTGATTTTTGATGACACATGGCAGTGAGTTGAGCCGCTCAGCCCGCTGCCACTCTGAGGTTTCTGCTACCGGCACCTGCCAGCCGCTGGTCCCACTCATCGTCCGCTGCTGGCCTGGGTGAAAGAACCCCAGGCTGGCAGCGGGCTGAGACCCTGGCTGGCAGGAGCCAGCGGCCGAAACCCCAGAGCGGCGGTGGGCTGAGCTGCTCAGTCGCTGCTCTGGGGTTCCAGCTGCTGGCCCCTTGTCAGCCGGGATCCCCGCCGCAGCCCCACTCACCTTGCTTCTAGCTGGAGTTCCAGCGCAGGCCCCCGGCCAGACAGGGTCCAGGCCTCCAGCCCTGCTCAGCCCTACCAGCTGCCAGCTCCACTCACTTCAGCTGCCGATCTGGGGTTCCAGCCGCTGACCTCCTGCCAGCCGGTTAACAACTGATCACTCAGAAGCCTGTGTGCAGCTTAAAGTATCCAAATACATGCCAGACATTGGAAAACTCAGCAAGGAAAAGCAAGGGCAAGGATCAAACTAAACTGATAAGATCTGCATTTTAATTTAATTTTAAATAAAGCTTCTGAAACATTTTGAAAATCTTGTTTACTTTACATATAACAGTAGTTTGGTTATATAATATATAGCCTTATAGAAAGACCTTCTAAAAAACATTAAAATGTATTACTGGCATGCGAAGCCTTAAATTAGAGTGTATAAATGAAGACTCGGCACCCCACTTCTGAAAGGTTGCCAACCCCTGATATAGTTATTACACAGTGTCGCTACAGGATAGTGTCATTCAGCCAATGACAACACAGCCCCTGCTGAAACCACAGAATGGAGACTACCAGAATAGGGCTTGGGGAAGTTGTCCTTGCAGGATGGCTACTGCCTGAATGCGTCTTGGGGGGTAGATAGCTCACCATCAGATCAACTGGGGTTGGGAGGTGTCACGGAGTCCCTGGGCAATGCTCTGGGACTGCTTCCCACCAAGCCAGTCAGGACTTTGGAGAACCTCCTCTCCCTTGGAGCAGACTGTCTCCAGGGCAAGAAGCCTACACGGCTTCACCTCCTGGGTCTCTTCTAGGCGCATTCAGCATTTTCTGCCCCTCCGCGCACTTCCCACAGCGAGTTCACCCAGATGGGGTCCTGGGGAAGCCACTGGGTCCTGCACTCCCACTTCGCAGTCAGACGTGACTCTCAGCCAGCCAGTAAAAGAGAGGTTTATTTGATGACAGGAACACGGTCTAAAACAGAGCTTGTAGGTACAGTGAACGGGACCCTTCTGCTGGGTCCATTTTGGGGGGCAGTGAGCCAGACACCCACGTCTGCACTTCACTCTTCGTCCTCAGCCAGCTCCAGACTGAAAACTCCCCCAGCCCCTCCTTTCTGGCCTTTGTCTCTTTCCTGGGCCAGCAGGCCACCTGATCTCTTTGTCTCCAACACCTTCAGTAGGCATCTTGCAGGGGAGGGGCCCAGGCCATCAGTTGCTAGGAGACAGAGTGTCAGGCATTGGCCAGACCGGACAGTCTCTGCGCAAAAGAATTATGGACACAAATCTGACATCAGGAATCATAACACTCAAAAACCAGTAGGAGAACACTTTAACCTGTCTGGTCATTCAATGACAGACCTGCGGATGGCAATTTTGCAACAGAAAAGCTTCAAAAACAGACTCCAGTGAGAAACTGCTGAGCTGGAATTGATATGCAAATCAGATACAATCAACTTAGGCTTGAATAGGGACTGGGAATGGCTGAGCCATTACAAACATTGAATCTATCTCCCCTTGTAAGTATTCTCACACTTCTGTCTGTACTGGGCTTGATTATCACTTCAAAAAAGTTTTTTTCTCTTACTTAATTGGCCTCTCAGAGTTGGTAAGACAACTCCCACCTTTTCATGCTCTCTGTATGTGTATATATCTCTCCTCAACATATTTCCATTCTATGCATCCAAAGAAGTAGGCTGTAGCCCACGAAAGCTTATGCTCAAATAAATTTGTTAGTCTCTAAGGTGCCACAAGTACTCCTGTTCTTTTTGCGGATACAGACTAATACGGCTGCTAATCTGAAATCAGGAATTTATGTACACTGGTCCTTTGCTCTTTAGCAACCATACACCCTTATCCACCATCCAGATACTTAAGAACCGCATAGAGGACACTGAGGCACCAACACTGTATTCAGAGAAAACAGTAAGAACATTCCCATTTCGTCACAGGAGGCATCACCCTTGCACAATCCATAAGCCCCCCAAACCAATCTCCCTTGAGAGGATGCCTCCTAGAAAATTCTGCAAAATGAACTTTTTCTGTGGGACTGTATGATCTGGCCTCATTATGTACCTACACTATTAACCCTATGAATTTAGTATGATTCAAGGGAACTGGAAGTTTATATGGATAAAATGAATATTCAGTTGTATCAGTTAATGTAAACAAAATGTTTTGGAAGGGATAAAAACTTCAGGTATCAGGATTTAAAACAATATACTATTGGGGATTAGGAGGGGACTTCCACTGGGGGTATCGCACATCTACCTGCTGTAGGGTTCTTTCACCTTCCTCTGAGGTTTTGGGTGCTGACAATGGCCAGAGAGAGGATACTGGACTAGAGAGATCAGAGGTCTGTGTTCCTTAACCCAAATATGAATTTCCAACATTTTCTGTATGTCTAGACTAAATATATAATTGTCTGCATGCTCAATTCTATATTCCTTATGCAAGGAAAAACTCATGTTCTCCCCAATGGGAGACTTTCTTGCATAAACAATATCGACTCTATGTCTGATAAGTGTTCATCTTCATTCCCATTCAATCTTCTCCCAACTGCATCATGCCTAGCAACCAATCTCCTGCAAAAGTAATAAAAGCCCTAATATCCCTATTAATGGTCTTTCTGAACTCAAGAGATTTGCAGTGTCATAAATGTGATCGTCCAAGATCTTAACATGAGATTTATTCCCACAGCTAACTGGTCATTTCTACATACTGTGTCAGGGCTGGGCTGTGGGCAGCCTGTGTGCACAGTTACCAAGTCAGGAGACAAGTAGCAGGGTCTGAGTCAGGCACCAAGTTGCAGATAGCAGGCAAATAGCAGAGTCGGGATCGAACTGGTTCAGGTTACCAGGAAGTCAGGGTCAGACAGCAGGTAAACAGCAGAGTCAGGGACAACCGGGGTCAGAAGCTGGAGTCTAGGATCCACAGCAAGACAAGGTCTGGAGTGGAAGCAAGCAGTCTGCATCATTGCTCAGACAGCTTCCCATAACAGCTTCCGGGTTTCTATACTGGCATAAGCCAATCAGTAGACTGTGAGGGGCTGCCACTCAGGCCCTTCTGGGCAGTACTTCCTGCAGTGCCTAGCTTCACAGGGTCTTCCAGTGGAAATACAGCCTAAATTTCCAATGGTGATGCGGAAGCATCAGGAGCCTAGCACCACTATAGTTCTAGGTTCTAGTCCTGCAGGGGTGTTGCTGGTCCAGACTTATTCAGGTGAGTCCTGTGGAATTCCCCACCAGGTGAGTGGCAAGGACATGGGAAGCAGGTTCCTAAGTGTGCTTCTCAGGGCCATAGTCTTCCCAGTCCACCAGATAGTACAGGCATCCATCAGGAATCAAGGATGGCATGCACTTTTTACTCCTTGTGACCCTGGATTTCAACCATGGAAGTAGTGGTGTGGTTCAATCAGGGAAGGTGCATTTCTCTAGTTGGGCATAAAACTGTGTCTCCAGGACAGACCAGACATGATGCTGCTCAGGGTTCTCAGAAAACACCAGTATATCATCAAGGCAGATTATCACATATGGCCCAGGATGCAGGGCCAGCTTTAGGCCAGTTCCACCAATTCCCCCGAATCGGGCTCTGCGCCCAGTGGCAGAGCTGCTGGGGCGTGGGACAAGTGGCCGAGAATTCCTTCCCTGGCTAGAGGCTCCTTTTTAATTTTTACTCACCTGGCAGTGCTCTGGGTCTTCGGCGGCAGGTCCTTCAATGCCACCAAAGACCCGGAGCGAGTGAAGGACCCACCGCCGAAGACTCGGACCGCTGCCCGGTGAGTACAAGCCCCACGTGTTTTTTTACCTTGAGGGGGGGGGGTCATCCCTGCCGGGGCTCCGTCGAAACTGTTCGAATCGGGACCCGCACTTCCTAAAGCCGGCCCTGCCAGGATACTCCTGAACACATCATTTTCAAAATGTTGACATGTTGCAAAGGCACTGGTTAAACCAAATGGCATTACTAATTATTCAAAGTGCCCATATTAGGTAAGAAAAATGGTTTTCCACTCATCCTTAGGTCTTATGCGCACTAGATTGTATGCCCCCTGAAGATCTAGTTTAGTGAAGAAGCTGGCAGTCCTCAGGCAGCCCAATAATTCTGGGATGAGGGGCAGGGGGTACTGGTTACAAATCTAATACCTGCTGGTCCCTGGTTCAATGCATGATAATCTATGCAGAAATGTAGTGACCCACTCTTTTTTCACACAAAGAGGACTAGTGCCACATTGGAGAGGTGGATCTCTGAAAGAAGCCGTTTGTAAGAATTTTTTGGATATATGCACGTAGTGCCTCTAACTCTGGCTTAGACATAGTGTATATCCATCCGCGTGGCACCTTTGCCCTTGTTTGTAGGTCTATTGGATAACTGTAGTCCCTGTGTGAGGGTTGTGAATCCATGTTTTTCTTTTCAAATACATTCAGGTAGTCTCAGTATTTGTCGGGGAGGTTGAGGTTCTGGTCTGGAATCACTGCTTCTGGTTAGCCCCCCACCTTCTGGGGTCTCACTTCTGAAGGTCTTATTCACTCCTGGGGCCCTAGCTGCAGGTCAACTGGGGGTTAGTTGATTTGTTGGAAGCAAGCTTTCTGCCTATATTTGGAGGAGAAGCTAATGCTTCACCGCCACCAGGAGATACACAGGTCATGCAGCTCCAACCAAAGAATACCAAGAATTATTGGAAAGAATGGAGAGCAGATCATATCAATGCATATTATTTTTGGTGCCCTATTACTATAGTTTCTAAGTGGACAGTTTCTCGGATCATTGGTCCTGATGATAGGAGGAACCCATCAATCATTTCCACCAGGTCTAGTGTGGGTTTGGCAATGGTTTGGGCTGCCTTAGCACCTACAAAGTTGGCTAAGGACCTACAAAGTTGGATAATAGTCCTGGAGTCTATTATCATTAGTTGCAGGGGATATGCTGTGCCTGCCCATAGTCTGCAACCGCAGTAGCAACTGGAAATGTGGGGACAGCCTATGGTTCCAGATAGGGTTCTACTTGAGGGTTGGTTCCAGAGCATGGAGCTCCAGTGATGCCCAGGCTGTACGCCATCCTAGCAGGCTTGGGCTGCTCCATTTCCCCAGCTCTTTCAAGTGGGACAAGAGGCAAGGGCATGTCCTGGCACACTGCAGCTGACATTCTTTCTCCTTTGGGGCAAGTTGTCGGTGACCTACATGGATTCAGGACTCAGTTCTACAGGCTTTGTTGTACAGGGTGGGCACGGGATTTCTTTCCTCTTTACATGCAGCCAAGAGTCAACGCACAAGGCAAGATTAATAAAAGCCTCTCGGAATGGGGTTTTTTAACATGGGCTAGCTCATTTTTCACATCCTAACTGACTCCCCACCAGAACTGGTATAGTTGGGCTGCTCCATTTCATATGACATCAACCACAAGCCATCAGAAAAAAGCAGCACAGGAGGTGGCTGGCCTTTGCCCCGGCAGCTTCCAGGGGGCAGCCTCTGTGAAGTGGACACGATGTAGGTCATCAAAGATGGCTGAGAAGGCTTGCAGGCAGGAATCCAAGTCAGAAAGCACTGGGCTGTTCTGCTCCAACAGGAGGAAGCCCAATTGAGCACTTCACCAATGAGCATGATAACTACTAGCTCCACCTTTATCTGATCTGTAGGGTACATTCGGGGGCACAGCAGGAAGAGCAGCCAGCATTAGTTCAGGATCCTCCAGAATTTCCAGCAATCCCCATCAAACCATTCTGGCAGCAACACTGCAAGGGCCAGTTGCTTCTCCCTGTGAGCATGCTAGCTGCTCATGTACAGTCTCTGGGGGGGATGGGCAAAGGTGGTCTGAGCAAACTGTCAGGACCAGGCCATGGGAAGCCTGTGCGTCTTGGTCAACTACCCAGCTGCAATCAGGAAACAAGTAGCAGAGTCAGGGTTGAGCCAGGTCTGGATACCAGGAAGTCAGAGTCAGGCACCAGCTTACAGACAGCAGGCAAATAGCAGAGTTGGGAACAAACCAGGGTCAGAGGCCGGAGTCTAGGATCCACAGCAAGACAGGGTCTGGTTTGGAAGAAAGTAGGACATATGCATCATTGCTCAATCAGCTCCCAGTAGTGGCTTCTGGGTTTATATACCAGCATGAGCCAATAGGTGGGGCTGCAAGAACCATCAGTGGTGCAGAACCCGTGTGCTCCCTGGTTCTAGTACAACAGGTTCTTACATACTGTGGACGGTGGCTTGTACTCACCTGTGAATATCTGTTAGGAAAGCACCTATTTAATACGATGGCAAAATATAAGAGACTATGACCCTTATTCCAAAAAATCAGGTTAATTCTATGCCACTAACATCAATTTGAGCTTTACTATCAGGGGTGTCATTTCAGAAAAATTCTGTGGGTAAAGGGTGGGCAAAGTTGTGTCAGCATACAGAATATTCTCTGTCCAAAAAAGCATGATGAATGAGAAAAACTGGGCAATTATTGCTCTCCTAATCATCACACCCAAAGTTGGGGGGAGGGAGTGGAAGACATAATGAAGCATATAGATCCATGAAAAGTCAGGGGGGTGGGAAACCAAGGACTGGGGAGGCAACTGCTCCTCCCCCACCTCATAGTAAATGACGCCCCTGGTTACTACTAACTTCATCTGGATCAGGCCCAGTTTTTGGCATGAGGTTATTGTCACAATTTCAGGATAACTTCACCTGCATTCCCTCTCTGTGGTCCCTTGAGGGCACTTAAGGCTTCTAGCTCTCAGCCATCACCTCTCTTGGCTGGAAATCTATGGGTACGGCTACACTGGCGAGTTGCAGCGCTGGAAAGCCTCCACCAGCGCTGTAATTAGTAAGTGGCCACACCTGCAGGGCACTTCCAGTGCTGCAACTCCCTGGCTGCAGCGCTGGCCGTACACCTCACTCAGCATGGGGAATAAGGATTCCAGCACTGGTGCTGCAGCGCTGGTCATCAAGTGTGGCCACACACCAGCGCTGTGATTGGCCTCCAGGGTATAAGGATGTATCCCAGAATGCTTTTATAAATTACTCTTTGTTTTGTTATGCAGCCTCTCTTTGTTTTGTTATGCCGCTGCTGCTTATCTAAAAAACAAACAGGGCTCCTGTTTGCTGTGATCATCTGTACCTGGCTGTAAACAATCAAATGAGAGGCAGGCAGGGAGCGAATGAAACAGCGGGGAGTCGTGTTGGCTGCAGGCTGTTTGCAATTAAGAGTTAAGACTAAGGGGTCGGAAACATGTTCTGATTTTTCAAGGCAGGAAGCTAAACACACAGTGTTGGCTCCAAAAATCCCCTCTCTCCCCCCCCCCCCGCTCCCTGTCACACTAGACCCCACTCCACCCCCTTCTTTTGAAAAGCACGTTGCGGCCACTTGAACGCTGGGATAGCTGCCCATAATGCATCACTCCCAACAGCGCTGCAAATGTGGCCACACACCAGCGCTGGCCCTGCACAGCTGGATGACCAGCGCTGCAAACTACCAGCGCTGCAAACCGTAAGTGTAGCCATACCCTATGTCTCTCTCTTTTCTGACTGGGGTTTTAAGGGTGCACAGCTCCCTGAATTACACTGTCATACCTCCAGAAAGCCATTCTCCCTAATGGCCAGCACTTGTGCATTGCTTTCTCTCCCAGAGCCATTAATTGTGTATTACCAGCAGGTACCAGTTACCACACAGCTCCTTCTAAGCAAGCACCTTTATTCTCAAGGTAAAAACATTACAGAGAAAACATGTCAAAAACAATAAAAGTTCCTATACTTATGCTAAAAGCTTACCAGAGGTCACCCATCAGTCTTATGGGGCTCTAGTAGGCCACAGTCTTTCCAACCCTTTTGCAAGGGTTGGAGTGCTTTGACAAAAGGTCCTGTCCATTTGCTGGATCAGAAAGAAGGCCTCAAGTCAGTTTAAACCCAGCCATTTTACACCAAAAGCCTGTTCTTTGTCTGTTGGTTTCTAAAAAAAGACAATCAGTCTGAACTAGTATATTGAAGCCTCTCCAAGGGGTACTAGCTCTCTGGAGTGTTCATAACCTAAATGATTCATCTTAATCACCCCCTACTGCTTTTAGTTCTTTGCGGAGCTGTGGTAATCCTTCCCCCTTGGAATTACATACAATCCCTGGCCCACAGTGTTATATAAACCATTCATACACTTAACACAAAATGATCCTCACAGATACTGCACGCGGTTGCAATATCTGTCACAGCTACTACATTAACATTTTTGATTCAGTTGATCCAAGCTATAATCAATATCTTTATGATATGCACATGAATACCCACCTCCCAAGGGCAGCCATGTAAACTATGTGATCTGTATCTCAGTTTACTGATTTCACAGTAGCTGACAAGTATAAGAGTGTCAGAATTTCATGTCATTATATTAATACTGTAAAAGAGATTGCCACTGATTCATTATTACAACATTACCTTCATGTAAATTTATCATGCTTGTTAGGAAAGGCAATAGTAATTCAGCTCACAACATTTCCAAACCTAGTGTATTTATATTCTTTAAATCATTAATGTAGTCCCCTACTTTTGAAAATAAATATCAAAAGGCAATTGTGAACACATCCAAATAAAATATTCAGTTTCCATCTATTAGCTTTGTGCCTAAATCTAATTTACTAATATACCTGATAGACACCCCAGTGATAAGCACCTTCGAAATACACTGAAAGGAAAAAGCCCTCAAATCTGTTAATAATAAAACCAGTATCTTAACTGTAATCTGGATCCTGCAGTTTTTATTTAAGAAAAACTCCCATTCACTTCAAATGGGAGATGTGTCTAAGTGAGGAATGCAGGATCAGGCCCTATAATTCTGAAGTATGAGTCAGCTTTTATGTTCTACACCTAAATGAAGACACAGTAAAGGAACAAAAAATGAAACCATTTTAAAAGATTAGCTAAACTGTTGCTCTATCTGTCCTTAGCCTGCAGCCCATAAAAATCCAAATTTGCCATTTGCTTTAATGGGAGTTTTGAGTGAGCAAGGGCTGTAGGATCAGGACCTCAGACATGCAGCTAAAAAACTTACCTATTCCAGTTGAATAATATTCAATGGAAATCTCAAAAGTCTCTGTAGGAGTTACTTGGAAAAAGGCAAGTTTTAGATTCTATGATCCTTTCTTTATTTTTACTTTTGCAACATTTCTCTTGCATTGGTTTATGGTACAAATTATTACTCTAAGCCTGCACCTTGTAGAATGCAGGTGGACTGCTGTGCCCATGTGAAGCCCCACTGACTTCAGTGAGGGCCTGCGTGAGCACAGTGGTCCATTCACGTGCTACAAAATGCAGGATTGGGGCCTATGGGTCTTCTGTTGGTTTACTCAAACATATTCATAAGATTACCAAAAGGTCATACAGCAGAATAATTCCTATCTAAGGATAACCTTTAGGGCAGTGTATTTTATCATCACCACATTTTTATGGAATATTTTGACAAGTTTGCTTTTATTGCATCTATATGTTTTGATCAAAGGAAGTACCAGTAAATATTTTGTATACTATCAGGTTGGCCTCTGCAGTACCATGCTTTTATAAGCAAGTGCTGCTGCAGCCTAAAGCTTTCATGTATCAATATTAACACTCAGCTTAATAATGTTTTTAAAAAAATAAAAAGTCTGCTAATTTTAAAAAGAGAAGCAATTATTGCCTGCCAAAATCTTCCAAAAATGATGTATTACTAATGTACTCATGTAAGTAGATAGATTCATCTGAAAGTAACACCTCAGAAATATTTTAAAGTAACAAGTAAATTCAGAATTAAGGCTAAAAATGAACTGACACTATTCTTAATGCACCCTATTTTGACTACATATTACAACATATGACATGTAATATCACACGATACTATTTTGAGACAAATACAAATCACAGGTGCTGTAAGATGACTTCATCATGGAGTTCAACACGCTGAGTTTTAGCCTTAACTCAGAATTCCCTTGACTTTGTGGATTTAAGTCAGATTCTACAATGCTATTATAATATATTTTTGATTATTTGTATTTCCTTTTTATTACTGTAGTGTTAAAAAGGAGAGGCGGGACTCTTATTAAAATATTTGAAGTTTGACATAATACTGTTTTATTGTATACATACACAAAAGGAGCCAAACTGAACCCTGGTGTAAACAGGTATAATTCCATTAAAGACAGCTGAGTTGCACACAGTTAGACTATGGAGGAATTTGGCCAACGGGCCTGATCCTGCTTTCACAGAAGGTAATGAATGGCAAAATTCCCATTATTATTTACACAGAGCCTAATCAAAGCTCATTGAAGTAATTTTCCCTCTGGTCCTGTTCCTACTGAAGTCAATGTGCGTTTCTATATTGACTTTAATTGGGAACAGAATTAGAACCATAATGCCCCAAAATGTGCTAGTTGTTTGATTTCAATGACAGCAGAAGTGGGCCCTTAGTTTTAAATATTTATGTTGATACATGCAATATAAATGCATAGTAATCACTTTACACGGTTAAATATCTTAAATTTCTTCTTTTTTTCAAAGAACCAAAAGCAATTAGATTATGATATGATTTGATCATTCCCCAAATTTCAAACCATAGCCTTTTATGCTGACTAATAAAGAAGTATTTTAAACAGGTAAACTTCATTTATTTTTCTTTATATGCCTTATGTTAATCAAATTATTTTATTTTTCAAAGGTATTAAGCAAAACAATAACAAAACATAAAAATAAATGGTTCATCCTTTTTTGACTTTTTGTATATCAAGTTGAGCCAAACTGGAATTTCAAAAACCTTGAAGGATGAAGTTTATTTTGGGAAGATTAACACAGCTTTTAAAACATACTAGCCATTTTTTTCCTTACAATTTAAAAAAAAAATCATTTTTCCTCTTCACTATTTACAAGACACCCTTGAAAGTTCAACATTAAAGGACCTGATTCTGCAGTCCTTTCTTAGGAACAATTCCCAGTGAAAGTCAACAGAATTCATGTCAAAGTTAAGGACAATAGGATTGGGCTCAACATTTCATTTCTTATTTTTTTTCCATTATAATTTGTTGTTGTAGTGTTGGTTATAATTACAGAGAAGCTAGTACTGATTTGATTTTAGTGAAGAATAGTGCTAAAGCTTTCATTATGAAAAATAAACATGAAAAAGATAAACGCAGGGATGAACCTACACTTCTTATTCAGACAAAACTCTATTGAAGGATCAGGTCAACACCTAAGAAAAACAAAGACCAATCAAATCTAATCTTGATACTGTTCTATTATTATAATGTTGCCATAGTTAACAGCCTTCATTGGTAATATTAAAGGAAAATAATTGATCCCTTTTCAATGCATCACAAATGAGAAATGAAAACATTATGTGCAACATTAACTTCAGTGGATTTTACTTTTGTTTAATGCCCTTTCCTGAAATATTACCTGCAACATATTTTATTTAAAAATGAACCCTTGTATGCTACTCTGAATTTCTAGAAGAGCTCGCTTGCACATTTTATTCTTACTAGCTTTCCTTAATTCCTTACCTGGCCACTGTAGTGTTATCAATTTGAAAACTGAGCCTGAGCTCAGGACTGGGCTCTTGATGCTGACATTAAGAGCCTTATGAATTTGTTGATTACTACAACGGTGCACAGGGAAGAACAAGCATAAATGTGATTTCCATCACTCCAGGGTTAGTACCCACAAACACTGCAGTTGTCAAGTAAAAGATATGCTGGCATCACATCACCCAGGCCCCCTAATAGATGCTTTTTTCTTTCATTCTTTCTTTTAATTCTAATAGTAAATTAATAGAAAGAACCACTCCAATCCTTACCTTACAAATCTGGAAATAATCCGAAGACAGGATTTCCTGGATCTCATCTCTGGGTGTCCCTGCAGCACCTGCAGTCCCTCCTGGATGCACGGATCCACTTCCAGCCCCAAGTCCACCACCACTGCTACCGCCACCACCGCTACTGCCACCAGGAGATGAGGCAGTTAAACCATCCAAAACTTTGCGGAAATTAAATTTCTTCATTTTGGAAAAAATCTTTAAAAGGCTGGAGGGGGAGGGGGGGGAAACCGGTGCGCTTCAACACAACCAGGGCCGCCCGGGGGGGGGGGGCGGCAAGTGGGGCAATTTGCCCCGGGCCCCGGGCTCTGCAGGGGCCCCCGAGAGAACAGCTGAGGCTCCCGCCTCCGCCCCTCTCCCGGAGCCTTAGCGCATCGAGCGGCGTGTTTCCGGCGGGGCCCCTGAGCCCCGCCCCGCCCCGAGCCGCGTGGTCAGGGGGCGGGGCCGGGAGCTCCGGGCTGGGCTGGGCTCCCTCCGCTCGGCCCGGAGCTCCCAGCCCCGCCCCCTCCCCACGCGGCGCGGCTCGGCTCGGAGCGGGGGGCGGGGCTCAGGGGCCCCGCCGGCCACCCGCTGCCGCTGACGCTGTTCCGCGAGGCGCTCAGGCTCCCGCTGGGGCGGGGGCCGGGGGGGGGTTGGCTAAGGGGCAGGGAGCCCTGGGGACGGTCAGGGGGCAGGGAATGGGGGGGTTGGGTTGTGGGGGGGCGGCTAGGGGTTGGGGCAGACAGGGAGCAGGGGTGGGGTCTGAGGGTGGGGTCTCTGGGGGACGGTGAGGGAACAAGGAGCAGGATGGGTCAGGGATTCTGCGGGGGGCAGCCGGGGGGGGCAGGAAGTGGATGGGGGTCGGATAGGGGGCAGCCAGGCTGTTGGGGAGGCACAGCCTTCCCTACCCTAAAGCTCATTCAACAGTTTGAGGCTCGCAGAAGAGCCAAGCTGTTAGTTATTCCATTAGGGCTACCAGCCCTTTCACTTCTCAAATGCCAAATTATAGTCTACATGTAATTTCAGTGCCATGGGGAGATTCATGTCAGGGGAGGGTAGCTTCATTTAAAATTAGCCACTGGGGGGAAGGATCACATGAGACGAACAATATCCTTCCCAACCCTACCAAGGGAGACGCCCCCCCTCCCCTGCATTCCCTGAGGCTTCAGAGGGGTTAATTCAGTGGTTCTCAAACTTTTGTCCTGGTGACCCTTTCACATAGCAAACCTCTGAGTGCGACCCCCCCCCCTTTATAAATTGAAAACACTTTTTTTATATTTAACACTATTATAAATGCTGGAGGCAAAGCGGGGTTTGAGGTGGAGGCTGACAGCTCATGACCCCCAGTAATAACCTCGTGACCCCCTGAGGGGTCCTGACCTCCAGTTTGAGAACCCCTGGATTAATTTAATTTTAGCACCTTGTGTCCATTCACATGCATGTGCTATTTTGAGCATTTCAGTTTTGACAACATAGGCTCATCCCAGATTCTGGAATAAGCTCAAATGCTCAGTTTGTGGAGTATGTACATAAGCTATAGTAAAGAAAAACCCACAGTAACAGTCTCCAGTTTGTGAGGGACCACATGGAGCCAGTCTCTAGGAAACAGATAAATGCATGGAGATTAAGTCCATTAATGGCTATTAGCCAGGATGGGTAAGGAATGGTGTCCCTAGCCTCTTTTTCTCAGAGAGTGAGATGGATGGCAGGAGCGAGATCACTTGATCATTACCTGATAGGTTCACTCCCTCTGGGGCACTTGGCATTGGCCATTGTCAGCAGACAGGATACTGGGCAGGATGGCCTTTGGTTTGACCCAGTATGGCTGTTCTTATGTTCTCACCTAAATGAACCCAAAGTTATGGAGACAGATATGAGTCAAGGAAGCCAGCAGAGTATCAGAAACCTGGAAAAATCTCTGCCTGGATGGGCTCAGGTGTTTGGTTACAAGCTGAGGTAGTTCAAAAGTTTTGGATTTTTTTTAAGCAGAATTTTTTTTATTGTTTCTTAAACAATCAAATACAGCAAGCAACAAATATTTGGCCACACACTTCTGAAACCTCAAACCATATTCAGGTTTTGGCAGACTAATTTCAGCTTTTCAATTAAAAAAAAACCACAACAAATTTGAAGGAAAGCAGACATTGTGATTTTTTTTCTGCTTTTTAAAAACCCCTAGTTTTCGATCCAGAAAAAGTTTTGATGGAAAATATTTGTCCAACCCTTTTAATGAGCTTTATGCCTTTTAGCACTAGCTGATGCTGAGAACCGGTGATACCTTGTAAAGAAGTTTTCTCAAAACTGGGTTTGTGCTGAAATGCGGAAGGTTTATTTTTCTCAGGGGCACCTGTGGAGGGGAGCAAGTGGGGCAATTTGCCATGGGCCCCGCAAGGGCCCCCAGGAGAATATAGTACTGCAATTTTTTTTATAGAAGGGGCCCCCAAAATTTCTTTGCCCCAGGCCCCCTGAATTCTCTGGGCGGCCCTGGTTGTGTGTGGTGTTTTTTGTATAGCCAAAGGTATGAATGTAAACCAATATACTTATACCAGTATAACCCCACATGCAGACACTCTTATTGTGATATGAGACAGGTCTGTCTCATCTTACACTGGGGTTACGTTCTGCAGTCAGCGTGTAAAGCGAAAATCGCATATAGTCAAAATTACATTGAGTGTAATGGTGGGCGGAATCGCCCACACTACAGAAACAGTATTTACATGGTTGTTTTTCTCTTTTTTTGTTTTTTTTTCTTCTTTTTGCCGACTGCGTAAAGCTGAAATCGCGCATGTTAAATGCGCCTAAGATGCGACAGACCTGTAGTGTATTTTTAAGGTTTACCTTATGTTGCTTAGGAAGGGTTTAAGCTAAACTGAAAGTCACTCATATTCCAGTATAAGAGGTCCACATGGGGTGGGTTATTCGGGTATAAGTATACCAGTACAACTATATTGGTATAACTGGTAACACTTTCCCATGTAGACAAGACCGTAGTCTCTTATTGCATTATGCCTCTGCTTACTCCAGTAATGATGCCAGACCCAGTGTCTTGTTTGTCCATTTCCCCCCATATCCATCATTGCACCTTTTGTCACAATGCCACCTTTGCATGGAATTCCCTCCCTGAATTGTTTTGCAAGCCACTACTCTCTCCTCTAAAATCGCTCACTAAGATCTACTTCTATTGTGATAGCCACAAGAAGTTAATCAACACAAACTTTTCTCAAATGTATATTTATTTTAAACAAATCTTGTTCAATGTATTGGTGTAACACCTATCTTTTCTCCACCACCTCCTTTCCCCTGCTTTCCTCCCAACTCTTTCTCAGATGTTTTATGAAACCATATTGTAAGTACTTTGGGGCAGGGATCACATGTACTTTATTTGTATTTTCAGGTGCCTACGGGTTCTCAGGTGCTGAATAATAACAATTGGTACCCAGATGTTAGTATTATACATCATGGTCTTCTAAAGAACAATTTTGCTGATGTCCCAATAATGTGTAACTGGTGAATGATATTTCTTCACTTCTTTTCCACTAACATTTCTAAAGGGGTTTTCCTCACTTCCTGCATTTCTTTCTTCACTGAATCATTCTGTTTCACCTTTGTGTTGTCCTGTATGTTCTTGGACTATTAGGCTGCAAAACTAAATATATTGATGGAATTAGTGTTTCTCCTCCATGTGATGTAAGACCGTCTTATTCTTTCCAAGCCTTACAGTAATCACTTCCTCATTCTAATGATTTCACTCTTCATTTCATTTCTTCATTTACTTTATAATTCATTATCCATCATTTTCTTTTCTTGCATTGGGCTCAGATCAATGTAATATCACTGGGACATGGTATTTATTGAATAGCCTCTATCAAGTTCTGATTGAAAGCTTCTTCTTTTTCTGAAATTCTGCATTCAGATCTGCTTACCAAGTGTAATCCTCTGTTTAACTTCTGCCTTACAATCAATACCCTATTTTTCTGCACAAAGTTTTATTCCTTCTTCTGGCTATGGAGTCTCTTTTTTTTTTTTTCTCTCTCTTTACATCTTCAAGTCATCAGCCTTCCCAGTTTCATCAGCCTTGCCTTTGCAATATTATTCCTACTTTTCTTGATGTCTCCAGTATCATTGTCCGGGACATTAATGTGGGCCGTCTGACCTAACGGTTGGAGCCCAGAGCAGAGTTGGGGAAGTGGTCAGGAGTCAGACACCACGACAAGGGTTAAGTTAATCAGAATCAGAGTCGTGCCAGAGCTCAAACCAGAGTCCAAACCAGAACTTATGCTATGGGTCAAAGCCAGAGTCAGAGTTAGAGGCCACGCAAAGAGTCAAACCAGAATCAGGGTTGCACCAAGGGTCAAGAAGCCATAGTCAATAACTGGAGTTAGGGCAAAGGAGAAGGAACAAGGAAGCAAGTGAGGGAACAGGAACAGGAAGCGGAAACTAGGTAGGGAGGCCTGAACAGGTCAGGTCAGCAGCAGGCCTAGCAACTAGTTGCTCAGACAAGGGGTGTGGCAAGAACTGGAAGCTTTATGCTAACAGGTGTGGAATCTGTAGTCTGCTGCTAGTCAGCTGATGCTACTAAATCAACAGGCATAGCTTGTTTTGCAGGGTATCAGCTGGTTTCCTTAACTAGCTTTGCAGCATGGTGGCATATAGGGTACAGCTCTAGCTTGTCAGGCCTGGATTTGAGACCCATGGTGCCTGATACTTCCCAACCCATCACACACACAAGAATGGGGGCCAGGCTTTTCAGGGTGATCCCTGTGCAAGACCTGTAATTTTGCAGGGGCATAAACATGATGAGCTGGCTCCCAAAAGCATTCTTCAGGCTTATTACCTTTCCAGTCAATCAGATAATACAGTGCTTCTCTGTGTACTTTGGAATCCAGTATGTTCTGAATTATGTACTCCTTGTGGTCCTGTACTTGAAGTGGAGGTGGTGAATATCAGCTGGGAAACGGATCATTGGAAAAAAAGTTTCAGGAGGGATCCATGAAATACCAGAGGGATCTTCCTGGGCTAAGGGTGCTGCAATTCAAACGCCATCACATTGAATTGTCAAATCATGGTGTAAGGGCCTGTGTATTGATGGTCCAACTTGTGCATTGGTCAGCCAATCTGTAGATATTTAGTGAACGGCCATACATTTTGATCAACCTTCAGAGGAGGGGCCTCTTGGCAGTACTTGTTGGTGTGGTGTTTGTAGGATATTTTGGTGGCTTCCAGCTGCTCTTTTAGGTTAGCCTGGGTTCTATGAATAGCTGTACCAGATCTGAGACAGCAGGAACCGCCATAGATGGGAGGCAGAGGTATGGAACCACAGATGAAAATCATAATTGGAAAAGGAGGACTGAATCAAATGGAAGCGTGTTATTATGGAAGCATTATTATAAGCAAATTCTGTTAACGAGAGTAACACAACCCAGTTATTTTAGCAGTGGTTCAGAAAACGGCGTGGATGCTTTTCAAGTACATGGTTGACCCATTCTGACCAGCCATTGGTCTGGGGAATTTTGTGGGGTGGATGTAGGAGTATGGACATCCAGGAGGTGAGAGACTTCCTTCCAAAACCTGGATATAAAGTGAGAGCCTCGGTCTGTGGTGAGATGATTGGGAACACCACAACATGTATTTAGGAGTAATGTGGTAACTTCTCTAGGTGGGAAGCATGAGAGTGGTATAAAATTGGACATTTTGGTGAGTTGATCCACTGCAATTAGTACTGTGTTGTGTCCTTCTGATTCTGATCATTCTACTGTGAAATCAAGGGTTATATGTGACCAGGGTCAGGAAGAGGCTTCAGATGTTCTCAAGAGGCTGAAAGGCTTACTTCATGAGGTCATAGTCTGAACGCACGTGTCTCAGGACCGGACGTAGGATTGAACATTGTCCCACATCTGCAACCACCAGAATAAGCAGGCTGCTGCATGCCAAGTCTTGGATTGTCCAAAGCGACGTGCCCATGGTGCATGCACAGCACCTTGAGTTGTGGGGAACCATCTGGGATATCTACACAGTCATTAACATAGAAAAGATCATCAGCTCAGGAAAAATGGTGTAAAGTGGTGGAAGGGAGGCCCTCCTTGTATGGTGATATAAACTTTACAAAAGGATCATCAGGGTGGCTGCTCGAAGTGAAATGAGGATGTCCAAAGACAGATCCACAAAGGAAATGGTGTGTTTTTAGTATTTCAAGTGGTGATTCTCTGGGGTTCATAGTATTGCACCTTCTGTGAAAGTGTGTCCACATTGCCGTTCTTGTGGCCTGAGTGGTACATGATCATGAAGTCAAACCTTGAAAAGAACAAGGCCCAACATAAATTTGCCACTGATTTAGCGTGATGGCAGATTGTATATATTTCAGATTTTTGTTAAGACTTGTATGAGGTGCATAGCCACCCTCAAGGTAGTGTTGCCTTGTGTCAAGCCTTGCCTTGATGGTGAATAATTCTTTGTTGGCTATTTCATAATTGCATTTGACTGAAGTAAGTTTTCAAGGGTGGGGGGACAGCACATTAATGCATCTCCTGTTGGGTCCCTGTTCTTTGGGACAGTACTGCCCCAATGGCTGTATTGGAGGTGTTGGTTTCAAGGATAAAAGGCTGGTCCGGATCAGAAAGGGCTAGCACTGGAGCTGAGATGAAGGCTATCTTCAGATGTTCAAAAGCTTGATGTGCCTTTGGGGGCCAGTAAAACTTTGCAGGTGTATGAAAGATGGCAGTTATGGGAGATGAGATTTTTGAAAAGTTGGGAGTAAATCTCCTGTAGAAGTTGGCAAACCCCATGAATTTTTGAATGTCTTGAATACTTCAGGGCTCTACCCAGTCCTGAACTGCAGACATCTGAGGATCCATCCCTACCCCTCCCACTGATAGAATGAATCCACAAAATTCAGTGGACCACTGATCAAATGTGCACTTCTCCAGCTTTGCGTATAACCAGTGCTAGCATAACCATGTGAGAATCTCACAGACAAGGAAGTCTTGGCTTGCTTGGTGACTAGAGTAGATTAATATATTGCCCAGATATGTGACCACATATTGGTTGAAGACGTCTTGAAGAATGTTGTTAAGCAGATGCTCAAAGGTGGCTGGGGCATTAGGCTTTGGCTACACTTACACTTCAAAGCGCTGCCACGGCAGAGCTTTGAAGCGCTAAGTGTAGTCAAAGCACCAGCGCTGGGAGAAAGCTCTCCCAGCGCTGTCCGTACTCCACCTCCCTGTGGGGAATAACGGACAGCGCTGGTAGCCGCGCTCCCAGCGCTGGGGCTTTGACTACACTGGCGCTTTGCAGCGCCGCAATTTGCAGCGCTGGAGAGGGTGTGTTTTCACACCCTGCTGCAGCGCTGCAAATTTGTAAGTGTAGCCAAGCCCTTAGTAACGCCAATATTCAAAATGCCCATACCTAGTTCTAAGGGCTATCTTCCATTCATCCCCGTTCCTGATGCGAACTAGGTTATATACTCCTGTAAGATTCAATTTGGCAAATACCAAGGCCAACCACAATCAATCCAAAAGCTGCGGAATTAACAGCAGTGGGTAGTGACTTATACATTTATTTGCTTAAGTGCCTTGTAGCCCACACAAGTCTCAAAGAGCCGTCTTCTTTAAAGAAAGAGTAATAGAGTGGAAGATGAGGCCTTTGTCTAGGTTTTCCATGTACTCTCCTAAGGCTGCTGTCAGGAATGAGGGCCTGCAGCTATGCCTGCCAAGTCATCAGGAAACCAATGAGCACAGCTGGGTCACAGCAGAACCACCTGATTGGCTAAGGCAGTCAGGTGGCTTGGTTTTAAACCCAGCAGCTGCAGAGGATCAGTGGCTACTCAATGTACACACCCACAGATTCTTTACCTTCCTGTGCTAGCCTCGCTCCAAGTCCTGTTCCAGTCTACGCCCTGCCCTGTACCCAGCCTTGCTCCAGCATAGACCCTGCCCAGCACCCAGTCTTGGAACCACTCCTGCTCCTGCCTTCCCTGATTCTAGGATTGTAATTCGGTTCTGCCCCTCAGCTCTGATTCCTGGCTCCAACTCAGTTGTTACCCTTGGCTCTGGCATTTGGACTCCACCTATGGGTCTGACCCTCAGTCCTGATTCTGACTTTGCTGTGACCTTGGGCTCTGGCATTTGGATTCCAACCACTAGACCTGACACTATCTCCAGCTTGGATATAGAATATATGCATCCAAATAAATTTAGTTATGGTTTGAAGGTCTATAGGACAATTGTAATCACAATGCAGGGGTAAAGTGTCTGCATTTCGTTGTTTGAAGACATCCTCGTAGTCTTGGTATTTTATGGAGAGGCATGGTTTGTCATGGAGAGTTGGCAATTCTGGATCTCAGAGTGGGTGCCACAGGAAGCTGCCTCTGGGCTCTTGAGGCAGGGTTCTCTGGCTTGGGTTCTAGGATTCCAGGTTCTTGGATCAGGAGGCAGTTCTTCCTACTGAAGCTCGATTGGAAAGAAATAATGCATTGGCACCACAGAATATGGAGGTCATGTTGGATTAGCCAGGGTGCCGCCAAAATCTAGCTAAAATGCAAGGAGCTAATAAGACTAAATGGTAAGAGTTAATGTTCCCCAGTTACCACTGTTGGAAACAGGAACTTGGAACAGGAGATATCTTTATTAAGGAACCCCTCCCCGACAGACTCACTTACCCTGACTTAGTATCTATCACCTAAGGTCATACCAAGGATTACACTACTCACTGTAAGATATAAAATAGAAGGGATATATTAACAAAACAGCTAAGTCGTTTAAGACATAGAAATAGGCATTAAGTCCAGACCCAAATCAAAGATAAGTGGGGGGGGGTGTATGTATATATATGTGTGTGTGTGTATATATATAAAATGTCGATGGCATTAATGATACTTATGTGATCCTGTTCTTATAATTATAACCATCCTGGTAACACGCTGGAAATTTTATATTCCACAACGCTTAACTGGTCGAGGGAGCATACTAACAGATTAGACAAAGATGCTATGTCTTGCCCTAATGCTCCTATTTTTCTGGCTAATGCTTGTTCATCTATTGTGGTTAGCACTCCTAAACCACTCTCAACACCTCTTAAGATAGTGGCTAAAGTATCCCATTTGCTAATTTTAGTTTTGGGTTCTTTAGGTACTACACTACTTATCCATGCACTCCACCCTGCTAATATTGGAACAATAAAAGGTAAACAGCTGACTCAAATTTTTGCAAGAGTTAACTGCAAAGGCATAATAACCTTTTTGTGCAAATAGATTGGGGGGGAAAACAAGAGTAGTCTTTTAACATCTCGTGTTACGACTACTGGCCCAATAAGATTTGTATACGGTTCTGGTACCACTAAAACACCTATAACTTCTTTAACACCAAAGTTGTTATAAACCACTTGTCTGTATGATTAGACTTTACATTAACATAAACACTTCACATAACATTCAGTACGAAAGGTTACATTGTCTTGATTACAAAATGTACAGAGTAATATTCTTTAACATAAAATTCTGTACAATTTTGACACTTGAAATTAACGATCTAATCTATAAAGGGGGTATACAGATTGACATTGATAAAATCTATTACATATTTCATGCCCACTGTAATGTTAACATTAATTATTCCTACTTTTACCTAGGTGAGGGAGATCAGAATTTATATACGAATACTTTGAGGGCTCTGATATTACTGTTTCATTAGAACAACTTTACAGAAAGTCATTAAATTGCCATACACACCAGTTGGCAAACTTTTGCAGCAGAGAAAGCTGCTCTTCTCAGTTACTAAAAAAGGTTGCTTCATGAGACTCATCATTTCTTGTGAAGGCCATTAAAGACTTGTTTCTTCCCTCCACACCAAATAACAGTATCCACTTTCCTCATAAGCATATACTGGGATCACCTGAACAATAGGTTGGGTAGCACAAAATCTATACCTCACACTACCTCATCCCCTGGGTGGCTTCGGCTTTCACTGACTTTACAATAATAATGCTCATTCATTTTAACAATGAGAGAATGGGTTATACAAATGAATGCACTTAAAGTATTAAAATCATGATGTGACATGATGTGACAAAATTCCCGGAAGGAAAGGAAAGGAGAGAAAAGGAAAAATTACTACTAACACTTAAGTAACAAATCCTTTCCAATCTTTCAGTTGCAAAGAGTGAAACCTTTTTGGGTTCCTTTTCTCTTCCCCTTTATCTCTACTTGATAAGTTGTAGGGCTTGCCTTGTTTGTTGTTATGACTGTTACCTGCACAAAATTCTCTGTCACGTTCTAGTGCACCTATCTAGTTCCTAGGGCTCAAGGAGTAACTCTTAATTTAGGCACTCTAACTTTGCCCCTCCATGGGCTCTGGGCTCTGCTCTTCCAGGCTCTGGGTAAACACCCATTCCCTCTGGACTCAGGACTTAAACCCACAAAATATTATGGGGTCTTTTATCAGTGAAGGAGCCTACTTAATATCCTACTTAACCTCTATTTATTAACAATCACCAAAACAGAATGCACATGCTAAGCATACAATGCTCATCACTCCCAATAAAACAGATGAACTCTTCTTGATGGCCAGTCAGTATCAGGTCATCTGAGGGACTCCAGTTTCTGCACAGTGTAAGTAGCATAGTGTTGAGGTCTGGCAGCTCTGTTCTTGAGGCTGTGTCCTGGAGCTGGTTCCCAAAGAACTTCCTTTTGGACCCCAGTTTATATAGTGAAACTTGAGTCCTGCTTAGCTATACTTTAACCAATCATTATACTAAAATTTTATTAACTAATCCTGACATATTGTAACAAAATTCTCTAACGAATCCTACCCCACCACCTTAATTAATTTGCAAAATTGTTTCTGTCTGTTACATAATTAATCAAAGAACCAGACAGAGATCATACAGACAAACAATAGGAAAGTGGGGACCATAAAGATAAAACCATAAAGAAATGAGGATTTTACAACTACAACGATTGATAAGTGATTTTTTGCCAGACAGGATGCTATCAAACTAAGTTTTCTTTATCCATCTTAAGATCTGTTTCTTTATCTGGTGATGGTGGTTGCTATTAGGACAGGATCTCCTTAACTGCCTGATATTACATTGTTTTAATCTAATTTAGATGGAATGTAAGGATGTGACTTTCTGCTTCTTAGCTAATGGCTGCTGCTCTCTTAATATGGCTGCAAAGGCCGTGGGCTTTAGACCTTACAATATGGCTACAGGAAAAGGCCTTATCCTTAGAACTGGCACTACCCATTTGGGGATTAAAGAATAGTTCTTCTCTGAGTAGAAGTGAAAGAACTTTGTTACCTACATTCCATTCCTTGCATTTTAACACCTCACCCAGTCTCTTATCCATCTGTCTACCATTACTTTTCAATTGTACTGTGACCTGTTTTTGAACAGCGCTGATTGTATTCAACAGCTTATTTATAAACTGATCTATTTTAATTCTTAGTTGATACTCCTCTGGAGATACCCCTCCTAGCCACCCTTGTTTGGGCATTTTTATCGTACTGCCCGTTATGACCTCATAAGGAGTGTACCCATGGGACACAATTGTTGATCTTATGGCCATTAGGACAAATGGCAATCTTTTGTCCCAGTCTTTTCCTGAACTTGCAACAATCTTGCATGAAGCAGTCTTTAATGTCCAATTTGTTCACCTGACCAAACCCGAGCTTTGCAAGTGTCCTGCAATGTGGATTTTCTGTTTTATAATAAATGCTTGGCACAGACACTTTACTATGTCTCCTACAAAATGGGGTCCTTGGTCCAAGTCTAATATCCCCAGAAGACCAAATCTAGAGAAGGTTTGTTCCAAAAGGGTTTTTGCTGTAGTGCTAGTTGTGTTGTTTCATGTAGGATATCTGCCTCTATCCATTTCGAGAGGGAGTTGGTTACTGCTTAGTAGTAACCATCTGTTTCCATATCCTGAGCAAGGTAACAGACTTATATAATCTATTTGAAGTTGATACCATGCGCTTCTTATGGGCTGATGTAATAAGGGTCCCTTGATGACTTTCCTATCCAGATTTTCTGCACAAGGCAATTCCACACACATTTTCCCATATTTTTTGCTATATCAGGCCACCATCTGACCACAAGAGTTCTACTGTTTGTCTTTTCAACTTCGAAATGCCCCTGATGGTGAGCGAAATTTAACAACTCCTTCCTCAGGCACGATGGAATCACTAGAATCGGGATGGCATCACTTACATCCTTTTTGACAGTTACAATCAAGCCATTGTTGTTCTTAAATACTCTGTAGCCTAAATGTTCATCCCTTTTCAAGCAGCTTTGTTAATTCAGTATCTTGCTTTTGCAAATCCACTATATCCAATTGACATTCCAAATTGTTTTGCTGCATTTTACAGATTGTCAGTTGACTTATTCCACAACTTTTCAGGACCCATCAAAGAAGCTTGTTTAGCCAAGAGATCTACCTGATTGTTAAGTTTTCATATTTCTGCTTGGTTTCTGTGATATGCTTTTTACCTTGAATAGGTAAGTTTTTTCCTTTGCGTGATTTTTGCCAGTTTCCAAGCATGAAGCAGGTACTTAGCATGCAGTATTGGCTTTTCGTCAACTGATGTCATATGTTTCTTCACTCATATGGGCATCCAGTCAGTTAGGGCATGGATGACCCAATCAGAGTCAGAGCAAATCAACAAGGTTGATTCTGGATCTGCGGCTTTCAATGTTGCTATCACGGCTACTAATTCCGTAGCTTGTGCCGAACATGGAATCACTCTCTGTTCCCTGCCAAATTCTATTAGTATTTATCTGTAGAGCTGCATACCCTGCACAGGGTTTTCCTTGATTGTAGCAGCAGCTGCTATCAACAACCCATATATCCATTCCTGAATCCTTTGCTCAAACGAAATCTCTAGATGAAATAGAGATTCAAGTTTTCAGTGTCTTTAAATTGCAGTGGGCATTCATGCTCCTCTCCATGCACCAATAACGCATAAGGCACCACTGTCAGATTTTTTTATCTTATTTACTTCCATGTCTCTATTCAAGAGGCTTAAAATCCAACCGGCCCCAATCTAGGATTTAATCTGGCCTGATCACACATTTAATCGGTGTATGGACAGTCCTTAGAACAACGGGAGACATGCCTATCAAATATTCCCAGTGCTTAAGTGCCCAAGTTAGCACCAGCATCTCCTTTTCACAAGGCGACTAACATTTTTTATACCTCGCTAAGCACCTTAGATCCAAAAGTGACTGGTTTTAATCCTACAGTAACTCCTCATTTAAAGTTGTACTGGTTAACGTTGTTACGTTGCTGATCAATTAGGGAACATACTCATTTAAAGTTGTGTAATGCTCCCTTCTAATGTCGTTTGGCAGCCGCCTGCTTTGTCTACTGCTTGCAGGAAGAGCAGCGCGTTGCAGCTAGCTGGTGGGGGCTTGGAACAAGGGTGGACCAACAGCCCCCCTATCAGCTCCCCAGTCCCCTAAGTTCCCTGTGCAGCAGCTGCCCAGCAGGCTAGTAATTGCAGCTGTCCCTCCCCCCAACTGCCATGTGCTGCTCCTGCCCTCTGCCTTGGAGTTGCTCCCAGAGACTCCTGCTTGCTATGCGGGGGGAGGTGGGGGAGGAAGAAGGGGGCTAATGTCAGGGTGTCCCCCCTCCCCACCCCATCTTCCATAGAGCTGGTGGAGGACACACCGGGGCTCAGGACAGAGGGAGCTTGCAGCAGCTGCGGTCTCAGCAAGCTGATCTAATTAACGAGGTGGTGTACTTAAAGGGGAAATGTGCACATCTCCCTCCATTCCTGCTGCCTTGTAGATTGAGAGAGTTAACCCTTGAGTGGTTCAGCCAATTGCTAGTTCATCACTTAGCAATAAGGGAAATATCCCACCCTCTGACTCCTCCACCTCAACCAAGCTTCACAATCATCATCACCGTGTACCAGTATTAAATTGTTTGTTTAAAAGTGTGTGTGTTATATATAATACACACGTGTCTTTTGTCTGGTGGGGAAAAAAAATTCCCTGAAACCTAACTCCCTCATTTACATTCATTCTTATGGGGAAATTAGATTTGCTTAACATTGTTTTGCTTAAAAATTACATTTTTCAGGAACATAACTACAACGTTAAGTATAATTACAACTACTGTACTCTGTTCTGGCAATAAGACTGCGCTTAATCCTTTCTCAGTCGTTGCTAGTTTAAGCTCGAAGGGTTTATTGGGCTGAAGGCAGGCCAACACCAGAGTCTTTGCAAGCACCTGCTTTAACTGACAGAATGCATCTCTCTGTTTTTTGCCCGAAGTCCATTCTTGGTTCTTCTTTCACCATATATAAACAGATTGTGCAATCTCTGAGTAACCCTCAATAAAATCTTGGGAGAATCCTGTAAGGCCCAAGAAAGACCTTCATGCTGACACGTTTTGCGGGGCTGGCAGTTTACAAATTAATTCCACTCCTTGTGCATCAGGCCTGCACCTGTGTATGCCCAGCTCCATGCCAAGATAAGTAACTTTTTGTTGTACCATTTGGGCTTTTGTCAGATTGATCACAATTCCAGTTTCTTGTATCTTGTGCAGAATAGCATCAAGAATTTCGAGATTCTCTTCCTTGGTTACAGTGGCAATTATTGTCATCTACATAACTGATGATTTCTTTTTCCTTTATATGATTCCACATCCTAATCACAAACCTGTGACACAACGAAGGAGCATTATGGTATCCTTATGGTACCCTACTGAATGTAAAGTGTCGATTTCTGAATGTGAAAGCGAATCTGTACCACACACTTGGATGCAACGGGATGTAAAAGGAGGTGTTTAAGTCCAATACAGTGAACCACTGGGCTCCTGCAGCTACGGCTGCCATGATTTCCATGAAACTTTGCTACCACAGGTGTTAGCCTAGGTGTTACCCTATTCAATTCCCTGTAATAGACTGTCAATCTCCACGTCTTCTTATTCACTTTTAATACCATCCAAATTGGAGAGTTGCACACACTTGCAGTCTCAATTAACACTCTTTGGTTTACGAGAGCGTTGATGGTTTCTTTAATCCCCTCCTCAGCCTCTCGAGAATATCTGTATTGCTTTTGAGGATCTGGACCTATAACCATCACTTCTGCATTGATCTTTTCGCATTGAAGCTTGTTAGTAGCAGAAGCCTTAGGATATTGTTCTGCTATTTGTGAAACTGCTTCTTCCCAATTGGGCATTTTGAGCCTTTCTGGAGCTTTCACTGCTGCGACCCTGTGTGATGTTGGAACAGTAAAACCTCCTTCATTAGCTGTATCCTGAATCAATGCCCTATTCGGTAAATGCACTATCAGATTAAGATTCTTTAGAATGTCAATACTAATGATACCATGTCCATCCAGAGCCTGAATACCAAATATAGCTTCAGTGGCTAGCTTTTCCAATTTTGCACACGATAGGTCTTAAGGAGGGAACAGCACTTTCTTTTCCATTATATCCTTCTAAAATTTTTACTTCTTGCATTCAAAACTCTTTGATCTTTGGGACTGCTTTAGTGCAAATGAGACAGTGTGGCACCTGTAATAATAAGCATTGTCTGTCTAAATTTACCAAACTCTCCCTGTAAGGCGGCATCCGTCACTGGTCTTCCCCATGCATTACTGTCAATAGGCCCCACATGGGGAAAGGTTGGAAGAGATTGGCCCCACCACAATAAACTTTCCTTCTACTCTTGCATTTCTAGGTGCTTGGGTGCAGTTGCAGCTGACAAATGATTCCCTTCATATCTTGGCAATCTTCGAAATAATTCCCTGGTTGCAGGGCTGCCCGGGGGGGAGGGAAGGGGGAGCAAGTGGGGCAATTGGCCCTGGCCCTGCAGGGGCCCCCATGAGAATATAGTATTCTATAGTATTGCAATTTTTTTTTAAGGAAGGGCCCCCCGAAATTGCTTTGCCCCAGGCCCCCTGAATCCTCTGGGCGGCCCTGAACACAATCCGTCACATGTGGCAAAGGGGGGGAAAACGGTCCGATGTTCTGCTGGGTCAGGCAGTGCCAGACAGGGTCCCAATATTAGTTATAACTGGCTGAAAAATATATGGGCTTCATTTTGTCAGATGTAAAAGCTGCCCTGAAAAGGCCCTTTAAAAACTCCACAAGCAGCAGAACTAAGAATTTATATTAAAAGAAGAAATAACGTCAAACCCGGCACCTGATTCTCTCACAGACCCCACGTTTGATGGTGATTTTGTTTCAACCCCCATAAATCCAGACCTGAACCTGCATCCAACAGGAGCTGACGCTATTTTTCTATCTATTTTGCCCTCAGCCTGCCCGTTAATCCACCGGTTGGGGGGATTTTCATTCAAATCCCCAAACTGCCTTCAATAAACGGCGCCAGCCACCGCGCTCTCCTCCGGCACGTTGGGCGAACAGGGGGCGCCGGTAAGTGAAGAATCCCGGGAACTAACGCCGGGGAGTTTGGGCACGAGGGGGGGGCGCCGGATCCGCGGGGCGCTCACCTCGCTCGGCTCCCCGCAAGCGGCGACCGATCCCTGAACCGCGGCCCCTGGGCACCGGAGGCACGGCTAGCCGGCTCTGCGTGTGTGGCCCCTGTCCGCAGGCCCGGCCCCGCGTCTCCCATTGGCTGCGGTGCCCGGACAATGGGAGCTGCGGAGCCAGCGCTGCGGGGGAGGGGGCCGCGCGCGTAGGGACTGGTCGCCGCTTGCGGGGAGGCGAGTGAGGTGGGCGCCCCTGCCTCGCGCCCCAGCCCTGCGCTCCGAGCCCTTCGCGCCCTTCCTCCGCCTGGGAGCAGCAGATGTTCGCGCTTCCGGGGAGCCACGTAGGGAGCCTGCCGGCCCCGCGCCAACCGGGCCTATGAACCAGGCGTGCTCTGAGGCTTGGAAATGCTACAGAAACGCTGCCTGGGGTGCAAAGCTTTCCGGCTGGTACAGGGCCCGCTAACAGCTGGGGCTGTAATTTTAGGCTGAGGTTATGATATTTTTTAAGCATGGATTCGCTCCCTGCCTCTACTGTCTCCTCCTGCTTCGGCTGCTCTTGCTGGCTGGCTGCCTGCCTATCCCAGCAGCGACAGCAATTGCTGCTCTCCTTGATCCTCCCCTCACCCTTTGCCCTCACACTCTTGAGGGTATCTGACCGTTCTTCACTGGGCTGGCAGCTTTTCACTTGCCTGAGTATTGAACTATAGCTTCACATTACTGGGGGAATTGAACTACCCCTCACCGTCCCAAGCTGCTTCCCATAACTGCACTGCCCCTCACAGTCCGGGTGTATCCGAAACGCCATTCACAGTTGTAAGGAAACCAAACAGCACCTCACCAGTTTGGGGTAAAAGCCTGTCTGTTGATCCTTTGATAACCAACCATCTCTTGTCAGTGGCACTGGAACCTTTTAATCGTGGCGGTGCTGAAAGCCAGCCCACTTACCCCTGTCTGCGCCCCCCACCCCACCCACAGCTGTGGCCGGGAGCAGAGCCATGTCTCCAGGAGGGGAGATCCAGACAGGGGTAAGGGGGCAAAGGCTGGGAGCAGGCACAGGGCCAGGATCGGAGTCCCGTGCACAGGGCCCGTAGCCAGGACCCTGCGTGTGGGGCCAGTAGCAGAGCCCCAGCAGCCGGGAGCAGGAGGCCAGGTGTGGGGCCGCAGGCACGGGGCCAGTGCCCCAAGAGCAGGTCCCCAGGCACGAGGCACAGGGCCAGTGGCTGGGAAGCAGGCCAGCAGCCGTGACCTGAGGCCTGTGCACAGAGCCAGCAGCCAGGGCATGGGGTCACCACCCCAAGAGTAGAGCCCCAGGCGTGGGGTCCCAGGCACGGGGCCAGCAGCCAGGTAGCATGGCCCACGGTTGGGACCCAAGCCCTGGGCTGGGGAGTGGAGGCCTGGGCCTGGAGCCACCTGGGGGTGCTGCAGCACCCCCCACACCTCTAGTACCCACACTTATGTCTCTCATGGTCCTGGTGTAACCAGCAAAAGGTCCCCAGCAGTCCTTGAGTATCTGACTGCTTTTTGGTCCCAAAACAAGTGGCCGACTGTCCCTTGTGGTAACGTAACCTGTTGGTCCCAAGAAAACCAACCAAGTGTTCCTCTGAGACCTAGAGTAATGGATAATACTCCTGGTCCTGGATTAACTGACTGACCATGCCCCACAGTCCTGGGGTAAGCAAAAATTGTTCTCTGCTCAGTCCCATAGTAACCAATTGATCATCCACACCCCCGAGACAATTGACTGGCTCTCTGTCACCACAACACAATCCGGAGGTAAATGAGCAACTATCCCGAGCAGTCCTGGGGCAGCCCTTTCTGGCAATGCTGGGGTAGCTGGAGCAACTGTGCCTGGCCAGGATGCAGTTAGGCTCATTCCCCCCCATCCCATGTCTATCCTCAGGTTATTTAATCCCAAAACAAAGATTTACAATGAGGTAAGGTGCAAAACAGTTTATTAAATGAAGTAAATTAACAACAGACATGTACTTAACTAGGACCCTCAAGTTCAAAAGGACCAACATACAGAACCACTCGGCTGTTAAACAAGATACACGGCTTAAAGCTCAGGCCCCAAGCTATTTACCAGGGCAGGCTGCAAAGGTTACAAAGATGACACTGTACCATGTCTCCTAGGATGACCAGATGTTCCAATTTTATAGGGACAGTCCCGATATTTGGGGCTTTTTCTTATATGGGCTCCTATTACCCCCCCACCCCCATCCCGATTTTTCACATTTGCTGTCTGGTCACCCTAATGTCTCGATAACAGTATGTGACAAACACTCACAGACACATCAGGACTGGAGCACTGGACACAGGTGAAGACAGGAACTCGAAGACAGATAAGCTGATCTTTCTGCAACAGGTCTCCTTTGCGAAGACGGGGCTCTGACCAGGGATCCCAGTCTCTCTCCCACAGGTCTTCTTCCCCTGCTGTGTCCTGTGTGTGTGTAAGATCCAGAGACCGAGGATAGCTGATGGACTGCTATCCAGTGTGCAGGCAAGTAACCCCAACCATGCAGCCAGAGGTATTACCTCAGCAACCCTAAGTGCAGGTGTCCACTGACTGCCTTGTTGATGGGCAGCCCTAGGTGACTGGGGAGATGGCCTTTTATAGTCTCCCGTTGCTGGGCAGATTAGCCAGTCACGTCCCCTTAGCTTTTCCCACCTTTTTACTCAAAAGAGCACCAAAGTTGAAAAAGGGCGCCAAACTGGTGAAGGAGAAGGGGAACAAAGATGGATCCCAAACAACTATGGTGATCCAAGATGACAATTGCAGGGACAGGTGTTAAAATATGAAAATTTTCCCTACAGTGCCAGGGTAGCCAGGGCAACTGTGCCCAGCAGTGCTAGGGTAGTCGGGGTAGCCCTAACCCAGCCACTGAGCGGGGTTCACAATGCCCCTCTTTCAGAAGCTAAACAGATAAACAAAATAGTGGCGGGGGCGGCAACTGTCCCAGTCCCACGGCTCTAGCTCCGCCACCATTGCTCCTGCACACTCTCAGACACTCTCCAAGGTTCTGAAACCACAGGCAGCATCAGCGGTAGCTCCTCCTCCCAGCCCAACCCCACCACCACGCATGGGCGTGTGCACAAACGGTCACGCCCATAACCCAACACGCACACCCTGCTCTTAGGGGCCAGAGCATGTATCACTGATTGACAGCAGATTTGCCAAGTCACAGGTCTCCACCATTAGCCCATGTCTGTGCCACTGGCTGTCTGAGGGAAGCCAGTGATTGTATGTAATTGGCGAGGCAGACAGTTGACTCAATCTGGGAGAACTGTTCAATAGACAGAGGCACCCCGTCAGCTGGCGCCTGGTTGGGCTGGAACAGGTGAGAGAAGCCTGATTGACAGTTGGAAAAGCCAACGGAGGCCAATTGCCCATCCTTTTGAAAGCCACGACATCAGCATTAGCTGTAATTTTCTGAACAGATTAATGACAGAGAATTGAGGTGAAAGGGACAAGGCCTACTTGAAAGCTAGTCAGTTTTCAAGAAAGTTTAAATTAATTTCATGTACTGCACCTGCCCTGATGCCCCTTGCTCATTTTTGTACTTTTATGATCAGATTTTCTATGTTAAAATGTGTTTCTCTCATTGTGTGCTGTGTGAAAGACCCACACTACCAACAGAGAAACTGATTGACTGTACAAGGGAAATTACAGCTTCCACCATTTCCACCACTAATGGAGCTGCAACAGTTCCATAGCCAAATAGTGTTTTCTTGAAATGACTTAGTCCCAGAGGCTTACTCTGAACTCACGAATGGCCTCTAATCTCAGAAGCATGATATAGCAAACCAAACTTTATGCACAAGGCACAATAAGGAGTCTGTTGAGCTCAAAAGCAAATGAGATAACTGTTAAAAATGACTCATGCCACCTCCTAAAGTCTGTTAGGGTACTCAAGAGCTTGGAACTGACTAAGAATCTGTTCCCGGTAACAGTACGGTATTTCATATGATTTTCAACAGAACCTTCCATATTTTCTTGTATAATAAAAGCAGCTGGCCGACTCAATAACAGTATGAAAACAGTGGAGTTGAAGAATTATACTTGAGGATTTAACCTACTTATTTACTTGTGTGATTATGCGATTTATTTCAGTGATGTTTGGGGGAAGGATGTCCACATTTGATTTTAGAATTTTATATTAATGTCTTTATCACTATTTTATTTTACATGACCTTGCTTTGCACCCATAATTTTTCTTTCAGAGTATTTTGTTTAAAATTAAATTGATATTTATGATGGTGCCTAATCTAAAATTTTGTTTTTTATGTAGAAACAAGAGTTTTCCAAAAACTGGTAATGTGTGTGTTTATTTCTGATCCTGTTACTACACCAATCACATTTTATCATTGAGTAGCCCTAAAAGTCTTAATGCCCGCTATCTGACTAATGCTACAAGTAACCAGCCTTAGGAACCAAACACATATCTCAGTTACAGTGACGGTCTAATCAAAGAATAGCCAGTTACTGTCAGGTCTTAAACTTAGGGTTGCTGAGCAAGAGTCTTATCATCTGCACCACCCTGCTACAAGAACAGATGTAGACCCACAAACAGGGGCTACACCTGCTGACTCAGCAGGATCAGCTGACTAGCAGCAGACTGCTGATAGAACATCTCTTAGCATAAATCTTCCTGTTCATGCCACCCCCCTTGTCTGAGCAATTAGTTGCTAGGTCTGCTGCTGACCAGACACCTGAGACCAAGATCCAGCCTGCTTGCATGGTCCCTGCTCCTTTTTCATGTTACTTCACCTTGTTCTTACTCCCTTATCTTCACTCCAGTTATTAACACTGTCTTCTTAATCCATGGCACATCTCTGATTCTGTTTTGACTTTTGGCATGGCTTCTAACTCCAGCTGTGTCCCTTGGCGTGACTCCTGACCATGACCCTGACTTTACTCTGGGCTCCAACCATTAGGTCAGACTGCCCATTATAAGCCCTGAGAGTTTGCTCAGACCCTCTTAGTCTCTTCTGGGACTCGTTGCTGAACCCCTGTGGGTATTGCTGGAGCTCCAATGCCCTAGGGGCCTGTGAGTCTGCAAGAACAGATTGTTGTCCTCTAGGCCGGAAACCAGAGGCTTTGGGATCAAGTAGAGCATCTGCAAATGGAAAACTGCAGGAACAAGTTGCAGCACTCAGAGCAGCTGTGATTACCCATTCGTCCCCCCACTACAACTCCAGCTTGGGACCAGCCCCACAGTTTCATTACCAAAGAGACACGATGCCACCTGCAGCTAGGGATGTAAATACAGTTTTAAAAGTTAACTGTTTAAACAATTAAAATTATAGCATTTAACTAGTTAACCGATTAAAGGGAGAGGAGCTGGGGTCACTCCAGCTGGTCTGGCATGGTCAGAGCTGGGGTCGGCTAGCCCGGGGCATCCGGGGCTGTGGTCAGCTGGCCGGCCTGCTGGGGCTGGGGCCGCTCCAGCGGGGCTGGGGCTGGAATTGGTTAGCACAGGGCAGCTGGGGCAGGGATTGGCCAGTAGGGGCTGGGGTCGCTCCAGCCAGCCCTAGGTCTGGCGTCGCTCCGGCCTGGGCAGCCCGGCTGGCCTGGGGCTAGGGTTGCTCCAGCAAGTCCGACGGGGCTGGGGCTGGGGCTGGGGCTGGCGTGGGGCGGCTGGGGGCAGCTGGCCAGCCCGGTGGGACCGGGACTGCTCCTGCTGGCCCGGGGCTGGGAGTGGCAGGGGCTGAGTAGGGGGTGCCAGGGCTGCTCCGGCTTGCGCACCAGGGGTTCAGAGATAAGCCTAATGTTTACCGTTTAACATTTTACATCCCTTCCCGCAGCAAGTTTTGAGAATTTGTTACCCAATGCAGACTCCTCTTTGTGCTCCAGTCCCCAGGAATGCGCCACAGATCAGGTCAAGGTGAGGCTGGTACTTAGCTTCCTTACTGGCGAGGCCCTAGTATAGGCCTCTCCCCTTCTAGATTTGGACCACCCAGTGCTGACAAGCTGGGCTTCTTTCCTGCAAGTGTTCCCCACTGTTTCTGATGACTCACAAAGTTCACATGATGGAGACCACTTTACATAAGCTTTGGCAAACCCTTCCTAGGTCACCTAGTTTAGGTGCTTGGTTGCAGATGCTACCTCAAATGATGTCACATTCCTCCACCAGTTTTGGTCTCTGCAACAAATTAAAAGAGGAGCTGGCGTGGATAGACCCTCCCACCAGGTTGGATGCCTTTATGGATCCGGGTATCAGGATAGACACCAGACTTCATGAATGACAAATTCTACAAATTCATGTCTACATTCAGCACTTGTCCAAGGTTCAGCCTTCAGACTCAAGGACACTTGGCCCTGGTCGAACCCATACCGATAGACAGGGTGTGGCCCCACCTATCCCCATGAGAGTAATAGCACTGCAGCTGGAGGAGCAGGATGTGTAATATCCATATGCCCTGCCAAACTCTCTGCCAGCCCACCAACAGGGAAAGATTAGGCCCAGGTTTAGTTTAGGTCTGACCCTGGGCACTGTTATATCCTTGGGGCAGCCGGTGTAGGAAGCAATCACTTGAGGCCAGAGAGCAGGCAGCTAACCAAAACCTCCATTTTATTTACATATATACAGAGAGCTCCTCAGCCGGTTGAAACCGGTTGAGCTAACCCATAATAATCGAACTCAGTTGCCATAGCAACAAAACCATGACAACCAAATACACAACATATTCCTCCCCCCCTAATAAGAACATCCCCTAAATAAAACACAAACTAGACTAGAGAAGGAGGGTAGACTGCCTCCATTCCCGGCTAAACCCTGGGGATTATTTTGCCCCATAACCGTGGGTTCGCCCTAGCTAAAGATCCAGCCGATGAGGAGGCCTTCTGTCTCTAGGTGGATTACGGCGAACTACTGGTGTTATTGCACCCGAAAGCACTAGGGGCTCAGGGTCCGCAGCACGAACAGGTGAGGAGGTGGTATCAGCTCGTGCTGGGCAAAGGGGTATCTCAGCCGCTGGCAGTAATGGAGGAGAACAGTCAGAAACAGGTGACTCGTGATTCGATCCCTCACCAGAAGAGGTGAAGTCAGACCCCTCAACTGCAGATGGGTCCTGAGGACTGGCATGACCTGGCAACAGCTGATCTACATGTCGCCGCCAGGTAAGATTCTCTGCAGTCCGGACTATGTAGGAAACAGGTCCTGTTTGAGTGATGACTGTGGCCGGAACCCATTTAGCTCTGGAAGTATAATTCCGAGCCAAAACTGGCTGTCCTGGGCTAAAGGTTCGGTCTTTTGCTCTGGGTGCCCGTCTGATGACTTGATATTGCTGCTGATGTTGCACAATTTGTCGGGGTTCAGAAGGTTTCAGCAGATCAAAGCAAGTGTGCAGCTGTCATCCCGTCATTAGAAAGGCTGGAGATGCGTGGGTCGTAGCATGAGGTGTGTTTCTGTAGGAAAGTAAAAAGGTATCCAGACGCTTTTGAATGGAGTGTTGTCCCCTTGCTGATTTCAAAGCGTTTTTCATTGTCTGCACAAATCTTTCAGCTAATCCGTTGGTGGACGGATGATATGGTGCTGACGTGATGTGGTGTATCCCATTTGCTTTCATAAATTTTTGAAACTCCTGAGAAACGAACTGCGGTCCGTTGTCGCTCACAAGTTGTTCTGGCAGACCAAAACGACTAAAGAGTCCTCGTAGTTTTTGGATAGTACTCTCTGCAGAAGTGGACTGCATTATAGAGACTTCTGGCCATTTAGAATGGGCATCTATTGCCACCAAGAACATGCTTCCTTCAAGGGGGCCAGCAAAGTCAACGTGAATACGTTGCCACGGGTTTTCAGGCCAGTCCCATGGGTGTAGGGGTGCCCACTGGGGTGCATTCCTCACACCCTGACATGACATACAAGCTTTTGCCTTCTCTTCAATAGCGCTGTCCAGTCCAGGCCACCAAAAATAGCTTCGTGCAATTTCCTTCATGCGCACTATTCCACAGTGACCGGAATGTAGCTGTTCTAACATCTGTGATCTCAGTGGTGGTGGAATAATGACACGTCTCCCCCACAACAAACAACCAGATTGGACCGATAACTCCGTCTGCTTGGACATGTAGGGAACAAGGTCTGATGAGACCGGAGAGGTTTGTCGAGATGTTCCATGCATCACCAGGTCCATAACGTGGGACAATACTGGGTCAACGCGAGTTGCCTTCTTTATCTGAGTAGCAGTGATGGGTGTATTCTCTACCTGTTCAAAGTAGAAGATTTCCTTGTGGGCACTATCTTGGTGTTTAACCGGCAAAGGCAACCTTGAGAGGCCATCTGCATTGCCGTGTAGAGTGGATTTCCGATATTTGATTTCATATGTGTGTGCTGAAAGTAACAATGCCCAACGTTGCATACGACTAGCAGCTAATGGGGGAATGCCTGTGTAAGGTCCAAAAATTGATGTCAGAGGTCGATGGTCTGTGAGAAGAGTAAATTTTTGCCCAAACAGGTACTGATGAAACTTCCGAATTCCAAAAACAATTCCTAATGCCTCACGTTCGATTTGGGCGTAGTTAGTTTCTGCTTTGCTTAGAGTGCGTGAAGCAAAAGCAATAGGTCTCTCTTCACCTGAAGGCATAATATGTGACACGACTGCTCCCACTCCATAAGGGGAGGCATCGCAGGCCAATTGCAGTGGTAAGGATGGATCAAAGTGCGTTAGAACTTCAGAATTTAGCAATGCATCCTTAGCTTTGTTAAACGCAACATCACAGGCTTCAGTCCACTTCCAGGCCTTGTTCTGCCCAAGGAGCTCATGAAGTGGTTTTAGCAGTGTGGCTAACTGTGAGATGAACTTTCCATAATAGTTCAGGAGTCCTAGAAACGAGCGCAGCTGGCTTACATTTCGAGGTGGGGGAGCCTCCACAATAGCTTTAACTTTTGCAGGGGCCTTATGAAGACCTGCAGAATCAATGATGTGTCCCAAATATTCAACAGAGGGCTTGAAGAATTCACACTTGTCTTTGCGAACTCGTAGGCCATACTCTTCCAGTCTTTGTAGGGTAGCCTCTAAATTCTTTAAGTGATCCTCTTCATTTCTTCCAGTGACCAGGATATCATCCAGATAGCACTGAACTCCTGACAAGCCACACAAGATCTGGTCCATAGCCCTCTGGAACAGGGCGGGAGCAGATGTTATTCCGAAGGGTAGACGACAGTATCGATAAAGCCCCTTATGAGTCACAATAGTCAACAGCTCTTGGGACTTTTCATCGATGTGCATCTGTAAATATGCTTGACTCAGATCAATCTTACTGAACTTTTGTCCCCCAGCCAGGCCTGCGAAGAGGTCATCGATGCGGGGAAGCGGGTATTGCTCTGCACACAACACTGGGTTGACAGTGACTTTAAAATCACCGCAAATCCGGAGAGAGCCATCTTTCTTCACGATTGGAACGATAGGAGTGGCCCATGAGCTATGGGTAACTGGTATTAGGACTCCATTGGTGACCAGGCGCTCCAGGTCTGCTTCAACTTTTGGCCTGATGGCATATGGCACAGTTCGGGCTTTCAGATATTTTGGTGGACTGCCAGGTTTAATGTTCAATGTCACAGTGATTCCCTTCATACTTCCCAAATCATCTCCAAAAACAGCAGCATGTTTCCTTAGTATAGGGGTTAGACTGGTTTCTTCTTTAGTCATCCGGTGCACTTCTGCCCAGTTCAGTTGAATCTTCCCAAGCCAAGACCTACCCATTAAGGCTGGGTAGTTACCTCTCACCACAAACAGTGGCAATTTAGCCACCTGTCCATTGAGCTCCACCTTAACATCAATAGTGCCCAGCATAGGCACAGCTTCTCCCGTATACGTCTTCAGAACAGTTTTTGTTGCCTTAAGCGGAAGATGCTGTAGCTTTTCTTTATACACAGTCTCGGAGATCAGTGAGACGGCTGCACCGGTGTCCAGTTCCATGCGTATACGTTTGCCATCCAATAACGGGGTTACCCAGTATTCATGTGAGCCCATTGCCAAAGACAAAACATGCAGTGGCACTTCCTCTTGCGATGAGGTGTCACCTTGATCATCCTGGGTCTGCTCTAGGGTATGCAGGGTTCCTCTTTTTGTCGGCCAGACCACAGGCCTCTTTTTCTTTTGTTTACAGGCACACTCAATGTGTCCCTTTTTGCCACAGTGTCGACACACCAGGTCCTTACACCAGCATTCTGATGCCTGGTGACCTGGCTTACCACAGCGGTAACATTCTTGACTCTGCAGTTTTGTGGGTCGGTTCTTGTGACACTTTTTGCACCCTAGGGGGTGCACCGATGTATTGTGCCTCCCTTGTAGCCAGTTCCATGGAGACAGCAATATCAACAGCCTTCTGTAAGGTAAGCTGAGCCTCTGTCAGTAGGCGCTTCCGTATAGCTTCACTGTACAGGCCACACACTAACCTGTCACGCAGGGCATCATGTAACATTTCTTTAAATTCACAGTGTTCTGCTAGCTTTTTTTAAATGGCTACAAATTGTACAACTGTTTCATCTTCCTTTTGGTCTCTTTTGTGGAACCTATATCTTTCAGCAATTACCAGTGGTTTTGGGGAGAAATGAGACCCCAGGATTTCCACAATGTCACTGTAAGATTTAGTCTCAGGCTTAACAGGGTGTAGTAAGCTGCGTAGCAGAGAGTAGGTTTTAGCCCCTACAACAGTTAAGAATATTGGCACCTTCTTCGCTTCTGTAATGTCATTTGCAATACCAAAAAGCTCAAAACGCTCAGTATACACATGCCACTGCTCTGTATTCTCATCAAAAGGCTCCAGGGGCCTGGTCAGAGTAGCCATGATTTTTAGTTTCACTTTCACAGTCAGTGCAAACAAGCAGCTTGTTTGTTTGTTCTTTACCTTAACTTCTACTTCCTTCTGTTACTGGAGCAGCACCGGAGTCTCACCCTCGTCGCCGGTGTTATATCCTTGGGGCAGCCGGTGTAGGAAGCAATCACTTGAGGCCAGAGAGCAGGCAGCTAACCAAAACCTCCATTTTATTTACATATATACAGAGAGCTCCTCAGCCGGTTGAAACCGGTTGAGCTAACCCATAATAATCGAACTCAGTTGCCATAGCAACAAAACCATGACAACCAAATACACAACAGGCACCATAACCAAAAAAACCAAGGTTATGTTTGATCAAGAGACCCTCATTCCTTCCCACTTCTACAAATTCCCCTGGAGTTGCAGATTCTGCAGGACAACCAGGCCTTTACTTTACAATGGGCCTCGATTGACTTGAGAGCAGGAGATACTTTCATTGATTTTTCCATAGGATGGATCCTTGGCCTTTGGGTACAATCTCAAACTACTCTGGATGGGGGGCAGGAGAGGGATAGCTCAGTGGTTTGAGCATTGGCCTGCTAAACCCAGGATTATAAATTCAATCCTTGAGGGGGCCACTTAGGGATCTGGGGCAAAAACCAGTACTTGTTCCTGCTAGTGAAGGCAGGGGGCTGGACTCAATGACCTTTCAAGGTCCCTTCCAGTTCTAGGAGATAGGTATATCTCCAATTATTTTTTTTTTGGTAGAAGCAGTGGCCAGGTCCCCACTGCTGCCAGGCTTGGTTACTCAGGAGACCATACTTTTGGAAGTGGTTTTAGGGATTATCTGCCATTTTGTTTTATTGTTTGTTACCCTCCATCTTTCCTCACCTTCCTGTTGCTTAGTTTGGCGCTTTATTTTAATCCTTATTTTTGATTGGATGAGTTTAGAAGAGCTCTGCCTAGTAACAATGCCAAAGTTGGGAAAGGTCATTGGACCTGGGGAAAAATCTGCCTGGTAACAGGACATTATATAATGGTTCAGCACAGGGTGCCAGAGCAGTCCATCCTAGAAGCAGCCTGTGCTCATTCGCAGTAACATCAAAAGATGATAAATACCTGTTCCTGTCATGGCTGCAGGGGAGGGGGACATTGGGGGAGAGGCCAGGGACTAGGCTCCCTGGCCGGGAGCTCAGGGGCCAGGCAAGATGGTCCCGCAGACTGGATGTGGCCCACGGGCCATAGTTTGCCCACATCTGTGATAAATACTAATTCCGGGTAAACGAGCCTGTTGGGGAGGGGGTCCTTAATAAAGATCTCTCCTGGCCCAAGTTTTCTGGTAACAGTTTGTGGTGACCGCAGCTGGACCCTTGACTGCCATCTCTTAAATTGTAGCAATTTTTATGTTATTTATGTTTTATTATAATCAGCTTGGTTAAAGGGTTATTTAAGGCCCACAGACCTTGAATGAAAGCACTGGCAGCTGCAGGGCCAGCTCTGGGATTTTTGCCGCCCCAAGCAAAAAAAAATTTGGCCAACCCCCCCTTTTTTTTCCCATGCCCCCCAGCCCCTCCCCAACTCCACCCCTTCTAAACCCTTTCCCAAATCTCCAGCCCCACCTCCTCCCCTGGGTGTGCAGCATTTCCCTCCCCATTGCTTTCTGGGGGCCCCCATGACCTCCCACCCTAGCTCACTTCTGCTCTGCCTGCTCCCCCGGTGTGCCACCGCTCCGCTTCTCCCCACTCCCTCTCAGGCAAGGGAGGGCGGAGAAGCGGAGCAGTGGCGCATTCAGGGGAGCAGGCGGAGCAGAGGTGAGCTAGGGTGGGGGGGGCCCGCAGGAAGTAACAGGGGATAGAGGAACCACTCCCCACTCCAGCTCACCTCTGCTCCACCACTGCCGCCTCCCCCAAGCACCCACCACTCGGCTTCTCCCTCCCTCCCAGCCTTGCTGCACGAAACAGCTGTTTCACACGCGGCAAGCCTGGGAGGAAGGGGGGGAGAAGCGGTGCAGCGGCACGTTCAGGGGAGCAGGTGAAGCGGAGGTGAGCTAGGGTGGTGGGGCGCAGGAAGTAACGAGGGGTAGAGGAACCCTTCCGCACTCCAGCTCACCTCCACTCCACCGCCGCTGCCTCCCCCGAGCGCCTGCCGCTTGGCTTCTCCTCCCTCCCAGACTTGCTGTGCAAAACAGCTGTTTCGCGCACAGCAAGCCTGGGAGGGATGGGGGAGAAGAGAAGTGGCGGCGGCGTGCTCAGGGGAGCAGGCAGAGACGAGCTGGGGCAGCGAGGGCATTTTTTCCCCCATGCCCCGGAGTCGGCACCTATGATGGCCCGCGCCAGAATGCCGCCCCTAGAAATGTGCCACCCCAAGAACCTGCTTGTTTTGCTGGTGCCTGGAGCCGGCCCTGGGCAGCGGCTTTCATGTGTGGAACCCAAACTAATTGAAGGAGCAGACACCAACTTGCTGACAAGAACTGCTTGTTACAGCAGGCATGAGATTGGGGGGTGCTGCTTGAGCTTTGAGTAGCTGTGTGGGGCAGGCCAGCATACATTACTGAGCACTGCTGAGCTCTGACTTAAGAAGTCTGGTGACCATTATGGTTGAGTGCCATACAAGCAGTTGTGTGTGTGTGGGTCAGACATTTACTGTTTAAAAACGAGCAACCAAATCTTTGGCATACACAGATGGAATAAGGCGACAAATCAAAATTCTCGGGAGTACAGTGTCAATTTATTTGGAAAATGTAAAAAATTCTTGGGAAGATTTATTTGTGGGGGAGAATTCACATAACTTTTCAAAAGCAAAGTGGGAAAGCTTTGTTACTGTCAAACCGACCCCAAATAAGAAACTAAAGAAAAGAGCCTTAATCTATGTTTTGGTAATGGTGGCAAGGCAACTAAATGAGCACATTAAAAATAAAGAAAAAGTAATATCTCAAGTTAGAGAGCAGGTGGTAAAAAAGGGAAGCTGAAATTGAAAAGTTAATGGTTCAGAATAGTACTTTGTCAGCTCAAGTGCTTAACCAATCAATGCAAATTAACCAATAAGAACAATGGGTACAAGAATTAAATGCATGCCTTGTGAAAAAGGATAAAGAAAAGTTTGTATTAGCTAAAAAGGTAGAGGAATCACAGACTGCTATAAGGGAGTTGGTTAAAGAAGTTAGAAGCACACAAGAGAGTGTCCAGAATCACTTCTCTTGTAATAGTAAAATCAACAGCTTGAGGGATAAATTAAGAAAAGCACAAGGAGTCATAGCTGCCCTAAATATGGATCCTTTAAAAGGATATAGATCTGAAGACTCCAATTCAGAAAAGGAGGAGTCTGATGGTGACTTAAATTAATGTGAAGGAAGCAAAAGTAGCAAGAACTCAACCCTCTGCTCCACAAGCCTTAGAGGAGCTGGAAAGTTGTAATGAAGTGGAGGAGGGGAAAAGATACCCCCTGATAGCCCCTGTTGCCACAAGCATGATAAATTATGGTCCCAGTTGGCCAATTGAGACATGATATGCGACAAGATCAAGCAAGGGCAATGGGAAAGACACTAGGTCCACTTAATAAAGAAACTGCTCTGGACTGGTTGTCAAAGATCAGCAATATGGCCATCATCAGTAAAGAAGATATGGCTGCCTTATTACGGGAATGCATGAATGGTGAGGAATTTAGTGCTTACCTGGGGAAATCCAGTTGGTAAACATTAAAGACATTGCAGAAATTTATGAAGCTGTGTTTAGGTTCTACTTCCCACATAAAAATACCATAGGGAAGTTTTACTCAGACAGACAAAAAGTGGGTGAGAGACCTGAAAGGTTTTTAAGCAGAAAACGATCCTGTATTGGCTAGCAGGAATGTCACCTATTGTTAACAGAATAGCAACCTGCGAGACACCACGATTCAAGGAGGCATTTAGTCAAGGGCTCACGCCTACGTTGAAAGTAATGCTGGGTCCAATCGGTCCTAGAATGGTGACCAGATCTAGATCGGAACTAGAAGGGAAAAAAAGGGAGGCTTTCGAGCTTCAATGAGAAGCTGGCAAAAGAAATAGATAGCTGCAGTGAAGTAATAGAGCCAGTGAGGAAAAAAGGGAAGAAGTACAATTTTGATGGCAAGAATTTTACACCAAAGGAGAAGAATGTCTCCAACCATGTTGATCCAGTCAGAAACCAGGAATATCATCATAACTCTGCTGACATGAAAGAATTTAGAGCAGTGCTGTGGAAACAATTATTAAAGTATGAGAAAAAAGGATCAGATCAACTGACTTCCAATCGAGCAGGGCCGCCCAGAGGATTCAGGGGGCCTGGGGCAAAGCAATTTCGGGGGGCTCTTCCTTAAAAAAAAAAAGTTGCAATACTATAGAATACTATAGTCTCATGGGGGCCCCTGCAGGGCCCGGGGCCTGGGGCAAATTGCCCCACTTGCTCCCACCCCAGGCAGCCCTGCAACCAGGGAATTATTTCAAAGATTGCCAAGATATGAAGGGAATCATTTGTCAGTTGCAACTTCCCCCCGTTGCCACATGTGACGGATTGTGTTCAGGGCCGCCCAGAGGATTCAGGGGGCCTGGGGCAAAGCAATTTTGGGGGGCCCTTCCTTAAAAAAAAATTGCAATACTATAGAATACTATATTCTCATGGGGGCCCCTGCAGGGCCTGGGGCCAATTGCCCCACCTGCCCCCCCCGGGCAGCCCTGCAACCAGGGAATTATTTCGAAGATTGCCAAGATATGAAGGGAATCATTTGTCAGCTGCAACTGCACCCAAGCACCTAGAAATGCAAGAGTAGAAGGAAAGTTTATTGTGGTGGGGCCAATCTCTTCCAACCTTTCCCCATGTGGGGCCTATTGACAGTAATGCATGAGGAAGACCAGTGACGGATGCCGCCTTACAGGGAGAGTTTGGTAAATTTAGACAGACAATGCTTATTATTACAGGTGCCACACTGTCTCATTTGCACTAAAGCAGTCCCAAAGATCAAAGAGTTTTGAATGCAAGAAGTAAAAATTTTAGAAGGATATAATGGAAAAGAAAGTGCTGTTCCCTTCTTAAGACCTATCGTGTGCAAGATTGGAAAAGCTAGCCACTGAAGCTATATTTGGTATTCAGGCTCTGGATGGACATGGTATCATTAGTATTGACATTCTAAAGAATCTTAATCTGATAGTGCATTTACCGAATAGGGCATTGATTCAGGATACAGCTAGTGAAGGAGGTTTTACTGTTCCAACATCACACAGGGTTGCAGCAGTGAAAGCTCCAGAAAGGCTCGAAATGCCCAGTTGGGAAGAAGCGGTTTCACAAATAGCAGAACAATATCCTAAGGCTTTTGCTACTAACAAGCTTCAATACGAAAAGATCAATGCAGAAGTGATGGTTATAGGTCCAGATCCTCAAAAGCAATACAGATATTCTCGAGAGGCTGAGGAGGGGATTAAAGAAACCATCAACGCTCTCGTAAACCAAAGAGTGTTAATTGAGACTGCAAGTGTGTGCAACTCTCCAATTTGGATGGTATTAAAAGTGAATAAGACATGGAGAGTGACAGTCTATTACAGGGAATTGAATAGGGTAACACCTAGGCTAACACCTGTGGTAGCAAAGTTTCATGGAAATCATGGCTGCCGTAGCTGCAGGAGCCCAGTGGTTCACTGTATTGGACTTAAACACCTTCTTTTACATCCCATTGCATCCAAGTGTGTGGTACAGATTTGCTTTCACATTCAGAAATCGACACTTTACATTCAGTAGGGTATCACGAGGATACCATAATGCCCCTTCGTTGTGTCACAAGTTTGTGATTAGGATGTGGAATCATATAAAGGAAAAGGAAAAGGTCATCAGTTATGTAGATGACATTAATTGCCACTGTAACCAAGGAAGAGAATATCGAAATTCTAGATGCTATTCTGTACAAGATACAAGAAACTGGAATTGTGATCAATCTGACAAAAGCCCAAATGGTACAACAAAAAGTTACTTATCTTGGCATGGAGCTGGGCATACACAGGTGCAGGCCTGATGCACAAGGAGTGGAATTAATTTGTAAACTGCCAGCCCCGCAAAACATGTCAACATGAAGGTCTTACAGGAGTCTCCCAAGATTTTATTGAGGGTTACTCAGAGATTGCACAATCTGTTTATATATGGTGAAAGAAGAACCAAGAATGGACTTCGGGCAAAAAACAGAGATGCATTCTGTCAGTTAAAGCAGGTGCTTGCAAAGACTCTGGTGTTGGCCTACCTTCAGCCCAACAAACCCTTCCAGCTTCAACTAGCAACGACTGAGGCCTGGTCTACACTAGGACTTTAATTCGAATTTAGCAGCGTTAATTCGAACTAACCGCTCAACCGTCCACACCAGGAAGCCATTTAATTCGAACTAGAGGGCTCTTTAGTTCGAATTTGGTACTCCACCTCGACAGGTGGAGTAGCGCTAAATTCGACATGGCTAGCTCGAATTAGGCTAGGTGTGGAGGCTAATCGAACTTAGTAGCTCCGGGAGCTATCCCACAGTGCACCACTCTGTTGACGCTCTGGACAGCAGTCCGAGCTTGGATTCTCTGACCAGCCACACAGGAAATGACCCGGGAAAATTTGAATTCCTTTTCCTGTCTGGGCACTTTGAATCTGACGTCCTGGCTGGACATCGGGGCGAGCTCCGCAGCACCTGCAACGATGCAGAGCTCTCCAGCAGAGGAGTCCGGCCAATCCAAGAATAGAAAGAGGTCCCCAGCATGGACAGACCGGGAAGTCCTGGATCTGATTGCTGTGTGGGGCGAGGAGTCTGTGCTCTCGGAGCTGCGCTCCAACAAGCGGAATGCAAAGACCTTCGAGAAGGTCTCTAAAGCAATGATAGAGAAAGGATACAGCCGGGATGCGATGCAGTGCCGCGTGAAAGTCAAGGACCTGAGACAAGGTTACCAAAAAGTCAGAGCGGCAAACGGACGCTCCGGAGCACAGCCCCAGACATGCCGCTTCTACGAGGCACTGCATGCCATTCTCGGTGGGTCTGCCACCACTGCCCCACCAGTGACCGTGGACTCTGAGGATGGCATAGTGTACCTGGACAGTTCCTCGGCGATGTTCGCCGATGGGGAAGATGAGGAAGGGTTTGTGGAGGACGGCGCAGGCGACAGCGAACACAATACCGCTTGCCCTGACAGCCAGGATCTCTTCATCACCCTCACAGAGATCCCCTACCAACCCTCCCCGCCCGTTAACCCGGACTCAGAATCAGGGGAAGGATCAGGCGGTAAGTGCTATAAACATGGAAACTTTTATTTTTTAAAAAACGGGTATAGAAAAAATAGAAATGCTATATACAAAATTTTACATGTCAAACTATATAAATAGTAGGTCCACACATATAGGGATTGAACAGTAATCCTCTTGGGACAGTTCAACAAAGCTCTCAGAGAGCAGCTCGAAAAGCCTCCGCAGGAGGTTTCTGGGGAGAGGTGCCTTATTCGGTGCTCCATGGAAGCACACTCTTCCACGCCAGGAGATCCTAATGTAGAGAGGAATCATCGCCTCCACCAGCATTGCTGCATATGGTCCTGGTCTGTGCAGGGCTTCCAGTAGCATCCGCTCTCTCTGACTGCGAGTGACCCGCCTCAGGGTGATGTCGGTCTGGACAGGCTGCATCTAAGTCGGGCAATTAGTGTATTGTTACTATTGTTAACGGTTTACAATTAGGTTGCATAACAACGACCCTCGCTTAACAGCCACGTGCTGGAGGCCACAGAGAACAAGCAGACATTGATCTTTCCCGTGCACTGGCGGGAGGGGCTGGAAAAGGCTCAGCCTTTCTGCTTTCCAGATTGCCTTTAGCAGAAGAGCACAGCTATCCACTAACTGATAAGCATGATCTACTTTAAGGCTTACCAGGACTGTCTGCAAGCCGGATTATGCTGTCTCTCCCCCCTTGTCCGCTCTCCTGTGCAATGGCGCCGCCAATGAGAGCGTATTCCGAAATCTCGAACTTTTCCTGAGATCTCGTGAGACTTGGTGCCCTGTATGGTCTTGTTCAGAGAAACTGACTAGACTGTGTTCACTGTTCGCAAACATGTATCTGTTCAAGGAAATCATTTACTGTTTCCCATCACACAGCTTCTGATCTTTCCCGGACTGCCCCGGCATCCCCCTCGCAGAGGCTGGCTCAGATTAGGCAGCGAAAGAAAAAGACTCGGGAAGAGATGTTCGCGGAACTGATGGCCTGCTCCAGAGGCGAGGCGGCAGAGCAGAGACAGTGGAGGGAGACCCTCTCTCAACAGCATCGCACACACATCGAACGGGAGGCTAGGTGGCGGCAGGAAGACCATCAGGCGACTCAAACGCTGCTTGGGCTAATGAGGGAGCAAACGGACACGCTCCGGCGCCTTGTTGATGTGCTGCAGGACCGCAGGCAGGAGGAGAGAACCCCCCTGCACTGTATCTGCAACCACCCTCCAACGCCAAGAAGTCCTGTCCCCCCCTCACCGAAAATTACAAGACGGAGGGGCGGTAGGGGCCGTGAGAACTGTCACTGCACCACAGCTGAGCGCTAATGTTCCACACACCTCTGACGCTATAACTGTGTAGAAGCGCTTCCCTTACAGGATCACCCAGTCCCAAATCCAAGTTTCATCACCCCACTATGTAGTAGATTAATAAAAGCTGTTTGCTGTTGTTCACTCTTTCCGTCACGTCTTTCGTGTCAGAAGACTGTGTATGTAGGGGGGGGGCAGGGGATTTATAATTGCACGGGATAGCCTACATTAGCAGGGTACAGACTATCGGGGGCAGGATCAACTGCAGGTCACACACAGACTGCATTCAGTAGTCACCAGGGTCCCTCTGCATGGTGTATGCTGCCCCGGGTCATTCTGTGATGTGTACGCTTGTCCACGGTCCTAGCGCCTGCCACCCCCTAATGTTAAGGCATGCTGCCCTTACCATGCACTTCCACCGTAGGCGCGATCCTCTCCGCTGCCCTGAGCCCCAACAAGAGCCCTCATCCACGGACAGATACTCACCCTTCCCTCACACCCCTCACCCCTTCCTACGCCCAAACCCACAGCCCAGAGCCTGCATCCAAATCCCTATGCAAAGACGGCACCACTCGCCCCTTCCTGCAAACCCACCCCTACATGCACAACCACTTGAAACCGTCCCCCACCCCAGAGACCTATGTAGGAGCAGGAGGATGTCCGTCCTGTATTGTACAAGCGGTCTGTACATCAGTGCACACCGTACCCAGCACAGTATGCGTCCATGTTTCAAACCCTGAACAGAAATGCAAAGTAAAGGAAAGATTTATTAAAAATAAGTGTTCCATTTAATTTGTTTAAAAACGTGTTTTGGAAGTGGGGGAAACTTGGAGAACGGGGTATGTAACCGCAGATCTCACTCAACACATAGAGACACAGGCCCAGGATCAGCTTCTCTTAAAATCAAGTGTAGAGTCATCGGTTACCCTGCTCTCTGAGGAAACTTGCTTTCAAAGCCTCCCGGATACACAGCGCTTCCCGCTGGGATAGTTTTTCGGCACGGGTGTCTGGCTGAGCGTAAACAGCAGCCAGGCGTTTTGCCTCAACCTCCCATCCGGCCAAAAAGGTCTCGCCCTTGCTCTCACAGACATTGTGGAGCACACAGCAAGCAGCAATAACTACGGGGATATTCTTTTCGCTGATGTCCGAGCGAGTCAGTAAGCTCCGCCACCTCCCCTTAAGACGTCCGAAAGCACACTCCACCACCATTCTGCACTTGCTCAGCCGGTAGTTGAAGAGTTCCTTCTCACTGTCCAAGGCGCCTGTATAGGGCTTCATGAGCCAGGGCATTAGCGGGTAGGCTGGGTCCCCGAGGATCACTGTAGGCATCTGCACATCCCCAACCGTTATTTTGTGGTCCGGGAAGAAAGTTCCTGCCTGGAGGCGTCTAAACAGACCAGAGTTCCTGAACACACGCGCGTCATGAACCTTGCCCGCCCACCCGACGAAGATGTTGGTAAAACGTCCCCTATGGTCCACCAGTGCTTGCAGCACCATTGAAAAGTAGCCCTTTCGGTTAATGTACTCGCTGGCCTGGTGGGCTGGTGCCAGGATAGGGATGCGAGTCCCATCTATAGCCCCACCGCATTTTGGGAATCCCATCGCGGCGAAGCCATCTATGATGTCCTGGACGTTTCCGAGAGTCACTACCTTTGAGAGCAGTTGATCAACGATTGCGTGGGCTACTTGCATCACAGCAACCCCCACGGTAGATTTGCCCACGCCAAAGTGGTTCGCTACTGACCGGTAGTTGTCTGGCGTTGCAAGTTTCCAGAGGGCTATGGCCACTCGCTTCTGCACAGTCAGGGCTGCTCGCATCCGTGTGTCCTGGCGCTTCAGGGCAGGGGCCAGCAAGTCACAGAGTTCAAGGAAAGTGCCCTTACGCATCCTGAAGTTTCGCAGCCACTGTGATTCATCCCAGACCTGCAGCACTATGCGGTCCCACCAGTCCGTGCTGGTTTCCTGGGCCCAGAATCGCCGTTCCACACCATGAACTTGACCCATTGCCACCATGATCTCCACGGCGCGGCGTACCCTGCTTTGTGAGAGGTCTGCGCCACTCTGTGAATTCCTGTCCTCACCGCGCTGCCGGAGCCTCCTAGCCCGATTTCTCAGCAGCTGACTGTGGAAGAGGTGGACGATAAGGTGCGAGGAGTTGACAACGGCCATAAGTGCAGCGATGATCGCAGCGGGCTCCATGCTCGCAGTGCTGTGGCGTACGCGCTGTAACTGACAAGAGAAGAGCGCGAACAGATTTCCCGCCGGCGCTTTCAGGGAGAGAGGGCGGGAGTGACGGTTCAATAATGACAGTTACCCAAAACCACCCTCGGCACATTTTTCCCCCAGTAGGCATTGGGGGCTCTACCCAGCATTCCAATGGGCAGCGGGGAGTGCGGGAACTGTGGGATAGCTTCCCACAGTGCACCGCTTCCAAAGTCGACGCTGGCCCCGTGAATGTGGACTCAGAAATTCGAATTAGTGTATTTAGTATGGATACACAAATTCGACTTCATAAGGTCGAATCCACAAATTCGAACTAAGTTGATTCGAAATAGTCTTGTAGTGTAGACAAGGCCTGAGAAAGGATTAAGTGCAGTCTTATTGCAGAACAGAGTACAGTAGTTGTAGTTATACTTAACGTTGTAGTTATGTTCCTGAAAAATGTGATTTTAAGCAAAACAATGTTAAGCAAATCCAATTTCCCCATTAGAATTAATGTAAATGAGGGAGTTAGGTTTCAGGGAATTTTTTTTCCCCCATCAGACAAAAGACACGTGTGTATTATATATAACACACACACTTTTAAACAAACAATTTAATACTGGTACACGGTGATGATGATTGTGAAGCTTGGTTGAGGTGGAGGAGTCAGAGGGTGGGATATTTCCCTTACTGCTAAGTGATGAACTAGCAATTGGCTGATCCCTCAAGGGTTAACTCTCTCACTCTACAAGGCAGCAGGAATGGAGAGAGATGTGCACATTTCCCCTTTAAGTACACCGCCTCGTTAATTAGATCAGCTTGCTGAGACTGCAGCTGCTGCAAGCTCCCTCTGTCCTGAGCCCTGGTGTGTCCCACCCTGCTCTATGGAAGATGGGGTGGGGAGGGGGGACACCCTGACATTAGCCCCCTTCTTCCTCCCCCACTTCCCCCCGCATAGCAAGCAGGAGTCTCTGGGAGCAGCTCCAAGGCAGAGGGCAGGAGCAGCACATGGCAGTTGGGGGAGGGACAGCTGCAATTACTAGCCTGCTGGGCAGCTACTGCACAGGGAACTTAGGGGACTGGGGAGCTGATAGGGGGGCTGTTGGTCCACCCTTGTTCCAAGCCCCCACCAGCTAGCTGCAACGCGCTGCTCTTCCTGCAAGCAGTAGACAAAGCAGGCGGCTGCCAAACGACATTAGAAGGGAGCATTACACAACTTTAAATGAGCATGTTCCCTGATTGATCAGCAACGTAACAACGAAACAACGTTAACCAGTACAACTTTAAGTGAGGAGTTACTGTAGGATTAAAACCAGTCACTTTTGGATCTAAGGTGCTTAGCGAGGTATAAAAAATGTTAGTCACCTTGTGAAAAGGAGATGCTGGTGCTAACGTGGGCACTTAAGCACTGGGAATATTTGATAGGCATGTCTCCCGTTGTACTAAGGACTGTCCATACACCGATTAAATGTGTGATCAGGCCAGATTAAATCCTAGATTGGCCGATTGGACTTTAAGCCTCTTGAATAGAGACATGGAAGTAAATAAGATAAAAAATCTGACAGCGGTGCCTTATGCGTTATTGGTGCATGGAGAGGAGCATGAATGCCCACTGCAATTTAAAGACACTGAAAAACTGGAATCTCTATTTCATCTAGAGATTTCGTTTGAGCAAAGGATTCAGGAATGGGTATATGGGTTGTTGATAGCAGCTGCTGCTACAATCAAGGAAAACCCTGTGCAGGATATGCAGCTCTACAGATAAATACTAATAGAATTTGGCAGGGAACAGTGATTCCATATTCGGCACAAGCTATGGAATTAGTAGCCGTGATAGCAACATTGAAAGCCCCAGATCCAGTATCAACCTTGTTGATTTGCTCTGAGTCTGATTGGGTCATCCATGCCCTAACTGATTGGATGCCCATATGAGTGAAGAAACATATGACATCAGTTGACGAAAAGCGAATGCTGCATGCTAAGTATCTGCTTCATGCTTGGAAACTGACAAAAATCACGCAAAGGAAAAAACTTACCTATTCAAGGTAAAAAGCATATCACAGAAACCAAGCAGAAATATCAAACTTAACAATCAGGTAGATCTCTTGGCTAAACAAGCTTCTTTGATGGGTCCTGAAAAGTTGTGGAATAAGTCAACTGACAATCTGTAAAATGCAGCAAAACAATTTGGAATGTCAATTGGATATAGTGGATTTGCAAAAGCAAGATACTGAATTAACAAAGCTGCTTGAAAAGGGGTGAACATTTAGGCTACAGAGTATTTAAGAACAAGAATGGCTTGATTATAACTGTCAAAAAGGATGCAAGTGATGCCATCCCGATTCTAGTGATTCCATCGTGCCTGAGGAAGGAGTTGATAACTTTCGCTCACCATTGGAGTTGAAAAGACAATCAGTAGAACTCTTGTGGTGAGATGGTGGCCTGATATAGCAAAAAAATATGGGAAAATGTGTGTGGAATTGCCTCACTTGTGCAGAAAATCTGGATAGGAAAGTCATCAAGGGACCTTTATTACGTCAGCCCATAGGAAGCGTATGGTATCAACTTCAAATAGACTATATAGGTCTGTTACCTTGCTCAGGATATGGAAACAGATGGTTACTACTAAGCAATAACCAACTCCCTCTCGAAATGGATAGAGGCAGATATCCTACATGAAACAACACAGCGAGCACTACAGCAAAAACCCTTTTGGAACAAACCTTCTCTAGATTTGGTCTTCTGGGGATATTAGACTTGGACCAAGGACCCCATTTTGTAGGAGACATAGTAAAGTGTGTGTGCCAAGCATTTATTATAAAACAGAAAATCCACATTGCAGGACACTTGCAAAGCTCGGGTTTGGTCAGGTGAACAAATTGGACATTAAAGACTGCTTCATGCAAGATTGTTGCAAGTTCAGGAAAAGACGGGGACAAAAGATTGCCATTTGTCCTAATGGCCATAAGATCAACAATTGTGTCCCATGGGTACACTCCTTATGAGGTCATAACGGGCAGTACGATAAAAATGCCCAAACAAGGGTATCTCCAGAGGAGTATCAACTAAGAATTAAAATAGATCAGTTTATAAATAAGCTGTTGAATACAATCAGCGCTGTTCAAAAACAGGTCACAGTACAATTGAAAAGTAATGGTAGACAGATGGATAAGAGACTGGGTGAGGTGTTAAAATGCAAGGAATGGAATGTAGGTGACAAAGTTCTTTCACTTCTACTCAGAGAAGAACTATTCTTTAAGCCCCAAATGGGTAGGGCCAGTTCTAAGGATAAGGCCTTTTCCTGTAGCCATATTGTAAGGTCTAAAGCCCACGGCCTTTGCAGCCATATTAAGAGAGCAGCAGCCATTAGCTAAGAAGCAGAAAGTCACATCCTTACATTCCATCTAAATTAGATTAAAACAATGTAATATCAGGCAGTTAAGGAGATCCTGTTCTAATAGCAACCACCATCACCAGATAAAGAAACAGATCTTAAGATGGTTAAAGAAAACTTAGTTTGATAGCATCCTGTCTGGCAAAAATCACTTATCAATCGTTGTAGTTGTAAAATCCTCATTTCTTTATGGTTTTATCTTTATGGTCCCCACTTTCCTATTGTTTGTCTGTATGATCTCTGTCTGGTTCTTTGATTAATTATGTAACAGACAAACAATTTTGCAAATTAATTGAGGTGGTGGAGTAGGATTGGTTAGAGAATTTTGTTACAATATGTCAGGATTAGTTAGTAAAATTTTAGTATAATGATTGGTTAAAGTATAGCTAAGCAGGACTCAAGTTTCACTATATAAACTGGGGTCCAAAAGGAAGTTCTTAGGGAACCAACTCCAGGACACAGCCTCAAGAACAGAGCTGCCAGACCTCAACACTATGCCACTTACACTGTGCAGAAACTGGAGTCCCTCAGATGACCTGATACTGACTGGCCATCAAGAAGAGTTCATCTGTTTTATTGGGAGTGATGAGCATTGTATGCTTAGCATGTGCATTCTGTTTTGGTGATTGTTAATAAATAGAGGTTAAGTAGGATATTAAGTAGGCTCTTTCACTGATAAAAGACCCCATAGTATTTTGCGGGTTTAAGTCCTGAGTCCAGAGGGAATGGGTGTTTACCCAGAGCCTGGAGGAGTAGAGCCCAGAGCCTGTGGAGGGGCAAAGTTAGAGTGCCTAAATTAAGAGTTACTCCTTGAGCCCTAGGAACTAGATAGGTGCCCTAGAGTGTGCAAGTGACAGAGAATTTTGTGCAGGTAACACAGTCATAATAACAAACAAGGCAAGCCCTACAACTTATCAAGGAGAAATAAAGGGGAAGAGAAAAGGAACCCAAAATGGTTTCACTCTTTGCAACTGAAAGATTGGAAAGGATTTGTTACTTAAGTGTTAGTAGTAATTTTTCTTTTTCTCTGCTTTCCTTTCCTTCCAGGAATTTTGTCACGTCATGATTTTAATACTTTAAGTGCATTCATTTGTATAACCCATTCTCTCATTGGTAAAAAATGAGCACTATTATTGTAAAGTCAGTGAAAGCCGAAGCCACCCAGGGGATGAGGTAGTCTGAGGTATAGATTTTGTGCTACCCAACCTATTCTTCAGGTGATCCCAGTATATGCTTATGAGGAAAGTGGATACTGTTATTTGGTGTGGAGGGAAGAAACAAGTCTTTAATGGCCTTCACAAGAAATGACGAGTCTCATGAAGCAACCTTTTTTAGTAACTGAGAAGAGCAGCGTTCTCTGCTGCAAACGTTTGCCAGTTGGTGTGTATGGCAATTTAATGACTTTCTGTAAAGTTGTTCTAATGAAACAGTAATATCAGAGCCCTCAAAGTATTTGTATATAAATTCTGATCTCCCTCACCAGGTAAAAGTACGAATAATTAATGTTAACATTACAGTGGGCATGAAATATGCAATAGATTTTATTAATGTCAATCTGTATACCCCCCTTTATAGATTAGATCGTTAATTTCAAGTGTCAAAATTGTACTGAATTTTATGTTAAAGAATATTACTCTGTAAATTTTGTAATCGAGACAAAGTAACCTTTTGTACTGAATGTTATGTGAATGTTATGTGAAGTTGTAAGGGTCCCCCTGTCGGGCGAGGGGTCACTCTATGCCCTCTGGGCGCCTGGGGACCAGGTCGCCTCACTACACACGGGTAGTACAGTCTAGGAGCCCACAAAGCCCAGGCCCTAGCTCAGGGCGGGGCAGCAAACACAGGTGCAGGGCTCGGCCCTCAGGCAGGGCTGAGCAGCAGTTCAGGGTAAGTCTATAAGCCCAAGCCCTAGCTCAGGGCGGGGCAGCAAACACAGGTACAGGGCTCAGACCCTCAGGCAAGGGAAGGGGGGAGTCCGCCACCCAAGGAGTGAGTGGTGGGGGGGGGACGCAGGCCCTCCCACTCCACTGCGTCCCAGCCCGGGTCCCTAGCAGCGGCGAAGACTCGCTGCTGTCAGTGGGGATCCAGGCCGCAACACACTGACACAGGCTCTCGCAGCCCTGCAGTCAGACTTGGGTCGGCTGCCCCCAGGCTACTTCCTCGGGTACCTGAGGCGTCGTTTCTTCGGCAGGGGGGTCCACCACCATCGGCTCCTCGGGGTATGGGTGGGCTCAGCAGGTCCTCGGGGTCAGTGGCCACGGTCCGGCTCGACTCCTCCTCTGGGTAGCGGAGGCGGGGGAGGCTGGGTCGTCTGCTGCCTTCTGTGGCCTCCCCAGCAGGAGCTCGGTTGTGGACGTCCGGCCTTGCTGACCGCTGGGGCCTCACTGAGCCCGAGGGCCCGCCTTTGTACTTCCGGGTCGGGGCTTGACCCTTTCCGGGGCGGGCCCAGAACCCCATGGCTCCGCCCAGTCCGGCCTCCGGCTGGGCTCTTCGCCCTCTGGGGCCCCTGTGGGCCAGGCCGCCTCACTACAGAAGTGTTTATGTGAATGTAAACTCTAATCATACAGACAAGTGGTTTATAACAAGTTTGGTGTTAAAGAAGTTATAGGTGTTTTAGCGGTATCAGAACCATATACAAATCTTATTGGGCCAGTAGTCGTAACACGAGATGTTAAAAGACTAATCTTGTTTTCCCCCAATCTATTCGCACAAAAAGGTTATTATGCCTTTGCAGTTAACTCTTGCAAAAATTCGAGTCAGCTGTTTACCTTTTATTGTTCCAATATTAGCAGGGTGGAGTGCATGGATAAGTAGTGTAGTACCTAAAGAACCCAAAACTAAAATTAGCAAATGGGATACTTTAGCCACTATCTTAAGAGGTGTTGAGAGTGGCTTAGGAGTGCTAACCAGAATAGATGAACAAGCGTTAGCCAGAAAAATAGGAGCATTAGGGCAAGACATAGCATCTTTGTCTAATCTGTTAGTATGCTCCCTCGACCAGTTAAGCGTTGTGGAATATAAAATTGCCAGCGTGTTACCAGGATGGTTATAATTATAAGAGCAGGATCACATAAGTATCGTTAATGCCATTGACATTTTATATTTATATATATATATACATACACACACACACACACACACACACACACACACACATATATATACATACACCCCCCCCCACTTATCTTTGATTTGGGTCTGGACTTAATGCCTATTCCTATGTCTTAAACGACTTAGCTGTTTTGTTAATATATCCCTTCTATTTTATATCTTACAGTGAGTAGTGTAATCCTTGGTATGACTTTAGGTGATAGATACTAAGTCAGGGTAAGTGAGCCTGTCGGGGAGGGGTTCCTTAATAAAGATATCTCCTGTTCCAAGTTTTCTGGTAACAGTGGTAACTGGGGAACATTAAGTCCTACAATTTAGTCTTATTAGCTCCTTGCATTTTAGCTAGATTTTGGAGGCACCCTGGCTAATCCAACATGATCTCCATATTCTGTGGTGCCAATGCATAATTTCTTTCCAATCGAGCTTCAGTAGGAAGAACTGCCTCCTGATCCAAGAACCTGGAATCCTAGAACCCAAGCCAGAGAACCCTGCCTCAAGAGCCCAGAGGCAGCTTCCTGTGGCACCCACTCTAAGATCCAGAATTGCCAACTCTCCATGACAAACCATGCCTCTCCATAAATACCAAGACTACGAGGATGTCTTCAAACAACGAAATGCAGACACTTTACCCCTGCATTGTGATTACAATTGTCCTATAGACCTTCAAACCATAACTAAATTTATTTGGATGCATATATTCTATATCCAAGCTGGAGATAGTGTCAGGTCTAGTGGTTGGAATCCAAATGCCAGAGCCCAAGGTCACAGCAAAGTCAGAACCAGGACTGAGGGTCAGACCCATAGGTGGAGTCCAAATGCCAGAGCCAAGGGTAACAACTGAGTTGGAGCCAGGAATCAGAGCTGAGGGGCAGAACCGAATTACAATCCTAGAATCAGGGAAGGCAGGAGCAGGAGTGGTTCCAAGACTGGGTGCTGGGCAGGGTCTATGCTGGAGCAAGGCTGGGTACAGGGCAGGGCGTAGACTGGAACAGGACTTGGAGCGAGGCTAGCACAGGAAGGTAAAGAATCTGTGGGTGTGTACATTGAGTAGCCACTGATCCTCTGCAGCTGCTGGGTTTAAAACCAAGCCACCTGACTGCCTTAGCCAATCAGGTGGTTCTGCTGTGACCCAGCTGTGCTCATTGGTTGCCTGATGACTTGTCAGGCATAGCTGCAGGCCCTCATTCCTGACAGCAGCCTTAGGAGAGTACATGGAAAACCTAGACAAAGGCCTCATCTTCCACTCTATTACTCTTTCTTTAAAGAAGACGGCTCTTTGAGACTTGTGTGGGCTACAAGGCACTTAAGCAAATAACTGTATAAGTCACTACCCACTGCTGTTAATTCCGCAGCTTTTGAATTGATTGTGGTTGGCCTTGGTATTTGCCAAATTGAATCTTACAGGAGTATATAACCTAGTTCGCATCAGGAACGGGGATGAATGGAAGATAGCCCTTAGAACTAGGTATGGGCATTTTGAATATTGGCGTTACTAATGCCCCAGCCACCTTTGAGCACCTGCTTAACAACATTCTTCAAGACGTCTTCAACCAATATGTGGTCACATATCTGGGCAATATATTAATCTGCTCTAGTCGCCAAGCAAGCCATGACTTCCTTGTCTGTGAGATTCTCACATGGTTATGCTAGCACTGGTTATACGCAAAGCTGGAGAAGTGCACATTTGATCAGTGGTCCACTGAATTTTGTGGATTCATTCTATCAGTGGGAGGGGTAGGGATGGATCCTCAGATGTCTGCAGTTCAGGACTGGGTAGAGCCCTGAAGTATTCAAGACATTCAAAAATTCATGGGGTTTGCCAACTTCTACAGGAGATTTACTCCCAACTTTTCAAAAATCTCATCTCCCATAACTGCCATCCTTCATACACCTGAAAAGTTTTACTGGCCCCCAAAGGCACATCAAGCTTTTGAACATCTGAAGATAGCCTTCATCTCAGCTCCAGTGCTAGCCCTTTCTGATCCGGACCAGCCTTTTATCCTTGAAACCAACACCTCCAATACAGCCATTGGGGCAGTACTGTCCCAAAGAACAGGGACCCAACAGGAGATGCATTAATGTGCTGTCCCCCCACCCTTGAAAACTTACTTCAGTCAAATGCAGTTATGAAATAGCCAACAAAGAATTACTCACCATGAAGGCAGGGCTTGACACAAGGCAACACTACCTTGAGGGTGGCTATGCACCTCATACAAGTCTTAAAAAAACCCTGAAATATATACAATCTGCCATCACGCTAAGTCAGTGGCAAATTTATGTTGGGCCTTGTTCTTTTCAAGGTTTGACTTCATGATCATGTACCACCCAGGCCACAAGAACGGCAATGTGGACCCACTTTCACAGAAGGTGCAATACTATGAACCCCAAAGAATCACCACTTGAAATACTAAAAACACACCATTTCCTTTGTGGATCTGTCTTCGGAAATCCTCATTTCACTTCGAGCAGCCACCCTGATGATCTTTTTGTAAAGTTTATACCACCATACAAGGAGGGCCTCCCTTCCACCACTTTACACCATTATTCCTGGGCTGATGATCTTTTCTATGTTAATGACTGTGTAGATATCCCAGATGGTTCCCCACAACTCAAGGTGCTGTGCATGCACCATGGGCACGTCGCTTTGGACAATCCAAGACTTGGCATGCAGCAGCCTGCTTATTCTGGTGGTTGCAGATGTGGGACAATGTTCAATCCTACGTCAGGTCCTGAGACACGTGCGTTCAGACTATGACCTCATGAAGTAAGCCTTTCAGCCTCCTGACAACATCTGAAGCCTCTTCCTGACCCTGGTCACATAAAACCCTTGATTTCACAGTAGAACGACCAGAATCAGAAGGACACAACACAGTACTAACTGCAGTGGATCAACTCACCAAAATGTCCAATTTTATACCACTCATGCTTCCCACGTAAAGAAGTTACCACATTACTCCTAAATACATGTTGTGGTGTTCCCAATCATCTCACCACAGACCGAGGCTCTCACTTTATATCCAGGTTTTGGAAGGAAGTCTCTCACCTCCTGGATGTCCATCCTCCTACATCCACCCCCCAAAATTCCCCAGACCAATGGCCTGTCAGAATAGGTCAACCATGTACTTGAACAGCATCTACGTGGTTTTCTGAACCACTGCTAAAATAACTGGGTTGTGTTACTCTCGTTAACAGAATTTGCTTATAATAATGCAGAACACGCTTCCATTTGATTCAGTCCTTCCTTTTCCAATTATGATTTTCATCTGTGGTTCCATACCTCTGCCTCCCATCTATGGCGGTTCCTGCTGTCTCAGATCTGGTACAGCTATTCATAGAACCCAGGCTAACCTAAAGGAGCAGCTGGAAGCCACCAAAATATCCTACAAACACCACACCGACAAGTACTGCCAAGAGGCCCCTCCTCTGAAGGTTGATCAAAATGTATGGCCGTTCACTAAATATCTACAGATTGGCTGACCAATGCACAAGTTGGACCATCAATACACAGGCCCTTACACCATGATTTGACAATTCAATGTGATGGCGTTTGAATTGCAGCACCCTTAGCCCAGGAAGATCCCTTTGGTATTTCATGGATCCCTCCTGAAACCTTTTTTCCAATGATCCGTTTCCCAGCTGATATTCACCACCTCCAGTTCAAGTACAGGACCACAAGGAGTACATAATTCAGAACATACTGGATTCCAAAGTACACAGAGAAGCACTGTATTATCTGATTGACTGGAAAGGTAATAAGCCTGAAGAATGCTTTTGGGAGCCAGCTCATCATGTTTATGCCCCTGCAAAACTACAGGCCTTGCACAGGGATCACCCTGAAAAGCCTGGCCCCCATTCTTGTGTGTGTGGTGGGTTGGGAAGTATCAGGCACCATGGGTCTCAAATCCAGGCCTGACAAGCTAGAGCTGTACCCTATATGCCACCATGCTGCAAAGCTAGTTAAGGAAACCAGCTGATACCCTGCAAAACAAGCTATGCCTGTTGATTTAGTAGCATCAGCTGACTAGCAGCAGACTACAGATTCCACACCTGTTAGCATAAAGCTTCCAGTTCTTGCCACACCCCCTGTCTGAGCAGCTAGTTGCTAGGCCTGCTGCTGACCTGACCTGTTCAGGCCTCCCTACCTAGTTCCCGCTTCCTCTTCCTGTTCCCTCACTTGCTTCCTTGTTCCTTCTCCCTTGCCCTAACTCCTGTTATTGACTCTGGCTTCTTGACCCTTGGTGCAACTCTGATTCTGGTTTGACTCTTTGCGTGGCCTCTAACTCTGACTCTGGCTTTGACCCATAGCTTAAGTTCTGGTTCGGACTCTGGTTTGAGCTCTGGCACGACTCTGATTCTGATTAACTTAACCCTTGTCGTGGTGTCTGACTCCTGACCACTACCCCAACTCTACTCTGGGCTCCAACCGTTAGGTCAGACGGCCCACATTAATGTCCCGGACAATGATACTGGAGACATCAAGAAAAGTAGGAATAATATTGCAAAGGCAAGGCTGATGAAACTGGGAAGGCTGATGACTTGAAGATGTAAAGAGACATCAAAAAAAAAAAAGAAGGAGGTATTGATTGCAAGGCAGAGGTTAAACAGACGATTACACTTGGTAAGCAAATCTGAAGATCTGAATGCAGAATTTCACAAAAAGAAGAAGCTTCCAATCAGAACTTGATAGAGGCTATTCAATAAATACCATGTCCCAGTGATATTACATTGATCTGAGCCCAATGCAAGAAAAGAAAATGATGGATAATGAATTATAAAGTAAATGAAGAAATGAAATGAAGAGTGAAATCATTAGAATGAGGAAGTGATTACTGTAAGGCTTGCAAAGAATAAGACGGTCTTACATCACATGGAGGAGAAACACTAATTCCATCAATATATTTAGTTTTGCAGCCTAATAGTCCAAGATCATACAGGAGAACACAAAGGTGAAATAGAATGATTCAGTGAAGAAAGAAATGCAGGAAGTGAGGAAAACCCCTTTAGAAATGTTAGTGGAAAAGAAGTGAAGAAATATCATTCACCAGTTACACATTATTGGGACATCAGCAAAATTGTTCTTTAGAAGACCATGATGTATAATACTAACATCTGGGTACCAATTGTTATTATTCAGCACCTGAGAACCCTTAGGCACCTGAAAATATAAATAAAGTACATGTGATCCCTGCCCCAAAGTACTTACAATATGGTTTCATAAAACATCTGAGAAAGAGTTGGGAGGAAAGCAGGGGAAAGGAGGTGATGGAGAAAAGATAGGTGTTATATCAATACATTGAACAAGATTTGTTTAAAATAAAATATACATTTGAGAAAAGTTTGTGTTGATTAACTTCTTGTGGCTATCACAATAGAAGTAGATCTTAGGGAGCGATTTTAGAGGAGAGAGTAGTGGCTTGGCAAAACAATTCAGGGAGGGAATTCCATGCAAAGGTGGCACTGTGACAAAAGGTGCAATGATGGATATGGGGGGAAATGGACAAACAAGACACTGGGTCTGGCATCATTAGTGGAGTAAGCAGAGGCACAATGCAATAAGAGACTACGGTCTTGTCTACATGGTAAAGTGTTACCAGTTATACCAATATAGTTGTACTGGTATACTTATACCCGAATAACCCACCCCATGTGGACACTCTTATACTGGAATAAGAGTGACTTTCAGTTTAGCTTAAACCCTTCCTAAGCAATATAAGGTAAACCTTAAAAATACACTACAGGTGTGTCGCATCTTAGGCGCATTTAACATGCGCGATTTCAGCTTTACGCAGTCGGCAAAAAGAAGAAAACAAAAACAAAAAGAGAAAAACAACCATGTAAATACTGTTTCTGTAGTACGGGCAATTCCGCCCACCATTACACTCAATGTAATTCTGACTATACGCAATTTTCGCTTTACATGCTGACTGCAGAACGTAACTCCAGTGTAAGACGAGACAGATCTGTCTCATATCACAATAAGAGTGTCTGCATGTGGGGTTATACTGGTATAAGTATATTGGTTTACATTCATACCTTCGGCTATACAAAAACAAACAAACAAAAAAAACAACCACACCCACCCACCCACCCACCTTTCCCATGTAGACAAGACTTAAGGGGAGAATTTTCCAGAATGCCTATGTTACTTAGGCACCCAAGTCCCATTTTTAAGAAACTTACACATGTAGCCTCCTAAGTCACTTCAGTAATTTTGTAAGTTTTATCCTAAATCAGATACATAGGCATGGATAAAGCCAGAGAAGGGAGCAAGACTGGGGTAGTGGTGAATAGGGAGCCAGCCAAAGGAAAGGGAGAATCAGAAGATATGACTGACTGGCAAGGAAGCTGATTGTAACAGCTTGTCTGTTGTACTGGTTGCAGCTGACTGATGCTTAATGCACTGCCCAAATTTTGTTTTGCTTGCCTGTTGAGGCTTTTTCTAGCTTGTCTTTAATAGTGTACACCTTTTGAGTGCATGCCTTAAGAAATATCTTGATACTGTGCCTCAGAAAGTGTCCTTTTAATACTTGGTTGTCTTACTAACATTAAATATAAGATGTTTAGATGTGTAAAATAAGGTTTCCTCCCCTTTTAAATGTCATCGATTATAATAAGATAGGATTCAGTAAAAGCTGTACGTTTAAGAACCAAAAGCTATCACTCATAATTCAGTAACCAGTTATAAACTAAATCAGTAACAAAAGGTGACCCTCAAGAGAAACCCATTTTTCCTTAAACCCCTATCCTTCAACTACATCCACACAGATGGACCCTTGCATCTGTATGGAATTGAAGTCAATGTGGTTCAGTGCTGGGCTCTCTGCTCAGGCCAATGCAGTAGCAGGATTAGGGCCTTATTTAACTGCCCTGTCATCATCATTATTTACCATTTGCCAGTTTATGTGCCATCTGCAGATTTTATCAGCAATTATTTCATATTTACTTCCAGATCATTGATGAAAATGTTCAATAATGTCAGGCCTAGTACCAATCCCTTCAAAGCACCACTAGAAACACCCACACTGAGTAGTGATTCCCCACTGACATTTACAGTTTCAGATGTGGCAGTTAGCCAGTTCTTAATCCATTTTAATGTGTGCTTTACTGAGGTTGTATAGTGCTGATATTTTATTCAGAATGTCATGTGGTACTAAGTCAAATGCCTTCAAAAAGTCTAAGTACATTAGATCTATGCTACTGACTGCATCAACCAAACTTGTAATCTCATCAAATATTGAAATCAGGTTTGACAAGACATTTTCTGTAAAACCATGTTAATTGGCATTAATTGTATTCTCATCCTTTATTTTGTCAATTGAATCAGGAAACAATTTTTCAGGTTTTTTGCCTGGGATCTCAGGCTAATCAGTTTATAGTTACTCAGGTCATCCTGCTTCCCTTTTTTGAATATAGGCACATTTGCACTTTTCCAGTCTTCTGGAATTTCCCCATTGTTCCCAGACCTATTAAAAATTAACATCAGTGGGCCAGAGATCTCCTCAGCCAACTCTTTCGGGACTCTCAGGTGTAAAGTTGTCCAGGCCTGCCAATTTAAAAATGTTTATCCCTATAAGATAGTTTAATATCCTCCTTATTCACTAGTTCATTGAACTGGAAAGTACTTCATCATCCTTATGTAATACAAGTACATCACCCTGCTTCTTTTCAAATGAAAAATAAATATTTATTGTAAAAGCATGGCCCGCTACCACTTGAGCTAAAGGACCAGCTCTGTTAGCAAGGAAATTGAATGGGAAATGTTTGTATTGACTGTGCACTCCATTTTGTATTATGTGCTGAACACATATTTAAACTTGCCTAAGGGTGACTTATTGCAATGTATTCCTGGTAGCTGCCCAGCTCAGAAAACAGGCATGACACTTGTTGAATGACTATTCCAGAGAAACCATCATGACTAGAGCTAGGCAAATAATGGATTTTTCCGTTCACTGGTAATTCCAAAAAAAAAAAAAAAAAAAAAGTTTAGTTTTGGGTCAAACTGAAAACAACATTTTTCAGAATTCCCACTGAACTGAAAAGTTGAAAAAGAATTCAGTTCAAACTAAATCCAACATATTTCAGTAAAGCCCACATCCTCCTTCAGCCATTTCGTGAATCCTTTCCATTGCTTTCCAGTGCCTGAAAATCTGAACAAAATGTTTTGTATCAATATTAAATGTTTTGTTTCAACATTTTTTATTTCATTGAAACTGGTTGGCAACCTCAGCACAAATTCATTAATAGTTTCAGCTGACATATCACATTTGTTAACAAATTATGCATCTAAAAAATTTTATGTGCTCTAATCAAGACAGCAATCTTGATCAAAACTATCAACTTTGAATTACTCTCAACTAGTGGCTCACTCTCATGGAACAATAGGTTTTCTGCACAGGTTTTGGGGCTATCGTGAATTGGGAGAGGGGCCTAGACCTTTCTAGCTAAACACATGGCCAAAGGAGACAAAGACTGTACTTAAGGAAGGTTCCTGCTCTGAACAGAGGGGGCCAGCTATTACCACATGTAAGAAGGATTTGACGGAGATAGATGGCAGGAGGGATTCTGCCTGTCCTGAACTCCAACAAATCTCAGACTCACAGAAGGAATGAGCTCAGAGTAGTGGAAAGTGCATCTCAGGACTTATTAGTTAAATTATTGTAATTTACCTTTCAGCTTTATGAATCTCTGCTAGTGAAGGTCTCCACTAGAGTTGGGCACATTTAAATTATAGGGTAAAAAGTTCCATGAACTCAAACTAGCTCTGTGACTCCCATGAACCAAAAAAATATAGTTGGTGGAGTTCATAGAACTTCAGATCCCATATCCTTTGTCTTGGTGCAGTTAATACTTTACATGAAGTTCATACCTACCAACAGACATCAAAAAACAGTAGATTGTAAATTTGTACAAGTGTATACAAATTGTTTTGGGCGGCAGAGGATGGGGGGGAAACAGCAGCAGAAACATAATTTGTATACATTTGCATTAAGAGCCAGACACAGTTAGAAAGATGGATGGAAGGAAGGAAAGGGGAAGAGAAAGGGAATGGAATGCAATCTCAGTATTTCAATGCGTCCCTCTTTAAGAGCATTTAATTCTCCTTCATCTTTATAAGTCCAGAGGATCTTCAATTACATTACTATTGACCTATAAATACATTACTGTTGTCTCTTCTGGAACACTAAATGTTCTGTAATAAACAGCTCCATCAGAGATATCCCCCACGGATTTGCTAGTTGTATTACAACTTTCAATTTTGTTAGATACCCCTGTGGGAAAAGGTAGCTAACTTCCTATAGTGTTTCCTCCCAACTGTTTCTCCTCATTTCAGGAATTGAATTCTCTTTGGATTATGCTGGTATTTAGGACCAGATCACAGCCACTGCTATGCATTGGTCTTGTCACAGAGCAGTAGAAAACCCACTTACTCAGCTATCTAACAATTACCCCAATGAGAGGAGATGCTTGGGTGGTAAAAAACTGCAGTAAGCCACACACACCTTTTGCCCCCTGGTGTAGGGATATGGGAGGAGAACTATTCCATTTGAAGGTCCTCAAGAATTTGCATAACTTAAGAGGCACTCTAACTTGTTCCTAAGGACCGGATCCAGCAGACCCAGTGTTTTTTATCAGAGGGGTAGCCGTGTTAGTCTGGATCTGTAAAAGCAGCAAAGAATCCTGTGGCACCCTATAGACTAACAGACGTTTTGCAGCATGAGCTTTCGTGGGTGAATACCCACTTCGCATCCGACGAAGTGGGTATTCACCCACGAAAGCTCATGCTGCAAAACGTCTGTTAGTCTATAAGGTGCCACAGGATTCTTTGCTCCAGTGTTTTTTGTTTTTGTTTGTTTGTTTTTTTAACCCAACAAAAGCCAATAAGAGCCAATCCTTAAGGGTTGGATCTCACCATCTAACCCTTACTTTCTACGCATTATGTACTGCTGTTATTCCTGATGAATATGTAGCTAAGAAACATTTTTTAAATAAATTACCAAAGGAGAGAAAAAACAATAATGCACACACTCCAAAGTGAAATGGAACTATCAATGTAGTTTCCACTTTGTTACTAATGAACAAATTCAGTTCTCTCTTTTGGTAGGACAATGTTTTTATGGCCCAGAAACATAAAATTTCCTCTCTCCTGTTAAAAATGTAAATTTTCTTGGGCTCAGTTGCCTCCTCCTCCAGGAAAACCTGTGGGAGAGAATTCAGTGTGGCAGAAAAACCAGTGTGGCTTTCCTCCGGGAGTTTTTCAGGAATTGTTCCATTGAGGGATGGGATTTGTCCCTCTTCATCAATCCCAAGTGGTTTTGCCCCCACGACCGGGCTCCCCCGAGGATTCTTTAGGATACCAGGGCCATCGACACAGAGGCCTTATCCTTCCACATAAGGTTGGGGGTCCTTGTTCAGCCCCTTCAGCTTTCTGAACACACATTTCAATTGGACCCACACTTAAAGGTTTCACTGCATTGGGCAATGCCTCCAATACCTACCCACATAAAAAAACCTAACTGGTTTCAAGACTGAGCTTGGTAAGTTTATGGAGGGGATGGGATGTTGACAACTTTCTAATCACACAAAACCTAATACCCCTGCTGTGAGGCCCTGCCACTTCTCCAAGACCCTGACCCAACTTGTTCCATCCCCACTCCCTCCCCACCACCCTGATTCACTTTAACTGGGATAGGGCAGGGGGTTGGGGTACGGGAGCGGGCTCCAGGCTGGGGTGGGTGGGGTGAGGACTCAAGCTGGGGGTGCAGGCTCTGGTGTGGGGATGAGGATGAGGAGTTTGGGGTTCAGGAGGGGGCTCCAGGCTAGGGCAGGGGGTCAGGAAGGGTTTGGGGTGCAGGATCCTGGCAGCGCTTACCGCAGCTCCCAGAAAGCAGCCGCCAAGTCCCTGCAGTGCAACCCCTAGGCACATGGGCTGACAGGGAGACTCCACGTGCTGCCCTCGTGCCTACAGATGCCACCCCACAGCTACCATTGGTCACAGTTTCCGGCCGATAGGAGCTGCAGAGCAGGCACTAGGGGCGGGGGCAGCTCGCAGAGCCTCCCTGGTGCCTAGGGGCTGAACTGGTGGTTGCTTCTGGGAGTCACGCAGAGCTAGGGGAGGCAGGGAGCCTGCCTTAGCCCCGGCCCCCCACTGCACCACCAATCAGACTTTTAATGGCTAGGTTGGCAGTGCCAATGGAGACACCAGGGTCCCTTTTCGAGCGGGTGTTCCAATCGAAAACCAGACACCTGGCAACCCTACATGATGGGACTGCCTTCAATGGCATATAGCCACTCTGACTGCTAGTAGCAAATATCCCCAACAGCTGAGGATAGGACACTAGATGGGGAGGGCTCTGAGTTACTACAAATAATTCTTTCCTCTAGGTGTCTGGCTGTTGGGTCTTGCCAAAATGCTCAGGTTCCAACTGATTGCTGTATTTGGGGTCAGGAAGGAATTTTCCCTCAGGTCAGATTGGCAGAGATCTGGGGGGGTTTCACCTTCCGCTGCAGCGGGGGCACAGGTCTCTTGCGGGTTTTAAGTAGTGTAAATAGTGGATTCTCTGTAACTTGAAATCTTTAAATCATGATTTCAGGACTTCAGTAACTCAGCCAGAGGTTATGGGTCTATTACAGGAGTGGGTGGGCAAGGTTCTATGGACTGCATTGTGCAGGAGGTCAGATTATATGATCATGATGGTCTCTTCTGGCCTTACCATCAATGAGTCTACCAGGATTTACCTTTTGTGGAGGGAGTTGCTAAAAAAGTCACATTAACTTTTTGCTGGCTTTTCTGAAGGGCTTGGTATGGAGAGAGGAATGATTGGAATCCCCATATCCTCCATTTCTAGCTTGTCACCTTCTCAGCAGCAGATGAGTTACCCTCATGGGGGCAACTCAGTTGAGATTGAGCAGGAAGCAACTCATTCCACAAGGGCAGCTGACCTCTCCCTCTCAAATGAGGGACTAGGAGATAAGCAGAGAAGATCCCCTCTATGCTTTTATTATTGAAAGCATAATCAAGCCCATTGTCATTTACAGACCCCCACACAAAAAAAATAGCTATCTGGGGGATGAAGTTACATGCACAGTGAGTGTGGCACTGGTACAGCATATAAAGGAACATTCCACAGCTGTTATGAATCTTAGTTTGAGAACAAGATGGCAGAGGACATGTGTATTCTGTTTCTTCTGCACAGAGTCTATTAGGGCGGTCAAGCGATTAAAAAAAATTAATCACGATTAATTGCACAATTAAAACTAATTGTGATTAATTGCACTGTTAAACAATAGAATACCATTTATTTAAATATTTTTGGATGTTTTCTACATTTTCAAATATATTGATTTCAATTACAACACAGATACAAAGTATACAGTGCTCACTTTATTTTTTATTGCAAATATTTGCACTGTAAAAAAAATAAAAGAAATCCGTATTTTTCAGTTCACCTAATACAAGTACTGTAGTGCAATCTCTATCATGAAAGTGCAACTTACAAATGTAGAATTATGTACAAAAAATAACTGCATTCAAAAATAAAACAATGCAAAACTTTAGAGCCTACAAGTCCACTCAGTCCTACTTCAGCCAATCGCTCAGACAAACAAGTTTGGTTACAATTTGCAGGAAATAATGCTGCCCACTTCTTGTTTACAGTGTCACCTGAAAGTGAGAACAGGTGTTTGCATAGCACTGTTGTAGCCAGCATTGCGAGATATTTACGTGCCAGATGCGCTAAAGGTTCATATGCCCCTTCATGCTTCAACCACCATTCCAGAGGACATGCTCAGTACAGAGAGGGAACTAAGTGATACCGCAGTGAAATGCTTTACACTCAGAGTTGCACTGAACACAATAACCCCTCACAGGGCTATTGTGCATGGCTCTGTCTCTGCTATCATCTTGAAGATGAGATATAAAACCAAAGTCCTCACTCCCCACTTAGGGATATAGAAGATCTCTTGGCACTTCATTGACTACATGTGTTCAGAAAATATCCTGGCCTGACCAGCTTCAAAATTACGTAATTACATCTTTCCCACCTAAAAATTTTCCTGTAGTTTCAGTTAGATATAGGATTGTTTTGTGCCACCTCCTGTAGATTGCTGTGGAGTAGTAGTAGATCTGTCCACTGTAAAATAGCTGAAACCCCTGAGGGAGCTGTCCGTCAGTGGTGAATGACATGATTCCTTTGTACACTCTGTAAAGCACCTTTGGATTTTTTGGAATGAGGAGGTACTACATAAATTAAGATATTACTATTAGCTGAGAGCCCATGATGTGGGCCAAGTAATCCACCATTGACTGTATGGAGACTGTAGAGATGAAGTTGTTGAATGCAAACTAACTGTAGAGTAAGAGTCATGATTGGTTGAGTTGCATCTGATATCACAATGGTCTAGGACTTGTTTCATTGCCTTACACTCATGTTATGTACAGCTACAGTAATTCATAAAGTCAAAATAGCGAAGAACTTAAACATTGGATGGCAACAGACAGCAAAGCCGTGTGATGCCTTACCTTTGTGATATTCTAAACAAAAATCCTCAACTTGCAGCTGTTTCCACTGCTTTACACTAACTCAACCACCATTCTGTGCTTCAGAGTGACACACAGAGTTACAATCCTGCAATCTTACATAGAGTAGTAAAATGAAATCTATTGCACAGGTGTGGCAGTTGGAACAATTATCTAGATTAATTGTTATTTATAAAAAAGTGTTACCTTTTCACATTTCATGACATTTCTCACCTGTGTGCAGCTCCTATTCTCTATTGATAACCCCAGCCCCCTACATATTATATTGCTGACTTCAGGAATGCATAATCTATTTGCATGTATATTTCCTACAGATACAGTTTCTTGCTTTCATCTCTGCAGTTGCATATATTTGATGATAGTGCACATTAGAGCCACCCTGGGAAGGAAACACATTTCATGGTTCTGGCAATCAGTCACCTGAAGTGTTTCTTACTCTCATGTATACAATCCATTCTTTCCTATGTGCCACATAAAAGGATACTCAAGGGTTGTCTTAGCATACATCTACATTGCAAATCCAAAAACACATACGAACTACCATGGCAGCGAGTCTCACAGCTGGGATCAACTAACTTGGGCTCATAGGGCTTGCTCTAGCGGACTAAATTAACAGTGTAGGCATTCCTCCTCAGGCTGAAGCATAGGTGCTGGAACTAGGAGTCCTGGGGGTGTGGCAGCATCTCCGGGCTTGAAGTGGTTTCCATTATATACGGGGTTTACAGTTTGGTTCAATGGCTCTGAGCATCCCCACTACACGAATTGTTCCAGCACCCCTGGGCTGAAGCCCAAGCTCTGAGACGAAGTGTGTGTGTGTGGGGAGGTCTAAGCCCAGTCTCCAACTCAAGCAAAAATGTCTGCAGGGCTAGTTTTCCCTCCAGAGCACTAGTCCTGTGAGCCTAAATCAGTTGACCTGGGCTCCGTTACTTGCTGCTGAGGGTTCCCCCCCCCCCCCATGCACTTTTATTTATATGAAAATACTTTGCTCTAATATCCTCAATATCCTCAAATTTCCTCTCTCCTCATTGCTATGTTGCAGTTCGGCTGCCACCCTCCTACCCCAGAGGTGGCTGCATTTCAGTGATAGGTGAAGTGATTCCTCTGTGTGTATAATTTGTAAAGGCTATTTTGGGATGAAAGGCACTCTATAGTGACAAGGTACACTTATAGCATACCCATGACAGAAACCCATGTGTTGTCCTCTAGTAAGTGAGTGGATAAAGGGGTGACTTTCTGATGGAAGATGAATGAAATGTTCCACAATTTCCCCAGTTAAATTTTTGCATCTGCTTTGTATGTTGCAAGTAAGTGTTTCCCCTACATATACTTTAATATTTCATTCATAAATACATAAGAGCCTGAACACTGGATACATGTTGTTGCATCTGACAGGCTAATTGACCCATTTTTATTAATTGGCTGTGAGTTGTGCATAAAAGATTACCTCTCACATAAGCAGCTTTTAATGAATCCAGTCATTAATCTTCCTAAGTAGCTACTCTGTTCTAGCTTCCTCCAAGGCATTAGTTCACACAGCCTCCACTCTAGAGTCATCATCCAGCAACTAAGTCCCTTAAGACCAACTCATTTGCTGAACTGTGGCAGGAGCCTACCTCACAAGATAATCCATGAAAAATGGGGGTGCAATATTTGGCCTAGTTGTTCCTTTACCTCACACAAGACAGATAAATTAAATTCACCTCAGATTGCCCTTGAAAGATTTTAGACTCCTGGAAACATAAAGGTAACAAGAGGCAGTCAGGGCCTTTTAATTCTAACTTTCTATTAGCGCACTGAAACCACCCTTTAATGTAAAACATGTTTACAATCCGTTAGTGTTGTTGTACCTATTGGGTTCTGGGAAGTGGGCAGGCAGAAGCCTGCTTAAGGATCCCCCCCCCCCCAGCCTAAGGGGAGGATCTACAGGACCTCAAAACCCAATTGAGTTCGGGGGACAACTAATAAAAGAACAGGGACAGGAGTGTGGTCAGAGGGTCAAAAGAAGGGAGCCTGATGGGGACACTGAGCAGAGAACCCCGGACAGCGCCCACTGCTCCTCGAAGACGTCAAGGGAGCCGGTGGACGCTGCCCAGAGGAACTCTGCCCGGATGCGTGAGCCGACAGAGGATCAGAAACAAGCCCCACAGTCACAGGAGTCTCCATTGGCCAACCGCCTCTCCATGGTTGTGTAGATGGCCGTTTTAGCCAGGGCTAGGAGGAGGTTGACCAGGAGGTCCCGTGACTTTGTGGGGCCACGGACAGGGAGTGCGTAGAGAAGGAGGTGAGGGGAAAAGTGCAGCCAGAAACACAACAGTATATTTGTGAGGAGCCGGTATAGGGACTGCAACCTGGCGCACGCTAAGTAAACGTGCGCCAGGGTCTCCCTCATGCCGCAGAAGGGGCAGGTGTCTGGGACAGGGATGAACCGCGCCAAATACACACCCGTGCTCACAGCCCCATGAAGGAGCAGCCAACTGATATCCCCGGTGGGCCTCTGGACCAGGTCTAGTGTCATTGTATCTATTGGGTTCCTGGGAACTGGGCAGGCGGAAGCCCCCCAATGCTAAAGGATCCCCCCAGCCTAAGGGGAGGATCTACAGGACCTCAGAAACCCACTAATTTCAGGGGACAACTAATAAAAGAACAGGGACAGGAGTGCGGTCAAAGGGTCATAAGAAGGGAGCCTGATGGGGATACCGAGCAGAGAACCCCGGACAGCGCCCACTGCTCCTCGAAGGCATCAAGGGAGCCAGTGGATGCCGCCCAGAGGAACTCCGCCCGGATACATAAACGGACTAAGGATCGGAAACAAGCCCCACAGTCGCAGGAGTCTCCATTGGCCAACCGCCTCTCCCTGGTCGCGTAGATGGCCATTTTATCCAGGGTGAGGAGGAGGTTGACCAGGAGGTCCCACGGCTTTGTGGGGCCATCGATAGGGAGTGCATGGAGAAGGAGGTGAGGGGAAAAGTGCAGCCAAAAACATAACAGGATATTGGTGAGGAGCCGGTATAGGGGCTGCAACCTGGCGCACTCTAAATAAACGTGCGCCAGGGTCTCCCTCACGCCGCAGAAGGGGCAGGTGTCTGGGACAGGGGTGAACCGTGCCAAATACACGCCCGTGCTCACAGCCCCATGAAGGAGCCGCCAACTGATATCCCCGGTGGGCCTCGGGACCAGGTCTAGTGTCATTGTATCTATTGGGTTATCCGGGAGAGGGGGCGGGCGGAAGCCCGCCCCATGCTAACGGATCCCCCCCTCCAGCCTAAGGGGAGGATCCACAGGGCCACGGAAACCCACTAAGTGCGGGGGACAACTAATAAAAGAACAGGGACAGGAGTGAGGTCAAAGGGTCATAAGAAGGGAGCCTAATGGGGACACCGAGCAGAGAACCCCGGACAGCGCCCACTGCTCCTCGAAGGCGTCAAGGGAGCCAGCGGACGCCGCCCAGAGGAACTCCGCCCGGAGACGTGAGCGGACGAGGGACCGGAAACAAGCCCCACAGTCGCAGGAGTCTCCGTTGGCCAGCCTCCTCTCCCTGGTCGCGTGGATGGCCTTTTTAGCCAGGGCGAGGAGGAGGTTGACCAGGAGGTCCCGCGACTTCGTGGGGCCACGGATAGGGAGTGCATGGAGAAGGAGGTGGGGGGAAAAGTGCAGCCAGAAACGCAATAGGAGATTAGTGAGGAGCCGGTATAGGGGCTGCAGCCTGGCGCACTCTAGGTAAACGTGTGCCAGGGTCTCCCTCACGCCGCAGAAGGGGCAGGTGTCCGGGACAGGGGTGAACCGCGCCAAGTACACGCCCGTGCTCACGGCCCCGTGAAGGAGCCGCCAACTGATATCCCCGGTGGGCCTCGGGACCAGGTCTAGTGTCATTGTAGCAGGGTGGTCACCCGCTCCTGCCCTGAGGGGTTTAAAACAGCCCAGGAGAGGGCCATGGCTGGGGGGCATGCAGCTCCCAGGCTGATTGGGGAAGCAGGCACAGCTGTGGCTATGCCCCAAACAGACCCTTATAAAAGTGCTGTGAGCCAAAGTTTGAGAGAGAGTTTCCTCTAGCTGTGGAGTGAGATGGACCTGGCCGCTGGGGAGAGGACCAGGGTACCTGAGGTGGAGCAGGGCTGGGGAAAGGTGAGAGAAGCTGGAGGGCTCCTGCCTGGCAACTCCCCAGGCTGCTGGCCTTCTGCAAGGCCAAATAGATACTGAGGTTGCAGGGGGCAGCAGGTCCAACCCCCACCCCCTTGCCTGTGACGAGTGGCTTGTACACTGCAGTCTGCCCCAGTGAACGGCAGCTAGATGGTGACTGGCAGTAGCCTTATATTGAGGTGAGGTGGGGATAGTGGGTGGGGGTTCCCCTGGGAGGGGAGACCCAGAAACTGGAGGGGTACTGCCAGGGGGTAGCCCCCAAGAGAAAAGGGCACTGGGGTCTGGGAGGGACATGGGGGGCCAGCGAGAGGTGAGACACTGGTTGACAGAGGGTGCTCCGGAGGATGGAAAGCTAATTCCCTGGATGACCATCAGGAGATGCCGTGGCGGTGAGTCTTGCTCTGTTACAGTCATGCTGCAGTAAGACCATTTTGCTTTTACTAGTTTTCATTGACCTCTGTCAACATCCAGCATAAAAATGCAATGAATGCTCAGTTATAACACTGCATTACATATGAATGCATACACAGAAAACATGAGGCAGAATGATCTTGGGACTATTTCTAACTCTGTCACAGACTTGCTATGTAACCTTTGGTAAGTAGCTTCATCACTTTAGGGTTCAGTTTTCCTCATCTGTATAATGGGGATAGTACCTCTTACTCTACTGGGGAAAGATTTTATTCCTTAATGGGCCAAAGTGCGTAGCTCACAATGCGGCCCATGTTTCAGTTTGTGGAGATGCACTGACCAGGAGACACTGTGCCCCCTCCAATTCCAGGGAAGGCATGAGGAGCAAACATACCCTACTACCCCTTTGGGTGATGAAGCTTGCTCCACCCTGTCTCTGGCCTACATAGGGAAGCAGGGCCATGACTCAGCCATCTTCCCTGTCTTCATCACTGTACACCTGTAGAAACACGAGGTACTAGTTCCTCTGCTCCTTCAAGTTGAAGGGCTGCTGCTATTATGCCTAACTCTTGCTAAGAAGGGTAGGCAGGTAGCAGAAAATACACCTAGTACCCTCCTTCTCAGTAAGCTAGGGTTCTTAGTGCTTTGAGATCCTCTGAAGGAAGAGGTCACAGAATTACTGTGACAGGCACATTTACGACAGAAAGAAGTGGAGTCAACATTTTCAAATGCGGGTGCATAAGTTGAGGTGTATAAGTAAGAGGCCTGATTATCAGACTTCCCCCAATTTATTTCAGTGATGGCTACAAGTGCTCAGAGTTGAAAATCAGGCTCCTTATCTTGGTGCCTAACTACAGACAACCACATATAAAAGTTTTGGTCTCTTTCTAGCACACCGGAAAGAGGAAAAGGAAAGTTCAACTCAGCATGTTTTGTACAACATTTATACACGGGTGCAAATAGCAGGACAGCCTAGAATCCGTCTTGTGCCTGTTTCCCTCCACTCCCATTCAATGGGACTTCTATACAGTATCTGAGATTAACTGAGTGGTCAGCCTAGCACTTTTCACACTGCAGCTAATCCAGACATAAGCCCTGAATAACAACGAGGTCAAAAGAAAGCAGTAAAGTAAAACAAAAGTTCCAGCTTGTACAGCAATCTATTCAAGACTAGCTATGGGGCCTAATTCTCCACTTTACTGAAGTCAGTGGAGTTACTCCTCAATTAGAGGGGTGTAAATGAGAAGAGAATCAAGGCCCAGATCTACCTAAGTGACTCAGAGTATGCTCACATTTCTTGCCTAGACAATGCTCAAAATTGTTCAAGTTACTACATTCTCTAGACTCCATGAATATGCAAGCTTTGGCCAACTAGCAAAAAGATAATGCACCCACTTCATGTTAACAACCAACCACGTAATAGCTAGAAATACTCAAAACTTAAAGAAATCCGTAATGCTGAACAACAGTACTTTAGAAATGGAATATCTTTATTTTTATCTTTTGAATAGGTATAGCATAGCCTGTAAAAGTGCAAACTTCCCACATATAGACCTACCAGCCTGGGTCTTTTATAACTGACAATTATTTTTGTAATCTCAAAGTAATTTTTGTGGTGTGTTTTTCACTACTAGGAATTAGCCCAAAACCACTAATTCATTTAATCTAGGTAGATCACCTACAACCTTCAGTGTCTGTTGATCTGAACTCTGTGTATCCAGTATAAATAGTAAAACCAAGCAGCCATAACTCTTTCAAAACTAATACTTTTCTATATAGATCTACACTCACCCTTAAACTAGTTTGTATTGCAGGACTCATGTGTGACACTCTAAAGTACAATCCAGACAAATGAGTAGCTGTGTCACCCCTGCCCTGTAACACTGCCTTGCTGCTGTAGCCTCTAACCTAGGCTGTAAGTCACTCCCAATGATGTCTGTATGTGCTGCAGCCAGCCAGCCTCATCTTGGCTCCCACCAGTCTTAAGGATTACAACAGGGAGACCCCAACATGCTCCCAGTCCCAGATTTCCCCCCAGAAATGTATGTCCTGTATTGCCCAGCAGAGAGAGACTGAGTCCATTATTCCTTTAAAGGAATAATATTACTCCTGAGGGCATTTGGTGCCAAAAAAGTTAAAATTCTGTGCATAATTTAAAATTCTTCAAAATTCTGCACATTTTTTGTCCATGTGGAGACTCCAGCATAGCATTGGGAAGCCCATGTCGCTGGCTGCACATAGGTGGGAGACCCCTGTTCAGCTCCCACCTGAGACACAGACAGTGATGAGGCTCCACCCAATCCTGACACAGCATAAGGACAGGGTCTGCCCCAGAAACGCTCCAATGCCTTGCCCCTCTATGCCAGGTGCACTAGGTGTGGGCAGGCAGCTCAGCAAGGCAGGATCCAAGTGTGGAGGGGCTTAGTGTGGGGGGATCCAGGTGTGGGGTGAGAGGGTTCTGTGTGGGGCAATCTGGATATGGGCAGATCAGTGGGGGATCCGGGTGTGTGAGTGGTATCTGGATGCACAGGGACTTGTTGGAAGGTTCTGGGTGCAACAGTAATGGGACTCTGCAGGGGGGTCCAGGTGAAGGTGGTTGGAGTTCAGGGAGGGCATGGGGAGATAGAGCTCAACAGGGGTCTTGATGCAGGGTGTTCAGTGAGGGGGTCCAGATGCTATAAGAGTGAGGCTCAGTGGGGTGGGGATTCAGGTGCAGTTGGCTGTTGCTTGGTAGGGTGGGAATCTGGGTGCGGGTGACTCAGAGTGGTCCAGGTGCAGCAGGAGTGGTTCTTGTTGTAGGGGGGATCTGGGTGCAGGGGGGTGAAACTCAGTGGGAGGATCTGGTTATTAAGGGCATCTGGATGCATGGGGGTTGGGCAGAGTGGGGAGCAGCTCCCTGTACAGTGATCCCTCCCCCTCCAGCTGAGGAGTGATGGGTGTGGGAAACATGGTGGGGGAGGGAGAGTTTGCAGAGCTTCCTACATCTGGGGGAGAAATCTGGGGGTGGGTCTGACATGGCCCCAGATGCCATGCAGGGGAAGAGGAAGTCCCATCCTGCCCAGCCCAGACAGCACTAGCAGCTGAGCCTGGTGCAGGGTAGGAGCCACCAGCTGGGTCTTCCTCAGTCCCACAGTGATTTACCTCTCAGCCATCTGCCCTGGGCACCCAAAACATACTTCTAGGGAGGGTCACATGACCATGCTTGTGGCATCTCTTTGTGAAGGCTAGGACTATAACAATGTTTAAAAGGGGATTGGATAAATTCATGGTGGCTAAGTCCATAAATGGCTATTAGCCAAGATGGGTAAGGAATGGTGTCCCTAGCCTCTGTTCGTCAGAGGATGGAGATGGATGGCAGGAGAGTGATCACTTGATCATTGCCTGTTAGGTTCACTCCCTCTGGGGCACCTGGCATTGGCCACTGTTGGTAGACAGATACTGGGCTAGATGGACCTTTGGTCTGACCCGGTACGGCCATTCTTATGTTCTTATGTTCCCTGTCAAAGTCATTTTTCTGCAGCGAAGTAAATAAATCTGCAGGGGACATAAATCCTGCACATGCGCACTGGCACAGAATTCCCCTAGGATTAATAATATGCTTACATCTTGGTAACTCAAATGGAGTTACCCAGGCATTTCAGCTTGAACACAGTGGATTAGATAAAACAAGTTTAACAACTGTTGTCATAAATAGTTAGTTAAGGGTTAAGTTTCCACCTGTAAAGGGTTAACACATAGTACCTGGTGAACACCTGACCTGAGGACCAATCAGGGAAGAGAATTTAAAATTCCTAGGAGGGAACTTTTTCTCTCTGTTCTTGTGTGTGTTGTTCTTAGCCGTTTGGAGTTACAAGGGTCCAGATGTTTTAATCAAGTCTTCTGCAAGTTTCCATCTTTCTGAACTAATTTCTTCTAGTCAAGATAGTGAGTATTAGAAAGGTACTTTGTGTCCTCATCTAATAATCCTATGTTTACAATTCTGTGTGGTTGTTATTGATTATTCTTAATTCTGCCTGTATTGGTTGTACTGAGAAGGAGGGAGGATTCTCTCCAGAATTTGATAAGATTATACCCTACAAATGTCCAGCTTGGACTCATAGGGCTGGTCCACACTAGCTCTTTAAATCGAATTTAGCAGCGTTAAATCGAATTAAGCGTGCACCCGTCCACACCAGGAAGCCATTTAATTCGACATAGAGGGCTCCTTAGTTCGACTTCGGTACTCCACCTCGACAAGGGGAGTAGCGCTAAATTCGACATGGCTATGTCGAATTAGGCTTGGTGTGGATGCTAATCGATCTTAGTAGCTCCGGGAGCTATCCCACAGTGCAACACTCTGTTGACACTCTGGACGCCAGTCGGAGCTTGGATGCTCTGACCAGCCACATAGGAAATGCCCCGGGAAAATTTGAATTCCTTTTCCTGTCTGGACAGTTTGAATCCCATTTCCTGGTTGCTCATCGGGGCGAGCTCAGCAGCACCGGCAACAATGCAGAGCTCTCCAGCAGAGGAGTCCAGGCAATCTCAGACTAGAAAGAGGTCCCCAGCATGGACTGACCGGGAAGTCTCAGATCTGATTGCTGTGTGGGGCGATGTGTCTGTGCTTTCGGAGCTGCGCTCCAGCAAACGGAATGCAAAGACCTTTGAGAAGGTCTCCAAAGCCATGAGAGACAGAGGATACAGCCAGGATGCAATGCAGTGCCGCGTGAAAGTCAAGGAGCTGAGACAAGGCTACCAGAAACTCAGAGCGGCAAACGGACGCTCCGGAGCCCAGCCCCAGACATGCCGCTTCTATGAGGCACTGCATGCCATTCTTGGTGGGTCTGCCACCACTGCCCCACCAGTGTGCGTGGACTCTGAGGATGGGATAGTGTCGACGGACTGTTCCTCGGAGATGTTCGCGGATGGGGAAGATGAGGAGGACGAGGCAGTCGACGGCGCTTTCCCCGACAGCCAGGATCTCTTCCTCACCCTCTCTGAGATCCCCTACCAACCCTCCCCAGCCGTTACCACGGACCCTGAATCGGGAGAAGGATCAGTCTGTAAGTGCTTTAAACAAGTTAACATTTATTTATTAAAAGCAGCTAAGAACAACAAGTTAACATTTTTTTTGTAACTAAACAGGGAGAGACATTAGGAGAACAGAAGGTCTACATACAGGGGGATGGAACTTTTATCTTCATAAGATATCTCCAGGAAACTCTCCTGGAGGTAATCTGAAAGTCTATGGAGGAGGTTCCTTGGCAGAGCTAGCTTATCGTGTGCCCCGAGGTAGCACACTTTGCCTTTCCATGCTACAAGCTGGAATTCCGGGACCATTGCCCTCACGAGCATGGCAGAGTAGGCCCCTGGGTGGTGGTGGCTTTCTTCCAGCATGCGCTCTCTCTCTGCCCGTGAGACTCTCCTCAGGGTGATCTCTCTCGCACACTCCTGCATGAAATTAGAGTAATTGGGGTACTATTAGTAATGGGAGCGCTTAACTGTTCCTTTGCATAACAAGAAGCCTCACTTAACAGCCACGTGCTGCAGTCTACAGAGTGGCAGCATACAGGGATCTTTCCCAGTGAACAGCCGCGAGGGGGTGCAACAGGGGCCGAGTTTATGCTTTCAGGATTGCCTGCATCAAGAGGACAGAGCTGTACATTCACTTCTATGAATCCAAAAGTGTTTGACTTACCATGCCTTGCTGCTACACAAATTCTTCTTTCCTGCAAAGGTTCTCTGATCTGCAGCCCAATACCCCAGGCAATGAAAGCGCATTCAGAGAAATCGAACTTTCCATTAGTGAGTGCGCATGAGACAGGTGCTGTGCATACTCTTGTTCACAGACACCGAGTAGACTGTTTCTTTGTTTAAAAAATGTATCATTGTAAGAAATTCACTACCTTTTTGACATCACACAGGTGCAACTGTATCACGACCTGATGCACCATGCCCCTCACAGATGATGGCGCAAACTAGAAGGCGTAAGAAAAAGACAAGGGACGAGATGTTTGCTGAACTTATGGGATGCTCCAGAGCCGAGGCGGACCAGCAGAGCCAGTGGAGGGAGAACCTCAGTCAGCAGCACCGCTCACTCTGCGAACGGGAGGATAGGTGGCGTCAGGAGGACCAGCAGGCGACTCAAACGCTGCTTGGACTAATGAGGGAGCAAACGGACACGCTCAGGCGCCTTGTCGATGTTCTGCAGGACCGCAGGCAGGAAGACAGAGCCCCCCTGCACTGTATCTGCAACCGCCCACCCCCGCCTCAAACTCCAATCCCCCCCTCATCAAAAATAACAAGAAGGAGGGTCACCAGGGGCCGTGAAAACTGTCACTGCACCACAGGACAGTGTTAAATTACCCAAAAGCTATCAGTCACTACATTTTGAAAAGTCCTTCCCTTACTGTGTTGTTGATTATTAAAAGTAGTTTTCTGTTACTTACTTTTTCCGTCATGCTTTTTTACACAACGCTGTGTTAGATGTCTTGGGTGGGTCGTTAGGTGGTTGAGGGGGTAGTGTAATGCATAGTACAGTCACCTTTAGCAGGGTACAGAGACGGGGGCTGGATCAGCAGCATGTCACACACACAGTGCAGTCAGTAGGCGGTTAGCTGGTATGGGAGGTGGTTTGCAGGTTTTCTGTCATTGGAGGTGGTACGTGCATTTGAGGCGGGGGAGGGGGGTTACAGATGTCATGCAACGGTCCCTGTAATGGACCGCAGAGCCACACAGCAGAGGAATCTGTATCCGTCCTCCCCCGCAACAAGGCCACATAGCCCCCGCACACAGAGTCCAAAAAAGGAGGGATGGCCGGATCCGTTGAAACAACCAGTCCTGCTGACCGGTCTGGGAGCAGGAGCATGTCAAACCTCGACTTTAGAGGCGGTCTTTACATGACCACACACCCTACCCAGCACAGTGTGCGTCCCAGTTTCAACCCTTTAACGCAAAGTCATCAATAAAGACACCGTTGTAAAGCTACAGTGGAGCACGTACTTTAATTTTTAAATGTGTGTTATAAGTTGGGGAAGCGGGGTGGACGGGGTATGTAACTGCAGAGGCTAGTCAACAGTAACTTGGTAAAGAAACAGGGGCAGGTTCAGCTTCTCTGTGAAGAAACTGAACAGTCACAGTTCACGCTGCTCGCTGGTACTTGAACAGTTCCTTGTCGCTGTGCAAGATGCCTGCATAGGGCGTGACGAGCCAGGGCATTAGCGGAGAGGCTGGGTCCCCTAAGATCAGTATGGGCATCTGCACATCCCAAGCGTTATTTTGTGGTCCGGGAAGAAACTACTTTCCTGCAGGCGTCTAAGCAGACCAGAGTTCCTGAAAACACACGCGTCATGAACTTTGCCTGGCCACCCGACGTTGATGTTGGTAAAACGTCCCCCATGGTCCACCACTGCTCGCAGCACCATTGAAAATTAGCCAAATTTCTCAGCAGCTGACTGCGGAAGAGGTGGACGATAAGTTGCGAGGAGCTGACAGCGGCCACAACTGCAGCGGGATCCATGCTCTCAGTGCTGTGGCGCCCACGCTGTCACTGAGAAGAAAAGTGCACGAACAGATTGCCAGCTGGCGCTTTCAGGGAGGGATGCTGGGCGTGATTGACGGTTCAATGATGACAGTTACCCAAAACCACCCTCCACACAATTTCCCCTCCCCCAGCATGCATTGGTGGGAAATCCCAGCATTCCAATGGGCGGCGGGGAGTGCGGGAACTGTGGGATAGCTTCCCACAGTGCACCGCTTCCAAAGTCGATGCTTCGCCCGTTACTGTGGACTCACACAGTCGAATTAGTGTATTTATTGTGGATACACAACTTCGACTTCATTAGGTCGATTCCAGAAATTCGAATTAAGATGAATCGAAATAGTCTTGTAGTGTAGACGTACCCATAGAGATTGTGTATTTTCTTGTTTTTCTTTTAATAAATTCTTTCTATAAAGATTTGATTAAATCCCTTCTACTGTGGATACAGGGGGAGGGAGCTAAGAGACTCTCTCTCGGTGGTGAGACAGGCTTATCTCCGGGCAGAGAAGGGATGGGGGAGAAGGGGAGGTTTCTCCCTCTGTGAGTTGATCTGTGTTTCCCCAGGGAACGTCTTGGGAAAGAGGAGGGGGAAAACAGGGGTGTCCCGGCCCACGTAAATTGACCGGGTGGTGGCAGCAAAAAGGAGACCTACCCTAGGATTTTAGGGTGGGGGGATACATGCTGGCCCTCAACTTGAAACCCCCCAGTTTCCAGTGAGGGTGAGACCATGACAACTGTAGAGAGAGATTTTAAGTGAGAAGTAGTAATGAGGCATAAGACAGTCAAGAAAAATAAAGATAAAATGCTTACTGGTGTGTGGTAGGGCCTGCTATCTCTTGCCTCTGATCAAGTCCACAAACAGCTCAGAGACCCTTTTGCTGGTAAAATACTCCATGCAGTTTATTGAACACAGTGGTTTCCACCACCCTATACACTATATAGACTCACACCTAGACTCCAAGGGAGCTCTCTGCTCCTGAAGCAAGCAGAGAAGAGCTATCTCCCAGGTCCTTCCTGTGCCTTTTGTATCATCTGCCTAATTAGCCTCTTAGTTCTCCTCAGCCCACCAGTTTGGCACAGCTTTTATTAATGAAGTCTGCTCTGGAGTAATTAATTAGAACAGCAGTGACCAGAGTGCTGGTTTAGCAACTTAACAACTGTAATTTAACTTTGCTTTGACTATATTATAGTTTGTCTTCTCACCACATACTTCAAAAGATTACTGACCAAACTCTCAGGTCAGAACTCCTCCCACAGAGTCCAACAGCTGCTTCCTTGTGTTTTCAAGTGCAGAGAATGTGATGGGCAGAGAGAGTGAGAGGTGTCTTGGAGTGTCTGCTCCTTCTTTTTATAATCCTGTCCCTGCTTTAAGAAGCATTTCCAGCTGGGAGCAAGGTGACAAGCAATCTATGAAGAAGGAAACTCCACACTGTTTTTGTTAAGTAGACTTTTTCCCCACCCCCTTTCCTGCCAAAATATTGTCACTTAGTAGATAACGGTCCATCAGCCTTGTTTACACTTGGCTAAGGTGTCAGCTAGCCCTCTGTTTCCAAGGAACTGGTTCGGCCACTCCCCAGATTTATCTGGAAAATATACTTTTAGTTATGATTTCATCTTATAACTTCATATATGACAGTGCTACATGGATTTTCCCGTGATGCTATTGATCAGCAAATTATGAGTTTTTAAATAATACCTCATAAGGCATATCTTGTACAAACATTATTACAATAATCCCGGCTAATAGCTATTAATGGATTTAACCTCCATGAATTTATCTAGTTCTCTTTAAACCCTATTATAGTCCTAGCCTTCACAACCTCCTCAGGCAAGAAGTTCCACAGGTTGACTGTGCGCTGTGTGAAGAAGAACTTCCTTTTATTTGTTTTAAACCTGCTGCCCATTAATTTCATTTGGTGGCCCGTAGTTCTTATATTATGGGAACAAGTAAATAACTTTTCCTTATTCACTTTCTTCACACCACTCGTGATTTTATATACCTCTATAATATCCCCCCCTTAGTCTCCTCTTTTCCAAGCTGAAAAGTCCTAGCCTCTTTAATCTCTTTTCATATGGGATCAATTCCAAACCCCTAATCATTTTAGTTGCCCTTCTCTGAACCTTTTCTAATGCCAGTGTATCTTTTTTGAGATGAAGAGACCACATCTGTATGCAGTATTCAAGATGTGGGCGTACCATGGATTTATATAAGGGCAATAAGATATTCTCAGTCTTATTCTCTATCCCTTTTTTTAATGATTCCTAACATCCTGTTTGCTTTTTTGACTGCCACGGAACACTACATGGCTGTCTTCAGAGAACTATCCACGATGACTCCAAGATCTCTTTCCTGATTAGTTGTAGCTAAATTAGCCCCAATCATATTGTATGCAGGGCCACTCTAGACACCAGCCCAGCAAGCAGGTGCTTGGGGCGGCAAGTTGGGCTCTTCGGAGGTAATTCGGCAGAGGGTCGCTCGGTCCCTCTCGGAACAAAGGACCGGCCGCCAAATTGCCAACGAAGAAGAAAGCGGTGCAGTGGAGCTGCCACCGATCGCGGCTTTTTTTTTTCTTCACCACTTGGGGTGGCAAAAACCCTGGAGCCGGCCCTGATTGTATGTATAGTTGGGGTTATTTTTTTCAACGTGCATTACTTTACATTTATCCATATTAAATTTCATTTGCCATTTTGTTGCCCAATCACTTAGTTATGTGAGATCTTTTTGAAGTTCTTCACTCTGCTTTGGTCTTAACTATCTTGAGCAATTTAGTATCATCTGCAAACTTTGCCACCTCACTGTTTACCCCTTTCTCCAGATCATTTATGAATAAGTTGAATAGGATTGGTCCTAGGACTGACCCTTGGGGAACACCACTAGTTACCCCTCTCCATTCTGAGAATTTACCATTTATTTCTATCCTTTGTTCCCTGTCTTTTAACCAGTTCTTAATCCATGAAAGGACCTTCCCTCTTATCCCATGACAACTTAAGTTATGTAAAAGCCTTTGGTGAGGGACCTTGTCAAAGGCTTTCTGGAAATCTAAGTACACTATGTCCATTGGATCCCCCTTGTGCACATATTTGTTGACCCCTTCAAAGAACTCTAATAGATTAGTAAGACATGATTTCCCTTTACAGAAACCATATTGACTTTTGCCCAACAATTTATGTTCTTCTACGTGTCTGACAATTTTATTCTTTACTATTGTTTCAACTAATTTGCCCGGTACTGACGTTAGACTTACCAGGATTGCCAGGATCACCTCTAGAGCCCTTTTTAAATATTGGCGTTACATTAGCTATCTTCCAGTCATTGGGTACAGAAGCTGATTTAAAGGACAGGTTACAAACCATAGTTAATAGTTCCGCAATTTCACATTTGAGTTCTTTCAGAACTCTTGGGTGAATGCCATCTGGTCCGGGTGACTTGTTACTGGTAAGTTTATCAATTAATTCCAAAACCTCCTCTAGTGACACTTCAGTCTGTGACAATTCCTCAGATTTGTCATCTACAAAGGATGGCTCAGGTTTGGGAATCTCCCTAACATCCTCAGCTGCGAAGACTGAAGCAAAGAATTCATTTAGTTTCTCCGCAATGACTTTTCCATCTTTAAGTGCTCCTTTTGTATCTCGATTGTCCAGGGGACCCACTGGTTGTTTAGCAGGCTTCCTGCTTCTGATGTACTTAAAAAACATTTTATTACCTTTTGAGTTTTTGGCTAGCTGTTCTTCAAACTCCTTTTTGGCTTTTCTTGTTACATTTTTACTCTTAATTTGGCAGTGTTTATGCTCCTTTCTATTTACCTCACTAGGATTTGACTTCCACTTTTTAAAAGATGCCTTTTTATCTCTCACTGCTTCTTTTACATGGTTGTTAAGCCACGGTGGCTCTTTTTAGCTCTTTTACTGTGTTTTTTAATTTGGGGTATATATTAAAGTTGGGCCTCTACTATGGTGTCTTTGAAAAGTGTCTATGCAGCTTGCAGGCATTTCACTCTAGTCACTGCACCTTTTAACTTCTGTTTAACTAACTGCCTCATTTTTGCATAGTTCCCCTTTCTGAAATTAAATGCCCCAATGTTGGGCTGTGGAGGTGTTCTTCCCACCACAAGAATGTTAAATGTTGTTATATTATGGTCACTATTTCCAAGCGGTCCTGTTATAGTTACCTCTTGGACCAGCTCCTGTGCTCCACTCAGGACTAAATCGAGAATTGCCTCTCCCCTTGTGGGTTCCTGTACCTGCTGCTCCAAGAAGCAGTCATTTAAAGTCACTTAAACAGCTCCTATTAATTTCAATTGCAGTAGTGAGAGCTCAGCACTTCTGCAAGTGAATCTCCCCAGGCTCAAGTTGGGCAACCAGAAAATGAGGCACACACAATTAGTGACCACCTGGGAAAAGATCAATTTAGGAGACTTGCCCGTCATCAGAAAGGAACTTTGTGGCACAGGCACAGATAGAAGACCATTCTCCACAGTGTCATTCAACTGCCTAAACCACAAGACCATCCTTTCTCTTCCCACCTCATTCGCTATATACCTTCCAACTTCTGCAACAAATGAGGCAGGGACACTAGAAACAACAGTGTCCTTGACAACATGGCCCTGATTCATCCCCAGAGCAATGCCCATTCTGTGCACTAAATGAGGTTGGGGCCTTGTGGCCTAATAGTGTTTGATCACGTGATTAAAGACTGTATCATAATACACACACACACAGAGGAAGGGGGAGTGGAATGTAAGTTGCACAGGAAACCTTAATTTTGGTATTTACGTTTTGATAATTTTACTTAGCAACCTTAGCATTCTTTTAATGTAGTGTTTTGGATGTAATTTCCTAGATTTTTTTTTAAAGCAAATAGAATTTCTGCTTTTTTTCAATCATATGGAGCCATGTTGACCACAAATGGGTCATCAGCAGGGTTGGTACCTTTAGATCCATAGCACAAACCTCTACCACTTGAGATAATTGAGTAACTGGTAGCAGAAGCAGGCTATTATCCTCTATGTAGACTAGCTATGAGAGTGGGATGAGATGTACACTTTGCCAGTGGGTTTCATGGGTATTTTCTGGCAGCAAAGGAATGTTGAAATTCAGGGATCTTGGGTTCATTTACAGGTTTCTGGAGGTCCCAATCAGCACATAAGTCCAGTAAAGTGAGAAGTTATATAAAAATCCTGCTCACTACACAAAATATTCTTCTGATTCCCAAAGGACCAGCCACATTTCCAGATCAATATTAACTTGGATCTTACCCAAAATAAGGCTTGCCAATCCTTTAGTGTCTAAAACTAAAGGTTTATCATAAAAGTAAAGAACAAGAAGAGTTGTTAAATTGTCAGAGCAGTCAGTTACATACATAAGACTTCAGAGACCATATATCAGGTTCTTAGCAGCGTTGGTGAGATTGCTGGCTTGAAAGACCCTCTGGAATGGGGGCTGGGCAGGGGCTGGAAGAGCAGGGGCAGGGCATCATGGAAGGGGTGGAGTGAGGGCAGGGCCGAGGGCGGGGGCTTTTGTATCATTATATGAAAAGGTGTCTGCGATGCGGCCCTCAGGCCAATGTACTAGTCCTCATGTGGCCCTTGTGGTGATTTCAGTTTGAGATCCATGCCTTAAATGGCATATCTTATAAGATTCATTGCAATTTTATAATATTGGTATCAGTAATATTATAAATGGTCACCCATATTCCATCCAGCATCACAATATGTAAACTGGAGACATGCTGATCAGGAATATCACTGAGGGATGGATGGATGGGTTGGGTATAAGAAGTTACGTATATATGCTGGAAATATGTTCTTAAAATGTGTTGAGAGGCAATGAATAGATCAAACCTACCCTAGGCAAAGGAATGTGGATTTTTCTGTCTGCCTGGTTGCACTACAGGCACAGGACAATGAAAGTATATTTACATATAGGGTAAACAAAGCAGAAAATAGCTTAGTAAGCACACCAGAGGGCCAGAATCTGCACCCCCAGGAACTCTTCCTGGCTCCTGAGGCAGAGACAATGGACTTTGGGGAATATAAGGGGAACAAAAAGACATTTGAGTTAGCCGTCGTCTAGAGGACAGTAACTTGAAACAGCACCCTCTGACCTCCTGGGCTGAAGGACAGGAGCGGCTGCTAACTTGCTGAAAATGAAACAGTTTTAGGCAAAATTATAGCTTGTTAGAATTAAGTTTTAGGCACTAGGAAGCATGCTATTTTTGTTTTGTATGTTCCCGTTCTCTCTCTCATTCTTGCCTGATATCACTTGAATCCATGTTCTTTATTTATAAATGTATTATTTTTTAATACAAAACCATCTCAGTGCTGTTACATTGAATTCATGTGTGATTGCTCAGTTAAACTAACAGGCTGCTGTGAGCTATTTTTCTTTGGAGGTAGCTAACTTAATTTCTGTGTGTCTACTGAGAGGGACTGGACATTGCAGGAGGATGTCTCTGGGGAACTGGGGTTCACTGATACTCTGCCAGTCAAAGCCTTGCAGTTTTCTGGCAAGGCAGACAGACTAGAGTGTCAGGGAGCTGAGACACAGTTTAGCAGCAGCAAAGCTCTCACTCACTGAGCCACAGAAGTAACGCAGTGGCTTACAGTTTGGGATTCCCCAAGGAAAGCAGCACAGACCCAATAGAGGAATTCAAAGAGGAGTGATGTGGTCAAAGCAATGGGCTAGGAAAATACTCTTTGCAACAGCATACTAGTAGAGATAAGTGGGGCAAGATTGCATTTGTCAAGGCTGGAGAGGAAGATGTTGCAATAATTGAGACACAAGATAATGAGAGCTTCAGCTATGTGATGGATAGGTAAGGCCATACCTGAGAAATGTTATGCAAAAGGAATTGGCAAGGTTTAGACACAGCCTGCATGTGAGGATCTCAAGAAAAGTCCAATGCTAAAGTAGCACACCTGAGTGTCAGGGAGGATGATGGCATTATCCACGGTGATTTCAAAAAGAGGAAGGTGGGAGACCTAGGGAGGAAAGATTAGTAACTCTGTATTGAACTTAGGCTGGTGGCTAGATGCCCAAGAGGAGATGTCAGAGAGAGTCTGAGATTTTAGTTTGAACAGAAGGTGACAGGTCCAGAGTGGAGAGGTAAATTTGAGAGTCATCACTGTAGAGATGGTAGTTGAATTTGTGTTTATGGATGAGATTACCCAGAAACAAGGTGTAGGGAGAGAAGAGAAGGGAGCCAGGAACAGATGCCTGTGGAACCTCCACACAATGTTTAGGGCTTTAAAGGTCCAGTGCAGCACTGGAGACAATAGAATGTTGCGTCATCCTAACAGGATGTGGCTGAAGCAGATAAGGAGTGCAGGAACTGCTGTGCTAGGTCATCTATGAAGATGGGGCAGCATCCTCTGCACCTGGTCAGCTCTGTTTCTTCTTACCTGCTTCGGGGAGCCTAGAGCCCGTGTATTGTATTGTGGTCTGCCCCTGCAAAGGGTGAATGTGAAAGAAGAGAGTCCCTGGGCCATTGCCTGTCCCTGCACACTTGCACAGGGCCAGGTGCTATCTTACTACTGAGAACAGCACCAATGGGCCAACAACCTAATTCAAAGGGAAAAGCAGAACTAAGCTGTGAAGGGGTGATACGAATGTAGTATTGTATAGAGGTCAAGTAGGCTCCTGTGAGTCAGAACTCCTAGGCTCTATTTCTGGCTTTACCACTGATCTGCTGTGGGATCTTGGGTAAATCCCTTGGGCATGGGTGCACAAAAGGAGTTAGTGTTGTGACCCAGCCTCACAGCGCCTAACTTTTAGATGCCTAGAAAATCTGACTAACAATACTACAATGAGTCAGGTGCATAGGCTCTCTGTATTACAGCGAGGCATTTTAACATATGTGTCTTCCTTTACCACTTCTATCACCTCAAAGGCTCTTTCACAATAATTTTGCATTTTGTACCTTTTTACAGGGCTCAACACTAACACCAAGTCTCCTATTACAAAAGAGCGTTTACAACTATTTTTGTCACAACACACCTTTTGTTTAGACTGATTGTCTTTGAGGTTGGTTTGAACAATATCCATGTCTTTTAATGCCTTTACACATATTCAGTTACTGACTCTTCTTTTACTTCAGTGTTTCCTTCTCAGGAGTCTCTGAGATCTAGGAGTCCCCTCCCTTTCCTTCCCTATATGAGATTCTTGGGGTACCTTCCTGTAAGCAAACATATAGTTGTGATGAGATCTCCCAGGGTGCAGCCTGGGACTGTGGGACTACTGTGCCCCCCATACCCTCTCCAGCCTGGCTGTCTCTCACAATGCTTTGCTAGTGACCAGCAGCAAACCCCTCCAGGTGCTGTTATCACTCAGCACAATCTCATGTGGAGATCCAACACCCAGCTATATTGCATGACTGCTCCCAGAACCACTCATATGCTCAAGGAGAGCAGTGCAAATGTATTAATTGGTTCACCACTTCATCAATGGAAAGTAGGGATATACACCAGCCTTTGCAAACCTGAGCAGTTTTGCCCCACACTTCATGCAAACTCACTGGTAAAGATAAACAGTAAAACAAATGTATTGACTACAAAAGAGAGATTTTAAGTGATTATAAGTGATAGGAAAAAAGTCAGAGTTAGTTACCAAGAGAAATAAAACATAAGCACTCAGTCTAAACTCTCAACCTTATTAGACTGGCCAAAAACTAGACTAAGTAGTTTTTCTCACCCCACTGGATACTGCAGTTCAAAGTACAAAGATTTCACCCTTGAAATCTGAGCCAATCCCCTCAGTTGGAGTCTTCAGAGTGTCCTTGTTGCTTGCAGCATGAGTGGGTGAAGGAGAAAGGCCAAGCATGTGGCCACTGTGTTCTGTTTTATAACCTCAGTTCCATGTGCTTGGGGAGCCCAAGTCCAGGCATGTCTGGTGGGCATTGCTGAGTCTCCAGGCAAGGTTGAGCAATTCCCCTGCTGAGGCCTCATGCAGGTGAGTCATTGAATTGTAGCTCCCTTGCTGAACAATGGTTGTTGATGGGTTGTTACCCAACACCTGGGCAGGGTGTCAACTCTCCTTGCTGTTGCCTCTGGGGAGCTAATATCTGTCTGATTCCCCAATTTACAGCATGTTTTAACAACCATACAACACAATTCTCATCACTTCATATGCACTAAAGATAATACATATTTAGACATTGGTTTTCAGCAGTTCATAACCTTTCCCCTGATATCTCACATGGCATGCTTTATATGCAAGATCACAATTAAATATAAATAAGGAATATGGGGTATTACAGGACACTCCCCCAAGGTATAGAATGTCATAATGGTAACAATTTGTCTCAATTTTGGCCCCTTTTATTTGCATACATCCCCAGCATAGATTTAGGGTGCTATTGAATCTTTCCACCAAACCATTGGTTTCTGGGTGATATGGGGCAGTTTTCAGTTGTTTCACCCCACATAACTTCCATAGCTTGTTGAATAGCTGTGACATGAAATTTGACCCATGATCAAATAAAATCTCCTTGGGAAATCCAACTCTGCTAACGCCAGTGAGAGTGGCGCTTGCTATAGTTGCTGTTTCAATATTAGACAGAGCCACTGATTTAGGAAATCTAATGGCAAAATCCTCCGACAAGATATGTTTATTTTCTTGGTAGGAAACTGAGGAGGCACAACCAATCAGGAGGCCTCTGAGCAAGCCTACCAGATCAGTCCCAGCATGCAAGCTAGGCACCAAATGTCTATCTTCTCGGGGTCTTGAAGCTCTCTGGGGCTTTTGCAGGAGATAGACACCCAGACTCCTAAAGGGAAGCTGCAGTGTGTGTGGTCAGAGGCAGAAACATAGGCATCTAGGGAACTCTTTACTGCAAAAATTTAGGGGCTGAGTGAGATTAGGCACCTACAGGGCTCAGCAGGAGTTTTGGGATTCGCAGCCTATAACTGGGACATAGGCACCTAAACCCAGACTTAGGTGTCTAAAACTGGGGTTTAGGCACCAGAGTACTTTTGTGAATCTAGGTCTTAGGCCTTGTCTTTTCAAAGAAAAAAAAATGTGTTCTTAACTGGAGTTAAGACATGGAAACTAACCTGAGGTAAAATGCTAGCAAAGACAAGGCAGTAGCTATTTCACCTTGGCCTTTAGCTCTGTTTGTACAAAAATGAATAAACGAGTGACTCGTGGCATCTGTGAACTGAGGGAAGTTAGCAGGTGGGAGTTAGAAAGCATTGCCAAATGACCTGAGAACATTAGTAACAGATGAGAGTATTGTGATACCAAGTGTTTTTCTAACTTGTATTGTAGCTGCCCCCTCTCACCTTGATTATAAAGTTTAAAGGCCCAATTTTCTGCCACCTACACACACAATTAAAATCCTAATATGTAATAAAAATGCTTTCACAGCTGGTTCAGAAATTTGTTAGTGTTGCTATTATCAGGAGAAGGCTCTTCACGTTGACTTCTTGTATTGCCGTCTACCATGATGCACTCAGATCAAAGTCATGCCACAGGCTGGCATATTTTGTAGTCATAGAAACTGTTAATTCCTTGTCCTCTTCTTTTCTGTTTCTCTCCACTCTCCTGGTTGCCCTGTGAATTGCTCAGATCATAGGTGCTACTGCAGCAGAGAGAAGTCACCCCACTTTCCTCATTCACTAGCAGAGATGTCCTCAACCGTTTCCTTTCTGATGCCCTTCTCCCCCCCCTGCACCCCAACATACTATAAAAATTCCCTCCCACCTGTGCCACAACTGTTTTTCAGTAGATTAAAAGCCAGGGCCAGCCTTAGGGGGCAGCAAGCACATCAATTGCTCAGGGCTCCATGCCACAGGGTACCCCACAAAACTAAACTGCTCTTGCTTCAGCCCCAGACAGCAGGACCTGGGATTCAGCTTTCTGCCCTGGGCCCCACTGAGTCTAATGCCAGCCCTGCTCTCCGATTTATTTTGGTGGACCCCCTGAAACCTACTCATGGCCCCCCAGAGGCCACACACCTCTGGTTGAGAACTGCTGCACTAGCATACTCCAGTCCTGCTGGCTGAAATGAGCCAGAGAGGCAGAGGTGATGCAAACTGCTGATGAAGGGGGGCAGAATTTAAAGGTTCTGGGCCCTGTGCACCCCCTTCTCCCCCCACCCCCCCATCTCTTCTGGATCTAAAACAGGTTTTCAAACTGCAGGGTGTGTTCAGGGGGCCAAACAGCTTGGGCTCACCCCCCACAGCAGGGCTCGGGAAGGAAGTGACACCTCCACTGCTGACTCACTTCAGTTACACCCCCCTCCCAACCCAGACAGGCTGGGTGGTCCACTGAGGTGAGTTGGGGGTGGAGGTGGCACTCCCTTCCCACGCCAAAGCTATTGCTAATTGGAAGGCAGAAATCGGGGGGCATGCAACTACTCAGGGGAGATGCGTGAGAGGGCCCAAAAGAATCACATGCCCCTCCCCAATCACCTGGGGGGGGGGGGAAGGGCCCAGCAGCACCCAGGAGTCAGAGCTTGAGTGTGGAATGGGATGAGTTCTGTGCTGCTAAAACTTCTGCCCTTGGTGCAGGGAGTGGGTTTTTTTTTTTGTTTAATATAAACAGAGGTAGGGTGATTAAGATAACAAAAGGCTTCATTAAATTAAGGATTCTTAGATGATCCTGAAAGCATTCCCAGGCACTCCAGTTAAAAGACAGAAAACAAAGTGTAGGAATAATGGTCCATTTTCAGAATGGAGAGAAGTAAATAGAGGTGGCCCTAGGGGTCTGTACTGGTCTGAGATCAGTGCTGTTCAACATATCCATAAATGACCTGCAAAACGGGGTAAACAGTGAGGTGGCAAAGTTTGCAGATGATAAAAAAATTACTTAACTATCTTAAGTCCAAAACAGACTGCAAAGCGTTACAAAGGGATTTCACAAAATTGGATGACTTGGCAAGAAAATGGCAGATGAAATTCAATGTTAAATGCAGAGTAATGCACATAGCAAAATATAATCCCAACTATACATACAAGCTGTATAACCTAAACTAGCTATTACCCATCAAGAAAGAGATCTTGGACTCATTTTCAGTACCCTGGAAGCACTGTTTCCAGAGTACCTCAAACATATAAGAATCCTTCTCACTGTGCCTGTATCATCCTGAATTCATTCTCCAGCTTCAGAAGATTTAAATTATCTCCAGTCATCAATGGGACAGATGCAACTGAATAATGTAGCTGTCCTTAACGTGCAGGCCACAGAGGAGGGCATGTGCCCCCACCCTTAGCTGGTGTCAGGGTTCCCTCTCTACTCTGAACTCTAGGGTACAGATGTGGGGACCTACATGAAGATCCCCTAAGCTTATTTCTACCATTTTAGGTTAAAAGCTCCCCTATTCCTTGGATTAAGTAACGCTGCCACTACCAAGTGATTTAACAAACATTTAGGGAGGGCCACCTGGCACCCTACCTTCCCCAAATATCCCCCCAAGTCTCTACACCCCCTTTCCTGGGGAGGTTTGAGAATAATCCCCAAGCCCCTACACCCCCTTTCCTGGGGAGGCTTGAGAATAATCCCTAAACCCCTACACCCCCTTTCCCGGGGAGGTTTGAGAATAATATCCTCACAAATTGGTACAGGTGAACACAGACCCAAGCCCTTGGATCTTAAAATGATGAAAAAATCAATCAGGTTCTTAAAAGAATTTTAATGAAAGAAAAGGTAAAAGAATTACCTCTGTAAAATCAGGATGGTAAGTACTTTACAGAATAACAAAAGACTCAAGAACACAGAGGATCTCCCCTCTTGGCAAAACCTTAAAGTTACAAAACCAGGTATAAACCTTCCTCTTAGAGAAAGGAAATCACAAGCCAAAATAAAAGTAAGCTAATGCATTCCTTCGCTAGTACTTGCTAATACTAATGGAGCTGGATCGCTTGCTTTCTTGATCTGTCTCCGGCAAGCACACAGAACAGACACAAACAAAACCTCTCTTTCTCCCCACCGCTGCCCAGATTTGAAAGTATCTTGTCCCCTTATTGGTCCTTTTGGTCAGGTGTCAGCTAGGTTACCTGAGCTTTTTAACCCTTTACAGGTAAAAGAGGAATTAACCCCTTACAGGGTAAAGAGGGATGTTATGCTACCCTTTGATGTATGTTTATGACAGCTGGTGTCCCCCTTTGTGTCCTTCCAACATGTTGCCCCTCTACAAAGAGGTGCAAGATGCATGGAACAAAGATTCCAAATTAGAGTGGGTTAGTTAAAGGGCAGCTGGCATCACTAACCCAACTTTGTAAGAAGGTGAGGGTCAGGATGATTTATAGGCTAGAACTGTTTTTTTAGGGGCCCAGATGTCAACACCACTGAACGTGCAGAAAGCTCAGATTCAGATTTCACAGGTGGGTCCTATTTTTATAATGTATCGATTCCTGGTCTGAACAACTCAGTCTTTGTGCACTTCAAATGTGGGTAGGATGTGAATTCACTAACGGGTTAGGACACATGACCACTCTGGGGGCAGGTATCATTTGCTTTCTGAAGAAGTGTGATGCCATTTTACAGAAGGGTCAGGTGATTTACCTAAAATCATAAACCAATGCTAAGGCAGAAGCAGTCACAGAACTCAGGTTGCCTGTCACCTAGGCCACCATTTTAACCAATAAACTATGCTTCCTCTGTATCTTTTTTAAATATTTTACACTATGCTGGGTGGCAAGATATAAATGCAAATGAGTTTTAGATAATCAAAGCTGAAGGGGTGAGGAGAAAAATTGTACAAGTATTTTTAAAATAATGATTTCTCAAGTTTCTAAAGAAAAGTGTGTTGTGATTTGAGAGTGGATGTGTCAGAGTTTGCTGTGTATTACAAAAACGTAGCTTCAACTTAACTATGCATAGAGTAGCATCTCTATAATTCACCATTCAAAAGTCCACCATCTTTAGAAGGCAATGTCGAAAATTTTAAATGTCCTGTTTGGAAGCTTTTCCTGGTATTCAGCCTATCTTTCTTAATTTCACCCCACTACGCCTAGTGATAGCCCATCTACATAATTCCTCTCCCTCCAGCATGTTTATATCCTCAAATACTTGTAGCCAGTTAGTTATCCAATTCCCCCTTAGGATCTCATCCTGAAATCATTTGCTGTCAAAACTCACATTAAAGTTACAGGGAGTGTTCCCTGTGTGCAGATTACAGAAACAAGCCCCTAGTTACTGTTTGCCCATACTTCAGTATATTATGCATATTTAGCTCTTTTACTCTTTACTAGTGAGCCTCTCATTCCATCTCTCTAATAATATCTGTTGGTCTTCACTGAGCTCTCTCCAATTTGCCTACTGCAACGTAGGGAAAAGGTAAATGGAAGTGTAGTGTTGATTTTGGGGAGTAGACATTTTCTCTGGAATTCATTAGCTGCCAACCTGCTGTGATTTGAGTGTTGAATGTTTCAAAGAACTCATGTAGGGAATACCTCTTGCGCTGGTGTTTAATAGTTACACTTCCCCTATGGATCCATCATTGCTGGAAGGTTTGTTCTAGTGCTAGTACCAGGCTGTACTGTTGCTTATTTCCACGTCTCCAGGAAACTATTAAACAAGAAAGATTAATCTTGGGTGGAAGTGGGGGCTCTTGTAAAATAGATTCTAGGTAATAAATTCAAATACCAAAGAGAAATATATTAGAGGAACATTACAATTTAGAATAGAACACAATAAATACTTTGGTCAAAACAGGCCCCTTAGTTACATATGAGAGTGATTGTATCTCCTCTCACTTCTGAGCACAAAGCAGCCTAAAGCAAGTGATTAATGATGCACGTCACTGTGCCTTGGTGTTGGAGGCCCATTTCATCAGCAACTGAATATTTCTTTTTTGCTTTCACTAGATTTCCCACAACATTTTACGAGTAAATATTAATTTGCACTTTCTTAGCTCTTTTCTTGCAAGTGTAACAGACTCATATCCTCTGCACAGAGGGGCACCTGTAACACACCAATGGGTTACATGCTTCCTCAGAGTCAACACCCCATTAAGATAGCCTAAAGCAGCTCTACATGAGGTGTCTGCACGTTCAAGTTGCTCCGAACAGTTTACATTCAGTTCAGGTTCACAGGGTTTTTCTGCAACTAATAAGATTAGAAACGTTTCAAAAGAATTAAAAATGAAAGCTTCACAATCAAATTTAAAATTTCCTCCTTTTTATAGCCTCCCGGTTACTTGTTACTCCAGCTTATTCTCTTCCTTGCTCATCTCTACACATCACTGGCTGCCTCTCCTACTATCTGAGACAGCCTCCCTATATCTTTCCTGACTCTTCATCTATATACAGATCTCTTCTCCCTTGTCTGATATACCCTTCAAGTTATCCCTCCCTTTGTTATCATTACTGTTTAACTCTAAAAAGCATTTCAGGATACAGGGTTTTTTTTGTTATTATCAAGGCCATTGAACAAAATGAGGTTGTATAGTAGCTACAGTGGAAATGATTCCTCCACCTCTTCTGGCGATGTCTGACAAATTGTTCTTAGATTTAAAAGCCAGATCCTCAGCTGGTTGTAAATCCATTAAGCTCTGTTGACTTCAGAATCTGTCCCATTATGTTTTCCCCAATTATTTAACCCACTCTTTGCTTGCTGTATCTTAAACCCAGGCCATCCTGATCCCTTTATAGACATGTGTAACTCATCTATCAGGTGCCAATGGCAGTAGCATGGGCCAGGTTCCATGCATCTAGGGGTCTTTTCTTAAAATAAAGTAAACTATGGTTTGAGCCCATACCCAGAAGCATACTTCTGGTTCTGGGAAATCAATATATAACCTCCTTGCTCACCTTTCTGAGTGGGTTCTTTGACATTTGCAAGCTCTCGGACATCCTTTGGAACAAGGAACCACAAGGACCAACCAACCACCCAACCAAAAAAAAAATAATTGGGTGTGTTTCTTTTCTCTGGTTTCTCATATAAATATAACATTTACCTACAACAAAGTGTATGGATCCCAAGCAGTGCATTAGGAGTATGGTCAACACCGCAGTTCTAAGTATTAATTGTCCAGCTTGTTGAGGTCCAGGACTTTTGGAACAATAATCCATAGCCACCTAAAACTCCTTCCTTGGGTCCAGTCAGACTCAGGGATAGTCAGAAGGCAGCTCTCCTCCCCGTCTGCTCCACTTCAGAATAGTTCACATTTCCCAGTCCACTTTGCCACCCCTAGTCTGGGCAGGCCCCCCCCTTGTGAAGTTCAGCTCTGTGCTGCTACCTGCCAGGGTGCTGTGAAGTTAGTTTCACACTATCACCACTAGTCCAGGCAGGACTCATTGCAAAGTCAGATCTATACTGCTGCCACTGGTCCAGCCCTGAACAGGGTGACCAGATGTCTTGATTTTATAGGGACAGTCCCGATATTTGGAGCTTTTTCTTATACTGTATAGGCACCTATTACCCCCCACCCCCATCCCAATTTTTCACACTTGCTATCTGGTCACCCGAGCCCTGAAGGATCATCTCATGCAGGGTTCAGAAGCTCCACATGGGGAACTCAGAGCAGAAAAGGACCCTGTGATAGCACTCCTGGTCTCTAGGCTAGACCCTTCTACTCTTTCTTATTAACTCTGACGCTACTCTCTGTCAGTCCGGGTGACACATTTACTCAGAGACATCTCTTGCACAATCCCACTGTCCTTTCATGACTATAGTTGCTGAAACAATTACTATTTATAAAATTAGAACAGACATTCCAACTAAAGCAACAAAACATACTGTGTGGAACTATGGATGAGCAACAGAACTCATGAAAACGAAGCTGGGCAGAGGTGGCTGTTCCCCTTTTCCCCTACAGAGGGAACAGAGTTTCTTCACTCTAGGACTTCCAGCTGTGGGACTGACACATGCCAATCCAATGTTTCCGTCTTGTCTTTTCTACACACAGAATACACCCAAATTGGCCATTTCTTTGTATATCTTATTCATACAGTATTTTTGAAGCTCTCTTCTGAACTCCATTAGGAGTAGGTATTTTTTGATGCGTGATGCCCAAACCTGAACTGAATGCTCCAATTCAGGCCTCCCCAATTATCTCACTTGTTTAAACACACACTTATTATTCCTCCCTCTCCTCTCAATTTAGCATGTGCGCCAATAAAACCTAGATGATGCCTATTCAATTGATCATTCTCTTTAAGCCCTAGAGCCTTCTCTGTGTGCCGAGTTCTCTCCAGTATACCCTTCTCACCATTCCAGGAACAACTGTCCCTCTCCAGGTCTTGAACCTCGACACAGGAGTATCTAGACAGCCACTGCATCCTGATCTCCACCCAATGAATGCTGAAACCTCATGGGCCGAGAAGCTAGCGGTACTATAGCCTCAGCCAAGGCACCACCCACAGGAGCCCTGACTGGAGGATTGCCCAGTTCCACTGATGGGTCCAACCATGCTATTTAAGTCAGAAGGAGGCCCAGGAAGTTGTGTGTTCAACAAGGTTATTTCCTGTTGTTGCTGCACTGGACCCTGATTTCTGCACCCAACCCTATTCCTGCTCTGCTCTTGGCTCACCCCTGTCTTTGCTCCTGTTCCCACTGTGCTTGATCCTTGTCTCTCCTCTTGTTCCTGCCCTTATGCCTCTCTTCCAACCATCAGTTATGAGTCCTGGCTCTGACCCCAGCCTTCAACTTCTGACTCTGGCTTGACCCCGGGCTCTAGTAATTGGCAGCTGACTCTGGGCTGACCCTTGGCTTTGTTCCCCAACCTGGATGCCTGCTCTACCCTCTAAACCTCACTGCTGCTCTGACTACTAGCCCAGATTGCCTTCATCCCAGTCCATTACAGGTCTGTTCAAGGGCAACCCTTTAGGTCTCAGGCCTCCAGCTCTCACCAGAGACCTATCTCCTTCTCCCTTCAGACCAGGAGTTTAGGTTTGCGGTCCCCCTGTAATGCACTATGTTTATCCCAGAAGATCTGACAAGTCCCTCACCTGCAATTCACTCTGTCTCAGGGACAATGACTGGGTTACCAGTGACCATTCAGCTTTCACAAAGTATGGTACATTTATTTTAGGGCAAAAGCATTACACAGAAAACATCGTAAAATAATAAACAGTTTACATTCATGGTAACTTCCAGGTGTCACTCCTCTTCCACATGGAGACCCTGACAAGTTCTCGTCCTTCAGATCCTTCCAGCAGGATTTTGTCAATCTCATGTCAGCTTTTTTGATCACAGGTCAGGACCAGCTGAATCACTTCAAGCTGACTTTACACAATTGGGTCCTTTATCCAGGCCTCCTGAAACAGGTAAAACTAGTCAGTACCCCTCACCCTAGGTGACAAAATTTTAAAGGTTGGGAATCTCCATAACCCACACTGGGGGCTTTGCAATAATCACCCCTGAGTAATTTCAGATTCCATAAGAAACCCACCCATTGATTCAGAAACAAAGATACATAACACTCATTGATACAAGAGTCTATTAATATTCTACATGTGTATGGTATTTGGCACATCTCAATTTTTTTTTTGAAGCTTCATGCTTCTAAGGTCTCACATCTGTCACACCCCTCTTTCTATAATTGTGTTTTACTCACCCCTCCCTTTACATTTTGATAATTAAATCTTGTTTTATTGATTTCAGAACTTTTCTCCAGTTTGTCAAGATAGGGCTTTGTTTATTCTTAGATTCTGAGTTATGTACGCTCTCCCATTTGGGTATCTTCCCACTGTGATTAGTTGTTTTCCCAACTGGATTGGCCAACTGAGGAAGGGTGGCATTCCAGGCAGCCTCCTAACTTAATACTGTTCCATTAGTAATTCCTTTCGGTCTGTTTATTTCACCAGTTTTGTATCTGTTTATACAGGACAGACCTGCCAAGTATCATGCATCTCACTTGACACTCCTGCACTTGGCAGGCCTGTCATGCCCTCCTGCAGAAATTACAAAATGACATGATTGAGAGAGAGAAACCCTCAGAAAATTCATTGCAGTCTAGGAGAATAGGCACTGACCTGTCAGCCCAGCGACCAGGAGCTATAGACCAAACTCTTCCCCTGACTGCTGTTAATATTTATCTGCACTTCACAATCATTATTAAACAAAGCCTCTTATTACACCTGCTTTAGAGGAGGCAATCATCATTCCCCCATAACAATACACCCTTAGTTTGTTTAGAACTTGCCCTAGAACCATGGTCTCTACTATGATAGGCCCAACTCCCATCTACATTGCCACAATAAAATTGTAGGACAAAGTATTTATAAGTACTTGTGTGGTCTAATTCACTTTCCCTGTGGCCCTACATGCACAGGGACCTCCTTTTCCTTTCTGATATTTCAGCTAGTTCCTTAGTCCTCAAGTATTCTTCATTGAACTCTATTGATTAATATTATATATTTAAATTATCTAGGTATTCTGTAACTGGTCCTGATTCTGTTGACTTTTCCTATTGTGTGTTAAGCAATTATTCTATTAAGCTTCCTGTTACTATTATCCATTTCACTGCAAAGTAGCTGTTTGAAATATTTCAATTTTCTTAATAACATCATAAAACAAAATACTTGGCACTTCCCTGCAGTTTAAATGGAAAGATCTCCAATTGCTTTGTGAACATCAAGTGATATATTCTCAACACCACTTCTGTGTAGCAGGCAAGTCTCTCTTTCACCATTTCATAGATGGGGAAATGGAGGCACAGATAAGCTCAAGGGCTTGTTCAACATCAATAAGAGACTTAGCCAATAAGAGAGCTGGGATTAGAATCCAGATGGCCCAATTTAGAATATCAACAGTGGAACCAAAAAATTATAGTGCTGACAGTCAACTTTCTGGTAAGGTCCTGCAGAGCAACAGACACCTCCAAACCCAAGAGCTGCCTACTTCAGGAAGCACAGAATTACAAGTGTCTGGAGAAGAAGGTAGAGAGCCAAATGGAGAGATTGCTAGACCCTGGCTGACTATCAGAGGAAGGAGCCACAGAAGAAGTACAAGGGTTAACGTCTAAAGTGGCAAGTGTTATGGGACTGCAGGGGACAATATTAACCTTCCTTCTGTCAGCAGTAATAAAACACTGGAGTTATGTCAGATGACCCTGAATGGAAGCTAGTGCTGCAAGCACCTCAGTTATTTATAAATGGGATGCTCTCCAGGGAGGGAGGATGCAAGGATCTCTGATCATTTGAGAAGCCTGCTAGGGTTTGCCATTGCAGCTACTCTGAACTAGTGAGGTTTTTATACCACCAAAAGGCATGTAAGGGGTTGTTCCCTGGCCTCAATTTCTCACAGGTAATGGGTGTCTGCTGAGTGTCCATCACAAGTGGTACAATTCCTGTGCTGCCACAGGTATGGCACTCCTTAGATGTGGCATTTCATCATCCTATGCCTAATTCTCCGCTTTCCACAGCCCATAGACTAAGGCCATAGGCAGCAGAGCATATATTACAGCAGCTGCCCTTCAATATGGGAAACACAAAGGAAGCTTAAAGCACCTCTGTCCCTATCCTTCCCTGCCCCCCACCCAAATGAATGGAAGGCCCTAGGGCCTCTGCCTCTCATGTGAAGTATTACCATTGCCATTATATGTGTCATGCATGTCGGACCTCATTTCATAACCCCACCTTTATTAAGGACAGACTTTGGGTGGAATGATCCTGGAGTTTGTTCTGGCTCTTGTCAGTTACAATAACTCCGTAGAGCAGGAAGTCTTCCCACTCTAAGGAAAGACCTAGCCTTTAGCACTCTGTAGTCTGATAGCAACACAATCCTGCTCCAAAGAGAATCTTGTCAAGAATTTATGGCAACCCTGATACACTGCTTGCTGACTATTGACATTTAGTGTTCTTTGTAAAGCCCCAGCTTCTGGAGCCATGTGATTACAGGAGAGTCTCAGTTTTCATTTTTTAAAAGTGTTTCTAGCCATTATGGTTGTGGAGAAAAGCTTGCATACAAGACCCAAGTGTAAATTAAAGGATAAGGAACCAAAAGGCAAATTAAAATACACCAACATTTTTTAAAACTTCTGATTTTTATGCCAATCTTGTGACTTTGTTGAGGCCTGACTTGTGATTTTTGAACATCGGGACTGGTGCCATTGTAGGCATCTGGGAAATGTCTTTAGTCCTGTTTATAACATAAAGACAGCGCTGGTTACTACCAGGCCCTCAATATTAGGTTTAAAAAACCCCACTGACCTGCAGCAGTTTTCCTAGTCTTCTGTTATAGGGCAGCAGCAGTTCCCCTGAAAGTGCAACAAAAGCCCTATAAAACAGTGTATCCCTTTGCCACAAATCCTGAGGGTTACCAAAAGAAACTACACCATTTGCTCAAGAAACTCCCTGAAAAAGCACAGGAACAAATCTGCACAGACACACACCACGACCAGGGGTATTCTGTCTGCTACCCAAGATCCATAAACCTGGAAATCCTGGATACCCCATCATCTCAGGCATTGGAACCCTGACAGCAGGATTGTCTGGCTATGTAGACTCTCCTTAGGCCCTACTCTATCAGCAGTCCTAGCTATTGTCGAGATACCACTGACTTCCTGAGGGAACTACAATCAACTGGTGATCTTCCAGAAAACACCATCCTAGCCACTATGGATGTAGAAGGCTTCTACACCAACATTCCACACAAAGATGGACTACAAGCCGTCAAGAACAGTATCCCTGATAATGTCACAGCACACCTGGTGGCTGGACTTTGTCCTCACCCACAACTATTTCACATTTGGGGACAATGTATACCTTCAAGTCAGCGGCACTGCTATGGGTACCCGCATGGCCCCACAGTATGCCAACATTTTTATGGCTGACTTAGAACAATGCTTCCTCAGCTCTTATCCCCCTGCCCCTACTCTACTTGTGCTACATTGATGACATCTTCACCATCTGGACACATGGAAAAGAAGCCCTTGAGGAATTCCACCATGATTTCAATAATTTCCATCCCACCTTCAACCTCAGCCTGAACCAGTCCACACAAGAGATCCACTTCCTGGACACTACAGTGCTAATAAGCGATGGTCACAAACACCATCCTATACTGGAAACCTACTGACCGCTATACTTACCTACATGCCTCCAGCTTTCATCTAGACCACATACACATGATCCATTGTCTAAAGCCAAGTTCTAAGATACATACGCATTTGCTCCAATCCCTCAGACAGAGGCAAACACCTACACAATCTCTATCAAACATTCTTAAAACTACAATACCCACCTGCTGAAGTGAAGAAACAGATTGACAGAGCCAGAAGAATATCCAGAAGCCACCTACTACAGGACAGGCCCAACAAAGAAAGTAACAGAACACCACTAGCCGTCACCTTCATCCCCCAACTAAAACCTCTCCAGCGCATCATCAAGGATCTGCAACCTATCCCAAAGGACAATCCCTCACTGTCACAGATCTTGGGAGACAGGCCAGTCCTCACTTACAGACAGCCCCCCAACCTGAAGCAAATACTCACCAGCAACCACACATCACACAACAAAAACACTAACCCAGGAACTTATCCTTGCAACAAAGCCTGTTGCCAACTCTGTCCACATATCTATTCAAGAGACAGCATCATAGGACCTAATCACATCAGCCACACCATCAGAGGCTCGTTCACCTGCTGCACATCTACCAATGTGATATGCCATCATGTGCCAGCAATGCCCCTCTGCCATGTACATTGGCCAAACCGGACAGTCTCTACACAAAAGACTAAATGGACACAAATCAGATGTCAAAAATAACATTCAAAAACCAGTCAGAAAACACTTCAACCTCCCTGGTCACTCAATCACAGACCTAAAAGTCGCAATTCTTCAACAAAAAAACCTTCAAAAACAGACTTCAACGAGAAACTGCAGAACTGGAATTAATTTGCAAACTGGACACTATTAAATTAGGCTTGAATAAAGACTGGGAATGGATGGGTCATCATACAAAGTAAAAACTATTTCCCCATGCTAATTTTTCCCCTACTGTTACTCACACCTTCTTGTCAACTGTTTGAAATGGGCCATCCTGATTATCACTACAAAAGTTTTTTCTCCTGCTGATAATAGCCCACCTTAATTGATTAGTCTCATTAGAGGTGATATGGCAACGACCATTTTTTTCCATGTTCTCTGTGTATATACAATCTTCCTACTGTATTTTCCAAAGCATGCATCCGATGAAGTGGGTTTTAGCCCACGAAAGCTTATGCCCAAATACATTTGTTAGTCTCTAAGGTGCCACAAGTACTCCTGTTCTTTTTACAGATAATACTAATATCTAGCCCTTATATAGGACTTTTCATCAGTAGTCCTCAAAACATTTTACAAAGGAGGTCAGTAGGATTGTCCTCATTTTACAGATGGGGAAATTGAGGCACAGAGAGGGGAAGCAACTGATCCAAGGTCACCCAGCAGGCCAGTAACTGAACTCAGATCTCCCGATTCCTAGTCTAGTGGCCTACCTATGAGACTAGAGTACCAGCAACTATAGTCAACAAATGTAAGAGGTTTGGGCATCTCAGACCAGACCTCAACCCCGCAAGAGGTGCAGGCGGTCAGAAGAGAGGTGCATTGGCTGTGCAGTGGGTGAGGAAGCTTGCTGTATGCCTAACTGGATCATGCCTAGCAATAGCCAGTGATATTAGTCCTACATTGCCATGAGCAGGCTGAATTCACTCAAACAAAGTCAGTCAGTTGTAAATGTTAATGGAGACTTAAGGCTAACAACAGTATCCAGTTAGCAGAAGATATTGCTGCTATATCCCCAAGCACTTTCACACGTCTCGACATCTACATCTCTGTGCTCAATGCAATAGCTAACAAAAGAGCCAAACAAGGAGTGTGGATGAAAGGTCCAACAGGGATGGAAGGAATGGCCCAGAGGCAGGTAATAAGGTTAAAATAAAAGAAGAAAAGAAAAAAAATCCATGTTTCTCACAGAAAGTTGAACAATAATCCTAGTACAGGGACACAGCTGCTGCAAATAAAATTCTCTCTCTCTCTCTCACCCCCACCCCCCAAGAATCCTCCCAGGTTTAGAAAAAAAACTGTATAAAGCAAACTAAAAAATTTCTGAATAAATTTAGTGTTTTGAAAGCAATGGTGCGAAAGGCACAACCACCACCGAAATCAAACGTGCTATGAAGCATTATCGTCAACAAAAAGGAATAATTGACAGTGAACTAGAGCAGAACTGCAGAGCACACACAGTCCAAGGCTTCACCAGATCCATGCCAGAAAGAGAGGAATGGGAATAGCATGGGGGAGAAAACAAACAAACAAAAATACTAACAAAGCCACCGGGGGTGGGGGGAGTCACACAACAGTCCCTGATCCAGGAAACTGAAAGTGCAGCTGGAGCCATTAAATAATTACATGGCATATCAGCAGAAGGCACAATCAGCTGGTACAAAATCAGCTGCCATGCAGATGAACAAAAAGTCCTCAGGGGCTGTCCCCTCTGAACCACACAAAAAAAGACAAATGATACCTATGTTAGAAGATAGAGTGAGGGGCTAGCAAAGCACAAGTAACCAGTTAATTTCCTCTCTCTCAAAAGGCAAGGTTTTGAGCCAGGTATACCCGACAGTATGTGCCCAGGATAGATATGGACATGAGCGAAGCAGTGCCTGGAGAGAAGATGCTTAGAGTTTAGAAAGTTGGTACAAGTCCCAGGGGATATGGATTAGTGTGTAAAGTGCAGATGAAGTGGTCAAAGATAAGGTATGTAAGAACAATGGCCCTGCAATTTATCAAATTCAGATCACCTCCTCTTAACATGCATACCATATACAAATGGGTTTAAAATGCAACAGGGAATAATTAAGTCAAGTATTACGTAAACTATTTATAAAGCTATGAACTGTTTGTCAATGGAAAAAGCTGCTAAGAGACATAGTGGAATTGTCTTCAGTGCACCAATATCTCAATGCAGCTTTATTTTGCATAGACTTTCATGGAAACTGTATCCTAAAATGCTTTAGTGAGTTAAATACAGACACAGTTTTAAACAAATAATAGCAGAGAGAGAGAGAGAGAGAGAGAGAGAGAGATTAAGAAACATAGGCAAAGAGAGAACAGTGATGTTTTCAAGCTAAACTTTGAAAATATGGAGAATCAATTAGAAAGAAAAATGAAGTTTCCAATCAACTCCAGGTCTTCAGTGTGGAAACTGGAATATACTTCTTAAGATCCAGCTGGTCCAAGGGAACAGAGAGATGTCTGGGACATGTCTGTGGATGACAGCTCAGCCCAACCTGTAAAAAAAAACAAACAAACAAACAAAAAAAAAAACACACCACCACCACAAACTGCCCCCCCCTCCCAAGTTTTCCCACAAAGATTTCTCCAATTGTCCAAGGAGGATGGACGATCCTTGCTAGGATTCAATACTCAGAAGAATCAAAAGAACATTCTGCAAGGGACAGGTGGAGAACAAGACGGTGTTTTGCCTTCCCAGAGCTAAGACACAAGACATCACTCTAAGATTGAGTTCAAAATCATATCCAATGGGAACTGATTCATTGGTGATAGTTCATAACTGGCACTAACACCACTGTGTCATGAGATATTTCCCTGAAGTCATCTTCTCTCTGTGAACTCAAAAGTGTGCTGAAGAGAAGATCTCTTGGATATTCTTCTAAGATCCTCCCTGTCCCATGAGCAAAGGAAGACAGAAGATTCTGGAAGTGAAACACTGGCTAGATAAGTGGTGTAAGGTAGAGGGTTTTGTGGAACATTGGTTCACCTCCCAGGGGGAAAAGGGGCTGAACAGTTTGGAATACCTCCACCTCAGTAGAAGGGGGACTAATCACCTCAGGGGCAGGCTGGCTAGAGTAGTCAGGAGGGCTTTGAACTAACCACAAAAGGAGAGGGTAAAAAGGAGGAAGATATGAGTGTTCAGTTAGTACAAAATCAGGATGTTGAGAACAAAATTAAACAAGGAACCCAAGGAAATTAAGGGAAGAAATTCTTTAATTGCCTATATACCAATGCTAGGAGCCTGGTTAACAAACAGGAGGCATTGGAATTGCTCATTTATGAGCACAAATTTGATCTAGTTGGTGTTAATGAAACCTAGTGGGAGGATTCCCATGACTGGAATGTTAAAAATAAATGGTTATAACCTACACCGCTACCTCGATATAACGTCACCCAATATAACACACATTTGGATATAATGCGGTAAAGCAGTTCTCTGGGCGGGGTGGGGGGTAAGGCTGCGCACTCCGGTGGATCAAAGCAAGTTCAATATAACACGGTTTCACCTATAACGTGGTAAGATTTTTGGCTCCCAAGGACAGTGTTCTATCAAGATAGAGGGGTATTTAGGAAGGATCAGGTGAATACAAAGGGAGGAAGAGTGGCACTCTGTGTCAGAAATGACATTACTTGTTTCTAATAACTCAGAAGAAAATGATCTTGAGTGCTTATGGATCAATGCCCTAACAAATAAAGCACAAGATGGGGCATTAGTTGGTGCCTTTTGTAGGCCACCCAAACCACACTAGGGAACAGGATGACCAGCTAAAGTATGCATTTCTTGGCATTTTCTGTTGATCTGAAACACAGCTTGAATATTATTTAAAGCCATCAGATTTCACTTATTTATCATTTCATTTCTGCTTTTTGCTAGCCAGTTTTTTCCAGTACTCACTGGATTCAAGGAGATGTCATTGTAATACCAAGTGATGTGTTAGGCAGGTGAAGAAATGATGATCAAAGGATGACACACTTGTCTGCACATGTGTGCAGAGACCTTTTCATTATTCATGACTGGCACTGAAAAAAAAAAATCTACATCTAAATTAAGCATGCAAGGTTCAGGGGAACAAAGGTGAATCCCAGCTGCAGAGGCCAGTTGAGAAGTGGGAGCAATAGAGGAAACAAGAGAGGAAGAAATGAACCTACAGTTTCAAGTTGTTCAGCTTCATTTTTCAAAGGGTACAAATACAAATGAATTAGGGTAAATTATATTATCAAAATATATGTATATGCAGATGATGACTGCAGAATGCTTCCCAAACTCCCAGCTCTCCAGACACCCACAAGCATGGCTAGCTACTGCCTAGTTTCTTGTGCATCCTATCAATGGGTTCACTCACTGCAGGAGCACCTCCTTGTGGCCAGGCAGCTGTCTCCCCAGATGGCACCCCCCTGCCAACAGCCACCTTGTCACTACAGTGCTCTCTCATCTCACACCTTGGCCCTCCAACTAGGTCACTCTTTAATCCACTCCTGCTGGGGTAATAGAGTCCCACCAAACACTTTACAACAGGTCTGCTATCTGTCTCTGGGCTCTGTGATCCTTACACCCTTTACCAGGAGGTTTCAACCCACCTTCCTCACTGGAAGATAGAAGTACCCAGCCGCTACTTCTCCTCTGGACTCCAGCCCAGGGACTCTGCGGCTGGCAGCCAAGGTTTACTCCCTCAGACTCCATGCTGCCTCCCTGGAGGGCTTCCTGCCTCTTTTAACCCCCAGAGTGTGATTGCAGATATTTTTTTTCCTTCCTTCCTTCCTTCCCTCCCTCCCCTGCCAGCCAGTTGGCCTCTTTACTACAGACTTCCTGGTTTTATAATCACGCTCCCAGCTCCTCCCCAGCTGGGCTTCATCATCAAGGAAGCCTGGCTTTCTCTCTCTCAGGTGCTGGCAGGCATGTTAATTGGCTTCTCAGGTCCACATTAACCCCCATCAAGGCCTGTGTGGAGTGAACACCCCATCACATACCAGGAAGTATGACCACCCACCCCATTGTCAGAGTAATCCACTGGCTTCCTATTCAGTGTGGGATGCAAATCAAAATTGCCATCCTGGTTTATAAAACCCACTAGTACTTGCTACAGCCAACTTCACAGACCTACGGTCGTCTCTCTCTACTCCTTTCCTAGCTGCTGCTTATCTAGCAACAACTTCCACTCTGTCCCTCCATATAATCTAGCTAATGTTGGTGTATGGGCCTTCTCTGGCAGGCCTCCCTTTGTTCCTAGACTCCAAGGCCAGAAGGTTTCAGAGTTGCAGCCGTGTTAGTCTGTATTCTCAAAAAGAACAGGAGTACTTGTGGCACCTTAGCAACTAACATCTGTAGCCTATGAAAGCTTATGCTCAAATAAATTTGTTAGTTTCTCAGGTACCACAAATACTTCTATTTTAAGGCCAGAAGGGATTATTGTGATTATCTAGTCTGACCTCCTGTATTACACAGAAAAATATCCAATCTTGATTTAAAAATGGTCAGTGACGGAGAATCTACCACAACCCCTGGTAAATTGTTCCAATGGTTAATTACTTTCACCATTAAAAATGTATGCCTAATTTCCAATCTGAATTCATCTAGCTTCATCTTCCAGCTATTGGGCTGTGGTATACCCTTCTTTTTTAGATTGAAGAGGCCATTATTAAATATTTCCCTTATATAGTATGTATAGACTGTAATTAAGTCACCCTTAACCTTCTCTTTGATAAGCTAAATAGACTGAGCTCCTTGAGTTTATCACTATAAGGCATGCTTTCTAATCATTTAATCATTTGCATGGCTCTTCACTGAACCCTATCCAGTTTAGCAATATCCTTCTTGAATTGTGGACACCAGAACTATACATAGTATTCCAGCAGTAGTTGCACCAGTGCCAAATACGGAGGTAACCTCTCTACTTCTATTCGAGATTCCCTTGTTTATGAAGATAACAGTCTTAAATTATGCAAAAGGTTGTTATAAAGAGGAAGGTGATAAATTGTTCTCCCTATCCACTGAGGACAGGACAAGAATGGGCTTAAACTGCAGCAAGGGAGATTTAGGTTAGACATTAGGAAAAAGTTCCTAACTGTCAGGGTGGTTAAGCTTTGGAACACATGACAGTGGGAGACTGGAATCTCCATCACTGGAGGTTTTTTAAGGCTAGTTAGACCAGGGGTGGGCAACTACGGCCTGCGGGCCACGTCCGGCCCCTCAGACCTTTTAATCTGGCCCCCCAGGAGTGGGTTGGGGGATTGCCCTGCTCCGGCACTCCCACTGGGGATTGGGGGCTTGCCCCGCTCTGCCTGCCCAATGCTCCTACGTGTTCAGGTGGGACCTGCATGAGGGCACACATGTTACTGTGGCTGCACAACCCAGATGCACCACGTGCCTGCTACTTGTTGGCTTAGGAGGTGACTGTGCTGTTTTAGTAGTGTTAATTTTCCATTGTTAAGAATAAAACAATGGGTAGTTGGCCAGGGAGTGCCAGCTGCACTGTTCACATTAGTCAAAGAGGGCATGGAAGGAGGTAAGTTTGGTTTAATTCTTGTAATACTTAATGATGGTATATTTATAATAGTAAGTAAGGTTTTATGTTTATTTCCACTAAAATGTATCTTTACTAAATAAAGTTTATTTGAATATCTCTGAATTGTTAATTTCGTGAGCATTCATGGCCCACCATACAATTTCCATACCCAGATGTGGCCCTCAGGCCAAAATGGGTTGGACAAACATCTGTCAGGGATGGTCTAGGTAATACTTAGTCCTGCTTCAGGGCAGAAGGCCAGATTAAATGATCTGTTGAGGGCCCTTCTAGTCCTACATTTCTATGATTCGATGGTGTCTCATTTCAGGGCAACTGCACCTATATTTCCCCTCCGTGGTCTGGCAAGGGCATCCACTCTCGGGTTTCCAGCTCCCCTGCTGCTGTCTCTTGGGTGGAGACTTGCATCTCTCTCCCTTCTAATCAGGTTATTTCCAGGCTGCACGGTTCCCTTCCTGGATATTTCCCAGCAAAGACAGTCTGCCTACAGATCTGCTTGCTTTCTCATCAGGGACCACAATATGACTGCTACAGATACAAGTTGCCACACAGTTTTCTAAACAACCCAACTTTATTCTTAAGGTAAAAACCATTATAGAGAAAGAAAATATTAACAACAATAAAAGAACCTACAAGCATGTTAATAAGCTGCCAGAGTTCATCCCAATTTTAACATGGGCTCTGGAAGGATAAGTCCTTCAACCCCACACTCTGGGGGACTCATAATGGTTACAAGTCCATCACAGCTTCAGCTCAGAAGCAGCACACTCATGACAAGATTAGTCCACTCTTTTATACAGCTCGGGGGTCTTTGAGCTGGAGTTTCCAGAAGCGAGTAATTAGTATACAAAGTGTCTGTCCCAGGGGCATATCTTCAAAAGGCTGGGTCCAGAGGGGGAGAATTTGCATTCGCCTCACCTCGAGGTATTTCCTAAGGAAATCCACTTCACATGTATTGTTCCAAAAAGACTTTTAAACGTCCTCATGCCTTCCAGAGATTGCATTAATCTTGTCTTCCTGCTAAAGAAGTTCCATATGGTCTCACAATAGCACATAAGCATTTGCATTTCCAATACAAGGCACCCCACAGGTATTAACCCTAGTTCGATAAGGTTTAGCTTACTTCAGTAAAATTAATTTAGGATATTACCAGATATTGTCAATCTGTCACGTACATATCCAAGTATTGTATTAACCCTTTTGATAACAGCGTCACACTGGGAGCTCATGTTCAGCTGATTATCCATCACTATCCCCCAATCTTTTTCAGTCACTGTGCCCCAGGATAGAGCCCCCCCATCCTGTAAGTATGGGCTACATTCTCTCTCTCTCTCTCTCTCTCTCTATTTATTTATTTACATTTAGCCATATTAAAACACACTTTGTTTGCTTGCACCCAGCTCACCAAGCAATCCAGATCACTTTACACCAGTGACCTGCCCTCTTCATTATTTACCATGCCCCCATGTTTTGTGCCATCTACAAACTTTACCAGTGATGATTTTATGTTTTCTTCCAGGTCATTGATAAAAATGTTAACAAGAACTGATCTCTGCAGGATCGCACTAGAAACACAGTTCTTTGATGATGATTCCCTGTTTATAATTACGTTTTGAGCCCTATCAGTTAGCCAGGTTGTAATCCATTGAATGTGTGCCATGTTATATCTTTCTAGTTTTTAATCAACCCATCGTGCAGTACCAAGTCAAATGCCTTCAAGAAGTCTATTACAAGAACAAGATTACCAATATCAATCAAACTTGTAATCTCCTTAAAAAAATCAAATTAGTTTGACAGGATCTATTTCCTATAAATCCGTGTTGATGGACATTGAAGTCATGGGATTGGAACGTGGGTCTCTTCTACCAGTGCCCTAACCCCTGGGCTATAGAGTCAATCTCTCACACACATTCTGTCCCAATGCATATGTAAGTATTGATACACATTGGCACAGCTTCAGCAACAGATAGTGAGAGATACCTCCCCACTCCAGAATGCCCCATAGCTCAGCGGTTAGGGCACTGTCATGGGAAGACCAGAGTTTAAATCCATTCTCCACATCAGGCAGAGAGAGTTCATGGATGAGAATTCCAAGCAAAGATAAGTGTCTACTCCAGCCCAGACTTAGGTGCTCAAATCCCTTTGAGGATTGGGTCTTAGGGACACAAGTGTAATTGACAGCCATGGTTATGGTGGGAAAAGTGAATATTTAAAAAAAAAATCACCCTGTATTACTGCCTATGGGCTTGCTCTAGCTAGGTGCTAAGGGGCCTCAGCTCCCAAGGAGACTGGGGGAGTTGAGAGCACTCAGGGCTAGATCCACAAAGGGACATGGGTGTTGCTGTGCTGCAGTGCCTAACTTTCACGCATCTTGCAACCCACTGGAATCCACAGCCCCACGCGAGCTGTCTAGTCTCCCTATACAATACATGGGGAGAAACAGGCACCTAAGTATGGGCTCCACAAAAGCTAGCACTCTGAGTGGGGAGCTGCCTAAGCTAGCCAATGGGAAATAATGAGGAAAGGAGTATGGCCTAAGATCTGGTGCAGACAAGGGGCCTGGAGCCAGAGCCCTGGCGCCAGAGCCCTGGGCAGGTTCTGCCCCCTTCATCACCAATCTCCTCCCCTGTGAACCTGCTTATGTACCCATTTCTTCGCCTGCTCTTCCATCTCCCATCCTGGCCACACTCACCTTTTCCCTATTCTCCACTGCACCTATCTTTGCCACCACCCTCAAATTTCCCCTTCCTCTGTACCCAACTCTCCCCACAACTCCCATATCTTGTACCTATTCCCTTATTCCCAGTAGCCTTCCCTACTCATTACCCTTCCCCTCCAATTTCCCCAACCTCTGTGTCCCCCTTTCCAACTCCTATTCTCAAGAACCTGCCTCTTCCCTGTTCTCTCTGTGCCAATCTTTTCTCCTCCCCCATCCAGGCTGGGCTAAACTCACCACAGAGGGTCCTGGATGAGATAGCACTCCCATGGGAGTGGGGATGAGGGGTTGTCCCACATAGTGGAGATGCCTGAGAGGGTCCATCACAGAATTTCTTAGGGACTTTGGGCAAGGAGGTTCCTGACCTTTGCACCCTGACTAGACAGTATCATAACTGGCATTCCTGCTGATGCATCACATCCACGGGGTTCTCTCCCATCTGCAGTGTGAATCCACTTCCATGAGGTGGCTTCTCATGCAAAACTTGCACTTGTTCCCCCTAGTGGAGCCTTGGGACTGACAAGTACAAATGCAGGCTAGTCATAAGTAGGACCAAGCTACCTTCCTTAGCACTTACAAACGGCCATACTGGATCAGACGAAAGGTCCATCTAGCTCAGTATCCTGTCTTCCGACAATGGCCAGTGCCAGGTGCCCCAGAGGGAATGAACAGAACAGGTGATCATCAAGTGATCCATCCCTGGTCGCCCATTCCCAGCGTCTGGCAAACAGAGGCTAGGGACACCATCCTTGCCCTCCTGACTAATAGCCATTGATGGACCTAGCCTCCATGAATTTATCTAGTTCTTTTTTGAACCCTGTTATAGTCTTGGCCTTCACAACATCCTCTGGCAAGGAGCTCCACAGGCATTCCTTCACACTTATGTTGGTCAAGTTGGAATGAGCCTGCAGCAGCTTGTTTTTGGGATAGTAACATCCATGTAACATACTTTACCCTACGTTGCTTTGTGAATGCTCAACCTTAACTCCATTTTAATAGAGTTCTTGTTTGGGAAGTTAATCTGGGTCCACAAACACTAAAATGCCTATGTGATGGGTTGGATCACAGAAACCCCCTTGGGGCTGCCAACCGATGTGCCAAGACTACTTCTGCTCCTGCTTTCCTGCCCTGGCAGCTTAGGACTCTAGCACCCCCATCTTGTTGAGCCAAGTCTGCTCCAACACAGACCCAGGGTCTGAACCATGTGCCCCAAAGCTGCAAACTTAACTGAAAGCAGCTCACAGAAGTGTTCTTGTCTTTAACACTCAGATGCCCAACTCCCAATGGAGTCTAACCCCAAATAAATCCATTTTACCCTGTATAAAACTTATACAGGGTAAACTCATAAATTGTTCACCCTCTATAACACTGATAGAGATATGCACAGCTGTTTGCCCCTCCCTCCCCCGGTATTAATACTGTGACAAAGTTCCTCCTCTACCTTGGTGGGTCCTGCGCTTATTGGCAGATTTGCTCACCTCAGTGATCTTCCCCACAGTCTGGGTCAACTCCTCCTGTGTCTGATCAGGAGTTGGGAGGTTTGGGGGGAACCCAGGCCCGCCCTCTACTCCAGGTTCCAGCCCAGGGCCTTGTGGATTGCAGCTGTCTATAGTGCCTCCTGTAACAGCTGCATGACAGCTACACCTCCCTGGGCTACTTCCCCATGGCCTCCTCCAAACACCTTCTTTATCCTCACCACAGGACCTTCCTCTTGATGTCTGATAACGCTTATACTCCTTAGTCCTCCAGCAGCACACCCTCTCACTCTCAGCTCCTTGTGCCTCTCCCTCCCAGCTCCTCACACGCACTTTCTCTCCTCCGGCTCCCCCTCACCTGACTGGAGTGAGCTCCTTTTTAAACCCAAGTGCCCTGATTAGCCTGCCTTGATTGGCTGCAGGTGTTCTAAGCAGCCTGTCTGCCCTAATTGGTTCTAGCAGGTTCCTGATTACTCTAGTGCAGCCCCTGCTCTGGTCACTCAGGGAACAGAAAACTACTTATCCAGTGACCAGTATATTTGCCCTCTACCAGACTTCTGTACCCCACTGGTCTGGGTCTGTCACAATACATAATCTGGGTTAATTAATAAATAAAAAGTGATTTTATTAAATACAGAAGGTAGGATTTAAGTGGTTCCAAGTAGTAGCAGACAGAACAAAGTGAATTACCAAGCAAAATAAAATAGAACACGCAAGTCTATGTCTAAGAAAACTGAATACAGATAAAACCTCACCAGTTCCAGTAAGCTTCCTTTTACAGACTAGTCTCCTTCTAGTCTGGGTCCAGCAATCACTCACACCCCCTGTAGTTACTGTCCTTTGTTCCAGTTTCTTTCAGGTATCCTTGGGGGTGGAGAGGCTATCTCCTTAGCCAGCTGAAGACAAAATGGAAGGGTCTTCCAGGGGTTTAAGTAGACTTTCTCTTGTGGGTGGAGACCCTCTCCTCTCGCCTATGCAAAGTCCAGCTCCAAGATGGAGTTTTAGAGTCACGTGGGCAAGTCACATGTACATGCATGACTGAGTTTCTTACCAGCCAAGCCACATTCCTGGAAAGGCTCCAATGTGGATTGGCATCTTCGAGTTCATTGTTGGCTTAAATGATTCTTGATTGGGCACTAAATTTGCAAATTCCTTTCTCAATAGAAATCAAGCAAGTATACAGCCAATATTCCTAACTTCAAGTACACAAATGATACATGCATACAAATAGGAGGAATGTATTCAGTAGATCATAACCTTTACATAGATATGTTACATGGCATATGTAGCATAAAACATATTCCAGTTATAGCATATATACATTCATAAGCATATTCCCATGAAACCTTATGGGGTACACCGTCACAGCCTAATCATGCTGGGGAAGTTTGAAGTGTCTGGAACACATTATTAGGGGCAACCCCCACAAGTTTGAAAGTGGGTGCTACATTTCTTACCAGATCCATTTTTAATTAATTTTTAACTACTACATGAAGGAACAGGCTTACTTGTAAATACTCCAAAAATTCATTCTGTGCTCAAAAAGTAAGTGCTGTAATTCTGGGGAGGCCATACTGTATTTTTCATACATAACAAAGAGATTGAATCCCTGTTTTAAATGAAAAAAGTTAACATTTACTATGGAGTTTCTACCAATAATTCTATAATGATTATTGTCATTATAAAGGTATAACCAACACTAAGCAGAGAGTTACATTAGCATAGTCATTTCCTTAGTAGTAACATGCTACCTATCCTTACACTGTCAATACTCAATGGTCATTTTGCCTGGTGTTATGTGATCACGTGATCAGAGACCCTCCTGTAACACAGGCCCAGAAGGGAACATTAAATAATAATAATTGGAGATATACCAATCTCCTAGAACTGGAAGGGACCTTGAAAGGTCATCAAGTCCAGCCCCCTCCCTTCACTAGCAGGACCAACTTTTGCCCCAAATCCTTAAGTGGCCTCCTTAAGGACTGAACTCACAACCCTGGGTTTAGCAAGCCAATGCTCAAACCACTGAGCTATCCCTCCCCCCAAACACATTTTGCACAGTCCCAGAAACATGAATGTTCGAAAGACAAGAAGTCCTCTTGTGACAGTCTGACAATTTCCTGCAATATCCCGAATAAACTTTACTGAATTAAGTTAAGCCTTATTGAGTTAGGGTTAATACCTTTGGGGTACATTGTATTAAAAATGAAATTGTTTACATGTGATAGTGGCATTGTATGCATGTTCTCTAGTAGGGAGGGGGATGCTAATGTGCTTCCTCCATCATCAGCCCTTTGAAGCTACCCCCTGGAGAGGGGCGCATATATCAGTTCAGACTGGATTCTCCAGGAACCGACAGGCAAAGAAAGGATTTTTTGGATAAATAGCCTGGTTTTAAAATGGCTCATGGCCTTCTTCCTGATCCAGCAAATGGGCAGTGACCATCATCCACATAGGGCCCCAATCCTTAGGGTAGGATTGGCAGGACTGGGCCTCCTGAGGCCTCAGAAGACTGGATGCTTCTTGTGAGCTGTAGCTGTAATGAACTTGTAATCACAAGGCATCCCCTGGAGTGGGGAGTGGAAAGGCTGCTCTTCCCAGAATCCATATTAGGGTGGACACTGGTAAGCTTATTAGCATGTGTGTAGGTTCTTTTCTTGTTTGGAATATGTGTACTCTGTAATGCTTCTACCTTGAGAATAAAATAGGCGTGCATAGGAAGTGCTGTGTGGTACCTTATAACAGTAGCAGGTACACCTGTTAACTCTCTCTGAAGAGAAAGCCACTAGATGTGCTTAGGCAGCCTGTGCTGGGGATAACACTGAAGGCATGGAACGATGCAGCCGGGGCATGCCCGGGTTAGAAGAGATTGATGCACTGGTCTCCACCCAGAAAGGCAATGGCTAGGGAGATAGAAGCTTGAGAGTGGGTGCCCTTTTTGGACCACTGAGGGGAAATACTGAGGTGCAGTTGCCCTGATCTATGACATCTCTCACCAAGAATAAACTCTGACATGCACTTAAAAAGAAAGGGTCAGATTCTCAGCTGTGAGCAAGGAGGAAAGGTGGCTCTGGTCACGTGAGCCTGAGGGGGCAGAAGCTGCCCCTGGTAGAACTTACAGTGGTCCCTACACTGCTCTAAGTTACTCCAGCGGCAATGGTACCATCCAGACCTCTCCGTTAGCTGAGGATCAAATGGAATGCTGTGCATTCTGCCCCGCCCCCGCCCCCGGTGCCTGCTCCCAGCTCTCCCCAGCACTCACCCCCTGGGCAGAGGGGTTAAGGAGCCAACGCAGATGAGATTATTCTGCAAAAGGAGGAATCCCTAGTTGTCCCTTTACGGCAGCTCTCTGGCTCCTTTGCATGCCAAGGCAGTCCAGAGTGGCTGGAACCCACGGACCTGGCCCAGAGATTTTAAAATGAAAACATTTTACATTCCTGAGCTTCTTGGGGATTGTGGCCATTTGCCAAACACACCCCAAGTCTCTGTGCTTTAAACCAGGGGTTCTCAACCTTTTTCTTGCTGAGGCCCCCCTCAAGATGCTAAAAAAACTCCAGGGCCCAGCAGGTGTGTGTGTGTGGCGGGGTGTTACTCGGGGCTCCTCGCAGTGGGGTCCAGGGACAGAGTGCCACCACCACCCCCTGACTACCTCAGGAGGCAACCCAGCCTGTCTGGGCTGTGGGGGACGCAAGCAAAAAATATAACTCAAAAGGGGGAACTCAGTTCAAAAAGTTTGAAAAGCACTCAGGGTGCAGGGAGGGGGGAGCTAGGGGCTGTGTGAAGTGAGGGGGGTAGCTAGGAGCTGTGTGCAGGCAGGGGAGTAGCTCAGGGGATAGCTAGGGGCTGTGTAGGGAGTGCTCCCAGTGCAGCTCCCAGCTTCAGCTGGGGAGGGCGCTGGGACTCCCGGCTTCAGCCCCTCTCTGTTCCAGGCTTCGGAGGGGAGGTTTGCTGACCTCAGCCCCGCACTGCTCCCAGCTTCTGAGGCTGGAGGGCACAAGCTTCAGCCTTGCACTGCTCCCGGTTTCAGCGCTGGGGCTCAGGGAACTGGGTTTCAGCCACAGGGCTCTGTGGACCCCCTGAAAGAGCTTGTGGACCCCCGGACCTCCATTGAGAACTGCTGCTCTAAACTACAAATTGGCAGCCAGGCAACCTGCAGCCCAAGTAACAGGCCAGGTGATGGGATTAAACTGTGAAATGCTGCATCTTCTTTGTTTGTAACATCTATTACTCGTTTGTAACCATAAATAAAATGTTTGGTTACTGCAATATCAATAAACAGTGACATTTTAACAATGCTGGCAGAGCAGGAAAGAAAGCGTTTTCATGTTAATGAGTTATGGGAGGCCAATGTGCTCCCTATCCATCTTCCCTCCTTTGGGTCTATTGCTGAACTGCTTCTGAAAAAAACAGAGAACTTTGAGAACTGCTTCCCAGGAGGATCTCTGAAGCAGTGAAACAGTGGAGCAATAATCCTGGGGTGTTTCTGCGGAACACGTGAATGCTGATGGAAGGCAAGAGATACAGACCCATAGAAGCATCCTGAACAAGTGTGATGAGCAACGGGATAGGCAAAAGGCACAATGATTTCCCACAATTCAACATTCTGGAAACGAAAAGTCAGTGAGATGGGCTCCGTTGTTAGAGCATATTTGGTACACTGGTGCCTGTCTCCAAGGGACCTGGGCCTCTGACATTCATAGAACAGTTAATTTAGAGAAAAATACATCAAGACCTCCTCTCGCTGCCAGCCCCTTCCCAATATTACTAAAGCACACCACAGTTAGGTGAGTGATTTGTCGCAGTAGAAAAAGTCTGATTGGGAGGGGGGGTGTAAATCAGAAATCACCAGTTTATAATAAAAATGGCAAAAGCCAGTATTTTAATCCAAATCCCCTTGAGAGTTTATACCATTTGACAATATTGAACAGATAGTTCCAAGCCATTTAAAGATGTAATCAGAGTCCCTGCATTAAAAAATGCAACAACAGCACCGCTGTGGTTGGGTGCTTCCCCTGCATTTTCTTCAGCAGAGCTTTCCTCCCTCAGCAAAACCAGCCAGAGCCATACAGCTGAGCAGATGCCTCTTTAAACCAGCGGTGTCCACTCAGATACTTCCCGCACAGCCCCCGTTCCCACCCATACACCCCATAAACCACAGAAACAAGAGTCTGACTCTTCAGGATCAGGGGACAAACCATCAAGCCCAAAGATGAGATTTCCTGCCTCTCTCGGCCTCCCGTGCAGCTAAAGGCTTAACTGGGCTACTCTCAAGATTCCACAAAGTTACCATCACATCTACCCACACACACACAAAAATAAAAGAATGACAAAAAGTTCTGGATAGTTTTAAAAACTAGCCAGGGGACTCTTCTCAGAAAGAACAACTCTCAAATGATACTGACATGCATGGGGCATTCTTCTGCCCTGCCACCCTTTGAAAGAGTTAGCAGACACTGTCAGTGAGAGAGAAACAAAATCCTAAAAACATGTCCCCCCCACCCCCTGCATCTGTGTTATCTAGGGTACGTCTACACTACGGGATTATTCCGAATTTACATAAACCGGTTTTGTAAAACAGATTGTATAAAATCGAGTGCGCACGGCCACACTAAGCACATTAATTCGGTGGTGTGCATCCGTGGTCCAAGGTTAGCGTCGATTTCTGGAGCGTTGCACTGTGGGTAGCTATTCCGTAGCTATCCCATAGTTCCTGCAGTCTCCCCCGCCCCTTGGAATTCTGGGTTGAGATCCCAGTGCCCGATGGGGCAAAAATCATTGTCGCGGGTGGTTCTGGGTAAATGTCGTCAGTCACTCCTTCCTCCGGGAAAGCAACAGCAGACAATCATTTCACGCCCTTTTTCCCTGGATTGCCCTGGCAGACGCCATAGCATGGCAACCGTGCAGCCTGTTTTGCCGTTTGTCACTGTCACCGTATGTGTACTAGATGTCGCTGACAGAGGCGATTCAGCAGCACTATACAGCAGCATTCATTTGCTTTTGCATGATAGCAGAGATGGTTACCAGCCATTCTGTACCGTCTACCATGCCATTGTAAATTGGCAATGAGATGACAGTTACCAGTCCTTCTGTGCTGAACCCTCTGCTGCTGTCATAGTTGCCCCTGGCTGAGATCAGCTGGGGGCACAAAAGCCAAAATTGGGAATGACTCCCCGAGTCACTCCCTCCTTTATGGTATCTAAAAATAGAATCAGTCCTGCCTAGAATATGGGGCAAGTGTACTAGAGATCCAGTGTATCAGAGAACCAGAGAGCACAGCTGCTCTGTGTCAGATCCCGCAGGAATGATGAGCTGCATGCCATTCACAGGGGGTGCCCCTGCAACAACCCCACCTGTTGATTCCCTCCTCCCCCAGCCTTCCTGGGCTACCGTTGCAGTGTCCCCTCACTTGTGTGATGAAGTAATAAAGAATGCAGGAATAAGAAACAGTGACTTGTTAGTGAGATAAAATAAGGGGAAGAAAGCAGCCTCCAGCTGCTATGATAGTCCAGACAGGACATTAAGCAGTGTGGGGGACAGGAGCCCAGCATCCTGCTATGATAGTCCAGGCAGTACAAAATCTTTTCTTTACACATGAAGGGTGGGGGCTGATGGAGCTCAGCCCCCTATTGCTATGATGAAGACGGTTAACAGCCATTCTGTACCGTCTACTGGGAATGACTGGGAGGCCAGTCAGGAGCACTTATGGGCTGATGAGGAGGACAGATACCAGTCCTTCTGTACTATACAAACTGCCACAAGACTGATGATGAGGACAGGTAACAGTCCTACTGCACTGCACCATCTGCCACAAGGCTGATGATGACAATGGATATCAGCCATATTGTACCATCAGCCACCAAGGAGTTGGGGAGAGGATGCAGCAGCTCGCTACTGCAGCATCGTGTCTATCAGCAGCATTCAGTAGACATAGGGTGACATTTAAAAGAGTTAAGAGAGGATTTTTTCCCTTCTACTTCTGGGGGTGGGGGGGTGTAAATTGACGAGCTATGCCCTGAACCACCGCGGACAATGTGTTTGACACTACAGGCATTTGGAGCTCAGCCAAGAATGCAAATACTTTTCGGAGACTGCAGGAACTGTGGGATAGCTTGAGTCCTCAGTCCCCCCTCCCTCCTTCCATGAGCGTCCATTTGATTCTTTGGCTTTCCATTACGCTTGTCACGCAGCAGTGTGCTGAGTCCCTGCTATGGCGTCTGTCTGGAGATTTTTAAAAAATGCTTTGGAATTTTGTCTTCTGTAACGGAGCTCTTATAGAACAGATTTGCCTGCCCATACAGCGATCACATCCGTACGGTCCATGCTGGAGCTCTTTTTGGATTTTGATTTTGGACTGCATCGCCACCCGTGCTGATCGGAGCTCCACGCTGGGCAAACAGGAAATATTCAAAAGTTCACGGGGCTTTTCCTGTCTACCTGGCCACTGCATCCGAGTTCAGATTGCTGTCCAGAGCGGTCAGTGGTGCACTGTGGGATACCACCCGGAGGCCAATACCGTCGATTTGCGGCCACACTAACCCTAATCCGATATGGTAATTCCGATATTAGCGCTACTCCTCTCGTTAGGGAGGAATACAGAAACCGGTTTAAAGAGCCCTTTATATCGATATAAAGGGCCTCTTAGTGTGGACGGGTGTGGCATTAAATCGGTTTAACGCTCCTAAAACCGGTTTAAACGCGTAGTGTAGACCAGGCCCTAGTCACTATCAGCATAATTAAAAACCCTCACAGTCAAAACCCTGGTTTCCTTGCAAGCCTTGCTTATCTGTAAAAACCAATCCTGATCTGCTTTATCTAAGTGACCTGGAGCAACATCCAGTAATCACCCATCTATCTTGGTTGTACTTAAAATCTATCTGACGGTCATTTCTCTCTGTGAACTCAGTTTGATATACTTTTCTACTCTCTTCTGCAATGAGACTTGTTCTAGAATCTAAGGGTACCTCTTACACTCTTCCCCATCCTGATTGCTGTGTTTTTCTCTATATCTCATCACTAATCAGGGGGACATGGATCAGCATTCATGTTGCACTCCCCATCGGTACCCGGGCCAGGCCAGGGAAGCTAATGAACCAACCAGCAGACCAAATTCAGTGATGAATCCTGGTCAGGTACCACCTGAGGCACGTTGTGCATCTGCTAAGAAGATCACTAACCAGCAGAAAGGGGCCAAACCCAACCCTCAGATCCAAACGCCCCGGTCCTGAGGACTAAGCAGGGTTTGGAATCTGAGGTTCACATTTGACCATCGTCTCTACTATGGACTGAACCAAAACTCCAGATCCGGAAGCACATGAATTTCAGAGGAGATTCTGAATCTGAACCAGGAACAGGATAGATTCATGCCTACCCCATACCTACACCTATTTCTACTGAGGTGGCTGATTATTAAGGGCTGATGGACCCTGTGTCCCACTCATAATATCCAAGCCATCAGCCACATTATATAGATTCTGAGCCCAGTCTGCACTCAGGGCAGGACTGGCACTGAGGAAAGATGGCTTTGTGTTCCAGGAAAACAGGTACCCATATCTCCCACTGTCTATCATTCAGTTTAAGGCCAGAAGGGACCACCAGATCCTCTAGTCTGACCTACTGTCTACCCCAGGCCACTGACACAACTCAGCCACCTGCACACTAAACCCAACAATGAGAGCAAAGTGTTACAACCCTCAGGAGGCTAAGCTATAGTGTGTCTCAGGGAGAGAAGAGGACGGACGGAGGTGCACCACTGCCTGAGGGCCCTGCAATGAGTGAGATACACCCAGATGATCTTGGCAAGCGACCCACATCCTGTGCTGCGAAGGAAAGCGAAAACCCCCCAAGATCACTGCCAAGCTTACCTGGCCATCAGTTAGACCCTGAGAAATTCAAATGTAAATCTTCTAAGCTAAAATATCTTACATTTTCTATATGCTCTAACCAGACCACCAAATTTGTATGCCACTCATTTCCTGTCCCTTTCCCTTCCCTGCCCTGTTACTGACTTAGGAGTAGACTTTCAAAGGTTCCAGTAACCGCCCATTTATAAACGATGGACGATTGAGTAAATGAAAACAAAGGAGGTTGGAGCTGTGGGGAATGTGCTGCCAATAAATCTACCTGAGGAGATGGTAAATTCTCATATCCTTGTATGAAAGACTTAACCTGACAACTGTTTTCTACTGATCCCATATTGCTTAATAGTCACCAGGAACTTCACTTCCCCTCTCAACCATCTAAGGGCTTGTCTATCCAGGGACATGCGGAAAAGTTAATTCAAGATGTGAATTTAAAGTGGATTAGTTACAACCAATTAAACCGTGCGTGGACATTCTTATTCAGAATTAAAGCGGCTTTAATATAGCTTAATTTATTTAACTAAGCTAAAACAAAATTAAGGTCATTTTAATTCCTAGTAAGTGTCCACACAGTGTTTGTCTATATGAACACTTACTTCATGTGGCAAGCTGGAGTGTAAATCCACCCCACGCATGAAAAGCTCTGTAGTGCACTTTGATTTACACTGCTTGGAAAGAGAAGTAGATAGAACCATACTAAGGAACTTTTGGTGCATGGCAACATAGTCCACATGGACATTCAGTGTGCAGCAGGCTAGTGTGGGGTAGATTTATACTCCAGATTGCTGTGAACTAGGTGTTCTTTTAGATGGGCCTTTAGTCTTTTCTGCTCAGATCCTCAAAGATATTTAGGAACCTAACTCCTATTGAAATTGTCTGCGATTGCATTGTTCTAGCTATAAAATGCAATTAGACAGACCTTCTTGATGGTGGCTGAAACATTTTGTGCAGACGTATTGATTTGAATGACTTTTTTTTTACAAGAAGTTTTGAGGCCCAGGATGGACTCTCTGGCGAGAAAGAGGCCCAAATACAAAACCGCATCTCTTTGATCCGAAAATGGACATTTTGATTGATGCCTTTTGTGAAAACGTTAGAAAGGTTTTGTTTTCATTCCAGTGCAGAACAAAAACAAATTTTGAAAGTCCAAAGTTGTTGCAAAACAGAATTGTTGTTCTCTGTCCAGCTCTGCTCCTTAGCCTCTATTGGAGTCAGATGGCAGTCTCCGGTGGGGGCTGGTCCTTATTGGACAGAATGCTGAGGATGATGTATGGGTGTCCACCAGAACCTCCAGGTGCCTCCCTCATATCTGGTCTCCTCTTGGTTCTTGTGGTGAGGCTCGGCTCAGCTCAACACTTGCTTTATATCTGGTCACCAGGCACTAGCTGTGGCTTGTTCTACTGGTGGTTTCCAGATCCTTTCTTCTTAGTCTTCCCACATCAAAATCCATTCCTGCTTGCTGAGCTGTAAACAAAAAAGTTAACACATTTGCCCATATCAGAATGACCCCTCTCACATGTGTGCCGACATTCCATTCTCCCTGGGGGTGCTCAACCCCAGCTGTGCCCCAGGCCCCACCCCCAAGGCCCCACGCCTTCCCACCTCTTCCTGCCCCCATTCCGCCCCCTTCCCCCAAGCGTGCCCTACCCTCGCTCTTCCCCCTCCTCCCCCCAGCATCTCCTGCATGCCACTAAACAGCTGATCTTCAGCAGGTGGGAGGCGCTGGGAGGGGAGGCGCTGATTGGCTGGGCTGCCAGTGGTCAGCAGGGCTGGGGGGAAGGGGGAGGAGCTGATCAGTGGGGCTGCTGTAGGTGCTGAGCACCCAGGTGTAGTACTGGCTCCAATCTCAGGGTCACTGGGAGGCCAAGCACCACACAAGAAAGAACACTGTAACTGCAGGTAAGGTCCAAAGTGAGAAATGGCTCAAGAAGCTACAAGATTGATCAGGAGTCAGTTTGAACATGAAATAAAGTGGAACCCAGGTTTGGGATCTCATTTTACAACCCAGCTGTCACTTAGTAGTACATAATCATATGGCTGGTCTTGTTCAGACTGGTGCATGCACACCCGCTGTGGAACAACAAGAAAATTATTACATGTTTAAAAGCCTGTTATGACTTTCTTATCACTGAGTCTGCACTGGCTGATGTTAACTTTTCTCCCTGTATCTGGCAAGCTCCCCTAAGACGTTCACTTAAAAGAAATGCACTAACTCTGCTCAAGCTAGTGCATTAAAAATAGCAGTGTGGCACGGCAGCACAGGCTGGCCAGAGTACAGTGCTACTTGACCCGCATGGGTACGTGGGCGGACAGCAAGCCCATGCTGCCGCCTGTGCCGCCATGGCCACACTACTATTTTTAGTGCACTAGCTCAAGCAGAACTAGCACCTTCCCAGCTGGTGTGCAGACACACGCTAAGACAGAGGTTCACCAACTTTTCTTATTGAGTACCCCCTTCTAGATCTACCAGCTGCCCAAGCACCCCTCCCCTTCTCATCACTGATACTCTGTGTTCTTCTTAACGCTACCTGTCTTCAACCATCTGTCCATATTTCATGGTTATGTGCAGATATAGTATAGTGCAACATAGACAACCAAAAAACCCCAAAACCTTGACTAAGTTCTGAGCTCAGTTAGACTGGATAGTTGCTGGGCAACTGAACCCGCACTGTACAGTGATTGGAGGTGAGGGCTCTGTATGTCAGTGTCTCTGTGTTCTCACCAAAATTTAAAAACGTCACAGCTTCTCTGGGTATCTTTCCTCATTTTCTTTTAAATCAGCTTCTCTCTCTATAGCAAATACTTCTTCCAGAGCTTTTCCCCTCACCCACCCTCTTCCTCTACTTCTCAGTGCATATAGCCTGAAAATCTCTGCTCCACCCCCACTCTGTGAAAGGCACTAGAACTAGGATACAGCTGCTTTGTGCTGCTCCAAGTTGCAGAGAGTACCTAATAATAACTATATGGCACTTCATGAGTGTGCAAGTATTGACTAATTAATAGTCACAGCCCTGTCTGAGGTAGGTAAGCATTGTTTTACTCATATCCCAAGTGGGTAAACTGAGGCACTGAGACGTTAAGCAACTTGTTCAAGGTCCCTACGTGGGCAGGTATTGGTACCACACAGCAAGCTGCAGGTTACTTCCAGCACTCTAGAGCCCCTAACGTAAATGATACAGACGGGGAACAAACAGTGAGATGATAGAGGATGGGAGCCATTGGCAGCTCTGTTACTGGAGAAGTCTGGCTGTGGTGCATGAGCCTCTTGGATGTCCATAGGCCATGTGGGCTGAAGGCTATCCCTGGTGTCTTGTGATAGACTAACAATGGCTGGAGTTTTTTCCTTGGGATAGGGGATAGCTAGATCATTTATTGGCTACACACTAGGGGCAGATCACTTCCTCTCCTGAGAGCAGAGTGAATTTCCTTGTTTGTGATGAGGCAGGGGGTAAGGGTGAGGCTATCTTACCGTCACCACCAGGGCATTTCAGCCCCCATCACTGCTCTCCGCATTGCACACAGAGGACAATTAAATTAGACTGTTGTTTCCTCTTCGTTCTGATTCAATTAAAAGAGGAATTAATGAGGGCAGCGGAAGAGGCTTTTTTCCAGGCCAGCATGAAAGCCGAAGCCAGAGCAACTGGCTCTATGAGAATTCTTGAAAAAATTAGATCCTTGCCAGAATGCCTCCGTGAGAGAGGAAAAGAAACAGAGAGAATTACTGCTAGAAATGAACCACACGTGTGCACACAGGCCTGTTACCAGGAGGGAGTTTGGCACTGATATAGCTCTACTGGTTCAAAGCCCCAGTGTAGATGCCCTGCACCAGTGTAAAAAGGTGCCACTTGCCTTTAATGGGACTACTCATGGTGTAATATATTACTCAACCTAAGTAAAGATACCAGAATCTGGCCCATAGTCCTTGTGCAGCTTTACACAGTGCACATGTGAATTTCTGACCAGACAAATAGCATCCTGAAGGTAACAGTCCATCACTCGTTATTAAGGACTCATTCCTGCCAGGTGCTGCCTGCACTCACTTCCTCTCCAGAGTGCTTCAGCTCCTCACAAGATCAGATCCTATGAGTCCAAGAGACAACCAGTTACTTGAATATCCTTCAGATGACTCCATAAATAAACCACAGGTGCCCTGGCCACACTATCAGAACTCTGGCATGGAAAGAGCAAAAGTTAGTGGGATGACACATTGTCACACTTCCTTGGAAATGGAGGTATGTATTCTATGAACCAAACTGTAAACCATGCTCTGTGGGGCACATTTTCAATACCCTGTTTGAAAAGGTAACTAAGGTAGCTAACGCCTGTCTGAAAACAGAATTAAGAAGCTTTGGGTTCCTTGTTTGGGAAGTGCAGCCTGAACTCTGCTTTCGTGGGTATCTCACACTGGTGTGGCAGCTACTTTTTTAGTCTAATCCTCTTGAAAGTTCATACGCATCCAGACCACTGAGATGTTCCTGAATGTTGAGCTTCATGTTTACTAATTTCTGTGGGTGGGACAGTTGCTCCAGATGGCAAATCACATAACATACGAGTGACTTTGTTATTTCCCTACAGAAATGGGGAACAGCGAGCCAGGGCAACAGTGATGTTTTTCAGGAACTTCCAGCCCACGAATTTCTCCCGAAAGCTGAGCCTGTGCGCAGATGTGAGCGCAGCCAGGCAGTCCAGACCTTCAATAGAGCAATGAGGCTGGAGACCTGGGAAAGCCAGCATGGAGCAAAAGAAACAGGTGAAAAGCCTAATACGCAGGAGATATTTCTAGAGCAGGAGGGTGAGAAAAGTCTGAGACAGACAGAAAATGGATCCAGGAACCAGAGGAGCTGGATCAATGACTAGTAACGCCATGAAATCATGAGAAATGCCAGACCAGTAGTCTGTAAAGAAAAGGGAGAAAATTGCATTTAACTCCTGCTGGAGTTACATACCTGCCCTGCATTCATGTGCTGACTGTTATAAAGGGAGTCCTAATCTAATGCAATTATTCAGTACACAGGGGTATGTTTCTGAGAAGCACAAAGAGAGGGGAGTGGTAATTTCAGGAATAAAATTACAAAAGGAGGCAAATTAAGAGGGTGTTGAGAGTTATTTGAAGTCAAAATGAGGAGCCCTGAGGTGGTCTCTTCCAGCTGGAGGAGAGGCACATTGTTGGGTGTTGTTTGTGGGAAGTGTGTCCTCCCCATACTGCACCTGTTCTGGGGATGAGTAGAGGCACTTTACCTCCAAGTATCTCCAAACAAAACTGTTCAACAGCATGAAACTCATGATGAGAAAAATGTTTCTAAAAATTCTAAAGTGGCAGCTTCCTCATTAGCCAAGCAGCCATCAGCCCCCTCTAGAGTATGGGGGCTATAAGGGGCTAAGCCAGGCCTGCACAACATGTGGCCCGCAGGGGCTCACTGTGCGGACCGTGGGCAAGCGGTGGGGTGGGGCTGCCAGGTCTGCCCCCCCAAGGGTGAGGGGCGCAGAAAGCGGTGAAGAAAAAAAAAAGCCACTGGCATGGACATATTTATAACCCGGGTGATCTCCCCCCCCCACACCATCTGCCGCCCCCCCCACGCCTCCCCCAAGTGTCCCCCAGCCCCGACTTGCTCCCCCCGGCCCCAAAGCAGAAAGTCCCTGTCTCGCCTCTGCAGCTCCATGCTGCCGCAGGGTCCTAGTGCCCCCATATCCATTTCCAGAGCAGACTGACTCTGAGCCTGCCCTTCCCCCTCAGACCCTTTCATTTTCCAATGGGACCCTCCACCAGCACAGGAGGCCTCCCTGCCCACAGTCACTGCTCCTGCCCCAAGCTGGGCAAGGGGCAGCCCCATCCCTCACCCCCAGTGAGGCTACAGTCAGGGGCAACAGCAGGGGAGGAGGCGCACGCAGCACCCCCTGGCACCCACCATGGGGGAGGTGAGGGAAATTCCTGGACTTGAGAGGGGTCCTAGGAGCACATGCAGTGACAGTGGTGGGGGTGAGTGTGCTTCTGGGGGGGGCAGAAAAGGGGAGCTCCTCTCCCAGAGCTTGCTGCTGCTGGCAGGGAAAGGGCTGTGGAGAGTCCTCCTCTCTGGCTCCTGTCCCAGGGCAGCCTGCCTGCACCCCAAACTCATCCCCAGCCCTGCCCCACCCCAGAGCCCACACCCCAGTCAGAGCTTTCACCCCCCCACCACACCCTCAACCCTCTACCCTAGCCCTGAGCCTCTCCAACACCCCAAACACCTTATCCCCAGTCCCAGCCAGATCCCTCATCCCCCACACCCCAACCCTCTGCCCCAGTCCTGAGCCTCTCCCACACCCCAAACCTCCCATTCCCAGCCAGAGCCCTCACCCCCCACACTCCTACTCTCGCCCTGAGCCTCTCCCACACCTCAAACCTTCCTTTTCGGCCCACAGCTGTTTTGGCAGGGTGGCACTGGGGAAGGAGGGTTTGTTTTCGCGGGGCGGGCAGTGCTGGGGGGGTTGTTGTGTTTCAGGGGGGCTGGGGGTGGTGGTGTTTCAGTGGTGCTGGCGGGGGGGGGGGGGTTGGCCCTCAGCTGTTTTCTTTGGAGTAATATGGCCCTCGCTGCTTTATGAGTTGTGCAGGCCTGGGCTAAGCAAAGCATATGGTCTTGAGCTCTTTTGGGAAGTGGAGGCATCAGAATTGGCTGAAGAAGGAGCTAATCTTAAGGAAATTCCACCCGTAAAGTCTGTCTGTGAAAGGGTGACCTGCCCTTTAAGGGCCTGGACTAGGCAGACCTGTTCGATCAGCCTGCCTGTGCTGTAATTAGCTGTTTCCCAGTGTACAGGGGCTGGACTAATTGAGGGTTGGTGACAGCCTGCAGTTAGAGCAGGGGTGGGCTAATTTTTTGGCCCAAGGGCCATATCTGGGACTAGAAATTGTATGGCAGGCCATGAATGCTCACGAAATTGGAGTTGGGGTGCGGGAGGGGGTGAGGGCTCTGGTTGGGAGCGTGGGCTCTGGGGTGGGGCCAGAAATGAGGCGTTCAGGATGTGGGAAGGAGCGCTGGGCTGGGGGAGTAGGGTGCAGGGAGGCCGGGGGTGATGGCTCCAGCCAGGGGTGTGGGCTCTGGGGTGGGGCTGGGGATGAGGAGTTTGGGGTGTAGGAGGGTGCTCCAGGCTGGGATCGAGGAGTTCAGAGGGCGGGAGGGGGATCAGGGCTGGGGCAGGGGCTTGGGATACAGGGAGTGGCTCAGGGGGTGCAGGCTCTGGGCGGCGCTTACCTCAAGCGGCTCCGGGAAGCAGCAGCCATGTCCCTCCTCTCACTCCTACACAGAGCCGCGGCCAGGTGGCTCTGTGTGCTGCCTCATCCGCAGGCGCCGCCCCTGCAGCTCCCATTGGCCGCAGTTCCCAGCCAGTGGGAGCTGTGGGGGTGGCGCTTGGGGCACTGTGCAGAGTGGAGTCCTCTGGCTGCCCCTACATAGGAGCTGGAGCAGGGCCATACTGCGGCTTCCGGGAGCCGCTTGGAGCGGCCCCCAACCCTGCTCCCCGGCTGGAGCACCGCAGCAGGGCAAGCCCTAGGCCCCACTCCCCAGCAGGAGCTCAAGGGCCAGCTTAAAATGGCTGGCGGGCCGAATCCAGCCCGTGGGCCATAGTTTGTCCAACTCTGAGTTAGAGGGAAGAACCAGAGGGAGCACACTGGGTTTCTAGGGAGACCCTGAAGAAGGGTCTGGAAGGACTGTAGGGAGGCTGCCTGGGAGTCAGGGCGATCTCCCAGAGATTCAAAGGTAGCCCATTAGGGACTGGGAACTGAGCCCAAATGGTGGGCAGAAGAGAAACCCAAGCAGAGGGGGATAATCTTTTGTTTGTTTGGGCCTCATGTTACCCAGGAAGGGATCTGGACTAATATGTGACTTGGGTAGAAGGCTGAGCCACATAAATCCCTGGGAGAGACAGAAAACCCTGGTGAGGGGAACTTGCACTTGCAGCACCACGGTTAGCCAGCAGGGAGTGCTGCAGGGCAGGCATGCCCGAAGACAATGGCTCACACAGAAAAATGGAGATCTGCAAAAACTCAAACCCAGGGATCAACAGATTCTACCATAAACTCATTCTACCAACAAACAGTATATTGAATACTTCGTAATAATCACAGTGAGTATTTCTCTAGTGCCTTCCATTCAAGAGGCTGAAGGCCTGATCTAATGCCCTCTGAAATTGATGGAAGACTTTCCATTAACTTTGCTCGGCATTGGGCCAGGTACATAGTGAACTAAACCTCACAACGTTGCTGTGAAATAGGTATTATTCTCCTATTGTCTCCATTTTATAGAAGGGGATACTAGGGCAGAGAAGGTAAGTGATATTACTTTTTCATAGACATTCGTACACCACCATATGGCCTTGATCCTAATGTGGACACTGCTGTACCACAAATCATAACAATAGAAAAAACAGGGTAGAGAATCCAGGAGTCCTGACTTCCAGTCCTGAGCCGGACCTGGGTATCATTCTGCATGTTTGCAATGGTCTACAGCAGGGGTCAGCAACCTTTATGAAGTGGTGTGCCAAGTCTTCATTAATTTAAGGTTTTGCGTGCCAGTAAAAGGTTTCGCGTGCCAGACTGGCAGCGCAGGCGGCAGACAGACCCGCTCAGCCCGCTGCCGGCCCGCGTTCTGTCCATCCAGGCCAGCAGCGGGCTGAGTGGGGCAGGTGGCCAGGACCTTGGCTGGCAAGGGGCCAGTGGACGGAACCCCAGACTGGTAGCAGGCTGAGCGGCTCATCGCGCTGCTGGTCTGGTGTTCTGTAATCCAGGCCGGCAGCGGGCTGAGTGGGGCCACTGGCCGGGACCTTGGCTGGCAGCAGTGTCCCATGTGCCACCTTTGGCATGCGTGCCGCAGGTTGCTGACGCCTGGTCTACAGTGCTAACAGTTCTGAGTTGGGCTTTGGGATGGATAAACACCCAAGAGTCCAAGTGCTTCTCTGAACTGTGCAAACTTGTTGAGTCTGCAGATTTGGGCCGCTCACTTCAAGCTTCCTGTATTTCCAAAATTGGTTCTAGTCTGGGGGCAAGTTTTAGGAGAATGGGGCTTGTTTCATCCTCATCTTCATCATTTCATTCTCCATTGTATTTCTCCATTTCTCAGAAAGTTACACTTGCACCACAAGACAAAGAGGACCACACTGTGGTCTGTGAGTGGTATCTGTTCCGGTGGTTGAACAGAATAATATATATTGGGAACCAAACAGTGGTAGGGTTGGGAAGAGAGATGGGTCCTTGAGAGGATCTTTTGCTTACAAAGTGGTCCACAAAACCAAGCCACTGCAAAGCCACAGCAAGAGGTCATCATTCCCTCTTCTCCTAACAGCACAGACTCATTCACAGTCTACGCAGCAACTGGTGTGTGCTGCACAGGTGCAGGACTTGACCGTGTTCATCCTAGGGAAATACTGAAGACGGAAGCACCTCGAACACATGACTTTGAGAGAGCCTCAAATGCTTTACAGCTGATGATAGCAGATGACTATCCCAAGAGGCATTTGATGAATGAAGGAATGATTATTTTTTAACTTCTATAGCCATCTCTCTTAGTCCATTTTCCATATTAAGTTGCCCGTTGGCCAATCCTGGAATTTGCAAGAAAAACCTTACTATTGCTATGCTAAGGGATGGGTAGCAGGTGTTCCTGCAAGACATTTATTACCTGAGTAGTATCCTGTTGCTCTGTGTAATTATTTCCACTTCAGCATCTGTCAAAAAAGATTACATTAGGCCTCACATTTCTAATCAGTCAGGACCACGTGTGGTATCAGATCCATCCCTGCAGGCCTCAGATGCCAGCCAACCATGTGACTGTTAGCAAAGTGATGACGGCACTAAACAAAGACTGACACCACTATTAGGCATGTGGAAATGAGAGCAGAAAGCTGCTTAATTCATGGTGTTGGATACCGGCTGCCTGACTACAGCACCATTTCTCCTCCACATCAAGGCACCAGGTTGCAACCAAAGGGAATGGAACAGAATTGCTTTGGGCTATCAGTCCTACCCCTCAACTAGCCAGACAGGGTCACTGTAAGTGGCAGAGTGTATTGTCCAGCCTAGAAAGAAGCTAGGTGCCCATAAGGACTAGCCAAACCTGGGTAGCCTATGTCACAGGTCAGAGTTGTAACCACCCAGCCATAATACTCACAAGACAGTATGGCCTGGCTCTCTCTCTTTCTTTCTCTCCTGGCTAAAGTGGGGTGGGGTGGAGGAAAATTCCCTAAAAGCCTCAGAGATCTGGTAATGTGAGACTTATCAGCTACTTCTGACAGATGCTGACATCAGGACTTTGGCCAGAGACACTTGACAGAGGCCCAGGCAGGTTTTGTTTAGGATTCCTTGACTAGAGTGAAGTGGGTGAGTTACAGGCTTCACACCAGTTGCTTTTATTAGCAGTGTCCCAGCAGTTCAGTCATAGGTGATCTTTCTGGGACAGCTTCTGTTCAGTGTGGCCATCTTCCACCATCAGAGGGTCCTGTTGTCCACAACTGTGTACTCCAGGTCCTTATGACAAGGTGGCAGGGAGAGAGGTTGGGCTCCCAGATGGAGGTAACTCTCCACAGTGTTTCTCTACTTCTGAGAGCTGCTGCTAAGGGCTGTTCACACAAAACAGCAGGGGGAGGGAAGGGGGGCAAATTTTCCTTAACCTTGTGGCTGAGGCACTGACCCAGCAGGTGACAGACCGCAGTTCAAGTCCTCTCTTTGTTGGGGGAGGGGAGGAAAGGAATTTGAACAAGGCCGAGCCACTTCTCAGACGAGTGCCCTAACCACTGGGCTATGGAATATTCTCATGGGGAGGGTCTCTCTCAAACCCTCCTAGTGACATCATTCCACTTTAAATAAGTGTTTAATTAAATAGTAATTGAGCCAGGACAAGTTAGAATAACACTATAGTCTAGTGGTTAGAGCACTCACCTGAGTGGTAGCCAAGCCCTAGTCAAATCCCATCTCTTCCTTAGGAGCAGTGGGAACTTGCATGGGGGTCTCCCACATCCTGGCTGAGTACCCTCTCCCCTGGGTTAAGGATCATAAGGGAGGTGCACCTCCTCACTAGTATTGTTTCAAGTGCCCAAAATCCTATCTTCCCCCAGTTTGTGGATCACGAGCAGGCACCTCCCTGCAGCCCAGATTTAGGTCCCTATCTCCATGTGAGGAGGCGGGGCTTAGGACACAACTCTCGGGTCAGGGTCTCCCATTGGCTAGCTTAGGTGGGTCCCCTCTTAATATGCTGGCTTTTGTGGATCAGGTTCTTAGGCACCTCACTCCCTAGTATAGGGAGCCTAGATACCTAACTCAGGCTTCGTGGATTATAGGGTTGGTCCATTGATATTCTGGGTGTCTAAAAGTCAGGCACCACAATGCTCAGTGTCACAGTACCTAAGTCCCATTGTGGATCCACCCCTGGTCTGCAAATCTGAGTTGCAAGGAGGGAAAAGGAGCAAGAGAGAGTTTAATTTTAATTCACATTAACAGAAAGGCAGCACAGTCGAGAGTTAGAGCAGGAGGGGCCCAGGGCAAGAGCATAGAATCAGGACTCAGTTGTCAGGTGTGTCAGTGACTTAGTGTGTGACCTTGGGAAAGTCATGTCATCTCACGGTGCCTGTTTTCATCTGTAAAATGGTGATCATAGCACTCACTTATTTCTCAGGGTTGTTGAGAGACCTGATTAAGTCCCATGTTCCCCTGCCATGATATAGCTGATTTCTGCACTGAAGTGATGTTATCTGCCATTATTTTCCCCTCAGTCGCCTCTCCTGTTTTCTGACCTCTCTTACTCCCACTCTAAAATGCTTCTGTTCATTGAGTTCCTTTCCTTCTGCCTTCACACCCCCCACCTCACCCTTTTCATCCCTTCCAAAATACGGCTGCAAAAATTCTCTGCCTCACCCGCTTCTCTGCTCCCCGCCAGCTCTTCTCATTTGCCTCCTTTCACGCGCTGCATCAAATTGAAACTCCTTGTCCTGGTTTTCAAAACTCTGCACATCCTGGCTCCCCGCTTCTTCCTCACACTGGTCTCTTTCCACTCCCAGTAACAGCAGTGTGGATGTGTTTGTACCATTGCACAATTAGATGGTAAGCTTTGTGAAGCAGGGGCCTTATAGTCACATCTGTGTGTAGAGCTCCCAGCGCACTATTGCTATACAAGCAATAAAAATAATAATCTATTAAAGATGATAAAGTGCATAGCAATCCTCAGCTGGAAGGTTGATTATAGATGTGCAGAGTATTAGTCCCGTTACAATTACTGTATCATTTAGCTGATTGCTGCAGTACACTGAGGATTCTGGGACATAAAGCCTTGCCACCAATGACCTTCAGAAAGCCAGGCAAGCAATTCAGTGTGTTAGAAAGGACCTGGACCAAACTGATAATGCTGCTAGCTTCAAAGACTGGGTATTCTCTTTATACTGTAAAAGTGACTGAACAAAGGGACGGGATCACTACCTGACTAAGTGGAATGTTGTAGATTGTGGTAGATTATTTTAAGCATCCATTTGATTAGAATGATGGTTATTGCTTCTTCCCTAAGAAGTGTATAATATTAATTTAGCCTTATAGTGAGAAAATACTTGTAATGAAGAGCCCATTTGCTAGTGCAATTTGTGCTCTCTCCATTGATGTGTTAGCTTTGCCCAGAGTGCTTGGAGCTTAGTTTTCAGAAGAGAGGATCAATTCTAGATGTGAATTTCAGCAACAGACAGAACAAGTGTTTCCATTAATATGTGGCAAGCTGTTCCTCTGTAAGGGAGCAGCCTGAGTACCATGCTGGCCCTGATCAGTTCTACCACCCTTACGCCTGGTTTGAGTGAGCAAATCCCTCACCGAGGAGCACTAAATTCACAACATTTCTGAGTGACACAAAGGGAAAGCTAGTGGGTCAGAGGACTGAGAATGAGCAGTAGAGCCTTGCCCCAGTAGCTTCACTGGTTTGAATCCAGTACAGCATAGCTGTTACCATCAGTGGATTGTTTGGTGGGCTGACATCGGTAGGTTGTCTCAGTCAGGTTCCTGGCCGACAGTTATTCATGATGTTAATTAACATAATCTGGAATCAAGTCCACTGGAAATAGCTCAGTAGGGGCTGCTGTGCTGTTTCAGTATTTAACCATTTCCCCAGAGTAATGCTGGGGGTGCTGTACCGCTGGAGCTACCACCTTTCTGATCCGATATAAAACTGAGGCCCTGACCACCGACAGTCACTAAGGATCTCTTGACATACTGATGTCTTGGCCTCATTGCAGCTCAGAGAATTACATTCTGCCGCTCTCTGGCTCCTGCTCTCTCCTTAGCTCAGCCCCACTCTGTCTGACCCTGGCAATTCCAGCTCACACGGACCCCCCTGGCCTCAAACCTCCTTTTCATTTCACGGCAGAGGAAATCATCCCAGAGCCCCAGCACGAACTGCTCTTTCAGAACTGGATCTGGATCTCGTTGAAGGTCTCACCGCTCCACTTTGCTCATTCTCTCCTGGAGGTCATATTCCTGGACAGTTTCACCAGGCTCCTACTTTCTCTCGAATAACTTCTTTAATCGGGTTCCCATAGGTACCTTGTCTCCATACACTTCTAGAAGGAGTTCAAATACCTTTTCCACATCTTTCTTTTCTGCCATTGCCAGGGACTTTTCTGTGACGTTGGCCTGGCCCTTGAGGTGTCCCTCTATGAAGTCCACATGATCTTCTTCAGGTACTCTTAGCACATGCATAGCTGCCTTCACAGACCTGACCCACTCTTCTACCGCAATGTCTCCTGGTCTAGTTGGGAAGCCACCAAACTCTTTGACCTTCTGCTCCCATGGGTCATAAATAGTAGGGAGTTTCTTAGCTTCTTCTGCCTGTCGGTCTATTACTGCCTTAGCCAACGATAAGGCTTCTCTTTGTTCAGTTCTAGCTTGTTTTAACGCCTCAGCTCGGTCTGATAATCTGCGCTGAAGTTCAGCAAACTGGGCCCAAAGTTCTTCAATTCCAGCCATGGTAGGGTTCTCAACCAGGCCTGGACAGTGCTACCAGAACTCAACCAGTAAACCAATTGGGTGGATCCTGTGGATATGATCCTGTTCATGATGCCAATTATATAAGTGGGGGGATGGTCCAGCTATTGTGGGAACTTTCCTGGGTTATACACCACCCCGGTGAAATGGGCTAGCGAAAGAATCTGAGTCCTCGCTCTCACTTTCTTTATGCAGAGGCCTGCCTGACCTCAAGGGCTCCCCTTCCTCTCCTCCATGCGGCAGAGTCCTCATAACCCCAGCAAGGCTGGGCCCAGGATTCCTGGGGGGCTCGACCCCCAACCTTGTTGTGATCACTTAGCACAGGGGCTAGGGTGTCCCCACTCCGGGGTGCTCTCTCTGCACTGGACACTTCCCTGACCCACTGATCATTACATACAGTTCAAAGCAAATACAATTTATTAAACAATAATCAATTTAAAAAAAAATAAGGAAAAATGAGAAAGGTTAAAGGAAAACCCATCACCCCACTCTGTGTCCTGGGGACCTCACAACCAGCATCTCTGGAATGTAAGGGAAGTTCAGTCTGTTACTCACACGTCCCAGGCCTCCTTCTCAGGCCCTGGCTGTGCTGCAGGAATGCCGTTGCGTTCCTGAGTTGGACACTTTCTGAGAGCGTGTGGCCACCGCCAGAGTATCTAGGTGGCAGGCCCCTTCTTCCCAGCATCAGCCCCCCCGTTAGGGTTATGATCCCCCTCTAAGTCTGGTCTGCCATGCCTCTTGGCTGGGGACATCTCCCTGTGCTGGGCCCGCTGCCCAGGGTCCCCCCTTGCTCTCCCCAGCTGCTCACCGCACCCAGCCCCGGACTGCTCCAGCCCCAGCTCCAGCTCCGCTCTGCCTCAGCACTGCTGCTGCTCTGCCTCCAGCCCCCTGGGCTGCAGCTGGGGCTGAGAGAGCTGGAGCCCCATTTCACCTGGCTGGGGCTGCTGACCCCCCTCCCCCAACTCCACGCCACCGGGGGCTGACCCCTCCTCCCCTCTCTGAGGGCTGCACACTGCGGCCAGGGGCTGACCCCTCCCCCCCAAGCTCCCCATGCCATGGCCAGGGACTGATCCCCCCTTGAGCTCCACACGCCGTGGCCAGGAGCAGGGGCTGACCCCTCCCCTTCCCCGAGCTCTGCACTGCCGGGACTGGGGCTGACACACACTCCCGAGCTCCCCCTACATTGCTGCCAGGGGTGGGGCTGGCCCCCAAGCCCCGCAAGCTCCACTCTACCTGGGGCTGGGGCTGACCTCCCAGGCCCTGCTGCCTGACACCTCACGTCACCACCCCCAGCACACACACATGTTCCTGCAAGGGGGGGCGTACCGGACTACAGCTGAGCAGTTGGCAAGAGCAAACAGGACAAATGCCCATTTTTGTCAAAAAAGTCGGGACGGCCGGGACAGAGCTTGAAAAGGGAACTGTCCCAGCCAAAAGGGGACATATGGTCACCCTACTTCCAGGCAGGTGGGTCCTGAGGGAGCCTAGCTGGAGTGGGGGCAGACCCAGGCCTGGCTGATTGTGCCACTCCTGAGAGGCCAGAGTGATTCCCCGCCCTGGCACTGGACCGGCCCCGGCCGCGCTGCCAGCACAGCCTGGGAGATGCAGTCACCACCCAGCAGGACTGGTGAGTGTGGCTGGGGGGGCGGGGGCAGGGTATGAGGTCTCTGGGGATATGTGGGGGTACTGGGCTGTGAGGCGGTGGGGCTGCTGAGCAGCGGGGGAGGTTTGTGTGTTTTGGGTACTAGGCAGTGGGGGGCTCTGTTGGGGGCAGTGGGGGAGGTCTGCGTGTTGGGATGCTGGGCAGCGGGGGGGGTGTCTGACTGGGCTGCTGTGTAGTTGTGGTGGTGGGGCTGTGGGGAAGTGCATTGGGCAGTAGTGGTGGGGTTGGGGGGGTGCTTGGCAGGGGTGGTGGTGTGCAGGGTGCTGTTCATTTGTGGTGGGGGTCTGTGGGAGGGCTGCCGGGCATAGGAAGTTGGGGGCTGTGTGGCACAGCATGGGCCCACCCCTGAGGGGAAGGGGCACACTGGCAGTGCAGGGCTGGGCAGCCCAGTGTGCGTCTGGCAACTGCTGCTTTGTATACAGTGCCCTTGCACTGGGCTGGGAGAAGCGGGGCCGCCTCTGCCATGCCCCAATGCCCCTGGCTGGCCCCTTGCTCTGGGGACTGACCTCCCCATGCCATGCTCCATTGCTACTAAGGGGGGCCCACAAATATGTTTGGCACTGGGCCCACAAAAGGTTAATCCGGCCCTGGCTTCTGTGGCTCTCGCAGCACTGACCTGCTTTCTAGGCTGCGTCTCTGGCTCTGGTTGCTGCAGTTCTCCCAGCACTGGGCTGCTCTCTGGGCTGCTTCTGTGGCTCTGCTCCCAGCATGGATCTGCTTCCTGGGCTGCTTTTCTGGCTTTTGTTGTTGTGGCTCTGCTCCCAACACTGACCTGCTTCCTGGGCTGCTTCTCTGGTTCTCTCTGACTGGCACGGCTCTGCTCCGGCTCCTGCTCTCTCCTTATCTTGGCCACACTCTGTCTGACTCAGGCAATTCGAGTTTGGCTTCTACCTCGGATGTGGCAATATCTACCTCTTTATCCTCATTCCCATTTGTCATCCTACCATTATCCCTAAGCTCCTCATTAGCCTCATTAAAGACTGAGGCTCATTAAAGACTGAGACAAAGTATTTGTTTAGATATTGGGCCATGCCTAGATTATCCTTAACCTCCACTCCATCCTCAGTGTTTAGCAGTCCCACTTCTTCTTTGTTTTCTTCTTATTTATATGGCTATAGAACCTTTTACTATTGGTTTTAATTCCCTTTGCAAGGTCCAACTCTACATGGCTTTTGGCCTTTCTCACTTTATCCCTACATGTTCTGACCTCAATAAGGTAGCTTTCCTTGCTGATCCCTCCCATCTTCTCTTCCACTCCTTGTAGGCTTTCTGCTTTTTCTTAATCACCTCTCTGAGATGCTTGCTCATCCAGCTTGGTCTACAACTCCTGCCTATGAATTTTTTCCCCTTTCTTGGGATGCAGGCTTCTGATAGTTTCTGCAACTTTGACTTGAAGTAATTCCAGGCCTCCTCCGCCTTTAGATCCACAAGTTCTTCAGTCCAATCCACTTCCCTTACTAATTTCCTTAATTCTTTAAAGTTAGCCCTTTTGAAATAAAAAACCCTAGTCCCAGATCTATTTTTGTTTATCCTTCCATCTAGTTTGAACTGAATTAGCTCATGATCACTTGAACCAATGTTGTCCCCTACAACCATTTCTTCTATGAGGTCCTCACTATTCACCAAAACCAAATCTAAAATGGCATCCCCTCTTGTTGGTTCTTCAACTACTTGGTGAAGGAATCCATCAGCTATCACATCCAGGAAAATCTGAGCCCTATTATTACTACTAGCATTTGTCCTCCAGTCTATATCTGGGAAGTTAAAGTCTCCCATGATCACACAACTTCCATTAGTGTTTACTTCATTGAAAACATTAAAGAGGTCTCTATCCATATCCAAATCAGATCCCGGTGGTCTGTAGCACACCCCAAGCACTATCTCAGGGGAGGCTCTAGTAGCTTTCTTTCCCAGTGTGATTTTTGCCCAGACAGACTCTATCTTATCCATTCCATCCCTTCTTATTTCTTTACAGTCTATCTCATCATTGATATACAATGCTACTCCACCACCTTTGCCTTTATTTCTGTCTTTCCTAAACAGCACATACCCTTCAATACCTGCACTATGGTCATGACTACTATTCCACCATGTTTCTGTTATCCCTATAATATCCGGTTTCACTTCCTGCACCAGTAGCTCTAGTTCCTCCATTTTGTTACCTAGGCTCCTCGCATTAGTGTACAAACATCTTAATTTTTGCCATTTGGCTTCACTGGCATTCTTTACCCGATTAGGCACAGACATTCTACCACCAGTATCACCTATTAGACTGGTATCTACACTACCCTTCCTCCTTATGTCCATTCTCCTACCCACGGCTGTCTCCTTTCTTACTTTGTGTTCTTCCCTCTCAATGTTAAATTCCGGTGGGGAGATTACCTGGACATCTCCCAACCATCTCCCCCAAATTCCTAGTTTAAAGCTCTCAATCAGTTGTGCCAGCCTCCATCCTAGAAGTCTACTTCCCTCCCTACTCAGGTGAAGTCCATCCCGAGAGAACGGTCCTCTTCCATGAATGCCTCCCAGTGGCTATACATCCCAAAGCCCTCCTTATAGCACCACTGCCTGAGCCATCTGTTGATCGCCATAATCCTGTCACACTTTTGTTGTCCTTCTCTAGGAACAGGCAGAATCCAACTGAAGATCACCTGAGCCTCGATTTCCTTAAGCATCTTCCCCAGCCCGGCATAGTCTCCCTTGATACGTTCCAGTGAGAATCTAGCCGTATCATTCGTTCCCACATGAAGGACAATCAGCGGATTCTTTCCCGCTCCCGTTAGGATCCTTTTCAGCCTCAGGTCCACATCCTGTATCTTAGCACCTGGCAGACAGCACACCCTTCTGTTCTCTGGATCAGCTCTGGTTACAGGCCTGTCTATTCCTCTCAGTAAGGAGTCCCCAATCACGTAGACCTGCCTTTTCCTGGTGATGGTGCAATTCTCCGGTCTATCCCCTGTTCCCTCTGGCTGCAAGTCGTCTTGATTTCTATTGTCCCTTGCAATCCTCCACAACCCATCCCGTATCCTCCTGGGGCTCATATTTGGTGTTATCTCCATTGACTCTTCCCCTCTTCCTATAGGACTAGCTGCTCTTCTCTTCTTCCTTGCCCTCTCACCTTCAGCAACCACCTGCTGTGCCCCTTCTTCATTTTTCAACTCTGCAAACCTGTTCCTGAGCTCTATTTCTCCTTCACTAGCCCGTCTTTTCCTCTGCCTGGTTCTCTTAGTCACATGCTTCCACCGTCCACTTTCCTCACCCAGCAGTCTCCCCTCAGAATTCTTTGGTCCTGCTTCCGTCTGCAAGTCTGAGCTTTTCCCTTCAGCCTCCTCATGTCTTTGCTCCATCATCTGCTCGAACCCGCTTCTAAACTCAACCAGAGTTTCCACCTGCATCTCCAATCCTCGGATCTTTTCTTCCATCAGCTCTATCAGGCGGCACTTCATGCCGATTAAACTCTTTTCTGTTACCCCCTCCAGGATCATGAACATGCCGCAGCTTCCACATCCAGTCATCTTCATTGTGTCTTCCACTGCTGCCTCTGTATTGGTCATAGCCTTCCCACCTGAAATCTGTTAGGCCAGGAAACACAAACCAAAGCAAACCACCACCACCTACAGCAAAACAACCCCTCAACAGGCACCAGAACAGCAGCAGAACACCACCCACTCCCTTTATTGGCCTGTCTATTCCTCTGCCTAGGTCTCTTAGTCTCCCCCGCAAACTCCCCCTGCAAACTCCCAAACTCCCGTTTACAGCTCTGTTTGCTGGCTCCTGTGTTGCTGCAGCTGTCTATGCCACTGCCTGACTGGCTAGCTATCTTTATAGGACCCCTACTCAGAGAAGCCCCGCCCCCTAATCAGGGCTCAGCTTCTCTCACAGCACACTGCCCCTACCAGCCTCCACACATATAACTACAAAATACAATACACAAAATAGAAAAACCTTCTCCTCCAACAGAGCTCCCACTGAAATTCCCGTTTACAGCTCTGTTTGCTGGCTCCTGTGCCGCTGCAGCTGTCTATGCTGTGTCTCTTTGGTCAGGGAGGCAGAGAACCACGATGATGTCACTCCCCTGCCTTATATAGCTTTTGTGTATGACGGGAACCCTTTGTCTTCCAGTGGAAAAACACTTGAATTCCAAGGGGGGGGGCAGTACCAGGTGACTCAGACCCATGTCTCTACAGGGCTGTGGCAGCCATTACTCGTAGGCTGTCTGGAGCATCCACAGGAAGACTAAGCCCTTTCACAGTCCATTGTCTTTGTTAATGGGCCATCAGTCCTGTCTGACTTTTTCATTGTTGTACCTGAAAGGCTAGTTGTGGGTGACACCCACAGTAGCACATTTGAAATACAGATACATGGTCAATATTCCTAACTTCAGATACAGAAATAATACAGGCATACAGGGAGGAATAGCTCAGTGGTTTGAGCATTGGCCTGCTAAACCCAGGATTGTGAGTTCAATCCTTGAGGGGGCCACTTAGGGATCTGGGGCAAAAATTGGTCCTGCTAGTGAAGGCAGGGGGCTGGACTTGGTGACCTTTTTATTTTTATTTATCAAGTGGAGTGCCCCAAGGGTCGGTGCTGGGGCCGGTTTTATTCAATATCTTCATTAACGATCTGGAGGATGGTGTGGACTGCACCCTTAGCAAGTTTGCAGATGACACTAAACTGGGAGGAGTGGTTGATACGCTGGAGGGTAGGGATAGGATACAGAGGGACCTAGACAAATTAGAGGATTGGGCCAAAAGAAATATGATGAGGTTCAACAAGGACAAGTGCAGAGTCCTGCACTTAGGACGGAAGAATCCCATGCACTGTTACAGACTAGGGACCGAATGGCTGGGCAGCAGTTCTGCAGAAAAGGACCTAGGGGTTACGGTGGACGAAAAGCTGAATATGAGTCAACAGTGTGCCCTTGTTGCCAAGAAGGCTAATGGCATTTTGGGTTGTATAAGTAGGGGCATTTCCAGCAGATCGAGGGATGTGATCATTCCCCTCAACTCAGCACTGGTGAGGCCTCATTTGGAGTAGTGTGTCCAGTTTTGGGCCCCACACTACAAGGAGGATGTGGATAAATTGGAGAGAGTCCAGCGGAGGGCAACAAAAATGATTAGGGGGCTGGAGCACATGACTTATGAGGAGAGGCTGAGGGAACTGGGATTGTTTAGTCTGCAGAAGAGAAGAATGAGGGGGGATTTGATAGCTGCTTTCAACTACCTGAAAGGGGGTTCCAAAGAGGATGGATCTAGACTGTTCTCAGTGGTAGAAGATGACAGAACAAGGAGTAATGGTCTCAAGTTGCAGAGGGGGAGGTTTAGGTTGGACATTAGGAAAAACTTTTTCACTAGTAGGGTGGTGAAGCACTGGAATGGGTTACCTAGGGAGATAGTGGAATCTCCTTCCTTAGAGGTTTTTAAGGTCAGGCTTGACAAAGCCCTGGCTGGGATGATTTAGTTGGATTTGGTCCTGCTTTGAGCAGGGGGTTGGACTAGATGACCTCCTGAGGTCCCTTCCAACCCTGAGATTCTATGATTCTATGAAATTGGATACGTTCAGTAAATCATACCCTTTCCAATGATATCTTACATGAGCCATCTTGCATAAAGTATATCTCAGTTATGCCATATCCATATCATAAGCATATTTCCATAAAGAATATGGAGTGTAATATCACATCCTCCACCATTTTCCCAGTTCTGAAATGAAAATTCAAGGAGCCTCCTATGCCATTCAGGGCTTGATATTACAGATTTTCAGTGGGAAGGATGAAGACTTTATTTCAGGGCTGAGACACACAAGGAGTCAGCAGCAAAATGAAAGGTGTCACTCAGCTCTTCCCCAAAGAGTGTCCAGCCATTTGGTTTGTTCTGACACCGAGATGGGTGGCCATCACTTAGAAAATAGCTCATGACCTTAAGAGGCCTGAACTACTCCTCAATAGTGAGCCTTGGTCAAAGCCTTGGATTGGGATTTTTGCAAAGACTGATCAGAGCCAGAACACCATCACTTTCTTGGCGGTCTGAATTCCTAACCTTAATTGCCTGGCTTGGACCCAACTCTAGCTTGTTGTTTTCATTTCACTTTGATTTACTTTTCAAGAAAGGTACAAAAGAACTGCCCTAAGTGTTGCAAAGTTTGGGCCTGACCTGGCGTAACTAGTATGTGCATGTGACCTACAGCCTTGCTGCACGGTCAGACTGCCTGCTACATTTAACATGCCCCATTTGTAATCCTTTCAGTTTGTTCCTAGTGAATCTCACGCTCATGTGAGGTTCTGAATGGGGAAGCCTGGCAACTAATGCCCACTGCCTATCCACACAGCTAGTATCTATTACAGCCATGTAAGGTACCTACCACTGTGGCATCTAAACACTGATGGTACCTACGGTAAAACACTCCAAGCTTCAGTCACATCCTACCCTGCCCATGTACCTTTGCTCAAGAGGCGCCACCTCTAGGAACTCGGTCTCCATGGCCCCTTCGGTATTTGCCTGAGATTGCCAGCAAGGTGGGCAATTGATGCCATTTGTGGGAGAGGGTTTTGAGGTCTGAATACTTCTGTGATAAGAAATGAACTGGGTCTCACGCAACTGAAGTCATATATGGCCACCAGACTGGCATTCAACAGTAACAAGGTTAGCTCACTGCAGGACGGTGCTATGAACTGGTCACAGTGACTCATTACCAAGCCCTGGAGTCATTCAGTCCCCTCATTTGTGGGTGGGTTTTTTTAGTTCTTGCCTCTCAGCTTTGCCTTTTGTGCTAGACAGTGGCTGTTGGGCCCTACACACTGCAGTGTGTCATGGCCGCGCAGTAAGCCAAGCAGTCCAGCACACAGCCCTAGAGAGCAAAAAATGTCCCTGTCATTCATGTAACCACAGACTGAGGCTATTCCTGACAGCAGCTCAAGGCTAAGAGCAGCTAAAAAAGGATCACTGCTACCGGAGTGGCTTTCATTTAGAATTGCTAAAAAACCAGCTCAGGAGACCTAGGTAATAATTAGTCTTTGTTACTAGTAAAGTCAAAATCAGGTTAGAAAAATCTGTAACCAAGTAAAAGTAATTGGCGGGAGGTCACTTCTTGGTGCTCCTACGGTGCATGGATGTGAGTGTTTTCTGTATCCTTCTCAGTCCAGATTAGAGGAATGTCTCCAATGTTTCATTAGCTACATATATAAAAGCCGCTAAGTCTCCCTGCATCCCCTCCAGAAGGCTGGGCTGTGATTACATGGAAGACAAGTGTCCTGTTTATTGCGCTCATGCTATTCCTTCTCCGATTCTCTTCCCACAGACACAAGCTGTTTTCAGAGAGCAAGTGTTGAATGCAAAGCCCCACAAAGGTTCTGAGACCTGCCTGTCTAGATATGCTTCCCACAGCTGTAGATTTTAGAGCTGGTTTGGGGTATAAAAGACTGGGTTTCTATGTTGCATCCAGTAGTTTTTGTCCCAAAAGGCGGGGAAAATGATAAGTGTAAAAAAATCAAAGAGGTGTATAAAACAAGACAATCATTATGTAAGTCCCCCTTGAGTGGGTCTAGATCCCTGCTTCTTTAGCTTCAAAAACACATGAGCTAAGAGAATTCTTGTGATTGGAACAAGCGGAAGTTCCTTTATTCTCTCTGTCGATCAGCCACAATAGGTCTACAGGGAATACACACACTAGTCACTAAAATTCCAAATGTGCTAAGGGGCTCCAGCCTGCTTGTAAAATCAAGGCCAAATGGAGAATCATAATCCATTGTTGGTTGAGAATGTTAATAGCTTGCCGCAGTGGGGGCAAGGTGCCAGCTTCTCTTAGATGAGCAGCTTTTAAGGCCCTTGCTCATGTAGTCATCTCTTGATGCAGACAATCTCACTAGTTATAGTCCTTGTCTCCAATCTTCCCTTTGGAGGGAAGGTTATTGAGCCTCTTGTGGCAAAGCAATTTAAGAGTCATCGGATTTCTTTGATCCCCTTCTGTCAAGCTGTAGTCCTGGATATTGTTAATTTTTACCCAACATAAAGAATGAACACCCACCCCCCGTTTGACTCAATTTTATTTTGACAAAAATAAGAAAGAACAGAAATAAAGTCTCCAGAGAAAGCACAGTGTGTATGTGGTTCCTCTTTAACATGCTGCATTCGTTCTGCATCACAAAATGGCAGCTGCCCCCATAGACAGTAGACTCTTAGAAACCCAAAGGGGAAGTGCAGTAAAAACAAAATCATAGCTACCTAGCTGCATACATCAGAGGCATGGCACAAGGACTCGTTGGTCTCAGTTGATGTTGACCTTCTATGGATGGAAAAAAACCATTGGGTGTCCCGTATGGAAATCATTTAGATGCATCAAACAGTCTTTGATACCATTGACCATGAGGCTGTGCTGAGTGGCTGTTTTTTCTTTGGTGAGAACCCAGCAGCTGTTTGACAATTGCCCATCGGCCCTGAGGGCTTTCTTGTGCAGGGTAGTGAAAGGTTCCATTTGGTCACCTCTCCTGTCCAACATGCATCAGAAATGGAGCAGAGAATATACAAAATTAGAATTACAAGATCACTCTCAATCATTTCCTAGTCAGAGAGAGGTTTGTGTGTCCATTGCAAACATAAATCAATTTATACATTTCAAGTGCCATCTCTCTTTCTCTCATTTTTGGCCACCTGAACAAATAACCTTTCATGCGTATAATTCATTTAATTTGTTTTGTGTATTTCTAATGGGTTAGGTAACACCTTTCTTGGAGCAGACTCCATTAGCATGTAAATGAACATTTTCCACAAGGAACTCATTAGAACAATGCCAAGTCAGAGGGCCCTTGATTCAGAGCAAACCCTTCTAGTCCATTGCTGTAACAAAGATTCCAGTGCTAGTTTTAAGTTGAGTAGAGATATGCAAAAGTAAAAATCAAACAAATATAGAAAAGCTGGACAAGGTGATGGTGACACCTGTCCCAGACTAGCCTAAATGATAGATTTCACCATGCACATAGTTTATGAAGATAAACTGTTTTATTATTTACTTGGGAATAATTACAGTTGGGTGACTGTCTAGATTAGTGATCTACCGTTGCTGTTGGCATTAGCTCCTGTCTAATGGCACAAAATTCTATATTTATCAACTCTCAAATAAAAGGAGTTTCAGGAGAATTGGGAAGCCTAGCCAAGTTATTGGATTTATTTTAGGGCTGTCAAGCAATTAAAAAAATTAATCGCGATTAATCACACTGTTAAATAATAAGAGATTACCATTTATTTAAATATTTTTGGATGTTTTCTACATTTTCAAATATATTGATTTCAATTACAACACAGAATACAAAGTGTACAGTGCTCACTTTATGTTAATTTTTATTACAAGTATTTGCACTGTAAAAAAAAATAGTATTTTTCAGTTCACCTAATACAAGTACTATAGTGCAATCTCTTTATCATGGAAAAGACGGTTACTCACCGTAGTAACTGGTGTTCTTCGAGATGTGTTGCTCCTATCCATTCCATGTAGGTGTGCGCGCCGCGCGTGCACGGTTTCTCCGGAACATTTTTACCCTAGCAACTCCGGCGGATATATGGCGCTGGATATATACCCCAGCCGGCCCGTCCGCTCCTCAGTTCCTTCTTGCCGGCTACTCCGACAGTGGGGAAGGAGGGCGGGTCTGGAATGGATAGGAGCAACACATCTCGAAGAACACCAGTTACTACGGTGAGTAAAGAACGGTTACTCACCTGTAGTAACTGTTGTTCTTCGAGATGTGTTGCTCCAATCCATTCCAGTTAGGTGTGCGCGCCGCGCGTGCACGGCTTCTCCGGAACTTTTTCCCTAGCGACTCCGGTGGGCCGGCTGGCGCCCCCTGGAGTGGCGCCACCATGGCGCTAAATATATACCCCAGCCGGCCCGTCCGCTCCTCAGTTCCTTCTTGCCGGCTACTCCGACAGTGGGGAAGGAGGGCGGGTCTGGAATGGATTGGAGCAACACATCTCGAAGAACAACAGTTACTACAGGTGAGTAACCGTTCTTTCTTCTTCGAGTGATTGCTCCAATGCATTCCAGTTAGGTGATTCCCAAGCCTTACCTAGGCGGTGGGGTCGGAGTGAGACGTGGCAGAATGCAATACCGCAGAGCCGAAGGCTGCATCGTCTCTAGACTGCTGCACCAACGCGTAGTGGGAGGCGAAGGTGTGGACCGAAGACCAGGTGGCCGCTCTGCAGATGTCCTGGATGGGGACATGGCTCAGGAAGGCGGCTGACGAGGCGTGCGCCCTCGTCGAATGAGCGGTGAGTCGACATGGTGTCACGTGAGCCAGCTCGTAGCATGACCTGATGCATTGAGTCACCCAGGAGGAAATGCGCTGGGTAGAGACCGGCTCGCCTTTCATGCGATCAGCGACTGCGATGAAGAGTTGGGTGGAACGCCGAAAGGACCTTGTCCGGTCGATGTAAAACGCCAGCGCCCGACGGACGTCGAGAGTGTGGAGCTGTTGCTCTCGGGGCGAAGCATGGGGCTTCGGGAAGAAAACTGGGAGAAAGACGTCCTGATTAAGGTGGAAGGCCGAGATCACCTTTGGTAGGAAGGCCGGGTGAGGGCGAAGCTGCACCTTATCAGCGTGAAAAACGGTGTAGGGGGGGCCCACCGTCAACGCTCGGAGCTCCGAGACTCTCCTCGCCGATGTTATGGCAACCAGGAAGGCCGTTTTATAGGAGAGGTAGAGGAGAGAACACGTGGCCATAGGCTCGAATGGTGGACACATGAGCCTGGCCAGGACGAGGTTCAAGTCCCATGTAGGGGCAGGGCGACGTACTGGCGGGTACAAGCGGTCGAGGCCCTTCAGGAAGCGGGAGACCATCGGATTGGAAAAGATGGTTCGACCCTCGACCGACGGACGAAAGGCGGACAGCGATGCGAGGTGGACCCGCAAGGAGGAAACCGCCAGACCCTGTTCCTTAAGGTACCATAGGTAATCTAGGATGGTAGGGACAGGTACCACGAATGGGTTGAGCCCTTGCTGGTCACACCAGAGCGCGAACCTCTTCCATTTTGCCATGTAGGTGGTACGAGTGGAAGGCTTTCTGCTCTCAAGCAGGACTTGCTGCACCGCCGCCGAACAGCCCCTCTCTGCGTGGGTCAACCACGCAGGTACCAGGCTGTAAGATGGAGGGACTGCAGGTTCGGATGGTGGAGTTTGCCAAAGTCCTGCGTGATGAGGTCCGGCCACAACGGGAGGGTGATGGGCTCCCGAACGGAGAGCTCGAGCAGCAGGGTGTACCAATGCTGCCTCGGCCAGGCTGGAGCCACGAGTATCATGGTGGCTCGGTCCCTCCGAAGCTTCTGGAGCACTCTGTGCACGAGTGGAAACGGAGGGAAGGCATAGAGGAGGTGAGTGTGCCACGGATACAGGAAAGCGTCCGACAGAGAGCCCGGCGAGTGCCCCCGGAACGAGCAGAACTGGAGACACTTCCTGTTCGCCTTGGAGGCGAAGAGGTCGACCCGGGGAAACCCCCACCTCTGGAAGATCGTGTGAGCAACGTCGGGACGGAGGGACCACTCGTGGGAGAGAAACGACCTGCTGAGATGGTCGGCCAGCGTGTTCTGCACTCCCGGAAGAAAGGACGCTTCCAGGTGAATGGAGTGGGCCACACAGAATTCCCACAGGAGGATCGCTTCCCTGCAGAGGGGGGACGAGCGGGCTCCGCCCTGCTTGTTCACGTAAAACATTGCTGTTGTGTTGTCCGTGAATACTGTCACACAGCAGCCTTGCAGGTTGGTCCGAAAGGTGTGACACGCAAAACGGATTGCTCGGAGCTCGCGGACATTGATGTGGAGTGTGAGCTCGCTTGCTGACCAGAGGCCTTGAGTGTGGAGGTCTCCCAGGTGAGCCCCCCATCCGAGCGCAGAGGCGTCCGTGGTCAACGTTGCCGATGGCCGAGGAGGGTGGAACGGGACTCCGGCACACACGACCTCCGGGTCGAGCCACCAGCGGAGGGAGTCGAGAGCCGTCCTGTTGACTGTGACCACCATGTCGATGGCGTCGCGGTGCGGGCGGTACACTGTCGCGAGCCAGGACTGAAACGGACGAAGGTGAAGTCGTGCGTACGCGGTGACGTATGTACACGATGCCATGTGGCCCAGGAGGCGGAGACATGACCGCACCGTCGTAGTCGGGAAATTGACGAGGTCTCGGATGATGGAGACCATCGTCTGGTGTCGAGCGCGAGGGAGACAGGCTCTGGCCATCGTGGAGTCGAGGACCGCCCCAATGAATTCGACTCGCTGCGTCGGAATCAAAGTTGACTTCTCGGTGTTGACAAGAAGACCGAGGCGCCGAAAGAGAGCCAGGACCTCTATTATCTGACTCTCCACGAGCTGCCTGGACAGACCGCGAATGAGCCAGTCGTCCAGGTACGGGTACACGTGAATTTGGTTCCGTCTCAGTGCTGCGGCGACGACCGCCATGCATTTGGTGAATACTCTGGGGGCGGTCGAAAGGCCGAATGGCAACACGGCGAATTGGTAGTGGGCGTCGTTGGCCACAAACCGAAGGTAGCGCCGATGAGGGGGGTAGATAGCGACATGGAAGTAGGCATCCTTCATGTCGAGGGCTGCAAACCAGTCTCCCGGATCCAGGGAGGGAATGATGGTCCCCAAGGTGACCATGCGGAACTTGGGCTTGAGTAGGTATCTGTTCAGCCCGCGAAGGTCCAGGATAGGACGTAGCCCGCCTTTTGCCTTGGGGATGAGGAAATACCTGGAGTAAAATCCCCTGCCCCGCCTGGAGGGAGGCACCTCCTCTATGGCACCCACGCTCAACAGAGTCTGGACCTCTTGTAGGAGGACTTGCTCGTGAGAGGGGTCCCTGAAGAGGGACAGGGAAGGTGGGTGGGAAGGAGGGGGCGAAACAAACTGAAGACGGTATCCCGAGTGGACCGTGCTGAGCACCCAGCTGTCCGACGTTACTCGGGACCACTCCAAGAAAAAACGGGAGAGGCGGTTGTGAAATAAACGAGGAGGATCCGTAGGGGAGAGTGATGTGCAGCCCTCGTGCGTCCCATCAAAAGGGTTGCTTTGCCGCCTGTGGGGCTTTGGAAGCGGCCTGGCCCCGGTTTCGGCAGTTGCCCGACGGGCAACGGCGATTTTGGGCCGGTCGCCGAGCCGGGTAGGGCCGGTACCGCGACTGATAGCGGGAGGGCTGCGGGCGGAAAGGTCTACGTTGCGTAACCGGCGTATGCATCCCGAGTGTGCGGATCGCCACCCGGCCGTCCTTGAGCGACTGGATCCGCGAATCCGTCTTCTCCGAAAACAACCCCTTGGTGTCAAAGGGCAAATCCTGGAGAGTAAACTGGACCTCTGGAGGCAGGGTGGAAGATTGGAGCCAGGCGATGCACCGCATCGTGACCCCTGTTGCTAAGGTCCGTGCCCCTGAGTCCGCCGCGTCGAGGCCGGCTGTAATGGAGGAGCGAGAGGACCGCCTCCCTTCCTCCAACATTGTGGTGAAGTCCTGGCAGGATGTTGACGGCAGGAGGTCAGTGAACTTGGCCAGGGACGTGAGTATGTCGAACACGTATCTGGCCAGGAGGACCTGTTGGTTACCAATCCTCATCTGCAGGCCCCCTGCCGAATAGACCTTTCGGCCGAGAAGGTCCATCCGTCGTGCCTCTTTCGCCTTTGGGGCAGCGGCCGGCTGGCCGTTACGCTCCCTATCGTTAACTGACTGTACCACCAGGGAGTCCGGAGTTGGATGCACGTACAAGTACTCATAGCCCGAGGGAGGGACTGAGTACTTCCTTTCCACTCCCCTGGCTGTGGGAGGCACGGAAGCGGGCGTTTGCCAAATGGTGGTGGCGTTCCGTTGGACCGTGCGCACAAAAGGTAACGCAACCCGGAGTGGCACGTCTGACCCCACCACGTTTGTGATGGGGTCCTCGTCCTCTTTTACCTCCTCTATAGGGAGGTCCATAGCCGTCGCCACACGGCGGAGTAAGTCTTGATGCGCCTTCGCATCAACGGGGGGCGGCTCTCTTGATGCCGCGCCGGCCACTGCCTCATCGGGAGAGGATGAGGAGGATAACTCCTGAACGACCTCAGCCGAAGAGGGGTCCACTGCGTGGTGGGCTGGGGGTTCGGAGGGGCACTCTGGCACCACCGGAACGGCTGGCGGTGGGGATGGCGGTGGCCGAGATATAGACGCCTCTGGGACTCTGCGGTGGGCCCCTGGAGGCCTCGGCGGAGCAGGCATAGCGTCCGACTCATATTGCGCCCATGGGACCCAAAAACCCCACTGCTGGGCCCCGCTAGGCTGGGCTGGTGGCGTTGGAGGCGGGAGCCCATAGGCTTCTGCGCCGGAGGCGACCGACTCAGGGCGGGAAGGCCAGGGAGGTGCCAAAGAGGGTCCAGGGCACACCGCCGGGGGATGCTCTTCCCCTCGGCGCTGGGAAGGCGACCTCGCTCGACGGTCTTCACGGTGCCGGGAGCTCGACCGGTGCCGGGAGCTCGACCGGTGCCGGGGGCTGGTCCGGTGCCGGGAGCTCGACCGGGAGTAAGATCTCCGATGCCGAGACCGACCATGGTCACCGCGGCGCCGGGAGCTCGACCGGTGTCGGGAGCTCGACCGAGAGCGCGAATCGCGACGTCTGGAGCGTCCGCGGGAGTCGCGGCGCCGGGAACGGTGCCGGGACTGAGACCGGCGGTGCCTAGTTGGTGGCGACCTCGATCTGGTGCGACGTCGGGAGTGCGATCGGTACCGCGAAGAGGAGCGGTACCGGGACTTCGACCGACGAGGAGACTGCGATCGGTGCCGCGATGGGGTGCGGTGCCGGGAACGCGATTGGCGGGACGGCAAGCTGTCGACGGTGCGGGAGCGAGACCGGGACCGTGACCGACGTCCACGCCTTGATTCCATGGAGGGTGGCCGGACCATTGCTGCCGGTTTTCCTCTGGAGACGACAGCCCGCGCCGGCGGTGCCAGGGGCCGGAGGCCTGGAGCCTCTATGAGCTGTATCAGCTCTCGCGCAGAGGCGAACGTCTCCGGCGTCGACGGCCGCCGAGGCTCGACCACGGACGGCACCGGGGAGCGAGGCGGCGCCGGACTCGACGGCCCTTGCGGCGCCGGAGTCACAGGTGCAGTGCACTGTTTGTGCAGAGGCACCACAGGGGCTGCAGGCTGCGGAGTCGCCTTGGCGGAGTCCTGCACGCGAGCCTTCGCCAAAGCCTTCGCCAGCCTTTGTTTCCTGGCGGGCGAGAGCGAGCGGTGCCGAGTCTTCGCAGCCGCTTTCTTCGCCGGCGGTGCCGCAGTCGGTGCCGGCGGTGTGTCCTGCACGGAAGGAGGCCGCGGAGGCGGCGCGGGCGGTGCCGGTGGTTGGAGGGACTCCTCCATGAGGATCTGTTTCAAGCGGCTATCTCGATCCTTGCGGGTCCGCGGCTTGAATTTCAAACAGATCTGGCACTTGTCAGTTCGGTGCCCTTCGCCTAAGCAGCGGAGACACGCGTCGTGCGGGTCTCCTACGGGCATCGGTTTCTGGCACCCCGTGCAGGGCTTAAAGCCCGGCGCTTTGGGCATGAGCCCGCACCGGCTAAGGCAAAAAAAGGGGGAACCCCCCCTTTTTTAGCCTATCTAACTAACACTAACTATGCTAACTTAACCACTATAACTAACTATGCTAACTATGTACAACAAGAACTAGAGAAAGCTAGGGACGTGAAGGGCTATCAAGCACTCCACAGTTCCAACTGCCGTCACGGGCGGTAAGAAGGAACTGAGGAGCGGACGGGCCGGCTGGGGTATATATTTAGCGCCATGGCGGCGCCACTCCAGGGGGCGCCAGCCGGCCCACCGGGGTTGCTAGGGAAAAAGTTCCGGAGAAGCCGTGCACGCGCAGCGCGCACACCTAACTGGAATGCATTGGAGCAATCACTCGAAGAAGAACCGTCTTTTCTTCTTCGAGTGATTGCTCCTATGCATTCCATGTAGGTGATTCCCAAGCCTTACCTAGGCGGTGGGGTCGGAGTGAGACGTGGCGGAGTGTAATACCGCGGAGCCGAAGGCTGCATCGTCTCGAGACTGCTGCACCAACGCGTAGTGGGAAGCGAAGGTGTGTACCGAAGACCAGGTGGCCGCTCTACAGATGTCCTGGATGGGGACATGGGCCAGGAAGGCGGCCGACGAGGCGTGCGCCCTTGTTGAGTGTGCGGTGAGTCGGCACGGGGGGACGCGAGCAAGCTCGTAGCATGTTCGTATGCATGACGTCACCCAGGATGAAATCCGCTGCGAGGAGACCGGCTCGCCTTTCATGCGGTCGGCGATCGCCACAAAGAGCTGGGTCGAATGCCGGAAGGGCTTCGTCCGGTCGATGTAAAAGGCGAGGGCCCTGCGGACGTCCATGGTGTGGAGCTGCTGCTCACGAGGTGAGGTGTGCGGCTTCGGAAAGAAGACCGGGAGGAAGATCTCTTGGTTGAGATGGAAGGCCGACACCACCTTAGGGAGGAAGGCCGGGTGCGGTCGAAGTTGCACCTTGTCCCCATGGAAGACAGTATACGGGGGACCTGCCGTCAGGGCGCGGAGTTCCGAGACTCGTCTGGCGGATGTAATGGCCATGAGGAAGGCCGTCTTTCAGGTGAGATGAAGCAGAGAGCACGTGGCCATGGGCTCGAAGGGTGGTCTCATCAGCTGAGCGAGAACCAGGTTCAGGTCCCAGGTCGGGGCAGGAGGACGTACCGGCGGGTATAGACGGTCTAGCCCTTTAAGGAAGCAGGCAACCATTGGGTTAGAGAAGAGAGACCGACCTGCTATGGCGGGCCGAAAGGCTGACAGAGCCGCCAGGTGCACTTTTAGGGAAGAGATCGCGAGACCTTGACCTTTCAGGTACCAGAGGTAGTCGAGGATGGTCTGGATGGGGGCCAAGAATGGGTTAAGACGTTGATGGTCGCACCAGAGTGCGAAGCGTTTCCACTTCGCGAGGTAGGTAGAGCGCGTCGAAGGCTTCCTGCTTTCGAGCAGCACTTGTTGTACCGGCAGCGAACAACCTCTTTCTGCGTCGGTCAACCACTCAGGAACCAAGCTGTAAGATGCAGCGACTGCAGGTTCGGGTGACAAAGCCTCCCGAGGTCCTGAGTGATGAGGTCCGGCCACAACGGGAGGGGAATGGGATCCCGAACTGACAGCTCGAGCAGCAGGGTGTACCAGTGCTGTCTCGGCCAGGCCGGAGCGACGAGTATTACGCGGGCCCTGTCCCTCCGAAGCTTGAGTAACACCCGGTGGACGAGCGGAAATGGGGGGAACGCGTAGAGGAGGGGATCTGTCCATGGCAGGAGGAACGCGTCCGAGAGGGAGCCCGGAGCTTGACCCTGGTAGGAGCAGAACCTGTGGCATTTCCTGTTGGCCCGGGAGGCAAACAGGTCTATCTGGGGAAACCCCCACCTCTGGAAGATTGTGTAAGCCACATCTGGGCGAAGGGACCACTCGTGGGAGGCGAAGGACCTGCTCAGATGGTCGGCCAACGTGTTCTGCACCCCTGCAGAAAAAACGCTTCTAGGCGAATCGAGTGGGTCACGCAAAGATCCCAGAGGAGCATCGCTTCGTTGCAAAGCAGGGAGGACCGGGCTCCGCCCTGTTTGTTCACATAGAACATTGCTGTGGTGTTGTCCGTGTACACCGCTACACAGCGGTCCTGGAGGTGGGCCAGAAAGGCGAGACACGCCAAACGGATCGCTCTCAGCTCCCGGACGTTGATGTGGAGGGAGAGCTCCTGGGCTGACCAGAGACCCTGGGTGTGTAGGTCTCCTATGTGAGCACCCCATCCGAGCGCCGAGGCGTCTGTGGTCAGGGTGACAGACGGGCGAGGAGGGTGGAATGGGACCCCTGCGCAGACAATCCCTGGATCCAGCCACCAGGTGAGCGTCTGGAGAGTGGGCTGTGCCACCGTCACCACCATGTCTATGGGGTGGCGATGGGGGCGGTACACCGACGCCAGCCACATTTGGAACGGGCGAAGTCGTAGCCTTGCGTGCGCGGTCACAAACGTGCACACTGCCATGTGACCCAGCAGGCGCAGGCAGGATCGCACCGTTGTCGCAGGGAAGGCCTGCAGTGTCCGTATGAGCGAGGCCATCATCTCGTGCCGAGGACGAGGGAGGCAGGCTCTGGCCAAATTGGAGTCGAGGACCGCTCCTATAAACTCCACCCTTTGTGCTGGAATTAAGCTGGACTTCTCGGCATTGATAAGCAGGCCCAGAGACCGGAACAGATGCAGAATCTCGGTCACCTGAGCCGCTACCAGCTCTTGGGAGCGACCGCGAATCAGCCAGTCGTCGAGATATGGGTACACATGAATTCGACGACGGCGGAGGGCTGCGGCCACGACCGCCATACACTTGGTGAACACTCTCGGTGCGGTGGAGAGGCCGAAGGGTAGTACCGCAAACTGGTAGTGAGCTTCGTTGACCACGAAGCGCAGGTAGCGTCTGTGGGGGGGGGGTAAATTGCCACATGAAAGTATGCATCCTTCATGTCGAGGGCGGCAAACCAGTCTCCCGGATCCAAGGAAGGAATAATGGTCCCCAAGGTCACCATACGAAACTTGAGCTTGCACAGGTGTCTGTTGAGCTCTCGGAGGTCTAAGATGGGACGAAGGCCTCCTTTCGCCTTGGGGATTAGAAAGTACCTGGAGTAGAATCCCCTGCCCCGCCTGCTGCGAGGCACCTCCTCGATAGCACCCACGCTCAACAGAGTCTCGACCTCCTGTAAGAGGACTTGCTCGTGAGAGGGGTCCCTGAAGAGGGACGGGGAAGGTGGGTGGGAGGGAGGGGGCGAAATAAACTGCAGGCGCTAGCCATGCTGGATGGTGTTGAGGACCCAGCTGTCCGACGTTATGGAATGCCATGCCTGGAGGAATCGGGAAAGGCGACTTGAAAACAATAGGGATGGATCTGGGGGGGAGAGTGGTGGGCCGTCCTCGGGCGTCCCATCAAAAGGCCGGTTTTGGGCCTTGAGGAGCCTTGGAGGAGCTCTGGGCCTGGTTACGCCGACCCCCTGATGGTCTACGGCGGAAAGGGGCTGCTCGGCGATTATTAAATGGCCGGGACCTGGCCTGGGTGAAGGGCCGGTAGGGCTGTTGCCGGAACGATCGTCTTTGGGTAGCCGGGGTGTGCATTCCCAAAGTCCGAATAGCAACCCTCCCATCCTTCAGGGTCTGGATTCTCGTGTCCGTCTTTTCAGAGAAGAGACCCTGAGTCTCAAAGGGGAGGTCCTGGAGGGTGTATTGTACCTCCGGCGGCAAGGTGGAGGATTGCAGCCACGCAATACGCCGCATTGTTATCCCGGAAGCCATGGTTCTGGCTCCCGAGTCCGCGGAGTCCACGGCCGCTCGAATCAAGGTCCGGGAGGCTGTCTTGCCCTCGTCCAGGAGCGCCGAGAATTCCCGGCGAGAGTCCTGCAGGGTCAGCTCTGCAAATTTACCCAGGCACCCCAAGATGTTGAAAGTGTACCGGGAAAGGAGGGCCATTTGGTTTGCAATGCGGAGCTGAAGGCCTCCCGCTGAATAGATTTTTCGCCCCAAGAGGTCCATGCGCCGCGACTCCTTGGACTTTGGCGCAGCGGCCGGCTGCCCGTGCCTTTCCCGGTCGTTCATGGACTGGACAACCAGAGAGTCCGGGGCTGGGTGCACATACAAGTATTCGTACCCCTTGGGCGGAACGGAATATTTTCTCTCCACCCCTCGCGCTTCCTATCCGGAGGAAGGCGACTGCCAGATGGTAGCATTATTCCGCTGTATTGTGCGGATAAATGGCAGTGCTACTCTCACGGGGGCCTCCGCTCCCACGACATCGGTAACTGGGTCATCAACCTCTTGGACCTCCTCAATGGGCAGGTTAATGGCCTTAGCTACCCGTCGGAGAAGGTCCTGATGCGCTTTCAGGTCAATAGGCGGGGGTTCGGATAGTGAAGCCCCCGCCACCGCCTCGTCAGGGGAGGAGGACAAGGATTGGCCTGGTAGCACCTCCTCAGGCATTTGCTCTGCCCCCGGGCGATCAGCCGCCAGTGTCTCCTGCCCCAAAGGCGGGCCTCGAGGGGAGGTGGTCTGTCCCGTTGGAGACGGAGGGGGCCTGCTGATAGTGGCCTCCGGCACGGAACGCGCCGCACTCGCCTGCCTTGGTGGAAGGGGGGGCCCTTGCTCATGTTGTGCCCAGGGTACCCAAAATCCCCACTGCTGGGGTCCATGGTCCCGTGGAAGAGACTCTGCCCTGAAGTCCACCACACTGCCCTCAGCGGAAGCAATGGAGGGTTCCCGCGAAGGCCAGGGAGGGGCTATGGCGGTCCCCGAGCGGACGGCCGACGCCGGCGTCACGTGTCTCGCCGGTGCCGAAGGGCGGTGCCGGTCGTGAGACGTCAGCGGAGAGCGGGACCTGCGCGAGGCGCGGTACCGGGAGCTCGACCGACGGCGCCAGGAGCTCGACCGACGGTGCCAGGAGCTCGACCGACGGTGCCTGGAGCTTGATCTCGAGCGCGAGCGGCGGCGTCGCGAGCGGCTCCGGGAGTCTCGGTGCCGAGAGCGATACTTGGAACCGGACCTGCTGCGGTGCCGGCGACTCGGTGACCGGGACCGTCGCCGGGAGTGCGACCGGCCCCGCGATTGAGAGCGGTGCCGGGACTGCGACCGGTGCCGAGACGGGGAGCGGCGTCGTGATGTAGACCGCCTTCCGGACCGGGACCGGTGCGGCGGCGACCGCCTCCGAGAGTGGGACCGGGATCGAGACCGAAGCCTGGAGCGCCGACCGTCTCGCTCAGCCGGGGAAGGAGGCCGCATCATCAGCGGTTTGCCTATTGACTTAGGCGCCCTCACCGGCGGTGCCGGGGGCCGAAGGCTCTGAGCTTTCGTGAGCTCAATCAGCTCCCTCGCCGTCGCAAACGCCTCAGGCGTGGACGGGATCCGCAGCTCCTCCTCGGTGGGTACTGGGGAGCTGGGGGGTGCCGGAGTCGACAGCCCTTGCGGCGCCGGAGTCGACGGCACGGTGCACTGCCTGTGCACTGCCTCAGCCTGAACCGTTTTTGTCGGCGGCGGCTGGGCTAACGGCTTCTGTGACTGCTTTGCAGAGGCCGTCTTCGGCGCCTTATGCTTCCTTCCTGGGGAGAGGGAGCGGTGCCGGGACATCGGTGCCGGGTGCCGAGGACCCTCCGCGGCACCGGAGCGGCTCGGTGCTGCCGGTGCGCTGCTCGCCAAGGAAGGCTTCGGCGCTGGTGGAGTTGGCGCCGGAGGCTGGAGCGAAGCCTCCATCAGCAGCTGCTTCAGGCGAGAGTCCCGCTCCTTCCTCGTTCGGGGTTTGAAGGCCACGCAGATCGGGCACTTGTCAGTCCTGTGCGACTCCCCGAGGCAGCGGAGGCAGGAGTCGTGCGGGTCACTCACCGGCATGGGCCACTGGCAAGCCGCGCAGGGCTTGAATCCCGGTGCCCCGGGCATAAGCCCGCACTGGGAGCGGAAGAAGAGGGCTAACCCCTCTAATTCCCTACGAAACTACACTATACAACTATATATACACAACTAGAACAATTAACTTAACTAACTACTAACAACTATGTACACTATAACTATGGAGAACGCTAGGGCTGTGGAGGTAAGGGAGCACTCCACTGTTCCTACTGGCCGTCACGGGCGGGAAGAAGGAACTGAGGAGCGGATGGGCCGGCTGGGGTATATATCCAGCGCCATACCGGCGCCACTCCAGGGGGCGCCCAGCCGGCCCGCCGGAGTTGCTAGGGTAAAAATGTTCCGGAGAAGCCGTGCACGCGCGGCGCGCACACCTACATGGAATGCATTGGAGCAATCACTCGAAGAAGAAGCTGAGCTTACAAATGTTGAATTATGTAAAAAAAACTGCATTAAAAATAAAACAGTGTAAAACTTTAGCACCTGCAAGTCCACTCAATCCTACTTCTTGTTCAGCCAATCGCTCAGACAAACAAGTTTGGTTACAATTTGTAGGAAATAATGCTGCCTGCTTCTTGTTTACAAGGTCACCTGACAGTGAGGTGTTCTCATGGCACTGCTGTAGCCGGCATTGCAAGATATTTACGTGCCAGATGCGCTAAAGATTCATAAGTCCCTTGATGCTTCAACCACCATTCCAGAGGACATACTTCCATACTAATGATGGGTTCTGCTTGTTAGCGATCCAAAGCAGTACAGACCGACGCATGTTCACTTTTATTATCTGAGTCAGATGCCACCAGCAGAAGGTTGATTTTCTTTTTTGGTGGTTCGGGTTCTGTAGTTTCTGCATCAGAGTGTTGCTCTTTTAAGACTTCTGAAAACGTGCTCCACACCTCGTCCCTCTCAGATTTTGGACGACACTTCATATTCTTAAACTTTGGGTCGAGTGCTGTAGCTATCTTTAGAAATCTCACACTGGTACTTTCTTTGTGTGTTGTCAAATCTGCAGTGAAAGTGTTAAAATGAACAACATGTGCTAGGTCATCATCCAAGACTGCTATTACATTAAATATACGCAGAATGCGTGTAAAACAGAGCAGGAGACATACAATTCTCCCCCAAGGAGTTCAGTCACAAATTTAATTAATGCACTTTTTTAAAATGAGTGTTATCAGAATGGAAGCATGTGCTCTGGAATGGTGGCCAAAGCATGAAGGGACATATACATGTTTAGCATATTTGGCATGTAAATACCTTGCAATGCCAGCTACAAAAGTGCCATGCAGATGCCTGTTCTCACTTTCAGGTGACATTGTAAATAAAAATTAAAAGGTTTAAAACAAATAAAAGGAAGTTCTTCTTCACACAGCCAACCTGTGGAACTCCTTGATTGAGGAGATTATAAAGGCTAGGACTATAACAGGGTTTAAAAGAGAACTGGATAAATTCATGGGGTTAAGTCCATTAATGGCTATTAGCCAGGATGGATAAGGAATTGTGTCCCTAGCCTCTGTTTGTCAGAGGGTGGAGATAGATGGCAGGAGAGAGATCACTTGATGATTACCTGTTCTGTTCATTCCCTCCAGGGCACCTGGAATTGGCCACTGTCGGTAGACAGGATACTGGGCTGGATAGACCTTTGGTCTGACCCAGTATGGCCATTCTTATGTTCTTATGAAGCAGGCAGCAGTATCTCTCATAAATCATAGAATATCAGGGTTGGAAGGTACCTCAGGAAGTCATCTAGTCCAACCCCCTGCTCAAAGCAGGACCAATCCCCAACTAAATATATACAAACTTATTTGTCTTAGAGATTGGCTAAACAAGAAGTAGGACTGAGTGGACTTGTAGGCTCTAAAGTTCTACATTGTTTTGTTTTTGAGGCAGTTATGCAACAAAAAATATCTAAATTTGTAAGTTGCACTTTCATGACAAAGATTGCTCTACAATACTTGTATGAGGTCAACTGAAAATACTATTTCTTTTATTTTTATAGTGCAAATATTTGTAATAAAAATAACGTACACTTTGATTTCAATTACAACACAGCCTACAATATATTTGAAAATGTAGAAAAACATCCAAAATATTTAATAAATTTCAATTGGTATTCTATTGTTTAACAGTGCAATTAAACCTGTGATTAATTTTTGAGTTAATCGCATGAGTTAACTGCGATTAATCAACTGCCCTCATTTGTTTTCATTATGCAAACACAGGAGGGTACGCAAACAAAAAATTAAAACAGATCAAAGGAAATACTTTTTAATGCAACATTGAACTAACTTTTGCAACTTGCTGCTGCGGGATATTATTGAACCAATAGTTTAGCTAGATGAAAAAGGATTAAACCATTAAAACAGACCTGCAGTGACTTTATTGCTGTCACTAACTGGGACCTTACCCGTTATATAACATTAGACTGTTACGTGCATTGTGAAAATTTCCCCATTCCTTGGAAGTATCTGGTAAAGGAATCTATCTGAAACAGGACTGCATATTAGGATAGCTGGATTATGGGTTCATTCAGCCATAGTGCATCCTATATGTCTCATCCTTATAGCACCTCATTTCTGTTTAATGCACATTTTAAGATTTTTTCCCCCAAAAAACACATGGCCTAGGAGGGTGTGCAACAATGAAATGTCTCTCAACAAGAGTCAGTTTTAAAGTAGACACATTCCCTCTTATCCCAGCCCTCTCCAATCTTCTCCTAAGAAATCACTAGCGGCAGTGATGGATGTTCAAAGCATGCACATCTTCCTGTAAGGAAGCATTGTTATGGCAAAGTAATTGTAATTATGGTGACAGGGGAGCAAGAACAGCCCTGTCTCCCTAAAATGATTTCACAGTCTCATTTGCACTTGAAAAATAAATCTTGTTAGCTGCAAGGAAATGGATCATGAGAAATTCAGCAACTCCAAATATTTCGAAGGGATGAGAAGAATAAAAAATAAGCTCCATGAAAATCCCATCAGCCCTTTTTGTTGTGCAGGAAAGAGAGAGTAAATGAGCTCAAGTGGTTGACTTCATTGCCAAAGTTCTTTACAAGTGTTAGTGGTCATGTCCGGGAAAACCTAGCCGTACGGTAACCCTGCTCTCTTTTCTGTTTGTAAGATGTGGCTTTTTTCCTCATGCATTGGGGTCCATATGATAACACACATTGGTTTAGTAATTTAAATTAGCCAGGTTTCAGAGTAGCAGCCGTGTTAGTCTGTATCCGCAAAAAGAACAGGAGTACTTGTGGCACCTTAGGGCTTGGCTACACTTACAAGTTGCAGCGCTGGTGGAGGCTTTCCAGCGCTGCAATTACACCCCGTCCACACTTGCAGGGCACAACCAGCGCTGCAACTCCCTGGCTGCAGCGCTGGCTGAAAACCCATCCCGGCAGGGGTATAAGGAGTGCAGCGCTGGTGATCCAGCGCTGCTCAGCAGGTGTGGACACTCACCAGCGCTTTAAGTGTCCTCCAGGGAATAAGGAGTTATCCCAGAATTCCTGTTCAGCCACTCTGCTCATCAGTTTGCACTCTACTGCTCTTGCCTCAGGTGACCCGCCCTTTAAATGCCCCGGGAATTTTAAAAATCTCCTTCCTGTTTGCTGCAGCCAGGTGTGTGTGGAGTGCAATCAGTTAATCTTTCCAGGTGACCATGCCTCCACGTGGCAAACGAGCCCCAGCATGGAGCAATGGCGAGCTGATGGACCTCATCAGTGTTTGGGGGGAGGAATCTGTGCAGGCACAGCTGCGCTCCGGCCGTAGGAATTACGATATCTTTGAGCAGATATCAAGGGCCATGCTGGATAGGGGCCATGATCGGGACGCACTACAATGCAGGGTGAAAGTTAAAGAGCTGCGGAGTGCCTATTACAAAGCCCGCGAGGGGAATCGCCGATCCGGAGCTGCCCCCACGACCTGCCGTTTTTACAGGGAGATGGACGAGATACTTGGGGGTGACCCCACTGCCAATCCCAGGATAACGATGGACACTTCTGAGCAGGCTGGGGGACAGGAGGAGGAGGCGGAGGCGGAGGCGGGGGGGGGGAGGAAACCGCGAGTGAAGCTACTGGGATGGGGGAAGACACCCCAGAGTGGGCATGCAGCCAGGAGCTCTTCTCAAGCCAGGAGGAAAGTACCCAATCGCAGCAGCCAGCAGTTGCAGAAGGACAAGCAGAGGAGCGGGTTAACGGTAAGCGGCTTTTATTTTCTGGGTGGAAATGTTTCTGGAGAGGAAGGGGGGTTATGGCTGCATGCATGCCAGCCTCTAGATGTGGAATAGCCCGTTGATGTGGTCTATCACGTCGCGGTAATCTGCTTCAGTTATCTCAGCAAAAGTTTCATCCAGAGCGTGGGCAATATGCCTGCGCAGGTTTATAGGCAGAGCCACTGTGTCCCTTGTCCCAGTGACGGTGACGCGTCCGCGCCACTGTGCTGCCAGTGGTGGGGGGACCATTTCTGAACACAGGCAAGCCGTCCCGGGCGGAATCCACATTGCTCTAAAAGAGCCTCCCGCTGTTCCCTAGTGACTCGCAGCAAGGAGACATCTTCCAGGATTAACTTCTGTGAAAAATGTTGGGAGACTCTTTAGTGAAGAGATAGGGAGATAAGATCACCCCTGCAGCTGCATCTTCACTCAACCCCTCTAGCACTCCAGATTACCCGAAGCAACCAGCTCCCCTCTATCACTCAAGCCCCACTTCTCCCTCTATAAGCACCCCTCACTCACCATTTCGTGGCTTCTGTTGTTATGCTTTTGGGAAAAGAATGCGAAAGTGAGAACTCCCTCAGTGTAACAATTCATGTCTGGAGATAGTGAATACAATGCTGCCCGTGTTAAATGTTGTCATTTCTGTGTTTCTACAGTGACCTTGACTACTGGACTGCCCAGATGTTCAACATCACAGAGGCTTCAAAATTTGAGAAAAAATCCCCGAAAGAGCAAAGAGGACATGCTGAAAACTGTTCTTCATCACTCTGCTCGAGAGAGTAAAGAGTTGAAGGAGTGGAGAGAGAAGGAGAGCAGGATCCGCAAGAGAAATGCAGTGGCCAAGAGGAAAAGCACGGAGCGGCTGCTAAGCATCCTGTCGCGCCAAGCCGACTCTATAGAGTCACTCATTGCCATGCAAGCAGAGCACTACCGTGCTACTCCCCCCCCCCCCCGTCCCAAAGCTTTTTGCCTTGTGCCCCAATGTCAGCTCAAACCGCCTTTCCCCAGCATTCAGGTTCTTACCACCACCAGCTGCCTCCAACACCTGTACGTTCACCAACCAGCCCTGATACCTACCACCACCCTTACCCTCTGCACTCAACCCCCATCACCATGCAGTATATGCACCCTGAAGTGCAGGATTCATTAAACAGCACTCCAGACAGGACATATGCAAACTTGTGACTGTACAGTTCACCAACCCACACCCCTGCCCTCTTGTGTTCATGAAATGTTGTGTGTCTGTCTGTCTGTCAAGGAAGTTTTTTTCTTTTCAATAAAACAATTCTTGGCTTTGAAAACAGTCTTTATTATAGCAGATAGTTAAAGATAACTTAGCCCAGTAAAGAAAGAGGCACTGCAAATCATATTATTATTAGGGATAATAGAATAACAGTGTAAGCAGTGCAATTCACTCCCATGCAAGGCAGCAAACATTACTGTTGGCTTTCAGCCTCAAATTCTTCCCTCAAGGCATCCCTAATCCTTGTAGCCCTGTGCTGGGCCTCTCTATTAGCCCTGCTCTCTGGCTGTGCATATTCAGCCTCCAGGACTTGAACCTCGGTGGTCCATGCCTGACTGAATGTTTCACCCTTCCCTTCACAAATATTATGGAGGGTACAGCAAGCGCATATAACCGCGGGGATGCTGCTTTCCCCCAAGTCTAGCTTCCCATACAGACATCTCCAGCGGGCTTTTAAACGCCCAAAAGCACACTCCACAGTCATTCTGCACCGGCTCAGCCTGTAGTTGAACCGGTCCTTGCTCCTGTCAAGCTTCCCTGTATAGGGTTTCATGAGCCAAGGCAGTAACGGGTACGCGGGGTCTCCAAGGATCACAGTGGGCATTTCGACATCCCCTACTGTGATCTTCCTGTCTGGGAAAAAAGTCCCTGCCTGCATCTTCCTGAACAGGCCACTGTTCCGAAAGATGCGTGCATCATGCACCTTTCCAGGCCAGCCTGTGTAAATGTCAATGAAACGCCCGCGGTGATCCACAAGCGCCTGGAGAACCATAGAGAAATACCCCTTACGATTAACGTACTCTGATGCCAGATGGGGGGGGGGGGGCAGAATAGGAATATGCGTCCCATCTATCGCCCCTCCACAGTTAGGGAAACCCATTTGTGCAAAGCCATCCACAATGTCCTGCACGCTCCCCAGAGTCACGGTCTTTCTTAGCAGGATGCGATTAATTGCCTTGCAAACTTGCATCAAAACGATTCCCACGGTCAACTTTCCCACACCAAACTGGTTCCCGACCGACCGGTAGCTGTCTGGAGTTGCCAGCTTCCAGATTGCAATAGCCACCCGCTTTTCCACCGTCAGGGCAGCTCTCAATCTTGTGTCCTTGCGCCGCAGAGTGGGGGCGAGCTCAGCACACAGTCTCATGAAAGTGGCTTTTCTCATACGAAAGTTCTGCAGCCACTGCTCGTCATCCCAGACTTCCATGACGATGTGATCCCACCACTCAGTGCTTGTTTCCCGAGCCCAAAAGCGGCGTTCAACGGTGCTGAGCATTTCTGTGAATGCCACAAGCACTTTGGTGTCACACGCGGCAGGAGAATCGATATCGATATCATCGTCAGACTCCTCACTGTCACTTTGGAGCTGAAGGAATAGCTCGACTGCCAAACGTGTTGTGCTGGCGACACTCATCAGCACAGTCCTCAGCAGCTCGGGCTCCATTTGCCACAGAAATCGCGATTCACACAGAGAGTAAAACAGAAAGACACTCACAATGGTGCCAAACGCTGCCGGAAAGAGTGAATGCTGGGATGTGAAGCGATGCACCACGGGGCGCTGGCAAACAGGAAGCGGAATGACCCGCACACTTCCTTCCCCTTCCCACAATACTCAGCGCCAAAATGGGACGAGGTGCTCTGTGGGATAGCTGCCCACAATGCACCTCTCAATACAGCGCTGGAAAGTGCTGCAAGTGTGGCCACACTGCAGCGCTGGTAGCTGTCAGTGTGGCCACACTCCAGCGCTGGCCCTACACAGCTGCATGACCAGCGCTGTAACTCCCAGCGCTGCAACTTGTAAGTGTAGCCAAGCCCTTAGAGACTAACAAATTTATTTCAGCATAAGCTTTCGTGGGCTACAGATGCATCCGAAGAAGTGAGCTGTAGCCCACGAAAGTTTATGCTGAAATATATTTGTTAGTCTCTAGGGTGCCACAAGTACTCCTGTTTTTTAAATTAGCCAGTTATCCATCTCTTCCCCCCACCCCCACCCCCACACGGAACAACATTTGATCAGCCTTAATTAGAAGGCTCAATCCACTCGGTTTCTGCAACAGATCAGGGCAAAGTTTCTTCCTACTGATTTGTCCAGCTCTTGCTCTCCCCTGTATTCCAATCACAGTGTGTAGCTAAGTTAAAGTGCAGTGTCTATAACACATTACAGTGGAGCTGAATCAGTCCACATGCAGCTGGATCAGCCCCCACTTTGTCATTCTGGCTGATTCATTAGGCTCAGACTATTCTAAGTGATGGAAATTATATTTAGGTCAGAAATATATTCTAAATATAATGGGTGTTTCTAAAAGCATCTTATGCAGAGACTCACTGTCTGCTGCAGATAGGACAGCATGTGGATCTGCAGAACCATGTTAATTACTGTCCTTACTACATTTTTATGGTACAAAAGGAGCTCCCAAAATTTGATTTTATTTTGTTAATTAGGTGCTCTCTAAATAAGAGAGCCACCTTCTGGCAGTTCTCACTAAGGAGCCCAAACAGGAAAAAGCCCAGATATCCCCAAGTAATGGGGAGTGTGTGTGTGTGTGTTTGGGGGGGGGAGAAACACGACAACAAATAGCAAAAACTATTGTTCTACAATGATGTTGAAGATGGAAATGTTTGGAGCCACTGATTGATACATGAACTGGACAGATGCTGGTTGTGAACCAATGTCAGGGATAGGGCAGGAGTTTGGTGAGGTGCCTGTGATTCTAGGGGGTTCACCGACACCTGTAAGGGGTTGTGTTACCATCAACTCTGCAATCCTGGGTACTTCTGCGCTGCGCAGCTTTGGCTCAGTGCCCTGGCACCGGCAGCTTGCTCACAGCACAGTGGCCTCACCCTGGCTACAGCTTGCAGGGTGACACCAACAGTCCTTCCAGTCCTGAGCCTCTGCAAAACCGTCTCCCCTGCAGCGTCCTGTCCCTCTCATTGGCCCCTAACAGAAGTTTAAATTCACTACCTCCAAAGAGGCAGGGGAGACACCAGCCTGATAGTTTGGCTGATTCTACCCTTCAGTTTAATACACAGTCCATTCTATGCATCCGAAGAAGTGAGCTGTAGCTCACGAAAGCTCATGCTGAAATAAATTTGTTAGTCTCTAAGGTGCCACAAGTACTCCTGTTCTTTTCACTAATTCTTGGTTTATTACAAAACCATCTAAGTTTATTAACAAAGAACAGCGGTTTAAATGATAACAAATAATAGGACAGACAGGACGGTTACAAGTAAAACCAAACCAAACAGGGCTTGTAGTGACTAAAACTTTATTCTGTCAAGTAACCGTCTTTGTCTAAGCAGGTTTCTCACCTGTAGTCAGTTTCCAGCTCCTCCTGGGCCAAGCTGAGCCACTTTTCATGACCTCCAAGAATACTGCTCCTTTATGTCCCACAGGTGATGGGTATCCCAAAAGTCTTTCAGCTTTTCCTTATATCCTCAACAGATAGCTTTTTTTTCTCAAAGTCAGGAAACCCTCCTGGGGGCTCAGCTTTCTGTATTCAACTGGGAGCCACTGCCATGTTAATTTTTCAGTTTCCTGTGATTTTGCAATGGAAATGGACTTCCTGCGATCCCTGATGCAAATGAATAGTCCACTGTTCTTGGCCACACCTGGTTTGATTTTTCAGTTGAGCTCAAGAGGTGTTGACCATTCTCCTTCCTCTGGAAAAAAAACACCTGTTTTTGCTTCCTGGGTCTGTTTACAGACTCCCAAAACATAATATCAGAATAGCTATAAATTCACAAACAGCATCGTTACTTACATTTCACAGTGATATTAATGGTTAGCATGTTGCTAATTTTCAAATGGTATTACAAAACACCGTTTAAATAAATATCATGACAAGTGTGTGAGGTGTATTGAGCTAGTCAAGTCAACTGAATTGTACTGATACATGCAAGGGGGCCTTTTGCCATCTGGCATTGGGGTGCGCTTAGTGTCACAGTGGCCATTACACTGTGGTCATGGACTCCTATTCCATAGGGCAATGGCCTTGTTTTGATGATCCTCTGAAGGCGAATGGAACCTGTCAGTTTCCAGAAGGCTCTGAGGGAATGTATTATGTACTCGGTGGACCACTCCATTGGTGACCCAGCTGGACTTTTTAATGGCCTAACATTGTCCTGTTCCAGAACTGAGCTCCGCAGAGCAGAACTGCTGTTCCTCCTTAGGTACAATACTGAGGGGAGGCGGCAAGAGTAGCTGGAAACTGACTGCAGGTGAGAAACCTGCTTAGACAAAGACGGTAACTTGATGGAATTAAGTTTTAGTCACTACACAACCTGGGAGCTAGAACACTCCTCCCCTTACTGTTTGCCTGAGGTCCCCTTCACGCTGGTATCCTGTTGAGTTTGCAGCTGGGTTACAGATCTGGGTGGGGTGCTATGGTTCTGTTGCTCCTGCTCGTCTATTTCTTTGGGTGAGGTGTCCAGACATGATTGAATATGTTAAAGCAAATGTGGGTTAAGATGCCTCGAGACTCTTGGCTGTTAATGCCCAGATTAATACGCCCTAGCCTGCTATGTGTGAATCGCAGCCACTACCGTTGTGGCCAGGACTCCTGATAGGGTCTGAAAACGTCAGTCCTGAACAGGCTCTTTGCTGAGCAGTGTGATGTACTCGCTCCCCTTTAGGGACTGAGCCCATCACAACCCCCTGACTCCATTCATTTGGGTTGCGGCAGACTGGAAATCCAGCAGAGAGCTGCTACGTAGCCATCCAGAGCCTACCTCATATGGTCCCATCCCAGGAACCTGTTTTATGAAGCATTTTCATCATAGAATAGCTGAGCACTTTGCCTCATTGCTCAAGTTCAGCTGCACCCCTATGCACACTCATTCCCAACTGTAAACTTTCCATTTCATTGATGAAAGCAGGCTGGTTTATGCTTCATCTGTTCCCTGTTACTTCTTGCTCCCCCCAAAGGGCTTCAGCAGGAGAGAAACGAGAGCTAAGCTTTCTGCTTTTCCCCCACTAAGCCTTGTCAAACTTCTCAGCAGCCAGCCAGGAGTGCCAGGGCATCATGAAGTCAAGGCTCTTAGATCTTTGAGGGCAGGGGTAATTCTATTTTTCTGCCCTTCCTCCAGGGGATCTCCAACTCCCCTGCTGCTCTGCTAGTGCCAGTCTGCTTAATCTGAGTCTGTTTGAAGAAGGCAGCAACAGGGAAAAGAAAAGTTGGAAGGACACGTTGTTTCCAGGCAGCTGCTTCTTGGGATCGATGTGAACAATCAGATCAAACCCTCCTCCAGTCTCAAGCTATGGTACATCCCCTCCAGATAGCCAGCCAGCCTGGCAATTAGCCTGTCTCAGGAGGTAAATTCATTTTAAGCAAGGAAGGCTGCATACTTCATTGTGATGGGAGCAGCGCTCTCTCAGTCAGTGATAGCTGGCACCTGCATTTCTTACTGGCTTTGGGATGTTATATATAGTACAACAAACAACAGAGACACATGGCTGAGACAGATTTCAGGTGCTCAGGTACCAAAGTCCCTGGACTACATAAATAGGCTTCTTTTTTTCTTCTCACTGGAGGTAGAGGTGCAATCCTGTGGCCTGGTGTTTACTAAGCAGACAAACTGCAGATGAAGCTGAAGTCAGGAGCAGAAACCTAGTGCAGTGGAGTTACAAGAGACTGTTGTGCAGGCTGGTCTTGTAGCTAGATCACAGGATTTTAATTAGCAGAGGCAGTGTGGTCCAGTTGTTAGATTGGGCCTCCATCAGAACTCATGGGCTCAATTCCTGGCCTCACCATTGATTTGCTTTGTGATTTCCAATCTTGCACTTGGCAGTGCTTCCCTTTCAGCAATTGCCACAGTGACAGTTCTCTGGGATAGTGTGTGCGCACAGTCCCTCTTTACAGAGTACATTTTAAAAGTGCCATTGGCCTTCACTGCTCCTGTTCAAAGGAACATTTATCACAACAGGACAATAACTGTGCATCGGTGTCCTTTCACTAGAGTCCTGAACTGGCTGGGATAAACTGGCCAGCAGATCCAGGGAGTCAGCAGCTGTTAGGGGACAGTACACCTGCTCACATACCTACCTCCAGTCTCCCAGCAGAGTGGCATCTCAGTAAATTGCCACTGATGGACCAGAAATGCCAGGAGTGCCCTATAAACATTTGGATGGATTCCTGATGGAAGGTATATTATTAAGTTTGGGAATCTTGTTGAATGATGTAATATAAAGATCATACATGGATAAAGCCCAGTTTTCTAACATAACTATAAGCCACAGTAAAATGTGTTACACACAGCCTATTCCTTTATAATCTCTCATACACCAGACGCTTGATGTAACAATGGTGTGACGAAGTTCCCCCTCTACCTTGGTGGGTCCTGCGCTTATTGGTAGATTTGTTCACCTCAGTGATCTTCCCCACAGTCTGGGTCAATTCCTCCTGTGTCTGATCAGGAGTTGGGAGGTTTGGGGGGAACCCAGGCCCACCCTCTACTCCGGGTTCCAGCCCCGGGCCCTGTGGATTGCAGCTGTCTATAGTGGCTCCTGTAACAGCTGCATGACAGCTACAACTCCCTGGGCTACTTCCCCATGGCCTCCTCCAAATACCTTCTTTATCCTCACCACAGGACCTTCCTCCTGGTGTCTGATAATGCTTGTACTCCTTAGTCCTCCAGCAGCACACCCTCTCACTCTCAGCTCCTTGTGCCTCTGCCTCCCAGCTCCTCACACGCACTTCCTCTCCTCTGGCTCCTCCTCGCCTGACTGGAGTGAGCTCCTTTTTAAACCCAGGTGCCCTGATTAGCCTGCCTTGATTGGCTGCAGGTGTCCTAATCAGCCTGTCTGCCTTAATTGGTTCTAGCAGGTTCCTGATTACTCTAGTGCAGCCCCTGCTCTGGTCACTCAGGAAACAGAAAACTTCTCATCCAGTGACCAGTATATTTGCCCTCTACCAGACTCCTGATACCCCACTGGTCTGGGTCTGTCACAATGGGTAACACTGTTCCTTTGCTAAAGCTTTAACAAACCTAAGATCTGATCCTGCAAATACTAAAGCACAGTAGAAACTACTAGTGTTTGCAGGATTGGTTCCACAGTTTCTAGCCAATGGTCCCTGGTATCTACTCCCTTAAAATGTGTCACCTTGTATTCAGCTTCCTGAAATCTGTAAAGCTCCTTTTCCTCAGCTGACCACTATTGGGCATGATTTAGCGTCTCTGTGGTTTGACAGCCATACTTATCGTGTCTCATACACATTTCCATGCCATATTAGCCATTTTAAATTGGCAGCAAGACAACTTTAGGACAGCCAGCATTTCAACAATATTCACTTCCTCAGCTAAGAAGGAAAAAGAATGGGAGTGCTAACCATAAGATCCCTCTGACACAGGAACCAACCACGGCTCCCAACTACAAAAAACACCATGGAAAACGGTGCAAAGGATTCTGAGATGTATCCAAGGAAGAACCAGTGATGATACTGAAGGTGGGGTTATGGTTTGAAAGCAGCTGGAAGCCTTTCAAATAGCATATTAAACATATCAGAAGCCCTAGAAGAATCAAACAATCCCAGCTGAGCAAGCAATAAATAGATTGAAAAGACAACCTAGGACAGAAGCATCATTTTATTTGTTTATTTAAAAAATGTCAAATTTAACACGCTATTTTTAAAAAAGGGTAAAATATCAAGATGCTGAAAATAAAACCACAAAGGAGGCATCACAGGGCTAGTCAGTATAAAATACCTTTACAGTTTAAATGCTCGGCAAATCTGTACCATTCGTGTAAATCAAACAGCACTTGATACTGCCTCTAAACACAAAATCCTTTTATCACTTTGTTTTACCATAGCACTGGATAAGAAAACACAAGGATTAAAAAAAAGTAACACTTTTAAATTGAAAGGTAACATTACAAATACGATATTGCTATAGGCACTGGTAAAAATGGTTTTCTTTGAACAGATAGTGCAGTGCCATGCTAAATATCAGTATTGAGAACTCTGCATAATTCCTTTTCAAATTATACAAACCTTTTGGTGTTAGTGAAATTAAAACTAGCTATGCTGGTTCCCTGGTACTGCCTGGCTGACAGCCCAATCTATTGTGAACTCAGGCTGTAACATCGGGGCTTAGATGGGTTAAGGTGAGGGGACAGGCAGTAACAGTATACTGTACTGAAAGTATTCTCTGGGTAGCTCAGAGTACTCTACCAGTTCAGTTCCTTCAGTGGGTTTCATTACACTGAAAATGAGCAAAGACTTTCAAATTTGGGTGCTTCAAGTTACATCCGTCCTTGAGGTGCTGAGCACCCACAGCTTCCATTGAAACCAACAGGCACTATGAGCAGGCTCAGCACTTTTGAGAATCAAGTTATTTGTTAGATGCTTATCCTGAAGTCTCCTATTTGAAAATTCTGACAGATGGGAGTGGAGGGTGGGGCATGTGGAAGAGGGGAACAGGCAAGGACAGGCCTGTCTTTTCACAGAGGACTGAAGTCCCTGATCACTGAAAACAGGAGATTGAAAACCAGACAGTCTTTCAAATGAGCATCACCCAGGGATCTGTATTCTCCTTTCCAGAGCTCGTCTCCCATTTTGCTCCCCATCAGAAAGCAGCCTCCTATCTACATCCCCGGTTACAACGAACACCATCAGCTGTCCACTCCAGGGCTCCTAACCGTGTTGGAAAAGAATCTCAAACACGACTTGGCCAAAATACATGGTTGAATCTAAGCAACATAGTTCAGTCTGAGCAAGCTTGGGCTACATACAGACCCTATTGAGAGGTTTAGCTAGAGACCTGTAAGAAGACTGAGAACGATAGGGAGCAAGTATGGTATCTGCTCACATGGTTGTTTAGAAATAAAAACCCCTGCACACTGCAGTCACCTGCAATGGGTTAGTGACAACTTCACTGCGTCCGGTACTACAGCCCAACCCTGCTCAGGCACCATGTCCACATGCAACTGCATCTACAGCCTGTCTCAACACCCAACGCACAGACCCTCAGTGTCACTTGCAGTCTCCTGTTCTGTAACACTGAGGAGCAAGGCCTGATCAGACCACAGAGCAGCCAAGTCCTCCGCAAGGAGGGAGCTGGACTGCGTCAGAATCTGTTCCCTGGCCTTCTATACAAAGAATAAACCTCCGGCTAAAGGAGGGTGTTGGGCTAAAGCAGCAGCAGGTGAGGGCCCCCCTGAAGTGGAGCTTCACCCTGCAAGCTCTCTCTCCTGATTCAAAAATATCCACATGCTCCACCACCCACCTTTGCTCCCTCCCCTTTTGGCACACCCATCTAGTTTTAGCCCCCACTGTGTGGGATGCCCAAGATCAGCAGTTCCTTTCGCCAGGGAGCAGTTCTAAGCCCCAAAGCCCCTGTATGGCAGACTACTGGGAAGGGAGAGATGCAGTTCAGTCTTTTGTTTCACTAGGGAGTCTCCTGTTAAAATTCATCTTTAAAAGCTGTCGGGGTGGGAAAGGGTTAATCAAACATATCCTCAAACATACGCTGCCCCATGGCTATATAAAGATCCTTCTCCTCTGGGGTCATTTGGGCCACCAGCTCAGGCCGCTGGCTCACTTGACTGTAAGAGAACGGACGTCCGGCCACCATGACAGTGGGGTCCTCTGCCACCACTTCAAACTCCTCCTCATCCTCTTCATTCTCGAGCCCATAGAGCATAGCTGTGGCAGCAGGCAGGCGGGGTGGGGATTCCTCCTCTGATTCACTGGTATCGCTCTCAGAGTCGCTGGCATTGCCGCTGGCTAAGGGAGCGGCCCCCCCCACACCAGCTGCAGAGACAGAGGGGGTTTTCTTCTCATGGATAAGCAGGGCACGCATCACCTCCTCGTTATCGTCCAGAGTCGCGCGGCCCTCCCCGCGTTCCTGAAACGCATCCATATCTTGACTACCTGCAAGAAAGCATAAAGGAATGGTAGGCAAGTCATCATACCAATACATCATGCTGGCCATTAAGGAGGGGGCATGATGTGCCAGTTAGGGCAGCCTGCTACTGGGGGTCAGAACTCCTTAGATCTAGTCCCAGCTCTGTCACTGACTGTATGGCCTGGAGCAAGCTGTTTCCCTTCTCCACTGCTTCCTCCCTGCCCATCTTAAAGTCGACATAGTTCTACTTGCCCAGCAGACCTCAGAGCAGGGCGAGGCTTAACACATGCTAACTGCTGACAGACTATGTGAAAGGTCTATAGCCACAGTGGTTCCCAACCCATGGGGCACAATGGGGGATACCCCACTTGCAAGAGAATGGCAAGTTGTTCTGTATCAGAGAATGCATCAAGAACAGGTCAATTCCAACCCTACTTATCACCTCTTACTCACCTCTGATCGACCCATAATGCCAGCCTCCATCATCTGCTCATTCATTTTCAAACAAGCCCCTTTGTGCTATCTCCCAGGCTGCCCCACATGCTTGGGAGCAGCGGCTCCCCATAGACATCCACAAAGCTATCTCATTATCCACCTTCAGATCCTCTCTCAAAACTCTCCTTGCTGTGATGCCTACAAAAACCTGACAACAATTAGGCTGCTGGTGTGCAGAGGCCGCTCCCTACCTACTATGCTGATGACTTGTACTCCCCTCTGTCTGTAGCCATCTGCTGTCTCTTGTCTTATATTTAGGTTGTAAGCTCCCTGGGGCAGGGACTGCCATGTTGTTCTGTGCTTGTACAGTGCCTAGCACACTAGGCCCCGGTGCCACCATAATATAAATAAAGGTATTTGGAAGAGGAGCCTAAGAGAGGTATCAGAAGAGGAAGGCAACCAAGCCGGAACCTTTGGGACCCCAAAACAAAAATCCAGGTTATTTAAGGAAGTTCAATAATTACCTGGCTCTTGGCTTTGCCTTCCCCAGCAGCACTCAGTGTGGTGCATCATTTCCTTATTTTAGGTTGAACCTCTCTAATCTGGCACTCCCTGGTCCAGCAACATCTGTGGTTCGACATAGGCACCAGCTCTGTGGGTGCTCCGGGGCTGGAGCACCCATGGGGAAAAATTAGTGGGTGTGGAGTATCCATGGGCATCAAGCTCCCCCCTCTGCCACTCTTGTGCACTGGCGGCCCCGCGCTTACCAACTCCTTCTCCTCCCTCCCAGAGCTTCTGGAGCACCATAAATAGCTGATTCGTGGCCTTCAAGCTCCGGGAGGGAGGACGACGACCTGGGGTCAGTGGCTGGGAACAGAGGCCAGCACTGGAGCCCCTGGGCGGGGGGCTGGCAGCCGGAACCCCGGGTGGCAGTGGGGCCTGTGGGGGTGCTGCAGCACCCCCCGCATCCCTACTTCCCGTGCCTATGGAGACCTGCTGGCATTCTGCATTGACCTCCCATGGTTTGGCAAATTCTCTGGTTCAGCACCAGTTAGGTCCCAAGGGTGCCGGACTAGAGAGGTTCAACTTATAGTGTCCCCTCCCCCCCCGCTTACATTTAACTCTCAATACGGATGGTCCCAGGAATGTTCTGACTTCTCTCTCCACTTTGGGACATGCACCCAAAGAAAGTTGAGAGCCATTCTTCTAGGAAGGCAAGTGATTTGTCATCAGCAACTGGGCCCTCCCTCTTCTCATTCTGGTTTAGACCCTCAGTGCAGGTTTACTGCATAAACACTTAACATTTTGCCTCAATATGAAGGATAACCATTTTTGTCCAGATTGTGGGGCCACAGGAAAGCTCACTAGAAAGTAATTTGCAGGCTCTGAAGCTGGGCTTCCAAATATCAATGCTGCATGGCTAACTATGCCATTGTTTAGAAAGCCAGCTGCCCTGGAAAGGATTCAGACAAAGAACAGCAATTACAAGAAGTCTCAGTGCACGGAAGATAGCTATGGCAGGGCTGGCACCTAGACCCAGAGATATTTGGCAAACCACTTCCCCAATCACATCTTTGCACAGAGAGCAGTAGTGTGTTAAGGGAGGTGCCATGGCAGGCAGCACAAAGGACCCTGGAATGTACCTGAGTTCCAAAGGCACAGTTACAAACCAATGAGCAAGAAGAGGGGTCCCATTAGGGGAATGAGGAACAGGTGGGCAGAAACTCCATTTTTGGAGAACAGTATCTCAGGACTGGTCTGTTAGTGGGTGAGCACTGTGATCCCAATACTACTCTGGCAGTATCTCTTTTAACACAGTACACCCTACGGGGCCATAAACTATGCCCATCTTGGCTCTACGGAAACTTTTTGATCACTAAGTAGAGAAAAGCGGGGGCAGTTTTCCTTTGAGAGTTTTTTTTATATAATAAATATCAATGTTTAGCTTCTGGACTTTAATTTAGATAAAATATGAACACAGAAACAAGGAGGAGTGTCTTGGAACCTTAAAATTGCACCTGCCGTGCAGGAAGAGAAAGTTTATTACAGGAACTTGGTATTATCAATAAAATTAATCCTGCATGGGAGGTGGAATCTTAAAACTCCTTGACTGCATGTGCAACACAACATGCAAAGAGTGTATGAAAGGGCTGCTATTTTTCAAGCCAATTTCCAATTTGTAGCCTGGGCTCTCTTTCAGTCTGGGACTTGTTCCCTAGCTTTACTTCACTTGTAGGAGATTATAGTGCCCCAGGTGAAAGATGGACAAGACAGACAGACACACGCATGCATTGCAGTAGTGTCTTCTGTATTGGGAAAGGGCTGCATTTTTGTTAAATAATATTTGCTGTACAACCACTGGAAGAATATGCTAGTATTTGAGTACGCAGGGTGTCTACAGTTCAAGAATTCGAAAACAGAATTCTATTAAAAAGAAGTCTTTCTGTGCTTTTCTGCGTAAAGCTCTTATCAGATTCTTGTGTTTGGTGAGAGCACTGTGAGTCCACCCAACACTGCAGGCAGACTGAAAAAATGTAGAAGAATGGATTTTAAGAGCCTTATGTAAAAATAAGGGATAAACACTAGGACAGATTCCCCATGACAAACTTTTTCTACTGCACCGAAAGACTCTGCATGTGAATGATCACTTGAGTTGAGCTGACTGGATTCTACTCTCACACATTAATGCCACTTGCTCTTCCTTTCCTGAAGAGATGGAGCCTTGACCTTTAGCCTTTTACCTGGAGTCATGTAGTAATTTTTGTTGTCAGAAGGGGGATGCAGTGAAACAAAGCTTGAGAATCCCTGAACTAGTCTATTCAGTGTGGAGCTAGGGCAAAGATCAGAGCACTAGAGAAATGTGTTCAAGGTGAGCTGCTGCATCCTGTACCAGAGGAAACTTTTCCGGGATGTGTGGTTTCATTCCAATGTATAATGAATTACATTAATAAAGCCACAAGGTCACAAGTCTGATTGGGGAGACAAGGAGGGGAACGGGGGGATGACGGATGGATGACAATCTTTTAGGCAGCTGCAAATGGATGAAGGTATTTTTTTTGCAACCAACACCACTGAGGAGTGCAGGTAGAGTACGTACATTCTTCAGAGTTGGTGTTGATGGGCTTTGTTAAGTAGGAGTCCCAGATGTTCCTGGCACGTTTTTGCCTGGTATGAAAGATAGAAGTCAGATTCACAGGTGGCGACCCTGATTGTTGTTCGTGTTCCCACGACTTGGTAAATAGGCCAAATTCTTGGAAGGAAGGGATTGTGTCCGCAGTTTCATGCTCAGCTTAATGTTTCTAGTATCCCAAGAAATCCTTCTAGAGACAAGAGATCTTCTTTGTGAAAAAACACAATAGACCCTTTCAGTGAGAAGCGCTATACTCTAGGAGGTTAACCAGCAGTAGCCCAAGTTTACTGAATGATTTACAGCCCAGAAGGGTTCTATGAATCATGACCTTGTGAAAATTCTTTGTGCTGGACTTTAGCATCTAATGTTTTCTGTCAATGCCCAAGTTTCTTCCTTCCATCCTTTTTCTGTCACACGTCATTCAAGAACCATGGAAATCTGTGTGGTGCAGAAGGCACTCTGGTGCCAGACTGTGGATAGCAACATTCAGGGAATGGTTTTAGTTAATACGCTTTGTATAGGGTAAACAAAGTAATGTACCAGAGAATACAAGGGAGCACACCCTAAAAGCCATCAGTTAATAAGGCAGAAACACACTCCCTGACCGTAATCACCTCAAGCTCTGGTTTTATCAGCTATCTGCCTGAACAGGGTTAGCCCACCATCCACACCTCCATTCCCTTAAAAAATCTCCTGCTGTTTTGTTCCACTCCTGGGGGTTACTTCGCAGGAAAAGGAAGATTTTAGTGTTTTGGATTTAATTAAAATAGAAGCATCAGAGAGATTCAATACTTCACTTTTTACCACGTCCTATATGTCAGAAACTAGTACATTGCAGCAAGATTTCAGTAGCTCTATACAGGCAGAACTAGAATGAGATTCTCTTCAGAATTTTTTTTTTTTAAAGTCTCTGCTGATAGCCACTCTCATTGCATTTTGTCCTTCTTTGTGCTGGGTTTTTTGTTTCTGAAAATAAACACTTTGCTTTTTGGATCTTGGTTACATTTCGCCATCTTCTGAGACACTGCCTGTTTCATTTGGTGTTGCTCACACAGCTCAAATGGTTGTATATTTCAGTTAAATCACCCTGTTAAAGATCTAAAATGGTCTCCATTTATTACTTTTTTGTTTTGGGCTTTGAATAAGCTTTTCAAAGCAGGGACTGTCTACTACTCTGTTTGCACAATGCCCAGCACAATGGGCCCACCATCTTGACTGTGGTCTTTTGGGGATATGACAAACAATAATAAAAACAAAAACTAAGGAAAAAGACTGTTGATGGCTGATAGTCATAGGAGGAAGCAATAATGAGCAACCCAGTATGGTAACTGATTCTCCTAATGTACTCATACCTCCTCTTCCCCACACTCTCAAGATGCGGTTCTGATACATTGTTCTCTGCATACAATAGTTGTCTTGAAAATCAACAGATAACTGATTACAGAAGGGGAGAGTGGAGACATGAACATGGCATATACACTAGTAACTGATTTGGTGAGCCTTATGCTCAGCAAACATACAATTTGAGTTTCATTTTCCATCCATGCCCAGTTGGTAACAAGCTTTCCTGAAGAAGCTGAAAAATCTTTCATCCAAAACCAAACAAGTCATAACGAGCTAGAACATCTGCCTTTGATGCTCCTGGAAAAGCTAACAAACAATTAACATTTTAGTAACACAATCACACCACTGTGGGCAATTCAGCTTTACTGACATGAGTTTCAATTCTGTGCCTAGTAAATCTTGTTCTCTTACACCTGCCTGGCTTTGCATGGCAGATGAAAGATATAACAGCATAGCAGGTTAGTGCTAAGATGCCGGGAGCAGCAGCTGTACATAGAAAGGGGCAAAAATGTTCTCCCCACTCTAAGAATTATGCAGCACTTCTCCCCTTTTAGCTTTTCTTACCATCTTTGATCTCATCTGGGTCATAAGCCCCCTGCACTGTGCTTTCCCGTAGCCAAATTGGCCTCTCTCTGGCTGGTTTCCCTTCATTTGTTGACCGATTAAGATCCTCCTGGTCTTCCATGCTGATGACGACATTCTGGGTGTACAAGTCCTCGTATGACGGCCCTTTTGTAGTCCATGCTTCCCGATGGTATCCACCTGCTAGGCCAGCTGCCCCTGCAGCAGCAGCAGCAGCACGTTCTTTGCTATGTAGAAGTCAAAGGGATAAAAAAAGATACCATTCAGAATTAGTCCTTTCCTGTATAACAGACGTTTCCTGTTGTGATTTTCAAAAGAGCCCAGGGAATTTAGCCACATACCTCCTGTTAAAATTAATGGTCTCCCATGATATGCTTGGAGAATCTCAACCCCCATTTCTTAACCGTGTTGCCAAGAATTTCTAGACCAACTCTTTGATTGAGGAATGTAGGGATCAAAATACTAGACAATCTCAACTACACACTGTGATATGCAGGAGAGATACTAGAAGGCAAGGAGGTTGTTAAGCTCTGTGAATATAATTATGTAGGAACAACAGCCAACCTGGCTATATATCTGAATACTCTGAAATTAAAGTCACATTGATACACAACATGGCCCTTACCAGTAGCTAGCTGGAAAAGTATTTATTTGCTGTTACACCATAGTCTTGTATTAAATAAATTAAAACACCAAGGTTGAACCAAGTGGGTTGACCGGATTGGAGTCTCATAATGCTCAGATGTGGGGATTCTTATTCATAGTGCTTATGAGCAATCATACAAATTCACCTCGGAAAACTAAGCTGAAATCCCAGCTCTGATCACAAGTGATAGTGAACTTGCAAGAACTACCTGGTGAAGTTCTAGGGTCTGTGTTATATAGGAGGTCAGACTAGATTATTTTAGTCAGGGGCTTGGGGGAAGGGAGAAGGGGTCAGCAACAGAGTGGGGGCAATGACTGAGATTTGGTGGAGGCTGTTGTCCTAACCCTGAGTAATGGGGGTGGGGGGGAGGCTGAAAGTCAGTATTGATGGTTACTGGGCAGAACTGGGTGAGTTTCCAGGGCTGGAATAGCAAGGGGCTGCTCATCAGAATTTAGCACCAGCTTATTTTTTCATTTGATCCCTAGCCAAATCATTGTCATCCAGGTTCCTATCTGGGCCAGGAAAATGCACTACTTGGATCTGAATAAAGAGAACATAGATCTGAATGTCCTCTGCCACTGATGGCAATGAGCCCAAATTACCTTTGCTATCTGGTCTTATGCTCTTACGTGCATAGTTAGCAGGAAAGGCCACAGAAAGAATCTTCCCATTTTCCACTTGAGGGAAATCCAGGGTGAATGAACTGCTAGGCTAATGTCGCTCAAAGGAATCAACAGAGTCAATGGAGAATGCACCCATCCACCCTTAGTAGATCTTGCAAACACTTTATATAGTAAATGATATCAAAGACTGCTGACAGATAATAAATATGCATGGACACCACCCTCTCTTTGTATAGGACACAATCAACTAAGCATGCTAATGCTGTCTCTGTACCATCCCCCGGGTTGAATCTATACTGCTAGAAGATTCAGATGAACCTCGAGATGTTCTGCCATAATCATCTCAATAAGATTCCCCAAAGAGGGAAAGTTTGAGAGAGGGTGGTAATTAGGGAGGTCACTGATATCAAATGTTTGTTTATTAAGCAAGTGTTTACCCACTGCTTGTTATCCTAATTCTATTCTATTCTATTTTGATGTTTAAAGGTTGGTCCTGGGAATTACATACACATACCATCATTTTACTTGCTCTGGTAGAAAATAATTGTGCACTCAAATCTCTGCCAGGAGCAAGAAATATTTAACCTTTCAACAGTTCCAGGAACTACTAACCATATACACACAATATTTTTTGTATGTTTACATCTTAAACAACATACACACATTCACAGAATCAATGACTTGTGTTTCTTTCCTACAGTCAGCCTGATCAGAAAAAAAACCTTGAATTTCTGAGCAAGCAGGAGAGACTATTTTATGCATGCAGATCACGTATGCAACCACACAGAGATCTTCTCTCAATTTGTATTATTTCAAATACTGGTACTTTTCAGTTTTCAAAGAAAGGCATGTGTTCTGTGAAAAGCACCATTCTCCTTCCCCCACAATAAAAATCAGCAACCATAGAGCTTCCCTGACAATTTTATGTAATCCACTTTCCTACAATACACAATGCAAAAAAAGCTTCCCTCACTAGGACTGCAGCAGTGACATTTAAGTGTTCAGCAGGGTCAGGGATTACCTTGTCAATTCAAAGCCTCCTTTTCCCTATGAAGTTCCATTTAGTTGTGATATACCTATCCAGTGATGTCGTCACAATTCTTAAATAAAAGATACCTATCCCTGTAAACAAGATTAAACCATCTCCTGCAATGTGATTAATTTACAGCGAGTAATGAGTGATTTAACTCCTCGGCATGCCCCAGGATAACCAAAGCCAAGAGGGTTTAGGTCTACAATTTTACCCCTGTTAAGGTCAATGACTGAGGCCTGGTCTACACTGGGGGGGGGGGGGTGTCGAACTAAGGTACGTGACTTCAGCTACGTGAATAGCGTAGCTGAAGTCGAACTACCTTAGTTTGACTGACTTACCCGTCCTGACGCCGCGGGATCGAAGTCTGTGGCTCCCCCGTCGACTCCGCCACCGCCGTTTGCGGTGGTGGAGTTCCGGAGTCGACGGGAGCGCGTCCGGAGTTCGAACTATCGCATCTAGATTAGACGCGATAGTTCGAACTCCGAGAAGTCGAACTCTCCGCGTCGACCCGGCGGGTAAGTATGGACCTACCCTAAGTAAATGGCTCCATTTTCTTCCTTGTTTGTACAACAGTATAATCAATTATGCTTTTAGCAGCAACAACGCAGCCCCTTGAGACCATAGGACTGGGGATTTACCTGCCGCTATAAAGAAGCAGTGCCTTTTTGTTCAGTGTCCCTGCTATGGAGAAGTGAATTAAACACCACTGAACAGTGACAGAGGACCAGATGCTCATCTGCACCAGGGCAGCGCTTGGAACAGAGTTGGAGAGAGGGAGCAACTCCTATAACAAACTTTCCATCTCCCTTGCTTCTAGGGCTGTTTTGTCCCCTGGCTCACACTAGGGATGCCCTGAACTTGCCTGGCTGCAACAGCTCCCCGGAGCTATTGTGAAGCTGGGGATTAGGCAGTAGTGTGGCCAGCTACACTAGCTCTACGCTCTTGGTGGGTCACCTTACATGGAAAGTCACCCAGCATAACTGATTAAACTGGCTTTAAGGTTACACAAAGCATCTTTAGCAGGGCTAGGATATGGCTAAAAGAAACCAACGAACAGACTTCAGATTATAAGTATTTGAATCAAACACAAGTTTTGCATCTCAATTGTTTGTAGAAACTGAAGACAAGACAAGCATAGAAAAACTGAGGCTCGAGTCCAACAGATGTGTATGGTAATTTAAGTACATATCTGCGATTTGCATTAATGAAAATTAGGTAACTCTCTCAGGGTAGGTCTACACTTACCTGCCGGGTCGACGGGTGGCGTTCGACTTCTCGGAGTTCGAACTATCGCGTCTAATCTAGACGCGATAGTTCGAACTCCGGACGCGCTCCCGTCGACTCCGGAACTCCACCGGAGCGAGTGGAGGTGGCGGAGTCGACGGGGGAGCCGCGGACTTCGTTCCCGCGGCGTCTGGACGGGTGAGTAGCCCGAACTAAGCTACTTCGACTTCAGCTACGCTATTCGCGTAGCTGAAGTCGCGTACCTTAGTTCGATCCCCCCCCTTAGTGTAGACCAGGCCTCAGGCTATTGGGGCAGGCTAGCTCAGTGGTTTGAGCATTGGCCTGCTAAACCCAGGGTTGACAGTTCAATCCTTGAGGGAGCCACTTAGCGATTTGGAGCAAAAATCAGTACTTGGTCCTGCTAGTGCAGGCAGGGGGCTGGACTCGACTCAATGACCTTTCAGGGTCCCTTCCAGTTCTATGAGATAGGTATATCTTCATATATTTTTATTATTATTTTTTATTTTTTTTAAACAGCCTCCACAAAAAGGTATATGGACTCATGGCCTTCGGTAGTGTAATCGCAAAAAGTAGGTCATTCAGGAAATCTAGGTGCTGGTACTTTAAACAAGAAAAAGTGGAGGGGAGATTAAATTCAACCCATCTGGAAAGCCACTGGGGCTGGTTTATGAAAAGCAGGCTCTTATTATTATACTTGCATAGGGCAAATTCATGCTTAGTAGAGGATTTACAAAATATCACTTAAGACTGTCTAGAAAAATTTAAGTAAATGATTTGACCAGTCTCGCAATGAAGATGCATGATTGTTAGACAATTTCCAGTGTAGACAGTGAGTGCTAAAGCTCTCCAGAAGACACACAGAGCTATTTGCTCCTGTGTGAGCAGGAAATTCAGAAGATTTTTTCTTCAGTAGCATCAAATGTCAGCTTTACCAATGATTCCAGTATCTCAAGGCTCTGTAAAATGGAGTAAATAAATAACCCAGAGGTAGGTAGGGAGAGGGTGTGTGTGTGTGTGTGTTTTCGTGGAGATGGAGGAAAGAAGATATTCTTTTTTTAAATTTCACTGCAACACTTTTATGCAATTAGCTGCTTTGAATTAATAAGGGTTAATAAATAATTGAATCACTCTATGTGCTGAAGCTAGTTGTGTTCAAGTAACCATTTAAGAAGCTGCCTATTTATTTTGTAAGTCCGTGAAGAGTAATTAATCATTTACAGTGTTCTTTTTTTTTTTTTTTTTTAAAGTATTTAAGAGCCATGTAAGTGGAGGCTGCTGTTATTTAACCATTATTCATGAGGCTGCACCAGGCATTTGCTGTGTTAATTTTCTGGTCACAGAGAGAAAGTAGCCATGTGGAGGCTTGAAAAAAAGGCCTGTTTCTCTCATTTGAGGTGGTTATCCCAAATGTGTTAGTCAAACTACAGAAACTGGTTTTAAAGCCAAGTCCAATGATTCAGCCATAGTGTTAGGAATAAAGGCGCCAAAAATTCTACTCCTGTATCTGACAATTTGGCTTTGACAAGTCAGCTCCCCTCTGTATACACCTTAGTTTCTTCATCTAAGATGGAGAACATTAGTTAGTTCATATCTGAGATCCCTGGCTAGAAGGGACTAGACAGGTTAGTCTGCATGTGAAAGAAAGGAACCTGAAAAACCAACAGCACTATATTTGGTGGGGGCGGTTGCTCCAGTAGTGTAACTTTTTTTTTCCGGGATGTATAAGTTTTTGGGTTTTTTTTAATTGAAAATAGGCAGCACACACTAAATTTCACCGCAGCTGACAAAACTGACAGCTCACTGAATCTTTCTGTGTTATTTAAACGTCATCTCTTTTTGCATAGTTAGGAATCTTCTGAAGGATGCACTTTGGTTTCCTAAGGCTAGGAAAATATTAATCTTAGAGTTCTTGATTGTAACAGGTCTTTCCCTCTAAAGGTGTGTATCAAGTGGGGGGAAATAAGAATAAAAAAGATACTCAAATAATTTCTTTGTGTAAGAGTTTTGTTATAAGTGGGTTTGAAAATGCAAAGTGTGGACGACAGCTAGTTTAGAGTTTCAAAACCTTCATAGAAGCAAAGGAAAAAGAAGGCGAAAGAAAAGATTTTTCCAATGCAAAGAAGACAGTAAAACAGCATGGGGTGGCCAAAGTGTGTCCTGGAGTCCAGAGGCTGCCTACAGAGCTCTGTAAAGTGGTCACAGCTCTTCTCTAAAGTTAAAGATGGTCTTGGAAAACTATGTGGTCTCAGCTTCTTATGCAGCAGCTATGTATAGCTTCCTGTGGGACAAATATTCTTATTAAAAAGGCAAGGGCAGCCTCAGTCTGCTTTGTTTTATGAAAAATGGCTGCAGCCCTCGTCTCCTGGCAATTGTAGACTGTAACTCTCTTGAGGCAAAGATTATTTATCAGTGTCCTGCATTGCTGACACTGAACAAACAAGTTATCAAGATCTGGGCAACGATATGGTTAAGGCAGATAAACATGCAATATGAAAGCAGTGTGGCTGAAGAGGACTTCGTGCCCATTCCCACCTCTGTTTCAGTGCAGGAATCTCTGTGGGTTCTGGCTCAAGGATTTCATAGGCCAAGTTAACATCCTCTGTCTCTCGTAGCAATGCGTAGATGGGCTCAATCTGCTCGTTAAACCTTGCCACAAGAGTCCGTGCATCCTTTTTGGGCATCGCCGACTCATCCTCTTCCACTTCATTCTGACAGAACGTACAGCGGAAGGTTCCTAAACAGAAAAGAAGTTGCTAAGCACTAGGAGAAAGTCAAAAGACCCACATCTTTATGCAGCATTTAAAGAGAAGTATTTTGCTGTTCTCTTAGATTGAAACTAAATAGCTTTTCTCCTTGGGACAACTTTCTTCCCACACATAATGTACCTGATTATTATTTTAACCAGATAAAGTGAGACTTTCGATGCCATCCAGTGATGCAGAAAACTGGTTAGGGTTTCTCTGCAAAGTCTCTCTCTCTGCAAAGCCCTAAAGGCAGGCAAGTTGCACCATTCAGACATATCCTAGCATGACACATTCTTTTCCTTACCACACATTTTAATGGCACTGAAATATCAGTTTCAAGATGTATTTTGGGATGGTCAGATTTAGGGGCTTGCAGTGTCTGAAGAACTTGCCTTCATCCCTCTCTAAAATAACCTTGGGGGGAGGGGCGATCACTCAATTTCATTCCATACTGCTACTAAAAACAGTGTTTTTAATGCTCGCATCCTACTAAAAGAATAACCCACTCCCTCTCCCTTTCAGTTGGTAGTAATTTTCTCCAATTTCTTTGAGTCAGACATTTTCCATGCTTGGTCTCCAAACAAAGACAATTTTTCTTTTTAAAAATCTGTTGTTAGTTTAGAGTTGCTTGACTATACAGAAAAAAGGGAAAAAAAACCTGGTCTCTTGCATTCCAATTAGAAATGTTGTGTATGTGTAACTCAAAAAAAGGTCAGAATTTACTCTAATTTAGATTGTTTTGTAGATCATCACGATCTAAGAAACAAGCCAAGGGAAATGGAAATTGGTTTAGTAGCACTGAAGTTACTTTTTTTTTTTTTTAAAAGTACTTCTGCAGAGTAGGATTTTCTGATCCATTTCAATTGTCAATCTGTGGCTACGAAGCACATTTACAGTAGGACTTCACCATCCAGCTCAACATTAGAGTTGCTGCAAAACGTGTTATCTCATGCTACACTTGCAGCGATGTGTAGGAAATTCAGGTCATCCCAAATCCTAGATGGAGAAAGTGGTGCTACTTACCTAGAAGATTAAATTGCGGGCTCAGAGCAGAGGCTTTTGGATTTATCTTCGCACCTCTACCACTAACTGGTTGCATTATTTTGCCTTTATATGGCAAACATTTAGTGTAGCCTCACAATGTCCTATGAAGAAGGTAAATATTATTCCTTGTTACAAACAGGGAACCTGAGGCGCTGAGAAGGGAAGTGACTTGCCCACGGTCATGTGCAAAGTCAGTGTCAGAATCCGGATTTGAAGCCACAGCTTCTCATTCCTAGTCCCTTGCCAACTGACTACATTAAAGCATCTCATAGGCAAGTAATTTCCCCTTGTTCTGTTTCCCAATCTGTGAACTGGGAATAATATTTACCTGCTACCTCACTGCATTACTGTCCCCAGGGCCCTCTTGCTTCATGAAAAGCCTGCACTCTATTTAAAAGCAGTCTCATTTGTTGACTTGGCAAGGTGTGTAGGGAAGTCAACTCATCTGACAATGAACATGCGTACCAATGGCTAGATCACTGACACCATGTGCAAACTCAGCCTCTGGGTCAACTTTGAAGAGGTAAACTTGGGCAGGGAGAGGGGTCAGAATATCTGCCATACTGCACTGAAAGTTTCCTAAAGTCACAACTGTGTAAATTGTTGTACATTAACCATTGGGTTCTAGATTCAGATGATGGGGGCATTGTCTCCTGGGGTCTCATGTTGCTTCCAACATATATTTACCACATGAACCTGGGGCTAGTCACTTTATCTCTCTGCTTCCCCAAATGCAAAATGGGAATAGTACTTACCTAGCTATTTCACAAGTGGTTGCAAGAATTAGTTAGTATTCTGAAAATAAAACACTACAATAAGTGCTGTTTATTACAGTAGGTACAACCTGCAGCACCTCACAGGGATTTCTAAATTTTTAAAGTTTGTTTATATTTGTGAATTTTTTCTCTTTGTGCTGTGAATCCAGGATGGCAGATCTGCCTCCCCCCCCACCCCACTGCAACCTAAGCAGACACAAAATTAGTGTCTTATGTATACCCTACACAAAGTTTTCATTTTTTTGCATTCATCTCTCTCTCTCTCCCCTCTACCCCCAGAGTTTTTCCTAAACAGAAAACAAACCCAATAATGTTTACATTAAAGTCAACTTTTTGAACTCATGAAGTCAAAGTCATTTTGAAAAAACTGACAAAACAAGCACCTCAGCCCTTACTTTAGAAAGTTAACATTATCTGCATGGGAAAGCAAGAGCACTGACAGTGGTGGCAAAAGATGCAGAGTGAGAATGGGAAAACGGTGGCTTTCTCCAGCCCTTTCTTAATCCAAGCATAAAGCACTATGCTTATTTTGTCATGCTATAAAAAGCACCACCACTCATGCAGAAACTGCACATTATATAAATTTGTCAGTCCAGTTAAGGTTTAAGTCACAATTTGATCTCATTCACATTCCACATCTGAGGCCATCAGTACCCCTGAGTTCACAGAACAACCTGAATAAATCTAGAATAATTAGTAATTAGTAATCATTAGTAAGATTCATATTATGAGTTTATTGACTGGAGAGTGGTTGACTGCAAGCCCTACAGAAAAAGCCCGGTTAAACATTTCTTAGGTGGCTCAGGCTTTTCACACTTTCACTCACGAACCCCCAGCCTCTTAACAAAAGATTAAAAACAGTCAGGACAGCTCCAATTCAAAGCACCTTAAAAAAAGATCAGAGTTAATGCAGCTCTAATTTAATAGAATTCTTAAAACTAAGGCTGATTGACTGCAACTTCTCCAGGGCTCTTAAGGAACAAAAAATAAATGTCAATATGAGTTACGTAAAAAATCTGGAGAATGATTGGAGTGACAAGTTTCCTGCAATCGTGCTCAAGCTTTTTTGTGGTGAGGCAGCACTTTACAAGAAATACCCACATTTAGGAGCAGAACTGAGCAGAGCAGCTAGTCTTAAGTGCCACCCATCAGGACAATGCTGAAAACCTCACTCGAGGGATGTTAAGAGGTCACAAAATCACTATATGACTACTTTCAGAGTGGCAGCCGTGTTAATCTGTATCCGCAAAAAAGAACAAGAGTACTTGTGGCACCCTTAGAGACTAACAAATTTATTTGAGCATAAGCTTTCGTGGGCTACAGCCCACTTCATCGGATGCATGCAGTGGAAAATACAGTAGGAATATATATATATACACACACACACACACACACACACACAGAACATGAAACAATGGGTGTTACCATACACCATACATATCACTACTATACATCACTGCCATGAGATATTGCATCGCAACAACTTTGATACAACTTTCTGCCAAACATGCATTACAATGTTGTCACACAGGAATTTGTCCCATTAGACAAACTTGAAATAGTGGTCACTCTAAGGTCAGAGATTGTCAGACTTGCACCATTCACCATTCCTCCTGTCATCCCAACAAAGGCACAGTTTTGCTTTTCCAATCAGATGCTGTCATGCAAACCAAAGTGGTCAGATATCCTGGCCGGCAAGGGTGATCCTAGCTTTAAAAATTAGAAAGTGGTCAGTCAAGAGGCTTTGAAATGGGAAACCAGCAATAGATGTCGTCCTTCTTCCCCCAGCCACCGTGCACACTCATTGCACTTCTGGTACTCTATGGAAATCTACAGTGTGTAAAAAAACTTATCTGAAAGAGATCAGAATCGTACACTCCTAGACTTGCAAGGGTGAACAAACTGGTGAGTGGGCATACTACAAGTAAGCCGCACGTCAGGTTCTGAAGTGTGCAGGCCAGAATATTCGGTCAAATGAAATATGGCCACCAGGGACTGAGTAAAGGGAAAAGTCAACAGGTAAGTCTAAACATTATACTAAGCACATAATCCATGAACATACGCATTGTATTAGGTAGACTTTTATTACATAAAAGCCTATATTAAAAGAGTATAAAGGTTGCAAAATCAAGTACCCAAAAGTTAGGAGATGCCCAAATTAAAGTTGCCTGTGCAACCTTGATTCAGCCCCACTTTTGCATATACCTTATGATACAATCTAATTACATGATCACACACTATTTTTCCAACAGGACCCCCGGCTCATTCAATACACAGGATGGACAGTGTTCACTTAATGAGCAATTATTCAATATTTTGTTTTATTCTCGTTATTCAGGGAATGGCTCCAGGCCTTATTTACTGCACATGTTTCAAACCCTACTCTAAAGACACAATTATTAATTTCCTCATGGGCTTGTCTGTGGTGCTCATCACCATAGTATCTGAATGCTTAAATTTTAATGAATATATTCTACAATACCCCTCTGAGATACGCAGATATTATTATCCCCATTTTACAGATGGGGAACTGAGGCACAGAGATTAAAGTCAAAAGTATCCACTAATATTAGGTTCCCAATTTGAGATGCCTAGGACCTGATTTTTCAGAGTACTTAGAATTATATAGCACTTCATACATTCAAAGCACCGCTCCCACTGACTTGAGTTGCAGCTGTGAGCGCTCAGCACTTCTGCAAATCAGACTTGAGGCTCTCAAGTCAGGCACTCAGAACGTGAGGAACACATGAGTGAACACTTGTGAAAAGTTCAGTTGAGGTGACTTGCCCGGGAACTCGTAGGAGCTGTGGCAGCAGCAGGGTTAGAACTCGTATCTCCAAGGCAGCGGTCAACTGCCTTAACTCTGAGACTGCCCTTTCCCTTCCTGGAGTCCCCGCCTCGTCCACTACACACCTTCCAACTTTTGCAACAAATGAAACAGGGGCCTAACAGACAATAGCCTTCTTCACTGCGTAACCCTGATTTATCCCCAGAGCAGGTGATCCTGGGAACTGAATGAGGCAGAGGTTCTGTGGAAAAAAATACTATGTAATCATTAATTAAAGACTGTATCTTAATCCATACACCCAAACAAGGGGTTGAATTAAGGATGCACGGGCAACTTTAACTCTAGCATTTCCTAACTTCTGAGTGCTTGACTTTGTAACCTTAATACTCTTTACTGTAATTTTTTGTATTTAATTTCTCTGTTTTTTTTAAAAGCAAATTGAAAAAAACAGAAATTTCATGATGGGCTCTGATAATGACACACACATCCACATGGTTTATCAGAAGGTAGGAACCTATTGCTTCACCACAGCGGTTTACTGCTTGAGTTAATAGAGTAATTGATAGGATGAAAACCTACTACCAGATAGGACCAGCATTAGAGAGGGATGACACACTTTGTGGTCAGCAAATATCTGTGAAACCCAAAGACAGAGGAACAGTGGGACTCAGGAATCTTGGGCACTAAGCTCTGGAAAGGAGTGTAAACGGCATACACTCTTCTGCCAGTCATCCCAAGTTTAACTCCTTCTATTCCATTCACTTCAATCTTCCCTGTCATAGTCTCATCCCTTCCCCACTCCTGGCTCCTCACATCAGTGCCATTCTCCTCATGCAGCCAGGCCCAGTCTCCATTCCTCAGGCTTCTTGTCACAATCTCCTTGCCCAGCCTCATCCCCCAGCTCTTTGTCCAGTCAATCCCTGTTTCCCTGCTCCCAGCTTCTCACTAGACTGGTTTCTCTACTCCTCTGACTCCCAGGAGCCCCCACCCTCTGCATATGTTCCCCATTCCAAATAACTCCCAGTCCCAATCTCAGTGTCTTCCCCCTCTCTAACTCCCTGGCCCAGGCTTTTTGCCCAGCCAGTCCCAGTTCTCCCCATCTCCTCATCAGATCAGTCTCTTCTCTCCCCTCACCCCTGGTTCTCAGCTCCATTCTGCCACCTGAGCTCCTCATCCTTAATGGCTGCCAGTCCCCATGTCCCGTTTTTCTGCCTGGCTCCCAATCTCAGTCTCCCCCCAAAACCATTCCAGGTCCCCTCCTGCCCCCCCTCACCAAAGACAATTGTTTCAATCAACTCTGCCTACACTCCTCAAAAGGTCTAGTTCTTACTCCTCTGCATTCAAATCAGACTGTTTCCTCCTCTCTGCTGAGGCCCAGCAGGGAATCATTGAGAGCACAGCAGAGACTGGCCCTCTGCGTTCTGTTCAGGAGCCAGGATAGGCCGACAGCAGCCCCAGTTGAAACTGCAGGCGAAAGTCCTGCTCAGCCCAGGAAGGGTGCATGAATGGGATCCTTCAGGGATTTTAGCTGCTACAAATCTAATAAGTCTCTACTGAGCATGTGCAAACTGCATTTTTTCCCCCAAAGGCTTATAACCTGGCCAAATTTGGATGGATTGTCACAGGAACAGCAAAAAGGTACATCTGAAACAAAGGCCACCCCCTGCCAGATTTCAAGCCCCTGCTCCAAAGCATGGGGACCCTACCACGGATTTTTTTTAATACAGACAAAACAAGTATTTTTCCCTAGCCTTGTTCTTGAACATGGGTGAACTGTTTTGGTTGTAATTTTCCGAAACAATTCAGCCTGAGGAAGACACCCAATATGGAAAATCTTAAGCCAAATGGTTACAGTTTGACAAAGTTATAAGCAACTGAAAACAGGCTCTTAAAATGGGAAATGTTGGTCACCCTTAATTATAGGCAGTGCTACCAGCACTGCCTATAATTAAGTTCCCTTCATCTCTCATTGATTTCCAGGGTCTAGAGGACCATTTACCATATCACCGAAGGCATCGCCCTCCTGACTCATTAAGCAGGGGAATGCAGCTCAGTCACAATAGCTTTTGAATCATTATTTATGCATCACATACTGTAGTTCGAGGGAGTGGAGGGCTGGAGTAGTGGTCTGGAAGTCAGGATTCCCAGGTTCTAGTTCCATCTCTAAAACTGACTTCCTATGTGACCTTGAACAAGTTTAGTTAATGTGCCTTAGCACTGGCCTGAGGAACCATTTGTAGGAGTGAAAGTATTCAGTCTCTGTAGATCATTTAATCCTTGGCCTCCTGCTAAGACTTCTCTGACAGAGGGACCAATTAGCGCCTGCTGTGTGTTAGGATGATAACACCTGCCTACCAGAAACTGGAGCAAGAGGGACAACTGAGGCACATGGAGATTATGTCATTTGCTCATAAAATATCAGTGGCATAGTTGGAATTAGAACTCCGGAGTTCCTAATTCAAGGTGTTTCATATACACAAGGCATTTCACATATCCCTCTGGACCACCCAGGCTCCCAGCCCTCTATAAACAACCCCTCATGACTGTGAGGAGAAAGCATCAAAATCGGTCAGGATGTGGAGCATTTTAGGCTCCAGTCCTGAGGATATATGGTCTCTATTCCCTTATATGTTGTTGCAGCCTGTATGCCCCTTTTGGTATCCCATGGCCCTAGACACGTTTGCATTCATGGTTCACTTCCAAAAAAAGCAAGCCCCTTTTGGCAATAATGTGCAAGGTATTTTGTTTTTTTAAATAAGCAAGTTTATCAGAATCTCATAATTACAAATACTCCAGTTTATTCCAACATGTATTAAAAAAAGGCAGTTACAGAGAACACTATTTAGCATAAACCATACTAATGCCACATTTAATCTTTTTGAAACAGATTTTATGGTCCACTGGATCTCAAATTCTTGAGGACATTCCACTGCCCAAAGCAGATTGCAGCATTAGTTCTTGAAATGTGACATGAGAAGAGCGTGTATATTTTTATATTAGTCTTGTCTGGGGCTCTAGATATTCAAATGCACATGTTACTGCAAGAAGCTCTAACTGTTATAAACACCAGGCTGTGGACAATGAAGGTTGGCATCTAGAGAATATTTGTAATCCAAAATCCTGGATAAAAGTCACTTTGCCAATCTCACCCTAAAATGCATAAGCTTTCATCATGACACTTAAAAATACTTGTTTTAAATTTCTCTCACCTTCAAACAGAATGAATTTCACTGTGACCAAGACACAGTACAGAGGTTAAAGACAGTGACAGGGCAAGGCCAGAAGAGCCTGGAGACATCTGAAAATGGGGAGGTGAAAGTGACACATAAAAGGTGCTGCTCAGAAGAGCATGTGAAAAGCATTATGGATTTAGTTCAAAGCCAGGTAGGCAGGTCCACAGTGCCTTCCATGAGAAACTGCCACTAGAGCAAACAGGGACAGTGTGTGAATTTCCCCAATGCACATTGGTTCAGACCTGCAAAGGGGTGGGTGAGGGCAGTGAAGCCACCATTCTGCTTTTCCAGTCCCCCATCCTCACAGCTATGCCAATGCAAATAAACCTGACCAGCAGCACCCTTGGCTTATTCCTTGGGCTTCTCCTGAGCAGGTACTACCCAATTATGTGACAGATTCAGAATATGGATTTGCCCTCTAAGTAGTAAACGGAGACCAAACATTTCATTTGGGACTTAAGCCAAGGTTGCACCCAGGTAATGAAGGGCTGGTGCATTAACCCACTGCATTACTAAGCCCCTATTATTTTGAAATATATGTAACAGATATTGTATTTAAGGGCTTGCATTCACTAGAGCTATTTTTGACTAATACCCATTAGAAGTGTGTTCAGGAAATGCCACCTTCTGGAGGGTCCAAAACTACAATTTCCCAGCATATGAAAAGCTCTCAGAATTTCCCGTCTGTCCTTTTAAATAAAATTCATTTAAAAATAAATAAAATGGCAAGTATACATCAAGAGGAAAGACAGACATGCTGCATTAGCAGCAAGATGAGGAGAAGATGGTAATTCCTAATTGCTGTTAATCAGTGTCTCACCACATCCAGAGTGAAATTTCACTTAACCAATACATATGCTTATGCATTATGTACTCTCAGTTTCAGAAACGTGTACATCCATAAAGGTTAGGGACTGGCAGTGCTGGAAACAGAAGGCCTCCATTAAGCCACAGAGTGGATTTTAATGAGGCAGTTCAGTGCACGTTATCTCAGAGCATCAAACAGATGCCTCAGCAGCTCTTGAAGCGTCCTTAAAATAATAAAAAATATTGAACATATATAAAGTACTGTATCTTTTCCAGAGGATTTCAATGCGCATGATAAAAGGTAGATATGTATCCCTGATTTATGCACAGGAAAACAGAGGCACAGATATATTAAGCGGCTTGCTCAAGCCCACACAGTGAGAGTTAATGGCCAAATGAAGATTAGAGTTTATGATTTCAATGCCCTATGCTCATTTGTTAGACCACACTGTTTTTTGTGTGTATGTTGATTATTTAAAGAGATTTGTTTCTCTTTGTTGCTTGATGCAGCTATTAGAATTCCCAGCTCTATGAGCTTTCATCGCAAAGCCATTTGAGCCTCCAATAGAGATCAATGTAGATAAATACGATTCCCTCCTCACTACAGTAAACGCCTGTTAAACGAAGGGTTTCAGAGGGGAAGTGTTATGGATCCGGAAAGGATTTGCATGAAACACAAAGCCTCATGTACACACAAGGTATCTATTTAAGAACAAAGAGTGAAAGTGAAATACTTGTCTTAAACCAGGGGTCTCAAACACGCGGCCCGCGGGCCGCATGCGGCCCGCGGAGCTCTTCCCTGCGGCCCGCGGAGCTCCCCCACCAGGGCCGGCTCTAGAGTGGGGAGCCCAGAGCCTTTTAACTCCCAGCCGCGGCTGGGAATCGGAAGGCTCCGAGCTGCCCGCCGCGGCGGGGAGCCCAGAGCCTTTTAACTCCCAGCCGCGGCTGGGAATCGGAAGGCTCCGAGCTGCCCGCCGCGGCGGGGAGCCCAGAGCCTTTTAACTCCCAGCCGCGGCTGGGAATCGGAAGGCTCCGAGCTGCCCGCCGCGGCGGGGAGCCCAGAGCCTTTTAACTCCCAGCCGCGGCTGGGAATCGGAAGGCTCCGAGCTGCCCGCCGCGGCGGGGAGCCCAGAGCCTTTTAACTCCCAGCCGCGGCTGGGAATCGGAAGGCTCCGAGCTGCCCGCGGCGGCGGGGAGCCCAGAGCCTTTTAACTCCCAGCCGCGGCTGGGACTCGGAAGGCTCCGAGCTGCCCGCCGCGGCGGGGAGCCCAGAGCCTTTTAACTCCCAGCCGCGGCTGGGAATCAGAAGGCTCCGAGCTGCCCGCCGCGGCGGGGAGCCCAGAGCCCTTTAACTCCCAGCCCCGGCAGGCTCCGAGCTGCCCGCCGCGGCGGGGAGCCCAGAGCCTTTTAACTCCCAGCCGCGGCTGGGAATCAGAAGGCTCCGAGCTGCCTGCGGCGGCGGGGAGCCCAGAGCCTTTTAACTCCCAGCCGCGGCAGGCTCCGAGCTGCCCGCGGTGGCGGGGAGCCCAGAGCCTTTTAACTCCCAGCCGCGGCTGGGAATCAGAAGGCTCCGAGCTGCCCCCCGCGGCGGGGAGCCCAGAGCCCTTTAACTCCCAGCCGCGGCTGGGAATCAGAAGGCTCCGAGCTGCCCGCAGCGGCTGGGAATCAGAGGGCTCCTGGCGCTTCCCGCCGCCAAGCCGCCAAACAGCTGTTGGTGGTGCTTAGCACTTTCCAGGAGGGAGGGGGGAGGAGCGGGGAGCCGCGCACTTAGGGGAGGAGGTGGAGAAGAGACAGGGCAGGGGCGGAGCCTCATGGAAGGGGTGGATTGGGGGTGGGGCCAGGGGCAGCAAGGGGGCGTGTCAGTGATGCGGCCCTCGGGCCAATGCACTCGTCCTCATGCGGCCCTCGGGGTCATTTGAGTTTGAGACCCCTGTCTTAAACAGTCTCTAGGCACTCATCTGAAAGGCTAACAGGCCAATGTCAAAAGCCTATATTTCCACAGCAGTGCTTCAAAAAGTCGCATGCCTCAGAAGTCTGGCTTAAGCTGCTGACCACAGGAGTTCAAATAAGGCAGCTAGGTAGAGGAAGAACTCCAAGATAATGCTTTGTTTTTAATATTCTATTTATTAGTATTTCAAGATTGGTCAGCACAGGAGAAAAGAACAAACATCTTGTACTTATGCCTAACCACATTCATATTCTTGTATTTAATTTGTTATTACAAGGTACAAAACCTCTACTCCCCCAACAGGTTCTGTCCTGAAGGGAGAGCAAGAGACATGCTGCTCTTCGGCTTACTTTTTCCTCCTATTTTAAGACCGACATACACTGGTGGGCACTTAAGGAGAACCATTCAGCTTTTTTCAGCGAGTGGTTACTTAGGAACTAAGAACTGCCATACCAGACAGACTCATCATGGGCCATCTGGCCTGGTATCCTGTTTCTCTGCAGTACTGGAATAGACCAGCATTAATATCCTTTTCTTCCTGATGCACCAGATCAGACCGATGGACCATCCATCTCGTCCAGATGTTTCAGAAAGTAGCTTTAAAAAAACAACTCAGTGAATCCAAGTGTGTAATACTGTATAATGAGAGGACATTTCTCCCTGACCAAGCTGGAAGTTTATGCTGAGAAACATCAGGGTGGTTAACACTTTTATATTTGCTAGTAAAACTCTAAATTCTATTCTTAGTCATATAAAAAGTATTTTAAAATTCATTTTAAATGAGCTACCTGTTATATTTCACCACATGCAACCTTACTCTTGTATTGGGATGGGGTAACAAGGAACACCCAAATAAACTTCTAGATTCTTTTACTGCTTCTCTTAATTCTAGACGTCTCAAATTCTAGGCGTCACATGGAAGCCCTTCCCCTCGCCTTATGTACACACCTGTCATGACTCTTTTGTTGCTCTTTCCTTGATCACTTCTATTCCTGATGTACCTTGTTTCAGAACCCTCATGCAGCAGATCCAGTAAGTGTAATGTGAGATCAAGACAAAAACAAAAACAACTCAGCCATATGACCCCAACAAAGCTCTACAACTAAGCAACTAGGCTAGCCCATCACTTTTTTTGCATGTGTGGTAAACAAGAACAAGAGTAATTTGGAAACTGGACTGAAAATTCAGGCAGTATGCCACACCACACAGTCAATAGGCAGTGGCTGGTAGGAATGACATCCCTCTCAGTGCAGAGAACAGGAGCAGATGGAAAGAAAGGGTCCAAAGGACAGATCTGGATAATTGCAGAAAAGAGCCAGAATTATTGTTCAAGAGGAGGAAATTACGATATAGGTACTACAGACTGTCTTTAAAAGTGGACCAGAAGAGGGAACCTCACTCATTCTAGAGCTAGGAATGGGGGGAGAGAAGCATGGGGGAAGACAGCATGAGAGGAGTACAGGACAGACTGGGCCTGAGCTGCTATCCAGAATGAAAGCTCATTCATGGTATCAGGAAGGGTCTCTACTAAAGCTTGGATTGGCTTTATGTGCACATCTCTCCACACTCTCAAAGAAAGAAACGTAGTGTTTTACTTTTTACCCATCACTGTGGTTGTCTTATTTTTCCTTTCTGTTCATTCACAGAGAGAGAGTATTGTAGGACTCTCTGCAGGGACCCAAGTAGAAGATAGAAATGAGCTATGGACACATGGGTGCTAACCATAACACCTCTGACCAGCCCACCCATGCTGCCTAGTTAAATCAAAGGTGCAGGTTTCAAACCTTATTCATCTTGTACAAACACAGTCCCTCTATATTTGGGGCCACCTCTCCTTTCTTCACTTTGATCTCCATTGTACAGTGGAGTCGCATCATACGCGCATTTAACTTACGCGAATTCAACTATACGTGCACAATGAGCGTATGCTCCGGAGTGAGCGTGAGATGTGAATCTGCTGTTCCTTCAGTCGGTCTCAGTTCCTCCGTGCCTCTCAAAGTGTGAGCATCTCGCCGCGCTGAGTGTGATTCTAGTGTTTAAAGATACGTATTTTTCGTACAACATGGCCCCTAAAAGCAAGCCAACTACTTCATCTGGTGCTCAACCGAAGAAACAGTGATCTGTTCCAACGCTGTAGGGAAAACTGGCTGTGTTGGACTTATTGAGAGATGGTATGTCGGTCTCCAACGTGGCGCGTAAATATGGCCACAACGAATCTAGCATCCGTGCCATCAAAATTCGAGAGAGAGAGAAATTCGCCAAGCCGTGGCATCAAGTGCCCCAATAACTGCTAAGGTGACAAGCCAGGTGTGTGATAAGACTTTAGTGAAGACTGAAAAGGCATTAAACTTATGGCTGAAAGACTCCAACTATAAATGTGAGCCTATCGATGGCAATATGTGGCAAGAAAAGGCTCTTAGCCTCTACACACAGTTCAAACCTCCCGCTGAAGAGGGACAGCCTTCTGATGAGAACGAATTTAAAGCCAGCCAAGGTTGGCTTAACAGTTTTAGGAACCGCTTCAACCTCAAAAACGTGCAGACTACTGGTGAAGCTGCATCTGCCGATGAAGAGGCAGCAAAAGCCTACCCTGAACAATTAAAGAAAACCATAGAAGAAAAGGGCTATCTTCCGGAACAAGTTTTTAATGCTGACAAGACTGGGCTCTTCTGGAAAAAAAATGCCCACCCGCTCTTACATTTTGAAATCAGAAAGACAAGCCCCTGGCTTCAATGCACCTAAAGACCATGTGACTGTGTTGTTTTGTGGCAATGCGGCTGGGCATTTAAAAAAGCCGGGCTTGCTCTACAGGGCTTCAAATTACCGTGCCCTAAAAGGCAAGAATAAAAATCTCCTGCCTGAGTTCTGGCAATCAAATAAAAAGGCTTTGTTGACGGCATTATTATTTCTGGATTGGTTCCACAAGTGCTTCATTCCGGAGGTCAAGTGGTACCTCGAAGAGAAAGGACTTGACTTTAAAGTGTTGCTGATCATAAACAATGCTCCTGGCTACCCTGAGGCACTCCAGTTTGCGCATAATGATATTGAAGTCGTCTTTCTCCCCACCCCAATACCACCTCCATTCTCCAACCTCTCGACCAAGGTGTGATTCGCTGTTTCAAGGCCACGTACACGAGGCTTACGTTCTCACAGATACGTAGCACTATGGATGCTGATCCCAATCTTAATGTGATGGAGTGTTAGAAGTCCTTCAACATTGCCGATTGCATCACTTATATTAAACAGGCAATGGATGCAATCATGCCTGAAACAGTCAATGCATGCTGGCGAAACCTATGGAAAGAATGTGTAAATGATTTTAAGGGTTTCCCGACCATTGACAACGAAGTGAAATGCATTGTTCAGGTGGCCAGGCAAGTGGGTGAAGATGGCTTCGTCGACATCCTTGAGGAAGAAATTGAAGAATTAATTGAGAGCCATAGAGAAACATTGACTAACGAAGAGTTAGAGCAACTGATAAAATTGTCTACAGAAGACAAAGATGACGACGAACAGGAAGAGCCAGCAAGTTGGACTCTTCATAAATTTGCTGAAGTGTTCCAAGCAGCAAAACACTTGAATGATTTAATTTCTGAATATGATCCCTCTATGGAACGAAGCCTCAAAATCACACGTAGTATTACAGACTGTTTGAGACTGTATCAAGAAATGTTTGAGCAGCTCAAGAAACAACAGCGACAGTTGCTGATCACCATGTTTTTCAAGAAAAAACAACCAGCAGCAGATGAGCCTGGCCCAATGTCTCCTGGATCGACATCAAGCCCTGACAACCCCGCAATAGTGTCATCATCGTCGTAGACTAGCAAGAATATCCAGGATGAATGGTGAGTGCTTAGGTTTACTGTTTTAACTTTTTTATTCTTTCATTCTTCCGTCTCTCTCTCTCTCTCTCTTTTATGTAATTAAAAATACAGTACTGTAAAATTATATTTTGCATATCTACTCTTATATACTGTACATTACTGTATACATTATACATATTACTGTACAGGGTAGTATACTGTGCACAAAACCATGCATACTGTACTTTATGGGCGATTTAAGGGATTTTCAAGGGTAATTTTGACTATATGCGATTTTCGCCTTACGCACTGACTTTAGAAGCTAACCCCCATGTAAGATGCGACTCCACTGTAACATCTTTCTGCATAAAAAAAATAAATACATAAGGCTAAAAAACAGCAACTGGAGTCCTCTTGCTGGAGACCAGGTTCTGCAAAGTCAAAACACCAACTGGATTTGGGCAAAGGACAAAAACATAAAAGGTGAGGCCTCTCTTCCTCAGAAATATTCTCCCATACAGTGGATCCCAGTCCAATCAATAGGGATGGCAATCAGAGATCGGAGGTGGGGGGTGGCCATAATTTACCTTTTACATGGGGAACAAGAAAAAAAAAAAGATTAAGAGACCAAACTATTGGGGTTGAAATAAGGCAATAAAAATGTGCACAATTAGATCAGGTGGCTATGAGCACCATTAAGTTTCTTTCTTAAATCTTTACCTAGTAAAGACCATTTGGCATAAAAACATTGAAAGACTAACCTAATCCCCGCAGATCTTGTCCTTAGACTCTCTCCTCATCAGAAACTGGTACAAGTGTATGATTCTGCATGTATCTTCAATGTATGCAGGACAATTCATTCCAAGGTCCCTTAGAAGAAAATCCCCAAATGAATCTGTGAAGTGCATCTCTATGCAGAGGAAGTGCAAGAGCTCGAGAGAGATGATTCAATGACAATATAGAAAAAGGGGTAAACAATCCTTTCAGTGAGTTGCAATACTCAATCTGGTGACAAGCATACCATATTCCAGGGGTGGGGAAACTTTTTGGGCCGAGGGCCACATCTGGGTGGAGAAATTGTATGCAGTGCCGGGGCAGGGGGTTGGGGTGCGTGAGGGAGTGCGGGGTGTGGGAGGGGGTGCGATGTGCAGGAAGGGGCTCAGGGCAAGGAATTAGGGCAGAGGAGGGGTGCGAGGTATATGAGGGGGCTCAGGGCAGAGGTGCAGGAGGGGTGCGGACTGCAGGAGGAGGCTCAGGGCAGGGGGTTGGGGTGCAGGAGGGATGTGGGGTGCGGCAGGGGGCTAAGGGCAGGGGGTTGGGGTGCAGGAGGGGTGCAGGGTGTCCGAGGGTGCTCACGGCAGGGAGTTGGGGTGCAGGAGGGGTGCGAGGTGCAGGCGGGGGGCTTAGGGCAGGGAGTTGGGGGGCGGGGTGCAGGAGGGGTTTGGGCTCCAGCCTGGCCACTTACCTCAAGCAGCTCCAGGGTGGCAGCAGTGCGCACCAGGCCCAGGGCAGGCTCCCTGCATGCCTGCCCTGTCCCCGGCCCTGCACTGCTCCAGGAAGCGCTGCGACTCCTGGGGGTGGGGCCGAGGGCCCCGCATGTGCTGCCCTTGCCGTGCCTCCAGGTATCTCCCCCGAAGCTCCCATTGGCCGCGGTTCCCTGTTCCCGGCCAATGGGAGCTGCGGGGGGCGGTGCCTGGAGGCAATGCACGGAGCCCTCTGCCCCCCACCCGGGGGCCACAGGCTGGATCCAAAGCCCTGAGGGGCCAGATCTGGCCCGTGGGCCAGAGTTTGCCTACCCCTGCCATATTCCCTAAAAGAATGTTAAGCCTGTACATGTAAGAGATCAGACACTCTCGCTCTGAAGCCTGAGAAGCACAAGAAAAGATCAAGTGCGATATTCCTCCCCCTAAGCATCTCTCTGCACTTTGTATCCTTCTCCTGAAAGCCCAGTTGCATATCTGTCTGTAATGCAGGGGAAAAGCTACTACGTGGGTATGCTATATAACTGAATACTCCTAGAAAGTCATTATAATTAAGGTCCTGACCTGGTTGAAGTCCTATCATCTGGAGTCTGTTCCCTTCTTCTGGAATTCTCCCTCTGCTCACTATGGACATTGGCTTCTAATCCTTACTAGATAAATATTTTCATCTTTGCTTCCAACTGCACTAAGTCCCATATCAAGACCTTTCTGAGGCTATTTTTTACGAAGGCTTTAGGATTTTTTCCTTCTTCCAAACCAACAGCCTTATAAGCAGGGCTTTGGAGCAGTGCCTGGAGCAGAGCAGTGGAGCTGCAGGTTTTTGCCTGGAGCTGGAGCGGAGCCAGAGCCCAGCTCCAAAGCCCTGCTTATAAGAATAGTTAGCTGTGTATACAGCCTCTTCCACTCTCCTGTTCCAATTACTTAATATTCTGTGGCGGTGTTAATAACAGGGAAGGAAACATTAGAACCAGGAGGATTATGTTGACAATGTTCCTGGCCCCCAGGCTGCTGCTGTCACGGCCGCCTGCTGGTGACCTTCCATTTCATTCACAAGGCTGGCAAGTGAGATATTACTGCAGCACAAGGACGTGTGTGACAAAAGCAGACAAAGCAATAAAAACCTCCCTTACACTTGTAAATTTGAGAGCCCATGGAAACTGCCTCCCTTGAGTCCACTCAGACACGTTCCTGTTCTAAGTTAATTTCCTCCTATCTATATTGTTTCACAGTGGTTATGGGAAAGGTCAGAACTGGGGGGCTTAAAGGAACAGCAGAATTGCTTTCACTTCATTGTTATAAACAGACAGAAGCTCCTGATTATTTGGCAGTGGCAGCATCTTTCCAACACCCTAAACTTGCAGTACGTTTCCATACAAAGTGTAACAGGAAGAGCTGTGTTCAAGGAAAGATGTGAACAGAAGAGATAAAAGTGGAAGGGGTCTCAGACTTTATTTCATCTCAAGGTAAGGGGGTGGCAGGTGACACTTAAAGGCAGTTTTTACTGGCTTGACAGCCAGCCTCTGAGGATTGGCGTCCTCTATTGATTCTCAGAATGGAATGTATCACGGAAGCAGAAATATAAGCCTCCCCAAAACTGCACCCCAACAACATGCATCTTTTGAGACCAGGTTTGGTGCATACTGACAGGATATGCTTGGGGTTAGGGGGGAGATAGATAACAGAAAAATAAAAGCTGAATAGATGGAAAGAAAAATATGGTTTAGCAAATAAATTTCAGTGGGTTTAAACAACATAGACTTTTCTCCCTTTCTTTTACATGGACTAAGTGATTTCCTAATTTTACTGTTGATTCGGAGTTTGACTGGGAACCGAAAATGAATGTCCCATTCCTAATTTGGTTCAATTACAAACATTTGTTGAAGCTTTTAAGCCCTCAGAAAACAAACTTACGTTTTCAGTGGCATTCAATCAGGCAGCATAGTTTAACAGACTGAGCTCCCAGCATTAGAACTCCCAAGTTATAAACTCTGCCAGTGACTGAACAGATTTTGGCAAGACTGGCTAAGCCCTGGTCTACACTACAGAGTTAGGTTGACATAAGACATCTTACATCGACCTAACTCTGTAAGTATCTACCTAAAACGTAGCTCCCACCGATGTAACTTGCACACTACGCCAACTTAATAACTCCACCTCCAAGAGAAGCATAATGCTTAGGTCAATGTAGTTAGGCCAATGCAGTGTCAGTGTAGACACTGCATTACTTACATCAATTGTTGCTGCCTTTCGGAAGCTGTCCCACAATGCCCCACGCTGACAGTTAAATCATGCAAGTGCAGCCGGGATTGATGCTCTCAGATTGATCCACCGGCGGTCGATTTAGCGGATCTAGTGAAGACCCACCAAATCGACAGCAGATCACTCTCCAGTTGTCCCCTGTACTCTACCCCCAAGGGGAAGAGTAAGGTAAGTCGACAGGAGAGTTTCTCCCGTCGACTCCCCACGGTAACTTGACCTAAGTACGTCGACTCCAGCTACGTTATTCACATAGCTGGAGTTGCATAGCATAGGTCGACTTACTGTGGTAGTGTAGACATAGCCAGGGTGTTGTAAGGAATTTGTAAAGTGCTTTGAAAACAATAAGTGCCAAGCCTTGTCCTGCGATTCAGAGCACAAGGGCAAGTAAACACAAAAAACATCCATATTCTAGTACTCCTGGCTCCCCCTACTGCTTTGAAGGAGGTTTTACATTTAATCTAGACCTCTTTAGAAGCATTTTAATTTTAAGCACTTCATGGCGTCTGCAATCTAGCCAAACCATAAAACAAGAGGAAAATGAATAAATCTACCCTTTGAGCATGTATTGAGGAATTGGGTACACCTGGCAGCTGCACAAAGAGAGGGAGCCTGAAAGGAGTGAGCAAAAAAGAAAAGTAATTCAGGTTTTTTTTTAAACTGTCCTTTCTGTACAGGACATCTGCTCTCATGCTTGGGAAAGCAAAATGCATCACTGAAAATTTGTCACATAAGGTTGCCCCCCCTCCTCTTCCTTCCTTTTTCCCAGGTGGAGCAATGGCTTCACTTGTCTATCACGTGTAACAACATTTCCTGATTAATTCTAATAGACACCAGCAGTTAGCTGGCCCATCATCCTCATCGCCCTAGGATGTACAATAATCTGTCTCACCATCTGCTCTCAGATAAATTTATTTCTAAACCAGTCATTGCTCCCTCCAGTGCAGCGAGCACAGCAGGAGCAGCACCATCCCCTTGGAGCCATTCTTCTGCTGGGTGGTGGCAGGGGGATTAAGGCCAGAGAAACCATTCTCATGTTCTCTGAACATGATAGAAGATGGGAAAACAGACAGATAAATGCAGGATCAGAAGAAAGAGAAACTACTACTTCTCCATATGGGCAGTCTTTTGATTAATTTCTTCCAACAAATATAGAATGTCCCAATTGCCCTTCAGCTCTCCAGAAAATGTTTAATGGGGTAGGAGGGTAAGAAGGTGGGGGAGAGGGAAAAGATGGCAGCAGTTGCATGGTATCAATCTGGTATCATGCTGCTGCACATGTGAACATACATGCCCCCTTCCCTGACATCTTTAACACTAGGTCCATGCAGTATGTCAACAGAAAAAATGATTGTGAGCATTTAAATGCATCTTTGCAATTGGTTGATGGTTGAATGATTTGCATATTGATCATATATACTTATAGAGCTGCTCATTTTTCAACAGTTATGTGAGTTCACCAAATCCTAAAAAGGACATCTGTTTTGGAATTTCATACTGCTGCCCATTTCTGTAGTATCTGAGCGCGTTCCACATAAAATCAATAGCAACAGCAAAGTTTGCTCATGCATTCTGTTCCAAAATCTCTTGGCATTTTAGAGAAGAGTGACCGAGGAGTCGTCTTGAGTTGGAACAAACTGTACTTACCAGGATACAAGAGCCATCCCTGTTGTTCACTTCATGGTTTAGAATTAAAGGATATATGGTCACTGGACCAGAAGACTCAGTTTCTGAGCCAAGCTCTTGGCTTCTTTCCACTCCCCACCTCACATAGGGACAAAGTCAGAACGGCTAAGACAAGGGACATAAAAGGCAATAAGAAGTGCTTCTATAAATACACTGCAAGCAGGAGAAAGACGAAGTGACCTACAGTTTCGCAGGGAAAGAGAGCTAACAACAGATGTCACCAAGAAGGCTCAGGTGTTTAAATGTCTACTTGGCTTCAGTCTTCACTAAAAAGATTAATGGTGACCAGATACTTAACATAATAAATATTAACAACAAGGGGGAAGGAACATGAGCCAGTACAGTAACTCATCACATAACGGTGTAGTTATGTTCCTGAAAAATGCTACTTTAAGTGAAACAATGTTAAATGAATCTAATTGTCCCATAAGATTTAATGTAAATGCAGGGGGTTAGGTTCCAAGGAATTTTTTTGGGGGGCAGACAAAAGGCATTATACTGTACTGTACTGTGGTTGGGAAATGTCCCTGCCTTACCCCACACAAGCACAGCCCACTGCAGGCAAGGATGCTAGGAAGCACCTTTGCAGCAGCAGTGGCAGCTTCCCTGGAGAACAGGCTCAGATTTTGCCGGGAATGCTCCAGGCCCGCCTCTTCCTGTTCCTGCTCCACTCCAGGCCCACCTCTTCCCACCTCCACTCCACCTCCTCTCAACTTCCTCGCTCCTGCCGCTCCCTCCCATAAAGTCCTAAACGCCGCTAAACAGCTGTTTGGTGGTGAGGGAAGGGCTGGGAGGGAGGGAGAGGCGGCGGCGAAGTGGAACTTGTGCAACGCTCCCTTGTAAAGTTGCGACTCTTACAAGCAGGCAGCCAAACAATGTTATAAGGGAGCATTGCACAACTTTAAATGAGCACGTTCCCTAATTGAGCAGGGACGTAACATTGAAACAATGTTAAGTGGGACAACGTTAAATGAGGAGTTACTGTATAGGGAAAAAAAACAGGTTAAACAATATTTAGATAAGTTAGATGTATTCAGGTTGGCAGGGTCTGATGAAATTCATCCTAGGGTACTTAAGGAACTAACTGATGCAATCTTGAGAATATTAGCTATTATATTTGAGAACTCATGGAGGACAGGTGAGGTCTCAGATGATTGGAGAAGAGCAAACATAGTACCTATCTTTAAAAAGGGAAACAAAGAGGACCCAGTGAATTATAGACCAGTCAGCCTAACTTCAATTTCTGGAAAGACACTGGAACAAATTAATAATCAATTTGTAAGTATGTCTCAGAGGATAACAGGGTTATATGTAATAGCCACCAAGGATCTGTCAAACCACCCTATTTCCTTCTTTGACAGTTGTGATATAGCATGGCCAGAGAGCTGCAGGAGAGGGTTAGAAGGGAGTCTTATTCCATGTAGAGGGAAGATAGTTTGCTATAGATTAATTAAAGCACCTGAAGCCAGTCACCTGATAAAAAACCCTGCTTCAATCAAACAAGGGGGAGGAATTGAAGGAGAGTGGATTGGTATTGGAGCAGAGAGCAGTTTGGATGAGTTGAAGCAGAGTGGATTGGTGTTGGAGCAGAGAACAGTTTGGAGGGAAGCAGAGGAAAGTTTGGAGAAGTGGTGCGGTGGGCTAAGACGACCAAGACCCTAGGTAAAGGGACACCTGGCTTGTGCAGAGGAAGGGCAGGAAGTCCCCACAAGCTGAAGGGCAGGAGAGAGAAGTAGCCCAGGGGAAGGAACCGCTAGTTCAAGTGGTTTGCCACTATCCCTAGGACCCCTGTGCTGGGACCCGGAGTAAAGGGCAGGCTCGGGTCCCTCTCTCTCCACTCCCCTCCTCTAGGACACTAGTGAGGCAGTTAATATCCCAGTTCAGGGGCAAGAAACGGCACCCTGAACCCCCCCATCCCCCTCCCCCCCAAGAAGAGAAAGCGCGAGACTCATCATAGTAGTGCTGGAAATTTGTCACAATGTATGGCCTAGAGGATAGGGGAGAAGCAGCAGATGTGATATATCTTGATTTTATTCATACTTCTGATGCAGTTCCAAATGACATATATAAACTAGGCAAACATGGGGCAGATGAAATTACTACAAGGTGGGTTCACAACTGGTTGAAAGACTGTATTCAATAAGTAGTTATCAATGGTTCACTGTCCAAATGGGAGGACTTATCCAGTGAGGTCCTGTAGGGGTCTGTCCTGGGTCTGGAGTTTGATAATGGAGTGGAGAGTATTCTTATAAAATCTCTGAATGACACTAAGCTAGTGTGGCAAAGTTCCTCCTCTCCTCTAGTAGGTCCTGCGCTTATTGGCGGATTTCCTCCCCTCAGTGGTCTTCCCCTTGGATGAAACCCACAGTCTGGATCAACTCCTCCTATGTCTGATTAAGAGTAGCGAGGCTTGGGGGGAACCCGGGCCCGCCCTCTACTCCGGGTTCCAGCCCAGGGCCCTGTGAATTGTAGCAGTCTCTATAGTGCTACTTGTAACCGCTGCTTGACCGCTACAGCTCCCTGGGCTACTTCCCCATAGCCTCCTTCAAACACCTTCTTTATCCTCACCATAGGATCCTCCTGGTGTCTGATACTGCTTGATTGTATGGTGTTTCCTCAATCCTCCAGTAGTAAATCCTCTCAGTTCTTAGTTCCTTGTGTCTCTGACTCCCAGCTCCTCATATGCACTTCCTTCCTCTGGCTCCTCCTTCCTTGACTGGAGTGAGCTCCCCTTTTTATACCAGGTGCCCTGATTAGCCTGCCCTGATTGGCTGCAGGTGCTCCAATCAATGTAGCTCTCTCCAGTGCCTTCTAGAAAGTTCTTAATTGGCCCCAGGTGCCTTGATTACCCTGGAGCAACTGCCATTTTGGTTCCCATGGTACTAGGGATTTGCTTAGCCTGGGACTAACATACCTGTTCCTCAGTACTTTCCTGTAGCCATCTGGCCTTGCTCCATCACACTAGGAAAGGCTGCAAGCATTGGGAGGATTAGAATTCAAAACAACCTTGACAAGTAGGAGAATTGATCTGAAATCAACAAGATGATATGCAATAAAGACATGTGGCAAGTACTACACTTAGGCCTGGTCTACACTAGGACTTTAATTCGAATTTAGCAGCGTTAATTCGAACTAACCGCTCAACCGTCCACACCAGGAAGCCATTTAATTCGAACTAGAGGGCTCTTTAGTTCGAATTTGGTACTCCACCCCGGCAGGTGGAGTAACGCTAAATTCGACATGGCTAGTTCGAATTAGGCTAGGTGTGGATGGAAATCGAACTTAGTAGCTCCGGGAGCTATCCCACACTGCACCACTCTGTTGACGCTCTGGACAGCAGCCCGAGCTTGGATTCTCTGCCCAGCCACACAGGAAATGACCCGCGAAAATTTGAATTCATTTTCCTGTCTGGGCGGTTTGAATCTGACGTTCTGGTTGCACATCGGGGCGAGCTCCGCAGCACCGGCAGCAATGCAGAGCTCTCCAGCAGAGGAGTTCATGTAATCTCTGAATAGAAAGAGGGACCCGGCATAGACTGACCGGGAACTCTTCGATCTGATCGGTGTGTGGGGCGAGGAGTCTGTGCTTTCGGAGCTGCGCTCCAACGAACGGAATGCAAAGACCTACGAGAAGGTCTCCAAAGCCATGATCCAGACAGAGGATACAGCCGTCATGCAACGCAGCGCCGCGTGAAAATCAAGGACCCCAGACAAGCCTACCAAAAAATCAAAGCGGCCAACGGACGCTACGGAGCCTGCCACCACTGCCCCACCAGTGACCATGGACTCTGATGATGGGACAGAGTCGACGGACAGTTCCTCGACGATGTTCACGGACGGGGAAGATGAGGAAGGGTTTGTGGAGGACGAGGCAGGCGATAGCGCTTACAACGCTGGTTTCCCCGACAGCCAGGATCTATTCATCACCGTCACGGAGATCCCCTACCAACCCTCCCCGGCCAGGAACCCGGATCCTGAATCAGGGGTAGGATCTGTCGGTAAGTGCTTTAACCATGTTAACTTTTATTCTTAATATAACAGGAATCTGAAGTGTGTGAAAAGGAGGTCTCTGTATATATGGTGATAGAACAGAAATCCTCCTGGGAGAATGCCACGAAGCTCTCCTGCCGTTAATCGATAAGCATCAGCAGGAGGTTCCTGGGGAGAGCTGCCTTATTGGGTGCTCCGTGGTAGCACACTTTTCCGCGCGAGGCTTTCATGCGGTATTCAGGGAGCACTGCCTCCCAGAGCACGGCTGCATAGGTCCGTGGTTCGTGCTAGATTTCACGCAGCATGCGCTCTCTATCTCCTTCAGTGCCCGTCCTCACGGTGATCTCGCTCGGAGACTCCTGCATCTAAGTAGGGGAAGAAATGTTACGTTACGCCTGGTCCAAAGTATTTTTAATAAATAAACGGACAGACGGCATAGCACAGACTCAGCACGCAGCTGCGTGACGAGCGTAACGGAAAGCCAAAGAATCAAATGGACGCTCATGGAGGGAGGGGGGAACGAGGACGCAAGGTATCCCACAGTTCCTGCTGTCTCCGAAAAGCATTTGCATTCTTGGCTGATCTCCAAATGCTTCTAGGGTCAAACACAGTGTCCGCGGTGGGTCGGGGCATAGCTCGGCAATTTACGCAGCCCCCCGACCCCCAGAAGTTAAAGGGAAAACAATCCTCTGTTGACTCTTTTACATGTCACCGTATCTGTACTGAATGCTGCAGATAGACGCGATGGTGCAGCACTCAACAACAACATCCTTGCTCCCCCCACGCTATGGATGGCTGATGGTACAATAAGATGGAAATCCATCCTCATCATCAGCCTATTGGCACATGGGGCAGTGCAAAAGGACTGGTAACCATAACGACCGTACCAACTTGCTTGGAACAGGTCGGTCAAGGCCGCCTGTTGCTAATTTTTCATGGTAGATGGTGCAGTATGGCTGGTAACCGTCCTCATCATTGCAACAGGGGGCTGAGCTCCATCAGCCCCCACCCTTCATTGTAAAGAAAAGATTCAATTGCCCCTGGACTAGCAGAGGGATGAGTGGCTCCCTCCTCCACACCCCTTAATGTCATCTCTGGACTATCATTGCAGCTGGAGGCTTCCTTCCACTCATTTCTCACAAACGACTACCTGTGTCTTATTCATGCATTCTATATTACTTCATCACACAAGTGGGGGGACAATGGTATTGGAACCCAGGAAGGCTGGGGGAAGAATGGAATGAACAGGTGGCGTTGTTTCAGGAGCACACCCTGTGAATAGCGTTCAGCTCAAAATTTATGCAGGATTGGACAGAGAGCAGCTGTGGTCTCTGGTTGTATGATACAGTGGTTCTCTAGTACACTTGCCCATAATCTAGGCAGGACTGATTCTATTTTTAGATACCCAAAAAGGAGGGATTGACTCGGGGAGTCATTCCCAAATTTTGCTTTTGCGCCCCTGGCTGATCGACCAGGGGCACTTATGACAGCACCAAATGGCGCAGTGCAAAAGGACAGGTAACCATGACCATCTTATTACCGTCTTCTTACCAGTTCATGGTATGGTAGACGGTGCAGTATGCCTGGTAACCATCGCTGCTGTCATGCAAAAGCATAAGCATGCTGCTGTGTAGCGCTGCTGGTCCGCCTCTGTCAGCGGCATCCAGTACACATACGGTGACATACACAAAAGGCAAAATAGGGTCCATTGTTGCCACGCTATGGCGTGTGCCAGGGCATTTCATGGAAAACGTGCTCGAAATGATTGTCTGCCATTGCTTTCCCGGAGGAAGGAATGACTGGCGACATTTACCCAGAATCCACCGCACAAATGATTTGTGCAACAGCAGGCACAGGGGTCTCAACAAAAAATTCACAGAGACAGCCTAGACTCAGTTAATTGTTCGCAAAAAAGTATCATTGCAAGGAATTAACTAACTGTTTCCCATCTCACAGCTTCCACTGTCTCCAGACCTGCCACAGCATCCACCTCGCAGAGGCTGGCGAAGATTAGGCGGCGAAAGAAAAAGACAAGGGACACGATTTTCGATGAATGTGTGGGCTGCTACCTAGCCGAGGCGGACCAGCAGAGGCAGTGGAGGGAGAAAGTCTCTCTGTACCAGCGCTCACACAGCGAATGGGAGGAGAGGTGGCGTGAGGAACACAAGCAGGCGACTCAAGCAATGCTTGTACTACTGAGGGAGCAAACGGACACGCTCCGGCGACTTGTGTATGTTCTGCAGGACCGCTGCAGGACAGAGCCCCCGGCAGTATCTCTGCAACTGCCCTCCCCCGCCACAAAGTCACATTCCCCCCTCACCTCAAATAACCAGGAGGATGCCCGCCCTGGGCCGTGAATACTGTCACTGCACCCCAGCAGAGTGCTCAAGTAACCAAAAGCTCTCCTACCCTACGTTTGCATAAGTCCTTCCCTTCCGGACTCAAACAAGTCCCAATCCCAGTCCCATCCCATAACTGTGTACTTAAGTAATAAAAATACTTTGCTGTTAAGTACTGTTTCCGTCATGTTTCTTCACTGAAGACTGTGTTTGAATGGGGTGCGTGGGGAAGTGCGTTGCTAATTGCATAGGACAGGCACCTTTCGCAGGGTACAGACACGGGGGCCGGATCAGCAGCGGGTAACACACACAGTGCAGTCAGCAGGCACCGTGGTCGGTATGGGAGGTGGTTTCCAGGTTCTGTGTGGGCGGTGGGGATGTGACTTTTTAGCGGGGGAGGGCAGGTACAGATCTTATACAGCGGTCCTTGTCGTGGACCGCTGAGTCACGCAGCAGAGGAATCTGTATCCGTCCTCCTCCGCCACAAGGCCACATAGCCCCCCCGCACACAGAATCCCAAAAAGGAGGGATGGCAGGCTCCGTTGAAACAAGCAGTCCGGCAATGCGGACCGCTGTAGGAGCAGGAGCCTGTCATTCCTTGAGTTTAGAGGCGGTCTTTACATCAGCGCACACCCTACCCACCGCAGTCTGCGTTCCAGTTTCGACCCTTTAACGAAAAGTCATGAATAAAGAAACCTCTCCTCAGTAACAGTGTGACATGTATTTTATTTTTACACGTGTCTTGGAAGTGGAGGAAACGGGGAGAACGGGGTATTTAACCGAAGAGGAGAGTCAACAGTAACTGGGTAAAGAAACAGGGGCAGGTTCAGCTTCTCTGTAAAGAAACTGAACAGTCACAGGTCACGCTGCTCGCTGGTATTTAAAGAGTTCCTTGTCGCTGTCCCAGGCGCCTGTATAGGGCTTCATGAGCAAGTGCATTAGCGGGCAGGCTGGGTCACCGAGGATCACTATAGGCAAATGCACATCCACAACAGTTATTTCGTGGTACGGGAAGAAACTACCTTCCAGCAGGCGTCTGAGCAGCCCACAGTTCCTGAGAACACACGCATCAGGAACCTTGCCCGGCCATACGACGTTCATGTTGGTAAAACGTCCCCTATGGTCCCCCAGTGCTTGCAGAACCATTGAAAAGTAGCCCAATTTCTCAGCAGCTGAATGTGGAAGAGGTGGACGATAAAGTGCGAGGAGGAGAAAACGGCGAGGATCGCAGCGGGCTCCATGCTTGCAGTGCTGTGGCGTCCACGCTGTCACTGACCAGAAAAGTGCACGAACAGATTGCCCGCAGGCGCTTTCAGGGAGGGAGGGAGTGAGGGCGTGATTGACGGTTCAATGACGACAGTTACCCAAAACCACCCTCGACACATTTTTTCCCCCAGCAGGCATTGGGGGCTCTACCCAGCATTCCAATGGGCAGCGGGGACTGCGGGAACTGTGGGATAGCTTCCCACAGTGCACCGCTTCGAAAGTCGACGCCGGCCCCGTTAATGTGGACTCAGAAGTTCGAATTAGTGTATTTAGTATGGATACACAAATTCGACTTCATAAGGTCGAATCCACAAATTCGAATTAAGTAGATTCGAAATAGTCCTGTAGTGTAGACAAGGCCTTAGAAAGGAAAAAAAAATCAAATGCAGAAATATAAAATGGAGAGTAACTGGTTAGGGAATAGTACTGCTGAAAAGGATCTGGGGGTTATGGGGGATCACAAGTGGTATATGAGCCAACAATGTGATGTGTGTTGCGAAAAAGGCTAATATTCTGGGGTGTATTAAAAGGAGTGCTGCGTACAAGATGCAAGAAGTAATTATCCTGCTGGATGATGGTGAGGTCTCAGCTGGAGTGGTGTGCCCATTTCTGGGTGCTGCACTTTAGGAAAGATGTGGACAAACTGGAGAGAAACCAGAGGACAGGAAAAAAAAATGATAAAAAGTTTAGAAGACATGACTCTGAGGAAAGATTAAGAAAACTGGACATGTTTAAGTCTTCAGTAAAGATGACTAAGGGGTGATCTGATAACAGCGTTCAAATATGTTAAGGGCTGTTATAAAGAAGATGGTGTCCTACCTTCAGTGCACATGCAGAACAATTGAACAAGAAGTAATCTGCAGCTAGGGAAATTTAGGTTAGATATTAGGAAAAACTTTCTAACTACGAGGGTAGATAAGCACAGGAACAGGTTACCAAGGGAGTTGTGGAATCCCTGTCACTGGAGGTTTTTAAGAACAGGTTAAACTAACACCTGCATGATCAGATTCTAGGTATACTTGGCCTGTCTCACCGCAGGGGGGGTGACTTCTTGAGGTCCCTTCCAACCCTACATGTCTATGAAAATACTTACTGGAGCAGTTCAAGTGAAACTGAAGGAATCCTTTTGACAAGCCAATAAAGTTGAAATGTCAACCTAAATTATCTCCCAACAATACTTTAGTGCTACAATCACAATAAACATGGCTCACATAATGCAGTATCAGTAGATGGATTCCACAGGTGAAGGGTTCTTAACCACATAAGCATTTGTTTTGTGGGGAGAGGAGGGAAAGAAGGGGAGGGAAAGAGAAGAGGGGTTAAAGGAGAGATCCCTATAGGGTGACCAGACTGCACATATGAAAAATCTGGATGGGGGTAGGGGGTAATAGGAGCCTATGTAAGAAAAAGACCCCAAAATCGGGACTGTCCCTATAAAATTGGGACATCTGGTCACCCTAGATCCCTACAAGAGAGTGGCCAAAGATAAAGCTAAAAGTGTAAGATACGCTTTTTCCAGGAGGGTGGATAAAAATCAATTAAAAAAAATTAAAAAATTGGATTTATTTAAATCTGATTTTTTTGATAAAATTCTTTAGATAGATTTTTTTCCCTCAAAAAGTTAGTTTTAATTAAGATAAATTATAGCTCAAAGATATCTCATCATGGAATAGGGATTATAAATTCTAATTCTATAGTATGAGACAATATATTCATGTAATGTTTAAGAAAAGTTTTGTAAATGAGTTCCAATAGTTCTTGGACCAGGGACCCTATCTTATGGGGTGGGTTCCAAGGGCTTCTTTATAGATTATTTAGGTTAATCTTTCTATCTACCCAATTGGACTCAGTGCTCAGTCTAGACAATACCAACAGAGATGCTTAGTTTTGCAGTTCTCAAACTGTGGATTTGTGTCTCCAGAGATAACATGCTTATTAACAGCAAAAATGTTTTTAAATAAATATATAATATATAGAGGTGAAAAATAACAGACCTCAACCCTATTGTCCCTCTGCAAATTTGTGTACACAGAGTCAATCCCTTACCCCTCTCTAAAAGTGCAAAGTTTCAAAAAGTTCAATGAACAGAAGATTGTTGGGGGTGGAATAGATCTGGACAAGGAGAAGTCAGGAGATAAATGTGAGAAGGGAGGGACAGGCAGTAGAAACAAACGTGAAACTGTTTGAGCAGCATATTCCAGAAGTCTTGAGGTCTTTCTGAGTGTAGCCTTCATTGATTTGAGATCTACCATGGCATTCTCTCACTAGAAGGGAAAACCTATAATGGCAGCAGGCCATAAAAGAGACCTAGTTTGGGAATATTTTAATGAAGTTCCTCTACCTGTGGGTAACGCAGGCATGCATGCAAAATGTGCAACAAAGAAATGCAAGGCCTGGTTACCGGAATGAAACAACATCATGAGAAGTGTTCCTCCTCAGAAGGAAGCTGTGTTGAAGATGATGAAAGGAACATGTCTGAACATGCAGGATCTTCAGGTTGGTAAACTTCTTTATTTCATACTTCTTTCTTAAGGACTGGCTGCCTCCCTTCTGGACTATTCTTGAATTCTCATGTTTGAGCAAAAAATATAGCTGTTACTCTATGGTACTATCATTTTAGATGGAGTTGTGATAAAAATAAATAGCTGAAATAGGCAGATCTTCCTTTTATAATTTAACCTTTAAAGTAGTACTGAGTGTCAGTGAATGCAATGAATATTACTAAATGAGCACTATGGGAATAATAATTAAATAACTGCATTGTCTTATTTTGTTTAGGAGAATCCATCCTCAACATACAGGATTCTGAAGACTATCCACCTTCAAGATCACAATAATTTTCTATAGTTTCAGAGTTATCTGCCAATGATAGTGTTTCAGTCACATCATGTATATCACATAGCTACAGTATATCACCTGTAGCAAAAAGAAAAAACATGTCCATCATCCAGAAACAACCATAGGTAAGCTTGTGATAAGAACCAGCAGATTACAAATAGAGGTAACTGATGAAAAAATTGCCCCATTGGTTTATGCAACAAACTCTCCTTTCCGTATGATTGAGAACCCACACTTAATTAACATGGTTCAGTCATTACGACCAGGATACAGTCCTCTCAACAGAAGAGATGTCACAGGCAAATTGCTGGATAAAGTGTATGAAAGAGAAACTGAGCAGTGTGCAAAAAGTCTAGAGGGTAAAATTGTTAACCTGAGTCTGGATGGGTGGAGCAATGTCCACAATGATCCTGTTGTATGTGCTTTTGTGGCAACAATTGATACACTAGGAAATGCACACGCCGTAGAATATTTACAAGAAGTAACAGTAAAAGCTATAACAAACTGAGAAAAAAATTCAAATGTCTAGTACGCAACTTGGTCACAGACAATGGAGTAAATGTATCCAAAATGAGAAGAAATTATTTAGTCCCAAGCTAATAACATACAGTTGCAGTGCTCGTTTGATGTACCTCCTAGCCAAAGACTTCAGTGCTCCAGAAATAAAGACTAATGTGGTTGAAATTGCAAAATACTTCCCTAACAACCACTTTGGAAGGAACTGAGTGAGATCTTAAAAAGAGAAATATGCAATGACATAGTTAAATTACACGCATTAAAAAAATGAATGGGACAAGCACTATCTCCAACTTATTTTCTTGCAAATATTCTCAATACTTAGTACCAGGGTCAAATCTAAACTGCTGAAGAAGAGGACTTGGCTATGACATGACATCCAGCAATAATCCCTCCATAATGCCAACTATAATAAACTTCAGAGCTAAGGGTGATCCATTCAAGAAATATATGTTTGCTGATGATGTTTTAAAGAAAGTCACACCAGTAAACTGGTGGAAATCACTTAAGCACTTGGATTCAGAGACTGTTGAAGTGATAATCTCACTTTTAATAGCAGTAGCTGCTTCTGCTGGTGTAGAAAGAATATGTTCTTCCTTTGGACTAATTCATTCCAAATTTAGAAATCATTTGGGACCTGAAAAATCAGGAAAGCTTGTTTTTCTTTTCCAGACTATGAACAAACAGGAAAATGAAGGTGAAGATGACTGAGTTAGCTGCAGAAGCCAATATTTTAAGTTTCTCATATTGACCTGGCTGACATACTTGATTTAATTTTTTTTTATTTCATTTAACTATTTTAGTTAAAAACAATTTTAACTACAATCAGTTTTGTTTTTAAAAACTTGAATGTTTAACTAAATTCAAAAATTCATATGCCTGTTTTGTTGAAATAGTATATGTTTGCTGTGGAAAAAAAAATCCAGAATACATAATGTTGTTGTTTTTGTTAAATAAAAATTTAAATGTCTGTCTGGTGATGTTCTCCTCCTAATACAACAGGCAAGAAAATCCTCCAAATATTAATGATTAACTTGTTGAACTGGAGATAGTTCACCTCCCAATGACTTCATAAATATCTGCTTCAATTACCTTTGGTAAATGAAATAACCAAACAATCATTCCTTTTCTGATATAGCTGTAAAACTAATCTGAAAAGTTTTCAAAATAAATCACTTTAAAAATGTATAATGTGTACTTTCTAAAAATGAAACCTACATCTATCTCGGAGTTGTGAACAATATGTATTATGGTTATTACAACCAACAAGAATTCACTTTTATGTTGAAATCCATGATTAAATCCAGTCTTCCTGACTAGTGATTTAAATCACTTAATCATTTAAATCAAATCCACCCTGCTTAATATCACTTAAAATCTACATTTTATAGGCAATACATTTGTTTAATTGTTTATCTTTACCAGTGAGTTTGTATGACGTGTGGGGCAAATCTGCTCAGGTTTTGTGAAGGCTGGTCTATGTCCACTTTCCACTGTTTAAGTGGTGAACCAATTGATAAATTTGCACTGCTCATCTTGAGCAGAGTAGATGGTACTGTATTCCTGGGCTACAGTGCTGGGAGCTGGGGAGGGATTGGGCTGGTGCCTTTTGCTGTGCCATCCATGAGTGGCTCTGGGAGCATTCATGCAATCTAGCTGGGTGTGGGGATCCACATGCTGTTGTGCTGAGTGATCACAGCACCTGGAGGGGTTTGTGCTGGTCACTAGCAATGCATTGTGAGAGACAGCCCAGGCTGGAGAGAGTTCAGGGGGCACAGCAGTTCCAGGCCGCACCCCGGGGAGCCCATCACACTAATCTCACTGTGAACTGGCCAGTCAGGGGGGATGAAGCAATTCACTCTGAAATTAAATGACCTGGAACATATTGTTACTTAGATCCACACTTAATGGAAGCTAGCAAAAAACCTCCACCAGTACCCCACACCAAACACTTACTGCAAGACCATAAACAGAGCTCTGAACAGGAAACGTGGAAGAAGTCAGCCCCTTATCAGTACAATCCCAAACCAGAAATCTCATGAGATTCTCCTTGGCTATAGGCAGAGTGACCAGATGTCCTGATTGTATAGGGACAGTCCCGATATTTGGGGCTTTTTCTTATATAGGCTCCTATTACTCCCCACCCCGTCCCCATTTTTCACTCTTGCTGTCTGGTCACCCTAGCTAGAGGAAGGAGGAGAGCTCTGAAGTTAAATGGTATCTTTTGTGTTGTCCAAGGACTTTCTTTCAACTGGTTTCAAATACAGAGTCCATCATTTAAACAGCACTGTATTTATCCTAATTTTATCGGCACGACACACATCCAGAAAAATAAATCAAAAGATGGTACCACTAATCACAAGAAGAATACAAGTGTCCTTGCTTTGTGTGAAAAAGTGTTCAGTGCCTAGAAAGGTTGCATTTCAGGGTCAAGGAAAACAAGATAAGTGCCAGCAAAAGGCGATATACAGATTTTTGATAAAGCAATTTAGCAAAGATTCAAGCTACTGCATTAAAGCTGACACATCTTCCATACAAGACTAATAATTACCTTTCAAATTCATAAACCCAAACAAATCCAGGATCTAATTCAGCCTTGAAATAACTGTTTGTATTCCCCATGGAAACCAATGACTGAAGTTCCAAGAGAAGCAGTTAGTAGCAAGTTCACTGCTCGTGGTACTCCCATTGTATAAATTAACACTATTTTATCTGTCCCCTGGCTAAAGTAGTTACTTCATAAGTCAGTTATGAGTAACATACCCATAAAAAGATGACATTCCTGATTTTCTAAGGTCATGGGTACAATTTTCAAAAGCACCTAAGTGCCTAAATCACCTGCAAATGAGATGTAGGCACTTTTTATACATATAAGCTTCACTTTGTTGCTCAACTCATACATGGAAGAAAACAACAATGGTTTGGGGGGGAAGAGAGGGCAAGTAAGGAATTCAGAAATTGCTGGTATAGGGAAAGAGGTTTGGAAGCAGAGTACCATACCTCCAGTAGTTCAATAATAAGGGTCACACAAGTCCCTAGACAGATTAAATCAATGACTGCACCTCTTCTTAGACACTGAACCCTTATGGTATGTCTACACTGCAATTAGACACCTGTGGCTGGCCCGTGCCAGCTGACTTGGGCTCGCGGACTCAGGCAAAGGGGCTGTTTAACTGTGGGGTAGACGTTCTGGCTTGCAACCTGAGCTCTGGGACCCTCCTACCTCACAGGTCCTAGAGCCCAGGCTCCAGCCCAAGCCTGAACATCTACAGCACAATTAAACAGCCCATCGGCCTGAGCCTGCGAACCCAAGTCAGCTGGCATGGGCCAGCCATGGGTTTTTAATTGCAACATATACAATCTTAGTGAAATTTTCTGTAACAGGTTAAGATCTGGTTAAGATGAAGACAGTGAATAGAATGTACCAAATCATAGCTATAATTGTTATGCATTTGAATAGGGAAAGTAGGAAAAATACAGGATTTTACCTGAAACCACATGACCAATGAAGAATCAAGCACAAACTGAGGAATCAACATTATGATCTTGAAAAATCAGAAGCTGGGAATGAGTGACAGGGGATGGATCACTTGAAGATTACCTGTCCTGTTCATTCTCTCTGGGGCAACTGGCATTGGCCACTGTCAGAAGGCAGGATACTGGACTAGATGGACCTTTGGTCTGACCCAGTAGGGCCATTCTTATGTTCTTATGTAAAAATGTCTAGGCTTGGAAGGATTAGGATTTTATCAGTAAATGTAGATTTCACTGTACTCATACAAACTGACAAAAAAATTTCCATTGATGATAATCAAAAATTACAGACTGGCAAAGAAAAAAAATTTTGCTTGAGAACTTAGAATTTGATTTAAGGATATTTACTGTGCATATTTTGACATCAGATGTTGACAATGTGTGTTTTAACTAGGGCTGTCGATTAATCGCAGTTAACTCACGTTATTAACTCAAAAAAGTAACTGCGATTAAAAAAATTAATCGTGATTAATCGCACTGTTAAACAATAGACTACCAATAGAAATTTATTAAATATTTTGGATGTTTTTCTATATTTTCAAATATATTGATTTCTATTACAACACAGATTACAAAGCGTACAGTGCTCACTTTATATTAGTATTTTTAATACAAATATTGGCAGTGTAAAAATGATAAAGAAATAGTATTTTTCAGTTCACCTCATACAAGTACTGTACTGCAATCTCTTTATTATGAAAGTATGAAAGCAATATCTCCCGTAAATTTAAACGGGCTTGTTTGTCTTAGCAATTGGATGAACAAGAGGTAGGACTGAGTGGACTTGTAGGCGCTAAAGTTTTACATTTCTTTGTTTTTGAGTGCAGTTATGGAACAAAAAAAACATCTATATTTGTAAGTTACACTGTCATGATAAAGAGATTGAAGTACAGTTCTTGTATGAGGTGAATTGAAAAATACTATTTCTTTTGTTTTTTACAGTGCAAATATTTGTAATTAATAAATATAAAGTGAGCACTGTACACTTTGTATTCTGTGTTGTAATTGAAATCAATATATTTGAAAATGTAGAAAACATCCAAAAATATTTAAATAAATTCTATTACTGTTTAACAGTGCAATTAATCGAGCGATTAATGTTTTTATTCGCTTGTCAGCCCTAGTTTTAACAGTTATAAAGCTTTAGCTTTCTGAATCTCAACATCTAGTGTCACTAAGGGCATGGCTACACTTGCGAGTTAGAGTGCATTAAAGCAGCTCTGGGCACCTTAACTCACAACGCGTCCACACTGGCAAGACACAGAGCACCTGGACTCTGTGGCTGGAGCGCTCCTGGTAATCCACCTCAATGAGTACACTTGCTGCACCCCGGCTGGAGCACTGCGGCACCAGTGTGGACGCCCTGGTCTGTTAATGTGCTCTGATTGGCCTCCAGAAGTGTCCCACAATGTATGTTCTAGACGCTCTGGTCATCACTTTGAACTCTACTGCACTGCCCTGACGGTTGGTCACTTGAGATCTGCCCTTTAAATTCCCTTGAATTTTGAAAATCCCCTACCTGTTTCTCAGCAAGGCGTGGAGTGCTCTCAGCGAATCTTTCCAGGTGACCATGCCTCCATATGCCAGGCGATCCCCAGCATGGAGCAATGGTGAGGTGCTGGACCTCATCAGTGTTTGAGGGGAGGAAGTTGTTCATTTCCAGCTGCGCTTCAGCCGTAGGAATTACAATACTTTCGGGCACATATCAAGGGACATGATGGAAAGGGGCCATGACAGGGAAGCGCTGCAGTGCAGGGTTAAAGTGAAGGAGCTGCGGAGTGCCTACTGCAAAGCCCCTGAGGGAAACTGCCGCTCCAGTGCTGCCCCCATGACCTGCCGTTTTTACAAAGAGCGGGATGCGATATTTGGGGGTGACCCCACCTCCACTCCGAGAACCACGATGGACACTTCAGAGTGGGGGGGAGGAGGAGGAAGAGGAAAGCGAGAGTGAGGGTACTGGGGTGGGGGGAGACACCCCGGAGTCTCAAGAGGCATCCAGCCAGGAGCTCTTCTCAAGCCAGGAGGAAGGTAGCCAGTCGCGCCGTCCGGTGCCTGGTGGAGGACAAACAGAGGAGCGGGTTCCCGGTAAGCGGCTTTTATTTTCAGGATGTAAATTTTTCAGGAGAGGAGGGAGGGTTAGGGATGCCTGCCTAGATGTGGAATAGCCCATTGATGTGGTCTATCACATCGCGGTAATCGGCCTCGGTAATCTCTTCAAAAGTTTCAGCCAGAGCGTGGGCAATGCGCTTGCGCAGGTTTATTGGGAGAGCCACTGTGGTCCTTGTTCCAGTCAGGCTAACGTGGCCACGCCACTGTGCCGCGAGTGGTGGGGGGGCCCATTGCAAGACACAGGCAAGCTGCATAAGGGCCAGGGTGGAATCTGCATTGCAGTAGAAGACCCTCCCGTGCTTCCCAGGTGACCCGCAGCAGCGAGATATCTTCCAGGATAAACTCCTGTTGAAAATGTTGGGATAGTGTTCAGTGTAGGTGTCCCCTGCAGCTGTTTGCTTTCCCCAACGCACAGAAACCCCAGTACAGCCCTGAACCAATCATTCCCCATTACTCACCATTTCGGGGCTCCCGTGGGTTGTGTGCGCTCTCTTTGGGATGGGAAAATTATGCTATTGTGAAGACTGTTAACGTGCACTCACTCCTTAACCGTGGGGCAATAACTCTGTCTGGTATAAACAATGCTGCTTCTGTTAAGTGTTGCATTTTGCCTTTACAGATGCAACCTTGAGAACTCGGCTGTCCGTGTTATCACCGGCTGAGAGACTACAAAACCTCCGGAAGAAGCCGCGAAAAAGCAAAGAAGACATGCAGCAATCTCTCGCAGAAAATCAAAAAGCGCAGGACTGGAGGGAAAGGGAAAGCAGGATCCGCAAGAAAAACGCAGCGCAGAGGAAGAAAAGCACGAAGCAGCTGCTAAGCATCCTGGAGTGCCAAGCGGACTCTATCCAGGTGCTCGTAGCCATGCAGGCGGAGCACTACCGCGCCCGCCCCCCCGCTGCCCTTGTCCCAAAGCTCTTTCCCTTGTGCCCCAATGTCAGCTCAAAACCCTCTTCCCCAGCATCCAGGTTCTTACCACCACCAGCTGCCTCCAACACCTGTACGTTCACCAACCAGCCCTGAGAACTACGACCCTTACTCTCTGCACTCAACCCCCATCACCATGCTGTATAGCCATCCCGAAGTGCAGCAGCCATTGCACAGCACTCCAGACAGGACATATTCAAACCTGTGACTGTACAGTTCCCCACCCCACCCCCTTGCACTTTCAGATTCCCAAAAAGTTGTGTGTCTGTCAATAAAGTAATTTTCTTTTCAATAAATGTATTCTTGGCTTTGAAAACAGTCTTTATTATTGCAGAAAGTTAAAGATACCTTAGCCCAGGAAAGAAACAGGCACTGCAAATAAGCTTAGGAAACAGATTCCTACTAACATTGTAACCACTGCACTTCACTCCCATGCAAGGCACCAAACATTACTGTTGGTTTTCAGCCTCAAATTCCTCCTTCAAGGCATCCCTAATCCTTGCAGCCCTGCGCTGGGCCTCTCTAGTAGCCCTGCTCTCTGGCTATGCAAATTCAGCATCCAGGCGTTGAATCTCGGAGGTCCATGCCTGACTGAATCTTTCACCCTTCCCTTCACAAATATTATGGAGGGTACAGCCCACGGATATAACCGCGGGGATACTGCTTTCCCCCAAGTCCAGCTTCCTATATAGAGATTGCCAGCGCCCCTTTAAACGGCCAAAAGCACACTCCACAGTCATTCGGCACCGGCTCAGTCTGTAGTTGAACCGTTCCTTGCTGCTGTCAAGGCTCCCTGTGTACAATTTCGTGAGCCATGGCATTAATGGGTAAGCGGGGTCTCCAAGGATCACAATGGGCATTTTGACGTCCCCTACTGTGATCTTCTGGTCTGGGAAAAAAGTCCCGGCCTGCAGCTTCCTGAACAGGCCAGTGTTCTGAAAGTGTCATGCACCTTTCCGGGCCAGCCTGCGTTAATGTCAGTGAAACGCCCACGGTGATCCACAAGCGCCTGGAGAACCATAGAGAAATACCCCTTCTGATTAACGTACTCGGATGCTAGGTGGGGTGGTGCCAGAATAGGAATATGAGCCCCATCTATCGCCCCTCCACAGTTAGGGAAACCCATTTGTGAAAAGCCATCCACAATGTCCTGCACGTTCCCCAGAGTCACGGTTCTTCTTAGCAGGATCCGATTAATGGCCCTGCAAACTTGCATCAACACGATTCCAACGGTCGACTTTTCCACTCCAAACTGGTTCCCGACCGATCGGTAGCTGTCTGGAGTTGCCAGCTTCCAGACTGCAATAGCCACCCACTTCTCCACCGGCAGGGCAGCTCTCAATCTCATGTCCTTGTGACACAGGGCTGGGGCGAGCTCATCATACAGTCCCATGAAAAGCGGCTTTTCTCATCCGAAAGTTCTGCAGCCACTGCTCTTCATCCTAGACTTGCATGATGATGTGATCCCACCACTCAGTGCTTGTTTCCCGAGCCCAAAAGCGGCGTTCCACGGTGGTGAGCATGTCTGTGAATGCCACAAGCAATCTTGTGTCATATGCGTTATGCGAGTCGACATCATCGTTGGACTCCCCACTGTCAGTTTGTAGCTTAAGGAGTAAATTGACTGCCAAACGTGATTTGCTAGCGAGACCCATCAGCATATTCCTCAGCACTTCAGGCTCCATTCCTGCAGACCGAAAGGGAAGACAGAGCGCGCAGTACAAAAAACGTGGAAAGATGGCGCCAAATGTGGACGGAAGCACAGGGATTGCTGGGATGCAAAGCAATGCATCACGGGGTGTTGGACAGGACCCAGAATGCCCCACACATCCTGTAGCGGGGTGGTCACCCACTCCGGCCTTAAAGGGCTTAAAACAGCCCGGGAGAGGGCTGCGGCTAGGAGCAAGCAGTTCCCAGGCTGATTGGAGAAGCAGGCTCAGCGGTCGCCACGCCCCAATCAGGGCTCAGCTGGCCCTTATAAAAGGGCAGTGGGCCAGGAGCAAAGAGTCAGTCTCTCTCTGCCTGTAGAGAGGGAAGGGCCTGGCTGCTTAGGAGCTCACAGGGTACCTGAAGTGGAGCAGGGCAGAGAGAAGGCCAGAGGAGCTGAGGACCTCCAGCCTGGAAACCCCCCAGACTGCAGGCCTGGTTAAAGGCCCAGAAGGATACTGAGGGCAGCCCAGGGGTAGGCCAAGGCAGCAGGTCCAAACCCCCCTTGTCTGTGATGAGTGGCTTGTACACTGCAGTCTGCCCCGGTGAACAGGGGCTAGATAGTGACTGGCAGTAGCCTGATACTGAGGCGAGGTGGGGATAGTGGATGGGGAGACCCAGAAGCTGTGGGGTACTGCCAGGGGGCAGCCCAAAGGGAAAGGGGCACTGGGGTCTGGGAGGGACCCGGGGGCCAGCGACAGATGAGACACTGGCCAGCAGAGGGCGCTCCGGAGGCTGGTGAGCTAATTCCCAGGATAGCCATCAGGAGGCACTGCGGAGGTGAGCATCGCCGCGTTACACACCCCCACACCCTTCCCACAAGTCACAGCATCAGAATGGGAAGAGGTGCTCTGTGAGATAGCTGCCCATAATGCACTGCTGCCAATGTTGCTGCAAGTGCTTCAAATGTGGCCATGCCAGTGCGCTTGCAGCTGACAGTGTGAACACACAGCAGTGCTTTCCCTACTGCGCTCTGAGGGCTGGTTTAACTCACAGCGCTCGACATCTGCAAGTGCAGCCATGCCCTAAATAAATACTGTCTCATCCTCCTTATGGTCTGATCCCCATAATCTCCAGCAACTGAACATTTAAATGGCTAAAAATCAAAAAACAAATGCTTAAAACCCATAATTTTGAGCAACTGAAAATTTAAATTGATAAACATCAGGAAAAAATGCTTTAAAGTAAACATTGGTATTATTCATCAAAATTAGAAAGAAAAAAAATTATTAGTCCCGCCAAGCCTTATCATATAGCATACATAACTAGCACACACTCTTGTTATAGTAAAGAAATTTATTTCAAATGGGCATCTTAAAAAAATAAAAAAGATCAGTAAAATTCTTCTGGAGAGGCCAGCTTGAGACTCCAAAGTTTCAGAGGTTACGTCTACACTACGGGATTATTCCGATTTTACATAAACCGGTTTAGTAAAACAGATTGTATAAAATCGAGTGCACGCGGACACACTAAGCACATTAATTCGGTGGTGTGCGTCCACGGTCCGAGGCTAGCATCGATTTCTGGAGCGTTGCACTGTGGGTAGCTATTCCGTAGCTATCCCATAGTTCCCGCAGTCTCCCCCGCCCCTTGGAATTCTGGGTTGAGAGCCCAGTGCCTGATGGGGCAAAAATCATTGCCGCGGGTGGTTCTGGGTAAATGTCGTCCGTCACTCCTTCCTCTGGGAAAGCAACGGCAGACAATCATTTTGCGCCCTTTTTCCCTGGATTGCCCTGGCAGACGCCATTAGCATGGCAACCACGGAGCCTGTTTTGCCTTTTGTCACTGTCACCGTATGTGTACTAGATGCCGCTGACAGAGGCGATTCAGCAACACTACACAGCAGCATTCATTTGCTTTTGCATGATAGCAGAGATGGTGATCAGCCGTTATGTACCATCTACCATGCCACTGTAAATTGGCAATGAGATGACGGTTACCAGTCCTTCTGTACTGTACCATCTGCTGCTGTCATAGGTGCCCCTGGCTGAGATTGGCCAGGGGCGCAAAAGACAAAAATGGGAATGACTCCCCGAGTCAATCCCTCCTTTATGGTATCAAAAAATAGAATCAGTCCTGCCTAGAATATGGGGCAAGTGTACTAGAGAACCAGTGTATCAGAGAACCAGAGAGCACAGCCGCTCCGTGTCAGATCCCGCAGAAATGATGAGCTGCATGCCATTCACAGGGGGTGCCCCTGCAACAACCCCACCTGTTGATTCCCTCCTCCCCCAGCCTTCCTGGGCTACCGTTGCAGTGTCCCCCCATTTGTGTGAAGTAATAAAGAATGCAGGAATAAGAAACAGTGACTTGTTACTGAGATAAAATGAGGGGAAGGCAGCCTCCAGCTGCTATGATAGTCCAGATAGGACATTAAGCAGTGTGGGGGACAGGAGCCCAGCATCCCGCTGCTATGATAGTCCAGGCAGTACAGAATCTTTTCTTTACACATGAAGGGCAGGGGCTGATGGAGCTCAGCCCCCTGTTGCTATGATGAAGATGGTTACCAGCCATTCTGTACCATCTACTGGGAATGATCAGGAGTTTTTTACCCAGGCTCCCCCGGCCGACCTCACCGGAGGCCAGCCAGGAGCACTCACGGGCTGATGATGACAATGGATATCAGCCATATTGTACCATCAGCCACCAAGGAGGGGGGGCGAGGATGCTGCAGTTGACTGCTGCAGCATCGCGTCTATCAGCAGCATTCAGTAAACATAGGGTGACATTTAAAAGAGTCAAGAGAGGATTTTTTTCCCTTTTACTTCTGGGGGTGGGTGAGGGGGGTAAATTGACGAGCTATGCCCTGAACCACCGCGGACAATGTGTTTGACACTACAGGCATTGGGAGCTCAGCCAAGAATGCAAATGCTTTTTGGAGACTGCAGGAACTGTGGGACAGCTTGAGTCCTCAGTCCCCCCTCCCTCCCTCCATGAGCGTCCATTTGATTCTTTGGCTTTCCGTTACGTTTGTCACGCAGCACTGTGCTGAGTCCCTGCTGTGGCCTCTGTCTGGAGATTTTTTAAAAATGCTTTGTAATTTCGTCTTCTGTAACGGAGCTCTGATAGAAAAGATTTGCCTGCCTATACAGCGATCACATCCGTACGGTCCATGCTGGAGCTCTTTTTGGATTTTGATTTCGGACTGCATCGCCACCCGTGCTGATCGGAGCTCCACGCTGGGCAAGCAGGAAATGATATTCAAAAGTTCGCGGGGCTTTTCCTGTCTACCTGGTCACTGCATCCGAGTTCTGATTGCTGTCCAGAGCGGTCAGTGGTGCACTGTGGGATACCGCCCAGAGGCCAATACCGTCGATTTGCGGCCACACTAACCCTAATCCGATATGGTAATACTGATATTAGCGCTACTCCTCTCGTTGGGGAGGAGTACAGAAACCGGTTTAAAGAGCCCTTTATACCGATATAAAGGGCCTCTTCGTGTGGACGGGTGTGGCATTAAATCGGTTTAACGCTCCTAAAACTGGTTTAAACGCGTAGTGTAGACCAGGCCTCAATAGCAGCTGGGAGGTGCTTCCCAGCACGGGTAGACAGACACACTATAGCGTAAGCACAGCTAACGCACTAAAAAAGTAGAGTGGATGCAGCGGCTAGGGCTAGCCACCCGAGTACACACCCATGGCATTGGGCAGGTTTGTACTCAGGTGGCTAGCCTGAACTGCTGCCCATGCTGCCATTTTTAGCATGCTAGCTAGAGCCGAGCTAGTGCATGTCTGTATATCCAATATGGGAAGCATCTTCCCAGCTGCTGTGTAGACAAACCTTCAAAAGCTTGCAGAATCTCAACACTCTTTTAAAACCCTATGAGGAAAAAAACCAGACGATTTATAAACAAGCAGAATGGCAAATTCCTGAGCTTTCAAGAGAAATTTTACATAGTACTATGTGCCTTCTGTATGTCTCCCTCTTCCCCCAATAGACACTAAAGTTGGTGCCATAAATGCTTCTTTCAGAGCAAGCAAAATGAAACAAGTCCCAGGAGGCCAGTAAACTTCCTTCCATTCTCCTCAGAAGCACACAGCAGTGTGCGCCAATTTTGGTTTTATTTACTTTACTTAATAGTGTATTTTAAAAATGACCTAATGTCTTCAGTTAAAATTAAAGTGAAAACTGACTAGTAGAAATAAGCATGAACTCCTTCACATTTGTATTAAAATAAGCAGCAAAATGGGCTGAGCTTGTCAAACTCAAATAACCTCTACTCCTGAGAAAGAGGGGCTGAGTAAAGAAGATTCAAGTTAGACAGACATAACTGAACCTCCTTAAAACAAACCTACTTCATTAGAGAGCTCTAATACTAGAAAATTCCAAAGCAGATGATTTACATCTGTCTTTTCCAGTTAAAAGGTTACCTATAAAGATGAAAAGTTAGAATGGAGCTAAACACAGACTGATGCACTGAACTGTCCACACTAAGGGCTTGTCTTTCCATACAGCCCTAGCGTTGCGGTTGCACCGCAGTGGCATTTTAGTGAAGATGCTTGTTAGGATTCAAGGCTGTCTGGCCTATACTTTAAGAATTTAGGTGTCTTCTTATCACTCAGCTACTTATAGAGGTATAAAAGAGAATCAAAATCATTGTCTATTTGTGTAAGGGCCTTCTCTCACTGTGACAGTTTGAGGCCCTGTTTAGTCATATTGAAATAAGGCAATCTGGAGCTGTTAGGAGGTGATCTGATCTATCACCTCCAGAGAAAAGGAAGAGCCTAGAACATATAAAAGGAAATTTAGTTTGATAGTTTTCTGTCTGTTAAGAACTCACTCATCAATAGACACAGCTGGAGAACCCTTATGTCTGTACAGATGTAGTTGTAAAACCCTTATGTATGTATAGATGTAGTTGTGAAATCCTCACTTCTGTATTGTTTTTTATTTTTTTTTGGATGGTCTGTCTGGTTCTGTAATTGTTTCTGTCTGCTGTATAATTAATTTTGCTGGGTGGTGGGATATAATTGGTTAGCTAATCATGTTACAATATGTTAGGATTGGTTAGGTAAATTTTAGTAGAATGATTGGTTAAGGTATAGCTAAAAATATTACTATATAAATTAGAGGCAAACAGCAAGTGAGTTGGGATTCAAAAAAAAGGAAAAAGGAACTTGGATTTAAGCTTGCTGGAAGTTCACCCCAATAAACATCGAATTGTTTGCATCTTCGGACTTCAGGTATTGTTGCTCTCTGGTCATGCGAGAAGGACCAGGGAAGTGTGAGGGTGAAGGAATAAGCTCCCTAACAATGCTACTACATTGATAGGAGAGCTTCTCCCATCTGTGTAGTTAATCCACCTCCACAAGAGATGGTAGCTATGTCAATGGGAAAGCGCGCTGTCTACACCAGGGGTTAGGTCAGTATAACTATGTTGCTTAGAGGTGTAGGTTTTTCACACCCTGAGTAGTTATGTAGTTATACCAAAGTAAGTTTGTAGTGTAGGCCTGGCCTAAAAACGGCTCTTAGAAATACTGAAGGCATATTCCAGAAGTATCAAGAGGCTCCAACTGAGATCAGAGTTCTATAGTATTAGACACTGTACAAACATATAGTAAGCAAGTCCCCTGCCTCAGGGAGCTTGCAAATCTAAACAGACAAGACAAAATGGAAGAAAGGACGTATTATTGACCCCACTTTAAGGATGGGGAACTGAGAACAAAGAAACTAAGTGACTTACCCAAGGTCACACAGGAAGCCAGGGAACTCAATCTAGGTCACTGGAGTCCCAGTCCAGTGCCTTAACAACAAGAATGTCCTTCCATTGTGGTATCTCAGTGCCAAATACAGCAATTCAGGAAGCATCCAAAACAATACAAGGGTTTCTTCCCTATCCCTCTTTTCCTCGGTAGCCATGAAAATGCAGGGAAAGCAAAAAGATGGAACTTTAATTTTGACATGAACATGATCAGAATTGGGCCAAGTCTGGTCTTCTCTAGTAAAATGTTCCATAACTCACTCCCACTGTCCCAGGAAGTCTTGTGCTGGGCTTCCCCAACTGCATTCTCTCTGGAGCACAGCTCTCTTGATGGGTTGTGGATGGATAACAGGTTGAGATTACCAAATCGTAAACACATGGAGGGTTTGTAGATTAGGATGAGGATTTTATCTGAAAAAAACAGGGACCCAGTGAGGAGCACACGGGTGTTTGTTGTTTAAGAGCAGCAGGGTTTAGTATATTGTACAAGTTACTGCTTTGGTCATCCTCAGCCTCAGGTAGAGCAAACTGCAGTAGTCTACCCTGGAGACATCAAAAGCATGAATCACAGTGATAAGATCTTTGTCACAAGAGGTAAAACTAGCCACCAATGGAAGGCATTCCTTAGCCAAAATTTTCAAATCTGGGTAACTAACGTTAGGCTCTCAAATATGTATTTAGGCAGAAAAATAAGTGACTTGAGTTTCAGAGGTGCTGAACACCAACAGTTTCCATTGAGTTATGTGGCTCGGCATACTTTGGGTGAAGGGGAATCAAGCTACGTTTTTCAGATGCCTAAACATGGCTTTGGCACCCTAACTTAAGGAAAAATTTAGGGTTGAAAATTTTGGTCTTAGCGCTACCAAATGCACAAAGTAAAACTGAAGAGAGAATTATTTCACCCTCCTGCACCTGACTTCTTTCAGTTAGAAGTAACACTAAGGATCAGTGTAATTACAGAGAGTTTTCAGAAAGTGTGATTTACGGAGTTGATAAGGTCCCTTTTAAACAATAAATCTTAGGTGCTCATCTGATCTTTGTCAAAAGGTGCAAGGGACCACTTTGCAAGACAGTCAGAGCTTCAATTTTGCTTGACTGAAGCATCAAATATACAACCACTGCGCTTCATGCTCATTTGTACACTTGTCTCACTCACACTGCACAATCCTAGATCTGCTACCTTTCAGACTTCAGGGCTGTGAATTCAAACACCTTTTCACCAGTACTAAATTCACTGAAATTATTTTTTCAAAGCAAAAAAAGTTAAAAAAATCTCCCAACCAAAAGGAAGTATTTTCAGCAGAGTTTGCAGAGACTGTATCCTCTGTTGGCAGCTGCCTTATGTGTCAGTCGCGTGCTCAGCAAAAGGCTCCAGAGTCTACCCCAAATCTTGAAACATACTTATTGACTATAAAGTAAATGTAATTAGCAAGAGTGTTTGCAGGGTCAGATTAATTTAACCTTTTCTCCTAGCCTGGACTCAAGCCAGTTTGATTCCACAGTCTCACACTGATAGCAAAAGAAACAGGGAGACTTTTGACTCCAGCTTTGACTTAATCAATTCTACTATGTGCATTTAGAGCACAGCAATAAGCAGAAAATGAGACAACATACAGCTGTCAAGCAGCCTAGGAAGGAGAAGAGATATCAGAGTGCCACAAGACACAGACACTTGCAGCTTCAGAATGGTTCTCAACTATTCTATATTGAGTTCTTGCTCATTTTGCCAAAGCAGCTGCCTACTTTCTTCCTGTACCCAGATTCCTTTAATCATTTAAAACAGGACGTCGTGTCCTGATGAAATGCCTTTCCGGACAGTCCATGGAAGGAATTAATAGCTGTGCCAGTCCTTTTGAAATGCAAATCATCACCAACTGGGTTTCATGCCTCTTGCTGTTGTCACCTCCCCCTGAAGAGCCCATGTTAAGTGGAACTGGGAGCTATTTGCTTATCTTCTCCTAAAATGAATATTATCCTGCATTTGCGATTCCTAATCAGCCACTTTCCTCATCCTGCGCTTCTCCCTTCTTTCCCCACTGTCTTTTGTTTCTAAGCAAGAAATTTTCTGTTACTTCAGGACAAAAAAAGCTGATCCTTCAGCAATAGAGTCATTAATTCTCTTATCTGCACAGCCCGCATGGTTCTGCAGAATTTCTTCCTTCAAACATTAAAAGACACTTAACTGGAAGGACCTTAAAGGAGTAAACATTTAAACCACTGAATCTCTTTCCACATTATTAACTGAAAAATCCCTCCCCTCCCCTTTTAACGCATACTTCTTAAAAAAAATTAAGGACAGGGAGTTGGCCTCAATTTTAAAAAGAGGGTGTAAGTCTATAATACCATGGAATGCTACAGCAGTGGATATACTAGTAGTCTAATAGGAGAAATGAGAATACTAAACTGATGGACCTATCAATTAAGTAGGAGGCAAATCTGCACTCCAGAATTTGTAAAAATCAATGGAACTGCCTCCTTTCCTTAATGTGCCTCTCCACTACCAAAATCAGGACAATGAACATGTTCTGGAAAAAGTAGAGCAGTGGCTCTCAAACTTTTTTACTGGTGACCCCTTTCACATAGCAAGCCTCTGAGTGCAACCCCCTTATAAATTAAAAACACTTTTTTATATATTTAACACCATTATAAATGCTGGAGGCAAAACGGGGTTTAGGGTGGAGACTGACAGCTCACGACCCCCCATGTAATAACCTTGTGATCCCCTGAGGGGTCCCGATCCCCGTTTGAGAACCCCTGAAGTAGAGCAATTCATAAACCTTCATTAGGAATGAAAAGAACCTTTGGAGGGGGAAGCAATAATCAGCAGCACTTTTAGGCTTTCAATACTTCTCTAATTCCCTACTTTTAACACTTTAGTTTAAGGAATGAATAAATGACTAAAGCACAAGCAGCCCGCACTCAACACAGCAAGGAACCTGGTCAAGGTGACATGTCAGACTGTCTTTCCCCCATACCTCTAACTGTGCCTCCAAGGGCTTATCTACAGTGGCTATGTCTATTCTTGAAGAGTTTTTGCGCTGTCAGTTTCAATGGTGATAGGGAATCGGTGAAAGAAAAGTGCTGGTTTGTGTATTCACTTAATTTCACAGGCGTCAGAGTGTGTTTGCATTTGCAGCACTTCCATCTGATGAGAGCAGTGCACTGAGGGCAGCTATCCCACAGTGCAGCTCTCTCCATTTTTATGATAGGTCTTGTGGGAAGGGGGTGATCACAGGTGATCCTGGGTCCCTGCATAGTCTCCTCTCCCCAAACATGGATCAGCTCCAATAGCTCAGCATTGCTCCAAGCAGGGGATTGTTTGCTCCATGGAGCAGCCATTGTCACCTGGCCAGATAAGTGAGCACTTGTCAAGAAAACAGGAAGGGGAGCTTCAAAGTTCCCAGGGCTTTACAGGGGCAGGGGTGGACGTCTGTTTACCTGGCAGCAGAGCTGCTGGCCAGAGTGGTCACCTAGGCACTGTGGGATATCCTGCGGAGGCTAAAAGCTCTGTAACCAGGAAGAATGTGTCTTCACTTGCACATCACTGGAAAAGCATCATCGGTAAGAGCTGTTCGCCTCTTGTGGTTTTCTTTTTGCGGTGAAACTTCTGAGTTTCACTGCAAAATGTTATTGGCAAGTGTAGACGCTCCCACGTTTTTTGCGCAAAAAGGGACTTTTTCCACTTTAAATGGCAAGTGTTGACATGCCCAGTGCTCTGCAATTCGAACTATAGAGGTGTGAATAGCAGCATGCATCAAAGTGCTCTTCAGGACTACAGGAATGCGAAGGAGGAACCTTTTAGTTTGCACCTACAGCATCCACATGGGAGAGTTACAGCACAGCCCCTTGGGTTGACAGTATCCCTGTGACCACTGTAAAACTGAAACATCTCAGAGAATATTTAACATTCCACCCCTCCCCATTTTAACTCAATTCATGTTTACTAATTTTGGCAGTGTATCCCACTGAACCTGGTAGTTTAAATTGGAAAGAAAAAACTATATCATCAAAACTAATTTTTTTGACCATTCATTTTGTATTTTCCAGAGCCTTAAGATATAGAAAAGTGTAAACTTGGTTGATAGTTTCTATTCCCCTTGAAAAAGAGGGGTCCTCTGGATTCTTTAATGAAGAATCCAACCCAGCCCCACATCAGATCCTATCCTGTAAGCTCACATATGAAAGGAATTCTCTTATGGAACCCTTCAATCACATGGCTTGCAGCAGAGCAAGGCAAGGCATTCCTATGCCCAAAAGAGGATTTCCACCATCTTCTCTTTACTTGCTCACTCCCCATCCTGCCCCCATTTAACATTCAGCCTTTTTGTTGGGACCCTGGGGGCAGGTATAGTGCATGACTGCAGCAGGACTACAGGACTAACAGGATTGCAGGACTAGCATCAACTAGTGTCTCAATTAGATGAATTTCTCACTAATATATAGGTTCTTACTTGCTCAAACAAATCATATTGGCAATATACACCAGTTGTGCAAGCCATTCGGCAGGTGTTCATCATCACCCCGCCACCCATTCCTACTGCTTTGAATTTACCTATCAAACTCCTCTGAAGCTGCCCAGTTACCACTAAAACTCAGACTTCCAGGGGTAGTTTTTCCCAAAGTTCATTTTAAGCATGCAGTTAGGGGTAGGGTGACCAGACAGCAAATGTGAAAAATCAGGACCGGGGGTGAGGAGGTAATAGGAGCCTATATAAGAAAAAGACCCAAAAATCAGGACAGTTCCTATAAAATCAGGATGTCTGGTCACCCTAGTTAGGGGCAATAACACCAAAAAGACTTCTTTTCAGAAGTACAACTGAAGAACTTAGTACTGTACAACAGGACAGACTTCATGAGAGTCCGAGCTATTAGATTGTGGGATAATTCCCAAAGGAAGTGGTGGATGTCATCCCTACCTTGGCACTTGAAACATTTCAAACAAGGCTGGACAGGACCCTAGAAAATGTGCATTAATGGACAATCTTATATTGACTGGAGGTGGAGTACACAGATCTTTTCTCTCTTTAGTACCTATAAGTCTAGCAACTGAAAATACAGAATTTGTGCTGCTTCAACATGAAGCAAACTTAGTGACATTAACAGCTCGTGAAACCTGATGTCTGATTTTCAACAAATCGGACAGAGGTTTTTATGCTCAGAATTACACAACCATCAGTGGCTCATTACTCAATACACATTCCCTCTTATTTGCAACCTTATTCTGTAACAACATCCTACTAGGACATTTTAAAAAAGCAATGAATATGTTCACTAGGTGTGTTACCAACCAAATACATTCCTCAGAAAAGTGACTATACACAAAGCACTTTTCCTGTCACCCAGCATCTCTTAAATGTGCACATTTGCTGCGTAAGGATAGAAATGCAATTTGCCTTCTGGTGTTAAGTACACTTGGGTAATGTTTTCAAATTTTTCTCTACAACCATGAGGGCTATACAGTTAGCTTTCACTTTAAAAAAAAAAAGACACTCATATTGTCACAACTCCAATAGCTTGAGCTTTAAAAAAATTAGTTTTTTTTAATCGCTTGACAGCCCTAACTGAAAATTAATTGTGCTGTTAAACAATAGAATACCATTTATTTAAATATTTTGGATGTTTTTCTACATATTCCAATATATTTATTTCAATTACAACACAGAATACAAATGTATTTGCACTGTAAAAAACAAAAATAGCATTTTTCAATTCACCTCATACAAGTACTGTACTGCAATCTCTTTATCATGAAAGTGCAACTTACAAATGTAGAATTATGTACAAAAAAGTAACTGCATTCAAAAATAAAAATGTAAAACTTTAGAGCCTACAAGTCCATTCAGCCCTACTTCTTGTTCAGCCAAATCACTCAGACAAACAAAGTTTGGTTACAATTTGCAGGAGATAATGATGCCCGCTTCTTGTTTACAATGTCACCTCAAAGTGAGAACAGGCATTTGCATGGTGCTGTTGTAGCCAATGTCACAGATATTTACATGCCAGATGTGCTAAAGATTCATATGTCACTTCATGCTTCAACCTAGGGTGACCAGAGAGCAACTGTGAAAAATCGGAATATGGGGTGGGGGGGTAATAGGCACCTATATAAGACAAAGCCCCAAATACCTGGACTGTCCCTATAAAATCAGGACATCTGGTCACTCTACTTCAACCACCATTCCAGAGGACGTGTGTCCATGCTGATGATCGGTTCTGCTTGATAACAATCCAAAGCAGAGTGGATTGATGCATGTTCATTTTCATCATCTGAGTCAGATGCCACCAGCAGAAGGTTGATTTTCTTTTTTGGTTGTTCAGGTTCTGTAGTTTCCACATCAGTGTGTTGCTCTTTTAAGACTTCTGAAAGCATGCTCCACACTTTGCCTCTCTCAGATTTTGGACGGCACTTCATATTCTTAAACCTTGTGTCAAGTGCTGTATCTATCCTTAGAAATCTCACATTGGTACCTTTTCTTTGCATTTTGTCAAATCTGCAGTGAAAGTGTCCTTAAAAAGAACATGTGCTGGGTCATCATCCGAGACTGCTATAACATGAAATATATGGCAGAATGAGGATAAAAGAGAGCAGGAGACATAAAATTCTCCCTCAAGGAGTTCAGTCACAAATTTAATTAACACATTTTTTAATGCGCGTCATAGCATGGAGGCATGTCCACTGGAATGGTGGCTGAAGAATGAAGGGGCATATGAATGTTTAGCACAGGGGTATCCAACCTATGGCACAGGTGCTGAAGGCGGCATGCGAGCTGATTTTCTAGGGAGCTCTGCATTTTAATTTAATTTTAAATAAGCTTCTTAAACATTTTAAAAACCTTATTTACTTTACATACAACAATAGTTTAGTTATATTATAGAAAGAGACCTTCTAAAAATGTTAAAATGTATTACCGGCACGCGAAACCTTAAATTACAGTGAATAAATGAAGACTCGGCACACCACTTCTGAAAGGTTGCCAACCCCTGGTTTAGCATATCTGGCATGTAAATGCCTTGCAACGCCAGCTACAAAAATGCTATGCAAACGCCTGTTCTCACTTTCTGGTGGCATTGTAAATACGTAGCAGGCAGCATTATCTCCCATAAATATAAACAAACTTGTTTGTCTTAACAATTGACTGAACAAGAAGGACTGAGTGGACTTGTAGGCTCTAAAGTTTTACATCGTGTTTTGTTTTGTTTTTTGAGTGCAGTTATGGAACAAAAAAATCTACATTTGTAAGTTGCACTTTCATGATAAAGAGATTGCAGTACAGTACTTGTATGAGGTGAATTGAAAAATACTATTTCTTTTGTTTACCATTTTTACAGTGCAAATATTTGTAATAAAAAATTACAAAGTGAGCACTGTACACTTTGTATTCTGTATTGTAATAGAAATCAATATATTTGATAATGTAGAAAAACATCCAAAATATTTTAAAAAATGGTATTCTATTCTTGTTTAACAGCACAATTAAATTTCAGTTAGTTTTTTTAATTGCTTGACAGCCCTAATTTTTTTTTAAAGCTCAAGCTATTGGAGTCATGACTATATGAGTGTGTCTTTTTTTTTTTTTAAAGTGAAAGCTAACTGTATAGCCCTCATGGTTGTAGAGAAAAATTTGAAAATAATACCCAAGTGTACTTAACACCAGAAGGCAAATTGCATTCCTATCCTTACGCAGCAGATGTGCACATTTAAGAGATGCTGGATGACTGGAAAAGTGCTTTGTGTGTAATGTTTTCCTCCCCATTTCCTACTAATCCCGGCCAACGGAAGCTGCGAATCCAGCGCTCTGGGCAGAAGTAGCACGCAGAGCTGCCTGGCCATGCCTCTGTCTAGCAGCTGAATGAGGGGGGATGTTGCTGCTTCCAGGGAGACCCCCAGGTAAACGCTGTCCAGAGCCCACCTCACCCTGTCTGGTGTCCCAACCCCCTGACCCCTCCCATACCCAAACTCTGCTGCTGTTGCTGGGAGGGAGGCGTGAAGCCAGGGAGGGAGCCTGCTGGCCCCACCAACCAGCCCACCTCCTGCCCCTCCATACCAGCAGGGGGTCCCGGAACGTGTGCAACCGCTGCCCTCTTCCCCACCCCCCAGCAGCCAGGCCGCCCTCCCCCAGCACTCACAGGGCTCAAGGGGAGCACCACCCCACAGACAAGTTTTATTCACTGGTATTTTTAGTAAAAGTCATGGACTATGGTGTGAATTTTTGTTTACTGTCTGACTTTTACTAAAAATTCCTGTGACTAAAACGTAGCCTTAATCGTGATTGTTTTAATCACAATTAATTTTTTTAAGTTAATCACATGAGTTAACTGATAAATAACTGAAAATAAAAAAGTGAGATTTGCTATAAAATCGTAAGAGTTGGCAACATTTTCAAGTTACATAATCACTTTATCTACCACTAAAATTGCAGCCAACTCTAGGGTGAAACAGACATCATATAACATTTTAGGATAGGAAGTGCAGAAAAATCCTATACTCAATTCAAACTAATTGGGAGTGGCATCCCATAATTATTAAAATGGATTCTGTTCAGTACACTAGGAATAAAACGCCCTCAAAAGTGCCAGAGAACTTTAATGACAAGTGGGTCAGGGCCTCAGATTTACATCTCCTTGGAAGACATGGTGATTGCTCTGGGCGCCAAAGAATTCAGTTAAAAATAGTTTCTGACCAGAACTGCTTGTTCTTTCTTCTTCCGTCTTCTAATTTTAAAAGTAGCTTGAACTAAAGCTGACCAAAGTTACAGCATGAAACATTTTACTGTAAAGCCTCAGTTACTTCCTATTCCTCAATATTATAATGAACACTTATGAACTCATGAAGGATTAATGCAGATGCCTGTTCTATTTCCACAGTAATCTCATTATAATTTATCATTCTTGACTACAACTACTAGAGGACTACAATAATGTCGAACCACCTCCTATCAACACAGACAACACACTGCCATCATGTCTGGCAACTGGATGCACACTTCGTGTTGTAAGCCGAGACCAAGGCCTGTAACTTCCATTACGATGGCTATGCCTGGAGAGAAAGTGCAGCTTACTGTACCATCTCACTAGTGATATGGTATACCAGTTGTCCCCAATCTTTCCAGCCCAAAGGCCAAACATACTATGCTACCACAGTCCAAAGATGACAATCCACACTTAAAGTACATTCTCTGGGGCTCCTGCAGCACAACAGAGAAGCAGGCAACAGAACAGCAAGAGTAACTCTTCTCCCTCCCCTGCAATGCAGCGGGCAGCCAGTTGTGGAGCTGTTGAGCAGCTGCAGCAGGAGAAGGACAGCAGCTGCTCAGAGTGCTGCTAGCTCATCCCAGAGCTGCTCCTGGGAATAGAGGAGAAGCAGGAGGCAGGCATCTGGAGAGACGCCTACCTCCTCCCCAGAGTAAAAAGACAGGGGGTTCTGGTTTTAAAATCACTGGGTGTGGCTCATGGAACACATGTTCAGTTTATAATCAGCTACAAATCCTCCTCTTGACACAGTTGCTTTCAAGGGTCATAATTTATTGCATTCAGGAACACAAGAAACCTTTGGCAAAGGCTGGACATCAGCAAGTTTCACCTTTTAAAAGCGCCTGCTCACACAAGTGCAAAGAAGCACAGCATGGGAAGAGTTAAAGAGCAGAGTGGTGGAATGGAAGCATACTGAGCCCCTCCCACATGGGGAGGAAAGTTCAAATCAAACTCCATAGGACTGGTAGAGTGAGCATTTGGACACCCTGTGGGTGGATTGAGAGGAAGGAAGGGAGGGAGGGGGTGCAGTGTAGTTTCTATCAGTAGTGGGAGACACCGTGTGACGGTTCTCGGGGTACCCAGACTGAGAGTCATCTTGTTACCCCCCATTTCCAGTATGAGGGAGTCTTGCTTGTGGTAACTGGATGTTAGCTCCCTAACACCACCACCCTTTCAGCCACTCAAGCACCCTCCTTTGGGCTATGCCAGCTCCGTCTTTGCCTTGCAGGTTAACAAGAGGTGCACCCCAGTCCTCTCAAAATGTTCCCCAGCCCTTGACACTGGCAACCCACATAAATCCCAGATCCTTTGTCCCCAAAGGAGCAGCGTACACCAGTTTTACCTAAAGTCATTGCTTTTGTTTTATTATAAGAAAGAATAGAGATTCCACTAGAAACAAAAGAGTGATGGAAACTGGTTACAATATAAAACAAAACTAGGACCTACACTTATTGAGTTATCTTTCCTATCTAATAAAGTAAGCTTCCTCCCCCACACCTCCCCCAAATAGTCTATTGCAGAGAGGGCTGGCTTCCCAAAACCAGAACCAAACTTTCAGGAAAAACACCCCGGGCTAAAAAAGATGTCATTTTACTTGTAGAAAAGGGATGACCAAAGTAAGCTGTTTAGGATCAAAGAGCCTCTGTCTTCGTAAAGCAGGGTGGAGTAATTAAAATTTTTTTTTATTTAAATCAGATTGAGACTTTGTAAAACTAATTTGAAAACATGTACTACTGAAACTTCAGTGTCATTTAAAAGGAGGAGCATTGGCTTGCTGAACCCAGGGTTGCGAGTTCAATCCTCAAGGGGGCCAGTTAGGGAACTGGGGTAAAAAATCTGTTTGGGGATTGGTCCTGCTTTGAGCAGGGGGTTGGACTAGATGACCTCCTGAGGTCCCTTCCAACCCTGATATTCTATGATATCTATGATAATTTTGTTATGTTTTAATCGACTGATAGGGTATATGAATTTTACAAAATTTATATAAACTAAAAAAATATTGAAAATATTGAAAATTAAAGCCCTGATTCTGTAAACACCTAAGCAGGTACAGAACTTTACTCCCAAAAATAGTCCCATTCGTGCTTAAAATTGAGCCTCTCCATAAGTATTTGCAGGATCAAGAGCAAAAATGTTATTTGTTAAAAACATCTCTTAGTGTCATAAAATCTTTGTCATTTCAAAACAAAAGTCCTTCAGGGTGATGAAAAATTATTTAGACTTTGAATATATTAAAGTTAGCGACTTTTTTATATACATGCCAACATTTTCAAAAACAGGAGCCTAAATGTCTAAATATAGGCACATAAGAGTGGGATGTACAAAAACAAGACTTACTGACTTCAGACTGCAAACTCTGACAAAGGAATAGAGCTTATTTTGGTTTCTTGACTTGTTGAAGTTGAATATATCAATAGGTGGTGTTCATTGCAAATATAGCACAGGCTACCTGGTTACAATTTTTGTTTGGTTTGTATTGTTCTCACAAATGAGGGCCTAGATTATTATTTTTTTTCCCTCAACATAGATTAATTTTGTGTGTGAACTTTTTTTTTTATAGAATTTCAGTTTTTATAGAGTTTCTCTACTAACATTGAGGAAACTAATTAGAAAACTTACAAAATGTTCATTTTAGCAATTTAAGACAAAATGTGGAGAAAGTGAAGAACAAGCAACTTGTAAATAAAACATGAAATAAAGTAATAAAGTACATTTAAACCAAGATTTTTATAACAGTCCTCCCGTTCCCAAAATAAAGCCAAGTCCTTAGAAGGATCTTCTGTTATGCAACTAATGGAGCAGCAACCTATCTGAAACTGTTACTGAGTTTAATTAATTATTCCGTGGTATGCATGTGGGCAATCAACTTGCTAGATGGGCAGAACAGGCTTTTTTTTTATAAAATTAGGTGCTTGCATACCTTGGTGATGGGCAATTTAGAAATACCTAAATAGATGGGCTAAAATAGAACTTTTCATTCATAGATTCTGAGGCCGAAAGGGACCACTGTGATCATCTAGTCTGACCTCCTGTATAACATAGGCCACCAAACTTTGCCAAAGTAATTCCTAAGCAGATATTTTAGAAAAATATCTGATTGATTTAAAAATTGTCAGTGATGGAAGATCCACCACAACCCTTACTAAATTGTTTCAGTAGTTAGTTATCCTCACTATTAAAAACATATGCCTTATTTACGAATACTAAATTTCATGGGCGGCGCATGAACTTGCTGGCTCAGGGAGGCTAGCCCCCAGGCCCACCCCTTCTGCCCAAGGCCCTGCCTCTCCTGTCCCCCTCCTCCGACAGAGCCCAGAGGCCTCCCCCCAGAATAGTTGCCAGCCCCTCCGCACCCCAGGCTGCCCTAATGCCCCCAGCTCCAGAGTGCTGGATGGGCAGCACAGCCTGCAGCTCCGGACAGGTGGCATGGCCCCCAGCCCCAGCGCCCCAAACCCTGGCGTACTGGCCTGGCCCCAGCGCCCCCAACCCCGGACAAGCAGCCCAGCCCTAGCCATGGGGGGAAAAGCAGGAGGGGGCCTGGTAGCACGGTGTGGGCGTGGCCACACCTGGCTATTTGGGGAGGCTCAGCCTCCCCAGGCCTGTGATACTACTGCCCATAAGAAGTTCCAGACTGACAGCCCTGGAGATCAAAGCCCCTCTACTTAGCTTCAAACAGGTGTACCATGGGTAGCAGCAGGGTAAGCTACCTTTGTGCCATCCTTTAAGTATTCCTCACTCCTGACCTGGAGACATTATCAATAGGGATTCCAGTTGAGTTCTGTCTGCATCAGCCATTCATTTCTTAGCCTCGGTTAGGGGGCCATAAACTCCCCCAACTGGTCCATAAGCAGTGGTGATTTTTTTTTTTTTAATGCAGACACCATGGGACCTGGCATGGATCAAAGTGGCCAAGATGAAGTACAATAGCGTTGGAGGGGAGAGGTAGTGCCTTCTGGAGAGCCGGAGACGGAAGAGGGTATTTTTTATAGTTGTTGCTATGTGGGCTATAACAGCACTGTCTAAAAGGCCACCAACACTGAACAGACTTAATCTGACAGCACGTGCCCTCAACAGAGGGAACTGTTATAGAAGAGGAAAATACAAATGCTTCCCTTGCTCCACTTGTCTGCGTTCAGTTTCAGACACTTGCCTTTCATACAGGTGCAGATTCAGCTTTCTCAATGCCTAGCTGAGAAGATGGTGCTGGTTATATTGGGTATAAAGGTGATTTAGAGGTAGGTGTCATCCATTGCCTCAACATTATCCTCCCATACCCTGTACTGAAAAAATAGGGAAGAAAATTAAGCCTTGTGGAATGCCACATAGAGGGTTTTGAAGATACAGTATCCGTTGCCTATTATAACCCTCTCTTGGTTTGGTCTGAGAAGAACCAGAGCCATTTCCATTCACCCTGCAATCTCTTGAAGACTGCCCAGCAGAATTTGGTGATCAACAGCATCAAATACCACAAAAAGATCTAGCAGCAAGATCCCCAAATTCACATGTATACACCTACATGCCTGAACAATACAAATTCCATCTCAGAGCTGGAGACATGCAAGCACAATGAACCTTATCACCATTATAGTCATCTGTGCCCTTTTCTTGCCAGGAGATTCCATAATGGAGACAACGAAGACAGAGAGAAAATGGAATTCAATGGGTCTTGTAAGGATATTTCAGGACCAATTCCACCAGGCCCACAGGTTACCTCACCAAACCCATAGAAAGCAGAAAAAACACTGCTTACAGTGAGTTCTTAAATCCAAGGACCAGGTTGTATTTACACAGGTACAGAGTGTTACACCCCAAGGACCAGGTGGAATGTACCAGGCCAGCGAGCTGGCTATATTTACAAGGAGAAAGGCAGAGATCCTAGTTTCCGACATGATCTTTTATACGCAATATTACACAATCTTCTATCAACACTCCTCCTCACTTACTACTCCAAATCTTTCCTTTACTATTGGGACACAGTTATTGCCATACATGATGTTACAAATTACACAATAACTTACATAATGCGTTGTTCCCCTTTTTAGCATAAAGAAAATTATCAATCCTATTATTTGACAGGGACTTTCCTTGTTTACCTTAGACACTACAAAAACTCAGTAACAGAATGACCAAATGTTAGTTTTCTTTCCCTGGAACCTGTGTTTGCACTTTCCCCATCTCTAAAAGGTATAACAACCACACAATTATGCAGGCCTACAAAACCTATTTTTATATAACTCATACATTGCTAATCAGTCACTATATAAAGATTAGACCTTTACCATGTTATATAGGGTGAGCTCACCTAACCAATGCTTTACTCCCTTTATAGGTCTACTTTAAATTTCAAGATGCTATAATCCTGACTCTGCCATCCTTTCTAGGTGTGTTGTATTTCAGGAGCTTCCCATACTTCCTCCTGCTGCCAATGCTGGCTCAAATATTTACCACTGCAACAAAAGACCCCACTACTGGCTAAAATCTAGCTCTTTAGTCCTGTCCCCCAAATCTAAGCCCCTCACAGCACAGTAAGTTTTTAGCATCAGCGCAGACACTGGCTAGGCTTGCATGCTATAAGTTTGAATATGAATCCAACAATACAATCTACTGCAACACAAGTAACAGGATTCCACATGTGTTCTTGATCTGACTTCTAAACAGATGTCCATGTCTAAAAGGATGACACACTTGGGAGACGGTATTACCAAGCATGCACCTTCAAAAGAACAGCGAATCAGCAGAATACAAGGCAAGAAAGCTGCTGGAACAACCTTTTCCACTGAAGTGGCAAAGGCTTAGCAATATTCACAAAAGGGTTAGCGATGTCTTTCCATTTGTGTGTGTTTGGATTTGTAAAGCCAAGAGAGGGGTGTACGTGGCAAATATTTTCTGTGCTTGTATTGACAAAACTCACCCAGACAGACATGGCATGAGCACTGTAAGTCATGGCATGAAAAATTTAGCAGACACTTAATAGCCAGGAAGATTAGACATACCAGCCAGATGATGTGACAGTCTGTACCCCTATATTCACCCCTTTTACGGGACTATGATATATTTCGTATAAAGTATGCTTTGTGAGTGAGCAACAGGGGATGGATCACTCAATGATTACCTGTTCTGTTCATTCCCTCTGAAGCACCTGACTGTCGGAAGACAGGATACTGGGCAAGATGGACCTTTCGTCTGACAGTATGGCTGTCCTTATGTGAGGTATCATTTGAAAACTCATCATTTGCTGACCATTATTGTCCTGGTAAAATGTGTATCGCAACACTGTTACAAAGTTGTAAGAGTCTACTGCATGCTATTACTGAAAGACATATTTCAAATCTGGGGAGCAGTCAAAAACCAGTTCCCCAGAGACAAAATGCTAGCCAACACCTCAGCCAGGTGTCAACAAAATCAAATGAACCATCACCTGGTTAAGTGGCCATTCTTTGACAGGAAAGAGGGCGTGGGCAAAAAAAAAAAAATCTACATCTTGACACAGAAACAGCGTGGGGTTCATGTCAACACAGACTTTCTGTCTCCTGAACCTTAGCTGGAGATGATTCTCAAAGAAGAGAAGGAACTGTAAGAAGGGAGAGCAGACGCCCCAAATTATTCCTCCCTTTCTCTCTACCCACAGCATCCACAACACCTAAAAAAAGAAAGGAAACAGCTTTGGACCAGGGGAGGGATCCTGACTGAAAGAAAGTCAGTCAGTAAGACTGCAGAAACATGTGGTGAGGAGAGACTTTGCTTTGAATTCACTTAGCTTGTTAAGTTAGGCATTAGTTGTGTTTTACCTTTATTTTCTTGTAACCAATTCTGACTTTTATGCCTCATTACTTATATTAATTTAAAATCTATCTTCTGTAGATAATAATATTTCTTTTAGCTAAACCAGTGTGTTTTTACTGAAGTGTTTGGGAAAGTATTTGAGATAAGAGGATTTATTGTTCAAGAGAGCTTGGCAGTACAAGACATACATTTCTGGGAAAAGTCCGGGACTGGGAGCTTGCTGGTGTTGCTCTGCAGTGTAATTCAAGAGTAGCTGGCTATAGCACTCATATGCAATAACGGGAAGTAAATTACATGTGGGAAACTTCGTATGAGCAGACCAAGAGTGGTTGCTCTCACAGCGAAGCAGTGTAAAAGGCACCCCAGGTTGGAGAACTGAGTGGACACAGCTGTTCATCAGTCCAGATTGTATCCTAGGTAATGTCACAGATGCCACTTCAAAATAGCAGAGGATGGCCACCAGGACTCTAGGAGCAACAGCTCCAGTGAATCATAATTGTAAGGCCAAGAAGGACAATTATGATCATCTCATTTGACATTCTGCATAGTGCTAACCATAAACTTGCACCCACTAATTCCTGAATGTTCAATAACTTGTGGTTAAACTGAAGTATATCTTTCAGCCAGACATACAATCTTGAATAAAAGATTACAAGTAATGGACAATCTACCACGTCCCTTGATGAGTCATTCTAAACATTACTATTAAATGTGTGTGTGCCTTATTTACAGTTTGAATTTCTCCATTTGTCTTTGGGTGTAGCGCAGAGATTTGGCCAACCTGAAGCAGAGTGAAACTGACATGATTACCAATTTCATTTCTGAGCAACAGTGAAAGTGAGTAGAGTCTGGTCAGTTTCATTTTGCTGCTACCTGACATAGCTCTGAGCAGTGACAAAGACCCTCAAGCTGTGGTTGCAGAGTCAAGATGGTAACACTACATTAGCTTACATTAAGGTCACAAATGAAAAGCTATCTTTGCAACCATGATAGTGAAAAATGTAAAAATAGAAACTGAAGTTCTTCAGAAGGGAAAAGATTAGGGCCCTTTCCAGGAAAAATTTCTGACATACCAGTGATGAGCAAACAAATGGATTTTTGAGCCCTGCGGTTTTAGAGTTGGTTTGTTTTTTTTAAATCATTGTGATATATAATATGTACATGCCCCGAGGAGTAGAGAAAATATAGCCACAAAACCTGCTCCAAAGATCTTGTGGTCTAAGGTTATGATTCAATACTATACCAACCAAAGAAAGGGGTAGTTACACAGCTTGAATGCTTCATGGAACGCATGGTTCTTAGTAATTTTTTTTGAAGGTGGGATGGGAGAGAGCAGAATGAAGAGACATGGAGTGAGAAGTGGACATGGGAGACCATCAAAAATGAGAAGAGACGAGAGATGAGAATGGGCAGCACAAGAAAGGGAAAAAGTTGGGTGGGCTTGAGAAAACAAGTTAGGAAAAGTGTAGGATAGGCCAAGTTATGTGGAGCCTTGAAAGCGAGAGCATGTAATTTCTACTTGATGCAGAAGACTGGAAGTTAGTGCAGAGTCTGAGTGAGAAAGTGGGGAGACTGAATAGTGAGAGACAACAGAGGCTTTTGGCAGATGTGCTTAGAATACTCTGGAAGGGATGAAGAGAGAAGCTGGGCACCCAGAAAAATTATGGGATTTTACAATATGAGATGCTCAAGGCACAACAGGAGTTTGGTCAAAATCTCTTTCCTCAATAAGACATTCCAGGCCACATGAGAGCTCGGTTCCACAGTTACTGCCTTACCTTAGCTCAAAGTGCTTTGAGACAACTGGAGTTTGAAAGGTGCTAGAGAAAAGCAAACTAACGTGTTATACAGTGGAATATTGCTGTTAAGCACAAGAATATGCAATGCAGGACTGAAATTTAAATTTAAAACAAAAAACAAAAAAAACTCCACTGATTTTCATTTTAACATTTACATCTCCTCTTCCTTATGCAGCTTAAATTTCATTTAACTATATTAACAATATGCCACTGCTACCATGCAGGAAACTGACAACACTAAAATAGCACTGAGATTATTATTAGGAATGCAAGAGCAAAGAGTCAGGGAGGAAAAGGTTAACTACTTGTGATTCCATATAGCAGGAGAATATAGTGATGGAAGAAACCTATCAGAGGATCTACTCTATTCCCTTTCCAATGCACAGCTACCCACTATAGTACCTTCTCTTTAGTGTCTTGTTCAATCTAATTTTTAAACTAAGCCATTGCCCAGTCTATGGATGCATGTCCCATTCTGTACTAGAACATGAAGCCAACCCAATAATAAATGCAATACGTTTATCTTAAGATTTTTCTTACAATAATAGAAATAGAAAGCAATGTGGTATAATAAAAGGATTATGTGAATATGATGAGGGTGGGGGGAGATAAAGAAGGGGGAAGAAAGAGAGAAAGATATCTTTCTTCAACCACAGAGAACCTTAGATTTGTTTTATTTCTAGCTTCAAAATCAAATTCAAACATTCTGGTAAATACTCTGACAGTTTAGTTTTTCAGTAAAATGCAATATTTCAATTAAGTACTATAAATAACAGAGCCCAATACAAGTCTGTTAAATTCAATGTGGGAGCTCTAGCTTCTGTCTCTCCCTCACCACAACCCACTCTCCCTTGCAGTTTCTAGTCACGTAATTTTTCTTTCAGATTAACCTTGAATCTGACAACTGAATGTTACACTATGTCAGGTTCACAAATATGATTGGGCTATGAGAAGGGGGAAGAAACATCAAAGGCGTGCATCACCCATCCAGACTCGATTAACCTGAGCTACAGAAAATAAAGCTATCGAATGCTTTCTATGTTGGTAATGGTTAACAAATTCATCTTCCCTGACCACTGTCTCCAGACAGAACAGAGCGTCTCCCTCTACCGGTTAAGAAAACACTGAAGCTTGTACTCTCTTACATATAGCATGCGGCTGACCCACATGAACAACAGAGTGTACTTGTGGATATTTAATGCCTTGTGTTTCTCTTAAGTACTAAAAAAATCCATTTGAAGAGATGATACTGAGTTATTTAGATTCTGACAATCTTGCAACACTTTGCCTGTAGAAAGTACATTTCTGCAGATTGCATGGTTTTAAAAGGGCACAGAACAAAGGATTAACATTTCCCCCCAGAGGCCTCTGTAAGAGATAGTGCTTTACTTTAGTTATCTGCCATTTCCATCTCTATCTCCAGCTATATTACAGCAGGGCGACAACCCCATGATAGTTAAGGTTAAGACCAGCTTTCTGTTTAAAGCTTAACTCTAAGTGCTTTAAAAATCAACAGTGTTACTCAGGTTGCCTTGAAAATTGATGTGCATCATTTGCACATGGGATTCTGTTAACGAGCCAAATTTGGAGACATTTGAACCAGAGTTCCCAAGATACAGCCCCCAGCAAAAAAGCCTGTTTAAAAGTTGTGCATCAACAGTGGAATACCATGTGGGCAGTTATGCAAAGAAAAATCTTGTTTACCCTCAATCATGGACAAATCTGGCAGATTTATTTAATGACTATTTGACTTTAAGCAATAATATATTTCTTTTTACTTTCCTGACTGGTTCCATTGTTACCCCAATAGATCCTAACAGTAAACTACACACAACCAACCACAATGCTGATAAATGCAAAGTAATGGACATTGGAAAACATAATCCCAACTATACATATAAAATGATGGGGTCTAAATTAGCTGTTACTACTCAAGAAAGATCTTGGAGTCATTGTGGATAGTTCTCTGAAAACATCCACTCAATGTGCAGTGGCAATCAAAAAAGCAAACAGAATGTTGGGAATCATTAAGAAAGGGATAGATAATAAGACAGAAAATATCATATTGCCTCTATATAAATCTATGTTAAGCCCACATCTTGAATACTGCGTACAGATGTGGTTACCATATCTCAAATATATATATATATATATATTGAACTTGGAAAAGGTTCAGAAAAGGGCAACAAAAATTATTAGGTGTATAGAACGGCTGCCATATGAGGAGAGATTAATAAGACTGGGACTTTTTAGCTTGGAAAAGAGACAACTAAGGGGGGATAAGATAGAGGTCTATACAATCATGACTGGTGTGGAGAAATTAAATAAGGAAGTGTTATTTACTCCTTCTCATAACACAAGAACATGGGGCCATCAAATGAAATTAATAGGTAGCAGGTTTAAAACAAACAAAAGGAAGTATTTTTTCACACAACACACAGTCAACCTGTGGAACTCCTTGCCAGAGGATGCTGTGAAGGCCAAGACTATAACAGGGTTCAAAAAAGAACTAGATAAATTCATGGAGGATAAGTCCATCAATGGCTATTAGCCAAGATGGGCAGGGATGATGTCCCTAGCCTCTGTTTGCTAGAAGCTGGGAATGGGCGACAGATCACGATGATTACCTGTTCTGTTCATTCCCTCTGGAGCACCTGGCACTGGCCACTGTTGGAAAACAGGATACTGGGCTAGATGGATGTTTGGTCTGACCCAGTATGGCCATTCTTATATACAGGCAAGAGCAGCATGCGATAAAAGGCTGCATACCATCAACAAGGACACCCTGCTTTATTCTCCTTTGAATTTGATTGTGATACTGAGCTTTCATTTCTATACTGCCTTTTACCCAAACATCCACAAGTATTTACTTTATGAACACTGCTCCTGGATTGTACAACTATATAAGTAATACTGCATCCATCACCAAAACACAGCCAACCACTGGGGCAAAAGATGGCAATGGTTTAATCTCTCTCACCAACATTACAGAACAGTTGAGGTCAGAAAGCAAAGAATACCCTGTTCTATTCAAACTGAAAGGGAAAACTAAGAAGACTATGTAACTATCCATGTTGAAATCTGGTCAGTCTACTGAGGATCTAGCACTCCTGCTCTTTCAAGAAGCAACATGGAATCTTTGATTACAAACTATTAGGACTTTGGGTCTGAATTTTGTATTGCATTCTAATATTAGCAACTCTTGAACCATAGTGCTCCCCGCTCCAGGATAACCCAGAATAAAGATCACAATCACCAAAGTATGTTTCACTACTGAAAAGCACTGAATTTCCTGAAATTCTGGAGCCTAAACGATGAAAGAAAAAACAAAAGTATTTGATGCTTGCACCATACCTGTCATGGGATCAAACAGCTGATTGGCCTCCAAGTCTGTGAAGGTGCTGAAACAAATAGGACATTTGAAGGAGGCACGATTGGTGGAGTCTCTCTCATCCGTCTCAATCCTCCTCCTCATGTGGTCCAGCTTGTACTTCACCACATTGACCAGCAGGCGATAATTGATGAAGTAGTAGTTGTGCCGGGTGGTTTTGCCATCCGGAGCTGTCTCCACTCTCATCCTGCATTTGATGAACTTGTCCCCCTTGAGGGTGTTGAGAACTGCCCGCAGTTGCTTCCGATCAAACTTCAGCAGCTCCAACATGTCCTCCTCCTTTACGCAGGGATTCCGGATGAGGATGTCCAGAGCCAAAGCATGTTCAATGCCATAAAAACCACGCACGACGTACTTGGCAAGGCGCTTCAGAGCCGCTGGGACTTCAGTGAGGACGTCTGGGTCCGTCATATCAGGTATGACACTGAAGCTTCATGTATACTGCAAGGAAAAGAAGATGGACCATAAATTATTTTCCCCTCACTTAAACAGTTTTGATTCAGGTTAACAAAACCTAAAAAGGAAGGACCACTAAAGATAATAGTTTCTCATTTCCCCTTCCCCATCCCTCAACACTCTCTTCAGGTATTATTAATGCAACTAACAGCACAGTACGATTAGACAGTGCACTGTTTTCACTGCAAAATGGGGAAATGGTGGTCATTTTTTTCTACCATAATACCTAATAGATTTCAGTTCCACCTGCTCTGCTGTAACATTAAATATCTCTTGCCTTTGAGCTCTTATAGAGCTACATGATCAGCTGAGATTTACAACTAGGAAACAAGCACCAAAAGTCTACAATGAGCCACATCATCACACAGAAATAAATCATAGTTTGACATTTGGGGAGTTTAATGAGGGAGTTCTCCAGGTGAAGGAGGAGCAACAACATGATGCTTGGGGTGAGTCTGTTGTGTGTCTGTGTGCTTGCAGTGTGCCTGCCTGCCTGAAGTTTATGGTGTGGTCTGGTTGGGGCACTATGTGCTGAGCCTAAGGCCTGCCAGACAAAGCTGAGAGCATCTTAACAAGGCTTTGATCCCTAAATCCTTTAGGATCTGTAAACCAGGGGACGGAGCTTCTCAGGGAGAATTAGGGGTTAAAAAGCCAGCTTCTAAGTGACCAGAGGAGCTAGCAGGGGAGTTTAGAGAGGGAGCGTGAGAGCCCGATACATCTAACATGCTCTAAATTTAGGCCAATAAACACCTTCCCCCTTTACCGCCCCCCCCCACACCCAAAAAATAGCTGCAGGACTAAAACTAATGCAGGCAGCAGCCCAGCAGCAGAGCGGGGCCTACCAAGTTTTTTGCACTGAATGCAGCATGTACGATTACCTGCCTTATGGGCAGGTGGTATATGTATGTAGTCAAGGCAAGCAGTTTGTGTCACAGGCTCGAGGCCAGAGTGGCTGAACTGGAGGAGCTAAGGGAAACAGAGACGTACAAAGATGAGACTTTCCCGGACACAGTAGAGTGGTTCCACTGCCTCTGTGCTGTTGAGGAGGATGAAAGTCTCAGGGAAGGAGAACATTAAAGTGGAGCAGAGGGAAACGATCTCATAGTTCGAACCCTTCTTCCAGATGATCTTCACACACTGGGGAAGGGGACCTCAGTTGTTTGGCAGAGACCAATAATAGTAATGGGGGATTTGATCATTAGAAATATAGATAGTTGGGTTTGTGATGACCAAGACAACCGCATGGTGAATTGCTTGCTGGGTATGAAGGTTGCAGATCTCTCAAGACATCCAGACAGATGTATGTGCAGTGCTGGGGAGGAGCCAGTAATGTGGTTCATGTAGGTACCAATGACATAGGGAAAGGTCAGAGAGAGGTCCTAGAGGCCAAATCTGCTACATAAGAGATTCAAGTCCAGACTCAAGTCCAGAAGCTCCATGGTAGTGCATTCAGTTCCACCATCAAGGCCAGTTAGAGAGGCAGAACGGCAGGGCTTCAATGTGTGGATGAAACAATGGTGTATGGAGGAGGGTTTTAGATTTATTAGGAACTGGAGAACCTTTTGTGAAAGGAGGAGCCTATCCAGGAAATTGCTGGCATATAAAATTAAAGAGGGTCAGAGGAGTGTTTAAATTAAGGGCAGGGGGAAAGCTGACAGGTATAGAAGAGCACACAGTTTGGACAGAGACATCCCTTAGGGGAGGAACTCTTTCGTGGGTGAATACCCACTTCGTTGGATGCACGTGCACCCACGAAACCTCATGCTCCAATACGTCTGTTAGTCTATAAGGTGCCACAGGACTCTTTGCTGCTTTTACAGATCCAGACTAACACGGCTACCCCTCTGATACTTGAAAAGAGGATAGAAGTTGATAGAGTACAAATGGGAACTGAAGAGAAACAGTCAAATGAAAAGGAGTCCCATTCAATTACATCACATGAAAGCAGACAACTAAAGAGTGACAAATTCTATAAGTACTTGTATACAAATGCTAGAAATTTAAATACTAAGATGGGTAAACTCGAGTGCCTGGTATTAAATGAAGATATTGCTATAATAGACATCACAGAAACTTGGTGGAACAATGGTAATCAATGAGACACTAATACCAGAATTCAAAATATATAGGGATGAGAGTAGGTTGTGCTGTTGGGGGAGTGGCATTATATGAGAAAGAAAGCATAGAGTCAAATATAGTAAAAATCTCAAATGAATCAAGCGGTACCACAGTTTCAACAATAAGAGTATAGCAGTAGGAACATACTACTGACCACGTGACGAAGATGGTGATGGGGACTATGAAATACTCAGGGAGATGAAAGAGGCTACAAAAATAGAAAACTCAATAATAATGGGGGATTTCAACTATCCCCATATTGATTGGTATATGGCACCTCAGGACATGATGCAAAGATAAAATTTCTAGACACCATTAACAATTGCTTCTTGGAGCAGCTAGTCCTGGACCCCACAAAGGAAGAGGTAATTCTCAATTTAGCTCTAAGTGAGCACAGGATCTGGTCCAAGAGGTGAATGTAGCTGTTCAGCTTGGTAATAGCAACCATAATGTAATTAAATTTAACATCCTAGGGGGAGACCAAAGAAACCCACCACAGGAGCATTTAACTTCAAGAAGGAGAACCACACAAAAATGAGGAAGCTACTTAAATGGAAACTGAAAGTCACAAGAGTGAAATGCCTGCAAGCTGCATTAAAACTTTTAAAAAACCACCATAATAGAGGCTCAGATTAAATGTATACTCCAAATAAAAAAAATTTAAAAAAACAGCAAGAGGACAAAAAAAAATACTAAACAGAGTAAAAGAGGCTGTTAGAGGCAAAAAGGCATCCTTTAAGAATTGGAAGTCAAATCCTATGGAGGAAAACAGAAAGTTGCATAAACTCTGGCAAGTCAAGTGTAAAAGTATTTATTTGGCAGCCCAAAAAAGAATTTGAAGAGCAACTAGCAAAAAAGACACAAACTAACAGCCAAACTGGTTGAAACTATAGTGAAGAACAGAATTATCAGATGCATAGTTGAACACAATTTGTTGGGGAAGATTCAACACAGCTTCTGTAAAGGGAAATCATGCCTCACCAATCTATTAGAATTCTCTCAAAGAGGTCAACAAACATGTGGATAAGGGTGATCCAGTGGATATAGTGTACTTAAGACTTTCAAAAAGCCTTTGACAAATTCCCTTGCCAACATCTCTTAACAAAGTAAGCAGTCTTGGGATAAGAGGAAAGGTCCTCTCATGGATCACTAACTGATTAAAAAGATAGGAAACAAAGAGTAGGAATAAATGCTGTTTTCAGTATAGAGAGAATAAATAGAGGGGTCCCCCAGGTATCTGTACTGGGATTAGTGCTGTTCAACAGAAAAAGGAGTAAACCGTGAGACAGCAAAGTTTGCAAATGATATAAAATTACTCAAGATAGGTAAGGCCAAAAGAGATTGCGAAAAGTTACAAAGGGATCTCACAAAACTGGGTGACTGAGCAACAAAATGATAGATGAAATTCAATGTTGATAAATGCAAAGTAATGCACATTGGAAAACATAATCCCAATTATACATACAAAATGGTCTAAATTGACTATTGCTAGGGTTGTCAATTGCAGTTAACTCAAGTGATTAACTCAAAACAAATTAACTTGATTAAAAAATTATTCAAGATTAATTGCAGTTTTAATTGCACTATTACATTTAAATTGGTATTCTATTGTTTAGTGTAAATATTGTTGATGTTTTTCTACATTTTCAAATATATTGATTTCAATTACAAGACAGAATACAAAGTATATAGTGCTCACTTTATATTATTTTTATTACAAATATTAGCACTGTAAAAAACAAAAGAAATAGTATTTTTCAATGGACTGTAGTGCAGTCTCTTTATCCTGAAAGTGTAACTTACAAATGTAGGTTTTTTTTTTTTTTGGTTACATAACTGCACTCAAACTTTAGAGCCTACAAGTCCATTCAGTCCTACTTCTTGTTCCAGGCAATCGCTCAGACAAACAAGGTTGTTTACATTTACGGGAGATAATGCTGCCTGCTTCTTATTTACATCACCTGAAAGTGAGAACAGCCATTCACATGGTACTTTTGTAGCTAGCATTGCAAGGTAAATAAGACGTTTTACGCTGTTTTATGTTTGAGTGCAGTTATGGGGGGGGGGGAGAATCTACATTTGAAAGTTGCACTTTCTCTCTGCTTCCCTGCCACAGCCCCAGGGCTGGAGGACCTGTCAGCCCCCACGCAACCCCGGGATTGGAGGACATCTCAAGCCCCCACTATCGCAGGCAGGACTGGAAGTGGGATCTAGGGACCACGTTTGTTCCCCAAAGGGGCCCACAAATATGTTTGGCGCCAAGCCCACAAAAGGTTAATCCGGCCTTGTTCATAAAGATCTCTTCTTTCCAGTTAAGGAGAGCTACTATCCAGCTGATGGTTGTTCAAAAACGTAATTAGGATAAAAGTCTCTGCACCCCCAACAATGGCCCTGGGGCTGGAGCTCTCTGTGTCCCTTCTCCTGCCGCAGCCCCGGTACTACAGTCGTTATGGGCCCCTTCCCAGGGTGGACCTGGCATGTTTATGAGACATACTTTCCTAATCCCAGGGAATTTAAATTGGGATAGTTCACCATCAATAGACAGTTTTACCTGTCTTGGTGTTCACTTCCATGAGTCTTCTGTCACCTTCCACTTCCAGAGCAGACAGACCACAAGTAAGGGAGGGGGAGGAAATATAGAGGGAGAAAGACTGCACTAATATCCTGTCTTGTCATCACTATCACAAACCCCTACTCTCCCAAAGCATAGGCTCCAGAACTCACATTCTTTAAAGCTGACAGGGAGCACCATCACCCTGGCAGCAAGAAAGCCCTTCGATGTTCTTCATCTGAGCACACTAATGAGCCATCACTGTGCAATCACCAAGCCCTGCATGTGACTCAGCAGATGCTGAATCACCTGTCAACTGAGATTGCTTAGGATTTTGCTAGCGCAATTATTTATAAAATGATAACATGCTCTGCAGCCCAAGAGGAGCCTGCGAACAGTGAGAACTTGGTACCTGACACATGCACAGACCCCCTATCCTTAGTGACAGCTGCCTTTCTGCCATTACCAACTCAAGCTTTGCCTCTTTTCAATTGCCTTCCAAACCCCACTGTATCCCTTCCCTCCCTCATCTCTTTGCTGCAGCTGAAGATTATACTCCTCTCAGGTTACCTGACCTGATGATCTTGGTGGCTGAGTAATTAGGCTTTATAGGGTACAGCTCAATAATAAAGAAGTTAAAATTGGTCTATCCCTGCCCTCCTTCCTTCTCATCCATGCTTGCAGAGTAAAAAAACAAACAAATAAACAAACTCATTCCCCCCATTCTCTCGTGGCACTACCTTCCCCCATGCTTTTTTCCTGACTCAGGGCTGTATCCTGCCCTCAGCTTGGATACCAAATGCCCACCAATGTGAATAGGCTGCACACTGCAAATGGCAGAAGGAAGGCAGTGCTTGGATATCCATCTCCAACTCCTCTGTGAAAAGTAAGCCATAAAATCAACCAGACGGGGCATTTTAACGGTTAACTCTCCACATCCCACATAAAAAAAGTACTACACTGAGTAAAGTTTTAGAAGTTTCCTCTTACTAACATTATTTATCTCCACTAGTTAGCATTGATGGGAGTCAGTGTAAATGGGCAATCAGCAGGGGCGGCTCTAGCTTTTTTGCTGCCCCAAGCACAGCAGTCAGGCTGCCTTCGGCGGCTTGCCTGCGGGAAGTCCGCTGGTCCCGCAGCTTCGGCCTAACCGCCGCCGAATTGCCGCCAAATCCGCGGGACCAGTGGACCTCCCACAGGCAAGCCGCCGAAGGCTGCCACCCTCACAGGGACTGGCAGGGCGCCCCCCCGTGGCTTGCCGCCCCAGGCATGCGCTTGGAGCGCTGGTGCCTGGAGCCGCCGCTGGCGATCAGTGTAAAAACACTGGCAATGCATCTAGACTGGGCTCTCACCATTAATAACACAGTGCAGCTAAATTAGAGTTAGCTGCAGGAAAGCTTTGCAAAAATTCCCCAGTGAAACTCAACCAGCATTTGCAATGATGTAGACAGAGTCTGGGGTGTTTGACCTGAAATATGTGGTTTACAATTTAGTTACCTTATGGTCTGTCAGGTAACTAAGCTATTTTCACAGGGAGATTGGCTGGCTGAAGGGGACCAGAATACAAAGACTGAACTTCCCCCTCACCTCAGTGGTGGTTTCTCCAGTGGTAAAATACTGTGGTAAGAGGTGGCATGAGGGAATCTTCCTCGGCACTGCCTATACCATGCCTATTTTGGGGATAAACAGAGACTTCAGGGCTCATTTCACCAGCATGGAGTCAAAAGGGGAGAAAAAAGTAACTTATTCTCACAAATGCATATCTAGAACTCACTTTGTATGTCTTCCTTCTCTGTGTTCATTTCCATTTTATCTGTTCTCTATAGAAAATCAGTTTGTGCTTGATCCAAACTCTTGACTCTTTATACTTCAGTGGACACCCCCACCTACTCAAGTAACAATTTCCCTGATTTCTTCTCTGCCATCCCCTTCCACACAGTTCTTCCATCTTAATAAACCTGCTCAGCACGTGACAATACAATGAGTTCCCCTCACGCATACTCACACTTCCCAAGAACTGCAGCCACCTGATGCAGAGATGTCAGCATGACATTGTCACTAAGGCAAGGAAAGATACCTTGCAAGATATTTTTGCTTTGGGGGAGAAATATTCTCTCTGAAGGGAGTGAACGCTTGAAGGACCAGTGAAATAGCTTGGTTTATACCAACTACAGAACTACAAAGTTCAGCCCCTCCTATGGGTACCAAAAAGCAGGGAGGCTGGGCAATCTTTCAATACAAAGTCAGGCCACTAAAGCAAAAGTGGTGACCTGGCATTTCCAATCCATGCTAGAAATGAAGTCTCTGCCCTTTCCAAGGAGATGACAACATGTGTTCCAAGTCACCTAGTGAAGAGTTTTTCCAGTCATTCACTCATCAAAATGGGAAAGAGGTGAAGGAGGAATATAATTGGGCTCTTGGAAACTCCCCTTGGTAACCTGTCTAACAGTAATGTGCTTGCACTTGACTGAACGTGGCATGGGAAATAGCTGTCAATGACAAATGTGTAAAGACAAAGCTGGCATTAACCCATAAAGATCAACTCCACTTTTCAAACAGCCCTGTTCATAAGCCCAAATAGACCATACTCACTTTAATCCCTATTTAGCCTCCTATTCACAGTATTCCCAGATTAAAAGAAGATCCCTTAATAGTGAGGGGCCGAGCCGGGGGGGTGGGGTGACATGTGAGTTTAGGTCTCTTAATGGAGTATGGCAGGAGCACAGGAGGTAGAATTCAGGTGAATGCTGAAACCTTAACTGAAATATTTAATGCATTTTAAGCACTTCATTTCTCAGATACAGATTATAATAAATGTAGATTTCTGCTGGAATAATCAACTACTTGCTCCTTTAGGGTAGGGGTAATTCATGGCTTTCAATGCTTAGAGCACACTTCTCTGAACATGAGGATGAGGATAAAAAACATTGAAAGATCAGACAATCTCCCACTTTCCTTACTAAAGGGTGAGAGTGGAAGCAAGGAACATCAGACCACCTATGATATTCTAGTGAAAGTGACACTGTCACTCCCATTAATGTCTCAGTTTTTGCAGGGGTTAGTGACATATTTTAAAAGGTTTCAGGCAGAAATTTCCTTAAATAAGTAGACTGAAAGCAAAATATTTTGTAACAATAAAATGCTAAACAACCCCTAAAACTGGGCTGTGCCATTGTTGTTTTAGAGTGAGAAAAGTAGGAAAAAGTTGCATATGTGAAACAAGAATTATTTTTCAAGACAATTTTACAGCTGAATGGGACTAAACTCTACTTTTGGATGAGCCAGCCAAGCTCAGCATGGATAAAAATAGATTTTAAATTTAATACAGGTTTATTTTTTAAAAATAAACCAATTTAAAATTAAATTTGAAATTGACAAGCTACATTAATGCCTAACATTATACTCTATTAAAATCATTTAAATTAAACATAAAAAATAATATTAAGCAGTACTTTTGCTGCCAAATTTTAAAGAAAACCAAACCACTGAACTGGTGGGAAGTCACTGGCTAAGCACCTTGAACCAGAGTTTGGTGAAGCGCTAGCCCAGTTTTTGATAGCAGTAGCCTCTTCTGCGGGTGCAGAGAGAATTTTTTTTTCATTTCAGTTTATTCAACCAGTTCAGTTCAATGACTAATTCATTCAGAGTTAAGAAACTGATTAGGAGTTGAAAAAGTGGGAACGCTTATTTTCCTTTTCCAATCTAAAAATAAAAACAAAGTGCGAGAGGATGAGATCCACTAGTTCTAAAATCTTGAAGGAAACAGTGACCAGAAACAATCAGTTTAACTCATTAACTACAGATAATACTTCCTTTGCTTAATAAGTCAGTTTTAAATGCAAACATGTTTGATAAAAAATTCTTATATGCCCAGCTTTTTAAGGTTAGGTTTATTAAATGAAGAAATAAAATACTGTTTTTGTGCATTTGACTGAATTTGAATTTCCATCCAAACAGGGCTTGACACAAAATAAAATAAAAAAAAAAATCTAGTGAAGAAATGCATCAAAATATGAATGTAAAATTTAAGAATCTGAATAAATGTAAGTTAAACTATTTAAATACATGTGCTCAGGTATAATGCATTAGGGATGTGAACACCATTTAAAAAGTTAACAATTTAAACGATTGAAATATGCAGCTTGGGCCGATCTCGCCGGCTACTGCGGCTGGGACTGGAGCGGATCTGCCAGCATGGCTGAGACCTGCTCCAGCCAGCCCAGGGCCACTGGGGTTGGCACAGGGTTAACAGTTAAGGCAGGTTAACCAGTAAGACTATTGCTTACTGGTTAACTGGTTAACCTTTTACATCCCTATAATGCATCCTCCTGGTTAGTAAAAGGCAGCACCAAAATTTAGTGTAAAGGCTATATTCAGCTGCAAAAAAAATAATATAAAATAAAAAAAAATCAACATTTAATGGTTTACCAACTAATGAGAATCATTAAGAAAATAACTAAAAAGTATAAATGCAAAACAATTAAAACTGATTATTTAAATCAATGTTTCCTGCTTGCTGACTTAAATCATAATTAAAATTGGTGATTTAAATAGCTTAAATTTCAATCAATCCACCCTGCCCAGGCTCTCCCTTAAGTCACTGTAAATCAAGGGTGCATGTGAAGGAAGACGCTGGCTGTAGGCCTTTATTTATTCAAATTCATTAATTGTGCTTATTTCAGGCTCTAGGCACCCTATAACATTTCTATGAAGACATATTTTAAATAAAGCATGTCAGAGCTGAGCACCCAAACAAGGACAAAACCCATAGTTTCAAAAGAAACAATTCCCCCCCCCCACCCCCCCAAAAATACTGACCTCAAATGTCTGCTCTCATAATCATCTCCCTGTCAGCAAAAGCCTAATGGGGAGGGGAAGTCTCTTGTGACATGTCCAAAAGTCACTAAATATAGGTTGTTGTGGAACAAGGAGGGAACGGAGTTCCAGGGACAAGAACCCCTCACCTAAAGTATCCTGCCACCAGCCCCCCTCCCATTTGAATCAACATATCTGCAGAGAAAGTGTGGGTCACTTGCCAGGTTTATCTGGGTATAGCTCATTTAATCATTTCCCTGTCTTTGGAGGGCCTCAAGGTGCATCTCAGTCCCTCCTATTCCCTGCCTGTACCATATAATAGTCTAGTCTCCTGTGGACCTCATTTACTTGGGTGTCTTTTCCATTGTTGGGTTTAGCGTGCTGGTGGCCTGTAATATATAGGAGGATAGACAAGCTGGTCTAGCGGTCTCTTCTGGCCTTCAACTCTATGGATGTCTACACAGCAATTAAACACCCATGGCAGGCCTGGGCTACAAGGCTGTAAACCTGCGTTGTAGACATTTGGGCTCAAACTGGAATCTGGGCTCTGGAACCCGCCCCCTCACCCAGCTATGGCAGCCCACAAGGGGGGGAAGGTTCTGGAGCCCAGGCTCCAGCCCGAGCCCGAATGGCTATACAGCAGTGTTATAGCCCTGTAGCCCCAGCCAGTGTCAGCTAACCCAGGCTAGCCACGAGAGTTTGCTTGTTGTGTTGACATCCCCAATGACGGGCCCACCTTTGAAAATATTTTTTGGGAGGGGTCGTCACACCCTTAAATGACAACCCCCCCATGCCACTCTTACTTTTGCACTGCTGCTGGCAGTGGTACTGTGTTCAGAGCTAGGCATCCAGCCAGCAGCCACTGCTCTCCAGCTGCCCAACTCTGAAGGGAGCGCAGAAGAAAGCGTGGCAATATGACAACCTACAATAGCCTTGTTACCCCTTTCTGGGTCGGGACCCCCAGTTTCAGAAACACTGCTCTATGATTATCACAGAGAATAAGTGAAAGACATTTTCTTTCCAGACCCTGTTCAGTTCTGCAGAATTCTGTGCTAGGTACAGTTTCAAAATGCTTTTAAGGTACAGCCTCATGTAGTGCTTATATTTTAAATACAGTTCCTTAAACTTAGAGCTGATAAATGTCCAAATAAACACAACCTTTCTAAAGGAAAGAGCACAGCTTTCTTGCAAGTACAGATGATAAATGCACGTGGCAATCACTGGTACTTCAATATGCAGTAGCAACTAGGGATCCAACACGGTTCCCTAGATTATACATACTGAAAATGATGGACTTAATTTAGCAAGAAGGGCCAGCAGATTTTTCACTATTTCCTTTAACTATTACCCCTCATCTAGCAAATACACTTTTGTGTAGGCTGAACTTCACCCATTTAGCCCTCCTCTATGCCCCAAATTCACATCCCTGAGAGACGTAGTTAGGTCAATGAAAGTATTTTTCTGTCTGCCAGCTACTGCCTTGTGAGGGGGACCCCTTCCATTGCTGTAGTAAGTGCCGCTGTAGTGCTTGTAGTGCAGACATAGTCTCAGACGAACTATTTCAATGCAACAGCAGTTAGAAATATAAAGCTCAGACATAAGCATACTGAATACACTGCAACCTACACTCTTCCTCATTAACCCCCATCCCAATAAAATGGTTAACAAAAGGACTAAATAAAGTTCTGCAGAACAGCACCTTTGTAGTAGACAGGCAATTGTCCTGTATCTCTTTCAGAGAAGACCCAGATAGTAAGAAATAATATCACCGAAGGGAGACCTATTCAACCCCTACTACAGTCTGCAAGTTAGTTGACAATACTGAAGGCAGATGACAGACTTAAAAATAATCATGGACACTTGATCTTCCACCACCACCAACACAACTTTCATTTTATACTAAGCCCTAAAACCAAACTGATTATAGGCAGGAACATGAAGAATCTACATGCAGCTGGAGTTATTTTGCCACAGCCTTCTCAATCTTGCCTCAAATATATGGTCAGAGAGCATATCAGTATCAAGAGAACTCACTGAGGGTCTAATGAATTTCTTCTTTAAGAGAAGCTGGCACCTTGCTCTTCTGCCACAAATAACTAACAGTTCTAGTAATGGTCCCCAACTTCTTGCTGGCTGTAACTTACTCAAAGGACATGGATCCAACTCACAGGTGGTAGCACATGCATCCCCAGTACCTCCAAAGCCCCAACATCCATCACAGGCTAAAATTCAAGTGAGCAAGACTCTGCATGTGTACACTTGAGAACTGGGAGTGGAAGCAGTAAGCTAAGCCTGAATTCATTATATATGCAAAGAAATTTGAAGACATTTCACAACAAGCATGATGGACACAGAACTGTTTTGTAATAATGTATGAATACTGTATGCAAAACTAATTATTGGGGATGTTTACATATGAATCTGTTAATTTAATAATGGGAGCTATTGGGAAAAACAAGAAAGGAAGAAAACAATAGCTCCAGATAAGTCATTGCTTGGAAATGCTTGGTAAGCAGGTTAAGAAACAATGCTGGACAGGAAGAGACATGGGAACACAAGATCAAAAGCACTCTAGAAGTTTAAAAAGGGACTCAAAAGAGAGGGAGGCAGTTGTTAGTGTGCTGTTCCAGGAAACCAGGCTGATACAAACACTCACTGGAGCATCTGAAGTTAGGCCTGCCTAGGTTATCATCAGGGGGATGGTAAGCCTTTGGTATGATAGACATGCTTGTAGACTGTTTTAAAATCCCCTTTTGCTCTAAATGCTTTGTTTATTCTCACAGTAAGAACAATTTTGTTTAAAAAGACTGTCTGGTCACTATATACATCATTGGTCACAGATGCCCAAAGGGAAGACCACAGATGCCTAACCCAGTAGGACCTGCTGGGTAGGCCTAGTGGATACACAGGGTGCTGCAGTTCAGGACCTAAGAGTGGGAGAACTGTGGAATTCTCCCCCAGGTGAAGTGAAGACATGAGATCTAACACTCAGAGAGACCAGAAAGGGAGAGATGCACAGCTAGCCTGTTAACCACCATAGCAAAGAACTGTCACTGGGTGCAAAGAGCCCAGAATAGCCAGCATGTAAACCAGATGGAACAGTTCCACTGCCCAGGACTTTGCCAAAGCTACGCAGAAAGCTATGAAACCTTTTTTTCACCTTATACACAGCCACAACAAATATTTCAAGAACTCTTTGCCAAACAGAATTTCTACCAGTGATGCCTGATCCATCTTCCTTCCCACTCTACTTGACTAACATGGTGAGGATAACAGCATTTAGAAGCCAAAAACTTGGGAAAACAATCTGGCAGCAAGATCAGTAAGCTTAAAATAAATATATTTATTTTAAAAGTCAAGTGGTCATTTTTATCTTCAACTTTTATTTGGTTACTACACCTGTAACTTCTCATTTATTTTAGTCTACATCACTGATGTTGATAAAATACTAGAGTTATACTGATTCCTTTAGTGACTTTCACCTAGGGGTCTCATTCATTAAGCCTCATGATGCTCGTATGTAGGAGGGAACAGAAGGGGAAAACTGAGGCAAAAAGATGAAATGACTTTTCCAGTCACAGGGCGAGTCACTGTGAAAAAGGGAGAAGAACCCAAAGTCCCAAGTCCATTTTTCTGCTAACCACTAGACTTCAGTCTCTGCTTATAAATATTAGAAGTTATGACTGACTCACTATATGACTCAGAGTTTATTTTAATCCTCTCCTCATCTTCCACAACCTGCTTTCTGCATCTGTTATACTCATATTTCAGGTTTGTCTAATACAGATCAAAACCCAGAGGCCGGGGACAGTGTCTTTTTTAAAGTCTCTGACAACTGCCATGCCAAGTTATGGCATTACACAGATAACAATACACACTCCCTCCGTGATCCAGGTTGTCCAGTATCCTACTTGTGCAGCCATGCAAGAGTCCCAGATTTGATTGCTAGCTTCTTGCTCAGCAAACCTGGTGAAGTTTAGCATTAAGTCTTCCAGTGGATGAAAAGTTGGAGCTGATGTGACCATTTTCAATCCTCCTTCACAAGGAGGAGTAAAAAGAGGGAAAATAAGCTGATTCCACAGAACTGCAGTGGGGAAAATTCCATTAATAGAAATGTCTAATTAGGATATGTAACGTGAATATATTTCCCTCAAGCACAAATCTCCACCAGCTGCCTGTCTATTTCAGAACCAGGTAAATGACCATCCTTCCTAATCTCTACACCTAGGCAGGCCTAACTTCAGATACTCCAGTGGGTGTTTGTATCAGCCTGGTTTTCTCCACCATGAGCTATGGATCCTTCTGATATAGAGGCAGTTTTGTATGGTAGGAACAAGATTAGTTCTTAGCTTCTCTCTGATACTTCCTGGAGCTTTCCAAATCCCACTCCCTGGAGGCTCTAGCAAACCCTGTGCTCAGTCTCTTCAAAATGTGATCACTGCACCTCCTTTCTCCTGCTTTGCCTCATCTATAGACACTGTGTGAGATGAATTGACATCCTCTTTTGTATTTATGTTTACTAGAGGACTCCTCTCAGCCGAAGTGTAAATTAGAGGGAGGGGGGAATAATAGATTAAAGTGAAAACAGATCAATTTCTTTTAAGTCTCCCATCTCATAATATAAAAGCAATTGGTCATGTAATTAAGTTAATGGTGTGTGATTTAAGAAGAAATAAAAGGGGATATTTTCACTGCAGTACATAAAGAGCCTGTGGGATTTGCTGAAGACGGTGGTTAGAGTCCAATACGGTGATTGGAATTAAGAAACACCTGACTATTTTGCAATTAACATTTGGAACCAGAGGCAGTAAAATGACACAAAGGTAATGAAGTCCCATTTCAGGGTATAAACTGAACACTTCAGGGTCAGAGTGTAATTCTTTCAACCCTGTGTAACAGTAATGCTCAGCACATATGCAGCACCTTTCATTCCACAGATCTCAAAGCATTCATCAATGATGGAGAAACATTACACCATTTTGCACATATGGATACAAGCAGAGAGAGAGAGAGAGATTTGCTCAAAGCCACACTGAGTTAGTAGCAGAAACAAGGAACAGAACCCAGGTATTCATATTCTTATTTTGGTGTTCTACTCCCTGCAACACTGTACAACTGACCAGCTTGCATGACTGGGATTCCCTATTTCTCATGCAGCAGATATTGATAGTCACTGAGGACAGGTTACCAGACTAACAAGACCAGTAGTCTGACACAGGATATGTATATGTTCCTAAGGATTATATAACTGCATAGGAATCCAGGAGTACCTACAATTACACTGTTACTGTAGTAGATACCAGCAGAAGAATCTAATCCTCCTCCACCAGAAGTATAACTTGTGGGACCACAATGGAATAAATTAATTACTTCCAATGAAGTTAACAAGCTGGTGGGTCCACTTGAGTAATATGTTTCTCATACAAATCTCAGAATCCTTTCTAAAAACTCATATGATTTCACCATCACAGTCCAAAGGGCTTAATACGTTCTCCTTTCACAGCTTCTGACAAGCAGGGAGATAATGTCTGTTTTTCATGTCTCAGATGCAACTGGACCTAGAATGTTTTATTTGGTATTGGGCACCACATTACCAGAAAGAAATTGACAAACTGATGGGATGCCAGAAAAAAAGAACAAAAGTGATCAGGAGACTAAAGGGACTGACTTATTTATTGTGTGAGAAATGATTTGACTCTTCTAATATTTAGTGTAGCTAATCAACAACCAAGTGGAGGAACAACAGTTTATGAACAGTGGGTGTAAACACAAAGAAGGGAGAGAAAATTAAGGTGGTTTGAAAAAGATGTGCTATCAGTCTTAATTTCATGTCATTAGTCCTATCAGGGAGACTGTACCAACCACAAGAACTACTTAGAGAGAGTGGTCTAGGCACAGTTTCCCCAAGGAAGTTGGCAGGGTAAGTCTTGTCATTTGGAATCCCAGACGTGCATTTTTGAAGCAAACTTATGTCTCCTTTGCTTTCTATCATTGCCCCTTGGTCTTTTATGGGATTCCTTCCTCCCATTGTGTATTGCTTCTGATTATTCCCCGCCCCCCACTCTATTAACTGTATTTTTCCTTAACGGAATCTCCGAGTTGTCAGTCCATGAGTCTAGTCGCCCAGCCTAGATCCCCTTGTGTAATTGCTCTGCCCCCACTACGCCTTCCCTCCCCTCCCACTGCTTTTTACATGTCTGATGTTGTGGGTTTGTTTATTTTTAAAAGAAAACGCCTAAGTTTTGTAGCTGGAACGTCTCCACGACAGGAAGATGTAACCGGAGACCGGGAAAGTGACCGGCCCCCCGCGCACAACGTTCCCGAGCCGGGGGGGGGTGGGGGGCCCGACGCGAGGCAGAGTCGCCGCCCGGCAGGCGCGCGCGGCACTGAGCGCTGCATCGATCGGGCCCCAAGCGGGGCGGTCAGGGGGGGGCTGCGAGGCGCCTGGGCCGAAGCCCGCTCCCCGCGGAGCGCCCGGCGCGCAGCACATGACGCGTCAGCACGAGGCGCCGTTTAACCCCCTGCCCCGCGCGCGCCGCGGCTTTAACAGCCGGAGCACGAGGCGGCCCCGCTCCCCCGGCGGCTCGGTCCGGGCGCGAGCACCGCCGCCCGGAACCAACCGTCGGGGCGACCCAAGGTCTCAGCACAAGCCGCCCCGCGTGCCCGGGGGAAGCGCGCGGGGAGCAGCAGCCGCAGCCCCCCGCGCCGGGGCACGGGACTGACCTGCCGGCCGCTCCGGGCTGGCTCCGTCTCCAGGCGGCGCTTTCAGGAACTCCGTCACCTCACGTCATAACGCACAGGCCTCGGCGCACACCTATGGTATCGCTCCGCCGGGCTGGCGCCTCCCTCTGACGCACGCGCCAGGCGCTCTGCTCCAACCCAGCGCGAGAGGGGGCGGGGAGCCGCTACGCAAGCCCCGGCGCGAAGGGGATTGAGAGGGCGGCGCACCAATCGCTCTCTGAAGCGGGGCACTAGGCCCGCCTCAACCCACATGTGCCAATCAAAAGCGAAGACGGTAATATAGTGGGGCGCGGAAGGGAGAGGCCACCCAATTGGTTGAGTGAATGGTCCGAGGGGGGGTTATGATTGGCTGCGCCGGGAAGGGGCGGAGCCGTGTGAGGCTCTGTTGCTGGGCAGGGTAACATGGCTGCGCTAGACCGGGTGAAGGTGCTGGTGCTGGGGGACTCAGGTGAGTGACCCCGTGACCCCACCCCCTCCCCCCCTTCACAGGGGCGGTTCCGCCTGGCGCGCTATCGCGAGAGCGAGCGTCCCGGCGACATGCGGGGACCCCTCCCGGAGCGGTTCCCGTCGGCCCCGCCCTCCCCTCTCCGCCGGGCCCGCGCGCGCCAGGCCCTGCCACGTGCCCCGGCAGCCCCCGCACGTGCCTTTGCGCCGCGCTGGCGCGTGTCCTGCAGGGGCGCCGGGGCCGAGGCGGTGCCCAGGGCGGCCCCGGCGGCTCCCTTGCCGGGAGGCGCTGCAGGGAGCTCCCCTCTGAGCTGCGGCTGTGCATGAAAAAGGCGGAATCCGGTTTCCGGTGTGAATGTTCAGCCGTTTTCCAAAGCCTCGGATCGGGGGAAGGGCTCAGCCCCGGCGCCGACTGGTTCTTCTGTGGGGCTGGAAGGGAAACGGGGCAATTCCGGCCCCAGAGGAGACTTCCCGTAAAAGTGAAAAGGGGCCGAGAATTGGGCTGGACAGTGGAAACTCCTTCGCCTTCCCATGGTGTCTGCCCTGATGGTTCCTCAGCCTCGCCTTCAGAACAGCCCCCTTGTTCTTCCCACCCTTCACTACATTCATGCGTGTCCAGATTGGCTTTTTCTTAGTGCATCGCTTGACTGAGCTCATGATCTACAGAAGAATCCCGTTAGTTTCAAGCTCTCTCTATGGAAGGGTGCAGCGATTGGCTAACTGTAACAGGTGTACCATGTATCAGAGGGGTAGCCGTGTTAGTCTGGTTCTGTAGAAGCAGCAAAGAATCCTGTGGCACCTTATAGACTAACAGAAGTTTTGCAGCATGAGCTTTCGTGGGTGAATACCCACTTCTTCGGATGCCATGGTTTAACTTCTTATGGTAGGAAGGTACAAGTCAAGTCTTCAGTGGGAAGCCAGGTCTAATGGGCTTGAGTAGCAAATGAGAATTACTGTAAGAAGCAAAATCCTATCATTCTGGTTTCTAAAGGTTCCACTACGTATATTGTTACATAGTCATATAAGACCAGATGCAGGCCATTAGATTATCTGGAATGGTTTAATGACTCTCAAAAAAATACACCTCTACCCCAATATAACACAACCCGCTCTAACACGAATTCGGATATAACACAGTAAAGCCACGCTCCAGGGGAGCGGGGCTACGCGCTCTGGTGGATCAAAGCAAGGTCGATATAACAAAGTTTCACCTATAACGCGGTAAGATTTTTTTGGCTCCCGAGGACAGCCTTATATCAGGGTAGAGGTGTATTTAAATTTAAAAAATATAATTATTTGAGTCAGAGGAGGACAAACCTTTCCAAGCAAAAGAAACCCAAACAAACCAACAAAAACCATGGGAACAACCAGAGGATGGGGATGTAGACAGCCACTAACAAGTACAAAAGTAACTAATTATGCTTTTCGTTTTATACATTCCATAGTCATCCAGTTTTTGCTTAAACATATTTTCACTATCTTTGATTGAAAATCCATTCCATCTGTTCACCACTCCCTTATAAAATTCTGTTTTGTCTTGTTCTGGTCTGTCCAGTAATTTCAAGTAGATCGTTAAGCTAAGGCCTATATTAAGTTATCAGATATCATGAATGATGAGCATGGTTTAAATGCATTAATCATGTCCCTTCATTGTCTTCACCCAGTGTTACTACTCACTGCTATTTAACACCCACTAATCCTTTATCATTTTAGTTGCCTAATGCTGCACTCTCTCCAATTCAGTTAGATCTTCCTTCAGATAGGGTGCACTAGATACTATGGTTCAAATGTGACTTACCCATTTCTATATAAGCAATAGCACAATATTCTCAGACTTGTGTATTCCCCTTGACAAAAGCCCGTGTGCTATTATCCTTCATTTTACAAACCTCAGTATTTATAGGGTATGTCCACAGTGGAGCTGGAGGTATAATTTCCAGTTCAGGTACCTGTGAGAGCTCTGGTGGAGCTTGTGTGCTAAAAATAGCAGTGTAGCTGAGGCTGTACAGGCAGCAGGATGGGCTAGCCACCCTGGTTACATATCTAGAGCTTCAGACAGGATTGTGCTTGAGGCAACTAGCGGATCCCACAGCCCATGCAGCCACAGTTAAACTGCTATTTTTAGTGCACTAGCTCAATCAGCTAGCACATGTACGTCTGCCTGGGCTGGAAATTTCACCTTCCACTTCAATGTAGAGAGACCCATGGTGTTCCTATCACTAATATTTTCTTTACTGCTGCTGCACTTAAGTGATCATAGATTTAAATGTGTAACAATACAACTAGGCCACTATCCTTTGCTCTAGTAATTAGTTCATTGCTATTTAAGCTATACTTAGCATGAATACTATTTCTACCCAAGTGCATCGTTTTACACTAAGATGTGTTATATTTAGAATTCCACTGCTGAACCTTTTTGCCTGATTTACCAAGATTATTCCAGCCCATTCAATTGGTCTAAGATTATGCTATCATCACTCTTGAGTCTTAACCATACTCCTATTTTGGTATCACTGGTAAATGTAAAGATCATGCATTGCCAACTATGGAGCTTCTATTTATGTTTGTTTTTCAGGTGTTGGGAAGTCTTCCCTTGTTCATCTGTTGTGCCAAAACCAGGTGTTGGGAAACCCATCTTGGACAGTGGGCTGCTCAGTGGATGTCCGAGTAGGTGAAACATTCTAAACTTCTTGTGTGTACTGCGTCTGTCCTTCAAAAGTTAGAAGAAATGAACCATCTAATCTTGACACTGTGGGCAGTTCTCTCTAGAGTCACAGGTTCAGATCTCAGCAGGATACTTCCAAGGCCTCTAAATTAAGTTAACTGTGAGCGGGTCTTTCAAATGATATCTTATATATTTATGCTTAAGTCTTGTCTATTTTGTATGGACATTAAAGGGTCTCATGGCATTTTCTTAATGGTAGGGGTTTATTGTGTAAGAATGTTTTGCTCATGTCATTAAAGAGCAGGATGTCTGTGAAATGCTGCCTTTTTTACAGGCTGCTGACAGCAGAAGCTAATGGCTTGGGGAATCTAGACATTTATGAGGAAGTTTTCAGTGATGAGCAACCATCCACATGGTGTGGTGAAAAACATCCCCTCTCATGCCTATTGTATATTTCATTCTTTCCAAGGTGTCATGCTTTGCCTGAGGCTAGTGATGATACCGTCTTAATATCTGAACAACATCTTTCATTCCAAAGGATCCCAAAGCACATTTCCAACTTTTGGGGGAAAGAAATGTGGCATTTGTTTTTAATAGTGCAGAGCAAAACAACACATCAGACTTTAGGAGGAAAGTGACGGATAGTGAATTCAATTGAAACTTTAAGGGAGAATTTAGAGAGGCAGAAGATAATAACTAGATACCAGTGCTCATCTTAATCTTGCAACTATTACTATATGTCCTTTAATGACCACAAGAGGTCAGAACCTCACTTTTTCATCTGCTCTAGCAGCAGAGTGCCCCTAAGCATCACAGTGAGGATTTATGTTCACCAATATCTCTGAAGGAAGAAGGCCCTCTACTGGCTCAGCAAGACTGCTTCCTGAAGCACCATGATGTCCATTGCAGGTCTACTAACCTGGCCCAGACATGTGTAGTTTGTGAGATCTGATAGCCTCACAGTACACTGTGACATGGATCCATGTACTCTGATTTAAAAGTTAGGGAATTTTTGCCCTTCAAGCTGAGGTCAGCATTGTGTGGATCGCCTTCTGCAATTGATACTGGATTGATTTTTTTTTTTCTTTTCAGATTCATGACTACAAAGAGGGGACCCCAGAAGAGAAGACCTACTACATCGAGTTGTGGGATGTTGGCGGTTCAGTGGGCAGTGCTAGTAGCGTGAAAAGCACACGGGCAGTTTTTTACAACTCTGTGAATGGTAAAGTATGTTTGGTGTAAATCCATTTTTGTTTCCAACTACTTTCTGTTGTGAGATGTCAGTATTGGTTTTGAGTCAGGATTCACCCAGGTTTTATTATAATATCTGCACTTTAAAAAAAGAAATTAGACCGGAAAGAATTCATAGATTCCTTAAGCCAAATATATCTGTTTGGAGCCAGCTGTGAGCTGGAAAACCATTCTGAGTAATGATATGCAAATGAGCAGAATCCAATATCTCACTCTGTTTCAGCCTTCCTGTGTTCCAGAACTAACACAATAGGGAGTCTTTGAAACTTCAGTAGGGTTTCCTCAGGCTAGGTGTACAGTAATGAAGACATGTTTCACTCTTCCAGGCCTCATAAACATACAGGGACTTACATTTTTTCTTTTCCATTGGCTGGTTCAGGACCTATGCTAAGAAAAATTTATTGGTTGTAAAATCATTTACACTAGTCCTGCCAAGTATTTCCAGCCCTGGCAGACTGTGAGATATTGTCCCACAGGGTGGATTTGATTTAAATCACTAGTCAGGAAGACTCAATTTAATCATGGTTTTCTACATAAAAGTGCATTCTTGTTGGTTGTTACAACCTTAATACATATTCTTCACAATTGAGAGATAGATGTAGGTTTCATTTTTAGAAGGTACACACTATACATTTTTAAACAGTGATTTATTTTGAAAAGTTTTCAGATTAGTTTTACAGCTATATCAGAAAATGAATGATTGTTTGGTTATTTCATTTACCAAAGGTAATTGAAGCAGATATTTATGAAGTCACTGGGAGGTGAACTATCTCCAATTCAACGGGTTAATCATTAATATTTGGAGGATTTTCTTGCCATGCTGTATTAGGAGGAGAACATCACCAGACAGACATTTACATTGTTTTAGTTAACTAAAACAACGTTAGGTATTCTGGATTTTTTTTCTTCAACAGCAAACATACAGTGTTTTAACAAAACAAGCATACGTCCCTCGCTTCTCACATTTATATCCAGACTTCTTCTCCTTGTCCAGATCTATTCTGCCCTGAACAATCTTTTATTCATTGAACTTTTTAAAACTTTGCACTTTTAGAGAGAGGTAAGGGATTGATTCTGTGTACACAAATTTGCAGAGGGACAATAGAGTTGAGGTCTGTTATTTCTCACCTCTCTATTATTTATTTATTTAAAAACATTTTTGCTGTTAACGAGCATGTTACCTCTGGAGACACAAATTTAAGAACTGCAAAACTAAGTATCTTTGATGGTATCTTCTAGACTGAGCACTGAGTCCCATTGGGTAGATAGAAAGATTAACCTAAATAATCTATACAGAAGCCTGTGGAACCCCATAAAATTGGGTCCCTAATCCATGAACTATTGGAACTCATTTACAAAACTTTTCTTAAACATTACATGAATATACACCTCTATCCCGATATAATGCGACCCGATCTAACACGGGTTCGCATACAAGGCGGTAAAGCTCTGACGCGCTGCTCTGAGTAGCGTGTTAAGGGTGCCGGGCCAGGCTGGGGCCAAGGGGTTGGACAAGGGGCAGAGGGTCTCGGGGGCGGTCAGGGGCTCCCCCCCCGGATCTGGGAGGCAGGAGCTGGGGGGGGCACTTTTGGGGGTCCCGCAGTCCCAGAGTGGCCTTGGGGATTAGCGGGGGGCTCCACTTCCCTCATCCCGGCCCCAGCTGTGTTGCTTGGGGGAGGGGCCTTGGGGGAAGGGATCCCCCCGCACTCACCAGCAGCCGTGGAAGCGGAGCAACCCAGCCTCAGCCCGCTCCACTCTGCCACCTCCCAGCTGTGGCGCTCCGCTTCCCACCACAGGTGAGTACGGGGGCCGTCCTTTCCCTAACCTCCCCACACTCACCTGTGGAGGGAAGCGGAGCGCCACGGCTAGGCGGTGGCGGAGTGGAGCGGGCTGAGGCCGGGCTACTCTGCCTCCGCTGCTGCTGATGAGTGCCTGTCAGGGGATGTGGGGTGTGGATAGGGGACAGGGAGCAGGGGGGTTGGGTAGGGGGTGGGATCCTGGGGGTGATTAGGGACAGGGGTCTCTGAAGGGGGCGGTCAGGGAACAAGGAATGGGGGGGCCAAAGCAAGTTCGATATAACGCGGTCTCACCTATAACACGGTGAGATTTTTTTGTCTCCCGAGGACCGTGTTATATCGGGGTAGAGGGTATTGTCTCATAGTATAGAATTAGAATTTATAATCCCTATTCCATGATGAGATATATTTGAGCTATAATGTATCCTAATTAAAACTATCTTTAGATAGGTTTTTTCCTCAAAAAGCAATTTAACAAAAAAATCCTATTTTAAATAAAAATTTGTTGGAAACAAAGCAGGAGTGTTCACTGAAACATGCTATTTTATTCAGCTTCTTAGTCTATATTTCTTATAATGGTATCTGAGTGCTGTTCAGTACTACCTTAAGCAGTGTGATAGTCATCTGTCACTTATGGTTCTTAGCATTATTTTGGGAAAATAATGGAAAATTGCATATGGATACTTATTTATTTATTATGGAGGTACCAGCCAGGGTTCTGTAGTTAAGATTGAGTTGATTTTTGCCCTTAAAGCAGGGTGTGACATTGCACTCCATATGCTTTATGAAAATATGCTTATGAATGTGAATATGATGTAACTGGAATATGCTTTATGCAAAAAGGTGCTGCAGTAGGGGGACTGCAAACAAATGCTGATCGTCCTGGTGTCCCAGTATGGGGCTGGAGCCCTCCCCTCTTGCACTCACCTACTTGTGCTTTCTCCCGATTTCCCACTTCCCCACTTACCTCGGGGCTTTGGTCTCCTTCCCCTGGTGAACCTAGTTTAAAGCCCTCCTCACTAGGTTAGCCAGCCTGCTTGCAAAGATGCTCTTCCCTCTCTTCGGGAGGTGGAGCCCGTCTCTGCCTAGCAATCCTTCTTCTTGGAAGACCATCCCATGGTCAAAGAATCCAAACCCTTCTCTCCGACACCATCTGCGTAGCCATTCGTTGATTTCCACGATTCGACGGTCTGAGATTGTTTAGCCTGCAGAAGAGAAGAATGAGGGGGGATTTGATAGCTGCTTTCAACTACCTGAAAGGGGATTCCAAAGAGGATGGATTTAGACTGTTCTCAGTGGTAGAAGATGACAGAACAAGGAGTAATGGTCTCAAGTTGCAGAGGGGGAGGGTTAGGTTGGACAATAGGAAAAACTTTTTCACTAGTAGGGTGGTGAAGAACTGGAATGGGTTACCTAGGGAGGTGGTGGAATCTCCTTCCTTAGAGGTTTTTAAGGTCAGGCTTGACAAAGCCCTGGCTGGGATGATTTAGTTGGGTTTGATCCTGCTTTGAGCAGGGGGTTGGACTAGATGACCTCCTGAGGTCCCTTCCAACCCTGAGATTCTATGATTCTATGAAAGCTTATAATCTACTGAGTGTGTTCATCCTATTGGTTTGCATGTATTATTTTTATGTCTGGAGTTAGGAGAATAAGATATAAACTTGTATTACTGATGTAAACATATTAAGTGAAAGCCATTAAGGGTGCTTCAGATTCAATGAACTGGAAATGGCTCTGTTTACTTGCAAACCTTCCTGTGTACGTGTGGGCCAGCCCAGGAAAAATGGAGGCTGGGGTCTCACAGAACACGTGAACATGGGCACGTCTACACTTGCAAAGTTACAGTGCCGGCAGTTACAGCACAGCTCAGGGAACACAGAAGGGAAACCACTGTCATGTGTTCACACTGACAGCTGCCCGCACAATAGCGTGTTCACACTTGTGGCACTTGCAGGGCTATTCAGAGTGGTGCACTCTGGGCATCTATCCCACAGAGCACCTTTTTCTCTTTTGCCGCTAAGACTTGTGGGAAGGCAGAGGGGGTTGTGGGGTATCCTGGGTCCAGTCCCAATGCCCTTTGATGCATTGCTTTGCATCCCATCAATCCCTGTGTTTCCGTCCGCATTTGGCGCCTCTTTCAACGGTTCGTGTACTGCGCGCCCTGCCTCTTTCAGGTTGCAGGAATGGATCTCGAACTGCTGACCAGTATGCTGCTTGCTCTGACCAATACGTCACAAGTGGCAGTAGAGTTGTTCCTTAAACTACAAAGGCAAGAGGAGTGCGACATTGATCTCGCCACGCGTAGTAGCTACAACATGAGATTGCTTGTGACATTCACGGAGGTGCTGACCACCGTGGAATGCCGCTTTTGGGCTCAGGAAACAAGCACTGAGTGGTGGGATCGAATCGTGATGCACGTCTGGGATGATGAGCAGTGACTGCAGAACTTTTGCATGAGGAAAGCCACATTCATGGGACTGTGTGATGAGCTTGCCCCATCTCTGTGGCACAAGGACACGAGAATGAGAGCTGCCCTGTCACTGGAGAAGCGCGTGGCAACTGCACTGTGGAAGCTAGGTACTCCAGACTGCCACCAGATCAGTCACTGACCAGTTCAGAGGGGGAAAGTCGACGGTTGGAGTTGTATTGATGGAAGTGTGCAGGGCCATTAATCGCATCCTGCTCTGAAAGACTGTGTCTCTGGGCAACGTGTGTGACATTGTGGATGGCTTTGCACAAATGGGCTTCCCTAACTGTGGAGGGGCGATAGTTGGCACGCACATTCTAATTCTGGCACCAGACCACCTAGCCACCGACTACATTAATCGCAAGGAGTATTTCTCAGTGGTTCTCCAGATGCTTGTGGATCACCATGAGCATTTTCCAGACAGTTAACACAAGCTGGTCCAGAAAGGTACATGTCGCACGCATCTTTCAGAAAGCTGGCCTATTCAAGAAGCTGCAAGCAGGGACTTTCTTCACGGACATTACCGTAGGGGAAGTTGAAATACCCATTGTCATCCTGGGAGACCCCGCCTACCCCTTAATGGCGTGGCTCATGAAGCTATACACAGGGTAACTTGACAGCAGCAATGAGTAGTTCAACAGGCTGAGCAAGTGCAGAATGACTTTGGAATGTGCTTTGGGCTGTTTAAAAGCCCGCTGGCGCTCTATGGGAAGCTGAACATGGCTGATGATGGCCTCTATGGGAAGCTGAACATGGCTGATGACAATGTTCCTATGCTTATACCTGTGTGCTGTATGCTCCATAATATTTGTGAAGGGAAGGATGAAAGCCTCACTCAGGACTGGATCGCAGAGGCTCAGTGCCTGGAGGCTGAGTTTGAACAGCCAGAGACCAGGGCTATTAGAAGGGCACTGCACGGGGCCATAAGGATCAGGGATGCTTTGAGGCAGCAATTTAAAGCTGAAAGCCACTAATTTTTGTTGCTATGCTTGGGATTGCAGTGCTTATAATGCTAAGAGGTGATTGGTGCACATGACGCAAGAAGGGACCTTAACATTATTGCTTTGCACTGCTATTTTTGCTTTCACTTAATAGAATAAAGATTGCTTCCAAACACACAATTCTTTTATTAAAAGACAGCAACTGGAGGAGGAGTCAAAGGAAAAAATTCATCAGCAGGGAGGGGAAGGGGGTGTGGGGAAAGGGAAGTTCTCAAGAGGAGGAGGGGTCCTGGGACAGCTACAGATTTGTGTCTGTCCAGGGATCTTACCCAACCTTCTCCTTTGGAGTACAATGCACACGGTGCTGTACTTCAGCAGGGCCAAACTGCTGAGGGATGGGTGCTGAGTGCAGTGGGTAGTGGGAGTCCACACTGCTGGACTGGGAGGAGTGGAATGCTGCGGGTAGAGAGTGGAGCCAGGAGGTAGATAAGAGTGTGTTGGTGGTCTGTGGGCAGCGCATGGGAAAGAGTTTTGCGACAGCAGCTGCAGGGGAGGGTGGGCACGGAGCTGCTCAGTTTGAAGAGCTAGTATTGCCTGGAGCATGTCCACTTGGCGCTCCATAACTGGAGCAGCTGGTACAGGAATAGGAACAGCTGGCAGCTGGTACAGGACCACAAGGGGAGAGGCAATTCTCAATTTAGTCCTGAGTGGAGTTCAGGATCTGGTCCAAGAGGTAACTATAACAGGACCGCTTGGAAATAATGACCATAATATTTAACATTCCTGTGGTCGGAAGAACACCTCAGCAGCCCAGCACTGTGGCATTTAATTTCAGAAAGGGGAACTATGCAAAAATGAGGAGGTTAATTAAGCAGAAATTAAAAGGTACAGTGACTAGAGTGAAATCCCTTCAAGCTGCATGGACACTTTTCAAAGACACCATAATAGAGGCTCAACTTAAATGTATGCCTCAAATTAAAAAAACACAGTAAAAGAACTAAAAAGAGCCCCCATGGCTTTACAACCATGTAAAGGAAGCAGTGAGAGATAAAAAGGTGGAAGTCAAATCCTAGTGAGGTAAATAGAAAGGAACATAAACACTGCCAAATTAAGTGTAAAAATGTAACAAGAAAAGCCAAAGAGGAGTTTGAAGAACAGCTAGCCAAAAACTCAAGAGATGATAAAATGTTTTTTAAGTACATCAGAAGCAGGAAGCCTGCTAAACAACCAGTGAGGCCCCTGGACAATCGAGATAAAAAAGGAGCACTTAAAGATGGTAAAGTCATTGCAGAGAAACTAAATGAATTCTTTGCTTCAGTCTTTGCACCTGAGGATGTTAGGGAGATTCCCAAACCTGAGCCATCCTTTGTAGGTGACAAATCTGAGGAATTGTCACAGATTGAAGTGTCACTATAGGAGGTTTTGGAATTAATTGATAAACTTAACAGTAACAAGTCACCCGGACTAGATGACATTCACCCAAGAGTTCTGAAAGAACTCAAATGTGAAATTGCGGAACTATTAACTATGGTTTGTAACCTGTCTTTAAATCAACTTCTGTACCCAATGACTGGAAGTTAGCTAATGTAACGCCAATATTTAAAAAGGGCTCTAGAGGTGATCCTGGCAATTATAGACCTGTAAGTCTAACGTCAGTACCGGGCAAATTAGTTGAAACAATAGTAAAGAATAAAATTGTCAGATACATAGAAGAACATAAATTGTTGGGCAAAAGTCAACATGATTTCTGTAAAGGGAAATCGTGTCTTACTAATCTATTAGAGTTCTTTGAAGGGGTCAACAAACATGTGCACAAGGGGGATCCAGTGGACGTAGTGTACTTAGATTTCCAGAAAACCTTTGACAAGGTCCCTCACCAAAGGCTCTTACGTAAATTAAGTTGTCGTGGGATAAGAGGGAAGATTCTTTCATGGATTGAGAACTGGTTAAAGGACAGGGAACAAAGGGTAGGAATTAATGGTAAATTCTCAGAATGGAGAGGGGTAACTAGTGGTGTTCCCCAAGGGTCAGTCCTAGGACCAATCCTATTCAATTTATTCATAAATGATCTGGAGAAAGGGGTAAACAGTGAGGTGGCAAAGTTTGCAGATGATACTAAACTACTCAAGATAGTTAAGACCAAAGCAGATTGTGAAGAACTTCAAAAAGATCTCACAAAACTAAGTGATTGGGCAACAAAATGGCAAATGAAATGTAATGTGGATAAATGTAAAGTAATGCACATTGGAAGAAAATAACCCCAACTATACATACAATATGATGGGGGCTAATTTAGCTACAACTAATCAGGAAAGAGATATTGGAGTCATCGTGGATAGTTCTTTGAAGGCTTCCACGCAGTGTGCAGCAGCAGTCAAAAAAGCATACAGGATGTTAGGAATCATTCAAAAAGGGATAGAGAATAAGATGGAGAATATCTTAGCGCCTTTATATAAATCCATGGTACGCCCACATCTTGAATACAGTGTACAGATGTGGTCTCCTCATCTCAAAAAAGATATACTGGCATTAGAAAAGGTTCAGAGAAGGGCAACTAAAATAATTAGGGAGTAGGAATAATCTCTCCATATGAGGAGAGATTAAAGAGGCTAGGACTTTTCATTCTGAAAAGAGGAGACTAACGGGGGATATGATAGAAGTATATAAAATCATGAGTGGTGTGGAGACAGTGAATAAGGAAAAGTTGTTTACTTGTTCCCATAGTATAAGAACTAGGGGCCACCAAATTAATGGGCAGCAGGTTTAAAACAAATAAAAGGAAGTTCTTCTTCACAGAGTGCACAGACAACCTGTGGAACTCCTTGCCTGAGGAGGTTGTGAAGGCTAGGACTATAAGAGGGTTTAAAAGAGAACTAGATAAATTCATGGAGGTTAAGTCCATTAATGGCTATTAGCCAGGGTGGGTAGGGAATGGTGTCTCTAGCCTCTTTTTGTCAGAGGGTGGAGATGGATGGCAGGAGAGAGTTCACTTGATCATTACCTGTTAGGTTCACTCCCTCTGGGACACCTGGCATTGGCCACTGTTGGCAGACAGGATACTGGGTTGAAGGGACCTTTGGTCTGACCCAGTATGGCCATTCTTATGTTCTTATGTTAAGAGCTGCTCTGTGGCTTCTTTCTGGTGTACTGTGTTCTCGTTTCAGTCCTTCTTCTCGCTGTCCTGCCACTCCTACAATTCCTGTTTCTCGGTGGCTGAGTGCATCATGACCTCACGCAGAAAGTCCTCCTTAGTTCTTCTTGGATAGTTTCTAATTCTGTGCAGCCGTTTTGCCACCGATAAGGGAGGCTGGCCTCCCAGGGTAATCTCTGTGAAGTTTAAATGCAACATTTTACAGAAGCAGTATTGTTTGCAACACAGACAACAGTGATTCAGTGCTTCAAAATGCAGCCCATACTCTCACACCTGTCATTAACTGGCTGACCCCAGGCAAGCACACATGAGCCACAAGATCCCCAAAATGGTGAGTAGCTGCAGGGGCAGGGCAAATCACTTTTCCTGGACCCTGCTGTACACATGACTCTTGGGGAGAGTCAGCACTGTAGGATGGGCCTGATAATTTCTGTCCCCACACTTTCCACAGGAAGTGATCATTATGGAAGATATCTCGCTGCTGAGGGTGAGCAGGGAATCAAGGGAGGGCCTTCGCCAAGCCGGCGGCTTCTGCCCTGGCACCTATGCGGCTAGCCTGTGTGCAGCAATGACCCCCTGCCCCCCATCACGGCAAAGTGGCACGGGAAAGTTACCGTTAATAGGGCAATAAACAAAGCAGCTCTGCCGAGGAACCTGCAGCAATGGATTGCCCAGTATCTCCATGAGAGTTTCATGGAGGTCTCTGAGGGAGATTCCTGTGAAGTGAGGGGGTCTATCAACAGCCTGTTCCGCTGCTCAGACTAGGCATGCGGTGGGAGACAGGCCTGCTTCCTGTAACCTTCCTGCCCCCAACAACTCACCTCAGTAATTCCCAAAATCAGATCCACTTACTAGGGGCCTCCTTTCCTGTTTGCGCTTTGCCAAGCTCCGACTGCTGTGACTGGCTAGGCTCCACCACGGTAGAAAAGGGCTCCTGACTGCATGCATCTCTGGCCTCCGAGTCATCCTCTGCCTCTGGGTCCCCCTTCCCTTCTTCGTCCAAGATTTCTTCCTCCCGGCTCGGTCCACTCTTGACTGGCACGTGAGCCAACGAAGTTTCCACAGGGCCTTGGCAGTGGAGGTGGGGTCACCACCGAGTATCGCATCCAGCTCTTTGTAGAACAGGTAGCTCGTGGGCACAGCACCAGAGCGGCAGTTTGCCTCCTGTGCCTTATGGTCGGCGTTCCACAGCTCCTTCACTTTTACCCTACGCTGCAATGTGTCCCGGTCATGGCCCCTTTCTATCATGCATCATGAAATCTGTCCATAGGTATCATAATTCTTACGGCTAGAGCGTAGCTGGTACTGCACAGCTTCCTCTCCTCAAATGCCGATGAGGTCCAGCAGCTCAGCATTGCTCGAAGTGGGTGATCGCCTGGTGTGTGGAGCAGGCATGGCCACCTGGAAAGATGCGCTGAGACCATGGTATGCATCACCAAGCAAACAGGAAGGGGACTTTCAAATTTGCAAAGGAATTTATGGGGTGGGACTGATGGTTGGTCACCTAAGGGCAGGGCAGAAGAGTTCAAACCGATGACCAGAGAGGTGAGAGCAGGCATTGTGGGAAATCTCCCGGAGGCCAATCACAGCGCTGTAATCACCATGATTAACAGTAGAAAATCAGGTCTTGTCTGCTCTGTGACTCTATGGAAGAATGGAGAATTTTTGGGAGTATGACATCATGTATATTATTACATACAAAAAAACTATGATAAAAAACTATTTTTTAAGGTTGCAAAGTCAAGCACACAGTCGTTAGGAAATGCCAGTATTCAGGTTGCCTGTGCGACCTTAATTCAGCCCACTTGTGCATATGCATTATGATACAGTCTTTAATTACATGATCACATACTATTTTTTCTACAGGACTCCTGGCTCATTCAGGGTGTAGAATGGACAGCACTTACACAGTGAGCAGCTATTCAATATTTTATTTTTTTCTCATTGTTCACCGTGTAGCCAGCCATAGGCCTTATTTACTCCATGCTATTCAAATTCTGCTCTGAAGACTGAATCATTTATTTCTTCGTGTGCTTTTCTTTGGTGTTCTTCACTGGTATTACTCATATCTGAGTGCTTCACAAACATTAATGAATTTATTTTCACAACACCCTTGTGAGACAAGGGGGTATTAATATCCATTGTACAGCTGGAGAACTGAAATACGGTGAGATTAAGGTAAAAAATATCCAATAATTTCGCCCAGTTGGAGATCCCTAGGACTTGATTTTTCCAGAGTATTTAGAATTATATAGCACTTTGTATGTTCAGAGCACAGCTCCCATTGACTTGAGTTGTAGCTGTGAATGCTCAGCACTTCTGCAAATCAGACCCCAAGAACTCAATTCGGGCACCCAGAGCTTGAGGAATAATACATGCCTTAATAACCACTTATGAAAAGTTTGGTTAAGTGACTTGCTGAGTACCCCACAGGAATTATGTAGCAGAGGCAGAGCTAGAGTCCAGTTCTCAGGGCAGCATCAACTGCCTTAACTATGAGGCCATCCCTTCTCTTCCTGCAATCTCTTGCCTAATTCACCACACGCCTTCCAGGCTTCTGCAACAAATGAAGCAGGGGCCCAACAGACAATAGTCTCCATCACTGCACAGTCCTGCTTCACCCTCAGAGAAGGTCCTTCATGAGAACTGAATCAGGCTGGGATCCTGTGGAACAAACTGTATGTGATGATGTAATTGAAGACTGTATCATAATTCATGTGCACAAGGGGGCTAAATTATGATTGCACCAGCAACTTTAATTCTGGCAGTTCTTAACTTTTGAGTCCTTGACTTTGTAACTTTCATAAATTTTCATAGGTTCTGAGGCCAGAAAGGACTATTGTGATCATCTAGTCAGCCCTACTGTATACCACAGGCCTTAGAACTTTCCCCCAAAGTAATACTATTAATTATGTTTTTAATGCAGTTTTTTGTGTGTAACTTTCTAAATTTAAAAAAACAACTGAAAAACAGAAAATTCATCATGTGGCATATTTATTTACCCACATGGGTCATGAGCAGGTTGGAACCTTTAGATCACTGCAGAGTTCTGCCATTTGAACTAATGGAGTAATTGATAGCAGTAGTAGGTTATTCTCCTCTATGTGGACCAGCACTAGAGGAGGATGGGATACTTTGCCAGTGGATTTCACAGATATTTGCTGACAGCAGAGGAATGGTCCCAGTCATAGACTTTTTGCCCAGCAATTCCCAGTTACCTTAACCATACACCCCAGCTCCTTGTCCCCAAGCAGGTTCCATTTCTCCCTCTCCTGGCTCTTCATCTGATCTGTCTCACTGCCCCCTCTCCTCCATGCAGAGTCCCTGTACCCACTGACTCCCAGTCCCAGTTTTCCTCCCCAGTTCCTTGTCCAATCCCAGTATCCCCTTTTCCCCAACTTCTTGTCCAGCCAGTTCCAGTCTTTTCCCTGTCCTCCAATTCCTCATCCAATCTCAGTCTCCCTCTCTCCCTCCCCCCAATTTCTGTCTCCCCGTTCCTTTCCTCATTAGCTTCTAATCCTAGTCTCCCTCTGGTCCCCAGGCCTAGTCTCCCCCCATCTGAACTCTCAGTCCCACTTTCCATTTCCCTGCCTACCACAGTCCAGTCTCAGTTTCCACTCACATCAAGGCTCCTAGTCCCAATCTACTTCCCCCCACACCCTTCCCCAGAAGGTCTGTCCTGTATCCCCTGTGCATTTAAATCAAGCAGCTTCCTCCTCCATGCTGCCTGTGGCCAGCAGGAGGGTCATTGAAATCCTAGGAGACACAGGCTACCTCCTCACAGTTCTGGTGCTCGGACCTGGAGCCAGCCTGCAGCAGTCCAGAGCTGCAATTACGGGGAACAGTCCTGCTCAGCCTAGGCTCATGCATGCCCAGTGTGGATGAAATCTTCGGGGAATTTAGCTACTAAAATTTAAGACGTCTTTGTGGAGCATGTGCGAACTATGTTTGTGTTTTTTGGGTTTTTTTTCCAAAGGCTTATAGTATGGCCTGCTTTGGGCAGATTTTCACAAGAATGACAAATGGCAAGTCCCTGCTCCAGAGCATGCTGGCACTAGTTTCTCAAAGAAAAACCAGATATTTTTTAACACGGGCAAAACAACATATTTTCCTTAGCCTTGTTCTTGGAAATTACTGAAATTGGTTGAAATATTCAAAATTTATTCTACATTCAGCCTGAGACAGACACCCAACATGGAAAAATTCAGCCCAAATGGTTACAGTTTAGCAAATTATAAGCAACTGAAAACAGGGTTTTATAAAGGAAACTGTCCGGTAATCTTAATAATGGGCAGGGCTACAGGCCTTGCCCGTAAAACAATTGCAACCTAATTCATTGTGAAGGAAGAGGATTTTTAGATACATTGTTAAAACTCTGGTTTTTGTTATGCCTTTTTAACTCAAATGCCTAAGAAAAAGACAAGACAAAAATTGGCATTCCTGATACTTTTAAAGTTTAAAAAAAAAAACCCCAACGTTAAAACAAAATGGGTGGAGGTTCTTTTAGTCCTACTTTATACGTCATTAAGAAGCCACAAAAAAAAAAAAAGGCACAGAACCAATCCTTCCACCCTCTTGCTTCAGGTCACATTTAACTATAACACATTTAACCATGTCTCCATAATGACAAGACAATTTAAAGTAGTACCAAACAGTTCCTCCTTGCTAATGTTTTCAGCATGACTCCATGTGAGGCTCTCTCCTCTCTCAGTTCCAGAGCTTCCTGGTTTGTGAATCCTGTATAGGTGAGGTTAGGAAAATATCTTATGATTAAGGAATGTCTTGTCTTTACTCTCTATTTAGGCATAATATTAGTGCATGATTTAACCAACAAGAAGTCCTCCCAGAACTTGTATCGATGGTCATTGGAAGCACTTAACCGAGATGTGGCTCCAAGTGGAGTGCTGGTGACGAATGGGTGAGTGTACAACATGCACACAGCATCAGACACATGACTCCAGCTGTCATATTACTCTTCATCCCTTATCACTAGGGCCACTAGAAATCCACAGAAAGTTTGACCAAGTGCAGAGTTCTCAGGCTAGGTTGTGCTTGGGAAGGCTGAGAAGAGCAATGGAACTGTGGAAGAGAAATGGTACTGCTGTTCCATCACCAGATCCACTGCAGCTAGATCCTTGGGTTTTCTGGGAGTAGCCTGGGGTCAGGGGAGCATGTCTCTGTATTGCTCCTTCCATATTTGTTAAGGTTTATGTGGGAACAGGTACATTTCCTGCTACCTCAAAGTCTTCCATGATGGCTTTGTGGCATTCAGGGCCATCTAGCAGGAAACCTCATGAAAATGTGGCTGTTTCCATGTCCTACCTGGCTTTTTTTGTGTGTGAGGAGTAATGAAGCTCACTAAATCTTGCAGATTTCTTTAGTGGGATTTTTCGGGGCCTCGCTAAAGAAATCTATTCACAGAATATGTTTTCAGCAGTGGTATTTGTTGCTGTTTTCCCCTGTTCCTTGTTACAGGTATAAGGGGGAAGATCTTCAAACCCTGGAAAAATCTCACAGATGAGAGTGAGAGCAATGGAATTGGAGGAGGGGGTCAGAATCCCAATTATATGCGCCCCACAGACAGAGACACAGCTGCTAGTTTAAAAACACGGAGTAGAGACATGTCCTCCAAAATCCACATTCTATGTGGCTGCAAAGAAGGCTGTCTCGCTAGTTTATGTGGTGGGACAGAGAAAAGGCCTGTGAAGCCAGCTGAAACAAATTAATGGAGAGTTTTCAAACTATGGCAGGAGAGTTTTGAATTGATCCTGAAATGAATGGGGAGTCAGGGTAGTTCTCTAATGAGAGTGATATAGTATCATTCTTTTGTTTGTGTGAACATAAGCATGGCCATACTGAGTAAAACCAATGATCCATCTAGCCCTGTATTGTGTCTTCCGATACTGTGGGTGCGTACTGTGGGACAGCAGCATTCTGCATTGCATCCACATTTACCCTCCCTTTTTTTCCTTTTCTCTCTGATTTGTAACATGGTCACATCAGCCTGCTAGCTACTTCTGCCTTTTCCTTTCCCAAACTAGAGCCCTGACCCAACCCAGCTGCTGGTTCCTTTCTTCTCCTCCTCTCCCTTTCAAACATGCAGTGTGACCCAACCAGCCTCTCAGCTACCATTTCCTTCCTGCTCTTCTCCAGCTCATGCATTGTGATCCAGCTCATCGCTTAGCTGCTGCTTCCCACGCTGTCCTCTTCAGACAAAAGCCCCAACCCATGTCTCAGGTGCTAATTACTAGTTCCATATCTGTTTCCACTCTAAATCTCCCAACAGGCAGTGTGATTCAACTGCAGAAACCCTCCCCCAAGCCCCAGACACAAAACACTCTTGGCCATCAGAACACAGTATCCAAGAATCTCCCACCCACCTAGAGTGGAAAGAGTAGGCAATGGTTCCCTTTTTCTGGCTTGGCGGGCTATCACACTCATCTAGGTTTGTATTATTCTGTTCTTCACTGCACAGGGACTATGACCGTGAACAGTTTGCTGATAACCAGATTCCACTGCTGGTGATAGGAACCAAATTGGACCAGATCCCAGAGACTAAGCGCAATGAAGTTTTGACCAGAACAGCTTTCCTGGCTGAGGATTTCAATGCAGAAGAGATTAATCTGGTTAGTATTTTTGCCAGAAGTTTGTTTTTCTGTGACTGTGCATGATGTTTTCTGGCAAAGAGAACTATGAGATCCCAATTACAGGAACTAGACTACTGGTGATTGCCTGGTCAGTCACACTGAGGAGGTCACTTACAGTGTTGGTTAGTCATACCCCTTGCTAGCACTGTGGAGAAATAGATGATGTCTTTCAGTAATAGAAAGGAAATGGTTGTGAGGAGTCAGCAGAATGGCCTAGAGGTTAGGGGATTGGGAGTCCTGTTCTCGGTTCTGCCACTGACTTTTCATTTGAGCAAATACAGACAACACCCATTTATAGCTATACCATTTCCTGGGCAAAATTGGTGGCTGGATGTATAATGGTTGGCTGAAGTTAAGTCTGGGGAATGCAGATATAATATTGAAGTTTTCAGCCTCAATCTCAGCTTTGCAGATTGGACTTCCCTCTTAATGATTTGAGATGAATCTTTAGTTCAAGATTGAAACACATCTCTAAGACATTATGGGGAAAGCTTCCTCTTCTGTATCTTTTGTGGGAACAAAGGGTTTCAGTCTCCAGGGCTGTAAAACCAACACCTTTCTTTAGCACCTAGCTCACTTAATTTTCTTTTAAAGATTTTTTTGTCAGCTCTTTTAATAGGCAAGTATCAAATTCTAGTTCATGTTTACAAAGCTAATGCTTCAGGACTCTACAGGAAATTTTGGCTGATTTATTTCTTTGTGGGTTTCCCAACCCCATTAGTGGCTGATCAGTATCAAGAATCATTTTTGTTGTATTTAGCACTGAGGACCTGCTTCTCTAACATGGAATAGAAAGCTGCTCTGATGTATTTGCTTCCCTGTGCCTCTTGGGTTTTGAAGAGGATAACATCCAGAGTGACTTCCTTTATAGTGAGAGGCACTCCAATTGTACTGGTACAAACAGGGAATCTGGATTTCTGTCTCACCAGTCACATTGATGATTTCTGCATTTTAATGTGAGGAAAAATCATTAGTTGGTCTGAGATTGATCTGTTCTCATTACCATTAAATTGTTCCTTCTGGAAGTTGCAGCCACTGCCAGGAAAAAGTCTTTCCCATAGACTTCCTCAACAAGAAGGCCTCCTTGTTTCTGCTGATTACTAGGTACCCTCAATATTTTCATAATAATCTTACAATGCTGCTGCTGTTGTGAATTATCAGCTGATTGGTTCCTCAGCACAACATCCTAGGAGCTACCCTAACCACATCATTCTGCATAGCTTGCAGACAAATGGTTCATGGCCTACTCAGGCCACTTCAGACTAGGACATCAGCTGTGCCCACAACCACCCATTCAGTTGTGTGTATTTCAACTTGCAAATGAGCTTGAGCTGCCCTAAACCCTTGAACAAGGAGTCCATGTTTTGTTATGGGAGTACATGCAGTCAAATGGGAAGTGGGTAGCAGTAGTGCTCTGAGGCCTAGTATAGCAGCTCAACATAAAGGGAAGGAGGAGAGACATGAGTGCCAGGAGTTAGAGCTTGATGCCCCAGTGCTAGTGGTTGGGAACCACTGATGTGGAGGGCACCTCTTGCTGTACTATTAACAGACCTCCGGTTTCTGTTCTTGTGCCTTTAAAAAATGTTAGGCTGCTGCTTGTTATAAACAGCTTAGTTTAGATTTTGCATTTGAAGTGGGTCTTCTAAAGTTCCCTTTAACACAGAGTTTTGGGAATGGGGTGAAGCTACCTCTTGTGGGTAGAACCTTATTTAAAAGACTGAAACTTCTAATTTTTAATCATTTCCCAATCAGTTTTTTCCTCTTCCATTTGGAAGTCACTGATATCTCCTCTTCTCGCCACCCCCACCCCCCACAAAATGTCCTTCCAAATGGGTTTGGAACAGAAGTCAGTATGGGTTTGCCATGTTTGTTTCAGTGGTCATATCTGCATGTTTCTGGGAAGAGGGCTTGTTGATTTCCTTGTAGTCCCTCTGCTGGTTGACTAACTGCAGCAAAACCAAATATTTCAGCTGTTGTAAATGGTTGAAAACCAAGCCACGTCTTATTAGGTTATCCGTTCTTAAAGTGACACTGATATGGCCTGTCATTGCATGTCCTTGCATTCTATGGAAATCAAGCACCTAGAGAAAACATTTTGTTTAAGATGAAGAGTTGTGCTGAGTACCTGGTTATTTTCAGTAGCTTTCCTGCTCCTTAAAGCATGTTGTATTACATGGTTCCTAATTGTGAGTTGTCTTTTGTGTGTTCCAGGACTGCACCAATCCTCGCTATCTGGCTGCAGGCTCATCCAATGCTGTCAAGCTCAGCAGGTTTTTTGATAAGGTGATGCAAATTCAATTACATTTGTCGTTTTTGTTTTATGTAATTAACCCTGTCTGTATACTGAGAGCTAACAGCATGGTTGGGCTCCTGCTCTCACTTGCCACTTCTTGAGAGCTGGGTTCAAATCCTGTGTGAAATTGCAAGTGAAAATGGCTTTGGGTGGTTCTCAGACTAATCTCCCTTAAATTATTTATTTATTTTATTACTATTATTTGCTATTTGTATTACAATAGCACTTTGGAGCCCTATCATGGACCAGGGCTAGGTGTTGTGCTAGGTGCTATATACACACATTACTCCTGGGGGAATTCTGCACCACTGTGCAATGCAGAATTTTGCAGAAATTGTTTTTTGCACAGATTTTCCTTTCCCCCACAGAAATGGGCTGCAGTGCTGCTGGCCACCGCTAGGGGCTGCTGGACCTGGCAGAGCCCAGCTTGCACATAGAAAACACTGTGGGGGGAAAGGAGAGAGTAGATAGTTTTTGGCAGCTTCACTTCCCCGCGTGCCCTAAGGGAAGGAGACGGCAGTGCACAGGAAACTCTAAACAAACCTGGGACTGAGCATCAGGCTGTTTCTCCCTCTGGATCCCTGGGCTCGGAGGGGTAGGAGGGGTAGGTGTCTGGGCTGGGGCTCTGTGCGGCGGGGGAGGGGGGAAGAGTTATGGGTGTCTGGCCCCCTGGCTGGGCTTTGGTGGGGAGGGAGCAGAGAAACAGGAAGTGGGTTGTCATAGGGGTTTCTTTAACTCTCTACTTTTGGGTGAATTTTTGTGTGTCTGTATTGTTACAGACATACTTGGTGATGGTATTTTGAAATAAATTACCAAAATAATTGAAACGGGTGTGATTATGTAGTGTTATCTTGACAAATAAAATTTGCAGAATTTTAAAATATTGTGTGTAGAATTTTTAATTTTTTGTCATATAATCCCCCCAAGAGTAACATATAACAAAGACAGTCCCTGCCCTGAAAAGCTTTTCAGTCTAATACTGGTCTGCATTACAGACTTGCCAAAGAGTTTGTTAGTTAAACTTAACTAAGTCACATTTTAGATGAGACTGAAGACTCTGACAGCAGAGATTGTGTAAGTCATTATTGAGTTTTGTGGTCTGAGTTATGTGGGGACCCCAAAACATGAAAAAATTAAGCGGTGAATGGGAAATGTTCTGTTGGTCCCTACTGCACAATGCCTGACTCCTAGCTAGTTCTACTCCACTAATCATCCCTGCTTCTTGAAATTCACCCATGGAAACAGAATGAGTGTGGGGGCTGGAGTTTGGATTTGATGTCTGATTCTGGCCTTTTGCTCCTTGAGCCAGGAGCACTGCAGAAGCAGCAAAAATTGGGGAGTGGTAAATAACGAAGACGGTAGGTCACAGATACATCATGATCTGGATGGTTTGGTAATCTGGGTGCCAGCAAACACTACACATTTTTAGAGGGCTAAATGTAAATATTTAGGAACACCTAAATATTTAGGTGGCCTGTATTTACGAATACAGGCCACCTAAGTTCCCTCTAATCTGCACGGTTGCACAGCAGGCTATCAAGGGCCGTGCAGGCGCGTAGCCACAAGGGTCTAGACTGGAGCGGGGAGAGGCGCTTCTCCCCCAGCTCCAGCCCTGGAGCTGCCGCAGCCAGGGAGAGGAGCCTCTCCCTGGGCCCCAGCAGCCTGCACCCCAAACACCTCATCTCCAGCCTCACCCCAGAGCACACCCCCCCAGCCAGAGCTCTGACACACACAACCCCCGCACCCCAATCCTCTGTCCTACCCCTGAGCCCCCTCCCGCACCCCAACCTCCTCATCCTCGGCCCCACCTCACAGCCTGCAGCCAGAGCCCTCACTTCCCTGTAACCCAACCCTCTGCTTGAGCCCCCTCCCACACTCTGAACCCCTTGGCCCCACCCCTGCCACACATCACCTCCATATTGGTGCACGTAAAATTTATTCTGCACGTGGATGTAAAAAATTAGAGGGAACATTGCGGGCCATAATTACAGGAGGGGAATTCTGTTCTGAGAAGCAGTGACTCTGAAAAAGATTTGGGGTCATGGTGGATAAAGAGCTGAACATGAGCTCCCAGTGCAACGATGTGGCCAAATCCTTGGGTGCATAAGCAGGAATCTCAAAATTGAGAGATTATTTTATCTCTGAATTTCACTCTGGTGCAACCACTGCTGGAATACTGTGTCCTGTTTTGGTGTCCACAATCAAAGAAGGATAGAGAGAGTTCAGAGAGATATGAGAATGATTAAAGGATTCGAAAACATGTCTTACAGTAATAGACTCAAGGAGCTTGATTTAGTTAGTTTAACAAATAGAAGGTTAAGGGGTGACTTGATTACAGTCTATAAGTACCTACGTGGAGAGCAAATATTTAATAATGGTCTCTTCAGTCTAGCACTAAAGTGAGTGCTAAATGTAGATGCCCAACTCTGCTATTTCTGGTTAAAACAAACCTGGGGGAATAAAACTTAGTGCTTTATTTCCCACCTATCTTCCCCAGAGAAAAAACGTCAGAAGTAAATCTGGAAATAGCCAAATTGGAAGTGGGAATACTTTGGTCAAGGCACTTAGTGCTCCCTGGGGAGGGGATGGAGATGGCAATGGGGAGCCAGAATTTGGCCAGGATTTTTTTTTTTAAGGGAGTGGGCGGGGATAGGGATTTGCAGTAGAGCAATATGAGCTGCTGCTTCTTGCCCCTTGTAGTGAGGGTACTGCATCCACAGCATCCTCCAGCACAGGCAGTCTGGAGTCAGGATTTGTCATTTTGAGAATGGAGTATCCCAATTGTTGATGTCTTTAAAATGTTAATCGCATTATGATGGTATGTATATGCCACACCAGCTAAATTCTTTCTCTCATTGCATCCCCCAGGTCATAGAGAAGAGATACTTGTCACGAGATGGTAATCAGGTCTGTGGACTTTTTTTTTTACAATGCTACCTGTGGGTTTTGTTGGCTGACAAATATGGGCCCTGACATAGGAGATTGTGGTTCAAATGCTAGTGATGATCGGTAGTTGGATGCATGGGAAAGATGGTGCCAGTTTTTACAAGCTTTACCCACAATCTGGATGTTTTGGCTATAAAATAAGCAGTGAAATAACTAACAATATTGACATTTAAATTGCCACCACTGGGAATCAGATGAAATTGAGAGGAAAGAGGGCTCAGTTAGCAACTCTCTCAGAGCTGTTGTTTCAGGCTGTTTTCTACAGAATCACATGGCACCATTTTGAATCACAATCAAAAAGTTTTCTTCACAACCTGGGCTAACAATGTACATTTTGTAATGATAATTTCTGCTGCAGCTGGTGGAACTAATAGAGAAGTGCCAGGATGGTACCAGCTTAGTTGGACCCTGAACGCTTAACTAATTAATAAAAAAAAAGTTTTGGAAGCACTAAGTAGAATCTGGGACCTGGACTCTCCCACCTAGGACAAGTCACTTCATCCTTCTGAGCCTCACAGTGTTTCCATCTGTAAAATGAGGGAGAATAATAATACCTTGCTCTTAAATAGCACTTTCTATCAGTCGATTACAAGGCAGGGTAGTATCCTTATCCCCATTTTACAGCTGGGGAGACTGAAGCACCTATGAGAGTGACTTGTCACCTAGTAGGCTAGTGGCTGAGCTGGGAATACAACCCAGGACTGACCTACCTCAGAGAAGTGTAGCAAAGACACTGAATTTCTAATCCCCCTGGTTCCACCCAGGCCCTGCCCCCACTCCACCCCTTCCCGCAATGCTCCACCTCCGCCCTGCCTTCTTCCCGCCCTGCCTCTTCCTCACCCAGTTCCACCCCCTCCCACAAGTGCGCTGCACCCTCACTCACCCCCCCCATCCCACCAGCGCCTCCTGACGCCGCAAAACAGCTGATCCGCAGCAGGCAATAGGTGCTGGGAGGGAGGGGGAGGCATTGATCAGTGGGGCCCGCCAGCGGGCAGGAGGCGCTGAGTGCGGGGGGTGGCGGGGAGCTGATAGCAGGGCTGCTGGTGGGTGCTGACAACCCACCATATTTTTCCCATGGGTGCTCCAGCCCCGGAGCACCCATGGAGTTGGCGCCTATGAATTATAGTGAGGTTTAATTCATTCATGTTAGTGAAATGGTTGCATATTATAGTAACAAACGTCATAGAAAAACACGTATACTAAAAAACTGTACAGTGCTTTCTTCCTTTTAGGGAGGGAGAAAAAGTGAAAATGAAAGCCGGAAGTGTATTATTTCAATTTTTCATGAGAATTTTTTATCTGAATTTTTTAAACCAAATCTGTTTTCTCCTATTTCAATCCTGAAAGGCTTTTTTCCTCTGGTAAAAGAGACTCTCTGTTCCATGAAGATAATAGCTTAATGCAGGAGCCTGTTTTGGTTTGTCTGTTGTTTTAAAGCCATGATGCAAGATTACATTATTGTGTATGATAGGTTTTAGTGGCTAACGGAGGATTAACTTTCTGTGCTTTATGGCCAAGGGCCAAAGATTACACCCACTGCCAACTACTCTGATCTGCTCCCTTGTTGACAGCGCAGAAGCTTAAACAAGTCAACATACGTATTGTAGAGAAACAAACCCAACAAGGACTTAGGAGCTTCAGTACACCCCCAAGTGTTGTGTTTGATCTGCTTCTTGTACATATAATAAATGGGCTTCATAGTATTCTGCAGTGGGATCTGTTCTTCCCACTCATGCTTTGAGGAATTTACATGGTAAAACTCTCCTAAGCATGGATGGAAGAATAGACCCTAAACATATGTTGTGGGTTTTTTTAAATCATGCCTCAGCATATGCATCTTGCCTTTAGCTTGCAGCCATAGCATCAGTCAGATCTCAGAATGTGGTCAGACCGACCTGGCATTGGTGGGGAAACCTCCACAGAACACAGAGGATGCTCTAGGAAATGTGCTGTTGATTCTGGTTGCTGCATTCTGCCTTCTGAGTCAATAGTGGACTAACACCCAAGTGTAGTGCTGGGATGCCGTGCTATCTTTTAGTTGAGATATAACAACTACAAGTGAGGTAGACCTCAGTTTTAAGGATCCCATAGCACTTTTGACAAAAGTTTGATTTGTAGCCCTGGGGTGCTTCTACATTTGAACTCTAATAATTACGTTTTGCCTCTGTGGCTTCCCATTGTAGTTTTAATTGGATATGCTATTCTTAACTGTTGTATAGAGTTGCCTAGTTTCACTCCAGAGCTGACTGCATTTTAGTGATGGGCAAAGTAATCCCTATCCATCCACTTTGTCTATCACTGTAAGTTTGTGAAGCACTTTGAGTTGAAAGGCCCTAAGTCTTACACTTCTCCAGTGAATTGACATTTCTGCTAAGATCTGTGGCTTTCTCAGGGCTTGCCTACACTTGAATGGTTCAGTGGCACAGCTGCACTGTTACAGCTGTGTGGCAGTAGCACTTCAGTGAAGATGCTGCCTATGTCGACAGGAGAGGTTCTTCCATCGGCATAGGTAATCCATCTCCCCAAGAAGCAGTAGCTAGGTCAATGGGACAGTTCTCCTGTCAGCTTAGCGCTGTCTATAATAGGAGATAGGTCGCTTTAACTGTCGCTCAGGGGTGTGGATTTTTCACACCCCTGAGCAAACTAATTATACTGACCTAATTCCCTAGTGTAGACCAGGCTTCGGTCTACCATTGTAGGGTATAACCCCAGCAGGCTGTTTTATTGTGAAGTCTAAATTACCTTGCCGCCCACTCCGTTTTCAGATGTACTGCTTTTGGCCAGTTCTGATATTTTTCTTGATTGGTGCTTTTATACAGTAGGTTGACTGTCCGAGGTTGTTGTGACAGAGCAGTGAGAAAGGCTGCATGTCGTGTTGGGTGAGCACCTCAACTCTGCCCATGTGTAAACGGAGGAATGAGCTGACTCCTAAACCATAATCTCTTGGACAGCCACATGAGATGCTGCCACGAGTACAGCTACATAGTACAGGATTAAAGAACCATGGACCTCTTTCTGTTGTGGGATTGTGTGTGTTTGTAGGCACTCTGCAGTGTAAATCTGTTTGAAATTCCATTAAGCAAGGAAGCCTGTCGTGGTTTTGAATAGACTTTCTTTGTAATCACTGATTCTCACAGTGTAAGCACTAGCTGCAAAAGTACTTTCTGCACATATGCAGCAGAAAAATGAATGCCGATACCTTACTGCAGCTTTTTTCATTCTGATGGATTTCGCAGAGCTTCACAACTTGATAAAGGCTGTTATGTCAATTACTGCAAAACTGCAGCCATCTCTGGGGTAGAACACAGCAGCTGTTTAGTACAGCACAGTAATGGTGTACAACAGTTTAGAAAAGGAAACAGTCTCCTGTATACAATTGAAATTGCAGAAGGATTTAGCAAGGAACAATGTAATAAACCAAGTTGGAAGTTGGCTAGGACAATAGTGCTCACACTGCAAGTCTTACATAAAGCCCCAGAAGATCTATAAGGCAAGTGGTCAGGACCTCACTTTTATATTTCATTCAAAAGATGGCACATCTTAAGAGCATGCTGAAGCACTTGGTCTGTCCTGACTTGCAAGGAAGATTGGGATGGGAAGGAGGTAATGTTGTCAACTTGGTAACATGAATGTTAATGCGGCCTGGAAGGAATTCTTGCTGGTTCTGACATGGTGACTTATCTTCCATATCTACAGATTCCTGGCTTTCCTGATAGAAAAAGATTTGGAGGTGGTACACTGAAGAGCCTTCATTATGACTGAACACTGCTCACTGTCCAGAGACTGAATGGAAGATGAGTTCTCTCCATTTGCAGCAACATTCCTATCCCTGTTGGACTCTTAAAGGCAACGATCCTCATGCCAGGCAAAATACATTTTATTAATTGCTTTGGCCAACAGGACTATGGAAGCTACCAGTGCTCATGAAGGCACAAGGAAGAATCCCCCAAATCTGGTTTGGGGTCCAAACTCTCTCCTAGGCTTAGGAACCTTGTGGAAATACTGGATCTTTTTCAATTGGTGCAGTAAATTTAGTGTTTCCCACGCTGCTGTGGGAAACATTCTCATTCACAGCATGCACGTGTAACTTTTTTCCCCCATCGTGGAACATTTATGAACACTCTTCAGTGAATTACACTAATTTTACCACTAGCAGAAAGGGAACACTGAACAGGCTTCTCATTTACACTAACATAAAGCAAAATATAAGACTGTATAAGAAATAGGATGGAAAACAGTAGAAAGCCATCATATAAATCAGTGGTACGGCCTCAACTGGAACTCTCAGTTCTGCGTCACCCCATCTCAAAAGGGGCATAACAGAAATAGAGGTTGTTCAGAGACAGGTGCTGAAAATGATTAGAAGCCTGAAAAACAATTCCCCATGAAGAGAGATCGGTGTTTATATTGCTGTTTAGTTTGGTATTTGTAGTTTAGGGAGTACAGAGAAAGTAGATCAGGTATTCCTATTTATTTTTTTCTCATAATACCAGAACAAGGGGACATTCAATTACATTAAAAGGCAAGAAACTTAAAATTCATGAAGGGAAGTCTATTTTTACAATGTGCATGTGGAACTTAATCTGACAATCTATGTTTGAGACCATAAGCTTAGTGGATAAGACCAAAATATAAATCATAAAAACATCCACAGTTAGAATAGAGTGGGTAGAACATTATGCTTAAGGGTTGGACCTAACCATGAAGTTTTGGGGGTTAGAAAGAAAATTCTCTTATGGGAAAGTAATTCCTCTGAAGCATTAGCCGTTGCTGGAGATAAGACACTAGACAAAATGAACCACTGGTCTGACCTATTACAGCAGGTTCTGTACTCTTAAATATAATATGGGGGTTTTTTTGTATTGGGAGAAAAGAAAAAGTGTTTGCGGTAATTAAATGGGCATCCCAAAGCTCTAGTATTAACGGCTTTCCTTTCCTCTCCCTCACAGTAACCTTATAATGGTTTAGCCTGGGCTAGAGGCTGACTAAGAACTAGTGTTAAATATAAATACAAATTAATAATAAATGATAGTAGAAGAAAGTAAAATATTGGTGTGAAATTGACAGTAGGCTGAGTTCTGCAGACTCCACGTTACATCTGCATGCAGCTCTTCTCTGGCTGTTGACTGGGAGTAACTGAGTGCTGCCTATTGCTAACAAAGCAGGAATGACAGATCGGATCACCAGACCTAACTTATGAAGAGTAAAAATATGAACACTTTCTACTTTCCCTCTCTCTAGCACCTTCCACCAAAGAGACTCAAGAACATTTTACAAACCTGAATGAACTAAGCCACCAAGCATCTGGGTGAGGTTCAGTGAGAATCAATATCCATATTTTACAGCCAGGGAAACAGGTACCAAGACACTGAGACTAAAGTTTTTAAGATCTTCCAGTTTTGGGTGCTCTGTTAGAGACAGCTGCAGAAGTGCCATTGGGGCACCTTTGAAAATGAGAATCTGAGTGATTTTTTCCCAAGTCACACTACAGGGTCAGGAATAAACTCCAGGAATCCTAATTTACAGATCTGAGCTTTTAACCGTGAGACTGTTGTCTTCTAAAATGAATCACTGAAGTCCCTGAATTAGTTGTGGTATGTTCAGTGAAACCATAGGTTTGATTATGAAGAGAGCACACAATAGATTCCAAATTTAGCCTCTCAATATCACATTTAAGAGTGACAAGATGGGAGTCCCTAAGCAAAAGCTTTGTGCCCTGCTGATGTACCAGCCTTTTTCTCAGCAAGGATGGCTCAGCAGTTTTACTTCTGTTCCCAGGGGTTGTGGCTCCTTTCCAGTTGATAAACCAGTGGTCTGATTGGGAATGGCAAACTTCATGCATCTATTCCTTATGTATAAATCAAGTTGCAGGAGCAATGTAGGGAAGGAGTATGATTGAGTGGTTAGAGCACAAAACTGGAAGTCAGGAGTTTTAGTTTCTGTTCCCACCTCCCTTGCAAGTCTTGAGAAAGTCACATCACCTGTCTGTCTCTGTTTCCTCACCTTTAAGATGATGGTCATTCTTCACAAGATGATCTGAGGATTAATTAGGCTGAAATGCTCCCCACTTCTTCTGTGAGCAGAAAGGAGCAAAAACCTGCAGAAGGGGACAAGCGGGTTAGGCGCCTGCTCTGTGCCTTACTTTCTCTCTCACCCTGTGGAAATCCCTCTACAGCAACTGGGATCCACAGTGTTTGAGGTGTTGTGGGCTGGTGGGAGCCACTTTCTGTTGCATCTGATAGCAGATAAATTACTGCTGCAAGTAGTAGTAACAAGTTCTGCCTGCAACCAGGGCTCAGATTGGGGGAAAACTAGTTATGGAACTCTCCGAAGCTCCGCCCGCCGCCAAAGGGCTGCCCGCTCATCACACCAAAACAAGACATTCCCAGATTACAGATTATCACACTGTGATCATCCCTCTCCTTTCTGTTGTGTTTTTATAAATAGTTAAGTAGGCTTAGTTATTGTTAGGCTTTGATGTCAGCAGCCAGTTGAGATTTACACCTCTCAGCCTGAAACATCAGGTCTATCTGCAGATTAAGGGAGCCATCACTATGTTGGTTTACACTTGCTGCACATTTGGAAGGTTTCTTACTAGCTAGAGAGTTGGGTTGGTTGGTGGGTTTTTTTTATAATTAAGTCTTAGATTCTAGAGTAAAAGATGGCAGCTGCTAAAGGGATGGATTCCTCAGTAGCTGTGAGCTAGCTCAGTGTGACCACTCCCTACACCCTCTGCGTATGGTGCCTGCTTAAAGGTAGCACAGCTCACGGGACCCTCATTGGCAAGTGGCCAGAGCAACATCACAAAGGGGCCAACCCACAACAGGACTGGGGATTCCATTGTCTGAACGAGGTCTCAAACCTTTTCAGACTGTCCACTGCTTAGGAAGAGATGTAATGGTTCAGAATGGAGGCTGTTAGAACTTGACTTTCTGTTTACATGGAGCATTTGAGGGCAGGATTTCTCATTTAAACTAGGTTCACAGTGAGAGGGGCTACTCTGCAAAATGAAGATTGTTAAAATTATTAGTCAGAAAGGGATCTTTGGATAGCTGATGGCTTTCTTGTAGGAGGATGGTTAATTGAAAAAATACAGTGTATCCTCCCCAGAATCACAGCACTTACAAGTTAATGTGTTAATTAGTTTAAATATTAATTGGAAATGGGTCCTGTAAGAAATCTAGCACCTACTGTTGGACTTGAGTTATTTGCCCCTATTAATCTGTTCCAGAATAACAAGACTCCTCAAACTTCCCCAGCATGATTAGGCATTGTAGTATTTGTGGACTATTCAACTGGAATTAAGGTTGAGAGTTCATACAGCAGTTTAGAGTAAAGTATGTTACATGGATGTTACTATCCCAAAAACAAGCCCTAGGCTGGGCACGGCTGCTGCAGGCTCACTCCAACTCAACCACCGTAAGCATGAAGCGAGGTGGCTTGGTTCTATTTAGGACAAGCCCATGTAGACGAGCCTATATTTGTACTTGACACAAGAGCAGCCTCAGCCTGAGAAGCCACTTCTTCAAAGTGGATTCACACTGCAGATGGGAAAGAACCCTGTGGATTCAATGCATCAGCGGGATCAGCAGTTACGATACTTTCTAGTCAGGGTGCAGGGGCCAGGGGCCTCCTTGCCCAGAGCTCCTAAGAACCTCTGTGATGGGCCCTCTCAGGCACTTGCACTGTCTGGACCACCCCCCACTCCCATAGGAGTGTTACCTCATTCAAGACCCTCAATACTGAGTTTAACCCAACCAGGATGGGGGAGATGGGTGCAGGTGGAGAGGAGATGGGGAAAGAGAGGGGAAATAGGGAAGAAGCAGGTTCATAGGGATTGTAAGTGGGGAGAGGGGCACAGAAGATGGGGGAAATGGGAGGGGGAAGGCAAGAGACTGGTGGGGAAGATGAGTGGGAATAGAGGAATGGGTACAGGGGACTAGGAGTTGGAGGTGGAGAGAAACTGGTACAGAGGAAGGGGAAATTAGAGGGGAAGAGATGTGTCTGGGGGAAAGTGGTGGGGAATAGGGAAGATGTGGACGTAAGAGGGGATAGGAAGTGGAGAGGCAAGGAAAGAGGTGGCTACCTGAGCAGGGCTGAGCGGGAGGGTATTGGTGATTTGGGGTTAGAGTGTGCCCCAGCTCTGCCTCCAGGTCCCTTCGCTGCATCAGGTCTGGCTCATCTACCCCGAGCCATGAGAACTGAACCCAGACTATTTCTGTCTACTATTGAATACTGCATTTAGCTGTATGCTTGGATTATTAGCTTATTTCAAGCAGTTGGATGAAATATAAAGCTGCTTCCAGCCCTATCATTGACTCCCTGTGTGACTTAAACCAAATCACTTCACTTCTCAGCCTCAGGTTTCCCATCTTTAAAATGAATAAAACATATCCCAGAGGGATGTAAGATGAACCACTTTATCCTGTACACTGCTTTGAGTACATGGGAATTACATTGATGCTATTTTTATTATTTTACTTTTTATTATTAAACTTGATAAAAAAACAAGGGGAGTGAGGGGTTGCTAAGAGGATGATGTTTCCATTATATTTAGTTAGTCTAAAGTAGGCAGTGAAGCACCAACACACCCTTAAATCTGCACTGTCACAGACTCTTCAAACTTCCATATTGTTAAAATGCACTGAAATTGTGTGCACAGGCTATATTAGAATATATACATTTTGGATTAACAGTCATTTTTCCTTGTTCTTAGTCACTGAAGTTTCTCTTTTAGCAGAAACCTTAACTCTGCTCTTTAGTCCATGGAAATGGATATGGTTATGATTAAAGCATGTTAGTTTTTGTTTTGTTAGATTAAATTGATTTTTAAAGACCCATTGGATTTTTATTTCCTCTGATAATGTCAAAATGGGGCAGCGTTAAGGTTGTTTGGATGCATTTCCATACCTTAGCCTGGTTGGATTTATTTTAAATTTAAGCTTAACTGCAAATTTCCTGAGTTTATAATGCTTAGTTTGGGGATAATTGCAGCAGCCCTATTAGGTAGTTTACCTTCAATTACTGCTATGTATCTGAACCTTAACACCAGTTTAACATTGGTTTTGTTTGGGTCTAATAATAGTTTCTCTGAAAGAAAGTGCAGAGAGGAGCTGCATGGGAACAGAGAAGATAAATTAGACAAGCTTTGGGCATCACCAGGTCTCACTCCTAATCTAATTCTCCTCCAGTGGTTGATGGCCATTTTCCACTGAGCTCTCTTTGCACTTTCTGAACTGTACTCAGTCTGGTCTTCTAACGTCTCTGTTTTTAGTCAGGGATCCCACACGAGCAAATTGCAGGCTGAGCTAAAATAGCATTCACACACACACACCTCACTGAAAACACACTGCATGAAAGGAGTCTGGCTTCTCCATCTCATTGACAGGCCCTTTTGCTGTCGGACAAGGCAACCCAGTAACAGAACATTACCAACGTGGGTCAGGAATGAAACCCCAACCCCTCCAGGCAGCATTACCCAGTTGGCAGGTGCAGCATGGGGGTGGAATACACCTTTACTTATTTATTGTAATCACAAATTCAGGCTATCCCAGTATTAGTGTGTCCACACTCTGAGTTGCACAGGCTTAGCATGATACCATTAGTTAAACTGGTGCAACTTCTCTGTGTAGACTAAGACTTACCTCTGTGGTGATGCATAGAAAACAGCTGCCTGCTAATCATGGCTCGGCAGGTGATAAGCTGTGACTGTCCCTCTTCCCTTCTTTCCTTTATTCATTCACTCTTACTAACATCTTCATCCCTGCCATTCTTCATTCTCCCTCTACCTTAAAAATGTTTTTGAACCCCGGATAGCAAACAAAGCCATGCCAATCTTTTCCCATATTCGTTTGCCTTGTATCTCTGTTCCCAACCCTTCTTCTGTTTGGGTCTCTTAGATCCTAAGCTCTCTTGGTCAGGGATTGTCTCTTTATTTGTGGTTGTACAGCACACAGCACGTTAGCGTCTTGATCTCTCTAGATGCTTCTGTAACACATATGATTAATAATACTAGAACTCTAATCTTGACTATGGCCTCTGGGTGCTCCTATAATATAATGACCATTAATAATATTAATATTGAGGGCAGCTGCAATCTGCTCTAGGTGTAGACTTCTAGATGTCAACCAATTGCCAAAACATTCCTCAGTTAGGTACAGTCTGATTAGTGCTCAACCCATCATTTCTGATCATCTTTCTCCACTGATAGGAATGCGTCAGAGTTTACCAGCAGAACACCCTGATTCGTTGTTCTGCAAACAAAGGAAGCTTTGCTCTTCTGCTATTTTCTCTCCTCCCTAAGTCGCTATTCTCTGGCTTTCCCCGGCAGAAGTCATGCTCCTGTCTGGCTTCCCTTGTTAAGATTCTGGTGACTTTGATTCCCTTTCAGCACAGAGTGTTTCTGTGGCTCTTAATCCATTATAGTTATTGATTAACCCATCACCCGCTGATGTATTACCTGAGGGAGCTCGGAGGAAAATCTTTCTTAGGCATGTTCAGACTGCATTCTTTGAAGAACGTGGTAAACACAAGGGCAAAAGTAAGGGGGGCCATAAAATACCTCAACTTTCTGTAGCACCAAAAATCCAACCCACTGTGAGTCTTACCAGCCCTTTTATCTATTAATTTCAGGTAAGTCTACATAGCCAAAATGTAGCCATGCAAAATGAAACATTGTCGGTGTTATCACCAATGGGGAGTAGTGCCAAAAGTTTTATAATGTAAAGCTGACTTGAAAATGGGGGTGCGGGGAGACTGAATGGGTGCCCTTTTTTGTTTCTTTGTGATGTATAAATAGGGCCTGGAAGATTTTTGTGGTGGAGGGTGTTGTGTTTGTGTTGTGAAAGGTAGGAGAGAGGGTTTTGTGCTCAGTTTTTGCCTTAGAAAAATCAGCATATCCAGTCCTGTCTTCCCTTCTTTTGCTGAAAGACTTGTGGGTACTCTCTGAAATGTGGGTTGTGAGCTTTCTCAGAGCTTAACTGAAGAGGCGGGGGTGTTAAATCTTAGGCATCCTTATAACCAAGTGCTTGTCCGTCATTTAAGTGAATAGGTGTTAACAAAAAAGCCACAAAACTGTGTCAGCACACCAACTGCCGCAAGCTGGCCCAGTTTGACCTCTGAGAAGCAGTGTCTATTAGTCAAAACGCACCCTAGAATTCTTTGCATCAGCTACCTTGGCAGTGTGCTGACTCCATGGGTGCTCTGGGGCTCGAGCATCCCCGGAAAAAAAATAGGGGGTGATCAGCACCCACAGACGTTGCCCTGCCCATTGTTCCACCCCAAGGTCCCAGCCCTGCTCGGCCTCTTGCCCTGTGGCCTACGCATGGTGCGCTCTTCCACCTCTGCTATGCCTCTTCCTTTAAGGCCCCCAGCCGTTCACGCCTCTCCACCCCCTCCTCCCATCACTCACCCTTAAGGCAGGAGAGGGCAGAAAGAAGCGAGCAGGAGGCGCTCAGCGGAGGGGGCAGAGAGGAACAAGCAGCAGGCATGGGAGGGGCCTCAGGGGAGGAGGCGGAGCAAGGGTGGGAAGACATGGAGTGGCGGGGGGGCCTTGAGGGATGAGGCCGAGCAGGAGTGGGGCCTCCGGGTGGAGTGGGGGATGGAGCACCCACTGGCAAAAACAAAAGTCAGTTCATGTGCTTGGCACCATTTTTAAGCACCACTCTAGCTAGTGCAAAGGATTCTGGGGATTATTGGGAACTAAAAGTGCCTGCTGCACACCAAAAACACAGATAAAAGGGATATGCTTTGGGAGGAGGAAATTATATAAGGGACTGGCTATGTCAGTGACAGCACAAGAGCAGGCAGTGATGGATGCATGGGCATCAAATCCCATTTTCAGCAATGCACTTAAGGCCACCCCTGCCCAAAGTAATCCTCTCTAGGGTGAGAGAGGAGTTGTAGCTTTATGGCCCATTCAGTTCTTGGTCACTGGTTTGAGATTTCTTAATGAGAGGGCCAGTTTTTTAATGATTGTTTCCAAGATATGGACATCTGCCTCACTTATCACAATGACAATACTTTTCAAGTGTACTCTCTTATACCTAAATCTCCCCATCCTGATCCCAAGCTCTGACTTAGAAATATTGAGCTCCACAAACTTCTTTTGTGGTCTAGCTGCATAGCCAAGATTAGCCTCAAATACTGATAAGGTAGGGTCACCTTACCTGTGTTCTCTTTTTCCTTCTGCTATAGTATACATCATAAATTAGCTCCTTCACTAGCAGTCATACTAGAGAGGTTAAGGACTGAGTGGGCCATGGAGACTGATTTCCCCTCTCCCTCCTAGAAGTGGGGACAGGCCAAAGCAGAAGCACATTGGCAGGCTACAGTGTGGGAGCAGTTTGCCCTCTGGCTATCTGTCTGTTCTCTGGCTAAAAGGAGATTTTGGTCTCCATTGCTGACCTCTGGGGACCTTTCACAAACAATAAATGATAATAATTAATCTCCACGGCACCAGCTGCGGGGTGGCCCCAGAACAATGTTGAGACGGTTTTTCACAATGATCTAAATACATGTGATTTTTAAAAAATCTGCTGCAAAACAAGGGGCTACATTAAAAAAGAATGAGCAACACATTTGCATTGATATTGTTTTGTTATTGTATTGTAGGGACCCCAAACAGGGCTCTGGGCCCCATTTCATAGGCACTGTACAAAGAAATCACACCAGGCAGTACCCGCCGCCAGAGAACTCACAATCCAGGATTTGGCAATATATGAATATACAGACAAATGGTGTGGAGGAAGAGAGGACGAGGTAACAGAAACAGGTGTGACTGCATAAATTAACAAATGTAGTTAGTACATTTTAGTTGGACGAGTCAGGAGAGAGGATCTCTCCTTTTGTAAATAAAATATGTCAGCATAAACATTATAATCATATACATGATCCTATCAGAAAGGATCCCTAGTGTCCAGATTGCTTGTCACGCATGTTTTGAATGTGCAAATCTGGCAGATTATCGGAGTAAAGTTCCCAAATACATTTCAAATCCTGTGCTACATGATGAAATTCCCTGTGGCTCCTACTGGCGTCTTTGCCTGTGATATATGGTGAAAGGTATCATAACAGATTTCCAACAGGTCTTGTTGCCTACCAGTGACAAAATCCATCACTGTTACTCCACCTGGCAGTGCTAACATATTCCCAACTAGTCTTATTCGTGCTCGTCTATTTCCCAGGCCTTGTGATTCCGTCCGGCTCATGACAACATGCAGCCGTATGGTCCTGTGCTCCGATTCCCATTAGCCTTCACAAACCAGGCAGGACAGGGCTGCATCAGCGTTTAGTCTGGAGATCTTCAAGGAACATCTAAGTGGTACATGCAGTGATGGTGGGTGGTGATTAAGTAGGTGTGGCTCTTTATTATTATTAAATAATTATGTTGCCATAAGGCCCAGAGACCATAATCAAGATGAGGATCCCGTTTTGCTAAGCCCCGTACAAACATGTATAAAGATAATGATCCCTTCCCCGGAGAGCTTACAACCTAAGAAGACAAGAAACACATGAAAGCTCTGGGAAGAGAGATACAAACTAACATAATAATTATATACAATATATAAATTAAAATATATTTGATTACTATAGATAAAGTAAATGCCACCTATCTCCATCTGCCCTGGAGCTCATGCAGCCTGAACTGATTGTTTCTTGTAAACGATGTTGCAGGGGAAAAAAAACAATTGATTTTTAATAGAGCTGGTTGAAACTCAGAATTTATGTTTTGTGGAAATCTCATTGAAATTGTTAAAATCTCAGGAAAAAATTTAGTTTTGTTAAAATGGCATTTTCCAGTGGAAATCTGTTTTGACAAACATGTTCTGACAAGCTCTGATTTTTAATGCACATATTATGAAGCCTAGTTTCCCATAAACATGCAGCAGATTTACTACATAAACTTCTTGTCTGCATTCTTTTGGACCTTCATGTCCTTTCCTCACCTTATCTATCATCTCTCATTCATTATCCATGTGTGGACTCCCATCTCTGATCAACCCATGCTGCCAGCCTCCATCGGCCACTTACTAAATTTTAAAACAAGCCCCTTTGTGCTTTCTCCCAGGCTGCCCCTCATGGTTGGGAGATGCTCCCCACAAATATCCACAAAGCTATCTCATTATCCAACTTCAAATTCCTCCTCAAAACTCTCCTTTGCCAGGATGCCTCCAAAAAATACAGCCACTGGTGTGCTGAGACCACTGCCTATCATGCTGACCAATATTGTCCCATTGTTTCTTTGTACCCCCGTCTGCCTGCATCCAGCTGTTGTCTCTTGTCTTACAGTTGGATTGTCAATTCTTTGGGCCAAGGATCATCTTTTGTTCTTTGTACAGCACCTAGCACAATGGGGTCCCGATCCATGACAGAGGCTTCTAGGTGCTACAGTAATACAAATAATAATTAATAATAATAATAATAGCAGTTATGGAAATTATCAACTGAAGTCAGCCAGGCATCAATGGACGAACAAGTGCCTAGATTTCAATGCTACTAAACTCTGGTCTGGCTTGTAAAGCAAAACACAATTGGGCACAAATCACTGTGCATGATATAATCACTGTGCCTGGTTAATTAGATTTTTTTTTTCCTTAGGCTAATATGCAACCAGAGGGACTGAATTCATCCATTGCATATGCACAGATGCAGGGAAAGGGGTGGAGGTGTCACCTTCCTCCAAACTATTTCAAAATCACCCACTCTGCGCTGATAACTCAACTGGAGTATTGTGTCCAGTTCTGGATGCCACATTTCAGGAAAGATGTGGACAAATTGGAGAAAGTCGAGAAGAGCAACAAAAATGATTTAAAGGTCTAGAAAACATGACCTATGAGGGAAGATTGAAAAAAATGGGTTTGTTTAGTCTGGAGAAGACTGAGGAGAGGGGGACACGATAACAGTTTTCAAATACATAAAAGGTTGTTACAGGAGAAGGGAGAAAAATTGTTCTTGTTAACCTCTGAGGGTAGGACAGGAAACAATGGGCTTAAGTTGCAGCAAGAGTGATTTAGGTTGGACATTAGGAAAAACTTCCTGTCAGGAGTGTTAAGCATTGGAACAAATTGCCTAGAGAGGTTGTGGAATCTCCATCGTTGGAGGTTCTTAAGGACAGATTAGACACACACCTGTCAGTGATGGTCTAGTTATTATGTAGTCCTGCCTTGAGTGCAGGGGACTAGACATGACCTCTCAAGGTCCCTTCCAGTCCTACAGTTCTATTGATTCTATTTTTCCCCAACCATCCCAAAAGCTTCACAAGACAGTGAGCCAGTGATAGTTAGATGCAGCTTGTCAAGCTGGTTCCCAGTCAGCCAGATGAGTTTTCTGGAGTGTAATGAGGCACTTCCAGCAGAAGTAGGTGAAATTTTTTTGATTAATTGGTGCATTTTTCAGGCCCTGAACCTATTTGCCAAATTTGGGTCAAATTCAATTAATAGATTTGAAAATGGGGGGGAAGTCTAGAGTCAAAACATTTTGTTACTAAATATTTCATTTGGAGTCGAAATGTTTCATTTTGAATTTTTGATTCAAAATGGCATTTTGATTTCAAATTTGGCCAGTTAAAAAAAAACCCTTGAAATGGCTGAATCAAAATGCATTTTTTAAAAATCGTTTCAAGTCACCCGAAGCATTTTGTTAGATTTGAAATTGAATTTTTTTGAGTTTCGATTGATGGAAAAAAATTGGAAAAACGCGTTTTAGTTTCAGTTTAACCAGATTTTTTTTCTGTATTTTTCTGTTTGCCCCCTAAACCAAAAAATCCATTATTTTCTCAACTCTAACTCCTAACCATTGCTGGCCCAGTGAGATATTAAACTCTTGTCCAAACTATTAGGTAGCTGCCAATAGATATCTTCGTTGTCTTTTGCATGTCTCTGTCCTTTTCCTGTTGTGTTTTTTTTTTCTCCTTTTCACCAGGATTTCACTTAGAGATTCATAGATCCCAAGTCTAGAAAGAACCATCGTGGTCATCTAGTCTGACCTGTATAACAGGCCATAGAACATCCCTGAAAAAATTCCCAGAGCAGATCTTTTAGAAAAACATCCAATCTTGATTTAAAAATTGTCAGTGATAGAGAATCCAATTGTTCCAATGCTTAATTACCATCACTGTTAAATATTATTTCCAGTCTGAATTTGTCTAGCTTCAGTTTCCAGCTATTGGATCATGTTATACCTTTCTCTGCTAGATTGACGAGTCTATTATCAAATAGTTGTTCCCCATGTAGGTACTTGTAGACTGTAATCAAGTCATCCTTTAGCCCCCTCTCTGTTAAGCTAAATAGATTGAGCTCCTGGAGTCTATCACTATAAAGGAAGGTTTTCTAATCCTTTAATCATTCTCATGGCTCTTCTCTGAACCCTCTCTAGTTTATCAGCATAATTCCTGAATTGGAACATCGGAGCTGGACACAGTATTCCAGCAGTGATCACACCAGTGCCAAATACAGAGATAAAATAACCTCCCTACTCCTACTCGAGAAGATTTTCTGTTTATGCTTCAAAGGATCACATTAGCCCTTTCAGCCGTAGCATCAGACATAGAGCTAATGTTCAGCTAATTGCCCACCACAACCAGTGTTCCCTCTAAGCTGGCCTCCCAAGAGTCAATCAAATGCCGCCCACTTGATTAGTAGAGCCGCACTCATCTGGCGACTTGTGTTCCAGTGCCCCTCCCCATCCTGCTCCTGCTTTCTGCCTTGGAGCCCCTGGCCAGCTGCTCCCAGGACAGGACCCTCCTGCTTGCTGTGCAGGGTGGGAAGGGGTGCTGATGTCAGGGTGTCCCCCTTCCCCCTCACCAACGTACCCCATCTCCACAGAGCTGGAGAGAGGGGACGGCTCAGGAGTGGGACAGAACTGCTTGTGGCTGCTGCAGTCTGAATGCACATCTGCACATCACCTCGATATTGGTGTACAGAAAAAAATGAATTCTGCACATGGATAGAAAAAATTAGAGGGAACATTGACCACAACCATCAATCTTTTTCAGAGTCACTGCTTCCCAGGATTGAGTCTCCCATCCTGTAGGCATGGCCTACATTCTTTTTCCTAGATGGATACATTTACCCAAATTTAAATGCATATTGCTTGTTTGCTCCCTATGTACCGAGCGATCCAGATTGCTCTGTATCAGTGACCTGTTCTCTTCATTATTTACCACTCCCTCAACTCTGATGTCATCTGCAAACTTTATCAGTGATGATTGTATGTTTTCTTCCAGGTCATTGATCAAAATGTTAAATGGCATAGGTCCAGGGGTGAAAGTAACACAAAAGACTTACTGGTACGGGGGCCGGGCCCCGGGCAGAAGGGGCGGGGATGGGGATCAGCCTCCGCCAGCCAGCCCATCCATGCTGCCTGGCCCACGCGGCCCAGGAGTCTGGTGGCGATTTAAAAGGGCCTGGCACTCCAGCTGCTGCTGCAGTAGCGGTGGTGGCCGGGAGCCCCGGGCCGTTTTATATCACCGGGCCCCAGGGCAGCTCTCTCTTTTACCCCCACATCGGCGGTCCTGTCGGTAGGGTCCCTACCAGCAGGGCCACCAACAGAGGGGGGCAAAAGGGGCAGCAACGTTAAAGTGCTTTAATGTCAGCTGCGTACAGGCCGGTACCGGTGGCCACTTTTACCAGTACGCCATACCAGCCTGTACCGGCCCACTTTCACCCCTGCATAGGGCCAAGAGCCAATCCGGCTGGTACCCCACTAGAAACTCACCTGCTCGATGATGAGTGCCTGTTTATAATTACTTTTTGAGACCTATTAGTTAGCAAACTTTTAATCCATTTAAAGTGTATCATGTTAATTTTATATCATTCTAGTTTTTCAATCAAAATATCATGCAATCCCAAGTCAAATGCCTTTCAGAAGTAATTACATCAACATAATTACCCTTATCAACCAAACTTGTAGTCTCATCAAAAAAAGATATCAAGTTAGTTTGACAGGATCTGTTTTCCATAAACCCATGCTGACTTACATTAATTATATTACCCTCCTTTAATTCTTTATTAATCAGATCAACTGTATCAGCCACTCCATTGTTTTGCCTGGGACTGATGTCAGTCCTTTAATTGCCTAGATCATCCCATTTACTTGTTTTAAATATTGGCACAACAGTACCTTTCTTCCAGTCTTCTGGAACTTCCTGAGTGTTCCAAAACTTTTTTTAAAATCAACATTTATGGTCCAGAGAACTCCTCAGACAGTTCTTTTAAAACTCTTGGATGCAAGGTATCTGGACCTGCTGATTTAAACATGTCTAATTTTAGAACCTACTGTTTAGCATCCTCCTAAGATGCTAATAGAATGGAAAGTGTTATTTTATTACATGACTACTACATCTGTTTTTTCCCAAATACAAAACAGAAATATTTATTGAACACTTCTGCCTTTTCTGCATTGTTCTTGATAATTCTATCATCTACATCTTGTGTTCTTCTTTCTGAATCAGTATGGAAACAATGAACTATTATTCTTTAGTGCTGATAACATTCTTGGTGCTGTACAGTGCACAAAAGTATAGATAGTCCCTGCTTTCAGGAGCTTACAGTCTAGGATGGTGGTTCTAGATTATCTCCCTAGCATGGTGTGTGAGAAGGTGCCGATTTTCAGATAAGATTTAAAGCTGAGGGGTGAAATCTTACCCCTGTTTAAGTCAGTGGCAAAACTCCCATTGACTTCAACGTGTCCAGGATTTCACTCAAGGGCCTGACCACTAGTGGGAATAAAGGATTCCAAAGCACTTTCCATGGGAGTGCAGGTAACTTGAGAGTCTTTGCCCAAATTCCAACTAGTGCAAATACGTTCTGCCTCCCAAAATGCCTCCTCCAGTACTCAGGCTAGAGCTGATCAAAAAAATAAAAGGAGAAAATGTTGAATTTTTTTTAAATGCCCCCCCCCTTTAAAAAAATTCAAAATCAAACATTCACATAATTTCAGTGAGCTTCTATAACTGGTTGAAAAGCAGGGAACATTTAATTAACATTCTGTTGAAAAGTTTACCAATTATTTAAAAACAATTTGTCAAAATTCAGAAAGTTCTGACCAGCACTAGTGAGTAGGGTATAGAATCCTTCTTCACTTCTGTCCCTAGCCTGCTGTGTAGCATTACTGTGCACTGATAAACAACTACCACCTTTCACACCAGAGCTGGGGAAGTGATGCCTTTTAAATCCCACACATTGTGAGATCTGTGGATGGAAATTGCTAGAGGCATTATTAAGAAAATATTCTTATAAATCAATTTCAGAAAGGGCTTTTTCTTGTTCCTGAAATGCCTTATTGATCTTAAAGTGTACCCTTTTCTCTCTTTAACAGCTAATAAGAAAAAGGAAAACTGGTGGAACAGAGTCCTTTCCCCTCTACTCTTTTTATCTTCCTCAGATCAATCCCTGGATTGGTTCAAAGAAAGGCCTGTGTTTGATTAAACCCAGACTGAGCTGAGTAAACAACTGGAAAACTCTTTTGGACTTTCTCACTTGCAGGGCAGACAGTTTGCAATCAGCCTGGCTTTGTCCCTGCAGCTGCTCCAACAAGAAAATCAGCAAGAAGAGTTTGTTTTTAGGAGACCACAACAGACCATTTTGGCCAAATATCTCATTTGGTTTTGTATTTGCCAAAGTGAGAAAGCAAAGTGAGGAAAATGGCAGAGTTGAAGGTAAGTGATACTGACACCAGAGAGAGAGAGCGAGAGCGAGAGAGTGTATGTGTGTGTGAGAGAGAGAGAAAGAGAGAAATATCCCATCTCTTTTTCCTCCCGCACCTCCACTTTCTTGTTAGCAGTTCCGTAGCTCTTTAAAGCCCAAAAGAGTGGAGAAAGGGAACTGCTAGAACATGCCTGCAATGAGATGCCTAATGTGTGGGGAGGAGCGCAGTAACTGCGGTAGTTTGGACAATTAGGGAGATGTAGCAGGGAAGTTGTCTATTGTTTAAACCTGAAGTCCATGTGTGAGTTAGGGATGGTTCTCTTGACAGAGATACCAAGTCTCATTTAGATTTAAAAATTCATTTCAAAGCAGGTTATACAGTCTCCCTTTCTTGGATGAAGGATTTTGTTTTGTTTAATTTGGGATGTTGTAAATCTCACTTAAGCAGATTGTCCCAGTTTGGGAGTCTTTCCATGTGGACTTTTGTCATCCCCCTCCCCCAGCACACCTCCTCCTGCTGATCTGGCTGCCTGGGGGTGTTCCCCAACCAGCCAATAACATTTGTCTTGCAACATCTACCCTGCTGTTGCAAGCCTCTTAAACTAACCCCAAAGCTTTATATCATAGAAAAGTAGTTAGAGCAGGGGAATGTTAGGACGCCTAGATTCTAAACCTGGCTTTACTACTGACTTTCTAGGTTATCTTCGGCAAATCACTTCACTTCTCAGTGCTCTTATATGTAAAATGGGGAGAATGATACTGACTTAGCTCACAGGGGGACTGTAAAAAATTAGTGACTGCAAACTTTGGGAGAGATAATCAGGCTGTTTGGAGATACAGACCTCTGAGACAATAGTGGCTTTTATCCTGAAGAACAGGATTTCCAAGTAAGTGCCCAGACAGTTTAAGAATGAAGTTCCTGAGCCAGCTAACCCCTTCATAAAGATCCTGTTCTTCACGGAAGGAGGTGTTGCTGTGTCAAAGATCCTCATCCTTTCAGGAGAAAAATTAATCTTTCAAAAACTTGGAAATCCTTACTTCAAAATATCACAGTATGTGTCTGTTAAGGGTGATCTACACGTACACAAAAGTTAAATCATCTAACAGCACCTACCATCTACTCTTCCACCTAGAGATATGTACTTCGCTAATAGCACAGACATTTTTCATTACAGAATGAACCACCACAACCTTAACTCTGCCCACATGAGCAGGGGGAAATTTGGAGTAAGGGGAGAGCTGGAAGTCCAGCATCAAACAGTGGCAGAGTTAAGGTTATAGTGCATTGACTGTGGCGTATGAAGGCTGTGCTCTAGTGAAATGTGTATCTCTGGGTGGAGGAGTAGAGTCTATGTCCTGTTATATGCCTTACCTGTTCATTTCCTTGCTTTTGTGGTGTTGCATTAGGTGTTACGTGTAGACCAATCTTAACTGATGCACAATGTAATGTTTTTGTGTCTGAATGAATAAATTATTTTTCAGTATCACCCAGCAGTAGTTGAAAAATGTATTATTCACAGTGCTTGAAGAGGGGCATTAATTATATTCCAGTCTATGTATTCAGACTTCAAAAGCATTTTTCCAGGCCTGCTGTCTAATCTCTCCAGCAAAAGGTTATCGTTTATAGGTCGGTGCCTGGCTTCCAAAGAGAGAGCTCCACTTTGCATCCCAGTCATTTAAATCCATGGATGTTGTTTAATTTTTTATGTTGCACTGGTTTTTATCTCCCCCATTTTACTGAAAAATGTCAAAACAAAGACGAAGTGTAATCAGGTGTATTCTTAAGATCACATTTACATAGAGTGCAGCAGAATTATGAGAGAAACACACATACACTAGAAACCTTGCAAACTTTTCACAGAAAAACCTTCTCCCCAGTTCCCCTAAGCTCTCCCCTCACCAACCCACCCACACAACTCCCTGGGATGATTAGAAGTAGTGGTAAGCATGATGAAAACAGACAAGGAGTGCATCCCAGGGGAGGTAACTTGTCATAATTATCTTGTCTTGTCTCACATATAAGAACTTGGTGAAGGGAAGATTTCAAACAGATTTTAGGGTGGTTGTTGTTTTAACCTTACCAGCTTTTCTATCCCTGAAGAAATTACCAACATGGGGGGTCCCAGGCCTGTAACTGGATATATGGAGACAGATCTTTACCCCTATATAGAGTCCCACTGAAGCTGGGGGCTCCACTCTCCCGGATCAGTCTGTTCAGACTGGATCAGAAAAGTTCAAGCCGGGGAATCCACTACAGTTCATTGCCGCGTTATCTGTCTAAACTCTTAGGTGAATTCAGAGTTGGTGAAAGGTGCTGGAGTAACAGCCCTGGAGAGTGAAGCCCTCTGTTTACCCACAGAGCTGATACAGCCTGGGCAGTGGCAGGGCAAGTTTCCCACATGGTGCCCTGACTGTGATTTTTAGGGTGTGTGTCCACAGCAAATGAATGTGTGATTGTAGTATGCGTATGCTTACTCACAGGAGCTTTAATCTAGCTAACACATGTAACAATAGTAAAGACATGGTGGAATGGACACTGGAACAAGCTAGCAACCCAAGTAAGTACCCAGGGTTCCTGGTGGGTTTGTACTGGAGTGACTAGCCCACGTCCCCACATCTTCACTACTACTGTTACCTGTGCTAGCTAGATTAAAGAGAGCGTGGGTGTGCCTACCCACAGTACAGTTATACCTTAATTTGTGATGTGACTATACCTTTGGTGGTGAGAGGGGAGTTTGGTCTCCATGGCCCTTTCAGTCCTAGGCCGCTCTGGTGAGACTATCAACACGCAGTCCAGTTGGTGCCAATTGTGATAGTGCTTTGTAACGGGGCCACCCATCCACTAGGACTTGGACTTAGATCCACCAAACTAATTAAACATGCACCAAACTACAGTCCCATGGTGACAATGATTGTTGTCACTATCGGCATGGATTGGATTCAAACCAGTGATAGAGCTCTTATCGCCAGAGCCATCTGCACCCAACTCTCTTCAACATGTTTTATTATTTTTGCCAGTTTGAGAAATGTGCTCTAAAGTAACATTCAAATAACTGTCTTAGTTTAAAGGACTCGGGGGTTATACATTCATCTTTTTGTAGCCAGAGGAAAATGCTGCAGAGTTATAGATTGATCTCTAAGGGAGCAAGTTGAGGTGAGTCTTTTGGAATTTGCTGTAGCAAAAGGCAAAGTACAACTAAATAAAATACAAGTCCTTGAAAGCAAGTCAGTACTAAATTAATGGCAGGACAATGTCTCCCTGCCCACAGCTACAGCCACGCCAATAAGAAGCAGTTTTCTTTTGGAGGCCCTCAGTGCAGTTACCTGTGATTTATTCTTTTTTTCTGTAGCATCTAGAAAACTCATTTGACAAACAATGCCACAGCAGCAGCTTCCTTCACTCCTGCCAGTACACTGCAGCTGTGATGGGGAAGCTTGAGCAGGGCTCTGACAGTGCTTGTATGACAGGTCTCTAAACGTCAACTCCTCCCTGACTTGACTCAATCCCTTAAAACCTGCAACCCCCACCCCTGAATCTCTGGGCTCTGTGTATTGACAGGGGATGACTAATGCCTCCGCAGCTACCCACTGACTGTATGAAGTATGAGGGGAACACAGTGGCTCAGTCTGTCAGAAATCTGTCAGCATCCCAGTGCTCTCAAGTCAGTCTCATGCGCTCAGCTGTGTTAGATGCAGTGCAGCAGATTGTGGACCCAGAGCAGATTCAGTCATGAGCTGCTTTTGATAGTTCATTTCACAGCAAACAGGAATGAATAGATTTGGGGGGGGGGATCCTAATTTGGGTGCAGCTGGGATTCTGTCCAGCTGATAGATTGGGTCAGCTGAGAGGGTATAAAGCTCCTTAGATTTGAGGGAGCTGATGGAGTCTCTTGTAATAACAATTTCACACAGCAGAGAGCTGAACCATGAGCTCATCTCTTTTCCCATATGTTGCTGCACTGTGGACATTATGCATCTGAGGATTTCTCTAGCTAGATTAGCAGACACACAAGCTAATCATGTCTCTGAGACCCACAAACTATCCCACCCTCCATCAGTTTTAGTTCAGAACATTTCACAGGCACATATAATATTCTGCACATGATCACATGGTGTCTTTTCCATATGCAGAGGCTTTTTGCATTAACCCTCCCTTCACTGTGGAGATGACATGTTGCATCAGGCCCAGCCTGCCCTGGCCTTGGAAAATAAGGTGCATTCCCCCCGCCCCACCACACACATGCTTACCTCACCATGTTTGCATCTTTGGTAAAGGTGAATGCGGTGAGCAGGGCTGGTTTAATTCTAGAACTGCTGCAGTCTCATCAGATCTTGCTGCAGTTCTGTTTGGGGAAAAAAAAGGGAAAAAAAAAAAAAAGCTCCATTACAATACATTTGCCAGGGCTGCCTCTGGTGACCTGCTGTTTTGCATATCAATATGCATCTCGCAGCACTGCTTGCAGAAACACATGGAGACCAGCGTCCCAGTGATTTAGTCATTTGCAGGAAGAACAACAGGGAACTTTCCGCCTCTAAACCATTGGTTCCCAACTGTTTGCTCCTCTAGAGCCAGCAGGGTTGGATTAAGGTGATCCGTGGCTCCCTGCACATAATACCGTGGGGACCTCCATGGCCCCTTCCCTATGCCATATTCCTGCCCCCTACGCTGCAGTAGCTCTGGCAGGGTGCCCCCTCTACCATTCCACAGAGATGTCCCCTCATATTCATTTGTTTCCCTCAGGGTCCCTTCCTGCCATCTGACAATGGTGGAAGGTGGCAATTTTGATAAATGGTAACATTTCCTGAGGTTTATCTTGATTATCCCAAGATCATGAGCAGCTTTTTAAAATAATTAAATATCATGAGTTCTGTGATCCTGTCACAAGGATTGATATCTCTGCCAGTTTCAGTGCACTTTGAGATTATTGTGACAGCTAGTTGAATCCACTGATAAGCCCATCCAACCCCTACTCTTAAGTATTGAGTATTTCCACATTCATCCCCTGTGAATTTTTCTGTGGTTTGCATTATCATTTGCTAACTACACAGTGGTAGGACACAGCATTTACTGCCTTTTGAATGGTTTTCCACTTGGGAGCCTAGAAATGTCACAAATAAATCTCCGGAGAACACACACACACACACACACACACACACACACACACACACACACACACACACACACACACACACACACACACACACACACACACACACACACACACACTTTGTGCAAGCCAGATGCTGTAAGTGTCATAGGATGCAGGTGAAAGGATTGTTTGAGACATTTTTAATCCTTCCAACCCCAAACATCAGCTGCTTCACCCAATATCAAGAAACCTGAGGCCTTGTCTACAGTGGGTGTTCAGCCACTGTTGTAGCTGCACTGATGTCTCTGTATTGGTGCAAATACTCCCTTACCACCTTTAGCTGGGGAGGTACTGTGACTTGACAACAGGGAGTGAGAGTGTCCAAAACACGTGTAGCCAGGTGGGGGCTGTTGCTAATTGCTGATGCTCCCAGTAGCTGGTGTCCAGTGGCAGTAAAAACTAAAAGGGCCAGTTCCCAGAGGTAAATGAGACCCAGGATTGTGCAGATGGACCTTGTGCTCACAGTGGGGAAGGAGGCTGAAGTCTTTGCAGACTGAGCTTCCCCCGACCCAGCCTTGTGGCCACTGTCAATCCGACCCCCTTTACGTGGGGCAGGGGAAAGAGGTTGCACAGCTGAACTGAATTGTTTGGTTTGTGACCAAAGTTCTGTAATCCACACCTGAACCAATTAAATGCCTGGTACGTGAGAGCTGGGGTGGGCAAAGTAGCTCCCCCTCCCCAAGGTATAGTTAATAAACTTGCAGCTTGCCGATTAAACCCATCCCATGTGCCTGTCAATCATTCACCTGCTATCCTAGTCAAAGCCTAAAGTACACGTTCTGCTCTGGTGTGAATGGTGACTTGCACCAGTGCAGTTTATCATGGTTTGAAACGGGGGTTAGCCCAGTGTTAGGTTTGGGGGGGCAGAGTAGGAGGAGGGACTGTGAGGAGCCCAGCTCTCTTCCCTGCTGCCCTTGCAACAGGCAGGAACTATATGCCTGAGGAGAAGCCAGGGCTGAGAATTCTACCCGCTGCTCTGGAGCCCATGCAGGCAGAGCAGGCCTAGGAGGATGTGCAGCTCACTTTTTCTAGTGTGGATCCCCCATGTGCACATCAGCTTAGGAAACTAGATAAAACTTTTAAAATATTGCTTGTCTAAGGGCTTGGCTACACTTACAAATTTGCAGCGCTGCAGCAGGGTGTGAAAACACACCCTCTCCAGCGCTGCAAATTGTGGCACTGCAAAGCGCCAGTGTGGTCAAAGCCCCAGCGCTGGGAGCACAGCTCCAGCGCTGTACATTATTCCCCACAGGGAGGTGGAGTACGGACAGCGCTGGGAGAGCTCTCTCCCAGCGCCGGTGCTTTGACTACACTTAGCGCTTCAAAGCGCTGCCGCGGCAGCGCTTTGAAGCGCTAAGTGTAGCCACAGCCTAACATGGCAGCAGGTGCTGGACATTAACTGAGCTCAAACCCAGTCAGACAGTAGCAGTTTGGTGCATATCAGTGACCTAGTTTGAGCTCCAGCTGTATGTGCACACACAAGATTACTGACAGGTCCTTTTACAGGGGGCAAATGACTTCAGATTTGCATTACTAACCATGTCCTGGAGCTCAGTAAGTCACATCAGTTTAGAAGACAGTACTGGTATGCAAGCAGATGTTACGGCACTTAGAAAAATCACCTCTTACAGAGTAACCTTGTCTCAACATTAACACCGGTGCTAGCACTTCTCCATAATGTTAGTGAAGTGCTTTGATGTCCTTGTGTGGAAGGGGCTACTCAAGGGTATTATTATTCCTGAACCCAGGCATACTGTTATCTTGCATATCTAAAAAGTGCCGTCATGATAAGGTGCAGGGTGCATTCACCCGTGCAGACAGATTAGATTGAAAAGGAACCCTGGCTATGACTGCCAATATTATCGTTGGTTAATGAAGATAGATAAACCCCTGTTCACATATTGCAAAGTCAGTCCTCTGAAATAACCAAACCGAAATAGATCACTTGGCAAAGTCAAACTGTACCCAAAGAATTTGGAAAAAGCACATCTGCTTATTTTTAAACACTAATGTATGAGTGTATGTTTGTGTTGTTATTTCACAGTACATGCCAGGATTTGGTAATGAATGTGTCTCTGAAGATCCACGCTGTCCTGGAGCCTTACCAGAAGGACAGGTACTGATTTATTTATTTTTTTAATAGCAAGGAGTAGCGTGAGCACCTGTTCCTCTGCTATTTTGAGTCTCAAGATGCTACCATGAATCTCAAGCCTGCCACTACAGAAATGTTAAGGAGCCTCCTTTTTGCAGCATTAGAACTGTGCATTAGTATAAGTTATAGTTAAGGGTTTCCAGTCAAATTTCCTATTTTCATCATTCATAACTTTCCAAATTTTTCACCTTTGGGGCTGAAATTTCCAGGCCTGGTCTCTGTCCCAGAGTGATTTTTGGAGGAGGAAGTTGGAATAAAAATAGTTAAACTGTGTTTGAGAAGGAAGGGGGGGAGGGGGATTAACATTTTCCTCATTATATATTTAAAAAAAAATTCCTGTGACTTTTTTCTCTCAGCTATAGGTCTGATGTGGATTGGGATAGAAGCTTGAAATCTGGGAGAGAAATAGCCCTACAGAGGATACGTGTTCCAGTCAAAACTGATTTTGATTAGACTGAGCGATGAGTCCATGATAGGGCAGTTTCTCCTTTCTAGGGATTGGGGCAGGGAATAGTTAGCTAGTCATGAGCTGACAGGCTCATTACAAAAATGTTAAAAGTGAATAAAATAGAATAATTTATTTCCAAATATATTAGTTTTTTAAAAAAAGTACTTTTCCTTGTTCTTTAAATAAAGGCCCACAGGCCTCACTTTCTCTCACTATCCAACTTCTAGAAATAAGAGCAAGTCATCAGGGAAATAAAGACTATGGGCCCAGATCTGGTTTCATTTACACCAAAATAAATTCACTAAGCCTGATTCTCCACCACCTTGCATGTTGTGAAAGTGGTTGTACTTGGGCAGGGTGGGCATAAAACCCACCCGCTGCAGGATGGCAGCATTTTACACCCTGCTCTGCACTCTGTAAAGGTGTAAATGCACAAGGTGCAAAGATGTGCAGAATTAGGCCCTGGAGCATAAACTGTACGCATATGAGGAAAGAGTTACGATTGTATAGAGAACCTCAACTCTGGCATTTCCTGACTTCTGAGGACTTCTAATACCATTGTTTTTTTGCCGGGAGTGTATACTGTAGACAGTTAAACACAAGTCACAGATGGGTTAAATGCAGTCTAGAGGCCCACCTACCTCCACAATGCAGCCTACATAACTATAGGTGCTCCATTCTGATGCTTGGCATGCTCATTACATGCTGGGACCTGTAATCTCCAAGGGCTGCTCTATTCAAAATGAGGGCAACTGCAACCTACACCAGTTTATGCAAATTAGATGCATCCCTCAGACTCCTGGTTGCCTATGCAGCACCCTCAGTTGGGCAAAGTTTGGTTGCCCCTGACAATACACAGTGTCAAAACAGTTAATGCAAGATTTGAGAATGAGGAAAAAATACCAGGTCCCAAAGGTCCCCTCTGCAGTATTTATAAGGCAGGCATCTGCAGTGATGCAAGCTAAGATAAAAACTATGGGGGCTATTGATCCCCCCACTTTAGAGCATACCATACTCACAAGGTGAGGTTTAAGGATTGAAGAACTAGGTGCATTATGAAGGCTTTACATTTTACTTTCACACACCTGGCACTGGATGCTGTTAGGGCAGAATGGGAGACTGCATGGCCCACTGGTCTGTTTTGGTACAGCAGGGTGGCAGGATACCAGGCTAACAGCAGATGGACTATAGGCCTGATCTGTTACAACAGGTAGCTGGAGATACCAAATGAGATGGACTATTTGTCTGTTCCACTAGGGCATTTATCTGGGTGCCTTTGTTTCGCACTGAGTTCACAACAAAGAGATGCCAGCCTAATTAAATGAAAACCTTTAGCCCCTTTCCTTGAAGAACAAATATTTCACCAATAAACTCATAGCAATTGTTCCACTCCACAGCAGCCAGAACCAAGGGAAAGGCAGAGCAAAGTGGGGGAGTTTGCACCCAGCTGAATCACTGAGCTGATCGTTCTGAAACCCTGCACAAATGCAAAGAATTCCACAAAGGCCACCAGGGGGAGCTAACCTCATTAGCATCCAGAGGCACTATCCCATTTTTAATGCCCACTGTAGGCATCTTTTCCCTAGGTGAGGGGTAATATAGTTAGGGGAATCATGGCAGTGATGGAGGGAAGTGTATCCATTCTCTGTGCAGTGATTGTGTACTTACATACATTTGTGGCAGCTCCTGTAGGGCTATGAGCCAGGGGCCTTTACCAGCTCTCTGCAGACAATGCAACTTTCTTACCAAGATCCGGATCAGCCCCTCCAAACATCTTGATGATAAAACAATGTGCTTGATAACCGGTTGATGTTTTGGTTGCTTTATTGATAATTCCCCCATAACGGTTGCTCCTTAGTGGTTGTTGTAGAACTTAGCCTCTTCTTTGATTCCTTAGAGCGCTGTGTAAGTTCCAGTGTATAAGGAAATTGATCTCAGGGGCTGGCTGATACCCATTGTATCTCTAACCTCATGAGAGATGGAGGCACCATGCAGATATCACCACTGGTTAATCCTGTTATCAATGAGCAGAGGATGAGGCCATTGACAAGGTCCATACCGTTCTGAGCGAGTGGACTATGCTCCAGACCACCTAGAGGAACTGGGAATTTTCTTTGTGGTGATGAGACTAATGCTAATATTTGTGCAATTGTCTTTAATCGGTTTCCATCATTTTCTCTTTTGGTTTAGAATAACCCTCAGGTCTGCCCATATGGTCTGTATGCAGAACAGCTCTCGGGCTCTGCCTTCACCTGCCCCAGGTCCACCAATAAGAGAAGGTACCGTGACACCGCCCTGGGACAGACATGATATATTGCTGCGTGCAGGCAGCAAGGCTGGTGGTGAGATCTGACTGTACATACTCAGTATTTCCTGAGCTTGTAAACAACTCTGCTGCATGCTGGGAGGGGGGAACTGTTTGGAAGGGAGAGGAAAAATCTCAGTGGAGTGAAGTAGGGGGTAGATCTTTTGTGGGGGATGGGAAGGCCATGCTGGGAGTGGGGTGGGGTGCAGATCAAATAGTGAAGGAAAGAGGGAAGGTTTCAGTAGGATCAGGGGAAAGGGACAAAAGGTCTCAGGTGAGGGTGATGAGGATGAGCTGGTGAGGAAGAAGAAGGTCTCATGGAATGGGATCTGTAGGTGAAGAGGGAGGGATAGTTTCTCTGAGAGGAGGATCTCAGTGCTCTGGGGAACAAGGTGAGGGTCTCAGCCTAGTTGCTAGTGGCCATCACAAAAACATACCCTCGGAATTGGCCCTTATTGGCCCCTTCTTGGCAGTGTTAGAAGATGGGCTATGGGACTTGAACTTTCCTCTCATGCTAGAGAGAGTCCCTGTGGGTCAGGGCTGAGGCCCATTGGCAGTGGCTGGTGTGGGGGAAGCTCCCACTGCCACCACTGGGCTGTATTTGATCTGTAGCTAAGTAGAGGCGTCGGTCTGTGGGCTGTCAAACTGGCACCAGCATGCAACTGACCACAAAGAATTCTCATCAGATGCTGGAAACAGTGAGTTGCTGTTTTGAAGAAAAAGTCCTGAAGTTCAGGCCATTGCCTGATTGCAAGAGATTGGTTTATCATGTCACTGCTCCCGCAGAAGCTTTCTGTCCCTTCCACTGGTTGATCAAATGAAAGGCAGATGCATCATCTGAGCTGCCTACCAGTGCTCTGCTCTCCAGGCTGGTGCCATCTTTCAGGGTGCGTGGGAAAGGGGATGACTCATTGTATCTGCATGGAAATGTCCTTGATGGAAATTTTCCATCTCCCAAGGAAGAGCTCCTCCCCCCACGTCTCCAAACTGCAGTGAGCAACCTTAACAATGCAGAGAGGTTGTGGCATCCCTGTTTGTTGCCTTCTTGATTATCTGGCCACCTGCCTGGTTCAAAGCCCATCTCCTGGCTTAGCCCATTTTCTGTGTGCGTGCTAGCTCAGGCACCAGGTGTAGAGAGGAAGAGAGGCTCAGGAACTGGCATAGTGGACAGAAAGGAAGTAGAGTGCAGATCCATTCATTTATCCAAAGGTTCAGGGCCTTGGGTTATGTCAGGGCTACATAGGAAGGGAGGCCTGTGGCAGAAAGCGGGGCTAGGGTGGAACTCAAAGCCCTGGCCTGACTCCCTCTGCAGTGTTCAAAATGCAAACTCAGATGTGTCTCTTGAGCCCCTCTCTAGCTGAATGGGCGTGCTCTGAGCTCCCGACCCCAGAGCACAGTCCAGAGCAGGCCAGGTGGTTTTTCAGGATGGCCAGCTTGAAAGGGGCTGTGCTTGAAGAGAGAAATTACAAGGCAAAATAATCTCAGGAGACAGAATCACACTTTGGTTTCCTGGAGTTTGATCAAACAGGTTTGCACTGAAATTCCCATGCTGCATTTACCCTCTAAAGCCCCGTTTCCTCAGGGGAGCAGGTGTGTGTGTTAACCCTTTCATTGCTACCCAGACAAGACTGTGTTTCTAACGGGGAAGTGGCAGCACTAGTTAAATATGTTCACCAGGGAGGCAAGGAATGCTGGGCTGAGCTGAATTGCAGAGCATATTGCACCTGCCCTGCTTTGGCTGTTGTGGATATGTAACACCGAGAGACCCCAGTCGTTGACAGGCAGGAGTGAACCTGGAATCTCTGGAGCTTAGTGCATGAGCCTCTACTGCATGAGCTAAAAGCCAGCTGGTGCTTAGCTAAGGCTGTAGAGCAGATTCATTTAACTCTCTCTCTAAGGGCTTGTCTTCACTTACATTTTATAGCGCTCTAACTTGCTGGCTCAGGGGAGTGAAAAATCACCCCCCTGAGCGCAGCAAGTCTGAGCGCTTTAAAGCGCTATTGTAAACAGGCTTGTGGAGGCGACAGTGCTTTGAAGTTTCCAGTGTAGCCATGCCCTAAGTGGTCTCAGTGCCACTAGATGGGACAGAACACCACCCCCAGGAGTGTGTGGGTTACAGATGTGCTGCATTCCACGTGAGGCGTGGCTGTTTCTGCTCCACACACTGGTGAATAATGCATTGCCCGAGGCCAGTGACCCAAACAGACAGTTTTTGGAGCACAAGTTGTTTCTGCTGCAAGGGAAAGTAAATCAAGTCATTCAGTTACATCCTGTTCATCAAAGTCTGCAGCTTTGGGCTGGGATCTCATTAGATTTCATAAACTAGACAGGGACATGTCTGGCTAGTGCTTGGATCGAGATCTCTGGAGAAAACCCACATGGATTTGGGAACCGCTGTTGATGAAAGAGTAAGTTATGGTAAGGCTAAGATTTTGTCACAGATATTTTTAGTAAAAGTTACGGACAGGTCACGAGCAATAATGAAAAATTCACAGAAGCCATGACCTGTCCCTGACTTTTACTAAAAACATCCATGATAAAATGAAGAGCCTGGGTGGCTGCGGGTGGGCTGGAAGCTCCAGAGTCCCCCTCGGCTGGGGGCTCTGAACTCCAGGGGTTCCCCCTGCTGCCATGGAGGCTGGGAGTTCTGGGGGTCCCTTCTGCTGCCCACGGAGGCGGACAGTTGCGGGGGCCCCCGGGACGGCGAGGAGCAGCAGGGGTCCCCACTGCCGCCCGCAGCAGCTGGGAGCAGAGGCAGAGAGCTGTGGGGGTCCCCCCGCCACCTGCACTGTCTGGGAGTTCTGGGGGTTCCCCCTGCCGCCCGCAGTGGCGGGGAACATTGGGAGGTCCCCCCTGCCGCCCGCAGCGGTGGGAGCTGCAGAGATCACTCCATTGCCAGAGGCAGCCAGGAGCGGCAGGGGTCCCCCCTGCCACCTGCGGGGACAGTTAGTGGTGGGGGTCTCTCCTACTGCCCACGGTGGCCGGGAGCTGCAGGTGGTCCGCCTGCCACCAGCGGCAGCAGGGGACCCTGCAGTTCCCATGACTTCCGTGACCTCCATGACTAAATCACAGCCTTAGTGACAGGTAACCCAGTGTGGTGCTAGGGGGTGTCAACTTTCATGAAACCTAGGCCCTGACTACCTGTGCTCACTAACCATCCCATGGCACTGTTTGCAGGAGTACGATATTACTTCCAGTAACCTGCCAAATGCAAACTCTAGTAATTACCTTCTGCCTGCCTATAACTCCCCTGTAGTTTTAGGATACGTCTTCACTGCACAGTCAACCTGGTCTCTTACCTGAGTTATAGGCCAACCTCCTTCCCATCCACGCAGAAACTCTCTGACTTGCGTTTTTAGGTACTACAAAACCAGGCTAGCTGACCCAACTAGGGAGGATTAGAACCCATGCTTTGCTTTCACTCTGGCTACAACCCAGGACACAGGCTAAAGTACTCAAGTGTTGATAGTCCTCCAATGCCTTCCCACAGTTCCCCAGGAGGTATAGACAAGTTTTCCTGCAATTGACAAAATAGACTAGGAAACAGTCCCAGAGCATCTCAGTACACAGAACCATGTGCTATGCCCCCAGACACACAAGCAAGAGGAGAAACAATGAGGACACAGTAACAGGGGTAGGGCTTTGCAGGGTGGCTTCTCACATCCAGGGTAGGCTAACCCTGGTGCCAGTCATCCCCGTTAACTGGGCAGTGAAGAGACACCTTTAGTTAAATACTATGTTCTTCACTGCCAGCTCTCAACCGTTGTGTAGTGTTGCTGTGTGCTGTTAGCCACTGAATTCAACCCCAGATGTGGCTGTATTTCCATGAGAGATAAGGTTATCCATATTCATATGTCTGTGTGTAATTATGGCCCATAAAGTACTTTGGGATCTATATAACTGTGAGGATTGATTGGAGAATTGACATACAAGAGGTCCACTTGATCTCATTGAAAATTTCATAGGTGCTGTCAAGAGCACAGAAACCGCTATTTGGAGAGTCTGGGCTTGGTCTCACTGGTGTTTTCTTTCTCTGTAGCTGGCTGTATAGAATTCTACCCTCTGTCTGTCACAAGCCCTTTAAACCCATGGCGCAAGGCCACCTGACACACAACTGGGATGAAGCGGAGGCTGAACCCAACCAGGTAACCAGATCTGAAGAGAGGGAACATCAGTATATGGAAACTCTATGATTGTGTTTCAATGGCAGCCCCACCATGCCTAAAGCACAATGGGAACTGCACTTTTAAAATGTTTGTTAGCATGAATCTGGCACTGAAATAAAGACAAATGTGTGTTATTAAAATCCCAAAGACACATTTTGGTTCTGACAATACTATAACAACAGATAACTGCTCTTCCTTAGTCTCTTCCATCCAAAGATCTCCATGCGCTCTACAAACAGTACTCAATCATCCCAACACCCCAGGCAGGAGAGTAAATATTCATATCCCCATTTTAGAGATAGGGAAGCTAAGGCACCGAGTAGTTGAGTGACTTGACCAGTCAGTCACACAGTAAGTCCTTGTGACTAGAACCCAAGAATCCTGACTCCCAGCCCTGTGTTTCAACTACTAGAGCGTGCTTCCTCACATACATGTTAGCAAATTGGGTGCTGCCCTTGATCTCTTGGCTGGTAATCAGCACAGCCCTTGTAGTCACCAAATTTGGGCAGTCCTCAAGGCTTCCCCAAAGCCACGGTCCCATGTTTGCCATCTCTGCTGCTGCACCTTCTCAGTAGGGCAAGATTCACCTTTTGTGGGCCCAGCACCAAACATATTTGTGGGCCCCCATGGGGGCGATGGAGCATGGCACAGGGAGGTTGGTCCCTGGAGTGAGGGGGCGGCCAGAGGCAGCGGTGCATGGCAGGAACAGCCCAGCCCCATCCAAGAGCACTGTTTACAAACCAGCAGTTGCCAGATGCACCAGGTGGTCCACCAGGCCCTGTGCTGCCAGCATGTCCCTTCACCCTCAGGGATAGGCCTATGCTGTGCCACACAGCGCCCCCACCCAGCACCCCCCGATTCTCTATGACCGGCATCCCCCAGACCTGTTATGCCCAGCGCCTCCCCACAGACTCCCCCATCACAACCGCACTCACTGGCCCTGCTGAGCTAGCACACAGCAGGGATCCCCACTCCCAGCACAGTGCTAGGGGCAGGATAGCTGAAGGTCGGGAGTGGCTCCATCTCCAGGGGTCCAATCCAGCCTTGCCTGCCTGGTTGCAGGAGTGGGTAGGGAGGGCAGCCACCAACTTCCCCAGCCTGCCACTTCTGCAGAGCGGTAGGGAGAGGCAGGCCCCACCCCCCTGGGGAGCCCAAAGGAGACGGTCAGCAGCCCGGAGCAGCAGAGACTGAGGGCTCTTCAGGCCGTCAGCAGCCTGCCAGTGATGGGGGCAGAGAGGAGCCCTCAGCCAGCCGGCCGGCTGAGAAGAACTAGCAGTGCGGGGGGGAAGGGCCAGGGGGTGGAGAGGAGCCAGCCGCTCAGGGCGCAGCACAAGTGGAGCGGGCCAGGCTGGTGGGCCTGGCGCCATTGTAAACCTGGTACTGTTTCTCAGTTTTCCCAGTCAAAAGGTCATCTGAGTCCCACCCAGCAGGCAAAGGAGCAGATCGTCCCCACAACACATTCGCTCTGCTTGTTTTTGGAGATGTTACTCCCTTCCCATGTGTTTCTCCCCAGCCCTCCTCGGAAATCAGGTTTTGTTCTAGAGAGTCATGCAGAGCAATTGCATTTGTCCTCCTTGCCATCATCTTTAATCATGATTTCCTCTCCCCATCAGGCACACAGCATTTGGTTTTGCTAATCTGCCTCGTTCCTCCTGCCATCCTTCCCTCTCTGTGTTCTTGTATTCATTGGCTCTAGCTTCTCTCGGGTTTTATCCTCGATGCATCATCATTAGCTAATTTCCAGCCAGCCAGTGGCTATTTATCTCAATATTCTCCCAGTTGTGCTGGAATATGTTTTCCAGTCACTGTGACAGGATCATATTTGTGCGTCTTTGTCTGACGCTCCTTCGTAGCTGAAGTTTTGATGGTTTCTATTATAGCCTCATCCATCCCTGATCCCTTTTCACAAACAGAACTTAAGATGATGATTATTTATTAATATAGGTATCTCTAAAGAATCCATCCTGGAATTATCTGGAGCTATTTATTTACATTACATTGGTTCTCTGAAGGAAGAGTGACAAACCTGCCATCCCCTCTCTCGCAGTTTAAAGCCACCGTAATCAAATGTAGGAAGATAATTTCCTAGAGCTCAGAGTGAGGAGCCATTTTTCAACTGACATCTTAGGAGAATAAGAGAGGAGATTCAGTTTCTCTGACAAGGAGAATGTCTCGCTATCACTATGGTGTTTTCTATAGTACCCATCACTCTAGTACCCAGGCAGCTCTGGTGGCACTCCGGCTAACTGTACCAAGGGCCTTTGGGTACTGAGAGCCAATAGGTGCCACCGTTCCTTTGCTTTCTCAAGCTCCGATAGCTGAGCTGGGAATATAGTCATGATCAGTGAGTTAGTTGCCAGAACCTATTGGTCATAGACACCACAAGGCCAGGGTGTTGTTTGTCTGGGTGCTCACAGCCTGCCAGCACAACTGATCTTAGGTTTGGCCCCAGGGCTGGTGTCTTGCACAGTTCACTTCAGTTTTCTGTGGAATCTTTTATCTATTTATTCATTTATAAGGAGCCCACAGTGAGTCATCTAAGGACCTGATCCAAAGTCCACTGAAGTCAATGGAAGGCTTTCCCTTGACTTTCCTGGGCTTTGGATCAGGGCCCAACACAATAAAACCCAAACATAACAAAGAATCATCCAGTTGTTTGAATACAACTCAAAGCCAGGCAGTAGCCTAACATCTAGCGCAAGGTGTCAAACTCCTTTGGAGGAGGGAGCTGAATTCTATGTTTCATTATGGTCCATAGGCTGGGCTATAATTTCAGGACGTTCTACTCCCCTCATTCCATGGTGGACCTCCCACTAATTTCAGTGGAGGTTTGCACCGATATCAAGGGGAGAATACAGCCTTTTAGGTGGGAGCTAAACATTATTATTTACTCAGTAATTTGTCACATTCAGTATCACTCAATGAGAAAATCTGCAATCCTTTAAGCTACCTTTATTTCTGCCCTTTGTTCCTTTCCTTTCCCATCTCTCTTTCTCCCCTCTTTTTTGTTTTGTGTCTCTTCTCTGTTCTTCCATCTGCGATCCCTTGCCTGCAGTGACTGTCAGTTCCCAGCCATCAAGGGCTTAAATTGATCAGCAGTGGACACTGAAGTTGTCACTTTTGACACTGAAGTATCATCATTGCCCTTTAGAATTGTCACTCCCAATGAGATGAACAGGGAAGGTCACACCTCTGAGCCATTGCTCCAGGCTGTCTGCAGACTCAGGCAGACATGTCATCACTTTGTATTTACACTTGGTTCACATTTAGGAGGTTATTGCTGCAGCAATGAGGCTTAGCCACTTTTTTATTTTAAAAAAAATGAAAGCTTAGAGTGTCCATAACCTGATTGTTTCATGCTGGTCACAGGAATACGTCATGAGAGCCACATCTGGTCTGACATCTAAATATCTCCTCCCTCAGAGGCCCCCTTTTTTGAGCAGCCCAAAGTCTCTTTGTGTGCAGAGCCCCTTGGGACATTGTTGCATGGCAACAAACATGCTGAAGGTTCATCCAGATGCTCCCAAGGAAGAGCATTGTACCCAGTGGCCTGGCCTATTGTATCATTCATAGCTCCCAGCCCTCTCAGTCCGCTGTGGCATCATGTGTTGATCCCTTGCCAGTTTGGTCTGTCAGCTCACTCCGCCACTGCTTGTGTATCATATCCATTGTTGTTATGACTATTATTAATAATAAATAACCCTCTGCTCTTCTCCAATCCCTTCTGTCCCCAGATCTCAAAGTATTAATGAGATAAGCCCCACCCCTTCTGTAAAGCAGACAATTATCATCCTCATTTCACGGCTGGGGGAACAAAGGCACAGAGAAAGGTAGTGAGTTGCTTAAGGTCACATAGGCTACGTCTACACTACCCGCCCGGGTCGGCGGGTAGCGTTCGACTTCTCGGAGTTCGATATATCGCGTCTCATCTAGACGCGATATATCGAACTCCGAACGCGCTCTCGTCGACTCCGGAACTCCACCACTGCGAACGGCGGTGGCGGAGTCGACGGGGGAGCCGTGGACTTCGATCCCGCGGCGTCTGGATGGGTGAGTAGTTCGAACTAAGGTAGTTCGAGTTCAGCTACGCTATTCGGGTAACTGAACTTGCGTACCTTAGTTCGACCCCCCCCCCTTAGTGTAGACCAGGCCATAGACAGCCTGTGAACCTGGACCTTCTAACTTTGAACTCTGTGTTTTAACCACTAGACCATCTTTTCTCCCAGGGCCAGTGCGACCTATTAGGTGACCTAGGCAGTCGCCTAGGACGCTAGGATTTGGGGGGCGGCATTTTCTTCAGCGGCGACCGCAATGGACGGATCTTTGGCCGCCCCAGTCGCCGCCGGCATTTAGGCGGAGGGAACTGGGGCAGGGGAGTGCGGGGAGGGCTGTCTGCAGCAAGTGTGGGGGGGTGGCACGCAGGGGAACTCCCCGCCCCAGCTCACTCCTGCCCCGTCTCCTCCCCAAGCACGCCGTGGCTGCTTCACTTCTCCCGCCTCCCAGGCTTGCGGCGCCTAAGTTGATGGGCGCCGCAAGCCTGGGAGGCGGGAGAAGTGAAGCAGCAACGGTGTGCTCGGGGAGGAGGCGGAGCAGGGGTGAGCTGGGGCGGGGAGCTGCCGCACGGCTCCCCGGGCCGGGGGGGAGCTGTCGCGGTGGGGGGTGCCTCAGGGCAGAGAGGGGCAGGGAGCTGCTGGGGGGTGGGGGGCGCCTCAGGACGGGGGGGGGGTAGGGAGCCACCGCAGGGGACGGGGGAGGGCGCAAGATGGAAATTTCGCCCAGGGCACAAAACATCCTTGCACCGGCGCTGCTTTCTTCCCTAGATATCAGTCCATCCACACTTTCTTTAAACTGCCCCCCCGACACTTAAAAAAGTATCAGACTTATTTAGTACAAGTGAAAGGCAATTCATAATTATTTCACTCAAGTCTTTTTCATTTATACTTTCTTGATCCATGTTATTACCTTTTTAAAAAAATGGATCTCCTGTAGTACAAAGACAAACAACGCTTACTTCCCTGTGTTCAGTAAGAGACTCTGCTTGGCTGCCCTGACCCGGCTGCCCATGCCAGGGCTTGAACCGCAGGACTTCTTTGTAAGCAGATGGCTTCAGAGAACAGAGCAATTATCTGCCACTAGCAGTGCCAAGCCTGGTGTGCAGCTGATTAATAAGTGATGAACTCCTGCACTGCCTCCCTCAGAGGTGCATCTGGTGTGGCCCAGCACACCACCACTTTCTTTTCCTCCTAAGGTTAATCTTCAAGGAGACTGACAAGTCATTTAGGCTCAAAATTTAGATTTTGTTTTTTTAAAATGTTACAAAATGTTACAAGAGTTAAAAAGGACTGTCAGCAGAGAGCCTGACTGCCCTCAGATCCACCAGTGTTAATCAGGAATAACGCCATTAAAACCCAGACACTTACATTGGAGTAAACTTGGAGTACATGCCCAGGAGACTCAGTGGGCATGTAGTGGGATGGCTACCCCGAGCCACCACCTGGGATACCCTAACTACACCGCTATTTTTACTGTGCTAGCTCGAGCAGAGTTAGCTCAGGAACACCTATGCAGGCTGGGAATCACACTTCTCACCTCAAGTGTAGACATACCTTCAGTGTCACTGAGATCACAATTGGGGCCCAATTGTTGTAGGGTTTTTTTTTAATTGAAACCTGTCTCCGCCGTGTTAGGAGCTTGAGAACCAGAGAGCGAAACTGACTGCCATTCCAAGTAATATACACTTCTCGACAGGGCCCCAAGAATGGATGGAATGCTGCTCCTTAGCATGTGCCTCCCCAGGCACGTGCTTCCTCCGCTGGTGCCTGGAGCCGCCTGCTTCTCGAGCACCTTTTATGTGAGCAACTCCAAGTGCCTTACCAACAGCAGTTATCTGAGCCCGCAGCCCTCCTGTCTGACAGGTGGGGAAACTGAGGCACAGAGAACAGACGTGAGTAGCCCAGGGTCATGCAACAAGTGAATGGTCGCATGCTGAGCAGAGCACAAAATGAAACAAACAGCATCAGTGGTGACGAGTCAGTTACTCTGAAATTCTCTGCATGTCAGGTGGTGTTAATAACACAGGGAAGGACAGTTTTTAAATAGAAATTTCAAGCTTGGCAGCCCCCAGGTCAGAAAACGGGTTTGCAAAATATTTTTTAAATCCCCTGTAAAGAAGAAAACCCCCAAAATACCCAGCAGAGGGCAGGGTGACGGCATGGAGGGCTCTCTGTTCTTTTTAGCTGGCATTGTTCATATTGTAATGGCTGGCATTTCCTTCCTTACTTTGTGTTTGCTTGATTCTAGCTAAGATGGAAGCCTTTTGAGATCCCAAGAGCCTCTGAAAAAAAACTGGACTTTGTGAGCGTAAGTCAAGCAGCTGGAGCCTCCCGGGGCGTTTCCCTTCTTTGTAGAGTTTAGCAGAGCAGATAGCAATACTGTGCAGTTTGCAGAGGGGAAACTGAGGCACAGAGAGCCCACTGACTTGCCTGAGATCATACAGTGAGTCAATGGCAGAGCTAGGAATAGAACCCAGGAATCCTGCTCTTACTACTAGATTGTACGCTGGCAATAAACAGAGCAGCCAAGCCTCGCGTATAGTGTTCTGGTACCGAAAAGTTGGAAGGGCTTTTTGCAGCCATAGATCCCCAACTGAAATCAACCAGGCCACTCAAAGCCAGAATTCCTGGCTACCCTCCCAAGCTGGGCCTGACTCTGGAACTACAGAGTGAGAGATTCGCTGCTCCCTGGAGATAGACAGAGGATAGATAGATTCCGGCTGAGCCCAGCCCCATTCCCCTTACGAGCTCCCTAGCAAACCCTGTGAGGAGGGCAGCAGTGCCATCACAAGGGCGAGGTGAGTGAGGCACTTGCCTCCGGCGCACAAAGCCGAGGGGCGCACAAAGCGGTGGAGAAAAGACAAAAAAAGCCGCTGGCACGGAGATGTTTATAACCCGGGTGATTCCCCCCCCACCTTCCTGGCCCCGGAGCAGAGAGTCCCTGTCTCTCCCCTGCAGCTCCATGCTGCCTCCCTGCAGCAACTGCTGCCGCAGGGTCCTAGTGCCCCCATCTCCACTCCCAGGGCAGACTGACTCTGAGCCTGCCCTTCCCCCTCAGACCCTTTCATTTTCCAATGGGACCCTCCACCAGCACAGGGGGCTCCCCACCTGCAGTCACCGCTCCTGCCCCATGCTGGGCCAGGAGGCAGCCCCATCCCTCACCCCCAGTGAGGCTACAGTCAGGGGCAACAGCAGGGGAGGAGGCACATGCAGCGCCCCCAGCACCCACCACGGGGGAGGCGAGGGAGATTCCTGGACCTGAGAGGGGTCCTAGGAGCACATGCAGTGACGGTGGTGGGGGTGAGTGTGCTGCTGGGGGGTGGGAAAGGGGGGCTCCTCTCCCAGAGCTTGCTGCTGCCGGCAGGGAAAGGTCTGGGGGGAGTCCTCCTCTCTGGCCCCTGTCCCAGGGCAGCCTGCCTGCACCCCAAACTCATCCCCAGCCCTGACCCACCCCAGAGCCCACACCCCAGCCAGAGCTTTCACCCCCCCCACCTTCTACACAATCCCTGAGCCCCTCCAGCACCCCAAACACCTCATCTGCAGTCCCAGACACAGAGCCCTCACCCCTGACACTCCTACTCTTGCCCTGAGACCCTCCCACACCCCAAACCTCCCATTCCCAGCCCCAGACAGAGCCCTCACCCCTACTCTCGCCCTGAGCCCCTCCCACATTCCAAACCCTTCATCTGCAGCCACAACCCACAGCCCTCACCCCTGCACCCCTCCCATCCCCAAACTCCCTCCCAGAACCTGCACCCCAATCCCCTGCCCCAGCCTAGGGCCTGCACCCCAGACCTCCTCCCTCACCCAAACTCCCTCCCAGAGCCTTGGGGAGGGGGGGGCGGAGTTTGGGCAGGGGTGGGTTCTGGGCACCACCAAAATTTCTACAAACCTGCCACCCCTGATCCTGCCCTGCAGACCTGAACTCCCAGCATTCTCAGGACACATGCTGATCCCTAGTGGCCACTGCTGATATCCAGCATCTCCCTCCTCTCTCAACCTATGATTGGAACTGGACTGGAACCAAAGACCATCTTGGAAGCAACATTACCAGCCCAAGCAGTCAAAAATCATGAGTTAGAGCCCCAAAATCACAGGCTCTACCACCGCCGCTTCATTCATTCTTTGGTGGCAATTCAGTGACAGGCCCTTCCCTCCGAGAGGGACTGAGGGACCCGCTGCCAAAGAGCCGGCCCTGGAGGAGGGCACAATTTTATATTCTTCCCTCGGGCACAAAAATACCTAGTTACGGCTCTGGAGGACAGACACCTGGGGTAGCTCATCTCCTCAGGGAGAGGGTGTTCCCCACTCTCTTCCAGTGACTACTGGGCTGGGTCTGTGTCTTCTGCCACAGTTTTCAAAGCCCCCCCACCCCCTTTACTGGGCTTTAGAGAAGCTTCATGCACTGTTAGCCAGTGGCCTGCTGCTCTGCCGCATATTCAGCTTTGAGTGATCTCCAAAGATCAGGGTCATTTTAAACAACAGCAAACAACAGTCATATGGAGACAGGGACCCCAGCCAGCAGAGGTGGGATCTGCGAGGAAGGAGGGAGTCCAGCCAGTGGGGCAAGCCCCATCTAAGGGGATGGAGGGATCTTGTCTCCATCCAGCTACCTGCTGCTCTTTCTAACTCAGTGTGTTTGTCTCCTAGGGTTTGCACACATTGTGTGGAGCTGGGGAGCCCAAGTCACGCAATGGGATTGCCATCCACATCTTCACCTGTAACACCTCCATGATTAATAGGTCAGTGATTATTAGATTTGAGGTCAAGGTTTTCCAGGGCTGTTAGTTTGCAAGTGATAGGCTTTGTCTACACTAGCACGTCTGCTGGCAAAACTTTTGTTGTTCAAAGGTGTGAAAAAACACACCCCTGACCGACATAAGTTTCACCAGCGAAAGTGCTGGTGTGGACAGCATAATGTTGGCGGGAGACATTCTCCTGCTGACATAGCTACCACTGCTCGTTGGAGGTGGTTTAACTATGCTGACGGGAGAGCTCTCTCCCACCAGCAAAGAGTGACTGCACGTGAGACCTTACAGCAGCACAGCTGTAGTGGTACTGCTCAGCTGTGCCGCTGTAAGGTTCGTAGTATAGACACAGCCTCAGTGTTAGTTTGCAGCCATCCCGATATCATCTGTAATTCATTGCAAATGCTCGCTAAGAGCACAGACCACATAGCAACTGTTTTGCAAATAACAATGCCTAGATATCCCCTAAATTCATGTGCACACAACAAAAGTACTTAGATACTATGGTGCTGGGTGGTATAGAAAGCCCTAACAGATTGAACTCCCTTGGGTAAACATCATGCAAAGAGATGGGGTGCACATTGATCAGCAGGGAGGTGGGAATGATGAAGGGTTCATAGATCCTTATCCCACAGACCAAGATCACCCTTGGAGGTCAGTAATACTTAATATCACACCTCACAGACATTAACAGTTTCTCTCAAGAATTCTGTCAGGTGGGTCAGCATCATGATCTCCATTTTACAGATGGGGAAATGGAGGCTCAGAGGGGGGAAGTGATTTGGCCAAGGTCACAGAGGAAGGATGTTAGCAGAGGCAAGACTAGTCCTCGGGAGTTCCTAGTCCTGTGCTTTGTGCATTAGATCATCCTGCCTCCTGCGTGCCTCTATGTGCTGAGTCTCCACCAACCCTGTGAGTGGGGCTCCCAAGGTTGCCTCCATTGGCATCACTGACACGCTACCTGCCCAAGAGACCCTCATGTTACAGCCTGTAGTATGTGTGTGCCTGTGCTCCTTTTTCTTTAGGTGCTTTTACAATTCAGATGGAGACTTCCTGATTGGTGAGTTACTGATGTGACTTCTGTTTCCCCCCCATCAGTGCTAATCTCTGTTGCCATCAGCCCTCCTCTCTGTTTCTCCCAACCCCTGGTTCGTTCTTCTTTCTGGGAAGGTTTGGACTGGTGGTCAGTGATCAACATCACTCCTGGACCATCCAAAATTGGGATGGTTTGGTAATGGGTGAGTTGCCTGCCACATTCAGCGTCTCTCTCTCAGCCCAGGATTGCAAGTCTCTCTTTGTTTTTTCAACAGGGCCTAGATTCCTTGGCTAGCTAGTCAGTGTCTGGTTCCTAGTGCTCTGCATCTGTCTGCTATTGTGGGAATCCTATTAGGCATGTCATAAAAGCCCTTGAGGTTTTCTGGAAACTATAAACCCTGGGATTGATAGACAGCTCACAGCTTTGCTTCAGTCCAAGACTAGTGAGTCTTTGACAGCAGATCTGTGCTCCTGAGTTCCACCAGACTAGAGTGTCCAAACTTGCAACAATAAGTGTTGCATTGGCACTTTAAATGCATGCATATTTAAATACTTTATTTCACCAAAAATAAATGCATGTGACCCTGATATTTGTTTATATCTTTTTTTTGATTAATTGATTAATAGAAACGACTTGGTGATGAACTCATTCATCAGCAAAACCCGCAAAATACCAAACTACAGTTCTTCAGCTCTCTCCCCAGCAGGAGGTGAAAGGGAGAGGACACACTGCATGAATTTACAGGCCTTCCCGTTACAGTGTGGGCCCTCCTGAGCCAGTACATTCAAGAGAATGAATGCAAAGGTTAACTAAAGACCGTAAGCCCCCGCTGTGGTAGAGTGGGAAGTGAATCATACTGGGTCTCTGCTGTGTATCAAAGAAGTGAAGGGGCAACCACGTGGGAAAGCAGGATCCTGTAGCCCTTGGAGACACAGTTTACATCTTTGGTGAGGGGGAGAGGCTCCTCACGTGAGAGAATGTGTTGAGTAATCCCCCGAACCACTGTCTTGAGGTATAGCGCAATAGTAACCTCTGTCCCCCTTTTTTTGTATTCTCAGAGTTCAGAAGTTTGGACTCACTACCACTCAAAAATTAATTTATTCTCCTAGTGGAGTAAGCACAAGGGAAGAGGAACTGACTGGCTGGCTCTGGGGATTGGCATATGGAGCCTTTCGCATCTAGGTCTCTAATTTAAATCCATCCTCAGCTGCTAGGCCCAGATCCTCAAAGGTGTTTAGGCACCTTGTTTCCTTTGGTTTCAATGGGAGTTAGCCACCTAAATATTTTTGAGGAGCTGGGCCCTTGTGACTGAACCACTGCTCCCATCTAATGGTTCTTCACTGGCCCTTAGGTGAAATGAATGTGAGGAACTCAGGCCAGTTCTTAGTGGATATATAAACCAATCACAGCTGTCATTAACTGGACTTCTTGTTGTCAGTTTAACCTGAGACCAAGTACTGAATGGCTCAAGAAGGCTGAATTTGCGTCTTACCCCTCAAGGTGATCCCGCTGGCTGGAGAGCAGTGAGAAGCACAGTTGCATTACTGCAGCCTGCTCTGTGGATACAGAGCGGTCAATCTGGCATCATTCATCAGCAGTTGCTTCTTTGAACAACAAAAGAACATGTTTCTTGTACTTTTTTTTCTGTCTGAGCAATTTGTTTGCCTGCAACATTAGTCTGCGTCTGTTTGCTGCTTACAGACAACATTTCTCCCTAGGCCACAGTGTGAGGTTGATAGTGGAGGCAGGAAGAACAGAGTGCATCTGCAGCTAAGAGAATCAGGAGCCTTCCTAGGAGGCTGGTAGCATACCGGGGAGAAGAATGAATGTGCAGATTGAAGCTTCTAAACTGTGACTTTTGGTGACAGGAAAACCCTCCAGTTCCTCAATGTCCTCTGCTTATGTTCCCTTCCCACAGTGCCACAGCAAGGGAAGCTGCTCATCACCACCGAGTTTGGCAAATTGCTGGTGGAGTCCAATGAGATCTGTGTCATTCAGGTGAGGACTAGGCAGGATTACACCTCCTGCTGGCTTGTTTTTGGAGGGAACCTCCAAAAGCACGCTGCTGACATTGAAACAGTGAGTTTTGCTCGACCTCAGTCGAACCCCAGAGAGCTGGACTAACTCAGGAGACCTTAAACATTGCTCAGCAGAGGCTGCATTAGGAACTTGCCACGAACCCCTGGGCTGACCTAATTTGTGTACAGTGCACCAGTCACAGCCACCCTAATCTTTAATAGAGAGGCATACAGTATGGCATGAGCTGCTTGAATCCGGTTTTAGCATTGCATGCTGGGATATGTAGGCCCAGCAAGCCATGCCACCATGTTAAACTTGAGGGCAGCCTTGGGGGGGCACCTTGTAGAAGTCAGTTGTCAGCATTTGGCCCACAAGCTGCACATTGGCCACCTCTGCATGAACCTCTTGTTGGCTGTAACAACCATCTTGAGCTGCTCTTGAGATCTACTTTTCTTTTTTCCCTCCTAGCAAGGGATGCGTTTCAGTGTGGAGGTGTTTGGAGAAACCAGGGGCTACATCCTGGAGGTGTATGGCGCGCATTTCGAGCTCCCTGACCTGGGACCCATTGGTAAAGATTCACCATCAAGTTTACAGTGGGTTCCATGGGGCCAGAGTGCTACAAGAGCAAGGGACTGCGAACCAAAATCCATTCCTCCTTCCTCCCCAGGCTTTCCATTCACATGGGATACAGAAGGCCAGGTCCATCCTCTTCTTGTAGCAAACTCCCTTTTACGACATAGGAAGGCTTAAAATTTCAGAGGCCTCTCTGCTAAGAATGAATTTGAAGCCTCAGTATGAGATGCTCAATAGGAGTCCTGGAGATGCTCTTCAGTTGCTCCCTGACAAATGGACACTATCATTTCACAGAGTAGCCCCCATTCCCAACGAAACACTTGGAAGGCAATTAATTCCCTGATCCCCCCGGAGTAGAGAAATTCCTCCCATCCCAGTCTTGTCCCCCAGCTGGCTCATTCCAAACATGCTCTTGGCCTTTTAGATCTTTATAGATCTACTTGTTTTTTTGAAACTCCTTTTACGGACATTGGGCTAAATTCTGCTCTCAGCCGCACCGGTATACATCAGTCACTCCACTGACTCTGTGGAGGTATTTTGGATTTACACTAGTGTAACTGAGAGAAAAATTTAGCTCTGTGACTATAGTTAGAAATGTAGGGCTAAATTTCTGAAGTTTCATGCACTAGGGAAGCTGCATTAAAGGTATGCATACCTGCTGCACAGCCAGCGTCTGGCATCTGCCTGCCCAGACCAGCATTTGCACCTGCAATTTGGGTAACCAGCCATTTGTGCTCCGTTACTGTACCTGCTTAGTGTGTGTAAGTGCTTGTTAGTGCAAGTACACAAGGCCAAAAGTCCACATACCCTTCTAACTACAGAAGGTCTTCAGCTTTGCATTGTGTTCTCAGAGGATGGAGGACGAAGAGGAGGAGTCTCAGATTTTCTTCCCCCATCTCCGACGCATGGGACAAGAACCCAGAAAGGATTCTTCCAAAGAGGAAATTGCTGTGGGAACTGGAGATCATTAAGTGGGAAGGATAGGAGCCAGGTCTCAAATGTAGTCTTCTCTCTTCAGTTGGAGAACTATGTAACTGGCAACTGTTTGGCCAGAAACAACCAAAATGCCCCCTCCTGTGTGATGTGTGCTCTGCAGATCCTTTGCCTTGTTCACTGCATGCACTACAGTCCTGTGGTCCTGTGGAATGAGATTATAAGAGTGATTGTTTGGCACCCTTAACTGTAGTACTCCAGCCAGGATACGGTGATTTCATGTTGTCGTTGCAGTCAGTGCCTGTTTCATATGATTTATACTATTTTGCCTATGTATTTGTAACAAGCTTTTTCATTAGTTAGCTTTTTTCAGAGACATCTTTGGAATTTTTGAGTCTCCGAGAGGGGAGAAATCTATTCTAACATTCTCTTTTTGGAGAAAAGAAAATTATTGTACTTGCCTGCAATTCTTCTTTTCAGGAGGTAGTAATTATAAGAGATCCTCTCCCTACCAGCCACCCAGCTTCCCCCCAGAGATCATGATGCTTTATATTTTATTCTTGTTTAACTTCACTTTTCACTTGAAAACTGACAGCTGGAGGAAAGTATTGACTGTTAAACCTCAGCAGCAGGTATATTCCTGGCATTTTTATCCAAGGAAGTCAAAGTAATAATAACAATAATAATAATGAGAAGAAGAAGAATGCTTAGCATTCATATGGTGCTTTACACTTGAAAATGCTCTACAGACATTAACTAACTCTTACAATACACCTAAAACTCAATAAGTACCATTAGCCTCGTTTTATTATTATTTTCCACACATCCAGAAATGTGCTAGTGCCTGATGACTTTCTAGAGATCTTTCCCCAAGGTTAGACAACCAGTCAGTGACAGAGCCAGGAATGGAAAGTCCCTGATGTCTAATCCGTCTTCTGCCACCCCAAGGTAACTTTCCCGACTATTGAGGGTGTGTAACAGTGTAGTAATCAGAGCTGTGAGAGTTGTCTGATTCTCATGATGGGAACATGGACTTAAATGCCATGGCGTGTAACAGTGACCCCTGTCTGAGAGTAAAGATTACAGGTAAATAGTTTTGTTGGGCACAATAAGCCTCTTTATGGAGTACATTCAAACTCCAAAAATGCACTGGTATAACCAGGGAAGGACAACAGTCCCAACTTTGTAAAGATATCACCTATAATCCTGCTACTTTCTTTTTTTTCTACCTGAGGGGCCAATGGTCTGGCTAACCCACGAGATTTCTTAGTGCCAGTTGCCTGGTATGAAGATCGCCAAGTAGCAGGTGACTACACAGTGATCAGCAAGTACCAGGGCAAATTGTTTTCAGCCCAACAGGTAAGGAAATCAGAGTCCTTTTCACAAAGACTGGATCACACTGAAGCTCTATTAGTTATAATAAGTGCACACTGTAGGATGTACTATTTACCAGCATGGCAAAGAACTTTGGGGACCAATCCTTCTCCCACTGAAGTCAGCGGCCAAATTCCCATTTTGTTAAATGAAAGCAGGATTGAGCCCGTTGTTTGTTGGCACATTAAAAGGCTCTCCATCCATAGTAAATGTTTCTTAAAGAATTGTTTGACTCTGAAGTTAGTGATTCTTTGCCTCTAGGTGATGATTTTTACCTCACTGCTTCCAAATGCTATTCAGTGGCCTATGTGAAAAGGCAGGAGTGTGTTTTTGTGGGAGGCCATTGGTCTAATTTCTAGTGGGCAGGTGTTCCCATCACAAAAAATTGCCATTACAACTATTTCCTTATGGGTGGTGTCAGCAGTGAAGCCAAGGAGTAAATGTGCCTTGGACACCGAACTCCCCTCTCATCACTAGAAACGGGGCAGGACTGAGGCCCATTGGCAGGGTATGGCGAGGTGGAACGTGCCTTGCCACTGCCCAGGCAATACCCATTCTATGGATACAGAGGGGGCTTCGGTCTCCAGGCTGTCAATCAGGCACCATTTACTAACACTGAATGTGTTTTGAATTACAGAGCAGTGCCCTGTATGTTAGCAGCATGTTGGAGAGCACTGGGGATAATCCTCTGCTGCCTTTGTTCTTGATTTGATAGGATTTCTCCCCATTCAATGTGGTGGCCTGGCATGGGAACTACACACCATACAAATACAATCTGGATAACTTTATGGTCATCAATTCTGTTGCGTTTGACCACGTGGTAAGTTCTAAGGCTGTCAATATAGGCATGTATGAGGTGGAGCAATGAAATTGGCACCTATGAAATCTAAAGCCATTGGGAGTTGTGGGTGCTCAACACCACAGAAAAATTAGGTCTCATATTAGGAGCCTAAATAAAGATTTAGGAGCATAACTGGGGTACCTAAGTTTGAAATTTTTGACCTAATTTCACCAGTGCCACACAATGTGTCAGTGGCAGAGATGGAAATAGAACCTGGGACACTCCTATTGCCCAGTCTCCTGCAACACGCTACCCCGCCTCTTCATCTCAGTCTTCTGCTTGCCACACCACAAGGCCAAAGTCTAATTCAGCCTGAAACAAATGTCTGTAAATCCTTGGAGTTGGGACCTAATCCGGCAGTGGTGTAAATGGCAGTGTAAGATGCACAGCAGGTAACTGGTGAATTAGAAAACAGATGTCAGTGGCAAGTCTGTGTAGCTTGCACCACGTTGGCATCTCAAGAACCTGTGACTTTCAGTCTCCTTGAGAAGAGCTGGGGAAGCACTGAACAGGGCTGTGCAAGGCAAGACAGTTCCCACACAGAGTGGGCCCAATTCTCCAGTCCATTACACTTGTTTTACATTGGGTGAAACTGGTGTAACAGGGAGGGAACTCAGGCCTTACATCAGGGAATCTTACACCCTCCTGATTGTTGCTTTTCCTGTTATACCTTGAATAGGTAAAGGGGGGAATATAAGGTACAGTCCTTTTGCACACCTGCTAAATTGATCGGACTTAGTCTAGTTTATCACTTAACTCCTGTTTTTGACTGACTTACACCAGGCATGTTGCTGAAAGCACTGTGTGTCCCTGCTGCGTTTGGACCACAGCTGTCTTTCAGTAATATTATATAGTTATTATTAATTACTATTATTGCTGTTGTGGGAGCACTTGGAGTCCACAACCAGGTTGAACTCCATTGTACTAGGCACTATATGAACATATAAAAAATGCCAGTCCCAGTGCCAAAGAGCTTGCGCTCTGAGAGACAAGACATAACAGGTGGATGAGACAAACAAGCAGGCGAGGGTGGGGAAATCACTACTGCTTTTTACACTGAGTCCAATTCAGCCCTGGTGTAAAGGGGCACAAGTGCTGCAGATGCTTACACATCGCTGACTGTGGCCCAGTTTGCTAAACATTGCTTTACACCATGGCCCAATGAGGGAACTCTGCGCCTACAAGGAGAACTGACAGTTGGAGCTGATGTCCACTGTGCAAATCAGAGAAGAGAATTCTGCCTCAAATTCTCATTCTGATTCACCTCTCATAGTTAGAAAATGACTCTGCCGAGTGTTTCCTTTGAGTCCCCTGAGCCCAGGGCTGTAACTGTATTTGAAGAATTGGCAGCTTTCACTGTAATAGTTTATAATGCTAATGAAAAGTAACAAAAGCCAAAATCAATGCAAGCGGCTTCTCTTATAAAGAACCGGCCCAGTGAAATATTTGTTTTCATTAGACTATCTCTTGGCATTGCGTCTTCATGTGAGAATGGAGAATTTCTAGTTAGGCAGCCAACAGAAAGCATTGCTCAGACTCCAGTTAAACGTGCCACAGGAAAGAATGATCTTGTGATGAAAGCCCAGGGAATCCAACTGGAATCCAGTCCCAGCTAGGCTACCAAACCACTATGTGGCCTGAGGCAAGTCACAATCTCTCTGTGCCTCGATTTCCTCACTTGTAAAAAGGAGGAACATAATCATTTCCCACCTCATGAGGGGCTGGAAGGCGAAGTTCCTAGTCCATTGGATGTTCTTGTCTTCAGTAAACTTCACAGAAAGGGTTGAGGAGGAGTTGTGGAGTCAAGACTTCTGGGCTCTGTCATTGCCTTACTGTGCAATCTTGAACAAATCACTTCTCTTCCCCATCTGTTAAAGGGGATGATAGTGCTGAACCACCAGGATTTTATTGATTTGTGTCTGTAAAATGTTCTTCAGACTAAAACTAGGTAAGGACAAAGTGCTGTTTTATTACCACAGACAAGTATAGTTCTCAATATACTGAGCCCACCCCACCCTGCCGCCCTTTCAGCACAATCTTCATCCAGCCACCACCAAGAAGCGGCCATGCTCTCCTGCAGGCTGCACTCCCAGGTCTCTAGATTGATGCCCCAACCCAGCTCTCATCAGCCCATAGATTCTCCCTGCACACACTTTCCTGGCAAATGCTGCGCTGGGCACTGTGTATAATTCTATCAGATCTGGGGTTGGTGTGTTCTCTCCATTTCTGCTTCCTCCTCACTCAGTTTCACTCTTTTTTTCAGCTGGTCTCTGTAGTGAGGGGAATCATAGCAATGTAGGGCTGGAAGGGACCTTGAGAAGTAATTAAGTCCAGCCCCTTTCACTGAGGTGGGACTAATTAAACCTAGACCATCCCTGACAGGTGTTTGTCCAACCTGTTCTTAAAAACCTCCAATGACAGGGATTCCACAGCCTCCCTTGGAAGCCTGTTCCAGTGCTTACCTATCCTTACAGTTAGGAAGCTTTTCCTAATCTCTAACCTAAATCTGCCTTGCTGCAGATTAAGCCATGAAGACATTAAGTCCACTAAGACATGGAGAACAACTGATCACCATCCTCTTTATAACAGCCTTGAACATATTTGAAGACTGTTATTGGGTCCCCCTCAGTCGTCTTCTCTCAAGACTAAACGTGCCCAGTTTTTTTAACCTTTCCTCACAGGTCAGGTTTGCTAAACTTTTGATCATTTTTATTGTTCTCTGGCCTCTCTCCAATTTGTGCACATCTTTCCTAAAGTGCAGCGCCTAGAATTGGACACAGTACTTCAGTTGAGGCCTTGCCAGTGTTTAATAGAGAGGACAGTTACCTTCCGTGTCTTACATACAACACTACGGGTAATACACCCCAGAATGATATTAGCCTTTTTTGCAACTGCATTACGTTGTTGGTTCATATTCAATTTGTGCTCCACTATAAACCCCAGATCCTTTTCAGCAGTACGACCACCTAGCCAGCTTTTCCCCATTTTGTAGTTGTGCATTTGATTTTTCCTTCCTGGAGTGCAGTACTTTGCACTTGTCTTTCTTCATTTTCATCTTGTTGATTTCAGACCAATTCTCTTAATTTGTCAGGATCATTTTGAATTCCAATCCTGTCCTCCAAAGTGCTTACAAGTCCCTGCCTCTCAGCTTGGTGTTATTTGCAAATTTTATAAGCATACTTTCCTTTCTATTATCCAAATTGTTAATGAAAATATTGAATAGTACAGGACCCATAACTGACCTCTGCAGGGACCCCCTAGATATGCCCTTCCAATTTGACAGCGAACCATTGATAACTACTCTGAATGTAGTCTTCCAACCAGCTGTGCACCCACTGTAACACTGCCTGCAGTGGCTCAAAAGCGTGAGTATCAACATCATAGCAGACCGTTAGGAACTAGGCACAAACCTCAAATTGGTTGTGAGTTCTATACTTAGATTTCCAAACCAGTTATCAAGTGTAGACTGCTCAGTCACTATAACAGCCTTAACACGGAGTCACAGACTGTCCCTGGGCTATTCCAATCTATCTCACCACTCAGATAGATGGTCCCTTACACAAAGAATCACAGCAATATTTAGGTTACTCCCAGTCCCCAAGGACCAGTCACTTACTCTAGATTAATTGCACCATAGATCTCACACTAATGACAACACTTGTAGCCAATCCTATAATAAACTATTTAAACATTTATGAACTAGGAAAAGAAAACCAGAGAGTTATTTACAAGGTTAAAGCAAGTAAACATAGATACCCAAATGAGTTCCAATCTTAAGTTTCAAAAGGTGATAGAAGCTTCTATATTCAGCAAACTCTGTATGTCCTTTAGGGCTAACCCAGGCTAAGCAGCTGGGGATCTCATGCTTATGCCTAGAAACCTTGCTTCCCAGAGTCCAATCAACATAATCAGTTCCTTCTTGTTAGAGGTTTTATCCCTCTCCTGTAATATGCTCTGAGCTACCAACTCAGCAGATGGGAGGAATCCACTTGCATGATTCATCTGCATGGGCAGGATGGCAGAACAACAAAAGTCTTTTGTTGACAGTATATAGGGAAATTCCATTTCCAACATTCCACAATAGTCCATCTGGTATCGATGGACCTTTCCTGTTGGGAAGGCTGTAACACTTTCTGTTGAAGATCAACTCTTCATACTAGTTAATGTCTCTCTCCTATCTGGTGATGTAGACAGGCACAGAGGCTCACAATACAGTTGTTCAAATACTACCTTACACTATGGAATACAGATGTAAGTGAGATCAATGCATATGGCAACTCACAAGCATTAAATAAAATAAAAAAAATAAATTAATGGATATATCCTATCTCCTAGAACTGGAAAGGACCCTGAAAGGTCATTGAGTCCAGCCCCCTGCCTTCACTAGCAGGACCAAGTACTGATTTTGCCCTAGATCCCTAAGTGGCCCCCTAAAGGATTGAACTTACAACCCTGGGTTTAGCAAGCTAATGCTCAAACCACTGAGCTATTCCTCTCCTCCTTCAAGAATTCAATTCAATTCAATTCAATTCAAGACTAAACACATTCTTATAGTTCTACTACCTATTTGAACAGTACTAACACACAGGTGAGCCAGACTGATTCCAGCTCTGTATTGGTCAATGTTCAGTTGAGACATGGGGACCTTGTCGTGAGCTGGTACATGGCCTGCCAGTGTCACATTCATCTTATAGTAATTTCATCTAGACCACAACATTAGTTTGCTAATGAGACTGTCATGAGACACTTTATCAAAAGCCTTACTAAAATCAAGATATATCACATTTACAGCTTCCCCATTCAGTAGGCCATTAACCCTGACAAAGAAGGAAATTAGGATGGTTTGGCATGATTTGTCCTTGAAAAATCCATGGTGCCTATTCCTTAAACTCTCTTATGCTATAAGTGCTTACAAATTGATTGTTTAATAATTTGTTCAGGTATCTTTCCAGGCATTGAAATTAAACTGACTAGTCTATAATTTCCCAGGTCATCTTTGTTCCCCTTTTTAAAGATAATTACTATGTTTGTCCTTCTCCTCTGGGACCTCAGCCGTCCTCAAGGAAGTCTCAAAGATAATCGCTAACAGTGCCAGGATTGCTTCAGCCAATTCATTAAGTAACCCTTGGATGAATTTAATCAGATCTTGCCAACTTGAATACATCTAATGTATCTAAATATTTTTTAACTTGTCCTTTCCCTATTTTGGCTGACATTTCTTCCTTCTGGTTGTTGTTATTGTATTGAGTATCTGATCACTATTAACCTTTTTAGTGAAGACTGAAGCAAAACAGGCATTAAACACTTCAAGGTTCTTGATGCCATCAGTTATTAGCTCTCTTTCCCTCCAAGTAGAGGACCTACACTTTCCTTCATCTTTCTCTTGCTCCTAATGTACTCAAAGAACCTCTTCTTATTGCCTTTTATGTCCCCTGCTAAATGTAACCCATTTTGGCCCTTAGCCTTTCTGATGTTGTCCCTAACATGTTTGTGCTATTCTTTTGTTTTCATCCTTAGCAATTCATCCATGTTCCCACTTTTTGTAGGATTTCTTTTTGATTTTCAGATCATTAAAGAGTTCCTGATGGAGCCAAATTGGCCTCTTTATTATTCTTCCTATCTTTTCTTCACATCAGGATAGTATGCAGTTGTGTCTTTAATATTGTTGTCATAAACAGATAGTTAAGGGTTAATGTCTCTTTTACCTGTAAAGGATTAAGAAGCTCAGTAAACCTGGCTGACACCTGACCAGAGGACCAATAAGGGGACAAGATATTTTCAAATCTTGGTGGAGGGAAGTCTTTGTTTTGTGCTCTTTGTTTTGGGGGTTGTTCGTTCTCGGGACTGAGAGGGACCAGACGTCAATCCAGGCTCTCCAAATCTCTCTGAATCAGTCTCTCATGTTTCAAACTTGTAAGTAGCACAGGCAAGGCGTGTTAGTCTTATGTTTGTTTTCTCAACCTCTGTTTGCTGTAACTTTGAACCTAAGGCTAGAGGGGGTTCCCCTGGGCTATATAAATCTAAGTACCCTGTAAAATATTTTCCATCCTGATTTTACAGAGATGATGTTTACCTTTCTTTTTCTTTAATTAAAAATTTTCTTTTTAAGAACCTGATTGATTTTTTTCTCTCTTGTTTTAAGATCCCAGGGAATTGGGTCTGGACTCATCAGGAGTTGGTGGGGGAAAAGAGGGGGGAATGGTTAATTTCTCCTTGTGTTAAGATCCAAGGGGTTGGATCGGTATCACCAGGGACTTGGTGGAAAAGCCTCAAGGCAGCCCAGGGAGGGGAAAGTTTTGCGGGGACAGGGAGTGTGCCAGACACTGGAATTCTGGCTGGTGGCAGCGTTACCAGATCTAAGCTAGGAATTAAGCTTAGAAGGGTCCATGCAGGTCCCCACATCTGTACCCTAAAGTTCAGAGTGGGGGAGGGAATCTTGACAATTGTCTCATTGAGAAACTTACTAATTCTTCTTTCCCTGAGATTTTCTTCCCATGGGACCTTACTTGCCAGTTCTCTGAGTCTGTTAAAGTCTGGTTTTTTTAAGTCCATTATCCTTATTCTACTGCGGTCACTCCTTCCTTTTCTTATCATTTCTAATCTATCATTTCATGAACACTTTCACCCAAATTACCTTCCACCTTCAGATTCAGAACCAACGTCTCCCTGTTGCTCAGAATCAAGTCTAAAATGGCTGTTCCCCTGGTTACTTCCTCCACCTTCTGAAACAAAAAGTTGTCCCCAATACATTCTGGGAACTTATTGGAAATGTTGTGTTTTGCCATATTAGGGTCACTTGGGCGAAAGGAGAGGAGCAGAGCTGTATGGTCTCCCTTGAAGCCAGCATCCTCTGCGGGATGAGGAAGTGCTGCAGCATTCTGGGCTCAGGACAGCCCCTCTTCCTCTCTGCAGTCAGTGCTGCAGCCATGTGAGGGACTCGGTAGAACCCTGACAAGACGGTGGAAGGTCAGGGGTGGCAGAGTGCTTGTCATGGGAGAAACAAGAATTGGAGCTCTTCTAGGCCAGCCAAATAAGGAAGCAGCCTATCCCTCCTCCTTCCTCCTATGCCCAGAATGGGATCCGGAGCATGGATGGCCTTGCGCCAGCCAAGAAATCCCACTCGCCCTCCTAACCACTTCTAAAATGCAGGTGATGAAAGTGTTTCAGAGGGTGAGAGGCTGAATTGGCAGGTGTGGCTCACAGGATGCAGCTGAACTGACAGGTCTGAACTTAGCCATGTTTTCTGATTTGCCATCCTGTTTGGTTTTGTTCTATAGGACCCGTCTATTTTCACTGTCTTGACAGCCAAGTCAACCCGACCTGGAGTGGCTCTTGCTGACTTTGTCATCTTCCCACCCCGATGGGGGGTAGCAAACAACACCTTCCGGCCACCTTATTACCACAGTATGTCTGCCCTTACTCAGTTACACTTGAGAAGCGGGTCGGGGTGGGAGGGGGGATGTCAAACAAGCCACGCTTCCTGTTCTCCACAGGAGCCACAAGGAGAAAGATGGCTTTGCCTGTATCCTCTCACTCAGCTAATGTGGGCCACTTGCAGCCAGCCAGTCTTTCTTGGGGCAAGAACCAAAGGAAAGCTGTCCCCATTTACAGCAGCCGAGAACAACTGTACAGGAGGTGACGTGGTTTATGGTTACACATGTACGTTTATTTGTGTTAGAGAAGCACCTAGTGACCTCACCAAGGTTGGGTCCCCATTGTACTGGCACTGTGCAAATGCTTAGTAAGGGTATGTCTGCATTACAAGTGAAGGTGTGAGTGTAGCATGGGAAGGAAGACCCACACCAGCTTTAATCTAGGTAGAGCAGGTAACATTAGTAGTTAGTTGTGAAGACACGGTGGCCTGGGCTTCAGTGCAAGCTAGCTGCCTTAGTACAGCCCCACAGGGGACCATGGATATGTATTCAGGTTGCTGGCCTACACCGGAATCTGTGCCTCCCTATCTTCCCAGCTATTTTTAGCTGCGCTACCTAAATTAAAGCAAGCATGGGTGTACCTACCCAAGCGATAATTGCATGTTAATTTGCAGTGTAGATGTACCCTATAAATAGTCCCTGCCCGCCAATGCTTACAATCGCACCGGGGAAGAGAGACAAAGGGTGGGAGAAAGCATTTTATAGATGGGGAATTGAGGCACTGAGTGGTTAAGTGATTTGCTCACGATCACACCGGAAGTCTGTGTCAGAACTGGCACTGGACCCTAGATGATCTGAGCTCCTCTCCAGTGCCATAACCACAAAGCCATCTTTCTTCACCACTTCATGTGTATCTAGTTGGAAAGTGGTGCTGTTGTTACCCCAGCAATATCTGGGGCGCTTACAGGTAGAGATTTGGAACCAGTGTCCTTCTCAGTCCTGTTCCTAGTGGCAGGTGACTACATCATGGAGGAACTATAATCCTCCACCACCATCACTGTTGGCTCCTTGTTGGCTGCCCCTGGACAGGGGCCAAGGACTGAATGCACCATAGAGATTCATTTACTCCCAACCCCAAGCAGTTCTCCTTTGTGGACATGGAGGAAACACCTTGCTAGGAAAGAGTGTGGGGAAAGCCTGGCTTTGCTGCCCATGCTGTGCCTATAAATAAGAAGCCTTGGTTTCCAGGGATGTCACTGCCACACCTATGATAGCACTAAAGTCACTTTAAAAAGAATCAGACATTTATTGTGTTCATCTTAAAACATTTGTGTAATAATTTCTCCACCCTCCCACTCCCACCGTTATTTGGACTTAGTTCTGAAGGACACCCGGGGGATTTTTGTTATAAAAACCCAGCCCCCTGACAGCACAATGGGCAGTTTTGCATCCATCTGAATAAATCCCAGAGGCAAGTCCTTGGCTTATTCTCCTGCTCTCGTTTCAAATTATGAAAGAAAGAGAAAACAGCTAGACACCAATTACGCCAGGTCACTGAGAGTGTGTCTGTGAAACACTAAATTCATATTTATAGGATTGTTTTTCACCTGTGGAATTATAGGGTCTAATGTGGCTCTCTGAACACATTACATTTGCTTAGGAAGGGCCCAGTCTTGCAAAATGCTGAACATCTTCAAATCCCATTGAAATCTGTGGTGCTCAGCACCACTGAGGAGGGATAATGGGTTTAAGCAGTTCTTTCTCTTACATTTGACATGGGATCTAGCCTTTTACCTTTGTCAGTTCTTGAGTCCTGTCAAAAACCTGTATTCAGAGAACATGAAGACTGCACAGTTAGGTACTCAGATCCTGAAGTGAAAAACTTACAATTTCTCACACAACCTTAACTTTCCCCTGTGTATGAATGCATACAGAGACTTTTACTACATGGGCTGTTTCTCTGTCTTTGAAGGTATTTATATGACCCTCATCCCTGTAGTATCCAAATGTCTGAGAATCATGAATGTATTTGTCTTCCCAGCACCCCACTCAGGGAGGGAAGTGCTGTTTTTCCCATTTTACAGATAGGGAACTGAGGCACAGGGTGGCATAAGTGACTTGCCTATGGTCACACAAGAAGTCTGTGGATGAGCCAAGAATTGAACCTGGGTTATTTCAAGTCCCAAACGAGTGTCCTAACTTCTAGGCCAGCCTTCCTATGATATATTTTTCAGCCTTAGCTCCACCTATGTAACATCTTACATTTCTGTGTAATACCAGTGCCTCCAAAATGCAGTCCATATGAAAAATTCTCAGTAAACCATTCATACACGATACTGCAGATTAAGAATGAGTAGTAGTGAACATCTGCTTGCAGATATAGGCTACCTATATTTTTGCAAAAGTAGTTTTGTAATTAAATGCTTCATCCCCTGAATTGCACTGAAGAAAGGGTGCACTGCTGATTCAAATGGAAATGTAAAGAACACAGCTACCGCCATATGGCTTGATTTCACAAAAATGTGTAGCCAAGCATACTACTAACTACACTGAGTAGACCCATTAGAGTCAAATCTACTGAGGTGAGTGGGTACTACAAGTGGTAGTTGTTTGCAGAACTGGGACTAAAATACATACTTTAGAGAGACAAGAACATACCTTAATGAGAAGTCAAGAGCCAAATTCAGCAACCTTTACACGAATGGGATCTTATTCCATAACAGCTTACTGCATTGCTTTCAGTGGGACTAGTGCTCATCATGAGTATCGGTGGCAAAATTTGGCCCATAACCATGAGAGAGAGACTGGCCTTTTATGACCAAGAAGATAAAGTGAGTATAAAAGAATGAAACAATATCACAAGATGTTAGAGTACACAGGTGGCTTACAGCTTGTACAAAAATGTGTAGCAATATGACCTAGTGCATAAAGCACTGGAGTGGGCATCAGCAGGCTTGGGTTCTGTTCCTGGCTCTGTCACTGGCCTAATTTGTGGCTTCAGGCAAGTTACTTCAGATCTCTTTGTCTCAGTTTCCCCATCTCCAAAAGAGTGATACTAATATTGACACAAAAGTAGTATTATAGGTTTCTCTACACATGCTTTTAGTACCAATATAATTAAAGCAGTGCAACCCCCTAGTGTGGATGCAGTGACACTGGTTTAAAGGTGCTTATATTGGTATGCAGTATGAACTCCTTACATACTGGCGTACCTGCATTCAGCTGAGCAGGTTGTACTGCTTTGACTATATCGGTTTCTGAATCCATATAAATGTAGTGGTACAAAACCTGCATGTAGAGCAGCCCTAAGAGCCCCACATACTGGCTCACCAACACTACATCGTGCAGCACCCCTGCAGTTGCTTGGAGGTCACGGATCCAAATACTGAGCTGGTCCAGCCCTACTTGGTTTGTGATCTTCAAGGGGATGGCCGCCACGCCGCGATGACTGGAAACGGTATTGCATTGTAACAGCGACTGTGTCTCCACTTCTATAGGGAACTGTATGAGCGAGTTCATGGGGCTGATCAAAGGGCACTATGAAGCGAAGGAAGAAGGGTTCCAGCCAGGAGGGGCCAGCCTACACAGCATGATGACACCCCATGGGCCAGATGCTGAGTGTTTTGAGAAGGCAAGCAAAGTCAGGCTAGAGCCCGAGAGAGTTGCAGAAGGGACCATGGTAAGAGCCCTACAGAGCAAGTAAAATGACTGCAGCAGCACATCATACCAACATGGGTCTCGGAAACGCAGCTCAGACCCTTGCTCTCCTGGTTGGAAGTTTGTCTAGGGAGATATTTGAAGTGCTGAACACCCAAAATTGGAGCTGGAGTTTAGGTGCTCAGCTCCCGCATTGTGACACAACATGCTGAGCTCTTTTGATAATCTGGCCACTTAAAGGGGGAGCTGAGCTTTTTTAGAAATTCTGGCCTCATCTTCTGGGGACAAAAGCACACTCCCCTCCACCCCCAGTTCCTCAGACCAACCAATGACTCGCTCTAGAGAATGGTCCCCAGCAGGCCCTGTCCCAGGATTTCTTGGATGGTCTTGATTTTCCAGGATGTTCCCAGGTTCCAAAATCCCTTTTGGAACCTGCCTAACACCAGCATTGCAATGGTATATCTCACTGGGCATTATGGACAGTTTTAGTGGTCTTAGCTGGAAGCTTTCTCCCCTTGACTGAGCAAGTAGAAGTTATGCTAGGCTGGCCTCAGCTGGGAACCTCCCCAAACTGAGAAGCTAGGAGCTGGAGTCTGGCCAACACTAGACCTTTGGTGTATTTTCTGTATATACCTAATAAAGCATGATCACTATGCGTGTATTCCCTCCTCTCCTTCCTGCCCTAATGTACTTGCTGTGGTTCCCAACAGGCCTTCATGTTCGAGTCCTCCTTCAGCATGGCTGTTACCACGTGGGGCCTCAAGACCTCCAACTGTCTAGATAAGACCTACTACAAGTGCTGGGAACCGCTGAAAAGCCATTTTAATCCCAGCTGCAAGTAAACAGAAGTGAGCTGCTTGTGCGCTCCCAGGCCAGTCACACCGATGGGAAACAATCCGTGATACCTACAAGGGCAAGGGCTGGTAAAGGAACAAACATCCCACAGTACAGCGAGCGCCATTGCACTGCAGCCATTTCAACAGCGACTGATTAAATGAATTATTCTTGCAAACCTGTGTATCTAGCCTTGAACCGCACCACAGTTCTGAGCTTTCAAGTATCCAATTAAAGTGTAAGATCTGCAGTGCCCACGCCATGGGGCTCCCCCAGCAGGTGGGGTGGGGTGAAATCTGTGCCTTGTACTGAAGTGAGATAGTGGTCGACTTCCTCTCGGGACACTCATGAAAATATGACATCTTTCACAAAGGGATACTCAGGAGCAACGATTTTTTAAAGAATACTCCAGGAATGATCTTTCAGTGAGAGGGTAAGAATAAATAGGAGTCAGAGGAACCAGCCAGGTCCGGTCTTAAATCCAGATGATCTACTGCCAATCAAGGGAAGGTTACCCTTTCACTGACACACAGCCCAGTCTTCAGCACCTACTAACACATTATCATTTCCCAGCAACTTCTGTCTGGGTTTCTCAACACTAAGAATGGGATCCACAAAGCAACCTAGGCACGTAAATCTCAGTTCTAGGCATCGCTGTGATGCACAAAACTCTTTGGCTGCTGCTGAACCCTGTAGATGCCTAAACTCACTCAGTGCCTGAATTTTTGCAGGCAAAGTTCCATAGGCACATAAGTTTCTGCCACTGGGCCCATGCACTGCTGCCTCTCTCTAGGCATCCAGGTGTCTCTCTTGCCCAAGCCTCAGCACAATTGATGAATTGGGAGGGATAAGTGTTTGGCTACCTAAGTTGCATGCAGGGTGTGTTCAGGGTAGGCATGCTCAGAGGCTGCCTAACTGCACACAAAACAGGTGGGGGGGGGAAAGAAGAGTTCCCTTAGCCTAGTGGTTAGGGTACTCACCCAGAATATGGGACACCCCAGATTCAAGGCCCCCCCCTTTATTGGATAACTTTTTTAACATGCAGTGAATTGGTTGTTACAACCTTGATTCCCCATTGCTTTGTGAGGACCTTATATCAGCTTAGCTTGATTCTGTACCAATTACTGTAGCATATTCAGACCAAATGAGTGCCCCCACAAGAGGCTGTACCCATTTAACTAAATCTGTTTCTAAACCAATTTAGTTAAATCAGTACAATTTTCCTATGTAGACAAGGCCTTATTTGTTGAGTCCACTAGAGCAAGAGGAGAGCCCAGGGATTGAAGCAGTTGCACGAGCCCCCTTGTCAGCAATAATTTACACACCTTACTTTGAGAAGAGGGGCATAAGCATATCACAACTTATTTGCCAGAAGAGGGAAAGAGAAATGTAAATGGGTTAGTGCGCAGAGCACAGGCTTTGGCATCAGGACACCTCGGGTTTGGTTTTGTTTTTTTTTGTTTAGTCACTGCCAACAATGGGCTTGACCCTGTACAAGATGTTTGGCTAGAACATGTTTTGTACATGCAGAGTATTATTATGTAATATCCACCATGCAGCACTTGTGCTAAAATAGAAAACTCAGAAGAGGCCGTTTACCAACAATCAATCTGCCAGAGGGATTCAATTCACTGAACCGGCCCAGGGTGAAGCTAAGGGCTTGTCTACAGATGGATTTGTTCCGAATTAATTTTGAAAGTGGATTAAGCCAGGAACAAAGCACTCTTGTTCTCAAATGAGTGTCCACACATGGCATTGTTCAGGAATCGCTATTGTACTTTAAATTCACACTTCTCCCTTAATCAACATTAACTTTCAAGCACAGATACACCCTAAACCAAAATGCTCTAGGGACTGAAGGGAAAGTTTTTGGTTTCTCATTTGGGGGGGGGGGGGGGAACGACCCATGAGAGCCATAGACTATTTGCCTGCTTGAAACTCTCCTGCTATAGGCACATCTCTATAGCTGACACTGGGAGTTATGTGCAAATTATGCATGCAACAAGGGTTTTTACAATTGCTCACTCTCCTCCCCAAATTTCTGATTGGAAATATTACCTTTTCTAAGCAATATCTCCACCTGAACCGCAGCCAGGCAACAACTGGCAGCACAACGTGCTCCTCACAAGGAACTGAAAAGGCAGCCTGGAGAATTCTGAAAATAATGAGAAAGAAGCAACAGGCCAGACTAGCTCCAAGCACCAAACTCCAGTTCCTGGGGAGTAACCTCATTCCCTCTGAGCTACGCAGAGAGAGGCTAAGGCATGTGTATTTGCAAACCAATTGGAAATGCTCCCTATTCTTCTGCAACCCCTACTGAACAATTTGTACAAAACAAACAAATACAGCTGCAAGGGAGAATTTACATGTGTGGCAACTCAAGACCCAATTAGCTGAGGAAACTGGTCCTGAGAGATCATATCAGTTTGCGGCAGCAGGTGGTGGTTCATTTAGCATGCTCAGATTAGCATTGTGGGCAATTATTTCTTTCCCTAAATACCACTTCCTTCATGCATTCATGCCTTTCCTTTTACTGACCCACAGCTGTATTTTGTGATGTCATTTGAGAGGGTGAATCTGTTGTAGAAACTGTTTTGGAAAGAGAATAATCTGCATTTGCTTGATTTAACCTAATTGGAGAACGTAGGAGGGAGCTGGGTGAGAGAGAATAAACTAAGGAGCAGATCACAGACAGGTTACATGTCTGCATAGCTGCTGAACAGCTCCAGCACCTACTAATTGGTGAGGAAAAGCACAGATTTCACTTATGTCAAAATGGGAAATACAAATCTCAGAAGAGCAGAATTTTGAGGCATGAATGCTATGTAGCAGGAGCAGGAAAGGGAGAGAAGTCGAAGTCAGCATGTTCAGCCACTTCTAGCAAAGGAGACTGTGAGGGACTTGCTCTCTTTCTTCCTTATGTTGCAGGAAGCAGCAGCACACGTGTGGTTTTGCTTGGGTTTTACCTTAGTAATATCAAGAACATCAAGTCTGGTCTCGCTGCAGGGCCTCTTGGAGGTCTCAAGTGGATTGGGAGAATTTTCACCTTTTATCTGAAGGGAGACTTCTCTCAGGTGTTTAAATCAAATAAGTGTTTTCTGTTGTTTAGACCAGGGGTAGGCAACCTATGGTACGCGTGCCAAAGGCAGCATGCGAGCTGATTTTCAGTGACACTCACGCTGCTCGGCTCTTGGCCACCGGTCCGGGGGGGCTCTGCGTTTTAATTTAATTTTAAATAAAGCTTCTTAAACATTTAAAAATTTTTACTTTACATATAACAATAGTTTAATTATATATTATAGAAAGAGACCTAAAAACATTAAAATGTATTACTGGCACACAAAACCTTAAATCAGAGTGAATAAATGACAACTCAGCACAGCACTTCTGAAAGGTTGCCAACCCCTGATTTAGACTGTGGTGATAGCATCTAGAGGCCAACCAAAAAAACCCTAAGTTATAAAAAGTCAATTCCTCTCAATTTTTCAATCATTCAGTATTTGTGATTTCAGAGTCCTATTGGCCCTGGATGACTTGAGACCTAATTAGACCTGTATTTCTAATGTAAAGAATAAGCAGAGAAGACACCATTTTCAGGCCTTTTATGTCCACAATGTAGGGAAGCAAAAGGGCACAAAAGCCCACTTCTGTTTCTCAGCATGCCCTGTAACTAAGCTCTTTGCTTTTGAACCAGCACCTTTATCCACAGATTTTTAAAAAGACTTTGCACATATTTGTTCGCAAAACCCTCACAATGTGTCCTCTTTAACCTTCTGTACAAATGAGCAGAGATGAAATGACTTGCCCGAGATCATACAGTGAGTCAATGGCAAATGAGACTAGAACCCACATCTTATTTCCTGTCTCACTAATTCAGGGGTTCCTGTGAATGAGAAAGTGTGGTTGGTCAAAGTGTGAAAGCTCTGAGTTCACACTGAATTGGATCCAGCAATCCTTATGCAAGAGATCCCATGAAATCATTGATAAATTTACCAGAGTACAGGCTTCTGTTTTACTGGGAAAAAATGGAACATTAATCTGAGTTGGTTTAACGTGAGGCTGGCTGCTCTGAGAGAAAGAAGCCAGGCAGCCTTCTAACCTTCTCAGCCCATTTAATGAATTATTCAAAATATGAAGTTAGAAGTTTCCCATTTTGTGATTAGAGTGAATACAGCTACATAACTGAGTCCAAGCCAAATTCTGAAAACACAAGACAGCCACTCCGATAATTTCTTGGACTTACTTGATGCTTTAGCCTGCTATAAATTTTAAAATGCATCCTGAGGCTACTCTTAGATACATGCATGTGGCTCTCATGGATTAAACGGAAACTCTGAATATGCATCCAAGGGCACAAATTAATGTCTTTTTAAAACTCTTGTACACATTCTGTCTGTAATCTGATTGGTTTCAGTGTTAGACAAGAAGATTCTGCAGTAAGTCATGATCCTATGACTGTAATATAAAGTTTATTTTGATAGAGGATTAGTCTTTTCATCAATGTACAATACACAGCACTTTCTATGAACAGCCCAACAGCAGCAGCACTGCAACATCCAATTCCCAGGGACTTAGCTGCTGAGAGAGAATGGTCGCTTGTACTTGCCTTCCTGAATAAGTTTCTCTTTACGATCCTGTATTGAGACAAAAAAAAAAAATCACTATCCCACGAAAAAAAAAAAAAAAAAGATATGCTCCATGGCACAGACTGATCTTCAAGGAGAAAGAGCTCATAAGTTCTTAAGCACAGAAGCTAGAGACAGCACCAACTAAACAGCGCTCTAGAAACAGCTGTGAGGACAAAAATATCCCTTCATTCACCTGTGCACATCAGCAAGACATGCAATACATCCAATAGCAGAAGCAGCTGTGTGGCTCATCCCCTCATAAACAAAGTGATGGACAGAGATGGAATAAACCTCTATTAAGGCACATCTATCCCACTTCCATTAGCCAGTGAGGACTGTTCCCTATAATGTATTCTCGTCAGGGCTTCGTCTTGACCAATTTAAAACATCTTAACTTGATGGGGCTTCCACCCCTTCACTTGGGTGAATAACCCACAGCTTAATATATTTCACTGTCAGGAAAAAAAAAATCACTATGTTCTACCTACATTTTTCTTTGTCCACTTTTCACCCTCATTATGTTACCTTGCACCACCTTATTATTTATATTGTGTTAGCAACCAGGAGTCCCAGTCATGGACCAGGACACCATTGTGCTATGTGCAGGACAAACACAGAACAGAGAGACTGTCAATTTTTTGGGGTAGGGACAATCTAAGTAACCAGAACCAATCACCTCCCATCTTGGTGTTTACACCCTTAGTACTTTGGAGAAAGGGGGTAATTTGCTGCCTCCCTCCATAAAGGAACTGGTGAGGTAACCCACAGAACTATCGTGTGATAAAGTTGAAAGCTTTAAATATCCTGTCAGTGTGTGCAGACTTCAATTATATTCAGCCAATTTCATATTCCAGTTTTCTTGTGCCTGGCCAATGCTGACGCATTTGGATTGCAAGACACTGCAGGGGATGTTCATATTCAACCAAAAAGTGTTTGAAGTTGCATAACAATCCACCAACAGGTTCTGGAAAAACTTAGTATCAGGGGTAGCCGTGTTAGTCTGTATCCACAAAAACAACGAGGAGTCCGGTGACACCTTCAAGACTGACAGATTTATTTGGGCATAAACTTTCGTGGGTAAAAAACCCACTTCTTCAGATGCCCAAATATATCTGTTAGTCTTGAAGGTGCCACCAGATTCCTCGTTGTAAAAACTTAAATTCTGTATTTTGGACTCCATCTACAAGATACTGTCCCTTTAAAAAAATTATGAGTAATTTAAATTTGCACTTCTTCCCAATCAGTGATTTGACAGGTCAATCAGGGTTTTATTTCCTTTTTTAAGATACACAACAGCTTTTCGCATCAGTGGCAGCTTTGGTTAAACATTAGATATCACTTTCCCAAAGATCGGAACATATTAGAAGTGTTCTAACACTGGTCAGAATTTTAGAATGTCATATTTTAGGAGGCAAGAGAAGTAGGGTGACCAGATGTCCCGATTTTATAGGGACAGTCCTGATTTTTGGGGCTTTTTCTTATACAGGCACCTATTACCCCTCACCCCCATCCCGATTTTTCACACTTGCTATCTGGTCACTCTACAAGAGAGGGATTAAAGTAGCATCTCCAAAAAAAAACAAAAAAAAAAACAGATTAACAGAGAGACCGTCCCTAAATTATTTCATGGGATAAAGGAAACGAACGAATGAATGGTCCAGAAGGTCCTTGCCAGCTCGGTCATCTATGAATTGACAGATAAAATACATTTTCTAAAAACTCAATTAGCTGCTAATTATTCTTAAAAAAGTCTCTCTTGCAGTTTGCTTACATAAATGATATTAAGAGCCCTCTTACATCAGAAGAAAAGCTAGCTTCTGTGGCCAAACAAAAATCACTCACATCTGTGGGCAAAAGACAGCACTCTTAGAAGGTGGCTTTGCAATCAGTCCCTAGTGCTTTGGGGTACTCCTCCCGCACTAGTTTTCGACCCTCAGGAACAGGTGTTCTACTCAGCTACTCCCGCATGTAGGCACATACATTATAGCTTTGCTTTTATTAAAGTTATACATGCCTAGTCAACAAACTTACCCTGCCAGTTTGGATGACGTACCACCAGAAGAAAATGGGTCCTATCCCAAACAATGCACCCAACAGGGAAGTCTTGGGAGTGGGCCGGAAATTGGGGTAAATGTTGTGTGATCTACCATAGGTCCAACGGAGCATGGCAGGGTCCTCCTAAATTGAAGGCAATGCACAGTGAACAATGTTAAGTTGCAGAACTATGAATATTAGCAAGCTTAGGGTTGGACATTTGACTGATCCAAAAACAATTAGTCAGTCAGTCAATGTCAAAAATGGTCAAATATTTTAACACACTAGTTTATTAGAACAGTAACCAAAAGGAGTCAGACTTCATAGTCTCCAATAGGATTATCATTAGTTAGATACTTATGCCTAATTACAACATATAAGTTACTTAAACAGTTATTTTAACTCAGAAAAATGCCAAATGAAATGAATTTCTAAAAACATGTAAAATTAATTACTTTTTTGCAATGGTAAATTAGCATCTAAATGTGAACATTATTCTAGACTGAACAGTTACAAAAGCAATAAAACAAACAGCATCTATAAGAGTCACTTTTAACTGCACTTATGCAAGGCAGGCAGCAGGCCAACTCTTCAAGCATCTTGCTCTTTGTTATCTTTTTCCTTTCTCAGCTTCAACTGCTTCTTCTTCCTCTTCATCTGCTATTTTCTCTTCTAATATTAAATTGTGATACATGGTCACCAGCTTCCCAGCAATGAAGGTCTTCAGTCTATTTCTGGTTGTCGAATGGATGATTTTCAAACCGACCAATTTCGTTCTGCACATGCTGTCGTACACAGAAGTGTTCAGCATTTCTGCCACTGTAGTTAGAGTACAAGGAGGACAACCCTCCCCACTGTGATGAAGGAGCAGCTGTTTTGATTCAACTTCTGGAATTGCACTCGACATTGTTTTATAACTGAACAGGCCGATTCTTGCTTCATAAATTTGCTACCTCCATCAGAAAGGTTTGTCCATTTACATAGCCTTTAAAATTTGCACAGCCACTATGTCACAAACTGAATCAAATTCATCGTCAGAAAGCTCTTGGCCCTGGAAGGGCAGATCAAGAAGGTAAGCAGCAGCATGCATGGGAGTGATCACTTGATTTTTCTGTAATATTTATTTTGTCTATTTTCTTTCCTTCAGCTGTCACACAACTGAACACCGTCCACTTACAAATAAGCTTCTTAACATTCAGAAACTGTTCTTGGCATCACACAGTTTAGCAATACCATTTTCTGTATTCTGCAGAGACTGAGCTACAGTTCAAATAGTGAAATAGTTTTGAGTTTAGCATCCAAAAGACAGTCATCAAGAAACTCAGACGGATTACTTGGGGTTGAAACCCAGTCACCCCTTCTTCAACAGCAGCTGATTGAAGAGCTCTCTTGCGTACATGAAGATCTTTGAGACATTTAATAGAAGATTCCTATTGACAAGGCTTATTCTGTGCGGATGAAATTTTCAGATCTTCAGTATCACCAATGAAAAGCTGCATTGTACAGGCAGCACATCCATAACACAGAAGGTGTGGATACATATTTATCAACAAAGCCCAAGCAGTTTTCATATTAGCCGCATTATTCATTGACCCAATTCATTTAAGTATATTTTAAAACTGGTCAGCAATACATTGGGATATATATTTTCTATTCAAAAACCTCAATACCAATTTGATGGACATCTGAAGACTTTCTAGGAGTAGGAATTTTCAGTGCTGAAGCAGACTGAACAACAATTTTTTTTTATTAGAAGATGAATTAATGGAATTAACTTCACTATCATCATCTACAGACTCCATGCATCATGCTGCTGCTACTGAAGATGAAGCAGAATACATAAAAGGAAACAAATGTTGATGTACACCAGTTTTCCCTTTCTTTCTGTTAGACTATTAGTCTATCTTCAATAGCAGCTGGACAAACATCACAATAATTCAACTAGTGTTTCTCCATTCCGTGCGTCATACTCAGAAGAAAAGAACTTGCTCTTAGCTTTAACAGTTTTTCCATGTTCATGTCTAGTGAAAAATTTCCATACAAATGGTTTTGGCTTTCCCCACCTCTGAATAATAAATGATGTCACTGTTACTAATATCTTACTACTTATGGAATGCTCTCTAAATTCTGAAGCATCTTGTATTTCAGTCAAGCAGTAGCCATTCAAATCTGTTTCTAATTGCTGCAGTTACAGAAGACTGCAGCTAATCAAAATGTTTCCAGGTATGCTGCCCCCTCCCTCAAGCCTTACAGACTCCAAGATTACATTGAGGGGGAAGGAGCACACAGCCCCTCCCTGCAGCAAACACAGCAGACTCATAAGCAATAGCAGGAGGAGAATCAGAACAGGAAGAAAGGGGCCTCTACAGCCATGTGATGTCTCACACCTCTCATTAGCACAGTATTTTTCACATCAGCAAGGTTTGGCTGGGGATACATGGGGGGGGGGGGGGTAAGGGGAGTTATAAAGGGGATGCTATATTTGTTGAAACCAGAGGAGGGGCAGATTTATTTACAGAGATTTATTGTTGATTGTTTGCTTTGCTCAGGATGAGGAAGGTGCTGGTAGGTTTAATAGCAGGGATACTTTTGTTTATTAAGGGAGAGGCTTACTGGCTGTGCATCTGGTACAGGAGAAGTTTTAATGACTGTGAGCCCTCCTTTCCTTCCCCCACTCCCGTTTTGATTTAATTTCTGTATGTTTCTCTAATCACTTTAGAGTGCTGGCTCTTTGGGGCAGGGACCCTGCTTAACTTGTTCAATGTGCTTTGTAAACCGCCACATACAGTGGTGGCCTGATATACACAAAGATACACACTGTATGCGTGTTTGTTCTAGAAGTTTCTAGCAATTCAAGAGGCTCAACTTTCAGTTTACCTCCCACCCCACCAGGTGTCATTAGTATGTAGCAAAGAGACTGAAGATGACATTTAAGTAGGCTTGCTAACAAATAGCACCACGATGCAACTAAAAAGGTAGACCATCACTTACATCAGGTCATTCTTGTTGGGATATCTGACAATATTTGACAGTAATCAAATAATAGGCAGTCAACTGACTGGCTTGCCAACCCTAAGCCAGCCTTATCTGGGAAATGAGAATTCTACTTAAAACTGAGAAAAAAAGTCCAACTGACTTTTCACTATAAATGCATTTACCTATTTCACTTCTCTCAGCATCAGAGGATGAAGCTAAACTTGTTAGTTCCCCTTTGGGGTTTTAATTCCCAACACTGCAGGTGTGAATTATATATAAACCAGAGAACTATTTTAAAATTGATTTTTTGTTAAAGCTCATTCATAAAGAGGCAGCCTACTCCACAAAGGGGCTCTGAGGATTCATTAGTTCACATTTATACAGCCATCTTGACGCTGAAGAGCTAAGTAACAGCTGTGTATTTATGTGGTTTATTATATCTAGCCAATGAAAAACAGTTTATCATTTTAACTCCCGCTCTTATCGCAAAGGATCTTATTGAAGGAGACAAATCACCTAGAGGATAGAACAGTCCCCTGGAAGTCAATAACTAGTGTTCTAGCCTCTGCTCAGACACCAGCTCTATAGCACTGGACTAGTCATTCATTCCCTCTACATTTGTTCTGTGCACTTAACTACAACACAAAGCGGTGCACTGACATGGCCAAGGTCACACAAAGGATCAACGGCTTTGCTAGGAAGAGAACACAGGTCTGACTATTCCCTGTCCTACACCTTAGCTTCTTGACCATTCTGCCTCTAAAAATAAAAACATGAATGAGGCTTAAGAGGCAGTCCCCAAGTCTCCTTGAGTTCACGAAAGATGAGGTAATGAGTGAACTTGAGACAGCCCTTTCCTGTGCCAGGACAGATTTAGGCTCTGCCTAAAAGGGATGGATTCTCCCATTGCTTTGATGGGGGAGGGATAGCTCAGTGGTTTGAGCATTGGCCTGCTAAACCCAGGGTTGAGAGTTCAATCCTTGAGGGAGCCACTTAAGGATCTGGGGCAAAAATCAGTACTTGGTCCTGCTAGTGAAGGCAGAGCGCTGGACTCAATGACCTTTCAAGGTCCCTTCCAGTTCTAAGAGATTGGTATATCTCCTATTATTATATAAGTGTTCAGCTACTGCTGACTTGAGTTCTGGCTTTATTTATTTTTATGGCTCTTCAACAGGAAGCAAGTGTAATCCTGAATTTGCAAATGCAGTTGCATGTCTTACAAGTGTAATTATTGTCAGGAGGAACAGTTAGAGGCGTGTCCTTATGACGTGTTCTCTTCTCCTGCAGACTTCACACACCACTCCTCAGAAGTGAACATAGGCTCATGGCACAGACTTCTCCGTATAGGTCTGTCCAGCACAACAAGTTTGCAGGTTTAATGTCTATCTTGCATGCTTTGAAGTTGGCCTTCAAGGTGTCTTTATATCTGAGGATGGGCTGACCCTTAGAGTGGGCTCCTATGCTCAGTTGGCTGTACAGCATTGCTTTCGGTATATGGAAAACCTCCATGCAGACCACGTGTTTGACCCAGTGAAGTTGAGCTCTGATAAGCATGATCTTGATGCCAGGGATTTGGCACTTCTCCAGGATTTCAGTATTGGGGATTCTGTCTTGCCACTTGATGTTGCAGGTGGATCTTATGTGGTCGAGGTGGAAGCTTTCCAGCTGTTTGATGTGGCGTCGGTAGAGCATCCACATCTTGCAGCCATAAAGGAGTCAGGAGAGTACAACAGTGGGGTAGATTTTGATCTTGGTTCCGAGGCAGACTCCATGCTCCCTCCAGAGCCTGCAAAATGCCAGGCTGGCCTTTGCCAGGTGCTGAGTGATCTCCTATCCAACATGGTGTTGCTCGAAAGTGTGCTACCCAGGCATCAGAATTTCCTGAGCTAGCTGAGGGGTGTGTTGTCAATTGTGATGAGGGGATCATGGCACTCGGGATGCTGGCTGGTACGTAATCTCGATCTTTTTCAGGCTGAGGGTGAAACTGAAGCATTCTGAGACATGGACATTCAACTTTATCCACTTTGCCTATCAGCATGTCTGCAATGAGGGCACAGTCATCAACAAACAGGAGCTCTCTTAACAGCTGTTTGATGACCTTGGTGCAGGCCGGCCCTGAGTTACTGTAGATTGGCTAGACCCCCATCGAATCTGAGCCAGATTGGTACACTTCTGTCAAAGTCCTGGAATGCGAACACGGGCGTGGCTGAAAAGACAACAGCAAAAAGGACTTGGGCCATTTTTTGGTGCCACAGGTGACATGGAAGGCTTCTGATGAATTCCAACATGCCAGCACCTGGCCATCATGAAATGAACGGATCACAGCAACGGTCTTCTCTGGACAACCAAATTTATGAAGGAGTTTCCATATGTTCTCGTGATTCACCACGCCAAAGATCATAGGTCTGTTCCTGAGCCGTCTCCCACATTTGTCAGGCTGCAAAAATCAAGTTCATGGTGCCATGGCCAGCATGAAAGCCACACTGTAACTCTGGATTCACCAAGTGCACTAGGTGAGAGATGAGCTTGTTGAGGACAATCTTGTGCAAGGATCTTCCATGCTATAAACAGCAGTGAAATTTCACAAAGATTGTCACAGCCAGATATACATCCCTTCCTTTTGTATGGATGGACTATGAAAGCATTCTTATATTCCTTGGGCAAGGTACCCTGTTCCCATATAGTCTTGAAAAGGCTAGTGAGTTTCCTGATCAGGTGGGCACCTTCACATGTGCACACTTCCAGTGGAATGCTGTCAGAGCCTGGAGACTTGCCTGTGGACAGCTGCTCAATGGCCTTAGTAATCTCATCTAAAGAACGGGCCACAGACAGCTCCCCCAGAACAGAACGCTGCAGGAATGGGTTGATGGCTTTTATGGACATAGTGGATTGACAGTTCAGGAGATTGTCAAAGTTTAAAATAGGAACTGATGAAAACTACAATGGGCCTGACATGGTTGCACCTAGCCTGCTTTTAATAGCACAGCTGACAGAGCCTGAGGCTTGCTCTACACACAGATTTGCACCGGTTCAACTAAAATTGTGATGTTGTGCTGATTTAGCTAAGTGGGTGTGAAGTTTTACATTAGTCTAGCGGTTATTTTGCTAAACTGGTGCAACCTCACACCTTTAGTAACAGTGATGCCTTATCTGTGCTTAGACCATCTCTTCAACCTATTCAGGTGGGGACAGTGGCACAACTTGCTAGTCAGCACACAGCAGCCCTGCGGGCAACCACCCAAGGCACAAAGGCAGAAGGCCCTCAGAGCAGGGGCAGGCCGCACAGATCAGGGCAGAAGGCACCAGTGAGAGCGGCGGGAACCACGGCCCCACTCCAGGGGCCTGGCTCGGAAGGAAGCTCCCCACGTTACACACACGCAGGGCAGGTGGCTGCCGCGAGGCGCTCTGGGCCAGGGCCCCAGGGTGCGGCACTTGCTCCCCTACTGACCGACTGGGGCAGCGGTCACGCTGGAGCCGCTGCGCGGGGGCCGAGGGCGCCCGGCCGCCCAGGTAGGCGGGTCAACGCTGCAGGGCGGCCGCAGCCTCACGGCGGGTCCCGGGTCCCAGCGCACCCCGGGGGCGGGCAGCACCGAGCTGCGCAGAGAAGAGCCCCGCGCCCGCGCCCGCGCCGCCCCCCGGGGCTCCGGGCAGCCGGAGCCTCCCCCCGCTGGGACCCTTCCCCGGCCGGACTCACGATGATCCCCTGGTGGTGCGGGTCGTTGAGCTTCAGCTGGAACTGGCGCTTGAGGCGGGCGCGGACCGCCAGACGCTCCGCCTCGGCCCGGCGCTTCTCCGGGGACTCGTTGTACTCGGCCGGGTCAAGCTCCCGGGGCAGCGAGGCCAGGGGGGCCGGGCGGTAGCCGGACGAAGAGGGCGACGCCATTTTTTTTTCCTGGCGAGCCTCCCGCAGCGCGCAAGAGCGGAAGCGACCTGTACCCCGGAAGTACTGGCTGCGCCGGGGGGAGGGGCGCGCGCGCGGGGCACGGCTCGTTGCTATGGTTACTAAGCGACGGCTGGCCTCGCGCTGCGCGGGGGGAGGGGCAGGACGCCTGGGCGCTGGGCCTGTGCGGGGAGCGCGGCAGCGAACTCCCCCGCCCTGCCCCCCCACGCCGGCGGGGCGTTGGCAGAGCCCAGGCCCTGCCAGGGCCAGTCACGGGCCCTCAGGCCCCACCTGAGCCGCGGGGCTGCGAGCCGCTCACGCGCCAGGCTGGGCGGCGCGTGGAGCGCTGCTGATGCCCGGGCGGGGGCGGTGGTTTCTTTGCCCTCTGGGTCCCGGCCGGGCCCCAGCCCTGCTCTGCGCTCCCGGGGGCCGGGAGCTGCCTTTTTAAAAAGCGTGAGATTCCCAGGCACTCATAGGCGGCAGGTTTGTATAATTTTTGGTGGGGCCCAAAATGGTGGTGCCCCCCCCCCGCTCCCGCCCTGTAAGCCGATATAAAATGAAGCTACAACGCATCAGTGCCACAAGATTACAAGGGTCAATTAAAAGTGGAAAGTCAGCAGGCACTTGCCAGCCGCTGCGGCCTAAGGAGAAACGTTCCCTAGCCTGAGCCTCGGGCCCGGCATGAACTTGCCAGAGTTGGCAGCCCTGGCCCCTGACTGACTCTGGTGCAGATCAGGTGACTGGAGCCCGGAAATAATGATCCTTCCCGTCCCTTCCCTCCGGTGCATCACCCCCTTGTGCCATGCAGGTTGGTGTGCTCGGGCCGAAGAGGCAGCACACCAGCGTCTGTTCTTGGCATCGTCCCCTGAATGTGAGCGGGGCACACAACCATTGACGGGAGACTTCTTTCAGTGGGACGTCACCTAAGTAAGGGTTGCAAGATGGGTACCTGTGGCAAGTCGCTTTTGCTTCATGTTCCCTATCTGTAAAAAAGGGGTAATACAAGGGGGTTTTGAGGTTAGTTAATAGTTGTAATAAGTGTATCAGTACAAAAACTGACACAGCATGATGATGCACTAAAGCAGGGGTCTCAAACTCAGATGCCCACAAGGGCTACATGAGGACTAGTTCATTGGCCCAAGGGCCGCATCACTGACACATGCCCCTCGCTGCCCCTGGCCCTGCACCCACTCCAACCCTTTCATGAGGCCTGCCTCTTCCCACCCCTTCCCTGCCCCCATTCCAACCCCTTCCCCAAAGTCCTCACCCCAACTCCGCTCCCTTCCTGCCCCCAGAGGGGGCAGGAGAGGTGTGGTGGGGGCTCAGGGGAGGGAATGCAGGAGGTGTGCAGGGTGCGGCAAGGGGACTCAGGGCAGGGAGTTGGGGTGTGGGGTGCAGGAGGGAGTGCGGGATGTGGCAGAGAGTTGGGGTGCAGGCAGGGGGCTCGGTGCAGAAGGGGTGTGAGATGCAGCAGGGGGTTGGGGTGTGGGGTGTAGTGGGGGCTCAGGATAGGGAGTTGGGTGCAGGAGGGGTGTGGGATGCAGCAGGGTCTCGGCAGCAGGGCAGGGGTTGGGGTTCAGGCAGGGGGCTCAGCGCAGGGAGTTGGGGTGTGGGATGTGGCAGGGGGTTGGAGGGAAGAAGGGGTGTGAGATGCGGCAGGGGACTCAGGGCAGGGGGTTGGGGGGCAGAAGGGGTGTGGGATGTAGTGGAGGGCTCAGGGTAGGGGGTTGGAGGGAAGAAGGGGTGTGAGATGCGGCAGGGGACTCAGGGCAGGGGGTTTGGGTGCAGAGGGGGTGTGGGATACAGCAGGGGGCTCAGGGCAGGGATTTGAGGGGTGGGGTGCAGGAGGGCTCTGGGCCAGAGCCCGAAGCTGCTTACCTAGAGCAGCTCCGGGGTGGCAGCGGCGCACACCGGGGCCCCGGCAAGCAGCTGGAACCAGGTCCCTGCAGCCCCTGGGGGAGGGGGACACAGGGCTCCACACACTGCTTGCCGATCCTCCAGGTACCTCCTCCGAAGCGCCCGTTGGCCGCGGTTCCCCGTTCCTGGCCAATGGGAGCTGCAGGGGGGGCGGGGGGGGAGGCAGTGCCTGAAACCAGGGCAACACATGGAGCCTCTGCTCCTCCTCCCACCCCGGCCGCAGGGACGTGATGCCAGCCGCTTTAGGGAGCGGCGCAGGGCTCGAGGAGAGCAATCCACTGTAGTTTGCCCACCCCTGGCCTGGAGGTAGGCCGGGGGGGCGTGGGCCACTTGGCAGGCCACAGGAAATAGCCCCATGGGCTGCGTGTTTGAGACCCCAGCACTAAAGTGTCTACAAATAGCATCATGAGACCCCCTCACCCCTCAGGAATTCATTATCAGACATCCTTACAATATTGTAGCGAATGAGCTACAACCCACTGAGACCACAGCTATATTCATTCTGAAGGATCTCAAACCATTTTGAAAATTTAAATTGATTATAAATTACACTATAGCACACAGAGAATCACTTCACCCATCACTGAAACCTCTGAGGCAACACACAGCAGCTACTTAACAGAGAATAGCAACAGCACAAAAGTGTTTATGACGAGGAAGTTAAGGAAAATACTGCATCTAACTGAAGCTACAAGGGGGATTTAAGCAGATAGCATATGCCATTTAAAAAAATACTATGGTGTGCCATGCACCCAAATACTGTAATATCATTATTGTCAGCTGCAGTGTTATGGAGCCTTATATTAGAATAGTGTAGTATTTTCTTACAATGTTAAATACGAGCGATAGAATTTGGCCAGGATAAACACCAAAGTTAAGATCCCAACTCTTGCCAAAAATGTCAAAGGATCTTCCTAATCCATTTTACTTTTCATCCACAAGATGTAGACAGCACGTCCAGAGGTACAGCACCCCTTATGTTAGTGATCTGCAGTAACACACCACCACCTGCTGAATCCCCCAACTGTCTTAATATGCTTGATAGTTTAGAAGGCTTTGTAGCAATATCAGATCTAGTGAAGGGATCTGAGAAAAGTGTCTGGATTTAAAAAGCTCCATCCAACCATTTGCTTGAAGATGCTGCATGTTGTATATCACAGTGTACTATGAATATATTGTATTCTGGTAATATGTAGCACAGAATCATAGAAATGTAGGGCTGGACTAGATGACCTTGAGAGGTCATCAGGTCCAGCTCCTTGTGCTGAGACAGGACCAAGTAAACCTAGATCATCCCTAACTGGTGTTTGTCTAAACTGTTCTTAAAAACCTCCAGTGATGGGGATTCCACAGCTTCCTTGGAAGCCTGTTCCAGCTCTTAATTATCCTTATAATTGTAAAGTTTCTCCTAGTAGCTAACATAAATCTCCCTTGCTGCAGATTAAACCATTACTACTAGTTCTGCCTTCAATGGACATGGAGAACAATTGATCACCATCCTCTTTATAACAGCTCTAAACATATTTGAAGATTTTTATCAGATTCTCCCTCAGTCTTCTTTTCTCAAGACTAAACATGCCCAGTTTTTTTAACTTTTCCTCATAGGTCGGGTTTTCTTAATCTTTCATAATTTGTGTTTCTTTCTGCTGGACTCTCTTCAGTCTGCCCACATCTTTCCTAAAATGTGATGCCCAAAACTGGACACAGTCCTCCAGCTGAGGCCTCATTAGTGTTGAGCAGAGTAGGACAGTTAACTCCTATGTCTTAACATACAACACTTGTGTTAATACACCCAAGAATATTAGCTTTTTTTGCAACTGCTTCACTTCAGTTTTGATCCACCATAACCCCCAGATCCTTTTCGGCAGTACTACCATCTAGCCAACTAGTTCCCATTTTGTAGTTGTGCATTTGATTTTTCCTTCCTAGAGTGCAGTTCTTTGTACTTGTCTTTCTTGATTTTCATCTTATTGATTTCAGACCAATTCTCTAATTTGTCAACATTGTTTGGAATTCTAATTTTATCCTCCAAAGTGCTTGCAGCCCCTCCTAGCTTCATGTCATCTGCATATTTTGTAAGCATACTCCCCACTCTATTACCAAGTCATTAATGAAAATATTGACTAGTACTGGACCTAGGACTGACCCTTGTGGGACCCCAGTAAATATGACCTCCCAGTTTGACAGTGAACCATTGAAAATGACTCTCTGAGTACCGTCTTTCAACCAATTTTGCACTCCTCTTATAGTAATTTCATCTAGACCAAAATTTCCCTCGTTTGCTTATGAGAGTGTCATGTAGCACTGTCAAAAGCCTTACAAAAATCAAGTTATATTTACTGCTTCTCCCCATCCACTATGCCAGTAACTCTGTCAGAGAAGAAAATTAGATCGGTTTGGCATGATTGTTCCTGAAAAATCCATGCTGGCTATTGCTTATAACACTATTATCCTCTAGAAGCTTAGAAATTGTTTAATAATTTGTTCCAGTATCTTTCCAAAAGTATTGAAGTTAGGCTGACTAGTCTATAATTCCCCAGCTCCTCTTTATCAGCCTTTTAAAGATAGGTACTATGTTTTCTGTCACAGAGTGCTGGAAGATAAAGGTAAGCCAGCACTCTGATCATTTAGGCACCAGTCAGGTCCCCTGGAGAAAGCTGATTGGTGATATGCAGCTAATTAGCTGATCATGATGGAAAGGCTGATGAACCAGTTAGCCATCATCTGAGGAGGTATAAAAGAAGACACAGTAAAGATGAGAAGGGGGAGGATGTGGGAGCTAGCTGAGCTCAGCACTATATGTACTGTGATCTCAAGAAAGGGAGACCTCTGTTCCTCCCTGGTCCTGTGTGAAAGGGCAAGAAACACTAAAATCAGAGGGGTAGCTGTGTTAGTCTGTATCTACAAAAACAACGAGGAGTCTGGTAGCACCTTAAAGATTAACAGATTTATTTGGGTATAAGCTTTTGTGAGTAAAAAACCCACTTCTTCAGATGCATGGAGTGAAAATTACAGAAACAGGTATAAATATATATTGGAACATGGAGAGAAGGGAGTTACCTTACAAGTGGAGAACCAATGTTGAAGGCCAATTTAGTTAGGGTGGATGTGGTACACTCACACCTCCTCATCGATTACTGTAAGTGTACCACATCCACCCTAACTAAATACACTTTAGGGAGGCTGTAGGGAGATAAGACTCTGTCCAATAGCTGAGATACCCTTGGAGGTCCAGGAAAAGCTCAGATGGAAATGGGTGGGGTTGTGGATAGGTTGCTCCATCTGGTGATGTTAGGGATGGACTGGAGCCCCTTCCCCTGAAGAAAGAACGTACTTATCTGGGATCCATGACACAAGGGAACTGAGCCACCAAGGAGCAGAAGTAATTGAAATAGGGGAACAGAAGAATCCTAGACAACAGGATACAAGTCAGGGTGTGAAAGAGGGAAATGAACGTTCCTGAGGAGAAAATGGAGCAGAGGAAGAACTGGCTGAGCAGGCATTAAGGGAAAAAGGAGGTCCCAAATTGTAGGAGGATGGGCTATCTGCAGGATGTCTGATATAGGGCTCAAGAGGAGGAATCCCAGGATAAATTGGTAGGACTAGGAGAATGAGAGGCCATAGAGAACAATGATGAAAGAGGTAGGATATGCCCTGGCCCAAAAGAAAGAGGGCAAGGGGGAGGAGACTAGATCTTTGAATTGCCCCGGTGTGAAGACTAGTGGTCTAAAACAGAATTGTGGGAATATCCCCCACCCACAGCATGTGACTTCTGTGGGTATGGGTGGGATAACCACCCTGGCGGCATGCATAGGGAAAAGTATGTGGTGCCTCCTCCTCCAAAGAAGGGAGGGTGAAAGGAAAAAGGAATTTCAGCATTCAACAACGCAGGGAGGTATGTGACAGAGTGCTGGAAGCTAACACCTATTGAAGTCCTGGGCGCAAGCCTGCCCACACCAGAAGGCCCTTCCCCCAACCTAAGGGAAGAGCCACTACATCCAGGGTTCAAATAAAGTCAGGGGATAACAAATGACAAAGCAGGAATGGGAGTGAAGGTTACAGGGTCAAAAGCAGAGAACTAGAAGGGGACATTGAGCAGAGAACTCCAGACAGCACCCACTGCTCCTCGACAGCATCCAGGGAGCAAGTGGATGCAGCCCAGGGGAACTCTGCCCAGATAGATGATCTAACAGAGGACTGGAAATAGGCCCCACAGTTGCAGAGCACCAGCATCCTCCTCTTGATATGATGAATGGCCACTTTGGCCAGCACCAGGAGGTGGTTGGTGAGGAGGTCTCCTGAATTTGTGGAGCCACAGATGGGGTGAGTGTAGATCAGGAGATGCAGGGAAAAGTGCAGCCAGAACCTGAGGAGAAGGTTCTGGAGGAGCCAGAAAACGGACACAGTCTGGCGCACTTGAGATAGATGTGCACCAGGGTCTCCCTCATGCCACAGAAGGGGCAAGTATCAGGGAGAGGGGTAAACCGCGCCAGGTACATGCCCGTGCTCACAGCTCCATGAAGGAGCTGCCAACTGAGATCCCTGGCGGGCCACGGAACCAAGGTGGAACACAGACTGGCTCACCAGGGATCCTCACTCTCCACAGGTGGTAGGAGGTCCCACCACTTGGTGTTGAGGTGGAAGATAAGGGTGAGGAAATGAAAGATATGGTGCACAAGTGGTAAGACCTGCTGCCACCTACAGAGGATGGGGAGCCCCAGAGGGCCAATCTATATTCCAGTATGGTTCCACAGCCCACAGGGGAAACTAGCTGGCAACTCCTGCATGGAACAGAGAGCACAGTCATGTACCTGGTGCATTTCACAGAATCCATTGATGCCTGTCCCTCCTGCAGGAAAAGGGAGACCATGGCACACATCTACATGGACTAAAGCCTGATGCACTCTCTTCCAGTTCCCGCAGAACCTTCTGGCTGCACTTTTCCCCCTCACTTATTTATCCTAGCACACCCTATCTGTGGCCACATGAAGTCACGAGACCTCCTCATCAACCTCCTGGCACTCTCCAAGATGACCATCCACCAAACCAGGAGGAGGGATCTAAATGGGGAATGGGTACACTGACTGTGGGGCCTATTTCTGGTCTCGCATCAAATTGTCTCTAAGCAGAGTTCCTCTGGGCAGTGTCCCCTGCCTTCTTAGATGCCTTGGAGGAGCAGTGGGTGCTGTCAAGGATTCTCTGCTTGGTTTCCCCTTCTGGTTTCCAATTTTTTTACCTTTGACCTCTGCTCCCATTTCTAGTTTTTCATTTGCTGCCCAAGTAATCATTTGTGACCCGAGCTCAGTAGTTCATTCCCCCTGATTTAGGTGAAGGGCCTTCTAGTTTTGAGTGAATCTACACCCACCTGTTCTCAGATACTGCAAGAGGCACACCATGTTTGCAATTCATGCATGGCTTGGAGGAGTTCAGAAGGAGAACACGTCAGCTCAATAAAGGGTCAGACAATGGAGTGAAAGAGTATTCCTGGTCCTGCGACCTGATGCCTGGTTGCAGCCACTTTGCTAAACCTAGAGAGAGGAGACTCTTGACGCTCAGTCAGCAATTTTAGCTTTCAAGTCAGTTATTTAATGTCTTTACTTAATCTGAGAATGAGGAGGCTGGATCGGAAGTGACCCAAGGAGGCAGCAGTATAGTACTTTTGGGTGCAGGATTTAGCTGCTTACCACTGGGCCCTGGATTGGAACCTGGTGGAGAAGGTGGGCCCAGGTTCCTCTGTTAACCCCTAGGGAGTTACAGAAGGCAGAAAGCTTATTACTGATATGGGGAATCTAGGTGAAAAGGCCCTGAAGAAAGAAGGATCAAGAACTTGAGATTTGACCCAGGGGAGGCCTGGAGACCGTTCGCATACCAGTAGGGCTACCCTGTTGCTGGACTCTATATATCCCAAAAGGGTGGACCGAAATACATGATGTGGCTGCAGGGCTGAGTTTTGAGAGGGGCAGACCATTGTGGGTTTGGAGCAACTGTCAATGGTGCCAGGAAAGAGACTGTTATGCCCTTGCTTGGCCACAAGGGGGTGCCTGTGGTAAGCAAACGTCTTTCACAGATGTATACTATACTCCTGTGGGAATTCTGCACCGCTCCACAGTGCAGAATTAATGTTTCCTGCTGAATTTTATTTTTTTCCCCACAGAATTTGTGATTTGCCCCTGGCACTCCTGCCCATGCCTGGCACTCCCACTGTCAGCCTGGGACTGACAGCGGGAGTTGTGATTATATTTTGTTAATTTGACAAATGTGCAGAATTTTAAAATATTGAGTGTAGAATTTTAACTATTTTGGCACAGAATTCCCCCAGGAGTAATAGTAATTGGGAACCACTATTCTGTAGTTCTTCAAGATTAGTTTTTGGATGTCAAATTATCCTGTACTGACATCAGATAACACTTTGCCTTTCACTAGCAACTTTGGTCTGAGGAAGTCAAAGTACTTCAAATTCATCAAGCCCTCGGCTGTCTACCCCTTCCTACTTATCCACGTGGGCACCAATGATACTTCTGAAAATGACCTTGAGCGGATCACTGCAGACTGCGTGGCTCTGGGAAGAAGGATAAAAGAGTTTGGGGCACAAGTGCTGTATTTGTTCATCCTCCCTGTTGAAGGAAAAGACCTAGGCAGGGACCGTCAAATGGTGGAAGTAAATGCATGGCTATGCAGGTGGTGTTGGCAAGAGGGCTTAGGCTTCTTCGACAACTAGCCGATGTTCCAGGAAAGAGGATTACTGTGCTGGGATGGGCTCCATCTAGCAAATACTGGGAAGAGCATTGTCTGACTAACCTGATAAGGAGAGCTTTAAACTAGGGCCTATGGGGGATGTTGACAAAAATCCAGCCAATGCACACGTAGGCTCAAGTAACAAAGACAATGGGGAAAGGGCTAATTTCTGGAGAAGGGACTAGAAATCACAAGAGCATTAAAAAGGCAAAAAGAAAAGCAACAGAGCAGTTTGCAGAATATTTTCGATACCTGTATACAAAGGTATAGGAAGAAAATTATGATTTAACTGGCATCACAGAGACTTGGTGGATCAAATCCCATGATTGGAGTGCCAGCATTGAGGGATATTGTTTGTTCCAAAAAGATAGGTATAGGGGAAAAGGAGGAGGTGTTGCTCTGTACATCAAGAATGTATACACTTGCTCTGAGGCTCAAGGGGAAGTGAACGACAGATCTACTGAAAATCTCTGGGTGAGGGAAAACAAGGGAAAAGAACAGTAGCAATGTCATGGTGGGGGTCCACAAAATCAGGAAGAGCAAGTGGATGAGTCATTCTACAAGTAGGTAACAAGATTAGGTAACACACATGAGGAAACAAGTATGGGGTCATCCATTTTGGATCTGGTTTTGACCAGCAGGGATGAATTAGTTGTGAACATGAAGGTGGTCGGGAACTTGGGAGGAAGTGATCATGATCTGATAGAATTCAAGATCTTATGCTAAGGAGGACATGAGAACAGCAAAACAAGGACACTGGACTTTGGAAAGGTGGATTTGAACCAACTCAGAGAAATAGTAGGCAAGTTCCCATAGACCAATTAGGAGGAAAAGGAGTCGAGGGGGTCTGGCAGTTATTAAAAGATGTAATACAAAAGGCTCAACATCAAGCTATTCCAATGCAGAGGAAAGATAAGAAGAGCCATAGGAGGCTAATGTGGCTGCACAAGGAGCTTTTTAGCGATCTAAAAATCAAAAGGGATACATATAGGAAATGGTAGAAGGGGCATGTTTATATCCAAGCATGTAGGGACAAAATCAGGAAAACTAAGGCAAAGAATGAGTTACAGCTGGCAAGAAATGTTAACAACAAGAAGAAGATCAAGGACGGTGTGAGTCCACTGCTCAATGGAGAACGTGAGCTGGTAACAGAAGATCATAGGAAAGCAGAGCTGCTCAATGCCTACTTTGCTTCAGTCTTCTCACAAAAAATAACATGTGACCGCACAACTAGCAAAGTTACCATAGACAATAAAGGGGAAGGGATATAGATTGGAATAAGTAAAGAACACATCAGATCTTCTGACCAATGTGAATGAATTCAAATCAGTGGAGCTGGATTCTGTGCACCCAAGGGTACTGAAGGAATTAGCTGAAAAAATCTTAGAGCCACTGGCAATAATATTTGCAAAATCATGTTGATGGGAGGGGTCCCAGAAGACTGTAGAAGTGTTAACCTAGTGTCCATCTTTAAAAAGGGGGAAAAGGAGGAACCAGGGAACTATAGACCAGTAAGCCTGGCTTTGATATCTGGGAAGCTACTAGAGCAATGTATAAAACATTCAATTTGTGAATATCTGGAGAATGAAGGGGTAATCCTAGCAGCCAGATTTACCAAGAACAAATCATACCAAACCAGCTTAATTTCCTTCTTTCACATGGTAATTGATTTGGTGGATAGAGTGAATACGGTGAACAGTCAGGCTTTTGACACAGTCTGATAAGTAAGTTGGAGAAAAGCGGGTTCATCAGAACTACCATTAAGTGGATACCGAATTGGTTAAAGAACCACAAACAAAGAGTAACTATTAATGGAATGATGTCAGATTGGAGGGAAGTCTCAAGTGGGGTTCCACAAGGATCTGTTCTGGGTCCTGGGTTTAACATCTTTATTAATGACCTGGATGTAGGAATAAAGAGCATACTGATCAGATTTGCAGATGACATAAAGCTGAGGGGGTTTGCCAATACTTTGGAGAATAGAGCTAAAATTAAAAAAGGAAATTGGAGAACTCAGCTATAGACAACAAAATGAAATTCAACAAAGACAAATGTAAGTTGCTCCACTTAAGGAAGAAAAACCAAATGCACAAATACAGAATGGGGAAAACTGGCCTGGCAGCAGCACTGCTGAGAAGGATCTGAGAGTTGTGGTGGATCACAACCTCAACATGAACAGCAATGTGATGCTGTTGCAAAAAAAGCAAATACAATTTTTGGTTGCATTAACAGAGGCATAGCATGCAAGTCAGGGGAGGTGATAGTACCATTCTTCTTGGTGCTAGTTAGTACTCCAGCTGAGACTTGTGTCCAATTTTGGTCACCAATGTATAGAAAGGACATAGAGAAACTGGAAAGGATCTATAGGCCAACAACAAAGATGATCAAAGGGATGGAATGCAAGCCATATGAGCAAAGGTTGAAGGAACATGGTATGTTTAGTTTGGAAAAGAGGAGATTAAGAGACAATATGATACCAGTTTTCAGACACTTGAAAGGCTGCCATAAAAAGATGGAGAAAATTTTGCCACAGAGGGCAGGACAAGAGGCAGTGGGTTCTAACTACAGCAAAGCAGATTTAGATTAAATCTCAGGAAGAACTTCCTAATTGTAAGAACAGTAGGACAATGGAACAGACTGCCTCGGGAGATTGTGGAAGCTTCTTCACTATAGGTTGTCAAAAGGAGGTTGGATAGCCGTCCATCTTGGATGGTTTAGACACAACAAATGCTGCATCTTGGCAAGGGCTTAGACTAGATCACTGGTTCTCAAACTTTCCAGACTACTGTATCCCTTTCAAGAGTCTGATTTGTCTTGCATACCCCCAAGTTTCACCTCACTTAAAAAATTACAAAATCAGACACAAAAATACAAGTGTCACAGCACACTATTACTGAAAAAATGCTGACTTTCTCATTTTTACCATATAATTAAAAAATAAATTGATTTGAATATAAATATTGTACTTACCATTCAGTATATAGTATAGAGAGCAGGATAAAAAAGTTGTATGAAATTTTAGTTTGTACTGTACTGACTTCGCTAGTGCTTTTTATGTAGCCTGTTGTAAAACTAGGCAAATATCTAGATGAGTTGCTGTACCCCATGGAAGACCTGTGAGTACCCTCAGGGGTACACATACCCCTGGTTGAGAACCACTGGACTAGGTGACCCCTCCGGTCCCTTCTAGCCCTATGATTCTATGATTTCCTATCTTACAGATGAGGAAACAGAGGCATGGAAAAGTTAAATGAATTACCCAAGATCACACTAGAAATCAGTGGCAGAGCTCAGAATAGAACTCAGATAATTCTGTGCGTTAACCATAAGTCCATCCTTCCTCTTACTATCAAACAATAGAGACACTGGTTTATTGGTATTGTCGTAATATAAGAAACTCCAGATGATAGGCATGAAACAGCTGCTAATGCAGTTCCTAGATCTGTCCTAAGAACATAGGCCTGGCAGGGATCTCACAGGTCACTGAGTGCAGTTCCCTGCTATCACAGACAGTCCCATCATATAATCCTGTTAATAAATGTATCAAGCTCTGTGTTAAAACTAGTTAGGTGGTTTGCCCCACTTCTGTTATTGGCAGGCTGTTCCAGAACTCTCTCCTCTGGGGGTTAGAAACCTTCTAATTTCCAGGCTAAATTTATTCATGGCCAGTTTATACCCATCAGCTTTTGGGCCAACAGTGCCATTTCCTTTAATTATATATAATTGTATTATAATACATTTACTTCAATTATATTAAAGGAAAACTTGAAGAGTAATTTAAGATTTTTTTTACTTTCTCTCTCTCACAAACACACACACTTGTTGCCACCGCTCCCCACCCCCTCTGCTGTCTGCCTATTTACTTGCTCGTCTTTAGAGTGTGAGGTCTTCATTACATGGAATAACCCTTCTATGTTTTCAGAAAACACCTCGCACACTGAATGCTACTGGAACATAATCATACTGAGATTCTATGGGAGTTTAGAAACATGCAGTAACAAAACAGGGAGGCTGGATGTCAAAGGGCACTGGGGAATGGAAGCCTTGTGCTTTTAAATCATCAGCCAAATCCAACACAGGCTGGTAGAGATTGAATTCCATTCCCAACTGATGATAGTCGTTTGTCAGCTGATATTAAACAAATTCTCAATCTTCGGAGGCAGGTGTCCACCTCCAATCTGAAGTTAATTAGTTCCCTGGTTGATAGTCTAAGCAGAGGCCAAGGACTGAAGAAACTATGGGCTTGTCCATACAAGAGTTTTAAACCATATCAAATCAAGTTAATCCTCTTTGAAAATACTTGCATATACACACCACAATCCATCACTGTTCGTTTGCTTCAAATCAAAGTAGTTTGGTCTATTGTTTGTGTGGCTGCAACTGCTGTGCACCACTTTTTGCATGCTTCTAAGAGCTATCCCACAGTGCTTTGCAGGTTGACAACTCCCTACCCCACTTTAAAAGCTTGCACAAAGCCAGATTTTACCCATTTGCTCCTGGATCCCAGTGTATCATTCTTATGATATGACCATGATAGTGCTCGAGAAGTCCCACAGCATGCCTCATGCAGCCGTTTGAAGCCAGGATGAAACCCTGGATCTCATCACCATCTGGGAAGTGTCAGTTCAGGAAGTCTGTGGTCAGCCCCCATAATAAAGACTTTTCTGTGGACATGGCAAAGCTGATGTCCATGAGGAGTCACAACTGACACCAAGCAATGCTGAATAAAGGGCAAGCAGCTCAGGAGAAAACACACTGCAATGAGTGACAAAAGGAGGCGATACAGCAGAGGTCATGTGACCTGTCCATTTTTAATGAACTCCCAGTGGTCAAACATCCCAAAGCTCTCTTATAGCACCCCTACCTGAGCCATGTATTGACCATCATAATCTTGTCTTGCCTTTGCTCTCCTCCTGTAGGGACAGGTAGAACCCCACTGAAGATCACCTGAGCCTCCATTTCTTTAAGCATCTTCCCCAGCCTGGCATAGTCTCCCATGGTGCATTCCAGTGAGAATCTAGCTGTATCATTTGTTCCCATGTGGAGGACAATCAGTGGATTCTTTCTAGCTCCCATTAGGATCCTCTGCAGCCTCAGGTCCACATCCCGTATCTTAACCCCGGCAGACAGTATACCCTTCTGTTGTCTGGATCAGCTCTGGTGACAGACCTGTCTGTTCTTCTTGACAAGGAGTCACCAATGAAGTAGACCTGACTCTTCCTGTGTTGGTGCAATTCCCCAGCCTTCCCCCTTCTGTTCTTTCTGGCTGGAAGTCCTCCTGTCTTTTGTTTGCACTTGCAATCTTCTGTGAGTCATTCTCTATCCTCCTGGGATCCTGAAATCTGGCTATCTCCATTGACTCTTCCCCTCTTCTTGTAGGACTAGCCGCTCCTCTCTTCATTCTTGCTCTCCCACCTGCAGTTAGTGCCTGCTGGGCCCCTTCTTCGTTTTCCAACTCAGCAAACTTGTTCCTAAGCTCTCTTTCTCCTTCAATAGCCAGTCTTTTCCTCTGCCTGGTGCTAGTAGTCACATGCTTCGCTGGCTACTTTCCTCATCCAGCAGTCTCCCCTCACAATTCTCCAGTCCAGCTTGCACCTGTGAGTCTTGAGTTTTCTCTTCAGCCTCCTCTTGCCACTTTTTAGGTAACCACTCCAGGATAATGTACATGCTGCAGCTTCCACAGCCAGCCATCTTCATTGTCTCTTCCATTCCTTGGATCTCTACCTCTGTAGCTATCATCACCTTCCCTGTCAAGAAGAAAAACACACACAGGCACCGACTTTCCAAAGGTGTGTGGTGGGGAGCTGATAGGGGGACTGCCGGTGGGTGCTCCCCACCATTTTTTCCCGGTGAGTGCTCCAGCCCCTGAATACCCACAGAGTTGGCATCTATGCACACATACACAAAACACAACATCCCACACTTCCCCCCACCCTGTCTGCCAAACTCTCCTTACAAATTCCGACTCAGACTTCCCTGTTTCCAGCTCTGTTTGTTGGCTCCCGTGCCACTGGTTGGAACACTTTTTGCTGCTGCTTCCAACCTATTCTGTAAATAGAGCCACCTGCCTTTCAAAAGGTCATATGCACACTCAACTACCATTTGGCAACCACTCAAGTGATACTTAAAATATTCCTTCCTTCTGTTCAAGAAGCCTGTGTATGGCTTCATTAACTAGGGCATCAGAGGATAAACTAGGTCTCCCAAAATAACAGGCTGCACCTCCACACCAGGATGCATGTCAGCAGTGGTCCTGGGGGCAAACTGTCCTTTCTCCATTAATTTAAATGAACTGAGTTCCAAAAGATCATAGCGTCATGGACTCTTCCAGACCACTCTGCATTTGTTTGTAAGAAATACCCATTTCTGCTTATAAATTCTGCACCCTGGCTGGGAGCAGAGGCAAAGGAGAGGCACATGGGTTCCAACAATTGCCCCAGTACAGTCTAGGAACCCCATGTGTGCAAAGCCATCAGTAATCTAAGCATTCCCCAGCTTTACAATCCAGTTGGGCAACACCTTATCAGTGGCATGAGAATGGCCCCAACCGTTGATCTCCCCACCCTGAATTGCTTGGCTACAAATCCGTAGCATTCTGAGTTGGCTAGCTTCCACCAGGCAATGGCGACCTGTTTCTCCATGGATATGGGGCACCACATATTGGTACACTGCTGCTGCAGCCCCATGGTCAGTTTTGCACAGATCTCAAAAATGGTAGCTCCCCCCATGCTGAAGTTTTCTTTCCACTGTTTGGTCATCCCACATCTACAGAGCAATTCTCTTCCACCAATCCACACTGGTTTCCGAGACCCATAAATGGCACTGAATATTTTGTAGCTCATCCAGGAACCGGTCCTCTAGTTTAAGCAGTCCAGCCCTATCTTCTTTCTCCTCATCCTGCTGTGACCACTTCAGAATTTTCTGCTGCCAGAGGAGCTGCTGCAGCTGCTGTAGAATAGTTTCCTGCTCCAGCATCAGCTGCTCAGTGGTGCAATGGACAAAGTCCAATTCTGGATTAGTTTAGCTTTGAGTGCTGTAATACAGCCCAGTCTCCATGTGTTCACACTGGTCACCACAGCAGTGCAGACATGGGTGGCTGGTGACCCGGCCGTTGGGGGAGGCTAGCCCCTGGCCCCTTCCCTTATGCCCAAGGCCCCACCCTTGCCCTTGTACCCAAGACCCCTGCCTTTCCCTTTTAACTCCCCTCCCCTGATACTCAGAGCACCCCCACCCTGGCCCCAACACCGGGTGGCTGTGGGGGGAGACCCCAGCCCAGGTGCTCCGGGCAGCACAGCCGCAGCTCCCCCAACCCTGGAGTGCTGGGCAGCCAGCCCCGGGGCGCCAGGTGACAGTGCCTCCAGCCCTGCTGCTCCGGGCAGCATGGCCCCAGCACCAGCCCCCCTGATTCCTTGCAGGAGACAGGCCAGCCTGGGCCAGCTAGGGCAGAGCACTGGAAACCGTGGGAGGGGGCCTGGCCTGGGGGCGGAGCATGGGCGGTGCCACGCTAGACTGTTTGGGGAGGCACAGCCTCCCCCTGCCTAAGATACCCGCTGCCCATGCTGCGTGGAGCAGTGTTGGGTTCGTGTTGGCTGACAGCAGTTTGAAAATGCTGCTAGCCCGCCCACAAAATAGGTATGGGGTGGAGACAGTGGAAACATGGGAGATATTTAAAAAACTTGAACCCACCTGGCTTTCTACAATTCACAGAGAATACAATCCTAGGATGCACTGTGCTCAGTAGTGAAGCAAATGACCATAGGATACCCCTAAGAACGCGACACCCTCAGTTTGCAGCAAATCACTGCCTTGTGTTCACACAATTCTAATTGAAAATGAAACAGGTGTTCCATGTGCACGCTGTTGGTGTCCGTGTACTGCAAGTTACCTGACACACACACAAAAATTCAGACTAAACCTCTCTTGCATGTAACCCCTATGCCCTCAGTTCAGGAGATGTCCCTGGCAGGGCAGAGGTGAGACACAGTGGTTTGACTGCTGCTATATATGTTGCATTTATAGCCATGTGCTCTGAACTTGGCTATCATTGTGATATCTTTCACAGCAATGCATTTACAGGCATTGAATAAAAATATTCAAACTTTCATTACAAAAAATAATATATAGTAGACACCCTGCAAGTTGCTAAATTCCATTGACATTGATTTGCAATTTTAAGTTCTCCTTGATTCCTTAGCCAAGGTTAATCCCCTGGCTAGGCTGCTTAGATATTCTGCCAGATAACCTTCAGAATTACCTCATCATGAGTCACATCTCCAATCAATCTTATTGACATGTTCACAAATCAGCATCCTCTGATAAATGAAAGGGAAAATCTTTCCATCTTAGGGGTTTTGGCTTCAGGTAGAGTCATTCTTAAGAGCTTTTGTTTGATAGAGATACAAAAACTGAATACAGATTGGCTTTCCCTTATTTGAATTAAACACAGTTATAAGCAGCCATATTTTTTTTTCTTCTGGGATAAAAGGTAATAACGTCAATTAATACTAGCTGAGGTTTTGGCCTATGGATATAGGGCTGTGATCTCATTTCCAGTGGTGTAACTCCACTAACTTCAGTGATGTTTGGGGTAGGTTCTAATCTCATTTATACACAGGTAAACTGAGAGTAACTCTAAAGACTTTAATGGAGATACTTATCCCGTTATACTGCTGTAACAGAGTGCAGAATCTGGCTCATCCTATATGTTTTAACATTAAAATCTTTCACAAAGCACTTGGAATAATAAGAAAATCAATACCATCTTACATTTATATAGTGCTTTTCATCTCATTGGATCCCAAAACACTTCACAGTCTGTGCACAGTAATCAGTGCAGGGTCTGCTTCTCATTGACCTTTAAAGCCTGCTGCTCCCCGTCCTACATCACTTCTGAGTAGCTAGGCACCTGGGGTCAGGAAATGGAGGCACACAAAATTCCAGGAGATAAGAAAGGCAGTGTTGGAGCTGGGGAGACAAGGGTGAGTGTCTTGGAGGAGATGACTGAATAGTGAGAGCAGGATTTCTGCTCTGATATAGCTTTACAGGGCAGGTCCCTTCCCCATGGAAGACCTCCTGAGGGTCTCAGGAGCAGGTTACCAGGCTATGTGGCTTCTAAGGTCAGTAGTGGTGGGGCTCTATTCCTGTGAACCTTAGGAAGGATGGCCTTGTGATTAAGACACCTGACTTAGCCCTGGACTACACTACGAGTTTACGTCAAATTTAGCAGCGTTAGATGGTTTTAACCCTGCACCCGTCCACACGACGAAATCATTTTTGTCGACTTAAAGGGCTCTTAAAATCGATTTCTGTACTCCTCCCCGACGAGGGGATTAGCACTGAAATCGACTCTGCTGGGTCGAATTTGGGGTAGTGTGGACGCAATTCAACGATATTGGCCTCCGGGAGCTATCCCAGAGTGCTCCATTGTGACCACTCTGGACAGCACTCTCAACTCAGATGCACTGGCCAGGTAGACAGGAAAAGCCCCACGAACTTTTGAATTTCATTTCCTGTTTGGCCAATGTAGCGAGCTGATCAGCACAGATGCCCATGCAGAGCTCATCAGCACAGGTGACCATGGAGTCCCAGAATCGCAAAAGAGCTCCAGCATGGACCAAACGGGAGGTACTGCATCTGATCGCTGTATGGGGAGACGAATCTGTGCTCTCCGAACTCCATTCCAAAAAATGAAATGCTGGAATATTTGAAAAAAATCTCCAAGGGCATGAAGGACAGAGGTTATAACAGGGACCTGCAGTAGTCCCGCGTGAAGCCTACCAAAGAACCAGAGAGGCAAACAGCCGCTCCGGATCAGAGCCCCAGACCTGCCGCTTCTATGATGAGCTGCATGCCATTCTAGGGGGTGCTCCTACAACTACCTGACCCCTGTGCTTCCCTCCTCCCCCACCCCTCCCAGGCTACCTTGGCAGTTATTCCCTCATTTGTGTGATGAATTAATAAAGAATGCATTAATTTGAAACAACAGTGACTTTATGGCCTCTGCAAGCGGAGATCAAAGCGGGGAGGTGAGGGCGGTTGGCTTACAGGAAAGTAGAGTGAACCAAGGGGGCGGGTTTTCATCAAGGAGAAACAAACAGAACTTTCACACTGTAGCCTGGCCAGTCATTAAACTGGTTTTCAAAGTTTCTCTGATGCACAGTGCACCCTGCTGTGCTCTTCTAAGCACCCTGGTGTCTGGCTGCACATAATCAGCAGCCAGGCGATTTACCTCAACCTCCCACCCCGCCATAAACGTCTCCCCCTTACTCTCACAGATATTGTGGAGCACACAGCAAGCAGTAATAACGATGGGAAAATTAGTTTCGCTGAGGTCTAACCGAGTCAGTAAACTGCGCTAGCGAGCTTTTAAATGTCCAAAGGCACATTTTACCACCATTCTGCACTTGCTCAGCCTATAGTTGAACTACTGTCCAGAGTTCATGAGCCATGGGAGCAAGGAGTAGGCTGGGGTAGGTGCGACCACGCAGTGCTGCCGGCTGGGAGAGCAGCCTGAGGCAGAAGCCTCCAGCTGGCATGATATTCCAGGCAGGACTGAATCTCCATTAGACGAAACTTAAAGAAGAGAATGACCTGGAGTCATTCCCATTTTTGTCCAGGCGCCCCCGACCAACCTCACTGAGGCCGGCCAGGAGCACCCATGTCTGCCCAAGCACCCCCAACCAACCTAACCAAGGTCGGCCAGCAGCACCCACAGGATGACGATGACAGTTAGCAGTCGTATTGTACCGTCCGCAAGGCAAGGCAGGGGATGCTGCTGTGTAGCACTGCAGTACCGCGTCACGGTGACAGTGAGCTGAGCAGGCTCCATGCTTGCCGTGGTATGTCGTCTGCATGGGTAACCCAGGAAAAAAGGCAAGAAATGATTTTTTGCCGTTGCTGTCATGGAAGGAGGGAGGAAGGGGAGGCCTGACAACGTGTACCCAGAACCACCCGTGACAATGTTTTTGCCCCATCAAGCATTGGGAGCTCAACCCAGAATTCCAATGGGTGGTGGAGACTGCGGGAACTGTGGGATAGCTACCCACAGTGCAACGCTCCGAAAATCGACGCTAGCCTCGGTACTGTGGACGCACACCGCCAACTTAATGCGCTTAGTGGGGACACACACAATAGACTGTATCAAATCAATTCCTAAAAAATCTACTTCTATTAAATCAACCTAATTTCATAATGTAGACATACCCTAAGAGTCTGGGCTCAAGTCCTAGCTCCCAGTGTAATCTTAGGTGTCCTAGTTCAAGCTATGCCTTCTCTCCATCTTCAGGACATCCTGCTATGGGTATGAATGTTTGACATGCAAACAGCTCTGATGATATTCCACTGTGAGAAAAACAAAAGGGGAAGAGATACAATCTTAACAATGTCGTGTGATGTATTCCAAAATCTAAAAAGAGTCTTTATGGTCCAGTCCTTTGCAGATCACCTTAATCACAAAACCTTCTCTGTCCCGAAGGAGACTGTTCCTTAGAGAGAGACTTTTTAAAGAGATGCCACTTGTTTCACAGGGGAAGGAGAGAACCAAATTATGCCAGAGACACATTCGCTGCCACTGAAGATGAGTCCCTGCACTGCAGCCCATTGTATTAATTCTTCCTGAGGTGCTTCTTTGAGTCGCCTTTGTTTTATTCCAAGCAGACTTCCAATTATAAAATAGCATCATTCAGTAAAATCTCAAGATTTCAAGCATAAATATTCAAAACATGCACAAAGTAGAGCAAAACTGACACTGCAGATTAAAACAGAAAAATCAATGGTGGTTTTTCTAATGCACACTACAACAGCTCCACCTAGAGGAGAACTTTGTAGTAACAACATCAATCTGAAATGAGTTACAGGCTTTGTTTTCCCCTCCCCAGTCCTGCACTTACCCTCATTTGTTGTGTCTCTGACTTTCTAGAATCCAGACATTGCTTATCTTGCAGGCTGGCTGCTGCACACTGCCCTTGAAACTAAAGGTTTAAAAAGAAGTCAATCTATTTCTTGCTCTGTTTCGACCTTTGTTGCTAAAAAGTGCAAAAAGCAAAGGTCTGCATCTCCTAGGTCATCATTCACACTGTGAGTATATAACAGTGGTTTTGTTACTCGCTTGCGACATTCATCTGACCTCTTTACCACAAACACAGATGACTTTTACCCACAACACAGCCACAGGTTAACCAGGTTTGTGCATCCAATTCTACCATGCTGCCTGCCTGTAGTGCATTCTGGGAAAATCTGGGCAGCTCTGCTAGGGCTAGCTTAGACTTGCTGAGGCCCAGGGCTGAAGCCAAAAGGCTAGCCCCACTGCCCTAGGGGTGGGGCTCAGGTTACAGGCCGCTGCGATTTCCTCTCCCACCCCCAGCGCGGTGGGGCTCGGGCTTTCACTTTGGCCCCTTCACAGGGCTTCGGCGGGCTCAGGCTTTGGCACTCCCCCGCGCCTGGATTATGTAGTGATTTTTGTTGTCAGAAGACGGTTGCGGTGCAATGAAGTTTGAGAACCCGTGGATTAGATATAATCTCAGTTGAATGAAACCTTAAACCAAATCCTAGGCTTTTATGCCTATCCCTGCTGGTGACTACGCACAGCATTTTCTCATCAGAGGCAGGCGAGCGGCACTGTGTCCAAAACTTTTTGTCTCAGTAAAGCCAGTTCTCATTTCCACCACAGTTGTTGCTGAGTGTTGTTTTAATGGCTTTAGTTATCAGACTGGCCCTACGTGGTGTTGTCATTGTTTTGCCAACACCGTCTAAATAACCTTCCTCAAAAAGGAAAGGCTAAAGACAGGTCAGAAATTCATACATTCTAAGGCTGGAAGGGACCATTGTGAGATCACCTAGTCTGACCTTGTTGGATCTTGTTATATCTTTCTCTGGTAGACTGAAGAGCCCATTATCAAATATTTGTTCCCCAGGTAGGTACTTACAGACAAGTTACTACTTAACCATCTCTTTGTTAAACTAAGTAGATTGAGCTTCTTGAGTTTATCACTATAAGGCAGGTTTTCTAATGCTTTAATCATTCTTGTGGCTCTTCTCTGAACTATCTCCAGTTTAACAATATCCTCTTGAAGTGTGAACACCAGAACAGGACACAGTATTCCAGCAGCAGTCACACCATTGCCAAATAAAGAGCTAAAATAATCTCACTACTCCTCAAGATTCCCCTGTTTATGTAGTCGTAGTAATATTGCAGTTTTTCTGGAACTGGGCAAAAAAATGATTCTCTCACTGTGGGTATGATTGTTTCACCTTGCCTACAGGCTTATGACACCAGTTGACAGCTCCACGTCATACCTCATCTAAACATACATAAAACAAGCTTTCAAATAATATATGATATGTGTGTGTGTAGGGTGGGTACATTAAACTCCAGAAATATGGTCCTTTTTGGAGAATTGCTCCATGCTTAAGAGCTTGGCGTGCTGTTTCTTTCAACTAAGAGTAGTTTGTACATAGCCCATAAAAACTAAACTGTCCTATGTATGTTTCATGTGATGGTGAATCACTGACCAAGCAAAGCGAGGCCCTACACTGAATTCACGGACATTTCTGTTTGTCTGTAATGCGATAACTTTTGAGCACCTCATCGAATCAATTTAAAAAAATTAGAGAATGTTCTAGGCATCAGTGGCAGAGCTCTATTGATTTTGGTGAAGATTGGAACCTAGAGAAGTCTGATTTCCACTGATCTAAGTGAGAGGAAAATCAGATCCACAGAATGCACACTTGGTGCTGCAGCCAGAGGAATCTCTAGTGCCTCCACCTGCTGCCTACACATCTTACAAGAAAAGCTCAATATGCTGTGTTCTCGTTGGGTGAACAGCTCAGTCTACGTAAACAGTGAAGAGTTTTCACTTTCAGAGAGTTAGAGATTCATAGATTATAAGGACAGAAGGGACCACTGTGATCATCTTGTCTGACCTCCTATATGACAGGCCATGGGACTTCCTGAATTAATAACTGAACTTGAACATATCTAGTAGAATAACATCCAATCTTGATTTTAAAATTTCCAGAGATGGAGAATCCACCACAACTCTTGGTAAATTATTCCAATGGTTAATTACCCTCATTGTTAAAAATTTGCACCTTATTTCCAGTCTGAATTTGTCTAGCTTCAACTTCCAGCCACTGACTTATATATATATATACCTTTGCCTACTAGACTGAAGGGCCCTCTTACCAAATTTGTGTTCTTTATGTAGGTACTTAGGTACTTATAGACTGTGTTCAGGTCACCCCTTAACCTTCTCTTCATTAAGCTAAATAGATTGAGCTCCATGAGTCTCACAGCATGTTTTCCAGTCTTATAATCATTCTCATGGCTCTTCTCTGTACCTTTCTTGTATGTTTATAGCTCTGGTGCCCTAATAGATTGAGGCCAAATGCTATTTAATGTTATAGACCCTCTCTTTTACTTCTAGATAACTGTTTGAAATTCATTCTAGACCGACAGAGTGAAAGCTTAGCCGTATTGAAGTCAATAGGTAATTTTACCATGGACTTAAATGGAGCCAGGATTTCACCCAAACTGATCAGAAATTCTCTTTGCTGTCTTATTTGAAGTTAGTTGGTAGGTTTTTATTGAAGTCCCTATCACAAACAAAATCACATCACAAGCATGTCACCACAAGTGGACTTTAACTGACCCCTTGTTGGCAGCCTTAGCAGAGGGGACACAGATACTGAATTCGCCAGTACATCTAGCTCTTCCAGCTCAGGACTGGGATACCTTGCCAAGGTCTGTGTGTGTGGGAAGCTTGCACAACCATCACTGATGCTGGTGTGAGGGAAGCTTGCACAGCCATTGTTTTTGATGTATCTGTTCTGAAGATAGAGGGTTTTACTTTGTGGGGCGCTCAATCCAAATCCTTTCAACCATGTGAAATTCATTTTTTAAAAATAAAGGAGCAACATTTTAGAAATGACAGCAGAATTGTAAGAGGCCACAAATTGATCCTCTGTGTGGAAAGATTGTTACATTTTCTGGGGAAAAAAATCGTATAATATTTTGTACAAGATCAACCTTGAAGGGAGATGCAGTTACACCTAAAGTTAAATAGGAATGAAGCTGACTTTATGGTGTCACTATAGGGCTGAAAATTTAAAGCAAGTCTTTAGGAACGTACTGTGAAGCAAACAACCAGGATGAATTAAATATGTTACCAGGGATATGTTGATCCAGGTTTGGCAATCACAGTGGGAAAAGTAGTTAGTAGTGCCAATGCAAAATGTTTTTTGCTAGAGTGAAAGGCAAATGAGGTTGCTGCTGCAGAACACTAGAAATTGGGGAAGATTATATGGCTAGACTGTGTATTTCAAAATGATTTAAAACCAACACCACTAACAACTCAAATTTCTGACCTATAAATATAAAATGAAAGTGCTTCAATTTCAGATGCATTACTCAGAATATCATTATTATTAATACAGCATTTATTATAACCCATGCAATGTCACCTCTATGTGGATGCAGTACAATAATTAATGTTCTGTTTGTGCTTCATACTTAAACAGCTGATTTAGGGATTTGACATATAGCAGTTAAAGGTTTTTTTTTAAAGCCCACCAATTTCTCTTTTTGAATTGAGCATCTCACTATCCATGGCAAAAAATGGCTCAAACACTTTTGCGAACTTCTGAAACTAAAATAATTTTGCTGCCCGAAAGGGGCCTTTGGCAGTGATTGGTTCATTTGTCTGGGGAACGATAAGTATAATTATTTCTGTGCTTTGTTCAAAAAGTGAATATAAACCAAAGAAAAAGTCCCTTATCATTGTGGCAGCCTTGTTACATTTCAGTCTCCAACAGACTTGCTTTGAGTAGAATGTTTTAGATGACTGGCCAAAGGGGGCTGCCAGCCTTGGAAAATGCAGTACAAATTGGAGCATCAAGTTTTTATATAGTAATTAAGCACATCTTAACAGAGAGATTACCGCATGGACACCTCACCTCCCATTCACAATGGCTTGTCCCCACCTAACCTCTCATTTACCGTTGTCTGGCCTGGCCTGGGCTCCCCTCTGTGATCACTTAACATGCCTGTGGCCACTGCAGTGAGTGCCTTCATTGGGAAAGGACATGTATTCATAATAGCGTTTAGTGTAATCCTTGTTATGTCCTTCTTTTTCAAAGAAGTTGGTCACACTCTCTCTCCTTTTGCTCTTCATTTCATCTCCCCCCTCCCATGTCTTCTGTTTTTCTCTCTCCCCTGCCCCCATTCCCACCCCACATGCTTCTCTGTTGCCTAGCCCTCTTCTCACCCACTCCTCTGCACATGCTGCTCTGCTGACTTGTTCCTTTCTCCCTTGCACATATTTCCTGGCTGCCTGGTTCTCCTCTCCCTGTCACATGATGCCTCTTGCTCTTCTCCCTGTGCCCTGAACATGTTGCCTATTTCCCTTTTCGCCTGCACTCCTGAATATTCCTGTCCTGCTAGCTGATCCAGTCCCATTGGCAGCCCCTGGCTCCTCTTCTTTGGAGGCTCTGGTCCCTGTTTCCTCTCCTCCTCCTATGTAGAGCAGCCCTTAGGGAAAACATTTACATTGGCTCCTTTTCATTTGCTTTACAGGTTTACAGAACCAAAGCAGCTGGAGGATCTAGCACCATGTTACCAGCCAATCCTCTGTAGACCACAGTCTGTAAATTCCTGGGCTGTAATACCTCACCATTTCCAAGAAGGGACCATACCAACCTCTTAGTCTTAGGGAACAAACTTTTTGGAAGGCCTTCACTATTTTGGGGTGGACTGGGGTGGGTTAAAGCCATCTGTTTCCAATCACATGCCCCAGGTACTTTTTCCTTCACAAATCTTCTGTTGTGAGCGTAGCCTCTTTCAGGGGCCTGGCCTTCCAGAGGTTTCTGTACAACTTCACTTGGTTATGGCTGCCAATTGGTGTGAAAAGCAGCCATATTGTCCCAGTATACAGCTACACCTTGCTGATGGTGACAGAGGATATGGTTCCTCAGTCACTGAAAGGTGGTTGGAGCACCATGTCACCCCAGAGGCATGCTGACAAACTGGAATAGCCCAAGGAGAATGACAAAAGCTGCTTTCTCCAGAGAATCAGGTGTTAGTACAATCTACTAATGACCCTTTCTTACACGTAGGGTGGTGTGATTTCTTTATTAGAGCTTTTCCTAACCAGCTGAGGACCTCATCTTGTTGAGCCACTGGATCCATATTGAATTAGGAAACTGAGTTTTCTCTCCAGAAATCAACAGAGAATCGAGTGTTCCCATGCAGCTTAGGGACCAGAACTATTGAGCTTCACTTGATGCTATTTGATTCTTCCCTCCCTCCTAACTTCAGCATTTCCTGAACCTTTAGTGCTGTCTCTTGCATTTCTTCAGGGATACGATAGGACTTAATTTTCTGTTTATTCCCAAGGCTGAGACTGCATTAAATGGATTAATAAGTCTAGAGAATACATCTGTACATGCCTGCATCACTTTGCAGATCTGCGATTAAAGCTGAGTGAAAATGGGAATTTCTGTTCCGCGGGAAATTCTGGTATTTCATCGTTTGTTTTTGTCCCAACTTAGGATGAAATGTTGAAATACTGTATTGCAATTTTTTGCTGAGGAAAATGTTCCAAAAAATTTCAACTCAGAAATGGTGAAATGTTTTGTATTGGCACTTTCAGCGGTCCCACTTTCAGAGGTCCCAACAGACTCAGGGCAAGATTCTCATTTGGTCATCAGCCCCTTTGCATTGCCCAGCCCCAAAGCAGCTTGTGATAGGGTGCTCAGAGGGCCAGACAGCATAGCAGCAGCTAGCGCACCTGATGTCTCAGCCCCTTGCTTCCCTGACCAGGCATTCCCTGATCTTAGGCTGAAATCTTCTCTCCTCCACTCACATCTGGGCCTCATTCCTTAAGAGGGTGTGGTAGGGAGACCCAGCCCTCCCTCTCTACTCGGTCCCAGCCCAGGACCCTGTGTGAAGCAACACTGTGAGTGTTCCCCTGGCAAAGAGTCAAAGTCCACTGCCCTGGGCTATTTCCTACCTGTATCTCTTCAGTTTGGGACATGGCCCCTACAGTCCAAACTGTCTGTAGTGGCTCACCTGAAGTAGCACCTCCTTGTGGACCTTTTGCAGCTTCCTGTCAGGGCCTCAGGTCCTTCTGGGTGGGGGTGGAGGGGGACAAGCTCCACAACATCCTTATAGTGAAATAGTAAAAGTTCACTCACTGCTGGGTGCTCCCTAGTCATCTCAACAGTCTCTCAGTCAGGGATGCAGTACTTCTTCCCAGCAGCTAGCCCAGCTGTCTGGCTTATAGTGAAGTTCCCCTCATCTAGAGAGAGGCAAAGCTATCTCCTGCAGGCAGGACAGGCTTTAGCCAGTGCAGGACGTGATTCGCGGGGCATGTACTCTCCCAGCGGCACTTCGGATTTCCGCGCTCCGGCGGTGGTAGCGGGGCCGCGGGGTTGCGGGACTCCGGCCAGGGGAGTGAGACCGCAGGGCTCCGGCCTGGGGAGCGGGACCACAGGGTTGCATGGATCTGGCTGGGAGAGTGGGGCTGAGGGTTTGCGGGGCTCCGGCCGGGGGTAGCGGGGCTGCGGGGTTGCCAGGCTCTGGCTGGGGTAGCCAGGCCACATGGCTCCGGCAGGGAGAGTGGGGTTGCGGGGCTCTGGCTGGTGTAGCGGGGCTCTGGCTGGTGTAGCGGGGCCGCAGGACTTGCCACCCTCTGGCCTGGGACCACGGGGTTGCGGGGCTCCGGGAGCGGGACCACGGGGCTCTGGCCGGGGAAGTGGGGCCGCGGGACTTGCCGTGCTCCGGCAGGGGGAGCGGGACCGCGGGGTCCCGGGGCTCTGGCCAGGGGAGCGGGGCCAAAAGGCAAAAGCTGACATTAACATTGTTTCAGTCTGTGTGTTACTTGACATCGGTTATTCATTGTCACCATAGAAGGGAAGGGCTCTGCATAGACGGAAATTTTCCTGGGCATCAGTACAAAATGTTAAGTAAAATTTGCTTTAAAAATTAAACCTGGCGCTTTGTCATCTTGTGTCATCATTTTTATTTCTTAGCTTTCAGCTATTTAAGTCAACTCTAAAACTTTCATACTGACTGTTTACTATCTGACGAATCTCTCTAATCTCCTTCATAACCATCATTGCCTTTTTTCCATTTTAATACTATCCCATAGTATCAGAGACAGTGAGAAAAATAGCAAATAAAGGTACATGACTATCTTTCTGTCTCTATAGAGAATGATAGATATACATGCATCTGTCTCACATAGAGAGATGTGATGTATTCCCTGCAGCCAGGGCCAGCTTTAGGAAGAACAGTTTCGACGGGCCCCGGCAGGGATGACTAAAAAAAAACAAAAACCCACACATGTAAAAAAACATGTGGGGCTTGTACTCACTGGACAGTGCTCCGAGTCTTCAGCGGCACTTCAGTGACAGGTCCTTCACTCGCTCCCGGTCCTCGGCAGCACTGAAGGACCTGCTGCTGAAGACCCAGAGCAAGCGAAGGACCCACCGCTGAAGTGCCACTGAAGACCCAGAGCACCACCAGGTCAGTAAAAATTAAAATGGCGCCTCTAGCCAGGGAAGAGATTCTCACTGGGCGAGGGGCCCTCTTAGGCGCAGGGCCCGATTCGGGGGAATTGGTGGAATAGGCCTAAAGCCGGCTCTGCCTGCAGGAGGGTGCTGAATCAGCTCTATAACCATCTGTCCTCATCCCAGAGATCAGACTCGCCCCACCTTAAGACTGAGCCTTTGGTTCCTACATTTGTTTAATTAGATATGTTGTGAAAATAGTGCACTGAGTGGACTTATTTCTTTGTTTTCAGACATGGTTTTTATAGTTGGGTGGCAGCTATAGATAGAAAAGGTATTTCTGGGAATGATGGCTCTAGTAATATCCCAGGACTGCAGAGCACTTTGACAATGGTTGGGCAGATATCCTCAGTTGATGGATTATAGATTATAGATTTTGTCAGACCACACCCTGTTTCAGACAGTGTTGCCTCGATCTTGTCTAGTTTGAACTACAGCCCCCTGGCTTTCATCCAGATCTTATCTCTGCCGACCATTAGATGAGCCTTGCCAACAACTATGTTTGGATTCAATGAAAAAGAGCCATAGAGCAGAATATTTTTGACTTACAGATCATACTGCAGCTTATATGTGTGATGTTGTGCAGTCTATATGGTTTTATAAAAATTTAATAATAAGTGAATATAATTGAAATATGCTTCATGCAAAAGATCTCTTGTAAGGTATCATTAAAAATCTTATAATCTACCAAGAGTAATCATCCTATTTGTATAAATTGTGGCAAATTGCCGGCACTATTATGATGGGTCTCGTGCTTTCTCTTCTTTGGGGAGGGGTGGTTCAGGGCACCATTTCTTGCCCCTGAATTGGAATATTAACTGCCCCACTAGTGTCCTAGAGGAGGGGAGTGGAGAGGGAGGGACCTGGGCCCGCCCTCTACTCCAGGTCCCAGCCCAGGGGCCCTGAGGATAGTGGTGAACCACTTGAACTGACGGTTCCTTCCCCTGGGCTACTTCCCTCTCCTGCCCTTCAGCTTGGGGGGGGAGGGCTTCCTGCCCTCCCTCTGTACAAGCCAGGTGCCCCTTTACCTTGGGTCTTGGACTTCTTAGCCCACCACAGCACTTATCCAAACTGTCCTCTGCTTCTCTTCAAACTGTTCTCTGCTCCAACACCAATCCTCTCTGCTCCAACTCCTTCAAACTGTTCTCTGCTCCAATACCAATCCTTTTTGCTCCAACACCTCCAAACTGTTCTCTGCTCCAACTCCCACACTATCTGATTGAAGCAGGGGGGTTTTATCATGTGACTGACTGCAGGTGCTCTAATTGGCTTCAGGTGCTCTAATTGGCTTCAGATGCTCTAGTTAATCTATAGCAAACTTTTTTCCCCTTACAGGGAATAAGGCTCCCTTCTAACCTTCTCCTGCTGTCCTCTGGCCATCCTGTATCACAAAATGTACCACTCTTGTATCTGAAAGTAGAAATATGAAATATAACTCTGAGGGCCTATTGTAATTATGTAAAGTGTGGGCCATTAATGGCGGTTTGGAAGCTTGATGACTCCCATTAACTAGGATCATTGTCTGCAAATGGCTGTGTTTTACCTGTAAGTCTTCCTGTATATGTGTGTGCTGGCAAATGGGTAATGAAGTCTTGCAGTGACATGTGATCATGTCACCTGAACTGGAATCCATCTTTAACCTGGTCTCTTTCCATTGAGAAGGAGGGGGTGGGAACTCAGAGAGGGACAAAAGGATTCCCGCCTTATGCAAAAGAGATATAAAAGGGTGGAGAGAACAAGGGAGAGGAGCCATCATGAGGAATCCCCTAGCTACCACCTGAGTTGGAACAAGAGCTGTACCAGGGGAAAGAATTGTGCCCAGGCCTGGAAGGTGTCCAGTCTGAGGAAAAAACTTACTGAAACATCTCTGAGGGTGAGATTATCTGTATTCAGTTTGATTAGACATAGATTTGTGTGTTTTAATTTATTTTGCTTGGTGACTGACTTTATTCTGTCTGTTACTACTTGGAACCATTTAAATACTTTCTGTATTTAATAAAATCACTTCTTACTTATTAATTAACTCAGAGTATGAATTAATACCTGGGAGAGCAAATAACTACATATCTCTCTATCAGTGTTATAGAGGGCAAACAATTTATGAGTTTACCCTGCATAAGCTTTATACAGGGTAAAACAGATTTATTTGGGTTTAGACCCCATTGGGAGTTGGGTATCTGAATGCTAAAGACAAGAACACTTTTGTGAGCTGTTTTCAGGTAAACTTGCAGCTTTGGGGCAAGTAATTCAGACCCTGGGTCTTTGTTGGAGCAGATGGGAGTGTCTGGCTCAGCAAGACAGGGTGCTAGAGTCCTGAGCTGGCAGGGAAGACAGGAGCAGAGGTAGTCTTGGCACATCGGGTGGCAGCTCCCAAGGGGGGTTCTGTGATCCAACAACCCATCACAATATGGTCTCATTGTCTCCCAGCGACTTCACTTCAATACTGAACAGAAGACATATCAGGGTTGAGGCATGAAGGGGCCCACAGCTGAGACTTCCTCAGAGGAAGATCCCTTCATGCAGCAGTATTTGCTTGTGATCGTTTTGAAAAAAAAGTGATCAGAATCTCTGGCTGGTCTTACAGTCTTGTCAACATTTCATGGTCAATAGGATTGAAGGTCACTGGAAGATCAAGCAGTTGTTAGCAAGGACATCTGGCCTCTGTCCATTGCTCAGAGGGGAGTGTCAATCCCTATGATCAGTGTATTTTCTGTGCTATGGTCCAGCCTGAAGCCCAGCCGCATGGGTTCCGAGAGGCCTGAGCTTATCAGATCTTGTTAGAGTTGGCCTGTCACTACCTGCTGCATTATCATTTGAGGAATGGGAAAGTTAGGGGCTAGGTAGTACTTGGCCAGGACATTAGTGTTCAGTATTGGGTTTCTCTGCAGAGGCCTGACTATAACTTGTTTAAGGGCTTCTGGCAGCTTGCTCTCTCTGATTAATAAAAAAGGGCCCATACATTACCAGCAAAGAAAGACATGGATCTGAGTTGCTTGAACCTAAGTGGACAACTTGGTGCACAGCTAGAATGTCAGCTGGGACACTGGTTAAAACTCAGCCACTGAGGGATGATAGCGCAGCTGTATCCTTCTGCTCTGACCCGCCAATCTTGAATCCAAGCAACGTCCTCCAAAAAAGAAGATCAGAAGCAAGAAAATGGACACAACTGGAGCCAGTTGAGAGCACCCTGGATTGATTGAGATGATAATAATAATAATAAATATATAATTAGAGCTGGTCAAACAGTTTTTGACCAAAAAATGCCTTTTTAAAAAAATGAAAATGTTCATTTTTTAGGAATGTTCTGTTTTTTCAACAAAAAAAGTTTGGTTCCCCCCCCTCCTTTTTCCTCCTTTTTTTCCATTTAATCCCTGAGAATAGCGGGACTAATAGAAAAGGAGGGGAAAGAGAGAGATGGGGAAAACAAAACTCCAACATGTTTCAGTTTGCATAAATGTGTTTTAAAACTGAAAACTTTTCAAGAAAAAGGTTATAGGCTCATAGACTTTAAGAGCCATCATGATCATCTAGTTTGACTCCCTGCACATCGCAGGCCACAGAACCCTCACCCACCCACTCCTGTAACAGACCCATAACCTCTGGCTGAATTACTGAAGTCCTCAGATCATGATTTAAAGACTTCAAGTTACAGACAATTGACCATTAACACTAGTTTGAACCTGCAGGTGAGCTGTGCCCAATGCTGCAAAGGAGGCAAAAAAGCACCAGGGTTTCTGCCATTCTGACCTTGGGGAAAATTCCTTCCCGACTCCAAATATGACAGTCAGAACGTGAGCACGTGGACAAGACCCACCAGCCAGACATCTGGGAAAGAATTTTCCATAGCAACTCAGAGCCCTCCCCATTTAGCGTTCCATCGCTGGCTGTTGGGGATATTTGCTGCTAGCAATCACAGATCAGCTATGCACCATTGTAGGCAGTCTCATCATACCATCTGCTCCATAAACGTATCAACCTCAGTCTTGAAGCCAGTTAGGTTTTTTGCGCCCACTGTTCTCTTTGGAAGTCTGTTCCAGAACTTCACTTCCCTGATGGGTCAGAAACCTTCATCTCATTTCAAGCCTAAACTTGTTGATGGCCAGTTTATATCTATTTGTTCTTGTATCAACATTGGCACTTAACTCAAATAACTCCTCTCCCTCCCTGGTATTTATCCCTCTGATAGGTATTTATAGAGAGCAATCATATCTTCCCTCAGCCTTCATTTGGTTAGGCTTAACAAGCCAAGCTCTTTGAGTCTCCTCTCATAAGGTAGATTTGTCATTCCTCTGATCATCCTAGTAGCCCTTCTCTGCACCCATTCCAGCTTTAATTCATCTTTCTTAAACATGGGAGACTAGAATTACACACAGTATTCCAGATGAGGTCTCACCAATGCCTTGTATAATGGTATTAACACTTCCCCATCTCTACTAGAAATACCCTTTCTGATGCATCCTAGGACTGCATTAGCCTTTTTTCATGGCTATATCACATTGGTGGCTCATAGTGATCACATGATCAACCAATACATCCAAGTCTTTCTCCTCCTCTGTCACTTCCAACTGATACATGCCAAACTTATAGCAAAAATTCTTGTTGTTAGTCTCTAAGTGCATGACCTTGCACTTTCCACTATTATATTTCTTCCCATTGGAATTATTCCAGTTTTCAAGGTCATCCAGATCTTCTTCTATGATATTCCAGTCCTCTGTATTGGCAATGCCTCCCAACTTTGTGTCATCCACAAATTTCATTAGCACACGCCCACTTTTTGTGCCAAAGTCATTAATATAAATGTTAAATAAGATTGGTCTCAAGACTGATCCCTGGAGAACTCCATTAGTAACCTCCCTCCAGCCTGACAGTTCACCTTTCAGTATGTCCATTTATAGTCTCCTCTTTAACCAGTTCCTTATGCACCCTGCAATTCTTATATTAATCCCCATCTTCTCCAATATAACTAACAATTTCCCATGCAGAACTATCAAACGCCTTACTGAAATCCAGATAGATTACATCTACTGAGTTTCCTTTGTCTAAAAAATCACTTATTTTCTCAAAGAAGGAGATCAGGTTGGTCTGGCACAATCTACCTTTTGTAAAACCATGTTGTATTTTATCCCAATTACCATTTACCTCTATGTCCTGAACTACTTTCTCTTTCAAAATTTGTTCCAAGATCTTACATATAATTGAGGTCAAACTAACAGGCCTATAATTTCCTGAATCACTTTTTTCCCCCTTTCTTAAAAATAGGAAATATATTACTAATATACTATAATTACTATATTACTAATATATTATAATTACTATATTACTAATTCTCCAGTAAGTTTACAGATCCATCTAAGTTTACAGATTCATTACAAATCCTTTCTATTGGTCTTGGAATTTCATGTGCCAGTTCCTTTAATATTCTTGAATGAAGATTATCTGGGCCTCCCCCCGATTTAGTCCCATTAAACTGTTTGAGTTTGACTTCCATCTTGGATGTGATCATTTCTACTTCCATATCCTCATTACCATTAGCCACCCTGCCACTACCTCTAAGCTCTTCATTAGCCTCATTAAAAACTGAGGCAAAGTATTTGTTGAGGTGTTGGGCCAGGCCTACATTATCTTTAATTTTCACTCATCCTCAGTGCTTAACAGTCCCACTTCTACTCTCCTTATTTACTTTTTATTTATATGGCTGTAGAACCTTTTACTGTTGGTTTTAATTTCTTTTGCAAGGTCCAACTCTGCTTGGCTTTTGGCAGTTCTCACTTTATCCCTACACTTTCTGACGTCCAAGAGGTAGCTTTCCTTCCTGATCCATGCCCTGCAGGCTTTCTGCTTTCTCTTAATCACCTATTTGAAATGCTTGCTCATCCAGCTTGGTCTGCACCCCTTCCCTATGAAGTTTCCCCCATTGCTTAGCATGCAGGCTTCAGATAGTTTCTGCAACTTTGATTTAAAGTAATTCCAGGCCTCCTCCACATTCAGATCCTTGAGCTCTTCAGTTTAGTCCACTTGCCTAACTCATTTGTGCATGCTTTATCCCACTGTGGAGTGTAGAATGAGGCTGCAGTCCTCATTTTCATGGGTTTGGAACATCATTTATGGCAAGGTTCTGAGAAATTTAACAGGGATGAAGTCAATAGAGATCTAATGGAATTAAATAGGGATTAATAAAAATTTCTCAAATAGCTAGTAGAATTGGAGAATGGGGCCCTTTCAAAGAATGTTCAAAATATCCTATGGAATGCAACAGAGAATTGAAGCCCCTGCTACAGGATTCTGTCAGTGTTCAAACATTCTGCAGCAAGGTTATTGTTCCTTCTTAAATTCTGGAAGACTTTTCCATAGGGAATCTCCATTGTAAGCTGCAACATGCATAGCTGAACAGAGAGAGAGGACACTGACCAATATAACAACCAACCTTAGCTTCAGAGCCTTCAGATTTCACCTGCCCTGCAGGGAGAATTCTACCAAGTTCCTGGCAGAAGACCCCCTTATTTGTTTTGAACTTTACTTTACTTCTAATAATTCCTGTTATCTTGGTGAATTTCCAGTGGTGGTTGCCTGATAGCTCCGTATGTTTGGGGAAAGGTGATGTGTATGCAGATCCAATTTATCAGGAAAAGAGAGAAAAAGCAGATGTTTAAGATGCCCATTGAAGACTTGTCAGTGCCTTATGGTAAACTTTCAAAAACCTTCTATTTCAAGACATTTCTGCTTATATAAGCAGACCCTTTCCATTTCTTTACTTCCCCTGGTATTTTTTTAGCACCGTGAGCATTTGCTGAGAATCACAATATTTTTTGTTTGGAAGTTCTGAGTTGCCACCTGTAGGTGTAAATCTCGGCTGATTGTCTTAAAATCTTTTCCACAGAAACAAGCCCTGAGGGCTGGCTCAGGGAATTGGTATAGTACTATGCAGTCTTTTACCTCTTATATCACCTGTGTGAATCCAGTTCAGATCAGTCATAACTATAGCATATAGGATACTGCAAAAACCAATGTGTTTTCAAGCGCTCGTCAGCATTTTAAATGGCTGTTTAGTTTGATCACGTGTGTGTCTCTTAATTATGGCTTTTTGTCCAGGGGAATAGGAAATAGCTGGTCTTCACACAAATGGTCATATATTCACCTAAATAGTTGTTGATCAAGAGTATTTATCAGTAGTCAGTATAGAAGGATTCTTAATTTATCATTCATTAATAGAAAGAGTCTTCATTAGTCACTATTCCACATTGGTTATTTATTATTCTTTTTGCTCAAAAAAGTTTGTCATTTAATCAGAGAGTAGAAACACCACCATGCACTTTTCGTGACGTATGACTGGTCTCGGAATAGTCAACACCTCACAGCCTGAAAAGTTCACACATGAGGAATTTGGGAATTTGGCAGAGTCCATGAACCAGGGACAAAAGACCTGCGTTGGTTAGAAGATATATTTTGCACATAAAATGTGACCAGCTGTAGTTGTAAACTAAATCCACAGCCGTCCAGTGGCTTTTGGGTGGCATCTGTGTGAACGGCGTAGATGGCCCTCAGTCCAGCGCTTAGTGTGACAGGTGTGCATGTCCCAAATAGTAAACCAAAGTGCAGCATTGGACATTTTAATGCTGCCTGTAATTAAATTATATTGTAAATGTATGTTAGGGTAGCTAGAACCTTGGATAGGTGTCTTTTTGTTATTTTTACATAAAAATAAATACAATTGCTCTCTTACTGGCAGGTTCAGCAGGAAGGCCAACGACCGAATGGGCTACGGAGACTGAATTCCCCTTGAGGAGGTTTGTGCTGGGCAGGAGTGAGGTACATTGGAGGGGCTGTTGGGTGTGGGAGCTTGCCCTGATGCTGTTGGGGCCTAACTTCAGAATCCAGGGGTATCAATCTAGCACTTTTTGCTATGTATTGAATTTAATAATGGGGGGGAGGGCAGACAGTGTGTGGAGGAAACTGGTGATGTCACAAAGGATTGTCACGTCAGGTGGAAAATAAGCAGCAGTAGTTTAGAGAGATTAACTTTATTCAGAGTCCCATGCTGCCCTCTGTGTACCAGCCCCCTTAACTCTGTGGGGTTCAGGCTCTGAAACGAGAGGGGGCTGGGCGGGCAAACCAGCTAGGCCCTCCATATTCCTGAGCCCAGGAACTTTGCTTTCACACAGAGGACCCCAAGCCCTACTTCCACCCACAGAGGAGGTGGGGGAATTCTACAGTGCAAAGGGCAAAGCAGCACAAGTTAGTGCAGCTCCAGATTATATTAACTTGCACCCACTTCTTCCATGAGTTTCAAAGAAGAGGAGATATAAGGAGGAGCCTGACCGCTTCTCCCTCACAGCTGCTTTCAGGTTGATGAACCTGAACCCTACAGAGATCCTCCAAGGTCTGCAGGTTAAGGAAGGGAAGTACAAAATGGAAGGGAGAGTAGAAAATGCATTTAGACTGTGAAGTTCTCTGGGCAGGGAACTTTTTTTTTTTAATATATCTGTCAAGTGTGCAGCCTCCACTCTAGTGCTAATAAACAACATCCTGAAGCAAGGATCTTGTTGCCATGCAAACACCCTGCATGGTGAGAAAGAGCAAAGAGGAAACAAGATCTGTGATGCACTGGCAGAGCTATTCCTAAAGAAGCAGCAAAGAATCCTGTGGCACCTTATAGACTAACAGACGTTTTGCAGCATGAGCTTTCGTGGGTGAATACCCACTTCTTCGGATGCAAGCAGTGGAAACACGGCTACCCCTCTGATACTATTCCTAAAGAGACTTCCTTTCAGTCTCCCAAAAGATATCAGCTGCCCTGCAAAGTGAGACCCCGCTTAATTCCCCTGTGCTTTGAACACTGTGAGTCAGGCTAGTGTCTGTGGTGATGGTGAGTTGTCAAGATTTGCACAGCAGAGTTCACATGAACAAATAGTGGATTTGGTTGTGTAGCTCCTGCAATCTGCTCTGAAAATGCTTCCTGAACAGGACTATGAAAATAGCCCTCTCAAGACAACTTTTTTTGCCGGGATATTGCAATTGTGTCATAGGGCAAAATGTTCTTCCCCACTTATGTGAGCAGAGGGGACACTAAGCCAGTGGATCTGGGTTGTGGCAGGGAGAGTCGCCTCTAAGGCATGCTGCTCCTTCGTTCTAATCCCATAGAAGTCCCACTGTGGGGTCTCTGTGGTGTTCCAGCTCTGCAGGTGGGAGGAGTCAGGGCAAAGCCTCACAAGAGAGACTCTACAATAATTTCTGTGGCCTCCCCCTCCATGCCTGAGAACCCTTCCTCCTCATGAGGGACTTTGGGGGGCTGTCAGTGGGGCTATGCCTTCAAGGAACATGGGAAGGTAAGTGGAGTGCAGGGGAAAGAGACCCATGTGAAGGTGTTTGCCTCTGGCAGAAACCCCAAGATCCTCTCAGATGTTGGGGTAGTCTCAGTATTAACCCCTTCTGCAGGGGAGCAAACCCTGCTCTCTGATGGAAGAATGAGAAATGGTATAAGTTAAACCTTGTGTAGACTCCAGTCCTCTGCGTGGTTCATTCCCACGTAGGGAAACATCTGTCTATCCATTCATTCATCTATTATGCTCATCACCACAGTATGGAGCATGGGGCCCTCAAATAGCCTTTCACTGCTATTGAAATTAAAACAATTCCTTGATTTGATGGACTCCTCAGCAGCTCCAAGTATCAGTGAATGTTCCATTGCCTTGCTATAGTCCTGAGTAGGTTTCTTTGTTTTTCCCAGACACACTGCCTTTCATCCAGAACATCAGATTTTGTATAATGCAAATAGTAGCTAATTTAGTGCATGTCCTAAGTCTGAACAGAGATATTGAAGCTCTTAGATTTGTGGGCATGTCTACTAGCAACCGAGCCTTGCATTATAGAACCTATTTCCTAGGGCTTTACAACAAGCCTTTTAGATTGCATAGTAAGAAGCTTTTAGCAACCAGAGTGAAGGATTAATATGATTGATCAGGCGTGTGCAAAAAGCATTCCGGTGAAGAGGTTCACTGCTAAAGTGGAGAGCTCAAGGGGTTTATTAGATAATCTGGGACTATGATTCTGATATAGGTAGCTCTGAAACTGCGATGTCTTTAGTTTTCTGTACATTGTACCCATATACTTCTAAGAACTCCCTCTCTATGTCAAGATACCAGGTATTTTGTTCTTCCTGTTACTGCAGCCTGGACACACACACTGTGCTCTTTCATAGGGACTTCCCTTTTGTTCTTTCTTGTTGTTGTCATTGATTTTAATTACAAGTCATTCACGGCTGGGTGCATATAGTTGTTTTACTGTATGGAAGCATGGGAGTTGGCATGGTTGAAGCCCCATCTTGCTGACGGGTGCTACAGAATGCCAGTGCAGACTAGTCCCCAAGCATTAACGAAGCTCATCATGTTATTTACACAGTGGAGTTGCTATGTGTCACATAAGGGTGTTTTACTTGGCCACTGAGGAAAAGAGCCAAAGTATATGCAGCTGATGTTACTGCTGCTCCAGGCCTCAGCAATTGTGTCTCTGCAGATTTTACACCTTTCTGGCAGTGCTGTTTGAGATACAGCCAAGGTTCAGGAGGTGTACAGATGGCCTAAGGCCTGTCGGAAATGGCTTCATGGTTTCCACAGACCTTCAGCCTCCAGAAAGCTCTGGCGACTCCACAGCCTCACTGGCCCTGCTGCGAAGAGAAGCATTTGGCAGATTTCCTCACACCCGAAAGCAGCACGTCTTGGCTGCTGTATCCTCCCCTTCTGCATCTTTATCTGCATGAAAGAGAAGGTACGGCCCACATTGGTTCATATGCTCTGCCTCATGACACATCATGGAGCAGAAACCAGTGAGCTGAGGTGAGTCCAGAGCCTGTGACCTACAGCCATAGGAAGGCAAAAAGAGTGTGATGTTATTAATGAACTGCATGTCCCTATTACTCTGGGACACAGACGATAACACTAATACTGGCAATTTTACAGTGGCCACATTTGCAGATGACTGTTCCAAGTGAGAAGTCCATCTACTTTTCTACTGTCTGACTAGTCCTCATCATTTTATATATGGGCTTGTCTACACCTGAAACACTACACCGGCACAGCTACAGTGCTGTGCTGTGCCACTGTAGTGTCAGCCTGGGATGCCATTTAGGGGGGGCACCTGCCACCCCCCAACCCAGCCCCACAAGTTTCATACCACATTTGGGTGAAGTTTGCAGCAGGAGAGAAGATGCTACCCCTCATCGCCCCACTGTCACCTGCAGCCGAGCTGCTCCAGCTCCCCTAGCCATAGAGCCACCACTGGCCATGCTGCTCAGCACCAGGAGCCTAACTCCTGATCTGCTGTGCTGGGGTGTCCTTCTGCCCCCATCCGTGTACCTGGTCTCTGATGAGCTGGGATTGGAGGATGGGGAGCCTGTCTGTGCTGCTGCCTCTGGTTCAGGAGTGGGAGCTGCAGCTGAACTAAACAAGCATTCAGGCTCCTGAGTGCATGGCTTAAAGAGACAGCTCAGGCACACGCCCTTACTCTCCCACACACATTCCCCTCCCCCACAGTCTCCCTGACACTCCCCCCAACACATACACACTATCTCCCTTACACACTCCCTCAACTAACTAACTACTTCTTGGTACTTCCTGTTGAAATGCGCAATGCACATATATTCTCTGTAATTTTATTCTTTCAAAGTGCTGTTATTTTTGTTTTTTGACTAATCTGTGCATTTCATAATTTTATTTCTCTCTTATGCTTAAATTTAATTCTTTGTGTAGTGAGTTCTAAAATGCCTAACCAGTCCTGGCTGGAGTAATTATCATTATTACTTTTATTACCATATTGTGCTTTGTCATTCATCATTTAAAGAGGTACAATCAAATAACTATATCCTTCTAGAATGTAAATTTAGCTTGTTACTCACCTTAGCAGTGCCAGTTTAAAAAAAAAAGTTAGCTAAACACATTGTGCAGACAAAGGTCACTTATTTGCAAATTGTATTTTTAATTATCTGTAAAATAACTTAAAATTCATACAAAAATAAATATGGTTCCAAGTCTGATAGTAATAATGGAGTCAAATGTCAGCAAGTCCCATGCATTATTGTGATCGGTAAACATAAATGCCAAAATAATTAGAAAAATGAATTCCCATTCTTAATAAAAGAGAAAAAAAATTAATCGCATATGTTCAAATTAAATAAATATGTTTTTAGTGGTTTGAAAAACAATTGACTAAAATAGAGTATATAATAGCAGTAACAGAGCATATCTGTGAGAGAAAGTAAGCAGATTTTATTTATTTTTATTGATTGCTGCTAAAGATAGTGTACAAAGTATCAAACTTGTGTTTCTGATATCTGTATTAAGGCTCCAAAACTGATACATCAAGGTTTGAGATTGGGAATATCTTGCAGTATTATCTCCTGATTGTTTTAAATTTACATATAAACTTAAAATATGGCTTTAGTTGGTGTTTGTATATATATTTTTTCTTTCTTTATATAGGCGTTAGATACAGTGCTCCTGTCACTGATTTCTAAAAATCTGAAATGGTGCCCCTGTGTAGTGCTTAGCACTGTCTACTTGGGGGTTAGGTCAGCTTAACTATGTCATTTAGAGGTGTGGCTTTTTCACTCCATGTGATGTAGCTCTGCCAATGTAAGTTCTCAGTATAGACTAGCCCTATGTGAGATGAGTAGACAAATGATCTGCTCTAACATTTTAAAACCCCTTTAACTTGGGGCTGGTCTACACTGAAAACTTACATTGACATAGCTACATCTCTGAGGGATGTGAAAAATCTACCCCTCTGAGAGACGTTGTTATACCAATCTAACCCCTGGTGTAGACAGAGCTAGGTTGATGGAAGAATTCTTCTGTCGACCTAGCTCCTGCCTCTCAGGGATGTGAATTAACTATGGTGATGGGAGAACCCCTCCCATCAGCTTAGGTAGTGTCTACACTGAAGTTCTACAGCAGTGCAGCAACTGCAGTGTTGGTGATGTCGTCGTGGGCGTGTGCTATAGACCACCGGATCAGGAGGATGAGGTAGCCGAGGCTTTCTTCAGACAACTAACTGAAGTCTCTAGATCACAGGCCCTGGTTCTAATGAGGGACTTCAATCACCTTGACATCTGCTGGGAAAGCAATACAGCAGTGCACAGACAATCCAGGAAGTTTTTGAAGAGTGTCTGGGACAACTTCCTGGTACAAGTGCTGGAGGAACTAACTAGGGGCCGTGCTCCTCTTGACCTGCTGCTCACAAACAGGGAAGAATTTGTAGGGGAAGTAGAAGTGGGTGGCAGCCTGGGCAGGAGTGACCATGAGATGGTTGAGTTCAGGATCCTGAAAAAAGGAAGAAAGGAGAGCAGCAAAATACAGACCCTGGACTTCAGAAAAGCAGACTTAGACTCCCTTAGGGAAGTGATGGGCAGGATCTCCTGGGAGGCTAATATGAAGAGGCAAGGAGTCTAGGAGTGCTGGCTGTATTTTAAAGAAGCCTGATTGAGGGCGCAGGACCATCCCGATGTGCAGAAAGAATAGCAAATATGGCAGGCGACCAGCTTGGCTTAACAGTGAAATCTTCGGTAAGCTTAAACTCAAAAAAGAAGCTTACAAGAAGTGGAAATTTGGACAGATGACTAGGGAGGAGTATAAAAATATTGCTAGAGCATGCAGGGGTGTAATCAGGAAGGCCAAGGCATGACTGGAGTTGCAGCTAGCAAGCGATGTGAAGGGTAACAAAAAGGGTTTCTACAGGTATGTTAGCAACAAGAAGATGGTCAGGGAAAGTGTGGGACCCTTACTGAATGGGGGAGGCAACATAGTGACAGATGATGTGGAAAAAGCTGAAGTACTCAATGCTTTTTTTGCCTTCGTCTTCACAAACAAGGGCAGCTCCCAGACTGCAGCACTGGGCAACACAGCATGGGGAGGTGGTGAGCATCCCTCTGTGGTGAAAGAACAGGTTAAGGACTATTTAGAAAAGCTGGACATGCACAAGTCTATGGGTCCAGACCTAATGCATCCAAGGGTACTGAGGGAGTTGGCTGATGTGATTGCAGAGCCATTGGCCGTTATCTTTGAAAATTCGTGGTGATCAGGGGAGGTCCCAGATGATTGGAAAAAGGCAAATATAGTGCCCATATTTTAAAAAGGGGGAAAAAGAGAACCCTGGGAACTACAAAGCGGTCAGCCTGACTTCAATCCCTGGCAAAATCATGGAGCAGGTCCTCCAAGAATCCATTTTGAAGCACTTGGAGGAGAGGAAGGTGATCAGGAACAGTCAATATGGATTCACCAAGGGCAAGTCATGCCTGACCAACCTGATTGCCTTCTATGATGAGATAACTGGCTTTGTGGATATGGGGAAAGCGGTGGACGTGATATATTTTGACTTTAGCAAGCTTTTGATATGGTCTCCCACAGTATTCTTGCCAGCAAGTTAAAGAAGTATGGCTTGGATGAATGGACTATAAGGTGGATAGAAAGCTGGCTGGATTGTCGGACACAATGGGTAGTGATCAATGGCTCAATGTCTAGTTGGCAGCCGATATCAAGCGAGTGCCCCAGGGGTCAGTCCTAGGGCCGGTTTTGTTCAACATCTTCATTAATGATCTAGATGATGGGATTAATTGCACCCTCAGCAAGTTCACAGATGACACTAAGCTGGGGGGAGAAATAGATACGATGGAGAGTAGGGATAAGGTCCAGAGTGACCTAGACAAATTGGAGGATTGGGCCAAAAGAAATCTGATGAGGTGTGTCACAGGGTCCGCACAGGTTTCCGCCTTCTCGCCCTGTGCCCTGTGCTTAGGTTGGTAAAATAAGAGTCCTCACACCTTCTTCTGGTGTTTCACCCTTGTGCTTTATTTTACAGTGCCACCTTGCAGTCCCCTTTATCCCCCAACAGTTATCCCCTTTCTAACCGGTTCCAGGGTCTCTTGGCCTATGAGGTGCCCTTCCTGTGGTGAGCAGGCAGAGCTGTAGCCTCCTGTCGCCTCCCAGGCTAGCCTCCTGACTGAGTTTTGTTCAGGCTTTTTACAGCCCTCCCAGCCTTCAGCCCAGCTGTCGCTGCTTAGCTCAGTCTATTGCAGTGAGTCAACCCTCGTTAGGGCCCGCAGCTGGGCTCCCTGCTGGCTGCTTTGAGCCTCTGCCCCTGACCTCTCTGCCTGAAAGCAGGGCTTAGCCAGCATTTTAGCAGGGCATTCAAGGGCTTTTACCCCTGCCCTGCCACAACGTGCAACAAGGACAAGTGCAGAGTTCTGCATTTAGGAAGGAAGAATTCCATGCACTGCTACAGGCTGGGAACCGACTGGCTAAGCAGCAGTTCTGCAGAAAAGGTACTGGGGATTACAGTGGACAAGAAGCTGGATATGAGTCAGCAGTGTGTCCTTATTGCCAAGAAGGCCAGTGGCATATTGGGCTGTATTAGTAGGAGCATTGCCAGCAGATCGAGGGAAGTGATTATTCCCCTCTATTCGGCACTGGTGAGGCCTCATTTGGAGTACTGGGTCCAGTTTTGGGCCCTCCACTGCAGAAGGGATGTGGACAAATTGGAGAGAGTCCAGCAGAGGGCAATGAAAATGATCAGGGGGCTGGGGCACATGACTGATGAGGAGAGGCTGAGGGAACTGGGGTTATTTAGTCTGCAGAAGAGAAGAGTGAGGAGGGATTTGATAGCAGCCTTCAAGTACCTGAAGGGGGGTTCCAAAGAGGAAGGAGCTCGGTTGTTCTCAGTAGTGGCAGATGACAGAACAAGGAGCCATGGTCTCAAGTTGCAGTGTGGGAAGTCTAGGTTGGATATTAGGAAACACTATTTCACTCAGAGAGTGGTGAAGCACTGGAATGGGTTACCTAGGGAGGTGGTGGAATTTCCTTCCTTAGAGGTTTTTAAGCCCGGCTTGACAAAGCCCTGCCAGGGATGCTTTAGTTGGTGTTTGTCCTGCTTTGAGCAGGGGATTGGACACTAGATGACCTCCTAAGGTCTCTTCCAACCCTCATATTCTAGGATTCTACTACTGTAGTGTAAGTACTGGAGACAAAACTTTGGTTTTGCCCGTTGGTAGAGTAATAGGAAGTATGGGAAGTACAGCTCCTGCTCCTCTGCTAATAGCGGAGGAATTGCTCCCCATCCTGTCCCTGACTTCAGCCTGTTTATACTAAAAAGTAAGGTTGACCCAGCTGTGTTGCTTGGGTATGAAAAATCCATACCCTAAGCATCATAGTTAAGACAACCCAACTCCCAGTGTAGACAGTTCTAGGCTAATGGAAGAATGTTTCCATTAACCTAGCTACCGCCTCTCTCAGGAAGGTGGATGAACTACAGAGGTGAAAGTAAGGCGGTATGGGCTGGTACAGCATACTGCTAAAAAGTGGCCACCTCTACCGGCCCGTACCGCTGACTTTAAAGCGCTGCTGCAGCAGTGCTTTAAAGGACCCTGCTTAAAGTGCTGCCACAGCAGCGCTTTAACGTCCCTGCCCTTTTTGCCCCCCCACCCTGGTCCGGGGAGGGGGGGCAAAAGGAGCAACTACCCCAGGGCCGGCGATTTAAAAGGGCCCGGGGCTCTGGCCGCTGCTGCTACTGCGACAGTGGCCAGAGCCCCGGGCCCTTTAAATCACCTGTGGCTGCATAGGTGAGCTGGCTGGCTGGGGAATGCTTACCCCCAGCTCCGCCCCTTCTGCCTGGGCCCCCGCCCCTTCCGGGAGGGTCAGGGGAAAGCAACCCCCACCATACCAATAAGAGAGAAATTTTACTTCCACCCCTGATTAACTACAACAATGGGAAAACTCCTCCCATCACTGTACACTGATGTTATCCACCCAAAACTCTGTTATGCACACTCTAAGGCACCCACCTTTACCCAGTTCCTAGGACTCAAGGCATAACCCTCTTAATTTAGGCACCCCCACCCTTTCCTTGTTCTTAGGGCTCCAGGCAAAAGGCACCTAACTTTATTCTTCAGTGGGCTCCAGGCTCTACTCTTCCGTGGGCTCCAGAAAAACACCCTTTCCCTGTGAACTCGCAGCTTAATCTTTTGCAGGTTTATAGTGTCTTTTACCAGTGAAAGAGCCTTATACAGTAATATCCTTATCCTCTATTTATTAACAATCACCAAAACCAGAATGCACATACTACACATACAGTGCTCACCACTCCCAATAAGGCAGATGAACTTTTCTTGATGGCCAGTCAGGCTCAGGTCCATCTGGGGGACTCCAGTTTCTGCACAGTGTCATTGGCAGAGTGTTGAGGTCTGACAACTCTGTTCTTAGGGCTGTGCCCTGAAGCTGATTCCCAAGGAACTTCCTTATGGACCCGGTTTATATAGTGAAACTTGAGCCCTGCTTAGCTATACCATAACCAATTATTTTACTAACCAATCCTAACAAAATTCTCTAACTAATCATACCCCGCCACCTTAACTAATTTACACCTAGCAAAATTAATTATGTAACAGACAGAAACAATTAAAGAACCAGACAGAGATCATACAGACAAACAATAGGGAAGTGGGGACCATAATGACAAAACAATAAAGAAATGAGGATTTCACAACCACAGCTATTGATGGCTGCAGATGAAGGCCCCAGGCTTTAGGCCTTGCAATATGGCTACAGACAAAGACCTTATCCTTACACTGAAGCACTATAGCCTCGCAGCTGCAGCTGTAGTGTTTTAAGTGTAGACATAACCTAACTCGCTTAAAGGCACACTGTGGATGTGGAGTTCAAAGCCTCCACTTAATGATTGGCTGCTGATTGAGTGAAATGGGTCCTGCTTGTTAGGTCTGGACTAGACACTAGGATGGAATTTGGAAATTCTCTGCTTTCCTTTTCTAACTAGACTATAGGACAGGTTCCAAGAGTAGCTGCATGCTTTCTTTCCTGCCAGCCCCAGTAAAGTATCCTCTATTTCAGTGTTTCCCAAACTTGGGACGCCACTTGTGTAGGGGAAAGCCCCTGGTGGGCCAGGCTGCTTTGTTTACCTGCCCCGTCCGCAGGTTCCACCGATCGTGGCTCCCACTGGCCACGGTTCGCTGCTCCAGGCCAATGGGAGCTGCTGGAAGCGGCGCGGGCCAAGAGAAGAGCAACAAGAATAATTAAAAGGTCTTGAGAACATGACCTATGAAGGAAGGCTGAAAGAATTGGGTTTGTTTAGTTTGGAAAAGAGAAGACTGAGAGGGGACATGATAGCAGTTTTCAGGTATCTAAAAGGGTGTCATAAGGAGGAGGGAGAAAACTTGTTCACCTTAGCCTCTAAGGATAGAACAAGAGGCAAAGGGCTTAAACTGAAGCAAGAGAGGTTTAGGTTCAGGGGTGAGCTGGAGCTGGTTCGCACGGGTTCGCACGAACCCGTTGTTAAATTTAGAAGCGGTTTTAGAACCGCTTGTTAACTAGCTTCCCTCCGAGGGAAGCTTTGACGGGCTCTGCCTGGGAAGCCTGTAATTCCTCCTCCCGGCCGCCGGGGGGCGCTGCGCTGTGCTGTGCTGCGAGAGCCATGTGAGCTGCCTCCTGGCCCTGTTGCTGCTCCTGCTCTTTGGACCTCTGGCCCTGGGGCTCCTGCTGCTGCCTGGTGAGTCCCCGGCTGCCTCCTGCTGCTCCCAGCCCCCCCGCCCCCGTGTGAGTGTCTGCGCCCCTCCCCCGCCTTCCCTGCCCCCAGCCGCCCTCTGCCCCCAGCCCCGCCCCCAGCCTGCCCACAGCCGCCCTCTGCCCCACCCCCTGCCCCCAGCCCCCCTACCCCCAGTGACCCCGAGCCAGCCCCGCCCCCAGCCAGCCCCAGCCACCCCCTACCCCCAGCGACCCCGAGCCAGCCCCTGCCCCCAGCCAGCCGCAGCCACCCCCTGCCCACAGCCACCCCCCTGCCCCACCCCCTGCCCACAGCCACCCACAGCCACCCCCTGCCCGCAGCCAGCCCCTGCCCCCAGCCACCCCCTGCCCCACCCCCTGCCCACAGCCACCTGCAGCCAGCCCCTGCCCCCAGCCACCCCCTGCCCACAGCCACCCGCAGCCAGCCCCTGCCCACAGCCACCCTCTGCCCGCAGCCAGCCTCTGCCTGCAGCCCCTGCCACAGCCACCCCCTGCCTGCAGCCAGCCTCTGCCCACAGCCGCCCGCAGCCACCCCCTGCCCACAGCCACCCGCAGCCCGCCCGTCTGCATCACCTGCCCACAGCCAGCCCGTGTCACTCCCTGCCTCCAGCTAGCCCTGCCCCACGCCCCTATCTGCAGCCAGCCCCACATCCACTGGTGCCCTGCAGTTCCCAGGGCAGTAACCCTGCACACCTGCTTTAATGGGGGGGGGGGCAGGGAGCAGCTGGGACCCACACATGTGCACACCCTAGAGTGACCAGACAGCAAGTGTGAAAAATTGGGACGGGGGTGAGGGGTAATAGGAGCCTATATAAGAAAAAGACCCAAAAATTGAGACTGTCCCTGATCACCACCCACACATGTGAAACGGAGCTCATTTCTAGTTCAGCCCCATCTTTTTAAAAAAGAACTTTAGGTAGGGTTAAAATACATCTGTATTTTCCTGGACATGTCAGGCTTTTCGGTTCTTAATCACCTCCTGGGAAAATATGGACGTATGGTAACCCTATTGGTACAAAAAATACATGCTGTCGCACATCCCTTAAATCAGAACTTTTTATAGGGAACCCGTTGTTAAATCAGAACTTTTTATAGGGAACCCGTTGTTAAGATTTTGGCAGCTCATCACTGTTTAGGTTGGACATGAGGAAAAAGTTCCTAACTGTCAGGGTGGTTAAACACTGGAATAAATTGCCTAGGGAGGTTGTGGAATCTCCATCGCTGGAGATATTTAAGAGTAGGTTAGATAAATGTCTATCCGAGATGGTCTAGACAGTATTTGGTCCTGCCATGAGGGCAGGGGACTGGACTCGATGACCTCTTGAGGTCCCTTCCAGTCCTAGAATCTATGAATCTATGAAAGACTGGAGTCCAGAATAGTGCTATTTGAAACTGGAATTCCAGTTCCATGAGAAATTCTGAAATTTTTTAAAAATGTCATTCCAAATGGAAATAAAAAATCCAAATTTTGAAAATTTTCATGGAATGCAATTCCAAAATTTTTATTAGGAAAAATCTAAACTACATTTTGTTTCAACCTTATTGTAACATTTTGTTGAGGCTGAAACATTTCATTTTGACTTTATTGACTAGACTTTTAAGTTTAGTATAATATAATATATCTGAAACATTTTGACCATTTTATTGTGTCATGTCATGTAGTTTCATTTAAATCAGTCTTTTCCTATGGGAAACTGTTCAGTTGGAATAATTTAAATCAGCTCTAGTCTAGAGCATAATGCTTGGAGCACCTGTATCACTGGCACAAATCTCATGGTACACAGGGTATATTAGTAGATATCTGAAAGTGTTGGTGTATCGAACAGTTATAATGACTTCCTGCAGTGGAGCTGACTACACTGAAAATTATAGTTAAGGGATTATCAGAATGTTCCAGTTGAGAGACTCTCAAGAGAGTTTAGCTGTGTTTAAAGCTTTCTTTAAAATAATAAAATATCAAGGCTGAGGGGAGGTTGTGCCTGGTCACACCCAAAATGAATTGCCTGGAGGGTTTAGCATAATCGTATGCTAACTGAAAAATGATTTCACTCATTCCATGCATGGCAGCTCACTCACTCTGCTAAACCCAAAGAGACTAGGGAAAATTAGTTTCAAATAGAATAATAAATTGCTATTTGTTTTTAAAGGTGACCTGGAAATGGGGGCGGGGGGGGCGGGGGAGGATTGTGCACTCTTTTTTCTTTATGATGTATAAAGAGGGCCAAAGTTAGTTTTGTTTTTGTAGGGGGGTTTTCTGCTTGATTTTATTTTAGGAATATCAGGAATGTCAACCCTTGTTTTCCCTGCTTTTGCTGGAGATCTCATTAGAAGTTTCAGATATGAATTGCGAGCTTTCTCGGCCCTTAATTGAAATGATGGGTGTTGAATCTTTAACAAAGATATATTTTCCCCTAAGCATATGTTAGGCATTTGAACTAAAAAGGTGTTAACAAACAAAAATAGTTATATATAATCTGAAGAGAAATGACTTCTCCTCTCAGTTAAAATCATGATTCACTTGTGTGGTGTATCAGATGCCATAATACTGCCAGTTGTCCATTGAGTCTTTGTGATTGGGCGTATACTCCACACAAGCTCTGAAGGGGTTAATGTCGGTCTGAGGGTACGTCTACACTACGGGATTATTCCGAATTTACATAAACCGGTTTAACAAAACAGATTGTATAAAATCGAGTGTGCGCGGCCACACTAAACACATTAAATCGGTGGTGTGCGTCCACGATCCGAGGCTAGCGTCGATTTCTGGAGCATTGCACTGTGGGTAGCTATTCCGTAGCTATCCCATAGTTCCCGCAGCCTCCCCCGCCCCTTTGAATTTCCGGGTTGAGATCCCAGTGCCTGATGCGGCAAAAATCATTGTCGCGGGTGGTTCTGGGTAAATGTCGTCAGTCACTCCTTCCGCTGGGAAAGCAATGGCAGACAAGCATTTCATGCCTTTTTTCCCTGGATTGCCCTGGAAGATGCCATAGCATGGCAATCATGGAGCCTGTTTCGCCTTTTGTGACTGTCACCGTATGTGTACTAGATGCCGCTCACAGAGGCGATTCAGCAGCGCTACACAGCAGCATGCTTTTGCTTTTGCATGATAGCAGAGATGGTTATCAGCCATATTGTACCATCTACCATACCATAAATTGGTAATAAGATGATCGTGGCTACCAGTCCTTTTGCACTGTTCCATTTGCTGCTGTCATAAGTGCCCCTGGCTGCTCTTAGCCAGGGGCACAAAAGCCAAAATTGGGAATGACTCCCTGAGTCAATCCCTCCTTTTTGGTATCTAAAAATAGAATCAGTCCTGCCTACAATATAGGCAAGTGTACTAGAGAACCACTGTATCAGAGAACCAGAGAGCACAGCTGCTCTGTGTCAGATCCTGCAGCAATTATGAGCTGTATTCTATTCACAGGGGGTGCTCCTGCAACAACCCCACCTGTTGATTCCGTTCTTCCCTCAGCCTTCCTGGGCTACCGTAGCATTGTCCCCCCACTTGTGTGATGAAGTAATAAAGAATCCAGGAATAAGACACAGTGACTTGTTAGTGAGATATGAGTGGAAGGCAGCCTCCAGCTGCTATGATAGTCCAGACAGGACAGTAAGGAGTGTGTAGGAGAGGAGCCCAGCATCCCTCTGCTAGTTCAGGGGCAATTGAATCTTTTCTTTACACATGAAGGGTGGGGGCTGATGGAGCTCAGCCCCCTGTTGCTATGATGACGATGGTTATCAGCCATACTGTACCATCTACCAGGAAAAATTAGGACCAGGCGCCCTTGATCGACCTAACAGATGCTAGTCAGCATGGTTACCAGTCCTTTTGCACTGCCCCATGTGCTAATAGGCTGATGATGAGGACGGATACCAGTCATTTTGTACCATCAGCCATCCATAGCGTGGGGGGAGCAAGGATGTTGGTGTTGAGTGCTGCACCATCGCGTCTATCTGCAGCATTCAGTAAAGATAGGGTGACATGTAAAAGAGTCAATAGAGGATTGTTTTCCCTTTCACTTCTGGGGGTGGGTGGGGGTTTGCGTAAATTGCCGAGCTATGCCCTGACCCACCGCGGACACTGTTTTTGACCCTAGAAGCATTTGGAGCTCAGCCAAGAATGCAAATGCTTTTCAGAGACTGCAGGAACTGTGGGATAGCTTGAGTCCTCCAGTCCATGAGCGTCCATTTGATTCTTTGGCTTTCCATTATGCTTGTCACGCAGCAGTGCGCTGAGTCCCTGCTATGGCATCTGTCTGGAGATTTTTTAAAAATGATTTTGAATTTCGTCTTCTGTAACGGAGCGCTGATAGAACAGATTTGCCTGCTCTTACAGCGATCACGTCCGCATCGTCCATGCGGGAGCTCTTTCTTTATTTTGATTTTTAACTGCATCACCACACGTGCTGATCGGAGCTCCACGCTGGGCAAACAGGAAATATTCAAAAGTTCGCGGGGCTTTTCCTGTCTACCTGGCCACTGCATCCGAGTTCAGATTGCTGTCCAGAGCGGTCAGTGGTGCACTGTGGGATACCGCCCGGAGGCCAATACCGTCGATCTGCGGCCACACTAACCCCAATCTGATATGGTAATACCGATATTAGCGCTACTCCTCTCGTTAGGGAGGAGTACAGAAACCGGTTTAAAGAGCCTTTTATACCGATATAAAGGGCCTCTTAGTGTGGACGGGTGTGGCGTTAAATCGGTTTTACGCTCCTAAAACCGGTTTAAACGCCTAGTGTAGACCAGGCTTGAGAGGCAAATGATGGTACCTGGCAGCACCTGGAGGGAGCCAGGTCTAACTGATCATGAAGTCCAGCTGGGCAGGAACAGGCTGGTTAGTATAAAACCAGGAAGCTGAGAGCAGAAGAGAACTGTAGGGAGAGAATCTGCAGTCACTCTTTGGGTCTAGAGAAGTGGAAAGGAGGAAACATGGTCAGAGGGCTAAGCCCTGGGATCCTAGCTGTGAAAGGAGGATCCACCCAAAGAAATTACAGGAAGTCTGAGAAAGGGCTGGGTAGGAAGAAGTCCTGGGAAACAACAGAAAGGTTTGGGACTGTGAAGACCTTGGCTATAGAGTCCCTGGGCTGGAATGCAGTGTAGAGGGAGGGCTTGGGTTCCCTTACCAGCAGCCCTAGGAAAGTGGCGGAGACCTGGAGTCTTGGAACAGAAGACCATCTCAGAGAGCATCTGTACAGCTTGTCCAGTTGGAATTTGTTACCCCAGAATGGGGGGACTAGATAGTGAGCTGGCCGGAGAGCTGAGTCATGAAGAGGGAGCACCCTAAGTCACTGAGAGAGAGAGGAGTCATAGGGCAAGCAGCCAGTGGCAGGATGTTCTAGATAGGGTGAGAGCTAATTCCCAGACCCAGCCACAAGGAGGTGCATCTGTGGTGAGTGAGACCTCTGCCTCCTTTGCAGTCTTCTAGGAAAAACAAGGTAGAAAAGACCTAAATTTCTAATGTAAAAACAAACAGAAAAAAATCATTGCTTGGAAAAAGCTTTCAGGTTTCCTTTATATATATAAAAAAGGCACAAACTTATGTCACCCACTTTGCAGGTCATCTTTAAGGGACCCAACTTACTGTACTATATACAAGTATCCAAATGAGAAAACACAGGGGTAGAATTGAAGCCAAAAGGTGTTTCTATCCATTCCTGTAACTAAGTCTAATAATTACATTGATTATTTATATATTCCATGATGGATTTTAGAGTCTATTTCACAGAACTAAATGCACAGCTGCCCTATGTAGATTCAGCTTGTAAAATATTGTCTCAGTTCATTGGTCCCAATAGAGTCATATATATGATGCACTAGCAGAACATGGAAAGTCTGCATAATCATGCAGCTGATGTAGAGTAGATGATTTCATAGACGACTATACCTCTCTTATTTAGTGTAAGCTTGCAGTATTTTGAAAGAAGGGTCATTTGTATATGAAACTGAAGTTTTTTACTTAGACAAGCAAGCATGAGCCTCCTGTTGGGGATACTTTCATTCCTAAAAAGTAACGTTATTGGTAGTGCCAGTTTTTGACTTGTTTTAATGCTAATTTTAACTGTCAGGAAAAAAATAATGGTGTATAATGTTTCAACAGGAGAATTGCAAACATATTTTTAACAGCTTAATTCACATGCAGCCCTTTTCAAACTGTCACAGTTGTCACTTAGGGATAGTCTACTGTACATATTGTGACTGTTAGACCATGTGTTAACAGGGTTAAACCCTCAGTGGAGACAGAGACTCTGATATTAACATCATGTCTGGCTTAACCAGGCCCAGATGACAAGATACTAAGTGCCGTGTCCTTGTCTACATTGAGTGCTAAGTTGTATTTAACACCACGGTAGTTGCCATGTGTTCTAACAGGATATAATTTTCCAGTGTCCCTATATGGGACATCCTCCGTTTTAAAACAAAATCACACTTCTGCCCGGACATTTGCATGTGCTCTATTTATGGGTAACACCTGAGATTCCTGTCATTGAAAGATTAGAGAGAAAACACTGGTCTCTATTTTTTGTTGGTGGTGGTTGGTTTTTTTTGTCTGCTTGTTGTTTCTGTCAGTTTTTCACATAGTCCCAGGGGAGAGAGAAACATCGTAAGAAATAGGAGAATGTGATGCAAACCCACAGAAATTGGTCAAAGGCAAGCACAGCATCTACAATCAGTCTTATCTCATGATTTGAAAATTGGCTGGACTCCAAGTCGATGGTGCCCCCTTAGACCATGACTATTGATTAGGGCTGCAGCCAATCCTAGATCTTCAAAAATTAAACCAGTATCTCAGAAAAATAAAGTGCAGCAGCATCACTTTTGAGATGTTCGGGATTGGTTCAGAACCTTCAGAATACCTGCTTCCACATCTCAGTATTGCACAGGAGCTAGTCAAGGAGGAACTGCAATTACACCGTTAGGGCCAAATTCTGCCTGTGGATGTGTGCATAGAGATCTCATTCATTGACATCAGTGGGAATTATTCTTGTGCATCGAAGAGCAGATCATGGCCCTTATCATTTATTCTGGCTGGCAGTTTAAGGGAGGCTTTTAAAAATGTCATTATTTTGTAATCTTATCCAAATAAGTGATGGAGGTGTAAACCGCAGTATTATGACTGCTTCCTGCTGCCACTGTCTCTCTGCAGAAGTAGGGTGGTGTTTGGGAGATCTGGGTTGAAGGCACAGCTCTTCTGTAAACTCCTTACAAGATCTTTGGCAAATCACTCAATCTCTCTGCCGCAGATCTCCACCAGCAAAATGGAGGTAATAATACTAACCTGCCTCCTGGGGTTCTAGAAGGATAGATCCATTAATGCTCTGAGGCTCTTGCTTATTGCAATGAGATCATATATAAATACACTGATAGATGGACAGGGCTACAGTGGATGGGTTGTGTCAGCCCCCCTAGGGCTGTTGGCACCTGTGTACCAATGCATACTTAATTGTGCTCTGAGCATGATATTAGTCAGTCCCATGCTTTTAGCTCATCACCTCATAGCATACTCCAAACAGAATGGTGTGAATGAGACAAGTAAGGAAAGGAGGAAGAAGGGAAAGACCCAGAAAAAAGAGGTGGAAAGGAGAGAGAATGAAGGGGACAGAGATACTGCTCTGGTCTGTAACAGAAAAGGAGGGTATTATTTTTTCATTTACCAGACTGTAACAGCTAAAAAGAAAGAGAATGGAAAGGGTAAATGAGACCATCTGGTCAAACGGTCACGTCAGCACAGACATTTTTGTTCCTTTCTACATGAAAATAAAGAAATGGACCAATTTTTTTTTAGGGCTTTTAAAAAAAGTTTTTAAAAAATACTTTAAAACAATAGAGAATATCTGAATGCAAATGCCTGGTCCTGGCTGCATCTTTGAAATGGACAGGGTTGGGCTGGGAAGCTGGGTGTTAAAGCATTGGCTTCCCATGCTAAGCTTTCCAACTCTGAAGCCTGACAGCCAAATCTGGATGAGATCACCGGTGACATGAGTTGGGTGGTCTCTGCAGATATTAGCACAATGTCCCTATTACACAATTTGGCACAAGTTGTCTCTCTCTGTTCAGGAGGGGCCCCAGGACTAGAAAGGGTCAGGAATGAAGTGCATTAAGAGTGAAGCCTGCATAGTGTCTGCCAACACCATGCCTATGTTCCATATCAGCCTTCACACTTTCATGAGAACTACAGTTGATTAATATTACAAAGTAATGGCTTTTTTCTTAATCCATTTTTCCTGTCCAGTGTGTCCAGTTTGTGATGAGTAGATAAAATTTGAAGCAAAATCTTTTCCTAGTACAATTTCCTATTATTTTAAAGGTGCCATCCTGCTTTCAGTCTTATAGATTCCCTTTTGTTCGTATAGTACAAAACTTGATTTTTTTGCCTAAAAGCAGAAACAAATCCGAGAAATAGATGTGATTTTCAAGTAGAACTTGGAAATTACCGTACCTAACAAATTGTTATTCTGTAGCACATAAAACAATCACTGAAATGAACATTAGGCTTCCTGAAGACCTTGTGTGATCATTATGCAGTGATATTTATGATGTCTTCTGCATGCTAAGCATTCCTGGCCCACATGCAGACTGAGAACTATATGTCTAGATTCCAGGAAAATTAGCTTTCTCGACTCTTAATTTTTTTCTTACAATATATTTATCTTCATTGTTATTCTCTTTTCCCTACCCTGATCTCCTTTTAAGGGCCACATTTTACCCTTGGATGAGCTCCCATTGAAGTCAGATGGAGTCCCCACACTAATTCAAGGGCACACAGAATTTGGACCATCATTTTAACAGTGGGTCCAGTGTAGGTTGTGCCAGTGCTTTGGTTTAGCAGAGCATTGTGACGCTGATGTCCTTTCATGTCTGGAAAAAGAGGAGAATAGTCACCAAGTGTACTGTTGCTGGCAAAGGCATAGGGCTAACTATTCTGATTCAATGAGTGTTGCTATAAGAAGTTATAAAGCAACATTTAATTAGCAGATACAGCAGCACTTATAGATGCTTCAGTGAAACTAAGGGTATGTCTACACTTGGAGCTGGGGGTGTGATTCCCAGCTTGAGAAGACATACTTGTGCTAGGTCTCATTAAGCAAGTATGTTAAAAATATTGTATTCATAGTGGCACAGGCAGCAGCAAGTGGTACATGGGTTAGCCACACTGTGTTCAAACCTGCCTGGATCCCATGGGTACGTACTTGGGCCAACTTGGCTGTGCTGCCGCTGCCCAGGCTACTGCAGCTACACTACTCCTTTTAGCTCACTAGCTCAATGAGAGCTAGTGCAAGTATGTCTAGATGAGTGGGAATCACATCCCTAGCTCCAAGTGTATTCATAGCCTAGATGACCAGCTTGCAGCAGCTAGTGAATTGTTTCAAGTTCCACCTATTCTGATAGTTCCAAGCTGACAACTTTGATCATGCTGTTTGGAAGATTTTTTTTTATTGCTTCCCATTCAGCATTACAAGCACCCAGAACCCACCCAAAGCATAACAAGTGAGCTTCTGCATGGCTTAGAGGGAGATTAGTTTCTGTGGATGACATTTTAGCATACAAGTAGTTTGAGGAAGAACATAAAGTTACAGGAAGTCTGGCTACTACACTAAAATTGAAGAGAGAAAATGTATTGTTATCGTTTTTAGGGCTTGTGATTGTAAAGAATGAGGGAGGTCAGTTGCTATATATACAGTGGAGTTTGTCCGAAATAGATTGCGGTTCGTTGAAGCTTGGTATTGAGTGAGGAAAAACAGGCAGGACCAGAATAACAGTGAAAAGCCAAGTGGCTGCGTTTATTTGGGGGATAATTACAACTTGGGCCGGGGGAGTAGGCAACTTTGGCTGGAATGGTATTAAAAATAAAAACACATCCCAAAAACACAGTAATAACACACTTTATACTGCTCACCACACCACACCAGATAGGCAGACACACCAATCACACAAGATGGGAATCGGGTTCGTCAGGGCGGTGCCCGGTGCAACACGGAGAAAGAGACCCACGGGCCACTGCCTCAGCCACCCTTGCTTTCACACTAAGGGTAACCCAGAGTGTGGTGCGGCTGCAGCTGGGCAGATTCCACTCATTCAGACCGCGGGGACAGGAACCCCTTGGTCAGCTAATCTCCAGGTGGAGACAGCTCCCAGATTCATTCACTCCGGACAAAGACAGAGCAGTGATTCAAACACATAAAACAGTTTGCAATTAACAATTCAATAACAAATAGAACAATAATACAAGCTAGCTAAACAATTGTGCAATTCTGAGTTCACTAATACAATCCTGATATCCTGAGTAGATATTTGGTACCAAGTTAGGGAGGGGAAAAATAAGAGGCTAAATAAGCTAACTGTTAGATATCAAAAAGTAAATACTGCACTCCAGGCGCAGCTGACCAGCAGAACAGACACCAGAAGCATGACGAGCTGACAGGGATCGGGTCCAAACGACAACGAATCCAAACGATACGACACGAGTGCACTTTACCGGGAGGAGACCCTGGCCGAAAGAGTGATCAGGTCCTTCAGCTAACACGCGGATGCTCCACACAAATTTTGGGGGGAAACCTAGTTTTATAGAAAGGTCTCACTCCCTCATGTCAGCATCTGATTGGCTCCCTGGTCCCTCCTCCCTTCAGGCTTCGAGCTGTTGCCACCCCACGTCGGAAGGATTTGCACACGGCACACTGGAGTTGACACGTAAACAAGCTTGACCCTTAGATGACTGGGTCCAAAAAGAGCGGGAAAGTGAGTCGCTGGGCAGAATTAACCTGACCTCCAGACGACCGACCCAAAAAAAACAGGTTGCCGGGCAGAATCAGGCCTTCACACACAGAACTAGCCTGACCTTTCGATGGCCCAGCAGGAGAGAGAAAAAAAAAACCCAAAAACACAGGAGAGCATACACAGCCAGTGTTGCTGGGCAGGATTGAGTCTCTGCCCTCTCCTATACAAACAAGAACCTGGTCCAAGATGGAGGCTGCCTTGTCCTTTTAACAGGACAAGATGGCCGTGGACCGACAATTGGCCATACAGAGCCATAACTATGTATCGGATTGCGACAGAGTTGTGATACTTGATAACAGACACTGAGTGGAATGAGGCTGCCCAGCACTATCATTTGTGGCTGAGTCTAAACAATGATATTTAAGATGAACTGGCACGGGTGGAATCCCCATCCAGCCTGGATGTGTTATTTGACTTATGCATTAAGATTGATGACCGTCTGACTAAACGCTAGCATGAAAAAAATTTGTGCTCCCAGCTCCCACCAGCTGCAGCTCCGATAACAGGGCCTGGGCTGGGTTGGTGTCCTTCCCCTCTCCCCAGCAGTAACCAATCAGTGTCCAACACATCACCAACTCCCTCTCTGGCTCCAGAACGCTGTGTTGTCCAACACCAACCTAGAGGCGCTGGTGGACTTGGGTGCCTCACAAAATTACATTGATCTGCAGTTTGCCTGAGCACACAAGATCCCGACCCATTTGAAAGGCTCCCCCAAGTGAGTGTAGTCTGTAGACAGTTTACTCGTTTCATCCAGATCGGTCACCCACCAGACTGCTCCCTTAGAGGTAACACCCAGACTTACCCATAAGTTCCTCGAGCACTGTGGATTTAGCTTCCCACCTACACAGAGTGCACCAGGAGCTCAAGGAACACTTGCATTCTGCCAAAGAAGCTTATAAACACCATGTGGACTAAGTCCATGAGGCTGGGTAAGGAATGGTGTCCCTAGCCTCTGTTTGTCAGAGGACGGAGATGGATGGCAGGAGAGAGATCACTTGATCATTGCCTGTTAGGTTCACTCCCTCTGGGGAACCTGGCATTGGCCACTGTCGGTAGACAGATACTGGGCTAGATGGACCTTTGGTCTGACCCGGTATGGCCCATTCTTATGTTCTTATGTTCTTATGTCCCCAATCAGGCCATAGGGGACAAGGTGTGGTTCTCTGCCCACACCCTTAGATTGATCCACCAGTCTGCCAAACTAGACTCCAACACTTGGGCCCCTTTAAGATTATAGGATGGTGAACCCAGTTGCCCGAATCCTTGGAGATCCACCCCATCTTTCACATCTCATTTTCAGAGCCCTACATGGAGAACCCATACCCAAACCACTCCAACCCCCCACCCATACCTGGGATTCGTGGACAGGAGGAGTACTTGGTCAACCAAATCCTCAGCTCTCTGCAACGTAGGGGAAGGCTCCAGTACCTGGTGGACTGGGAAGGCTGCAATTCAGATGATCAGTCTTGGGAACAAGTAGTGAACATCCATGCCCCAGACCTGTTATGAGAGCTCCATCAGAAGTACTCCCAAGACACCAGGCCTCAAGATTCGCCCTCAGTGGGGGAGGAAGCGGGAGACCTTTAGGAATCGGCCTCTGCAACAGAGCCAGGTTCCAGGCAACCTAACAAGCACAGCTGGACTGTAGCAGGCTGCCTGCTTGACTACGCTGCCTGATTGGTGGGAAGAGGCCAGCAGCAGCAGCAGTTCAGCAGCTGCTCAAAGCATTTGCCCATGGTTGTGTAATTTGTGTTAGCTCCTGGACCTATTTGTTCCCAACATTGCTCCTGCCCTGTTCCTACTTCAGATCCAGCCTTGTCTTGCTTCATTCCAGATAAACCCTCTGGAATGGCTCTGACCCTCAGCTCCGATTCCTGGCTTCAGCTATGATCCTTGCTCTGGCATTTGACTCTGGTTCTGACCTTGGCTCCTATTCCTAGCTACTGACTCCTGCTCTAATCACTAGGCCCAACCACTCACATCCCAATTATCAGACAGCAGATGATTTTCTCATTTGAATGCATAAGTCATTCCCACCAGACTGTTATCTCTGGTACCTAAACTAGTGTCTCTCTAGCTCCTGTGCATGAAGGAGCAACTCCAGGGACCCAGCACCAAGCCCAAATAGCAGAAGCCCGTCATTGGAATCCAGCTCTAAGAAACTAATTGGAAGAGAATTCCTGCTTGACTCTGGGGGATAGGGCATCCCTAAACCCACTCCACAGAAGCTATTTCAGACCAATGTCTGGAAAAGTTTCTAAGACCCAAATATATCTCTACAGTGGAGGATCCATGCACCAGTGCATCCTCTGTCCCTCCTTGGCCTGCTACTGCCCCAACACCTCTCTCCTCATATACTTTGTCTGACGTTCACCCCTGCACTATCAGGGGATGTACAACTCCCGAGCAGCTTCCCCATATCCAGCCCCACTTTCTCAGACAGTGGACAGTTCCACTGCCAGGGGACCTCTGCAGCTGTGGAAGTGGGAGCTGTATGTGCATTGATCATTATGGTCCTTTTCTGACTGGTTGTTCATCAGAAAAGTCTCTCCTACTGAATAAATTTGGTCATGCCAGAAACCATTGGAAAGTTCATGGCCCAAATACTATTCAGCATCCTTGGTATAACTCCACAATAATGATACTGAATTTGATGGAGTTGCCCCAGATTTACACAAGTTTAAATGATCTACAGATGACTGAAGTGACGGTTTTCAAATCAGTCAGCTGGAGACCAACAGGCACAAAGGGCAGGTCTTGTGCCTTTCTCACTGGGGTGACTCTTTGTTGACACTGAGCAATTAATCTGAACTCCAGTTACATTGGCAAAGCAATAGATAGCAGCTCAGGGGGGAGGGCAGGCATTAGCCATTTCTGGTGATTCTCTCATCCCACTTCCTTCTTTATTGGCAGCAGACAAAATGTTACCTCCTTGCACTTACTGTGAGAAGAGAAAAACAGCTCCTTAAATCAGCACAGCTGAGACAGAAAGGTAGCATGTGCCTCGGGTACCTTCTTCTGCATGAGTGCAACTTCCATTTTTTTCACTGTGTATCTGGGAGCAGGGTATGACCACAAGAATGTAGAAATATGACCTAAAAGACAGAATAATGTCAACTACCATGTGATTTACTCAGCTAGTTACAACTTGAGTGAATCTCTGTGAGCACAAAACAGTATCCAGCCCTGAAAAAATGAGTGTTATTTCCATGATACATACTCCTTTGTCGCAATGATGTAACCAGCTGTACATTGCTATATGAGATCACACACAGCTCATTTCTTCTTAAATAAAGTTAAATAAAGTTGGATAATCTATGTAATCCCTCGGTAGAGTAAAAGCAGGACAAAATGGCAACGAGAACTTGAGTTTAGCATAATCTAAAATCACACCCACTTGTCTGCATATTCCAGATGTACAAATTTCAGCTCCCTACAAGTGTAGAAGGAAAAAAGCTGTTCTTGAAAACTGTTCTTGTGGTTGAGATGTTTGTTCCAGTACTGAGCAGTGCTGATGGCTTCCAGTATTAAAACTTTAATTTTATATCAAACCTTTCTTGTTTTGGGGGGGGGTTAAATATAACTTTAAAGGAAGGCTATATTTTTTCTCCTTTCCCTGTGCATTGTCCTTTGAAACATTTAGGAAAAATTACTTTGGTCCTGTCTACACTGAGCTATTCTGAACTGACTTTGTAAGTAGTTAGAGACAGCTCTTGTAGGGTGGGATATCCCACAGTACATTGTTCCAGGCACTGCTGGATCCACTCTATGTGCATGTTCTCTGGATTCTGTCCCCTGCAAACACTATGGGAAAGTTGTGCAGGTTTTCCCAGTAGGAAGTGGTTACAAACATGAATAAGCAATGTGGTAGGGGTGGATGCAGGGCTGGATTACCCAGCAGGCGAACTAAGCATGTGCTTAGGGCACCAGCAAAGCAGGGGGCATCAAAAATGAGATTTTTTTTTAATTTGATATTTGATATTTCAAAAAAAGCATCGAAGTAGTCATCATGGGAAAAATCAGAACTTTGTTAGACTTCCTTACGCTCCACTACACACTCTTCCCCCGTTTTTCTGTTCTCTTTTTATTACTTATCCCCACCTAAGCCAGGGGGGGCGTCCTACTAACATAGATCGAAATAATGCAAAGAAATCAGAGACTGTAACTGATCATCCTACTCCTGGTGGTAAAACAGACATTGTTCTAGAAGGTGTGGATGTGTCAGAGACTGAACCTGCTCATGCTGTAAATAATAGGAGAAAAGATCCTGGTATGTGGGTTGATTTCAGTACCGATGATGTAGCTTACTGGATAGATCGTGGACCAAATGACTATCAGCACCACACTGGGCCATTTGAGAAATCATGTCGGACTTTTACCAATGGCAAACAAACAAGATATTGTCCACAAAAAATATTTTTTGGCATGAAAGCGAATGGTGAAAAATACACTCAAGAATGGCTACTGTATTCACCATCAACAGGGTCTGTGTACTGTTTTGTTTGCAGACTTTTTGCATATAAACCTTCAACATCCCGGTTTGCTGCAGATGGATTTAGTGACTGGTGGAATACTGTTTTAATTGAACAACATGAAAATAGCACTACTCACAGAGATTCAATGTTGACATATTTAAATCGAAGACAGGGCTTTGGATTGACACAAAAATTGGAAGAACAAATTAAAAGGGAGCGTGAATACTGGCAACATGTCTTGCAGCGTGTTATAGCTGTTATTCAAATATTAGCTGAACGTGGTCTGCCTTTCCGGGAATCAAATGACACATTTGGATCATTGCAGAATGGAAATTTCTTGGGATTGTTGGAGCTTGTGGCTCAGTTTGACCCATTTTTAGCAGGCCATATCTCAAAATATGGGAATGCTGGCAAAGGTAACCCATCATACTTATCCAAGACAATATGTGATGAACTCATTGGTCTAATGAGTGACAAAGTTCGTTCAGCTATTGTGGATTAAATAAGTACTGCTGGGTACTTCAGTTTATCTGTTGACTCTACATCTGATCTTTCACATATTGATCAATTGAGTATTGTACTAAGATATGTGTCTCCCACAGATGGAAAACCAGTTGAACGATTTATAACATTCCTCAATTTGAAAAGCCACACTGGTGAAGAAATGGCAAATCAAGTACTGCACTATCTGTGCCAAGTTTGCAAAATAGATTTCTCAAAGTGCAGAGGTCAATCTTATGACAATGCTGCCAACATGTCAGGATGTTATCAAGGAATGCAGAAGAAGCTTTTAGAACAGAACAAATATGCCATATTCATACCACGTGCTGCACACTCTCTCAGTCTTGTTGGCCGCAGTGCTGTTGATTGTTGTCCGGTGGCAGTAAGGTTTTTCTCAACAGTCCAGTTACTTTATACATTTTTCTCTGCCTCAACACACCGAAGAGCAGTTCTTAAAAGATATTTGGGCAATGATTGTGTGTTGAAATCTCTTTCTAATATTCGCTGGGAGGCACATGCAGCGGCAACAAGTGCAATTCTGGAGTCCTACTCAAAGATTGTGGATGCATTAGAAAGTATAGCTGAAGACCAATCATAAAAAGGAGAAACTATACGAGAGGCAGAAAACATAGCAAACAAGATGCAAGAACTAGAGTTTGTATTCATGTTGACCATGTGGAATGAAATTTTACAACACTTTTACCACACAAGTCAAGCTCTCCAAGAAAATGAATTGGATTTGAAAACATGTGCAGACCTCTGTCAGTCATTAGCAGTCAACTTACACACTTTGAGGAATGATTTCGAAAGATTTGAAGACATATCAAAAGATATCTTGCCTGATACTAACTACAAAGAAGCCCAGTCCCACAAGCGAATCAGGAAAAAACAAGCAAATGATAGCACTGCAACAGAAACAGCCTTTAATCCTAGAGACAAATTTCACGTATCTACTTACTACGCTGTAATTGATATACTTGAAGCTCATATGAAGAGGAGAGGTGAAGTGAACAAAGAAGTATCAAGTAGATTTTCTTTTCTAAACTATATGGACTTATCTGACGAACAATATTCACAAGGTTCCCAAAAGCTAGTTGACTCATACCCTGTTGACTTGAACATGAATCTCTGGAGAAGTATGGCAGTTCCACTGTTATATGCGCGCAAAGTTTAATGAAACAGGAAAAATGAAATTCAGTCACATTGATCTTCATGGCACAATATTGAAAGACGGAATACAATGTGTATTTCCAAATGTAGAGATTGCAGTGTCATTTTTCTAACATTGATGATTACTAACTGCTCCACAGAATGCTCTTTTTCTCGGCTGAAAAGAATAAAAAACCCTCAGAGAACAACAATGTGTCAGGACAGACTTGATTCACTTTCCCTATTGTGTATGGAAGTGGACATGCTTTGTCGAGTCAGCTTCGATGAACGTATCCAGAATTTTGCAATCAGAAAATCTAGAAAGAAGCTATTTTAATTTCAGCATACATGTAAGTTTTGTGTCATTTCGAAAAATAAAATTTTATTTTATGGTATAGTATTGTTTTTATTTTGAATTACATATGGTGGGGCACCATAATCTTTTCAGTGCTTAGGGCCTCTAAAGGTCTTAATCCGGCCCTGGGTGGATTCACAAACCTGGTAACTCATGGTCATGTTATGAAAAAGCTACGGTGTGGGTACAAGTTAACCACGTTTGTTGCAACCAGGTCAGTTGTGTGTGTCACAAACTGGTTATCAAACCAGGGTTTTACTTGTACTGTGGATGGAGTCTTCGAAGATCAGAAGCTGCTCTCTCTGCAGCCTTCTGATGTGGCTAAAATTAACTTTCTGGCATTTAGTCACATATTATTTTTAGTTTGCCTTTGTTACACACAGGTCTGTACCTTCCATATGAATAATGTGAAATGTGCAAAGACCAGAGTGCACATTTCAATTAACTCAGTGTTTGCATCAGATAGAATTATATTGCTGCACTTGATTGAAAATTCAGGGAATACTTGATGGGTGTTAGTTCCTGAACTGCAAGTCCTAGTATTTAACGTGAGCCAGGAAAAAGACCTTTTTGGCAAGAAAACTGCTGCTGCTCAGATTGTTAATGCATCTTAATCCTCAACAGAAAATGAAATCACATTGGACTGCTGCCAAACAATACAATGACTTTTCTCTGACTTCAGGGAGGAGTTCTTCTTAAGCAGCCTTTCTAACATGAAGTAAGATTTAAACTGCTAGGGCTTGATTCTGCTCTCACTTTACATCAGTTTTATACTGGTGTGACTTCAGTGGATTTACTCCAGATTTACAGAGGGAAGGGAGGGCTGAGTCACTGTTATTTAGTGTCTGTGTTATGGTTCAGGCCTCACATTCTCTGTTGCTGAACCTGGGCTTTATGTTTGCAGATGAAAAGGACATTTTTCTCTCCTCCTGTTTGGGCTTTTTAACTTAATTACTTCTAATCTGCATCACTTGCTGATCCATTGATAGTGCTGCTTGCAGGGAAAAACGTCTAAGCATCTAATTGCAAGCAGGGGTGCTGGAACAATTTGTATAGTGGGGGGTGCTGAGAGCCATTGAACCAAACTGTAAAGTTTGTATATGATGGAAACTACTTCCCGGGGGTGCAGCAGGACCCCAAGCACCCTAGTTTCAGCACCTGTTATTGCAAGGCAGAAGGCCTGTTGCAGTTGCTAAGGCACTAAAACTAGTCAGAGACATGCAGCTCAAGCTCATCACCACTACTTTGCTTGATTGTTAGTAAAGGGAGCCTGATCCAGTCAAACATTCATTTCAGAAAGCACATCAGAAAGTATATGTTGGGCTGTGTTGGGGTTTTTAAGAAACAGCCTGTATTGGAGTGAGGAGAGGGGGAACTTGCAGTGGTTTTTACAGCCTGGGACTTCCCTCAGGCTTTCTGGAGGACTCAGTGGGTTTGCCTACACAGCAATTAGACACCCGTGGCTGGCCTGTGCCTGCTGATTCAGGCTCGTGGGGCTCGGGCTAAGGGGCTGTTTAATTGTGGTGTAGACATTCATGCCCGGGCTGGAGCCCGGTGTTTAGAACCCTGTGAGGTGGGAGAGTCCCAGAGCCCAGGCTGCCGTCCAAGCCTGAACATTTACACTGCAATTAAACTGTCCTTTGTTTAATCTTAATGGTAGGGAAAAAGCATAACAAGAGAGATTCTAATATGAAAGGTCTACACGCGTATATGTCTTACTTAAATGCTTAGGCCTTGCTGATCCCAGAGACCCCCACCTCTGAAGTCTGGGATTCAGTTTCCTCCCCAGTAGTTTCTGCCTTTCTCCCTTCTGAACTTCAGGGGCCATGTTTTTATCCACCACAAATTTCTTTGTTCTAGTTTCCCACCTGGATTCCGCCTGCGTCCTTCTGGTCAGTGAGACCCAGCAGGATTGGAGGTAAAACTTCAGAACAAAGGACACCTGCACTGTACCTTTAAATACTGATAAATTTGCCTATCTGAAGCTAAGGTCCTGCATAGATGCCATCAGCTCCTGCTGGAATGAACCCCTCATGATCACATAGCAAACACAGTCATCATCAGGCAAACAGACAGAATACATGTACTACAGGCAGTCCTCGACTTTACTATGTTCGAGTTACGACGAATGGCACTTATGACATTTATAAATTGACATCCTGTTTCCACTTTACAACGTCGGTTTCAACTTTGACGCTCAATTCAACATTGTTCCTATGGGAAAATCTAGTTATGACGTTTCGACTTAAGATGTGATTTTCAGGAACCAATTGTGTCGTAAGTCCGAGGACTGCCTGTATTTTTAAAAAAATTACAGACAGCTGCCATGTCATCCATCTTTACAGTGGGGTTAACAACACTTCCCTTCCTCCCAGGGGTATTGTGAGGGTAAATTATATTAAAGATTGTGAGGCACTCAGCCACTATGGTAATGGGGACTATATAAATACTCACGGTATAGTTTCTGGGCCATTTCAAACATGTTCTGTGCACCATGCAGACACACTTCATTGGTGTCTCCTCTCAGAGCATAATTATTCAGTTCCACTCTCCCAATGAGGATGGAAAGTAGGGAGTAGGCCAGGGGCAGGCAAACTTTTTGGCCTGAGGGCCGCATCGGGTTTCATAAATTGTATGGAGGGCCGGTTAGGGGAGGGGTTCGTGGCCCAGCCCCCACCTCCTATCTGCCCCCGCCGCCCCTGGGACCCCTGCCCCATCCACACACCCCTGCTCCCTGTCTCCTGACTGCCCCCTGCCCCTGACTGTCCCCTGCCGCCCCATCCAACCCCCCTCCTCTCATTCCTGACGGCCCCCCCAGGACACCTGCCCCATCCAACCAACCCATTCTCCCTATCCTCTGACTGCCCCCGCAGGGAACCCCTGCCCCTGACTGCCCCCTGCCACCCCATCCAATCCCCCCTCCTTCCTGACTGCCCCTCCGGTACCCCGGCCCCCATTCAACCCCTGTTTCCCCCCTGACCACCATCCACATCCCAGCCCCCTGACTACCACCCTGAACTCCCCTGCCCTCTATCCAACACCCCCTGCTCCCTGCCCTGCTCCCTGCCCCCTTACTGTGCTTACTCCTTACTGGAGTGCTGGTGGCTGGTGGCGCTACAGCTGTGCCACCCAGCTGGAGCTGGGCCACGCTGCCGCCGCCCCCACCACACAGCACAGAGACTGGGTCAGGCTGGGCTCTGCAGCTCACAGCTCCACCGTCCAGACCATTGCACAGTGGCGGAGCAAGCAAGTTGATGCTGCGGGGTAGGGGGAACAGCAGGGGAGGGCCCGGAGGTAGCCTCCCGGGCCAGGAGCTGGTGGGCCGGGCAGGACGGTCCCGCGGGCCGGATGTGGCCCTCAGGCCATAGTTTGCCCACCCCTGGAGGAGGCTATAGAGACATGCTGCAGCCAAGTGGGCAGACACAAGGGGCTGGAGTGGATTCCAGCCAGGAAGAGTGGTCAACATCATCCAGACTGCTGTGGGGGTCACGGAAGAGCAGTTGGTAGTTGAAGGGGCAAAAGAAAGTTCTGACACCTCAAGACATCAAGTGTCTCACTGGGAAGGTGGTGTGTTCACAAAGTCCTGAGTGGCTGGGACAGAGCGTCTCCACAAAGCAGCACGTCTTGCTCACACGTTCCTTATATGAAGGAGGAGTACCCACATAACTCTGCTTTCCTGAAAGGACCCCTTCAGCCTGGGATTCCTGGCCACCCCAGGTCTCAGAGCCTGTGAACACTAGTGTTGTCTAGATACCATTGACTTCAATGGAGCTGTGATATTTACATCTGGTGTAGGCTCTGAGCAGCACTCACTCTTGTCTATCCCCTTCCGCAGGCAATATTCTTGGCACAGCCATCCAGAACCTGCATCAGCTTTCTAGGTGCCCTTCACCTGCGGGGAGCAGAACATGGCCATGCTCATTCCCAATATATCTGTCCTGTGCTTTCTGATTAAGATGAAGCAGTTGACTAAGGAGATCAAATACAAGGCCATTGGATTGTTAATCACAGGTGAGGGGCCTCACCTTAACTTGTGATATTGACCAAAACCCCCTCATACCTCCATTGAGAGCATATGCAACACAGTTACCCTGATAGCCTTGGGTTTTTCATCTTAACTCAGCACATTGAACCACATGGCTGCCTTGTAATATCATGCTGACTGCTTGTTCCTGCAGTAATTCTTGTAATTGTTCTGCTACTTCCAGTCTCACCATCCCTAGGCCCAGATTAACCAATATGCACTTCCACAAAGCTCCTTTCCTTAGGGGGGCTCCTGATCCCACCAGGAAAAGAAACCCCATACCTCTGCCAACTCAAATCACCAATACACACACATCATGTTTACTTGCATTTTAATAAAAATCATAACCTAGGACATTCTGCTATATTCATTTTGTCGCAAAGTTTCAAGCCCCTTAACCTTTCTCCCTTGGAAGCTGCTATGGTTTGTTTAACCTTAACGTACATGACTGCATATAGCGCACATCACGCACACACATGCACATCACGCACACACACACACACACACACACACAAAGACATGCATATTATAGTTAAGTTGATTGATTAATTTTATGTAAGAAAAGGCAAGTTGGAAATACATGAGCAGCTCCTCTAAATGAAAATTAATTTAAAATAGGAACTGCGGGATAGAGTTACTTAGCAAAGTACCGAAACTGAACAATTTTGTAAATCAAGTGGTAACTCATATGGATGCTGCAGTTGAGAGAATGCCAAGTTTAGCCTGTGCTGCTGTAGAAGGCCCAGTACAGTCTGAAGCAGAACCAGTTGAAAGCCCCCTTTCCCCCGAGCTACAAATATCCGAGACTGAGATGGATATTAGTAAGCTAATCATACAAGATATTGTTTCGCAATCACCTTTATCATCTTTATTGTTACATCCGTCTGAATAGCAGGTAATGATAATGTCTAAAAGTACTGCATTGATCAGGGCCAAAGTCCTGTCAAAGTCACAATGCAGATTTCAAAACATCAGAATGGCAGTACAAACACATGGGTGGTCAGTCTTACAGTTGTTATCCTTCCAAAGTTATTTTCACTCAAAAGTCAGTCAAAACAGAGAAACAGTCACATGGGAATGGTTGCTGTACTCAACTTCAACTGGCGCTTTGTTCTGTTCCATGAGCAAGCTTTTTCAGACCAACACGATGTTTGTGGTGGATTTAGTGGTGAGATTACTGTTTGAATTAAGATGTATGAGAGTAGCACTGATCACTCATGTTAACGTGTGATAAGTTAATCAGTGTACTGATACCTGAGCTGTCAAGTTAATCAGTTTCAAAAGGAGACACAGTACTGGTGAGAGGTGCTAAAGTGAACTGTGAAGGTAATCACATTTCTTGCTGAAAGAAGGTTCTTGCTTTGTGAGGAAGATGAAAAAATGGATCTACTTACAATGGAAATATTTTGGGGCTTTTATAACTAATTTTCAAATCTGATAAATTTCTCAGAAATCATATTGTGAAGTTCAGCATTGCTGGGCATGGAAAACCATCATATATTTCCTCCACTATCTGCAATGAGGTTTTGCAACTGAAGGGGAAGAAAGTTCTATCAGCAATACAGCCAAGTATTATTGTTCAGTTGACAGTATTCCCACAGTTTCTCATGTTCATCAGCTGGCATGCACTGTTCAATTTGTTAACAAAAGCAAAAATTGCATCAAATGTTTTTTGAAATTTGTGCCCATTTACTGTCATTCCAGTGAAAGTCTTGCAGAGAATGTGCTGTGTACTCTAAATGAGCTATGACAATGCTGCCAACATGTCAAGAAAGTATGCCGGGTTTCAGACACATATTAGGCCGATTAATTCTTTAGCAGATTATGTTCCTTGTGCTGCACATTCTCTGAACCTCTGGATACCATAGTTACCGATGTGCTACCTGCAAGCAGTACCTTTTTTTTTGGCTTCCTCCAGCAACTCCATGCCTCACTGCTGGATAATCTTTACAGAGAGGCTTAAAGGAAATGAAAATAATTGTCTTTTGGTTCTGAAATCTCTGACTAGCACCTGTTGGACCTGCCCCCCGAATCCACAAAAGCCCTATGCCACAATTGTTTAAATGTATGAGAAGCTCTGGATAAAATCAGCAAAGACATCGCTGAATATGGAGCTACACAAACAGAAGCTCAGTTCCTGTGAGACAAGATGGGTTTTCTTGAAACCACATTTATGCAGTGCTATGGAATCATATCCTCTAGCAATTTCAGTCAACAAGTTCCACACTTTAAAAAGCAAAGCCTGGTTCTGCTGTTCAACTCCTGCAGTCACTGGCTGATTTTGAGTTTGGTTTTATTGCACCTGAGGGATCAGATTGATGATATGGAAGCTCTTGCAAAGTCAAAGACATCAACCGTATCTCAAACCTACTACAGTGAAACTCATCAAGTCCCAAAACATAAACAGCAGGCATGTGAATCCAATACACCAAATGTGAAGCTGCGAGGGCCAGAAACATTTAGAGTAGAAACTTTTAATTTCATAGTTGATCATTTGCAAATGTCTCTGCAAAATCACCTGGAAACTTATATTTGTTTATATAAAGGATTTGGGCTTCCTAACCAATTTTAACACTGTACCCCACTCTGAGATTCATTCTGGGCTTGAGTTGCAAAATATCCTTGAGATTTTGAAGCGAATTGAGTTTGAAGTGTTTTGTTCTTTTACAACAAATGAAAATTGTAAATTGCCTTTTAAAACAGCGGAAGGCTCTCTATTTGGAATCCACTTTTCCAGACCTAGATATCGCTCTGTGCATTTACCTCCCATTACTGTTTACAAATACTGATGTACAACTGTCATTCTCCAGAATGAGCAGAATTAAAAGCTATGACCACTCAATGATGGGGCAGTGCATAGTGAATGCCCTTGCCTTCATGTCCACTGAGAGTATCTCAACACAAAGCCTGGACTACAGTGACATAATTGAATTGATCATTGGACTGGAAGTTGATGGTTGCCTAGCAACCAGTGAGCGTGACCTGATTACATTCAGTGTGGGCAGAGGATAGTCCCAACTGGTGATGCATATATTTGGTGCTCCAAAAGGGCTAATTTCCCCAAAATGAGGAAAATTATGAGTGAAATTGATTGGGCCTGCAGCCTGATGGCCAGGAATCTGAGCAGCCTCTTGAACATGTGTGTCTTCTGTCCTCCTTCAGTCTCCAGTCATGGTCAAGGAACCATGCCACCATTCTCTCCTTCAGTAGGGCTGTCTCCCTCTGAGCCTTCTGCTCCTCCTTCCTTCTCTGGTACTGCAGCTGATCTACCTTGGCCACAACGTCCTGTAGCATTTAGTCCCTGAGCCTGTTCCTTCTCATACACTGGGGAGCACACGCTCCCCAAGAGTCCTGGGTAGATTCCTCAGTCCATCTGAGGTGGAAGGGCCTACCAAGGCAATGAAAGAGCACACTGAGGAAAGAAAAGGAAAGAAGGAAGAAAGAAACCTCCCCACCCCTTTTATGTTCAGCATCATGGGAAGGCTATAGGTTGATATTTATCATCTTGTTGTTTTTTTTTACTTCATTCTTTATATTAGTCTGTTAAGAAGCTCTGGCCAATCACATTGCCAGCCCAGACACATTACAGTAAGAATTATATTTTTTAAATTGTTTAATAAAAATCAGCCCTTGGCTTGGGGGCAGCGGGGGATATGAGGGAGGGAGGAAGAGGAGCTTCCTTCAAAGAGCCTGTTACTAGTTTGGTTGTCATGTCATTGCAGGCAGGGCAGGCTTTAGAAGACAAATTTGCTAGAGGTGCCAGACTGGAAAGAGGGACTCCTGTCTCAGGCCAGCCGAGGAACACCATCTCTATGCAAAGGAACTTTTTCGGCATATCAGTGAATGGAAGGGGCTAGTGAACTAGAGGAGGCTGTTATAAGTCAGCTCTGCCCTGGAATCTGACCCACCGTCTAGAATTTTTATTGCTTGAAAACTTTTCAAGCATTACCAGCTAGGAGTAGGTGAACATTTGGACAAATATCCGTAAGATGCTGAACTAGGATGCAGACACTTATCAGCTGTGGAACTGAACCTTCTCCCTCCCTCCCCACACCCTGGACAGCACAGGCATCCTGGACAGCATGCCACAACCAGACAGAGGCCCAGCAAACCAACTGTAGCCGCCCACAAGGAGCTCTGTTTGCCTGCCCCAGCCATTGGGATATATAATCCTGACAGCTTGGGAAATGCAAGCAACAGTGAAACTCACAACAGAGTTCTGGCGTGACACAGTTACAAACAGAGCATTATATGCAGAAATGTGCACTTGTGCTTGCTAAGGCTCTGACCCTAATCCCTTTTTCAAAGAAGAAGCATGCATTTAGAAGAAAATAATTGCTAGCTGTCTGTTTGAACCCTCCCCTGGTCCCTCTTGCTTGGAATCCATCTTGGACCCCAAGTGGCATGGGGCTGGGAAATGGCTTGGCTTCTTCCCTTAACAGAAGCAAAATACAGACTCCGGCATGTCATTTCTTCCCAAACAATAATTGCATTGGTCAGGGCCCAGCAAATCCTCCCATTAATGCTGTGATTCCAAAAACTAAATATAGCAGGTGCCACTTATCAGGATCTGGGTCCTGCTGCATTGCCACATCCTCACCAGCCCCATCCCTAAACAGGTCTTCTGAATATGGGCCCCCAGCCAATCTGCTCACATGGCCTGGGGTCCACTCGTGAACCTCTAGCCCCTTTGCCACTAGGTTCTCCTCTGGTAGTGTCCCAGTCCTCTCTGCCTCTGCTCTGAAAAAACATACTGTCCCAACTTAGGAGATGGTCATGCATGACTATGCTGGGGGCAGTTGCCAGCATCTGGCTGAATTCCTCATAGTAGGATAGGTAGCTGGGAAGTTCCCAGACTTACCATTCCCATTCTTTGCCCTGTAGTAGGTGTCATTGAGGTGTTTAATCCTTTCCCTGCACCACCCAGCGGTTTTGTTGATCTCCAACACTGCTGGGCTCTTGGAGATTGTCATAGAAATGCAAGTTCCTGCTGATTCTGCCAAAAGTCTGTGGGGATTAAAACAGACTGATTCACATTTATCCCCAATGGAATTAAGGGGTAGACCCACTCTTCCTGTGCCTTCACTATGGTTAACACAAAGGTAGTAATGGTGGCATTGGTAATTGAAAATGAAAAATTTACCAGCCTCCACCAATCCTGATGTCTTTGCTCAAAGGGAGTAGTGGAATTTTCCTAGAGAGCTTTTCTTATCTCTACAGGAAGGACTCTGTTTAAACCTTCTCTAATAACATTTGTAGCTACTCCTAGGACCCAGTACTGTGCCTGGATACATGAAAGGGCCATGGATACATTTGACTGCAACACATTGAGAGCATTAACGATGTGAAGATGGTCTACCTGTTGCACCTATAACCAGCCAGGTAATACATTTGCTATCTTGTATTCCTTAACACTGAGCTGATTGAAAGGAGTGATTGAGGGATGCAATAAGGGATGCAATAAGGAGGCCATATCTTCACCTATCGCCCCAATGTTACTTGCTAGAACCTCTTTACCTATGGTGTTTAAGACACTCAATCCTGTGCCCACCAGTCCTAGAATGGTAGCTACTGTATCCCTCCTCTGATATTTGGGCTGCTTTGGGAGTACACTATCTAGCCAAGCATACTACCCAGCATGTAATGTGAAGACATAAGGTGCACATTTGGGCTGCGCTAATGACAAATCTAACCGCAGAGGCATAATAACCTTTTTCAAGGCGTACTTGGGATTTACCATTAACAACTTTTTCACATCACTTTTTACCACTACAGGCCCAATAATACTTTTCTGTGGTTCAGGAACCACTACAATTTCTTTGACCATTGTAGTCCCATATAGTCCAGTTACCAGTGTCATTAACGTTGATTTTAACATTTCCAGTACACTTTACATGAAATGTGACATTTTTTCTGTCACAAAACTGGTTTAACCCTTGTCAATTATCTAAACAAGTTGTATTATGCATTACACATTGCAACTCACTTTCATGGCTCTTAGTGGGGATGACCAAATTAATTTCAATAGATTCCAAGTAATACTGCAGGCCCATTACTACACTGATATTTCCGGCTTCTACCCGAATCCATTGACCAACCTTTGGAGGAGTTTGCTGTCATTGTCACAACAGTGCAATTATTCATAAAATTGTCATTGAGGAACCAAATACATTCAGCATCAGATTTTTGGATAAAGTGGAATACCTCTCCATTACCCTCTGACACGGTTACATTTTGTTCCTCTGCTTTCTCCGTAAAGAAAAGTGGGCGCTTTTTTTTTTTTTTTTTGGCTTAATTGGCTTGAGAGTTGCTTGTTGGCTAGTTTTTGGCTTGTAGCTTATTGCTTGTTTGGCTTGTAGCTTGTTGCTTTTTATTATTATTATTGGCTCCCAGCAAGCAGGGGCAAAGGGGGGCAAGCAGGGGCAAGGGGAGGAGAGAGTCAGGGGTGCACAGCAGGCCCACCACAGTCCCAGATGGCACGCCAGGGGGATCTTGTCATATAGAGTGTTGGGGTTCTTAGGGATTGGCTTGTTTTGGCCTTGTTTTGAAATGGGATTAGCTTGATTTTTGGCTTATTGTGAAAGTCGGGGTGCTTATTTACTGCATGAAAGTTGGCAACTGTGCCTTAGATCCCTGCTTCAAGCAATCATTCTGTCACAGCAGTGAAATCAAAACAGGAAACATTTATTAACAACAGTACTTGTATTACAACATCATACACGGTAAACTCTGCTATATTCTATGCTCAGGTTAATGTCACAAGGCCCGAAGTCTGGACCCAAATTACCTCACCAAGGGCCACAAACCTTAACAATAACAAGGATTTCTTCCACCTTATTTCTGCATGGGATACCAGGAACAGAAGCCAGACAACAGGAACCAGGACTGGAACTGGACCCTCAGGAATTAGGAACACAGGCACCACCAACAGGAGCCACCAGCTAAGAAGTTGCCAACAGGACCAAAGATCTTCTGGAACAAGTAAGTCTTTGTCTGTGTCTTGATCAGACGAGCGGCGATGGTGCACAGGCATTGTCTGTCACTATGATGGACAGCACGGAGCAACATGTGCTGAGTCCTTATATGCACTTTCTGTTACCAGGCAGATTACACGCTCAGGTCACATGATGTTTCCCACCTTTTGGGTTGCCAGGCAGACTACAACTGTCTCTGAGCATTTTTCAAAAGCTTTTCGCCAACTAAACATTAGCACCAAAAAGGGTGCCAACCATGGCAACAAGAAGGAAGCCCACGATGGAGGATGAACTGACTGCAGCCTAAACAAAATTGCTAAACCAGGTGACACCTATCCCATGGATGAGCCAGGAAGCCCATGTTCTAAGGACATACAGGCATGTGTCTGAGGACTGTAAGTATGGATGGAAGAGCGTTGGGGGTAAGGGGTGGAGATTGGAGCCTAAACTTGTGTCAGACCCAGGGCTGTATTTTCAATTAGGCACAGTAGGTACATGCCTAGGGGTGCCTAAAAATGAAATGTGGGTTAAAAGTTAAAAAGTGAATACATACAGTTACCCTGCGGGCGGCCGGGCTCCTGGCACAGGTTGGTGCCCACCCAGCATGTGGGGCTGGAGATGGGTGAGCATCTGAGTCAGCCCGCCTGGGGGCGCTGTGAGCCGCAGCTAGGCAGAATGGGTGCTGAAGGTGCTAGGAGCATCCCAGCCCCTTCCCAATCTCTGCCACCTCCCTGCCTCTGCCCCATGCTGGGGATGGAGAGGGAGGGGCATGGCCAGTGCCCCATTCACTTGCACGGGCAGAGCTGGAGCATGGCTGCCATGCCAGGCTGCAGGAGGGATGGAAGATACCCGGGGACTGCTCATGTGGGGAGAAGTACAGTCCCCACCTTGCACCTCATCTATGGCCGGTGGGCTGCGCCCCAGCTCTGGGTGGGGCTGCCGTGCGCGGCGAAGGGTCTTGTGCCTTCCTGGGGAGGCTGTGTTTATATTTCTTTTCATTTAATTTTTTTACAGAAAACATGAAGGTCAGCTGTAGGGAGGGGTGGCATTGAAGATGCTGTGCCTAGGGGCACATAAGGTGTAAATCCAGCTCTGGTCAGACCCACACTGTAGATATACCCTGAGAGCAAAGTCAATGTGTTTGTAAGCAGAGTCAGGATGAGCTCTACCCTGACATCTGGTGGTGAATTATGGCAAGTGTGGAAAAGAATTTCAGGGGCTGATCTCGTTTGCATAGGCACACCCACCCCGCCTAGCATGAGCCCACAGCAGCCCAAAATGGTCACTTTGACAGCTGTGGGATCCCCAATTTCTCTGTTATCGGGGCAGGAGGAATAAAGTGTTGTTACCCTGATTATGTGAATGAAGGACTATGAAACTGTTTTATGATAGAGGGTCTCACCATCAACTAAGTAGCACTCGCTAGACAAGGGACATGGGTTCCAAAACCCAGTGAATTGAGAGAGAGGTTGAGGGTAGGTATGTGTACCTGAAGGTATGGGCCCCTTTTGAGGGTCTGAAATGCCAATTATACCTCCTTTTCTCTCTCTCCACTGTTGAATAGCAGAGCTAATTTTAATTCTATTAGGAGTCTAGCTAGAGGCTGCTGAGCTGAATTCACTTTGGGCTAATGGTGCACCAGCATTGGGGCTCCCATACTACAAGCTGAAATCACTAAAAGAGCTAAAATTGCTGAGTGCTGTGTTAACTAGTGGGGGAAGCCTGAAGATATATTGCTAAGTGGCTGGCAGAGTAGAGCCATTTGCGGGGACGGCTGGATGGCTGGAGGAACAGAGCGGCTGGTGGAGCGGAGCCATTTGTGGTGAAGGCTGCAGCAGAACTCCATGGAGAGGCTGGGCAGTCGGCCTCGGACCACATAAGGTGCCCCTTAACACCCTGTGCCCCCCCACATTTCCACCCAGGCTGGGGGGGTAACACTCTGCAGATAAACTTTTGAACTTGGGGGCGGCACTGACCAGGGACAGAGACTTTTGGGTTGTTGGACTTTGGGGTGATTGGACTTAAGACCCTGAGGGGAAAAGGACACTGCCAAAACTTACTTAGAGTTGGGTCTTTTGCTCATGGTTTGTGTTATGAATCCTGTTTGTGGTATTTCCCCAACATGATGCCACATTGTTTCCCTCCTTTATTAAAAGGATTTTGCTACACTCAGACTCCGTGCCTGCAGAAGAGGAAGTATTGCCTCCTAGAGGCGCCCAGGGGGGTGCTATGTAATTGTCCCAGGTCACTGGGTGGGGGCTCGAGCCGGTTTTGCATTGCGTTATTGAAACAGAACCCCTGGATACTGAACCCGGCCCTTGTTGCTGCCAACTCAGAGGGGCAGAAGGGTTACATGTTTAAGAAATGTGTTTGCTAAGCCTGTGTTCTCTGCTTTCCTGTCACATTGTCCTCAAAGGGTTTAAACTAGAAGCCCAGGTGCCAGCAGCCTAGGTGGAACTCTAGGGGAGCATGAGTAAGGAACTGGGGGACTTGGGAGGTCTGAGATACTAGTTTTGGCATGTAGGATGGCTAGACAGCAGCATCTCACTTCCCATGGAAGGGTGTCAGACAAGAAATCTGAGCCTGAGAGTGCCCTAGAGTCCCAGAGCAAGAAACAATGACTAGACTCTACATGGACCCAGTTGGCTTGGACACATGTGGGACCCAGCAGTTGGGTCCACTTGCAACAAGCTGGTGATCTTACACAATGGGGTAGTCGGCCAGTGGTGAATTCTCCATCCCTTGCTGTCTTCAGAGCAAGACTGGATGCCTTTCTTGGCGATGCATTAATCAAGCACAGGTTACTGGGCTCAATACAGGGATAGCTAGGCTTAAGGAGTCAATAGAGATAGTCAAGATGTCCTGGCCTCCTGGTTTCCAGTGCTGTGCATGTTCCAGTTAGCCAAAAAAATTATTTTGAATATATATTTGAGCTCCATGGGAAATGCTAGAGCGAGCCACAAGGGCAGTACGTGCACAATGCTATTGAATTGTAAAGATCTAGTGGCATGCTGCCAAGACTACAAGCTATACTCTGCAAGGCAGAAATGGGGAGTGGAGATTTTTGACATTGTGTAGTTCAGCCCAACCTGAACAGTTTTTTATGAGACCACCCAAAGGTCCCCCCTCTGTCAAATTTCAGTCTTGTTGCAAATCAGGAAGGCTCAGAGGTTTGGGGGTTGTTTTTTTAAACAACAACAAAAACATAAGAATATTTAATCAAAGGAATGTGTTAGGCAGTGACCGACTAAGCTGCCAACTCCCCTGTAAAAATAGAGGAGTTTGAAACTATCATGGTCAACTGAGTTCTGTTCATTCGCCACCAAAAAAGGGTCATATGGAAGGAGCGCACAACAGTCAGTACATTCTGTCAGTAATCCACAATCCAAAGGGAATTGGTTTTAGTGCCAGTTAATCAAAATATAGGGGTTCGTGAAGGGCCCAGCACACAGAGTTTCACTTCTGCCCAGATTCCAGAAGTAAACAGCCCAAATCTTCAGGCTGCTGCCCACCCTCACACTCCCAAAAGTGTGGCTTTCAGCTCAGGCTTCAGTCTCTCCTGATAGCCTCACAAAGAGACCTACCCACTCTCAGTCCATCCACCCACATGCTTCCCCTTCAACTTCTGATCCCTTTTGTCTCTGCCACATCCTGATTGTCTGGAGCAATGAAAGACAACTGTGGTCTTTCCCTAGAAAGAGGTGTTAACTGTTTCCCTGCCAGTCCAGACTTGGGTCTGTGCACTTCATCATGCTACTATAAGGGGGAAAATCATCACTGGTATATCTGACCCCTGGGGCCTTAACTGTTGCACTAGGGTCACTTAAACTTGATCATTAAACATGTAAAGGAGAAGGGAGACAATCATTAGAATGAATTTGTACTATGGAAGCTACAGAAAAACAGTAAATGGAGCAAAATATCTATGCAAGAAAGACACAGGAAATACATCAATTAATCAAAAATACAAAGGGAATATAATTTATTAGTTGAATAGTCCTTGTGATCTCAGATGATTTATCACAAAATGTTGCTTTATGATCGGTTACTATGAGTCAGCATTTCTATTGGAAAAATGGGATTAATTGCACAGGCAATATTCATTCAGGCATTACCTAACTTTTGAATGCTAGTCTTTTGCAGACTTAATGTTCTGTTAACACGGGTTTTTATCTCTGTTTTCCTAGGTTATTAAAATATGCAAATTATCTCATGCAACTGTACACAACCCACCACATGACTCATCAGTAGGTTTGAACAGGACCTTCCTCACTACAACACAGATCTCTACCACTTCCTCTGAGGGGCTAATCCCATTACCTGGCTACAGCAGTAGACTGTTATCCTCTGTGGACCAGCTACTAGTGGGAGATACTGTACACAGCACATAAAACAGTGGGTTATATCCACAGAAATTACCCCTTTTTCAGGCATCATTCCTAAGCATAAAGGTTTGGAAGATTCTTCCTAAGAGCTAGTGTCCCAGATCCACATAGGAACTCAGGTGCCTAAACCCAGTTTTAGGAACCACTGCGATCCACAAAAACCCAGCTTGGCTGCTGCCTAACCTGTAGGCATCTAAACTCACTGGGTGCCTACGTTTTTCCAGCACAGGTTCCCTGGGCACCTATGTTTCTGCCCCTGAGCACGTGCACTGCTGCCTCACTCTAGGCATCTGGATTCCTATCTCATAGTGCAAGCCACAGACCAGGGGAAGATAGATGGAGGAGCACCTGTCTTGTCTGCGAGACACTATCTGGTAGCTGTGCTCTGAGCATGCCTATCAGACTGTGTCCCATTCAAAATCCAGCTGGAGGAGGCATTTCCTTTATAACATTTAGCCCAGTGGTTAGCATGCTCACCAAGGATGTAGAAGACCCATGTTCAATTTGCTTCTCTGCCTGACAGGGAGAGAGGATGTGAACAGGGTTCTCCTACCTCTCAGGAGAGTGCTTTTGCCACTGAACTATGTGTGGAAGTCCCTCAAACTCTCCTGTTGAAGCTGTCCCACATTTTATAAATATTTAAATAGTCACTGGGGCACAGAGTAAGAGAACGAACCTATAGTCTGGTGTTTAGGGCACCCACCTCGGAGCTGGGAGATAGTAGGTATGTCTATACTGCAGCTGGGAGCATGCCTCCCAGCCTGGGTGAATGGACTTGTGCACCTGAGTTCAGACCCACTTGACCCCCTGGGTTTGAGCTCAGGGGGCTAGTTTGAACTAGCCTGTGCCACGACGTCCATACTGCTATTTTTAGTGAGCTAACACAAGTCTGTCACCTGGGCTGGGAGGTATGCGCCAGCTGCAGCATAGATACCCAATGTTTCCCACCTCCCAGCTGGGTGCCCTCAGGCTCCAGTCCCCCCTGCTCCAGTGACTCTATTTATACAAAGTGGAACAGCTTCAGAAGGACAGATTGAGGGACATCCATGTCAAGTTTGGCAGTTAGAAGGAATTGAAAATGGGATTATAATAGGGAGTGCCCAGCAACTTCGATGTAGGGCACTACACCTGTAGTGATGTTTATTAAGGAAGTTACTATTCCTGCTGAGTCAGTGCAGTTTGATGCATGAATACCCCCAAGTTATTATTATGATGGAGAGGTAGCAAAACCATAGCTAAGGTTGTCAGAGAATTGTGTTTAACAGGTTCCCCGACCCCTTCCCTTCACTGCTCCCGGCCCTCCCAGCTCCCGAGTCCTCCACAGACACACTCTCAGGAAGTAATTCTGCCTCAATGTTGCAGAGGTTGCCCTTGTAGACAATGTGAAAGGAGCAAGGAATGCTGGAGATTTCCCCCGTAACTTGTGGTTTCTATACTTTTAAGATTTTGAACTGAAGGGGTGCCTTGGTGCAACCTGTCTGTCTCTAAAGGAAGGTTTTGTTTGTGTTAAGGCTGCATTCCCACTAGGGTTCACAGCAGTTGTCATTTTCCATCAGGAAGGGCTCACCAGAGGACAGTACAGAAAATCTAGTGCTATTCTGAAGGATACACACTCCTCTGTCTTTAGAGAGCTCATTACACCGTTCCCTCTTGGTATATTTCCATACACAAAGAGTAATGTATTTTCAATCTAAAATAACTTATTTTATATGAGAGAAAGTCAGTAATAAGAAAGAGTAAAAATAAAATCTCCCTGAGAGAGAGAGAGAGCGAGAGAGAGTGTGCATGGGGTGTGTGCATCACCACCCCACTGTACCAACTTGCAGCCACTCTGAGGAAAAAGGGGCTTGATCCAAAGCCCATCGAAGTCAATGGAAACTTCAGTGGGTTTTAGCTCAAGCCCAAAACGACTGAGCCATAAAGGTATAGTGCACAGAAAACAATGGCAACACAGTTTCAATAGCGATATACTGACTTCTACGCAGAGGACTGCCTAGTAAGCACCTTCTACACCTTTAGAGGTTCTGCAATCTCATGGTTATATAAAGACCATTGTCACTCCAGGCAAGTCCACACTACAGCGCTATGTCGGTGCAGCTACTTGCCGACAGAAGAGCACTCTCCCATGGGCATAATTACTCCACCAGGGCGAGAAGTGGAAGCTATGTTGGCTGGAGAGCATCTCCTGCCAACATAGTACCAGTGTGGACAGTGCGAAACTTGCATCGCTCAGGAGATGGAGAGGTTCACACTCCTGAGCATCGTAAGTTAGTGTAGACTTGCTCTCGGTATCAAGCGCATCAGCAAATGTAATAAATATTCTACATGTGAGAACATGTCCCCTTTCACCCCTCCCACTCCCCTATGGTCTGACATCAATTACAGTTAAGAAATCTTGTAGGGTGGGTCAATTACATAGGAAGGATTAGAAATAGAAACAGAAATAAAAAGAATGATCTAATTTTCTTCCTTCGATCACAAAAAAGGGACTTTTATGTGAACAAGAAAAGCAGGCAGAGACAACATACAGCTGTGTGTATTGACTCAATGGAACTTATCTGTATCCTCTGAATTAGGGAACAATACTCCGTTTTGCCATTTTAAAAGAAAGCTGGCAACTTTTTTTATTGCGAAACTTGAGCGTCCTCGTGCTTCGGAAGATGAGCTTGAAAATTGGCAGTGAGATGGCTTTTGTATCAGGGATGTGTTATTTGCCAAATTATAAGCCTTTGTCTTATAACTTGGATATTAGGAAAAACTATTTCACTAGGAGGGTGGTGAAGCACTGGAATGGGTTACCTAGGGAAGTGGTGGAATCTCCATCCTTAGAGGTTTTTAAGGTCAGGCTTGACAAAGTTCTGGCTGGGATGATTTAGTTGGGGTTGGTCCTGCTTTGAGCAGGAGATTGGACTAGATGACCTCCTGAGGTCTCTTCCAACCCTAATCTTCTATGATTCTATCTCAGTTCACACATGCTCAGTAGAGACTTCTTTGAGTTTAGCAGCTAAAATCTCTGAAGATTTTGTCTTCAGTGAGCATGTTCCAACCCCTCATAGCTCCTACATCTACCTGGATTGCTCATGCACCATCCCCACAGAGCCACTGAGTGTGTTCAAGTCCTAGGCAACAGGGGCAAAGCAGGACTTTCCCTATAATGGCGGTGCACAAGCTGCTCCTGGTCACAGTGAGGTTGGGCACTGGCTCTGAGAGCAAGTAGCCTGTCTCTCCTCCACTGTCAATAACCCCCATATTTGCTCCCAGGCAGCATGGAGGAGGAAGCTGTCTGATTTGAAGGGGTCAAGAGTCGGACCTGGGGGGAATGGAGAGAAGTAGATTTGGGCACAGAGTTAGGTGAAGCTGGGACTGGAGGTGGGTAAAAAAACCCACTGTGATTAGAAAAGTGGTGAGGGCAGAGACTAGGCAAGGAGACTGGGACTGGGAACCAGTGGGGTGGGAAATGGGGTGGTGAGTGGGAAAATACATCCAACAAGGAGCTGTAATGCAGAAGAACTGTTGCTGGCTGGACTAAGTGCCAGAGAAGGGGTGGGTGGATGGGAGACTGAGATTGGATGAGGAGGCAATGGAGGGAGATTTGAACTAGGAACCAGTAAAGGGGGAGGAGGGGGGAAACACGGGTAAGGGGGGGATGGGGGTCCAGGGGAAGGGAGAGTTAACTCAGACAAGTAGCCTGGAGTGGGGGTACTGGGACTGGCTGGGCTGAAAGAATAGGGACAAGGAGTAAAGGACAGGGAGAACAGGGACTGGCTGGGTTTGGAGACTAGGATGAGAAGTCTGAGGAGTAGAAACTGGGCCTAGGTAGAGAGAGATAATGAGACTGGGATGAGGAGCCAGCAGTGGAGAGGAGACAAGACTGGGACAGGGATAGTTTGGAGGGGACAGGGCAGAAACCGTCAAGTTTGTGAGGAAGAGGCAAAAGTATCTCTGGTCACCAAAGCACACTCCTCTCCCAAGCCTGGAATGGAAATCAAGATTCATGAGGCTCATCATTCCTCTGCTGCCAGCAGATATTTGTGAAACGCACTGGCTGACCGTGTCTCATCTAGTGCTGTTCCACACAGAGGATGACAACCTACTATTGCTATCCCTTACTTAGTTAGCTCAAGTGGCAGAGGTCTGTGTGGTGGATCTAAAGATTCCAACCCTGATGATGACATATGAGGAAAATTACTCCAGGAAATTACAATACTGTGTTGAAAGAACATTGTTAAGTTTTCAAAGTCAAGCACTCCAAAGCTATGAAATGCCAGAATTAAGGTTGCCTGTGCAACTTCTATTCAGCCCCCTCGTGTGTATGTATTGTGATACAGGATCACGTACTATGTTTTCCACAGGTACTCCAGATCAGATATTACTATTTCAACTTTCCTTTCCCTTTCTTTGTCTTCTTCATGGGCGATTTATCTCCTTCTAACCTACACACTCATCTTCCACACTGTACGGTATGTCGGGGGATTGTGTGTTTCCATATCGTGGACTAAATCACAAACTGTTACCAAGCCAACCTGTAACACTTGTGATTACAGCGTGCCCTCTGCTGTCTTGTTAGTTGCTTAGGTTAGTCCAGTGTTTGAGATTTATGAAAGCTTGAGGAAAATTAAAAGAAATGTAACCCCTTCCCCCCACACAACCCCACCATGTGTTGTTAAAGGCCTACCCATCATAATGGATGCACTTTCCATGCTCCTGTAGCAGGCACGTCTTGCCCCCTACTTTGAGAAATGCTGGTGTTTAGCTCTTCCTGATATGACACTTCCTCTTCTTCTTGACATGCTGTGATGAGCAGTGAAATAGTTAACCTTTCCACTTCAAGCATCATTACTGGCACCCACTGAAATGAATAAGGCAGATTCCACCTCAGCTGTTGTTTCAGACTCTGCAAATTCAGGCAGAGGTCTCCACATCAATTATACTCTCTTAGCATTCTGATTTTTCCATCTTTACTCACATTAGTAGTCCTGAATGAGTTCAATGGGGATTAACAGGACCACTCATGCAGATACTACTCAATATAAGTGAGGGGGGCAGGATCAGGGCCTTGGTTTGTTTTTATAAGGACTAGTGATTAAAATCAATTTTTTAAAAATTAAAATTGCAAAGAGAAAAGCAGCACTTTGGGTAGATCATGTGCAATCTTCAATACACAGGCACTCATCTGTTAACTACTCTCTTGGTTCACTCAACATCACGTCTGCTTGTGGACAGATAAAGCGTCTTTCATCCTTCACTTCCCTTGACTCTTATTATCGTTACCCATTCAGAACAGTCTTTGATATATTCCACTATATGTGAATTGTTACTTTATCTGCCTTAAGTCTGGCATGGTATTACTCAAACATCACGGTTTCTTCTTTTGTTTTTCCTCCGCTCTTGCTTTTTCTTTGCCATGATCTAATCTCTCTCCCTGGGCTTCCTATATCACTGTTTAAACGTCGTTGAACTGACAACTGATCTATTGCCTCCTTAGCGGAGTATCTCATCCATTCAAAAAAGACTTCAATCAGTTGGCATTCTTAACAGCGAGGGAAAGGTCACTGTTGCTTTGTGGAAACCACCTGATCGTCATTCTGGCTTTGAACAATACAGCTAAAATGTTTTTAATTTTATTTACTGTTGCAATGTCTTGTTGCAGGGGATGGATGAACCAGATATATCCCTGGAGAGGAAAGCAAATGAGCCAGGTGAAGCACTGTAACATTATTCTTTAGATAAACAGTCAGTTTTTCCTGTCTTCAACTTACCAGTGCATGAAAAAGGGTTGGGACCTGTAACCCTGTTCTCTTCATACCATGTTCATTGCATGAGGAAAACAATCAGTGAGGATTTATGTGTCTGGGTGTGGTGGGCTATATCTTAATCCACTATTAATGAGACAAAACACAGTGAAGGAATTTAAATAATAAAATTAATGCAGTTATTTATGTGTTTGGAGGAAACATTTTTGGTTACTTTGAGGCTGTTTAGATTGCAGAACACTTACAGTGTCAGGGCCTTAATGTGCAATTTTAGGATCAGTTGTAAATAAACAGAGCATACTTCCTTTTATGATGTGAGCCTGTGAGCTTTCCACTGACTGTCTTAAGGGAACACAGTGGGTTTTGTTTACAGAAATTGACAAAATAGATCACATTTCATGAGTCCTTGAACTGACCTTTAGGGCCTGAAAATCCTGCATCATTGACCTACACTATAGAGACCTGCAGGTGGAAAAGCTGATCTGCTCTTTCCCCCCAAAAAATTTCAAGTCCTTTGTGAAAAGGGGTATGTCTACACTGCAAAAAACCAACCAAACAAAAAACACCAAACAAACACAGCAGCAAGTCCCAGAGCCCAGATCTACAAACTCAGGCTCGTGCTACGTCACTAAAAATAACAATATAGACATTAGAAGCAGCAAAGAATCCTGTGGCACCTTATAGACTAACAGACGTTTTGCAGCATGAGCTTTCGTGGGTGAATACCCACTTCTTCGGATGCACGAAAGCTCATGCTGCAAAACGTCTGTTAGTCTATAAGGTGCCACAGGATTCTTTGCTGCTTCTACAGAACCAGACTAACACGGCTACCCCTCTGATACTTGAATATAGACATTTCCACTCGGGCTGGAGTTTGGACTTTGAGATCCCCCCCTCTTGCCAAGTTTAACAGCCCAGGCTCCAGCCTGTGTAGGAACATCTACACTTCTAGCGCTGCAGCTCAAGCCACACAAGCCCAAGTCTGTAGACCTGAGCTTTGAAATTCATTACCATGGATGTTTCTTTGCAGTGTAAACATACCTGTAGGGTCTTGAAAATATAACTCAATTGCTGGCATGGAAGGTTTAACATTGTGATTTTTTAGGTAAAGCTCGAAAGTTACAGACTCTTTACAGATGTCCAGGACAGGGTTTTGAAGCCCAGGAAATCCACAGTCACTGACCACTTGAATTTTGGGGGAACTGCAGACTACATAGCAGGTGTGGAGAATAGAGTGATGCTACCTGGGTTACCACTAATGATGTCAATGGGCACTGGATCAGACCTCCAGGCAAACGTCTCTCCTCAAAGTGATCCTGACCAAGAGAATCAGATTAAAAAAGGAAGCTATGAATTGTTTTTATTTCCTTCTTATTGAATTGCATATTTGAAGCAGACTGCACCTAAACATAGCCTTAACTCCAGACGTACAAATTAATCCCCTGAGTATGTTTTACTTTCAATATTTAATACGCCTGGATATTCGTTAATGCATACAGTTCACTGGTCATTAGTTTCAAGATTAAAAATACTGGCTTAAATAGGTTCAGTCAAGCCATTAGTTTAAATTGTGGAAACCTGCCCTTTCTTTTTCCTTTTCAGCCAAGGGTCCCAGAGTGCTTTGCAAACATGAGTTAAGGCATCACAAATTCCCTGTGAGGCAGTGTGACGGGGTGCGTCTACCTCACACTGGCCCCACAAGGGTTAACTGTGCATTGCCAGCTGAGGAAACCACGCACCTCTGTCCCTGCTGGGCATGCTTAGCCTGGAGACAGAGTATAAAGGGAAGCAGCCCAGCTTAGTTGGGCTGGACTGCCGAGGAGGACAGACTGTATTGTGAGCTCCCTCCATGGAGCTGTGGGAGCCCAAGTTCACTAAGGCTAGGCATGCCAAACCCCAGGTGGACACCAGATGGCCAGTGGAGACCTGGGAAGGAACTGAGTCACCGCAGACCTTAACAGCACATGACCCCAGAGAGCCAGAGGACCCATGGATTGCTGCACTGGGAGACCAGGTAGGATCCTTTAATCTGCCCCACGCACATTCTACGGTCATTCTGCACTTGCTGAGCCTGATGTTGAAGCACTCCTTGCTGCTGTCAAGGTTTCTGGTGTAAGGCTTCATGAGCCATGGGAGTAGAGGGTAGGCTCGGTCTCCCAGAATCACTATGAGCATTTCAGTATCCCCCACTAGCATCTTTTGGTCTGGAAAGAAACTCCCTGAATGCAGCTTTTTATACAGGCCAGTGTTCCTGAAGATGCGTGCGTCATGCACCTTCCCTAACCACCCCATATTGATGTCAGTGAGACAACATCAGTGATCCACCAGCACCTGCAGTTCCACAGGGAAGAAGCCCTTTCTGTTGATGTACTCCATCACAAGATGATCTAGGGCCAAAATGGGGATATGCGTGCCATCTATTGCCCTGACGCAGTTAGGGAATCCCATTGCTGCAACACCATCCACTGTTTCCCACATATTGCCCAGAGGCACAATCCTTCTTAGCAGGAGATGGCCCTGCACACTTGCATCACCCCACAGTGGACTTCCCAACTACAAACTGATTTGCAACTGACCAGTAGCAGGCTGGAGTTTCCAGCTTCCACACAGTAATTGCCACTCGCTTCTCCACCGTTAGAGCAGCTCTCACTCTGGTGTCCTTGTGCTGCAGGGCAGGGGCAAGCTGCACAGAGTACAAGGAATGTGGCTTTGTGCATATGAAAGTTCTGCAGCAACTGCTTGTCATCCCATACCTGCATCACAACTGGATCCCACCACTCGGTGCTTGTTTCCTGAGCCCAATAGTGAAGGTCCACCATGTGCAGCTGCTCCTTGAATGCCATCATCAGTGTTGAATTGTTTCTTTCCATGGCTCACAGCAGGGCAGGCAGCACAAATTCCTATTCCTGTAACGCTCATGAAATACTGCAGGATCAGCCACCTTGTGTTCATAACGCTTATCACAAGACTGATGAGCAGTGAAGGATCCATGCTTTCAGGCAGAGATGGCAGGCGCAAAGTTTACAGAGGCAGTTGAAAAATGGCACGAAACACAGTCAGAAGCCCTTGGAATGATGGGATGGAGAAAACTGCATCATGGGGTGGTGATTCCACCCCCATGATGCACTGCGATCCATTCCCTGTACTCCTAGGAGGAGAAGGTGCCGAGTAGCACAGTGGGATAGCTACTCACCATGCTCTGCTCTCTCTGCTAGAGCATGAACTGTGGACACATCCCGTTGACACAAGGAGCGTTGTGTGAACATGCATGAGTGAGGTAATTACAGTGGGTTATTATCATCGATGTAACTTAAGTCGACTTAACTCTGCAGTGTAGACGTGGCCTTAGTTTGTTTTTACTTAAACTGATTCCTAATCAATTTAGGTTAAACTGACCTGGTTTAAACTGAAATGTCCTCACAGGGGCTTGCACTGCTTTAACTAAACGGGTTTTAAATCACACCTTTAGTTAAATTGGTGCAACTTTCTCATGTGCATAAATTTCCATGTGGAATCTGGGTGGGAGGTAATACAGCTGCTGCTGTGAAGTTGAGCAGGGGTCAGCCAATGGCTGTGTGGCTTCCTTTGTAACCATGCTGACAGTGGAAAGGGAAGGGAGCAGAGCCAGATGCTCTGTAGTTGTTTTCTGTTTCTAGCCCAAAGTCTGTAAGGAAGAGGGGTGGGAGGGGGCGCTCCAAAATCCATTGCACCCCAAAATAATCCCTTCAGCAGACAGCATGTTTCAAGGAAAACTCAGAGGGGAATCTTACAGAGTTGCCTTCCCCTCCCCAGGCCTCTCCTGCAGGTTTTCCACAAGAGAGAGCAATCTGGCCCTAAAAGACCAAGGAGTCATTTGATCTCACCAATTATAAATAAGTCTGATGAGAGCGGAACAAGGGCTCTGTTGTGGTAGATACAGCAGTGCTAATTATCAGTCACAATTGTCCCCTATCACGCTAGTGTATTTTGTGCAGTATAATCATACCGCTAAGCAGAGCTGATATGCAGTTAGAAAGAATGTACAGTGTATTCAGATGAGTGCCAGCTTCCCTCGAGTAACTTTTCCAACTGTTACCTTGGAAGAAGAACTCAGCAGTTAGGGTGGTCTTACCTACATTCTGCAGTACAGGCCTTGCGAGCAGCCTGGAAAAGGGTCTCTCTGACCAGATCACCGGCTCCTTTTCTCAGCCTGTGATCACAGAAGCCTCTGGAAAATGGATTGGAGGACAAGAGGCAGTCTTGGTAATGGGAAACATCTGAAATATTTGAGCGCCTGCTTGCAGTCCATAGGCTAAATGCTGCCTCATTTTGAAAAAAACAATAGAACTACAACTTTCATTCATTTTGTTAAATGAACATACACAATTTTCTTTGTGGCAGCATGGCCAGGTTTGCTGTTGTTAGGGCTGGGTAGCCCCAGCCTGTGGCATAAATGGGTTAAAGGTACGTATATGCTATTTTAAGTTTGTGACTTACAGTTGTTGACAAATGGTCTAGTCGATTGCTTAACCACACTTTGGTTCATTATGAAATATAGTCAAGAGACCAAATAAACAATATCAGTCAGGTTTATTGCAATAGGCCAATAATAATATAGTACAGGAAAAAGATTGTATATGATACCAGTCTCCAGGAAGCCATCTTGTTCAGCAATGTTACATTCACCTTACGCAGAAGGTGAACTCCCAAAGTTACACAGTTCAGTTAGGACTAGTTATAAGATATTTGACAAGTTATAAAACTCTTTACACATCACTAAAACACAACCCATCTGTGCATCCCAGGTCCCTGACTTGCTGCTCTGTTCCTTTCCTTATCTTTGTTTTAGATACTAGCCCTGCAGGTTCTGTCTGTGAAGGTACCACACTAGCTTGTACTAAGACAGAAAAAAATGTATCTTGATTTTTACAAGTTTCCTATTTGTTTATGCCAAATGCTGAGCTGTACTACTTCAGGGTATTGTGGGGTGTAGTTTAGCATGAGTGAACAGAACTCTAGGAAGAACAGAGGTCAATTCAGCTCTTATAACTCCCAGACATTTGTAATGTGTTATATACTAACCTAACATACGTTTTGGGTAACAGGTCCCCAATTGTCACTCTATTATTATATCAGGGTGACACCTTTGCTAAATTAATATATGAAGCAGAGATAAGAACATTTGTTTGGAAGTTACCCTCTTTTAGCAAAATATGTAAGAGGCTGTATGTAATTAGTACAATTAAAACGAATATTTTTGTAAGATAAGCTAAGCTTTAAATGCAACTTCTATCCACGTATGGTAAATTATTTTGAATTTTGGATTTATTTTGAGAAAGTGGATTAAGCATTATTATAGTCTGACCCATAATGCTACCTAAATGAGGAGTGAAACAGAAATTAGTGACATTACAAGCGAGGTCTTTATATGTAAATGTCTTGTAATTAGTAACTACACAGGTCTAACCATATTATAGGTTACCCTTACTGCTGGTTGTCACCATCTAGTAAGCTTCGCCAGGCAGGAGACAGGAGCAGCTAGCTCAGGGATGGGCAAACTATGGCCCGCGGGCCGGATCCGGCCCTTCAGGGCTTTGGATCCGGCCCGCGGGATTACCCCTGGTGGTGCTGCGGGCCTGGCGCTGCTCTCAGAAGCAGCCCCCGGGCCGGGAGGCAAAGGGCTCCATGTGCGCACGCAGAGCCCCCGGGCCCCCCCCACCCAGGGGCCACAGCACTTCCTGGAGTGGCGTGGGGACAGGGCAGGCATGCAGGGAGCCTGCCCTGGCCCTGGTGTGCGCCACTGCCACCCCGGAGCCACTTTAGGTAAGCGGCACCGGGCTGGAGCTCAAACCCCTCCTGCCCCCCGCCCCCCAACTTCCTGCCCTAAGCCCTCTGCCTGTACCTCGCACTCCTCCTGCACCCAGCTCCCTGCCCTGAGCCCCTTTCTGCACTCCTGTGCATTCCAACCACCTGCCCTGAGCTCCCTGCTGCACCCTGCACCCCGTGCACCCCAACTCCCTGCCCTGAGCCCCATCCTGCACTCCGCACCCCTCCTGTACCCCAACCCCCTTCCCTGAGCCCCCTCTTACACTCTGCACCCGTTCTCTGCCCCAATCCCTTGTCCTGAGCCCCTTCCTCCACATCCCGCACTCCACCACCCAGCCCCGGCCCTGCATAAAATTTCCTCACCCAGATGTGGCCCTCGCCCCAAAAAGTTTGCCCACCCCTGAGCTAGCTTCTGTGTCTCGTACTAGTCTGAGTCATAGTGGCCACACACTGGAGTCTCTGTGTTATAAGTATCACATTGGCATATATATCAATATCCCTTAATGGAACATCAAACCATGTGTGGTATCCTTTAGGTTTGCATTGTTGAGTGATACACCAGTAGCTGAGGTAGATCCCAACATTCCTTGGAGATGCTGTCCATTTGGTAGCAATTAAACATTAGTTAAATATTTGAAAGCATGAATTTTAATAACCAATACTTCTTTTTTAAACGTAGCACAAAGGAAAAGAGTATAAAAGTAAAGCAAAATAAAATTTAAATGTAGATTTATGCAAATACTTCGAGGGTAATAAACTTTCATGACATTTGCTTGTGCTTGTCGGTATTCTGGACAGCCTGTGTCCCCTGGCTGACAGTCCAAACCAATTATGGCTTCTCACCTTCTGGGAGTAGAGGACAATGGTGAATGCCAGCAATAGTTAAAACCTAGACTTGGGGCTGTTACCAAGGTAGATGGTTCATCTTGTACAGCAATATATGACTATGGATCTGGCCAGGGGCAGCTCTATGTATTTTGCCGCCCCAAGCACGGCAGTCAGGGGCCTTTTGGCAGCACGCCTGCGGGAGGTCCGCTGGTAACACGGATTCGGCGGCATGTCTGCGGGAGGTTCGCTGGTCCCGCGCCTTCGGCATACCCACCGTTGAATTGCCGCCAAAGCTGCAGGACCGGCAGGCCTCCCACAGGCATGCCACCAAAGGCAGCCTGACTGCCGTCCTCACGGCGACCAGCAGGCCACCCACCATGGCTTGCCGCCCCAGGCACGCACTTGCTGTGCTGGTGCCTGGAGCCACCCCTGGATCTGGCCAACTAAAGTTAGGTATGAGTTTATGCAAGGTGAAAGACTCAGACATCTGGGTCTCGTCAGTAGGGAGGCAGTTTATTCTCAGCCGCAATTATGTCCTAATTTTTCTGGGCACTAAAGGGGCCTGTTACTACTAGCTAAAGGACCATCAGCCATTGCTGTAGCAGAAAATCATGGTACAGCCTGTGGAACAGTGTACCTATTGGAGGCGCGTCCCCTCGTGGCTGGGCATGGTGTAGTGACTCTCCTCCTGCTTTGGCAACCTCTGCTGACTGATGCTCCAGCCCCACAGTGGTCTGCCTCTTCCTATGTCTTGGCCCTCCAGCCTGGTCACTCTGTGGCAGGTGACTTGGGCTAAGGGGCTGTTTAATTGCAGTGTATACTTCCAGGCTTGGGCTGGAGTCCAGGCTCCAGGACCCTGTGCGGTGGGAGATCCCAGAGTTCAGGCTTCAGCCCCAGCCCAGAAGTCTACACTGCAATGAAACAGCCCCACAGCTGGAGCCCCGCGAGACTGAATCAGATGCGATGGGCCAGCCCTGGGGTTTTCTTTGCTGTGTACATATCCTTTTAGTCCAGCCTCTTCCAGGGAATCTTGAGTCCAACACACCACTGGCCTGGCAGCAACATAGCAGGGTTTGGTCCAACCTCAGGCTTTTGGGCCTGCCAACCACTGACTTCAGGGTCTTCACACCCCAGCCCTAGCGGCCAGTAGGGGAACCCAGATCAGCCCTCTACACTGAGTTCCAGCCCAGGGACCCTGTATGAAGCAGAGGAGATCTGTTTGTTCAGACCCTCTGCTGGATCCTTGGGCTGCTTCTTACTGTGGCTGGCAGCTAGGCCTTCCTCACAGTCTCTTTCCCAGCCGACTCTTCTGCTAGTCCCAAAACAAAGGGGATCCGGACTAGTTATGAGAAACAACAAAGCGGCTGCACAAGGCCTACCTGTCCCAAGGAGGCTCTGACCCTTAGGAATCTCTAGTTAGGCCCTGCCCCAGCTGATCCTTCCTCCCAGGCAGCTTCAAGCAATCTCTGGTTAGACTCTGGCCCCAGCCAGGCCTTCCTTCACAGGGCTGTCCACAAGGTCTTTCTCTCCCAATCAGTCACCATTGTTGGGGCATGACTCTAGGTAACTCAGGAGGGTGGAAAACCACAGTGTCAATGAAGCCCTTCTGTAGTAGGCCTGAATGAACTAAAGTCACTCCATGTCTGACCAAAGTGCTTCCATGTTTATGTTTGAACTTTAATTGACCTAACAGGCCAGCAACAGAGAATGGTTATCAGTTGCAACACCTGTACCAGAAGGCAATAATGAGGCCTGCTATAATGAGGCCTGCTTGCTCCTGGCTAAGGGGCAAAATAACAGATCAAAAGAAATAAAACAAGATAACTGTTCACAGAAGAGTTACTAATGAGCTAAAGTGGTTGTTGCCAAGTATGACTTAACTGCTTAATGTAATTGCTACTTGCATGATGTATCTGCTATAGAAAAATAGACGGGAGGGGGAAGAAGGGGGGGTAGTGGGGGTAATAGGAATGCTTAGCTGAAGTTATGTATAAAGAGGGAAAAACTGCTTGTAGTTGTGTGCTTGATCTGAGACGTGTCTGTGTCTCCGAGCACCGCTTTGAGATCTCAAATAAACTTTGTCTGCTTCTCCACCTTGGTGTGTTTATTGGAGCGAAGCACACCGGGCAACGAACCGCTGTTGCTGCCTCGGGCATTCTGTGCCGGCAACACCATTGACCTGAGTTTTCCTCTTTTATCTCCTCCCCCAGGTGCGGCACTTTACACATGTGTAATGGCGTGGGGCTGACAGGCTCTCATTAACCCCTTCTTGGTCAGTGTGGGGTCTGTATACCCCATCTTCAGACATTTCAGTAAAGACAGAGACTCAAGTTCAATGAACCTTGTGTTCACTTTCTGTGCTATGGGGCTAGAACCTGTGGGTTCAGATGAAGTTCTACAGTTGGATCTAGAAAAGGGAGCACAGCACTTCTACTGCAAATAGTTGCCCTATCTCAGCCTTCCAACAACTGTTAGGCCTCATCCCAATTTTACCTCTGTAACCTGTCTGCCTTCCTTTCCAGCCCTCCTCTTGGGAGGGCTCTTTCATTATTGCCTTTTACTCCTGTTTTCCTTCCTCCTCTTCCAATCTGTTTAGCTGTCAGAAACATTACCTCTCATCTCCCTTGTCTAGTTGTTATATGTAGCCCACTGGGTGCTTCCTGGAGCATCGTGCTGACCCTGCATTGTGAGCGTCATATTAGAACTCCCCTTCCTGCAATGCCTGTTCTCTGATGGCAACTTGTCCAATTTGGAACTGCAGCTCCTCATCTGTATTACGTCCTGTCACCAGTGTTTCCAATCCAAGATGCTGGCTGCAACATCTTCATTTTCTTCCATAGTTGGAAGCTGTGATATTTTTTTCTTTTACAAATATTTGCTCTGCTCTTGGGTTTAAATGCTCAACAAAATCTGTGACCATCCAGTCTGATTGATCAGTCTGGCTGTAATAAACAAAGGCCACCATTTTCAAATGGGGGCTGTCCAAAGTTTGACTCTTCATCCATTCTTAGCACCCTAAATAAGTGGCCTGATTCCAGATGTGCTAAGCACCTCTGGTTCCCAGTCACTTTAGTGGGAATTGAGGGGGATCAGCATCCCACAGGATGAGACCCTAAATAACCTTTCTGACAGCACCAAAGAAATTCCTTCAGGGATCTTAAGTTTGCAACTGTACCTCTCTATGGAAAAAGAGGAACAATATATAAACCTTTGGCTTTCACTGACCTACATGGTGTTGGAAGGAAACATTATGCTCTCCTAGAACTGCTGAGCAATGACACATACTTGTCTCTTGGGTGAGCTGTGTTCACTCACACATTTCCCTGATTAGCAGTGGCCACTTACCTGAACATTTTATAACTGTTAATGTGCTAATACGCACAGTCCCAGACTGAAGCGGTTTAGACCAGTCCTTGGCTGAACCCGCTTTCATTTAGCTGACCTCACTGTAGCCTGCAAAAGGCTTTGAGTTGCCTCAAAGCTTGATCTCCCAACAAACACCCTAAGCAACGCTGAGGGCTAGAGCCCTATCTAGGTGTGTCTGAGCATGTCTCCAGCCCACACAAAGGCTAAGAGCCTGCTAATGGCTTTTAGCTCATGTAGAGGAGTCCTTGGGTTTCAGTGTTAATGGTTCTGGGTTCTGCTGATAATCCATGGGAGGGCTGGGGACAGTTATCATACGTGCACAGTTAAACAACAGGCGTGGGGAGCCTAGAGCAGTAGTCCCCAATCTTTTTGTGGCCAGTAGCACATTCATGTTTTCAGAAGAGTGTGATGGGCGCCAACAATTTTTCAAGGCTTATTTTGTATTTGTGCATTAAATAAAACGAAAAAGTAATATTTAATATTACATAATATATGAATCCATAAGATAAAAAGGGTAATTTTACACGTAAAAGGTATTAATTAAATTATTTGGCAATTACTCTTTCACCTTACCATGTGAATTTGCTCTTTTTTATCTACCTGTAAGAAAAATTAAGGAGTTTTTACAAAATAAATATCATAAACAGTTTTCATCTTATTTATTTTAAAAAAGTAAAACATTGTTGAACTGCTGGTCCAAATATATTTATTATTCTTACTTTAACATAGAATGAAGCCTGCAGCCCTGGAGTTATCGGTCCCCGGCAGGTGTGGGGCTGCGGCTTCTCTCCCCTGCTGGACACTAGGCGGGCGCACATAAATACCCTGGCAGGTGCCATGGCGCCCACAGGCACCGCGTTGGGGACCACTGGCCTAGAGTAACAGTCACAGAAGCTCACTCTGACAGTAGTGGTAGGTGTAACAGTAGCTGGGACTTGTTACAAATGTTTGATCTTTGTGTAGTTTCTTTTTTGGCTTGTTTTTCATCATTATATACAGTTCCCTCATGCAGTCAGTTTGAGAAAGTTAACTTCCCTTGGCCAAACGATCACCATTATACCATGGCCCCGCCCCTCCTCTCAGTCTGCGCTTCACTCCAAAGCCTCACCCCCAGCCCTCCATGCAGCCTCTGCTCACTCCTTTCTGCCCCCTCCTCACCTTGTCTCCCCGCCCACTCCTCTCTGCCCCCTTCTCCCCACACGCTGCTCGCTTCTCTCTACCTCCTGCCCCCTGTGTGGGGGCAGAGCACAGGTGAAGTGGGTATGGGACCTCAGGGCAGAGCAGGGGGTGGGTCCAGGCGCCGGGGCCCACAAAAGGTTAACTGAGCCATGCCACTAGCATATGAGTCTCAACATGTCATTTGAAGCAATAACCTCAGGAGGGTTTCTTTGCAGCTCTGCAGCAGCAGCACTGGATGAGCACCTCCTCCACAGAGCACTCAGGGCATGTCTATGCTGCAATGTAAGCCCAGGGTTAGTAGAATTTGAGGGAGCAGACACTGGGTTTGTTCACCTAGGGCTTGAATATCTATACTCATTTGTAACCCCAGGTTAGGAGTTGTTGAATCTCAACCTAGGGCTCCAGTGTCTACATTGCATTTTGCAAGCCGGAGTCAAATCAGCCATATCCCAGGCTTCCTAGCGCTCTCCCAAAATGTAGTTGCTCTAGCCCCTTTTTTGTGAGGCAGTATGGGAAAACCTGACAGTTCACCAAACCTGACTGTCCTGAGGACAAATAAAATTGGCCAGCGGAATACTTCTGGCAGACTCCCAGAGCACAAGTCCAGTGGGGCTGCATCTGCTCTGCAAAGCAAAAGGTCTTGAACTCTGGGGTCTTCTCATGGTAAAAGCTCAGACCCTCCATCCCCACAGGATGCTGGGACACTAAATCCAAATCCTGGATTAGTGCAATTTGCACATAGATGGGAAAGGGATTTAGACTTGAACCTGAGTTCAAACCCTGGGGTTACGTTGCAATGTAGACATACCCTCAAACAGCACTTCAGCTGTGGCTGCAAGCGGCATTGAAGTGGCACAAATGGAGTAGTGATGCCTTGGGAGGTGAACGTGGCCAGATTGTTGGGGCGGGAGAAAATTAGACCATTTTGGCAGATGGCAGCTCATGGTGGGTGAGAGCAGCATCACATAGCATAATCACAGCAGTTTGGCTTTTCCTTTCAGAGACAGACTACACTAGACCTTGGGGTGGCTGAAATCTTTGGCAAAGCTGCTTTGCTCAATGCACAATCTTGTGTTAGTTACTGGCAGAGCCATTTTGCTTTTGTTACTGTGCTCACCAAGCTCTTGCATTCTCTACAAGGACAAATGTACAAGCCCACACTTCACCCAACTAGCTCTCTGACACAGCATCTCAAAGCCACAAGCACCTATAGCAGAGCCATTAGCAACAACCTTTGTCTGGTTAAGGGGGTTATTTTTCCCCTTTGTAACACAACAGGAGATCAGACTTTGGCATCTTCCATCAGGATGCTAAACTATTCTGCTGACCATACCTTTCAAAGGGCAAATGTGACAGCAGAAGTTGGCAGGCGTGATACAGGATGGATATATGGAACATTTGTATTTTGTTGCAGATCACACCACAACTGATAAGTTATAATAGGTTTAAAATCTGTTTTAAATGATGTTTTCTTGTATGAATTAAATAAATCAGCTGTTTTAAAAGAACACTGGACAAACCAGAAATTTTATTATATGCAATCATAAGGATGGCTGCAGGGGTTCACAGCAGGATTTGAACCCCTCACCCCTATCACAGACCCCGTGCTTGTGCCAAGGGAGGGCTTTTAACCATATATGAGAACCACAATTTGTCCGTGTGTTATACAATTATTTGCTAGTCAGCAATAAAATGTTGGGAATAAGGATTCCTGGGATCTACTCCTGTCCCTGGAAGGGAAATGTGGTCTAGTGGTTAAAACAGTCCTTATATACAGGCGAGCTAAGCACATCATTTTAGCATACTTACTGTGAGAGGCTCGGTGGGTCAAACTTGGGCCTGTCCTAATAGAATCTTGGAATCTAATCTGCTAGAAATGACCTTATGCAACCTCTCAATTAACTTATTTGTAAAATGAGCAAGTGTGGGAAATGATACTGATCTTCTGCCTCAGGGAGGAGTATAAAGTCATGCTTAATAAAAAGTGCTATGAAGTACACAAAAATATGAACAGCAATGTGTGGAAGAGGTGAGCTTAAAGCTTCTCACTGCCAGCGTAGAAACCCTTTTGACAGGGGCAGCTCTAGGCACCAGCAAAGCAAGCAGCTGCTTGGGGCAGCCCATTTTCAGGGGCGGCAGCCAGCAGGGATCCAGCCTGAGAGCTGAGAACCAACAGGGGGCCCTGGGAGCTGTAGTTCCTTGGTTAGCTCCCTGCCTATAGAGCAAGCCCTGGAGCAGGGAAAGAACTACATTTCCCAGCATTCCCTTGGTTGCTATCAACAGGAAAGGGAGGGAGAGGGAGTATGGTAGCTAAAACCTCATGCTGCAGCTTGCTGTGAATGGAGAGCTCACTGCTAGAGTGGGTTGGCACTGTGAATGGGGAACAAGTGTGCCCAAGGAGTAGAAGGCTTTGCCCCAGATATCCCCTTCAGAAGACATCCCCAGACTGGATTAGGGATACTGGTGTGACCTCACCTTGCAGCCCCCCAAAGAAGGAATTGGGTCGACTAAATGGACAGTGCCCCTCTTTAGCTGAAGCTTAGCAAGGGAGGTACATGGATCCCACTAGAATTTAAAATGGAAAGTAGGGGAGGGGAGGCTCTACTGGACCTGGGCAGCTTTAGATACAGTACCAGGCATGTAGGAGGATTTCCACTTCTGAGCCATGGAAGCAGAAATTGACTTTTCCTTTCCAGATTTAGCTAATATTCAGAAAGGGAATATAGCACCTGCCTTCCAGATTTGAACACCTCAAAATTCAGGAGTGTTCAAGCTCAATTCGGGCAGCTGTTACTTCATTTCTCCCAAATCAAATATTCTGATCCACTGTAATTTGCTGTAGAAAAAGTAGGATAAAATTGAGCAAGAAATGCTTCCCAGTGGTTATTAGGACTGGAATTGCTATTTTCAACAGCCATTGCCTTTTTTTTTTTTTTTTTTAGTTTTATTTGTTTAAAAGGAAGACAGTGATATTGCACTGGGAAATTCCCTATAGAAACAAAGAGTGGAACAAAAGAATAATAAAGGCACCTCAACTTTTCCTCATTTATGGAGGACAGTCTTATAATATGCATCCAGATATCCTCCAATTACACAAGCTGAAACTTGTTCCACTTTACTGCAATTCTGTAACCATATGGGAACCAATCCTGTCTGTGTTCTGTGCACATCCAAAATTCCTGCTGAATGACTCGCCATGGGAGCAAGTTACCAGTGACTTAGGGCTGGGGCGGAAGGAGGGTGCAGGTGGAGGGGGCAGAGCCCAGGGCTGGGGCAGCAGGGGGTGGGTGTGTGGGTGGGGGGCACTGGTGGCGGGAAAGGGGGGAGCCCAGGGTTGGGGCAGCAGGGAGGTGTGGTGGGGGAGCCCAAGGCTGGGGTGGGGGCAGCCAAAATTTTTTTTGCTTGGGGCAGCAAAAAACTTAGAGCCAGCCCTGACTTGCATCCGAAGAAGTGGGTATTCACCCACGAAAGCTCATGCTGCAAAACGTCTGTTAGTCTATAAGGTGCCACAGGATTCTTTGCTGCTTCTACAGAACCAGACTAACACGGCTACCCCTCTGATCCCTGCCTTTTGATAACCTATTTTGTGTGAAAAAGGGGAACAAATGAATACACACCCACCCCTGAAACATGGAATGTTCCACAAAATCTGGAACACTTGAGGAGTTTGCTGCTGACTAGTTGTAGCAACCAGAGCAGGTAGATCTCATTAGCTCCAGCTGAGGCATATAAAAGGCCGGGAGTCTTTCAGAGGTTAAAGACTAAACTCTAAGAACAGTCAGCTCAGGAGGGAAGTGGGAGATAAAGTGCCAGATTTTTAAAGGTATTTAGGTGCCTAAAGATGCAGCAAGGTGCCTAGTGGCAGTTTTGAAAGCATCAGTGAGTCAGTCAAATGTATTAACCACTAATGAATGCATTTTACATGGACCACATTACTTGCAGTGCCAGAGTGGTAATAAAAGGGCAGACAATATCCCCGATAAAACCTATTAAAATGAAGACATCTGCTGTGCACAGAAAAACAATCACACAGTCTTGTTGAAAAGAATAGATTGTGCATGCACTGAAATACAGCATTAGGACACCATGATCAGTACAACTGTTATAGCTGGGGCAGGAGAAGGGTCTGGAGAAGACACAGTGAGGAGGAAAATTAAAAATGCTGGAAATGATGCAAAAAATTAAACTGGAAAGGAGAAAAAAAAGTTATATTTAACTAAGGAAAGCAGAGAACCACATCTTGAAAGATGACCTAACTTCAAGAATGTGATATTAGTTACAGAAAGAAATACACTATAGAAGGGGGATGTAAATAGTCTAGACTCCATGGCATGTCTTCATTGCAGAGTTAACCCAGGCTCTGATCTGCTTTTACCCCTAAGTCCCCTACCATCCACACAAAAACCTCTGCCCTGGGTTTGGAAATGCTTTAAACCCAGAGTTGCTGGGGACATACATTAACACCCAGATTCCACTTAAACTCTAACACTCACTTTGCAGAGTGGATGCGGGCTATTTAACTCAGGGGCCCTATTTTTCTGCCCTTCTACCTACTTCTTTCTGCACCAGCAGTCACCTATCAGTTTATGTACCCCAGTCAGTGTTTAAACCCCACATTCCATGCAACTTGCTACAGTTCTACCCAGTACTTGAACAGAGATGCCGTTTGGGAAATCATCCTCCCAGCATGATGCCAGCTCACCAGAGGTTGACATGAAGGCTCCGGTGAACCTGTCAGGTGAGATCAGTAAGAAGCTTCATTTGGGGAGATACATCGGAAATCATCACGTCTAAGCTGGCAGAGGAGGGGATTCAGGGACACCAGTCCCTGCAGAGAGAATAAAAAACCTAAAGAGCACATACCACAAGGCCAAAGACTCTAATGGACAGTCCAACAACTGTCGACCTGCCCCTACCACAAGGAGTTTGACCAGGTACTTTGTGCTGCTCTGGAATCCCATGCTGTGCTAGACAGGCTTTTGAAAGCAGTTGGTGTTATTACTGGACTAGGGGCTGGTGAATGAGAGGAGCCAGAAGAGACCCTGAGGGAAGAATCCAGAGGAGATGGGATAGATCCATGGGACAGATGAACTAGAGGAGATGGGACAGATACTTACTCCTTTGGGGCACAGCCATTATGAACTCGGCCCAGAGTCCCAGGAACTTTTTGGGATGGAAGCAGAGGACTAACCAGGAGAGGAAGCAGCGAAGGAACCAGCATCACAACAGTTGGGTAAGATGCAACTGCCATCATTGTTATGGGAAATATTATAACACAGAAAGGCTAGTTTGGTCATAAACCAGCAAATCTCATTACTTTTATGGGGGGTGTTACATGCTGTGGGTGGTTTTGCCTCACTTGAGGGGGGGGAAGAACCTCCATTTCCCTGTCCCCTTCTCCTTTCCCCTGGCCCCCTCCCTGGCCACATGTGATCCAAGAGGGCTTCTAAGTGTGTGTGTGTGGAAGGGGAGAATTTAAACACGAAAGCAGTGATTTATTGTGGCACACACTACTATATGCATGCAAAGCAGGGATTATTAGTGGAAGCCAAGCAATGCCTGCAGATGCAGGGATATGGGTCATCACAAGTTTTTATATCATATATATGATGTGTGTGTGTGTGTGTGTGTGCTTGTGACACCCTGCCCCTTATATTCATCCTTATAATATTATTGTGTGGTATTCAATGCAAAGTTTGTTATGTCGGGTGTCTTTGGAAGGCTCATGATGTACTAAGCATTGTAGTTATAGTAATGTTATAGGTTGTAATTTCATGTATGTAGTTATGATGCTGAAAATGTGTCCTCATGGCTTAAAACAAGCCCAGGCAAAACTCTCCAGGAACAGAGGGGCAGTTTATACCTCATGAGGGCATGTATGGGACAAACCCAGCCCAGGCTCACAGGAACAAGGGACACTGGCCTAGGCAGCAACAAAGGATCTGTTGGACTCTCAAGTGGAGTCACCCCCATTCCTTTGGTCAGTTTGGGAGTGCAATGAGGTAATGGTCACCTGACCCTGAAGGGGTGGGAGCAAAGCCAAGAGGGAAGAAAGAACATGATAAAAGGGAGAGACGTTTGCCATGTTCTCTCTCTTTTCCACCTCCATCTACAGACACCACCACCAAGTGACTGAAGCGCTGATCAAAGGGGACAGCCTGGCTGAAGGGTAACCGCCAGCCTGTGCTGAGAAGCATCTAAGTTTGTAAGGACATTGAAAGTGTTAAGATCAGCTTAGAATGCATTTTGTTTTTACTTCGTTTGATGAAATCTGACTTGTTGTGCTTTGATTTATACTCACTTAAAATCTATCTTTTGTATTTAATAAATGTGTTTGTTTATTCTACTTGAAGCAGTGCGTTTGGTTTGAAGCATGTCAGAGATTCCCCTTGGAATACAAGCCTGCTACATATCAATTTCTTTGTTAAACTGATGAACTTGCAGTGTCCAGCAGGCATAACTGGACACTGCAAGATGGAGGTTCCTAGGGTTGTGTGTGGGACCGGTAATATTGGCTAGTGTCATTCGGTTGCACAATCCAAGCAGTGGCTGGCCAAAAGTGCTCATTCACGTAGCTGGGAGCAGCTTACATGCTGTGCATGAACAGCCAAGGAGTGGGGGTTCTCACAGCAGAGTGGGGTAAGGCTGGCTCCCAGAGTCAAGGATTGGCGTGTCCTAGCAGATAACACCAGGGATCCAGATAACACAAGGTGAATGTCACAGTGCTGCAGTGTGTTGTTTTTTTTCTCATACTTGGGGAAATATATACATAATTTGTGGTCCTTTGTGACTATATTTACTTACTATAGATGTAAGGAGTTTGGATTAATAGCAGAAGTGATTGGAAATACTGATGTATGTAATTTTATTTCTGTACAGGCAATAGCTTTCCTCTCACTAGTGCTTCTGATCCAAACTCTTTGTTATATATACAATACATAAACCACAAGGATTCCTGACTGATTATGTTCTTGCATAGTTAGCTGTTATGTGCCCCTCACTCATGGTCTGCATTGTTAAATGTTAAGTTTTGAATTTTCAGCTATAGAAGTGAAAGGTATATCAGACAGTGTGCTGTAGTCAGTTATGTGACTGGTATGTGTTTGTTTTCTGTATACAGCAGTTTTAAATCTTTAAGGACTCTGCTGTCTATGGAGGCCATCAGCCATTTTGTGTCTTTCTGTGCAGACTGTGACAGAGAGATGCACACTGTACTCTGTGAGTTTACTTTTGTTCTTTTTTTGTTGTTGTTCTCTTAATCTAAAGCAAATGTCATTCGGACTGAATATATATGGCTGGTCTTTGTGTATAGAAAAATATGATAGTACCATTATTTATTCCTGAAACATTTTTGAGAGCCACAGTAGAGTGTTGAGGGACTTTGCATTTTTCATACACACCGCTACACCTCCAGACACTCAAGGCCCAAATCACAGCCACCATCTTTCCACTGTGTTGTCTCTGTTGAGTCAAAACGTAAAGGAATCGGAGAGAAGGAGGCCATGGCTGGCACTTACTGCACCCCAGGGGTGTAGGCACAGGTGGGCCTGGGTAGTCCACATTCTCCCCACAATTACCACCAAGGCCCACCCAAAGCTGAGCCTGTGAGACTGCACCACCACCGCCATTGCAACTACTTATTCCTCCCTGGAGGAGTCACCACCTCCACTGGAAGAACACCTAGCTTCCATTGGTTCCTGTGGGCACACAGCATAAGACAGGAAGGGCTTGAGGGCAGCCAGGGGCTGATGCCGGGTTTGTGCCCCAGAGGCTCGAGGCACCGGCACTAGAGCAGCCCTGCTCTCACTACGTGTCAGAGTGATGTGTGGGCTGGGTCACGCCAGCCATGGGGCCTCAGAGCCACCAGCACCACCCCCTTCCTGGAGAGGTCCTGAGCAGCCATGCTGAGTCCAGTCCCTCCTCAACACATGCAGATGAGGCATGTGCTGCTCCCTGAGCCTGGCTGCTGCTGTTGTTGGGGATTTTAACCCCGACAGCGAAATTTGTTGTTTGATTACAGAGAGACAGGCAACACTAGCAAGGTTTGATTAAAAGCCCTTTATTGACAAGTGCACGCATCAATAAAGGACAGCTTGTTTTTAGTGAGAACCAGCTAGTTTTTTACAGCTTAGTATTAGCTTATATAGATAGTTTTATTATGTTATACATTACTTACTTGAGCAAAATTTATTTATTTTTATTTAACAAACTAAAATTAGACACTTTTAATATATATATATGCTTAGATTTTATGTTTATAACTTTAGATTATTAATTATATTTTAATAATATCTAAAAGTTAGAAATACAGGGGAGTTTTAAACAAACCTATAATTTAATTAGAGAGTTAGAATTTGAACCGTGGGATGCTAGAGTTTTTTATTAGTTTTTTAAATACTGTTTTTAGCATAGCTAATGCTATGCCAGGAATGCAATTCCTGGCTTATTTTATGTTTTTTAGGGCTTTGTAAAACAATGCTGCTTTTTAGTATTTTTTTATTTTGGGATTACCCAGAAACTTTTGTTAGCCTGACTTTAGTCAGGTTGGCATAATTGGTTTTGTGCTACATTTTTATTTAGGCTTAACACTGTCACGTGGTGACCTGCGCCCAGGGTATGAGCAGCGCCAGCAGGTGAGTGGGAGCCTTTGCCTGGGGTGGGGCGTTGTAGCCATTTGCAGCAGTGGAACCTGTGAAGCTGTTTTGCCACAGGTCACAAAAGGAGGCGAGCATGTGGCACTGGGCTTGGGAGGGCACTGCATCTTGGAGCTAGGGTTGCCCATTTTGGTTGGTCGTGTTCCTGGAGGTTTCATCACATGACATAATTCATACTACAGTTTCTAGAGACTCCAGGATAAACCCTGGTGCGTTGGCAATCCTACTTAGAGCCCCCACCGCAAGAGGTCCTGCACCTCTGGGTCTGGCCCCAGAGCCTCTTACTTGCAGGGCGGGTGTGATTGCCCCTCTGCCAACCAGGGAGCCAGCAGGTGCCTCCGTGCCCCTGGGGCGCCTCACACACGGACACGGTGGGTCCAGCTAGCGTGACTGCCCGTCGACCAGAAGTTGGAGCCCACCCAAAATTCAACTCTTAAGCTATGTCACTGCTGCACCACCTCCACCCTCTCCCTTTGTGCAGCTCCCACCCACCCAGATTGAAGCAGCCTCGTTTCAGTGCTGGGGGAGACACCGGATAGGAATCATCCCCACCTCACCCCCTTTCTTCCCCCTTCCAGCTGCTGGGCAATTCCCCCCTCCCCCGACTAGAGAGCACCTTCCTCTCCTTGTAGGGTTGCCAGTTTTGGCTGGACATATTCCTGGAGGTCTCATCACATGACATAATCTTTAATTAAAGAGTCATCTTTAATTCCTGGAGACTCCAGGCTTGTCCTGGAGGGTTGGCAAGGCTGACTCCTTGGCACCGGCCTGATGCCCCCCTGGAGGGGCTGGCAGGCTCGGCAGGGCCTGTGCCTGCACGTGGTCGGGATGCATGGAAAGCCTGGGCTCCTAGCCCCATAGCGGCGCTGGGGCCCTCCCGCCTAGGGAGTCGGAGCGGGAGGAGCCAGCGCCGCCTCACACACGCTGCCGGCCCCGGGTTAGCAGCGGCGGGGGAGCCAGGGAGGAGCGGGTGAAGGGGGCCGGGGGAGGCTGGCTGGGAGGGGCGGAGCTGGAGGCAGATGTGGGGGGGAAGCGCTTCCCTCCCAGAGCCCTGATCAAATTTCCCGAAGAAGAAGAAGAAGAAGAAGGAAAAGCAGCAAAGGGCCCTTCTCCGCTTCTCGCCAGCCTGCCCCACTCGCGCCCCTCTGCCCGAGCCCGGAGCGCCATGGTGAGCGGGGCTGCGGCTGGGCCGGGAGGGCTGGGAAGGGGACCTCAGAAGAGGGGAGCCCGAGGAAGTTTTCTGGGGCGCCTCCTTCGTCCCCTGCCCCCCTCACACGCATCTTTCTTCCTCTTTCTTTCCTTTGCAGATTTGGAAAAGTCTGTCCCTCTTCGCCCTTGTGGCCATCGCCCGGCTGCACGCTGAGGTATGTGAGGGGCTCCGGGCTCCCCCCCGGGCACTTTGTACCATGACTAGCTTTCCAGCTCGCGCGCATACACGGCATATTGTTACGTGTAGCTGCAAACACAGGCGAACGAGCCCGGGGATATTTGGGGTGGTTCGTGCTCGTAGTCCCACGAATCGTGAGTGGCTTTGATCTGCTGCAAAGTTCGAACCTGAAATCTAGGCAGCGGATGAGCATGAAAGCAAATGTGTGTCTTTACCGGGGGAGACAAAGCATCCAAAGCAGGGGGATTTGGGGAAAGACTGGATCGCAGGGGTGGGTATTTGGAGGAAGTAATGGATATCATCTGGGGGGTTCAGAAAAGGGCCCTTGATGATTTACACTTTCCTTTGAGCAATTTAAACAATTAACAGTTTCTCCCTCCAAAGCTTTCAAACAGTTTCATTTGGTGAAAAATACACCCACAGTTGGGAAAAGTATTTTTTTTTCTTGGGGTAAAAGTTTCAGCGTATAAGTGTGAATGGAGATGTAACTTTAGCTACCCAAAGGAATACATCTGCCTGGTTTACTGTTAGTGCCTTCTTATATTTTAAAAAGCATAACAGAATTTTGTTCCCATGCACTATATTAGATCTGTAAATCCTCTGTCAAAACCTAAGTCCTGTTGTGTGATGGAGCTTTAAAGTGAGACTGTACTTTCTCTGAACATTTCCTTTTTTACTGCATTGACCTTCTTCAGGAATTAAAAGTTATTAACTCTAAACTCATAAACCCAAAAGTCTGTTGATAGAAAATAAGCGGGGTCTGAATTCCTGGTGCTACAGTCTTCATGAAAGTGAGGTCTGAAACAAACTATTTTATAATTAAGGCAGGAAAATGTGGAAGTGATTTAAAGAAAATGAACTCAAGCTGTACTAGGGAGAGAAACAGAATGTGCATTTATGAAGAAAAGAGATCCCTGGGGGGTGGGGAATCTTTCTTTCCACTTGCATTTTATCCCCCTTCACATTTGTTACAGATGGCTAGCCACACCCTGAAGCATCACAATTTGGCTCTGCCTAAAAATGTATAAACACATCTGATTTCCTACAAAACAGCTCATTTTTCTGCCTCCCACCCATTGTCCTCACTACCATGGTTATGGCAGAGACAGGATTTAGAATAATACAAAAGATTAAAAAAAAAAAACCCCAGAAACTAAAGCTCTCCAGTAAACTCCCCCAGATATCAGCATCTTGCTGAGGAGATGAAAAATTCAGAGTACTGTGGCATGCCAGGAATGGAGGTGAGATGGAGAGGTGATGGGGTCACAGCTAACACTGCCAAACCAGCCTTAGTGCAGTGTCCATGAAAACTGAGAGGGAGTGGATTTGTGCTATAGCATGTATTAACATTTCACATTTTTATGTGCATAATAATACAGTAATACTAGCCTTTTCTTAATGCCTGACATCTTACACAGTATTTCCATACGTCAAGAAGCTGGAATTCAAACAGGAAGCAGTTTTATCTATCTTCTTAGGCACATCTACACATGGAGTTGGGGTGTGAGATTCCCTGCTCATGTAGCCAGACTTCCACTAGCTCTCATCAAGTTAGTGTGCTCAAAATAGTAGTGTAGCTGTGGCAGCACAGGCCACGTCAATCAGCGGCAGAGACTATTCACCTTGAGTGCAAACCTACCTGGATCCCACAGGTGCATACTCGGGGAAGCTAACGCGTGCCGCTACTGTGGCTGCCCGTGCTTCTGCAGCTACGCTATTGTTTTTAATGCACTAACTTGATGAGAGCTGGTACAAGTATGTCTGTGTGAGCTGGGAATCACGCCCCCATCTTCCAGTGGAGATGTAGCCACAGGATAGGTCAACACTAAGGCTATGTCTACACTACTGCAGTAAGTTGACCTACGCTATGAATACGTGAATAACGTAGCTGGAGTTGACGTGCCTTTGGTCGAGTTACTGCAGGGTCTACACCCATCAACTTACCCTACTCTTCTCCTCAGTTTGAGTACAGGGGTCGACTGGAGAGTGATCTGCTGTCGATTTGGCGGGTCTTCACTAGACCCTCTAAATCGACCGCCGGTGGATCGATCTCAGAGTGTCAATCCCAGCTGTAATGTAGACATAGCCTTAGAGTGGCATGTACAGTACAGATAATGCATGCCCAGATAGCATGGGTATAAATATCAGGGTAGACGGTGAGGCACTGCTTAGGTGAGTAGCACCGAGTGTGGTAAACGCATGACCCCCAGGGTATATATTCTACATGGTTCTCTAGAGTCTAAACCCCCAAGCAGTGCTTGCCAAGTCTACACTGCCTTTTTTAGCAGAGTCTTGTCCTGCTGCCGGAGCCTTTACTCACTGCCTCCCGAGGCTGGAGCCCTCCACATGTAGGTACACACCACAGTGAGTGTGGACTCAGCCTGCCTCTGTCACTATGGTGTATAGCTACATGAATCCTACACACTGCCACAGGGGTAAACAAGTGTGAACAAGGCCTCAGTAATAATAAACAAACTGTAATTAATTCTGGTCAATGTATAAGACAAAATCTCGTTGTAAGAAGGTGTGCATTGGTACAACTGCAATATAAATGTTAAATAATAACCATGACAGTGGTCTGCGCACAGGAGTAGGAGCCAGTGGATTTGGATCAGGGATGAATTTGAACCCTGATGCCAGCTGTGCTACTAGTATTCTGGGTAGCCCAGGGGTTCTCAAAACGGTGGTCAGGGCCCCTCGGGGGGTCGCAAAGTTATTATGTGGGGAGGTCGCGAGCTGTCAGCCTCCACTCCAAAGCCCATTTTGCCGCCAACATTTATAATGGTGTTAAATATATTTCAAAAGTGTTTCTAATTTATAAGGAGGGTCACACTCAGAGGCTTGCTATGTGAAAGGATTTGTAAGTGCCTTAATTTTTTTGATGCCCAAATTTAGGCACAATAATATCTGTGTGCCTTAATCTTCCCATCTATAAAATTGGGATAATAAAAACTTAACAGCCAAATTTTTCAAAACCAGGTTTAAAGTTAGGCTGTTCAGTGTGGATTTAGGTATCTGACTGGATGGTTTGATTTTTCAAAAGTGCCAAGCACCTTGCATTTCCATTTCAGTCTATGGAAGTTGGTGAGTGCTCAGGTCTTTTGAAAGTCAAACCATTTAGATACCTAAATATGACTGGCACATGCTATGGGAAATCCTGGCCTACCTGTCTTATGAAGCTGGTTGTGTTTGAAGACTAACTAGTTAGTGTTTAGAAAACACTGTGAAGTTTAAACTCCTTATCTAAGTGACATGCAATAATATTGTATAAATATAAGTACGTCTTGTTCTGCAGTTAAGTACACATCATAGAAACATATTGTGTGCCTCTTTTAGATTTCAAAGATGATAATCTCTCTAGTTGTTGTCTGCTTTTGGTGGATTCTGTGTTCAGTGTATTCAGAAAATTAACACTGGGCATTAAACCTGTAGTCCCTATGTAGGGAAAATTGCTACTAAGCTCCACTGGAGTATATCTCTCTCTACCTGTCTAGGTTTTTATCCTGCACTCACCCCAGTGCTATTGTTAGGCCCATTAGTAATCTTTCTTGAGAAGAAACTGCTTCAAAAAAGGTTCCTGCAGTTCTTTTGTGAAGACTGGAAAATTGTAGACTTGCCAAACCGTGGGAGCTTTTCTTGGCCAAGCTCAGTAACAATCACAAGAGTAATAGACCCTGAGCCCTACCACCCAGATGGAATCCAGCCATCACGCTCATGTAGTTCTATTTATCTTTCTCTTCTGGGGTCAGCATCTGGAGTCCCCCGCCTGCCTTCTGGTCGTGTTGGATGATTCAGTTGGAGGGATCAGGATCTCAGTGCAAGCTTTGTATGCTAGTGTCGCAGGGGCTGCCATGAAGATGGGACTGCGTGTGTTCATAGCTGGCCTTTCTCTGGGTACAGGGGTTGATTCTTGGAAGCAGAGTTTATAGTGAGGTGACTGGATGGGATAGAAGAGAGGAAATAGAGACTCAAAATGTCTTTTACCTTCTCCATATCCTCTCCCATGGGAAAGAAAATGAGTGTATTAAAAGTTAATCCTTAAGCCTCTAAGTCTCCTATATGGTACACATCTCATCCCTGGGTACCGAAGGAATAGTATGTAAATACTCAGTTAACAAGAAAGGAATCCAGACACTATTCGGTTATCTTTACGGGGTCAGAGGACTTGTATATATGGGAAGGTTTTACCGGTTTTTTACACATAACTATGACATGTTAAACCCCTATTGTAGACAAGACAATTTGTATTTGAACATGTGTTAGCTGGCAGGGGTCAACCCTAGTAGTTTACCTTGACCAGCTAACGTGTGTCAAAACTATAGCATGCTTTTGTCTACTGGTATAGACATGGCTTCAAGCTAATGGGAATGGTGCCATTGACTTCACTGGAAGCAATGTCAGACTCAACATTCCTTTGAATTTTGTCCTGTCTGATATTTGTGCTCTGACACCATCCACCGCCTTGGAATCCTGCCTTTGCATTTCGGCTTGGCAGATGGTTGGACCTGCATGTCCATGGTGATGGGCACGTTATAAATGCATTAGACAGAAAGAGAGAAGTGACTTAGCTAATGTCACACAGCAAGTGCTCAGGCCTGCAGGGTGTTGAATCTTTTGGCCCAATCCAGCAAAACACTTAAGCTTGTGCTTAACTTTAAGTGCTGTGCTGTATTAGGCCAGAGAACTGAGCACCTTGCAGGACTGAGGGCTAAATCAGTAGGTGAATCAGCACTAGAACCTTGGAGCTCTGTCCCAAGAACCCAGTGCTATGCTCTAACCCCTACACCACACAGCTTATACATAGGAATGTTACCAAGGATGAATTCAGCAGCCTGGGCTGGTTGGGTGGATATTGCAAGCTTCAGAATATGACAAATGTAGGGTGTATATGTGACTCTGTGGCATCCCTCTGCAAACAAAGCTGCTGTTTACTGACAAGTCTGGGCTGTGCAAATTCACCAGCATGCAGTGAGGGCCTTCATCTGCCAGAGCACAAATTCTTTGCCTGTAATTAACAGGGAGCTGCTGGTGAGAGGCAGCGTAGTGTGCAGATTCCCCTCCCCACAAAAGATGAGGGGAGTGATTGAAACTCAGAGTGTTGCCTACTGTTATTGGAGCAGTTGCTTCCCCATCAGGAGGGACTTGGGGCACCTTTGATCTTTCTTGTGTGGTGTTACATGTCGAGGAACATTTTTCTTTGTACAGATGAAAGTTTGTGACAAAACTCTGCCAGATGCATCCTTCCAAAGTCATGAGACTCCTGTTAACCAGACTTTGTTTTCACATCCCATCCCAGGAGCCAGATGAGATTCCCAGAAGTGCCTCGTTCAGCCAGATTGTGTCTGTCTCCATGGGGGCCTCTGTTATAGACATTTCTGCTATATTCCAGCTGATCTAAGAACAAAGTGAACGTTCTTTGTAAATGTTTATCCCTCAGGCTGGTGTCTTTGGTGTTATCAAAAGAAAAGACTAAAACTGTTAATACTCTGGTTTATTTTAGAAATGGGTCTGAACAACAGAGTTGGACCTAGATTTAAACTTTTGCCGAGTTTGTGGGTGCTCTGAGCTGTGGTTATGGGTTCTAATGTATTCTATGGCATCCTATGTGTCCTATCAGTTATGAGCTCTCTGGAGTTGGAACTGTCCTCTTTGTACATATCTGTATGTAGCCCAGCACAATGGGACCCTGATCCTTGATTGCAGTTCCTAGGCCAGGATGGGCAAACTACAGCCCATGGGCCGGATCCGACCCCTCAGGGCTTTGGATCCGGCCCGCGGGATTGCCACCCGGCACCACATCCCTGCGGCTCCTGGAGGCAGGGGCGGGGCAGAGGGCTCTGCACACTGCCCTTGCCTGTGGGTACCTCCCCCGAAGCTCCCATTGGCCGGGAACGGGGAACCGCGTCCAATGGGAGCTTTGGAGGAGGCACCCACAGGCAAGGGCAGCGCGAGCCCTGTGCTCCCCCTCCCCGAGGGGCCGCAGGGATGTGGTCCTGGCCGCTTCCTGGAGTACTATGGGGCCTGGGCAGGCAGGCAGGGAGCCTTCCCTGGCCCCTCTGCACACCACTGCCACCCCAGAGCCGCTCCAGGTAAGCGGTGCCGGGCCAGAGCCCGAACCCGTCCTGCACCCCGCACCCCAACCCTCTGCCCTGAGCCCTCTGCTGCACCCCACACCCCTCCTGCAACCAACCCCCTTCCCTGAGCCCCCTCGTACACCCTGCACCCCTCCTTCCCCAACCCTTTGCCCTGAGCCCCTTCCTACATACCACAGCCCCTCCCGCACTCCCTCCTGCACCACAACCCCCTGCCCCAGCCCTACATTCATGGCCTGCATGCAATTTCTCCACCCAGATATGGCCCTCGGGCCAAAAAGTTTGCCCACCCCTCTCCTAGGCGCTACTACCATAGTATAAATAATAACTAGTAACTGAAAGCCCAGGCTGTCACAGGGGTGTAAGTCATAAAGTCATGTGTTTAAAAAAAAACAAAAAAAAGCCCAAAATGGTTGAGAACTTAAAAAACTGGATGATAACGGACCGGAAATCCCAGGGATAATTGAACCTGGTGAACAGAGAGAGTGCTCAGCCAAGCGTGTGGCTGTTTCCATCACTTCACACTGGTTCAGCAGACATAACCGTGACACACAGAGTGACAATTCTGGACTGTTTTTATGTAGATAATGAAGAAGGTGCTGGATTGCCAGGCCTAGAGGCTTATGTCCTGTGTTTAAGCAAGCTTTTCCAGTCACTCCATCAATGTGTCTCAACCCTGACCTTCTTCAGTGGTCAGAGGGGAGTTCCAGCCTGTGACCCATTCAGTCCTTGATCTCTCTGCTGGAGCTGTCAGTTCAGATACCAAGGTGCTCCGAACGCGTGGTGATGGGCACCATATAAGGCTGCTGATAATCATTATCATTTATGCTGGCACTGATGGCAATAAGAGCTCCTAACAATTCTGAAGTGGGCTGAGACCAGTGATTCATCTCACCTAGGCTACTGAGCAGACATCAGATAGTAATAATTGATTATTATTTGCTTGGTCTGCAACTCTAACCAGCTACTTAGAGGTCAATGTCTGTAGCGCCTATTCCCAATCCCCTGAGCCCTGAGAAGTCTGATTTCCTATTCCACTCCCTAGTTCCCCAATTCCTGCTGTAAATACTTGGAGGCCCAGATGTTGTTGCTGATTCCTGTTAGTTACTGTACAGTTAAATTAAAGAATAGCCTTTGTGACCAGTCAGTCACAGCAAAGATATTGGGACCCACTGGGCTGGGACTCAGGCTGAAGGCTCCTTTGTGATGAGCTGGCTAGGAAGGGGTAGGGGGTCAGGTGAATTTGTAGGGAAAGGGATCTCGTGTCTCCTTAGCTCAGCTGTATCTGGATCCCTCAATCCCACTTTCAAGCAGCTGAGCAAATTGGGAGGGGGGGTGAAGCAGACAAGGCTGATTTGAAAGCAGGAGCTGGCTTAATGGCTTTTGTATCATTGGGGGATAAACGACTCCTCCCTTGCTCTCTGAAACACACCCAGAATGCAACCAGACAGCCAAGAGATAGGAGCTACAGATGGAAAAGATCTGTTAGGTCCCATCCAGTCCATCTCCTGCTGAGTAGCACAGGGTGGTTCCCCATAGTGCTCCGGGGCTGTACCCAGTCCACTTTTGTCCCAAATGGTATGATGCCCACCATTTCCTTGAAACACTATTATAGTGTCTAATGTTCTCACGGGTAGCAAGCTTTTCCTGCTGGTCAGCCTACGTTTTCCTTTGCTTATTTCATCCCATTATTCCGAGTAATACCACCCTAAAACTGTAAGCTCTCTGGCATGCAGATTATTTTTGATTATGCATGTGTACAGTGCCTAACCCAGTGAGGCCTTGATCCCTGACCTGGATCTCTAGGTAGGTGCTGCTGCAATCCTAATAGAGAGAGGAATCAGTGCAGACAGAGGATTTGAAAGACAAGGTAACATGACAAGAGAAAGGGGCAGGTTTCAGAGTAGGAATGCAGGGCGACTCATGCTCCACCACAGCTGTCCCAAGCTAGGCTAGGGCAGGGTTTGGAGCAGACCAGAGGAGGGGCTGAGGTGTGGCCAGGGAGTCCATGGACTTTAAAGCATGGGCACCTAATCTTCATCCATTGACAGGAGATCATCAGCCACCATCACCAGTGCAGTGTCTGCACAGCTCCCAGACTAGACCCCCAACTGAACAGGTCAGAGACATTTGGACTCTAACTCAGGGGTGGGCAAACTGGCCCTCGAGCTCCTGCTGGGGAGCAGGGTCTGGGGCTTGCCCCGCTCCGACACTCCAGCCAGGGTGCAGGGTTGGGGGATGCTCCACATGGCTTCTGGAAGCCGCGACATGGCCCCCCTCCAGCTCCTACGCGCTCCAATGACCCCACTCCAATGGCCCCCTCTGGTGCTCCAATGGGAGCTGCAGGGGCAGTGCCTGTGGATGGTACAGCATGCAGAGCCCCCTGGCTGTGCCTCCGTGTAGGAGCTGGAGAAGGGACATGCCACAGCTTCCGAGAGCCGCTTGAGGTAAATGCCACCCGGAGGCTGCACCCCTGAGCCTCTCCCCTTGCCCCTGCCCCAAACTCCTCCGAACCCCTCTGTCCCCGCCCAGAGCACCCTCCTGCACCCCAAACTCCTCATCCCCAGCTTCACCCCAGAGCCCACACCTCCAGCTGGAGCCTGCACGCCTTCTCGCACCCCAACCCCTTGCCCGGATCCCCCTCCCACATCCTGAACTCCTCATTTCTGGCCCCACCCCAGAGCCCGCACCCCCAACCAGAGCCCTCACCCCCTCCCGCACCCCAACCCCAATTTTGTGAGCATTCATGGCCTGCCATACAATTTCTAGTCCCAGATGTGGCCCTTGGGCCAAAAAGTTTGCCCACCCCTGCTCTAGATGCTGCTGGAGTTATCTTGTTCTTGATGATTTTCCCCAGAAATTGGCATTTCAAGATATGCTGATAGCTGGAAAGATTATCTGCAGCCAAAGGTGGTTTCTTTGTAATTTTACACTAGGTCACACAGAATCTTTGACAGAGCTAAGACTAGAAGCCAAAATCTTGATGATCTAGCCAGTAGGTGGGGCTTGCTCCCACCTCGCTCCCTGCAGATTGCCTGTAATTTGTGAGAGTATTTCTATAACTGGCCTTCACTGGTAAATATTGGCAAGAACTCAAAACCATAAGCCTTCATCACAAAGCTCCATTCACTGTTGATTTCATAGTTAAGTCTTCTCAGGTGCCTGTCCTGCCAAGTAGGAAAGTCAGTGGAGATTCAGAATGTCAGTTGGAGTGGGAGGTAGAGTAGCTTGATGGGTGACTGAAGCCCGGAGAGAAATGTGCCGATCTAAGAAATCTGTCCATACTTAGGACACAGTATGGGACAATAAATCTCCATCTATCGCGGTGGCCCAACAAACTGCAACCTCAGGGCCAAGTCTGGCTCTCAGGATCCTGTAATACCCTCTTGTAACTGCTGCACAAGGATAAAGCTGATTAGCTCCTAAGACTTCAGGTGAAAAACGAGGAGTTTCTATGTGTCCCCCTCAGGAGAGAGACAAATGAGGCAGAACCCTCAAGTTGCTGGCACATTGCCAGCACGGCCCTCGGTGGTGCGCAGTTTGGCTGTTGCTCCAGGTGTACAGTCTGGGGCTGTTTGCTCGATGACTAATCAGTCTGGAATGCAATTCCTAGAGGCCTTTCTGTGCCACTGGGACCCCTGCCATTAGAGCACAGGTAATTGTAGCCCGAAGCCAACTGCTTTCCTGCTGCATGATGTAACTCTTCGCAGACGTGCCAAGCTCCCTTTGGGCTTTCTTCTTCAGCCATGTCTTTGGCTGCTCTTTTCCTTTATGGTTGAGGAAAGGGCACTGCATATGAGGAACTGGTTTCCAGCCCTCAAAGCTCAGGGGTCATGTTAGCCACATCTGGATTGTTGTCTGTGCTTGGACGAAGGAACGTTCTCCAGGGACAGTGCAAATGGATGATTTGAAAGGATTGTAATCCAGTTCCAAAGGGGGTAGACTCATGTTGGAGAACAGTTCGTGGAATCCAGGAGTATGGACAGCTTAGGAAACTGGACCATTCATCTTTAGGTCACTGGTCTGAATTTGGCCTGCATCAGCAGAAACTGTAGTAGCTTACTGACAGGCAGACCAATGTGTCAAGATAAACCTTTTATTATGAGCAGGGACTATGTATAGCAATGAGGTAGCAAACTTCCTACTACCCTGTGTACTGTTGCTTGTGACTGCCCTGACCTGGGCTGCTTTGTTTCTGACCCAGCAGGAAGTATGTCCCAGGAAACCCAAAGACTGCATGAAGGGTGTACAGGAATTCTCGTAAGTGCATTACTACACTTCCTGGAGGACATAGGCCTTGTCTACATTGCAGAGACTCCAGTTGTATAGCTAGGTCGATATAGCAATGCTGGCATAACTCCATAGACATAGCCTACAGTGATGGAAGGGGTTTTTCCATCACTGTAGGAACATCACTTCCTCAAGCAACAGTAGGTAGGTTGACAGAAACATTCTTACATCACCTTGGCTGTATCCACACCAGGGGCTAGGTCGGCTTAACTACAGCACTCGGGGGTGGATTTGTCACATGTGAGTGCTGTAGCCTCACCGACCTAAGTTTTACATGTATACCAGGCCTGACTCAATAGGAGAGAAACTGCAAGTCTGATGGCTGTTTGGTGGCTCCATGTGATGTGAGCTGGTGAGCTCATTCCTGTCCCTAGAGGTGGTGGTGGTAGTATGAGGAATAATAAAATAACCTTCCATATAGGGTACTCATGGGGGCCGTATCAGCAGAGAGGCCAGGGATTGAATTGCCACAGAGACTCCATTTCTCTTTTGCCCCTGCAGGTGATGCTCCAGGTGGTGCTAAGTCACGTCACTAGGGGGTGGTATGAGGGAAGCTTGTTCTGCCACTGCCCAGGCTGCACTGTTCTGTGGCCAAAGAAAGGACTTCAGTGTTCAGGTTGTCAGCTACAGCACTATATCTACCCAGATAAAAGCAGCTTCGCCTGGCAAGAGATGTGATTGTTACCTTGTGAAAACAACACTGTGGTCCACTATCACTGAGTGTCCCAGCTCAGAGAGAGAGAGAGAGTGAGTGTGTGTGTGTTGGGGGAGAGGGGGTCTTGCCAACCCCTTGCTAGTCTAGTAACAGTTAATAGACATTCATCTCAAAAATGGCCACCTGGACTTTTAACTCCACGTAGCAGACCCTTGGTTTAGTAACCACTGGTGCACTTTATTCTCAGGCTTGTTCCCACCACTGTTTCACCACGTACAAGTAACCCTTCACCATCTGCAGGGAGGGGAGAGCTACCTCCCTGCTTCCATTCCCTGCCTTTTCCCTTTCATCCTGCTCTCCCTGGCTTCCTTCCCCTGAGGCTTTTAAGCAGCCCCAGGCTAATTAGGTAGCAGCTGTCTCTGCCTCCCCAGTTAGGGCCAGGTTACCTCCAGCCCACTCTAATTTGTTCCCCTAATGAGGAGTCAGTGTGACAGGGCTGAATCTGCCACTCTTTGCCCAGCACTCCATCACACTCCACAACAGAGAAAGTTTGTCACACTTTGTAATTGAAGGTGCAGTCAGATTGTCAGGCCATGACGTGGGGCTGAGTGTTCTGGGTTAGGTCCAGTGAGCTTCTCTCCTGCCCCAACCCACCCAGCACCCCCTCTTAGGAGAAGCAGGCAAACCTTTTTATGTCACCTAAGGAGTCTGGATTGCTAATGCCTGATGGAAGTGCTTGGAGACCTAAGTTCACTGCCCGTCTTCCCCAGGTGACACTGTTCTTTGGGCCAGTATGTCAGGGCGGGGGCACCCCCAGCACGGGGCAGAGAAGAGGTATAGTACAGTAACTCCTCGCTTAACGTTGCAGTTATGTTCCTGAAAAATGCGACTTTAAGTGAAACGATGTTAAGCGAATCCAATTTCCCCATAAGAATTAATGTAAATGGGGGGGTTAGGTTCCAGGGCAGCTTCCCCTACACTGCAAGCACCAGGGGCGGGGGGCTCAATCCTCAGCCCGCCCACTGCCCCCCTTCCCCCAAGCCCCCACCATTGACCTGCCTCTTTTCCCCCCCACCTCCTCCCCCTTTACTTTGCACGCTGCGTCCTGGCTCCCCCCCTCCCTTCTAAACGCCGCAAGACAGCTTATTGCCATGTTCGGGAGGGAGGGGGGAGGCACGTTGAGTCCTTGCTCCCCTCCCTCCTGCCCAGGGCAATCAGCTGGCTTGCCGCGTTCGGGAGGCAGGGGAGTGAGGGGGAGCCTGCGCGCCGAGTCCTCGCTCCTCACCCCTCCCTCCTGCCTCCAAAACGCCACAAGCCAGCTGATTGCTGCAGGCAGGAGGCGGGGGGAGGAGAGGGAAGGCGCTAATCCGTGGGCGGGAGGCACTGGAGGGGGCGTAGCCAAACAACATAAGAGTGAAGCATTGCACAACTTTAAATGAGCATGTTCCCTAATTGATCAGCAATGAAACAACGTTAAGCGGGATGACTTTAAGTGAGGAGTTACTGTACGCCTCGTCACACTGTTACACATCCCCGACTCACTCGCGCTGTCTGTATTGTGCTTTTGAAAGAATCCTTGTGCAGGTCTCTGTGTTCACTATGCTGAAGAGTCAGGACTCTACAGTTACAAAATAAGGGTGTGTAGATAAGCACACTCCCTGTCATGCAGAATTGCTCCCTACAATGCACTTATTAAGCCATACATTTCAAATGTGGCTACTGCCCAACCTGAGACACTTTAAAGGGGCCTGAGATTCAGAATTTGCCAAGCACCCATCTGCTGAAAAACTGACCCTTTTACCGTGTCTCAAGTTGGTGCCAAGAATCAGTTGTCACTTTTGCAACTCCTGGTCATTAGTGTCTTAGCCAGTCTAGCTTTTTATGTCCCATATTATGCTGCCTCCTTCCTATTCTTTGCAGAGACAATGCCACAGCCTAATATCTCTCCAAGTCAGCCAGTTTTTCTTTATATTCTTCTCAAATAAATAAGGTAAATACGTATTCCCTTTCCTTATTTCATTCCATTAGTTTTAGTTATAGCCCTATGTTCATGAATACATAATTCCCCTCCCTCCTTATTTCCACCCTTCAGATATTACAAACCTACGTTGCCTCCACTGCTCCATGTTTAGCTCTTTAATGTCGTCATAGCACAATCCCTGCCAAAGAATGGTCAGTCTTTCAAGTGTCTCCAATTTGGCCATATCGTTTTGGTAACATGGTGCCCAGAACTGAACATATAATGGCCTCTCCAAACACTGTGGAGGAAAGTGATTGGAGGTGCAGTTAGTCGTGGGGGATGAAATGTCAAATCAGATTCCTGCATGGCAATGAAGTACAGTGGGTTCCCCCACTCTCCCCAACTCTGTTATCTTATGTTTTGCCATTGACTGAAAAATCTCAGATGCTCTAACAGCCTAGGAGTGTATGAGACACCAGCACAGAGCCCTTGGAGAGGTGAATTAGTGATTCTATGATTTTATCAGGACAGTTTTACATCCTGTGCACAGTATTACATTGTATGGAGCCCCTCTGCTGAAGCCTGTAGCCAGAACTTGCCCAGAGTCACAAATGCATTACTATCAGTGAAGCTTTTTGAGACCCTTGGATGGAAGGTGCTGTGGACATGCAAAGAAAAAATTACTTGTTTTATATTGTCTGTTGTTATATTAATAACATTTTTCCAGCCACACTGTGGGCTAAATTATTGAAAAATGAACAGATGCACATGGGGAGTAACAATGAAATGGAGTTCTAAAATGGGGACCCCCCTCATTTGGGATGGGGTACACTTGAATGCTGTCGACTGACCCAGAGATAGAGACAGACATCCATGGAGGCAGAGCTGAGGTAGTGTATGGGGGGGGAGGGTTGCGTTTTCAAAGCTCGCTTCCTCTCTGAGGGGAGCAGGAAGTGGCTTTCATGGCTTATCACTTATTCATGGCTTTTGTTTGTAGCACAGAGATAACAAATGGAGACATGCTGTAGGGATGGCACTTGACATTATGATAATGTAGATTCTCCATTAATTTAATGTTGTAGTTAGGCAGCAGCTCTATGCACAGGGCAGAATTGCTCACTTTCCCTGACAGGCCTATCTAAAGTTGACAAGGAGAAGAAGATGGGTTAGCGATTCCCATTAGTTGCTATGGCAACCACCAGAAATTACTTTCCTTCCTCCACTTTTTTCCTCCCCCTCTCCCCCAGCAGTGAAGATGTTGTTAAAACAACAAGGTAACATTTTTTAAATATTTCAGCTGCTGTCTTCTGATTTTAAAAAGTATGTTATTAATATTTTTATAGCAAAGTCTTTATGTATAGGAAAGTAGAGGCTATAGACTAGTGATTAGAGCAGGGGTAGGCAACCTATGGCACGCGTGCCAAAGGCGGCACGCGAGCTGATTTTCAGTGGCACTTGCACTGCCCGGATCCTGGCCACCGGTCTGGGGGGCTCTGCATTTTAATTTAATTTTAAATGAAGCTTCTTAAATATTTTTAAAACCTTATTTACTTTACATACAACAATAGTTTAGTTATATATTATAGACTTAGAGCAGGCCTGCACAACTCGTAAAGCGGCGAGGGCCACATTCCTCCAAAGAAAACAGCTGAAGGCCGAAACCTCCCAGCCCGAGGAAACACCCCGCCCCAGGGCCGCCCAGCCCTGCGGAAACAAACCCTCCTTCCCCAGCACCGCCCCACCAAAACAGCTGTGGGCCAAAAAGGAAGGTTGGGGGTGGGGAGGTGATACTTTATTTTAAATCAACCAGGGGCTCCCAGCTAAAGAGGTGGCTGGGAGCCGTCAGGGCCAAATTAAGGGGCCCAGGGCTCCGGCGGCTGGGGGAACCCGGCAGGGCCGGCTCTAGGTTTTTTGCTGCCCCAAGCAAAAAAAAATTTGGCTGTCCCCCTTCCCAGCCCTGGGCTCCCCCGGTACCCTCCTGCTGCCCCAGTCCTGGGCTCTCCCCCCACCCACACCCCCTGCCACCCCAGCGCTGGGCTTCCCCCTTTCCTCCCCACCAGTGCCCTCCCTCCACCCTGCTGCTGCCCCAGCCCTGGGCTCCCCCCCACACCTCCTGCTGCCCCAGCCCTGGGTCACTGGTAACTCGCTCCCAGGGCGGGTCATTCAGCCGGAATTTTGGATGTGCACAAAACACAGACAGGATTGGTTCCCATATGGTTACAGAGCTGCAGTAAAGTGGAACAATTTTCAGCTTGTGTGATTGGAGGATATCTGGATGCATATTATAAGACTGTCCTCCATAAATGAGGAGAAGTTGAGGTGCCTTTATTATTCTTTTGTTCCACTCTTTGTTTCTATAGGGAATTTCCCAGTGCAATATCACTGTCTTCCTTTCAAACAAACAAAAAGGCAATGGCTGTTGAAAATAGCAATTCCAGTCCTAATAAGCATTTCTTTCTCAATTTTATCCTAGTTTTTCTACAGCAAGTTACAGTGGATCAGTATATTTGATTTGGGAGAAATGAAGTAAAAGCTGCCCAAACCGAGCTTGAGCACTCCTGAATTTTGAGGTGTTCAAATCTGGAAGGCAGGTGCTGGGGGTGGGAGAGGGCTGTGGGCTCCATGGGGGAGCATGGCAGCAACTGTCTGGAGCTGCACTGAGCCAGACACGCTGGTCTGAGTGGCACAGTAAGCGGTTTGGGGGTTGGAGAAGGGGTAGGAGGTTCCGGGGCGCAGTCAAGGGACAAGGAGCAGGGGGGATTGGATGGGGTAGAGGTTCGGAGGGGCAGTCAGGGGACAGGCAGCAATTGGATAGGCATGGGAGTCCAGGAGGTTTATCAGGGGACAGGTAGGGGGTGGGGTCCTGGGGGGAAGTTGGGTGGGGTCTCAGGAGGGGGCAGTTGGGGACAAGGAGAAGAGAGGCTTAGATAGGGGCTGGAGTCCCAAGGGGCAGTTAGGAGCAGGGGTCTCGGGAGGGGGTAATCGGGGGACAAAGACCAGTGGTGCTTAGATAGGGGGTGGAGGTCCTGGGGGGCAGTGGGGCAGAGGTCTGGGGAGGGGGCAATCAGCGGCCAGGGGCTGGGATTCAAAGGGCTCTGGGCTCCCTGCACCTGCCCCTGCGGGCAGCGCAGAGCCCTCTGACTCCCGGCCGCTGCTGGGATTTAAAGGGCTCTGGTCTCCCCGCCGCAGGGGGCAGCCCAGAGCCCTTTGAATCCCGGCCCCGGCTGAGATTTAAAGGGCTCTGGGCTCCCTGCTCCTGCGGGCAGCCCAGAGCCCTCTGACTCCCGGCCGCGGCTGGGATTTAAAATGCTCTGGGCTCCCGCCGCTACCGGCAGCCCAGAGCCCTCTGACTCCCGGCCGCGGCTGGGATTTAAAGGGCTCTGGTCTCTCTGCCCCTGCGGGCAGCCCAGAGCCCTCTGACTCCCGGCCACGGCTGGGATTTAAAGGGCTCTGGTCTCCCTGCCCCTGCGGGCAGCCCAGAGCCCTCTGATTCCCGGCCGCGGCTGGGATTTAAAAGGCTCTGGGCTCCCCGCGGCTGCAGGCAGCCCAGAGCCCTCTGATTCCCGGCCGCGGCTGGGATTTAAAGAGCTCTGGTCTCCCCGCCGCAGGGGGCAGCGCAGAGCCCTTTGAATCCCGGCCCCGGCTGAGATTTAAAGGGCTCTGGGCTCCCTGCTCCTGCGGGCAGCCCAGAGCCCTCTGACTCCCGGCCGCGGCTGGGATTTAAAGGGCTCTGGGCTCCCCACCCCTGCGGGCAGCCCAGAGCCCTCTGACTCCCGGCCACGGCTGGGATTTAAAATGCTCTGGGCTCCCGCCGCTACCAGCAGCCCAGAGCCCTCTGACTCCCAGCCGCGGCTGGGATTTAAAGGGCTCTGGTCTCTCTGCCCCTGTGGGCAACCCAGAGCCCTCTGACTCCCGGCCACGGCTGGGATTTAAAGGGCTCTGGTCTCCCTGCCCCTACGGGCAGCCCAGAGCCCTCTGATTCCCGGCCGCGGCTGGGATTTAAAAGGCTCTGGGCTCCCCGCGGCTGCAGGCAGCCCAGAGCCCTCTGATTCCCGTCCGCGGCTGGGATTTAAAGAGCTCTGGTCTCCCCGCCGCAGCGGGCAGCACAGAGCCCTTTGAATCCCAGCCCCGGCTGAGATTTAAAGGGCTCTGGGCTCCCTGCTCCTGCAGGCAGCCCAGAACCCTTTGATTCCCTGCCGCCACTGGAATTCAAAGGGCTCTGGACTGCCCGCAGAGCGCCGTGTGGGGGGGATTTAGAATTCCCCGGCGGGCCGCACTGTGAGGCTCCGCGGGCTGCATGCGGCCCACGGGCCGCATGTTGTGCAGGCCTGACTTAGAGAAAGAGACCTTTTAAAAAGGTTAAAATGTATTCCTGGCATGCAAAACCTTAAATTAGAGTGACTAAATGAAGACTCGGCACAGCACTTCTGAAAGGTTGAGGACCCCCGGATTAGAGCAGGCAACTACTTTTCAGAGACTCTGTTCCATGCCTGGCTCTGCTACTGATTCACTGTATGACCTTCTACAAGTCTCTTACATCCAAATTTTCCAACTTGGAGGCCTAAAAGAAGGCATGAAAAACCATGCTTAGGCACCCAAGTAAAAATAGTCTGACTTTTTAAAAGGTGCTGCAGATCGTAGAATCATAGAATATCAGGGTTGGAAGGGACCTCAGGAGGTCATCTAGTCCAACCCCCTGCTCAAAGCAGGACTAACACCAACTAAATCATCCCAGCCAGATGATTAGTACTTCTGAAAAATTTCCACGTGTAAGAAAGGGGAATACTAATACTTGCATACTGCACAGTAGATTTTGAGGATTAATAAATTAATGATTGTAAAATGCTTTGAGAAATTCAGATTAAAAACACTAGCAAAATACAAAGTGTTTTTATTACTGTTTTATGTAAATACACCTCTACCTCGATATAACGCGACCCGATATAACACGAATTCGGATATAATGCGGTAAAGCAGTACTCCGGGGGGACGGGGCTGCGCACTCTGGTGGATCAAAGCAAGTTCGATATAACGCGGTTTCACCTATAACGCGGTAAGGTTTTTTGGCTCCCGGGGACAGTGTTACATTGAGGTAGCGGTGTAAATATATAATCCCACCACTAAAAACAGAAGTAATGCTATGTTGAAAAGTAACTGTAAAAGTAGTACTTTTATATGTGTACACTACTACTCTCTGTGCTCTCTATGAGATTCCAGAAGTAATCTGCTAAATTTAAATGCAAAAACCCTCTGCTAATGTAATATTGAGACCACATACGTAAACGCTCAAAACTCAAGAAATGCAAACGCTGACATTTTCCGAATAAAGTGAACTCATCCATCTTGTCAACTAATATTTTCATATTAGTTAGGTCTTGCAAATCATATCACAGTATGTGTGACTTTAAGCACATGTGTTTTCCCATTAAAGACAATAGGAATATTCACATGCTTAAAGTTAAACAGATCTGGAATTGTTTGTAGGACTGGGTCCTTAAAACTATTACAAGCTACCTTTACTAATGTCAGTGAGCCCTTATTCACACAAGCAGTTGAAGCACAATCTAGCCCAGGATGAACACCTACATATATTGTTGTCCCTCTTCTGACCTTAGTATCCCATTTGTTACATTATGTCGCCCCTCTGCTGACTGGTAGCAGAGTTCTGAGGCCATACAGGTTGGCTTCCCCGGACCATGGAGTCTGGGTATATTCTAAGTGTAACTTGTTTTATTTACACACATGCACCAGTCCTCCTGGAATAGAGGTGGTCACAAATAGCATGCAGACAGTCCCCTCTTCCAGAAATCTCAGTGCAACACCAATGACAGATTCCTTCCAACCTGCGCTGGCCCCCAGGTTGACACTAATTAGCAAGATTAAGGTAGAGAGCAAATTCTCGTGCTGCTCCCCAAAGCTTTCAGAGGATTCTTATATAACCAAACTAACAACAGTACAAGCATTTCTTCTAAGACTGAAAACTTGCTTGCATGCTGAGACAAAGAACTTGGAAGGCTATGTATGACAGTGCCACATGAGAACACCTACCAGAACAATATACAGTATCTACAATGTGAGCAAATGAATAATCTCTTCAGGGCATGGATCTTATCTTCAGATGTGTTTGTATAGTGCCTAGCGCAATGGGGCCCTGATCTAGACTGGGGCCTCTAGGTACTATTATCATATAGATATGTAATGCAGATACTAATGTCATTAGCACAACCTTAGTTTTTGCCTTCCCTGACTTTGTGTTTAAGTGTGTAACTTTAATACTGTACCATCTTAGGGATTGGCATTTAATTACCTTGTTTTTCCTTTTAAAGAAAGCAATGGTAGAAAAGAGAAATTGCCCGTGCATGTTAGCATTCAAATGGACCCTGTTGGGTTCTCTGAGGGGAATAGGGAGACATGACAGTGCATTCCCCACTTTGTTGCTACTTTTGTTTGGTTGGCAGCATCTTTATGCAAGGCTAGGTTAACAGGACAGTCAAGGAGCAGATCACAAGTAACATAAGGCGATGTCTTTTTTACATTTTTCCTACTAGTGGTGGCATGAATTGTTTGAACTGGGGAGCCTCTCATTTCTGGTTATGAAGCAGCATTTTCAATATATGCTCTTGTGAGCTCAAGACCCAGTATGTGAGCTCCTAATGCATATCTGGAAGAGAGGGCTAGGGCCTGTCTCCTCAGAGGGACTTAGGCGTTGCTAGGCTGAGCATCATGGTGCCTAACTTTTAGGCACCTAGAAAATCACAGGAACAACCCTGTGATCCATAAAGCGAGAGTTAGGCACCTAGACTCCTATACAGTGCATGAGAAGAGACGTGCACCTTCGCTTAGAATGCAATCTACAAAAGCCAGCACACTAGGCAGGGAGACACCTAAACTACCCAGTGAGAGATGCTGATGACAGAGGTGTGTCCTTAGCCCTGCCCTTTTCATGGAGTTCAGCCCCTATCTCCAGGCTGCAGGGAGGCACCTAGCCCTGCTAGTGATCCACAGTCAGGACCCCTCTCCTGCAGCCAGGCGACTTAGGTGTCCAAGTTGTTTCTTGTGCGAATGAGTGAGTCACCTGCCTCACTCCACACAAAACAGCTGGAGAAGAAGGGGGTGGTCATGCTGGTAACTTTTAGCCCACTGGTTAGAGCACTACCTGGGATCCAGGTTCAGTTCACCCCTCTGCCTGAGGGAGAGAGAGGATTTGAACAGGGGGTCTACCCCCTCTCAGTCATTGGACCAGAGAGAGAGAGAGAAGGACTCTCCAGTCCAGTGGTTAGGGCACCCGTGTGGGAGGTTGGAGACCCAGAGTTCAGTTCCCCTTCTCCAATGACTATTTAAGTATTTATCCACAGAGGAACAGGACAGCCTGAGGGAATCCCCCCCTCAGACTAGCCCATGGCTCACTGGTTAGAGCACACTCCTCGGCGGGGAGACTGTCTTGTTCAAATCCTTTCTCTCCTCAGGCAGAGGGGGAAATTGAACCTGGGTCTCCCACATCCCAGGTGAGTGTTCTAACCACTGGGATAAAACTTACTAGGTGAGTGGCAGCACCACCACCACCTCCTCTGGCCAGATTTTGAATGTTTCCCAGTCTGCTGGTAGGTGGCCTCTGAGCGTACCTACCCGGTGGGGCCTTAACAGTGAGATAGGCAGATGAACGCTTATCTTCCCCTGGTTTGTGGGTCACTCTGGGACTTAGCCAGCAGGTAGGTTCCCAGATGCCTAGTGGGGAAGCAAGATACATGCACCTGGGGGGCTTTTACTGCACAAACTTAGGCACCAAGTGAGGTTGGGCGCCTACAGGGTTCGGCAGCAGCCAAGTGGGAGTTTTGTGAATTGCAGTGGAGCCTGAAACAGGGACTTAGGCGCCTAAGTCCCTTTGTGGATCTGGGCAGGGTCTGAAGTGCTCTGTCACTGTGACAGCCATTTCCAAATCGTGGGACCAAAGATTCTTCTCTGACGTGTGGCCAAAACAGAATTAGGACCCAGCACCAAGAGCTTTGATTCAAGCTCTGTCACTGACTGGCTGTATGACCCTGGGCAGATCACTTAACTGCTCTGTGCCTTGGTTTCTGCTTCTGTACAATGAGGATAGTATCACTTTACTACTTCATTGGGGGGGTTGCAGGGCTAAATTACCTAATGTTTGTACGGTGCTTTGAGATCTGTGGAGGGAAGGTGCTTCAGATCCAATGAATTGCAGTCTTTATCAGCTGCCCTTTTCCTTCAGAATAGAGTTTGGGTATTGTCTGTACTGTTGTTCTTCTAATAAATGGTGCTTATAAGAAAATAAGAGCCCCAGTTCTTGTCACAGTGAACAGTCTGACCTCACAGTCTGACCCTCCCTCCTTGTCCTCTGACAGCTTAAGCCCAGCATACAGGAAACTGTTTTTTAAAAATGAGTCCATTTACATATAGAAACAACCTATTTGTGGGCATTGAACATAGATTCAGATTGTTTTGCTGGCCCCTGCTACTCCTCCATCCTCTGTGTCCCCCAACCCTCCCCAGACTCGTTGGGGTGAGGTTAGTTAAAGTCTAGACAGTTTCTGCTAAGCCCTGCATTCCTTCCATGCAAACAGCCCAGTCCAGCCATCTGAACGCCCTTCTGTTTCCCCCATACAGTGAAACTGCAGCATAGGCATGGTTCTCCCAGAGAAGCTGGGATTGATTTTGGGTTTGCCTATGATACTGAGGTTAGTAGTAGCTCTGCTACTGGTAAAATGAGAGAATAATCTTCCCACACACACCTGGGTAAGAATAGAGTGAGCTTGGCCTCCACTGAGTTTACAACAACCTCTGAGGCAAGCTGGCAGGCCTCATTTTCTCAGCAGGGGAAGGCTGAGGTAATAATTGAAAAACCTGGAGATTGCAGGGGGCACATTGAACCTACTGGCTTAGCCCAGCTCAAAGAGATGTAATAATCCGGTGATCGATGCTCAGCCCTCTCTGTAAGGAATGACGTAGCTGTGCCGCCCTAGGGAAAGCCCTGAGAGTTGTCACCGCCAAGACGCAGAAAAACCGGCCAAGCCCCCTGACCAACCAAAAGGGTCCTTGTGCCGACTCTAGCTAATTACTCAGAAAATGTTTTAGAGAATCATATGACACAAAAAATAACACAACCTGTGTATTTTTATGTTGGTCTATCATTTTTCTTCCCTTATCCTAACATGGCTCTGCAGTCTGGACTATAGGGATGTGTACTGTGGAGACCTCTGATGTGTCCCAGTGGGGAAAAAAAAGCCAGCATGTTAAATCTGTTCACTGGCAAGGCAGTACAGAAACCAGGCAGGCCTGTTAAAAATCAGCCAGTTGGCAACCCTAGGAGTCCTGGGATTGTGCCTCAGTTATGACTCAGGGAGATGCTGCCCCACAGCACATCACTAGCCTATGCTCCTCATTTCCTGATGAGGTCACAGGGCAGCAATGGTTTGCATCAGCTTGGGATTTGCCATCATGCTGTTTGTCACTGGCTTGCACTCCGCATCACCCCCCACACTGTGGAGGGTGCAGCTGCCCTGACTACAACAATCCAGAATCCTTGAATTCTCACTAAGCTGCCTGAACTAGTGAGAGTGCAACCAGGTGGGCTTTTTCCAGACACTTTCCAACAGTGCTCATCCTGACCCCCGGCCCATCAGCACAGGACGTCACCAGAATGACACCACCAGGCTCTTGGGAAAGGGCTACAAGGTTTTCAGCAGCTTTAACCGCCCTGCGAGTGTCCTGCCTCCCTAAGCCCGGCAAGCAAATGCTGAGTTTAATTAGGGGACATGAGAAGCATATCCAGAATAGTCTCAGGCTTTGCAGCAGCACATCCTGGCATTGATCCAAAGAACATTGACTCACCCATGGAGCAGTTTGACCAGCACAATGCAACGTTTTGAGAACCCCCTAGAGCAGGGCTTAGAAGGGTCCATGAGAAGGTCCTCATGATGCTTTCTGAAGAATGAAATAGCAAGGAAGCCAGGGATTTCCTTCCTTCCCCTTTAACCTCTTTCTGTTTCCTTCTTCTTACCATAATGTGCAAAGAATCCAGACGCATAAATAACCCTAGAGGTGGGGCCAATCCCTCTGCACTGCCTGGAGCAAATTTATTCATTCCACACACAAACTCCACATTGTGCATTTCCCAGTCTAGGTGATTTATTCCATATTCAGGAAAGCCACAAAGAAAGAACAAACATAAAGGGCCTGATTCTCCAGTGCTTTGCACTTTGTCTCATCAGATATACCTGTGCAAAATGAGTGTACAATGTTATCAGTGATGCACGTGTGAGAAGAAGGATGGTCCAGTGGTTTGGGCTGTAGCCTGGGACTTGCGAGACCTAGGATTTAGTCCCTGATCCACTACAGACTTCCTGTGTGACAAGTCACTTAACCTCTTTGTGCCTCAGTTCTCCATCTGTAAAATGGGATAATAGCACTTCCCTATCCTACAGGGGTGTTGTGAGGCTAAGTTGGGTGGGGGGGAGAGATAGCTCAGTGGTTTGAGCATTGGCCTGCTAAACCCAGGGTTGAGTTCAATCCTTGAGGGGGCCACTTAAGGAGCTGGGGCAAAAATCAGTACTTGGTCCTGCTAGTGAAGGCAGGGGGCTGGACTCAATGACCTTTCAAGGTCCCTTCCAGTTCTAGGAGATAGGTATATCTCCAATTATATTAAAAAAAAAAAAGTACATTACAGCTTGTGTGGTGCTCAGATATTATGGTAATGGGGACCATATAAGTATCTAAAATCAAATTCTGATTGGGTAATACTTCATTCAAGTGTAAATGAAAAGGTATAAAACAAAAGAGTCAGGCCCTATGTCTCTGTCTGCCATGCTCCTGTTTCAGATTTGGACTGGTTACGCACATGGGCGGCAGGTATAATAGGCCAGGGGAGGCTAAGTCTCCCCTGGCACAGGCGCTGCTGACCCTGCCACCGGATGCCTGTGCTGTGGTGGCCCCACCTCTTCCCCTCCCTGTTGGGAATGGGCTTCTGCCAGAAGTTTATGCTTATTTATTATGCGCCGTGCAGGTTCCCAGGCTGTGGAGGTGGCATCAGCTACTCAGCTTCCTGGGTCCCTTGGACTCCCCAGGGAGATTACTGCTGAACCCGGGAAGCTGAGTAGCAGATATCGCCTGCTCAGCTGCCGGGAAACCTACATGGTGCATAGAAAAGCTCAGTGTTCGCCGCTGCCTGGCTGCTCCTCTCCAGCACTCAGCCCCCCCTCCAGAGGTCCCCGACGCCACTCGCCAATTAGTCCTCTCCTCCCCACTCAGCCCCCTCCCCGCTTGGCCCTCTCGCCAGGTGCGTCCCTCCTCTCCTTGCCCCCCTCCCCGCTCGCCTGCCCCCCCCCCGCCACTCACTGCACTCCTCTCCTTCCCCACTCAGGCCCCCCTCCCTCCCCGCCACTCAAGCAGGGGGAGGAGAGGAAGGACAAATGCAGCGAGTGGTGACGGAGGGACCAAGTAGGGGAGGAGAGGAGGGATGCACGTGGCAAGCGTGGAGGGGCGGGGGAGAAGAGGAGGGACACACGGTGAGCGGTGGCAGGGGGCAGAGTAAAGAGGAAGAAGAGGAGGGATGCATGCGGCGAGTGGGGAGGGGGCCGAGTGAGGCCTAGGGCGGAGCAGGGGTGGAGTGTGGGTGGGGGCGCGGGTGGAAGAGGCGGGATTGGGAGCTAGCCTCCCCGAGGGGAAGCTTCACCCGCCGCCCACGGTTACACAGGGCTTGTTTATAACACCAGATGTATTCATCAAGATCCTTTAATGCTCTGCCAGGTATGACTGAGGTTCCTTTAAATAAGGTATTTTACACACAGTGTCACCTAGTGGCCAAACAGTATAATACAGTTTAGCATTCCATTACATCTCGCCCTTTAAGTTCTACATTCCTACCATTTACAATATTTACACTGTCGTGCAGTTTTTGATGTTCAGTACATATAAGTCTGTTAAGTGTCGGTGAATTGTACTGGTTTTCTAATTATGTAACCCAAACACATAACACTTGGTAAGCTGGCTGTCCATTAGTTGTAACGACTGACTGTGGTTCATCTGGAATCTTTTTTGTCTGATTTAGCTACTCTCTTCACGTCTGGCCACAATGGAAATAGGTTCTTTTCCATAGTTGGAACAGTAGTTCTGAGTTGTCTTCCCATCAGGAGTCATGTTGGACTATATCCAATAGCCACTATTGTTGTTGATCTGTAACTCAGAAGAGCAAGGAATGGATGTAGGATTTTCTTGCTGTCTGTACATCTCTCTCAGCCTCTCCATTCACTTGTAGGTAATGTGGGTTGCTAATAATATGACCAAAATCATATTTTTGGGGGGAATGACTTAAATTCTGCTGCAGTGAATTGTGGTCTGTTGTCCGTCACTAGTTGTTCTGGATCAAAAGTTCACTTCAGTTTCTCAATAACACTGTGATATGTTATGTCCTTCAAGTTCATTATTTCTATATACCTGTAAAAATAGTCCACTACGACCAAGTAATGATGTCTTCTGAATTCACATAAATCTGCAGCTAGTCTATTCCAAGGTCTTTCTGGTAGGGGTGTTTGTACATTGTACGTTGTATTGTTCAGCACTGTCTCTTAAATTGATTTGTACTGGATCTCATTTCAAAAGTCCAATGTCATCAAATTCTCCATCAAGTTCTTCCACCTTTCTCATTAAACCCATCATGGCTGCAACATTGCGGCAGGGAACACTGTTGATCTGTGATCCTTTGATCACATACACTCTGAATGCATAGCTTTTGTCTTTGTAAGTTATTGCTGTGATGAACTGGCCCATGCAGTTCAGAATACCTCCAGGGCTAGTCAGAGCTGTGTCAGGTGACTTCAGCTCAGGTAGGGGTTCAAGGTGATTGCAAGTCTCTTCTGAGATGACTGTGATGTCAGCTCCTCGGTCAGTTTTAAAGTCAGTAGTCTTGCCGTGAATATTCAATTTCACTCTCCAGGCAGACTCTGTCTTCATAAGTGATAGATCCCCAAAACAATGGCTCTTGATTGTAATATGAGCCAACTCCATTACTGCTTTGGTGCAGAAAACAGCTGCAAAATGTCTGCATTTTATGCAGGTGTTACACTGTGTGCCTCTGGCTGGACATGCATCATCTCTTGGGATATTATTTTTTCCACACCTTGGGCATGCAGGCTAGAATTGTATCCCTCTTAGGGCTTGTCTACACTTACAGTGCTGCGCTGCTGTAACGCTTAGTGAAGACACTACTTACACCGATGGGAGAGCTTCTCCTGTTGGTGTAGGTACTCCACCTACTTGAAAGCCTTAGCTCTATTGATGGGAGAAGACCTCCCGTCGACATAGCGCTGTCTACAATGGCAGTTAGGTCCATATAAATGCATCGCTCAGAGGTGTGGATTTTCCACACCTGGGAGTTCTCTCTCCTTTCCTCAGGGGTTTTATGATGATGACTTTTAACACTCATGTGTCTGTCTGTTTGTAGCTTCTAAGCTGGTTTCAGATTTTTCAATTGCTCCTGCCTTTTGTTTTGTTGTTTGATTAATTCTGACAGTTTCGCTATCTGTACAAGCTGTGGTTAGGGTTAAATCTCTCTTCATTCGTAGCTGTTATGAAAGGTTTTTATCTTTTATCAATAACCAGCCCCAGTCTGTGATGTTTTCATGTTTTGTATTTCCAAAATCACAGTTTTCAGCCAATATATGCAGGGCTCTTATAAAACATTCAGCATTTTCCTCAGGTTCTTGAATTCTCTGGTGAAAACATGTTCTTTCGTAATCCATATTTCTCTGAGGTGTAATGTATGCATCAAACATAGCCAGAATCCTTTCATAGTCATCTTTGTGACTGTCTTCAATAAAGTCAAAGAAGTTAAAGATATGCTCTGCCTGTTTTCCCATAGCATATATTGAAAATGATACCTGTATATGTCCAGTTTTTGTGCAGCTTGGTAGCAATGTGAAATCTTGCAAAATATTGTGTCCAATCTGCCCATTCTGAATATTGAAGTTCTCTGGGGCACTGAAGAGCGGCCTGTTGATGAGACTCTGCCATGTTTGTTGCTGTTTCTTTTGTCAGTAACCTGTACTTTGTTCCTTCTATTTCTGTTCTTGTTTACTCCTGACACCGTGTCATATACCAGAAATGGACCGGTTACACAGAGCTTGGTTATACACATCAGATGTCTTCCTTGTAAGATCCTTTAATGCTCACTCAGGGTACATCTACACTACGGGATTATTTCGAATTTACATAAACCGGTTTAGTAAAACAGATTGTATAAAATCGAGTGCACACGGCCACACTAAGCACATTAATTCGGTGGTGTGCGTCCACGGTCCGAGGCTAGCGTCGATTTCTGGAGCGTTGCACTGTGGGTAGCTATTCCGTAGCTATCCCATAGTTCCCGCAGTCTCCCCCGCCCCTTGGAATTCTGGGTTGAGATCCCAGTGCCTGATGGGGCAAAAATCATTGTCGCGGGTGGTTCTGGGTAAATGTCGTCAGTCATTCCTTCCTCCGGGAAAGCAACGGCAGACAATCATTTCGCGCCCTTTTTCCCTGGATTGCCCTGGCAGACGCCATAGCGTGGCAACCATGGAGCCTGTTTTGCCTTTTGTCACTGTCACCGTATGTGTACTAGATGCCGCGGACAGAGGCGATTCAGCAGCGCTACACAGCAGCATTCATTTGCTTTTGCATGATAGCAGAGATGGTTAGCAGCCGTTCTGTACCGTCTACCATGCCATTGTAAATTGGCAATGAGATGACAGTTACCAGTCCTATTGCACTATACCTTCTGCTGCTGTCATAAGTGCCCCTGGCTGAGATCAGCCAGGGGCGCAAAAGACAAAAATGGGAATGACTCCCCGAGTCAATTCCTCCTTTATGGTATCTAAAAATAGAATCAGTCCTGCCTAGAATATGGGGCAAGTATACTAGAGATCCAGTGTATCAGAGAACTAGAGAGCACAGCCGCTCTGTGTCAGATCATGCAGGAATGATAAGCTGCATGCCATTCACAGGGGGTGCTCCTGTAACAACCCCACCTGTTGCTTCCCTCCTCCCCCAGCCTTCCTGGGCTACCGTTGCAGTGTCCCCCCATTTGTGTGCTGAAGTAATAAAGAATGCAGGAATAAGAAACAGTGACTTGTTAGTGAAATGAAATGAGGGGAAGGCAGCCTCCAGCTGCTATGATAGTCCAGACAGGACATTAAGCAGTGTGGGGGAGAGGAGCCCAGCATCCTGCTGCTATGATAGTCCAGGCAGTACAGAATCTTTTCTTTACACATGAAGGGCGGGGGCTGATGGAGCTCAGCCCCCTGTTGCTATGATGAAGACGGTTACCAGCTGTTCTGTACCGTCTACTGGGAATGACCGGGAGGCCAGTCAGGAGCACTCATGGGCTGATGACGAGGACGGATACCAGTCCTATAGCACTACACCATCTGCCACAAGGCTGATGATGACGACAGATATCAGCCATATTGTACTATCAGCCACCAAGGAGGGGGGGGCGAGGATGCTACAGTACAGTGCCGCAGCATCCTGTCTACCAGCAGCATTCAATACACATAGGGTGACATTTAAAAGAGTCAAGAGATGATTTTTTCCCTTTTCCTTCTGGGGGTGGGGGTACATTGACGAGCTATGCCCTGAACCACCGCGGACAATGTGTTTGACCCTACAGGTATTGGGAGCTCAGCCAAGAATGCAAATACTTTTCGGAGACTGCAGGAACTGTGGGATAGCTTGCGTCCTCAGTCCCCCCTCCCTCCCTCCATGAGCGTCCATTTGATTCTTTGGCTTTCCGTTACGCTTGTCACGCAGCAGCGTGCTGAGTCTCTGCTATGGCGTCTGTCTGGAGATTTTTTAAAAATACTTTGGACTTTCGTCTTCTGTAACGGAGCTCTGTTAGAACAGATTTGCCTGCCCATACAGCGATCACATCCGTACCGTCCACGCTGGAGCTCTTTTTGGATTTTGTTTTCGGACTGCATCGCCACCTGTGCTGATCGGAGCTCCACGCTGGGCAAACAGGAAATGATATTCAAAAGTTCGCGGGGCTTTTCCTGTCTACCTGGCCAGTGCATCCGAGTTCAGATTGCTGTCCAGAGTGGTCAGTGGTGCACTGTGGGATACTGCCCGGAGGCCAATACCGTCGATTTGCGGCCACACTAACCCTAATCCGATATGGCAATACCGATATTAGCGCTACTCCTCTCGTCGGGGAGGAGTACAGAAACCGGTTTAAAGAGCCCTTTATATCGATATAAAGGGCCTCTTAGTGTGGACGGGTGTGGAGTTGAATCGGTTTAACGCTCCTAAAACCGGTTTAAACGCGTAGTGTAGACCAGGCCTCAGGCATAATGTGCCTGAGGGTCATTTTAAAAAAAAAGGTGTTTTACACACAGTGCCACCTAGTGGCTGAATGTATAGTGCAGTTTAACATCCCATTACACCAGGGGTTCTCAGACTTCATTGCACCGCAACCCTCTTCTGACAACAAAAATTACTACATGACCCCAAGAGGGGGGACTGAAGCCGGAGGCCGCCCAAGCCCCACTGCCCCAGGTAGGGGGGCCAAAGCCCGAGTCCCACCGCTCTGGGCAGGGGAGGCAAAGCTGAAGCTCAAGGGCTTCAGCTTTGGCCCTGGGCAGTGGGGCTTGGGCTTCGGCCCTGGGCCCCAGCAATTCTAAGCCAGCCCTGGTGACCCCATTCAAAGTGGGTCGCAACCCATTTGGGGTCCCAACCCACAGTTTGAGAACCGCTGCATTACAATATCCCAGAGAGAGCGAGCACACTGTGATTGTCTCTGTGCTATTCTGCATTGGAACTGCAACACAAAATGACATCACAGCTGCCACTGCAGCAGACAGTGACACGTCTCTACATTTAAAGGAGCCGTACACAGAAAATAGAAAGCTATTTCCTTTCAGTTACATAGCTACAGTGTAACTATATCTCCACCTTAATTTTGTTTTATTCGTGGGTTTTCCTTGTGTCTCACTTGGAGGGTTTCATACCGCTGTCTTTTAGATAAAATATAAAACCAAGATATTCAGACATTTTTTGCAATGCTAATACAGTTCTGATCACATTGCAGCTCAGTTAATTCCATGCAGTCTCCCTAAATTCCTCCTCACTTCCTGTCCTACATTTTTGTATAGTTTTGGGCAGGATGGGAGAACTTTCCACCCCAGAGATGGCTGCATATCAATGGTGGGTGAAATGATCCTTGGATATTTGGTTTGTTGAGAACTTTGGAATTTCTGGAGGAGAGGGACTCTCCATATGCCAGTCATTATTATTCATGGTGTTGAGCAATAGATTGTCGGGCACCTCACATGCTGCTGGCTGCCTTCCCAGTGTTAGTGTCACTTGATCCCTCTGCACTGTAGAGTTTCAAGAAAATGACAATGACTTGGCTCAAGTGGGGGTAGAAGACTAGGAAAAAGGCAGAGAAATATAGTACCATAAATTCCAGCACTGAAGTGTGTAGGAGATTAGTGTCTGTTTCTTGGAGTGTTGCTTAGTACATTTGCTGGGGGATTAGGAGAGCAGAGAGGGATCCAACTAACTGCTTACACTGCTGTGCATTGAAAGAGCCTGCATTCTGTGGCACTGATACTGTGGTTTGTCAGAACACGTTAGGCATTTAAAGCTTGGTGGATTTTTGCTCAGGCTGAGCACTCATCTTATCCTGCAAACACTTACTGCTGAGAGTAGCCTTTACTCATGCAGCAATCCCATAGTGTCAAAGGGGCTACTTGCATGAATAAGAAATGTTTGCATGACGAAGGGTTTGGTAGATTGTTTGCTAAATTAATATCATAGCCAACGTACCAAATTGAAAGTTTGCAGCATATCCAAACAGATTCTCTGTGTTTTTCTACTGTGAAAGATATAGGACAGGGGTCTCAAACATGCGGCCCGCGGAGCTCTTCCCTGCGGCCCGCGGAGCTCCCCAGGGGAGCTCCGCAGGGGCCCCCAAGAGAAAAGCGGAGGCTCCTGCCTCCGCCCCTCTCCTGGAGCCTCGGCGCATAGAGCGCCGAGTCTCCGTCCGAGCGCCTGAGCCCCGCCCCGATCCGAGCCGCGTGGGGAGGGGGCGGGGCTGGGAGCTCTGGGCTGAGCGCTGCGCTCGGCGTGGAGCTCCCAGCCCCGCCCCCTCACCACGCGGCTCTGAGCGGGACCGCCGGAGACGCGCTCGGGTAAGGGGGGGGGGAAAGCGGGACCCGCCGGGGCCGGGCCGGGGGAAGGGAAGCGGGACCCGCCGGGGCCGGGCTGGGGGGGGGGGAAGGGAAGCGCTCAGGGCTGGGGCAGAGGATTAGGGTGCGGGGGGATGAGGGGTTCATGATGTGGGGGCGCTCAGGGCTGGGGCAGAGGATTAGGGTGTGGGGGGATGAGGGCTCTGGCTGGGGCTGAGGATTAGGGTGCAGGGTCCTAGTGCCTGCCCTCCGCCAGTACTGGCAAGGCAGGCTTCCCTTACCCTGAGCCTCTCCAACCCCAAACCCTCAGGCCCAGCCAGAGCCCTCATTCCCCCCGCACCCTAATCCTCAGCCCCAGCCCTGAGCACCCCCACATCATGAACCCCTCATCCCCCTGCACCCTAATCCTCAGCCCCAGCCAGAGCCCTCATCCCCCCACACCCTAATCCTCTGCCCCAGCCCTGAGCGCCCCCACATCATGAACCCCTCATCCCCCCGCACCCTAATCCTCTGCCCCAGCCCTGAGCGCCCCCACATCATGACCCCCTCATCCACCGCCCTCACCCCACCCCCCCACCCTCTTCCCTAGCCCTGAGCCCCTCGCATCATGAACCCCTCATCCACAGCCCTCACCCCACAGCCCAACCCTCTTCCCTAGCCCTGAGCCCCCTCCTGCATCATGTACCCCTCGCCCTCAGCCCCACAGCCCTCACCCCTGCACTCCCTCCTATCCCCAAACTCCGTCCCAAAGCCTGCACCCCCACCCCCTGCCGCAGCCTGGAGCCTGCATCGAGCACAGAGCCTGCATCCAGACCCCCTCCCCCACCCAAACTCCCTCCCAGAGCCTTAGGCAGTAAATCTAAGTGCGTGTTTTGTCCTTTGAGTGAGGTGCATTACTGAGTGTATATATTTATTAAAACTGCGCGCGCTTAGGGGAGGAGGTGGAGAAGAGACAGGGCAGGGGCGGGGCCTCATGGAAGGGGTGGATTGGGGTGGGGCCAGGGGCAGCAAGGGGGCGTGTCAGTGATGCGGCCCTCGGGCCAATGCACTAGTCCTCATGCGGCCCTCGGGGTCATTTGAGTTTGAGACCCCTGATATAGGATCTGCAGTAAGGAGCTTCTTTTCTCTCTCTCTCTCTTTTTTCTTTTTTTAAAGAAATAGCACAAATTTATTTTAAATCACCCAGAGTTAAGGATGACTGGGCTCAAGAGGCCAAAATTAAGATCAGCCGGATTCTGGAGACTCTGATCTGAGTGAGCTGGACTTGAGAAGCCTGCTCAAGGGTAGCTAGGTTTGGAAGGTTTGAAATCAAATCACCCCAAAATGATAAAACTTACATTCTTTATAAGTGACTGTCTTTGTTTTCTTGTGGAAAACCAAGCAAACAAGGATATCGCTAGCAAAGAAGGCTATGTTACTGCCCATTCCAAAGTCAGGCAATGTCAAAAGCTACAGCTGTCCACACAACCTCAGCTCTGCCCCATTATGGTTCCTCTGTAATGACTATAATTATACTATTTCTCAAATCACATTAAGTGTAACAGATATATTGCCCTGCAAACTTACATACGCGTGTAGCAATTTGTATTACTCTGCACAACCGTGTGTATGTAACACAGAGTATGAAAATGATTGCTGTGAAGAATGTACTTAAGCAGTGTCAAAACCTCAGTATTCAAAGGGTTACTACCGAATATCCTAGCTCTGTTGGGTCACAGCCAGTTCCAGAAACATATTTTAATAGATGCTTTGTGTGTGTGTTTCCGTGTTTTGAGTTTTTTTTTTTTATGTGTATGTTGGGGGGGGGAACCTATTGTACCTCCTGAGATTCCTGTCTCAGGTTCTTTAAAACTGCATGAACACACTAAAAACTCCCTCGCCCCAGAAAGCTTGACATGATGGAGTAGAGGATGTACTGAGTTAGATTTAAAAAAACACTGTTTATCTGTTCAGTTGATCACAGAGTGTCTAAAGCCAAGTGCCAGAAATTAGAGGGCACTTTTTGAAAATACAGGCCTTGTGGCCAAATTCTCCCCTTGGGTTTGTGCACTTGCACTGGAGTCCATGGAAGATGCTCATTCACAACCAAGGGCAAAATTTGGGCCCTCAGTTTATAATTAGAACTTATAGTTACAAAGTACTTTACAAACAGGGAGCCCTTGTCACAGTTACTGGGCTAACCGCCTCTGACCCTTCCTGGTCTCTTCAGGTACATCCCCCCTCAGGCACTAGCTGTCCCCTCTCTTAGGGTGGAATCATGCAGTTCTCCCACTCTCAGCCCAGGTCGTAGGTTGTACTCCTTTGTTCAACTGTGATTACCTCAGCGGTTCATTTCCCTCAGGGACAATGACAGGGATACCCATTGACCAAACAGCCTTCTTAAACAGGGGCGGCTCTAGGCACCAGCAAAACAAGCTGCTGCCTAGGGTGGCAAAATATAGGGGGCGGCAAAAGGCTGGGGCTGGGGCCCCAGCTCATCCTGCCGCTGCGAGCCGAGGAGCGGCCCGTCCCCTGCAGCCGGGCAGGGCCGCGCTACCGGCTCCGCTTGGGGGAGAGGGGGGGCTCCTTACCGGTAGCGCGGCCCCGCCTGGCTGCAGAAGACGGGCCGCTCCTCCTCCGCTCCTTCCCCGGGTCCTAAACAGCCCGGCAGCAGCTTGGCGGGGGGAGGGGCGGGGCTGAGCCCCGCCCCGCTCCGAGCCGTGTGGTCAGGGGGCGGGGCTACAAGCTCCGGGCCGAGTGGAGGCAGCTGAGCTGAGCCTGGAGCTCACGGCCCCGCCCCCTCCCCGCGCGGCTCTGAGCGGGGAAGAGCTCAGCCCCCTCCGGAGCCATGCGGCTGCCGCGCGGTGAGCCGGGGGTAAGCAGCCGGGGCGGGGGGGGGGTGGCTAAGGGGCAGGGAGTCCCGGGGACACTCAGGGGGCAGGGAGAGGGCACAGGTTCTGTGGGGGGGGGGTCGGTCAGGGGCCAGGGAAGGGGGGTTGGATTGGGGGGGTCTCAGGGAGGTGTTTGTCAGGCACCCCCCGACCCCATTACCCCCCAGGCCCAGCCCTGACCCCCAGCTCCAAGCCCAGCCTCTCTGAGGTGGGCACCCCCCCCAAACCCATCCTCCCCACCCAGCCCTGACCCCCAGCTCCAAGCCCAGCCCCTCGGACCTGGGCACCCCCCCCGGCCCCATTCCCCCCACAGTCCTGACCCCCAGCTCCGAGCCCAGCCCCTCTGATCCAGACACCCCCCTCACCCCATTCCCCCCACAGCCCTGACCCCCAGCTCCGAGCCCAGCCCTTCTGATCCGGACACCCCCGACCCCATCCCCCACTGCCCTGACCCCCAGCTCTGAGGCGAGCTCCTCTGAGCCAGACAACCTCTGACCCCATCTCCTCACAGTCCTGAGCCCAGCCCCTGTGAGCCGGGCACCCCCCAGAGCCCAGCTCCCCACCCAGCCCTGGGCAACAGCAGCACCACCTCCAGGCAGTGACAGCCCATTGGCACCAACCATCACCATCACCCAGCAACAGCCCATTTTGTAATTGCAAATGTATACAGACCAGTAAAGCATTTAATGTTTTTAAATAATGTATTTGGTGTATTTTCAAATTATTACAAATTAATTTTCACTAGTTATTTTTTACATTTCCAAATACATGTTACTATAGTATTGCAACTTTTTTTATGGAAGGGGCCCCCAAAATTGCTTTGCCCTGAATCCTCTGGGCGGCCCTACCCAGTGTGTGTGAGGAGCCGGGGAGGGAGGGAAACGGGGTCCCCTGGAGCCGAGCCCGGGCTGCGATGGTGGCGAGGGGCTCCTGGAGTGTCGCAGCCGGAGATCCTCGCCTTCCCTCCTGCCAGGGCTGGGCCAGGGCACCGTGAGGCTGAAGAGCAGCAGGTCTAGGGGGCTCTCCAGGTCTTTGGCCGCCAGCATGTCGAGGGTGAGGGCGGTGAGCATGAACTGATCCACCTTGGCCACCAGCAGTGCTGCGAAGCCCAGGGAGGGGGCCGTGTTCTTTGCGCCACCCCGTAGCCGTGCCGCCACCTGGAAGTACTCCCACTCCGTGCTGCCCAGCAGCTCCACCCCATGGGGACAGAGTCGCAGCTGGGCCAGGGCTCGGCTGCAGTGTGCTGGTAGCGGATCCCACATTTGGGGGGGAGGCCAGTGCTGGGGCAACAGGGGGTGTGTGTGGGGGGTACTGGTGGGCGGGGGGTGTCTTTCTTAAAGCAAAGTATTATTTATTGAGAACAAAAGCATTCAAGAGAAAACAGATCTTACAACAATAAACAGACTGCGTGCATGTCTCGCTTACCGGGTGTCTGTCCATCTTCCACAGGGCATTCCTGGTAGGTCTAAGCTTGCTATAGTCCTCCCAAGACAGCGAGGGTCTGGGTGATATAATCTGCTCCTTTAGCTCATAAACCAGTTCTCTTGCCAGTGTTGAGAGAATGTCCTTTAAAAGCTGCTTAGTCCTTTTGATCAGCCCCAGTGTATTTCAAGTGTATGCCAAGATGTTCTTATCTAGGGAGCCATTGTGTGAACACCCTATTTGTTCTGCCAACAGCCCTCATTGAATTAAAGCAGTAAAAATCTGTAATAAATGTGCCCCCCCGCCATATACGTTATACAGTCTATCTCAGTAACTAGGGTACATATCAATATGCTTAGATTATTACATAGCAGATCCATGCCTGTCAGAGTCCAATTCTCCTATTGAACACTATGGCAAAACTCCCATTGGCTTCAGTGGATGCAAAATCGGATCTTATCTTCTCACAGGAGTTCCTTCACCTGCCACTGAAATGCATCTACTTCTATGACAGAACACAGCAGCTTTTAACAGTGTGAGGTATCATTGCACACAGTTTAGGACAGGAAGTAGGGTATCCTGATTTAGCTGAAACTCCAGGAAAGATTTAGGAAGGTAGATGTAATTAGTAGAGGTGGAATGTGACCAGACCATGCCAGCACCGCACAAAAAAGCCAGGTATTTTGTTAATGGCCGCAAGTGGTTAGGGCCTTAGTTTTAGGTCTCATCCCACAGTACAGGAGAAGGTATGCCATAGGCACTGTGGGGCCTTGGCATACTGCAGCCGTGTGTCACTCACAGCATTGCTGCCATATTTCAAAAATAGAGTGGACTCTTTTCAGAGTTATTTGTCTTGGTCATTTAATGGGAAGTTTTCTCTTCTCTGTCAAATATCAAAATTTATATTACATTAAACACTAAGAACTTACCAAATATTTTACGCTTGTTAACTTAAAGTATGTCCAAACTTTTTTTTTTTTAACTCTTTGATTTGATCTCAGCATGAACTATGTAAATGCTGAGTTTCAGCCTGGAGCAAATGTTTCCATGGCAGTTATAAAACTCCACAAACAGGGGATTGGAACAGAAATATTAACTGAGCCACTACTATAACCTGCTTAGTCTTTATGGAACTGAGTGCTCTGAAATTTAGCGGGAATTATCCAATTTTAGGTTGCCACAGGTGGCCTGATTTGCAGAGATGATTGATACCCACATCTCCTATTGACATCAGTGGGAATTATAGGTGCTCAGCATCTCTGAAAATCAGGTTATTTAAGGGAAAATCCTGACCTAGCAGGAGAACCAGTATGGCTCCACTGAGTAAGGAGAGACATGATTTGTGGGGTTCTTGCAAGATTGTGTACAGCAGGCTAGAAGTGAGAGGGTAAAGGGCTGCCACATTGTCAATCCTCCAGTCCATGACATGGGTACTTAAGGGGAATGGAAGGCTATTTCAGCCAATAAGCAAGGCAACGTCAGGTGCTGGGAAGAATGGTACATGGTAGCTATGTTAACTATGTTGTGGCCACAAACCATGGCCCTAACTGGTTATAATCTTTGTTTAAAGCAGCCTAAGACAGCTCCCATTCGTTGCTGCCTACACTAGGAAATTGAAAAGCCCCCACTGCCACCTTTTTCCTCCTTGTCACTAGGGAAAGTAAATTGATGTGGAATAAACAATTTAAAAAAACAGAACGTGAAAATAATATCTCCTGTAGTATAAGTGAAGCTGGGTAGAGGTCAAGCTCAGTAATTCAAGAGCTGTTGTCTTTGCAGGAGCCAGCTCTGTTCAAAGTGCCATTGAAAGTCCTAAGATTTCAATCCCCTGTAAGCCAGAGGCAGTGACCAGTATGGCCACCCATTCACTCTGACTGCTTGGACAATGTGAACTGCTGTGTAAATGTTGTAAACACCCATGTAAGCCAAGGATTTGTCACCATCTTACTCCATCTCCCCCACCCTGCCTAGGATGCCGCTTGTGGCACTGTGACATACTCCAGAGTTCCATGACAGACATGAGCTGCAGCTGCTTTTTCATGAAAAATGCATTTCTTCTGGGAGTTGTACACAATTGAGGCACGGCTTGTTTGGTGGTTGCTGTTTATGTAGCTGGGGCACAGGAGTGAATTGCTTCTAACCGACAAAGCCTGGCTGCCCAGATGGACCCTGAGCCCTAGAGACAGCAGTGCAGAACTGTGGGCCAGGGGAAACTGTCATCGTAGAAAGACAGAGGTGAATGGACCATCAGGAGGGCAAAGATCCCAGAGAAGAGACTCAGGGATGCTGCAATACAACTTTATTTTGTATAGTATCCTTCATACACATGCCATCCCCAAAGGCGTTAAGTGACACAATAACAGAGGCAAACAGTTGTGATTATACTTTGCCTTCCAGAACACCTTCCACCTCAGCATCTCAAAGCACTTTGCAAGCTAGTTAATTAAGCCTCATCCCAACCTCTATAAGGTAGGTCAGCCTTAAACCCTTTTTACCGTTGAGGAACACGAGGCACAAATATGTGAAGTGACCTTTCCAAGGTCAGAAAATAGGTTTGGTAGAAAGCTGGAATGAGATTCTTAGTCTCTGTTCTGACTACTAAACCGCACTTCTCTTCTAGAGATGTGAACAGAACCCTACAGTCCAGACTCCGTCTCCTCTTTTCAAACCCTGAAACAACACTTTCTTTCAAAGAAATACATGGAGAACAATAGCAGAGTGGGAGAGAGTAGCATCACAGTTACTTTGGCAGAGAGAATTGCTGGGCCAGGGATGCTGTAAAAATTCCTAAGACATCCCCTGCCTCGTTCAGTACACAGCATAGATGGGGCTCACTGCATGAGATGCTAGTTTGCTTTTTTCTTACTGTTCAAGGTGTGGCCCCAGGCCTCACTTATTGTACACGATTCAAACCCTGCTCTGAAGACAGAATTATTAATTTCTTCGTGGATTTTTCTATAGCACTCATGGCTTTTTATGAGTATTTGAATGCTTCATGAACATTAGTTAGTTTATCTTCACCACACTCCTGCGAGGTGTGGGGTTGCATTGTCCCCATTTTACAAATAGGAAACAGATACAAAGAAATTAAGGTCAAAAGTATCCTCACCTAATCTGGGGTGCCCAATTTGAGATAGCTAAAGCCTGATTTTTTTCAGAGTATTTAGGGTTATATAGTACTTTACAAGTTCAAAGCACAACTCCCATTGACTTAATTGCTATGAGCACTCAGCACATCTGCAAATCAGACCCCAGAGTCATGAGTTGAGCATCCAGAAAATGAAGAACACTGAAAAGAATGCTGAAAAACAGAAATTCATGTGACATCACACTGACGTCCACAAGAATCATCAGCAGAGTTTGGACCTTTAGATCCACAGCACAAACTTCTGCCACTTGAGCTGTCAGAGAGTTACTGGTAGCAGTAGTAAGTTGTCATCCTCTATGTGGAGCAGCACTAGAGGGGGATGAGATACTCTGCCGGTGGGTTTCACAGCTATTTGCTGGCAGCAGAGGAATGAGGAGACACCGGAATCCTGGAGGGGAGTGAGCCTTATCTCTTCCGCCCTGTCCCCTCCAGTCTTTCATTGTCCCAGGCCTGTCTTTTCTATCCCCTTCCAACCTTGACTCCTCATCCCAGTCCCAATCTCCCTGACCTGCCAGTCCCATCTTTCCCTCCTAGTTTCCTGTCAGAGATCCAGTCTCCCTGCACCCCTCTTGCTCCTTATCCAGTCTCCCACCCCTAAATAGCTCCCAGTCCCTTACTCCTTCTGTTCCTCTCGGTACCACAAGTTCCTGGCCTAGCCAGCTCCATTCTCTCCTGCCAGTCCCAGCTCCGCATTCAATTTCAGTCTCTCCCATGATCCCTGATTCCAGCCCCCACCTTTGGCTCCCTATCCCAGTGTTCTTGCCCAGCCGGTGCCAGTCTCCCCTGCCCCTCCAGCTCCCAGTCCCACTCTCCACCCCACCACCCTGCCTGCCTTAGAACTGGACTCATCTCCTGCAGCCATGAGGATGTTTCATAAATGCTGAATACTAAGAAAATAATGATTTGGCTTTGGCTTTATGGTTTTCTCTTTTGTGAGCTTTATCAGAATTAACTCTCTCTTTTGGCAAACATGATGATTATTGGAAAATGTTAACAAAATAATTGCAGAGAAATGCTTTAAAAATACCCTCTGGAAATATATTCTTTATTACATTAAGACATGATGAGATTGTAAGTGTATGGATGTGTTTGCATTTCATTCCTCTTCCTTCTGCTTATTGTCCAGGCTTGGTTTCCTGGCCTATATTTCATTGTAAAAGTATGCATTGTTCTTAGGAAAGGAGTCCAACTAGAAAGTGCTGGACACTGTAGTACAACCTTCCCCTGCACCACTCCAGTCCATATCCCTCTGGAGGCACCACTTCTACAGCTCAAAGGGAGATTCAGTCTCCGCAGCCCATTCCAGTCTTGGCTTCTCTTCTGTGGTTGCCAGCCAAGGGGTCAGATGGTGCCAATGAGTTCAGTGCCATGAATCAGCCCTCAGATGGATATGACTTCTGGTTTCCAGTGACCTGGGCCACATTTGAAAACTATGACCTGAAGGTTAAAGGATGCATAACTCAAGCCATTGTGACAACTACCTTTTGCATATCCTTGACCTTTTTCCATGTATTTCTAAACACTGCAGATCTATGTGTAGGAGCACATCTCCTATTAGAGTTCATCGTGTCCTTCTGTCTGTTCATGCAAAATACTCACGCTCACTGTGTCAAGGACAACATTGCCTAGCTCAGAGATTTAATATTATAGGATTTGCCCTGGGAAATCATATAAAAAAATTTATAACAAAGCCATTATGTTGTCAAAATTTTCCATTTCTCTTGCATTATCCAGCAGCCAGCAGTGATGGCTAGGGAAGGAAAGTGATTAGTTTTAAAATTTTCACTAGCAAGAAAAATGGGATGGAAAGAAAATGAATCTATGATTAAATGGATTTATTAGCAGGTTGGATTGATAGAGGTTTTCTGGTTGCTGCTGCTAGGTTTTTTGTTTTGTTTTTAACTTAGTGAATTTAGTGCCAGATTGGCAGCCATGGAGACTAAAGTCCATTATTTCCCCAAAGAACAGACACCAGACAGGCATCGGTAATGCAAGCTTCCCTGACACTGTTCCCAAAATATTCCTCAACTCCTGATCTGGAGGGGTCATCTCAAATGGGGAGAGGGAAATTCAGATTCCATGGTCCATTCACCCTCTCTGCTAACGATGCCAGCAAGGGCAAGTGATTTGCACAAGGTCAGCAAGTCAGTGACAGAGCTGGGAATGGAACCCAAATCTTCTGACTCCCAATCCCAGGACTATAGTGCCCCTCTAGACAGCAGCATTTTGTGGGGAGGGGCAGGACTTGGATCCATTTTCACTTGACCAATTTTGTAAGTATTTCCTGGGGAGCTGTTAGGGTTGAGGTCACCACGGCTGTTGTGGGAAAGTAGAGAAGAATGACTATATGTCTAGCTGATTTCAAATGGCTAGTAAAAAACTTCCTTTCTGTGGGAGTTAGGAAGCAAAGTGTGAAAGCCAGATGTGAACTGGTCTGTGGCAGCTTGTACCCCTTCCCCCTCCCCCCTTCCTAAGGAATTGTTCTGGAGTCTTGAACACATTCCGTCGGTGTAGGCCTGTGAGCTTAAATATGTGAAGAAATCCCAGGCCGCAGCAGCAATTACTGCATGCAGAATGGTGATTTTAATTGCAGGATGTGTAACTCTGGTCGTTAGGGAGGGGGGAAGAATGTTGGTAAATGTTGCTTTTCTTCTTTTGGCTACTGACTGAGATCATGGGGTGACTAACAGTGGATACTCACTTGCAAAAAGAAGGGAAATTTATTGTGGTGGAGCGCTAGTCCTTCACAGTTTATGGCTGAGGCTCGCTTCCCAGTATAAGCCCTGTTTCTAATCACTCCCATAATAATGTCATCAAAACCAAACCAATCCCCCTGAAATTTTACATGCTGCTTCTTGTTTCAGGGTATGGTTTTTTTCTTGGAAAATTTGGGCCAAATAAGAAATTTGGGGGATATGGTTGATTGCAATCTTGATTTATTCTTCACTTTTGAAATTTTGGCCAAACTTTTTGTTGTTGTTGTTGTAGGTCTAAAATGGCTTAATCTGAAAATTTCAAACCTGATTTATATTATGGTCCCTTACTAACAGCCATGCCTTTGACTGATATGGAGGGGTTTTGGATAACAATTATTTCTATATTTAAAGGTGTTACCAGGTAAAAAGCAAAACACAGATGGTCCTGAACATAAGAACGGACATACTGGGTCATACCAATGGTCCATCTAACCCAGTATACTGTTCTCCAACTGTGGCCAATGCCAGATGCTTCAGAGGGAATGTACAGAACCGGGTAATTATCGGGTGATCCATCTCCTGTTGGCCAGTCCCAGCATCTGGCAGCCAACGTCCTAGATATACCCAGTGCATGGGGTTGCATCCCTGACCATCTTATCAAATTCTTTTTTGAATCCAGTTATAGGTTTGGCCTTCACAACATCCTCTGGCAATGAGTTCCACAGGTTGACTGTGTGTTGTGTGAAGAATTACTTCCTTATGTATGTTTTAAATCTGTTGCCTATTAATTTCATTAGGTGACCCCTGGTTCTTGCATTGTGTAAAGGGATAAATAACACTTCCTTATTTGCTTTCTCCACACCAGTCATGATTTTATAGACTTCTCTGATATCCCCACTTAGTCATCTCCTTTCCAAGCTGAATAGTCCCAGTCTTTTTAATCTCTCCTCATATGGTAGCTGCCAAAAACAGCAGGGTAAGAAAAACATCGGAGTAAACCAAACTTTCCAAACTGGATGTAACCCTGCCACCACACACATCACTGAAAGGGCCCCGTAATACTAGTCCAGTGGCATAAAGGGACTGCTACAGGGCTAGCGTAAGCTGTTTTATGCAGCTCTGCTCTTCCTCAAAGCTTCCAGCTCAGGAGAGTGCTGAGGGCAGGAAAAGGAGTGGCCAGAGTGCTCTGTATTCCTGGAATATCAGGCTGTAAGGAGGCCTCCAGGCAGCCTGGACAAGGCTGCTGTAAGCAGCAGTGATTCTCAACCTTTCCAGACTACTGTACCCCTTTTGGGAGTCTGATTTGTCTTGCATACCCCAAGTTTCACCTCACTTAAAAACTACTTGCTTACACCATCAGACATCAAAATACAACAGTGTCACAGCGCGCTGTTATGGAAAAATTGCTTCCTTTCTCATTGTGTCTGTATGAAATTTTAGTTTGTACTGACTTCACTAGTGCTTTTTATGTAGCATGTTGGAAACCTAGGCAAATATCTGGATGAGTTGATGTACTGCCTGGAAGACCTCTGTGTACCTCCCTGGGATACGGGTACTCCTGGTTGAGAACCACTGCCTTACAGCAGTGTCTAGAGCTGTTCTGATTTGTGCCAGGGGATGGAACAGCCACGGGAGCAGCCCAGAATTTGGGAGGTACAAAGGTGGCATAAAATGACTCCACCCACCTCCTGCACTGTGATTTTTTGTATTGCACCCCTCATAGGTACATCACCGAATCAGGCCCTTTGACTCCTTAACACACCCTAACATTACTCTAACCAAGTGCTGTAGCTGGCACAGGGAAACTGTGGGGTTGCATCAGCAAGGGGAAGGAATCTTGATTTTAAGGAGTGGTCCAGAAAGAGCCGCTGCATGACCAGATCTGAAAAAGCTTCCCTGCGTAGGGAGAAGGGCTTTGGAGCTGGGCTCCGTGCTCCAGCTCCAGGCTCCACTCCAAAGCCCTGGTAGGGAGGCTGTTATAATAACCTGAGTGTATGGTGTGCAGCCTCTATAGAAATACAGATTTTAGTGCGTGAAGCTTCACAAAGAGAATGCACAATGAGCCAAAAGCTCCTCTCTGCCCAGCTGACTTCAGTGGAGTTCCACTCGTGGGCCTTAAGGGAGAACTTGGCTTTATCGCTGTTGTTTTACACATAAAATACAATGATACTTTACAGCGCATCACACACAGTCGAAACCACACTTCTCCGGGATAGACTGACCCCTCACACAGAAAAAAATTCAGGCTGGAAATAAGGTGCAAATTTTTAACACTGAGTGTATTTAGCTATTGGACTAATTTACCAAGGGTTGTAGTGGATTCTCCATCACTGACCATTTATAAATCAAGATTGGATGTTTTTCTAAATGTTCTGCTCTAGGAATTATTTCAGGGATGGTCTATGCCCTGTGTTATGCAGGAGGTCAGACTATGAAATCAGCAGCCGGGGTAGAGTGACCAGGAAACTGTGTATTCCCTTGACAGTTTCTAAGGCTATGTCTACACTAGAGACCTTACGGCGGCACAGCTGTACCAATGTAGCTGCGTTGCTGTAAGATTTCTTGAGTAGCTGTTCTGTGGCAACGGGGGAGAGCTCTCCCATCAGCATAATTAAACCACCTCTAATGAGTGGCAGTCGCTATGTCGGCGGGAGACGCTCTCCTGCCAACATAGCGCTGTGCACACTACCACTTATGCCAGCAAAGCTTATGTTGCTCGAGGGGTGTTTTTTTCACACCCTTGAGCAACATAAAGTTTTGCCAACATAAGCGGTAGTGTAGCCGTGGCCTAAGTAATCAGACCTCCAACTGGGAGGAGCTTACAGGTGTGAAGCAATAAGAAGACATGTCCCCGCTATCCCCACCCCCACAGTTCCTGGGTGAAATCTTGGACTGCTCTGCATGCTGTTTTTTCTAGCATGTTAGTAATCCCCTGTCTTCATTTGTGGGGGGGAAGGCTGTTGTAAACAAGCAGGTTCAGCATCATGATCTGAAGTCGGCCAGGCTTTTGTTCACTCTTATTTCTGCCAGAAACTTGTTCCACAGACAAGTTCCTCAAGAACAGCCTCTGGCTCTCATGAGCTTGATCCTAAACTGTGTTAACTGCATTCTGCCAGAGGAGCAGAGCTGTTTCAGAGATCATGGAGGTGGTCTCTGATGTGGAGGTGGTCAGGGAGGTCCATTCCATTGATGACTTTGAAAGTTAAGACCAAGACCTTAAAATGGCATTGGGGGCTTTCTATAAATTACATAAGTCATTTTTTGGTGTCTCCACTAACCCCTTGTAACACTTTGTAACAATGAAACAATCATGCAAAATTAAGGCCCCCTCCCGCCCCGCCCCTGATATATTACGGAATTTATGGATAGCCACTTGGAGGTGAAGTGGGAACCAGGGGAGGGTGGGCACATTGGTGTGAAATCCTGCAAAATGCTTCAGAAATTCCCCTTTGTGTGCAGAGATGGGCTTGAACTACAAAATTTGGAACCAGAATGAGATCTGGATCTGAGTTTCCTGGAAGTGTTTGGATTCAGGGTTCTGATTTGGCCCATTACAGAGCTGGGCTCCGGATTTGAAGTATGGACTAGTAATTGAATTTGAGCTTTGCTAGTGTTCAGGGGTGTTCATTCTCAAAGTTCTGGTGTAACCCAAGTCTTGAAGTGTAGATCCAGGTCTCAAAACTCTGTTTGGGGCTCATCCATAATTTTCATATACACCTCTACCCCGATATAACGTGGTCCTTGGGAGCCAAAAAATCTCACCGCCTTATAGGGTGGTCCAGTACAGTGTATCGGCAAGAGCCGGTACGCTGTGCCAGACTGGACCGGCTTCCCTGGCGGTGATTTAAAGGGCCCAGTGCTCCAGCCACTGCGGGGAGCCCCAGGCCCTTTAAATCACCCACCAGAGCTCCGGCAGCGGGGCTAGGGTGGTGATTTAAAGGGCCCGGGGCTCCACATGAATTCGGATATAACACGGTAAAGCAGCGAGGCTCAGGTCGTGCTTTAAAGGGCTCAGGGCTCCCCGCTGCTTTACCATGTTATATCTGAATTCGTGTTATATCGGGTCGTGTTCTATCGGAGTAGAGGTGTACAAAAGGAAAAGCAGCAAGGATTTTTGGGAGTGCCAACATTTTCAATGCCGGTTTAGTGGAGGTGGTTGGGCAGACACCTATCACAATTCATCCCAAAGGCTGCATTTCATTGGAAGGCAAGTCATGATACATACACACATAGTCTGTGAAGTGCTTTGGGAACCTTGGGGACAAAAGAAATAGAAATGTAAATGACTATTAGATAAGATTGCTTGCAATGAGCACCATGCCTTGTACATTTCTGTACACGGTCTCTTTAAGGCCATTCCAGTCCTCAGACAAAGTAGAGAGCAATGTTTTCTGCTCCATTAGTTCAGCCAGCAGGTCCCAGGGGGTCGCTGCAGTTTTAAAGCAGGACTTTCAACTCCAGCCTTGTAGAGTACCTGGCATACTCTGATTGGTCAGCCTCTCGGAGATGCTGAAATCTGATTGGGCCGCATGGTTTCTTTTCCTCCTCCAGCTGTGCATTTGCAGCTGTTTCAGGGAAAGTATGTGAGCAAAGAATGTGTAAGGAGGATGGAATCTGCATAAGGCCTTTTATCTTTGAAACAGCGTCTGGCCAGGCCCTGGGGCAGAAAGTAAAACGGCAGGAAAAGTTTAAGAAACATTAGGGAATACTTTGTGCATTTGGGCCTTACTGAAGCATTTGTCCAGTGATCTCCTTGCAGGGAATGAGGGGATCTTGAGCTACAGGAGAAGTTAGGTGGCTTGGGGCATTGGTAAGGGAACTCCGGGCCTTTTTTCTATAGGTCACTGCCTCAAATCCAGTGCAAGTTAATAGAGTAAAAATCATTAGTGTCTGATGGCCATTCTGTGGCCAGTATGAAAAAAGAGAGGTTGGTGATCTCCTTTTGTGCAAGTATCCACATCGCAAAAATAACCATCACAACCAGCACCAATTGGTTCCCTTGATTGGCAGTCTCAGCAGAGATGTCAAGGTTTGAATGGGCCATGGAGGTGCTGAGCCCATTTCTCTGGTTGACGTCAATGGGAACTGCTGGGTGCTCTGCATCTTTGCAATTCAAGCCACCTATCTGGGTGCCTACATATGGATTTAAGAGTCAAACTTTAGGCAAGATAGAAAATTCTGGTTTGAGAGGATCACTGAAAGTCGCACAACAGAGAATGAAAAAGCTGGGAATAGAACCCAGGAGTCCTGACTCTGTCTTCTGATCTAACCTCTAGACCAGGGGTCGGCAGCCTTTCAGAAGTGGTGTGCCATGTCTTCATTTATTCAATCTAATTTAAGGTTTCGCGTGCCAGTAATACATTTTAACGTTTTCAGAAGATCTCTTTCTATGTCTATAATATATAACTAAACTATTGTTGTATGTAAAGTAAATAAGGTTTTTTAAATGTTTAAGAAGCTTCATTTAAAATTAAATTAAAATGCAGAGCCCCCTGGACTGGTGGCCAGAACCCGGGCAGTGTGAGTGCCACTGAAAATCAGCTCGCGTGCTGCCTTCGGCACGCGTGCCATAGGTTGCCTACCCCTACTCTAGACATACTATCTCTTAGCAGACAAACTTAATGTCATCCTAAATAAATGGGAGTGTGATATCCTTGTTGCAGGACAATGCCAAACAAAGCAACTCCTCCCTTTTTTCTCAAAACAACTAGCACAGGCTTCTAAGGAAACTGGGCATGGGAGAATTGGGGTGGATGAATGTTTAGGAGAGGATTGTGATGAAGCAGAAGATGGGGGGCCTTGCAGCCCAGACAGAATTATGACAGAGAGTTGCCTGGTTATAACAGTGTTGTACACTTAACTGGAGTGAGTCAGAGGAGAGCTGCTCCCACTGCAGCACAATTGAGTTTGTTTGTTAAGGAGAACCATGGGAATGTGCATCAAAATTCTTCCTAAGTGGCTAACAGACATTCCAAAGCCTGTGATAAGAGAGAGATGCTAGAGTCCTAGATTAGTTATTATTAGTTACATACCCACTGTGGTGGAAAGGCCCAGATTGCAGGGGCAGAAGGAATAGGGAAAGAATATCTCCACTTTAAACACAAAATGGTGATGATTTAGGAGTTATTAGAGGTCAGTAAACCCTAGGTTTATTCCTTAAACAATCACAAAACTCCTGCTCTCGAGCCCCCAGGCCTACACAGTCCCGTGCTTCATGCTCTCAGTGACACATAATCCACATAGGATGGTTCTACAGATGTTAGAGCAGAGAACTAGATGCTATTCCCAGTCCTGCGAGGGATTTTGACTGAGGGGAGAGAGCAGGGGGCTGGGAATCAGGACTCCTGGGGTTTACTGCAAAAGAAACGCCCCAAACAATCCCTCTTTCTAATTAACACCCAGAACAATGTAGTTGTCATCCTTTGGGCACGTTTCTGCTCCCGCTTACATTTTCTGGTATAAATCAGGAGTAACTCCTGGGAAATCAATAGAGACACACCAGGGTAAATCAGGGCAGAATCCAGCCCTTTATGTTTCCATTGAGCTCATTGTTTCCCCCCACCCCCCGCCAAAAAAAATAGGCTTTATTTTAAAAATTTGCTTCATTCTGCAGGTCTTAAGAGCTGGGTCCTGAAGTTCTCATGCAAGCTCTGTTCCCATGAGGCTCTGATCATTTCTCTGTTGCTGCTCAGCCCTCACACTGAAGTATGTCCTCTGGGGAGTGCTTGTCTACACTTACGGAGTAATGATCGATGCAGCGGTGGTTGATTTAGTGGGTCTAGTGAATGAGTTAATACTCATAATTCTGTAGAAATCCTTTCAGTGACTCACCATAAGCTCTTCTCATTCTTGCAATGCAAAGTGCCCAGACCTCCCAGTGATCTGTACTTCAGATTTAGCAGGTCTAGTGAAGACCCGCTAAATTGATCGCAGATCGCTCTCCCGTCGACTCCTGTACTCCACCGGATTTAGAAGAGATGGGGGAGTTGACGGGAGATGCTCTCCTGTCGCATAGTGTGAATCCCGCAGTAAGTAGATCTAAGCTACATCGATTTGAGTTAAGCTATTTGCGTAGCTTAGATCGAATTTCCCCTGTAGTCTAGGCAGAGCAGTTTGCCTGAGTAAGGCCCTCAGGATTTAGCCCAGTATTCAGCTTGAGAGCATCCTGTCTGGTGCAGTCTGTGGCTGTAGAGATCAGGGAAAAAGGTGAAGGGGATCATGGGTGCCCATGTGTGGTTCGTGACCCCACCCCACTCTCATATCCATAGGCATTTCCTGGGAAGACTAGAACCTTTCCCTTTGACCAGCAGTTGCCATAGTTACAGAGTGCAGGAGCACATTTCATTCCATCTGCCTTCTTCCACTGGACGTCCCCCGGCAGTCACCACAGGCTCAGTGATTAATCGCGATTAATTTTTTTTTTAGTTAATCACATCAGTTAACTGCGATTAATTGACAGCCCTACTTTACACTGAGATCACCAATTTTCTGCTCCTCTTCCCTGCCAGATTCTTCACCCTATCACAGCTCCCCTGTTGTCAGTGTCAGCAAAGAGGCCAAGGATCAAATGAGCCACAAAGATTTATCTCCCCACTCACTGCTAGAAGGGCCCCCTCCTGGTTAGAGGGGAGCAACAATGGTCTGTCTCCAAGGCTGTCAGTTTGGCAGTATTAACTTGTTGCCGGCCAAAGGGCCCGAGGAGGCAGCAGTGGGGGTTCGTTGCCCGGTGTGCGTCGCACTAATTAACACACCAGGGTGGAGAAGCAAACCAAGTTTATTTGAGCCCAAAAAAAAAAGGTGCCAGGGAGAAAAAGCATTCTCAAATCCTGCACACCCGCGCGCAGGCGGGGTCCCAGCATTTATACCTTAAGCTGTTTGTGTAAGCCTTTTGTTTTGTTTTCCCCCTCACCCCTCCTTTCCCAACAGCAGTTACTTTAAACATTACATTTTAGCGTGTTAGAAAAGTTCCCATTCGCATGCTTATCTTTGGCCTTGTCGGCCCTGGTGCATGTAGACTTTTCTCCCCCGCCTCCCCGCCGCTTTTTGCTGTTTTAAACTGTCCTGCAGCTGCAAGCTAAGAAAGCTGACAGTTACAAATTTTGCTTGCTGTTTATTAGCATCTTAGGCTGGTTAAAGTTTACAGCATGGAAGAACTTTGGTTTACTTAGGCCTAGTGACACCAACAAACTGAAGGAAAATAGCCAGTAGTAACTCAGGGTTCACAGTTCCTCTTGTGCTGGTCCCCAAGTGGCCCAACTCTGCTGTTCTGCGGTTATGCAGGGGAATCAGCTGCCTTTTTAAATTGAGGGATCAGCTTGCCACTGGTTTGCTGTTTCTAGACCCTTGTGAAAAGAGGAAAGTGTCCCTCTCTGAAGCATTGTATCCTTGGGAAGCCCCCTCTGCTCTTCTTGTACTGATTCTTCACTTCACTGAGCTCTAATAGCTGGGTTTTAACTCCCCTCCCTCTCCCTCCCAAACCCACACATTCATTTGCTCTCCAGTTGTCAGGACCTCAGTAGAAAAAATATCACATTGTAAAAGCCAAGAGAGCCTCCTTCATTCCTGTCGTTACACAACTGCCTACCCCTCAAAAATTGCCCCCCTTCCTTGGGGAGATTATATGGCAAAGCTTTGCAGCACTGGCATTCCTGCCTGAAACCCCATATATCTGCAGACCTTTTCCCCTGCACGCCCCTTCTTAGCAAGCCCCACCTCTCAGCAGAGACCTGTCCTTCCCCAGATCCTTGATCTTTGGCAGCCCCTCACCAGTGCCCTAACAGATCCTGTGTGTCTCCCCCAGACTCCCCCACTTTGGCAGATTCCTCTTACTCCATCCCTTTTCAGAACCTTCCCGTAGGCTGTTCACACACCCCAGCCTCCAGCCTGGAGACCCACACCCCTTAAAGCGAGTGCCACCCATTGGAGGCTGCAGTTGTAGAAGAGAGTTAAGACCAAATAACCCCAACTCTTGGTGTTATTTCCCATACGTTTTCTTTCCTTCTGAGGGAAATATCAGAGGGGGGAGATGGGAGGAGCTAAGAGAGTTCTTGGGTCCCTTAAAGTTAGTCTGGGAGCTATTCCCTAGGCTACCGCTAACTCACTCTGTGACCTTAGGCAAGTTACTTCACCTCTTTGTACTTTAGTTTCCACCTTGTAAAATGGAGATAGTGGTCTGGATTCTCCATCCTGCCCTGACCCCTATGCTGTGCCCCGGAGTATTGAGGGGCAGTAGTGGGCTCTCGTGAGTAGTCCTGGTGGAAGGGGACTGCCTGCGTGGCAAAGAGTTGCCAGAAATTTTTTTTGCTGTTCCACTGGCAGAAGGAACATTTCAAAGCAGGGAAGAGGACAAGGCAGGCAGGAGGGAGCCACTGCTGCTTCAGCTCCCTGTCCTTACCCACCAAACCCAGAGAAATTACAGCCTCGTGGACTCCCATGAGTGTGAATGAACTAGCCCTAAGGGGAGAGTTCCTACCTCTCTCTCATGCAGCCAAGGGCTCGATCTGGCAGCAGTTAAGGTTGTCAATTAAGCTCTCGCCGGCTCAGGCACCCACCCATGTGCAAAAATTCCCAAGTGTCATAAGTCATGGATATTTTTTTAAAAAGCAAGCAAACAGGACGTGAAAATCATAGATTCCAATACCCCAGCCATGACAACATGGGGCCTTCCTCATAATACAATGGCTCTGGGAACTAGAATTGCCACCCACTAAGAACAAGGAAACATGTCAGATTATTGTCCTTTGGGTCTGAAAGGCAGGCATCTGGGCTTGCCACTGGTTCAGGGCACTGAACATCTTTGTTCTGTTCCCAGCTCTGCCTAGTCACTGTGTGACATTGGGCAAGTCACTTCACCTCTGTGCCTCTGTTTCCCTATCTGTAACAGGGGTATAATGGCCTAATAAAAACAGGACTGTGAGGCTAAATTAATTAATGCCCGTAAAGTGCTTTCAGATTCTCAGATTGATGTGCCAGATGTTTTTGATTAAATGCAATACAAAATAAAACATGCTACGTGTCCCTCCCTACAGTATTCAAGCACATGATTATGGCCAGCAAAGTGACTCTGCAGCAGTGGTATCTTGCTGTCTCATAGCTCTTCCCTTCCTTTGGGATCAAATCTGCGACCTCCAGAGCTGAGACTGCAAGCTCAGCTTGGTGTCTGCAAATCAATTTCTGCTCTCACTGTCCAATGCCTTTTCCCTAACCAGCACTGACAAGGAAGTTCCTGCAGTGAGGGTTGTCTGGCAGTTTTGTTGCATGGAGAGGCACAGTACAGGCCAGCTCCCTGCTCTGTAGATGCTGCAGTGCCAGCTGGAGGAAAGGAAAAACGGTACCGTGGTTTTGGCCATTAAATAGCAGTTACTATGGTTCAAAGAGGTTCCCAGGAGAGAAATGGGCAGACCCAGGGGTAGCAAGGAGAGTGGTGCCAACAGAATCATTCTCTTCCTTCCTTTCCAGATCAGTTTTTGTTAGCCTAGGAATGGCCTCCTGCTCAAGAATCTCTTGTGTCCTTGTCCCATCTTCAGGACATCACAGAATGTTGCTTTGGGATTTTAGATTTAAAATAGGAGTTCCCAAGGTTTACGGGGCATTGATCAGATATTTCTGCTAGCTTAAAAGAAAAGCCAGAATCTTGTTACCGTGGAGCCTCTGTAGGGTGACCAGACAGCAAGTGTGTGAAAAATCGGGATGGGGGTGGGGAGTAATAGGTTTCTATATAAGAAAAAGCCTCAAATATCAGGACTATCCCAATAAAATCGGGACATCTGGTCACCCTAAGCCTCTGATAGTGACATGGCCTTCTCTACAAAAATAATTCTCTAGAAGCAGAATTTCACTATAAAGGAGAAGCTCTGCCTGGCAAAAGATTCTCTCCTCTTCACTACGGGGTTGGGGCCTGGGATCCGTTCACCACCACAGTTGGAAATGGATGCCAGTGGGAGCTGTAACAAGGCCAGGTCCTCCTCACTCCCCACTGGGAGCACATGCAGCAAGACTAGATGTGGGTGTATGCTTGTCAGCGTTACTGTGTCTTGTAGTACACCTGTGACATGTCTAAGGGTTCTCCCTGCTGTGAGGCCCTCCGTTTTGGAGATCAGGTTCACCTCAAGAGAGCAGCTGTTACAGAGTGAGTCATGTGGGCTGGGCCAGATTACCTGCTCAACATAGAGTATGTGTATCGGCCCTATGCTGCTCCTGCTCTGGGGGATTCTCCCAGGGAGCACTGTGGCTTCTTTGCATTGCTGTGAGCATTACATGTTAGTTAACATGTTTTCTAACATGATGCATTTCTGCAGTGTGGACACGGCCTATGTCTTGTCTCCTACTGGAAATAACACAAGGGCAGCCTTTTTTGCAGTATTACAGCACTTCTACTCCCTAGTGGAACAAAGAACTAAAGGCCAAAAATGGAGGGGCAGAAACAAGAAATATTCTCCTTTGAGTCCTAAGAATTTCAGGCCAGTTCTTCCCTGGCTCATCTGCCTCTACTTCTAGGCTGAGTACTTGATTCAAATGCCTTGATCTCCAGCATAGTCAGAAATGCCTGCCTTTATCTTCCATTAGCAAAACCTAGCCTAGCCTCAATTAAATATTCATATTTTAAGCATTAAAAATCTTCCAGGGGCTGCATTTTATTGTGTGATTCATTTATAACAACTGAACCAATCCTCTGGTGTTAGCTGAGAACAGGAGCGCCAGGAAGGGATTAAGGTGGCTCACATGCATTGTTGCAGTTGGACTGATGGATTTGGGGCACAGGCTTCTCTGCAGTTGGGGCTTCCCCAAGGAAGGGCTTCCATTCCTGGCACCGTGGCATACCGGCTGTTAGCAGCCCCTCTGCATTGCCAAGCAGACATCCACTTCTGTTGGAACTTTGCTGATCAGTGAAGAATGAAATGAAATATTTTGACAATGGAGGTGCTGTTAGAGGCAGATTAAGTAGGGTTGCCAACTTTCTAATCACACAAAACCGAACATCCCTGCCCTTTCCCTGAGGCCCCATCCCTGTCCTGTCCCTTCTCCGAGGCCCCGCTCCCGCCATCCCCCCCTCCCTAAGTCACTTGCTCTCCCCACCCTCACCCACTTTCACCGGGCTGGGGCAGGGGGTTGGGGTGCAGGAGGGGATGAGGGCTCCAGCTGGGGGTGCAGGTTCTGTGGTGAGGCCAGGGATGAGGGGCTTTGGGTGCAGGAGCAGGCTCCAGGCTGGGACGGGGGATTGGGGTGCGGTGGGGTATGGGCTCTGGGCTGGGGGTGTGGGCTCTGGGTGGGGCCAGGGATGAAGGGTTTGGGTTGCGGGAGTGGGCTCCGGGCAGGGACAAGGGTTGGGCTGCAGGGGAAGGTGAAGACTCCGGCTGGGGGTGCAGGCAGGAGGGGTCTCCTGGCTGGGGCAGGTGGTTGGGATGCAAGGGGGTGAGGGTTCTGTCTGGGGAGATGGACTCTGGGGTGGGACCGGGGATGAGGGGTTTGGGGCGTAGGAGGGGGCTCAGGGCTGGGGCAGGGTATGGTGGGAGGTTGCGGACTCTGGGAGGGAGTTTGGGGTGTAGGAGGGGGCTCAGGGCTGGGGCAGGGAGTTGGGGTGCAAGATGGGGTGCTGGGTCCCAACGGCGCTTACTGCGGCTCCCAGGAAGCATCAGCCAGGTCCCCGCCACCCCTAGGCAGAGACGCAGCCAGGCAGCTCTGCGCGGTGCATGATGTCCTCATGCCCACAGATGCCGCCCCTGCACCTCCCATTGGTTGCAGTTCCTGGCCAATGGGAGCAGCAGAGCCAGCAGTAGGGGCGGGGGCAGCACACGGAGCCTCCCGGGCTGCCATGGGGTCGCAGGGACATGGCAGCCACTTCCGGGAGCCACACAGAGCTAGGGCAGATAGTGCCTTAGCCCCTGTACCCCCGCTGTGCTGCCGACTGGACTTGTAACAACCCAGTCAGTGGTGCCGACCGGAGCCGCCAGGTGTGTTCCGGGTGTTCCGGTCAAAAACCGGACGCCAGGCATCCCTAAAATTAAGTTGGGAGACCGAGGCTTCCTGTGGATGAGGGGAAAATATGGAGGAAGGATAAGGGTGGAGTGGGTTTAAAGGGCCTTGAAAGTGCAGTTCCCTAGGGCCATCGAGCCTCCATCCAGATCTCTGCAGCTCCATGTTATGTATCTGCCTCTTCTCAAGCTCCATAACGGGTAAAGGCCCAGGACTGAGAGGAGATCTGGATTCTTTTTCTGGATCTGTCTCTTTGATCCAATGATTCCACCTCTAAGGATCTGTTTGCAGTGAGAAGAAACTGTTACGGAGGCATCAGTTGGAAGAAATGTTTGGTTCCCTCGCATGTCCTTGAGATGGTTTAGCAACTGCACAGAGCACAGCTTACAAATGTGGATATTCCAGTGCATTCTGGGACTCCTGATTCATGTCATTGTGCTCATCGGCACTGGTAGGAGAAGTGTCTTTTGAGTACTTTCCAAACACAAAGCACTGCTTTGTGAGAAGGGGGAGGAGGACTGGTTGACCCAACATAGCTGCAATGCTTATTTTCTCCTGTCTGTCTCGGGAGACTGTGGTAAATTGCACTGATTACACCTAAACTACGACTTTGTCCCAGGTGTTGCAACCAACAGATGCAACCACCTGTGGACTCAAGGGGCTGCATAAACTTTATAAACACAAGGTGTTCCAACCAACATTTTGTTGCAACTTCCTTTTGTTTAGTATATGCAGGGGCTTCTGTGCCTCATTTTTCCCCTTGTAAAATGGGCATAATGAATTGCTTCCCAGGCAGGCTTGGTTCATTAACATCTGTAAAGCACTGTGATCTCCTTGGATTTTGAGCAGGACATAAATGCAGTCTTATTACTACGGTGAACAGTACGGAGCCTAGTATAAGGGGGTCTGGGAATTTTACTAAATTCCGTAACTAATTTTGGCAGACAGGAGAAAAAGAAAAGAGCCCGAACCTACTTTCACTACAGTCAGTGTCACAGCTACCTGTTGATGTCAATGGCTGCAGGATTGGGTCCCAATTGAATAGCATGAATTCCCTTCCCATTGCAGCCAGGACTGTAGGTAAGGTGGTAAGGAGAACAGAGAAGATTTTACAGTGTATATATCTACACCAAATGACCTGAGTGGTTTGTTTCCTAGCTTGTTATTAAGCCCCCCAATGTAATGTGTTGGATTCCTTGCCAATTTCTCATGGCGTGTGTGCCATTGGGAATAGCTGCCTCACCACAGGACAGGTTTTCAGGGGAGCAGAGTGGACATATGGTCACCTGCACTGTACGGTTTGTACCCACCGTTCTCCCCTCCCTACAGCTGTCTTTGTTGTAGAACTGCTCACATTTCTGCCTTCCCCAGATAGTCACATTCATCTTGGGAAAATCCTCACATCTGATTTGGAAGTTTGTAAAGTAAAAGTGGCTAATATGGCCTAGCTCCCGGCGCAGGTGTGAGCACCAGGCAAAGCAAGGAAAGGTGCAGTGCCTACAGGCTTCCCTGGACGAACATGCAAGGCTAATACTAGCCGTATCTTGAGATAGTTGCCTGTCTTTAATATGCAACTATAGCTCCTCCTGCAGACTTATGCTCATGTACACATGCACCTATGCTCACCGACAGACTCATGTACACACACGTGCACCCTTGCATGCCATTCCTACACAGAGACAGACACACGCAGGTATGGTGCCCCTCCCTCCGTACTTGGGAGAGAAGCCCTGAAATGCTCCCATAGAAATCCCCTGTGCTTCAGACACTTCCATAACTTAGTTTGTGCTGAAGAAGAGAAGCCAAAATATAAACCCAGCTGCCTAATTTTAGAAATCCACCTTGAAGCCTGACGTTGTCTGTTTCCATGGCGATTCCTTGTAGCAACACATGCCTGATGAGAACCATTGCCTACAGGTACCTGGTAGATGTCTCTTTCCTGCCCACTCACTCTCTGCAGCTTGGAAGTGTCGTCTGAGGAAGGAGGCATTTTGTGTGTCTCGCTGCATTCCAGGCCCTGTGCCCAGCACAGCACCCAGGGGCGGCTCCAGGCACCAGCACACCAAGTGCATGCCTGGGGCGGCAAGCCACGGGGGACGCTCTGCCGATCGCCGCAAGGGCGGCGGGCAGGTTGCCTTCGGCAGCATGCCTGCGGAGGGTCCGCTGGTCCCGCGGCTTCGATGGACCTCCCACAGGCAAGCCGCCGAATCCGCGAGACCGGGGACCTCCCGCAGGCAAGCCGCCGAAGGCAGCCTGCCTGCCGTGTTAGGGGTGGCAAAATACCTAGAGCCGCCCCTGACAGCACCGCCCTCCTGACTGAACCATTCTTAGACCCCCCCTTGCAAGAGTGCTTGCTAAATGCTCTTTAAATAGACTTTGTTCCCATCCACACTGCCCAGCCTTCTTTGAAACCAGCTGGGTAGGTATGTTTCCCAGCCCAGCCTCAATAGTCTGAGCTGTGTGTGAAGCTGACCAGTACATGGCTGCTTTGGGTTTTGTCCCATCCAATCCTTATACACTGATGGTAGTAGCAAGCAGCCTTCCCCATGATCTCTGAGAAAATAGCTAGTGAGTTTATGGCCACTGCAGCTTTAGCAGGGAGAGACCGAGAGTCCTGGATCCCGCTGCCCAGAAACACTGGGGACTGTACTCCGTGGAGAATGAGAATCTAGAGAGATTTCAGCCCCTGTGCTGGGCTTCTTCCTGCTTCCTTCTGAGTCTGAAAAGGAAAACTGGCTTTTTATGGGTATCCTTGTAAATGTCACCACATAGCAGTTAATAACCCGCTGCCCTTTTCTTTCTCTCTATCCAAGCACTTTCTAGACATTAATTAGACTTCATAAACCCACTGTGACAGATGAGGAAACTGAGGCACAGAGAGGCCGCAGTGTCACCAATCCCAAGTGTTCAGAAATCACCAGTCAGGCCTACAAATATGAGATTAGTTTAACTATCATAACATTCCAGAAAATACATTCTGGGTTCTTTTTATTTGCCTTCTGGTGTTTGTGCCTTGACTGGTCATGTTTTCAAGCTTTTCTCTGCAACCATGTGGGCTAACTTTTTACTACTGAATGAAAACTGAGATTCTCACTTATTCCCATGACTCCAGGAGTTGGGGCTTTAAGACAAACACCAAATACCACCAGACTCAAGATACAACTATGAGAATTTATATCACTGGGAAAGTACTTGCCCAGTGGCACTAAGGAAGCCTGTAACAGAGCCAGAGTAGAGCACAGAAGTCCTAATTCCCATATCTAAGCTGTAACCACTAACCCATTATTTACCTTCCCCTGAGTTGCTCCCCAGACTCCACTTAGGGGATCCATGCAGATGATAGTCCAGAATGTAGTCTGGGGCGCAACTGGCTGAGTGGAAGCTGGAGGAAGAATACATCATAGTAGTGGCTGGGCAGGCAAATCAGATTTTTTCAGTCATTCAGTAATTTCTACAAAGAAACCATTCTGTTTTCATTTTCAGCCTCACGCCTGAGGGGCCCCTCAGTCAGTGCAGCCGGGATTTAAATGCTGCTCTGAACCAGGGGTGTATGGCCACAGGACTAGAAAGGGCCTTTTGGGTCATGGAGTCTAGACCCTAGCTATGAACAATACAGGTTAATTCAAAACAAAACACAAAATATCTCACTTTGATTTAAAATTAAAATCAGAGCAACTGGATTTTCTATTCTGGCAACTGCATTTGAGAGGCAGGTTGTCTTTGGACAAGTTGCCTTAAAAGATCATTTCCTGCTGTGTCATCCTGCCAACATTCCTGTCCCACGCCTGGCAAGCAGCCGCCCTTTTCCTGGGGTACAAGAAAGGTGCTGCTGCCAGAGGTGGGATATTGCCAGCCCACAGCGGGGGGGTTTGAGGAGGTTTGAGAATTCCAGCTAGCTTGGCTGTGCCCCCTCCAGGCGCCTATAGCTGTTCTAATGCTATTAAACCTCAGCTTAATGAGAACAGGAGACTGGGTTGAACTTCAGAGGAGGCACATACAGAGCACACATGCTGCAGTCCGTGGGAGAAGTGGCTAGGGAGAGGGAGGATACTGCCACCTGTTGCTAGACACTTGAATTGCAAATCTGGTTGATTTAATTTCAAAATAACATACAACTTCATTTCTTTTTGTTCTGGAATCTGGTCTTGTGTGCTCCTTAGTATGGTGCAGTGCTTGGCACTATATATAAAAACCTAAAATAGATTATTAAGGATCTTACAGCATATTTTAGAAGAGTAGATACCCTACCCAAATTCCAGCTTGGATAGCTCCATATTGCTCCCCTAACACCATTCCATCCATGCTGATGACAGATTCTGCTCAATAACAATCCAAAGCAGTGTGGACCGATGCATGTTCATTTTCATCATCTGAGTCAGAGGCCACCAGCAGAAGGTTGATTTTCTTTTTTGGTGGATTGGATTCTGTAGTTTCCGCATCAAAGTGTTGCTCTTTTAAGACTTCTGAAAGCATGCTCCACTCTTTGCCCCTCTCAGATTTTGGAAGGCACTTCAGATTCTTAAATCTTGGGTCGAGTGCTATAGCTATCTTCAGAAATTTCACACTGGTGTTTTTTGCAGTTTGTCAAATTTGCAGTGAAAGTGTTTTTAAAATGAACAACATGCGTTGGGTCATCATCCGAGACTGCTATCACATGAAATATATGACAGAATGCGGGTAAAAGAGATTTTGTCATGGATATTTTTAGTAAAAGTCAGGGACAGGTCATGAGCAAGAAACAACAAAAAATCACAGAAGCTATGACCTGTCCCTGACTTTTACTAAAACCATCCCTGACAAGATGGGGAGGGAGCACCCTTCCCCTCCTCCTCCATTGCCCTGTGGAGCGGGGCGGGGGATCAGGTTCCCAACCACCACCAGTTGGGGAGCTGTGGGGGGCTCCTTCCAGCAGCTGCTGAGCAGCTCCGGGATCCCTCTGCCTGCGGCGGACGGAGACCAGCTGCTCGTGGCGGGTGAGCAGCTGCAGGGGTGGGCCCTGGCAGCAGTGGCAGCTGGGGAGCTCAGGGGTCCCTGCTGGAGGCGGGTCAGTTGCGAGGGTTGCCTGCGGAGGCTGGACTGCTGCAGGGGTCCCCCGCTGCTGGCTTCAGCAGATGTTACTGAGCATTTTCAGTTTTCAGTTCATGTGAGCATGCTCAGTACACCCTAAGTAGCACATTCAGTCAGATCGCAGTTTTTCACACTACAGGGTGGCTGGTCAGCTGTGGGGGCCCCCAGTGTCACAGAGGTCGCTGGAAGTCACGGATTCTGTGACTTCTGTGACATAATCATAGCCTTACTCATAAGCTTTAATGTATTTACCCTCACAAAGCCTCTTTGAAGTCAGGCTGGACTATTAAAAACCTAGAATGATATACAATTAATATGGCACACATTAAATGGATTAAAAACTGGCTAACTGATAGTACTCAAAATGTAACTGTGAATGGGGAATCATCATCGAGCAGGTCTGTTTCCAGTGGTGTCCCACAGGGATCAGTTCTTGGCCTTATGCTATTTAGCATTTTTATCAGTGATCTGGAAGAAAACAAAATTATCACTGATAAAGTTTGCAGATGACACACAACTTAAGGTTGTGATAAATAATGAAGAGGGCCAGTCACTGATTCAGAGTGAAGTGGATCGCTTGGTAAACTGGGTCCAAGCAAACAATATTCATTTAAATTCGGGTAGATGTATCCATCTAGGAACAAAGAATGTAAACTATACTTACAGGATGGTGGACTCTGTCCTGGGAATCAGAGACTCTGAAAAAGATTTGGAGATGTAGGGGATAGTCATCTGAACATGAGCTCCCAGTGTGGACAAAAAAGCTAATGCAATCCTGGGATGCATAAACAGGGGAATCTCGAGTAGGAGTAGAAAGGTTATTTTACCTCTGTATTTGACACTAGACTACTATGTACTGTTCTGGTGCCCACAATTCAAGAAGGATTGGAGAGAGTTCAGAGAAGAGCCACAAGGGTTAGAAAACATGCCTTATAGTTAAGGTTAAGATTTTGTTACAAATATTTTTAGTAAAAGTCATGGACAGGTCACGGGCAAAATTTCATGGAAAATTCACAGAAGCCTGTGACCTGTCTGTGACTTTTACTAAAAATGCCCGGAAGGGGCGGGGAGGACTAACAGTGGGAGCCCCACCGAGGGCTGACTGCCAGCCACTGCTCCAGCCCTGCTGCTGCCAGTAGAGTAGCTAGGGAAGGAATGGGGGGAGCAGTCGCTCCCCCAAGCACAAGTGGCACCTTTTTCATTTTACTCATCTGGGAGCCTGGATTCCAACTCTCACCAGTGGGGGAAAAAAAGCCCCCCTCCCCCTATTGGTCTATCCAAACTCTCCCCTTCCCCATCCCCCTGCCACCTGGGTGAACCTTTAAAGAACTTTATCTACGTCTCCCTCCTTGCATCGTGTTGCAACATGAAGCAGCAGCTGATTGGTCAGAAGGCCCCCAAGTTATGATTTGATTGGCTTATACAGCACCACCCTAGGACAGAATGGACTGCACCATGTGCTGGAGAGGGGGAAAGGGGTTAGCGGCACAGTATGCGATACCTGGGGAATGGGCGCGGGGGATGCGGTTGGGACTTCCCCACCCGGCGGCTGCTTGGGGGCTCTCTGCTGGATGCATTAGCCTTCTGGGGGGAGGGGCAGCTGGGTCCCCTCCTGGGAGTTGCAGCCCCCTTCCCTCCCCCCGAGATGGTACAGCCTGGCTCAGGGGTCCCCTGCTCAGCGTGTGCTGGGCTGGGTCTGGCCCGTCGACTCCGAGTCCGCGCTGCCCCCGAGGTGATGCTGCTGCCCCCGCTGGGAGCCCCCCGCTGCTGGGATCTGGGGTCCCCCCAGCAGCATCCCCTCTCCACGTGTTCTCTCCCCCCCCCCCGAAGCCCCCTGGCATGCGGGGTCCCAGCACCCCAGGAGCTCCGGCCACCCCCTTCCTTCCACGTGCGGCCCAGCCAGGCCTGATTATCTGCTCCTTGCTGCAGCTTGGGTGTAAACTGGGCACCACCCGCTGCGGCGCTTTTACTGACGGGGCAGCGCTCCGGGTCTTTGGCGGCAGTTCGGCGGCAGGATCTTCACTCGCTCCAGGTGTCTTCGGTGGCACTGAAGCTCCATTGCCAAAATGCCGCCAAAGACCTGCAGAGCGAGTGAAGGTTCCACCCCCGAGGTGCCGCCGAAGACCCGGAGCGCTGCCCCGTCACAGTGGGTGGCGCCTTTTTTTTTTTTCTGCTCCCCCTCTTCCCTCCACCTGGCTACTCCACTGGCTGCTGCTCCTGCGTTGGGGGCTGACTGCTAGTTGCTGCGCCAGTCCTGCCGCTGCTCAAGGCCTGCCGCTGCAGCAGGCTGAAGCTGAAGAAATCGCAGAGGTCTGTTAAAGACACAGAATCTGAGATCTCTGTGACACGATCGTATCCTTACTTATAGTGACAGACTCAAAGCACTCAGTCTGTTTAGCTTAACAAAGGGAAAGTTAATGGGTGACTTGATCTCAGTCCATAGGTGTCTATACAAGGAACAAATATTTAATAATGGGCTTTTCAATCTAGCAGACAAAGGTATGCCATGATCCAGTGCCTGGAAGCTGAAGCTAGATGAATTTAGACTGGAAATAAGGCATAGATTTTTAACAGTGACAGTAATTAACCATTTGAACAACTTACCAAGTGTCGTGGTGGATTCTCCATCACTGACCATTTTTAAATCGAGATTGGATGTTTTTCTAAAACATCTGCTCTAGGAATTATTTTGGGGAATTTCTATGGTCTGTGTTCTACAGGAGGTCAGACTGGTGATCACAATGGTCCCTTCTGGCCTTGGCATCTATGATCCCATTTTACAAATGGGGAACTGATGCACAAAGAAATTCAGTGACTGCCCAAGGTCATTCAGGAAGTCTGTGGTAGAACAGAGAGCTGAACCTGGGACACCCAAGTTCCAAGCTAGTGCCGTAACCAGGGAACCATCTTCCTCTCTCATAGCACAAGAACAAGGGGTCACTCAATGAAATTAAAAGGGAGCAAACTAAAAACTGATAAAGGCAAATACACTTTTACAGAGTTCATCATGAACCCGTCTGGGGCTAGGAAGAAATGTCTCCCATGGGAAAGTTATTGCAGGGGTAGGCAACCTATGACACACATGCTGCCTTCGGCACATGAGCTGATTTTCAGTGGCACTCACACAGCCTGGGTCCTGACCACCAGTCCGGGGGGATCTGCATTTTAATTTAATTTTAAATGAAGCTTCTTAACATTTTTAAAACCTTATTTACTTTACATACAACAATAGTTTAGTTATATATTATAGACTTATAGAAAGAGACCTTCTAAAAATGTTAAAATGTATTACTGGCACGCGAAACCTTAAATTAGAGTGAATAAATGAAGACTCGGTACACCACTTCTGAAAGGTTGCAGACCCCTGAGTTATTGCATAGTTATCCATTATGGAATTTCTTCCTGTGACGCATCTGATACTGAACTACTAGTGGAGGTAGGATACTGGGCTATATGTGCTGGTGTAGTATTGCAGAGAGACACTGGGACAACTAGGCCCATTGGTCTTATCCATGGTGATTTCTCTGTTTCTGTTCAGGATTGAACTCTAGAATGGACTGCACTCTCAGCAAGTTTGCAGATGACACTAAACTTGGAGGAGTGGTAGATACCCTGGAGGGTAGGGATAGGATACAGAGGGACCTAGACAAATTAGAGGACTGGGCCAAAAGAAACCTGATGAGGTTCAACAAGGACAAGTGTAGAGTCCTGCACGTAGGACGGAAGAATCCCATTCACTGTTACAGACTAGGGACCGAATTGCTAGGCAGCAGTCCTGCAGAAAAGGACCTAGGGGTTACAGTGGACGAGAAGCTGGATATGAGTCAACAGTGTGCCCTTGTTGCCAAGAAGGCTAACGGCATTTTGGGCTGTATAAGTAGGGGCATTGCCAGCAGATCGAAGGACGTGATCATTCCCCTCTATTCGACATTGGTGAGGCCTCATCTGGAGTACTGTGTCCAGTTTTGGGCCCCACACTACAAGAAGGATGTGGAAAAATTGGAAAGAGTCCAGCGGAGGGCAACAAAAATGATTAGGGGGCTGGAGCACATGACTTATGAGGAGAGGCTGAGGGAACTGGGATTGTTTAGTCTGAAGAAGAGAAGAATGAGGAGGGATTTGATAGCTGCTTTCAACTATCTGAAAGGGGGTTCCAAAGAGGATGGTTCTAGACTGTTCTCAGTGGTACCTGATGACAGAACAAGGAGTAATGGTCTCAAGTTGCAGTGGGGGAGGTTTAGGTTGGATATTAGGAAAATCTTTTTCACTCAGAGAGTGGTGAAGCACTGGAATGGGTTACCTAGGGAGGTGGTGGAATTTCCTTCCTTAGAGGTTTTTAAGGTCAGGCTTGATAAAGCCCTGGCTGGGATGATTTAGTTGGGAATTGGTCCTGCTTTGAGCAGGGGGTTGGACTAGATGACCTCCTGAGGTCCCTTCCAACCCTGATATTCTATGATTCCAGGGCGCTGTCCAACTTACTTTTAAGGGTCCCACACAAGAAAGCTTCCACCCCTTCCCTTGGGAGATGATTTCACAGCCTAATAGGTCTCACTGCCAGGAATGTATTCCTGGCAATCAGACTAGATCTTCTGCTCAGATTCACCCATTCCTCGTTATATCCCCTTGCATCACTCTGAGCAGATCCTCCCTTCTTGGAATTTGCACCCTCTGGAGTGGTGTCAGGTTCTCACAAGCTCTCAGTCATTGGCTGGCTGAGCTGCACAGATAGATTGGTCATTTCCTTCTCATTCGTCCACCTATGAGATGCCAGTCTGGGCAATTTGGTTCAGTCTAAAATGTACATGAACTTTTCAAAAAGCTATGACCCACTGTGAGATGAAGGTCAGGCTGTTTTCAGTAACACTGTCTCTGTCTCTCACTTTGTATCCTGCAGGAAGAGCCAAAGAGCAAATCCAAAATCTGTGCCAACGTTTTCTGTGGAGCCGGGCGGGAGTGCGCAGTGACAGAGAAGGTTGAGCCCACCTGCCTCTGCATCGAGGTAGGGCATAGAGCAGCTTCCAGATGACCGGAGGTAGACAGGAGATGTGGAGAGGGGACTTCTTGAGGTCGAAGGGATCCAGATAAAATACACTAGGGCTCAAGCACTAGCCAATAGAGTTTCAATGGGAGCTGCTCTTAAGTAGCCCCAAACCAAGAGAGGCCCTTCAGTCTACAGCCCCTTTCCTTCCCAGCTCTCCCCTGCCAGTTCCTCCTCCCCAGTCACACACACTCTCTCCGCCTCTGTCATCCACTCTGATACTCTCCTCCTGCACGCCCAGAACTGGCTCTGTTTTCTCCCCTCATGAGCCCCCAGTGCCCTGCCACAACCTGGTGCTCTCCTCTGGTGCATTGCAGCACAGATGCCGACCCATGCAGGGTAGTGCCAGTGTGGCTGAGCTGCCTATACCCTCGCCACTTATCCCACAGCCCAGAGTGTCAAACTATGCAGGGGAGAGCTGGCTGGAGCACTCCTCATGTGGGGAGGGTGTGGCAGGGTGTCAGCGCACAGTTGGACTGGTGTGGGGAGGGGCACATGCTCTCAGCAAGCTTGCTGTCAGCATAGCCAGTCTGCGTGAGTTACAGAAACCAGCACTAAACACTTTTTTTTAAATAAAAAAAATCTCTACAGGTATACTGAGATGGGCCTTGAAAGAAGGGATAGGTTTAGGGACACGGAACCTGCCCATTTTGCAGTTCTCTTCCCATTACAAAAAGCCATGCATTCTTACACCAATGGAACACTGTTTTGTAAATAACCCCTCCTGTCCCCACCCCCTCAGCGTTTGCAACCCGGATGCTGAAACCCTGGGAACTGGAAAGCGAAAGGAGCTGTAAGCAAACTGACTGGGTGGATTACCTTTACCCAAGCTAAGAGAAACACAAAAGGAAACCCCCAGCCAAACGTTGGCAATGCCAAATTTGGTTCTCAGCTGCGAGCCTGCCTTCAGTTCCACAGCAGAAACCTTGAGATTGTGTCTGCAGCCCATGCAAACAGATGCATCCAAAGAAAGACTTACTTACATACACACACACACACACACGGTTTTGTGCACACACAAACTCACACACACCCAGAAACAGAGACAAACATAGCATAGATACTGAAGAACACAGAAATTAATCACTAGTAAATCTGCTTTCATTAAATCACCTGTATGGTGGTAGTGCTGGGGGCTGGGGAAACAAATGTTTGTGGATGAGGGGGTCCCCATTTTACAGGCCACTCAGCTCCTGCGCAAGATCTTACAGGTTCTGGGTGGCTAGTATCTCTCAGTCCCTACTTGTGCTGAGGAAGATGTGCACAGTGCCCACGAACTGGGCTGAGAGTGGGGCTTACACACTGCCTCCCTCCAGCCATCCTGGGACCCGAGGCGTTGGGCAAAGCGCTTCTCTTTCTGGCTCTTTTTCAGCAATGCAAACCTCATAAGAGGCCTGTGTGTGGCAGCAATGGCAAGACATACCTGAACCACTGCGAGTTGCATCGTGATGCCTGCCTTACTGGCTCCAAGATCCAGGTGGACTATGATGGCCACTGTAAAGGTAAAGCCAGCCCTGAGGGCTTTGGACCTATTGTCACTCAAACAAGACCACCCTGGGAGGAGGTGCAATGGAGGAGAAAATGACCTCGTGCCTTCTGTTCACTCACAGAGATCACAGATGAGCTCAAGGGGCACCCATAACATGGTTCCCAGCTGCCTCTTCCTTCCAACAACCAATACAATCAACATACCCTTTCCATCCACCTGTCGAGGAAGGTTCAGGTCCACTAAATGATGTGGAGAATTGGCCAGTTCCAAAAGCCCTTCCTCAATCCTTGCTCAGGCAGAACTCTCACTGACTCCAGGAGCCAGGATTCACTCTACGTCTACACTACCGCAGTAAGTCGACCTAAGTTACTCAACTCCAGCTACCTGAATAACAGCTGGAGTGGATGTAGCTTAGGTCAACTTACTGAGGAGACTTCACCACGCTGGGTCGATGGGAGACACTGTCCCATCAATTTACCATACTCTTCTCGTTTGGGATGGAGTTCTGGGGTTGACTGGAGAGCCATCTGTGGTTGATTTGGTGGGTCTTCACTAGACCCGCTAAATCAACCCCCAGTCCATCAATCCCCGGAGCATCGATCCAGCTATAGTGTAGATGTAGCTTAGGGTTTTCCCTGTTGCTCTCGGGCTCCTAGCCAGTTGCCTACATGGTCCTCCGTGTCACACAGTATGGGTGCCCCTGAGCTACAAGAAATCTGTGCCCATGTCCCATGTTCTGACATCACTTCCACCAAACAGGGACAAGAGGGGTCCTGACCTTTCAAAGGACTCACACTCTCTATGGTAACGCTGGCCTTTTAAAGGAGCAGCTCCAAAGGGGAATATGAGGGAATGTGCTAGGGAGCGCAGTCCAGAACTGCCTGATATCCTTCCTGCTGAGATAAGCCCCACCATCACCAAAGATGCCCTGTTGCTAGGAGGTAACAGGGGTCTTCAGAGGCCACAAACTCACAGAGCTGAATCCCTCCCCTCTCACCGCCATTTGTTCCACGTGAGGGAGAGTCTCGTGTCACTCTGATACACAGTATCAGGACATAAATGTAATAGTGAAACCATTTTTTCCCTGCTCATTAACGTCCTTTCCCATGTTTCCACTAACAGAGAAGAAGTCTGAGAATCCAGCCGCAAGCCCAGGTAAGAAACCATCTCCTCCCTGAGAGCTCAGAATTCCTCCCAGCGTATGTGCATGGTGGAAGAATGGGCAGTTTGACAGGGAACTGCACAGCTTTAAGGTGGAATGAATAGAAAAATGGGTCTGTTCCCAGAATGGGGACAGAATTTACCTGCAAACTTTCATATTACAGAGCCTGTGCCTGGCTAAGGGACAGGGAGATTGAGAGATACAATGTAGTGGGCTGAGCATAGGACTGGGAACCAGGAGTTTTCACTTCTGTTCCTAGCTCTGATACTGATTCCCTATGTGGCCTTGATCAAGATACTTCACTTTCTTGTGCCTCAGCTTCTCAGTTTGTAAAATGGGGGTGGTGATAATATACTAATGGTGGTAAAGCACTTTGAGGATCAATGCACTTACATAGTTGCTAATAATAGTAATAGATTGTTTATTTTCAGATCGAAGATAGTTATTTTTTTAACCTATGTAAAACTGATCCCTCCTTACTCCACAGATGGGCTGCCTGGGTGTAGCAGAGTCCAAGCTGCTGATTCTACTGACTGAAATATGATCTGACTGCTTTTTCCTCCTGTTAGACATGCAGAGCTCTATGGTGGTGAGGTAATACCTTTTAATGGGATAACTTCTGCTGGTGAGAGAGATGAGCTTTTGAACTTACACATAGCTCTTCTTCAGGGCTGAGAAAGGTACTCACAGGATATGTCTACATAGCAAAGAAAGACCCATGGCTGGCCCATGGCAGCTGACTCAGGCTTGCAGGACTGGGGCTGCAGGGCTGTTTCATTGCAGTGTAGACTTCTGGGCTGCGGCTGGAGCCCGAACCCTGGGACCCTCCCACCCCACTTGGTCCTAGAGCCTGGACTCCAGCCCAAGCTCAGAAATCCACACAACAATGAAACAGTCCCTTAGCCCAAGCCTGAGTCGACTAGCATGGGCCAGCTGCGGGTTCTTCTTTGCTGTGTAGACATACCCAGAGTGTCACAACTAAATACAAGGTGGAACAAATTGTTTAGCATAAGTAGTTAACACACATTTCAAAAAAGCTAGTGGTGAGCGTTTACCATCACCCCCAGTCTTTTTCCCCTCTTTTCCCCCCTATGACTGGAGAGGTGATAACTGGCCACTTCACCTGGAAAGGTCCTTTGAAATATGTGTTAACTATTTATGCTAAAGTTGGGGTTCTCAGACTTCAATACACCACAGCCCCCTTTGGATAACAAAAATTATTACACGACCCCAGGAAGGGGGACCAAAGTCTGAGCCCACCCAAGCCCCGCCTCCCCGAGAGGTGGGGCCAAAGCACTTCAGACACAGGCAGTGGGGCTCACGCTTTGGCCCTGGGTGGTAGAGGGCTTGGGTTTTGGCCCTGGGCCCCAGCAAGTCTTAATGCCAGCCCTGGAGACCCATTAAAATGGGGTTGCAACCCACTTTGGGGTCCCAATCCCCAGTTTGAGAACCACTGTGCTAAACAATCTGTTTCACTTTGTATTTAACTATGACTCTGAGTACATTTCCCAGGTCTGAGGGCAAGTCTACACTACAAAATTAAGTCAACCTAAATTATGTCGACATACAGCCACTGCAGTAATTGAATTGGTTTTACACGTCCACACTACGCTCCTTGTGTTGGCGGTGCGCAGCCTCACCAGGAGCGCATGCACCGATTTAACCGTCAGTGTGGGGCATTGTGGGATGGCTTCTGAAAGGTAGCAAGAGTCGATGTAAGCAACCCAGTGTCTACACTGACACTGCGTTGACCTAACAACATCGACCTAAGCACTACGTTTCTGGAGGAGGTAGAGTTATTAAGTCGGTGTAGTGGGAGAGTTACACCGATGGGAGCTGCGTTATGTCAACCTAACTGTAGTGTAGACCAGGCCTGAGTGAGGAAGAGCTCTGTGTAAGCTTGAAAGCTTGTCTCTCTCACCAACAGCAGTTGGTCCATTAACAGCTATTACCTCACCCACTTTGTCACTCTAATATCCTGAGACCAACATAGCTACAACAACATTGCAAACAGAGCTCATACGGCCTTGGAAAGAGAGTTGGAGTCTATTGAGGCTTGTGCAGAATTGTTAGCATCAGCAGAATTGTTAACAACGTTCCAATTGCAGAATCTTTAGTGTGAGGGGTACAGAGGCTGACTGCTGAACTGCACTTTGATGGTCAGAGTTACTGCTGATGATGCACAAGATGAAAAGAACCCAGCTTGACTCTCAGGAACCAGGCTGAGTTGGTAGTGCTGATAGATAAAGCAGCCATCCTGTTCCCTGAGCACACTTGATGTGGAGTCGTATACACAGTAAAACATGTAGTCCCATGTCCCATTTTTATGCAGACACTGTCCAAAGTATGCTTCAAGGATGGCTACATTATTGTGCCACTGAAAGAGGGCAGCACTGTTTTGTGAATAGGGGACTGCACTGAGAGTCAGGAGACCTGGGTTCTCTTCCACCAACCTGCTGTGTGACTTTAGGGAAGTCTCGTAACCTCCCTGCACCCATTTCCCCTCCCACTCCTTGTTTTGTCTGTCTATACTGTAAGCTCTTCAAAACATGGACTGTGTTTTACTATGTGTATACTGTATACAGTGCTATTGTCTTTCAGTGAAGGCCTTTAGGAGCTGTCATAATACAAATAATAATAAATAATAATTAATAATCCTTATAAGACAAATCATTTCCTGAATGCAAACCTAAGGCAAAGGACCTTCTCAGGGCGTGACAGTCCTATCATAATGACCAAGGAATTCATAGCTGACCTTACAGAACCCCCAGCTACTGTCTCCCTGTCTGTCTGGTTATTAGAGGTTTTCTTTTCAGCCATAAGGACTAGATCCTTAGGGCCAGATCCTCTGCTGGGGTAAACTGTCATAGCACCCTTGATTTCAATGGAGATGTGACAATTTACACAAGTTGAGGGCCTGGCCCTAAGTTTTTCGATTTTTTTAAATAAAAGATTCGTTTCTGGCACATACAACTGCAGCTACCATGGGAGAGTGGTGGCTTAGCAAACAAACCCAGTTCCATCTTTGATGAGCACTAACTCCTTTCCTTTTCGTATGCAATGGTGTCGTAGCCATGACAGACATAGTGGAGCAGCCAAGAGACTGAAATCCCCTCCCCCCGAGAGACACTGGCAGAGGATGTTGTAGGGGAAGTTTGCCCAGCCCACGCTATCCCTATACTGTGGATGGAGATCTTTATTCTCTCCATGGCTGCCAATCTGGGGCCTTTCGCCAGTGCTAAATATGTTTGCTCTCCCCATGACAGCCAGGATGGTCAGCCTCCTTCCCTCCTCAGGCTGGGCGTTCTTTCAACCCATTGGAGGATAACATTGTGTGTGCGCCCAGAGAGGAGTCGGCTCTGGATCCATTTTTTCATCTTCCACGTGCCACATGACAAGAGGGAGAGGAAGTCACCGAAGCAATGGGGATTGAGAGGATACCATTCTCCTGCCTTTCCACTGGGTGTCACCCTCATCCCAAACATTGTTCACTACTCAGCACCTCCAGCTGGGGTTGGAGATTGCTGATCTCCAGTTCGCACCCCTTCTGTGATAAAAGGAAACTCTGTCACTTGTAACCTGGTGTAGGTTTTTCAATTGTTTCTTGATGTTCTCTCAATTGTATTTCTTCGCTCACCCTTTCTTTCCCTTCTTCCCAAGCAGTTGTCTGCTACCAGTCTGACAGGGACGAGCTCCGGCGCCGCATTATCCAATGGCTCGAGGCCGAGATCATCCCAGATGGCTGGTTCTCAAAGGGCAGCAACTACAGCGAAGTCCTGGACAAGTATTTCAAGGTAAAGAGGGCCAGGGCGGCCCTAGAGATGAGCTCTTGTTTCCTGCCCTACACTGTTATGCAGTGCTGCTGTCACTCTGCAGTGACATGCCAGGTGGCTACAGTAAGTGAAGCCCCTGCAGTGTGATTAGGGCCAGAGCGTCTGGGGCGGTTCTCAGTTCGTATAAATCTTTCGCCTTTTACTAAAGAGTGACCAAGTATGGGTGCAGGGCTGCCTGCAGCAGCACCTCCCTCCCCCACACAGGCAGCTGCCCCCCCTGCCTGTCCCTCTTATCCCTCAGTTGAGGTACAGGAGCATCTTTCAAACTATGTAATGCATTAGGGGGTGGGTGGGTCCTGAATGGTACGTGTTTGTTTCAATGTTACAAAGTGTTACAAGGGGTGGGTGGGTCTTGAAAATCTCCAAAAAATGTGTTATGTAATTTATGGGCAGCCCCACAGGAGCCAGAGCAGCTGAGAGGCAGCAAGAAGCTGGAGCCTCCTCCCATCTGAGGAGGGCTCCTGGCTCCAGCTGGCAGACATGCCCTGGAGGGGGCTGGGAGAGGGACAGAAATGAGTGGGGCAGGAAGAAGGGGACAGATCTCTTGGGATAGGTGGGGCTGGGGAACTGCAGAGGGAAAACTGAGGAAAAAGGAGAGGAAGATGTAAGTGCTGAGCCTTCAGAGACAAGAAACCCAGAAGGGAAGCACAGGGAAGGATGCACAAGGAGGAGGCTGGGGATGGAGGGGGGCTTGGGGTGGTCCTAGCCCTTTGCCCCAATTCAGATTGGGGTGGGAGGCATGTGGGGGCTTTTCCTTGGGAGCCCAATCTCAAAGGATAAAGCCCCTGGGGCTGCAGAGACTCGGCTCAAATCCCCAGCCGTGAAGAGAGAGAATAACCTCTTATGCTTCCCAGCCTTTTCATTCAGCGCCTTTCTTGGAGTCAGTAAATTCCCCTTCCCCCGTCCCTTTCCCTTGTGTAAGTGGCAGATCACACACTCCCTGCTTGCTTCTGCCACCCTCAGCACATCTCTCCCTCCCCATCCTGACGTGGCCCAGAGCCTGCGGGGAGTTGGGGACCAGGTGGTTTAAATAAGGAGGTGTTGACAGTGAGAGATTAATGGCACCTGACAGGAGTTAGCTCTGAAATTTGCCATGGCAATGGCACCCGAGAAGCCAGCCAAGCTCTCAGCCTTTATAGCTATTAACACTGGTGCCTTTTATGGGAGCCCTCTAGTGATTCACTGCCTCAGGCTTACCCATGGGCATCTGCCATCACCCCAAGTGATGGGGTGACCTGCAGAGTAGAGCTACGCAATCCCTCCCCCGCCACAAACACTGTCCCCAGCTCCTTCCTCAAAGGGCCGCCCTGTGCCACAGGCTGTGATGTATTATCCAGAGCCAGCCATGTGCTCACTCCGCTGATGTCAGCACTCTGAGGAGCAGGCCCCCTGCTATGAGCCTAATGAAAACCGTGTCTGCAGCACAGAGGCAAACCCGCTCCTGCTGGCTTGATTGAGCATCTCACTGTTTCCCCTTTCCTTTGTCTGCTGATTCCAGCTTCAGGCTGGGGAATACTCCCCTGACAAAGCCATAGCCTTTCTCCGCACAAAAGCAAAAGCTAACACCCCTCGCCTCCCAGTTTATCCTGGGCATTTAATGGCATCCACCAGGAATGTCCATTCCCCAGGGGCTGTACAGTATTTTAGGATGAAATTCAGTCCATGTGAGAACTGGGGACTAACAAGGCTGATATGAGTCAGGCATAATGAATGGTGGCAGAGATTGTGCAAATATTCCTCCATAGCTTGACAAATGCCTGCTAAACCCAGGGTTGTGAGTTCAATCCTTGAGGGCAAAAATCAGTACTTGGTCCTGCTAGTGAAGGCAGGGGGCTGGACTCAATGACCTTTCGAGATCCCTTCCAGTCCTAGGAGATAGGATAGGAAATGCATCTCAACCCTGACCTGTAGGAATTCTACTGAACCCACGGGAACCTCACCCGGTATTGGCCAATGCCCCTCACTCCTGCCCTGCAGCCCTCTTTCTTTTCGCCCGCCCCCCAAGCTATTCCAGCCCTGGGCTCCCCACACAGCTCTGCCAATGCCCCTCACTGCTGCTCTGCAGTTGTTCTTCCTCCCCGCCCCCTGCTATCCCAGTATTGGGTTCCCCAAACAGCTTGGCCAATGCACCTTAATCCTGACCTGCAGCACCAACTATTCATCCTCTTCTCTTTGAATAGTGGTCAGCAGTTAGGGGGCTAAGCCATTTCCCTTATGAGACTCTGTCTTGTGAGATGCATTAATGTGACTCAAGTATGGGACATGAGCCACCAAAGCCTAGACCTTCAAAGGGATTTGTGTCAAGGGCTGTTAGGCCTCTTTATCCCATCCAGGGACCTCAGGGCAGCAGAGGGACATGCAGTGCTGGACAAAGCAGACTTCACTGAACCTGATTCTGTGGAAACTGCGGCCCTCCTTGTAAACAGTGTTGTGGGACATGTAGTGTTCAGAGCCCATGGAGCTGGAGACACATTAGCAGGACAGTTATGCACTGGCTGCAGAGAGGATAATAATTTTCCCTGCCCTACCACTTTTCATCCGAGGGTCTGAAAGCAACCTACAGGAACTGATGAATGGAGCCTCAGGCACCAGAGGGGACTAAGACACAAGGAGTGGAAGTGTCTTGACCGAGCCACACAGCAAAATTTCTCCAGCACCTTTTATAGCATTCAGTAAACAGGATTCTTTTCTCCCACCTTTGCATTGCAACCGCCTGAGTTGGGAAGGGACACAGCAGCTACTGAAAAGTGCACTGCAGCACTATGCACCAGTTTAGGATAGGAACTGAAGAACTGCATCTGTGTGAAACTGCAGAAGGAATTTATGAAGGTAGAGTGTAATTACTCTCCTTGGAATTTAGCTAGGACACTGTGGCTAAACACTCCACTCTTGAGTGACATGCGACCTTCATGGCCAAATGTGGCTACTGTGAAAATATCTGTTCTTTTTCTTTAAATCTATAGCTGGAAGACAGGCATATGGGGGCTGAGGATGGTTCTAGGCAGAAGCTCTGCAGTGAAGCAGAGAGAGAGAGAGAGAGCAGCTTGAGGGATAATACTCGTTTCCTTATTCTAATGAAGTCTCTTGTTCGGCGTTAGCAGAAATTGACTCTTCCTGTGATTCTTTGCCATTAGCATATGACAGTCAAGACCCTGGTTTTACACCTGTCTGAAAGTTTGCACCAACCCAGCATCTCTAAAACATAATTGGTCCATTTCATGCCAGAAAATGGGTAAGGGCCACCTGGAACAAAGGGAGGAAATGATCTGACCATGCTGCGGCCATAAAACAAGCAGCCAGAGATGAATGAGAATCAGTGCGAACTAGTGGCCAGTGCAGAGGAGTGGGAATCAGGACTCCTGCATTCTCATCCGAGCTCTAACACCAACTCTCTGGGTGGTATAGATAAGTCACTTCCTATCTATAAGCCTCGGTTTCCTTTTCTGCAGAATAGGGGGAATGATATCTGCCCCATAAAAGAGTTGGGTTTTGAAGATGCAAAATGCTACATAGCAAGAGAGCTGGGTGAAAATTTTTGGACCTCTAGTTTATTTGATGAAAATTGCAGTTTGGGGTGACCAAAACTGTTCAGAAATTTGACCCAAATAGTTTTAGCCATTGACAAAATGGCCAGAGGAAAAGGAAGAGATGGTGCTGCAGCTGCTGGCACTTCCCCCTTCTTTCCTTCTCTCCCTTTCCATCCCCTTCTCTTGCGCCCCCTCCTCCCCCCCCCAATAACCTTTAGCCCAGTGAGAAGGGCACTCACTTGGGATGTGGGAATCCTGGCTGTAGAGCAGACCCCATTTCCGATTCGGTTCAGCCCACACCAAACTTTGTTTTTCCAATTTATTGGCATTGCCACTGAGCTAAAGAATTGGTCATTCATCCAGCTCCATTTGCAAGTGTGTGTAGAAAAGGGAAAGGAATGGGAACAGGACAATGCCTTAGCCCTCTAGTGTCCATCTTCTCACCTCTACAGAGCTTCGATGGTGGGGATTCTCGCCTGGACTCCAATGAGTTCCTGAAGTTTGTGGAACAGAATGAAACTGCTATTAACATCACCACCTATGTGGACCAAGAGACCAACAAGCTACTCAGGTAACCTGGGGCAGGGAGGCAAGCAGGAGGGGCAGCAGACGGGAAGGGAGAGCTAGCTGCTAATCATTAGTCAAACAACCATTGGGAAGTGACACTCAAAATGGCAAGAGAATTCACACCAACCTCAAGTATCAGAGGGGTAGCCGTGTTAGTCGGTATCCACAAAAACAATGAGGAGTCCGGTGGCACCTTAAAAACTAACAAATTTATTTGGGCATAAGCTTTCGTGGGTAAAATACCCACTTCTTCAGATACAGGGAGCAAAAATTACAGATACAGGCATAGATATACTGGTACATGAAGAGAAGGGAGAGAACCAAGTGGAGAACCAGTGTTGACAAGGCCAATTCAGTCAGGGTGGATGTGGTCCACTCCCAATAATTGATGAGGAGGTGTCAATACCAAGAGAGGGAAAATTGCTTTTGTAGTGAGCCAGCCACCCCCAGTCCCTATTCAAGCCCATATTAATGGTGTTAAATTTGCAAATGAATTGAACCTCTGCAGTTTCTCTTTGAAGTCTGTTTTTGAAGTTTTTTTGTTGAAGGATGGCTACTTTTAAATCTGTTATTGAATGTCCAGGGAGATTGAAGTGTTCTCCTACTGGCTTCAACCTAGTATCTTGCAAATCCAGTCCTCCTTGCTTTCCAAAATGCCTGAAATAAAACAAAAATCGCATCAGGATTAAGCATTTAACCTGACCTGAAATTTTTTCAACTTTTCGATTCACTAAAAATTGAGAAAAAAAAATGTGTTTTCAGTTTGACTCAAAAGGAAACACTTTTTTGATTTTTCAGACTTGCCAGCTAAATGAAAAGTCCATTCCGGGCCCATCTCTACCTGGGGTGCTGGTGGGGGACAGGGGGCAGGGGCGGCTCTAGAAATTCCGCCACCCCAAGCAGGGCGGCGCACTGCGCCGCTCGCGCCGCCCTTCCCCGGTCCCGCGGCCGGGGCAGAAGTGCCTGCGGACCGTCCCGTGGTCCCACGGCTCCGGTGGAGCATCTGCAGGCATGCCTGCGGGAGCTCCGTCAGAGCCTTGGGACGAGCGCACCCGCCGCATCATGGCTGCGGGAGCTCAAGCGGAGCCGCGGGAATAGGGGACCCTCCGCAGTCATGCCTGCGGCAGGTCCGCTCGTCCCGGGGCTCCGGTGGACCTCCCGCAGGCATGACTGCAGAAGGTCCGCCGGAGCCAAATGCCGCCCTGCCAGGACAATGCCGCCCCACGCGCCTGCTTGGCGCGCTGGGGTCTGGAGCCGGCCCTGCGCAGGGGGAAGGCAGAAGTTCACAGCGATGCCTCCATTCTGCAGTAAAACTAACAATAAAATATCATTGATAAGGCTGAGCTGGAGATTTGCTTCTGCTACTAACTTGTTCAGAATAACTCCCCAGCAAAGCAGCAATCGGAGCCTGTTTCTCCTCTGCTGTATGTAGTAGATTCTATTACAACAGTCACTTTGCTGGCCTGGCCCTGAGCTCTAGCGCTTACTGCCCTGCACTTACTTGTCCAGATCCCTGCATCAGGAAGAGCAGGGGCCATAGGCAAGTCAGCACCCTGAGCCCCATGCCCATTGTATCTGTTTCCTTTCAGGGGACTCTGTGTGGACGCCCTCATTGAGCTGTCTGATGAGAATGCCGACTGGAAACTCAGCTTCAATGAGTTCCTCAAGTGCCTCAACCCGTCCTTCAACCCACCAGAGAAAAGTATGTTCTTCTCCCCTGCACCAGGGGCAGACAGAGGCTCCGGAAAGGGGGGAGAGAATAGATGAGCTTAGAGCCAGACATAGGAGGCAGGCACTCTAAAGCTCATCCAATACACCTCACTCCTGCCCTGCAGCCTCCCCTGCTATTCCAGTGCTAGGGTCCCCACACAGCTCCGCCAATGCCCCTCACTCCTGCCCTGCAGCCTCCCCTGCTATTCCAGTGCAGGGCTCCCCACACAGCCCTGCCAATGCACCTCACTCCTGCCCTGCAGCCTCCCCTGCTATTCCAGTGCTGGGCTCCCCACACAGCCCTGCCAGTGCACCTCAGTCCTGCCCTGCAGCCCCACTGCTATTCCAGTGCTGGGCTCCCCACACAGCCCTGCCAGTGCACCTCAGTCCTGCCCTGCAGCCTCCCCTTATATTAGGGTATATGGGACGTGGGTTTCAGAAAGGCAGGTCAATGGGGAATGTATGTTTGGATGATCAAGTAAGGGATTCAGCAGTGGGGAGATGAGTGCATGTCTGAACAATTGAGGCGGCTGGGCACTGGGCAGGTCTCAGTCCAGAGAAGAGCCTTGCCTTGCTCTGGCTTTCAGTTACCAGATACCCTCCCTGACCATCTTCCTGTAACTCATCAGCCTTCTGAACCCAATTTAGATTTGCAATTTATGTGGAAACGGCTCAGCGTTCTAAGGGTTAAACATCATTTAGCAGCTGATCTAATTGTCTCACTAGGGAGTGTGCTCCCCAGTAGGCCCGGCGGGTCGGGGTTCATGTCCTACACAAAGGCTTAGTGTGATGATACAGTGAACTCAGCGGGTGATGATACAGTGCAGGCCATGGTGATACTGCTAGTGGAACAGAAAACTGAACTCCCTCGTGCCCCTTCCAGGGGAAAGTCAGACACCCCACAAGCACTCCCTGAAAATGCTGTCCATGGTGCTCTTCGACAGAAGATGGGGCTTCAGGTCCCAGGGTGGGTGGGAGTGACAAATAGAGGCTGTGGTGGCCCCTGCTGTATTAACTCACAAGTGCTTAGGGGAGACTTGAGGAAACAAAGAACTCCCAGAATCCAATTGCCTGTATCTGCCCTGTACATCAAAGCCAATTCCCCTTGTTCTTGCTCCTTCTAGAATGTGCCCTTGAAGATGAAACATATGAGGATGGAGCTGAGACCCAAGTGGAGTGCAACCGCTGCGTCTGTGCCTGTGGGAACTGGGTGTGCACTGCCATGACCTGTGAGGGTAGGTACAACCTGCAAAGGGCTGGGGCAAGTAGGAAGTTTTGTCTTCTGGTTGTTGCAAGGCGCTGGGTTTCTGGGCCTGTGACTTCTATTCCCAGCTCTTCAGAATCATAGAATATCAGGGTTGGAAGGGACCTCAAGAGATCATCTAGTCCAAACCCCTGCTCAAAGCAGCACCAATCCCCAAATGGTCCTCTCAAGGATTGAACTCACAACCCTGGGTTTAGCAGGCCAATGCTCTTCCTCGCAGTCATTGTAAGACCTTGAGCAAGTCACTTCCCTCTATGTGCCTCAGAGTCCCCAGCTTCTGTAAAATAGGGATTATGATCCTGTTCTACTCCAGAGAGAGGTGAGGAGACTTAATTCATGACTGTTAGAGAAGTGCCTTGAGAGCCTTCAAATAAAAGCTCTTACAGAAGGAAAAATTATTATTATTTGTATGAAGGGAAGTATCCTTTATAATGAAACTTGACCGATCATCCATCTCTTGTCCCTTGGGATGTCTCCTCACACCAGTTTCAAGCTGTGACAGCCGTGCTACAGATGGGGAAGCCCTAATGGGTTTCTTAATTGGGCGCCTTACATCAGGAGGATCAACTCATCTCACAGAGTTCATTGCGCATTTGGAAGCCAGTTGGTCTCCCTGTGTAAGACTTTGGGAAATGCTTTATTCTCTTGATAAACAGCCAGCCCACCCTCATGGCGCTGCTCTGCATTCTTCTGGCCTCCCAGCTTCTTATGAAGGGCCTTTGCATGGAAACAGCACCTCTGTTTCTTAACACATTACCTCTTAAGAGTGTTGGTAGCATGGTAGCTCCCACTGAGAGAGACGCCAGCACCATGAACAGATGTGGAGATAGTAAAACAGTGACCAATGTTAACAGAATTACTTCAAAAATTCATTTGGTGATAACACAGTAGAAGCCTCTGAATTGATTCACCCCACTGAACCGTTTCCCTTTGCCCCTAGTAACAGGAATTCCTGATTCAGAGAAGATGCTGTTTTAATCCTGATACTGTTACCTAGGGAGTTGTGGATCCCTTTATGCTATGAGGCAGGCCCACGGGGTTGGGTGGCTGGGAGAGAGACTGTACCTGCTGTCTGCCCAGTGCTAGCATCAGAGGTGGCTGCAAGACACCCTGCATGGCCACCGAGCATGGGTCGTTGAAGTGGAGGGAGAAAACAAGTAGCATGCAATGGGCTAACAATTCTCGCCCTTTCTGCCTGTGTCATAGCTATGGCGGGACCAAAAGCTGCTGTCAGAGGAGTAAGCAGACCAAAGTGGCATGAGTGTCAGGCAGATCTGAATACCAGTAAATGAGCAAAAGGCATCTCCATTAAGTGGAATTAAATATCCTTGGGCTTCTGTATGTTCCCTGAGAGAGATCCTGAATAAGCAGATGTGCCAATTAAATGGAGTGCATCATGCGTATTTCTATCTGCCTAAGATTTGTTTAGCCAGTGAAAGTGTTTAGTTGTGACTGGCTTTCTTTTTCAATAACAAGCACGGAGGGCAGAGCCTAGTTCATTTCTGATTTATTTATCTTTTACTCTTGGGGGAGTTGCATGGATACACACCTCATGTACCCCAGGCGGAGACAGACTCCTCCCTCTTTCCTGACAGCAAAGAAGGAGGGGTGAGAACTCACCAGCTCTCATTTCTCCAGACAAAGCAAGCCCCAGTGAGCCTGAGATCTGTTGTGGCATGACACAGGCTGAACCCACCCTGGCTCTCTCACCTCCATATCACCATCTGAGAGCTGTCCTAACATCTGGGATGGCTCTAAACTTCACTTGTGTTTTCAGGGAAGAACCAGAAGGTGCCTGTAGGGGGGCAGCAACCCGAGGAGGAGCTGACTGAGGAGGAGCTGGCCAGATACGTTCAAGAACTGCAAAAGCATCAGGTTAGGCTGGAATCTCTTTGTCCATAATCTGTGTGGAAATTTCTCCTTGCTAGAGATCTCCTTCCTCTGTATCTCAGATATTTTCTGGCAAAGAAGAGGAGTACATTGGCTTGTGGGAGGGGGGAACTCCCTTTCTCCCTTTGGGATGGTCCCTCCATGGCAGGGGTGAGGCACATTCGATGGAGGTAGTTTGAGGGGTGAGGGTGGAATGCCGGGCCTGCTGCCGCCCGTGATGTACTGTCCTATGGAGAAACAGAAGCCTTCAGTCTGCTGGCACCTCTCACTAGCACTAATGTGGAATCGCAGGGCCTCAATCTAATGCTCTCTCTCTGCAGGAGACGGCTGAGAAGACCAAGCGAATGAGCACCAAAGAGATGTAAGGGACCTCCTCACTGGAGGAGCCCAGGGGACAGGCCAGATCTGCTGTCCTGTCCTTCAGCGCCGAGCTCAATATGCACAAGTGTCTTCTACAGTCGCCCAGTCACAGATATTTACGTTGTTTAGCGATGAGGTTTTTGTTTTGTTATTAAAAAAGGAAGCAGGGGAGGGGAGCACAGTCCACCTGGTTGGGGGAGTCACTGCTGGAGACTAGTGAGAACAGGAGGGAATTACAGCAGCCTCTAGGATACCCCTCACAGAGGACATCTTCTCTGCAGTCCAGGGCAAGGGCCAATTAAGGCAATGAGCAGGGAATTCTGTGCCAAAAGGAAAACCTGGGGAAGGGGGAGGTGAGTGCTGGGGGGAGGGGGTTAACCTCCTGGGAATCTTCCAGTTTCTAGGGTTTAGCATGCACCTGCTTTGGCAGCAGGAACATGTAAGGGAACGTTCTGTGGCTGAGCATACATCCTGTGGGGCACAATCAGCCAGGGATGTGGCCTCAGGTCACCATCTTCTTGTCTTCCCTGTGCCTTTCTGCCTTCCCCCAACCTCCTTCTCTCCTGTTCTCCTTTCTGTCCTTTCCCCATCCTCCCTGTCCACCTGGCACTGTCCGTCCCCCTCCAGCTTCCATGGGCCTCACCCCAGGCATCTCCCCTTGTGTTAATTGACTTTACTTGACTCCTGGAGTTCCTAGTGAGCTGCCCAGCATGCTCCTCCCTGCCTGCAGCCAGCCACTCCTAGCAACTCCTACAATGCCTTGTGGGCCCCAAAGTCACACTATTCCCTTTGACATCTTCCTGGCCCCCTATCGCTCCAGTCCCCTCACAAAGATGCTACATTACAATATTTTCTCTTATCACACTCACACCCTTTTTGTTTTACAACTTTATTTTCTAGGGTAGCAACTGAGCTTTTGTATTTTTAGGCAGTAGCTTTAGATATTTTGCTATTGAAAGTGCTGCAATTCCTGTGCATGGTTTGCATTTGCCTCTATCCAGCACGTACAATCAGCACAACAGCTTCTAAGCACAACAGCTTCAGAGCACCTCTCAGCTTAGTGCTGCAGTGTCCCTCACGGTGGAGAGAGACAGGATTCGGTATAGTAAATATAAAGGGGATTCTTTATTGAGGCTGCTGGACACAGACAGACCCTGTGGTTCTCTCTCTGGCTCTCTAGTGTGCAGACTATCCCATCCTGTGCTGCCAGGTTTTACCGCAGGAGGTCTCCCTAAATCACATGAATGCCTGGAAGGAAGTGCAGGCTACACTAAACAAGGGACAGAGGGACTGTCCCTGTACCCCGCTATAACACGACCCGATATAACACGAATTCAGATATAACGCGGTAAAGCAGTGCTCCGGGGGGCAGGGCTGCACACTCCGGTGGATCAAAGCAAGTTCGATATAACATGGTTTCACCTATAACGCGGTAAGATTTTTTTGGCTCCTGAGCACAGTGTTATATCGGGGTAGAGGTGTATATCTATCAGCTGCAGCCTGCAATGTGAGTGATCATCTCTCTCCCTCTGTCCAATTTGAGGGTAAATCAGCCAGATTGTCTTTGGCCTGTATTCTGAGGTCCCACCTGAATTGAGTTAAGATCAGGGATGTGCGCACATCCCCCTGTGGCAGCCTGCCAAGCCTGTGTGTTCAGATCAGTCCATAGCTGATTGTCGTAGCTTCCCTTTCAGGATCATTTTCTTTTGGCCACTTTTTTTTTTCTCTAAGCAGTGGGCCTAGATACAACTGTGATACTCTTTGAGGGAATGGTCTTTTGTCAGCGACCCCGTCCCCTCAAGCCCAATGGGTTCTCCTGTTATATTCAACTTTACTTCATATACACACACATACACGCCCATTTCCCTGTTCCAGTCATGCCTTGATGCACATTCCCAGTCATTACGCTTAGGCTGAGTCAAGATGATTCTGGCTTCAGTCTTCTCCCTTTGAATAAGCTGAATGATCACCTCACGACCTGCACTCCCTAGTGATTACTCAAGCAAACCTCCCATTGGCCTCAGTTAGAGTTAGTTCTGCTTGAAGCAAGATTAGCAAGGCTGAGCTGTAGCCTTCCCTTTATTCAAAGCACTTTCCCGGCAGAGAAGGGGAAGAGTGAGTTAGTGTAGGGAAAGAAGAAAGCTTGAACGCTGGTACAGTTATCAGCTAATCTCTTGTACTGTTGTCTTGGTCTTGATGTTGCCACTGTCTCTTCATACTGTGGACTTCAGAGAGACACGGACAGACTCTGATCTCAGTTACACCTGTGTAACTCTAAGGTATCTCCATTGACTTCAGTGAAGTTACTCCAGATTTACACCATAGGGAGATCAGAATCTGCCCATAATGCTTCGAGGCTTTGGAGTAATACGCCAGTGAGCTGATTCTGCGCTCATGTTGGTGTAAATCAGAAGTAATGTCAATGGCATTACCCCAGGTTTACACTGGAGTAGGTGAGAGGTGAATTAGTCCCTAGAACTCAGGGGGGGACCCAGTTTGAGGGGAAAAAACAATGCTACTCGGGGAATTCAGAGTGAAATGATAGTTGTTCCCTCTCCCTTGTTAGTGGTATCAGAGGAATTGGTTGGTGAGATGGGAATGCCCAATGGACATGCCCCCTATTCTTCCCACCCACTCTACAAATGGATGTCTGGAGCACATTGGGTCTGGAGTCACTGGCACACTGTTTTAATTCTTTGCCTTAGTCTGAAATAGTGAAAGTAGCTCATACCTCCCACCTCCTCTCCTACCACCTTCCCCAGCTGAGACCACTTGCCCCATTAAAGTGCCTTAGGGAAAATGCAACAACATGCCTTAAAAAGCAAACATTTTCATCATTGGGAAAAACAGCTTATTTTCCAACCAGTAAGATCCCAAAGTAGGAAGCGTTGGCTGAGGAGCCAAGTATGTGCAGTGGGGGAGACGTCAAACCATGGCTGAAGGCGTTATGTAGTTTTCAGAGTTTTATGCAACATGCCCTGTGATAATCCTCCAATGTACTGTAGGTGTGTAGGCTGTGGAGACTACAGCTCCCAGCAGGCAATGCAGTTAGGCTGCTCAGGTCAACGTGGAGCATTGCACGCTGTGATCTGTAGTCTCAACAGCGTGACCCTAATGAAACAGTAGCCACAATCACCTCCGGTTTATGCAAAATATGTGGTGCCCCTTGACAAGCCACAAGAGTGACCCTTGGTGAGGCAAAGTCTGGGCATGTGAGATTTCACTGCCACACAGGTCAAAGCAGGACAACTGGGGCATAGTTAATTGCCCTGTGTAGAGACAGGGCTGCCTCCTACAGAACCTTTTCATTTCCTTTGTTTCCCCTAAGAAGAAAAATATCATTTAAGATGTAACGTGTTGAAAACATCGCTGGTTTCAAGGGCTATTATACCCAAATGATGCATGAACATCTCTCAAGTCGAAGGGTGTGACCCCAGTATGTTATATAAGAAACAGTCCTACCCAGGCTGAGTGGTAAAAGACCATATCACACAACAGGCTTTTCTATCTCTAATTCCTAGGGTGTGATCTGGCAGATGAGTCAGGAAAATGCTGAGCTCCAAAAACAGTTCTCTGGGATATTCGCGGTAGAGTCTGCAAGGGGCAGGAAAGGCATTTTTTACAAAAGCCAACACAAATTAACCCCTTCTCTCTCTCTCTATTTCCCTTGTGTATGTGTGTGAAATGTATCAGTATTCTGTAGGTTTCATTAGTGCACTTATTTTACTTGGTTTTGTATTTTTTGTGGGGAGGGAGTTGGATATAACTGCCAAATAAACAAAACAAAATCATAATGTTTCCTTTGTTCCTTATTTTTTTATAAGACCAAAGTAGAATCAGCGTTAGGATTTCTGAGCTCCCTCTACAGTCCTCACAATGGCTCTAACTTTCTCAGCAATAAAAATAAGAGTGTTCATTATTTGCACTTACAGACCATAACTGCTTTCCTACAAGGCGCAAAGCACTTTACACGGTGGGTCACTATCGCTGTCCTCATGTTATAAATGGGGAAGCTGAGGCATGGAAAGAGGAAGGGATTTGCCCATAGCTATGCAGAGTGTCAGGGATAAAGAAGGGAATAGAACCTAGAAGTCCTGTGTCACAGTCACATGCTCTAATCACTAGTTGCTGCTGCCGCCACCTCCCATTCTGCTCCATGCCCCCTTCCCAATCTGCTCGTTCACTTACTCATGCAATGTACGCACAAAAGGAGGCCAGCAAATGTCTCACCAGGATGTGTGTACGGTACCAAGCATGATGACACCCAGCCGGGATGTGACCACAAGATACATATTTAGTAATAATCCCAGAGCCTCCCTTCTCCATGCGCTGTGGGTGGATGGGTCGGGCAGAACGAACTCATGGCCAAACAGTGCATGATTTTTAATCCTGGCGCTGACATTGATTCACTGTTGTGTTTGGAGGTACAAAAGACTCCATGCCACTACTGAGTGTTCAGTAGCCCTTTGTGGGTACCACACGTAGCACAGCTATGTGAGCTTGAGCAAGTCACTGCATCGTTCTGTGCTGGGGGTGAGAAAAGTACCCTACATGCGGGTTGGTGGGATCAGTGAATGTTTGTAAAATGCGTATTATTCTCTCCCCACTTCTCCACTTCGTAGTAGTTCTTCCAGACTTCATACAGATCTTTACAATGAGGCATAGCTAGCAGAGTGCACGTACCAGGCCCAACCACCCCACATAACACTTGTAGCTGTCCCGCACAGCAGGGTCCCCACTAGTCACAGGTTTCATAGCTCCTAAAGCAGGCTCTGACTGGTAGGGGTTTGCAGCCATTCAGTGTCCTGTGCACTGAGGTACTGTTACGAAACTACAGGCATCGGTGCCTGCTGCTTGTGATGTCAGGTTTGGAGTCAGCGCCTCGTCCTTTTAGTGTTGTAAGCTGCAGGGAGTATTGGGAAGAATCCACAGCAGGAACATGGGAGGGAAAATCATGTGGCAAAGCCACTTTCCAGCCCATCATCCCAAAGCTTTTGCTCCAAAATTCAGCCAAGCTGGGACAGTTCGTGTACTCGGTAGGAAAAGTCTCGCTGTGCATGAACTCTGTATTTCCCCCAGCTGCCAAGGCCATGCCTCCTTCCAGGCCAGCAGTGCCCATTTTTGTCGGTACTGCCTCCCAGTGGAGGGCAAGTTGCACCCCCTTTATGCCACAGCCAGTGCCTGCTCACTGCGTTTCTATCACCAAGGCCCATGTGTCCTGTCATAAAATGAGGTGAATCCGTCCCTTGATTTATTATGCCACCGTGCTTCACCTTCACTTTTCCCTATTGATGTCACTTACCATCATCCTGCCGGCTCTCCCAGTGTGTTTAAGTCCCTCTGGAATTTCCCATGATCCGCTGTAGTTTTTACCAGGTGAAGCTACGTTGTGCAAGTAACAAACATCACCAGCTCAATGGCCAGCCCCCCTCCAAATGATTCAAAAATGTACTATAGATGCTACATATTCATCTATAGTTGCCATGGAGCAACTCAATACATGTCTTTCTTTACTGTCACCTAACCAATTGGTCATTTACAGAAGTTGTTCCTTACCCAGCAGTTATGCAGGTCCCTTAATACCCACTTATGAGGGACCTTATCAAAAGCTTCATGAAAACTCAGGTAAATTATGTCTAGTTGGTCACTTTTATCTATATTATTAACATTTTACAAATGTAAAAATATACCCTTTAATGGGTTCAAGGGGTGCAATAATCATAGATGACAGGCTGGTTTGATTCTATCAAACTATACTTACAAAAGTGTTGAACTACTCTTTACAGCTGTTCCCCTCATATGGAGGTGAGGCTTGAGGTATGTAATTCCTGGAATCCTTCTTGGATCATTTTTAATAATAATTCCATTTAATAACCTTTCAGATTCCCTCTCCCAGTTGATAGACTATTAAGGATACAGTTAAGCACTCAAAAGTTAAAAAATACAAATTTAAGGCTGAACAAACAACCTTAATTCTGCCAGCTTTTGTGCAAGCTATTACAAAATAGCCTTTAATTATATGCTCACATTCTAGTGCTTAGATAATATAACATATATTTTTCTACAATCTTAAATACATTCATGTAGCAGCTTCAGCTACTGTGTATTATCCTGTACATACAACAGTTGGTAAGAACAGATGCTCAGAGTGCCTGTCTCATTTGCAGTTTACTTTGCAAGCTAGAAAAAGCTGAATGATATAATATGGGCTTACATGACAAATAACAGGTAATCATCTAAAGACTATACAATCTGAGCAAAGGGGTAGAGTTAAGGTATATGCAATCTTAACTTTAGCATTTCCTGACATTTGAATGCTTAATTGTGCAACATTAATATTCGCTTAACATAGTTTCTTCTTCGAGGGCTTGTTCATGTCCATTCCAATCAGGTGTGTGCATGCTGCATGCATGCCAGATGGAAGATTTTTCCCTTAGCAGTGTCCGTAGCATCAGCCAGGGTGCCCCTTGGAGTTGCGCCTTCATGGCACCCAATATAGGGCCCTGCCAACCTGCCACCCCCTCAGTTCCTTCTTACCGCCAGAGACGGCTAGCTGGAACAACTGTCACTCTTGCATTCCAAGCACTTTTGGCAGTGTCCACTTCAGTCTTTCATAGTTTTAAATAGTTTGTTAGTTATTAGTCATAGTTAGTTGTTGTAGTTTTTGTGATTTCTTGGGGATTCTCCCCAAACAATGTTTTCCCCAGTTCTGTGGTATGCCTTTGTCCCCAGGATTCAAACTCTGTGGGGGCTGTGGCAAGTTTATGCGAAAGAGTGACCCGCACTCTTCTTGTCTTTGGTGCCTCGAGGAGGAGAGCCACCAGAAGGACAAGTGCAGGATCTGCAAGGGATTTTGCCCTAGAACCCTTAAAGACTCAAAATCCTGTTAATAGAAGAGGCGCTCCGATTGCAATCCGACCCGGGGTCAGCAGAACACGCGCTGAGCACTTCATCAGTCAGCAGTGCTCCGGCCCCAACAGTGCACAAGCCGGTGCCAAGGAAGGACCCTAAGGACTCATGGCTCCGCCCATAAGAAACCCTCTTCTGTCCGTTCTCAGTGCCACAGAAGAAGAAAAGGCCGGATAGGGGTCGCTCTCCCGCAATAAAGAGCAAGGGGCCTGCGGCATCAAAGCACATTTCGCGTCAGGCCACCTTGTCTCTCCCACCCTCCAGGGTCTCATTGACTCCTGCCCCATCTGTGGTACAATTGAGTCTGAACCCTCAACAGTCCCCGGACCGCCGAGGTGATCACCTCCAGCTCCCCTCAACGCCAGAGGCATTTGAGGCAGACCTTAAATGCCATCCTCCCCGCAGAGAAGAGACAAGTCGCCGGTGACCGTGCAACCCCACTTTCAATCAAGGGGCAAACCAGCGATCATGGCGCGCCGATCCCCATCTCCCTGGCCCGGCCTGGCCCACCCATGTGGGGGATCTGCACTGGTCCCGGACCTCTCTGCACCGCTCTGTGGTGGCACACAGTACCGCTCCTCCATAGTCCTCCTACTCAGAGACCTTGGAGGTGGCAGCGGAGTCCTATCCCTCAGATAGGACCAGGAGCAGGAGGTCCAGATCCCACTGCAACCACCAGCCCTACACAGCACCGTGGCCTCCACAGTGGCAACCTTCGACGCAGTGGCCCTTTTGGACACCCTGTGCATATCACCAGAGCCAGGAACAGATCCAGGGCTCAAGGTCCAGGTCAGCGTTGGTGTCCTCGGTGTCCTTCGTCCCCCCGCAGGAGCCGCCAGCACCGTCCGCAGCAGCACCACCAACAGAGGCGCTGCCAACACCGCTGTTGTCCCCTGCAGGTTTGGCACCGACCCTCCCATCAGCGGCACCGTTGACAGCTGCAGCTTCGGTGCCACCAGCATTGACAATATCAGCACCACCAAAATCAACAACTTTACCATCACCTGCCTCGGCACTGATATTTCTGCCCCCAAACCTAGGGGCACACTTCAGACCTAGGGGCTCAGCAATACCACGTTCCGCAAGACCCATGGGGCACTGAAAGGAGTGAACAGGGCCCGCTGCCAGGCCTCTCCTCCTCAGATGAAGCTGTGGCGGGGATGTCGACGGCCCCAGCTCTGGAGGATAACAGGATCCTCCAGCAGCTGTTACGTCGTGTTGCCCAGAACCTGGGCATAAAGGCAGAGGAGGTGGTGGAGGAATCCGACCCAGTTGTCAACATCCTCGCGCCCTCCGGTCCCTCTCATATCGCCTTGCCCTTAATAAGAATGATTACAGAGACAACAAAAACCCTATGGCAGACCTCTGCATCTCTGGCCCCTACAGCCAAGAGGAATGAGAGGGATATGAACATGTATACACCCACCCACCCTGACTCCCTGGTGGTTGATGCAGCCAATCAGCAAGAGTGCCAGGGCTGCCAGGGCCCCACCCCTAAGAATAGGGAAGCAAAAAACTTGACCTTTTTGGCAGGAAGGTCTATTCCACTGGGGGACTACAGTTCCGCATTGTGAACCAACAGGCCATCAGGAGCAGATACACACACACAACACCTGCGCTGCAATGGCCAAGTTTGTGGAGCTACTGCCACAGGACTCTCGCGCAGAGTTCTCAACATCAGTGGAGGACGGAAAACTGGTCTCCCGAGCATCCCTACAGGCGGCATTGGACGCAGCAGCTGCAGCTGCACATACAATGGCCACAAGAGTTGTAATGAGTAGGGGCTCCTGGTTGAAGGTCTCTGGTCTGCTCCATGAGGTCCAGCAAACAATCCAGGACCTCTGCTTTGAGGGTTCAGCCCTCTTTATAAGACAGATAAGAGAGTCCATAGTCTGAAAGACTCGAGGGCCACCCTCAGATCTTTGGGGCTCTGTAGCAGAGTGGCTATCCGCTCCCGCCTGGTGGGGCTTTAAAACAGCCCTGGGAAGGGGCTTTTGGCTGAGCTGACTAGGGAAGTGGCTACAGCTGGAGGCCACGCCCCAAACTGAACAGGGATTATAAGAAGGTAGGGAAGCCAGGAGCAAGCAGTCTCTCTCTGTTGCTAGAGGGAGATGGGCCTGGCTGCTTAGGGCTTGAGACTAGATACCTGAGTGAAGCAGGGCTGGGGGACAGGCTGAGGAGCTAGGGAAGCTCCAGCCTGGAAAGCCCCAGGCTGCGGCCTAGCAAAGGGCCAAAGGTACTGGGAGTTGCAGAGGGCAGCCCGGGGGTAGGACAAAGCAGCAGGTCCAAACCCCTATTGTCTGTGATGAGTGGGCTGATACTGCAGTCTGCCCCAGGGTGTGGGGCTAGACCATGACTGTCAGTGGCCACTACTGAGGCAAAGTGGGGATAGTAGGGTGGGGGTTCCCCTGGGAGGGGAAGACCCTATTATAGTAAAAGGGGCACCGGGTCCTGGGAGGGACATGGCGCCGATAGTAAAAAGGGGGATCACCGGCCTGCAGAGGGCGCTCCGCGCTGAAAAGAGCCAATTCCCAGGAAAACCAGCAGGAGGCGCCGCGGCGGTGAGTCAACCCGTTTACAGTGGCACCTGACCAGGGACAAGAACCGCCCCTGATACAAAGGGCCAGGGCAAGGACTGTGGGACAGTTGCCCAGAAGTAGAGACTCGAAAAGAAAGTGGAGAAACTGAGGCAGGGGGAAATGGATCCCTGTTACACCGGGGTCTTCTTGGCAGAGACTCCAGGTGTTGTCCCAGGGTGGGGTTTTGAGGCAGCGCCCCAGTGGAAGGGGGCTGGAGACCCACAGGGACTGCAGGAGGTACAATGGGCCCTCCAAAGACAGATGGCCCCGCTGGTGGAGGAACAGCGGGCCTTGAGGAAGCTCCTACGACAGATGGTCGGGAGGAATCGAAAAGGGCTGAGGGGGAAACCCAGCTCTAGGGCCAGGAGGCCCAGGGAAGAACAAAGGACTTGTTTCCTTTGTGCCAGGAGAGGGCACATAAAACGGGACTGTCCCTATGGGGCTGGGGGCAGGGTGCCTCACCCCAGAGTGGGACGGTGCCGAATCCCTTGGGCAGTCCGCCGGGTGAGGGAACCCAGGCAGCTGCCTGTATGTTGGGCCTGTGGGCAGATGGGCCACGTTTGCAGGGATTGTCCAGGCCCAGAGAACATGGTGTCGAGCAGCCCAGGGAAGGCTAGGCCCATGAAGGGTCAGAGAGGGCCCAAAGCAGCGAGGAGGCAAGGAATCTGCTGGGGCTGTCAGAAGCTGGGCCACATTAAGAGGCACTGCCCCCTCAAGAAAGTTGAGGATTGGCCAAGGGAGGTGCCTGGAGGTCCAGAAGGGGCCCTGCTGAATGTAGAGAAGGTGACACCCGCGGAGGGGGCAATCGTGGGGACCCCGCAGGAGGCTGGGACCCAGACCATCACCCCGCCTGTCATAAACAGAGACACCCAGATGGAGTGGGCCCAGCAAGAGGCTGGGGCCCAGGAGCAACGTGTCCAGGGGATAAAATGGACACAGGTGGTGCTGGGACAGACCACCACTGGAACCCAGACCCTGAGGGAAGAGGGCCTGGGGGACTCAAATCTACGGGCACGGCTCGAAGCTGCAGAGCGGGCCCTCCGCAAATCGGAAGCGAGTGGCGTGGAGCTCGCTAAGGAATATGCGGCTGTTGTGGACGAGGAGGTCCGCCTGAGGAAGCTGCTGCAGGACTCGGAGAAGAAGCGAGTGGCACTGGAGGCACATGGGCGCCTGAGCCAGGCCAAGAAACCTCCCTATCCCCAAGGGTGGGGGTTTTAAGGGGGGAGGTGTGTAGCGGAGTGGCTATCCGCTCCCGCCTGGTGGGGCTTTAAAACAGCCCTGGGAAGGGGCTTTTGGCTGAGCTGACTAGGGAAGTGGCTACAGCTGGAGGCCACGCCCCAAACTGAACAGGGATTATAAGAAGGTAGGGAAGCCAGGAGCAAGCAGTCTCTCTCTGTTGCTAGAGGGAGATGGGCCTGGCTGCTTAGGGCTTGAGACTAGATACCTGAGTGAAGCAGGGCTGGGGGACAGGCTGAGGAGCTAGGGAAGCTCCAGCCTGGAAAGCCCCAGGCTGCGGCCAAGCAAAGGGCCAAAGGTACTGGGAGTTGCAGAGGGCAGCCCGGGGGTAGGACAAAGCAGCAGGTCCAAACCCCTATTGCCTGTGATGAGTGGGCTGATACTGCAGTCTGCCCCAGGGTGTGGGGCTAGACCATGACTGTCAGTGGCCCCTACTGAGGCAAAGTGGGGATAGTAGGGTGGGGGTTCCCCTGGGAGGGGAAGACCCTATTATAGTAAAAGGGGCACCGGGTCCTGGGAGGGACACGGCGCTGATAGTAAAAAGGGGGATCACCGGCCTGCAGAGGGCGCTCCGCGCTGAAAAGAGCCAATTCCCCAGGAAAACCAGCAGGAGGCGCCGCGGCGGTGAGTCAACCCGTTTACAGGCTCCATATACCAGCCACTCAACATAGGCATTTCCGGCCACAGCCTCCCTCTAGGTTCTACCAACCTCAGAACTGACAGGACACTCCTCGTAGGAGGAATAGGAGCGGTAGAAGGAGGCAGCACCCCTCCTCAGCAGGGCTTGGGCCACCCTAAGCCACTGCCTAGCCCCAGACCAGCTTTTTGAGGGTGCGGTCCAGGACAGTGCACCAGTACTGGAACTGGATCCAACCTTACTTACCTGTTTGTCCCAACTGTCCCTTTTCTACTCTGCATGGTCCTGTATCACCTTGGACCACTGCGTGCTCCGCATGGTACAGAGGGGATATTCTATCCAATTCTGTGCCTTCCCATCCTTCCACCCTCCTTCCCCATCCCTCTTCAGGGACCCCTCTCACAAGTAACTTCTTATATGGGAAGTGCACTTGAGCCTCTCGGTAGGGGCAGTGGAAGAGGTTCCTCAGGAGCAAAGGAGCAAGGGCTTCTACTCCCGGTATTTCCTAATACCAAAAGCCAAGGGTGGCCTCGAACCCATCCTGGGCCTGCAGGAACTCAACAAATTAGTCAAAAAACTCAGGTTCCGCATGTCTCTTTGGTCTCCATTATCCCCTCACTGGATCCAGGGGACTGGTATGCCGCCCTTGACTTGAAGGATGTATATTTCCACATATTTCCAACAGCCATTATCAGTTTATTGTCCCCCCCTTTTGACCTGTCAGCAGCACTTCATGTGTTCACCAAGTGCATGGCAGTCGTGGCGGCGTTCCTGCGCAAACGGCAGGTGCAGGTACTGTTAGGATATAGATATTCAGGCCTGTCTGCAAAGGCCTATACTTTAAGAATGTAGGTGTATTCTTATCACTTAGCTAGTTATAGAGGTATAAAAGATCACTGTCTGTGTAATGGCCTTCTCTTAGGCCTTGTCTACACTACAAGACTATTTCGAATCTACTTAAGTCGAATTTGTGGATTCGACCGTATGAAGTCGAATTTGTGTATCCACAGTAAATACACTAATTCGAATTTCTGAGTCCACAGTAACAGGGCTGGCGTCGACTTTGGAAGCGGTGCACTATGGGAAGCTATCCCACAGTTCCCGCAGTCCCCGCTGCCCATTGGAATGCTGGGTAGAGCTCCCAATGCCTCCTGGGGGAAAAATGTGTCGAGGGTGCTTTTGGGTAACTGTTGTCATTGAACCGTCAATCACGCCCTCCCTCCCTGAAAGCTCCGGCGGGAAATCTGTTCGCGCCCTTCTCGTGTCAGTTACAGCACGTACGCCACAGCACTGCGAGCATGGAGCCCGCTGCGATCATCGCTGCACTTATGGCCGTTGTCAACTCCTCGCACCTTATCGTCCACCTCTTCCACAGTCAGCTGCTGAGAAATCGGGCGAGGAGGCTCTGGCAGCGCGGTGAGGACAGGAATTCACAGAGTGGCGCAGACCTCTCACAAAGCAGGGTACGCCGCGCAGTGGAGATCATGGTGGCAATGGGTCAAGTTCATGGTGTGGAACGGCGATTCTGGGCCCGGGAAACAAGCACGGACTGGTGGGACCGCATAGTGCTGCAGATCTGGGATGAATCACAGTGGCTGCGGAACTTCAGGATGCGTAAGGGCACTTTCCTTGAACTCTGTGACTTGCTGTCCCCTGCCCTGAAGCGCCAGGACACCCGGATGCGAGCAGCCCTGAGTGTGCAGAAGCGAGTGGCCATAGCCCTCTGGAAACTTGCAACACCAGACAGCTACCGGTCAGTAGCGAACCACTTTGGCGTGGGCAAATCTACCGTGGGGGTTGCTGTGATTGAAGTAGCCCACGCAATCGTTGAGCAACTTCTCTCAAAGGTAGTGACTCTCGGAAACGTCCAGGACATCATAGATGGCTTCGCCGCGATGGGATTCCCAAACTGCGGTGGGGCTATAGATGGAACTCACATCCCTATCCTGGCACCAGCCCACCAGGCCAGTGAGTACATTAACCGAAAGGGCTACTTTTCTATGGTGCTGCAAGCACTGGTAGACCATAGGGGACGTTTTACCAACATCTTCGTTGGGTGGGCGGGCAAGGTTCATGACGCGCGTGTGTTCAGGAACTCTGGTCTGTTTAAATGCCTCCAGGCAGGTACTTTCTTCCCAGACCACAAAATAACGGTTGGGGATGTGCAGATGCCTACAGTGATCCTCGGGGACCCAGCCTACCCGCTAATGCCCTGGCTCATGAAGCCCTATACAGGCGCCTTGGACAGAGAGAAGGAACTCTTCAACTACCGGCTGAGCAAGTGCAGAATGGTGGTGGAGTGTGCTTTCGGACGTCTCAAGGGGAGATGGCGGAGCTTACTGACTCGCTCGGACATCAGCGAAAAGAATATCCCCGTAGTTATTGCTGCTTGCTGTGTGCTACACAATCTCTGTGAGAGCAAGGGCGAGACCTTTTTGTCCGGATGGGAGGTTGAGGCAAATCGCCTGGCTGCAGTTTACGCTCAACCAGACACCCGTTGCTGAGAGAATATCCCAGCGGGAAGCGCTGTGTATCCGGGAGGCTTTGAAAGCAAGTTTCCTCGGAGAGCAGGGTAACCTATGACTCTCCACTTGCTTTCAAGAGAAACTGACCCTGGGCCTGTGTCTGTATGTGTCGATTTCGATCTGCGGTTACATACCCCGTTCTCAAAGTTTCCCCCACTTCCAAAGCACGTTTTAAAGCAAATTAATTGTTACACTCATTATTAATAAATCTTTGTTTTACTTTGCATTTCTGTTCAGGTGTTGAAACATGGACACATACTGTGCTGGGCACGGTGTGCACTGATGTACAGACCGCTTGTTCCATACAGGAATGACATCCTCCTGCTACTACATAGGTCTCTGGGGTGGGGGACGGTTGCAAGTGGTTGTGCATGAAGGGGAGGGATTGCAGGAAGGGGTGGGTTTGCAGGAAGGGGCGAGTGGTGCCTTCTTTGGATAGGGGTTTGGATGACGGCATTGGGCTGCGGGTTTGGGCGTAGGAAGGGGTGAGGGGCGTGGGGGAAGGGTGAGTATCTGTCCGTGGATGAGGGCTCTTGTTGGGGCTCAGGGCAGCGGAGAGGCTCGTTGCTACAGTGGAAGTTCATGGTAAGGGCAGCGTGCCTTAACATTAAGGGGGTGGCAGGCGCTAGGACCCTGGACAAGCATACACATCACAGAATGACCCGGGGCAGCATACACCACACAGAGTGACCCTGGTGCCTACTGACTGCAGTGTGTGTGTGCCCTGCAGTTGATCATGGCCCCAAGTCTGTACCCTGGTAATGTAGGCTATACCGTGCAATTATAAATCCCCTCCCCGGCCCATACACAAAAAAATCCTCTGACACGAAAGACGTGACTGAAACAGTGAATAACAGCAAACAGCTTTTAATAATCTAATACACAGTGGGGGGATGAAACTTGGATTTGGGACTGGGTGAGCCTGTAAGGGAAGCACTTCTACAAATTTATAGCGTGAGAAGTGTGTGGTACATTAGCGCTATGCAGTGGTGCAGTGACAGTTCTCACGGCCCCTACCGCCCCTCCGTCTTGTACTTTTGGGTGAGGGGGGGGCAGGACTTCTTGGCGGGGGAGGGCGGTTGCAGATACAGTGCAGGGGGGCTCTGTCCTCCTGCCTGCGGTCCTGCAGAACATCAACAAGGCGCCGGAGCGTGTCCGTTTGCTCCCTCATTAGCCCAAGCAGCGTTTGAGTCGCCTGCTGGTCTTCCTGCCGCCACCTGTCCTCCCGTTCGATGTGTGTGCGATGCTGTTGACATAGGGTCTCCCTCCACTGTCTCTGCTCTGCCACCTCGGCTCTGGAGCAGGCCATCAGTTCCGCGAACATCTCGTCCCTAGTCTTTTTCTTTCGCCGCCTAATCTGCGCCAGCCTCTGCAAGGGGGATGCCGGGGCAGTCCGGGAAAGAGCCGCAGCTGTGTGATGGGAAAAGTAACTGATTTCCTTGAACAGATACATGTTTGCGAACAGTGAACACAGTCTAGTCAGTTTCTCTGAACAAGACCATACAGGGCAACAAGTCTCACGAGATCTCAGGACAAGTTCGAGATTTCGGAATACGCTCTCATTGGCTGCGGCATTGCACAGGAGAGCGGACAAGTGGGGAGAGACAGCTGAATCCGTCTAGCAGACAGTCCTGGTAAGCCTTACAGTACATTCTGCTTATCAGTTAATGGATAGCTGTGCCCTCCTGCTAAAGGCAATCTGGAAATCATATACTCTGACCCTTTTCCAGCCACTCCCGCCAGTGCACGGGAAAGATCAATGTATGCTTTTCCTATGTGGCCTACAACACGTGGCTGTTAAGCGAGGGTCATTGTTATGCAAAGTAAAAGTCAACCATTCACAACAGTAACAATACACTAATTGCCCTAATTAGATGCAGCATTTCATGAACGAGATCACCCTGATGCGGGTCCCTCGGAGTCACAAAGAGCGGATGCTAAGGGAAGCCCTGCAGAGACCAGGACCATATGCGGCCATGCTTGTGGAGGCGATGATTCCCATCTACATAAGGATGTCCTGGCGCGGAAGAGTGTGCTTCCACGGAGCACCCAACAAGGCACCTCTCCCCAGGAACCTCCTGCGGAGGCTTTTCGAGGACCTAAATGAGACCTTTCTTGAATTGTCCCTGGAGGATTATTGTTCAATCCCTATATGTGTGGACCTACTTTTCATATAGTTTTTCATTGAAAATTTTATATATAGTATTTCTATTTTTTTATACCTGTTTTATAAAAAATAAATGTTTACATGTTTATAGCACTTACCGCCTGATCCTTCCCCTGATTCTGAGTCTGGGTTAACGGCCGGGGAGGGTTGGTAGGGGATCTCTGTGAGGGTGATGAAGAGATCCTGGCTGTCGGGGAAAGCGGTATTGTAAGCGCTGTCGCCTGCGCCGTCCTCCACAGACCCTTCCTCATCTTCCCCATCGGCGAACATCGAGGAGGAACTGTCCAGGTTCACTATGCCATCCACTGAGTCCACGGTCACTGGTGGGGCAGTGGTGGCAGACCCACCTAGAATGGCATGCAGTGCCTCGTAGAAGCGGCATGTCTGGGGCAGGGCTCCGGAGCGTCCGTTTGCCGCTCTGACTTTTTGGTAGCCTTGTCTCAGGTCCTTGATTTTCACGCGGCACTGCATTGCATCCCGGCTGTATCCTTTCTCTATCATTGCTTTGGAGACCTTCTCGAAGGTCTTTGCATTCTGCTTGCTGGAGCGCAGCTCCGACAGCACAGACTCCTCGCCCCACACACCGATCAGATCCAGGACTTCCCGGTCTGTCCATGCTGGGGACCTCTTTCTATTCTTGGATTGGCCGGACTCCTCTGCTGGAGAGCTCTGCATCGTTGCAGGTGCTGCAGAGCTCGCCCCGATGTACAGCCAGGACGTCAGGTTCAAAGTGCCCAGACAGGAAAAGGAATTCAAATTTTCCCGGGTCATTTCCTGTGTGGCTGGTCAGAGAATCCAAGCTCCGACTGCTGTCCAGAGCGTCAACAGAGTGGTGCACTGTGGGATAGCTCCCGGAGCTACTAAGTTCGATTTGCATCCACACCTAGCCTAATTCGAGCTAGCCATGTCGAATTTAGCGTTACTCCACCTGTCGGGGTAGAGTACCGAATTCAAACTAAAGAGCCCTCTAGTTCGAATTAAATGGCTTCCTGGTGTGGACGGTTGAGCGGTTAGTTCGAATTAACGCTGCTAAATTCGAATTAAAGTCCTAGTGTAGACCAGGCCTTACTGTGACAGGCTAAGGCCTTCAGCTAAGATGTAGTTAGGCAGCCATAAGCTGGGAAGTGTATGGTCACATCCTCACATTCCAAACTAGTCACATTGAAATAAGGTGCTATTGGGCTATTAGGAATACAATCCTGTTCTGATATTCCTATCACCTCCAGAGAAAGAGAAGAACCTAGAAGATGTAAAAGGAAACTTGGTTTGATAGCATCCTGTCTGGCAAGAACTCACTTATCAATAGACACAGCTGGAAAACCCTTATGTCTGTATAGATGTAGTTGTGAAATCCTCACTTCTGTATTGTTTTGTATGTTTATTTGCATGGTCTCTGTCCGGTTCTGTAATTGTTTCTGTCTGCTGTATAATTAATTTTGTTGGGTGTAAACCAATGAAGGTGGTGGAATATAATTGGTTAAATAACCATGTTAGGATTGGTTAGTTAAATTTCAGTAAACGAATTGGTTAAGGAATAGCTAAGCAAAACTCAGGTTTTACTATATAGTCTGCAGTCAATCAGGAAGTAAAGGGTGGGGGGAATGGGAACAGGGACTGGGGATAGGGGAACTGGGATCATGTTTTGCTAAAGGGGGAATGGGAACAGGGGATAGGAACAGGGACACAGGCAAGGCTCTGAGGTGTCAGAGCAGGGAAGGGGGACACTAAGGAAGGAAACTGGAATCATGCTTGCTGGAAGTTCACCCCAATAAACATTGAATTGTTTGCGCCTTTGGACTTCGGGTATTGTTGCTCTCTGTTCATGCGAGAAGGACCAGGGAAGTGAGAGGGCGAAGGAATAAGCCCCCTAACAGGTACAGGTGTTCCTGTACCTCGACGACTGGCAGATCAAAGGCCACTCCAGATCTGAAGTTGAGGCGCAGGTCGGCTTCATAAGAAGGATGTTTGATGAACTGGGTCTCCTTATAAACAAGGCCAAATCGACACTGTACCCTCTGCAGAGGATAGAGTTTATAGGGGCAGTGCTAGACTCGACTCAAGCCAGGGCATACCTCCTGGAAGCCAGGTTTCAACCACTGGGCGACATCATACGGGGCCTCAGGCAGTGCCCCACCACTATAGCAAGGAATTGCCTGAAGCTCCTAGGGCACATGGCCGCTTGTACCTACATAGTACAGCATGCCAGACTCAGGCTTCACCCACTCCAGTCATGGCTAGCGTCAGTATATTGACCAGTTTGGGATGCTTTGGACAGCATCATAACCCTGCCTCACCCGATACTAGACTCCCTCCGGTGGTGGCTCGACCCACAGGTAGTATGTGCAGAGGTCCCCTTCACCAGCCCCCAGCCATCCCTCTCATTAGGACAGTTGCATCAGATCTGGGATGGGACGGCACATTTGGGAAACCTCAGAACACAAGGTCTCTGGTCTCAAGTGGACCTTGCTCAGCATATCATGTCAGAGAACTGAGAGCGGCGCACCTGCTGTGCCAGGTTTTCAGAGCCCACATATCGGGCAGAAGGAGTGAGGGGTTGAATGGGGTGGCAGGGGGCAGTCAGGGGCAGGGGTTCCCCACAGGGGCAGCCAGGGGACAGGGAGAAGGGGTGGTTGGATGGGGCAGGAGTCCCGGGGAGGGGGAAAGATAGAAGGTGGAGGCCAGGCCACACACCCCCTCCCCTAACCAGCCCTCCATACAATTTACGAAACCCGATGGGGTCCTCAGGCCAAAAATTTCACCCGCCCCGGTGTAAATACACTGCAAAGCTTTCCCTAATGTGCTCTGTGAGGGCTGGTTTAACTCACAGCGCTCTACAGCTGCAAGTGTAGCCATGCCCTGAGTTAGGTCAGGCACGTCAGCATAGCTATGTCAGTAAGGGGTGTAAAAGAACCACACATCCTGGCTGACGTAGCTATGCTGGAGAAACCACCAGTGAAGACACCGCTATGCAGACAGAATAGTGTTCCTGTCAGCATAGATAATGTTATTTGTGAAGGTGAACTCCTCATTCTGTTAGTGTATGCTGTGTCTATGCTAGGGGTTCTGCAGTTTTAGGGTATATAACAAGTAGTAGTAGTGTAGACAAGGGCTTATATTGGTACAAAAATCTATATGGAGACCAGTCCCCTTCTCTAGTCACTAGGGCACACACTTTCCTTGAAAGCTAGCACATGCACTGGCAACTTTCCCATGTTCAGTGCCAGTAGCTGCTATTAAAGATAACAACATAGGGTGAAATCCTGACTCTGTTGATGTTAACGGGGAGACTCCCATTGACTTTAATGGGGCCAGGATTTCACTGAGTATTTCATACATCTTTGTGAGAATCTCTGCTATTTCACACTGGATTTTATTTTACTTTTTTGTTCCTTTATGACTTTATGATGTATAAAGCCTGAAAGGGTTGGTTAGTTGGTATTTCCCAACACCATCACAAAAGTGCTTAAAGTGCTTTAGGCTGGGTTGGGTTTGTTGTTAGAAATTTGGGTGTTGTGTACCCTGGAAAACTCTATGGACAACAGAAGAACTAGTCAGATTATGACATCACAGATAATAAGGAAGTGAAGCTTGATCAAGTGAGATGGGAAGTGATTTTTTTTTGTATTCACACTGTTTATAGGTGACCTGCAAAGAAAAAAATAAATAAAAAACATTAAGCTACTGCCCTTGTCATCGATAAAGGAAGATGGAAAGATTTATTTTACATTAAGGATTTTTTTCTGCTTGTTTTCGCCATTAGACATTTGATTAATTTTTTTTTCAAACCTGGAAGACTTTATGGTGACCAAAGAACTACATAAGAACACAAAAAAGGCCATACTGGGACAGACCAAAGGTCCACCTAGCCCAGAATCCTGTCTTCCGACAATAGCCAATGCCAGGTGCCCCAGAGGGAATGAACAGAACAGGTAATCATCAAGTGACCCTGTCATAAACAGATAGTAAGGGTTAAGGGCTCTTTTACCTGTAAAGGGTTAACAAGCTCAGTAACCTGATGAACACCTGACCAGAGGACCAATCAAGGGACAAGATAGTTTCAAATCTCTGTGGAGGGAAGTCTTTGTCTGTGTCCTTTGTTTGATTTGCCGTTCTCTCTTTAGATTTAAGAGAGGCCAGACATATTCTTCAAGTTCTCCAAGGTTTCCTGAAGTATTTTCTTCTATTCAGTATAGTGAGTATTAGAAGGCGGTTTAGTCTTATAATTGATTTCTACATTTGCAATTGTGTGTTTGCTGAAGAAATATCTTTATTTCTGTTTGCTGTTACTTTGATTATTCTGAGAAAGGGGGGGGGGGAAAAGCCCCTCCAGGTTTATAAATTAGACCCTGTATTTTTGCATCCTGGTAATACAGAGAGAGTGTACTTTTTTTTCTTTCTTTAATAAAATCTTTTCTTTTTAGAACTTGATTGATTTCTTCCCTTGTTTGGATTTTCAGGGGAAGGGGAGGGGGAAAAGTGAATCCCTCTTTGTTTGATTCAAGGAGTTTGAATCAAGGTATCTCTCCCAAGGACAAGGGGAGAGGGAAGAAGGTGGAGGGAATGGATTATTTCCCTTTGTGTTAAAATCCAAGGAAGTTGGGATCTGTGTTCCCCAGGGAAAGTTTGGGGGAACAGGGAGTGTACTAGACACTGGAATTTCTAGTTGGTGGCAGCGTACCAGATCTAAACTAGGATTTTAGTTTAGAGGAGCCTATGCAGGTCCCCATCTTGTGAACGCTAAAGTTCAAAGTGGGGAATAAACCTATGACAGACCCATTCCCTGTTGTCCATTCCCAGCTTCTGGCAAACAAAGGCTAGGGACACCATCCCTGTCCATCCTGGCTAATAGTCATTGATGGACCTATCCTCCATGAACTTATCTAGTTCTTTTTTTAACCCTGTTATAGTCTTGGCCTTCACAACATCCTCTGGCAAGAAGTTCCACAGATTGACTGTGCTGTGTGAAAAAATACTTCCTTTTGTTTATTTTAAACCTGCTGCCTATTAATTTCATTTGGTGGCTCCTAGTTCTTGTGTTATGAGGAGTAAATAACACTTCCTTATTTACTTTCTCCACACCAGTCATGATTTTATAGATCTCTATCAGATTTTCCCATAGTCATCTCTTTTCCAAGCTGAAAAGTACAAGTCTTATTAATCTCTCCTCATATGGCAGCCATTCCATACCCCTAATAATTTTTGTTGCCCTTTTCTGAACCTTTTCCAATTCCAATGTATCTTTTTTGAGATGGGGCGACTACATCTGCACGTAGTATTTAAGATGTGGGCATACCATGGATTTATACAGAGGCAATATGATATTTTCTGTCTTATTATCTATCCCTTTCTTAATGATTCCCAACATTCTGTTAGCTTTTTTGACTGCCGCTGCACATTGAGTGGATGTTTCCACTTTCTATCCACAATGACTCCAAGATCCCTTTACAAAAACCATGTTGACTCTTCCCCAACAATCATGTTCATCTATGTGTGTGACAATTTTGTTCTTTACTATAGTTTCAACCAGTTTGCTGGGTACTGAAGTCAGGCTTACCAGCTTGTAATTGCAAGGATCACCTCTGGCACCCTTTTTAAAAATTGGCACCACATTAGCTATCCTCCAGTCATTTGGTACAGAAACTGATTTAAATGATAGGTTACAGACTACAGTTAGTAGTTCTGCAATTTCACATTTGAGTTCCTTCAGAACTCTTGGGTGAATACCATCTGGTCCTGGTGACTTATTACTGTTTAGTTTATAAATTTGTTCCAAAATCTCCTCTACTGACACCTCAATCAGGAACATTTCCTTAAATTTGTCACCTAAAAAGAATGGCTCATGTTTTGGAATCTCCCTCAGGTCCTCAGCCGTGAAGACCTATGCAAAGAATTCATTTGGTTTCCCTGCAATGGCCTTATTGTCCTTGAGTGCTCCTTTAGTATCGATCATCCAGTAGCCCCACTAGTTGTTTATCAGGCTTCCTGCTTCTCATGTACTTAAAATTTTTTTATTACTTTTGAGTCTTTGGCTAGCTGTTATGACATCCCAAGAATCAAGAGAGTGAAAGTTTACCAACTGAGTGGAGAAGAGCCTTTTAGTCTAACCTTTTAAAAGCTTGTGCTAAATATTAGGAGACCACTAGTGAGTCCTGCAGTACAATCAAATTTGATATTTCTGAGATGTCTCAAGTAAAAACCACTTAGAAAAAACTTTATGAAAAACCCTTTCACTGTGGCTTTATGCATCATAAAGATGCATAAAAGAGCACAGCCCCTCCTATTTTGTTATTAAGCTCAGTCTCTGTTAGGCCTAAAGGTTGATTTCTCAGGAAAAGTGCTTGGGAATGTCAATTTACCCATTGTGAAAACACTTTGCTGCTTATGCAGATAAGTGATAACTGATTACACAGCTTTTAACCTGTGTCCAAAGGGCCACAAATTGAAATCAAGGAGCTCAAATGCCCCGCTAAAGTAATGCCCAGTCATTCTGGGCACAGAGTGCATCAAGCGCTTACCTGCCAAATAACAATGTTCCTTTGGAACGTTTCAGTCTAAGGCTGACTGCTCTTCCTCGAGCAAGCATCAGATTCAGGAAGTTCCAATGGGAGCTATTTACAGCAGATAACCAATGAATCATTGAGGAACTCCATTTTTTACAAACAATGGGAAAAATTCCCAGGGAAGTCTAAGGCAGTGGTTTTCAACCAGGGGTATGTGTGCCCCTGGGGGGTACACAGAGGTCTTTCAGGGGATATATCAGTTCATCTAGATATTTGCCTAGTTTTACAACAGGTTACATAAAAAACACTAGTGAAGCCAGTACAAACTAAAATTTCATACAGACAATGACTTGTTTACACTGTTCTATATAGTATACACTGAAAAGTAAGTACAGTAAAAGCTTTTTTATCCAGCATGTTGGTGGAATGTGGGGTACCAGTAAGTGAAAAATGCCGGTTAACTAAGAGGGAGGGAGTTTGGTGTGGGAGAGGGCACAGGGCTGGGGCATGGGAGGGGATGTGAGGCATGGGCTCTGGGAGGGAGTTTGGGTGCAGCATGGGGTACGGGGCTAGGGGTTGGGGCACGGGGATGGGGTGCCAGATCTGGGGGGCACTCACTTCAGGCAGCTCCCTGCAAGCAGCGACCTGTCCCACCTGCTCCTAGGCAGAGGTGCAGCTAGGCAACTCTGCACGCTGCCTCCAACCGCAGGCACCGCCCCCGGAGCTCCCACTGGCTGCGGTTCCCAGCCAATGGGAGCTGCAAAGCCAGTGTTTGGTGCAGGGGCAGTGCGCAGACCTGCCTGCCATGCCTCCACCTAGGAGCAGGCAGGACAGGTAGCTGCTTCTGGGGAGCCAAGCGGGGAGCCTGCCAGCCCCGCACCAACCAGACTATAAATGGGACTTTCTATGAAGATTAGAAATGCCAGTTTATAGAGCTTTCCAGCTGGTACAGGGCTGGATAACACAGCTTTTACTGTACAATATTTATATTCCAATTGATTTATTTTATAGTTATATGGTAAAAATGAGAAAGTGAGCAAATTTTCAATACTAGTGTACTGTGACACTTCGGTATTTTTATGTCTGATTTTATAAGCAAGTATTTTAAGTGGGGTGTCACTTGGGGGTACGCATGACAAATCAGACTCCTGAAAAGGGTACATAGTCTGGAAAGATTGAGAGTCACTCATCTAAGGGACTCTCAGCATCTTATACTTTTTTCTAGGCCCTTCAATATTGCACTAAGGCTGTGTCTATGTTTATACTTAAACCACTACAGCAGCACAGCTGCAAGGTTGCAGCTACACCGCTGGAGCACTTCTGGGTAGACACTCACTATAGCAATGGGTGGGGTTCTCCCATCCCTATAGTTACTTCACCTCCCCGAGAGGCAGTAGCAGTAGCTAGCTCGAATTCTTCTATCAACCTAAAATGGTTTATATCGGGGGTAGGTCGGCTTAACTATGTTGCACAGGGGTGTGAATTTTTCACACTACCTTTTAGTGTAGACCTCACATAAATTAAGGGGAATTAATTCCTGTGCCCATGCAGACACCGATGCAAAGACCAAGAGTTGGGGACCCCAATCTTGGGGTTACCAGAGAATGATTCAACCCCAGAGGTTGGACTTGCACCCTGGCTGCAATGACCTCTATGATCTTTGTGGCACTGGGGAACAATGAGCATATAGGAAAACCTTGGCCATGCTTCCTCCTGCCTCTGACTCACTACTTTCACCTCCTGAAGGACTGCTGGCACGTGCTAAGGAGGCTCTCTGCATTCAGTGCATTCTCCAGTGCAGGCCTTACAATTCCTTTACACCAACTTTGTGTTTCCTTCAGTCAGTGTGTCTAAATCAAAGGTGATTTAAAAGGGGAGGAGTGTAAATTACACTTCAGTTAAGGAGCTTAAGGAAGCCTACATCAGTATAACATACATGCTGAAGGACCCAGAAGGTGTGCATTTCATCAGTTTAGACTCAATTACTCATTTGGCCCCAATGTGCTAATGGAGTAAACTGCAGGATCAGAGTCCTAGTTTACAATCAAAAGCATAACAAAACTGGGGGGGGGGGGTAATCTGAAGTTATATTAGTAACTAGAGCTGGCTGAAAAATGAAAAAAAAAATTGCAAGAAGTTCTTTTCTTTCTCCAGAATTCAAAATGAACTTATTTTTCATGATGTTTTTTATCAAAATGGTTACCAAAATGGTTAAAACAATTTTAAAATAATTTTATTAAAATGTAAATGAAAAAAATGAAACATGTAATGCAAAATATTGATATACAAAATTCTGAACAAAAACTTGGTTTAAAAAACAACCATTGCCTATAAAAAGAAATTTAGTTCAAGAAATTCCCTCCAGTCCTGTTATTAATTAACATGGATAAGGTATTGTTATCACTTTTTTACCTCAGCGATTAGCCAATTTTCAGAGTCCAAAGCCATCCCTCCATAAGGAGGCAAAACTGATGATAGTCAGCGATGGAGGGGGGTGGTTATGCAATCCTGTTCACTTTAAAAGAATGTACAAAATTGTTTTTTCTCTGAACACAGGAGGAACCAAACAACAGGAGACAGTTTCTTTGCTCACAGTCCCAAGCTCCTTTCCAGTCAGCACTCTAACCAAAAGCTCTACCCAAAAGTTCTGTCTTTTAGCATTTTTTCTCAGAGCCATGCTATCAAGGTTTCTTTGGCTGTGTCTGTGTTTCTGCAGCTTCATGCACACATACTCCACCACTCAATACCCCATTTTCTCGGTCTCCAGGGAAACCACAAGCTACTCAAGGCTTGCCATGTGCCTGTGTTTTGGGTGGTGGCTCCTACTCTTACAGCTACTACTGGCTACAAAAAGGAGCTTGATTGTTTCTTACATTTTTCAAGAATGATGGACAGTGGCTATGCCCATCAGCGTCAATGAGGCTTTTATGGGCTAAATTCCTCCCTGGAATAACTCAGTTGCTGTAAACAGTCATCCGAGATGAAGACGCCTGAAGTCAGAGTGCAGTCAGTGGTGCCAGCGCAGCCCCTCTGTGACATCTGCAACCCCTTTCAATAAGCTCCATACGCACTGCTGTGCATGGACTGACTCAGGAGCAAACTCATGCCACCATCTGTCTAGAAGCCAGGAAAATCCTTAGGCCGGAGTCTGAGCTTATCTACAAAAAGAACGGGAGTACTTGTGGCACCTTAGACACTAACAAATTTATTTGAGCATAAGCTATCGTGGGCTACAGCCCACTTCATCGGATGCATAGACTGGAGTCTCTAAGGTGCCACAAGTACTCCTGTTCTTTTTCTGGATACAGACTAACATGGCTGCTACTTTGAAATCTGAGCTTATCTACAGTCCTGTAAATCTTGGTCTTCCCAACAAAAAGTGTGGGGTGGTGATACGCATGCAAGTGATATAAACTGGTGGGGGCAGGGAGGAGGCAGAGAATCACCCACAAAAAGGGTCTAAAAATTAGTGGAAAAATAAAAAGCGGTGCAAGACTCACCAGCTTGGCAGGGGCCCCCTATTGCCAGCTACAGACAGCCCGGCCCGGTGGCACCCCCAGCCTCAGGGAACCCCGCACCACGCATAATACATAGGCTAGGCTTATGTCACACAGGCCATGGGCTTCAAACCCCGAACTTGCAGAGACCTCTGTGCCAGTCTCCGCTTCACCCCAGGGGCTGTGGGACTCTGGAGCTGGCAGCCAGCGGGGCACTGCAGGGTTCCAGGGACAGACTCCTGAGGGGGGGGGGACCCGTTTTCCCTGTGGGAGCTCTGGTCCCCCGGCAGCTCCCAGCGAGGCTCCCGCCCGGCCCCCGCAGCTGCAGCCGGGGCCAGCATGTCAGCGGCGGGGTGACGCAGGAGGCAGCGCGCGGGAACACGCCTAGCGCACGAGGAGCCCGTAGCGCGCGGGCAGGTCGCGGCCCCGGGGTGGGGGCAGAGCCGCCCCGCGCGCTGCATGGCGCACCACGTGCCGCCAGCCCAGCGACGCGAGGGGGCGGGGCCAGAGAGCGCGGCTCGGGCCTAGCGGGATGGAGCCGCAGGAGGCGGCCGGGGCTGCGGGGGGCGGCGGCGGCGGCGCGGGGCTGCTGGAGCTGGAGCTGCCGCGGCGCGGGGCGGGCGAGGCGGGCGCGGCGGTGGCGGTGGCGGCCGAGCTGGAGGCGCGGCGCAGCGGCGAGACGCGGCGGCTGGTGCTGTCGCGGCGCCTGTCGGGCCCGCTGCCCGCGGGGCTGGCGCGCTGGTTCCCGGCGCTGGAGGTGCTGGACGTGAGCGGCACCGGGCTGGCGGCGCTGGGGGCCGAGCTGCTGGAGCTGCCGCGGCTCCGCACCCTGCTGGCCAAGAACAACCGGCTGGGCGGGCCCGGCGCGCTGCCCAAGGGGCTGGGGCAGGCCCCGCTCGCCCGCTCCCTGCGCGTCCTCAACCTCAGCGGCAACCGCTTCGCCGAGCTGCCCGCCGCGCTGCTGGGCCTGCGGGGGCTGCAGAGCCTCAGCCTGGGCGGCAACCGGCTGCACAGCATCCCGCCCGAGATCCAGGCCCTCAGCAGGTGAGAGCCGGGCCGCTGGGGCTGGGGCTGGGGCCGCCGCCGGCGAGGAGGGGCCGCTGAGCGCCCCGGGCCGCTCTGGCGGTGCCAGGCAGGACCCCTGGCCCCGTTTCGGCTGGGGAGTCTCAAGCGCGGGGAGGAGAACACAGGTGCGCTGGTCCCTGCGCCGCCCTGCACGCTGCCAGGGCGAGCTGCTGCTGCTGCCGCCGCTGCCCCGAGGAGGTGGCGAGGCTAGGGCAGAAGGTGTCTCTACAAAGCGCGAGCTGCCCTGCCTTAGCGCCTTTGTCAAACTCCCCTTTAACACGTCAGCCTGGCCAAGGTGTCCCATAGGGCCTGTCAACTGTTGGGAATAGGCCACATCCACCTTGATTGAATTGGCCTTGTTAGCAGTCACCCTCCCCCCCAACTCCCATCTTTTCATGTGCTGTGTATATATACCTGCCTACGGGATTTTCCCGCCATGTATCAGATGAAGTGGGCTGTAGCCCACAAAAGCTTATGCCCAAATAAATGTGTTAGTCGCTAAGGTGCCACAAAGACTCCTCGTTGTTTTTGCTGATACAGACTAACATGGCTACCCCTCTGAAACCTGTCATGAAGGCAAGGCCGTTTGTGGTTTTCATATGAGTTAGCATGGTCAGGATAAACCCCTAGGTGCCCGCAGCATCTCTACCTTATGTGATAGTGACAAACAGCCTTAATGCTTTCACTTGGATTTTACCTCCTGTTAGGTAATTTAAGAACACACCTATTTTTTTTCTAGTGAAGTTGTGTCCTGAGTGTATGTCTAGGCTATGGGAAAAGATGTGGTTTTAAATGATTGGCTCATTTGAGCTAGCCCACCCCATTTGAAACACTGGTAACGTAATCTAATTGCATCAGACAATTTAACACTCATACACCCCTGTTATCTGGTAAATGCTGAATCTAGGAAACAGCTTGAGGTAGCTGTTTAAAAATGCACTTCTTTCTCTGCTATGGCATATTCCAACTAGATAGACAAAATCAAGTGTTTTTTAGTGCTGTATCAGGTTACATGCTACAGTTGTCTAGTTGTGGATGTTAAACGTTACGGGTTTCCACTTAATACTTCAGGTTATTTTTCCAGTTTTAATCAAACCTCTGATGATTTAGCCTAGTGCTGTTTCTTGGTCTGAGAAAGTAGTGAGTAATGATTACGTTTTTTATTTGGGGAAGAGAGCTTATCCCATTAAAAATAGTTGGTGTGGGAATATCCATCTGACATGCAATGTCTCCCTCACTAACATACCACATTTTCACTTTAATATAGAACTTTAAGTAGCTTATTTTTTTTCTTCTCCTTTCCTCCCATCTTGTCTGACTTTAGGCTATAATAATAGTTTCATATGTGCAGCCAAAGAACATAAGGACGGCCGTACTGGGTCAGGTCAGTGGTCCCTCTAGCCCAGTATCCTGTCTTCCGACAGTGGCCAATGCCAGGTGCTTCAGAGGAAATGAACAGAACAGGCAATCCTCAAGTGATCCATCCTCATCAGGGAACTGATGTTTATTTTTTGCAATATCCACTAACCTCCAAAGAAGAGAAGCAGACGTTAAGCATAGCTTGGTATAAGGGAAAGAATTTCTGAGCTCTGCTCTTGGCTAAGCTACTCAGAGGGATCTAGATCTTCTGTCAGAAGCTTGAGCTGTTTACCTTATGCTGGATAGGCTGCTGATGTCCCTGGGCAAGGTTCAGGAAGATGTGATGTAAGTATAGTGAATCATGTGGAAACCTGTGTCCTCTTACTGGAGTCTTCAATGTGCTTCAGAGTTTGAACCTATGTACACTTAAGCAATGACCTCTTATGCAAAAACAAGAACCCAGATGTCTGAGAAGAGTATATGTGTGGGAAAGTGGGGAGAGAAGTGTCAAATCACCTGTAGGTCTTGTCTGTCTAAATTGGTACAGAAACTGATTTAGTTAAATCAGTGCAACTCCCTTGTGTGGTATTTTGGTTTTAAGAGTGCCTTATACTGATTTCATATAAATAAATTCTTTAAGGCACTCTTAAACCAAACAACCACACAAGGGAGTTGCACTGATTTAATTAAATTGATTTCTGTACTAACTTAGGGCTTGTCTACACTGGCACTTTACAGCGCTGCAGATTTCTTGCTCAGGGGTGTGAACAGCCCCGCCCTCCCCCGAGTGCTGCAAGTTTCGGCACTGTAAAGTGCCATTGTAGACAGTGCAGCACCGCTGGGAGCCATTCCCCTCGTGGAGGTGGGTTTTTTGTAGCGTTGGGAGTGCTGTGACTACACAGCCATGTTAAAGTGCTGCCACGGCAGCACTTTAACGTTGCTAGTGAAGACGTGCCCTTAGGTAAAATTGGTTCAACTTTCTTACCTTGACAAGGCCTAAATTTTCCCTCATGTCTCGAGCCCTCTGTATACTCACCCCTAATTCTCATTTGGTGAACTGCTGTATAATTTGGCCATTGAGGTGACTAGGTGCATGTTCCTAACCTATTCAAGCTCCTATGCTAGTTTCAGACTACAATCTCAGTTGTGCCTACACTGTGCAATAGAGCTTGGGTTGCTGCAGATTTTAGTTTAACAGTCAAGAGTAGCTTATGCTTTGTTAGTGGTGATACATTAGGGCCCAGCACAGAAGCTCACTAGAAACCTAGAATATCAGGCTCCAGTTCGAAATGCAAGTGCTGGTCTGTGTACCAATAAGTGAAAATACTGTTCTGTAGCTGTAGAGTTTTCACTATTAACAGATACCTGAGTGTTTTTTTGCCTTAGAAAAACAGCCTATTGGTCACAATGCAGCAAAAGATCACTTTTTCTAGTGTAGACCAAGCCTAATAAATATACTCACAGCTTCCCAAGCTATCTGTAAAGTTAAAAGTAACCAGGCATGTGCCCTCTCTTGCTACTTCAATGTGTAAAGAGAACCTGAATGATAGTATGCATCCCTCAAAAGCATTTCTGACTGTTTACATTAGAAATAAAGTATGTTCTCAGAGAGTCTTTGAAGAACCAATAAGGGCATAACACAGATACAAAGAAAGTAAACGTCTAGTGCATGCCAGCAAGGTCCATACTGGCCAGTTAGTGTGCGACACACAGGTATGGATTAGTACAGGGATTGGCAGTCTTTGGCCCGCGGCCCCCCAGGGTCGGTTTGTTTACCTGCTGCATCTGCAGGTTCGGCCGAACATGGCTCCCTCTGGCTAGGGTTCACCACTCCAGGCCAATGGGGGCTGCGGGAAGCAACACGGGCCGGTGCTGGCCGCTGCTTCCCACTGCCCCCATTGGCCTGGAGCAGCCGAACCTGAGGATGTGGCAGGTAAACAAACCAGCCCGCCAGAGTGCTTACCCTGGCAGGCCGTGGGCCAAAGGTTGCCAATTCCTGGATTAGTATTTACCCCGTACTTTTATGTACACTAATGTACTGTGTGGGCAGCCTGTGCAAAGAGGTAAGTTTTAAGTTTCTGCACCTTGACTTGTTCAGTTGAGTTATGAAAACATTCCCAATCCACTTTGGGAGGGATAGCTCAGTGGTTTGAGCATTGGCCTGCTAAACCCAGGGTTGTGAGTTCAATCCTTGAGGGGGCAACTTAGGGATCTGGGGCAAAATCAGTACTTGATCCTGCTAGTAAAGGCAGGGGGCTGGACTTGATGACCTTTCACGGTCCCTTCCAGTTCTATGAGATAGGTATATCTCACTTTAAGTCCTCTGTCAAAAACAACAAAAGCAAGACTTGACATCAGTAGTGCTGAGAGAGAGAAATAAGCAGACTAACTAACCTTACAGACCTTCTGCTTCTTTGGGTTTATGCTCTTTTCACTATTCTTTTCCTCACAGGTCACTTTAAACTGTGTCAGCTGTTTCTGATATGTATTGCCCAATTTTGCTGTTTAACTTCTTTCCACAAACCATTATATGGGAGTAAAATAGAAACGTGCACTCTTGCTGCTAGTAATTCATGGTTCTTTATATTGCTCATTTGATGCGCCCTGGAGGAGCCATTATTTGCAAACTGGCATGTGTAATGTAACTTAACATTGCCTCTCTTCTAGTGGAGGCAGAGATAATATTTGGGGCTTGCATACATGTGAAAATTCATCTGGAATAAGGTAGGATAAGAATTTAGAGAGCATTAAATATTTCTGAAAAAATTGCATATGTGGATGCTCTTATTCCACAATAAGAGTGTCTTAATCCAAATTAGCTTAAACCACTTCAAATAAGGCAATTTATTCTGGAATAAGAGCACCCACATATGCAGTTACTCCAAAATAGCTATTCCAGACTGACTGCCCTTGTATAGTAACCCTTAGTGTGAGGCAGTGCTACTATGGTTCTGATATATACACCTGCAGTCGGAGTAAGCTTCTTCACAGATGGGTTTCAAAAGAATGGGGCTCAATCTTTGTAATGCTACTCAGACTTGCCTCAAAGTCATTACATAAAAGGATCTCAGTGGAAATTGTTAATAGCTTAAGTAAACATAGCAGTTGGCATCTTGATTTTTGCTGTTGGGAACTTGAGTATTCTATTCTTGCAGTTGTACCAGTATTTGGGTAGTTTAATTCCTCTTCAGTGGAGTTACTTCAGATCTACATCAGTGCAAATGAAAGGGGAATCATCATATTTCAAACCAATTGGATATCAAGAACACTCAGGGCTTGGCTACACTCGAAACTCCAAAGCGCTGCCGCAGGAGCGCTCCCGCAGTAGCACTTTGAAGTGCGAGTGTGGTCGCGGCACCAGTGCTGGGAGAGAGCTCTCCCAGCGCTGTAGGTACTCCACCTCCCCGAGGGGATTAGCTTACAGCGCTGGGAGCCGCGCTGCCAGCGCTGGGGCCCTGTTTACACTGGCGCTTTACAGCGCTGTAACGTGCTGCGCTCAGGGGGGTGTTTTTTCACACCCCTGAGCGAGAAAGTTGCAGCACTGTAAAGCGCCAGTGTAGCCAAGGCCTTAAACTAAACTGGTTCTCATCCACTTTCTTAACTTCACTATTTTCGTGCAGCAGTTATTGTTGTCTTTCATACTCCTGATTAACACCCAACTGTTGAAGCAGTGAGGGTGCGTGAAAGGCTCAAATGAATGTAGCTGGCTTCTACAGAGCAGGCTGCTGAGTAGAGCAATCACCAAAATTATTCACCAGTTCACATCAGGTGGTTTCAGCTGAAAAAAACTTGGGTTTTTTTTAAATGCTGAAATATTTTGTTTTGACATTGTGTTTAGAAATGAAATGTCACTTTGACCCAAAGAGGGTTTTTGTTTTGCTTCTGATTTTAGCAAGGAAAAAAAACAAAATAATTCAGTTTTTGGTTTGAAATGAAACAAAAAATTTGTCTGGATTTTTCAGTTTGGCTGAAAAATCAGTTACTCATTTAGCTCTGCTATAGAGCACGGTTTCTCAAACAGGGGTCGCCGCTTGTGTACAGAAAGCCCCTGGCGGGCCGGGGCGGTGTGTTTACCTGCCCCGTCCGCAGGTCCGGCCGATCATGGCTCCCACTGGCCGTGGATCACTGCTCCGGGCTAATGGGAGTTGCTGGAAGCAGCAGCCAGTAAGTCCCTCAGCCTGTGATGCTTCCAGCAGCTCCCATTGGCCTGGAGCAGCGATCCACGACCAGTGGGAGCCGCGATCGGCCAGACCTGCAGACGGGGCAGGTAAACACACCGGCCCGGCCTATCAGGGGCTTTCCCTACACAAGCGGTGACTGCTGTTTGAGAAACCCTGCTATAGAGTCTTCTGTGATGTTTGAGAGCTGTGTGCATACCCTTTGATGCAATGAGTGCCAAAGTATGTGCTCTTTAACATATTTAATACCAAATGTACACTAAAAAATAAGCCAGGTGCTAAGTGTGTGGGTAGACTTGCAACTGGAGCTATGGTAAAGATACGATGTTAGAGGCAACCCACTAGAATTCCTTTCTTCAAACATTTTACCAATAGTTTCAGGAGACTGATCTTAAATTTGTTGCGTCTCAGCAGCAGCTGTGTTGTTCTCTGTAGAAATGGCAAATCATAGAAAGTGGTGGGCATAAGTGTATTATCAGATTAAACTCTTACTTCCTCGCTCCACTTGCAGACCAGATGGGGAAACTTCCTGTTAAAAATTTGTTTTAGGGAAATTTTGATCTCATATCTGAATTTAAAGTTCTGGGCAGATCTCTCCACTGCCACCTGTTAAGTTTTATGCTAGCCAGCATCTTTGAGCAGTGGGGACAGGCATCATTAGTTGTAAAGAAAGGATAGATCCAAATGTTGGAGCGCTTCTACGCTGGGAAACTAAACGTTCGAGCATGGCCCTGAGGTATCATGGTAACTAACAGGATGTTAAACATGAGTTAGTACTCAGCGGAGAAAGGAACTGTTGTGTCTATCATAAATCAGTCTGTCTCCACTGAATGTTTTATGTGGCATCAGTTACCATGATTTCTCCAGGTCATATTCTAACACATATGGACAAACGCTTGGAATATTAGTTCATTGAGGAGGGGAAGCATTGTGGCCTAGTGGATAGAACATTGGCTGGGGACTTGAGAGCTCTAAATTCTGTTTCTGGCTCAGCCACTGGCCTCTAGGACGACCTTGGGCAAATCATGTCACCTATCTGTGCTTTAGTTATTAAAAAGGGGATAATGAGACTAACTTCCTTTTTAAAGCACATTCGATCTAACCATGACAGTGCTATCTCAGAAGTAGTCCTCATTTCTCTGAGTAAATACATCATTATTGAGCTCAGCTGAGCATCCCTCTGTTCCCTTTCTAAATTCAAAAGCCCTGATGTGATAAAATAAACCATATACTCTGACACCCAATAAGAGTCTTAACACAGCTATATGCGAATATCGCACCATACACATAAATATAGTTACACTTATCTAAGTTCAGGTTAGGTTCAGTGACCTTGAGCTATCCAGTAACTGCGACAACAGACTGGAAACCCTCTGACTTCAACAGAGCCATTCTCTTGCTGCACATGCTCATTTCACTCCATTAGGTTCATCCGTTCAGCTTGTGCTGACCTGGTGTTACAAACTTTACACTTAATAAACCCTTAAGACCTCTAGTTCTCATAACAAGAACTAGAGGTCACCTAATGAAATTACTAGGCAGCAGGTTTAAAACAAAAGGAAATAGTTCTTCTTCGAGTGATTGCTCCTATGCATTCCATTGTAGGTGTGCGCGCCGCGCGTGCACGGCTCTCCGGAACATTTTTACCCTAGCAACTCCGGCGGGCCGGCTGGCGCCCCCTGGAGTGGCGCCGCTATGGCGCCCATTATATACCCCAGCTGGCCCGTCCGCTCCTCAGTTCCTTCTTCCCGCCCGTGACGGCAGTTGGAACAGTGGAGTGCTCCCTTACCTCCACAACCCTAGTGTTTTCTCCATAGTTATAGTGTATATAGTGTTAGTAATTAGTCAAGTTCTTGTTATAGTTGTATATATATATAGTGTATAGAGTTAGTAGTTAGGGAATTAGAGGGCTTACCCCTCTTCTTCCGCCCCGGTGCGGGCGTATGCCCGGAGCACCGGGATTCAAGCCCTGCGCGGCTTGCCAGCGGCCCATGCCGGTCAGCGACCCGCACGACTCCTGCCTCCGCTGCCTCGGAGAGTCGCATAGACCAGATAAGTGCCCTATTTGTGTGGCCTTTAAGCCTCGTACGAGGAAGGAGCGGGACTCCCGGCTGAAACAATTACTGATGGAGTCTGCGCTCCAACCTCCGGCGCCGGCTCCATCGGCGCCGAAGCCTACCTCGACGAGCAGTGCACCGGCAGCACCGAGCCGCTCCGGTACCGAGCCGGCACCGAAGACCCGGCGCCGCTCCCTCTCCCCGGGGAGGAAGCACAAGGTGCCGAAGACGGCCACTGCAAAACAGCAGCGGAAGCCGTTAGCCCAGCCGCCTCCGACGAAAACGGTGCAGGCTGAGGCAGTGCACGCAAAGTGCACCGGGCCGTTGACTCCGGCGCCGCAAGGCCCGTCGAGTCCGGCACCGCCCAGCTCCCCGGTGCCCACCGAGGAGGAGCTGAGGATCCCGTCGACGCCTGAGGCGTTCGCGACGGCGAGGGAGCTAATCGACCTGACGTCGGCTCCGTACCATCAGCCACCGGCACCAACGGTGCGGACACTTAAGTCCCTCGGCAAGCCTGCGATGATTCGTCCTCCATCCCCGGGCGACCGAGGCGACCGCGGCTCCAGGATCCGGACTCGATCCCGGTCCCTATCGCGGAGACGATCACCGCCGCACCGCTCCCCATCCCGCCGGCGATCAACATCGCGACGCCTCTCAGCGTCTCGGCACCGGTCGCAGTCCCGGCACCGCTCTCCATCGCGGGGCCGGTCGTACTCCCGGCGGCGCTCCAGGTCCCGGTCGAGAAGTCACCGGCACCGCAGCAGGTCCGCGTCCAGGCACCGCGGACATCATCGGGGCTCCCACAGCCGTTCAAGGCGCCGCAGATCGAGATCAAGATCTGTTTCCCGGCGCCGCCGGTCGAGCTCCCGGCGCCGCCGGTCGAGCTCCCGGCGCCGTCGGTCCAGCTCCCGGCACCGTGCGGAACGAAGGTCCCACTCGCCACTTGCCTCCCGAGACAGCCGGCACCGACCTTCGGCACCGGAGGCTCGTCTCACGCCGGCGCCCGATGCCCGCCCAGGCGCCGCCACTGCTCCACCCTGGCCTTCAAGGGAACCCTCCGTGGCCTCCCCTCAGGGCAGTGCGGTGGACTTCAGAGCCGGGTCACTTCCACCGGACCATGGACCCCAGTATTGGGGGCATTGGGTACCCTGGGCGCAGTATGAGCAGGCACCTCCCCTGCCACCCAGACAGCCGGGCTCGGCGCGGTCGGTGCCAGTGGCCACCATCAGTAGACCCCCCCCGTCTCCACCGACTCAAGCCGATGCCCACGGCCCACCTTTAGGGCAGGACTCACTGCCACCAGATCACCAGGCGGTGGAACAACAACAGGAGGAGGTGCTGCCGGGCCACTCCTCGTCCTCCTCTCCCGATGAGGCGGTGGCAGGGGCGTCGCCATCAGAGCCCCCGCCTATTGACCTCAGGGCGCACCAGGACCTCCTCCGAAGGGTGGCGAAAGCCATTAATTTGCCCATCGACGAGGTCCAAGAGGTCGAGGACCCTATTACCGATGTGGTGGGAGACGAGACCCCCGTCAGAGTGGCGCTCCCGTTTATCCGCACCATCCAGAAAAACAATACCACCATTTGGCAGTCACCTTCCTCCGTCACCCCCACGGCGCGCGGCGTGGAAAGGAAGTATTCGGTCCCGCCCAAGGGGTACGAATATCTGTACGTACACCCCACCCCAGACTCGCTGGTGGTCCAGTCAGTCAATGACCGCGAGCGTCACGGTCAACCTGCCGCTGCGCCGAAGTCCAAGGAGGCCCGGCGCATGGACTTATTGGGGCGTAAGGTTTATTCGGCGGGGGGTCTCCAACTCCGCATCGCTAACCAGATGGCCCTCTTGTCCAGATATGCGTTTAATATCTTGGGGTGCCTCGCGAAATTCAAGGAGCTGACCCCTCAGGACTCCCGCCCCGAGTTCTCGGCGCTGCTGGAAGAGGGCAAGTTAACCTCCAGAACCCTGATTAAAGCGGCCGTGGACGCAGCGGACTCAGGGGCTAGAACGGTGGCATCCGGAGTGACGATGCGCCGCATTGCGTGGTTGCAGTCTTCCACCCTCCCACCGGAGGTCCAGTACACCCTCCAGGACCTCCCATTTGACATGCAGGGCCTGTTTTCCGAGAAAACGGACGCCAGAATTCAGACCCTAAAAGACGGGAGGGTCGCAATACGGACGCTGGGCATGCACACGCCGGCCACGCAGAGGCGTTTGTTCCGTCAGCAGCCCTACCGGCCCTTCAACCACGCCAGGACTCGGCCGTTTAACAATCGCCGCACGGCCCCCTTCCGCCGTAGACCGTCGGGGGGGCGGCGCAACCAGGCTCAGGGCTCGTCCAAGGCTCCGCAGGCGCAGAAGCCGGCCTTTTGATGGGACGCCCGAGGACGGCCCACCACTCTTCCCCCAGGATCCATCCCTTTTGTTTTCGAATCGTCTTTCCCGCTTCCTTCCGGCGTGGTCTGCTATAACATCGGACAGCTGGGTCCTCAGCACCGTCCAGCACGGCTACCGCCTACTGTTTATTTCGCCCCCTCCCTCCCACCCACCTTCCCCGTCCCTCTTCAGGGACCCCTCTCACGAGCAAGTCCTCTTACAGGAGGTCCAGTCTCTGTTGAGTGTGGGTGCCATCGAGGAGGTGCCTCTCTGCAGGCGGGGCAGGGGATTCTACTCCAGATATTTCCTCATCCCCAAGGCGAAAGGAGGTCTCCGTCCCATCTTAGACCTCCGGGAGCTGAACAAGTACCTCCGCAAGCTCAAGTTTCGGATGGTAACCTTGGGGACCATTATCCCTTCCTTGGATCCGGGAGACTGGTTTGCCGCCCTCGACATGAAGGATGCTTACTTTCATGTGGCAATTTACCCCCCCCACAGACGCTACCTGCGCTTCATGGTCGACGAGACCCACTACCAATTTGCGGTGTTACCCTTCGGCCTCTCCACTGCCCCGAGGGTATTCACCAAATGCATGGCAGTCGTGGCCGCAGCTCTCCGTCGGCGCGGAATCCACATGTACCCATATCTCGACGACTGGCTGATTCGGGGTCGCTCTCAAGAGTTGGTGGCAGCTCAGGTGTCCGAGATACTGCACCTGTTCCGGTCTCTCGGCCTCCTCGTCAACGCCGAGAAGTCCCAATTAGTTCCGGCACAGCGCCTGGAGTTCATAGGAGCGGTCCTCGACTCCAACCTCGCCAGAGCCTGCCTCCCTCGTCCTCGCCACGAGACGATGGTCTCGCTCATCCGGGCCCTGCAGGCCTTCCCTTCCACGACGGTGCGGTCCTGCCTCCGCCTGCTGGGTCACATGGCGGCGTGCACTTTTGTGACCGCGAACGCGAGGCTGAGGCTTCGTCCGTTCCAGATGTGGCTGACATCAGTGTACCGCCCCCACCGCGACCCTATAGATATGGTGGTCACGGTCTCGGACCCCACTCTCCGGACGCTCACCTGGTGGCTGGATCCGGAGGTGGTCTGCGCAGGGGTTCCGTTCCGCCCCCCTCGCTCGTCGGCCACCCTGACCACAGACGCTTCGGTGCTTGGATGGGGGGCTCACATGGGAGACCTGCACACCCAGGGTCTCTGGTCGGCCCAGGAACTCTCCCTCCACATCAACGTTCGGGAGTTGAGAGCGATCCGCTTGGCTTGTCTCACCTTTCTAGCACACCTCCGGGACCGCTGCGTAGCGGTGTACACGGACAACACGGCGGCCATGTTCTATCTGAACAAGCAGGGCGGGGCCCGATCCTCCCCGCTGTGCAAGGAGGCGATGCTCCTATGGGACCTGTGCGTGACCCACTCGATTCGCCTCGAAGCCTTCTTTCTACCAGGAGTGCAGAACACGCTGGCCGACCGTCTGAGCAGGTCCTTCGCCTCCCACGAGTGGTCCCTTCGCCCAGATGTGGCTCACACCATCTTCCGGAGGTGGGGATTTCCCCAAATAGACCTGTTTGCCTCCAGGACCAACAGGAAGTGCCACAGGTTCTGTTCGTACCAGGGTCGGGCTCCGGACTCCATCTCCGATGCGTTCCTCATGCCCTGGACGGGCCCCCTCCTATACGCGTTCCCCCCGTTCCCGCTGGTCCACCGAGTACTACTCAAGCTGCGGAGGGACAAGGCCCGCGTCATACTCGTCGCTCCGGCCTGGCCGAGGCAGCACTGGTATACCCTGCTCCTCGAGCTCTCGGTTCGGGATCCCATTCCCCTGCCGTTATGGCCGGACCTCATCTCTCAGGACCTCGGCAGGCTTTGTCACCCGAACCTGCAGTCGCTGCATCTCACAGCCTGGTTCCTGAGTGGTTGACTGACGCAGAAAGGGGTTGTTCGGCGGCGGTACAGCAAGTCCTGCTTGAAAGCAGGAAACCCTCGACACGCTCTACCTACCTCGCGAAGTGGAAACGCTTTGCGCTTTGGTGCGATCAGCGAGGTCTTAACCCGTTCTCGACCCCTATCCAGACGGTCCTCGATTACCTCTGGTACCTGAAAGGCCAAGATCTTGCGATCTCGTCCCTGAAGGTGCACCTGGCGGCACTGTCGGCCTTTCGGCCCGCTATAGATGGTCGCTCCGTCTTTTCCAACCCAATGGTTGCCCGCTTCCTCAAGGGATTAGACCGTCTCTACCCTCAGGTGCGTCCGCCGGCTCCGACTTGGGATCTGAACCTGGTTCTCACCCAGCTGATGCGGCCACCCTTCGAGCCCCTGGCCACGTGCTCTCTGCTCCATCTCACCTGGAAGACGGCCTTCCTCGTGGCAATCACATCCGCCAGACGAGTCTCCGAACTCCGCGCCCTGACAGCAGGTCCCCCATATACCGTCTTCCACGGGGACAAAGTGCAGCTTCGGCCACATCCGGCCTTCCTTCCCAAGGTGGTGTCGGCCTTCCATCTTAATCAGGAGATCTTCCTCCCGGTTTTCTTTCCAAAACCGCACGCCTCACCTCGTGAGCAGCAGCTCCACACCCTGGACGTCCGTAGGGCCCTCGCCTTTTACATCGACCGGACAAAGTCCTTCCGGCGTTCCTCCCAGCTCTTTCTGGCAATTGCTGAGCGCATGAAAGGCGAGCCAGTTTCCTCACAACGGATTTCATCCTGGGTGACGTCCTGCATACGGGCGTGCTACGAGCTTGCTCGCGTCCCCCCCTGCCGACTCACTGCGCACTCGACCAGGGCGCACGCCTCGTCGGCCGCCTTCCTGGCCCATGTTCCCATCCAGGACATCTGCAGAGCGGCCACATGGTCTTCAGTCCACACCTTCGCCTCCCACTACGCATTGGTGCAGCAGTCTCGAGACGACGCAGCCTTCGGCTCTGCGGTACTACACTCCGCCACGTCTCATTCCGACCCCACCGCCTAGGTAAGGCTTGGGAATCACCTACAATGGAATGCATAGGAGCAATCACTCGAAGAAGAAAAGACGGTTACTCACCTGTAGTAACTGGTGTTCTTCGAGATGTGTTGCTCCTATCCATTCCAGACCCGCCCTCCTTCCCCACTGTCGGAATAGCCGGCAAGAAGGAACTGAGGAGCGGACGGGCCGGCTGGGGTATATAATGGGCGCCATAGCGGCGCCACTCCAGGGGGCGCCAGCCGGCCCGCCGGAGTTGCTAGGGTAAAAATGTTCCGGAGAGCCGTGCACGCGCGGCGCGCACACCTACAATGGAATGGATAGGAGCAACACATCTCGAAGAACACCAGTTACTACAGGTGAGTAACCGTCTTTTCTTCACACAAGGCACAGTTAACCTGTGGAACTCTTTGCCAGAGGATGTTGTGAAGGCCAAGACCTATAACAGGGTTAAAAAAAGAACTAGATAAATTCATGGAGATGAAGGATAGGGCCATCAATGGGCTATTAGCCAGGATGGGTAGGAATGGTATCCCTAGCCTTTGTTTGCCAAAAGCTGGGAATGGACGACGGGATGGATCACTTGATGATTACCTGTTCTGTTCATTACCTCTGGAACACCTGGCATTGGCCACTGTTGGAAGACAGGATACTGGGCTAGATGGACCTTTGGTCTGACCCAGTATGGCCGTTCTTATGTTCTTAATAACTTTTTCAGTAGTATATCCCTAAAAGGGTGGGGAATCCCATGCTGTAGCTGAAATCAGTGTAGGGAGGGTTAGAGCAATAATTTGAGCCCAAGGTGTACATGGAAAAAAATTAGAAGATCCATGTGATTTTGTAAATAGCTGATTATTTTTGAGATGTAGCTCAGGAACCTCTCAGTCAAATGACCCCAAATTTGGATGCTAATCCTATTCCACACAGCAGATTTCAATACCATCTAAGCTGCAATGTGGATTTTGGTGCACTTAGAGAGTCAACATTAACTATAGAAGATCTGCTCCACTATCATCTTATTATGGTCATTGATAGTATGTCAACTTTCTCTTCATATGGTATGTCTCAACGAAAATTGTTTTATCTGCAGTGCAAGCTGTAAATCTCTCGTAAACTAAATGAGACCAAGCGCTAAGTGAAACTGCAGAAATAAGATTAACCAAGTAATGAAGTCGTCTTCTCTTTCAGTTTAGAGTTTTTGTACCTTGGAGGGAATTTCATTACTTCAATCCCACCTGAGTTAGCAAACCTGCCTTCTCTAAGTTACCTAGTGCTGTCTGACAACAAGATCCAGAGTATTCCTCCTCAGCTGGCACAGTGAGTATATCCAACTAATTTGCTGTCTTCAGCCACCAGCCAGTGCTCAAACCTCTTTATTCTGCAAGTCTGGATAAGAGTACCTGAGAAGATCTGGTTGCTCTTTAGTTCTTAATCACAGGTTAGGTCTGCAGGGGGAGATTCTCAGCACCAGGCAATGCAAGGAGGACTTGTAAATTCAAAATATTGTGAAAGTGAATGTCCATTTTAGGATTTATTATAGGAGCCATCACCATAACATCTAAGCACAGACACAGGAAATGTGAAAGTTGAAATGCCAATAGCAAAAATAAATGCCACGCTATATGTTTTTCATCATATTGTGCTCAGCCTCCTTTGCCTTCTACCCAAAATCTTTTTCTGGTCTTATTTGCATGATACTCTTGTATAGCATCTCATTCAAGGATATCAGAATGTTTAAAACGTTCACTAAGGCTCACAACACACCTCTGAATGTAAGATTTGTTTTATCTCTTACAAAATAGAAAAAAATCTACACAGTAGTTCAAGACAGAAAATAAAGAATACCCTGTGCAATTGAAACTCCAAGCTAAGGTGATAAAAGCATGGGGGTTTCCAAGTTGGAATTTGATCAGGATAGCAGGGTTTAGCATTACTACTCTTGACATGGGATCTCTGACGTCAGGTGTTCATAACCTTAGTTTTGTTTCATTTGAAAGATGACTCTTCTGGCAGTACGATGTCCTTATGCAGTATGAGGAATATTGGTTTGGTGCTGACAGAGGGGAGAGCTCTACATACAAAAATTCAATGTGTTGTGTCTCCCAGTCACTCTCACCTGGTCTGACCTTGCTTAGCTTGAGCTCTGACAGGATCTGAGCATGCGGTAATGCAGGTGCAGACAATGAAAGCATGGGGTTTGCCAGAGTTGGCTAACTGCTAGTGTGCTCATCTTTAATACATGAGAACCGGTGACCTATTCAGAGCATTGTGTGGAGCCTTTTGAATACATACCCTTGGTGCAAGGAAACATCCCTCTAAAAAGCAGTCTTTTTGTGTAGCACTATTTAGTTCCATACTAGTTTTTTTAGGGTGGGTTGACAGACACATTTAAGACCATGCTTATTTCTTTAACATGCATTGAGGAGCTGAGCCAAGTTCTGCATAGGCTAGTCTGTGTGCTAGACCAGCAGTTCTGCTAGCATGGCTGTGTACTTAAAGGAAAAAGCCAACGGAAACAAGCTAGTGAGAAAGGTAGTAAATGGGGGGTGCTTTGTAATGCTTGTTCCTCTTGACTGTCTTCCTCTTGATTTTTCAGGTTGCATTCCCTACGTTCCCTTAGCCTTCACAACAACCTGCTGACATACCTCCCCCGGGAGATCCTCAACCTGGTTCACCTGGAAGAGCTGAGTTTGCGAGGGAACCCACTGGTTGTTCGCTTTGTCCGTGATCTGACTTATAATCCCCCAAGTCTCCTGGAACTAGCTGGACGCACCATGAAAACACGCAACATTCCCTATGCTCCCAGTGATCTCCCAGGGAATCTTGTCAGATATTTGAGCCTAGCCAGCAACTGCCCCAATCCTAAGTGCGGAGGTAAGTTAGCTGCTCTCTGCTCCCTGTTCTCACCTGATGGCTCTTCTATTTCTTTCTAACCTAGCTCTTCTTTTAGTAGCTTAATTGCATGTGTTGTCATACCAGTCAGTTCCTGCTGTGAGCATTTCAGTAGCCCCAGGTATTGTCTTATCCTCTTCCTCAAGGGACTGTGTCACTGCATCTTTACTTGGGCTGTCTCTACCCTAAGCAAGAAAGTCCCTGCAGGGTCATTGATTGCTTAAAATCTTAGCACTGGTTTGCAAACTCTGCACAGGAGCACTGTTTTTGATAGAACTGTTTTAATTGGTATGCAAAATGCACTTTTAGAACTATGCGGCTGTACCAGCATGTTCTGGGATTCCTGAAGTGTTGAGCTCAACTGTCACATGTAACCTGTATGCAAGGGGTTTTACAGGCATTGTACAAGACTGGGGATTTCCAAGTAATACTTTGCAAGGGATTTATTCTAATTCAAATGGTCTATTTCTCAGTCTGTTCCTTAACTACAACTTCTTTGGTCATGGTTCTATCTGCTGCTTACCACTTAATATGATAGCTTCAAAACAGGGAGTGGATGGAGAGGCCAGAGATTGGGTTGCATTGAGTGAGAGAGGAATTTGTTTCCTTGCATTTCACACATCTTGGACGATGAAAATAGATCGATTGGTTTCACTTTATCATGAACTAGCAGTGTGCTGCTACAAATGCTGCAGAGGCATAGTTAACTCAGAGGCAGCTACAATTTAAAAAAAAAAACAACAACCCACAAACACACCTCTAGAAACATTTCTGAAAATGCCTGCGTCTGAATAAGAACAATCTCCCTGCGGTAGGAGGAGAACATAACTGTGTGTTATGGCATCGTTCTGTTCAGTTCTCATGGAAAATAGCATCCAAGTTCAGCATGGTAACTTCACTCAAGCAGAAGAGAAATGGGGTTAGAGGGAGAGAGCTTTTATTTATATACACACACTATTGATAACTGTTAGAAGGGGCCTGGTAGACTGGAAAATACAGCGGGTAAAGGGATTTAACATTTAAAGACATGTTTGACAGTCCCCAGCATGACATTCCCTCTTAATTCTTAGAGAATTTTCCTTTTCTGTGGAATGAATTGGCCATTGTTTCTCTCTTCAAATAGTACTTTGCCCTTCTGTAACTCTTTCACCTGGGTGTATCAAGTACTTTAAAAACATGAATTCTCTCAAACCCTTGGGAGGTAACTACTAAGTATTATCTCCATTTTACAGGTGGGAAAACTAAGAATTTAAGCCCCTGGAGTTGTAAGGCCACACAATGAATCAGTGGAGGTGTCCTGACTTTTGGTGCCCCACTTCCAGCGCCCCACTTCCAGCCACTTCAGCAACTATTTAGCAAACACTATCCTAGGGTGAGAAAATCGTTGGCAAAGTTAGGCAGTGGGGCCACTGTATAAAATGCATGGGATGCAGATACCTGGCAAACTGCTGCTTTCTCTGAAAAAATCCAATAAATGTGTTACTAGAACAGGGGTAGGCAACCTATGGGACGCGAGCTGATTTTCAGGGGTACTCACACTGCCCAGGTCCTGGCCACCAGTCCAGGGGGCTCTGCATTTTAATTTAATTTTAAATTAAGCTTCTTAAACATTTAAAAAACCTTATTTATTTTAATTAAACTATTGTATGTATATATTATAGACTTATAGAAAAAAACCTTCTAAAAATGTTAAAATGTATTACTGACACGCGAAACCTTAAATTAGAGTGAATAAATGAAGACTCGGCACACCACTTCTGAAAGGTTGCCGACCCCTGTACTAGAAGCTGCACATAAACTGATCTGTTCAGTTTCCACTTCAGCACACAGATACGCTCCTCCCCATCAAAAAATCCTTATTTCCCTAACTTTTGCTGTTTGAATTCATCCCTAAGATGAGGCAGGTGCATTAGAAATCATGGCTGGCTTGCTCATTGCTGTGAAACCTGCATGCTCCACAGCAAACTGCTGTTTCATTGTTCTAAAAACTGCCTTGCTTTCCTTCCCCTTGCAGGTGTCTACTTCGACAGCTGTGTCCGACAAATCAAGTTTGTTGACTTCTGTGGGAAGTACCGCCTGCCGCTGATGCACTATCTGTGCTCCCCAGAATGCTCCTCCCCCTGCAGCTCTGCCTCTCAGAGCTCCACTTCCCAAAGCGAGTCTGATTCAGAGGATGAAGCCATTGTTGCTGCACACAGGATGCAGAAAGTTCTTCTTGGATAAAAGGAAGTGATGGACTAGAAAAGAAACCTGTCACTAAAGCAGTAGTGGAAATGCAGAGCCGGAGGTTCTTTCCTGAGGGGCTCATTAGAAACAGTCCTGTAAGCGGCAGCACATCTGAGCAAATCTGGAATTGCTTGGTATGATGCTGCTAAGAAGAACTAACTCAATGCCTTGCCTACATGGGGATGTGGTGGGGCTAGAGTTATCACTAAACTACCATGAAGATCTGTGTAAAGGGAATCGTGGAGAGCAGACCTGCCATGTCTGGGGAAACCTGTCTAAAGGGGTTTTTGATAGCATGACACTTCACTACTGTGATTGGCTTTAGCACCATATGAAGCAAAGAAGACTGTTCTTGTTCTGGGGTATTACACTGCGGTAAATCAGCGAGACTGTAACTGTGCTATTCTGGGTGTATTGACTCCAATGCTGTATTTATCAGCAAATCTTTCTCGTATCATCTTCAACACTCTGCTCTCTCCCTTGATTTCCTCTTACATATTTACATACTCCCCCCAAAAAATTAAAATTATTTTTGTTGGGGAGGGATTTTTCGAAGATCTGAGTACTGTCTTCCTTTGTTCCAGATTTAAGGTCTTCATCTACTGTAGATGTTAGTTTATTACAACCCTAGTATTGAGCCGGTTTGGTATTTATCTCCCTTTTTATACTAGGCTGCTGTTAGTGTCTCCTTCTGACTCATCCTTATCTCCTCTTTGCAACTGGTGCATTGGTGTCCTCCTGTTGATTGGGAATACATGCTAAGCATCTCACTGAGCCTTGCCACCAGTATAGATCTACAGCCATATCCCCCTGTCTAAAGGACCAAGTGCATTGCCCTCCACTGTTCTTTAAACTCATCTGGCCCCAGTGGCGCAAATGTGTGCCTAAACTTGTGTGAATTCCATAGTGCCTCTCACTCAATCTTTCTGTTGTGTCCTCTTATTGAGGATAGCTTCTTTTCACTTTTTACCATATAACTTTGCATATTGGAGGCCACGCACTAAGGCTGTCATTGCCTACATTAGGCGTTAAGCAAAATCTCTGTGTGAGAATCTTATTCCATGGTTTCAGCAACTTGTGCCTTGAAAAAGCTTACTACTTTCCTTCAGCTGAAATACAGATTAAGGAACATTGCAGAGCACTATTCTTCCTCCTCTTCCCGCCCCCCCATCCCAGAATGAAAAGAGAAGCTGGTGGGTGGAAGTGGAAGGCAAGCTACTTTGAGCATGTTGTGTGGGAGACAAGTTGGTGTTGAAGGCTGTTGTATGTTTTAGTTTTGCATTCACTCTTGTTCATGCAATCCTTTGTATTGTTCAGATAATGTAGTCACTTACCTTAAACTGTATTTAAAGGAAAGCTGCAGAGATTAGATATAATTCTGTAGCTAAATGTTTAATACATATATCTTTTAAAGCGTTAATGAAATTGACAGGTATTTCCATCTCTTTGCCAAGGAGAGCTAATGGTGAGTTTCTGAGTGCAGGTAGTTAATGTGAACAGTGGGATCACATTTTATTAAAAAAAAGAAAAAAAGGCAAAAATATCTACTTGATGCGAAGCAGTTTATACAGTTGCCAATTCTTTTATGTATCTCTCTGTTCAGTAAGAGGCTAGACTTTCAGAAGTCAATAAGGAATATCTGAATGAGTTCTGCAGTGGCCAAATGCAATTTCTCATGGACTTCTGTCCTGCTCACTGTCTGCTTTTAAAATCTTTGATTGAATTGTATGGGGAGGAATTGACCTCTTTTTGTTCCTTACTCCTGTTGGCAGTAATGAATGGAAGGGATTTAATCCACTGAGTAATGAAACTTAATCCCCACAATGCATCTTTGTTACCCAGTTCAAATAACTGTTTTTAATGCATTTTATTCACACCAGGGAGATTTTTTTTTCCTTCTGCTTGAATAGTTCCAAGATACTTCAAATAGACTTCTTCAGGGTGCACTCTAATACAGGAATAACTCCATCTTGGAAACCTCTCTGATTGTTTTGTATTTCTGAAGAGAGCATTGGTGATTTTGTACTGAACACTAAAGGATTAAGGGGCTTTAATTCAGCCCTCTTGTGGAATTTTATCATGAGCAGTGTGTTACTTTACAAAGTCTTAAAGGTGCCTTATGGTTTATAAAAGTGTATTTTGCTAGAAATGTATGAATATAGAATATTTCTAACAGTATTTCATTATGACCTGTAAACTGATTGTAATACTAAGCGAAAAATGTTCTTTCTGAAAACTGTCTCTGTCCATTATTTGGTAATATCTCAACTCTAGTGTAGTGAGAAATGGAGGGTTCCATCACCAGAGTCATAGAAATTAGAGATTTTCTCTTTCCCCATTCTATATAGGATTAGAAAGTAGAACAGTCTCCCGAGGGAAGTAGTAACATTCTTGCCCCTTGGGTCAAGTAAAATTATACTGTAGGCAGGATTGTGTGTATTTTATGAAAATCATTGTAGAATTTTGCTGCAGAATCTAGATTTTAAAAAAATCTTGACTTAATGGTTCTACAGATAAATGTGAAAACACAACCTGATTGTAAACGGAGTGGGTAGTGTTCCTGAGTCTGCCAGCAGCCTGAAACAGTAGTTCTAAGAGGTGTTAACTGCCCCATTTATCTCAATGGGGCACTAATGCAGAAACCAAAAGGTGACAATTTAAATATCAACATAGCTTTCTGCTTCACTGTTGATCATTTTAGAAACATTCAGTAAACCTGCTTATCCTACAATCCTAAACTGCCTCCTAGGTGCCAGTAGCTTCAGCTACCTCCCTCTTGCCACAACCTCCAGCTTTTTCACTGCAGTTAGCAATTGTCAGTACAAAAATCTGTCCCATATTGGAAAATAGGACAGTGTAAAACATGGACTGCTTTTGAGTGTATTCAATTTCATGTTTAATTATAAACCTCAGTATTTCAATTTAAATGGAACTGCTGCAGACTTTCTCAAGTGCTGCAGATTCTACAAAACTTGTCCACTGCACATAGGTCCAGATTACTGTAGTTTGGGGGGCTTTGGGCTGTTTTCTGCCACCAGCAGTCTTCTGCTATGGCTTCATGCTGTACCTGATTACCAGGCAACGGGCATATCTCCCTGACCCCATTGCTTGTCTTTCTGGGAGCATGAGTCGTAGCCCTCTTAACTTTTATCCTGGCTATCACCACTAATGCTTTGAGGGCTTTGTATGTGATCCTTAACTGAAATGAGTTAGATGACTGCCTGAAGCTGATAAATGTTGAGCAAACCGAATGACAATTTACCTGCTATTACAGAATTGCCAAGACTACATGGCATTTCTCATGTAGGTGAACTGGAAACACTTCCTATACAGACAGGGATTTTCCCCCATTCCCCCACTGGTGGGGTGTACACCCCCCATCTCGAACTTCCCCAACACCCTCCAGTTACGTGTTGCCCATTTAGTCAATTGGAAATTTGAATTGAAATTGAAACATTAATACACTTTAAAAGCATATACAGTATATGCAGGGCCCTACCAAATTCACAGTCCATTTTGGTCTATTTCACAGTCAGGGATTTTAAAAATTGTAAATTTCATGACCAGCTATTTAAATCTGAAATTTCACAGTGTTGTAATGGTAGGTCCTGACCCAAAAAGGAGAGAGAGTGTGTGGGGGGGGGGGGTCCACAAGGCTACTGTATTGGAGTTGTGGTGCTGGTACCCTTACTTCTGCACTGCTGCTGGAGACCAGTGGCTGCTGACTGGGAGCCCAGCTCTGAAGGCAGAGCCACTGCCAGCAGCAGTGCAGAAGTAAAGGTGGCATGGTATGGTATTGACACCCTTACTTCTGCACTGCTGCTGGTGTGGGGCTGCCTTCAGCGCTGGGAGCATGGCCAACAGCAGCTGCTCTGCAGTCGCCCAGCCCTGAAAGCAGCACAGGAGTAAAGATGGCAATACCGTGACCCTCCTAAAATAACCTTGCGACCCAACCCCCCGCAACTCCCTTTTGGGTCAGGACCCCCAATTTGAGAAACGTCGGTCTTCTCCATTAAATCTGTATAGTATAAGGTAAGAGCACACCAAACACTAGATTTCACAGGCAGAGACCAGATTTCATGGCTGTGAATTTGGTAGGGCCCTAAGTATATGAGAAAATACTTATACCTGAGAAAGCATAATGGGTTTGAAAAGTATGAGCAAAGACTAGCTTCCTCACACAGCTGTTATTTATCACTATATCAGTGCATCTGTTTTGGCTGTATTTGCCTACCTAATTTCAAATTATTCTTTGTAAGCAAGGTCTGAATGAACTCTCCCCTGACACTTAGTGATGAGCCAGAGGTGGGTGGAAAGGCATCAGGACCACACTATTTACATGAACAGACAGAGCTATGCTGCCCACGTGAACAATTTTGGCTGGTATTGGGTTACAAATCACTTTAGTATACACCATCCGATCTTCAGTCAAACTTTGCACCCCTTGATAATCTACGTTATTCCCAGATCACCAGAAACTTTGACGCTTAAACTCTGTAATGTTCACTTACTTTTTTTTGTTAAACATCTTAATTAAATGTGGGGGTCATGAAACATTACCATCCCTATTGTATGAATAAAGGACAGCAGAACTTTACTTAGCCTGCCTGAAGGAGGGGGGTCTCCGTCAGTGCTTAATTTGTGCTAGGGTTTGCCAGGGCTGAGGCCTGCCACCTCTAGGCTTGACAGTTCATAGCTTTGGGACCTCTGGGCTTATCAGATCAGTTACAAAAGAAACAAACTTGCTTGAGCCCTGGCACCTCTTTCATTACAAATAAAGCACTGGTCATCCTTAAGTGCACTCCCTAAGCAGGAGGTTTGGATGCCATACCCTAGTGAAGAGAGAGTGAGTGTGAGTGGGTGGGACACAGGTGTTTTGCTTGTTGGCTCTGCATAAGAATCACAGGCCCTTATTTGACTTGCCCCTCTCTCCTGTTTAAAGACAGAGCTGATTAGGCTCCATAGAGTTACGTTATGGTTGGTTAAGTGATCACTAGAGCTGAAATCACTGATAATCAGGTCAGTGGTGTAGCCAGGTTCTAAGTGTAGGGGGAGCAAACATAAAAAAGGCATCTCCCTTGGCTCCTCCTCTGGCCACACCCCCACCCCGACTCTGCCCTTCCTTCCCCCATTGGATTCCTTCCCCAAATCCCCGCCCCCAACCCCACCCCCTCGCTGCCCCATTGAATCCCAAGCCAGGCTTGGGGAGGAGATGCCCCTGTGCAGCAGCCTGGGCACAGGGGCAGCTGCTTCCCCTGCACCCCACTAGCTACGCTAGTGAATCAGAGGAACAGAGTTTCTGTGGAAGAGAGAACAGCCTGCACTAGTAGCAAGGTTCCCCCTCTGAGAGCTGAAATCACTGAGAGCTGCAGTATCCCCGCTGGTTGGGTGGGAAACCGGGGTTCAATTCCCTGACAAGGAGGGTGGTGCCTTTTGGCTGAGGGAGAAAGAAATGCCTTGCCCAGGCAGCTAGTAGTGTAGCAGGCAGGCAGGAGAAAAGGTGAGAGGGAATAACAGAAAGCAGAAGGGGACACAGGGAGAGAGAGAAGGAGGAGCCGCTTATGTACCTCTCTAGCACCCCCTGGAGCCTGGACTGATTAACACCGGCTTCTCAGGGAGCTTCCTGTTTCCTGCTGCTTCCCTGAACCCACTTGTGGAGAACAGGCAGTCAACTGAAATAGTAGGAGCCATTTAGGCCCTTAAGACGCTGATGTCTTCCCTCACTCAGGCCCTGCTACCAGCCTGCTTATTTTGTCCCCTTCAACTGAGTGTTACAAGACACTATAGCTGGCACAGAACAGCAGTCTTGAGTGAAAGAAGAAACTGACCCTCTGGGGCAGTATTCAGAAAAAGAAAGAAAACAAAGGAAGCTTTTCTATCTAAGCAGAAAGGAGCTATCCTGAGATACATAGACACAGATGTTCCTGGTGAGCCTTCTGGACGCAGTGAGGATGTGAGTGGTGAAGAGATGCCTGATCTTCCAGTTAGTCAGAGTGTAGGTGACCTGGCAGCTACTGCAGCATCCATGTCTCCATCTCAAATGGATGTAACGGTGCACATTCCTGAAGGAAAGTGTAGATCAGAGAAGAGTGTGGTGGAGGTGCAAGAAACGGCTGCTGCTGAGTTTAGTTCCTTAAGTCTAGATCAGGGGTAGGCAACCTATGGCACACATGACGAAGGCGGCACACAAGCTCATTTTCAGGGGCACTCACAATGCCCGGGTCCTGGCCACTGGTCCGGGGGGCTCTGCATTTTAATTTAATTTTAAATGAAGTTTATTAAACATTTTAAAAACCTTATTTACTTTACATACAACAATAGTTTAGTTATATATTATAGACTTATAGAACGAGATCTTCTAAAAACGTTAAAATGTATTACCGGCACGTGAAACTTTAAATTAGAGTGAATAAATGAAGACTCAGCACACCACTTCTGAAAGGTTGCTGACCCCTGGTCTAGATGATCCAGGACTGTGGACCCACTTGAGCAGTAGCCTGAGGGACTTCCTTGTACTGCATGGGCCACAACAAGTGAAAAACTTTATGTTTCCCAAAGACAATGAAAATAGAAGTTTCCATCCAACACATTACTGTGTGAAATCCCCAATGGTGACAAAATGGAGAGGCCATGGCTTATGTACTCAAAAACCCAGAATGCTACATACTGTTTTTGTTGCAAACTCTTCCAGTCTAATGTTCCAGCCACATTGGGTTCTACAGGAACAAAGGACTGGAAAAATCTGGCATCCCATGAGAAGGCAGCAAATCACCAGAGAGCATTCCATAGGTGGAAAGAGCTTCAGATGAGACTAAGGTTAAAGGCCACCATAGATGATCAGCATCAAGAGAAGATTGCATTATAATCTCTTTACTGGCAAAATGTTCTGAAAAGACTCATTGCCATTGTGAGAATGCTTGCTACCCAAAACCTAGCACTGCATGGCACTTCAGATCAACTGTATGTGCCAAACAATAGAAACTTCCTTAAAATTGTGGAGCTGATGTCTGAGTTTGATGCTGTACTCCAAGAGCATCTAAGGCCTGATCTACACTACGCGTTTAAACCGATTTTAGCAGCGTTAAACCGATTTAATGCCGCACCCATCCACACTACGAGGCCCTTTATATCGATATAAAGGGCTCTTTAAACCGGTTTCTGTACTCCTCCCCAACAAGAGGCGTAGCGCTAATATCGGTATTACCATATCGGATTAGGGTTAGTGTGGCCACAAATCGACGGTATTGGCCTCCGGGCGGTATCCCACAGTGCACCACTGTGACCGCTCTGGACAGCAATCTGAACTTGGATGCACTGGCCAGGTACACAGGAAAAGCCCTGCGAACTTTTGAAATTCATTTCCTGCTTGCCCAGCATGGAGAGCTCATCAGCACAGGTGACCACGCACAGCTCATCTGCACAGGTAACAATGCAGTCTCCTGAGAATCGAAAAAGAGCTCCAGCATGGACTACACAGGAGGTACTGGATCTGATCGCTATATGGGGAGAGGATTCAGTGCTAACAGAACTGCGTTCCAAAAGATGAAATGAAAAAGTATTTGAAAGAATGTCCAAGGCTATGATGGAAAAAGGCCATAGCAGGGACTCAGTGTAGTGCAGAGTGAAAGTTAAGGAGCTCAGACAAGCCTACCAGAAAACCAAAGAAACAAATGGAAGGTCCGGTGCAGGGCCAAAAACATGCCGCTTCTACGCTGAGCTGCATGCAATTTTAGGGGGCTGCACCACAACTACCCCACCCCTGTCCGTGGATTCCGAGGTGGGGGTTGTAATCTCTGCCATGACTGAGGATTATGCGGACGGGGAAGATGAGGAGGAGGAAGAGGAGGACGACTTTGCAGAGAGCACACAGCACTCCGTTAGCCCCAACAGCCAGGAGCTTTTTCTGACCCAGATGGAATTACCCTCCCAGCCCTCCCAAGCCACTATCCCAGACAATGAAGCCATGGAAGGGACCTCTGGTGAGTGTACCTTTGTAAATATCAAACATTGTTTTTTAAGCAAGCGTTTTTTAATGATTGATTTGCCCTGAGGACTTGGGATGCATTCGCAGCCAGTAAAGTTACTTAGAAAAGTTTGTTAACATGTCTGGGGATTGAGCGGAAATCCTCCAGGAACATCTCCATGAAGCGCTCCTGGAGGTACTCCAAAAGCCTTTGCAGAAGGTTTCTGGGCAAGGCAGCCTTGTTCCATCCACCATGGTAGGACACTTTACCACGCCATGCATGTAGCAAGTAATCAGGTATCATTGCATGGCAAAGCATAGCTGCGTACGGTCCCGCTGATTGCTGGCATTCAAGAAACATCCGTTCTTTATCTCGCTGTGTTATTCTCAGCAGAGTGATATCGTTCAGGGTAACCTGGTTGAAAATCAGGAATTTAATTAAGGGGACAGAGATGGCCATTTTCCTACTGAGTTCGTGGACTGCAGCTTAAAAAAAAAATCCTTTCTTGCACGTAGCCAAGTGGGGGGAGGGGAGGAGTGAAATACCGATGAGCTTTTTCGCGTTTGGTTAGCAGGGATCTTCCCAGCTAACAGCCACGCGGTGGGGGGGGGGGAAGGGGGGTGATTAGCAGTGAGCTTTCATGGTACCAGCCATGCAGTGGGGGGAAGGGTAAAGCACTGCAGAAGCCGAAAGACAGTGGCTTACCATGGCCGCATGCAAGCTGAATTCTGATGCCTGGACCTGTGTCTGTGAGATCTGTAACACCAGAGCCGCAGGCACTCAATATTAAGATGCAAAATGCACCCTTGTAGTGAAATCACATGTGCTATGTAAGGTGAATAGTACTGTTCACTGTGAAAGAGTATAACCATTGTTCTGTAAAATGTATCTTTTTTAAATACTTCTCTCCTTTTTTTCCCTCCCTCATGCAGCTGCAAATTTTTCAAGCCTCCATCCCAAAGGCTAGCTCAGATAAGGCGGAGGAAAAAGAAGACGCAAGATGAAATGTTCTCGGATATAATGGAAGTAACCCGCAAGGAAAGAGCTCATCTGAATGAGTGGAAGGAGGTGGTATCAAATTACAGGAAAGATGCCAGTGAACGTGAGGACAGGAGGGACGCCCGAGATGAGAGGTGGCGGCAGGAAGATCAGCGGTGGTGGGATGCAACGCTGGGGCTACTGCGTGATCAAACTGACATGTTCCGGCATCTGGTGGAGCTTCAGGAACGGCAGCAGGATCACAGAGTGCCGCTGCAGCCCCTGTATAACCACCCTCACCCCTCACCATGTTCCACATCCTCCTCACCCAGACGTGTAAGAACGCGTGGGGGGAGGCTCCGTGCACCCGCCCACTCCACCCCCGTGGACAGCCCAACCAAAAGACTGTCATTACTGTGACATTTTTTTAGTGGCCTTTTCCTTCCCTCCTATCCTCCTCCCAAACCACACCCGGGCTACCTTCTCAGTTCTCTCCCTCTTTTTATAATGAATTAATAAAGAATACATGATTTTTAAACGATACTGACTTTATTTCCTTAAGCAAGCTGTAATCGAAGGGGGAGGGTGGGTTGCTTACAGGGAATGAGTCAGTCAAGGGGGATGGGGGTTCATCAAGGGGAAACAAACACAGCAGTCACACCCTACCCTGGCCAGTGATGAAGCTCGTTTTCAAAACTTCTCTGATGCGCACCGCTTCCTGGTGTGCTCTTCTAATCTCCCTGGTGTCTGGCTGCGCGTAATCAGCGGCCAGGTGATTTGCCTCAGCCTCCCACCCCGCCATAAATGTCTCCCCCTTACTCTCACAGAGATTGTGGAGAACACAGCAAGCAGCAATAACAAAGGGGACATTGGTTTGGCTGAGGTCTGAGCGAGTCAGTAATGTGCGCCAGCGTGCCTTTAAACAGCCAAAGGCACATTCTACCATCATTCTGCACTTGCTCAGCCTGTAGTTGAACAGCTCCTGACCACTGTCCAGGCTGCCTGTGTATGGCTTCATGAGCCATGGCATCAAGGGGTAGGCTGGGTCCCCCAGGATAATGACAGGCATTTCAACATCCCCAACTGTTATTTTCTGGTCTGGGAAGTAATTCCCTTGCTGCAGCCGTTTAAACAGAGTAGTGCTTTTGAAGACGCGAGCGTCATGAACCCTTCCCGGCCATCCCACGTGGATGTTGGTGAAACGTCCCTTGTGATCCACCAGTGCTTGCAGCACCATTGAAAAGTACCCCTTGCGGTTTACGTACTGGGTGCCCTGGTGCTCCGGTGCCAAGATAGGGATATGGGTTCCATCTATTGCCCCACCACAGTTAGGGAATCCCATTGCAGCAAAGCCATCCACTATGGCCTGCACGTTTCTCAGAGTCACAACCTTTCGTAGCAGCAGCTTAATGATTGCTTTGGCTACTTGCATCACAGCAGCCCCCACAGTAGATTTTCCAACTCCAAATTGATTCCCGACTGACCGGTAGCTGTCTGGCGTTACAAGCTTCCAGAGGGCTATTGCCACTTGCTTCTCCACTGTGAGGGCTGCTCTCATCTTGGTATTATGGCATTTCAGGGCAGGTGAAAGTAAGTCACAAAGTTCCATGAAAGTGCCCTTCCGCATGCGAAAGTTTCGCAGCCACTGCGAATCGTCCCACACCTGCAAAACTATGCGGCCCCGCCAGTCTGTGCTTGTTTCCCAGGCCCAAAATCGGCATTCAATGGCTAGAACCTGCCCCATTACCATCAGGATCTCCAAAGCGCAGGGCCCCTCGGTTTGAGAGAATTCAGTGTCCATGTCCTCATCACTCTCATCGCCGCGCTGCCGTAGCCGCCTCCTCCTCGCCTGGCTTTGCAGGTCCTGGTTCAGCATAGACTGCACGAGAATGCGCGAGGTGTTTAAAATGTCCACGATTGCGGTATTGAGCTGAGCAGGGTCCATGCTTGCTGTGCTATGGCGTCTGCACAGTTCACCCAGGAAAAAAGGCGCGAAACGGTTGTCTGCTGCTTTCACGGAGGGAGGGGTGAGGCTGTACCCAGAACCACCCGCGACAATGATTTTTGCCCCATCAGGCACTGGGATCTCAACCCAGAATTCCAAGGGGTGGGGGAGACTGCAGGAACTATGGGATAGCTACGGGATAGCTACCCACAGTTCAACGCTCCGGAAATCGACGCTAGCCTCGGACCATGGACCACACCGCCGAATTACTGTGCGTTGTGTGGCCGCGTGCACGCGACTTTATACAATCTGTTTTACAAAACCGGTTTCTGTAAAATCGGAATAATCCTGTAGTGTAGACGTACCCTAAGAAGAGTCACCATCCTAGAAATGTACACACACCACTATCTTGGAAAAACAATTCAAAATGAGATCATAGAGTTACTGGCAACAAAAGTCAAACAGAAGATTGTGGCAGATCTGAAGTCAGCAAGATATTACTCTGTTATTCTGAACTGCACACCTGACATCAGCCATACTGAACAAATGACTTTAATGGTGCATTTTGTAACAACAACAGAACCTAGTGAAAATGTCCCTGCAATGGTGACTGTCAGAGAGCATTTTCTAGAATTTATTGACATTGATGATACTACATGAGCTGGTATGACAAATGTGCTTCTTAAAAAGCTGGAAGATACGGGAATTGCGATAGTTTACATGAGAGGTCAGGGCTACGATAATGGTGCCAACATGAGAGGAAAGAACAGAGGAGTGCAGACACAGATCCAAGAGTTAAACCCTTGAGCTTTTTTTGTCTCATGCAGTTCTCATTCATTGAACTTGGTGGTCAGTGATGCAGCATCAACTTCCAGTGAGGCTGCTGAACTTTTTTAATGTAATTCAAAGTATCTATGTATTTTTCTCTGCATCAACTCATCAATGGCAAATTTTGAAGCAACATCTGGGAACATCCTCTCTGGCACTGAAACCACTGAGTGCCACACGATACAAAAGTCGAGTAGAGGCAATAAAGCCTATCAAACACCAAATTGGGAAGATAGATGATGCCATAGTTGCCATTATGGAGGATAATGCTATGACAGGAACTGTTCATGGGAGAACAGTGGCAGAGGGAAATGGAATCACCCCAGAAACATACATCACTTCAAATTTCTGTGTGGCTTAATGTTGTGGCATGACATACTGTTTGAAATAAATGTTGTAAGCAAGAGACTCCAAGGTGTTCACCTCGATATATCTGGAGCAATGGAACAACTGGACAAAGCAAAGTCATACCTATAGTCTTACCGGTCAGATGAGGGATTTCAAAACATTCTGAAGAGTGCACAGAAGTTGGCAGAGGAACTTCACACTGAAGCTATTTTCCCACCCATTCAAGAATACAAGAGTCACCGAAAAAGGAGACATTTTGATTACGAGGCACGGGATAATCCCATAAGAGACCCCAAACAACAAATCAAAAGTTGAATTCTTTAACCAGGTTCTGGTACAGAGTCTTACAGTCCCTTTAGGCCCTTTTAGAAAATGCTTATCAAAGCCATTAGCTAGGGGGCCTTCCCCAAGGCATGGGAGACACTTGTTATGTCTATCTGAACCAGAGACCATCCAGGGTTAAGAGGAACACCTCCTAAACCCCAGCTCACTCCCTCCCAGATAGGTTCACCATCTTGTGGAGGACACCAGGCAACCTAAGAACACCCAAAGTTTGGCAAGATCATTGCAAAATTAAAACAGTTTTTTTCAGACACAATACAACTATATTTAAAGCTGTTTTAAATAACATGATAAAAGAGAGTTGTTTTTTTGCTTCCTCCATCTATCCAGGAACAAAGAAGGGGGCCAGATATTTATATTTCAATCTATGGAATATTGTAATCAGGTGCTCCTTGAGAACTATTGCTCAAAAATGGTCCCAGGGCTAGGCAAGCAACTACTGCAGTGCGGTTCTATAGAGGCCATGTCATGAAGGAGATTTTTTTTTAAATAAAATAAGCTTCAGAGCATTGACAGAGAGACCCTGGACCCAAATCCCCACCACCACCTCCTGTTTTCGAAGGTAGATTCAGGCTGGCTGGTTCTAATTAGAATCAAGACTGCTGACTACGCAGTTCCTATGGATATTTTCCATGCTACACCACTCTGCAGCTCACACTGAAAATTGCCAGCCAAAGGAATTCCTGCAACTGTGGATTTCATGGAAGTTTAGCTTCAGTGTTTAAACAAGTTTTAAAACCACAAGCCTCCGTTCCCACTTTCCTAGAGAGAGTGAATAATTAACTCTGCATGCTCTGTGACCTCCAAGATAGTAATGCTAATGAGGTTACAGAGTAAATCTTCAGAGCACAGGACATATTTGCACGGTGGTATCTGGACAGAAGATTATATGTCTGCAATATATTTCAGAAGAGCTCGGGCTATATACACCCACCACTAAGGCTCAGGGCAAGACGGCTGCATTGTACAAATTAGATGCAGAAAGAAACTTCCAAGAAACTATGTGCAACTCTGAGAAGATCTGACATGGATATGGATAATGAGAACATTCACAGTTACATTAGCTAGGATTTAAACAATTAGAAGGAATATAAAACCCTGGTGTATAGAGGATGAGTTCACCTCCAAATGAAAAAAAAAATAAAAAAAACCCCACCAAACTTCAGTGAGCTGGATATTCCATTGTCCATCATGGTGTTTCTTGCACATGCCTCTGAATCATGCGGTGTCAGAGAGGTTACCGAATGAGCTGGCCACTCGTGTGACAATTCCTATGTCAACTAATATTAAGCCCCATAAGCAGAGGTGAAAGTAAGCCGGTATGGTGCAGTATGGCGTACCGGCAAGAGCTAGTACGCCGTGCCGGACCACACTGGCTTTTGCGGCGGCGATTTAAAGGGCTCTGCAGGGAGACCCGAGCCCTTTAAATCCCGGCCCGCAGCTCCAGCAGCTGGGCTGGGGCCGGCATTTAAAGCGCTCCTCCAAGCTTCCCGCCACGGCAGGAAGCCCGGAGGAGCCCTTTAAATCCTGGCCCCGGCCTGCAGCCCCAGCCCACAGCTTTGGCAGCCGGGCTGGGGCCGGCACTTAAAGGGCCCGGAGCTCCATGGCAGCTGGAGCCTCGGGCCCTTTAGTTTGCCCCAGCGGCTATCAGCCACCTCTGCAGCTGGGAGCCCCCTGGGTGATTTAAAGTCCCTGAGACTCCCAGACACAGCTGGTGCCCCAGGGCCTTTAAATCTTGAGGCCCCGCCTCTTCTGGTTGAAGCCACGCCTCTTCTTTTCAAGCTTTTAAAGCTTTTAAAGCAGTATAAGTGGGACCTTAATTGGTTCCAGCTGTCTCCTTTCGCCTAACTGACCCTTTGTCAATTAACTGAGGTCAGGTGCCAGCATTAGCCTAACGACTTTAACTGGTTAAATTGGCGTCAGGTGTCTTGATTGGCCTGGAGTAGCCCTTGTTTGGCTATTCAGGGAATAGGGACCTGCTCATTCTAAGGCTGATATACCTGCCTTCCACTACCCTCTTATATCCTTCTGGCCTGAGTCCGTCACACTCTGTCAATCTGTTTCTTCACTTCAGCAGGTGGGTATTGTAGTTTTAAGAATGCTTGATAGAGATCTTGTGGGTGTTTGTCTCCGTCTGAGGGATTGGAGCAAATGCGGTTGTATCGTAGAGCTTGTCTGTAGACAATGGATCGTGTGATGTGGTCGGGATGAAAGCTGGAGGCATGTAAGTAAGTATAGTGGTCAGTAGGTTTCCGGTATAGGGTGGTGTTTATGTGACCATCACTTATTAGCACTGTAGTGTCCAGGAAGTGGATCTCTTGTGTGGACTGGTCCAGGCTGAGGTTGAAGGTGGGATGGAAATTGTTGAAATAATGGTGGAATTCAAAGGCTTCTTTTCCATGGGTCCAGATGATGAAGATGTCATCAATGTAGCGCAAGTAGAGTAGGGCTGTTAGGGGACATATATAACATTCAAAAAACAATCGAAGAACACTTCAACCTCCTGGGTCACTCAATTACAGACCTAAAAGTCGCAGTACTCCAATAAAAAAAACTTCAAAAACAGACTCCAATGAGAAACTGCTGAATTGGAATTAATTTGCAAACTGGACACCATTAAATTAGGCTTGAATAAACACTGGGAGTGGATGGGTCATTACACAAAGTAAAACTATTTCCCCATGGTAATTTCCCCCCTACTGTTACTCACACCTTCTTGTCAACTGTTGGAAGTGGGCCATCCTGATTATCACTACAAAAGTTCTTTTTTCTCTCCTGCTGATAATAGCCCACCTTAATTGATTAGTCTCGATGTAAGCAGAGTCAGGATGAGCCCCACCCTGACATCTGGTGGTAAATTATGGGGAGTGCGGAAAGTGTTGCATTGGTATTTCGGTTATTTGCATGGGCACTCCCACCCCACTTAGCATACCGCAAAGCAGCATGGGATGGTTACTTTCACAGCTGTGGGAGCCCCCAATTTCGTTGTTATTGGGGCAGGAGGAATGAAATGTTGTCACCCTGATTGGGTAAATGGGGAACTACAAAATTGTCTTGTGATGGGGGGTTTCATTGTCAGCTGGATAGCGCTTGCTAGATGGGGCACATGGGTTCCAAAACCCATTGAGAGGAGAGAGGCTGGGGGCCAGTATCTGTACTTGGTAGTGCAGGCTCCTTGTGTGAGCCAGAAGCACCAGTTCCACCCGTGCCTCTCTCCACTGTGGAATGTCAGAGTTAACTTTTGATTCCCTTAAGAATCTAGATGCAGGTTACTGAGCTGAATTCACTGGGGCTCCCCTACTATGAGCTGAAATCACTGAAGAGCTGGACTTGCTGAGCTGGACTTGCTGAGCTGAGAGCACTGTGCTAATGAGTGGAGCTGAAATCGCTGAAGAGCTGGACTTGCTGAGCTGAGAGCACTGTGCTGATGAGTGGGGGAGCCTGAAGCAATACTGGCAGAGCAGAGTGGAGCAGTTTGTGCAGCCACTGGGTGAGTGGAGCTGAGCAGCTCGTGAGGACGGCTGGAGCGGATCACAGGACAGCTGGTGGACCAGAGCAGCTGGCAGAGTGAAGCAGCCCACAGAGTAAGCGGAGCTGAGCTGTTTGCGGGGATGACTAGTGGAAGCAGAACCCCACGAAGAGGCAGGGCAGCTGGCCCCGAACCACGTAAGGTGCCCCTTTCTACCTAGGCTGGGGAGGGGGACCTCTGCAAAGAGACTCTTGAACTCTGGGCTGCCTGACCCGGGACAGAGACTTTTGAATTGTGGGACTTTTGGGACTGTGGGTGATTTAGGGGGGTTGCTGGACTCAAGGGCCCAGAGAGAAGGACACGGCCCAAGTTGCTGGGTGGGTCTTTGCTCACGGTTTGACCTATGAACTCCAGTTGAGGTATTTTCCAAATTTCATGCTTGTTGTTGTTTATCTTATGTAATTAAACCTTTTCTGCTACACCAAGAGTCTGTGCTTGCGAGAGGGGAAGTATTGCCTCCTTGAGGCGCCCAGGGGTGTGTGTAAGATTTTCCCAGGTCACTGGGTCGGGGCTCGAGCTGGTCTGCATTACGTTGTGGGGAAGGGACCCCTAGGTATTGAACCTGGCCCTTGCTGCTATCGTTTCAGCCTGGCAGAGGGGTTACATCATTATAGTTGGTATGGCAACACCCTTTTCATGTTCTCTGTGTATATATATTCCTACTATATTTTCTACTGCATGCATCCATGAAGTGGGTTTTAACCCACAAAAGCTTATGCCCAAATACATTTGTTAGTTTCTAAGGTGCCACAAGTACTCTTCATTCTTTTTGCTGATACAGACTAACATGCTACCACTCTGAAACCTGTCCTTTAATGTAAATAAACAGAAATTAGGCACATGTTCATTGTCTATCAGGATGAAGGAAAAAAAGGACACAAACCCAATTTCTTTGTGTTTTTGTGTGTCAGTGTGGATCCCATAGTAGATGGACAGGTGCCTCATGGGCGCGAGATTGAAGTCTTCTGAATAGCATGGTCCATCAGGGCCATGCATGCGCCCTGAGCTTCCTTGTGTTCCTATGTAAGGATGTGATGGGTGGGGCGGCCACAGCCCCTCACTTGATTCTGCTTACTGCCTGTGGCAACAAGACAGAACCCAGTAAGTGTCCGACCCACTTCTCTCTTGAGACACACTAAACCAGTTATTTTTCAAACTATTTGGTAAAGAAATCTTATCTTCACACTTTCATCTAAAGGACATTCCTTTAAAAGAAGGGGGGGGATTGATTGGCAATCCCCTTGTACACCACCATTACAATGGGGTGAGGTGCTTTATGCCAACTGCCACCCTTCATGGCAGACTCCTGCAACAGACTGGTCTCCATCAAGGACAGACACAGCTGATGTCTTTTCTGCCTAGGACAGGGCCATATCCCAGACAGGTGCTCTATGTACAAGTCCTTCTCTTCCAGGACCCTAGAGCAGTCCATGGGGGTCACTTTGGACCCAGAGGTGACAGTTATGACCAGAGCAAGACTGGATAAACCATCACTGGCCAGTGCTCCCTTGAGTGCACATTCGACCATGGGGTTGGGCACGGGAAACAAGACAAAGAGGATGCCAACAGAGTTGAAACCAAGCACCTAAACATGAGTGAAGTCCTTGGCGCACAAGATCTCTACACCAACAGCCTCGGCATTGAGTGCCTTGGTAGCGACAGTCTTGGCACCAGTTACCTCAGCACCGATAGCCTCAGTTCCTGTCATAAACAGATAGTTAAGGGTTAATGTCTCTTTTACCTGTAAAGGGTTAAGAAGCTCAGTAAACCTGGCTGACACCTGACCAGAGGACCAATGAGGGGACAAGATACTTTCAAATCTTGGTGGGGGGAAGTCTTTGTTTGTGCTCTTTGTTGTTGTTGTTGTTGTTCGCTCTCGGGACAGAGAGGGACGGGACATTAATCCAGGCTCTCCAAATCTTTCTGAATCAGTCTTTCATGTTTCAGACTTGTAAGTAGCCAGGCAAGGCGGATTAGTTTATTTTTGTTTTTCTCAACTTGTAAATGCTTCTTTTTGCTGGAAGGATTTTTACCTCTGTTTGCTGTAACTTTGAACCTGAGGCTAAAGGGGGTTTCCTCTGGGCTATCTGAATCTAAGTACCCTGTAAAGCATTTTCCATCCTGATTTTACAGAGATAATTTTTACCTTTTCTTCCTTTAATTAAAAGCTTTCCTTTTTAAGAACCTGATTGATTTTTCTTTGTTTGAAGATCCAGGGAATTGGGTCTGCACTCACCAGGAGTTGGTGGGGGAAAGGAGGGGGGAATGGTTAATTTCTCCTTGTGTTAAGATCTATGGGGTTTGGATCTGTGTTCCCCAGGGAAGGTTTTGGGGGGACAGGGAGTGTGCCAGACACTAACTTCTGGCTGGTGGCAGTGTTACCAGATCTAAGCTAGGAATTAAGCTTAGAAGGGTCCATGCAGGTCCCCACATCTGTACCCTAAAGTTCAGAGTGGGGGAGGAAACCTTGACAGTGCCAATGACTCCGATTTCTATACTGGCACTTTGGACAACTAGGCCTGTTCAAAATGGGACTCCCATAATTGGACCAAACTTAAGCATAGTTCTGAACCAAAAGGAAGTTGCAGAAGGAGGACATAATACATCACTCCTTTAAGGACAAAGCCCCACAGCAGTTGGGCAAAGCAAGAAACCCAGCACCCATCCTGGTACCATGATGGAGTTGAGCATAGCTCAGTAGTTTGAGCATTGGCCTGCTAAACCCAGGGTTGTGAGTTTAATCCTTAAGGGGGCCATTTGGGGAACTGGGGCAAAAAATCTGGGGATTGGTCCTGCTTTGAGCAGGGGGTTGGACTAGATGATCTCCTGAGGTCCCTTCCAACCCTAATATTCTATGATTCTAAGGATTTGAGGTATCCATATAACCTCCAAAGACTATCTTTGTATCAAAAAGTCAACCAGCACCAGATCTGGCACTGGCTTCATGCCACCCTTTGAAGAGTAGATAAACTTCTCCTTGCTGAGACTGAGCACAGATTCTTCTTTCCTGCCATCAGAATATGACCCTTAGGAGGGCTCCAGGGAGGCCCCATTCAGAGCACCACCCCAACTTGCATGGGAGTGACACTTAGCCCAGCCAGTCTCAAGCAGGCTAGTATCTGTACAGCATGCCACATGGGCCATATTGGCCTTACTGGGGACTGTGCTACCATGTTTTGAGGAGCAGCTCAATCTCCCATGCATCTAGGAAGAGGAGAAGATCCCACTCCCCAGTGTCTTCACTTGCTAAGCCACCCACAACTGAACCAGATATGGGCCCAGAGGAGGAGGAGACAACAGAGACAACCCCTGTTTCTACCCAAAATTTTTCCTCACTGCTGGACAAGCCAGCATCCACCCACCCTTGCCATAGATGACTTTGGAGCCTCTTTAGAATCACACTCCCTATTAATGAAGGGATTCTAGAACGGGCCACAGCACTGCAGCCCCAGCCACTTGTCTTTCCACCTCCACATGAGTGGAAGAAAGGTATCAGGTGCCTTTGAAATGTTTCAAGCTCTTTTGCACCCACCCAAACCAGGGTCCTTGGCCGTCCCTGCAGTGGAACAAACATCAAAGCTTACTAAAGGCACTCCTGAGAACAAGGACCGTAAGAATTTAGACCTGTTTGGATGCAAGGCATATTTTTCAGCCTCAGTGCAACTTTGGGTGGCAACTATACCAGGTATTATTCAGCAAGTATAATCACCTCATGTGATACAGAGTCGCTCCTTCCTTTCAAAAATCCCACCTCAGTACAGGCATGAAATGAAGGAGAGCATCAAGCAGGGGCAGACGGTCATGAGAATGTCACTGCAGTACAGCCATGGATGCCTTTGATATGGCTACAAGGCTGATGGCCACAGCTGTCACAATGAGCCAGGCCTTGTGGCTGTAGGTATTGGGCATACCACACAAGCGCCTGTCAAGTGCAAGACAGACAACCTGCATTTCGAGGGGGTGGAGCTCTTCAGCCAGGAGGACAGATGAAGCACTCCATTCCCGCAAGGGCTAGATTATGGCCGCTGTTCCCTACTGAAAGTCCCAAAAGTATCAGCCCCAATAAAGGCAAAGGATGCCTTTCTACTCCTGGAGCTGACAGTCAGAATGCCAGCAAAGGAAAAAACCTACATACTCCCGGGGGCACTCATCTTCTACTTCTTTATCAAACACAGCACCCTCTCAGAGGTAGCAAATTTCTCAGGAGTGTTGAGAGTCACACTGGAGCCTGCCCTCACCTTTGGGAACCATCTTGCCCCATTCCTTCAGGCCTGGGAAGCTATCACAGCTGACAAATGGGCATTAGACATCATTGCGTAAGATCACGCTCTACATTTCCATTCACAAACCCCTATCTGCATCCCATCCCTGTCCCTCTACTGGGACCCTTCTCACAAAAACCTGTTACAAACAGAAGTGGCTTCATTGCTTTGTCTAGGAGCCATTGAAGAGATATGACAGCAGTACAGGGGAAAAGGTTTCTCATGCTGAGATTTCCTCATCCAGAAGAAGAAAGGGGTCTTTGTCCTGTCCTAGGGCTGGGGAAACTGAACAAATACTGTGCATATACCACCTTAGATTCAGGATGGGAAGACTTGCCTCCATCATTCCATCTCTGCAGGCTCCGAGACAGGTTTGTGGCTCTTGACTTGCAGGATGGTCCTGTCATAACTATAAAGGGAAGGGTAACAGCCCTCCTGTGTACAATACTATAAAATCCCTCTGGGCCAGAGACACCAAAATCCTTTTACCTGTAAAGGGTTAAGAAGCTCAGGTAACCTGGCTGACAACTGACCCAAAGGACCAATAAGGGGACAAGATACTTTCAAATCTTGGTGGGGGGAAGACTTTTGTTGTGTGCTCTTTGTTTTGGGGGTTGTTCGCTCTTGGGACTAAGAGGGACTGGACATCAATCCATGCTCTCCAAATTTTTCTGCACAAGTCTCTCGTATTTCAAACTTGTAAGTAACAGCCAGGCAAGGCGTGTTAGTTTTATCTTTGTTTCCTCAACTTGTAAATGTTCCTTTTGCTAGAGGGTTTACCTCTGTTTGCTGTAACTTTGAACTAAGGCTAGAGGGGGTTCCTCTGGGCTCTTTGAATCTGATTACCCTGTAAAGTTATTTTCCATCCTGATTTTACAGAGATAATTTTTACCTTTCTTTCTTTAATGAAAAGCCTTCTTTTTAAGAACCTGATTGATTTCTCCTTGTTTTAAGATCCAAGGGTTTGGATCGGTGTACACCAGGAACTTGGTGGAGAAGTGTCTCAAGGCTACCCAGGGAAGGTTTATAGTACTTGGGAGGGAGATATTCTCGGGGGGGAGGGGGGCGGGGAAGTAGACAGAGTTTCCCAAATGACTCATAAATAATTTGGGTGGTGGCAGCAAAACCAGATCTAAGCTGGTAGTTAAGCATAGAGGTTCTCATGCAGGTCCCCACATCTGTACCCTAGAGTTCAAAGTGGGGAAGGAACCTTGACAGGTCCATATAGCCATTCACCGTGCAGACAGGAATTACTTGAGGTTCACAGAGCCACATCACTACCAGGACAAGGTACTGCCATTAGGACTGTCCATAGGACGAAGAGTCTTTACAAAATGCCTAGTGGTGTTATGGGCATCGCATGCCTCTGAAGATATCCACATCTACTCTTACTTAGATAATAGACTGATCAGGGGCAGGTCCCAGCAGGAGACAGCAGTCTAGAATATGCTCATTTTCTGTTCGCCCAGATGGGCCTTTAGTGAAATACAAAAATAGACTCTCATCCCATCACAGACGATAATGCTCATAGCAACCCTAATAATCTCCAGGTCAATGAGAGCATACCTTTCTGAAGACAGTTTCCTGCCAATGCTGTTGTTAGTTGCAGACTCTACTACAATGGTATGGATGTGACTGGAGCTGCTATGCTGTGGGTGCATGCATGTAAGTGACACTATTTGCCAGACTTCACCTGTGACTGCTCCAACTCTAGCTTGGGTTGGTCTATTCCCCAGAAAAATACCCGGTGGACAAGGAGGGCATGGTCCTTCCTCATCTTGTCACAGAACTGAGTTAGTGGAAGGAACCCAGAAACATGCATGGAAGGATACTATTTGGTGCACCCTCCTCAACAAAACCTGTTAGAAGCACACTGGGGCCATCTACAAATGCAGGGGACTTGGTCTCCAGAGGACATCTAGCTCCACATCAGCGTTCTGGAGTTCAGAGCAATCAGGCTAGAGGGGAAAGCATTGGATGTGTTATTCCTCGACTTTAGCAAAGCTTTTGATACGTCTCCCAGAGTATTCTTGCTGGCAAGTTAAAGAAGTATGGGCTGGATGAATGGACTATAAGGTGGATAGAAAACTGGCTAGATCGTTGGGCTCAATGGGTAGTGATCAATGGCTCCATGTCTAGTTGGCAGCCGGTATCAAGCGGAGTGCCCCAAAGGTCAGTCCTGGGGCTGGTTTTGTTCAATATCTTCATTAATGATCTGTAGGATGGCATGGACTGCACCTTCAGCAAGTTTGCAGATGACACTAAACTGAGAGAAGTGGTAGATATGCTGGAGGGTAGGGATAGCATAGAGAGGGACCTAGACAAATTAGAGGATTGGGCCAAAATAAATCTGATGAGGTTCAACAAGGACAAGTGCGAGTCCTGCACTTAGATGGAAGAATCCCATGCACTGCTACAGACTAGGGACTGTGACAAAGTTCCTCCTCTACCTTGGTGGGTCCTGCGCTTATTGGCAGATTTGTTCACCTCAGTGATCTTCCCCACAGTCTGGATCAACTCCTCCTGTGTCTGATCAGGAGTTGGGAGGTTTGGGGGGAACCCAGGTTCCAGCCCAGGGCCCTGTGGATTGCAGCTGTCTATAGTGCCTCTTGTAACAGCTGCATGACAGCTACAACTCCCTGGGCTACTTCCCCATGGCCTCCTCCAAACACCTTCTTTATCCTCACCACAGGACCTTCCTCCTGGTGTCTGATAACGCTTGTACTCCTTAGTCTTCCAGCAGCACACCCTCTCACTCTCAGCTCCTTGTGCCTCTTGCTCCCAGCTCCTCACGCGCACTTCCTCTCCTCTGACTCCTCCTCGCCTGACTGGAGTGAGCTCCTTTTTAAACCCAGGTGCCCTGATTAGCCTGCCTTGATTGGCTGCAGGTGATCTAATCAGCCTGTCTGTCTTAATTGGTTCTAGCAGGTTCCTGATTACTCTAGTGCAGCCCCTGCTCTGGTCACTCAGGAAACAGAAAACTACTCACCCAGTGACCAGTATATTTGCCCTCTACCAGACTCCTGTACCCCACTGGCCTGGGTCTGTCACAGGACTGAATGGCTAGGCAGCAGTTCTGCAGAAAAGGACCTAGGGGTTACAGTGGATGAGAAGCTGGATATGAGTCAACAGTGTGCCCTTGTTGCCAAGAAGGCTAACGGCATTTTGGCTGTAAAAGTAGGGGCATTGCCAGCAGATCGAAGGATGTGATCATTCCCCTCTATTCGACATTGGTGAGGCCTCATCTGGAGTACTGTGTCCAGTTTTGGGCCCCACACTACAAGAAGGATGTGGAAAAATTGGAAAGAGTCCAGCGGAGGACAACAAAAATGATTAGGGGGCTGGAGCACATGACTTATGAGGAGAGGCTGAGGGAACTGGGATTGTTTAGTCTGCAGAAGAGAAGAATGAGGGGGGATTTTGATAGCTGCTTTCAACTACCTGAAAGGGGGTTCCAAAGAGGATGGATCTAGACTGTTCTCAGTGGTGGCAGATGACAGATCAAGGAGTAATGGTCTCAAGTTGCAGTGGGGGAGGTTTAGGTTGGATATTAGGAAAAACTTTTTCACTAGGAGGGTGGTGAAGCACTGGAATGGGTTACCTAGGGAGGTGGTGGAATCTTCTTTCTTGGAGGTTTTTAAGGTCAGCCTTGACAGAGCCCTGGCTGGGATGATTTAGTTGGGGATTGTTCCTGCTTTGAGCAAGGGGGTTGGACTAGATGACCTTCTGAGGTCCCTTCCAACCCAGATATTCTATGATTCCCTGGCTTTCCTACCCATTCTTCTGCACAGTTTCTGTGATGCCTATTGTATCATTATCTTCATTGAATACCAGGAACTCAAGTTCACCCATTGTAGTATTTAGACTGGTTGCATTATAAAATTTGTCAATATTTAGTTGTCTGCCTTCATGTGATGCAATTGAATGGGTCTTTCTCGTGTTTGACTGTTTCTTTTGAGTTCCTACCTGTACTTAATCAACTTCTGTCCTCTTCTCTTTACTGGGATATAGAGAATCCCCTTTAATAAATCCTTCTCTAAAGGATGTCTCTGTTCAAATGGTGTGCTCCTCTTTATCTGTCATTTTTTCCCCAGCCCTTAGTTTGAAAATTCCTCTATGACCTTTTTAATTGTATATGCGAGTGATATGGCTCTGTTTTGGTTAAGGATCTGATCTGGAAGTAAATATAAAATCTCTGCTGATAAAATTTGCAAATTACACAAAAATAGCAGATAAGTAAATTATGAGAATAAAGCAATCTGGATTGCTGGATAAACTGGGCCCAGTCAAACAAAATTAGTTTTAATACAGCCAAATGCAAGGCTGTACATTTTGGAACAAGGAACGTAGGTTGCACAGACAGACTGGGGGACTGTATCCTGGAAGTCTTGCATCCGAAGAAGTGGGTATTCACCCACGAAAGCTCATGCTGCAAAACGTCTGTTAGTCTATAAGGTGCCACAGGATTCTTTGCTGCTGGAAAGCTGAGACTCTGAAAAGGATTTAGGACAAACAACTGACCATTAGCTCCCAATGTTAATGCAGTCCTTGGATGTATAAAGAGGGGAGAAGTGAATAGAAGTACAGACAGGATTTTACCTCTATATATGTCATTGGTGAGACTAATACTGGAATACTGTGTCCAATTCTGGCATCCACATTTTAAAAAAGATTTGAAAAATTGGAAATGGTGCCAAGAAGAGCCGCAAAAATGATTCAAGGACTGAAAAAAATGCCTTACAGAGAGAGGCAATCTGTTTAGTTTATTAAAAAGGAGACTGAGAGGTGACTTGATCACACTGCCTAAGTAGAGAAAATATTGGGTACTGACGGGCTCTTTAACCTACCAGAGAAAAGCATAACAAGAACAAATAGCTGGAAGCTGAAGCCACACAGATTCAAGTTAGAAATAAGGCACAAATGTTTAACAGTGAGGATGATCAAACATTGGAACAAACTACCATGGGAAGTGGTGAATTCTCCATTTTTTGATGTCTCAGATCAAGATTGGATACTACCCCTTATGCTTTCTTATGGAAGTAGTTGCCACAGGGATGCTTTGAGGCTGTGAATGGGAGAGGAGGTGCCTACCAGACAATCACTGTAGTAAGATGTGGGCCACGCTACAAACTGCTGCCTTCAGTAATGCTGGTGAAAGTGTCCTTTGTCGGGATGTGTGATGTGTCTGTCTCAATAATATTTAATTTAGATACAAAACAGGATCCAATCCCTGAATTCTGGGCAAATTTGGTTCTTAATTCAGATTCAAACTACACAGCTGCTTTCCTTTGTTTCCGTAACCAAAACAAAACCAGAGAGCCAAGAACCCCCTAACTGTGGGGCTCTGATCCATATCTAATTTCAATAAAAATGTTTTAAAAAAGCAAATATAAATCAATTATTATTATTTTACAGTATGTGTTAGGCACTGTATAAACATAGTCCTTGCTCTAATGATTTTACAATCTAAATCAGGGGTCGGCAACCTTTCAGAAGTGCTGTGCCGAGTCTTCATTTATTCACTCTGATTTAAGGTTTCACATGCCAGTAATACATTTTAACATTTTTCGAAGGTATTTTTCTATAAGTCTATAATATGTTACTAAACTATGGTTGTATGTAAAGTAAATAAGGTTTTTAAAATGTTTAAGAAGCTTCATTTAAAATTAAAATGCAGAACTCCCCGGACACCGGTGGCCAGGACCCGGGCAGTGTGAGTGCCACTGAAAATCAGCTCACGTGCCGCATCGGCATGTGTGCCAGAGGTTGCCTACCCCTGATCTAAATAGACGAGAGAGGAAATTGAGGCATGAAGATTTACCCAAGTTGATCAGTGGCAGGATTAGCAATAGCACTTAAATTTCCACTCCTAGCCCTCTCTTTTATCTACTGGAATACACTCTCTGAGACTAGAGAGAATAATATGATGCTAAAAGGGTTAGTCTGGCAGCTTTCACTACACTCTTAGAAGTAGTGCTGATTATGCTATATTGGCTGCAGCAGATCTGCAGCTCTAGCAGGTTGCACTATGGTTCTGTTAGCGTTTCCCAGCTAAATAAGGCTCTCAGGTCAAAATGTGGCTGGGAAAGTCGTATAGAAAGTGTGTGTGGCTCAATCGAGGTCGTTCTTTCTGCTGGGTCAGAATTGAGTTGGGGTGCTGCTGCTGGAGGCAGTACAGGCCTGAGAGCCTTTTCCTGTTGGCCATTACAGGTCCTGCGGTACCTGGCAAAGTCAGGGTCATTAGCACCACTGGCCAAAGTCCAGTCGTTCGGCCTCTTTGGTTCCCCTGCACAGGGCCGGCTTTAAGCCTCTTCCACCAATTCCCCCGAATCGGGCCCTGCGCCTAAGAGGGCCCCGCACCCAGTGAGAATCCCTTCCCTGGCTAGAGGCGCCTTTTTAATTTTTACTCACCTGGCAGTGCTCCAGGTCTTCAGCGGCACTTCAGCGGCGGGTCCTTCGCTCGCTCTGGGTCTTTGGCGGCACTTCGGCAGTGGGTCCTTCAGTGCCGCCGAAGACCTGGAACAAGTGAAGGACCCACCGCTGAAGTGCCACCAAAGACTCGGCGCACCGCCCGGTGAGTACAAGCCCCACGTGTTTTTTTACGTGTGTGTGTGTGTGTTTTTTTTTAAGTCATCCCTGCCAGGGCCCCATCAAAACTGTTCGAATTGGGCCCTGCACTTCCTAAAGCCGGTCTTGCCCCTGCAGTGTGAGCTGGGCTCCGTCATTCTCCTTCGCGCCCCGGGGCCTGTGGTGCCACACGGCTGCCGCCCGCGGTCCAGCCCGAAGCCGGGCGACGCCCCCAGCCTGTCTCTGCTCTGCAGTTCTGCTGGGGACGGCGGAGCCTTAAGGGATTGGGGGGGGGGGGTCGTTTGAAACGCGCCTGGCCGGAGCCTGTTCGAGGAGGCGCACCAGGGCCTGGGGCGGGAGAGCTTCCCGCGCTCCGAGCGGGGCGGGGGCTCGGCGCGCTCTGAAAGGCTCCCGGCTGCGTCGCGGCTCCTGCTCCTTTCCCGCGGGGCGGGGAGCTGGGGAAGGTGCGGGGCGGGGGCTGCGCTGGGGCAGGCGGAGCCGGGCAGGGCGGCCCCTCCTTCCCTTCCCCGCGGCCCGGCTTCTCCCCTGGGCGGCCGGACCGCGGAGCCGGCCCCGCGCTGAGCTGCCGAGTGACTTTACTGCTCCCCTTCCCGGGGCCCCGGGATCCTGGAGGCGCGGGGCGGGCCGGCCTGGCAGCGGCGTCTTTTCTACGCCCACCCACACTGCCCGGCCCCCGGGGCACCCACCGCCCCAGCCCCACACAGTCGCCGGCGTCGTGACTGTCCCCAGCCCCCCCCCGCCCCATATGTGCTCGCCAGGGCGGGACCGGGGGCTGGCGCTGCAGCCTCCTGCTGGGCAGGAGTGACGGGCCCCCTTCCCCGCACCTGGCCGAGGAGAGCACCTGCTCCGATGCGTGAGTCTGAGAGTTTCTAGTTCATCTTAACCCCCTTCTCCGAGCGAGAATTGGCTGTTTCAAGTTCCGCTCCGTTTGGGAGGCACCCCCCGCCTCAGACCCTTCTCCGGGCGGGGGGGGACAGAGAGACTTTGGGGGGCTCTACATACAGTACTTGGTTTTCTTTCTTCAGCCAGGGGTGGTGATGGGCTATTTGGAATCTCCCTGCACCTTGCTGTGGGTGGAGGATAAAGAATTGTACAGGCTTCCTCTAGCTGGGCAAACACAATTTTAAACAAGAAGCACAGAAACTGTTCTTTTTAATGTGTGTGTGTATTTTAATCGAAAAATGCACTGGCTGCTCAGACAGAGATGAAGGAGGGTTGATAATTTTTGCAGAGTTCATGGAAACTTCAGCTCACTAGTTTATCTGGGTTAAAGGGTTTAAAAAAAGTTGTAAAAATAAGGCTGTGGTCCTGCATCTAGTTCTGTGCAGGCACAGGGATCTGTCTAGACTCTTTGTGGAACCAGTTACAGGATTGGGACCTAAATGTCCTCTCAGTGGTACTAACAACACAGGGAATTAACTTCAGGTAGTAGTTTATTAAAATGGAAGGACAGTTAAAATCTGACTTGCTTTTCTACATTAATGTTCTGTTTACTTTTGTGTTTCATTCAGTTTGGACAATCAAGCTAAAATAGTTAGTTCCACTTATCCGTTCTAAGAACATAAGAATGGCTGTACTGGACCAGACCAATGGTCTGTCTAGCTCAGTATCCCATTTTCTGACAGTGGCTAGTGCCAGATGCTTCAGAGGGAATGAACAGAGTAGGGCAATTATGGAATGATGATCCATGCCGTGTTGTCCAGACTCAGTTTCTGGCAGTCAGAAATTTAGGGACACCCAGAGCCCGGGATTGCATCCCAGAACATCTTGGCTAATAGCCATTGATGGACCTGTCCTCTTATTCTTTTTTTTTTAACCCAGTTATACTTTTGGTCTAAGTCTTTTTATTACTATGGCAGTGCTCCATACATGTTCACAGAGGAATTAGCAGTGCTTTCTTGAATCTCCTGCATTAACACACGGCAGTAATGTTTGGGTTGCAAATACTGTAGGTAAAATTTGCATGATAATAGAAATATCTCCTATGTAAATTACTAAACCTGCATTTGGGGCCTGACTTGCACTTTTTGAAGTGACAGGCAGGTGTAACCACAATTTGCAAATGTCTTGCTGCAGATAATTTTTCTGAAAAAGCTATTGTGTGTAAATACAATTATTTTATAGTTGTGTTGACAGCATCCTGGAAACACCTCAGCTCTCTAAAAGACAGTGCATTAAAAACATTTTTGCTTTGTTGTTTGGCATTTTGTGGTGACACAGCTGAGTGCCTCACTGAACAATTTTTAAAAATTAAAAGCAATGCTCTGGAAAGATCCTGTTTGTAGTAAAAGCAGCAAAGAATCCTGTGGCACCTTATAGACTAACAGACGTTTTGCAGCATGAGCTTTCGTGGGTGAATACCCACTTCTTCGGATGCAAGTAGTGGAAATTTCCAGGGGCAGGTATATATAAGCAAGCAAGAAGCAAGCTAGAGCTAACGAGGTTAGATCAATCAGGGAGGATGAGGCCCTGTTCTAACAGTTGAGGTGTGAAAACCAAGGGAGGAGAAACTGGTTCTGTAATTGGCAAGCCATTCACAGTCTTTGTTTAATCCTGTTTGTAGTGGGATCTTACTGGTGCTTGGTAACTGCAGGGACTTCTTGCAAGAAGATTTGGTAGCAAGATGCCAAATTACGGATCTGTTCAACTACTTGTTTCACAGAAGGCCATATGTCCTCAGCAAGTTTGTTGGATTGTGTATTTTATTTTTGGGCTGGGGTGGTGAGAGGGGATGAGATGTGAGCAACCCTACTGTTAAAGTTGCCGTACAATCAGTCAGCATCAGAGAGAGAGGGAGGCTGATGTGCCTTTCGGTGTTGAACCATCATTGTTGTTCTACTTCTAAGCAATGGGAAAACTGGGAAGCACTTGGCACCCAAGCCTGAGAGAGACTGAGCCTCTTCAATTCCACGCGTCTTCTCTGGGAGTTAAGGGAGCTTAGCACCTCGGACCTCTTGGCCCTTTGCATATTTCAGAGAATGCAATTTAATTTTTTTTCTAGGTGCCTTTGCCTAAGTCTGAATTTTCTATTGCAGGTAGTTTGCAGACTAGAAAGGTCTGAGGAGTTGCCTGCCACTGAAAATGTTGCCTGTAAGAAATTAGATCCCAGGTAACTCGGAGCTGTCTGTTAGAAGCCGTAAGTATTGTATTACAGCTGGCATTTCTTATGCATCCTTTGTGTATCTCCGCCATCGCCTTATACATACAGCATAACTGCATTTTGTATGTATCTTTCATACATACCCCAACACTATACAGTTAGCCTCAGATCTTCAGAGGTTCTTAGGTGCTTAAATGCCTTTGAGGATCTGGACTTGAGCCTGGGTGTTTATGTTCTAGTGCAACAAGAAGATACGGATTTGATGCAGGAATCACTGAGGGAAGTTCTATGACTTGTGTTATGCTGGAGGTCAGATTCGATGAGCATTATCACCCCTTCTGGCTCTCAGATCTGTGTATCTGACTTTACTGCTACAAAAAAATGTTTACTCCTATTAGGCCAACATAACTATGGAGGAACATGCTGGGCCCCATTCTGCCTCTTCATCAGCAACACAACTATTAACTAAATTCCACAGCTGCCCCAGCCCTGAAAAAAGATGTTGCACTTCCTAGGGTTATCAACCATCCTGAAATTTGTGCCATCCGATTTTTGTAGCAGTGCTGCTTTGCTCGGCTCCCAGAGTTACTAAGGAGACCTCAGTATGTTTGGAATGCTTGGGTGCTATTGTGAGGGATCTCATGAAAACAGTAGCTCTACCTTGAAGCCTGGCTTAGAGCATCCTTAGAGCACTGTTCTGCTCTGAAAAGTGACATCTAAAAACAACCCCTTCTTTCTCCATAGCTCTTCCTCGTGGGTGTATAGCTGCTGACTTTAATGATTAATTACATTGCATTTTTAATTAATTGTCCCCCTGCACCTGCAGTGTGAGCTAGATGTCTATTGTTTTATAAATCAAATAATCAGGTTTTACTACCTTTTACTCCTGTGAGCCCTACAGAAACAGCATAGCTAAGAGGGGGGGAGTGTAGGCTATCCTTCCTTGTGCAACATTGCATAATTATTCACCATGCTCTGGTGACACCTGTGCAAACTCACTGAAGGCAATGGCAATAGGTATCACAGAGGAGGCATGATTTATCCTGCAGAATCTTTACTGCTGCTGATGGAGGTGACAAGGAAAGAGCCCAGCATGACCCTCAGATCCCAGGGTCAGTTGGCAGGGTTGATATTTAGAAACCCCTCATTTGACTTGCAGACTGAGCACATTTGGTATGGATATCACTGAGAGACCATAAACCAGAGCCCCACAGTGCCATTTTAGAATCACTTTTCAGAGTAGACCTGCACTTTAAACACTGGGTGCTGGGTGGCGTTGGCAGCCTGTGATATACAGGAGGTCAGACTAGATGATTCCTTCTGGCCTTAAACTTTGTGAATGTTCAACACTCTGACTTGTCCTTGCATCCTTTGTCCCATGCCCATCACCATATAGCTGGGCATGGGACAAAGGATGAAGCAGCAGTAATTGACAGCTGTGCCCAGTGGCACAGAGACGAGCAATCATTCAACAGCCAAGCAAGATGAAATCTCAGAACAGTGGGAAAGGACATGACAGGGAACCTCAAATGTCTTGGAAGGTTATAGAGGAAAAATGGTTGTCCAGGGATATTGAACCTAGATTACTGAGGCATGATGAGTATATGCCAGTATGCCCCTGTTATTGCATCCCACTATGAGGATAATAGTTCACAGCATGTTGATTTAGAGCTACAGTGAACAAGTGCAGATTTCAGACTGTCATGATACAACATCGTGACATGTCTTTGTCCTACAAGACAATAGAGCACAGGTGGCTGCCCTCAGTAGCTTTGACGCTCGTGAGTAGAGCATTCAGGGGGTTGTACTATGGAGAAGTTTAAATATTCATGAGAATGGAGAAGAGAGATGCCTGGTTCAGAGTCTGAATCTGTTGAAATATGCATTGTCCTCAGTGATGCTTATCTTATATTGGAGTAAGAAAGCACAAAGCAGCATAGAGTGGCTCCTCTATTGGACAATGGAAGCAGGTGTCAGGATGTAGAAACTATAGTTAAATATTTCAAAAGACTGGCAGGCTCCTGGGGCTGGTGGTAGAATAGCTCATCTTTCACTCTAGGGGACTACTTGGAATCCAGGCTGAGCTAGCAGGGTTGAAAAGCGATGATCATTTCATGGGTGTTTGGTGATCTCTATGAAATGAGTCTGGGGGAAGGGCGCGTCAGTCCAGTTCCCAGTGGATAAGTGTCCAGAAAACCACCATCACATCTGATCCCCTAGTAGGCATTCTCAGCAAAGGAGAAAAGGACTTACAGGCACAGGGACTGAAGTGTGCTGGTACCAAGAGGTCTGATGTGAGACACATTGGTGGGTGGTAGAGTGTTGTGGTTTGCCCTGTTGCTGTTTGTGGCTAAACAGAGGCTACAGATTTTCTTTTTAAAGGTAATAAAAGGTCTAATTTCATTTCATTATTTCATTAAAATGTAAGAGGGTTGTTTCCTTCTCCCAGAGTTCCTCTGCATCCATGCTGGGTAATGGACTGATGCGTGTGCACCCTTATGCCCTCTGCTTGATGGGGATAGGGTGTGCATGTGTGCGTGCATGATGTACTGTTGTCCTCTGTTCTGTGTGCTGAAGTAAGTGTTTGGTGGTCAGATGAATCTGTCATGATGGTAAGTTTCCCAGTATCATGCCATTGCATTGGCACAATGTAACCATTAATCACAACATTGTGTTTCAGCAACAGGCCCTGCGGTGGTGTGATGTCTCATGACAAGAGATGATTCATGGGCGGGGCATGAAGGGTCAAGTGCCCCTTCAGCAGGGAGAGGAAGGCGCGGGACCAGAGCTGGAAGAGAAGAGATGGGGCCAGAGTTTCTTCCAGCCACGCTGTCTGGGACGCTGCCCGGTGCAGCGCAGCGGCTGACTGGGAGATTGCCTGGCTGTGGCAGCAGCAGGCAGCCCCCCGCCCAGGCTTGGCTTCTGGGGACAGCGGCCGAGTGAGCTGGAGCCTCCCCTGTCCCTCCGGGATGTTCAGATTTGGCTCCTGTCCCCAGAAGTACTCGCTGCCCCCTCCCCAGCCAGGCTCTCTCGCGGCCAGCTATTGCTGCGCACAGAGCATGCCAGAGGGCGGGGGGCTCCGACTCGCTCAGCTGCTGTCCCGGAGGCAGCCCGGCACTCTCCCAAGTAGCTGCTGTGCTGCACCAGGCAGCATCCTGGAGTGGCTCCAGGGCCTGGCTGCTAGGGAGAGCAGCCGAACATGCCGGGGGAGCTGGCACAGTGGGAGGATAGAGCCTCTCCAGGAGAATGGGGAGGGGACAAGGAGAGCACAGGGCCCCTGGACTGGGAGCGGAGTGGGGAGAAGTCACCTGGGGAGGTCACATGTCGTCCTCCCCTTCAGCAGGTGCCCCCAGTATGGGGGGGCACCAGTCATGAGGAGGAGCATCTTGCACACAGTGACAAAATTTGAACAATCACATTAGATCTGGAGTGGTGTAGTAATCTTAGTAGGTTAGTTTGCTCTTGGTATCTCTCTTTATTGATTGAGGCCTGAAAAAAGCCAGTAAGTCCCAACATTGCCCAAGTGGTATTAACCTGGGTTTGGGGGCAGTGATCACAATTCCCTTCCCCACTGCACAGGTGATTCAGCTCAAAACAGTGACATCTCAGTGGAGGTGGCTACAGCCCTCCCTGAGGTCACTGAGATCTGGTGTCATGACCTGCAGCCTTTCAAACAAAGTTGTTGGTCAGGGCTGCTTCTTAGTTGTCCAGCTTGTTTGCAGTTGAATAATCTGCAGTTCTCCCTACCCTCAGCCATTTAGGGTCCAGCCTCTGCAACAACAGTGATCCCAAGCCCCTGGTCTGAATGCTGCACTAAAACAGGCCCCTGGACTGGGACACCAAGGGAAGTTAAACCAGTGGTTCTCAACCAAGGGTCTGGGGCCTTCTGGGGGGCTGCAAGCTGGTTTCAGGGGGTCTGCCAAGCATGGCTGGTGTTAGACTCACTAGGGCCCAGGGCAGAAAGCTGAAGCCCCACCATGCAGGACAGCAGCCTGGGGCCCTGAGCTCTAGCACCTGAGGCTGAAGCTGAAGCATGAGCAACTTAGCTTCATGGCGCCCCTTGTGGCATGGGCCCCCAGGCAATTAGCCTCTTTCCTACCCCTTCATGCCAGCCATAGATTTTATATGGAGAAAAGCAATTGTGGTGGTACAGGTGGGCCATGGAGTTTTTATAGCATGTTGGGGTGGGGGAGGGGCCTCAGAAAAAAAACAGGTTGAGAACCTCTGTGCTAAACAACCCTTTCAGTGGAGCCACTCTAGGTAAGATTTCCTGCTGTTTCACTTTCTGTATGTGCAGAGCCTGCCTGATGCTTAGGGAAAGTGCTGTGAGCGCTGCCACACTTGTCACCTGGAGCTGTGGATTATCTCAGCATGATGGGAAAAGAGAATCCAAACACGGGGGGCTGCATTGTTTCCCTGTTGCTTTTGGAAGGCAGAGCTGGTTACAGTTTGTTTTCTTCATTTAGTCCATGCTGCGGACTTACATATGGCATTCAGCACTCACCACAGGAGGGTTCACTATGGGGAGGGTTTGTTTAGATGGTATGGAATTGTTTAGAGTCCATTACAGAGCCAAGGACTCTTGTTCTCTACATCCAATAAATTCTTGTCATGTCATTAGCAGCTTCAGCGAGTCTTTGTGCCAAATCTCCTTTTACTGTAAATTGTTTCCCATTTTTCTTTCTTTGGGAATCTATCCATCTCTTCTCTGTGTATTTCTGATGTGCCTATCACTGTACTGCCAATAGGATTAGGCAAATATTCTGCAAGGTGCAAAGAGCTCTTAACTCTGTAGTGGAGGATTTGGGTGCTTAGCACCTTGTAGAATTATCCTCATGATTCAGAAAATCTGAGTGCTTTTTTTTGTTTGGTGCATATAAATATCCTTTATTGCTGAATATAAACAGTAGATCATGGAGTTAAAGAGCCTGGACTATCTATATCACTGTAGGTTTTATACATCCTAGAACTTAATAATAGTGAATTTTATATTTCAATGCTAATGAAACTATGATCACTTTTTTACATTAATACCTTTTGCTGCAGTGAGTGAAGCCAAACACAGCTGGGTTTCCCTCACTCTGAAAGTCAGGAAATGAAATTGGCTAAAAACAGAATGAAGTTGACCAGCCTGCTTTCATCTCCCAAGGTAAACAAAATGCAAAGAACAAACAAGCAGCATCAGTGGCAAGAAATTAGATTTTTAAAAAAAAAATCATTGTTTTAATAAACTTGGGTATTAGCAGCAAAATGGGTAAGACATTTAAAAATTGAAAGAGGCCACCTGGGTCTATTTATGTGGAAATATCTCCCACCAGAGGAGAGATCGCAGCCCTGCCCACGTAGAGGGGGTACCTACCTTCTCCCCCGTTCAAGCCCATTCTCTTCCTCTTTCTCTGCACTGAGCTGAGGGCGGGAAGTGCACTGAGCACAGGGCTGGGGGTGAAGGAGCAGGCTGGAGGTTGGGTGTAGGGTCCGGCCAGGAGCTAAAATGAAGGAGGGGGCTCAGGGTTGGGGCAGAAGGTTTGGGTGTGGAGTGCTTACCTGGGCAGCTTCCATTTGGTGCGAGGGGTGCAGGTGGGAATGTGCGGGAGGCAGTGTGCAAGCTCCCATTTGGTGCTTGGGGTGGGGGTGGAGATGTGGGGGGTGCAAGAGTCAGGGCATGGGGTGTGTGGGGGCTGGGTATGTGGGGGTGCAGGAGTCAGGGCAGGGAGCTGGGTGTGTGTGAGGAGGGTGCAGGAGTCAGGGCTGGGGTCGTGGAGGTGCAGGGGTCAGGGCAGGGGGTTGGGGATGTGTGGGGGGTGCAGGGGTCAGGGCAGAGGGATGGGAGATATGGAGTGCAGGCGTCAGGGCAGAGGGATGGGGGGACGTGGGGGGGTAGTGCGGGGAGCGGGGTGGGAGTTGGGACTCCTGGGCTCCGGGAAGGGGCTGGTGTCTGACGCTCGAGGGAGGAGTGCTGGGACAGAGGACTCTGGATTCCTAGGTTTCCAGCTGGGCTCTAGTTGTTCGAGGGGGTGGGGGGCAGATGGAGACTAGGGCTCTGGACTCCTGGGTTCTGCCCTCAGTGCCAGAGGGGAGTGGGGTACAGTGACCTGGGGTGGGGAAAGAGGCGCGACCCAGCTGTTCCCAGGGGCCAGCAGGCGGCGAACCGCAGCTCCTGGGCTTGGGTTCGGGCTGTGGGATGCAGCCTTCCCCAGTACCAAGCCGAGCTCATCCCGGCACCAGGGCTCCAACCCTGGGGCAGCCTGCCTGCTTGGGGTGGGCGGGCACAAGGCACAGCTGGGACCCAGGACCTTTCCACACTTACAAGCCTCGCGGGCACTGCAACTCCTGTGGGGCCGGGTCACTCTTCCTGCCCCCGCCGGCAGGGCCGCTCAGACTCCGTGGACACCAGGTAGTGGTAGGGACATGCTAACCTGGAAACACAACCTCCCGCCAGAAGTGACGGAGGTCAGGAAAGCATGTGCAAATGCTGGCAGGAGGGGTGGAGAAGAACGGGCCGGGCAGGATTTGGCAGCGGGTTGAGCGCGGCCGGCGGCCAGGACCCCGGCAGGCAGCAGCGTGTCATAGGTTGCCAACCCCTGGTCTAGATGCTACACCCCTCTCCCCAACCAGTAATGACTTCACTCGTTTCCCTTCCCCTCTAGCTTATTGTATCCTAACAAGCCTAATGAGCATAACCAAAAAGCTTGACCTTCTTGTTACTTTCTGATAACTTCTTAGAAGCTGAAGCGCTTAAGTGAAGATGCTGCTACACCAATGGGAAAGTATCAGAGAGGTAGCCGTGTTAATTTGGATCTGTAAAAGCAGCAAAGAGTCTTGTGGCACCTTATAGACTAACAGACATTTTGGAGCATGAGCTTTCGTGGGTGAATACGAAAGCTCATGCTCCAAAACGTCTGTTAGTCTATAAGGTGCCACAAGACTCTTTGCTGCTTTTACTGATGGGAAAGCTTCTCTTGTCAGCACAGTTAATCCACCTCCCCCAGATGCAGGAGCTATGTCGATGGGAGAAGCCTTCCAGTTGACATAGCTCTCTCTACATTTGGGGGTTAGGTTGGTATAACTACATCGCTCAGGGGTGTGGATTTTTCATACCCCTGAGCAACATAGTTATACCGATATAGGTCTGTAGTGTAGACCTGGCCTGAAATTGGAGGCTATGGGTTTCTAGTATCAAAACCCTTTCAGCTATATTCATGTAAATACGTCAAAGTGACAGAAGCCCAGAAAAGGATGGGGGAAGACAACTCACAAACAATGTGCTTCAGTTTTGTGTCAGTGTGATGGGGTGTGACTCACCACTGTGGCACCCCCTGCTGGATGTCCCAGGACCACAGCATCCTCTTCATGACACAGCCCTCTGGCTATGCTGCACTCTGTGCTCCCCACTTCCTTGGGGGCAGCAGTCTGCTCTCCAGCCACTTCCCCAGTGGTGAGTGGGGGCAGGGGGGACCCGCGCCTACCCACTACTCCAGGTCCTGACCCAAGACCCTGTAGAGGGCAGCCGCATGCTGCATCCCCTTCAACCTCTTAGTCTACTTCCCGGCAGCCCCAGCACCTTCTCTGCCCTTGTCTCAGGGCCTCAGTATGCCAGCAGTCAGCCAGGAGCTCGAGCTCGAGCTCACTCTCACTGGTCTGGTGCTAGCTCCTGCAATGCAGCCAGTTCTCCCTCCTCAAGCTCCAGGGAGTGACTGAAGCTGCTCTGCAGCCCTTCTTATATGGGCCAGCCCAGCTCTGATTGGCTGCCTCTCGCAGCCCTTCTCTAATTGTCTGCAACCTATGCAGCCTCCATAGGGCTCTATTAACTCCTTATGGGGCAGTGTGGGGCACACCCCCCATCACAGTCCCCCTCAGAAAACACAGATACCTGCACATAAACCTGACCCACCATTGTTAATCTGACACGTTGCAGCATTAGTTCAACACTGACTTGAAGGAAGGGCGCCACCTGTTGCGTCACAACCACCACTTCCTGCAACACGCTGGGGCTTCTCATTGACGTGCCAGCCCTGTTTTGTGTATGAGAGCTGACAAGATGGCCGCCTGAGCTTCCTGATTGGAGCTGAGTGCAGCAGTGAACTGCAAGTGACTAGGCACCAGCCCTAATTATTACTGCGGAGTGATGTGATTTGCACTGCAACACTGGCCATTGGACAGCAAAGGCGTTGGAGCCTTCCAAAAAGGGGTGGGGGGGGCAGGTGTCCCCACCCCCGAGGCCCTGTCCTCCTCTTCCCCCCCCGGAGACCCTGCCCCAGCTAAACCAGAAGTCAGAGTGGGGCTGGGGAGCCCTGCACGTGGGCAGCTGTGAAGAGCTGCGACATGGATGCTTCACCTGCCTGTGGTGCAGGGGCTCCAGCAAGAGCAGCCCTGGGCCCCCCACTCAGGGTAGGTGGAGGAACCCAGGCTCCCCACAGCTGCTTGCGCAGCTCTTCCCATGGCCAGACTGTTTCTCTGAGGCCCCCCTCCCAGCCAGAGCTGGGTCGGAAAGAACTGTGCAGGCAGCTGTGAGGAGCTGGCACAGAATCGCAGACCTTCCACCTCTACCTGCCCTGGGCTGGGCAGGGACATGGGCCAGGGGCTGCTCTCAGCCCCCCCACATTGCAGGCAGGTGAAGGGTTTGCATGTCCCACACCAGCTGCTGGCCTGGCTGGGGCCGCCATGGGGAAAAGTGGCTGGGCTGTGGTCCCCACCCCATCCCTGTTCCAGTGCCACTGTCACACAGAGTTCTGCTGCGGGGGGCTGCCATGTTGGACTTATCATTGGGGCTTTAAAGAAGCCATCATCTCCTGTTCGCCTGGCAGCTTTCTGAAGCTTGATTGATGCTCCTTGCTTTCCTGGGCTTCTGTGAAAGGAAGTAGTGTGATTTCCACAAGCTCTAATTAGAGGAGGGAGAGCAAATGAGATGGCTGTTGCCTTTTGGCAATATTCACATCAGCACTTTATTGCATACTAATGAATGCTAATTGTCCTTGGTGACCAGCTTTTATGGAAACAGCACTGAAGCCATTTGCATAATAGCATGAAAGTGTTTTTGAGAGGCTAGGACCTTGGAAAGTTTGAAGAATCCCCTTCTCCTGCGAAGGGGCAGCAGTGCACTGGAACGCAAAGCCTGCTTTGAACTTTGCTTCCTGGGCAAAGGCTCTGATTCCCTGCCAGCTCTCCATGTTATGCCTGAAGCAGAGCAATTGCTAGATCTCTGGGCTTCCACACATTCTTTTTTTTAACCTGAAGCTCACTTTTAAATTAGCGGATTGTGATAATCTAGTTTGACCTCTGTGTAGCACAGAACTCCCCCAACATAATTCCCAGAGCAGATCTTTTAGAAAAACATCCAATTTGTTTTAAAAATTGTCAGTGATGGAGAATCCCCCAAGGCATGCTCTAGGCTATTAATATTACATGGATCATTTGCCATGGGTGTGCCTTTCTCTCTGTAGCTCTCTGCATCCTGATACCATGTCTGGGGGCTCTGGCACACTGTGCATTGGTAAGGTTATATCCAAACCAAACTTTTCCTGCAACAATATCCCTTTTTATTTGTTCAACCTGTCATCTGTGCACTGGATTATAAAATTCTACATTGAGTTACATAAAAAAACCCTCAATGACTGACTCTGAGATATATAAGTGGAAGTTGCTGCAGTGATCTGAAGTCAAAGTAGCAATGGTTTGGGTGCTCTGATCTATCTTGTCACCCAGGTAAGCTTGCCATTGTGATAGACAGCCCCTTACACCAAAAAATCACAACAGTATTCAGGTTACTCCCAGTCCCAAAGGACTAGTCACTTACCCCAGGTCAGTTGCATCTTAGATCTCTCCCCAAAGACAATGCTTGTAGCGGATCCTATAACTATCTAAAGATTTATTATATTGGAAAAGGAAATGAGAGTTATTTACAAGATTAAAGGCGGTAAACATAGATACACACAAATGAGTTTCAATCTTAAATTTCAAAAAATAATAGTATCAGAGGGGTAGCCGTGTTAGTCTGGTTCTGTAGAAGCAGCAAAGAATCCTGTGGCACCTTATAGACTAACAGACGTTTTGCAGCATGAGCTTTTTCGTGAGTGAATACCCACTTCTTCGGATGCAAGTAGTGGAAATTTCCAGGGGCAGGTTTATATATGCAAGCAAGGAGCAAGCTAGAGATAACGAGGTTAGTTCAATCAGGGAGGATGAGGCCCTGTTCTAGCAGTTGAGTGAAAACCAAGGGAGGAGAAACTGGTTCTGTAGTTGGCTAGCCATTCACAGTCTTTGTTTAATCCTGAGCTGATGGTGTCAAATTTGCAGATGAACTGGAGCTCAGCAGTTTCTCTTTGAAGTCTGGTCCTGAAGTTTTTTTGCTGCAGGATGGCCACCTTAAGATCTGCTATTGTGTGGCCAGGGAGGTTGAAGTGTTCTCCTACAGGTTTTTGTATATTGCCATTCCTAAATATCTGATTTGTGTCCATTTATCCTTTTCCTTAGAGACTGTCCAGTTTTGCCGATGTACATTGCAGAGGGGCATTGCTGGCATATGATAGCATATATTACATTGGTGGATGTGCAGGTGAATGAACCGGTGATGGTGTGGCTGATCTGGTTAGGTCCTGTGATGGTGTTGCTGGTGTAGATATGTGGGCAGAGTTGGCATCGAGGTTTGTTGCATGGATTGGTTCCTGAATTAGAGTTACTGTGGTGCGGTGTGCAATTACTGGTGAGAATATGCTTCAGGTTGTCAGGTTGTCTGTGGGCGAGGACTGGCCTGCCACCCAAGGCCTGTGAAAGTGTGGGATCATTGTCCAGGATGGGTTGTAGATCCCTGATGATGCGCTGGAGGGGTTTTAGCTGGGGACTGTATGTGATGGCCAGTGGAGTCCCGTTGGTTTCTTTCTTGGGTTTGTCTTGCAGTAGGAGGCTTCTGGGTACACATCTGGCTCTGTTGATCTGTTTCCTTATTTCCTCGTGCGGGTACTGTAGTTTTGAGAATGCTTGGTGGAGATTGTATAGGTGTTGGTCTCTGTCTGTGGGGTTAGAGCAGATGCGGTTGTACCTCAGTGCTTGGCTGTAGACAATGGATCTTGTGGTGTGCCCGGGATGGAAGCTGGAGGCATGAAGGTAGGCATAGCGGTCGGTAGGTTTTCGGTATTAATGTGACCATCAATTATTTGCACCGTAGTGTCTAGGAAGTAGACCTCCCGTGTAGATTGGTCCAGGCTGAGGTTGATGGTGGGGTGGAAGCTGTTGAAATCATGGTGGAATTTTCCCACCAAAGTAATATATGCCATCATATGCCAGCAATGCCCCTCTGCTATGTACATCGGCCAAACTGGACAGTCTCTAAGGAAAAGGATAAATGGACACAAATCAGATATTAGGAATGGCAATACACAAAAACCTGTAGGAGAACACTTCAACCTCCCTGGCCACACAATAGCAGATCTTAAGGTGGCCATCCTGCAGCAAAAAAACTTCAGGACCAGACTTCAAAGAGAAACTGCTGAGCTCCAGTTCATCTGCAAATTTGACACCATCAGCTCAGGATTAAACAAAGACTGTGAATGGCTTGCCAACTACAGAACCAGTTTCTCCTCCCTTGGTTTTCACACCTCAACTGCTAGAACAGGGCCTCATCCTCCCTGATTGATCTAACCTCGTTATCTCTAGCTTGCTTCTTGCTTGCATATATAAACCTGCCCCTGGAAATTTCCACTACTTGCATCCAAAGAAGTGGGTATTCACCCACGAAAGCTCATGCTGCAAAACGTCTGTTAGTCTATAAGGTGCCACAGGATTCTTTGCTGCTTCTAAAAAATAATAGAAGATTCTATAATAAGCAAGTTTTCTATGTCCATTAGGGCTAACCCAGGCCAAGCACTGGGGATCTTTTGCTTATGTTTAGTAATCCTTGCCCATCAAATTTGAAGCAGCATAAAAGATACACTTCCTTCTTGTCAGAGCTTTTTATTCCTTGCCCTCTTCTGCTTTGAGTTGCCAGTTCAGCTGTTGGGAGCAATTTACTTGCACAGCTCCTCTTCCTGGGGTGGTGGGGACGATCAACAAAGTCTCTTGTCCTCTGAAGTTTCACAATGATTTGTCTGGTGCTGATGGGCCTCCCTTAGTTGGGCAGAAGATAACATTGGACACTGGTATTTCGCACTTGCTAATGCTTTTTTCCTTTCTGGTGATTTACAGTTACTGAGCAAACCTCTTACATATTACCTTATACATGGGTGGCGGGTATCGTAGGCATGGGAAGGCTCTGCCTTCCCAAACAGTGTGATGTGTCCCCACCCATGCTCCACTCCCAGCCGCCATCCTGCCTGCTGTAAGGCTGTTCCCTTTGTGCCAGAGGCTGGGGCACGCAGGCTGGGGGCCACGCTACGCCACCCATCCTCCTGGCGCTGGGGCCATGCTGCCTGCCCGTCTGGGGGGAGCCTTCAGGGGTGAGGGAGCCGGCCTGCTGGGGGTCGGGGACCGTGCTGTTTGGTGCTCTGGGGCCGGTGGGGCTAGGGCTGCCCTGCCTGGCACTCCTGGGGCGGAGGGGCTGGGAATGCTAGCCTGGGCTGGGACAGTGCCAGTGGCCACAGGGGGAGGGAGTGGACTGGGGGTGTTGGGCAGAGGCCTTGGGCGGCAGGGGTGGGGCTGGGGCTAGCTTCCTCAAGCCAGGGATCCACCAACTGCCCATGACCTTATACATGGGATACAGATGTTATAATGCTTGCAGCAACTCACACGCATTTCATAAAAGCTTAACACATTCTTAGAATTCTAATACCTTTTTTAACAATACTAACCCACAGGTGAGCCAGATGGCTTCCAGCTATGTATTGGTCAGTGTTCAGTTGAGACCTAGGGGTCTTGGCATGAGCTGTCACCTGGCCTGCCACACCACAGCTGGATTCTTGAAAGAGCAGAATTGTGTTGGTATTTGGATTGGGATAGCTCAGAAGGAAAAAAAATACAGTCCTGTGGTAGGCCAAGCAGTTGTAAAGCCTGTATATAGTTGGGAACTGATCACGAATAAAGAACATGGGTGTTGCACCAGATTGGAGTGTTCCTGATTCACGGAGGAGAGGGGCCAAGGGGCGCTGTGGGTACCTTGTTATACACATGTACAATTTTTTTGCATAAGCCTTTTAATAATAGGCTCATATAGGACAACTACTGAAACAGTAGCTTCTCTTTTCACTAAAGAGGTAGCCCTCCTGCTTTTTGGATCCAGAGGTGTGGGGCTCAATTCCATGCTGGAATGGATACTTCACAAATACAGATAATCCTGTGGAGATGTTTTAACTTACTGGGGGCCACATTCTCAGATGATGTAAATCAGAATCTACACCAATTACACTAGTGGAGAACCTGCCCTTAGGTTCTGTGGCAATATGAGCCTTGATCATCTAAAATAAAACTTAATAATTGTAAGTCAAATCGTGAGACCCTTTTTCAGTTTTCACCCAGTTCTTCCTTACACATCAAAGTCCATAAGAGTTTTGCCTGAGGAAGGATCCCAGAATCTGGCCATATTTCTGACCAAAGGGAATTAATTTTTATCTCAGGGAAGCTAGCAATGCAGTGGAGAAAACAAAGCAATGTCATGAAGGAAAGGCCGTCTACATACCAATGTACCTGATTTGCATTTAGGCTACAGTCGTTAACTGCTGTTAAACAGCAGTCTGAATGTTGCACTCACCTAATCTATTGTTAGGAGCAAATAAATAGTGATCTACCACCCTTCTGTCCCTCTTCTACAACTGCTAACTACACTGGACTCACGTCTGGTTGTGTAGCGGAAGCCAATTAAAAATGTTGCCCATGCTAATTGAATAAGGATGCTTGAATAGAACTATGACCTCATGTCTAAAATGGTAATGAGGGCTGTTAAAACCCCACAACAAAGAATCAAAGAGGAAATAGAAACTAAGGTGATGAGGCAAACCATTGCAGAGTGACATGATATAATACCCAGCAGCCAGCGCGCTGTGAGAGAGAAAAAATGGAGAGATGTTAGGCTTTTAATCCTACTTAATAAATGGACTGGTCCAGTGTCGATAGCTAAACTGTCACTCAGACCCCCATTCAGAAAAGCACTTAAGCATATTCAGAGGTCCATAGATTCCAAAGCCGGAAGGGACCATTGTGATCATCTAATCTGACCCCCTGTATAACACAGGCCATAGAACTTCCCCCAGATAATTCTCAGAGCAGATCTTTTAGTAAAATATCCAATCTCGATTTAAAAATTAGCAGTGATGGAGAATCCACCACAACCCTGGGTAATTGTTCCAGTGGCTAATTAAGTCTCTGCTAAATTTTACGCCTTATTTCCAGACTGAAATTATGTTTAATTTAAGCATACAAATAATCTCTTCCTTGTTAAACAAAGCACTTAAGACCATACTTAAATTGCATTAAATTTCAGGTGATTGTGTTGCTGCTTGTGTTCGTCCTTTATTTAATGACTTTGTTTTTTGCTGGAATGAGCTGAATCCCCAAGAAGTCAGCTGCAGCCCGCACGGAGGGCTCCAGTATAGATTTGCCCTGGAATTCTGCTGCTGCTAAATAATGAGATCATGGCTGAAAGCAGTCAGTTCATGATGCTGCAGAGATTGTAGCCATGCACATGGAAACTGAAGGGTGCTCTCACTGGAGAGCCCCCTCTTCCGCATGGGAGCAAGAAGAGTCATGTGACAGGGTCAGCAGGGCATCCCCAAACCTCAGAATCTCAGCAGGGATGAGCCTCTGCAGAAGGGCCCTCTCTGGTGTGCTTGTTCAAGCCAGTGGTAAGACCTCATTTGGAATACTGTATACAATTCTAGTCACCCATGTTTGAATTTAAATTGGAACAGATGCAGAGAAGAGCCATTAGGGTAATCAGGGGAATGGAGGGCCTTTCTTATGAGAGGAGACTGGAAGAGTTTGGCTTGTTTAGACTAGCAAAAAGAAGCCTAAGAGGGGATATGATTGTGTTCTATAGATACATGAGATGTAAATACCATGGAGGGTGAGGTGCTATTTAAGCTAACCGATAATGTTGGTACCAAAAAAATGGGTATATGCTGGCCATGAACAAATTTAGACCGGAAATTTAAAGGTTTCTAACAGAGGGTTGGAGTTGTGAGAGCAAATGACAAAAATGAGAGCTGGACAAATTTGTGAGAGCAGTTATATGCCTGGGTTGCTTGTGATGGTGTGGGGGGACAGGGCCCAACAGTCCAGAGCTCACTTCTGGTTTATGGCCTGTGTCCCTAAGTGTCATGCTTCAGGGATTCAGCTGGTTGCTGGCAGGGGGTTGTTTTTGCCCAATATATTTTGAGGGTGGAGTTTTTAAATATATTCTTCCCCAGAAGGATCAGGGATGACGATGGCTGGAGATGGGACACTGGGCAGGGTGGCCAGGGCTCTGAGATGGCACCAAGTATTCTCTCTTTCTATTCTCAAGCTCATGTTTGGCTGGCTGGTTCTTGCTCACGTGCTCAGGGTCTAACTGATCACCATATGTGGGGTCAGGAAGGAATTTCCCCCCAGATCAGACTAGCGGTGACCTTGGCGGGGTTTCACCTTCCTCTGCATTGTGTGGGTGTGGGTCACTTGCCAGGATTATCTGAGTATATCTGACTTATTCATTTCCCTGCCATTTCAGGGGCATCGGGCACTGGTGCACCTTGGTCCCTCCTATTCTCTGCCTGGAGCCCATAATAGTCTAGTCTCCTATGGATCTTATTTTCTTTGGTCTCATTTCCATTGTTGGGTTTAGTGGTAGGTGCTAGGTGGCACTGGTGGCCTGTGATATACTGGATGTCAGCCCAGATGACCTAATAGTCCCTTCTGGCCTTCAACTCCATGACTCGGTTCTTTCCTTCCTTCTGTGCCAGAGTGAAATCCTCCAGGGGATTCCCCTCTTGCAAGTGTGCCGAGTGGCACAGCCGCAGCACCCCCCGCTCCGGAGGTTCGGGCAGCGCGTGCTCCTGTGCGGCCAGCCCCAGAGTACCGGTTGGTGCAGTCTGAGCCCCAGCACTGCCCCACCACCAGCCGCCCCCAGTCCCTGTGAGAGGCAAGCCAGCCAGTCTGGGCCAGTCAGGGCAGAGTGCTGGGAACTGCAGGAGGGGAGGGGGCCTGGTGTGTGGGCGGGGCCACACTAGGCTGTTTGGGGAGGCACAGCCTCCCCTACCTACGATACCCACCGTCCATGTGGACAGCCGTCTAAAGTTCTGCAGCCCTGCTAAATTCCCCACTTCCACTTTGCTCGGAAATACTCATGGCTACAAATGATTTAATAACTTCTAAACAATCGGTCCTTTGGGGCTGTGTCTTGGCATGAGCTTGTGCGGTACTCAGCATAAAGGGGCCCCAATCCTGATCAGGGCCTCTGGGCACTACTGTGATATAAATGTTCAATATATTAATCATTTAAACCATATAGACCCTAGAGACGGTATATTTTACTCCATGTGCCATCTCAAATAACCAGCACCCATGGGCGCCAACTTATATGGGCTCGTGGAGCTAAAGCCCCAGGAATATTCAAAATCAGGGGCTCTGCTCCACCAATATTTGGAGCTAGGTTTTGCCCCTTTAAATCCCAGCCGCGGCCGGGAATCAGAGGGCTCTGGGCTGCCCGCTGCTGCGGGGAGCCCAGAGCCTTTTAAATCCCAGCCGCGGCCGGGAATCAGAGGGCTCTGGGCTGCCTGCAACCGCGGGGAGCCCAGAGCCCTTTAAATCCCAGCCGCGGCCGGGAATCAGAGGGCTCTGGGCTGCTGCGGCGGGGAGCCCAGAGCCTTTTAAATCCCAGCCGCAGCCAGGAATCAGAGGGCTCTGGGCTGCCTGCAACCGCGGGGAGCCCAGAGCCCTTTAAATCCCAGCCGCGGCTGGGAATCAGAGGGCTCTGGGCTGCCCGCTGCGGCAGGGAGCCCAGAGCCCTTTAAATCCCAGCTGCGGCTGGGAATCGGAGGGCTCTGGGCTCCCCGCGGTTGCAGGCAGCCCAGAGCCCTCTGATTCCCGGCCGCGGCTGGGATTTAAAAGGCTCTGGGCTCCCCGCAGCAGCGGGCAGCCCAGAGCCCTTTGAATCCCAGCCCCTGGCCGCTGATTGCCCCCTCCCCAGACCCCTGCCCCAACTGCCTCCCAGGACCCCCACCCCCTATCTAAGCACCACTGGTCCTTGTCCCCCATTACCCACTCCCGAGACAACTGCCCCTAACTGCCCCTTGGGACCCCAGCCCCTATCTAAGCCTCCCTTCTCCTTGTCCCCAACTGCCCCCTCCTGAGACCCCACCCAACTTCCCCCCAGGACCCCACCCCCTACCTGTCCCCTGATAAACCTCCTAGACTCCCATGCCTATCCAATTGCTGCCTGTCCCCTGACTGCCCCTCCGAACCTCTGCCCCATCCAACCCCCCCTGCTCCTTGTCCCTTGACTGGCCCCTCGAACCCCCTACCCCTTCTCCAACCTTGTAATCTTGTGGCACTGACGTGTTGTAGCTTCATTTTATATCGGCTTACAGGGCGGGAGTGGGGGGGGCACCACCATTTTGGGCCCCACCAAAAATTATACAAACCTGCCGCCTATGCCAGCGCCTGTAATAATTGCTATTCTTTTCGGTTACAGGGTTAATGGCAACCTTCCTTCTCTATGGCCTGCATGCGCTGTCTTCATTGCGGAGTGAGGAGAAACTGGGGCCGGATCCATACAACAGTGGAGGAGGCTGCCACCTGGTGATGAAACAGTAAGATTGTCATGTTATTTGAAGAGGATCAATAGAGCTGATTTATTCAGACCTGTGTGGACAGCCAACAAGACACTGCCTTGACTGGGTGTGTGGAGGTGGAGGTGGAGGTTTGCACTCGTGCAGTATGGGTTCCTGCTGTGACAGAGAATGCCTGTTAAATGGTTGCCACCACACAACTGTGATTGAGCGTAACAGTGTCACTGGTTGCAAGTCCCCTGGCACACCTGAGATATGGGGGAAATGAGATGAATTTCACAGTTGTTATTGTCACTGGAAAACGTGAGTGCTGGAGGAACTTGGCCCAGTGTTGGCCTTCCCTCCACTACAGGACTGACCACCATCTTCCCCGCTGCCCAGAAAATATGGCCGAATGAAGACTAAGGATGTGCTATGGAGCCTGGATTAAACTGCTCTGACCTGTGTGACAGCTACTCCAGTTGGAACAGCCAGGCGCGGAGGCAGAGGACCCTGCAGGATCTCTGCACGATAACGATTGTACGTACCAAGATGGGGACTGGGCTACTCTGACCTTGAATGCTAGGTTCTACGCAGAGGAATGAGTTTGGGGGAAGCCTCTAGGGAGGAGGAGCACACTAGAAAACTTTCTAGCGGAAGCTTCTCCCCAGTGGGAGTGAGGACGCTTGGCTTGTGGAGCAGTCTCCCAAGGGAAAGGAAGGACATCCCAATACTTGCGGTCTTTAAAACTTGTCTGGGTAAAAGCCTGGCAGGTAGAGTGTAAGGAGCCAGCCTGGGGAAATAGCCAAGGAATTTGAAAGAATCTTTCCCAGTGAGCTAATGTGAGAGTGGAACTGAAATGACCTTCCGTCCCCTTGACCTCCCACCTTCCCTGGAACTTCAAAGTGCCTTTCAAATATTAATAAAGAGGGATTTAATTAAAAGCCACCGTCCATAATAGATGGGACCTCCTCTCCCCCGCCCCATAAGTCATTGAGCTCTTGAGGATGACCCAGGAATGATCTTAGTTGGCTAAGTCTATTTTGATATAATTTTGGAAGAAGAATGTAAGCCACTGTTTCCAGTCTGGGGCTGCTGTCTTTGTGCCTGTCAGCGTTTTGCATGGGCCCAGCTGGGCATGAATGCTGCTTGGCCTTCTACTGAATCCCGTGCTAGCCTCCATGCTGACCTTTAATTAGAAGATTAAAGCTCTTTGGCTCCCCTAGCTCTGGCTGCTTTATTACAACTAATATTCCCCTGTCTGGGCCATGAGTTGTACTCCACTCACCTGCTGCTGAAATGCTCCCCCAGAGTTCAGAGCCCCGTGACCTCCAACAGAACCGTGATTGTTTTTGGTGCGTGGTTGGGGGAGAGGAATGTCGTGTGTGAAGGAATGCTTGGCTTCCCCAGGTGGTTCCTGAGATAGAGTTTGCAGCCATGCTTCAGGCAGGGGCTGCTCAAGGCAATTTGCTGTCCTAGGCAGAACATCACTATGTCCCCCTCTCCTCCACTCCCTTATAGCAGCAAGCTCCTCCGTAAACAGGCTGCCCTGGAAGGGCCCCCACTGGGATCCACCAACCCTAAGAGCCAGCAGCCCTGCCCAGCCCCACCCCGCATTAGGGATCTAGCCCCAAGGGCACTCGCGGCATAGGGTTCCATCTGTTCCCCCTCCCCATTGGGCTCTTCCCCCCCCATCTCGAGTGTACCCCTCTGGGTGTCAATCCAAAGTGCAGGGGGAGCTGCACCAGGATGGGGGGAAGTCCCTGACATGAGGCTGGGGGGGGAGGGTGGCTATGCAATGGGGGATAATGCAGGGGGACTGGAGTCTGGACAAAGGGTGGGGATGGGGGCCAGGAGATGGGACAGATGGGGTGGGGTTCAGGACATACTGGGGGGACAAAAGGGTTAGGGGAGTAGGACATAGAGGGAAGATGGGGGGACTAGGAAAACAGGGGCAGCGAGGAGATCATGGGGCAGATAGCACGGGGGATAGGACACGGAGCAGATGTGGCAGGATGCTAGAGAATGGGGCCAGTGGCTTGGAAGGCAGCAGGACACAGTGGGACAGGATCCAGGGGGAGGGGAATGACTGAGGGGGCAGACACCAAGGCATCAGGGGGCAGATGAGGTGAGAGGTAGATGAGGGGGCAGAACCTCAGGGAGGTAGCTGGGCCAGGACAGGGGGAGAGATGGGGCCAGGAAGGCTAGGACAGGGGGGATTAGGACATGGGGTGAAGTAGGGGACAGCTGGGGAGTGGGTAGTATGGGGAGAGGGGCAGGGGACAGATGGGGGACATGGGGTGTCACATACCTGGTTGCCTCCTGCCCTGGAGGGCCCCTCATCCTTGAGGTTGCCTGGGGAGAGACCAGCAGCAGCTGGGCCTGGCTGTGAGCTGCTGCTGAGCTGGGCCCTCCAGCTGTGTGCTCCATGCCAAGGCCTCTGCGCAGATGATAATGCACCCAGATGCTGCACATCCTGCTGATCCACATTAACAGTTCGTTAATGCGCTTTGATCTAGTCCTGTTTCAAAGAGTAGATCAAAGTGTATTAAGAAACTGTTAAGGTGCGTCTGCAGAGTCCGCATGGACAGTTAGTCTGTGTGGGGTAGATTCACATGCCAGCTTGCCATAAACTAATCTAAGGTTTTGTCTACACTAACACTTTTGTCGGTAAAACTTTTGTTGGTCAGGGGTGTGAAATACACACACACCCATCTAACATAAGTTTCACCGACAACAGCACCGGTGTGGACAGAGCTATGTTGGGCGGGAGACGCTCTCTCACTAACATAGCTACCACCACTCGTTGGGGGTGGTTTAATTATGCTGGTGGGAGAGCTCTCTCCCATCGGCATAGAGCGGATACGCGGGAGACGTTACAGCTGCAGTGGTAAAACTGTGCTGTTGTAAGGTCTGTAGTGTAGACACAGCCAAAGTGTTCATTTAGAAATCTGCCACCCTAGGCAGCTGCTTCAGGCATAGACCAAAGGGGGAAGGGGATGAGTCACACGCCGCCAGGGAAAAGCAGTGTTTCTATGTGCTTTTTAACTGAACAGTTACTAATAATAGTCCTTTGGGCTGGGCTGGCACTTCTCATATTCAAAGCACTTTACGAAGCCTTGCCTGGGAGCACAAGAGGGAAGAGTACGAAGCCTCCCTCTTCCTCTATGCCCCCCCCACGTGCAGGGCCCAGCTGCAGTTGCACTCCCTCTAATCTCCTGAGCATAGGGACTGCTCCCAGCTGGTGCCCCTTGGGGCGCAAGAGGAAGGGAGGCCAGGGCCTTTCCCTCTTTTCTGACTGCACAGTTCCTCCCACCCCCTGCTCCCTGTCCAAAGCACATCAGTAGTCACAATCTGGCCATAGCTAGAAGCTTCACAATCCTGCTCCTCCTTCCCGTGTCCTCAGAAGTTACCCTGACTGGCTTGTTTGGCTTTTGTTTTTTTAGACACCCACCCAGTCAATACTCATCCCCATCTCTTCATCCCTCCTGCCTTCTGAAGCCCCCTGGTAGCACCCCTCTCCCTGCTTGAAAAGCACTATAACCTGATCTCCTCCCACTGCCATTCCCGGCCTGATGTGATGGGCACTCCTGACTGCTATCCTCTGCCATCTCCTCTGGCTTCCCATCAGTTCCTTGTCTGAACCTGAAGGAGTTGTGATCCTAACTCACCTCTTTTGCCCCCCAGTGGCTCCCGACTCAGCAGTTTGCTGAGGAACTGGAGAAGATAAGGTGTGTAGCATCTGCATGCTGGGGAATCAGAAATGGACTTGCTCCTTGCAATGGGTAGCCCTCCTTTGTGCCCCAGCTAGTGCTGCCAAACCCTCAAGGCTGGTTTTCAGCTGTTCTTCATCTAAGAATGGCTGGTCAGGGTGTGGGATGAAGCCCGGGTATGTACGTGGGTGTTTGTGGGTAAAGCATTCACCTTCCCCAGCAACTTCTCTGCACCTGCTGGCAGATCTGCTCATGATGAAATCAACCCGCTTGACTACACAATAAGGGCATGGTGTGTCGTACTTCTTTGTGTGTGTCTTGCCCCTTTGTGGTGGTGCTGGGGGCTAAGGGAACGTGAAGCCCTTCTCCTAAGATACATTGGACTCCTCTGAAAGATAGTGGAGAAAACAAAAGATTGGTCACATTGACCCAAGGCATCTGTATAGGTTCTAACACTGGGCCATGGATGCGGAGGGCTTGGTGAAGGGAATTCTGCCGTGAAAGGTGAGTTCAGATGCGAATGGGATTTCCCTCCATTACTGTATTTAATGACAAACTGAGTGTGTAAGTTCAGTGGATGGTGAAAGGTGGCAGACTTGAGTTGGGTGAAAGGTGCCAGACTGAGAGACTTGCAGAAACAAGTCTGTATCCATAGAGCAGGCAGCAGCTGGGCAGAATTCAGTGCTAGCTGTAGAGGCATTTTCTACAAGGCGGGCACCTCTCTCCTGGGAACCCTCAAGATTTCCCTCCACACCTACAGTCTCCACCCTTTGCCTTCTCTCAGACGGCCTACGACAGCAGCAGTAAGACCCCCTCCTCCTCGGCTGCCCTCCTGGGAGTTGTGTGGACCTTCCTCACCGGTGGAGTCCTGTTGGCTCTTTTCTTTCTTGTCTTCACAATTCACTTCAGGAAGAACAGGTGAGCAACGTATCGTTTGGTTCCATCCTCCATTGTGGAATTTTCAAACTAGCTGGGAGAACAATTTCCAGGGCTCTCATTCCTCATAGAATCATAGACTATTAGGGTTGGAAGAGACCTCAGGAGGTCACCTAGTCCAATCACCTGCTCAAAGCAGGACCAACACCAACTAAATCATCCCAGCCAGGGCTTTGTCAAGCTGGGCCTTAAAAACATCTAAGGAAGGAGATTCCACCACCTCCCTCGGTAACCCATTCCAGTGCTTCACCACCCTCCTGCTCCCCACCATAAACTGATCATCAGGTGGGGGTCTGGAAGACATTACCCCTTTGGGGTAGAATTGGACTATTAGGGGCAGTTATGCGGGTCCTACCTGCCTCTGTCACATCCAGTGTGGAGACAGCTGGAGACAGAACAGCATGGACCTTGGGTCTGACTTTGTAGGGTAGGGAGATGAGCTATTGGACGAGGCGACCATAGGCCTGATCTGCTGTTGCATCACTTATGTTCCTAAGTACTGATGTGAGTGGCAGCCAAGGAGTGAAGGGGCTCCATCCCGTTTCTCCCTTTGGCTGGGGTGACCACTCACACCACCATCTCTGAGGTCGCCATTGATGATCCTTAGCAGAGCCGTCAGCAGAAGTGGGAAGAAAGAGAGATGATTCCCACCTTCACCTCAGAGTCTGAGGACATCACTTCAAGCAATGCATCTAAGGGAGTGAAGACATCCTGGTTTCAAACCATAAAAAACATAAGAATGGCCAAAGTAGATCAGACCAATGGTCTATCTAGCACAGTATCCTGTCTTCCAACAGTGGCCAATGCCAGATGCTTCAGGGGGAATGAACAGACCAGGACAATCACTAGATGATCAGTCCCCTGGTGTCCAGTCCCAGCATCTGGCAGTCAGAGGCTTAGGAACGCCCAGAGCATGGGGTTGCATCCCTGAGTAGCTTGGCTAACAGCCATTGATGGACCTACCCTCCATGAACTTATTTAATTCTTTTTTAATTTTGCCCTTCACAACATCCCCTGGTAATGAGTTTCACAAGTTGACTCCGCATTATGTGAAGAAGTACTTCCTTTTGTTTGTTTTAAACTTGCTGCCTATTAATTTCATTGGGTGACCCTTGGTTCTTGTGTTATGTGAAGAAGTAAATAACACTTATTTGCTTTCTCCACACCAGTCATGATTTTATAAACCTCTATCATATCCCCCTTCGTCATCTTTTTTCCAAGTTGAACAGTACCAGTCTTTTTAATCTCTCCCCAAGCCATTCCATACCCTTAATCATTATTGTTACTCTTCTCCATACTTTTTCCACTTCTAATATATCTTTTGTGAGATGGGATGACTAGATCGGCACGCAGTATTCAAGGTGTGGGCGTATCATGGATTTATAGAGTGGCATTATGATATTTTCTATTTTATTATCTATCCCTTTCCTCATGGTTCCTAACATTGTTTGGTTTTTTGACTGCTGCTGCACATTGAGTGGATGATTTCAGAGAACTGTCCACAATGACTCCAAGATCTCTTTCTTGAGTAATAACAGCTAATTAATACCTGATTGTTTGTTGGGATTATGTTTTCCAATATGTATTACTTTGCATTTATCAACATTGAATTTCATCTGCCATTTTGTAGCCCAATAACCCAGTTTTGTGAGATTCCTTTGTAATTGTTCACAGTCTGCTTTGGACTGAACTATCCTGAGGAAGTTTGTATCATATGCAAACTTTGCCACCTCACAGTTTACCTCTTTTTCCAGATCATTTATGATTATGTTGAACAACACAGGTCCCCGTACAGATCCCTGGGGAACACCACTGTTTACCTCTCTCCGTTCTAAAAACTGACCATTTATTTCTATCTTTTGTTTCCTATCTTTTAACCAGTTACTGATCCATGAGAGGACCTTCTCTCTTATCCCATGACTGCTTAGTTTGCTTAAAAGCATTTGGTGAAGGACCTTGTCAGAGGCTTTCTGAAAGTCCAACTTCACTATATCCCTTGGATCACCCTTGTCCACCTGTTTGTTGACCCCCTCAAAGAATTCTACTAGATTGGTGAGGCATGATTTCCCTGGACATCCAGGTTTCCTTCATGACACCAGACCATTTGAGGTTTGGATAGAGGTTGCATTTTATCTAGGGCACTGGGTACTATGCAGTGTATTAGACCAGTATACAGCCAGGCACCCGACATGGGTTTATATGGTAGAGCATTGAATTCTGCAGCAATCTAAATTGATTACAAAATGACTTACAAACCTTCTAAGAATGTTCTCACTGTGGAACCGGAACAAATGCACAATATTTATTTGCCCTCTCGCAAATAAACATAGATGTGACTGATGAGCCTAGGAAAGCAGCGGGAATACCCCATTTGCAGCTAGAGGAGTTGGCCTGGCTAGGATCCTAAACCACTGGTTCTCAAACTTTTTTTTTTCACAGACCACTTGAAAATTGCTGAGGGTCTCGGCGGACCACTTAATGATCTTTCCGAATGTGGTTTGTACCATTAGCTAACTATTGTAAAGCGCTTTGGATAAAAGCGCTATATCAAAAAAATCTTAATAATAATTAATGGTTTTTTGTTCTACAAATAAAAGCACACAACTCATAGTCTTACCCTTCTAATGTGATTGATGTGACCTCTCTCCCCTGCCACAGCAGTCCCCAAGCTGAGGCTGGGAAGGAGGGGTGTCTCTCCCCAGCAGCCGCAGCCGTGGAGCTGGGGAAGGTCGCCTCTTTCTCTGCCCACTGCAGCCCTGCATGTCCCAAACTCCCCCAACCCCCTCTTCTCACCCCACTGCCCCCTCCCACCTACCCTCTATTCTCCTCAAGGCCACCACCTCACCTTACATGTGCATCTTCTCCATGGTCCAGGCATTAATTAGTGAAGCCACACCTGCATCCTAAACCCTGCTGGAGTGGAGCTCTGAGGAAGAGAGTGGGGTGGAAACACCTGGAATATTAATTCTGGGCTCCATGTTACCTCAGAGAGAGACTTCAGAGAAGAGCAATAAAAATGATCTGGGGCTGAAGGCACTGAGTTATAAAGTGAGATTAAAGGAGCTAAATCTGTCTGATTAGACTGTGGTGACTAAAGAGGGGAACACGTTAACAGTCTGCAAAGATCTGAAGGGTGGGAGCACCAGGGACGGAGAGGAGTTATTTATGGTTTGATCCCTGTGTACAATTAAGAGTAATAGGATGAAATTAAGGAGGAGGAACTGTAGACTAAATATTGAAGGAAACTTTCTGGATATGAGGTGTATTTAACTATGGAATAATCTCCTCTAGGTAAGGGGTGGGAATGCCATCAGTTGGGACATATAAGACTGGACTATACAAAGTACTAGACGTGCTCAGAAACTATGGTGATAAGTGTGGTATAAGAACCTATATAGTATAGAATGCAACAGAACATGTACAACCGGGGACAGTCCTGTACTGTCCCCGGAGATGGAATGGATGATCTAATAGGGATTGTCTATCTCCAACTTCTGTCATTCTATGACAGGCGAAGGGTTGTCCAGTGGTTAGGGCCCTAGTTTAGGACTTAGGAGGGCTAGGTTTAATTCCTTGCTCTACCAGAGACTTCACGTGTGACCTTGGGCAAGTCACTTAATCTTTCTGTGCCTCAGTTCCCTATCTATAAAAAGGGGATAATATCACTGCCCTACCTCACGGGGTGTTCTGAGGATGGATAGAGTAAAGATTTTGAGGTGCTCAGACCTAGAAGATGGCAGCCCTAGAAGAACCACAGATAGATAGATGGCAGAGTTCCTAGTGAAGAAGTTCAGCTGGTGCATAGGAGGCTATTTCCTGGAGGCAGCCCCTGTGGATAGCAGCAGCCAGGTAAGAGGCCTAGCCCCTTGCTGGTATGTAATAATGCTGTGTGGGAGGCTAGTCTCTATCTGTTGTATAAACTCCCCTTTTATTAACTGTCACCCCCTCGCTTGCTTTGTTCCCTGGAGAATTGTGAAGATGTCCAGCCCCAATCTGAACATTGTGACCCTGCTGGGCAGTGGCTTGACTTACGCTAGCGCTTACCTCTTTGGGATTCCAGAGCAAAGTTTGTTTTCTGGAGCCTCAATGGAAATGCTCATTCAGGTGAGTGAAGTGAACCAGGTGAGTTGATTGTGTTCTTGATTTGCCAGGAAAGGTTTTTAATGTACACACCGCCCCTGCTGAACTGTGATAGTCTCCCTGTCCTAGTGCCTTGGGCACTGTGTTGAGCTTGTGTTTTCACATAGGCAAAGAGAAACCAGATGCTTCCAGTCTGAATGGCCTCTATTGTTAGACTGAGAGCAAACAACTAAACAAGAGAGAACATAAGTAAGGTCTCCAGGAGAGAGCACAGTTTGTGTAGCAGCTGCTCCTGCAGACAGGCAAACGCAGACTCCTGCACTTTTAAAGGAGCGGTACAGAGGGCATGTAAAAACGCATAGCAGTTAGTTATCTCTATATAGCACAGGGTCCATGGGCAGCAAGAGAATGGGCACAATATCTTGGGCACAAATATCACTTGGAAATCTTCCTAAAAACGACACCCTGCCTAATTATTTCCTGATTTCTGCCCTGGCCATGGTCCCTACCAGCTAGGGACCCAGTGCAGAGCAAACGAGGTTTGTGTGTGTACGGGAGTGGACATGAGAGCACTGTAGAGAGAAAGAACATCCAGCTCTCACAGAAGGCAAACATTGTGGAAGAGAGTAAGAGGCAGGGAGGTTGTGTTCAGCCACCTGGATGAAGGTAATTAGTTGAGCTGCCAGCTACTGCTTTATTGATGCTCAAGTCATGTATGTGTTTCAGTCACTCTTGTGCTGCTTTGGTCTGTTTGCTCCTCTGACAGTTACTCTTGGGGGAATTCTGCACCACTGAGCATCAGGGCCGGCATGCCTGCAGAGGATCCGCTGGTCCCACGGCTCCGGTGGACCTCCCGCAGACGTGCCTGCGGAGGGGCTGCTGGTCCCGCGCCTTTGGTGGCGCATCCGCAGGCATGCCTGCGGGAGGTCCACCGGAGCCGCGGGACCAGCGGACCCTCCGCAGGCACGTCTGCGGGAGGTCCACCGGAGCCGTGGGACCAGCGGACCCTCCGCAGGCACGTCTGCAGGAGGTCCAGTGGAGCCGCGGGACCGGCAACCGCCAGAGCTCCCCACGCGGCGTGCCGCCCTGCTTGGGGCGGCGGAAATCCTAGAGCCGCCCCTGCTGAGCATGCAGAATTTGCACAGAAATTAATGTTGTGCGTGCAGAATTTCCTTCTCTCTCCCCCCCAGAAATGGGCCGTAGAGCTGCTGGCTGCCACTAGGGGCTGCTGGACCTGGCAGAGCCCAGCTTGCAAATAGAAGAAACTGCTGGGGTGGGGGGAGCTGGAGGGTTCCCAACAGCTGCAGTTCTCAGCATGCCCTGAAGGAAGGAGACGGCATGCAGGAAATTCCACACAGGCCTGGGACCCAGCATCAGGCTGTTTCGCCTTCTGGATCCCTGGGCTCTGGAGGGGATGGGGTGCAGGTGTCTAGGCTGGGTGGGTGCCTCGTGATTGGGCTCTGCAGGGAGGGAACAGAGAAACAGGAACTGGGTTGACATAGGAGTTTCTTTAATTCTACTCCTGGGGGAATTTGTGTGTGTCTGTGTTGTTACAGACATACTTGCTGACAGGAATTTTGAAATAAATTACCAAAATAATTGAAACTGATGTGATTATATAGTGTTATTTTGATAAATAAAATGCGCAGAATTTTGCAGAATTTTAAAATATTGTGCACAGAATTTTTAATTTTTTGGTGGAGAATTCCCCCAGGAGTAAACAGTAGCCTTTGGTTCTTCTTCGAGTGATTGCTCCAATGCATTCCAGTTAGGGGTGTGCGCGCCGCGCGTGCACGGCTCTTCGGAAGATTTTTACCCTAGCAACTCCGGCGGGCCGGCTGGGCGCCCCCTGGAGTGGCGCCACTATAGCGCTGAATATATACCCCAGCCGGCCCGTCCGCTCCTCAGTTCCTTCTTCCCGCCCGTGACGGCAGTCGGAACTGTGGAGTGCTCAGTAGTCCTCCACATCCCTAGCTCTCTCTACTTAATTTTGTATTTAGTTCTTTACTGTTATAGTTAGTTTTAGTGGTTAGTTAGTTTAGATAAGGATAGGGGGAGTACTTTCTCCCTCCCCCTCCCCGGTGCGGGCTCATGCCCAAGGCACCGGGCTTTAAGCCCTGTGCAGCGTGCCAGAGGCCTATGCCAGTGGGTGACCCTCACGGCTCCTGCCTCCGTTGCCTGGGCGAGGCACACCGTACAGATAAGTGTGCCATTTGTTCGGCTTTTAAGCTGCGGACGCGTAAGGACAGAGACAGTCGCCTCAAGCAGCTCCTTATGGAGGCGTCCCTCCAGCCCCCGGCACCGTCAGCGCCGGCACCGAGGGCTTATTCGGTGCAGAGTGCACCCGCGGCACCGACCGGCTCCGGCACCGTGGCCACGGTACCTAAACCGCCGCCTAAGGCGACCCGGCACCGCTCGCTCTCGCCTGCACGCAAGCAGAAACTGGCGAAGGCTGTAGCGAAGGCACGCACAGAGTCCGCCACGAGAGTGGCTGCGGCAGTGCGTAAAGCGGGCCCTGAGCCCTCGACTCCGGCCCCGCAAGCGCCGTCGAGTCCGGCACCGCCCCGCTCCCCGGCACCGACCGAGGTTGAGCCAAGGCTGCCTTCGACGCCGGAGACATTCTCCTCTGCAAGAGACCTCATCAGGCTCATAGAGGCTCCGAGCCCCCGGCACCGCCGGTGCGGGCTGTTGTCTCTCTCGGCAAGCCAGCCAGGATGACAAGACCGCCCTCTGTCGACGAGCGGCGTGGAAGACGGTCGAGGTCCCGGTCCCGGTCCCGGCGCAGGTCCCCGTCCCGCCGTTCGGAGTCTCGTCGCCGCTCCTCTTCACGGCACCGAGCACCATCCCGACGCCGGTCTGAGTCCCGGTACCGCTCTCGATCTCGGTACCGGTCGCACTCCCGGCACCGATCCAGGTCACCGTACCGTCGGTACCGTCGGAGATCATCTCGGCACCGCGACTCTCGGAGTCACTCCCGGCACCGCGGATCCCGGTCCCGGTCGAGCTCCCGGCACCGCCGGAGTCCACGCTCACGGTCACCGTCCCGTCGGCGCTCTGCGTATCGACCCTCGGTGCCGTCGGTGCAGGGCCTCCCACCTTCAGCGGTTCAGTCCGTCGGCACTACAGCACCGCCTTGGCCATCCCGCACGGCGTCCGTGGCCTCCGGTGCCGATGATACTACCCACCGGTGGCCGACCCCACAAGGACTTCCGCATGAGCAGTGGGGCTACTGGGTCCCGTGGGGACAGCATGAAGGTCAGGGTATCCCGTTTCCCAGGAGGGATGTGACCACCGGCACCAGGGTCCCTGAAGCGACTGTTGGCCGGCCGCCTCCCTCTCCTCCGCACGAGCCCTCTGCTCATCCGGCCCGCCAATCACCCGTGCCTCACGATTCGGAGGAGGCTCAGCCACCGGCCGTAGAGCCTGAGCCGGTTCTGCAGGGTGCTTCTTCATCATCCTCGCCGGACGAGGCGGTGGCAGGTGCTGCGGCCAGCGAACCCCCGCCCATTGACCTCCGGGCCTTCCAAGACCTGCTTTGCAGGGTGGCGGCGTCCATGAATCTTCCCGTCGAGGAGGTCCAGGAGGATGAGGACCCAATCACCAACGTGGTGGGTGCGGATGCTCCCGTCCGCGTGGCGTTACCCTTCGTCCGGACCATTCAAAAGAACGCCACTACGCTCTGGCAGACCCCCGCTTCCATTCCTCCCACAGCACGCGGGGTCGAGCGGAAGTACTCAGCCCCACCATCAGGCTATGAGTACCTTTACTCCCACCCAACCCCGGACTCCCTCGTAGTCCAATCTGTTAACGACCGGGAGAGGCACGGCCAACCTGCCGCTGCGCCTAAGTCCAAGGACGCCAAGCGCATGGACTTGCTCGGCCGTAAGATCTACTCCGCCGGGGGTTTGCAGCTGAGGATCGCAAACATCATGGTCCTCCTCGCCAGGTACGTCTTTGACATTCTGACGTCCCTGGCGAAGTTCACGGAGCTCCTGCCTTCCACATCACGCCAGGAGTTCTCCGCCTTGCTGGACGAGGGAAAGAAGTCCTCTCGGTCATCTATTACGGCCGCCCTCGACGCCGCGGACTCCGGGGCTCGGACCTTGGCATCCGGCGTGACAATGAGGCGCATCTCCTGGCTGCAGTCCTCCACCCTGCCGCCGGAGGTGCAATATACACTCCAGGACCTCCCCTTCGACACCCAGGGTCTGTTTTCCGAAAAGACGGATGCTCGGATCCAGACCCTGAAGGACGGGCGTGTTGCCATCCGCACGCTCGGAATGCACACGCCGGCGACGCAGCGCAGGTCCTTCCGGCCGCAGCCCTCCCGCTATCAACAGCGCTATCGCCCCTATACCAGCAGACGACCGACCCAAAATCGCCGTCGTCCGTCCGGCAACCGCCGCAACCAGGGCCAGGCCGTTTCCAAGACCCCTCAGGGGGCTAAGCAGGCCTTTTGATGGGACGATCGAGGACGGCCCATCACTCTCCCTACCGGATCCTTCCCCTTTATTTTACAACCGCCTTTCCCATTTCTTTTCGGCGTGGTCCCGCTTAACATCGGACAACTGGGTACTTCAAACAGTCCAGTCGGGATACCGCCTTCAATTTGTTTCGCCCCCGCCTTCCCACCCACCCTCCCTGTCCCTCTTCAGGGACCCCTCTCACGAGCAAGTCCTCTTACAAGAGGTTCAGACTCTGTTGAGCGTGGGTGCCATAGAAGCAGTGCCTCAAGACAGGCGGGGCAGGGGATTCTACTCCCGTTATTTTCTCATCCCCAAGGCGAAAGGCGGGCTACGTCCTATCCTGGACCTTCGCGAGCTGAACAAATATCTGCTCAAGCCCAAGTTTCGTATGGTCACCCTGGGGACCATTATTCCCTCCCTGGATCCGGGAGACTGGTTTGCCGCCCTCGACATGAAGGACGCCTACTTCCATGTCGCGATCTATCCTCCTCATCGGCGTTACCTTCGGTTTGTGGTCAACAACGCCCACTACCAGTTCGCCGTGTTGCCATTCGGACTCTCCACGGCGCCGAGGGTATTTACAAAATGCATGGCAGTCGTAGCAGCAGCCCTCCGCCGTCGTCAGATGCATGTCTACCCGTATCTCGACGACTGGCTGGTCCGAGCTCAGTCCCGTCAGCTCGTGATAGAACAGATGGCAGAAATTCTCTCTCTTTCAGCGGCTTGGTCTTCTCATCAACACCGAGAAGTCCACTTTGTTCCCAACGCAGCGGCTGGAGTTCATCGGAGCGGTTCTCGACTCCACGGTTGGCAGGGCCTCTCTTCCTCGCGCCCGGCACCAGACGATGGCCTCCATCATCCGGGATCTCGTCGCCTTCCCGACCACAACCGTGCGCTCCTGCCTACGCCTTCTGGGTCACATGGCCTCCTGCACATATGTCACCGCATATGCGCGGCTCCATCTTTGCCCCTTCCAGTCCTGGCTCGCGACGGTGTACCGGCCTCATCGAGACCCCATCGACATGGTGGTCACGGTCAACAGGACGGCCCTCGACTCCCTCCGCTGGTGGCTCACCCCGGAGGTCGTGTGTGCGGGGGTCCCATTCCATCCTCGCCCATCCGTTACGCTGACCACGGATGCCTCAGCGCTCGGTTGGGGGGCCCACCTGGGCGAGCTTCACACCCAAGGCCTTTGGTCGCCCCAGGAACTCGCGCTACACATCAATGTCCGCGAGCTCCGTGCCATCCGCCTCGCCTGCCGGACCTTCTGCTCCCACCTACAACGCCGTTGTGTAACAGTACTCACGGACAACACCGCTGCGATGTACTATGTAAACAAGCAGGGCGGAGCCCGCTCTTCTCCCCTCTGCGAGGAAGCGATCCTCCTGTGGGACTTCTGCGTGACCCACTCCATTCACCTAGAAGCGTCTTTTCTTCCGGGAGTGCAGAACACGCTGGCCGACCATCTCAGCAGGTCGTTTCTCTCCCACGAGTGGTCCCTTCGTCCCGACGTTGCACATACGATTTTCCAGAGGTGGGGGTTTCCCCGGGTCGACCTCTTCGCCTCCAAGGCGAACAGGAAGTGTCTCCAGTTTTGCTCGTTCCGAGGTCACTCGCCGGGCTCTCTGTCGGACGCCTTCCTGTATCCCTGGCAGACTCACCTCCTCTATGCCTTCCCTCCTTTTCCTCTCGTGCACAGAGTGCTCCAGAAGCTGCGGAGGGATCGAGCCACCGTCATACTCGTGGCTCCGGCCTGGCCGAGACAGCATTGGTACACCCTGCTGCTCGAGCTCTCCGTTCGGGATCCCATCCCCCTCCCTCATCACGCAGGACTTCGGCAGACTCCACCATCTGAACCTGCAGTCCCTCCATCTTACAGCCTGGTACCTGCGTGGTTGACCCACGCAGAGAGGGACTGTTCGGCGGCCGTGCAGCAAGTCCTGCTGGAGAGCAGAAAGCCTTCCACTCGCTCCACCTACCTGGCGAAATGGAAGAGGTTCGCGCTCTGGTGTGACCAACGAAGGCTCAACCCTTTCGTCGTACCCGTCCCTACCATCTTGGACTACCTTTGGTACCTTAAGGAGCAAGGTCTGGCGGTCTCCTCCTTGCGGGTACACCTGGCAGCGGTGTCCGCTTTTCATCCTTCTCTGGAAGGTCGCTCCATCTTTTCCAATCCGATGGTCTCCCGCTTCCTGAAAGGCCTGGACCGATTGTACCCGCCGGTGCGGCGTCCGGCCCCAACCTGGGATTTGAACCTCGTCCTGTCCAAACTCATGGGTCCGCCATTCGAACCGATGGCCACATGTTCTCTTCTTTACCTCTCCTGGAAGACGGCCTTCCTCGTCGCCATAACATCGGCCAGACGAGTCTCGGAGCTCCGGGCGCTGACGGTAGGTCCGCCATACACCGTCTTCCACACAGACAAGGTGCAGCTTCGTCCGCATCCGGCCTTCCTGCCAAAAGTGGTCTCGGCTTTCCACCTCAATCAGGACATCTTTCTCCCGGTCTTCTTCCCGAAGCCCCATGCCTCGCCTCGGGAACAACAGCTCCACACCCTCGACGTCCGTAGAGCGCTCGCTTTTTACATCGAGCGGACGAAACCTTTTCGGCGTTCTACACAACTCTTCATAGCAGTCGCCGATCGCATGAAAGGCGAGCCGGTCTCTTCCCAGCGCATCTCCTCCTGGGTAACTCAGTGCATCAGAGCATGCTACGAGCTGGCTCGCGTGCCCCCGGGCCGCTTCACCGCTCATTCCACGAGGGCGCAAGCCTCGTCTGCCGCCTTCCTGAGCCAGGTCCCCATCCAGGACATCTGTCGAGCGGCCACATGGTCTTCGGTCCACACCTTCGCCTCCCACTATGCGTTGGTGCAGCAGTCTCGAGACGACGCAGCCTTCGGCTCAGCAGTTTTACACTCTGCCACGTCTCACTCCGACCCCACCGCCTAGGTAAGGCTTGGGAATCACCTAACTGGAATGCATTGGAGCAATCACTCGAAGAAGAAAAGACGGTTACTCACCTGTAGTAACTGTTGTTCTTCGAGATGTGTTGCTCCAATCCATTCCAGACCCGCCCTCCTTCCCCACTGTCGGAGTAGCCGGCAAGAAGGAACTGAGGAGCGGACGGGCCGGCTGGGGTATATATCCAGCGCCATAGCGGCGCCACTCCAGGGGGCACCCAGCCGGCCCGCCGGAGTTGCTAGGGTAAAAATCTTCCGAAGAGCCGTGCACGCGCGGCGCGCACACCCCTAACTGGAATGGATTGGAGCAACACATCTCGAAGAACAACAGTTACTACAGGTGAGTAACCGTCTTTTCCTCCACAGACTGGCAGCAAAGGAAGGGATTGCGTCCCCATAGCCTGCTCCTGGCTTGTTTTGCCTCAGATACGCATGCTAGGTGGCTAGTAGCTGCTCCTGACGGTGACACTGGGCACAGCCCCCGCCCCAGGATGGTCCTGTCCAATAACATGAGCTCTTTGGGCAGCAGCTTTGCTATTAAAGCAGTGTCTTTTTTTTTTTTTTTAATTGGGAATTCCTGAGGATGGAAGGCCACTGCCCACTGTGGTGTCCTGATTGGGAGACCTCCTGTACTAGGTTTGACTGGAGTTCCTCAGCCCAGAGTTTTCTGTCTACCAGGCACGGACTGGCTGGCAGATATGGGGTCCCTGTTTACTAGTTTTCCCTTCCTTTCTGTGGGTGTTTGGAACACCATTTGGCCAGGGAAGGGGGCAGAGCTCCCTTGGGAGCAATATGGAAGCCCAGCAGGGAAAGTGCTACTTGTAGCTGCCCGGGTTCACTGCCTGGTAACAGGGACCTCCAATCCCATCTCTCACTCTCTGCCTCCTGTCTGCAGGTGAGACTCTGCTTGCTGTGTGTTGGGAGCTCCCTGGTCTTCGGGCCCATCCTAGGCAAAAGCTGGCGGTTGTACAAAGTGTTCACACAGCGTGGTCCAGAAAAGAGGGTGGTAAGTACTCGCAGTACATGCCCCGTGCACGGGAACACAGAGGCTCCTCACCTGTGAGGTGCTGGGGCTCGCCACATGGGCTGCACTGAGAAGCAAAGGGAAATGCTTGACAAAAATCAAACTCTACAAGGTCCACGAGTCATTTGCAGAATGTGGATTGGCTTGAAATGAGAGATAATAGGGAATGAGGGGACACACAGGACTGACAGTGGGATATAGCGCTTCAGGCACTTAGATACCAGCATCACAGGCGCAGAGTAAAACCTAACTAGACCGGGCCTCATTCCCCACTGCCTTGTGCAGTCATTTACACCTGTGAAAAGCAGGGGTAAAATGCTACCAAATCAGAATAATGGAAATGACACAAGCAGCAAGGCAGTGGAGAATTTGTTCTTCTGCCAGGTGGGGCATGCCCATCTGGTGATAATCACTGGTCCCTTTGTGAAATGATGGTTTCTTATTCTGTCCAAGTGTCCCCATCACAAAACCCACCAGCAGGATTGCCATTTGTAAGTCCTCTTCTTGTTAATCGCACATCAATGAGTTCATGGAGACAGAGCTCCCTTCTCACTCCTAGAGGGGGTCGTCTTTAGTGAATCGTTGAATGAAGGAAGTTTGCCTTGCCGCTACCCATGCTTTCTGCTCATCCTGTGGATAGAGGTTGCCAGTCTCCAGGAGTGTTGGGTTGGCTCCTTCTACCAGCACTAAATTCACACACAAGTATTTTAAGAAAGAAGAAAATGCATCTCTTACAAAACAAAAAATACCTGAAAATCACTTAGTACCAGCTTTTTCCAGCACACGCTCTGCAGATTTCGGTGTCTTATGAAATTGCCAGTTGCTGCTGCAAGGGAAACCCCAAGCCCGAGCTCAGGTCATGGTAGGTAGAATAAAAATATTTTCAACTGTCCTTTAAGCAAAGACTTCTCGGTGTCCTACCTTTGCTGGCCAGACTGAAGTTTCTTTATATCTAGAGTGACCAGATGTCCTTATTTTGTAGGGACAGTCCCGATATTTGGGGCTTTTTCTTCTGTACGTGCCTATTATCTCCCACCCCGTGTCCCAATTTTTCACACTTGCTGTCTGGTCACCCTATTTATAACAGAATTCTCCAACCAGCCCTATTGCAGGGCATTGCTCATGTATCCTCTGGGGGTGGGATGTAAATCAAGTGTCTTCTCCAGAGTTCACTCGCTGGAAAAGGATACCAGGAGGCCGAACTGCCGAAGCAAAAAAAAAAAAAAAGCCGCCCAGACTGTGCTGCTCCAAGAATGGACAGCATGTCGCCCCTTAGCATGTGCCGCCTCAGGCACGTGCTTCCTCTGCCGGTGCCTGGAGCCAGCCCTGCCAGAGCTCAGTCTCTGGGTTGGTGGCCTGGCACTTAGTTTTCAGCACCACTGTGGGGAGGCCCTAAGCTCAAACATCTGGATCTTGTTCCCAAACTTTGTTTTAATTGATGATGCATCCAAGTTTCAGAATTTAGACCTGGATTTGGAACAATTCTAATTTTTGGGAGGGTATAGAGAGAGTCAGATTCAGGGATTTGGATCAGATCCTTAAGGAAAGAAAGCCCTTTGTGAGATTTGGTCTGGATCTGGGTTTGGATCTCCAATCATACCTGTAGTTTGGAGCTGTTTGGACCTGGGTTTTTGTTCAGAGCCATTTCTGGTTTTTCTAGTTATTTTTAATATAAAAACAAGTGAAACGAATGTCAGCAAGTATTCCTGACTCCCCTCTCCTGGTGCAACCACTTCAGGAAGGGCTGGAGCAGACCCTCTTTCTGCCAGGGGAGGGTTCTGAAGACCTCTGTGCAGCACAGGACAAAAGGGGGCAGGCCAACTGTGAAGAATGTGGGAGTTATCTGTATTGATTTTTATGCATGTTATCTATAGATCTGTATGGACTTGGGGGTTATTTTGTTGCTGTGCAAAGGGGAATGAAGGTGCTAAATCCGTTTGAGCTAACATTGGACTGCATGTACCAAAGGCTACTGGGTGTAGACTGCCACAAGCAGACATACAAGGGAGGAGATAATGCCTTTGAAGTTTACCTCCACAAATTGGGATTTGGTGAGTCCTGCAGTCTGAGGTTAGTCTCCAGCTTGAAATCCCAGGGCTTTGAGGTGGGAACTTTCAAACAACAAGATTTGAAGCAGTTAAAAAACTGAGCGTGAGGAAAGGAGAGACAGAGAGTCAACAGGGAGACTGACTGTAACATAGTCTCCAGGTGCTGGGCAGGGGCGGCTCTAGGTTTTGGGCCGCCCCAAGCAGTCATGCCCGGGAGGCGCCCCCGAGCCGCGGGAGCAGCGGACCTCCCGCGGGCATGACTGCGGAGGGTCCACTGGTCGCGCGGCTCGGCTGGACCTCCCGCAGCTGCGGGCGGTTCGCAGGTCCGGCGGCTCCGGTTGAGCTGCCGCAGGCATGCCTGCGGGAGGTCCAGCCGAGCCGCGGGACCAGCGAACCGTCCGCAGTCATGCCTGCGGGAGGTCCACTGGAGCTGCCGGCCGAGCGTCCCCTCCGCAGTCATGCCTGCGGCAGGTCCGCTGCTCCCGGGGCTCCGGTGGACCTCCCGCAGGCATGACTGCGGCAGGTCCACCGGCCCAGCCTGCCGCCCCCCCGGGAAAGGGCCGCCCCAGGCAGGAGCTTGCCCCGCTGGGCTCTGGAGCCGGCCCTGGTGCTGGGGCCCCAAGATAAATGGGGGGCCTACCTAAACATGCAGGTAAGGCCAAGCTTAGGTAAGACAATATGCGTATATCGGCTTTTGTTATTTTTAACCTTTTTCTTTCTGCTTGCAATGTCCCTATGGATAAATAAACCATACTCTGTTTTGGAACCAGCTGTTTTCTGTCACTGTATTCACTGCTCCCAGGGAGGATTCTAGAACAGGAGCAACACCAAGTTGGACCTGCTGCACGTAATATGGTTGAGAAACAGGAGGTGCTGTCAAAAATGGTCCATTTTAAATCAGTGGGTTGAATTATGGGATTCCATTTTGGGGGAAGGGGCAGGTATAGACCTGTCATTTGAAAGAGCCCACGAAAAGCCAGAGAGGTCACAGGTGCAGCTCATCCCCAAACCATAATACTGACCTTCTGTGTGTTGCAGATTATCAAAGACCTCCAGTTGCTGGTGATGGTGGTGGTGCTGGTGCTGGCAGATGCCATGCTTCTCACAACATGGATTTTCTCTGATCCAGTTCAGTGTTTCCGAAGCTTCAGTGCATCCCTGAGGGTAAGAGGACAATAGCAAGAGGCTGAACACTGCACCTTTGTGTCTATGTCATGCTATGATTCAGCCCAGCAGATCTCTGCAGGCATGAAAGATGGAAGGGTTTGTTTTAGAGAAGTTTCTAAGCCACAAATTTTGGAGCTGACCTTCCTCAAAGGTGTGAGGTGTTGTAAGCTGGGGTTAGGTTTGGACCCTTACAGAGACAGATGCCGTTTGCGGAGTTCCAGCCAAACATGGCTGAAGCTGGTCAGGAGGATCTGGCTCCAGAGCTTTGATTTTCTACCATTGTACGTTCTAACCAATGCCCTGTCTACCCTGCAGAGAGCATGACCTGGATTCTCCAGCTCTCCAGCATGGGAGACTGGAGAGTCTGTGGCAGGTGCAGAGAAATTTGAAAATTGAAGCTTAATGAGCATGTTGGCAGATGAATACCGAAGCTGGGTATCTTTCCTCCTTGAATTCTCTGTTCTCAATAGCACTTTCCCAGTCGTCAGACAAACTTTCACTTTTCCACTTTGAAATTTGTGCTGAGACACCCCTAAACCATGTGTCCACTTGTCTCTTTGTCCATCCCTGTGGGCTGGAGCAGGAGCCTTCATGTCTGTGTTCTGACTGCCTCCCAGGTGACTGACAAGGGCATGACCTGTTCGGTGGGTAGGATGCAGTTCTGCGCGTCTCTCTACTCCGAACTTTGGCTCATTCTCATTTTAGGGTTTAAGGTATGTAACCTCTCTATTCATCCCTGCATCTCATCTCACCTCCCTCCAGTCTAGCTACAAAATGGTGCTGCTGCTAAAATTCTCTTCCTCCCCTAATAGGCTGGCCATTTTACTCCCTTCCCTGGCTGCCTCTCACCTTCAAATTCAAGATTCTCATGCTCATCTTGAAGGTTCTTCCCATTCCCATCCAATTCTGCTTCTGTGTTCTCTTTCCCAGTTACCCATCTCCCCTGCCAAGACTCCCTCACAAAAGTCCCCTTTGTATCTTTCTCCCAGTCTCATCTTCATGCTTTCTTCCTTGGTACCCGTTATGCTTGGAACCATCTCCCTCTCTTTGTTTGCAAAACAACATCTCTCACCTCATTCAGATCTCTCCTTAAAACTCACTACTTCCATGAACCCATAGACAAACTGCACAGCTCGGGTAGGGGACCCTGAGCCTGTGCAGCAGAACTGTATTCATAATAAACACTTGGGTGTTGTCTATATGGGGAAACTTACTAACATAATTATACCAGTTTAATTATACTGCTGTAGTTATACTGGTTTGACTTCCTGTGTGGCCATTCCTATTGTAGAATAAGAGTGCCACGCAGGGAGTAGTACTGACATATCAATATAATTACAATGGTAAATTTCCCTGTGTAGACAAGATTTTAGTTCTTATATAGCACTTTTCATTTATAGATCTCAAAGGGTTTTACAAATATACCATTAACCCCATTTTACAAGTTTGGAAAACTAAGGCATCCAAGGCTCAAATTTTAAAAAGTATTTAGACATTGCTGAAGTGCTTAGGAATTTAGATCATGATATCCAGGAGCCTTAGACAGTGTCTAGCCTTCAGCTGCGCCATTGTAAGGTGTACAGTGTAGCTGCTCTGTGTCACCAGGAGAGAGCTCTCTCAGTGACAAAATAAAACCACCCCAAACGAGGGGCAGTAGCTTCATCGCCAGAAGTGTGGCTCCTGCTGACAAAGTTCTGGCCACGCCGACGCTTTTTGTCATTCAGGGGGATGGGTTTTTTTCACACCCCTGAGCGACAAAAGTTTTAACAATGGAAGTGCAGTGTAGACGTAGCCTTAATCTCATATTCAAAAGGGATTTAGGCATTTATGATCCAAAATCCCATTGGCAGTCTGATTGGCCTCTATGTGCAAGTCCCTTAAGTACACAATATATAAGCAATTACTTGGCTGCTCTCCTTGATACAATATGTGTTGATCATCTACATCAGCTACTTTGCTCCTGTTAAGTATTAAGTTTTCCCCAAATCCAGAGGGATTGTCTTTATAGTCATTGGCCTCTATAAACTCTTACTGTTCTTGCTTTTAAAAATAAAATATTATCTTTCCTGATGCCAGCTGCCCATGTTTAATAATTCACTGAGCCTGACTCTGGTCTCATCTGCAGGGTTTCACACTCATGTAGCTCCATTGTCTTCCCTGGAATTAAGCCTGATTTACACCAATGTAAGTGAGAACAGAATCAGTCCCTTTGTGTACATATGTCACTCTTTATCTTCAAGGGCATTAACGTTCTCAACCCCTTGGGAGGCAGTTCAGTTCTGTATTCTATCCGCATTTTACCGGCACAGAAATGGAGTGACTTGCCCAAGGTTGCACATAGAATCAGTAGCAAATCCCTTTCTAGAACCCAGGAGTTTTGAATCTGTCCTGTGCTTGTTCCATTAGAGTAACATCCCAGTTTGCCACAAGATGATACCTTAATCTGTCCCCTGGATATTGTTGCCAGGACAATTACATAGTTTTAAATGGGACATAGATGGCTGCCTATTCTGGTTTAGGGGATTAGAAATTGGCTATAGATTTTTTCACCTTTTTGTCACGAGTTCACAGGTAGCTTGTGGCTGAAAACTGTGATAGTGCAATGTCTGCGTGATGGTGTGTATGAAATGAATTTGAGTCTCGGTCCAGTTCCTAGTGAGAGAGACATCAACATCACAGAAGCACCATCAGAACAGAACTATCTGGCAATCCCAGCAGAGAGGCCACCAGGAGTCATGGTCTTCGAAGCGGACTCCCTTCTTGCCCATAAACATGGACTCTCCAGGCCGATGAGCATCCAGCCTCCCTGCAGGCTCATGCTCATTACAAGGCATTGTGAAGGGGCAGTTTGCACTGTCACTATTCCTGTTCTGTGGACAGAGTGTCAATTGACTGCGTGCAGGGGTGGCAGGTTTGTATAATTTTTGATGGTGCCCAGAATGGGTCAAAGTCTCCCCCACTGCCACCTGCCTTGTAAGCCAATATATATTTTTAAAAATAATGTAAAAATGTGAGGGCTGTGGGGTGGGGCTGGGGATGAGGGGCTTGGGCAGAGGGTTGGGATGCGGGGGTGTGGGCTGTGGGGTGGGTCCAGGGATGAGGGGTTCACAGTGCAGGGGGGGGCTCAGTGCTGAGGCAGAGGTTTGGGCTGTGGGGGGTGAGAGCTCCGGCTGAGGATGCAGGCTCTGGGGTGGGGCCGGGGATGAGGAGTTTTGGGGTGCAGGCAGGCTGCCCAAGGCTGAGGCCAGAGAGGAGGACTCCCCCCAGCCCTCTCCCTGCCAGCAGCACACTCACCTCACACCACTGTCATTGCATGTGCTCTAGGACCCCTCTCAGGTCCAGGAAGCCCCCTCACCTCCCCTGTGGTAGGTGTGGGGGGAGGGGGGCCTGCCATCACATGTGCACCTCCTCCCCTGCTGCTGCCCCTCACTGTAGCCTCACTGGGGGTGGGGGATGGGGCTGCCCCTTGCCCAGCTTGGGGCAGGAGTGATGACTGCGGGCGGGGAAGCCCCCTGTGCTGGTGGAGGGTCCTGCTGGAAAAGGGAAGGGCCCGTCCTAGGTGGAAGGGCAGGGGCAGGGGCAGCCTGTGTCAGCCTGCCCTGGCACTAGTGGTTGGGGGGCACTAGGACCCTGTTGTGGCAGTTGGTGCCAGGAACCAGCAGAGCGCAGCACAGAGCTGCAGGGGGCAGCCGTCTGCTGCCCAGTGCTCAGGCAGGGACGTGCAGGGGAGGCGTGTGGGGGCGGCAGGCGGGACCGGGGGAGAGACCCAGCCCCGAACATTGGTGGAGCCAGGCCCCCATGCCCTGAATATTGCTGGAGCATGGGCACCACGGTCCCATATAACTCGCTGCCCCCGACTGCGTGCTCCCTTCAGCACCTTCCACCAACACTCAGGAAATTTTACAGAAGAGAAGAGAAAATAATTGTATTTTAGTTTCCCAGATCTCTCCTTAAAATATGCACCATTTTCCTCTCTTTCTCCAGTGCACTATTTCCTGTTTCTTCCTCTCTTGCCACTTTTTTTTTTTCAATTTACAGATGGCTCCTCTCTTGGAGTTAGACTCATCGTTCTTTGATGGTAGAACTAATTTCTTCTGTTTCTTTTTCTTCCTTTAAGGAGTTTCTGTCTCTGTCTGTCAGTCTCTGGTGTTCTTTTTCCGGGACTCCTTTCCATTTTGGGCTCCTTTACAATTCTTACTATTGGTTCTGATCAGCAGCACCCTCTGTCAATTTAATCCTGGACTCCCCCCTCACAATTCTACTAATACTTCTCATCTTGACCTGCAGCACCCGCTATTATTCCAGTCTTGCCCCCGTCTCCATCCAGCTCTGCCTATGCACCTCAATTCTAACCTGCAGCAACATGCTGAGTGTTTGCTGCCGAGCTACCATATCAAACTGAATTTCTGCATTATAGATCAAAGAGTGTTAATTAGAATTGCACTCAATGTATCTGAGCTTCATTGGCTCAGTATGGGTTGAGGGAAAGACTGTGACATACAGTAATTTTTCACACTCTGGAAATCTGTAAAATCTATTCTCCTTAAACCAACCCCCTTATCCCTATTTTCTGATTCCAGAGCATCCTGTTGATATATGGGACGTACCTGGCTGGTCTGACAGATAATGTCAGCGCTCCACCAGTGAATCAGTCCTTGATCCTCATTGTTGGGGTCAACCTCATTTTCCTTGCTGCTGGCACAGTTTTTTTAGTTAACTGGTTTTTCTACACTTGGCACAACCTGGTCTTTGGTTTTACATCTGGAGGCATCTTCATCTGTACAACCACAATCAATTGCTTCATCTTTGTTCCACAGGTATGAAACAAACTGTGTTCTAAAGGCCTGACTTGAAAGGTCTCCTCAGATATGAGCACACGTAGATAATGCGTTCTGAAATGCTCACTCTTTTTCTTCTGGGATAGTACAACAATACAAATATACAAAGTCTGGGAGGAAGCTCCAGCTGGCTCAGAGGCTGGAGTTGTGATATGGAGCCTTTCATCTTTAACTGCTGGTCATCAGGTCCAGGGGCGGCTCTAGACATTTCACCGCCCCAAGCACAGCGTCATGCCGCGGGGAGTGCTCTGCCGGTCGCCGGTCCCGCGGCTTCGGGAGCCGCGGGACCAGAGGACCCTTCGCAGGCACGCCTGCGGGAGGTCCACCAAAGCCGCGGGACCGGCAGAGCGCCCCCCGCGGCATGACGCCCCAAGCACGCGCTTGGCGTGCTGGGGCCTGGAGCCGCCCCTGATCAGGTCAAATCCAACCAAGGTGCTAGCAACTAAAAAATCATTCCAGTCTGTTTGCTGGTCAGTGGCTTGTGTGAAATGAGTTTTGGGGCCTCTGGTTTTAAGCATTTATATTACACTCATTTATACCAGACTCCTTGGGCTTGGTTTCTTCTAGACTGAAAGCTAAGAATCTGGAAGAGAAAGTGGTGGTTTGGGAAAGGAGATGGTATGCTGTACTGCTGCTTCCTTCCAAATCTGAGCCCTGCAAACAATGCAGGAGTCCCTTCCTTACAGGACATACCAGACTGGGATGTGTTTGCCGAGCACCCCAGAAGAGGTTAGGGGAGGAAGTTGGGGTTTATCCCTGTCCTTACATTCCTGGGGATCAGTGGTGTCTGCAGAGTGCACAGGACCTCAGGTCTGCAATTTCTTTTCAGTAAATGAAACCTTGCACTTCAGTTTTTTTAATACTATTTAAATGAAATGTTGATAAATAGTGACTAAAATATCACCCCAAAAAAGTGACACTGCTTTCTCCTGTTTGCACCAAAGTGGCTCAGAAGCTGAAGAACTGAGCCAGATCTTGTGGGGTTTGAAGCTCTGGTTCCAGGGAGTTTGGACAACCACAGTAACCACATGGCCTCCATCCATGAATCCAGAAGGCCACTTTCCTTCCAATTCCTCCTGCCACTCCCCCAAAATATCCAGGGTAACTCACACCACCATCTACTTAATCCCCAAGTCCACAGCCGCTCTGTCCCTCTGGTCAACCCCCAAGAATCCAGTAGCTATGCATCTCCTCCCAGTCCTTAATGGTGCCTCCTTTCCCTCCTGTTCCTGGTGTTCTGACCCCTCCTCCACTTCCCACAGGGCCCTGGTGTCTCTGCTAATCTCCTCTCCCCCTTTCCTCTCTGTGGCTCTGCCCCTTATTTATGGGGTTTGGTAAAAGAAGTGGCCACTGCCATCTGCTTCTCCCCTGGGTAGGTGACCACCTCCCCACATATTGCTCCCATAGCAAAGCCAGGGTGCTCTAGGTGCCACCAGAGGAGTTTGTGGAGTGGGAGAGGAGCAGGCAGATGGGCGAGAGGCTTCAAAGGAGACACTACTTGTTTTTCTAGCTCTCTGGTAGCCGTGGGCTCTTCCTGCCATGGGAGGGGTGAATTTGGCAGTTCCCCCCACCCTACTAGTCCTCTGCTCACCCCTTCCCTGCCCTGACAAGCAGCGATGGGAGGGGCAGCCCTTGGAGCCACCCCTAGACTTGTGACTACCAGCTGCCACTGGATTTGGTCAAGATGATACCCCTGCAGGGAATACTGGTGTTTGAATCAGAGGTCATAATATGAGAGAGTGAGCCCAGCACTATACATGGGTGCAAAGGGTCCATCAACAGGCAGTTGTGCACATGGACTTGGACAATGGGATTGGTTACTGCTGGTGAATCTAATCTGTTCTGCTGAGGTTCTTATACCACACCCATCACCATAGTACTGAGCACCTTACAGCCTCTACTCTGTCTCTCTTGTCCTTCTCTCTCTCTCTCTCTCTGCCGTAGTGTTCCTCTTCCAGAGAAGCAGGGCAGTGAGCGAGCCTGCGTGCTGCAATGCAGGCAGGCAGCCTAACCGGGCTCTGATGCTTCCTGGGCTGACGGTGGGTTTTGCTGTCCCCTGGGACGTCTGCTCTTCTCCACACTCAGATAGTAAAGCCCAGCTCTCCAGTGTGGGAGGGGGAGGAGCGGGAGCTATTTTAAGAAAAGCTATTGACAGGGCTGTGTTCATTGCTTCCTGTGTATTTCAGGAGGAATCTGCTGTGCTAGGCCTCAGTCTGTCTGTGTTAATGGATACAATCCGCAGGTTGCTATAATAAGAGGGAAAAGAAGAAATGGATGGTGATTGGTTTCTATATTGGTTAAAGAGTTGAGGGCTCAAGGGAATGAGCCAGGGAGGGAGGAACAGAGAGAGAACGGTCTTAAACCAGGCCCAGGAAAGAGTGGGTCTGTGCAAGTGCATTTGCTAGCACCCCTCAGTCTTGACCTGCAGCCCCCCTGCCACTCAGTCTGTGAGACCCACACAGCTCCACAAAACACCTCAATCCTAACCTACAGAACCTCCTGCTCTTTCTGCCTACCCACAACCCCTTCCTGCTCTGCATGATGATTCCTCCCATCTGGTACTCGCATTACTCCCCAAGCCCAGTTCTGTCCTCAGTGAAATATGGAAGCTACAGAGAGGGGTGACAAATACCCTTCTGATCTGTTCAGCCAGACGGTGAGGCACTTTGGCTACCTTACTTTGTGTTCCCCACCTTGAGGCCCTTCTGTCTCAAATACTAAAATCTGCTACTCCCTAAAGAATCCACCCAGATAGTGCTTTGCCCTCCTCTAGCGCCTTCACTCCTGAGCTTCATCAACGTGAATTAAACTTCACAATCCCCGGGGGGGTCTGTGAGCCCCATTCTACAGATGGGGAAATGGAAGCACAGTGAGAGGCAGCAGTTTGCCTGAGCCCACACAGCAAATTCATGTCAGAGCCAGGATATAACCTGGAACTTTTGATTTTCAGTTTCCATCTTCTACCACTAGATGACAGTTCTCCCTATAAAATCACCTGAGTGAACCCTGCCTTCGCTCCTCTCTCTTCCTTCCCCAGATTGGGTAGTCTGTCTCCCTGGGCTGTGAGTTCAGTATGATGCATGCTGCATTGTTACCTTCCACCTGCTCTGATGAGGACACTGGTGGTCAAATGATGAGGAAGAACAGGAGGAGGAGAATATGTTTCTGTGAAAGCAATTGATCAAGACAGTGGAGTGGGAACCAGATCACTGGGGCAAGATTCCTGGGACAGGGGGAAAAAATAACTAAAGGGGTTACAGAGCCTGTCACTTTAGGGTGTCTCTTTTAATCTGGATTAGATTAGTAGTGCCAAAGGTCATCTCTGGTGGCCCATGAGAAATTAATTAGTGGCCAACTGACCACATCACAGAAGACACCATCACAACTGATGCTTGCAGTCTCAAAGGGGAAAGCACTGAATGCACTACTGAGTTCCCCTTTCACTCCTAGGGAAGGTACCTTTTGTTTATGACTGAGGCATATGGGTACGGGTGGAATAGAGGAAAGTTGACCTGCTGTTGCTTCCTGGTTAGTTCATGATCTCTGGTTAAAGGCAGTCACTCTCCAGGGCTGTTGATCCAGTGCCTTTCACCAGCACTATATGCATGTAAACATTTTTTTTAAAGCAGGTGCAATTTTTTAAAAAAATACCTGTTTAAAATTCCGTATCATAACAGAAGTACATAAAATAATGAAGTGCAGAGAGAGGGTAGATCAGGTGCTCCTCTTTACTCTCATAAGACAGGATTAATACAACCCATTTAAAGAAAAAGCCCATTGTATGATTAACCCATGGAACTCACTGCCACTAGTTATCACAGAGGCCAAGAACTTAGGAGGATTTAAAAAGGATTGGCATTTAAATTGATAATGAAAACATCCACAGTTGCTATCTGTGATACATAAATGTATAAACCCTCATTCTGCAAGGCAAAAGCTAACTGCTGATAAGGGTTAGGCAGAAACTTTTGCAATAAGCAAATTATTCCATAATTGTCCATTACAAGGTTTCTTGCACCATTCTGTGAAATCCTTGGTACTTGCCATTTTTTGAGACACGATAGTGGACTGGATGGACTAGGGCTGGCAATTCTTATGTTCTTCTCAGTAGCAGAATTCATGCGCAAACTGAAGCATAACAAGCAATTACCTTGTATACCCAAATATTGGTGAATAATTCCCACCTTTATTTCTTCCTGGCATTGTGAGGTCAGGTCAGGTGCCTGTTTCTTCTTCAGGAACTCATGTCCTCAATAACTTTGTCTAGGGAGGGCTGGAAGTTGCTCTGTGATAGATCAGCTGTGTCAGGAATCAGTTGCTGCAATGGAATTGTCCTGATTAGCTAAACTGTAAGCTCTTTGAAACAGGGAGCAGATCCTCTCGGTAAAGTGCCTAGCATTCTGTTGGTGCTATTCAAATAGTAATATCTTTTCAAGTAGTGAAGGAGGAGCTGATTTCCAGCTATTGAGCTGCACCATGCAATTTATCATAGAGTTCCTGCATGCACAGTTGTTCTGTTGCTGATCTGAGAGCTTGAGCTTTTTATCTAGCTCAAGCTTTGTAATTCACCTTTTGTTTTGTCGGCTTGATTTTCCTAATAGTTTTGCTCTTCCATCATTCATCTGAAAAAATGAACAGCTGGAGCCTGAATGCACTAGGTTTTCATTCTGACACCAGTGGGAAAAAAGCAGATATTGAGTGGTATTGGTTTTCAACATATCATTCATGATTCAAGATTAATGTGTGAGACATTGTCTTTGTCTATTTCTGACTCAGAGGGGCCCTGGTTTACAACACTGTTAATGACTGTATCATCGACAGGATCTAACTGTGTCTACACAAGCAGCCAAAACCAAAGGCTACACAGGGATGGGGGTGAGGGGAGGATCAAGGCGCGTGTGTGTGAATTTACCCCTTTGTCTCTGTCTCTGTGCATGTCTGTGTCACGCCCTCTCTTTGTCTCTCCCGGCTCTTTGTGTGTGTGTGTGTGTCTCTCTCTCTCTCTGCATCTATCTGTCTGTCTCTCTGTGTGTATATATATTTCATGTGTATATAATGGATGTTTGCACTCAACAGCTCAGGCAGTGGAAAGCCTTTGAGGAAGAACAGAACCAAACCATTAGCCACATGGCAAAATATTTTTCCAGCCCCAGCAAGAGCTTCCACTCCATGTACAGTGAAGAGCAGATCTGCCAGCTGATAGGGGAGAAGAACTCCATGCAACGGCTGCTTACTGAGGTAATCTGCACTCATAGGCAGCTCGTGCTAGTGGAAAGAGCAGTCCCAGCCATTGATCTCCCTCTGGCTCAGTGGCCAGCAGCTGTTGTCCTCCCTTTGCTGTACTCTCTCCCCGCCTCCCCCTTTGTCTGTTGAAGGATTTGTAGGTTAGAATACCCTCTGTCACAAACCGGTCAAAATGGAGATTTCCCATTGTATCAGCTTCCCTCAAGAAATAATACATGGAAAGGCATTTTTTAAAATGATTTTACATCTTTTTCCCAGATTGTCAAACTTGATGCATAAATTAGGGCAACTGGCAGAAAACTGGCCTGATTTTTTGGAGCTCACACAAAGATCTAATTTAGCGGGGATGCGTCCTATCCCAAAAGGTCTCCAGCTCCCACTCCCTTTCAGCTTTCTCCAAATTATACAACCAGAAATGCTTTGGCTGTTAGAACAACATTATGTTCTAATATAATTGGTGCAAATGTTTCTATATGCAATCTCTCAAATACCCGCATCTTGCAAATGTTCAAGGACATGATGAGGTGCAGCTAGGAAAGGAACAAGCACAGGACAGATTCAAAACTCCTGGGTTCTAGAAAGGGATTTGCTACTGATTCTATGTGCAACATGCTTCACGTTTCATTTTAAAGATGTGATTCTGCTATTTCAAATTATTATTATTTAAAATCTAGAAGGTAATGGGGTAGAACTGTGCAGAACTGGAATTCTAGAAACTAGAGGAGATGGTTCTATATGGGACTTTGAATGATTGTCTCTGGATTCTCTGATCTGTACAAACAAGTGCCATTTCTGTACTGCAGTATAATGGTTTGCTTCCCAGTAAGTAGGCCCCAGTGGAGCAATTTTTTCCTGCTGCATTTTTTTAATGTCCCACTTTTTTGTCTCTAAGACATTCATCTATTCTAAATAGACAGCTCAAAGACCAGGTCTAGACTCACGAATTAAGTTGCTCCAGCTGCATCGCTCAGGCATGTGAAAAATCCACACCCTGAGCATCATACTTAAGTCAACCTAACCCCTGGTGTAGTCAGTGCTAGGCAGGGGAGCTGGAACAATTTTTATAGTAGGGGAGCTGAGAGCCATTGAACCAAACTGTAAACGCTGGATATGATGGAAACCACTTCAAGCCAGGGGGTGCAGCAGTACCCCCAGCACCTCTAGTTCCCACACCTGCAGTAGGTCAGTGGAAGAATTCTTCTGTTGACCTAGCTATCGCCTCTCAAGGAGGTGGATTACCTAGGCCAATGGGAGAACCTCTCCTGTCACTGTAGTGAGTGTCTGCACTGCAACTGTGCTGCTGTAGCGTTTCAAGAGTAGACAAGCCCAAGGACTGACACTCTAGCATTTCCTCTGAAAAACAGACTGACTTCCTGACCTGTTTGCCTTTAAATCCTTAATCTTAATGTAGTATTAGCATTGTTTTCTGCACCAAATTTGATGTGTTTATTTATTTATTTATTTTTGATTTGTTACAGAAAAATGCTGTGATTGAAAGCCTCCAAGAGCAAGTGAACAATGCTAAGGAGAAGCTGATGAGGCTGATGTCTGCAGAGTGCAGCTATGATTCAATGGGCCTCGCTGTTCCTTCCACATCCTTCTCCATCTTGGCTCAGAACACAGGTAGCCATGTTGAATCCAGTGGCTGTGCCATGGAAGCTGAAGGGCTGCATGGAGACAATTTCCCCCCTGGTCAAGAGCAGAACCCTTGGCACTGTCCCAGTCTCCCAGATACACAGTGCAGTCCAGTGTCTGTTGGCAAACAAGTTTGTGATGGTATCATCCAGAACCATGAACATATAAAGCACCAAAACACTTCACCAGAAGATCGTAGTTGCTATGAGGCACTGTTTTGTAACCCTATGGACATCTCCGAATACAGCTCTAAGGAGGTCCAAGAGCAATGGAGGCCTCCAAACAACAAGAAATGTATCGACAATCCACCAATACCATTGACCCAGAATCTCTCAGCAATTGATGGGAGAGCAGAGCAACCAGAGAGCTCAGCAGCAACCAAAGAACAGCCCTCAAAGGTCAGTGAAAAGTTGCAGGAAATCTTGCAAGAGCTGAGCATTGGCGGCATAGTTAGTGCCCAGGCATCACCCAGGGGGCCTAGGCAACCCAGCCACAATGCAGAACATGAAAAGAGGGCAGCCTGGAGACCCTGGGAGAGTTACACAGGCATCTGCACTTACCTTAGTCCTTACAGGACAAGACGGCGAAGAAGAAGAATCCCAGTCCATCCACCTTCCACCTACTTTCCTGCGTCCATGACCCCACAAGCGTGGTGTCTCACGAACAAGCCAGTCAGCAGGACACAGAGCACTTGGAGCCGTGACGGATTAACTCAAACATCTCTGGATAAAGCAGGTGACACCAGTGATGGAAGGTTCCTCTATCAGCCATCACCCTCCTCATCAGTCATCGACAAAATGTCCAGCTTCCAGCTGAAGCATAGGAAGAACTGGTCTGAAGAACAAAGCCATGAAGGGAATGCCCAAGTTTCAAACAAACACCAAGGCTCTGCCCAAGTGAAGAACTACAATGCTCTGCTGTATCCCCCCAGTTCCCTCAGCCTCCAGCAGCAGCAGGAGAATGCTGGGAGGGACCTGGAACAACCCCTTGTGCCTTCCCTGTGCCTTTATCCAGACTCTGACTCCAGTAGCAGCTCGGAGGAGACATTCAGCTGCTGCCACAGGCCTCACTGTGAAATCTGCTTCCACAGCCCTGGTGACTCCAGTGACAGCTGCACCACTGACACAGACCCAGAGCCTGGCGGGTCCCTAGCCCACTGGACAAAGCTTTATGGCAGGCCTCAGCCCATCGTGAACTTCAAAGATGATCTGAAACCCACGTTGGTGTAAATGTAAATGAAGACATCCTATTCCAGAGGCATTCCCCCAGACAAGTTGCGTTTTAAACAGTATGGAATGAACGCACCATCTGAGGGAAGTGGGTTGCTCAGAGAATTGGGAATGGGATATAAAGGCCCAGATTTACAAAGCTGCTTAAGTGCCTAATTCCCAGTGAAATTAATGGGAGTTAGGTGCCCAAATACCTTTGTGAATCTGGGCCAAAGCCTTTACCTGTCTAGGATGCTAATTCAGATCCAGTCTAGGTCAGGTGTGACTGACAATCACAACCATCAGATAGCTGGTTAGTGGTATTATTGAAATGAGGTAGCGGTTTTAATCCAGTTGCTATGGACAGGTGCCCACATCACATACAAACTCATCACACTAATTGGCCTTCTTGTCAGCACTCTGAGCAGGGAGGTCAAGGATTGAATTGACCAGGCTGACTGTACCACCCTCGCATCTTAGAGGGCTCCTTCTGGGTCGAAGGTGATTTGCACAGATGGGGAGCAGTGTATGGGGAAGACTTGAATAGCTTTGACCCATGCTCTTCCTGCTCTGTACAGCACACAGCTAAACAGAGACCTTCAGTCCCCCGGAGCTGTCAGTGTGGAACCTTTCACCAACATTGCATTCAATTAAAATTTGTAAAAAAGAAATTTGGAATTATTTTCACCTTGGCATTCAGCCTTAATGAGCTAGTCTCTCAACACAGCAAGAATCTGGGGGTGGCAGAAAACACTAGACTTCCTATTTTTGTTTTGTGGTCTCTGAGCAAGCTAATGAAATCCAAGGCTGACTTCTCCAGACCTGACTTTGAATTTCACTCCGTTTAAATATACAGCAGCAGGTAGATACTGAGCAGAGTTGAAGGGGGAAAGCAGAAAAAGCTTGACAGCACTGCAGATGATTTTTTAAAATTGGGTTTGTGCCCTTTTGTGCTTCTTTATGGTGGACACAATAGGTGAGAAAGGTTTGAAGTTTCTTAGTATTTTCTGCTCATGTCTACCTTAGAAATAGCAGGAATATCAAACCTGGTATCCCTGCTTTTGCTGGTAGATCTCTTGGGGGAGACAACCTCAGATAGTTATTGAGATCTGACGCATCTTTACATAGGAGGAGAGGGGTGCTGACATTTTGGTTGAATGGAGGTCTGTGTTAGACAGGCATTAACAAAAATGAAACAGTTTTAAACAATGTAAGTAAAAATCCCCTTTCAATTACTCTCTGGCAATGTCAGAATTCTACTAGTGCTCTAGCCTAGGGGTTCTCAACCTTTTTCTTTCTGAGGCCCCCCAGGATACTATAAAAACTCCATGGCCCATGTGTGCCACAATAACTGGTTTTCTGCGTATAAAAGCCAGGGCCGGCATTAGGGGGGAGCAACCAGGGCAACTGCCTGGGGCCCCACACCACAGGGGCCCCCATGAAGCTACATTGCTCAGGCTTCAGGTTCAGCCCCAGGTGGTCGGGCTTGAGCTTTCTACCCTGGGCCCCAGCTGGCTCCAGTCCAATGACTTTCTACCCTGGGCCCCAGTCTAATGCCGGCCCTGCTTGGCAGCCCACCTGAAACCTGCTTGCGGCCCCCCAGAGGGCCCCGGACCCTGGCTGAGAACCACTGCTCTAGCCCACGTGGAATCTTCCAGGCTTGACAAGGCCTGGATTTCTAAGGTAAAAACAATGAAAAATGTATCTTTTGAAGAAAAATATCCCACCTTTCAGCCCTGCTTTGTCCATTATAATAAAGACACAAACAAGAACACCATCCCGGTTTTGTTTTCCTTCACTTGTCACCCCTAACAGTTAAAGAAAACCAGTTTCCCTCTAGCTGTATTCATTCCCGAGCTGCTGTTTCCATAGCTGTCTAAGTGTCTGGGGCTGCCCAGCGTGACCGTTCTGTTGCTGATTAAATGCATTGAATAGGTGGAACCTACTGACACAAAGTAATCAGACAGCATGGGCCACCTATACAGGTGCACAAGGTGGGGAAGGAACAAAAGACTTCTCTCAGTGCACCCCAGCACTGGGGCTGGCCACCAGCTCCCCTGGCATACGAGGCACCCTAAGGAGGTTGGGGGACACAGGACAAAAAGATACAGCAATATGCCCTCTCCCCGTTTGCTTGGGAGCTCCAGCAGGCATTAATGCATAGGGCCTGGCAGTGCTTCCACAGGGGAGAGGTGCAGAGTTAATTCAAATCTGTGGACAAGCCCCAGCTGAGCTTTGCATGGCCAACCATACCTCTTGCACTGAGGGGAAGATGCTGGAGCCTGGTGCAAATGAATGGTGCATAGAATAAAATTTTGCTGATGTTTTATTTATAGCCATTATTTTTTGTGACAGGTTGCTTGGAGCTCAGCTCGCCCAGCTGGAAGTCACTGCAGCTCTGTCTCTTGTAAAGCTGGGATACCCTAAGGGACAAGTGCAGCCTGCAGAGACCTAAGCAGTGGCCTCTGGCTGAGCTTTCCCTGCAAGTGCAGGCAGTGTGCACACATCTGAAGGACTCAAACATACCATGGCGGTTCCTCAATTGAGGCATGTGCTGCTACAAGGCTCAGCAGATCTCAGGGGATGCTCATGGATATGCAAATCAGGGGGAGCCCACAGAACACGGGGCAAATTGCCAGAGAGTTACTTAGTGCTGTACAGTTGGGGCACCCCTCTGAGGCACTGGCAGGTGTGTGAGCATCTTGTGGGTATTTTACACCAGGCAAGACAGGGAACGTTATTGGCAAGAGCAAACAGTCCCTAGCCTTAGGCAGCTGAGCCTGGAAAAAGTAGCCCTAGTTGTGAACTCTGACCAGGGGAGGATGCTCTGCCCTGCTTCCCCTCCCAGCTCTCCATCCCTTTGCTGGTGGCGCCACTCAGGATGGGGAGCTAGAGTGGGGAGGCAGCAGCTGCATGCATCCCACCCCCACCGCAGTGTAGCAAGTGTGTGACTTGCTTGGAGACTGAACTGTACTTCCAGGCCCCAGTCACCTGACCAAGGTCAGGGTTACAAAAGGTCAATAGCCCTGTCATGTGGGCAGTGTTGGTGTCTAGGATGCCACCCTGTGTAATGGACAAGGCTGGCTGCAAGTGAAAAGGAGGAGGTAAAAAGCCTTTTATTATTATGGGGTCTGTGTGCTCGGCACTGTACAAACACATAGACAAAAATAGTCCCTGCTCCAAAGAGCTTGCAATCTAAGACTGTCTTCCTAGGAAGGATACGTCTTCTCGCTGTACTCTGAGCCAGCAGCAAAGAATGCGACCACTGTCACATGGAACTCAAAAGGCAGGGAAAGTGCCTGCTCCCAACTAGTGGACAGGTGATCTCTGTGTTAATTGTTCCTTTTGCTGAGCTCACAGTCCATTGCATTCACTGTATTTCGGGGGTGTGTGTGTGAGAGAGAGATTGTGATTTCTGGTTTCTCGGTTACTTGAATACCTACCGAGTAATCCCTGGCAATCCCTTATTCTTCATGCCAGGGTTCTATAACTCTTTCACAGTGTGAAGAACATTTTAATAGAGAGGTTGTCACTTCACATCCCTGTGGCAACTACAGCATTTGCTTACATTGAAAAGTAACATTAAGAAAGTATTTCATGGATATTTAGCATCTTGTAATGCAATTTGGTGGCTGGAAAAGAGAAGAGCCAGCGCTCTGTGGTCCACCAGCAAGTGTTCTGCAGCCACCAGTGGTTCACAGACCACAGCGTGGGAACTTGTGCTCCATGCCATCCCTTACGTGCTGCTACCATTTTGCATGCGCCAGATATTGGGCTGTCTGTGGGGTTGGGAACAAGCTGGGAAGAGGACTCCCAGTAAGAGAGTATCTCATTCATTTATTTTGTCCAGTTAACTTGATTTGTACTTGACCTTTGGTTGATTTATACTTTCCTTGATTTCTATTTCTCTTAGCTTGTTCAAAACATTGTTTAAAATTAAAGGTGTTTTTACCACAGTCTCTTGCAGTGACTTTTGTGTCTCTTACTTCCCTGAGTGGTTGTAGACTCTTGGAAGATAAAAACCGTACTACTACTAGTAGCAAAGGAATGTTCCTGTGTAGCTCAAGTAGACAGGATTTGTGTCTTAGGAGCAGGAAAGTCCTGGGTTCAGTGCCCATTCCTGCAGCTAGGAGCATAGGTTAGGGGCTAAACCCAGGACTGTGTGTCATCCCTGATGCTGGATAAGTCACTTCAACTTGCAGTGCCTCAGGCTTTTAATTCTCTAAAATGGGCATAATTCTGACCTTCTTGGGGGTGAAGGGTTGGGAGGAGTGATTCACTGGTGCCTGTACAGTGATTTATTCTGTTTAATTATTTAAACATTTCTGTTTGTGATTTAGTGATTTTATTTATTATTTAATTATGATTTAGCTGGTGACTAAGGATATGGACAGACAGTTCTCCCTTCTCCGTCTTCTCCATTATACGCCTCTTGGTGGAGAATGAATCGCTTCTCTATGGTCCCTGTTACACTTTGCATGGCCCAGCTGGAGTCAGAGTTCCTGACCCTTTCCCGGTGTGCTCTTTCGGGTGCTAACAAGCCCATCTCCATTCCAGCATTGCACTATCCAGCCCTGCAGTGAGGCAGCGATTATTGTGTTTCTGCTGAAAAGGGTTTTCTAGAGGAGCCTGATAATAACAGTTCCCCCTCGACTATCACTTGACAAGAGGAAAAAACAAACTTCAAAAGATAGAAGGAAGACAGAGCAGCACTCTGCCGTGCTCCCCAGAGCAAGCTCATTAGGGTACAGGAAATGTGCACTGGTTCTGCACATAGAGCATGTTATTAACAATAACTAGCATTTACGTATCACCCTGCATCTTCTGAGCACTTTGCTTATTATCACCCAGTGGTAGATAATAGCTCTATCGCTCTATAATAATGGGGAAACTGAGGCACTGAGTGGTAAAGTGACTTGTCCAAGACCAAACAGTGAATCAGTGGCAGAGCTGGGGCTAAAATCCTGGAACCCTGGCTACCTTGAAATCCGCATTTTGGAAGTAAATTCCTGACATCCAACACCTGCCACTATGACAAGGACACAAGACTAGTCCCCAGGTGAACTCACAGTCATCATCTTCCCTTCTAGAAAGCAACGTTTGTTGGAAGGGAGTTTAGGAGACTCTCCCGCAGGAAATGATAGTAAAGTTTCACTTTATAAGTAAATTTTGGTCAATTGGACAAAACAGGCAGGCAGCACTAACACAGTGACATTTAGGACACTTACTGCAACTCTTGATAGCTTATGTGTAAAAAATAAAACCTACTGTGACTCTGTTTAATGAAACTGTCTATATATGTTATGGCAGCACAGATAGTGAGCTCTTTGGGCAGGGACCTGGCTTGGATTTTCTGTGCAGCACTTTACAAACCTGAGAGTATTGTAAACTACTAGTATTACTGACTTGCAGTAATGTTATTAAAAGTAAGAAGACATCACCTTACTCAGGGTGTATTTGTGGGTGGTGGGGATGACCCACAAAGCCAGCACCAGTTTAATCTAAATGATCCCTACAGTTTACTCAGTGGATATCTTTTTAAATAAATTCCATTAAAAATATATCAAAATAATGTTAAAGTTGCCTGGTTAAGAACACAAAAGTCAGGAAATGCTGAGTTTAACGGTAGCACATGTAACCTTCATTCTCCTTACAATGCATTTCAAGTGTTATTACACTGTAGACCACATCTTACTAGAGTGATTGTGTTTTTGATACCTTCCTTCCATCCAGGATCACACAACATCCCTGTTGCAGCTACAACTATGGTCGACATTGAAATGTATGATTAGGGAAGCACTTGGTGTATTTTTTGCTGTCTCTGTGAAAGTTGGCAGCTGAAAACCAGGAGGAGAGCCGAGCCACGCCACGCCACGCCACGCCACTCTCTACACTTCAGCAGCAAGTGCTCCATGGACCCACACTGTGAGACCCACTGTGCTACAACACAACCTTTAATTATGTGATCACATTTGGCAAGAGCCCAGTCTCATTCACTGCCCAGCATTTGTCATGTACATTGATCCATCACCAGTATCGATGGATTCACTCCAAATCTATATAATGGTAATCGCAATCAGAATGGGGTGCGAATGAAGGCACAGAGCAGCCTGTATGACCTAGCTCGTTCACTATGTTCCCTGCATCATTCAGCGCCCGCACTCTGATCTGTTACTAAAAAGGTTATTCATTGGAAACATCAGAATGGCATATCAGAAGCATCAGCTTGCCCCTCTGCCAGAGCCATGTCATTGGCACAAGTGTCTCAGCCCCTGATGTGCCTCAGGAGCATCTTGGTGTCTCCAATAGCTGAGAAAGTCTATCAGTACCTACTACAACTAGATTAGGAGGCTCAGTGGCACCTCACAGTGTCTTAGGCAGTCTGCAGGGAGGGAACATGAACAAACAAATATTTTAGTATCATGGTAGCCTCTAATACATCAGGATACAGTCACTTTATCATGCAGAGCAAATATAAATAGCTGGGAATCCTATGAGCAGTATTTGTCAGTTTTCAGGGAGAATGCAAAACTACATACATGAGCTAAATCAAATAAGCAAGGAAGGTGCTTAAAACTAGAGAGCTACAGGAAGTAATGTGGGCTAACACCTCTGCATCTTGTATTTGTAGCAATGCTGGGCAGGGCCTTGAATTGTGAGTTACACTATAAATGATTACAAAACATAAAAGCCCTTGTTAGAGCACAGCTATTTTTTAGCTGCTTACTCAGATAATAACGATGCTGGATAAAGACTGATTTTCCTCTGACAGTTAAATCTCTCTCTGTGGTGGATTATAATGGTTGTAAATATCCGCTCTTGTTAGCCCATTACAATGGTTTTCATACCAATAATAGTACATCAAGTACTCTCCTGCTTCTTAATCCAGCCCCCATGCTGCTCTGATGGAGAGAGAGATTTCTCAGAATATTTGGTATCCGTGTGCTTCGGTAAATCTGCTATGCAGACCTTCCTGTCCCTATACACACTGCATTAACTGGTCAACTACTGTGTCATAGGATAAATCCTTTGGGTTATATTCTGCCCTGCAATACAAAAGCACTGAGCTCTCAGTAACTTGTATTACAGCTACATGACTATATCTGAGGGCAGAATTTGGCCCGCAAAATAAAACAACAACAGAAATAGGCCCTGGGGAAGAAATGTGGTCTATTGGTTAAAGGAAAGAACTGGGCGACAAGAATGTTGGCTTTGCTTACTGACTTGTGTAACCATGGAAAAATCACAAACTTTCTGAACGTTAGTTACTGTCTCTGGAAAATGGGGATAATAATGATTTTAAGCTTACTTAATACACATTTGAAAAGCACTTTGAGGTCCTCAGCTGGTGGATGCTAAAGATGTGCTGAACATTATAAGAGCAACAGCATGAGAGGACATGTTCCTACTCATCCCAGACAACAGGCCTTGGGTCATAATTAAGAAACCAAAACATCTGTTCAGGAAATGAATAAGCAACCAAAAGAGCATGAATTGGGGGAGAAATGAAGGGGAAAAAAAGCTGAGATGTCAGCTCTGGAGATCGCTGTCTTCTCTCCAGAGAGATCCAATACAATTTAATGTTTAGATAATGACCACTTACTCTGTGAGGGTCAGTTTGTAATCATCGGTTTCAATAAATGCAAATGTACTTCTTTGTGTGGTTGTATTATGTGTTTGTACACGTAGAGCTAGAAAATTTCAGTTATAAGGGTCACCTGACTTCTGGCTCAAATTGGAATGTAACCATAGGCTAACTAACGAGCCAAGAACCCTTCTCACATTCAGAAACGTATCTGCTACTGTAAATTTGGGATTTCTATCACACACCTATGTGGCGATTTTGCAGACCCCAACAGCACTGAAACACCACCAAGAGCAAGCCAGAGAGGTCTGGTGAAGTATTTCAAAATCTCTGCCGATGGGAACTTGACTCACTGTGCAATCAGACTGCAAGTGGCCATGGTCACGGAAGTAAAACAGATGCTTTTATGCTGGAACAGAAGCATCCTGTTTATTTAGTGGCACTGGGCAAGCTTCCTCATAATCCAGAAAGTTGACAGTCTTGCAGCAGGAAGGGGAAAGCTTCGTTTCACGGTGACCAAAACCTACCATAGCTACTCAAAATCCAGAATTTTAAAAAGAATTCATAGGATTTAGAGAGTAGCTGCCAACCTTTGTGCATCTGAAACCTGGACAACTGAGATTTTGCCTCTCCTTTTACAGGATTATGGTAAAATAATTTCCCTTTGTGACCAGTCTGGGTGGTTTTGCTGCAGAGTCAGAAATGAGACACTGACTTTTAAAGATCTTCCTTCCCACAGGGGTGATGGGTGAAAGAACAGGTCACAGCTTTGTTCTGCTGCAACATGTCTGGAACTGTTGAGAGAGATCTTTTCATTATAGCAAAATCTTCAAGTTCTCAGTGTTTTTCCAGGTTTGCAACCTACCTATGTTGCATAGAAGCAACCAGAATGCCTGGTGACTGTAGCTGTTTTAGTGCATTGGCTTAAAAATGGAAGATAGACAGCAAAAGTTGCCCTTGTAATGGACAGTTCTGCTGAACACAACACAGAACTGTCTATGTGCATCATAAACATTGTATCTCTTCCCACAAAATCAGCAAATCTGACACAGCCCCAAGAGCAGAGTATCAGAAATGCATTTACAATAGCAAGCAAGATGATTGACAGGAGAGCTCCGGATGATTCATTGACTGGGGTGGAGGTCATTCAACATATTCCTTTATTTGAAACAGCCCATTGTATTTTTGTCACTGTCTATGCTGCAAGTCCAGAATGGAGTACCATTAAGTATTTTTATGAGTGGGATATTTGTGACCAACCAGTTGATTAAATCAATTAATTTTAGGACACTAGAGATCATACGAAATTGTGCTGGCTACAGGCTGAGATCCCATCCTGGGCTACAGAGGGTTAAAGGCCAGATGGCCCCACTTGTTCTGGGTTGCTCTGGGTTTGGTTTTAAAAAGGGGGAACTCCAGCGGTGGAAGCTGGGAAGGGAAAGAGTGTAGGCAGGTAGGGACAGTCAGGAACTAGAAGCTGGGAGGCAAGGTATGGTCTGAGGACTGTGGCTGGCCAGACTTGGTTGCTGAAGGAAGGCTCAAGCCAGGGAAATTAGTGATTGAACCTGAGCTTTCTTTGTGAGAGGCACAGAGCCTGGTGTAATGGCTGACAATAATGTACAGGGACCCTGTATATTCATAGATTCCAAGGCCAGAAGGGACCATTGTGATCATCTAGTCCAGTGGTTCTCAAACTTTTGTACTGGAGACCCCTTTCACATAGCAAACCTGTGAGTGCAACCCCCCCGCATATAAATTAAAAACACCTTTTTATATATTTAACACCATTATAAATGCTGGATGGAAAGTGGGGTTTGGGATGCAGGCTGACATCTCCTGACCCCCAGTTTGAGAACCCCTGATCTAGTCTGACCCCCTGTATAACACATTCCATAGAACTCCCTTAAATAATTCCCAGAGCAGATCTTTTAGAAAAACATCCAATCATTTAAAAATTGTCAGTGATGGAGCATCCACACCCATTCTTGTTCCAGTGGTTAATTACTCTCACCGTGAAATTTTGCACTTTATTTCCAGTCTGAATTTATTTAGCTTCAACTTCCAGCCATTGGATTGTTATACCGTCCTCTGCTAGATTGAAGAGCCCATTATCAAATAGTTTTCCCCCATGTAGGTACTTGTAGCCAGTAATCAAGTCATCTTTGTTAAAATAAATAAATTGAGCTCCTGGAGTCTATCACATAAAGGCATGTTTTCCAGTCCTTTAATCATTCATGTGACTCTTCTCTGATAACCTCTCCAGCTTATCAACATCCTTCTTGAATTGTTGACACCCAGAACTGGATGCAGTACTTTAGCCAGGGCTACCCAAGTGCCAAATATAGCTGAGGTAAAATAACCTCTTTATTCTTGAGATTCTCCTGTAAATGCATCTAGGTGACCTTTCCTGTGGGAAACACTAGCACCACATGCGTTGGAGTTTGAAATTTAGCAGAAATTTGGCCTTTGTGCCAGACTTCTGCCTTGTTCTGATCCTGTGAAAATCTACCCAAATTTGGCCAAGCTATAGAAAAATCTTAGTTTGCACATACTCAGTGGTGACTTTTTAGGAAGTTTAATGGCTAAGATCTCTGAAGAGTCTATGCACCCTGAGCATGCTCCATCTCCTCATAGGTTCTAGGGCTGACCAGACTGCACGTGCCATACCCAGAGAGCAACTGAGCATGCTCCAGCCCAAGGCTACAGGGGTAAAGCCTGAAGTTCTCTGTAGTTGCTGCGGTGCTAGACAACAGAACTGAGAAGTTGTTTCTCTTAGAATCATAGAATATCAGGATTGGAAGGGACCTCAGGAGGTCATCTAGTCCAACCCCCTGCTCAAAGCAGGACCAATCCCCAGACAGATTTTTGCCCTGATCCCTAAATGGCCCCCTCCAGGATTGAATTCACAAGGCTGGGTTTAGCAGGCCAATGCTCAAACCACTGAGCTATCCCTCCCCCCTCTTGTGCTTTCAAAGACACGTGCTCCCACCCCATCCCCTGCTGGTGCCCAGGTAGTGTGAGGAAGGAAGCTGCCTGGCTTGAATACAGTGGGGACAAGAGTCAAACCAGGAGGAAGGGAAAGGAGAAGATTGAGATGAAGAGCCTGCTGAGACTAGGAAGGGTGGGGAAAGAGAAAGTAGGAGCTGGGAATGAGGGGGTGGGAGATTGGGAGCAGGTGAGGGACTGGTGTGTGTGGGAAGATGGATCTGAAAAAGAGATGGAGTGTGGGGGAAGCTGGTTGGGCAAAGAGATAAGGGGAAAGAGCTGTGTATGGGGTGGAGGTGAAAGAGACTAAGATTGGATGAGGAGCCTGGGGAGGGACACAGGGATGCAGCAAGGAGAATGGGACTGGGATGAAGAGCTAGGGGTAGGGAAGAGACAGGTCTGTGGCAAGGCAGAAAGGGTGTGAAACAGGCAAGAGGGTCTGTGCCCACTAGAAGACACTCCCGTCCACAGCTGGGAATGGAACCCAGGATTCCTCAGTCTCACCATTCCTTTGCTGGCAGCAAATAGCTATGAAATCCACCGCACAGTATGTCTTATATATCCCTTTGGTCCTGGTCCACATAGAGGATAACATCCTACTACTGCTAGCAGTTACTTCATTACTTCAAGTGGCAGAGGTCTGTGTGATGGATTGAAAGGTTTCAGCCCTGCTTATGACCCATTCAGGGATTTTTTTTTAAAGTTTCTTTTTAAAAAGCCCAGAAAACTATGATAAAAGAGCATTAAGGTTGCAAAATCAAGCCCTCAAAAGTTAGGAAATACCAGAATTAAGTTTGCTTGCGTATCCTTAATTTGGCCCCCTTGTGCATATGCATTAGTATACAATCTTTATGTGATCACACACAGTTTTTCCCACCGAACCCCTGCCTCATTTAGTGCACCAGTATTTCCCACCTCTCGGATGAGTGCTCTAGCCACCCGACTATAGAGTCATTCTCAATGTCTCTGGCCCAATTAATATTGGATTATTTATACAAAGTGGAATGGCTTCAAGAACAGAATATGAGAGAAACCTCCATCAGAATTATCTCATGGTCTAGTCACCTCATCTAAGAGGTGGGAAAACCCTGTTTAACTCCTTTTGCCTCATGAGGCAGAAGGGGAAATTGAACTATGGTCTCTCACCTCCTAGTTAAGTATCCTAACCACTGGGCTAAAGGTAATGAGGAAGGCTGGCCCCTCTTTTGGCTGTCTTGTGTAGAGCCAGGTGTGCTCTGAGCACCCTACCAGATCAAGCCCTGCAGGTGACATAGGTGCTGCCCTGCCTATCTTCACCTGTTTTGAGTATCATGCTGGGTGTTAGGTGTGAGATAGACATCTGGACACCTGCCTGAGGTAGCAGCACCCATGCTTAGAGGCAGAAACTTAGGCACCTACTGGACCTTTTACAGCAAAAACGTAGGGACCAAGTGTGGGTTTTGTGGATTGCAGTGGTGCCTAAAACTGGGACTTAGCCACCTAAGTCTGGACTGTAGGTGCCTAAGTGCCTTTGTGGATCCAGGACTGACTTCTTGGCCTCAGTGACATTCTGTGGCACTGAGTTCCACAATCTAATTACACATTGTGTGAAAAGCAGAGCCGTCCCCTCCATAGGACAGACCAGGGCAACTGTCTTAGGTCAGACGTGTACCCAGAAGCCTCCTGTTACAAGACAAGCCCAAGAAGGAAACCAACAGAACTCCACTGGCCATCACCTACAGTCCTCAGCTTAAACCTCTCCAATGCAACATCAGGGATCTACAACCCATCCTGGACAATGATGCCTCGCTTTCACAGACCTTGGGAGGCAGGCCAGTCCTCGCCCACAGACACCCCCCCAGCCTTAAGCATATTCTCACCAGCAACCACACACCGCACCATAGCAACTCTAACTCAGGAACCAATCCATGCAACAAATCTCAATACCAACTCTGCCTACATATCTACACCAGCGACACCATCACAGGACCTAACCAGATCAGCTACAACATTACTGGTTCATTCACCTGCACGTCCACCAGTGTTATATATGCCATCATGTGCCAGCAATGCCTCTCTGCTATGTACATTGGCCAAACTGGACAGTCACTACGTAAAAGGCTAAATGGACACAAGTCAGATATTAGGAATGGCAATATACAAAAACCTGTAGAACACTTCAACCTCCCTGGACACACGATAGCAGATGTTAAGGTAGCCATCTTACAGCAAAAAAACTTCAGGACCAGACTCCAAAGAGAAACTGCTGAGCTTCAGTTTGTCACCATCAGCTCAGGATTAAACAAATACTGTGAATGTCTAGCCAACTACAAAAGCAGTTTCTCCTCCCTTGGTGTTCACACCTCAACTGCTAGCAGAGGACCTCACCCTCCCTGATTGAACTAACCTCGATATCTCCAGACTGATTCTTGCCTGCATATTTATACCTACCTCTGGAAATTTCCATTACATGTGTCTGACGAAGTGGGTATTCACCCACGAAAGCTTACGCTCCAATACATCTGTTAGTCTTAAAAGTGCCACAGGACTCTCTGTTGCTTTTTTACAGATCCAGAGTAACACGGCTACCTCTCTGATACTTGTCTTGGGTCCCGCGCTTTGGGGGGCCCTGCCCTTCAGGCGGATGCTGGGGGGGCAGGGTGGCCCAGGGGACTAGTAGGGGGCCTGGCACTGGCAGCAGGGGTCAGGCCTATGCCCCACACTCACTGGCCCAGGCATTTATTTCTTTTTCTTGCCTGCAGCCCCACTCCCCAGGCTCGAACTCAGTCTCTGTGGCAGCAGCAGCGAGCGACCCAGCCCCAGCCCGCTCTGCTGGCTCCTCATGTCGCTTGCTGCTGCGGAGTCTTAGCACCCCCCAACCACTAGTGGCAGGGCAGGCTGACCCTGCTCTTCTGCCTCGGATGGACCCTTCCCTTTTCTGGCAGGACTCTCCACCAGTACAGGGGGCCTCCTCACCCCAGCACAGGTGAGTGCCAGCTAGTAGTCTCCCTTGTCCCTCGCCCAGCACTGGTGTCCCCCCAGTACTCCACACCTCCCCCTTCCACTGCCCTTTCTCCCCTCTCCCAGCACTGGGTGGGGTCCTCCAATGCCATCTCCAGGCCAGGGACAGCCCTTATCACCCCCCTGCCTCAGGGTCCTCCTTGCCTTTCAGCTCTCCAGTAGTGGGGGTCCCCCTCTCTGCAGTACCAGGACCTGGGGTCCCACAACTCTGCTCTCTCTACCACCCACCAGGACTGGGATCCTCCATCCATCTGCTTTTCTGCCTCCCCTCCCCCTCCCAGCCCCCTGAGAAAACAGATCTTAGAGCCCCTCCTCCATGCTGGAGGGTCCAGGGGTTTCCCAGCACCAAGGCAAATATAGACCCTCCAAGAGCCACCCAGTTCCCAAGACATGGGCTCTCAATGTTGCGAAGGTGTAAATACATTAAAAAATAATCCATGTAAAGTAGCAAGACCATATACACCTGGGAAGTGAGTTTGCTGCAAAGAAGTCCAGGAAGGTGGATTTCAGAATGTAAGCAGTGCCACACTGATTGCAATCTGTGCTTTTTTTTTAATTATATGAACTTAATTATAATGATTAAAAAACTACAATATAACATTATAATTATACAGCTGGGCGCTATCAATATTTAACCTGTGGCCAGTATCTGCCCTTGAAGTTCACTGTAACCAGATTTCACAGGACTTTTAACTTTTCAGTGGTAGAGGATTATAGTTTCTGTCCCTGTTAGTTCATGAGATCCAGACCTTAAACAATCTCTGCTCCCTTGGACTACTTAGAAACATAGGAAATTTCCCAGAAAGACCAGAATACTTCCAGCAAGCATCCTTGGCTACGCTGTGGTGAGCAAAGGACCATTTTGAGTGAGTTAGTTAGTTTATTTTTAAAGCAGCATTTCTACTTGGAAATAAAGTTGTTATAAAGGAAAGGGTTTTAGTTACCATCGGCCAGGTCTGCACTAGAAACGTTTGCTGGTATAGCAATTTCAGTTAGGGATGTGATTTTTTTCTCAACATTTCTACGCTGGGAAAAGTCCTAGAGTAGACAGAGTTATACTGGCAAAAAAAGTGCTTTTGTTTGCTCAACGAACCAGTATAAGCTACACTGTCAAAAACACTTTTTTGTTGTTGTTGAAACTGTATCTGCATTAAGGGTTTTTTTTTTGCCATATAACTACACCAGCAAAATATAGACTAGGTCTCACTTATCCTTTTTCAGTTTTTGGTAAACAGATTTGATAGATGGGTACCATGCTTATGTGGTTTGATAGCTACCTGGTGAAGAAACCTGTACTAGGTTTCCCTTGTCTCTGAGATGAGCAAAGTGCTGAGCAGGACCATTTTGAATTAATTTTAAACTTTATCACATGGTTCTTCAATTTATCACACACCATTTACCAACTCCTCCTGTTCTGCTCTGCTTGATAATCCCAGGCTACTTCTAGCTTTCCAAACCTAGTCTAAGCAGCTTCTCATCCTGTTTTTTAAAAAGCAACCTTTCACAGAAATGTCTCCTTTCCTCAACTGTGGAATTTCTCCAGAAAAATTACCCAAGGGATAGGACAGGCACCATTCAGTGCAGTAGCTGTGACAGATTGGAAGTCTGCCCATCTATGGCTTGGCAGAGATAGGAATGGTACCTTCATATAATTACACACCGAAGATTCGCAGCTTCCCCCCAACACTTGCTTCTAGGAAATTCCCAAGATACTAGACATTAAATCATAACATTGTTACACTAACTATTTTTGGACATTTTTAAAGACGTATCTGGTCCCTGTAGAGCCAAACTCAAGGTAATTTAGACATTAGCCTTAAAGGCAAAAGTTACATAAAAGTTCCCCAACACCATTTTAAAACTCTTTGAAACATTCATTCCTGTTACACCTGCGCCACACAGAAAATGCACAAGGGTGTGCTTTGCTCCACAGGCTTTACGAGCAGCCCATAGGTGTTGCTCATGCTTAATGCAACCACGCCACATGCCCCGTTAACGCTCGCCAGCCCCCGTCCTGTACCACCGACTCCCGGCCAAGCCCCGGGAAGGGACGAGACCAGGCGCAGAGCGACGCCCGTGTCAGGAGGGGTCACTGCACGCGGGGCGGCGGGGCCAGGCTGGCTCGGCACAGGGAGCGGGGGCCGGGGCGCGCAGGGCAGAAGCTCGGTCGTGGCGGGCGGCGTCCCTGGCGCTTTCATCGCAGGGCACCATCGTTAACTAGGGGATGCCGCGTTCGCTGCCCGAGGCGCCGGGACACCCCGGGCAGAGCCAGGGCCGCGCTGGCGCGTCCCGGCCGGGAGCCGGGCTGGCGGGTCCCCGCGCGGCGGGCCCGGGGCTGCCCTGTGTGCGGCTCCCCCCCCCCACCCACCCCCGGGGGCCGCCCTGTGTGCGGCTCCCCCCCCCCACCCACCCCCGGGGGCCGCCCTGTGTGCGGCTCCCCCCCCCACCCCCGGGGCCACGTTGAGCTGCTGCGCGGGCGGAGCCAGACCCCCCCCCGGCTGCTGCGCCCCCTTCCGCCGCCTCGCCGGGTCACGGCGGGGTGTGGGGGCGGCGCCTCCCCACGCAGGCAGGGCCCGGCTCGGGGCCGCCCCTCGGGCCGGAACGGGCTCAGCGCCGCCCGGGCCGCTGCTTCGCCCCTTCGGCCCTGCCCCAATAGGGATGCGCGTTACAGGCAGCCCGTCGCTGGAGACTGGTACCGCGCAGAGAACTGGCTGGTCTCCTCATCCCTCTTAGCCAATCACACGACAAGTTACAGCAGCCAGCCCGGATAGCCAATCACCGCCTCAGCCGCTCAGCCCCCCCCCCCCCAGGCTTCAGTTTGAAGCCCTGTGTAGAGGGACTGAGCGGCTCCTGATTGGCTTTAGGAGAAAGCTCTTTCCATTGGATCGGCTCTCGGGGCTGCTAGGGCGGCGGCAACGTCTTTTGATTGGGTCTCTGAGGCTCTTCGGGTAGGTTCGGCTATTTCCGTAGCGGCCTCGCGATTGGCTCCGATGTGTTCCGGATGTTTCCGTTCCCGCTCGGTGATTGGCCCCACGCTGGTGAGGTTATTACCGTAACCACCGCGGGATTGGCTCCGATGTGCTTCGGGTGTTGCCGTGCGGGGGCCTCGGGCGGTTTGACTGGGTATTCACGGAGGCTGCTTAGGGCCGTTGCGCAGCGTAGGGCGGCGGCGGGGATAGGCGGCTGCGCGGCTTTGGCGCACGCACACACAGAGCGCAGCGGCGGCGGCGGCGGCAGCAGGAGCCCGGCACGGAGCGGCGGCGGCAGCAGCAGCAGCAGCAGCGGGGACAAAGGGACTGGTCGGCGCGGCCGCGGGGGCTCCCGGCAGGAGGCAGCAGCTGCCGGCGCCGGAAGCGGCGCGGGGGGGGGAAGCGGCAGGAGGGTCTGGCCGGGTCGGCGGGTCCCATGTGCCCTGGGCGCCCAGGGGAGCAGCCGCCGCCGCCGCCAGGGCTCTGAAGCCGGCTGAGGAGGAGCTGGGGCCGGGAGCCACCGCCATGGCCTGTGCCGCCGCCGCCGCCGCCTCCGGCCGCCGGCCGCATTGCAGCCGCCCCAGCGCCAGCCGCCGCCCGCTGCCCCTGCGGGCGCAATGAGGAGCCGCGCCGGAGCCGTCGCCTCATCCCCGCACTGAGGAGCCGGAGCGAGCGAGGACGCCCGACCGCTTCACTCCCCCACTCCGCCCGCGGAGGATCCCACCGCCCGCGCCGGATCCTCTTCCAGGCTCGCGGAGCAACGAGCAGAGCCGGCGATCCTTGCGCCGGAGAAAATAGTCCCGTCGCTGCTGCTGCCTCCCGAAGAGGCGAGGGGGGCGGAGGAGCAAACCCAGCGGGGGAAGACGAGGAGCTCGGCTGGAGCTTGCGCCCCATGTGACTGGCACTCAGGGTGGTGGGGGCAGCAAGGCCTAGCAACCCGCACTGTTTCCCAGGCCGCAGCCGGAGCAGCCTCGGGGGGGGGCTCGTGTGCTGGGTGGAGGCAGCTGTTGGACCCAGTGGTGCTGCTGGGAAGGATGGTTTTATAAACGAGGAGTGAAGAAGCCCTGAGAAGAGAGATCCAGAGGGGGAGAGGGTTTTCCCGGGGGGGAGGGGGGGCTGGAATTTAATGTTGCATTTTTGATCCCTCTCCACCTGAGAGAGAGGCACCCACACCAACCCCCAGGAAGAGAAGAAGGCGAAAGGAAGAAAGGAGGAGAGGTGATCAGAGGGGGAGAGAGAGAGACCATGTCAGGGCGGCCCAGAACCACCTCCTTTGCAGAGAGCTGCAAACCAGTGCAGCAGCCTTCAGCATTTGGCAGCATGAAAGTTAGCAGTGAGTATTGATTCCACACCCACACCCTGTGCAGATTAAACATCGGGTTTTTAAAAGAGAATTTGCACTGTTGTTTGTCAGTAAACCTAATTGTGTGAGGGATTCTGGGCTGGTCTGTGGAAGAAGATCTAGACTGTCTCTAGCACTGGATGAAACAGCTCCCTTTCCCTCCCCCTCATTAACCTTGAATAGGCACACACCATGGTTTCCATTTGGGCCTGTTTTACAAAAAATATTTGTTTGGTGCTCCTTTCTCCCTCTTATCTATAACAATATTGTTGTTGGTTTGACCAGCTAGTTAAAGGGAATATTTCTGTTGCAATTTGGTTTTAAAGAGCTATGTGCTGCATTTCTGTCTATGGAGCAATGGAGGGAAGGAAATGAATTACATGCACATGTGATCATTTCACATATTTGTACAGTTATAGGCTTCAAACATTTTCTGTTGTGTGATGCATTGAAAAGTGCAATGTTCGCTATAAGTATGCACCCACAACTGGGGTGTGAGCACTTTTTTTGTGCAAGCTTAGCAGAAGGCTTAGAAAGGTCTATTCCCATAATATCTTGTGTTTCAGGCTCTGTTAAATGTGCTGTGGAAAAAAATTCTTGAATATGATGTATGTGAACACATTGAACTGTTAGAAATACAGGATGTTCACTATCTTTCAGAATTTGATTTTTTTTAAAATTTTTTTAAGGATGAGGCCTGTGGCCCCATTCTAAACAGTAGTATTACATGTATATTGTAAATTGGGTAAGTGGTTTAATATGTGCTCATCCTTGATCTCCCAGCTTATGGCATTGGGATTTTGAGGAGAATTAGAAATATATATGTAATCCTATTAATCAAAAAGATAAAGTGTTGGAGGAAAAAGACCCCATTGTGTGTTTCTAAAGATCAGTTACATATTTATAATCTGGAATTTGTTGATTCTTGGTTTAAATATATTCATATGCAAAGGTAAAATGATCTTGCTCATCTATGTGAATAATTTTCATTGAAAGGCACTTCAGGTCCATTCTTGTAGAAATCTGGATGGCTTTATAAAAGGACTGTGAAGGTCTGATATACATCACTATTATTTAAACCGATGACTTTGAGACTTGCATTTTGATACTTACACCTGGGAAAGCTGTGTTTATATCATATTGCTTTATTGTACACGTGGAGTTTTAGTTCACTCCAAAGCTTTTAGGTAATTGTGAGCTTTCAAACATTTGTCAGAAATTCTTGCATTTTCTAGTCTAAGATGCCTTCCACTGTGGTTGGAGCTTTGAAGAAAATATTGGGTTTATGGTCTGAAGTCTACCCTGTCATGTCTGTGTGATCAGAGTACCTGCAGTATTTATGAACATTTTGAGTAGTTAGCCCATATTAGCAACATGAGACTGTACAGTTGATTAGATATAGCAATAACACATTTCACTCTCCATTTATATGGAGAATATTGTGTGATTTCATTTTATTCTCATTCATTCTCCTTATATGAGTAGCAGAGGAAGGAGGAGGTGTTAATCAATATTACTGCATGTGACTGTGTAAAATTGACCCAGATCTAGAGCTGTCATGATCAAAAACTAAAATGGTCTGACCTAAGCTTTTCCTCTTATTTTTTGAAGGTTTGGTTTGGGGGTCTCTTCCTATTTGAGGTCAAAATCTAGGAAGATGCTTGCCCATAAATTGGCGTAAGCTAGCAAATACAATTAAATCCCAAATTTATAACACAGTGGGGAAGCAAAGGCCTTGACATAATAAAGCACCCACAGTGGTGGTCCTCCTCTTTCCCTCCCCCCCATTATGATCATGTGCTGCATGTCCTGTTGGTGTCTTTAAAGGATATATAATCAGAGCAACAGAAGCAGAGGCAAGGACTGTGTGGAGTAGGAGATGCTGTCCTCCAGAACAGACATTTAGACTGCTGTATGCTGAAAAGGGTAACTTCTAATGGGCATCAGAATTTTTGGTGGCCTCTTCAGGTATGATGAAGCAAGATTCAAATAATCAGAGTCCAGGTCTTGCAAAAGTAGGCATTACTTTTTAAAATGATGTTTCTAGCCATTTTGGTTGTAGAAAAAAAATTCCTGTATATGACCAGGTGTATATTGATGCAGTGCTGTTTCCGAAGTCTGCAGGCAGCTCTGGTGCCTCTGCCAGTGATCAGAGCTTCCTAAACTGTAGCAGAGTGAAAACTGGACCTATTTTGGGTCTGTTGCATTGCTTCTATTAATAATTCTGTGAGTAGTAATGAAACTGAATGACCAAGTAAATCTTGCTCTGTTGCTGCTATGGAAAGCCAGGAGGAGCATCAGCAGTTGGGCACTGAACTAGTCTGTAGGAAGAGAGGACTCCAAAAGCGGAGGCAGTGGGAGGGCAGAGTAGCTAGGACTCTACATACACCACTACCTCAATATAACGCCACCTGATATAACACGAATTTGGATAGACCGTGGTAAAGCAGTGCTCCGGAGGGGCAGGGCTGCAAACTCTGGTGGATCAAAGCAAGTTCAATATAACACGGTTTCACTTATAATGCGGTAAGATTTTTTGGCTCCCAAGGAGAGCATTATATTGAGGTAGAGGTGTACCATCACAGCATCCAGGAGGATAAGGGGTGGGAACACAGTGAATGTGCCTTCAGTTCAACAGCAGGGAGTATATGTGCTTTCCCCCTAAATTTATCAGATGCTCACTCACTACAGGCTGATTCGAAAGGATGAGTCTTGAAGCTAGATCCAGGGACTGGCATAAGATTCCCAGCGCCTCTCTTTTCCCAGCTGCAGTAAAGGGAACTTGTCATTTGTGCTTCACCCTGGACAAAACATGCTGCCCACCTCTCTGGGATAACAGTTGTAGGGATTGTGGTGTCCCAGTATTCTTTCACCAGAGGTAGAAATAGTAGATGTTGCCTTGTCAGTGTTAAGAGCATCTTTCAAGATCCACTAGATGTTTCTTTGTTTTGGTTTTGAGAGCACTTATGTACCCCTCAGTTGTATATTTTTCAATTTAGTTAACTTCAAGTGCATTCTGTGTTTACAGTTCTTTAATATTGGGTTTGCAAACTTCTGTGCAAAAAAACATTTTTTTGTGTTCCTTAAAAAGACATACTGGTTGGGCCTGTAGTAGTTCCTAGGAATGAATTGAGGGCAATATAAAAAAATTAGATGCATTTGTCATTTTGAAAGGTTTAGCTGTGATCTTAATCACATTTAAAAGATAAATGTTAGTTGGATTTGTAAGTTTTATATTTAAACATTCAACTAATAACTTCTGGATTGCTGTTTAAATTTGATGCTTGACAGTAAAATCTGCTGAAATTGAGGTATGGTGCTTACCTTACCATGGCTTAGTGCTACACCTAGTTGTTTTATACTTGGAAATGATGTACAACTGGAAGCAAATGGGAGAAATTATCCTGAAAATGAAGTGTGCTCTGGCAACACACAACAAAAAATGCACCTCTTCATAAAAAAAAAAAAGTCTTCAATGGGAAAACTTACAACTTGCAAACTTAAACAGTAAACTTTAATAACTGTGAAACTGACTGCTGTTGATTATGAAAGACAGTGTTTTAAAGAACATTTAGGACTTTTGATACACTTAAAAATACTTTTAATACTGCTGTCTTCAAACTGTTACTTTGTCTCTGCCCGCAGCCCTTCATAACAGGCTAGTTCTTCTTAAGGGGTGCAGTAAACTTTTCAGTGCATGTGTAAATGTCATATACATGTAATAGAATTACTTGTAATTTGTCATAAAAACAATTTTAGTGAATGCTGTACAGCTACTCACCTTAGGCTAAATGCCCAAATCTAGCTATTTTCTTGCATAATGTGGGCAAATTGATGGCCTCTTGAATTTTCATAATTTAGACTATGTAGCAATGAATTCTGTGACTCGCTGAAAGAATTTTGCCCCAGCAGCAAACTTGCCTTTTGTTCAAGTTCATTGTTTCAACTACTTACTTAAATGTAGTGGATTTTTTCATATGGAAGGGTCCAAAAGTGCACAAGAAGCTCTGTGTGAGTACATGTTACTCCAGTGCTGAAATGCAGTCTCGTACAAAGTGGAATATAGTAGCAGCTTGACAGTTGTACAGCCTATTAATTTAAGATGATAGTGGTATCAAAATAAATCTGTGCAAAAGGCTTTTGGGTAGGAGGCAACAACTTGGTGAAAAGCTCAAGATTAATGACACCCCTGTCCCCCTCCCCCAAAATAGAAAATCTATCCTAGCTGAAAATAAATGATTTTTCTCTCTCCAGATGCTTCTGGCTGCTGAGAGTTGTGTGGGTTTTAGCAACCCTATCCCTCATCCAGATTTTTGGCTACTTCTGGGAGGGGGAGTTTCCTCTACACAAAAATTGGAAAAAAATTACTTGACTCCATACCAGGGTGAAAAATGCCTTTGTATTGTCATGCCCCAAATCCCCCACTCCTGCCGTTTCAAAAAGGGAATATAACAGTTGTGTGGTGTATCTACATCCCCAATCAATTTCGTATTTATACTTTAAAAAAAAAAGTTACTAAGGCTAGTTGAGTAGAACAAAAATGTATCTCTTTGATAAATCTTTATTTTATTAACTGTCTTCATGAATGCCAGTGAAATTTGTCAAATAACTGCCGAACACAATTCAACTAGTCCTTTTTACTTCATCTCTTGCCCCTGATACAGCACCTTTCCCTTTCCAGCTTCACTGGTTTGGTTGGTTGGGGTTGTTTTCTTCCTTGTGAATATCTTTTCTGAGGTCTCTTATTTTATTTTTGTTCTTTTCTCTGCCTTAGCTTCCTTGATGTATGTTCACGCTTTTCCCCTGTCTCCATTGCATCTTTTCCCCCACCCACCCAAGCAATTTACCCTCTTGATACTGTATTTTCCCATCATCCCATCAATCTTGTCCTCTTTCTCTCTCACCCACCATTAGATTACCTCACATACCAGTGTGTGAACCCACACATTGAACTTAGAAACTTTACCTGTCTACATTCTTCCTGGTTCTAGTTAATTAAAGGCAAGGAAACAGCATCACTAAGTCACAGGATGTGCTACAGTATCATTCCTGTACCCATGGTGGTGGTTATGGGTTCTGCAGAACTTGAGATTTCTTTTTTCAAACTAACATCTGTAGTCCATATTGATGAAGAAAGCCTTTGAAAATGTAAACTGATACAGGACTTAGGGATGTAAAATATTAAACTGTTAACTGGTAAACATTAGTCTTCCTGTTAACCTACCCTAACCGTTAGCTCCCAGCTCCGGGCTGGCCGGAGCAGCCCTGTCCCTAACAGGACTATCTTCCTAAACTGCCTTGGTCCCCAGATTAATTTATCTGTACGATTTATTCTCATTGCTGATGCAGCACTGGTGCAAACACTAGGTTAGGCATTGCATAGACATTTTTATAACACTATCAACTGACTTTACTCAGAGCAAGTCTAGGTGACTATGGTAAAAATACTAGCTACTAGTCTACGCTTGTTCTCTCACCGTTAGAACTGATGAAGTTGCGCTGGTGCCAGAATAGTGGTGGAAGATCCAGAGAAAATCCTCAGGGTAGACAAAGGCTCTGAGTCTGCAAAACACTTGCAGTAGTAGGTCTAAGAGAGGTATGAGCTGCATCCATTGTCTCAATGTGGCATTAACACTAAAGCTTTTAGTCATTTGAACACACTTTAATTAGTATGCTTATTCAGCATGGTTGGCTGTAATAAGTATTAGTGGTGGAGAAGACCTATCTCATACTTATCTCACTATAGCCAGTACAGAATTTTTGTATTCTGTAGAAGTTTGTCTAATTCAATTTAAAGACTCAAAGCCTCATCACTTTACAGTTTGAGGAAACTATTCTGTGGTATCTCAGTGCCTGCTTGTAGACAACAGATTTCTTGGTGTGTCTGGGATGGCTGCTGAATTTGTGAAAGTAAGTGCGGTGCTCTTCAGGTTTTTCTTCAGGTGGGTTTTTTTTGTGTGTGTGTGTGTCTATAATTGATTGTAGTTCCATTGTTAAAGCTGATCATGGTGTCCAGGATATTGATGCTGGCGTGGGAGTGTTCTAGAGAAAGAGAGAGGGATGGATGGGTGGTCGTGGTTGATGTTTGTGGTGGAAGTCTGAGGGAGTTTAGGTCATCTGTCCAGAGGATGAACATGTCATTGAAGTATCTCGGTATACAGTTTGTTTTGTGGTGCATTTGAGGTGGCCCATAAAGAGGTTGGCATATTGGGAAGCCATCCTAGAACCCATGCCTGTTCCCAGTCTGCAGACTGAAGACAGGAAAAATTTCCAGTTAGTTTTTTTTCTAATGTAAAGATTCCTTTTAAATTTCATCCTAATATTATAACTCTGCCCCATCACTTGAAGTCAACCACAGTGGGAGACATTGGAAAGCATTACAAGGCTGGCAGCAGTCTTCAACTGAAATCCCACAGCAGTTAGAGTTGTACCACTTAACACTTGACTTTAATGAACACCAGTTTAGCATATACACCTCTGCCCCGATATAACACTGTCCTCGGGAGCCAAAAATTTTTACCGTGTTATAGGTGAAACCACGTTATATCGAACTTGCTTTGATCTGCCGGAGCGCTGCTTTACTGCGTTATATCCAAATTTGTGTTATATCGGGGCGTGTTATATTGGGGTACAGGTGTATTTGAAATATAAGTACAGCATTGAGGGAACTTGTTCAGTGCTTTGTAGATATTTGGATTTACACAAAAATAAAAGAGAGCTATCCAAAACCTTAGGGGCATCTGGTGTAAGTTACAGTAACAAACAATGACAGGAGTTTACAGCCCCTCTCCTCTTTACAGCTAACAAATCCTAAATCCTTGTGAAACACAAAACTTCATGTAGACTTAGCCTTATGAACCTCCTCCTTCCACAGAAAACTGGTGTGTCCTGAAGGTTAACAGAAGTTGACTGTTTTGGACTGAGGAAAGCTGGTTCCAGATCTGAGGGTCCCTCTAGGATAATGGGCTATCACCAGCTTCCTTTTTAAATCAGAGGGATCCAGTTTAAGTGCCTCTGCTGATAACATCTTTGTCAGTATGGCGTGAAGAAAGAGTCCACCTCTCAAGCCACAGATATCCAAACCCAGCTTTATAGGCCAAAACTAGTGCCTCTAATTACAATCTAGAAATCCCCAGGCAGCTAATACAGACCATGGAGCACAGGTGTCATATAATGCCACCAGGTAACATAATTAAATAGGTGGACTGCCACATGCTGCACCAGTTCAAGATTTTGGATCGGTTTAAAATGTAGAGAGCATTGTAGTAATCCGGTCATGAAGTGACAAAGGGATGGGCCATGCATGGTAGCAAGTCTGCATTTGAAATAATTTCTCAGGTAGGCTCAAATGGTAAAAAGTGTTTATGGACATTGCTACTGTATGATCAGTTAACAGTAGCTGGGGATCCATCACTACCAGATTGCAAACAGGACATGTGACAGGCATACAGCCCCAATTATAGGTGGGAGAATCATCCTTGCCACATCTGTTGGTTATTTCCCCAGCCTACCAGCATCACCTCAGTGTTGTCAGGATTGAACACCAATCTCTCATCCATATGCCAGTCACCCTCAGAAATGGTGCCGTGTGTTCAGCAGCACTGTTTGGGTAGCGTATGATAGAGTTGTGTTGTCATCATGGTCCCCCACACATTGAACAGGAGAGGAGATTAAATGGATCCCTGCACAACTTCACATGTTAGGGCTTGTCTATACTGGCAGTTTACAGCATGGCAACTGAAAAAACACCCCCCTGAGCATTGAAGTTTCAGTGCTGTAAAGCACCTGTGTAGACAGTGCACTAGTGCTGGGAGCTGTGCCCCCCGTGGAGGTGTTTTTTTAGAGCTCTGTGAGAGCTCTCTCTCAGTGCTCTGTCACGGCTACACAAGCCATATTAGAGCGCTGCCAGTGTAGACTAGCCCTTAGTGCACTGAAGGAGAAGAACCAATCTCCCTACACCACCTTCTGAGAATACTCAGTCAAGAAAGAACAGAGCCACCCTAGAATAGCACTTTTGATCAGCGATATCCAAGAATTTTGACAGGTCTAACAATATTAGCATGGGCACTTAGGCTATGTCTACACTAGCACATTTGTTGGTTGTGGTGGTTTAATTATGCCAGCGTCAGAGCTCTCTCCTGTCGGCCTACAGCAGCTACATGGGAGACTAACAGCGGCACAATTGCAGTGGCGCAGATTGTGTGATGAAGTAGTCCCAACATCTGTAGTATCACAGTGCGCATCTAAAGACTAAACTTGACTGAGGACCTAGCACGGCAGGTCTTAAATCACCCAAGGCCAGTGGCCCAGCATACTCAATCTGTATCAGTTTTGGAAAGATGTTTTCTTAAGTTTCTGCCCTAGTAGCATGGAGATTGCTTTACTGAAGGAACTCTACTATGGGATTCAGGAGCAATTGGGTATTTACAGTAGAAATGTCACAGAAACAAGTACTTTGTTTCCAAGACAGGTGGTTTGCTCACTCAGTTCTGTGTGTGAGTCTACACATTCTCACAGATTTTTATAGGTCAGAATGTAATTATGAGCAAGTTGTAGCACTTCTGTTTTGCCGGCTTTAGTAACCATAGTAATCCTATTGAATGTAACAAAGTTGTGTATTTCTTGCCAGTATTACTGTAAAGTGTGACTTGAACTTAAATACATAAATATTGTGGGCTAATTCTTCAGTTAAGTAATCATCAGGGAGAGGGGGCAAGGGGAACAAAGTTGCTGTGCCGCTGTTTCAGTTTAACTCTTTTTTTGGTTCAAGTAACTTCTGTTGACTTTGATTTTGCATTTGGAAGCAGATTTTAGGCTTAAGAGTTCAGAGAATTAAGTGGTGTATATAAATAGATGCTCTGGTTGTCTCCAGTCATCTGGCCAAATTTGGAGAAAGCCTTTTGCCAGAACCTCTGGACTAGTAAGTGCTATCTGGGAAAGAACAAGTGTTGGATTTTATGCCTGCTATCTGGACTAGGACAACAGAGGAAGCTAGGGTAGGCTGAGTCGTATTAGGCACATCACTGTTAAGCAGTTGGCCCAAAATGAGGGGGAATGGTCTTAGTAAATAGCAACTATGCAAGTAATGTCTTGAAAAGGGCTTGGGATCAGGGAGAAGTGTGCTGCTGAGCATGCATGCATCCCTTGGAAAGTGAGCGTAAAACATTTAGTATGGTGTCATTATGTGTACATTGCTGATGACTTGAAATTTGTGGATGCAGAAAGTCCTTTTGTTCATAAGAAACTTCTATAAGTAGATTGTTCTGTAAAGTGTAACACATGAGAAGCAATGTTTGTTACCATATAGAACATCACATCTGCTATTGCCAAGTATAATTTCAGTTTTAGAGACTTCAAAATATAAAAAATGGCCTTAATTTTGGGTTAAACAGATAAACACTCATGGAGCGAGAGACTTCGGAGGAAATTACGAAGTGTTGTGGGCATATAGAAAGCTAGGTTTATTACTGTACTTGCTGATGGATTCACTGGGGTGTGTGTAGCTGAGCAAGAGTCTTGGGTATACATCAAGTTTGTGCAGTGTGGGGAAGCTTGTACTCTTTACTGAGGTAGTAGACTTGGAATCTGGGACAGCTGATGGTATCACAGTAGAATTAAAAACAGCTTTGGGAATTGTGAGGATCAAGACAGAAAAATGAAAACTTTGTTCACCATATTGATTTCAACCTTTTAGCTTGTGATTCCAGATCTCAAAAATTATCAAAAGCATGCATTTATTTTGAGATGCATTCAAATATTGCTACTTAAGTGACCAGGAAGTGGCAATTGGAAATTGGAATCTGTTTGAGGCATCTGCCATGTTTGCTGGGTTGGTTGTCAGACCACAGTGATAAAGGCAATGACCAAAAATTATCATTTGGCTGTTGTTCATCTAGACGATATTTCAGAAACCAAGTAGGGTTGATGTAGCCCAAATAGAAAAATTCCTTAAAGAAATCAAGACAGGGAATTTTGTATGCCCGTTATATTTCATAATGGACATAAACGCCAGTATGACTAAAGCTTACTTTCAAGGCAAGAATCTCCTTCTTTGAGGCTCTGGGAAGGCTCCGAATTGCTATGCTGGAACTTATAGCAATAAAAGACAGTCCTAGCCATTGCTCTTCAGGATGGCAGACCCTGCCAGAGCAACAGCAGGAGTGGTATATGTGCAAGTTTTACATCTGTAATGATTAATACCCCCCACAAGTCGCCTTTCAAGATCCATAGTTCCTGCACATGTCTATCACAACATATAGTACGCCTCATCCAGTGCACGAAATGCCCCAGTAACAACTTTGTGGGTCAAGCAAAACACTTACTATGCTATGGAATGAACATGCACAGAAAAATAACACACACACTATATCACTATATCGTCTGTTAGTCTATAAGGTGCCACAGGATTCTTTGCTGCTTCTACAGAACCAGACTAACACGGCTACCCCTCTGATACTATATCACCTGTGGGCGAACATTTTTCACAAAGTGTGCCAGATCTCTCAGTTCTTGTCCTCAAAAGAAATCCACATAACCAAAAGATGAGCCTGGGAGTTTAAGTTCATAGCTTTGTTAAACACTCAAAATCATGGACTTCATAAAGATGCTGGATTAATGGCTCATTACAACAATCTACAACCCTACCCTCCTTTGCTCTGTGACTGCAGAGATGTTAACTACCCGCATCCTCTTGAATGGTCTCTTATAACATATTAATTATTTTTGCTAAACATTCTATTCAACCTTGTCTTTAGCTATGACACCCTTGAGTACCTTTCCCAGTTCTGAAGAACTCTGCAAGCTAGAAAGCGTCTCTTTTTCACAGACAGAAGTCGGTCCAATAAAAAGTATTACCTCACATAACTGAAGTTATAAGCAGTTTAAAAAAATGTTTAGTGTGTATGTGGGCTTAAAAAAATGTAAATTTTATAACTGTCTGCAAGCACTTTGGAATGAAATAATAATTGTATATCTGCTAGAAGACAGTTTAAATCCTGTGGATTTTCCAAGATTTATTTGCATGACTTCATAGTGCAGTCGGTGCTGTTCTAACTTTTTAAAAATAAAATGCAAACCTTACATTAATTGAATGATACATTTACCAATTTAAATGCCAAGAGTTAAAGGAAAAAAATAAAGATAACCATATTATTTTCCCCATTTTAGCCATATGATATGAGGTATAATGACCAAACTTTTAAGTTAGTCTCTTGTAAGTTGTTTTTTTTTGTACATCTTATGTGTATTGTTGTAGAATTATTTCAATCAAAGCTGTAGCTCTTCTCTTTCATGACTTTTGGGCGTGGTAATTTGTATCCTTCACTGTGCATTAATATAGGCTTTTCCGAATTCATTTTCAAGCAAGCCCATGGAATCCTTCCCTGGAGGAGCTTAGAAGCTAGATTTGCAGTTTCCAGAATTAAAACACTGGTGTATAACACCACTTTCCCGCCTGATTCTGGCCATGAAAATTATTGTGATAGAGCGTAGTGTATTTTTTGTGGTGGAAGTGAGTGTGTTGGCTTTCTCAAAGTTCTTGTGTGGGTCTGTGCTTCCCAATTTGTTCTCACACCTAAGGATAACTGTCTGTCTAGCAGCAGCCACATTGGCATAAAAATGCTTTACACATGGAACCAGCTGCAAAGAGACTCTGAGGCGGTCATGTGATTATACTCGGTTTTCTTCTGCAGTCCTTCCAAATGCTGTTGCTGACCCTGTTGAGAACAAAAGAAAAGCAGATGGAGTTAGAGCAAAAGGACAGGATGAAGAGAAAAGGAAGACTGAGGACAAAGGAGATGGAAGAGACAAAGATGGGGGGAGGAAATGACAAAAGGACAGAAATAATGATAGTGGCCTTAATGCTAGCATCCCAGGATCTTTTTCTGAGAAATAGATCAAATTTTAAGTGAGCATTCGAAATATGTATTTTAATAGTACACTAGACTATCACATAGAAATCCCACAAAAGTATTTGAGAGGGGGAGGGGAAATAACTTTCAAAAACACCTGCTTGTGCTGTTAGTGTTCAGACACCATTTACTCTGTCTAATGTCCTGAGGCTGGGAATTAATGTGGGTGTATGTCACAGAGTTAATGTTGCTTAATTCTGCTGCAAGATTAAATGTTGGTATGTGCAGTAAATCCCATTCCAGCCTATCTCTAGAAATGATCCCTTTTTTGCCCTTGCAAATTTCCCAGTCTGAAGAACCCTCCCCTACCTTGGGGAGAGGGTGAGGGATGGAATATGGGAAAACATCCCATTGCTTCACATTTCATTTAATACAAATTTTTACTTTACTATTCACTTTGTAAGCATATTTGTTATCATGCATAACAAGGAATGTGTATTGTCCAAAATGGAAATCTTACAGTTCTTCAAGTAGTGTCCTTATAGGTGCTCCACTTCAGGTGTGCATGTGCCTCTTCGAACCCTTGATCAGAGATTTTCAGTTAGCAGTGTCTATTTGGTCCACGCATACGCTCTATATGATCTCGTGCCACACTCCTGAGTGCATATAGGGCTGCATGGGCAAACTGCCTTTCAGTTCCTTCTCTAGTGCCTCGGCCTGAGACACCTCTCCAGTGTGTCTGCCTTGTGCGTGTATCAGTGTCTTTTGTAGTTGTTGTTTAGTTAATGTTAATTGTTGGTGTAGAATTAGCTATGTAGGTGTGAGAGATGTGGTTTTTACTTTCCCTTTTCTCCCCCTTTTTTTTTTTTTCTGGGGAGCTTATTTGGTCTGGTTAGGCATGTCTGGCTTACCAGCTTTCTAACACCACCTCTCTTGTCAGGAGGCTATCCCAATCAGCGACAGCCGCTCTAAGTGCATTCATTGTTTGGGAGAGTCCTATGTCTCCCCAAAGTGAAATTTTCGCCTGGCTCTAAAATCCTGTGGTTGGAAGATTCAGGAGGCCAAACTGAATCTGCTGCTGATGGAATGCTCCTTTCAGCCTGCTTCCAGGTCATCTCACGAGACCTGCCCCTTCCCTCCAGACAGATCCAGTGCCCCTTCGGCTAATGTCTTGCCAAAGAAGGACTCGGGGAAGGCTCAAAAGAAGAGGAGTGCAGTTTCCCACCACAAGGAGCCAGCTCCCAAGAAGTCTTGATATCCTGCTAAGTCTGTGGTGTCAGAGGCCTCGACCTCTCAACTTGGTATCATGGAGGCAAAAGACTGTTCATCCGGTACTGGTGGAGCAGGGAAATCCTAGAGTGCTTTGGAGAAATATGGTGCTAGCAGGGCCCCAGTATTGTCCACCTCCAGATCGGCACTGTCTGTTTTAGACTTAATGATGCCTTTCCACTCCGCTCCATCAGTACTTCAAAATTGAAGCACATACTTTCAGCACTGGCTCCTACATGTTCCAAACCAGTGGTATTACCCAAGCTGATTGCTGCGTTGGTACCAACTCACTTGGTACTGGAGGAATTCTGTTACTCCAGGGACTTGTCAGCATTAGATGAGCTGGAGTCCCCATTGCTTGTGGGTACTAAATACCCCTCAGTAATGAGACCCTGGTCTCTGGATTACCAGTGCTTATCAGTACCATCAGATTCTCTGCTTTTATTCTATTGGAGGCCCCCCCTGGAGGACATTGAGGCAGATAAAGCAGACATTGTCAGCCTCCTCCTTATCAGTGCAGGGTTCCCTTCCGCTTCATTACAAGAACCCAAACTTGGGCAAGGCCCGTTACCCAGCATTGATCCCACCCTCCCCGACGTGGGCATCACCCCCTCTGCTGTCTGTGGGTCTCCCCACTGGTCATAGTGGGTGGGGTATGAGCAGCAATTTGCCAGGTCTCCAGGTCCATTTTACCGGAGAAGGGTCTCTCAGTCTCCTCCACCAAAACCTCAACATGAGGAGACCCTTTGAGGAGCTCGAGCCTAAGGCAGACAAAGAGGCTACCCCCTCAAACCTCTCTTTCATCTAAGAGGCAGTCATGCCCCCAACCACTGTCAGTGGCTGACTATTTTAATCAATTTCTTATATTTCCGAGGAGGTTAAAGACGCACATCACAAGCTCCTGGATATTTTGCAATCAATGACACCCACCTGGCTTGTGCTACTCATTAATGAAATGCTCCTGGATCCAGAAAAGACCATGTGGCAAACTGTTGTCATCATCCAGCTAACTTGTAAATGGGTGGATAAGAAATATTGTTACCCCCAGGGACTCAGCATTTTTTTTCCCCCACCCCTGCACCTCATTCCTTGGTGTTTAATGCTGTAAATGAGTGGGGTAAACATCATTATTGCAGGTCTACTCCTTATGACAAGGACCAGATAAGGCTAGACCTGTTTGGACAGAAGGTCTAGTCATCTACAACCCTCCAATATTGGATCACAGACTTTCAGACAATCATGGCCACGTATGTCTGCATGAATTACAAGTTTGCATCCTTTACTGAAAATCTTTCATGGGAGCATAGAGAACACTCCAGGCCATCATTAAAAGGAGGGCCAGTTATTAGCCAGAACCTCACTCCAAGTGTCTTTTGATGCTGTGGACATTGCCACTAGATCCATCTGCACAGCAGTTGTGGTACAAAGGTTGTCGTGTCTCTACTTGTCAAGATTCCTGAGGTTGGTTTAGAGTGCAGTTGACCACATCCTGTTTTGATAATCAGAAGCTCTTCTCAGGAACTAAGAATGAGTTCCTGCACATGCTGAAGGACTTCATGGTCATGTTGAGGTCTCTGGGTGTATATAGCTCTACAAACAAGAGGAGATGAAGCAGGTCTCAAACGGTCCAGAAATTGTGCCTGAGTCATGGTTTTTACAGAACCACTGAACCTGCTAGAAAAAGACAGATTCCAGAGGAAAAGAGCTCTCCACTCTCTTTCAACTAGCACCCAGTCACCATCGGAACAGTAATTTTGACAGGTTGGTCAAGGGCTTGACTCCTCCTTCCTTGCCTCTAGTTTGTAAGCTGCAACCTTTTGTCCACCTCTCTTCTTTTGGAGATCATCTTTCCCATTTCCAACAGGCCTGGTGATGTATTGCAACATACAAGTAAGCTATGGATATAACACCAGGCTATACTATCCATTTCACAGCCCCCCCCCCCCCGCCCCCTTTCAGGGACCCCTTTCACAATACTATAGTGAATCAAGAAGTACACTCCCTCCTTTGTTTAAGAGCAACAGAATAGGTCCCATCCCTTTCCCCAGAGGGACAGGGTTTTATGCAAAGTATTTTCTCATGCTAAAGGAGGATAGAGGGTGGAGAGGTGTCTTGGATCTAAGACAACTGAACAAATTTGTAAATTCCCAGAAGTTCCAGATGGTGACTCTGACAGCTGTAGTCCCTTCTCTAGAGGCAGAAGACTGACTTTTGGTTCTCAACGTACAGGATGAGTATTTCCCGATAGCGATACATCCTGCACACAGGAGACACTGCCCTTCATTGTGGGCGAAGATCACTTTCAATACGGAGTTCTTCCTTCGCCCTCTCTTTGGCCCCAAGGGTGTCCTTTGAGGTTTTAGTGCTAGTGGCTGCTTACCTTCATCAAAAAGCAATTTTAGTGTTCCCATATCTTGATGACCAGCTACTCAAGGGCTGATCTTATAAAGCAGTTATAATTTCTATCCAGTCAGCTTGCTCTCTTCCAGGAGTTGGGTCTCCAGCTAAACATGAAGTCTGAGTTAGCCCCTGTACAGAGAATACAGTTCATAGGGGCATATTTGGATTTGTTAGCAATCAGGGCCTTCCTTCCCACAGACAGATTCATAACTTTGTTGAATCGGTTGGGACAGTGGAAACCCCCATACTACAGTAAGGAATCATTTGCAGCTCCTGGGTCATATGGCAGCTTGCATCTTCATGACATGCAAGATTATGCCTCTGCTGCTTTCAGGGCTAGTTCAGGAGGACCTATTCCTCAACCAGAAGAATGTGGATAAACATGTTATGGTTTCCCTCAAGATGAAGAACTCCCTGAATTGGTGGAAAGATTAATGCAGTGTCTGCGTGAGCATCCCTTTCCTCCGCCCAGCTCCAACAGTAACTGTGACGACAGATGCATCACTGTTTGGGTGAGGAGCATACCTTAACACACTCACAACTCAGGGCAGATGGTCCATCTCAGGAAACTGGTCTCCATATCAACTTGTTGGAACTCAGGGCAGTCAGGAATGCCTGCCTTCAGGTTCTACTCCTCATCAAGGGCAGATTGATCTGAATCATGATAGAACATGCAAACCACATTGTCCATATCAACAAGTAGGGAGGAGCAAGATCCCCCACGCTGTACGCCAATGCCATGAAGTTATAGAACTGGTATATAGCTCATCAGATTCAGATCTCAAGTGATTACTTTTCTGGATTTTAGAATGTTGCAACCAATATGCTCAGCAGGTGCTTCTCCCAGGACTACAAATGGGAATTGGATGCTCAAATCCTTCATAGGATGTTCCAGAGGTGGGGACCTGTTTGCCACATTCAGAAACAGGAAGTGACTCTTATTCTGCTCAACAGAAGGCCTAGGCCACCTCTCTCTGGAAGGCTCCTTTTTTTGTGATAAAGGGCCTGTTTCATGCATTCCCTCTAACACCACTAATTTTAAGAGTAATGGCCAGGGTTATCCTTGTAGTAGCAACTTGTTTGAGGCAAGCTTGGTATCCTTACCTGCTTCACCTGTATTCAGCTGTCCCATGTCTCCTCTCCCAGGATGTGGGTTGTGGCTTCACCCAAACCTAGGCGTCCTTCGTCTCCAAGCCTGGCTCCAAGGTGGTTCATGAGATTAGAATCCATTTGCTTGACAGGAGTACTAGAAGTATTACTAAACAGTAGAAGGGAGTCAACTTGAATTCCTTACCTTTAGAAATGAAAAAGGTTCAACCATTGGTGTTGCTGTCACCACCTTATGCCTGAATCTTCTCTGCTCTCAGCCATCTTGGATTATGTGCTGGACATTTAAAATTTTTTTTTATACATTAACTCAATGAAGGTTCTTACTGATATCAGCATTTTATTCCCCACCAGAGGGGTCTTTTATTTTTGCTCACCCTATGTCCTTGAGATTTATTAAGAGTCTTGGGGAATCTTTTTTCCCCCACAGGTTAAAGCTCCTACTCTGCCTTGGGATCTCAAGCTGATACTTAGATATCTTATGAAACCTCTGAGCCTGTGGCGACCTGCCCCTTGCCTCATTTATCTGTGAATATGGCCTTTCTAGTAGCTGCTATGTCAGCCTGCAAGAAATTGGAGCCTTGATGGCAGGACCCCTTCCCCCATTTCAAATAATTTTCAAGGACAAGGTCCTCTCTGTGGCTGCACCCAAGATTCTTATCTAAGGTGCTGTTGGATTTCCATCGTTACTGGTAGATGAATAGACTTTTTTTTTTCTCTCCTAGAGTGCACAATTCTCAGTGGGAAACTTTCCTTCATACTTTAGATGTACAGTGGGTGTTAGGCTTTTATCTGGATAGGACTGAGCAATTTCAGAAATTACCTGGCCTTCATCACTATCGTGTATAGATCACTGGTGCCTGCAATCTCTTTGCAGAGACTGTCGAGGTGGATCTGAGTGTACTGCTGCTTGCTGTGATGCAGCTGATGCCTTGCTTCCCCAAAGGATTTTATCACACTACTAAATTGCAAGCAATTTCCACCACGTTACTTAAAAACTTTCCAGTGTCTGAGAGATGCAGAGCTGCTACACAGGTTTCAGGGAATACATTTTCTAAATGTTGTGCCTTGATCTGTGCTGTCAGATCAGATGTGGCACTTCATTCTGCTTCACTGTATTCAGTCTTCACCTTGATTATGAAGGTCCCTCCTCACTTGAGGATACCGCTTGGGAGTCACCTTAAGTGGAGCACTCGTAGGGACACTATTTGAAGAAGAAAAGGTTACTCAGCTCATGTGGTAAATGTGGTTCTTCAAGATGTGCCCACTAATGGTACTCCACTACATGCCCTCCTTCCCCTCTGCTTCAGATTGTTCTTGTTGGGCATTTGGATAGAGAAGGAACTTCAGGTGGTTCACCTGTGCAGCTTGCCATCAGATTTTGTAGAGCGCATGTGCAGGCTGAACAGACACTGCTAACAGAAAATCTCTAATCAAGGACTCGAGAGATGCATGAACACCTAAAGTGATCCCCATTGGGGGGCACATCTCGAAGAACCACAGTTACTGCACAAGGTGAGTAGTAACCTTTTCCGCTGTAAGTAAAGCACAAGAAAGTTATTGAGTTCTCAGCCTGCCAAGGTTGTGGTGATAAATCACAAGAAACAAGCCAGTTTTTCTTTTTTTCCCCCTTTTTTCCTTTTTTAGTTTATCACTGACGTATTTACATGACCACAACTTATTTGGAAGATTTTTGATACTTGAAACATTAAGTTCCAGTATGAATCTGTGACTGAAAAACTAACAGTTCTTAAAAAACATAAAAGGGAAGTGATTTGAAGTTTTTGTTAGAAAACAGTAAAAGTAATGGAATTGTCTACAAACTAGAGGTGATGGGGAATGTGTGAAATCATCTTACATTAGATGCTGATGAGAGGGGCAGTGAATGGAGTTATGAACTCTTAGGAGGGTTTGATTTGGTACACTGTAGAAAGGTGGGTTGGTGGCATGTGATGTGAAGCAAAGGTGCCTAGTTCATATAACTTTTTTAGTCTTCACAGTGTTGAATTCAATAGGTGACGCTTCTCATTCTGTCTGTAGCAAATGTGAAACCTGCTGATACGGGAAACGTGATTAATTACAAACAATCACTTCACTCCAGTCAGTTATTTCTCATCACTTCCTTCAACTTTTATGTTCATCATAGATTTATCCAAATCATAAAGTTGAAAGAAGTGATGAGAAACAACTGACTGGACTGAAGTGATTGTTAGTAATCACTAGAGGTTCGTCACATGTTTTTCGTATCGGCAGGTTTCACGTTTGCTACAGATAGAATGAGAAGCGTCACCTCTTCTGTAGTTTCCTGTTAAAAATGAGGGGGATATGGTCTGTCAGTTCTCAGATGCTATGAGAAATGGAGCAGGATGATGTTTTTGTTAAGCAATGCTGACTTTAGCATTTGAGTGTTGTTACTAAGGGCTCGTCTACATTGGCAATTTATATCGACATAGCTACGTCTCACAGGAGTGTGAAAAATCCACACTCCTGAGAGAGAGCCATGCAAGCCTAATCCCCCAGTGTAGACAGTGCTAGGTTGAGGGAAGAATTCTTCTCTTTAACTAGCTACAGTCTCTTGGGGAGGTGGATTACCTATGCTGATCAGAGAACCCCTCCTGTTGGCATAGGTAGTGTCTACATTGAAGTGTTGCAGCTGTACTGCTGTAGTGGTTTTAAGTATAGAGGCATCCATCCCATGGGTATGTTTCCACTACGGACATTATAGTGGCATAGATGCAACTACACCACTGTAGTGTAGATATTAGTGATGAAAGAGGTTTTTTGATTGCTATAATAAATCTGTCCTCTTGAGAAGTTGTAGCTAGTTTGATGGAAGAATTCATCTGTCAGCCAAGCAGTGTCTACACCAGAGCTTAAGTCGACTTAACTATATCTTTCAGGGAGGTGAATTTTTCACATGTCTGAGCAATCTAGTTAGGTCAGCCTACATTTTAGGTGTAGACCAGGCCTGCGAGTCTGGTGTGTCTGTAGAATGCAGTGAAGTAGGCTGGTAGAATTGCAGATTAATTTTCACATCCAACTTCTGCTGCCTCATGTAGTAATAACAAAAATCTCTCCCTTTGTACCATGGGAAAGGAAACACTGAGGGGTGAGCATCCCAAGGTGCCCTTTGAACTTATGCCAGCAGGAGAAGGAAGTAGTGTGGTGGGGTCCACACAACTGATTCTTTTAAAAGGAGATCAGCCATGAAACTGCCAACAAATGGACTTGTCAGGACAGAATTGAGAGGGCTTGCTTAAAGGGAAACCATAAACTTAGGCGTCTTCCTTTGTTCTTGAATTTATTTACCTAGAACTCTTTTAAGAGGGGAAAACCCAAGATTACTATATCTAAAATATTAGAGCAGGGGTTCTCAAACTTCATTGCACCACGACCCCCTTCTGACAACAAATACTACTACACGACCCCAAGAGTGGGGACCAAAGCCTGAGCCCTGCTGCCCTGGGTCGGGGAGTCAAAGCCAAAGCCCAAGCTCCACTGCCCCAGGCGGGGTGGGGAGGCAAAGCTGAAACCCAAGGCCTTCAGACCCAAGCAGAGGGCTTGTAATCTGAGCCCCGCCGCCCAGGGCTGAAGCCCTCAGACTTCGGCTTTGGCCCTGAACAGTGATGCTCGGGTTTCAGCCCTGGGCCCCAGCAAGTCTGAGCCAGCCCTGGCGACCCCGTTAAAACAGGGTTGTGACCCACTTTGGGGTCCTGACCCACAGTTTGAGAACCACTATATTATTTTCACTCTGTTTATTTTGTAGGTTTGCGAGCACTTTGTGTTTAGCTAGACCAACACAAACACAGGAAATGACTTGCATAGGAACTGGAGAGATGGAAATAGGACAGACAGTCTGATTGTAAAATCACAAAAATTGGGAGAAGGATTAGGAATGGTATAATCTGAAAAGAGAGATGGTGAATTTGAAAACCAGTTAGTTTTCAAAGATTTAATGTTTACATCCCTTGATTATACTAGATTGATGTTAGCTAATGTGCTTTTTGTTTTGAATTTAGAGCAAATAAAGGTATCACTTTAATTCCCTGCAAATAACCATTCGGGCTCTTGACTATTTTGTACTTTTGAATTTCTACCATCAGGACTTCTTTTTCCGGTTAAAAGAACAGGAGTACTTGTGGCACCTTAGAGACTAACAAATTTATTTGAGCATAAGCTTTCGTGGGCTAAAACCCACTTCATCGGATGCATGTAGTGGAAAATACAGTAGGAAGATGTATATACACAGAGGACATGGAAAAAATGAGTGTTGCCATGCTAACTATAACAAGAGTAATCAGTTAAGGTGGGCTATTATCAGCAGGAGAAAAAAAAACGTTTGTAGTGATAATCAGGATGGCCCATTTCCAACAGTTGACAAGAAGGTGTAAGTAACACTAGAGCAAAATAAAAAAATGAGCATGGGGAAATAGGTTTTACTTTGTGTAATGACCCATCCACTCCCAGTCTTTATTCAAGCCTAATTTAATGGTGTCCAGTTTGCATATTAATTTCAATTCTGCAGTTTCTCATTGGAGCTTGTTTTTGAAGTTTTTTTTGTTGGAGTATTGCGACTTTGAGGTCTGTAATCAAGTGACCAGGGAGGTTGAAATGTTCTCTGACTAGTTTTTGAATGTTACAATTCTCGACATCTGTTTTGTGTCCATTTATTGTTTTGCATAGAGACTGTCCGGTTTGACCAGTGTACATGGCAGAGGGGCATTGCTGGCACATAATGGCATATATCACATTGGTAGATGTGCAGGTGAACGAGCCTCTGATGGTGTGGCTGATGTGCTTAGGTCCTATGATGGTGTCCCTTGAATAGATATGTGGACAGAGTTGGCACCGGGCTTTGTTGCAAGGATAGGTTACTGGGTTAGTGTTTTTGTTGTGTGGTGTGTGGTTGCTGGTAAGTATTTGCTTTAGGTTGGGGGGCTGTCTGTAAGGGAGGACCGGCCTGTCTCCCAAGATCTGTGAGAGTGAGGGATCATCCTTCAGGATAGGTTGTAGATCCTTGATGATGCTCTGAAGAGGTTTTAGTTGGGGGCTGAAGGTAACGGCTACTGGCGTTCTGTTATTTTCTATGTTGGGCCTGTCTTGTAGTAGGTGACTTCTGGGTACTCTTCTGGCTCTGTCAATCTGTTTCTTCACTTCAGCAGCTGGGTATTGTAATTGTAAGAACGCTTGATAGAGATCTTGTAGGTGTTTATCTCTGTCTGAGGGGTTGGAGCAAATGTGGTTGTATCTTAGAGCTTGGCTGTAGACAATGGATCGTGTGGTGTGGTCTGGATGAAAGCTGGAGGCATGTAGGTAAGAATAGTGGTCAGTAGGTTTCTGGTATTGGGGGGGGGGGGGGTGACAATCGCTTATTAGCATTGTAGTGTCCAGGAAGTGGATCTCTTGTGTGGATTGGTCCAGGCTGAGGTTGATGGTGGGATGGAAATTGTTGAAATCATGGTGAAATTCTTCAAGGGCTTTTTTCCCATGGGTCCAGATGATGATGATGTCATCAATGTAGTGTAAGTAGAGTAGGGGTGGGGGGATGAGAGCTGAGGAAGCGTTGTTCTAAGTCAGCCATAAAAATGTTGGAATACAGCGGGGCCGTGCGGGAACCCGTAGCGGGGCCGTGCGGGAACCCGTAGCGGGGCCGTGCGGGAACCCGTAGCGGGGCCGTGCGGGAACCCGTAGCGGGGCCGTGCGGGAACCCGTAGCGGGGCCGCTGACTTGAAGGTATACGTTTTCCCCAAATGTGAAATAGTAGTGGGTCAGGACAAAGTCACAAAGTTCAGTCACCAGGTTTGCTGGGACATTATCGGGGATACTGTTCCTGATGGCTTGTAGTCCATTTTTGTGTAGAATGTTGGTGTAGAGGGCTTCCACATCCATAGTTCTGGTTAGAAGCTCTGAAAGATATGTTAGGATTAAATTCTTCTCTTAGATGTGCATTGCTTGCAGTGAATAGTCTCCTTGTGGTGAAGTGGTCCTTTGCTGGAGTTCAGTGGGAGTAGAGTCAAAGAGCTGTAAAACTTTCCCTATTTTTGAACTAGTCAGTGAAGCCCTGGAGTTTATTTTAGGGCTTGTTTACAGAGGGAGTTATTCCAGAATAGCTATTCCCGATTAACTCCATGTTTGGGTGTTCTTATTCCAGAATATAGTACCTTATTCCATATGATCTTAACTGAATTAAACTAAATTGGAATAAGGAACTCATTCTAGAATAAGAGCATCCACTCATGGAGGAAATCAGGAATAGTTAATCCACTTTGAATGTACACCATACCTTATTCCAGATAATTTTTCTGTATAGGCAAGCCTTTAGACAGAGGCCTTTTCCAGTTATAATAGATTTAGCCCAGGTCTATAGTAGCGGGGGGGTGTCGACCAAAGATACGCAACTTCAGCTACGCAAATAGCGTAGCTGAAGTCGGCATATTTTAGGTCAACTTACTTGGCCGTGAAGACAGTAGTGAGTCGACCGCTGCTGCTCCCCCGTCGACTCCGCTTCTGCCTCTCATGAGCTGGAGTTGATGGGGAGCACGATCGGGGGATCAATTTTATCGCATCTACACTTGACGCGATAAATCGACCCCCGATATATTGTTCACTATTCGCCGATCCGGCAGGTAGTGAAGACCTGCCTTTAGTAAACCTGGTTTAAGCAAAGGCATGTTTCAGCTTTGAAAGATTTGCTTCTACCCTGAAATAATCCCTTTAGCCTTGGAGTGTAACCCAGACAGAGATGTACTCTGGCCTAGAAAGTTTTTATCCACCTAGGGAAGCTTGGCTAGATAGAGATCTGCATCAGCGATGAAAGATTCTGTTTAATGTAGGTTTCAGAGTAGCAGCCGTGTTAGTCTGTATCCGCAAAAAGAACAGGAGTACTTGTGGCACCTTAGAGACTAACAAATTTATTTGAGCGTAAGCTTTCGTGGGCTACAGCCCATTTCATCAGATGCATATGAAAACTTGTTATAACTCTGATTTATACTTTAGGTGGGAGCCATATGAAGAAGTTGTTATGGGAATCTCTGTAATGTATGTTAGTTTCTTTGGGACCAAAAATAAAAAAAATTGAGTGTTTTCTGCCTTTCACCTTCACAGAATCTGAGTCTGACTCACAGTTCACTTATATCACATTATTATTATTATTTATTATTTATTTTGTATTAGTATTATTATTACACTTGGGAGCTCCAGACAGAGACCCTTTTGTGCTAGACATACAGATAACAAAATCAGTCCCTGCCCCAAAGAGCTTGCTATCTTAAGTAGTTTAATTAGACTAGTTTGCTGCCCCTATATCAGCAGTATTTGGCTGTTGATATGGTACTTTCCCTCAGACCTGAATTCTCTGGAGCAGGCTTAGATACTGCAACTCTGTCACCTTGACCACGGTCTAAAAAAGAAAAATAAAGCAGTAAATCTAGCTAAAGCTGTGCAGCTTTTGGCTGCCTTTTTATTTTGTTTGTTCATCGCATTGCTGTCTCTTCAGCTTGTTTGCTGCATGCATGGAATACTTTGGCTACTATCATTTATTCAGTTGTCTGAAGCTTTACTATGAACGTACAAAGTTTGGTTTTGGTCCTTTGTAAAAACTAAGGGCTGAGCAGCACTAGAGGGTCAGCTTAGACTCTAAAATAGAACCTCCTATAGGTGCCAGAGAAGATTGGTTGTTTGTCTTTCAGCTTCTGTGGAGTGCCTTTTCATCAGAAATGCTGTTTTGAAGGTGGGAGGCTGTATATCTGACCCAGACAACTTATCCTTTATGTTCTGTTAACTTTTACTATATCCCAGAAGCCTCACATAACTTCTCTAAATCTTGTCATTTTGCAACATTTGTGCTATTGACACACACCATCTTTCACCTCTTTTTAGACAAATAAGAGTTCTTTGTAGGCAACAGAAGCATAATTCTACAGAAAACGAGTCCTGAGATTGGATTTGCCCTCAACCGAAATAGCTTGGTTTAGATTTCTTGGTGCAGGAAACAGACATAAGTTTTAGTAGAACAGAGTCTTGCGTTACTCCAAATCTCTCTTCTTCCATTTAAGAATGAGCTACTGAGGTTTTTCAGAATTTGTGTTTCTGCAGCCTTTTTACAGTAGTGAATTTCTTCACTACCCCACCATTCAAGGGGGAAAATCCAGGCACCAGGTTTTCATACCAGAAAAATATTTTTTCAAAGCCTATAAAGCCTTAATATTTGAACATTTTTTGTTTTGAAATTGTGCTAGAGCTGATATGATGTACTGATATAAGCCCTGTTTTCATAGCTTGTTTAAATCTGGTAACGATGGGTGGAGTCTTTGTGGTGGCTTCCTCTACTTAGTTCAAAGACTGTAAAGGATTATATTGGGCAAATACTCTTCCCCCTGGGGTCTTCCCTCATATTCATCATGTTTGTGGAGCTATCATGAAAGACTGAGAATTTGAGCTACTGTTAGTATAACTTCTTCTAGGTCAGGGGTTCTCAAACTGGAGGTGGGACCCCTGGGGGTCACAGGGTTATTACCTGGGGGGGTCACAAGCTATCAGCCTCCACCCCAAACCCCGCTTTGCCTCCAGCATTTATAATGGTGTTAAATATATAAACAAGTGTTTTTAATTTATTGGGGGGGAGGGGGTTTGCGCTCAGAGGCTTGCTACATGGAAGGGGTCACCAGTACAAAAGTGAGAACCACTGTTCTAAGTTGTTCATTGGAGTTCAGTTCTGTAGTTGCCTTGCTTTCCCCACACCTAGCCAAGATATGGTATGAAAACCAGTGGTGTTAAGATCCACACAGACAAATGGATATGGTGCTCGTTGGCAGGTGATAATGAATTGAGGTGAGAGAAATTATGGGGCTTTGTCTGCCTTTTTGTCAAAATGGCATTCTGTTCCAGGGTCTTAGATTCTCCACTTGCCGAAGTGACCTGAAGTGCCTTTTTTTCATCTTCGGCTGATGAAGAGATTACAGCCATTTTTGTCTGATAGAGGAGGATTTTTTACAAGTGACTCATAGGTTGTGCTGAGACTATCTTTAGTGTCTGCTCATTTTAGCTAGTATAGAACATGGCTGCCTACCTTTTAGGTGGAGTAGACTGGCAAATATATGCTCTCAATCGGTTTTAGTTTTAATTGCATGGTGTTTGAAGCACAGAATAATTTGCAATGTGCCTATCTTGGAGCACACTTATACTAATTTTGGAGTGTTTTCTCTGTGTCCTTTTTGTGATGGATAGGTTTGGTTGGGAAACTTCTCTTGTGATTCATTGAGGTTAAATTTTTCTGTGTTGCTAGCAGCAGGACAGTTCAGTGTATCTTTGACCCCAGAGTATGTAAGCTTTCAGGGAGTGCTTTAGGATTTAAACTAGCTTTTTTCTGACTTGAGGCATTCAGATGGGTGGAATTTTTTGATAGATGTGGAAAGCAAAAGGCAATATTTAGTTTTACCTATACATTCATATACTTTTAATTTCTATGTTCTAAAGTGTGAAGGAGATATAATACAATTTTATTAAATATAATGTTCTAGCTGAAATTTGTAAAGAATAGTGTTCTCAATCCTGAAGCAACTTTCCCCCTCCTCCTTGAGAGCAAGTTCAACTTGTTAACTTTATTGAAATCTAGAAAAAACTCGTGGAGTTGGGGAAAGAGAATGAAAGTAAGTGTGTGTGTGTGTGTGTGAGGGGGTGGGGACTGGAGTAAATAAGACCCACTTTGGAGAGTTGTTGTTCCTCATTAGGGTTTGTATTCTTTCTTAGGGCTGGTCCACACTAAGAAGGGGGGTCGAACTAGGGTACGCAAATTCAGCTACGTGAATAACGTAGCTGAATTCGAAGTACCCTAGTTCGACCTACTCACCCGTCCAGACACGGTGGGATCGAACTCCGCGGCTCCCCCGTCGACTCCACCACCGCCGTTTGCAGTGGTGGAGTACCGGAGTCGACCGCGGCGCTTCCGGAGTTCGAACTATCGCGTCTAGATAACACGCGCTAGTTCGAACTCCGTGAAGGCGAACTCACCGCGTCAACGGGGAAGGTAAGTGTAAACCTACCCTTATTTACAAGGCATACTTTTCAACTAAACAAAAAGTAACGAGGTCATAACAAAAAAGAGAATAGCTTTTCCTGCTCTTTCTCTGCGGTATTGGCTCATTATGGTGGCCTCTGGGTGCCAGTCCTTCCCCAAACAGTCTGTTAGTTTGGTTGCTCTCCCTACAGGGAGCGGAGCAAGTCTTCCACTCAGGAGAAGCCTTTTTCTTTGCTGCCACTAGCCCTGCTGCAGCTTACCTTCCATCGCTTCTCCTCCTCTCACCAGAAAAGGGTTTTTTAGAGGTCACAGGCAACCCTTAATTGGGCTCAAGTGTCCCTAGTTGACCTGAGGTAACCTCTTTTCAGTTCATGGGAAAAGGGCCTTTACCATTCTCAGACTGATATACCTGCTTTGTCACAGTAGGCAAATAAGGATGGCAGCAGCCTTAATATCCTTGTTTTACTGATGTTTGAATGTATTTTTATGTATTGTTCGTTTTAAGACCTTTAATAAATTGCTTCCAAAATTCTTTACAATTGTATCAATCAAGGTGAAATTTTATTTTTCTGGTAGGAATAATTTTCTAGAACTTGACAAGACTTTTGTCTATTAATCTTCAGCTCTGTATGAAACTCTGATGTTGCTTTTAATTAACATGCAGTTTATTAACACATGCACTGTACCTGAACACAGAAAGTATGCCTATACTAAAACAATTTCCAAAATTAGACCAAAATGTAACCTGGTTTATATGTTGCCTCAATAACTGGGTGCAGTTTGATGTCAGAATAATCTTTTTGTCAAATAATCAGTGTGGCAGATTGAAATACCCCAGAACCAGCAGCACTTCCAAAGTAGCTTCTTTTAATTATATGTTCTACAACGGATTGATGCAGACCATATGCAAACTTTTTGAAAGTGTGGGATAACTAGTTGGAAGTGGTAAATTTGCATCTTCCAGTGGAAGTATAGTGCACACTTCAGCTTCCACACAAAATATCCTTGGCCAAAACCATTAGTCTCCTTCAAGAAGACAAGCCAGCACATTAAATATAAGAACCAGAATATTCCCCTCTCCCTTCAAACTCTCACTTTTCTTTTTAAGAACTGTATGTCTGTTTCTGCTTTTGAATATGTTACTGATGTTTAGCAAAAATAGTTCTATGTTAGGTTCCCAGAAGGTGTGGTTCTATCTGGAGATCAAGGAGCTCTCCCTTTTCCTCTTTGTCCTATCATCTCCTTGAAGTTTTCATATAGAACAGGATTTATCTTTACAAAAGAAAGAGGAAACTACATGTCTGGCCAAACACTCCACCTATTTCCACTGACCCGTCTCATGTCTTTGACCCATTAGCAGGGAAAAAATGTTTTCTTCAAAGTTTATTTTTATTTCTTGCATCATGGAACAAAAGGTCAGTTTTAGATCAGCTAAAATCAGGACTGACTGTTAAAGCTCTGAGTAGTGTTTGGTTTGAAGTTGGTTTCCAGTGTTTCATTTAAATAAGGAGGCTCAGCAGCATGGGTGCTTTAAACCAGAACAAAACCTTTTTCAGAGGAATTAAACCTAATTAATTTAAGCAGTAAAATGTGATCAGCACATATTTTGTGCCACATTTCCAGACATGTGCAGGAAAGACTGGATCAGCTTTCATTCAGAGAAATGATTGTTCTTTCTATCCTCTTTAACCTTTTCATTTTATTTTATTAAAATCTTCTGCTGGACTTGTATGCCTGTCTGCCTATTTTGATTCTTCTCTAATTGCGAATTGTTTAAGCACTTGTTTTCTAGTTTTCAGCATTTTTTCATGATCCTGTCAGTCTGTAAGTCCTTGTGTGGAAACATCTTGCAGCATTTCCCTATGAATTTTTTGCTAATCACTTGATTCCATAGTATCGCCTTGTTGGTAGCATTTTCTATAGCAGTGCTTCTATGTTAAAGCATTTTATTACTGGATTGCCTTTTTGTCAGTGTAGTATCCAGTCAGTAAAGTGAAGTAATCTTTGTTGCTGGGGATTCTAGTTGTGTGTTTGTACTGATCTGGGTAACCACATCAATTGTTGCTGGGATGATAGAGGCAATTGTGTGTGTGTATATATAGGTTTGTTAAACCAAAAGAAGTAATACAGACAGCAGGCACAGTAAAACCTTTGTTGGAGGAGGTGTGTGTTTTTGGTGTCACAGTAATGCCTATTTTTTTTCTTTCAGCTTGGTTTGTCTGTAGTACTCCAGAATCCGTGCTCTTCCTTGTCTCAAGAAATTTGTATGTGTGACAAATAGTTGAGTGGAGTATTTTGCACTTGGTTGGCATTTTACCATTCTTAATTGTGTATTAGCATACATCTATCTGTCTGAATATCTGAATGTGTGACTCCTTAATTGAGTAGGCAACTGCACTAATTTTATATACATATGTAACCAGTTCAGCCACTTACTGGTGTGGCTTTCTCACAAATAAGAACAGCACTTTATCTTGTTTTCAGTCACTTGGTTAACTTTGAAGTTGAGAGATAGTGCTGTTATAGGAGTCTTCACATCAAAATGTAGAGATAGTGCTCTAGTACAGGGGTTGGCGACCTCTGGCATGCGGCTCACCAGGGTAAGCACTCTGGCGGGCTGGGCCAGTTTGTTTACCTGCCGCATCGACAGATTCAGTGGATTGCGGCTCCCACTGGCCGCGGTTCGCCGTCCCAGGCCAATGGGGGTGGCAGGAAGCGGCACGGGTGAGGGATGTGCTGGCTGTGGCTTCCTGCCACCTCCATTGGCCTAGGATGGAGAACTGCGGCCAGTGGGAGCCGCGATCCGCCAAACCTGCCAACACGGCAGGTAAACAAACTGGCCCGGCCCACCAGGGTGATTACCCTGGCGAGCCGCGTGCCAGAGGTTGCCGACACCTGCTCTAGTATGAGTCTTCTCATCATCCGATGTCCCCTTCTCAACACTCAGGAAAGTATTATCTTTCTGCTTAGGAGCAGGTGTTACTCTTCAAATGACTTGGGTGGTGTCTAGTCAGGGAATAGAACAGGCATGAACGTCTAAGCTCTGGTCTCAGCACTTCATGTATTTAAAGAAATCTAGTCCTTCTGGTTGTTGAAGAACCATCCAGATATGAACTGGTGGTGTGCTAGTTGTACTGAGCCTGCAAACAGGCATCCTGAAACTAAGTTCTCAGAAGCATAAACTGCAACATGCATCTTGACTGGGTGACATTCTGCCTTTTAGTGATGCCATGCAATAACCATACAGCTGTGATTGGTACAAAACAGTGTTTGTAGCCCCAGATTAGATGAAACTGAAAAAAAAAATCTCTCTCCAAAAGTCAGTTTTTCTTTGGGTGTCACTACTGGGTGTAATTAAGGTTGCTTTAACTGTTCATTTCTTTACCATAATGTGTTTAGGTTTTTCAAATGTAACGTTAACTCTTACGCTATGTCTACACTGGCAATTGAACGACAAAACTTTTGTCTTTCAGAGGTGTTTTAAAAAACAACAACCCACCAAAACCCTGAAAGACAAAAGTTTTGCCAGCGACAAGTGCCAGTGTGGACAGCGCTTTCTTGGTAGGAGTGTTCTCCTGCTGACAATGCAGAGGCCACATGTTGGGAGAGCCGACAAACAGTGGCTATGCTGTGCAACTTCTAGTGGCACAGCTGTAGTGAGACAGCCCTGTCGCTAAAAGATTTGTAGTGTAGACAGTCTTATTTTCCAGGGTTTGAAATGGTTTTTTACACTTGAGTTACTGATATGTACTCAACCTCAACTCCGGTTCAACATAGTTTTTATGTGGCAATTGCATTGTAGACAATATTTTTCTAAGAACACTAAAACTCATAAGATAGTACTAGTTAATATTTATACTCAATTAGAAATATGAGCCTAAAACCTTTAACTTCAGGTGACTTTATTATTTATTATTATTTTTAAAAGTCAGATTTACCAGTATGCTGTTGGCTGCTTTATCTTTTTTTAGAACAGTGCTAAGCAGCCAGAGCATATATTGTGTCCAGTTTCTTACAGCTCCTGGCCTCTACATTTCCCCTGCATATAACCAAATACTGGTTTTCTCTCCGTCCTGCCTCCCATGTTTTTCTGTCTACACACTCCAAATTATTGATTGTTGGCTGTTAATACCCAAACTTTTCTCCTTCAGTAGAGTCTGAAGAATTCTTCTACAAAGAATTCTATGAAGAACAATATGGCTGCCATCTTTTGCTCTCAATAAGAGTGAGGTTAAGACTGAGCTTAAGCAAAGATGCCCTCTTTCAAAGTGGCTGCTGCTTCCCATTATCCCTAATGGTAGTGAAGCCAAGCTGCTTTCAGCTGCTCCCTTTAGTATTGGAAGCTACTATCTTACCTGAAGCAAGCACTATAGCTTCTCTTCCACTGGGGTCAGTGTGTGGGGGGTTGATGGCATCTTGAAAGGGAAGAGGTCTTTGTGAAACTTTCTGAAGAACACTATTTGCCAGCCCCAGTTGAAGAATAAACTTTGTTTTGAAAAATAACAGCAAAAAACCACCATTCTGAAAATTTCTTCAGCTCTAGCCAATGCATGAGTTTTCAGAATGTTTTAACCTTATCAGATGTTTGGACAGTCTTATTCCGTTACAATTGTTTGGGACATTGGGTACTAAATTGGGACACTGGGTACTAAATTCTTAAAAGACCAGTTTTTAAAAATCACAAATGAATTAAGATCTACTCATAATTTCACAGAAAATTAATTCTATGCTCAAAGTACTGTAATTTTTGGGAAGGTGTTATTTTTCATATATAACAAAGTGGTGAATCCCTACTTTAAGTACAAAACTCAAGCTTAACTAAGGAACAGAAAGTGGTGCTTTCATAATACCTTTAAATATCCATCTGTAGTGTTTTCAGCTAGTGTACATAAAAGCGGTGCATTCTAATTTATTTCTGGAATAAGGTGATTTTACCAGTGATGCAATATAATTTAATAAGTGGAGTATTAAAATACATGCAACATTTTGCTTTGATTCCTTTATGAAAATATCATCTTGAGACAACTCATTTTTTTTCACTAGCTGCTTCTTGTTTGTGTGGTGATAACTATAAAGACACTCTAGTTCTGAATAGCTACAGGACTTCAGTTTTTTTTTTCATTAATAGGTAGGTTGGCATATGGTGATTCAAATATAATGATTGACAAACATCTGAGTGCAGGTCAAGATGTTATCTTGTTGCTTAGTTCCAGAAAAATGTTGCCTAGCTGCATATTCATATTCTATAAAATGTGTCATGGATGGTCTCTTGTGACAAGTGCCCTACAATGTAGTGACTTGTTTCTTTTATTGCAATGGTTTAGATAATGATTTAGATAATGGCATAGAGAGTACACTTATAAAGTTTGCGACCGATACCAAGCTGGGAGGGGTTGCAAGTGCTTTGGAGGATAGGATTAAAATTCAAAATGAGCTGGACAAACTGGAGAAATGTTCTGAAGTAAATAGGATAAAATTCAATAAGGACAAATGCAAAGTCCTCCACTTAGGAAGGGACAATCAGTTGCACACATACAAAATGGGAAATGATTGCCTAGGAAGGAGTACTGAAAGGAATATGGGGGTCATAGTGGATCACAAGCTAAATATGAGTCAACAGTGTAACACTGTTGCAAAAAAAGCAATCATTCTGGGATGTATTAGCAGGAGTATTGTAAGCAAGACACGAGAAGTAATTCTTCCGCTCTCCTCTGTGCTGATTAGGCCTCAGCTGGAGTATTGTGTCCAGTTCTGGGTGCCACATTTCAGGAAAGATGTGGACAAATTGGAGAAAGTCCAGAGAAGAGCAACAAAAATGATTAAAGGTCTAGAAAACATGATCTATGAGGGAGGATTGAAAAAATTGGGTTTGTTTAATCTGGAGAAGAGAAGACAGAGAGGGGACATAACAGTTTTTAAGTACATAAAAGGTTGTTACAAGGAGGAGGGAGAAAAATTGTTCTTCTTAACCTCTGAGGATAAGACAAGAAGTAATGGGTTTAAATTGCAGCAATGGTGGTTTAGGTTGGACATTAGGAAAAACTTCCTAACTGTCAGAGTAGTTAAGCACTGGAATAAATTGCCTAGGGAGGTTGTGGAATTTCCATCATTGGAGATTTTTAAGAGCAGGTTGGACAAACACCTGTCAGGGATGGTCTAGATAATACTTAGTCCTGCCTTGAGTGCAGAGGACTGGACTAGATGACCTCTCGAGGTCCCTTCCTGTTCTATGATTCTGTGGAGAGATTTTGTTTTGTCAAGTCTGGAACTGCTATACAATGTATTTCAAGATTCAACAGAAGAGAATTACCTTGTGCTTGCTACCAGTGGAGCCAAACTGAGTCATTTCTCTGGTGAAACCACATTACTGTCTACCACTGAAGTAGCACTTATCTTGTGAGAAATGCAGTTTATTTAATTATTTATAAAAATCGGAATCCATTTGTTTAAAGTGTTCTAGTCTTTCTCTGAACTGGAAATAACTTGACTGTTTTTTATCTTAAATCTTTTAAAAATTATTCTAATCATTTAATTTTTCTGGTTGAAGTCCATTTTTATTATATTATACAGTGATTATCTATACCTGCAGCTCAGTCCAGCTAGATTAGAGGGAGGGGAATGCTGTCTGGACTTGGGAATGGTGTTTACTCTAAGCTAGCTATTCTAAAACCCTGGACCTCTTGTGCCATGATATCTACTCCTCTTTTTCTCCGGATGGTAAATCACCCTTTTTTTTTTTTTTAATTTAAAAAAGACCAAGAATGTTCAGTGTCTTCCTAATATAATATTTCTCTATAAAGGGTGGTAATAACTGCCTCATGCTATCACAAATAGCTCTTCTACTCTTAAAAGAATGTCTGGAGTGAAAATAAAGCATTTTTAAACTTATTTGGATAGTTGTTAAGCTTATAGAACACTGAAAACCGGGAGCATGTTGGTGGTTGTGCAGCTGCGGTCCCAATCTGTCACTGGAGCTTCTAAGCACTATGATAATACAGATAATAAAATATGCTCATATAGGTCTAGTTAAAAGAAGATGTACCATTTTTATATTGTGGACCATGATTTGTGTGTGTACTGTAAACTTTCATTTATTCTACTCATATTTCTGTAGGGTATAATGTACACTCTGAGAAATTTGGGGGCCCTTCTTAGGCAGCTTCTGAATCTTTCCAAAATTGTTTGCATATTTAGCTGTGACTGAGTACTTTTCCCAGACCTGAAGAAGAGCTCTGTGTAGCTCAAAGCTTGTCTCTTTCACCAAAAGAAGTTGGTCCAATAAAAGATATTACTGTGATACTACACCCCATATTCTTCATAGCGATATTATAATTTTATTATGGCATAACTATGATGTACTTTATGCAAGATAGGTCATGTGAGATCATTGAAAAGGCTATGATTTACTGATTTTGATTATCCTGTTTGTATGCATGTAGCATTTTGGTATCTGAAGTTAGGAATATTATCTATGCATCTATTACAAATGGGTTTATACCTTGAGAACGCCCGCTAGACAGAATGCAGTTGGTCTAGATGGCTGGCTGGGAAGGGCTATTAGGGAGAATAATAGGTTTTAGAAGATGTTAATCTCCCTCCGGGGAGCCTTCCTGAGGACATTACAAACAGCCTCTGACTCATGGCTGCTTTGGCCCTACAGAGGCATGTGACCAAGTCAGCTGGTACCGGACTCCATCATGGCATACTAGTGTTTTTCCATTGAACAGCATGGGAACTAAAAGTTAGAGAAACAGGGTTCCTGCCATACGCAAAAGCTATTTAGGACAGGGGAGTGACATCATCGTTTTTCATTCTTCACTGACTCTCCACCCAAGAAGACTGCTGTAAACACCTGAGAAACAGACTGAACTGAGGGAGAAGGGCTGAATCCAGGCTAGTGAGATTTCTAGCCTGTGAAAGGAATACCTGTCCTGGAATTTCAAGCTGCAAGCAAGTGCAGCTTGCCTTCAAGAATCTCTGCAAACTGCCTAAAACAACATTTAGGGTGAGAATTCGCTATTCATATCCAATTTCTTTAATATATTAAGCTTTAGATTGTGTTTTTGTTTTATTTGCTAGGTAATCTGCTTTGATCTGTTTGCTATCTATTATAGTCACTTAAAATCTGTCTTTTGTAGTTAATAAGCTTGTTTTGTTTTTTGTCTAAAACCAGCATGTGGAAATCAGCTTGGGGCAGAAAGCTGTGTATATTCCTCTCCACATTGAGGGAGGAGGCGAATTTCATGAGCTTACGCTGTACAGATATCTGTGCAGCACAAGACTGTATAATTTTGGGTTTATCTTTCAGATACGGTGTGTGCCTGTGAAGCTGGTTAGTGACCTATCTGTATAGCTTTCCAATGCAGGGGTGATCAGAAAGCCTGAGTGCATGTTATTACAGCTGGGTGTGTCCCTATCTGTGTGCTGGTGAAAGTGAGAGACTGGGAGTGTGTCTGCAGCTTGTCACAGCATTGCAGGGTTTGTGGGAGCCCAGAGTGGTGGGTCGGGGGTGCAGTAGTACCCTAGTTCAGGTAGCATCCTCGGAGGGGAACCCATCACAATATCCTCACCCACTTTGCCTCCCTAAGAATACAGAAGAAGTTTTCTCACTTACAATGTGTGGTTCTGAAGAGGATGATAGGTATGTAGCCTTTCTAGAAAGCAAATTCTGGATGTAGTGTGTGTTCTACAGCTAATAATAGCCTATGAGATGAAACCAATACCAGTCTGCTTTAAGTATCTGAAAGCGATGTGACACATGTAATAGGCAGGTTTGCTCCCAATGTGTTTGCATTTTAGGCATACGGTTATCAGATCACTGAAGTAATTGTAACCACATTGATTTGGGGAAGGGGAGGGAAAGGAGGTCATTGTTCTAGTAGCAGGTCATGTACTACAATAGCCAGCTTCATCTATATTTTAGACAGCCACAGAATATAAGGCCAAGTTATTGCTGTTGCAAAACCTGAATCCTTTAACTGCTTTACTGTATGTCCAGGAACTGAATGAAAGGAGGATGGGACTTTCAGTCAAATCCTAGTTGAAGTCCTTTAGATCAGTACTTCTCAAACTATCTGATGTGGTGGACCGGCAGTTTTTTTTTCACCTAATGGGCCAGGGACCGGACCATATTTCCCAGGGACCGGTACCATATTTGTGCCATATTATCGTTTTTGCATAGGCACGTAGTACATCAGATCAGAAAAACTAACATTCTTCACTGTATTAATTGGAATGGGAGTGTGGCGTACATGCAGAGATATTCCAATTTAAATACATTGAAGACTGACTGAAAGGCTGTGCATCTGGGCAGATAGTATAAAATGACTAGATCCAAGAAAATATTATTTGAACATTTGTAGTAATATTAATTTATATCAGAAACAATATAATGAATAAAATAAAAATTGGCAGACATTTTAAATTTTATTTATCAATATTATAATATGTGCTTCTGAAAACATATTATTTAATATTGTCGACTTTTATTGACTGATAATTATTCTTGGTGGAATTCTGGTGTGATTTTAAAATTATACTATTATTTCTGTCTTTCTTTCTTGGAAACTCGCCGCGGACCAGCAGCCAGTGGCTCACGGACCAGCACCGGTCCACGGACCACCACTTTGAGTAGCACTGCTTTAGAAGTCAGTATGTGTTGGTGTCTTTCTGGCTGGTGTAGGAAAGCTATTAGTCATTTAGGACCATATTTTCTCAAAACTTTAAAGTTCTGAAGTAGGCTCCAGACAGTTCAGGTCTCGTTAACTGTCTTGGAAGCTCAGCTGGGGTATTTGCTCTTGCTTGCTATAGCACTTACAGGAAAGCTGCATTTCCTTCAGCGTTAATTTTTGATTTAATGTTCTGTTAAAAGGTGAATGTGGGTATGGAGAAGTAAAGGCAGCTTGAACATCTGATGACTTTTATGTCTGTAATAAAACCAAATCAGTAGAACCAAGTAATGGTTTTTTGGCTCAGTTGAGCAGCTCAGGGTGTACCCTAGGTGAGACATGAGGTCCTACCTAATACAAAGCAAGAATACTTGCCAAAGGTACAGCTTATCCAACCTAAGCTTGACTTTTTTTTCAGAGTAGATAATCTTCTGGGGAGAGGTTTATGTTGTACCTTACTACCTTCACACAGCAGTTTTATGGTCTTAATTCCCACACTAGAGTATACAGGACAGCTGCTCTTACCTGTTGCATAGAAACATAAGTGGTGAGTAACCCAGCATTCAGAGTAAACTGTACAAACCCACACCAAAATTCTCAAGTAATTCTTTGGTTAGAATGAGTGTATGATGTGGTTAGGGTTGATGAGGCAAGAGAGCCCACTTTCAGTGCCCAGGCCTGCCTTCTGCCAAATGAAACCTAGTACAGAGTACAAGTTATTGGGAAGTGTCTTAATAGCCTAATTTCCCTAAAACATTAGCACCTCTTTTCTCCTCTGCCTTCAAAACCTCACTACAGAATGGGAATTGGCTGTTTCATGGTAGTGAATTGACATTCGTCTGTAGTCAAGTCTCTCTGTAACTGCCTTGAATCAGCCCCAGCCATGATGGGAGTGTCTGAGCTCATAACCTCTGTGCAGCTCTTGAGCAAGTGCCACTGCAGAGGCTCGTTTATAGTTCAGTCTTTTCTGTCGAATTGCACATCCTCCCACAGAACATCTACCAGGGAGAGTAGCAGTGTAAGCAGACAGAAATAGAAACTGTATTGCTGCCAGGGTGGATTGATTTTAATCCAAAGCAATTTAAATCACTGATTTTAGTTATGATTTAAATCAGCAAGTGGGAAATCTTGATTTACATCACGGATTGTTATGTTGTGTTATACATTTTTACTTTTCAGTTATTTTCGTAAACAAAAGTTGTTTCTCATTGGTTGGTAGCCATTTAAAACATGTTGATATCAAAAGCTGGCCTAGCACTTCAGTAAATTCTGATTCCAGATGCTTAGCCAGTGGCTTCCACCAGTTCAGTGGCTTGAGTTTCTTTAAAATTTGGAAGTGAACATGTCTGCTTAATATTTTTGTATACAGTTAAAATATGTTAATAGATTATACTGTAGTAAGTTAAGGCCTTAACATAGATGGTTAAACCTATTTTAATTAAAAAAAAAAAGAAACTTAATTAAAACAAAGCTGATTTCAAATAAAATTCTGACTTTTCTCTTTTTAATTGATTTTTATCCCCCCTCATTGCTGCATTGTCCATCTTGAGAGCAGCATTTGAAATACTGCTCTAACGTTTACCCATTTAAAACAGAACTCTTCAGTTCAAATTTATTTTAAATGCCAAGATTAGAAAACAATTTTTACCTTGTCATGTAACTGATCTAATTGATGAAGGACAGCTGGATTGTTTAATTTGGGAATCTTTTGTTTAACAGATTGTTAAAGGTTTCCTTGCCTTATTTAGAGTGTCTTCCTGTCTGCTAGTCTATTCATGTACTGCAAAGATATGAAATGACTAATGCCCCAACTCATGAGTGGGCTGTTTTTTGTTTTGCCTCTCAAGTAATCCTGCCAGCAGAGTCTGGTGGTGGTACTAGGTGAGTGACTTAACCATTAAAACGGTGGCAGACTGCCACAGTAGGAAATGATGATATCGTGCATTCTGCTGAGGGTTGGATGACTGTCAGTTGAGGACTGCTTTTGAATCGACTTTGTGGGAGGTCGAGTAAGGATTCATCATGTACCTGGTTAATGTAAAGTTCCCTTTACCTTCAGGTGTTACCTTCTTGCTGCCAGATATAGATATATATATCTATAGATATAGATATTATTATTATTTATTAACCACATCCTGCATATGGTATAAATAAGTAGCAGTGTTTATAAATGATTTGCCTAGCATGTTTGGCCCCACCATCAAGCACTGTGCCCGCTAATCTCTCTCAATCTCTCTCTCTCTCTCTCTCTCTCTGTCTCAGGACTTATTCTGACATCCCAAAATGCTGAGTAGCTTTCTGTCACCACTTTTATTAAAAAATCAGGCATAAAAAAACCCCTGCCTTTAAAAAAAAAAAAATCCTTAAATCAAACCCTAAGAAGTTCTCAAGCAGAACTTTTCTTATCTTGCTTATGTGCAAATTCTGATCATTGATGGAAATATTTTTTCTTTGGTTTATACAGCAAAATCGACATTTACTTACATTTACTGAAAAATTGAATCCTTGCAAACCTGCTTATAGCCATAGATGCTCACTTGCACTTTACAGTAGTAAACATACATAAAAGACACACTTTTTTGAAGAGCTTATTGTTTAAATCTCCATAATAGATAGACGATACAATCAGTATAACTTGTGTATGGTGATGCTGATTTGGATCTAAGCAGAACTTTTGGAGCAGAATGCTTTTTTAAAGAGGGATTTGAAATAGAAGGAAAGTGTTGTCAAGTGTTGATTAAAAAGCTTTCCCAGACTTAGTAGGAGGTGTAGACCGAGGAGACCAAGGGAGCAGCTAGAGCAGAAATAAAGTCCGATGTAGAGGGATGACTTCTGTGTCATCCATTGCTTTCAACTTGTCTCTTCAGCCAGAAGTTTCGTTCTCTGACTTCAGTTTGCAACTGTCTTATTTCATAGGTTTTTGCTATGACATTTATCCCCATAATAGGAGTGTCTCACATTGATTGATAATTGAAGTTATCTTCATAATACCTCTGTATGGTACAAAAACATTATCCCCGGTAGAGTTGGACGTCTCAGTCCGCTTCCTTAGCCCCAAAGTCATTCTTCCTCACTATCTATCTATAGGTGGGACAAAACAAGGAGTCAGACTACTTTTATTATGCTGTTCTGTGGTAAATAGGTTTAGAGGCCTTGTTTAGTGCAAAGCTCTTTCGAGCACTTAATTTAGTTCCTTCTGCTGAGAAAACAGAACCCCAAAGATACTTTGAGAGGAAGGGATGGTCCAGTGGCTAGGGCCCTACTCTGGGACTTGGGAGAACCACTTTCAATTCTCTGCACCACCACAGACTTCCTTTGTGACCATGGGCAAATCACATAGTCCTGGTCCACATGTGAAAGTATAATTATTTCGGTTAGGAGTGTGACTTTTGGTTTAAAAAAAAATTAGTTCTACTGTTTAAGTGCTAGTGTGGGTGAAGTTATACTGGTATAATGGTGACTGGTATAGCTACTTCCCTTCCTTATTGAATACCTTTACATCGTTAGAATTGCATCCATACAAGGAGGGTTATACTGCATTAACTGTACATCTGTAAAATGTGGTTAAATAGCACTTCTCTACCTCAGAGAGGTGTTATGAGGATAAATATGTTAAAGACTGTGAGGCATGGAGATGCTAATTTAATGGTGGAGGCACAGAAATACTTAAGATGTTTGGGGCTATTTTCCAGCTTAGTTCGGTTTCTTTAAATTTTGTGCACCAGTCTGCACTCTTGTGGGAAACCAGTCTTTCCTTTTTTTCTAAAAGCAGATTTCGCCCCCTGGCTCCTGCTTGGCTTTTCTTAGCAGCAGAGAGTCTTTGCAGAAGCACTTTGGAAAGGGCTGGGGACCTATGTAGTCTAGTGGTACATTCCCAACCTTTTATATGTGGTTGGGCAGTGGCAGTGTTAAAGTGCTCCTACTTCAGGAAAGGAATTTTGCATTGGGAATGGGAGGCAGCACCTAACGCAGATTCCTTTTGCACCATGGGTTCTCCCAGATCTTACCATGCCAAAGGGACATGCCAGGGTTTGTCCTCTTGCAGCCAGTGACTTAGCTGCCTCAGGCTTTGCTGTACAGTGCATTGGGGACATGCTGAAAGGGGTTTTAGTGTATGATACCAATCTGCTTTTCTTTCAAGATCTTCACTTAGCTGGCAAAGAGTTTGTGATTATCTTGAGGATGTCAGCAGAGCCATTTTTGAACCCACACTGTGACCGTCTGCTCTTTACCATAATGTTGTTGTGCCGTAAATCCTGCAAACAAGGTCAGGTGAGGAGAGGAAAATCCCTCTCAGTGGGGCCCCGTGCAGACAACCTGCTCCTGTATTCCCACAGGGTCATTTCCAGTCAGATTCCATGTTCTCTCTTTCCTCTGTCACTAACTAGCTGTAATCCAATCAGCAGAGTAAAGGAACTTCCTGTGGATTTCTGTGTGTTGGGGGTGGGGGAGGAAGGGCTGCGTTACTTCAAAGATTGCTTTAAAGCCAAATGGTCCTTCTATGGTTCTTCCTATTGAAGTGTCTAAACAGGAGTCACTCCTCCTTCTGTGTTATCAACTCTTGTGAATTTGTGAGTCACATGAGTTTGGCTGGTGCTGATTTTGTGAATTTCAGCCCTGCCTGGTGAGGGTAACCCCTCTGACTGCCTTCTCAACTGTCCTATGTCTTGGGCAGGTGTGAAAGTAAAGTACAGCTCTTACCGGTATGGGTCCCACTCTGCCCCCACCCCTTTGGGGTGGGGCCTCAGATGGAAGGGGTGGGGCCAAGGGTGGAAATAAGTTACATTTCTTACCCGTACAGTCCAAACACAAGCAACCCACCTCTCCTACATACTTCGTGGATCCCTCCCATTGCATGACTTAGATATAGAAAATAAAGCTTCTATTACTATTACCGGTACTGTCTGTAATAAAACTTTACTATTGGAATATGCCTGAAAAACTGAAAACTCACTGTCACATTTTTCTCCTTGTCCTTCCTCCCTCCTCCTCCAGCCAGGCTGCCCGGCTAGGCTCCACGTTCCCCTGACTCCCGCACTCAGCAGGGGCTGCAAGGGCTCCCCTCTAGCTTGTAGCAGGGAGCAGGGGGACTGGCTGAGGGAGAAGCCTCCCCAGGTAGCCTGCTGCCTGCATAGGAACCATTTAAACTTAGCTGTTCACTCCGTGGTCTGAATTGCGGGATTTGGGGCTATTTCTGGCATCCTTGTTAATTTTACTTACGGTTGTTTGGGGGTGACAAAGCCGGGGCAGATCTTTTCTGCCCCCTCGATGAGGTGATCTCATCCAGGGGGCAGAAAAGAACTGAGGAGGCTTTTCCCTCAGCCAGTTCCCCTGCTCCCTACTACAAGCTAGAGGGGAACCCCTGCAGCCCCTGCTGAGTGGGAGGGTCGGGGGAATGCGAAGTCGAACTGCATCGGACAGCCTGGCTGGAGGAGGAGAGGGAGAGAAACAACAAACAAATGTGACAGTGAGTTTTCCCTTTCCAAGCTTTTATTAGCTTTGAGTTTGAACTTTTTGTTATGCAGCCAAAAGAGGTGAAAGTAAGCCAGTACTGAATGCTCCACTTATTTGCTGGTACACTACTGCTCCTTTTTTTTTTACCGGTACTCCGTACCGGACCGGCTTACTTTCACCTCTGGTCTTGGGGAACAGCTGCTGCAGGAAGCAGTTGACACAGTTCTCACAGGTGGGGAAGAGGGAGCAAAAAGAGCCCAGCACTTCAGTGCAGCTGTGCTCCCTCCTTCCCTCTCCTGAACTGTGAGCAATAGGACAACACCTTTCTCTCCCCTCCATCTCTCCATATAACAGCAGGCCTGGGAAGGTGGAGAGCTAGTGAAGAGCCTCTAGAGCTGCCCCTCCCAGCCTGGAAAGGTCCTGCTGCAGGCTCTACCCTCAGACCTGGGAGAGGGGGACAAACAGCCCCAGGAGCTGCAGAAGGAGCCGAGGTGTGGGGGGGTGGGGGTGGGAATTGATTGCTGGCCCAGAAATGGGCAGGTGTGAGGATGAGAATTCCTGAAGCAGGGGACAAAATCATCTTAATACATTTGGAGCCATTGGGACAGCTGCTTGACACACATGCTCTCAAGGGGTGAGCAGGGAGAGTTAAAATATCAAGATGGATGAAAATCACAATATAATCTTGTTAAAACAATTTCAGTTTTTGGAGGGGGTGGGGAAGAATGGGGGTCTGACTCACAATTTTTGACTATTTGGGGTTGTCGGTACTGCTACCTATTCTTATCCTTTCATTTCTGCCATATTAAGAGCCAACCTTTCTCAATAATTATGAAGATGATGATGTTCAGCGGCAGAAATTTCAGATGCTTTGTGGAATCTCTGGTTTTGCCAATCCAAGCATGCAAAAATGTTAAGTAAAGGCCCTCAGAAGTCCATGAGATTTTAGATTGTTTTTAAATCTCTCTCTGTTTTTTCAGTCTTTTTTGAGGCAATGCCTTGTTAAGAATTAAACTTAAAATGTGTGTACAGAATTGCAAGCCTCCGCTATTTACTGCGTGGAGGGGGATACCTCTTAAGTTGTCCTAAACCTGTGGTGAGGAACTTGCCAGTCCTTTCCTCTCAATCCCTCTCCCTTTTCAATATTCTGCCTTGTTCCCTGCCCCGCCCAGTCTGTTGCCCTACATTGTCCTTTCATGGTCTCCCACCCACCTCCTACATTAACTCGCCCCCATATTTACCTTTGTTAGCCCTATTCTTGCTAAAATGCCAAAGTTGGCTGTATGGGCTACACTTCCCTTTCCCCTTGAAATCATTTCATCTTCATCATATTCCCTGCTCCCTGTAGACTTTTGTGTCATTCCTGTCATCTTCCTGCTCCTTATGTTACTCTACCTCTCCCACAGTCTTCCTCCTGCATACCAAATTACCATATCTCTCTACAGTTGCCTGTCCGGTTCCCTAACCATATAGTTTGGTTATCTTCTCTCAAGGTTGGCTACCATTTTTGTTGTTTCTATCTGTATTAGGGCAAAGCCTGACTTCCATATGTAAAAGCTGTAGGATACCGGGAACTATCTCTAGTTAGGTCATAGTGCTACTTCACCCCCATTTAAAGTAACAGAAGATTGGGCCATTTGAATAAGCGCAAAATTCACCAATTTAATATAAGAAAATAGGAGATTGCTAGAAACAGAACACCTAAGATTATGAGGCTTGTGATAAAATCACGGATTTGGTATATGTTGCCTTTTTTCTTCTGTGCTGGTTAAATTCTGAATTTATAGGTCAAGATTTTCCAAAATAGGTTCCTAAATCCATATTTAGATTCCTAAGTGAGTGGCCTGCTTTTTCCTCAAATGCTGATCACTCATTTGAATTCAATAGGAGGTGTTGGATTGGCAGTTTTTGAAAAATCAGGCCACTGATTAACAGACAAGGTTGAAAATCTTGGGCCTAAAGGTTACTTATATGTTTGCACACATGCCCAGCACAATGTGGCCTTAATTTTGATCAGGGCCTCAAGGTGCTACACTAATATAAATAATAATTATCCCATGTATCAACATCTCCTTTAAGCATTTGTTTCATTCAGTGTGATCTTACTGGCCTGGTTGGAGACCAAAGGCGTTCACATCCTGGATGACTCGCAGACATCCTTCCTTGAGTGGCAACTTCCTTCCTTGGATAGAAAACTGCAGCCAGCTTTTTCAGATGTAGATCTCTAGACAGTCCTTCTGAATTCCAGATGTGGCTTAATCCCTTGGGGTGGGGAGTCTAGATGGTAATTCATTTTGTTTAGGACAGAGGTTCACCCTAAGAGCCATTGGAAACATTTATCAAAACACCTTTGCACTATTCTACCTACCCACCCTATCTTTAAAACAAAATACAAAACAAACAAAAAAAACTGCTCTGGCAGGTAAAGCTTTGTAGTCATGACTCAAAAGCAGCAGGATTTTTAACTGGATTGTACTTTTGAGGCACTATTTTTAGATTGACTTCTATTTCTTTTGTTTTAAAAAGCATCTTTTCCAAGCTGCAGGGGGCAAAATTCTTGTCTCACTTACCTTATACATGCAAAAGTTTCGCAGCCACTAGGAATCATCCCAGACCTGCAGCACTATGCGGTCCCACCAGTCTGTGCTCGTTTCCTGGGCCCAGTATTGGCGTTCCATGGCATGAACCTGCCCCATTAACACCATGATCTCCAAAGCGCCAGGGCCCATGGTTTGAGAGAATTCTGTGTCCATGTCCTCATCACTCTCGTCGCTGTGCTGCCGTTGCCGCCTCCTTGCCTGGTTTTCCAGGTTCTGGTTCAGCATAAACTGCATGATCATGCGTGAGGTGTTTATAATGTTCATGACTGCTGTGTTGAGCTGAGTGGGCTCCATGCTTGCCATGGTATAGTGTCTGCAGTGAAAAAAGGCACGAAATGATTGTCTGTTTGCCATTGCTCTGATGGAGGGAGAGGCGACTGACGACATGGCTTACAAGGAATTAAAATCCGCGGAGGCTTTGCATCAAGGAGAAACACAAACAACTGTCACACAGAATGGCCCCCTCAAGGATTGAACTCAAAAGCCTGTGTTTAGCAGGCTGTTGATTTCACAGAGGGAGCGGGGAGCACATGAATACAAAACAAATCTGGTCTATTTCTTGTTTTGATCCACTCCATCTATCTTTTACATCTTAGGCTGGCAGCAGACAGTGCAGTACGACTGCTGGCCATCGTCATCTCCTGGGTGCTTGTCATAATGCAGCATCTTCTGCTTGCTAGTCTTCATTATCTCCTGGGTGCCCGGGTGAAGATGGGAAATGACCTGACTGAGTCACTCCAATCTCTGTATGATGACGATGGCTTTCAGTCCTAATGCACCATCTGCTGCCAAAAGGCAATGAGCTGCTGCTGTGTAGCAATGCAGTCCCATGTCTGCCAGCACCCAGGAGACTTACGGTGAAGGTCAGCTGTGTGGGCTCCATGCTTGCCATGGTATGGCGCCTGCACAGGTAATCCAGGAAAAAAGGCACGAAACGGTTGTCTGCCGTTGCTTTCACGGAGGGAGGGAGGGAGAGGGGGGCCTGACGACATGTACCCAGAACCACCCGCGACAGTGTTTTTTGCCCCATCAGGCATTGGGATCTCAACCCAGAATTCCAATGGGTGGGGGAGGCTGCGGGAACTATGGGATAGCTACCCACGGTGCAACAATCCGGAAGTCGACGCTAGCCTTGGTACTGTGGACGCACACCGCCGAATTAATGTGCTTAGTGTGGCCGCATGCACTCGATTTTATACAATCTGCTGTCAAAAATCGAATTCTGTAAAATCTGAGCAATCCTGTAGTGTAGACATACCCCTAGTCTGACCTCCTGCACAACGCAGGCCACGGAATCTCACCCACCCACTCCTGTATCAAACCTATGTCTGAGCCATTGAAGTCCTCAAATCATGGTTTAAAGACTTCAAGGTGCAGAGAATCTTCCAGCAAGTGACCCGTGCCCCACACTGCAGAGGAAGGCGAAAAACCCCCAGGGCTTCTGCCAATCTGCTCTGGAGGAAAATTCCTTCCCGACACCAAATATGGCGATCAGCTAAACCCTGAGCATGTGGGCAAGACTCACCAGCCAGGCACCCAGGAAAGAATTCTCTGTAGCACCTCAGATCCCACCCCATCTAACATCCCATCACAAGCCATGGGGCATATTTACTGCTAGTAGTCAAAGATTAATTGCCAAAATTAGGCTATCCCATTATACCATCCCCTCCATAAACTTACAAGCTTAGTCTTGAAGCCAGATATGTCTTTTTTTTCCCCCACTACTCCCCTTGGAAGGCTGTTCCAGAACTTCACTCCTCTGATGGTTAGAAACCTTTGTCTAATTTCAAGTCTAAACTTCCTGATAGCCAGTTTATATCCATTTGTTCTTGTGTCCACATTGGTACTAAGCTTAAATAATTCCTCTTCCTCCCTGGTATTTATTCCTCTGATATATTTATAAAGAGCAATCATATCTCCCCTCAGCCTTCTTTTGGTTAGGCTAAAGAAGCCAAGCTCTTCAAGTCTCCTTTCATATGACAAGTTTTCCATTCCTCGGATCATCCTAGTAGCCCTTCTCTGAACCTGTTCCAGTTTGAATTCATCCTTCTTGAACATGGGAGACCAGAACTGCACACACTATTCCAGAAGGGGTCTTACCAGTGCCTTGTATAATGGTACTAACACCTCCTTATCTCTACTGGAAATACCTTGCCTGATGTATCCCAAGACCACATTAGTTTTTTTCACGGCCATATCACATTGGCGGCTCATAGTCATCCTGTGATCAACCAATACTCCGAGGTCCTTCTCCTCCTCTGTTACTTCCAACTGATGCATCCCCAATTTATAACCAAAATTCTTGTTGTTAATCCCTAAATGCATGTCTTGCACTTTTCACTATTAAATTTCATCCTATTATTATTACTCCAGTTTACAAGGTCATCCTGATCTTCCTGTATGATATCCCTGTCCTTCTCTGTATTGGTAATACCTCCCAGCTTTGTGTCATCCGCAGACTTTATTAGCACATTCCCACTTTTTGTGCCAAGGTCAGTAAAATAAAATTGGTCCCAAAAATGATCCCTGAGGAACTCCACTAGTAACCTCCCTCCAGCCTGACAAGTCACCTTTCAGTACAACCCATTGTAGTCTTCCCTTTAACCAGTTCCTTATCCACCTTTCAGTTTTCATATTGATCCCCATCTTTTCCAATTTAGCTAATTCTCCATGTGGAACTGTTTCAAATGCCTTACTGAAATCAAGGGAAATTAGATCCACTGCATTTCCTTTTGTCTAAAAAAGATCTCTTACCTTCTCAAAGAAGGAGATCAGGTTGGTTTGGCATGATCTACCTTTTGTAAAACTATGTTGTATTTTGTCCCAATTACCATTGACCTCAATGTCCTTAACTACTTTAAGAACATAAGAACAGCTGTACTGGCTCAGACCAAAGGTCCATCTAGCCCAGTATCCTGTCTACTGACAGTGGCCAATGCCAGGTGTCCCAGAGGGAGTGAATCTAACAGGTAATGATCATGTGACCTCTCTCCTGCCATCCATCTCCACCCTCTGACAAACAGAGTCTAGGGCAGGGGTGGGCAAACTTTTTGGCCCAAGGGCCACATTGGGGTTGCAAAACAGTATGGAGGGCCAGGTAGGGAAGACTGTGCCCCCTCCCAAACAGCCTGCCCCCCACCCCTTATCCACCCCCTCCCACTTCCTGCCCCCTGACTGCCCCCCTAAGAACCTCCAAACCCATCCAACCCCTCTGCTCCTTGTCCCCAACCGACCCCCCCTCCATCCACCCCCCTGCCCCCTGACCACCCCCTTCCAGGACCCCCTGCCCCTGACCGCCCCCTTCCAGGACCCTACCCCTTATCCATCTTCCCCCCCCCCCAGCCCCTTTCGGAATGTGGCCCCGCAAACATGGGCGGAGGACTCAACAGGAGCAGGGGCAGCCGCACAGCCAGAGAGAAGCGGCGGTTTCCCCTTCAAAGGGCCGCTTCTCTCTGGCCGGCTGCGTGGCCTCCCAGTGCTCCCCCTGAAATCCTCCGCCTGCGTTCCCTGCGCTCCCGCCATCTGCACCGCCCGCCTGCATATGATTTCAGTGCAGCCAGTGCTGAGTTGCCCGAGTGCCCGGCCCTGAGTCCCCCTGTTGTTGGGGGGCCTTTGCCAGGGCACCCTGTGTTCACTTGTAAATCTGCCCCCGCGCCGCCCAGCCCCGGAGCCAGCCAGGATGCCGCGCTGCCAGCACAGCAAGCTGAGGCTGCGGGGGAGGAAGGACAGCCGGGGAGGGGCCGGGGCCAGCTGGGAGCTCAGGGGCTGGGCAGGATGGCCCCGCAGGCCAGATGTGGCTCGCGGTCCGTAATTTGCCCACCTCTGCCCTATCCACACCCCCGCCCTCTGACCACCACCCCGAACTCCTCTGCCCTCTATCCAACCCCCCCTGTCCCCTGCCCCCTTACCACACTGCCTGGAGCACCGCTGGCTGGCGGCGCTACAGCCACGCAGCCGCCGCCACCGTGCAGCACAGAGACTGGGTCAGGCCGGGCTCCGCAGCTCGCTGCCCCAGGAGCTCGCAGCCCCGCCGCCCAGAGCATTGCGCCAGCGGCGGAGCGAGCGAGCTGAGGCTGCGGGGGATGGGGGATATCAAGGGAGGGGCCAAGGGTGAGCCTCCTGGGTCAGGAGCTCGGGGGCCGGGCAGGACAGTCCCGCGGGCCGGATGTGGCCCGCGGCCCGTAGTTTGCCCACCCCTGGTCTAGGGACACCATTCCTTACCACTGTAGCAGGGTGCTGGTGCAAAAGCACCTAATTAGCCCCTGCTCAGCCAGCCCCAATTAGGAGAACTAGATTGGGGCTGGAGAAAAGGCTGGTGCAGGAACTGGAAGCCTCTGGAACTGGCTGCACCTGGGGGCCTGCTCGTTGAAGAGCTATAAAGGCTGGCTAGCGGCCAGTGCAAAAGGGGGGGGAATGGCCAGGGAAGGGGTAGTCTCCAGGCTGAAGGGAGACCCCCTCTAAAGAGGAGACAAAAAGCCTTGTAAGTTTGTACATAGTATCGCTGGTGGTGGGAACTGTTTGTAAATAAAAGCCACGGGTGCTGCAGTGAAAAAAAGCCTCACGGTGCTTTCTTAAGGGAGCGCAGGCCCAGCAGGGGGGCGGCCCAGGAAAAGACCCGGTTACAACCCCATTGTGGCTAATAGCCATTAATGGACTTAACCTTCATGAATTTATCCAGTTCTCTTTTTAAATGCTGTTATAGTCCTGGCCTTCAGAACCTCCTCAGGCAAGGAGTTCCACAAGTTGACTGTGCGCTGTGTGAAGAAGAACTTCCTTTTATTTGTTTTAAACCTGCTGCCTATTAATTTCATTTGGTGACCCCTAGTTCTTGTATTATGGGAATAAGTAAATAACTTTTCCTTATCTACTTTCTCCACATCACTCATGATTTTATATACCTCTATAATATCCCCCCCCTTAGTCTCCTCTTTTCCAAGCTGAAAAGTCCTAGCCTCTTTAATCTCTCCTCATATGGGACCTGTTCCAAACCCCTAATCATTTTAGTTCCCCTTCTTTGAACCCTTTCTAGTGCCAGTATATCTTTTTTGAGATGAGGAGACCACATCTGTACGCAGTATTCAAGATGTGGGCATACCATTGATTTATATAAGGGCAATAAGATATTCTCAGTCTTATTCTCTCTCCCCTTTTTAATGATTCCTAACATCCTGTTTGCTTTTTTGACCGCCTCTGCACACTGCGTGGACATCTTCAGAGAACTATCCACGATGACTCCAAGATCTTTTTCCTGATTTGTTGTAGCTTATTTAGCCCCCATCATGTTGTATGTATAGTTGGGTTTATTTTTTCCAATGTGCATTACTTTACATTTATCCACATTACATTTCATTTGCCATTTTGTTGCCCAATCACTTAGTTTTGTGAGATCTTTTTGAAGTTCTTCACAGGCTGCTTTGGTCTTAACTATCTTGAGCAGTTTAGTATCGTCTGCAAACTTTGCCACCTAACTGTTTACCCCTTTCTCCAGATCATTTATGAATAAGTTGAATAGGATTGGTCTGAGGACTGACCCTTGGGGAACACCACTAGTTACCCCTCTCCATTCTGAGAATTTACCATTAATTCCTACCCTTTGTTCCCTGTCTTTTAACCAGTTCTCAGTCCATGAAAGGACCTTCCCTTTTATCCCATGACAACTTAATTTATGTAAGAGCCTTTGGTGAGGGACCTTGTCAAAGGTTTTCTGGAAATCTAAGTACACTATGTCCACTGGATCCCCCTTGTGCACATTTTGTTGACCCCTTCAAAGAACTCTAGTAAGACACGATTTCCCTTTACAGAAACCATGTTGACTTTTGCCCAACAATTTATGTTGTTCTATGTGTCTGACAATTTTATTCTTTACTATTGTTTCAACTAATTTGCCTGGTACCGACGTTAGACTTACCGGTCTGTAATTGCCGGGATCACCCCTAGAGCCCTTTTTAAATATTGGCGTTACATTAGCTAACTTCCAGTCATTGGGTACCGAAGCCAATTTAAAGGACAGGTTACAAACCTTAGTTAATAGTTCCGCAACTTCACATTTGAGTTCTTTCAGAACTCTTGGGTGAATGCCATCTCGTCCTGGTGACTTGTTAATGTTGAGTTTATCAATTAATTCCGAAACCTCCTCTAGTGACACTTCAATCTGTGACAGTTCCTCAGATTTGTCACCTACAAAAGCCAGCTCAGGTTTGGGAATCTCCCTAACATCCTCATCTGTGAAGACTGAAGCAAAGAATCCATTTAGTTTCTCCGCAATGGCTTTGTCGTCTTTAAGCGCTCCTTTTATATCTCGATCATCGAGGGGCCACACCGGATGTTTAGCAGGCTTCCTGCTTCTGGTGTACTTAAAAAAACATTTTGTTATTACCTTTGGAGTTTTTGGCTAGCCGTTCTTCAAACGCCTCTTTGGCTTTTCTTATTACATTTTTACACTTAATTTGGCAGTGTTTATGCTCCTTTCTATTTACCTCACTAGGATTTGACTTCCACTTTTTAAAGGAAGTCTTTTTATCTCTCACTGCTTCTTTTACATGGTTGTTAAGCCATGCTGGCTCTTTTTTAGTTCTTTCTGTGTTTCTTAATTTGGGGCGTACATTTAAGTTGGGCCTTAATTATGGTGTCTTTAAAAAGCGCCCATGCAGCTTGCAGGGATTTCACTTTAGTCACTGTACCTTTTAATTTCCGTTTAACTAAGCCCTCATTTTTGCATAGTTCCTCTTTTTGAAATTAAATGGCATAGTGTTGGGCTGTTGATATGTTCTTCCCAGCACAGGGATGTTAAATGTTATATTAGGTCACTGTTTCCAAGCGGTCCTGTTATAGTTTACCTCTTGGACCAGTTCCTGCGCTCCACTCAGGACTAAATCTAGAGTTGCCTCTCCCTTGTGGGTTCCCATGCCAGCTGCTCCAAGAAGCAGTCATTTCAAGTGTCGAGAAATTTTGTCTCTGCATTACGTCCTGAGGCGACATGTTACTAGTCAATATGGGCATAATTGAAATCCCCCACTATTATTGAATTCTTAATTTTGATAGCCTCTCTAATTTCCCTTAGCATTTCATCATCACCATCACTGTCCTGGTCAGGTGGCCGATAATAGATCCCTAATGTTATATTCTTATTAGAGCATGAAATTACTATCCATAGAGATTCTATGGAACATGTGGATTCACTTACGATTTTTACTTCACTTGATTCTCCATTTTCTTTTACGTATAGTGCCATTCACCCCCCTGACCTGTTCTGTCCTTCCGATATATTTTGTACTCCGGAGTGATTGTGTCCCATTGATTATCCTCAGTGCACCAGGTTTCTGTGATGCTTATGATATCAATATCCTCCTTTATCACCAGGCACTCTGGTTCACCCATCTTATTATTTAGACTTCTAGCATTTGTGTACAAGCACTTTAAAAATGTGTCATTGTTTGTCTGCCCTTTTCTGATGTGTCCGATTCTTTGTGAATGTTTCTCGTCTGATCTGGCCCTTACATTAGCCTCTTCCATCCTCTGCTCCTGACTATAACCTAGAGAATCTCTATCAATAGACTAACCTCTAAGACAAGTCTCTGTCCGATCCACATGCTCTTCTGCAGCAGTCGGCTTTCCCCCATCTCCTAGCTTAAAAACTGTTCTGCAACCTTTTTAATGTTAAGTGCCAGCAGTCTGGTTCCACTTTGGTTTAGGTGGAGCCCATCCTTCCTGTATAGGTTCCCCCTATCCCAAAAATTTCCCCAGTTCCTAATGAATCTAAACCCCTCCTCTCTACACCATCGTCATCCACGCATTGAGACTCTGAAGCTCTGCCTGCCTACCTGGCCCTGCGTGTGGAACTGGGAGCATTTCTGAGAATGCCACCATAGAGGTCCTGGATTTCAGTCTCTTCCCTAGCAGCCTAAATTTGGCCTCCAGGATGTCTCTCCTACCCTTCCCTATGTCATTGGTACCTACATGTATCACGACCACCGGCTCCTCCCCAGCACTACACATAAGTCTATCCAGATGCGTCAAGAGATCCACAACCTTTGCACCAGGCAGGCAAGTCATCATATGGTTCTCCCGGTTATCACAAACCCAGCTATCTATGTTTCTAATGATCAAATCTCCCATTACTAACACTTGCCTTTTGCTCAGTGCGAGAGGATGCCCTAACACCATCTGGAAGGAGGGTCCCAACTATGGGAAGGTTTCTCTCTGCTCCCCTTGACTGCTCTGCTTCCCTGGGCCTTTCATCCTCCTCAACAGTGCAGGGACTGTCTGACCGGAGGTGGGACAATTCTACAGTGTCCCGGAAAGCCTCATCAACATACCTCTCTGCCTCCCTTAGCTCTTCCAGTTCCGCCACCCTGACCTCCAAAGCCCGTATGCGGTCTCTGAGGGCCAGGAGCTCCTTGCACCGAATGCACATATACGCCACCCACCCACAGGGCAGGTATCATTCATGCTGCACTCAGCGCAATACCTGGATAGCTCCCACTCTCCTGCTGGGCTTCTGCCTGCATGGTCTCCTAGTTAATGAAAGGGTTTGGTTTAAATCAAGAAGTTTTGAATGTAGTTTAGTTTATAGTTTTACAGAACAGCAAGGGGCCCTTGCCTCCTTCCCACTCCCCTTCCAAACTCCCTTGCGAAACTCCCTGTTAGCAGCCCCTGTTTTCCTTCAAAAATTTTTCTAAGACCTTGCATACTACAGATGTGAAACTGAGAGGCCTGTAGTTGCCCGGATCACTTTTTTTCCTTAAAGATAGGAACTATGTTAGCAATTCTCCAGTCATACGATACAACCCCCGAGTTTACAGATTCATTAAAAATTCTTGCTAATTGGCTTGCAATTTCATGTGCCAGTTCCTTTAATATTCTTCTATGAAGATTATCTGGGCCCTCTGATTTCGTCCCATTAAACTGTTCGAGTTTGGCTTCTACCTTGGATGTGGTAATATCTACCTCCATATCCTCATTCCTATTTGTCATCCTGCCATTATCCCTAAGCTCCTCATTAGCCTCATTAAAGACTGAAGCAAAGTATTTGTTTAGATGTTGGGCCATACTTACATTATCCTTAATTTCTACTCCATCCTCAGTGTTTAGCGGTCCCACTTCTTCTTTCTTTGTTTTCTTCTTATTTATATGGCTATAGAACCTTTTACTATTGGTTTTAATTCCCTTTGCAAGGTCCAATTCTACATGGCTTTTGGCCTTTCTCACTTTATCCCTACATGTTCTGACCTCAATAAGGCAGGCTTCCTTGCTGATCACTCCCATCTTCCATTCCTTGTAGGCTTTCTGCTTTTTCTTAATCACCTCTCTGAGATGCTTGCTCATCCAGCTTGGTCTACAACTCCTGCCTATGAATTTTTTTCCCCCTTTCTTGGGATGCAGGCTTCTGATAGTTTCTGCAACTTTGACTTGAAGTAATTCCAGGCCTCCTCCGCCTTTAGATCCACAAGTTCTTCAGTCCAATCCACTTCCCTAACTAATTTCCTTAATTCTTTAAAGTTAGCCCTTTTGAAATCAAAAACCCCAGTCCCAGATCTATTTTTGTTTATCCTTCCATTTAGTTTAAACTGAATTAGCTCATGATTGCTCGAACCAAGGTTGTCCCCTACAACCATTTGTTCTATGAGGTCCTCACTACTCACCAAAACCAAATCTAAAATGGCATCCCCTCTTGTTGGTTCAGCAACTACTTGGTGAAGGAATCCATCAGCTATCGCATCTAGGAAAATCTGAGCCCTATTATTATCAATAGCGCTTGTCCTTCAGTCTGTATCTGGGAAGTTAGTCTCCCATGATCACACAATTCCCATTAGTATTTACTTCATTAAAAACATTAAAGCGATCTCTATTCATATCCAAATCAGATCCTGGTAGTCTATAGCACACCCCAAGCGCTATCTCAGGGGAGGCTCTAGTAGCTTTCTTTCCCAGTGTGACTTTTGCCCAGACAGACTGTCTTATCCATTCCATCCCTTCTTATTTCTTTACAGTCTACCTCATCATTGATATACAATGCTACTCCACCCCTTTGACTCTATTTTGGTCTTTCCTAAACAGCACATACCCTTCAATACCTGTACTCCAGTCATGACCACTATTCCACCATGTTTCTGTTATCCCTGTAATATCCGGTTTCACTTCCTGCACCAGTAACTCTAGTTCCTCCATTTTGTTACCTAGGCTCCTCGCATTGGTGTATAAACATCTTAATTTTTGCTGTTTGGCTTCACTGACATTCTTTACCCGAGTAGGCCCAGACGTTCTGCTGCCAGTATCACCTATTAGAATTGTATCTACATTACCATTCCTCTGTATGTCCGTTCTCCTACCCACGACAGTATCCTTTCTTGCTTCGTTTTCTTCCTTCTCAGTGTTAAATTCCAGCGTGGAGATTACCTGGACATCTCCCAACCATCTTCCCCCCAATTCCTAGTTTAAAGCTCTCTTAATCAGTTGTGCCAGCCTCCATCCTAGAAATCTATTTCCCTCCCTACTCAGGTGAAGTCCATCCCGAGAGAACAGTCCTCTGTCCATGAACGCCTCCCAGTGGCCATACATCCCAAAGCCTTCCTTATAGCACCACTGCATGAGCCATCTGTTGATAGCCATAATCTTGTCACACCTTTGTTGCCCTTCTCTAGGAACAGGCAGAATCCCACTGAAGATCACCTGAGCCTCGATTTCCTTAATTGTCTTCCCCAGGCTGGCATAGTCTCCCTTGATAGGTTCCAGCGAGAATCTATCTGTATCATTCGTTCCCACATGAAGGACAATCAGTGGATTCTTTCCCGCTCCCGTTAGGATCCTCTTCAGCCTCAGGTCCACATTCCGTATCTTAGCACCCGGCAGACAGCACACCCTTCTGTTCTCTGGATCAGCACTGGTTACCGACCTGTCTATTCTTCTCAGTAAGGAGTCCCCAATCACGTAGACCTGCCTTTTCCTGGTGATGGTGTGATTCTCCGGTCTATCCCCTGTTCCCTCTGGCTGCAAGTCGTCTTGATTCCTATTCACCCTTACAATCCTCCGCAACCCATCCCGTATCCTCCTGGGGCTCATGTTTGGTGTCATCTCCATTGACTCTTCCCCTCTCCTTATAGGGCTAGCTGCTCTTCTCTTCTTCCTTGCCCTCTCACCTTCAGCAACCACCTGCCGTGCCCCTTCTTCATTTTCCAACTCCACAAACCTGTTCCTGAGCTCTATTGCTCCGTCACTGGCCATCTTTTCCTCTCTCTGGTTTGCTTAGTCACATGCTTCCACCATCCACTTTCCCCACCCAGCGGTCTCCCCTCAGAATTCTTTGGTCCTGCTTCCATCTGCAAGTCTGAGCTTTTCCCTTCAGCCTCCTCATGTCTTTGCTACATCATCTGCTTGAACCCCCTTCTAAACTCGACCAGAGTTTCCACCTGCATCTCCAATCCTTGGATCTTTTCTTCCATCATCTCTATCAGGCGGCACTTCATGCAGACAAAACTCTTTTCAGGTACCCCCTCCAGGATCATGTACATGCCACAGTTTCCACATCCAGTCACCTTCATTGTGTCTTTCATTGCTTGGGTCACTACAACTGCTGCCTCTATATCTGTCATAGGCTTCCCACCTAAATCCTGTAAATTTGGGAAACATAAACCAACCCAAACCACCACCACCCACAGCAAAACAAACCCCCAACAAGCACCAAGACATTGCTAGAACACTGCACATTCCCTTCAGTAGCCTGTGTTCCTCTGCCTGCCTCTCTTAGTCTTCCCCCAAACTCCCCCTGCAAACTGCCGCTCAAACTCCCCTGTTTACATCTGTGTTCGCTGGCTCTTGTGCCGCTGCTGCTGGTTTTCCAATACTACTTTTGAGCAGGGCACAGAATGAGTTAAACAAGCTCAAACTAGCCATGGCAGGTGGGAAATGTATTGAAGTTTACTTGGAAGAAGAGTTGCTGTGTCCCTTTGAATTTATAGGTTCATCTGACTAGGGTAGAAACTTCTTCCTGAACAGAGAGGGAGTTTCCATTCAGTGATTTTGTAGATCAGCAGCATGATTATCTTTATACTGTGTCTCTAAATGCTAGCTTGGATGCTGGTTTTGGCTGATAGTGAATAGTGCTGCTGTTACAACTTAGCTGCTGGATTGCCTGTTTTCCTCACTTTCCACTTGATGGAGGTTTTCTGTAAATTATAGTTCAGTTTGGGTAGTTTTCAACCTTGAAATCACAACATTTTTGTGACTCATCCTGATGTTGAAATTTTCTATATAATGTGATGGGGTCAGGCCAGATGACCACAGGAGAGTGGTGGAAGGCAAGTATATTAGCCCCAGGATAAGCAGGTCCCTTTTCCCTTGGTGACTGAACATGGGGTTCTCCAGTTTAATTACGACACCTGGGGCCAATCTAGGGGCCTGCCAGAACCTGTTAAGAGCCTCCCTTCCAGATATCAAGTGCCAGATAGGGGCACTTGATAGGAGCTGTGGGAGGAAGGCAAACTACGGGAGAGCTGGGCGGTGCAGACGCGGGCAAACAACTGGAGGGAAATCCCACAGGTACAGATGTGGGTGAACAGCCCTTCCGGGCCCAGAGGTCTGAGGGAAGAGACCCCTCCAGACAGGAGAGACTGAACCGGGTGTCTGGTTTGTTGCCACCGCCCGGAGGGGCTAACAGAGACTAAGAGGCTCCCCTCGTCTCCTCTCCCACTCCCACCCACACTGTCAAGGAGGCTGGGGGGGAATCCTGCTCAGGTGAGGTGTGGACACCAAGCCCAGGGGCATGGGGAAATTGAGGGAGAGAGGAATAGCCTGGCCTGTTGCTAAGCGGAAGCGTGGAACCCACTGAAGCGGAGAAGGAGCTCCTCTGTCACAATAATCTAAGCTATTATTTAAAAAAAAAAAAAAATTGGATTGTAGCTGCCTTGGTGGCAGAGACAACTTTCCAAATGTAAACATTCAGTAATAATATTTGACTGTATGGGACTGGGAAATATGCAGTTAATTGATAAATAGATTATATGGTTAGAAGGGACCATTGTGTTAATCTGGTCTGACTTTCTGCATAGCAGAAGCCACAGAATGTCCTGAATTAAGAGCAGATCGTTTAGAAAAAAGTCCATTCTTGATTTTAAACTGCCATGATGGAGAATCCACCACAACCCCTGGTAAATTGTTCCAGTGGTTAATTACCCTCACTTTTTCTAAAATGTTTTGCCTTATTTCTAGTGTGAATTTTTGTAGTTTCAACTTCCAGCCATTGAAACTTGTTAGCTGTTTGCTAGATTGAAGAGCCCATTATCAAAAAAATTTTCCTCATGTATTTATAAACTGTGAACAAATCACCGCTTAATTGTCTCTTTGGTAAGATAAATAGATTGAGCACTATAAGACATGTTTTTTCAATCCTTTAATCATTTCTTGTGGCACTTCTCTGAATCGTCTCCAATTTATCTGCCTCCTTCATGACTTTAAATCGTTATGTATAACTTAATTCTGGTAGTTTCACGTTTTTAAAAATGTCAAATTTATAATGCTCTTTAGTCTTTTTTTTAGCACAGTAAACTCACAAAAATTGTTAAGGTATTTTGTTGTAACAGTGCAAAAGATTTTTGAGACATGGCTTCATGGGGAAAGGCGGCAATCCTCAGACCCAGGAGTCACGCCAACACCCCCCCTCCCGCACTCCAAGTGATTGGTAGTCAGAGCTAATTCTGAATTAGGCAATGACAATTCTTGGGGGGGGAGGGGTTTGTTTTGGATTTCGTGGCATCAGTTTAGATTGGGGTAGGCACCTATGTCACGCGTGCTGAAGGCGGCACACAAGCTGATTTTCAGTGGCACTCACACTGCCCAGGTCTGGCTACCAGTCCGGGGGGGCTCTGCATTTTAATTGAATTTTAAATGAAGCCTCTTAAACATTTTAAAAACCTTATTTACTTTACATACAACAATAGTTTAGTTATATATTATAGACTTCTAGAAAGAGACCTTCTAAAAACGTTAAAATATATTACTGGCACACGAAACCTTAAATCAGAGTGAATAAATGAAGACTCGGCACACCACTTCTGAAAGGTTGCCGACCCCTGGTTTAGATCATCATTCCCAGAGGCGGAATTAGAAATTTTAGGGATTAGCATCTTAATTTAAAAAAAAAAGGGGGGGGGCAGCAAGTTACTCTTCAGTCTAAGTGCTAATAAGGTGCTAGTATTTCCTATAACATGGTGAGCTATGGAAGAATCATTTGAAAGTGACTGACTTCTGAAGCCAATAGAGGGATCCAAAATCTATGTAAGAATCAGTTCTACTGCTTGCCATTATCTGAATAAACAACCTGTCTGTTCCAAATTGCCACATCTTTATATGTCTGTCTAAGCAAGAGGTGACAATCCTTATTTGTAGAGGCAAGTAATAAAATTGTTTTTTTGAGCCTCAAGAGTGGATGGAAAGTGGATGTTACTTCCATAAAGATGTTAGCACTGATTTCAGAGCAGTATCCTCCTTTTGATAATTACAGGGAGTTGCTTTGCCTTCATTTCTCCCTACCCATCTTTCCTGGCGAAAGGCTCATTTAGTGGTAGCTCTTTGCCAGCGGACCATGTGGGCTTCTTTTATTCCCTTTTTAGCAATGCTGGTGATGCCCTTAGGTAGGTTGCACTAGAGAGAAAACTCCTGCCTTGTATTCCTCTGTGTAGAGACAGGTGACATGTGTCAACTATGGCTGAGCCTTCTCGGTCAGCTGACTTACCTGATAAGTAGTTTGTAGCCCAGTAGCAGCTACTTGAAGTGTTACAAAACTGGCTTTCCATGCTGAAGTCAGTTTTTGTTCTTGCCAAGGAGACTGCCTGAAAGGCTCTCAGGGAAGTTGAGATAATGTGTCCTGGGACCCATTCAGAGAGGAAGCCACTATCATGCTAATTGATACTAGAGTCAACTGAAGAGCATGACTAGTAACTTATTATGCCACCTACCTAGCTCTTGTCAGTAGATCTCAAAGTGCTTCCAGGCACTCATATGAGATAGAGAAGTATTATCTCATTTCTACAGAAGGGGATCCAAGGCACAGACTTCATGCAGTAAATTGTGGGAATCCAACCAAACAGAGGCTTATATGCCAAAATGCTTCACCAAGAATAAGGAACAACCAGAACAGAAGAGGGAGATTAAGGGGTGAAGAGTGTCTGAAAGGGGAATGAGGATAAACACAAAAGAGGACAGATGTATGGAAAGGCAAGGCATGGAAGAGATGCTGTGAAATCAGAGTTGATCTAGGACCATGGTCTGTAGATGGGAGAAGACTCTGGTGCAAAAGACCAGATTTAATGCATAAATGTACTTGAAAAAGTCAATTTTTGGACCCCTCTGGTCCCATAAGACATCTGAAATGAATATAGTGAATTTGTTTAATTATTTGCCTGCCTCCAGTGAAGAAAAAGACAAACAACTTTAGTTTCTTGTTTGCATGACTCCCATAAACTACCTGGGGTTAGCAATGTCAAGTACAACAAGTTTAAAAAATCACGAGTCAGGCACTCCTTCCCCCTCCCCTCCAAATAATTACATTAGCTTAAAACTTGAGAAGCTTTTTAAAAATTTTTTAAATTTGGGGTATTTATTTGCCTCTTGGTATTTGAACCTTTGGGGTATATCTGGCCAGGTTTTCCATCTTTTTTTTTTTTTTCCCCTTCGCTATGAAGGCTAGAAACTTCGGGGGCAGGGGATTTGTTTTGTTTTAAATGAAAGCCGAGCTTCTCATGTAATCCCATAACTCCAGAATCTAGGAGTTTAAGATAAGCATCAGAGTAAGCCATAATACTGCATATTTGGTGGATAGACTCAGCTTTACTAAAGTGCACAGTTCTTGTTTTTATTAGCCACATTAGATAAGTGACATTGAAAGACCATTATTTTAGTGTGTTTTCCAATCCTTCTAACTCCCCTGTCAGCTGAAGTACAATGCTTAAACCATTCCTAATTTCTTTCTTTCAATTTTTCTTTTAGACCCTTGCTATTGTACTATCTCTGTTTGGAAACCTTATCTAGTCCTCAATTTCTCCCTTTGCATATGAAACTTAACAGCTGGCTGAAGACTTGGTAGGGATTCCTGCTTAGGGTATGGCTACACTGGCGATTTGCAGCGCTGGAAAGCCTCCACCAGCGCTGCAATTAGTAAGTGGCCACACCTGCAAGGCACTTCCAGCGCTGCAACTCCCTGGCTGCAGCGCTGGCCGAACACCCCTCTCGGCATGGGGAATAAGGATTCCAGCGCTGGTGCTGCAGCGCTGGTCATCAAGTGTGGCCACACACCAGCGCTGTGATTGGCCTCCAGGGTATAAGGATGTATCCCAGAATGCCTGTTCAGCCACTCTGCTCATCAGGTCAGACTCTACTTCCCTGGCCTCAGGTGACCCGCCCTTTAAATGCCCCGGGAATTTTAAAAATCCCCTTCCTGTTTGCTCAGCCAGGTATGGAATGCAATCAGTGAATCTTTACAGGTGACCATGCCTCCACGTGGCAAACGAGCCCCAGCATGGAGCAATGGCGAGCTGATGGACCTCATCAGTGTTTGGGGGGAGGAATCTGTGCAGGCACAGCTGCGCTCTAGCCGTAAGAATTATGATACCTTTGCCCAGGTATCGAGAGCCATGATGGAAAGGGGCCATGAGCGTGACGCGGTGCAGTGCAGGGTAAAAGTAAAGGAGCTGCGGAGTGCCTATTGCAAAGCACGCGAGGGAAACCGCAGATCCGGCAGTGCCCCCACGACCTGCCGCTTTTACAAGGAGCTGGATGCGATTTATGGGGGTGACCCCTCTGTAAATCCAAGGACCACGATGGACAGTTCAGAGCCGGTAGAGGAGGGGAGGGGGAGGGGGAGGCAGACAGTGAGGCTACTGTGGTGGGGGAAGCCAGCCCGGAGGAGGCATGCAGTCAGGAGCTCTTCTCAAGCCAGGAGGAAGCTAGCCAGTCGCAGCCCCTGGAACTTGGTGCAGAAGAATCACAGGAGCAGGTCCCAGGTAAGCAGCTTTTATTGCAATGCAAAGGTTTGGGGAGATTCGGGGGGATGGTATGGCTGCATGCCTGCATGCCTAGACATGGAATATCCCATTGATGTGGTCTATCACGTCGCAGTAATCTGCCTCTGTAATCTCTTCAAAAGTTTCTGCAAGAGCATAGGCAATTCGCGTGACCAAGTTTAAAGGGAGAGCCATTGTGGTCCCTGTCCCATTCAGGCTAACGCGTCCGCGCCACTGTTCCAGGACGGGTGGGGGAACCATGCTTGCACAGAGGCACGCTGCATAAGGACCCGGGCGGAATCCGCATTGTTGTAGGAAACCCTCCCTTGCTTCTTTGGTAACCCGCAGAAGGGAGATATCTTCCAGTATTAAGTCCTGTGGGAAATGGAGGGAGTGTTTCAGTGCTGGTTTCCCCAACTGCATAGCGCGGCAGGCAGGAACCCCAGGAACCCCAGGGTTAACAAAGCCCCGAAACAGGCAGTCTAGCCATGAAGCAAGAAGCACCCTGCTCGAGCAGACCGCGGAAGGAAAGCCCAGGGTTAATTCCTGAGGGAGATGGAGGTGCTGCGTTTAAGAAAGCACCCCCCCTGCTCGAGCAGACCGCGGAAGGAAAGCCCAGGGTTAATTCCTGAGGGAGATGGAGGTGCTGCGTTTAAGAAAGCACCCCCCCTGCTCGAGCAGACCGCGGAAGGAAAGCCCAGGGTTAATTCCTGAGGGAGATGGAGGTGCTGCGTTTAAGAAAGCACCCCCCCTGCTCGAGCAGACCGCGGAAGGAAAGCCCAGGGTTAATTCCTGAGGGAGATGGAGGTGCTGCGTTTAAGAAAGCACCCCCCCTGCTCGAGCAGACCGCGGAAGGAAAGCCCAGGGTTAATTCCTGAGGGAGATGGAGGTGCTGCGTTTAAGAAAGCACCCCCCCTGCTCGAGCAGACCGCGGAAGGAAAGCCCAGGGTTAATTCCTGAGGGAGATGGAGGTGCTGCGTTTAAGAAAGCACCCCCCCTGCTCGAGCAGACCGCGGAAGGAAAGCCCAGGGTTAATTCCTGAGGGAGATGGAGGTGCTGCGTTTAAGAAAGCACCCCCCCTGCTCGAGCAGACCGCGGAAGGAAAGCCCAGGGTTAATTCCTGAGGGAGATGGAGGTGCTGCGTTTAAGAAAGCACCCCCCCTGCTCGAGCAGACCGCGGAAGGAAAGCCCAGGGTTAATTCCTGAGGGAGATGGAGGTGCTGCGTTTAAGAAAGCACCCCCCCTGCTCGAGCAGACCGCGGAAGGAAAGCCCAGGGTTAATTTCCATTACCATTTCTGGGAGGCTGTGAATTCTCGAGTAGTTGCTGAAATGTGTGAGGAATGCTTGTGAGACTTTAAAATAACTTCAGATTATACACAATGGAAGCTCTCTTAAATGTATCATTTGCTGTTTTTTTACAGTGACCTTGAGTAGTCCTGGGCCAGTCTTATCAGTGACTGAAAGAAAGCTGCAAAACCTGAGGAGGAAACCGAACAAGAGCAAAGAAGAACTGGTGAAGGCAGTTATGAACCAGTGTGCAACAGAGAATAAAAATGCGCAGGAATGGAGAGAAAAGATGCATCACTGGAGGCAAACAGAAAGCAGGAGAAAGGCGTTGACGCTGAAGAAAACCACGAGGCAGCTTATAAACCTCATTGCGCGCCAAACAGACTGTATGCAGTCAATGGTAGCAATGCAGGCAGAGCACTACCGTGCCAAACCCCCACCCTCCCAAACCTCTTTCCCCTATGCACCAATGTCAGCTCCAAGTCCCGTTCCCCAGCATCCAGGTTCTTACCTACACCATCACCAGCTGCCCCCGACACCTGTACGGTCACCTATGAGCCCAGAGAACTACGACCCTTACCCTCTGCACTCAACCCCCATCACCATGCAACAGTACAATCCTGAAGTGCACAGCACTCCTGGCAGTACATATGAGAAACTATGAATGTACAGTTCAACAACCAACCCCCCTGCCCGTGTACTTCATTTTTTTTAAATAAATGATTTCTTTGATTATGAATCAGTTTTTATTATTGCATAAACTGAAAGATAACAAACCCCAATGAAAACACAGGTAACAAACATCAAGGAAAACACAGGCACTGAAAAGCACTGTAACCAGTGCACGTCACTCCTGGTCAAGGCAAAAAAACATTACTGTTGGCTTTCAGCCTCAAATTTCTCCCTCAAGGCATCCCTAATCCTTGTTGCCCTGTGGTGGGCGTCTCTAGTAGCCCTGCTGTCTGGCTGTGCAAATTCAGCCTCCAGGACTTGCACCTCGTTGGTCCATGCCTGGCTGAATGCTTCACCCTTCCCTTCACAAATATTATGGAGGGTACAGCACGCGGATAGAACCGCGGGGATGCTGCTTTCCCCCAAATCTAGCTTCCCATAGAGACATCTCCAGCGAGCTTTTAAACGGCCAAAAGCACACTCCACAGTCATTCGGCATCGGCTCAGCCTGTAGTTGAAACGGTCCTGGCTCCTGTTCAGCTTCCCTGTATATGGTTTCATGAGCCAAGGCATTAATGGGTAAGCGGGGTCCCCAAGGATCACAATGGGCATTTCAACGTCCCTTACTGTGATCTTTCGGTCTGGGAAAAATGTACCTTCCTGCATCTTCCTGAACAGGCCACTGTTCCGAAAGATGCGTGCATCATGCACTTTTCCAGGCCAGCCTGTGTAAATATCAATGAAACGCCCACGGTGATCCACAAGCGCCTGGAGAACCATAGAGAAATACCCCTTGCGATTAATGTACTCGTAGGCTAGGTGGGGTGGTGCCAGAATAGGAATATGCGTCCCATCTATTGCTCCTCCACAGTTAGGGAAACCCATTTCTGAAAAGCCATCCACAATGTCCTGCACGTTCCCCACAGTCACGGTTCTCCTCAGCAGGATGCGATTAATGGCCCTGCAAACTTGCATCAACACGATTCCAACGGTCGACTTTCCCACCCCAAACTGGTTCCCGACCGACCGGTAGCTGTCTGGAGTTGCCAGCTTCCACATTGCAATAGCCACCCGCTTTTCCACCGTCAGGGCAGCTCTCAATCTTGTGTCCTTGCGCCGCAGGGTGGGGGCGAGCTCAGCACACAGTCCCATGAAAGTGGCTTTTCTCATACGAAAGTTCTGCAGCCACTGCTCGTCATCCCAGACTTCCATGACAATGTGATCCCACCACTCACTGCTTGTCTCACGAGCCCAAAAGCGGCGTTCCACGGTGCTGAGCATTTCCGTTACCGCCACAAGCAATTTCATGTCACCCGCTTTAGGAAAATCCATATCATCATCGGAATCCTCACTGTCACTTTGGAGCTGAAGGAGTAGCTCAACTGCCAAACGTGATGTGCTGGCGACAGTCAGCAGCAAATTCCTCAGCAGCTCAGGCTCCATTTCACAGCGTGCTGAACTCACAATGGCAAGAAACGTGGACGGCGAAACTGAGATTGCTGGGAAGTGAAGCGATGCACCACGGGGCGTTGGAACAGGAAGCGGAATGACCCACACACTTCCTTCCCCTTCCCACAATACTGAGCGCCAAAACGGCGCCAAAACGGGATGAGGTGCTCTGTGGGATAGCTGCCCACAATGCACCTCTCAGTACAGCGCTGGAAATGCTGCCAATGTGGCCACACTGCAGCGCTGGTAGCTGTCAGTGTGGCCACACTGCAGCGCTGGCCCTGCACAGCTGGATGACCAGCGCTGCAAACTACCAGCGCTGCAAACCGTAAGTGTAGCCATACCCTTAGTTTCAAAAGCTCTCCCTTTGTCCTCCACTACTTAAACTGAAGGACTGGGCTGGGAGGAGCATACTGCAGATAGTGCTGCTGATGCACCTTTAATGTCTTTCAATTCAGTTACATACTGTTGACACCAATTTATTAAATAATTAATGAAGAAAGATATTGCTAATATATTTTAAACATTGAAAGGGCATCTTGTTATTTAAGTTAAACCTATGCTGCTTCCCTCTGTTTTCCTCATTTTAACAATTCAAAAGAATGAAATTAAGTAATTCACTGTGTTGGTCACCTCATACAGGGAACAAGTTGAGGAATTTAAATTTAAAGCTATTATTAAACAAGCTTAAAGAGTTTGATAACTGTTAGTTTTGGTTTAAGTCACAGTTCTTCAAGGATTAATGTACTTGATGAACTGTACTGGCTTCTGTCTGTTTTAATAACAAGAGGCATGCACAGCTATGAATTAATACAAAATTTGTGCATTTTGATTGCTTTATTCAGATCCTAATAACATGCATTTAGTGGATCTAATGGATGGATCAAATTTTTTCCAAGGGTCTGGAGTTTTCCAGGACGGAATGTACTATAGAAGCATCATGCTCAAGCCCTACAAGTAGTAGCCCTCCATATCTCAAATGATGCCACTACCCAGCAGATGTTTAGAACAGTGCTAATGGGCTCTATCTTCATAATGCTGTGCTTTGTGGGAAAGGGAAGGAATTTGGCAGGGAGGGGGAGCCTGAAGTGTGAAATGCTGTTGCTCACTTGTGACATGAGATGGGTGCTTTCCTTCCAGCTCGGAGGGAGCACAGTTTTCCTAGTTCCTGCCAACCCAGGGAGTCAGGAACAGAGTTTGGAATCTGATCTCTGACCCATTACAGGGTGGATTTCTCCTGACTGCCTACCCCACTTCACATAAAACCCCAAGTGAATTTTGCTTTCTTTCAACAACTTTCAGAGAAAATGGGTTTAAAAGTCTCATTTGGGAATTGTCTAAAATTCTCTCTTTTGGGCATCCCAGTTAACACCAACACATCCCAGTAACAGTCACTTATAGGTTTTTTTTTGTTTTGTTTTTTTAAGTAACCAACTTGATGTATAGAATACAGCAGTGAAATGCAAACCTCAGGAGGAAAAAATATAAATTTCTATGTTAACTTTTAAATGTGTGCAATTATGAAACATACAATTAGTGAATTTGAAATAAAACTGTCATCAGTAACTGCATCACAGAAAAACACCTTTACCAGGGGAAACAATCCTATGCAAACTGATTTCCAGAATTGAGCTGGCTATTGAATGGTAGCACGGAGCCCTATCTGCAATTCAGAAGAGTTCTTGTTCCAATCACAGTCCACATTATCTGGCTAGAAAGAGATTGGAGAAACTGTGAAGGCAGTGTACTCTTGCTATGTTGGGTACCTGGGTAAGAAGGAAACACTCCCATGGCTGCTTTCCAGTAAGTCCTTCAGGCTGACCCAATGCTTTCTACAGAAGGGGGAAATGAGAAATACTGAACCCCTGTCCTTTGTGTGATATAAAAACAAGCAGGGTAGGTAGGCTGAAATGCCTTTTAAATGAGGGAGAGGACAAATCAAGGGTCTTCCGTGCCCATGATAGCCTGTTCACTTACATGTTACACCTTCCTAGGTAGCTCCAAAATTCAGAAAATATAAATTCATTTAATACTATAATATAAAAAGTAGAGACTTTTACTTCTTTTTTTCCCCCTAATTTCTGCAGTCAACAATATGGGTGTGGAAATCTGTCATTATCAGTGCTTCTAATAATTTCATTCTACTTTCCTCATTGTTCTCCTATATCTGCCTCTGGCCAGGTTTAGTCCTCTGGTAACTTTTTCAAGGTCTGTCAAAACTATAGTGAGATTTAAAAAATTCACTTTTAATTTCCATTACTTATTCTGTTTAGTTTCTCAATAAAAATTGGTGAGGCCGCTTATACCTTCACATTTTCATTACTGCAGACTCTGTTTAAAAGCAGTTGTTACCACTGAAATTTAAAATAATAGAAACATTTCTGTTGAGGGACATCGGCAGTGTCTCTCCATTTTCAGTGCTCTGAAGATGTAAATCACTATATGTATTATTATACACAAACCAATTGCTTATAACTTTGTAATTTTAATGTTTTCCTACTTTCATAGTGACTAGTCCTTGCTGAAGATCTCTCTCTCTCTCTCTCTCTCTCTCTCTGTCAGTGTGGACTTTTCTAAATGGGAAAAGTATGTATCTTACCACCCTTCTTAAATAAGGTATTTTTCCTCTTCAAACTTAAGCCATCCTATCTCACTTCATTCTTCTATAGCAGTGGCTTTGTTTACAGGTCCTCCCAACCAGCAGATGGAGACAGTGCACCAAGTCCTGTGGCATACCTCCTTAAGCCTCTCAAATTGTTTCTATCTCTAGCATGTGGATGACCTATTTTCCTAGCAGGGAAGCTACCTAGAAGGATTACAGGGAAGTAGGTCTAGAGGCCTAGAAAACTCCATGCAACTCCACTGTGTGCAGCTACATTGGCGGCCCATATGAGGCACCTACTTCTTTAAGGGTGCTTTTTCATACTTGTGCTGCGCTACCCTGCGTCTCAACGCCTGGCATGGCTGACCCTGACAAGAGTGCCAGGTACCAGTTTGGGGTCAGGAACTGCAAATGTTGCCAGGCCCCAAATCAGCCTAGCATTGCTGGATTCTTTTGCCTCAACTGCAGTTGTGGCTCAGATACTGAGGAATTGGTTAGCAAAGAGGAGTTTCCCCTAATGGAGTGCACATCTGAAGGTAAGAGGACATTGTCTGAGAAGCCTAGGCCAGCTCAGCTCCACTCTGCCACAGAGCTGCCAGCCTGGGCCACCTGCAGCTTGAATTTTTGTTTTTTGTTTTTATGCACACACCATCCTAAAGGCAGCCCCTGTTCCCACACTGAGTGTTCAGGAGGAAAGAGCAGATGCAGGCACAGCCCTGTCTCTTTGAGGAATCTGACCCTCTACAGGGCCAGTCTAGTGGGGGACTTCTCTGTCCAGCCATGGAGGGTCAGATCCGGAGTAGAGCAGCTGCGGCCCCCTTTCCCCTCCCACCCCCTCTTGCCTGAGAGGACCTCTCCCAAACAGCACCAGCCCAAGGCTTTAAGTATGCAAAATACCCTGCCTGTTTCTTTCCCCACACTCCCAATGGCAGAAGCAGGAAAGCAACAAAGTATCCACTAAGAGAGCTGCTCTGTTTCAGAGCAGTTTACTGCACCAGTGGAAAGTACCAGTAGGAAGAACTGTGCCAGCCTCAGCTTGGGCAGGTGGATGCTCCATCCTAGAGAAGCCGCTCAGGAGAGCAGGGCATGTTGCTATTCAAATAGTAGATGCTCCAGTGAGAACCCTCAGCATCTCCTTGTCCCTAGCAGTATTGCTGTGCTTGGGCCTAATTTTCTGACCCAATTCCAACCCTTCCCCCCCTAACCTGAGTCAGTGCCATCACTGCCACCTCCTGCCTGTGGAACTCCTTCTTCCCGTGGGGTTGATGTGGCAGTGGCTGCATTTGCTGGTGGCTCCATGCCCTGCGCCTACCGTCTGCTGCCTCTCTGCACGTTGTGTGATTTGGAGTGAGTAGTTCTGGGACTCATCAGCATGCTCACCTTAGAGTGCATTCAGTGCAGCGAGGTGGCAGGAGCATAGTACGCAGCCACCCTTATGCCCACCCCATGGGGTGGAGGCATGCCTGAGAGGGTTTGGTTGTTTTCCCACCCAATCTGGACTCAGCATTTGTACATGGATCCGATTGGTTTGCAGGGCTCTACCTATCAGGGTGGCTCAGATGGGGAGAAAGAGCCATTCAAGCAGTAGTGAGACTCCCACAGTTGCTAGCCCTAATCTCACCTTCCACTCCATTATGAAGAGTATTTGAGATGGCCGTGGCACTGCTTGAGGCAGGTCTCACGGGAAACCATCAAAAACCTGATTGGACCAGAGAGCATAGTAAAATTCAGGATCAGAAGGACCTATGAGGGAGATGCACTAAGCTCCATCTGTCTCATCGAGTCCTCCCTTCACCACCACAAAGGAGGAGAGGGAACAGAAGATACGTTGCCAGAATTTCAATTTAACAGCAGGATAACAAGGGAGGAAAAATAAATGGGCCACTCTCATTACCACTACAAAAGTTATTTTTTCTCCCTTGGTATCCTGCTATTAATTGAATTGTCTCGTTAGACTGACCTCACACTTGTTAAGGCAACTCCCATCTTTTCATGTATTTGTACCTGCTCCTGTATTTTCCACTCCATGCATCTGATGAAGTGGGTTCTAGCCCATGAAAGCTTATGCCCAAATGAATTTGTTAGTCTCTAAGATGCCACAAGGACTCCTTTTATTTTTTTTTTATTTTTTTAAGTAGAATCCTTGTGTGCTCACGTCAGATAAGTGTCTTTACTGTAGATCTGTAAGACAGCCAGAGGGGACATCAGCCCATACCTAACCTAAATGCTAGAGATAATGTATTTATTTCCACAGATGTGACGTTTGGCAGAGAGGTGTTTGGCTGTTGGATGATAATCTTTCCCACGCTCAAGCACAATAACTGCTTAACTAGGTCCTAAATATCTGGACTGGCACAGAGTATCAAGTAGGGGCAATTTTCTTTTTCTTTTTTTGAGATCCTTCTGTATTAGTCAAGACTCCCAGTGTTTAGCTTAGCATCTACTTGTCCTGTTCTTTTTCTGCGTCAGAGTTTATTGAAAGGTTCTGGTTGATATTCTCATTATCACTAAAGTTGTATGGTCTAGCTTCTGTGGAACTGCTTTTATAATATCAAGTGGGAGTCTGTGAGATCCCTGTATCTTTTATATTAGGGGGTATGTTAACATACAAGTCAGGTATCAAAAATATTGAAAGGAAACTGACAGGCTGAAACCAAGCATGACCAAAAGCAAAGGGTTTGAAAACACTGACGGTGAAAACTGGGTTATAATGAAGGTAGTCATGCAGCCTTCGTAGCCCACATCTAGTGGTGCAGCATGACGCATATTGGACCTAAATTATGCACAAGGCCATGTGTAATGCAGTGCAAATAGATGCATTATTTACCTTTCTGTTGAATTTGTGCTGCCTAAAGCCACAATTTTTTTTTCTGGTTGTGAACTTCACTATAGTATCTGGATTATTATATTTACATAAATTCTGAAGTAAAAACAGTTCCCTGAATAATGAGGAACAGAGCTCTTTACCCCTTCCATCTTTCTGCAGCTCACCTCCCTGTCCTGTATTAAAGCCACTAAGGAGAAGAGACATAGCTATGTGGTACATCTACTGTTCTCTTTACAAAATACGTTCAAGCATTGGCTGCTGTGGCTGCAGTCCTCATGCCTCACTGTTGGATATAATGCCATTGTAGAGTGGGCAAACATATGAGGGATGGGAGTTGCCTTGTTGCCATTGGGCTTGTTAACAGAATATGGTGCTGCGCTGGCATTGCTCACATTTCTGGAATGACTCTCAACTGAGTCACTGATTGAATCCTAGCAATAAGTATAAATGGCAGTAGCAAATTGCATATCTGCTTGAACTGGCCTTTTTTTTTTTTTTAATCCTTTGAAATTGTCCACATTATTACTCAAGCAAAAATAATGGACAGCAGGACATGTACCTTTGCAAATTGAAATGTATTCATGCCATTCTTTATCTGGCACTACAACAACTGTGTTCTGGTGATATAGCAAAGTTTTCAGGCTGGAACTGATGCAATGGCTGCATGTTTCTGGGGCCCAACCTTATTGCTGGCATTTGCTACACATGACTCATTAGATAGGGGTGGTTCAATATACAAGTGCTTAAAGGAAAAATGTGATTCAGCGCTTAATTTCACCTTGTCAGATGAAAAATTGGCTTGGAATGTGGCGCAGTGCCAAATTGTTCTTTAAAATGGGATGTGTGTATTCCCACTTGTGGATTGTGTCCACTTGAGAGCCTTCTGGAAAGCAGTACTTGTTGGAGCTATATGAGCACCCTCTCCTGGTACCAGGTGTTCAGAGTTCAGGGTTTAAAAGAGCTAAGTGCCTCCAGCTACTATAGTTTCATCTGTATCATGGCTAGAGGCAGGTGTAGGCACCGCCTTTCCATGCCCAGAGCAATTTCACATACGTTTTTATCTAAAACTCTAACTCTTCTTGTTAAATAGAATTACTGACTAGTTGTAAATAACTTTGCCATTGTGTACTTTTGTTTAGTCTGGATCCAGGGTCCTTTGATGTTCTAGGTCATGCCGAACAGGCCTCTAAGGTTCTGGACTGGAAAGGTGGATTTAAGTTTTGTATGTGCTCTTCCATGTTTCTGAAGGCAGATATATATTCCCAGAGTTTGTTCTATCTTATTGAAACCCATTTCTGAATCTCTGGCTAATGTTTAGGGCCCTCGCACTGAATCTGTGCGGGCAAGAAGGCTGTTACCTCACCAGGAGGCTTTACAAACCCAGTCCCTGAGAAGGGACAAGCAGGTCTCATTTGACTTCAAAGCCAGGCAAGTTAGTCAACACTGCAAAAGTCTATGCCAAGAGGATTCGGCTCCATTGCTGTAGTGCCTGTATTTCAACAGGTAGAGAAACCTCATTAGTTCTTGGAATTGCTTTGTCAGGTAACAGTGAGAGGTCCATATTAGTTTGAGGCTTATTTTAGTGTGGTGGCAAATTGTTCTTAAGTTTGTTCTCCATCCCTTCTCCAGTAGCTGATGCGCTAAGTTTCATGGGGACGTGAACCCCACAGGAGAAAGCGGGCTGTGTGTTGTTTTTATAATTTTTTTTTAAAGGACTCTGTAGCCTTCTTGGGGATTTCTTATTTGAGTACCTAGGTATTGCTCATCACTAAGGCTAAGATTTTGTAATGGTTATTTTTAGTAAAAATCATGGACAGGTCATGGGCAATAAACAAAAAATCACAGAAACCATTACCTGTTTGTGACTTTTTTGCTGCTGTGACTCCATGGTTTCCCCTGCTACCATGGCGGCTGGGAGCTGCGGGGTTCCGTCTCTGCTCACAGCAGCTGAATGCTGCAGTTCCCCCCCCCGCCCCCCCTTCACTCACAGCGACTGGGAGCTGCAGAGTGACCATCTTTCCCAAAGACAAAACGGGACGCCCCCAGCCGCTCGCCCGAGGCGTGTGTGTCCTCTCCACCCCATGAGTCTGTCGCGTGTCGCTGGAACCCTGCTGGGGCCCTGCTGGCTGCCAGCTCCAGTCCCGCAGCCCCTGGGGCTGAAGCAGAAAATGTCAGGGAGGTCTCTAGAAGTCAGGGATTCTGTTACCTCCATGACATAAACGTAGCCTTGCTCATCACCCTTAGGGTGGTTAAATATATTGAGGAGCATAATCTGCAAACGGGAGTTAGGGGTGTTCCGTAGTCTTGAGGTCTGTTTATCCTTCTGTCAATGGGCAGAGTGGAAAAACACATAGGAAAACATTGGGTGCTAATTTTTATGCAACATGTACAAACCATCAAGCCTGATTTGGCCTGTAAATTGACCTGGTGATGACAGTCTCTTGCTAAGTCTGACGGTGTGTGACTGGCAGCAGCCTGGCATAGGAGTGCTAGATTCATAGATTCCAAGGCCAGAGTGGACCATTGTGATCAACTAGTCTGACCTCTGGTATAACACAGGCCATAGAACTTCCGCAAATTTATTTCTAGAGAAGATCTTTTAGAAAAGCATCCAATCTTGATTTTCAGAATGGTCTGATGGAGAATGTCTGTCCATAATATCTGCAGGTGTTAGTGCATTAAGCAATGTAACTATTGTAAAGTGCTAGGATATTACAGTGATGAGTGCAGTATAAGGATTCATAAAGAATAAAACACTGTTGCACAAGTGGAATGGTTTTGAATCCACTTCCATTTGGTTACAGATTTTTCTTGCTGTGAGGGATTTTTCAGTTTAATTTTGCAGGTAAAATTGCATTGCTCTGGATTGATCTGATTACCTTTGGTGGTGATAGTTCAGTGTGTCAAGGGAATGCAGATATAAAGTATTCATTATTCTTCTTTTCCTCCTGTGAAACGGAAAGGAGGAAAATCTAACTCCATTTCACCCAAAAATCTCTATGATGAGTTGCGTTACCTCTAATTTAATCCAGACTTTTAAAATATACATTAGATACTGTGTCAGGTAGCCATTTAAAATAGTCTCTTTCTAAAAAATGTTAAATTAGCATACTGAAAATTATGAAACTAATAAAACTGCACTATAGGTGGTGTTTCTTGTTAGGACACTATAAATGACTAGTTTTCTTTTTTGTTGTCACTTTCAATTTTTCATGCACTGGTACAGTACTCCAACTTTGGGGTCTTCAGAGAAATGTTTGGGTGGGTGGTGTGAGAATGAGTGATCTTAAACGGATAGAAATATTTCTGTTCTTAAATTTTAAAGTTTCATGTAAGTTAGTCTTTCACTAATTCTGGTGCTGCACCTTTATTAGCTAGTTTTTAGAAGCAGAATGTGTTGTCCTGATTCCATTAGGCACAGTGGCATTGATATGATTAATGATACTATGTCATTGATACCATCAAGTACTGTATTTAAAGGTCTAGGTTTCCATTATTAAGTATGGTTTAGTGCCTAGGTATTTTAGTGATGATGGTGCATTCTTAAATGCTTAGAAATATTAAAGAAAAACTCTCTAAACTCACCATTTATTGGATTCGTCTTTGTTTACTGATAGAGGTTTGTGAGAACAACTGCTCCCCGTTGATCTTTTAAATCAGAAGTTACTTGGGGACGGTCAGGGGAATAATTTTCCAGTATCAGAAGTGAAATAAGATTAAAAATAGATGGGGCCAATCATTGGGAATCATTAAACTGAAAGACCTACCCCCTCATTACAGCAACATCACTATTTCTTTATTCCTTGCTTCATTGGAAAGTTTGGTTTGGGGAGTGGGAGGGATATTGATCACTTATTGGCTTGAAACTTCCCCAACATGGCTGACTCCTTTTAGGCTAGGAAGCACTCATGCTGCTAAACTTTCACCCGTTTGCTCTGCCAGGGGCTCAAAGGATGAGGAGGTTTAGTTTGTTTTTTGAGTCCAGGGAGAGACAGGTGGAAGAGCTAAACCTTTTCTCAAGACTTGCTAAACTGTGACAGAGTTTGTCATCTGGGCAGAGCAAAGCAGGTTCTTTTCCCAAAAAAGAACTCTTGCTGCCTTCTATCCGTGGCAGCAGCGCATATCCACCTAGAATGTCAAGATCTAGTGAAGAATTTATCACTGATACAGTAGACAACCCATGAACCTGAAGTGATCCTCCATAGCCAACCATACAGGAATTCCTTCGCAATGACATAGAAAAAAGGATGTGTCGGCTCCATATTTATGTGTTCCCTTTTCAGTGGGGAGGTAATGGTTCTGCTGTGTATGCTTATGTTTGTATTATAATAAATATTGCATACTAGCATAGAATATTTTGAAATGTCTTCTGCAGTTGAACTATGTTAATTTATTGGCCCTAATAAATTGGAAGAAATCTTGCTCAACTGGACGTTGTAGCACTTATCAGAGAAAGCTGATTATTAACATTTTCAGAAGCCTCTAAGGACATGTCTACTCAAGAAAATTATACATGTGCAAGTTAGGGTGTGAATTTAAACTAATACAGTTACACTAGTACAAATCCCTATGTTATCCCTGTGTAGTTACACCAATTTTACTGTAGTGGTGTAACTGGTCTATATGAGAGAGATTTTTGAAAACACCCAAATGCCTTTGGGCTTATGTCCCATTTTCAGAAATGACTTTAGGAGCTCAAGTGTTATGACTTTCAATGATATTGACTTCTAAGTGCCTAAATCGCTTTTGAAAATGGGGATGGGCTCCTAAGTAATTCAGATATTTTTTGAAAACTTTGCCCAATATCTTTACAATTATGTGTCACTAATATTATTAAAAAGGAATCCAGACATGATCATTATAACACTAATGACAGGCTGGTGAATCCAGCTTCTAAAACGCTGTCTCATCTGAAAGAATAGGTCCTTTTGCTAAGACCCGGTCAACACCTGAAACTTAGGGCTTGGCTACACTGGAGAGTTGCAGCGCTGGTGGTAGCTTTACAGCGCTGCAACTCACTCACCGTCCACACTTGCAAAGCACATACAGCGCTGTATCTCCCTGGCTACAGCGCTGGCTGTACTTCACCTCTGCCTGGGGAATAACGACTGCAGCGCTGGAGTGCCAGTGTAAACAGTGATTAATCTTACTATGCTGTAACTGACCTCCGGAATTTTCCCATAATGCTTTTAACTAAAGAACTCTTTGTTTTGTTATGATGCCTCTCTTTGTTTTGTTGTGAACTCGGGGTGCCTGGAGCTGCTTATCTAAAAAACAAACGCAGCTCCTGTTTGCTGTGAATGAGGCAGGCAGGGGGATGAATGTCCACAGCTAGTGTTTGCTTGAGGAGAGAAACAGCACGGCGGGGGCGGAGGGAAGGGAGTCCGTCGGAGCAGTTGCTTATCTGGTCTGAAGGCTATTTGCATTTAAGAGTGAATGAGGGGTTGGGGAAGTGATCGGAATTTGCAAGGCAGGGAGCTGACAGTGTCGGCTCCAAAAATCCTCCCCTCCCCCCCCTCTCTCTCCCCCCCCCCACGCTCCCTGTCACACTCCCACACCCATCTTTTGAAAAGCACGTTGCAGCCACTTGAACGCTGGGATAGCTGCCCATAATGCATCACTCCCAACACCGCTGCAAATGCTGCAAATGTGGACACACTGCAGCTCTGGTAGCTGTCAGTGTGGCCACACTCCAGCGCTTTCCCTACACAGCTGTATGAAGACAGCTTTAACTCCCAGCACTGCACAGCTGCAAGTGTAGCCAAGCCCTTAGGTTGACCTAACTACATCATTCAGGGCTATGAAAAATTTGCTCTGCGTGCTGTAGTTAGGTCAAATGTAGATGAAGCTAAGTCAATGGAATAATTCTTCTGTAGACCTAGCAACTGCCTCTCGGAGAGGTGGATTTACTACAGCGACGGAAGACTCCCTTCCGTCTACACTACAGTGGTATAGTTACAGCTGTAGTGCTTGTTGTATAGATCCCTAGCTCTGCATCCCTGATCCCCTGTTGCTTGGCTTTTTGGGAACATTATAAGGAGCATGTGCTGTAATCCTGTAACTGCTCCCTTGTCAGGAAAGTTGGAGAGCAACAAATCCCAGCAGGAGACAGAAAACAAAATGTCAGGCACTGGCTGGAGCAAAATGGTGAATTCCACAGCAAAAATCTAGAATCATGTGGCATTTTTCCAAAATGCCAATGGAATATGGGTCCTGACTGAGATGAATGGGGCAGCTCATGCCTCTTCAGAGCTATTGTTTGAGGCTCTTCGCAGGCTTGGGCAGATCTCACTGTGTTGTGCTCAGTTGACATTTTCATGGTTATTAATGGCGAAATGCAACTATGAGAGCTAGAAATGTTAACTTTTTTTAATATATAAACTGAGGTTCTGGAGTTTAATTCTGCAGCAAGAGATTAATTCTGAGGTATGTACTGCAGATTCAGAATAAACAGGCTTGTCTATAAGACTGTCTACTACTTTGTTAGTATAGTGCTTGTCACAGTGGAGCCCTGTGGTTGGTCCTCAGGTGGTTGGTCCTTAGGCACCACCATAATAAGCAGCTCATCCCAGAACTCGTTTCATGTTAGTAGTACCCGTGTTAGATAGATCAATAAGTTTCAGCTTAGTTAGTTAGTTTTCTGGCCGGGGCATGCCCCGGGCCCCAGGGTTTAAATTGTGTGAGTCTTGCAGGCGTTCGATGCCCAGGAGTCACCCGCACTCCGACTGCCTCTGCTGCTTGGGTGAATCCCACAGCAGTGACCGCTGCAAGATCTGTAGGTCTTTTTAAACCTAGAACTAAAAAAGAGAGACATCAGACTTCGGGCCCTTCTCATGGAGTCGGCACTGGCCCCAACTCCGATGCGCAGAGCAGATCCGTCACCGGGCACCTCGTCTTCGGTGTGCAATGATCCCCCAGCACCTTCTGGTGGCCAGCACCGCTCCCCCTCTAAGAAGCAGAGAAAAGCCCTGTCTTCTCAGAGGTGTCAAGACAAAGCAGGAGTGAGGCTAGACCCGCGTTGGGCAGCCCCAGTTCCCCCCCGGGCTCTAGAGCTCCGACTCAGGTCAAGCGGAGCAGCCCAGTTGCGTCGACTCAGGCCTCTCCGGATATCTGGATGCCTTCGACGCCGGAAGCCCTGCAGGCAGGCAAAGACATTATGACCCTGCAGGTACGCGGGGCACCACTGGCACCCGGACCCGGCTCTAGGGGCAAGCCGCCCCCGAGCTCTCGACACTCAACGCCAACGCAACGCTCTCGGGGCTGCTCACCGCTTAGTGTCCTGTCAGGACACAGTCTCCGGCCTCCGCTTTCATCACCCTCTAGATTGTCAGGTTGGGTGCCTTTGGAGCAGAGCTCCAGACACCACTTCATGCCGAGCAAAGAGTATCAGCAGGACAGGCACAGGCGCCGTAGACACTCCCCGTCTCATCGGAGCTACTGTAGCTGCTCCCAACGTGGACGCCATCGCCGTTCTCACTCCAGCTCTCTCGCCTCGAGGCACCATGCCCACGACTCCCAGCGGGGATCACCAGCTCCGCGTTGTCGCGGACCCAGGCGTCGCAGCGTCTCGAGCCGTAGTAGCTCAGGGTGGCATCATTCCTCATTGTTGGAGTCCCGGTACCGAGAATGACGTCTGCCACGGTACTATCAATCATACTGCTCCCAGGGTACTGACAGGTCGTTAGTAACCCCAACCTCGACCCACACACGGCTCCCTGTGACTCAGCCTGACCAGCTGGTGCTGCCGGTGCCGCAGCATAGCCAGTGGACCCCTGCCCGCCCCCCCCCCCCCGTACATGCCCAGCAAGCACCCCGTTCGATAGCAGGGGCATCGGAGGCTCCCTCAGCCGCACTATCCAGACCTCCAAGGAATAGATCAGCGGGTCATGGATCCTCAGCACCGCACGAGGAGTCCGGTCAAGGGGTGGATCCTGCGGCACTGACCGATGTGCTCAGCCCCATACCGGTCCCCTCCCCCGCACCGCATGACAAGGTTGCAGCCGCACCCCCTTCCGCACTGCAGGAGGACTTCAGGGCTCACCAGGAGCTACTGAAGCGAGTAGCATCGTGTCTCCAACTCCAAGCTGAGGCGATAGAAAGCGAGTCTGAGGGTACCTCCAACGTACTCTCATCTTCGGTACCGGGCAGAATGGCCCTCCTGCTGCACGAAGAGGTGGCTAACATTTCCAACACCCTCTAGCAAATGCCGGCCTCCCTTGCACCAATATCAAAAAAGGCAGAGCGCAAATATTTCGTGCCCACGAAAGGGCACGGGTACCTCTATACCGGCCCCCAACTCCCTAGTGGTGGAGTCCGTGAATCATAGAGAAAGACAAGGTCAACCAAGACCCACACCCAAAAATAAAGACTCTAAAAGTCTGGACTCGTTTGGCAGGAAGCTTTTTTTTCGTCGGCCAGCTTCCAGCTCCGCGTGGCCAACCACCAAGCCCTCCTCAGGCGTTATGAGTTTAACTTGTGGGGGTCGCTGCCGAAATTCCGGGCTTTCCATGGAGGTACAGTCTGTGATGCAGGATCTTCCCTTTGATGGCAAGGACCTGTTCGCAGAACAGACAGACGTGAAACTCCATGGCATGAAGGACTCATGTACTACCCTGCAAACCCTCGGACACCTAAGGAAAAGCCTAAGCCGCAGGCCGCCATCCTGGTGCCCCAACCAAAATACGAGCCTGCCTACAAGAGGTCCAAGACCCAAAAGAGGCGACCTCAGAGGCAGTCTTGCTCTGACCCGCAACCTGGGCCCTCGAGGGGCAAGCAGCAGGGCAAGAGGCGTTTTTGACTGGTTGCAGGAGGGTACCCGGGTGGCCCCTGAGAGGTCCCTCCTTACCAATAAACTTTGCCTTCAGCAACCGCTTTTGTGCGCATTCCTTGCGGAATGGTCCCAAATAACATCGGACCACTGGGTCCTCAACACCATTTCCCAGGGTTACATGCTACAATTTTGTCTCACCCCCGCTCTCCCACCCCCCTCCCTTGGAAGGCAGGGGGGACCCGTCGCATTTACCCCTGCTTCAGCAGGAAGTGGGTCGACTCCTCTGCTTGGGAGCTGTGGAGAAGGTTCCGTGGGAGTTCCGGGGAAAAAGGTTTTACTTCCTGATCCCTGAGGCCAAAGGGGGGCTCAGGCCTATCCTGGATTTGTGAGACCTCAATCAGTTCATATAAAATGCCGGTTCTGCATGGTCTCTCTGGCATGCATCATACCCTCTCTGGACCCTGGCAATTGGTAATTGGCCCTGGACCTTCAGGACTCATACTTCCATGTCCATATATTTGAAGGGCACAGATGTTTCCTTCGCTTCCTAGTGGGACAGGACCACTACCAATTTACAGTCCTCCCATTTAGCCTGTGCACTGCGCCCAGGGTATTCACAAAATGTATGGCAGTCGTGGCGGCCTACCTCAGATGCCGAGGGGTACAGATATTCCCCTACCTCGACAACTGGCTGCTCAAGGGCAGCTCACAGTCCCAGGTACAGAACCATGTGGAGCTGCTATTGGCTACGTGTGCCAACCTAGGCCTTCTAGTAAACAAGGCCAAATCGACGCTGGTTCCGGTTCAGCACATAGAATTCATAGGTGCTCTCCTGGATGCCTCCAGGGCCACAGCCTCCCTTCCCCTGGGCAGGTTCCATACCCTGAAGGAGCTCATAGCTTCGGTTATGGAGTTCTCAGTCACCACGGCCAGGGCATGCCTGTAGCTCCTGCGCCACATGGCGGCGTGCACGTATGTGGTCCACCACGCCAGGCTTCAAATGAGGACCCTCCAACTCCGGCTGGCCTCAGAGTTCTCCCAGGCCTGGGACAGGCTGGACAAAGTCCTCATGGTACCAGTGCCGGTGATCGCCTCACTATAATGGTGGTCCTGCCCGGCCAATGTGCTCCAGGGAATTCCCTTCTGGGACCCAACCCCGTCACTAGACCTGGTGTCTGATGCGTCGGACTTGGGCTGGGGGGGCCTACATAGGGAACTCCAGAAACCCAGGGGGTGTGGTCGGCCTCGAAGTTGTCCCTTCACATAAATATCAGGGAACTCAGGGCAATACGCTTAGCCTGTGTGACGTTCAGCTCACAACTGCAGGGCAAGGTGATCAGAGTACTCACAGACAACACCGCCGCGGTGTTCTACATCAACAGGCAAGGTGGAACGAGGTCCTCGGCCCTTTACCGGGAAGCCCTCATCCTGTGGGAGTTCTGTATAGCCCATGACGTCTTCCTGAAGGCTTTCTACCTGCCGGATGTCGTGAACACACAGGCCGATCGCTTGAGCAGGGTTTTCTCCTCCCAACACGAGTGGTCGCTCCATTCAGAGGTCACTCACCAGCTCTTCCGAGCATGGGGCACTCCCCAAGTAGACCTGTTTGCAACCCGACAGAACTGGCATTACCACCAGTTCTGTTCCAGAGGGGGTGGGGAGGAACGCGATCTCAGATGCTTTCCTCCTGTTATGGTTGGGTCAGCTCCTCTGTGCCTTTCCCCCGTTCTCCCTTATAGGCAAAGTCCTAGAGAAAGTGAAAATGGACAAGGTGCACGTCCTGAATGCCCCGGCCTGGTCCCGGCAACATTGGTACGGGACCCTCTTGGGCTTGCTGGTGGCCCCTCCGCAGCCGTTGCCGCTCCGCCTGGACCTACACTCACAGGACCAGGGCCGCCTCCTCCACCCATTTGACAGCGTGGCTGCTCAGTGGCTAGATGCAGAGAAGGCAAGGTGTTCTGAAGGGGTCAGGCCTTTCCTCCTGGAAAGTAGGAAGCCATCCACGGACCGAGCCTGCCTAGCAAAGTGGTCCAGGTTCTCTAGGTGGGCGGGTGAGCAGGGTACTTCCCCAATGGCTGCCCTGCTCCAGCTTATCCTTGAGTACCTCTTCCACCTTAGAACTCGGGGCCTGGCACCTTCCTCCATCAGGGTGCACCTGGCCGCTATTTTGGCATTCCATCCCCTGGTCCAGGGCTGCTCGGTTTTCTCCCATGCCATGACCAGGCGTTTCCTCCTGGGGCTAGACCGGGCCTTTCCGTATGCTAGAACACCTGTTCCTCAGTGGGATCTAAACTTGGTGTTGTCCCGCCTCATGGGGCCCCTGTTCGAACCCTTGGCCACATGCTCACGGTCTCACTTTTCATGGAAGGTAGCCTTCCTCGTGGCTATCATCATCAGCCCAGCGGGTCTCGGAGCTCAGGGCCCTGACCTGTGGACACTTTTCCCCCCCCCCCCCCCAGTCTTTCACAAGGATAAGGTGCAGCTCTGCCCACACCCTGCATTCCTCCCTAAGGTGGTCTCCACCTTTCACATGGGCCAGGACATCTTCCTGTCTGTCCTCTGCTCCAAACCTCATGCCTCTAATGAGGAGCGCCGCCTCCATATGCTCAATGTGTGCAGGGCGCTCACTTTTTATCTGGATCGGACTAAGCCATTCTGCAGGTCCTCGCAACTCTTTGTTGCTTCAGCCAAGCACATGAAGGGTCAACCAATCTCCACCCAGAGGCTTTCCTGGTGGATTACATTGTGCATCCACACATGCTACGACCTAGCAGAGGTCCCTGCACCACCTATCGTGAGGGCGCACTCGACAAGGGCTCAAGCCTCGTCGGCTGCCTTTGTGGCCCATGTCCCTATCCAGGACATCTGTAGAGCCACTACCTGGTCCTCAGTACACACGTTCACGTCACACTATGTGATTGTCTCCCACGCCAGGGATGACACTGGTTTCGGTAGAGTTGTGCTTCAGCCAGGGAATCTGTAAACTCCTACCCGCCTCCATCAGACATAGCTTGCAATCACCTGCTGTGGAATACACATGAGCAAGCACTCGAAGAAGAAAGGACAGTTACCTGTTCCGTAACTCGCGTTCTTCGAGATGTTGCTCATGTCTATTCCACATCCCGCCCTCCTTCCCCTCTGTTGGAGTTGGTCTGGCAAGAAGGAACTGAGGATGGGGGGAGTGTGTGGCTCCCCTTATAGTGCGCTATAGAGACGCCACTCCAGGGGTCGCAGCAGCGCTCCCCCTACGGGTTCTGCTAAGGGAAAAACTTGCGGCACTGGTGCACATGGCGAGCACGCACACCTACTGTGGAATAGACATGAGCAACACATCTCGAACACCAGTTACGGAACAGGTAACTGTCCTTTCTGAACTAGAACTGCAACTTTAAATTCTCAGGTGAACGTTTATTTCGTCAGTAAAATACTTTTTCCTTTTATGGTTACTTCTTGAAGTAATAGGTTTTTTTTTTGTTTTTTTTTTAAATCTTAGCTGCAGGTCAGCAAAGCGTTTTGCCTGGGAATTAGTTATGCTGGTCTATGTTTGCAGTGATACTATAAATATCTAGGATATGCATTAACTTCTGTTATGAGACGCCTTCTCAAAGAGAGTCCTCCAAATGTGCTGTTCGTGGTTGCGAGGAGGTTGGTTCAAGTCCTAAGCAGAAGTTTCAGAAAAAGACAGGCATTTGCTTGTTGCTCAATAATACACCCTGCTGAGGAAGTAAGTCTTTCCTGCTAAGTGACAGATGGATAAACTAGCTTGGCAAAACTTGTGCCCACACTTTCCATTCTATGGCATTCATTTTCTGAGAGATGGTTCAGAGTAAACTTTTTGATGCTGGGAAGGATGGAGAAAACTGACTGAACTGTATCGTGGGTGTTCTGTTGTGTGTTTTCTCTTGATCATTGCTTCTTAACGGTGTAAAATGAGGCAATCTGTATGGTAAAAAGGAAGACAGTATTCTGAGGTTAAGCCTTATTGTGACTGGAGTGTGGATATTTAAATAATTTATTATGAGTGTTGGTATACCTACACACACACACCCTCCCCCTCTCCCCGTCTTTCCCAAACAATATTGCACTAACAATATAGTACTAAACTTGCAAAGAGTAAATTATATGACTGACGAGGCTAACTTAACTCCAGCACTGAATGGAATGACTAGAACAGAGACTATAATTGAATCCCTGGACCTACTTCTGGATGGTCTTTTGACGGGTATTTTCAGCTGCTCAATTTATAGGACAGAAGAAAAGTGCCGCATGTTGATTTTAATGAGTATGGCAGATAAGAGGCAAGTATCTACTTACCTGCAGTTTTGCTCATTATTATGTGGCAACCCATGTACTTACTGTTACTTCCTATGGCATGTAGTGATTGAGAAAAGACAAACGCCATAAAAATCAGTTGAGCTGCTGTCTTATTAAAGTCATAACGAGTTTCTGACTCTTTGATCCACTTCCCCTTATCAGTGCGATACTATAGCTGATTTTAAGAATATAATTGTGGTGTTTATTTCTACATTTAAATTTATTTTAGGCAGCCCCAGGTTTTCAGTTGTCTGTGCATTATAGATTTATGTATTGAAAATGCACAACACTACTCTTTAGAAGTTGTCAAGTTGCAAGAGATGTTGAGGGCTTAGATCAGAGGTGGGCAAACTATGGCCCATGAGCCACATCCGGCCCATGGGACTGTCCTGCCTGGCCCTTGAGCTCCCAGCTGGGGAAGCTAGTCCCCGGCCCCTCCGCTGCAGCCTCAGCTTGCCGTGCTGTCAGCGCTCTGGGTGGTGGGGCTGCGAGCTCCTGCTGGGCAGCATGGCTGCGAGAGCTGCCGGGTGTAGTCTATATTAAATTTCTCCCCCTCAGAATTTGCTACTTACAGAGCACCAGGACAGGCAGCCCTAAGTAGTACACTGTAAGTAGCACATTCTTACAGGGCGCAATTTAATATGCTACAGGTGTAGCAATTTAATACACTACACCTGGCCCTCCATACACTTTCAGAACCCTGATGTGGTCCTCAGGCCAAAAAGTTTGCCCACCCCTGGTTTAGATACAGCTTTGGCAGCCTATGAAGGTATTGGAATTCTGTGTTTGGCTTTTGGCATCTAGGAGACATTATTAGGATTTTAGTGCTGGAGGAAGGAGTATCGCCTTTTCTGCCCACATTTTGGGAGGAAGGTGCTTTTTGATATCTGTTTTCTATATCAGCAATTCTTGACAGTAACTTTAAGCCTTAGTGCATCCCTCCCCTATATTTGCCACTACATTCAAGAAAAGTGCATAAGCACTAGAGCTGCTCAGAAATTTTCCACCGAAACTGTTTCATCGGAAAATGCCAATTTGGCCGAGCAAATTGTTTTGTCAAATCTATTAGATTCAACAATTTTTTTTGTCGAAATGTAGCAGATCACAAGGGTGGTCTGCCTCCTTACCTCCACCCTTGCTCTGGGGGATGGATAGGCAGAGGAAGAGCAGTCTTCCAGATTGTGTAGGTGATTTAAGAGCAAAAGTCCTCTTGAAAGTCAATGGCAATCACTCAGGTGCTTTTGAAAATCTCACCCAATGTTCCTTGAGAAGCTGGCCCTCCAAACAAAAATACACCTCAAGGTATTTGAGTTAAATGTTACATCTGTATATTCTTCTTCTGAAACATTGACTAATGCTTGATCAAATGAACCAAAATTCAAAACAGCTGCAAGTGTAAGCAATTGAGCTGAATTGTATAGAAGTGCTTGTGACATGAAAAGGTTGTTTCCCCACCCCTGTTGCTCATTGGGAGAGACTTAAGCAGGATTCAAGAGAATTGGAAAAGGACCTATCCAGGCATGGGATTTCTAATCCAGACAAGAACTAAAGATGGTGCATGCCAATTTGTCTCTTCACTTCAAACCACCATATGAATGATTTGGGGGACACAGAGCAGTTGTAGAGGAGAAAAAGGAGTTGATGGAGCAATTACAGGAGAATGCCAAAGGGAAAGATGGAGTCACAAGCCCAAGGTCTTCAGGAGAAGTGGCTTGTTGACTGTCAGGCATCCAGCAGATTGAGGTGCATGAGTATAGAGAAAAGACCTCTTAGACTTAAAAAAGAAGCGGGAATTAGTGATTCTAGTGAGGACATTTCTTAATGGGGAGGATGAAAGCCAGATTGGAGGGGGTTAAAGGGGGAATTGGATTAAAGAGAGGGAAGGTGCCAGGCATTTAAAAAGACCTCTCAAGGAGTATAGAGATGGTGCAATGTGGAGTTGATTGAGGTTTTCTTTTAGAACAGATAAGTAGCCTGTCTGAGAACAGAGAGGAAGGAGCCAGTATGTCTCTATGAAAGGGAATTGAAATATGGGTGGAATGAAAGAGGAAGTAAGCGAGGCCTTCAAGCTTCTGTTCACAAACTCCTCTGCTTGTCATGCTTCAGAGTAGCACACAGAGTTCAGAGGACACAAAGTAGGATGAGAACAGGTGGAGAGAACCTGCTGGCTTCTCACTTTTGCCTTCCAGTGTAGAAAGAAGAGAAAAGAGGAGGCACATTTACACACAGTTTAAGGTGATAAAGAGCTTCCAGCAGCTCCCATTGGCCTGGAGCAGTGAACCGCGGCCACTGGGAGTTGCGATCGGCCGAACCTGCGGATGTGGCAGGTAAACAAACCGGCCCGGCCCACCAGGGGCTTTCCCTGAACAAGCATCGGAACAAGTTTGGGAACCACTGTACTATGAATACATGAAGAGTATTCATAGTACAGTGGTTCCCAAACTTGTTCCGACGCTTGTTCAAGGAAAGCCCCTGAAAAGTAGTGAAATTGGTTGGTCAGGAGCTGAACAGCTGAAGGAACATTGGAAGAAATCCAGAAATATTTGCCCTGAGTCATGCAGTAGAGTTGATGGGAGAGCAGTCCTGACAAACAACCAAATAAATCTTTCATAGTGTCTCATCTGGAGAAATGTTTGCAAAAAATGTAAGTGTGACGTTGCACTCCATATTATTTTATGAAAGTATGCTAATGTAACTGGAATACGCTTCATGCAAAAGGTCTCTTGTAAGGTATCATTACAAAGCTTATAATCTACTGAGTTTCATCATCCTATTTGTATAAATGTATCACTCTTGTATCTAAAAGTAGAAATATGAAATATAACTCTGAAGGCCTTTTGTAATTATGCAAAGTGTGAGCCATTAATGGTGGCTTGGAATCTTGATGACTCCCATTAACCAGGACAATTATCTGTAGATGGCTCTGTTTTACTTGTAAGGCTTTCTGTATATGTGTGTGCTGGCAAGTGGGTAATGAAGTCTTTCAGGGTATGGCTACACTTACAAATCTGCAGCGCTGGTAGTTGCAGCGCTGGTCGTCCAGCTGTGCAGGGCCAGCGCTGGTGTGTGGCCACACTCACAGCTACCAGCGCTGCAGTGTGGCCACATTTGCAGCATTTGCAGCGCTATTGGGAGTGATGAATTATGGGCAGCTATCCCAGCATTCAAGTGGCAGCAACGTGCTTTTCAAAAGAGGGGGGTGTGGGGCACTGTGACAGGGACCGGGGGGGGGGGGGAGAGAGTGGATTTTTGGAACTGACACTGTGCAAAATCAGAAAATTTTCCCACCCCCTTACTGTTAACTGCAAACAGCCTGCATCCAACATACTCTCTTTCCCCCCTCTGCCCCCTTCCCCCTTTTCTCTCAAGCAAAGCAAACACTCAACCCCTGTGAATGACTCCTTTTCTCGCTGCTGGTCAAGCAAAATGCAAACACTCAACCCCTGTGAATCACGCAGGGAGGAGTATCTCATTTGATTGTTCACAGATTGATCACAGCAAACAGGAGCTGTGTTTGTTTAGATAAGCAGCTCAGGTAGAGCAGCTCCAGTAGCAACGGAGCTCCGGAGGTTCACAACAAAACAAAGAGAGGCTGCATAACAAAACAAAGGGAGTAATTTAGTTAAAAGCATTCTGGGATACACCCTTATACCCTGGAGGCCAATAACAGCACTGGTGTGTGGCCACACTTGATGACCAGCGCTGCAGCACCAGCGCTGGAATCCTTATTCCCCATGCTGAGTGAGGTGTACGGCCAGCGCCGCAGCCAGGGAGTTGCAGCGCTGGAAGTGCCCTGCAGGTGTGGCCACTTACTCATTGCACACCTTACTCAAAGCCTCCACCAGCGCTGCAACTCGCAAGTGTAGCCACACCCTCAGTGACATGTGATCATGTCACCTGAACTGGAATCCATTTTTAACCTAGTGCTTTTCCACTGAGGAGGTGGGGGGGGTCAGGACCCAGAGGGACAAAGGATTCCCGCCTTATGCAAAAGATATATAAATGGGTGGAACAGAACAAGGGAGAGGAGCCATCATGAGGAATCCCCTAGCTACCACCTGAGCTGGAACAAGAGCTGTACCAGGGGAAAGGATTGTGTCCAGTCTAAGGGCTTGGCTACACTTACAAATTTGCAGCGCTGCAGCAGGGTGTGAAAACACACCCTCTCCAGCGCTGCAAATTGCGGTGCTGCAAAGCGCCAGTGTGGTCAAAGCCCCAGCGCTGGGAGCGCAGCTCCCAGCGCTGTCCGTTATTCCCCACAGGGAGGTGGAGTACGGACAGCGCTGGGAGAGCTCTCTCCCAGCGCTGGCGCTTTGACTACACTTAGCGCTTCAAAGCGGCAGCGCTTTGAAGCGCTAAGTGTAGCCACAGCCTAAGAAAAGAAACTTATTGAAACATCTTTAAGAGTGAGATTTTACCTATAATTAGTTGTATTACTGTATTAGGTTTAGATTTGCATGTTTTATTTTATTCTACTGGGTAATTCACTTTGTTCTTTCTGTTACTACTTGGAATCACTTAAATCCTACTTTTTCTATTTAATAAAATCACTTTTTACTTATTAATTAACCCAGAGTATATATTAATGCCTGGGGGGAAGCTTTATAAAGAGTAAAACAGATTTATTTGGGTTTAGAAACCATTGGGAGTTGGGAATCTGAGTGTTAGAGACAAGAACACTTCTGTTATCTGCTTTCAGTTAAGTCTGCAGCTTTGGGGCAAGTAATTCAGACCCTGGGTCTGTGTTGGAGCAGACGGGCGTGTCTGGCTGAGCAAGACAGGGTGCTGGGGTCCCGGCAGGGAAAGCAGGGGCAGAAGTAGTCTTGGCATATCATTTGGCAGTTCCCAAGGGGGTTTCTGTGATCCAACCTGTTGCAATAAGCTTCCTAGAAGCTTGTCTTTTGTTCCTAAAACTCAGAAATGTTTCACTGGGAGTAACTGTCGATATTTGACTATCTCAATTTACATCAGTTGTGTAACAGAGCAGGCACTCAAATACCTTATCTTTTATGTATGTGTGAAGTTGGGTTAATATTCAGCTTGAAAGGGTCTTGATAGAGAACTTTGGTAGAGATTAAATGGTAAAATAAGTCTCAAGTTGTCATCAGGACACATTGCAAAATGGATTTATGGATTAAAATAGCATTTAATAGAGCTATAGCTTGTTAGTATAGTGTGTTCTTTTTTCCCAGGAGGGGATACCTGAAGAAGATACCTGCAGTAGGTACCTTGAAAGCAAGGAACATTAGTGTTAGTGACTGAAACATAGGGAGCAAGGAGTAAAGATCAGAGCAGTTGGCAGTTAGGACTTCTAGATTCTATTTCCAGTTCTGCATTTGACTTTGTGTGATACTTCACAGGTACTAACCTTACAGCATCACTGAAAAGTCCTTTGAGGGCTTAAGGTGAAAAGTGCAGCAGAAGTGCAAAGTAGTGTAAACATAGAGCGGTACCAGTTTCCCATCCATGCACATGTTCTGGATATTAAAAAGGCTATTTGCTTAGCTGTAGTTCGATTTTATGATTGAGGGAGTTGTGCAGTCTCACATAGTTACAATAAAGATGGGCCATTCTGCCATTAGCACTTCAGTCTGCTAGAAAGTAGCCTCTTTCACATTGTTGTGGACTCTTTCCCTGGGGGTGTGAGATGCTTTGAACATTGCTTGGTATTTGGGGGTTTGGTCCTTTATTTAGATTTTTTCAGAAGAAATAATTTAAGTATTTTAGTTCTCTTATAGGCATTTTGCATTCGAAGGCCTCAAGACGTATTGTGTGCTTCTAGGACAAATGCTTTCCAAGGACCAATGAGTATAACACTGAGACCACGTCTACACTTACAAGCTTACAGCAACACAGCTGTGCTGCTGTAAGAGTGCTCATGGAGCCATGTTATGCTGACGGGAGAGAGCTCTTCAGCCGACATAATAAAACCAGCTCAAAGAGTGGCGATAGCTATGTTGGTGGGAGAATCTCTCTCGCCAGCATAGCGCTGTGCATACGAGCACTTATGCTGGCAAAATTTGTCAGTCAGAGTTGTTTTTTTTCCCCACTCCTGACTGACAAAAGCTTTGCTGACATAAGTGCCTAAGAGAAGTACAGAATAAAGTACTTAATTTCTCATTAAGTCCAAGTTTGGTATAATGCTGGTCGTTTTCATTACTACAAGTCACAACTTGCACATAGTGGTGAAGCCTTCTGAGAAGAATTAGTACTTGTAAAAGCCATTCCCTACGTAGTAGCTTCCCATCTATTCTGGGTTTAAAACCAGTATTTGCCATGGGGGAGGGATAGCTCAGTGGTTTTAGCATTAGCCTGCTAAACCCAGGATTGTGAGTTCAATTCTTGAGGGGGCCACTTAGGGAGCTGGTGCAAAATCAGTACTTGGTCCTGCTAGTGAAGGCAGGGGGCTCGACTCAATGACCCTTCGGGGTCCCTTCCAGTTCTAGGAGATGGGTATATCTCCATTTTTTTCTTTTTTAAAAGGTAAATTCCGTTTAAAGGCTGATTAGCTGTCAAGTGCAGTCAAATCTTGCTGCTCAGGCCCTAACTAAGTCTAGGGCCACGTCTATACTTACCCGCCTGGTCGACGCGGCGAGTTCGACTTCTCGGAGTTCGAACTATCGCGTCTGATCTAGACGCGATAGTTCGAACTCCGGAAGCACCGCGGTCGACTCCGGTACTCCACTGCGGCAGGAGGAGTTGCCGGAGTCGACCTTGGAGCCGCGGAGTTCGCTTCCGCGGCGTCTGGACGGTAAGTCATTCGAACTAGGGTAGTTCGAATTCAGCTACGTTATTCACGTAGCTGAATTCGCGTACCCTAGTTCGAACCAGGGGCTGTGTGTAGACCAGGGCTAGGACACACGTACAAATATTGTATGGTCCTGCATGTACTGTTCAACTAAATATTTAGCTATGGAAAGTATATGATGAATACAGTGGCTAATGCATTGTGGACTCCTGGTGCTATCTTATTATAAATAAATAATGTGTATATACTGAGTTTGTAAATATGTATTATGGTCAGAGTCAAGGTTGTGAAATGTGTAAGGTGAATTTTTAAAGGTAGGCAACACTGATGAACTGGCAGGGTAGTGGAATGTTTATAATTACTTGTACTGATCATGTCCATACTTACTAATCCTTAGTGCTTGTGACTGTAAAGTTCTTACTGTGCATTTGTAGATTAACCAGTGGAACTACTTTAACTAGGGATTTACAAAGTTTTTGTGGAGGAAATTCCTAGGTTTTTATAAAAAGAAATACAAGGAAAAAGGAGTCTAGGCTGCCTTGGATCTCCTTAAAATATAAGCTGGTAGAGGCACAGTAGCTCTTAGCTGAGCTAACTAACTACTTTAGTACTTACATTTTTAAGCACTCAGTGGGTACAATTATGAGTCAGTTTTCTTGTAGTCCAAGGAGAATTTCAAGGATCTGAATAGGTTCTAGTACCTGACCCTATCAGCTCTGGGGGGGGGGGGGGGGGGAAGAGGGTGGTTAGCCAGGTAGCCAAGGACCCGTGGGTAATGCTCTTTAAATCCAGCTTTTGTTGCCCAGGTACCTGGTGAAGGAGTGCCCCAGGAGAGTTTCTGCTGGCAGAGCGAGCTCCAGCTCTAAGAGGAGGCATTTGGACAGGTCTCCTGACAGCTTTCTTTAAATCCTGCTCACTTTGCTTTCAGCCTGTCTAACATTTAAGTGCTTCAGAGTTTTACTGGCTTGTCTATAAAACAGGTCCCTTCTACTCCAAAATTTTAATTGCAAAGTTTGAAAAATCTACCAGATAACCTCAGGACTTCAGCCTACTAGCCAGGATGAAAAGTACTTGTGCCCCGTCTCCCACCCGCCGCTTTAAAAGGAAAACTGTGTGGTGATTGTCCCGCATTTGATGGCATATTGTCAATCAGCGTTCTGTTCTTTAATTTTTTGAAAAGTGACTTAACTCTCACTTTTATTATATTCTTTCCCTTCCTGGCTTCATTCCACTTTTTCTTTTTCCTTTTCATGTAATAGATTATGGGATATCTCCTAGGGCTTGGGTACATGGGTTTTTTAAACCAGATTAAGTGCACTGTGACACAATTCATTATAGCGCGCTGACTCTGCATTTATTATGAATTCTGGAGTCCTCTTTCAAAGTAAACTAAATTTTGATAAAAATTGAGTTAGTTTGGTGTATTGTTTGTATTCATACACTACTGCTGTGCTCTACTTTAGCAGTCCTCCAATTGCTATCCCACACAGCTATGCAGGCATCCATTACTGACATGTCTGTTTACCTGTGTACCCTCCACTGTTCTGATGTCACACTGACTGGATGCCTCCTCCCCCATTTAAAAACTGGCATGGTGCCAAAATTGGCCTATTTGCTCCTGGATTTGAGTATATCAGCATTGCTGCAATAGTACTCCAGAAGCCTTACAACATGCCTCCAGCAGCCTCTTGGAGCCATGCTGGAATCCTGGATCTCATTACCACTGGGGGAGAAGCATCAGTGCAGGAAGCTCTTGCAGCCAGCTAATGGAATAAAGCTCTGCTAAGTAGAGGTCCATGAGGGCTCTCAACTGGGACACCAACTAGTGCAGGATAATAAAGCAAATAGCTGAGGAGAATGTACTATACATTAAAACCAAGGATGCCAGGAAAAGGTACAGCAGTGGAAATGTGATCTGTGTGTTTTTGAGGAACTACACAGGATTTTGATCAGTTACACCACTACTGAACCCTACCAGGTTGTGGACTCTGCTGCCCACTCTGCTGCCTTCCTCGATACCTCAAGGATGAGCACCAAGAGTCCTCAGATGATGAACAGTGATGAGCTGTCCCTGGAAAGCCAGGATCTCTTTGGGGCTCAGGACCATGACAGCTGAGTAGGCAGTGAGCCTGATTCCCTGCCAAAAACTTTGGCCAGTATAGGAAACATATTATGCTATACTGCAATGCTAGCTTCAGTTCCTGGTGCCCCATGGCCACAGATATTTTTGTTGGATGTGTGCTAGAAGCCATCAAGTCTTTTAAAAAAAAATGTTACCATAGGGATAATTATTCCAGCCAGGACAGGTTAGGCATTTTAGAAATCACTACTCAAATAATTGAATTTAAGCATAAGAGAGAAATAAAAATTAAGAAATGCACAGACCAGTCAAAAAACTAAAAAACACACTTTGAAACAATAAAATTAGAGAGACTATATGTGCATTGCAGGAAGTACCAAGAAGTAACAACAGCAACAACAGAAGTATGTGTTGGGAGGCGAGTGTGAAAGTAAGTGTGCGCGCGCATGTCTGCGCGTGCTGGCTGCTGGGGAAGACTGAGACACCATGCGCTGTCTCGTTAAGGCACTCACTCACCGCCGGAAGGCTTGTTTAGACCACATCTGCTCTCCTGCTCCTGAGCCCTGTCCCCCTTTCCCGGCTCTGCAGAGATGGGGAACGTGGGCAGGGAGGAGGACACCCTGACATCAGTAGTCCCCCCCCCCCAATCTGCGCCCCCCCCAACTCTGCACAGCAACCAGGAGTGTCTGGAAGCTGTTGGCCAGGGCTCCAAGACAGAGGGCAGGAGCAACGTGGCTGCAAAGCTGCGGCGGGAGGGGCACCTGAACACACACTGCCAGATATGTGCGGCTCTGCTAATGAAGTGCGTGCCACTTGATTAACTGCTGGGCAGCTGTGCAACGGTGCAGCTTAGAGGGAACACAGGTGCTGTCTGAAGACTTTGCTTAGTGGTTCCATCTCTTCTAGCCTTTGGCTCGTAGGTGAGCTGATCATTTTGAAACCTCATGTGTGTTCTTGCCCCTTTTGACTGCTGACAGGGAGAAATAACATTCATTCCCAAGACAGTGACGTTGACCTGATTCTGTATGTGGGCTGCTGCTGGTCACAGGATTCTCAGTAGTAGCAGTGAAAAAGGAAAGCTAGATTCTGCAGAAATTGGTGGTACTTGCCTGGAAGAGATTGTTACTTCCACAGGTGAATGGACTTTCAAACTCACATTTTAAAAGGGTCATCCTTACTGCTTGGGTCCTTGAGCTACTAGATTGTCCCTCCATATTACCTCTCACTACCTTATAAAGAAGGGGAGTTAGGGTATCCTGCAGAGTTAGGAACTTTTGTAAGGTAGCAAGAACTGAAGGGGATAACCGGGTAGCTCAGGGACCCTGGAGAATTAGCAGCTTTCCAGAACACAGGGAGCTAAAGGTAGGGATAGAGGCTTATTCACCACTTCAATGTCTTCTGGGACTTTAAAGAAACTGACTCATAACTGAGACAGTTATGTGTTTATGCATTTGATTTTTAGAGCTGAACATTTGAAGAGTGTAAAACAATGTGTAAACTTTTACACACAGCTTTGCTGACAGTAATCCAATAACTATGAACACTATGAATAACTTTACTATTTAAAAAACATGTTTCTAATACATATGTTATGCATGAGTATGTAAATTTGTGGATTTTAGAAATGGAACAGTTTCTGAGGGAAGGGAATCAAAGAATCATAACACATCTTGCGGATTTGAAAAACGAATCACTTTAAACATTTATCCTAAACTTCTGAAACTTCATAAAAATTATTTTTCTTAAGCTAAAGTGACTACAAAATGTATAGGGCTAGCTTGTTCCTATTAAAAGTGTGGGGGTGAGGAGGAGCATTTTGTCAAATAAGGCTTTGTTTGCATTGGGAATTCATCTCGGTTATGCTCATTAGTAGCTAGCCACCAGAGTAAGTGAAGCAGTGCAAATGCCTAGTTTAGGTAGGTCAAGTTGTGATAAACTTTAGTTTGTATAGATGCAGCTTAATCTGGTTTTAAATGGAGTTAAGCAGCAATGGTGCAGTCTGTCTATGGTAGTGGGGTTGTACTGGTGCAGCTAAACTGGTGTCTGGATGCTGAGGGCTGAACTCCCCAGTATAGACAAGGTTTTAGGCTCTTAATGGATTGCTGATTGCAGCCTTAACTGTGGAGTTGTGACAAGCACGTCCAAAGTTGTTGTTTGTAGCTAGATATATATGTTTGAAGGAAAGAGTTCTTGCTCTACTGGTTAAATTGGCAATTTGGTTGCGGTAGTTACAGTAAAATATTGGGAAGTGGATTGATGTTTGTTTCAGCAATATAAATAACAAACTGTATTGCATGGAAGAAGTTAAATGTACCAGAGTACCAATTTCTATCTCACTAAATATGTGCCAAACAGTATATTACATTTTTCTTTGCATGGTTTCCTTTCCCTTCCCTGTCATGTTAAGATAGTTCAAAACTGAGTAAAGTTGCTCTGTCTTCAGTGATTGTCTGATAGTCTCACTCACGCACGTATCTTAACTCAATGTTCTCTGCTTTTCCAGGAGATAAAGATGGCAGCAAAGTGACTACGGTGGTGGCAACTCCTGGACAGGGTCCAGATCGACCACAAGAAGTTAGCTATACAGACACCAAGGTGATTGGAAACGGATCTTTTGGTGTTGTGTATCAAGCCAAACTCTGCGATTCGGGAGAGCTTGTGGCCATTAAGAAAGTTCTTCAGGACAAAAGATTTAAGGTGAGATTTATATGAAACCTAGATTGTTCTTTAAAAATTTTCCTGTATTTCTGCTCTTTCTGATTGCAGGTTCTTTGGTGGCTTCCTTTTCATTGGTGTATATAGACATAATATTGTAACGTGAATCACTGTCATTATAATTTATTTTGCTTTGTGCATAGGAAGAAGTTTGAAGTCCCTAATTTGAAGGTGTTAGTCACATTTCTTGTATCAAAGTATTTGTGGTCCCAGGTTGGGTTCCAGTAGCAAACAATTAACCAGGGGAAATAGGGAAAAGTTCTTCGTTAAGTATTTTTTGACATGAGGAAACTGTCCTGATCATTAGTAAATAAGTAAGTGGGAGAGGATGGGGGACACTGAGCTTTGTTCTAGATAGCTATATCTACAAAGCTAGGCTGTGTGTGGAGGGCCCTTCTCAAGCAGTGAGAGAGGCCCCACACCAGGTGAGAAGGCAGTAGACAGAATGAGCACAGGGGAGTTGGGACTCGGTGGGAGTTAGGTGCTAAGGGAAATTAAACATCTAAATTTACTTACTTAAGAACATAAGAAAGGCCGTACCAGGTCAGACCAAAGGTCCAGCTAGCCCAGTATCTGTCTACCGACAGTGGCCAATGCCAGGTGCCCCAGAGGGAGTGAACCTAACAGGCAATGATCAAGTGATCTCTCTCCTGCCATCCATCTCCATCCTCTGACGAACAGAGGCTAGGGACACCATTCTTACCCATCCTGGCTAATAGCCATTTATGGACTTAGCCACCATGAATTTATCCAGTCCCCTTTTAAACATCGTTATAGTCCTAGCCTTCACAACCTCCTTAGGTAAGGAGTTCCACAAGTTGACTGTGCGCTGCGTGAAGAAGAACTTCCTTTTATGTGTTTTAAACCTGCTGCCCATTAATTTCATTTGGTGACCCCTAGTTCTTGTATTATGGGAATAAGTAAATAACTTTTCCTTATCCACTTTCTCAACATCACTCATGATTTTATATACCTCTATCATGTCCCCCCCTTAGTCTTCTCTTTTCCAAGCTGAAGAGTCCTAGCCTCTTTAATCTTTCCTCGTATGGGGCCCTCTCTAAACCCCTAATCATTTTAGTTGCCCTTTTCTGAACCTTTTCTAGTGCTAGAATATCTTTTTTGAGGTGAGGAGACCACATCTGTACACAGTATTCGAGATGTGGGCGTACCATGGATTTATATAAGGGCAATAATATATTCTCAGTCTTATTCTCTATCCCCTTTTTAATGATTCCTAACATCCTGTTTGCTTTTTTGACCGCCTCTGCACACTGCGTGGACATCTTCAGAGAACTATCCACGATGACGCCAAGATCTTTTTCCTGACTCGTTGTAGCTAAATTAGCCCCCATCATGTTGTATGTATAGTTGGGGTTATTTTTTCCAATGTGCATTACTTTACATTTATCCACATTAAATTTCATTTGCCGTTTTGTGAGATCTTTTTGAAGTTCTTCACAATCTGCTTTGGTCTTAACTATCTTGAGCAGTTTAGTATCATCTGCAAACTTTGCCACCTCACTGTTTACCCCTTTCTCCAGATAATTTATGAATAAATTGAATACGATTGGTCCGAGGACTGACCCTTGGGGAACACCACTAGTTACCCCTCTCCATTCTGAGAATTTACCATTAATTCCTACCCATTGTTCCCTGTCCTTTAACCAGTTCTCAGTCCATGAAAGGACCTTCCCTTTTATCCCATGACAGCTTAATTTACATAAGAGCCTTTGGTGAGGGACCTTGTCAAAGGCTTTCTGGAAATCTAAGTACACTATGTCCACTGGATCCCCCTTGCACATGTTTGTTGACCCCTTCAAAGAACTCTAATAGATTAGTAAGACACGATTTCCCTTTACAGAAACGATGTTGACTATTGCTCAAGAGTTTGTTTTTCTATGTGTCTGACAATTTTATTCTTTACTATTGTTTCAACTAATTTGCCCGGTACCGACGTTAGACTTACGGGTCTGTAATTGCCGGGATCACCCCTAGAGCCCTTTTTAAATATTGGCGTTGCATTAGCTAACTTCCAGTCATTGGGTACCGAAGCTGATTTAAAGGACAGGTTACAAACCTTAGTTAATAGTTCCGCAACTTCACATTTGAGTTCTTTCAGAACTCTTGGGTGAATGCCATCTGGTCCCGGTGACTTGTTAATGTTGAGTTTATCAATTAATTCCAAAATCTCCTCTAGTGACAGTTGCTCAGATTTGTCACCTACAAAAGCCAGCTCAGGTTTGGGAATCTCCCTAACATCCTCAGCCGTGAAGACTGAAGCAAAGAATCCATTTAGTTTCTCCGCAATGACTTTATCGTCTTTAAGCGCTCCTTTTGTATTTTGATCATCAAGGGGCCCTACTGGTTGTTTAGCAGGCTTCCTGCTTCTGATGTACTTAGTCTATCTAAACCTCAGTATTAATAATAAGAAAACACACAAAGTTAATCTATCTCTACTCAGTTTAAATGCATCCTAACTATGGAGAGAGAAGGCAAACAGTGGATTAATCAGGATAGGTGCCACTCAGTGTATTGTTCCAAGTATTGCAGCTGTGTTGGTCCCACGATATCAGAGGGATAAGGTGGGTGAGGTAATATCTTTTATTTAATCAACTTGTGTTGGAGAAAGAGACAGGCTTTCAAGCTACAGAGCTCTTTTCAGGTGGTCTTATATTGCACAGAGTACTTGCTTTGCGGTCAAGTGGTGTATGTCTGCACCTAATGCAAGCAGCTCGTGGCTCTCAGAGCCCAAGTACAGCATCTTGAGGCCAGTGTTGCTGGACATTAGGAGCATCTAGAGATGGTATATAGGGATAGGATTACTGTGAATCTTGTTGGCATGGTCCAGATACAAAGATTTCCAAGACCAAATATAAGCAAAAGGTGCAAGTTAAAGAGAAATGGTCCATTTGAAAATCAAATTTTCATCTTAAAGTTGGACACCTATTAGTAACAAGTAGTAATACCTCAGATTGATTCCCCTAACCCAGTCTGTCTGTCTTGTTTTTTCCCAGTTTGCTTAGTTTGTGCATTTGGCAGCACTTTGTGTATAGTCATTTTCATTGTTGGTGGTTGTACGTCTGGTTTCCTGTCATATCATTATGACATCACTCTCATGGACTGCTTTGCCAGAGCTCACGTACATGCTCTTTCTCAGGTCTTGCAACATGGTTGTTACCAGTAATGGCATCAGCAAACCTGAATGGCACTGAGTAGGCAGAGAGAGGCAAGCACACAGAAAAGGGGGACAGAAGGATATATCTATATAAGGAATCATGCACTCATTTAAAGTATTTTGTTTTAACTCTTCTGAGTGAGAAACCAGAAATGTAACTTCTTGTATTATTCTTCTGTCTACCAGAGTGCCATTCCTCAGCCTTTTACACATCTGCTAATGGCTGGCCTCGGAAGGCATGCAGCGTATTGTGAGGGTAATGAAGAGAGAATTCTATGGATGGGGATTAGGTAAATGGTGGAGCTAGTCTGTTTTGAGAGAGAGGTATTACAATCCTCTTTTTGTGCATTTTCAAGGGAGGCCAGTTAACTATTACCACTGCAAATGTTATAATTGTAAAATGCAAGGTAGTACATCGGACCAAATTCTTTGCTGCCTTACAGCTTGAGCATTCTCATGGACTTTACTGGAGTTTCACTGGGCTTAAAAGTCAGAATTTGGGCCAGAGTGCTAGTTTCCGTGGGTCAAACTCTTAAGACATTAGCAGTGGTAACAGTTAAGTGATCTCACATTTTCTTTATAAATCATGTGACAAAGTTCCTCCTCTACCTTGGTGGGTCCTGCGCTTATTGGCAGATTTTCTCACCTCAGTGATCTTCTCCACAGTCTGGATCAACTCCTCCTCCTCCTGTGTCTGATCAGGAGTTGGGAGGTTTGGGGGGAACCCGGGCCCGTCCTCTACTCCGGGTTCCAGCCCAGGGCCCTGTGAATTGCAGCAGTCTCTATAGTGCTTCCTGTAACAGCTGCATGACAGCTACAACTCCCTGGGCTACTTCCCCATGGCCTCCTCCAAACACCTTCTTTATCCTCACCACAGGACCTTCCTCCTGGTGTCTGATAACGCTTGTACTCCTTAGTCCTCCAGCAGCACACCCTCTCACTCTCAGCTCCTTGTGCCTCTTGCTCCCAGCTCCTCACGCGCACTTCCTCTCCTCTGGCTCCTCCTCGCCTGACTGGAGTGAGCTCCTTTTTAAACCCAGGTGCCCTGATTAGCCTGCCTTGATTGGCTGCAGGTGATCTAATCAGCCTGTCTGCCTTAATTGGTTCTAGCAGGTTCCTGATTACTCTAGTGCAGCCCCTGCTCTGGTCACTCAGGGAACAGAAAACTACTCACCCAGTGACCAGTATATTTGCCCTCTACCAGACTCCTGTACCCCACTGGTCTGGGTCTGTCACAATCAGCATGGGTGGTTGTGTGATGCACTTAAACATAGGCAGTTGTTACTTCTTCAATAACAGTGGTGCAGTGCAGTAATGTTCCTAAGTTATAGCATCTAACTTTTCAACTTCCTTTAAGCAATTAAGAGAAAATAAATTGCAGCTCTGAAATTAACATCTGTATTACATGTGTTTTCCTTTTTCATTCAGGAAAGGCTCCTGATTTCAGCAGGCTTGCTCACTTGAAGTGAGCACAATATTATCATCCTCCTCTTTATTGGCTCCTAGCTATTTGGTTAGGTAAGATGCATATCAGCAGTACATATGTCCAGTTTGCAAAGGCCTAATATATTGTGGCTGGGTAGAAGTAATAGTAGGCTTATACAAAGAGATTATAAGAATAAGCAGCAATCATACAGATTGTAGGTTCCCTAGGATGGGACCCAAGTCTTTCCTTTTTCTTGTACAGCACCAAGCACGCTGTCAGCTGAATAAGGTGTGCAATTTTGCGAGACCTACTGGATATACACACCAGTTCAGTATATGAAACTGAAGGCAAAATCACACTGGCCACCCAAGAAGCTAGGGCATCAAGCACCACTGCTGCTCTTGAGGTGCCATGGCTTTTATATTGGGGGAAGTGTGTGTGTACACATGCCCATGTATATCACTGTCTGTAAGTTCCATATCTGATTCCAGAATTGAACTTAATTATCCTTCTGAATGTGGCTAAGGGCTATGGTTAGGTTCAGTGTCCTTTAAAACCTTTCAGCCTTGCTTCAGAGTCAGCTGGAAGGCATAAAAGGAGCATTAGGGGCTCTCCTTCCTTCTGCTGATTGAGCTGTTGCATCCCCAGCATTGCTGACTTAGGAAGAAGGGCTCAAGCTCAAATCCTTAGCCTTGTGTATGCTAGATTTCCTTGGAAATCTGCCACCATTTCACTATTACTGGTATGACTCTGCTGGTGGTGGTAGCTCAGGAAGTACTAGTGTAGACAGGACTCAACTCCCATAGCCACCTATCACAGTATGATCTAGATTTGCTCTGAGCAGAACTGGAGAAGACACCGATTAAAAGTAAGTGCTGTGTCTGTATTGGGGCTCCCAGTGGTGGAGGTGCACCGTTGATAATGCAATATGTGGAAGATTTTTCTAAAATGTCTGTCGTAAACTAAGGGCTTGGCTACACTTGCAGCTGTGCAGCGCTGGGAGTTACAGCTGTCTTCGTACAGCTGTGTAGGGAAAGCGCTGGAGTGTGACCACACTGACAGCTACCAGCGCTGCAGTGTGGCCGCATTTGCAGCAGTGTTGGGAGTGGTGCATTATGGACAGCTATCCCAGCGTTCAAGTGGCTGTAACGTGCTTTTCAAAAGAGGTGGGTGGGGTGGAGTGTGACAGGGAGGCGTGCGGGAGAGAAAGAGTGGATTTTTGGAGCTGACACAGTGTCAGCTCCCTGCCTTGCAAGTTCCGATCCCTTCCTTTCTTTTAAGTTTGCCCAAGGCGATATCAGTGCAACCCTCGGCTCCTCTCACCTCCTCGTTCATGCTCTGTCAGCTCCCTGCCTTGCAAATTCTGACCATTTCCCTGATCCCTCATTCACTCTTAAATGCAAATAACCTGCAGACCAGATAAGCAGCTGATCCTACCGGGTCCCTTTCCCCCCCTCCAGCCCCCACCGTCCTGTTTCTTTCCTCAAGCAAACACTAGCTGTAGACATTCATCCCCCTGCCTGCCTCATTCACATCAAACAGGAGCTGTTTGTTTTTAGATAAGCAGCTCCGAGCCCCGAGTTCACAACAAAACAAAGAGAGGCATCATAACAAAACAAAGAGAGTTCTTTAGTTAAAAGCATTATGGGAAAATTCTGGAGGCCAATAACAGTGCTTTTGGTGGCCACACTGGCGGAGCAGCGCTGCATCATCAGCGCTGCAATAGTTATACCCGAGGCAGAGCAGGAGTACAGCCAGCGCTGCAGCCAGGGAGATGCAGCGCTGTATGTGCCTTGCAAGGACAGTGAGTAAGTTGCAGTGCTGTAAACCCACCACCAGTGCTGCAACTCTCCAGTGTAGCCAAGCCCACAGTCTTCAGCTGTTTGCCTTCTGTGGGTAGCACACCTAGCCTGTCAGGTTCAACCTTTAAAAATATCTTGGTAGATACCTGTAATTTGATAAATCCTTTATTGCTTCTGTCTTTCTCATACGACAGTCTTCAGAAGTACGAGATCCGGGGCTTGCCTGCTGGAGTTTAGGACTTCAGCCCCATGGGAGGCACCTTCCAGAGCTTGGGGCTTCAGCCCTGTGTGGAGTGGGGTCTTGGGGCTTCAGCCCTGTGGGGCACGCCAGCCGGGCAAGGCAGCAGCAAACAGTTGGGAGCCGCAGGGAGAGCGGCTGCTTTTGCTGCTGCCTCTCCCAGTGGAGCTAAAGAAGTGGCCCCTCCCTGCAGTTCCCAGCTGTTTGTTGCTACCTCTCCCCACTGAGCTAACACCTGGGAGTGGCAAGGAGGGGCTGCTGAGAGTAAAGGGGGGAAGCATGACCCAAGCTGCTGGGGTGGGGGGGAACCTTTACATTTTATCACTCCACTCTCAGCAAGCACCAGTAGTCTTTGGCAGAAGCCTCTAGCCTAGGGTGACCAGATCACCACACTAAAATATTGGGACACATTGGCCCTGCCCACAGTCCACCCCCGCTCCTCCCGGGCTCCACCCCCAATCTGCCCCAGGTCCCGCCCCTTCCCCACTTGGCCCCCCCCTTCCTCATCCGCTGGCTTGCTGCGTCCCTCCTCAGTCCCCCACTCACCGCTCGCCTCCTTGCCCGCCACTCACCCCATGGCACTGACTTCGCCTCTCCGGGGTGAGTGCTTGCCCACCCCCCGCCTCTTTCCGCCCCTGTACTGTCCTTGCCCCTCCCCCATCCCACCGCCTTCCCCCAAGTCTACACCCCTGCCCTGCCTCTCCTCCGCCTCCTCCCCTGAGCCACATACCTGCTCCTCCCCTCTCCCTCCTGGAAAGCGGTTTGGCGGCGGAAAGCGCTGGGGGCGGGGGGAGGAGCAGGGATGTGGTGCGCGGAGGGGAGGGGGGAGGGGAGGGGGGAGCTTGGCTGCAATTTTTCCCTGTGGGTGCTCTGGAGCACCCACAGGGTCAGCGCCTCCCTCCGGCTTGCCTCCTTACCTGAATATCAGGACAAATGGCGTCCTGATTATACATTGATCGGGACACAGGATAAAGAGTTAAATATCGGGACAGTCCCTATTTTATTGGGACATCTAGTCATCCTACTCTAGCCCCACCATCCCACTACAGGGCAGAAGTCCTGAGCGCCCCTCCCTCCCCTGCAGTCTGGTACGCAGAGATTGGGGGCAGGATGAGGGGAATCCGTGGGCCGTACTTAAACTGTAAAAGAACTGCATGTCGAGCCATGGTTTGGCCACCCCGGCATAGTTTAACAAGCGTGACACTGAGGGCACTCCTACTAAATAGAACCTATCATCTTTTTTCTGGGTAATATGTGCTAGTCTCCAAATCTGCGCCTACTGAACTGAGAACTGCTGTATTTGATGCGGGGCGTGGGGGAGGTGAGGGGGTGTGAGGGAGAGAGAGAGATGGGATTTGTGGAATCTTTGAGGGCTGATTGTTGGACATTCGTCAACGCTTTCTTGGAAAAAGAATACTCTTCTGAAGGGCAGATTAGACAGTCTTGCCTCAGACAATTGCTTTAGCCACTCCTGGCTGAGTTGGAGGTTGCAGAACAAATACATATATGAACCCTCAAAAGTTTGCATATTGGCAGCAGATGTTGCCTGTGGGGAGGAAAGACCATGGTGGCTGGAACAACTTTTCAGAAGGGTGCTTTTATTGCCAAAGAGCAGTAAACAGTTTCCAAACTCCATCACTGCCTCTAAATATTAGTTTGATATGATGGCCTGTGCTTGGATCAGAAGCTTGACATGGAGACCGAAGTATTCTAACAGGTCCATTTGTACTTCCACTTTTGGCAGGTTTTAAACTGGACAGTGGACTAGTAAATGTACAAAATGGAACATTCTTGCTACTGGCTTGACAGGCAAAGAGCTAGATGTGTGACCCTCAGGGGTGACTTATTCCAATTTGTGTGTCTTAAAACATCAGTCCATGGTGGTAGTTCGTTGAGGTTTTGCTTCTCAACAACAGTTAGCTTGGAACTCTGTTGTGCTTAAATACCTGTGTTCTTAGGGCACATCTACACTGGCAAAGTTACAGCGCTGCTCAGAGAACTGAAGGGAAACCGCTATTGTGTGTTCACACTGTCAGCTGCCTGCGCAATAGCGTGTTCACACTTGCGGAACTTGCAGTGGTATTCGGAGTGGTGCACTCTGGGCAGCTATCCTACAGAGTACGTCTTTCTCTTCTGCCGCTAAGACTTGTGGGAAGGCGGAGGGGGTCGGGGGCAGCCTGGGTCCTGTCCCAATGACCCGTGATGCATTGCTTCACATCCCAGAAATCCCTGTGCTTCCCTTCGCATTTGGCGCTATCTTTCAACGGTTTGTGTACTGTGCGCCCTGCCTCTTCGGGCTGCAGGAATGGATCCCAAACTGTTGACCAGTATGCTGCTTGCTCTGACCAACACATCACGAGTGTCAGTGGAGTTATTCCTTAAACTACAAAGGCAAGAAGAGTGCGACATTGATCTCGCCATGTGTAGTAGCTACGACGTGAGATTGCTTGTGGCATTCACAGAGGTGCTGACCACATTGGAACGCTACTTTTGGGCTCGGGAAACAAGCACTGACTGGTGGGATCACATAGTCATGCATGGAGGATAGCCACATTCATGGGACTGTGTGATGAGCTCACCCCAGCCCTGCAGCACGAGGATACGAGAATGAGAGCTGCCCTGTCATTGGAGAAGCGCGTGGTGATTGCACTTTGAAAGTTGGCTACTTCAGATTGCTATCAATCAGTCGCTAACCAGTTCGGTGTGGGAAAGTTGACCATTGAACTTGTATTGATGGAATTGTGCAGGGCCATTTTTCGCTTCCTGCTCTGAAAGACCATGACTTTTGGCAACCTGCATGACATTGTGGCTGGCTTTGCACAAATGGGCTTCCCTAACTGTGGAGGGGCCATAGATGACACGCACATTCCAATTCTGGCACCAGACCACCTAGCCACCAAGTACATTAATCGCAAGGGGTATTTCTCAATGGTTCTCCAGGCGCTTGTGGATCACCGTGGGCGTTTTACAAACATTAACGCAGGCTGGTCCGGAAAAGTGCATGACGCATGCCTCTTTCAGAACACTGGCCTGTTCAGGAAGCTGCAAGCAGGGACTTTCTTCCCGGATCAGAAGATCACAGTAGGGGAAGTCGAAATGCCTATTGTGATCCTGGGAGACCCTGCCTACCCCTTAATGCCGTGGCCTATGAAGCCATACACAAGACAACTTGACAGCAGCAAGGAGCAGTTCAACAACAGGCTGAGCAAGTGCAGAATGACTGTTTGGCTGTTTAAAAGCCCGCTGGCGCTGCCTCTGTGGGATGCTGGACCTGGCCAATGACAATATTCCTATGCTTATAACCATGTGCTGTATGCTTCATAATATTTGTGAAGGGAAGGATGAAAGCTTCTCTGAGGGCTGGACCGCAGAGGCTCAGTGTCTGGAGGCTGAGTTTGAACAGCCAGAGACCAGGGCTTTTAGAGGGGCACAGCGTGGGGCCATAAGGATGCCTTTAGGCAGCAATTTGAAACTGAAAGCCACTAATATTTGTTGCTATGCTTGGGAATGCAGTGCTTGTAATGCTAGCAGGTGATTGGTGCACATGATGCAATAAGCGGGTTTAACATAATTGTGTGTTGCTTTGCAGGGCTCTTTTTGTTTTCAGTTAATAGAATAAAGATTGCTTTCAAAGCAACACAATTATTTTATTAAAAGACAACCACCGGAGGAGAGAGTCAAACAAAAATAAAACAGCAGGGACAGGGATGGGGAAGGGAAGGTCCCAGGAGTTGTCGTCACCATCCCAGGATGGCTAAAGATTTGTGTATGTCCAGGAATCATATCCAACCTTCTCCTTTGGAGTACGATGCAACGGGTACTGTACTTCAGCAGGGCCAAACTGCAGAAGGATGGGCATTGAGTGCAATGGGTAGCAGGAGTCCACTGTGCTGGACTGTGAAGTGGGAGGAGTGGAATGCTGTGGGTATAGACTGCAGCCAGGAGGTTGATAAGAGTGTGTTGGCAGTGTCTGGAGGGCTCATGGGAAAGAGTTTTTTGTGACAGCAGTTGCAGGGGAGGGCGGGTGCCGCTCCATGGCTTCATTCGGGCATGCCGTGTTGTCCTTTCGGTCCCTCTTCTCACTGTCCTGCCTCTTCTTCAATTCCTGTTTCTCAGTGGTGGAGTGCATCATAACTTCACGCAGAAAGTCCTCCTTAGTTCTTCTTGGCCGCTTTCTAATTCTGCCTAGCCGTTCAGCCGCCTGTAACAAAGGGGGAGGCTGGGCTCCCAAGCTCATCTCTGTGAAGTTTAAATGCAACAGTTTACAGAAGCAGTATTGTTTGCAACACACAGAACACTGATTCAGTGATTTAAAACACATCCAGTATTCACACACCTGTCACTAACTGACTGATCCCAGGCAAGCACACATGAGCCACAAGCCCCCCAAAATGGTGAGTAGCTGCAGGGGCAGGGTAAATCACTCTTCCCGGACCCTGTTGTACACTGGGCAGGTGGCTTTCAGGGAGATCCAGCTCTCTAGGGGAAGCCTTGATAGTCATTCCTGTCCCCACACTTTCCACAGGATGTGATTATCATGGAAGATATCTCGCTGTTGATGGTGAGCAGGGAATCAAGGGAGGGTCTTCTCGAAACCTGCGGCTTCTGCCTTGGCACCTATGTGGCTTGCCTGTGTGCAACAATGGTCCCCGCCCCTCCCCGGTGATGGCACAATGGCGCGAGAAAGTTACCCTTAATGGGGCAAGAACCTGTGGCAGCGGATTGCCCAGTATCTCCACGAGAGTTTCCTGGAGATCTGAGGGAGATTCCTGTGACGTCAGGGAGTCAATCAGCAGCCTGTTCCGCAGCTCAGACTAGCCTGCTTTCTGCAACCCTCCTGCCCCCAACAGCTCGCTTCAGCAATTCCCAAAATTAGTTCCGCTTACCAGGGGCCTCCTCTCCTGTTCGCATTTCACCAAGATCTGACTGCTGTGACTGGCTAGCCTCCTCCGGGGTAGAAAAGAGCTCCTGGCTGCATGCATCTCTGGCCTCCGAGCCATCCTCTGCCTCTGAGTCCCACTCCCCCTCCACATCATCAGCCAAGATTTCCTCCTCCTGGCTTGGTCCACTCTTAAGTGGCATGTGAGCTACCAAAGTATCCACAGTGATCTTCGCAGTGGAGATGGGGTCGCTGCCAAGTATCGCGTCCAGCTCTTTGTAGAACCAGCAGCTCCTGGGCACAGCACTGGAGCACCAGTTTGCCTCCCGCACCTTGCGATAGACGTTCCGCAGCGCCTTCGCTTTGACCCTGCACTGCAACGTGTCCCAGTCATGGCCCCTTTCTGTCATGAATCATTAAATCTGTCCATAGGTATCATAATTCCTATGGCTGGAGTGGAGATGGGACTGGAGAGCCTCCCCTCCCCAAATTCTGATGAGGTCCAGCAGCTCGGCATTGCTCCAAGCGGGGGATTGCCTAGTGCAGGTGCAGGACTGGCTACCTGGAAAGATGCACTGCACACATCACTGAGCAAACGGGAAGGGGATTTTCAAATTTCTAAAAGATTTACGGGGTGGAGATGACGGTCACCTGAGGGTAGGGCAGTAGAATGCAAACCGATGACCAGAGAGATGAGAACAGGCATTGTGGGACACCTCCCAGAGGCCAATTGCAGCACTGTAATCGCCACGGTATCTATACTGGTACCACAGCACTGTAGCCCTGGTGCAGAAAGGTCTTCGCCTCTCGGGGTGGTTTTTTTAAAGTGCTGCAACTGCGCAGTTTCTGTGCACTAGGTGGCTTGGCAGTGTGCACATCTCAGGAGTTATAGCGCAGAAAGCTGTTTACTGTGCACAAACTTGGACAGGGCCTTATTCTCTTACTCCATGTGTCTGAAGGGCTGAATATATAATAGATGATGCGGGTCTGACTCAGTTATTAAAACACAAGGGCTGGGGAGGGGGTCTCTAGTTCAGTGGTTTGTCATGTGGGGAGAATGGAGCTTGTACCGAGGAGACTGTGATTTAAATTTCCTATATGGCTGGTGAGGCTGGACGGGAAACGGATTAGTTTGGGAATGCAAAATTAATCAGCTGTAGTTAGCCTGGGGGATGAGAAGGAAGGGTTTGTAATCTGCAGGTTTGGCTACCTGAAAAGTGGCTCTAAAGTGTGGAAATCTGTTCATTGATTGGGAAATATCTGGCATAGGAAGGTGTTTTCCTCTCACACCCACTTTTATTAAAGCAACTGAGCTCTGGCCCCATCTTCATGCGTGCTAGAGGCATTATTCATTTGTATATACAGTTAATGAAATATTGAATACTAATGTACATTTCCAGATAATCTTAATGTAGGATTTCTAAGATCCTACATTGAGAGTACATATTGGTAACATAAAGATAAGAAACATTACGGGGATGTTGTAATTATTCCAAAATCAGGAAGTTCAGAGTGAAGTTTACATACACATCAAAAGAAATCCAAACATGTTAAGATATGGCAATGCACAATTAAGGTATCCAAACTGCCATAACTGTGCCCTGTAGTGACACCATGCAATAGCCAGATGATTATGGCTAAAACAGGGGTCCCCAACACGGTGCCCGCAGGCGCCATGGTGCTTGCCAGGACATCTAAGTGCACCTGTGTACTGGCCAGCGGACAAGCATCTGCCAAAATGCCGCTGAAATTCGGCGGCATTTCAGTGGCAACACCTCTGGATGACGCCGCTTGGCGGCATTTCGACGGATGCTTGTCCGCTGCCACGGTCCTCCATGGGTTGTCAGACAAAAAAGGTTGGGGACATTTTAGTGTGTTTGGTCCTAGATTAGATGAAGTTGATTTTTTAATTTATTTATTTATTTGTTTAAAATAAACACATTGGACTTTTTCATATTTTTCTTGTCATGATGTCACTACATTTGTTAGGTATGTGAGAGACTGTAGTTGGAGCTGGGATATTGGGAATCTGCAAGGAAATCCCAAGCAGCAATTTACATTTTCTTATTTTTGAAGTTTGCAAATAAAGTGAGATGAGTTTCCAATTCTGGTCAGACTCGCCACTTTGAGAGACTGATAGATGGCATGAGTTCCTCAGTAATGTGTTACCAGAGTTGTCAACACAGTTTAAACTTCAGTTTGAGTGGTTGTCTTGATCTCTCAATATTTATTTTAAAAACGGTCGAAAATTTGTGTTTCTGGATAGAAAGGTCTGAAAACTCAGTGCCAGTAGTTCATATGTCTGCTGACATGAGGATAGAATTTCCCATTGGCTAGATCCCTTTGAGTTTCCCTATGCAAGGATAGGTGGAGAAGAATTACTTCATCTGCCTGGGGAAAAAAAGTAAAGCTCTCAATGGCAAATTTAGTATTTCCCCCTGTTAAAGCGTGCAGACAAAGTAACATTTACCTCCACATTCAGCTAGTTTGGCTACAGTGGTGAGCCCAAGGCTAAAAGTTCAGTGTTCTGAGTGCATTTGTGAGGTTAATGCTAAATAACAGATCACCATAACACAGTGAAATATTGTGCTTAACCTACTTGCAGAAAAGCAGCACATGTAAACTGGCTTCTGAAGCCCAGCAATCCAGTGACCTATTGCCATATGAGATCACACTTCGGTTCCAGCCCTCACAAAAAGCAGCATTGACTGATTCAGCCATAGCTACTGCTGACTCTCTTCAGTCATAGGGAATGTTGCTACAATATGGGACCCTGTTCCCAGACCCCTATCCACACCCCTGCCCTCTGACAGGCTTCCCCGCCCCCAGGACTCCAATGCTTATCCAACCCCCCTGTCCCCTGACCGCCCCCCAGAACCTCCGCCCCATCCAACCACCCCCTGCTCCCTGGCCCCTGACTGCCCCCCTGGATCCCTGGCCCCCTTACCATGCTGCTCAGAGCAGCAGGTCTGGCAGCTGCACCACCCAGCCGGAGCCAGACATGCCACTGCACTGCTCGACAGGCGTGCACAACCCCGCCTCCCAGAGCATTGCCTGTGCCGTGGCATGGCTGTGGGGGAGGTGGGACAGTGCAGGAGGTGCCGGGAGCTAGCCTCCCAGGCCAGGCAGGACAGTCCCGTGGGCCATAGTTTGCCCACCTCCGATATAAGGAGACTTGTGAGCCCTGTTTGAATTAAAGTACTGAATTTTCCGTCACTTGGAAGGCCTGCCTTATGCAAGTCATTTTACAAGTCAGTTAGCAGCATTGCATACTGCCTACCCACAGCATAAGGTTGCCCAGCTACAAAGGGTTTTTAACACTTTTCACATTTGGGCTATGTTGTTTTTTAGCCACACTTATATGTGTGAATGCATTATTATTTGGCTGGTTTAACCTCAACACAACCTATTGTTTTTAACAGGAATATAACTGGAATAGATTGCCAAATATTCAGGCATATTATACTGCTGGGAAGAGATTTGTCTGTTCAATTTGTGCCCCAAAGCAGGGCTTTTTATTTTTAAAATGCTTGGCTCCTAACTCAGACCATTACCAACTTTGTGGTCCTCTTTGAATTCACTCTTCATTGCTTACCTTATTAAAATGTTTTACTAAAATAGCTCTTCAAAATTTTTTGTGTTTGTTGGCGATAAACGTGAGACAGGCAAGACAAGCACATCCCACCCCAGGGTCAGTGAGCCCTAGTGTTCAGTAACATCTTGCTCATGTTCTTTCAGGCTGCTCCATTATGTTGTTGATCAGACGGGCTGTTAAGTTCTGAACCAATTGTAGGTTGTTTTTTTCTGTTTTTTAAAGATTGCAGCCACTCCAGTGCACCACATTCTTCACTGGCTTCCTGTTGAGTACTGGTTCATATTCAAGGTTTCAGTTCTCCCCTTCAAAGCCTTTAATGGGATTGTCTTGAGTTACTGGAGGGGACTGTCTGCCCTGTGTGATCATGACATCCAGCAATTATCTTACACTGGAGCAATGGAACTGTCAACTTCAAGAGTGAGATATATGTGTGTGGGAGACAGAGCTTCCTTGGAAACTAGCCCACAAATCTGGAATCCACTCCTAGGAAAGATCAGGGGGAGCACAAATTTCTATGGTTTTAGGGCACAATGCAAAACCCACATTGACTGAGCCTTCTCACAATAACCTCATTTTAAAACAAAATATACAGAATAAACTGTCTGGTCCCTTCAGACTGGAGGTGTGTGCAGGGAGAGATATAGCTCTATAATTTTGGGAAGTGCTCAGCACTTTGGTTATGGGAGGCCACACAGAGGGAAATTGAAAAAAGATCTTTTCCTTATATCTCAGCCAGGCTGCAGGGTGACTTCCTGCTGGACCACCACTCAATTAATTACAAGATCTCTTGGCTTGTTTTGGAATGTCAATAATATGCAGTAACATACTGGACATGGGTTTTGCCCTGGGTAGAGGACATTCAAATTCAGCGTAGAAGTGTATACGGTTGGGGAATTCTTTGATATGGGAAAGGCGAGGGATGACCTAGAGAAGGCTGAAGTGTTTAATGCCTTTTTTACTTAAGTCTTCACTTAAAAAAAAGTGAAGTGTGACCAGGTGTTTAACACAGTTTAACAACAAGGGAGAAGAATCTCTTTTTATGGAAAGAACAAGTTAAATAATACTTAGAAAAGTTAGATGAATTCAAGTCATGAAGGCCTGATGGAACCAAAGTAAATCTCTGGACCATTAGCTATTATCTTTAAAAACTAATGGAGGACAGTTAGACTGGATATGGGCAAGCATAGTATTTATTTTCAAAAAGAGGAGAAAGGAATACCTGGAAAATTATAGACTAGGTCATCCTAACGTTGATATCCAGAAATATACTGGCACTAATTATTAAACAATCAGTTTATTCAAACCTGGAGGATAAAGTAATAAGTAATAGCCAACATGGAATTGTCCAGAATAAATCAAGCCAAACCAACCTAATTTCCTTCTTTGACATGATAACTAGCCTAATGTAAGGGGGGGAAGCAATAGACTTTAGTCTTTAGTAAGGTTTTTCACACTGCCCCACATGACATTCTCATAAGCAAACTATGGAAATCTGGTCTGGATGAAATTACTATAAGGTGGGTGCACAACTGACTGAAAGACCATACTTGGAGTAGTTAAGATTTGCTGTCAGACTAGGAGTACTGATCTAGTAGGTCTTGCACGGGTCAGTCCTGGGTCCAGTACAGTCAGTGACTTAGATAATGACTTAGATAATGGAGTGGAGAGTGTGCCTAAAATTTGTGGATGACACCAATATGGGAGGGACTAAAAGCACTTTGGAGGACAGAATTAAAAATGATCTCGATAGGTTGGAGAATTGGCTTAAAATCAATAAGATGAAATTTAGTAAAGATAAGTGCAAAGTACTACACTTAAAGAAAAATCAAACGTATAACTACAAAATGGGGAATAACTGGCTAGGCAGCAGTACTGCAGGAGAGGATCGGAAGGTTATACTGGATCACAAATTGAATGAGAGTCAGTAATGTGATGCTGCAGTGAAAAAGGCAAATATCATTCTGGGATATATTAATAGCAGTGTTGTATGGAAGGCACATAATGTAACCATTCTGCGCTATTCTGCATTGGTAAGGCCTCAACTGGAGTACATTGTCTGGTTCTGGGTGCCATTCTTTAAGAAAGATATGAACAAATTAGAGAGTCCAGAGGAGAGCAACAAAGAGGCTTAGAAAACATGACCTGTGAGAGAGGTTGAAAGAATTGGGCATCTTCTTAGTCTAGAAAAGGCTGCGGGGGGGAGGCATAAGTCTTTAAATATGTCCTTTTTTATAACCTTTCTGTGATCAATTGATCTCCATGTCTGCTGAGGGTTAGATAAGAAGTAATTGGCTTAGTTTGTCGCAAGGGAGATTCAGGTTGGATTTTAGGAAAAATCTTTCAAATTGTAAGGATAGTTAAGAATCAGAACAGGTTACTTAAAGAGGTTGTGGAATCCCAGTTATTGGAGATTTTAATGAACAGGTTAGACAAACGCCTGTCAGGGATGGTCTAGGTATACTTAATCCTGTCTCAATGCAGGGGATGACCTAGATGAACTAGAGTCCCGTCCAGCGTGATATTTCTAGGATTGCTTCCTTTCTTTCTCCCATCTCCTGTGGACATGAAGTTTTAGAGCCATCTTCCATGCCCCTGAGAACTATGGTTTTCAAAGTATTAAAGGCTATATATAATTGTTGCATGTTTTCTTGGTCACTAAAAGTTAAATCACCTCACCAGCCCTGCTCTGAGAAGTAGCAACAAGACATTAGAAACTAATGCAAAGAAGCAACTTTTGGCAAGCATCTGTAGTGCAGACATGCATACTATCTAGGAGTACTCCTCAAGTTATGGAGGTAGAGTGCCAGCCTTGCCTCAGCACTCCCTGGCACCACTTGCTTCCTCCTCCTATCAAACAGAGTTGTGAGCTCCAGCACCAGCCTCTGTGCCATTTAGACCGGCTCCTTTGACTGCTCCTGCTTCCTTGGTGCAGCAGACATCAGACCAAGGCTGCCTCCTGGTGCCGAGAACTCCAGAGTTGTATGCTGCAGGTAGAGATTTACTCTGCCTCTTGGTACCAGGTTCTCTGCTTGTCCAGGATGTAGACCAGGGGTCTCAAACACACGGGTCACGGAGTTATTTGCTGCAGCTCGCCAAGCTCCCTGCACCTGCCCCCGCCTCCCCAGAGTTATTTCCTGCGGCCACCAAGCCCCCCCCTCCGCTCCTCCTCCCCCTCCCCCGGTGCGCGCCACGTCCCCACTCCTCTGCCTACCTCCAGGCACTTCCTGCCGCCCATCAGCTGTTCAGCGGCACTTAGTGCTTTCCAGGAGGGAGGGGGGAGCCGTGCGCTCAAGGGAGGAGGTGGAGAAGAAGTGGGGCAGGGGCAGGGATTTGGGGAAGGGGTTGGAATAGGGGCAAGGAGGGGGCAGAGTTGGGGTGGGGACTTTGGGGAAGGGGTTGGAATGGTGGTTGGGAAGGGATGGGAAGAGGCGGCAGGGCTGGGAGCAGTGGCGGGAGGGGGTTTGTACCTTTATATGAAAAGGTGTCAGTGATGTGGCCCTCTGGCCAATGTACTAGTCCTCAGGTGGCCCTTGTGGTGATTTGAGTTTGAGACCCCTGATATAGACTTGCTGCTACTGATTGCATCAGAGGCTCCAGCATGGTCTGTGTCAGCTGGGGCATTCCATTCCATTATGGCTGCAGAGTCTCAGCCTGCGATGCCAACGGAGGGCAAGGTTTTGGCACAGACAGCCCTTGCCCAGCCAGTGCTGTCAGGGGTTAAGCCACATATGCTGTCCTCAGTACCAACTACATCAAATCTGAGACCCCATTTGCCAGCACTGAGTGATATTGTACTGCCGTGACTGTCGGACTATTCCGGGTCTTCCTCAGAATTGGAGATGGGGTCTACGTGCACTGTTTCTGAGATGAAGCTTTACATTCCTTCGTCCTCACCGGGAAGATTTTGGTCATGCTCTTCTTTTCTCACTCAGTTTGCAGCCAGTCAGATGTTCACAGCGCTAGTGGGGGTGTGAGTTTCATCCATTCATCTGTGTGGTGCTTTTAAGGGACTCTGTAGAACAGAGTAGCTAATAACTTCCTGATTAATATACAGAAGATTATATCCAAGTTATGTAATTGGTACAGATGGAGAGTGCACCTTTAAATCTGCATTGCATTTTCAAAGGGGAGTAAGCCCTCTGCTCTGACATTCTTATCTAATCTATGTGTATATTTACACCACAGCTGCTACAATGGCACAGCCACAGTAGGGATTATGTCAACCTCACAGTGGAGGTTAGGGTACAGAATTTTTCATGTAGCTAATTTTTAAGTGTAGACTAGATCTAAGTGTCTGTACCATGCTCACAGCGATGAAATCTGAAAAGCATTACAAGAAAACCAGTGGCTTTTTGCCATGTTGTCCTTTTCCTCTCATGGCCTATTGTAGTTGGGTAATATGCAATAGCAGGAATGAATCTTAAAAAAAATAACCTAAAAGAGAAATCTATGATGCAGAAATGGATCTTGCATTTGGATTTGAAAGTTGTGAGATTAGTAATCATCCTGATAGCTTCAGAAGTGGGATTATATCATCATGAACTGGATGCTATAAAAACTCATTTCACAAGTTGGCCTGTTCCTTTGGGTAGTTTTATTTAAGGCACATATTTGTTAAAGCTGCAGAGAGAGGAAGGACTTGGCTATGGAATGAAAGTTGGTCCTGCCCTTTGGACAGCTCCAAAAATTTCAACCACAACCTTGTGGTTGGTCTACCGGTCCATGAAGAATTGAGATTGGCTGGAGGCCCTAACACAGGGATTCTCAAACTGGGGGTTGGGACCCCTCAAGGGGTCGCGACATCATTACAAGGGGGGTCGTGAGCTGTCAACCTCCACCCCAAACCCCACTTGCCTCCAACATTTATAATGGTGTTAAATATATTTAAAAGAGTGTTTAATTTATTAGGCGGGGGTCGCACTCAGAGGCTTGCGATGTGAAAGGGGTTGCCAGTGAAAAAAGTTTGAGACCCTCTGCCCTAATGTGTTCAGGAGATGGTTAATGTCTTTTTGCTGGAGTGTTGGGTGTATCAGTTGGTCAAGGCCCGGCTGCAGAAATGTTTGGCGGGATAGTCATCGGTCTAGATTGGCAGAAACAAGTCACAAGACAATCCTTCCTCATGTTCTACTGCACTCTGCTGTGGTGACATAAATAAATATATGTAATCTTTTTAGTTGACTACAGAGCAGAAATACTTGCTATTTCACCTAGCTAGTCAAAGGTATATATTTTTATCATCACTGCATAGATTTTGAATTTGGTACAAACAAAACTTCAGACATAAGGGAAATGGGCAAGCTAATCCTGAAGGAACTCCTTCAGGATATAGGTTTTTGTTGGCTTATCTAGACAACTGTCTTATCAGCTTGCCTGCTTTGTTTGCAGAATGCCTTGTGTCAGGACAGGTGTCCTGTCTGAATCAGTTACTTAGTGATCTGTTCACTAGTGCAATTTCTAAATTGCAAACACTGGTTGTTTGCACCTGTTCAGGTAATAGATACATGACCTAAAAAGTCAATTTGGATTTTTTTTTTTTTACTAAATAAGCATCTTGTTCCATTTTAAGTAATTGTGGGAATTGTCCTAATCATCTTATAAAACTGATTTGAAACTTGTGGCATGAATTTCTAGGTAAATCCATTTCAGTCATCAAACGCAGCTGAAAGAGGGACCTGTAGTAGTAATTTTAGCTGCTTTACTATGGGAGTGACATAAGTAAGAGCAAACATGTAATTTGTTTGAAATGTACGTGAGAGAATCTGTACAGTGACAAGGACCCAGCTTTCTCCTCCTTCTGTGCTATTGAATTGCAAGCCATATTCATATTTAAAAAAGGCAAAATGTAAAAGCTTTTTGTATAAATTAAAATTTAAATTATTGTATTTGCTAATAGGGGTGTGGAAATTAAGATACAATAATTGTGATGGAGATTTGACTTTCCAGTGGGCTGAACTAGATTAGCACTGTTTTATTACTCAATTTGTTCCATGCTGTCTACATGTGTTTTTGAAGTCTGTGTTTTAATTTGTGAAGTATGAACTTGGAAAGTTGTAGTTTTAGGCTATGGCTACACTTGCACTTCAAAGCGCTGCCGCGGCAGCGCTTTGAAGCGCTAAGTGTAGTCAAAGCGCCAGCGCTGGGAGAGAGCTCTCCCAGCGCTGTCCGTACTCCACCTCCCTGTGGGGAATAACGTACAGCGCTGGAAGCCGCGCTCCCAGCGCTGGGGCTTTGACCACACTGGCGCTTTGCAGCGCTGCAATTTGCAGGGCTGGAGAGGGTGTGTTTTCACACCCTGCTGCAGCGCTGCAAATTTGCAAGTGTAGCCATGGCCTTAGTGTAATTAATGGTGTTTTAAATAACTTTTCTCCTCTGGGCATGTGGGTGTAGCAGTGTTAATGGTGGGCATTTATATGCAGATGAGAGCAGAACCTATAGTTTTGGAAGTAAAAAACAGGCATTCTTTTGTCTTTTAAAAATGCATTATAAAACTAAAAGCTGTGTATCTTTTTGGAAGTTTTACCAGTATACTAAGTTTTACCATGTTTATGGCTATGTTACACCTTTTTTTCCTGACTGCTTCTTTTCATTTCTAATTTTGCATAGCTGACTGTAATTTGCCTCATATAAATGAGATAGCTAAGGAACAATTATGTGCGGTAATACATTAAGCGTATGAAAGCAACAGTTTTCATTATAAAAGTGCAACAATTTAATTAAAGTAGCAAAATTATATTAAAAAGAATAGGTTCAGTGCCCCCAGATTCCCAAAATAGCATAAATGAGTTGGTTCAAATTCTGATTTAAAGTGTTAAAACTTCCTGACATTTCTTGATGACTCTTAGGAATTGGTTTCTGTAGTCAGTTTTTAGAGTTCTGTGTTCAAAATCAAAATCTCTATACCAGCATGTATTTGTTCAGGATTCATTTTAAAGAATGTTTTGTTTACTCAAAATTCTTTTACAAAAGTCTTATCTTCACATTAACGCTTTCCCCCACTTTGAGAAATGTTTCTGTTTGATGTCATGCATTTGGCAGATAGGTTGCACTTGCTCATACCTCAGGTAAAATATTACATATGTACATATGTGCATGAGAGATGATCCATATGGGTAAAAATAGTATGTGATCATTCTGGTAAACCATACATACAAGAGCAGAATCGAGGTTGGACAGGTACCCTTAATTTTTGCACTTTGTAACATTTTGGTGCTTGACTTTGCCACCATGACATTCTTTTAACATAACTTTTTGTCTGCTTATAAGTTACCCTGTGCCCCAATATGTGCCAACACAGGGCATTGTCATTTCAGCATATTTCATCTGTAGACTACCAATCTGGATTCAGCCCAGCTCAGTAGGGTTTAAAAGTTGTTCTCATGTAAAGGAAAGCTGATGGTTCAGGTCTTGGTTCTCTCACAAGTCACAAACTCGTGGTGGACCACACTTCATAATAATTGACAGACTCACAGAGAGACAAAGAATCATGAGCCATAGAAACTTGCCTCCTGACCTTGCTGAGACCATACATGATTTCTTTGCATCAGTCTTCAACACAGAGGATGTTGAAGGAGATACCTCATCTTTCTTACCAGAAAGAGCAGGTACTATTGGAGACCAAGGTGTCTTTGTAACAAATTGAAAGTCTAAAAAGAAAGAAGTCACAGGGTCAGATGGTATCTATCCAAGCATTCTGAAGGAGTTCAAGGATGAAGCAGCTGAACTGCTAGCAAAAATATGCAGTGTCATTAAAATAGCTGCTGTATCAGGTTTGGTGGAGGGTAGCCAATGTCGGGACATGATCAAAGTATAGAAAATGACATTTAAAAAAAAGCCTATGTTTAAAAGAACATTAAGGTTGCATAGTCTAGCATTCAAAAGCTAGGGAAAGATGGATTTCAGTTGTCTGATTCTTAAAGATTATATTTTCAATTTAAGCTTTTTAAAAGCTTAGGAAATCACATTTTTTTTAAAAATTGCCACATAGAACAACAATGACCTCCATATGGGCTATTAGCAGGGTTGAAATTCTTAGATCCACAACACAGACTTCTGCCACCTGAACTAACAAAGTAAGTGGTGGTGATAGTAGGCTGTTCCTAGAGGGAGATGACACACATTTTGTCAGTGGGTTTCAGATATTTGCTAGACTTCAGAGGAATGTTGAGTCGGAATGGATTCAGTTCTATGTTCTGCAGGGGAGTGTGCTCTAGTGTTCACAGCAGTATTGCCAACCCCAAGTGTTCAAAAAGGAGTAGTTGAGCCCCCCAAAATCATGATTTTTAAAAAAATAATAATGTTGTGGTTCTTTGTATCTGCCTTCTAGTTTCTGAGCCTTTGGAGTGCTCTGGGGTTGTTTTTTCTTCTTCTCTGCAGCAGTGAATCCTAGAGACTTACTTTCTGTTTAAAATGAAAGCGGAGATTCTCTTCTAAGCGCGTGTATTCAGGAGATGAGGTTTTAAGAAAACCCTCATATGTCGTGAAAATCATAAGGGTTGGGATCAGTGTTACAGACCTTTTGCCCTTGTTTGCCCCCTTCTGTCCAATTCTTCCCTTGTCTCCGTCCATGTATTTTTCTCCTCCAGAGCTCCTGCCCTTAATCACACCCCCCCTCTTTTTCCTCCCTTCCCCTTATTCTTTACCCCTCTGCATTTGAGTCAGGCAGCTTCCTCCTTTTCAGCATTGCCTGGGCACCAGCAATGGGATCATTGAAAGCACTTAAAGTATAGCCCTGCTTGCAGCTCCTATGCCTGGCACCACAGCAGCTGGGAACAGCAATTCCAGGGAAAGTCCTGCTCAACCCTTGCAGCCGTGGGATGCTCAGTTCTGTAAAGATCGCACATATGTTGCAGATCAGAGCTGTGGGGGTGGGGGAGCATGCCCAGTGCAGACAAAAACTTCAGCTCATTTAGCTGCTGAACTCTTAAGTCTCTACTGAGCTGGTGCTTGTCAGTGTTGAAGCTGGGGTACTGGACTAGGTGGACCACTGGTTTGATCCAATTTGTCAATTCCTATGCTCATTCAGTCCCCTGGATTCCTTAGTTCTCCCACTTCTTGTTCTCCCCGGTATGTCTCGTATATGCTCCTGTGACAGCCCCATTTCCTCCTGGTGGCTCCATCCTTTTCTCTGCCACTCAGTTATCTCTTCCTTATACCATGTCTGTCTCTTTACCCTCATGGCTGCCTGCCCCTAGGGATTGAACCAGGTCCCATAAAAATTGCTGTTCTGATAGCAACTTGGTGGACCCCCTCTCAGCAGTCTGCTCCAGCTATTCCCCCCACTGTTAATGGTTAAGGTGACAGCACCCAGCTCCAGCTGCTCCCTCCTGTTAAGTGCGGGGTCAGCCATAGGGAGTGAGGGTGGGGCCACTGAGCTGGAAGAGCAGGAGAAACAACTTAGGCTGTATCTACACTGCCACTTTGAGCGCTAAAGTTTTAGTAGTTATGGGGTGTAAAAAACCACCCGCCCTGAGTGACAAATGTTTTAGCAGTGAAAAGCACCGGTGTAGACAGACAGGAGCTGCGCTCACAGAAAGCTACCCCTCTCATTCGGGGTGAGTTTTTTAAATCACCAGGAGAGCTCTTCCCCGGTGATAAAGCATGTCTATGCTGCCTACGTCACAGCGCTGCCGCGGCCGCACTGTAATGTAGGCAATGTAGACATACCCTTTGTCTCTCTGTCTCCAGCTGCTTCCTCTTGCAACACATTCCCAGGATATTGGCTGTGACATCAGCTGCCTCGGGCAGATTTAAAAAAAACCTCAGGACTGTCCCAGCCGTTCGGGGAAAGTTAGCAACTATGCCAGATAACTTGACCCAGTATCTGCATAGGCCAAGGAATGATATAGCATATAGGATTTAGCTTCACGAGGAGGACTTGCATGGTAACCTGCCTATACTGTTCCCAACGCTGTTATTCGTATCTCAGTTTCTTGTGAACATAGGGGTTTTTTTTTGTTTTTTTAATTTAGCATCATTTAACAGACTAGCGTATTTTAAAAATATGATAGATTGCACTTCTGGTAATCCAGAATGCTGGGATGGTGAATCGAATTCCTCTCTCTACTTATTTCATCTTTAAAGGTGCTTGCTGTTTTCTTTTTTTGTTTTTGTTTGTTTTAAGTAAATGGAGCTGTCAGTGGGTAGAGTAATAGGGATGCTGTCTGGTTTTGTACTTTTTAGACTATTTGTAATCAGCTCCTTTTTTTTTTTTTAAACTGTGGTGGAAAAACTGTTTTGTGGTTTATTCAATTAACCATATGTATTGAGTTACTGGCCTTTGTCACAGTGTTTCTGGGATACTGCAGTAACCGTTATTTTGAAGAGTTCCTGATCTTTTATGTTTCAGTGCTGCAGTGCTGTTTAGCATAGATGGGGTTTTTGAGGGGGTGGTGATTGTATGAAATTGGTCGGTGCTGACTAAGGAGAAAACTCAAAAGCAGCACATCTGATAACCCGTCTGTTACCAAAAGTGAACTGTAACTTTTCTAGTAGCTTATGCTGCGTTTGTACTTTAGGGGAGAAGCCTGTTATTTACAAGTCGCATGATGAAAAATCTCTAGCATCTAGCAAGTGGTCAGCCAATGAAGTACTTTTACTACAACTGGAAGAAGCGAGTGGAAAGTTGAACTGCATTTATTCTATATAAAATGCATAAAGACACAAGTTTGTAATGCCTATAAAGGCATATTTGCCTATGGTCTGAAGTTTTGTAAAGTACTTAATATTTTAGAAGACAGATCTGCTGAGATTTTCTTGGTGTGTCTCATTATTTACTTTGCTTACATTTGTAAGTACTGGCATTGCTGACTGCTTGCTTGCGGATTGAACTTCAAAGAAAAACGCCAGTAATATGTTATATGTAAGGCAACTAAATAGGCCATGACTTTATAAAATGTTGATAGATTCCACTCTGTGCAAGTCTGTATTTAAACTGCTGAATAAATGACCTGATTTTCAAAAGGGCAGAGCACCCAGTCTCTCCCTGTGAATTCAGTAGGAGGGCTCAGCCCTTCTGAAAATGAGGTCACACATTCAGGAGCATAATTATAAGAACCCACCCTTGAAAGTTTTAGCTCTACTGGGTAAATAACTTCCTAATGACAGTTGATTCCAACCACTAGCCAAATTTCTTCTCCGGTCATCAGTGACTCCATCCATACTGCTTCCTTGCTTTAACATTTTATTGTGTCCTAATACACATAATAAGAACTTTGATGATCTCCTCGCTTTCCTTTTGAACTTTTTAGAATTGTTGAAGTTTTCACTGAGATTGAAATTGGAGCCCCTAATTTCTAGCATAAAAGATCTTTCAAATATGTTCATATAAATACTTCAGCATGGTGCAGACATTCAAAGAATGAATAAACCGGGGAGTGGGGAGGAGGAGAATTAACGTCCTCCCCTCTTCCCCAAGAAAAGCGTATGGTTTTGTTGCGTTTTTTTCCTTAGAAAAAATCTGTGTTTTTTCACAACTCTGTTGGAATCAACTTGTGTGTGGTAGCTACTGTATCATGCTTTTTATTAGTATACTGTGTGTCTCTTTTTACATATAATTAATGTTTAATAAAATACAGTGATGAGCAACTCAGAAAATATGTTGTATCCAGAAGAGATTGGGTCTTATTTTATTAATGGATTATTACAGTCTGCTCCTGTTGTGATGAGAGGTTGCAATGAATGTTGTGGATACTCTGTATAATGGATGAATTTTTAGGCTTGCTCTTTTTTTTTTTTTTTTTTCTGGAAGGCTAAGCATCTAATAACTAGGACCACCTCATATGTTTTCCCTGAAGTGGAAAGTGAATATAATGCAAGAGATCTGCAATGGCAGTGTCTCCATGCTATGCCCTTGCCCAGAGGCAGCCATTCTCTCAGAAAGCAAAGGGTTTCTCTTTAGAAAATACTCTTCTGGTTAATAGTAATCTATGAAACAAAGAAATAACCATCTGAGCTCATTATAGTTGTTATACTGCATTTCAGTCAGGACCTTGGGTTTCTGTTCTAGTTTTATTCCTCCAAATTAGGACCTAATTTCTATCTTGGATACACAGTAACTATTGCTGCACTCTAGAAAAATCAGCAACTCTATGAATGCACATGCATATTGGCAGGAGATGATAGAAGTAGCAGAATTGAGGTTAGAAAGGAGCTGTTCAGCTAGCCACCAAATGTGAAACAACTATTTGAAAATTATTTTGTGTTTCAGTTTAGTAGTCTAATGGCAGAACAATGCAGTAAATTGGAGTTTGTGTCCTAAATTTGGTCTCCCCGCTCCCCGAGTCATCAGGAGTTTAAAAGTGGTATTCTCAGTCTCCATAAAGAGGTCATGCTGCTCTGAAGCAAATCCTTTTACTATTCAAGAATAGGTTGTAGTTTTTGGTCTGGCTGAGGTTCAGACAGGCTAATCTTTTCATGTCAGGATTTGTAATAGGGGCTGTAAAAATTAATAAAACAAAAAGCAATTGACATGCAGACTTACAGTATGAAACAAGGCACACATTCTCCTCTCATCCCTTCATTCAAAAGGATTTGTACAGGAATCACTGTGCAGTTGTGTGTTTTTTAGAAAGCTAGAACCGGACAACTCGCACTATCTTTCTTGTGATTAGGATTTTAAATCCATCCAGTGTTCAGGGAGTTAATATTGTCAGAACAGATGCATGTAATTTTAAAGACTCTTTTGCTGCACATTTAATTTCAGCCTTGTTCGATTGCACATTTCATATCAGTCAAGCTTTAATAAAGAACTGGCTTGCTGGCTGGCCGTTCACCCGTAGCTCCACCTACGCTTGCTTGTACCATCTGAGGCTGTTGGTTTGGACTCGGATGCTGCCAAGTGTGCTGTGCATGCTGATCTCATGAGGCCGACTGCGGCTGTTGCATCATTCTGAACTGATGCTCACCTCTGTAATCGGAACATGTGCCAGGGCTGAAGGTTGCTGTGCACACTGGTAATCTTTGGCTAAAATGTAGCTAACATACATTGCTTTGTCTCTGACATTTTTGGATGTTCTGCATTAGTAGTTTTTTAGGCCAACATCCAAAAACAAGTGTCCCGTGGCCCACCATATCCCATAATCTTTTTGTACCTGTAGGATTATGGGATATAGGAAGTTTCCGGGTACTGTGGGATTTGTGGATGAGGGGGGAAGCTTGTGCCTTCACATTGCTTTCAGTGACATAAAATAGACAGTGCTGTTGCGACTATTATTTACATTTAAAGGGACTATGACCAGCGAGCACATGTACAAAAACATCTGATTTTCTGTTTGGACGACTTGATGTCGAGGGGAACATCTGAGTGTTTGCTGTACTGTGTGCACAAATTGATATTTTTATTATTCTACATGCGGTATTTTAAACTTATGGGATTTACCTTGTTTGAGGGATATGGGGAGAGTAGTGTCTCAGAAAACACGTTTGTAGTCGTTGCTTTAAAATTATTATGCCACATCTCACTGGTCTCCAACAGTGGAGTGCATTTTTTCCTGTGGAAATCTTAAACATTAATGTTATACTAATTGATATAATTCATATGTCTCCAGCACCTTTGAGGATGGATGTCAAAGTGTTTTATGAACAGTAATTAATCCTCAACCCCCCTCCTGTGCTATTTGTGCTGTTCATTGGCAGGTTTCAGACAGAATCCTGACTTCCTGACCTGTGCTGTAACCAAACTAAACTGAAAGTAATTAATAATCACCAATTGGCCTGCACTAACTGGATGATGGCTGTTATGGTGTGTGTGTGTGTGTGTGTGTTTAAATAAAATATCATGGATGTGGATTACCTTTCATTTTGATATACCGGTATATCATTATTCTTTTCCCTAGTGTTGTCCTGTATTAACCCAGACAGTAGATGATGATGATGATGATATGAGCATTGATTGGCTTTCCAAACTCTCTGTTCAGGGGCTTACTATTATTAGTCATGCTATTATTCCCTGGGACTTGCAAGCCCCATGCTAAAAAGTGAGACATTGCAGACTTTGGTCATGTCTGCATTGGAAGTTTGCAGCAATTCCAGCAATCAGTGGCCTGCACCATTTCAAATCCTAAGCATAGACAAGGAAGGCTATGATTCACATGGGAGTTTATTCCTGCCTGAAACTTCTTGTCTGCAGTTGAAACTTGCAATGGTGACTAACCATTGAGTGCGGGGCTTGGGGCAAATTCCCAGTCTAGAGAAAACTTCAAGGGATGCTAGTTGAACACTAGGACCCAGTTCTACATTCCTTCCCCCCCTCTCCCCCAATTCTATTTCAATAGCAGTTTTGGACAAACAGGAAGAAATGCAGGTTTCTGCAAGATGATGGACTGGCACCTGCCTTTTGAAATGGAACTAGGTTCTTGATTCCTAGATTGGTATCTTTGATTCCTAGAGACAGAAATAAATAAGTTAACATACCCTGTTGTAGGGAGTAGGGACAGCATTCAAAGACCTAATGAACAGGAGTGTTTGGGACACATTTCAGGAGGACATTTGAAAGTGGGGGTGGGTCTGGTTGCTGGCTATCTCTATATAATCTGTTAGGTTCGGTTTAGTGAGAGAGATTGCAGAAGTTGGGCTCTGCTAGTGGGGTTCAGGGAGAACAAGCTCATCTTGATCAATTCTGCTTGTTTCTTGGCAGCATGGTGTCCTCTATTATGGCCTATGGAGCTCTGTGGCTCAGTAGCTACTCTGACGGTGCTGCAGCCAAACACTGTTAGATTCCCTTTCCCTTTCCTGCAGCTGTGGTGTGCTTTGATTTCTTACAGCAATACAGATGCTCGGGTTATAATTCCTCTCTGCGAGCAGGTCTTGATGGCCATAACCCCCCATATAATAAAGTTTAACCATCTCAAACTTCCACTTGTTTGTTTTTTAGTATGTGGGGAGGTATCTCACTCTCTAGTAGGAAGGTGGTTAGAAAGAGGTGTAAGAAATGCCCTGTCACAGCACATCCTGTATGCACCAAACTCCTGCAACTGGCATCCAAAGTGGCTGGCCATTGCGAAGGTGATGTTGCCAGTATGTGTCTTCGTTGCCAGGCCCCAATACAACTTAGCATTGCACCTTTCTTCTTCAGACAAGGAGGGGGGCTAGATGGGAGGAGGGGCTCCTTCCCTTATCAAGGCTGTCTTTTGGAAGCATTCTGGAGAACCCAGAGATGGACTCATCTAGCGAACAGGTCCAGAAGTTCCATTCAGGTATTTTCAGCCACTGCGGCAAAGGTAATTTCCACTGTCTGGCATAGCAAGATGGAGAGGGAGGAGAGCAGATACAAGCGATGCTTTTCCCCTACTTTACTTGACTTTATCATCATTCAGGACTAAGACAGAACAGGCTCAATCTCCTGTCCTGCTAGCATAACAGAGCAAAGTCTTCTAGCCCAGCCCCTCAAACTTCCAGAAGCACACCTGTGGGCTCGGCCACTGGGAGCACTCAAGGGACACAAAATAATCTGCTTCTTTGCTCCGTGTGGTGGTGGTGTAGAAGTTCAAAACAGCTGTTCTGAGAGTGGTAGCCTCCCTTTAACAGCAGCAGCTTAAGTAGGCACTCCCTCACCAACTCCTGGGTAGCAACCCAGATGGGGAAACAGAGAAGCTGCTCTACTTGGCATTCCTCCTGGGAGAGAGGAAAAACAGATCTGGCAGAGGGGCAGAAGAACTACTTGAATACCAGGAGGAACCACTTGATTAGCAACTCAGCCATGATCAGATGAACCAGTCCTCTGTTGATGATGCCCAAGGTGGGGACAGGGATGCAATTTGTTTAGCAGTTTGTCTGATCAGATGAACATCCTCAGCTAAACAAAGGCAGGATTGCTCAAACAAGGGCACAAAGCCAACCTTGCTCCTCTTTCCCTCATTGTCCTGCTCTTCATGGCCCCCATTGCAAGAGAGGAATATGAAGGCCAGAAGTCCAATGTTCCCTACCCTGTAAGATCTCATCATCACATCACATGGATCTCTTCACCTGTTCACTAAGAACAAAATTCTGTAGTACAGAAGACTCCACAGTAGTTCTAGATTCAGTGGAGTTTTTGCACTTTACCATTCAGGCATCCAAGCAAATGCAGAAAGGGAATATCTCTGATGCTCCATCACTGCCCTCCTAACTCATGGCTGAAGACTGCATTAGTTCTTCTGACCATTGGAGGAGTATACAGAGGAAATTGAACCTAATAGGGTCATAATAGTAGACGTTGGCTGAAGAAGATGATCTGTGGGAGGATGGAGATGATGAGGAGGAGGATGCGAAAGAGGAGGAAGATGCAGACGTTTTGTGTGAGAGTGCAAGGTGCAGGGTGCATTTAGACAATTGGACCTACTTGTACTTCTCCCCAGATCAGTCGCTGAAGTTCAGACAAGAGAGTCTTCAGGAACTGAAGCCTGGGCAGATCCCATAAAGCCTTCATCTTACAGGCCTATTTGGAATGAGGCACTCGTTACTTTTGCAGAAGTGCAGCTTCTAGCAGAACCATGAGATCTCTCTGGTCTCTGACTGTGCAAGAGACAGCTGTGTTCATGGAAAATCCAGGATAGATGTGACAATCTCCAGATTAACAAAAAGAACAATGCTATTCTAAGGATGAACAACCCTGTAGGAAGGTCAAGGCCTTCCTAAAAATGATAATCTTTGGGCCTGTCCCTGCAAGCGGCTGTTATGCATTTGTGCTTTGCCATCAGTGGTAAGATGGTTACAAAATTTTTGCTTAGAAGGTTCCTGGAGGACAAGGACAAGAATGCTGAAATTATTGAAGTTTTTACTGTCCTTGGGTCAGCTTTCATTTGTCTGCAGTATAACCATATAACATGATACAAATTCATAGATTCCGAGGCCAAAAGGGACCATTACTTAAAGCCATGGCCTGAAACAAAGGAATTCTGTTGCTGAAATAGTGGGCAGTGGTTCATTCCTACATTGCAGTCTGAGTGAATTAGATAAGATTCAGTACGCCTTGTCTGATCCAAAGAACCAGGGCCTGTCACCAGGTAAGACACGCGGGGCAGAGTGGGTTTAGAGTCTCTAAGGGCTTGTCTACATATGTAGCTATTCTTGAATAATTCTGTGTGTGGAGCACTCTTATTCCAGATTGAGTACTGTGTTCTGTTTGTCTAACCCACTAAGCTAAACTTGTGTAGACAAGTCTTGATGCTCATGGCAGAGGAAACCAGCCTCAATGAACTCCCCTGAGGTTTTAAAACAGTCATTCTGAAGCACAGGGACCCAAACCCAAACATCTTTATCTGGGAAAAACTGTAGGAACTGCATATGTTAATAGGCAGCAGATTTAAAACAAATAAAAGGAAGTTCTTCTTCACGCAGCGCACAGTCAACTTGTGGAACTCCTTACCTGAGGAGGTCGTGAAGGCTAGGACTATAACAGCGTTTAAAAGAGAACTGGATAAATTCATGGTGGTGAAGTCCATAAATGGCTATTAGCCAGGATGGGTAAGGAATGGTGTCCCTAGCCTCTGTTTGTCAGAGGATGGAGATGGATGGCAGGAGAGAGATCACTTGATCGTTGCCTGTTAGGTTCACTCCCTCTGGGGCACCTGGCATTGGCCACTGTCAGTAGACAGATACTGGGCTAGATGGACCTTTTGGTCTGACCCGGTATGGCCATTCTTATGTGGACCCAGATGATATGTTGATATGGATATACAGTTGAGATCTATACAAAATCTTTCAGCAACTTCTTCATTCACTTTACTTGCTCCAGCTCAAGGAAGATGCAAGTTCAGAAACACTAAACCATCTGAGAATATAGGTTAATTTCCCCATCACAGAAGTCAGAAATCAGGTGGAAATGAGGTAAAGGGAAGTGTAACTTCATCTTCTATATGTTGCTGCTATAAATAAGAGGAAAGCAAGCAAGGCCTGTCTTCAGCAAGTAGGGATACCAGTGAGACTAAAACTTTTGGCCACCAGCAGGAAAGGTTTGTCCCAGGAAGCACCTAGTAAAGAATAAAGGCAGCTAGGCTGTAAGTCTAGGAGAGCTAGGGGGATGGGGGGCGGCACAGGCACAGTGCCTCCAATTAGTGATCAATTTCTTGATCAAGAAAAGATTCATAATATGAATAACATTGTGAACTTCTGTTGTAAAGAAAAGCTGTTTTCCTGGTCTATAACAGCAGAGTATAGTAATTCAAAGCCATTTCCTGCTTCTGCAGTTCTAAATCAGATGCAGTTTACTTGTGTTCTGATTACTTTTCACTGCTGGGTGGGGACCTGTGGGGGAGACTAGTCCTTCATCCGGAAGGATAGAAAGAAGACATGAAGCAACCTTTATTTGTTATCTTACATGATTATTATAATCTGAGCATGTCCTGTCAACCTTTGTAACTCAAATGTGGGATGGGAAATCAGGTTAATTTAAAATAATAAGCTATATAGGTAGTCTCTCTTTGGCATTCAGGGCTAGGAAGAGTGTTTTAGGAGTGATAGAATAATCATTACTGAAGGGGTACTTTTGGTACATCAGATTTTATAATTTTGTCACCAAGAAAAACGTAGAGTTTAACTTTCTAGATTCACATGTAAACACTCCTCCTTCATTCTGGTTTTAGCTGAATAACACAAACTGCAAGTAAGTTGCAAAGAGATCTGTTTGTAGCCCCTTAATGCTCAGTGTTTTTCAAAGGAATGTGTGCTTCAAGAATTCTTTATTTCAGTATAAATGAAGCTTTATTTTGTTCTCCATTGTGGCAATTGGGGAGGAGGGTTGCACATTCACTAATGCTTAGTGAGATCATAATTCTGATTTAGACTAACTGCTCTGTGGTTTGTAGCTATGGTAAGCAAAGGGTTGTAGAAATTTGGAAATGTACAACCTGGAAAAATCCATACTCTACTCCCAAAGAAAATGTTTAAACGCCTTTTTATACCAAGCCATTTCCTTGCTTTTAAGAAAACTGGGATGGTAACATTTGGTGGGATTGTTGATAGAAGATAGTCTAGGACAGGGGTTCTCAAACTTCATTGCACCGTGACCCACTTCTGACACTAAGAATTACTACGTGACCCCAGGAGGGGGACCAAAGCCTTAGCATGGCTGAGCTCTGCCACTCTGGGCTGGAGGGCCAAGACTGAGCCCTGCCATCCTGGGTTGGGGGGCCAAGGACGAACCCCAAGGGCTTCATCCGGAGGTGGGGGGAGGGCTTTAACCTGAGCCTGCTGCCCAGGGCTGAAGCTGCCCCAGCTAATGGGGCTCAGTCTTCAGCTTTGGGCCCAGGCCCCAGCAAGTCTAACGCTCGCCCTGGCAACCTCATTAAAATGGGGTCCCGGCCCACTTTGAGGTCCTGACTGAAAGTTTGAGAACCGCTGTGCTAGGAGAAGCTTGTCTTTGCGCCTTGGATATATGTCATAGGTTTGTTCCCCACTTTGAACTTTAGCGTCCAAAAGGTGGGGACCTGCATGTAGCCTTCTAAGCTTAAATCCTCGCTTAGATCTGATAGCGCTGCCACCAACCAAAAATACAGTGTTTTGGTACACTTTCCATTCCCCCCAAACCTTCCCTGGGGAACCCAAGACCCAAACCCCTTGGGTCTTAACACAAAGGGAAATAAACCATTCCCCCACCTTCCCCCCTCCCTTGGTCGCCTGGAGAGGCTCCACACTGATTCAACTCCTTGAATCTAAAACAAAGAGGGATTCACCTTCCCCCTCCTCTTCTCCCCCCACCACCTCTCCCTGGTGAGTCAGACTAATCCCCTGGGGTCTCAAACAAGGGGAAAAAATCACTCAGGTTCTTAAAAAGAAAAGCTTTTAATTAAAGAAAGTTTTTTACTTTTTCTATCTCTGTAAAATCAGGATGGAAATGCTTACAGGGTATACAGCTTATAAAACTAAAGGGACTCCCTCCCCCCTAGCATAAGTACAAGTTACAGCAACAGAGGTAAAATATCCTCCCAGCAAAATACACATTTGCAAATACAGAAAGCAACCAAAAAGACTAATCCGTTTTTTTAATTAATACTCGCTATATTGAATATAAGAGACTATTTCAGGAAGCTTGGAGAGCCTGGATGTACGTCTGGCCCCTCTTAGATCCAAGAGAGAACAACCCCCAAAACAAAGAACCCAAACAAAGACTTCCCTCCACCGAGATTTGAAAGTATCTTTGTCCCTTCATTGGTCCTCTGGTCAGGTGTCAGCCAGGTTCACTGAGCTTGTTAACCCTTTACAGGTAAAAGAGACATTAACCCTTAACTATCTGTTTATGACAATATATCACACGAGTCACTGGCTGGATCGTTGCTTCTGGAACACAAGAAAGAGGCATTACCGGGTATGAGCACATGCCTTGTGTTTTCATCCACCCTCTACTTTGGATGTGCTCTGTCAGCCTTTCTTGACTGTCTCTCTGAAATGATTTTAGTTACACCGTATTTAGAAAAGCATTTTATCTGTTCTAATTGTATCTAAGGGAGCCATCACTAATTTATGTAATAAGGCTCTCGCTAATAATATAAGTTGATTTCATATGCTGTATTCCATTCACACTTTCTCATCTGCTTGTGACATTTTATTTGGAGCTTTTCTGTTAGTTTCAAAAGCTATGATTTGAGTGATCTCAAAGGCAAGAAGAGTCACTGTAGTTGTGAACTACTTGGTAGTATGTTACGGTGTAAAGTGAGTAGCTATTGTGTATTTAGGCTGTGTTCAAGGAAATTTATATGCTTGGAGTACTAATATGAGAAAAATGGGTCCTTAGAAGCTTACTGCATTTCATATTTTAGCATTAGACTATTTTATTTTAATCCTGATTAACTTTAGTATGTGTTCCCTGTCACAAGAACTTGTAATTTCACAGCTGTTTATGTATTTTTGATCTAATTTGTTCAGGTGAACTGTGATTCAGAGATTGGCTTGGTTTTACTTTAAAGAAATAAAAATCCTTCATTTCATCCTGTCAGATTCTAGTATGTGAAGTGTTAGTTTTACTGTGTATTTGGTTGAATTAACTCTCCTGTCACCACTCAGTAATGAGCTGTTCATGGAGCTGCGACAGATGGTCAGGGAGAGCGCCTAAGGAGATGGAGTGCGAGGCAGCAGAGATCGCACTTGCCCTGGAATGGGATACTGACACACAATAGAACTTGTAACAGTGTTAGAATAACATCTGCTGATTTCCAGAATGTATTATTATATGCTATCAGACATACAGATCCTAAGATCATGAAGCAACAGTATGAGCTGGAGTACACACACGTATTCAGGAGTTTATAAAGATACTGCTGAAATAATACTTGTGTAGTGCTTTACACATTCAAAGCACTGTACAAACATTGATTTATCTTCCAGTACCTGTTGGAGGTGTGAAACTATTACTATCCCCATCTTCAAGCTGTTGAAACAAAGGCAAAGAGACATTACTTGTCCCAGGTCATGTAATGAAAAAATTGCTGGTGGAGCTGGGTTTCGATCTCAGAACTTCCAGACTTCCAATTTTGTGTTCAATACTCCAATGGAAATGTGAACCCTCCAGAAAGTATTAAGATTGCTATCATAATAGAAAGCTGAGTGACTGACTGATGGCATATGGAGCCTTTCGTATTTAGGATCAGTGGTTCAGATTTGACCTGTTTAATGACTAAAAGCCGATACTATATGATGACTGTCCAGTGGTTAGTGTGAAGTGTTGAACTCATTCTTCTTCCCAGTGAATAAATGTGCCTTACAGAAAACACCAGCATAGCTGGTGGTAATTGTTCCTTTTTAGCGATCTTAATAGAGATCAGGGACAGAATGATTGAAGATTTGAACTCCCCTCGTCCCCACCCCCACCCCCACCCCCATCCCCATCCCCATCCCCATCCCCGAGCTGGCTTCTCCAGGTTAGAAATGAAGCACATTAGAGAGGTAATTTGAGGAAGCTTATGTGCCTGTCTTACACAAAACCTGCAGTTTCCATGGATTTGCCACAACTAGTGGGACTTTTGATCAATCATTTCTCTGAGCCTCAGTTTCCTTATCTATAAATAAAGATGATTGCCAATTTCATAATGGTGTTGTGAAATGTCACTGATCGTAAAGTGCTATATAATACAAAGCATTATTTAAAATCAGTCAGTGATAGTGATAGGTTTAAAACTCAAGGCCTCCTAGCTAGCACCTGTACTTAAGGCTATATGGTAATGGATTTTGAAGCAGGAGGCAGGAAGTGTCTTGAACTGAGGCTCAGAAGCATGCACACTTTAAGACCTCCATATGATACATAGAGTTTCTGAAGTTGGCATAGTAATGATTGCGGGGGGCAGAAGGGGGGGGGGGTCTAATACATGGCTTATGAAGTCCATATTATGACAGTGATGCTTTATAAAGCAAACATTAGCTATGTGCACTTAAGTATATGGAAACAGTCTCTCCATCCCAAATCTTCCCGAAGTTAGTCAGAGGTAACAGTGCTAACAAGACAAATTTAATATTTCTAAATCAAGCTGTTTTGGCCGGGCATGTGACAAAGAAAAAAAAAAAGTTAAGAAAATGACCCAGAAATGTAACTAGCCTGAATTTTTTAACCCTCCCCACCCTCTAGCTCTCAAATCTCTTTTCCCATTTGCCCCAAGTCTTGCAGAAAGATTTTTCCTCTGACTAAGATGCTGCATGCCAAATTTCAGATGCATCAGTTGAAATCTGGCAAAGTTAAGGTGTAGGGTACATTCAAAATTGGATGTGTTTAAAAAGCTAGCTTCAGATCTGATTTTATAGAGACTAGTCTCTATAAGCATGAACATCTTTTGCTACTGATACAATACGCTGTCTCCTACAGTTTAGGTAGAGATAAAAGAGAGATGTGCAAAAGAGAACATGGAAGAAGTGATTAGGGGATGGTGTTGGGGGGAATGTACCAATAACAATACATTCATTGGCATAGCTTTGATAGTTACATCTCCTTTTGTGTTCTGTCCCCATCCACACTTCAGCCCTTCATTTATTTTTGTTTTTAGAGTGTAAGCTCTCCGAGAAAAGGATTGTTCCTTTGTTTGTTCTGTAGGCTCATCAGTGTGGGGCCCCAGTCTATTTCCCTACACACCTATGTTTGTCACCATCTCACTTTATGTCTTAAGCTTTTTGAGGCAGGGACCATTGTCATCTGTCATGAGCTAATGCACATTTATCATGCTGTATAAATGTATTTAAAATTAATGGCTTTTTTGGATTGCTACAAAGTGGAGATGTTTAGTCACTAACAGTAATTGTCCTTATTCTGCCAAGCAAAACAGAGTGTTCTTCTGATAGTTCTGTATAAATCTTCTTAGACTTCAGTTAGTAGAAGTGAGATTTGAATGCATTGTTGTCAGATTCCCGGCTCAGGGAACTGCCTTAGGCAACAGAAGTATTTGGTGTGGAAATGTGTTCACCTGTCTCTTTCTCTGCTGTGCAATAGCGGCTTAGAAACATTGTGAAGAAAAAGAGAGTACCTGCTTTTCTATAGTATTGTCCAAACAAAAATCAGATCCATGAGCTCTAGACATTTCTGACAAAAGGGTTCCAAGAAAAGGTGGAATCACCTCTTAAAATTTTTGAATTGTTGTTTTTGTTTACTTAGTTGTATCTACCCAACCTGCACCAAACCAACGTGAAAAAATAAAATATTGTCAGTTAACGTCTGTTCTGTTTTTTTACCACTTTTACAGCATCTTCAAAATAAAGATTTAAAATCCTGCTGCAGCCTTAACTGTGAAATCACTACCATTCCACTCTGTGAACAGTTCAAGCCTGCTGACCGTTCAGACTAGAATATGTAGCTTTCAAAGCTTAGAAAATACAAGCTGAAAACTAACTCTGAGTTTGAGTACAACATTTATTGCATCTGCTTGTCAGCAACAAGCGCTGGTGCTCAACACCTTGGGTTGGTTGTTTAATTACAGTGCTCTTTTGTTTAAGAAAATCAGCACCCTTGAATACTATAGTTAAAACAATTGGAGGAAGAGGAATGAGGAGCAACATGTGACCGACTAAACCACATTTGGTACTTATGGCAAGGGAGCTACTTACATTCCTATTTAAGCTTCCAGACCTTTTCTTTTCAACTCCCCGTTCCTAATGCATCCCTGATTCAATGGCTTTCATGTGCTCTTAGCCAGTACATTTAAGGTGCACAGTACACTGTAACACCACTTTTTTTTTTTAAAGAAAAACAATTTCCCTAACCGTATGGTGCTTTTACTCTTTCAGAACCGAGAGCTTCAGATCATGAGAAAGTTGGATCACTGTAACATTGTCCGATTGCGATACTTCTTCTACTCTAGCGGAGAGAAGGTAAGTTAGCATTGAGAGGCTCACAGACAATAAGCTTCATTAAAGCTACTTGGTGGTATTATAATAATACTGTACTCTTTGAATTTTTAAGGGTGTTAAAAACAGTGTGAAAATAGTGGAGTCCAGAATAAGAAAACAATGGTAAATCTGCATACCAGGAGCTCAGATGTTCCTGAGTTGAGGGGCATCAAATTTGTAAGGCAGAGCATGTTAGAGCTGATCTTAACTTCTCACTATGGAGGTGTAGGCCATGGGTACTGTGGCTCCTAGTATGCAGTGATCAGTCTTGATTCCAGCAGCCTTCTGTTTGGGTCAAGATGAAGAATTGCATAGCTGGGAGCTGCGATTTCTAGAAGTGTCACTTCTTTATTAAAGATGTGAACAGCCACCAGCCACTTTTTAGAACTTCATGTGTTACACTTGGTCACCCCATGTGTTATACAGGGGTCAAGCAAGACTACTGAAATATCTTCAGTTCTGAAATCCATCAGTATCTCAAAACTGTCCCTCATATACCAAAAGCTGTAGTTAATGATGTAATAAATGGAAAATGTAGAAAAATAACTTAAAAATAAACAAACAAACCAAGAACTTTCTATTCAGTATTAGTGTCAGAAAGTGACACCAGACGAGTGTGCAAGAAGCAGGCCTTGGGTTTTCCCCCCTCCCCTTTTATTTTTTTGGATCTCTCTACTCTTCCAAGATGGTGGGGGCAGGGGCTTGTGGGGAGTCTAGTCTGGGTCTTTCCACCTCGTCCATGGGTTGGAGAAGCACTTGCCTCATGTGATGACCCCAGAGGGCAAAATGGACCCATCAAGCCATGTGATAGACGTTGTCGTCAGGGGGAAGTTTGATCTGGCTCTCTTCTTCCTCCCCTCATCCCAGGCTGCTCTGGTAGTTCCCTGGCATTTTGAGTACAAATTTGTGCCACTGCTGTTTGAATGGCAGTTTAGGCTCTGTTTGGTACTGTGTTTGGTTACAATTTTGGCACGTTGTCAGATTTTTCCTTAGTAATGCAAGTAAGAGAAGGGAAGTTGTGGTTTAACAGTTTATATCTTAGCCACGTTGAATAGAATTTCATGGCATAAGCAAAAGGCACATGTTTAGTCTGAGGGCTTCCTCCCTGCAAAATTTCAAAGGCCTGCTGCAAACAATGTTGGGGTTAAAATGTCTCAGAAAAACATCCCAGGACTTTTTTTATAGCAGGAACCATTAGGCAGCATAAATACAGGGGTTCTACCAGGTTTTACCACATAGCAGTGGAGTGTACAAACAACTAGATCACTGGCAGTGTTAGTTTTAGTGGAAACTGTTTTTCACTTGAGTACAATGTTTGTATATGGCAAGTGACTCAAAATGCTGAGATGAGCAGCTTTCTTTTAAATGGTGATACTTCCACTGTAATTTTCAAGAAAAAGAAACATAAAATAGTGTAGTAGTCCACGATCCCTCGGAGTTCGAAGATGGTTCTCTTCCGTATAATGATAGTCAGTTATTGCTGGTAGATCTGCAGGTGGCTAATGAGACCAATCCAGGATCCACAGATCTTTTCACAATCACGTTTCCCAGTGGAAGGGTTGGATCAAGATTGTTGAGTGGGGCTGTGGTGTGCTCTTTCCATCTACCCATTTCTCCATTTCCTGTTGTTTCTGTTGGATCTTGAAATACTGGGATCCCTGCCACAAAGTCCTTTTCCATTTTGGTCATTGAGGACTTGGGTTTCCCATGAGTTTGTCAATATTGCACATCTTCATGTTGGCTTTGAGGGTGTCTTTGAAGCACTCTCTCCCCCCCGCCCCCTTCTACCCTCTTGTCCATTGGCCATGGCACAATTGTGAGAACATGACCTGCTTCCGGATTTGATTCTCTGGCATTCGAAGAACTTGACCAGCCCTGTGGAGTTGTTGGTGGATGATCATAGCTTCAGTGCTGGAGGTTTAGTTTGGGACAGAACACTGATGTTGGTGCCTCGGTCTTCCCGCCTGGTTCGGAAGATCTTGCAGAGGCACCACGGCTGGTATCATTCAAGAACCTTAAGGTGTCTACTGTACCTGACCCAGGTTTCAGCCCCATATAAGAGAGCAGGGACAACAACAGCCTGGTACATGAGAAGCTTGGTTTGATTCTTGATGTCACAATTTTTGAAGATTTTTTTCTCAAGTTTCCAAAAGCTGCATTGGCACATTTGAAGGCACTGTTGAATTTCCTCATCAGTGTCAGCTTTGTGTAACAGGTAGCTGCCGAAGTAAAAGAAGTACTCGATGTTCTCCAGGGTTTCTTTATTGATTGGAATTACGGGAGCAGGATCCTGGTGATTCAGAGCTTGTTGGTGGAGTACCTTAGTTTTCTTGCTGTTGAGTATGAGACCAAGTTGGTTATAGGCCTCAGAGAACATGTTGGTTATTTTTTTTTAAGATCTTCTTCCGAGTGAGCTCACAGAGCACAACCATCTGCATATTGGAGTTCAGTGGCTGATTTAGTGATAGTTAAGGCTATGTTTTAGTCATAGCTATTTTTAGTAAAAGTCATGGACAGGTCCGGGGCAGTAAACAAAAATTCATGGGCCATGACCTGTCCTTAACTAGTACTATATACCCCTGATTAAATCTTGCGGGGGAGGAGGAAGTTAGCCCGGGGGTGCAGCAGGTGCTGGGGGAACAGGCAGGGCTGGCAGGCTCCCTGCCTGGCTTCACGCCTCCCTGGAACCAGCGACATTCCCCCTCCCTCTGCTCCTAGGAGGAGGCATGGCCAGGCAGTTCTGCACGCTGCCTCTGCCCCGACTGCTGCCTCCACAGCTCCCATTGGCTGGGAACTGCGGCCAATTGGAGCTGCGGGGGCGGTGCCTGCAGGTGGAGGCCTAGGAACTGAGGGATGTCGCCACTTCCACAGAGTCCCCCGTCCCGTGTCGTCCCCCCCCCCCCCCGGTAAGCACTGTCCAGAACCCTCATCCTGTCCTGCACCCCAGCCCTGAGCCCACACCTAAACTTCTGCTGCTGCTGGGGGAGGAGGGCACGGTGGCGCGAGACTGCCCCAGCAATGGCTGTTGCGGCTGACTCAGGGGCTTTCTGAGCTGCATCGACCGCTGCAGAAGTCATGGAGGTCCTGGAAAGTCATGGAAGCCGCGATTTCCATGACCTCTGTGACAAACTCACAGCCTTAGTGATAGTTTTGGTCTTGGATCGGAGGCAACTGAGGTTGAAGAGCTTGCTGTCCGTTCTGTATTTGGCGTCAGGTCCAGAGAGGAGCTTGTCACTGATGAGAAGAAAGATGATGGCAAGGAGGATGGAGAAAAGGGTTGGAGCTGACACAACCTTGCTTACCTCCTGTCTTGACTAGGAAGGGGTCTGTTCCAGATCCATTGCCACCAACAGTCACAAATACGTTGTCACGGAGTCAGAGAGAACGACAAATGTTTTTGGCAGGCATCCAAATTTAAGGAGAATTCTTCACAGCCTCATGATTGGTGGAGTCAAATACTTTTGTGAGGTCATTGAAGGCCAGGTATGGAGGTCACTGTTGCTCACAGCACTTTTCCTGAAGTTGATGGGCAGTGAAAATCACGGTGGTATATAAAATAGTATTCTTAATGTATTTGTCTATGCAGCTGAGAACAGCTAATTTCATTGTTCTTTGTCTTTGCTTGAGACTTTAACTGTCCTGTTGAGAAATGGGGACAAATTCCAGCCTGTCAATGTGGGAGGGTGAAGGGTTGTACAGGACAGCTTAAATAATGTAGTTTTTCCTGTTTGGTATAGGGCCGGTTGCAGCCATCTTCGCTGGTGCTATGCAAAATGGCACTTGAAAAGTTGGCATAAAGGATAATAAATATTTCCATATCTGGTTACTGACCTTTATTTCAGACTTGCACCAATTTTGAAGTTGAGGGGCCACATTTCATAAGTGCTCAGCTCCTGGCACCTCATTGTTCTCAGTGGTCGCTGCTAGGTGCTGAGCTGTTTAAAAAAAAAAAACAAAAAAAACACACACAACAAAAAATAGCACCAGATGTGAGTGCTGGACACTTCTGAAAATATGGCCTTGAGATGCCTAATCACTGGTGCTGATAGTTGTACAGGAATCTTCCTCCAGTGTAAGATATTAAAGTAGTTGGCTACCTTGCAGTCTGATGTATTGCCCTCTAAGAAGCAAATCTGAGAGGCCTAAAAATCTTCGGGTTTGTGTTTAGTAGGATGACGCAGGGAATTTTCTGCAGTATGCAAAACCCACCTCTCATGTGATGTCCACAGTAATCTACCTAATGGTAGTGGCCAGACCTTTAGAAATTATTTGACATGAATCTAACTTTTTTAACAAATTAAACCTTGAAACCTGAAAATTACACTTGCATACAGTTTTAACTCCCACAACTCCCTATATCTCTGACTTGTGATTATAGGTGGGCAGAAAATGGCCTGCTGGAAACTTCAGTACTTTTAAACTAGTTTCCCTTTCAAATCAGAGCAGAGTCAAAATATCAGAAAATTCTTAAGGAATGAAAAATAAAAAATTTTGAATCAGAACTCTCAAAACAAAACTTTTTGACCAAAATGAAAATTGTTTTGAATGGATATTCATTTGAATATATTACATTTGTCAAAATGAAAACATTTTGAAACAATTTTTTGTTTTGATGTTTCTTGATAGTGATTCACAGACCACTAGATGGTCACATGGTTCTGGCTTCTCATTTCCAGCTGCTAAATTATATTAAGGGAAGCTAAAAATACATGAGTACTTTCCTAATATTACTTCATCCAGGCGAGCAGTTGCTGTAGTTGCAACAGGGATGTTAAGGAATTGTGAAGGTGTGGGGGAGGTCTGTGCAATCACCAGTGAGTAGGTAGATTATCTACCACACACAGTTGTTCTAAAATGTGCCTCACACTATGAAAATGTGTGGGAACTTCTCTAGCACAGCAAAATTTGAATTAATTTTTTTCATTAATTTATTCTTGTAAATTTAGAAAAGTTGTTCAGTGCTTTTAGCCCATAATTATTACATGCATCAATGCTAGCCTAAGTAGAATTCCTTCACTTTAAAAAAATAAAAAAAAAAACCAAAACAAGGCTTCCCAGCATTAAACCACAGCATTGACCTACCAAAGCAATACAGGTTTGAAAAATCTTATTATAATCTTATAAATAATGGTTGACAGTTCAGTTCTAGCATCAAACCCCTAGAGCCAGAGGCTTCCAGACTAAAGTAAAAAGTTGTTTGCCATCTCAGTCACCTTCGTTGTAATGGCTTCTGAGACTCTGTTGAGCCTCCAGACTGCACAGATGATGATTTTCTAAGATGGGCCATTGGTAAGCTTTTAGAGAACAGGGCCATACCCCCTCTCTCCATCACCATCAGTCACTGGTGAGTAGAAAGCTTGTCCTGACAATTGAGGTCCTAACCCATCAATATCTGCAGAATTTAAACTTAATTAAGTTTAAATAACTTGTATGTTTACAGAAATGAGTTTCTTAATGTGATCTAATATAGTGTTCTCCTGAGTCTGCAGACAGGCATTTCTTGGGACACCACTGCTGCTCAGAACTTAGCGAATCAAAGTACAATTTTGGTCAGTTTAACTGCTTCCATTCAGAACTCTGTGGGCAGTAGTGAGAATGAATTAAAATAATTACATGTTTGCTGTGTTGTAGCCATATTGGTCCTAGGATATGAGACACACAAGATGGGTGAGGTAATATCTTTTATTGAACCAACTTCTGTTGGTGAAAGAGACAAGCTTTCAAGCTCCATAGAGCTCTTCTTCAGGTCTGGGAAGAGCGCTCTAGAACCTGATACAAAGAGAGATTCTCTAAGCAGGGTCCAGTGACATAAGAATCCCAGGGAAAGGCGCAGGGGTTTAGCATCACACCAATAAATTGAGGATAAAGTTGCTGTGTTTGTGAGTAGTGTATTATCCATGTCCATTTTTCTGTCCCCAAATATGTGCTTAAATTTCTCTCAAACAGCGTGGCCACATTACTCTCATGTTTCACACACTCCATGGTCTCCCCTTTCACTTTATGGGATGTCAGTGTCTTTTCACACTTTCACAAAATCTGTCTATGGTTGGTTTGAAAATCTTTTCCTCTGAAGTTGTGCCATCTGCCACAACCTTTGTGTATCTCTTCACCTCAGTGGTACCAAATCATTTCAAATCTCAGCTGAAAATCTTTTTTTCCTTGTCCATACCTTTCAATTTTTTTCCTTTTAAGCTATCATGTTCTATTTAGCTTAACTGCATTTAACTCTGCAAAATGTTCTGGGCTACAGTTTGTCTGAAATGTGCCATATATAAAATTGTGCTTTGCATCAGTTTCCCCATCTGAAAAAATGAAGTTGAGACTACTTTTTTAAATCACTTTGAGATTTGTGTATGGAAAGAGCTGTGTAAGTGGAGTGCCATTATTATTATTGTGCCATTATGCATTAATTAATGAGGAGAGTTTGATTTCTTCTTTTTCATTACAATTTCCCTGTAACTTTTGATTAAGTCAGCTTACAGCAGGTAGGTTAACATATTTTTCTTTAAAAAGCCTATTTTTTCCTAAATCTCTGGCCATGAAGTTGATGGTGGAAAAGGAGGTGGGATAGGATTGTTTGGGGGTATCAGCAGTCCCATTACTTTGGACATTGATATGACATTCCAGGGTGAAATCCAGACCAGTAAGAGGTTGTGTCACCACCTGCCCTGCAATCATGAGGGCCTCACAATGCTTTGTGCTGAGGCTCCCACCTAAGCTGCTCACAAACAGCCTTCCAGGCTGCAGGTAACACCATTGCAGTGTCTCTGTATAGCTGCAGCTTGCCAGCCACACATTAGTCACACTCTGGCTTCACCAGCCTCAGCTGCCACTTGCAGGGTGACACCAACACACTCCCAGTCCTGGATTTTCCTCCCAAAATGTGTGTTCTGCACTGTCCAGCCCTCTCCTGGACAGTCCAGATATTGGAGGTTTGTTGCTCCTGTAAGGGGTCAACATACAACTGTTTGCCACTTTAAATGGAGTTACCGACACAATTCAGTTTAAAGACAACACTCAATTAGTTTTGATTAAGGAATAAAACAAGTTTATTTAACTACAAAGAGAGAGATTTTTAAGTGAGTACAAGTGGCATGATTGGAAGGTAGTTCCACACCTGCTATGGCCATTTTGAATACCTCATCATGCCCTTCAGTCTTTCCAACAACCCAGCCACATTCCTGCATTTTCTCAATGACACATTTAGGGAGGTTCTGGACCAGTTTGTAGTGATCTACTTAGACAACATTCTCATCTTGGAAAATCAAGCCCTTCATGAGCAGTGCAGCTGGTTGGTATTTCAGTGTTTTGGAGCAAATGGCCTGTATGGGGAAACCCAAGAACTGAGGGTTCAATGCACCTCTGACTTTAGGCTATATCAGGAGTAGGCAACCTATGGCACGCCTGCCGAAGGCAGCACGCGAGCTGATTTTCAGTGGCACTCACAATGCCCGGGTCCTGGCCACCGGTCTGGGGGGCTCTGCATTTTAATTTAATTTTAAATGAAGCTTCTTAAACATTTTAAAAACCTTATTTACTTTATATACAACAATAGTTTAGTTATATATTATAGACTTCTAGAAAGAGACCTTCTAAAAACGTTAAAATGTATTACTGGCACGCGAAACCTTAAATTAGAGTGAATAAATGAAGACTCGGCACACCACTTCTGAAAGGTTGCCGACCCCTGGGCTATATCATTTCCCCCAATGGGTAAAGCATAAGGTTCCTGAGGTTTGCCACCTTCTACCTATGGTTCATCAAGGGGTGTTTGAAGGTGGTTCAGTTACCCAGCTGCTCCTGAAGGACACTACCATTGTTTGGAATCAGGAAGCCCAGTCTGCTTTTGATAAACTGAAAGAAGCATTTACATTAGCGCCAGTCATATTTCATCTGGACCTGTGCTCAGATTTAAAAAAAAATCCTGTACCAAATCCCTGCGTGCTTTGGTTCCTCTGCCAACTCCATCCCAACCCTGCTCCTTTCTCTATGGTCTTTATCATTGACCTCTCCAGTTTCCAGGGCTACATGGCCATATTTCACAAAGATGGCTGGAAAATCCCTACCATGGAGGTGACAGCCCAACTATTATTTTTTTATTATCCCCAAGCTCCATGGTTTACCATTGCATGTTACCTCTGACCAAGGATCGCAATTTGTTTCTCATTTCTGGCTCTGGGATCTTAATCTACAAGCCTCCTTGGCTCACCACCCTCCAACTGATGGAGAGACAGAATGAGCTAATGAAATTCTGGAGCACTGTCTCCGCTGCTTTATCCATTATTATCAGAATAATTGGGTGCTGCTTCTTCCTTTTGCTAACTCATGTACTACAATTCCGACCACAAGTCAGTCCATCAAAGTCCTTTGCAGGCCAGCTATGGTTTCCACCCTCGGTTTCACCAGTCTGTGCTACCAGTTTCCCACTTTCCTGCAGCCTCTAACATGGTTAAGCTCCTACACTACTTCCACAAAGAATTGGAAACCCACCTAAAATCAGCCCAGAGGGATTACAAATGATAAACCAGCCTCCATTGTTAGGGCACCCCTAACATTATGGTCGGGGGTAAAGTATAATACTCAATGCAGCACTTGGATGCTGCCTAGCCCTTAAAGCTGGATTACAGCTATCTCAGTCCATTCCAGGTCATCCAACAGGTTAACCTGGTAGTCTTCAAACTCCAGTTAGCCAATAGGATGAGGGTGCACCTGGTATTCCATATATCCCTGCTGAAAAAGTATATTGACAACACCTTTCCTGGACAGAAAAAGCCACCTACTCTCCCCCGCCCCCCCACCCACCTCCCCCAAAAAAGTCATGGTCCAGAGGCAGCAAGTATACCCGGTGTGGCAGATCTTGGACTTAAGGTTCTCCAAGAGAAGCTCATGTACCTCATTGATTGGGTGGGCTATGGTCCAGCTGATCACTCATGGGAAGCAGCGGACAGGCTAGATGTACCCCAGCTACTTTGAGAAATTCCACTGGTCATATCCCGACAGACTGGGTTTGAAGATACCTGGTAAACACCTTTTGAAGTCGGGGTGATGCGATATCTTTGAGCCTGCTAAAGTCTGAGTCATCCCTGACCCAGCCTAAGCCTGATGAGTCATCCCTGAGCCAGAGTGTGAGAGTTATCAAAGGCAATTACCTGAAGGTCTTGTGATAGGCCCCTCACCATTCAGCCAGTTCAGAATTGAGGACTCACCCAGGTGATGCTGAGGTAGGTATATAGACTCCGAAGGGAAGCAGTCTGTCCAGTCTGTTCAACATCACTACCTGGTCAGGAGCATTCCTATTGTGAGTAGTTTCAACAGACTGCTCCAGCCATCCCTTGCTCCTGCTCCTGCTCCTGCCTGTTTCCACACTAGCAGCCCCAGCTCCAGTCTGCATCTACTCCTGCCTCAGTTAACCACCCACCGACTCTGACATCACTGCCTCAGGGATATGCCTGTGTCTTTAAATTTCAAGATCTGCACAAGCTTCAAGAGTTCCTTCAGATGGATAGAGAGCTGAAACTTGTGATGGAGTGCTCCCTTCATCCAGCTTCAGATTCAGGCCCAAAAACTCCTCTGGACCCCAGCTCCCCATCAGTTCCAACAGCTCAATTGCCTTCTAGGTCTTTGAAAGACAGATCGAGCAAAACGAGGAAAACCTTATGCGAGAGGAGTGCTAGATCTCCTCAGAGAGACCATATTCCTGTGAGGGGAGATGTACTGGAGACCCTGCGCCCCTTAATAAATTTCACAACTGGGACACTTACTGTCTTCCTCCCCCCCCCGACCCCCTGAATTTTCTAGACTAAATTTTTCCTTTCTTTAATTTCTATTACTTGCAGAGACATGTAGAATAACTAAGTGAACTAATGAGAAAGAGGGCAACAGTTGCCAGTGGAAGGGAGTATCAGGTACAAAGGGAGAGGGAAGGAGGAGGGTATAGCAGCCACCCAGAGGAAGATGGGTTTTGGCAAGTGGACCATGAATAGAATTCCGTTACTTTGGTCCTAGACAGTCATTGATTTCAATGGCTGAGAAAACCAAGAAAAAGGAGATCTGTGCAATAGGTATATCTCATGCTTCAACAAGAAGATGAAGGCTTTCAGTGGATTCATCTGTAGATGTCCTCTCCTGTCGCTAGGAATTTGAGCTATTGGATGCATCCCATATAAACTTTCATCACAATTATTAGTTTGAGTTATAAAAAGAGATTTTTTTTTTGGTATGTGTATTCAGTAGTGGGCCAGATGACTACTAAGAGGGACAGAACAGTCTACCATTATTTATTTCAAAGATATAAATTCCAAGGAGGGGGGAGTTATTTTTTTAGGGTGGTGCAAAGCCAGTACCAAGCAGTAGAGCAAAGAAAGAGAGGCTAAATAGTAGGGAATACTTCCCTACAGGGAAGATTGATTAATTGGAAAGTACAATATTCTCTTAATGAAAGCAAGTGTCTTCCATACCAACCTTTGGCAATCTTATCTGTCATCTGTAGGGTTGTAAACAGTCTTCAGAGGGACAGACAGGATTCTAGGCATTGTGGGCAGGTCCAGGAGATCTTGGTATGCCAACCTGTTGGGCTTAGCGATCATGTTATTCTTTTGGCTTGTGTTGAGCAGGTCCTGCACAGGAAACCTGTGTGCCTGTCAGCCTGGTTCTGGAAGATCAAAGCATAATAGGAAGGTGTGCTTTTCTAATTTACTGATTTTCTGTTTTGCTATCATTCCACAAGGCTGAAGATTGCTGTCTTGCATTTAGCCTGGCACACACATGTAAAATTGTGATTGACTGAAGCATTGGCTATCTTTTTGACAGGACTTTGCTGAAAGAAGCTTTTTGAACTGTATTCCAAGTGAGAATAAAGCTAGGCAAGCCGAATGTTTCTTTCAGAATGTTCTCATGTTTTAAAGCATTTTTCTGTGCAAGGCAATCCACTTGATCAGGGACGACTCAGTAAAACTATTCAGCTGAGTGAAACCAGGTATAATGGAGGTCATAATGCCAAATTTTATTATCTGCATTCTCGATTAGTTTCATTGAAGTATTTCATAACTGTTTTTATGTGGGTGTGTTAGAGCATTTAATAATCTGATCAATCCATGTATTTAATTTCCATGCTCAAAACAGTGGAGAGATGTGTGCACAGCCAGAAGCATAATTACCAAACAAAAACAATATTTGCTTTTAAGTTTATGTAACATTTAATCTGTTTCAAATAGGTGTTTGGTATCTACAGTAATCAAAAAGCATCAAAATGGAAACGTGGATAGTGCATGAACAGCAGGCAAAATGCTGACTGTTTTTCTGCAAGGTGTAATCGATTTTAGTCCTGTTGGCCTGGCCTGTAAGGGCAGACAGCCAAAAGTCCATCCAGCTCAGGAATAGAAATTTACTCCCATACAACACCCTCAGTCTAAGTGTTAAGTAAATGTCAGGATAGTACTGTGAACTGCAATAGCAGATTGGATTAAATGCATAGTCTCTTGCTATCACACTCACACTCCAGGTCAGCAGAGACTTGCATGTTTCAGGGGCCAAGTGTTGAGTCTGGTGGGAGAGGATGGGGAAAGGCAGTGATGGGAATAATTACTGCTGAGCCATCTGATTAAGAAAGAACATTAACTGGCTCCAGGTGGGGATTTATCCAGGCAGCCTTGGCCGGAAGGATAGTGGTCATGACAGTGTTGGAAAGATGGGGGGGAAATGAAGGAACTTGCTGGATTCCAACAGGTCCTGGAGAAAAAGGAAGTATTCAGAGGGGCCCCAACTTGCATGTCAGTTATTCATAAACTTTTTTAAAAAATCAGCAGCACTGGTGCATTGAGACAGATTGTCAGTCCTGGAGACTTGCGGTGTCTGTATCCACTGAACAGGTATAGCTTGGGCAGCAGCTGTGTGAGTTTCCCAAGCAATGTGTCTTAGACACTTGTAGGAAAGACAAGCTCTCTAGCTTTTAGCTATGTTAGAGCTAGTTCCCTGAGCTATCTATTCTGTTAGGTTGGTCATTTTAATCTTCTAGTTTGTTTTTTCCTTCATCCACTTTCCTCTTTTCCAGGAGTGAATGATTTTTGTGGAAGTGGAGGACAAATAAAATTGTGCCAGGCACAGTTTAGATAGTTGGCGGAGCAAGCTGCCTTATATGGCTCAATGCACTTTAGTGTTGTCCTGTGTCTCCTGACCAAAGATTTCCCATCATGCAAAATTGTATGAATTTGTGTCATGTCTGCTAGGGTTTTGGTTAGGAAAATCAAAGTCCTTTCAGCTTCGCGGGTAAGATTTATTGTTCCAAGGATTCTTTAATGACTCCCAAATAGTTGAGGGATTAAAGAATTTTGCAAGTCTAAAGTAAACTCTTTGAACAAGCAGGAATTCGTGGACAGTCTTCATGAATACGTTTTTTGTTTTTTATCACTATATATTTTGGTAGAAAACAGATTGTATGAGGAAAATTACCATATATGAAATCCTAGGCTGTGTCTATGAATGGAGAAAGGCAGCATTGCTATACCTGCCTGAATACACCACCCAGTAATCCAGACTCATTCAAAGTTACGAGCTACAGAAACTTTTGACACAGTGACCAGTCCTTCATCAAACTTGGCTTAGATCATAAGCCAATTTAGAGGGCTTGACTTTGCTCTCACTGGACATAAGCCTGCTACAAAGTCATCTCAGATTTATCAGTAGGCAGTTTCTACGCCAGGTGTTTCCAAGGCTAAAATAAAGGGGATTATAGGTCAAATTGAGGAGGATTGGCAGAGCAAGGTGGCAGTGGAAGACTATGATAACTGGGAGTTCTGCAGTTCAGCACTGAGCACTGGGAGAGAGTGAGGAGGAATTTGTATCTGCAGTGCTACTACTATGGGTGAATATTTCCCTGAACATTAAAAGTCACCTAGTTGATCCAAAAATAATTTCAGAGATGGAAGAGAATTTGTACTAAGTACATTATAGAACTAGGGGTGGTGTGTGCGCTTTTGCACACACTCACCATATATCTTTGTTTTAGAACAGTGGTTTTCAAACTGCGGGTCGAGACCCAGTACTGGGTCGCGGTGGTTCTGGTCAGCACCGCCGACCGGACCAGTTAAAGTCCTGTCAGTGGTGCTGCCCAGCTAAGGCAGGCTAGTCCCATGCTGCGCCCCAGAAGGCAGCCAGCAGCGGGTCCGGCTCCTAGGCTGGAGGGGGGCGGGCACGGAGCTCTGGGCACCGCCCCGAGCACTAGCTCCGCACTCCCATTGGCCTGGGGGTGGGGAGATGCTTGCGGGCGAGAGCCATGTTGAGCCACTTGCATGCCTCTGCCTAAGAGCCAGACCTGCTGCTGGCCACTTTGGGGCGCAGCGTGGTCCACGGTGCCAGGCCAGCCTACCTACCTTAGCACGGTGCCAGGCCAGCCAGCCCACCTTAGCACCTCACCCCTGCGTGGCTGACTGGGAACGGCCCAAGGTAAGCCTGCACCACAACCCTGCACCCCAGTTCCCTGCCATGGCTTCTTATACATTTCTAGGACGTGGTGTGGAAAATACAAAAGTGGAACAAAGCTGCAAAAAGGACATGTTATATTTTTTGCTTGTTTCTAGGGCAATGAACTTATGATTTTGAACTGTATGTTTTTAGGTAAGTCAGATCGGTCCAACTAGTAACACTTTTTTTTATTGTTGTACCTTAGAAACTAACAAATTTATTTGGGCATAAGCTTTCGTGGGCTAAAACCCACTTCACCAGATGCATGCAATGGAAAATACAGTAGGAAGATTGTATATATACAGAGCACATGAAAAAATGGGTGTTGCCGTACCAACTCTAACGAGACTAATCAATTAAGGTGGACTATCAGCAGGAGGGAAAAAAAACTTTTGTAGTGATGATCAGGCTGGCCCATTTCAACCAGTTGACAAGAAGATGTGAGTAACTGTAGTTTTTTTTGTGTGTAATGACCCATCCACTCCCAGTCTTTATTCAAGCCTAATTTAATGGTGTCCAGCTTGCAAATTAATTCCAGTTCTGCAGTTTCTCGTTGGGTGTCCAGGGAGGTTGAAGTGTTCTCCGACTGGTTTTTGAATGTTATAATTCTTGACGTCTGATTTGTGTCCATTTATTCTTTTGCGCAGAGACTGACTGGTTTGGCCAATGTATGTGGCAGATGGGCATTGCTGGCACATGATGACATATATCACATTGATAGATGTGCTGGTGAACGAGCCCCTGATGGTGTGGCTGATGTGATTAGGACCTTTGATGGTGTCCCTTGAATAGATATGTGGACAGAGTTGGCAACGGGCTTTGTTGCAAGGATATGTTACTGGGTTAGTGTTTTTGTTGTGTGGTGTGTGGTTGCTGGTGAGTATTTGCTTCAGGTTAGGGGACTGTCTGTAAGCGAGGACTGGCCTGTCTCCCAAGATCTATGAACTTTTATTGTTGGGTTTGAATTTCCTGGAGTTCAAATGTCACACGAGGATAATTGGTACTTTTTTCTAATACTGTGTTGCTACGGGGAGGTGATGCACTCTTAAAGAAAGCCTAATCCAGCTGAAATGTTAAACCACGTCCCCTGCCTATGTCCGGCTGCTCAGATTAAGTTAAACATCCTTTGGGAATTTCTGAACAGAGCCTGACCTATACTATAGTGTTCCAACTCACCTCTATCAATAATATGTGAAAAAAAATCACATATCTTTAATACAGAAAATGTACCACTTGAACACCTTAGCGGCTCCATTTTCCTGCACAACCATACTTCCTTGTTCCATAGTGCTTTATGCTTTACAAACGCTGGTGGTAACTTCAATAGGAAAAACAAATTCTCTTTTTGGTTTTACGTCTACTGCTAGAGTTGGTGTCATTAGCCTTTCATTCTCTTAACTGTTGTTTTAAGCTGTCCTCCCCCCCCCAGCAGATGACCTAGTGGAAGGTATGTTCACTTCATGAATTTTCTGGAAAGGGGAATTACAAATGGGTATGTTTAGTGTTCTGTCTCCAGTGTGCCATATCTGTCACCAGCATGCACGCTATCACCCAAAAAAAGAAAGGGAAGATGTCCAATATAGTTTCTGAAGCTGTCTCTATCTGCTACTAGTGACTGGAAGAAATTCTTGCAGATAACTAGATAAATTATTGACAGAATTGAAAGAGCACTGGAGCTTTCCGGTCTGAACGATGATGTATTCCTCAGGGAGAACAGACCCTGTAGTTCATTTCCAGTTTGTTCTGAGTCACTTTGACAGGTGAACTCTAGCACTTCCATTATCTTGTTTTTATCTGTAGTAAACACATATGGGAAATGGTGGTGTCCCTACAGCCTAATTAACCACATTACTCTGGTTGCTGTAGTATTTAATAGAAATTGCTCCCTCCCTCCAAAAAAAAAAAAAAAAGAGGCTTATACAAAAATCCGCATGTTGCTTGGTGTTTTGGTGGGTGAGGGACAGGGAGGAGATGTTTGACCCTCATTCTGTACAAGAGTGATCCAGGAGGATTGAATCCCTACATCCCACAACTTGTTGGCTCATATTGGCAGTAGTGATGGCCAGCTCGGTGGTATTTCCAACACTAGGGTTTTTTTTTCTGTATGGTAAAAGACAGATAGGCTTGAATGGAGGGTTTAGCTTGTGACCTCCCAGCATCTTTAGGAAATGTCAAAAGCTGCAGCATTTCATTTCCCTAGTTCCATATGCACACATTTAAATAATGCAACAGCTACACAGATGCCAGAGTGCTCACTCTTCTTATAGGCCTATTTCAGCTCTAATATCTGAGACAAAGAAAATGAAAAAGTAAGCTTTTAAAATATTTTGGCTTTTGGATCTTTCTCTTTCCCACACTTCCATAATGGGGAGGCTTGTAGTGAGTGAGGGGTGTGTGTGTGTGTATATATATATATAGAGAGAGAGAGAGAGAGAGAGTAATTGACATGATGATTTTATCTGCATTGACAGTTCTTGAGCATTGCAGACTGGCTCAGCAACAAGGCCATAGTTATTTTGCTCTGAATGTTTTGAACCACTCTGGGGCAGGATTATTTGCCAAGTGGCAGAAAGCAAGGTCTTTAATGCCTGAGGCAATGAGAGGTTCATAGCCCAGAGCCCAAATGCAAAAAAGCTAGATTTCCAAAGATGACATCTTAAAGAAATCAAAACAACAAAAAAAACCCTGGTGAGATAGATGATTAATGAGAAAATGGTCAGAACACTAGTGACAAATACAGAAAGATATAAATGCTCACATACTTGCCTTAATTTAAGGGAGCTCTAGGTCTGTTTCTTGGTTTATTCAATCCCAACAGCTGTAAGGAAAAGTGCATTCACCCATGCTAACCCCATCTCCTCCTCTTTATTCCCTCCACTTCTGTGATGCCAGCTGTTCTGGACCCTGCTGGATCTCTGACAAACCCCTGCAAACATGTTGTTCTAACTGATCTGCTTTCTCTCTTCTACTTCCCCAGCCCAGTGATGTTGAATGGTAGTGTGGAAGTGGGTCACATGGGGAATGCGTGATGAGGAATGAAGAGGGTTTCTGGTAATGGAAAGACAGGAACCATTCATGATCCTTGAGTAATTGCCCCCAACTGGCAAACCCTTTGAAATAGTCAGTTCCCTTATGCGACACACTTGTCTCACAGTAAATTGTTTTGTTTAGAGAATGCAAGAGGCAAGAAAACCAGGTTACATCATCCAGGAAGAGAGCTTTTCAGTCATGTCACTTTCTCGCTCATAGCAAATCTCCTAAAGGAAAATTCAGAAAACTCATGGATTTCTTTGGCCCTATTTTTATGTTTGCAAAGAAGGGATAATGAAAAGTATCACAGCAGTATAGTGAGTGATGTATGAGAGTCACGTCATGGTATTTGCAAGGAGAGCTAGCTCAGAATAGTTGACTCATCTTTAGCTGATGAAAAAATTATTAGAGTAGTGCACTTTTAAAATACCACTTGGTTGTGGTAGGAGAGAATAGTAGGCTGTATAAGATTAAAAAGTGTCATATACTTCAAGGCTGCTTTCACATCAGGGTCCAAAGCTCTGAATGTACAGATATGAAGTGGTGTTTGCCAGTTACTCTACATGTGTATATGATGCATGTGTATGTATGTGATTGTTTACATAGGAGCAGAAGTATGTAAAATATAATGTATAGATTTTTGAATAAAGCTGATCACACTGCTGGGGGAAGGGAATTCACAAAAATGGAGCGAATGTATGTACAGGCATGGCACTACACCTGTGAGAATTGAGGTTTTACGGATTGGCTAGGGCATCCTTCCTTATTCTCAAAACCAACACTACCAGAAGAGATAAGAGCCAAAGGATAGGTACAAGTCATTTTGGCAGCAAAAAAAAGGCCACAAAAACAAGTGGGAAAGTTTCTGGGATGATGAAGGAAGAAGAAGAGGTGGGAAAAGAGAGGACAGGCTATTACCATCAGAGAAAAGGAGAGAGAGCAACAGTAGAAGCAGGTCTGCAGGCATGGATTTGTGAAAGGAATCTAAGTAGTAAATAAAATAAAAACATGCAAATAGTTACTTGAAGGTCTAAAACTGTCTCTGGGTTCTGGTGATTTGAGCTTTGTACTCATGGGAATGGAACCCTTGCTATGGAATTACAGTCCTATATCTGGCAGAGCAGAAAATAAAAATCAGAATGAAAATAAAATAAATCACAAATGAAAGATTGTAAACTAGACCTGTATCTCAAAGTTGTTGGACTTTGTCTTGTGGCAGTGAATTCCACAGGTTAATTATGTACTGCATGAAAAGTGTTTATTAATTTTAAACTTTCTCTCTTTACATTTTTTCATTTTATTCTCATTTATTCTTGTATAGGGAGAGAGCATAAATGGGAGTGTCAGCTTTCCTTTTTCTATACTTTTCATTTTTTTGTGTCCCTCCCTTTTAAGTTTTTTGACACTGAGCTCTTGAGTCTTTAGAGTAAAAAATTATTGTAATCAACCCTGATAATAGTGTACTTTGCTGTACCTTATTGCCAGTATGATTTTTTTTTCCCTCCAAGGTACAAGTATCCTATATAACTGCACACACCCACTCATTTAAAAATAAATCATATTACATATTCAGAAGGCTATATCTATACTGAGGCAATTAGAATTATTTACTTATGAGAATGAAATTTCTCCCTTGAGGTACAAGGCCTTCTTATCAAGTATGTACCGTATATACTCAATCATAAGCCGGTTCGTTTATAAGCCGACACCCCCTCACCCCCCAAGATGGATAAGTAAAATTGGGAATTTTTTATGACCCATTCATAAGCTGACCCTATAATTCAGGGGTTGGCAAACTTTGGCTCGCGGGCCATCAGGATAAGCCTCTGGCAGGCCGAGATGGTTTGTTTACCTCGAGCATCTGCTGGCACGGAGGTAAACCTAAATAAACAAAGTGTCCCGGCCCACCAGCTGCTTACTCTGGCAGGCTGGGACAGCAACTGGTGGGGAAATTTAGGGGGCAGGAGAAGCTGGGGGTTGGGGTAATAACCCCTGTGACCACCCCCCACATGACCCCACCCCTAGCTCAGAACCCCCACACTCTTCCCTTCCCACCTTAGCTGGGGCAGGCCGGGGAGACTGTCTCTAGCCTGGCTGGAGCTGCTCTGGTGGGCCAGGCCGGGCGGACCCCCTTCTCTGATGCTTCCCTTTTTTACTTAAAAAAAATTGACTTATGAACGAGTATACATGGTATAAATTTGAATGTCACAGTGAATTTTATATTTATATAGAAAATGTATGTCCTGAGTACAAAAAGTCCTGTTGTTGCTACGTATGGCTTAGCTTCACCTGTGGTAGCAATAGTGAGAGTGCTCATGTAGGTAGGCTTTCTGAGTCTGACTGGTACTTACTTTCATATTGAATCATTCTGGACGTAGCAGATATAAAAGATAGTACTGTGGTTTTTTTGTTTTGTTTTGTTTTTTTTAAATAAAATTGGAACCTTTTCTATGCTGGCACTGCCATCAGTGGAACTTAACCGGTAGTAGCAAAAGTATGACTTATTTCTGGGAGAGAAGACTAATGTAAACAAGGCCTTAGTGATTTGCAGAGTGGCTCCTCTTTAGGTTAAGCGGTGCCAGTAAATGCTCTCAAAATGTCCCTTAAAGTACTTGTGTTTACCCTCAGGTAAATGATACTGACCCACCTCTGAGTTTGTGAAATGCTAAAATCCAGAAATTCTCCACGGGTTTTGTGTGCACATGATGTGCGTATGTTGTCGTCAAAAATTCTCCGTTTTCTTTATTTACTGGAGTTCACTGCTGTTTGCTTGGGCAGAGTAGAGACAGTTTAAATAATTCAGTGAGCTATGAGAAAAGCACAACAGGTTGTGCACTCTAATTGGCTAATTAAGTCACAGCATTTAAGACTAGGACAATTGTGATTAAATGACTACTGCAAATGCATCTAGAGGTTTTCTTTCAAATTGAGAGGTATTAATTAAGAAGTGTAGCCAGAGGACCCACTAGTGACAAGAGTCCCAGCTGAAGTCTGGGAGTACTGTGCTCCACTTCCATCCACATGAGGCCTCTCTAAGTGTCATGGAAATCTGTCATCTTTTTCTATAGATATCTCTATAGTTTTGGAACTAAACATAGAAAATCTTGACTGCTTTCCCTTCTGTCTGTTTTTATTTTTATTTTTTAATTAACGATATTAATTCTCAATTTGTATAGTTGGAAATGTTTATACAATTCTGAGTTTCAGAATAGGGTGAGAAGACTATATCAAAGTACTTGAGATTTCTAGGGCCTATTTTGCCTCTGAGCAGCTGAATTATAGAATCATAGAAGATTAGAGTTGGAAGAGACCTCAGGAGGTCATCTACTCCAACCCCCTGATCAAAGCGGGACCAACCCCAACTAAATCATCCCAGAAAGGGATTTGTCAAACCAGGCCTTAAAAACCTCTAAGGATGGAGATTCCACTACTTCCCTAGGTAACCATTCCAGTGCTTTACAACCCTCCTAGTGAAATAGTTTTTCCTAATATCCAACCTAGACCTCCCTCAATGCAACTTGAGACCATGGCTCCTTGTTCGGTCATCTGCCACCACTGAGAAAAGCCGAGCTCCATCCTCTTTGGAACCTCTCTTCAGGTAGTTGAAGGCTGCTATCAAATCCCCCCTCACTCTTCTCTTCTGCAGACTAAATAAGCCCAGTTCCCTCAGCCTCTCCTCATAAGTAACGTACTCCAGTCCCCTAATCATTTTTGTTTGCCTCTGCTGGACTCTCTCCTATTTGTCCACATCCTTTCTGTAGTGGGGACCCCAAAACTGGTTGCAATACTCCACATGTGGCCTCACCAGTACCAAATAGAGGGGAATAATCACTTCCCTTGATCTGCTGACCATGCTCCTAGTAATGCAGCCCAATATGCCGGTAGCCTTCTTGGCAACAAGGGCATGCTGTTGACTCATATCCAGCTTCTCGTTCACAGTAATCCCCAGGTGCCTTTCTGCAGAACTGCTGCTTAACCAGTCGGTCCTTAGCCTGTAGCAATGCATGGGATTCTTCTCTCCTAAGTGCAGGACTCTGCACTTGTTCTTGTTGTGAACCTCCTCAGATTTCTTTTAGCCCAATCCTCCAATTTGTCTAGGTCACTCTGGACCCTATCCCTACCCTCCAGCATATCTACCTCTCCCCCCAGTTTAGTGTAATCTGCAAACTTGCTGATGGTGCAATCCATCCCATCATCTACATCATTAATGAAGATGTTGAACAAAACTAGCCCCAGGACCGACCCCTGAGGCACTCCGCTTGATACCAGCTGCCAGCTAGACATTGAGCTGTTGATCACTCCCCGTTGAGCTCGACGATCTAGACAGCTTTCTATCCACTTTATAGTCCATTAATCCAATCCATACTTTTTTTAACTTGCTGGCAAGAATACTGTGGGAGACAGTATCAAAAGCTTTGCTAAAGTCAAGATATATCATGTCCACTGCTTTCCCCATATCCACAGAGCCAGTTATCTCGTTATAGAAGGCAATCAGGTTGGTTAGGCATGATTTGCCCTTGGTGAATCCATGTTGACTGTTCCTGGCTAATTTCTAGTTAAATTAAGCACTGTGTGAATGTGATGTCTCATTTCATGTAATTCCTCTTTTAACACAAATAATTTAAGGTGGGCAAGAGTTTAAAATCAAGACCACTTACGTGAGGTCACAGATTTTCATCCTTCTCCCATCTCAGTGTGAAGTTTGAAATTAGGTTACAGATCTCTCTGAAACTGACAAGCTGGAAATGTTAAACATCATGCTTGAAGCTTTGTTCTTGCTCTGTTGTATTATGTTTAGGGTTTCTGTTGGGTTAAAAGAAAAATCTCTTTAGTCCTCAAAATACTTATAGCAATGTTACCATTTCAACAGGATCAGATTTACCTTTCTAAAATGTGTTGGAATAAAAAAAAACACCCTTTATCGATAAGTAATTAAATAGGGTGTGTCAGGGAATTTGAAGTTAGCAATTCTTGTAAAAAGTGTGAGATTGTGAGATGGAAGATATCATTCCCTCAAACATCTTTTATGGAGACTTGAATGGGCAGAGTGGTCATTGACCTGTTTGGCCTCACTTGCACTGGGAAAATGCCTCATGTTAGAAAACCTGTAAACTAATCTGTTTTAATTAGCATGATGTTGAATGTAACTTAGCAGTAATGGACAACTCATGTTTAACATTGCATTAACTTAAAAAATGTCAGCATGTTTTCTAACATAATGCACTTTTGGAGCGTAGACATACCCTTTGTTAAAACCTTAGAACCTTGCAAGCTAACATATTTCTTAAGCTGACAGCTCCCTTTAATACTGTTCTTGCATTTCCCTGTTTTGAATCTTTTCCTAATTATTTCTTCTGTTCTCTGTTCTAGAAAGACGAGGTGTACCTTAACTTGGTGCTGGACTACGTTCCTGAAACAGTATACAGAGTTGCCAGACATTATAGTCGGGCCAAACAGACACTCCCTATGATCTATGTCAAGGTAGGTAATTATAATTATCAATTGAAATAGGAAGTTTGCTGTAACACAACATTTCTAATTGTTGTTAGTTTTCCTCAACCTGAACTTTAAATTCTCACACTAAACTGCAGGGTAGATTAAACAGTGAAGGGTTTATTTCAAGGCAGCAAAATCTATAAAAAGAAATGATTATAAGAGGAAATTGTTGGAGCCTAACTGTGTATATAAAAAAATTTAAGGTAGCAAGTTTCAGCAACACTGTGCTGTGTCCTACATTTTAAGAGAAATGATAACCCAGCAGCAATGTTTTGTCCCAGAGACCAAACAATGTATCTGGGCTGTTGTTGAAGTCGAATGTTCACAGTTTAACTGTATGCCCTCCAGAATTTGCCTAGTTATTTGGATCTTATGCTGTTAAACATTTTCAGGTGTTTGCAATTACAATAAGATCATATCCTGCTTAAAGGTTCTTAAGTTTAAATGCTCATGGCTTTCCTACATACACACTCTGGGGAAACTGGTTTTACCTGAGCACCTCCTTTTCTATGAGACGCGATGTGGCATCAAGACCTTTGTAAATTCTCCTGCTGCGGAAATGACAATTTTGGGAGCTGTGGGCACTGTCATTCCTTCTAGACCTCGGAACTGTTTTTATACTCTTTTTCTGACACAACAGTCTTTTCTTTTCATCCTACTATTGATAAAGAATATTGTCTTGATGTCAGGAACACTAATTTACCTCAAAGACATCTCAAAGGCAAGAAGAAAATCAGACTACATCTATCTGTAGATTTTTTTTTGTATGTATGTATTTTAAAGGATAACTTAGCAAGGTAGGATAGTGTCAGAGTTTTATTACCAAATAAGTCAAAAAAACTGTTAAGCCTCTTTGGAGTTGTTCACAATGTGAATTCTGGCAGAGGAGGTATATACTAAAATTATACATATAAAGTATAACATACTTTACTCCACTTAGGAATGAATAATCAGTTGCACACATACAAAATGGGAAATGAGTGCCTAAGAAGGAGTACAGCAGAGAGAGGGATCTGGGATTCATAGTGGATCACAAGCTAAATATGAGTCAACAGTGTGACACTGTTGCCAAAAAAGCAAAGTTCATTCTGGGATGTATTAGCAGGAGTGTTGTAAGCAAGACACGAGAAGTAATCCTTCTATTCTACTGTGAGCTGATTAGGCCTCAGCTGGAGTATTGTGTCCAGTTCTGGGTGCCACATTTCAGGAAAGATGTGGACAAATTGAAGAAAGTTGAGAAGAGCAATAAAAATGGTTAAAGGTCTAGAAAACATGATCTATGAGGGAAGATTGAAAAAATTGGGTTTGTTTAGTTTGGAGTAGAGATCACTGAGAGGGGACATAACAGTTTTCAAGTAAATAAAAAGATGATACAAGGAGGAGGCATAAAAATTGTTCTCCTTAACCTCTGAGGATAAGACAAGAAGTAAAGGGCTTAAATTGCAGCAAGGGTGGTTTAGGTTGAACATTAGGAAAAACTTCCTAAATGTCAGGATAGTTAAGCACTGGAATAAATTGCCTAGGGAGAATGATGGCGATTCCACGATGGAGATTTTTAAGAGGAGGTTAGGCAAACACCTGTCTGGGATGGTCTAGATAAATTTAGTCCTGTCATGAGTGCAGGGGACTGGACTAGATGACCTCTTGAGGTCCCTTCCAGTCTTACGATTCTATGATACAGCTTCTAACATTATATAATATGGAAGATAAGAAAGTAGCAATGTAAAATGACCAAAAACAAACAAACAAAAAACAAATACCAATTGCGTCCAGTTGTATTCTGAGATAGGGCATCATACTAAATTTTGTATATACCAGTTTTTGACTCCTTGGGTAATAAAGAACACTCAGACTTTTTGGAGAAAACTTACAAAATACTTGTATATTTATAAAGGGAAATTCAGACAACAATTTGATTTGTTTGTAATTACAGTCGAACCCATTTATCTCGACCTCGGTTAACTTGCCAACCCTATTAAGTCGACGTTTTACAAGTGGAACCGCCAAACTCCCTCTTTGTCTTATGGGTTTCTCATCCCTTATGTCGATTCCCCGAACCCTAATATCTCGAGCCCGGCTCCCCGCGTCCCCGACCCACCGTGTCCCCAGCCGCCCGCTCCCCGGCTCTCCAGCCGCCCGGTTCCCCAGCCGCCCGGCTCCCCGCGTCCCCGACCCACCGTGTCCCCAGCCGCCCGGCCCCGCATACCCGGTCCCTGCCCGTCCCCGCCCGGCCCCGCATACCTGGTCCCCGTTTCGCCTGCCGCCCGCCCGCCCGGCTCCGCTTCGCCGCCCGCCCGGCTCCGCGTCGCCGCCCGCCCGGCCCCGCAGACCCGGTCCCTGCCCGGCCCCGCATACCTGGTCCCCGCTTCGCCTGCTGCCTCCCCGCCCGGCTCCGCTTCGCCGGTCCCCGCTTCGCCGCCCGCCCGTCCGCCCGGCTCCGCTTCGCCGCCCGCCCGCCCCCGCATACCCGGTCCCTGCCCGTCCCCACCGCCCGGCCCCGCATACCCGGTCCCTGCCTGTCCCCGCCAGCCCGCCCGGCCCCGCATACCCGGTCCCTGCCCGGCCCCGCATACCCGGTCCCCGCTTCGCCTGCCGCCCGCCCGCCCGGCCCCGCATACCCGGTCCCCGCTTCGCCTGCCGCCCGCCCGCCCGGCCCCGCATACCCGGTCCCCGCTTCGCCTGCCGCCCGCCCGCCCGGCCCCGCTTACCCGGTCCCCGCTTCGCCTGCCGCCCGCCCGCCCGGCCCCGCTTACCCGGTCCCCGCTTCGCCTGCCGCCCGCCCGCCCGGCCCCGCTTACCCGGTCCCCGCTTCGCCTGCCGCCCGCCCGCCCGGCCCCGCTTACCCGGTCCCGCTTCGCCTGCCGCCCGGCCCGCTTACCGGGTCCCGCTTCTTTGGCTGCCCGGCTCCGGGTCCCCGTCCACGGCCGCCCGGCCCCGCTTCCCCGGCCCGCTTCGCCGGATCCAGCCACGTGCAGGCACCGCGGTAAGGGGGCAGGGAGGGGGTGTTGGAGAGAGGGCAGGGGAGTTCAGGGGTGGGGGGGTGGATAGGGGTTTATCTCGATCATCGGTTATCTGGACTATTTTTGGCAAACCCCTAGGCCGGCGACATAACAGGGTTCAACTGTATTGCGTTTTAAAGTTAACATCTCCTAATGATGCATCTGGGGTGCTATAAAATAACAAAAACTAACTTGAACCTGGAGGCCAGACAGGATTCAGGCTGTTGACAGAAATGGGCGAGGGGGAGGGAAAGAAAAAATTCACAAAGAATAGTTAGTGATAAAATTGAGACAGATATGACCTTATTGCTATACTTACCAATTAAAAGACCGTGAACACAATTCTGAAGGCAGCGAAAGATAGGCAGAAGGATCCTGCTTTGCAGCTGGACATGCTTGCTTTGGCCAGTAATCTGCCAGGTAGAGCTCTCAGGTAGGTGAACAGCTTCAGAACAATTCCCCATTTCCATGTTTGTAGCTATCATGTGTTTGACTAGAGTTTTGGGTAGGGGGAGAGTGGATACTTGTGTTTAGCGTGGTTAGTTGTTCCCACTCCAAGTGAAGTCACTCCAAGCAGTAGAGAGTGTGCTCACCTTATTCCACCCAGAGCGTTAAAAGTAAAACTCCGGGTGGAGGGAGGTGGGGATGTCGGGACACAGCTCAACTGACTGGTGGAAAGACAGCATACAAGAAACACTGGAAGTGGGGTACAACAGGGAATTGTTGTAGAGGTTAAAAGTAAAACCAGAGAGGGATGGTCTTTAAAATTTCCCCCCCAGATGTATTGGACCAAACCTCAGGACTTTGATTGGGACAGGCAGCTAGAAAATAGAAGCAAAAAAGACCAATTTAGGGTGGTAATTTTATTTTACTTGGGGCTGGGTGTCCAACAAATTATCATAGTTAAATTGAAAAACTCAGTCTCCCTTTCTCTCCTCCCTTCTTCCTAACCATTTGAGATCTGTAGAGAGAGCCCCACTACAGTTAAAAATGAACCTGCTGTTCCATGGAATAAGGAGAAATGGGTGCTCAACTACTTCTGGCCCAGATTAATTGTATGTTACCAGTAAGAGTAAAAACCGATGTAATATTTAGAGGCTTTGTAGAGGCTGTGCAATTCAAACTGAACCTTGACAATGCTTTTACCTGCACTATTCTGCTTCCCCTCACCTGCCATAATGATGAGATTTTAGTTTACCTTCAAAATACCACAGTTCCACTAACACAAACTTTAACCAACAAGAATATTTTGCTAACACACTGTTAAGCTCTCCTGGTCTACTTTATTTTTCCATTGCTGCTGATCACCAGAATTGCATACATATTTGCATGGTCTCAGTCTAGTGGATGTAATTCACCGCCATTGAATGAAACTGTGGTAAGTAAGAGGAGGATGGTTAAAGAAGTGCAAATTTTGGTTTGTAAACACCATGATACCTTGGTGATCAGCTCTGAGTAGTAAAATGAAGGACACATACAGGACTGTTTAGCAGGGTTATGGTTAAATATTTCTGCAGACTTTGTGTGTGCAGTCTTTAGTATTTATAACATCCCCTCTAGGGTGTGTTTACACAATGCCTACAGGGCATTGAAGAACATTCTCTGCATGAAATGATGGGTTTTCCCATCCTTGGTTTTTGCAGTGGCACAGTGCTTTTTCTCACGAGTATGTTTTTAAGCAGAACCATTTTGGCACTTTCTCACACAGTACATCCTATAGTCACAATTGCACTAATGCATTCTGGAACTCCTGAAGCACCTATTCTCCTTCGAGTGGCTCCTGCATTTGCCCACTTGTGATGCACCAGCCATGGGCAGCTCAAATGGTGGGACTTTGATAGTGGTGTCCATTTGAGTGCTCATGTACTTCTCTTGCCCTACGTTCCACTTTGTATGATACTATCTTTTGCTGCCTCTTTTTGGGTGTGGTGCGTTAGCTCTCTGTTCCGTCCAACTCTGTGCAACTGGAATGAATCAGGAATCTACCCAGACCTCATGTTTGGATCTTTCTCTTAGATAAAGCCCAATTAGTTACGAAATGCTAGTTTTAGATACAGTTACTGGTTTTAGTTTAATTAATTAGCTTTTTTTTTGGTTAGATAGCGTAGCATTCAGAAGCTTTGGGTTTGTATTAAGACCTGCTGCCAGATCCAAAAATAAAAACAAGTAAAGCTTTAAACAATGTGGATTCTGCGCTTCAGTCTTTCTAGCATTGGATGCTCATACACTGTGTCTTGCCTGCCTTAGTGAAGGACATTCACCCTCCAGGTGCTCCATCCTGCAACATCTTTACCCTGAGAGTAGAGAAGAGGAGACAGAATGGACTACAAGTAATCACCTTCAAGGAAGTAATTGCAGCTCTACCTGCCAGATTGGGTAATATGGTCGGTTCCAAGAAGTGATATACACCAGTCTTGGCACTGGACGCATTGAAGGATGAGTCGATTACGTAAACCTACATATCAGAAATCTACGGAGAGAGCCATCAGTGAGATGGCAATCAGTCACAGCTTCCGTGAGGAGAACCAATCCACAAACGAAAAGCTCCTCGGATCCTACTACATTGGAGTCAAGCAGAGGACCGTGGTGCTTTGATCCAGTAGGAAAATCAAAGGATCCAAAGATTCACTTATCAAGACAAAAAGAGGCAGCAAAAGATAGTATCAGACCGAAGTATCTCTTCCGATTCCCTTACCCAACCCTCTCTGACGGGTCTGGCACAAACCCATCATTCTGCTCCAATGCTACCTCCTCAATCAAATTTAGAGAGAGAAGAACTACAGAAGAAAAGGAACTCTCTAGATTTGACTGTCGTAGGGAACAGAAGGGTAAAAGAACAACAAATGTCTTCTCCTCTTCCATCCCCCTAAAACAACATTGGTTCCCCACTAGGTTTCTTTCCTATTTTGGATCCACTACTATCGCCTCTTGGCTCCTTTTTGTGTCTAAGAGTGGCAGGTGCCATCTTTGTTCTATCCACCATTAAAGAGAAAATGATTGGGCTCTCAACCTTTCTCAGAGAACCCCTGTGGTGGGATCATATTATGAATTGGACCCAAATATGGACTACTGGGCCTGATTGGAGAATGTCCCCCTGGCACAGAGATGGTCTTATTGGTCAACTCCATCTTACTAACCAGATCTGCAGCACTAAGGATATAGTGGGTATCTTCAGTCACCAGCACCATTGGAACCAGGTCCTACAGAACTAAAGATACAGGATCTATTGATATCACATAGAAAGGAGACCAGTCTCCTGCTCTAATGCATGATTCTTTGTCTGATGTAGAGGAACAGATCGCCCTTCAGGAGTTTGAAGAATTATATCCTGAAACTGACAATGGATATCTTCTGAAGAGAACCTAGGTGTCTGTACTGCCACATCTCCATCAAAGGAGAACACAGCCTTTCAGGTATTAGCTTAGTTTATATCATTTACCCAGGAGGGGATTTCTTTCATACTCTCCCAGTGCCAGATTCCTTAGTAGTGGAAGCAGCTGTTTAAAGATCTAAGAGTGGTTCCATTTACTTTACTCCCTTGGATAAATACATAATTATGGTGGATGAACTGGGAAGAACAGTTCTCTTCCATGTAAAGCTTAAGGGTTGTGAACTACCAAGTTGTTATGACACATTACTAATACCAGCTTTGGAAGAAAATGTCAGCCTTTACTAAAAGGCTATGCCAGATGAACAAAATAAACTTGCTAATGCTTTTGCTACAGAGAGCCAGCAAGTAGTAGTAAAGCATGCACTGCAAGCATCTTTTGATTCTTCAGAGTAGACAGCTAAAACTGTAGTATCTGCAATTCCTCTCTGATATGTCTCGCTCAAATTTTCTAGACTACCCCAGGAAACTAAAGCTGATGTAGAAGACTTTCCCTTTGAAAAAGAAGGTCTATTTAGTACCAAGACTAATGACTTTCTGGAAAAGATGATGAAAACACATTATGCAGCAAGACCTTTTGGCATTGATCAGCAAGCCCAGAGAAGACCAGGACTACCAGTATTTAGATACCAAAGATAGCTTCCTTCATTGCTATCTTCCCTTTTTTTCCAATACAGAGGAAATATTATTACCAACAGCAATATCCTCCTCAACAGTCTTTCCAGCAGAGGAGAAGAAACTTCAAAACCAAAGGCAAGAGGTAAGCAAACATCTTTGGCAGCTATGGTGTCGAACCTCAGCCCATAGGTTTGAGGCATTTCATAAGGACTGCAATCCAGTCTTGACCGATGCTTACTTTTCCGTCTTCAGAGAGCTACTTTATCAATATTTCTGCTATTGGACTTCTATAACTATGGACAGGTGGATTTTAGAATTAATCCGCACTGGGTATTTGATTCAATTTGAATACTTTGCTTCTTCCAACTCACCTTCCCTGTTTCTGTTCAGGAGCTTCTCTCACAAGAAGCTGTTAAAAAATGAGGTTCTGGCTCTACTCAAAATGGGAGCTGTAGAAGAGATACCAGGGAGATTCAAGTCGCACAGGATTTTATGCAAGGTATTTCATAATCGCCAAGAAAGATGAGGCCTTTGACTGATTCTAGACTTCAGGAAACTCAATACATCTCTCAGGAAGTTCCATTTCCATATGTTAACCCCAGCTCTGTCATACCCTCCCTTTCTCCAAAAGATTGATTTTCAGCCATTGATTTAAAAGATGCCTACTTTCACATTGCTGCAAGTCATGTATATCAGAAGTACCTTTTGATTTACAGTGGAGAGAAGACTATTTTCAATACAGGGGCCTTCCATATGAACTTTCTCCTGTCTCATGGCATTTATTAAATGTCTCTTGACAGTGTCAGCTCACCTAAGGAAACAGGAATTTGTGTTCCGGTATCTCAGTGATTGGTAATAAGGCCCATCAAACGATCATCTAGTCATTGCCATCCTTTGCATGTGTACTCTCTTCAGAAATCTAAGTTTCATGATAAACCAGGAAAAAGCCCACTGTTACAGCCTTCTGAGAGAATCCCTTTCAGAAAGGAGTATGCAGAGGCCACTCACAGGAAAAATGAAAGTTACTTGTAACCAAAATTCTTTGAAGTGGGACTCTGCATGTTCACACCCCCTACTCACCTTCCTCTCTTCCTTGGGAGTCTTAATTATAACCTGAACCAGAGGAGGTGGTGGGAAGGAACTGAGGTGGCCAGAGCTCCAAAAGGCTCCACACTCCAGAAGGCGTTGCTAGCCAGGTTCCACCATCTGAGCTGCAAGTGGCTAGTGCATCTCATGACTGTGTAGCATGTGTCTTGAAGAACTTCAGTTACAAGTAACCAACATTCATTTTCATAGTGCTTGGCGCCATTGCTGGGAGCAAGGACTTTGGGACAGTTTCAAAATATCTAGATTTCACTCGTTCCTCTAGATTTGATCTAAAGGCCATCCCAAGCAATGCAAACTGCTAGGACAACCAATACTAGCAAGTTGCTTGGTGTGGGTGTTGTGTGTGGATGCACGAAGTTGTACCAGTGTAGCAAGCTCAAGGGTTCCATTCAAGAATTTGTCACACTGCCTCTTCACCTAATATAGACAGGACTTTAGAAATCTGATATGGAAGTACTTTTATTTGCTGTGTGTTTTTTCTCTCTGTAAGCCATCATTCCTTGTAGGGTTGCTTCTGAATGCTGGATTGCTGTCATGATTATTCTTTACAAATAAAACATTTTGTTTTTGAAAGGTCAAGGAATATTTGTATAACAGATTACACTGACTTGAACCAAGAAGTGTTGAGGTTGTGTGGAAGGGAAGAAAAGTGAAGTCCAACTTTTAGGCCTTACTTGTCTTGCCATCATTGCTTTAAAATTTGTCTAGCTAGGTTTTTTTTATTGGTGAGCTGTAGAATTCACTCTGGCTTACTATGTAAGGTTTTTAGTATGCTAATCTCCTTCCCACTTCTCTTCCCCTCCCCCCCCGCCCACACACACACTCTTTGTTACAAGGAAGTTGTACATTATACCTTGTCTGTTTGTGTTCCAGTTGTACATGTATCAGCTGTTCCGGAGTTTAGCCTATATCCATTCCTTTGGAATCTGCCATCGGGATATAAAACCACAGAACCTCTTGCTGGATCCTGATACAGCTGTCCTAAAACTCTGTGACTTTGGAAGGTAAGTCTGTCTCTTTGGCCTGATCTGCAGTACACTTAACATTTATACTGGCATAGCTAAATTACTTAGGGATGTGATTTTTCATTACTGACATAATTATGCCAGTATAAGCCCTGATGTAGAAGCACTTATGTCAGTATAAAAGTGCCAGTATACCTTATGTCTCTTTGGGTACTACAGAAGCACTTTTATGCTAGTATAAACTGTGTCTTCACTAGAAGGGCTTGCCATTGTAGCTATGCCGGCAAAGTTTTTCTAGTGCAGATAAGCTCTTTGTATTCCAAAGCCTGGTTAAAACTAATTTATCTGAAAAGAACCATGACCTAATTCGACACAGAGACTTTTTATATTACCTAGAACAGTATCTTAATAGGGTTCCCTTCTAGTTGGGAAAGGGTGAGCACAGAGGCTTTTTATCTCAATCCTCCCCTTTTCCTGCCGTGTGTGTGTGTGTGTGTATAATTAACTCAGAGAGAGAAAGGGATTGGGTGAATGAAAGAGGATTCAGAAAGGAGAATTAAAAAAAATTAAACAAGAAATTGTATAGGTATGCTTAAAAAAAGAATACAGATGTGTAGAGAAAATATAGTGGCTAGGAAAGAACAACTATCTGAGTTTAACTGTTGGGTGATGGGTGTGATATAATAACCTCAATAGAAAAATATAATGCTAATCCAGTACTTCTTGAATATGTATGTTCTGAATCCATGTTTATACCAATTAGTATAGTATTTCAAATACCAAAGGACTTAGTCAGCTGGAGATAATAGACTTTTAACTAAGGGTCTTAGATACTGGGATTTACAGGTCTTTTGTCAAAAGGCACATTCTTTTTCTGGTATCCATAGAGCAGGATTGTCACTAAATGCTTAAAGCTGTAAATCTCTTTACATGGGCAAGATCACTGGTAGAAATCAGGAATCCACTTTCTTTCTCTCTGAGTCTCTTACCCAAAATGCCCTTTAACTGTTGTACACTTAAGTAACTTGGAGAGTATGTGTGTATGAGATGTCACCAGAGCAGTTGTTGCTAAACTAGCCTGACTATTGTAAATTGGAACTTTGAGTGGTGTTTGACACGCTATAGATTCATGCACGGTGGTTCATGAATCTTCTCCTGAGATTGTAACAGAAGACTGTTAAAATAAGAATGACAGACTAAAACTTTTTTTATAGGCAAAATTAAACTAACACTATTTAGCTACATAGGAGGCTCCATGGAAAAAATAGGAGTTTCAGATCAAGTTAAATGAGAAAAAGACTAAATATTCGGGGGATGGGTGGGAGGGTGCGTTGTTTGTTAATGTAACTGAGTGTTTGATTTGAACTACTTCCACAGCATATGGACAGGATCAGATTACCAACTCTTTAAGCTGCATTGCTTTTTTGAATGATGATGATCCAACCCAGAATGCGTGTTCAAGTATAACTCACATGTTTAAGACACAAAAATCTCTTTTTAAATTATTACAATACATGAAGTTAACACCAAATGAGAAGGAATCAATGACCTTAAGGCAAAACAGGGAGAATGCTACTGTTAGAATTTGACAGATACTAAATGTTTAGTCTGCCACCCTCCAGAAAGATCCCCACACCAGTTAACCCATATTGCTATCATTTTAAAAACAAAGTAATCAGGAGCATTCAGTAGAAGCTGTTCGTTAGATTGGGGCTAAATTCTGAAACCTGGAGTGAATCTTCTCTCAAGAATATATATTGCGGTTTCATATGGTCCAGGAGACTGCAGAAGGAGAATTAAAGATAGAGAAAACTAAAGGATGAGTTGGGAAGGGAGAAGAAAATATATGGAAGGAGATAAATCCCTACATTTGCATCTAGCATGAGAGTGGTCAAATATCCAGTAAAACACAAAATGTATAATGTTTGAGTATACATTGAAAACATGGCTTTGAAGTTTACATTTCTGCTTATTTAATTTTGAAAACCCCTTTTATTTAGAATCTAAATGATTAGTATGAATTACATTGATGTGCCTTTAGAGCAACTGGAGCAGCAGCAGTAGTAACTCAGTGCCCTGCCATGTGGGGGAATCTTCATTTGGATCTGAGCTTGTCCAATTGTCCCTTGATTTTATATATGGTTGTGTTGTACAAAAAGATGCTGTGGGCATAACTCAGCTGTGTTTGTTTAATCATTTCAGCTGTGTGGCACAAATTGGTTACAAAACTATGATTATACTGAAGTGTAGATAGCACTAGCCTCTGTTTGCCAGAAGCTTGAAATGGGCAACGGGGGATGGATCACTTGATGATTACCTGTTCTGTTCATTGCCTCTGAAGCACCTGGCATTGGCCACTGTCGGAAAACAGGTTATTGGACTAGATGGACCTTTGGTCTGACCCAGTATGGCTGTTCTTATATCTTCTAAAAGCTACTGTGGTTCACACTTTGCTTCTACTGCCCGCCCCATATAATGTTTTCCATCTATATCAGCTAAAGCTGTGGGAGTACAGTAGGCAATAGATATGTTCATTGCCTGAAGTTGCAAATGAAACTTCTTGAGTTCCTTCATTTTCTTCGGTGAGGGGATAACCTGAGGTGACTGCTGCTTTGGCAGAGGCAATTCTGCAGTAGTTTAGGGCCCAGGCGGGCATTGTGCAATGCAGACAAAGCCTTAATGTTAAGTCAGGGCAGAGCCCATTGTCAGATGCCTGCAGCCTGCTCTTTCTCCTATTCGTCCCACTGCAAAAAATAAAAATAACCTACCATGCCTTCCTAAGCAGTATAGAACCAAAGGAGTGCTGATGTGATCATAAAGAAAGGTGATATTTAGGTTTGAGTGAGTGAGTGGTAGGGGGTTTTGAACCTCAACAGTTGACTAAATTTGACTGACCCATACTCTGTCAAGCCTTTATCCTCTGTAAATGAATCTTTGCATCCAGCAAAGTAGTATAGTGTTATCCAGGAATATGAATCTTTTTGTCTGCTGGATTGTGCTCAAGATGTCCTTTGGCATTGCCAGTGTGTTATCATAAGATAACTGGCTGTTGGTTTGACAGTAAAAAAAAAATAAAAAAAAAAGACTCTGTCACATGCATCCGTAATGGGTTAGACCTCCACGTCCGGGATGCTACCTGATGTACTGGAGTTTCACTGAGCCTCTCCTGCTCCACCAGCCTGGATTCCCTCTCCCTGCTTTGCTGAATTAGGCTCTCTGGCCTCTTGCAGCACACGCACACAGGTAGGGCCACACCCTGCTGCAGATACAGACTGAAGTCAGCTCTGTGTGAGAGGACTCCCCCAGCACTCACGTGCACACCCCTTTTGGGAGATAAACCCAAAACAATACTGTCTTGCACTGTATAGAAAAAGCTGCACAGCGCAAGCTCATAAGATGTCACCCTCTTCCTCAATGTGAAGAGAGGATAGGCACCACTTCTTGTCCCCCCAGTTAGAAATTATATAAACTGGGTTTAATAATAAACAAAACAAATTTTATTAACTATAAAAGGCAGATTATAAGGGATAGCAAACAGAACAAAGCAGATTACTAAGCAAATAAAACAAAACATGCAAACGGAGCTTGATTCACTAAAGAAACAGGTTACAAAATGTAATTTCTCACCCTAAATGTTGAATTAGGCAGGATGCAGAGTTTCTGTAGCTCAGAGTTCCAGTTATTTCTTCTTACAGACTGGACCCACCCCTGTCTTTCCCTTCAGGTTAGTTTCTTTGTCCCTTAAGGTTCTTTCATCAGTCCTTCTTCTTGGGTAGGCAATGGAGGAGAGTCCAGTTTGCCTTCCTCTCCACCCTTAAATAAGGTTTACATAAGATGAAATCTTTTGTTTCCCAAACTTGAACCCCCTCTCCTTTTAGTGGAAAGTTACAAGAAGTCCAAGATAATGTTTAGTATCCAGTGACAAGACCACGTGACCTAGTACTGTCACAGCTATGTCCCAGGACACCTCCCAGGAAGGAGAGAGATTAGGATCTTCATAGTCTTGTTGCTTCTTCCTAATGGCCTATCAAATCTGGTGGCCTGTTGTCCGGTGGGTGTCTTCCCAATACACACCCAGTTGTAATTGTTACATAGTCCATATTCCTAACTTTAGATACAGAAATGACACAAGCATATAAATTGGATAATCACATTCAGTAAATCATAACCTTTCCAATGATATCGTACATGAGGCATCTTGCATAAAGTCATCTTAGTTATGCCATATTCATATCATAACAATATTTCTATGAAGAATATGCGGTATAACATCACAGCATCAATACAGAATAGTTTGGAAATGGGGGGCGGAGGAGAGAGAGAGAAAACTAAGTTTGCCTGTGCTGAAGTGTGGTAAAATCTTCTGTCACTGAAGGAGATCTCTGTTTTGCTTCTCTCTAGTGCAAAGCAGCTGGTTCGCGGAGAGCCAAATGTCTCTTACATCTGCTCTCGGTACTACAGGGCACCAGAGTTGATCTTTGGAGCCACCGATTATACCTCCAGTATAGGTATGTATATCTTTTTGTGTATTGCACTCTGTGCTGACTGCACTGGTTTTGATTGCTTTTATTGTGAACAAAATAGATATTTATAAATAAGTTTATTACTGTCCCAAAGTGCTCAAGTGTGACCCTTGAAAGGAGGACCTGGTTATAGGTGGTCAAAGATGGTTCTTGAAGTAAATGCATGTCCGTTCACGTTTCTGAAGTTATCACAACATGATTTTCTAGCTTCTAGACTTCAGTGTGGGTTGGGAGGTTATTTGTGTTTGGCTAAAAGTCAAACTTCAAATAGTTGGGGTTTTTTTTCCAGCTGTCCAAACAATTTCAGTGGACCAGTTTTCTTGCTCAAGTGTTTGGTTGAATTTTATTAAGTATTTTTAATAATAAAGAAAATGGAGTTGGGTATTGGCTTTACAGTGTCTTGGAAAAACTCTGGGCAAGGATCTGTGTCGTTTATAGGACATAAAAAAAATCTCAACAATTTAAATCAAATATGAAAAAGAATAATATAATCCATGTAATAACCCCATTTGTTTTTGATATTCAATTTACTTTATGCTGACCCCACACCTCAAGTTTTCAAAATGTCAAAGATTATTTTTTATTAGATGATTAATAACTGCATCATAGAAGCGGTCAAGAAAGCGGGCACCTTTGTTAGCCAGAGAGTGAAGACTTGGGGCTCCTGGTACCTATGGAGGCATAGGAGGCAGTAGATTTCTGCTAAAAAGAACAGTAATGAAATATCTCACAATGTTGGTAGTTTTGGTTTCTAAATCACAGAATACGCGGGGACCCTATCTGTGGGCTGGCATTAAAGGGGTCATAATTCAGGTCTCAAGCTTCTTGATCTGGGGCCTTACTGTGTCTATTCCAAGTGATTATTAGTGTTTTCATATGGGCCTTGTCTGCACCAGGAGAAGGAGGTGCTTTTAAAAACATACTAGTGATCACATTTTAAAATATTTCTCACTACCTAGTGTAGGCAAGATGTAACACCTTTAAAAATGTTAGGAGGTCATGGTCAAGCCTGGGAAGAGTCTAGGACTGACTGTAACCAGTTAACATATTTTAAAGGTGTTAAGCCCTTTCATACACCAAGGGCTTAGTGGTGTTTAAAAACTAATTAAACAGGTTAGCTAATGTAATTTTTAAAAAAATATTTTTTCCTAGTCTATTCAGCCACAGGCAGCACCCCCAGCTTTTGCTTAGACCTGTGATGAATCCAGTAGAAATACAAGCACTTAGTTTCTAAAGACTGCACATACCCTCACTACTTTTCTCCCAAATGAAGTGATCCATCTGTATGTGACATAACCACACATGAGATCACAGGGGATTCATGAACAAGCATTAGGTGCAGACGCGCTCTGGGGAAACTAATATTCTGTTTTCAGGCAAATGTTCTGCTGTAATGAAACAAATATTGTAGGCACCACTAAGAGAGACTGTTATAGTTAACGTTGAAAAACACTTGTCATTTAAAGTCTTCCTACGTGATAGTGCTTTTCAGAACTCTCACCTTTTCTGAAGTCCTTGCTTGGTAATGTTTTCCATGCTTGATTTTTCTTTGGAGATGAATTTTTGTTTGCAAGTTTGAACCAAATCGATGCAAAATTTTTGGAGTTCTGGGCACGTTAAACACTGTAAAAATATTCGTTTGTAAGTGCTGTTGTAGAGGTTGATAAATATGAAAACAATCTGCATGAAATTGACTGTTAGCATTTAACTTGAAACATAATACACAGCAAATCCTTGCTTCCCTCCACCTCAACCCTCCCACCCCCCAAAATAATAAAAAAAATAAAAAAGAATCTTTACCTTCATGGAGAGGAAAAAGTTTAAAATTACAGGCATATCCTGAAAATTTAGTTTCTCCAGTTTGGCTGCATTTTGCAAAATACTACACATTTGGGGCTTGCCTTTTTATTTAAACCCAGTGCTAAGAGTCTTCACGAAGTAAACAGATACACAGCTGCCAAGCTCAAAAACTCTTGAAAGGCAAAACAGCAACAGCAAAAGTGGGAACTTGCCCTCCCCTCCTTCATTGGCTTCAGTGAGGAGTGAACTTCAAAGCCAAAGTGCAACTATTTACATACCAGCATAAAAGCACAGATCGTTTTTGTTAAAGGGAAGAGGAATAAATTAAATCATATCTTTCAAAAAAGTCATTAATGAGTCATTAATATTGCATACTTTAAGTAACAGAAAAGTCAGGAAATGCTCTAGTACTTCCAAAAACAGCATTAACTTGGCCACGTTATACATATGTATATGTTTTCTTATCCTGTTTTTCTAACTGAATGTGTAGCATAACCCTGTTTTTTGCTAGGATAGACTGGATCCTGTAAGCATACGATCTGGGCAACAAAACCAAGTAAATACTGCTATCAGAATCTTAATTTTTTGCACTTTCTTACTTTTAATTGGTCCTGCTTAATGTTATGTTAACCTATTTTATTGCTTTTAATAATATATAACCAGAAGTATGTTTCAGGAGTAGAATGTTTTCTTCAAGGTTTTCCACGAGACATCAGCCACTCTTGAATGATAGTGGTACTCCTGAGTGCAGCTATAGTAACACGATATAATGCAGCAACCATTGGAACTGCTCCTGTTCCAGATGTGCTTCTCAAACCCATTCTGTAGCTCTGCATGTGAATCTAAGCATAAAGAGCAGACACAAATGTACAATGAGACAATGGTGGCACAAGAGCAACAGTCCAGTCTCAGTGCATCACACCCACGTCAGCGGTTGGTTATGCTATTCTGCATTGTAACTAACATGTTCTAGTCTGCCTATTTTTCGGTATCTAGGTTGTAGTCTACCTGTTAGCAGGGCTGGTGCAAGGAAGTTTCGTGCCCTAGGCGAATCTTCCATCTTGCGCCCCCCCCAGCCCTGTGGCAGCTCCCCCCCCGCATGGCAGCTCTCCGCCTCCCCCCCCCCGGGGGGAGCCATGCAGCACCTCCCCACCCCAACTCACCTCTGCTCCACGTCCTCCCCGAGCACGCCGCCCCCACTCTAATTCTCCTCCCCTCCCTGGCTTGCGGTTCCAAACAGCTGATTGGCACTGCAAACCTGGGAGATGGGAGAAGTGGAGCAGAGACCGCACGTTCGGGGAGGAACTGCCGGGAAAAAAAAAAGTTGAGGGCACCGCTTTTTGGCACCCCCAAATCTTGGCGCCCTAGGCAACCGCCTAGTTCGCCTTAATGGTAGCACCGGCTGTGCCTGTTAGCTATTTAGTGTCATCATGACTGACCTGGACATACGAGAATCTAAGTTTGGGTACAAGACAGGTCTTTTTTGACTGTAGTGATCAGGAATAGAAATATAAACAATCTCTTAAAAAAAACACATAATTTCTTCAAAGTGCATGATATCAAGGAAGTTGATGGAATACAATGTAAAAATAACATGTTTTAAAAAAAGCTGTACGGATGCATGAATCCTGTAAATGACCACATGATTACATTGTCATCACCTTCATCATCACTGTATCCCTCAACCCCTGTTTGTCACCTCTTGTCCTTAATCTTATGTTGTAAGTTTCTCTGCACTGACACTCCATATAAGTTTTGTAAAGCACCGTGCAAATTTATGATACTGTATAAATAAGGTTACGTGTCTTTCATGGAGGTCACGGATTTCGTGACTTTCTGTGATTTCTGCAGTGGACGGTGTGGCTGGCTCAGGCAGCTGCACCGTCCGCTGCTGGGGCAGTCTCTGGCCACCACGCCCTCCTCTCAAGCAGCAGTAGTTTGGGTGTGGGAGGGGCTTGGGGTTGAAGTACGGGGCGGCACTTACCTCAGGGGCGCTCCCCTGAAGCGGCCAGCGTGTCCCTGGAGCTCCTAGGTGGGGAGGCCAGGGGCCTCTGTGTGCCGGCCCTGCCTGCAGGCACCGCCCCTCGCAGCTCCCATTGGCTGCAGTTCCCAGCCAATGAGAGCTGCGGAGCCGGTGCTCGTGGTGGGGACAGCACATGGAGCCCCCCTGGCCTTCCCTCCCCCTAGGACAGCAGGTCTCAAACTTTTTTTTTTTTACTGGAGACCCCTTTCACACAGCAAGCCTCTGAGTGCAACCCCCCAATAAATTAAACACTTTTTAATGTATTTAACACCATTATAAATGCTGGAGGCAAGCTCATGACCCCCTATGTAATAACCTTGCGACCCCCTGAGGGGTCCCTACCCCCAGTTTGAGAACCCCTGATCTAGGGGCTTTTGGTCCCTGCCCTAGGAGATGCCAACCCTGCCCCCCGCACCCTCCAGCACCAGTGGGAGTCCCGGGCCGCCCTGCCCTCCAGCACCTGTGACACACCCCAGGCTGTCCCTCCAGAGCACCCCTGGCCCAAGTTTTAGTTAAGGGTACATAGTACAAGTCACGGACAGGTCACGGGCCATGAATTTTTGTTTACTGCCCGTGACCTGTACATGACTTTTACTAAAAATACCCATGACTAAAACATAGCCTTATGTATAAATAATTACTGTTTTGGTGCTGATTCTTATTACAGTTAGATGCCTCAGTAGATCATCCAACAGCCCTGATTATATTATTTAAATAAAGAATTAGACAATTACTTATCCTAGTCTTTAAAATAATTTGTTGCCAACATGAATAAAGGTACATAAGAAACAGGTTAGTAATGAAGCCGTGTGTATGTGAATAAGTGTTCCTACACTAAGACTTTTAACAGAATTTTTAATGGTATAGCAGCTGAGTCAGCTGTGGACATGGCCAGTACTTAGTAACTGTGGCAACTAGCAGGGTTTTGCCCTGACAAGTAGTTTAGCTGGCAGATGGTTGTCGTCTTGTAACCATTTTGCAAGAGATTCTCTTCCTCCTCCCCGCCCCCCTTTGCAGTGTAGGCTCAATCCTTAACTGTGTATGTGGTTTAGTGGCTGCACCTTCCTTACAGCTCTCTGTGTCAGAGGGCACCCAGAGTATATTGCACCCCGTGCTCCTAGTTGTGTTCTGTGTGCTTGTCCTCTGGGTACTCTGACCCTTGCAGCGGTACTATGGGAGAGCTGCCCAGATTTTCCAAGAACGTTCAGATACGGTCAGGAAGTGTGGTGGGGTGAATGTACAAACATATGATTGTTGTTGTGAAAAAGGCTGCTGCGTGGGCACAACTTTGTGTATTGTAGCCAGGTCAGATGAATTTGTCATGTACTGGTTACAAAAACACAGTCGTACATGTAGTGTAGCCAGAACCTTTGAGTCTCTAGTGCAGTTCCTCACTCACTGTGCTAGCAGGGGATTGGGAGCATTCCAGAGTGAACATTTACAGCCACTGGCAGGGGAAGATTGATCTGTGTGGTCATATCACAAACTTCTGTTGTGGCTATCCAAAACCAAGGGATCACAGAGTAGTTTAGTACTCTCTAGGAAAAAGACTGAAGTTGTGAGGGAGAGTGATAGATTAATCTTTTAAAGAAAGACTCTGAAGAATATTTCCTGTGGGTATGCTAGACCAGACAGCTGGCAATGAGACTTTTGTGAGCAGTCACTTTCAAGGTAAAGCACTGAGCCCCAGCTGCCACACTAATGAGATGTGGTTTCCTTCCGCACCTCATCAAGCAATAATTTTCAGTGCTGAAAATAAGTATGTGCTAACCTGTTAAAATTGAAATGACTCGTAATATTAGATTAATCTATTTGTTAATTGAAAAGGACAGGGAAACTGTGATAGATGAGTATAAACAGCTGTTGTGGTTCTGATGACTTCTCAGACTCTTCAGATTCTTCAAATGCTGGTCCCTGTGTATATTCCACACGTGAGTGGGCATGTGTGCCATGTGCCTGTCTGGAAACAGTGTCCATTGGCCCACATGTGCGTAATAATTCTGTGTGTTCTTCTGGTGATTGCTTATGTCCATTCTAAGTAGGTGTGTGTGCGTTGCGTGCACAATAGTCAGAAGGTTTTTCCCTAGCGCTACCCGTCGGCTTGGCTGTGGAGCCTCCTAGAGTGGTGCCTTCACGGCAGTGTATATATTTCCCTGCTGACCCGCCGCCTCTTCAGCTCCTTAACGCCAGTGACAGTCATTGGAGCAGCTCCTCTCTTGCGTTTGCAAGTGATTCCTTAGTGGACTCTTTTTTCTTCTCTGTCTATCTGTAAATAGTTTGTATAGTTGTAGTTAGTTAGTTAGTTAGTACAGTTAGTTAAGTTTATGTTGGCGGTTCCCTTCCCCCCGGCCCCGAACTCATCCCATCCCATCCCTGGGATCGGAGCATGCCTCAGTCTCAGGGCTTCAAGTTCTGTGGGTCCTGCCTCAAGCCCATGCCCAAGGAAGACCCACATGACTCCTGTCTCAAGTGCCTTGGAGAAGGCCACCAGTCCAACGTGTAACATTTGCAGGGGCTTTAAGCCCAGAACAAAAAAGGAGCGGGACTTTCAGCTGAAACTCCTTCTAATGGAGTCAGCCTTTTGCCCCCAGGTGGAGTCAGACCGTGCACTTCAGTGTGTAGTGCGCCGGCCTCAGTGTGGGAGGACATGGCACTGAGAAAGGACTCATCTAAGGAGACCCGGCACTGAGAACCAATTCCAGTGTGAGGCACCGCACAAAAAGAAGAGGGCAGGCAGGGGGGCGCTTTCCTGCTAAGGCAACAGAGCATGTGGGCACCAGCGGGGTGCATCCTGTGTCGGGACACCCAACTTTGGGCCCACCTATGCCAGGACCGTTGACTCCAGCCTCTCGGGGAAGTCCGTTGAGTCTGGTTCTGGTGGACTCACTGATGCAGGGGGAGCAGAGGAGGACCTGGATCTTCCCTCCACATCAGACACGTTGGAGGCGGCAAGGGACCTAATCACCATGACAGCACACAGTCTCCTGCCCTGCCGGCCTGGGCTCTGCCTCTGACAGTGGCACTGACGACAGCACTGACAGTGGCACTGGCGCTTGTCCGTCATGGAGGCAAGCCTACTGTGATGCGGCACTGCTCGCCTTCGCCCCAGCACCATCTAGGTCTGCACCGCCCTGGTCACACTTGGACTTCTTCTCGGAGTCAGAGGTTGACTCCTACATATCCTGGCGGAGCCGGTACTGCTGCTGGCACTCCCCGAGGCAGGACGAAGGGCAGCCGGTGCTTGTAATCGCCTGGCCTCCTCAGTGGCAGGGGCCAACTCAGTGGACCTTTTGGACACTGTGGGCCTACCACCAAGCCCAGGGGCTTGGATCCAGGTCCCTGTCGGTGGTGTCAGAGGCTCGGATGCCTCTGTCACCCGGGAACCTCCCTGTGATCGGGATACAGAATCCCAGACCGACCAACACTCAAGACTGGGTACCGACCCGGGCATCGGCACCGCAGTAACCATGGCACCAGACACTGCAGCCGCCACCTGCACCGCTCAAGGGGCCACCACGCGGGTGGATTGCCACGAGCCAGAGGGTCAGGAAGACCAAGTGTCACCAAGGGTATTGTCCTCTTCCTCCCCAGATGGGGCAGTGGCAGGGACCTGCACCCCATTGTCTGCTATAGACCCCAGGGCCCATTAGGACCTACTCAGGAGGGTGGCCTAGAACTTGAACTTGCAGGCAGAGAAGGTCTTTAAGGACACGGATCCCATGGTGGATATTCCGGCCCCTGAAGGGCCTTCAAGGGTGGCTCTGCCCCTTATTAAAACTATACAGAATACCACCAAGGTGCTGTGGCACACACTCATCTCTATCCCACCAACGGCCAAGGGGGTGGAGCATAAATACTTTGTGCCATCTAAGGGGTACGAACACCTCTTTACTCACCTCCACCCTGGGACCCTGGTGGTAGAGGTGGTTAATCACAACCATCAAGGATACGCCATAGAGTTTCTTTCCCTCCCTTCTTGCAAACTCCCTTCCCAGCCCCCCTTCAAGGACCATTCTCATGAGGTGATTCTTAACTAGAAGCAGACTCCCTCCTCCAATGAGGGGCAATAGAACAAGTGTCACCTCAGTCTTGAGGGAGAGGGTTTATTCCCTTTATTTCTTAGTCCCCACAAAAGTCAGAGGGTGGAGACTCAGTCTAAGCCTTCTGCAACTCAACCAGCTTTATTCAAAAGTTGAAATTCGTAGTTCACAGCTTTCAATGAAGGATATGTAGATATTCATTTGCCCTACAGAGAGTTCCTTTGGATTCTAGTGGATCAGGAATATTTACAGCACACTGTCCTTCCCTTTGGACTAGCAGTAGCATCCAGAGTATTCACAAAGGTCTTCTCTGCGGTGGAAGCCCAAATGAGACATCAGGGTTACACAGTTTTCCCAGGTCTTGACGATTGGCTCCTAGGTAGGTTAAGTTGATGACTTTGTTCCTGCTCCATCTTCTAGCAGCACTGGGCACTTGCGTGAAGAAAGAAAAGTCTATTTTAACACCTACATGGACATTAAATTTATCCAGTGACACTGGACTCCATTTTGCAAGAGCTTTCCGCCCCATGGAAATATTTCAGTTAATGAGCAATCTGATAACACAGATTACTTGCCGACCAAGGATTACAGTCAGAGCGTACCTCATGGCCTTGTGACACAGTTCACCAGACTTCATCTACAATGTCTACAGGTCTGGCTTTGGTTGGTCTACTCACCGGGCAAGGATCACCTCAGCACCAGAGTGACTGATTCCCCCTAGGGTCATCAACTTTCCTACCTGGTGGTTGAATCCAGAATGAGTGAGAGTAGGCTTCCCCTTCAACACTCCTGCCCCCAGTACCACCATCATAACAGATACATTCATTCTGGGTTGGGGTGCTCACCTGAACACCCATGTGGTACAAGGTACCTCTGCCCTACAGAAGGCCAGACTGCACATCAGTCTGCTGTGACTAAGAGAAATCCACCTGGCATGGAGGGCTTTTCTTCCCGTTATGCGTTCACTCCATACCAAATAATGTCAGACAACATCACCACAGTCTTTTACATAAATAGGATGGAGTAAGATCTCTTCCCTTCTGCCTAGAAATGGTCAGGCTTTGGAACAGGTGCTTCAGAAACCACATCGCCATCCAAGCCACATACCTTCCAGGTGCTCAAAACTCTTTAGCAAACAACCTGAGCAGACACTTCTCTGATGATCGCAAGTGAGAGATGCACAGCTCTGTCCTGAGCGAGATACTCACTCAGTGGGGCATGCCTCAATGGGATCTCTTAGCATTCCAAATGAACAGGAAACTTCCCCTGTACTGTCCAAGAGGAGCTCTGGGTCATGGCTCCCAGGATGATGCTCTCCTGTTGGCATGGACTGATGAACTCAGATATGCTTTTCCTCCTGTTCCTCTGCTACCACAAGTATTGAGAGAGATCCATCACAACAGAGTCACAAGTATTTTCTTAGCACCCAACCGGCCCAAAACGTTTTGGTTCCTGGAGCTTCTGAAAATGTCAGTCTGTCCTCTTTTTAGGATCTGCCCCTTGCAAGGAGGGGGAAGAATCAGACTCCCCAATCCAAACCCACTCCACCTCACTACCTGATATTTGTATGGGCATCAGAACTAGAACATTCTTGCTCAGCACCTATCCAAACTATTCTTACTCAAAGTAGGAAAGGTTCAACTAGGACCTGCTAACTAGCTAAGTAGAGATGTTTCTCTACTTTGCTTGGCATAATCAGCCTTTTCCAAGATCTTCAAATATCCCAGTCATTTTAGATTATCTCTTGATTTATAAAAACAAAAACTCAAGTCTTTCCATTAGCTCAGAGTGATCAGTGCTTTCCTTCCTCTACTAGATGGATGTTCCATTTTCACTCACCCAATAACAGTGAGATTCATGTCAGGTTTAGTCAGGACTTTCCGCCAGTGGTCAAAGTTACATCTCAATGGGACCTCAATCTTGTGCTTTCAACACTCACCAGACAACCATCTGAACACTTGGCAATATGCTCCATGTCCCACCTGTCTATGGAAGTTGCATTTTTAGTTCTTATTAACTCAGCCAGAAGGGTGAGCGAGATGGAAGCCCTCATGACATACCCACCATATAATGTTTTTCACAAGAAAAGGTCTCCTTTTGCCTTATCCTAAAAATCCTCCCCAAGGTTATTTCTGAAATTCCATATCAATCAAACTGTCCACTTACCTGTTTTCTTCCCAAAATCAATGCCTCTGCTGAAGAGAGGAGAGAGACTTCATTCCCTTGATGGCAGTGGTGCCTCTGTGTTCTACGTGCAAAGGACCAGACCTATCAAAAATCACCACAGCTATTTCTTGCCACAGGAGAAAGGTCACGAAGACAAGGGTATGTCTACGCTGCAACAAAACACCCATGACTGTCCTGCGTCCGCTGACTCTGACTCAGATTGTGGGGCTGTAAAATTGACCTTCCCCCTCACACAGTCCCAGAGCCCGGGCTCCAGTCTGAGCCCGACAGTCTACAATGCAATTTTATAGACCCGCCAGCCAGAGTCAGCTGACGCTGGCCTGATGTGGGTGTATTATTGCTGTTTAGACATATCCTAAGTGGATTTCTGGGTGCTTCATTGTATGCTGCTAATTAGCACATATCTCTATGCCTGATGAGGTAAGGGCATTCTCCATGAGAGCACAAGCTGCCTCTGCAGCATCCCTGCAGGAAGAAAAGATACTGAATATATGTGGAGCAGCTACCTGGAGTTCCATTCACATGTTCACAAAACACTGCATGCTAGTTCAGGCCTCTGAAGAGGATGAGGGAGAGAGAGAGCACTAGATGACAGAGGAAAGGGGGGGGGACCCTATTAGGATGAGGAAAGGGGAAAATACATAGTGGATGGAGGAAATTATTGGGTGGAGGGAAAGAGGGGTAAGGTTATTATAGCCCATGAAGATGTCAGAGAAGGAAGCACTTCTATTCGTTATCCCAAATAGCACTAGATAAAAATGAGTAGGCTTGTAGCATCATTATAGGTGGAGGGAATCAGGGCCTGCAAATGTTTGTTCTTGTCTGTACAGTTATGGGGCCTGGCTGAAGCCTCTTTAGGTTTCGATAATCATCCAAATTTTGGGATCTGAGCACTGAACCTTTTTAGAGGAGTTTCCCGTCATGATGTGTTTTCTATATTGATAGCAGGGTTGCAGAATTGTGAGAAAATATTACAATTGCTGTAATGTTATATACAAGGCAGGAAATTAAGGGTGTAAATAGTTTTTTGATCTGGTAGGAGAGCACACTTTTTAAGAGTCTGAAAACTGTAATTTTTGTTGCCATGACAAGATATTTATAGTTAAACAAGAACTAAAATTCCAAAGAGCATGCACATAGTCAGCTGCAGCCAGAAATTAGAAAACTTATTCAATTGTTAGCAATTACCCAAAAGTAGGAATTGAGCAATTAAGCAGTCTTTCTGTGAGCTCCTGGCTGAATCCCTTTAAGATCAACAATCACGTGCTAATTTTTGTTTCCTCACCTGATTAAAACATAGAAATAGCTGTCTGCACCTCCATGGAATTTGTTGGGCACTAAGACAATTTCTGTTGCATTTGAAATCAAAATTCAAAGGTCTAAAAGAGTGGAGCATATCAAGAAGGGGGGAGAGATAGCTCAGTGGTTTGAGCATTGGCCTGCTAAACCCAGGGTTGTGAGTTCAGTCCTTGAGGGGACCATTTAGGGATCTGGGGCAAAAAATTGTCTGGGGATTGGTCCTGCTTTGAGCAGCGGGTTGGACTAGATGACACCCTGAGGTCCCTTCCAACCCTGATATTCTATGATTCTAAGACAGACAAGATGGTAGAACTATGCAATCAGCAAAACCCTGTGATTTAGCTAGTGTCCACAGCTCAGTTATCTACTTAAAGAATAAAGCTGAAGATATTGAAAAGAGAATTCAGTATATAATTTCTCAGTCTCCCTGAAGAAGTGGCACAGAGTACTGTGGCACCTTATAGACTAACAGACGTATTGGAGCATGAGCTTTTGTGGGTGAATACCCTGTAAGGTGCCACAGGACTCTTTGCTGCTTTTACAGATCCAGAGTAACACGGCTACCCCTCTGATACCTGAAGAAGTGGGAATCCTGATCCAATTAGCTATTTTTTAAAAATGAATCTGTCTACTAGAGCTAATGTTATAAAGGAACTAGTGAATAGATAGAATCCATTGGGTGCCAAATACGGTGGCAAAAGACAACCTTCATCCCAACCTGTAATTAGCAACCTACTTAATTTTGAAGATAGGCAGTCTTTATTTTAAAGTCTGTCATGAAAAAGATCTTTCTTACTCAAATGGGGAAAAGTTTTTTTTTTCCTCCACATATTTACAATGACAGAACTACTTTCAAAGGCAAGAAAATTACTCAGATCAAGGTATGAGAGAAGTTACTGTATATCCAGCAACCATGAAGAACATTTAAAGGAACAAAAACCTTTATCTTAAATAAATATAATAAAAAATGAAGCCCTGAAATTTTTAAAGACTCAAGAACAGAAAATCTTAACAGTCTTAAAAATAGGTTACAGGAACTCTTTGTGGGTTAAATTGTGCATGTGGGTAATACTGTTTGTCAAAAAAAAAATTAACTTTTCTCATTAGTTATAACATTTGGTTAGCTACAATGATGGTCATTTAATAAGTTACATTTACTGTAATATTTCTATGACAGCCTAGTTTTTGATGGTTTAGACTAATAGGGGTCTATGCTTTCTGTATAGGCTACAGCAGTGGTTCTCATCCTGCAGGCTGCATGTAGCCCAATTAGCACACAGCTGGGCCACAGCTGTATACTAAAGGCCGCCTGGCCCTGCGCAGCAAAGTCACAGCTTCCCAGCATGGTGGAGTCCGGGGTCCCAGCCACTTGGCCCGGCCCTCTGGTGTCCAGGGTCCCAGCTGCCTTGCTGCCCAGCTCGGTGGGGTCCAGAGTCGGGGCTGCTCTGCCAGCAGACCCTGTGCCTGGGGCTCCACTCCTGTCCCCACTCTGTGGAGGGGTCTCTGGGCATACGGGTCTGTCGGGTGGTTGAACGGGAGCGCTATGGTTCTCAACCTGCGGCCCAGATAACACATTGTGGCCCACAATGATAAATAGGTTGAGAAGCACTGGTCTACGGCAGGGATTCTCAAACTGGGGGTTGGGACCCCTCAGGGGGCCACGAGCTGTCAACCTCCAGCCCAACCCCTGCTTTGCCTCCAGCATTTATAATGGTATTACATATATTAAAAAGTGTTTTTAATTTATAAAGGAGGTCGCACTCAGAGACTTGCTATGTGAAAGGGGTCACCAGTAAGAAAGTTTGAGAGCCACTGGTCTATGGACTATGTAGTAATTAGGAGGTCCTATAGAAAATACCTTCTGATATTCTTATCTATAGGAAAAAATACCTGATGTCATATCTTCTCCGTAGGATCCTGTTAGTGCCAACTGTTGTTCCTTATATGTGACTAAGATTGCTAACTCGTTTTCCTATTCTTTCTCAAAGGCATATTTTACTTTATTGATTAACCAATTTCAGCAGTTTGACATCCACTTTTGGCCACGGTTAATTCTATTTACTATTGCAAACAGTAAACAAAATATATAGTGCTGTAGAACCTTGATTTTTATGAACATCTATCTTATGAATGATGGAGTATATGAACAAGTTTTCTGCCACTGCATGTGACTTCAGTCCTCCGGCCAACGTTCAATCAGCTGTGCATGTTTGAAAAGACAGATCTGGTGGCAAGGAGGAGATGCAGTTCTCTCAAACAAAGAAAAACCAGGCACACCGTATGCATTTGTTATACATACTGTTATTGAATGATTAATAAATTATACACTGTACCTACTGTAATTCTGAGATGTTTTATAAACTTTTTTTCTGAACTCTTAAATCTCCAATTAATTAATAAAATAGGGGTTCCACTATGATTGAAAAACTCCCTCTTCTAGAAATATAAGGATATAGAAGGTGAGAGGGTTAACTGTTGGATAGATAAAGTTGTAAATCAGTTGGGAACAACTATTGGAGTATTATTTTATAGTTATTAAATGGTCCCAGTTAAATATAAATAGAAGGTCCAGGGAGTAGTGCACAGAGCACTGCTATTAACTAATTTAGAGAGACATGGCTGAGGCCTTATTAGGAGGCCTGTAAAGGCAGCCAAGGGGCTGTCCAGTGAGCAGCACAGGAGCCAGCAAACAAAGCTGAAAACAAGGGAGTTTTGTAAGGAGAGTTTGAGAGCGAGAATGTGTGGGGTTGTGGTGGTGGTTTGTTTTTCTTGACAGAAGCTTGAGAGGGAAGTTTGACATGTACAGAAGTAGCAGTGGTAGTCACTCAATGAATGGAAGAGAATGAAGATGATTTGATGTGGAAGCTGCAAGATGTATTTTATCCTGGAGTACGTGCCTGAAAGATGCTTCATTTGTGTGAAGTGCTGCCAGATAGATCGAATGGAAGAGAAGATCCAAGGTTTGGAGATGCAGATTGAAACTGTTTGAATTTTGAACAGATGATGTAGGAAGGAAAGAGGAGACTGAAGGGAAAACTCAAGATTTGTAGATGCAAGCTGGACTGGAGAACTGTGAGGGTAGAATGCTGGATGAGGAAAGTGGCTAGTGGAAGCATGTGACTACATGAACAAGGCAGAGGAAAGTGAAGAAGTGAAGCTGAGGCTAGTGAAGAAGAAATACAGCTGAGGAACAAGTTTGCTGAGTTGGAAAATGAAGAGGCACAGCAGGCAGTAACAGAAGGTGGGACGGCAAGGAAGAAGGAGAAGACTGGCTAGCCCAACAAGAAGAGGGAAAGAGTCAATGGAGAAAGCCCAAGTTCAGCTCCCCTGGATGATAGAGGATGACTCATAGAGGATCGCAAGTGAGAACAAAAGATGAGGACTTGTAGCCAGAAGGAATAGATGGGGAGAGGCTGCAGAATTGCACCAACACCAGGAAGAGGCAGGTCTATACGATGGGGGACTCCCTAATAAGAACAGACAGGCCTGTCACTAGAGCCAATCCAGAGAACAGAAGAGTGTGCTGTCTGTCAGGAGCTAAGATATGAGATGTGGACCTGAGGATGAAGAGGCTCCTAATGGGAATAGGAAAGAATCCACTGATTGTCCTTCACGTGGGAACAAATGCTATTACTAGATTCTCACTGGAATGTATTAAGGGAGACTATGCCAGGATGGGAAGAACCTTAAAGAAATGGAGGCTCAGATAATCTTCAGTGGGATTCTTCCTGTCCCTAGAGAGTGAAGGCAAGACAAGATTATGATGATCAGCAGATGGCTGAGGCACTGATGCTATAAGGAAGGTTTGGGGATGTTTGACCACTGGGAGGCCTTCATGGAGAGAGGAGTGTTCGCATGGAATGGACTCCACCTGAATAGGGAGGGAAACAGACTTCTGGGTTGGAGGTTGGCTTTAAAGAGCTTTTAAACTAGGAATTCAGGGGCAGTCTGGAGATGCTCATGTATAGGGCCCTACCAAATACACGGTCCGTTTTGGTCAGTTTCATGGTCATAGGATTTTTAAAATAATAAATTTTGTGATTTCAGCTATTTAAATCTGAAATGTCACGGTGTTGTAATTTTAGGGGTCCTGACCCAGAAAGGAGTTGGGGGGGGTCACAAGGTTATTGTAGGGGGGTTGCGGTACTCCTACCTTTACTTCTGCACTGCTGCTGGCAGCGGCACTGCCTTCAGAGATGGGCAGCTGGAGAGCGGCACTGCAGGCCATGAATCCAGCTCTGAATGCAGAGCTGCCACCAGCAGCAGCGCAGAAGGAAGGATGGCATGGTATGGTATTGCCACCCTTACTTCTGCGCTGCTGCCCACAGAGCTGGGCCCTCAGTCAGCAGCCACCACTGTCTAGCTGCCCATCTCTGAAGGCAGCAGTGCAGAAGTATGGATAGCAATACCTTACCATGCCATCCTGCCTTCAGAGCTGGGGTCCCGGCCTGTAGACACTGCTCTCTGGCTGCCCAGCTCTGAAATCAGCGCAGCAGTATGGGTGGCAATACCGCAACTCCCTAAAATAACCTTGTGACAGTCCCCCTCCCCCCGCAACTCTCTTTTGGGCCAAGACCCTCAATTTGAGAAACATTGGTCTCCCTTGTGAAATATAGGGTAAAAGCATGCACAACACCAGATTTCACGGTCCGTAACACGTTTTTCATGGCCATGAATTGGGTAGGGCCTTACTCATGTAATCTCCATGCCTGATTCTGATATTGAGCCCCAGGAAAATCAAGTAAGACAGGATACAGCAATGGAGAAGGGTAGAACAGAGGGTAGGAGATTGGACATCAAGAGAAAAGATAGTGTCAATACCAGTGGCACTAACAGTCAGGTAGGCAATACTGACAGTAGAATGACTGCACCTAAACAGGCAAGGAATCTGGGCGAAGCCAAGCAGAAAAAACTAAGATATCTGTACAGCAATGCAAGGAGCCTGGGTAACAAAATGGAGGAATGAGAATTGTTGGTATAGGGAGTAAAACCAGATGGTATAGGGATAACAGAAGCTGAATTCTTTAAGATTTCTCATATCCCTGAATCAGTCTTCAGTGGTTGCAGCAATCAGGAATGGTAATAAACTGACCAGAGAATTATCAGATAAGTGGCGCTTCCTTACAAGAGCATTTAAAACAACAACTAAATATAGTGTGAACATTGTTTCCCAGTGATCTCATTTAAACACACGAGGGATATGGAATATTAATTCCCTTATTGTTTTCAAGCCAGGCAGAAGTCTGAAGAGAATCTTGGTTTTTTTTTTTCTTGCCATTAACACAACTGTAGGCTTTCTGAGTCTCCTATTAGCATTGGTTGATTATGAGTGACTTTTAGTGTAGCAAGGCAGATTTGCATTGAATAAATAATTGATTTGTGGAAATCTTTGTGAAAGAGCAAGCCTACCTTCCCAAGAGAGCATCTGTCTTTACAAGTGGCTGCAAAACCTTAACAGTATTTCAGTATTTGATGTGGCATTACATCATAAGTTCCCTTGCAGAGGCTTCAGTTGTGTAATAGTTACCACATACTATTTAGTATGGTTTCTGATTTGGATTAAATTTGTTTGAGAACAGACTGTTTTATATAACGATAAAGCACTACAGCATGTACCAAGATTCTTCAAGTTATTTCTACGGATATTTCCCATCAGGATGTGCTTGTACCCATACACTGGAGATTTTTACAAGTAGTGTCTGTGCCTAACACACCCTTGTGTTATGGTGTGAGAGTATATAGGGACGGGAAGACCCTCTGCTGCTCCAGTTCCTTCTCAACCAACTGTAGCATGAGACTGCGTGTCGCAGTGTCCCCTAGCTAGCTATGCAGCCTGCTGACTTTTCTTTCTGACTTTGTTTCTATTTCTTTAATACAATTATTTCATTTTTATCATTTTTACTTTTTAATTTGACACAACTGTATGCTTTTAGGGGTGTCCCCATTCCCCCCCACAACCATTCTTTCACCCAGTCAGGGCCTGTGTTCCTCTCAGCCCTCTACATCTGCCTGTCCTTTCTTACTGGGTTATGCCCAAGACCCCAGTCTACAAACCATGCCATGCCTACCATGGGTCCTTTCCTCTCAGCAATGGGAATTCCAGCTGCCTTGGAGAGCTCACATTCCCTCCAAGGGCAAGGTTTGCTTCGGATGCAAAAGTAGATTCACAAAGCAGAGGGAGGACAGATTGAAACTGCTTCTTATAGAACATTCTCTGAGAGCTGCAAGATCCAAGTCCCTCTGTGTGCGCGCACACGCACCCCCACCCCCACACCCAACAGCCTCAACTGCTCAACTCTAGTGAGCACACCAGCCCTGGCTCTGGTAATCAAAGACCCTGCAGCCCTTTAGAGTCTTCAAGATTATCTAAAATGAAGAGACCCCACTCTCCAGAAAGAGAGACTCTGAAAAGGATAAAGTCACCCTCTTGATCTGAGAATAAGGAGACCTCACATCTTGGTAGGGGTACCACTGGGGCTTTTTCTTCCCCTGTATAGAGGTCCCAGTCACCTAAAAAAAAATCTGCAGCAGACTGTACTGAGAAGCTTCCCAGCAAGCAGTCTCAAGCAGCACCAGTGTCAGTGCCAGAATAGAGCCTTCTAAACACAAGGACTCCTCCAAGACCATGGTCCCAAAGTCATCATCCTCTGTACCATCTTCCTCAGGCCATGGTATAGAGTGCCAGGGTGACCTTGTAATCCCTCAGTATCTACACACACGACCAAAAATAAATTAATTAATTAATTAATTAATTAAAATACAGCATATCACAGATAGTGGTCTTGCCCAATTTACTTTAAAACCACAAGATCAGCTGAACCACCCAGAAAGAAACCTAGTTTTTCTAAGAAAGGGCTGGCTTCTCTAATGCCATTAGAATTAGCAACTTCTTCTGAACAGCTTTTGTGATCCACTGGTCAAGGGTCACAAGCAATCCTCGGATCATACTCTACACCAAGCCTGTCACCAGCTGATGGGGATCATCTCTCCCATTTCCTGTCTGCCTGAGAGTTGGTCACCTTGGACGGGTGGATCCTGGAGATGGTTTCAGCATGCTATTCCATCCAGTTCAGCTCCATCCATCCCTGTCTTAGGGATCTTTCTCACTAGGGTCTTTTAAGACAGGAGGTGCAGTCTCTCCTATTCCTAGGGGCGATCTAACCCATTCCACTGGATTTCCTTGAGAAAGTCTTGAGAAAAGGTTCTTTTTGAGGTGCTTCCTGGTTCCCAAGAAAAGAGGAGGAAGACGACCAAATCTGGACCTCCGGACTTCGTCCACTCACAGCGGTACCCGTGATGATTTCCTCTTTGGAGCTGGGAAATTGGTTTGCCTTCCTTGACCTCCGGGACACATACGTCCATATAGCTATGCACTCTTCCCACAGATATTTCCCACGATTTGTCATGGGCAAGGACCACTGCCTGTACTGGATCCTGTCCTTTGACTTTTAACTGTGCAAAGGATCTTTACAAAGGTCCTCTCAGATATCGCCAGCCCATCTTCATTAGATGGGAATAATAGTCTTTCCCTGCCTGGATGATTAACTTCTCAAGGGTTGCTCCTTTCTCAGGGAGCCATCAGCAACCAACAAGGTCCTATCCCACTTTCACTTCTCCAGCTTCCGCCTCTACTTGGAGTAGTCTACATTTAGACCTGTACAACAAATAGACGTCATCAGAGTCACTTTGGACTCCATTATAATCAAATCATACCTGCCCACGAATAGGTTTGCTATGATGTCCAGCCTTAGTACCATGCTACAACAGAGCTATAAACCACAGCAAGGAGTTCTCTTCAACTCTCGAGCCATGTGGCAGCCAGTAAATGTGTAACATCCCTGGCAAGACTACACTCCTGATGTATTCCAGCTTGGCTCTGGTCTGTCTACATCCCTCAACAAGTACAAACTGTCCTAGTGGGTGTCAATACCTCAGAGGTTATTTCTCTCATTTGAGGTTCCCTGGGTGTCGATCTTTTTGTGACATTGTCTGATGCAGATGCTTCTGCTTGGGAGGGCATAGTCTCAGCTTGTTGGGAGATGCCCTCCTTACCCTTGGCCTCTTTTCTTGGTCTTGCTCTTTGCTTGTCCCCCAAAGCTGTTGCTCCTTAAGGTCTTGAATACTTGAAATGAGAGAGTGGTAGCCATCTTCATAGCACCGTCGTGGCCAAGACAGAGAGTTCCCAATTTTGGTTTGCCTGTCCCTGCAATTACCTCTTCACCTTCCTCTGACAGCAGTCTGCCTCACCCAGGAATTGGGCACCATGACCAACCCCCACCTCTCATCGTTCCACATCAAGGCCTGGCCCCTAGATGGCTTTCTGATGTAGAACAAGACTGCCCTCCAGAGACCCAAACAGTACTGCTCAAGAGTAGAAAACCTGCCACAAGGAAAACTTACCTGCAGAAGTGGAAACATTTGTAAGCCTGGCATACTCAACAATCTATATCTCCTCTCAAATCTCTCCTGACACACATTCTCGATTACCTGCTACAAACTACAGGTTTATCACTTAGCTCAGTCAAGGTTCATCTTTGCTTCCATTACAACCTTTCACCCCTCGGTTCAGGGGTTTTAATCTTTGCTCATCTGAGCATTGCACGATTGAGGATCTGTCTGACCTTTTACCTCCTATTAAAGAACCTATTCTACCATGGGATCTTAACTTAGCTCTCAATGCCCTGATAAAAGTCCCATTTGAACCTATGGGGAGCTGTTCTCATCTTCATTTGTCCTTTAAGACTTTGTACCTTATACAGAAGGATAGGAGAACTAGAAGCTCTTATGGCTGATCCACTGAACATAGTGTTCTGTCACAAAACAGTGATATTGCATCCCCACCCTTGCTTTCTACCTAAAGTTTCATCAGAATTTCACATTAATCAGGACACTGATCTAATGATGTCTTACTCCAAGCTCCATTACTCAAGAATCTCCACACACAGGGTGTAAGAAGCAATCTCATCTTTTACCTCAATATGACTAAGTCCTTCAGGGCTTCTCACAGTCTGTTTCCTTCACAGAAAGAATGAAAGGGTACCCAGTATCCACCCAGAGATTGTTGAAATGGGTGACATCTTGACCTGTTTTGAAGCCTTAGAGGTGCCTCTTTCACCGAGGGTGATTGTCCATCCCACTAAGGCTTGGTATATCTCTGTGGTCTTATTGAAGTACATATCCATCTCAGACATTTGTAAGGGCATTTTTCCCAGCATTTTACTGTTGTGCGTGCTTCTAGAGTTGACATGGCCTTCGGTGATGCTGTTCTACCTCCTCAGCACCCTCCTCCATAACTGGGGTACTGCTTGTGAATCTTCTGATGTTGGGCACTCACAGGGAGAAGGAGAGGTTACCTTGCACAGCAATTACCTTGCAAAGTAATTGGAGTTCTAGATGTTTTGTTCCTATGGGCTCTCCATTCCCCTCTGGGCCCTTCTTCCCTTCAGCTTCAGAGTCATACTCTCTGGACTTTGCGGTTGAGAAGGAACTGGAGAAACAGCAGCAAGCCTGCCCCTATATACCTTATACCAGAGCACGAGGGTGTGTAGGACACAAGTGCAGACCCACACTTCTGACAGAAATCTCCAATCAAGAGTGCATGGGCACATACTGACTGCAGCACCCCTAAGGTTATTTGTAAGTAAATAAAAATTAGGTATAGTGATGTTTAGCCCGAAGGAAAACATCTGCTACAAGTTACCATAATTCTGTATATCTAGAATGTAGCTAAGGTCTAGTTGCAGCATGTGGTATATGACTGAATATAAATTGGTGAGTAGTCCATTGACAGTTGATGTTGAATTCATTAAGCCATCTTCTACCACATACCCTATAGTTCTATAGTCCAGCTAACCAGTTTGCAGGGCTCCACTCTGTAGATTGTGGAGGGGTCAAACCTTGAGTGCCTCTTTTTCTGGTCCCACTGCTTGGGAGTTGGGATTAGGAGGAGAGAAGAAACTAAATGTATATAGCACAGCTGTCTTTCAGCTGAGCTGTAAGATGTTCCTGATCATTTGTCATTGGCCATTGAAGCCCACGTGGCATTTTTTTCACAAAAGTTGGAAGGTTAATCCTGATGTTATGGCTGTGTTCCATCTCTAACTTCATTACATCTACCTATGTCCCCCAAATGCTGCATATGACATTTTTATTCACTTTGACTGAGACTGTTGTGAGACATTGCTGTGTGCTTCTAAACTGCTGTCACCTTCTACCTCAGAGGAAACTGCATTTCTGGCATGTGTGTGTCATACCTATGCAGTATGGGTAAAATTTACAAAAGAGCCTGTCACTTAGGCACTTTTGAAAATATTACTTGTGGGATAAAAAGCAGTATAAGATATTGGGATGCCAAATATATTTTTAGGCTTTACACTTGGTATTTAATCTCCATTGCACATACTGTCTTAGAAGCTTAAAATAGAATTTCTTCCCTTATAGATCTTTTCTTGAGTATGTTCTTTTCCTCCGTTTTTTCCATTAATTTCCCTACTGTTTTTCTACTTGAACTTAAAATTGCTGTGGCTTTTTGTATATGTTCTTCTTTGTGCAAGAGCTTCAATGTCAATACAGTTTTGGAAACTGGGTTTTAATAGTGAATTCCAGCTCTAGAGGGGACACAAGCAGAAAGCATATCGTCTTGCTGTCTGACAGTTATGATTACATTCAATACTTTAGAGGGAAAGGTGGATATTTTAAGAGGGGATTTTTAGAATTTAAATTCCCCATCAGAATTCTTCAGATAATGTTTGTAAATTTCTCTGAAGTTTGAAAGTTCTCATAAGTTTCATAATTCCAATATGACCATGTCAGAGTGGGTGAAATTTGGAGCTTACATTTTGTGCCAATACAGTCTGAGTCTGCTGTCCTTGCACAACCCAAATTCTTTGATTTAATGCTAGCACTATTTGCAGCTCTGATTCATCTTTTCGTATATGTAAATTATAGATATAAAATGACACAACAGTGAGTCTATACTCCTAAGATTAAAAAAACAACAAAAAGCATCACCTGTCCTTTGATAGAAAATGTCTTTACACACTCGGTATGTGTAACATGACTAAAGATCTGATATGAGTAATCACTACTAGGATATGAGTAATCACTAATCTTTCAGTTAATATATTCTGTCTGTGTGTGGGTGGGTGTTAATATGTACTGATTGATGGACTTTTAAAAAACATCTTATATCTCTGATTCTATTAGAGGATCTCCATGTCTTCATTGTTTGTCTTTTAGATATAAAGGCTGAATGCTCTTGATTAATTGTACCTTGTACAGAACCAAACACAGAGTAATGTATTAAATGGGTTAAATTTGATGTGATGTGATATATAATTATATATATGTATAACATCTTTCACTGAAATGCTTTTTCCCCCTTTTCTCTTCAGATGTGTGGTCAGCAGGCTGTGTATTGGCTGAACTGTTACTTGGACAACCAATCTTTCCAGGCGACAGTGGTGTGGATCAGTTGGTGGAAATAATCAAGGTATGGAATTCAAGTTACTTTTGGGTCGCCACCTCGCTCCTTGAACATAGATGTATTGCACACAAAAACTAGGTTAAAAGAACATTATTAAGATTGCAAAGTAAATCACTTGAAAGTTAGAATTAAGGTTCTGGTTCCTCATGTGATCTCTCTCTTCTCTCCTCCACTGGCTTCCAGGCGCCTCATCCAATCTCTCTCCCCTCTTACCTCATCCCTGGCTCCTTATCCCAGTCTGTTCACTCTGCCTGGCCCAGCCCGGAGCAGCTGGGAGCAGCAATTACAGAGGAAGTGCTTCTGTCCCCCACCTCCAAGTAGCCCTGCACTGGAGCATGCTCAGTCACTCTTGTGGGGATGTCAGTTGCACAGTCTGGCCATAGGTGGGAGCTGGTAAGTGATGGAGCATGGTCCTTCAGCCTGTAGGGGTGGTGCACTGGCAGTTTAGTCAGCACTTCAAGCTGTGAGAGGCTCTACTGTGCTCAGAGAGAATTCAGTCTTCACAGATTGTAGCTGCTAAAATCAAAGTCTGTTCTGAGCATGTGCAAACTGCAATTTTTCAGTGGCTTGTAACTTGGTGTGGTGTAGGTGGATTTTCATGGTGACAACAAAAATACTTCAAAGCATGGAAGTCTTGGAGCATTTCAAGGAAAATAATCTGAATTTTTTAACATGAGCAAAACCTATTTTTCCCTAGCCTCATTCTTGGAAATGGTTGAACCATTTTGGCTGAAATTTTCCGAAAAAGATTGGCCTACAACTGACCCCTGGCATGGAAAATTTCAGCCCAGACCATTAGTTTTGTCACGTTATAAGCAACTTAAAACAGGATCTTTGGTGGGAAGCATTGGGCAATCTTAATAGGAGATGCTAGCAGGCGAGCATATAACACAATTAGAAAAAAGTAAAAATCTAGATAGGAACAGATTTGCCTGCTGCTCTGTAGCACCTTAGTCTGTGAACATGTCATAACTCACCAGTTAAACAGGTTTAAGCTGGGTCAGTACTTGCAGAGAAACCTCAAAGGAAAACTTGGGAGGCTCTGACAAGAAGTGTTGGTGATTCCTTAAGTGGTAGATTCCTTTTAAGTTGTACTGAAACAATGTCCTAGTGTGGTGTCGTGCTTCTCACAATGCCATTCTTTTGTATGAGATGTAAAATTTATAGTTGCAAACATTTGTGATCATTAAAGGTACAAAGCATTGCTTACAAAAAGTTGTGGTACACCGCTGCCTCGATATAATGCCACCCAATATAACACGAATTTGGATATAATGTGGTAAAACAGTGCTTCGGGCTGGCGGGGCTGCACATTCCGGTGGATCAAAGCAAGTTCAATATAACATGGTTTCACCTATAATGCAGTAAGATTTTTTTGGCTCCCAAGGACAGCGTTATATCGAGGTAGAGGTGTATTTGCTCTGGAATCTCTGTTTGGCTAGGTCCCTAAGTTTCCCCCTGTAGTTTCATAAATATGGTGGTATTCACACTTTGCCCTAAACTGTTATGAACAGCTAGTAAGGTCTGCTCCCTAATCCACTTTATTCATCAATGAAATGATTAAGTGATTATTGTCTGTATATCAATATATAGTTTCTTCAGGAGTAAAGATATTATGTAAATATAAGATCATTTAATTGTACATCAGGGTGACATAATCCAAAAAGTCACATCTCGCTCCCTTAGAAATCTGGTTACTTCAATAAAACAGATCTATGTAGAGTTAATGAGTGTGCTTTGCCTTTCCATTGACTTGGTTCTGAGCAAGTGGAAGTATAGTATTTAGAAGAAAGATGTATTCTGGTCTGCCAACCAGAGTTCATGGATTGACATAATGCTTGTGTAGTTATTTTTCATTAATGGTACCGTATCAGCCATTCAGTACAGGAATGTTCATCCATGACTCATAATTGTACAGAATCTATGTAGAGACAAGATGGGTGAGGAAATAGCTTTTATTGGACCAGCTTCTGTTCAACTAGTAACAGCAAGATATGCCATCATATACACTTTGATATTCTTTGTGATGAGATGGCCCGGAGACTGAACTGCTGACTACAACCAGAAACAACTGGGGAGATAGAATCAAATTGCGCAGACTGTCAATGTAAAGTAAGGCTCTGGAAACAGCCAATAAAATGTAACTTCTCTCCTGATACAGTGTGGGGCTTCTGGAAGAAGACAGACAGGTTAACTGGTTAACTCAAAGTGAACTCAGACTACCTTTGGAGGGAACTTGGGGTGAGGTATCTATGAAATGTCATGTAGGGAGGGTCAGCTGTAAGTGCTTGGAGTCCACTCACTCTTTTGGCTCTGAGTTTCAAGACATTTATGTGAAGTTCCAGGTCGCCTTCTGTGGACCAGACCCCTTGTGCTTATAGGTGGTCCAGGCATTTCTCCCCCTCCTGTCCTTAATGCATCCACAATTAAAGTCCTTGTCAGAGAGGGGGCTGAGAATCATATGCCTCCTTCTACAGTCTCTAACCACCATTCCAGTTCTGCAAGGATGTGAGGTGACACCAAGACTTTCCTGTCCATCTAGTGACACAGCGGAAAGTAGACTGATCTAGGCCAGAGTTTTAGGGGCCATAGATGAAGTCTGGCAAGCAGTGTCATGTACATGCACATCAATGTATCATCTAATACTCCAAGCCAACTTTGTACTGTTATAGACAGGTTTGATTTTATCTTGAGTAGTAGTGACTGCAGTGACAGGAACTTGCCCCCAGACAGGTTCGTGCTCTCTGATCTGAAATTGATCATAGCTCCTATCTTCTAAGATGGTAGAAGACGTGATATTTTCATAGTTGAAGAAAGCCCAGTCAGGCAAACAGAGATTCTGCATATTTTAGACTCACTGCTGCCTTCTGCTGTGATCTGACCTGATCAGTCTAACTTCCATGTAAGGATAGATGTGGATGTATTGTCTTCAAAGGCATGCCATTACCACTGCTAGGCATTTTGTGAAGACTCTTGGTTAGGGTGGAGTGATTTTTTTTTCAGGGAATACTTCTGGCAAAAAAACCAAAACCAAACAAAAAACCACACAAAAACCACCCGCCTGCCCAATAAAAAACAAAAAAACCCACAAAACAAATTTTGGGAACAATTCATTTAAAAAAATATTTAAAACCAACCATTCTGAAATTCAACATTTCGTTTAGAAAATGTGTCTATTTGATGTTCAAAACATTTCATTTTGACATGAACACAGTTTTAAAAAATGTTTTGCTTTGACAAAAACAGACCTTCAGTTTTGGTTCTAAATGAAAAAATTAAAAAAAATCAATTATTTGCTCATCTCTACTTCTGCTGCTGTTGAGAGTTTGAATGGCAGCCCCTGATACTGGCAGTGATTTGGCTCTACTGCAAATCTGAAGTACTTCCAGTGGGCTGGGAGGACGGCTATGTGGAAGTATGGATCCTGTAAAACGAGCCATGAACCAGCGTTGAACCTGCAGAGATAGAATAATGGAGGCAAGTATTACCATTCTGAATACAGGGCTGCATCTGCATTTGTTCAGCCTCCTCAGGTCGGGAACAGGACAAAGACCCCTCTTCTTTTTTGGGATGAGGAAATATCAGGAATAAAAGCCTCTTAAGACCCTTGTACTTCTGAGCTCTCCTATGGCTCACAGACAGAGCAATGAGGCCACTTCTCTTTGTGACAGGCTCTCATCGGAAGGATCCCTGAAGGGGTTTGTGCAGGAGTATGAAGAGTAGACATGAACAAGGTAGCCATGAGTGAAAGATGTCCAAACATCCACTTGTCTGATAGCAAACCAAGCCCAGTGAAAAAGGGAAGGAGGCTCCTGATATATCCATCAAACCTGTTTCCTCTGTGATGGTGCAGGGTGAATGACTGAGTATGACGATGACAGGCATATCTCTTAGAATTGAGGGTTTTTTCCCTTGGAAGATACTCAGGCTACCTACTCCGGGAATAGGATAGCATCCTACTGAGGCTGGTAATTGCATAACTTTTGGTAAAGAGATAGTGTATAGATCCCCAGGGATCTTAACGTGACCTGTGAATCTTTCAGTGAATGGTGCAGTTCATCTGTTCTGCTGCTGAAGAACTCCATCCACCCAAAGAGCAGATCCGTGATGATGCTTTGCACCTCTTTCTGGATGCCTGATGTTAAGCAGCCAAGAAGACCTGCTCATGGTGACAGCCATGGGCATTGGCCATTGACCTCGCAGTTGTGTTGGACGTGTCCATGGCCCTATGATCTCATTCAGTTCTTTTCTGTTTTCCGGTAGAATTTTTTGGACATTAAAGGGATGACTCTCCCATCCCAGATTACAAAGTTATATTTTGCAAACAAGGCCTAGTAATTCATAATGCAGAGCTGCACTGAGGTAAAGGAACATGCCCTGTGCCTAAAGAGGTACAGTTTCTTGGGTCTTTTTCCTTGAAGGTGCCTTTTGTGGACCTGGGCTTCTTTTGAAGGCACTCAGTACTCTCTTCCACAAATTTAGTTGTGGAGGAGAGAGTGGCCAGAGTCTGCCGTTGCTGGTTCAAGTAAACCCTCGTTGATCAGGAGAGCAAACCCGGCTGGGCTTGTAGAGCTCAGTTTAATCAAATAGCTTGTGAGACCTCTCCTGGATTACTGTTGTTTTGATCTCCAGGGACAGAAGGCTCTGGAATCCTTACGGTCAACCAGTTCCAGTGCCAAGTCCGCATCTTGCAACAACAGTTCTTTTAGGCAGGACTGAGATTGCTGCTGTTCCTCTGTTGTTGCCTACTTCTGGATGTCAGCATCCAGCACTGAAGTGGGTGCGTTTGTTTGTAAATTTTATGTTTTTCACTGAGATCATCATACGACATGTGCCTTCTGAGCAAGTTTGAAAAAAAGCTGTTTTTGAAATAAAGTTATGAATTTCTGAAAATACAGAGGGAGCGTTGGCTTATGATTAGAGGAGTGAAGCTGGAGTCACGATTACTGGAATCTACTCTTGGTTCTGCCACTGATTCAGTGAGACTGTGTGCCTCAGTTTCCAAGTCTGCCTATGGTAATAGTAACACTTATCTCACTCAAATGCATACAACAGAGGTATGGATACTAGTCTCAGAACCCGCCATCCCTGGCTTTTCTGGGTTGGGCAACCAGCACAAACTCTCCTTAAAGTGTGCATTTGCTTCTCAGGTGCTTGTCTGAAGATGGTCTGGTTCAGAAATAATTTGCATTCTACCCCTTAATTTTTCCATTATCCTCATCTTCATACCTTCAAGCATCTGTGGGTCTCATACTAATCTGCCAACTCAGCAACCTGTTAGATTGTTTTATGTTTTTTAACTGCTAGTCAAATTCTTATGAGAGACCCTCAAATTGTTCAAGGTGAAACAGGTCTCACATTCTTCTATCCACTTGTCAAAGTTGTTTGCTATTGATACAGGCATATTTGTATAACCTTCATCAGCCCCATTTTTAGGCTGATGGACGTGCTTGAGCCATGCTATCACATTCATCTTGAATCTTATCAGGGAATTACCATACTGGATCAGACTAGTAGTACATCTAATCAAATACCATGTTCCTGATGCTGACCATTAACAAATGCTTCAGAAAAGGGTACAAAGAAATCCCATAATGGACAATTATGGAAAAACTAACCCATAGGAGAAACTTCTTCCCAATCCATCATCTAGTGACTGGTTTATACCTGATGCATGAGTGTTCATATTCCTTCAATTTTAGTTCACTCTATCATATGTATATTTTTAATGTGAATGTGGATTTTCTAGTATGAGCATTAGTTACAATAGTGACAAGAGGTGAAGTACACACTTTCTTTTTAACGTGTACCACTCACACATTTGCCTCAAAGGCACAAAAACATGGATGCCTCCTTCTGAGAGTATTTAGGGAACCTTCATATCCGGCTGAAACTGTGGGTATTTCCCTCATTTGTTTCCCCGCTACTACTGTGAATTCTGCACTTAATTTCATCATTTATTTCTCACTCCAACTGAAACTACATCTACGTCTCCGTCCCATTTCTCGCCCTGAACTACAATACTTCCAATAGCGCTGTTTTATTTGTAACTATTCCAGTTCTCTTTGTTATGCTATATTATCCTTTCAGCAACAACGCTTTCTGAGTTATCAGCTCACCATGAATACTTGTCTCAGTCTTCTGGACTCAAAATCTGCTATCTGATTCAGACTCAGCTTGTTTTAACACCTTGATTACAAGGTGTTTGTCTGATATGCCTTTATTGATACAGTTCCTATAGTGGCAAAAGAACTTAGGATATCTTGATTTCTATGCACCAATTCACCCACAATCAAACTTCAAGATAAAGTAACACAGAATTTCCTGAACTTAAAATGTCTGTTGCTTTAAGAATAGACAGCCTTTGAAAGAAGCGGCTCAGAAAATTCTAGTGGCAGTTTAGGAGAATGGATACATGCCTATTTGGTTCCAACTCTCATTCCCTATCCAATCATCTTTAACAACTTTCTGATATAAGCCCTGTTTACTGTAGCTGAAGTTTTTCCACTGGGCATTCAATACCCTTCCCCTCTCCAAGTCCTATGCCAAAGGCCTTAACAACTTCTTGGGTACCAAAATCCCAAACCAAATCCTCTCAGATGCCAAAAGCCTCAAATGCACTCTACCCAACAAACTACAATCTCTGTCCTCCCACCCCATCCCCTTGTCAACTTCAACAATGTACTTATGCATTGTCAATCTACCAAATTTTGTGGTGCAGAGTTTTGTATGTTCATACTGCAGGACATTCCATTATTGTGATTTGTATTTCATTTTCCCCAGGAGAGCTTCTAGAATCTGCATTTACATTTTCTTGTTAACAAACAGCATGTGGCCAGAATAATGTTCCATGGCACCTGCCCACTAAACTTCACAATCCCTGTCACATTTCCTTTAGGCATTCCTGGGAAATTCCGCTCCCTTTTGCTACTAACCCAGACCATTCTCTCCTCTTCTAAGCTTCACAGAGCTTGTTCCCTTAGCTGGTCAGAGAACATGCCAACTAGCACTTCATCATAGTCATTGCTCTCTGGATACTCTCTTACCACTGTGTCTTCTCAAGTGAAGATCTCAGGGTTTACTACACAGTGGAGTACATCTTACATGTATAATTGTTAATAAGTATATCTAGGGGGGCATGTACCATTTTTTGATTTTCATTTAATAATGGGACAATACAATCATTCAGGATTTCCATGTCCACAGTTAGAGCAATGCTCCAAGAACCTACTTCTGCTGAGTGGAAAACCATCTCAAATACAGCTCACTGAAAGTCCAAGCTTCCAGAATGCACATTCTTCCAACTATGATAGATAAAACTGTTAACACCAGTACTCTTTATATTCAGCTATGGATCTGTCAATTAGAAATGAGGATAAAATTTATGAAGTGGTGTTTAAAATGTATACAAGGTCTACATGCAGTGACAATTCTATTAAATTGTTTCTCTTCTTCCTTTGTGTTTATACTAAATTGAGCTAAAACAGAATCATCTCATCCAAACTGAAAGCTCTGTGTTGCTTGAAAGCTTGTGTCTTCAAGGTACTATTTTGGACTCAGTTTTTGAAAAAATAAATACATACATTCATTTCTAGTAGCTAAATGGCAAAGAAAAGCTGCTTCTACCAAAGAAGAAATTGCGGGGTGGCCTGTCTGTGCTACAGAACACCTGCTAGTATTGACATGGTTTAAAATTAATCCTCTCTCTCCATTCATAGAGGAAGTGTTCTGGCATTTCTTTCTTGCCATTGTGCAACCCCCTCCCTCAAAAAGCTCAGTTCTTTCTCTGCATAATGTAATTTCCCCACTTTCAGCAATTGCTGGCAACATAAGAAGATGAACAATTGTGTGCATGTCAACCGTGGCAATGGAGCGTCTTACTAGGCTAGTGTATGATTGTGCTTGTTTCTGTTAACAAAAGAAATTCATGTTTCTGGTTGGCTTTTTTTTTTTTCCATTTAATGTCATACGACTATGCCAGAGCTGTAGCTTTCTCTCCTCTGTCACCCTTTCAGATTATTTACTTCAAAGTTGATTGTATTGTAGGTTGAGATTCCTCCATCCTAAAATCTTTTAATAAGTATTTAGCACATCTCTAGCACCTTTCTTCTGTGGTTCAGTTTGTAAACAGCAGATTAATTACACCTTTCAACAAACCAGTATGAGAATAGTAGTTTTTTCTTGTCAGTATAAATCCCCACCTTTAGAAGCACGTGCACTCCTAGGGCAAATCTACACTATCACTTATGTCAATATAACTTACATCAGTCAGCAGTGTGAAAAAGCCACTCCACTGAGCAACAGAAGTTACAGCGACCTAAGCACTGTCAGCACTAACACTATGTTTGCAGGAGATGCCCTCCCACCAAAATAGTTTCCGCTTCTCGTGGAGTTGGAGCAATTATGCCACAAGAGAACCCTCTCTCCTGTTGGCATAGAGTGTCTTCACCAGATGCGCTACAGCAGCCCAGCTGCGCTGATATAGCACTTCTAGTGTAGACTAGCCCCTAGTGTTAGGTTCAGCTTTTGGGCTCTTGTTTATGTCCTGTCACACAACCTAACATTTAGCTTCTGCAAGGAGGTGGTGGCCCCCATTCCCTTCAGCCACCGATTCCCAAGTTCTCAGCACGTTTAGTCTCCTTTACTTCTGTGCAACTGATTTTTCCTTCTTAGCTTTGTTTTCGCTGTAGTATTATTTATTAGCAAAGAGGATTCAATTCCAGAAAAGGTTGGTGTGGGGCTTGAGGCTGAATACATCTATTTCAAGATAAGTGCAGTCTTCTCTCTTCATGCAGAGTACACTGTCGCCAGCAAGCATCATTGGTTTCTTTGTGCAATGCCAATCATACTTATATGGTGGCTGCTTCCCGAGAGGTATCTTATCCACCTTCCTACAGTGCAATTGAGTAGGTCACTTTCATGCATTTTTTTCCAACTGAAAGCATGGATCCAAAAATTCCCGGGATTGGACCTAATGCCACTTGTAACCGAGTCCAAGGTATATCCTCGGGACTCTCAGATCAGAAGCCTGTCCCTTCTGACAGGGCCTGGGAGAGAGAGACCCCACACACTTCTGGAGGTAGGGTGTCCAGGAACAAAGGTTCCCCAAAGGCCCGTTGAGGTATGTCCATGAGTCAGTCACTTTTTCTTCGGGAGCCCTGAAATAATGGCCTGGGTGGGCTCCACCTTCTGTGGATCAGTTGTCAAGAGGGAGGTCTACTGTAAAGACACTGAAATCTGGTCTGTCCACCACTCCCTCTCTTGGGAACTATGGAAGCATCTACTTTGTCAGTGAGTATTTTCTCCTGTAATTCTTCTATGGATGATCCTCCTGATTATTCAGATGGGAATGATCAGGATACCCCAAAGGACACTGGTGTCTTGCTCATTATCTTCCACCCCGAGACACACTCTTGTTTGCAAGCTACATCCAGCCCTATTTCATTCTCAGATTCACTCTCCAATTCAGCTCCAGCTGCAATTGCTTCCTTTTGTCAACTGTCATTTTTCAAACAGTTTAGGTAGTCTCTTAGACACACTAGAAAGTTCTACATGTTGTCTCTTTTTGTGATTGCTACTGTAAACAGACATACTAACTTATGAATTTTGCATTCCAGTATACCTAGAACTCAAAATGTAAAAGAACAAAGTACAGTATTAGATATATTCAGCAGATCTATATCTAGTATTATTTTATTAGAGGACATGTCCTGAATATGTAGAACACCAACATAGTTACCATTTGAGGAACCTGTTCTGCTGATTTTGGGGATTGAATTACGTGATTTGGTAGAAGTAAAACGTTAAAACATTCACTAATCTATTTTCCTTTCTTTCTTTTCTTTCTTTTAATCTTTATCACCGCTATGAGCTGAAAGCACCTTGAATCTGTTAACAGCACAAAGTTGTTTTCATACTTGCATTAGATACACATGAGAGAGCAGAGTAAATACATTGAGTGCTAAATAAATCACTCTAGAAGCCTGTATAATTGAAGGGTCAAGCTTTTACCTCCTTTTGGTAAACAGATTTCCTCACACACACACTTCCTCTGTCTTAGCATTCAAGAGCTATGGCCTATTTCTGAGAATACAGCTTCTTAGAAAGCAAGTAAGCCAAACTTCTCTGACCCTTTGTACCTTGCCACAATGGATTTGTTAGCAAACCACAGATGTTTCACAGAGAAGATGGAAAGATCTGGAAATCAACATGATCACAGATCTTTTTGGATATTTAACTGCAGAAATCCTTCAGACATACACACTTTAATATTATCCAGGCTTTTCATGTGAAAGTATCAGGAAGTGTCTGTCTCTGCATTTGTGTGCAAACTTACTGTCTTCAGTACTGCAAGGCTATCTAGGATTTGAGGCAAAAGGTTCCTAGTATATAGCATGGAAGTTCTAGTATTCCAAATGAATATTGATATTTTCAGAGAAATATTGCTACATTCCAATCAGACACCAGTTTCATCGAGGATGTGCTAACCTGAATTTGAAAGAGTTTGGAATATAATCTAAAACTACAAATGGTTCTTTGGAAATGGAGGAGGAAGCTAAATCAAAGTGCTCTGAGTTGATCTATTCTATATAGGTTCTTCACCATAGTTTCTGAGAGCCTTCCAATAGTGCATTAAGTGACATGACTAACATCTATCACGTTTATCTCATCTCCAAAGGGGGTAAAGTATGTGCAGTGGAGTGTCCTGTTCTTGTTGGGGTTTTTATTTGTTTTGTTTTTAATGTACATGTTGCTATGCATGCATTAGAGAAGGCAAGATCAAAGAACTGCACCTTGCACTTGGAGTGGAAGATGATGAGGTTTGTGATGGTCTTTAGCTCTGGGGGAGTTCATTCCACAGTCTTGGACAAGCCACTGAGATAAAGTTCTGTGTCCCACACAGCTAGAGTGTGGTGAAGGATAAGTAGAGCTGTATGTCACCTGCATGTTGCTGGCTCTTGAGTTCATGTCCTCTGATCAATTCACTTAGTGGTTGTATGTAGACATTGAAAAGGACTGGAGAGAAAATTGATCCTTTTAGGACTTCATAAACGAGGGGTCTACTGATGGAGTTGCATTTTCCCATAATTACTTGTTAGGTATGTCCCTCCATAAAGAACTCAGACCATTTTAGCACATAACCCTGGATGCCTGCCACCTCTCTCAGGCAAGACAACAATATCTCGTAACTGACCGTGTCTAATGCTGCAGAGAGGTCAAAGAGGGTAAGAAAAGATGTCTGCTCTCTTTCCATTGACAGGAGGAGATCATTTATCAGTGCCACTAAAGCAGTTTCAGTTCTATGTGCTGGCCTGAATTTAGATTGTACCAAGTTAATAAGTTTCCTTCAGTAAGACGAGCTTGTGATTTGCCTTTGACTAGCTTCTCTGTGAGCTTGCTTAGCTATGGGAGGCTTGATACTGGGAGGTAATTGGCTAGAACCAGTGTGTCCAGGGAGTTTTTCTTTGGCATTGCTCAGGCTACTGCATGTATCAAGGAGAAAGGGAAGATTCCTTCCTTGAATGAGGTATTGATTATTTTGGTCTGGTGTGGTACCAGTTGCTCATGACTCTTTCACAGGCCAAGAAAGGCATAGGTCAGATTCACAAGTCTTGTGTCAAGAATCTCTGAGTGTCTAAAACTTCTTTGAGTGAAAATACTGAACTCTGGGGATGCAGGTGGACTGGTGGTTGGTGAGTAGACAGTGCTTATCATCCCCAAATACTTTACAGACTATTACGTAAATGTTTAGGCATCATTTCATCACGGAAATGCAGCAGCTGTCTTAAAAGCACTTAAAAGCCCTGTTAGGGCAGGAAGTTAAGGATTCTGTGTTCCAGTGTTTCCCAAAGTACAGTGGGTGACTTGGGTTTTGTGTATGTGTGTGTGTGTCATGAAGGACTAACTAGAGAGTATGGATAGACCCCTTAGTTGGTCTCCAGAGTGTCAGCTCTTATTTAAAAAAAGTCTCTTAACTATTATGGTTGCAAAGAAAGCCTTGAAAATGTGACTCAGAATATAACCAATACAGGTACATCCTCCTCAGTCTGCAGAGAGCTTGAAACAATAGCTCTGAGGTGGGAACTGCTCTATTCATTTCAATAGGTGCTATCTCAGGATGCCAGTGATACTTAAATGTCGACATTAACTATTTCACTGTTCATAGCATGTAAGAAACAAGAGAAAGATCTGAGGGGGATGACACGACATGGATAACACACAAATTCAGATGGGTAGGCTTCTAACAACACATGGCAGGGTTGCAAGGGTTTGGTGGAGGAATACAGTTGGTTTTCATTTCCCAAATGGGAGCTCAGCTTCTAAAAATTTAGGTAACATGGCTCTATCTTACTTCAGGGGAATTCCAGTAAGCACAATGAAAATTCAAATCTGTAATTCAGCCCATCTCTAACAGTTGAATCCATCTTTAAAACACTGAGGATGAGTAGACTACTTTTGGTTCCAGACTAAATAGCCAAGGGCTAGTATGCTTAACTTCAGTCTCCTCTCCCTCAACACTTGACCAGGCAACCTACCTGCCTCTCATGTCTAAGTTGTCCACACCATTGGTTCCAGTACTTACCAACAGGTGTTCTGTAGTGGTTTCCCAGTGAAATTGTTATGATTAATCATATTATGAGATCTAGCAGAATTAAAAACCATTGTAGTGTTTATGCGGATCTTTAAGAGTTTGTGCTTAGTGTCATTTATCCTGAGAAGCTTTGGTGTTTGGCTCCACTTCTTGGATTCAGTGGATTTGCAAAATTAATTTTTTTTGAGAAAAGCCTGTTACAGTAAAAAGTGCTTTTGTGAAAAAATAAATAGCTATCCTTTAAGCAAGTAGTTTTACACTGGGGAAACTTTTAAACGTATTAGACTTGGGGAATGAGGGGCTTGCATTGTGTAATGCAACTAAAGCTAGCTAGGAAAGTAAATTTCACTTCCATGAAAATTTTTGAGGGTTTTTTGTAATTTTTTTGGTTTGTCTTTTTTTAAAGTGGGGAGCAGGGAGCGATGTTGTCCTGATCAGGATATAATGTCAAAACCATGACAGTTTTTGAAGAAGTAAAATTCTACTGTACTTTGGGAACCTTGGCTGCAAGGCAACCTGCCAGGCGAGCTGTGGAGGAGCTTGGGAGCCAGGGCTCTTGGGCTTTCAGGCTCTCAACAACTAGGCAGGCTGCTGTGGAGCCTGGCTCCAGTGCTCCTGGCAGGTGGGCTGCAGGGGAGACAAGTAGGCAAGCTGACAAGAAACTTGCCTGGTTTCATTCAAAAGATTAGTTGAAATCGATAAGTTCCTGCAAAACGTTTCACTTTCAATGATGGAAAGACGTTCTGTCAGAAAATTTCCAACCAGCTCTTAGTGTGGTCTTTCACTAATAGGTTGCTTGTTCAAATCAAGCCGTGGGCTGTTAGCAACCCCACCTTTAGAGATTTTTACCAGGTTCTGGTTGACGTCCATTGACAGGTGGTGGTGTAATGCAAGCTTGCACTGCTGCCCCCTGGATTGTGATTTTTATATGGTTATATAGAGGATTTCACTTGCCAAAGCAGTCAGTCCCACACCTTACACAACCATTAAATTCACACTCAAAATTAGAAAATAAATCAAAATATGAGATTTAAAAAAAAAACAAAAAAACTATTAACAACTTTTCATAAATGTTGGCCACCATCTTTAATTACTTGAGATATGTTTAACCCATGCCTTTTTCTTTCCCAAGCCTCTTTGTGCTTTCCGCTTATTTAAACAAAATCTATTGATGTAAAATAATACAAAACTTCATGAATACAATGGACAATATTCAGCAGGAGGTTTTTCATAACATCTAGACATGTTCCTGCTTATCCTTGAATTGAAATCCTAGTGATGAATTGGCAACACGACATCTTTTTCCATGGCAAAAGATTTGTCACAAGGCTGTAACATGACTGTGAGGGTTGTCTGTCAGAAGAGACGCCTGAGTTTTAGGCTTCCTCTTCCACAGTGCTTTCTGTAATAGCAGAAACCAGAGGAACTGAATTTCAACAAAAAGCAGTGGACTTCCAAATTTGCTGAGGAGTTTTTTGTCCCTCTTAAATGATTTGAAGTTTTTCTGAGATTAATGTTAATTGAACAAAAACTACTAATGTACTCATAGATATGTAAAACTCACCAAATCATCTCATAAATACAATCACATATTTCTCTATGGAAATGTACATACAGATAACATCGCACTGATTGTGTTTTTGTTGTTGTTATTATATAAACATAGATCCTTTTATATTTGAATTCCTAGAATAAATGTCTAAACTACAGGTACATGAATTTGAATGCCTGTACGTTAGGTGTAGTTAAGTTAACACTCTGTCTGCATTTAGATATGAAAAAAATCAATCTCCATCTAATAAAATCTGTTTTGCCTCTCTCAGCAATGCTTGTCTGATCTTTTAAGTTCATCAGAGAGCTCTCACTCGTGACTATTAAAATGCATTCGGGTGTGCTATTGTTCATTACCTTAATCAGGGTGTAAGACTGCAAGCTACAGCCTATTACATTAAAGACGTTCATCAAATAATTCTTTTTATAAAATTCCTAATCTGGAGAAATTCTGCTCTGTTCTCCTTTGAAGCATCATTGAATTTGAGAGATGCCTGAATTTTATGAAAGACCTTCATCAGTTAAGTAAATTGGCAGAATTTGAACTGTCCAGTCTGTTGTGCCCCAAATCTCAGTGCATTGCAAAAACTGCTTGGTACTAGTGACTAGTTATGTTTTGCCAGACACTCTATGCCTAGTCTTTCTACCCTACTGCACATTACAAAAAATAACATTCCTTGTTGTAAGTTTGATCATATGGTCAAGCAAGTTTTATTAGGACCTTTATCACTTTGTAGATCTGAAGTATATGTAAACAATTTCTTTTTTCCCTTTCTAGGTCCTGGGAACGCCTACAAGGGAACAAATTAGAGAAATGAATCCAAACTACACTGAATTCAAATTCCCTCAGATTAAGGCACATCCATGGACTAAGGTGAGGCTGTCTGAATTGGATAATGATGATGTGTGGGATAAATGTAACATTGCATAGTTTAAGTCCAGATCTTGATTTCTGTGCTTGGTTGCTTTCAAACTAACCTGGGAACCTATAGTTGAATCAGAACCCAATAACTGTTTATGTAGGGAAGGAGGAGGAATGTACCTAGGCTCTGCATTGAATTGTCCATGGCTCTGTTTTTTTGTGATTTGCCCATAGATATTTTCTAGCCTGGGTATGTATTTATAACCCATTACAATGTACTTATACTCCATCATAGCACAATTCTTGACCTGTGCAAAGAATCGCCTATAAATAAATACATTCTATGGAGGTGGGTGATGCACTTTTATGATACAAATACATCATCTCTGAATATACGAGTGAGACCCACAGTGCAAATCAGTCCCATTTCCCATCTCATAAACATAGTGAAGATCATTAGATTTGGAACCCCAGCAATATGCACTAGTTATTTTTTCTTATATTACTTTTAAAAGATTTTTTTGTTTAGTTCAGTTTTTCAAAGGAAGGGAATACTGCTACAAAATATCTCAACAGCAAGTTAGGAAACCCAGCAACACAAATATGATGGCTTTCAAATGCTGAGGAATGAAGTGCATAGATTGGCTTGTGGAAGAGTACATATATTCCCGTAGTCCTGTCAGTGACTAGTTCAAAATCATTTTGGACCAAGCCTTTCACAGTGCTAGAGACATCGAGCAGGTGATGTAACCTACTTTAGGTTCTTTGAGATTGTGGGCTATGCACATTACTGGAAGTCAAATCAATATTTTGTGATTTCTTCTCAGATGTTCTAAATACATGCTTCCTCTTCCCAACAATCCCTGGGTTGCATTTCCAGATCTTAGTTCTATATTGCATGTTGGTTCCAAGACTGAGTGATTTATAATACTCAGAGGCCATTAAATCAGCAAACCTGTTTATATTATGTGTTAATAGAAAAATTTCTGTGATAAGTAAAATTTATGAAACTCCATTAATATTAGCCTTGCTTTCATTCTTTCAAAATAAATCATGGAAAAAGCTACAAAAATTAGCCTAAGACATTAAAACAGTGAAGTTGTAGTGGAAAATGGTTCCAGTGTTGCATTTGGATGACTTGGTTTTGAGGGTGGGCTTTAACTGAATGCAGTATGTAATGGAGCCATAGCCTGTCCTGGTGCCAGAACACGTTATAAGTAATCAGGATTGAATATCTAACCTGGTTGTACATCTCCTCTGCCCTCTGTAGATCCTTAGGTGTCATTTGTTTGCATTTGACTGCCCATTGGACCACAGTAGAGACCTTTTTGTAAAGCTAGAGAAGAATGTAATGTGATCTTCATGCAGAAAGTGAAACTGAAGGGTCCTTCTATTTTTACCTTTTATATGCAAGTTAGTGCTTCTCTGGGCTTCTAAATGACCACAGGTGAAATCAGGCAAGCATAGAGCAATGAGAGGAGCTTGCCAGAAGGTTGAATTTCCTTTTGCATTAGCACATGGGATTGTTTTGGTATTGAGAACTGTGCTTTCAACATAGTGCCTCATTCTCAGATTGTTATACAACAACAAACTCCTCCCAATACCAGATGGGTATTGAACAGCATCTAAATTAATGTATTGGATTGGGGTGGGAGTGACCACATGATCATGAGTTTGTTCTTTCCTTGCCATTTAAAGTCTCAAGTAGCAAAAAGACCAGTCTAGAATGACCTTTCTAACAATCCTCTTTCCCTACTCTTTTTTAAAAACTCTCTTCCTCCAACGTTTTGCCATTCAGCCATGAAAGTTTTCTGCTAAGTGCATGGAGGAAAATATCCACAGCTGGATGTTTCCCAGCTATTCTTGTGCCATCTCTGATGGGATGGGGGGGGGAATAGTGCTGCCTGTCTTGCCCTTCAAATTTCCCACCCGATATTTATCTTCATTTTCTTTTAAACTAGAGTTGCAGAAACATTAATTTGTTAAACTGCAATTGTTGTTATTGAGCAGAGGGAAGGAAGGAAGGAAAATTAGAAGCATTTGCTGAAATTTTGGTTAGAATGACATATGCATGTGTACTGACAACCATTACGGGTTATCAGCAGGGTTTGATCTCCAGAACCTTCACCATCAAATACAAACATCTATTACTTGAGCTAATGGAGTAACTTGTTAGCTGGCAGCATTAATAAGTTCTGTTCTCTTCTGTGTGGGCTAGCCATGGCAGGGACATGACATACACTTTACTTTACCACATCTCCATACTAATGAAGGCAGCTAGGGAGTTATAATGTAGAACTCCATTGTCTGCATTTTGTTCCTAAGCCATACATTGGCCACTCCTGACACACACGGATATGCTATTTCATCCCCCATATCCATAGTATTGTTTCTGTTCATTAGTGGCTGGTAGGTCAAAAGGAGAGCAGCTGCTGCTGCTGCTACTTTTGGTATCTATTAGGAGATCTGCTTTCTCAAGTTTTAGAGCAACTGCTTTAATATCTGAGAGACCTGAGTTCAGGTCTCAGCAGGAATATATCCTCGTATTGGCATCCAATTTTAGGCATAAAGCAGGATCCTGAGCTTAAGTTTTATTGCTCTGTACACCGAGTTAGAGCTCACATTACCTGACACAGTGTAGAATGGTCAATACCAATACAGTGATGATGTCCATGTACAGAACTATGGCTAATGACATATAATATGAAGCATTGTTCATGTGTTCATATTACAGTAGTGGTGTGTGATTCCAGTACAAGCTCAGTTAGTTTGAGAAGAAATCTCTGAGTGATACCAGATTTGGCGCTTCTAGCCTTCTTATTGTTTAACAGCCTGAAACCTAGTTCAAAGTGTATGTATGTCTAACTCTCCAACATTACTCTGTATAGGCTCAGATAGATGGATAAGTTCCCGCTTGCTAGGAGATGGAGACAGAAGACAATTGAACCTTCTGCTGCAAAGGGAACAGATAAGCCTAAATTTGCCTCTCAAGAAAGGGAATGTTCTTCTGTAATATTTATACCACAATCTTTATACTTTTTTGTTCTTGCATATTTCCATTACACTAGGTATGTATGCATCTTGTGCACCAGTGCTGTAGAGTTTTCCCTAGCAGTACCAGCAGGGGCAGCCACACCTGCACCCTGCTTTTCCTTGTGCTGCAAGTTGAGGGCATAAATGGGTGGAGTCACCCCTCACATCTTGTTGGTCCTGCTTTGAGCAGGGGGTTGGACTAGATGACCTCCTGAGGTCTCTTCCAATCCTAATCTTCTATGATTCTATGATCTTTCAGTTCCTTCTTATCTTCAATGGTTGGAGCATGCTGTCAGGTCATTCCTCCTGCAAATGTGCTGTCTTAGTTAGATGACATTATACTGTTGTTGTGGCTGTCAGTAGTCAGTGAACTCCACACTCCACCTGATACCAGAGGAGCCTACATCAAGGTCCCTGGCTTCAAACCCTGCCCTGGATGTCACAAGCTGATGCCCATGAAAGACCCTCGCTCTCATGGCTTGAAGTGCTTGGGTGAGGGTCACATTAGGGACAGCTGTTTGATTTTGCTGGAGCTTCAAGACTGAGACCAGCTGCTTCCTTGGCACAGACAGCAGAGCAAAGGCCCATTTCTGTGTCAGCCACGCAAGAGGCCTACGCAGCTGTGAAAGATCTACTGAGCTTCTCAGAATGACCCTCACTGGTCATTCAGCTCCATGGTACCTTGCTGGGGCCATTGCACATGGTGCATTTGTTGGCTTCCATGTAGTGGTCAGCTACAGTGCCAACTACACCAGGTCATGTGCTGCTTCCCTTGGTCCCAATGCCAGCTCCGAGACCAGCTGTAGCTACTTTGGCTCAGCACACAGTACTGATAACCAGTGAGACCCAGATGTGGTTGCTAGTATTGCAGGCCCATTGTAGATCATGATGACTCTGCCCAGTACTGCTTCACATTGGCCTTTTAAGTATTCATGCTTCTCCTCAAGAGTCTGATGTGGGTTCCTACGTCTCTGACTTCTGGGAATCTGGGGCATCCTCCCAGGGATTGTTCACATTCTTGGAGTTATCTTGAGTAGGTCAAAAGAATGAGAGTGCCAGGTCTAGGCACAAGTCCCTCCAGCCCCATCAATAGCCCTAGTGGGTACAATGGGATATGTTTCCAGTGTCTAGATTGTTATCTCTGCTGTATCACAGAAGTCAGTCAGTGAGAAGATAAGTTTCACTGCCTAGTACTGGCAGACGATCCAAAGTCTGTACTGGGCAACCACTACACTACAGAAATATATCCCCAAAAGGGAGAAGTTTCGCCACACAGGCCACTCGATGTTGGTACCAAGATCCCACGGGGCACTGAGGATCAGAACCGCCCATTACCTGCTTCAGGCAGGTCTTCTACATTGGCAATTCAAGACCAGCCTCAATAAGGTCCAAAAGAACCTGCCTCTTCTGAACACCTCGTCGTCCTCACCAGGTGAGATCCTGGTACTGGAGACATCTTCTCTAGTATCTGATGATTTTAAGTTCTACCAAGAACTCTTGAAAAGGATGGCTGTGTCCCCGGGAATATAAATAGAGCTTTCACAGAAAAATCCCACAAACTAGATATTTTACACCTGGCTGTAGCAGGGGAAATTGCTCTCCTTATAAATGAGGCAGTTACGCAGCCTATACAAACTTTATGGCAAGCCCCCTCATGCTAGTGGCAAAGCGCATGGAACACAAGAACCAAGTGCCATTGCAGGGGTACAAACAGTTTTACCCACACCCCTCAGTAGACTCCCTGATAGTGGCAGGAGTAAATGTGAGACGCTGCCAAGCAAAAGCAAGTCCTAAAGAAAAGGATACAAAGAAATTGGGCATTTTTGCTAGAAATGTGGGTTAGTCAACTGTGAGGTTACAGCTCTGTATAGCAAACCATTAAACCCTTTTTGCCTGTTATGATTATTTAAATTGGGATGCTATGTCCAAATTCCTCAGTTAGCTGCCCAAGGACACGAGAGGCGAGTTTAAGTCTTTCCTGATGGAAGGTCGACTGATCGCAAGGTCCACTCTGCAGGCCTCCCTGGATGCAGCAGACTCAGCTCAGCTGCCAGAGTCATGGCAACGGCAGTAACCATGTACTACCACTCCTCATGACTCCAGTCATCAGGGATTCCTGTAGAAGTACAACTCGTCCATCTCAAGCGCATTTTCTCTTCCCCTGTGATGAGGACCTGCTCTTTGCTTATCCTCCAGTGCTATTGGTTCCCAAAATAATTCTCTAGTTGAAGCAAGACTGAGGCCAAATGTTACTCATTGTGCCAGCCTGGGCAAGGTAGGCATGGTACTTGGACCTGTACAAGTTGTCCATCAAAGAGCCTTAATCCTCCCCTGCCCCCCCCTCCCAACCCTACCTATAGTCAAGGACCTGATATCACCGAATCATGAGCAGGTGTTGCACTGGAACTCTCAGTCACTACACCTCATGGCCTGGCTCTTCAGGTAGCTAAACCCAGAGGAGGCACACTGTTTGGAAATAGAGCGTAATGTCGTACTTAATAGTAGAAAACCATCCACCAGAGCTGCTTACCTTAGTAAGTGGAAGGGTTTCTCTACCTGGGTGGCTAGTGACAATGTGTCTCGTACACAATCAATGATTCAAGAGATTTAGGACTGTTACACCTAAAAGAGTCAGGTTTGGATGTCAGCTCCATCAAAATGCACCTTGCTGCAATATCACCGTTTCGTGCCCAGGTAGGACTGTATTATGTAAGGGTATGTCTACACTGGCAGAGTTATGATGCTGGCAGTTACAGCGTTGCTCAGAGAGTGCTGAAGGGAAGCCACTTGTTGTGTGTTCCCACTGTCAGCTGCCTGCGCAATAGCGTGTTCACACTTGCGGCGGTATTCAGAGCAGCGCACTCTGGGCAGCTATCCCACAGAGCATCTCTTCCTTTTCTGCCACTAAGAGTTGTGGGAAGGCGGAGGGGGTCGCGGGGCATCCTGGGTCCTGTCCCAATGACCCATGATGCATTGCTTCGCATCCCAGCAATCCCTGTGCTTTCATCCACATTTGGCGCCATCTTTCAACAGTTTGTGTACTGTGCACTTATGCCTCTTCAGTCTGCAGGAATGAATCACGCACTGTTGACCAGTATGCTGCTAGCTCTAACACGTCACAGGTGACAATGGAGTTATTCCTTAAACTACAAGGGCAAGAGGAATGCGACATTGATCTCACCACGCGTAGTAGCTATGACACGAGATTGCTTGTGGCATTCACGGAAGTGCTGACCACAGTGGAACCCCGCATTTGGGCTCGGAAAACAAGCACTGACTGATGGGATTGCATTGTGATGTACATTTGGGGTGACAAGCAGTGGCTGGAGAACTTTCAGACGAGGAAAGCCACATTCATGGCACTGTGTGATGAGGTTGCCTCAGCTCTGAGGTACAAGGACACGAGAATGAGAGCTGCCCTGCTGCTGGAGAAGGGTGTGGCTATTGCAGTGTGGAAGCTGGCTACTCCAGACTGCTACCAATCCGTTGCTAACCAGTTTGCAGTGGGAAAGTCGACCGTTGGACTCATGTTGATGGAACTCTGCAGGGCCATTAATCGCATCCTGCTCCGAAAGACAGTGACTCTGGACAACCTGCTTGACATTGTGGATGGCTTTGCACAAATGGGCTTCCCTAACTGTGGAGGGGCCATAGATGGCACACACATTCCAATTCTGGCACCAGACCACCTAGCCACCAAGTACGTTCATCGCAAGGGGTATTTCTCAGTGGTTCTCCAGGCACTTGTGGATCACCATGAGCGTTTCATAGACATTAACGCAGGCTGGTCCGGAAAGGCGCATGAGGCACACATCTTTTGGAACACTGGCCTGTTCAGGAAACTGCAAGCAGGGACTTCCTTCTCGGACAGAAGATCACAGTAGAGGAAGTCAAAATGCCAGTTGTGATCCTGGGAGACCCTGCCTATCCCTTAATGCCGTGGCTTATGAAGCCATACACAGGGCACCTTGACAGCAGCAAGGAGCAGTTCAACAACAGGCTGAGCAAGTGCAGAATGACTGAGTGTGCTTTTGGCTGTTTAAAGGCCCACTGGCGCTGCCTGTAAGGGAGGCTGGATCTGGCTGATGACCGTATTCCTGTGCTCATAGCCGCGTGCTGTATACTCCATAATATTTCTGAAGGGAAGAGTGAAAGCATCACTCGGGGCTAGACTGCTGAGGCTCAGTGCCTGGAGGCTGATTTTGAAGAGAGAGAGACAAGGGCTATTAGAGTGTGGGGTCATAAGGATCAGGGATGCCTTGAGGCAGCAATTTGAAAGTGAAAGCCACTAATTTATTGCTATGCTTGGGAGTGCAGTGCTTGCAGTGCTAGGAGGTGATTGTGATTGGTAGAGATGATGCACTATGAAGGTTTAAGAAAATTGCCCGTTGCTTTGCAGGGCTCTGTTTGCTTTCAATTAATAGAATAAATATTGCTTTCAAACCAACACAATTATTTTATTAAAAGACAACGGGAAGAGAGAGACAAACAAAAAACACATCAGCACTGAGGGGGATGGGAGAAGGAAGGGTCCCAGGAGTAAGTGGGGTCCTGGAAGGGTTAAAGATTTGTGTATGTCCAGGTATCATATCCAGCCGCCTTCTTTGGAGTACAGTGCAGTGGGTACTGTATTTCAGCCGGGCTAAACTGCAGAGGGATGGGTGTTGAGTGCAGTGGGTACTGGGAGTCCGCAGTGCTGAATTGTGACAGGGGAGGAGTGGAATGCCGTGGGTACAGACTGGAGCGAGGAGGTTGATAAGAGTGTGTTGGAAGTGTGTGTGGGGGCGTATGGGAAAGAATTTTGCGACAGCAGCTGCAGGGGAGGGCAGACGCGGATCTGCTTGGTTTGCAGTGCTAGGATCATCTGGAGCATGTCCACTTGGCACTTCATAATGTTTAAGAGCACTCTGTGGCTTCATTCTGGTGTGCCGCGTTCTCCTTTCAGCCCCTCTTCTCACTGTCCCACCACTCCTTCACTTCTTGTTTTTCTGCCTCAGAGTGCATCATGGCCTCATGCAGAAAGTCCTCCTTAGTTCTTCGTGGCCGCTTTCTAATTCTGCGCAGCTGTTCAGCCGGCGATAACAAAGAGGGAGGCTGGGCTCCGAAGGTCATATCTGTGAAATGCAACATTTTTACAGAAGCAGTATTGTTTGCAACACCCAAACTACTGATTCAGTGATTTAAAACACAGCCACTATTCACATAACTGTCACTAACTGGCTGACCCCAGGCAAGGTGGTGGGTTTTTTTACAGCGCTGCAACTGCACAGTTTCTGCGCACTAAGTGGCTTGGCAGTGTGTACATCTCGGGAGTTAAAATGCAGAAAGTTGCTTTATTGCACAGAAACTTGCCAGTGTAGACAAGCCTTACCTTCTATCAGGTTCCTTAAAGGCCTAGGAAGATTGTTCCTATCTATCAGTGACCCTACTCCAGGGTGGGATTTGAACTTAGTGCTATTAGTTCTTATGGGTTCCCCAGTGTGAACCATTAGCCTATGGCTCATTTTTACTCCTCTCAGCAAAGGTGGCCTTTCTGATAGCCATCACCTCTGTGAGGAGAGTAGGGGAGCTACATGCCCTGGTGACAGATCCTCTGTATGCTGTCTTCTATAAGAACAAGGTACAGCTTAGGCCACATCCTAAATTTCTTTCTAAAATAGTATCTGATTTACAAAACTAATCAGTATATTTACTCTGAGCACTGGCTTTTTATCTGGATAGAGCCTAGCCCTTTGGGTCTCTTCTGGAGGATGAATGAGCAGGCGTCACAACAGTCCAATGACTTCCAAGTGGATCACAAGCTGTATTGTTATGTGCTACAAGATCAAGGACATACCTCCTGAAAATCTCTTGTCAGTCAACCAGAGCACACTCAATCTCTACAGCATTTGTGGGAAACGTCTCCATCATAGACATCTGCAGAGTAGACACATGGATCTTCAGTCTACACTTCTGCAAGATGTTCTGCAATTACTGCTACATCAAGGAAAGAAGTGAAGCAGGGAAAGCACTTCTGCAGTCTCTCTTCTGATGAGACTTCTAGCCCCACCTCCATCGGAAACTGCTTGTGAATCACCTAGTGTAATGGACAAACTGAAGCACTCCCAGAAAAAAAGTTGCTCATCTCTTGTAACTGTTGTTCTTTGAAATGTGTTGCATATGTTCATTATAAGATTCACCCTCCCTTCCCACTGAATCAGTCTATCATCTCAAAAACTGATATAAAGGAACTGAAGGAGGGGTCAGTCAGCTCTGCCCCTTTAAGTCCTTGGCTTGTAGCACAAGGGACATCATTGCACAGGCCCGGGTGACACAAGGAAAGACACTCTGGCACCAGAGCAGAAGACACCTGCACACACCTAGCACAATGGACATGCGTAACACATCTCAAAGAACAACAGTTACAAGAAGTGAGTAACCATTTTTTATGAGGAGCCAGAGATTTTCAATTCCTTCCCCCTTTGCCTGTTTCATAATGCAGGAATTTTTAACACAGGGACTTAGACATCCACTTTAACACCATTGGCTTATTTTCAGAAGAATGTGCAACAGTCTGTATTCAAGAAGATGCATCCTTCTACTTATCTATCTAATTCTGCAAGGTCAGTTCAGTACTGTGTTTCAACCACAATCACTCCTGAATTCCTTGAGCCTCCTCCCATGTGTGACTGACCACATTTGAACGTGTTTCTCTTGCACTCATTAAGCTTCATCTGTACAATTAAGCTGTACAATTGTGAGACTCAGAAGCCAAAAAGGGTGAGATCAAATCTAAGCCTTTCCAAAACAGGGCTTCTCAAGCCTAAATTTTGGGGTTAGGTTTTCCATAAATTATGGGGGGCAAGGAGGGAGGGGTATGAAAGCATGCCTATTCAGTTGGCATTACTTAGAGCCCCTTTACAGGTGGCCTTGACCCTGGTCTTACTCAAATACTGCATTCTGGGCTCTTGGGGACTCAATCCTTTGCCCCTTTGAAGAGGCCACAGCATTCTCAGTACCCTGCTGCTGTTTCTAGGATTCTCAATGCCTTTCTTCAGCCCACACTGTTCAGTTGTCTGAGAGGAACGGGATCTGTCTAACTGTAATTCTGAGGCTACAATGTAATTTAGGGCTTTTCTACATGGGAAAAACTATTGGCATTACTATACCAGTATAATTACACCGCTGTAGTTATGACATAAGCTAAACCAAAGAAAGACCACTGTTACTCCAAATAGGAGTGTCCACACAGGAAGCTATACTGGTATAGCTAGAGTAGTATAATTGTAACAGTGTAGTAATGCTGGGAAATGTCTCCAGGTAGACAAACCCTTAGGCTGTTCAGGGGGGAAAAAAATCTTCCCTCCTACAAGAACTTTCTGTCTGAAGCTGGAGGACTTGTCTATTTTCAGAATGTCTCCAGTCATATTTCCCAATACAGCCCTCTATAACAAAATTAGTATGGGCAGAGTCATCTACTTTTACTTACATTGATTTAATTTGAAGCACTTATCTTTGGCTCTGTCTATCTTTACAGCAATTAAATGTCAGGTTACCAAAATACACACTTGGCTGCCTATGAAGAACCAAATAATTCTCACCTACAAAACTAATCTTGCATCAGACCTTCAGCCTTCAGCCCAAGCTTTTCCAAAAGCGAGGGGATGGGGAGGGGGGGAGGTTACAACATGCCCAGAAAATCAGCAAGTCCAGGCTGTGATGGACTAAGGAGGGTTTCATGTTCCTAGATTGTGAACATCCAGCAACAAATTACAGAAGAAACTACTTCATGTGCTTTTCCAAAGGCCAGTGCTTGATTCTTTCTTTCTGTAATAGCTGCCTTGAGTATCACAAAAAGAACTATGAAGACAACTTTGGAATGAGGTGTAGTCCCCGGTGAAACAATGGCAGAAAGAAAAGTGACAGTCCTGTAGAGTTCGTGTGTGTCCCTCCGGGCAATGATACATGCTATGTATTCTTTTTGCATTTTTTCTTTGAGTGCTTGCTCATATAGATTCCAGTTAGGTGTGTGCACACAGTTTGCCGGAAGTTTTTTTCCCTAGCAGCACCTGTCAGGTCGGCTCTGGAGTCGCGCTTTCATGGCACCGCATATACGGTCCCGCTGACCCGCCGCCTCTCCAGTTCCTTCTTACCGTCAATGTTGGCCGGTGGAGTGTTTCGTCTCTCATCTTCAACAAGTGATCCTCTAGCATATTTTCTGTAAATAGTTAAAGATGGTTTTTAAAAATTGTTGTAGTTAGACAGACATCTGCACTTGAGGTACTGGGGGGTGTTTCCCTCTCCTGGGCCAGGGGCATGCCTCGGACTCAGGGGTTTAAGCCGTGTGGGGTTTGCCAGAAGCCTATGCCAAAGGGTGACCCACACTTGGCTTGGGGGAGTCCCAGGCAGGTGCAAGATCTGTAGGAGCTTTTGCCCCCTCAGGAAGAAGGAAAGGGACCACAGACTAAAGTTGCTGCTAATGAAAAACAGCTCTCCGCCCTCAGTCTGAGTCAAGACTCATGGACGCAGCACTGGGCTCCTCCGTGTTGGTGTGCAGCACTCCAGCTTCGGTCCGGGAGGCGCCAAGGAAGGAGTCTGGGGTCAGAGACCCTTGGCACTGGCATTCCCCGGCACGGAGCACGGCACAGGATCAGTTTCGGCACCACTCAGTCTCCTGTCCCGAAGACAAAGCACAGAAAGACTGATAGAGGGCGCTCCCCTTCCCGTGCACAGGAACGTGAACCCAAGGGAGAGAGACCAGTGCAAGACCCCACCTCCCCTCCAACTCAACAGCCGGCACCATCGACTGTGGGCCCCTGGGAGGGACTGTTGAGTCTGGTGCCACCAGAGGAGACTCAGGTGGAGGATTTGGACCTCCTTTCCATACTCGAGACTTATGAGGCAGCGCGGGACCTGATAACGTTTTGAGACATCCCCTCTCCCCAGACCATGGTGTCACGGCACCGATCCCGAGTCCCCAAATGACTCAGAGGCCACTGGTGAAGTCCAGGGGCAAGCCGGCTATGACTTAGCAATGATCTACATTGCCCCGGCACCGACAAGCATGGTGCCACTATGGTCCCTGCGCGCGGACTCATCGGAGTCTGCATCAGACACTGACTCGTGTCATGGAGAAGCCGACACCGTAGCCGCCGGCACTCTGTCAATGGGAATGAGTCAAACTTTTTCCCCGGTACCGTGGCCACCACAATGGTAGGTAGCAGCTCAGATGCCGACCCAGTGGCCCTTCTGGACCCCATGGGCTTACCACTAGTCCCAGAGGTCTGCCTCGGTTCGCTCCTTTTTGGTCACATCTGAGAGAAGAACTGCGTCCAAAGCCAGGGATTTCTCCCAGGCATCAGCAACTGCTGCCACCACCAGCACCATGATTGGTGATGTGCCGGGCACTGAAAACACACCCAGCACCATGGCTACACTCAGTACCATGGACGGTGCTGCTACTGTGACCAGTACCGGGGCCGGCACCAAAATAGAATCCAACTTGGGTGCGGAGCCACAGCGTTTTGAGGAGCTGGATGGGCAGGAGGGCCCCTCCCATATTCCGGGATCCTCATCATCATCTCCAGATGAGAGAGTGGTAGGAACATCCTCGGGGTCTCCCCTTCCTGACAGCAGAGCCCACCTTGAACTTCTAAGGTTGGTCACTCAGAACCTCAGGGTACAGATGGAGGTCACCGAGGTGTCAGAACCAATGGTAGATATTTTATCCCTGGCAGGACCCACCAGGGTGGCCCTTCCCCTGATAAAGACCATTCAGGAGAACACAAAAACCTGTGGAAAATACCATCCTCTCTGGCTCCTACAGCTAAGAGAGTCGAGAGAAAGTACTTTGTGCCCTCCAAGGGCTATGGATACTTGTTTATCCACCTGCCGGACTTGGTAGTGGTGACTGTTAACGCAAGGGAAAGGCAAGGGCAGCAAAGACCTACCCCTCGAGCTTAGGAAGGAAAGAAGCTGGATCTCTTTGGGAGGAAGATATACTCCATCGGAGGGCTCCAGTTTTGGATGGCTAACCAGCAGGCGATCCTTAACCAACATAACTTCAAGTTATGGGATGCAATGTCCAAATTCTCAGACCTTGTCCCACCAGATGATAAGCCGGAATTCTCCGCTCTCATGGATGAGGGCAAGATGGTCGCCAAGACATCACTACAAGGGGCGTTAGATTTAGCGGATTCTGCAACATGGACAATGTCTTCGGGCATCGCAATGCACCATTACTCATGGCTGCAGGCCTTGGGCCTCCCTAAGGAGGTCCAACAGACAATTCAGTACCTACCGTTCAAGGGAGCCACATTATTTTCGGAGAAAATGGACTGAAAATTCCACAGTCTGAAAGACTCCTAATTCACTATAAGATTGCTGGCTCTGCACACACCTGCCACTCAGTGTAGACAATCTAGGCCTCAACCCACGACACAACTATACCAGGGACAGTTTAGGCAGGACCAGAACTGTAGGCATATCAAAAACCTGAACCACCGTTGCCAACCCCAGTCCCCAAATAACAAGGGGTCTGGGTCATCCAGGTAGCCACCAAGCCCTAGGCAGACATTTTGAGGATGCGCCCGAGGGCATTATACCAACCTCTCAACTGGATCCTTCTTTCCCGTTTTCAGAACAGCTATCCCATTTCTACCGAGCATGGTCTCAAATCACCTCAAACCATTGGGTCCTCCGCATGGTAGAGATGAGATAGTCTCTCCAATTTTCCTCTCCCACCCCTCTTACCCATCTCTCTTCAGAGACCCCTCTCATGAGCAACTTCTGATCCAAGAGGTACAAACCCTTCTATTGGCAGGGGTTGTGGAGGAGGTTCTGCCAGAGCTCAGGGGAAAGGAGTTTTATTCCTGGTATTTCCTAATATTGAAAGTAAAAGGGGGCCTCAGACCCATCTTGGACCTGCGCAATCTCAACAGGTTCATGAGGAAACTAAAGTTTTGAATGGTCTCTCTGGCCACACATCAGCACAAAAAGTTTGACAGATTAATTTCTGTTGGTGAGGATCTGGACATCTTTGAATTAGTGTCTTAAAACTGTTGTGTGAGGATATTCTGACAAGATTTAGACCCGTTTGGGGGTGGGGGGACGGGACACTTCAGCATGTAAGAACCTTGCCCTTGAAAACAGCTATACTGTAAATGTTGGACTACTTTCAGATGCAGGTGACTTTTCAGGTTTCCTCTGTTCAATACTACCTAGGGATGCAAGACTTACATCCCCTGCTGTCTCTGAACAGCATAAATGGTGATGGTGTTGAGTCTCTGACTGGATCCTTTTGCTATCCATTTTTAAGTTGTGAAATGGGAGCGTTTCTTTGTACTATATACCTTCTAGATCAGGGTTCGGCAACCTTTCAGAAGTGGTGTGCCGAGACTTCATTTATTCGCTCTGATTTAAGGTTTCGGGTGCCAGTAATACATTTTAATGTTTTTAGAAGGTCTCTTTCTATAAGTCTATAATATATAACTAAACTATTGTTGTATGTAAAGTAAATAAGGTTTTAAAAATGTTTAAGCAGCTTCATTTAAAATTAAATTAAAATGCAGAGCCCCCCGGACTGGTGGCCAGGACCCGGGCAGTGTGAGTGCCACTGAAAATCAGCTCGCGTGCTGCCTTCGGCACCCGTGCCATAGGTTGCCTACCCCTGTTCTAGATGCTACCTCCATATCTCCTAATGGGTCAGTTGAAATTCTTATGATTCTGAGCATTCTGATTCAGTTTAGCAGTTGTTTCCAATACATTTCCTAATCTCCAAATGTGAGCCTGCACAAAGGCCTCTTTAGTCATGTATCTATCTAGATGTTGTCTAGCCTCTTCTCTAGATGATTGGCTCATCCATGGGAACCTGCAGTCAACTATGCTGGATCTTCTGGGATATCATAGATGGATGGTGAATGGAGAGCAGAATGCCTTAAATGTTGCTTCATTTGTTGCAGTAGCTGAGAGTCTTCCTTGATCAATTTCAGGAGCAAAATTTCTCATGGCATGTGCCACCGTAAACTGAAATCAGAAGCAGAACTTCAAAACTTTTCTGTATCAAAGCTCTGGGATCTATGGTGGCCTTCATTTAGTACCTTGGTCTGGGTCTGAGAACATTAGGTGCTCCCAGGGCTGGTGCAAGGAAGTTTCGTGCACTAGGTGAAACTTCCACCTTGCGCCACCCCCACCCCCAGCTAGCCCCACTCCCCTGCTGCAGCTAACCACGCCCACTCACCCCCCACCAGGGGAGGGCCCCCCCTGTGGCAGCTAACCCAGCCCCCCCTGCCTGGGGAGCCCACCGCCCCCCCTTCCCGGGGAGCCGCCCTCCCCCGCAGCAGCTACCTCCCCCTGCAGCTAACCCCGCCTGGGGAGCCCCCCCCCCCCCCAGCAGCAGCTAACCCTGCCTGGGGAGACGACCCCACCCCCCCACGGAAGCTAACATCACCCAGGGAGACGACCACCCCACCCCCCGCGGAAGCTAACAGTGCCCGGGGAGGCGCCCTCCCCCCGCCCCACGGCAGCTAACACCGCCTGGGGAGCCTGCCCCAGCTCTCTTCCACTCCGCGTCCTCCCCTGAGCACGCCGGCGTCGCTCTAATTCTCCTCCCCTCCCAGGCTTTCAGCACCAAGTGGAGGAGACTTAGAGCGGGGGCTGTGTGCTCAGTGGAGGAGGCAGAGTGGAGGTGATCTGGGGAGGGGAGCCCCCCCCCACCCCCCCGGGTTACTGCAGGCGGCCGCCTAGTTTGCCTAAGTGGTTGCACTGGCCTTGGGCGCTCCTTATCTAATGATTGTCATCAACATCCCAGGATTTTGGCTACCAGTTGAGACTGCTGCCAAGAGTCAAAATGTTCTTTAGACAGTGAATGGTAGGACAAAAACAGATTAAAAGTAGATCTCCCTAGAATCACAAGAATGGCTAGTATGGACATCTACCTCTGTAGAAAAAAACATATAGTTTTATCAGGAGATTAAATGTTAATGACAGAGTAGACAAAAATAATTTAGAAAGCACCGTTGTGCTTGCAAAGACCTAAATCAGACAGTGCAGCCACAACAGGTCTTGCAGTTGATTTGTGAGAAGTGGCAAGACCCGTCAGTTGGGCACTCAGTCATTAGTTACTTTGGAAAATTTTAGCTCAGGATCCCTGCAGAAGAGATAGGAATAGTAGATCTAGAAGTAGTACTAAATAAAACAAAGTTTAAAACTGTTTATCCTCTGAAACAGACAAAATGTAGAGGGTTTCCCTGCACTGGGCCCATTTAGCCTCCACATTCCACTGTGTGTGGGACTGGGACTGCCCCTTATTTAATCAAAAATTCAGAAATGTTCATGGGACCAAATGGGTTTGGCCGAGTCATCTGTGTTCTTGGGCTGGGATTGCACATGGTTGGAGATAGGCAAAGTTGTAGACGAGCTAGCATTTTGGCATCCAGTATCAGTTCTTGGCCCTACGCTATTTTAACAGTTTTATCAATGACTTGGAAGAAAACATGAAATCATCATTGATAAAGTTTGCAGGAGTGGTAAATACGAAAGAGCACAGGCCACTGATACAGAGCAATCATTTGGTCAAGCTGGGCGCAAGCAAAAATAATAATTGTAGTATGTCCAAATGAGAAGTTACTCACTAAAAAATGAGGAACAAAAAATGCAGGCCATATTTACAGGATGAGGGACTCTATCCTGCAAAGCAGGGGCTCTGAAAAAGATTTGAAGCTCATGGAGGATAATCAGATGAACATAAGCTCCCAGTGCAGCGCTATGATTTAAAGGGCTAATGTAATTCCTGGAAGAATAAACGGGAATATTGAATAGAAATAGGGAACTTGTATTACCTCTGTATTTGGCAGTGGTGCAACCACTGCTGGAATACTGTGTCCAGTTCTGGTGCCCACAATTCAGAAAGGATGCTGATAAATTGGACAGGGTTCAAAGAAGAGCCATGAGAATAATTAAATGTCTTATAGTGAAGACTCAAGAAGCTCAAACTGTTTAGCATAACAAAGAGAAGTTTAAAGGGTGATTGCCATAGAATCTGTAAATACCAACATAGGGAATAAATATTTGATAATAAAGGACTCTCCCACCTTGCAGACAAAAGTATAACAAGATCCAGTGGCTGAAGTTGAATCCAGACAAATTCAGACTAAAAATAAGACACACATTTTTAATAGAGTAAATAATCATTGGAAAACATGACCAAAGGTTATGGTGAATTCTGCATCACTGGTGACTTTTTAAAATTAAGATGGGATGTTTTTCTGAAAGGTACACTCTAGTTCAAACAGGAATTCAGGGAGGTACTGTGGTCTGTGCTGTGTACAGGAGGTCAGACTAGGTTATCATAATGGTATCTGTGATTTCTGAAAGGGTGGGAAATTGTTGGGAGCAGGGTAGGGGTATTGGATAAGTATTAATAACTATAGGTAACAGCATAAATAGAAATTTTTTAAGAGAATTAACAAAGGTTACAAAAATGGGAAAGGATTAGTCATAGGAAAGATCTAAACCATTTTAGGAAAGAATTAGTTTAATAAAACTATGTTGGAATAAAAACCATTACAAGCGGGGTAGAGTGGAAAATAAATGTATCTATTGTATGTACCATGTTGGATAAAGGTTACAAACTCTTAATCATAAAGTAAATATAAAAAGATAATTTATAATAAAGATAAATAAGTAAAATAGGCAAGGGGAATGAAGGAAGATATTTTTAAAACATTGCAAACTTGGCTTAAATATTCTTGTGTTACATACCACACTCTGCCGTGCTCGCCAGTTTTGGTCTTTGTGTCATCTACGTCGATTACAAGGTCTTTGGGGCTGGGACCTGTTGTCTTGGGTATTTCTAATGCATTTAACACAATCTCTAGATAGCAATGGCCATGTGGGTCTCAGAATTGGAACTATTTTAAACTTCTTAGCACTGCATACACTACACTCGGGTCCCTGTACATGGATAAACTCCACTTAAAATTATATTACCCACAGACTTTACTGTACAATCCTTATTCTTGATCTTTTCCTGTGATCTGATAGAGACAGTACCACCACCCCATTATGCCACCTTGCCTTCATTGAGGAGAGCACATAAACCCAGTAAATCTAGTTGTATTTAAAGACATCTCATCTATGTAAACTCAGTATAATATCACATAGTACAGTATGGACATGGATAGGGACTGTAGGTTTGCATCCATATGTCGGAGATTCTTGAAACTGTTTAACTGAACATTTCCTTCCTGCAGGTGCCAGTCCCCCCCAACCACCCATCCCCCACCCCCATTGACATGTATGTAGTTATAAGTAAGGCTACATTTTAGTCACGGGTATTTTTAGTACAAATCATGGACAGGTCACAGGCCATGAATTTTTGTTTACTACCTGTGACCTGTCTATGGCTTGTACTATATACCTCTAACTAAATCTTGTGTACTCTTGGGGGAGAAGCAGGAATCCCAGGTGCTTGGGCGGGAGGTGGCCTGGTGGTACTGTGGATGCTGTGGGGGAGAGGTGGTAGGGCTGGCAGGCTCCCTACTTCGTTCCGCATAGCTCCCCAGAAGCAGCCAGCATGTTCCTCGGCTCCTAGGCAGAGGTGTGGCCAGGGGGCTCTGCCCGAGCGCCGGCTCCGCAGCCGCAGGCAGCACACAGAGCTGCCTGGCTGTGTGGGCCCTCTTTTTGAACCATTCCCCAAGAAGTCTGAAAGATGGCTCACATGGTTACGTATGGAGCTGGCCTTTGCACTGATGAAGGTTTTGGTCACCGGCCCATTCCTGCTCTGAGAAACATATAAATGCCAGAGACAGTCTCAGCTTTTATTTTTTAAAAGCCTTGCTCTTTTCACCATTGTAAATCAGTTGCTAGGGTTGAAAGCTTCTCTTCAGTATTTCCTGAGAATCACAGCTTATTTACAAAAACAACGAGGAGTCCGGTGGCACCTTAAAGACTAACAGATTTTTTTGGGCATAAGCTTTCGTGGGTAAAAAAACACTTCTTCAGATACATGGAGTGAAAATTACAGATGCAGGCATTATATAATGACACATGAAGAGAAGGGAGTTACCTCACAAATGGAGAACCAGTGTTGACAGGGCCATTTCGATCAGGGTGAATGTAGTCCACTCCCAATAATTGATGAGGAGGTGTCAATTCCAGGAGAGACAAAGCAGCTTTTGTAATGAGCCAGCCACTCCCAGTCCCTATTCAAGCCCAAATTAATGGTGTTAAATTAGCAAATGAATTTTAGTTCTGCTGTTTCTCTTTGAAGTCTGTTTCTGAAGGTTTTTTTGTTTAAGTATAGCTACTTTTAAATCTGTTATAGAATGTCCAAGGAGATTGAAATGTTCTCCTACTGGCTTTTGTATATCACCGTTCCTGATGTCCGATTTGTGTCCATTTATTCTTTTACGTAGGGACTGTCCAGTTTGGCCAGTGTACATGGCAGAGGGGCACTGCTGGCACATGATGGCATATATAACATTAGTAGATGTGCAGGTGAATGTGCCTCTGATGGTGTGGCTCATGCGGTTGGGTCTTCTGATGGAGTCACTAGAGTAGATATGGGGACAGAGTAGGCAACGAGGTTTGCTACAGGGATTGGTTCCTGGGTTAGTGTTTCTGTAGTGTGGTGTGTAGTTGCTGGTGAGTATTTGCTTCAGGTTGGGGGGCTGTCTGTAAGCAAGGACTGGCCTGTCTCCCAAGGTCTGTGAGAGTGAGGGATCATTTTCCAGAATAGGTTGTAGATAGTTGATGATGTGCTGGAGAGGTTTTAGCTGGGGGTTGTATGTGATGGCCAGTGGTGGTCTGTTATTTTCCTTGTTGGGCCTGTCCTGTAGTAGGTGACTTCTGGGTACTCGTCTCGCTCTGTTTCCTCACTTCCTCAGGTGGGTATTGTAGTTTTAAGAATGCTTGATAAAGATCTTGTAGGCGTTTGTCTCTGTCTGAGGGATTGGAGCAACTTCAGTTGTATCTTATGGTTTTTTACCCACGAAATCTTACGCCCAAATAAAACTGTTAGTCTTTAAGGTGCCACCAGACTCCTTGTTGTTTTTGTGGATACAGACTAACACGGCTACCCCCTGATACTTGACAGGTTATTTACAATCCCTTAAGCTGTCGAAGGCTAATCACTAGGGTGCATGTAAACCATAGTTACAGCTCTCTTGATTTCTGCATGGACCCTTGATCATTTTATTGGTGTGAGGACTCTGCTGTCACCGGAAGCGCCTTCCCAGCCAGCTGCCTACAGCAGAGCTTGCTTCTCTACTGAGCTACCAGTGTGACTTCTGGCCATGAGGGTAGCACAGTAGCATGAGAGGTATGGGCTTTGTTCCTTTAGTCAAATCATTTCACCTGACTGCTGTACTTCCATCTCTATAAAATGGAGATAATTCTTTCTACCACACAGGACTGTTGTGAGGAAAGCTGATATTTATATGGGTTATAGGTAAGACTATGATTTAATTGTGGGTATTTTTAGAACAAGTCATGGACAGGGCACGGGCAATAAACAAAAATTCGTGGTCCTTGACCTGCTCATAACTTATATTAAAAATACCTGTGATTAAATCTGGGGGGCACTGGGGGTTTTTTGGGGGGTGTAACTGGGGGAGCACCCAGGGCCAGCAGCACCAGCTGACAGGGACCACATCTGCTCCAGCCGGCCAGCGGATCGCTACCCAGACCACAGCTACTCCAGTCGGCTGGGGACCGCTGTCTAGGGCTGCCGGAGCAGCAGCTGGTGTGGCTGTCCTGAGGGCCAGCTGCTTGAGCAGCCCTGGGTCAGCCACACTGGCCTTTGCAAAAGTCACGGAGGTCGTGGAAAGTCACCGAATCCATGACTTCGGCGACCTCCGTGACAGACACAAAGCCCTAGTTATAGGTGGTAAAATTCACCAGAATGTGCACACTATCTTTTGGCATGTGGTGTTATTTATAGTCATCCTAGTCTTTCTGGTGTCTTGGGATAACTGTCCCTTGCAAGACTTTCACACGTGAAGTCAATTTTCTCACATAAAACAGTAATCTATTAAATTTGGGTGTGCTCCAAAGAGTAGTTTCATTAACTGCCCATAGAATTTCCAGGCCAGTGGTGTGATGATGATGGACGAGAGTCATTTTGGTAGTGGAAATGAAAAATGAAAAGAGTACAAGAGACCAAGTTCTGTTTTTGAAGGGGATTGTATTCCTTCACAGCAAAGTAGTAGTAGGCACAGGTTATGGTCTATTCTCATACCTCTAAGATGCCCTCTGATTTTCACATAATTTATGAAGCAGTGTTTTTCCTTCCCTGTGAGCAAGCCCCTAAGAACATAAGTGCAGCCACACTGACTCAGACCAATGGTCTAGCTACCTCAGTATCCTGTCTTCCAATAGTGGCCAGTTGCGCAGATGCTTCAGAGGGAATGAACAGAACAGGGCAATTTCTAGTGATCATCCCCTGTTTTCCAGTTCCAGCTTCTGGCAGTTGGAGGTTTAGGGACACCCAGAGCATGGGGTTGTATCCGTGACCATCTCAGCTAATAACCATTGATAAACCTATCCTCCATGAATGTATTTATAAGTTTATAATTAGTTTATATGACTGGAGAAGATAGTTACCACTTAAGATGAACTGCATCCAGGAATCTTGTATTGCTGGGATTGAGCCCTTCTGATATTTCTCCAAGCTTATTGGCGCAGCCTGGTTTTCATTTTGGAGCTGTGCAGGACAGTAATCTGACCATCTGTGTAAACATTCAGGAGGCATTATAGACTAGGTTGGTGGATGCTGTCTTTAGGAATGTGTTCTTCATATAGTACAGTGGAGAACTAATACCAGAATGAAGGATTTGCCAAAGTACTGTATTATTATAAACCAATTTTCTTACTAGCTTTTATCTCTCTATGTATGCACATTTAAATAGTATGCTAATGACTGAGCCTGGAACTTGGGACCTTCTGCGTTAGCTGCAGGCCAGCCTTGTTCTTTTCCCCTCAGTCTGGGCTTGAGGTCAAATAGCACAGTCTCATCTGTGAGCTTTTCTCTCTCCTCTTGCTGGTACTAGCTATATCTCTCTATTGCTACCACCTTTCCTTCCCTCTGTTGCTATCCTCACTTTTTCCCAGGATTTATGCAGATTCTGTTGTGCTTCTACAGCTTCCAAAATTCATGTTCAGACTATAGTTTTATGGGGAGATCATCAAACAATCAAATAGATTATTCATTCTGTTCATTCTCATCCTAATTGATATAAAAATGTTTGTGGGACATAAATAATTTTGTTCTATTTCTTTTGTATTCTTTTGTCATTAATCTTATGAATTGGCCTACAAGAAGGTGGTCAAGGAAAGTGTGAGCCCCTTACTGAATGGGGGAGGATGTGGAAAAAGCTAATATACTCAATGCTTTTTTGCCTCTGTCTTCATGAACAAGGTCAGCTCCCAGACTACTGCACTGGGCAGCACAATATGAGGAGGAGGTGACCAGCCCTTTGTGGAGAAAGAAGTGGTTCAGGACTATTTAGAAAAGCTGGACGAGCACAAGTCTATGGGGCCGGATGCACTTCATCCGAGGGTGCTAAAGGAGTTGGCGGATATGATTGCAGAGCCATTGGCCATTATCTTTGAAAACTCATGGCAATCGGGAGAAGTCCCAGATGACTGGAAAAAGGCTAATGTAGTGCCCATCTTTAAAAAAGAGGAGGAGGAGGAGGATCTGGAGAACTGCAGGCCAGTCGGCCTCACCTCAGTCCCTGGAAAAATCATGGAGCAGGTCCTCAAAGAATCAATTCTGAATCACTTAGAGGAGAGGAAAGTGATCAGGAAGTTAAAGTAGTATGGGCTGGATGAATGGACTGTAAGGTGGATAGAAAGCTGGCTAGATCATCGGGCTCAGCAGGTAGTGATCAATGGCTCCAAGTCTAGTTGGCAGCTGGTATCAAGCGGTGTGCCCCCAGGGTCGGTCCTGGGGCCGGTTTTGTTCAATATCTTCATTCATGAACTGGAGGATGGTGTGGATTGCACCCTCAGCACGTTTGCAGATGACACTAAACCATTGCCCCTTACACACGGAGTAGGATGGCCTGAACTTGCCAGTAAAACTTTAGTGGTTTTTTACTTATTTTAAATAGTTATTTTCACTGTTAGACTAAAAAACACGGGCAAAATAACTATGGAAATATGGCACAGCCATAACACAGATTGTAAAAAATGGGAGAGAGGAACTTTTGAAGAATTATGAAAAACTACATTGTTTTGGGAGAAATCATCAGTCTCCATTACATCTGTACAGACGAGAGAGACTCCAACCACAGGAAGTTTAACAGAGTTTGCCCTTTTAACTTAACGCAAACATAGAATCATAGAACATCAGGGTTGGAAGGGACCTTAGGAGGTCATCTAGTCCAGCCCCCTGCTCAAAGCAGGACCAATCCCCAGACAGGTTTTTGCCCCAGATCCCTAAATGGCGCCCTCAAGGATTGAACTCACAGCCCTGGGTTTAGCAGGCCAATGCTCAAACCATTGAGCTATCCCTCCCCTCCATATATTGCCTCTATATAAATACATGGTATGCCCAGATCTTGAATATTGCATGAAGATGTGGTCGCCCCATCTCAAAAAAGATATATTGGAATTGGAAAAAGGTACAGAAGAGAACAACAGAAATTATTAGGGATATGGAATAGCTTACATATGAGGAGAGAGTAATAAGACTGGGACTTTTCAGCCTGGAAAAGAGACAACTAAGGGGGCTATGATAGAGGTTTATAAAATCATGACTATTGTGAAGAAAGTATATAAGGAAGTGTTATTTACTACTCCTCATAACACAAGAACTAGGGTCACTAAATTAATTTAAGAGGCAGCAGGTTTAAAACAAACAAAAGGAAGTATTTCTTCACACAATGCACAACCTGTGGAACTCTTTGCCAGAGGATGCAGTGAAGGCCAAGACTAGATGAGTCAAAAAAGAACTTGATGAGTCCATCAATGGCTATTAGCCAGGATGGACAGGGATGCAAAACCATGCTCTGAAATGTCCCTAGACTCTGTTTGCCAGAAGCCGGGAATGGGCGACAGGGGATGGATCACTTGAAGATTGCCTGTTTTGTTCATTCCCTCTGAAACACCTGGCACTGGCCACTGTCGGAAGACAGGGTATTGGGCTAAATGGACCATTGATCTGACCCAATATGGCCATTCTTATGTTCTTAAGCAATAGCAACATAGTTATTTTTAATAAGCCTCTGCTCTCTTGGGTGTCACAGCATGCTAACAGTTGCCAGAATCTGCATGCAAAACACATAGTGGCTGATGGCATGAAATAATGTCTTGTAATACATATGAGGATAGACAAGCACGTTGGGGTAACATTGTCAAGTCTCGGATTCGGTGCTTAATTATACAGAGAAAAGAAAGTTCCATGTTGTGCATGAAAAAAAGTCTGTTGTAAGAATGTCAATGACTGAAAGTCAGACTAGCCATTTGGTTAAAACAATACGTTGCCAGTACCCCATGTGGTCTGGTTTGAGAGCTGAATGCTGATTGAGTAAAGCAAGATGTGTGTCCGTCCTAAGCCCCATCTGTTCTCTTTCTTCCCAATCTCACTATAGAAAGATTTTAAAATTCAGCCAGGTCATGAGCACTGTTAACCAACTGTAGCTAGTTTAAATTAAGATTAAAAGTGAATATGCTGCTTGTGAACAAAGACTTCACATAAGTTCTCTCTTAATTCACCTTTAGAGGAATGGAACAATGTCATATTAGAGACGTTTAACTTGGCAATGGTTTTTGAAAAGTCTAAAATGATTGCCAGTCTCTGGAGAGTGATTAGTAAAATGCACATTGATCACAGTGTATATGAGGAAGGAGGGGCCATTTGGAAGAGGCAGCAGACTTGGTTTTCCTATTTAGCCATGAAAGTTTATTAGCATTTGAACATCGACAACAGACTTGAAAAAAAGGAAGAACTAGCATTGTATTCCAGCTTTTTGAAATAGCATAGAGTCATTGGGGAGTGGAAGGGAAAAGCTGTATGGCTAGTCACATGAATCTACGTGTCCATTCTACACAAGAATTTTCATGGGATTTGTAACTCAGCCATAAAAAATGTGATCGTGGCTGAAACTCTGGCAAGCGAGGTCTCCGCCTGAAAATGGTTGTTTTGGGAAATTTAGTTTTTGAGTTATGCAAGTGCAAATTCTGCTTGAGAAATGTTATATGTAAAGACTTTTTTTTTGCATTTGTTTATCTCCAAAACACATTCATTTTTTAAAATGAAATTTACTAGTCTGTCCTTTCTGTGGACATCTCACCTTGAAAAAAGGAGTCATTTCATTTTATAAAAATGAATTGCTGCGCAGGTGGGGTAGTATTTGGTCACTTTAAAAGTTCCTGTCAGTGGTTTGTTTTTTGTTTTTTTTTGTTCTTTTTGTTTTTGTTTGTGGCCTTGCTGTGCATTTTGCCCAGCCATATTTAGTCTGCATACTAAATGTTAGGCTCCCCAACTATATTTACTTTGTGAACTTAGCTTTTTTTTCCCCCTTCACCCAGATGTATTGTAAATTGAAGTAGATTTTACTCTGACGGGCCGGATTTTAGTCCGTGCACTAAATTTTAGTCCGCAGACTAAAAAATAATCCGCGGATTATTTACTAAATCAATTCCCTCACTGAAAACTACATTAAGAATGTTTAACTGTCTCACCAGAACATAAAAGTGAGGGAGTTCACAGCTAATGGTGAGTCACGTCCGTCCTCTTGGCACTTAGGCACAATAGAGCACTGACACCATCCCAGCTTTCAGGATGCGCCCCATTGTGCTTAAGTGTTGGCATACATATTGTTGTGCACTTCACCTGTAACTGTGACTGTCCCTTGCTCTTAATGTTTAATGTTGTACCCTTTTGTGTAGTTCTTGGTGGGTGAATTAGTCAGAATTTCAGGTGGAACTGTGTTGAATTACTATAGCTAAAAGATGCAGGTTTTTGCTTTAAGTAATGGGTGCGAGGGTATGAGGGGGAGAATCCCACAATAAAGTGAGAAAACTAAGTCCAAACCCTCACTCCTGAGGAGACATGTCCAGTTCCTGAAGAATCCTAAAGAGGATAACATCATCAAAACAAATCCATTGGTGGGGAAGTCAATCCAAAATGGAGAATAATCCGCGGCGGCCTGATACACTCATAGCTCACACAAATTTAAGACAGCCAAATTAAAAATACAAATTAAAACTTATTTTCTCTTCACCAGAAATCATAAATTGGTTTTTTAAAAAATTTTCACATTGTGTCTCTGGGACAGATATACAGAGGAAAAATATGTATGTAGTCTGTGTGTGAGGGATGCACACACTAAGACAAACTAATTCAGCCCCGTTGTCTATGGACATTTATATCCAGGACAGAGAGGACTGCAAATTCTTTAATATGGCAGCTCAGTTACCCTTTTCTTTCTAGTTAGAATTTTGATTTCAACTTTTTTTGTTATTTATTTTTTTAGTAAACGCACTGGCATTGGAACATAAATTAACATAGAAATGTTTCTATACTATGCCTCACCATTGCACAATCAATTTTTTTGGCATACACTGTGGTCAAGTTGGACTTGCTGCTATGGAGACTGATGTTTAAAGTTTCTAATTGTATAAACATTTTCTATGTCCCCCACGCCATGGATTTCTTATAATATTGGATATATTTTTCCTTGCTGGACTATTCTCTTTTGGATTGACTCCCCCTGTTTGGATTATTTCACTGCATTATCATCTTTAGGACTCGTCAGGAACAGGACATTTCACCTCAGGAGTGCGGGTATGTACTTAAACATTTTTTCAAATTATTAGGGCTAGTCTTGAAAAGAGGAGAGAGAAAAGCTAGAAGTGGAAAAGTTGGGTTCAAACAGCCACACATCAGCTAGCAGCCAGGTGAATATTTTCCCCGTGTCATACAAGAAGGTAATGATTAGATAGGCGTAGATCTGCACACATTTCACTTTTTAATTACTCTTTATTTGTGGAGGGTGGGTATTTGTGTGGGAGTTTTTGGTTTTTCAGTTTCTGATGTATAGATTATTGTAGCAATTGCTTACCTTGAGTGACTCATTCCCAGTCCAGACAGAGGCTGAGCAGTTGTTTCTTAAATTCTATAAATGATGACAGAGGTTCACTGACCTGAAAGACAAAGAATTTAAGGGAGTGGGAGGTCAGAGGGATTCCTTTGTTAAAGGGCAGATTTCAGTGGCTCTCTGTTTTCTATCTTCATTTAATAAAAGGAGACTGTCCTGTTCTCTTGTGGGCTGTAACTTGGGAAACGTATGCCGCTGCACCACCCTTGTATTGTGGTCAGTAATCCAAACTCTGGGGGCAATGGGTTTTGACACAGAATGTAAATAACCTCCATCTACCCCTCCCCCTAAAAATATACACACAGCTACTTCAAGCGTGGAAGTCAGCAGAAGTTCTGTGACTGCAGTGGCTACAGCATTTGGGCTTTAGTGCCAAACTGAAGCTTTTTCTTACATTACTGTAGCGCCCCCAGTATCTTCCCAGCAACCTGAACAAATTCTGCTCTCTTAGTACCTTAACTCTTTGGCTCCAGGAGTCAGGATTCCCTGACATGATGAGTTAGTACAGAATTCATTAGAACTAACTCTGGTGCTCCTGAGCCAGCTGGGCACCAAGGGGTTAAAAAGAAAAAAAAATCAGTCAATTGTTGTCAGTGACCTGATTAATTTTAATTAATATGAGCATAAATGTCTTCAGTTTAAAATCTACCGAAGCAGAGTCTGTCCAGGTGCCTGGGGCTGCAGTCAGTTTGCATGTGATGTATAGGTCATACCTTGGTGTTAGGTGGTTTGGGTTCACCTGCATTGGTGCACAAGCATTTTGGATTTGCTCAATTGCATCAAAAATGCTGACATCAGAATTTAACACTCCCACCCCACCTCCCACCGCACTTCTCCATGGCCTGTATTCCACGTGCAACAGAGTGAACGGAAACTGCTCGAGCAGGGTGTTAAGGACATGGATGTGACTGTCCAATTTTGCCTTGAATGTAATGAGATGGGGAAGGCAGATTTGGGGTGTCATTCTGGCTATGTAGAACCATTTTTAAGGGGTCTGAACTACAACTTCAAGGAAGAACTGCTGTGAACTCTGGTTTATATCCTCAAGGTAAACTTCTGAGAGAGTCAGATAGCTTTCTCACTCACCACCTTTTAGTGTTCTCACAAACTCCAAATGTGCAGGAATTATCCCTGTTAATAGGAATCACTTAACACAGTAAGGTCAAGAAGAAGAAGCACCTGTAAACTTGAACTAGAGAGCTTTTCTGCACCACGCCTGTTCATTTCCAAACTTGAACAGTGTCATCCATAGCAATAATCTGACAAACTTGCCTGCAAAAATCCACATTAGGGGGAAAAATCATTTGTTTACTGCCAAAATGAACGGTGGCGACCTTTTTAATTTTAACTTTTAGTCAATCCTGCTCATTTGCACCCCATCATATGCATGGCTGATTTCACCCACTGTGTTTGTTGTCATAAGATCAATGAATTTTCCTTTAATTCTTAAAGTTGTTTTTCTGAGCTCTCCCATGCAGCCTTTCACTATCATTGCACCCTTCACCCACACAGCGAAACCCTTTGCACTAAACCTTTTCAACCCCAGAAGCTGGATTCTCCTATCCCAACACATGAGGACCCATTATATTAGCACAAATAGCATTTAGTTTCAATTCACTAGGCACTGAGAGATTTAATTGCTCAGACTTGCTGCAGTAATAAAAAAGAAACAAGTCCAAACAATCTGTCTCTTGTTTTTCTGTAGGTCTTCCGACCCCGCACTCCACCAGAAGCAATCGCACTATGTAGCCGTCTGCTGGAGTACACCCCCACTGCCCGCCTGACTCCCCTGGAAGCATGTGCGCACTCTTTCTTCGATGAACTACGGGACCCAAATGTCAAACTACCCAATGGGCGAGAGAAACCTGCACTCTTCAACTTCACCACTCAAGGTAGCCTGTGAGCATTGAGGAGCCTTCCGTTGGGAAGAAGCACTGTGCCAAACATTCTGTCATACAAATGCCATTTCCCCCCAGTAGTAAAATCAAGAGGTGGGGCAAGAACATGGACCAGTTGTATAGCCAGGGATCGTTCTCAAAAATGGACTGTATCAGCTTCGAGGGAGGGGAGGAAAGGGTTATGAAATCGTTATCCTCTTGCATTATTGATTCAAACTCAGTCCACGGGACTGGAAGTCGTTACTGTCTGATTGCATAAAGTAAGTTTGCAGCTTCAGTCCAATTCCTAGTGTCCACAGTCCAAGTGACACCTTTGTTTGGAGTCTCACCGCAAAGGTTGAGGACCCAGTGGACCACGGGAGACTGAATTGCCTTCTAAAGATGACCCTGTTCATCATGTTTGAAGCAGGTTGTTGGGAAGCAATGTGGAAAAGCTTGCATTGCTGCTGCCCAGGCTGCCTGGTCGGGGGTGGGGGGAGTGTAAATATGGAGTCCTTGGTTCTCCAGGGCTATAAATACTACATCTGTCATCCAGCAGTAAATAGAGTAAGAACTTTAGAGAAAGTAACTTTTTAAATTACACAGCATGACCTTGAAATGTATCATGTTGAACTATCTGCAGCCACACCAGTACCAAATTAGCCAGCCTTGCCCTCCTTTCCCCCCAAAGAATGTACATGCAAAGCTGGCATCCCTTACATCATTTATTCTCTCCATTCACATTTGAGGAGTCTTCAGGGTTGGTTTGGTTAAGTATGGAGTGCAAGAAATGTGGTGTACACGCTTGTTAGTGATGTAGTGTAGTCTTCTACATAAATAGCTGCAAGCTCTTAGCATTAGGGCAGGGAAGAATCCCTATGCACTGTTACCTGCTAGGAATCCATTCCCATTCCAGTTCAGCTTATGTAGTTTAGGCATTGAGGCCTGCTCTGCAGTAAGTGCAAGATCCACCTTCTTATGCCTGAAACAGAGTCCTGTCCATGCTCCCTGCTTTGGAACATGGTGTCCAGTTGTAACCCAGCTAACTGAAGCAAGGTTTGTGTCCGTACAGTGTAACTTTTAAACCATGCTACTACATTAGTTCAAGCCCTGCCAGGGAGGGTAAACACAAATGTAGTCTTTTGACTTAACATGATTAACACTACCCATGTGGGAAGTGCACTGCATTGGATGTACCAAAACACTTCCCAGAGAGAAAAAGTGAACAGGCTAAACCAATTTGGAATGTAGTTTTAACAACACACACAGGGCCGATATACAATACAAGGGGAAATTGTTGTACTGTTTAGTCCTGCTAGATCTGTAAAAAGCATTGTCCACACACTGTGCAAGTGTTGCTAGTATTGTTGAAATTGCACAGCCTCCCACATCACTTTGAGCAGGGGGTTGGACTAGATGACCTCCTGAGGTCTCTTCCAACCCTGATAGTCTATGATTCTATGATCTCTTCCATCCACAATCATTTACACATCTTTGCCGCCCTGAACTACCAGTGTTGTAACAGAGCCTACCAGCTCAATCCCACCGAGGCATCTGATATTCCTGTTACTACTGTGCTGTGTTAGTCATTACTAGCGTGAAGTTTTGCAGTTGAACCAGCAGATCAGAAAATGATTTTCTGCCTCTGACACAAAGCTGCCATTTTGCCAGTGTCTTTTTTAGGCAGTAAAAAGCAGTCAGTGTAGTTTTACTTCGTTTTTTTAATCAGAAAGTTCCATTTGAAACCTAACTGTGTCTCCACATAACTAGAAATCTTCGCACTATAACCTTCTGAGTACTATGCAGGTCCAGTTTACTTTCAGACAAAATAGCTTGGCTTGGAAGCGGGTGCAGCCTGAAATGTATGGGGGCTGAAACTCTGAAGGCTTTGTCTATGTCGAGAAGAAATTATTGCAGGGACATAATTGCGTGAAAAGTTTGGTCCTCTCACTTGTCCTTGTTACTGTTTAGCAATGCTTGCATATGCAGCAGACAGGTCTTAAAAATGTAGTTTTACCAATGCGTTCTGGGATTGCTGAAGTTACTAACCCATTGATACTGGGAACAGAGGCTACTGGGCTATTTCTAAACACTAGACATTACATTGGGATGGAGCTAGGAGGACAAGCTGAACTGGTACATCTGTAACGTTTGACTTCCTTTTCCTTGATAGGGATATACCTCTGTAAACTGCACTGATTCTGCTAGAACTGAACTAAAGACATGGTCCCAGTTGTGGCAGCCAGTCCTTGTAAGATGTCTTGGACAATTGTGTCTGGACAGAGGATGCTGAAGTCTTTGCAAGCTAAAGGCATTCCAGGCAAAGGCTTTCTGCAGCCATAACAGAGTGCAGAGAGGGCTTCAGAGTCCTGAGCTGGGGATTTGATTCAGTTAGGCACCCAGAAGTTAAGGTTCTTTTTCATATCTTGGGCTGGAAATCTTCTGAGAGAGAAAGGAGGGGGAGGCAGGCAGGCTGCAGATCACACAAATCCAGCCATTCCCTGCAGTATTTTGGCATGTCCAGTACTGGGCAGAACCAGGAGGTGTGTTGCAGCTACGCACAAATGGGAGAACACGTATTTAATCAAGTTTTTAACCAAATCTTGAATTAAACTTCAAAAAATTGCAGTTTGTTTTGGGTTAGTTATTTTCTCTGAATTGAGCCATCCCTCTCTAGTTGAAAATCCTGTGATATTCACAGCATCTTGAGTTTAGATTCCTGGATACAATGGGGAGGGTGCGGGCCTCTTCTGCATATTATCTCTACTCCCTAGTGTAGCTTCTAACATGTTTGCACTTCTAGTAGATTTTTCTGCCTGAACCACAGGTCGGAAGATGCTTAGTGAGTGAAAGTGGCTATTCTGCCAGTGTGAGCTGAATTCTTTAATGTCTGGATGCAGGAAGAATCACAGTGGAATGGAAGCTGTGTTGACTCATTGTAGTTATACTAGGTCAGCCATACCTTTTAGACATTGGGAGTCTGGCTATCGACACTTGGCCGCAATAAATTTTAACTGGGTTTGCTATCTCTAAAACACTCCCGTCAAGGGGTACTGTGTCAAGCAAGATGAATGACTTTTTACTGCGCTCTTGGAAGCGTAAGTGTCCATATTTCCACTTCATTTCCCTGTTGGATTACATGCCTGTGGCTAACAGAACAGTATATTTGTTTGCACTAGGAGCTGGAGAAAGAGCAAGATACACAGTGGGTTCCCTCTACCAACTGATTTAAGAAATTACTCGGGGAAGGGGGGGAATAGTGGAGTAACTTCTTTGGGCGTGGAGTGGCTAGTAGCCGTGTGCTCATAGTTAGGTGGTGTTGGTCTGGTTTCAGTTATTGCAGTGACTCATGTTTGTTTATGGCCAGTCAGAATTTCTGTGTATTTTGTGGAAGCACAGCCCAACACTGTGCACTGGTGAGAGGTTAGTAAGTAGTCGAAATGGGCTTTCTCCAGCTTGGCTTCTCAGTCAATTACTTTTTCTTTTTACATTATTTGTTGAGAAAAGGAAAAAAATCAAACGGCCACGTCAGCCCTTAGAGGCCCTAAATTCAATGTACATGTTACAGAAAAGATATAGGCTCCTTAATCTGCCTAGTAGATAAAACCCAGTAGCTAGTGACAGTCATGTACAAAACCACCCTGTGTGTCTGCGGGATGATTGGACTTGGTTTCAGGACAGATTTTTCTCTCTTTACAGGGTTTTCTAATAACTACTTTCTGCATGCGCTTCTCTCCCAGGCGAGTTCTTGCAAAGGGTTGTCTTTCTCCTCCTTCCTTGAGGTGACTTCCCCGTTGCTTTATCTGGATGTGGCTTCCTTTAGAGACAATCGTTTCCCCTCCTGGAACAGCCTTCAGGAGATTCTCCTTCCTCTTTGCTCCACTGCCAGCTTCGGTGTAGTACTAGACTGATCCCGTTCAGGGCAGCCTGCAGTATTATCACTTGATGACCTAGTCGGCTCCACCCCATCACACTTAGCTCATAGTGTTACCACCAGTTGCCATTACAAGATGCCTGTTACTCCAATACATATTGCATCTATTTTAAATTTGGGGCCTCAGCAGCTTGTCTGGTCTGTTTTTCTTAAGTTACGTTTTTTACAAAGAACAGTAGTAACTTTTGTGTTCCATTTAACTGACCTGAAAATCAAACCCTTCGGCTTTTCACTGTGTCTTCAAAGGAAGTATCAGCCCTTCTAGGCTGCTTGGCAGCATTTAAGGAGACTTAACTAGGTCATTGGTGTTGGGTTTTTGTAGGTCCCTGACTGGTGGAGTTTAATGCAGTGTAGTTGTAGCTGTGTCAGTCCCAAGGTATTGGAGGGACAAGGTGGGTGAGGTAATACCTTTTATTGGACCATCTGTTGGCGAGAGAGACAAAGACACCGTCCCATCTCAGCAGTATAGTGGCCTCTCTCGAATGCTTGCCTCTCTCGCCAACAGAAGTTGGTCCAATAAAAGCTATTACCTCACCCACCTTGTGTCTCTAATGGAGTTTGTGAGCCAAGGAACTGACTCCCCAGAGCTGTTGGAGAACCTGTAACAGTCAATGCCCAAAGCAGCACACCGTTGTCATCAGCCTTCTCCTTTAAGGTGACTGTGAGTGGGTGTGTTCATGAACGGAAAGGGTGATTCTCAGAACGAAGTCGTATTAAAAGGCTGTTTCCAAGGACCAGGATTGGTCAGTGCTTTGCTAACCTCCACGGTCATCTCCTTTCCCTGGGAAATGATCACTTCTTGTAGCTGATACTGTACAGAGATGCTTTGCTCTGGAAATTCCCATGCTGGATATCACTGTGGCTTCCTCTTGCTCATGGACATACATGGAAGTTTAATGTGACCTTGTTGTTTAGGGCATGCATTTCATTGATGGTTACATTTGCTGAGAAACCCAAGGAGTTAATCTGCATGCAGAGGTTGTGTGTGGACTATAAGCTAACTCTGTTTGTTCCACCTCCCCTCCAGAACTGTCAAGTAACCCATCTTTGGCTTCGATCCTCATCCCTGCTCATGCTCGGAATCAAGCAGCTGCTTCAACCCCTACAAATGCTACAGCAGCCTCAGGTGAGAACATGCGCCTGCCTGCCTGTCTCCCTTCTCTCTCAAACTACACTCCTTCCATTAAGAAGCTTGAGTAACAGACCCTGGGGTGGATGAGGAATAATTTAATTCCAACTCCATTTTAAACTCAGTCTTGTTAGATTAGCTGGCTGTGGGCACTTTGGCAATACTAACCTGAGTCCTAACCCAGCTCATTTTAATGACGCATCCTAGTGTCTGTGTGTCTTTCACTCAAATTTCTAGTGCGAAGAAGTGGAACAATGAGAATAAGCTCACCTTCTAAAGATCCTCCTGGTCAGTTAATTTCTGGACCCCACAGACATTCAGCGCTGATTTTGTTGAGCTCTAAACTTTAACTAGTTTTAGAGATGCCTAGGAAAAAGATAAATAATCAGCTCAGTAAATGTAGCCTCATCCGAAAGGTTTATTTCCAATCAAATTTTGACTGATTGTGGATAAACAAGATTTTCTCACTAATGCAAAATACATTAGCACTTCCAAAATGGATTACCAAGGGATTCACTTGTATTGATTTCTGCTGCACCTAAGCAGTTACAACTTCTTATTGTGGATGCCCTTATACCAGCTTTGGGCACCAAATAATGCTCTGGCTTTTTGCCCAACCAAGAGTGGTTCTCTTCTTTGTCTCTGTCTCTTGCTGTCAGAAACTTATAAAACCTCATTACTGGCCTGGAGACATACCCCGGTGTGGTGTTGACCTTATATGAACTTACAAGTTGAGCAGTGTTAGAGCTTGGTCAAGAGATCTCCAAGGAAAACTTGGGAGTGCAAGTATGGAATAGTGTTGATGATTCAAGAGAGGGCACTCTTCTCTCCGAGTCAGTGCTGAGCCAGTGCCTCAGTATGCTCTCAGGGGTTTTGTGTGGCTGAAGGTGTTGTCTTTCAAATGAGCCGTAGGATGTGCACAGGGAACAAAAAGGTGTTGCTTAGAGGTGATGAGAAATTAACTAGTGTGAGTTCAAAAAAGCACTGTCCTTGCTTTGCTTAGCACAGCTTTCGAAGAGCTCACATGGGTAAAACATTTCAGGTCAGGTCCTAAATGTGAACTATACTAAAAATGGCTAATTAGTGTCAGCATTTTAACCCTCCTGTTAGTAGCCACTATATTGCTGAGATGGGCCGGTGTCTTTGATCCTCATGAGAATCTTTTGCAGCTACAGAGGAATTTTGATATATAGTTCAATATTCGATAACTTTCAGTTACATCTTCATAGTCTTTTGCATACACAGCTATTTTGATGACTTTGGACCCAAACCTGTGTAGTTCTTACTCAGACAAAATTCTTATGCCGGGGGAATTTAGCCCGAATTAAGATTTCAGGATTAGGCTCTGTTGGAAATTGTGCGAACCTGATTTCCTGTAGCTCTGACAATAGAATTCACTGTCTAGACCAGGGTCCGCTCTGACAATATTTCCTAAATACTTCAGGAAAAACAAATATGTATATTTACATGTCCAAATCATTGTAATTGATTGATGTAGGGGGGTTTTTGCAGACTCAATAATAAAAATAATGTACAGTTATAGTTTGGTGCCCTCGCCTCCCCCGGTTCCCACTGCTTTCTCCCCATTTCCCCGGGCTTCCCCCACTTCTTGCCTCTGGACCACAGCACCCAGTAAGGCCGGCCCTGCAGAAGCCCAGAGCCGCATAGCTGGAGTGGGGGGCTGAAGCCCAGAGCCCACAGCCAGAGCCCTGCTACCGTCTGGGTGGCTGAAACCCAAAGCCCTGAAGTTAGGGTGAGGGAGGGTGAAGCCTGCTGCCGGAGCCTCTGGCTGAACCAGGGGAGGGGGGCTGAAGCCCACCCCTGAGCGCTGCAGGGAGGGGCCACTGCTTTGCCCCCTCCCCAATCTCTGCACAAGAAGCTGTAGTGGACGCAGGAAAAACCCCTGGCCACTTTTGAGAAGCACTGGGACCCTGAGCAGCAAAGTTCTTCTAATCATTAAACCAGTATCATAGCAGCATGGGAATGGGTTTGCCATCTCACACAGGGCACCCACACTGACAATGACACTTTTCTGCAAAACGTTTGTGCTTGTAAATACATTATTCAAAGCCACTCTTACAGTGGTGAGCTGTTAGCTGATTGTAGACATAGCATGAGATTTAAAAAGGTTACACAAGTTAGTGCAGGTTATAATTGCATGGTAATACGGTGTGGTGTTTTGTCCCCCTCTAGTGGCTAGACCAGTTATAGTGTCTGTTTGAATTTGAGTCATAGTGCCTTCAAGCCAGTGGACCTGATCAGTTAGCTCAGGTAGTAGCCGCTCAGACTTCAAAATCCAGAGAGTCCAGGTATAGTCCCTACAAACAACCCACTTTAGGGCCTTGTTACATAATCACTGTCACTTCTGACGGTGCTGAAGTGTTATTGTTACATAGCGACATTAAATCTGTGTCTTTATAATGCAATAGCTGAAAATTCAGGATACTGTCCTGATCAAAACTGAGATGGAGGAGTCAATTTTTTTGTATTATGATCAGCATGACAGAACACTCTCTACATCTTCCTGAGTCCAGAGCAGAGTCATGGTTGGATAGTAACCTCTAAAATATCCTCTGGTTGGTAGTTTTTCCCAACCCTAGCATGGTGATGCTGGTCAGGAGAGTTGGACTTTCTCTCCCCAAATTCTGTTAGCATGTAAACTGCACTCTTTGGAATGGTAGCAGCATTTGATTTTCACAGTGATTTACACCCAAATGAGTATCTGGATCAACACCAACTTACTGCAGATGAGGATCTGGTGTATAATGTGTCTCTGAATGTGTTTGCAGCCATCAAACATGTGGTGGCATTAGCTATCTGCTGAAACGCATTTATCATGCAACTTTGACAGCTTCACCTGCTAAACAGTCCCTCCCAGAACTTACTGTAACATCAGAGTTTCAAACAGCTCCTGTGTAAAGTGTTCCCAGAAAAAAAGCCTCCCAGGTGACTGTTACCTGATTTCCTCAAAAATGTCTTTGGCCTGTGGCTCAGGCTGGGCAATATTCAGTCCTGGATGAGTGAACGTCACTTGCTTCTAGCCCAGTGAAATATCAGCCCTTGAAATGCTGGCAGTATGTGAAAGGGAATTATTGTGTGTAATTTTTAAGAGATTTCCAAATACATTGGTTATAAATTCCCTCTCCTTCAGATTCCTGTACGGGGGGGCTCATGGTACTGATGGGAGCTGGCTTTTCAGGAAGGTGGGTATGAAATTTTGCTCCAATACCATTTGTAATCTTACTCAGACACCCCTAAACTGGATTTCTTTGACCCAGTGGCATGTTTGAATACATGATGGTTTGGGGCAGGATGAAAGTTGTACTTGCATCAAGTTTGGAATAATTGTATTGTTCACAAAGTGCTTTTCCACTTGTGCATTATGCAGGTCATCCTAAAAGCACCAATAAAGCCCTTATGCCACAACATCATGTATTTTTCTTCCTGGATCAATAAGCGGCCAGATAGCTGCTCTGCTAGTCAGCATTTCTACCTGAGCTGTGGGGCGGGTGCCATCATGCATGGGACCCTGGCCAGCATAGCTGCAGGGATCATTTTTTGATGCATCATGCTGTGCTAATCCCTTTGATCTTAAATGAGACCTGTTCCAGCATCCTCAACAGCAAGGTGGGACAGAGCGGAACTAGAGTTGCCTGCCAGCGCAGGGCAGTTGCACAAGACTATGACGATACTTATAATAAAGTAATATTTAGCACATAGATGTGCAGTTTCACCTTGAAAGCACTTGGAAAGCATTTAATTCTCATCACCCAGGAGAGAGAGGCAAGTATTATCCCAGTTATTTAGACAAGGAAAATGAGGCTCACAGAGGTGCACAGATTACACTGGGTGTCAGTGACTGAAATTTCTGGCTCCCAGCTTTGGGCATAGACCACTAGATCACAGTTCTCTAAAGAGAGCAATAAAGTACAAGATGAGCCTGGATTTCTAGGCTCAAAGAACATCTCTCTGACAAATTTTGTCTCACCCCACCCTTCCCCTTGAGTCCTAAATTGTCCTTTTAAGGACCCTCAGACTATTGGCAGGCTACCTCAGTGTGTCCTTTCAGGTTAGCATTGCGATACGTCAGGAATGAAAATCCCTATGGCCTTTGACAAGTACTTAAATCAAGTAAAAGCAGCAAAGAATTCTGTGGCACCTTATAGACTAACAGACGTTTTGCAGCATGAGCTTTCGTGGGTGAATACCCACTTCGTCGGATGCAAGAGAAAGCTCATGCTTTTTTTTTTTCACCCACGAAAGCTCATTCTGCAAAACGTCTGTTAGTCTATAAGATGCCACAGGATTCTTTGCTGCTTTTACAGATCCAGACTAACACGGCTACCCCTCTGATACTTTAAATCAAGTAGCATCTGGGGGTTGTAATACCCTGACTGCAGCTCCATCCTATGCAGCAGCCCTTCTGGTAGGCTTCTGAGGGACATCACATCCCTGACCAGAAAGCAGAGGCAATTCTGGAAGTAGGACTGGGAGAAGCATCAGCAACATGCTACCTAAAGGAGCAATAGCTCACCACCACTCTTGACAAGGCTGAGGAGACAATAACAAGGCCTAAGGCCCAATACATGGCATGTTTTCATCAGGTGTGGAGCTGTCAGGTTGATAATGAGGAGGCTTCTGGCTGAGAACAGTCTCACCCCCCAGCCTGGGGAGATTTAGCGGGAACCAGCAAACACCGCAGTCACAAGTGCTTATCACAGTGGCACAAACACTAATCTACCAAAAAAAAGACTTTTTGCTTTTTTTGCTGATTCTGCCAAAGGCACAGATTTCCTCATGTACTCTGCTTAACTGCTGACACCCCAATGAAGGAGGGAGAATCTGAGTGTGCAGGGCCCCTTTCTGTGCTGGGTGCTTTCAGTGCAACATCTTAATATGGAGGCACTGAAACTAGCATATAGCTGCTCCCCAGCCTGCACTCTGTTGATGTGGCAGCACAGAACCTGCAAAAAAGCCAAGGTGGTGTCTTTCCTAGAGTTCATGGTGTACAACACATGGGTGTTTGCAGGCATGTACCAGCTGCCTGAGCAGCATGCACAATCTCGTCCCAAATTGGAAGGCCTGTGTATGTATTGTTGTAGAAGAGCCACAAGTATGGGAACCTTGGCTGTCTCCTTGCTTACCCCTCCCTCTAATGTATACACACAGCTGATCAGAGGCAAATGTTCTGCAGGAACTCAAGCTAGCAAACTGACCATGAGAGAAGCAGGTTTTACATACATCACTTGGGGGTAGACTTTTCCCCATTCCTCTCTGTCCATTACATCTTAACACTTTTTTAGCTGCGCTGTCTTCAGGAGCAATAAATCAAGAGTGATAGCATATTCCAACAAGTGGTGTACAGAACACACAGTGATGCTGTCTGTTATATGTATTCTCATACCCAGTGGGACTGGGACTTTTCAGCTTGGAAAAGAAATGACTAAGGGGGGACATGATAGAAAAAGCAGGGACATGATAGAGGTCTATAAAAATGGGGGGACATGATAGAGGTCTATAAAAGCATGACTGGTGTGGAGATAGTGAATAAGGAAGTGTTATTTACTCCTCACAACACAAGAACTAGGGTTCACCCAATGAAATTAAGAGGCAGCAGCTTTAAAACAAACAAAAGCAAGTATTTCATCACACAACACAGAGTCAACCTGTGGAACTCTTTGCCAGAGGATGTTGTGAAGGTCAAGACTGTAACAGGGTTCAAAAAAGAATTAGATAAATTCATGGAGGCTAGGTCCATCAATGGCTATTAGCCCGGATGAGCAAAGATGCAACACCATGCTCTGAAGTGTCCCTCACCTCTGTTTGACAGAAGCTGGGAGTGGGCTACAGGGGATGGATCACTCAATTGCCTGTTCTGTTCATTCCCTCTGAAGCACCTGGCATTGCTTCTGGCACTGTCAGAAGACAGGATACTGGGCTAGATGGACCATTGGTTTGACCCAGTATGGCCATTCTTATGTTCAGTGTGATGGTGAGTTAGCTAGTTAGCGTGATCGGATTGCTGTCTGAACACCAGGAACTGTATTTTAAATCCAAGGGTTGTCGATAATGCCAACAACATACTGGTAAAATATTGGATTGCTACCTTAAGTACATGGGGATGATTTTTACTGCATTTGAGGAACCATCCTTGGGTGGAGGGAAGCCAGGACTAGAAAATAACCTGCTACCCGTAGTACGATTTCCCTTCTCAGCTTGATAACCAGGATCAGAAGATGGAGTTATCACTTCTCAGATGTGGGTAGGTGGTCACCCTCTTTTTTCCATTTGTCTCCTAGGTGATGATGTCCTCTTAGCCTTCTCCCTCCTGGGGCATATTGTCTCACTCTTCCGTCATCCGGTGCTGTGCTTTTCTGGGCTCTCTTCCTTATTTATCAGTGTCCTTTTTCCAATGCGGTGCCCCCTACTTTGGTCATTATTAAGTATGGCTAGATAGAAGAACTTCATCAACAAACGTGTGTTCAGCTGCACCGTACATCCCTAGAGTTACTGTTGTATTTTTTTATTGCAGCTGCATTGCATGATAAGCTCTTTACTGGCATGGAGATGGTGTCGCCCCCAGTTTTTCCTCTACACAGCCTCCGATTTTGTATGCTTTCCTTCAATTGTATTGTTCTATTTACCTACATTCACTCTCTGCCCCTTTTTAATGAGCCTATTTCTCTCAAGATCTCCAGTTTATGTTCATCCAATCTAACCTCAGCTGTGTTGTGATAGCTTCTTGTGTGATACCATCTACAACACTGGTTAGTTTACAATTACTTGTATTTTTTTTAGTTTGTTAGTGGGGCGGAGGGAATAAAAGGAAGAGTGCCCTGTGCTAATCCTCAGTAATGACCTTTCTCCAGCTTAGTATTTGTGATGATCATAAATTTCTCTTTCTTCATGGTCTGTGTTAGCCAATTGTGTGTTATCCATACTCACCAGATAACAGCTTAGTTTTCTGTGTGGGACTATACCAGGTACATTTTCCTTTTCCACCAGAGCTGTAATTGTGCATAAGATTTATCAGCTTTCTTTATCCTCTACAAAAACATGTGGTTAATTGGCCATCATGTTGTTTTTATATATAGGTTTCTGTGTTGTCACCTCTAATATTTTACCCAGTTAACAGCATCCTGACTTCTGTTTAATCCTTTTTTAAATATTTGCTTTTTCCAGGCTTCTTACACCTCACCTGTTCTCCTCAAATGTTCACGAATGCACCAGCAAAACATTGAAATTCTCTCTGGAAGGATCTTTCGGTCACAGTCAAAGATCCTGCTTGCCAACAGATTTCTATTTTGTTATAAACTGAAATGATCTGTGCTGCTTCTTGTGCAACAAATGAAAGAATGCTATTGAAATGACCGAGTTTCCAAAGAAATAGGAAAAAGAAACAATCCTTTGCTGCACTTCCTTAGAAAGCATCTTGACACATGCCCACCTTACACTATAGAGTCTCTTTCCAGTGAACACTGTTGTCTGAGTTAGGGAAGAGAGAGAGCGTGTTTCAGGTTATTCACCTCCAAGCACTGATCCTCCAACAGTGCAGTATGATTGTATAAGCCCCATTACTGGCTTCAGCCTTGACATTCATCTGCTTTCAGCAGTTAGGAAGGTGGCAAGTCTGTCTTGTGTTGAGCAACCACAAAATAAAGCAGGGTGGATAAAAATCAATGATTTAAAAAAAAAATGATTTTTTTATTTAAATTAGATTTTTTTTATAAAATGCTTTTTGAGGAAAAAACCTATCTAAAGATAGTTTTAATTAAGATACATCATAGCTCAAAGATGGAATAGGGATTATAAAGTCTAATTCTATAGCATGAGATAATACATTCATGTAATGTTTAAGAAAAGTTTTGTAAATGAGTTCCAATAGTTCATGGATTAGGGACCCAATTTTATGGGGTTCCACAGGCTTCTGTAGAGATTATTTAGGTTAATCTTTCAATCTATCCAATGGGACTCAGTGCTCAGCCTAGAAGATACATCAGAGATGCTTAGTTTTGATGTTCTCAAACTGTGGATTTGTCTCTCCAGAGGTAACATGCTTGTTAACAACAAAAATGTTTTAAATAAATAAATAATATAGAGAGGTGAGAAATAACAGACCTCAACCCAATTGTCCCTCTGCAAATTTGTGTACACAGAGTCAATCCCTTACCTCTCTCTAAAAGTGCAAAGTTTCAAAAAGTTCAATGAATAGAAGATTGTTGGAGGCAGAATAGATCTGGACAAGGAGAAGTCTGGAGATAAACCTGAAAAGCGAGGGACATATGCTTGTTTTGTTAAAATATATGTTTGCTGTTGAAGAAAAAAATCCAAATACCTAACACTGTTGTTTTAGTTAAATAAAACAATGTAAATGTCTATCTGGTGATGTTCTCCTCCTAATACAACATGGCAAGAAAATCCTCCAAATATTTAATGATTAACCTGTTGAACTGGAGATAGTTCACCTCCCAATGACTTCATAAATATCTGCTTCAATTACCTTTGGTAAATGAAATAACCAAACAATCATTCATTTTCTGATATAGCTGTAAAACTAACCTGAAAAGTTTTCAAAATAAATCACGGTTTAAAAATGTATAGTGTGTACCTTCTAAAAACGAAACCTACATCTATGAATTGTGAAGAATATGTATTAAAGTTATAACAACCAACAAGAATGCACTTTTATGTAGAAAATCATGATTAAATCGAGTCTTCCTGAGTAGTGATTTAAATCAAATCCACCCTGAAATAAAGCAATAGACTTGAAAGACATGTATTGAGGGAACCAGTGTATGAATTGCACATTAATACACAAGCTGTTTCTACCAGAGACTGTGACCGGTTGCTTTCATTGTCTCGGCTCATTCACACATTTAACAGATGGCTTCACTGCATGATGGACACCATATAAAGCCTGAGCACCAATGGGAAAGCTTGTGGTAGCCATACATACTTTGGGAATGCGAATGTGCCTTGCCATGCCAGTAAAGTTACTGAATTCTACCATGACAGTGAGCATTGCAGCAGGTTTTCCCACTGGGCTGTCTCTGGCCTACAGCTATGCACACTTGCAGTTTAAAGTGCGAGATAGTACTAGTACCCTGGTGACTTGAACCTTTGAAAAAGGCTTTTCTGCAGCTCCATTTGAGTCAGTAATATGCTGCTTGCAGCTCATGCCCCATTGAATCACTCCCTCCTCACCCATGATTGCGTTCAGGAGAACACCTTAACCCCGCAGCATGGCACAGTGATGCAGAGTACATCGGTTCTAAGTTGGTGGGGGCCGTAGGGCTGTGTGCTCCATAAAGGTCAAATCCATTGATTGAGGTGCCTGTTGCTTGGAAGTAACACTGCTCTTTGCTCTCCCCTTTCTGTCGTTGGCAGATGTGAACGCAGGAGAGCGAGGTCAGACCAATAACGCAGCTTCAGCATCAGCCTCCAACTCCACCTGAAGTGGTCCCACGCAAGCCAGCTGCACAGGAAAAATCACCAGTAATTTGAGTCTTGCTCAGCAACACTGGTCACATTTGGAAAGAAAATTAAAAAGAGGAAAAAACAAAACAAAACAAAACCCTGTTCATTTTAGTGTTCAATTTTTTTATTATTATTGTTGTTCTTATTTAACCTTGTAAAATATCTATAAATACAAACCAGTTTCATTGTATTCTCACTCTGCGGGGTCTCCAGGGCAAGGGAATAGGTGGGGGGGAGAAGGGAAAGTGGAGCAATAGAAACACACCAATGTCTCTTCCCTTGACAATCTCTTCGTATGGAAAGTTTGCTGTTGTGTACTTCAGAACCAGGACTCTTGCCTCATGCCCCCTCCCACAACAGAAAGAAGGAAAAAAACCTCATTCTCTGCTGACTTTTTTTTTTTTATAACCTCTTTTTTTATTTTCTTTTTAAGTGAAGTTTCAGACTTTGGTATAGTGCACAGCTTGAATTTGGTTGGGAGCTTAGCCGGGGTCATTCAACAGAGCTAAGTGTTTCTTGTAAGTGAATCCATATCTAGGCTATCTGAAGAACTGTCTTTGGCGTGGGCTGGGAGGTGATAGGATAATAGGTAGCCCAGGGGGCGGGGGGTGCTTACTGTATGTCTAAACTTGGAACTGCTAGTGGAAGACTTATTTAAAAAATTAGCGCTAGCAATAGAGAAACCTGCAGCTTCAATATGGAAAAAAGTCTATCAAGTGGGATATATATATTTATTTATAATATATACACACATGCATGTCAAGCACGCCTGGTTAGCTTTGTTGAAGCAGCTTGTTTGCCTAGTCTGAGCTCCTCCACCAAGTCTTGGACTTTTGTTTTTAAAAGAGCCATGTAGTGCAAGAGAATGGCCAGTCAGCTGTTAAGCTCCAGCAGAGAGAAGATGATGAATGGAATCCCACAGGAGGAGGGGGCAGGTGGAGTTATGGGGCCTTTTGGAAAGTGGCCACTGTGAAAGCATTTTTCAGTTTTTTGCTCTGAATGAGATGCCCTTTCCCAAGATGCACACAGGAAAAGGACACCAGGGTTTATAATGTGAACTGTAACAATCTACTGGTTTATTTGTAATATTTTTTACTGCAGTTTGAGCTTGCAGGTTGCCATGCTCTGTAGATCTAATTTTAAATCCACAGCTAGAATCTGTATTTAATTTCATCATTTTAACCTCCTGCTTTTTTATCTTTATTTATTGATGCATGTGGAGTTGCCATTATGATGTTTTTACTTTGGTAGAATAAAATACACATCAAAGTGATATCAACAGTAACTTGTACCTGCTGACTTGAGGGGAAGCTGACTACATAAGTGTGTGTATATAATATAAATAGATATGTGTATAACATAGATACAGTACTGCTTTTAGAGTTTTATTTTGTCTACAGTCGTTAAATCGTCTGATTGAAGCATAAGACGAATGTTTTTGTTGCCAGTCTGAGTTTAAGGGGTTTTTTTCTGTAGTGGTGAATGGTGTAAGAATCAAAGTCTCCATTTCTGAAGTTAAAGCAATATTCTTGGAAAGAGTCAGTTGAGCAGCAGGAAGTTGCAGCTGCAGTGTAAAAATAGACTTTTGAGACCTGGTCTGTCTTATCCTTGAGGTTGATGTCCATGTGGGCCTTATACACGTTCAGAGAAACCTTAGTCACCTTGGTGCTTATGGGCTATTACTTGACCTGTGGATCTTTAAGGCACAATAAATTGTTTCTGACATTTGCAGACTTTTATGTGTGGCCCAGGAGTAGCCAGCAGTAGCGGCTAAGTAAACTCAGTCCCTGCAGGGTGGCAGGAGGTTTGTTTATGAATTCAGTACATTTCCTGTCCCTGTGCTTCATATGTGCCCCGTTTGTGGGATTTTTTTTGAAGGAATGTTTCTTAGCAGCCGTAGAGGTCCCTCCGTCCTGTCTGATAAACAGTGGATGTCTGGGAGGGGAGTTGAATGTATACCTGGAAAGAGAATGGATAATTCACCTTAGTTATGTCCCTCATTATTTAGTGAAACCGGGGGCAACAGAAAAGATTTTTAAGCCACTCTAGGCCGATTACAGCTGAAGAGAAGGGAAACCACATTTTTCAATTGAACAAAAACATCCCCGCTCCTGTAATAAATAACTGAGGCCTGAAAGGAGTGTTAATGCAAGAAATCAGCCAGTGAGTGCCATGGATGACGGACTAGAACCTGGATGATCAAATGTCCGGCGAGATTTTAGAAGACTTGAAAAGCAGGCGACAGTAGCAGTGACTGGATTTGCTTTATAGACAAGACAGCTGGAAGGCTGGGCAAAGACATTTACTCTGGACTGGGGACAGTAAATTACCAAGTTGATGATAATCGCTGCTTGTTTCAGGTGCCGTCCTAGGTGGTTGGTTTGGTTTTTTTTCCATTCAAGGTTGGTAGAGGAGGAGAGTTAAGAGTTTTTCTCTCATTCTTTTAGTTCTGCTTCATGACGGTGTAATTGTGTGTCTGTCCGTAGGCTGGCGTCTCTGAATTTCTTTTTCAAGGATCATGGCAGGATCACAAACGTTTTTATACATGTTAGATCCAGGCCTTGGAATAACTTCTTTTCGTTTCGTTTCGTTTTGTAAATAAGGGTATGGGGGGGAGCTCCTCACCAAATTCAAGCTTGTACATTATTTTTGATTGTTTTTAAATTTTGAGTTTTATTGTTTTTGTATGTAAATATGTGGACCCAGGAACTGTTATTAATGAGCAAAAAGTTACCGTTCAGGGCAGTGATTCTGTTTAATAATCAGACAAAATGTAGACGAGCTTTTTAAAGCCATATAGTTTTAACTCTGTACAGTAGGTACCGGCCTGTATTATTGTAACAATAACTCTAGCGATGTATAGTGTATCTATATAGTTTGGAGTGCCTTCGCTTCCATGATTTTTTTTTTTTAATTTTATTTCCCCTTTTTTTTGGTCCTTTTTAACAGCTGTATCCCAGACAAAATGGCATCTTTGCTCCCCTGCTTTCTAACCCTTTGGAGTGCTTGTAAGGTTTCAGTGATACCATGGTCAGTAGTGGAACGAAAGGAAATTGTGTTTGAGACTAATTTCATTCAAGCAGTGGCTTTGCTCTGGATGTCCTAAGGTTGCCCATCACCACACCCCAATAGCAATGACTGGTTTCATTTTACACTTGCCCTCTTGGCACCTAGCAGCTAGATTAGACTTTGCTCGTCTCTCCCTATTCCGTGTGTCCAGAGGTCTTGGTGGACAGCAGCTTCCAGGAGCCTTTGGTTTTTTGTCTCTCCCTTCACTGTCTTAAAGAGAGAGCAAATTGGGCTTTTACAAACAGAAAAGAGAGTTAAAAATCCCCCTAGTGTTCTGCACTGGTAGCCAGCCAGCCAGCAGGATAGCTGTGGGGCTCTGGGGCCGTTACTGTAGAACACTATAGCAGCTTTGTAATGAGGGAATTTGCTGTTCCCCAGCCCCTCCCCATCAGTTTATTTTCTTAAGCCGATAACTTTGTTGTTCTTGATTTCTTGTGCCCAGCACGAAGGCCTTGTTTTTAAAACTAGTTCACTTGTGTTTTCTACCTTGTTAGTATTCCACATATGATTGTCCTGAATGGGAAAAAATTTAACTCTTTACCAAACCAAAGGTTGCTGTTTTTTGGGGTTTTTTTTTTGGTTTTTGGTTTGTTTGTTTTTGTTTGTTTGTTTTTGGATCCATCTCGTGTCCATTCCAGTGAGGCAGAGGCTGCACTTTCTTTCTGGTGACACGAAGGTCAGTGATGTCAATTTGGTTTTGACAGTCCACTCGGAATTGTTACTAGCTTTTTCTTTTTCTTTTTTTTTTTTTTGGCTTGTTTTTAATGAAGTATGGTCTTGAGCTGTCATTTTGTCTACTCTGCAATTGCATACGTTTCTGAGATGGAATTAATTACATTCTCTGTGTCCCCTGGTGGACGTCAATCAAGACACTGGTATTTTAATTTCAAACTTAGCTACCTTATTAAGGAAAAAAATTAATGATGGTCATTTACCTATACGTTTGAAAAAGAAAAAGAAAAAAAAAAAGGCTGATCCAAGATCCCAGTTCACTTTTCTAGTTGTTTTAAACCAATTTTTATCTAAATAATGGCAGATGCCTGCAATTCGCAACTAGAGATCATTTTAAATGTTTCCAGACTTGTTACACTTTAAAAAAAAAATTGCCAGTAAACTTTTCTCTGTTAGAAATCTCAGCTACTGAAGGTAAAATAAAAAAAAAAAAATACAATAGCTATAAAAGCACAGTAGAGTATTTGACCCAGGAGCTACTTTTCTGAGAATATAAAAAGGCATCTTTGGTGTTCCCATTATTTCCACAGGGGTTTTAGTCAGTTTTTGTTCATGGAATTTGTTTCATTTCTCAACACTGCAATAACAGCAAAACAACAAAAAAGTAAAACTAAAAACCAGTACCTAGGGGGTTAGCTTGAGAAAAGTAGCTTCCTTGTGTTCTTCCTCAATTTTTTTTAATATATATATATTTATATATATATATAATTTGCTTGCCTGTAAAATTTGCGTTCATTAATGTGTTGCTGATGGATCACTTGGGCCTGTACACACACAAATTAGCGTGACCACTTCCATCTTAAAAACAGAAATCCTAAAAAAAATAAATATATATATTAAGGACTGTGGGTTGTATACAAACTATTGCATACACTTGTGCAAATCTGTCTTGATTTAAAGGAAAAGCAAAACCTGTATAACTATTACTACTTGAATGCCTCTGTGACTGAATTTTTTTCATTTTAAATATAAACTTTTTTTGTGGAAAGTATGCTTAATGTTTTATTATTTCCCCCGCCCCTCCTACCCCTTTGTAAATACATTTTGTTCTGTGTGACTCGGTTCGGAAATAGTTAACTGGTACTGTAATTTGCATTAAATAAAAAGTAGGTTAGCCTGGAAATTAAATTTAAAAATGCAAAGTGTGTGGTCTTTATTTCAAAACCCTGCCTTTTCTCTCCTCCTCTTCCTGCTCCACCCCATTCCTCACCCCCACACCTCTTTCCACCCCAAAAAATAGGTGGACATGACTCTGTGTAATAAGTAAAACACAAGAAATAAGCATGTTTTCTTAAATGATCTGTGTTATTCCATGATACTTTCCCAAGAGATGCCGGCTTCTGTCTACGATTCCATTTGGTTTGATGGAGCGAGGAACCCTGCGGCAATACATCTAAAACCACAAAAAACGTTACCCTCCACCTATAGGGGCAAGCTAAGAACCTGTGTAAATTGCTGGCTTTGAATACCGCACTCGTCTTTTTTTGATTTGATCCCATTAGTCATGTGGTTACTTGGTGGTGATCTGTAAAGTTTGTCAAGACCACATCCAGTGGGGCTGTTCCTCCAACAAATCAGCACATTGCTCTCTCTGAGTTGGGTTTTCCAGCACTGAGTAATGTATGTATGAAACACAACTTGTCTGTTAGCGCAACAACAAAAACCCTTTTTGGGCTGGCTGACCTGGCCACATCCGTCTGTCGCTATCCTAAAGTCTAGATGCAAGGTCATGTGACTGCTGCTTCAATAAAAACAAATTTATATTGCAAAGAGGCTTCTCTTGTTTTTTTCTGAGAAATACATGTCACATTCAGAGCTGTCTGAACAGTAACTCTCGAATATGCACAAACCAAGCTTGTCCCAGTCTTGCATTTCTATTGCGCCTTTCCTCCCCGAGAATCCCAATCCACGTTACGAATCTACACCGCAGATTGTTTAACTCACTGCTGGCATGCAGATAGCTATGGGGTTGCTGCTAACAGCGCCCAGTAACATGACACACAGGGTTAGGAGAGGAGCTGTGGGAACATCCAACTGAAATTCTCAGGAGAATTTGGTTAAGTAGAACATTGTTCCCCTGGTTCTGGAATGTGACCAGGACCCTGGAGCAAATGTATAGTGTTGGGTGATCTTTAGTGAGCACAAATGGAATTTATGGCTCCTACAGCACAACACCCCTTCAACGCTATCCTGGGGCATTGACTCTGTAGAATACTGTGTATTACCTCTTGAAATGCCAAGGCCTGTTAAAGGCTTATGGGTTTGTTTTTTCCAAAAAAATTCTGGAACAGCAAGTGTGTGTATTTCCTGATTATTTCTGGGTGGCAAAGGGGCTGATGAGATGTATCAAATTAGCATCTACCCTGTTCAGGTTTTTTCTTGTTTAAATCCATATCATTAAGCCCATGACCTAACTGAACCCAAGCCCACAGTTCCCCTCCTGGAGGCCGTGCTGGTGGCATGGTCTCAGGTGGAGTTTGTAAATTCCATCTTGCTCTGGTGCTTCCTTTCACTCCTCTATGGCCTGCAACTTAGTTTCCTCCCCCAAACTAATCAAAGTTTCTCACGGCCTGCCTGAGCTGCCCTGCTTCTCATTCCATGCTGCTGCCTAGTACTGAATCCCCCTGAAGCCCTTGGGACTGTTATGATCCATTTCTGAGCTGCTCTGAACCTTTGTCCTCCAGCCTTCATGAATACTGCATAATACTCAGCCCTAACCTCTTGCCCTTTGTCACAGCTCACTGGGTTACTCTAGCCCATTCTCTCAGCTCTGTTGGCACTAAATTGGAGCAGCCAGTTTCTCTCTGGGAGCGCTCTCAGGATCTAGCTAATGTGTTCTCTCTGCTTCAGCAACTAAAGTAGATCCAGTGCAGCGAGGCACATAGTCAGGTGGGTTCTCTATATGGGGCAGGGTAGGGCTGAATTGTGATCCCATTACCCATCACGTACTCCAGGGGAAGAGTGCTGTAGCGGGCACACATGATGCTCCCTGGCCTTGGGTGAATTCTGCCTCCGGCATGAGCTGGGAAGAGGAGAGACAAGCTCAGTCTCTGTGGCCCATTGAGGGCCCAGTCCAGTAGGGTGGCACTGTCCGAATGCAGTGCTCCCGTTGGCTTGGAAGGGTTTATAAGGTCAGACCCTGAATCTTTGACCTCTGTCCCAGCCGTAGTGCCCGGGGCAATATGGACTGAGGCCATCAACTTCCCATGGGAACCCCTGAAAAGCTGTCAGAGGAGTGACGTGGTGACAACCAAGCTAGGCTGGTTTTGAATGGGTGCTCTACAACTAAAAGGCTTTACAGGCTATTCCCAATCCCTGCCACCAGCCTGTCCCCCAGTTGGTATGTTCCAGTTTACCTCTCAAGGGCTTGGTAGAACCAGGTGACCAGGACCTTGACACTGCATCTCAAATTTTCTACTGCAGGTGTAAAAATAGGCAATAAAGAGAGTTAGTGTTGGACCAGGTGCTCCACTTGCACAGCTCGGTTCATAGCACAGAGGTCTATGGGTTGGTAGACAAGGTGCAGAACATCTGGGAACCCAGCATGTTCCAAGAGCAGAACGGAACTGCAGAGCCGGGGCTGGGTGTGGTGGCATCAGCCCTAGAGCCATTGCTACGACAGAAGAGTCACGTTATCTCTCAATTGGCCAATGGCTGTACGTGGCTTTCTGAGTTGGGGCTGGCCAAGGCAATCAGGTGACTTGTGAGTGAAATGCAGAGAGGGAATGACAAAGTGCAGGAAGGAGGCGGCAGTGGGAGGAGGCTCCACACAGCCATGAAACATTTAATTGCCTGGATAAAAACAGGGGATCTGGAAGACTGTTGCTGGACCTGCTGGGAAGGCCACTGACATTCAAACCCTGGCACTTACTTCACGGCCTCATTAAGCTCCAGGACCCAATCATGCTGTTTTCAGTGTGCAGTCCCCACCGGCACATGGGTTGCTTTGGAAATGACCCATACTGCTCACTCCTCGCCCACAGGCCCCCATATCGTCCTTTCATCGCTGAATCCCTTTCATTAAACACTTTGTGAGTGTGATCTTCTGCACTGACCAATTCAGCAGGCAGGTTCCAGCAGCTGCATTAAGCCACCTGGCTCGTTAATGACACACTAACCTGGGAAGGTCAAGGTTGGCCTGAGTGCCAGGAAAGGTAAGGTCAATACCTGCATTATGTAGAGCCGATGAGCTTTTAAGAACTGTCCTACGTGACGCCTGCCTGCCTGGATCATGGCTATCAGGAAGGCAAAATCCCTTTACCCTTTTCTTCTCTTAGGTCTGGGAAGGAAACTGGGGGACTGTGGGCGTGCTGCAGCTGGCGAGCGGGGAAAGCAGGGCCATAGGGCATGCAGCCAGCCGCTGCAGCTAGGCAGAAGACTGCAGGGCCAGAGATCTGAGCCGCAAGTGACACAGCTGACTTGTCACTGTTCTAAACAGCAGGGAGCTGATCTCAACAGCCTGGGAGCTAGCGGCAAAGCCTACAAGGGCAGCATGAGCCAGGTGCTGGAGCTGGAGGCTGGGAAGGGCTGTCAAGGAGCTCAGCAGGTGCAGTGCAGTGGGCCTGGGCCAGAGGACGCTGCCATTACAGATTTGTCTGAGGGCATCTGGGGGCATGGCAGTGTGACCCTTGTTCCACAGGCCTGGGGAACAGAGCCAAGAAAGCAACCTAGCAGTACTTGGGAGCTTGCCGGGGTCTAGGTGTTGCACATTGGGCCCTTCCAGCACCTAGCACAAGGTAGCAGCAGTAATTGCTCCGAAGATGGCAACAGGTTGTAGGCGGGAGCAAGACTCCAGGGCCCTTATTCGTAAGGGTGTAAATTCCCAGATCATAACTCTGGGAATTTACACCCTTACAAATAAAGAAAATTTAGTAGGTCACAAACTGCCCAGAGATCCCATCCAATTGTATTCTCTGGTTTCCAAAGACCCATTGAACCCTCAAGAGGAAAAGAACGACTCATCCACCTGGCCCGAATATAGCCAGCATCAAAACACCAGTTTTGATAGGTTGGTTGAGGGTTCAAATCCTCCCAATTTTTTACTTCACCACACTCAATAATTTTCCCACCTCCCCCACATTTGGAGTCCAAAGTCCCCATTTTCAGCATGCATGGGTGCAGATTATTACAAACAAATGGGTCTTTGAGACTTTACCATTGAGCTACACCAGCCACATTACATCCCTCCTTTCTCTTCCACCCACTCTTTCCCACCCTCTCATAAGGGGTCATTCAGGCAGGACATAAATGCCCTTCTTTGATTAGGATCGATAGACCCTGTCCCTGATCAACACAAAGGAAAAGGAGTTCTACTTCAATTACTGCCTTGTACTGAAGAAAAATGGAGGCCGGAGACCTCTTTTCGACTTAAGGCTACTAAACATAGTTCTAAAGTCTCAGAAGGTCAGGATGGAGGTTCTGGCAGCTATTATCCCTTTAACTAAATTCTGGGGATTGTTTTTTCAGCCCTCAACTCACAAGATGCGTATTTCCATATAGCGATACACCCACCTCACAGAAAACCCGCATTTTGTTATAGGCCAGAATCATTTTCAACATCGGGTAATCCCCTTCGGACTCTCCTCAGCTCTGAGAATGTTTTCAAAGGTTCTAGTGGCGGTGGCCACTTACCTTCATTGAGAGGTGATTTTAGTATTGCTAGCTAGCGAACAGGGGAGTTTGAGAGATGGCAAAGGAGAGCCCCCTGTTGAACAAACAAGGTGCAAGTAGTAACTTCGGGGGTGAGTGAGTTTGTTTGGCTATTCGCGTTTTTCTCTCAGGTTATTTCAGTTACAGGGTCCATTGGAATTGTGTGTTTGGGGACTGTTTGAGCCTTTGTTCCCTGGATCAGCCTCAATCAGCCTTGTGATCACCCTCCCCTGTGTGATTAACGAGGGGGTAGGGCTGACCTAGGCAGGAAGGCCTTAAAAGCGGGAGGCTAAGTGACCAAGGGGAGCTAGCAAACAGGGGAGTCTGAGAGAGGGAGGAGTTTTTGTGGGAGGGAGACGAAATAACATCACTATGGTTAGGAAGGGCGGCTTCGCCAGTTCCAACACTGCTCCTGTCTCCCCCACCTGCACCTGTATCCAGACATAGAACCTAACCATGGATGCCTCTGCCCAGATCCTGGTGTGGATTTGCAGATCCTGGCCTGCATTTCCCACTCACAGAAAGCCAGGCTGGGGGGGACCATCCAGTGTGAGAGGTGCCTGCTGGTGGAATCTCTCAGGAAGCAGGTGAGAGAGCTACAGGAGGAGGTGGCTAGGCTGAGGAGCATCCGTGCACATGAGGAATTCATTGACCGTATTCATATGGAGACTTCTAAGGCTGAGGACACTATCCAGCTAGAGATGACTGCTGTCATGCCACTGGGGGAGGAGGATAAGGCTCTGGTACAGGGAGGACACTGGCTGCTGGTTACTTCTGGCAGTAGGCAGTGCTCCACCACTACTCCCAACCCACCCGCCAGAGTGATGGAAAACTGATATGCTACCCTGGCAGCGAGTGATGAGGAATCACCTCCAAAGGTTGAAGAGGAGAAGCCATGTATCCCCAAGCCTGGGAGGATCGCAGCCACCACTCCCAGGAGGAAACGTAGGGTAGTGGTGGTTGAAGACTCTCTTCTGAGGGGGACAGAGGCACCCATCTGTTGCCCTGACATGGCATCCCGGGAGGTGTGCTACCTGCCAGGGGCCTGTATCCAAGATGTTACCAAGGAATTGGTCGAGGGTTATCCGGCTCTCTGACTACTACCCCATGCTACTCATCCATGTGAGCAGTAATGATACTGTGAGGTATGAGCCTCAGCAGATCAGAAGTGACTACAGGGCTCTGGGAGTAAGGGTGAGGGAGTTGGGAGCACAGGTGATCTCGTCAGTCCCTGCAGTCAAGGGTAGGGGCCTCGGCAGAGACAGATGCATCCTGGAGGTGAAGGCCTGGCTGCGAGGATGGTGTTGCCAGGAGGGCTTTGGATTCCATGACCATGGGATGCTGTTCTAGGAAGGACTGCTGAGCAGAGATGGGGTCCACCTATTGAGGAAGGAGAAGAGCATATTTGGCTACAGACTGACTAACCTAGTGAGGAGGACTTTAAACTAGGTTCAGTGGGGGAAGGTGAACAAAGCCCACAGGTAAGTCAATAACATGGAGACCTGGGAGAAGGTTTGGAATTTGGGAGGGAGCATGGGCTGTTATAGCAGAAATAAGGGAGAGACAAGACAGAACTGGAGATGGGGGAGATCAAATCAGTATCTTAGATGTCTATATACTAATGCAAGAAGTATGGGGAAATGCAGGAAGAACTTGAAATACTAGTAAATAAACACAGCTATGACATAGTTCGCATCACAGAGACTTGGTGGGATAATACACATGACTGGAATATTGGTATAGAAGGGTACAGCTTGCTCAGGAAGGACAGGCAGGGAAAAACGGGAGGAGGTGGTGTCTTATATATTAAAAATGTATATTTAAAATGTACACTTGGACTGAGGTTGAGATAGAAATAAGAGACAGACTTGTTGAAAGTCTCTGGGTAAGGATAAAAGGGGTAAAAAAAACAAGGGTGATGTCATGGTAGAGGTCTACTACAGACCACCAAACCAGGAAGAGGTGGATGAGGCTTTTTTTAAACAACTAACAAAATCATCCAAAGCACAGGACTTGGTGGTTATGGGGGACTTCAACTATCCAGACATCTGTTGGGAAAATAACACAGCAGGGCAAAGTTTATCCAACAAGTTCTTGGGATGTATTGGAGACCATTTTTTATTTCAGAAGGTGGAGAGAGCTACTATGGGGGGAGGTTGTTCTAGATTTGATTTTGACAAATAGGGAGGAACTAGTTGAGAATTTGAAAGTGGAAGACAGCTTGGATGAAAGTGATCATGAAATGGTAGAGTTCATAATTCTAAAGAATGGTAGGCGGGAGAACAGCACAATAAAGACAATGGATTTCAAGAAGGCAGACTTCAGCAAACTCAAGGAGTTGGTAGGTAAGATCCCATGGGAAGCAAGTCTAAGGGGAAAAACAACTGAAGATAGTTGGCAGTTTTTCAAAGAGACATTATTAAGGGCATAAGAACAAACTGTCCTGCTGTGTAGGAAAGATAGGACACATGGCAAGAGACCACCCTGGCTAAACCAGGAGATCTTCAATGATCTAAAACTCAAAAAAGAGTCCTACAAAAAGTGGAAACTCAATCAAATTACAACAGATGAATATAAACAAATAACACAAGTATGTAGGGACAAAATTAGAAAAGCCAAGGCACAAAACGAGATCAAACTAGCTAGGGACATAAAAGGTAACAAAAAAACATTCTAAAAATACATTAGAAGCAAGAGGAAGACCAAGGACAGAGTAGGCCCATTACTCAATGAGGGCGGAAAGCCAGTAACAGAAAATGTGGAAATGGCAGAGGTGCTTAATGACTTCTTCGTTTCGGTTTTCACCAAGAAGGTTGGTGGCAATTGGATGTCTAACATAGTGAATGCCAGGGAAAATGAGGTAGGATCAGTCTCTAAAATAGGGAAAGAACAAATAAAAAATTACTTAGACAAGTTAGATGTCTTCAAATCACCAGGGACTGATTAAATGAATCCTAGAATACTCAAGGAGCTGACTGAGGAGATAGCCGAGCCATTAGCAATTATCTTTTAAAAGTCATGGAAGACAGGAGACATTCCAGAAGACTGGAAAAGGGAAAATATAGTGCCCATCTATCAAAAGAGAAATAAGGACAACACTGGGAATTACAGACCAGTCAGCTTAATTTCTGTACCCAGAAAGATAATGGAGCAAATAATTAAGAAATCAATTTGCAAACACCTAGAAGATAATGAGGTGATAACTAACAGTTAGCATGGATTTGTCAAGAACAAATCGTGTCAAACCAACCTGATAGCTTTCTTTGACAGGGTAACAAGTCTTGTGGATGGGGGGAAGCGGTAGATGTGGTATATCTTGACTTTAGTAAGGCTTTAGATACTGTCTCGCATGACCTTCTCATAAACAAACTAGGGAAATACAACCTAGATGAAGCTACTATAAGGTGGGTGCATAACTGGTTAGAAAATCATTCCCAGAGTAGTTATTGGTGGTTCAGAGTCATGTTGGAAGGACATATCAAGTGGAGTCTTGCAGGGATCGGTCCTGGGTCTCATTCTGTTCAATATCTTCATAAATGGTTTAGATAATGGCATAGAGAGTACACTTACCAAGTTTGTGGACAAAGCCAAGCTGGGAGAGGTTGCAAGTGCTTTGGAGGATAGGATTAAAATTCAAAATGAGCTAGACAAACTGGAGAAATGGTCTGAAGTAAATAGGATGAAATTCATTAAGGACAAATTGCAAAGTACTCCACTTAGGAAAGAACAATCAGTTGCACACATACAAAATGGGAAATGACTGCCTAGAAGGAGTACTATGGAAAGGGATCTGGGGGTCATAGTGGATCACAAGCTAAATATGAGTCAACAGTGTAATGCTGTTGCAAAAAAAGCAAACATCATAATGGGATGTATTAGCAGGAGTATTGTAAGCAAGACACGAGAAGTAATTCTTCTGCTCTACTCCGCTGATTAGGCCTCAACTGGAGTATTGTGTCCAGTTCTGGGCGCCACATTTCAGAAAGATGTGGACACATTGGTGAAAGTCCAGAGAAGAGCAACAAAAATGATTAAAGGTCTAGAAAACATGACCTATGAGGGAAGATTGAAAAAATTGGGTTTGTTTAGTCTGAAGAAGAGAAGGGGATATGTTAACAGTTTTCCTGTACATAAATGGTTGTTACAAGGAGGAAGGAGAAAAATTGTTCTTCTTAACCTCTAAGTATAGGACAAAAAGCAATGGGCTTAAATTGCAGCAAGCGTGGTTTAGGTTGGACATTGACTGTTAGGAAGTTTTTCCTAGAGTAGTTAAGCACTGGAATGAATTGCCTAGGGAGGTTGTAGAATCTCCATTGTTGGAGATTTTTAAGAGCAGGTTGGACAAACACCTGTCAGGGATGGTCTAGATAATACTTAATCCTACCTTGAGAGCAGGGGACTGGACTTAGATGATCTCTTGAGGTTCCTTCCAGTTCTATGATTGCTGTACCTCAACAATTGGCTTTTCAAGGATCGGTCTCATGAAAGAGTGCTGTCAACCATGCAGAGGGCCCTTTCTCTGTTCCTGCAACTAGGTCTTCAACTCAACGTAAACAAAAAAAAAAATCCAGGTTGACCTCTGTTCCAAAAATACAGTTCATAGGGGCATCCTTCGATTTGTTGGTAGCCAAGGCCTACCTCCCCATGGACAGATTCATAACATTATCAGATCTAGTCAGGACTATTCAAGGAAGTCCCCAAAACCTTCTGGATGGGGGGTGAGAAACTGTCTCCAACTCCTTGGTTACATGGAAGCTTTCACTTTTGTAAGAGATCATGCAAGGTTATGCCTTTGCTTTTAGGAGTGGCTCAGGTCAGTACTCACCAAACAGACACAGCTTAGACAAACAGGCTTCAGTACCCTGCCAGGTGAAAGATTCTCTAGACCGGTGGGAAGATCATCATAACACTGGTGCAGGCATTCCTTTTCTCCAACCCTTCCATATGGTCACTGTAACAATGGATGCATCTCCGTTAAGATGGGGAGCTCATCTCAATGCTCAGACAATCCAGGGCAGATGGTCACCTCAAGAAACCAGTCTCCACATCAACCTGTTGGAACTCAAGGGCCAGAAATGCCTGCCTTAATTTTCTGCTTCTCATCAGGGACAGCTCAGTCAGACAATATGGCAACAGGGAGGAATGAGATCCCCCTCTCTGTGCACCAAAGCAATAAAGTTGTGGAACTGGTGCATAATCCACGATGTACACATTTTGGTAAGCTACCTCCCTGGCATTCAAAAAACAATGCTCTCAGCAGGAACGTCTCACAGGCCTATGAAGGAGAGCTGGACTCTCAGGCCCTCCATGGCATATTTCAAAGTTGGGGATTTCCAGAAGTGGACCTCTTTGCCACTGCAATAGACAGGAAGTCTAGGCCACCATTCTCTGGGGGGTGCCTTCCTCCTGCCTTGGATGAAGGGACTGTTCTACATGTTCCCCCAATGCCTCTGATACGGAGGTTGATTAACAAAATCAGACAGGACAAAGCCAGGGTTATTCTAATTGTCCCAATGTGTCCATGAAAAGCATGAGATCCTTACTTGTTCACCTGTCCCTCTGTCCAGCAATCAAGCTTTCCTTATTTCCACATCCTATATTCCTAACTAAAGTGTTGAGTTTCCTCTTGATCAGTCCATTCATTTACTTTTTTTTCTCCTGAAACTATAATTCTCAACAGGAGGCATCCTTCCATATTTTACATGTGAGAAGAGCACTGGCCTTCTATCTAGATAGGACCAAACCACTTTGGAGGTCTCCTGTCTGTTTCCATTGCAGACTGATCTAAAGGATCCACAATCTCCACCCAGAAGCTATCAAGGTGAATCTCTGGGTGTGTTGTTGTATGTTATGAAGTGGATAGCATTCAACCTCCTTCCAGGGTGTTAGCATGCTCTACAAGGTCTCAATCAACATCTATGGAATTACTTAAAGATTATCCAATATCTGAGATCTGCAGAGCCACTACGTAGTCTCCTCCAAACACCATGCTTTGGTTCACGCCTCCAGATCTGATGCGGCTGTTGCCAATGGAGTTCTTTCTTCAGTTCTGTATGCAATACGCAAGCTACCTTTTCCCCATGGGAATACTGCTTGGGAGTCATCTTGAGTGAAGCACCCAGAGGGACACTACTCAAAAAGATGCAAAGGTTACTCCCCTGTGCAGTAACTATTTTTTTGAGATGTCGCCCTATGGGTGCTCCACTACCCACCCACCTTCCCCTCCACTTGGGGGTTTCCTTTGCGGGACTTTGCCATAGAAAAAGGAATTGAGGGAGATTCACCCATGCAGCCTTATATAGAATCATAGAAATGTAGGACTGGAAGAGACCTCAATAGGTCATTTAGTCCAGTTCCCTGCACTCAAGGCAGGACTTCATCATGATTAGATCATTCCTGACAGATGTTTGTATAACCTGTTCTTAAAAACCCCAAATGACGGAGATTCCACAACCTCCCTTGGTAATTTGTTCCAGCACTTAACTATCCTGACAGGAAGTTTTTCCTAATGTCCAATCTAAACCTCCCATGCTGCAATTTAAGCCCATTGCTTTTTGTCCTATCCTTAGAGGTTAACAAGAACAAATTTATTTCCTCCTCTTTGAAACAATCTTTTATGTACTTGAAAATTATTATCATGTCCGCCTTCAGTCTTCTCCAGACTAAACTAACCCAGTTTTTCCAATCTTTCCTCATAGGTCATGTTTTTTAGACCTTTAATCATTTTTGTTGCTCTTCTCTGGGCTTTTTCTAATTTGTCCACATCTTTCCTGAAATTTGGTTCCCAGAATGGCCACAATACTCCTGCTGAGGCCTTATCAGCATGGAGTAGAGCGGAAGAATTACTTCTTGTGTCTTGCTTACAACACTCCTCCTAATACATCCCATTATGATGTTTTCCTTTTTTTTTTTTTTGCAGGTGTTACACGGCTGACTCCTATTTAGCTTGTGATCCACTATGACCCCCAGATCCCTTTCTGCAGTACTCCTTCCTAGGCAGTCATTTCCCATTTTATATTTGTGCAGTTGATTGTTCCTTCCTAAGTGAATTACTTTGCATTTGTCCTTATTGAATTTAATCCTATTTACTTCAGACCATTTCTGCAGTTTGTCCAGATCATTTTGAATTTTAATCCTATCCTCCAAAGCACTTGCAACCCCTCCCAGCTTGGCTTTGTCTGCCAACTTGATAAGTGTACTCTCTATGCCATTATCTAAACCATTTATGAAGATATTGAACAGAACGAGACCCAGGACCGATCCCTGCGAGACCCCACTTGATATGTCCTTCCAGCTTTACTATGAACCACTGATAACTACTCCCTGAGAACAGTTTTCCACCAGTTGTGCACCCACCGTATAGTAGCTCCATCTAGGTTGTATTTCCCTAGTTTGTTTATGAGAAGGTCATGCAAGACAGTATTAAAAGCCTGGCTACAGTCAAGATATACCATATTTCCCACTTTCCCCTATCCACAAGGCTTGTTATCCTGTCAAAGAAAGATATTAGGTTGGTTTGACACAAGTTTTTCTTGACAAATCCATGCTGACTGTTACTTATCTTACTATCTTTGAAAACTAATTGCTTGATTATTTGCTCCATTATCTTTCCAGGTACTGAAGTTAAGCTGACTGGTCTGTAATTCCTCAGGTTGTCCTTATTCCCCTTTTTATAGATTGGCACTATATTTGTCCTCTTCCAGGCCTCTGTAATCTCTCCTGTCTTTCATGAGTTTTGAAGATAATCGTTAATGGTGCAAATATCTCTTTGTTAGTTCCTAGCCTCAGTGTGGGGTGCAAGAAGCGCGTGCACAGGCCAAATGGACACTGCTAAGGAAAATTGCCAAAGGAAGGTGTGTGATGTGTGCACACACTTGAAATGGAGCACCCACAGGGACACATCCTTGAAGAACCACAGTTACTACAGAGGGGTGAGTAAGTTTTTCTTACCTACCTTATAGTAACTGGAGTTCTTCAAATTGAATACCCTGTGGGTATTCATGACCAGCCTTCCTTCTCCTCTGATCAGATTCTCTCTTGATTTGCAGTAGAGTGATGGTCAATCCTCAGTGCCCCTTACGCCCTCAGCTGGGAGCATGAGGAGGAGAAGGGCACAGGAGTCGACCAATGGTCACTGCTACTGAAGAATTTCCAATCCTGGGGGCGCGGAGCTCATGCACACCCACAGTGAATATCATAGGACCAAACATTTAGAAGAACTCCAGTTGATGTAAGGTAAGTAACCTTCCTTTCTTGTTTTGTGTAACAAAGATTTTTGGCTTAGAAGAAGGGATCTAAAATGACAAAGAGTCAAGACAGCAAAGGGCTTCTTGGTTAATAAGGAAACATAAAAGGAAAAGGAAAAGTAAATGGCCACTTCTGGATTTGGCTGATCTGTGCAGAGATTTGAGCCATGTTTAGATGTAAATGCTGATCTGACTCAGAGACATGGTGGGGAGAGTGGGGTTGCACTGAGGTGACCTCAGTCATTCTTCTCAGGCTGCATTTAGACAGTTGTATGACATCTGCTGTGTCCCTCACAAGCCCTCATCTATAGGTCCATCCTCTCCACTGCTACTTGAGTGTGAGTCTTTTGGGAGGACTGTGAAACAGCCTGGATTAAAATGTCAGCAATAAGTGGATGACACCCAGCTCTGTATCCTCTTCACATTAGACACAATCAGTGCCAGCTTCCAGCTTTCCCAGGGTCTGGCTGGGAGCAGCATCTGGAAGAGCTGCTGGCTGGAGGAAAGTCTGGGAAAGACTAAGATGATGCTGGTGGAGATAGGTGAAAATAATTGGAGGAACTCATCACTTCTTAAGCATCCTCCTGCATGTCAGTTTGACAGTCCGCATCCTCGGTGTTCTTCCAGGATCCTCCCTGATTCTGTGTATCCATATAGGGACACCCTTTTCCAGGCATCACTGGCAAGGCCGTGACATCTCCTGTTAGAATGGGATTTAGCCCCTGTGATCCAGGCAATCACCTCTAGGCCACAATACTGTAAATCTCTTGTAGCTAGGTATGAAATCACCCTCCTTCAAACAGCTACAGTCAAGTCCAGTCCCTGCTCACTGGAGGGAAGGGAGAAATGTATCCTTGAGTGCTCACTTTGTATGTCTGGGAGGCACTCCTCAGATACTACAGTAATGGGGTCATCTAAGAACCCAGCTAGCCTGAGTGTAATAAATCCTCTTCTTCCCATCCTCTTTCTGTTTGTATTGAGGCTTGAAAGGGTTGCTTGAAAGGCTCTTAAATGGCATCAGATGTCCTTGTTGGGATCAAAGCAGACTCATTTAATAACTTATAAGGGCAGAAGGGCACCACTGCGATCATCTAGTCTGAGCTCCTGTTCAACACAGGCCTTGGGACTTCCCTGAATTAGCTGTTGTTTGAAGGAAAGCAGATCTTTTAGAAAAATATTCAGTCTTGATTTAAATATTGTCAGTGATAGAGAATCGACGTCAACCTTTGGTAAGCTGCCCCAATGGTTAATAATTCTCATTGTTATTTACACCTAATTTCTAGTCTGATTTTTATCTAGCTTCAGCTTCCAGCCATTGGATGGTGGTGTACCTTTCTTTGCTAGATTGTAGCTCCCCTTATCAAATTTTTGTTCCCACGTACTTACAAAATGTGATCAAATCACCCCTTAACCTTCTCTTTGTTGAGTTAAATAGATTGAGCTCCTTGAGTCAATCACTATAAGGCAGGATTTCTAATCCTTTAATCGTTGTCGTGGCTCTTCCTTGAACCCTCTTCAATTTATCAACATCCTTCTTGAATTGTGGACACCAGAGCTGGACACCATATTCCAGCAGTGGTTGAACCAATGCCAAATACAGAGGTAAAATAGCCTCTCTACTCCTACTTGTTGTTCCCCTCTTTATGCACCCAAGGACCATATTAGTCCTTTTGTTCAGAGTGTTGCACTAGGAGCTCATGTTCAGCTGATAATCCACCATGAACCCCATGTCTTTTTCAGTCGCTTCTTTTCAAGATGGAGGTCCCAATCTGTAAGTATGGTCTGCATTCTTTGTTCCTAGATACGTATCTTTTCATTTAGCCATATTAAAACACGTATTGTTTGCTTGCGTCCAGCATGTCACGTGATCCAGATCACTCTGTATCAGTGACCTGTCCTATTCATTATTCACCACTCTTGCAATATTTCTATCTTCTGCAACTTTTATTAGTGATGTTATGTTTTCTTTCAGATCACTGGTAAAAATCTTAAATAGTGTAAGGCCAAGAACTGATCTTTCTGGGACTCCACTAGAAACACATCCACTTGATGATGATTCCTCATTTACAATTACGTTTTAGAAAGCTATCAGTTAGCCAATTTTTATTCCATTTAATGTGTGTTGTGTTGATTTTGTATCATTCTAGTTTCTTAATAAAAATGTCATGTTGCACCAAGTCAAGCACCTTACAGAAGTCTATTACCACAATCCTATTAACTTTATCAACCAAACTTGTAATCTGATTTGAAAAAAATCAAGTTAGTTTGACAAGATCTATATTCCATAAAGTGGTAGCTCTCAGGCTGCTGCTGTGAAAGTCTGATCCTGTTTCTCTAAGAGAAGACAAATGGACAAAATGGAAGCGACAGGAAAAATAGCAAAATAGAGGGAAATGTAGCTTCTGTGTCTGCTGCTTGGAATCCAGCTGCTGGGTGACCACAGGACCAGCAGATCATACATGACCTCACTAACCATTTCTAGACCCCTGCTTGACTCCTCTGTCTATGGGAAGTATATGGCTGAGTTGCTCCCATTCTCTCTGGCCAGTTAGTGGGAAGCAGTGTTACTTACTGAGGCCAGGGCTGGTTTGGCATCATTTAACTTCCCAAACTGGTCATGGCAAATTGTTGCAAAGTTAGATTTGTCCTGGCTGGCTAAGCCAAACTTCTACTGGAGACGAAAGCAGGAGGATGGATAAATTGAGGACAGAGACTGATATCCCAGAAGGGACAGCAGGAACCCTTAGTTCACATCTCAACTCCAGTGAGAGAGATCTACCAGCACCTTGGACCTTTTGCAATAAGACGTTAGACCAGGAAATACCATAGTAATGACCCTAGCAGAACAGATAGAGATCAAGCGCCATTGCGCCTACGACTTGCCCTCTCTGGAGCTTTTGATACTGCCCCAAAGATCAGGTGACCTGCTTATATAACATGGCTGGAGTAGACAGTCCAGCGCTACACTGGCTCCAATTGTTCTCCACCAAGACTAGAGATTAGTCCTGAGTACCTGCTCCTTTTCCCCAGCAGCCCTTGATCCAGAATCCTATAAATATCTAGCCTATCCCCATCTTCTTCTGTAGCTACATGAGGCCTCTTGCAGAGAGAGGGAGACTCCACAGGTTCTGCTGCCAACAATTTGCTGATGGCACCCAGCTGCATATCTCATTCTCTACAGACACAATGAATGTGTCTGCCAATGGCTGCCAACAATCACCTCCTCAGGGAAGAGCATCTGGTGCAAACAGTGATGCTGGTGGAGAGAGGGAAGCGCTTTAGAGAGTTCAATGAGACACTGGCCTTCTATGAAAGACAGCTGTCCTTCTTCATCACAAAGCCATTCGGTCCTGCTCAGTTCATCACTAACCCTGGTCTGCAAGGCAGCATTGCCTTCTTCCACCTTTACCTTGCTATCACATTTTGCCCCATCCTCTCAGCTGAGGCTCCACATTCTCATCACCCCCTCTCTTGGATTAGCCATTCAGAAACTCCAGCTGCCTGACTCCACAGTGTCTCAAACTGGAAAGACATCATGCCATTCTCTACTGGCTCCTGTTCACATCTGGTGCCAACTCACAGCCTAGGTCAATCTTCTAGACCAGCTATGGATCAAAAAAAACCTTACTAGGTCAGTGCCTCCCATCTCCATCCGTGGTCCCATGATCCAGCTGGGCTCCTCTGGGACAAAGCAGACTAAAAAAATCCCAGGGTGAAGCTTGCAAATGCCAAGAGATTAAAGAGTTCTTGATCAAGAGGTGCCTGACTGTTGAAGGAGCTACTGCCAGACAGCTGACTGAGCCAGAGCCTGACCATCTTCAGAGCAGGTTGCAGGACCCACTTTCTTGCGCTAACTGACAACAAGGAAACATTAACATGGACAAACAAAACCCACCCAATCCAAGAGCATTTCCTAGGAGACGTGCAGAGCAGAACCTACTATGAAGTCCTCTACAGACAACATTGTCTAGAGCTGTAGTCGATGTGTAAGCAAACAGAATTAAGGCCTGGCACATGCCACAACCAGCGGCCCCTGGAGTCTGCGTGGATTGTAGAAATGCTGCAGCAGATTAGATACATTTTAAAGTGCAGGTTTTCCGTGAATGAAAAGTGCAACTAATCATGCACTGACTACAGAAAGGACGGTTACTCACCGTAGTAACTGTTGTTCTTCGAGATGTGTTGCTCCTATGCATTCCATGTAGGTGTGCGCGCCGCGCGTGCATGGCTCTTCGGAACATTTTTACCCTAGCAACTCCGGCGGGGCGCCCCCTGGAGTGGCGCCGCTATGGCGCTGGATATATACCCCAGCCGGCCCGTCCGCTCCTCAGTTCCTTCTTACCGCCCGTGACGGCCAGTTGGAACAGTGGAGTGCTCCTTTACCTCCACAGCCCTAGCGTTTCTCTGTTTCCTACGTGTACATAGTTGGTTAAGTTAGTTAAGTTGTTAGATTAGTTGAATAGTTTAGTTAGATATAGTAATAGTAAGGGAATTAGGGGGGTTTACCCCTCTTCTTCCACAACCGGTGCGGGCTCATGCCCAAGGCACCGGGGTTTAAGCCCTGTGCGGCTTGCCAGCGGCACATGCTGGTCGGGGACCCGCACGACTCCTGCCTGCGCTGCCTCGGGGAGACCCATCGGCCAGATAAGTGTCCCATCTGCACGGCGTTTAAGCCGCGAACTAGAAAGGAGCGGGACTCTCGCCTAAAGCAGCTCCTTATGGAGGCGACACTTCAACCTCCCGCGCCGACCCCAGCGGCACCGAAGTCGTCATCGGCGCGCAGCGCACCTGCGGCCCCGAGCCGCTCCGGTACCGAGTCTGCTCGAGCTCCGCAACCGGCACCAGCGTCCCGGCACCGTTCCCTCTCTCCCGCGAGGAAACGGAAGACGGCGCAGACGACCTCTAAGCCGCATGCTCTGGGACCGCTTGCCCAGCCACCACCGGCACCTCCGGTACCGGCTGCGGCGGTGCACAAACCGTGCACAGTACCGTTGACTCCGGCGCCGCAAGCAAGGTGCAGCTTCGACCACACCCGGCCTTCCTCCCTAAGGTGGTGTCGGCCTTTCACCTCAATCAGGAGATCTTCCTTCCGGTCTTCTTCCTGAAGCCGCATGCCTCACCTCGTGAGCAACAGCTTCACACCCTGGACGTCCGCAGGGCCCTTGCTTTTTATATCGAGCAGACGAAGCCCTTCCGGCATTCACCACAGCTATTTGTCGCGGTTGCTGATCGCATGAAAGGCGAGCCGGTCTCCTCGCAGCGGATTTCCTTCTGGGTGACGACATGTATCCGGACATGCTACGAGCTTGCTCGCGTGCCACCATGCCGCCTCACCGCTCACTCGACGAGAGCGCAAGCCTCGTCGGCCGCCTTCCTGGCCCATGTTCCCATCCAGGACATCTGTAGAGCGGCCACCTGGTCTTCTGTACACACCTTCGCTTCCCACTACACGTTGGTGCAGCAATCCAGAGACGATGCAGCCTTCGGCTCTGCAGTCTTACACTCTGCCACGTCTCACTCCGACCCCACCGCCTAGGTAAGGCTTGGGAATCACCTACATGGAATGCATAGGACCAATCACTCGAAGAAGAAAGGACGGTTACTCACCGTAGTAACTGTTGTTCTTCGAGATGTGTTGCTCCTATCCATTCCAGACCCGCCCTCCTTCCCCACTGTCGGAGTAGCCGGCAAGAAGGAACTGAGGAGCGGACGGGCCGGCTGGGGTATATATCCAGCGCCATAGCGGCGCCACTAGTTATTAAATTCAGTCCATTTGATGCCATTTCCCTGTTTTCAGTTTAAGATTGTAGGAAAAGCATATTGGCTGGCTGTTTCTGCTAGAACAACCAGCAGTGAAATAGTTAATGTTGGCATTTAAGTCGTAATCGCTAGGTAACAAGCCATTGAGATGAAGGGGACAGTTCACACCTCTCTGAGCTATTTTTCAGGCTTTCTGCAAACACAGGCAGCCAACACTGCATCAGTTCCACTTGATGCTTGTTTTCAAAGTTTTGTTCCTTTTTCTTCCTAAAAGGAGTAGAAACAGAGACTGTTTTATGAAAGCTCAGATTCTCGAACATATTTCTGCAGCAAGAGGTGAATACTGTGGCTGTGAAATAATGGCATATACTGGCCTTTGATTATGGGCACTATAGAAATATAAATTAAATACAGAGACAGGCACCTAGAGATATTTCACAGTTGGGGAAACTGAGATACAGAGATGCAACAATGTTAGTAAGGTGCTGTAATTGCTAAGGATACTCATTATTGGTTCATTAAAAGACTACTGGAAAATACAGTCTGGGGAATAATCCCTGCAGTGGCTTAAGGGGAAGTCTCTCTGTTTTGCTATTGACAAGCTGCTGTTTTCTAAACGGAAAGGTAACAGGGAAGTGGTGTTGATCCAGCTAGGTATTCAGTGGGGCAGAAGGTTAAATACTTGGTCAATACTTGGTCAATTTGGTCAATACGTCAGGCTTCTTGATGCGTCTGTACTTACAGCACCTGCTCAGTGCCAGTGTTGTCACCAGCATCAATAGTGTCTGCTCCTTCCATTGCAACTGCAATTATCTCAGTGCAGTTAGCATGATGAGCTTTCAACATCTATCATGGAGGCATGGGTTATGGTCCCTGCTCACAGCAAACCTCCTCGGTTATTGAAGCTGCCAGAGAGCATCCTCCGTGAGGCTCCATTCTGAGTAAGGGGCTCAGCATTCATATCAAAATGCACTGTCAGTGGAAGAACTAACTCCTGGTAAAGGTTCAGCAGGTGGTCGCTGGGCTTTGCAGTTCATCTGTTACCAAACAGCTTTGGGTCAGCTGCCAGGCGGTGCTGTGATAACATACAGTAGTTGTAGATGACCTGATGTGCAGGGGAGTAACAGGAATCACTGTTGCAGAGCTGGTAGGTAGTTGAGGGGTGGATGCTAAGGAGCCATTCTATAGGAACCAGCAGACATGGAGAGCTGTCCATGGCGGCCTGCAAGGTTTGCTTCCCTTGGGAAGGGACCCTGCCCTTTGGTAAAGGAGAGCTGTACAGGAATAAATGTGGTTTTTGGCTGGGGGGGAGGGAGAGGAGTGTTTTTAAGCACGACATGAATTCATAGTATTGATTTGGAGGAGAGGGAGGGTGCCCAGGCCGAAGGGAACCAACTGGTGGTGAGGAAATGAAAGGGGTGTCAGGCTCACGTGTGTGCAGGGGACGGGGATGGGTTGCAGAGAGCACAGTAGGAAATGACAGCAGAGATGAAGCATGGAGCTGAATTGCCTTTACTCCCTCCTGCTGTTTTTCATTTTCTCCTGAGCAAAGGGGATGCCCAGCCTCAGCGCCTCTTACAAAGGTGCCACATGCTAGTGTTGGATGTCGTTCTCTGACCCGGCCCCTTTTCAAGCAAAGGTTTGGATGGCACAGAAGCATCAAAAGTTTACATGTTTAGCTGAACCTAGAAGTCTCCTGTTCCCACCCCCTGCCCAAATCTCCAAGAGGGAGGGGGGGCCAGTAATTTCCTACCCTTCCACCAAACTCTTTTGGGGGGAGGAATGGCCTGCAGGCCTGTTCCCTGCTTACCTCAAGGACCCTCATCCCCACAGTTTCCCCTTCAGAGGGCTGCATTCCTGTTTGTGGTGCTCATGTGACTAAGGCCTGGGCTACACTAGCGGGGGGGGTTCGAACTAAGATATGCAACTTCAGCTACGCTATTGTGTAGCTGAAGTCGAAGTATCTTAGGGTATGTCTACACTACAAGAGTAGTTTGATTTAACTTAGGTCGAATTTGTGGATTCGACCTTATGAATTCGAATTTGTGTATCCACACTAAGGACACTAATTCGACTTTGTGAGTCCACACTAACGGGGCAAGCGTCGACATTGGAAGCGGTGCATTCTGGGCAGCTATCCCACAGTTCCCGCAGTCCCCACTTCCCATTGGAATGCTGGGTAGAGCCCCCAATGTCTGCTGGAGGAAAAATGCGTCGAGGGTGGTTTTGGGTAACTGTCGTCATTCAACCGTCACTCCCGCCCTCCGTCCCTGAAAGCGCCGGCGGGAAATCTGTTACCGCACTTTTCTGGTCAGTGACAGCGCGGACGCCACAGTACTGCGAGCATGGAGCCCGCTGCGATCATCGCTGCACTTATGGCCGTTGTCAACTCCTCGCACCTTATCGTTCACCTCTTCCACAGTCAGCTGCTGAGAAATCGGGCGAGGAGGCTCCGGCAGCGCGGTGAGGACATGAAGTGTCAGAGTGGCACAGACCTCTCACAAAGCACGGGATCCCGCGCTGCGGAGATCATGGTGGCAATGGGTCATGTTCATGCTATGGGATGGCGATTCTGGGCCCGGGAAACAAGCACGGACTGGTGGGACCGCATAGTGCTGCAGGTCTGGGATGAATCACAGTGGCTGCGAAACTTCAGGATGCGTAAGGGCACTTTCCTTGAACTGTGTGACTTGCTGGCCCCTGCCCTGAAGCGCCAGGACACTCGGATGCGAGCAGCCCTGACTGTGCAGAAGCGAGTGGCCATAGCCCTGTGGAAACTTGCAACGCCAGACAGCTACCGGTCAGTAGCGAACCACTTTGCTGTGGGCAAATCTACCGTGGGGGTTGCTGTGATGCAAGTAGCCCACGCAATCGTTGACCTACTGCTCTCAAAGGTAGTGACCCTGGGAAACGTTCAGGTCATCATAGATGGCTTCGCCGCGATGGGATTCCCAAACTGCGGTGGGACTATAGATGGGACTCACATCCCTATCCTGGGACTGGCCCACCACGCCAGCCAGTATATTAACCGAAAGGGCTACTTTTCAATGGTGCTGCAAGCACTGGTGGACCATAGGGGACGTTTTACCAACATCAACGTCGGGTGGCCGGGCAAGGTTCATGATGCGCGTGTTTTCAGGAACTCTTGTCTGTTTAGACGCCTGCAGGAAGGTAGTTTCTTCCCGGACCACAAAATAAGTGTTGGGGATGTGGAGATGCCTACAGTGATCCTCGGGGACCCAGCCTACCCGCTAATGCCCTGGCTCATGAAGCCCTATACAGGCGCCTTGGACAGTGACAAGGAGCTCTTCAACTACCGGCTGAGCAAGTGCAGAATGGTGGTGGAGTGTGCTTTCGGACGTCTCAAGGGGAGATGGAGGAGCTTACTCACTCGCTCGGATCTCAGCGAAACCAATATCCCCATTGTTATTGCAGCTTGCTGTGTGCTCCACAATCTCTGTGAGAGCAAGGGGGAGACCTTTATGGCGGGATGGGAGGTTGAGGCAAATCGCCTGGCTGGTGATTACGCTCAGCCAGACACCCGTGCGATTAGAAGAGCCCAGCGGGAAGCGCTGTGCATCCGGGAGGCTTTGAAAGCTAGGTTCCTCAGAGAGCAGGGTAACCTATGACTGTCCAGTCTCTTTACAGAGAAGCTGAACCTGCCCCTGTTTCAGTTACTATTGACTTTTTTCAGCGGTTACATACCCCGTTCACCAGGTTTCCCCCCTTCCAACAGACGTTTAAAAATAAAGTTATTGGAACATTTTTAATTAACAAAGCTTTCTTTACTAACGAATTCACGTTAAAGGGTTCAAACAGGGACGCAGACTGTGGTGGGTACGGTGTGCAGTGATGTACAGACCGCTTCTACACTCGAGGACTGACAGGCTCCTGCTCCTACAGCGGTCTCTGGGGGGAGGACGGTTACAGGAGGGTGTGCAGGAAGGGGTGGGTTTGCAGGAAGGGGTGAGGGGTGTGTGGGAAGGGTGAGTAGGTGTAGGGGGATGATGGCTCTGGCTGGGGCTCTGGGCATCGGAGAGGTTCATGGCTAGGGTGGAAGGGCATGGTAAGGGCAGCCTGCCTTGCCATTTGTGGATGCCAGGCGCTCGGACCCTGGGGCAGCATACACCTCCCAGACTGACCTGGGGCAGCAGACACCTCCCAGAGTGACCCGGGTGCCTAGTGACTGCACTCTGTGTGTGACCTGCTGTTGATCCTGCACCCTGGTAATGGTGGCTGTCCTATGCAATTAACAAACCCCTATCTCCCCTTCACAAAAAATCTTCTGCAAAGAAACATGACGGAAACAGTAATGAACAGCAAACTATTTTTAATACTCAACTACACAGTTGGGGGATGAAACTGGGATTTTGGATTGGGTGAGCCAGGAAGGGAAGCAGCTCTCATACTTTAGGGAATGAGAGCTGTTTGGTACATGAGCGCTCTGCTGGGGTGGAGTGACAGTTTTCACGGCCCCTAGCGCCCCTCCTTCTTGTGATTTTGGGTGAGGGGGGGACAGGACTTTGTGGCGGGGGAGGGCGGTTGCAGATACAGTTCAGGGGGGCTCTCTGCTCCTGCCTGCGGTCCTGCAGAACATCCACAAGGCACCGGAGCGTGTCCGTTTGCTCCCTCATTAGTCCAAGCAGCGTTTGAGTCGCCTGCTGGTCTTCCTGCCGCCACCTGTCCTCCCGTTCGCTGTGTGAGCGCTGCTGCTGAGAGAGGGTCTCCCTCCACTGGCTCTGCTGGGCCGCCTCGGCTCTGGAGCAGGCCATCAGTTCAGCGAACATCTCGTCCCGAGTCTTTTTCTTTCGCCGCCTAATCTGCGCCAGCCTCTGTGAGGGGGATGCCGGGGCAGTTCGGGAAAGAGCCGCAGCTGTGTGATGGGAAAGAGGAAGTGATTTCCTTGCAAAGATACATGTTTGCGAACACTGCACACAGTCTAGTCTGTTTCTGTGAACAAGACCATACAGGGCACCTATCTCATGTGCTCTCAGGACAAGTTCGAATTTTCGGCATTCGCTTTCATTGCCTGGGGTCTTGCACTGGAGATCAGACAAGCGGGGCAGGACAGCAGAATCCGTGTAGCGGCCAGGCCTGGTAAGCCGTAAACTTTAGGCTGCTTAACAGTTAATGGATAGCAGTGCCCTCCTGCTGCAGGCAATCTGGAAAGCATAAAGTCTGACCCTGTTCCAGCCCCTCGCGGCTGTCCCTGGGAAAGATCCCTGTATGCTTTCCTTCTGCAGCCTCCACCACGTGGCTGTTAAACGACGGTCATTGTTATGCAAAGGAAAAGTCAAGCATTCACAATAGTAACATTACAGTAATTCCCCTAATTAGATGCAGCAGTCGCCGAGCGAGATCACCCTGAGGCGGGTCACTAGGAGAGACAGAGAGCGCATGCTGCGTGAATCCCTGCACAGACCAGGGCCCTATGCTGCCATGCTCGTCGAGGCAATGCTCCCACTGTACCTGAGGATGGCCTGGCGCGGAAGAGTGTGCTTCCACGGAGCACCCAATAAGGCACCTCTCCCCAGGAACCTCCTGCGGAGGCTTTTCGAGTACCTCTACGAGAGCTTCGTGGAACTCTCCCAAGAGGATTTCTGTTCTATCCCTATATGTATTGACCTTCTTTTCATATAGTTTTTATTCCTGTTTTTAAAAAAATAAATGTTTACATGTTTATAGCACTTACCGACTGATCCTTCCCCTGATTCAGAGTCCGGGTTAACGGCCGGGGAGGGTTGGTAGGGGATCTCTGTGAGGGTGATGAAGAGATCCTGGCTGTCGGGGAAAGCAGTATTGTAAGCGCTGTCGCCTGCCTCGTCCTCCACAAACCCTTCCTCATCTTCCCCATCTGCGAACATCGCCGAGAAACTGCCCGTTGACACTATCCCATCCTCAGAGTCCACGGTCACTGGTGGGGCAGTGGTGGCAGACCCACCGAGAATGGCATGCAGTGCCTCGTAGAAGCGGCATGTCTGGGGCTGGGCTCCGGAGCGTCCGTTTGCCGCTTTGATTTTTTGGTAGCCTTGTCTCAGGTCCTTGATTTTCACGCGGCACTGCGTTGCAGCCCGGCTGTATCCTCTGAGTGCCATGGCTTTGGAGACCTTCTCGTAGGTCTTTGCATTCCGTTTTTTGGAGCGCAGCTCCGAAAGCACAGACTCATCGCCCCACACTGCGATCAGATCCAAGACTTCCCGGTCAGTCCATGCTGGGTCCCTCTTTCTACTCTGAGATTGCATGGACCCCTCTGCTGGAGAGCTCTGCATCGTTGCCGGTGCTGCTGAGCTCGCCCCGATGTCCAACCAGGAACTGAGATTCAAAATGGCCAGACAGGAAAAGGAATTCAAATTTTCCCAGGGCTTTTCCTGTATGGCTGATCAGAACATCTGAGCTTGGACTGCTGTCCAGAGCGTCAACACAGTGGTGCACTGTGGGATAGCTCCCGGAGCTACTAAGGTCGATTTCTGTCCACACATAGGCTAACTCGACATAGCCATGTCGAATTTAGCGCTACTCCCCTCGTCGGGGTGGAGTACCGAATTCAAACTAAAGAGCCCTCTAGGTCGAACTAATTAGCTTCCTGGTGTGGACGGTTGCACGGTTAAATCGAATTAACGCTGCTAAATTCGACAAACTCCTAGTGTAGACCAGGCCTTAGTTCAACTTACTTGGCCGTCCTCATGGCGGTGAGTCAACTGCCATGGCTCCCCCGTTGACTCTGCTTACGCCTCCTGCCGAGGTGCAGTACAGGTGTCGATTAGTGGATTGATTTATCGCATCCAGACGAGATGCGATAAATCAATCCCCGACACATCGAACACTACCTGCCGATCCGGCAGGTAGTATAGATGTACCCTAAGGTAGTTTCTCTCATGGCCAGTGTGATCCCTCAGCCTTCCTGTGCAGTCACCTTAGTCGGGTCTCATTTCCCCATTGCCCTGGTAGTGGTCTCCTTCTGTCCCTCTCCTATACTGCAGTTGTCAGAAAAAAGGTTGATGTGCTCATTTGGATAGTGCTTTTTCAGTCACTGGCGAATGCTGCTTCTCTTTGAGTGTCAGAGAAGTACATGGGGCCAGAATCCGATTGACCTTTTGCTGGAGTAAATCAGCAATAAAGCCGGGGTTAGATGGCGTTACATTGGAATGAGGCCCAATGCTTGTGTCTAAGCCAGGGAAATGAACTGATTTTGATATATGTAAAAAATGGCTCCTCATCTCCACCCCTCCCATGTCTGTATGTATGGTTAGGGGAGGGTTGCACCAGCTCATTTTCCAAGTATAGCCAGGACCCTAGAGAAAACAAACTAGGGATGAGAAGCTCTTCTTGGGTGGCTTACCCCAGCTTCAGCATGTGTGAGGAAGAAAATACTGACACCCCCTCCAAAAAGGTGTGGCTGCTTGGGGAAGCTGAGTGAAAGGAGGTTCAAAATCATCTACTGACTAGAGAGCAGGCCAGAGCCAAGGCTACTAGGAGGAGGAAATTGGTAACAGTGCAGCTAGGACCCGGCTAATAGTCTTTGGAGATTGCAAACTTGGACAGGAGGCCAAGTTCTGCCCTTGTGGATAACTCTGGGGTTAAATTCATCACTGGCTTCAGCAATGTTATAAAGGAATTAATTTGGCACAGTGGGGGCAGACATGCTCATAGCATTTGTGTGGGCAAGTGTACAGAGAATGGCACTGCACAGAAAGTGGCACATAGGGATGTGTGTTTTTATGACATTTCTATCCCGGCAAAAGCTTTAGTGCAGATACAGTTCTACCCTCATAAAACGTGCTTTAGGGGTATAGCTTATTTTGTTTAGGAAACTGGTATAAGGTAAGTCAGCAAAAGAACTCATGTGCCTGTGTTCCCACTAGGAGAGTTTGCCCATATAGCTATACTGGTAAACCCTTTCTAAGGTAGACAAGGTTTTAAATAGTTTGCATTAAAGCCTCAGGCCCGTTAAAAGCCTGGCTTTCAGGAATGAGACTCCTAGCCTCCCATTATTACATCAAGCCCAGGGGCCATATTTCACCATCTCACTTCAAGTCAACAGATCGTCGTAGCTATCAAAATCCAGAATCTGCCCATACAGTACAGACAGTGTCAATTACCGTGGAAAGTTTGTAAAAAGAGCAGCAAACAAGAGAGAATGTTCCCAATCTTTATTACTGCAGACCCAGAGGAATCCATTGTGCATATTTCAGATACAAAAATCACTCTTGAAGACTTCTCTTTCCCTGCTAGGAGAGGGAATGGAGTGTTCTCATGCCTCTTGTCGCTGAGCCTCTTTCCTTCTTCAAAGCACATTTAGCCAAGTCTGACAAAGAAACCACACATGACAATTGAAAGCAATTTCTAAAGCACTGGCAGTGGAATCTCCATCAAAAAAATGACATTTCCACCACACATCCGTCCACAGACCTAGCTTACATGATACATAAAAATCAGTGCAAAATGTTGCACTAGCCTGAGCGCGTCCCTTAAAATTTGGGATGTTTAAAGATTAGGGTTCTTACACTCCTGGATTCTACCCCCTACTGCATATACATAGCAGAGAACAGAGAAGGATGCCTTTATGATCAGAACAAGTTCTTGAACACTTTGTCCATTAAAACCCATATCACACAGTGAAATAAATGCAGGCATCATGTTTATTTCAACACGTGATTTTAGGAACAAGAATTGAGACTGGATCATGTCCAGGAACCTGTTTGATACTGATCAGCACCAGAAGCTTCAGGGGAGGGTGAAGGAAACCCTATTGCAGGCAGCTGTGGGATAATCTGCCCTCCAGGAAGGCCTCATTTTAATCCCTAATAGTTAAGAGATTGATTTAAACCCTGAAGCACCAGGTTTTATCTCTCTCCCAATTTTTTGCTAACACTAACTTTTGAAAGTCTGACTGTTTTTATTATCCAGGTAAGTGTCCACTCCCTCTTTGACTCTTGCTAATTTTTTGGCTTCAAAGACAACCTGTGTCAGTGAGCTCCACATTCTAATTATGTGTTTCTATCGGATTTGCATTCACTATTTTTCAAATTTCTTTGACTATCTGTTCATGTTGTGAGACAGGGAGAAGAGAAACTCCTGCTCTACCTTCTCTAGACCCAGGCATTATTTTATGTTTACTTTTATCATGTCCTCTCTTTCTCACCTCCTTTCTAAGGTAAACCCTAATCTTTTTCATCTTACTTCATAGGAGAAATTTTCCTTGTCTTTAATCATTCTCATCACCCTACTCTGAATCCCTTCTAATGCTGCAATAAAACCCAGCTACCCTTTTGGCCAGCACACATCTATAGCCATAGCACCTGCCGCGCAGTGATTATTTCAGTGTGTAGGCACATGGCTTTGTTTTGTGTTTGTTTCCTCTCCCAAGCCCCCATCTGACTCCTGGCTCACAGGAATACATACAGTGTATCCACTCACCCTTCTTTCATTTCTGTTTCATTCTCCCCCTAAAAAAACCAAAACAAAGGAAATTTAATGTAAAAATCCTATAGTAATGCACTGTTGAGTTTCTAAACAATTTGTTATTTGTATTTCAAAAGGATAGAATTACACACTGCGGTAGCAGTTACTCAGGGCTTGTCTTCGTTCCTGTGCTAAATCGGTGCTGCTGCCTTCAATCCAGCAGCGCCAATTTAGCACATCTGGTGGAGACGTATTATGGCACCAGGACAGCACTCTCCCGTCGGTGTAACTACTCCACCTCAAAAAGAGGGGGAAGCTATGTTGGCGGGAGAGTGTCTCCCACCAACATAGCGTGGTGTAGACACCTCTTTACGTCAGTGTAACTTGCATCATTCAGGGGGTATTTTCATACTCCTGAGTGACATAACTTACATCAACTTAAGCGGTAGTGTAGACAATGCCTCATTCACAGTATACCTGACGTTCTACACGCAAATAATATAACCTGGTACACAGAAAGGCCAGGTGGTTATACAGGTAAAGGATGTAAAGGGGAAGTACACAGTGATATTATACGTTCATTATACTATGGTGCAGTAAATCAATTTGTAAACAAATAGCTAGAGCTTGGCATGGCTTTCTTTCTTTCTACACGCGTACGCACTTCTGATGCCTAGTGTGGCCATGCCATGTTTCCATGAACAAGCTGGATGCATTTGGGGAGGCATTTATTTGAGTTTGTTTGAGATTCTAAACCTACAAAAATCATGAATTTGAAAAGGAGAGATCCAACAGCTCAGTGAGTCTCTTGCAGAGCAATAATCAAATAAATGGACTGCACGCATTTGCAGGATGTTGCTTCCAAACATTCTGAGCTTGAGCAATCACACACATGCAATCAAGGCAAAGTCAACACACCAACAAATGTAATTTATGTTCTTTCCAAATACATTCACCAGGAAAGTCAGACCAAATGGTAACATTTCAGGAAAGTTACAAGCACTTAAAAATGTGGTGTTTGAATGAATGTGTCTCATCAGCCATTTTCTGCTACCACAGCCCCAGTACATTAGGGCCAGATGCTGCTTGACTTGCTCATGTGAACAGTCCAACTGCGGCTAGTGGGACCACTCCCATGAGCATGGGGTTATTAACACAAGAAAGCTGGGAGTGAGCCTCCCACCCTAGGCAGAGAGGCGTGTGCTAGCTCAGTTTGAGCTAGTGTGCTAAAAATAGCAGTGTACACGCTGCAGCTCAGGGAGTCCCCCAGCTCAGACCCAGGGGCTCAGGTGGGCTTGAGAGCCCAACCCCAGCCTCCACATGCTATGGACAGTGGCAGAAGAAGGAAGAGATGTATGTACTGCAAACTCCCAGTTCCCTGAACTAACCTTCCCATCCCTTGACAACCATCAGTGGAATTTCACTGTTCAATAGTTAAACGACATCTTTAAGGGTTAGACAGTAAAAATCTCTGGGAGTTAAACCAAATACAGTCACAGACTCCTTTGGACAGGGGCTCCTATGGCATAATGCTCTCAGGACTGCTTCCAGGCAACAATGCTGGCAGTCTGCAAGAGATCCAGATGCTGCTGCCCCTGAGGGACGGTCTGATGGAGAGAGGGGTGCTTCTCCATCCTGTGTACAGTCAGGATGGTGCTCTGAACAAAGTGGGTGCAGCTTCCTTCCCTCCCCCAGGGACTGAGCTCCAATGACTGAGGCAGGGAAAACAGATCTCAAACTCACCTGACTCATCTTCTCTCTTTGCAGGGGCTATATCAGCCTGCGATTGCCTGTCTGATGTAGCAGAATGGCTCACCACTAACCCTCCCGGCTGGGTCTCGTCGTGCAGTGTATCATACAATGCTTGGCTGGCTAGGACAGCATAAGGGCTCTCTATAACCTCTGCCGCAATCTGTTCAGCAGCTGTTTCGCTGAGAGCAGAACTGGCTGCCACGGGAGGAGGTCTCCCTGGTATCTTGGTCACAGATTCTCCATCACCCAGTGACAGCTGTCCCACCACTGAAGAGTTCTGAGCCACTGCTATGTCCGTGCTCCTGTGGATGATCTGATGAGCAGCACTGATGTGCTTCCGCTGGGACTGCCTCACTGTACACAAAGAAGAGAGGATTTTCACTTGGAGCCATATTGCATGAATTTTCTGCATGGATACCCACCCTCCCCCACTGCCTCAAAGGCAGCTCTTAGCTTACAGAAACTATGAAAAAGCTTGTCTCAGGAAAAATCACACCCTTCTGGTTTGGGCTGATAGGGTTCTACTGCCATCTAATAGCAGCAAGCAACCTTGTATTTTGCTTTGAAGGCAAGCTATGGAAATAGACAGAACTGCCAAGTGAGTTTCTTTCCTACTCAGGGCAAAAGTGAGAAAGGTATACTCCTGTGTTTTAAAATCATCACCATTTGTTTATTGAAACAAATCTTTGAAAGAGTGCATCTGAAATCTGTCCTCTAAACCACAGGATTTTTACTCTAGCACTGGTGCACACACTGGCTTTTTAAAGCTTTGTTTACATGATACCTTATGAGTGCTGAGCTGAGTTCACTGTAGGCTACTGCTTTGTTATTGTAGGTTTGCTGATGAGTGCTGAGTTAAAGAATATCTGGAACTGGAGACAGAGTAGATCCAATAAGTCACCTAGTTTATCTTCCTGGGCCAATGCAGGACAATTCCTTGCTGCACATTTTATAGTTTTCCTCCAATCAAACACTCCCATCCTTTGATTGGGTGATAATTCCCCAGTCTAAAGTGTTCAGCCTACATTTTCCTTTCTTTAATTTTATCCCATTACTTGTAGTTCCCTCTATGTTTATAGCTTTCGGATATTAATACACTGTTTTCCATCCCAATCATGATTAAAAAAGTGTTTGGCTGTGCAGGCAGGACTGAACCATGGTCTGCAAAAGTCCAAGGTTATCCCAGGGTTTGGGTCCATCTACACTGCAAGACTGAGTCATGTTTTAACTGAAACCCACGTTGAATCCTGTGGGTCTAACACGCTGTAACCAGGTCTCCAACATGGTAGTTGCAATAGTATAGATGGGACCGCACGATCATGTCTGAATATCATTCATGTGCTGATTACATCTTCATCTCTAAGCCCTGCAGCTCCTCTGACTCAATATACTGGCCAGTGACCAGCTATCATTTGTTTTCTTGAGTCCGTTTTCAAGCCACATGGCAGTGCTCCTCTTATCCAAGGCATTTTGACTTCATTTGCATTTGATTTCAAATGCTAAATCCCATGGAGCTGCTGCACTCCCTTCATCCACTACTATTGCAATTCCATTCAAAAAAGGGGTGAGATTTGTCCTTTCTAAAGATGCAGGAAAGATCATATAGGCCCTGTCCCATAGGCCTATACACAATCATAGGTCACCCAGGGATCCAAGTATGACCAAGGAGGTGGTGCATATGGCATGGGTGGAGGCATCCGTGGGCGCTTGTACCAGTGAGATGGTGGCTGTGGATGTCTCTCACAAGTGATATCAATTTCCTCAAAGACCTCTGGAAAAGTGCCTCTGTTGGGATGGAGAGGAGCACCTTGGACAGGTAACTGAGAGACTGAGGCAAAATGTTCATTAGAATCCTCCTCTTACAGATCACTCTGGAGTGGCAGGAACATAGGAACCAAAAGAAAGTCAAACCGTCAGTACAGGAAAGATGTCAGGAGATCCTTGGTATCAAGAGCAGATTGGAGCTGAGCAATGGTGATCCGGGTGTCTTGGACACAGTAAGGTCCTGTGGAAAACAAAACTCCAACAGTACTCAATGTTGTTGGTACAGTGCCCATGGCCTGAGATGAAGTAATGGCGGCTGATACAGTTGACTGTACTGAATCTCAAATGCTTGGAGTGGGGACGACTCCAAATGGCGCCTGAGCAGACTTCTTTACTGATTGAGAAGAGGTAGAGCTCTTTTTGCCACCTCACTTTTCTGATGGTATTGATGGCCTATCAGAGCGCCACATTTTGAAGTTTTTAGGCTTTACAGTGCCCTCAGTATCTGAGGAACCAGCAGCCTTGTGGGTAGCGAGTCAGAGACTGATGGATGCCGAAGTGGCTGGCGTCATTGGCAACTATGATTTCGAGGTAGATTTCCTACCTGGAGAACATGAGGCACTGTTCTGGAAGTCTTATGAGAGGAATCTTGGGTCTTCCTCTTAGACACCCTCAAGGAGTGCGTCTCGGAGACAGCAGAGATAGGCTGGTCTCCAGTAAGTTAGCTATGGGGGAGTCCCCTGGCCTGGATCAGAGGCTGGGTGCAACCATGGATAGTTGAAATTTGATCTCCCTGATTTTTTTCTGAGTTTAGATTTTAATACCAGAGAGAAGTTGTACTTTTGGAAATATGAGATTCCCAAGGCAACGGATGCATGGGATTGCCTTCATTCATGATAGGACGTGTTTGAAACCAAGAGAACCAGGCATGCTCTCCCAGTAACATAAAGCTCCCAGGAGGGGAGAAACTAAGAAAGAGATACATACATCTAAAACTACTACTAACTACCGCTAAAACCAATGATAATAAACTAACTACTATAAGAGCTAACGGGACACACTTGAGGTAAAACTCAACATGGAAAACTGCTAAGGCTCCATTTCACTGCTATGTGAAATCTCCAAAGGGTAAGTGCACGTAGAGTGGAGCATCTACAGGGACACTACTCGAAGAAGAGAAAATTACTTACCTTGTAATTCTGCTTCTCTGAAGATTTCACTATGCAGGATTCTCACTCCTGAGTCTTGGCTCCATAAGGTGGAGATGGCAGAATGCCACTAGTGCTTAAGATTTTTTGACCTGTAAGGGCAGCTGTAGCAGGATAAAGCTCATATGAGCCAGGCCCCCTGCTGGCAGACACACTGCTGCATATAAATGTGTCTTTGGAACTTTCCAATTAGTTCCTTCTTGACAATGTTCGGAGAATGAGTTTCCATAGGAGCGGCACCATATCAAGTATTGCTCCAGCTCTTCTTAGAGACCTCAGTGCATTCTTTCCTGGGTCCAACCTTGCCTTCTGGTCAGGTCCTATCTGGTTTATCCCAAAATTTTGGAGTCCTTTGACACTTTTACTTTGCAGTATTTCAGGGGTGCCTTGTTTATATTCAATACTTCAGTACTTGCTTTAGCATTTGTCACAATGCTTCTTGACGTTGCCGCTACTTGGCGGAATTTCAGCGGCTACTTGTCTGGCAGCCAGTAGGTGGGTGCCATGGTACCCGTGGGCACTGCGTTGGGGATCCCTGGCATAGTGGGTAGAAAATATGTGGACAGAGGCCCAAGCTGCCACCCTACAAATGTCCTGCCACAGAACATCTACATGGCTGACATGGCGGTATATGCCCATGTGGAGTGAGCTGTGTCTCCTGAGGGAGGTAACAGGACATGAAAGAGCCCATAGAAGTCCTCAATACAATGAGAGATCCATTTGGAAAGGCATTGTGAAGAGAGGGCATGGCTCTGACAGCACTCTGCAATGGCGAGGAAGACCCAGGGCAAGACCAGGAAGGCATGGGTGCGCTGGAGATAAAAAGCCAATGCCTAGTGGACGTTGAGAGAGTATAACATGCACTCCCTGGGGGAGGCGTGCGGTTTAGGGTAGACGATTGGGAGGTTAATGCACTGGTTGAGGTGGAATGGGGAGGCCACCTTGAGGAGGAATTTGGGGTGAAGATGCAGGGACACCTTGTCCTTGTGGAAGACAGTAAAGGACAGGACCGCAATCATGGCTGCCAGCTCACTAACTCACCGCGTGGAGGTGATGGTCACCAAAAAGGTCACCTTTGTGGAGAGATCGGTGAGGGAGCAGGTCGAAAGGGGTTCAAAGGGTGGCTTAATGAGGGTGTAGAGCAGTGCTTCTCAAAGTTGGGCTGCCGCCAGTGGGAGCCGCGATCAGCTGAACCTGCGGACGCGGCAGGTAAACAAACCGGCCCAGACCGCCAGGGGCTTTCCCTGCACAAGCGGCGGATTGGCTTTGAGATGCACTGGTGTAGAGGACAAGGTTCAGGGCCTGAGAGAGTAGGTTGTGCACAGAGGAGAAGGCCAGGAAGGAAGCAGGTGATAGTCGGGTGGGTGAAGATGGAAAACAGGAAGAAAGAAGGCTTGAGTATTGCCAGGTGGACATGGACGGAGGAGTGGGCAAGGTGGTGAAGAAGGTAATCCAGGAGGATGGAAATGGAGAAGTCTAGGGGGTGGTGGTGCACCCATGTGGTGAAGATGCGCCATTTAACCTGATAACAGGCTCTAGTGGATGGTTGTCTGCTGTGAGTGAGGATGTCACACATGGGGGCGGAGCACACCCTGTCTACATGCGAGCCCCATCCAAATATCAAGCCATGAGGTGGAGAGGGCCTGGGTGCCACAGGCGGCTATGCACCTGTGTGAGGAGATTTGGGAGGTGGAGTGCGGGAGTGATTGGAAAGGCAAAGGAGATCCGTGAACAAATACTGGTGATGCCAGGAGGGGCTATGCAAAAGACTGTAGTATAATCCTGCTACACCTTACACAGGACTTGTGGGAGCAGGGAGATGGGCAGGAAGGTGTAGTGTAATTTGGTGGTTCAGGGAATGAGAAGGGGGCTGCCCTGTGAGCCCAGACCGAGGGGGTCCTCTGGAGTAGAAGAACCTCCTGGATGCAGGAGCGGCGCCAGGATTTCTGGCAGAATTCGGGGGGGCGGCATTTTGTGAGCTCCCCACGGGGGAGCTTCCGGTTCCACTCCCATCGCGCGCCATCGAAGAAGGACCCTCCGCCGAAATGCCGCAGGCGACAGCAGCAGTCATTGAGCTGCTCAATTGCCTGCCGCTGTTTTCCACGGCACGTTGGCAGAAGGTCCTTCTTCAGCGGCGCAACGGGAGCGGAACCAGAAGCTCCCGTGCACCCCGTGGGGAGCGCACAAAATGCCGCCCCCCGAATCCTGACACCCTAGGCAACTGCCTAGGGTCGCCTAATGGAAGCACCAGCCCTGCCTGGATGAGGGTAAGCTAGTTGCCAAGGTGGTCCTCCAAACCATGGTTGACACCACTGACACCACAGCCCACTCTCTGGCATGCAGGTTGGTGCTGTGCCACAATTCGTGGCTTCAATTCAGCCATTTTCTGAAAGAGGTCCAGACAACCTTAGAGGACCTTCCCTTTGACAACTACAAGTGCTTCAGCAATAAAATGGATGAATCCCTCCACTCCCTTAAGGACTTCTGTGCCACCCTCCATTCACTGGGCATCTATACCCCAGCCCCTATGGTAGGCAACAGCGGCCATCCTTTTGACCTCGCTCCCCCAACGCCTACACACACAGCCCCCTCACTACTCTGCTGCTGCTACCTCTACCATTTCCACCTTTACACAACGCCCGTCCAGAGGATGCAGGAGAGCCAGGAATTGGTTTTGGGGGTCCTGAATGTCTTCCACTTGCAGGCTGAAGGCTGCAGCCATATGATGAAGTAGGCCCTCGTCTGGGGACAAGGGAGTAGCACGTCGTCTGGGGACGAAGAGCCCCAGTAGGGACTGGCGATGTGGTAATGTCCTAGGTGTCTGTGTAGACGGAGGGAGAGGCAGTGTGGGTCGGTGATGTGGCAGAGATGGTACCCTGCAGTCCCGGTAAGGGTCTCAGGAGGGCCAGTGGGGCCAGACATACAGATCCACGGGCATCGGCAGTCTCCAAGGGTTACGGAACCATGTCTCGGCGGAGGGGCCGTACACAAGAGGGTAGAGCTGGCACCAAGGGTTCAGGCTATAGGAACACAAAGGTGAGAAGGCATGTTCTGGCTCAGAGGACCTCTTCAAACCAGAAAACAGATCCGGTAGAGGCAGGGCTGTCGTGGTGCGAGGTGTGGCGGTCCAGGAGCAGGAGAGGTTTGGTGGTCGACAGTGCCAGTGGAGACAGGCAGAGCGGAGCAGGATGCTGCCAGACCAGGAGAGGTTCATCCGCCATAGATGGAAGCCTCACAGCAGCTGGAGATCCAGAGCACTGAGGGGAACCAGCGTACGGCAGCACTGGCTCAGCCGCTGGCATCAAAGAGGACAAGCATCCCAGTGTGCGTGGGACCAGGCGTGAATGTCCGGATGGTCCTGGCCATGTCGACAGTTCTGGGGGTGAAGGCAGTGGGCAATGCACCATGGCTGGAAGTGGCGCTGGCGGGATGCGGTGATGTGTGGACTTATGCTCTGTACAAAACGGCTTTGGAGGTGGAGCGGCTGGCTCAACACACAACTGGCAGAGCTCAGGGAGGCAATGCTGCATTTGGAGGTGCTTCCCATCAGGGAGTCACCCTTACACCCATGTCGGTGTTCCTTATGCACACGGTGAGGCTTCAGCAGTACTGCTGGGGCTGCACGGGAAGGGCCCAGAGAAGCACTCACCATCGGTGACAGCCAGTGCTCTGGTGGATCTGTCGGAGCAGGATCCGATTGCTCACGTGGGTGCCTATTCTCCTCCATTCGGAGGTGAAGTTCTCCAGCTTCCCGAGTTCGAGACGGGAAGGAGCAGCAGATAGCACTTTGGGCAACGATGTGAGCTTCGCTGAGTCAACAGAGACAGCACTGGTGTTCATCGCTCACAGAGAAAGAACATGGGCACGAAGCATAGCTTTTAAAGCCAGCTTGCCGGGGCATAGCCTTGGGATGGGGAGCACCCCATGAAGGGAAAAAGGGGAGCCCTAACTAACAATAGCGGACAACTATATACAACTAGAAGAAACTATTTACAGGAAAAAAAACAGACAAAAGGTTCTCTTAGCAGGTTAAGAGCACTGAGGAACGGGATTCAAACTCTGGCCACGAGGCGGTAAGAGGGAACTGGAATGGCGTTGAGCCTTAAAGCCTCAGGATGTACCACGCAGCCAAAGCATATGTGGGTCAACGAACACTACTATGAACAGTTCCAGCTCGGGTGCATGGCACGCATGTGCACCCACGTTTGGAATCCACATAGAGACCATCATTCCAAGAAGAATTCCAGACTCCATCAATTTCTACTCCCAACTGGAACATCCCCAGGATTCTAAACTTAAACTGGCCAGGCAGGTTGAAAAGGGGCAACAATATGCATCCTACCATTTTGTTTCTTTTTCGCCTCTGCTCAATATGGAGCACAGGTTTTCACTGAGTTACTTACAATGACATCCTTATCTTTTTCCTGAGTGGTTACCTCTTGTGTTCTAAATTAAATGTACATTGCTAAAATATATCAATGGAAAGGTGGCTTTTTTGCATTTAAGTCCAAAAAATAACTCACTGCAATACATTTTGCTAATTGTAACTCTCTAATGCACAGATCTACTCTGAAAAGTGGCTATATAAAAGTGGTTATATCTGATCCCTGGATGTAGCTGCAGACTTCAATGACCATAACTGGTTTGTACTGACTACTCTGTTAGCCCTGCAGAGCCTGCACAGTTAAGAGAGGGAGCTATTCTAGCTCATGCACCATCAACAGAATTGTTTGCTAGGTGCTTGATTGTTATTGTTGGTGATACACAAGCCAGGAAGAAGCTAGCATGATTCTTAAATCCCAGAATGTGTTTGCAGGGCTTGTAGTTAGCAAATATTTATATTTTTAATCAGTAAACTATGAGCACATTTGCTCTCAAGTCAGAGAGAGACAATAAAACATAGAACTCCTGTTATGCTATTTTTTACATTTGCTTTTCAAAGTCAATACACGCTTTATGGGGCGCATGTCTGCAATCTTTTGAATGGGCTGGGCAAGAGAAGTCTCCTGATCAAGAACGATCATTCTATGCTGATCATCATCACGACACATGGATTTCTAATGTCCTTCCATTCTCTGAACTATGGAGCCATAATATTCAGACTTGATTAAAACAATGCCCTCTCTACAATAGCATAAGATTTTCCACTGGAAATATGATGTCGCAGAATCAACCATAAGACATTATATCAGTTCCTAGTTCTGGGCAAATTAGAACGGAACAAAGAGAAAGAAAAACAATATAAGCTTCCTTGTACATTTGTCATTTGCATAAACTAACTACATATTAGGGACTTTTGCAGTCAGTGGGAAATTGTTCCATACTCAGTAATTCAGACTAATTCAGTGCTATTCAAACACTTGTTTCAGTCTATTCAAGAAAAAATGGACTATTTTGGCTCTAGCACAAGTAGGTGCAGCTCCACTGATTTCAATGGGGTTATACCTGCTTACACTAGAGTTGAATTTGAGCCACTGTGCCTATAAAAAAATTAGAGCACATAAATAGCAGTGTAATTTTTCAAGCTCAGCCTGGAACCTGGGCTCCAAGACTCTTCTCCCCCCTTGCCAGGTTTCAGAGCCCAGACCCCCGCACAACTATACTGCTATTGTTAGCCCTCAGTGTGGGCCCCACAAGCCCAAGTCAGTTTACCTGGGCTCTTACACTAGCTGTCATGGGGCTTTTATTGCTGTGTAGACATATCCTCAGACTCTACTGAAACCCCTGGCAGATGGGCCTTTCAGCCAACAAATCACGGTTTAAGAAGAGAACAAAGCTATTGGCCTCCTTACCTTTCTCCTTGACAGACATTTTCTGTAATTCTGGGATCAGGAAACCATAAACCAGCTCTGCTACAATTTCTTCTGATTGCAGACAAGTTCGGCTACAGAACCAACACAGAGAGTGAAATTAACATTTATTACTTTACTTCCCACTGCACCACCACCACACTTCGCTTAACATTTTAAAAAACCGTTTAACTATTTTGAAGTGACTTTAGTGCTGGTGAAAGCAATTGTCAGCCAGGAAAAGTGAAGGCCTCCATTTATCCACAAAAATTGGTGCACAGCCGGGACCCTAAGAGCATCCCTATGCCAGAAGGCAAGGAACTCCCTGGTATCTAGCCCTGAATTCAGCTGGCCTGACCAGCTCATTGTGCCACAACTCATTATTGTTATAATCTGTATCTAAAAGGTGTCATGTAACATGTTGATCATTAATATTCTTGTATGATGCAGCTACGGTCAACCCACAAAAGATTATACAGATATATACTGGAATTATGACTAAAATGTGTTTAAACCAGGCGTTGTTAAACATTTTTTTCCAGAGAAATGTGGTTCTACCTGCTTGAATATGTTTCCCCTTTAAATTGTGCAAAGTGTGACCAAAGGCAAAGAAAAGCACATTTGCATTCCTGGTAAACACAGCCGTTAGGAGATCAAATGGGGGAAAAGTGTTCACTTAACAATGTCAACAGGGGATGGAGACTGCACTCCCAGGAAGCCCTCCTGCCTCTTAAGGCAGGGTCCATGAACTTTGAGAGAGATACTTTTCTAAGGTTTACTGGAGAGAGGCAAAGAACCAGTGGTGAGCTGGAGCAGGTTCCCACAGGTTCTCAAGAACCGGTTGCTAAAATTAGACCTCCGTGGAGAACCGGTTGTTAAAGGGCCAGGGGGTGGGCAAAGAACTCTGGTCCGCGGGCCGGACCATCCTGTTGCTCCCAGGATTCCCAGCTGGGGAGGCTGAGGCTCCCCCGGCCATTCCCCCGCTTCCCCCCAGCTGTAGCGTGGCCAGCTGCGGGCACCAGCTGGGCAGCTCAGCTGAGCTCTGGAGTCGTCCTGCTGCCGCTTTTTGAATGGCCCAGCAAGGTGTGTGTGTGTGGGAGGGGGTGGGCTGCTGCAAGCTCCAGGGCTGGCCAGAGGGGAGGAGGCAAGTGGGGCAATTGGCCCAGGCCCTGCAGGGGCCCCCGGCCCCACGAGGATCTCTCCCCCGGCCCCTCCCCCACTCTCCCTCCCTTAAATCAGAACTTTTTATAGGGAATCGGTTGTTAAGATTTTGGCAGCTCATCACTGCAAAGAACCCCTAAAGTTATCTTTCCCCTGAGGAGACAAGGAAAACCAGCACCTTGGACTCTGTGAGTATCCTGACTAAGAGCTAGTCAGCCGTTGTTAGAAAAGGAACATTGGTGAAGAAACTACCTTAAACAAAGACTGTAGCTTGTTATGTTAGGTCTTAGCCATCAGAAAGCATATTTTTACTAGTTTGTTTGCAGGGGCGGCAGGTTTGTATAATTTTTGGTGGTGCCCAGAACGGGTCCAAGTCCTGGCCTCCCCCGACCTGCCTTGTAAGCCAATATATTTTTTTTTAAATAATGTAAAAATGGACTGGAAACAGTAAGCGTTTAACAGTTTCCCTATATTGCATAATGTGGGGCGGTGTGGGGGGAATGAGGGCTCTTACTAGGGGTGAGGGCTCTGGGGTGGGGCTGAGGATGAGGGGTTCATGGTGCAGGAGGGGGTTCAGGGCTAGGGCAGAGGGTTGAGGTGCGGGGGTGCGGGCTCTGGGGTGGGGCAGAGCAGGGCTGGGGATGAGAAGTTTGGGGTGCAGGCAGGCTGCCCCAGGACTGGGGTCAAAGAGGACTCCACAGCCTTAGAGGACAGACCAGTTTCCAGATTAAAGGACACCTGCATGTAAGCTGTTTTCTATGGCTGGGGTTTTCAAAGGAGTATAAGGAAGTTAGGTGGACAGCTGCCATTAAATCTCAACAAGGTGTGGGTGTCTAACTCCCTTGCATGGCCTTTGAAAATCCCAGTGTAAAGGCTTTGTGGGGAAACATTGGGAAACTCTCATCTTTTATGGTCAGGGCACATCAGCACAGCTGCCGGGAATAGGTCCTACCTCGCCACATCTGAGCTTGACTGGGAACCACCATATCTGCACATTTTTAGAAGTTGTTACACACTTGACTGTGCTTCCCTAGTGGATGAAAACTGCAGCATGTCTATGTAGTGTTATGAACAGTGTTGCCCCACCCTCAGTGCTGGCCCTAGACTATAAATGTAGCTAGCCAGCCAGGGTCTGAATTGTGCAAAGCAGTGTCTAACTGTACTCCGTCCACTCCAGGACATACCGGCTTTCCATTTCATAAGCAATGTCATTGATTTCCCCAGCCACCTTCTGAATCTCTTCCCTGGCTTGTTCTTCAGCTGTGCTCTCCATGCTGTTCAGGATAACATCTTCCAGGTAAGAATCAACAGTCCTCTGGTGCACTTTAACCACCTGAAACAAGCATCAAGATGTCTCTCTGACTCAAGATACAAAATGTTCATTGCTGTGTAGTACCCACTTGCTGGGATCGTCTGTGGGGAGAGGCAAAGACCATGGTGTGTCAGCTGAGACTCACCACTTAACCTGGGCTATCTGAGGGCAATTGATTTAGAAGGCAGGTGCAGTCTATGAGAAGTTGTCTTATATTTCTACACTGCACCTGGAAGCGTGCTTTCCAGCTCAGACCGACAGACACACACTAGTTCTGCTCAAGCCAGCATGCTAAAAATAGCAGTGTAGCCGGGGTAGCACAGGTAGTGGCTCAGGCTAGCCGCCTGAGTACAAACCTGCCCAGTCCCCCATGATATGTAACTCAGGCAACTTGCCTAAACCACACTGCCAAATTGCGAAGCTGCCATTTTTAGCACACTAACTTGAACATGCTTCCAGTTGCAATGTAGATGAATCCAGTGTGAGGTGTGACTCTCTACACCCCAGGGGAGCATTCTGTAACTCCCCATTCATCATTTATATATAATTGTGATATTGCATACAAAGCATGCCTTGAAAGATATCATGGGAAAAGTTATGATCTGCTGAAACCTACTGTTCCATCTAAATATAAATATAATTAATGCATATGTAGTTATGAGAATTGTGTTATATGGTTGTCACTAAAATATGCTGTGGGTTGGGGAACTGCCCAGATATTAGATCACCAAAGACAGTAACCAGGGAGATAACCAATGCCTGGGCGGGTGTCGAAAAGCCATCAACAGCCATTGTCCAGCAAGGGAGCTACATAATAATGCAATGACTCACTTGCACAAGGCCACACCAGGAGAATTGCTCAATCTTGCCTGGTGGTGACTCAGCAATGCCCACCAGACATGCCTGGACTTGTGTTCTCCAAGCACATGGACGAAAGGTATAAAACAGAACGCAGTGGCCCCATGCTTGGACTTTCTCCTCCCCACACCTATCCTGCAGGCAACAAGGTCACTCAGGAGACTGAAGACTCCAACAGAGGAGACTGGCCGAGGTTTCAAGGGTGAAACCCATGTACTATGAACTGCAATATCCAGTGGGGTGAGAAAAACTGCCTAATCTAGATGTTGCCCAGTCTAATAGGGTTGAAAGTTTAGACTGCGTGCTTATATTTTATTACCTTTGGTAGCTACCTCTGATGTTTAGCCTATCACTTCTAATCTATATTTTGTAATCAATAAACTTGTTTTACTGTTTATCTTTACCAGTGAGTTTGCTTGAAGTGCTTGGTAAATTGGCTCAGGTTTACAAAGGCTGGTGTATATCCACTTTCCATTGATGAAGTGGTGAACCAATTAATAAACTTGCATTGCTCAAGAAATGATCTTGAGCAGTGCAAGACGGTATATTCCTGAGGTACAAGACTGGGAGCTGTGGGGGATCTGGCTAGTGCCTTTCTCTGTGTGATCCATGAGTGGCTCTGGGAGCATTCATGCAATCTAGCAGGGTGTGGGGCTTCACATGTGCTTGTGCTGAGTGATAACAGCGCATGGAAGGGTTTGCTGCTTGTCACTGGCAAAGCATTGTGAGAGACAGCCCAGGCTGGAGAGTTAAGGGGGCACAGCGGTCCCACAGTCCCAGGCTGCACCCCAGGGATCCCGTCATATGAGGATTCCTTCTCTAATGGCCTTTTCCCGGGGAACTAGTTGTACAGAAACAAGTACAGAAAATGACCTGTGCCCAAGGCAAAACTCTGATCTTTTACGTTTGTGGGGACACTCTCCTATCTCCTGTACAATGTGCCAGCTCCATTAACTGAATGCCAAACACCAACTCATTTCACATAGTCCTCTGAACAGCTGGCAAATAACACCTTACAGCATCAGGGCAGTTTAGATGTGATTAAAACTACCACAGCTGCAATAAATTAATCTTCTTGTAGTCACTTGAATTCTGAAGCAAAATACTTTATCAAAGCAACGTGGAACAGAAGCAGGATGAACACACTGGATTTCTATAATGCATTTAGTTTAGATGTTCCCTGCCCAGCACTTGGTAGTGGTCTGCAGAGAGATAGTTTATCATACTGTGTTGGCTTTCATCATTTTGAGCTCACTGGGAAGGGTGACATGAGGTGAGTGACAGGGAGACTAGGTGAGAACAGGAGCAGGGGTGCCTCTGAACCCCATGTTCTCCTCCTGTGTGTGTGCCACGATCCTGGGGGGATGCCTCTCTCCATACCTGTGTGTGTGTGTGTGCCAGCATCTAGGGGACCCAACTCCTCTAGGGGAGTCTGACTTCCACCCCCATTCATGCTCCCCTCATGTGAGCTGGATTCTGGTGGACTTATCCAGTCTGAGGCCCTCTCCCTGACCCCCACCATATGAACAAGGATATGTGGAATCCCTGCCCCCCAAGTAGGAAGCTGGAACAGACATACTGGTGGCATGCACCAAGAATACACTGCTGCCACAGAGGAGAAGAGTTGAGCATGGGCATGTTTGATGCATAGCATGGGTTCTTTGACATGAATGGAGCAGGTCATTCATCTCAGAGCTATTGTTTCAGGTTCTATTCATTTGCATGGGCTGTTCACATTCAGCTGAGAACACCTCATTAAGATGAATGGGCCACTTCACACTCCTTGGATTCCCCTGTGCTGCAGATGGACCACCATTCTCCCCCTATCCTTACTAAAAAGTCCCCCTTTCAGCATTGTAATGGACCACCAAGTCTACTATAGTTAAGGTCTACACCAGCTCTCTATTTACTGCTTGACTCTAAGTGCTCTAAAATTCACATTGTTACTCAGAATGCCTTCAAATTTGGTGTCCATCTCTAAATCCAAAGAAGAGATATAAGAATCCTCTTTTGGGAAACATGAAGCCAGTCCAGTATGGATTAGAGATCTTCTTAAGGAAAGGGTACCATGGTAAAACGTAGACAATGAAATCCAGTCAATATTGAAGGAGACACCGTTGCTGGTATCAGTACCAGTGGTAATAATGAAGTTGTAGAGGTCGGTAGTGCTGAAGTAGAAGAAGAAAGCTATAGTGATGATGGTACTCAGGTCACAGACAGTCTTATGTCCTGTGTGGAAGCCAATACCACAGATGGTACCAAAGCAGCTGATGATGAATAGCTGTAGATTCATATGGCACTATCAGTACTGAGGTAGGAATCAATGAAGATGGCAGTACCAGTAGCTTCTTTGAAAGTGGGTACTGAATGTATAGGCTGGGACTGAACAGATGGTCCCAGTTGCTCCAACAGTGATGAGTCCAGTACCAGGAGGCATAATTGGTCCTTCGCAGTCGTGAAGGCCTGCGACATGTCAGGCACCGAGAGTGGAGGCAACATTTCAGCTGATGTCTCAGGAGACAATGCAGAAGGTGCAATCTCAATGGTACTGAGACTATCAGTACCAGAATCAACAGCACTGTCTCATATGGTACTGGGGATTGCCCCTTGCAGCTTGTTGACTTGGTACTGGAGGACTTATGCTTGTGCTTCAGGGTGGAAGATTCAGAGATTCCCAGGCCAGAAGGGACCACTGAGATCATCTAGTCTGACTTCCTGTATAATACAGGACATAGAACTTCCCTAAAATAACTGCTAAAGCAGATCTTTTAGAAAACACATACAGTCTTGATTTAAGTTCCCAGTGATTGAGAATCCATCACGACCCTTGGTAAATTGTTCCAATGGTTAATTACTCTCACAGTTTAAAAATTACACGTTACTTTCAGTCTGAATTTGTTTAGCTTCATCTTCCAGCCATTGGATTGTTATACCTTTCTCAGTTAGACTGAAGAGCCCGTTATTAAATATTTGTTCCCCAGGTAGGTATTACAGACGGTCTTTGATAAGCTAAATAGTCTATAACTATAAGTCATGTTCTCTAACCTTTTAGTCATTCTTGTGGCTCTTTTCTGAACTCTCTCCAATTTATCAACATCGTTCCTGAATTTGACACAGTATTCCAGCGGCAGTTGCAGCACTGCCAAACACAGAGGTAAAATAACCTCTCTACTCCTACTCAAGATTCCCCTGTTTATGCATACAAGGATTGCATTAGCTTTTTTGGTCTCAGCATTGCACTGGGAGCTCATGTTCAGCTAATTATTCACCATGATTCCCAAGTCTTTTTCAGGTGATGAAGGGAGGATTTTTTTTGTCTTCCGAAAAACCCCTCTTGCCCAAACCGATCTGGGGAAGGAGATAAACATTTCTTCTCACCAAAGCTTTTGAGAGACGTTTTAGGCTGAAGAGGAAGAGCAGTTGTGGTTGAAGGTATCTCAGATTTCTAAGCAGCTGAGTCCTCAGATGCTGAGGAAGGTCTCATCACCTACTTAAGATGGTGCTCCCTCAGGCAACACACTCCGTTTCTTTGTTTGGGAGGGGAAGGATAAGTAGATAGAGCACTTGTATTGGAATGACCCTCTCCCAAACAAAACAAGCAGTTAGAATGTCTGTCCTTAGCAGGCACAGTCACTTTACAAGTGCTACACGGAATCCAGGACATTTCTGCATAATTAATACAGACAAAAAGAACAATAAAAGAAAAAATTCCCTTAAGGGGATGGTACTACTACTAACAACTATGACTATTTACAAAAAGCTAGTGAAAAACACTTTGTGAAGATAAAGTAAGTTTCTAAGGAGAAATGGGGCGCTCCAACTTTTGCCATGGATGATAAGAAGGATCTGAGAGGGAGGTGGAGAAGCTCTGCCCTTTACACCCTTGGGTCTCAGCACGAGGATACGCAGGGCACACCTCCACCCCACCAGTACTGCAACCAAAAGTCTCTGACCTGAGTATACTGAAGGCACACACACACTTACAGTGGAATGGACATGTGCATGAGCACTCAAAGGAGAACCTCTGGTTGAAAACATCCTGACAACAAACAGACCCAATGCTTTGACCCTGCAGAATTACTTATGACAGAGCATTAGCCTTGGAGATGATCCAGGCAGTGCCACAGCTGGGAGGAGGATAGAGAAGCTATGTGTTGCAGGGGTCTAGAGACCTAGATTAATTCATGGCAAAGTCAAAAGACTGAGGGCTTATCTACATGTAAAATGTTACAGTGTAGACACTAGCTATGACGACGGGAGGCCTTCTCCCATTGGTATACGTAATCCAGCTCCCCAAGAGGCAGTCACTAGATCAATAGAAGAATTCTGTCTCCTCCACTTGCCTGTTTGAAGATCTCATCCTCTTCCCGCCGTCGCCTCTCTTCCACCTGGCGGCGTCCACTCTCCTCTGCTTCCCGGATGCGCCGTTGCCTCTCAGCCAGCATGGCAAAAGCATGGATCCTCCTTTCTTCCTGAAGCCTCACCAGCTCTTTGGACAGGAAATCGAACATGTTCACTAATGCCCTGCCTTCTATCCGAGCCAAGTGGTTCTCAGCCAGTGACAGCTTAAAACAAAAACAAACAAGAATTTTATTAAATACCGTGAAGAATGCAAGTCTCTTTCTCATAGAACCGCCACAGGCACATGAAAAAGCACAACCCCCCCTCGTCCCCCGCCCCCCACAAGGCATAAGGCTAATTTATGTGTTCTGCATTTTTCTTTAAAAAACAGTGGACTTGATTCTGAGCTCTGCCATGGCCTCTGTATGCAAGCTCTGCAGAACTAATCAGTTGGGAATACTTACGGGGAATTCCCTGTTGCCGAAGGACCACAGGAACGGTCATATGCTGCCCCCTTTGCAGCCCTTGGCCTAGAGGGGTGGCCAGAGGGCACTGTACACCAGCTATTCTGGGCTGCTGAGACAATGCATAGATTGCCATTGCAGCAGAGAGTAAATCACAGCAGCTTTTCAGGTTACTTTCACTTAGACTGGGGATTGCTCCAGTTCTCAGATCCAGAATGTGGGAGATACAAAAGTGACATAAAACCACCTTCAGCAGTGCTTCCCCCTCATTTCTGTGCTGAGTTTAGCTGAGCCAAAATGAAGAATCAGGGTCAATATTTGCAAATACAGCTTCTACCTGGGATTCAAAATGTCCAATCTACGCCTTTATAGGTCAGATGTGTGCTAGAATAAATTGTTTAGAGGGCTGCATAATCACAAGCGCAAATACATTTCTAACTCTTCAGAGGATGCAAAATGTTTGTTTTGCACTGTGTGACACATCCTGGCACCCCAATATTCACCACTGTCATGTAATTAGGATACGTTTTGTACAAACTATGCCTTGTGAGGTATCATTCTAAAAGTAGTAATCTGCTAGACAATAATATCTCATTAGATTGTATGTGCCATCGTCGAATGTGAAGTTATGGAGTTTGGCTGTGTATGTGTTACTGAAACATGTTGTGAGGTTGAAAACACCCACAAGCAGCCTTTCAGGTACAACAGTAAAAAGGCCAAACAATGTTAATGGCTCATTGAGAAAATGCACACAAGGATTACCCCAGGAACTGTGTGCAATAGAAACCTCTCAGCGATAGCACTACATAATGGGAACTGTTTGACCCAGGTCACAGCAAAAGAGCTTTCTAGCAAGTGGGAAGAAGATATAAAAGGGGGCAACAGCATCATGATGGTACGTCACTTTTGCTATAACAACACACCTGAAAACACTTGAGGGGCAAGGACTGAACCATGGGAAGTGATGGTCCCAGGCTAGAGGGATGTTTTGCCTGTACATGAAAACCTGGGAAAGCCAAGGCAACTTGTGCCTTAAGAATCTGCCAGCCTATCACTCAGGGTGAAAATTTGCTAACTAGTGTGTTAAGCTCAGTTTGTGGTTTTGTTTATATACTAAGGTAATCTACTCTTTGTTGTTTTTGCTGATACAGACTAACACGGCTACCACTCTGAAACCTGCTTTGATAAGTTTGCTATATCTTATAATCACTTAAAATCTATCTTTTGTTTTGTTGTTTTATACTTTATACTTGTTTTGTCTACAACCTGTGTGTGGAAATTATAACTTGGGGCAGAAAGCTGTTGCATATCTCTCTCCACATTGAGGGAGGGGGTGAATTTTATGAGCTTAGGCTGTACAGTTCCCTGTCAGCCAGCATGGGATGATATAATTTTGGGTTTACACTCTGGGGGTGGGTGGGTGGGTGGGTGGGTGGGTGCATGCCTTAGCAATTGGGAGGTGTAGTAAGTGCAGGCCCTGATAAAGGCCCAGTATGAGGCCTGAACTGAAGTAATGAACAAGACTTAGCTAAAGAGCAAAGTAAGGCTGTGAGCTGAAGGCCGGCTCAGTTCACAGAAGCTGGCAGGAGAAAGGCTGACATAAACATATATTCACCTAGCATATCGGAGTATAAACATAGCATTAGAACATACTATACTGAAACATTCCATAGATAACAAAAGGACAGGCCGGCCCATCCCAATGACAGGGGCAAAAGGGTAAAATGATGGATAGAGTTGTTTTGATCGAACCAACATGTACAAGGTAACAGGTGGCACCTAAATACGTAGAAAGGTTGAACCTTGCTACGTAGAGGGGAGGCCCCTCAATACGTCAGGTGTGATGTGTAACTTGTTTGTATCTGTGTATAAGAATGCATTCCTAAGGCGGTGTCTTTGTCCAGCCGAGGGGGCAGTGGAAACTCCCGCCACTGACTGAGCTGAGTCCATTGCCAAGAGGCATTTTCTCGTAGTATGCCCTGAGTTAGGCTAAGAAACCTACAGGGAACTGCCATTGTGTCTGAGGTCGCAGTAAACCTAGTCGACATGACTTTGCGTCTTACTGGACTCTGTGGTTATTGGGGGTTCTCGTCGGGTCTGCTGTGTCAGCTATCTGCGCAGAGCTGGGGCAGCACACAGAGGGAACTCATGCACGCAGCCGAGTGATATCAACATTGGAGAGAGCAGAGCACCATACCGGTACAACTCTGACAACAGGAGGTTTCCTTCCCATGCAGAGCTGATCGCAGCGTCTGTGTGTGAAGCTGCAGCAGGGTGTGCCCCTCTCTGTGTGTATGCTGGTGACAGAGCAAGCTTGGAGAATTTGGCATCTTATCACAGCCCCACAGTGTGAAAGGGCTCAGTGGTACCCCAGTGCCAAGTGGCACCTCATGGGGAACCCACCACACTATTCTCTTGCTGGGACCATCTGTGGGGACAGACAAAGACCCCTCCCTCCCTCCTCCGAACACTGAAGTATAGCAAGATATAACTACTATATTTTGCCTGACTGGCAACTTCCATCCAAGTAGCTCACAACACTTTATAAACATTAATTAATAAAACCTCACAGTGCTCCTTGAAGTGAGGTAGGTCTTATCCCCATTTTACAAATGGGGAAACGGAGGCACAAAGACTTGCTGAGGTCATATAGGGAGCTTGATTCTCTACTGTTTTATATATTGTGTTGTCATTTATACAAGTGTAACATGCTTGCAGATCCAAATGGTGGTGATTTACACTCGCTTCACCTCCGAAGCAAACACCACAAGATTCATGGCAGTGGAAACCAGATCCAGGGAATTTGTGACAGAGCTGGGAATAGAGCCCAAGTCTCCTTAACCACCTTCCACCCCCCTAACCCTAATCACATTGCTTTATGGGATTTGGGAGAATACATTTCCAGAGCATAAGCAATGATATTGTGTAAGTTCATTATCTCTAGTATGGACTACATGGCAATAAGCCTAGGCAAAAAGTATTTTCTGAAGCTGGTTCAGATGTTGTGCCTTTGTTGCAATGGCTCAGCAGGCAGTGGAATGTGCCTGTTATTAACTCAAGTAAACAAAACAAAACAAAACAACCCTGACTAGCAGCCAGTAATAAACAGGCTTTCCTGTGTTTTGTACCAGCTTCCAAGACACTACACGTTTCCAGACCAGCATCCAACAGAATGTGAAAATGTCACTGTAACACAGGGCTGGAACGGAAAGTGTTCCTTCTCATGCCCCAGAGGCTGTGACGATGACGGAGGGAAGAGGATTTAATCTTCCCACTATACCAGCAGATGATATGGGACTACCCTGAGCCACTTCTCCCTAATGCTTGTTTTTTGCTGTGTGTAAGGATTTCCTGGGCAGAAGAGAGATACTGCGGAAGACATTCCAAGATTAATGTTCTATCAGAATTTTGCCTCCCCCAAAACATATGTGATTTCTGATCATACCCCTCTGTCCAAACTGATTACAGTCCTTCTAGCTGCAGAATCCCAAGTAGTTTTATTCTCCCTATGTAGAATGCCTTGGGAAGTACTACCTGACAAAGTCAATTTTAAACCACGATCTGCTGACATATAAAAAGGCCACAACAGTCTCCTAAAAATGAGAGTTCCTAAGAGGTTTCTGAAAGATGTACACAAATATAAAAATATTTAACAGGCTTTTAGGTCAGTTGGGAGTTTTCCTTTTAAGAAGGTATACTTTAGTAAGAAGGACATTCACAAAACAGTACTGCTGTCATTAACTGTACTGCATAATGCACATCTCAGAGATTTTTTTTTTAATCCATGTACATTTGTTCTATTTTCCCATAAAGAAAAGTACATGAAACTTACTACGAAGTTGTAGGTGAACGCTTTGCATGTGTTAATTAAAGTTAAATGCCTGGAGACTGGGAGAATTGTAGTCTCTCTTCCTCGGGCCCTGGGAAAGCAAAGCAAGGGGTGGAGGACATGCCAGCAGGGTTAGTTCAGATTCCACAGTGAGATTCTGAGATATGAGATCAAACAGATCACTATCTTCACCCTTTGATCTCTTTCTCTCCGAATGTCATTATGGAGACTGAATTGACCCGCTGCTGGTATCTCCCCTCTGCCTTGGCTCTGCTTTCCCAGGGCTTGATGAAGAGACATCTCAAGTGTCCAAATCTCAGGGCTTTTAAATTTCATTTTTCCTTAGTTCAATAAAAGGGATTGTTCACCTACACCCCCCGTGGTATTGTGTGTGTGTTATGCCTAGAGTCTTACACTTCTGCCCTCTATTCATGAAGCAGCATCTAGAAATACTGAACCCTTAGAATGTCACTGCTCTGCTAAGAGGTTGGAAGTGAACAGAAAGAGATGAATGTGTAAAATCTCAAATAGATTCTGGCCAGCTGGAGAGGTCCAGGCCTATTTCTCTTTGGGGAAGGGGGACAGCAACTGCTTTAGCAAATTGACTCCACTGCTGGGGTACCATAGGCCATTCACCTAGTATTAGTTGATGAGTAAACTCTTTCATGGCTATTTCTGCACAGCAGAGGCAGCTGAGAGGGCGTGAAGTTGCAAGGGGATGCGATGCCTATAACTAAGGGTATGTCTTCACTATCAGCGGGCAGCGATCGATCCATCGTGTGTAGTCTAGACGCGATAAATCGATCCCTGAGCGCTCTCCTGTTGACTCCTGTCCTCCAGCTTGGCGAGAGGCGCAGGCAGAGTTGACGGGGGAGCGGCAGCAGTCGATTCACCATAGTGAAGATACCACGGTAAGTCGATCTAAGTACGTCAACTTCAGCTACGTTATTCACGTAGCTGAAGTTGTATAACTTAGATCAATTCCTCCCCCTACCCCCCAGTGTAGACCAGGCCTAAGGGTATGTCTACACTTGAAGCTGGGGAAGTGAATCGCAAGTTGAGGAGACATACCTGAGCTAGCTCTGATCAATCTAACATACTAAAAATAGAATGTGGACATGGCAGCACAAGCTGCAAGAGGGACTAGCTTCCCCAAGTACATAGCTAGCCTCTCTGATGGGCAAGCACTCAGGACAGCTAGCTCCTCCTGCCACTCATGTTGCCATGGCTACATTCTACTTTTAGCATGCTAGCTCAATCAGAACTAGCACAAGTGTGCTTCCTCAAGCTGGGAATCACACCCCAGCTCTACGTGTAGATGTACCCTAAGTACAATGACACACAATCTGCTCAGCAAAATGGCTTACTGAGGGGGTGACATGCATGCCTCACTATGCCAGCTGAAGGAAAAGCCGTTATCAACTGCAGAGGAGTCAGTTGACATCAACCATGCGGATCATAATCTGAATGGACTGAGGGTTTCATGATGAGGCACATTTTTCATGCATTGAGAGCCCTGGAAATTGAAGTCCTCTGTTTAGCCACAAAGCAGGTACAACATGGGAGGCGGCTATGCAAGCTTCTCAGGATGGGACCCATTATAGCAATGACAGAACACTTCAGTGCCCATGTCCATTCAGTCCTTGCTCTCAGCAAGGAAGCCAGTTTTTGTCACCTGTGATGGATTCTGTAACGTGGACAACACATTCAATTTCTATAAATATGTTTCTATAAATATGCTTGCCCTTGCATCCAACGAAGTGGGTATTCACCCACGAAAGCTCTTGCTCCAAAACGTCTGTTAGTCTATAAGGTGCCACAAGACTCTCTGCTGCTTTTACAGATCCAGACTAACATGGCTACCCCTCTAATGCTATAAATATGTTGATATTACAAGAAAGAAACAGAAATTTAAAAAGGGATGGAGGAATGGATGAGTGGGGTGTGTAATAGCCAAACCTTGTGCTCATGCAAGTCGTGTTGTCGCTGTAAGGCCAGTGTTACTTGCTTCTCTGCCTTCTTAAGCAGCTTCCCATCCTCCTGAAGCGCATGAGTGGTGCGCAGTTCCCGGATCAGTTCCAATCGCTTCTCCTTCCCTTCAAACATCTTTCAAATAAAATTAACAGCCATGGGAATTAAACAGAAGATAAAATCTGAGAGTTTTGCAAACAGAAAATATCCTTTTCCTCCAAAGTTAGAGTCATCTGTTTCCGATACCAAATTCTCTATCTGTAGCACATGAACCTTTGAGGAAAATCCCTGGTGCTACTGACAGGAAACCAAACCATCTGTAATGAATCCAAGGCCATATCCAGACACACACCGTACCTGTCAGCTAAACCCCACACGTGCTGGATGAAGGGCAGAACTCAGGCCCTTCTGCTCCAGAGAACAGACAGGTCTCTATTACTTACGCAAAGGAGAACCTCCATTATCTTTCAGTTGCATTAAGACTCACCCAGCCTTCTAGCCACTGGAGGGCATGACAAACAGACTTTGCAGATAGATCTCTATATACCCAGGAAGGGTTAGCGTTAAACACATTCTGGACTGGACTTTACATTGCGGGCAGAATTGCCAGCCCCATCAATTAAAAAACCAGATGTTTCCCACCTCCCCCCAAAAAAGATTTCTTATGATGTTTAAAAGCAAAATATCATTTCTTTAGTCAGTCTACTAATTTTTGAGCTTTGAGAAAGACCCTCTTCCCTCCCCTGTGGGGGGGGGGGGGAGGAGAAGGTGGGTCTTGTTTCAGGCAGAAAATTCAACCTCAAGTATGCACTAAATACCATAAGAAATCTGGGGCAAGCCAATCTTCTCTCCCCCTTGACTAATAGGAATGGCTCTCTTCCTCATCCTTCCTCTGCCAGCTCCACCATGCACCCTCTTGGACACTCCTCAGCTCTCTCCTCATGATGCCCCTTGCCCCCTATCTCCTCCCCTGGACCATGTCCTTTTCTTTTCTCCCCTGTTTCAGTATCCATTGCCTGCTGCCCTTCCTCATACATAAGCCCAGCAATAGAAGGACAGATAGAGTGCCTCTTCCTCACCTCCCCCAGGGACTGTTCAGATTGTTTAGCACCATTCAGTGCAGCAGTAAGATTGTGGGGAGGGTGTTGATACTGCTGTTGCCCTCTGTGGTGTCCCCAGAACCAATCCCTTCAGTTTCCCCTACTTGATGCAGTGACTGCTGCCCTGCTGTGTGCGCGCACTGGTGGGGAGTGGAGGCTCTGTGGGAGGGAGCGGTGCACTCTGGGGTGATAGGTAGGAAACGCAGTCCGAGCCACCAGCCCACGTGTCCAAACCCAAGTCAGACAGACCCAAGTCAGACAGAAATTTCTGAGCTGACCACAGTTGCTGGTGAGAAGCCTCTAAAAATTATGGGAAGCCTTGGCGGGGAGGCTCTCAAAATTTTTGAGAGAGTCAACATCTCTACAATGGAGTCAAAGACATCATTCCTATCAGGCCACTCCGGATGGGAGAAAGACTCAAGAAACCCAATTTTCATATCAAACCATTTTCAAAACTTATTGACACAGAGCCTATCATCTCTCACCTGTGCGCTGTATAAAAATTAAAACAATCCTCAGTAAAACAGCTAATCCCAATGGTACAGAGAGAAGCAGCAGGTCTATAAAACAGACACCCCTCCCCCCAAGATATGCAAATGATCAAAAGTGACCAGACCTGTACAGAAAGGCCCAACACCAAGTCCTGAATACAGCCATAAAGGATATCAGCAGATATTCTCAGGGAGCGTCCCACAGATAGGAACCTAGAAGTTCCTGTCAGAAATTTGAGATGGAAAGCAAAGACTTCAGCCTTGGAAGGATATGGGATATGGATATGAGGACATGTTGCTCAACCACCTCAGCTCTGGATTAGTTCAGTGCTATTGGGAACAGATTTTTTAATATACCCTCAATAACTCCTTTGAAGACAGAAATAGTCAAAGGGACACAGAATACCATGTTCTGAATAGCTCTGCCTCGGATTAACTTCTGCAAAAAGATCACTGCCAGTTCTAGCTCCTCTTCTCTCTGCCAACACACAAAAATAATCCAGTTACAATTATGTATTTATTTTAGGGAGGAAGCAGAAGGAAAACTGAATGAACCATCCATCTAACTAGCTTTCTCAGAATACAATTAATATACCTAGTTTCTCGTGGGTTTTAATCATCATTCTTCCGATTTCCAGAGAATGAAAGAAGAGTCAGAAAAATATAAATGTCTATATTTTACAAAATATGGGACAGACAGACTATACAAAGATTTACACTGGGTGTGTGTGTGTGTGTATATATATATATAAAATGTAGCTTTACTAACTGGTGACTAAAATGGGAACACAATTATCATTCACATGTATTAACAGTTCTAAACACTAAGGAAGGGGAACATTTAGGAAATTTCCCCTGAGTTTCATTCTCCTGGTAAGGCTTATTAGTGTAGCAGTGAGTTTGAAGACCCAGTGAATGACAATTTTGAAGTAAACAAGGTGTATTATTTTGGGGGTTGTAACAGGGTGTGCTGTCCCTTTAAGGAAGGCTACAGGCCTACCATAGCTTGTTCCTGATTTCAGCTCAGAACAGAGGCTAGGATAATAAGGCATAGTGGCACAGGGGCCAACTTTTCTCAGTGCTCGCCCCCTCCCCTCCACCCCTGCCCCGCCCCTCCCTCACCCCCATTCCAACCCCTTCCCCAAAGTCCCCATCCCAACTCTGCCCCCTCCCTGCTCCTACTGCACTCCTTCCCCAAATCCCCACCCTGGCCCCGCCTCTTCCCCAAGCATGCCACGTTCCCCCTCCTCCCGCCTCCCTCCCAGCGCTTGCCACCACGAAATAGCTGTTTTGTGGCGGGAAGTGCTGGGAGCTAGGGGGAGAAGCGGGGATGTGGTGTGCTCAAGGGAGGAGGCGGAGCGGAGGTGAACTGAGGCGGGCAGCTGTTGGTGGGTGCAAAGCAACTCTAGATTTAATCCTGAGTGGAGCGCAGGAGCTGGTCCAAGAGGTAACTATAGCAGGACCGCTTGGAAATAGTGACCCTAATACAATAGCATTCAACATCCCTGTGGTGGGAAGAACACAACTGCCCAACACTGTGGCATTTAATTTCAAAAGGGGGAACTATACAAAAATGAGGGGGTTAGTTAGACAAAAGTTAAAAGGTACAGTGACTAAAGTGAAATCCCTGCAAGTTGCATGGGCCCTTTTTAAAGACACCATAATAGAGGCCCAACTTCAATGTATACCACAAATTAAGAAAAACAGTAAAAGAACTAAAAAAGAGCCACCGTGGCTTAACAACCATGTAAAAGAAGCAGTGAGAGATAAAAAGACTTCCTTTAAAAAGTGGAAGTCAAATCCTAGTGAGGCAAATAGAAAGGAGCACAAACACTGCCAACTTAAGTGCAAGAGTGTAATAAGAAAAGCCAAAGAGGAGTTTGAAGAACGGCTAGCCAAAAACTCCAAAGGTAATAACAAAATGTTTTTTAAGTACATCAGAAGCAGGAAGCCTGCTAAACAACCAGTGGGGCCCCTTGATGATCAAAATACAAAAGGAGCGCTTAAAGACGATAAAGTCATTGCGGAGAAACTAAATGGATTCTTTGCTTCAGTCTTCACGGCTGAGGATGTTAGGGAGATTCCCAAACCTGAGCTGGCTTTTGTAGGTGACAAATCTGAGGAACTGTCACAGATTGAAGTGTCACTAGAGGAGGTTTTGGAATTAATTGATAAACTCAACATTAACAAGTCACCGGGACCAGATGGCATTCACCCAAGAGTTCTGAAAGAACTCAAATGTGAAGTTGCGGAACTATTAACTAAGGTTTGTAACCTGTCCTTTAAATTGGCTTCGGTACCCAATGACTGGAAGTTAGCTAATGTAACGCCAATATTTAAAAAGGGCTCTAGGGGTGATCCCGGCAATTACAGACCGGTAAGTCTAACGTCGGTACCGGGCAAATTAGTTGAAACAATAGTAAAGAATAAAATTGTCAGACACATAGATAAACATAAACTCTTGAGCAATAGTCAACATGGTTTCTGTAAAGGGAAATCGTGTCTTACTAATCTATTAGAATTCTTTGAAGGGGTCAACAAACATGTGGACAAGGGAGATCCGGTGGACATAGTGTACTTGGATTTCCAGAAAGCCTTTGACAAGGTCCCTCACCAAAGGCTCTTACGTAAATTAAGCTGTCATGGGATAAAAGGGAAGGTCCTTTCATGGATTGAGAACTGGTTAAAGGACAGGGAACAAAGGGTAGGAATTAATGGTAAATTCTCAGAATGGAGAGGGGTAACTAGTGGTGTTCCCCAAGGGTCAGTCCTCGGACCAATCCTATTCAATTTATTCATAAATGATCTGGAGAAAGGGGTAAACAGTGAGGTTGCCAAATTTGCAGATGATACTAAACTTCTCAAGATAGTTAAGACCAAAGCAGATTGTGAAGAACTTCAAAAAGATCTCACAAAACTAAGTGATTGGGCAACAAAATGGCAAATGAAATTTAATGTGGATAAATGTAAAGTAATGCACATTGGAAAAAATAACCCCAACTATACATACAACATGATGGGGGCTAACTTAGCTACAATGAGTCAGGAAAAAGATCTTGGCGTCATCGTGGATAGTTCTCTGAAGACGTCCACGCAGTGTGCAGAGGCGGTCAAAAAAGCAAATAGGATGTTAGGAATCATTAAAAAGGGGATAGAGAATAAGACTGAGAATATATTATTGCCCTTATATAAATCCATGGTACGCCCACATCTCGAATACTGTGTACAGATGTGGTCTCCTCACCTCAAAAAAGATATTCTAGCACTAGAAAAGGTTCAGAAAAGGGCAACTAAAATGATTAGGGGTTTAGAGAGGGTCCCATACGAGGAAAGATTAAAGAGGCTAGGACTCTTCAGCTTGGAAAAGAGAAGACTAAGGGGGGACATGATAGAGGTATATAAAATCATGAGTGATGTTGAGAAAGTGGATAAGGAAAAGTTATTTACTTATTCCCATAATACAAGAACTAGGGGTCACCAAATGAAATTAATAGGCAGCAGGTTTAAAACAAATAAAAGGAAGTTCTTCTTCACGCAGCGCACAGTCAACTTGTGGAACTCCTTACCTGAGGAGGTTGTGAAGGCTAGGACTATAACAATGTTTAAAAGGGGACTGGATAAATTCATGGTGGCTAAGTCCATAAATGGCTATTAGCCAGAATGGGTAAGAATGGTGTCCCTAGCCTCTGTTCGTCAGAGGATGGAGATGGATGGCAGGAGAGAGATCACTTGATCATTGCCTGTTAGATTCACTCCCTCTGGGGCACCTGGCATTGGCCACTGTCGGTAGACAGATACTGGGCTAGATGGACCTTTGGTCTGACCCGGTATGGCCTTTCTTATGTTCTTATGTTCTTAATTTTTCCCTGTGGGTGCTCCAGCCCCGGAGCACCCATGGAATCGGCACCTATGCATAGTGGGAAATGGGGCAGGCCTATGTAAGGCAAATTCTTATGCTCAGTCTAGAGCTATCAGGGCACGGTTCCTCTTGCTGAGGTCCCTGGAAGGGGCCAGGCTGGGACAGCTTAGGAGCTAGAAGGTCTGGGAGGAAGCCTGTGAAAGTGCTTGGTGAGGGCTGGGGCAAAGGAAGCCTGGAGAGGAGAGGGGGATGGACTCCCAGAGAGGTTGTTCAATGGAGTAGAAAACAGCTTGTGAGCCCTGCACTGTGGGGAAAAGAATCAGACTTGTGGGGAATGCAGAAGGAAAGGGCCTGGGATGAGAGAAGTGGAGTGGGCTTGGGGCCTGGTGCATGCAACTGCTCTCACTTAAGGGTCTCTCCCAGCCTGGAGCTTCCGAAAAGCCCTTCCCTTCCTTGTATCATGAGGGAAAACCCAAACAGACTATTTTGTTACTCCAGAAAGAAAGAACTTTATAGTTTGGCTGGAAAGCTAAACCATTGCAAATCACCCAGCCAGCCAGAGGAGAAACTGAGGCATAAAATGCCTTACTGGCAGAGGGAGACTGTGAACCAGAGAGGAAACTAAGACAGCTGCCACGTATTGTATTAATTAGGATGGAATATATAGTCCAAAGAGTCAAAGGTGTTAACATGGGCCTGAAACTACCCAATATTAAACCATTTTAAATAAGGTTTAGGGTCTGGTATACAGAGAGCTCAGCTGGTTCAGCACCATGGCAAATACCCTTAAAAATCCTTTTTAATTTTAGATTAAAGATACAGAAAAGAGAGAAAAACAGCATTTGAAATGTAAAGTATTAAGGTTTTCATTTTAATAACACTTCTTATTCCCTCTCCCTTTAGCTGGAGAGACTTGTTAGAAAGAAGCCCCCTCGTTTAACAGTAATGTATGGTATGTACAGTACATACAGTAATAACTGTCCTTATTTGGGGGAAGGGGGGGAAGTTAGTTAAGATAGACTGGAGCTGCTGGAGTTGCTGGGGTTTTTAAAGTCCAATCCTGTTTTCTAAAAGACAAAACAAGATGAACACACACAAAACAGGGAGAGAAAAGAACAGCAGAGATAGACAATACAGTTTCCATCTCTGACGTTAAGTCTCACTTCATCACCAGAGAAACACAGACACAGCACATGATCTTATCAGCCACTCTGAGACCCGGCAAACCTGTACCAAAATTGGGCTGTTTAGGGCACTGCATTTAGCTGCTTCTCTCTGGTCACAGGCTTACAGCAGTACTGCAAAATACAGTCTTGGCTGCCTAAGACAGACTCTTATTAGAGAGAAGGGAAAAGGAGAGGGATAGGAGAGAGAAGAAATTAGGTGGAGAAGGGGAAGAACACACAAGTGACAGTCTTATATCCCAGGTGGTGGCTGTGATTGAGCCAGAGCCAGTGGAGGTGGCAATATCATTTGGCTCCCTCTCTGTGGTCAGGATTAGGATGAAGAAGATCCAGAGTCCCAGGAGACAGTGGGGGATGGCAGCCACAATGGCTGCCATCTTTCAGTCAGCCAGAGTCGCAGTAGCCAGCTTTCTCCAGTCTCTTTTTCAGGACACCAAAAGAGACTGATGGATGGAGTAGCCCATCCCCTCATTATTTTGTCCACAAGTTAGGCCTAATTTCTCACACATCAATTTTGGTTGACTGATTTCCAGTCCCCTACTTTTCTTGTTTACCTGGAATGGCCTTAGCACAGTCCGTGAATTACAGCACTAGGTCTTTTTGTTTTGACTGACTCATTCTGTCTGACCGTTATACTTTTTCTCCCATCAACATTTACTGTTACAGGTAATTGTGACACTTTACACATTTTTGCTCATTTTTTACAGTTGAGCTCACAATTAGAATACATTTATAGGTCCAATTATGACAAATATATACCAAGTGCTAGAGAAGTAAAAACAACCCCCTACAGGGTTTATTTACATTCTTGTGGGACGGCAGATGCAGAGCTACTCCCTGTATTTGGAGCTTACAGCTGGCAAGTCTTGTGCAACTCCATGAATGATTTTTCTTGACAGTGAGGAAAACATCACTGCTTTTCTCTTCCCAGCAAAACTCCTGAGGGGATGCAGAAACCTATCACATGCACCCTGCAGAAGCAGGAGGGGGCAGGGGGATCTATGGGCAGAATGAGGATTGGAGGAGCCTGGAGAAGACAGTGGGGACTGCGTAGGGTATTGGAGCGAGCAAAGGACAGCCTCTGAGGTTGTGAGTGTCACAGTTCCTGAGGTAAGTGCACCTCTGATGCTTTTATGGCCTTGTGGGCACACCCACTTAAGTCTCAAGCTGTCACCTTTCTTGGAGCAGTATCCTGCAATCTACTTTTTCTAGACCTGGGACTTAGAACAAAAATATCAGAGAAATCATATCCTGAAAACAACTAACAGTTTATATGCCTGAGTGCCTTACCAGGTGTCACCCATCTCCCATAGGGAGACCCTGGTAGGTTTCAAGTACTTCAGGTCCTTTTCTCAGGGCCCATAACTCTGGGTCACAGTCTCATGTCAGTTCTTGGCTTGGGTGAGAACGACCTCTCCCCCTACGTCAGGGTGGTCATTTGATGCCGTTTTCAGTTATTTGCCAGGCTGTTGTGAGGGAAAGGGGAAGAGTTGTGGAGGCCTGGATTAGTCTCTTCCATTCTGTCAGTCTTCTATTACATTCCCTTTTGTCCCTGTCACTCCAGCTTGCCACATATGGCCTCCTGAGATGCTCATCTCTCAGCCAATATCTCCATGATGATTGTGACAGGAGTATCTTCTTGTTCACAGAAAGCCCTGGCATCCAAGAGGGGTAATTGCAGAAGAAGCCCTACTCAGTCCCTGCACGATGAGAGATTCTAGCAGGGGAGGCTTGATGAGACTGCCGCATGCATGAGTGTAATGCCTGATGCAAGACACTCAGCAGTCCTGCAGAGGATGTGAAAGCATCAGAAGCTGAAGCTAGCCTGAGGTGTTACCTATCTAAGGCTATTTGAATAGAGCCCTGCAAATCTGCGGATATCTGCAGATGCATTGTTTACCATCTTTGCGGATTAGATAAGGATCCACATTTTTGTATCCGCACATGGTTCTGCACTAAGACTTCAACTGAAGAACTGGACAGGAAGCTGGTAGGATTTATTTGGGTGAAATTCAATGGTATTGGATCTATCATAATGAAGCCACACAATATCTAAATAGAGAATCAAGAATGACTGGTGTTTGGAAAAATGTTCATCGTGGAGAAAAAAAGTACCTTGCAACCCGCTTAAAAAAAAATCCCAACAACTCTTAGGAAGTATTTCTTGGGTTAAGGAAGAAAAACTCTGAACAGCTCACCTAGAAGGGACAAGGTACAGGGGTGTAAGACGACCCACCAAACACTAATTTATTTTGGACTAATATTATAGCCTAATGTTGGAGAATGTTGTTACTTAAAACTGATTCCCTGTACCTGTCAAGGTTCTCATAGTGCAGTAATTAGGTGAAAGTCTAATGCTATGCTGCTTGTCAGTTTTATTCTTAAGTAAAAAACACTGTACAGAAGACAAAACTAACTAGCTCCCATATTTTCCTGGACACTCCTTGAGTAACTTGATAGTGACTAATACAGGATTTACAGCAAAAACTTCTAAAAACATCCAACTTACAGTTGATGGTATTAGCAGTGTTGGAGTTAGGGGTCGAGGAACAGGTTTTGTTATCTTCTGAAGGAAACGAAGGGGCTTCTTTGGCTCCTTAACTTTATTCTTCTTCTCTAGCAGTGCCTGAAACAATCATACAATTTAGGCTCTTTCCATACAGGGTTCGAAAACTGTACTAGATAGCACACGACACTAGGACCCAGTCTTGTTGTTATGGAATTACAATGGGAGTTGAGGGCATTCAGCACCTTGCACAATTGTACCTTTAATTTTCTTACCTACTCCTTCCATCTCAGCTCAAAAGTCAGGTGTTGTACATTATTGTTAAATAGGGTGGTCAGAAGACCTTGATGGAGTTTCAAGTAAGGCACGGGGATAAGTGTGTATTTACAGTACCTTGCTGGCAAAGTGCATAGACTGACACTCACTCTCTGGAAATGAGTCCAGAAGGTGTTTGATCTTAACCCCTAATATACTACATTCTGGAAAAGCACAGCTGGAGAATGATTTTACAGTTCTAAAAAATGGAAATTCTGCTGAATCAATTACCTATGAATTATTTTTGCATTTTAAGCAATTACTTAGTATCAAGTACAGAGGAAACTTTCTTTGCAAACTGAAAGCAGTTACTAGCCTTTATAAACCAGTCATAAATAATATACTTCCATAACTGGAATATGACCCCCTCTATAGGCATATTTGTTAAAAGTGCCAGATGTTAGACTGCACAAAACATCACTAATACAGTGTTTGAGGACAAAGCAAAAAGTGATATTCCAGGGGATCTGTGACACACCATACCTCAAAGTAGCACCCTGTAACCCCCATATTCATCATTCGTATATGGTTGTGATACTTCATACAAAGCATGCCATGTAAAATATGAAAGGTCATGATCTGCGGGGAAACTCATTGTTCTGTCTTATATATATATATATATATATATAGAATTGTTAGTGTGTATGAAGTTATGAGATTTTTGCTATATGGTTGTCATTGAAATATGTCGTGAGTTTCGAAGTCGCCCACTGCTATTTCCCAATAAAGGAGGTGACTCAGGCGGGTGTTAAATGACCACTGACCATCAGGAGAATTGTAAACAAGAGATCTGCAATTCAATAAGAGACAGTTGTGCAAGCACCACACAATGAGGACGCTCAACTCTATGACTCAGTTGTTCAAACAATGGGGATTGCTGAACTCTGTGACTCAACAAGGACATGTCTAGGCCAGTATCTTTCCTGGGACATTAATTGAGAGTATCAAATAAGGGACAGGGGCATCATGAGGCTACTTCTCTTCTCCCCCTACCTATGCTGAAGGCAAAAAGAATGCTGGGAAAACAAAGACTTTCAGCTGAGGAGATTGGTCCCAGGCTAAGAAGGAAATTCAGCCTGTGTATTAAGAACTGTAACCTACCTGCAACATCCAGTGAGAAAAGCTGTGTGAGTCAACTCTTGCTTAGTCTAAAAGTTTAGGATTTAGAATGCATGTTTACTTTTTATTTTCTTAAGGTAACTATCTCTGACTTTTATGCCTTCCACTTATAGCCACTGAAAATCTACCTTTCTGTAGTTAAACTTATTTTAATGTTTTATCCTTACCAGTGAGATTGTCTAAAGTGCTTGGGGAATCTGCTCAGATTACAAAGGCTGGTGTATGTCCACTATCCTTTGACAAAGTGACAAACTAATTAATGAGCTTGCATTGTTCAAGAGAAGCTCTTGAGCAGTATAAGAAGGTACATTTCTGTGGTGCAAGGCTGAGGGCTTGGGAGATTTGCTGGTGTTTCCCTGTGTATAGCTCAAGAGTGAGTTGGAGATCATTCATGCAACTTAGCTGGGTGTACGTCTGCATGTTGGTGGACAGCACCTGGAGGGGTTTGCTGCTTGTCACTGGCAAAGCAATATGAGAGACAGCCCCAGCTGGAGAGTTACGGGGGCACAGTGGTCCCACAGTTCCAGGTTGTACCCCGGGAATCCTGTCACAGATTTGCAAATTTCTTCAGTCTAAATCAAATCTTAGAGTCTCATCTACACATCTCCTCCTATATAAAGTTTCTGAACACTTCCCCTCCCATTCACAACTGTATACTCTTGATACCCGGAAGGCTCTAAAAATCAATATTGAATGCAGGGAACACTTCAGAAAATATCTAGCTCTATTGGTTATAATCCATATAATATTTTAAAAATACTGCTGTTATAGCTTCAGTTATTAGATAACTAAACTGGTACATTTCAGAAACTTTTGAAGATAGAAGTTGTTTTCCCCTCAGATGTTCACACTTTTTTATTCAGAGCCAGAGACTACAAAGATGTTGCATGAAGAAAACAGAAAACAGCACAAGGAACCAGCAAAAAAGCTCTCAGCCTTTCCAGACTACTGTACTCCTTTCAGGAGTCTGATTTCTCTTGCGTACCCTCAAGTTTCACCTCACTTAAAAATTACTTGCTTACAAAAGCATATACAAAGAACTGTCACAGCACACTATTACTGAAAAATTGCTTACTTTCTCATATTTACCATTCAATTACAAAATAAATCAATAGGAATATAAATATTGTACATACATTTGAGTGTATACTATACAGAGCCATATAAACAAGTAATTGTCTATATGAAATTTTAGTTTGTGCTGACTTTGCTAGTGCTTTTTATGTAGCCTGTTGTAAAACTAGGCAAATATCTAGATAAGTTGATGTACCCCCTGGAAGACCTCTGCATACCCCTGGTTGAGAACCACTGACTTAAGGAAATGGAGGCTCAGGTGACCTTCAGTGGGATTCTACTTGTCCCTAGGAGGAGGAGAACGAAGGCAAAAATTAAGGGAATTTAGTTAGGAAAGTGGACTGGATTGAAGAACATATACACCAGGCCCTTTAAGATACCTGTTTGTGGAATACTTTCTCATGGTTAAAAAGTGTAAACATCTGACTATCCCATTTTAATTAGTACTTCTCACATATTAAGTTGTTAGACAATTTTTCTGAACTTGGGTGCAAAATATTTTCCTTGAAAGTAGATTCTTCTTGTAGAGGAGACAGAACTGAGTGGTGTGTGCCACCTGATTAGATACAAGAACCAGGACCTCCCTGGACAATGTGGGACCACCTAGATCACTTGTGCCCCTTTTTTATTGTCCTGGAGAACACCGTGAACAGAAAAGGACAGCTGTGCTCTTGGCCATTAGAGGAAATGCATGACTGTAGCTACGGATACTGTATGACATCACTGATACATCTTGGCTGACCAGGACTGGAGGTTTAGCTCTTAGGACCTATTTAATCACACTAATCTTTTGTCATTAACCTTGGATTAAGTTGTTCCATGAATGATCCTCCCTGTTCTTGAAGCTGGCATCAATTTTTTGCACTAACCCTGATTCCAGCGAACTGTGGCCTTCTGAGTTTCCCCAGGCAACAGCACAAAGGAGGACAGGGATGATGGGCCCTGAGACATTAAGCATCTTCTGGAGAAGACAACTGGAATGTCTCACAATGGTATGTTGGTGCGAGAGACCTTCGTTCTTATCCAAGACATCAGAAATCTGATAGATGTGATAATTTGATATCTATGACTATGTCCAGAAGTGACAGACTGTGTGACATCGTTTAGCTGTTGGTAGTGTTGACAAATTCATGTTATTCCAGAATACAATCTGGACTGTGTGACGGCTCCCTTCTGGGCCTTTTTCAGAAAGTGTGCTCCAATGAGCAGGTCGTCTTAGCACGGGTATATACAAACCCTTTTTTGCCCAAGGAAAACACTTTGGAAAACATCCTTAGAGGCAGGTAGGCCAAACGCAAAGTAGCATAGTGGTAACATTATGTGTTGCATGTGAAGTTGAGAGATTTTCTCTGAGAGGCTCATGTAATAAGTACATATAGGTGTTCTTAAGCTCAATTAGTGATAGATGTTTTTCTTTAGAACTTGTTGCTATGTTGGAATTTAGGGTATCTACCCTGAACTGTGGTGACAACAGGAATCTGTTCAAGAATTTCCAGTTGAGCACTCCTCAGTCTTTGGCATGTTTGGGCACTGGAAAGAGGATTGACTAGAGCCCTAAGCCTTCTTGTTCCCTGGGAAATCAATTATCCTAGTTTGAAGAAGATGGCGTTTTAGTCTTCATACTCTGAGGTTTCAATTGGAGAAAGAGGAAGATACCAATAACCCTGGTTTCAGAGTGCCATTTAATTCTAAAATGTAAGCCAGGCTTCTCTCCCATTTCTTCCCACATTTCCTTTTTTATGGGAGCTTATCTGGAGGAATACAGAGTCCACCTAATACTCTGGAGACTGGTTTCAGGTTACTTTTCAAAAAAATGATTCTGAGTTTCCTCCTGTGTGGTATCTAGCCCCAAGTCTGAAAAAAGCTGCTTATGCTCTCAGAAAGACAAATGGGTTTCCTCTGAATTTCCTGGGCCCTTTTTTTTGTCCCTTTAGAGCCTTTACCATGGGAAAATTTGTATTGTGGTAAACTAGAAACAGAAGAGATGGAGGAACAGAGAGTCCTTGAATGATTTGCTCATCTTTTACTGGGAAAACCAAGCCTTAGAAATTTCCTTTGTAGAGGAGTGACTCCTGTGCTCAGAATCTGCAGCTTCTTTCCTGATGCCTTTAACCTTTCCTTCACTGCTTCTCAGATTTATAGGGGGGGAAACAAGATTAATTAGCCTCTCAGGGCCCAACCACTGAGCATATTCTGATTTTACAAGGTTCCCTCCCCCCAATTATTTGTAGGACAGAAGGAGACTACCACTAAAGAGGGGATCTGAAGGGAGAACTGTACTGCTGCTGTGCTAGAGAAGTAAGGGTAACACTTGAAAAGATCACTCTTAAGATGATCCCTAAGTGGTTTCCTTGAACTTTATAGCTGCTCTCTAAACCCCTTCCTGAGGAAAGGCCAGAGGAAGCTTTCGCATGGCACAGCCATGTTGATTCACCGAATCCTACAGAAAGGCAGAAATAGCTCTAAAAGGGCTGACTCACACCTTGCTAAAGAAAGCAGGGTAAACAGTCAGAAATAAGTGGTAAGCCAAGAGGCCTTTTACTGCCTGCTTTCTTCATGTCTGGGTTGCTCTCTCTATCATCCCTCCAGGGCTGGCTGTGTGGAAGAGAGTAAGAAAGCGGTAGGGCTTGGTCAACCCACGGCAAGTAGGGTTATGTTAGTCCACGCATTTTTGCACCCTTTTCTGCCAACTTCTCTCTCTGGCTGCCTGTGAGGTGTTCTTGACAGAACAGCCTGCCCAGACATGCTACACTAGAAGCTGCTGCAGCCAGCTACCTCAGTATCAGAAAGGAGTTTCCGGCAATCTTGCTGCAGAGCCCCCCAAAGCTAAATAACAGCCCAACAATGCTTAGAATCCAATAAGCTGACTATTAAGATAAAAAGAATCCCTTTCTGATTGTTTTATTTTCTTGTTCCTTGGAGCAGAAGAACTTGTTAAGCCTCCCTGCCGTTGATGGAGCCAGTTCAAGCTGACTTGCAGGGTCTTCAGGGGTGTGGCCATCCCCATCCTGCCTTGATTGACAGGTCTGGCTCTGCCTCCAAGTAACCACAGGTAGAAGTAAGACCCATTGTAACAGATATGCCGATTTTCTCAGAAAAAATAATGTATATTTTAGGTGTTTTTAATGCAATAAATAGATGTTTTTGAAAAGTCCATCATAGCAGACCAGATCCATAGCTGGTATAAATCAGTGCAGCTCCATTGAAGTCACTGGAGCTATGCTGATTTATACCAGGTAAGAATCTGGCCCACTGTCTCTATTTTCACTCTGAATTTAGTCTCCCCTTCTCCATCTATTTCTCTCAGCTGACACCAAGGACAAGAGCCATCATTACTGACCAGCCAACTCTGGGGACCACTTGTAATCCATGACTATAGTTTGGGAATCTTCACTATAGTCTGTCAAAAACATGAGAAGTCCTTTAGACAGACAGACACACAATGCAATTGCTGAAATTGGAATTTAGCCAGAAAACCATGAGCTAACATCCCTAACTCTTGGAAGAATGCCAGGAGTATCTTGCCATCTGATTATGACCACAGGTGGTTAGGATCTTGGTTTTATGCAGAAGACACATGACACCTCCAATAGCACAGAGCAGGGGTGGGCAACTATGGCCCGCGGGCTGCATCAAGCCCGTCAGACCTTTTCATCTGGCCCTCAAGCTCCATTGCTCTTCTCCAGGACTCTGGCTGGGAAGAGGGTTGGGGGCTTGCCCTGCTCCGGCTGGGAAGCAGGGTCGGGGGCTTGCCCCGCTCTGGCTGAGGTCAGGGGCTTGTGTGATGGGCGTGAGGGCACACGTTACTCCGGCTGCACAACCCAAACGTGCCTCACGTGCCATCAGAGCCTGGAACGTGCAAGCCCACTTGCCTGTTACTTGTTTGCTTAGGTGACTCTGATGTTTTAGTAGTGTTAGTTTTCCATTGTTGAAGATAAAACAAAGAGTAGTTGGCCAGGGAGTGGTCAGTGACAGTTTTCAAAGTTGTGGGCTGTCAGGACCTACATGGGAGGAGATTTCTGAGAGCAGGGGGCTGGTGAATCTCAATTAATTCCAATGACTGGAAGCTGACGCCCAACAAATCCAGGCTAGAGAGAAAGGGGGTAGAAAGAGGGTAAGTTTGGTTTAATTATTGTAATACATTGTTATGATGGTATATTTATAATAGTAAGTAAGATTTTGTTTATTTCCACTAAAATGTATCTTTATTAAAGTTTATTTGAATATCTCTGAAGTTTTAATTTCGTGAGCATTCATGGTCCACCATACAATTTCCATACCCAGATGGGGCCCTCAGGCCAAAAAGTTTGCCCACCGCGGCATACAGTCTACAACCATAGGGGGCATTCGCTCAGTACTGACTCCATAAAAGCACTTCCTACACATCTGAAGTTTTTTCCTTGAAAATTTTCCCTCCGAGTAGTGACCAAATCCAACACTGTCTTTCATAAGATTAGATGACTGAATTTGAGGTAGCACGGTAGTTATTTCAACGCAAGATTTCAGTTCTATTAATAGAAAGTTACTGCCTGTATTAAATATATTATTGTGCTACACTAAAACAAGAAAAAAAATTATATACACACACACACACTATGCATGACTAAATATTTCTTATCAACTGGATTTGAAGATAAATCTAATAAAACTGACAAAACTGTGTGTATAATAATTATTATTTACTTTAGGAATACTTTATCCAATAGGCCTGATTTTCAAAAACACAAGTCTGTAATTGCAACACAAGATGCATACCTTACAGTTCACCTAATTTCAACTGTAAATACTGTGACTGCATGTGCAGATAGGGTATTTGCTTAGACACTGGTCATTTACATGTGTGGACAACAGATTTGCTTGCACAGTTGTAGTGACGGCATGTGCATTTTATGTATTCAGAAAATCAGACAATACTTATCTAAGTTGCTAGGTAACTGCAGTGATCTGCTTCCTCTGTTGTAATCTAATTTGGATAAGTTGGGACAATTGACCTACTTTACTTCAGATGTGCAGAATTTTGAAACTTCTGATCCTGCATTGGTTTATTTAAATAATAATAATTTGACATTTTAACCAATAGGTTTGCCGTATTTTTTAAATATTTTAAAGGGATGAGGGAAAGGAAGGCAACCAAGGGGAGGAGGAGAATTGCTGGTTTACATTAGATTTCACAATCCCATCACATTTTCATAGGGCCAAAGAAACAAAGAGAAGGAAGAAAAATGGACGTCCGTGAATGACTGGGGATGGGAAAGAGAGAAAGCTACTCCTTTCACAAACTAGGAAGCTTTCCACAGGGTAGGCACAGAAGAGGGAAAATGTGGAAGAGATAGAAAAAGGGAGACTAGTTGAGTTCAGAACAGTACTCATCATGCCAAATGACAACCCGCTAGTTATTAATGTTTGATATGTTCTCTCCCTGAAGATGGCCTTATTTCTGTCTTTATAAAAGCATTAAGAGGGGAATTTAGGAAGTGAATTTGGAGATAGTTGACAGATGTGCCTTCCCAATAGCATTTCCATGTAAGGTGCATCTCAAATCTAGAAAGAATTTGCTTGCTCTTGGCTGCAGCACCATACCTGGTGAACCTGTGCCAGCTCCATATCTAGCCTAGAAGTCCGCTTAATAAATCCTTCTTTAGTGGTGGTGGTCTTGGGTTTCGGAGCTTTGGTCTGGGGCTGAGTGACAGAGTGTGGGAGAGATGCCTCCAGTTCAAGCAATCCTAGAAAAGGGGGAGTGGGAGTATGGGACAGGGCGGAAGAAGAGAGAGATATTTGAATTGTTGTACAGGCTTATGCCAATATTTTTAGCCAATAACATGTAATTTAAGATTTTCCAAGCTGCCTTACCCTCGTAGGTGTTAAGAAAGTGGTTTTTTACTACATAACGTTCAGAATGGTTGTCCGGAAAGTAACCAATTCTGGACAGAGGTCCATAGGGCTGTGATGCATAATCAGTATAGTCCCTGATGACATCTCGTCTCTCCAACTTCCCCTCCACATTCTTCCCTTTAGCTATTAGCTTTCTCATTGCTGAAAAGGAATTGCAACCATGAGACATTCCCTGACACGTACAGTTCTGAAAGAGTCATAGCCTAAGAAATTCAGTCAGGCTGTCATTCCTCTAGTAAGAAGTGTGGCCGACAGACCAATATGGCCCAAGGAGTTCTACAGTGTGGTCTGTGGATGCCCTCATCTTGAATACACAGCTGCAGCCTTGTAAAAATGGAGTGGAGGGAGATAGCGTGGTATGGAAACTAAGCCCCCCTTATACTATTTTCCTTATCCTCCAAATTACCTTTTATATGTTCGTGTTTAATTTTTCTCACTCTCTCTTCTTTGTCTTGCTGATGGTTAAACCAGTGGGTGTCCAAGCGATTGACATCCACTTCATTCTGATCCTCCTCTCGTCTCCTCAAAAGCTTCTTTAAAACTTCTAGTCTCACATCTTGCAATCTTCAAGAGGAAAAAAAGGCAAGGTATAAATGGAGGTGCTCACAGAGCTCCCAAACCGCACTGCTATATTTAAACACAACTTACCTATTGACCTATCTGTAAAATACAGCCAGACTGCAAATACAACATTTTAGTCTTTTCATTTTTAAAAGTGAGTTTATCCCTGGTGCAAGGTGTTGGGTATTAGCTTCTTTCACCAAAAAAATCCCCCAAAATCAGTGTACTTCAATTTCAGTTTGGTTCCTCCATGCCCGTTCAGAAATTTCATCTATTCTGAATACACCAACAAGAGTGCCATTTGTGGTGGTGGTTTTTCGGATGAATTGAGGAACTGGACTCAAATTACAAAAAATGATGACCTTCCGTCACTAATGAATAGGCAACCTAGAGATAAAAGTCCATGCATCCTACTGCCGATCCCCTGACCTACCTGATTTCAAACTCCACTTAGGTTCCTTACAACTGAAAGAGCAACACTGCATATAATTTGTACCTACTTTTCTATTTCCTGTTCTCTGAAGGCCCACTCCTTCCTCTCCATGTCATCCATCATCTTCCTCCTCTTCTCAGTTTGTGAGAGATCACTAAGTGGTGGTAGAGTTGCTTCCCAGTCACATTTCTCCCGGGCACGTTCAATCATCTCCACCTCAGCTTGTCCTGCTGGAAGACCCCGCCCTTACAGGGAAAAGAAGCAGTAGTTCTTTAGAAAGACTGTGGGGCAGGGCACTATCCATGAGTAACATATAAAGCTATTATAGCGTTGAGCACAGTAGAAAACCCTACAGTAAATAGAGACCGAATACTTGAAAGATGGAAGTTAACAAATCTGAGGCAACTAGCTCAGTGAGTTTTTAAAATGTGAATAGCCTGCAGTTACCATGGTTATGGTAACATTAAAAAGGGGGTTGTAATTCCTCCTGCTCCTGGGCATAAAGAGATCCGTTTGGGGGTGGGGAAAGGTAAGAAAGAAATTTCCCTTCCATGGAACAGCATTACATATTTAGATGGATTTTGAGGATAGACACCTTACTTTGAAGCATCCAGCATTCACCACTGTTGGAGGCAGGGGGCATTCATAGTAGTGGAAAGAAAAATGAAAATCATCATAATAATTTGCACTTACAATATCTATTGCCATTTAACTAAATGATCTCAAAACATCTTACAAAATGCCTCACAACTGGCCTGTTATGTAGGTAAATATTTGTATTACACTCATTTTAAAGCTAGATAAACTGAAATATCCCAATGAAACACAGCAAGGTAATGTCAAAGCTGAGAGAACTGACATCTGACAGAGAGAAACAGCAATTCTGCCATTCTCAAGGGAAGGGAGCACAATTATTGTAAAGAAATGTTTCTGGTTCTTCCAACTCACCCCAACTGAGAGTGGCAAGTGTCAGCAGTTCAGGGATTGAACCCAGAGGTACTACATATTCTGGAGAATACGGGTCAGTCTGAGCTTCGCCATCCCGGTAATCCGTCTGTGTACCCAGAGTTCGTGATGTGGGAGAGCGTGATCTGTCACTGGTGATGGAGGGGTAAACATATGGCTCTGTTCTAAAAAACAACCATGAGCCAGAACATGTTTTTGTATATGCTGTCACATTAATGTTTTAAAACTTGAGATAATATTCATTACAGATGTGATTTTCAAAAGTGCTCAGCTTTAGCTTAACTCTGCTCCCACTGACATCAATGGAGTGGACTTCAGTGAGAGCAGTTAGGCCTTTGCTGAGCACTTCTGAAAATCCCTCCCTACGTGAACGTAAACCATGACCCTTCTGCATCAAGAAGCTTAAACTGTTACATGCAAGTATCTAACACATATGTATATTACAGCATTGTATTTAAGGATTAAGAGCCAAATGTAGCCTGATGCAAGTAGCTGCAACTTGATGGAAGTATTTGGGCCAAATTCAACAGTGAGATAAACAGTGATGTAAGTTTCATGTCTGGTGTAACAACTTGCACTGATCTGGCATTCAGTGGGTGGGCAAAATAAATCTATTGGAAAGGGGTGTAGCTTCAAAAACAATTAGAAGAATACAAGATAAAGCAGGACTGCTGTATTTTAACTTATGCCTGTGCCTTTTCAACACAAACAGGAAATAATTCAATTCCTCCATAAGTAAGCACAATTCCAGTGACTTCACTGGGAGCTGTACTCGTTTATGTCAAGTCAGAATTTGGTGCGTCGTCGTCCCTCCTGCACACCCCACCCCCCCGGGAATACCAAGGATATCCTACTATAAGGATGTTGTATGCAAATAAACAGTAGTGCAACACCATTTGATAAAATCAGCAACAAACACCTCAAAATGTGGCTATATCAGACATTTCCTCTCCTCTAAGACTCAGACATTTGTCTCTCTGTTTCTTGCACCATGTGGTGCTGCTTACATATCCCAAGCATTGTCTGAACTAAGCTGTAGGCATCTGGCCCTAACTTGCTCTTTCTGGGATTTCATACTGGTAGACAGATTCTTTCTGAACTTTTAATGAGTTCTCACTATTGCTTCACTATTAAAAATAATAGTCTCCTGTAGACATTTGTGGCTAAAGATTGACTTGTTGTAACTGTTTTTCTAAACCTCACCACTTACTTTGCCACTGCATAAGCAACATTTAGTGGAAATGGCTTATGAAAGGGGATGAAAGGTCTGCAAAGAGAGAAAACATGTTTAAGACAACAGCCATGGGAGTAAGATGCACAATAACACAATATTACAGCTTAGCAAAACTGTGGACCAGATCTTCAGATGTTGTAAAATAGTGTAGCTCCACTGACTTCAGTGCTGATTTACAACAGCTGAGGATCTGTTTCTGCACGTTTAAGGACACATTAGTTAGGAGTTCTTTAATCTCTTATAGAAACTCTGTCATTATTTCTTAACCAACATGTGAGAACTGTTGTTCTATCCAAGTGGAAAAATTCTTCCTCATTCAAAGAGCCCACTTTGCTTTTAATTTACACAACTTCCTACACTGGCCCAACACCATTAATTTAAAGGGACTCACCACTGATTTACACCGGAGTGAGAAGAGGAGAATCAGGACCAACATTGTTAATGGCTTAGTTCATATATATATATTTTAGTTAGGATTGAGAGAGACAATATGAAGACTGGTTGGCTCAGATGTGGGTCTATTACTACCGTATTGTCCCGAGTATAGGCCGCACTTTTCCCCCCTAATTTAAGTCTTTAAATTAGGGGTGCGGCCTATAATCAGGAACTTAAAAAAAACAAACAATAAAAATACTTAAAATCCCAGCCGCGGCCGGGAATCAGAGCGCTCTGGGTTGCCCGCCGCGGCGGGGAGCCCAGAGCCCTTTAAATCCCACCCGCGGCGGGGAATCAGCGGGCTCTGGGCTGCCCGCCGCGGCGGGAAGCCCAGAGCCCTTCAAATCCCAGCCGCGGCCGGGACTCAGAGGGCTCTGGGTTGCCCGCCGCGGCGGGGAGCCCAGAGCCCTTTAAATCCCAGCCGCGGCGGGGATTGAAAGAGCTCTGGGCTCCCCGCCGCAGCGGGCAGCCTAGAGCCCTCTGAGTCCCGGCCGCGGCTGGGATTGAAAGGGCTCTGGGCTCCCCGCCGCAGCGGGCAGCCAAGAGCCCTCTGAGTCCCGGCTGCGGCTGGGATTTAAAGGGCTCTGGGCTCCCCGCCGCGGCGGGCAGCCCGGAGCCCTCTGAGTCCCCGCCGCGGCTGGGATTGAAAGAGCTCTGGGCTCCCCGCCGCAGCGGGCAGCCCAGAGCGCTCTGACTCCCGGCCGCGGCTGGGTTGTAATGAGCTCTCAGAGCCCTCTGAGTCCCGGCCGCGGCTGGGCTTTCAAGGCCTCTGGGCTCCCCGCCGCGGCGGGCAGCCCAGAGCGCTCTGATTCCCCGCCGCGGCTGGGATTTAAAGAGCTCTGGGCTCCCTGCCGCAGCGGGCAGCCTAGAGCCCTCTGAGTCCCGGCCGCGGCTGGGATTTAAAGGGCTCTGGGCTCCCCGCCGCGGCGGGCAGCCCAGAGCGCTCTGATTCCCCGCCGCGGCTGGGATTTAAAGAGCTCTGGGCTCCCCGCCGCAGCGGGCAGCCTAGAGCCCTCTGAGTCCCGGCCGCGGCTGAGATTTTCTTTAAGTTAAAAAAAGTTAAAAATTTAATTTTTTTAAAATAGCACCAAACTTTAAAGGTGCGGCTTATAATCAGGAGGGGCCTATACTCGGAACAATACGGTATATTGTCCCACTACAAAGTTCTCCCCTTGTCCATTACTATATATTTTTCTCCCCACCAAAAAAGCACTTGCCTTGAAAACAGTCACATAATATGAGGTGTGTGAGATGACATAGTCCAATTCACATTCACTATTTATAAAGTTATGCACTGGTTTATTGTGATGTTCAGTGTTGTTTATACAAGTCTCCCCTCTCTAGCTCACTCTGATCTTTCTAGCTCTCCCCCGCCCCAAAATATATTTCTCCCACCTAAAAACAGCTTTGAATTCTATCCGCCAAAGAATTAAAGTATTAGTTGTTAATGCTTAAAAAATTCAGAGACAATGACTGCTAAACTAGGGGTATGGCTACACTTGAGAGTTGCAGCGCTGGTGGAGGCTTTCCAGCGCTGCAATTAGTAATTGTCCACACCTGCAGGGCACATCCAGCGCTGCAACTCCCTGGCTGCAGCGCTGGCTGTACACCTGGGTCTGCTTGGGGTATAACCATTGCAGCGCTGGTGCTACAGCGCTGCTCGTAAAGTGTGGCCACAGACCAGCGCTGTTATTGGCCTCCAGGGTATTAGGAGATATCCCAGAATGCTTTTAACTAAATTACTCCCTTTGTTTTGTTATGCTGCCTCTCTTTGTTTTGTTGTGAACTCGGGGCTCCGGGAGCTGCTTATCTAAAAAACAAACACAGCTCCTGTTTGCCGTGATCAATCTGTAACTGACTGAACAATCAAATGAGATAAACCCACTACCTTGCTGTGAATGAGGCAGGCAGGGGGATGAGTGTTTGCTTGACGAGAGAAACAGCGGGGGAAGGGGTGAGAAAGGGAGTCCGTTGGAGCAGCTGCTTATCTGGTCTGCAGGCTGTTTGCAGTTAAGAGTAAGGGGTCAGGAAAAATTTCTGATTTTGCAAGGCAGGGAGCTGATACACAGTGTCAGCTCCAAAAATCCACTCTCTCTCTCTCCCCCGGTCCCTGTCACACTGCACCCCACCCCCCTCTTTTGAAAAGCACGTTGCTGCCACTTGAACGCTGAGATAGCTGCCCATAATGCATCACTCCCAAAAGCGCTGCAAATGCTGCAAATGTGGCCACACTGCAGCGCTGGTAGCTGTGAGTGTGGCCACACACCAGCGCTTTCCTTACACAGCTGTACGACCAGCGCTGTAACTCCCAGCGCTGCAACTCTCAAGTGTAGCCATATCCTAGGCCAGTAAACTCTTCAAGCACTAAGCTGGGATAGTGGGATAGCATGGCCGGATAGGTGTTCTCAAGTTCTAATTTCTGGGATAATATATAATAAATTTTGAGTGCTAGAAGGTCTCAAGATAGCAGCTGCTAAAATCATGTTGTAATTCAAGTTGGGGTTGAACAGAAAGAGAGTTACCAAAATAAGGTTACTATTGAGTGTATTCTCGGCATTGTATGTATGTTTGAGTTTCTTTAAACCCTGTGGGAATCCGGAAGTGGAATCCTATGACATAAATCAGCTTTAAAGGTCAACCATATTTTAAGTTTATCTAATATGATTGTTTCCTTCAGTGCAGTAAGATAGTTTTAAAGTGAAATGTGCTTCAAGTCCTAAGTATTATTATTATTATTATTATTTTTCAGGGGAGGGAGAGCTCAGTGGTTTGAGCATTGGCCTGCTAAACCCAGGGTTGTGAGTTCAATCCTTGAGGGGGCCACTTAGGGATCTGGGGCAAAAATCTGTCTGGGGATTGGTCCTGCTTTGAGCAGGGGGTTGGACTAGATGACCTCCTGAAGTCTCTTCCAACCCTGATATTCTATGATTATTAATGAATAATTCCTGCTTAGAAACATACACTAGGAATTTCCATGTCAGAGGAGACTAATATTAACCTAGTTTCATTACCAAGCTTTCCTAATAGCCTTTTTAAGAGGCTTTTAAAGTTTAAGTTAAAATTGTGGCAGTGAACAAGCCAGTCTGTGTCTTCATTTTGCTAAAATAACTCTAAACATCTTTGATTCATTTTTACCAGACTAGCAAAATGTGAGAAATTTTGGAAAACTGGATTTAAAAGGGGCTAAGTTCATTAATAGCATAACACAAGTCCCCAGAAGTAAAGGCAGTTGAGCCTGCACACATGAGCAATGAATATGTGCCAAATTGGAAACTCTTGTATCATGGCATTTAGCAGTTATTTCAAGTCCTATACTAATTGAGACCAATGCCAGGGCTGCAGTATAATTCTAGGGGAGGTGTGGTTCTGAAAGAGATGTCATTCTTATGATGAAAAGTTAAATTGTAGTGCCTTCTGCTTGTTTCAGTGGTAGCAAAACTGAAGTTAAAAATCCCTCTTTTATATTTCCAAGGCTATGGCTACACTTGCATTTCAAAGCACTGCCGCGGCAGCGCTTTGAAGCGCTAAGTGTAGTCAAAGCGCCAGCGCTGGGAGAGAGCTCTCCCAGCGCTGTCCGTACTCCACCTCCCTGTGGGGAATAACGTACAGCGCTGGGAGCCACGCTCCCAGCGCTGGGGCTTTGACCACACTGGCGCTTTGCAGCGCCGCAATTTGCAGCGCTGGAGAGGGTGTGTTTTCACACCCTGCTGCAGCGCTGCAAATTTGCAAGTGTAGCCATGGCCCAAGAGACTGAAAAACCACAATAGCTGGGTCAGCTGCATCTCTCCCTTGATATGACTGGGTCTAATGCCAAAGGCTATGCGCATAAGCAACTGCTAAGCACAGACTGGCTGTTGCACTTGCCTACACAAGTTAAGTATTTCACATTTTTTCAGTGCTCTGTCACACAATGGGCTAGATTCTAATCTCAATGGCGGCAGTGTTCCAGAGCAACTCCACTGATGTCACTGGAGTTACACCAGTGTCAGAGGCAAAGTGACAGATTGGAATTTGGCCTATTCCATATATGGTAGTCATTAATTCATTCCTTACCGTTCAAAATACTTGTAGCGGTTCCTTCCATTAATTTCAGGATCTTCATACACAATTTGAGGAATCTGAAGAGAAGGTTGAGATCTAAAAAGCCGAAAAAGATAAAAACAGATCAAAATATTTTCAGAGAGTATGTTCAGAGCAGTTCTGATTTTTTTTTAAAGATACTGTTTTAACTATACTTCAATGTTTCTATTTCACTCTGGACTCCCACAGCTGCATCATTAAAACATACACACCTCAAACTCTATAATGAAGTAGCAGCAAACACCTTTATCTGCATAAGTAAGATCGAGATTATGCATTTACATTACTCTATAGTCTCTCATATAACACTGCAGCTCTAAACTTAATGGAAATTTCACACTGTGAATATATAAAGTCAGTCATTTATTACTTCTGTTAAAATAAAATTTGGGACTGGAGACTATTGCTCAAAGAAGATTAACCACCTGGAAAATCTGAATTTGTAAAATTCTGTTACTTTTATTTGTATGTGTGGGCATGCAAAAGAATCTGAATATATTTGTATGGTACAAAATACAAGGGGGGGATGAAGCAAATGAAGGAGAAGAGTCTCCCTCTCTAACTAAAAATGGCTACACAGATTTTGATCAAACCTGGAAATGATAGGCTGGCTCTAAAATTTTCATTTTGCATTCTCCACAAGTAAAGAATTAGGCTGACCTTGTGGATGGCTTAAGGAGTGTACTGGCTGGAATACAGCCTTTGTAAAAAATAGCCAATACTCCCCCCCCCCCCAAATTTCCCATCCTGGAGAACCTTACACTGAGTTTGAAGTAGGGCAACAGACTGTCTATAATTTCCTGTCCATGTCTTCTTGGAGGTTGTACATTACTTAGAGAGCTCAAGAGGTCATGAATGAAAGAGGTTACAGACAGGAAATAGAGCTCCCTGAAAAACCTCACGCCACAGCACCAGATAAGAACCCTGGGTAAGTCATTCCACAAGTTCAAAAAGTCACACTTCGCCATTTTTAAGACCATCTTTGGCAACTTACTAGAAGCTTGAAACTAATTTATATAAAATGGAGCAGTTTGTTGTTGCCCTAATTTTAAATCCAGAGGCGTGGCTTACAGAGACATAGATTACCAGTAGGAAATGTGGTTTGACTATTTGGATTGAACAGAGCACTGCCTGCTGTGATCTGCTGAGTCCAAGAACCTCATATCACAGGCTCAAGAGTTGCATTCTGGAACTCGGAGACCCACAGATTAGCCAACCACTACCACAAACACTGGACAGAATGAGGCTTCATCAACCTTCTCTGGCGTTCAATACATTGCAAAGGTTGTTTTAAATCATCCTTTCCCAGCACCTGCCCCGATGTATTGCAACAAAATAATATTTGGGTCAAGATGCTAGTATCTGAACCTGAAATGCTTTCTTGGCTCTGACAAACCTTTAACTGCAAAATTTTGCTTACAGTTCAAATCAGTTAATTGAGCTGATGGCTTTTGCTACTGGCATTGTCTCCACGTCAGAGTGCTTCTCCATCCAGATGAATTCTTATTTCATTCAGCACATGCGGGCACTTATTTTCATGATCTAACTGTTTTAGCATAAGCTACTCATCTCATTATAGTACAGTTATAGCCATAATAGGGACTGGGCAAATAGCCCCTTCTTACTCCACAGATCTGCTCCTTGTGTATCTTTGAGTTACATCTGCTGACTTTACTGACACAAACAAGCATTTACTCCTGTTAGCCCTGCAAAACTAACACAGCTACTGGGGACAATCTGGGTTACATTCTGTCTCTTGCATCAGCAACACTATCAACGAGAGCTGATGATGGGGATGCTGGACATTTTTCATTAATTAATTTCTCTAATGTTTTATTTTAAGAAATCTGTTCAAATTTCAACAAATTTCAAGCCGTTCTACTGTCAATTAACTTCCTGTTGCAAAATTATTACTAATGGAAGTATAAGAGGCAGAAAAAGCCCAGTTAGAGTTTCAAGTCCTGGGTGCAGTTTGAGGTGCTCAAAGTTAGAAAAAAAATCACCTTTTAGTTTGTAAAATGAGGAGATATACTCTGGGAATCACTAAACAAGAATAGGTATGGAAACCTGCATGTCACGCTGACAGTCACTGTTTCACTATTGTTAATTATACTTTAAAGCTCAATCACTTTCAACCATAAGGAGATGCATCACAAAACCAGGTCAGAGTCTAGATGCAGCTTGTTGACAGAGTTAGTGCAAGAAGTAAGTGTGAGAACAGCCAGTGCTGCTTTCACCTGCTACTTTCATGCTGGTACAAAGATGATAAGATCGGAAGGCACCACTGTGATGATCTAGTCTGATCTCTCCTGTATATCACAGGGTATAGGAGTTCCCCCAAATTAATTCCTGTTTAAACTAGCACATCTATTTTAGAAAAACATCTAATCTTGATTTAAAAGTTGCCAGACAGTGATGGAGACTCCACCATGGGCCTTGGTAAGTTGTTCCAATTGTTAAAAATGTACATCTTATTTCTTAAATCTGAATCTGGCAAGCTTCAACTTCTGATCAAAATAAGCTGAGAGGAAAATAGCACAGCGGTGATAGTTAAAACTTGAAAGCATAACATAAAGACTCGATAGAGTAAAGAATTAGTTCTTGTATGCTTAAAAGAAACCCTGTGAAGTCTTCATCCAGGCCAACATCCCTCCTTGTCTGACTACTGTCTAGCCCTTCCAAATAGCCTTTCTGAGTCCCAGCTCTTCCGATAGTGCTGCCCATTTTCTGACAAGCTCAAGTATCTCCTCACATCACTCCACTGGCTCTTGATTCATTTCAGGATCCAATTCAAAATTGCCCTTTTTTATTTTAAACCCCTCCACGGACATGACACAGCCTATTGTACTTTTCAAACCTTGTGTTCCTTTCCCTACTCTTTCTGCATGCCTAGCACTATTCTCTTTTCTATCCCTTCATGTGAGCTGGTGCAGAATCTCTTTCTTCTGCAGTTCATATTGTCTGACTGGAACAAGCTCTCTATCCTCAGCTCCTTCTTCCTATGTACCTTAATTCTTTGAAGTAGTTTGGGAAGTAAGTTTATATGCAACATGTTATTCAAAATAATATTGTGTTATTTTGTTAACTGATATAGCAACCATGCACAGTGTCCCAGATTCGCACAAGGGAAAAAATAATAAAACCATATTTAAACAACTCTAGTCCAAATGGACCAGGTAATCAGCAACTCTAGTCAAAACAAATAAGGCAGGCTAAGGAAAAGAGACCAAACAAGATGGGGCATCTGAAAAAGGGAGGGTAAATGGTCAGATGCTGACCTAAATAGGAAGGCCTCACACAGAATCTTGAATACAGCTACAGAGGGACTCCAGCCCTTGATTCACTAAAGCACTTAAACGCATGCTGAAGTACTTTGCTGAACTGGGATCCTAATGGACATATTCCAGGAGAGAGTTCCTCAGACAGGTCTCCTGCACTAAGAAGACCCTGCCCCAGGGCCGCCCAGAGGATTCAGGGGGCCTGGGCACCCCAGCCGCTGAATTGCCGCCGAAGACCCGACACTTTGGCGGCAGGCCCGGGGTGGAAGGACCCCCCGCCGCGGGTCTTCGGGGCACTTCGGTGGCAGGTGCTGGAGCGGAAGGACCCCCCACTGCTGAATTGCTGCGGAAGACCCGGAGCGGAAGAAGCTCTGGAGGCCTGGGCCCCGCGAGAGTTTTCCAGGGCCCCCGGAGCAAGTGAAGGACCCCGCTCCAGAGGCCCCGAAAAACTCTCATGGGGGCCCCTGTGGGGCCCAGGCCAATTGCCCCACTTGCCCCCTCTCTGGGCAGCCCTGCCCTGGTCCAGTCCAAATGAACCCTTGGGCTGCACAGAAAGGACAATCCAGTCAGCTTCAGCCTGGGAGGGACAAAGGAGAAAGACTATCACTTAAGTAGCTCCAGCCTGGATCACTGAAGTTTTTATAGCTCACATTGAAAACGAGCTTTAAATAAATATATATATATATTTAAAATATAGTCCAATGGTAGGATACTTACCTAGAAAGCTGCTGAAGAACCTCTAGGCGCTGCTGGGCCCTGCCTCTCCACCTTCGGTCAATAAATGGGGGCACAGGATTTCTTTCCTCCAAACGCAGATTGTACCAGGGATAATGGACCAGGCTGCTAAACATGGTTTTAAAAATCGGCATCTTTTTCTAATTTTAACATGTAGACAAGAGAAATGGCAGTTGTTATTTAGCAATTCCATGAAACACTAAAGAGATCATCGCTTCAACTAGTGTTTTTGAGTTTATATGTAAACAAAGCATGAGAAATATATAGAGATTAAACAAGTTACTGTGAATTACAGAGCTATAAATCTGGGTGGTAGAGGTGACGACAAGCTCTAATGACATCAATCAGTAAAAGAGTGCTTCCCCAAATGAGGAACATACAGGACTAAAAGGCAAGGGCATGGAGAGGCTAAGTATCAACCTATGTAGCTGCAAATAAATCCTTGAAAATGTGGCCTAAATATAACTGATGCAGCTACATTTGTTTAAGTGGGCAGAAAACCTGAAATCAGCTTTAAGATATGAATTGCCCCATTTATTTCAGTGGGTGCTAACTTAGGAGCCCAATTAATGCACTGTAAGGGTATGCCTACATTGCAGCTGGGAGGTGTGATTTCCAGTGCAGGTAAACAGACCCTGTGTGGGCCTGGCTAGCTGCTGGAGTCCAAGCCCACCTGACCACTGGAGTCTGAGCTCGGGAGACTAGCCCGAGCAGCTGCCAGTGTTGCAACATCCACACTGCTATTTTCAGCATGCTAGCTCAAGCAGAGATAGCACAAGTCTCTATACCAGGGATAGGCAACCTATGGCACGTGCGCCAAAGGTGGCACACAAGCCGATTTTCAGTGGTACTCACACTGCCCGGGTCCTGGCTACCGGTCCAGGGGGCTCTGCATTTTAATTTTAAATGAAGCTTCTTAAACATTTTAAAAACCTTATTTACTTTACATACAACAATAGTTTAGTTATATATTATAGACTTATAGAAAGAGACCTCCTAAAAACGTTAAAATGTATTACTGGCACGCGGAACCTTAAATTAGAGTGAATAAATGAAGACTCGGCACACCACTTCTGAAAGGTTGCCGACCCCTGCTCTATACCCATGCTGGGAATCACACTTCTCAACTGCAGTACAGACATACGCTAAATGTCAACATTGTGCTACAGATGCCCCCCTGACTTAAGCAATCTTTCTGTTCCAGAAAGCCTTGTGTAACTCGAACTTTGCGCAAGTCGGAAACGTATACTTGTACATTACGCAAAAATTTCCACAACTCAAAAATCCTATTTCTGGTTTATGGAACTTTTTCCGTAAGTGTGAATTTGCATTGTCAGGTCTTACGTAACCCGGGGAGCATCTGTATTTCACTATTCATCAAAGTATGTAAGAAAGGAAAGGAAGTGGCATACTATGAAGATCTATACAATCTACTCTATATGATGGCTCATTATGACTAAGCCATTAACGATAGATGGCGAGTTTGAACGGTGGCACCATTTGTTTCATTTTCCTGAAGGAGGACTCAACTTTCAAAGTCTGGGAAATGCTGTCATAAAGTTATCACAACCATCCTCATCCCATCAGATGACATTATAGCCCCAGAATTCAAAGCCATCTTGTTTTTATTATATACCAGACAGCAGCTTATTCAGATGGTCAGAGCTGTGGATAAGCACATTTTAAACAAACCAAAAGGAAAAAAGAAATAGGATGGTGGAACATGGAATTTATTTGGCTAAACAGGGATTTTGACACGAAGGGGAGATTTTCAAGTAAGTGATGCACTTTGGGCCTAAATTTGGATCCTGGGGTTTTCAGACAAGAGGGAATACTCCATACATAGACTGGACATGTAGCAGCCAATATACAAGGGCTCCCTTTCAGAAATCTGGTGTTTCTGGTGCATCATCAGACATTTTAAACAAAAAAATGCGCTCAGAGCTAGGAGTGACAGAAAGATTTGTGGGTATTTCTATGCTATTTGCTACCTGCACGGAAGCCACACCAGAAACCATAGTGACAGCAGAAGCTAACAGGGTCAACAACTCGGTGTAACTGGTAGATTCTCATCATGCCCTTTACACTCGTGACCTACAGGGATTGAGGCAATGTCTACACTACATACATTACAGCAGCACAGCTGTACCACTGCAGCTGCACCACCGCTGGAAGGTCTCCCATACAGTCACTCTATGCCAGCAGGAGAGCGCTCTCCCACCAGCCTAACTAAACTATCCCCAACAAGCGGCAGTAGCTATGTTGGCACTTTTGTCAGTGAAACTTATGTTAGTTAGGGTTTGTTGTTTTTCACATCCCTGCCTGACAAAAAGTTTTGCTGACAAAAGTGCTAGTGTAGACAAAGACTGAGTGAAAACACATCCGTGACCTTGCGCAAGTCACATTACTCTCTGTGTGCCTTAGCCGCCCATCTGTAAAATGGGGATACTAGTATTCCCTGCCTCATTAGGGTTTTGTGGGGATAAATAAAGATTATGTGACTCTCAGATACTACAGTAATGAGGGCATACACACACAAGATCAATTAGAGCTAGTGTAAATATAAATATTAGCATAGTCATGGTAGCACAGGCAGCAGCACAGCTTAGCTGTGTTGAGTACAAACCCAGCTGAACTCCGATGGTACATACTTGGCATGGCTTAGCTGTGCCACCGCTGGTACTTGTGCTATTGCAGCTAAACTATTTATACGCCCACTAGGTCTCATTGAGCTACTGTAAGTACATCTAGGCAAGCTGAGAATCCCACCCCCAGAGGTACTGTGAGTACATGTAGGCAAGGTGGGAATCCCATAGAGTTGCCTCCAGGATTGTCCTGGAGTCTCCAGGAATTAAAGATTATGTCATGTGATGAAACCTCCAGGAATCCATCCAACCAAAATTGGCAACCCTAGAATCCCACCGCTAGCTAGTACTGTAGACATAGCCATAGAGGACATCGAAAAACTTCAGAGAAACAGCGTTTAGGATAAGTGGGAGGGAGGAGACAGGAAACAGGCTTTGAATAATACATTTTTATTGGCTCCATTGCATGGAAGGCATCAGCTTGCTTTAGAAGGGCTGTGCATCAACATAAGAACGGCTGTACCGGGTCAGACCAAAGGTCCATCTAGCCCAGTATCTGTCTACCGACAGTGGCCAATGCCAGGTGCCCCAGAGGGAGTGAACCTAACAGGCAATGATCAAGTAATCTCTCTCCTGCCATCCATCTCCATCCTCAGACAAACAGAGGCTAGGGACACCATTCTTTACCCATCCTGGCTAATAGCCATTTATGGATTTAGCAACCATAAATTTATCCAGTTCCCTTTTAAACATTGTTATAGTCCTAGCCTTCACAACCTCCTCAGGTAAGGAGT